>NC_088098.1:134312720-144312720 GCF_036370855.1 Dromaius novaehollandiae
GCAAAAATGTAAATCTAGCACTGAGGTAGCAATATCTTACAGACCTTATAAATTACTATTTTCTACCCCTTGAAATAACCTTCTCTGTGCATCTTTTTATGGTAAAGACCTTAAATTGATTATAGCACCCAGAGCTGCTATACACATCTGCTTTTGACTGATTCCTGACAGGCTTGTTACATTTACTCATAGTTGAAGAGTGATGATATTTTGCATTGCATAGCTGCTTATCTGTCAAGTGAGTTCATAGAATGTGCATTAACTAGCCCATACTATGTGAACTGAAGAAAAAAAGAGAGGTAGGATGCAAATTTCAGTCTTTTCTTTATCCCTCCCTAATGTTCTATGTCTCAATTTTACTATACTATCGAACACAAAGGCAAAATGTAACCTACTCCTTGTATAAAGGTCCTTCTAAAAAGAGCTGAGTTCTTACTGGGCTGCATTAGTGAAATACAGATGAAAAATGGCTGTGACTCAAAACCACTGTGCTAGTAATCTTGAATAAAATATCTACATCCACCCACAAAAAAGTGCATATATATCTTAATACAGTGTTCAACAAAAAATTTAATGTTTCATTTTTGTTTTAGTGGAATTTTCTTCTAAATTTAAATAGTTGCTGTACAATTACAGTTTCATGGGAAAAAATACTTGTAAGTGGAACCATCTTAAATGTAGTATTGAACACTTACAAATGCATGTATGCTCAGTTGTTTTCTCTTTCCACACAACTTCTTCATTCTGTGACTTTCAATAGATTCATAATGCTCTGTTGTCACTTTTCTTTCTTTCTTTCTTTGACTCCATAGGATTTGCACTCTCAAATTGAAAGCAAATGAAAGGCCTATGATCTTGAATTTGAGTTGATCGGTTCTCATGAGTAGATTGTCACAAATAATGATGATAAAGTCAAAACCAAAAACTGGTTTATTACTGATATCATTTTATACTTTTAGAAGACAAAACTAAACAAAAGTCCTGGAAGGAGATAGGATTCATGTTAGCTTGCTTTGAGATAATATCTGTATTCTTCCCTGCAGAAGGAAATATTATATGTAATTTGAAACCTCCTTAACTGAATAGCTGAGGCCAGATCCTTTAAAAATGATTGTACAGAAATAAAATCCTTGTGCAGGTAATTCACTGAAATTGATGGAATGACTAGAAGGATACAACTGCTTACAGGCACCAGTTCTTGTAGGGTTGACTGTTATATTTGGTAATAGTTTATGACTCTGCTGTTGAGCTTGGATAACTCAAGAATTGTGTAGAAGACTTTCCAATTTCTGTATTGCCAACCCATACATTTTTAGTGGGCTCTTTGAACTTCTGCAGCCTTTCAGACAATCTGAAGAATTTTGAGAGAATCCAGACAATCTGTCCAGTGGATGTCAGAGGGAAATTTTGAGTAAGTGATGGGAGGGGAATGCCTCTTTAAAACATAAAATTAAAACTTTTTTTTTAGAGCATAACTCCTCTCAAAACATTTTCACCAATACATATGTGTGCATATAGAAGGCATGAATAATGTATATATGTGTGTAGTATACAGCGTAGTATATATATGTGAAAGTTAAGGTATCTGAAACCATTTTTAAGTGGGCTTTCATTTATTTTGCAAAATAGGGAGGTGGAAAAAGGAAATATATTCTCTGATCCAATTGTTTAATTCAACATTTTTTCCTCCACTAAGCAATTGTTTAATGCTAATCTTTTATATTTCAAACAGAGTTTTTACAAGGAAGTAGAATGTGTATTGCTAGCCCATCTGAACCTGGGTGATATTTGTAGTGACACTCTGTAATATTGACCTCAATTTCTCTGTGCTGGCATTTTTACTTTTTCATGCTTCATTAGTAAGTATTCTAACAGTTATAAAAACATAACTTTTTTTAGTCTCTTTAAAGTGGGATATATTCTACTGTTCTGTGGTTTTTTAAGGTTCACTTGTTTCCATTAGTTTTGCATGCTGCCCTTCTCTTCCCTCTCCTCCACCCAGCAGCTTGTGTGTTGGTTTTGTTTTCTCATGAAGTTGAAACTGGGCGTAGAAGTTACAGGCTTGAAGAACTCTTTCAGGGCTTAATTCTTTACTTCTGCCTGGAGTTACTTGTGATGCCAGGTTGGTAACCTGCCTCTCCAGTCTACATGCCATGTGTTTGTGCTGTCAAATTGCAGCCCTATGATGCTGAGGACTATAAAGAGTGAGAGAAATATTTATTCTAGCTGTGTTAGAGAGCTCTTTTTTTTTTTTCCCCCCCATTTAATTTAAAGAGTGACTAGGTATATTAGCGGAGGCTTTTCTAGGTCATGCCTTTGAGCTTGTCTGTACTAAAATGAGCTACAGAACTCCTGCCATTGAACAATACTTGGAGGGACAGACAGGGAGATGGGATGTGAGTTTTAATGAGCACCATCACCTGAGTTTAGTAATGAGTGCTGACAAATGTGTTTGTTTCCTGCTGATGTGTTCAGACATTCATAAAGTGAAAACAGGGTTTGCAAGGATAGTCCATATGGCTATTTCTTACTAGATTGTGTTGTTGGGAGTCAGTTTTTCCAGACTTGGTATCCCCTCATCAATCTGGCAACAAGCAACAAAATTAAAGCTAAATACTGGTAACAAGCCATTATTTTTAGTTAAGGCTAATACTATCTGGTTAGACTGCTTGAGTGAAAAGGGAGGTTCACATCACTGGAGCAAGATACATTATAATTGGAGGAGACCTGAATTTGAAACAGTGTTATTATTGCTATGCTGCTATTATACTGATATCATCAATTTATTGAACCTTTACCTCAAAGCAGCAAGTTCTTGTGTTTCTGCTGTTCTCAGGAAAATGCTTATAAACAGGTCTTGTGAAAAGATTGTCATGGGTAATGATTCAGTGAAAACAGAGAAGTGGTTCATTGCAAGTACTTTTCTAGTTGTACAAAAATTACATCAATATAGGAATCAATACAGTAGTAACTGTCCAGTAAAGACCATTTGGTGCCACAGACCTCTTTGATCTTGTGACATTAACAGTGCCCATTTATAATATTTGTTTCTTTTGAACTGAATGTGTGTTCCTTTCCTGAGGACATACAGGAGTGTAAATATGATCTGCTGCAAAAATATATAGCAGAAGATAATAAAAACACAGATTGTTCTTGTAGACATGTATGTGGAACCTCACTTGCAATAGATTCTTGTATCTCTCTTCTGTCTGTGCGTGCTACTGTTCTTTTATGGTTTTAAGAATGTTAATATAATATTGTCAGAGTGCTTTTGCTGTGAAACAGCCATACAGTGAACTTTTGCTTCATTGCCATCCAGTAAAATCATGTACAGCAAGCAAACAGGCTATACCAGTAAAAGTTCAGTAAGTTAAACCAGTTTAGCTGGTTTAATTATGTCAGTGGTAGGGACTTTGGCAGGTTCAGTTACAAATCACACCTCTCAGCGTTCCTGATCCAGCCATGCTGGCAGAAGGCTGAAAGTACATACGATGTTAGGAATTTCCACTTTATCAGTTGTTTTTGACATACATTGCAGAAGTGTGCTACATAATCTTTTCCTTCCCTCCCACCCCCCACATCATTTTTTCCCCTGCTTTCCAAGGAATTTACAGCTGACACTGTTAAAGTTAGCTGTGACTGGGCTTGAATATAATTACTAGCCATGTACCTTCTTACCTGATGCATTTTTGCACTCTTTGGAAACAGAAGAGAAGTTTAAGCTTTGAATTCTGTGTGTGGAGAAAAGACAGAGTAGTTAGTAAGTGAAAGGGCTGGGGGTAGCACGGTTATGGCAGATGTGTAAGATATCTAATATTTAAGATCCAGAAAACAATAGCTTTGTCATAAAGTGCTAGCTTGAACTGTGTTTTTGTATTCAACCATGATCAGATGAGATAACTGGAAAGGAGCTGGTTGAATAGTTTCTTAGTGTTTCAAAGTGAAAGAGATGCCTAGTGTGTGACACATGTGGGAAAGCTTCTGTAAAATCAACCCATGGTAAGCTAACTCTGCTATAGTCTATCACAGGAAATGTAGCTAGGGTACCAAATGGCAATGTTTAAAATGTTAATGAAGCATTTCCGTGCACTGCATAAACCGTAGCTATGCTAGCAGAAAACTGAAGTTGTGCTCAGTCATGTGTTGCCTTGCAGCTCTTCTCTGCTGAGTACAGTTATGTGCAGAGAGAAAAGCTATGCAGTTTGTATTCTGTTAGACTGCTTTCATGTTAGTGGTAACAATGAAGGTGCGACTACACAAAGTATGAGAGAATATGAGTTTGATCAGCAAAGAAAGTAGGATAAATAGGAAAAGACATAAATAGGCACAGGAGAAACCATGTAATATCAGGTATTTCTGAGACAGTCTTAGGAAAAACAGTGCTGTGATGTCTGACTACGATGTGGGTCTTCCCTAGAACTTTGTTCGTATCCTGCTCCCAGCCCATAGGATTTCCTTCCTGTTGCTGACACTTAGCCTGTTGGAGATCGTTCTCAGAAGTGGTACAGCATAACATCTATACTTTTGTGTTTAGGAAAGGTAACTTTTCAGGTATAAATACTGCCACACTGGCTTGTATTGTAGATCAATTTGGACTGACATTGGTTCTTGCAAAAAACTCTTTAAAAATGTAGTTCTTAATAGGCAAGTCAGATCCTCCTAAATATCTATAATTTAATAAGATATTTGAAAGAAGTAAAGACTCACTTTTTTCTTCTTTAGGCTTACAGGATGCATGTATATTTTAAAGAACACATTTTCATCTGAAAGGTGGAATTTCAATTCGCTGTGACTGTCTCAGAATGACTGTTACAATAACTTGTATAGTTATTTCTTACATGGCTTCATTTATTTTCCTTGCCCTCATGTTGACACTTGGTCTATGTTATGATTGATTGCAAAAGTAAAGGTAACTTTTTTTGCAGTGGTTTGTTTTTGAGATGCCTAATTATTTTATTATGTGAAATGTCAGTGAGTGACTCTAGACTATATTTGCTTTCAGAATACAAGGCATTCTGCTTTCTTCCCATCATTGTTGCAAGCCTAACCTGATATCCGAAAAACAAGTGTTGTTATTGTCATTCATAAATCATGATAGCAGAGCAGAGTGTTCTGCTATAGTGCCTAAACCAGAAGAAATCTTAGGGGAGGCTCTTGAGGACTGGAAGAAAACCAGTGTCCTTCCTATCTTTAGGAGGGAGGATCTGGGAAGTTACAAGCCTGGGCAGCCTTGCCTTGATCCCTGGAAAGGTGATGGAGCAAATAACCCTGGAAACAATTTCCAAATGCATGAAGGACAAGAAGGTGTTTGGCAGTAGTCAGCATGGATTATGAAGGAGAAATCACATCTGACCAGCCTTCTGTGATAAGATGTCTAGTTTGGTGGATGAAAGGAAAGCAGTGGATGTTGTCTATCTTGACTTCAGTAAGGCTTTTGACCCTGTCCCCCATAACTTCCTCATAGACAAGCTGATAAAGTACAGACTCGATAAGTGGACAGTGAGGTGGATTGAAAATTGCCTGAGCTGCTGGGCTCAGAGGGTTGTGGTCAGTGGCATGAGGTCCAGCTGAAGGCCAGTCACTAGTGGTGCGTTCCAAGGATCAGTACTGGGGCCAGTATTGTTGAACATCTTTGTTCATGACCTGCACGGTGGGACAGGGTGCATCCTCAGCAAGTTTGCAGAGGATACAAAACTTGGAGGGATGGCTGAGACAGCAGAGGGTTGTGCTGGCATTCAGAGAGACCTCGACAGGCTGGAGAAATGGGCAGAGAGGAACCTCAAGAAGTGGAACAAAGGACCTGCACCTGGGGAGGAGTAACCCCAGGCACCAGTGGAAGGTGGGGGCCGATGGGCTGGGGAGCAGCATTGGAGGGAAGGCCCTGGGGGTGCTGGTGGACAAGCTGAATGTGAGCCAGCAATGTGCCCTTGCGGCAAAGACGACCAACGGCACGCTGGGCTGCATTAGGCAGAGCGTTGCCTGATGATTTGGGGATTGGAGCGTCTGACATAGCAGGAGAGGCTGAGAGAGCTGGGAGTGTTTAGCCTGGAGAAGAGCAGGCTCGGGGGGATCTGATCAAAGTGTATAAATTCCTGATGGGTGAGCCAGCTGCTTCTCAGTGGTATTGAGTGAATGGACAAGAGGGAACGGGCACAAACCGAAATACAAGAAATTCCATTTAAACTTTTAAAATTATTATTATTATTATTATTATTATTATTATTATCCCCCCCGTGAGGGTGGTCAAGCACTGGAACAGGTTTCTGAGAGAGACTGTGGAGTCTCTGGTTTTCAAGATATTCAGAACCTGACTGGACAATGTCCTGAGCAACCTGCTCTAGGCGATGCAGCTTTGAACGGGGTATTGGATGAGATGATCTGCAGAGGTGTCTTCCAACTGTTCTGTGATTCTGTGAAAATAGTTTGTTTTATGAAAGTAGTTTGGCTCTATATGGATACCTGAATTATAGAGTAGTTAATGGGAGTGTTAGTTGAATCATGCAGGAGAAGACACTGGGCCCACCTAGACAGTATATCTTGTGAACAAGAGATGCCTTTTCTGTAAAATCAGTCAAGTGAAGTGTTGGTTTTGGTTTCCATTTCTAATTATAGCTATGTGGTTTTTATTTTCATTCAGTGGGCAGCACTTTTCACACTCCAGTTAAAAACATGATGCCTTCCCCTCGCATATACACTTATGCCAAGAATAGGGAAAAGAAGGGTTTTGGCAATATTGTAAAATTACAGTTATTCAAGTATTTGAATACGCTGAATGAAATTAAATGATTTTGGTTGTTTTTTATCTTAGCTTCCTGTGAACTGTTCAGTTATGCATATCCCTTTCCACCCCTTCTTTCTCCCTATGTCCCACAACTTCTGAAGCAACCTTTAATTGTGAAGAGGTGAGATGTTAACTTATTACAAACCCCAAGTAACACTTTGTGAAGGTCGGCAGCTAGATAGAGGAGAGTATAGTGATTGTATGAAAGACAGCAGTATGAATTCAAGCGTTGTCCGATGTAAAGAAACAACAGAGGAGAGTGCTTGGAAGGAACTGCTGTAAAAAATTGTATCCAAGAATTTAGAAGTATCAGAAGTACGACTTAGTCAGCCATGAGAGGCAGAGATGTAACCCTAAGTAGCTTCAAATCACTTGCAAGAAAAAAAAAAGTCTTCTAAACATGAGCATATGAGTATGTATATATATTGATTTATTTGAGTGAGAAAGCAAGAGCAAGATGAGTTTGGAAAACATCTCCTGGGTCATTAGTTCCAGTCCTTTTACTCTTGCGGGTCATGTATCATAAATTTTCAAGCAACATCTTGAAAATAGTCATTATGTTGTCGCTGTTATGCCCAGTGAATGCTGCTTGAGAATATCTTTGTTCTGATAGTTAGAAACATTCCTTTACGCTGTAGCCTAAATTTATTAATGGCCAGTTTTTGTCACTTGCTCTTGGGCTCTTCTCCTGGTTTAGACAGCTTTTCCCCCCTCCCCCCTTTTTTCCTCCTCCCTCCCCATGTGGTTTTCCATCCTCCTTGTTGTTAAAGGGCCATTAAAGAAGTTCTCTTTGCTTGCAGTACTGGTGTAAGATAGGCTGTCATTCTCCTGAGAATACTGGTAGCCTCTCTCTATTTTGTTTCCAGCACATGCTCATGTTCTGGACAGACACAGTTGATAATGACATACATTATTACAGATGAAGCCACACTGTTGCTTTGTGTATTGACTTTGATGCTTTTTTTAATCCATCTAATATTTCCTCTCATTTTCAGTAACCAGTTTGTGGTCCTGTTGTTACCAAATGGACTCAAAACTGTATGTGGAGCATAATCAGCATTTTGTTTTTGCAATTTATGTGGTGATTTTTAATATCTTTTTGTAACTAGCCTGAATCTGTATTACTTGTCTCATTAAAAAATTCACTCTGTAAAGCTGTACAGTCATGATTTTTTCAGATTTGTCCTTGTCATCAGATTGCTCTTATATCACTAGTTACTAGACTTACATTTTGGTCTTTTCTCCAAAATTACTTTTTACTGGCATAGACTGTGTGTGTGTGTTTGAATTTGTGGACTGGATCTGTCAGCCAGTGAACCATCTGCATGCTGTCTGGTAAGCAGGATGCAGGCTGGAATGAATTCTGTTGAAGAAGTCATACACTGAAGTGAGCACCAGAGTTTTCAGTTACCTTAAATAGCCTCCATTTCACAGTTACCACAGAGCCATCTTTTCTGTACAACCCTCTCTTCTACTGCTAATTATAACCTTTTGTTATGAGACCCCTCGTTCTTGCAGTCGGAGAATTCCCAAACTGTAATACGAGGAAAGCAGGATTTAATAATTTAGTGAAAAATGACTGAGTGAAAGGGGAGGGAAAAATGATTGTGGAGGATAAAATTTGTGATGTGTATGGGGCTTTAAATGCCTTTGTGGAATGATTGGAATAATTTGGCTGCCAAATGAATCACACACTGCTTTTGTCATTCATGGAGAGCTCTGCTAAGACAGGACCTTTATATCAGCAAGATCTTTTCAGATTAAAGCATGTGAGTAGCCTATTGGGTCTTGAAGTCAAACTTATTTTCAGCAGCCATATTCTAAATGTATTGTAGCCTTGCAAGGGATGTATAGAAAGCAATAACTAGCTAATAAAAGTAAACCTTTGCAATACGTTGTAAGCCAGGCAATAGCTCTCTAAGTCAGTTGTGATATGTTTTCATACATCTGAAGCAAACTCTTCCCTCGCATCCAGTCCTCCTTGGCTGAAATGAGAGCAGCATGTACATCTTGCTGTAGGCTTTTGTCCCTAACTTAAAAGAAAATTGGCAGAGGTATGGTCAAGATAGAATATGATGTAAATAGCAATTTGGAAATCAAATATTTGCAGCTCAGATTTGTAAACCTAGGGCAAACTTGCAAAGAACTGGTAGCAGATGTAAGTCAGAAAAATAGAAGAATATTGACATTCTGGCAGTGAGGTCCAGGAAGAGGATTCTAATAGTTAGGATGTGCTATTCCAAAGAGGTAAAACTGGTAGCTGCTGTTAAAATAGGTAGAAGGAAAAAAGGAAAGGCCTGAAAAAGAACAGCATGCAATGTTAAGATTTGTATTGAATTACTAACAAAGGCTGAATTTGAAAAGGGTGATTGAAAAGGAGTGGGGAAGAAGCTATGAATCAGGGATAAAACCCTTGTATAGGGCACCATAGCCCAGGATAACATGCTGCTAAAAAGTTAGTTCTGTGTAAAAAAAAAAAAAAAAAACAAAAAAACCCAAAACAAAACAGTGAGATGAAAGTAAGCAGGAGGAAATGAAGTGTAATGTTCAAACCCAACATATCTCTGTGCTTCCTTTTTTCTTTTTTTTCTTTTTTTTTTTCCTTTTTTTTTTTTTTGGTTTGGTGTGGGCTCTTGCCTCCTCTTCCTCAATTGTTGCCCTCATTAATAAGCATGTCTCTGTGCCTTTCTCAGCAGACCATAAGCAGTGTCTGTAAACCAGCTCTACTCCACATATTTTACAAAGATTTAGTTAGTAGTAAGGCAGAGTGGCAAAGTGAGAGAGACTTCAGGGGATGAATAGAAACGCAAGAATAAGCAGAATGACTCTTAAGAGCCATGCAGCAGGCCCTATGTCTATTTGCACGTAGGATAACAAGATATCACAAAAACAGTGAAGAGATCTTGGGTTAAAAGAATGTATTCTGTGGCAGTCTCTTCTGGTGAAGAAAGATATGTTTGTAACATATATGTAGTCTTTTTCAAAGTTGCCAGGGTGACTTTATATTGATTTCTCACAGCTAGCCTCCTTTAAAATTGCAGTCAGCTGTGTAATCCGAATCAGTTCTTCTGACCTTGTTTTTCACATTTATTCACTTGGCTGTCAGGGTTTTACATGTGACAATTAATTTGTATAGCTTTGTTTTTATGAAATTTTTTTATTACTAGTGGTTTATAGTGTTAGCATCATGGACTTGATCCAAAGCTCATGAAGTCAATTAAATGGCTCCCTTTGGGTTGCAATGCATATTGCCAGTAATGAAATGCATTTTCTTCAAGTTATGTTTTTGCTTTGAAATTTGAATGTCTGTGTGTGTGTGTGTGTGTGTGTGTGTGTGTGTGTGTGTGTCTCTGTGTTCTTATCCCTCTCCAGACCTTACTCTGAATTTTCTTGCATTCTCTGAGCAGCAGCAGAATACACTACAAACTGCATGGACCAATGCTATGAATTAAAATGTCATATATATAGGGTTTGTTTATTTGTCTTTTTCTTGAAATCTCACCCTTTTAAATTGCACTAATAAGAATAAATTATAATCATTTAATAATGCTCGCATCTATCACCTTTGCAGAGGCTTAGTGTCATTCTGAATTCTCATTTGCTCTCTGTGGCAACAGTGCTATTTATATCATCTCCCTTGTTTGCCTCTAAAAATCAGGGTTCCTTATGACTACTGTTTTGGATAAGCATCTCTGCACAGGGCTCCCTCCAAGCCTATTGGAGGTGCTTCTCGTTCAAGCTGATGAATCTCTGTGTCAGAGCAACACAGCATGTTCCTTCATTCCACAGCTGAATTACGCTTCTGGCCTTAGGGCTCCTAATATCTGTGCATGTTAAGGACTGAACACCTGTGAAGTAAGCCTGTGTTAGCGTAAACCTCTCTTTCTGTTGAATATCCTGTTAATATCTAATTAATGATGACATTATTTGAAATTGTTGATACATTTATGTAATTTGCCTCTAAAAAGCTACTCATACCTCTAATACCTGCTTACAGTAGAATACATCTGAACATTCAAGAAGGACATTCAGTCTGAGCTTTTGCTAGCTGTTTAATGGCTGCAGTAGTGGCTTCTCTGACATGAGCATTTAACCAGTCTGGCGTACTGTTTGGTGACACTTTGAGCACAAAAGATGCTAAATAAAGCTAAATATTCTGCAGTATAACAGTACCAGTGCAGATGGCAAACAGCAGTTTCATTCTTTGTGAACTTGGACTGCTCGCGCAGTGTTTGCATAAATTCTGGCATGGTCTGATGCAAGGAGAAATAACAGCTAGCTGTCTGTTTTGAGAATAGTGTGCCAAAAACAAATCCAGTTAAGGACGCTATGTTTCTGATTTGAGTTTCAGTTGTGTGGTTTTGGGTTTTTTTTTTTTGGTAAAACATGAATGATTAAAACAACAACTTGTTTGTGTGAATACAGTGTCCTTAAAATGATCGTGAAGACAGTGTGATCAGAGGATCTATGGTATTAGCTTTGCGGAGCTAGTGGACAAGCAAGAGCTCTTTCAGTAAAGAAAAATATGCTACTTAACATGGAAATTATTTTTCCCTTTAAAATGGAATTGCAATGATTAGAATGGCCCACAGCTAGGAAGACACTGTCTTAGTGAATTTTGCTGCAATTAAAAAGAAAAGGTGTTGTGGTCATTTTGCTGCCGCCTTGCTAATTTTGTAACAAGAAGTGTGGAAAGAAATCTGACTTCCTTCTGTTGTGAAGATGCTGACAGAAGTAGCAAGAGTGAGGTAAAGGCTGCTGTGGTTTCATTGAAGCTCTTCCTACAGCGATTTTACAGCTATTCTAGTGAAATGGAAAGGGTTAACCATTGCTGTAGTTTACTGTCACAAGTACCTAACCCATGGGACTTTTTTACAGTTCAAAGAGTGCAGAATAATGCAGTGAAAGCTGGTAACTCTTGGAGGGGTAAGATTCACCATACAGTATGATTATGATCCTCTAGGATAAGTGTCTCATTTTCTGTAAGAATTCTTAGTCTGCAGACAGCAAAGCTCTTTTCCCTACTTTTTCATTTCTTGTAAGAAGGAAGAAGGAAGAATTTCCCTCACTCAGGTGCGATGCAAAACTTTCCTTTACCATGTTTACTCAAATATGATAGCTTGTCATATCAAACACATTTGTTTCCTAGTATGTTTCTACTTTAAGTGATTTTTAGTTAAGTAATCAAATATATTATTTTTTTAATTATGATAGAGGTGATGAAGAAAGCGATCTGCTTGCTTTTTTTAAAAAGCATAGTAAATCTGGAATAGATGAATTAACATCACTAAAGCCTAAGGCATGTTTAATTAGTTACTGACATAACTTCCACTACAGCGATTATGCAGTACGTATCTTAGGGAATGTTTGTCTCAGTTAATGGACTTACAATGTCTTATGCTTCAAGAATTTATTTTACCAATGTTAGAGATGAGAGGAAGTGTTAGTTAAACTTTTTTTCATTAATTCCTAAAATTGTGATAAAATTTTTAAACATATAATTGTGGCTCATCTCCACTCTTTTTTCATTTCTTAAGAAAGGTTTTCTGAAATTTTGCATTGAGGGGCATTGGGGATTTATTACACTTTGTAAATTAAATCCTACTCAGGTGCCAGAGCAGTTGTATCTGTGTGTATATGAGCAGGAACACAACATGGGTATGTAGCAGGAATCTGTTTTTGTGGTGTGTTTTTTTTTTTTTTTTTTAAACAGAGTGAGCCTGACCTTTTTTTTCGCTTCCTCCGAATTATGTTAGTTTTTATTAAATTTGTCACCACTGCAGAATGGCAGCGGTTGCTCTGTCATTAGCTTGCATTTGCTGGGTTTGAACATGTTTCAGTCTTCAGAGTAGGACTGGGAATTTGCTCCAAAGGAAGGAGTAGTGACCTCACGCACGGGACTGGTTCCTGCATGCCCTGGTAGGTGCATGCTGCAGTGACTCTGTCCAGCTGCCTGGGGACTTGTCTAAGCCCTTCACAGGGCTCCTCCTTGTATGGAGTCACATCTGCGCTCTAAGGAAAATAACTGTTAGCAGGGTTGGACTAGTGCATTCTCTAATGGGTATGTCTCTGTCAGGACAAGGAAGCAGTCCTTGTAGTTCAGTCTTCCCTAGACATGACATTTCCAGCCCAAGAATTCAGACCAAATTACAAAGGAGGCTTTGTGTACATGTGCATGATGTTATGGTCCTAAAACTGGAAGCTGTAGTTTCAGGTCATGCCTATGATGCCAACTTGGAAACCAGTAATAAAGTTTCCTGTTCCTGGGACAAAGGGAGAAAAACTCAGAGAAGCCTGTGGACCTGATTGCACTATCTAGAAGGGGTCACTGAAGTAAAATATCCTCCCCCTTGTGATTCGGTAGAACATAGGAAAACTACAAATAACTATGTAGTATGCGGTATTGTGGATTTTTTTTCTTCCTTGTTCTGAAGCTCTCTCAAGCTAGCTGTGAAGAAAATATCTTGAAATACATAATTTTGGAAGCTTTATGCTACTTCTGTGGTTTGTGAATTTGCCTTTGACTAACAGCATATAAGAAATGTCATGAACCCTGGAAGCCATTTGTTTGCCCTTTTCTTCTTCTTTTGAACTGACTGGGTTGCACGGAAGAAGTGACAAGTATCTGTAAATCCTCAACTACTCATAAATCTTCCTTTCACTGGGTGTGCCTGAGAATGGGAGAAGATCTCAGAGTAAGCTGTGTTATCAACTGTGTTTAGGTAGGCATAGTGCTTTCAGGATCTTGGAGACCTCGAACAAACCTGGCGCAATTTCTCCCCCGGTCTGGCTGCAGTAACCTGTGATCAAGGAGCTAGAACAGTTGCTTGTTTCTTTCTCTGCCACTCTGTTGGACTCTCCTGAGTGGCAGCTGGAGGAGTTAGAGAAGAGGTGTCTGCTTCTTGTTTTTAAAATGACTGTTTTCTTGCTCAAGTTCAAGCTGAAGCTGATCTTCAGAGACCAGAGAAGACACAGATGAGTCATTCTCCTCCCACCCTCTGCAGCGCTGCAGAAAGCTACTTGTGGCTAGAGCTGAACTCCTGAGGCTGATGGGGAGCAATAGGAGACAGCAGGAGAGCCTCTTAGAACAGATGGGAGCACTTCAACTTACATTTGATAAATATGATTTAGAAAGAATATTTTTTAATACATTTGCTGTTAAAAGTCGCATTTTTTTTTAGAGCACTAAAATGCTGGGAAATAACTGTTGAGGTTTGGGGACTAAGATAGGATCTCTCTTCACTCCGTGAAATTGTTAGAAAGGTGTTTGCTCTTTTCCATGTGATGCAAGCCTGGGAAAGTACTCTTTGATACCATCGCTGCAATCCTGAGAGTTCAGGTAGGAGCAAGGCAGTATTTCATTTCAAACTGCAGATGTGCATGAGCACATCCCTGTGTGAATGTTTGATTGCTTTATAATAATTGCCAACAGTCTAACTTTGTGATCTCATCCTTTGGTGTGAATCAAATGAACTTTTTTTAATTCATTGTTTTTTTTTCAAATGAAAACCAAGCACAAAAAAAAAATTCAATGTATAGGTGAATAAAGAGGTGCTAAAGATTCAGGAGAATGAAGAACACATGGAAAATAAGAGTAGCAATGAATATGGTCTCGCCCGTTGGCAGGCTTTGAATGCCAGTTCTGTGTAATGTCTCCCAGAAATCCTCTGAGACGCTGACATTTATGCCTGTTATATAACCATACTTGGGACAGTTGGTCTTTAGGGTAGAATTTACTGTAAGAAATGCCTTTGTGTGGTTTTATTCTGTAGACTAACCACTTCACATAGTAAAAGTAAACATAACAATTTAAGCTGTATGAGCATCTTAGTAAAATGGTTACATGTGCTATCTATGAATGGTATGACTCTCCTTGGCTAGACTGTTATAACCACTGTGATTTACAGCTAATGAATGCAGTTCCTGCAAGAGGAATGCCTCTTCTCTTTTGGATATAGGGAAATACTATAGATTTTAGGTTCATAGGATAGGCATCTAAATGCTGAAGGGTTCAGCATTTGTGTGTTTGTACAGTCCAAAGTAGGCTTGTGATAAGACTTGAATAAAATTCTTGGTATGTTTAGTGGGATAGGAAAGAAAATATAAAACAGAATTTATGAAAGGTGAACTTCTAACTACAAGTGAAGGGTTGCCTTAGTAACAGTGAATGCCCTTATTCCTCATTTCTCTGTTTTTATTAAAGTATAGAGTCTTAACTTTTTTTATAGCAAGTTTATTACTAAGCAACTTTACTGTAAGCTGCAAGATGAAAAATATTTTTATTTCCTGGCTTAAATTTTTAATATTGTAATAACTTTCCTTCTTAAAAACAACTGCATCTGAACGGACACCGCCTGCCTCCCTGCATGTATCCAAGCCAGTGTTCGTTAACTGAAGGTGCTGCGACTGCTGTGACGAGCAGAGAAAAGGAGTGCTTGGAGCCCTCAGGCCCTTTTGGAGCCTGCCTCGGAGATGTTGCCCAGGCCTAGTGGTTTCTGGGGCTTGAGGGGAACTGTGTGGGGTGGTGGTGAGCAGTGACTGTGGTGTTTAGTTGACCTGTCAGCATGGCAGTTTTGGATATGTTTGTTACTGAAGGTTGGTTTCAAAGCTTGTACAAGCTCACTGAAAGTGTTGAGCTGTGCACCGACAACCCACGAGTGTTCCTTGTCTTTGTTTCTTCCTCTTCTCACTTCCTCCTCCTCTTGTGTTCCAGAGAAACCATTCCACTGGGCAGCTGCTGGAAACTCGGAGTGGTTAGCTTGTACTTGGTGTGGGCCGTCAATCAGCAGTAAACACAGAGTTTAAATGAAACTTACCGTGAGAAAATGAGAATATGGTCTTATGTTTATCACAGAAGATATGGAATGCTTGAATGCTACTTCATACCTATACAAAGAATGCTTTTGCACTCCTGTGCTGTGGGAGTTATATATGTGTGTGTATGATTATTTTTATTTTAAGGGACTGTGGTGGAACAGGGCTTGCATTCCTACACGGTCACCTGCAGTGGAATAATGAGTTCTGATACATAATTGTATTTACCTACATGATATACGTGTTTATTTTTTTCTTAAAAAGCAGCAATTAAGAGAGAATGGCAATACAGACAGGGACAAATCTGACTGGATTTGGAGCTTTCACACAGGCCGTGTTTTAAAATGAGCCATGCTTTTAGAAGAGAAGCATGCATGTTTGGTCATATCACAAACTAATTTCATTGATGTTGGAAAGTCTGTTTTGCTAACAGATTTGAGTACGTATTTCCCATCTGAAAATCAAATTGGCTTTGTTACATTGGTGAAGAGAAGAGGCTTTATTAAAAGCTGGTTAATAGTGCAAAAATACAACTGAACAGTACTGATTTTAAAAGAAAACAAAACAAAGAAAACATCCACTGGGGATGTTTCAGTCAAAGGCTAGTGTTTTAGTGTAGGAATATTATAGAGGAAGTAGGGAAGGAGAGACAGAAAATGCCAAAGGTCTCCTGCTAGAGTATTAAATCATATGGTACATTTTGAAGGATTTCATATTTTGGGAAGTATGGAGAACTTAATTTCAGGAGTCCATTCCCTAGCTGCACTGTTCTGATAGGGCTGACGTAGCTTCAGTAGGCTCACCAAGGAGGTGGAAGCTGGAGTGTGAGGGAGTGTGTCTTTTTGGGTGCAGCTGGCCTTTGCCCGCACTCAGCGTCTGTGGAAGTGGTATATTGGAAAGGCTTTCAGACCAGTGGAACTAGGAATAACTGGGATTTAGTCATAGGACATGAGTGTGGAATAGCCTTCGTCAGAGTGTCTGTATATGCAGGCAGACAAAACAAGTGTGTGTGTGTGTGTGTGTGTGTGTGTGTGTGTGTGTGTGTGTTGGGGGGGTTCACATTTGCAAAATTGTCTTTGCAGGAGGAGAAAGGAATTGATTCATTTTAAATGAAGATCAGAGCGAAGCCCCTTGGGGCTATAAGGCATCTGTAAACAATAGTTTTAATAGGTGATTACATTAGAAGTGGTACATATTAATCCAAACTTTAAGTATTTTATGTTATATATAAATACCATAACATATCCTGGATATCCGTGAGTCAAGAACTGAGGTGAAGGGGGTGATTGGGCAGGCTGAAGTCTGCCTGTGTTGGAAGTTGGAAGAGCTAGAGTTTTCCCTCCTGTTTAAATATTTATTTACTAGAGGTCCTATAAAGAACATTTTTTGAAAATAATTGTGCAAACTAAAAGTATTATACTACCCACATAATGACATACATACTTAACAGTGGAATGGCTTTGTGCCTTTTTTTTCTTTCTTTTTTTTTTTTTTTAACCAGAAATGTGCCAGTAGCTACTGAAGGGAACGTGCAATTAACTGATTGTTTTGTGTACGTTCTCTGTTGTGGAGACCTATATTTCATTTTCTTCACATCAAGCAAATGATGAATCAGTGAAAAACATTTACTTGTGGTTAATTTCTAGACTATTTTGCTTAAGGAGAAGTCTGTTTATTTTGGAACCAAATTGATTAAATAAAAATGAAATGTTTTCTGCTGTGGTATATTGTACAAGCTCTTCTGCTGAATGTAAAGATTAAGAGAGTTTAACTACTACATTCTGTAGTTACAAGGTAAATCCTTTATCTGGAGTAAAATCCTGGTCTCCACTCAAAAGAACATTGTAATTCCTATTGACTTTAGTGGAAATAGGACTTCACTCCTGAATCTGAGCAGATCTGCTGTAAATGTGAGTAGGATGATGATTAAGCTGCAGTTAAAATCAGAACAAAGCCTGTCTTCAAAGTAGTTAATGTGCGTGTATGTTATTTTTGACATACGTTGGGTTCCAGAATAAATCCAGAATTCTTGCTATTTCAGTTTACAGGTCTTTTAATAACATATATTTTTATATTGCAGGAATTATTCAGTTAATGCTGCTTTCCTTAGATTGTGGAGCTGTTACATACACAGATGCATTCAAACAGCATTACAGCTGTTTCAAAGTTAGAGCACTGAGTTAAGAAATGCCACAGTCTTTGTGCGCCTGGCTCGTAGTAAACTGTTGTTTGCCAGCTCCCTGCGTTTGGCTGTTGCCATTGGAAATGAACAGGCTGAAAGGCAATTTGGCAGAGGGAAGAACCACACGTGACGCGTGTCTGGAGCGTGGCAGTGGCTCCGGGTTGTCGGAGGTGGAGAAGGAAGGGAGCTCTTGCGTCAGGGCACCCGTGGGCAGGGCTTCCCGGGGACAGGCCTCTTGCTCTCCACACGACACGTGTGTCTCGGCTGTGCTCATCACCTCAGCAGGTTCTGTTTTAAAAGATGTAAGGGCGATGGTTGGGTGTATGTGTATATATATTTTTTCCTTTAAAGGGAGGATTTTGGTTAATTTGGTAGGGCCTTGGGGTTTTGTGTCTTTTTTTTAATGTTCTCTTTGCTTCTTTTCAAAGATGATTTGAGATGCTCATCTCATGATATTAAAAAAAAAAATCCTCCCTTGTTTAGCTTAAAATTATTCCTGATTGATCTTGGCTCATTTACTCTCATTATTTATATTTCTGATTAAATGGTTCCTTCCCTTCCTGTTGTTTTATTATACCTTCCCCTCTGATGTATTTATAGAGAGCAATCATATATATTTTCAACCTAGCAAACAGGCGAAGATCCGAATCCCTCTTTCAAGAGTCTTCTGCTTTTAACTGATCATCCTCCTGGCTCTTTGCTTTACCATCCTAAGTATGGTTAGTCTTTTCAGCAGTGCTTAGACCTGTATGCAGTACTTCAGGAAAGGTCAGCTTACTCAGAACCAGTGATATTCATTTAGTCTTTAATTACATGGTAACAAGCTACTTACCACAGGGCTCCTGCCCTGCTGCAGCCTTTTCTCTTTACTCAGGCTCCCTATCTTGTTTCAGGCGCTTTCCTTCCCTTCCTCCTGGCTCTCTTTACAAGAAAGTTTCAGCCCTTCCCTGACCTTCCCTTCCTTGTCAGGCATGACTGCCCCTTCCCTGCTCCTGCCTCCAGCACTTCCTAGCTTGGCATCTTTTTTAGCCTGTCAAGGTGCCCCCTTTTTCTCCCCCTCCCCCCCGCCAGCTCTGTGTTTCCTTTCTCTCTTTCCTTCCTTGCATCCTGAGTCTCATCCTGAATTTGCTCTGCTTCACCCTTCGCGCTGCCCCTAGTTTCCTTCCCCAGTGAGCTTCTCAACGAAATCCATATTCCCATATAGATGCTTTTCCTCCCTCCGCATTTCTGTGCCTCCAGACTCCTCTTTGCTTACTTCACGCTGCTGCAATACGAGTATAGGGCCTTTGGGAGCACAAAGGCTTGGTCGGGCTCTGCCCCACCTGGCACACGAGAGAGAAAGTCTGCCTTTGCTCGCACAGCCTTGCGGTGAGCACCCAGCAAACGCAGCATGGTTTGTTTTAGGGTTGGATAGACACTCCAGCATGGTTAGTGAGGATGACGTCTGTGGAGATTGTACAAAATACTCCTGAATCTCTTGTGTTTTTTGTTTTCAAGTGATGATTTTTTGATCATCTTGTTTAGATTTTTATCTGGATAGCAAAAACCATATTCCTATTATAAAGACTACCCATGGTAATATTTAAAGGCGTATAGTATTAAAGCATGCCTCCAAGTATGGGTTGTTCCAAGATTTGGGATCTTAGAGCAGTTAAAACTACTTTGTCCTAAGACTGTTTTCTAGGAATGGATTCTTGTGCAAGGAATAAGAAAAATTAATGGAAGATTTTGGCTTTTATCTTTTTAAACCTCAAACAGATTTTGTTGTGTAGAATTTTTACCAAAATTTAACTTTGTTATGATAATAACTAGATAGATACAGGATTTACGATACAAAATAGTTTACAATAATGGGGAATACTAGCTGGATGCTGTGCAATTTGTTCAAGGCAAACAACTGCTGTGCAGTTTGTTTCAAAGAGACAAAAGAGGATCAAATTTGTTGGTGAACTCAGTTTTTACTTTAAAACACAGCCTTGGATAAATAAAAGTCATAGAAAATACATATTTGTACTAAATAAATGTTTTTCTGTTTTTATTCTTAGCAAGTGTTTAAAAAACATCAAATGTTGACTGGTGTACTTCAGTCAAGTAATATAGCCTTGTTTTAATCCATCACGCATAAAATGAAAAAAGATCAATTTCCATAGTTTGACAGAAGTACAAAATACCAGCAAACAAGTAAAGGTAAACTGGATTTTTAGCTGGAGATTTTATTACTCTGGAATACAATTTATAGCAGGCTAACTACCTCTGGGTATGATCTGCATCTACATACTGCAGAGTATATGTTTGATTAATAACTATTCACTCTTTCTGTGAACTGTGTTGCAAACTAGACCCAGCATGGTTTTTTTGTTGATGTGTTTTTTTTTTTTCCTGCAATTGCTCTTAGAGGAGCATGGGTGGGTTGTTCTAACCCAAAGTTACCTGAGGAGTTTGTCGGACAGTGTCTGTCCTAAGAAACATCCGGGCAAGTTTCCCATCCCTGTATTTCAAGCAGTGATCCATGTGCTGGTCTTCTGGCCATGCTATCCCATGTGAAGGACTTTAAATTTAGAGTTGCTCAGATTTTGCCAGAGCGTAATGACACCCAAACATTTGGTTATTTTGTGATATGTGTTAACAAAAAATGAAGTGAGTTATATAAAAGTAATGGAGGTTTGTTATCTCCTGAACACTCTCAGAATCCTTAGTCAAGTGGGTTGTAACAGTCACCTTTTTCTTTGATGATATTTAGCATGATCAAGTACATTTGATTCTTCTTGTCTTATATTTATACTGTTTGTTGCTATGAATTAAGTAAAATATCTTTTCCTAAAAATGTTATACTATTTTACATCATGAACAGGGACAGGTATCAAGTTTTTCCAGTTTGTTCAGCATCATACGTGTATTAAACCAGCAGTTCTGGAGTGTTAGGAGTCAGAAATCCAACTAGAAATGCAATCAGTGTTAGTGCTGGGTTATGTTTTCCTGGAAGAAAAGAGAATCCTGAAATAGCGAAATGCATTTCCTCATATGCAAAAACCATTTCCTGAGGCAACAAATAGATACAGTATTGACTGAAATACCTGAAATCTGCTTGTTGCTAGGCAGAAATGGTGCTGAGCCACCTATACAAAACAATTTACTGTGTTTCTGAGCCCACCAAATAGATTTAGAAATGTGTAACTATTATGACAAAAGTAATGGCGATATGAAAATCCTTCTCCCGTTTACTCCTCAATGTAAACAGTGTAAAGGTGATAGGAACAGCAGAAAAAGTGGAGGAAGATAAAACGAGGACTTCTCATATGTTTTGGAAATTCGCCTGTATTATGGGACTGAAACATTTTAATTTCATATGAGTCAATCTATTAGTGTTAAATACAAAAAAAAAAAAAAAAAGGAGTAAACATACTTGCATGCATAGATTAAAACCTTATTCAGGGGTTTACTTAAACATCTGGATGTCACAAGGAGCCTTACAGAAAGAGGACTTAGGAATTGCTCTAAGGCTAGCTTCCCCTTGGAAAATGAAGGCATATTTTAAATTTTCCCACTCTAGCCGACTTGCTGCCTGACCTGGCAAAAGCAATGTCCTGAGCTGTGTCTCCATTCAACCTGCATTGTTGCTGCCAGTGAGACTTGAAGCCAGCTCCTAGTGAAAGCCTGTGCAAGTTTTTTAGAATATGAGAGTGCAAACTGTTTAAAGGGAGGGGGGTAAAGACTGACCAGATTTTTGGTAGTGGTAATAGAAGACTCGTTTTTTCCCTTGAGATGGAGATTGGGTCTGGTGAATTACCATAATAAAGTGCCTCAGGGTTGTTTCACAGTCTGTGGTTGCTCTCTCACTGCATATGTTAATAGACATTGTTGTTTCCATGTTTGTGCAGTGTCTCAGAAATCTGAGGATGTAAATGTCATCTCTGCTGTGTTTTCTTTCCTCCTTTTTTTCTTCTGAAGCAGTTAAAATGACAGAAAAGCATAGTGTTTTTGGTTTTGGGTTTTTTTAAAGTATCTTTAGACCTTCTGCAGGGGCCTCTGTCACCTTCTTTGCTAGTTAACACATGCTATATAAAACCCTTAAATGAGTGCTCAAGATATGGGATGGAGAAAGATCTGGAGGAGAGAAGAATTTTTCTGTGTAGCCCAGCTGCAGAGCTGATGAGGTGTTATCTAATGAAACATCTCAGTAATGAGTGAGACTGAAGACAGAAATATTTTGAATTTATATGGAATCTTGACTTACCAATTTAATTGGCAAGAAAATCAAAATAACTGTGTCACCACTTCTGTTGTTTTTTAATTAAAGTAGTATAGGCTGATGTTATGACCAAATAGATTAATTGTTCTATGCTACTATTTACAGAGACATTTACAGTGTATTCAAAAACAAAACAACCTACACCCCACATAACAAAACCAACATCCTCTCTCACTGCAAAAGAGTAATGTCAAGTTGCAAAATATGAATATAAAGTGCTATTATGTAATCTAAATATAACTGAAAGAAACATACTGTGTGCTCTGCCCAAAAGGAACAATTATTTCTAATCCTATGCACTCTCTAATGGCACTAGAAGGACAGATGAGGGCTTTTCTCTTCCAAATACTTTCAGAGATTCATGCGTTAGAGTCAAAGCTAGTAGGAAGAAAGAAGCGACTGATATTTTATCTATGCGCGTTAGTCACTATCCTTAAAATTTCATCTCTCTTCTCACTAGAATTTGGGAGCAGCTAGTGTGTTAAAGGCAGTAGTAGTTTCTTTGGAGGGAAGTCTGCTAGCTAGCAGGACCCCTGCAAGGCCGATGCCTCTGGGGAGCCGGTGTTTTGCCAACAGGATTTCTGACTTGCGCTGGCATTCCCGGTCTCGCTACCGTAGCCTGCCTAGGCAACAACAGCAGGGCCGGAGCGGCAGCAGAGACTTCCCCAAAGATCCAGTGGGGTTACTCAGGCTGATGGCATGTTTGATAACTGCACTCTCCCTTGGCTAGGTTTCTGTGCTAGGCATCTTCAAGTAGTTCAGTTGTACTAGCATGCATTACAGTTTTGTCCTGCTAGGCTTTTGAGTGAAGGTAGTATTTGTAGCTGGGATGCTATGGGAGCTGTGAGAGCACAGAATATGTGGCTGAGGATGAAGAGGAGGAAGTATGGTATTTAAGCTGCATAACTTTTCCTTAATTAATGTAGTCTAGAGCTGGATGTACTACATTTGTATCACAAAAGGCAATTTCCTTGAAATTTGGAAGAAAACATAATACTGTTGTCCAAAAAGCGGATTCGTTGCCTGGTGTGCAATAAGCCAATAATTACACACTCAGGAGAGACATTTGTTTGTTTATTTCAGAGTTGCGCAAGCTTGGGTGCTCGGTGGTTTCCCACAAATCGAGCACCCCCCCCCCCCAACTTTTCAAGTAGCATTTATACAAACAAATTGCCAGATTTGCGACTTTCCCTTTTACACTGATTGATTAGTGATTTCTTCATTCCTTGGGTCCCACCCCTGCTTCTCAAGGTCCTGATCAATTAACACTGCCCCAGCTAGGTCAGTAGATGTTATCTCCCAAGGTCCTGACGAAGAGGACATAATCCAGACCCCTTAATCATCACTGTTTCAACAGTGAGAGGAGGCTTTGCTTCCCAAGGTCCTGGCGCCCAAACAGGCCTTATTTCACAGCCTTGACATCCTCCCTTTCGGAGAGTGGGGCACAGGAATGCAGACTGCTTGTAACTCCCTTATCTTTCCAGCCTGCACCAGCTCTGGGGCCCTTTCTTACCAAACTAGGAGCGCGGCCTAAGGCTTCAGCAAATTTAGCTACTCATGCTAAGCAAGTGTGCGGCTACTCATGCTAAGCAAATTCTATCTAAGATAGAAGTTTTCCAAATCTACCTACTTCAAACATTCTTTCTGAGCTTCTCAGGGTTGTCTTGTAACAATACTACATACTCCTGAAAAATGAGAATTCTGTAGTAATGCAGTGTTGGTAAGGATATTTTCATTACATTCATTACTCTCAAAAAAATTAATTTGTGTATTTTTGAGACCATGCAGAAAGAATCTATGATTCACCTGCTAGGCATACTGCATGGTATTTCTGAAAAGAATTTAAAAGAAAGAAGAGGCCTACCTGAAAGAGCTTAGCGTGACTGCAGAGGTTTCAGAAGTGCTGTAACTGAGCAGATCTGTCAAAGCTGTGATGCATTGATAGTGAAGAACGGTGCTTAAGTGCATTTTGTTTTGGTTGACCTTCAATTGTTTGATATTTCTTTTGATTATTATTTTTAAATGATCCTTCCTTGAAAATATGATGCCAGAATCTTATTTCACTTTGTTTCACTCCACCTTCACCCATATTTAATTTTAGCTTTTTTTCCTCCTTCTATTCAAAGCATTTTTTCAGATAGCTAAATGCTGTCAGGATTATGAACCAGAAGTAATAAGATGTCACCTGAAGTGGCTCAGATATTTTTTCAGGACAGTAATTGTTGAGGGGGGGGGGGGGGGAGGGCAGGGGGGAACGGGACGGAACTGGAGATCACGTCCTGAAATATATCTTAAAAAGCAGTCTGAAAGGATGCCTTGGGCCATAACCTTCATACCTTCTATGCTTATTTCACGAAGGGTTTGGTCTGAAGTCCATATAGCTCTGCTGCAAGTGACTGTCCACATGAGTTTACAGTTCTGCCCACACTACAAGTCTGCCCTCTCTCAGTGACTAATTAACTATATAGTTGGTTCTATACATGGTTGTGTTTACAGACTGCAGAATTAAAACTCTGTTAGCTGCCTTGGCAGCTAACAATGTTTGATCCCTGGTGTCTGGCAGCCTTTCACCAGTTCATTCAGCACATTGTTCTAAGCTGTAGGATTGGGTTGCTGGGACTGTGTTAGCAATTTCATTGTCCCCACAGCTTGGTTCCTAGGGCAGCAGGACAGTTTAAAGCACATTTCCTAGTGGGTTTGGAAATTCTTTTCTATATGCAGTCTGACATGTTCATACCTAGTAATGAAGTTTTTAAAAACATATCCCAAAACTGCCTAGTGGACGCAGCCTCGCCTAGAACTTGTTACGTGACTTCTTTGTAGGTTATGGGTACCTTGAAGGACTGGCAGGAGAATCTTCAGAGTGTTGCTTCCTCTATATGACAACCTTCCCAGTAAAGACTGGAGACTCCTACTTCATAGGCATGGTTAATTTGGGGCCTGTAGGAACCCACTCAGGACCTCAAGGAAGAGGGAAGAGGCAGGGCTGTCTTTTTGACTGCAACATAAGTGTTTGAACAGCTTTTGCATGATGGAATTAGAAGTTAACGCTGCAGTCCCTGAAAGGAAATTTAAAAATGTATGCCCTGGTTTGTGGCTTACTTGTAAAGTGCTTTATTGCTTAAGCAGCCAGAAAAGGAAAAAGCTATTAAATTTAAATACAAATCTATGGTTAAAAATTTATATTTGCTTTCCTTTCTTATGCCAATCAAAAATCCTTTCTGTGTTTAATGGGATTGTATCTCTTCCATTTGGCACAGTGAGCTTAGTTCTGACTTCTTCCAAACTCATTTTGTAAAGCAGAAGGATGCCCCAAATTAAAAACAAAACAAAACAAAACAAAGTGCCAGAAGGACTGAAAATACTCTACTGAGATAACACTGTATTTTAGCATAAGGCTCCCATTAGTGAGATGGTGTAATTATAACCATCAATACCATGGACTTGATCTTTCGGAGGTAACTAAGGAACATTCAGGTTACTCCCTTCAAATCAGTGCGCAGGTGGTGAGTATCCCTGTGTGCAGATGGAGGTGGCATTGAAGAACAAAGGAGCTACTATAGCTCTGGTCTGGCTCGTCCAGTATCCCATTTCCAGTGCTCAACAGGAATGGATAGTTGAGAAGAATATGCAGTAGATGCTTCTGTATTAATCTTTTCCTGGGATATTTCTTCCTACTTCACAAAGCAGGAGTGTAAAACTTCATTTAAACCATTTTGTGTTTTAAGTGTGATACTGTATGACCTGTCAGTTTGGGACTTGATGCTTTGGATATTGAAGAAGTGCTTCGAATACCTATTTCTGATGCCCATCTTACCCTTTGTTAGAGGCTATAATTGTATTGGTTGAATTGGTACATGCAGTCTTTTGCCTTTATTTTTTTTTGAAAATTAGATTGTGATCTAATCTCAGGGCATCCTTGCCTGATCTCTTTTTGCTCTGGAAAAATCTTTGTGAATTTTTAAGAAAAGAAACTCTAAGATTCTCTGTCTTACTCTGTTTTCTTTGTTAAATTAGCACTTCCAGCTGAGTTGACTATCACTTGTAATTTAAAAGCGACATGGATTATGTGGATTTGTTGACCACTGAATTGCATTTAGTTTTAGTATCTTGAGAAACTGTAGGACAAACCAAAATTACAGTGAAGGTTGGCTGCTGTGATCTATGTGGTGCAGGGGAAGGACAGCATAACATTGTGTCTGCATTTTTTATTAGATCCTGTGTGAATTGCTGAGTTACTGTTGTCCAAAACAACCCGCCTTGTTATCAACCTAAACATCTAAAATTGTTCAGTTTGGGTAATGATTTGTTGTCCTGAGCTATGAGGAAAAAATGTTAGATGCAGATTACAATTTGTAGGTTCTTTATTTCATTCAGAACAATTACCTTTCTGTTATTGAAAGGGAAAAGTCCTATAAAAGGAGCAAGTTAAATGAGTGGTACAATTCTGACGTTTGCTAGTGTGTCAACAATAGTTTGTCCAAGGCAGTTTAACTAGTTGTGACTGTCTGTGCAATGAATTATACGCTGAAAAACGAAACACACAGACATAAAAATAACAAAATGAATGCCCATGGAAAAACAATAGTTTTCAAAGAGTGAGCTTACTGAATTGGTAACATTTGGCAGATCAGCTCTGCAGATACAAAAATAAAGGCCAGGTGACACCAGTGTGGTGGTGGTGGGGGGTGAGTGAAGGGCTTGCTTTCCCTGTTGAGGCTGCTGGATAAGAGATATTCGCATCAAGAAAGCTGAGTGCTGTTGAGATCTTTAGCAATATGTGGTGAGCTTGGTGCTGGTCTGTGCTGCTCACTGTGCTTATTAAGTCCATGAGCCTTCATTTTCACAGGTGATCACTTGCAGAAATTATCTCTGCATCAGATAGAGAAGAATCTGTATGTAATCCTAAGAGAGCAATGTTGTGCATATGCCTCTGTTGCAGATTGCAGTGCTGTGCAAAGCAGTTCCGTTTTCCTGGGTGTAACGGCTCAGCAACTTACTTTTGAGGACTGTGATTCCAGAAGTACAAAGTCCAAGAGGCTAATTATTTTTCACAAGAAAATACAGGCACTAACTTTAATTGGCCACTGTGACAGGGTGCTGTAACTGCTGTCCTTCAGAAGCGGATACTCAGCGTTTCAGCAGAGGGACTAGGCACAGAGGCAGAGATGGAACAGTTCATAATTTGCTCTAGTGAATTATTTCCTCTTTCTTCAATCTCTCTGCAAATGTAATCTCTTGTCCCCTGAGTTTATCAAACACTCGTGGGTAATGCATAGCCTCTCCCTGGCTGCTGACTTTCCTGTTCCTGCTGATCCAGAACCAGCGCTGGCTTTGCCCGACTCCCCACTGCATTAGGACATTGTCTGTCTTCAGCAGCCTAATCTGTGGGCTGACTTGGTTTTTGGAGGAAGAAAGGGAAGACATTTCCCATTCCTCAGGCAGGTCTTTGACTGGAACTGATGCCCCCCAGCCTGGTGGATTGTTAATCGTCTTTTTAAGTGTCCAGTTTGTTTTTTCATTACTTGGAGTTCTTTTCCCCACTTTCCCTCCTCCGACGTCCTGGAAGTTGTAGGAACAGTAAGTTTCAGTGGCAAACTCCTTTCCTTTTTCATCAGAGATAGCACATAGCATCAGGTGAAACTGTTGTTAAAAGGACCATTGTTAACATGCCTGTCATCATAGGACTTGTATTTCTTCCCCTTTAGTCAACACAGTCTCTTACTGTGAGTAATGCATACTTACTGGCCGGAAAAGGCCGGTTATACTGGTATTTGTAGTATTCTATAGTAGTCTAAGCAAAGTCATAAAGGCTAGTTTGCGACCTGTCCCCTGTCAGCCTGTCCCAGTTGCTAGTCTTTCTGGAAGCTTTCTCCAACATTTGCTTTAGCTGTGGGGTTACACAGAAGTCCCTAAACACACTAGGGAAAAAAATCAGGTGGGCTTCCATTTCATACAAGATGGATACTGCTTTGCACAAATGTTAGAGTGTTTGGAGGTTCTTTTCACATGTGCCAGACTTGAATCTCTGACTTTTTCGTGAGGTTTTGGATTTAATTCAGTATGTGTACTTCCCTTTAAAAAAAAAAAAAAAAACCTACCAGATAGCCTCTGTAGTTTCAGACTGTGGAAGGCAGAGTGCTGTGTCTGAAGACAGCATACATTTATACTTTATCTACACTGCATGTTGCTCAGTCATCTTTTTCCTTTCATTTGTCTCCCTTCCTACCTCACCTCACCACCACCCCCATTTTGAAGATCCCTCTGCCTTTGCTTCTTAACCAAAATCCTCCATGCTGTGCTGGCTGCCCAGTTAGCCTAGCAGAATTTGATACGACTTCCTTGAGGGTACCTAGCACTGAAAGGAGAACTACTATTCAAGAACGCAGAGGTGACTTTCTATTTTCACCGAGCAAATAGAATGGATAAAAGTAAACTTTGCTTATGTACAGGTTTGGAGCTGGGTCTAATCTCTTTGAGCTCTTAATATCAAGCTATTCATACCAAAAATCTTCTTAAAATGATTATCAGTTTGATGTGGATATGTTGTGAATAAAATCTTCAATTTCAGACTTCAAACCTCTGTCTCAGTGTTTGAAGCTTATCTTTGTTGACAGTCTATACAAAATGTTAATGCTAGGAAAGTGTCATCTTGTGGTGGTTTTGGTGTTTGGCTTCCTAAGATTTGGTATTTCAGCAGAGTACATATCCAGCATAAAAGGGTATAAAGACAATGATTAGATGGTGTTGTGCTGGTAGAGGTGTTATTACAGCAAGAGCCAGAATTGACCTTTCTGGCTGTGGTCATTTACATGTGGTTTTGGTTTTTGTTGTGTTGTTTTCTGAGACATGTGAATAGTGTAACTTTGGGTTTATTTCCTTTGAATAACAAAATGACAAGTCTCATGCACTTTCCCCCTCAAAGTTCTTAAGAATATGTAAAGCTAACTTTTCTTATGTAACGTGACATAAGAAGAATTACCAAGCAGGTTTTCTCGCTCCTGTTAAAACCTTTTGTATCATTGAAGCCTATCCTGTAGGCAGAATGCTTCTGAGCTGCTTTGACCAGATGCTGCCTATTGTTACTGCCTGGCTGAAATTACAGGTGAGCCCCTTGATTACAGCGTTGTGATCCAGTCTGAAGCAGAAATAACACAAGCATGGAGTTGAGCTCACTATGTTAAAATTTAAATAACCACTGTCATATTTTATGGCATTAGAACAGGATAGCTGTTTCAGGAAAAAGATCTGAGAAAATCTGTGCAAAAGTAAGTTTCATGACTCAGCCACATTTCCCAGCTTTGTCTTGCAGTCCCTTTGGGAGAGGCTTTCTACTGGTCATTTTGCGATTATGATCATTTTCTAATGTATCCGGCAGACACCGATTCAAGCAGTGACTGAAGAATAAGATTGAAAAAATCAGGCAGTTCTTTGTTTAAATAATTGAATACAAGCATCCACTTATTTGTGAAAGACTAAATTTATGAAATAAAGTTTACAAAATCAAATGGAGTGCAAATGAGAGTATCAATTGACTACTGTCTTGCCTTATATATTCTCAGCAGGATTTTGCAGATAGTATGGTGATTTAGATTTTTAAGATTATTTAATACACTCTTTTCTAACAGTTTTGGTATTCATTTATACAAAAGCATTTCCTAAGACACTATTTACTGTAAAACAGTGGAGTCTGGAAAATATTTTGGATCAAAATGGTCTCTGGGGCATTTCTAGTTTTGGAGACCTCATATTGTTGAAACAGGTGAAGTAGTTTAAAAAATTCTGATGTAAGAAGAGGATGGAGGTAGAAATTAGATGTGCTCTCCAGAGGGTACTTTAAATATTACTGATGTTTAGAAATGCGCTCTGAAGATGGATTCTAATTTTCTCTGTTTTTGTTGTTAACCTTATTACATATATGATATATATGTGTATCTGTGTCAATTAAGAAAGCAAGGCAAATACAGTTATGATGATTATTGTTATTTGAAGTAATTTTCCTCTCTTAATTTGAGAGCCAGTAAAAGTCTGAAGGCTCTTAACTGAAACCAGGTTTAGCAATGTTTTTAAACTGCTTACTTTAAAAGTGTAATTTATGGCTAACAGACACAATTTTGGGGTGCATGAAAATAGCTGTGAGAGGACAAGGACAGAGTCACGATTTGGTAAAAAAGGAAAGTATGCTCTTCCAGTTGTTTTGTACACTTCAGAAATATTTTGAGATGCATCAAATCTACCAGGAAACCTGAGTAACTAAATGAAAAAGAGGGTTTTTTTTTGTTGTTCTTAGTAGCATTTTTGTCATAGAAAATGACATTAGAAATTTCAGATTTAAATGCTGAATTGGAAGAACTTCAGAGAGAAAAATAAATGGGTATATGGGTTTTCTTGAAGAAAATTAACTTTTTTTATTGTAGTAGTTAATAAATGCTACTTAGCTGCTTTGCATGTAAGTACGTTGTAAATCAATTTAAATAAAACAAAAATTGGAAGAATGAGAGATCACTTCATGTTTGTGAAACCTGAAGTGCTTTATTTTCCAGCTCTGATCAATGAAGCTGCCATACTGAAGACAGACAATGTTAGGAGATACACGAGAACCTAGGACAAGAACAGACTGCTATGCCATGTGATAAACACAGCAAGTGGAAAAGCTGAAATACTGCCTTTGATTACATGTCTTCAGCCTTTGTTATCCAAATGGCAAATTGCTGAGACTTCCAGTCAAATTGTCCATGGTGTTAACGTCAGTAGGTGCTAGGTTAGAAGGGTTTGTGGAGCCCTGTGAATAAGTGGAGACCAGGCAGTTTTTAGACTTGTATATGTATTTGTTAAAGAATTTGGGAAACAAGGAAATTACTAGTACTTGGTCAATATATCCCTTAATATACTCAGGCCTCTTTTTTATGTTTTCATGGCTTCTTCTGGTTATTGCACACATTCACTTGAGTGAACGTGAGATTAAAAACTTACCTAGCTGGGGAAGTGAGGTGTATGGGTTTTTTTCTCTTTTTTTTTCTCCTTACACTCGTTAAGTGATGATGATAAGCATGATTTTTAAGGATTTAGTGTGCTTTAAAATTACTGTTTTAGAAGCTTGTCATAGCTGGCAGAATTGCAGGCCTGAGAAGATTGACGAGTAATTACCTCACCTTTGATGGTACTCATTACTTCCCACTCTGCTTTACAGATGCAGGCCCTCACCCCCAGCCCTTCGGCTGTTTAATGGGCGCCTGCAGTAACCCTTGTCACTGCTCACACCTGCTTCAATTCTCTGGAAAAAGTGTATTCCAAAACAAACAACCTCTTTCCTTGTTTTCTGTGCCAGCTTAGATTGAAAGTACTGAAAATACTTGTATACTCGGATACAAGAATACTTGTATAAATACTTAAAAATTCTATGAGGTAGTCACTGACTGTGCAAGCATATGTGGTAGAGGGGCAGAAGACGTACATAAAGTGACCAGTAGCAAAATGTAGGCCCAGCCCATCCTTTGTAGGGGTCTGAAGGCCAGACTGAGACACTGTCATAAGCATGTATGAATTTACTCTCTTAATGGGTACTGGCCACAGCATGTCTCAGTTTTTCATCAATAGGAAGTGCATGTAGGCTACTGTCACTGCAGATCTGCTGCGTGCTGCATTGGGCACATGTTTTTTACATTTACATCTTGGGGAATGTGACTTTTATGTCCAAGGACTTGTGTGGTGTAGTGCAGACATGTCCAAGCTAGTTGTGTAGCACAGACTCATGATTAGCCCGTCCGTTTCCCCAGTTGCACATGGGGTTTCTTTTTGCCTAGCCGTAGGCTTCAAGCTGCTTGCCAGGTCCTTTTACATAAAGATCATTGCGTGTCTGCTCTGAATTCATACTCTTCTTTTTCTGTAGTAAAATATCCTCAGCAGGCTTTGTTTCTTCCCAGTCTCATGTTGAGACTGAAAGGGATCTCTTTGCTTCTGTTTTTCAGTATTACCTGGTATGTGTGTTTATCCCGGTTTCATTTTCCAGAGGTATCTGTCCCAAGTACATGACTCCCATGAATTCTGGGACCTGTCCGTCACATGCCTTGCTTAGAATAGTTGATGACTTTTCTGATGCAGTCTGTTAGTTGATTTGTGATATTGAGCATACTGTTAACGAGCAAAGTGGAACACACACAGGCTCTTTATAACTACTGCCATGCCATTTCTTCTGGATGACTTCTGTATTTTTCAATGCTCTGATCTTGCTTGGCTCACAAAGTGAGAAGAGGGGTGCATTCAGAGTGTAAGAAGTGTTAACAGGTTTGGGGGGTTGTTTTTTTCCAAAGAGTGGCTTTTAGATACAGCTCATTCGGTACAGATTTCTTAAACTGCAACATGTGCAGTTGCTTTTACTGGTGACCTTTATTTCAGGACCTTCTTCCACAAATACATGAGATGTTTTTTACTTCTCCATTTAAAATTGCAATCATATACCACTCTTAACTTTGAGTTGTACTGAATAAGAATTGCAATGTGAAGTGGCTGTTGAGGCACTTTTGTAATAAACGTTTGGCCCTTTCTGCCTTAAATTTGTCATTGTTGATACCCATTTTGAACTCCAGTTCTGTGCAATTTGCTTAAAATGTTCTAATCAAATACACTTTAATAGGCCATTAAAATCAAGTTGTTTGTTGTGTGTGTTTCATATGATAGGACATTTGTTACCTTTTAATACAACATATGGAGAGTATTTACATACCAATATGAAATATCTACCAGTTATCTCCAGATACAGCTAGCAGAGGGGGAAAGTGAGGAAGTTTCATATCATGCAACAGTTGCATCTTAGAATACCAGTCATTGTGTATTTTCATTGTTTTTTATATAGTATGATTGGGCCATCTTTGTTAGTTTTTGTCAATAGCCAGCCACTTTTTTCCCTCATAAATTATTGCTCAAAAGGCTGAAGCATGACTAGGTTTTACGTTGTTTCCAAGGGCTAGACGAAGCTATCTTTGCTAAAAATGTTTAAAAATTTTACTGTGTGAATAGGCCTTTTCAAATCAGTAGGACTACCTGTGGGTAAGGTGTGCTTCGGAACTGGAGTAAACATGTCAAGATGCGTCCCCAGTGAAAACAAAGGAAACAGGTGGTTTCTGCTCTGAAATGAGAAAGTTTACTATCACGAAGGAAGAAAAAAAAACCCTAAACCTGAAGCTGTTTGAAATCAAGGAATTTAAAAATCAAACATTTTTTATGTCCTACAATTTGTAGTAGCTGGGAGGAGTGTTGTGTTTTTTGCTTTTTTAATAAGAAATATAGTCTGATGATAGGATTGATGGAGAAGCATCTTGTTTATTGTCTGGAAGAAAACAACTCAGCTTTGCCTGGAAGTTCTCCTGGGCTGAATCTGTATCACAAAGGAAAGGACACTCTTTCTTCTGCTAAATGAGATTCCTGCATATTTTCTCAAGGGATGTTTGTATTTGTATTAATTATCCAGGGATTTTCCTAAAGGCTTAATTTTCTCTCTGGTTTATGCTTTGTATACATAAGAAGAAGTACTTTCAAGGCAGGATGCTGCAGGAGAACAAAACCAAAGTCACATATTGTAAATTTTTCTGTTTCCCTGAGAGTCCCACAAATCAATATTTAGCGGAATTTCCAGTTCTGCATATTTATAACTGGAGACACAGCATTTTCACAGTTAAGATTACGTAAAATCTTTACTTGAAATGTAGGTGAGCCCTCTTCAACATACAGGATTAATACTCTGTGTCCTTCCTCAGCCTGCAGCACAGGCACACTAGGAATATATTGACTATTCTAAAATGAATCGTTCTTTCACTGATAAATTGGTCAGCAAAAAAACTGATTAAAGAGAATTGCTAATGCTTAGGTAAGCAGATAGGTTGTTCTTCCACTTATTTTTTTTCAACCTTCTCCTGATTCTTTGTTTTAATGAAAAAATGCAAACTTATGTATAAAGTTTAAAAATGAGACAGTACATAAACCAACTTCTGCATGAGTTTCTGGCTGCTGAAATCTTCATGTTCCTACTTCCTAACTCTGTTGTCGTCATCATCGTTCAGTGATGCTGAACAAGATGGAGAGATACAGAAGAGTCATTACTAGAGTTCCAGTATATCTTTACTGAAGACTTGTTATTATTTATGGTCAAAGTGCACTGTTTCTTCATCTTTAATGACTTCCATGCACCTGCTGCTTGTTTGCCATCTTTAGTCTTCAAACTTCCCTTTTTCCTCAGCATAGCTTTATGATTTATTAGTGCTTTTCTTTTACCCATGCTTTATTTATAAAGTTGGGCTTTTAATAGCAGTGCGCCTCATCCATACTGGCACCATGTGACCCGTTGGAAAGCACTGTATAATGGGTATCACAGCTCAAAATGAGTCTTGTCCAAACAATGATCACATTTTCTTATGCAACATTTACTGTGCTGCTTGTCCGTAAACAGGAATCCTGCTGAGTGTGCTAGGCAGATACTTAGTAGTTACCACATCAGTTTTTCTCATGTGGACCTGACCATAATACGTCCTCTACTTTTTTGTAACAAGCCAGTGAGTTTGTGTGGCTCTGCAGTCCAGGAGAGTTTGTTTAAAGTTTCATGCTGGCTGGCTGAATAACCACTAGGGTGAGGATTTGCAAAGATAAGTTTCAGTATGACGCATTACTTCAAAGGTAACATGCCAATCTCATTTGCAAACATTGGGTAGTTAGGGGACTGAGTAATCTGAGTTGAGGATTGTGATCACCAAATCTCCTTCTCCCATCTGAGATGCTAGGCTGCACCTCTCCTCCTACAAATACCAAAGGCATATTGAACTTTCTCAGGTGATTCTAGTGGTCACCCACACCTTATTTAGTCTTGAGCAAAACTCTTTGCACTTGTGGATCAATGCTGAGCAAGGCTAATTCTACTGTATGCATTATTTTGTACCTCTCTCATTTTTCTTACATAAGACCAAAATATGCAATATTGTTCTCTTGAATAGACTTGCCCATCCATCTCCTCTTGTGCACTTACTCTTCTTTCACAGCTGTAAGAGACCAGGCAGAAGGTGGGGAGGGCCTAGAGGTACTGCTATGAATAGCTTGGTCCAGAGATCTCCAGAGACTCCACTAAGAGAAAGCATTTGGGAGTGCAGAGGGCTTGACAGCTGCTGCCTTCCTTCGTGTCACCAGGGTAGTTTTGAGACATAACATTTAAGGTTTGGGTCGGTCCTATCAGTTCTTAGGACTCTACAAATAGGACTGTCTTATTAAGTCTTTAGGGTTAAGTCTAATACTTCCAAGGAAGTTTTTTTTTTTAAGGGATTTCCATGGTTCTGAGACAACCATCATTTAGCAGAGATAATTAAAAACCTCTTGCTGAATCTTTTCAGTTTCATCTCTCCCCCCACCCCCAAAAAGACCTCTTTAATCTTTGCTGTAAGCTTATGCATGTCAGACACAGTGATCTCCATCGTGTCTTCTCTTTCCAGTACATCTGCAATGTGCTGGAACTTGAAAGGCTGCGCTAGATAAAAAGGAATCTCCAAGGTGTATGGCCTAGTTCCAAAACCACATGGATTAACCTGAACCTGCTGTAATGTTTGCAGGAAGCAAGGTCAGATTAAGAAGGAAAATACTTAAATAAAAAAAATTTGCATTATGACAGCTGCAAGGATTGTAAGTCTTGAGGAACCTGACTGTCAGAAATGCTGGGCACCTGCCGCTGCTGGCAATTACCCCTTGAAACTGTTGGTGCTTAGCACTTGGGAAAACTGGGACCTTTGTTTCTTATGAAGTTGTGGCAGGTGGATGCCAGCAATATTTATGAAGAAACCTTTAGCCCTAAACTGTCAGACTGCAGAGAGAATAGTGTTAAATTCTAATCTCCGATTTACAAGTCTGGCAGCACATACCACTCACATGGTGTGTGATTTGAATAATGATGTGTCTACTCCTGATCTCATTAACCCTGATTTAATCCAGGGTTTTATTTCATTAATGCTGGCTAGCTTTTATACAACTGGTTATGCAAACAAACAAAACCCTAAAAATCCCATAACTCTGTAACTATCTTTACAGATGAATATTTTCATGAGTGGGTGGGTATTGGGCTTTGGGGGCTTTTTGGCGTTTTTTTTGTTTGGTTGGTTTTTTTTCAGCTCAGCTTGTCTGAGGAGACTCTTTTAAAATACTGACGGATCTTCATGCATCTATATTTCAATTTTACATGTGGTGGAGCTGCACAGTGCTTGCTGTCTCTGCATGGACTTCCTTGTATAACCTTTATAACTGACTGCTGTAATGGGTTGGGGGAGTGGGTTAATAGAGTAGCATGTACTGCAAGTTAGGTCTGTCAGAGGATGACAGCAATCTGGGTAGTTTGCCCACATCTTTCCATGGCACAGTTCTTTATAATGTAGAATTATGTGGTTAAAGACTTCTATAGGAATTTGTGTAATTTTTCATGACTTAGTCATTTTTCTTTCCAGTTAACATTTGGACCATTGCCAGACTTTATTAAAACTCTGGTTGACATATGAAAATTTTGAAGTTGTGTGCAGTTTTCTGGTTTTGTGTGGCACAATGACTTTAGTTCTAACTTTTTTTTTTTTTTTTTTTGGCTGTACCACATGTCATTTAGAGAAGATAAATCCTTTCACAAAAAATTCTTCCATTCTTCCACATGATTTTAAGCAGATAACTCAGGACGCTGGATGACTCAGTTAATGCTCTCATTAGAAAATCCTGCTGTTAAGGATCATCTGGTATGTGATAGGATTCTGTGTAAAAGATTTGTACTGTTTCTCTCTCTCTCTGAACCTGTGTGTGTCATAGAGATAGTTTATCTGTTTATCTACTACATCACAATTTGTGATACTGTCTACTATTGCTTGTTACTAAGAATGTGTATCTTTCAAGATTTAACCTTGAAAATTCATGGTTTCCAGTAGTCTCTTGTATATATGTTATCAGCTCTGCTTTACGTGGCAATACACACAGGGCTTTTTTATACTCCAAGCAGAAATGTTTATACTAGACAAAATGCCCTTTTATTAACCCTCAAAAATTGTAGACCCTTGCAACAAACCCTTTTGCAATGGCCAGGTGTCTACTGGGGAAAACTATTAACATGTTCTGGCATACACTGATCTCTGCTCAAAGAAAGGAGGAACAACCCTGCACTTCCTAGCAAAGTAATAATACTTCTAATACTTGGATGAAAATGGGATCTCTATGAGTAGAAACTTAGTTCTCTTAATAAGAGAAATCACCTAACTAATTTCTCTCTGCTGGAGCTGGACAGAGGGGAAACTGGCTGAGAAGCACTGTTGTGCCTCTCTGCAGTACTCAGTTGCAGAGTGCATGCATGTGTTCACAAGCATGTGCATAGACCTGTGCGTATGTCTGTTGAGACTTTTGAGTCGCTGAAGCACATACAGACTGTGCTATGTTGTTGCCAAACCCTGGTGAAAGGCAGGGCGTCCAAACTGATGAAAGCCTGGCAGGCCTTCAGTCGTCGTGAACGGTATGGAAGTGAGAGAGGCAGAGGAGGGGAGCGGAAGCATCACAAGCAGTTTCTCTGTTGCTCAGGCTCACTTGGTGCTAGTTAGAGAAACTGGTTACTGAGCGCCTTCCTCGTGGCAAACCTTGCTGCAGCAGTGCCTCATGCCGAGCCTGCTGCTCACACAGGCTGCTACATATGTAAAACTAAACAACTTCTCTGCCTCAAGTTAAAACTGGGGAGGAGTGCGTGCTGCGGGGTGCTAGTAGACAACTTGGTGGCAGTGTGAGGTAAGGAGTCACTCTTAGTTCACCTGCAGGTTACAAAACCTGCTGCAGCCTTACAATTTCTTCTGTATCCTGTGATTCTCTGTAAGCCTTCACAAATGCTAAAACCACAGCAGCTCTGCAACTTATCTGCTTCAATTTGCAGAGCCTTTTGGTCTCAGTCTCCCCAGTGCCTCTCTCATGTGTGGTTGGATTGGTTGCCCCGTTCTGGTGACAGGTTCTAGTTTCCTCACCTCTTTAGTGAGTTTACAACAAGCCTCTGCTTTTGTACTTCTCCATGTACGAGGGGAGCCTGCACATAATGATCCACAAACTTATTTGCTTTATTTCAAAGACTTCCTTAAGTGTGTCATGCTACAGTGCTTTTAAAGTTCTGCTAAGTGCTTAGGGCACCTGGCCTGCGCTGATCAGTTCTGTTTCTTTACGCTTCCTGCCATCTGCTCTTTCTGTTAATCGGTTGTATTTTTTTCTTAAACCTTGATTCTAATATCTTCAGGGAAACACACTGTCTGCGTATTTGTTTTTTCTGCTGCTATGGTGTAGGATCCATTGGTGCTATTGGAGTACCTGCTAGAGAGAGAAGAGGACTTGGAGCAGAAGGTCAGGCCTGGACACCTCTCCCCTCCTCAGGGATCAGGACTGAATTGAATGGCTTGGAAGGTTGCCTACCCCCAGTGTAGCGTCCTTTCCCTATCTGCCTTTTCTTACTGCTTTACTTGTCATTTTCAGCCTTAATCTGTTAAATGTGTTGAGGTGTAGTGAATTGTTTGTCCTGGTGGTAGAAAAGCTAATCACTGCTGTAGCCAAGCTAGAGAACTGAAACCACAATCAGCAAACCGTGTGTTTTTTTTTCTTCCTGACCTTCTCTGAGACAACTGGTATTGTGCATTTGCTACGTGGTTTTTAAAATGTGCTTCCCACTTTTCTTACTGCTGTATTCCTTGCAGTTTCTCGTCACCTCTTTTTATCTTTCACCTTTCTTTTACTCTTTTTTTTTTCCAAAAGTCGCCATTAAAAAAAAAATTAGTAGAAGTGAATATAAGCTATCTCCTTTTGATATGAAGAATGAAGTCTGAGGTTAATGGCATGGAACAAGGAGATTCTCCTGACATGAACACACACAGGAAAAAGTATCTCATGTTCCTATAAAAACAGAGCTGAAGGATTACGTAAGACTTAACAAATCTAAGAGTTTTATTTATTTTATTATAAAGCATGTACTCAGCTTTAGCTTTCTAAAGCACGAGGCTTTCTGCATTTGCAATATCCTATCGAAAGATCTTTTATTATCAGAAAGATATACAAAAGCATAAAGCTGTTTCAAAAAGAAGAATATTGAGATTGTTTAAAAGAGGGGCTTCAGTTTGCTCTAACGTACTGGATGTGTAGGAGAGCAACAGAGGAACTGAAGTGTAGCAGAGCATGGCCTACTTGGAGCTGTGGTAGGGAGGGCATCAGAACATTGGCATCTCAGGTTGGATTAGTTGGGGAATATCTGAGACGATCATAAAAAAGGAAGTTACCAGCAGTTAAAGCCAGAATTGATCATATGCTTCAGTGGTACAGCAATCTTACAGTCAGTGTATAATACACTGGATGTAGGACTTAATTTTCTTTCGTAGCAACTGCTGCTTTGTTGTTCCATAGTCGTTCTGACAAGTTGTGTTCACATTAAATGCAGATTATTAATTTTTTATGTGGTTGTTTTCATGTCACCCAGTGTATCATCCCAAGTGTTTGAGGTATTGCCTCTATTTTAAGTAAAGTTTATAAATAGGATAATATTAAGCCTAATATTTTAATGTTGGAAAAAATGCATGTGACAGACTGGTTATCATTGCACTTACGGCTGTGTAATGAATTTATGATCGTTTGGACTAGGTTCTAGATACGTATGAGAAATAGCGGAGTAGCATACTGACCGGAAACCTTGCAGTGTTACTAAGGCCTTTTGGCTGAGGAACAGTGGTGGCACTGCAGGCACACCTGAGCAGCCAAGCAAGCAGCACTTCTGCCTGGAGGTGCATGGGGTTCAAGGGCTCATTTGCATCAGGAGAGAATGAAACAGAAGGCTGCATCTTTCTGTGTAACGTAAGAAGAGAAATGGGAGGGTAAGGCACATCAGAGCGGCCTTCCTGATTATGCTTCATTCTACTTTGCTGCTACATAGATAGGCTGTTCAGCACGTAAAACTCAGTGAACGAATAATTCTTGCTGCTATTAAGCACTAAATCAGATAGAAGTCACGTGAGCCACAGAAATTGCCTTGCTTCCAACAGCCAAATACAGAAACCAAAGAACTCACTGAGAGGCTTAGTAGGCTGTGGTTTAGAAATAACCCCAGAACTAGCACAAACCAGGAGGCTAATGAACTACAACCCTGTTTTTCTCAACGGTTACATACCTGACAAGCAGTCAGGAAAGTGCTTCCTGTAACTGAGCATAAACTGATAGTGAAAGAGGAGAGAGGGTGGGGAATTCTGCTGTGGTGAAAAGCTGTTTATTGGTACAGCAGCAGAACTTCTGTCATGAGTTCAGAGGATGCACGCAATAGCGACATCCCACCTATGCAGCTGGTAGAAGCTCGGGGTAGTAGTTTGTGAAGCGCACTTGCCAAGGTGGCTTTCCTTCCCTGCCCGCTGACGTGCCTGGGGACAGGGGTCTCCTCTTGTGACCAGGTAATGGAAACCTCCTTCCATCTCACACTCGCTCTTGGTGATTGGAGGTCCCTTGGTCTGTCTCTGTGTCTTGGACTTAGTAATTGCCCTAGGAAGGGGAAGAAAAGACTACGGGATCTTGGGTGATACAGAAGCCAGGAAGGTAAAAGCCAGGTGGTTTCCGCATTGTCTCTGAAACGCTTTATCATTTTGCTGTTAATAGAGCTTACGGCTAGTGTTACAAAAGCATATTGGATTTTAATGCTTCCTCCACCTTTCTGGTTGAAACTAACTTTCACACTGACGCTAGCTCAGTTGCTGGGAAAGTCTCTTCTCCTCTCACTGCCAGACATACTGTTTAGTTTGTAGTGGAATTACAAGATTCTTGACAATAGGTAAGTTACGTCTGTGTCTCAGCACATTTATAATTATCCAATAACTCTTAACTACTTTTAGTGAAAATACCACAGGAAATGGCTTAGGAGAACTAAGGCATTGCACAAAGGTACTCTGCAGCAGCCTTACATTTTGAGATTTCAATATAAATAGGTAGTTGAATTCATGCATTGTGGCAGGCAATGTTTGCAGGAAGTCATGGTTGCAGTTGTCTCTCTTGAAATATAAAGTATGTTTTTTGAGAGAAGAGATTAAAAAAAGCTTTCTAAAAATCTCACATACTGTATCTCAGAGGGTTTAAAGTGCTTCTCACAATTCCCTTGTCTTCTTTTGATAATTAATGTTGCCTGACTTCCCTTTAGGCTGCATATGATTCTGGATTCTTATTACTGCTCCCATATTTGGCTTCAGGCAATGTACAGGCTGAAGATTTTTTGAGTTGTGAAAAGCCTCATTATTTCACAACTTAAAAAAAATCTCTTTCAATATGCTTGTGTTTTGTTTTCAAAAAGCTTAAAGTTATTTTCATTAACCCTCTGCCCTGTAGAATACCCTTCCTTTTGCACATGGAAGCCTTAGATAAATGATCATGGAGTCTGGTGGTGATTTTTACATAAATTTTCACAGCTCCAAACAACTAGGAGGGATGAAATGTTGGCTGGAACATTTCATCTCTGCATCAGCACAAAACAGCATTTCACCACATTTATTATCATGGAAGGGTTGCAGCAATTTCCTCAAATGTTTTTAGTTGAGTTTCCTGTAAAGATCAGAACTGCTAGAGTTTAAAAAAAAAAAAAAAAAAAAAAAAAAAAGCTTGAAATGTTCATACTGTGAAAATGGCAGAAGTTCTTGTGTTTTCTTTCAGCCTTGGTAACAAATATTAACTGTAACTTTTGTTCTTCTCTCCCTGTCTTGAAAAGGCAGGAAGACTGTCACATCTATGAGGAATAGTTCTTGAAAGACGTAAGGAAAGATGAAAGATGCTTAACCTCTAGATCTTAAATGTTGAAAAAGCCATTTAAAAGGGTATAGATGCACCTGAATATGATGAATTGTGCTGTATGATGGAGTTTTAGCGCTATGTAATTTTTTATTTGGTAGTTAATATTTCTTAGTATTCTACAACTCACAAGCTTACTGGGGTTGTCTTAAAAATTTCTGTGGCTCATAGTGCTGTGTGGGGTAGGATTAAGGAAGATTCAAATAAAATCCTCTCAAGTATTGTCTAGTATTTGTGTTTTGTTGGGTAGATAGTATTTTAAAGCTTGCTAGAAGAAAATCATCTTTTCGTTGTGGTTTGGCCATTGGTATCTATATGGTTGAAACGTGCTTACCAAAAAATGCAAATACCTAATTAAGTAAATGGGAGAGTAGGTATTAAAAGGGTGTGCAAAGGATGAGGGCCTTCCGAGTGCTCTAAAATATGTCTACATTCCCAGATTATAATTAAAATTGTAAAGTCCACAATGATTTTTTTCAGGTAGAGGATCTTCTCTTCCCAGTAAGAACTGAGTATCATTTTGGAGTCACTTTGAAATCCCATATACAGAGGAGATGGAGACTGTCTTAAAATTTATAGCCTTGGAGGGCCTGGTTTAGATTTAGTGGTTGAAATGTGAGGTCATTTAGTTAAGGGGTTCCCAAGAGACAGCCCCTTGAAAATGAGCTGCTCATAACCTTTGTGTGGGCTAGGGAAAAATAAAGCATTCTGATCCATGAAATTTATACCAGACACTGCCTCGAAATCAAATATCAAATGGTACCAAAGATAAGTTTAGAGGTATTTTTGAAGCTGTTAGCACTATGAAAGCGTACCGCTTTATAGGTAGGCTGGGTGAGTGAGACAGCTGGTGATTCTGCAGAAACGTCTCAGCGACTGAAAAACGAGTGGGATGTTTGTGGTGGCACGAAGACGCAAGTGCTGCCCTCAGGAACCCTCTGAGTCCCTTCCTCCTGAAGGTCTGCCCTCTGTGTGGGTCGGGGCTTTCCGTGGACACTTGTCTTGTGGGCTCAGGGAAGGGCTGTCTAGATCTTCATGTCTGGTCCGTAACTGCTGCAATTTCATGCCTTTCTTGTGGCCTAGTGTCCCCACAGGGATTCCTGGTAAAGGTGCCCCTGCGTGTCCTTTGGAGGAGATGCTGCACGCCACGATATCCCTCGGTAGCTGCACAGTCTCCCTTGTCCTACTCAGAGGCAGAGTGGCCCATAGCGAGTGGTGGCTGGATCTAATCAGGGCATGAGTATGTTTGGTATCTTCTAACCACTGTCAGAAACCAGCGCAAGAATACTAATCAGGAGGTGCACTGAAGTCCTTGCTGGGCAGACAGCTAATTCTAGGTTGATGCTTGCAGTATTTTAGAACAGTATAATGTAGTAAAGGTCCTTATTTTTCTTGCTTCTCCTCCATTTTCATATACAAGCTCCTTTTTCAAGAAGTAGCAATCCCTGTACTCACGATTGGGTTATTCGTTTCTGTTTGTCCTGCATTAGGATTTTAAATCCAGCTGTTCTTGAACCACCCAAGGCAGACTGGGATGTTCCCAGCTTTCATCTGTTCTATGTGAAAGCTGGGTTTCTACTTCTTCATGCACTTGGAATTTCTGCTTTACGAGAAGTAATGTGCACAAACTCTAACCTTAAACCGGAACCAGAAGTGAATTTTGTCATACATTGTAAGAAAGTTCCCAAAAGCTGCCTTTGGTACTTGTGGCTTTGGAAGCTGATTTGTCTCCTCTTTTTGCTCACCTGGCAGGCTTCTGCTCTCCGCCTTCCTTTGAGTCCAGGATGAATGGGTTATGCAGAGAGATGTATATAACTATTACCAATGTTGGAGCACCTAGCTTTCAGGGCTGTTGCCTGTTAGGAACAGCCTGTGGCCGGGGTGGTTTGCTGAACCATGCACATGCGTTGGCTCAGAGAGGGCTAGGCAATGCGGGCTATAGCTGTGCCAGGGGACAGGTTAACAATGAAACGATATGGACAGGGCTGGTGTCCTGGCTCTGTTTGGGCCATAGCTATGGAGAAAAAAAAAGAAGTCCTAAAATCTTAAGTTCCTGAAGGGTAAACAATATAGAAGAGAAGACAGTGCTGAGGCAGAAGGGACATGGACGCAGGGTGTAATGTTGGTAGTAATGTTTGCTGCAGGCTACTGCAGTGAGGCTGCTCAAGGTGATGTTTGTTTTGTTTTGGTTTTCCTTGTTTTTAAGTCTTATGCTATAGACCAAGACCAGGAGCTGAAAAGGTGCCTTAGTGGCTTAATGCTGGCACAACTTTTCTACTGCTGAATGCATGCTGAGCCCCTTAGATAAAGGCTTTGCACAGGATATTTCTAAATACATTTCTGATAAGATTTTAGCTTAGTAAAGCTGGTTTGGCTTTCACTTGATTTCTTTTTCATTATTTAGAGAATTTTCTACTCTGACTGTAAATTTCTTCCTGGATCTGTAATTTCATGCTGCTGGGGTTAGAGCTCAAATGTCATGTTATTGTGGGCTGTGAAAAATAAAGACTTTTCTCATGAGCAGCAGAAGAAACACTGATGAAAGGTACACTAAACCAACACTGGAAAGGAAGACAGATTAAATCCTTAGAAGATTTCAGGATTTGGGTTGCTGCAAAGTGCTCCATCTTCTGTATCAGTTTCAGCTTAGTGAACACTCAGCATGTGTCTCTGGTATTCATGGGAAAAAGACAGACAAGAAAGGAAGTGTAGGTCTTCCCATCCTATGACCAAACGTCGATTTTTTCAGAGCTAGCTTGTTGTACCCCTGTGGGGGGTTTTTCAGGAGCAAAACAGTGCTTCCTCAAAAGCTGTGAGCAATGGCAAAGGCACAAGAGTTATTCATCTGCAGACCTGAGGGTATAACACTGCTTTCTCTTAGAGCCAAAAGTTTTCTCTGTCACTTTTGAATTTGTAAATAAAACTTTTAAAATAAAAAATATTATACTCTCATTTCAAAGTTTGTGAGTTGAACATTTAGTTTCATGCTGACAGAAAGAGTGGAAAATATTTCACTAATGACACACAGGAAACAACTTCTGGCAATGTGGGGTCATCTGTAGACTGTGTCTTGTGGTCCTGTTTGCAAGAGAGAGCGTTTCTGACACACACTTTCCATTTAAACTGTACATAATTTTTTTAATATACTGTAAAATTGTCACCTGGCTGCAAAATAAATTTAAAGCTTAAATACAACAAGCTTTAGGTGAATTCATTTATTCTATTAATTTTTAAGGCTGAAAAAAGCCTCTTGGAATAATATATGTCTGTTTTTTAAAAAGTGAGGTAACATTTTTTTCTAAGTGCAAGCAGTGTTCTTAAATTATATTGTGTTTCACTTTTAGACAAGAAGGGTGTGCAACATTTCTTCTTCTAACAATAGCAATATCTGTCATGGAGATGTATGTACCTCTCATGGAGGTATTCATTCACATATGTAGTTCAGTTATGATACCTACCATGATGAGTTGGATTTTAGATGTTATTTTACCTGTGCGATGGCAGTAGATAGACTATTCATTGTATCTTGGGTAGACAGCTGTCTATAAAACTCTTACATCTATTAATGGAATACTGATACATGGTAAATGCGTTGTGCAGATATAGAAGACTTAATATTGTGTACATAATAGTTCAGCTTTGAAATACCAATTGAAGAGCGGATATAAAAGGTTAGAAAACATTATGAAATTCAGTTTTACAATGGAGCCTGTAGATTAAAATGTCATTTGAAAAATCTTGTTTTACAGGACATTGCTTGGAAACTTTCAACAGAAATTTGCTTTCTATGGTTCACAGCGTTCATGGCTAATATGCTGAGAACCTAAATAAGATCTGTGGTATTTCTCCTGTACAGAGCAGTGCTGTGTGCTGGTGGGAGGCTGGAGGTTGCTGCTGCACTGGGATATAGATGAGGGCAGCGACCATGTATAAGTTGGAAAGTGTGTGTGTGTGGGGAGGGGGCGGGAGGTATAAAGGTTGTTTTTTGCCAGGGGAAGAGATTATTCAGGGCTTTCACCTATCCCTGATGCCTGCGAAATTTAGGATTAGAGTCTCATCCAGTCTGCAGAAGACACCGAACTGGGGAGCCCAGTTGTCATGTTTGAAGGCAGGGCTGCCATTCAGAGGGACCTCCACAGGAACCTTACGAAATTCAGCAAGGACAAATGCCAGTTCCTGCCCCTGGGAAGGAGGAATGAACCCCAGATAGCGATGCAGGTTGGGGGCTGGAGCACTTGACTTGTGAGAAGATGCCAAGGGAGCTGGGCTTGCTCAGCCTGGGAAGGAGGCAGCTTCAGGGGGTCCGTCTGGTACTGACAAGGAGGTTGTCAAGAAGGCAGAACCAGGCTCTTCACAGTGGTGCATGGTGGGAGGACAGGAGAGAGCAGATATAAAGTGAAATGAGAGATTCAGGCTGAGTATGAGATAAAACTTTTTCACTTTAAAGGCAATCCAGCAGTGGAGCGGACTGCCCTGCGAGATTGTCTCGTCTCTGTCCTTGGAGGTTTTCAGGACCCAAGTGGACACGGCCCTGAGCAGCCTGCTCTGACCTCAGAGCTGGCCCTGCTTTGGGCAGGAGGTGGAGGAGAGACCTCCTGAGGTCCCTCCCAGCCTGAATGATTCTGTGGTCCTCACCTAGGACACAGCTTGGAGACAAAAGCTAACTTTCTTTCTTCGCCGTGTATCTTGTGGAAGACTATGGGCAAATGGCCTGGCCTCCTTAGTGCTGTAGCAGCTCCCTGTCTATAAAGTGGAGGCAGTGCTTCCTGGCTATCTCGGTGTTTCAGGATAAGACAAGAAAGGCTATTATATGTTTGATGTTTTGGCAAACTAGGTGCAGACAATGAAGAAAGAGATGTTTAAAGTCTGCCTAGGAGGCTGGTAGAGAGGTATTGTGCATGTTCAGTTGCACTGGCTGCAAAGTCTTGGGAAGCTGTTTTCTGTGGGTTTACTTTCATGAAACTTCACTCCACCATATACTTTTCTCTGTGTGCTGCCAAAAAGGCAATCACCTTAAAAGGTAGTCAGTTGCAAAATGTGTTAGTGCTAACAACAGCTATGACAGCAGGCTCTATATGCTTCTGCCAATTATGGTAACATTTGTCATATTTTCCTATTTAATATTTTTTCTGCCTGCTATGGCTGTTGTTTCTGTGGGCAGCAGATGTAGCTGCCTTTACAAAGGGAAGACTGAACCTGATTCTCCCTTGTGTGTCAAATGTACGACTTATTGATGGATAAACTGAGAATTTTTTTTTTCTTTTCACCATTCAGCTTTGGTGATCTTTAGTAAGATTTTTGCAAACCTGTCTTACAATTTTCAGGCATAAATGAGGGATTAACATCTTCTAAAAAGGAAAGAAAGTATTGGTTAGAAGAGTTACTGAAAGTGATTTTTGTTTTGTGGCATTTCTACTTATAAAGATATCTTTGGGATAGCATTAGCATAGGCAGTGGTGTATACACAGAAGTTTTAAGAAATTGTGGGAGCTTGAGATTTAGAATATTTTGTGATACCTTTTATTCATGATTTCTTCTTTTTCTTCTCCCTCTTTATCTGCCTTTTCTTATGCAGGAAATAAAGAAGGACATGAAGAAAGAAAATATTGCCAACAAACCACCAGAGAAGCCTATAAATGAAGTTTCCAATGGAAGCCCTTTACTGTTGTCTGAGACAATTATTAGGACCAACAAAAAAGGTATAGTATATAGAAGCTTAAACACAGATGAAATTCATACCTTGAAAAGAATGAAATGTAAACTTTCATTGTTTCTGGAACTCAAGCTAGAATGTATTTAACTGTAAAAGCACAGCAAGAATATAAAAAAGTCTTACTCTTTTCTTAGACCAGCATACAGATGCCTGTATTATGTCTAATATTTCCACTTTAATTTGCTCAAGCATCTCTTTCTTGTTAAAGCGATCCTTGCTCGATGCATTTAATTAAGGAGATATGTATATGCAGATTACTAAAGCTTATCAAAGTAAAGAACTGACAGCTTTGCATATATGGAGCTTTCTGCACAGTGATGTCAGTACACATTCATTCATTCATGTTCTATCCCAGGCAGAAGCTGTTTACTGGCAGTGAACAACAACAAAAAAAGGTGGAAAACATAATGCTTATAGTGTTAGTTTCTTCGGAAATGTGTAGCATTGTATCATATTTCAGATTGGACTGTGTACTCTTCATGTCTGGCTTGACTCCCAAGGCAGATTCCTATGTATGGCTTTGATTTGCTAAAATGGAAGCCTCCAAATCTTCTGTCTACTTTCCTACCTTCCAATCCCGCTCTCAGAAATATCAGACAAAAAAAAAGATCTCCCTATAACAGCTAACGAGCCAGATTTGTCTTTAGGGTATGTTTATATGACTCTGTGTGTAAGAGATGGTCTTTATTTTTCCTGGAGAATTCACAGAGCAATTTCTTGCTTGCTGTCTTTTTACAGAACAATCAGCTGTCATTAATCATTACTGTAATGTAATTTCCATTTTGGTGCATCTTCTATACTGTTAAGGCTATGCATATGGAAATTGCCTCTTAAATATTACTAGTGAATATTGCATTTGAGCTGGCAGTTTGACTAGAGGTCTTAGACCTAAGGTTTGCAATTGCAGGTTAGGAAGATTCAATAATTTCTGAAAAATGTAAGACTTCCTTTAAAATGCAGGGGGAGTAATCTCCATCTCTCTTGCTAGGAATTCTCTGAAACAAAGATTGGAAATAAATCCCAGACAGCCTTGTCTTTTGAGCCTGCAGTGTCATCCTGAATCTGGAGAGATGTCCAACACTTCTGCTTTGGGTCATAGGTTTTTCAAGCAACAGCAGAATTAAATTACCAAGAATGATTCTTTTTCATGGCTGCTATACGGAACCGTATGAGTAGTTGTGAAATTATCTAGGGACTGAGTGTGTTCCATATTGCTTCAGCTGCTATGTGGAGAAGGCTAATAGCTGTGGCAGACGCAGAGATTTGGTTCATTCACAAGGGAATAACACTCCAAAAATTATACTTACAGCAGAGCCTTTCTCCTCCTCTTTCTTCCCCATATCTCAGAGGCTTTGAAGGATTGAGAAGAAAAAGGAAGTTCTTTTTCTCTCTGTAGCTTGAGAAGATGAAGCTCCATGTTTATTGAAAAAGCAAACAAAGACCATCATGAAGATTTGTAGCTTGAGGAAGGGATCAGGCTTGTAGATAGCAGATCTCATATTAAGATGTTGCTGCATTGGATTTCATTGGTGGGCACTGCACTTCTCATGGCTACCTCTGCAGTGTCAGGATTGGTAAATCTTTCAGTTTGCCTGCTACTTCATGGCTATTTCCGTCGCTGCAGAGCAAGCAGTTGCACCCTGCCTGCCTTACTCTGCTCTGCAGCAGTAGCTGAGGATGCACAGAGTGTAGCAAGGCCACGAGAACTGTGGTGCTGAGAACCTTCCCCTCTTTTTCTTTGGGGTCAGTTTGAGCACAGCACCAGAGTGGCTTTGTTTAAGTGAGGACAGCTAAGCCCACAACTACTGTTGTGCTCAGGAATGAAGAGTCTGCCAATAGCTGCATGGGAAGGGAGAGGGCAAATCGCCTTGTGGAGATAGAATTGCAGTATTGTACTGAAGAGTGAGCCCTAAATGCCACAGGGATCCTTTTTCTCGAATATTCTTGTGCTGGAATTTGTTGTTAAAACCTGTTTTATGTGTTTAGTGATTGGCAAATGCAACCTGATCAGAAAGACAGTACTGTATTCCTTCATGTTAGGAAACGAAGTTGAAAGGAATACATTCTAAAGGTCTTCAGGTCCTGTTCACCAATGAAAACAGTAGTCAGCGTTAGTAAAAACCTTTTTTTTTTTAAAGTGATTTATTTGCTTGGGCTGTGTAGTTTTACTGTTTGGAACTTTAGAGCAGGTATAGTGTGTGACCTGGGAGTAAGTGTTCTGCAGTGATACCTTGTTTCTTCTACCAAGGTGATATTGGGTACTTTTTTAGTACTATGGTATACATTGCATAGTGTGCTACTTTAACTGGCTTGGCATAATACAAGTGGCAGCAGCCTGCAGGCATTTAAATTTTGAGTAGAAGAATCTTAGACTCCTGGGCTTTGGCTTTTGAAGAGTTATATGTGATACCTGTTTTTCCTTGAGGAATATCACTGAGTGTCCAACAGTGCTATTCAAGGAAAATAGCTAAATTATTTGTAAGAAACATCTCAATAGCTAAGAGAAAAGGAATGAATTTCTGAATAAAAAGGGTATTGTGGATCCAACTCTATATCTTGTTTCTTCATCCTAATTATTTCTGAACAATGTGTTACAATTAAGGGATCTTATGATAAAACCAGGGTAAAATTGAAATACATCTTGTAATGGTTTGTTTCATCAAATAAGTAGTGGGCACTACTTCTGGGGATTACAGATGTAATCTAGGAACAATTTAAAGTCGGCCCAGTGCCACAGTAGTAGCCTACCAGTATTAGTATTTCCCTAATGTACTTACTGAGGGTGACTATTGATTTCGGTAGTATTAGTTGTAGGTTACCATCCATGAATCACTCATAGAGACCAGAAAAGCAGAAGGGTAGGGTTTTGTCTGCTTTTCACTGAGGACACTGAAACAAGAGTATCTTTGATCCTTTAATGTTTCTCACTGCCATTACATATATAAGTAACCTAAGAGAAGCACATAATAGAAGTGGTTGCTGTAGTGGACATAATACAGAAAATTGTGTTATGCTTGGCCTTGACATATTTCTGAGAGTTAATATTTTCAGGGATTTCTTCTCTTTTACAGCTTTGCAAATATGATCGAGAAGTTAGAGCTGCACAGAAGAAATAATGGGCTCTGTTTTCTACATCTGCCACAGAGTTGCTGTGTAACTCTGGTTAAATTACTTGAACTCTGGCCAAATTAGCACATTTTAGTTTGCAGGTTTAGGTATCTTAATGCATATTTATTTTCCAGATGTGCAGAATTTTTTTCTGATTTTCTGCAGTAGCATATCCAAAATTATTCATAACTTCCAAAAATTTCAGGTATTTCTGACTCAGGCTGCCAAGTCAAAACCTGGGTTGAACCTGCCTCAAAGACGCTGAGATCTGTTGTAATCATATGTGGTAGCGATTGCAATTAACATCTAGAAATTGGAACATTTTAATGTAGTGTTCCAGTGAGTTCACACTACACCTCTGAGAAGCTCAAGAAAGAACTATTTCCTTCAGTATCGTGATGAGGTTAGTGAAACATGGTCTTCCTTGTGTTTTCCTTGACGTTCTCAGGGAAGCAGCAGCTCTAGGCTAAATTTGACAGGTGCTTCAGGTATAGCATTGTCAACCCCTGTCTAAGCAAAACGGCCAAGGCGCTGAATGAAATCTCTGAAACTATATGAATGTCAGCCATTCAGGTTGTCTTGTATGGGCTGTGCCAGAACTTGAGAGGAATCATTCTTTTATTACCTCCTACAGTTCATATGTCAAGAAAATCTTTTCCTGGCCAAATATGGGCCATTTAGTACATCTTTTCCCTACTCCAGAATTTGTACTTGGCATATAGAACTGTTGTTCTTAATTTTGTGCAGACTGTTTTTAAAGATAAAACAAAACAAAAAAAACCCTTGATTCTGATTAGAATTAGCATTGTTGAACCCCATTAGTAGCAGGTTGGGAAAACCTTTATTTTCCCTGAGAGCATTTTAAGATGGGTTAAAAAGTCAAATTGTTGTCGCTATTATTATTTAATATTGTAGGAGAATTGCAGTCTGGTCTTGGAACAGGAAAACATTGAAAGGTATCTTTTTTTTAAATGCTTTTCCAACATGGTGAAATTCCATCTTTTCCAAGTTAACTTTTGAAATCTAAAAACAGGTCCAAACTTGTGTAACTATTCCAGATCTGTCATAAATTAAACATACAATCTTTATCCAGGTATAAAGATACATAATAGAAACATGTATGTATTGAGCTTAACTGTTTAATAGCAATGGCTTATTTTATGAGAGTTTTTTTCTGATTTTTTAAGAATTCTGTATGCCTTCATTATGCTATCTTGTGTATCAGGGAACAGGAGCCCACTTGCATAGGCTACATTGCAGGACTGGAGTTAATAAGCTACATGTTGTAAGTAAACTAACAACAATTGTTATACAAGTGAAAATATTTGAGGAAAAAAATACATTTCCTTGCCAGATGTATTTGTTTTATATAAACTGTAAATGAAGTCTACACTGAGGCTATTCAAGCCAGAAAATCTGGAACAGCTCATCTTGTTTTACATGCTCTTAATCAGAGCCAAACATCGAAAGCAAGGAAATGCTTTTTCTAGTTCTCTTGAGAATTATTTATTTTACTGTCCACTCTACATTTAAATAATAAAGAGAATTTGCCTTCTTTCCTAAAAGATGGAATTTTGTAAATGTAGATTGACAGTATAATAGGTTTACGTTATGGATAAAATAACAAGAGTCTGTTGCATGCAAAACTGAGATTTAAATCTATTTCTGTAAGTTAGAGAAATGGGAAAAGCATTTTGCAAGTAAAATACTTCATCATCTGGTTCAACAGTTGTATGATTTTAAATTATTTGGATACAAAAAGACACTCCATTTATTAAAAAGACAAGCTGATGGAGATTTGGCTGTGTGAGTTTTGTATGTTTTTAAGTGTGGTGTGTAATCTAGGATCCTGGTCACATTTTTCAACACAAAGGCCAACCTCAAGATTTCTTTCATAAAATGGTGCGGTAGTAAAGCTCAGGCAAACGACTGCCGTCGTCATGTGCCAGTCATGTGTTTGATGAAGTGTCTGAACCTCCAGTGTGGTCAACTTTGTTTTTCCTTTCAAACATAGGAAGCTAGAAGGCATTAATCTGTCTTTTGGTTGGATTGTCTTCCTGCTGTTTATATATCCAGGCCTTCTCCACAGACAGGCTTTAGTGTTCCCTTGCAAATACTGCCAACTTCAGAGAAATCGTAACAAGCATGAAAAAAAAAATCCTTTTGGTTTTTAAGTTCAGCTAATTGGTGTATAATCAGCATACAGTTTACACAAATATGCATAAGAATATACTTCTCAGCCTATTAAGGTTAAAATGTGCATACAACATATGACAAACACAAAATGAGGCATAAGAAATTAATCACATAGGAAACTCGTATTCAGCAAAATATTTATTCTTTGAGTTTAAATATCATATCTGCATATGTATAAGCAGTCTCAGATATTACATGTTTCCTTTAAAAGTACTGTTTCTTGAAAATAAATAGTTGCGTAATCTTTACCCTTAGGTAAGCAACACTGCACAGAAGGGCACTATTTTCAATTCAGAGACGAAGGAAAAGCTGCCAGTGTGCACTGGACCTGTGGGTGGTAGCTAGAAAGGGGGGGGGGGGGAGAGAGAGAGGGAGAGGGGGACAGAGAGAGAGATATCTGCAGCAGATTAGGCAAGACTTTTGGCTTGTTCTGGAGACAGGCGAGAAGGGCTCCATTCCATGCTAGGTGCAAGATCTCTATTTGGTAAAGTTCCCTTTTGATTATCCAGAACAGCATTACCTTCAGGGGTGTAATGAGTCTCAGGGTGTTTTGTTTGTATTGTTTCATAAAACACAACCTGTAGATGATGCATGTAAAAACGGTGGTTCTCTAGCATTTTGGTTTCCTGCTTTTTTCCTTCTGATGTAAATAATTCTCAATAGTAAAAGTGCAAGGGAGATGTGCTAAGTGTGTGTGGAATATAGCTAATTTCAGAGCTGATGAGTAAGATGCTTTCAGAGGAGGGATTCTTGTCTGATATGTGAACAGCCCTCCTTGTATCATAGGGCTATGCTTTTGGATTCAATATACTTATTTTATAGTAAGGGGAAATGGTTGCACTGCCTGTCTTGTGCCATAAAATGAGTTTAGTGGGTTGTATGTGTGTGGTTTTCTTCTTTTTTTTTCGTAGCTGTAACTGTACTGTGAAATCTGCCTAAAATAGCTTTATTCTGTAGAACAGCGATACAGAGATAGGTGTTATCATTGTTCTGTTTTTTTAGATTAGTCTGTTGACCACTGACATGCTCGATTCTTTCGTTTAATTTGTCTGGAACTGAGATCTCAACGCTGTCCTCTTGACAACAGTGAAAAAGGGTGTTCGTTCCTTTTCAAGCTAGTCATGTTGCCAAGTCCTGTTTAAATAGTGCCTTTTCGTGTTTAAAATCTGAATTTTTCTGTCTTGATCATTTGCTACCCTGATTTTCAGTTATAGTCTCAATTATCAATCCAGATTCCAGCAGCTTATTCCAGTGAAATTGTTTCTTTTCCTGTCATTCAACACGCTGTGCCCCACAGAGTCACAGAGCGGCTGAGGCTGGAAGGCAGCACTAGAGACAATCTAGTCCAGCCCTTGGCTCAAGCAGGGTCACCTAGAGCAGTCAGGTTTTGAGTATCTCCAAAGGTGGAGACTCCACAACGTTTCTTGGCAACCTGCTTGAGTGCTGGATCACCCTCACTGTAAAAATAAATAAATGAATAAAAAATAAATAAATAAAGTTTTCTTATGTCTTATGGATGACACAGGATCTGTCCATTCTTCCTCAGGCCCTGACACCATCTTCTTTTTATCCTAAGTGCCTGCCCTTTCTTCTTTTCAGTTACTCCTTCGCAGTCCTCTGCCGAACGCACAAATGCTGAGCCCTGACGTAGGTTTTATAGTGTGGCATCGTTAGACCCAAGCACCGATGTGGGACCCTAGTGAGCACCGTAAGGCTCTGTGCAGGAACAGGGCAGTAGAAATTCCTCTTGCCTTGAATTCTCCTTCCAAATTAGCGCTATCTCCTGGATGTTTTTTGTATGCTTAGGTGCCAGTCTTCTTGGGTGGGAGGACCTTTAGTGCTATTTGTGTAAAAACTTAGCTCTAGAGCTCTGGGAATCCCGTGTATGGATCATAGTCGCAACTGCTGTAAAAACACCGAACAACAATGCAGTCTGTGCACCAAAGTGCTTACTATATGCATATAGATAGATACAGATAGATATAGATAAATATTTGAGAAACAAGGTAACAGACGACTTAAAAAAAGTGGGGGGGAGGGGAGAATACAAGGAAAAATACATTATTTGGCATGACTGCCAAGAGTCTATTTTCAGGTTTCTTACACATAGAGGACACTTAATGAAAGATTTAAAACTGCATCTGTTTTTGGAAACTGGGAGGGCGGCATGGAGAAAATCATGATGGTGTTCGGTTTAAAATTTAACAGAGGCTGGTACTGTGGGCTGAGAAGAGGCAGAAGATGACCTTTTCATGCAGAGTCTGCAGAGGTTTTGGGGACAGAGCTGCAGGAGAGGGATTGCGGACAGGGATTGTGAGCAGCTTAGAGGGAGGGAGGTGGCTATGGAGGCAAAGGAGGCAACGAGTTAAGTTTGTTGTTTTTTAAAATAAATCCACAAGGCGTATTTGTACTAGTGGAAGTCATGGGGTAGGGCTACAGGGACAGGTGAACGAACAAGCAGAAGAAAGCAGCTATTGAAGGGCCAGGATTCCTCTGATAAACAGGAACAGTGCAGATGTCTGTCTTGAGTGTTGGCAGCAGAACAGTCTTGATTCAGGGAATTTCACTTGATTTATTGCCGATTAACGTAAACTTTTAGTTACTGATTCGGGTATTGATAGACAAGGAAGATATAAGCCATTACACAAACACTTAGGGAAACGCCTTACCTCCTCCCTTCCCCAGGCTTAACCTGCGCCGAGTAACACTCCTCCCTCCTTCGGAGTCTCCACTCCCCTTGGTTTCGCTGCCCTGCCCGCGTGTTACTCTCCCTCCCTTTGGCGAGGTGGTGAGCAGCACAGGAGGTTGGGATAGGCACACAATGGCCTTTGCTGCTCCCTGCCTCGCACTCTTCGCTGCTGCTCCGGCTTGGGTGCCTTATGGCCACAGTCCCTTCAGGGGTGTCCCTGCCCTGGCGTGGGTTCCCCCACAGCTGCAGTCTCCTCAGAGGTGTCCCTCCTTTGTCTGCTTTTTGTGTCTCCTCATGTCTTTCCCCAAATATGTCTGAGCAGAGGTGCCACATGCTCTTCTGAGTGGCTGAAGTCTTGGTGCATGTTGGGCTGTTTTTACCTGTTGCAGATCTGGCTGGAAGTGGCTGTAAGCAGCACAGGGCAGTTCACAACCTCCTCTCAAACAGCAGCACTGCCCTACCAAAACTCTGCCGTTTATGCCCAGTACACCCAGCTACTCACGTTAGGCTCCCAGTGCATGGCCACTAGAGGGTAACAGGCTCTAATCTTGCCCTAAAGGACACACCTAAATTGAGTGAAATGAGTCATACTCTGAAAGCAGCAGTCCTCTTCGACCTAAAGAGAACGCAGCATAGCTTGCTTGTATAGAAGCGCTGAAGTTGCATAGAGCGAGTCCCACTCCTAAATCTGTGTCCGTGACAAGAGGAGAGCTCAGAGAGGACTACAGACTGTGGGCATGAGAAGAATCTTGAAGTTATTCTGCAGTTTTCTCCTGAAAGAGACAGAGAGAGAAGCAGGGAAAATGAACTCTGGGGAATGAGCTGGGATTGTAGGAGTGAGATACAGGTAGCTGGGGAAGAGTAGTAGTATTTAGCTTGGAGTATGGCACACCAGAAGGAAGATAAACAAATCTATAGTGGAAGAGAGCCTAGTAGTAGGATTTCTTGGAGAGGTTCTGCAATAAATACAGGAGTAGTAGTTGAGAAGGCAATGACCTAGCTGAGTACATCTTAGGACAGTAAGAATCAGGCTTTGCTAGGTACAGGAGCATAAGCAACAGGGAAGATTTCATTTCAGCGGCTGTGGAAAAATACTGGAAAAGCAATTGCTGGGTTATGTGTAAAATACGTTTTAGTGCGCACACTGCTGGATTTGATGCATGATACAATCTTTAGTGAACTTTTAAACAATCAGTGGGGAATTACCTATCCTGGAAAAAATGCCTCCTCTTGCAATATATCACATGGATTTACCAAGTTTCTGTAGCTATTGATCATAGGTACTTACAATCAAAGATCTGTATTGCCACTGTGGAGACTTTTTTCTTGGTTGTTGGCAGAGGAAATGATGACTATTAATTTAAGATGCCTGAAATTTAATGAGCAGAGTCTGAGCCAGAGAGACTGAGTGACTTGTAGAGGATTGCCTGAAATACCTATCATGGAGTAGAGTATTAAACATCTCTTAAGGTCAAGGCTTTTTCTCTCCAAAATACAAACTTCCTCTCAGACTCTCACACTCAGAAATGTCAGATCACAGGCCTTGGTGACTGTATGCTTTTAAGAAATGTGTATGGCAAGTATGTTTGTAGCCAGGCAAACTGTTTCGGGCCTTTATACTAAAGAGTAAGAAGTCGTCTCCAGCTCACAGACTGAAAAACAGAAACAGAGGGTCCACAGGCTTCTCTTAAAGGTGCAGGGTTTTTTTTTTGGTTTGTTTGTTTGTTTGGTTGTTTTTTTTAACAAGTAATTTATGTAAATAGCTGAAAAATGCTGCAGTGGAAAGAACAGTCAACAGAGTTTCTTTTTAGCAAACAGTTACAAGTTTTTGTTCAATCAGAGGATTTTTTGCCTTTCTAAAAGCTTTGTGGATGTTTTACATCTCATATATGAAATGAAATCAGATATATCTTCTAACAGTTGTATTAGAATTTGATAATCCACTTTTATCACAAAATATGATAATTGTCCAATAGGTACTAGTCAAGAGTGAATATGTTATGCTGGTTTCAAATTCAGGTGCAAAAGGATTTGCTTTTAGGAGTTATCTTGAAATCTCCTTTAATACAAACCAAAAACAATAAAATCAAAAAGATTTTAGAAAAGATTAATATTTATCCCTGAAGCTAGTTTATTTATTTCATAACCAGAAGAGAATATGGTCATTCTTCTTACTTAAAATATATATTGTTCCTCTTGCTGAGAAATGTCATCTCATGTGCTAGATTGAGAGTTTAATAACCTCTCCCCACAATTGGGGCAAAATTCTTCCCCGTGCAGTGTCCAGCAATTGATTTCATGTATTTCAGTATGCAGTATCTCTTCTGCTGAAGCCTTTTTTTGTGTTGTTTTTTGATGTTTCCCCCCCCCCCTTTTGTTTAACAATCTGTACGTTAGCAAGTGTATTTAATACAAAGAGCTTAATAGTATAAGTAGATGTAGCTCATTGGTAGCTCCTGAATGAGGTCAGGCATGACAGTGATTAACCAGTCTGTATGACAGGGGATTTAGTGTAGTTGATCACCAACACCCTTCTTTTAAGAATACTTCAGTTTTTATTAAAACCATTTCAGACACAGTGGCCAATTAAATAGATCAAAACCAAAACTACTGAATGTTTCATGGGTATAGCAATACTACTGACTAGCTTCTCCTTCATTTAACTCCATTCATTCTACATTAATGATAATCCCAGAATATATATCTTTGGTATGTGAATGAATTGTCTAAGTTGAGTTTTTGGTGAACCTTTTGAGGTTTCATTGCTATTGCCGTTTGGCTTGGTGACCAAATTTGTTTTACTTTGAGCTTCATGCTCTCCTTTTTGGAGCACTGATGACTTTAGATGTATTTTAGTTTTCCAAGACTTCTGCATTTGAAGTTTTCTTGCAGGTAACCCACTGGACAGGCTTTGCTTACCTAGCCTCCCCTACAGCAGCAACACCCACAAGAAACCTGAAATTTATGGATGTGAAAAACTTGTCTTGGTCAGCCCAGGTAAAATTCATATTTTACTCAATATAGGGACATTTTCCTTGGAAAGGAGTAGGCACTTTTTGTGTGTGCAAAACCCACAGTCTATTCACTAAGGTAGAGAAGACAAAAGTAAGGGTTTTTCTGGAGTGTCTTTGGTGGTAGATACTGGTTGAGGACTTCTGGTATATGGAGACACATAAGGTATGCATACTGTTGGTCTGTGTAATCTCCTGTGAGAACCTACGTAGTAGTAGCGAATGCTGCTTGGAGTCTAGTTAGGAGGTAGTAGAAAAAAAGGGAGACTCTAAGCTCAGTCTTTGAAATACATCATTTGACTGACCTGTACTTTTAACACTTTTGCTTCCTTAAGATGGCAGCTTTTTGCTCTGAGAGTCAGACATCTGAGCTTTTTCCATTTTGCTGGTCGTGATAAACTGTGTTAGACTTTTCCAAGGGGATGGCTAAAGTTGAAACCTGTTGAGGATGGACCAGAAACTCTTTAGGAGTGTGTACACATGCATGCATACTAGAGCTGTTCTTATTGGAGTAAATTGCAAAAACAGATATCTGAAGCTTCCTCTTATCTTAAAATTAAGTTTCCCCATCACAAAAGAGACTGTGTTTATTTTGTCACAAACTTGCTTAGAGAAGTGTCTCCCTGCTGCCAGCAGTTCACTCCTTATCTCTGCTTTCAGGTAAGTTACTTGGCACCTCACAAGGCCCAGCGTCTCTGGGTTCAGTCCATTACCTTCTGCCTCCTGGCTCTGGCAGTCTGTGCCTTTCTCCCTTAGTCTTTCACCCAGATGTAGAGGGATTTTACACGAACAGCATGGCAACCTTGATTTGAAAATTTACAGACCAACCTTTCTTCCCCTGCCCTTTCTCCCAGCTTTGTGTGTTTAAGACATGGCAGAAGACAAGCAGCACGGCTCACAGGAAGCTGAGGCTTGGAATGAATCATTGAGGGTCGCTGTAAATTTCCCTGTGACTAAGAGCATCTCAGCTCAGTTGTGACAGAAAAGAGTCAGACTTCCTATTTATTCTGTGTTAGAGACGATGGAGCAAGACAGCAATGCAGGAAATGCTCCCACTAACTATAAAACATGACCCTATTGGGAATGAAAATTGGGGTCGAGAGAGGATACTTCAGCTGTGCAAGCTAGTATCTTTTCATGAGCTCTGAAACGTTGCTGAGGTGCTGTAAGCTGGGTCAAGAACGCATGTCTTTCCTGGAGTTGAACTTGATGAAAATGTGTTAGGTTAAATATGCCCATCCAAGCATCCCCTCAGACTGACAGTCAGGTCCCTAGCTCAGTGCTGCTTACCTTTGCTTGCACAGAACATAGCTGGAGTGGTGCGTTCATCACTTCTGTGGGGACAGGGAGCCACTGGTAATCTTCCTCGCTGTGCTGGAATGAGGGTTGTGCAGCTGTCAGCATCCTCTTCCCAATCGCCTGTAGGTAGTGATAAGAGCCAGTCATATTATGGTGAGTTATGGCTCTAATCAGCACAGTGGGGAAGTCTGAAGCTGGCCCCTGTGGCAACCATAAAACCTCAGAATAATTTCTGGGGATGTAGGTGGAAAGCAATGCCTGTCAACAGGGTCTCCTTTAAATTGCAGTGTGGTATGACTTGTAGATATGACTTGAAGACATAGGTAACTTGTATAAATGACTGGTCTGAGAATGTGCTTTTAACCTAGGAGACACCCCTCTGTCAAGATGATTTTTGAATTTATATGAAAACTTACTATAAACACACACCTTCATACTTGTTTCTATGACTGTGTTTCTCAGTTTGTACTGTCTGTACCTGTGCTCTCTATGTTGAGAGAGTTTTGCTGCTGTTGGCACCTTCGGTATTTAGCTTGTCTTGATCTCCTTGGTTCAGGGAGCTTTTAGACTTCTGCCCGCTTGGACCAGAAAGAAAGTACAGCCAATATTCAGTAACTTCCCCTTCCAGAGGAATGATATTTATAAACCCAAACTGGAAAAAACTTCTGAAGACAGTGAAGGGAACAAATGCAGTAGAAAGACACCGTAAGTGCTGTTTGAAAGCGTTGTTGGCTCTCCTGGTGACTTGGGAGTGATGAATAGAGAACTGTACTTAGAAGTGTGCTGTGGGGCCTTGGGGAACTAAGTGCCACTCGGGGCTTTGGTTGGGGGCAGGGGAGTGAATTTAGCTCTGAATTGCTTTGCATTTGCCGTTTCTCTTCCCCTACTCCCTTTCCCATGTGCCTAATGTCTAGAGTGCTTTAAACAAAACATACCTGTTAATTGAAAATGATAAGAAAGTACTTGAAAGCATTGTCCAATATACTTGTCCTTAAGACACATTATTTGTGCTGTTTTATAATCTGTAATAGATTCTATAAAATGTTTTATTTCCAGGAATAGGTACAGGCTTTAAAAACTTTCTGCGTTCATTAAAATTATTTTTCATAAACAGTGTAAAATACTTTGATTCTTTGGTTAAAAGCCACTGAAGTTAGGGAAGTTTGCTCTACTATAGCTAGGTTTGAAAAACACACAAAGGTAGCAGGCAGTGTTGATAATGTGTGGCCTGGATTATTCTGAGTAGGATGGCATTATTCGGTATGTGTAGGCTTTCGGTTTTCAGATTCCCATGTTATGTAGGTACAGTTACTTGAGTAACGATACTGTGAGTGCAGAAGTATATTCCTTGTTTCCATTGGCATTAAGTTTCCTAAATTTTTATTGTTCAGTATTTCATGCATGTTTTACCTTATTTCAAAATTTCTTCCCTTACAGACTATGCCACCATTGTCAAGATTCTTATGGCATGGCAAGTTGTGCTGCTGTCAGTGGTGTGTTGTTATGTATTATACTGTTTACCATAGATTTTTTCAGTTATCTCATTGCTTTCTAATACTTTCATAGTTGTATCCACCTGTAGTTCGCAGCTGTATCTATTCTATGTCTTTCTGCATTTTCTTTTCAGTTTTAAATATGTATGCTTGTGTGTGCCTGTTTTTTGCTAATTGTGTTAGTTTTTAATATAATCTTCTTACTCGAAGCCTGTTGCTGATGGTGGCTAGTTTCTGAGCTCCTTGGTTAGGGTGGCAGTGTTTGACAAAGGAGTGAAACATGGAGGTGCTTACAAGTGGCTGAGAGTTGCTTTTTGGCTCTAAGCACATGATTGCATTATGAAAGGTTATTATTCGGTCACACAGCAGGAGCCATTATTTCCCAACTTCCATGGCTACTTTATTTAGAAACTGGGATAGAGGCAAGGCAGAGGTCCTCATGGTGAGAGGTAACTCACTGCAGATACCTGAACTGCTTCAGAATGAGTTTTGAAGCCTGCAGCAGCGTAGTGTTGTTAGCTTGGTCTCCTGCACGGGCTGCACAGCCCTGGTGAAGCGCCTTGTGACTATAGCTGTTGTAGCATAACATCCGTGTTAGCGTTGTCAGCTGCCTCGTCACCACTTTGCCTCACTCCTCCACAGCTGTTCCAGAGAGCACTGGCACTACAAGGAGCCCAGGCCGCTCCTGACAGCCCAGAACACTCCAGCAGCTTGCCCCCAGCAATACTTGGCTGCTCCGGAGTCTGATTCTGATACTGTTTCCTCCAGGGACTAGATTTCCTCAGCTTTGTCCAGCTACAGTGCTCAGCTTGGCGCTGTAGTCATTGCTCAGATTTTAGGAGTAGTGTGATTTAGTAAATGACAAGGATAACACTGTGCTTAGCGATCAAACAGGAGAGAGCAGGGTCCCAGCTGTCCAGTAGCCACTATCTAAGCCATCATATGCATTTAAGCAGTTCTTTTTTTATGCTGGGTCATGCATTTTCCTGTTGGCTGTAATCTTCCATCATGCATTCATCATGCACTTTATCTGTGGTAAAATAACCGATTAAAATACCCACATGCAAGCTTCAGTCATTAATACCAGGTACTTCATTTATTTTAAGTAACTTTATACACTCTGGGAATTTCCCTACTTTATTCAGTGTCACACATACCTTGTGTAAATTTTTGTTAGACTTTTGAGAGATTATGTACATCCCGATCAGTAGTCTGGTATCTAGCTCTGTATAAGCTGTAAACTGAAATGTCAGCTTACAGTAGTCAGACTTGATATTTTTTCAGTTTTAGCATTTCTTTACTAGACTATTGAGTCAGCATAGTGTTACTCTAAATTACATAGGCCATAGTTACTTCTGGTATTTTGTAACAGATCAAGAGGTGTCCAGGAAATGATTTAAATAAAAAAGCACCAGTGACCTAAGAAAAATGAAAATATTAACGTTCACTCAAATGCCTGGCAGTGATTGAGCAAGCAGAGTGGAGGGAAATAAAAGTAATACACATCCAAAGGTTAGCCTGAGGCCATAGTTTTAGAAACGTGTTAAGCCGGCGCTGCCACCAGAACAGCTGTCTTTACTATGTTCTCCCTCTTTCGTTGTGCTGGTACAGCTGTTTGTCTGGCTGCACTGTGAGCGAGGTTAGGAAAACGAGCAGGGTTAACTTTAAACTAGCAAGAAAAATAGAGGTTGTTTTTCATAGAGGGTCGGTTCACCATCTAGCTCTCCCCGCTGCTGTGCGAACACTTGTTTTGACATGATGGAGAGGTGTGTTGCAGGGGCTGGGACAAGCAGAGCAGTAGTGCTGGCTCACTTTTATTTGGTTGTAAATGAAAATCATTCTAGAAGTGCTGTGTGAGAATGGTGGTTTGTCGAACTTTTTCAGAGGTATTAGTGGTCATTCAGTTAAAACAACAAATGCTAAAGCAAACAGATGATGTCTTGTGAATTTGAACCGTCTGTTGCTTTTCACTTTCCCTTTGTGCAGGGTAAGCATAGGACTTAATTAGGGTCCCCAAAAACCTAGTATCATAACGTCGTATGTAGAACCCTTCTCCCCTCCCTCCTCCTTTTTGCTGTAACAACAGAAACTTTGGGGGAAAGGATTTCTTTATAGATACAGCTGACTTGAGCCAGATGACTATTTATTCACTGCTTTTGACTTTGAGGAAGTGACTTCTAATTCATGTAGCAAGTGTAATGGAAAAGATGAGAGGAACTTGACAACTATTTTTAGGAAAAGATAGTGTTTATCCCAGCAAAGCTAGAAAAAATATAGGGATGTTACACACTTAAATCTAGACAGTTTTTTTTTTAGTTGTAAGGGGAAGTAGTTTCTTTTCACGTGTACCTGAGCTGCCCTGTCAGTTTGAGTAGTTGTCTAGTTATATTTTCATAATTTTACACATTAATATTCTCCTATGCCATTGTATTTTAAAAAAAAGACTAAACCGCAAATTACTGGATCTATTAAATATAGCAAAAATATTCATATGCATGTTAGTACATCATTGTAACAGCTGAGATCGTACTTGTCCTGGAAGACTATGTACAATTCAGAAGGAGAGGGTGAGCAGATAAGAAGTGCTGGGTGTACAGTCCATCAACCAGCATGTCTTCAAAAGTGCTGCCAAGAAGGCAAGGTATGAAACCAGATATTTTAACCGATCTTGCCTGCCTTGCCTGGAATCAGAAGGCTGGTCTGGAAGTTTTGTAGAGCAGTGCTCATAAAATCTTTGTTTTTGAAACAATAAAAATATTTTACACCTGTCAAGGCAGAAAGCCAGGCCAGTGAAAGTCATTCGTGTGCTCAGGTAGCTTTGTTTTAGGACATTGCATTGCCCAACATTGCCCTGGGGAAGATCCAGTTTCGGGAAAACAAACAAACAAACAAAAAAATAGAGAGGTCCAGTCAACTAAGTGGAGTTGTTTAGTTCCACATGGAGCACACTAGCATGTTGGTAAGTTTTAGACGGGGTCCTGGTGAAAGCTTGTGGAAGCAGCCCAGTGCCAGTCAGCTAAGGCTGGAGTAGAAGTAGTGTGTGTGAACACTGCACTGGGTAAAAGAGAGCATTAAGGGAGGATTTGATGGTGGATTCTGTAGGTGATCTTGGATGCAGATACAGCCTTGGATAGTGTTAAGATAGCTGTGCAGCTGGATTTTGGGATGAATTAATTTGACAAGAATCTTCATGCAGAGCAGAAGTGATTTGAGGCATGTGAACTCATCACTAGTCACAACATATTGGCAGGAACAGAAATGGTTGTGGCGCTAGAGGCAGAGCCAAAGGGTATTAGGGAGCGTGTGTGAAGAGTCGCACAAATATGACATGCCCAAATGTAGCAAAGAGGAGGGAAATCTGGGTTAGCTACTGTACGAGGGAAAGACACACAACAAGCAACAGGGCTTTTGGTGGGGAATTATGTACAGAGAGCTCCCCACAATTGGTGGCTGTCTGTGCTGCTCAGAAGCTGGCATTTGGGTCAGCGTAGTAAGACTGTCTGATTTCTGTATAGAAATATTCTAGTGTCTAATTCAAAGTCCACTGAAAACCAGCGAAAAACCTCAAAGTACAGGGTCGATTAAAATCATTAGAAAGAATGTTGGCAACAGATCCCTCGAATAGGAGACGATGTTTTAATCTCTTAATCACTTACTGTTCTGAGTTTTACATGGGAATTTACTGTGATGAACAGAAAAGAAATTTTTGGAAATTAGAAGGCTGACAATTATTCATCTAAAGACATAAAAAAACAACAAACAGCTTGATATATCTTATGTTCTGAAGTTGGACTGTAAGAAGTACTGCACCATAAAACTGAGGCTATAGGCATGAACTGACCGTGCCTGAAGCCGGGCAGAGTGATTAGAAACGGGCACTTGAGTTTGTGTGAAACATGTGGCTTTGCTGTGCTCTGAGGCTTCCCCACCATTTGCGTAGTGGAATTCATTGATCACATGCAAGAGTGGCACTGCCCTCAAGTGAGCATTTGAAGTTACTTGGACACACAACGCATGCTACAGCATCTTTGGGGCATGAGGGTATCTAATGTGGGAGTGGATACTTCTTCTTTCCTTTGAAGTCCCTTCTGCAGCTCTTTAATAGCCATCTCTTTATGTGAGCTATTAGAGATTAGATTAGATTTTCACCTAAACTTTTCAGTATAAATACTGGGCCCAATGTAGAGAAGCTACTACTGCTCTGAAGAATATTTTTTCTGAATAAATTCAGGAAAGCAGATACCTGTTTTGCCCACGATACAAAGTTATGAGGATTTTACTCTCTCACTTCCTTTTCTTGTCTAGTTCTTAAAACACAAAATGTAGTGTGGTAGAGAACTGCGCTTGAAATTGAAATTTAAATGGGTCTTCGGAGAGAAGAAGACAAATTTGTCCAAAAGAGATGCTTCATGTATGCCATCTTCATGACTTGGTAGTTGTCCAGGAAAAACTTTTATTTATTTTTTTTTTCACATCCTCCAGGAAAGCTATTATAAAACTCATTTCACAATGTCAAGGCTCTGGTGTCATTTTCTGAATCAAATTTATTTAAAGTGTAAAATTCGTTCCGCCAACACCTCTCTGTTCTGAAAAGATTGTTATTTGCCCTACAGGCCCACATGAGGGAAGGAGGAGGTAAGAAGTCTACATCCCCGTCTATCACACGGATGAAAGGGTGAAACCACGGCTCCCAGTGGGCAGCTAATGTTCAGACAGATGAGAAATATCACACCAACTTTGCTATTCCAGGGGACTGATCTGCAGCTGGTGGCTGTCGGGTGTTTGAACCCTTTCCCCACCCTTTCTCAGTTTAGTCCAAGTGAATTAGGCTCAATATTGGTTTGCATGTATGGGAAGAAGGCTGTATTCTAGTCACATATCAGAGTATAGCCCTGTGACTACATCTAGAAGCCTTTGCTACTGTGAGTTTTTTAGTCTGGTTTCGTAATCTTATTTGAGAGCATCGTACACCTCTGTTCATTTTCCCTCCTTCGCTTGATTTTTTTTTTTAACCCACTGGCCAGTATCAGCTAGATTTAACAGAAAAAGATAGAGGTCGTTAGGGCATTTATAGGAACATGACAGTTCTTCAAAAGCTGAATAGAGGAACGAGACACAAATTAATGCTCCTAATTGAATGAAAACTGTTTTCAGAGGCAGCAGCTAGCAGGCCAAGTGGCATACGTGTGCTGGGTGGCCAGTCAGTACATGGCTTGCTCTGCAGCAGTCCCAGCATGTGCTGTCGCTTTCCCAGCCGCTTAGGTACCGGATAGGAGTGGACAGTGGGGCAAGGGGAGGGGAGATGGTGCTACAGGAGGCCGTGGTGGTTAGAAGGCACTGGATGCAAATCCATGGTTCTCTAAGCCTCATTAGTTCTGCTGCTTATGGATCAACTTTTGGAGGCTTCTGGCTGCCCTTTTCTTCAGACAGAACTTAACTGGTTTAGTAGTATGCTGACATACACAAAAATTTCACATATTTCTAAGCACATGAAGGGGTTCCTCTTTCACTCCTCTTCTTATGCCACCTTTGTCAAAATACAGAGACGAGCAAAAATGCCAAAGTTAATCTTCTTGATTTCTCTTTAATGTTAAGAATAAAAATAAATAGTAACTAGTGGTGACAGTGGTATGATAATGAAGACTCTCCGTTTCCTCTTGTGGTTCAGTTACCTTAAATGAAAGTGTTAAGAGATAGCAAGCAAGAGAGGGATGAGGAGGGCTAAAGAGGGGCTGTCTCCAGATCCCTAGAGAAATGCCAGTTCTCGTATTTTGTAATTTTAGTATTTGCTGTCTGACCACAAGTGGCATCTACCACAAGTAAGATCCTAAATGAGTTTGGTTTGACCTGGTGAGTGGGAGGATGGGCTATACTACCATGAGGTCTGTAAACAAGGAAAGTCAACAAATACATTAAATCAAGTTTCTGCTGGATTTGCTGATACCTCACTGATACCTCAGTTGCAATAATACAGTTTGCTGTCAGCATCTTTGTCTGTCAGAGGCTGACTCACAGGAAGGAGAGTGCCTCAGTGCAACTTGGTAGGATTTTAGCAGTCTAGCTGTAGAGGTGATTATTAACTGAGAATCAATGCAGAATCATGGGGGTTGGGGGGGGGGGGGGTTCCTTCTTTCTTTTTTTTTTTTTTAAGGGTGGCCTTAAAATAGAATCACAGAATAGCTGAGGTTGGGAGGGAGCTCTAGAGATTGTCTTATCTACTGCCTCTGCTCAAAGCAGGGTCAGCTGGAGCAGGTTACTCACTACTGTGTTAGGCTAGTTTTTTAATATCTCCAAGGATGGCAACTCCACAGTCTCTCTCGGCAACCTGTTCCTGTGTTTGATTACCCTCACAGGATTTATTCTATTTTATTTTATTAAGAAAAAAACTAGCTGTTTTCCATTAATAACTAGAGGCCCTAGTCAAAAGGAGCCCCTGCTTTCCTACTTTTCTGATAGCTGGACAAAAAACAAGATGTGGTACAGGAGCTGGCAGTCTTGCATATTCAAGGCACAAGTTGTAAGGCCTCGCAGAAATGGAGCCGCAGCATTTCTCAAGCCAATTTCTTAAAATGCAAACGTACCACTCTGTATTTACAAAGACTTTTTTGGAGAGGAAGCTCTAGGAAGTGCTGGGATACATGGAAGAAAGAGGTAACAACAGAAAGAAGAGAGGAGGGTATAAGGAAAGGCTGAGGAGAATGCGGTGTCAACAGGATAGTGCTGCAAAAAAAGCAAATGTCAGTAAATGTTGGCTGTAGAGTCCATTAGAGGATGCAGAAAGAGAGAAAAGGCCAAAAAGGAGCTATTATGCTGCACTGTCAGGAATTGCTGAATGGTGCCTTCCCCTTGCTGGTGCTTTCCTAATAGAGCAGTACCTCTAGCATAGATAGTTCAGGCAACTGCCATGTCATCACTTGGTCCTAGTCATGCATTGTATCCTTTAACTGGCACCTGCAAACAAAGAAGCATTTGGAGGATTTTCATTTTTCTTTCAATTCCACATAGCTGCCACAGTGGACAGCCCTGGAGCAATTCCATTTCAATTGCCTGTCTTGAAAACTTTCTTTGGGTGATGTTGCTCTCAGGGAGTTATGTCTACATGTGCTCCTTTATTTCTCAGCTTTCTTTGTACAGTAGTCATTTAGAACAAAGGACGTACATGTGTAGACTACAGTTTAAAATAATGAGAAATCTGAATATGTGCAAGGGAACCAAGAATAAATAAATACAGGCCCACAAAATGGAGGAGGTGGCGTGAGTAGAACACAATTAGTTAATGCATGTGCAAAATTAGAAGATATCAGTGGTGCCTTTTATAAATAAATGGTTCCTGTATCACTTGAAATCGGCAGAGCAGCAGTCAGAGGGAGAGAGGCCAGATGAGAAATGATTAATTTGCTTGCTTTGTTCTCGAGGTTCTTTTCTTTGCCAGCATGAGATAACAGATGTCTTAAAGATTCTGAATACACAGGAAAAATATAATGCAAATCACTGAGACAGTATTCCGATAGATTAAGTATTTTACTACTTGTATTCTTTAGCTAAGTGGATCTCAAAATCTAGAAAAGCTCTTACATCAACAAATGACGTTCCTATATGAGCAAACTTCTAAGTTCCTTGCTTTTGCTTTAATGAGGAAAACCAGTTCTGTATTTGGACTGTAATCTGGTTTTGTTCACTGTGACTCAGCCTGTGATTACAGGCAAGTCAGCTGTGCATGGCAAAACATATGCAAAGACTGATTTTCTGTTGTGCTCTATATTTCAAATGTAGTTCTTTTTGCAGAACTTTTTGATCATTGGTGCAAATAGAGATTCAAAGGACACTTGTCTTTTATACCTACGAAATCTGAGGGCCGTTTCTCTGCAGTCACTGTTCAGTAGGTGAGGTTCTTGCCCTAGTATGTGAAGCTCACCAGGGACTGCTTACACAAACCACTCAGTAGGCCTGTACTGAAGATGCCAAAAAATATTTTGAACAGAGACTTGTTACAATAAAACTTCTGCAACCCAAAACAAACATGACTGCATAGTCTGTGTAGGTTGCTGCATTAAGAACACACTACATTTAAAATGTTGGAAATGGAATAAGATACAAAGTAATTATTCTGATTCAGAAAGGGAATCTTTTTATGAATACACTTAAGAAAAAGGCCTAGTTACTTTAGTGAATATTTCATCATTCATGTGAATCTCTGTGGTAACCGAAGTGAAAAGTGAAAGACTGACAGTTCTGCAGGCTACAAATTCTGTGTACTGTAGAAGGGACAACATTTGCACAATTACTCTGGATTTGTCTGTGAGCAAACATGTTGCCATTAAATGCTGTGGTACTATACTGGCAAGATGCTCTCCTTTTAGACAGCTTCTTTTCTTCTGTCTTGCTCCGTCTCCACAAGCACATTTGGCCTTGTTCACTAAACTGCTTGGATTTCAGGTCTTTTACACGTGTAGGTATCCATTGCAAATTGATTTGGAAGACCATTCATTATTCCTGTGGTGACAGCCGCACGGTGGTCGTCATTGTTGTCATCCCAGCTGCAGCTTAAGCTTGATCTGTTGAAAAAGGAAATGGAGAGCTCTGTGTTTGCTTTTCTCTATTGCTAGTGAGTCATGATCCCACCTCACCCCACTCTTTCCCATGTATAAATACTCTCTGATTCTTTGTCTTTACAAAGGTTGTTTAAATTGGAGTTTCACAGAATCACAGAATGGTTGAGGTTTGAAGGGACCTCTGGAGATCATCTAGTCCAACCACCCTGCTCAAGCAGGGTCACCTACAGCACGTTGCACAGGATTGCATCCAGGTGGGTTTTGAATATCTCCAGGGAAGGAGACTCTGCAACCTCTCTGGGCAACCTGTTCCAGTGCTCTGTCACCCTCACAGTAAAGAAGTTTTTCTTCATGTTCAGATGGACCTTCCTGTGTTTCAGTTTGTGTCCATTGCCTCTTGTCCTGTTGCTGGGCACCACTGAAAATAGTCTGGCCCCACCCTCTTGACACCCTCCCTTCAGATATTTGTGTACATTGATAAGATCCCCTCTCAGTCTTCTCTTCTCCAGGCTGAACAGTCCCAGCTCTCTCAGCCTTTCCTCATAGGGAAGATGCTCCAGTCCCCTCATCATCTTCAGAGCCCTCCACTGGACTCTCTCCAGTAGTGCCATTTCTTCAGTGCAGGCTTCAGCTGTCTTGGTGGGTTTTCAGATTTTAAGCATCTGTGAACAGTGCAAAATAAAAAAACCCAAGAAGATAGATGACCTAAGAGATGACAAGGAAATGTAATTTAATCAAAAAAGACTGATTTAAGTCCTAAGTTATTTACAAGGTTATTTCTGTAAATAAGATAATATGCATTGCCTCAGAAGCAAATAAATTATCAGATGTTTTGCATGCATCAGCATCTGTCTTCAAAGGCAAAAGATAGTGAATTACGCAAAGCTTTACATATATTTATATTAATCTTTCCTTGCTGCAGACAGATATGGAATATCTATTGTGTGCTGCTTGATTTAAAATTCCATGTGAGATATGGAGTCCTAGATTTGCTTTTTTTATTTTTTCATCTTGGATATTGATAGAGGTTTCTTCTAAGCTTAAATAAAGCTTTCTTTATTACTGAATTTCCTTTCTGGTTTTCAATAATGCAGGCAGCACACACTTTATAATTCAGACAGGGTTCTTATTAGTTCTCAAGTGCTGCTTTTTGTGAAGATGTTTAGACCGATGTTAGTAGGTGATTTAATATTAATAGATGACTGTATCAGCATATGGTATGACTTATAGTAGTTCTGTAAGCAAACACGCTACTGCTGTCCCTAACATAGAAAATAATTTTAGCCCTGAGGACAAAAATGAGCATTAGCTTGGAATTGGAAGTTCCCAGTGGCTGCAGCTGTGCTGTGGGATTACGTCTCGATACAAGGCACAACACAGAGGGCCGCAGCTGGGGGCAGCCTGCCAGGTTTGAGTTAGTTATCATCCCTCCATTGGGCACGGGCTGCCGATGGAAGCTGCTTACTCCTCCTGCTCCCGTTCTCCAGGCAGCATCAGAGATTAACTGAAAAAGCTGTTCGGTGACTCAAGATTTTAGTGGGTATTTGACCATAAAACGGTCAAGCAAAGCGCATAATGCAAGAGCTTTCAAAAATGTTGAACTCTAAGAGTACTGAGGGAGGTGTTAACATCTTTCTTCCCTGTGAGCATGTATTGTTTATGTTGCTTTTGTCGTCATGTGTTTTTGTGTGTCCCTTTCTACGTTATCTAAAAATACTTTCTTGGATAACACCAGCTGCTAGAAGCGCAGTTTCAATATTTGAAGAGGTGTGCGATGGCACTGGAGTATGTATGTGGGACTCTCTAAGCAAATGAAAATACCAGGTGGACCCATAGTGATGGTTCTAGTGACTGATGAAGCAATTAAAGCATTTGCCTTTTGCCTAATATATATGAAAGCAAAGATGGAGCCACAAATGATCAGTGGGCTGAGATGACAGAAAGATTTTCAGCTGCTTACGTGTAGATAGTACTTAAATGAGCCGTTTGAACAAGAAACATTTTTTACCCATTCTTCCAAACTGATGGAAAATGTACACATCCTTCCACACAGGTGGAAGAGGGTTGTGGACTGACTGTCGTGTCTGTCTCCATACGCAGTTGGAATATAAGGTTAAACTCGTGACCATGTTATACTGTTGGCTTGGCCTCTATAGTGAATAACATTAAGGCATACAGAACAGTGAGTTTATTGGTGGCAAATCATTTAGTAATTGTAAATCTTGTGGCCTGTTCATAGTGCCAGTAGTTTACTTCTAAAAGCTGTGTTTGTTTATGTTCTTATGCTTTAACAGTGGTTGGCATTTGTTACGAGGAGGAGGTTACAGACTAATGTTTTACTGTATTGACATTTGAAGGAGCATATTTTTCTGCCCTTATACATAGGGAGTATCTGCAAAACACATCCAAGTGTCCCTGCTTTTTAATTTTTTTTTTAGATTTTGTTATTGTAAAGGCACAAATGCATCCCTGCAGGATTTCAATTTTTATTGGTCATGCAAGAAAACAGAAAAATGGGGAAACAGTCAGAGAAAGTTGGAGAAGTAAGGTATTGCATAGTTGTGAGCGACAGCATTTAGGTTACATGTGTAGTTGCCAACTCCTGTGTCATGTGAACTGGTATCTTTTCTTGAAGTTGTAAAGTGCTCCTTGCTCTCCATTTTCCATGTATGCTGGAACAGCTGCTGTTCCCTGCTCTGCTGACTGAATCTGCCCTATCTTTCAGAGCACCTTTCCCTTTTTGCTTCTTAAGATGGAAGTAATTGGAGACCCTTTTCATATCTTAATGCTGAGTAATTCCTTTTTTCTCTTTTGTTTTTATGCAGTTCAGGATTATAATGTATTCTTGTCATGTGGTTTGCGTCTGTCTACCTTGGCTATTTATCTTGCAGTAACAACCTGGGCTGTGTTAAAAAATTAACAGGTGTGGAAGAGATTTTCCAAAGTGCTTGAGAGACTTTAGAAGAAGGCACCTTTTAGAGTCAACTTAAACTTTTATGTACCTAAATTTCTACATATGCTTGCAAATCTTCCACATGTTACTAACTTTTAAGTATGTTGGTCATTATGGCCACATTAGGCCTCTAGGGGTAGATAAATGGGAATCTCAGTAATGGGCCCCGGGGGTAATCATTTGTGATAAATACAGCAAAGATGACCAAGCAGTGGCTAACAAGCTGGTGGAAGATAATCATAGCTACTATTTGGTGCTAATGGTGTTTTGTATGTAAAAATACATCGGTCTTTTGGCAGCAAGCGTTTTTATCATCCTAATTATTCTCCTGACAATCCTGCCTAATGCTAGATGTTCTCTGGCAGTGAAGTAATATACAAATGTGTGTTAAAGTTGCATGAAATGAAGTGAAAGCATAGGTGTGCTGACTACATGCTAGGATCCAGAACGTAAGTCAGTGGACATGGTCTAATTTAAATGTTTTGCCTTTAGTGTGCAGTAAGTTTTCTGTAATAAAACTCAAACTTTAAAAGAAATGGTAATATGTCTGGCTTGTGTCTGTCTGGACTGTGCACTGAAGTACAGATACCTGAGATTGCCTGACAGGTAAATGGTGCAATCAAATAGGTTAATGAGAAAATTTTCTTTTTGAGCTTTTACATCACTTGCTTTATTAGCACTGTGGTATTGTGGAATGACATAGAAATTATTCTGGTGATGGTTAATTTTGTTTGATGCAAGTCTTACTTGGAGAGTCTTCCAGACCTTTAGGAATGTTTTTGTGTCTGGATAAATGCTCTGAAGTGAGGCAAAAAGGGATTAACAGATGAACTGGCTCTAGAGTAGACGATACTCTGAGAGACTGAGACATAGTAGGACTTCTCTAAATGGCTTTTCAGTTTCTACCTGGGAGCTCTGTATAGACATGTAAGAACTCATGTCAGAGTCGCTTGAAAATGTAACTGAAAATTAATGAAGCTATAGAGGTGTAATGAAGGGGCTAAACTGTCCAGAAGAACTTTTTCTTGTAAGAGGTGATGTACCAAAAATAACCTCAGAAAGTCATTAAGTTGAGTATGCCTGGAAGCCTGAAAGAAAATCTTACGGGAGTTTGACATGAAGTTGCTGGGATTCAGTGTGCTAACAGCAGTATGAGATTCAACTTTTAAAGTAACTTTTAGTAGTGGCATTTTGTTCTGTGGCTTGCCTAGCGCTTCTTCAGACCTAAAGAAAATGTATTGTACTGGCAATTCAATTTGTCACCGTTCATGTGTGTCATTGCGTTAGTATTAAAGATAGCAATCAAGCAAACCCCTTACACTTGGAGAGGAATATAAACCTCTGCATGTGCTCGGTAGTGGAGGATTTTGAGGTATAAAGTTTGCTTTCTATGAGAACTAAAGGTACAAGGCAGTAAGGAAGGGATTGAATGCTATACCTTTGGACTATTTTGGTTAGCCACCCTCTTGATAAAGTAGAGGTTGTTTGAATGTGTTAGAATCTCGCAAAAAAGGTCAGAAGAACATGACCAAGCAACTATGATGTTTGCGTAGCATCTTTTGAAAATGACACTACCTTAATGAACTGAGTTACTAATTGCCTTCTTATGATGAGCATTTGCTTGTAATAGTTCATTTGGCAGTTTAGTTTGCTGAAAGTGAATGCTTATAAATAATACAGAAGCTTGTTTGAGTGATGAGAACAACCAAAATTCTATGGGAAAAATTCCTGTGACATTTGGAGTTTCTCACCACTAAAAGCTAAGGATGCTGCAGAGCAGGCTAGAAATGGATATTGGGAAACACTTTTTTCCCCTTTACCTCTAGCATTGCCTAGAGTGACTTGTTCTGCTCCTGCATTATACATGTTGGGTGGTGACTTCCCCAAAACACATAGCCCATTTCTGTTGATCTACATTGGAGAACAGTGATAGCCATCTGATCTGGCTGATCTAGAAATACTTGTCCTGTGCTTGGGGAATGAACTATCCCATGTGGCTACTGTGGGACTGTTTCTTTTAGAAGATATTGTGGAGCAGTGAAAGTCAGTTTTCACTTTCGTTATACTGAGATACCTTAATGCGAAACCTAGCTTGAGCTCAGCTATCGTGTAGCTGGGGCTTCAGTGGGCCAGCAACAGCAAGAGTAATTGCTTTGTTTTGACTTACTGTTTTTTATTTATTGCTCTCTTGAACATATATTCCAAGGCACTTGGGCAGCCCTCAAATAACACAGGACATCAAAACATACCCATTTAGAAAGGCAGGTTATTTTAGGTTATAGCATTTTCACAACAGTAGGTAAGAAATAATAACCAATCTGACCACGAGCAGTGCAGCTGAGGGGTCCTCCTGCCGTGCTTTTCCTTTAACAGAGCTGGAGGCTGGGCAGTTGTGTGACGGCATGCTGAGCTGATGCGTGTCACCAGCTCGGCGAGCAGCACTGGCACAGTTCTCTCCTCTGCAAGGTCTTGAAAATGTCGTGGCTACCTGCCACCAAAGGCACGTGCATGAGTGTGGCCTCCAGTTGCCGATCAAGTGATAACTGTCTTGATATAAGAGTTGCAGAAGCAGACCCATTACGTTGGACTGGGCAAATCATTTTCCTGGTTTATAAGGGTAGTTTCACTCCTAAGCATCCTAGAATTTAGGATGTGTCTCGATTTATGGTCCAAGGCAAATGTGATATAACTTCCTAGATTTTAGGAATACTGCTGGATAAGAAAGTGATGTGTCTGCTTTGCTTGTGGATGTGTTGATTTTTTTAGTTTAACTTTGTTGCCCTTAATGGCTTCAAAATGAGTATTTAAATTGTATATCTAATTGTAAATGTTTATGTAATATAAACTGTATGTGTAATAAATTATATTCTAGAGGAAATGTTATTTTAGGTTAAAAATCTGTGTGATGTGCTAAATGCGAAATATGAAAGAGATGTTCATTTTTTAAGTGTTGTTGTTTTATTGCATGTGTTCATTTTGTAATAGCTCTTGTGAATGCAGCAACCGGAAAATTAGTTGCTGTAATCTTTGCATCTTTCCTTCATTTCTTGAGGCATTTGTCTGATTCATGTTGTTACTACTGGAGTGAAAATAAAATCCTGATGATGGGTTTTTAGCCCTTGATAAGAGTGGCTCACTTGAAACGGGTGTAGCAAAGGTCAGAGCAAGGCCTACATCGTAATGCCATTGCAGAATTTGAGAACCTGTCATAAAACACTGATACTCTGATAGCTAAAAATGAAGTGGTATAGCTGTTGGCATCTTAAAAAAAGGCTTATTTAAGTTGTTCTGGATATTTTTTTAGGCAAGTTGGGCATAAGTCAATCTTCAAGGCAACAAACTAGTTGTTATGTAATGCATAATAGTAATGCAGAAAGTTAGTATTTCTGCAGTTTACTATGTAGGCAACCATATGATTTGATTTAAATCAGTTTACTTATGAAAGAGAGAACACAAATTAAGCTGAATGTGTGAAATGGTACCACAATTCAAGCTGTTTGTTGTCATTCACTGTATTTTGCAAAGTGCTGCCATTCACAGGCATTTCAAGTGGTGTGAATGATGTGATGGGACATAAAAGAAGTGGTCAAGACGCAACAGCAATTTGCATTTATTTTGGGGTTAGTCAAACATTTCCTCTCAATTCAAAGAAGCAGTAAAGAGCAAAATAGTCAACTGGATCTCAAAACCTGGCTGATGAGATAACATTCTGTGATTATCCCATGACAACGTAAGATCTGTGCAAGAACAGAAAGAGAAAAGAGCTTTTATGAGCTGATTGCAAGTCTCCTTGTGTCTCTACTTTTGCATTTTGAAACTTCCTCTCCCGTCCGGGAAAGAATACTCTTTCAAGCTTGTGTACCTCTTGCTGCCCTTTGGAAAAGCTAATTTACTGCTGCTGCTATCTACTGCCCCCATTTTTTCTTGAAACTCCTTACACAGTCAGTTTGTGTGAATTGTATAGTAGCCAGTATAGAAAATCTTTTTGCAATTTTTTCTGTGGCAGTCTGAGTATGAGAAAAGTGCGAGAACTTGTGTTAGGGTAATAGGCCCCCTGTTTGACAGGCACTAACTGTGTAAGAAATGATGGGACTCTCAGTGCCAGGCAGTGAGACCGAGTGCGTGGGACATGAACTAAGTGACAAAGTCACCCTGTTGAGTAGGAGCCTTGGTTTGCCCAGCGAGGACAGCAGTATCTGCTGTTTCTTGTAATACGTTGCTTATGACAGATGCTGAATGAGAGCGACAAGCTTTTATTACTGAGAATGGCAAGAGAATGTGTTGCTTGAAAAAGAGGTGTTTAAAGGCACCACTTGCTTTCGAGGAATGTTTTTGAATCTTATCCAGCTGTAGCAAATAGTTTGTTTTGGAAGCAAGTGAGAAGCTGAGCAAACTTGTCCAGTCTTTCTGAGGCCTGAGTAGCTCCTTTTAAATTACAATTTAAAAGGCCTATTTGAAACCCTGTCACTTAGTTCCAATTTTTGTCTTGTGAGGGCATGTTTTAGCCTTAATACTGATCCAAAATGCTCATTTACAGCTTGAAGCCCAAAAAGATAAAGTTCCAGAAGTAGTAGCTTTAATGAACATGCACATTTTTGGTTCTACATGTGGTTAAGTTAATGTGTAGAAATACAGTATTTTACACTTGCCCTCTAGAAGATAGAGCATAAAATATGCAGGCTGTATGGCAAGGCCAAGTGTTCCTGTAGGAATTTGGACTTGCTTTTTCCAATTTGCTAGTAATAGCGGGGTGATGGTTTGACGACATTCTTGATGCTATACTTACAGAGGTTTCTGTACCTTATATACATTTTTTAAATTTCAGACTCTTTTTTTTTTTTTTTGTGGTGTAGAATTTTTTATGGTTGAACTGTGAATGTGTCTTTTGAGTTTGTTTACAGTTAATTTTGTAACATTTGCTTCTGCTTCAGATTAGGCTTTAATAATGATCTTTCCTTCACTAATGTTTCAGTGCGGTCTGTCGAGTGCACAAACCTGGCTCCTACTGTGGCACACAGAAGTGCTGCTCCACTTCTCAGCTAATTAATGCTTTTTTTTTCCTAAAAACATTTGACCACTAATACTGTGTTGTTGCTGTAAGTTGCTTCCAGTAATTATTTCTGTAATGTGAAACATTTGCACGTGACAATCAAGACCTGAGTCGTATCATTGCATGTTTCTAACAAAAGACTGAATTTATTGAATGATCCAAAATTAGCCATTTTTCTGACTGTGGACGCTTTAGAATGTGATGGTGACAAAAACGTGTCTGCTGGGCTTCCAGGTTCCTCATAGGCCAATCTTGGTCATAAAATTCACAGCAGCAACCAGATGGCCAAAACCTGGATGTCTTGCTGTGGAGTCTAGCAAGAGCAAGCAGACTCTTCACTAATAGTAGAACATTAACATGCTCACAGTAATCTCTTACTAACAGCGGTGGCATATTGCATTGTGGCTTAATCATGTTTAGTGGAGTCCTGCAATCTCCGTGATTCAGCTGCGCACATCAAAGTGGAGCATTTTCCAGTTCATCTGCTTGTAGAAAAACACAGCAGTTTTACATAACATGATTGCCAGGAATACTAGAAGCACTTCCCTCCCTTCCCTGGAGTGTATCATTCTCTTCTCTAGTGTAATAATTTCACAAATTTAAAATAATTTTTCTCCTTTTTTTGCATTGAAATAGTCACAGCTTGCTTCTGTTTTCAGCTAGGTAGGGAGTAACCTCAGCTGGGGTTTTTGGCTGTCCGTCCCAAAGCCTTCACCCTTCCAACAGCACGTGGGTGATGAGAGAGTTGGAATTGACATGCCGTAGCCCAGGTTGGAAAAACACTGCCAAATTCCTCCGAGGGGAAGAAAAAAAAAGGGGGGGGGGGGGGAAGGAGAAAAAAAAGATTGAAACTGGGACCTGACAGTTCTGGGGCCTTTCTAAATAACAGTTGTATTTCTACTAGTGGGTGGGTGTAAGATGGGATGAAGTCCTTGTGTTGTGAAACGTAATGACAAAATCCCTACTGGCATTGAGTGTGGCTAGGTTTTTATCTGAAGTCTCTTAACATTATCTTTTTTATACTTAAAAAACTAATGATTTATGCTAGCTATCAATTTGCTTTTAATTAGGTAACTCCGTTTCACAAAAGTACCTGCTGAGGGTAGTGTTTTTAAGAAGAATTTTACCCGGAAGTAAGTTAGTAGCTCAATCTTTTTCTCAAAATTTGCATTGTAATATACAGTTCAATGACTTCTAACAAAAAATAGATGGTGCTGTAACTGTTGAGGCCAGCAGCCCGAAACAACTATAACCAAACCAAACTATACTCTACCAAACTACAACTATAACCAAAACTCCATCAGTATCGTCGAAATAAATTAACATACAGCCTAAAAGTATATACGCCTTCCCTTAGTTGTACAGTAGTTGCCTTTTGTCTTTTTGCACAACATTAAATTTAGGACTGGTTTCAAGCTGAGTCATATCACAGCCCAGCTTGTCTCACCAGAAGACACAGTAGACTGAGCCAGTTCCCCTGAGCTACGGATTTAGCTCTGAAAGTAGGAGATGGGAAGTGCAACTGGGGTTGATGGGCGGCTTATGCTGCACACAGGGAAAACTGAAGTAGAAAACCAGGAACTCTTCCTCCAGCTTGTCATTTTCCTCATAATAGACCTGCCAGAAAGGGGCTGCTTTGTCGAGCAATTTTACCGAGTTCAGTTACTTTAAGGACAATGCAAGATCTTGGTTTCCCTCAGTGGTTCCCCCAAGCCTGCCCAGCGGGCCCAGGAGGTAGGGAAGGCTGTTGCCTGCAGGGAGCTGCTCAGTGCTTAGGATGTTTGCAATTATTTAGGTGCAGGGGGAAAAATCTTTAGGCTGCTCACACTGCAGATCTTGACTCCAGCCTCTCCTGGTCCCAGACCTGGTACGTGCAATTTCCATGGCAACATTCCTGCTTAAAAAACAACCAGAAAAGCAGGAACAATTGGATTGAGTTTTTGTCTGAGGTGTAAAGGTATCTATACGTGCCTTTTTAGAACAGATCCAATTACAAAACTGTGTGGCCTAGTTTTGAAGAGATTGTAAAACATTTAGGTGTACGTTGTCAGTAAGGAGAGGTGTAGACATCTGCTCCTTGGTTCTGTTCTCTGAAGGTTCTTTATTGAATATAATTTTTCTGCTCTTTATTGAATAGTTGTCCTGTGTTATGAAACAGATTCTTGTACTTAAAAAAAAAAAAAAAAAAGCACAGATTTGTAGATTTGTATGCACAGTTGATGGAAACAAGATCATATATTTCCTAAAGCCTACTATTATTACCTTGTGTTAGTTAAAGTGACCACATGGTTTTCACCAACACTAACAGAACAGGGTACAAAGACGCTGGCGATCGATGAACATTAAGCTCTACAGAATCTACTGCATAACCTGTTAGCATGCATTTATATCAGCATCTGTCTCATTATATGAGTGTTATGCTTAAAAAAATCAGTTTGTATTTGAAAATTCCAGTTTAAGTAGTTTAATTATTTACTCAACTGCCATTGTGCATTTCATGAAATCCCAAATTGTCACTGAGTAACTCTTCCCCGTGTCTGATAGCAGTACTTAAGCACCAGTTTGGCTTGTTATGTAGCATTGGCTCAGCTTTGGTGACCCTTACCAAGGTAGGCGCTCAGGAAGATGACATAGTGCTGTCGTCTTTTTGTATTCATTGCTAATGCCAATGTGTTGCCTAAATGTCTGGGAATGATTCTCTCTGTTGCATGGGTAAAGCTGGAGGAGACCTTTGAGTCTGGTGCTAGTCCATCATTGCAGGCAACCACATAGTTTTTAGAAACTGATCGAGCACTACTTTAAAACAAATCAGATTTGTTCCCTGGAAGATCTTTTTCAAGTCTCTAAATACACGTTTATTCCTTTTTGCCATCTCATCTAACTCGAGACATTTTAAAGTGAGATGTCAAAGTCTGATCTAGCCACACCAGTAGAAAAAGGCACCTCCAGAGGGTCATTCCTCTGCTATGTTAGTTGTCTTTTTTATAAGGAGGCTAAATGCCCTCTGGAGGAATTTAGTTTCTCTCCATTTTAATCTACTTCTGAGTGATAGGCTCAGATTTAGACATCCATCCCGCTCAGGGACATCTGCGCCAAGACAGGTGAATCTCAGGACACAGATGAAAAAGCGTGGGGTCAGCAAAGCCCCTTGCTTACACAGCTCCAAGCCCTGCTCCAGCTGCCAGCGGTTGCTGAGCACTCAGAGAAGGGTCTCAGCAGTAGGGCAGGGTGATGTAGCCCCATGTGGGCTGCGCTGGCTTTGGCAGTCAACAGCTGTGGCTGAGGCAGGCGTCTGTCGTTGCTCTTCAGGTGCGTACACAGCCTTGCACATTCACAATGCAGGCAAGGCTGTTTTCTTGCCTCCCTTGCCAGGTCTGCAGAAATTTTGTAAGGGTTCGGTGGTTTTGACACAGCCCTTATAAGGCGTGACGTCTGACATGCTTTGCAGCACCAGTGTCAAACGCTTGGTGCCATTGCTTCAGGTGCAGCAGGCTCTGCAGTTACCGCTTTTGTAACCCTCTTGTATGTGTGCAGCAAATTCTTTTGCAGCGGTGTGACTTATTTTAAGAAACAGAGTGCACAAACTCGGCATGCGAATTTTTTTTTTCAAGGCTTATTAAAACTATGTCAAATGGGAGCCGGTGTTTTTCACAAGAGAGAGTGACATTATTTCTGCATGATAGCTTGTTCAGAGTAAAATATAGCATGGTTGGCTCCCAACCTGCAGCTCATAGGCGTTTTTTCTTCAAAACCCTTTTGATGTTGGGAAATTAAAAAGTCTAAAAGTGCAACCAGCAGGAACAGCACAGTATGGTGTTGCCTGCAGCAGGTTATTTGCTACAGATTGTTACCTGTAGGCCAGTACAAGTTCACTGATCTTTTTTTTTTCTTCGTCTTTTTAAGCATTTCAAAGCTCAGCAAGGACTTTGCAACACACCTTTCCCAATTTAAAAGTACTGGATTTATTACCTCTCTTCACCCCTCAGTAACTTTTTGTTTGCAAGTAACTCAGTTGTTTATGCTCAAGTGTCAATAAAAATGTGAAAAATCTCCTACAAAATGTTTTCTTCATTAATTTACAAGTAAGAAAAACTGGATTAGTTTGGAAAGTATCTGCCATCTTCATTGCAAAATTGCTGCCCATATGGTTTAAAATTAACTTTACACCGATGGATCAAATTCAGAACATTTTGATGTCATAGCGCATAATTTGTGTGTCTCAGATGACTAACAGCTAACACATAGACTGTATTAGTACTCTGCAGTAAGTGGTGATATTAGCGGACGAGAGCAAGGCCGAGAGAAGACAAAGACTTCAGTGTTTCTATCCAAACTGCTTGTTAGTTGACCCAGTTGGTCTGTCTTATTCCCGAGGAGGTTATCTTTGGAGACCTGCTGCCAGTTAGGAAAGAGACAAAAAATCTGTGATGCTGGCATGGGAATATTCTTTTCGCAAAAAAAGTTTTTCTTTGCTAATAGGTTTTGTATATGTTCTGCTTGTTGACTCTGCCCTCTTTTCAGATCAGCTGTTTTTGCAGAAATCTCAGAGCACTATGTTACCCGTGTTGCTTTAGCACACAAAAAATAGATACCCCTTCTGCTGTATGTGGCTCTTCACACAGCACCTGGGGCCCAGCAGCACCTTCTCCTTAAAGCCAAAGGGATTCGCTGCTGGATGTAGACCACAGGGAGGAACTAGCTGGTACTTAGACTATTTGCCTCTTGTTGACTCACTGGTCTCTGTTTCGGTATTCCTTTGGGAAAAATTTGGGAAGAAAGGGTGAGCAGTGAGATGACCAGGAGGCTAATTTTACAAGTCTTTGTGACAGGTTTTGAGGAAGGCTTAACTGTAGTACAGATTAAGCGTGGTGGGTAGGTCTCTCTTCTTAGGTATCGTGCTACTCTTAGAAGTATCATACAGCTGCTGTGAATATTAACGCCCAAGCCAGCAGGACTGTAGATTTGTGATCTCCATAGTTGTATTTTGCAGTTCTTTCAGGTTTGGGGAGCTTGTAGCTGTACAAATGTATATTTAACTGCAGAACAGCTAAGAGGAGAAGGAAAGGAAAAAAGTGTTATTTTCCCAATCTATAATAAATCACAAGCTGGGACCGAAAGCATTTACAGCCCTCGTAGGTCTGAGCAGTAAAGCAAGGGGGAACACTTGCCTCTGTTACCCTTTCTGCTGGATTGCACTTGCTGTGTAGCTCTTCCACTTAAGTGTCATTGTTTTTCCTTGGATTCTGAACGTATCATTTTGGTAGTGAATCTAAATGAAACCCAACCTCAAATCTAAGTTTTTTGTTGTTGTTTTGGTTGCTGTTTTTAAGGTTTTTGTTTCTTAGCGTGTAGTTGGTTCCTTTACAGAGTGCTGGAAAAATTTCATTTTTTTTAATCATATGGCAAAAGGGTATGGTAAAGAGAAACACATGGATGGACAACATTTTCTGTATATACTCAAGTGCTTTCCTGATTTGACCCTGCTTTTATGAATTTGTAGAAAGAGTGATTGCACTGCTTACTGGCATTAGGCTGCCATTCTTCATAGCAAGCATGCCTTGGATGGCAGTGGGGTCTGCTAGGGTCTTTTGAGTGTGAGGCACATCAGAAGCCGGGGTGAAGGAAAACCCTGAGTCTCTTCCTCCGTTGTGTACCTTATCCACGTTGTCGCATGTACCCACCGAGCACAGGCGTGCTGCAGGGCTAGCCTGCCTTTCTCTCTGCTTCAGCGTTTGGTGGCAGCATGAGGTGAGGAGCAGAATGCACAGCGGTGCCTAGGGCTGGCACTCCAGCCCCCTGGAGCTGCGGCTTTCGTGGAGCTGCTCAGGCTTTCAATGAGTCGCTCTGCCACCATTGCTGCCTTTGAGCATCTGATCTTGTCATTTCATCAATAGCAAAAAATGCAGCCGTTCTCTAGATTTTCCGTAGCAGTCATAAAACCTGTACTGGAGGGGGAAGGGATTCATACAGTTTTAACATGAACATCCAGAGGTGTTTTTTATTTCTTGCTCTCCCAGCAGTCTCAAAGATATTCACCCAGAAGTCGCACAATATTGATTATAAGGTACTGTGGCAATGGACATTTGTCACATCAGTCAACAGTCACTACTTGATGTTAGAAATCATACAGTGGGAATGTTATCTTTAGGAAAAATAACCATCTTTCTTTTGCACAATTGAAGAAGCACTTGATACAGGAGATACTTATATTTAAGTTATTTTGGATGCAGTTGCGTAAAACTGTCAGTTTAGGTTCAGTGTAATTTAAATGGTAAGACTGAACAGTCATCTGTAGGTGGGGAAAAAGCCAATTTGAGCAAGTTTGGTTACATGGCATGAAGGCATTGATTTTTAACACTGAAAGAGCTGTTGTTCATGCAGTGTTACAGTGGCGGTAAAAAATGTCGTCGTAACGTAGCCAAATTCAATACTTTCCCCTCTGCCTTCTTTCTCTACTTTTAGCTAACAGATTTTCTTTAAAAAAACAAACAAACTGTTCTGTGACTTTATTACCTGTTCATCCTAGGGTAGGTAGTATTATCAGGGAATGCTGTTGCAGGGGAAATAATAAACTGACCATGAGATCCATTTTTGTAATTTAATGTCAGTTTGAGGCCATTCTCAGACAGTGTTTGTACAGCTGATTTTGGTAGGCCTTAGCTAACAGCTAAATGTACTTTCTCATACGCTATTTTTATTCGTGTGGAGTGTATGTATATGTGTGCATGTGTGCATCTGTATGTAAAAATAATATGACATAGTATGGTTTCTACATTGCAAAGCTTCTAGGGAAGAGGTGAATCCGCGAATTCTGAGTTTTGAGTGGTTTATCTCTCTCTGCCTCCTCCTCCTCCATATCTCAGCATGGTTACGATTCTTTCATTCCAGCGAGTCTTCCTTCAACTTGCTTCAGCAACTTAATTTGGGGAGGTTCTCTCCTCCACTCTGCTGCAGATCATACAACTATAAATCATACCTGTGTTGTGGATTTGGCAAACAAAGTTCCGAGAGTGGGTCTTTTCATTTGTCTGTCTTGCTGAAAAATGTGATGGCAGAAGGGTCAGGTAAAGGGTCTTACTGTTACTCAGAGCTACGAATTCAAGCCTCTCTCCAGTGTTGTGTTCAAAGCTGCACCCTCACACCAGCTTTTCATGGGAGCCTGGGTGTCCAAGCTGGAGATCTGACATCATTCTTGATGGCTGGTTGATTATCAAGATTAGCATGCCTTGAGCACCCTAATGCAATGACACCACTAGCTTGGGGGGGGGGGGGGGTTGGAAGGGTTTTTCCTTCTGTTTCCTTTAAGCTTATATTCGTGTATAAATATGCAGCTTATAAATGTGTGTATTTGTAGGCACACACACACATATTTATATATATTATATATACACATAAAGTTAGTGAGAGGAATATAGATATTTGAAAGAATTATGAAAAATAAAGATATAGGACAAAATCATCAATTGAGAGCTTATTTCCATGTGAGGAAAAATCACACAAGTTTTTGGATTTTTTTTTTCCCCCATTCCTGGATTTGCCTGCACCATTTGCATGGAGCATTACCTAGAAGAGAAACTGTAGCAAATATACCTGGAACAATCCTCTTGGATAAAGTTCTTTTATCTTGTTGCTTGGAGGCAATATCTATTTGTTAAGTTTTGGTTGTTGAGTAATGTCACAGAAAGAAAAAAAAATACAATTTATTTTCACCCAAATGCTGTGTGGTATTAATTGCATCAAATTAGATAAGTAGTTGAAAGAAATAATATGCCCCATAATGCACTGCTCTACTCTTTTCTTGTTAATTAGCCCTAAGCATGTGTGGTAAGCATTGCAAACATTCAGATTGTTTTAATAGTGCTCAAAGAACTATACTTCATCTTTAATCCTATCCTATGGCTTGTGTTTGATGTGGAATATTACTTTCATTTCACAAACTCCCTGTCTCTTTCATATCCACCAGGAGAGAGAAACAGGCGAAGAAGATGTCAGGTGGCTTTCAGTTATATGCCTCAGAATGAAGATGAACTGGAATTAAAAGTTGGTGACATCATTGAAGTTGTTGGAGAGGTAAGTAGATCTTTAATGGAGTATACATGCACACAATACTGGCATGTCTTGTGCACGGTAAGCTCTTCGATGTAATGTATCTTAAGACATAATTTAAACCAGATGTTTTTTGTGAGCATCTTTTTTTTTTCCCCAATAGTGATTCTGCTGCTTTTACTCCATCAGATGTTGCTTCTGAATTCTGTATAGGGAAAAAGCTCAGACTTTGTGCTACAGTGCTATTGAGTTTATATCTCTGAAGAACAAGATGATAGCAGGAAAAACTCTGCCTGATTGTAGTAAGCCAGCCACAGAGATGAATTGCCTTTACCAAGTAAAACAGATTTGAGAAATTTACTTGGAGCCCTCGAGAATTCAGCCATGACATTCACCTTTTGTCATCTTTGTATTCCAATTTTGACAATTTCATTTTAATGTAATCAGATTTAAAAAATAAAAAAAATAAAATTTTTTACAGACTGAAGATTCGGGGTGGCAGTGGACCTAGAAAAAGGATGCAAATCTCTTAGAAAGTCCAGGAACAAATTGTGATAATTTAGACAAAGATAATGAAAGTTGGTCTGCATGAGTGCATCTGGTTGCAGCAGCAATGAATGCTGTTCATTCCTTATACCTTCAATTTTTGTTCCATCAGAGTTTTTAGAAGTCACATTGTTGAGCTAGATAACATATGGACCAAAATTTGAAATGCTAACGTGAAGCCTTAAGTAGAATGCATTCAAAATCATTTAGTCTTTATTTAGCTTAGCTTTTAAAAGGTATTTAAAAAGATCTTAGTCTGATCAAGAATAAAATAAGGGATATGTTTCATCTTTTATGATTTGTTCATAGGATTTTTTTCCTGTGACTCAGCAGCTAGTAAGTCAACATTTATTTTCCTGTCAAGAGTAAATGATTTGTTTTCTTTTTTATGTATCTGACACTTAAAAAAATCATTCTAAAAGAATATAAGTTGTACTGCAATCTACATGACATCCAGTATTTTTCTTGTGAGAGATTAAATTATCACATCGAAATGCAAGAAACTTAGTGATCACTGTTTCTCTTTTAACTTAGCTGCACACACCAGCTCTGTACAATGTTCTTCCTGGAACCAGACATGATATGTCACTTCACTAACCTTATTCTGACTGTGAGCAGAGTTGTAATGTAGATGTCAAGATAATGAGATATTTGAGAGCATACTTTAGACAGTGTAAACCCAATATTATAAGAAGTTTCATGGTAGCACTTGAGCTCTTTTCATTGTGTGATGAGCATACTTTAGACAGTGTAAACCAATTATTATAATAGTTTTCATGGTAGCACTTGAGCTCTTTTCATTGTGCAATTGGAAGCATATTTGACCTCACATGACCACAAGAATATCTTCCATCCATTTCCCTACTTAAGGCTTTTAATTCTGTGTTTCTGAAGAGCAAAGCAACGGCATACAAACTGCTTCCAACCAAAGAATTATCTCTATCTAATGAATTGTATGATTAAATAATTTAGTTGAGACATCTAGAGTTCTCTCATGAGATGTGTCTTGTGTCATCTTACAGGTTTAAACCTTAATTATAAATAGCAGATTTATTTAAATTCAAATGAGCTGAAAATGTTTGCATCAAAATTCAAAGATGTAGCATTATGGAAATGAAATGCCTCCCTACTTGCATGTTTATGCTTACAGTAAAGGGTATGTTTTTTGCAAGTAGGACTTTTAAATAATTTGGAAACCCACCTGGATTGCTAGCTACAAAGTTGTAGTCTTAAAGTCATAATTGTGCCTTGAATTGCTATGGTTGGAGGAAGCTTTGCAAACTTGCCAACTCTCAGCTTTTAAGAAAGTTTACTGTCTGCTTTTTTGTTCGACAGGACAAGGGCCTGTGATCCTGGCATTAGTTTAACTGTAGCATGGAAGAGGACTGTTCACGACTAGCTTGAACGGTTGGCCATAAGTAGAGGTAGATGCGGAGTCCCTGGCCTAGGCCAGGCTGTGCCCGCTTTGTCCTAAGGGGATAGATACCCTGTCCTATCAGTTACTGAAACACGGTTTGCCTCATCAGGCATCATCTGGTGCAGTCATACAATCCAGGACATTATCCAACTTTGCTGGGTGGAACTAGATCAATTGGTGGAACAAGGGAGATAAAGGAGTAATTGTCAACACCTCAGGAAGTGTTATTATGTGAACTTTGTTTTCATCACGGTTGATACAGAGCAGTTGATGTTGAATTGTTGCTATTATTACTTCCTCATCTGCCCTTGTCGTGTTGGTGTTAATTCCTAGAAAAAGTAGGGCAGAATTTCTCTTGAAACAGGAACTTTATTTAGTGTAGAAAGCTGCACCAACCAGTTTACTTATTTCAGTGTTTATCCTTCTGCTTGTAAGGGAAGCTGCTTAAAAAGTCATTGCATTCGGAATATGATTCACAGTGTTTCTGGCGTTATACCACTCTCCCTAATTCAAAAGATAGATGTTTGGTATGAATGCCTTATTTTTTAAAAAGAATATAGCTTTCTCAGTTGTGAAAATATCTGAAATATATGAAAATATATGAAAAGATTTTTAGGAAGGGCCCAATCATGCTGTGTGATTGTAAATAATATATACACATGCAATTCTTGCAAAATATTCATGAAAATTTGCTGACATAGTCATCAAAAAATAATCCCCAATCAATTTGGTTTGTCATTATTCAAGATGGAAAAACTGAGCGATAGCATCTTTGGCATTATTTACAGTGGCTCAGTGAGTAATTGGAATTTCTTGTGGCTGAATGGTCATTCATTTTCCATTTTCAGTCACTCCTTTCTCCTGCCAGATCTTTTTATTCATGAGTAAAAGGTCTTAAATTCCTGAGGTAGTATTTTACTGCATTTGTCTAAGAAAGTTGATCAGTTGAAATAATTAGTTTTAAATTGATTTAGATTAATCTTTTCAAATCTCTGTGGATTTTGATTTAGTTGTTTATTGTAGTATAAAATAAATAGTTCCTAACTGACTTAAGGTTAACAAAAACAGATATTCTTTAGATCAAAGTACTGCCTATGTAGTCTTTATGCAGTTATTTAGCTTAAAATGTGTTTAAAAATGCACTTATGGTTGACAACCCATTAGGCTTTCCCCGTTGCAAATAAAAGCTGATTTTGGTTTTGCTGCGCTAATTTGGTTTCATCTGTAAAAGAACCGGTTGTTACAAATGGGATGAGAGGTGTTTTAGTGATTAGCTTGTGCAATTTTTGGAACTGAGATTCCTTAGCCAAGGTCTTAAGATCTAGCTGTGAGGGTTGACCCCCTTCTCCCCTTGAAAGCTGGTGCTTCCAGAAGAGGATTGGTAGAAGGGAACACAAGTTTTCCCCTCAGCTTCTGCTGTAGGTGCCCAAGTGGGTCTCCCAGGACCCCCAGTGAAGGTCATACACTAATCCCCAGGTGGGTATTAGTGCAGATGCCAAGGGCATCTTCCCTTCTCTCAGCTCTGCTTCAGGTGCTAACAAACGCCCAAGGGGCAGCAGCGTCTAAAGCTGCCACCGATTCCTGCTCCTGGTGCCAATAGGCTGGACAAGATCGTTTTTAAGGAGGTTTGTTATGCTAGCAGTGGGTAGACACTATTGGAAACTGCTGTTGTGGTAGAAGTGTTTTGGGGCTGTACAGTGGGCTGACACAACACCAAGTGAGAGTCTGAGATGCTAGGTTTGTGTTTTGTAAAAATGAAGTAATTGCTTTTGAATTGTGAGATTATAATTCTTTGAGAGTATTTGAACTGCTGAACAAACTGTGTGAACTTTGCTTTTGGGGTTTAAAATGTCACCAGATAGATATCCTTGAAGACGGTAGATGTTTAAAATTCACAGTTCCTTCCTCTTTGTTCTAAATAAAGTGGAAATTAATTATAATAAGATCAAACATTCGTAATAATAGATAAAAATGCTTGTTGTGAAGCTAGAGGTTTCTCTAACTGCACAGAGACTGATACCCATGAGAAATTAATTAACAAACCTAAATTAAAAATATATTTGAAACTAACAAGAGAAGCATTCTCATCCTTGTTTATGTTCATGTTTAGTGGGTGATTGATAGCTTTTCGGTTGTCATTAATTTTCCTAGCTCATTAGCTATAACTCTAATTGCAGTTGTCCCAAAATACAACTGTAACTAACTGCCTTATTAAATGCAAATATCTGAATTCCAATTACATTTCACCCTTGTGCGTTCATGGACTGCCAGACAATTAACCCGCAGCATCGGAAGAGCAGCACTTGGCATGTCACACTGCAGTGCTGAACCGGCTTGCTTTTGGGGTTATTCTGTCCTTGTACCACAATATACCCTGTGGCCTCATCCCACTGAGAAGTGAGCCTTCCGGCAGAATTCATTCTCCCACTTTTAGTTAACATTGCCATATATTATGTTGTAAAATCCTGTAATAAACTCATTTGCGATTATGAAAATGCAGACTGAATTTTTACCAATCTAGTGCTTGTTTTGGGCAAGGTTGATGGTTTTTCCGTGCAAATGAGATGAGGCGGTTCAAACCCGTTTTCAAGAACAAGATTTAACACTGGGAATTGAGCTAGACTTTCCCTATAATAATTCACTTTGACAGCTATGGCGTTGAAAGGAGGATTTGTAATGGTGGGAAAGAGCAGTCTGTGCCACAAGTACAGAATTGTGTAATACTGCAAGAAAACAGCCGGGAATGAATGCTGAGGCTCCAAGTCTCTTGGTTACTTTTCTGTAAAATCTTGTGGCAAGGTGTTTTTCTAAAAAGCAGTTCACAGAGACTGCTATGACTACTGCTTATTTGGTTACTTCATGTGGTAGACAGCTCTCCTGTGGATCTAAAGGTGCAAATTTTAGGGTCATTCCAGTTCTGTGTGATTGCTTTCTCTGTCCCTCAGTTTCTGACATAGATGATGGTGTTTAAAAAAAACCACACACACACACACACACACACACACACACACACACACACAAAACATTTTGACATGCTGAAATCAAGAACTCAGAAGCCGGAGCGAGCATGTAGTTCAAGGTGCTTTGCAGCTTTTCTTTCTTCCCTTCTGCACCTGAGTTATCAAACAGCTTTTAGATGTTTTGTAGCAGAACCTCAGGGACTGGCAGGCATCTCATGGGTGACTCCCCCAAATGCAGTCCCAAAACAAGCCATGAAGTGGCACTCTAGATACCATATTCAGGAGACATCTGTTACCAACACTTCTTTTCCCATTGGCTGTGAGTTTGGTTTATTTTGTTTAGCTCACCTTTTGGGAACCTAATTTTATTTCCCTTCAAAATATGGTTTCTTTTGTCCTCTGAGCTCACGATCTTCCTTCAGGACTTATAAGATAAGGGGGGTTTTTGTTTGTTTTTATCTAGTTCTCTTTCAGCAAAGGAAATTTTGCTGTCCGTGTTTCAGCCCTTCAGTCTGACCTTGGGCTTTGCTTCTTCCCGTTGCCTCCCTCTGACATTGCTGTTACTCCTGGGGCTGTGTTTTATTTCTGAAAGAAAGAGAAAAATCTTTTAGAAGAATCCTATTTTAGAAGAATATTTATGAAATGTAGAGTCACAGAGACTTTCTTGTGACCCAGAGGGCCTTTTTGTGCCTAAAACCCTCCTGATTTGGAGCCTCCCTCCTCGCTGGCCCTGGCCGGGCCAGAAGCAGTCTGTTGGCAGTGCTAAAACGTAATGGGCAAAATTGAAGCTTGTAGAAAAGCTTGTGGAACAGGCAGATGCAGAAGTTTATTGGAAATATGTTTTGGGCAGCGATTCCAAAGAACTGAGTATTTTAATCATTTAACAACTTTAGACTATTGATTTTAGAGAAAGGTGTAAGCGAGTAGTTGTGCCGGTCTCAGATATCCTGAGATATCTGTGCCGGTCTCAGATATCCAGCCAAGAAAATGCTGACAGTTGGCCACAACATTTCCTGCTCTTTCAAGATGTCCCATTGTGGAACTACAGGCGTTACAGTTCCCCTGAAGGGAAGGTGCTTCCAGGCTTGCAACAAAAAGAGATATATTGTGCTGTCAGGCTGATACTCCCTCTGAAACTTCTTTCTTTAACGGGAGATGTGCTGTAAAGCAGAGCTGCTTGTTTGAGACTGTATTGGTCATGAAGGGAAATCCTAGAAAGCATGGAAAGTAATGTCTCCTCGGTTTTGGAATATCTTAGTATTGTAGTCCTGCTGACCCTCCGCAGTAGTTTTGCTTTCGTTGACTGCAGTACAGTTGCAGACCCAGCAACTGCATTCTCAGTCTGAAATACAGCCATTAGGTTTGCCTGAAGGTTTGAATTGCTGACGTCGTATTACTTTCTTTTTCTATACTTTAAACCTGGAAATAGGTTGATTTCAAGACATCTTTCTCGATTAGCTAAGAAGCTAAGTGTCCTAGCACCTGTGCACCCATTTGAGTACTACTTGCTGCCCAAGTGGCTCAGCAGTCTAGCGCTCTGTGTTTTTTCCCCCTATCTGCCCGCATGATATCTATTTTGAACATTTCTTTATTATTATTATAAGATTATTTGTATTATTATTTATAACTAAAAGTAACTATTAGACTCTCTTACTGTCTTTCCAGTCTGGGTTGTTATTGTGTAGTAGAATCTCACAATTTGATTGAACACTCACCTTCTAACAAAGTCAACAGTGTGTTTTGAATGCTCTTCTTCTGTATCTGGACTATAGTTTAAAAAAACCCACCTCATTTACATCAGACAAAGCTCTACTGAATGAGTAATCTAATTAAAAACATAGTACAAGTATTCTTTCTTCCATGGAAACAGTAAAAAAAACAAAACAAAACAAAAAACCTCAATGATGTTAAAAGAACATTTGAATGGTGTTTAATTATTATGGAGATTAATTTCCCCTTTAAATCCCAAAGGCAAGGCTTCTTAATGGAATGTATTTCTGTGGAAGTGGTGCACCATTTCTCTGGTTGTATCCTAGTTGCTATCTCGTTCAATCACATACAGTCATGGGACTGAGTATAGCTGTCTGCTGTCAGAGCCGTCCCTGCCACACGTTTTACACTGACTGAGTTGCAGTTGGCTGAATGTGTTACTTCCATAACTCTATGCGGTGGGCTAATGAAGTCTCCCTGGTCAGCCTCGTTTATTCTGCTGCTCTCAAAACGTGGTGTGACAGCAGGACTGGCAGCATAAAGGCTTGGCAAGATGAGGACATGTTGTGCCTTTCCAAAAAGCAGTGAACAGATACAGCACATGGAAAACACATCTTGAAAGTACCTCTAGTTGTAGCCACTTATATTTGGCAGACTGAAAACATTACATTTTTCTTACTTAAAAACAAAAGCTTCATGTTCAGACTGAACTTATGTCTGGTCTGTATGATACTATCAATAGCAGAGTGTTTCTTCTGGTGGAGGGACACTGAGTTCTGAAACAAATCCTCCTCTTTGTTCTTCATTTGGTTTAGCACATGAATGCTGCACATAAATTAGGCCCTATATGTATAAATTTTGAAAGCACTTTTTTATATTAGTACAGTGTCAAATTTTATTGAGTGCTTGTACCTCCAGATAGACTATCCGCATGAATAATACATTTTCATTTGTAAGGGTTTATTGGCTAAGAGTTATTGTGACATTTCAAACCGTATGGCAATGGATTGCTTCAATTTGAGATAACTAAATCCTTGGGGCATTTTAGTGTCTTTTTTGTTTTATGGATTAATCTCTAGCTGAGGTGTTTTGAAGTTGGTAAAAGCATGTAGCTACAATGTTAAACAATACTACAGTTTTTGATGCTTTTGATGAAGATTTTGTAATAAATCCTTGGGAAGTCCAGACCTGGACCTATGCTGTCTTGCTAACGTCATTCTGCATTTTATTTTGGCAAGAATTTATTTTTGGCTTCAGATTTTTCTTTAATTGGTAAGTTTATGGAATATGGCAGGATATTTTCAGATATTTCATCCTTGTATCAGCTATAAAACTTATAATAAGCTAATAAATGTTTAGGTATACTCATGTCTAATTTAGATTTATCTATCTATAGACCTTTGTGTATGTGTATTTCTGTATACATACATGGAGATTCACTCGTAAACAGATTCAGACATGAAGAGTGCTAATGTTAACTTATAAGGAAATTTTCAAGTGTTATACTGGAAGAAGTATGCAAGAGAAAATTACTTGAGAGAAAGATGGAACTTAGTGGTACTGGTCACTGTATTTTCGCTAAGTAGTCTCAGCGTCTTGCAGAGCAGGGACCTTGACCGAGTAATTCCATTGTGATTAATCTTCTGGTCAATCGGCTAATGCACTTATGGTATAATGTTTAGCTCTAATCAATAGCGCCGTCTGGGAATAGTGCATTAGAAAAATTGAAATATTTTATAGTTCAAGGAGCTTTAGCTGTTTTGTGTATTTTCTATATAACCATATCTAAATATATAGATATTCAGAATTATAATTAGTAGAGTCCACTAACTGTGGTGGCTCGAACAGTTTCAATTTTCCGTATGGTTTACAGTTTCTGGAGAAAACAAAAACAAATATTACTTTTTAGAGCCTTTTAGAGTATCATGTGAAAACTTTTGATTGAAGCCACTGGGTGATTTGTATGTATTCTACTCTTGGAAGTAGCAGCACGATTATAGCCATTATTCCCAAAGTTGTGCTTGACCTCCCTGATACTACTGATGCATTAAAAAAAAAAAAAGTTTTTTTCATGAGTGGGTACTGAGATTAAATGAAAGTAGCTGTGCTTCTCTGAACTGCTTCAAATTAAAGCGAAAAAAAAAGAAAAGATGAGGAATGTACTAAAGGGGGAAAGAAGAAAACACACAAAAGGCTCCTGAAGTAATAACAATTTGCTTATAAGTAGAATTGTACCTCACGGCATGTAGCTAAGCTGAAAAAAAATTTAACACTTCCTCTGTACTTTGAGGAAATATTTGCTTGTATTATATAATGAGAACACATTAAATAACAGATTTATTTTGTAAGAGCTTGAGATTTTAACAGATAGGTGATACAAAACACACTTTTTATAGCAATTAACTGGTACCATTTAAGATGTGGGGGCAGTTGTTTTTTAACAGTAAATGTGAACGCTCTCAGTTTGTAAACTTGCCTATTTTCATAATTTTTGTTTGGGGGAGGGACAGGAAAGAGATGGGTCAAGCACTATAGGAGGTTAATATTTCACAGACTAATGCTGTCATTTTTTGATGAATAGACAGTGTCTGATAGATGATGATTTATCTGTCAAGGATGCGCTTAGCTGATGCAGAGGGTAGGTCATTTCTTTCTGTCCAATTAGAACCTAAAGGCATCTGGTTTTTAAGGGCTGTCATTTCATAGTATGACACTGCCTTTCCATCCTGAATGGGTTATACAGGGGGCAATTAGTCATTTTTAGGTGATACTTTCTCCTGGGATTGGGCTGGGAAGTATCTCTCCTCCTTCTGACCATTTCATTATTATTTATTTCAGTAGTTCCTCGTAACTCTTCTGGAGAATATGCTTTCATACTGTTCTTTCTATTCTCTGTTCTCTGTAGATTTCTTACTTTTACACATTAATGAAGTGGCAAAATTCATAATTTCTAAAATAAAGTATTTCTGATTAGGATGGGGAAAGCAGGAGTATTCACATGACTTAATTTCTGATATCTAATTTAGATTCTCTGGATAGCCCTTTGCAGGCATTTCTCCTTTCCCATTGCCTACTTAGGGAATTTAAGCTTTTATAATGTGTAAATCACACATAGATAAGATGGTCATAACTGCTCAAAATCATTACTTTCATTTTTATTTAAAAGCTTGTATTTAGTGTAATTCTGTAAAGTGATGTATATGTTAAAACATATGTTTTATTTTGTTTCTGTCTCGGTGCAGGTGGAGGAGGGCTGGTGGGAAGGCATACTTAATGGAAAGACTGGCATGTTTCCTTCCAACTTCATAAAGGAACTGTCTGATTCTGATGATGTTGGAATAGCACTGGAAGAGCAAATAAAGCCAAGTAAGGAAAAAACATTGTTGACGTTCTGTATATAAGTCTCTGTGTTCACCCCCTAACATGCTGATAGGGTATTCTATTCTTATCTCTTGCTTGGATGTGTTTTCAAATGCCTTGTTTTTAGTTCATACTGTGAAGAGATGATGATGCTAAGTGAATATTGGCAATGCTGTCTGAGTTGTAATACTTTGTGTTAAAACCTGCCCAGCTGTGACAGACCAAGAACAAAGAAGGCAATGATGATTATTGGCTTTGTATTTCAAAGTGATTTTTTTTTAATTTTTTTTGTCTTTAGAGGTGGAAGCTGAGCAAAATAACCAAAGGTCTACAAAGTGTCTCTGCTTATTTAAACAAGGGATTGAAGTGCCATGCCTTCTTTAATGACTCCAGTAGATTTAAGATTCATAATTATTGGTGTGGGACATGCGGCACTTTTTCCCTCCAGGTGCTGAGCATGTTACTATCACCTCCGTCACCCACTGCCCCTGCAGCCAAAGGGAAAAAGGCCAGAACTGGGACATGGACTTTGTTCTCCCACTTACAGTGGGCCAGTACTGCTGCAGGTGAAAAGCATGTTTGATAACTAAGTTTGCAATAGTTAAGCATAGTAATGGGTTGTCTTATTTATAACTTCCCTTGAAGAATAACCTGAACTGAAAATATGCTTGTATAAGAAATAGGCACTTATTGGTCATGTTGTTTTTCTGTTTTTCAAACAAATATTCTTGATGTTATCTTCTAAGTCAGTGGTCAAGAATCTTTCATTAAAAGAAAAAAAAAAAGGACTCTCTTTACATATTTCAGGATAATTCCCCATTTACCTGCCAAGTCCTTTCTTTGTGGCCTGTATACTGTTTTCAGCAGTGATGATGTTCATTGCCATATAGTATTCTTCTGATATCTCTGCAATGGGCGAAAGTGAAAGGGCTTCCAAGATTTTTGTTAGCTTATTTCAATGTAAACTTCGCAAAGCCTAATTAATAGTTCACTATATCAGTGAGATGTAGAAACTCATTATAGTACCTTTACTTCATTTTTCCATTCAAGGCAAATTTATTAGCTGTATTCCATCCCACACAAGTAAGGTTCTGAAAAGCCTGACTTTTGCGATGATGAAATTTTTTCATATTGTTTTTATCATGGAGTAGCATTCGTGTATAGTGGCATTGGTCACATAGTCATGTGGTCAGTGCTGCTAATGATATTTTTGGGTAACAGTGCTTTAAGCTGGAATGAAAATATTTTTAAAGGAGTTAGTAATTTTAGCATGATGGAAAGGGCAAAAGGGCATTAAGTGAAGTTGCGCACTTCAGTGAGATGGCAAACTGCTCTCTGAAACCTGTATACACTATTAAGTATTTCTTTCATTATAAATGTAATGAGTCTTGGAAGAGCTAATTGTGTAGATGTAGTTTTGGCCATGCATTTTGTAGTGCTTAGTACTCTATAAATGACAAAGGTAAATGCTAATGTTCAGGATGGAGTCCCTGATTTCGCCTGTCCAAATGAAAAGATATTCCTTCCCCAGGTAATCTGGTAAAATTTAGTTTATAGTGCACAGCCTAGAAATGCCTTTTAATAAAAACATCCACTTGACAGTGTGGAAGCAGCCACAGAACATCAGATTGTTTCGCCAACATCCCTAATGGCGTATGCTTATCGATTAGTTCAAACAGCCCGTTTTGCCTGCTGGTTCTGACTGGTCAGTGAAACCTGTAAGTTGCAAGGCTCGAATTGAGAAGATACTGTCAACATAAATCTTGGTTTTACCTCTTTAACTAAATTGAAGATAACTATAGCTGAGAGATGGGTTTTCTCATTTTATTGTGTGTCATTTGACTCTATGGAGGAGCTTTGTGGCTAGCTAAGATCGTGTGTTATTCAGGAGCTAGTTTGGCAAAATACTTGTAAAACAGAAGAATACTGTAAACGTCCAAAGCGAGAGAAAGAGTCTCATTGAGTACTGAGATTCTTGCAGAGTTTTAATGTTTTTGTTTTTTCTTTTAAACTGACATCATCAAATTAAGAGCCGCATTCCCCTAGCAGAATTACGAATCAACTCAGTTTTTTCTAGATGGTTTTCTGGAGTTGTTACAGATATTACTCTCTAACACATGGTAATTTATGAGGTATTTATGAGCTACATTCAGGTACCCTGATTATCTGTATTTGAAAATCTTCATAATAAAATCGCAGAAATTTGAGTAAGCTTGTATATCCTGCATTTAAAAAGTGACTGGCCATGATAAATTTCATGTATCCATGTTTATTCTTAAAATACAGAAAAACAGAAAACAAACCAGCAAATCCTGGAAGATTTGTGCATTATTCCAATATACCTATTGAAGTGCTCTAGGTAGCATCTCATAAGGGTGTACATTGATGCCTCTAAATCAACTCTTTCCTCTGTGGATGACAAGATGTGACAGTACCTTGAATCCTTAATAGCTCCTTTTTATTTCTCTGGAAACAGTGTTTGAATATGTGTACAGTCTGTATCACCGGACTTGTAAGACAGAAGTCTCAAATGTGAATTCTAGATGATTAAGTTATATTCTGGGTGAACAATCAGCTCTGAGTAGTTGGACCTGTGCGCTGAGGCAGAACATTGGGTGGTCATTGAGGCTCTGCAGAGCTGCTGGAGGCACCTATAACGAACTGGGTTTCGGCTCTGAAATATTAAGCAGCAGCCTTCAACGCTTTAACCCAGCTTACGAAGTGGATAGGACAATACTTGGCAGGTTTACTACAAGATTTGGGAAAGCAGTATGGGAGCTTTGGAGAAAGTACACTGTGCAAACACAAGAGTATTACTTAGATTTGGTTTTAATTACATTTTACTGACTCTCTCTAGAGAGAGTCTTTTTTGGACAAACAAATACAATTTTTGCTGAACTCATAGTGGAAGAAATAAGGAAGAGAAAAATGGTCTAACTTTGCTTTTTAAGAATAAGGTTAATAAAAATGTGTATTTCTCTGTCCTTTGCTTATGACCCACACAGGAGCTTCCGTCTTCTGTGTGGAATATAAAATAGAGTTGATGGGAATTTAGGTATGTAGGTCCAATGCAGAGAAAGGTTCTGTCTGTTCTTATTATTTTGTTGCATCCATATTTTTATCTAGGACAACAGTAATTTTATGGCAGATCAGAGCAAATGGCAGGAAGGAATTTTCCTTGTTTCTTTTCTTACTCTGCGATAGAGTAACCTTGGAAAATTTCTTCACAACAAAGCCACTTTTTTGAAAATGCCTTGTCTTTTTGGAAGTGCCCAAATATTTCTGATTACTGATAGTGGGACTTATTTGCCCCTTAATTGAAAGGGTTTGGAACCAATACTTCCCCTCAGATGGTGAGTGCTCAGCAAATTGGAAAGTGAGGTTGTTAAAAGATCAAAACATTTTCTAAAAATTGTTTGTTCCAGCCATAAGATGACTGCCAAATTTTCTGTCTTCAAAGACACAGGGACAGGTTCAGGTACCCTTACAGTGAATGACAGTTTCTTGTTCTTTAAAGCATTCCCTTGAATTAAAAACATTGTTTGCCTTTGAGGGAATGTTTCACAGCATGAACAAGAAGTATACATTATGATTTTATTACTATGTTAAATGGATACATGAATTATAAGCTTAATTATTTTCTAGATTTTTCAGATATGGTGTATTAATCTTAAGAGCGTTTTGAACACCACATCTTGTCATTACAGCCTTTCAAGAAGCAAAGAACTTGTCATGTAATCAAATGAAATGTATCTGAAAGAATGAGAACTTAGTATTAGGGAGAAGATTTCAAAGGCATTTTGGTATGTTTGTGGCAATGTCACAACATTTAAAGGTGACCTATTATATCTTGCTATCTTTTGTGTCTGTCTGTTCAGAAATTGCAAGGCCTCCTTTAACGTATATTTAGGACCCTTTAGTGATGGCCAATAAGAAGTCATGGTTACTGGAGCTAGGACTGATGATAGACTGGTGATTCAGTCAGGCAACCTACTGTATTTTATTTTTTTAAACTTTAGATATCTCTTCCCACCTTTCTGGCTCTCTTGACTGGCGTGAAGCTTAACATACCTTTCTCTGATTTCTTAAATGCTGCTTGAATGTTTTAATAGTGTTCTTTTAAAGGTGACTTGTAAAAGTAAGCTGGAAAAATTAGTTTGTGACCGTTTTTTTGCTTCCTTATTCTGTAAAAGCAAGGGAAGGGTAATTTTTTTTGTTAATTAAAAAACAAGAATAGAACAAACAAACTGCTTTTTATAATATAGAAATGAGCATAGCTTTTTGTTTTCTGAAAGTCCAACAGAATGATATGCAGGAAAACCTATTCTACATTTTTGTTATCAAAATGGATGTGGTGCTTTGTTGAGACAGTTCACAGATACTGACTATTTTCCTATAAAATTCTACTGGAGACCGTCTTTTTTACCATAATGTATCTAGGTGAGGTTGGCAGCAAGCTCACATTTGTATATTCTTGCTCTTGCCTGTGCTGCTCAGGTTAAAAAAAAAAAATTAAAATAATTCAACTGCTTATGCCCCTTACCTTCACTTGAATTTTACACCTTTTTTTTTAAAGCAAGAAATCCATATTTTTGATGGTGAAAAGGTTATCTAAAAGATCTAAAATGGGAAGTAGGTTTTGTTTGGATTTTTCTTTTTAAGTTTTAGTATTTTGAGTTTTTTTGTTAACATGTGCTGAGTCAAAAAGTGATTAAACTATTGGCTGAAAAGCTGGTATATTTGAAATTTGATATCCTATCCCTTCAACTAAATATTGTTAAAGACCAGGTTCGATTTCCAAAATATTTCTTGTAAGTCCTCTTGGAAGGATGAAGTATTTCGGATGCTCACAGGATTCTGGTATACTGAAGAAATTTGAGTATTTCAATGCTATTTTTGGATGTCAGCTGTGTTGGTTTGAGTGTACTACATCTGCATCAGGAGTGTGAGCCAGCATGAGTACATCACTGCAGTACTAGTTTTTTTCAGGCTTTCCCTGAGCCTTATGAGGAAACTGAATGTGAGAGGCATTTAATTAAATTAAAGAGACAAAACCTAAGAAACAATGCATTCTGTTGGACATAATAAAGAACAGCTTTAGCAAAATCATGAGGTTCTTTTATCTGACATACATGCAGTGAGAATATTTTAACTTCATGTACAATCAGATACTTCAGTTAATATTCTCGTTGTTTTGCTAATAAGGCTTAAAAAATGTTAGTCACTGAAAGTACAGATTAAAACCTCTTCCTCTCCCTTCTTTTTACCGTCATTCGATTTCTTCTCCCCCACCCTGCCCCTTCTCTTTTTTCTCCTCTTTCCTTCTCTTGCCTGCTGTCAGGAAAATCTGCCTTTGAAGGGACATTTCTGTACAGAGTGGCACCGGCAAAGATTGACAGCTACAGACGCTATAACAGTGAGTGTGTTTCAAAATCAACAAGCCGTGTTAAAGATAGTTTTAGTCCTCAGTACTTGTTTGACTTATCTACACTTGTAGAAGTGCGCCACTGCTACTCACTTACGGTTACCCTATATGCATATATCTGTCTGTAAGCTAAAGTCAGTTTGCTGCTGATGAACTGTCTATCCTTGATGCAATGAGAATGCACTCATTCTTTCTGTGCATGTATATGTTATATGTCCATATAATGTATGTTTGTAAGCCCACAATAAACTGTGAATTACACCAGATGCTTAGGTCTCAGATATGGAAATTAAGACCATTTGGTCCCCTCATTTCTGCCACCTGAAACATGAAGACTTGATAACCACAGTGCTTTGAATTATTGTCGTTTTGCTTAAAAATAAAATTTCTTTTTTATTGTTGCTAAGTGCGTAAAATATGCTTTGCTTTTCTTAAAGAACAAAGTGTGTGGGGGTTTTTTTTATTTGCTGCATGTTCTTCTTTTGGCGTTCTGTCTTTGACAGCAATTACTCACAGAATTTTGGTTCATATGCTTTTCTGCAAAGGAAGTAGGTAAAAGATATAAAGCTACTTTCATTTCACATTAAGGTTTTTGCCTTCTGCATTCTGGAAATCTGGAACATATGCTGCTTTTCATATGCTTCTACTACCATGTTAATGCAGAAGAAGAGAGGATGGTGATATCAGATGCAAGACAGAGGAAGCAAGGTAGACAGAAATTTGTCTTCTCACCTGTTTCTTCATCCAGAAATCTAGCAGAAAGAGATCCTGCTGAGTCACATTCTAACTCCAGGTCACTAAGTACAAAGTGTTCAACCTTGCCCTGCAGTGAGCAGGATGCTGTGCTAATCTTGGCATCTACTTTCCTCCCAGCCAGCTTTCTCCTCGGGATGTCCAAGCTGTGCTGCCCTTCTGCCTTTCCTCTACATGAGGGGTTTTGCTCTCCAACCTCTGAGGACTTTTGGGTCATGAATATTTACAGCACAAGTTGAGGTATTGAAGTGGTAGTCTTGTATTCTGCTAACTTGCACTTACCCAGATTTGGGTGAGGGAGTTGCTTTGTTTTGTGGAGTTTACTTGTTTGTTTGTATTTTTACAAAAGCTGAAGTTTCTTCTTTGTGGACCCATGCAGCTCTGAGTGTTTCCCTTTCCTACATCTCAGACACTACTCCATGGTCTCCCTGCCCACAGGGATGCCTCTCCTTTCTGCAGCTACTCTCTCTCGAGCTTCCAGCCAAGCTCTTGGTCTGGCTGGGTTAGACCATGTGGCTAGTTGTCTTCACATTTTCCCCCTGCTTCTCACCTTACAGCCTTCAGGACTGTTTATGCACCACTTCAAGTGCATGCGCTTAGAGTCTATGCTTCTTGCAGAGGTTTTAGACCGTCATCTCCTTGGATCACCTCTGTTTTTAAGGATGCATCTACCTATCTGATGTGGATAATAAGGATTTACAAAATAAATCTCCCAGGTGCTTGACTTCTGCCTTCAAGATCTAGCTTCAAATCAGATGCAAGGTCTGCCTTTGGAGCCTTTGATTTAACAATCTTAATCTTTCTGGGCAGTGTTGCTGCAACGTTAGCTTTCAAAGCTTTTGGGAGACCTGCTCTCCATGCCCTGCCCATTCTCTGATGAAAGTCAAGCAGTCTCTTCTCTCCGGTTGCAGGGGGTGAGCCTAAGAGAAGTCAGGAACAATTCAGTCACCTTTTCAGTGGTGCTAGAGTGTTCTACATTTAGTTGTCCTTGATGATCAATATTGGCCTGTGGTTATGCCATGTCACACCAATTAAACGTCATCAAGACTGATTTCACTGAGTGCATGGTTGGATGGCTGTCTACTGCTGCAACTGTATTCCTAATACACTAGCTGCAAGAAGACAACCCACATTATGTTCTGTCTCACATCTCTCTGGGCAAATGCCCATCTAACCTTTGTTTTCAAAGTTGGCCAAAGATGTCTTGTCTTGCTTAATACTACCTCCCATGGCATTTGGTTGAGACCTGCATTTTTTTGATGCTACAGATGTATCTTTGCTTCTCTGTAAAACTGCATCTAGGAAGGCCAGATGTCCAGCTACATTTCTGGCCTGTTCGTTGCTTATTGGGTTTGAACTGGAAACTGAAATGCTGAGAAAGGAATGGGTGGTACACAAGATGATCCTATCTTGGGGGACAGATTAAATAAAATGAGAGCCGGCATTCTTGCTGCTTTCCGAGATGCTATCTCCTAAACTAACACACAGAAAAGAGATTTCATTATTCCTCCAGTTGCATCTATTGGCAGCTCACTTCTTGCACCCTATTTTTCTTTGAAAGCAGGCCTACTGAAGGTCTGGCCGACTTGTTCTGTTTCATATCCTATTTATGGTCCTTATTTTTAGGCAAATATCCATGTGCTTATGTCTCCAGTGAAAATCATTTGGAGACAATTCACAGAATTGTTTTCATTTAGGGCTGTCTGTTTAAAGCAGCCCATAGCAATCCTAATTTCAAGTTTCTGCTTTCTCTGTAAATTAAGCTCAAGAGTCAGTTCATAGCTTTAGATTAATTATGCCCCAAAGGTGCTTTTTTTTCACCTGTATCACATTACATGAAATGTTCAACTTTTGAAGCAAGCTCAGAAGTTTTACTTTTCAAACATATGCAGAGTGTTAAAATTATAATTTTATTTTGAAAGCAATTTCACAACAGCTGTGTTTAAAAGGAATTTTCTTGTGTAACCAAGGCACAAAATTGCTAAATGTTGTTGAATTAATATGCAGCTGCTTCTAGAGATATCTTTCACTGGAATATGCAAGATTTCTCCTGCATAAACAGCCAACATTGTCTTCATATGCTGACATGGCTTTTTCGGTCATTAGATATGCTGGACTCCACTCAGCGGTAATTCTAACTCCTTTGGCCTTCTGCTCATTAACCTGCTGTCAGTAAATCCGTGCTGCTGCATATGCTGGGCGAAGAGGGACACACAACAACAAAAAATTACTCACATGTAATTTTGTTGATCACTGCCCTCTTTTCTGCCATCCTACAACCTTTCTGCTCCTCCACGGAAAATGCTTCTTGGATTTTTTTTTTCTTTTCTTTTTCTTTCTTTTTTTTTTTTTTACTGTTTTAATTTCTCTTTCCTCCTTCGCTTTTTTTCCTCTTTGAAAATGCTACAGTAGAGGAACGGGGCATATACAATGCCTGAAAATGACAAATATTTGCCTCTCTTTCTTTATATATGGATCCACAATGCTGTCAGTAATAGATATTAGATATAATGGAAGAAGATGAGACAGGATCGTTGAAACAGAAGTATTCGTGAGTAATTTTAATTTTGTGTTTTCTATTGCTCCAGCACATGGTTTTTTTCTTAATCCTTGAGCAAAAATGGCTGGTCAGAGTTCAAAGAAATCAATATGATTAATGTATTTATGACATTATTAACTTCAATTAACAGTGTCTGAACGTGAGCAAAGTTAACAAGAAACCCAAATGTCAGTCTTAATGATTCTGGAGAGAGGACAGTTAAGATTTTCTATTTCTCTTCAACTTCTAACTTGCTTGCTAAGAAGAACATATAATCAATACACAGCTGCTACAATGAGAAATAATATCTGAGAAAGAACAATGCTAAAAAATGGGTGAGGGGAAATTTTCTGATTAAGAATAAGCATACTGTTGTGTAGAAAACAAATGTACAGATGGCAAGGAATGGGGTGGGGAAGAATGGTGTTGATTGGGGAGCAACACATTAAATCCTTTCAAAGATTTGGGCTCTCACTAGCAAGTGGGTTTCCATTAATCACACAAAAGACCATATTTCTGTGAGTGGCAGGGAAAGAATCCTTTTGCGTGTGGTTGCTTATAGGGTCTTTCCCATGCAATACGCAATGTATTCCTGTACTTGGTCAGAACAAGGGAGATGAAAAAATAACTCAAAAATCAAGACGACGATAAGGCATAGCACGGTTGCAGGACTTCTGAAGAAACGATTGTTTTTGTTCGCTCTTACAGTACTCAGAGAAATGCCTGGGGCTGAGGTGAAGCCACCAACTTCCATATTGATGGCTCTGTGGTCGTGCTGCAGAGGATGCTTGCACTGCACTGCCCTTAATGCATGCTGCTATGTGGGGCAGGCCACCGCTGCCCTTTTCCCTGCATGATTTCTTGTGAAAGCATAAAAATCTTGGGGCTGTTTGTTATGTGGCAGGAACCACTGTGCTAAGGAAAACGAATGTGCTAAAAGGAAATGACAAAGTGTTTAGACTACAAGGTTACATTTCTTCAAGGAATATAACTGAGAATAATAAATGCTGACTAATTTTGAGATAGTCTATGTTAGCAATTTATGTATGTAGCTCTTGGTTAAGAATTTGTTTTTTGAATGTATGAATTTATTAACCTTGAATTTCTGAAAGTTCAACACAGCTTTGTTCTCAACTAATATTTAAATCAAACTGCCTTTTCTGTTCTTTTTAATGACACTACGGAATGTTGTTGGGGATGGCGTCAACGAAGTACAGGATTTTAACAGAGAGCAAGCTCAAGATAACCCCCGCTAGTCTGTTGTTTCTCTGCGACTTTGCAAGGAAAAGGAAGGAAGGCGCTTCTTCTCCCAACTCCTCCTGCAGTTACCATGCGCAGCTTCACTTTCTCTGCCATTCAAATCGGTCACTGAGGCACTCCACGCCGTCCTTCTCAAAGTAGAAGGAAAGACCGCATTTCCCCTTCCCTTCCGTAAAAGGCAAAAATCCCAATAAGCTCCATTTACACAGTGCTTTATTCCATTAAACGCAGTTGACAGCATTTCTCTCTGGCTGCCAGACCAAATCAGGCAATTCTTTGTGCTGTCTCAGGTGCGTGCCACCAAACAGCTGACCTTTCCATCGCTTAGCAGAGCCAGCCTCATCGGTGCTGAGAGCGTGTCTGGGGGAGCGCTAGCTCACGCAGCATCAGCGGGGTCTCTCTTTTGCCCAGTGCCATAAAGCCTCTTTAGAGAGAAACAATCCTGAATAAAGAACAGAAATTAAAGTGGTAAATAGTACCTTAAAATAGAAAGCTCTGTAAAACTCACAATGTATTCCCTTTTTTTTTCCTGACGTGTTTTAACCTATTTAGAACAGTTCTTTTCCTGCTTTGAATGGAGTTAATTTTATCACAGCTGTTTATTTTTGCTTTAATTTACACAGCCCTTTATCATCCCTAAATATCTTTCTGTTTTAGAATCTTGGTCAGATGCCAGCACAGCTCTGGGGATGTTGTGTGTTGATGAATTAAGTCTGCTATTGTGGTCTCTTTTTAATCCCTGTTTGAGCTAATCTGTTTTGATGCATTTCAGAATGCTGCTCTCAAAAGAGTAATAATAGTCATAGCAGGAGTGTGGTGTGTTTGAAATGTCTTGAGAAAACTAATATACCTTATATACCCACAGAGGAAGAAAAGTGCAAAATTCCCCCAGACATGGTTGTGAGAATTTAATCTTCATGAATCCTTAAAATTTGTATGTTTATAAGGAGCATGAAGCAACAGTGACTCTTGGAGCTTTGAATGTTTTTAGGGAGCCTTATTTCAGTAATTCCATATCTTGTCACAGGCAAAAGTGAGGAACAATTGACTCCTGGAAGTTTTAACTTCTTGCTACTGGTGCTGTCATTGCTCTGGCTTTAAGCAGCTTACTGTAAATGCCACCTAACACTCAGATTTGATTCTGCCTTATGGTGCTACAGATGATTTGGCAACAATAAATTTAGGCACAATAATAAAATTACTTTGCTTGTGCAGTGAGACCCCAAAAAGACTTCTTTCTGAGAAATTATAAAGGTTTCACACTATTAGGACTTGCATGATAGTAGGCACGTTAGTAAACACTGAGTTGATGTTATATTCTTGGCTAGTTAGTTATCCAAATGCATTTAACTTCTCAGAGCTTCTAGAAAACTTGCTGTTAAATAAATAGAGAGGCCTGTCTAATGTGGCTGTTATCCTGTCCAGTATATGTTTGAAATATTTAGCAACTAACCTTAGAAGAAAAGAGAGATGTTTCTGAAGACAGTAGTTGACTGAGCTGCTGACCTTACCTTCTTCGTGCTTCAGTTCATTGCCATTTCAGTCTGCGTGGGTGTATTGGTCATCAGGAGCGGATCACTGTGCCAGCTGAAACACTCACCAGTTCTTCGTGCCCATTCAGCAGCCAGACCTCCCTGCTAACTCTAGCTCTTCTTGCAGAAAATTCCTTATTTAAAATTCATAGCCTGACAGTCCAGGTCACTCAGGTTCTTGCTTAGTTCCCTGCCATATCCGTGGGCTGCATTTTTCTTTCAGGGAGACTGCCTGCCCAGCTCTGTTCTCCTACTAAGCTGTTTGCAGTAGTGGTGAAAAAGGCCTTGAAAAGCTGAAGAATAAAAGGAGGGTGTTTCAGTCAGTGGGGAGATGGACATTTTCCATTTTGGGAGGAGGGATTACCTCAGCCATGCCTTCCCTATGTAGGCATGGCTAGGGAGGCATGTGTAGCCAGGCCAAATGCAGCTGCACTTGGCAGGATTGCTCCTCGCATAGAGGAAAAGAGGCAGGTAGGATTATAGAAGGACTGGTTTAAGTAGCTTCTTTCGCCCATCTCTTGAGGGGAGAGAAGTCAGATGAGATAGGATCGTAGAGTGAAGAGTCATTCTTGGCTTCCAAATATTTTTTTAAGTGACTTGGACAGGGCCTGAATTGTGGAGGAAAAGCAAATAACTTCATCCTTTTAGAAGACAGTGCTCTTGGATCACTCTCTGAGCTCAGGTCTGCTCCCCTCTCTCAGTTGGAAGAATGGGGGCAACCTATTGGAGAGAAAATAGATAATAAAATCAGAGAGGCTTACATGTCTCACACAGAACTTGGGATATGATAACGAAAGCTATATTCCTTGGTTTTAGTCAAAATGTAGAATAGCACCTCATTTAGTCTCCACCATTGCCACTTTGTAGGATAAACTTGTCATCAGGACTGTATACTGAGACAAAGTTGTGCAGCAGCATTGAGAATGAAATGGCTCTTGGATTGCCATCAAGCACAGATGGGTGATGCTAGGGCAATCTGCTGTAAGCCTGAGGTAAGGCTTCTGATACAAGGTGTGATGTTTCATCATAGAAGAATGCTAATAAAAGATGAAGACTCCATAAGGAAAAACAAGTGATGACCCAGAAACAAAAGCCCAGTTCTTACTGGAGCCCCTTGAGGTTTCTGAACTCTCTTTCATGCAGGCTTCAAAGATCTGGAATTCCATGCAAGACCTGTTGCATAATTCCTGTAATTACTTCCATATTTTATTTGCAGCTGTTGGGAAAGATCCAGCTCTAGATGTATGTCATCTTCTCCCACAACTGGTGACGTAGAAAACCTATTTTAATAATTTATTTTAAAGATAGCTTTCCTATTCATTTTGGAGGGTGGCTAAGGGAGATGATGGCTCCTATCAGATGAAACTCAGTTACTTGTTGAGGGAGGTCCTAGCACGGCTTCTACCCTCCATCACAGAGTAGTTCTAGGAGATTCTGGCAAGGATGAAAGGGGGAACCTTTGCCAGAGTATAATTTTCTTATCCTGGCTTGAAAAAGATCTTTTGTTTAGCAAAGGGAGGACAATCACTGTGATTTGTATGGAGTTTAGAGTTGTGGAGGCTTTATACTCAAATATTATTCATTGCAAGTTCTCTTTGAAGATAGGAGTAGTAAATAAAGTTCCTCTAGCCTCTCTCCTAGCCAGGACCTTGTGACTGACATTTTGCAAAGCTGGAATGGTCCTGCTGGTAGGTCTCTCATCTTTTGTGTTACTGCCCAAGGCATAACAAGGTATAGGAATGAGAGAAAGGCAGTGATGTTGCCTTCTTGGGTGAAGAGATTTATACCTTCCAGGCTTAACTGACCTAGCCCCATATCTGCGAGTGCCTCCGTGTCGTGGAATGGCTCCACTACGGATATGTTCCTTCCCGCCACAGTGCAGAGCAAGGTGACAGTGAATGCTTGAAGTCACTGATTATTGCCTCTGTGAGCTCTGGAAGGGAATAAGTGCACAGAATTTACTTTCCTGATGGCATGAAGACCATCATTCTAACTGCTGTGATAAACCAGTGAAACCAGCTTTAAGGTTTTTTCCCCAGGCTCTTTTGGGGAAGGTAAAAAGGCCCAAGCAAAAAGATATGGGCCCCAGCCTAATTAAGAAAAAAAAAGGAGTCATAGTGCTCTTTTTTAGAATTCTTTTAAATTATTTTTATTCCAATCTTGAACAGTTTACAAAACAATTAAATTGTGCAGTGCCACCTAAGTTGAACCCTGACAGGGTGAGAAATGTTACTGCTATTCAATAGGTAGATACAGCAGCTGCTCAGGAGGCTGGAGAGCTGAAGCGTTATGCAGAAATTTTTGTCTGCTTCTAAGTGGGAGCTTTTTCTAATTCTGCATCCCTACTCCTTTCCTGTTTTGGGTTCAGAAAGTCTCAGAACAGAGCAGTGTATGATCATTTTTCTGGTTAACATTCTTGCTAAAAATCCTGGTCTGACACACAGTTCCTGAATTCCTTTTCTCGCACATCCTTGATGTTAAAAGTGATTTTAACAGGTGAGCCCCTGGCTTTCTTGATTGTGAAGCTGTGTCTATAGGCCTCAGGACGTGGAACATTTCTGTGGTTCACCAGAGAAGCTTAAATAAGCCCTCGATGAGGATCCTACATTTTACTGGATGATCATGTTTCTTCATAGTGAATCACCAGTAAGACAGGAGGTCTGTCCTTAAGCAAGTTAGTGTTCACCTAAATCACAGAAAGTTGTTGGATGGAGAATATCTAATCAGAATTTATCAGACCTTAGACAAATCTTTATCAATAGGACTCGTTGCATATTCTGCTCTCTTGAGCATTGTCATGACATATATTTCTTTGCCAGAGAATTTAGCTTCATAGGTTCTGACCCTTATATTTCAGTTTCTCAGATGGGCCATTGCGACCATTTGCAGGGCTGTGCTGTATGCCTAATCACTGAAATGATCCCACTTTAAAAAAACAGACCAAAAAACTCAACAAAATCAAAAACTGTGTCCCAAACCCCAGAATATCATTGTTTTCTGCCTTTGCTTTTAGTGAGCCATCATAGACTGAACATCAAGGAAACATATGTGGAGCTCTACCTTGAATCTCCTCTTCATTTTTCTGCTGTCCTTAAAAGTTTCTTATCCTGTGGATTTTTTGTTTGTTAAAACCAAAACCATCATTTGAGTTGGGGAGGAGAAAGGAAAGGATATATTGCTAATATTGAAATTTTTATTCATAGGGGTTTTCATTGACTTCAGTGAAATATTCTTTCTTTAGATATTGCCCTGTTCAGTTTTGTGAGTATGTTCTAGTTTAGACTGCAAAAGGTAGTCAGATGCTTTCAGCTCAGGGTACTGTTTTATCCTATTCCTGCTGCTTATAAGTGGCAGAGAATTGTAGAAACTGAGGCATTATGAAGTTATAAAGCTTCCCACATGCTCCACAACTTGCAGACCTTTTATGGGGATCCACTAGACCTCATCATTTTTATCCACACTTAGTGCCATTGCTTCCCTTTTGGCAGAAAGAGATTACATGCTGGAGTACCCCAGGGAAGAGGGAAATAGAGTTATATATAATATTTACTTGATTTTGGGTGTCTAGATTTTAAGGATGATTCTTTCTTCTGTACTGGTAGCCCACTACTATGAAAAGCCATTGCAGTCGATTTGTGGACCTCCATATAAGAAAGATTAAGAAGATAAGAAAACTTGATTTTTTTTCCTTCTTTGACTCGTAAGATGAATATCTGTGGCACCATGAATGCTTCTGAGTAGAATGTGAGAATTTGGGTTCGTTGTCCTTAGGTGGATTTAACCATGCTCTGTAGTAGCAGCAATTGCTGTGTTTTTTTCCTGGAATCATAGTTAGCTCAATGTGTAATGTAAGAAGGAAGATTTGAATGATTCTGGAGGCTGTCTCAATTGGAGGAAACTTCAGTGGGTCGTTTTTGCTGCCAGCGAGTATCGGGCCTGATTCTGCACCATTCTGTAATGTGGCTGAAACATCACCATGTTGGATTTGTGGCCTCTGTTATTCAAAGAGCGGAAATTTTCAGATAAGTGTAGATAATTTTTCCTATTCACTGGAAGAAGTAATGCAAATCAGAATGTCAGTTTTGATTTATTATATTCCTAGAGGATGGTGTGCATGGGTGCTTTTCTTATGAGGCTGGCTGTGCTGCAGAGAGATTTAATTTTCAGCAGGGAACATATTATACAGCTTATTTGATTGCAAATTTGTTTAAACAGCTTTCAGCTTTATATTTCCCAGTTAGGTAATGTAGCTTTAGATACTAATTGCATAATTGGCTTGATGTGAGTCATACAGATTTAAGGTACAGTATGCCTGGTCTGACTGCTTGTTAGCTTTAAGTGGCGTTATACAATAGCTGCCCTAGAACTGAATTTAACTCTTTCATTTCTTGGATCCTCTTCTGAATAATCTTTTTCTAGGGATGAAGGATTTTCTTGGTACTCAAGTAATGGCTACCTTCATGAATAAAGTTTTGATGCTGGAGTGTGCATGTTTTGCGGGTTGGTGTAAGTTCTGGCTAGTACCCCAATGTGATAAAATAATGTGTTCTTAAAAACTCTAGAATGAGTGCATGGCACAGAGAGCATCTTCTTTACCTGTTTTTCATGATTTTGTTTTCCTTTAGGGGACAGTGGGAGGGATCATTTTCCATTCTCAATTTGGTTTTAAATTATTGGGTTTAACACTTAAGATTCTTTCTTTCATCCCTCCATTTCACAGGCCTAAAAGATGCTACAGGCTCTGAGAGTGATGGAGGTGACTCTTGCAGCATAAAATCTGAAGGAGCCAATGGAGGCACAACAATCCAACCCAAAAAGGTCAAGGGTGTTGGCTTTGGAGATATCTTCAAGGACAAACCTATAAAGCTACGACCAAGGTCAATAGAAGTTGACAGTGATTTTCTCCCAGTAGATAAGGTATGTATCATTTCTTAATTCTCTCTTGGTGTTGGTTTAAATAAATTTTCTCCCTAAAGTTCTAAATTTGATCATTGGCAAGAATTTGGATATTTATGGTCATTGTTTCCTACTCCTTCTGTGGACAAGATTGCTTTTTTTTCTTTTGCCACACACCAGAAAGTGAATTCCAGTGTGGTTAGCTGCCTGCAAGAATTGTGACTTTGCTTAAAGATTTCTTCCTATGTTCATACCTCCATCTATTGGTTGGGCTTTTTTCTAAGTAAATATTAGTTTGGAGAACAAGACTTGAGAGTCTTTTTCAGGTTTGCAGTTACTCACATTACCGTAAAAAATAATAGCTAGTTATGTAAACTAAGAGGGGATTACAGTCACTGTGCCATCAGCCTGCTAAAAAGGAAGCTTCAGAAAACACCTAAGCATCTTAATTCAGTAGCGGGTTTGTTGATTTTAAAAGATGCTTTGAAAAATTACCCAGCTTTGTTTAAAGGGCTCCGTAAAAGGGAAAGTATATTTTATGTAATTTTATTCTATATGACCTAAAAGGAAAGTCCTGAGATTAACACTTGGGGAAAAAAAATCATGTTTTCTGACAGATTCAAATAAATCATCTTTTTAGAGAGTGCTCTTTGTCTGCCAGCCTCTAAAACAATCTTTACATAAATTAGAAATAAAGACACTAGAAAGCAAAATGTGATGTTTCTAATAAACTGGAGGAGGGGAACTTTTTTTAAGAAAATAAATTGGTCATTCTAGGGTATGTATATTAGGGAAATGAACCAAAAAATGCCTTGTTTCCTAATGCAGTTAACAGCCAAAGAAAAACCTTGTCAAATCCTTCTCCTTTCTTTAAGCAAAGAATGAGATTTCTATAGGGTTACTGATATTCTGAGACACGGGGCACTGTGCTGGCAGACTTGCACAACCTGGGATCCTGCTGTGGGCACAGTTACGTGATACATTTGGCTCCAAGGTGATTTTAAGAAGTTCCTGGGCAGCTGTGGTTGTTCCCTGGTGCTGCAGCTTCTCACCTTTTGAGTTGTGCTGTGCAGTTGTCTTTAGAACCAGGCGCTTTTGTGGTTACATCTTCTGGGAGGGGCCCTCAAAATTTTTGGATTTTAAGCTAGATCATTTCACTGACCTGATTTATATAGCACAGCGTCCCACCCCACCACAAGTTATGATGGTATAGCAGAAAGGGAGATGCTGCTGAGATGTAGTGGAAACTTCTTAAGCTAGTTACACTGCAGGAAAAATGGTTAATATTTTACAGGTGACTGCAATTTGGATTCTGTATAAATAGGGTAGTGGAGAGCTGGGATGATCTGAGTATCTGAGTAAAGGAAAAGCCTAGATTATTATACGCCTGGACCATTGCTGGCTTCTTCAAAGTCTGCATGGTGCTCTGCTCACCTTCTCTTTCTGGGTGGCCTGGTTACTAACTCATGTGCAGTGCTTGGGTAATGTATAGAAGCAGAAGGAGATGAGCCGTATTCAAACAGCACCTCATCAAAGCAGCCTGTCTGGGAGCCAAGAGAGCAACAGCCCAGCTCTGTCAGCGCTTTCTGATGAACTGCCCTTGAACCAGACTCAGGGAACGTGGCAGGGAGGCAGCGAAGGCAGCTCTGTGGGGAGCTGTTCGTGGCATCTTTCTGCAGCGTGGTTTATTTGTGACCCTGAGAGTCTACCAGTGCTTAAGGTGGCTGAGACTGGGCTTTATGAGGGTTTTGTGAGTACCAGCACATGGAATTGGTTAATAAAAGGTTGGATTTTTTTTTTAACTTTTTTTGGTGATGATTGTTTTTATAATTTGATGGCTGCCTGGGATATTTTTCAAACAAGTCCCAGGTAAGGGAGATGTCTGTACAGGACTGATAGCAGTAAGATCTAAGCTTGTGCATGGCTTTACTTAAACATTTTTCTAGAGTCAGACCATACACAATCCTGTAGCACGAGGAAATGCATATTTTAATATGTTATGCATATTTTAATAATGCAGTTCTACAAGAGATGAATTTTTAATTATTAATTTCCTGCTACTAGCTAGGTAAGGGAAATATATTTTATATGCCATATATGAAAAGGATCACCTAAGATAAACATCCTTAGATTTACGTGCTAGCAGTATTTATGATTGCTGTGTAACATAAGCATTCATTTGTAGGGCATTGGCCAGAATTCCAGTGTTGCACATAATTCAGTTCTCTTCCGTCTCATGTAGGCAGATCAGAATTTACAAACGAAAAGGCTCTTGTAATGCCATGTGAAGGATTTCTTTTGTATGCAGTTTACTGTAAGCGTAGCCCTCTGTATGGTAGACATTGTAGATGGGAACTGATTAAAATAAATTACATATCCCTTGAACTCTGAAGTCTGTTGTTTTAAAGTGAAGTGGTCACAGAGTGCTTATTAAGTGGCCTTCATTCAGTGAAGGGAAATCTCACTCCACTTTATAATAATGAGAAAATTTACCTTCCTTTTTTCCCAAAGGGCAGATGATATTTGCGCCATATAAGTTGGTAGGTGTGTTTCCCAGCCAAAAATTGAATTTAGGATTTCCAGAGTTCACAGCCTACCCACAGACCTTCTTTCCTACGTCTTCAGATTTCTCTTAAGGTCGGCACGTGTAATGGAACATAACAGCCTCATCTTTGTAAGCAGAATGCATTGTTTGTGTTTCAAGCATGTAGATAAGTTAAACCAATGTCTGTGGTGTCACTGCTTAATTTCCTGTCCCGAGTCAGGATGGTTAATCTTTTAATGCTGACACCCAGAGGCTTCATCACTGCAGTCTTTGGCTACTCATAGCACAGATACATGATTCACTGACACAACATTAGGTTGTGATTACAAAACATCAGCCTCCCCAAATACATTTCTCCTGGCTGGAAGAAATTCCTCTCTCATCGCTGCAGTGCTCTTTGCCATTTAGTGCTGGCTGATAGATAGAGAATTCTGTTTTATTTGTAGTTCCAAGAAAGGTCATACTTGGCTTGAGGGCTCTGCTTACTTTATCAAAAATGTTGTAACCTTATCATGCAGAGTGCCAAATCAGTACAATTCTTCTCTGTCAATTTAGTGTTTAAAGGGATCTTTGCCCTGCTAAGTATCCCATTCATTTACAAGAAGTAGCCTCAGTTTTTCAGTAACTCACAATTTTATATACTTCTCTAATGATACTCTTACCTTTTTGATATTACAGATTTGCTAACAACTACTGAATGTTCTCAGTATGAATAAATTATCATCAAGATTGTATAGTGTAGGATTATTTATCACAAGATAATTCCCATGGAAAATGTCAGTCCTGTTTACAGAAGAATCAGCTTGGTCTTATTTTGCTGGCATTACTGCTTTGTGGTTTAATGTGTTTTCTATTTTATGAATCATAATTTTACAGCATGTTTCGCGTAAAGGTATTTTGCAAGGTTAAATGACCCGAGCGTCAGGGCGAGTTAAGAAGGCTTTCACACAAGGATCAGCAGGAGTCGGAGGGCAGAGAGGACTGCTGGCAGCTGGGCAGGAATAGATTCCCTTAGGCCCTCCTGTAAATCACCACTGGGTTTGTTGTGCTCCAGGTGATAGCCTGCTGCTAACAATGCTGAATGCAGTGATTCTTCTCTTTGAAGATGATCAATAAACTCCCTAAGTAAAGGCAAAACCAAAGAATTGCGTGAAACCCCATTGGCTTCATTGGTGGGCAGAATTCATTGCTTTGCTGCTCTTTATTTTAAGAGTCACAAAGGCAGATTATCCTAGGGAAATTAATGATGTGGTTGTGGTCGCTTAGCAAGAACAGTGCCATCAGAGCTGTCCTTTTGTGTTTTAAAATAAAGGAGTTGAGTACTTTTGCTTTGCAGTGCTTCTGGTTTTCTTTGGCTGTTTGTGTTGATCAGTCAGCCACTAGCTGTATTTGTTTCCTGGCGAACCAAGAATCAAATTCCAAAGGCTTGGTTCTGTCAGAGTTAAATTCTCATTAATGATAGGTGTAAGTGAGCTACTTGACTATGCTACGTGTAGCTGAAGCCCTAGTTTGCTGATAGATAGCGTGCATGTATTCATACTGCATGTCCTTAGAATATTTAGTGAAACACTGTTAGAGTAGCACAAATTTTGTGGTCAAAAAGAAATGCCCATTTCACGTTTCCACCTTCTCCTTATACCTCTTCAAGATACTCAAACAGGTGTTTATGTTTATTTCTTCTTTCATTTTGTAGGAGCCTATCTAAAATTTCTGTTCTGAGGTTTGGCTTCCTTCCAATATTATCTATATATACTTCCATTGTTCCAACAAACCTGCGCTTTTTCCTTTCTCATACCTAAAAATAAACCTCTGAATGTATAAGATAATTAATTTTGACCAATAAATACATTCCTTAGTCTGATTTAACTATATGGGATTGATTAGTGAGTTGATGTTTTAGCTAAGAATGTTAAATGCCATTATAACTGAATATAAGATAAAAAGTCTTTTATATCTTTCTCTGAAAACTGTGCTTTCTTCAGAAGAGACTATGGAGAATATTTTTCATGTTTTCTATTTGAGAGTATTATATTTCTACTTTTCTTCAGGCAAGAGATTTCTTAAGACTTTTTCATGGTTAGCTGGTGTTGGTGAATTTACAGAAAGAGCTAGATTTCATTAACAGGCTTTACTGAGGTCACGTTTAGTGCTTGCCAGAGCTTAACATAAATTATATTCAACTGTCAATTTGGGGACTATTGCAGCCACCATAATGATTTAATATACAGGGGAAGGCTGTCATGGCTCTGGATCCAGAAACTTGTAAGATCTAGCTAGCTGGTGTTTAGGGATCCTTCCCACTGCAAGATACTAAATTCAGGCTGAGATAAATTTTAATTATATTTTATTTATATATTAAACATATTTGAGAGAGGGAAGTGGAGAAGAAATAATGAAAGTAGACACAACAGCTATAAGGGCTAGAAGCTCACGTTAATTATTAAATCTGCCTGCTCTCTGCAATAAAGTAGAAATTTGTAAATGTGGAGACCGAGCGCTTATAAGGCCTGTGTATTTTGAGCCTGTGACCTGGGGACACCGAACCTGTGATGATGGTGTTTTGTTACCATTCACATCTTTGCCTCGCCTGATCTGTTAATTCCTGCCCTGTGGCTTGCAGGAAATATTTTTTCCCTTAATTTTCAACTGTTGTGCAAAAAAAAAAAATCTTTGAGAGATGCAAGTTGGAGGTCTGCCTTGGCATTTCTGAAGTGGCTGATGTTGTATCTGAGCTCTGCCAACACTGCCCGCCGATGGTGCGTGCCCAGAGCTAGCTGCACAGGCAACACATGGCAGTCTGCACTTGCCTTCCAGTTGTACAGTGCTGCACGGCTTATTTTTCCCTTCAGATGTCATTGTAGGTGCTGGCTCCCCCACCACAAGAAATGCCGAAGCCGGTTCTCAAAATACAAAGAGAATTAGAAAATGAATGTGAGCAAAATACACCTGGCATTGAATACAAGCACTATTAAAAAGGCCTGCTGGGACAGAGAGCATGCAGTGTGAATAAATTTTGTGTGTGTGTGTGTGTGTGTGTGTGTGTGAACAGATAACGTGTGTAGGACCTTGTACATGAAAGCAGGGGCTTCTGATGTTCATCTCTTCAGTGATAGCCATAAGCGATGGCAGCCGTCGTGGCGAGCATCGGCAGCGTGCCAAGCTGTACGTAGGAACAGGAGGGAGCGTGCAAACAGTGTTTGTGTTGGGCTTTGAAGTTGCCGGGTGCTGCAGTTGGGCATCGCTGCCCTCGAACCGTTTCTTCTAGTGCCACCATGTGAGTCAAGCCCCTGGGGGAGATGGTGCCTGGTCCCCTGCTGTAGCTATCATGAGAGCAAATCTCCCCTCTGGGGGGTGGCTGTTCCCCTGCTGGTGTCACTTTTCATTTCTAGGGTTTAGTGAGAAAAAAGGTTTTCTTCCTTTACGCAAAAGTAGCACACATCTGCAAACGGTGACGGATGCTCGCAGAGCACTGTGGCTGTTATAAATAAATTCTTTAAAAAATCGTTGCCCTTTCTGGAGTAAATAATTCACAACAATAAGAAGTAACCTAGTTTATGCAGAGCAGGTGAAATACCGCAAGTTCTTGACATGAGGGACAGTTGAAAAGCAGCATGTCTCCTTTGGGGAGGCTTAATAGAAACAAGGCTTGGTACAAAGAGGGTAGAGCAGGAAATGGAAAATTCAGTTTAATAGAGGGGAACAAATTTGATAATTCTGGCTGGCTGTGAGTCTCTACTGACTCACTGACCTGCAATACTTGAGTAAATAGTGTCTCCTGATCTCCTGGATACTTCCTGCTTTTCCATGCTTTCCCATTCAGTATCTCTGTTCTCACATTTTATCCCTTTGGGTTGTAATATGGTCAAGCTGCCTGAACAGAGCTGTCCAGGTATTGGTGACATGGTTTAGCTTTTACAGCAGTCTGTTATAGCATTTTTTTTGGTGGAAAAAGTTAACCACACAATATTTTATGTCTGTGCCACAACACTTTGCATGTACATCATTGGCTGTCACTCAGTTTTGTCTATGTGAAAGAAACACGAAGCACATATGCATGAAAACCATTTCCCACTTATGTTCCTGAGCTACTTCAAAACCATGTTAAAATAGAAACAGAGTAGTGTAGGCAGTATTCCTAGTACTAGAAGTTACTCCTAAAAGTAACGTGGAGAATCTGGTCTGTTGTCCTGGGGAGAGCCCTGGGCTTCTGCCAGGATGAGGTCTCTCGGAGGAGTGCTGGGAGGGAATACTCCCTAGTTTTCAATAATGGTTTTGATTATGAAATGTTAGCATGCTTCAGTATGAAAAACAGGATGTGTACGTTTAATAACAAAAAACGCTATGCTTTCATAGGTTAAAATGGAGCTGATTTCTGAGTTCCAGAGACATTTGATGGAACATAAACTGAATTTCCAGAAAAAGATTTCTTACATGTTTCAACTGCAGTAGAGAAAATACTTTAGAAAGTAACAGTACTTGACATACAGGCTGACTTTTTTTGCTGTCTAATGAGCTTCAAGAGAGCTGGCTCACAAATTAATACAATATAATGTGTATATTAATAACAATAAAATCTACCTAGATAAAATCTAACTGATATAAACTGTTATAAACAAGTTTAAATTAGTGTAATCAGGGCCTTTGGAATGAAAAATTTTATACACAGTATCTTAGTGTTTCTCACTAAAATGAGTTTTTCTTGCTCCACATTGATTGTGTCAGAGACCGTGATTTTGAATTGCTTAGTTGTTAACTTTTTGAACTTTGAAAAGCTTATAAAAATTTTAATGAGAAGACATTTGATATTCTTTGCACAAATGGTCTTTGAAAGTTAGAAGTGGTATTTGCAAAAAAAAAAAACAGTCTGAGTTTTCAAATTACATAAGTAAATTTAATACTTGCTGAGGCATTAAAGAGATTTGTGGATGTAAACCAAGCTGTGTAAGATCTGCAAGTTACCTTGAGTAGAATTTATATACTCATCTTTTTCTGTCTATTTAAAATAATTTGTGATTGGAAAATATAAATCTGCAGGAAGTAGGTTTGCGTAGGCCTTCAGACTTCACCTGCTGAATCATTCCTGAACCTGTTCTGCAGCAGGGTGCTGGCCCAGGGACCGTGCTGCAGGAGCTGGTACCTTTGCTGTGATCCATCATCTTGCTCATTTCCTGTCTTTAAAATATCCTGATATTTTTTCTGGAAGTTTGTACTTGCTTTGATAGGCCTACTCAGATCAGTTTCGATTCACTTTTTATATAGGGCCTGAGGGGATCTCGGAGATCAGCTAATCCAAGCCATTCAATCAGTTTAGGACCAAGTAGGTATGAACAATCCCCAAGAAATGTCTAGTGACTTGTTTTTAAAAAGCATCCAGTAAAGAAGACTGTGTACTCTCCCTATCTTCTGGTCTTTCACTGCCATAACAGAAAGTATAGTCTAATATCCCAGCTCAGCAAATTAAGCTTTTTCTTGTTCTTTTTTTTTTTGTAGGAAGCAGATTGAACAATTAATTGCCCTCCCCTTTAAAACCTTCTACAAGAAAGTTTATCATGTCTTTCCTTACTATTTGTGTCTCAAAACTAGAGAACCATTTTTACTTTTATCTTTTTAATGTATGAGTTAAATGCTTGTCGTCTTGTCTCAAAATTGTCTTGCCACCTATATGAGAATGTCTCCTTAGATAATGGGTTATGTCTGTATAGAGAATGTGTTGAGTGTGCATATGTACATACATGGCAGACGTGTTTGTGTGTAAATGCTTTGACACTTTTTTAAAGCTTACTGAATACTATTTAAGGTCAAATAGAAGTGAGGGTATATAATATTTTGTCGTTTTCTTAAATACAAATTTCATTTCTTCCAAATTATCAGAGAATCCCATGGTATGTTACCGCCTGCTCCCCCGCTGCCTTTTTTGAGTCTCTTTAAATTTAAATGGATGTTTGTGAAGAGGAAGTATTGGAAATTTATGAAATTTTCATGGAACACATCATCCTCGTAGTGATGTTTCAGTTTTACCAGTTTCTTAATCATCTTCCTTTAAAAAACAAAAGGCCAAACGTATGCCTAAATGACACGAAATTTCAACCTTTTTTTTTTTTTTTCAAACTGACGAGAGCAATACACTCACCATTTGTCAAAAGCTCCTTTTCCAGCGGTGTTCTTTGCACGACTTTCAGCCCAGGCCGTTTATAAAAAGTCTGCCCCTTCTTACTTAGGCTGCCTTTCCTAGCTGTCCTTTTCCTGGAGCCAGGGGAGTCCCGGTTCGGTTGGCGACAGAGAGGAAATGCCGAACCTACCGTGAGCAGAGCTCGGCAAAGCTCCAAGTTTCCTGCGAAATAAACAACCGGCCACTTTGTTTGCCTGGGCTGGCCCGAAGCATGAGTCAGTGGTAGGGCTGGGCTCCTGGCCTCGGTGAGCTGAGCTCAGGCGATGAAGGGGCAGGGCTCCGGTGCTGCTCTTGGACCTCTTTAGCTGCTGCAAGGCAGCTTGGCTTCACAATGGGAGAGGAGGTACTTCTTTTAAAATTATCTTTTTTTTTCTTTTTTTTTTCCTGTGTCTGTATGAAATTGTATTATAATAGATATTCTGCGGAGCACAGGATTTGATTGCAGGGTTCTTCGGTTCTGCTCTAGGGTTTGTCAATGCTATGTACATAAAAAGAGAAGAAAAAGAGCCCTGGGATGCTGAAGTCCGTTTCTGCTATAGAGGAACATGCTAAAATAGCAGATTATTTTGTGTGACGGCATATTCTGTCCTGGAACTGTTTAGCCAAAGTTCTTTTTTTTTTTTTGCCTTTGGACTGTTTGGCCATTAGCTTGCACAGATGTGTTTAATTTCTATATGATTTGGTTTCAGTTCTCTTACTAGACAGAATAATGTGACTTTGCAGTTAAGCAGAAACAGTTACACCGTCTCTAGGATGTGTTGCTCTTTCAAATTTTTGCTTACTAAACAAGAAGTCACCCCCTGTTTTTTCCAAAATGATCTAATAAAACTGCAGTTCTTCTTTATGGCAGGAAAAAAAAAAGGAGCTTTACTAATTCCTGTTCTGTGTGAGGTGACATCTGGAGTCTTTTGTATGAATAAGGAAAACTGATATGAATAATTTTGTAGAAAATCTTACTCACTTGGGTAATAAAATCTAGATGACAATTTCAGAAAACAGCAAGAAAAACAGGAGTGCACTGATTCTTACGAATTTTTACAGAAAGCTGAACGGAGAGATGCCAAATAAACCGCTTAATTATTTGCAGATACTTTGGGAACTACTGGTAGTAAAAAGTAAATTTCTCTAAACATCTGCTTTTAAAAGCTGAAGTCAGTAAACTGCGTGCAAAATATGAAATGAAGCTACGAGTTTTTGAGATGTTATTTCTGTTGCATTCTGCCATGTGTCTTTTTTCTGCCTTAATAAAAGGAAAAGGAAGGAGGAGCAAAAGAGTGCGAAAGGATCATAGAACAGCCAGACCCTCTATGGGATAAGAAGTCTGTAGGCCAATTTCTAAAATGCCTTTTTTAACTCCCTGTTGCTAGTGTTTGTATATTAAGCCAATTGTATTTTATGTTTATAAAAAGGGTTCTTAAATGCTATGAATAAGAGCTTGCATTATTAAAGTTAGTTGATTAAGTGCTCCATAAAAACTTACCAATAAAAACCAAGGGGGAGAGAGAGGACTCTCCTCCTGGGGAGGCAGTCCTGGTCCAGCAGTGACCTGTGGCCAAGTGCAGGCTGCTGTTGCCTGGTATGTGCTGGGCGCTGAGCTATTTGTCGCCTACCGGCCACCCAGATAGCTGCAGCGCTCTGTGTGTGCAGCTGACAGTATCTTCCGAAGCAGTCTCTGTACCTAAAGCACTTGCAGAAAAGAAAAGCTGAAAAGTCATGATATTAGTCATTTTCCATTTGTGTTTCCAGTTTCTGTGCTCCATTTGAAGGGAAATAGATTGAATTCCCATCAGCTGAAGGAGCTGAAAGGATGCACATGCTCATACGTTCTGCTTTGTCACTTGTTTCTCTCTGAGAGTTTAAAATAAAAATATCTCCCTGTTTAGCCCCAGTAACTTCTGTCCTGATTTCAGTGACGCAAGGTGGAAACACCCCCCCCCCCCCAAATGGAAATAAAAGATAATCTGAGGAGAAAAGAAGGACTATAATGCCAAAAAAGGGAGAAATATTTACTATCACCATTAAGTCCAGGACTATCTGCATAGCAGTATAGACTTGTGAGGGTTTTTTTGTTTGTTTAATCACTGAATTTGAAAAATATAATTGGACAGCTACTTGGGAGTTTATTGTCAGCATTGTAACTTTCACAAAAGAACAAAGTATTGTCGTTGCTACTGTAAAAAGGAAGATTTTTTTGATGTTTCTATCTTCCTTTTTTCACTAGGTGTAACTCTTCCATAAGCATAAAAAGTAAGGAGTGCAATAAGAGAGAAGCATAGTGAATGCCTCCCAGACGTAGTATTGGTTAACAATGTGGCATTTTTTAAAGAGGAAACCTGAATTTATTCCTGTTTCATTCCTGTGTGAACTCAGAACTCTGTTGCAATGAAGTATGAGTTTCAGTGGCAGTTCCTCACTTCCCTTTCCGTCACTCTTTTATTTGGATCCTATAGCTAAGTGTTGAAGCCTCCAGATACCCAGTACAGTCTGTCTCTAATTTGTGCTTAGTCTCTTTATGTACATAACAATAATGTAGTCTAATCTTTCCTTGTTACAATATACGTGATATGGTCTAATCACTGTCAATAGTCTAATCTGTTACTGTTTTGGGGGTGTTTATTAATTTGCCAGTAAACCTATTTTGTCTGGCTTCACCACTGTGGTGGTTAACCCCTGCCAAGTTTTGGACTACAAAAGCTGTTAAAAGCAGTAAAGTTTTGCATTCCTACAAACAGTTGTTGATGCACATGTTCCTTTGTTGGGTATAAGTACATATAAATGTATAGTTGTTGGGGGTTTTTTTGTTTGATTGGGGTTTTTTTGTTTTTAAACAATAGTAGTGGCTCTGCAGTACAAATTCGCCCGCTCTGAACAGGAACTGCCCTACCTTGAGATGAATCCTCTGCAGTTTGTTTTGGACTTTTCTAAGTCTACCTCCAATTTGAAAAACCACTTTTTCCTCTACTTCCAGGCCTGTCTCCTTCTCCTCTTCCTCATAGCTTCCTCCTGCATAGGATTACTGGTAGCAGTGTGCCTGTGCTCCTAGGAAATGTGTTTGTCTCTGTGTCTTTGCTAGACGAACTCCTAAGCCACATTTCAAGTTTACCTGCTGGTTAAGTCTTTGGGCTCATTCTCAGACCCTGAAGCATATGATTTGGCTGGAAAGCAGCTTTCATCAGCTCTCTCAAAAAGTTCATTTTCATCACCGACTCCACAGCGAGCTGGGGCGCAGGGACAGTCTCCAGAAGAGAAGTCTCTCTTGGAAGGACTCCCTTCCCCTTTGAGGCTTTGTGAAGATTTCTGAAGTGCAAGTAATATAGCTAGGAAGACACTGTCTTTGTACTAACAAGCATCTTTTAGCAGATACAAGTAGGCCATGAAAAACTTGCTGTATTTAAGAAGAAACATTCCCTGGTTTTTGCTCTTCTAGATTTTGAGAGACATGCAAAAGCAGCTGAAGTGCTGTCTTTACCACTGTAAAAGTAACTGTAGATCTCTATAGCAGTTGTAGGGTTCATAAATTTTGGAAAAGAACAGGTTTCGTAAAAGCATTTTCTATGCCAGCTGGTACAACCTGGATCTTCCTAGTTATCAACTACAATCTAGACAGGCATGGTTCTCCTGGGAGAGCAGAAAGGAATTGCATTCACTAAGTGCAGACTCACTAAAGGATTCTTCCCAGAGGAGACAGAAATTAATTGTGAATTGCAACTTGCAAATGGTAAAAATCTTGACAAGGGGTACAGAAAGACGTGGTCCTTTTCATCTGTGAAAACCACTGTCAGTAAAAGGGGGAAATGAAAAATAAATAAAGAAGGGAAGAGAGAAGACTTGTGTGCTGCAAAAATAATTACTTTCTTTAAAGAAACATCCTCTACCATTGCAAATCTGCAGCCTAGGAATAAAAGCAAGCTTGTTCATATATCTTATTTCAATATGCATGCTTTCAGTGCTTTGAGATGAGGCAGTTGGGAGCATAATGTGTGTTTCATTCCTTGTTTGCTTTTTTTATTATTTCATTTGCTAAGCATTTTTACTCATCAGTGGTTCTAATATGTCTTGCTCCATTTGTTTCAGGAAAATCTACCTAATCTAAACTCTTATATCCACATTCTCACTTGGATACAATAAACCATTAACCTTTGGGAAGGCAGATTCTTAGTTCATTAGCAGTTTATAACTGACAACCTAATGGCATCAAATGTCAGGAATCCAAATTTTACAGAAATGTGAGTATTAGAAAGTGTGGCAGTTAAGCTGTATAGGTTTTTCTCCTGTTCAGCATGTCAAGTATGTCAGTAGAAAAAAGCCTTTCTTGCTCCCGGCCCCCTCTCCCAATAATTTGAAATATTAAGAAATTGTCAAAATAGCAAATTATAACAGCTTTAGACGCTGAAGTCATCTGCTGGTAGAAGAGGTATACTGTGGAGAATAATGATGTAAAAAGCAAGATGTGTCCTGTCCTGCTGTCCGAGCTACCCAGCGTTTTAATGAAAATCAGATTTCATTGTTCATTGTTCATTCAGGCTTTTGTTCCTGACTGCTTTTCTGTCTAAGAAGTTAAAACAGAAATTTTGCATCACATATTTTAACTACTTATTTTTTTGAACATAGTTGAAATAATGCGTATTTCTCTGGAGACTTGCATAATGCTAATGAAGATATTCTTCATCTGTGGTTTGTAGACTGCTGGTGGTCTGCTGAACACCTGTTTGTTTTAGCGCATGGAGAGCTGGATGGGACATTTGGTGCTGGCTCAGGTCATTTCTGATGCAGCTCAACAGCTGGAAATAAGAACTAAAGTAATTTTCCATTTAAGCAGTTCTGAAGTTGCTAAGGAGATGTTTTGTGGTTGCAAATGGGAAATTAGGAGTCTGTGAAACAATCTCTTTTATTAGGTGGCTTCCACACTATGAAGGTTTGAGACTCTTCTTTTAATGCAAAAATATGTTACCTGAATGTGGAGGATATGAACAGTTACACCTCAGCGTAAGCATGAGTATCATCACTGAGCAGTGTATTCACACACTGAAACACTGAATAAAGTTATTCACTACTGGTTTAACTCTGTAGAGAAATTAAACTAAAGTCAAAGTTGGACCAATATTGTGCATATGAAGACATCTCAAATCTACAGCACTTTCTCAGAGAAACTCGGAGGCAGTTAGAGAGATTCTTCTGCAGTACTCGACAAGGTCTCGTTAGCTCAGAGGATTGTTGACTTGTTCTGAGCACTTCATTTACAATGTTGTGTTATACATAGTCCACCCTTCAGGTCAGAAGAAATTCAAGATGTCTAAAAAGGAGATATGCTTGTATATTACTGTCATGTGTATTTGTCTTTTTCATTACAGTAGGTAATTCTTAACATAATATTTGCTTTTTAAAAGTCTTTTAGATTTATAGTGGGTTTCTGGACTACTTCTGAGGAAACCACAAAAGGTGGCCAGGAAAAGCAAATTTATATAATGCCATAAAGCAGTCTTTTGCTCTGAAGTTTCTCCAGTGCAAATTTTCTTAGTGGTCCACAAATCAGAGGAAACTGAAAAATTAGTAAGCTAACCTGGAAGAGTTGGTTGTTTTATAATTTTGAAAAATTTTCTAATTATTTTCTCCCTTTCTATTTGTTTTGATTTGTCTTTAACTGAAAAACTCAAAGATTATTTGATAATTTTGGGGGAGAGAGAGGAGTTGGAGTAATCCTTTGTAATTTCCTCTGTGCTGTCACTTTGTTTTTATGTCACCTTGCTTTATTTAGATTTACCTTCTTTAGGGTACTATATTTAATATTTCCATTCCGTATGTTCAAAGAACAAGTCTTCCAGGAAATGAGAAGATCCTGAGACATCTGTAGTTCGGATCAGCAGTGTGCCCAGGCTGGTATTCTGCCCCCAACCATGCTCAGTACTGGACACGTAGAGGAGAGTATGGGGAGAGGGTAAACAGGCAGAGAAACTTCTGCAGTGAGTGCTCACAACCTCTGGCAGTTTTTAACGAGGGGACTCTCTGAGCTAAGTGGTTCCTTGGTGTTTAATAACCCTAATGGAGATTTTTTTTCTTGGCGATTCAGGTTGTCACTTTTTGAGCGCATGTAAAATTTTTGCATCTGTAAGTTCCTGTGAAAGAGCGTTTCGCTCAGCTTAATCACACGTTGCGTGAAGGAGTGCCTCCGTTTGTTTGTTTTGAATGTGATGCCTGCTAATTTCTTTTGATGACCTTAATTTTTATTACTGGCAGAGATAATTAGTGAGTCCTCCCTAACCACCTTCTCAGTGCCCCACTTTCCATTGTTGTTTATTCATTTCCAAAGTATTCATAGCTATATGTTCAAAGCCCATCACTTCCGTCTAAAATTAGGGGGGTTCCTCCAAATGTCTAATTTTATGCTTATCTGAATTATGTATCAGTTCTTTGCCTTTTCTAGATCATCTGTGAATATGCGGAAAACAAAAGCCTTCATCTAGATCCCTGAGGGACTCCTCAGTTCAAAACGTAGTAACGAAGTTCTGCCTTTTGTTTCCTGTCTTTTAATCAGTTACTTATCCAAGTTAAACAATTTAAAAAAGGACAAACACTAGCCTCTTCTTATCTACCTCTCAGTCTTAGTTTTTGGTGTACATTCAGGTCACAATTTCAATCTTTTTCAGGATCCAGGAGGACCAATAACTTTGTTTATTTTAATGAAAATTATTTTAATGAAATTTAATGTAAACTCAGCATGCAAAGTAGAAAAGGTCGTGTTGGACTTCCATGTGTACAGCATTGTATTGCTGTAACACCAGTGTTTCTTGATCAGATAAGAGCTGCGTGCTGTCCTGGTTGTTAATATGCATGGAGTACACATTTAATGCATTTAAAAATAGCGTTTATCATGGGATTCTGTTGACTGAATTTAGAGGTCAACCATGTTGATAGTCCTCAAGGCTTCCTTTGCAGTCTGTGAAGAAACAGGCACTATTAGGATGTGATCCTTCTCAGCCCAAAGAAGAAATCCAGATGACTTGCACCCTAAAAGGGCCATTTACCTCCAGGGATAGAAGGGAAGCCTGCAGTGCCTGGCCCATGTGACACATCTGTTTCATAGATGATGTTAAAGTGAGATGAGCCCCATTGTGGATAACTAATTGTGAATAAACAACATACAGTAACTTAACATCTCAGTGACAGAAACAGCTGAGTGTCACTGTTACTGAAAAGTTCAGTATAACAAGATCTTTAAAATCGCATGTATTTATAACACAACAGAAGCAGGGGTCTGTGTGAAACCCTGACTTTTGAGACTTCCTAGCTTTTGAATGCTTAAGTTAGAAATCATATTAAATGATCATTAAAATAAGATGTAACTATGAATAACATATTAAGCAGATACAATTTAATACTAGATTAACACAGTAATATAAGATCAGTTTAATTACAGCATGTAGGACTTTCTCCTAAAAAAAAAAAAAAGAAAAGAAAAAAAAGAAAAAGAAAAAGAAAAAAAATGCCCAGAATTTCTACCAGAGAACTTCTTGCTCTGATCTTTGTTTCTTTCTCATTCTCTTTTTTTTAAATAACTCTTTACTGAAAAAATTGGCATTTAATTACTGTTGTCAAATAAAATGTGAAGAAGTAAACTCAGAATATAATCCTTTACAATGATACGTCAAAGGTGTACAGACTTGTCATTTTTTCTTTATTTTGCCACAAACATTCAGAACCACCTAAATCATTCCTTGTCTATCCTGATGAGAGATTTTAAAAGTCATCTTTGTACTTCATCCAAATACTTTTTGACCTAATCAAGTAAAATACCAGTAACTCTTTTCCTTTAGTATTTTAGGAGTTAAAGTTATTTTGAAAAATAATATTGTTTTTAATTAAAGCAAATGTGACTATTCCTTAAGTGTCCAAAGCATTGGTTCTTAGGCTTGATGCAGTTTAAGCAGTTTAACTGATGAGAAGAGGCAGTTCTGCTTTTCTCTTTTCAAGTGAAAAAAAGAAGTATACCAGAAGAATGAGGATCTGAGATAAATCGGAAAACAACGTGAAATCATGCTTTGTTCTAGAACATCCCTTATTTGGGGACCTCTGTGCTGTTTTTTTTGGTTTGTTTTCCCGCTTGCTCGTCTCCTTGAATTGCAGTGTCAGGAGTGTCAGCGTATCACACATGCGGCAATTGTAAGAGGCTCTGACATTCAGTACTCTCTTTCTAGGGCACCAAGTGAGTTGAATGCAGTGTGATATAATCACAACCTGTTCACCACTCTCTGAAATGAAAATTAGAGTATTGTAGTAGGATGTAGACTAAGCTGCTATTTTTGTGAGCATTTTTTTCTTTTGCATTCAGAAAGTAAAATCTGTATTTGGAAAAATGTATTCCTTTCTCTGTGAACACTAGATAACACTTTTTTCCGCATAAGATACTTATAGGTCTTTGCATCTATAGCTTAATTCCAAAAACCTTTAATAATAGAGCAGGATAAATACATATATACTTATAGACTTCTTGAATATTGCTTTCCTCTAAAATGGTGCTGGAAGTAGGCAGTCCCTGGAGGGGGTTGACATTCATGCACAGTTACGGGGCCGCCACCTCCTCGCTGTTGATTATTGACTTCAGCTAACTTGTCTGCTTTGTCCAAAACTACTATTATGGCAAGAGGCATGCTGCCCACTGAAATTATATACGTTTCCAAGGAGATTTGATGGGATGAAGGCTTTGCTTTTTTCCTTTGGTAAGGCCTGGATTTTATTTGGAGGGGCATCTTTTGTTTAGAGGTTTATTGACTTTCTCCAGGCAAAGAAGAATTAAGAAGCCAGTGGTTCATATGCCTGTCACAGTACCTAAATACAGGGTTTTACAACCTTGTCGTAGAAGGGTAAAACCTTTCAGAGGTAAAACCTTCTTGGAAATAAATCCTTTTCTTTTTTTTTTTTTTTTATTTTGTAACATAGATATTTTTGAGATAGGTAAGTAGCTGTAATTAAGAAGGCATGTATTTGTCCAACTCCTAAACTGATGTAGTATGGACCTGGATTGGAAAAAAAGGCAGTTAAGTCTGCTGGAGTATGTGCAGAATGTGAAAATAAACTATTTTTAGATTGTCCAATATAAGATAATACAGCTCGACTGAAATATAGAAGGTGATATAGTGTGATTGGAAGAAACTATAATATAAAATTTAAATATATTTTTATTGGTTTGCTTTCTGCATTCTGTGAAATATTTGCCAAGCCCCTGCTAATAAACTTCTTCAGATGTACGCCATGTCGTATCCTGTGGTCAGGGTGCCCATTCTTTGTGAAAGTATCATCTGGTATGTATAGCTGTGTACCTGTCATTTATATTTCACCTTTCGAATGATATAAAGGCCAGCACTATTGCATCCTTTCTTTGGGTTGTCCTGACCGTGGGCAACACGTAGTTTGCTGGCCCCACAGCCGTATTAAAACACACCCTGAGATGCTCACCGTGCTTTCACGATGAGCTTAAGCTGGCATAACTGAGCACGCACGTGAAAGTTGCGCTTTACCCCTCCGACCATAAATTTTCCCGCCTCTGTTCTGACCCGGGCATTTGTGCAACTGTTCAGTGAAGCAGATCATCATTAAAACTCTTGATCTTTTTTCCCCCTCTGCATTAGTTTTACCTTGGATCAATTCCCTGCTTGCCCCGCAGGCGTGCTAACGCCAGGGCAGAGGGAGGAATTGGCAGCCGGGGTTGGCCCCCAGGGCTCGACCGCCTTCTCCTGGGTCACTCCCTACCTCTTGATCACAGCCAAGGGTATTACGAGCCACGTTGCATCCCATCTCACGTTTGTAGTCGGAGTAAGCTAGGAAGAGGAGAATAAAAAGGATTTTGCTTGCCTGTGCTTGTGACAGTCTGGTTGTAATTGAGGACTTGATGAGTACTTGCTTCCTGTCCCATTCATTCACTTAAGCTAATTTTAAGGAAATCACCCTGTGCTGTAACTGGAATTTCCTCATAGATGATGTCAATAGAAACGCGTGCAGCTTGGGCAACTAGGGATCTCTGTGCTAGCCATGCATACATTAGGCAGATTATACCTATCTAGCTGGTATTTAAAAAAGAATGATAATCACAGGTCAGCAACATCTGCAGTGGTATTGCTACCAAAGCATAGCTGAGCATTAGCCTGGACAGAGTGAATTTAGGTGAATGGGGCAGTCAAACATGCAGGCAGGTGCTTAATCACACTTTCTTTAAAGAATTTTTATGTACTCTCTACAATCTTCTTACAGTTCCCATCCCCCTCTTTGAAGTGCATGTGGTGACCCTCTGGGAAAACTGCTATCTCTGTCCTTTTAGGAAACCCCAGGATAGTAACACTTGGTCAGGCTGTCACAAAAGGTACTTCACGTGGAGCACAGTGTTGGTATCATGGGGAAAAACTGAGATCCTGGACATTTTTCTTATTTTACACGTCTCTGACAGAGTGAGAGCATTTTGACCTCTGAAAGCCTGTGGGGTTTTTGTCATTAGGTTCTTTCAATTTTTTTGAACTTAAGGTAGTCCAGGTAGGATGGATAAAAGACTTGACAATGTCCCTTAAGTACCTGTGAAGCACATTAGCAAAAGTAAATTAATTTGGCTCTCCCTTCAAAATACCAGCATTAGACATAGCCAGGGAGAGGCTTGTTTATGCTTCTGTTCATCTGTAGCTGGAAGAAGCTAGTGACCATTTCTGCTTCATTATGAAAAAATGCTCTCAGTTACAAAAATTGAGTACCAGAAATGTATTAAAAACTAAAGCTTTTGTATTCTCTTACCGTGGCCTTGGAATGTACTTACAGCTGTATTTAAAAGAAATTCCGTGCGTGTAAACAAAGTTCAAAAATAGTAGTTGAATGTTGAAAGGAAGTGTTGTGGTCAAAGAAACGCTGTATTTCTTTTTCCCCTTACCTAGTCACGGAGGTTTTCTGAAATTCTGAAAGTTCTCAGGATACATAGCTATATTCTCTTCTTCCGTGTCATCAGTGCATTTAATTACATTTTCACTATTCAAGTTGACAAATAATGTTAAGCCTAAAAGAATAAAAAGGTTAGCGTTTCCAGCTCACGCAGCCTTTTTTTTACGAATCCTTCGATGTCTGGTGTCTTCCTTAAGAATATCTTTATGGGGTTATATTCTCAAATAGCAATCTAGAATAAATACTTCAGTATACTTTCCAAAGTAAATCCTGATGCTGAGTAAATCCTGTTTTCCCTATTCCTGAGTAAACAAACTGACACTTGGAGAAGCTTATATTTGTTGAAGGAAAGTGAAAGGAAAAATTTATTCTTCTAGTACAAAGAAGTATAACAAAATCTTCTGTCTTGACGTAGTTAGTTCACAAGTGAGAATTTAATTTGAATTTCCAAATCAGATGTTCTACAGATGCAGGAACCTAATGACAAAAGTAAACAGGCGAGTCAATGTTCAACAACAACAACAAACCCTTAATTATAATTTAAAAATATCCTGAAGGAGCAAACTTGAGCATAGGTGTACTTTTTCTCCTCTGATCAAGGTTGAATTGTTGTAGGGAAGGTCAGTAGTGCCCTCAAGTGAGAAAAACTCATTCGTAGATTGCCCATTACATGCTCTGCTTCTCTTGTGTTAATTCTGTGTTGTCACAGGGATTGCGCTTGAGCCAAAATATATAAATGAAGGGAAATGAGTCTGTTTTGATTATACTATGACCTCATTCAAGAGACTCTGTGTGCCACCTCAACTGTTTTTGTAATCACTGCTAATTCAGTATCACAGGAAACTGGTCTGCGGAGATAGGGATTTGCATTGTACCAAAGTGCCATCAAGACCTCTTCTGTTAGCAGAAACTGTTATTTAATTCTAGGCTGCCTTTTCATTGGCTTCATAAAACCAAGCATTAAGACTGGCAGGTTGCTGCTGAATCTGTCTCATCCCTCTGAATATCTGTATGCCAAATCATGGCCATTATTCCTACTTTGATTAGCTGGCTTTGCTGCAAGAAGGCGTTCTTTCCCCTTTCATCTTCAGATTCACTTGCCAGGTGACTAGGTGGCTGACAGCTATACGATTTAATGATACTCGCCTTGCAGAAATAGTGAGATCAAGATTCTTATTGTTTCGTTGATGCGTCCTCGCCTGGTAGTCAACCGGGACTTGGAGTTGGGAAATCTGGACTCTGTTTCCACCACGTCTCCTGTGTGACAGGAGATGAACAAGTCACTTAGCATGATACCTGTAGCATAACGTAGGTAGAACAGTGTTGAGTGCCACCACCTGGAAGTGAGAATTACAGGCATTGCACACTGGGGGAGGATGGAGGGAACTGAAACTGTATCCCCAGCAGTGTGTCTGAACCACTTGGCTAGAGCTGTCTGGGCTGAGTGGAATAAGCTATACTTCTTGTTGGTGCTGGACCACTCTGCAGCCAAGAATTTAAAATATGCAGGGCTGAAGAGAAATTGCAGAAGTTATCCTGACTCTGCAGCCTGATGACTAGGACACTACTGGTAGAGGTTCAATATGGGCCTTCTGATTCACGCTGTTTGTGACTTTTTATTGCAAATATTATCAATAAAAAGTTATAATTTTAAGGAAATTAGATAAATAGGGAGAGAGTTCAGACTGGGAGGTGGCAGGTGATGTTGATGTTGTTGAGGATCCAGCTCTTAGATTTTGGATGTCTAAATTCCCCAAAAGCTCCTGAAGTTCTAAATTTTATCTTTTGTCTGTATCCCAAAGGGATAAGAGCTGCTTGCTTTTCAGGAATGTTAATTAATGTTTGCCTTATACTCTGAAATCCTTCCTCCACCAGCATGGTAGGTAGGAATGAATTTGGGGAAAGGACTAAACAATGTGAAAGCTGACATTGTATATCATTATTTTGCAGCATAGATCAATGTGTCTAGAAAGGCTTAGAGGACATTTTTCTGAAATAGGATTGAAATAGAATTGACCTTCTTCTCATGTAAAGGAAAAGTGGAGGAGAAAAGATACTAATATTTAAGCATATTTATACAAAATATTTACATTAATATTTATTATATTCATATAATATTTTAATATTAGTAGTATATTATATTAAGATCTTCGGCTGAACCTGCTTAAAGTATTCCTTGCTCCCATGTTCACCTGCATACCCAACTCTCTTATTTAGAAGTGAAGGAGATCTTGATAAATTATGCTGGAGAAGGCATTCAACTGGAGAAGGAAGCAAAATGCCATATAGTGAACTAGTCCCTGAAAAGAATAGTCTCTATCATAGAAATATGTGTAGGATCAGCAAGAATTAAAGTTGGGTTTGCTTGGTTCTGCTAAACAGTGATAAATTTGGTGTGTATTGAACCGTATGGGAGTATGAGTGATGCAGAGCAGTTGGAGACGGGATGTCCGTCTCCTGTGTCCTTTTTCTTGTCAGGTGAGTTGGTAGCTGTGAAAGTAGTATTTGACTTAGGACTCACAGGACACAGGTCTTTGGCATATTTGAGGTTTTATTCTGTTAAAGCCAAACCGTCAGACTTCATCAGAACACAGAGGATTCAGTGTGCCTTAGGGTGAAGAAAGGTTTATCTTACTTGTTTCTTAATGAACAGATCAGTAGTACATTAGGTTTCATGAAGATGTTTTCAAAAAGAGAGTGGAAACAAATGTTTTCCACACAAATGTATGGATTACTGTAGACCAGATTTTAGAAAAAAAATCTCCTAGTTCACTGGAAGACTAAAAATCTTGACAAGGTGAGTCCACCCAAAGGCAGATTTGCATGGTTTCTCTATTTTTGCTTTTTTTTCTGTCAGTAGTGCTTGCGTCACCCCCAGGAATCCTTGGGTGCAATCTCCTTGTGGGTTAAAGTGTAGTAATTCCACTTGTCTTCTCCTCCCTCTGCTGCCCCCCTCCCTTCTGAAGCAGGTAACACTGAACCCAGGTCTCCCTCCTCACTGGAGAAGGCTCTGCACAACCCTGCTGGCAATAAGCTGTGACTTTCACATCCTCCTAATGGGCATAAACATTCCTTCCTCTCTCTCTGCTGAATTCTGGGACAATTTTGCTTTGCTTAAATGATTTTTGAGTCCAGAACTTACAGGTCACTGTGATCTTTCAGCATCTTTTCTCCACATGTTCCACACAGTTTGGTGCTGCTCTTCTATCAGACGTCAGGAGTCCAGTTCCTTGCTTCTTTGCTCAGGCTGTTTCTATCTGCCCCTTGTGCAAAAGGAGTCATGGCTTCAGCCACTTCACTCCCTTTTTACCTCCTCTCCTGAGCAAACCACAGCTTATGCAGAGACTGCTTTCCTGCCTGTCTCCTAGCTCCCGACAGAAGAATGGTGTTGTTTGCGTGGTAGTCTCTTTTTTGGTCCAAAGGAGTCGGTTCTTTGTTCTGATTTATCACCTGCATAGGCATTTTGTCTGAACAGGCAGCTGAATGAATGTTTTCAAGCACTGCACTTGCATCTACATCTCTAAATTAAGAAGTCCCAAGTTTTCTTTCACATTGCAGCATGCCCTTCCCACTGGAATGCAGTAGTTTCTTCCTCTTTGTCCATGATTCTTTTGCTGTGATTTTTGCTAGTTAAATTTTAGTTTGTTGCAGTTTTACCTGGGTTTTAGTTTTATGACATAAGAACAATGATTGATGATTGTGATAAAACAGTTACCAGATGCTTTCCTTTCCTTTTCCTTTCATTAATTTTCTAGAATAACAATTTCATCATTAACAAACATTTCATCAAATGGAAACATTTGGATGTTCCTTTAGTATAAATTTCTTTCTGACTTAATTGCAGTGCAGTTTAGATTATGTGCTGTCATCATTTTCCACACCGTTTAATGGAACCGAGCTTTGAATAAAGGTGTGATTGTGAACAAGCATGTACTGAGATGTGCAGCCATCTTGAACTGTGCTCCTTGCCTCTGAACCAAAAGCCATCTTTCCATCCTTGCTTTCATCCTAGATTCATTTATCTGTGGGATCATCTGGCTCCTTCAGATTCCTCATGCATCTCTTCCAGCACAGTTTTCACTGCTTTCCAACTAGATCCCAGAGTCAGCATATCATTCTCATCCTTCTTGACTTAAGCTGGCTTCAGCACAGCCACATCATGCTCTTCAGTCTTCTTGTCTCCTGATTTGCAGGAGTCTGTCATCTCCTGTTGTCCTGTTATCTCCATGGTCGCTGGTTCAGATGATGCTTCTGGTCTCCTCTCACTCCCATCTCAAAAAAAAAAAAAAAAAAAAAAAAAGCAGAAAGAAAGAAAGAAAGAAAAAAGCTGGGAGGGTTCTGTAGAGTTTTACTCTTGATCCCTCTTCCCCAGCAGTTTACAAGCTCAGTGTTGTAAGTGGGTTTACAAGTTCAGCAGAGGTTCAGTTGTTTCTGCTGCCCCCTGGGAGTTGAGTTGCAGCAGGACACATTTGGGTTTTGCAATTTTCAGTTTGTCATACTCATCAGCACATATCTGATGGCTGTCTTGTGCACAACTCGCAAAACTACCTCAGTTCCAGATATGCCTCCCTTTGCCAGCCTCAAATTCCAGCATGTGTTTTTTTTCCCCTTTTCCTAGATACACTCAGGCACTGTTAGTGTACAGAATGGCTAATATAGGGTTCTTCATATTCTTCATACACTCTCAAATTTTTCAGCTACTTAAAATCCTGTACTAGTATTGCTTCTCATACTGACCAGTGTTTTCCTCATAGTCCCCAAGAGGTCCTTATTGCCTTCAGCACTTAATCTCAGCTTTCTTGCCTCATAGGTTTTATTTAGAAGGTCACTGGAGTATGGACCAACTTTTTGTGGTGTTTATACATAGCTTAACCAGAAAAGGATGTTGATCTATAGCTACGGCTTTTAAGTACTTGTGTATGTATAAACAAGTAATAACTACTCGTGTCCTCAGCTGCGTGTGGTTGTGATTCTCAAGAGAGACAACTTTCTTGGTAGGGAGAAAAGTGAGGGAGAGAGGGGCTAGCATGCCTATGGCTATTACTGAAGGTGCATGAAGATAACTATCCTAAATTCTATTTTATTTTGTTTTGTTTTATTTATTTATTTTATTGTGGGCAGATAAGGTTCATTTACTGTTCTTCCAGCTTAGCTATCTGAGGCTGATGAGGGTTTATTTGTAATACTTCTCTGTAAATTAAGTTATTTTTGCTCAAAATAACAGAAATGGGAAACTGACTTAGAGAGATTCTGTCAACATAAAAATCACGGTTTGTCTAGAGGGACTAAAATGAATACTGCTGATATGGAAAAAAATCAAGGGATTTACCTCCCCTTTTTTCAGGTTTACTTTTGGCACCAAATAGTACCTTTTTGTAAGAAGTTTTGTCATATACTCAGTCCACAATGAAACTTTGTGAGTCTTCCCTGAAAATGTGCTAGGGGATAAATATTTAAAACTGTTTTACTAAAATTTTTTAAGAAAGAGAATTTGAGATCACATTATTTTGAATCCTTTATCATTTTAAAAAAATACCCCCACAAACGAAACCCCCACAAATAAAGCTGAATATAGTTTAAGTTGCTTCTGTTTCTTTATTGTCTTTTTTCTACTTCTATATTTTATATTTCCATTACATTTTTTATGTTGTCCAACTTTTAACTGAACATGCAAATTTTAAAGGAGAAAAATTATTTTTTTCAGAGTGTTGGGAAGAAATTACCTCCAGCCACAGCAACTCAGGAGCCAACAAAAATAGAACTGGACAGCAGAACAAAAAGTAGGTTTCACTGTTTCTTTTTCTTCGCACTTTGTGCTATTAAGCTTCTTAAAAGCAAGCTTAGCATTTTTTCTTTGGTTTTGGCTAAAAGAGTGCTCTGTATATCTGAAAAGCAGGAGGCAGTTAGATATATTTAGGATAAACTTTGAATAGGCAGTACATAGACAGAATGTTTTGTTTCACAGGATCCTCAGATTTTTTTTGCTCTGATAATCCTACCTCAAGTTTTCTGCCATCAAAAATCAAATTAAATTACATCATCAGCTTTCAGCCTTGAAGGTACTTCAGAATTAATTACAGCTGAATAAGATCCAACTTCATGTTGTAACTTGTAGGTGCATCATAGAAAAATATCTGTGGTTGAGAGTGCCTTTTTTCCTCTTTTTTCTCTCTTTACTTAGCAGAAACAATTTGTGTAGGTGGTATAGTTTGTGTAGGAACTAAAAATTAAATAGTGACCAATAATTTCAGGATTTTTTTTGTTTACCTTGATGCTTAGAAGAACAAAAAGCAATAATTAGATCTCTTAGTAAGGTCTCAATTCTGTTCTGTGGAGATGTATGTAACTAGCTTGCCAAATAACATGTATATATTCCCCATCCTTTGTTTTTATTTACGTGAGGTTACAACTAAATGGTTTTGGATTTTGGTAGAAAGCAATAGGAGGGAAGAGAACTTAGCTATATCTTAGCAAAGAAATTGATGACAATATAAAATTTTGAGTTTCTGAATTAAATTGTTGTCCATGTTTAAGGATCTTTTGATATCACAGGTAAAAATTGGTCAAACTCTTTCTATAAAGCTGGTAGAAATAAATCTCCAATTTATTCTGTGTTGCATAACTTTGCTCACAAAAAAAGGAGTCTCATCCATCACTTTACCACTCCACATCTGTTTCTTTCAAGATATGTTCAGTTCAGCTTAGTTACTCAACCATTTATGTAGCTTTGAAATGGTCAGGAAACCAAGTTATCTGTTTCCCTGTAGGAGTCTATATGAAAACTTATGAGATTTTGTCCTTATCTGTAAATTATGTTTTCCTGTGTTTTAGTTCACGTGATGCCTCTTTTTATAAACTTGCACAATTCTTCTCCTTCCTGGTTATGTTTGTCCTTTCAGAGAGTAAACAGATAACATTTTCCCCAGGACTGGAATACAGACAGACAGAGGAAGGGAAGGATCTGGAGGAGGAGAAAAGGAGCTGTCTGAGGAAAGTGTCTGGTGAAGACAGTTTACTGCATGTTTTCAGCTCAGAGTGGCAAAAGCAGCTTAAAACAGCTTCACGAGTTCCTGTCCATTAGCTGCACCGCAGTGATTGGCTTGCCGCATCCTCTTGCTCTCCTTGTGACGCAGGGCTGTTAATGGGAAGCGCTGTGTGCGCTCTAGTGCCCTGAGCAAATGAGAACTCAAAATACTGAAAAGTGTGCACACTGGTAATGTGGAGCTAGGCTCCTGAGTCGGTGTGTTTTGGCGTTATCTTTGCCCACCTGCAGCTCAAGCAGGTTAAGCTGACCTAAGTGCCAGTGGCATCAGAAAGGGTGATCCCAGGGCCCTCGGGGCGGTAAAGCCGCAGTGGGAAACAACTGCCTCTTTCCACATCATCTCATACTTCTGGCTGCCAAAACTGCTCACTGCACCACATCCCAAGTTACGGGGCTTTCGTGTTTGTTCCATGTATGAAAAAATGTGAAAATCTTCTGAACAGTGATAGGAGAACTGTGCCATCTCCGCTGACACATTTGGGCTCTGGTTGGTTCTGCTTTCACCTCTTTTAGTTATTTCGCTGGGACATGCCTTTTGGATCAGAAAAACCCTCTTCTTCTGTCACCTTCCATTTTCACCACCTGTGTGTGCAACCATGGTTCAACATCCCAGTTGCCAGATCTGATGAGAAGGGTAGGCTGCTGATTTATACAATATCTCCACATGCACCTATCTTCAGAGTCTCCGAATTTTCCCTAAACTTTGTTACTTAGGACATTTTATTTTGGGGGCCTCAGTAGGATTTTTGGCAGATCTGTTCTCGATTTGGAAAGAGAGCCACGAATATAGCAAGGTCTGATAATAATGTAATTACCTGTAGTTGTCTTAGCCTTAAATGGCATCAACAGGAGACTTTTCAATCAGTTAAGTTGTCCTGCATGTAAATTTAAAACCTCTCAGTGAAAATGAAATGTGCTTCAGTGTGGCTTCATTTTTGTTATCCACTGTGTGTGGCTTCATTTTTGCTATCCACTGTGAGTGAGAGGAATAATTTTGTAATAATACAGTTAATATCTGATAGTCTGTCCATAAAAGTATGATCTAGTATTTGTGATTGTAGGAAAACTTTTTAAATGCTCCATTGGAAAATGGGTATTTTCCAAAGTTCTATCATATTTATCTCCTTTAAAATGTAGCAGTGCAACAATGTAACAGAATTTTCCTCAATCCCAAGACAGGGTAACTGAACAACTCTCTATTTAACGTCCTGTGTAAAGTAATTATATAATCCTAATGGGTCTGTGGTTCATTCTGAATATCTGCTATTTGTTCTCTTCAGTCTCGCACGTATTTTTTTCCTTTCAAACCACTCTGTGTAAGTAAAAATAGAAATAGCTGAGCTGTTCTCATGAGCCCTTAAGGGCTTCCAAACTAGTCTAAGGCAGAAGGATTTTCTTCAAAGTTTCATTTTTGTTATCTCCTAAAAACCTACCACAAGCAAGCCTGAAAAAGCCTGATTCCAGAAAGTTTCCAGTCTCAAGGAAAAACTGATCAATCCAAATTGTGGCATATAGCATTAAAGCATCATTCCACCTCAGACCTCAGATGCTGTCACTTCAGCTCTGACTATGTCCCTGGGGTGGTGGGGTCCAAGTTGTTCTTGGGGTCTCCAGCTGCTGAGCAAAACAGACACTGCGCCATTCTCCAAAGGGGCAGCAGGAAACAAAACTCCACAGATTGAGCTCAAAATGGGGAGGGGGCTCTTGGGCAGGTGATTCGGATTCCCTTGGGCCAGAGGTGTGTGCCAGGAGCAAGGGAGAGCGCCCTGGCAGAGGAGGAACCCAGTTCTTTGTCTCCCACCTGGTTCTTTCCATGCTTGATGTCGGTGTCCCCTCTTCGCAGCTGGGTAAAAGCCGTGGCCAGGAAACGTGCAGCCGCGGCCTCTTCCCTCTCTGCACAGGGGGCTTCAGCAAGGAGCGCTGGTTGCTGACTCTTCCCACATCTTGATTTATGAGCCTGCTTTTTTCCAATAGCTTCCCTGCTGTGGCGGGGGAGTGATAGACTTCCAGGGGAATTATGCTGCTGTTGAGTATCAGAGACATCAGTCTTATGTTTCTGGGCTGGCGCGTGCATGCATGTGTTTCTATACCTATATCTCTGGGGTGATGATATGCACAGTCCAAGAACTGTTTTTGCTCTGCAGTAGCCTGTTTTTAGTTTACATGGCTTGCAGTGAAAAGGCTATTCTAGAAACTATATATCATTTTTTTAGGTAGCTGTGTTGGATTCTGAAATTCAGCAAAGCAAAAACATCCACCATGACCGAGAGAACTATTGCAGATTACTGAGATTGCAGAAATGAAGTATAAATAAGCAGATGACAGAAAAGCAAAAGCAATAAGCCCCAAAATGCAGTGGCCACGGTAGTTAATATCAATTACTCTACTTGCTGAATATTTGCAATTTGTATTAACCTGTTACACAACAGGAATACCAAAAGCCTAGCAAGCAACTAATCTTTCTGCATGGTAGTAGAAGATATAAAGATTATCTGAATCTGGATTAATGAGGCCCTAATTAGTTCTAATTCTTTATTTGATGAAGTGGTGTTTTGGTAGTCTGAGCCTGGTGATGTTCTGTGAAGGTATTTTATTTGTGCAAACCATTTATGTGTCTTGAGTCTAACAGTTAATAATATAACCAAATTCTGCTGAGTGTTGGTTTTGGGTTATTTTTTCCTCAGTTTTATCTTTTTGTTAACAATGATGCAATCTTTCACTGCTTAGACTTGGTAGATTTTGTTCCATTTTGGAAACATTTTGTATGAATAATAAGTAAAAAGAGGAAGCTTAAGCTCCAGGGGTACTAATTCTATGCTGTTTGTTTTCTCACTTATCATTACTGTTTGTGTCCATGTTGGTTAGTGATGATTTAGGCTTCATGAAGGGAGAAATAATTAAGCTTCAAAAAGCAAGTATATGGGGTCACTGTTTTACTTAAAAATATATATAAATATGAATATATAAATAAAAATATATATAAAGTTAGAAGGGTGAATCTAGCACAGTGGTTGTGTTATCTGAGCCTGAGGAAGTCTTGCCGTGGAGTGGAACACAAGGAAGCAGCAGCAGCTGTGAGAGGAAGAACCTGTGTCATCTTGGCCTAAGAGGAAAAGCAAATTCTAGTCACTGTCCCCTGCAAAATTTAAGCCTGAAGGTGTATATGTCTGTGGACTGCTGTCTTGAATGTCATGGCTAATCCTAAGAGTCTGGCAGGAGAACAAATAGAAGGGCGTCCTTTTAAAATGAACAGGACCTACTGGTATAGTGAATGGAGTTTGCTCAGTTCTAGTATGAACAGTATAATATTTAACTAGTCTCCCAAAATACCAACAAATGAATTTACCTGATACAATATTGCAGGACCCCAAGCCATACAGAAGTTTTGTACATTGAAATCAGTGTTTTCCATTGAAATTGTAAACACATATCAAGCCACTGAATTCTATGGGTGAAATACAGTATTTACAACAGCCTAAGTAATGAAGTATTCTATAGTATTTTAGGTTGCAAGGCTATCTCTTGCTGTTGCTTTCCCTTTTAAGGCACTGATTTTTTTGGCTTGAAGCTATATCAGAAAGGCCAGATTTTGAACTTGGGACAGACTCAGGGGCATAAGGCATTGCAAGAACATTCATGTTAACTATCTCTATACATGCATCTTCTTTCAGTGTGCAGTTCATGCAGTTATTTATAGAGGATAGCCCCTTTCTGCTATTTAGGATGGTCCTGAGACACTTTTCCCTCACTGAAGTGTGGGCTGCGACAGGCAGCTAGTCATCACTATTTTGTTCTTTGCTCCTGCTTTCTCCTCCTGCTCCTGAGCTCTGAGGATGACCTGGGGAAGGGCAGTCATGTTGCAGCCTGGTCACCCCAGGTCCCCCAGGCGTCCGTCAGAGAAGGCCTGGATTCCTTCCGCCTTCCTCCCAAAGGGCAGGGCTAGAAGGCAAATGCGCAGAGACAGTGCTTATTCCTGCTTCATTGTTGTATCCAGCCTAGTGAAAACAATGCAGTTCAAAAGTCTTTTGCCAAGGGCACATATTTTCAAACCATATTTATATACCATGACCATACCTAGCCCAAACCCGCTCAGTTTAGCATATGTCAGGCCACAAGTTGCACTGAAAGGCTTGCATGAGATCCTACCTGTTTCAGCTGTGAGATCTGCAGTGAGGCTTAGCTGCTCACTCGGTTCCCTGACGAATGGCCCAGTGTATGGCCGGTTGTCTGCCTTTGCTTGGGAGGAGCTGTGAGTTTGCAGGGAGAGATCATCTGTGATCTAAAAGAGTAAATTGTTTTTGAATTAATACATGTGGACTGAAAATTCCATGAGTATCATCTTTTCCCCTCCCTTGGCCTTATGTTTCCAAGATGTCTCCTCTTTGGGGTTTGAAGGGAGGTATATTTTTAAAACATATCTTCAGGTCAGAGAAAACTAGAGAGGCTTCTGGAAGAACCATCTGTGATTTATGAACCTAACCTTGGATATCTAATTTGAAAAATGGTAAAGATGGAATTTGTCATCTGCAGTTGGGGACACTTAATATTGGTATTTTAGTGTGAAGGTTTAATTTGGCTTAAATCTATTTACTACGTTTGTAATAGAGTACATTATTCTGACCTTAAGTTTATTATTTTTCTTACTTAAAAATCCAGCAAGTTCCAATGTGGTCTCTACTGTGCTGTGTATCTGAAATCAGTCTTGCCTTTTTTTCTCTTTTTCCTTCCTACCTGAATATAACTGCTGAAATTAAGTACTTTTATATCATTTTGCTATATTGTGCTCTTCTGAGTAAGGAAAATTTTAATAGTTAAGCGTCGTAGCCTATTAGACTCTTCTCTGCTTTCATTAATCTGATTTTAAAGATTCATATTATTTTGAGTCCTCTTGGCTTTGGTTTTGCTTCCTAAAATCATATTGCCCTACCATTGCTTTCCCAAAAGTTTGAAAGTTGTTACCTCATTTTGTCCAGCCCCTTACATTGTCCCAAATACGTCCAGGTTCTTGAGACCCTGCTCTATTGCAATGTGATCCACAGGCTTCTCCTTACTCAGAGCGGTGTATTGATTTAGTGTATGTCAGTGAGAATCATGCTGGAGGAGTCCAGCCTTCTGCTGCGCCTAAACCGGGGACCTTTTCCATAGCTGTGTCTTCAGAGCATGGGGCAGCCACGAGCCTCCTGCAGCTCCCTCCTGCAGCCTCTCCCGGCAGCGTTGGCCAACTCCTTCTGAACTGCATCAGCATTTGCCTGAGCTTAAGAGCCAGCTTTTGTCAAAACATTTTTCTCTGGTTTGCTTCCTTGTTTCTCTGCTGCCTGGATATTTCAAAAAACAAAGAGAAGAGCTTGGTGGGAAGGCTGCACAAAGCAAGGAAGAAAAGAGTTCTTGGCATTGAAACCACGAAGCAAAGATGTGTGGCTGTTTGCTATGCATGAAGGACTACAAGTCCTTGGGTTAAAGTCTTGCTGCTTTTGACAGCCATTTACTGCGGGATGCATATTGACACATGCTTTTAAAGGAAATGTTTAAAAAAAAAGAAGAAGAAGAAGAAAGAGAGCACTTACTTTCCTGATTGTAAATTTGCACTGTTCTTCCGGATGCAGACCCTGAAAAAGAGAGTGGGCAGAAGACTGGGGGATCTGTGGTTTCAGCATCTGAGAAAGTCAGTTACAATCTTCAAATTGCAAAGGAGAGCTGAGGGAGGATTGCCCAGGATAAGATTCAGGAGACGTGAGCCCCATGGACACTTGCTGTTCGAAGCATTCTTTAATCTCAGATACATGGGATTCATTCACACCTTGAGTGTATATGCAGTGGTGTAGAGACTGCTCTTTCCCACTGATTAGCTGTGAGTTGCTGTGCTTGGCTTCCTAGCTAATGTACAGATTATGCTATTAGCCAACAGAGGAACAATGTAGAACAGACGTTCAGGAAGGAGTCACCTTTGGCCAGGTAATGTTTGTCTCTGAGAACCCGGACTAGCATTTGCTGTTCTACATTACGGAAAAGAGGTGCTAAGGCTGTCGCCAATAACCAGGAGCTTCACTGAGCACGCAGCTCTCAACTTCCTTAGTTCTTAAAGAACTAAATTATTCTTAAATCTACCTCATCTTTGCATTAATTCACCAAATCTGTTATTTAGGAAAGCTGTTCTTCAGGATGAGGATACTCTCTGAATGCAAACAGCAACAAAAATATTGTTTAAAGTAGCTAACTCATTGAACTGTAAAAGTATTCTGAATCTCATCGGTCTCTCTTGTATGCTGCTGTGCATCTACCTAACTTAGGTCAATCTATGTCAGCTTGTACATAAAATGTTGTTATACTATCCTGAAGGCAAGATAGCAGGTGAAACATCCTAGCTGCATCCATGCAGAGATATCTAACACCCTTTCTACAGACTGCAATAAAATAGCAATAAATCTGAGCTGAAATCTGAACTGTGGCATGGTGGCTCTCTCACAGCTGGTCGTTTGGTAATGTTAATAAATGTTTATTGGACACTGTTCCCTGCTCTCAGAACCAGCAAAAAGAATCTGCTTTTTATGCCTTGTATTTTGTCAGAGATCACATTGACTATCTTCATCTGCCTCTTCTTTCTTCAAAGACATCAAAGGGAAAAAAAACTACCTGCTAATAGTCTTGGATCAAATTTTGTGTTTGATGACAAGAAATCTGTGGAGATAAAGAAATTCTTGTTTACTTGAACTGGAGCCGTATAAAATTTATTCCCTTTCTGACCAGCAGTGTGTGAATCAGAGAAGAGCATTCCTCTTCCCCATTAATATTAATTTGCTTCTTATGCTGACTGTGCTCCCAGACAGCATCTCTTCACATGCATGTGTGTTGGCTCCATTTGGAGTAAGGTGATGTTCATATCATTGGACATTAGCAGTGGGGAAGCAGGTTCTGAATCAGAGTGCTAGGGTTAGGTGTACACGTGTGAGCTTGGTGTCTGGGCTCCCATTGGATTCAGTGGAGGTCTGTCTGTACTGTCCATGGAGCTTAGAGTGTGATTCAGCTAATCAAATGTAGGGGGCTGCTTTTCTGGTGAAGAGTGGCCCTCTAGGCTCCACTGACTGTAGGGACTTGATCTCCACTGACTATAGTGTGAGCTTAAACACATACATCATAGGTTTCTAATCTTATGTGACTGAATCTGATTCCAGATCCCAGTCCCACCCTCAGAGCCGGGGGCCGTAGGCTGCATCTGGTGCCATTTGAGATACTGCAGGGTATTCTGGCTGGCCTCCAGCTGCCAGTCCCGAAGGTTCTGGCTCTCCCATAGGTTGTGCATCAGACCTGCTAACCACGCAGGTGTCTCAAGTACCCACCAGTGCCTGAAACGGCCCCTGGCCTCTGAGCAGCTGAACTGACACTCAGGTGGAGCCCCAGGTGCATCTGAGTGAGATAATGCAAATTCTCTTTAGAGTATGTATAAAGAGATAGGCTCTGTTGTTTTGAATTAATTTAGGCTTCTGTGCCTTGCAAGTACCTGTTTCTGCATTGAGTATGACAGATGACTGCAACACAGATAGAGGTCTTCAAAGTAAAAACCTTAACGGTTAAGTGAGATAAGCACCATCCTTTCTACAAAGGGCCCAGTAATTTCTGTGAGCATTTCTTGAGCGTGATAAACCTACTGTCTTTGAATATCACATTATTATACATTATTTAACAGCTGGAATACGTATTCCCCTTTTGTTTGTAAGGCACATTGGCATACTAGTCTGTTGCACAGCAACATGTAACTAACTTTTCATGACAACTGCTTTTTATGATTTCTGAGTAGGAGTGTTTGGCTCCTGTAATTTCCAGCTGAAAATTGAGATGATGCCTTATTTATAGACGGTGAAGGGAGAAGGAAAGAAGCAACTTTAGACTAATATTCAAAACTCTTTTTTTATGCTGAATATACAGAAGGTTTAATTATGAATTTAGTTTTATTAATGTACTATTTATTATTTTATCATCTTAATAGATTCAGAAATAACTGTTATCTTGTAGCACCAGGTGATAGATAAGCTATATCAGCCTGCTCGGTCCTTTATGCTTCCAATTTATGTGATCTGGTGGAAAGCTATACCAGTGGAAGTATTGATGCCAGTGATAAACACAGGTTTACTCTAAGAGAAGTGGCTTGGTGGCATGTTGCTGGCTGGAACAATTCTGTTTGAGATAACTGTCCTGGGAGTTTACAGAGCTGTCTTCCTGGATGACGCATGCAGGAATTCTCATCAGTGTTCAGCTTTTTTAATATTTCATGCAGTTTATGAAGGTCTATAATACAAAGAGAAAGATGGCAAGAAAATAAAATAGCATGTAGAGACACTTGTGAGACATTTATAAAGATTTTCACCTTTGGATAATCAATTGTTTTAAAGTTATATTTTATCATGTTGTATTTTCTTCCTTTCAGCCAAGGAGTATTGCAAAGTGATATTTCCTTACGAAGCGCAGAACGATGATGAACTCACAATCCGAGAAGGTGATGTCGTCACACTTATCAGTAAGGTAAAAGCAACATTTTTCTCCTATAAGCCAACATTTTCCTCCTATAAGCAGGGATGCAGTTTTTAAATTAGATATCGTTCAGTTGCCATGTATTTGTGCCTTTGACAGTGTCCTTCGTAAACAATGGTATTTTGGCAATGAAGCAGTTATAGATTTCAGAGACCTATATCTTCCTTTCTCTTGTGTTTTAGAGCCTCACCTGGATAAGGTTAAGCAAAGAACAGCATGTGTGTAAACTGATGAGTTTACAAGTGTTTATGTGATCAGTTTGAATTTGAATCTATTGGCAGATCTACAAAAATTGATCCCTTTAACAAAGATAGCAACCTCAGGAAGAAACTGGAAGACTTAAGAGAGCAGCATCTTTGGAGATCTCTATGTGAAGTGTGTGAATTATCTTTCTTGTAGGAATTGTGAATGGGGATAATGGCCTTTCATTATTTTAATGAGCTAGACACGTATTTAAAATATCTTTAGGACAATAAATGTAAGGTATATGGAAACTAATTACTTGCTGTTGAGATCAGGATCACTTGGAGCTGAAACAGTTTGGTGTCATTCCCCTTTCCTTTTTTATTTGCTGTATAATTCCATAAAACAGTTTAATTTTGTAGAGGTGGAGACACTTCTGACAGTCTTGCTTATTGGAGCAGTTAAGGAAATGACAGAATCATTTCCATGGTTAATCTTAAGTCCTTACTTCAAGCAACTTTCAAGAGACGCAGCCAGACATCTTCTATAAATGCATACAGTCTAGCCTGAGATCTCAAATAAGTAAAAAGCTTTAAAGTATTCCAGAGATTGTGGAACTAGGACAGTAGGTGAAACTAATCAAGTTTATGGTAGCTTTTAATAATTTTATAAAAAATCGCTGGTAAATCCAGCAGATTTTCCCTTTATCTAAATTTTTTATTACTTTTGGTTGTATTTATCTATTTGCATTCAGAGTTTTTATTTAGTATGCTATTCTGTAATTTTTCACATCCTAGTTTACAACAAAATGCATTTTGGACAATAATGCAAGGTAGTATTGTCTTTTATGTCCATCTCTTTTAAAATACATGACATGAAGTATTTCACAGATTCCCAGCCACTGCCACAGAAAACAATAAGGTATTGTAAAATCACAATGACATAAGAGTGAGAACAAAATTAAGCTTTTGAGATAACATCTCTTTAGTATTCCACAGGAAAATGAACTTTTCCTGAGAGTTTTAATTTCAACTCTGCAAAACTAAAATGCTATTAATCTCAGTCTTTTAATTTAGAATATTTAAGACTGAGCTTATCAAATGATTGATTTTATTTTAGGTTTGCTTAATTTCTTGGTCTTGTTTAAAGACTTCAGAGTTTGTTTAAATTTGTTTGACTCCTGGAAATAAGTATTTGGAGAAAAGGTACAAACTAGGAAAGGCTGTGGATTTTGCATGGTGAAGATGAATTCTGATAGTGTGCACAATAGTGTTTTTGTGCTTATATGAAGATAAAAGCACAAAATCTGTGATTGATAAGTGTCATATGAAATCACTTAGCAATTTGGCACTTGAGGGGGAAAAAAAACAAAGACCCTGGGAAATACTTATGTGGCAGTGTTTGCTATATATTAAGCTGTTTGCAAACTGAGAGGATGTCGTCGTTGTCCTAGAGAATGCATAGCATGAAATTGAGGAAAAATAATGATGCATTTGGTAGCAGAAGAAACTCTGAATTAAAAGGATAAATTGTGTATGTAAGAAATGTTTTAATGACTCCTGAAGCCTGACAGTGTCAACATATTTCTTATAAGACTCATTGCAGTGACCTTAATTTGGATAGAAAGGGTGGGCACCTTGTAGACAATATCCCAGGTCATACAAATACAGGGAGAGGGTGTTCTACCACACTACAAACTTCCACCTTGGCACAGACATTTATGCTGAAAAACTCATACATGTCTAAAGCATGGGAGTGTATGATTGCATTTTTTCATCTACCATTCTTTTTCACATCTCTGTTTTTTCACTCTAGTATCTATTAGAATTAGGAAAATCCACAGAGCTGCCAAATGAATCAAGCTGAGCTGCCCTCCTTCTGTTCCACTACTCTGCTGACATTTTCTTCCTTAGTGATGTAGCTACTAGAATTGCTATGCTAGAGGTGAACCTTGCACTCTAGAATTCATCTTAGTGCAAATTGAATTGTTATTTTCAGTTACAGAATATGTCATTTCTCTTGTTTCACATAGATTAAAGGTAATGAAAATGAGTCATTGCTGTGTGTAAAGTACTGCTGTTTCTATGTTTAGTACTTCATTATTTCATTTTCTTCATACTTTTTGTGGCCTTTCCATTAATTTAGCACCTGTCCTTCATGACTTTTTTGTTTAGCTTGTTTTGAAAATCGTTTGCCTGATTTAAAATGTTCTTATGTAATTATTTAATAGTGTCTCAGATCATGGAAATGGCTTTTAAAAAGTTGTTCCTGTCCTCTTTATTGACCACGTTGATTTAACTTTCTGAGATGGCTGGTCTCCAAGTGGAGCTGTGTTCTCCACTATGTATAGATAAAGAGACAGCTGTTCTATCGAAGTTTCAATATGAGATTTCATTTGCTTTCATTTTCCCATTCTCTTCTTCCTGCTTCCCCTGCCCCCAGTGGAAGTATATTTTTCTTTTATAGCAACTAACCAATTTTCCCAACCTGCAGTGAGCAGTTTATCAGTACGTTTTCCAGTATATCCTGCTATCCTCCTACTCTCTAATCTGATGGTATCAAGCTGCTGCAGACATTTTATTTAATCGTTTTCTTTTTCCTGTGGCTTATCACATGTCCACGAACAATTAGATAAAACCATGCCTCTAGAGAGTGGGGAATCTCAATGCAAAAGGGTTTAGCACTTCTCCTTAGATGCTTTTGTATGCTTTGTCTGAATTAATCTGAGATACTGAGGAAACGGTTCTTAACAAGTAGTCACTTTGCAGATCCTTTTGTGGTTTGCAGACCTCTTTGCAGACAGGTTTGTGGGGGGGGGGGTTCATTTGTTTTTGATATATAGTTTAAAAGATAGAATTCAAGTGATGTGGAGTCAGTTTTTTTGCCATAGAGTTCTGAAAACCATGGGTAATAATTTTGTTTTACTGCAATCTTCCAAAGCATGTGTCTGTCACCATTTCTTTTTAATTAGCAGCAGCAAAGTTGCCCCCCCCCTGTTCTGCCCAGTAACAGTTTTTGCTAGAGAGTTGTCTTTTAGCCAGAATTCAAATCACCATGCTTAGAGAGTCCTCTTCCTAACCAGAGTTAGTGACCCATATTAAGTGGAATTACATAGAAATGTACGGAGTCCTTCAGAAACTAATACCGTGGTTTTGCTTTGCCGTCAGATTACAGTTGCTATTAGTCTGTTTGTGAGAAAGTGATTTGCAGGCTTGGCCTTCCATGCTAGAGTACGTGAGACAAAATTGACTCTTCCCAATTACCTAGAAACAAGGAGAGAAGATCGTTACTTTTAATGAAAGAATTAACAGATGAGTGGGGTACTTCCTAAAACCACAGAGGCATTATCATAAAATAAGGCATTTTGCTGAGATCAGTAATACCCAAAAAGTATTCTTAATATCAAGAGTAACTCGTTAGGCCAGTCTATTTTCACACAATCGAATCTGTGGGAATGTTGAGAGCTCACAATCTTAGCTTCTTTACTGAATTTGCATTTAACTGAGAAAGAGAACATTGGTGAGAATGTGCAGAAGCGGATAAAGTAATAAATAAGGAGTGAGTGACAAAAGAATTGGAGAGAAATCTCATGAAAATGTACTTGATATGTACTAGATAAGAGAAGGAGATCTTAAATGAGCTAAATGGTAAGTCACTAAGAGAGCCTCTGTGTGTGCACATGCACGTGTGAGAATACATGTGTGAGGAAGTTCCTAGTCTGATGTTCACTTTAAAAATGCTAAAACTTTATTTTGTGGAAAGATAAATGGTATCAGTCAATGGTGAGTTCAAAATCACCATTTTAACAGTGCACCTATAGATGGAAGGAGTGAGATTATATTTCTCTCTTCTTTTTCAGTTAGATTAGTTATAGTCCCTATAATCCCAGTATAGACAATAGTCCTTTTGTCATGATCACCAAATAGCTATACAGTATAAAGAAAATACTGATAATTCTTTTCTCTAGACCTTCAGTAGGCCTTTGCATACTCTATCTCAAGTCCTCACTCTGTTTTAATGGATGTCGGGATCTTGAATCAAAAGTTGATCAGATCTTCCCTGTAGGTCTCTGTGATAAGGGAATTCGAATGTCTGAATGGTTTTATGAAATAGCCCAAGAATGCTGTGAACAGATTTGTTGACTCCCAAATGACTTCCCCAGTCACTTGATGAATGTGCTGTTAAGTTTCATTTAAAGACTTGAGTGAGTCAGAAGAGGCTGATCATTAACTGGTGAAAAGGCTGGGTATTTTGGGAGATGTAAGGGGAAGAACGCCATTATGCAAGACTGATGGCCAGAAATAATAGCTGATTAAACAACACATTGAGTCATTTCTCAGTGAATCGCGTAGGCCTAAATCAGGCACAGAATACCTGACCAGAAGCATGTGGTAGTAACAGTTGTTTTCTCATAGGTGAAATATCACCTGAAAGTCTACACCAAAAGGAGAAATTAATGACTTCACATACATGCATTCCAAAAATATTTGGAAAAGGCTTTTCTCTCTTGCTTTTCCTCTCTGAAGTGAATCCCTGAGTAGATGCATAGAAAAGGTTTTATTTATTAATTGCTGGAAATTAAGGGGAGCAAATGGTAGTTCTTCAGTTCCTTCACATGAGATATTTAAACATGAGAGATCAGATATTTAAATAGAAGAGATTAGAAAATATTGCTCAAAATTCTAAAGGGAATTTTTAGTGCCTTCATCCTGAAGGCAATAAAACAGTAGATTTGTTATATTCACCTCCCAGAAAGAGTCAAAGAAAAATATGCTTTTGGAAGCAAGAGAACAAAAAGTAAAACATAGTCATTTTACAGTTTAAGGTGATTGTTGTGAAAGTAGGTGATAAGATAATTTCATTAGCTGAAAAGATATGAATGGCAAGTGTTGAAATTCACACTGGAAGTTCTTCTTTACAGCTTGAAATGTTTCTATTCTTTTAGTAATTTTTCTAGAGTCTTCACAACATTCTTCACTACATTTGGGCAAGTCTAAAAACATTGGTAGTAACTGCGCTATGCTACCAGACAAGAATGGCAAACTGATGTTTTATCCTACTCAAATATTGATTTTGGAGATTGTATTTGTAATAATAGAATCACTTCTAATCAACAGAATATACATGTGACATTTTCAACTATTGTCTTGAAAATCTTAGTATTTTTCATTCTAGCTCTTTTAGGCATAACTACTGTAGGCTACTTCCAGAGTTATTAAACGATACCTTTTTTTTATGCATACGCTACAGATTTCCTGTAGTCTAGTAAATTCTGACAAAATGCGTAAGATTCTGGAGGCTTCACTGGCATGTAGAAATGGACCTGTGTGAAAAATCAATAGTAATAACTAAATAATATCAAAATTAATACATCAAGAATACACTGGCAGCTGTGCACGCGTTTGAAAGCAATTTCACTTGCAAGAGTGTGAAACGTTTTGTTCGACTGCATCAATCTGCCTCACATCTAGGCACTAAAGACCACATGGTCATGAATTCACCATCATTATCTTGAAATATGGAAGACGTAAAGGTACTTTGTTCCCAGGAATGAAAGTGGTCTGGGTAAATAACATAAACTACTTCTCAAATTTGAAAAGCTGACTGTGATGGAAGGGTATCCTGCTCGAAACCCTTCTTGTCAAGAGTAGGAGTAGTGGAAGGCAATATCAGCAGCAACTCTGCTAACTCTGAATGCACAAGATGTCCAAATTGTTAGATGTCAGTATTTCATCTGGAGTAATAATATTGTACCTTGCTGCACGTACCCAGCCTGGCTGTCCCTCAGCCTCCACCTGCCTGGACTGCAGAGCCTTTCTTCTCCCAGAGCGGACTGTGGCTGCAGGTTAAAAGCTGAGTGTATGAGACTTGTGGTCCCTAGGAGGGGCGTGATTCAGGGAGTGTGGTGCACTGAAGTGACAGACAAACATAGAGGGAGATCCTTTCTGATTTTGCAAAGGAGCTTGCAGGAGGAGGTGAATTTCACAGAGAGGGGTCCAGCCTCCCTTATGGATTCACCAAAACTGTTTGAAGGATTAATGAGGTTAAAAAGAGAGCAACAGACCTGCCCAGCCTCCCATAATCCTAATGACTCTATTCAAATAGTGCTGTGAAACATGGTTTATCATTATCATGAAAGACACAGTAGGGTAATGCCCATCACTAGTGAGAGACTTACATGACAAATGTCCTGGTCTCAGTATTTAATGACAGTTCAATTGGTAGTGCTTAATTTTGTGTTGGGGAAAGAAGAGGCATAAACCTAGTTTCTAAAAATAAGCATAATGGCAATCAATTTTTGCAAAGATAATATTTGCATTTGGAGTTGTTTCTAATTTGCTTTACTGTAAGATTTGCAAGTTTCAAGCTATAAAATGCTGTATTTTAAGTGAGTCCCTGCCCCAAAGTACATACAATTAAGTAGTAAAACAAATCAAGTAAGTACAGGCTAGTAGAAGGGTGTAAGGAAACATGAAATGATATTCAGTCTTGAAATCTCTGTCATAATGTCAGGTTGTCACTATATAGTGGCTACTTTGCATTTGTCCACGTTAGAGTATGGAATATATTCTTATGCAAAAAGCTTAATATTTTCCAATTTTTCCTATAGTCTTTAGGCATTTAGTGTCACCTTTGCTGTATTTATAGATACTTACTGAAATACGGCCCTTTTGCCGAAACAGTTCCCCCAGTTTTTCTCTTACGATGTCTTTAAATGCTCATCCTGGTGCAGGACGTAATTGTCCAGAGCGCTTTCTTTAGTTGTGAGGTTGCCAAGGATAACTAGGCTGGGTAGGGTTATGAAGGAAAACAGCTGCTCGAACGGATGCAGGAGGCTCCTAAAGGGATGAAATTAGTAAGTGCTATTTACAAGAGTTCTGCCAGTTATTGAGGCCACGAGCAGGGGAAGGAACAGCAATAGGACACTTTGATAGAGGAGAGCGACTGCTGATACTGCGTTGAACGTTTTGCTGGATTATGGCCTCTCTAGGGGAGAAACCTGTCTGTTTTCTAGGTTTGTTTGCCTGGTTGTTCCCGCATTGCTGAATTTTTCTCCACACTTTTAGTTGCAAACAGCATACGTATATTTGACAATCTTTGTCATACCAGTGAAATGCATATAGAAATTAGAAGGCTTTTATTTTTTCTTTTGTCATGAGCAAATAGATGGATAATAACACTCATTCTCTCATATGAAGATGGAATTTCTGGTATTTTCCACTTTATGGGTAGAAACATCAGAGTGATAATATTTGAAGTCATTGAAAATAAAGTTAATTGTCCATGAAGGCAGAATTTTCATAGCAGAAAAGATACGGTAGCTTAAGGGTATCTCTTTCAAAAAGGGGGAAATAGTTAGTCCTGTTTCAGGATAGTCACCCAGGTAATTTTATTTTTCCTTTATTGACTGATAAAAGTTTTTATCTCATTTTTAAAAATGATTTTACTAAGACAGCAATACAGAAAAAAAATCAGGTTATGTAGTGGAAAATACATAACATGATTCAACAAAGTTAATAAAAATGGCTTTCAAAGTAGTCTGTTAGCAACACTGGAGACTTTTCTTGGCACTAAATATCTGGTCACACAGGTGCCTTCATTTTGGATTTTGGTACAGGATAGTTTCAGCATTTGTGACTTTTGCTGCCATCTTGCATATAGACACAGAAAGGAATAACATAAGTAGACATCAAATAATGTCCGACTTCACGATAGCTTTTAAGATGCTCCGTCTTCAAAGAATTGTGTTCTCTTTGTGAGCAATAAAGGCTTGCTTGCCTTTGGAAATAAATAGGTATTTCCATCAGAGAAGAACAGTAGCTTAAAAGGTCTTAGTGCATGCCCTTTTTCTTCTCTTCTGAGGTAGCCATCTCAAATTATTCAGCACATCTTTGGTCAAACCCTGTAATTCTGCATAGGTCAGAATAATATTTTGAATTAAAACTTCTCCTGATGTAGGGGCGGGTCCTAGAGGCCATGCTGCAGTAGGAAAAGGGTCGCTCTGACATTAAATTTTTTTGAGAACAAAACAAGCTATTCCTAGTGCGTCTTCTGTGTTGCCTGTCCCCGTATGCTATGCCAGACACCAATTTTTCACGCTTCCAGCCTGCTTAGCGGATCGAGAAGTCTGCTTCCCCCTAAGCTGCTGACTTCATACAGGAAATTACTTTGCTAAGCTTGCAGGCCGAGGGGGCAATTTTCCATGACTGCTGGTAGGCGGCTGCTGAAAGGGCTGGTTCTCCTCCACCGCTTTAGCCGCCCGACATGGTCTCGGACGCGGCGGCCCTGCTCACAGGCTGCGGCAGAGCGTGCGACTGGGAACGGCCATGGGAGGAGCGGTGTGGCTGCCTTAGCCAGCAGCTTGTCGAGGGATTGGTTTTGCAGTAGTGTGAAACTTTTCCCTGAAGGTTTTGACCTAATGGGAACAAGAAGGTCTGAGTTTTTGCCGGATTTGAAGCCACTGTGCTGGATGTGATGGTAGTTGGAGGGCAGCCTGGGGAATCGGGCCCTTGAGGTGCTGCTTGCATGTGGCAGATGTTCGGGGTACAACTTCCATCATTGCAGAGATGAAGCACGAATGTTGCCTTGTATGGGTTATATAAAACAGTTACGTAAAACTTTTGGGGATGTTGATGATCAAATGAATGTGTTCATTTTCTAAAATGATTGGATATAAGAAAGTTACAGGGAAAACAGATTGTTCTGTCATTTTCCTTGCATTTTTCTTCTTGCCTGAAAGTTCTTGTCCTTGTCCAAGGCTTTTAAATGTTTATACATAATTTTTTAGCACTTACTCATATCTTGCAGCATTTCTTGACCAGCGTGATTACAAATGGAGCATTAAGTGGCTCTGTGTATGGATAAAGGCTGAAAATAAGGTACCAGGTGCAGCTGAAATTTCACTAGTATCTTTAGAAACTTTACTGAAACATTAATTCTCTGAGCTGAACACTTAAATAAACTGTGAAAGCTGAGATTATTACGGGGACAGGAGCATCCAGCACGTAAATGTTTTTCTCTTTAGTATATTCATAAAAGCTATTTATTAAAATATGCAATGAAATGAAGTACTTCTTTCCTGTTCTCCTTATCATCAATTCCAGTGCTACAGCAGTGTCTTCAAAGAAAGGGATTATATTGTTCCTGGGAAGTCCCAAATTTGAATTTTGACAAATGGAAGCTCAGGCCAAGATATGAGGGTAAAGTGGCAGCATCCTCCCTGAATGTAAGGTTTGAAGATTTGCATCGTTTGAAAAGAGTTATTAGGTTTATTTGTAAGTATTTTTAATACAGCTAGGCTAATCTAAAAAGTTGACATATTTTAAGATTAAAGGAGAGAAAAGTTTTTCTACCCTGTGCTTATAAGAGATATCACAGAAATGCTGAGGAATCTGGAAGACTGTGATTATTGCTCACAGTGCAGGCTTTAGCTTCACTGCTTAGCTTCATCCTTTCTTTTATCCTGGCTGTTGGGTTCACCTGCTGGTTTGATGGTATTATCATAAGTCCAATCTTTTCAGGGTAGGGAGAGCCATTTTAAAGGGGAAGTAAAAAGGCGTATATAGTGCCAAGTAATTAGTAATTGTCATTACAGCCCTGGTGCAAAGACTTCAGTGATAGAGGTAATAATGGAATTAAATAATCCTTCAATCGTGGTGGTCTGTGTATATCGGCTCTCATTTAAAGGGAGATTGTTGGCTCATCACAGGGATAAATTATAGCTGTTACTAGCACTACCTTTCATGTTTGTTTTGGCTAATTTACCTTTATTTTGAGTACTTGAGTGCTAGGGTTTTATGACCTGGATCACATTTATTTCCCTGTGATATTTTGCTGACTGAACACTGCAAGTGAAGTGAATCCCAGGAGAAATTGTTTTGGGCAATGAACAGTATAATTTTTTCTGTTCGTACAAATATTTCATCAGAGCATTTAAGCTTCATTACTGATAAGCTACTTAAAAAGTCAGAAGGTTAGATGTAGACTGAAACAGTCCAACAGGTCTGGTCTGTTAAATCCTCTACTCTAACCCCTGTGTATTGCAAAGGGTTATTCTCAGCCTGGTACTCTTGTGTGGGTCCCACAAACCTGAGTTTGGCCAGAATGTATCTCCTAGAGAGGGATCTTGCTGTGCCTTTCAGTGAAAATGACTCTCTGGAAAGAGTCATATAACTGCAGCTGCAATAGTGTCTAAGTTCTGACAGTCTCTGCCATTTCTTTCCATTTAATGTTGACATGCTGAACTCTTAGCGGAGCCATAGAGTTTATGGATACAGAAAAATTTGTCTGTTTGAGTCCCTGAGTTTTAAAAGATGTGATTGTAATTATCATATATAAGGTGCCCTGCTGCTTAGGCATGGGAGGTGACAGGAGCTGGGGATGATCTGTGCAGGGTTTGAGTCTTTTGGGACTTAGAAGAATAAATCACTCTGGGTTACGGGCCAAACAGGGCCAGAGAGGGAGATTTCTCCTCATACGTTTCTTCCAGTGTTTCATAACTGTGAGTATTTGCAAGAAAGTGTATGTAAAAGGGAAAGGGGTGCTCTGCAGCGCAGCCTCAGAAGACTTATTTACTGTCTACTGGACTGTATCTTTTATCTAAATGATCTCGAATTAGGTGTTTGTTCATTCATTCATTCTGAACATTGCCCATTTTTAAAAGAATGTATTTGTTTAGGAGTACTCAGTTACTAGCTTTCAATCATAGCCATTTTCTTCAAAAATGTTTAACGCTGTTGTACTATACTATGAGGTCTCATTCTTGGTAACTAAGCTTAGTAAGTAACAAAGCTTCATTGCTTCAAATACAGTCTTAACATAAGGTGGGTGTAATAGAAGACTCTGGAAGGATGTTTTCCTTCATTCACATATATTTTACCAAGCCATACAAGCATTATGAAGACTCTAAAATCAAATATTCTCTGATTTTTTCAAAATAAAATTGGATTTTGAGAGCAATATGTCTTCCCTTCAGCATCATCATTTTTCAATGAAATGTAGTAAAAAATTCTTTTTCAATTCTTAAATATTATTCAACTACTTTTTTCACTCAGCTTTAATATAATTTTGTTGTCTCCCACAACGCCAAAGTTTTATTAATGAACATCTGATGCTGTATGAGGTTGGGTTTTCTTTAGCTCCTTTCAAAGTTATCAAAATAATGCTGATTTTTGATACTTGTTTTCACCAAAAATTTTCCACATCTCTTAAAATCCAGGCGGTCATTTATTAACAGGGGGGAAAAAGGTAGAAAATTCCCTGCCCATCATTGTTTTGCCCCATAGTGTCACACCCCAGCTTGAAAAATTGCGGAGCCTGTTCTGTGGCCCTTCTCCAGCTTTGGCGAGAGTTGGGCCCTTTCGACCCCAGCTCCACGCAGAGGCGTGCAGCAGCGCTGTGCCACCGGCGTGCCGCGTGGGTGGAGGGAATGGCAGAGCCCTTGTCTTGGCGATTTGACTTCCTACAAGGCCTTTAAATCTCAGATTAAGGAGTCTTTGTGTATTCTGTATGTTTGCGGATAATGTCTTGAAAAGTTCCGTAGACACATTTGGTCACCTTAAACTCAAAGGTGTTTAGTTTTTCTTTAAATTGTGAGGTTGCCTCTCAGTGGTGGGAAGGAAGGCAAGAGAGACTTTCACAGTGCCGGCAGTAATAATGTAATGTGCGGCTGCCGGCAGAGCCGAGCTGACACATGAAAGCTCGCAGTACTGGAAGTGTGAGAGGTATTCATGGCTTTTCTGAATAATGTGATTTTACAAGCTCAACATTGTTCCTGATGAAAACCAACCTGAGAAAGGCAGAAGGAAAACAGACATTTGACGCATACAACTGCCAACTGCTGGGATTTTTTTTTTTTTAATGAGAGCCCTTCTGCAAGGAGCTATGTATTCTAGTGGAGATTTCTGTGAAGCTGTGTTATGCTACCATGAAAAAATTTCACTTATCCAAAACTCGCACTGTTGTGTTGTCTCTCACTCAAAATTCTGGATAGTCTGTAATTTTTACTGCGTGATTTTAGCTTGCTAATTGGATATTTTAAGCTAGTAATATATAATTTTAAATTAGAAAAGGTAACTTTCATAGGCCACGTTTTTGAAAAGATCTCCATAAATGATGACTCTATATGTAAGTACATCCACTTGCATGGGCAGAAAACTTCATCCGAGCATTCAAAGAGTTCACCTCCCACAATACATGCTTTGCAGCTATATTTTCTGAGGATCTGCTGTTCTTGTTCTTGGCATTGCTTTCTATCCTAGCCATAATGATGAAATCACAAGTTCCTGTATACGCGTTTTTATCAGAAAAGCCAAATACTGATCCGTTAGTGATTGATGTCTAAACCCTAGCTTCGTGTTTTTGTCGTATTGCAAAGCAGCAGCACGTTCAGAGGGCCAGCCTACACAATGATCTGCTTCTTCAGAAAAACTAAAGTCCTATTTACAGATGAAAAGATCAGCCTTTTAAAGATTTATTTCTTCATGGATCTAGGCAGCTGCAACAATAGGTATGCTATAGGAGAGAAAATAAGTACAGATTGTTACTTCGCTTGGGAGCCCTGGGCAAGGAAAAGATCCTTCATTTGCATTTTTGCATTGCCCCTTTTGCTAGGGGCAGCTCAGAAAATAAGCTGGGAAGGGGCTGGATGAACTTGTGGCTGTTGCTCTCCCTGTGATGTTCGGTTAAGTCCAAAGGCAGTGAGGGACGATGGAGTCGGTGCCTCCTTGAAGGTGGGGTTGCTACAGGGGAAGAGGCAGGAAACATCTCTAAAATAAATGGAAAATGTGGCTGAAACAACTTCTACCTGTCTGGCAATAAAACCGTTTCTGCATCTCTTGCAACCCTTCAGTACGCCCCCAGAGGGAACCTCAGCACTGCCCTCTGCGGCTGTGCTGCTCTCCACCGACTCACTGGCTGAACAGATTATTTTAGGCAGCCCTTTCCAGCCCTGCTCCAACACTCTTAGATTCCCATGGATCTTATAAAGCTGCAGAGGTTGATCAGCTTTTGATATGTTCCCAGTGAGCATCAGGCAGCTGATGATGTTGGGAAGAGCAGTAATTTACCATCTCTGAGCATTTGCTGCCAGTTTCGGCAATGATCTAAACACAAGTCCAGGGGGATTCTGGACACAGGGCAAGAGAAGACTTAACAGTACAGCTGTGCCGAGAGCCAAGTAGCTACTGTTTTATGTTGAAGTGATTAAGAACAACAAATATTTCTTGAAATGGCTTTTAAGTAATTAAAAAGAAAAAGTGAAATAAAGCATAGTACCAGGAAGAAAACATATATCTGATATTTAATTTATGGTAAGCTCATATGCTTTGTTGACTCTTAGCAAAATAATGAAAAAATTCCATTGTATGAGTTTATACTAAGGTGATCCCAACCAGAATTGCTGCTTTCCATTTTCAGAGAAAATGTTGGTTGCCTTTATGATCTTTTCAATTGGATCAGGGCCTAGAGTACAGGTAAAGTAGCAGTATGGGCAAGAAATAAATGCATTTGTCATATTTAAGCCTGATATTCAGAGCTGTGGCTTTATTTAAAGTAAAATTTGTTTTTGGAACTTATGAAACTCTTGGCCATTTGGATCAGAGGGCCAGAGACTGCGACACTGTGATCGTTTCAAAGAGGGACATTTCAGCCATATTTGAATTACGCAGGCAATCTGTCATTGTCAAGATAGTATCTGAAAAACAATTCTGCATGGGGAAGACTCATAACCTGGTGGGTAGGAATTTACCTCTTTTAATGTCATCGTCTTGGATGTGGCATCAACTAGTAGATTTAAGATGAAGTTAGCAGGGGACCGACAACTCTGTCTTCTCAAGCTCCGTTGTCATCTTTTTTTAACACCAAAGAAAAATGGTGATGGTAATTGGCTGAAGGAAAGTTTGTATTCTTGTCTTGCAATCAACAGTATGCCAGGATTGGGAAGATGATTAGAGCTAGCGTCTTGTCAGTGTGTCTGGATACAGCTGCTTCTGTATAGTAAGTAAGTAAGTGGAGTATTTGTAAGACTTAACAGTATTAAGGATCCTTATGCTGGGGTTTTATGTTCAGTCTCCACCAGCTCCTGTTTTTTTCACAGTTTAAATGAGAACATTGAGAGACTGAACAACACAGTGTTTGTTCTAAGGTAATAGCACTGGTTTTGCTGCTAAATAGGATTGTTAATGCAGGATGCTTTTTGTGTAAGATACCAAGCAGTGTGATGCTGCTTTCATGCAGAAAAGGTGAAAGCATGACTCCGGTGGCTTATAGGTTTTATGAGCCAGCCCGAGAGTTGCTACAGGGTCTCATTGGATTTTCTAAGTGATACTAAGCTGTGATCTTATTCTGTCAACCCTACTTATGTTTTTCATTATATTCACTAGTGGTATCAAAAAGCTGGTGCTCCAAAATGGTAAGTTTTGGAATGGAAAAGTTTGAAATGGAAAGTTTTCTTTGCCTGTATATTAGAAGACCTTTGCACTGCTTTTGTCTGATCTCCCTAGTCATGCATACCTCAGTTGTTGGGGTTTTTTTCCAGTACTCTTTTAGTCACTACAGACTTTAGTTTCAGAGTGGAGCTGTGTTCTTGTCATTTTGTTGGGGTTTTTTTCTTTTAATATGCCCTTCTGGAAAAATGTTTGTTTTCTCCAGATGATTCCTTCTTACAATTGCCTTCACAGCTTGCATGTCTCACTTCTAATTATATGAAGGATATTTTCTCCTCTTATTCTTCATGTCAAGAAAAGGACTGATTTTTTTAGATTGTCTGCATATACCCTTAAAATTATTGGCAGCATGTTGAGAAATGCTAGTTGAATGCTGTTGTTCTGGTGGTTGCTGTTTCTCTCATGCTCACCCTTTTCTCTTACAAGTTTTCTCTGACTTTAGTAAGAATGCCTGTTCATGTTGACATTTTATTACCTTGTATTTTGTGTAATATTTATTTCTTATGGAGTTCAAAAATTCCTCAGTATTTCTTTCTCATCACTATGTTTTGTCCAACTTTTTACCCTAATATTTATCACAAAATAAATTTTGCTAATAAATCCAACATATTTAGCTTAATATCATTTACTTTTGATCCACTGAGTTTGGAATTAGAATGAATTTTGATTCTGCCATAGACCAGCTTTTCATCCTTCTTTTATTTTTCCTCCATTCCCTCACTTTATTTAATTCTCTAAAAAATAACTTCTGTTAAATCTGTCAGATTAAAAGACTTTGGAGCACAAATACTTCACTTGTAAGGAAGATAAAACCAAGATCTGTGTTTCAATGAGAAAATGCTGAAATTTCCCTCTAGATTTTTGTTTTCTCTATGTCCTACATCTTCCTCAGCCTTGACAATCAAAACAGACCAGCCAGTTTTATCCTACAGTTGATTTATGGGAGGTATTTGATTTCACTGTCAGTGTTTTGTACATGAGTACAGTCTCTGAGTCAAACTTTTGTAAGAGCTGATTTTCACAGTAGCTAAATGTTGTCCCACCTATCACCTAACTTGTGCATGTACTCTCCTGTTCATCAAACACAATTTCAAGGTTTTTTTCTTGTTTCTTAGTTCTCAGTTTTGCAACTTTTTTTTTTTACAGTAAACTGAAATGTATTTTCAACAATAAGAATACATTTTTTAATAGAACTCTTGGCTTTACAGAGAGATTGCAACATCTCATTTTTGGCTGTCTACATAATTGTTATGAGTGTGGTAGGATAACACGGAGACAAAGCAGAGGTCCACTTGCTTTGTTAATAAAATTGGAATATTGGTACTGGATTGAAAAAGCTTGATTGTCCTCTGTGAATTTTGAAATTATAGCCATTTTGCCAACCTTGAATACATGAAGCTACATTTAAAAAATAAAGGCAATATGATAAGGATTGTGTGGCTGCGGGGAATTTAGAAGTATTGGGGTAGCTTGTACTCAGTGTTCCCAGGCAGCCACACAGTCCTAATCATATTGCCTTGATTGCGCTTCACAGCTAGGTCATTTCTTAGTATGCGAGGCAGTTTGTGCAGCACTAATTCAGGTATCCGTGGGGGGAGTTCTGCCTCGTGGTGAAGACGTACGGGCTGGCAGCATCATCCATGGGCTCGCACAGCCTGCGGAGGCACAGCAAACCTGCAGCTGTGGCTAGCAGAAGGCGACCACCACTGAGGTCATTCCCCAGGTCTCGTCTGTAGCTTTTAATTTTTGAGATCTCCTTCTGTCCTTTTGCTCAGCAACACAGAGGCCTCCTCTGACAAATAAAGTAAATGAGAAAATTAAAGAGAAACTGCCTAAAGGTTTACTTAATGTATGAAAATCCCATGTGGCGATTGGCTGTGCAAGCCGGAGTGACAATTTGCAGAGGAGGAAAAAGCAAACATACAGCTGTTCTGGATTAAGGAAGATGTAACAGAAATAGTGTCTGCATGAAAATAAACCAGCCTTAAAAAAAAAAAAAAAAAAAAAAAAAAAAAAAGCGTTGAGTACAAAACTCGTCTGTATTAATAAAATGAAAAAATAAAAGCAAGATTTCTGATTCCTAAGAGCACAGCAAAACATCCAACCTAAAAAGGATGTATATGCTGGAGTACGTTGTGTAGTCATCAGGATTATTAGATAGCACCAGTATCTACCATCAGTAGCACAACCTTTTAATCTCTGGAGGCCTGGATTATTATTAATATTTTTTAAAATCTAAATTGGGTCTTAAATATTTTGACACTTTCAGGTTAGCAGAATAGAGGCTGGAGGGCACTATGAAACACCCTGTGTGACAGAACTCAGTGCACTGAATACTCGACTTTGCACTAGCAGATAGTGCCAAGTGGGAGGGCTCCTTCCTGTCAGGAATGAGGGGTTTTGGCAGAGGTAAGAGTAAAATCCTGCACAGTGCCTGCCTGTGCCATGCATGACTAGCTGATAATCTCGGTCCTTCATGGAGCACTGTAATTCACTCAGAGGATATTTTTAAAATGTCAGCTGGTCAAGGATCAGCCCTGTTCACTAACAAAGGCTTGATGGTCAAACAGAACTGTTAAGTATCTGCTAAAAAACTCACAGGAAGGTCTAGAAAAGGAAACTGTCCTTGGTGAAGGTCACCCTGCTAAAAAGAGGGAAGAAGGCAGGGAAACAGCAGATTAAGCAGGAGAGAAAAGGAGCGAAAAGAGGATGAAAGGATTGTTCAGTGCCTGCACGTGTAGATCCAGGAGCACATTAAATCAGAGTCTAATATTGAGATACGAAGGAAGAAAAAATGCATACCCAAAACAGACATTATGCAACAAACCATGCTATTTAGTTGTGTTAGGACATACGCTATCTCAGGAGATGAGGTGAACTGAATATGCTAAATAAAAAGCCTAGAACAGAAAAACAATTAATTTGGAAAAGAAAATCGTCCCATAAAAGCAATGATCTTCTTTAATGCTATTCTGTTTTCTCCCAAATACCATCAAACGTTTATTCATTATAACTTACAGATAAATACCAATTGGAACAATCATTGTGAACAATATTTTTCAAATTTCTTACGGCATTAAATATGCCTCATTAAGTTATCTTGCACTCTCCTGACATTTCTGTAGCAGCTGAAACAAATGATTCCATGGAAATGTAATGAAGATAAGGCCATCTTGCATGCATGTATTATCATGCAGTCTTTTATTGTGTTTTCACATTCTGATTTTCTTTACTGGCTCCTCTCCTCTATTTAAACTGCTGTTTACTTGCTCTAGATACAGAATTATTCATTTCCTCTTAGTTTATTTCCCTCTGCAGTTTTGTAGTGTGTTTACACTTTGTAAGTGTTTATCTTTGAAACTCTCCTGTGTCATGAGGGAGTACTATGATTTTTCTTAGGCATATGATGAAATGAAGAGCAGGGCAGTTTTAGTTAAAAGTATTTGCTCATTTTGGATACTTATCTTGGAAAAAAAAGTTTAAGCTCTGTCTTTTTAATGAGTATTTAGCATTCCATTCCCCTTTACATATCAGGCTACAACAGTGAGTGGTGCGAATGTGACATTTTTAGCCCTAGAGCTTTTGCATGTAGTTCACAAGTATGGCTTTATGACCAAATTGCATAGATAAACAGTGTTAAGACATGAACTTCTGCCTGGTGATTTTAAAACTATTTTCTTACACAAGAAGAACGTGAAGATTCTGGACTCCTTGATCCAATGCTGTTCCTGGAGGGACATTGCCTGATAGCATACACAAGGCTTATGTTCCTTTTGCTTCAGTCCAGTTTGTCTAGGAACATTGACCAGTTCAACTGTTGAGCAATTCCAGTGCATCTCTGCTACCAGAACTGTTAGATATAACCAGCTAGTGCACAGATGGTTTGGCCAGCCCAGATCTGTGGCCATGGAAGTTAAGCCTTGCTTAAGGCTGATGTTGCCAGATGGTTTAGGATCCCAGCTGCAAACCCAACCCTGTTTAGCCCTGTCTCCCCATAGAGTGGGGTGATCCCCAGTGAGTTCCTGTTGTGTCCAGTTCATGGCTGACACTCCTCCTGGGGCTTTCCTTTCTCTTGTGTCTCAGGTGTATGGTATTTATTACATGGCTCTGAGCCACATCAAGATTTAGGTTTACTGCTCAAGAGGATAGAAAGGTTGGCCAGCCTGGTGCTGAGCCATGTACCAAAATTGACTGAAATGATTTTAAGATTGAGCAGGAGATAGGTGACTTTCCTGTAATTGTGTTTTGGAAAATGACTGAATTGGTTCAGCTACAGCTTTCAAAGGAGAAAAATGCAGAAAATTTCAACTGGAAGCATTCTCTTTAGCAAAGATAAAAGCAAATGAACATGGAGCTTACCATCCAAGACTCGAGGAACAATTTTAACCATCTCTAAAATTGATGTGGTTTGTGTTACTGTTATTGTTCATTACCAAGACAGCTGTACTATTTTTTCATCATTTAGAATCACTGATATAGTATTCACTTGTTCTTCTTGTGAGCAGCTTAGCTGTACATTGTTTTGTTACGTTCACTGCAATGAGCTGTTCAAAAAATGCTTCGGAAGATGATGCTTGATAGTGATCAGGTGTATAATGCCTTCTTAATTGGACTGTGATGAAATTTAATAATTTTGAATGCAATTCTAATGTATTAAGGTTTTCTTGAGAGTATGGGAAATAAAGGAGCTTTAGTACCTCTTGGGATATATGATGTTTAATTAAGTTATTGCATTTCTCTAAAATGAAATCAGAGAGAATAATATCATATGTGCTCAAAATGCTTACTGGTTTAATAGATCAAATGGTGAAATAGTGTTTAGCTTTAGACACATAAGTTTTTGAAGGCTTACGGCATGTTTATTGGTCTCTCCTAGTTGTTCCGTATGATAATGTAATTCAGGGTGATTGCGGAAGTTTTTATTTGGTAGATTACTCTGTTAACCTGGCACTCCAGTAAATTGTCATGTTCTAGCCAAAAAAGCAGGACGTTATGCAAAAGAGCACTTCAGCACCTAAATCTGTTCAGCATACAGGCACATTACATTTTTCATTTTATTTTACTGTTTTGTAGGACTGCATTGATGTAGGCTGGTGGGAAGGAGAGCTCAATGGCAGACGGGGAGTTTTTCCAGACAACTTTGTCAAGCTTCTTCCTTCTGATTTTGAAAAAGAGGTAAGTAAATAACGTATTTCTTCAGCTTCACTTTAAAATACAGAATGAAACTGGATTTGAAATTCTGTTTGGAATACATGAGTTAGACAAAGCTTTACTTCTAACTTAATAACAAAAAAATATTGAGAGCAACAAATTTCTGGGTTACAAAGCATCTGTGAACAGTGTAGTACTCAAAGTCATATTAGGCAGTTTCTTTGAAGGGTTTCACGTGGCCTGTCCAGTCAGTCAGCCTCCACTACGTCATTCTTAAAGCCCTCCAGCCCCTGTTCTAAGTTTGAGAGAGAGAGAAACTGGAGATCACAGTGTCATTTGCTGGGGCAGGTGGTGCAAGGGTGATCAGATTGTTAACTTGTCTCCATTATTTTTGTGGTAGAGTGCAAAGTATTAGTGTACCACCCACTGTAGACAGATGTCATCCTGTCTTGCCAGCTGTCATAGTTGCAAGCACTCTTCCAGAATGAAAAGGGTGAAATTTTAACTGGGAGATTTGAAGGAGAATGCTAAACATTTGGAATTTCAAAGACATCTTTCTTTATCCTCTCAGAAATATTTAAAAAAAGAAAGTATAAAATCTATTTAAAAAAAAGCTTTTTCAGCTTATATTGATTTGAAAGTTGAAGGCAGAGTTGTTATTTCCCAAACAACATTTGGAAATACTGCAGCTTCCTGGAAGAAGGTAATGGATTACTTCTGCTAAAAAATCCGTTCTATTTTCAGGAATCCATTTTCAGTCATCAGTGCAGTATTATGAGCTTGTAATCAGCCTTTTGATGAATATTTTGCAGTGACTGTGTACGCCTTCTGTGATAAAACAAAGACTTACACTCTGCCTCAATCTTTGGCAATAAAATTGGATGCCAGAGGCAAAAATTAAATAACTTGGAAAGCTTGACAGAGGAATTATGAAACAACTTATAAAAGTTAACATGATAATTATTGAAAATGAAGGTAGAAGAGCAGCAAAAACTGTTGGAGATTAAAATGAAGTTCCATATCACAGTGGATGCTCTGGCTTTAGGCCTAGTAATAAAGGAAGGTGGTTTTCAGAAGAGGCAGAAATCATAAACCTTAAGACATTATGAGTCTTCAAATAATATTACAGAAGAAAAAAATCTTTTCTCTTATCCAGTGTTTTGGTGGTAAAATTTATTCAGTCTTTCTAAACTAATAAATGATATGTCATTAAGGGGTTTTTTTGTTTTTTTTTAACCCTTCAGAGTATGATGAATATAATTTCTGTTAGCCCCAAAACGGGCTTCTATGTGATAAAGTAATATTCTGAAGAATTAGAAGTAATTTTTTTCTATTGTCTTTTTGCTTCAGCCTATCATTTTCCTTCTTATTACATACAGAAAGCATGTCCTCAGCTGAATCTATACATGTTCACTGTTTCTGAAAATCTGTGACCATTTTAAAGCCTACAGAGAGAATAAGCATCCTGCCTTTCTACACTCAAGCTTTTGGGGGTGAAAGGCAAAAAAATTTAATAACTTAACTACTTGTTGTAAACAGTCTGTAAGAGACCTGTGAATAGCCCCAAAAATCCTGTGGTAAAATGACCAGACCATCCTTGCTTTTTAGTAATGCCTGAGATTTACTTCATTTAGGAAAATCCAGAAGTATTCTCTTTGTATGTTCCACCTGCAGCAGGTAGAAGAGTATAAATGAATGAATTTTGCAGTAAAGCTTGTTGTACTTGTTTTCACCACTATGTCATCTCTCTGCAAATAAGTGCTATGTGACTGAATATAATTGCCTATGTGGAATCAAGCTAAACTGAAAAATCTTTTATTAAATACTCCATTTCATTAATAAGCTGATATGAAAAGAGGAATAAAGCAAAAAAAAGAAAAAGTAGACTTCATGTGCTATCTCAGCTTACACTACCACATCAAAATCCTCTCATCTCTCATATTCTGCAAACTGTGTGTGCTATCTTAAAATTTCTTTTCAGAAACTTTCATCCTTGTGAATTGTTTCAGTGGCTGAGTGATATAAGGAAAACTCATGTCAAGATGTTCTCTTTTACTGGTTTTTTTTCGTGTGTTGTTGAACTGGATAAGAAGATGCATTCTGAAAAATCATCCTGGTTTTCTCTGATTCCACACTGTAAAGCATTCACAGAATTGTGGTTTAGTTTTGTATCTGAATTTCAGTCACTTCAAAGTATTTACATGAATGTAGCATGTATTTCAGATTTTTAATACTAGAAATGCCAGTTTCTCATTTGAATCTGTGAATAAGAAATGACAATATTAATGACTAATAATGATCATTCTCATTAGGTTCATTGAGGAACCAGTAGGAAATAATATTCACAATTGCTTATGATAGCCACAGGCCCAAAGAGGAAAGGAAATTGGTTAGAATTTTTGATAGAAAAAAGCACAAAATTACCTGTCTTTAGATCTGGAATTGCTGATAGAAATGGAGTCAGGAACAAATCCAGGTAAGTTTGCTGTAAACATAGAGAATAACAGTTTTTTAAGCTGGGAATGGCACAGATCTGGCCACATTAGAAAGTAACTTGTAGGACTGTAGACTGTCTTTCTTTGCATGAATCAGCGCTAAAAGGGAAAGAAATGGATACTTTTCCACTGGTTTTGTCAGGTATTTTCTGATATGATCCAGAAACCTTGGATTCTATCCCATGGTCTGAAAGAGTATTTGTTGCAGTGGTTCTTCTGCTTGTTGAGCAAAAGCTCAGGGCCTTTTCCCAACTCCTTGTTCAGGCTGCTATTTTCCAGTACTGTTTCTTTTCCATACCTAGCTACCTGTCTCAGGTCTCTCCTATGTGCTGTCCTGTCCCAGTCTCCACCTCTCAGGTGTCTCAGTGGCAGTAATTTTGCCTGAGCTCACTACCTGGTCTAAATGACTCTCTCTCTACACTCAGTCTCTCCATTCAGCCAGCTTTTCCTCTCCCCACGTGCTCCTTGTCCCTGCTCTGTAGTTCTATTTTCTTCCCGTATAACCAGTCCCAGTTTCCTCTCTGTTGGCCTCACATCCCATCTGGCTCCATCACCCTCTTGGTTATCTCATCCAGCCGCAAACCCTTGCAATTCCTCCTCGGTTCTGCATGTTTCCCTCTGCAGTCTTAGTGCTCCTTCACTCTAGCTCCTTTTCTGATGTTTCTCTGCCTTTCAAAATAGTGTATTGCCCTCACCAGCTTCCAGTTAAAGCCAATTTGTCTAATAAACCCCAGGATTGTTTCTCTGTGGTGTGTCTACATTAGCATTTTAGTTACAATCAGGAGCGAGGTTTGTAGTGCATCTCTCACTTGTCCATCTCCAGTTACTGTGCTTTAGTTTGCCTCACAGTTAGGTCTTGGAGGACATGAACTAGACTCCTTTCAGATGAGAACTAAACCACAAGCTGTGATGAAGGAGCGCACCTCATTTATTCCAACTGCTGGTGGCTGGTCAGTCAAGCTAGTCCGGAATAAAACCCAGAATTGGTATATTGTGCTGTTGGATCCTCAGCAGCAGCTGCTCCACTCATCAGCTATTGTCAGCCTACACTCAGCTGCCTCCACAAGACATTGTCCATGTCTCCTTTCCCCTCTTCCACCTTTTTTCCTGCATCTGTCTGCAATTGAACCTTCAACTATGTTGCCTAACTTCCTGCGGAACTGTCTCTGAGAGTATGAAGAACTTGCTGTTCCCAACATTGGCTCATTGCAGCCAGGACAGACAAGATCATTTTAAGTTCCTGTGTCCTTGGTCAGAACTTTCTCAGGTTGATCATAAGAGATGGTCCATTCACATCTGGCTAGGACAAGGTGCTAGGAGAAACCTGAGGCTTGGAGGATGGCATATTCAGAGATTTACACTGTTAAGCTTACTCAGTTTGTGCAAAACTGTACTTTACTTTTTTATTATACGAAGAAAACAATTATTAATTTTTAATTAGGTTTTGTTCTCAATAACAATTTTTTTTAAGGGCAGGTATTAAAATAGTATGTTGTTTGGTCTGGCATAGTGCTCCATTTGCTCTTGTATTCATTCCAAGATATATACAGTGAATGTCCGTGTGGTGTGCATTTGTACACACATGACAACACAGAAGGAAAGTCACTCCACGTTTAACCTGCAGGTGAAGAGAAATGGTTCTGGAACTGATTTGGTGATCATGTTTATCATCCATACTGTTACAGATCTATAGGCAAATGGTGAAAACAGAGAAGGTAAAAATAAATTATACAGATTGATTGGAATAATTTATTTCATTTCAGCAAAACATCTAAAACTTTGATAACTGGTATCACAGCAGGTGAATAAAATGTAACCTTTGCAGCATTTCATGTGTTCTGCATTTGTGTCCTATTTATGAGTCAGAAAAACACACTTCAGCTCCTACCATGTCTACCTATTTTTTTTTTCAGAATGGCTTGGAATATTTACAAGATTAAATTTTAATTAAATAGGTTTCTTCAGTATACTAAAGTTCACGTATTTCACTAATCTTAAGCCACATAAACAGGACTTTTTTTTCCCAAGCAGGAATTTTAAATTATAAAACCAGAAAAATGTCATTGTATATGTCAATTCTATTTTCTCTCTTAAACTTTATTTTAATGAAGTTACTTGTGGTGAAATATAGGACAGATCTGTGGTCTCAAGTCATTTAATTCTTAATGTTAAGCAAGGTCTGATTACACTCAACCTTTGTGTGAATAAGATTTATAGGAATTTTGAAGCAATCTCTTTTCTTCTGCTATTAAATTTTAGAGACCTAAGAAACCACCACCTCCATCAGCTCCTGTCATCAAACAAGGATCAGGTAAGGTGTAGCTGATTTTGTACAGCATGTGTCAGTGAACACATCTCAGTCTAAATATGTGTATTCAGATGTATATAGAGCTCATCTGCATCAAAACTGATATGCAGGAAGTGTATAAACAACTAGTAAAGCAGAATCAAAATGTGAAAAGATGAAATAACCCTGAAAGACTGTGATCTGCTTTTTGAATCTATTACAGGCAACCAACCATCTGCACCATTTTAAACAATATATTTGCCCTCTTAAACATGCTAATTTGGAGCAAGCATGATATTCTAGAGTTTAATTTTTAAAAGTAAGTTCTCCAGTTCCAAAGACACTATTTCTTGACTTAAGTTGATTGTGTTCATGTCTGCAGTATTAGACCCTAAATGTTGGAATGTAATAATATCGTAGTAGGAAACCACATCTACTTTATGCCTATAGATCTGATCTATTCTAGAGATAAAGAGCTTTTTTCCCATCATGTTAGGCAACTTGGCTATAATTCCGTGGCCTCGTCTGAGTTACAGTTTAGATCTTACAGATCTGCATGAATGCCGGAGCCTGTCTGTCTGTCTCCTGGTTCTATGCTAAAATTACAGATTTGTGTTTTTCAGTACACTTTATAATCATAAGTATAAAGCTAAAGGAGTCATCTTGACTCTGATTATGTAGACAGTTGTTTTGCAAATATATTAAGGAGCTGACCAAGTTTTCCAAATGGATGAGTGTTATCAAAGCTATTTTTGCAATATGTTAAAGTTGTGTCTAAATACTTAGAGCTGAAGCCACTTTTTTTTGTGGTTTAAATGAGACCTTTCAATAAAATTTTTCAGAACTGTCTGGGTGATTCAGTAAATTCTACAGCAGCTTTCCTACTTCCCCCACTGCTGGGGCATGTTAGGAGGAAGAAAACTAACATAGCCAATCTAGTCAGATTTTTATTTTTCTTTTCACTGTGGTCTGTTCCAACTTTCAGTGCTTTAAAAAGTAAATTTCCCTCTCCTACAGTCTTGACCTATTAATAGAAGTAGTTACACCAGTACAATTTACTGTGAATCAATAGATTATAATTCACATAGTTTAATTCTACAAAGCAGTTCTTTGACTATGGAATCATGACTATAAATATATTGTTTGCTTATTGACACCCATGGTTTATTCTCTGTTTCTTCTTGAGACTCCTGAAAATCATAGAGGAGACTTAACTTTAAGATCCTTTAAGATTGTCTGGAGAGAGCAGTATAACTTTGCCATCTAGTGGTGCTTGCATATTAAAGATGTCTTAGTGACAACTAAAATTATAACCTCATGTGTGTTTTGCAAAAATTCTATAAAAGGTTACATTTCTCTCAATTTATACTCCTCTCATATTATCCTAATGTAAAATGGGAAAATCATACTTTTAACTTGTTTCTTCCTATTTGTATCCAACACATTTACTGTGTCTCCATAGCAGGGTAATGTGCCCATTTGCAGAAGGAAAAGCAGATGTATAAAGGATGCAGACAGTTTGGTTAAGGCCACCTGAGCCTGTGGCAAAGCCAAGGCTACTGTTCTTTGTCTTCATAGTCCATCTTTGACTAGTCCTTGTTGAGTATGCACAAGAGTTTCTTCTGAAATGCATTTAGTGGTGAAAATCATTCTGTTCTTATTACCATCCTGCCATCCTCTACTGTATCAAATTATCACTTTATCAGGATGACACTGTGTTTTACCACATCTGTACATTGGCAGGCTTTGCTGTTAATACTAGGTAACAATTTCCAGTAACGTTTCTGCATATTTAGCCTGTCGTAGCATGATGAATAAACTGAGAACTGCCAGTTGCAGGCTAAATAATTAAATATCAGTATGTTCTGATGCAGAGTATAAAATCAAAGCAGAGAAGTAGAATTGGTCTTTGTCGATAGTACGACTGCTACCTATGTAAAAGAGGGGGCTAGTTTGTATTATACTGAAGCTGGAAGTTTATACATATAGTTTAAGCTGTAAACAGACCATCAGGGCTGTCTGTGTTAGGCTACTTTACAAGTTAAGGTGAAAACCTTAGAAAAATTTAAAAGTGTAAGTTCCTTACACAGTCATTGAAAAGAGAGAGGCATTTAACTGGATATCTAGGGTGAGCAGTATAGCTGCATGTAGACTGAAGGGTGGGAATACTCTGTTGGATGCCTTTGGGGACTTGCCTGAAGTTCACCTGAGCTTCCTTACAGCCAGCATGCTCCAGTGGCCTTCTCCTGACAGCTATGCCGGGGCAGCATGGTGCCTGCCTGGTACATGCATTAATATGGGGTCAGGGCTCAGGCAGGAGTACACCTGAGCCTGGGAGCTCATAAGTGCTTGTAGGTCTGCTGCCGCAGACATGGCATGGGAATGTCCATTGGTGTGTTGATGATGTCCATTAATCATACGGTAATTGTGTGTGGGTGGCTACATAGATATAGGTGCCATTTCTCCTTGAACACACTAATACGTCCAAGATTGTCAAGATTTACTTGACATAACCCATATGTTTAGAATGGCTTTAATTGGATACTAGCAGCAGTTTCTTCTTTCAGGGGCAAAATATTTTTATGGCAGTTCTGAAGTGTTTATTGGCATCATAGTTTATACAAATGTTGCCTATTCAATGGCACAGTTACGTAAAGAAGCAATAGCTGATAATCACCACTGATGAGCAATTTGCACTGATGATTACTGATTTCTAGGAACCAGCTGCAGAAGAGAGTTGTAACTGCACATTCAGAAAATGTAAATGTGTTTGAGAACTGCAAACAATAGAATAGACTGAAGCAAAAAATTACTTTGTACTCCCTGCCCTACCTCCTCTGTTTTTCTTGGATGTCATCTACTGTAATTTTTATTGAAATACTAATAGCATTACCTAAAGCAGTTTTCAACACTGCTAAGTTGAAATGGTATTAGCACCTAGTAGCTAGCCAATGCAGTGAGGCCAAAAGCAAGAATACTGCTTCTTATAAAATGTGGGCTAGAAGATTGCATCTTGCATGTGCCAGGAAATTTGTGCAAAATCTTCCAGTTGTTGCTGCCACCAGTTCTCTTATACTCCTCAGAGTAACAGAAGCCGGTATGTCAGGGTCCCTAGTACTTCCAAGACTATGGTAACCTTCCAAGGTAAGCAGATGCTTACCTGAACATCTCTAGGCCAAAAGCTCTCATTGAAAATGCCTGTAGTCACTCAGAATGCTGTTGTTGCTAGTATTCTCATCCTTTTAACGTGTGGAAGTGAACAGCAAGTATTAGAAGCAAAAAGACTGTTTTTTTTTTTTAACTGAATGGGAAATAAAACCTGTATATTCATCTTTCTTAAGTATTTTCTTGGCAGAAATGCCCAATTAACTGATCTGTTACAAATGATTTTCCTCACTATTGAATTGCTCTCCAGTTTAGTATGTCTACAGAGTTAAAGGCTTACAAAATTTAAATTTCTGTCCTCATGTAAAAATCTGCAATTATTGAAATTTTTCAGAGAATGGTGAAAATGGTGAATGGGCATGTTTTTTTCAGGTTCTCTGTTTGCAAGCATGAACTTGATGGTGAAAACATAAACATGCAGTTTCTTTTGTGTCCTTTATGATGTAAGCAATTATATTTGAAAATAGATTTAGATTCAATTTTAGCAAGAAATTTTCAAAGTAGGAAAATCTAAAAAGTGTAAGAAATTGTAAAATTAAGTCTCCTATAGCCTTGTATCAGGGCTTGTTGGCTTGTCAGAATTCCAAATTTTCTGTTCTTTGACAGGCACCACTGATCGAAAGCATGAAATCAAAAAGGTACCTCCTGAAAGGCCAGAATGCCTTCCTAATCGAACAGAAGAAAGAGGTATGAAATGTGCTTTCCTGCTTGATTTTTGCAGAAAGAAAGGGTGAATGGAATTGAGAAACATCCTCATTTCCTAGTTCCTCACTAGGTAGATTTCATTAAGAATATTGGTTGGATGTTTATTTTCCACTCTAATAGGTCTCTGATTATATGCATATTGGAAAGGATCCCATGGTTGCTTTGAGGCTAAATTCAGGAAATTCAATTGTAGTGGGTATTGTAACAATCCAGAGGTGCTACATGTACTGACAGCCTCATCAGGAGACAAGGGAAGATATGCTCTCAATACATAAAATGCTATCAAAGGCTGAGTGCTCAGTAAAACCCAGGTCCTCAATGAAGTAAGGTATCCCAGTTTAGTGCCTGTTTTTATCTTAATATCTATATGCCTTGATTCTGTAGTTAAAAGAGGGTTGACATTTCTCCTGCATCACAGAGGGGTTTTGTGAAGATACAGTCATTAATGCTTATGAATCACTCCATTGTAATAGTGACAAATGCTCTCAGGCAAGCCTGCGAAGAAATTAAAAAATTCTGTCTTCAAAGCCAGGTTTGAACACTGTGCAGAAAATGAGGCATGGTACCATCCAGAGCACTGCCGAGAGAATGAAACCTTCAGTAATGTTCTGAATAGTACTGGGAAAAGTGTTGTACTGATTGTCTAATTGAAGATTATGTCAAGTTACATACACCTAAGTGGACTATTAGATTGTATAGACAAGCTTAACTACAGGATTTCTTAAATGTTTGAATTTGCAACCCGATAAAAGGCACATGTATGCACGTGAGTAAGTGTATAACATGCAGGTATAATTTAGTGCCAGAACATTCAGGTTCTGCACCAAGATCTGTTTCCGGATAAGTGTCTTAGCAATAGAGCAGGTGTTGTTTTAGCACTTTATCTGCATATATTTAGTTTTGGTAATGTGCAGTACTTGATGTGGTTGTCTTTGCAATAGAAAGCTGTGCTTTCCGTTTTTGGATTTAGAAAGCCAACTGTTGAAATGGTAGAAGTTTAAATATATTATTGTGCCAGGCTATAAATATCTGTAAGTTTTTTAGATTTTGAAAAACAGGCAACAGGAATTACGTCGACATTTGCAGAATACCAGGGAACGAGAGGAATTGTTCAGTGTGGTATGGCAGTATGGGTGGGCACAGGAACTTTCTTTATACTGTGCGTTGGTACAGGACAAAGTGTAGCCAGTCCCTAATACATAGTTTAGATTCTTGGACATTGACGCAGTATAAATAGTCATAGGAATAAGGATGTGAAAATTATACAATACTTTGGAATAACTTCAAGGTACGTTACAGAGGACCAAGTGATTAGGTCAAGTAAAAGTGTACTGAATAAAAGCTATTAGGCAGCGAGCAATAATCACTTACTGGACTATTACGACTCTAATGTATATTGTGTATTGCTGTCAACTTTAATTCCTGTACTGATTTATTCTGTGCCCGAGATGTTCAGATGCTATAACTTCTCATAGCATTCAGCTTCTGTTCTTTATTTAAACAGAAAATGGAAGTGTGAGTTTTCACCATCTTTACTAGACTACCTAGTAGCTCACTGGTGTGTTCCTAGCCAGTGCAGCTCAAACCGTTTAGAGTTTAAAAACACTTAAAAACACAGTAATAAATTGGTCTCTAGCTGTCTGAATGCTATTTCTTTACTGAGTTAAAGGCAAACATTGAAATGCATTATGCCACCATTTCATTTAAGTTTTTCTGCTAGTATTTTCAGGAAAAAGAAATTTCTGTTGATTAATTCCATGACCTGTGATTCTCTCAGACAGAAACCTAGAACCTGTAAAGTAACACCCTTTAATATTCCACACACCTCTTAGTATTGTCAAAGGAAGTGTTGATAGAGCAAGATACAGAAAGTGAGACTCGGGTCCCACTGAGAGTTTGGTACTTAACTTAAGAAGAATCTAGTTTTCTATGCTGTGGCAGACATGTTTAGTTTCTTCTGTGTTTGTTTGTTCTATTCTGCAAATTTAGAGCATATTATGTACAAGAGTTATTCATGTGTATTGTGCTTGACATAATCACAGACACTGCATGTTTGGCACTGGACTATTAATATTGTGACATATGCATAATCTCTTCTCCAAATGATCCAGTTTTTTCATTGGGAAGCTGAAAAAATAAGCACATAAGTCTGTGCTTAAACACCGAAATAAAAGGTCTGATATTTCAGAGGGGTTTATATCTTGCACCTGCACTTGAGCATATCTGTGATGGATTTTGTTGCTCTAACTGCATGTTTAGATTTTGGCCTGTCATTGCTGAATTTTAATGCTCGCATTTTCATTTAACTGTATTTTACTTGAAACACTCAGAATTTTTTTCGAAACTGGTATTTCTTTTGATTGTTTGACAGACCAGTAATAATATGCACCATTATCATCTGTGTGTTTGTGCCCTTCTAACTCAGTATGGTCTCATAATAGAATTTCATATAAGTTGTGCTCATGGGATATTATTCCATATGGTATGTAATTTCTTGCCATTCTTTTTATTTTTTACATATGCTCAGAAACCCGTGGGTTGCTAGAATCAAAAATGCCATTCACATTCAGACACTGCACGCTTCAGTCATGAGGATTTATATGCATAATATTCAGATGGTGCAAACATCTGATTTGTGCTAAACATTTTATTTTACATGAAGAATGATTTAAGATAAAAGTGGAAAGAACATAAGGTTATTCTTTTTATACAGTATATCTACAGTTGAGGAATTCTTGTTTAATTGTAGACTTGTGCAAATGAATTTCAATTAATAATACCTGTGTTCTTTTTTTCTGGAACTAATTGATTTAAAGAAAGATCAGAGAGAGAGCAGAAACAGTTAGACTTGCAGAAGCCTTCAGTTCCTGCTATACCTCCGAAGAAACCTCGGCCACCCAAAGCAAACTCTGTGAATAGACCTGGTACCTTGCCCCCGAGACGACCAGAAAGACCAGTTGTGCCTGTGACTCACACAAGGTATTGGTTTTCCTCTGTCCAGTGATTTTTGGATTAATGCAAGAAAACATATTTATAGAATTTAGATTTTGCAGGTAATGTCACTGTTTGTTTCTTAGTAAAACATATTTGAGGAACCTAGAAGAAAAAAACCTCACCCTTCTAGTCATCTGGCTGTATCATAACTATCTTTTCAAGACCAGTGGTTTTGGACTGTCCATTACCATTTCATTCCTACTGGTGAACACTGAAATGTCATAGTTTCCATTGCAGAATGTTTGTGAAATAGCTACATCAGTATGTTGTGCTAGTGTTGACTTTTGCTATCTCAAATTATTCCAGCTTAACTGGGGCACCAATTTAGTGCAAGAACTTGGTTTCTTGTACTGAGGGGAACAGTATTAGACAATAGCCATTTCAAATACTGTCAGCTTGGTTTCAGCCTGTTTTCCTTGATTGTTACAGATTAATTTTTAGCAAAATATATGCTTCTTCACACCATGTCCTTTAAGCTGGTGCTGCTGCAGAACACTGCTCATCAAGTGACTTATGCTCTAGTGTTGTTCTTTTGTTATTCTATAGTTTGTATGATGCTCTGTATCAGAGGTGACTACAGCCTTTGACAAGCACTGAGGAACTGAACTTCACAACACAACTGTCATATCCATTTACTCTCTACTAGGGCTGGGAAAAGGTTGTAGAAATTAAACACCTCACCTAAAGTCCTAATCAAGTCTAGATGGCTACATTATAGTCATCAGCTTCTGGGCTGAGCACTGTAGACTCTCTTACATGCAATGGAGAGAAATAGGCAAAAAAAAAAAAAAAAAAGGTAGATGCCTAGAATAGGGAGCAGCATATCTTGCAGAAATTGTAGAAAGAAGACATACAGAAGTAATGTTACTATTGAACTATTAGAACTATTAGCTGCCATTGAACTAATGGAGTTCAGATATACTATATTAATAATGGTGGATTAAATACCAGAATGGACTGTTGGTTAGAGTGGAATAAAATAGAAATCCTAGATATTGATTCCCCTCATTCTTCCACATATGGTTCATTAAACAGATGCTCTCAGCATGAAATCTGAGGCACATAAAGAACTGGTGCTTGACATGTGCTGCCAGTTTCATCTTACTGAAGTGTTTTGACTCTCTGAGAGCTTACCCCTCTGTCCATGTGCTAGGGCCACAGCTTCTTTTGGACACGTTGGCTTCGAATATGCTTGTCCAGTTTTTCCAAAGTATAGCCCACACCTGCTGATCACTTGGGCATGCTTGAGAAAGCAAGTATTTCCTATGGCCTTTAGATTTGGCCAAGTGATATTTTCTTGGCAAGATCAGTACATATCCTAGTGTTCAGTTTGCTGGCTAGTCATGTAATAGCGTAGCTATTCTTTTGTTCTATGCTTTGCCTGGATTGCTATTGTAAATATTGTTTTAACTAGAGCTGTGGTTAGCTGTTTTATTTCTCTTCTGCTTTCCTTTTTTCTAACTACGGAAATGTGTAATTAAATAAACCTTCTCTTATTTTTCTCAGATGTTTCAATTTTCATGTTAACTATGTGAAAAAGCATATCTAAATAGTAACTCTGTTTTGTTGTTAATTATCCAAATTCTGCTGTGTCTAGCATAGAAAAAAACACTTAATTCTTTGTGCCTAATACCATTGTATCTGAAAGAGTTTTACCTGTGACAGTCATTAGATTAAAACTTAGAGAGAAGGCTGACTTTTAAGGTGATGAAGGTCACAAGTGCTAGCAGTTTCACTATGAATAACTTTATCAGCTAATTCAAATTAATGGATTTATCTCATATAGCTGTTCTGTCCTGGTAAGCTCTAACCTGTAAGGGTGTCTCATAGTAAGAGGGCAGGAAGTTCGCATAATTATATAATGCTTAGAATAGGCTTGGAATTATTTGAATAATTAAGAACTGTGCAGCTTCAAGTGAAAGTGGTCATTTCCATAAGGTGTTTTGTACATTTTTTTAAAGTCAGTTAAATTTAATAAGATTGTAAATATTTTAAGACCTTCTGGTATCCATTTCCAGAATCTGTAAGACCTAAGGCAATTAAATAAAAATAGAGCCAGCAGAATTTTTCGCTGATTCTAGGGGGAAAAATTGCTGTAGATTTATAAAGCGATTCCCATGAGATTTCCATTGCTGCTGGCTAGCAGAAGAATTTCTCTTCTAAGTGCCTTATATCTCATGCATCTCACTGTCTTTTTGTGGAAAAGATTGTTTTTCCAAATATAATGCTCATTACTTGGAGGCAGGTTGGGACTTCAAGGGCAATGGGAGAGGCAAAAACCATGTGGGATAGAGAATAGCTGTTGATTTGCTCCAGAGGTTTCTCAGCTTATTCAGACATGCAAGTGATTTATACAGTTTACCAATGAGTCGATTCTCTGGGGTAGGCAAGTCATAAAGACCTACTGAAAATGCATTTTCGCAATCAGTCTAGACCGATGTGAGTCTATGCTGCTGTTGAAGCAGGCAGGCTCCCTTTCCTGGCAGCCTTTTTCCGTGGCCTTCCTTATGTTAGCACCAGTATTCCTGCGGCTGTTCAGCCGTATGGGTCAGGGAGTTGGTCCAGATGGCAATTAATCAGTTTGCAAGGGGATTTCTGTTGGTGTGGGTATTCTTTCAGGATGATCACCTGACAGCCTATCTGCATGGGCCGTGGTGGCAACACGGGGAAGGGAAGGAGCTGATGTGACCGCGGAGGGATGGCTCTACGCCTTTTGTAGCAGCAGGGATGTAGATTGGCATAAGCCTGTTGATTCTTTTGACACCAGAGGGTTGGTTGTTTTTATTTTTTCTTCTGGTGATGTCAGATGTCTTGGTTCTTTTGTATTCAAGCTGTAAATGTTGTGCCTTTCAGCCCTAAATCACACCAACCTAAGAATCTCCTCCAAAACAGTATCCGCACATCTCCTAGAGCACAGCTGACTCATGTGATGCTCTCAATTTGCTAGGAAATACGAATGTGCAAAATAGAATACACAGTCAGATGCTCATTGGCCATGTCAGGCAAGAAACTATGTTGCTTCTTAAATATTTACAAATATATAAGCAATTAAAAAGTAAAAGTCAAAGATACAGGGAAATTAATTGATCGGGTGGATCACTTGGAATACCCTCAATTATCATTTTACACACCAGAAATATGTTAAAATTCTTCTCTTTCTTTCTTGGTGCAAACTGTCTGCCATATTGATAATTGTGCAAAACTAGTTTGTTTTTCAGGTCATGAACTAGCTGTCTGTCTTTTTTGGGTCTTAGAATGTGTTACCCTACCATGGCATTTAATTGGATATAAATTCACTTAATCTGTGACCTCCTCTAGTTTTATAACAAATTTTCAGATTTTTTTTTTTAGTCTGTAACAGCCAAGTCTGAAACAGGATTTGCAGTGACTTTGTGTTTGGCTCATAAACTGCTGTCCTGAGTTCGGGTGGTCTCTCACCAGATTATGGCATCAAAAGCAGAGACAAATGACAAATCAACAAGGCTTGGAAGCACACGTCATGTTTTCTTATCAATGGCTAATTATTGTTGTTTTTAGGAATACATCATCTACCTGGGTTGTTTCAAGGACAAGCTGTATTTTTACCCAAAGTCCATTGTTTTGTGTACATCATAGTTTCTGCAGCACTATGCTGGAGATACTTATTGTGGAAAAAACTGTGATATTTGCTAAGCAACCTGGTAATGTTTCATGATGGTAAATAGAGCTTATTGCATTAATTGAACTGTTGTTGTCTTGAAATATCAAAGTAAATGTCACAGGGATTTGTCTGCATGAGCTGTGCAATGCAGAGATACTTATGTACTACTGGCCCTCTTATTAAAAAAAAAAAAATTCAATAGCCAGATTATTTCTGTATACTTAAATAGCTGTGGGATAGAAAGTTCTATGAAGAAAGAAAAATAATGTTACTTATGTATAAATTCCTGTTAGATTTAAAAACAGTTCTTCTCTATAAAGTATCACAGCTTTTTTGACACTTGTGTATTCAAAAGCCATTTTCAGACAAACTGGATGATCTTGTTTCTTTGGACCTGTGGAAACAGATTTCATAGTTTAATCTCATAAGCAATGTGCAAAAATAAGTAAGAATCTTTTATTGGTAAAGGAGCTGCATTTATGAGTAAATACTAGGAAAGGCTGAAAGACATTATCCTAGCCTGAAGTTTCTCTCCCTCTTTGTCTACAGCACGCTAGGTCACCCATCACTATAGCTGATGCCAGCCAATTAATTAGAAACAAGTACAAATAAGATGTTGCAGGATGTCCCTGTGCCCTTAGATTTCCTTCGTGCTGAGATGCTGTGAACATTTGAAGAATTGTTCAGGACGCTACAGTGTCTAAAATAGGCTTTTTTGACAGGTGTTAAAGAGAAATGAGATAAGGTTAATCCGCAGAGCTTGTCTGCTTACCGGAGATTGCTCTCCGTGACAGCGTGCTGTAACTCCAGTGCTACAAAGGAAGAATATTTCCCTCTCTCTTAATTAACTGCAAGTTAGCTATCAGTTTGCTGTAACCCACACACAAACTCCAATAAAATATCTCCTCTTGTTTTTCCAAATGTAGGAGTGATAGTCCGAAAGTGGAATTAGCGGGCAGCACGGTGTCCAGCACTCCAGAGAAAGACTCCTCTGAAAGAAGCAATGACATTGGTAAGTTACAGTGCTTTTTTAGTTTGCCTAAGAAATTTATGGCATAAATGTCTGCTTTTTAGTGACTCTGTTATGATCCAAAAGGCAGATGGAGGATTTGGCAACAAATGTGAATGAACTTATATCGAATTTTAACTGTAGAATTAAAGGAACATTTCTGCTTTACTTGTTTTGTTGTGTTTTTCTGTTTAAAAAAATAAACAAATATGAAATGGTGAGATATTTTGACTGGGAAGGCTTTTTGTTATTTTTGTTTAAAAGTCAGAGACAAGTGAGAAGGCCAAGGATAGTAAGTCATACTTGTTTAACAGATGTAATATTAATGCTGCCATATTTTTAATGCTGTAAAGCTTGTACATTTGGTGCTGTTAAAAAATAACCCGTGCATTTCCTAATACAAAGGCATAGAGACTAAACTAAAGAAAAATCCATTTTACTTAGAGCATTGAGTGAAAAACTATACATTTCTGTTTAAAACAATAATTCGTGTTCCTGAAACATGAACAGCTTAATCAGGACACCACCTTGAAAGGAGCAAAGGTGGGCAATTTTCCTCTCCGCTCTTGCCCTCCTGCCCTTTGGCATTTGCAGTTGGCAGATGTTTCTTGGGAGGGTGAGTGACACTCTGACCAGGAGGTGCTGGGCCCTGGCCCATGCCTGGGCAGCCATGTCAGGCGCACCCCACTGCTACACCTGCTGCTGTTTGTCTCCCTCTGCTGCAACAGCTGCGCCCGGCCCTAAGGGCTATTTCTGTGCCATCTGCCCCCGCGGCTTCTTCCCTAACATACTATACTTTCAGCAGTCAGACCCGCCTTGTTTTCACACTTGAAATGTGTGGTCTTTAATTTATAGATCAATTTTAATTAAAGCCTAAAAATTAAAACACTGAGTTGGTTTCACCTGGGGTTATGAGCTTCTCGGCACCCGTATGTCTGCTTTTTTTAACTGTCTACAGTTGCGGTGGTTTATGATGATAACATTGTTCTGGAGAACCAAGTAATACTTTTTTTCTAGATTTTTACTTGGGGTAAACATGGAAAACTAGAAACTGGAAATAAATTGCATGAACGTTTTTGTTGTAGAGATTAATCTTACAGAATGGTATGGAAATGCAGTCAAATTCTACCATTTGATGTTTATTGCCCATTTTTATAAATTTGCCACAAAGCTTGTAAGTCTTTGTTTACTTAGAAAGCTATGAATGCAAATGGCATATAGCGATGTGATGAAAGAAAACTTTTTATCCCAGTGCTAATTTCCTTGGGATTGCTGTCAGGATAAAAGCATAGAAGTTTGTAGTGTTTCTTTATTTTTTATTTTTATTTTTTAACAAAACCTCCAGAAGGATAGGTAGGATATTTGATGTAGACTAATTTTTATTCTTTTCCAGAACTCAGTTCTTTTAATGGAGAATAGAAAGCCAGCAAGAGCCCATAAACCAGACCACATTTACACATGTTGCGAAGGGTTTAGCTGATTACCTCCTGTTACCACTAACAGGGAGAGTAATTTGAGTCTAAGGATGGAATAGTGTGAATACTTAGATGAGTATAACTTGATAGGGTCAAACCAGGATGGCATTTACAAGGGCAAATCATGTTATTCTAGCCTGTTAGACAACTTGTTAAAAGAAAAAAAAAAAGATTTTGGAGTGAAAGTTGACCTAAATATCGTAACTGATATGAATTTTTAGAAGGCTTGTGGTGGCTCCTGTAAAATATTGTTAGAGAAATAAACAGCCCTTCAAGAGAGGGTAGAGCGATAAATTAAAACTTCATGAGCCAAAACAATTCACAGTGGATTAATGTCTTTTAGTATGTGGAGAGGTTGGCAGTTGAGGACAGTTTATGGGGTAGTGTTACTGGAAAGATTTATGATAAGTCTGTTAGATTTCTGATTTATTAATGAAGAGAAGAGTGGGTTGGTGAAATCTGGTGGGTAAATGAGTTATTGGTAATGATGGATGACTGAGTGGAGTGTCCAGTGTATTCAGACCACTGATGAACTGGGCGGTGTGAGTCCATATAATATTTAACTGTGTTTGTGTTATGCATGTTGCCCTAGCGTCACATACTCTATGGGGAGGACAGCCTCAGCTTTGACTGGAAGGTTCATCCTTCCAGTCAAAATTGATATGAGTAAATCTAGCCATTTGTTTTCTTTTCAGTAATCCAAATTCACAGTTGAGCTAATTACTGTGGAGTTATGTGACAGATATGCCAGGGCTTAGGAGCCTTTGGAGAATATGGAAGTTAAATGGCTTTTGTAATAGCTCTGGTGTATGACCGGTTTGCTTGCTGGGTCACTCTTTATTCCTTTGTTACCCTAATGCAACTCCAGGATGCTTAGAGCTCCTGCAGAGGAAAGGGGGAGAAGCAGCAGTCAGCTCCAAGTTGCCTAACCCTGTTTCAAGCTTCTGCTAAGCCCTGATAGTGAATCACGGGATGGGTGCTATGGCACTCTCCTGGCTTTTTGCAGTAGTGACAGCAAGCTGGATAATGGCTGCCTCTTTCTCAGCACTTGCTGTCCTATAGCCAGTTATAAACTACTCCCTCTGTCAGTCTTTCAGTACGTGCAAAAGCACTGGAGAGAGTGCACTGGTTATAAAAGCAAAGCATATTAAAGCTGGGTGGCAAGCAGCTTTCCATTTTGCGACACCTTTTTTAAGGCTTTCTGTATTGGTTCCTTTCTCAAGGGGAAAAAAAAAAACCTTTAGGAAGAGGGCAGGGAAGAAAATGGGGCCCTTCTGTGTACATTTACCCCCAGAAAACAAACCACAAGTGAAGAACAACAAAATCACCAGTTCAATCAACAAATGTGAAACAATTTGCAGCAGGGAATTGGGGGATCCAGGTTGAAAACTTGTGTGCCGTTTAGGTCCCTCATTCCAGATCAATGTGTTAAACACTGCTTATTTTGGAAAAGGTATTTTTCTATTAATTCTCCATGAAATTTTCCACTTCAGAAAGTTGTGGCATCAGTGGACACCAAAAAAGTTTTGGTGTCAATGGTGTCTTTAACCACAAAATCCCACACCTTTAAAAACATTTATAAAAAATTTTATTCAACTTTACCAAGAAAGTTGCAATTGCTTGAGCAAGGCAGAGCTGATGTATATAACACTGTGCATAACATTCTTTCAGTTTCATATATAAAAAGTTATTTTTATGTAAACGTTAGCCCTTGGCTTGATTTCACTAGCATGTTATGCTGAGTTGTGACTTGACATTTAAAACTCTTGATGGTAATAAAGCACTGATTACAGCTTTGCAATTTGTATTGACATGGGCAAGTCCTGTTCAGCAACATGACTGCTGATTGTAGTTATAGTGGCAGCTATTACCACTGTTGTTCTTAGCTTTGCTTCTTTCCACAATCCCTTACAAAAAACGTTGGAAAACTACCCTTCAGAATATATCATATAAGATGAACCATTCCCTTTTCCTCCTCACTTCTTTTGTTTTCTTTTTCCCTATTTTTAGTGATGCCTTTACTTTACTTTCCACACATATTTCATCCAGCTTTTCCTATTTACATCTCTTTGCCATGGGTAACTCTTCTTCATTTCATGAGGGTAAGGCTTCTTTTTCTGTTTCTTTTCTGTCCTGTCTTTACTTTCTTTGACAATGAATACCTAAATATTTTATAGACAACCTAATGTGTACTTAGCTATTACAGACTTTTTAAATTAAAAGTTGCAGCTGAGTGTATTGTAACAGACAATCTTGCACGATAGCATTGACATGGAATATAATCATTATAGTTTCTGTTATTTTACCATGAAAAATTTTAGTGATGTATGTGCAGTATACAATCTGTATGTGCTGCTTATCAATGCTGTGTTTGTTAATGCGTTCTTACAGTCAGATGATGCCATCACAAAGTTTAATGTGTATATTTTGTTGTGATGTCTGTACATGTAACAAAATAGAAGATATTCAGCAACATTCTAGGCTAGTTTTCTAGTCTGAAGTAGAAAAAAAACCCAGAAATTTGAAAAGCAGTCACTGATTCTCAATGGGACTTGCACTGCCATGTCATCCAACATTTGTCTCCAGTATTGCTGTGGTTAAATCACAGTAGTTTTATCTGTTTAAAGTCTCACATACAGACTCCTATTCTGGAATGACAGTGGCTTTTGGGGCTTAGTTTAAAATGCTTCCAAAGCAACATAAGCTACGCTCGAAGTGCTGCTCTACCCACAGAAAAGTAGTCCATATGGAGAAGTATATTGATGTAAACAGTTTAAATTCACATAACTTGACTTTCAGATTGTGTATTTGTTTTTAATTTCACAAAAAAAATATTTCTGAGGGCTAGTGATATGACAAGAAAACAACTAGTGCATTTAATAGCTTATTGGATCAAGCACTAATGCTCCCAGAAAATTACTGAATTATTCCAATTAATTAGGGGTATTGAGTTCTTTCTGCAATGTAAGTGAAGATTAATCCTAATTCTTTTAACTATGCGCACACTGTGGAATACTGCAGTCCCAGTAAAGGCTTGCATATCCAAAATAGGAATGCTTTGAAAGAGCATTTAAAATCATATGGATTTAAGCTAAGTAATTTAAAGAATAAGCCAGGAACAAATAAAAATAATTTGTGTGCTGTGGAAATGCTCAGTTAATCCACACAAGAAACAGTCTCTTTGTGCTTTGCAAAAAGACTGAGTGAGCTGCACAGGCACTTCCCATACAGAGCCAAGTGGACACAGCTCTCCAGTATTTTTCCTGGCTCTTTATGCATTTTGCATATTAGTTATGAAAGCAGTTAATAATCTTCAGCAGTGCTAACAAAAGACACATATGCGTTTGTTGATTCCTGCTGAAACATAGTGTTGGCATGCATTTTTTTTAAGAGATTCCCTGAAAATTAGTTAATTTGAGCACATTTTTCAGAGTTTCCTCAGACTTAAATCTTCAGAGCCCTTCCTGATGGCTCACGGAGTACTGGCTGGACCCATACTGTTAGCCGTACCCTTTTTCTTTCTCTCCCCCCAACCCTGGTGCGAAGTGGCTGGAAGAGTAATTAAAAATACTCTTCTTTTAAAAAAAATCTAAGAAAAAAACAAAATAAGCTGTATATTGTGTTTCCTTGAGCTGTATCTGTAGTTGTTCCAGAGCTATTATAAGCTCATATTTGTTAGCAGAGGATCTTTGCAGCTCTGAATGGAAGAAAAAGTGATCTAATAAGATTTGGCCCACACTAGGGAAAAAGTCTGAGACTCTTTCCAGTAAAAAGTTGTAGAATGGAGCATTTTTGTATTTAAATTGCAAGCCATTATACTGTAAGACATTATAATTATTTTGCCTGAAGACATAAAGTAAAACTTGGAGAAGGCAAAATACCAGTGAATGTAAGGGGTCGAGGACAGAGTGTGAATTATATAATGAAGACAGAAATCTGCCTAAAACTGTTATTTCCTTCTGTGCTACTGTTCATATTCATTTTAACATAGCAAAGCAAAGGAGCAGAATTACACAAGTGTGTTAAGTTGTAATATTTATGTCAACGAATTAAAATTACCCATAAACACAGATGTGAATTGTAAATATTGTAATCAGGGATATGGTAATAGTCCATAAAATGGTCTAATTGGGTCTCTTGCACTGGAGGGTCCTGAAAAAGGCAGTAAAACAGAAATTTAAACCATTCTCTACATGTGTCAAATTGAGGTGCCTGAAAACAGCATATCCATTTCTTCTAGCTCAGTTTTCTTGACCTTTCAGTTCTTCCTTGGCATCTTCTGAATTGTTAAAAATAAAATCCTTGTGAGGACACCGGCAAGCGGTTAGCAAAGCTCATTACAGCAACTTTCTACATTCAGCTCTTCAGCTGACAAAACTCAGAGTTAAAATGTGAGAAGATAATTGTATACTGTAGGAAAGGTACAGTAGCTGTTGCAGACAGCCAGATGGGCAAGCTTCCTTCAGCCAGAGCAAGGAGCCAGGTGGGCAGGCCTCCCAGGTACATTGCAGTAAAACTCTAAAAATTCTCCTGCTAAAACCCAAATCTTAAAATAGAGTCTGCAATTAATAATGGATGAGATTCTGCTCCTCTGACTCTGCTAAGAGTATAGCTGTATTCCTTGAAGGGTAAAGGGCTGCTCAGCATGGGGAAAGTGGCACAGTCTGGGCACTTGAAGTACTTAAAATAATTGTGGTCTTCTGAAAGTTCCCAATAGTATGCAGATTCTTGAGTGAGTTAGTGTTTCTTAATTACTGCTGTGTATTGGATGGACATTAATTAGTGCAGATGATTTCATTTGCAGTATCTCTGTCTCATCTGTTGCATGCAAAGTTTTCAGGCATAATATATTTAAAGACAGTATACCATTTCACTAGCCTGTTGTCAGTCTTTTAAATGCATTGAGTATGATGATGAAATGAAATCTACCCCTGTGGCTTTTATGACATTATCTTCCTTAAATGAATTGAGTGCTGCCTTTGCCTCATTTATTCCAGCTCTGCTGTATTTCTCTTCTATGAAGTCTAGCCATTAACATTCTGAATATATTGGTTCTGGTATTATCAATCACTTTCCATTTCAGTTTACTCAAGGTGAAATCTCTCTGCTAATGCAAAAAGCTTTCCATCTTCATCATGTATAAATGACTTTGTCCAAAGAGTAAAAACCCTAACTTGAAGATAAAATTAAAGCCTAGCCATGTTTTTTGCCAAAATAATAAAGGCGAGTGAAGGGAGGAGGAGGAAGCAGAACCTTTTAACTTTTTGGTTTAGGGTGTTCTTTTGGAGGGATAGAAGGTTGTTTTACAAGTAGGAATAACTCTTATGAGCTCTGAACTTTTTCTCCAGATAATTGTTTATTTTTCTAAATCTGGATATTTTTTAAAACACCATCATCATGTTTTAAATACTTATGTCTCCAAATGAACATAGCAATGGAGAATAATATCCTATTCTTAACTGTCATGGAGACATGCCAGGGAATAATTCTTGCACAGCTAACATTTTTCGTTTTCATTAACTGTATTTGCTCAGTAAGCCAGATATTTACTCATATATTAGAATTGCGCCCATGTCTTTCTCCCCATCTCATGAATTAGCTCAAGAATTACCAGCTTGATCAGCAAGACAGTGATAATGATGAATGCATCTATTTATTTGTAGAACAAGTATCACTTAATTTTTAATTAGGAGATGTCACTGCTATTTGAAGGGTGACTTCTATATGTTCAGTAGAATGTCCTTTACTGATTTTTATTAACAGTAGAGAAAGCTGGTCCACTGGATGATAATGCTGCCTGACTGGCAATTAATATGACTTTGAATACAGTAGATGGGACTTTATTTTTAATGGCCTCTCCTAGGGCCCAGCCCAGGAAGGCTGTACATTTTGCCTAGTACCTAGATTTAAGCTCCCAATTTCTGATAGCTACAAAAATACACATCAAAGTCAAATGCCTGCATTTAATGACCTCAATGAATATAATGTAGAATATAACACCCATATAGCCTTACTTTCCATTAACAAAAAATAGTCAGTAAAATAACCAGTATAAGTGAATTCATTACTGAATCTACAGCATAGAGGATAGTAAGGCAGAGGTCTCTTGCATGATTGTGTTCCTCATTTTTCTTTACCAGTTTACTAGATGGGATTTTCTTGAATGAATACTTCATAGGTCATGACTGTGGAAGGTGGTGGTAATCTTGGATGCAGAGATGATTGGGAGAGAAACACGCATCTAAATAAGGAGAACAAAAAAAGGGGGATAAAGGGCATATGGAAGTACTGGAAATGGATTTTCTATTTTAGCATTGTACCAAGTTTCATCCCTTACACTTAAATAGAATTTCATTTGTAGTATCAGCTGAGTGGCTGTGATTTCACTAGTTTGGCAGCAGGTTTTACCTGTGGACCTTTTCCAACCTCTGCTCTGCTCTTTTTTAAATTCAATGCAGGTATAGACTGCCTTAGTTTATTTTTTTGGCTATCAGAAATGCGTTCAGAAGTGGAAAAACTGGACTATTGCTAAATTTCTTCCCATTATTTTTGATAAGAGAAGCTTTGTGCAGAAATGTTCATGTTTCAAGGTATTAATAAAATGTGTGAAGCAGATTTTATTTGCAAATGCTCGTGGGTCTCATGGACACAAATTCATACCCTCTTTTGCTTTCGATCAATACATTTTTATAATTGGAACACAAATATTTTATTATTCTGATCAAACAGAACTCTAGGTAACGATTAGTTTATTTAAGCCAAAGGAACACACACAATTAATGACTGCGCTATTTTTTTCATTGGTTGTGCTCCATTTTAGTGCAGTTACTTACCTTTTGCAAGAACAGAGGAAGGAACAGTGGAGCTTACGATGGCAGTGGCAAAAGAGAGAGGGAGCAGGCATGTAAGGGAGCATTCTTAGGCTTAAGGATAACTCCAGCCAATTTACTGTCCCCCGAAGAAGTAGTCTCCTCTTGGCCTCACTTTTAGCTGTTTATATCAGTTCTTTGAGACTTCTTTCAACACAAGTGTTGGTGTGGCCAGGCACACGCTGGTGGAAAATAAGCTGGATTTAAATTAATTCGGAGAAAACAAATAGTGAAAATTAGCGAAAATAAGCTGAATTTAAACTAATGCGGAAAAAAACCCAATTAGGTTGGAAAGAGTGGCTGGGGACAGAGGGAGAGATTGCTTCAGCCAGCATTTTTACTGATGTACACAAGCTTTATGTGTTTATACAACCGAGTGCATATTTTTTGATGGCAATATTTTCTTGCTGTGCAACTTAACAAAGTAACATAGAGTGATGAAAGCAAAGATAATTTATTAAAATATGTCATTGATTTGCTGTGTGATCTTAAGCAAGTCATTTAGCTATCTCATGCCTCAGCTTCAAACTGAGTGTTACTGGAAAGCAGCCTCTCCCATGTGAGCTAAATTTTTTCCAGAAGATAAATTTTTATTTCCATATCTTTTCTCCCCAAATGCTGAAATTCTGTAGGACTCTAGATAGGTTTTGTATAATCCATTGATGTCAGCTCATTCTTACTTTAAAAGCACTGTAGGCTCACCTGATCTGTGGATATATTTGAAGCTTTGGATTGTCAGATCGTCAATGACAGACTTTACGGCATACCTTAGGATGCAGGCTGCAATGGTCAATAAAAAAGCAAAGGGAGAAATACCTGGTAGAGGACAGTGGGGTCACTGGTTATATATAGGAAGAGTTACTCCAAAAATAGAGTCATGTTTGGAGGTGAATAACCTTAGACTATTTTAGGGCTACTGAAAGAAGTCTCTCTCTCTTCCCCCCCCCCCCCCCCCCCCCACCGGAGATGAAAGAATATTACTAAATAAAGAATGTCTGGTCCCTTTTAACTCTTAGCAGGCAAATCATGAGTACTTGGAATCAGTTTGCGCGTCCTTCAGTGTGCATAGTTTATTGACCCATGAACAGGTTTTTCCATTGGATAATGTTGTGTGAGGGTTGTAATATGGCAACAAATCTTCAGAGATTCGTTGTTTTTTAACAGCTATGAATATTAGGTGCCCAGTATGTATAACTATTAACGGCTGTTTTTTCATACGTGTTGTGCAATAAAAAATAGCCTCTGAATAATAAGTAGACTTTCAGCATTTGATTCGTGTCTGAAAGCAGTTTTACAGAACTTTGGATCTGTCGGGTCTTTAGTGTCTCTTGTATGTTTTCTGTGTAATTTCCGCTTAACATACGCAGTGGATTATTTTGAAATTGAGGTAGCTGAAATTGATATAACCCATAAAAGTAGATGAATGGTGTTAAGCCATTTGATTCAGGCATGTATTCACAAGCTGCATTATTCCTTCACCCATCACATCACTCTTTCATGTAAACATGCTACCATGTGGCTGGATTCAGTAAACTAACACTCCCCCAGTGTATCCCACTAACCACAAAGGCAGTCAAGACTTTATTCCGGTAGACTTGCTTTTCCTGGGATCTCCTTCAGTTTCAAGAGTTTTGTGGTGTTTTACTTATCTTAAGCTCTGGGCTGTCGACGATACTCCTCTCTACAGTTTCGTGATCCCTCCCAGCCCAATCATTCTGTTTCTGTGATCCCCTAAGCAATGGTGTGGGCTGTGGCAAGTGTAGCGCTGGCATTACAGTTCTTGAGGCAATGCATGCGCTGTCTTCAGTCTCCAAATATTCAGTAGAAAAATCTACGAATCTAATAGCAAGAAGGAACTTTTGAAATTGCATTTTCGATTTCATGCCGCAGGACCAGTGTTGTCATTTAGCTTTCACTGTACTGGGTGCAAACAAAACCAAAGGCCGCTCTAGCATTCCCCTCTGCTTTATTGTGCTTGAGATGGAAGGGTAAGTGTGCTTGGCAAGGGTGACTGGACTACAGCTGTCTTGACTTCCAGTTTTTTGTTAGTGACAGCATGGTGGCTAAATGTGTAAAATACTGTGACACAATGGGGAAAATGGGATTTGATTTCTTTGAAATTTAAAAAAGTTCTGATTCTTTCCCTTTGAGAACATCCATCAGAAAATCAAATCAATTCTATTTTATATTTTTAAGACCTGGAAGGTTTTGACTCTGTAATACCAATTGCTGAGAAGCTTAATCATCCAACTACAACTAGACCAAAAGCTACTGGCAGGAGACCACCCTCCCAGTCTCTCACATCTGTAAGTTAATTTTCCTTTTCTTTCAAAAAGATTTTATTCCCTGGTTTTTTTTTCCTTCTACTGTCTGTGTTCCTTAGTACTTTCACCTACATTTACACAGCCATTTCTTCACACATACAGGGAGGCAGAGAAATGCAGCTCAGGAAAATCAGTGTCAAAAATCTGCCAGTGTTTTGAATACTAACGTTTAAAACAGTCCTTTCCTTATAGGAGTTTTACCCCTTGTTTGGGTGCTGCCAGGTATTTCTTGCCAACCATGACCAAGGCCAGAAAAATCCTTCATAAAAATCTTTGGAATAAACCAATTTGTGCTAATATCAAGGATTTTGAAAGCATTTCCCAAAGGAAATTCCTTGTTTTCTCTAGGACACTTAACAGATTTTTAGGACAAATAGACCACTGTCAGCCTTCAACAGCCGTCATGCACCATCATGCATTTCTTCTTATTAAGCTCACTATTGTAAATGTAAGAGTGATTTAAATTTCACTCTCTAATATGCATCTTAAGCTGGCCTCATAAACCATTCTTTGGAAACCAATGCTCAGTTTTTCAGTGCCTTTTTCTTTTGGATTTGGGGTTTGCTTTCATGCTTTTTGCCTTCTGGGGTATCGGAATGAGAGCGACTACTCAAGGTTACCCATGTTCTTATTGCTGGAAAAAAACAAAGCGGAGGGAGGCTAAAAACATTGCTGTGAAAAGCTTTCAAAATTGGCTATGTCCATAAATACAGTAACCCAAAAGACGAGCTGAAAGGTTTTTCTTCCCCTGTAAAATCTATGGGGAAAGAGACAAAGGGTGGAAAAAACCTGCCCCTCATTTGCAGCCTTACAAAGTGGTGGTGTGTAAGGCAGCACTGTAGCGCCGGCAGCACGCGCAGGTAGCAGCGCAAGTCCTCTGAAGGAGCTGCGCACAGAGCTGCCCAGGCGGCCGACCTGACATCCCCGCAGTGCAGCGCATAGTCGCTAGCCAAATAGGGAGAGCTCTTCTTGTGGACAGGAATGTGCTTTCATGTTATAATATAATCAATGCAAAAGTGTACCTTGACATTGAATCCAGCTCTAAGTATTTCCCTTTCCGTGACTGCTTTGAATGCTTTCTAGCCTTGAAAACATGACTTAAAAAAACAAAGTGGGGTAGTGTCTTGATTGTAAGCTTTGTTACTCTTGAAAATGGTAACTTTAAAAAAAGTTATCAAATAAATGCTTTTCTTCTATGTTAAATTCTTATTCAATGAAAATATCTGCATTTCTTCCCCCTCTCGGTGTGTGTGTGTTTGTGTTTTGTCTACATAGTCCTCCCTTTCAAGCCCGGATTTCTTTGACTCGCCAAGTCCTGAAGACGAGAAGGAGGAACATGTTTCCATTACACAGAAAACTATTGAAGTGTCAAGGAAATCAAGAACGGTTACAATATCACAAGTAAGTTAATTGGAATGCCTTTTCTTAACCTTATGGCGTGCATTTTAATTTTTAAAATATTATTCAAATACTTATTTCTAAAATTTAATCCAATAGTCACCTTGGTAACTAGCCCTTTGAAGAAGCTTAAAAAATATTAAGATTTTTCCACGTTTGAAATGCAGGATTAAAGTGAATGGCACAGTTAAAATGTCTCCGTTACTATACTGTGAAAAAATCCTTCTAGTGTAAGTACATTTTATAGAATCAGAGACAGTAGGAAAGGAAATTTCAGAAGCAGCAGCCTTTTTTGCAGCTGTAAATTGAGTTTACAATAGGAGAGTCTGTGAGTAGAGAAAATTCATCTCTTTGGCCCACTCTAAGTATATGTGAATTTAAATTTGCAAGTATAAGCACCTTTTATACCGATATAACTCTGTCCATCTTACCGGCTTGTGCCATTCTTACTGTAAATTGATATAAAACTGTAAAACAATAAGATATTACAGGAAGTTTGTAGATCAGGCTCTAGAGGTTGGAGCTCTTTTTGTACGTGTTGATACTTTTCATAATACAGACATTATGTGCTTATAGTATAACAGTTATTTGAAAGATGAAGGCATGCACATCTGTGATCAAGTTACAAAGGTAATGTTTTGCTGTATAGCTCCCTCTTCTGGGAGCACTTGAATTAACGAATACTCTTGGGCCAACATTTGTAAATGATATGCTGGCATGACAACTGTATGTAGATGTGCCTGTAAAATGAGAATACTGCTGTCAGAAGGTAGCTGCAAATGGCCATTTAAGCTCTGAAATAAGGTGTTGAGTGTGGTTGACTCCAGTTGTGGTTTGCTTGCTTGCTTCAGGTTTGAAATTGGCCTAACATCTCTTTTCTGTCCAAAAGAAACATACGTTCTGTAAAGATTCAATAGCAATGTAAGGATTATTATCTATGAAAGGTCTGATTATAGGTGCACATTACTCACCTATGCACACACATACAAAATGTTAAAAGAATTAAATTATTAATGTCACAAAGTCAAGCATCGAAGCCACTGCAGTGATTTAATGCCATTTTTGTTTTTATGCTCTCACTGTTTTTCCACAGAAGCCTTGTTTATGCAGTGCTTGTCTGGGATGGGCTCTGTACTCAGTCCCACTCATGTAGTGGGAAAGATTGTTTTCTGCAGAACTCAGTGGATCCCTGTCTTCCCTCCCCACCACAATTTCTCCTGATTTTCATCAGACTACTAACTTTCTTTCAGTTCCTTTGTCCAGCTAATGCTACTGCCCTGGTCCTCAAATCTTCTCTCACAATATATCTCCTTCAGTTTCCATACCTCTTTTTCCTCAGTATCTTGCCTGGTTTGCCATTCAATTTCAGTGTCTCTTTCCCCAAGAGAAGTTGGAAGGTTGTCTGGTGTTTTTGTCTTACTCTGGGCCAAATCAGATTTTCAGATACTGCTGGTTGATATCATAAAATGTACATCTTAGCACTACCAAATAACAATGTAATAAATAAATAAGACTCACCTTAGTTGCTCTTATGATAACTGTACTTGTACACACTTATGTGTATGCAATAAAGTGACTAGTCATATATGTTAGGTGGACTTCAGATCTTCTATACCTTCTCTGATGTAGAGGGCATTGGATTGCAGTTCAGGAAGCCAGGCGTCCTTCTGAGCTAAGCTGCAGGTTTTCAGAGTGACTAGGTTAATACTGCCTTTGATAGTTGCAAGGGTTATCACACGCTTCAGTTAACATTGGACAGTACAGTGAAGTTACGTAATTCTTACATTTCTTATTAGTATATTATCACTCTGAAGTCATGGGGTTTATTTGTCTTTATAGGTCATACCAACAAGCAGACTTAAGGAATGTTTACGTCTTCTTGTAATTCTAAGGGGAAAGTGTAACACATTTCTTATTTTTAAAACAATAATGGGCGTCATAGAAGAATCCTTCAGTGGTTAGTTGGAAGCTGGAATCTGGACACTACTGCTTTGTGCTCTGAAAGACACATCCATGGGTGTTGGCATATTCTCGTGAACTTCTGGGAGAGACACTGAGTATCTGTCATTCAGAGCTCATTTCACTGTTGTGCCCACGATCTCGGAAACACTTTTTCCTGGTTGGTTGTAACAACTGTGGAAACTCCTGCTGAAACTGTCTGATCTTATGGGTCTGGATTGGACCCCCTGTGATACATATGTACAAAGATAATTTGACTGACTGTTGCCTCTATCATACTTTGGCCAATACTGTCTATGTTTGCTTTTGGACTTTCAACGTTACTACAGAGCAGTAAAGTGCTTAGTATTTGTTAGAGGTCAGCTTTTCATAAAACTTTCTCCACATGTTAAAAGTGAGTCTTTTTGTTACAGGTATCTGAAAATAAAACTTCCTTGCCTCCAAAACCAGGAGGTTTGGCTAGTGGCAGTAATGTACAAGCATCGCTATCGCCTTCACCATCACCTGGATTTCATTCAATTGCTATGGGAACAACAGGCCACAGGTCAAATTCCCCATCCCTGTTTGGTACTGAAGGAAAGCCAAAGACTGAACCCTTGAGCCAAGGTCAGACTGCCCTGGAGGAGCTGAGAACACAAGTTAGGGAGCTAAGAACCATTGTTGAAACAATGAAAGACCAGCAAAAGTAAGTACTGTAAATCACAACTTTAGGTGGGATGTATTTGTTAAATTTGTGGTGTCAGAGTACATCCTAGGTTGGTTTCTTCTTGCATCTTCGTATATGTTATTCTGCAAGGATTTTGCATTTGTGTTTGTGAATGATTTTCTTCTACTGTTCTGACAAAACACATTCAGAGGTGAGAACCTTTGGAAAAAAGTCTGGCATTATTAATCTGTAAGAGCTTTTTTATTCTGTTTTATGACATAACTTTTTCAAAAGCCCACAGACATCTACTTAAGTTTTAAACTGTAAGCAATGAATAAGGTTCTTCATAACTTTATATAGTTTAATCTGTCAATAACTATTTGGGCACTCATGTACAATGATCTTAATAAGGAGATGCATTTGTACTAGTTACTAACATTCTTAAATCGTTTGTTGTTAGACTGTTAGTGATTTGCCCAGAAAGCTTGTATTCCAAAAGAAGTGAATTGTCTCTAGGACAGTTGATAAACTTTGTGTTTATTACTCTGAATCTTATTATTTTAGGGTTTGGCATCTTTTCTTCAAGCTGCTGATTTCTCAGGAGAAACTGGGGCCGTCTCATAGTTTTTGCTATTCCTGAGAATATTTAATGTCTTGGAAATTGCACCTTCACTTATACTGTCTATTGTGTGTAGCCCAGGCAGGAAAAAGAAAAGGGAAAGCAAGATGCAGAGATTGTAGTGGAACAGGGGTGTAGGGGGAGATGAACAGAGTTTTGGAGAAGAGAGTGTGGGAGGGCCTGGTTCAGGCTGGAAGTATCCAGAAAGCCCTGCAGCTTTGCCTCTTCGGCTGACTCCTCCTCAGGTCCCACATCAGCAACCACGGCTGATGTCTTGTGGCACTTCTGGCACGGTCTGCTTCCACCTGCTGGGCTCTGTCTCAAGAGTCCAGTCAGTCAATGGGAATGTGAGAAAATGTCTGCTCCTGATAACTGTGCTCCTCTTCCTTGCAAAAGAGATGACAGCAAATTCATACTTAGGAGTCATTAAGTCTAATAAATGAAGTTGTAGGTTACATTGTATTGTAGGGATATGCAGCTTTAAAATGGCTTAAATACATGATAGTGTGGGCAGGATTTGTGCTACCAGTTCCTATAACCCACCGACAGCCAATCCATTTACATTTTGTATGGAAAAAGGTAACTGGGTACTGATATAACATTGATACTGCTAGCCAAGAACAGAGCCTGTGAATGCAGCGTTCTTAGGAAGAAACCAATTATTCATTACCAATGTTTGGGGGTTTTTTGTTCCTTTATAGATAGCATTACTTCTTTGTACATTATATAGTATACCAGAGCATACTTTGATGACTAGCTTGGGGAAAGAAGATAGCTAGTCAGGTGTGGAAAACATGTCTCTGAGAGGTGATCTTTCATTGTTTACTAGTTTAAACATTTGCATTCCAAATTTTTTTGCATTCTTTTAACAGAAAAGAAATTAAACAGTTGCTGTCTGAGTTGGATGAAGAAAAGAAGATCCGCCTACGATTGCAGGTACTTAAATTATGTTATGGAAATATTTAGCCTCAGCTGTAGGACATAAAACTCTGATAAGATACTTAGATTCCTGTGAATCAAAAACTATTAACATTTCTAGAAGTGAGCAGAAAGCACCCAAAGTACAACACCCTTTGTAGCATGGCCAGCCTGTGTCATATATTGCAGCACTGAGTTCTTACTGAAAAGCCTGTTAATTGTATAAAAATGTATCAGCACAAATAGGCAAATTCAAAAAAAGTGAACACAGTGTAGGTTCCCAAGTATGATACATTTTTAGTCTTAATTTTAATTGTCTCATTTTATCACAAGTGAAATCTTGCCTTTTAAAATGATCTGCTCTCTCCTAGTTTTTTACTTTGTGTTAACATACTTGGAATATGATTTCAGATAATAAGATTTTTGATGTCTGTTTTATGGACTGTACTCAGGTTGTCTTTAATGAAGCATTATAAACAATATAAAAGATGGAATTCTAAGTAAGAGCCCAGTTACTGCTACCGTAGTGTTGTATAGTACCTTAGCTTTAGAAGTTGTCATATCGATTTAGTAATTGGCCGGGTGAGGTAAGTGGAACTGGGCCTCTAGTGGGATCATTAGCAGTACTGCTTCAGTATGGACTGACTTTGAAACTGCTTTTCAGGATTTTGGAAAGTGATGTACTTCATAAGTGTTTTAGTATTGATTATGTATATTTTTATGGTACAGGTCAAATGTGCTTTTTTTGTACTACGGATAGAAAATCGAATTGTAATTTCTCTGGGCTGTTCTTGCTGAGTAAAGTGCTTTGGCAGAAATGGGGACCTTCAGTGAATGTTTGCTTGGCTGTTGAGTGTGCGTGCTCCAGTCCTGCAGAAAGGATTTTGCGTATGCATCTGCATAGAAGTATGGCTTCTAGTAACACACAATTCATGTTCAGCTAAAATTGAAACATATCCAGATAAAATTGAACAACATTTTTAATAGCAGTTTTTGCTTCAGTCTAACAGGCCAAACTATTCAGAGCTCTGGATTCTACCGCCAAGGATGGCTTTAAATCTTTATACAGAGATCTGCACTGATTGTTTAAGAATATAATGTTATAGCCGAATGCTGTTACTCTGGTTCAGATCTTGCTTATACCGGTAAATGTTCAGCTGCTAATTAAGTTGGCATAATCAGCTTTAAATGAATATGAGAGTTAAAACAGCCAAAAGTTGCATTAGTTTAACAGTGCTGATAGTCATAAACTCAGCTCAGTGCAGCTCTTGGTTCCTGTATTTAAGAGAACTGTCTAGAAATGGTGCAGTTAAGCACTGAGGGTGTTTGTGAGGGTATCTAATATCACTGCTTCAGGGTTTCCAGCCTCCATCAGAGGGGCCAAGTATACAGTTGGAGGTGATGATAGCTACATCCAGCTGCTTTTACCACACCACTGTACATCCATCAGGGTCCTTAGCATGCCTGGATGCTGACTTGAATGGTGTAAAGGTAGCATCCCTATAGCAAGAACTGTCCCTATAGCAAGAGGGACATTAGGTTTTGCTCCTCAGCTACTGATGTTCATTTTCAGTGGCTTCATTTAGTTGTACCAGGTATAACTGCAGCAGCCAGTGCAGGGACACAGTGCTCATTCTGGCTCTAATTCCTGGCAACAAGCCGTGTATGTTGTAAAAGTTGTAATTTAAAGAGTTTGAAAGGTCTTAAGGCACATTCCAATATCGATACTTGTCTAGATTTGAAGGGAGAAAGCCATGACTGGTCATCTTATGCAGCTGAGAAGGTCCCTTCAATTTGTGAAGCCTGTGGAAGTAAGAGTCATCTAAAACCTATACTCGACACTATGGATAAGATTTGCTTTTCAAGTGGTATCAACTGTGCCTCAGTTTGTTAAAACATCTAATTGCATCAAAAATAATCTTTTTCTTTTCAGATGGAAGTTAATGACATCAAGAAAGCTCTTCAATCAAAGTGAATACTTGATAGATGGAATGTTGCATTATTCATCATGACTGAGACTCAAGTTTATGCCCCAGCCAAAATAACTTTGTGCCAAATGATTTAAGAATTGCCTCAACGTCCCTTTATTTGAAGGATTAGCACAAGAGTTTTGATAGCACAACAAAAATACCAACGAGGAAAAAATTTCCACATGAAGCAGTGCTGTGTGGCACTAGTTGTGACTGAAATTGATCTTATTGTGCTAAAGGCTCTCTACTTCAAGATCATAGGTGAAATGAAAACTCAGGCAGTTTAGTCCATAGTGGTACTATTTTGATGATATTTTTCCATAAATAAAGTGTATTTCAGATTATCTGTTTACAAGCTTTATGATTTTGATTTTTGGTTTTTAATTGTCTTTTGTCACAGATTTTAAAATGTTTGTACTGCATATAGCCAGGAATGAATGTTAACGTTGGGGCTGGAGGGATTATTTTTGCTTCAAGATAGAACACCCTACTTTTTGTTACGGTTTTCAGTTCTGTTAAATATGCAATTTTATGTCCCCAAACCCCCTACAAGTAAGTTGTGTACAATAATGTATTTACAAGAAGAAAACAAACAAACAAAATATCTGGTCTTTGCAATGATTTGTGCCTTTTTTTGCCACACACTGACTGGAGCTGGTTGCAAACCAGATTTCAGTAATGTAGCTATCACAATGACTCCTGTCACTTATACCGGTAGAGGTCACTCTTTTAATGTACAGCTGCTCGAGCAGTATAATCAGATTTGTGTTCAGGTGGCATAACAAATGGCGCAGTTGAGAGCAGCTTTGTCCTTATCAGCTGTGGCTTTTTAGCTTTCCTGTTTTTAATAGGCCTCTCCAGTTTGAATGTTCATCTTCGCTTGATTTTCATTAGAAAAATGCCCGCCTCCGTCCCCAATTTTGCACAGAGTGAACAGAATATGCATTATTAAAGCAAAAATAAATAAAAGTAAATATAAAACATGAATAAAAAGTTGTATTATTTCATGCACAAAGTTCTCTTTATTGTGTGACATTGTTTCATTTGCTCTTTATGTGGTATCATTTGCTGCATTCTGTTGTAAGCTTTCTGCCATTGAAAAAGAGAATGATACATTTTATAGTCCTGCTTTTGTAGCAGGACTTTTCTTTTCCTAATTTTATTGAACCTGCTGCTTACTTTATCTGTTCTCTTGAAGTTTATCTGTTTGCTTTCATCCTTTCAAAATTACTTCTCCCTTTTTTCTGTTAGTGGTTTCATAAGTACTTTACTGGCAGCGGAGTAACTCTAACCTTGTCAGAAGTGTCTGTTGAGTTTATACAAAGTATTTAAATATGGATATTTTTGCACAGTTTGTGGAGTGAGTGAGTGAGTGATACTGGTGATACTTCAGTGATTAAAAACACACACACACAAAGGATCTATTTATCATCACAGAAGTGCTAGAATTGCCTCCATCCAGAAGATCCTGTGTCACAGCTAAGCATCCTGCCTGCCTGGAATTGGATGGGTCTCAGTTTTCAGTTGGCTGATCACATTCACAAATGGTTGGCAAAGTTCCCATAATCTTTTTCATATGGATAGATACATAAAATACCTACTCCACTGTACTCAAATACTGCTTTCTGGGTCTCAACTGGCAATGCAGGACCTTACAATTGGGATAATTTCCTCTACCCTAGCATGTGCTTCTATTGTAACGGAAGTATCCGACATTGAAAGATTCTGTAGTGAAACTTAAGAATTTTAATATAAGTCCCAATACATTGCTCAGTTTACTCAAACAGAAGCACTAATAAAATATTTTGTCAGTGAAATGCTTTTATTTAATGTTTCTAAATAACTGCATTAAAATATTTTTTATACCAAGAATGATAATCCCATCATAGTTTTCCAGCAATAAAGATTTCTAGACTTCTTCCATATCTTCTGTGAGGCTGCTGGCAGAGCTAGGAGAGCAGGAGGAAATAGGAGATAATAAGAATTCTGTTTGAGTTTTTTGTGATCTATTTACAGCAAGTTTCCAGAAATAAACAGCTCTGGCTTCCTAATTGCACCCCTGGAAGAAAATAAATTACTTTATCTGTGGTAAATAAAGTATTTAATCCTGAGTTGTACCTCAGAAATACAATGGGCATCTCATTTTTGCAAATGAAAGTGTGAATTTGGCATAGAGTTTCCCGATAGCAGATTACATCTATTTTTTTCCTCCTGTTGAGATGATAACTTGTCATTTTATAAATCCGCATTTAGAAGTGCAACATATCATGCTTTGTAAAAGACGATTAAATGAGATTTTGTGAAAATGCTTTGTTTTGAAAGTTAATTATTCTGAGAGAGAGTTCTTGGAAATACAAGTTTTTCTTCTTGCTGCATTTCATTATAATAATAGAAAGTATTTTACATAGCACATGGTTTTCCCTTTTTAAAGAAGATCAGTTATGCATTAAACTTGTGGATATAAACTGCTGCTTTTAAAATATTTGTTTTTATATTTAAAGAAAAATGCTGGTGAGCTACACAGTGATTTTGACATGAAAATGATGAAATTTTGTTGTTTAAAGAGTTGCGTAAAATGACTTTTCATTAATATGCACATGCTGGACTTGTAATGGATTTGTGTAATATTCTGACTTACGTTTTCATGTAGAAATCAGGTATGAAATGTCAGGCTCATGCCTTTGGATGATAATACTATTCAAATTCCTAATCTGGATAATTTGAAAAATTTTTAGTTTGGATAATTAAGAAAACAGTTTTATGTTCTTTTTATAGGCACTCATAGCTGGGTCTGTATGTTATAATTTAATTGATATACAATTTCATTCCTTAGTATTTTGTATGTTTTGCTTACACTAATAACTTTACAATAATAACTGCTTTATATAACCCAGTGAAAGAAAATCTGTATACCTCAAATGGTGAATTTATTCTAACCTAAAACTCCACTTACCACAGCTTGAGTAAATTCTGACGATTAAATCTAGTTAAATCTGTTACATTCATTTTGTTCTTTTTGCTGCTGGTGAGAAGTAATCAGAAAACCCTCAGACTGATACTTAAAAGAAATAATAGTCTTCAACAGTGAAAGGATCTAGTCTTTCTTAATGTGGGGTCATAGCACTTACCACTTCAAAAATAAGTATTATTTGATATTTGATTATTTGATTGATGATAACTATTCAAAGTGTGAATTAAGTTCTGTTAGTCAAGTTTTGTCTCGTTTGCGGTTTTTTTAATTTATGTTCCATTCATAAATGAGCAAAAGGGTTAGAGGAATGTACGCCAACAGGTCAACGGATTGAATATAGCTATATGCAGTATGTTCTCGTTTCTAGGCATATGATACTTAACTGCCCAGTAAATCTCATGAGCTGCTTTGTGTTTGAAATCTTCATGTAAGGTATGGCATATTCTGTGACAACAGGGATTAAAATTTGCACATGCATAAGAGAGGGGAAAGGGATCCATAAGAGGAAACCCTCGGATGTAGAACTTGGTGCAGAAATTCAAGCTGTTTTGCTCGTCTGCTTGTGGGGTTGAGCCCATGCATGAGATGGTGCCCTCTCCCCCCACCCAAGCAACCTGGGCACCAGGCTGCCTGGAGGCCGTGGTCTCACCAGCCTCTTAGCAGCCTCCTGCATGGCGCCCCTGTGCGTGGAGCTTGCTTGGGCACAGGAACACATCTGTGGGGCTTGCATGGTGTGAAAATGTCTAGTACTCCTGGAAAGTGCTTGGCCATGTCATGCGACGGTTGTAACGGTGCTGGCAACACTCTCGGTTGTAGCCTTGATGGCGTGCTCCAGTGCCCTTGGAGGAAGCGGCTCTGGTGGCCTGCCTCAGGAACCGGGGCTGCCATCGGAGGGCCTGCAGTGCGGAGGGCCTGCAAATAGCCCAGCACAGGAGCCCAGGAGAGGACGGAGGTAGGAGCGAGGCGCAGCTCTCCTGCCTGCGGTAAACGGCTGGGCAGTTGTCTGTGCTGCCGTGCCCAGAGGTGTGAGGTATCTGCGGCTCTTCTGGAGAGAGAGGCCTGGGGCTGGGAGAGGGACAGAGGCGCATTGAGGAGGGAATTGCAAGAGCTGGCTTAGAGTAAAGCTGCCTTTCACGCCAGTGGACTGTGGTTCAAAAGGCAGACAGGGATACAGTTTAGAAGTAGAAACAAACAACTGCGCTGCAACTTCAGCGTTGAGGAGACATTTTGGTCATGTAGGGTAGCAGTGCTGCTGGGAAACTGGTTCCTGTAGACACTGGTGTTTGACGGTGAAGGTGAGGGTGCTCCAAGCATCGACTTCACTTCAGAGTAATCCTTACATTAAGAAGAGCAAGAGGGGTTGGAGCAGAAATCACCATACAAAACAGCAGGATACCCATAGTTATTAACAGCCTTCAGCCAGAAACTGGATTTTGCTTGGCACCTTTGGCCATTCAGCTGACTCTTGAACTGGCCTAGGAATTAGCAGCTAATTATATATGCCTCTGCCTAGTCATTCCTGGGCTTCCTGCAGCAGCTTGCCTCTTTCTGTGCTCCAGCTGTTTCCCCCTTCACTCTCCCTGTTCTCTGCTTTTGGAAAATAACCAACTTCCTTAGATAGTGAGCCCTGAAGGTGAGGCGCTACTGGCACTTCCCAGCCTGGAACAGAGCAGCTAAAGAAGCACAAGGCTTTTTCTTTTTTAACTTCGGCAGGTGTGTGTAGCACCGTGTGCCTGCTGCCTGGGTGATGGCCAGGCCTCAGCACCCCCCAGCCCGATGGCGGCCAGCTGAGCCCAGCCGGGCAGACCAGAGCTCCCGACCTCCCATCCCTCCAAGCCAGTTATCAGCCAACCTGCGTTTTGGAGTGCAAATAGCTAAACTAATGAAATGGCTTAATGCTCTTGTGCATTTTTTTTAATTGTATTACAAATGTAACAGTATTTTTAAATGTGTTATACGCTACTGTAAGATGAGCCATTTATTTATAAGATGTAAGTTTATTTTGTTGAAACTGCTACCTTATAGTGCTATCTTAGTGTATTTTAGCAAGTCAATTAACTGTAATTCTAACCCGATCTGCAGGACCAAATCTTTTGCCATGAGAGTAGCTGTTGTAATGCACTGTAAAGGTTAAGATAAGGCGGCAATGCTTGAGTGATCTCTGTCAGCCCCCCAGATATGATTTACAGTAAGTGTGTTTTGAACTCTCTTCCTTTTTCATGGAAAAAATGCAATGGGAGCAGGTAGTTGATAAGCAGAGGGAAACTAATTGGCTTTTGTCAGTACAATCTTAAAAGTTGTAATGGGCTGTTTCTTTCAAATGACAACAAAGCAATTAGATAATGACCAAATTTCACCAACATCAGAACATTAAAGAAGCATCTGCTTTCAAGACTTTGGTAATACCATTTCACTTCAACATGCCCAAACTCTGCACTTTCAGCTATAGCCTCCTAAAAGAGAGGTCATGTTCTTCAATACAACCAGCTCTTCTCTGCAGGAATCATCCCTGCTGGTGAACTGCAAAAGGCCCCAGCAGACTGTTCCTCATGGCCTCACAGCGCAGCACGGGAGCAAAGAATTTGGGATTTTGTGAGGCCACTTCCAGGCTCCTCTTAGAGAAAGCACAAATTAAGCGGGGCAGCTACCTCTGCTGCAGGATGATCCACCACTTGGTGGTACCTCTCCAGAGGACAGCTTTCTTCATGAAGGGCACAAAGACAATCAAAGCATAGGAGGTGGCATAGTTAAGACGATCCATGCACCATGCTCTTTCTCCTGCCAGAGAGCAGAACAACAGCTAGGAAAGGAGATTAGGCAAGTGTGTGCACCTGCACGGAAATTGCTGCTGGTAGATATTTGGCTCCTGATGATTCAAACAGCCGAATTTACTGAGCGCTACTGAAGACAGAGATGCAGCCATTTTGCCAAAAAAAAAAAAAAAGAAAAAAAAAGAAAGAAAAAAAGCACAAGGCACAAGAAATATGACATAAATTCAGAGACTCCAGCAAAAATGGTATTGGCCAGGGAAAGCCAGTTTCTAATTGGATGGCAGGTCTCTCACCAGAGGCACAGGGTGTTTGTGCTGTGATTACGCAGTCATGCTTGGTGTGTGTCACTGGTCTCAGGGGAATGGAAAATCTCTCGTGCTCTGACCCGAAGCACCTGTTTATCTCAGAAATGCAGCTCAGTAACCTGTTCTCGGAGAGCTCTAGCACAAGGAGATGTCATATTGCTGCGATGGCTCAGAGCTTCAGTGTTATCAGGGACATGGACTAATCTAGATACATTAAACTCAACAAGATTGATTCAGTTAGTCAAAGTGCTGAGCTGTAGTTCCCTAATGTCACCAGTGCAGCAGGTACTTGCCACCAGTGCGTGAGCTGGAGTGGTGCCTCTATGTTCAGCTGGGTGCCAGTCTGAGGTAAATCCATATTCCCCCGCACACACACACACATCTTTACTCTCCTTCCAGCTCCCCTTACTTAGGTCTCGTGCTTCCTCAGCCTTCTCCCACGTAATTATCAGTGGCAGCAACCTCAGACTGCAAACCTCCTCTTGAATCCGGCTCCTTGCTGCACTGGGTATGTGTGTCCTAGCACGGGCTGGGCTTCCTGTTTAACCTGTGCAGCACAGGAGAGGAACCAGGGCACTGGCTGCCAGAGGATGCATCAGGTCACCTCTGATTTGGGTTAACTAACCGTGCAAAGGTGCTGATGCTGCAGCTCAGGTAAGCTAATTGCTTTCTGCAGGCTCCAGCAGGCACCTCTTTGCAGGCGGGACTGGGATGTTGCTGTGGCTCCATTAAACAGAAAACAAGAGTTGAGCTGGTTTGAGTTGGTTGAGCTGCTGGTGGTGTGTGTACGCTGTTTGGAAATCTGTGGCTTGTTGATCTTCTCATGTGGAGGGGCTAAGAAGTGGTATCTTAGCTTTGTCCTACATCCATGTTTGTCCCAAAGTAATCAATTTGTCTTTTACTTCTTTTTCGCTCTGTGTGAATAGCTAAGAAAAACACAAGGTGGTATAGAGCAATATGAAAATCATTCCCAGTTTTCCAACTGGATTTAAACTTTGAGAAAAAGTAGGGGTGTCACACAAGAAAAAGGATTACCTTTTACCACTGCTTATGGAAATCTCACTCCTTTTGTCAGTTAAATGTCCTTTTCTTCAAAATACCAGCTATTGTTTGAAATGTCCCAAATCAAAAAAGAGGGAGATGTTTTTATTTAAAAGCTATTAGCAAAACATGCAAAGTCCTATTTTGTCCATGTGAAAAGGTCAGGAGTGTTCTCTGCTTCACAGGTGTCTTGGATGAGAACAGGAAGTGAGTTACTATTTAACTTGGTGTTGTGATCCTTTTCACTGCAACGTAAGCAAAGAAATTCTTCGGTACTTTTACAGAAATGTGATTTGACACAATGATGGGCTGGAGTTCTCCCTCTTACAGCACTATACAATTTTTCTGGAGTGATTCCTATAATATTGGTAGATGGATGTCTGAAAAGGAACTGTGTGTGAGTGACAGTGTATCTGGCCATAATTTTTTCCAACTGTACAAGACTGACGTTATTTGGCAGTGGCTTTAATGCCCTCGAGCATGTCACATTGCTCTAGCAAAGAATAAATGTAATACAAGCTGACAAAGCAGAGAAGGCAAAGTGTTTAGCATCACATTTTGTCTCACTGTAATCAATAAAGCTTCAGGACCAGTTGTAGACTGATGCCCACTAAATAGGGCATGTATTCAGATCCCAGCATTGAAAGTAGGGACAACTGTATGTAGCCAAACTCAAATAGTTAAAAACAAAACCAACCCTAATAAACTCATGCTCACAAACTGAAGGCATCATGTAAGCAAAGCAAAAAGTTGCCAGAGCTTTTGAGAGAGGCTAATGTTGCTTTCTCTCTCACTTTGTGCCTTAGCTCTGCTCTTACCAGTTATTGCCTGCTCCTTCCATGAATTTTCACACTGCTAATTCATGGATGTGAATGACTAATAGATGCCAAGTCCCTATTTGGATATTGGTAGATTTCAAATATCAAGCCAACATTTAATAAATGTTGCAATCTCTTGGCTGCCTTAACAAGAAGAAAGTGCAATCTAAGGATTTGGACTGAGGCTGTACTAAATTTATTTTTGCATCTACATACATCAGGTATTCATAAGTACCTGTTATAAAAGTGAGCATCAACATAAAATAGATCAGTTTTTCATTTGTCACTTCAAAGCAAATGTTGCCCCTTCAGGATTCCTTTGCTTTTCACAGCCCCAACTATTAATGCCCAAACCTTTGTGATTACAGATAATTTAAAATGTTTTTAAGCAGCATGAGCAGTTTTGCTTGTGCTAAGCTTTTCTAAACCCCATGTATCCTCATGTATCTGGCACTGAGAGCAGTATTAAAATAGCTTAAATGTGATTAAGAACAAGCCAAGTATTCTACACTATTGCCCATACAACATGCATGCATAAACATGTTGTGCTCTCTGCCATAGTCACAGTTTTGCTGGGCTTTCATTGAGCAGTAGACAGAATAAGCCTGTTTGGAGTAAAAGTGAATGGTCAGGTGTCAGTTCTCATGAATATTTCTTCAGTGAGAAGTAATTTGAGAGAAGCTAAAACTGAGGATCTTGTGTTAAAGCAATACATAGCAACAACTGCAAATGAAAGCATTGAGCCATAGGACGTGAAGACGTCAAAGATACTTTGATCAAGCTGAAGACAGGAAAATTAACCAGGCCCAGTAAGAATGTTTAATCTTCTACCAGTGCCAACATTTTAAACCAGACCTGTTGAAGCTGCTGCTTATTCCTTAAGGAAATATATATTTCCCTATATAAATATAATAATATAATCAATAATATAAATGTATATTTTCCTATTCCCTAGGAACTGCTCAGTCAGAGAGAGACCTAATATGAGGAGCAATCCATTAGGCTTTGATTGAAAAAGAGAAAGTATTCATTGTGTCAAGACACTTTGCGACTGAAACCTAGGGCTAATATTGTTAAAGTATTAACACCTATGATTTGAATACTAAAAATTAGAATGAAATAGACAGTCAGGTGAGGACTCCATCCTCCATACTAAGTTGAAAGTCTTCTCTTTGCCCGGTTTTTCTTGAGGTTTTCTTTAATCTTAGTCATAATAGTGGGAGTTTAGTAATTTCAAGGTCTAAAATTGAAGGGAGGGCTTTCTTTCTGGTGGGCTGGTTTGTTTTTCTCCCACCTGAAGTATAAAGTAAAAGTTGTCTGAAATGTGTTGAAGATCAGAGACAAATTGTTTTTCAGTTTTACTAATCAATCAAAGAGAACTTTTTTGGAGAACCTGAGTCAACTTTTGACTCTGAGTTTTCTGTTTGCTCTTCAGTTTTTGAACTGGATGGAGAAGGCTGGTGAGCCACAGGTACATAGATCAGAACAAAGTTTTTAACCAGACTTTATAATTGCCCATGTCTCAGTCTTGCGTAATGGATCTGATCTAGCTATCCGATAAAGAGAGTGTAAATAATATTAACTACACTAGAAAGTGTGAGCTGTCTATGTTGATGGAGATTCATGAAAGGCTTTTTTTCTCTCTTTTGGTCCTGGATTTTTATTATTTTAATTTCAAATGTAAGCAGTCATCTCTAGGTGAAAATTTTGGCTCTCTGGAGGCCAGTGAGAAGACCTCCATAATTTCAAAAGTGTCAAGTCTTCATTGCTAGCCTGCACTCCTTAATCATTCAACCACCGAAAGAGTTGCCCTCTAAGTAGGCAAAATCCATATGCAAAAACTTGATTAGAGTGCCTGATGCGCTGAAAACTAAAGGAGATGGGATTTATTTCTTATAAACCTATTTTGAATCAAAGCAAACTTTGAAATTGGTTACATTTTGGTCGAAGTACTCGTGTGTACACACTGTGCATATATAAAGTTATCATTCTGTAAGATAGGTTGAGTGGAAAGGAACAAAAAAGTGAACCTTTGACTAACTTTGTATTTCACAGGAGATGTCACTCTGTCCTTCATTTGCAAGGGGCAGCGATAGGCGGATTCTGTGGTAATACGCTTCCCCGTGGAAAAGAGCAGATGTGAATAGAAGCCACCCGGGGATTATGGCCTCCAACCTTCAGTCACTTTCCTTGCTTTTGCTCTCTATCACTTGGTTGAGTGAGCACGTGAGGCCTCATGCTCTCCTGTGAAAGAAAACCAAGAGGGTTATATTCAAGGAATTTCTGAGATCTCTGAACCCAGTTTCAACATCGATTTAGTGACCATGAGGTGTTTTAACTTCACATCCTACAAAGCACTTTAAGGCACCCAAGTTTCCCCTTGCAAAGCAGATGTTCCTTCAAGTCAAGTTTTAAAGCCTGTAGCATTTTTAGGCCTCTTCTTCATGAATCTTTTCTTCAAGGATCATCTATGTTGTTTAACTTCTGTTGCACTGATATAGTATTTTGAATCTGTACAAAACCAAACATTTTGCTAGACTTCTTAGTGAAAATTCACAGCATTAAAACTCTGAGAAAGCATCTACATAATCACCTTACAAAAGAAAACACCTTTTACCCGAATCCACGCTCTATTTTGTAAAATCAGATTTTCCTGTTTAATAAAGAAATTAACTGTTTTCCTCCTCATTCACTTAAAAGCGGTATCTGTATGGTTACATGGATACCTACTCACCATGAAATACATAGAATGGCACATTAGCAACAGTATTACCAAAAAGTCCATTAACAAGGTGTTTGCTAGGAATAGTTTAAACACAGCAAGTTGCATTATCTCATGGCAAGCTGGTGCAGGGGCTTGCCAGGAAAGAATTGAAGCATCAAAATATTTTCCCCGGTGTCTGATCTGTGCAATAAAGAGAAAATTCTCACATTTAGGATACAGTGCCCAGGCTTCCCAGAAGCACGTTCATTGGAGGCAGCCATCATCCTGACAGCACTCCTTTGGGGAGCCTGTCCGGGACACTGCTGCTCCCTCCCAGCTGCGGGCTCTGTCTAGGACAACACGAGAGGAGGGAAAGGCAGCCACGGCTTAGGATGTGCCCCTGTGTGAGGGTGGTTGGTGACACATGCCCGCGGACAGGCCCGGGGGCAGGCTGGGTAGAAGTGTGCTCCTGGGCACCTCTATGCCCCATGTAATTGATATTTGGGCTGCTGCGCTGACACTCAATTTTTAGGAGTTACTGCCTGGACACAGGCAGATGGATTTGCACTTTGGAAGATGAACTGAGATCTGCAAATTCCCTATGGACTTGGGTGTCTTACAGTTTACTTAATATTTACCTGAACAAAAGGATCTTGGTTTTCCCTGACCCTGGTTAAAATGGGAGGAACCCTGTTTATACATGGAAATTTGTGATGCAATAAAATTGCTGCCTGACATTTAATCTGCCAGTTCTAGTGTGTGTTTTCTTTTCATTTGTGGAATTAAAGAAAGAAGCCAAGCCATGCTGTAGCCATATATGCATCAGAGAAAAGGGTGGCAGATCTTCCTGTGGGTTCAAACTTTCATATAACTTCACTGCTACTGTTTTGAAAAAGTTTGCAGCCCTGGAAAAAGAAGAAAGGAAGGACTGGCTTCTCATTAGCCTGGTTAAGTCTACAGAATCAATTGCTGTTTCAGAAGTTACACAGCAGGAAAAAATGTTTTATTGTCCAATTTCAGTTGAGGTTAACGTTGAAAAAAAAAAGAAAAGAAAAGGTGGCTTCAAGGACATACCTATTTCCTTTAGAGTATTTGCATTCTTTGTGAATTGCAGCTAATGTATCACTTCTGGTTTCTAAATGGTAATTAATATTTTGTGCTAAGTGGATTTGATAGATGCTTCACAAAATTTGACCTCCTTCAGAAAATTATGGCATCGTCTTTATGTTACAATATGTGTCACAGGCCTGCAGGCAAGGGTGGGCCTCAAGGAGAGCACAGCCCTTACTGCAGCAGACGGCGTGGGTGCGTCTCACCAGTTGGCAACCACCTGGGGTGCCTTCAAGCTGGGGTACCACACTGCAGAGCTGTGTGGGAATACAGTGATAAGGGGTGAAATGACACTGCAGAAACTGTTAACTCTGGTAGAACTATGTGGGAATAGAGTGATAAGAAGCAAAAGCAAGCAAATCACAAGGGAACAACAGAACATGATTGGATGAAACGCAGTTCGGCTTGTGAGTGGTTTAAACCGCTGCTACTGGGGAAGAGTAACGAGGGGAAGTATCAAAGAGATTAACGCCATCTTGTGCACGCGTGGACTCTGCTCCGGCCACCTGGAGAGACGGGGGTGCCCGCACTGCGGCTCTTCTGTGACTGATGGGGCATCAAGAGACTGGAAGCTGTAAGACAGCAACATAGTTGTGAACCCAAAGCATATGTAGTATGATATATAGTGCCAGGCTATAGTGAATTAGGCTGAGATATTGCAACGTAAGAGTAATAAAATACTTATTACTTGTGGTCGTGCTTCACCTGGAGTCCTTGCTCTTTATGGTCCCCCTTATGTTAATGAACATCCAAAGAATTGCTGGGCACAATGCCACAGCATGTGAGCAAATGTTGAGTCCTTGCAAGCCCAGAGAATACCCCAGACACTGGAAGAAGAGTGAATACAACTAAGAAAACAGGAAAAAAAGACCTGTTTTTATCAAGGACATGAAGTATCTACAAAGAGAGACTTCCTCTCTTTCAAGACCAAGAGACAGACCCCTAAGCAAATAATTTAAAATGGGACCAAATGCTAAAGACTGCAAGGTGAACCCAAAGACATGAGACATATATCTACAACAAACAAGATTTTGATAAACTCTAGGATGCAGAAAGCGCTTATTTATTTTGTCTCAGTGGTGTCCTTCTAAGCAATTCCAGCATACATATTTGTTCTAAATTAACACTTCAACAATTTTCAAGATGACAGAAAGTACCACACCATGCCTCCATTGTTCTGAACCCATTAAATTGCAATTTGTGTTCATATGTTAGATGCTGAAAGCCTAAGAACATTTTTTGTGTATTTAGTAAGATAAACGGCTTTGTGTGTAAATAATCCCTCAACTTTCACACTATTATATTTTTCACTTCAAGTTTTAATAGCAGCTCTTCAGCCAAACTGTCTTATAAAAAATACAAATGAGGATTTATTTCTGGGAGGATCATAAATTTGCATGCTAGTGGTTTTTGTTGGTCAACAGCTACCATATACTCACAGAGTATCTTCTAAACACAGATTAGGATTTTCCCTTATTACATCAGCTGATTGATATATTACTTGGTCAAGGCTAATAGATTTAGACTTGTCATATGAAGAGGCTTACTGTTGTGTAAAGAGAGAAGTGGTCACGGATGAGTGGGCTCTCCGGTTGCCAAAGTATATCCTTCTTTCAAAGCCTTGGTTACTAGTGTTGCTGTCAAGCCCTCCTCCCCTGCAATCTATGGTCCAAATCTAAAAGTTTATTTATTTGCCGCAAATGCTCCAAAATTAGAAAAGGGTTTTATTCCTAAATTATTTCTCTGCATTCTCTCTAAATTCCTTACATGCCACTAAGCAAACGTAAATGCTCAGTACAGTGTATTCTTGTTATGAGCTATGGTGCCAGACACCTAAAGAAGGAAATACTGTCCTGCAAGTCTTTGGTTACTCTTATTTTATGACAGCACGTGGTAAAAATATTAACATAGGATAGCCCTAAGAAGCCAAGCTGCTGTAGAAGGTGAAGATGACATTTGTTTAAAACTGCTTCTGTGGCAGTGGCCGAAAAACCACATGAAAAAGCTTTCCAGTCAAGTTTGTTACTTTAAATAAAAATTCACTGGAGGGCTGAAGTTTTATTGCACCGTTCCTTTGATCACCGGCAGGCTATGATCTCACCAGTGCACATTAGTGTCCTTTTGACAGCAAAAGTACAAAGCCAATACACAAACTTATGCACATACAGCTTTTTCCTTTCACTCTCTCTTGCTGCATAAACCAGCAACTCATGCAACACCACTGCCAACAGCTGAGGCTGCCGCTGTCAGGTTATTTAGTAAGAAAAGGGTGCCAGTAAGTGCGATGGATACTCAAAATTCACTTTAGTTCTGATAAAAAAGTCAAGAGTTACCACAGTTTCTAGGAGCTCATCTTCACACGATTTTGGGGAGATTTTCAAGAAAACAAAGGCAATCGACAGATTAACTTATTCAAACTGCTGATACAGTGCATATATGCTCAAAGGTTTTTAAATAATAAGGGAAAAAAAGAAATTAATGGGAAAAAAAGCATGATATGCCCCAGAAGGTGGATATAGCCCATTTAGGGAATAAAAAGTGATACCGGCTGTCTTCACTTTTTAATGAATAAAAAAGCGAATCTCAGATGAGAACAGAGAAGCCCCGAGGTTATGAGCGGCGCCCACGCCTGCACAGCCCCGACACCCCAAGGCGGAGGCAGGAGGTAGCCGCCAGCGCTGCCTCAGGCCGGCTCCCAACGGCTGCCCCGGCGTCACGGGCCGGCTCCTAACAGCAGCCCCAGGGGTGAGAGGCCGGCTCCTAACGGCTGCCCCAGGGTGACAGGCCGGCTCCTAACGGCTGCCCCGGAGGGTGCAGGGTGCCGCTGCTTAAATAACAATAATAATGATTAATAATAATAGCGCCGTAGCGGACGGAGGTCCTGGTGCTCCGCGAGGGGCGGGGGAGCGCAGCGAGCCACGGTCGCCCCGACGGTGTTACCTCCCACCTCAGTAACGCTCCGGTCACCGCGGAGAAGGGGCTGGTCGCGCCTCTGCGGGCGGCGAGACCGCGCTCAGCGACCCTTCGCCGCCGCGGGACGGAGTCGGGCTGCCCGGTCCCGTCCGGTCCGGTCCGGTCCGAGGAGGGCGGCGCGGAGCCCGCCTGCGCCTCGCCGCCCCTCGTTCCCGCTCCCGCAGCGCCCAGCGGCCGCGGCGAGGGGGAAGCGCGGGGCGGAAGGGCCGCGCCGAGGGCGGGGAGCCGCCACCGCCGGGCGCCGCCGGAGTTTGCCCGGCTGCGGGCGATGCGGTGCGGCGCCGCCTGAGCACCTACCGGCAGCCCGCGGCGCCGCCATGGAGAGCCCCGCGGCGGAGCCGGCGCACCCCGGCGCCGAGCCGGAGCCCGCGGCCGCCGGCGCGGCCGAGGCGGAGGCGGCAGAGCCGCGGCCGCGCTGCCTGCGGGCCGTGTACGTGCTCAACGACGCGCCCAAAGGGAGCGCCGGGGCGCGGAGCCCCGAGGCCGGGGCGCGGCAGTGCCTGCAGCGGGCCTGCGAGGCCGAGGGGGCTCAGCTGGGCATGGTCAACTTCGGGGAGCTGGACTTCGGCGAGACGGCGGTGCTGGACGCCTTCTACGACGCGGGTGAGCGGGGCTGCCACCCGCGCCCGGTGCATGGGGCCGCGGCCGGCGGCGCTGGGTGAGGCGGGAGGTGCTGCTGGGGAGGCCGGGGAAGGGGGGAAGTGTGTGCGGGGGGGTCTTGGGAAGGAGAGGGGTCGGGGGGAAAATAGCTGCGAGGGGAGCGTGGGAAACGGGCAGCCAGCGTTGGGCCTCGGGGAAAGGGAGGTGTGAAAAATGACACTTCTGGCCTTTGCAGTCACCTCAATGTTGCCTCGGTGGGGCTGGGGCAGGGGTGGCTACAGGGCAGTCCAAGCCCGATGCCCTTGTTGGTGTGAGCTTTTTCCAAAAACCCTGTCCAGCTCCCAGTCAGGTCGGGAGGCTAGAGCGATGTGTACCATGAGGACAGGCCAGCCAGAAGTCTCTGAGCTGGCTTGTTCAGATGGTGCGTGTTCCCCACTCTCGATCCAGACCTGGAAACACAAGGGAGAGTGGAGTTGAGGCGGTATTTTCTGGACAAGGGTTGGCTTGCATATGGCCAGGCACAGAGCGACCCAGGATTAGGTCTAAACAAGCGAGCGTAGAAGTGTGCGCTGAGGAAGGAAGTTTGCCCGTATTGCCCACTCTGCTGGGGCTCCGGCTGGTGGCTGGTCCCTGATGGTTCAAAAGAAAGCTGCTGCTCTAAGTGGCTACCTGGCCACTTGGGCAGGTTCAGAGAGAATTGGGAGCCTTCTGAGCAAGCAGAGGAAGCTTCTGAATCAATATAAACTATTAAAAGAAATCAAGGTGAGTATGTGGGTGTGCTGCAGGCTGGTTTTTCTCGTATCCTTATTACCAGGCCTTAGGAAACTGGGGGATTCCCAGAGTTCATGTTACATCCATGTTGATGCCCATCTTTCACAAGAAAGAGTTTTTCACACTTTAAGAGTTTTGCCCACAAGATTAAAGAATACTTCTCAATACATTACTCTTGCTTTAAATTCTCATATGATGGTGAGTCTGTTTCAACCCCTGATAAGTCGTGCAAATATTGAGGAACCTCACATCCACTTTATTTTTTTAACGTCAGCTTCCCCATCAGGGGATTTTGTTATGCCTTTGCTATCAAGATTGAAAAGTGTGCTCTACACATAACAGTGCATGTAAGTACACAACCGCGAAGCAGCAATTTCTTTGTGACTCTCTGGTATTTGTGTAGCCCTCCTGAAATGTGAGTATGATACTGCACTGGTGGTCTCATCAATGCAAAACTAAAGCAGCCAAATTATTTCTGTTTCTGCTGATAGTCCTTTTAATGTATATGCATACACTTGCTCTGCATTTGTAGTGAGAGCTTATTTTGAGACACTTATTTTGAATGGAGTTTTTCTTAAGTTGCTCCATTCTGAAATGGTATCTTTTATCTGTGAACGTGGCCTACCTTTGTAGGTCTCATTTGGCTTCATTTGTTTCAAGTCATCTGGTATGATAAAGGTCATTTTATCAGTGACTCTTAGCAGTTTGTAATAGTTGATTACCTCATTATTGGATACCACTGTAACACTCTTGTTATGTCTAGGTTTATGAGCAAGTATTTTACATCATCATCTTCAGTGTTCGTTAAGAAATAATCATATAGATAGTCCTGAACCAATGGTTGTTCCAAAGGAGATTCCATTCAAAACAGTCATTGTCTATCCACTAGCAACATCTTGAGATCAGTCGGGAGGCAACTTTTTAATTCATCTAATGTGCTGTCATTTGTCAAACTTTTCAGTCAGTGCATCCTTTAGTGCTGAGTTAGCTGTGTCAAGAAAAACTCAGTTGTATTAGCACAAGTCACCTTTGTCAATCAGGCCTGCAAGCTGTTTTAAAGGTGAGGGGTTTACTTGTCAGCATGTACTTTTTTAAAAACCATGCTGAGTGTTATTAATAATTTAGGATTAGTTCATTGTTGGGAGTCCCAAATTAACTGCAGTGTAACCATGAGAATGCAAACATCCTTAATACAAAATGCTGTTAAGCTCATTTTAGTACAGGATTTGTTTTGTCTTTTTGTTGTTTTAATAGATACTACTGCTAGCATCAACAATTTTGAATAGCTTTTTGAGCTTGGATTGCTACAGTTAGGGGTTTTTTTTTGTCCCTGTGGTTCCCTCGACCATGCCTTTTTTCTTAAACAGTTGGGCTGTACTGACATTTGCCCCATCCTCTGGAGTTTTCCCAATGTGTATTGTATATCTGAAACTGATGTTCAGAGAAATCAGAGCCTTTAAACCTCATTATGAAATTATGCTGGTACATTGAGGTGAAGTGCTTTTATATCAGTACTTGCTGCTTCATTTTCTCCTATTACATGCTATAGATGGAGACATTTTTGGTTCCTTTAACAGTCTTGTGGAATGATAACATCCTATTGCTTCATTCTGCAGAGGGTCGGAAAGTATCCATTACACTTTCCACTTTTCTGTTATGCCTTTTTTTTTCTTTAATCTTGCCAGTATCAGCTAGCGGTGGACCTAAATTTCATCTTGGATTTTCATTTTCATGATGCTTAAAAGTGCTCTCTCTCTCTCTTTTTTTTTTTTTTTTTTGGTTCTCCCTGAATACAGTAGACTGTCATTGTTTCCATATCATTTTAGCTATGCCCTTCTAGTTTTTTTGAATATATATCAAGCTATCATGCAAAAATATCGAAACTAATAATTGTTCATTTACATGTAACATTCCCAATCAGCTATTCCACAATTTCTTTAAGCTTTGAAAAATCAGTCATTTTTAATGTCTGTATTTATATATAATTGATTGTTGCCATACTCTTTTTGCAGAGTATGTGTTGGATTGGGACTGTTGTCATTGATGCAGTTCTTAAAGAAGAACACTAAGAATGAGTTTCAGTATGAGCAATCCCATGGCTCATGACAAACTTTCTGTGTTAGGAAATTATCATGTTTTTGTTTAAAAAAAAATCTAAGGAAGTTCTGTTACTCGCTGTATGAGATGTCTCGCACATCTCTCCCATACTGAAGGTATAATTACAATGTACATTTATTTTCTTTACACTGTGGGCGGAAGTTTGAGAAGCAGTTCTTCTTGCTCTGAGAGTAGGGTTTCTCTAAAAGAGGCTTGCCAGTACCCATCTTTAGCTTTACTTTAATTGGTAAACATCTGTTAAAGCTTAGGGACTGAACAGTAGGGTCCTCTCGTGCGGAATAGTAACAGTGGGGCATTTGATAAGAGTGCTACCTATTATCCCTTTTTCCCCACTCTGGCTGAATGAAACTAATTATAGCCATTTACTTAAGGTTCGAGCAAGTTTATGCATCTTACTTAGTAGGAACCTCTAATACATTGATTCTTGGAATTGGCATCTTTCATGACATAACCACCAAGCATTGAGGACAGAGTGCAAAGAGAAAGATCAGCAGGAACCTCTTTTTCCTGTCTGCAGGCAGACTTCTAGTAGACCATTTTTTAATACACTGCTGAAAAGAGCCCTGCAAAAACATCTATATTCCGTAATGAGGGTATGATGTCTCTTTTTTCATTGAGCGTACCCATTACTGACTTTTCACCATTTGAAATCTTACAATGAATGTAAGAGTATGTTATGCCTGAAGTAAGCTGTTGAAGATTGACAGGTCATGCAGAATGACCCTGATCTTCAGAAATTGGTAAATTTTATAAGATGTTTTGTTGAAGGGGAACTTGCAAGCTCTGCAGCACTTGCAAGAGCAAGCTGGCAACAAATATGTGAAATTATGGCTTGTTAACCAAAAGTTGCTTTGCTTAGTCTTTGCTAGAAACAAGCTGTGAACAAATTTATGTTTGGCAGAAGCAGATGATGATAACTAGCTGGTAGAGAAGCCACATAGATGAATGGCATGTTTGCATACATTGACTGAATCTCTGGGAAGAAAAGGTGCCATGATTTTTAGACTGAGAGCCACAGATACCAGGCATTGGTGTGAAGGTTTTTACACAAAATAATACCTATTTTTACACAAGAAGGGTAAGCCTAGGAGCTGACTGAGGATTTTTAAAATGTTTAGAGTTATGCCATGAAGAAAATCAGACTATGGCCCTCTAGTGAGTTCATAAACCATTTAAGGGACATGGTGAAAAGGTGAGTGTTAGTGATGTTACAAATTGTGTGATTCAGGCTCTTCGTGCCCTTGCTACAGCTGCATAGAAACTGTCAGTTCTGGATGTACTAAGAAAGCAAACATGATGTCAAAGTTAATGTATGCCCTGTACCTATGGAGGGTGAGATGCTAGACAGACAAGTAAAAGCTGCTTCTCTTTCGACATGGAGCTTTACCAAGGCTTATTGCCAGAAGTCTTTGGCCACAAGGCTGGGTGAGGGAATGGTACTCCAGTCTAGAGCGGTATGAGTTTTGGATGCTTCCATTTTGGTTTTGTGCAATCATACTTCCTTAACATGGCCAAACCATTCTCAACATAAGTGAACCCTAATTTCTTGTCCCTGAAAGTCTTTTCTCATGCTACACCATGGAAGAAGAAGGAGGAAATGTACATTCTGGCTCCTAATTTTGAGGCTCTGGCAGTCACTGAAAGAACCACTGTTACTTGTGCCCAGCTTGCCTGAAGCTCTCTGCCCTCTGAAGGCCAGTATCCCCATTGCAGACTTGGCAGGGGTGCTTCACCTTCACCAGCCTAAAGGCTAGTGTGTCAGGGTGAACTTTTGTCACTAGTTTAAGCTAATGTACAGCATGGTAACTAGGGTAGCTGAGCTGGAGACACCTGCTGCTCTTGCTGACTCTGCCGCAGGGATTGTAATCTCTGACAGGAAGGTGAGGATGACAACTGAGGGCAATAACTTCTTAAGTAAACTTTGGCAAACCTAGCTGCTGCAATTTATCTTTGCCCCTGGTTGTGACAGTGAACAGTGGGGAAAGAGTTAAGGGTTAGCAGCCTGATGCTTAACTCAGCCGACAGGTTTTGCTGTGTTTCTGAGGAATACTTAATACTTTTTCTTTCCTTTATTTTCTCCTCCAACTGCTTCAATGGGTTGAAAGTGTGTTTTACTTAAAGCTGAGAGGATATGTATACCATGTGATCCAGAACTGTGAAAAAGAGCAAACCATCTTCAGAACTGGAAGGTGATAGCAGTGTCAGCTGTGTGTCAGCTAAGGCGAACTGGGTTGGATGTTGTGCCACTTTAATACAACAGCAGAGCTGTCAGGACTGGACCAGTTATCTCTGAGTGGCACTGCATATCTAGAGCAACCATGGGTGTCTCCAAGAAAGCCCTACCTTGTGCCATTTAGTTATAACCCTAAATATTCTGATGATGAGACCCTGTAATGTACTCATACTGTAATCCTTTCAGATCAGATGCATGAGGTGAGATTTAAACAATAGTAACAAGTCTGATACAACCCATCAACTGTATGTGTTGTTATGTTATGATGTGTCACAGCACAAGTACTGTGACATATGCACTACATTCAGGAGATATGTTTTACTTTAATGATATTAGTTGGGGTCAATTTCCAACATGAAGTCTTACAGAAATGCTTGTTTGCATTCAGAGACTTGTGTACTTTCCCTCAACAGTGTAGTACATCATTTTGCTGTCACCTGTGAAAAATGGCTTTGTAACAACCTTGTTTGTGTTTTTAATGTTTTTTTTTCAATGTGTAACCTGAATGGCATCACTTTAACTCAGCTTGCATGTATTCTATGTAATAGCTCCTTCAATGTCAGTTGAATAAGCTTAGAAACGTCTAAGTAAATAACCATGAAGAGGTTACATGGAATTCATTCACTTTTCTTTGGTGTATTGCCCAGAGACAAATGCAAGGTCAGAACTGGGTTCAGACAATGATGAAGATACTACAAACAAAAGGAAGAAGTATGCCTTAATTCCATAATGGAGAGACATTCTGTTTTATTATTTCTCCTTTTGGAATGAATATCTTTTTTTACTTGTGATTAGTAAGACGGAAGGAAGTACTGACAATCCAAAACTAGTACGAGTTCTCAGTGTTTAACAAAGCTTTGAATGAAGTTGTTCGCCTGATTAGCACCAGATGTTATGAGGTGGAAACTTGCACTTCTTTCATTGCTCTAAGGTGAGCGTATGTAGGTGTGCATGTACTATCTATCTGTGGTGACTCGTTTTTGTGCCAGTCTTGGGTGTTTGGACAGTTTCATGCCATCCTGTGGCATGTGCATGGTAAGAAACTTAGCAAATCTTTGTCTTGTTTTATAAATATTAATGTATATTAATTAGAAACAAACTACCTTAGCTTACTATATAACCTTGTAAGAAGAATCACCTTACAGTAATCCAAAAAGGGTGTGAAGGAAATGGTAGGAGAGAAAATCCAAATTAAAGTTTATCATAAATGAGAATCAGGAAATAAAGATAAGTGCTGTCACTATTTATTTACTTCACTGTGTTTAAGTAGATCCTTATTTTGAATTAGCACATATTTTTATCTTTGCTTGTGTATGTGGCAAGGTACATATGAGCACCTACAAAACCCTCCCACAAATATATTTGAAAGTGTTTACTGTGTCCATTTTCAAGATTTTTGTATTTTGTAATAGGGCAGTGAGTGAAATTCATTATGGTGACTATTTTTGGAGTGTATTAAATGCCACGCTTGTGGCTGATGAATTTATGATGAGAAGAGGGGTTTGTGTTATAGACAAACCAAAACCTCTTTCTCAACAGTTGTAAATTAGAGGGAAGATCTGATTCAACTTTTACATCATTGTCAGGAAGTCCTGCAAGATGCAATATATCAATGTTTCAAGGTACTACCGATAATCTCTGCTCAGTCTGTGCTTCACTGGCAATCAGAAAATAAGCTGTCCTAGCTAAACTTTTGGATAGTTTTTTGTTGTTCCCACTGCTTGAAGTTTATGGGACAACAGCAGTTCTATGCAAAGAGCTGGAACTAAGCAATTGCTGTCAGTAGGTCTACTGAGTAGTACATGAAACTTACTGGTGTTACTTAGAAGGAAGGATTTGGGATAGCAAGGAACATCTCCTCCCCTCTTTGCTTTTAGGGGAAGATGGACTTCTGTATATTCCTGTTCTGGGTTTTATTTTGTCACAAATAGCTGGGATCAAATCTGTCAGTGAATAAATTCCGTCAAAATTGTTGCCTAGGATGCTGTCTAACTTGGTGTACAGAATGCGATCTGTCCAGGAATGTGTATTTAATATGCATCAGAAAGCTTTATCAGTTTAGTTTTAACGATGCATTTGGTTAGAATGCTACTGTTCCCCTGAATAACCATTTTAAAAGGATGCAGTCATCTCAAATACTCTGCTTGAACGTTTCGGAGTTGTTACAGTCGGAATAACATAATATTTTGATAGTTAAAGACTAGCATTTTTCTGTTTAGTTTGTATAATTGACACTATTTTGTGCACTGTTAATTTCATAACATCATTTTGCATGGTTGGTAACTCTGACTTGAAAGTGAGTATTTACTAGTAAATATCACAAAGCTGAGAGAATGTTTTTTCTTAAAGACCTTTTTCAAAGCTTGGATTTCAGATCTCTTCATGTATCTTTTTTTTTTTTGACAGACGAAGAATTTCTTGAAGGAAACATTTGTGTTTAAAATAGTTGTGGTTAGTCCCTTTTATAAATTAAAAAGATTTTAGATCTATGTCTTCACATTCATGTGTATCAAAAGCTTAGACATTATTATCGCGTGACTTGTGTATAAATGGACAAAGTTAGAAGTACACTTCTTTCTCCTGTTCTTCCCTCTGCATGAAAATTTGCTGGGCGGTTTATAGAAAAAAGGAAAAAAAAGAAAAGCAAGTTTGGCCTCTGTCATTCCATCTTCTCTGCTTGTCCTTCTCTCCTTGTGAGCTTAAAAGTCCAATGTGAGAAGGGTCCCTGTAGTCAGGATCGTGTTGTCAATTCTGTGTCACTTGGTTTTGCAGGTAGGCACAGGTGTTCTAGGTGTTGAATCTGCAGAGAAGGTGTCTTCTTCCCAAGTATAATATGGATCGTGTGGATAGTTTTTTTGGTTTTGATTCACTCTGCATGTAATATTTAACCTTAACCTGGCTTTAGGATCTGGGGGGAGGAGGGGCTAGTGTTACCTAACTCTTTTGGGGAATTGAAGAATTTTTGTAGTAGGTTCTGGAATTCTTCATACAAGTGAAGATTGTTCTGATTACTGATAAAAAAAAAACCAAGGGCTGCGTATGCACACAGGTCAGTGAATTCAAAAGTTCACTTTTTTTTTTTAAAGAATCCTAAGCTTATACAAGCACATTTTTTTCAGTATAGTTCCAAAGTTATTAAAAAAAACCCAAAGAAGTAGTGTTGTGCATATCCCATTTGACCATGAGAAGTTGTCGAGTGGATCTCTGGTTGTACGTTGTTGCATTTCAGGTTGATTCTGGGCAGTGTCAGAGGGAGCTCCTTGCAAAGCTCCGGGAGCTGACAGGCTTGAGTCAGCCAGGATGGGCACACGGAGCTGCTCATCTGTGAGCCTGGTTCCTGGCCACTCATCTGCATTGCACTGACTGCACACTTCTTTTCATTCTTGCTGTGCTGTGTGTAGGATATTCTCCATAGATTTAATAACTCTTTTGGTAAGAGCTGAGCTCAAAAGTGATTTTTTTTTTCAAGGACAACATGATGTGTGCTAATTAAGTTGCTTTAATTTCTGTTCCCCGATAAAATTGACAAATGATGATAGAAACCCAGTAGCTCACTTTATGCTCTGCTGTCATGTCGTGCTTTTATCAGTGTAATCCTGTGTTGCTTTTTTATCAAATTAGGGTGGGATGTTAACAGATGTTGATGTACTTCCTAGTTAAATAGTAACTAATGTTCTTGTTTTGCAGATGTAGAAGTTTGAGGTAAAGTTCTTCTGCCTTGTAGGGCTTGCAGATGGAGTTGGTGCAGAACTGGGGTGAGAACTCCAGACTTTTTGGCCCCCGCCTAGATAACACTTCAAAGATGGGTTCAAGCTGAAGCTTGCAGGCCATCCACACTGACTGCAGACCTGTGCTCTGTTGGCGCTTGGGGCATCCAGCTCCTTGCTGCACACGAGGGAGCTGCCTTTGCAGTGGGTTAATTAAGCATATATTTTGCGGACCTGCTGCTGCCTCCTTTCACACTGCAGTGGTGTTAGATGGATGAAATTAGGCAGACAAGGTAGCTGGAAGGTTTTTTTTTAGGAGGGCCTCAGTGCTAGTTGCTACTTGCAGGTGGACTCTGTGAACAGGGTTGTTTGCCTTGCACTTCCGCCTGGCTGTCAATTGCTTTAGCCTCAGGCTACCTTTGAACAGCAATATATGGGTGCCTGAGGCTGAGCCAAGAGCAGCTTGTGCAGCTGTTGCATGTTCTGCTCCCTGGAACAGGCTTGCTAAAAACAGTGTAGCTCCAGTCTCTGCTGAGGACGGTGGGCTCGAGCTGGCAGCTGATGGGCCAAGCGTGGCCAACAGTATGATTCCAGCTAGCCTGACTTTCACACAGGGTTGCTGCCTTTCCTAGGAGGTTGAGGTGGCTATGGAGACACTCCAGGAGCAAAAGGTGCATCACTGCAGTTTGCAAGGAGGACCCCACAGCTAAGAAATGAACTGTGGCACTTTAAAGTATTGGGTCACTGTGTTGTGATAAACTATGCTTGCTTTTTTACGCTTTGGAATAGTCAGTCTCCCAAAAGTAAGCGATTCTGCTGTGTCTTTCAAGACAGTAGGACTGAAACTTTTCAGATACTCTGTAGCACAGTGATTGACTTCTCAAAAATCTGAAAAATATTGTTCACTTAGTATCTAAGGCTTTTGAAACCTAAGCTCAAAAGGCATTAGTTCTGGCCAAATACACCTAAAGCAGCATGATAATAAGCTTTGCTTAAGACGCTTGTTTCCTGCTAGTGTGAGTGCGTGTGCCTGAGTTGTAGTACTCCGTTGCCTCCAAGCTTGTGGAAAACACACTTGCAGACCCGTGAAAACTGGTGGTGTGCAAAATAAGAGGGGAGTTACCTTGTTTATAGTTGGGATAGTGACTTACGACTTACTGCGTACTTCATTGCTGTCTCTCCCCATCCTCCCATATGTACTTTAAGTTTGTTACAAATATTTAGTAGCTAGCTCAAGCAGAAGAAATTGTATTGACTCAAGTGTGTTTGCCTCAGCAGTCACAGAAAAGTTGTAGGTTTTGGATAGTGCAGAAAATGATCTGCCAGTCATAATTTAATTTCAGTCTGGTGATCCTGGCTGCATCAGCTCCTGCTGCTACCTTTCCCTCATAGCAGTTGGGAGGAAACATCTTCAGAAATGCCATGGACTTGTGTGTTAGGAGGAGATATTTTTTGTTAGTTTTGCCTTTGCTGGGAGAGTGTTGTGATGAAATGGGAGTTGGGAATTTGTAGAAGGGAACAGAGTTAGAAGGCCATATTCTGTGTGTGCGTGTTGCTTTCAGATAGTCCCGTATAGTGGCTGAAAGAGGTGGTGGATGATATTCTGTCCTGTCTGTCTAATAAATTTGTGGGGTCTCAGGTCTGACGGCTGTAGTAGCTCAACCGTAACTTTGCCGTTTTTGTTTCATCCAAGCTGAGAAAGCTTTAAGGGGTCATGGAAAATATGAGTGATTCAATGTGTGCTCTCTTCTCCTGGAGTAAATATCGCTATTGATGAAAATTTTCACTGTTACCATACTCCCTGAACACCTTTAAGAAATCCTTTGAAATATATGCTGATTTAGCCTTGACTGGCAAAGGTAAACTTAATCCCAGCTAGTGAACTGCAGCCGAACTCTAGTTTCGGTGAAAAAAGTGACAAATGCCAATATCCAACAGCACTTGATGTTATTAACCAGCACTAGGATGCTAGTTAATAACAAGGGGTAAAGTTCTGCACTGTTTTCCTCCAACAATGCTTCTGTCACCATGTTTAGGGTTTTTTATCTATTATATTAAAGGTCCAAATGATGAAAAATATTGATTTCATAATAATGAATTAAGGTTCTTGCTATCCGCACAGATAAAGCTGAATGGTGATGAGTCTGAGATTTGATGTTAAGAGCAGTACAGACTTTTTCTGAATTTTTTCATCTGTTAGCTTTTCTGGGCTCCATTTAACTTTCAGCACATTTTCAGGCTGATTCTGCATTTTCTTATTTGCTACTTTTCACTTACAAATCCAGAAACACGGTGCCAAAGTTTTCGTTTTGATGTTGCTAACAATATCATGAATCATATAAAAGTCGCATGAAGACTTCTGGGTTGCTTAGATCATTAAATTATGTGGTGCCTTCAGGTGCATTCCAAATAGAGCATTAAATCCCCTGGTTTAACTTGTATAATAATATTTTTCCTGTTGAGTTATTTATTAGTTTCATATTCTTCTGTTTTACCACAGGTAATGATCTCTAATCTTCCCTTCAGTTGTCATAATTATTTATCTCTACCTTGTCTGGTCTCAAGACACACTAGTGTTAAATTATGTAAAATGATGTATAAAAAATATTTACGTGCCATCTGCTGTAACACCGAAGAGACCTAATCAGGATTATACTAATAATATTGATGAATTACCATAATGCAGTATAGGTTACACACACAGTATAATAGTTTCACAATGAAAACAAAAGCTTAAACAATTGAATTCCAAACAGCTCCTTAAAAATAGAGTGAGATCAGTTTTTAAGATTTTAGCAAGAGAGAGCTGTTTTCAGGATGAAAATAGTTACATACACAACTATGAGGAACAAGAGTTGATTATTTAGAGGAGAAATGAAGAAGGGCACATTCATGAGTGTGTTCTTTGAATGTGACTTTCTGCTGCAGAAACAAAGCAAAGATACTGTAAAAGTTCTGTCCTAGAAGTATCCAAAATTGGTTCTGTGCAATTTTAAACAAATTCTCTATCCCCATCTCCCTTTTGTATATGTTGTAAAGATCTTTGTACTATACTTGGAAGCCTTCTGTTTTTACAAAAGCCTCTTTGCAGAAGGATTGTACCATCCCCTGCTCACTCTGTCCATCTTAATATGGGGAACCATACCAATTGATCTTTTAGACCTATGTGAAATATTGTATTATTGCATAAAGTTCCTCATTCATTAGAAGATTTGATCAAAGTTGGCATTAGCTTGTAGAAATTCTTGCTTCATGCATGTCTGTACTGGAGGAGGTTGAACATAAATTTGGAAAGGGAAGGCTGAAAGTATATTCCATTGAACAGGCTCTTCTGACATGGAGGATGGGATTTTTGTCAAGTGTTTTTTAATGTTTTAATTGAGCGTGATTAACTTTTGTTTCTATTCATAAAACCGAGCTTTGCTAAGCAGGTACTAGTGTATTTCTTTTATTAATCTCAGGAACTTTATAAATGAGGGAATTCTTACCTCTTGGCAACCATACTAAATATCTGGTCGAAGTACAGAGCCCCATGCCCGTGTTTAAAAAAATGGAGATGAAAGATATTAGCATAAGTCATACGCAAAATGCAGAACAACTGAGGCAGAAGTATTTGTGGTATCATGTATCAGCATTGTTCAGTGAGCAGTTTACAAAACTGCATACCCCAGAAAGAGAGCTGTAACCCTGGAAAGAGTATTACTGGGGAGTGTGTTTAGACCCAGTGATGAGTGGCAGTTAATTCTGTACCATCAACACTGCAGTGTACTGGCCACGACTTAGCAATTTTATTCTTTAATGAGCATTTATTGCTGGACATCTTTTCTCCACCCAAATTTACATTCCTCTCCCAGGCTCACTGTACTTGAATTACATTTCATTTCTACATTCATAGAGCTGGTTTGTGGTTAGATCTCCTTCCTCACTGCTCCAAGCATCCTGTTGTTCCTGCTGGAGGAGGGCTGGGAGAGGTCTCCAGGGGATGCAGTGTCTCGTCGCTGGTCTAGTCCACATCCACCAGCACCCGATGCTCTGCTTCAGTCCACTGTCAGACTGGAGCCATTCCACTGTATTCCTGGGGCTTTTTTTCACTCACATATGTGTTTTTGTGGTACCATCTCCATCTCCTCTGCTAACCTTCATTTTGCTTTATTTTATTTTACCTTATTCACCCTTGTGTTAATGAAGTGTAGATTTATGAGAATGAGCTTTTCTTGTCTATCTCCCTTTATCAATGTGAACGAACATGTAAGTGATGAATAATTTCCCTTTCAGTGCAGATGTTTGCTTCTGTTCTTATGTCCATTTATTGTGCTTCTCATGCTGCCTACATTGTTACCTACCAGCAGTGGCTAGAAAATGATTTTCAGTTGTAGACCGCTATTTGTGTGGCAATGAGCTGCGTATAGCCTTGTTTCAATGAACTCTGTTATGGATCATTGCTCACAGGGCATTGTAAAATGTATTATCTGTGTGCGACATGCACATATTGTCTATATTCTCTCACCAGGAAGGTGATTTTGATTTCACAGCATTCTGCTCCCAAGAAGCAGTTTATACAAGTGCTAAAATGCAGCTCAGGTTTTTAGACTTTTTTTTTTCCCTAGGTGTAATTTGATTCTAGGTCTGCCTGTTAGTTTATCTATGCTTTTGTTTTATAGATCACTCGTGTTTTCCAAAATGATTTTGTTGTATTTTGGGGGAAAAGGGTTGCATAATCCAGATTTTGATATATGTGTGGAGCCACGATATACTGCTTCAGGCCCACTCAGTTTCTTTGACTCTACAGTGTGGAGTTGACCAAGAATTTTGCCCATACTGTGGAGAGCTGGACTGAAAGGGGGGTCAGTAGGTGTTGCAGGATTTGAGGTTCCTCAGGGGTACAGGTGCTTTCTCATATTGCCACAATTATTTTTTTTTCTGCTTTTCAGCTCCTGAATGGTGATGCTTTGGTCTTGAGGCAGGTCGTTGTCTTTGGATTCAAAAAAAAAAAAAAGTCCCGTGTGTTTTAACAGGGAATCTGTTAATGACCAGAGGAACTGGCTGACCCCAGTGTGGTATGTTAGCACAGCCTTTAAAATGTCCGGATGGAATTGTACAGGAATGTATATTCATCACAGGCTTTACCAAGAACTCGCGTACTGGGTATGGGGTATTGATTCTTGTGCTGTGCAGCTGGTGAAGACCAGTTGAACTGGCTGCTATGTTTGGATCTTATACATCAGGCCTGCTTTTGGATTGCTTGCACGTCAGTAGCTCCACCTTCTCTGTCATTCTCCATAGGTACAGGCACTGCCTGTTCCACTTTCAGAGATGTGGGATTTACTGCTCAGCTGCCTGGCGTTTCTGGAATCTGGTTTGAACCTCTGATTCCCCTGTGGCTTAACTGCCAAGAGTCTAGTGCTATGAATATGTTGGATTTAAATTAATCTCTCTCTCCCGTAATAGTGAAAGCAGATAGTCACAAAGATACAGACATTTAAAAAGCTTTAAAGTACGATTTTCTTAGGTAGTGTGCTCCCCCACCCCGTCCCCCCCCAATTTGGTGGCAGCCACAAGCAATCTGCATTCCTGTTTTATGGCAAGCCCTGCATAGGGACTAAAGCTCCAAAATGGAGGATGTCAAGACTTCGAGATAAGGCCTGCTTGAGCTTCAGGACATTGAGAAACAAGCCTCCTCTCACCGCTGGGCCAGGCAAGAGTAGAGCAGTCATTCACAGTCACTCAGACTCCTTTCTCCAGTGCTGAAGAGTGCTCAAGGCAGCTAGCCTGCCGTTGGGGGTGTTCAGCCACCCCCCACCCCATGGGTGTGGGTGCGATCATCATAACAACGATGGAGGAGAGTTGAACCTTGCAGCAGTCAAGAGCTAGGGACTGCGACTGCCTGTGGAGAACTGGCCTAGCGACTCCACTTCTGCCTTTCCCTGAAGGACATAAATAGGTTGGCCCCGGAGGCCGTCTTTGGCTCTTCGCAGGTGATAGCGGGCCTGCCAACTTGCGGATGCCCTCAGGAGGGGGACTCCCCCCCACAGTTACTGCCCTGGGATTGAGTGTACATTGGCCGTTCAGGCAACGCATGGGTAAGATCAATTAGAATTGGAAAATAAGTGTTCTAGTTGAACTAAGTTTCTGTGGACAAGAATTGTTGCTTTGTACCATTATAACTTGTGCAGTAAATTTAGATCTTTAAAATAAGTTGTGGAGTCATGCAGTAAATCTCCTTCTCCCCCTCCTCCCCTCCCTCGCGCCATGCGAAACCCACACGGTCCGGGACTGTAAAGACAGTCGGTTGTCCCACAACAGGCAGCATGGAAGATACAATGATCAAGGAAAATATAAGCATAAATGTCCCTTTTCCAGTTACCTCTTCTTTCTGTACAGCCTTTAGGTTTAGACCAGAACCAAATGATGAACTTGGGATATTTTGCCTGTATTTCATAGCTGTTCTGTGTAGCATGGATTATTTCTCTTTAGCTCTCTATATAGGTCAGCTTCTGTCGACGTTTTATACATCTATTTGTGATTGCAGTACTACCCAAGATCAGTGGAAGTCTTATTCAGGCTAGTAGTAATTGAATCCCCTGATTTCCCACTACCACCACCTTGAACACCATAATCCCTGTGGATTTTAAGCTCAATTTTCACAACTCATTTCTTTCTCTACTCTTTAGAATTTACCGTTCTCCAAGCCTCAGCCTCTTCAGATAAGCTTGGTCTGGTAGCTTTCCATTATTTCCATGAGCCAGCAATGTGCTGTTACGGCCAAGAAGGTCAATGGTATCCTGGGCTGCATTAGGAAGAGCATTGCCAGCAAGTCGAGGGAGGTGATCTTCCCCCTCTAATCAGCCCTGTTGGGGCCACATCTGGAGTACTGTGTCCGATTCTGGGCTCCAGAGACATGGTACTACTGGAGAGAGTGCAGCGTAGGGCTACGAAGATGATTAGGGGGCTGGAGCATCTCTCCTATGAAGAAAGGCTGAGAGAGCTGGGCCTGTTTAGCGTGGAGAAGAGAAGACTGAGGTGAGATCTTATCAATATGTTTAAGTGCCTGAAGGGAAGATGTAAAGAGGACAGGTCCAGACTCTTTTCTGTGGTGCCCAGCGATAGGACGAGAGGCAACGGGCACAAACTGAAACACAGGCAGCTCCATCTGAACATAAGAAAAAACTGCTTTACCGTGAGGGTGACTGAGCACCAGAGCAGGTTACCAGGAGAGGTTGTGGAGTCTCCTTCCTTGGAGATCTTCAAAAGCTGTCTGGACACAATCCTTGGAAACGTGCTCTAGGCAACCCTGCTTGAGCAGGGGGGTTGAACTAGATGATCTCCTGAGGTTCCTTTCAACCTCAACTGTTCTGTGTGATTCTGTGCATGTGTTGCTGCTGCTTCATTATTCTTAGAAGTTCCACATGAAGGTTTGGAGGTTTCCATTTTACTAGGCTTTCAGACTGTCAGGTCAAGCTCAGAGAGGAAATGCAGTTGGCTTCTTCACCTGAGGTATTGCTGATGCAGTGATTTCATAACCTCAAGCAGAATTTGTAAGCTGCCCCACAGTTATTTTAACACTGTGATAATTTCCTGAGTATACTCTTGTTCTTTAGTATGCGGGGTAAAATTCACTTGCACCGAGAGAAAATGCTGCTCATTTGATTGTATTGATTTCATCTGTCCAAATTTACATGTAATTTTAGGATTTATTTTATATTCTGTGTAAGAAAATAAAAGAGGTTTTAAGATTGTTTTTATTCTTCCCTCCCTCTCTCATTTCAGATGTTGCAGTTGTGGATATGAGTGATATTTCCAAACAACCATCGCTATTCTACCACCTTGGTGTGCGTGAAAGCTTTGACATGTCGAACAATGTTATACTTTACTATGACACTGATGCTGATACTGCTCAATCTCTCAAAGTAAGATTCTCACTTGAAAATCTGCTTCATTTCAGAAATACCTTTGAATACCTGATCCTGTAGACATTTGTGCTTTTCTAAAACTTCCATTAAATGTGATTTCCTGTTAGCTACATAACTCAGGAGATACTTTTCTTAGAACTATTTTGTTACTAACAAAAATAATGTGATCAGAATAGCATAAAAGCTTGTTTATAAGATCAGATCCATAATACAGAACTGATTTTGTTTCACATGGTTCAGCTTAGAAGTGCGAGGGCAGGTCTGATTTTCATGACTTTGAAAAAGTCTGTTTTTCTTCCTCTCCCTCTTTTAATTTGAGTACATGTAAATAGATTTTAAGTCTTGTTTAATAATGACACTTTGCTTGAACAAGGAATGTATTGCAACCTATTCCTGCTATTGGAGCACTTCTCTCAGATTAGGTTAATATCTTCTAGATGATGAGTAGCAAAGACTGCAGGGATCTACTTTTTATTGCTTTTTGGTGAAGATAAGAAAGATCCTCATCAAATCTCTTTGTAGGCCTGTTCATTTTTATAGTAGGATGGTACTTGCTATTACACCTGAGTCCTGAAATTGCTGTTCTGGATGCAGGTCATATATTGTGGATGTTTCTGCCTTTCTCAGTACAGGTTCTCTTTGTTTTAGATCATGCTTAGACTTCTTTCTCCTCTAGGTTATCACCTATTGCTTCTTTTAATATGATCTGTTTTCTCGCTACCTTCACTGAGAGCGACTTTGTTCATACCTTTTTTTTTGTTATTTTGAGTTATTGCCTATACTCTATCTGTATTTTTCATGCCACAGATGTCCAAAAATCCTTTCCAGAATTCTCTAACCTCTCTTGATGCCATGAGAATATTAAGTTTAATGTTAGTTTGTATGAGTCTCCTTGTCTTTTTCCAGAAAAGCTGTTCTGTCACAGCTATTCTTTCCTCTTTCCTCCCGCTTTCAGTTTCATTGAGTCTCCTCTCACGTGTCTAATAGCTCATACTTTCTTTCTTCAGGGGGTTGTCCACACACACATTCACATTCTTCGTGACCTGGAGTCACAAGAACTCAGAGATGGAGTATTCTATTTTCTATAGGATATTAGCCACTGCACTAAGGCATGCTTGCATTCCCTTCCATTCCTCTAGATAATCTGGGTGGGCAGGCATACAGCTTTTCATTCTGCGGTGGTAATATAACTGACTGCAAAGAGACCTTTCCTTTTCATTTTTCACTAACACATTTTTACCTTTCTTTTGTGCTGTCTCTCAGATGTTCTGATCAGCTTGGTTCTCCCCAGCACATATGAAAGTTTGGGAAGCACAGGTTAGTTATCTAAGTGTCTCCACCCAGTGAGGAGCTCAGTGAATGGCTTTTATTTCTACACCTTGTGCCAAGCACACACTTGAGCACGTGCTCCAAAACTGGAGTGCTGAATGGCTCCAGGGTGCATCCATGGGCCAGATCTGCAGATTGTTCATTGCCAGAACTTGCAGGTCTTTGCAGTATCAGATCTGAGGCTTTTTTTGCAAGAGTGAAGAGGTCAAGGTACAGGGAACATGGCTCCTGGGATCATTAGAGCATGATTGGATCACTTAGGCCTAGAAAAGCCGTTGTCTGCCTTGATATCTCTCTTCTGGGAACTCTGCCAGTGGCATTGAGGCCCCACTGGATCTTTTGCTTGTCTCTGCATTGTGTACTTTTTGGGCGAAGACAAGCCCCTTGCACATCTTTCTTCAGGATCAGAAGGCTTGATTCAAGTTGCTGGAACTAAGTTGAAGAGATCCACTGGATCAGAGGGTAGTGTAGCTTAAGCGGGGCACAGGGGCATGGTTCAGTCCAGCCCAGATGTCCTTGATACCTCTTCTGTAATTGAGCCCCAGCTCACTGTTGGATACCCTCCAAATATACTAATACACCTTTTTTCTAAGGAATACTTCAGAAGGTAGATAGGGATTGTTCTTGGGATTTTTCAGTAAAGAAGTTTCCTTGATCTCTTGATACATTTCATGGCTTAGATACTGGATAATTTTCAGTCAGAAGAGTTCATTTCTCCCCGGTGAGAAAGGTCTTCATCAACAGTAGGCAAAGCTTTGCTAGAGGTACTTGTTTAGCTAGATGGACATGAATTATTTTCAGATACGTGATATTTCAGATGTGTCTGAGCTCTTGTTCTGAAGCATTTGATCAGACTTTAAGTTTGATCAGACTTTAAGAGGTTTAATTAATCAATAATTTTGTTAAGGTATGGGTACCTTAATATGTATTTTATGTATTTTTGACCATCTGTTGGCCGTTCTTTGTTCTCAGATTTATGAGTGGTCAGGCTTTTTTTACCTCCTTTCCTTTAGGAATTCCTTACTTTACCTTGATTGAACTTGCTGTGTATGCCTCTTTTCAGTAGCTAGTCTGATTGTTCTAAAGGTGGTATTTCTGGCTGCTGTTACTCCTACCGGGAAGATATGCGAAATTCAGGTGACCTGACTTTATGTGGCTTATTTCATAAGGCCCACCCTGAAATTCTCCTAAGAGCTGTCTCTTCAGTTTCACCAGTGTTCTTTCCAAAACCTCCTAGTTCAAAGAACATAAAAGGATATATAGTCTGGACTTCAAGATGGTCATATTCGCAGAACTAAACCTCTTTGGTCCCTGTTGTTGAGAAAAACGTGTATGGGCACTGTCACTTCTGTGCAGTGGTTGTCCAAGCGGATTCAGGCTGTTTTAGATAGGAATTTGCTCAAGCAGAGTCATCTTTGCTTGTCGGAGCACATAATTACATCAACGACCTTGCTTAGAAACTCTTCTGATATAACGTATGTAGAGTGACTTATCTGGAGTTCTGCTTAGTTTCACCAAGCAATGTTCATGGGATATGTAGGCTAACACTAGAAAAAGGAGGAGGACGCAGCTACTTACCAGTAACTGGAGTTCTTTGAGATCTGGTTTACATCTCCATTAATTTCCCCCTCATAGTTTTTACCATCTCTTTTTGGATTTCAAGGTGAGAAGAATTAGGACGTTGAAGGAGTGTCTTGGTCTGTGCTCATCAAGGTAGGGAAGCGGCCTAGGTATCTTAAGGATACACTTTCAAAGAAAGCTTCTAGACTTGAATGCTGCTGTCTCACAAATGCCCTAAGTATGATTGGGCAGGAGGGTTGCCTGCTTAAGAAACTCCAGTTACTGGTAAGCACCAGCTTTCTTCCTCTTTTGAGCACTTCTTTAAAGAAGTTTCTTCTTGGAATCATTATTTTTTTTCTAACCTGAACTACTGAGACTTTTCTTGTCATTTTTTGGTCCCTTTACTTGTAATTTACTGCAGCAGGAAATACGCATTACTCTGTGAAAAGACGTATGTGCATATGTATATGTATACCAATCGTTTTTATTGGAAATAATAATTCCCAGTACAAATGACAAATATTTTTTTTTTTTTGCAGGATATGGTATCCCAGAAAAACACAGTAAGTATTAAATCCACGTTCATTTGAAAACACAAAAGGAGGATTCTACATTTGAAGCAACTCTAATAAAGCTGCCAAGACATGGTATATGCTCTGTATGATCAAAAGAAGTCTGTTTGCCCTGTATACAATTCAGACTAGTGGAAATCTTTCTGGTTCCTTTCAAAAGTAAAACAAGCTAACAAAGTACTTTTCTTTAGACATTCCTTTTTAAGTTCTAGAAAAGTGCCAATAGATGTGTTGTATTTGTAGATTCATAAATCAAAATGTGAACTCAGAAATTCAAGGTCTCTTTCTCCCTCTCCCACTTTCATCCACTTGCGCAAATGTATATATGCGTTTGAGGCCGTAATAGGACTCATGTATATCAAACCATTTTGGCCACTCTGTACCCAGCCTTTTGCTCACAGACTGAGATTTTACTTAGGAATACAAAAGCTCATTTCCCAAAATAAAATTATTCTTGCTTTTAATCCCAATAAAACCAAACAGGTAGGTAAACCTGAAGGAAGATAAAATATACTGGTTATTTTATGTTTACTGTAATATAGCACAATATCTTATACAGTTGTGTATTTTTTACTTCAGATCACATCAGTGGTTATTTTCATTGAACAGTGCATGTTGTCATACTGAGGAATATTGAATTTGCAAAAATCTTAAACTTTGATTTATTCTCTTTTGCATCCCCATGTACACCTTAAACTTTTATTCTCTTCTGAAGAATGCAGAGCAAGACTAAAATACCAGAATGTTCTTAGATTTTGCTAAAGTGACAATTTAAAAGAGGATGAGAAGAGACAGTGAATTAGTTAGTTAACAGCAATTCATTTTGAGTTGCTGTTTACCCTTGGCAAAAGCGCTGTATGTAGGCTAAAGATAGATCAGCTTGAGCACATAGTAAGTCCAGGTCATTCTCCCGTTTGTCTTGGTGATCCCTGGACTAGTTTCACCTTTGGTGTGCAGTATGTTTACTATTCTGCAGCTCTGTGAACAGGAGCCTGAAAATGATTGTAGATTTGCTCATGAATGCTACTGTCCACAGGCATTCACAAGATCACAATCAAAATGTCACCATTGCACAAATGTGGGAGATTTTTTTTCCCCTACGTAGTAAGAAGGAGAATTTTGACTGAGACATTTTGTGATTACTCGAGAGATGGAATAAATGCAAAGTGGACCATGACCAGTTTAGTGGAGTGTGGTCAGATTAGCAGCCTGCAACTTTTTCTTTTGGACGTTTCTCTCTCCCACAGAGGGAGGGATCATTGCCTTCACCTTGACATGGAAGAGAAGAAAAGATAGACCTGGTGACATGCTTCCTACAGCAGGGTGTGGTATTAGACCTGGAAACTCTTACTCTCTCCATGTGGCTAGTGAAAGGAGCAGGAAGGGATCCTGAAACTGGGGTCCTGACCCCTCCTTTGAAAAGATTGTATTCTCTACCCACTTTCTTCAAGTGCTTATATTAAGAAAACAACTGTAAGTAAAATGCAGTGAGGAAAAAACAACTGACTTTAAATACCAAGCGTGGATTTTTGACCCTTTCATGTTACTTGAAATTTTCCCATTCTCTTTTATTAGATAGTAAATTATATTTTAATGTGTTCCCATAATTCATTCTTTTACCAGTTTTTTAATCAGAAATTACTGACAACATACTAATTAGCAAGATAATTAATAGATTAAAACTTTGATTACCTAAGTTGGAATTGACTTTGAATAGATGATTGCTTTCCCCTCCTTCCCAATCCAATGACGTCTGAGAGGCATGTGGTTTGTCACTGTCCCAATATACTGCCACTGCTTCATTGCTTGGTTAAATATTTCACAACCACATCAGCAATGTTTTATTTGAAGCTTCTTGATAATGAGGGTTGCTGCACTAGTTACATAGTTACAGAATCAGTGTGCATTTACTGTGTCCAATCATGTGCATAGTTACATAACCATTTCAGTTTAAATGCTGAATATTAGATGCAAGAATTAATACTGCCGTTCTGGGTTTTTGTATTTTCCTTTCACTTTTCCTGATTGAACTCGTCTTTGTGTGGGTAGGCCTCTGCTATAGCTATGGAATAGTAGAGAGAACTTAATATACTCTGCACTAGGTTTGTAGACCTATTGAAAAGAAGATAGATACTTAACCTGCTAAGCTTTCCTCCAACCCAGAGGTAGCCACACGGTTGCCATTGCTGGTTTTGAATGAAGAGAACTCCTCCCCACATCTTTTGACTTTTTGGGGCCGTAAATCTGCACTGCATATAAGAGAAGAAGGACAACAGAGATTGCTACAAGGCACATTGCGCTATTTTTCCCACGGCACAAATGAAACTTCCTACAGAGGACACCGTAGCTATGAGCCTTCTCTGTGGATTCCTTGCCCTCACTTTCACTGTTTATATTCCACAAGTCATGTACAAAGGCACAAAAAAGATCATAGCATAGAATAGGAGTGGAGCCATGTTAAAGATGCAGAGTACACAAATAATTAGTGTTTCCTTCATGGTGATTGTTTCTTTCCTGTGTTACAAGTAAGCCTTGAAAGCATTTCATGTTTTCCTTGTAAAGAAAAGGTTAGTCAGTTATGCTAATTCAGCATCAGGGAGGAGGCAAGAGCAAGGAAGGTGTACATAAGGCTGAGAACAATGCATAGAAGAGTGGTCAGCAGTTCTTTTGGGATTTGCCCGAGTGCAGCTGATCTAATGGTGAAAATCAGAGAGCAGCTTGCTGAGGTGGAGTGAGTCTGTGAGAGTTTTAATAGCTTCCTGTCTGAAAAAAAAGCATAAGATAGGAGATTTGGGAATGTAGCTTCCACCATTAGGAGTGAAATTTTCAGAGATAAGTTGCAGAATGTGATCCAGTTCTACTTGACTCCCCTCAAAAAGCAATTAAAATTCTGTACTGATAATTTATTACACACTGAGATACATGAAGAAAGAATTATTGGCTGAGAGCTAAGTTCCCAAAACAGAATTGCCCTGACATGAAGTTAAAGTTCAGTAATCTCTGTGTCCCTGCGGCTAGTTTTCTTTCTTGTGCAACTCCTCTGAGCTTTGAGGACAGTCTTCTGCTAATCTTACTCAGGGTGTACACACAGCTCCCTAGTTTCTGTCAAAATAATCACCTGTAAAATAAATCACAAATATCCAGTCTTACAGAACAGCCTGTTTTATGTGTCATTATGAAGAATCAACGTTTAAGAGCAGACTGGTTTTATTGGACTGGAGGGTACAGGAAAATGCATTTATCTATGGAGAATGTGTTTTGGACCTCAAATTGCTATTGGTTTATAGGAGAAATGAAATTCCAAGGATTTCCAAAAGCAGTGTTGCTTTAATTAAAAGCAAAAAAAAAGCAAACAAAAACAATAAACCCCCACAACTTTCCCCAAACCAAAGAAATAAACAAAACCCAGGGAGAAGTTGTTTTATTTTGATGCAACATTTTGTTGCTAACCCTGATTTTTTTTTTCAGCAGGGATATTTTATTTCCCTCTACAGAACTTTAAGGAATGGAGCATAAGAAAATCCAAGATGAAGTGAAAGAAAGAGTACATAAAGGGCTTTTTAAAAACTGCTACAATTGGGAGGCAAAATGAAAAATCCTTCTAGAAATAGTTCTAGCATTGGTTGCCCCCAGTTTGAGATGCATACTTTGACCCATTCGTTTTATTTGAGTATGGCACTGTAAGCTAGAATTTTCCACTCCGGAAAATTATTAGGACAAGTGCAGAATACGAAGAGAAAGAGTTAATAGTTGATTTTCCTTTAGTCAATGGTATGTGTGAGGAAATTTGGATAAGCCTATTAATTGCTTTCAGGGAAAACATTTAAAGAAAATTAAGATGGCTATGAAACCAAAAGGCTTATTATACTATACTTAGGTCTGTGGGCTTGGTGAAGTATTTCTAGAAATTTAAACGGATTTTTCCTCAAATCCTTTAGTAGCCCTTATAATAAGCAGAAAATAATGTCTGGGCCATGGTGGAGTCATTAGCAAAAATTCTCCTTGATCTAGAGGGAACAGGATTGTAATTTATCCTTGCCTCAAGGAATTTTTATGTTGAAAAATCACTTTTTAATGTGGTAGGCAGAAAGTCTCTTCAGAGTTTCATAACAGTATAAATTAGACTGTATCTACTGTTCGAAGGTAATAACCATTTAAGAAAACTAAATTTAAAGATTTTGGCACTTGGACTTACATTACATTGAACATTCTACAGTTTACTAGTCCCAGTGGATTGAAGTGGGAGCCAAGACTGAAGTATGATTACATTATATGAACCTAGTAATCTGAAGAAGTAGGACTGTAGAGTAGCTTTATGTATTTTGTTTTCTGATTATTTTTACAATATATAGAAGGTTGTATGATATATTTCTAGAAAAGCCTCTGAGGCAGCAGAAATATTAAAAGAATTTGCAAAAGGGCACAAAATGAAAGAGATTCTCTTAGGAATAGGAACATCTAAAATACAGACAGTGATTATTCCTTCTCTGGGAAGAAGAGTACAAGGAACAAGTAATCCAGTAAATACTGTTGTTAATGTTTCTATGCATTAAATATTGTACTGTTACTATTGATATAACAAAAACTAAGGAATTTAAGAAAATTATTTCGGAAAGTTAGTTTTCCTGGAAATGTTACTGTCTCCTGGAGTGTATGTATAGTGATCGGATGTAGTTAAATATTTGCCAATAAATCTGTCAGGCTGATGAAAGTAAGACTGCTGAGAACATGTTAATGATGACAAAAGGATATGTACAGACAAATAGCCCATATAGATAGAAACCTTATCTTCTCGGTGGCAAAGTATAGCACTAAATTTTCTTGGTCTTGTAAACATGGACTTGCTATAAATATCTATTTTTATTTTCTATTTATTTCTTTAGTAATTTCTCTATTCATATGTCATGTCTGTCTTTTTGATTCTTATGCTTCCATGTTTTGTGGTGGTGTTCTCCTTTTTTTTGTTTTATTTCAATTTGGAGTAGGTTGCCAACCACAGAGCTTTTCTTCAAGTTCAAGTACCTCCTGAATATCACAGTGGTAATCTGATAGGCGAAGTATGTATCACTTTTAAATCTCCTTTCTGTTGAATAAATGTGCCATGTTATTACTACATTTCTAGGCATTTTTATATAAGGATGCTTTGAAAATAGTGCTTGGCAGGTGCTTTGTTTCAAAGTTGTAATCTTGGAGTACTCATTACTGGCAAGCTCAGTCTCAGCATCTTGAGAGTTTGGAGTGTTTAGTTTATAAAAATCTCTCTCACAGCATTTACGTTAAAATATTTACTGCATATATTCAAGTTTTGAAGAGAAAGTATTTTCAAAAGCTTTTAGTGTGTTAGATTAACTAGTATCACAAGATGGATGGGAAGATGATGTCGCAGGAAACCGCTGCGGAAGAAACCCTCTTGATTCTTAAGACAATGGTGGATTAAACTCTCTGAATACTCAAAAGTCTTTGACTCCTGTGAGTCAGCACAGTTCAGTTCTTGTTATCTGTATGCTTTTTTCTAATTACTTTGTAAGGTAGGGTGAGCACTTTTAAGTTTATCCTAATACTTTTAATGCCTGACTAAGTGGCAAAATAAACTGCGTAGCTAGAGTGAAATAATTGTGCTATTAGCTATGCGGGCCTGATTCCCTCTCTGAAGATTCAGAGATTTTACTCAACATCACAAATTTAAAAATAGTCTTTAATTCAAGTGTAGTATTTCCATATCAAAGGGACAGTTTGACAGGAATAACTGTAACACTACAGTTGAAAAGACTATGTACTTTATTAAAGTCCAGTGTTTACTTTTAACAGCACTAGCAAAATGTTTACAGTACTCTGCATTTGTCCTGTCTTCCCTAGACCCTGATAATGGCCTATGTGGGCCCCAGCTCTTTCAGCCCATGACCAAAGGCATGTGTCTGTGCTTAACGCCTTTACTCACTTTCTGCTGAAGAACAGGTCCCATTTTTAACTTACTTGCAGTTATTTTCTTTTTTATATTCCGAAAATTTTGGCCCTTTTTCTGGTTGATTAAAGTGCTGTGATCGAACGCAAACGTTTTATTGCTAGCACATTGTGCATTTATTGTTTGCTGGAAGATGAGCTATTGAGAGGGTTTTTTTCCAGTCTGCTTGTTTTTGCGTAGTTTTAAACTAAACTTTTAAACCTGAGACTTGTTTTGAAATAAGACTTTTTTTTTGTTTTTTAAACTGAGCTAATTATCTTGAAATAAACCAACTCAACATACAGTCTACATAAATCATAATTTCATCGCAATTAAATAATTCCTGATTTATAGATTATACCTATTTGGAGCTCAAATCATTATATATGTTCCTTAATACAAACATGTGCTGTTTATTCAATATCTAATGAAGCAGTAGTTGGTTTGTAACAGGACAGTAATTTTCACAATTACTAATTTTTGGTGTTGGAGGTGAAGGAGCAGCATCCAGAACAGATGATCTCCCGAAGAAATAAGGAGGATATTTTCAGCCATTGCCAGCCCTTGATAGTGTAGAAAAGTTGATCAGCAGAATTGTTTTTCTACACAGTGAGAAGAGGGAAGACTTCTAAAAATCTCAGCCCACACACTCAATATGAAGGGGATTTATAAGTTACTATGTATAAATATTGTACAGAAGAAGTTAGAAAAATGGAGATCATTGTCTATCAGGGAACAGTGAGATACAACATTTGGTTTCTTTGGTGCTATACTCAATGGTATCTCTGCCAGGAGGCAGACTGTCTTTCTATTTATGTACAGCACTGAAGGCTTGCATTACTAACTGGTTTAACTGGGTGTGTGATTTCTCATCCCAAACATAGCTAACTAACTTTTGGAGTTACGGCTTTGCTGGTTGGTCTTCAGACAAGGCGATGTGCTGAAATACATGCAGGGTTCCTGACTTCTGCATACAGAAATGTATCTGTGTTACAGATGAAAATGCGTTTTTAGTTGCACAGATTCCACTATCCAAAAAGAGGCAAGAAATCTAGGTCAAAAAGATGAGACATTAGTTGAATATGATTAATACAGCTTCATGTATGCCATTTAAAAATACTTGAATACTTGAAAAATACTCTGCAGACTGCTTTGCTTTTTCAGTAGATCACTGCAGCTTTGTTTGCATCACAAGACACATTGTACTACCGAATTGGATTTGTTTTCTTCCTTTGCAGGAAGAGCTAATGCATTGTTTCAGGTTTAAGAATAGAATTTATATACAAGTGTTTTTTGCATTGGCCTGAACTTAGTGTTCATTTAAGTAAACCTCAGACTAAATAATTCTAACATTCTGGTTGTTTGGGTTGCAAGGTTTCCTATTTTTTTAATAGGAAGTAAAGATAGCATTGCAACAGATCGTGATTTTGTTAGAACAGAGATACTGTACTGTATGGTTCATGAAGAGGGAATGTGGCATGGTCTTTATCTGTTAGAAATCATAATTCTAAACTGTAACAGACTCAGATCTATAACAGGATGTCTCTGATACAAGTTTCTTCTCTCTCTGTATCTGTAGTAGCTGCATGCCCTAAATTATTATTTCCCGTGATCAGTTTCTTTCTCTTGTCTAGTTTATTAATACATATAAAAAATCTGCTAGCCTCATGTGCATGCTTTCAGTCATCTTGACATTCTCCCATTGTTCATGGGGATTTTAAATGGTTGCTGCTTTACTGCAGGCTTAGATGGTATCATGAAAAAAATGAGGGGTATGATGTGGCTGTAGGTGTTTGCCTTGGTATCCCCAAGGTGACAGGGGTAGGATATTGTTGGTAGTTGGTTGCGTTATCTGTGTCATACTGACCCCATGCTCCAAGACTGGTTACTGTGAATGCATAGTTTAGCTGGGTTTTACTTTTATTTTCTTTTAAATACCAGAGAATTGTCATAGGTCAAAACGATATTGGTGCTTCTAGTAATAGCGGAAAACCTCTCAGGTGTCTGTTTTTTTGGAGTCTTGTTCATGACTTAAAGAATCTGAGCTTGCAGTATTCAGGGTCTGAAAGGTGTTTTCCATTTTCTCTCCTCTCCCCTTTTGTCACATCAGTCACATTTACACTTTTTCTGTGGCCTGTTAAGGGTTTTTGGTTTTCACTTTTGGAATTTTCAGTTGAAAGTTTTAGATCTATTTTGAGATGTTTCAGTATTTTCTTTGGTTTGGTGCTTGTTGGCAGCATGCAGCAGATGTTGTATGGACTCTTCTGGATTAAACATCTCCATAAAGTCCTTTCAATGCCTGTGTTTCTGTGTTTCTCAGACACTTTGTGGTGTGCTCTGCGTCATATCTTTCCTAGCACAGACTAAGCCTAGAGGATGCAAGTACATCTTCACTGACTGCAAGAATATGGGAGCAGAAGGTTAGCTTGTCCTGTCACACTTGTAGTTAGGGTCTGTGCATGACATCAAAAAATCAAAGAGTTTTCTTGTTTTGTTTCTTAACAGATCTAGATGCTTATTCATCACACTTGTTAATATGTGTAATTCTCCTGTACGGAAGAAAACTTGAATTTAATGCTTGCCAATCTTGGGTTAAACAGTGCACTAAAACCTAGTGGTGCACCACCACTGATCTAGCTGTTTTTTTCTGACACTAAAAGATTCTGTATGTACACAAGCAGATTTCCGTTTTCATTTGTTTTCCAAACTGTCTGTTTTTCTTTTAGGCTTCCAGTGGGAATTATTATTTTATTCCATACATTGTCACACCTTGTGCTGACTACTTTTGCTGTGAAAGTGATGCCCAGCGAAGAGCTTCTGAGTATATGCAGCCCAGCTGGGACAATATCCTGGGGCCACTTTGTGTCCCACTGGTGGATAGGTTTATCAGCCTTCTCAAGGATGTTCATGTTACGTCATGGTAATTTTGCAACACATACGTATCCAGAACCATTTATACTCTCTTCTAAATGTTATCGAAGAAGGTTCAGAATCTCTAGCAACATCGATTTTTCACTGCACTTAATACAGTATTAAAAGAAGTTGCTAACTTTACTGCTTACTGTATCACTGTCCTGCAGCTGTTGCAGTTAATTAACCAAGTTATACTAGAGGTGATTTATGGTTACTTTCTGAAATATCAGTAAGCAGAGTCAGTCCATGGGTAAGAAGATAAGGTTCTTAAGTATAAATTACAGTGCAGGAAGTTATAATAGAAGATGAGATCACAGCCTCTTCATAGAGCTCAAAGCTAACGACCTTGCTTTTTTCTTTTCTCTCTCCTTTTTATCACCAAGTAAGTATATACATACAGCAGCAATGGACAATCAAATGCAACTCTTCTGCAGGAATTTTTTTTTAATATTAGCATTCTGATACCACCTAATAAATGTGATGCTGTTCAGCCACCTGTACAAGGGATTGTTGAGGTTTTGAGGATTAGGGCTGGAGATGGAAGTCCCTCTTTCTTGCTTTGCTACCCCTGTGCTCCAGAGCTAGTCTGATTTTTCTGGGAAAGGGGATGAGAGGCTGAGCTTCTGGGTTCTCTTTTCTCCAGTGTCTGAAGCATGAGGTAGCACTGAGGACCCTCAGACTTCTTTCTCTTCCCCCATTGCCATCCTGCCCAAATGAAGGACTTGGCTGCCTAGAAAATCCCTTTTCTCACCTTGTCACACTGTTAGGATCCACACATGCTTCTGCCCCAACACGGCTTACCCCTTACGCCTCCATCTGCAGCAGGTCTGTTGTCTTCTGACACCTCGTTAAGGAGTGACAGAGCAATTGCTGGCCTGAGGAAGGGCAAGCTGCCTCCTGCTCCTCCTGCAAAGCAGCGCTAGGGAGGAGAGTGCGTGTAGGCAGCAGGCAACACCAGCCCAGTTTGAGGAGTGGGGCAAGCAAGGGGGCAGAGATGCGGTCAAGTTGCAGAGCATATGGGAGAGCTGTGCTAGGCAGTGCAGACAGGCTCATGAAATGAGTAGCACAATCAGTCCTGGTAGTAATAAATTTTGGTATCATCATCATAAAATGTTGCTCTGGGCACCAGCTACCTGAAGCTACCTTTACACTTTCTCTATGACAATACTTTTATGACCAGGATTGTGGGTGACTTTGATTTGATAATTGTATTGTGAAGTCCTGCAGTAAGTCTCCTTTCTGTCTCCCATTACTGCTTTCAGTTGGTAGATTGGAGTAATTACGAAGTACTGAACACAGTTTTTTGCTGTGTTTGATTCCTGTAAACTCTGGCTGCAGTGCCTGACAAAGGCTTTTGAGTAACTGCAGAGTTGGACACTGTTGTGGTAGATCTCTGTGAAAAGAGAAGATGTAGCTGAATGTCACTGCACTCCCTCCAAAAGTCTGAACAGTTTGAGGATGGTTAAATGTTAAATCATTCTTGAAAGTGAGACTTTGCATTCCCGAGTCACTTGGTTACTTTTGAAAAATATTGTCCTGTATCTCCTTTTGATTTGGTGAACACAAGAAGGACTAATTAGTAAATTACTAATCTGTAAAAGGAAATGCTGAGTAGAAACATGAGATTGATAGTACATGGTGAATTAGACCTAACTTCCACCAACAGTAAAACAAATATTAAAAGCTTTCCAGTGGTGCTTATTGAGACCTTGCTGCCTCGTATTATAAAAATACCTTAAATGTTGTATGTGCTGTGAATATTCAACAGAGCACTTAGTTCTCTTTGCTATGTTTAGGGCTTAGTGCTAAGCAATGTTGAATACTTGGAATACTCAGTTTGTAAACAAAGAAGTCATTGTATGTACCTGACTACCTCTCAGACGCCATCAGTTGAATTCTAAACCATAGACTCCAGATAATGTTAGCTCTAAGTAGTCTGTCCATTGGTTTATGGTTATCATTACTGATAATGAAGAGTTCTTTTGTATTCCGCAAAAGCTCTGGTGTTGCACTAGTTATTGCATGTTAGTGCAAATAAGGTGCAAGAAACTTACTGTGGGATTTTACATAGATCCTGCCCCATTGTGTATTGCGCTCATCAAACAAACTACAAGAAGGCAGCTTTTGGTGGCTTGTTTCTGCTTTAGGTGCTTTATTTCAAAGTCACTTAACCCCTGTAGTTTGTAAAATTGAATACCTCCTTTTCATGTCACACTAGTCTTTCCTCAATGTGCCAGTTTATTATCCCAATTCCTTCCTCCTTTAGGATAAAGGTACAAAATACCACATCTGTCACAGTCAGTAGCCAAAAAAATGCTCCAGTTTTACTGAGTTAATTAAATTATCCCACAATCCTGGTCATACGTGTATTGATACATAGCCCCATAGCCTGGGGCAGGGTGAGGTGGAATATGTATAATGAGGTAGAATGAGGACTTAAAGGAGAGATTTAATATACGTGTCATTCTGATAAGTAAATCATACTTTTTATTAGAAAATATTTTTATTAGAAATATGACCATGTTTCATTTTTAAAAAATCTAACAGTCTTCTTCCCATAATTCTATCTTTTATTTCTTTAGTGCCTATTATAAAGAAACACTGCTAAATGATATTAGAAAAGCTAGAGAGAAGTATCAAGGAGATGAACTGGCTAAGGAGCTGGCCAGAATTAAGCTTCGTATGGACAATACTGAAGTGCTGACTTCCGACATTGTCATAAACCTGCTTCTTTCTTATCGAGATATTCAGGTATACTCCTAAGGAGTAAGAAAGATTATTTTACCATGGGATTTTGGCTCTTGTTTGTTCTTCTATATTTCATTGTTTGTTAAACAGTGACTGAGAGTTGACGTTATATTGTTTCATTGTGTTTAACTTTTTGACTTGCATACTGGGCCATTTAAGAGGCTTTGAAAGCTTATTTATTTTGCCCATGAACCAGAGACATAGATGAGGTGACTTCCTGAGGTCTCCTCCTTAGTTTTGTGTCATTTTTAACCTCCTTAAAAAATAAAAAGAAACATAGAAAAATTACGGAAACAAGACTTTTGCTTTTGCTTTTCCTTCCCCCTTCCTCCCCACCCCCCAATATATTTGGAAGCTAAGAACAGGCATTTGTTGTGACTACAGTATTTGCCACAGGAGCCCAAGTTGAGAACTACCATAAAAAGAAGCATTAATTTGTTTTTAAAATAAAACAACTACACCTTTTTTTTCCTTGAATATATTTTTAAAGTAAGTTCTACTTTTGCTAAAGCACAGCCTATGTACTGTATTTCTGAACTGCTAATCTGCGTAGATGACATCCATTTTAAAATATACTTCCAGCCATTCTATGGAAATTTCTTCCATCAGCCTCTAAGTTGTTTATTTGGCAAGTATAAATGGGTCATGAGAGCAGAGGATGACCTGTGTCTTCACCCAACTTTCCATTCAGGATTGCAGGTTATCCTGCAGCAGATTTATCCAATTTCATTTTGAGAAATGTAATAATCTCCAAACATAGTCTGAACAAACAAATTAGGTAATGCGAGGCCATCCTTCATCTCAGTGAATCGGCCTTTCCCGCAACATATATGTGGGTGACCCCTGGAAAACCAAAATGGATGCACAAACAGCTGATGTACTTCAGAATGAGCTGTGCTCTAGTCTGTGGTGTCTTGAAGCGTTCTTTATCAGCAGTCCTTGATTAGGACTGAAAAAGTTGGACTTACTACCTCTCCTTAATGATATCGGATGTGTGATTGGTGCTGCAACTGGACAGAGGGATTCAGTAACTTGGGCAGTGGTGATGAAGTGAGGAAGAGGCAAGTACTGACATGGGTTGACAAAGTCCTCTTTAATCCCTTTCACTGGAGTTCATGGCTGTGTCACTGCCTCTTCTAGGAGCAATCAGCTGAGATACTGTCTAGCATTCATGATGTGTTTAGTATAGTGATGCTTTCCTCTGCTAGAGGGTGTCTTCAGTTTCTTTTATTCATTTTTTTTTTTTTTAATTCATACCAGGACTATGATGCTATGGTGAAGCTGGTAGAAACACTAGAAATGCTTCCAACCTGTGACCTGGCTGATCAGCACAACATTAAATTTCATTACGCTTTTGCATTGAATCGGTAAGGATAATTGCTTGAGGCTGTTTCATTTTATTGCTGTTTGGTCTGGTCTTGTGTATAAATTTATAGTGCAGATAATATCAAATTCTTTTCCCTTTCTGCACACACTGCTTCCTGTACACCATGACCAGCTTCTAACATTAGAAGAAAACATTGTTTTCCCACAACCATCATTTTGTCAACAACCTGATGAGTGGATCAATGATTTGTTCCAAAGGCCACCAGAGTAATTCTTAAAGACTCCATTGATATCAATGGGTTCTTGATCAAGCTGAGATTTTTTCTGAGTCATTGATGATGCTGAGCATCTTCAATAGTGTAGCAAATAGAGTTATGAGTAAGTTATTAAACTAATGAATAACAAGTAGTACTTGATCCATGAATTGTAATTCTCAATACAGCTTCCTTGGAAGGCTGAAAGGCAATTTGAACCCACAAGCTCTTTCCTGATTCATCTTTCCTAGATTAGCAAAGTAGAAATATATTATTGAACTCTTCTAGATAGTTACAGATTTCTGTAGTGCCTATGTATAATAGTTGCTTCATTTCTAAAGAATTTATATTAAGATTGTATTATGGAAAATAGATCTTATACAAATGAAATCAGGTGTAATAATAAAAGTAACTGCTTAGATGCAATCCACATGCTGTTGAAAGTTGTGACCTGCAGTTCATACAAAAAATTAGCTCTGGGCAGCATCAGTACAGCATACATCAAAGGGATTAGGAAAGGAGTAATGTCTGATGCTATTTGACAGTTTCATCAAACTTCTTAGAAGGAAATACAAAATCATCGCTCAGAAAAATATCAGATACTACTCCTTCAGTTCTGTCAAAGAAGAGCAGTCACTGAGCAGTTTACATTATGTGATCCCTACAAGAAAATTCATTTTCATGCAAGGCTGCATTTCGTTCAAGGACAAGGTTGTACACATAGGAGGAAAGAATGCAGTATGTGCCAATAGGACAGTTTATAGAAAGCAGTGATTTTTTTTTTTTAAAGGGGGTGGTGGTAGTGTTGATAGGCTGAGTGATCATCTGAGTGATACAGTGGCAAGCAGCTTGAAGTGATCTTTTGAAGAATAAAGTAGCGAGTAATATAGAGTATACAGCCATAGGTGTACCTGAGATTGTGTGTAATTCTAGTGTCCATGCTTTTATGGAAACTAACTATAGAGACGAATCATGAAGACTGGAAAATGGCTTTTAAAATGCCTTTTTTATTTAAAAAAGAGAAAAATACAAAGAAAACAAAAGGTTCTGAATGTGAATTCATTACAAGAAGTACCTCTGTGAGAAGAAAATCATCAGATACCAGGTAACGCCTGAATCTCTCATGCAGAAAGATAACTAGACTTATGTTTGGAACCTTAACCCAAATTTGGATGATGACAAAGCCTTTTTAATGGGCAGAACAAGAAATGATTAATATTTAGCTCTTGATATCAGATATATGAATATATTTACACATAATTCAGCTTTCATAGATTTTTTTTTTTTAAAGACTGGAAGTGAACACTGGGTGTCTTGATTCTTAGCTCCTGATATCACGGACCATTAAATCTTAGCTGATTAACCGTCTACTGAGTCTGAAACTTGTTTAACTAAAGTATTTTCTTTCAGAAAATTCTGATCTGAATATTTAAAGAGAGAGAGAATCCATTTATATCCTTTGCATTTAGCTCTGATATTTATGAGACCAAATGAAAGATTTTTTTTTTCATTGGGCTGCTTAAAAAATAAAAGGAAAAAAAAATCCCTTTTGGTAGTAAATATTTACGTGCAACACAAGATAGTACTTTAAAATAGAAGCTAGTGTTTTGACACTTTTTTTGACATTCTAAATTTTTAAACAATGTTGCAGTTTACTTCCTGGCTGTATAGTTATTATTGTATGGTACAGGACTCCACTTTTTTCCCCAACCCTTAAAAATTGCAGGCTTGATCCTATAAAACTTCTGATGTGCTGAAATTCAAGTCTCCTTACGATACCATACTGATGTCCTGAGAAATGCTTTTAATAAAAAGGATTTGGCCCTATTTTTGGAAAGAAATGTGTCCAACTTTTTATTATTTAAGGGATCTGATTCAAGAAGTTGAAATCTGCCAAAATAATAATGCTAGGGTTGTGCCCTGTCCCTTTCTCTAGGAGAATATCCTGATTTGATCAGGCTATATTATTTTAAAACTTTGCCATTTACATGCGCATAGTAAAACTGGCACACTCTCTTATTCTGTTTGTCTTGGAATTCTTTGCGTTTTGAGCAGCACATGACCCTTATGCCGTTAAACTTTCTGAATTGTTTTGCCGATGCCACTAGGGCCCTTATAAGACAACACAAAACTGATTGCTGCTGTACCTGCTTTCCCCATCAACAGATTTCATTAAATGAATCACTAGCCTGAACCAGTATGGCTCTCCTTGTGTTCTTCTGGGAACAATTAAAACACTGTTATGGAAAAGTTTTCCAGAAATGAATGACCAGTTTTCCATTAGCAAGAATGCAGAAATTAGCTTCTACTGTTCAAAGATTTCTGCTCTATTTGAAAAAAAATAGAAAAAGAGAAAAGTTTCACTTAGCTACTTCAGATATTTTTGCGTTTTGCAAAAGTCCAAAGTTTGGGGCATTAAAATTTTCAGAACAAGTCCACTTAGATAAATAATCATCCTGAAAGTGTTGTTTTTAGCATCTTACTTCTATGGGATTTTTGAACCACATTTTTCCATTTTAAATACACCCTCTTTTATTGAGTTTTATAAGAATTTAGTTTAAAAAATACAAAACACATAATATTCTATTAATTTTAGCTTAGAGAATGGGATAAATGTTATTCAGTACAAGTGACTGAGTCTACCAGGAACAAAATACATCATAAGTAACGACAGAATTAGTAGCTGTGAGAATATCAGACCCCGTTGAAGTTAATTTTTGTTTAATTTCATTAAGAAAGTGTGTCAGAACTATGATGGTAATCAACAGAAGTCATTCATTTATTTCCTTTATTTCCCCTTGAACTGCAGTAATTGAATTGTGTTGGCAATTAATTTCACTTTGCCTTTTCAAGTCAGCAATAGGCTAGTGCTGCACAGAGCTAGAGATGTGGTAGGGGGGTTGTTCCCAAGGGCCTTGGGTCTTTGCTGGTGCATCAGAGTGGCAGTTTCCAGGTGGACGCAAGCCCCATCTGAACCATGACTGCGTGCAGGTCTCGGTTCAAGTTAACAGGCTGGGCTAAGAAAAGAGGCAAGTGTGTATTACTTCAGGCTCTGTGACCTTCCAGCCTAGGTGCACGGCTTCTGCCTGACCTGGTTTGCATCATGAGCAAAGCAAGCCTGGGTCTATCTGCAGAGTACCATACAGAGGTGCACTAAATCACTTGCTATTACATGTGTAGGGAAGGTAGACATTTTCATGCCCATTTCTGATACTGTGATTCACATAGCAAGTTTTTAAGTACAACCTAAGCCCTGTCCTAGATTGAAGTCTTTCTCCCTGGTTTCCACTTTGGAGCAGAGCATTGAGTCCATCTTAGGTTTGTCATTTCTAATGTGTAATAATATAAAGGCTAATAGTGGGTCTGTTTGCAATGACAGGCTTGTGCTTTTTTCCAAACCTTGACTATCTACATAGGTCACTTTCCTGGTTTCTTATTGAGAGCAAAAGACTATTCCTCGTGTTTTAAGCTAATTAATTTGACCCACACAGAGCAGAGCATGCTCTCTGTTATACAGATGTGGACTGGTATACAACAATGTTCCTTGTTGCCTCCCAGTTGAAATTGTGTCCGGCTGTGTCTTAATTTATGCAGAGGATGGGGTGAGTCTTTAGGTTTAAGTTCAGCCCAAATGTGCAATGTTAATATTTTCAGAATTTGTGATGTCTCTGGTATGAAGGAAGGCCCTGTGTAATTGAGGGCTGACTTTGGGTGTTTCAGATGTAGGCATCTGTTTGCTACCGTCATGGGCAGCATGCCTGGCCTCAGAGGCAAGCATATTGTAAGGAATAGTTGTGGTACAAGAACTGCCTGGAAAATTCCAGGTCCCCTACTTGAAAACTAAGGAATTTCAGAACTCAGGTTTCCATTTTATTTCCCCTGCTCTCCATCTGTTCCTCTGTGCATAATTGAAGGCTGTCTGATGATCTTTTTTTCCCACAAGAGCTTTGCATGGTGTGGTGCACAGGATCGACTGGAGATCATCTGGTCTGTGTCTCAGTATTTTGTGGTGTTCTGCTTATTGAAGATGTACCTGTGCCATATTAATTGTACGTGGTCTCCTCCCACTCCCCCATCCCACACATACAGTATCATGAGCTTCTTATTGCTCCTTGGACATTTATCATTGCAGTACCTGAGTAATTTGCTGTATCACAGAGAAAAAGGACAGTTGTGTTTACCTTTATTTCCAGATATGGGACTACCACACAGCTACATGAAGTGCATTAATTAAAGGTTCTGTTTAAGGTGTCTACAATATGATTTTTCTTTTCAGAAAAAAAAAGTACTTGATCGTGCAGCCATCATACATCATCAGCAAGTACACGAGACCTGAATTTAAGTTGTAATGACAACCTTAATTTCTGTTTTTTTTCCTTAAATTTTGAGTTTTGTGCAGTTTTAAAGAGTGCTTTTGTGTGTTGTGCCATAAATTGCATGTCGCTACATTGTGACTTCTGTACCCACTCTACTTTTCCTGTGCTTTCCTAAGTCAAGGATTGACTTAGATATGTTAATAGTGCTGGGTTTAGGACCTGTCTCTTGCCAGATGAACTCTTTGCATGTATTACTCTTACACCTGATGTCTGCTGAGCACTTTTATTGATGAATCCCTAAATTCATGGAGAGACAAGCTAGTCAATGCTTGTTTTTGTGAAAGCTCTTCCAATTTGATGTCTTACAGAATCTAAATGTTAAGGGTATCTAGTGCAGTGACTGTCTTTAATAAAGAAAAGAAGTAAGGAATAATGCCTGCTTGTATGGCATGGTGTTAAAACTGATTCGCTGGTATTATGGCTTTCTCCCCACACCCTTTTTCTTTTTTTAAGGTTCTTCTCAAGTGAGAAGAGCATATAGACTGACTTAATGTACTTTATTCATGCATTATATTCCATGCATATATTCATACATTCATGCCTTTTGTATTTGGAATCATAGTATTTCACTGTTTTAAATTATTATATAGATTGCTTACAAACAGCAATTAAATTTGTGATTCCTCTGCAAAAAAATTAAAAAATAATGCTGAAACATGACAGAAGATGAAGAAGTTGTTGGAAAAACCTGCTGTTGTTTTCCACCAAGTCTTTTGCACAAGAGAAGAACTGTAATACCACATTAAGAAAAATGCTCATAGACTACTCTCTGTTATTTAATGACCTTAGAGTAAAATGAACCCTTTCCTGTGCTGGGGTTAGTATTCTTTTAGTATTGCCTCAAGTTACTGAAAAGCATTGAGCAAGTGACATGAACAGGACAAATCACAATCAAAATCAATGGGACAGGAAAATGCTGCAGTCTATTTGCATGAATTTTACTTGCTTATAGTCAGGTTAAGAGCGTAATGAAAGGAAGCTAGTTTGGTCTTTACTGTTTTATTTCTTGTTGCCGTAGTATGTGTGAATATTAGCAAAGTATAGATTTTTTTACTGTTGATTTGAATGCTAGGTGTGGTTGTCCACTGGCTATTTGCTTAGGATTTACTTCAGTAATTTAGGGTGGCATAGCAAAGATTTTAATGAGTTGCAGTACACTTATGTTCTAATTAGTATTTTTTGGTTGGCCTTCTTTACTAAGCCTGGAGTTTCCAGATAATCCTCAGTTTCACCTTCTGGCAGCTTGCAAAGAGGCCAAGGGTAATGCCAAATTTTGTACAAAACAGAGTAGATAATAGCTGAGCTATAAAGGCTTCAGTTTCTTTCCGAGGCAGTTTTATCTTCATTTGTATTAAAGCTGAGGGCAGCTGTAGTCACTGTCATTTAACTCAGCATGCTGTGTTTTAACAAGCCACATACTGTAATAAAAAAAAGCAATTAGTAAGTGAAGGAGGGAGTTACAGGGTGCAAGTAGTAAATTACTAGTCATCATGAATAATAGTAGCCATAGGAAATTATTCCCATTGAAAAGCACACAGTTATTTAAAATGTAGTTCTCTTCTCAAAAATGATCTGGTAAAAATCACATCGTGGAGTTCCTCATTTTATATCAGTGGTTTGCATGTAACATCTGAAGTGTATGTGAGGAAAAAAATGTTGCATTTTTTTCATTGTCATATCTGGCTGGAGATCAGCAAATTTAGTTCTGGTCTCAAAGTCCAGTTTGGGTTGTCAATCTCTCACCTCACTACAGTGAATCTTAATATGCCAAATTGCATCCTCAGTGACGTGTGTGACTCAATTAACTTGCAACAGGATTAGTTTCTTGTTTTAACTTCTTGTGTAATAACTCTAATTCCAATTAGCTATTGCAATTCTAAATAATTACAAATTTGTCTGAAATTTTTTTTTGCTGTAGATTTCACTATAGCAGGTAGCAGTCTAGCTCATCAGTTTTTATAAATTACTAGTCTGATATGGAGTCATTAAGACATAACTAACTCTCCATCGTATTTTTATTCAAGCAAATTCAAAATAAATATTTTAATACCAGTTACATATTTATCATTGCTGTAAGCAAAGATATTGTATAAGATAATAAATGTACCCATTCAGAAAATAATTGGTCTTCATATACAATACTGGGTATATTTGTACTTACAGATCAAGTTGTTTCATGTTCACATTACTCTGCAATGTGACAATATGATCATGTTTTTAATGGTATTGTGCAGTAAACTGTTGATAGCTTCTCCAAGGCTGAAATCATGAGATAAACAAGATTCATATAAATACAGTGAGGGGGAAAAAAACCAGTTTGCTGTTTTTGACTGTACAATTCTGTGGGAAAGGTTTTCAGAGTTGTTTGTTATTGTTTGGTTTATTCCCCTGTGCTTTATTCTTCCAGAAATATCTGTTCGCTTATAGAATTCTTAAAATAATAACAAAAGATCAAATCAGTAAGTCAAAATGAAATATAGAGGAAACCAAAGGAGGATTCCCTTGAACAAATTACTCTTCACGCACGTAAGGCCTTCTTACAGTACATACTCTTTTTTTCCAGCTAGGCAGCTAGCAACAGAGGAAGAGGTGAACAGAAGGTGAAGAAAAAAAAAAAAGGATTTTATCAGCTGTTGTTTGCAGAGAGCCCTAATTCTCATCCCAGTAAAATCTGTGCAATGCTCAGATGTTAACCACATCGGACAAAGAATTGGTGCACTGGGTGTAGTTCCGGTTCCCTAATCATGCCAATGTTTTAAAGGTGGTGAAACCAGCCTGTGAAACATCAAGAATTTTTGTTTTAGGAATATTTAAAACAGAAATGGCATAATGACTGGTATGGAGAGAAGGACCAAGGGAAAACAGTGGATTTGAGGGAGAGGAAAGAAGTATGAAGCCCTGAAATCAAAAAGCAAGAAAGAAAATGGGATTTTGCCTATTGCTGTAAGACAGTGTCATTCCAGGTGAGAGTGAGTGACATGAATATGATGTCTAAGTAATTTTTGAGACCTGGGGTGAAAAACAGTGTAAGGATGACCATACTGGCTCAGAGTAAAGTTCTGTCTAGCATGGATTCCTGTTTCTGATAGTGGTCTAGAGCAGATTCCTAGGAAAAAGTGTGGAGACAGGAAAATGTATAGTGATACATCTCCCTAAATTCTACCACCGTTTCCAGCAACTTGTGGCTCAGGGACTTCCTGAGGCAGCAGTAGGAAATTTTGTATTTATCAAGTAAATTTGAGAAGGGAAAAGGAGCATAGATTTGTAGCAAGATTGTTTTCTGCAAATTATGATTGATTGCTGTTTTTGTTGCCTCTCCCCCATTGCTGCAAAGTCAAAAAACCCCTTGAACAAACTGAAACAAAACCCAACAAGTTATTCTTGAACTTGGCAGGGGGAGGAGGATAGGGGCTTAGGGAAATGGAGGAGGAACTGAGTTGAGGAAGGAGTGTCTCTGGGGCCATTAACAGTTATGAATTCATAAACTGAGACTTAATGTCTCCGATCCCTAAATCAATAGCTAAGGAGGATGCCATGCATACAAAACAGGGAGAGAGCACTGAACACCTTTCTGTACACCATTGGGACTTGCCACTTTGTGGTGTGTTTGTTTCCCTGTGGAAATAAGGAGACAGATCTCAGCAGCACAGAGTACCTTGGGGCTTCTAAATCCAAGCAAAAATTTTTGTGACTGAAGTTGCCAAGTTATTGAACAGGAGCTTGTTTTTGAAAGAGGAGGAAGGGAGAAAATCCTTTCATAAATGAGTATTAGGAAGCTTTCAAATTTATCCTGCTTTTTGAAAGAGGTGATATGGATTCATTTTACAACTTACCGCGTAGCTTCAGAGGAAAATTTTTGAGCTGAATACTTCTCACTATGAGTAAGAATGTCAGACTCCAACCCTGGGTTAAGGCAAAACACAATAGACAGTGGGACGGGGTGGAGAGCAAGTTAGAACACAATACAAAACTGAAGTCACACTATATCTGTAAGCATAATTTTATCATACCTTAATTCTGGTCGTTCGGTGTTCTGAACGCTCTTCACACAAGCCTTAAAATTTAGTTTTATTATGTATTAAACTACTATATTTTCATTAGGTTTGTGACCCCACAGAGGGATTCAGAGAAATAAAGGAGGAGCAGATAATGGGGCATGATGGAGAGACAGGTAAATGAGAGGCTTATGCAGACAGGGAAGTGAGAGGAAAGTTTCTGGGATTAAGAAAGCATGGTAGAGTAAGCAGACAGATAAATCATGTGGCAACACTGCAATGATCAAATTAGCTAACTGGCAAGGGAATTGGTGAGCAGTTTCTGGAGGCTGCAAGCTATCTGGCAGTACTGAAGTGGCAAAAATACAGCACAACTGATTTAGAAGAATTGATGAGAGGCTATGAAGGTGTCTTGCAGAAGCCTTCTTTGGAAAAAATGGAAGATAATTTTATAGTCCTTTCTCATATCTGTACTTAGTCATTTCAATTTGAAAAGTCTTAGTATACTGAAGCTGTCTTCATATGGAAGCCTTTCCCTTGATCATTCTCTCCCTTTTTCATGTTGTTTCTAGCTCTACAAGTTTAGTTTCTTTTTGAGGTACAGCCTCAGTTTGTATACATTACTGAAGACTAGTGTGTTGGATATTTATGTAAAGACATCGTGATGTTTTTAATTTTACCTGCTGTCCATTTCCTGTTAATTCTAGCACTTTGACTGTGGGGTTTTCAGTGTTTTGTTTAGCACTGGGATGTTTTCATAATTTCAGATCATGGAATGACATTTGACATACTGTCATTCGTACAATTTATATGAATTTTGGGGATGATGTAGGTTTGAGATAATGCACATTTTAGAGCTAACATAAACGCAATATTCACATGCACAAAACACCTCATCATGATTTCACACAGAGCCAAGGCTGCCCTAATCTAGTGTTGGGGATGGTCCTGCTCTGAGCAGCAGATTAGGCTAGATAACCTCCAGAGGTCCCTTCCAACCAGCGTTTGTGTGATTCACTCTGCTGGTGGGGGTTGCGGTGGGGAAAGCTAAGATATTTGATGTTGGGTCAGAAAGATAAAAGTTGGTGTTCTTACCTCAAAAGCTTAATGTCATTTCTTTTATTGTATTGATAGCACCACAGACCCTGAAACAAGTTGTAAGCTGTCAGGCATACAGATCCTGAAGTGTGGGAGATGAAATAGGGATAAATATTTGTCTTGGTCCAGCATAACAGATACTGTATATTATCAAACAATGCGTTTCTGTATTGACTTACAGAAGTTGATTGTAGCCTAAATTAAGTTATGATGTTTCTGTTCTGTATTTGCTTGGTTAGCCTGCTTTTGGGGATTGCTTCAGAAGGCAATAACTGTTCCTAAGTTTGTGGGTTATAATAAATGATATGTTGGGTTTGTAATGCACAATGTGCATCTAACTGTGCTGGTGCGAAAAATATAGTTTAATAAGAGATATCTAAATTGATTTTTGTATTTGATAATGTCCTTTGTTAGCTTAATATATACTTGTTTAAAATAAACAAAATTTAGAACACAAAAGTATATTTTAATAGTGGTCTGTTCTTTCCTTTATAAGGACTGAATAAATAACAGCATTTCCTGGTAAGAGATAGAATCTTTTAGTTTTGAGTCTTTAGTATACTGTTTTTTAGGGTTTGGTCCTTTGAAATAATCCTAATATTGGCTTCAAGTGGCACAGGTTCATCATTTGGTGTCCAAAAGTGTTTATCTGTGCAGTGGCCTATTCTAAACAGAGTCTTGCTCTATGTAGTGTAGTCTTTTTCTTTAAAGTTGTGCTCTTTCAAACAATAAATAGCACATCTTAATGTTATCATTAATATTTAACCTGTTTTCACACAAGGCAGAGCTGAGTCAAAGTTTGTCTCGTCTTGGAAGCAGTTAGCGATTTCTATTTTATTTTATTTTTATTTTTCATGCATTTCTTTCTTTTTCAGGAAAGCTTGAATGCATGCCATGTTCTGTGATATCATGGTAGGCATATGCTTGAACTTGTTTTTAGGGACTAATTTTGTTCTAAGCTTTGCTTACCCAACTTGTTTTTTTTTAAACATATGAACAACAGTGAAATTTGGGTATTATTTTGGGAGAATCTGGTTAGTTTCAAACAGGTTTGGTTCGAGAATGTTGACCAGTAAAATGGATTTACCTCCACACTTCTCTTTCATTTTATTTCCTGTAAAACTGAAAGAAGATGCTAACTTTCTCTTTGAATGCCCATTAGAGATGACTGGTATGAATTTCAGAACAACCTGAATTCAGTCAATCTGAAGAAAAAATGCTTTTTGAAGAATATTCAAGTATTTGCTGCAAAAATTTATACTGTGCTTGTGACATCACAGGCAGTACATAACTAGTTATAAATCTGTTTACTCATAGTAATGTTCTCTGTCATCTAATGTGCACAGAAGCATGAGTTTTTGCTACAAATGAGATGTTGCTGGTCTTAGTCTGAGAACTCATCACGTAAGGAACTGAGCTGTTTTACAGCAAATGTTAATTCTTTAGGACATGCAAATGCTTAATTTACCAGAAACCATTATCTGCTACTGGTACTGCTGACAAAGTAATCGTAGTACTTGTAAACCTGGCTACCTAGGTAGGGATCAGCAAATTGTAAACAGTACTGAAAAGGGGTTGCTAAATATTTTAAATCTCTCTAGTGATGAAAAAATGTCTTGAAGAGGCTATTAATCTTTACAGCTCTGTTTTCATTACTCTTGCAAACAAACATTTTTGTTTGTCCTAAGTGATTTTTTTTGTTGTAAATAGTGAATTCTAAACCCTCTAAAGAAAACATAGTCAAATGAGTCAAAAATTCTGATGTTGTGTTTAATGATAATTCAACACTTAAATGATATTTAACCAATAATTTTTTTCTTACTAAAATTGATAAATATTCATCAAAATAAGCTTATGACCACTGTTTGTTTTCCAGATTTTTTCTCCAGTCTGAAGAATTTTAATTAAGAAAGGAATACAGCTTTGTGTGTGTGTGTGTGGGGGGGGTTCTCTCTCCTTGTAGTTCAAATGCTCCGTGTTGAGCTCCATCGTTCTTTCGGCTGAAGTAGAATTTATGTGGCTTCTCCCACACGCAGACAGTATTGCTCAGCACTGGCCCTGGATCCTCCGGGTTCAAGATTGCAAATCCTGGACATAGCCAAATGAGTTGTCAGGCTGACTGCTGAAAACAGCCAGCTTTCTATAAGTATTTTCAGGAATAATCACTAAGCCAGCACCTGTTTCCCTTCACAGTACATACAGAGTCTGTCTGCTTGTGCATGAAGGAATCATGAGAGATGGCAGATATTTTTCATAGAAGAATTGTCTTCTTAGATGAGCTAGAAGTAGAGTTCCTGGATAGGAGAATACATTTGTTTTTTATCAACCAACTGACAATTGTGCCTCAGTGTAAATAAAGCAAAATCTGTATATAGTAATGATGGCTGGATTGTAGGATAGATAGGGGATAATGTTATTCTATCATCTTGCAGTCACTTTTTCAGATCTGAACTCGTTTATTTTATTTTCTGTATTTGATTTCAGAAGAAACAATGTGGGTGACAGGGAAAAGGCGCTACAAGTTATGCTTCAAGTCCTGAAGACGTGTGATCACCCTGCTCCAGATATGTTTTGCTTATGTGGGAGGATCTACAAGGATATGTTTCTTGATTCTGACTGTAAAGATACCAGTAGTCGAGATCATGCCATTGAATGGTAACAGCAAAAAACCCAAAAAATCTCTATTTAAAAAATTTTTCAGACTTTTGTACTTCTGAAAAGCAGAGCTGTGACAATTAAAACAGATCACATGTTCTACTTGTTCTCTTTTTAACACAGTCCTGTTTGAGCAATTGGTTTACTGAGAACTGGGTCTTTGGGCATGTATTTTTTGAGGGAACGATTGGCAGTGATTTACTGTGTGGTGTTCTGTGTGGGGTTTTTTTTTGAGAGCACTTATTTTTTTATATATATATATTTATTTTTAAGTTTTGCTTGCTTCTTTTTATATACTTCATTATGAATATAGAGTGATACACAGATGATTTATTGAAGGAGGTACTTACCTAACATACTGTTCACATATGTATGTTTGTATAATCATAAAAACTACTGCTGATTACAGTGATGTAAGTTAGCATTTTGGGTTTGCGTGGCAACTGTGAAAATACCTCTCTCTCTCTCAATTTTTCCCCAAATCACCTTAACAACACAGTGTGGATGGGTAGTAGTGAACTTTCAGGATTCAGATGGATCTCTGATTCTGCACCAGTTTGTAGGATGTGTTCAGCTTCTCTCAACTGTGTCTCAGTTACTTTTGATGAATGCAAAGTTTTGAAACAAAGGATTTGGAGCCTTTTTATAAAACTCAACCTGAAGACTAGTATTTTTATGGCTTTTCTCATACCAGTAATATAATAAAATTTTATGTTCTATTGCATTTAAGAGTTAGTTTTGCAATAACTGGTTCCAACTTGATTTTCACAAAACTGCACAAGCTGGTAGGACATAAAATTGTAAGCAAAAGTTTTTCTTTCTCACCATTAGAGGAAATAAAACACTTTATTTCAAATGGCCTTTGCTAAGAGTGCCATTGATACCAACTAGCCATATAGTCCTTGCAGTAAACTGATAGCTTAAAACACCTACTAAAACTTTGTAGTACTTAGTTCTGTTATACAGTGAGATGTTAGCTCTTGACTTCTCTCTGCAGGTATCGCAAAGGATTTGAACTCCAGTCAACTCTGTACTCTGGAATTAACCTCGCAGTTCTGCTACTTGTTGCAGGGCAACAGTTTGAAAGCTCAATGGAACTGAGAAAAATAGGTGAGTAGCCACACAGCGCCACAGACAAATTCCTGCCCTCTTTCCCAATGAAAAAAAATGGGCAATGTTTATAGAGATGGGCTGTATGGATAGAAAGGCAGTCCAGGCTTTTTAATAGTGGATCTTGGATGGCAGTCTACAACAAAGGGATCTTGAAGGAACATTTGTTCATTCTTGCCTTGGGGTGGCTTTTTAGCGAGTAGGCCAACCTAAAGGGCCCCACGGATGGGAAGAGAACAAGGAAGAACTGCATTCAGCACTGTCTGTAAACTGCCCCCCCAGCGCCAATGAGATTATCCCATTGCGTAGGCAACAGGGGACAAAGGCAGGAGGTGACACAGCATGGCCCAGCTTTCCTCAGTGAAGCCAGGAAAGAGTCCATGGGGTTTCTGTTGTCCCTGAACTGAAAGATTCCCCAGCAATATCACATGGAAGGCTCTACCAGGATGGTTAGTAGTCTACCTAGATTCAGATGTCTTTGACAGAAGTGCTAACTAAAATCCACCACTCTACAGATAGGTCTATAAATAGATCATGTGGTAGAAACAGATCTTCAGTTCTTCTTAGAAAAACAGTAGTTGATAATTGTATTTGGAATCAAATCCTGTCTGAAACACACACGTGAACCTCAAAGGTGAAGAACGCAAAGGCAGCTTTAAATTGCTCCAGTGTCTTTACTCTGGTGAGGATTTGCGTAAGCCTCTGACCACTGATCTCTTGCAGCAGATGCAGATCTTAAGGTCACAGAGATGCACAGCTTATGCTGAAAATCAGGAGGCAGATAGCCCAGGCAGATAGCACAAGAGCTTTTTCAGCATCATGTGTGGTAGGAGTTCTGGCTGTCTGAAATGTATTGGGGATGTTAGTTGCAAAAATTCTTTCTTTTCTTTTCTTTTTTTCTTTTTTTAAACACTAATGATGAGTCAAGTCTTATTAGTCTTGGTACAAATTTTGTTTGAATCTGAATATGGTTTTAGTGATAGAAAAAAATACATATATTTTCACATTTTACAGGTGTACGGTTAAACAGTTTACTGGGAAGAAAAGGAAGCCTAGAAAAAATGAACAATTACTGGGATGTGGGGCAGTTCTTCAGTGTGAGCATGCTGGCTAACGATGTTGGTAAAGCAGTACAGGCAGCAGAGAAACTTTTTAAGCTGAAGCCTCCAGTATGGTATGTGGTACATGGCTGAATCTTAAGTATCCAGCTCTGGGAAATGCACAAAACAACCCTGTAGACACTTGGTGACTTAACTGGATCTTTAAATCTCAAATTTTTGTATTTCTGTGACTTTATACTCTGTTCTTATATTTTGGGAGGAAAAGAGGAAGAGGCATTGGTAGGAAATCAAGTTATCCTTCATTGTTGGTTTTAGCTCCCATTGAAGCACACGTCTTACATGAAATTATTTTGAAATTAGTGATGATTCCTTGTGAAACAGAACTCTTTTCAGAGTCTAGATAGCTGCTGCCCATCCCTCCTATTTTGTGGCTGATATCTTTTTTTAATCACTGTGTAACTACTCATGTAACTGTACTCTTTTCCAATTAGATACTGTTCATGAATGTCCATGTGAGCTTATGACTTAAGGTTTTCACTAAACTTGCTGTTCTTTCAAAAAATCTGTAAAAATCAACACAATCATTTTCATTTATAGTAGCTTTTAAAATAAATTTAATTTTGCTGTGGATTACATTTGCAGTTACTTGGTTGGATGTGTAAGTCAGTAAAGTGCTTTTAGTATCTGGTCAAATTCTGTTTTCTCTCTGTTAACTCACTAATTAAATATGTTCTAGGTACTTGAAATCATTAGTTCAGAATGTGATGTTAATTCAGCATTTCAAGAAACTCACCGTAGAACATTCTCCTAGACAAGAAAGATTGACATTCTGGCTAGATATAATTTTTGAGGCAACGAAAGAAACAACTAATGGACTGAGATTTCCAGTAAGATGTTATGCTAAACAAGTTCTGTATGTCTTATGTTTCTGGATAGGATATAACAGGAATTGAAAGACTCTAAACATAGCAATTGCGTGCTTAGCTGCCTGTTGTTTCACTGCATTAACCAAAACCCTGTATTCTGTTAATCTTTTTATTTTTTTTAACATTTAACCCACCATCCTAAAAGCATCCTAAAAAATACTTGTAAGTCTACTGTAAAAGTCATGATGATACAGTTCTGCATATAGGAACACAACCTCTTCCTGCCTAGCCCTGACTTTCAATCACAACCCGCCCCCCCCAATTATTTGGTCCTTACGCTGAGGTTACTTATTATCTATATCAGAGTATTGTTTTTTTCCTTAAGATGCTCTTGTGTAAAAGCTGTTGTTTTACTAATGAAAATTTTTCTCTTCTCAGGTTTTAGTGATAGAGCCAACTAAAGTCTACCAGCCTGCATATGCGTCAATCAACAATGAAGCAGATGAGAGATCTCTGTCTTTGTGGCATGTTTCTCCCACTGAGATGGTAAAACTACTGGCAGATGTGTTTCACATATTCTGTGCTTGATTCATTGTGCTCAAAGTGCCTTTTTCACATGTAGATTTTGGAGCACTTTACAATTCTTTGAAGTTTGTTACATTTCTGTGAAGCACAAGCCTCAATATCTCTTTCATGCACATGTGGAAAATAGACTTTTTACACAGAAAATGAAAGGGGAGTCTAAGATTAGAACTCAGGTGTTCTTAACCTCTAATTCCAAGCTTATTTCACTTGGCTATGTTTCTTAGAAGTGTTGGGCTGCTTGCCCTGCTCCTGATATTTCTCATTAGAATTGTGTGTGTTTTATTAAGATATACAGAAAGCAGAGACTAATATTGTGTTTAACATTGCAGGAGTTGTAAAAGTTTTTGCAACTATAGAAGTAGAAACTAGGAAAAAAATGTACAAGTCTGTGACAAAGAAATGCCGAGAGAGAAGATTTTTGGTGTCCTGGATTGTTGGATAAAGTATAAGAGATTAGAAAAGGACTATGCACAGTTATAGACTGTGTAATCATTTAAAAGTGAGAAATAATTTCAGTTTCATATTGGGAGAGCTGAAATGCAGAAGGTATTTGCACAACCCTCCCTAATGTCAGGAAGACATAGGTGGAGGATAGAGTGTAGAGAGGTGAATTGTGGAAAAGAGACATGTTAGTCAAAACAAAAGAAGACCACATAATTACCAGGACCTATAAGCTTCTTTTCCAGTACACTGTACTACTTCACTGCTGGTAGTGAATGTGTCTGTGTCTGACACAATTTTGCTTTATGGAACAAATTATTTGGGCCTATCTAGCAGTGCTAAATAAGACCCAGCTGGTAGCTGGAGATTAATGAAGGGCTACATTCCTAGGCCTTCCTCCATTGTGCCTCCCTGGGCCAAAGCTACTGGCTAAATGCCTCTTAGGAAGTTTCCACTCCCTTTGAGCCTGAGCAGCTTAGAGAAGATTGGAGTAAAGAGTCTGCTCCATGTTTAATGTAAGAAGTTGATGTATGGAGTCAAAACGTAATGTTTAGTAAGTTGTACTTCAAGCTTTATTCTTCAAGTTGAATTTTACATGAGGAAATGCAGCCTTTTCTCCTACCTTTCTCTGATTAATTTTACCTCAAGTGAGTAGAACAGTAATGTATGGCCTTTTCCCACCTAGACATCAAGCTTATTTGAAATTACAAAACAAACACACACCCACACACAAAAAGAGGTGGCTGAAAAGATGACATTTGACTTGGAAAAACTTTGTTTTATTATGCTTTGATTTTCTTTTCGGTAGTAATTCAGGATATACATCTTTGATATAGATCTTGATTGATACCGATCTTTGTTCTTTACAGAAGCAGATTCACGAATGGAATTTTACAGCTTCCTCCATTAGGGGAATAAGGTTGGTATGTCTGAAAACAGTTAAGCATGGTTTTATGATTGCCTTAAGGGGTAAATCTGGATTCTACCTTAAACTTCTGCTTTGCATGGCCTGTTACAAAAGCTTCTTCTGTTCAACTTGGCTTGAAAAATGTCACAAGAAAGTTTTCCATGCATGATCAGAGCTGTATATTTCTAATGAGAATACTCATCTAAAATGTGTGTGTGTATTCTTTTCTAGATTTACCTGTTTTCAGTTGTGTACCTGCATTTTTTTGTATTTACTAAACTTCTCAATTAATGAGACTGTACTTCATTGTCCATTGTACCAGCAGCTAGAATTCAGAGAAGGAAATTGAAATCTCTTTTCTATGATTGCCTTCTCTATTTAAAAGTCTCCTAGCTAAAACTTGGTTCACTAGAGAACTGTTAAATGAGGCATAGACATATTTTGCACAAAGAAAAAAATCCTTGGGCTGGAAGCAGATGGCTAGCAAAGTGTCTCAAGGATTAGCTTTTAAGTAGTTAAAGTAGTTACATTTTGTTACACCTAGATTAATGAAAACACTAATGATAAAAAACTAGATCTCCAAATATTAGTACAAAGGAAGATTAGAATATTACACAGAACAGGATTGTTTTGTGGAACTGAATTAATAGAAAAGAATTGCATTTGGTGTAAACAACTGCAAAATACAAGACTGCATTTCAGAGCTTACTTACACATCCTAAGGTGGGCCACTTTGCCGCCAGAAAAGCAAGGGACAGAGACACTGCAAACCAGAGGAGCCATAAGCACAGGGAACACAGCTCGGCCTTTCCCATCTCCCTGAGTTTGCAAATCACTTCATTGGTGGAGCAGGCCTTCCTAGGGCCATTACCTGTGATATGTGTAACAAGCTTAAGTGCTTGAGAAACCTGTGATACAAACACAGCAGCAATTTAGGTACCTAATGAGTTCTGTAGTTGTCAAAGCAGTAGATTTCTGGGTTACAGTTTTGACCATAGGCATCTAAGTTTTTTGGTTCCAAGTTTATCTTCTCTGAACTTGCATAATTTATTTAAGCAAATAACCTCAGAGAAAAACCACTTCTCTGGATAAGATGAGTGGTAATTGCTCTGAAGGTCTTCAGCTGTGTATTTGGACAGAGATTGTCCCATACCTTCATTATTTGTTTCTAAGAGCAGTTTTTCATTTAAATGAATTGAATCTGATATTTCATTCTGCTAGTCCAATGTAATATGAATGGATGTAAAGCTGTTATTGAAATCCATGGAGCTGCTGAGCATAACTCAGGAAAACATTTCTAAAACACAAATTAATTACTTTCAGTCAACACATTGCATGGAAATTAATCGCAGCTTGGAAAGATAACTTTTAATTAAAGGGAGGTAAATAATTCGTTTGCTTTGATTCTTAATCATTGCTGGGAAGTACAAAGCTCAAAGAGGCCAATTTTTTTATACTTAATGGAGTTGTGTGTTCGTTCTGTGTGACAACTTAAAATTGTCATACTTTTCAAATTGCATTAGTATGCAATATTTTGAAATATTTTTGGTATGGAATATTAGTGGTGGTTGCTCAGTGTTCATAATTAAAAAAAAAAAATCTCCTGCTCCATTCCTTCTCATAGTTACATCCAAAATAAACTTTTCTCAATGTAACTTTTACAGCATATCCAAGTTTGATGAGCGATGTTGTTTTCTTTATGTCCATGACAATTCTGATGACTTTCAGATCTACTTTTCTACAGAAAGCCAGTGTAGTAGGTAAGTTCATTTTGTGTGTGGGTATTACATGTGAGGTCTCTGCCCTGAATACAACTGGTTTAGTAAAGATTGAAAGCTGTCTATTTTGGTTGAAAAATAAAGTATCTGTTCTCTTATTTTCATCATTTCCTTTCCTGATTTAGAAACAGTGAGCTAAATTCAGTGATTTATGAGGCAATGAGAGCAATGTCCCATTACACTTAAATTGCTCTTTGGTTCTGATCAGTTTACCTTACCTTACTGATCATTAGATTGGAAAAAATGGCTTAGGTTAAAGTAGCTTATTCCAACTTATACCTGTTATCTTCTTTTTCTGTCTGTCATAGCAAACATGGCATGTAAGGTACTATATTGGTTTAGATTCCCTCATATACCTTTTCAGTTGGATTTAGGTAAGAACAACTAGATGTAATGCAAATTGTAGCTTATATTACTTCACAGATACCTGTTATGGTTAGCATTGTGTATTTGAATATTCTCTGCAGATGAACATGTTGTCTCTGAACAATAAGCATGCTAACCGAATTTCAGGCCTAAATCTTTATAGACCAGATTCTTTTGGGGGATTGGTATTTAGCACGTAAACCTTCCAATGTTAAAGTAGGATTGATTTGTTAATATACTTAATATTTAGGGATGGACTGTCTATTTATTTTTCTTGCAATACTTATTATACATATATTATGTATGCTTTTCAATGTGTAGATGTTCTTCGTCATATGAAACAGGATAAGCATGGAGAAAGTAAATAATAAAAGAAACCTATGTCTAAACATGCTAGTCAGTGTGTTAGTTTGAAACCAAAGCCTACCGTGTGAAAAATCTGTTTAATCTCTTCCTGAGAGGATATTTTTCTTTGATCCTGTGATATTTATTGTTTTTCAGATTCTGTGGTTTGGTTAAAGAAATTTTGTCTGATGCAGTTGGTAATACTTTGGAACTAGAAGGAGAAATTGATGGTGACACTTTGGAGGTATGTCAAGGATAAAAAATCTAAAAACTCCAAAACTTGTTTTCTGTTTTCTCTGCGTTTTTCATATCAGTATCCTGGAAAGATAAGAAATAACATTTAAACTTAGCTGTATGTGAAATTTCAAATCTTAGGAAAATATTTGTATACAAGAATTGCTTTCATTTAAAAAAGAGGTTTTTAATGAAGTGAGCCTGTTGCTGCTGTGATGTAAGCTGTATAAATCCTTAACGAAGTGAGTTACTGATCTTTTGTTTACATAGCAGTCTATAGATGAGAATTGTCTAATGACACCTGGCTCCGGTGGATGAAAAGAGAAGACATGAAAGAAATTCTGGGAAAAAGCCATTTAGGAAATGTGCTTCAATTTTTCTAGCCAGTGTCTGATAACACTGTTTCTCCAGATAAATTCATTTGACAGGCTTCTTCTGTGACAGGGATTTCCAGATGTTTAGGATCAGTTTAATCTCTTGTATTTTAAGCTGTTCACTGGAACGTAAACCTGAGGAGCCTGGTTACTGTAGCCTGTCTTTATAATCAGTACAGAGAGAGAAGAACCTGGAAAGGGTTATTCAGATTTTATGGGTCCAAGTTAGGTGAGGTGAATGCATGCCTTCATAAGACACACTGTTTTCCTCACAGCAGCTATTCAGGTCTGTAGCACTGAGTACATATTCTATGTTTCAGTTTGTTTGTATTGTGCTCTGTAAAGCCATCACAAAAAGTAGGCTGTAATTTTTTTTGTTGTTGTTCAGGCAAACTCAGTCAATCCAACTGCTGTCTGTAAAACAACTTTTGTGATTTGTTTGAGTTGCTTATCTTTCTGACTGCATCCCATTCTAGCAACTCTGTTATGATTCAGAACAACTTTTTGTGATAGCCTTTTGTACTACCTGAGGCTTCAAAAAAGGATTAAGAATGTAGAAGACTCTACAGTACTGCTATGTGTAGTTAGGTACAGTGGGGAAGAAGCGTTTTCACACTGAAGTTTGTGAATATGGACCACAGAATTCTCTCCTCAAGTGAAAAGACAAGATACGCACATTAAGCCAAGCTTAATACATATGCGTATGGTTTCAGCATTTATTATAGAATAAAACAGAATCAGGAGTCTGCCTTGGCAAAGAAAGGGTATTATCTATAGCTGCAGATTTAACACTGCATATGTATGAACTTAGCTAATAGTAGGAAAGGAAAGGAAAAAGCATTTGAGAATGCACAGCAGGAAACAGTCCTGTACAGGTCAATGAAGTATAGAGAAATGACTATAGGAATTAATTCTGGATCTTTAAATTATATCACTGTACATATCCTGTAGTTTTCACAATTATTGCCTTGTAGTTACTGCCCTTAGATCAGGAAATCAAGATGCAGAAGGGGCGGTTAATTTGGTTAGCTTATAAATGGGCAAAGACATGCAATGTCTCTTGGCACCCTGAGATCTTACTTTTAAAAAGAGATAACGTGGAATATGCACCGTCTTGATGGGCTTGACAAGGACAAGAGAAAGCAGAAATTCTTACCATTAATAAAAGAGCTGTTCCTATTTGGGGAAGAGGAAAATAACCTTGAACACAGTTTTAGGGGGAGAAAACCTGATTTTGGATCTAACCTCACAACTGTTCCATCAGAATTCCTGTGAGAATGTTGTCCCAAAGGGCTGTGTATTTTGGATTGCAGTATTGTCTGAAAGCAACTATAACTTAGGTCTATAACAAGAATTTGGAATTAGAGTCAGTTTGGAATCTCAACGTATTTGTATCTGGATATTGATATTGAAGAAGATCCTATCACTTTAAGAGTACCTACTGCACCCGAATAGGATATCCTGGAGATCAGACTCTGCCCTGACCAAGTTCATACAGAAGGTCAGCTTTGAACTCGTTTACTCCTACCTTATGGTTGAATTGCACATCCAGTGTATCACACATTCAGATTTTTGGCAACCAGCAGGGATTTATTCCTTCTTCATTTCTGGCTGTTGGAAGGAGAGGAGACAAATATAAAATGGCATGAAGTATTGACAGTCTGTTAAACTGTTTACTAACTAGCACTGAACTATACATTTCAACAATTTTCATGTATCATGGGACCCTGACTAGGGAACACAGGTTTCTCTACAGTAGTTATAGAGTTGGCTTAGAACTTAGGAGTAAGCAGGGCTGCTGTCAATCTTAAATTCTGCAATGTGGCTGCTGTCTTCTTTCTGCACAGTTTTATGTCATATGATAGCTGTGAAAGCTGGATATGCTACTACCAAAGAGCTTGACAAGTTTTACATATGGCATTTTGGGTGAGTTGTGCCTATCATGTAACAGGATTATGTTATCAGCCATGAAATACTGAAACATGAGAAATGAAACTGTATTATGGCTGTGCTAACTCTAGTTCAGTACCACTGACCAGAATATGTTGTTAGGATAAACGACAGTTTTTCTTTAGCGCCCTCCGTCTCATGGTGTGAAACTTAGGATCGTTTCTGAGATGAAGAGAGAGGGAATTTCAATGACACATGGATGTTACAGTAGCAGAATTGCACTACCATCTGGAGGAGATTTCACGGAAGTAGACCTCAAGGCGGCATTCTGTATATATATAGACCTCAAGGCGGCATTCTGTATGAGGTAGTCTTGTTGGATGAAGCAGAAAAAATGTTTATTGACAGAAATGTCAATACTTATGGTAATTGTAAAGGTTTTCTTTTTTGCATTTGCATTAAAATTCATATGAAGCCACAGAGGATAATCTGTAGTTTTCCCACACTGGGCATCGTTTTTCGTACCTAGGATGACACAAAGGGAGGTCTGTGCACACCCGATCATCTCTGATAATATGAAACTGTCCAATTCATTTCTTAAATCTTTGCACAAGTGCTTTTACAGTACCCTTTATCAGCTCCTCGATTTGGATTTGAATCAAGGGCACTCTGTCTAACCCAAATTCCGTAAGAAACTTCGGTTTATTTAATGTCTGGGATGTGCTTTGAATCAGCATCATTCATTAATGGGCTTTTTCACTTTCATTTGTAGCAGGAGTGCTCTATGATGAGCTCACCATGTACAAGGTAGTGTAAACTGGTGTAGCTTTACTGAAGACACTGAACCAGTAGTGACTTCTTAAGCTGGAGAGAAGACCCATATGCATGTTTCACCAGCAGTTGATACAGCCACTTCATATATTTAATTACTATGCAGAAGATGAGCCCTTTTTTTCCTCTCAGAAAAGTTCCTAATGAGGAGAAAATGTCAGAAATTAATTTTGCTACTGCTAGGCTTAAAAGAAAGTATAGAATCTGAAAATAGTGCCATCCGTCGTAATGAGAATGTTGGTTTGTTTATTTATTAAATTGTAGATTTAAAAATGCTAGATTATGTTCCATATGTTTATATATTATGAAAGCTCTGTCAGAAATTATCAGAGATGACATCTGAATGTCTTCCTTTGCCAGAACTGTTTCGATGAATTTGTTTTAATGCTGCGATCCTTGTTTGGGCAGGTACATTTGGAAGTTGGTTAGGAAAAGTGGTTTTGTAAAGCAAATAACCTGGACATTTTAGAAGTTGTATAAGGCACCAGGCTGGTGTGTAACCTACTAAGTACCCTATGGAACTGTTAAAGCTTTTTGTAATCTCAAATGTGAGTGCTAACAATTTGTGTACTACTTTGTTTATCTTTTCTGCAGTATGAATATGATTATGATGAGAATGGTGACAGGGTAGTTCTAGGGAAAGGTACTTATGGCATAGTTTATGCTGGAAGAGACCTTAGCAATCAGGTCCGAATAGCCATCAAAGAAATACCTGAGAGAGACAGCAGGTAAGACCTACTTTATTGTTAAATTTACATTGCTAATGAAAATGCAGTTTGTTGCTGAAAACTTTGTTCTTCTATGGCTGGTTTTTAATACCGTAGTATACTAAAGATCAAGTATTATTTCCTCTTGGTATTCAACAGTACCTTTTTGAGAATAAGGACTTTTTTATTGCTTGGAAGAGTTTATATATATATGTGTGTATGTGTGTGTATGTATGTACATATAAAATATTTCCTAATGTTCTAGAATAAGAAATATTTTGTTTTCCAAGTTGCAGTTGTGTCTTGCTTGTACTTCTTGGGGAGGCGCTGGGGTGAGGAGCGGGAGATAAAGAGAGTTCCCAAGGCAAAGACAGTATTACATAATGATGCAGATATATGTATAAATACTTTCTTTGAGGGCATGTTTGTCCTAGTGGGTTCCTCTTGGCTCTGCCTCTGTAGCTTTTCTGAGTAGGCGGCTAGTTGTGCTGCATTGTAAAGGTCATGGACAAAATATTTGCTGAGAATTGGACCAAAATCCCTAAAATCCATTCTGTTTGTAAACTAGCATTTAAGTATAGTCTAGGACCTTTTCCTGCATCGTCAGCTACTCCTCAATTCATTTTTTTTAATAGATATTCTCAGCCTCTTCATGAAGAGATAGCACTGCATAAATATTTAAAGCATCGGAACATTGTCCAGTATCTTGGATCTGTTTCAGAAGATGGATACATTAAGATTTTTATGGAGCAGGTACCAGGAGGTTTGTATCATTCTGAACTTTAGTCTCTCAGAGGAATCAAAAGCAGTTTGGACCCCAAACTTAGTGAAAGCCAATAGATGTGCACTAAATGTGTTTGTGCACTGTATCTGGCTTTTCCGTTGAGAAGTTAACTACAAGTGACATTCTCTGCATGTAAAGAATAGATTTGAAATGTACAACTCCCAGGACCTTGTACCTCTAATAATTACAAGCCTAGAGAAAAGTCATTGGAAGGAGACTGTTAAAGTTTTGATGTCAAATACTCATTTGTCGATAAAATCGTGGAGTTAAAGCTGTGTGGTCCCTTTAGCCTGAGGAGTTGGATGATAATTGGAGTTGTTAGGATAAGCTTCTGTTGAGAGGTAAAACTGATGGAGCAAGCTGAATATTACTTTGTACCTGCTTCTTACAAAGGTGACACATGCACTGCTGTTTCCTAGGCAAATTAGAGAGAAATGCGAAGTGCTTCCTCTGTTCAGTTTCCAATTTCGCTACTTGAGCCTTCCCTATGTTTTTAGATGTGAAGTCTTTCTATTTCCTCTCTAGACTATACTCCTACCTCCCTTTTGCTATTTGCTGTTCAGTGTCAAATTTGTGTCAGTGTAAATGTTAAATCCTTACCAGAATGTAATTTGCAAAATAAAAAAATCAGGTAAAACAAAATTCAGGTTTTCTATCAAAGATCCAGACACAAACATTCAAAGTGTAGTTAAATGTATCTGGGACATTCAAGATAGGGAAGTTCTTTCTTTTTTGTGCTCTCATGACCTCCTCACCTAAAAGCCTTAACTTTTTAGTGTGGACTCTGCGACCTGGATGATGCATGCTGATGTAAGGAGTTTATGCCAACACTTGTTTTCCTGCTGTTGTTAAGATGATCAGTTACTGTTGTTTACCTGCTAGGTTTTGGGGTTTTTTTTTTTTTTCCTATTCATGTATGCATACTAGCATGTGCTGTGGTTAGTGGTTAAGGACAGGATATTATTGAACTAGTTCAGGCCTTCTTAATTCCACAGCTAGTTTTGAAAAGGAACCAGCTGTTTAGATTATGCAAGATTCTTTGAGGAAACTTCAGTTTAGAAAACCATTGGCATGGGCTGAAAAACCCTTCAACCGAATTTGTCTGACATTAAGTGTACTCACTACATTTAGTTTCGTATGAGCAGAAAATGCCATTCTGCCTTTGTTTTGCATCATGATTAAAATATTTGTGTTATTAAAAAACAATTAGAGTTGTTACCAGTAGGGGAAGTGTGGATGACCTATCTCCCAGTCCGATCATCTGTAACTTGATTTCTTTCAGGAGTGTTCTTTCCTCTATCACTAGATATTTGCAAATGTGGAATTAACTTTTGGAAGTCAGAGGAAAAGACTGTTTTGGTTTGTTGCCAGAGTAAATCAGCTTCTCTTCACCCATGGTTCACAGAGTATAGTATATAACATAGTACAGTGTTACCTACCGTGGCCTTTATTTCATTAAGGGCCAAATGGTAGCTAGTCCCAGTGTCAGCAGTCATTAGACTGAAGTGAGGGAGATGCATCCAGCTGTGTCGTAACACTTCTTCACATCATGGAGGTGGAAGCTGAGCTGGCAAGAGAGAAAGAACCAGTCAGTGACTTGCTCTGAGAGAACTAGGAAAAATTTTGCTTAATTATGGGTACTGCATTTCTCTCGCATGTTAGGATACTGAGCAAAACTTTAATCCAGCCTTAAATGTTTCATATGAATCTTGAGATTTTGCTATCTTGACACACTTTCTTCTTAACCAATTCAGGCAGCCTCTCGGCTCTCCTAAGATCTAAATGGGGCCCAATGAAAGAACCCACTATAAAATTTTACACCAAGCAGATTCTGGAAGGGCTTAAATATCTCCATGAGAACCAAATTGTACACAGAGATATAAAGGTAAGTTTTCTTCCACTGTATCTTGTGTGGTTTGTTTTTGATTGTGTTTATTTCAGTCAGTTTTATTCTAACCTCAAGTAGAACTTTCAGTAGGATTTCATGGAAGCTTAAAATAAAAGTAAGACAAGAATAAAACAGTCCCTTCCCCTCCTGCTCCTGGAAAATTCCTTTGTAGAAAGGCAAATTATAAAGATAACTTGAAGGAGTATGGAATCTGTTTGTATTCATCTGTCTCCCCCCCTCCTTCTCTCTCTTATATCCAACCCACAGGGGGATAATGTTTTGGTGAACACCTATAGTGGTGTGGTAAAGATATCTGATTTTGGTACTTCCAAGCGGCTGGCAGGAATCAATCCATGCACTGAAACGTTTACAGGTAAGAGTAATTGAGCAGAGTTTGTACCAGCATTCTTAATGTGGATTCTTCTTAGCATCCAGGACTGGACTGATGATAGATTCAGAGTTAAAGCCAAGAGGCTTATTGGGTTTGTGAGGGAGATGGGATTAGGTGTGTCTATTTTTAGGGAGAAGTGAACAGGAGTGGGGTTGCTGTAAACACAGGCTTGCTATCTTCCTTATTTTGTTCTATTCTATTTTATTTTACTTTTATTTCTTTAATGTAATAATGATTTTGAAAATGAAGATGGAAAATGAAGGAATGTTCATATAATTACTCAGTTCTTTGATCAATGGAAAAAACAAATAACATCACGTTTTCATGTGTTATATAGTCATAACCATAGGCTGAAATCACAAATCACAAGTCTCACACTGGCCTGCATTTTAAGTATGGAAATAGTATATAGATGTAGTCGTTGGACATGCGTATGAAGACAGAAGATGACGGCTTCATTTAATCAAGGCTTTCCATCTCCTCGGTCTGGCAGTGATTCTCCAGCTTTCTTACAAAGGAAGCCATGTAAATAAAATTATGGAGGCTCTGAAATAACTGACATTTCTAAGGTTTTTTTTTTTTTTTTTTGTAGTTATTATTAGGAAAGTTTGTGAACTGGATACTTGGCCTAACATTGCATCATGATCTGAACAAATCATGTAACATCTACATGCAAGAGCAACATCTCATCAGGCGCAGGCATTTGAAACAGATTTTAATTAGAATCAAATTCCGTTAAATTAGTAGGCCTTTAAAGAAGACAAAAACATTGTGTTCTTTGTTAGAATCATCCAGTCTGAATGCATAAATGCAGCATTTGAATACTCTGTTTAGAATGAAGGACTACACCAAGCAGTCTCTTCAGCTTGCAGACATTGCGACAGACAGATACATAATTGACATTATGTCTGAATAGAGCTGATTAAATGTTGGATTCTGAAGTGTTCTTGAATGGGTTTCACCATATTTTCCAGACAAGTTATTCAATAAACACATTTTTATTCAGTCACTGTGCTGATACAACTAAATGAGTGTTTCTCAAATGCACACAGGTCTCTTGCAGTATCCGAAAAAGAATACCTGCGGTTTTTGCCTGCAATATTTGTCTTTGCCAGTATCGCTGGACTAGTTCTGTGCAGGTCTGTTCCGCGGGGAAGGGGTTCACTGCCCAGCAGTGTGGGGAATAGCCTCTCGTTTCCCTAGAATACCGTGGAAACTAAAAGTATGTGGAGGGGCTCAAGATAAAGTCATGGAGGAAGACCCATTTGTGGCTATTCAGAATGATAGGCTAAAATTTAATTTTGGCCGAAGAAGTCCCTGTTATGGCTGGTTGATGGAGTAGGTATGGGGAAAGTTGCTCTATCCTTGCCTGTATTTTTAGCAACTGATTGCTATTAGAGATGGTAGTATGGAGTTCTCATGAAGAAAAGTCACCATGCTGCAAAAAAAGGAGGTTGATCTTTCCTTGTGCTTTTCTAATATGTTCTCTTGTATGTTTACTGTCTTTTCTGTGCCTTGGAGGTAGGTGTATGAAAATAAATGTTTTACTTGAGTTAAGCTCTTGTAGTAGGTAGGTCTGCTAGGTAAGCTACTCTCTAGAGGGTCTCAAAACTCTCTTGCAGTTTGTTTTGCTTCTGAACTCTGTACGTAAACTCTGCAGATTGTAGGCATCGTGTAATACAAAACAGATGATTCAAGGATCAGACTTCTAATGGGTTGAATTTTATATCACTCCACTCAAGAAAGAGCCTGAGGGCAAAGCTGTGGCTTGGAGCTTTTGTTCTACAGCAGTCATATTTAATGAACCTAGTACTATCCAGTCCCTTTTATCTTTGCTAGATGTCCTTTCCCCAATTGTTCACAAGTTTATCACACTGTAGTTTCATTGCATTCCTACAAAGAAAAATAATTTATTTCTAAGTTGTAATAAAAGAGTGGTAGGAATTCATGTGGAAAAAATAAGTATTGCAATGCTTGAAATATTAAGAATGTTCCTAGGTTTCCTCTGTTAGGGTGGATTGTTCACTGTTTCAGTATATGACTGAGTATCAGTGATTCCAGACTGACCAGCTTTTGTTTTGTTTTTCACTTTCTTTTTGTTTATCAGTATTATAATAAATATTGCAGTTACGTTGTCACAGGCAAACTGACCACCCCAGGACAGTTCAGAGGCAATCAGATTCATCTGTTGACAGCCAACTATAAGTCTTAGGCAGGGTCTTATTTTGTCAACATGTGTATAGCTTTTGAAGTGTCAATACATTTATTTCTTTAAGTTTGTTTTTGCCAGCCTTGGATGTTAAAATTCCTAAGCACAACAAGAATACTGCCAGGAATTGCGATTTACAGTGGGTTCCTGTATTTTTTTTGTCATCTTCTAGTTGACTTACCTTTGCTACATTGAACACTTTTGTGTAAACTTCAGCTATTTTTAAAACGCTTTGATCTTGTCATCTGATATTTACAAAAATAGCTTTTCAGATACTCTCCCTTTCTCTCTCACCCCCCACCCCCCACATCTCTCTCTCTCTCTCAGACCCCCCCCACACCTCTCTCAGACCCCCCACACCTCTCTCGCACCTCTCATACGTGCAGCACACTTCTCACGCACACCTCACACACACACTTCACGTGGACATGCACACCTTGCGCACACGCATACCTCATGCACACCTCACACGCACACCTCTCGACACACACACAATCTCGCTCACATGCACCCGTTCACCTCACGCGCACACCTCTTGGACACACACACAATCTCTCACACACACCTTAAACACCCCTCTCATGCACACACACATACCCCTCATGCACACACACCTCAGACACACAGCTCTCACACACACCTCACGCGCACACACACCTCACACAGACACACAGCTCTTGCACGCACCTCAGGTGCGCACACACACCTCACACACGCACACCTCAGACACACAGCTCTCACACACCCCTCATGCACATGCACCCCTCTCACGCACACCTTACACACGCACTTCTCGTGCACACACAGCCTTCTCTAACACACACACTTCTCTCACGCACGCACACTTCTCTCAGGCACACACACACTTCTCTCATGCACACCCCTCGCACGCCCCTCACACACACTTCTGACACATACACCAACACCTCTCACATATGCACACCCCTCCTCTTGCACATGCACATCTCACACACCTCTTACACTTCTCACGCACTCACGCCCCTCGTTTGCATGGACATGCCCCCTTTGCACACACCTCCCACACACGTGTACACCCCCTTCTCACACACTTCTCACATGTGCAAACACACACCCTCCGCACATACATCTACCTCACACGTGCACACCTACCCCTCATGTACACCCTCCTGCCTCGTGCACACACACCTCATGCACACAAACCTCACACACACCACAGGCACACAGACACCTTCACACACACACATGCACACATCTTTGCCTACACACTTATACCTGCACATGCACACCTTGCCCACTCCCACCTCACACATGCACGCCCATCTCACATGCACACATCACACAAACACACCCCTCTCACACTCAACCGCCTCACACAGACACCCCTTGTGCACACACACTTCACGGGTGCACACACTTTAAACACTCCTCATGCACAAACACACCACACACACACACTCATGCACGCACAAAAACCTCGTGTACGCACACTTCATGCACACACACACGTATCGCACAGGCACCTTATGTACACACCTCATGCACCCACAGCTCACACACACACACCACGCGCACGCACACATGCACACCAGGCATGCGTGCACACACACCACCTGCACATGCACACCACATGTGCACCACATGCACGCACACCCACCCACACACACCTCACCCATGCACACACACAGTCACATGCAGACACTCCCGCCACACACACACACAGCCCCCAACGCCTGTGTGCCTTTTTGAAACACCCTGTTACTAGTGTGCAATACCAGCATGGTTTGGGGAGGGGCGTGCTCTTTAGTAGTATTGTCACAACTCCCTTATTTTTTACAACAAGGCTTTTTCCTTTGTAAAAACTATTGATCATCCTGCTAGGCTATTATATGTTTTTAAAAGGCTTTAAGGTAACTACTTGGATATATGGCTCATAGATTCCATGCTGGATTTTTACATTATTCACATCATGTGGTTTTGTAAGTGTGCTTTGTAATAGGTTCATTTAGGATTATTTACAGTCACAGTCATTACAGCTCTCTCTCGCAGATGAAAAGAAATTGCACGTGTGTTCCCGCCTCATTCAAAGCTCATGCATTTTTTTCATTGGGTTTTTTTTGTTTGTTTGTTTTGCTACTGTTATTTCCATATCAAGATTAAATCTTGGTGATTTAATTGTGAGCCCTCAACAGGCTCCATTTCCCAAGTTTACTTCGCTATGAGCAGTTAGCTTCCTCTGGGATGCTGAGGAAAAGTGTTCCCGAGGAACAGGCTGTCTGAAAGGAAAATCAAATGTGTCTACACTGAAACAGAGCCCTGCGAACTGCCACTACAAAAAAAGTGATTATCAAAGAAAACTTTTCATGCAGTTATCGTGCTAGAAATATATCTTACAGTTTGTATCTGACAATGAATGAAATTAAACCTTAGTTTACTACTGAAGAAGGACTGACAAAAAAGTGTTGTAAAAACTGAGTGTGTTTGCCTCTTGTCTTGGTCCTGTTCTTTCAGGCCTGTCACGAGCCTGGCAGCTGCTTTGCCAGTGGCGTCTCACAGTGTTTAGAACCTTTTATGTAGGTCCCCAAATCAAGTCTTCTAATGCTCCAGTAGGCGTATTTCTGCAGGGCCCACTTCCCTGCGGGGGAGCTCTGATGTTGTGGTATGACACGATGTGATGGCAGTAATCAAAAACTTGGCAAAAGTTTTTTCTGAACACATTTGCATCCGCTCTTAAGAGAGCAAGCACCGCAACATGACGTTCTGAGAACAAAACAGCATTTACCAAACAATGATAATTTGACCTCTGCATATCCCTAATTTAACAGAAAAATAACCTTTTTCCCACTTCTAACCCTTCTCCCCCCAGACCATTTGGCTTTGCATTCTTTCTACTCTGCTTCTATTATCCCTTTGTAGTCTAGAACTATATTTTCTTCCCACAAACTTTACTTTTATTTTCTCTAGACTTCTGCTCTCTAGCACTGCTTGTCTTATTCATCAATATCCCTTCTTCAGCCCTTCCATCTTTATAACCAGGCTTTTTCCTCTCTGCCTGAACTCCTCACTCTGCTGTTATTGATGCTGTCCTGCACCCATGTTCTCATTGTAGGGGTAAACACATGAAAAATTATTCTCGTGAGGAACATCCATCATTTTGCTGTTTTTCATCACCCCTTACACGCATAATCATTACAACTGAGGGTCTGCAAAAATTGGTTGGTATAATTACATTCTAGGAAAGCTTTTGGATTATATGGTGAATGCAGTTTCTGCAGTTTGAAGCCTCTTATTAGAGAGAAAAAGATGGTTTATAGAAAAGATGTCAAAACATAACTTTCTGGCTAGTTTCAGTGCTGATATTGGAAATCAAATCTATTGTTTATACAGGTTGTATCTGAAAATTTTTGAATTGCTTAGAGGTGTCTCACTTCTCTTTAATAACAGTGCAAAATGTAAATTTGACTATTGTTGTTGTCATGACTAGGAACCTTGCAGTACATGGCTCCAGAAATCATTGATAAAGGACCACGTGGCTATGGTGCACCAGCTGACATCTGGTCACTAGGTTGTACCATCATTGAAATGGCAACAGGCAAACCTCCATTTCATGAACTAGGGGAGCCTCAAGCAGCAATGTTTAAAGTAAGCATAACTTATTTGCATTTGAATTTTGAAATACTAACAGTTTTTTAATATTAATTTAATTGGTTGTTACCTTTTGTTACATGGGTTGTTCTGCACAGAGCCACGGTCTGACCTGTGTTCTTGAAGCTGACTGAATGATGCTTCTCTGCTCTAAGTTGTATTGCTCTAAGGTGGTAGTAACTCATTTTTCTGTTGGAAATAGATTGTGACTCAGCGTAGCAACCTGAAAAGTTAGTGAGGATTTATGAAAACTGATGTTTTTAACCCTCTCACTTCTTTCATCTTCTACTCTTGGTTTATGATTTTCTTCTTGGCAACTAGAATCTCCATTGGTGACAACCAAGTTCTTTCTGGTCCTTTAAATCTTTTTTTTAAAAGCTTCACTGCCAGAGGGAAGCTCTGTCTTGTCTTTCAAAGGCCCAGTCTTTGCAAGATGGTAGGAAGCTGTGGTGGAAGAGGGGGGCCTACCTTTCCGGGATTTTTGGTGTGGACCAAAGGAGCTCTGTATTTCACATCTGAAGTTTTTTGGATCAGACCTACCTCCCTGGGGTAAACTGTTGACTCTGCTACGGTGTTTCTCTTAGTGTGTCTGTTTTTAAATGCTCAAATTAACACTGGAGAGAACGCTTCAGATAATTTTGAAAATAAATTGAATTTGAAAGTTTCTTCTTCTAACTCTAAAACTCGTAGTAATATGAAAGCTATGATTTGATAATGTGCATCAAGTATGAACAAATTTTTTGATTCTTCCACTGGTTTGCAGTAGGCCCTTTAGCAAACTATTTAACTTTTCACTTACACTTCAGATTCCTCATTCTTAAATATGGAAAATATCATCCCCATAACCAAGTAAAATGCAGTTTAAATTATGAATACTGTTAAATGTTTTGTCTTGTGGAAAGTCACCCTGTGAGCATTAATATAATTATTAATGGCACCCAGGTAATAAAATCAAATCTTTATCAATAACTACAGTAGCCTGGGCTCCAATTCAGCATGTCACGTAGCACCATGGTTCAGCTTAGACTGAGTTCTCCCATGGACTACAGCTGAAAGGCAAAGAAAGGGATGTTTATGGGTTTTGATTTTGTTCCGACAATGTAGCATGGCACCTTGGTGCTGTTGACTTGTGACACTATCTCAAAGGAAGCTGCATGAGGGAACGTGGTTTGGTTCACTAAAGCATTCCTGATGGAGCCATGGGAAGAGAGAGTCTTTCCATGTCGCTGTAAATGCTGGATGTGTTTCTGTCAGCAGATACCTTGTCATGTTGTATCTGGCACTTAGTTGAACTGTTCAGTGAAGGATGGGTGTTTTCATTTTTCACATTTTAGTGAACTGTCAGGAAGTCCTGGTTCAGTTGTGGGTGCTTGACGAGCTCTGCAAAGGCTGAGGGGGTAAATGCAGGCAGGATCATGCATGTCCCTAGGTCCTGCCCATAAGCGTCTTCTGGCTACAGAGCTTCCAAAATCTTTAGAATTGGTATTTTTTAAAATGCTTTTCTTACCCTTCTTTCTTCAAGGATGTGGCAGAGTATTTGCATTTTTACTGCAGGCTGTATTATTATGCTACAGTCAAGCATTTGCTTTCATTTTCTGTTTCTTGACTCTGCTGAGACCTGCTTGGAACTGCCTCTTGCTGGGCACCGTAAACCCTGCCGTTTCGTTTTGCTGTGTAATAGAAGCAAGCAAATTAGAAGCCAGGTTTGCAGCCTAGAAAGAAGCAGGCTGACTGGGGAGATGTGTAAAAAGACCAGAGGCCTGAAAAACTTGGGATATTGAACTTCTAAAGGTCCCCACCTCCAGACATGCACACTCTGGCATGCACAGGGCAGGTGAGGAGAAGAAAGGCCGAGTTTGGCTGTGTAGGCAATATGGAAATTGCAAATGACCAAAGACTTGGACCAAGTAGAGAAAAGGAGAGGAAAAAAATCTGGAATTGGAAGTAAATCTTTGCTGATTGTATGTTAACTGGTATTTCATCTCTGAGCATATGTGTGCATCTGGTTGTGCGTGAGAGGAGTGGGAACAAATGACATTCAATGGAGATAAAGTGTTGCCACAGAATTTCAGGATGCTTGCTACGAAAATTATTCCTGTTGAGCCACAGAGAGAAAGGTGAAATTTGGAGAAATGCATTCAAAGTTACCAGACTTGGCTTGGACAGTCTTGGGTTTTGTTTAGCCACTTAAGAGTATAACCTGGCACTGCCATGCTGTCAGCTGTTAACACTGCCCCAGTTGAAGGTGGCTGCGTGAGCCTGTCCCTGGAGTGCAAGAGCAGGAGAGGGCCAGCCACAGATATGGGCACATCAACAGGAGTTGTTAGAGCCCAGCAAAATGCTGTCTGTCTCGATCCGGGCTCTGAAGCAGAAGTCTTGCTGGGCTGACTTTATGAAGTGGTAAAACTATGTATCCCATTATAAGGCACTGTCCAAAATGTACATGGGATTTTACAAAGCAAATAAAGAAGCTCCATCAGACAAAATGTATGGATGTTAGGCAACCTGCCCAGTCATACATTGATTTATTTGCAGAGGTTAGCAAGTTGCATGTATGTAAAAATGTTACCTGCAGTCTCTGACTCTGCAGGAAATACTGAGTTTTGAATGTGCTTAAAGTCATGGTTCGGAAGGACTTAATGCATTAGCATTTCAGAGGCTGCACCGTCATTCAAATGCAAGCACTGCTGTTCAGCATTTTTTGCTTCAGCTTGCATTGAGTGTAGACTTTACAGATCTCAAAAAGCTAAACCACTATTGTAAGTGGATAGTGGTGTCACAGTGTGTTAATGCAATTGTATAATGAGGCTATTTAAACAACTCTCTTTTTTAGCAAGCTGCTGGCACTTGCTTAACTGCTCAGCTATCTCCCTTGTGGCCACTGTCTTTTGGAGGCCTTGCTGCTTATCCTCTAGAGCCTGTTTACTTAAAGATGTGTTTGCATAAAGATACTGAGACTACAAGGCATAATTTTGCTAGACATGTGCCATACAGTGCACACGTTGCATAACTCTTTCTTCAAAACATTTATGCCAGCTTTGCACTGATGAATGAGATGGCAATGAAGGAGCTGGAGAAATCACTAGGGAACAACCTGGAGAAATAAATCTTTACTGACTTAAGGTGTGTGTTGGGGGGAGAGGGAGGTGTCTTGTTAACTCTTTGGGCATCATGTAATTTCCAGTTAAATAACACTGAAATGTGACAAAAGACATCTGGCCTGAGTGCGGAGGGTGGTGACAAGGTCTGCCAAGGTCATCGTGAGCATTCATATAAGGGAATTTGGCAGCAGCGGGAGCAGAGCAGGTGCAGGCCCCGGGCAGGGAGGCAGCGAGGCAGCAGGTGCTAGAGAAGGAAGCCGTGCCCGCGCCTTGGCACAGTGGCACTGGGGGAGGTCAGCGACAGAGAGAGATACGGTGTTGGGCAGGAGGGTGGGAAGACTATGCAACAGCAGGAGGGATTTGTGGCTGGCAGGAGAAGCAGCATTTGAAGCACTCGATACAGATAACGTCCAGGCCCTGAGACTGTGTGAAAGCAGAAGGTTGGGTACATCCCTGCGTTGACATTTGTGTTACGCCACGTGGGCATTCATGCCATGTCTGCGATGAAACAGAGTAGGATCAGAGCCTTGCTGTCACTTTGCTGCTGCATGTGACTGCCTGGATCGCTACTTCTCCACTTTGCAAATGCAGTCAGTGCAGGCATGATGGATTATACCAAGAAAGCTTTGGCGTATGGTCTTTCTGCATTTGGTTGGTTAAGTCACATTAAAATAATTTGCATTTATGTTTAACTTGCAGGTTGGGATGTTTAAAATTCATCCTGAAATTCCAGAGCTGCTGTCTGCTGAAGCAAGGGCCTTTATTTTGCTCTGTTTTGAACCTGATCCTAGTAAACGTGTTACAGCATCTGATTTGCTGAGAGACTCCTTCCTGAAGCAAGTAAACAAGGGCAAAAAAAACAGAATTGCATTCAAGCCTTCAGGTAAGGAATTATCAGCCAAATACGAGTCAACATCATCATTAAGTGTTACATAAAAGATTGGAATCATTAAGCAATTTCTGTTAGTACGGATGTTGGACGTGCCAAGAAATCAGCAGGAGCCCAACTGTTGAAAGTACATGTGATTTGTAATTAGTCATATTTAAATTTAACAATTTCCATAAAAAAGGTATCTCGCTTATTTTGTGCTTTGCTTGCTGAAACCTCCCAACCCTATTCTTCCTCTCCCCAAAATAAATGTCTTATTTTAAGTAAATGAAAATCAGAAAAATGACATTCGGTCAAGACCTCCCAAAGAAATTCTGCATTTTAGGTTCACCATTGTATACACCATAGAGATCTGAGTTCTAGAGTGTAGGTCCTTGGCACCTGAAAATAAGTCTCCCTTTATGCTATGTCAAATTGGGAACATGTATCTTGGGACACACCATTTTTCTCTCTCTCACTCACCTTTTTTTTTTGTCATGCACACCTGGACTTGTTCAGTATTCAGTTTACATGGGTCTCCTTGGTGTGCATGGGTGAGCGTTTTTCAACTTAATACGTAACTTGGATATTTGGCATTTAGGTGCTGAAGTAGGTGTTTGAGGGGGTTGTTTTGTTTCATCCCCCTACTGTCTTCTCCCTCCCCCCCCCCCCCCAATAAACTGAATATCTTCTGCTCCCATTGGAAGTCAACCACTTTCTCAGTGATATGGTGAGCAAACCTTAGTATTGACCTGCCAAAGAAATCATTAGTATTTGAAGGATGCTCCTATTTAAAAACAAGCACAATCCCTGGTCTTCTATCTTCTTTCCCTTGCCTGTACACACACATGCACGTACTCTCAATGCAAACTGAATTAAGCTTCCCTTTTTGGGTATTTTTCACCCTTGGCAGGGAATTTTGGGAGGAAAAAAAAAAGGGGGGGAGATTCTAAGGGAAGAAAAGTAGTAAAGACATAACATTGAGCTGAGTTGATTTTTGTGGGGAGATGGGCATCTCTTCTCGTCCTGAGGGCAGTGGGTATGGAGCACACCTGCAATCCTCACTGCTCCCTGGCTGCCCCTGCCCAGCGCAGGCGCTGGGGTCACTGCAGAGCTCACACGGCTCAACCAGGGGTGGCAGCTGGGAGCTACGGGAAGGGCTGCGTCCCTCCATGCTGCTGTGGCTCTCCTGCAGCTTCTTTGGCCTTTGGCCGAGCATTTGTTTCTGGAGCAGTCAGGCAGTATTAGAAAGGATGTAGCCCGCCTTGCTAGCTGCACTGGGAGCAACAGGGTTTCTGTCTCCTGCCGGGGGAGCTACAGTTGTCTTCTGTGTGCCCCCCGCCACCTCCCTCCATCCTCTTCCTGCGGAGGAGGTGGTGAGCCTTCTCGAGACGGCAGGAGGAGGTGATCCTGCTGCGGAGACATTGGCGCTGTGGTGGGAAGTGAGTGCAGCATTGGCCATGGATGTTAGCAGAGCGGGCAACTGCTGTGAACCCTGTTTACTGGTGAGGGCAGGGAACAGCAAAATGGCTCCAGCTGTGTGTCTGCTTCGCTGCGCTGGAGCTGACGGCTGCCACGGCCGTCTCCAAAGGGAGGCTCAGGAGCCTAAGGCAGGTTGTGGCCCAGCGGTTGCTGCACTCTCAGGTGCAGTTTACTCTGCTGTTTCCCTTGCCTCAGTTTCCTCGGCTTTGCCCCCATCTTCCCATCCTGTCTATATTCTTCTTCCTTCTGATAATAAAAGCAGCTCAGATCAAATTGCAGCCCTTACTCTGGGGACAGCAACTTTCAGTTTTCTGTGCTGCTGAGAAGCCTTGAACCAGTTCTGACAAAGTGACATACATTTTTTCATTTCAGTGACTGTTTAACCTCAGCCGTTTGACCATCAGTCATGTACCGTGGAGTATGTCAGAGCTTTCTGAACAGCTTCAACTTCTAGCACTCTTCCTCCCCTGCCTCCTGGCTCCTTTAAGCAATTTCTAGTGACAAACATCAAAAACCTTTGTGATATTTTAGCTTCATGGATACGTGACAGAAATCCTTCCTCCTTACCTTTCCTATCACACAGCTGCAAATAGGCAGTCAGAATTATAGGAAGCTCTGAGCATCTGATATATATATATGTTTTTTCTTCTTGCTTTCAAGATGAATTGCAGTGGAACAAGAGACTTCCTTCAGGCTTGTCCCAAAAGAGAGAATTCTTATTGAGGGCAAGGGGACATGCAGGCGAGGCAGATACCTAGGAGGTCAGAGAAGGAGCAAATTTAGGTCCATTATCACAATCTGGCAGATGCAAGGAGAGAGGAGACAGGTAGCAGACTGCTTTCTGATTAGAGGAATAGCTGTGGTGGAACAGCTGGTGGTAACCTACTGGATTGAGAAAGGCCCTTTAAACAGCTGTATAGCCAGGTGTATGGCTTCAGGAGACCAGCACCAAGTGTGTGTATGTGGGGGAGAGAGAAAGAGAGAGAAATATTTGTTAACAAAATGTCATTTCCGTATTAGTATCTATCTGCTTTGCTGTCTTTGGGTTCAGCAGTTATCTAATTCATACCTTTTAATGTTTATGTATGTAAGGATTTTGACTTCTATTGCTGCTTTCTATCAGCAAGGCTACATCTGCCTCAGCCACTTAGCCAAATGAGGTCTTGACATCAGCAAAGACGATCATGGGCTGTAATTTTAAGAGCGTCACGCTTTCCTGCCTAGTTCCGTTACGTGTTTTATAATGTTTGTTCCCAGATTACAATCGTAATACGTCTCTTCCCCTGCCGATCCACGGAGAACAGGCTGGCAGTAGCAGCAGTGAGCATGGATCTGTTTCGCCAGACTCTGACATACAGCATGACATGTTTTTTGAAAGGCCAAAGAGATCCATTTCAGAGATTCAGACAAAGCATCACATTTCCCATTTATTAAGGTAAAGTTTTGGCTTGACACCAGTGATGCTTGTGTGCATTTAATTCATGGGGGGTTTTTTAATGTGAAGGTAATTGTTGCACATAATGAGTAGGTAAGCAGGTGTGTTAAACAGCAAGTACATTGCATAAACAAGGTACCGGTTGATTTAAGTGTGGTTTATATGTAACTAATGAATAGCGATTCTCTCTCTTCTGAAGGTTTCCACATATTTATGTACTTTTTTCCAGTGAATAAATGTCAGTTTTCCTATTGACTGAATGGATATTGAATCAGGAGTAAGTGGAAGAGTTCCTCCTTTCCAAGTACTTATGAAAAAACTTGGGAAGGGGGCAACAGGAACATCGTTTTGCTGATCAGAGAGCACAAAATACTTTCAAATTAATGTGTTACAATATGGGGCCAGAAGAAAAGCATAGTTATCTCAGTCCAGGGTTTTCAGCTTTCCTCCCAAAAACTGAACCAGTGCTGAGTGACTTCAATGCCAGTTCCTCAGTAGGATGAAGTCAGAATGGTCTCCTCGGTTTCAGAGAGGAAGGCTGGCTGAGGATCTGAACTGTCTTCTCTCTCCGAATTAGTGTTCGACAGCCTGGTCAATCTGTTGCTGTTATTTAACCCACTTTCTAACCTCTTAACTATCCCTACTCACCTGTGGCAGTACTGACATATTGCTAATGCTGAGGTCTTTCTTTGTGTTTGGCCCTGCTGCTGCCCCAGCATGCCTGACGAGAGCTTGGTCTCGGAGGACAGGAATGCGTCTCCTTCCATGGAGGACAAGGATTCGGGCCTTTTTCTGCTGAGGAAGGACAGTGAACGCCGAGCCATTCTGTATAAGATTCTTAAAGAAGAACAGAATAAAGTTGCTTCAAATTTGCAGGATTGTATTGCACAGGTAATTTCACTTCAGCACTACTTTTCCTGCTTAAAAAGGAAAATTAAAAATCAGGTAGTCGGTATCATTCCTTTTTCTGAAGACTAATAAATGAAGGTGCTAGCAGTTTTAAATTAGTAGGAGTTTACCTTTCTGCCATTCAGGTTTACACTGGCCCTCGTGTTTGATGGCCTGTGAACTTTTAACTGTTTGGATTGTTCCTTCTGGATATCTTAATCTCTGAAATACGTAAGGCTTTTGCTGTTTTCTAAATGGATGGCAGACCCCATCTTCTGCCTGCTGCTGGGCTCTTTTTTTGGCGGAGTAGTAATTACTTTGCAGGTATTCCAGAGGGCTCGCGAGGAGGGGTTGTGGGTTTTTTTTCTTTTTTTTTAAAGGATATAGAAATGGAACACCAGCTAGTAATAGATTTTGTTAGCAAAACTACAGATAATTCAAAATATACGTAAACTAGGTACAGTACGTTAACCTTTAAAAAGCTAAGGCAGATTTCTGCAGAGGGAAGGGCCGACTGTAAAGAGAAGCAAGAAAAAAGCTTGTGTTCCATGACCCTGAGCTGTGGGTGTTGGGAAGGGTTAATCTGTAGCAAGGACATGCTACACACCAGTAACAGAGTTGATTGTTTAGCCTTTTCTTCCTAACATCTGCTTATAATGTGCCACTAACATGATATATTTTTACAAGAGCTGGTAGGGCCCCTCCAACTGCTGGGGCTCACCCCAGCCAAGGCCAGCTCTGGGAGTTGGCACAGGGTTTGCTTCTCCCTCTAGCTTGCTTCCCCTGCAGGCCCTGTAGCAGGGCTAGCCGCTCGCCTGTGGCCCTGGGGCTCCTGTTCAGCTTTACTGGCCTCGAGCAAAGGGCCTGCAGGCAAAGGCTGGGGAAGTGAGTAGGGGCAAATGTCTGCTCTGCTCTGAACTTAAATTACAGCATAGCTCATAGCCTTACAGAGGACTAAAATTCGTATGAGGTACCTTAGTCAGAACCAAGTTTGGAACCAGGGTTCTAAATATTTCTCAGGATAAGGAAGGATTATTTAGTAACAGCAAGTCCTACCTCAGTCGCCAGCTGCTTTGTGGTACCGCTCAAATGTTCTCTATCATCTCCTACCCATAATTTCTGTAATACTTCTCCCTTTGCCTTATAATTATACAGGTTTGTTATTCTCACATGTAGTACTTGGTTGGCTCTGTGTGAGGGTTATGGACTGCAAATCATCAAATGAACCCTTGAGGCCTATCACTATGTAACCTTAGAACTTTTTCTGACTTCTGATAAATGTGTGTATAAACATAATGCTTTGCCTAACGACATCAGATGTCTGCATAATTAGATGTAAGGTCACATTCAGCTTACTGTAAGGATAGCATTTACAAAAATGCGGGTCTCTCATCAGCCCACTCTGCTGTTTTTATGGAGGAGTGCTACCTTCTGCAGTACACTGGAGAAATGTACAGATCTTATCTGGAACCTCTTCCCTTTGTGACAGCCACAGTATCAATAGACTTAACGCCTACTTTCCAAAAATAGAATTAATGTAAAAAAAAAAAAAAAAGAGTTAGAAAAAGGTAGACAATAAAAGCTCTGAAGAAACAAAACTTTTGTGATCTCTGTGCATAGCTGTGAAATACAAGTGTGCAAAGCTAAAAATTGTAACCCTAAATATACTGATGCTACTAATTAGTTGTTTACAAATCAGGGATTTACTTCATATACATTCCTTGTCACTTCTCCAGAGTTCTGAAGAACTGCAACTTTCAGTAACCCACATCAAGCAAATTATTGGGATTTTAAGGGACTTCATACGCTCTCCTGAGCACAGAGTGATGGCTTCTACCATATCTAAGTTGAAAATGGATTTGGACTTTGACAGCACTTCCATCAATCAGATTCATCTGGTGCTGTTTGGATTCCAGGATGCGGTGAGTTCTTGGCTTAGCACAGAAGGAGAGGAATTGTTCCCAGACAAACCTCACCCCAGGTGTTTGTAGCTTCCCCACTCTTCCTCATGCAGTCTTGACTTTATCCCTGTTCCTGCTGAACAGCCATTTGCTGTCTCAGGTCTGGCCTCTGTGCCTGTTGGGAAAGGTGGGAGGGTATGGTGTCGCAGCCTGAAAGCAGTCATTTAGGATGACCTCCCTCCCCTTGGGACCAACGACCAAGTTTGTGATGCTCTTGGACTGAATTAAGGTGAAACAACACCAGCCAACCAGTTTTATGATTTATTAACACAAAGATAAGGCATGTGGTTAAATACGATAATTCAATGGCGGTTACTTCAACTAGCTAGACAAATCCCGTGCCACATGGTGATTACTTCAACTACATAGACAAGTCCCATGCCACACGTTTTGAACAATCTTACCACCATTCAGCAAAAGAGAGAGGAAAAAAAAAAAAAAGACAGAGAAAAAGATATCACCACCCGTGGATCCAGTGGCATCCCATTGGTCCTCTTCCTTTGGGAGTCTCGGCGGTGGGGGGTCCCATTTGGTGGGGGGTGGGTCCTCCACTTAGCTTTGGGTGGTGCCCTTTTTATAAAGTCCAAGTCCCAGAATCTCTGCCCATTTCCAAGAAATCTCATGCATATGCATGGTGGACATGATGCGGTGTGGTCTGGTTCAGCGCAGGCTCGGTGTGTCCCACGTGGTCATAGCATCTCGGTCCTTTTTCCACCAGAAACAGATGGCTTGCTTGTACAATGGGAAAAACACTATCTCAGTCCTGTTTCCACCGGGAGCAGACGAAAATGGATGACCTGCCCGTAGCTATGGACTCCTGCAGAATTTGCAACGTGTGCAGCAAAGTTCATATCTTATGTACCAAGAAATATTTAGGGCAAAAGTTCACTTATCTGTCCTCCACATATGGGCACTATGGAGTAGGTAAGGTTTCAGTGGCAGATCATATGGTAGACTAGGAAAAGAGAAAATGCATTTGAAGGTCAGGTTTTGCCTGGAGGCCCTGCAACCACCGATGCTAAAAGTGCCCTTGGGCACAGAGGCAGCGTGGGGTTGTCCCAGGAATCAGACAAGCTCTGCCGGGGTGTTGTGTCCCGGCACACGGGGGTGGATGCAGAGCCCATGTGTGCCGGAGCCTCAGTGAGCTCCCAGGTGGGCCATGAGGCCAAGTGGTGCTTGAGGGGCTGCCCGTGGGCTAACAGCAAGTGCTAATGTCGGTGCTGGCTCCTTCATCAATTTCCTGTTGTACCTCTCTTTGTAGTGAAGAGGGGGCTTGAATGTTACAGTCCAGGTAGAGTTTCAGCGCTGTAGCCTAAAAATGTCAAATCTGTTGATTAGACTTTCAAGGAGGAGTCTTTACTGAGTCTTGCAGTTGCTACTGTATAATACTTTGATTATTGAAAAACAAGATTTTTCTCTCCTAAGGTATAAGCAAATGTCATCTGCTGTTCCTTTGACTTGCTTATTTCTTTATAGGTGAACAAAGTATTAAGGAACCACTTAATAAGGCCCCACTGGATGTTTGCAATGGATAACATCATTCGCCGCGCAGTCCAAGCAGCAGTCACTATTCTTATTCCAGGTAAGTCAAAACAGCTGAACACAGTCTGAGGGGAAAGGGAAAAGGCTGTTTCCATATCAGAGATAGAGCAAATGGAACAGTTTAGATGTTTAGATTTAATCTGTCAGCAAGTCATTAACTGCACTCCATGTGTCACTACATCAAAGGCTTGTACTTGCAGTACAAAAGCACCTAAGAGGTACATTTCCAGTGGTTCTGCACCACCAGTATGGTCGTGCTATTTAAAAAAAAAAAAAAAAAAAAGGGCAAATTTTGTCCAAGCTAAAGTATTTCTAATAAGAAACAAACTATTTCGTACCACACTTTAATGAAACCCAAGGTGGATAACTATGCAGAGGTCTAGTTATGTATTCTGAAAAAATGACTACTGAACACTGGAATGTGCAGAGAAGGGGAAGGGACAGTGTGTTTATATGAGGAGGAATATGATTTTGGCCTATATGTTGGTAATAGGAAAAAAATCACCACCAAGGAGGAGGCTATATGACTATGAGCTGTCTAGGAGTAAGTCGGTCTATCTATTTGGAAATTTCCAGGTAGTTTGGTAACTCTGAAGTGCTGAGCCCTCTCCAGTGTGAGAATATTCTGAGCACACTTACTGATGGTGAGCCCTTTCAGTTCAAAGTGGCTATGGCTTTCTAACCAAATCGGCTGGATTTTTTTTTTTTTTTTCAGGACTTCATTAGTAGGAGAAAGATGGAAAACTGTTCTTTATGGAAAGGGCAGCACAGACCAAGAGAAGTGAGGTTAGAAATGCTACCCAGAAAAAAAAGGAAAGCTTTGGCCTACAGCAGTAAAGGGGAAGCAACCCCCCCCCCCCCTTTTTTTAAAAAAAAAAAAGCTTTAGATGTTTCTCATTAATTTTATTAACCATTTTATTATTCACTTCATTAATGTTCTACTGCATCACAAGCATATTTGTCAAAAGTCTCTCCTTTGTAATCTACAGCTACCTCTACTGGTAATTTACAGTAGAGCTACTATAGTGCCACTCACACTCACTCTGTAGAACTGATGCCATAAAAATCTATGGTCCTGGTAACATAAGACTTCTTTGCTACTTCCCCACTTATTATTCTAAGAAAGCACATTGTGAAAAGAGTCTAGCTCCCCAAGGCCTGGGAATAAAGAACACTATACTACCTCCAAAGACAGGTTTGTCCAAAAAAATGCTTACATTGTTTCATTTTTATCAGAGCTTCGAGCTCACTTTGAGCCAGTGTCAGAAACTGAAGGTGGGGACAAAGATGGTGATGAAGTGGAGGACAGTTACCAGCCCACTGAACAAAATGGGACTGAGGATCCAGCTGTTAGGTCAGGCGTCAGCAGCCTCAGTTCTGTGGTGTCGCAGGAGGCTCAGCAACAGCTTAGCCTGGAGTTGAACAGACTTAAACAAGAGACCTTAAGGTAACCTTCACGTAAAAACTGTGGATTTATTTCCATGGAGTCTTTGAAATGCTGACATGTTTGCTACAGTGTCATGTAGATACATAACGTAAATACTCTCACCTAGTACAACCGCCTCATGTTAAAGCAGAACTTGCAGGAACACACATGGATGCTGAATACACTAGCAGCACCTGTGTGACAACTCAGCCACAGCCTTGGATACAACTTTGTTTCTGTCGAATTTTTTTAATGGCAGAGCACTGTGTTGAATTGCTACTGTTAAGAAATTAGGCCTACATAATTCTACCCATTTCCTTCCTGCTACTTGACCCAGTGGCAGCATTCTTGAAGATTATCAGTTCCTACGAGTTTTACAAAAATAAAAGGCAGCTAGAGCAGATGTGACCTTTTTGCTTCCTCCTGTGAGGAAGGGCTAGAAGGCCTCTGACCTCATCCACTGGTTAGGCTGCCTGCTGCTTAGCACAGGCAGAGCTTAGAAAAGCCCCTTTCATATTTCTCGTGAGTTAATGTTGTAGGCTATTGCCAATGTGTTAACATTGGAGGGGCCCCTTCTTCCCTACAGAGCTGTAAGTCTATCAGAAAGTCCCTAATACTACTTTGCAGTGTTGTGTTGTTCTTTAGTAAATTACAGTATAAAGGCAGCAACTCTGCACAGTGAAACTGCACAATAATAGGAACAGAATTTACAACATGTTTACTAACTTCTGCAAAAGTGACAGTCTTAATGTGCTACCACTAAGCTGGGTCTCAGACAAGCAAAGTGAAATCTATAAGTCACAGGAGATGTTATTTAAGAGAGTATCTACTGCGTAATTCTATTCTTGGGAGGCGGGGGGGGGTTGTTAAAAATATTTTGTTTCAGCTAGACTTATTCTCAGTATGGCTGTGTTTGACCTCTTTCATATGCTAACAGGCTTTTGGAAAACCTAGTTCAGAAGGAGAAAGAGTATCAGACCCTCTTACAACACTCCTTGGAGCAAAAAACTCAAGATTTGCACTTGCTTCAATTAAAACTTGAAGCTGAAGGTAGGAGATATTGTGTCCTTTGACAGCTGTGCACAAATGTATCTTGATTCTTTAAATGATGATTTGATTTAGCTCAGGGTAATGTAAAAGACCATCCATTTTAAGCTTAAATAATCTAAACTCATCACTTCTGTCCTGGTTTTGAGGTGGACTAACCTATGTATTTCAATTCTGTTAAAGATTCCCAAGAGCCTGCAGAAACTTTTAGAGAGAATGCAGACCCTGAGCTCATGAACTGGCTGAAACAACAGGGAGCTGACCTGGATGCCACTAAGAGGGTAAAAAAACAAAAACAACAAAAAAACCCTTAAGACAAGTTTGGTTTCAAAGCAAAAATCTTAATTTAGGAACAACTTTGCCTTTTAGTTTGCTGAAGAGGATTATACTCTCAGTGCTGTCCTTAATGATATCACTAAAGATGATTTGCGGCATCTACGACTACGGTAAGAAAATATTTTGGTTTAAGAGCTTAATTAAAATTAACTTCTAGAAAAGTAATTTTAAGAGGATTAGGATATTTAAATGGGTCAGTGATAAATTAACAGCAGTTGCTACTGAATTGTCTTTTAATAAAGTTTCCCATATCTTAACTGATACCTAACAACTACACTTAGGGTGCTTCATGCCATCTGCATTTTGGCATTTATCAAGGTTGGGAACCAACTGTTCAACTCCCCCATTCAGCACTAAGTAGTCGGATAGAAAACAAAGAATTTCTTTCCTACCCACTGATTTAAAAAAAAAAAAAAATAGTCCTTTCAGTATCATTCAGTTACCGCTGGCTGACATGAAAGATGTTCTCCTGGCCATAACCTTAAAGGAGTGTAGCGCTCACTTTGTACTGTCACAAGTGGTAGTAACTCCTTATGATTTCTAGATTTTTACTTCTTGCACACTTTAAAATAATGGAGATAGATAAGGAATCTTGCCTCCCTAGTCTGTCACTGTAGTTACTAATTGTTTTCAATCATCTCCATACAGTGGTGGTCTTCTCTGCAGAATTTGGAATGCAATATTAATCCACCGACAAACATCTAAGACCTCAGAGACAGAAGGTTAATTCTTTGAAAATAGAATAGATAATGGGAATAAGCAAATAAAGACACATTCCTAACACTTAAATTATTACATGTATATATTGTAGCCTTGCAGGTTTTGCACAACTGTATAGCTTATTTGACCATCAGTGTAATGCACAGTGAATAGTAACAGCTTTAAATCTTTTGTTAATGCACCTAAATTATTTATCAAAGCATAAAGCAGAATTCAGATGCCCATCAATGTAAATATAAAGCAATAGCTGAGAAAAAGCTTTTCTGCAAAACAGTCACCACACCTGAATTGGATTTAGCATTTCAAGAACTGTGAACTTAATGTGTTACAGTTCTGCTCTCTGATGGTTTGAGCAGGAAGCAATTAAGCTCCAGCATGTATGTCACCTCTTCATAGACAAATGTATATAGCATTTTATAATAAAGCAACTCTCACTGAACTACTAAGAAAAGCTTGGTGTGATATTTTCATCTAACAATGTTTCTGCAGCAAAAACAGAGCATTCAGGTTTTTTTGAAAGTGGTTCCTCAAGAAACAAAAACTAATGACCAGATAAATGTTGTTAAAGTTTAATATTTTTGTACTGTACATGACACAGACAGCAATCCAAAGAAGAGTTGCAAATATATAGCAATTCAAATAAACCGCTGCTTTCTCCTAATTCAGCTCCTTCTGAAGCAACATTCAGCATCTTTAAGACAATCCATAATAAGATGGATTTCCCTACATAATCTTTAAACTTCCGCTGTTGAAAGAGCTTTTAAATAAGCTTAAGGTTTGTTTTTGAGTCATTATAGTTCTTGTAAATGCATTCACTTATTCTTATGAATAAGTTACCCCCAATAAAAAAGGCCTTTAGCTGACAGACTTGTACTTTATCCATTGATTTGGGCCACGCACTTCAAAGGGTGGCTCATTGAAGTAGATGTGGTGACCTAGTTCTTCCAGCGGTGGCTCTGGATCAGTGGTAGCAAACTGAGCAGCTTCCTCGATCTCCTTCCTTACTGCCACATCAATTTCCTATAGCAAAAATGGAAGCTTATTAGAAGACTGCTCACAAAAAGTGTCATAATTTTGAGTTTAAACCCAATGATGAAGTACTGATGTCTGTTTAAAAAAAAAAAAAAAAAAAAAAAAAAAAAAAAAAAATCCCTCCTTACTGAACTGCAGCATTTGCCCTTTCTGGATAATAGTTATCTTAGTGCCAGAAGAACATGACTGCACTGAGTTTCTACATTTTTTACTCTGATTCTGCAAAACACGTTCGGGATGCACAGAGGATGTTGACTACAAGGAAAACACCACTTTTTCATGCATATAAGCCTTTACAAAACCTATATAGATCTACAATACAACTTCTGCCTGTTATATTTGTGTTACCTTTGAGATAGGCTTTTCATTTAAATAACTCTCAAACTTATTGCCACATATTAGAGGTTAGTATATCACATTTTATTTATAGCTTAACCTATTAAAACTCTCATAGTTCAAGTTTTTTTTATATACATAATGTTACATGCAAGTGATGTTCAGGGCTAATAATTATTGCTTTTTCTAGAGGAAGTAAAAATCAACATTTTGCATGAAGAAAACTGCAAACAAAAATAAGTTTAACTTAGTTGCTAGAAATTCTCTATTGATAAAGTAATTGACATTTTTCAACAGAATAATATTTATAATCTCAAACCCATATATAGCTAGAGATGTATGGGTCTAAAACAGTCTAGCATTAAGTAAATTGTAACTAATTATGTTCAGGTGTAGCTATATTGGGCATTTTGCGGGATTTGACTAGAAGTGGTGGGGTTTTTTCCTTCACATCTGTGCTATTTACTTAATTTGTTCTACTTCCATTTTTCTTCTCCCCACCTTCCCTTTAATAGGGGGGAACAAAATACTCAAAACATTTCCTGAGAGGGTTCCCGAATCCTTCACTAGGATTCTTCACTACTGAGGGGAAAGCAGCCAGCAGGATGACTTCCCTGCCTTTCCAACTTTCCCTATTTCTGTGTAGTATAGAAAGCCTGGGAAATTTTGATTTCTAGATGTTAATGTTTTGAATACAGCTTCTGTCACACTAAGACACACACACGAGAGAGACACTCAGCACCAAAAGCAAAAAGCCTTTCAAGAACAGCACACCTTCACTGGCTCATCTGCACCAACATTTTACTTTCACTGATTAAGTTATATTTAAACAAAAAAAGCTCAAAGAATGAGTGATGTGTACTGCAGTATGATGCCCTTTTCAGAGCTCATTAGTGTTTGAATGCACATGAGCTTGCTGAAACATATCAACTTAAAGCTATACCTTTAGCTCTTCAATGCTAGCAAGGTTACTGTTGACCATTCTGTCCTTCAGCAAAGTAATGGGATCACTCTTACTTCTTACTTCTTGAATTTCTTCTCTAGTACGATAGCTATGAGAAAAAGAAGCAGAGACATGAACATCAGTTAGTGGTATCCTTGAATAGTGGTGAGGTCTTGGACACAGCTCACCTTAAAAATGGTGACCAAAAGATTTGTCAAAAAATTGTTATGAAAGCAATAAAAATACAGCAATATTAATCACTCAAAGAATGAAGGCACAGCTACATCTAGAACATTTCTGAGATCTTAGAATGGAGACAGAGTTAAAGTATATCTAGGCTTGAGTAGGAAAGGCAGGGAAGAAATAGCAGTCCCAGCGTGAGACAGTTACCATGACAGGCTGCAGTTCCTGCTTCCCATCTTCCTTAAGGGAAAAAGCAGTAGGGGGCTAGATGACTTGCTGTGTACTGTTAAACTGAGTCACAATATATCCAGTGTCTGAAGGCTTAGGGATGGGTGGGTTTAAGCAACTTGATCAAAATTTTCAATCGACAAGCTTCCAGTGAAACTTTGGGATACACCTCTATTTAATGTAGATAAATTCAGATTTGTCCGATGGCACAATGCCCAAGTCCTGTCAGCACCTACATACTTGTATTTTTAAAAAGTGTTCCATTTGACTGGACACTCCAAACTGTTCCTATACTATCTATCAGTTTACAGGGTTTTATATACTCTGGAAAAGCATGTTGTTTTCCAGTCAAAGCTTACTTAGAACACAGCACCAGTAAAATTTCTTCTCCCATAAAGTCACACTGAATGTAGAATCCTTAATCAAAAGTACAGAAATTTAACTGACTTAGTGCTTGTTTTAAAGCTATATTTGATAGTTTGTAAGTAAAATAAGCATGCTTGACTGTCACTGATTATCTACGGAGGAATAAGATGAGTGATCAAATTCATCATAGAGATTTCATCATAACCTTCATGCACTTCACAGTGGATTTAAGCATCAAATCCATGACATGTTTTTTTCAGAATTCTGATCATCAATATTTGGTTTCAGTGAATGCTGTGAAAGTATTCAACAGTACCTGATTCCAGGGTCACTCATACTGTGGCCATGATAACGGTATGTTTGTAACTCCATCAGAATAGGACCCTTGAAAAGATACAGAGAGTATTACCACCTTGAGTGACCAATCTGTTGTTAGAGCAGAAAGTATTTGCTATTGGTGAATCCCACTGACTATGAATCATATTAATTCAATGCTCTTTAATTTATGTAATGTTACCACAGCTAGTAAAAACAACAAAAAAATTTCAAAGGAAGGTATATGTTATGTGCTTACCATTATTCTCATGTTCTTACTGTGCTGTATTAAACAATTTCTTCGTTTCCAGTGTCATTATTCATATGGCCTATTCTTTCACTGAAATATGGTAATTCACAGAACCTTATTCTTCTGTATCAATTTTGTTCTTTTTATGCTGTGCATTCCCAGCACAAACAGTATTTCACCAGATATTAAAGATCTTCAGAAGCAATGCATCATGCTTGGGTGACAAACAAATGCTGAAAGTCCTAATATCTTGTCTAGCTTTTTTATGCATTGCTATGTAGGTATTTAAAAACGTATGCATCTTGTGTTCATGTATCCAGTGTCACAAAGTCTTTCTACTTCACCTTCTCTTTGCTGTAAAAATAGGATGATTACTTTCCTTGTTGCTTCCCCCACATTAATCTCTTCACAGGGAACGCAACTGCATAACAGCTGAAACCCTTCACAACAGAATTTAACTGGGGGAGAAAGCAGGAAGAAGATGACAGGATGTCAGGGTTTTGGTTAAAAAAAAAAAAGTTTTGTTAATACCAATTGCATGTTAATAAATTCTAACAAAATTAAAGAACCACTCAAGTACTTGCAGGTTCAATACTGGGGGGTGGGGAGAAATAAAGTCAAATACAGTTTCAACAGCAACTGCAAAAAATGGGCTAGATGGAATTTTTGTATATAGCAACAATCTTGCAAAAAATTTCACCTGTAGTAAAGGAATGAAGATGATGATTACTGACTTACTTTTCCAGCTCTACAGTACTCAGTTGCAAATTTTGTTGCTTCCCGAACACTGAGAACATCCATGCCATCCACCTGATAAACAGAAACTACAAGTTGAGGCAAAAAGATACCAGAAAACCAAACTTTAAATGTTAATACTTCCACAGGTGTGGTAGGAATTAAATTTCAAATTCTTCTATGTAATATATATAAAATGTGTATAATAATCACACGTGATATATATTTATAGTAGTAAATATATCAGAAATAGTTTTTCTGTATATCTACAGACATGATGTGTTTTTCATGTACATAAACACCTTTCCTCTCCTCCCCACACACCCACCCACTGATCTCACTCTCTCAAAAGAAGCTGGAACTGTACTCACCCTGAGGCCTGGAATGAAGTCTCCTCGTTTGTAGTAGTCAGTACTGGCTGCAGCTCTTTCAACTGAGGTTCCCATTCCATACCGATTATTCTCACAGATAAAAACACAAGGCAACTTCCACAAGGCTGCCATATTGTAGGTTTCAAATATTTGGCCCTGAAAGAAAAGGAGCAAAATCTAGAGAGAGCGCTAAAACTTTAAGCATTAGGCTCTACTGAAAATCTTTCAGTTGCAAAGGTCTGGCTGGTAAACTTGTAATACTAAAAGTGATCTGAAACAAGCCATTTCCTTCAGCTGAGAAGGAAAAAAAGAGGAAAGTTATACTATGCAAGATAAAAGTTATCTCAATGTACTTGTATATTGTAATATTTTACAGGATTTAATTTTTAACCTCATTCAGTGTCTGTGTTACGGTAGCATAAAACCTTAAGATCTTGATTGAAATATTTTAGGAAGTCATAAAAAACAGCTCAATCACACTGCACTAGTCTTGCTGCTGTAAGTGAAACACAGAAAACCAGGAATTGAGATCTCCCTGTGTTTAGAAAATGGGAAATTATGCAGCAGTAGGGAACAGTGTACTCTAAACAACCAATTTCTCATTTGGCTTAATTTTTCTACGCATAATGTGAAGATAACCATTCAAATGTCAAAAATAAGCGGTTGTGTGAGATGTTCTGTCCTCCCCTTTGCCTTCACAAAAGTTAAATGTATCTCTCTATGCAGCAGCATGGTTAGCTTCACTACTGTCTTTCAGAGCTCTGCTTACAGCAGACAGGCTTCAAGCAGTGACACACTCAGGTGAGCCACACACAGCTGGAAAGGGGATAACAGTACTACCTAGAAACCCTTTCTCCCATGACTTCCACTGTGTTCAAATAACAAACAATTAGCCCCACTCCCTCAGCATCTAGACTGCTCTTGATGGGAAGGAACTAAAAGGCTTTCCCTCCACTCCAGCAACAGGGGCAGAGTTCAAAATCGGTGGGGAAGGACAAACATTGACATGAAGCCCATATTCCCAGAGAAGCCCAAAACAAGATGAAAGGGGAAAAAAAAAAAATCCCAAGCACATGCTTCATTCCTGATGTGTAGCAAGTAACTTCTCAACTGTTCACCTGAATCACTCCTCTGAGGACTATACAGTCTTCAGAGACTATATGGTCCTCAGAGACACAGGCATCTACTTGAATGCCTAAGATATCCAAAATTTGCCAGCTGCTCAGCTATCTACATGAAAGTCATCTCGGTGAAGAGCACTTCACAACAAACGCCCTAAGAAAAACTGCAAATGAACCGCAGGACAGAAAGTGTACATTGTTTTCACTCTCCAGCACTGCTTTCAATCATCTGTGGACTCCTTTAATAAGGCCTCCCTGGAACAGAAAGCCCAACATAAAAATCCTAGTGCAAGTTCACAGTCAGATGTTGTGCAGACTGCAGATACTAAACAGAGACAGGGCGAAAGGTGCTCTGTCATTATACTGTAAATAGGCAGAGCTGACAGAAGGAAAATCCGTTATCTATAGTCACACTCCTCCTCACAAAGCCACACTAGACAAAGCTAGCTTACCTGATTGGCTGCACCATCCCCATATAGAGTCAAACAGATTTCGTTTTTACCAAAGTATTTACATGCCAGCGCAATCCCAGCTCCCAGAGGAACCTATCATGAAATATAGAACAAAGCAAAATTTTAGAACAACGTCTGGAGGAGTTGGAGACGGTCAGCTTGTGAGCCATAAAAAGGCCTTTTCAATATCAGGGAGGTGCTCAACAAATTGTTGTTACCAACCCATTCCCATTTGTTCCAATCTGCATTACAGCCTAAAAGCTAAACATTAACTTTATTCTCTGTTTGATTCATCTTTGTCTTACAATTCCCAAAACTGTAAGCAAACCAGAATAAAGACATAACAGACTTAATAGCCACAGAGCAATACAAGCTCACAGCATGAAAACAGCATGAAGGAAATGCTGGCACAGGCTGCTAGTGAAATTTAACTTGTGTTTTAGAGCAGAAGTCACATATATACCTGAGCACCAACAATGCCATTACCACCATAAAAGTTCTTGGTATACATGTGCATCGATCCTCCTTTTCCCTTTGCACATCCTCCTTTTCGACCTGAAACACAAACAACAAGCAATTACTTGTCAGCCAGTGAAATGAGTAAAATTTGACTTCAATTGGTCCTAGTTTCTGCCTCTTTTTGGGGTTACTATATATAGAAGGAAAACTACTACATTAATGGGAATATCTAATTCAGTTCCTAAAGTAATGATGCTAGTATTGTCTTCATGTTATTAGGTCTTCTTTGCAGACTTATGACATTGATTCTTACACACTGGCCACAAAGGCATATAAATACATCACAAAACAGATAGGAGAAGGGGAAAAAAGGGATGATAATGAAAAACATCATTCAGGAAGCACAGTATGAGATCAGTGAAGAATTGTTTAAGCGTGGTTTTAAAACCATGCAAGGAAGTTCCAGTGTCCTACTATACAAATGCACTTTCTGATAAAGCAGTTTTTTTATACATATTTTTAAGTAGCCAACATTGTCTATACTCCTGGTACATGTAATCCATGCTACCATAACAGCACTATACAGTCCTTTTCACTTTTAGCTTTGGCAATCTGAACACTGGTTCAGATTAGCTGCCATAATCTATACTCATCTTCCCTGCGACAATCACCAGAAGAAAGAATTACATGTGGACATTAAATAAATAAACAAACATCAAGAAATCACGTACTCCAGCACTACTCAAACTGTAGTTTGAAGATAAATAGTGGTCCATAAAGCACTAGAACAAAGCCCATTAAATGAAGTGTAAAAGCATTTTTAAATACACATTATATGCACTCCCACACAACTGGGAAATAGAAGTCAGTGCCTAATGAAAGGGCACTCAAGCAGGCATCTCACAGGTGCCCTCAGTACCTCAAGGCAGGTACACTCAAATTCCATTCTAAATTCAGCCAACTTATTTCAAATGCACGCCTCAAGTCACTACATATTGTTTTTTAAAGCACGTATTTTACAATTATGTTTTCCAAGAATAGCCTTTTGTTTACTAACGTTCTCTATCTCCTCTTGCCCTCAGAGACAAGGCATTCTTTGATCCCCTCTCCCAAGTTAGCAAACACTTCCAATTTAGGAGCTTTGAAAAACGCAAAACTAGTCCATCCCTTCCTCCAGGGCAGGGTCAATTTATATTTGCTGGCTGTCTATCCGGTTATCAGAAAACCTAAGAATAGAGTTTTTCAGCTGAGGTCCTACATGTGCTGATCAGTAGGATTATTTCCATTCAATAAAATAGATATATTGCTTTTTGACAGCATTACATTGTTTCAGTCCCCAAAGCCATCAGCGCCTTTTCTGCTGAACTGATATCTAGCCCACTGATAGTTCACTTCACCCAGTCTGTATTTTTGCAATTGGTCCTTATTAAGCTATACCCTATTTTTCAGGCCATTTCTCCAGTTTTTCAGGATTTGAATTCTAATCTGATCTTCCTAAAAGCACACAGCTCCCCACCCCTTGCTATCTTCCAGCTGTTCAATGAGCACAGTCCTCCACACCATTCCCCTAATTCTGAATGGAAATTTGACTGGTACCAGAGAGGATAAACTACTTCAACAACTTGCTGAATACATCCTTTCAGTTTGACAAAGAAACTTCAATAACTACTCTGAATACAGTTTTCTAGCTACATTTCAGTGGTTTCATTTATATCATGATTCACTAATTTCTTATACAAGATCACAGCAGATGCCATCAAAAGATGAAAAAACCCTGAGTACTTGATGCCATCCTGGAATTTGTACTTCTCTTCCTCACCTAATAGTGGGTCATTTTTATTAGTCTTCCTCTCACCTTGCATATGCTTTTGAAATGGTTTCTTCTGTGCTTTTACAGATTCTGCCAGCTAGGGCCAAAGCAGTAAAATTAGAACATTCACTTTTTATCAGAAAACTATTGTTCTTTTACACCTGGATTTCAGTAATTTCTCCCCATTTCAATTTTTGTACAATCCTTTGTTGTATTTTAGATCACTGACGAACTCCTGACTTACTAAAGTCATTTTTTGTTCTACTTTCTATTTTTCCTGGAATAATTTGCCCTGGTGTGCACAAAATCTTTTCTTAGGAAACTGTCAGTTCTCCTAAACAGTCCTTTTCTTTAGCTCGTTTCCTGTACCAGTCTTTATTTTCCTGACTCTCTTTCCTGCCCTTTGAAAGATTCTTGAATTCTATCATTTTCTGGTAAATGTAATTCAAGCTCTCTTTCACTTTGGCATTTTCGGTCAAGATCTTTGCTTGTAAGAATCACCCCTAGCAGCACTCCTCTCCAGAAACTTGCCCCAAATATCATTTCTCGAAACAGTCTCTGTGCTGCTGCTGTTCTTTCCCAATTAAAAAAAAGAAAGAAAAAACAAACAGAAAAACCCCCCATACACAACCACACAACACCCACACACCTAAAACCAAGCATAATGGTATAGAAGATTGTGCTGTGAAAAGAAAAAACAAACTAACGAAGAAACAAAATACCACTGTCACTGATATTTCTGGTTTCAGAGCCAATAGTAGACCCCAGTCATGACAGATTCCTTCCTTACTTCGCAAGTCAATCATCCACAAGATTCTGGGCTTCAGTTGCAAATACATATTATTAGTAAACATACACTTAGCATACAAAAACATACTTCTACTTCCAAAATGTCCTTTCATATATTAATGTTTCAAGCATCCAAATTCTCAGATCAGGTTTTTATTATAATCACAATACTGGCAGCATTTCCTGCTCATTTTTCATTTGTAGCATTTGCACACAGATCTGTAAGAGCTCAGCACGCTGATCCACTCCTCTTGCCTACTCTGCCTATGAACTTACTAAGAATAGCCATCTCTCCCTTCCACAAAGTCTTAGATCTGTCCAGATTACCATTTAATATTCTTGTTATAATCAAGTTATCCCCAAACCATATTCAGTTTACAATTACAGACAGTATTTACTAGTCTTCCTAAGACCAAAGTTCAGCAACATTGCTCTGAAAATTCAGCTCTGCCCTATAGAGGGTAATGCTCTGCTCTGTCAAGAATAAATCTCTACCACTAGCAATGTAATTGTTACTACTGCAAGTTCCATTTAAACAAGCTGCTGTAGCACAATGCATGCAGCCTATAGTATCATGAAAAGTTTTATAAAGCTGAGCTTTAAATGCTGGCACTTCTCAAGTTAAACACTGCTTGTGATTTATGTTTTATAATAAAAAAGTGGTTGCATCAACAAGTCACATATTGATTTATTTTGCTAAGTCACTAAATTACTTCTGAAGCCCCAGAATACTTTGTGCATCGACATCATTTTGAATTTGAGTAAAAGATTCTGACAGAAGCACAGCAGCATCCAAATCCTCATTTTACTAGGTACAAACCTGTAAGTTCAGCAAGAATTGTTCGAACGGGAACTCCTCGTGCATAAGTAAAGCCATGAACTCTGTATGCTGTTATCACATGATCTGTAGGCTTTATGGCAACTTCAAGGCCTACACAGCAAGCCTCCTGTTACAAAAGAAAAATAAGCTTAGCAATGAAGAAAAGCACCCAACACCAATAGCCAGCAGTGTGAAGAGGGCTAGCTATGGACCCCCATACTTACTTAAAATATCAGCAGAAAACAGGAAAAGCACAGATATAGGAGACCGCCTTAAATCCCAATGAGAGGTAGGCCTCCCTTTGACACTAGAGCTACAAGAATCTTGGCCTCCAAATCCCATTCTGTCCTGACTGTGACTAACAAAAGCAGACAGAAGTGGAAGGCCGAAAATATCCACTGACTTCTTCCACAAGCACCTCCCAAACAATACATCTAAATAACTGCAATTCAAAAAGGAGAAATGGACAGACAATAAAGTTTCTCTGAAGCTCAACATTCTACTGGCTCTTGCTTTTTTAGTGGGTATCATCCTCTGCAAGGCACTGCAACAAAACACATCAGTGAAGCCTGATGAGGATGATGTAGGAAATAAGTTGAATTTAGTATGCTGCAGTTGCTCATTCCCTGCACTCAGCAGATCTTCAACTGCATCTTGCTTTCTCTCTCTTCCTATTGTTGTCTCAGGAAGTTAGGAATTCACGTGCTCAGACATTGTTTTTAAAGAAATAATGAACCAAATCACTGATCCAGCTACAGCTTTAGAATTGAGTATCTACAGACAGTGTCTTAATTTCATCTCTAGTCTACTCAAACTCCTACATTAAGTAGGCCAAGAGAGTGAACTACACTTTATAAAACCTCTTGGGAAAAAAAAAAAATTCTCACCTGACCGTCATATAAGTGACAGAAGCCACGAATAATCTTCTGCTTATACAGCTGATCAGACTTCAATTCCATGCGACGTATGGTCTGCATCGTCTTGTAGTAATGGAGCCCCTCCTCTCGAGTCAACACTGCTGTGGTACTAGGGCCTTCTTCCAGGCGATGGAGGTCACACTTCTGCAGAGTGGACCAAGTAGTTATTTCGCGAATTTATGACTGTCATTAACAATTTGTTTTTACGATCTGCCATTTTAAATTCAGCTTGTAATATCTCTCTCTCCAAAAAAAAAAAAAAAAAAAGAAAAAAAAAAAAAAAGAAAAGCTGCAAAACCTCAATTCATAGGTCCAAATAATACACCAAGGTTGTACACTACTTCCAAATCCAGGGGTCACTATAGAAAAACTTTGTTTTTAATAAAGACAGATTTCCATACTTGAAACGAAGCCTTGTAGTTCCTACTAGCGGTAGATTAACTAAAATAGTCACAAAATACTGAAAAAGGACATTTCCATGGCTGTTGCCTGCCAAATACTTAGTAAAAGCTACAGAAGCTTAGTGAAGCGCAGAGTAAAACAATACTTTAACTAACAATTTACATATTACAATAGACCAGAGACAATGACATTAAAAAAAAGAAAGAAAAAAAAAAATCTATAAAGTGACTCTTACAGACTCTGTCTCTATTTGAAAGGAGCTTCCTCTGTGAAGCAGTTTTTAAGATCTGGTCCTAAGATTGGACCTCACCTCTACCACCACAGAACAAAGAGTACAGCTTTGGGGACGTCTCTTCCAGAACCTTTTCCTTATCTCTGCTCCTCCTTTGGCATGGTAGAGAAGAAATATATATAATACAATTTTTATTTTCCTTCCAGTTCTCTCTTATGCAGAGATTTTATACCTCCTAATTCCTTTTAAATATAGCAGGTATGAACTAGATGCTCATATGTCCTATGCAAAAACTAGTATCTTTTAGTGGAACCACTTCAGTATCAAATGACAAAAAAGTTTCAGCTCTATAAAGAGAAATACATATATATACCTGCCTTTTAGCATCCTCAAGCCATAAGAAGAGAAGAGAGAGTAATCTATTAAACCTCCCCTAGAAATCCTTTAGTAAGAACACTTATAGAACCACATTATATCACACTGGCTTATCTACAGTTACCTCGGGGGGGGGGGGGGGTGGGGGGGGAGCAGACCTAGCAGGACTGCCATGTATCAGACAACTCAATGGTTGTCTGATGAGGATAGAAAGTACCTCTTGCCAAGTTCGCAGATCCCCATTAAGCACAAATTTCCAGTCAACTCTCTGGACAGTCCACACAATCTCACATTCCCTACCCTGCACTATTGTTAACCAGATCTCCCAGGCCCTCATATTACATCTGTACCTAAAAGGAAGGTCCTCACACCAGCCTGGCTCAAAATATTGAAGCACATTCAGTAATATGTAGTCGTAAGCCATTCCCACCCCAGCCACCCTGCCAATCAAATCAGTGTGTGCAATAAAACTTCCTCCCCACACCACTGACTATATTGAGTTTGCACTGAAGGCTGATTTTAGCTACCCCTACAAAAAAAGTCATGCAAGTTCAGTGGAACAGACCAAAGAAATTACTCAGTGCAGAATAAACAAACCAAAATGCTTCTTTACAGGTCACAGTTTATATTAAAGCAATAGTCTGTCCAAGGCAAATCCACTGACACCTGGATGGATCTGATATAGCGCAACACGTGCATACTACTCTAAGACAGCTCTGCTTCAGTGTTCGTGCAACCAAATTTTAATCCTTGAATCTACTCAGAAAAGACTTTTCATATAACCCTCTTTTCCTTCTCTACTGCACATGAAACAATTTTAATGCTTTACAGGCAGGGACAAGGAAAACCAAAATATTTCATTCAGATTTCATTCAGGAATCGATTCAAGAAAAGACCAGCACAAAAGCTACTGCAAATGGAAGCCTCACTTTTTCCTAACACCAAAACCATTGTGGAAAGCTGACAGATTAGCAAGCACATCTTTTGAGCTGCACCAACTCAAACATTAAAAAGGGTGCCATTTTTTCCTCCCAAATCCATATGGATCTGAAACAGCTGCATGCCTAGAATACAGAACTCATGACTTCTTAAACAAAGAGAAAGGAAAAAGAATAGACAGCAAATACCAGCTATTTGATTTAAACGCCTTAAGGAAACATTAATATCCCTCCCATACAACAGAGAAGGTTCTTCACCTCCTACATAACTCCGTTATACCAGCTGTATTGCAATATTACAGCTCCAAAGAATCAGAACTTTACATTCTAGAGAAACAAGCAATGTTACTACATACTTCCAAGCACAGTACTTCCAGCTCCATGTAGAAATCATGCCAGGTACTGAGGGGTTTGGTTCTGGATATTCAAACAGTATTTTTTTTTTATAACAGAAAAGCCAAATGGTGAACTCCATCATGTCAAAATCTATAACAATGCTTACACAGAATGCCTGTGTACATATTCAGCTTCTTTACCTTAATTTCAAATGTAGCTTCATTTGCAAAATCTGTGTAGTTACGTGATGCTACAATCACTCGGGATGCCTTAAGGAAAAAAAAAAAAAGAACAGAACACAAGCAACATTTAAAGATAATTATCAGGCAGATTCTCAATTCATCATTTCTAACAATACTCCCAAACAGAAATAATTTGTGAATCAAACTAACCAGTAGCATATTCCCACAGTATTAAAGTATTAGAGAATTTTTATTTTGTACACATTTAAGCGCTAGACTCCTTTAAAACCAATATTTAGAATTAAGACAGAAGACAACAGAATTTTAAATTTGTAACACCTGTGATTATCCAAATAAAACCAGTAAGCTTCAAAAGACTGTAAAGAGCATCAAAAAACCACAAAAATAAGTATTTTCCCCTCACATGCCAGATTCACTATATGAATAGTCACTTAGCCAACACAGATTTTGATGGCTTTCTGTGCTGACTGGAGTTTCATATTATTAGAACGTATTTCTTAGGAAAAATAACACAGCGGACTTCTGAGAGTTGAACTAATCTCACCCTTTACTTTTAATAGGAAAAGAAATTGGGGGAATGCAAGGAGATAATTATAAAGAAACAGAAGACCATATATGTGGGGAAAAGCATGGCCACTGCTGAGAAATAACACAGAAATGCAAGAGGTGGCATACCTAAAATACATGAAATACAGACAGGATGGTAGCGGAGAGGCGAGAAGGATGTTTAAAGCTATATTACTGTTCTGTATTAAATAACATGCACAGCTTATTAACTAACCCACAACTGGTAATCTTAGATAACTTTAACAAGTTTCACTGCTGCATCAGATATGATGATAATCTGTCCGTGACTGCACTGTGGCCAATGCACAGGGAACATACTTCATCTTTAGCTCCAAAATTGTATTGCTTATTAAAATATACATTAATTTCAGTAGCTTGTTCAACCATAGAATTCTTATATATATAGCTGAAGGTTCGTTCTTTTGAAATTTTGAAAATGTCCATTTCCATGTCTCCAAAAAGGCCAGATTGATAGGTATAAATTTTGGAAAAAAGGCAGGAGAATTCATAATTCATCTTGGTTGCCTACTCTTACCTAATTGATTTAGTAATCCTAATTTTTTACTCCCTCATATTTCATCCCCCTCAGATTAAATATTTAGAGTTTTTAAATTAAACTAAGCTTATATAGCTGTTTAACAAGCTGTAACAGTATTATCAGTGACAGTGAAGAAAAGCTATTTTACTCCTGGTGCTGGAAGTAAAACAAGAGTTTGGGATTACTACATAAAAACAAGACTAGGGAGTCTGTATTAAAGTTCTAATACATGGTCAGTACAAATGTCAAAAGCAAACCTTGACAAAACTTATTTGGGCCTTACCTCACTAACAGCTCCCTAGGATAGCAGCATTTGGAACGGGAAAAAAAAAGAAAGAGAGAAGAGTAAGTACCTATTCTAAAACAACTGGCTGGGCAGGGGCAGGGGAGGAGAAATCAGCAAATTCTTAGCAAACTAAAACACTGTAAGAGATAGTCTCCTTACAGGTAAGCTCTGAGTCACAGAAATCCATCTTTACCCACTGCAATATGCTTAAAATAGGTATTAAAAACTGCTTTACAGATAAGACTGCTTTTCATTTGATAATTTATACCTTTGCTATAAATACATAACAACAATTCAAGATAAACATTTTCATATTTGGGAGTCATTAGGATCCAAAAATCTGTATTAAGCTATCCAAATTAGATATAGTTTAGACTTCCCAGAAAATGCAGTATATGTCAGTAGCAGGCCAAGCACTTGCTGTCAGGAACAAATTTTAGGCACCCATATTCGCAAATTTAATACAGATATTTTACTTGTAAATTATGACCTACTTTTAGATATGCATTCTATATAGCCCCAACACACACAGGAAGATCTTCTAGTGAAACTGCTCTCTAATGCAGTCTTCATGAATCTGTTCACCCACCTGCTTATTCACCCATGACAGGAAGCGAATGCCAGGTAAGTGAGCTACCTCAGAATACAGGTACAGTAATAGATTTTCCTCTGGCAGCTGACCACCAATTATAAGAACTACCCTTTGAGGCTAACAAATAACTTAACTTCTTGATCTCACTAACAATTTTTTTTCAGATGGGTTAGTTTTTCTCGTGGCCACTTAATTGCCATTGATGGAAGACAGCACAAGCACAGGACCAGTCATTTCAGTGGCAGCACAATCAGATCAGCTCAAGCAGATGGCAAAACTAGTCCCTTATAGTTCATGTGATTTAGAGCAGATTCCCAGAACTTTTCTTTAAGGCCCCTCATTAACCCTCCCCACACACACACTAATTAACATGTTAAAGATCTGTAATTTAGTGTCTCATTTAGTCAGTCTTAAGCATGCATGACAAGAGACAGGGTAACAAAAGCAACTGCAACACAGCATGCAAGAAAGACAGAAGCCAAGCAACACACACAGTTCCTTGTACTCCTGCACCCAATCCCTAATCTTGTGAAGCACTGACTGGTCAGCTCGTCTGGCATTTTTTCCCAAGAGCAAAAAATTTTTTGATCCAGGTTGTAGAGCAAACAGGAACACAAAATATGTCACAAGATCCCTCGAAATGTCTGAAATTCAACATATTTCTTATGTTTAAATTAAGTACAGTCAAATGGATAGCAGTGAGTATTGCATATAAACATTCTTATCCTATCAAACTTATAATGCACTTCACAATCCAAAATTCAACATCATAAGCACATCTTACATACGCACTGTAAGAAGACAGTTATTACAATAGAATAAAGAAAATGAAAAGGTAAATTTTGAAGATGCTCCACATAAGAGAGAGACAACACAATAAATGAAACAGTAATGCCAAAAATAACCATTTGAACAAAAATTCAGGAAGAGATCCAAAAAAAGTGTTGTTACAGCAAACAAAGACAACAGCAACTCAAGAAAGCAGGACAGGTGTTTGAATTTATGATGGAAGAATATGTTTACAACTGCTCAGGGTCTGACCTGCACTGACAGTTAAAAAAAATGTTTTTTATATCACAAAGATACCTCTTGAAAAGATTACTGTGCACAGAGTTGGAAGAGGAACAGGGCAGCTCTAGCCACCAGTTTTCAAGTGGCATCCAGTTCATACTCCACTCAGCACTGCAGTTGCTTCGAGCAAGGAATATTCTTCCCTTGTGTAATAACATACAGACTATAACCAGCACATTTCAAGAAATGGAAAAAAAAATCCCACACGGATTTTAAATGTGCATAGTCTCATCAGCCATTTCTGATATTTTAGCAGTACTTGTAAAAGGTTAAGAAAAAAGAAAAAGGATATTTATACAGGAAAATTCCTACACCTGCCAACCAGCTTTACTTTTGAGTACTATTTAAAGACCAAAGAACAAAATTAATTTGCTGCTGGAACCAAGTAACCTGGCCGCTAACCTTGATATTTGGGACCTTCCCAAAAGACAAAAATATTACAGATATCATGTTTGCGTACAGTCTTCCAGCAGCGATACCGTATCGCCGGGCTCAGTCCCGCGCAGCCCTTATTTGCCGGCCCTGTCCTTGTTCCACCGGGAAGACCGCGGCAGCCACACGCGGGCAGCGGCAGGGCGCCACGCGAGTGCCGGAGGGGCGGGAGCGGCGGGGGGCGCCGCCGGCTGAGGCGGTACTGCCGCCGCGCCCGGTCGCAGCGGTAGCGCCCACCCCGCGCGCCTCGCCCTCCCCACCAAGGGCGCGCGCGGCAGCCCCAACCGCCCCGCGCTGCCCGTTGGGGCCGTTGGGCCCCCGCGTTCCAGCCACGCCGGCTCGCGCCACGCACGGCCGGGGGTGGGGGGGGGGCAGGTAGCGGCCTAGCCCGCTGCTGGCTGCGCCCCGCTCACCGTCCTCCCCGCGGCGGCGGCGGCGGTGGTAGCGGCCGGACCCTGCAGCACCCGGGAGAGCGCGGCAAGCAGCATCTTGCGCATGGAGCGGGGAGGGGCAGCAGTGCCTCACACCGAACCCTGTCCTCGAGCGTCCTTCAACTGCCACCCGGCTCCGCCGCGCCCCCGACCGTCGCCGCGTCTCCTCGGCCAACCGAAACTCTCCCCGAAGTGACGGCGCAGGCAACGCCCACCGCAACGCGCTCCCCCTGCGGCGGGCCGACGGGCGCTTTTCCCTGAGTCCTGCGTCTCGCCTCCGCCGCGCGCATGCGCGCCGTCGCCTGGCGCGAGGCGGGCGGCTGTGCCTGCGGCGTCATGCCGGAGCCCACACGGACCGTTAACGGCCGGGGCGGGGGAGCGGCCAAGGGTAAGCGCACGGGGGCCGCCTCTGATAGCAGTGTCACGGTCCGATCACGCGTGTGAGGTAACCGGTAGGATCGCTCACACGCCTCAGCCCTGCTCCTAGTGTTGGCAGAAATCCGGGCCTGCCGCGGCGGAGGTGCCCGCCGAGGCCTGTGGGCCGCAGTGCTTCCCGCGGAGCTGCTCTCCTGCCTCCCCGGCGCCGGGCGGCACACTGCACGGTACGGCCCCTGCAGCCAGGAAACCGCAAACTACCAACCACCGAAAAAAACCTGAAACCACCTCGGTAGTGTTCAGTCATGTTTTCTAGCAAAACGTGAGAGTTGGGGCAGGGAGCAGATGGTGCAGGCTTTTGCAAGCTGGAGGTTAGTGAAGGAGGTGAGGTGCTGCAAGATCCTACGGTGCAGGAGCTCATTAGCTGTGTATTAAGGTTGAAAACGATTTTTTTTTTCAAAAAACAGTCTAGCTAGCATACCTGGATTAATACTAAAATGTATTGGCCTTTTTCTGATGCAAAAAGGAGTCTTTTGTGCTTACCACCTCTCCCCCAGCTCTCACTTTTCCCGGGTCTGGCTACTTATTACTTGTGTGGCTGATCCAGCACAGGCTGGGATCTGCTACGCAAGTTTGAATGTTTCATGTTATAGTTGGGCTTTGTGAGAATCTTCCCTGACAGATTTTTAATATGCATAAAGTAGCTGTGTTTCAACAGTTCCTTTTAATTTTCACTGGCATCTCTGCCCTGGGAAATGCATAACAAAATAAGATTTAACCTAATGTTGAAGAGTCTTCTCACCATATCAATACCTCAGATCTCCTGATCTCATCAGCTGACTTCCCCACCCACCTCCAGGCTCATGCTGAGGTTACGTGTTCAATTGCAATAATCGGTGTGCAAACCAGGTTAAGCATTCAACCACCTCATCCTGTCTCCACCTTTTCTGGCCACTTGCTCCCACTCCTGCTCTGCTTCCTTGAGCTGTGCTGGCATCTGCATAGCCTTGTAGTTGAACAGGTAATTGATCCAGGCAAAAGGTAACCCTCCCCCCAAAACAGAAAGGCAATGAAGTTCACTTATTTGTATCACAAGTGCTTGTGCCTGCTGAGTACTGAGGACTGCATAGAGCTCAGCATGCTTGGGGCACAAGTGGTGAATGCTTAAGGCATAACCTCAGAGTACACCATCAACCTTTTTCAGACAGAGCAGAAAGTTGGCATCTATTTCCAAAACGGCTGCAGCTGGATTCCTGCCGCACTGTTCACACTGTTCCTTGGCTTCCCGACTGTTTTATTACACAGTACACTCTAGTGGGCAATGTGATTTCTTCCACATCTCCTTAATGTAAAGTACTGGGCAGGGAAGAGATTTGGTGTCCTCTGTAGACAGATTTTATGAAAAAGTCTAACACTTTATGCATTTGGCTGGTTGTTGATTAGAAAAGCAAACCCAGGTTTAGTATCAGTTTGGTAGAGTACTGAAAATTAGCACACTTTCTTAGTGTGCTAACTATGAGTGACTGCACAGAGCATCTGCATGTTGCTGAGCTGTTGCCCTGTGCGCTACTGATGTTCTCTGTGCCTTGCACAGGCTGAAATATATAAAAGAAGCAGTATAAAGTTACCACTCTTCACATCTAGGGAATTAAACTGTTTTAAAATATCTGAAAATTATTTCTCTTTGGTATCACAAAACCGGCTGTGACTGGACAGCTAGTGCTGTTTTCAGTTCATTTTTGATTTATCACTATGGATAAAACAGTTCTTGCTAAAACACCAGTGAAGGCAAGCCTATGTGGAAGTTGTGGAATCATTTCTGGCATGCAACTTGTAGGCAGTTTGAATTTTGCAAGTCAGCTCCTACATTGCTAAGCAGCTTTGACTGTGGTTCATGAAGCAACAGCAGCAGCAGCAGCAGCAGCTGCAGCTGACCTGTAAGAGAACAAAAAAGCAAGACAAAAATTTGAAAAGTTGCTTCAGAAGGCATTTCCCATGAGGTTGCTTTAGTCTGTGCCACATCCTGTCTTGGAAAGCAAGCATGGACTTGTCGGAGAGGTTGTTTTGCAGGCAGGGGTACCTTTGCAGCTAAAGAAAGCACTATCCCGGAGGTCTGCGTGGGCTTTTGCCCTGAGCTGCCAAGATACTACACTGACCCTAGAGGTCCCAGGCCCCTTCCAAATTGCATAGCCATCTCTGTCTGGAAACTTGCAACCTGCATTTCTGTCAATCAATATGGTACAAGTTTGGCATGTTTGGGTGATTCTGATGGGAATAATTCCAGTTAAAAATACTGATGGGAGGCAGAATAGGGGCCCGCCAGTCCTGGAGAGATTCTGATAGCTTCATGCATACAGAGTCGCCCTGTTATATTGATACCACTGATGAAATACAAAAATGAACAGTTTCCTCGTAGCATGCTCAGGTTTATAGTGAGGCCAAATGCCACCTGAGATGGGATTACTCCTGCTGTCTACACAAGGCAGCACTTTCTTGGCAGCCTGAGTCATCCTTAACCTGCAGGGGAGAGAGTCAGGAAATGGACGGGGGGAAATGGACGCTTTGAGGTGATCCTCACAGTGACTGTGCTCCTGCTCGCTGGTGACGTAGCTTCCTGACACTCACCCCTCACAGTAGATATTACATTTTGGGACAGATGTCCCAAAAAGCCCAACAACAAAAAAGCACAACAGCTGCTTTTGGTACTAGCAACAGCTTAGTTTGCAGAAGAACCCATCCCTAAAAAAAGCCCAAAGGAGCCAAAATCCCCAGCAGCAAGAACAGCGTCTCTCTTCCTTTCCTGATGCCCTTCCTGTGGAGAGGAAGCAGTGACTGCCTAGGGAAAAGAGTGCATCTGAACCTGGTGTTACGTACCTATGGATGAGTTGTCCTGCTGCTCGCCACCTCACTCTTTTGTGCTTTGGGCCTTGAGCTTCCCCATATATTGTCTTCTCCACACTGAGAGCAAAATTCTCTGCTTTCTTGCTCTTTGTGGCTCCCAATGCTGTTTTTTCCCCTCTTCGTTACCTTCAACAAACTGTTCCTTGTCCTGTCTTCTCTATTGCACTAACCCTACATAATATCCCCACCCTTCCTACCATCTCCTTCATACCCAGCTTTTATTCTTATGAATCCATATTTCTATAGCACCTCTCATTTGGAAAGCTGACCTCTTGTCACAGCTGGTGGGGGGGATAGACCAGTGTAGACTGAGCAGTATAGGTAGTCTGCGCTGTAAGGGAAGGAGAGAGTGTCAGTTTTTCCTGCAATGCATGACAGAACAAGGATTCACAACCTTATTCTCTAGCTTTATCATTCCATAGACGAGGTTCATCTGCCTTAGCTCAAGAGACTGAAGTTTTTTGGCATCTGAAGTGTACTGGCACCTGCATGCGGGTTGCAATGCTTGTAGTAGACTTATGTGCCACTCCTTCAACGAGCAACACTACGGTACAGCCTGAAGGAACATTTTTCAAGAGATCTTTGAACAATTGTTAACTATGACACTGTTTTGCGCCAAGGAAAAAATACATGGTTATTGAAAAGGAATGTAACCAGGCTTATTCCAGGTTTAGTGTAATCTATCCATTCCTTCTCTACCTGAAAGAAACAAATGGAGTAGTTTTTATAATTATATAGAGTAACATGTTACAAACACTTTTGTCATTTGCAGAAAACAGTTATTCTTGATGGGAATTTATTTTTGTCCTCCCTGGAAAAATAACAAAGCTACAGCATCTACATCATCTCAATGACTTTTTAACTTTTTATTCCATTTTATTAATATTCATATGTTTTCTCTGTTTAAAACTCTTAAAACATACTGAAATAATTATGTCCCCCCACAGAAGGCTAATGCAGAAAGCTAATCCTTGAATGAGGTAAGCAATGAAAAGGAAAACATAGTCAAGTCATAAGCAGAGAATTTATTTAATGAAAGATGATTATGTAATATTTCATAATGGTGCAATAACACCTTGCCATGTGTGACTTTAGTATTACTGCATCAAGGGTGTGTTGTGCGACAGGAGGCCAAAACTCATTGTTTCCTATCGGTCTGGGTGGGTTCCTGAAACGTTACCATATTCTGGCTTGCAGCTGCTGTTACAAATGCCTACTGTTGAGTTAAAGATGGAGGGGGGCATCCAGCATGTGGATCTGTAAATCTGGGACTTACCTCAGCTCACCTGGTATCTAGACAGTAACCCCTGGTTCGCTTCCTGAGTCACAAGTTTGCCGCCTGATTTTTTGGCAGCTGAACCTCATTCTCCTTCCAGTGCCGCCATAGATCTAACTTGCGAAAGGCAGCTGCATCGGGGATTGATCGGTGGCTGCCCGGACAACTGCTGCAGAACAGCTTGCGTTTGTGCTGCTTCAGACTAGTTTCCACTACAGAGGCATCCACACTGCAGAGCACCTGCCCAGGTCTCCGGTGTGGCACCTTATGTTGCCATAAGGCATAAAACGTTATTGTGGTGCCATCAAGCATACTAATCGGTGCCCCTTAAAACATAATAATTCTACTTTGAGTTTATCTATTCAAATTGTTTAAATAAACTGAGGCTGTGTTGTAGCCCATCTGAGCGGTATTTTTATGACTTTACACTGTGTGTGCTCAGAGGCCTGGCTTGCGGTGTGTGGGAGTACATGTGGCTGCAGGGCGAGCTGGCTCCGTTTTGAAGGACTGGTGGGAGGGAAGGTGGCACAGCCTCATCCACATTGCCTGCAGGGAATAGCCCCTAGGACTGCACCCTGGCCTCATCACAGGTGGAAGTGCTCAGTTAACTCCAGAAGAGAGCACAAGACTGGACTGACATATTGCAATGTGGGTGACTGGGGATCAGAACTGAAGAATCAAGTTAACAAATTAAATTGTCAGACAGAATAGATATAGCCTTGTTCATTTTCCATCTTCTTTTTCCATCTTTAAAATCCAAACCTCCAGCCTTCACTCCATAAGCATCCTCCAGTTCTCAGTATATTATGTTCTGTTCAAAATTGCTCAGCAAGAACTACCCTTTTCCTGCTATTTCTCCTTCTTTTGAGTTTTCATTTGTTGTCTCTCCCCCCATTTTTCTCCCTATCCTGCCTTATTTCATTCAGTTCTCTTGCCCAACATTGCCTTTCTTTCTCACTATTTCTCTCTGCCTTCTCTCAGCTCCACATTGCTCTTCTACGTCTCTCACACAAAAGTGTGTTTCTCTGTTTTGCTGTTTTGACCCCTACCTCTTCTGACTAATTCCCATTCTGCCCTACGTGCTCTGATAGTCCCTGCTTTACACAGCAGCACTGCTCCCAACTCACTTTTAATACATGTGCAAGCTACACTGATGGGGGAATTAGAACAAATAGTTACATTGTCAGAACCTTCATATGAATTGCTTCCTTTGGAGTTGTTGGAGTGTGAAACAGAAGGCCTTTTCTAGGATCTTCCAGATGTTTTGTGACAGAAAAGTGGATTGAGAAAGTATGATTTCTGTCTGTATTGTTATTTGGAAAACCCTGAAGGAGCAAGATGCCAATGAAGTTATAATGTAATTTTTCATGTTTGGATTCTTTATCCTTTAATGCTGTTCATCTCCATGCTTCCCATTATTTTATGTATTCTTTTTAATCCCAGGAGTATCAGTGTTACAAAAGACAGTAAAAGACAACCCTTCTCCCAGTGGAGTTAAGAATTACAAATCTTAAAGAAATACTGCTGTAGAACAGTCTGTATTCATTTACCTAGTAAACTTCTAGGGGAAAAGAGGTGTCATTTTACTCTCATGGGTAAGCCCAACTACTGTGGAATTAATTGAATATAACATTGATAGGCTTGAAAATAATCTGTGAATAGAAGAAAATAGGCATATTTTCTGTTGTTGCTGAATCTCTCTGATACCAGGTATGAAGTGTTACATCCGGGATTCAGTTCAGTCATTCTGCATTTTGAGATCATAGATGTCTTTCAGATATATACAAAGGTATAGCTTTACTCAAAATGATTTTTTAAGACTTCTTGTCTGCAAAGCTCAAGAAAATGCTCTGAACACACATTTTGTGAAACCTCTGTTTACATTAAAAAGCTTTTTAAAATGAGCCACTGTTTGTACCTTATGCTTTTTACACAGATAACCTTATTCTACTATGTTCTATTTTGCAGTGTCTTACGGATAATATTCTTATTTATACAGCTCTGTATAATATTAAGTCTTTTTCACAGCTGCATAGTATTTTTGGATAATACTCAGTTGTGACCAACTATGACTGCAGTTTCTTGTCTGCAGAATTGTTACCAACCCAGCTGTTCCCTACCTTCCTTTTCTTCAATGAGTTCTCTCTGCTTCCAGGTAGAAACTACTGATTTGCAGCCTGTCTTTCAGACCACTTTTGCAGTTTTACAAAATAACTCTTGAGTTCTAATTCTTTTCTCTGAAATGCTCACAGTCCATCTCAATTTGATGTCTCCCAAAATTAAATTGGACATTCTTTATTTCCTTACCCTGTGCTAACAGTATGAAAATTGAATAGTATGTGCACAAGGAGAGATCTTGGCAGAATCCTATTTCCATCAGAATCATGGATGACTAGTCAGTGACTATGGGTTTTTGGAGGTTTCTGACCTAAAATGAAATAGCTAAAGGCATAAACAAGGGTGTAATTTGTACAACAAGAGGTCATTCTTCTTCTCTACTTAGCCTTCGCCAACACCTTAGATGAAGTATCATGCCTAGTTTTGAGTTAAGTATAAATATATGCTCTGAATAAAGGTATGAACCCACTGGAGAAAATCCAGATAAGAATAATGCAAATGATCAGTAGCCTAGAAAATAGGACCTACAAAGAAAGGTTAACGAATGGGTATTGCATAAAGTAAAGAAAATTTTGGATAGAGTTGATGAACAGTTGTTAACATGAAAAAAATTATACAGAAGAAAAACAAATTGTTCTCCATGTCCAGGGTGAACAGGACAAGAATTGAGGTCCAAAACCAGCAACAATTGAGATTAAGATGGTCATTTAGAGTGTATAATCTAATGAAAGGGATGATGAGGAACTGGGCAGCTTGTCCCTGGACATTTCTGAGAACAGGTTAGGCAAATGTCAGTCAGGAATGCTGACAACAGCAATATGGATTAGATAATATTTCTTCCAAATTTGTTATCTATAGTACAGGATATGAAAAAGAGTTTTGTTAACTAAGCTGCAGTCCTTTCAAATCTTAGGTACTTTCCACCTCACTGGGGTGTTACAGGGTAGCCTACGCATTTGATTAAAGCAACATTATATGCTTAAGATAAAGAAGATTGAGAAAAAAATGAGGGCTATGTAGAAGAAGTGTCATAAGGTGGCACTGTAGCATAGGGGATTGAAAAGCCCTCTACACTTTCTGATGCATCCAATAGCTGACAAAAAGCTATCGAGAATCACAACAGTGACTCAACCCGTTTTAGCAGTAAGACATTGGAGGTTGCTTAGTTACTTGCGAAAGTAATATTAGGGTAATATTAAGGGAATAAACCGAAAATAAACTGGTTACATGAGAAGGGGTGTGACTGCTTGATATTACTTCCCCAGTTTTATCTGTGCTGTTTATTTCCCTTCTCTGAGCACAAGACGACGGTGTTTTAGTACCAAATCTGTTGCCAATGCCCACAGTTCCCAGTCCTCTGTTGTCCCTTGGGGGAAGGAGTTCCCACTTGAGATTTGTCCCCCAGTATTTTTGGTGCTTCTCTGGTTGTAATGAAACTCTCAAATTTGATCAGAGTCAAATTTATGCTAATCCCTCCTGCCCCCTCAAAAAAACACAACTGTCCTGGTTATAAAGCTTTTTATAAAAAGCAAAATTTTATATAAAGCAAAATCCCTGATACTTCTATGGTATACAGGAAGGTTCCCATATCACAAAACACCCGAGGGATGTGTCAAACATCCATTACCAAACCTGTATGACCTGAAGACCCTTTGCACTAAGCCATGTTTTCCCTGACAGCTCATGGTAGATCCTGATTCATGATTTGCTTGCTCAAATTTTATGATGATACAATGCCTCTTGTTTTAGCATGTGTGCATCTGGATCCATGTGGAGAAAACTGGCAAATAATTATATGAGAAAATGTTAGGCTTATGAAATCAGATCAAACAGCAGAATTAAGAACGCTCTTTAATTTGGCTTCTTGTGCTTTGGTATTAAAATACAGTCTTGTCAATTTGTGGAAGACATAAGAATAAAACTCATCTCTCTAATCTCGCTGTTTCAGAAATTGTCTTTTTTGCAACCATGATTAAAGGCATTCAGAATTGTGTCTGATTAGGCAATTAAGACTGCACTAAATGCATATAAATGGATGGGGAGCAGGGATTGAATTAAGCAGGAATACAGACTGCTGCTTTTCAGGGAGAGGAGGAATTTCTGCTTGGGTTTTGTTTTCTTGAGGATGGTTGAAAAGCATTTAAACACTTTTGTTAAGGGAGCTTTGCTATTTGTCACCAAACTGCTGAATCTCTTCAGGTAACCTTCATATGACTTCTTTCAAGAGTGGAAGCAAGCATGTATTGTAAGTTTGTGCCTAGGTTTTGAAATTAAGACCTTGTTATAGCTGAATTCAGTATCACTTAATCATGAACATTGCAAGGAAATGGCTGCACAGTTTTTTCAAAATGCTATTTTCTTGGTAACCTTAAACTATGTACAGTTTTGGCCTAAAAACTAAGAATATTTTCACTGCATTATTGGTTTACATTGGATTTAAAATTTTTGCTTGGTTCACTATCAAACGTCATAGAGCAGCCAGTCAAGTCCTGATCAACTGCAGGTGGCCAAATGCAGAGCTAGCTCAAGGCTTCACAGCAATTTGGGTGAGACTGAGTTATCTAAGCAAAGTTTGGAGCTGGGTCTGGAGCTCTGGGGCAGGAAGGGGAGGAGGCAGACACATGGCTAGGAGGGGAGCTGGAGGAGCTGGGTCCTGAGGCCAGCATGGAGATGGGCGGCGCGGACGGACACCATGACCTGCTGGAGCAGCCCCACTGCCCCGTACACTTTGTCACCAGTGGCAGCATCCAACACGACTTTTCAGTGCCCTGGTCCAGCCAAAATAAGCAGCAGGGCCACAGCCACTAGGTTGCCTCTGGCAGGCAGCTGTCCTAAGCAAAGCCCAGCTTTGCCCAAGCTCAGAGCTAGCCCTGCATGAAGGTGGCTTATCATTCTTGCTGCTTGTGGGACTGCCTGAGGTGTTTCACTTGGCTGCAAGCCCTACCAGTCTCTGCCTGAAGAGTCAAGGGTGCAGCAAACAGCCCCATTTGCAACAATATTTGCTAAAGAGATGTTCACTGTAAAGCCACAGAGAAGGGAGGATGAGGTGACTGCCTCTTCAGAAAGCAGCTGGCAGAGGCTAGGAAGGGTTACTTGTATGTCTACACCATCTTGATGAGAACAACATTTACCATGCTGGTTTTCACATTATGGCTCTGCTCCAGACTCAGTCAAAATCAATGAAAAGCCTCCTACTGATTACTGTATGCTTTCAATCAACCCTACTGTGCATTACTTTTCAAGTATATCAGTATGTGTGTATTTGCAGTCATATATAAGAGTCTATAACACTTTGGCAGACAAATCCTTTAAAGACTTTAAGAGCGTGTGAAGTTCCTATGTTGAAAGTTTGGAAGGCACAATAAATTTCAGCTGTACTAAAAGAAAGAAAAAACACAAAGAAGAATTCATGTTTGAATGCAAGCAAACTGTTTTAAAGTGTTTGTTAATCTTACAATGTCTGCCAAATAAGGCAGTATGTATTTATTTTTGTTTGACTAACTTCAACTGCTTTAGAGTCACAGATACTTTATATAACAATTATGCCTTGGATCTTTTTACCATATGATACCATGTCCCTTTGCTCTGCTTTTTCCTCAAACATCTGTCTCCTATTTCATATGATGAGCAGTGTTCTCCCAGAGCCTTCGCCAGCTAGACTCTAGTATTCTCCTTCTGGTGCCATATAGTGCTGCTGAGGGCAGATTTTCTTTCCCATTAGAAACCTCAATAGTCACTCATTTGTTTTAAATTAGATTTGCTGGAACATTTCCTGTTTTTTTCAGGTGGCTGTTTTCTTCCTCAAACAAAAATCATGCTCCAAGTGAGTCAATTGTTTCGATTTACATATTATCCAAATAAAACAAACTTGCAAAATTCTGCTAGCCCATTTATCTGAAGCAAGCATATTTTGTTGAGGAAAGGAACCGAGCAAGTTGGATGGAGTGGGTACAGGCACGGAAAATTCTTGGGTTATATTTTTCTACATCAGCATGACAGTAATTTTTAGTAAGGCTCATAGGAATTTCTCTTGTTCTCCTGTGAACTGGGTTCATTATTTTTTTCCATTAATTTTTCATCAATTTTACAGTGAGAGTAGGCAAGCAGACTGAGAATTTGGTTAAGTAAGTTTCCAATAAGACTCTGCAAGACTGAAATGAAAGCTTTTAAGATTTTCAGGGTGGCTGGATATATCTTGCTTGGGTCTGATATGTATTTTTATATTTTTTTTTCTGGAATTGAACCCCTAAAAACATTCTGAACTGGTTCTAATTGTGATATATAGCCTGCTATTCAGATATTCAGAGCTCAGTCAATACTTTGAAAGAATCTGAAGATTTATGTTGGAAAAAATAATTGAGTAAGCCCATTTCAGAACACTTTATGACTGCACATCAATTTCCAGTACTAAAGTTCATCCTGAGAGAGTTTTAATAGGGAAAACTCGATGATGGGAATCTGTGAGAAATAGGCAGCAACGAAACCAGGAGATAAACAATACTACAATATTATTTTTACCTGATTTTCCCTTGGGTAGGCTGTTGAAATGGAGAAAGATGAGACTACAGTACAAACTTGGGGTCATGACAGTATGACCAGTGACCATTTGAAAAGCTAATAGCGTAAGACAGACAAATAGGATTTGTGATAGGACATTTCTTGATGGCTGGAAAAGTGTTGGAGACCAGTGATCCAGCTGGCTGAACCGCACGGGCGTAAGTGTTGTAGATTTCCAGTGTGGATTTTTTTATAGCTCTTCTAGGAGAAGTTTAGCTCAAAGAGCAGATCAGAAAACAGAAGCAAAGGAAATCTGAGCCAGTGCGAATTTTCCTGTTATCTTCCCAAGCTTTCGGACCATGATCAAAGGGTTAGGTGAAGAGCTCACTTGTTGGTCCTGCAGACGTGTTTGCATATTTGTACAGCAGAGGAAAGGCCAGAGGTTGAAATATAAAATGGTGGTGCTTCAGAGTCTTGTATTCAACTGATTTTCATTCTGTCTTGTTTCAATCTGGCAGTAATTTTATTAATTAGTTTCTAGTTGCTATATCCTGCAGGAGCAGTCCCAAATCCACATATTGACCCTGATTCTGCACTTGGCCTATGCATAACTGAAATATTTGTAAAATCTCATGTAGTCTGATGGTTCCTTATTAGTTATACATTAAAGGACATTCAAGAGCATAATTTATTCCAGGAAGGAATGGAATAAATAACTCAACAGTTTGCCTCTAGATCGACTTTTCCTGGACAGTAGATAGGAATAACTTATTCATTTTTCTCAAAGTGCCTAGTTTTGATTCAGCTGTGCTGAGAGACTGAGCATGGCTGCAAAAGGCACACTGTTAGGAAGACCAGAATACTTTTTAGAGAACGGAATGCCTTGTGGCAGACTAAACGTTTGACGCTAAAGGTGCAGTCCTGTCCTCATAACTATAATTAATTTTCTTGTTAATTTGCTAGAATTAATGTGAGCCCACAGACACTCAAATGAGCATTTGAGGTTATTACCATAGCATTTCCTGTTAGAGGCGCTGTGCTTTTCCTGAAAGCCAGGGTGAGACACTGCCACCCCCTGAGAGACTCATTACTGCTTAGTTCAGGGCTACTAAACAGTCCAGTGGGACAGATGCCAGTTTTGGGCACATCTGCTGTCCACTTGTGTTGAGCTCTCAGCTTACGTAGGTGTATGGCTCATCAAAGGAAGGGCCCACATGTGTGCAGACACAATAGGATACACTCTAAATTGTTAGAGGCTGAGTGAAATCATCCCACAAGCTGCCGGCTGCCTTCTCTGATCTACTCTGTTACTCCGGGGTATTATTTCTTACCACGTTTCTGTTTTGCAAGGCCGTTGTTCCTCACGTTGCTGCAAAACTGCTGTAACCGAGTGGACGAGCTCTTCCTGTTCTTTCAAGAGGAGAGATTTTTTGTTACCAAGATGACTGTCATTCAGCATCAGGGAAGTTGCCTTTAGTTGTAACCATTTGGAATACCAGATGACAAATCTGATCTATCGAATCTTCATGCAATGAATATATGAAAAATCCAAATACAAGGAATGCTGATATCAGAATGAGAGTTTCTGACAATACTTCTTTCCAAACTGTTGTTCCTGGCATTAATTCCAAGAACATTAACACTGAAGATGAACAGAGGATTGAATTCTCTTCTTGCATGTGCAAAATTACATTGCTGGTTGGTGGGATGTTTATATGCAGGAAAAGATGTGTATATGCTTGCACTAAAGGTTTCTTCAAAAATCCTTGGGCGGCTGTTTGATTGGGTTCTTGATGTATTTGAACATTTGATGCTGTCAAACTGAAATTTGACATCATTAAGAGCAATACAAAGACATGCATACTTGGTCCAGAAACCCATAATTATGTAGTTACTATCTTGGCTGAAACAGTCTCTGCAGTTGAGGATATAATGATACTAATTTGAGTAGTCATTTAAGACAGGATCACTCAGGTGAGTAAAAGCAGCAGATCTGAGTCCATATACTGCAGAGAGTGGTGACAAACTTGGAACATAACAAAAACTGCTTTTGAGGTTACTGCTATTTTCTGACCATTGCTGTAACAATCCCCCAGCAGTTTCACATCAGTCTGACTTTATCTGTGTCAGTGAAATGCCTCTTGTCTTACTCTGGTGTGAATGACTCTTATGAAATTATATGCAAGTGATGCTGGCATGTCTTGCTTTATTTTGCTTCCTGAAATGAAGATCCATTAAGAATAAGTTAGCATGAACCATGTTTTGAACACCTTTAAAAAAAAAATCTTCTTTTGTCAGAGCAATATAAGACCATGTAGAGATATTGAGCTAGAGTTAAATCACATAATCTGAATACCAGAAGAAATAAAAAAGTGCTGACACGGTTCTGTGTCTTGGTAATATATACTGCTCATTTGAGCTAGCTTTGGCATGGCATGTGATGCTGGCATGTCTTGCTTTATTTTGCTTCCTGAAATGAAGATCCATTAAGAATAAGTTAGCATGAACCATGTTTTGAACACCTTTAAAAAAAAAATCTTCTTTTGTCAGAGCAATACAAGACCATGTAGAGATATTGAGCTAGAGTTAAATCACATAATCTGAATACCAGAAGAAATAAAAAAGTGCTGACACGGTTCTGTGTCTTGGTAATATATACTGCTCATTTGAGCTAGCTTTGGCATGGCATTAGTTATGTTCTCAGTTAATTAGAACCCTCCATTCTTCGTATGTAATTTTTCTCAGACAAGAACCTGATACACGTGACAAAAAGAAGACACAAGAGCGGGGTCTTATGCACACAGAGCCTAAACACAGTGCAAAGGCACCGAGAGAAGACATCTGCAGTCAATGTCTATCATGCAAAACAGAACAAGTGCCCGTCCTAGGAACATATGCACAGTGTGCCTCAAAACAACCTATTTACCCAAAGATGCTGCATTGGCAGACAGAAAAGTACAGGGTGTACAGTATATGAAGTTGGAGAACACCTCCAAGGACAAAACGTTACCAGCAATGATACATTTTATCTTGGGATCATTTTGTGACTATAGCCATCCATCGTAAATAATAAAAGCCTATGATTTCACGCAAAATGGCATACTAAAGGTAGGACTCAAATGGGAGTAAAATATAAAATAAATTCAAAATTACTGATGGAGAACAATTTAACATTAGAACAAAAGTCATGCAAATCACTGGTACACATGAGGCATCTGAACAGCAAATGAAAGGATTCACAGTTTTGCCAAAAAATGATGGGGTCATCTTACGTAGCTTCAGATATCTGGAAGTTAGGCATGCTGGCTGAGATCCTGATGTAGACTTTATAGACAATGCAGAGAAGTAAACAACTCTACAGAACGCTTCACTTCTTCCTAAAATATGATCAGTAAAATAAATGACCCTCTGGAAGAGACTGGCTTACAATATGTACCTAGCATTGAATGGTTGTATGTAGGTGAAAGGAACTGCATGCAGCAGGATCATGACAAACAAGAAAGATAGGAGTTAAATATTAGTTTGGACTGAGTAGAAAAAGACAGAAAATATTAAAAAGGCCCTCTTTTAATCTCGGATACACTCAACCATGAAAACGAAAACCTTGTCTTCTATGCTACGGCTTCAAAGCAATGCGTGCTTACTACACATCTAGGATTAGACATGAGTTCAGAGCGAAGAAGGGCTAGCAGGCAGATCTCGTTGGGGCATTGGTACTCATTAAAATATCAAAGGAGGATATTACAGTTTTTGCTATCATCAATTTTTTTTTCATTTAAGGAGAAATAGCAATCAGAATCACAAAGAGAATCTAGGAATCCTGTGATATCCATCTTTTACCTCCTCCAATAGTTTCTGAAATAGCATTTTCATTTCCTTTTCCATAGCTCCTGCTAAACAAGCAAACCCCACAACGGCATTTTAACTGCATTCCCAAAGGATTTCAGAGATTTTCTTTTTCTTTCTTCAGTGTGGCCAGAGTTGGCATAGTACAGATACCTCTAGCAGAGTTTTTAAAGCATACTAAAAAAAGAGGAATTTTACCATCTCTTCACTCTCTACACCATGCCAAATGCTACACAGGCTGAAATTTATACAGGAGTTTGGCTTGATCACTAGACAGATGGTAATCTTGTTGTTTCTTTACCGTTATTAAAAATATTACTGTGACTAGTCTCCATCTCCAGCCAACAATGGAAAACAGATCTATGGGAAGGTTATGCTAAGGTAGACAGTGGCTCCTTGGGCTTAAATACATTGTTTTGACACAGTCCCTTCTCCATGCAGTCCAGGGCAAGAGTGTACACTTGGCCTACCTGTTAGTTTCATTTAGCACACTGCAGTAGGGAGATTCTTGGAGTGTATTTGACAACATGCTGGTTTCCATTTCTAAAATAAATATATCAGATCACTGTTATTATAGTAACTCTCCATTTTGGCATCTGGACTTGATTTCTTAGGCTGCTACTTTGTGAAATAGAGTCATTCCACTTTTGCAGTACAGTCATGGAGGGCTAATAAACAAGGGCTGGGATATGACTGATTCGTAGTTTTCCAATCTGACAAAGCTACACCACTGGCATTTTTAAACCAAAGACTAAGTCAACCGATTCTAAAAATCTTGATGTTTCTGGCGTCTGGTAGGTAATAAGTATAATGGAAATCAGAGTGAAGTTCTCTAGCCTTGTGGCCAAATTAGCCCCAATCCTGCAAATACTTTAGTAGAGACTTAACTTTAGACCTTTTAACTGCTTCCTAAAGTAAAGAAATTTGGAAAATTAAGGTCAAAATTCCCAAGTCCTGTTGATGTTATTGTGGTGGTACCACCTTCAAGGCACTCCTCTAACATATGCGAACCTTAGTTCAGATCTGTTTGTTACATCATTTGGAGGAAGAATTTGACCCAGGTCTCTCATCTTCAAGGAGAGTGGTGTAAACATTGAGATATCACATGTCTGAAGTAAAATTTTTCAATGTAGAAGGTGTTACACTTTTCATATAACAGTAAACATTTATATGACCAAGAAAATAGGCATACTTCTTAGCCTGATGGCTCAGATGCACACATAGGATGTGGAAAAATGGGGACTAATATCTTTATTCTTTTGAAGACCAACTACCTCCTTTATCTACCCTATTTATTTTTGTAAGTTGTTCTTCAGCGTGTTTGTATATCTAAATGCTAAAGGGAACTGTTGTAGTTCATAAATGCTAAAACGGTCTATTTCAATAGCCCCAAACTATTTTCATTTTAGTTTAGGCTACAGTCATTTACCAATTTTACCTTTTGCTATGTGTAGAGAATCATGTATGTGGGCCTGAGGGACTGTGTGAATTATGATGCCGATTTTCTTCCCTGTGAATTAAGTTCTCCATGACCAGGAGAAATCAAGAAGACCAAGGAAATTAGGGAAGCCAAAGCCCAGCTGGAGCTAAGAGCAGTGAGGGTTATTAAGGGTGACAGGAAAGGATTTTACAGGAGTCATAGCTGCAAGAAGAGGTTCGGGAAAAACATGGGTCCATGTGGGAGACAGCCTAGTGATGGACAATGTGGAAAAGGCTGGAGTCCTCAATGCTTTTTTTGCCTTGGTCTTTGCAGGCAAAGCCTGCTCCCAGACCCCTGCGTGTTAGGGCTGTTTGGGAGGAAGGGCAGCCAGCAGTGGGGAGCAACTTGTTCAGGACTACTTAGAGAAGCTGCATGTGTTTGAATCCATGGAGCTGGATAAGATTCACGTGAAGGTGCTGGAGCAGCTGGTGGATGTGAGCGTGAAGCTGCTGTCTATCATCTGTGAGAAGCTGTGACAACTGGAGAGGTTTCTGACAACTGGGAGAAGACTAACATTATGCCTAATGTTTAAAAAGGCAAGGAGGAGGACCCAGGGAACTACGGGGCAGTCAGCCTCAGCTCCATCCTGTGGAGCATGTCCTCTTGGCTCTCCCAAGCATGGGCAGGACAGGGCAGTAATCAGGAGCAGTCAACACAGATTCAAAAGGCAAATCATGTGTGACCAAACGGAGTGACATCTGTAATAAAATGAGTGGCTCTGTGGGCAAGGGGGAGTGGTGGATGTAACCTACTTTAGTACAGCTTTTGACACCACCCCCACCCCCAGCATGACACCCTGGAAACTGAAGAAAAACCTGGGCCCTTTTATACAGTGGGGGAAAACCTAGTGATGGACAATCTGGAAACTGAGGAAGTGTGAGCAGGACAATTGACCGTTAGGTGGTTTGAAAAATAGCTGGACTGTCAGACTCAAAGGAGAGCAATTGCTGCTTCAGCATTTGGCTGGTGGGTGTATATCACTAAGGAGCTAAGTACTCCAGAGGGTCAGTACAGAGGCCTATATTGATCAATATCTTCATCAGTGACCATTTTCAGGAAATCTGCAGATGACATTAAACTGGGGGGAGTGTCTGGCACAGTGAGTGGCAGAGCTTCAGTCCAGAGGGACCTCGAGAGACTGGTGGACTGGGCTGACGGAAACCTCATGAAGTTCAGTAAGTGCAAATACCTGCACTCGGGATGGAATAATCCCATGTGTCAGCCCCGACTGGGAACCAGCTGGCTGAGTGGCAGTCGTGCTGACTGTACCAAGCTTCTTGGAAATGTAGGGCACATTTTTTTCCTGCCGCTATGAAAAGCAAAATTATTACTCCTGCAAGTTCTGCACTTCAGGACAGTAACCTCAATGGTTTGGAAAAGGGATTATTCATCATTGTGGCCATTCAGATGCACTCAGTGCCAGAAATACTTGTAATCCATGTTTGTATAAACTGGGAAGCAGTGCGAAGATTCAGGAAAGTGATTTAATCTTTGTTTATTGTGCCCATACTGCAATACACTGTGCTGTTCTGAAACCCCTACGGAGAAAGAGATGAAAGTAAAAAATAAGTAACTTAGGATGGTTATAATGCTTTACAGCAATAAACTTAAAGCACACAACCTGTTTATATACACAAATAAGCACTGCATATGTGAACTATCATGCTCGATACTTTTATCATCAACAATCTAGCAGAGAAAAACATAACAGGAACCAACAGCCAGAAAATTTGAGCCACATTATTCCAATAGGAAAAAAGCACACATTTAATAGTGATGATAATCACACCAGAGTGAAATATCAAGGTAAGTGTGGGGTTCTTCATCTCTTACTATCCTCAAATCGAAACTGCCTGGAATGCTTTCCAGAGCCAAACAGCCATCATTAGCCTCAGTCTGTGAGCTGCTGGATGACATTCCAGGGATGACATTATGCAGGAAATCAGACTAATGGTGTAATGACCTTACAATCTGCGAATCTACAAGGTTTTATTGGCCAAATCCTGCAATTCTTGTGGACATGCTCACGTATTTCAATGACATTATTAATAGGTATTAAAGTGACAGAGATACATTATTTTCTTCTCCTCTTTCCCCTCATGTATTAGCTACATTTGTTGCAACAGAGAAACCAAGTCATTATTTCATCTCCTTTCCCGAGGAAGCTGTCTATCCGCGAGTGTCAATGAGTCATAGTTTGGTGGGGTTGCCCTGCAAGTTCACTTGGAAATGCTCATGAGATTACTGTGGTTGCAACTTGCCCATTAGTAGTAGGATAAGAATAAGATTCACAGCCGTTGAGATTTATAGAGCCATATGTCAAAATGTAATTGTCTTTGGTCAGAAAATGAGACCAATCAGTTACTTTAAGATGAGAACAAAAATAGTGTATTTATTGACTGATTTATTTCTAGCCGTAGTATCTCACATAAGCCTTTGACTAGTAAGGAAGCAAATGTATTTTCTAATCTGGTTTTATTTGGGGGAATTATGGCTCAATTTTACGATAAGTAGAATAAATATCTTAAAGGAAAGTTTGAGGGAAATTAACATTAAATCATATTTCAAACAGCAATTCCAATTCAAAGTCATTATTAAAAATCTGATTGTTACTAATGTGTTGTATTTATTCAGACAAATTTGAAATGTTACATTTGAGGCCACCAGTCTGTGGATGGAGTTGTAGGTTTATTTTTAAAGCAAATGGCAAAATTTCTGTGATGCAAAGTGAGCTCTCATTCTGCTCCCAGCAAATCAGTCTGAAAGAGCTCTGTGGACTGAGAATTTCACTGGTGCAAAAACAATCTGCCCCAAGATTTCATCTGGTTTCTGTTTTATGAACTTGAGCAATGCAATGTTGATATAAAATAAAAATCTAAAATTCATGCAACTCCCTCCACAGACTGGTAACCTCAAATGTACCTTATTAAATACACTGTGTTAATAATTTACATAATTTTAATCATGACTTTGAGTTGCTGTTTGGGATATAAGTTAATTTTACTTTTCCTCCAACTTGCCTTCCAGATATCTTAAAACTGAGCCATAACTCTCCCCAGATAAAACCACATGAGAAAATACATTTGATCCCTTATTAATCAACATCTAAAGTTTTTCATACAACAATAGCCAGATCAACATGGCCAGGAAAAAACTTTGGCCGGATTAGTTCTGCCGCAGTAGAATTCCTTGTGTAATGAGAAGTTCCCTGCACTGATGCTGGTTTTATGAGGGCAAAATGAGATTCACTTTGCATGGTGGGGTATTATTGCATTGTGCATATCAATGATTTTCAACTTTTTTTGGAGCTGTTGACCTTTAGCAGCTTTCCGAGGGAAATACAGACCCTGGATAGTGAATTTAAAAATGCTACCAACAGGCTTGCTCTTTTCAGTTCCATTTCAAAGAGCCTTCAGAAGCAGTCAGGAGATCCCCGCGGCCCTGTGGGACTCAGCCTGAAAACCACCACAGCGACCGCTGTCCTCCTGGGAAATAATTGCCAGCCTCCTCTGCGTCTGATAGCGATCTCGAGCTCTGCTCTGCAGGGCACAGAGCAGCCTCGGCTTCAGCTCCCTATTCCCAGCGCTGCAGTCACACTGGAAGCGCAGCACTGCGGATCTGTCCCAGACAAAGCACAACTAATGTTCTCATGATGAAAAATATGTGGAGGAGGGAGAAACCTGATTCCAGACAGTTCCTTGTTTCCACCCTGAGCAGAACGCACCATCTTAGACTATTTCCAACACTGTGTGCCTCCTCTTCGGCACAGGCGTTGACTCACACTAAGGAATGTATTCCATTACAGCCTTGCTGGCTTGCACTATAACTTCATGTAGAACCAGTTAGTTGCTGTGGTGACAGTGACCAACAAACAAAAAAAATCACAAACTCCTTCAGGACTGGTCAGAGCAGTTTAACAACAGCACAGTGCTTAAAATTTTAAAACTTTCTTGTTTTGATCTCTTTTAAGTGGAAGTTCAACCATTCAAGTAAAACCTAATATTGTCCTAATGCCATCTATACCCTCTCCTGAGGAATTGTTTCACATATTTTGTATATTTTTGGTGATATAGAGACTGTAATCTATAGCCATTATTTCAAGCAAATCTAGAGTTCATCTCCATAATAATAAACTGAACCACAGTTGTTCTTGGTGAAATTCCACTTCCTTTTGCAGAGGTGCACTAAAACAGAATCAAAGCTGCTTGGCGTGGACAATCTTCTTCTGACATATTAACAATTTCAGGAAAGGCTTAGTGTGGGACGTGGTCTATGAAGAGGTGGAGATTTCTCATTTTAGAGAGAAAAAATGTTTTTCAAGTCCCTCATTCAGTTTTCAACTTGGTAATGTTTGGCACTGCAGCCCCAATCCTGTCATGCCAAGGTGGGTGTAAAGTGTAGCTCAGTGGCTGAAAGGATATGGGGTTGTTACCTGCTCTCTACTGAAGCAGATGGAGCTGGAGTCCAATTTGTTGGAGTTTCTAGAATAAATTAGCTGCTGGGGAAGAGGAGGGTGACTCAGAAAGGCTGGAGATCATACACAAAGACAACAGTCAAGGAGGAGATTATTGTCTTCTCTCCCTTCAGATTATTTAATTCATTTTTATCGATAAAGAGCCAAGGAAAACATCTCGCTAAAAGTAAGTCTGGTCTTGTTTGTCAATCACTCCACCATTTTATAGTGACTGCTAAAAACTGCAATAGCCATTTTGTCCATTGCACAGCTCTGAAAGAACTGAGTTTCTCTTCTTCTCTCTGTACAGTTGATGTTAGAAGAGGGTCATGGTTAAAGATGATTGTGAAAAACTGGTTTTAGTTACAGAGCTCACGAACCTCCTGGAAGCATCGGAGAACCCAAATAGATTTTCAAATGGAGAAAGTTCACTCTAAAATGGTGCAATTCCCTGATCGCTCCTGCCCAGCAGGGGAGGAGCGGCTGGGAGCCAGAGAGGCTCCTGGGTCGCTGCCTGTTGCGGGAGCACCCGCAGAGCAGGCTTTGGGTAACCCACTGGAGTTGCCTGCGTCCCAAGGTCTGGAAACTGGCAGGATCCGTGTGTCCGATGTGTCTTGTCACATCACTGTCATCTGGCAGTGGAGAGGGCAGAGGGCTCTGCCCGAGCAGACTCAGCTTGGCTCCATCCACCAGCAGGTCAGCTGGCATCAGCGGGCGATCCGGGCTCAGCTGGAGTGCAAGGATCACCAGCACCAGGCGCCACATCCCAGGCGCTCACTGCAAACTTGCAGGGTGCCCGGGCTCACTGGCCTGGGAGGTGGGTGGCTGTGTGTGCAGGCGTGCTTCTGCATACACAGACATTTGGCATTGTGCACAGGTGTCGCTTTTCGCATTTACATACTTTATAATGGCCTAACCTGAAGCTTTGTCCAGCATGTAAAACCATACATGTACAAATCTAGTTGGAAAAAATAGGCTTGTTTTGGTATGGTGTGATTTGGAGAATTTGGCTCAGAAGTTGTACATACACATGTATGTGCCTGTAAGTACATGTATACGTGTGCATGTGTGTGCATATATTTCATTACTATAAGCCGTAATATTATAGTTAGTCAGGTAATCGTCATCCCATTACTTGTACTGCTTTATTTGTTAATATGGCGGACAGATAAGTGAACTTTTGCCTTAAACATTTCTTGGTACATAAGGTGCAAACCATAACCCTGAACAAGCCATCCGTCCCCGGTGGAAACAGGACTGAGCTGCTGCGAACCCCGAAATGGTCTCCCTGCGAGCACCCAGGACACACCGAGCCTGTGCTGAACCAGACCACGATCGGGCAGAGACTTTGGGACCTGGACTGTAAATTATTGCCACTTAGCACAACTTCTATAAAACTTGCTTAGAATGAGTAGCTAAATTTGTTGAAGCCTTAGGCCGCACTTAGATAAAATAACCTAGTTCAGTAAGAAAAGGGCCTGAGAGCTGGTTCAAACTGGAATGATAAGGGAGTCACCAGCAGTTTGCATTCCTGTGCACTGCTGAAACAGTGTTAATTGCTGGAATTACCACCTCTTTGTCAGGACCTTGAGAGACAATGGCGAGACCCGAGGAATGAAGACACATCTGTCAGCAGAAACGGCAACAGTGAACAGCCTACCTAGGGACAGTGATGAGACCCAATAAGAAGCAGGAGACCCCAGACCCAAATATTACTATTGGTCTGAACTACCACGTGAGGGGTGGGAAACTTAATTTGAAAAAGCTGTAATTACCCAGGGATTTTCTTTGTTCGGGGTCCCTCTTCAGAGGCACCCAACTCGAGCTGTAACCACTGCACGCGTGTCATTGCCTTGATTTGGCTCCGAACTTTTCAGCGGGAACCTAGGGTCGGACCCTGCTCGAGTTGTAATTACTGCACATGCATCACTAAAATTTACACCCAGGGTGAAGAGGACCAGCTGGATGCTGCTGGATCCACGGGTGGTGAGATCTCTTTCTCTCTCTCCCTCTCCCCCTCTCTCTCTCTTTCTCTCTCCTCTCCTTCACCTTTCCCCACCTTTTCTCCCCACTTCATGGAAAATAAAGTTGAAAGGTTTTACGATATTTGACCAGTTTTAGCGTCTTAATCTCGTCCTTGGGATTGTAACGAAACCCTCCTGATATTGGATCGGGACAGTTAATTTACTACATATCCTCAGGAGACTTTATTACCTTTGGCAAGATAAGCATAAATGCTGTTGTGATGTCTAGACAAAAGAAATTAAAGACATAGCCGAAATCCTTACTCAATATTTCCCTTCTGTGGGAAGTTTCTGTCTCACTCTTACAAGCCTTTTAATGTAACCTTATTAAGGTTTTAATGCAAGAACCAATGAGTGCTGTAATAGAATAAGTGTAAGCATTTTACATGCATTTACAGTTGGCTGAGCAGACTCTCCCTGCCTAATATCAAAGCCAATTTGATGTTGTGGGTTTGAAATTAAACCATGGATGTTAAATCCCTAGGAATGTCATTGCAGATGAAAAGAAATCACATCAGTTAAGCTAGTGCTATGGAGATCCTGCTCTACACTGAACAGAAGAGAAGGTAGGCCCACTCTCAGCAACAGCAAAAAGGACATGGGAAAAGCAGAAAATTGAGGCACCTCTGTGTGGGAATGTAATCCAAATAAGATCCAGGCACACGTGGATTCTAGGGTCAGAGAGGATCTTTATGGTAAAAATCTTGTTTGAGTGTGACCAAACCACCAGACAAAACATCCTCCTACATCTCCCTCGTAATTGCTGCATCAAGAGGTTGGATGGAAGATACAAATGAAGCCCAGACAGAAGAAAAAGGATTTGACAGGGTGAGGAAGCCCAGAAGCATGTGAGATGGAAAAGGGATATGTCAGAAGATCAAAGAGGTTTTGAAAAGTTTCCATACTTAGGAAGACTGATCTGAGCAAAAGTGGTATGATTCTCCAACTATCCATCCCTGGGCCATCTCCAACCATCTCCCTGGGCGATGCAGGTGTTTTAGTAGTTCCATCTTTAAAATAAATAAATAAATAAAGAATATTTCCAGGAAGCTCTGTTCTTTGCTATTGCCATCCTTTCCCTTTTTCCCTGACTGAAGTCACCTGCTTCATATCTCTCCTGCCACTGCCCATCGCAGCTTGGAAGATCCCACATGGCCTGTGGGAGGCTCCAATCTCAGCTGTGTCACTGCCTGGCTCTGTGTCTACATGCTGACAGTCTGCCACTTCCACCCCTTACCTTCCTCTGCTAACACTATTGCCAGCTAGGCCTAAGCTATTACGCTAACTGCTACGTGTTCCTCCGCTGATTGACTTCATATATGAAAATTTGAGGACACTGGAGGAAAAAACAATATTGTTTGGCTTCATAGGTTCACTTGCTCTTGTCTTCTGCAGCAGAAAAAAGAACACAGTCAAAACCAGGAAGAGGAGGAATTTAAAAGACTAAGTATCAGAGTTTTATTTTCCAGATCTTTTGATGTAAGAAAAAATAAAAAGAACAATATATAACAAATGAAAAGAAACACAGAAGAATGAAACAATGGTGGAGAACTAGGAGAAAGATATCTAGCTTACATCAGCTGTCTTGTATATAAATAGTTTAAAGATGCATTGTCTTCTGAAAGCTAAGAATAGTTTTCCCAAGAAGATAAAAACTCCAGCGTGACCGGGACTGTGAAAAGGGTTTCCCCTTCCCTCCCTGGCCTTACTAAAGAAGACAGTTGACAGTGGTTTGGAGGCTGTTTGACAGGCTGGATTGCGGAGCTTAGAATGATCTATTTTTTCTGGACTTGATTTCTCAGTTGGAGGCTACGCAGTGCAGTAAGCTAACCAAAGAAAACATCTAATCCAAAATGAAGTCGCTAACCGATTTATACATGCAACTAAATACAGGAATGTTCACAATGCCCATGCATACTGGGGTAAACTAGACCCAAAGTCTTTGTCAAAGACTCTCATTTCTCCAGGGTTCCCATATAGCTTCTCAAAAACACATGTATGTGGACATATATGTTTGCCATGCACATGTTTTTGAGTGCGTGAAATGAGGAAAAGGATACAAAAGTAAATATAGATGCCTCGGTGTTTTCATAGCCAATTAATTTAATTTTAGTTATCGTATTTCCTGCCTGATTCTTGTATCACTGTTGAAAACTGATATAATGGAAATCCTGTGGGCAGTTTTGAGAGCCTGAGATAATAATGCGGATTAAAAGCTTCTGTTATCTATTTCACTTATGATCATCTCAGCAGTACAGTTACATTTTTCAGAGGAACTTGTTTCAAGATGTCTGCAGACTCACGAAATCAATGCTGCATACAAGCTAGTCAATTTGGGAGGATTAGTTTCATGAGGGTAAACAATAAAAATACCTATTTTTGTAAAACTGTCTGGTTGGGTCATTACAAGAGCAACTACCTCAGTGGGACACTTTTCATAGAAAATGAAGTGTGAGGCTGAAGGTTGTCATGGGGACCAGAAAGAAAATTTTTGATTTTTATGAACAATTTTGAGTTAACCATTTTATTCTTTGCGTGGCGAGTTATTGGGTCTCTCCCTGTACGCTGAAAGGTAAGTGGTTCAACTGAAAATATAGATCTAAAGTACCTTATGTAATTCATAACTAGAACAAGTCAACTGTGTCCTCATTAAATCAGTATTTTCCTCATCCTCAAAGTGCTCATGCAAAGTAATGTGGCTTTGGCAGCATTCTTGGATAGTGCCCAAATGAAAAAGTAGGCAGACCTAAAAACTGAAAGTAGCCAGAATAGTCTTCAGACAAATGCTGGCTGGGGCACCAGCTATCCTTCACTCCATTCTCCAGGAAAGCAGATCCAACCTTCCATAGAATCTGCACATTTCAGATTTTGCCTACTAACATATTTCTGCTTTCGTTCTTGGCTTTCTTAGCCCAAGTGAAGTCTGGAATTTCCCTGCACTGCTCCTGAAAACGTGCTATTAAAAGATTTAGTACAGTTAAGGGACAAATAAGTTTGTGTTAAATATGTAGTGAAGTCAGCTAAAACTCTGTTAACATTTCCTACAGGCCTTGAGTAACATTTAAGAATCTTTTTCTCTCTACTTTTGAATTTAAGTTCCCAGGGCAACTCCCTTTTGTAATATGGAGGATATCCAAAGGATGATTCCTCTGACTGTCTAGCTTACTCTTCTGCAAGAAACAAACTCACTATAAATTTCCAGGGATGTCGTGGGAAATCAGAAATGCATTTAGGATTGAAATGAGGATTTTTCTGCATAAAGCACTCTAATACCTAAAATTTAAGAGCATTAAAAAGAGCAAGTATTTTCAATTGGTCGATCCAGTTTCTCATAGATACTGGTCTCTGCTTGCCAGGAAAGGACCCTCTCTAATGTGTTACTTGCACATAACTCAGAGGCAGGTAGCCTGGCAGAGGTTTGCTTCATTTGGTACCTGACTGGAGCTGATGACCACTGTATTACCGGCACCGTTCAACACAACAGCTGGTTCCAAGAGCCTCCTAAGAAAGCTTTGATGACCCACTTTTTCTGTTCTCAGCCAACAGTAATAAAACTAATCAGCAATGTTTATGTAAGATGAAATTTTGAATTCAGATGAGCAATTTATGTTCAATTAGTCACTGTTCAATTAGTGCAATTCTGAACTGCTGTCTGATCAGCAAGTCTCCCCAAAGATATCCGAGTTCCTGTTGTCAGTAAGTCTGTCTACCTGATTTTACCATCCACCAGTGCAACAGCACTGGCTGTTGCCCCTCTGAGACCTTAGGAAAAGCGGCTCCTCGGGGCTTGTTATCTCCCGCATTTCTGGGACTTGGAGAAGATGTTGCTTACGACCGCATGGCTTGCATGTAGCATGGCTGCCTCTCATGGTGCTGCTGCTGTTTGCTCCCATGATTTTCCATCAAAGAGGTTTTATCTGCCTTCTAAACACCTGGTAGTCTGAGGAAGTAAGGCATCAACTCCCAATTGTGCTATATGATAAAGAGTCTGGCAAATACCTCAAACTTTTCCCCCTTTTCCACCCAGCCAATACATAGCATCGTCTCTCTATCCCATGGATACAGAGGTTATTTTATCAATTACAGGTGTCTGGACTGTAAATTGAAAGCAAAACTGGCTGAAAGTGGGTGTTCACATAAGTGCTTAGTGGAGCATTAGATAAATATATATGAAGTATATCCTGTCAGGGCCATACACCATTTTGATTTTTGGTTCTCAGCCGAACAAATTTTCTACGGGTGACAGCACATGCTTTCTTGGTGCAATTCGGTAATTTAATCATGTTAAATATTCATCAGTGCCCTGAGCTCCTTTGCTTGACTCCACCTTTTCTTTCCTAACATACAAGAAGCTGTTCACAATGTCACTGCTCATATGAAACCAAACATACATATATATGTATATAAATATGTATGTACACAAATAATTGAGAGTTCTTAGCTATGTTCAGTTTCTAAAACACCACTATAGATGTTTGAATATTGCAGCAATGAGGAATGACCATCAGGGTCCTTCTAGATAAAATTCCAGCTAGCACTGACTGTTTCTCCTCTAATTGCCCAAGGGGTCTGTGAATGTACTGTGCTAGCATCTTGTTGTGCTAATACGCTTAATTACTTTCTACCGTGTCTCCTCCTCAGCAGTAGCTCTGGCAATCTCAGTCAGCATTTCCTCTGAACCCAGGCAAGGCTTTTTCATTGCTGGCTTTTTAAAACAGATTCCCAGCTGTCACATAGTCAAGCTCCAAAAGTGCTTTATTCTGTGTTTATCAATGCTCTGAAAGGTGTTTCTGTAAGCTCTGGTTTTCTAATACAAACTCTGTGCTCAGTTCACAAACCAGTAACTGGGGAAAAAAAAAATCTGTAACTATGGGATTCAGAGACAGTGTGTGTACTTGCTGTGGGAGAGAGGGTGTGAGGTTGAGGTATTCGACTCCATGGTATGCAATTTATGTTTGTTAACAGCAACCTCCCATAAGTAATATGTGAAACTTTTCATATGCATGAATTATGTCTCAAGTTGTCTGTTCTTGTATAAACCACTGGAACTGATTATTGCAGTTTCTCTCATAACATCTCTGGACTTTAGTGAACCCTTCAGTTTTCTCAAACACATTATTCATAAATGTATCCTATAAAGTATTATTAGTCATCACTGCCTATTGGTACTTTCAAGCTACTGGTTCAGGCAGTTAAACTAGGCAAATATTTCCCTATACAGAGCACACTGAATTACAGAAGATCATCTACTTATCTTCTCTTCAGATTGCTTTCTTTTTTATTTTAAAATACAAAATTCTCAAAAGTCAAAAGATGCCAAGTGTTGGGGCTTTCAGATACTGAATAATTGTGAAAGTTGGCAAAACTCCAGAATAAAAAATCTATAGTAATTCCCTAACCTGTGATTTCAGACATTTCTGTTTTAGTTTTTACCAACTTCTTCATTCTGTAGGGAAGTAAAATATTCACTCACAAGTTTTGTTTTTCTGAAAGCAAACTGTTGCTATAGCAATATCTGATGTCTACATGTTTAATTACAATGGAGGCTAAAGGAGAAAAAGATATTTTAGAACACCAATCACTTCTGCAAAATCACTAGACATGCAGTTATTAAATGAAAGAAACTGGACTTATATTTAATTGGAAGTTTTCCCATTACTGAAAACTCTCTTTCTTTAATGGAATCCCCAGCTCAAATTTTCTATTTTAAAATATTTAGCTCTCTCTTCCAGGGGCAAGGTACTTAGGTTTTCTTTACCTGTGCTCCTGCCTTATCTTAGCAGATGAGGATTGCCTTGGAGCACACAAGGATATGATCCACAGGAAGCCACTGCCCCAGGTTTCTCTTGCTGTGAGCATTTCTTTCGGATGCTCTGGGATAGCCATTCCTCGAGGGAGGGCTCATGCAAGAGAATGAAATATGTTAACCTGAGTGTGGCACTCAGTTCCTGCCTGGTGGCTGGGCTCAGGCAGCTGCCACCCCAACGAAGAGCCCCTGGCACCAGCGCGATGCTGCGGGAGAGAGCAGGGCTGGCCGATACCAGGGGGTTCGGTGTTTCACTCTCTCTGCAAGGACATTTGACTGGGTGAAAATAAATCCATCTGTGGAAAAATGACCCCCAGGCCATTGCTTCTTTTGGGACTGGATACAGTGCTGCAAATATTTGCTTTCATCTGGTATCCCAGCCCACTGCTACCCCCAGCCTGACAGCAGCCTGCCTGCTCCGTCTCCCAGCCCACTGGTGCTGGATGGAAATAGTCAAAAAATTTGAAAACACCCCCTGGCAGGCCCATATCAACTGTACAAAGCAGCATGGTCTGGACTGGCAACCCAGCCAGCTTGAGGACCAGAAGCAGCACTGAGCTAATCAGCTTAATTATGTTAACAGCTGAATTAGCTCTGCTAAAAAGTAGGGCTAATTTAGCTCAGGGGCAGTGCTGCGAGCTGCTGAGCCTTCTTGAGAGTGTGATACCACATGGCTATATTAGCCCTGCTGGGAGCTAGCACAGAGGTTTCTGCTCTATACTTGATGGCACAGTGTAGGCATCCCCCTTTGGTCCCAATGAACGTGCAGTGACCTGCAGTGATACCATGAAGTAATGCTCTAAGGTATTTGTGCACCTTCATGTCCCTAAAGCTTTTGCAGCTATTATATTAAATGTTATTCCACAAAAAAAAACACTCTCTGTGCCTGGAACCAGGTGTTGCTCAGCATTGTGGCAGAATCTAGCCCAGGGATGAGCAGTGCTTGTTTTCTTTGCTTTCCATTCCTAATGAAGAGGTGGAGGAGAGTGCCAGTGGCCTCTGTCTTAGGCAGGAGCAGGCTGCTGGCTGTGTCCTGGATCATATGACGAGGGGATTGTATGCACAAGAAGGAGTCTAAGAAAATTATTAGATTGAAAAATTAGAAAACAAATTCAAAGCAAACTGTATTTTCAGTTTTCACTGTCGTAATATGAATGTAATAAAGGATAGCAATTAAAACATTATTCTTCAACTGATAGCCTAACTTCAGATATAGGTCACCATCAAAAAAGTGACTACTTCACAGTTTCGTATAGCACAGAAAAGAACTGAAGCTGCAATAAGCTGCCACAGTGTTGTAAAGATGACACTGTGAGACAGTTCTTTACTTTCATGACAACCACTGTTAATATTTATCTAAATGGAAAAGACAAACTCATTGGGCATCTTCATGATTTGGGAAGCAAAAAATTCTCTTTTCTTTTTAAATATCATGCCTCAAATATGACCTTTTTCAACCAGTAGCTAAAAATGTCTTTTGTATTATCTGAGGAATGCCTACTTTATGTATTTAAAACACAGAGCAAGTCTACTGGTAGCCTGTCAAGAATCTAGATTCACTAGCTGATCCAGGAATATATTTCACTAACTTCTCATAATGAAAGGGCTGCACTTATTTGAGTAGAGCAAAAACACATTTGAGTAGAGAAATTTAATTACCAAGAAGAAATAAAGACTTTTTGCAAAATTTTGTACTCCTGTTTTGCTCATGTTTTACTCATGAGACCCATCAGGCACTGCACTCCCCGTCATGTGGAATGTCTCTCACTCACATTATTCTACTGTCACTTTGTGTGTCACAAAACTGTAGAGAAAATAAGGCTGGAATGGACCTCTCTGGCTCATCCTTCTGTCCCAGGATTGGATCAGCTATCTTTAAACTATTTCTAAGGGATTACTTTGGATTTATTTGTTAATAGTGGAAATTTTTATATGCAATGTATGCACTTGCTACATAGTTCTCTTTTCAAGTCCTATTCTTAGTTTACCAAATCACTTTTTCCATGAGCTCATTTTATTCTGTTTCACTTAAACAGGCTTAAAACCTACCTGTTGCCAAGGAAGCAAGTACTGAGTACAGTCAAAACAGTCTAAAGTGCTTTTTAGTGTAGAACTCAGGCACTGGAATGGGCCAAACTTTCTTGGGTAACTTTTATTCAGGTGAATTCCAAATTGCTTAAATACAGGACTCCAGGAAAGTTATTCTACTAGTATTTCTGACTCCATCAGAAATCGTGGTCCGTCCTCATGGAATCTCGTACAGAAATGTATAGATCCAGAGAACTAGACAAATATAATTAGAGCACATACAGTTAAAATACAAAGATACTGTCTGAATAAAAAACACTGTTTTGATTCATGTGTTCATAGTCAGAGTCACAAAAATCAGGGCTCCTTGAAAAATCTGTGATTTCTTAGACTGAAAACTCATAGCACATGTATTTTGAAGATTTCTTCCAAAATACTTGGTAGGCCTTTAAATCTTATAATATAAATTATTATTTTTATGTGTTGTTATATCATTTTTACATTTTTTCCTCTAAAACTGTTCTAAGGAGTACAGTCAGACACTGGAAACAGCAGAGTAATTTAAGCGATGTTCTGAGAATACCGAAAACTATTAATAATGAGAAGAAACAGCTTACAAAAAACTTTCAGTCTCAAAATGGATGTGCTCGAGCTATTTGGTAGACGCACTGTTGCGCAAGGGGAACTTGAATTAGTTTGCAGAGTCCATTCTCAAGGTGGCACTTAAAAATGATGTTGGTATAATGATCCCTGGGCTTTGCCTGCGCTTCAGCGCTGCCTGGGAAGGCGCCTTTGTCCCAGCACCCTCAGCAAACTCCTCCTCATTCCTTATGAGGAGGATTTTTTGCTTTTTTTCCACCAAGTACAGGACTGTCCCTTCTCCTCTGTCAGAACATGGGAAAAGGTGTTGGGAGCCCTAACTAAAGGAGCTACTGCTGTTGATGGCGGCCGAATCATGAAGTTTTCCTCACGATTGCTCAAAAGGGATCTTCATTTCCTTCTGGGGCTGTAGGGAAACAGCAGTCTGCTGCCCACGTGATGCCCACTTTACTCCAAGATCTTGGCCATTTCATCTTTTAACATGTTTCTTCGCGTTCACAGTACTTTCAGTTACCCCCATACTACGTTCACCTTTCCATCATTTCCATTGCCAAACACGAGAGGTTTGCCAGAGGACTGTTTGGTGGCCTGGCTGCTCTTCCCAAGACTGACTGTGGTCAATTAAAGGGAGAGCAACTTATGTTTTTTGATGTCCTTCTGTGTGCCTAAATCTAGCTGGCACGAAGCAGAGGCCAGGCTGCGGGGTGCTCTGGGTCGGCTCCGTGCCACGCTGTGGGGCATGAGCTGGCCGGCACGTAGGCTCCCTCCCTCGGGCAGGCCTTCTCCTGGAGAAGCTCTTCAATGGCTTTGCCACAGCTTCGTCCACTCCTCGAGTGGTTTTTTCTTTTTTCGGCAATATAAGGTTAGCTATCATCTCCACGTGCTTAGGGTCTGCTTCAAAGTCCTTTGAAATTAGTGGGGATTTTTCTGCTGACTTCAAAGGGCTCCAGGTCATGAATATATGGCAGAGAGGGCACCAGTTAATTTTTAAACCCCCATTACCAGGAAACTTCTTGTAAAGCGTACCGGAGCGTATGGCGGGGCACAGGCTTGCTGAAACACTTGACAGGGCACAGCTTAACGGTCGGGATTAAGGCTCTTTCTTTGCTACTTATCCTTTCATGTCACAAATACGTTTTTTAATCGTGTCTCGTAATCATTTACCTGCGCTTTCTACCATCTTGTACTTTTAGTACTCGCTTTCTCCTCTCATGGCAGCCACTTCAGTACGTCACAGCACCCAGCTTGCTTCAGCTAGAGTCTTGAAACATGCAGGGTTTTCTTGAGCTGACCTTAATAACTCTCCTAGCAACTCAGAAAGTGAGAAGCACCTGAGAGCCTTGAGGCCAGGAGAGGTCATTCAAGGGTGTATGAAGACTGCTGTTGTTTTTCGTGCTGCTTTTTGAGGTGTGTAAAGGTATGGTCTGAGATTAAAAAATACGAAGCAAAACACATTCCCAACTCCCCTTCACTTCCCCAGGAGAACTGCTCATCTTGATTTCATCCAAAGTTCGCTCTAGTCCCCATTTCTCATTCCAGGTCCAAGCATAATAATAATAATAAAAAAAAAGATTGTGAAAAGTAGTTTTTAAAGTACTGAAGGTAAGCAAAGAAAATTTTATTAAAAGAACGAGAAAAAAAAACATTATAACTCTGAAATTGTAGGCTAGTCTCCCAAAGGAAACAGTGGAAATCAAATTGCTTGAATAATTTAAAACTAGATTGGACAAAGCACTTAATAATATATGGCAGAAAAAAAGCCTGCCTTGGCAGGAGATGGAGTAGATGACTTAATAGGTCTTTTCCCTCGCTAGCCGGTATTATTTTATGATTTATTACTGCAGATGACTCAGTGTTAACAATGCTTACTTATTTCCTTACAGCCCCTTGCTACAGGACAGTGTATGTCCGTGCCATTATGCCATGTCTATTATCTTCACAGAAAATGGGAATTCTCTTGGACTTTGCAAAAGTTTTCTTACTGAAAGAACTGTTAACGTGTGAGAAGAGGATTATTGCTTAATAGCACATTCATTTATTACTTTCTGTATTTTTCCTCAGAAAGATGGCAGTGAAAATGGAAGCAGCTTTTCTCATAGAAAAGTTGTTCTAAAGGCAGGTAAGGAAGTATTTCTGTAGATTACCTATATAAATTGTATCAAAGTAGACACTGGTATCATATGAGGGAGTGCAAGGAGCCTGGCGGGTTTAACACTTTTAAAAGCAAAGTTATGGTATCATCCTAGAGGAAGGACCATGAACTGGCCATCTGGCCTAGTTTAGGCTGGATTAAAACAAAAGCACCAAAGCCTGAAACATTAAATCTGACGGCTAAATAACCACCTGAAGAACATGTTGCCCCTTGGAAAGAGCAGAAGGCCTGGGCTTGTGAGACACAACCGCCGTGCGACAGAAGACAGGCCAACTACTAGAAAGGTGTTGCAAACCACTCAGCAGTGCGGTTGGATGGATGAGATACTGTGTATGTGTCTCTGTGTTTTAGGGCTGCAACATATGTAAGAAGAATGACAAAGCCAACCTTCAACTCTGCAGATCATCCTAAAAAAGCATGATATATGTCACATATCACTACCATGCTTTTTGTATCATTGTAGGCGACAGCAAAACTCTTTCTGGAGAGTTTTCAAGAGCATTGGGGTTGTTTTTTGTACCATTAAACATAAAGCCCACTTTGTTGTAATTACCCCAATGTAACACTGCAGAGCTCTTGTGAGAGAGAAGGAAATACCATCTGCATTGCTTTTCAAATGGACCCTAGATAAAATACTATACTCACAACCACTTTGGATGTATTTATAAATGACCTTAACAGAGACTGGTGCCTGCTGTTCTAGCTTACTTGGCAATATGGAACTTCACGCCACCTTAGGTGAAACATACTGAGAAGCATGTGAGCAGAGACATTTCGTTACAGATTTAGGAAGTGATAGTGCACAGTGGGTAAGTCAGAGGGTAAATGAGTGGGTAACTACCGGACATGAACCAAGAGTTACACAGCTATGACTACAGAGATCATGAAATCTGTATGATTACGAGGGCAGACAAACGCTGATCAGACAAACAGAATTCACTTGAATATGGGAGAGCCTGCCTTAGGTCGGGGGGTGGGCTAGGTGAACTCTAAGGGCCTTACAGGAGAGAACCGAAAAAGGCTCAGTTTGAGGAGGAGAAGAGCGGGGAGACACAAGATAAAAGTCTCCAACTATATAAAAGAAAATGACATAAACTCTTCTAAACATTCCTTCTATGTGAGAGAAAAGAAATGGACTTGTAGCTAGGGAGGTGTAAGTTAGACATATGGAAAATCTTTCTAACAGTAAGAATACTGGAGAATTGGAATATCTTGCTTGGAATTTATGAAATTCTTCACTGGATGTTAGACGAATATCCATTTAGAATGATTTAGCTGCATTTGATATTACGTAAGGCCAAAGTACAGCAGATAATTTCTTTACTTCCCTTTCAGCCCTACTGTCTATGAATATTTGATTCAAAGGAGAAGCCACGTGTGGAGAGAAAAGTCCTGAGAGGATCTTGACAAAAGGGCTCATGAGACTGGTGTGGAATATTGTCTAATTTGTGCATTTGACATGCTACCTGAAAAAGAGAAATTGGCATTTTGGAACCATTACAAAATTTTTCACTTGTCATGTCGGTATTGTAATCCAGAGTGCCTGCAAGGCTGGAGTGCCAGAAAGGTGCATTTATAAAGAAATATGCAGGAGTGCCAGCCTGATGATCCAAATGCTCCTGGAGCTGTAGTTAAATTTCTGCGAAGGGGTAATGGACAAGAGGCTGTGCCTAGCATAGTAATGAAGATGCCAGCAAAGAAGTGGTGTTGTTACCTTTCCGGTTCTGGGGCAGTTTAAAAGAATGTTTTCCCACCACTTCGTAAGCTGTCTTCTTTGCACCACCAGCAAAAGCTTTCATCAGTGTTTTTTGACCATGTTAATGTAGATTGGCCTGTGGCAGTGGGCACATGCCAAGTACAAATGGTCTAAAACAGTCCATTTTAATATCTGGGTTACCACAGAGAAAAGTTCTCTCAGCCTCTCAGTTATTTCTGCATCATAAACCTTGAATACAGCTTTAGGCTATCTGAGTTTCACAACCACAAATGCCCAAAATAGGCTGAAAAAACTGAATACCTAATATGTTTTGGATGTCTATCCCATTCAACCATATTTTTAGAGGACTCAAAAAGGAAATGTAATACCACCTGTGACAGAGAAGCAAAATACTAGCTACACCTTCAGATGATAAATATGATTATTTATGATCACTAAAAGTTGTTTGGATTTTTAAAAAAATGTTTATATCCCATTTTGATGAAAATCAACATCAAGTGCTATCTCTCTCTCTCTCTCTCTCTCTCTCTGTGTGTGTGTGTGTGTGTGTGTGTGTGTTAATCTTTCCCTTTGTGCTGAAAAAATTGTTTCTTCTTTTTTTCCTTACATCAGATTTATGTCTTCCCTTAGCTTATTGCTCTCCTCTTAAGTTCCCCGTGTTCTCTCACTGGAAAGCATACCCTAAATAACTGAATACAAATGATTCCCTCATCAGAGCTGTCAGTCTTTACCAGACACTAACAAACAAAATTTCCATAGCGATGAACTTCATAAAGTCAAGCCAGGAAACACCCCCCCAGAATGCCATCCATTCTCCACTGTGCCAAAAATCTGCAGGTCGCAGTTCCCTGCAACCTGGCTAGTATTTTTCAACAGCAGCTCTACAGCAGCACGTCTATTTTTCAGCAGCAACTAGCCAAGGATGAGCTATCTGGAGAGTTCCTTGGGCAAAATAAAACAGTTGGCAGCACAAACAACTTGGAACAGTGTCACTCTTATTTTCCAGATCTCTTATTCTTCCCCTGCACCCATTAATGTCATTATAATACTAAGTTCTCCTTAAAGTTGCACTCTGAAAAATAATTTGACTGTTCCTGTTCCGGTCCCTATTCAAAGCCCAATAATAGCAGCAAACTTAACTGGGATTTTCATGGAATTGCGTGTTCACAGCCACCCTTCTGTTTTGTTTTATTTTGACCTATTTTTCTTCTTTTACTGTAAGAAAATAAACTGTATCAAAGTTGTCAGGCAGATAGGCAAAGCAGACCTCCAGAGATGATCAGAGTGGCTCCTCTCACGGTGCCGAGGTGAATAGGTGATGGAAGAGAGAAAACTCATCAGAAGGGGCTGACCCTTCTTAGCCGTACATCAGAAATCCTCATAAGGCCAGGAACCGCACGTCACAGAAACTAGAGGGGAAAGGACGCTTTGAGTGAGTCACAGGAGGAAGATGCCAGGGCTCTTGGGAACGGCAGCGACCCAGCGTGGTGGGTGCGGGGCTTGGTGTGCCATGGGGTGCGTGGGTGCTCCCTCTCTCAGCCCCGGGTTTCTCCTGGAGCTGGGGATTTGGATAAACCGGTAGATGATGCAGGCTTAATCCATGATCTGCATTTGAGCTGCGTGCAACAGACTGATCACACCTGTTTACACTATAGCAAGCCTCTTTTAGAGGCTTAGAAGTGAAGTTAGAAGAGCAGCTTAGCACCAAAAATTCTCTGTGGAGTGCCTTTTCATTTAGAAGTATGAGCAAACTGCTTTGGCTGCTCTGGTTTTGGTTAGAGTAAGAAACACCCAGACACAGCTTCAAAGCAAAGCAAAGCAAAGCAAAGCATCCATTCAAAACAAAATAAAATAAATCAAATCGAAACAGAGCTACAGCTAAAGTTCGATAGTTCAGTGCTGAATTCTAACAGCTGGCAGGTGTATGCTCCTAACTGAGAAGGGTATGAACCATGTGGCTTCGAGGTGGGAGAAAAACCTCAATAACATTTAAATAACATTTAAAATACAAATTATATGAGCCTAAAAAATAATTTCCAGGCTTGCTGCAAAGCATGGGCTAAGATTTTTAGTGGAGGCTAGTGGCTTCCCCCCCTCTGTTATCACACATGGTGTGGTCTGGAGAAGACTTGAAGAGATGGAGTTACTGGCCTTCTGCTGAAGCAATTAGTAGGAGAGAGATGGTAATTGTCTGACAGGGAGGCACATGGCCAAATTCTGAACAAAGCAAGCAAAAACTTAGAACAGTCTGCAGTCCTCCCTGTCCTTTGAAGGGAGAAGAGGTGACAAATGGAGAGATGAAACAAAACCAGAAGATGACACAGAAAGGCAGACTTACAAAATACCTTAAGATGGCAGCCCTGGGAATTTAAATTCAAAACTCTGCCTGACAGTGAAAGTTTTGAACTCAAGGAGCATACTTATTCTCATAATTACCGTTCTGCTCAATTCTACTATAGTTATAAATTCTACTATAAATATAAATTCTACTATAGTTAACCCTTCCATATTTCAGAGACAATAAGTACCTCTTTCCAACGGCATCGCTGACCACCTCCGTGTGCTGGCGCAGGAATATTTCCCTGTTGGCGCTTCTAAAGGCACGTCAGATCCACTTAAAAACCCTTGCAGAGAGCAAGTGCACAGTGCATTCTCCAGCACAGGTATTTGCGGGATGCAGATGTATTGCCGTGTAATGTTCTCTAGCAGGCAAGCCTAGGCACAGCTCTGTAGGCTAAGGACCAAATTGTCCCTTTTTTTGCTAACAGTCCTTTCCTGCTCCCAAAGTACCTGTCACCTTTTCTTTTAACTTGTGCTACTAATCAGCAGAAACAAGTTAAACTTGCACAAAATCTTGAAGGTACTTGCTCCTTCAGACTGGAAGAAAGACTGGTGTGGCCAAGAACATGCTTCTTTTCCCCAAGTATCTCTAGTGGTCTCATTGAACATGTGACTTCTCCCTCCAAAACTTGCTTCAAAACATTTCTGCTTTCATCAGCAAGGCAATGTTATGTTTTCATTGAAGTTTCAGCTGTCTCAACACAGAAGTGCTGCCACATGCCTGAAGCATGTACATGCAAAGATGTGCAGTAAAACAGTGAGATAAAATGCAAAAATTGCAGTGATTTTATTTTGAAAGATTTGGGCCTCAGAGCTTTGAACTGCCGTAAGTCCAGCATTATATTTACTCTCTTAACCCCATCGTTCCTTCCAGTTAAGCTAAGACTTTAATTGCGGCTAGAATATATTTTATTTTATGTGAATACAAGGTGCCTACTTCCAATACCTTTTGCCTTGCACAAAGGCTGGCCATAGTCCTGGACTTCAGTGCAGCAAGCATTTATGCATAGGTTTAACTTGGTGCACTTCAGTTACATTTCACTCCTAGCCTTTTTGCTGTGTAAGAAATGCTCTATATGACCATCTCCTAGAAAAGTACAGTGTATACAGCTAACATTGCTTTGGAAACTTTTAAATTATTTTCTTTATATCTAAAATTATACATGTCCCTTAAATTTATGTGTGTGAAAGAGAGGAGCCAGAGCAAAAGTTTTCTTAGTATAATTACAGCTGATAAAGTATTTCTCCCAGTGTTATGCAGTGATCAAACTTTCCAGTAATATAAAATGGGTCTGCCTTCACTCCACACCATTACCACATATCTGCAGTTTCCAAAGGATGCTAAATGAGTGTAAGAAATAGGAATTCTTTTCCAAATCTTTATTTCCTAAATAAGACAAGAAATGTTTCCTAATTTCTTTCACCATAACTAATTTTGGAATATAAATCTATTTTTCCTTGTTAACTAAAAGGCACCAGCCCTGACATTTAATCAGATACAAGATATTAATTCATATAAAAACAACTCTACTTTGATTTTAATTAATTATAAGAATGACACAGATCTTTCCAGATAAACTAACACTAGCACTTCTAAGCCCAGCACTGTTTGAGTGGTATAGCATTACAAAGAATGCCTTGGTAGCTTACTCTGATGTCTATGGGGTTGTTCTAGACTAGATTTTGTGGAAGGTGCTATGTTCATTCTCAGCCTAAAAAAGTATGTGCCAGCTCTGTAGGAGGAAAGTATGATTTTTCAGAAATGTATAGCATGAATTTTTAAGCTTCAGGATGAACCTGGCCAAAGCATGGTATATATGTTGACAAAAGGGACAAAGTTTAGGCATAATAGGCAATTAGCAAATTTTCAATAAGGAAAAGGTTGCCATAAGAAAAAGCAAATTTCTGATAACATTAGGTGAAGATATAGGTGGGATTGTACCTAAGGTGACTTGGTATTTCCCAATGCTTTCATTTTCAGTGTTATTCTTATTTTCAATTTCTCACACATTTTCCAGGGTTTAAGGGGTAGAAATAGAATTTTTCATGGTTGGTCAGTCTTTTCCTAAAGTTGAATTTTGTGGAGAAATTTTCAAGTGATATGGGTGAATTTTCAGGTAAAACCTGAGAATGATGGTCAGAGAGAACACACTTTTGCCCACAACTTCCCAACACACAGAAGAGTTTAAATATTCTTATGATTTCATTCAAGGATTTGAAACATAGTAAAAGTGTGTTCATTGCTTCAGGGATGCCTCTTTTATTTTCTCCAGTGTAATTCACCTGACTGACACACCCAACTAACTGAGGCAGCAGTTCATGGATCTTCAGTAGAAACATTAAGAGTTTGACAGGTAAATTCTTCAAGAATATCACTTGCCCTGAACATAGGCCATCCATACACATCATATGCATGAGAGGGAGCTTCAAATGCATTGTCCTAACAGGATGATCAAGCAGGTCTTCTCAAGTCCTCCTGTTTCAGCTGGGGCTACTGTGGCAGCCCACACACAGATTAAAAGGAGGAAAATTGTCTCAGGGATCTCCTGGCTGGAGAACTGCTGCTGTGGAAGTAAAAACAGTGGGATTATTGCAGAGGGGCAAGTGGAATAAACAGAATGCGGCCAAAGACATGAGTGAAGTCTAACTCTCTACACTCCTCTGCTGTGCAACCTGCTGGCAGCGTATCCTGGCATCTCATTGCTTTCCAGTGATTGTCCCACAGGGATGGTAATAGTCTTTCACTGTTTCCTACTGTCTTTTTGTTGTTGTTGTTCTAGAAATAAAAGCCTCTGCTGCAGACCTGAAGGTACAAACCTTATCAGTGATCCACTTCGGTGGTCTATATGGCTCTATATGGTAGCACAACTTCCAGTTTTCAACATTTTTTTCATGTTTGTGTTACCACATTTAAAACACTTTGTGAGATGAACCTGAAGATGTCAGTCAAACATGCCAGGCTCTACCAGACAAGAAGTTTCTTATGCAACTTTAATTCAATCACTCTGTGCACACATGTTCGAATATAGTTTTGCATTACTATAATCATATGCCTCTTCTGGACTTGACCTTTCTCTGCAGAACCATTGGGAACAATTAATGGGAAATTTCTCTTTTTTTGCTGTGGTGAGGATTTCACTAAGGGTGTGAAATGAGCAAGTGCTCTATGCTAATATACTCAGTGGTGCTGCCTGGAGGAAGACAATTCCTTTTCACAGCATCTGCTAATGTTTTGAAATGTGGGTTGTTGTTTCTGTGTGTGTGTGTGTATATGTGTGTGTGTGTGTGTGTCTGTGTTCACTGAAATAAAACCAAAACCCTTCAAGGGTTTTTGAGAAAATATAACAGCATCAAAATAGTTGTTTTCAAATCAAGAGCAGGGAGTTTTTTACAGAGGTGGCTACTGGATCCTACTTGAGAGTCAAAAGTCAATGTTCTGCTTGCTTCAGCAGAGACTTCCTATGACTCCGAAGTTTTTTTTAAAAAAAACATTGAAACATTTGAACATCTGTGAAACATTTCAGTTTTGGTGAAACAACACATTAGAAAAAAATTTCATCAAAAGTATTCTGACAAGGCCTATTTTTGATTTGCTTCTGTACTTGGGAGAAACTGGTGGCTGTCTGAAGAATAATATTTAGGCCTGCTTTTTTTTTAAGGGAAAAAACACTTCTAGATAGCTAATAAGAGGCCAGTCTCCATAAAAAGAGACTGCTGAGTCTCCTTTCATGCTCTTTTATGCCTACTGACATTCTTTATTGAATTTTAAAGAAAAAATGTATTTTATTTTTCAATTTTGACCAAAAACTGCTCCTCGTTAATATTTAGAACTAGCACAGTGCTAAAACTTTCAGCAGAGACATCTGTTTGCATTAAGAAGCTTCTCGTGACAATCATACTAGCCATACAGGCTTGCCATATAGAAGCACATAAGATATCTGAAAAGCTATGGAGAATACCTGAGATAGGAATGTTTACAGTTATTGCTCTTGGTAAAGTGAACATGAGCATTCACTTGCTCTATCTGTTTTGTGAGATGGGTATTCAATCATGCAACTTATTTCATGTTATATGTAATCTTCTTCCAGATATTATGGAAACCCTCTGTTCTATTAGTACACCTTTAGGTAGACTAGTAGCTAACTCCTACTTTATTCAACCTGTCCTTGCTCAATCGCACGTAGTGGATATTCCAAACATGTATGCTGCTGTAGTTTCAAAATTCTCACACAAAAATCTTGAGATCCAGTCAAGTTACAGGCCTGCCCTGTACATTGGGACAGAGATGACAGAAGAAACTTTCAGGAGTGTTGGAGCATTAAAATAACAAAACTAAGGACTATTCTCTCAATCAGGCACACAGACCCAGGAATTTATAACCTCCTTCACAAAAATAAAGGTAAGTAAGTCAAAGATTTGAAACTGCAGAAGGGCACGGTTGTAGCATCAAAACAATTCTAACACTGTTCATGAGAAGAACCATAGGAATATTTTGCTTTGCTGTTGTCACATCTCAGATTCCATCCTGAGTTTGATCACTTAAGTAATTTTGGATTGCAGAATCTCATTCATTTTTTGTAAGCCTTGCTGTTTTAGACAGTCTAAACCTTCACTGATCACAAGCAGACTGTTTCGGTCAATCTAATTGCAGCTCAACTTGAGTGAAAGATGCGAGGACTGAGTTGTTTGGATGCTAGATCTTCCCTTTGTGTTATTCCACATTTTGGAGCTCGCTTGCAGTCATTCTGGTTTCTAATACAAGTTGGAACAATTTAAGCTGGATTGTGATGGTCACCATATTTCAGCTGTGAATGTTATTGAAGTTTTTAAAAAACATCTTTGCACGGTGATTTCATCTTCCACCCAGAATATGCAAAGATCTGTTCCAGGAAACACCTTTGGATAGCAGATTTGACATTCAAGTCTTTCATAGGTTGTGAGCTAAACAACAATACAACCTATAAAAGCATTTCATAATTCAGATTTTCTGCTCATATCAAGTATTTTAGGTATGACAGATCTATTTTGAAATCCTAGCCCAGGTTTTCTCAGTGAATACACAGTAAAAAATATACTTTAATAAGGTGCTCCCTCTTTAGCAAACATTTGCTAATGGATTTCACAATAACAATTCATGTTTTCAGGGTAAAATCACATGCAAACTGAACATTCTATATTCTGGGTGGAAACACCAACAGTTTTCCATCTTCATTAAGAATGGGTTGGACCCAAAGTTTTTTGCTATAGTTATTAAATCATGTCACATGCTGTGGTGTTGACAGGTCTGGACTTCTCCCAGAATGCTATTGATTCAGAAGGATGCATATTTTCTGGCACTGGCCAATTTTCAGACAATGCTCTTTGTTTCGTAAGAGACACAACTGTGTGACTGATTGCTTTCTTTTATGAACAGGATGTATTCCTTTTACCAGCTTGCATGTGTAATGTGGCAAGGTATCAAAACGACTATCTGGATAATCAAGACAAATGGGAAAACTTGAGTTGTTTGACTATTCTAAAGCCTGGGAATGGTTTAAAAAATATTTCTCCTGGCTTGTCACTCCCTGATTCCATTCACTGCCTTCTTTCCTTTTGTCTGGGCAGCAAAGGTTTTCCAGGCCGGAGTTATTACATGGCCCAAGTACCTTTTCATCCAGTTAACCTCTCTTTAATCTGAGCATCATAGCTTGTCCACAGCTAGGAGTGAATGAAGAGTTATCTCCTTCTAGTTCTTCTAATATAGACTCAATTAAAAATAATAGTAATTTTTAAACACCTTGGTTTTTGCACTTCTTTTGTTTTCCACTTACAGAGCTAAGCCCATTTCTTATAAAGTTATTTTAGGAGAAAGTCCTGGTGAATCCCATGGTCAGAGCAAGACCCATCCCACCATTGCTCATTGTTAAGTTCTGATTAATCTTCCCACTCAACTGCTGACTCACTCACTTTCCACTTTGTGCAAATATTTAATTTCTTTCTTCTTCTGGAACACTTTCTGTAGAGTCCATTACTGTAGTATCCAAGCAAATTTTCAACATCAACAATAATACTACCAGTACAGTAGAGTCTTTGTGACATCCTTCTCTTAAGCATCTCAGACTGCTCTACAAATGTTAACCACTGCAGCACTCAAATAAAACAACTAAGTGATATGCTGCTGTCTTTCACAGGCCGAGAACACTGGGATATAGCACTGTGAAATCTATTACTGCAGGCCTGCTGCTGCAGGGTAAATCAGAAGTGGTACAAAACATCTAGGAATATTCTAGGCCAAACTGGGAGCTGCAACCCTTATAAAGATAGTTTCACAAGACCTACTTATAATCACTCATTTGATGCTGTTAAAAGTGAACCAGTTGGAGCAAAATTGTTAAAGTGAGTGGTTAATCACTATATGCAGGTGTTCCAGCAGTTCCACCATATCAATGAATAAATCAGAAAGAAGCACAGTGTTTAGCCTTTCTCCAGAAATCCTTGAGACCTTTCTAAGTTCTCTGGTGTCCTCCTGATTTGGACCAGGAACTTCAAACTTGGCAGAGGATGGCTTTTGTGACAGAGACGGGTATTTTCATGATTTTTCTAACATCTACCTAAATTTAGCCTAAGTTTAAAAAAATGTAGAAAAAAGTAGAGTTTGCACAAGCCCAGTAGAAAACAGGTGCAGTTGAACTGCTGAACTCTCCAAAGATGTCATCCTTGTTGGGCAAGGTCCACCCTCTTGCAGCTCCTAAAAATGCTGCCTGGGTAGTGCATGCACCATTTCTGCAGATGACTGAGTGTGGTTAGACTCCAACAGATTTTCCCAAACTGCTTAGGTGTGGCCAACTGCTAGATCTGAGGGCAGGGAAACTGCCTCTTTTTGTACTCTCAGTTGCTTGGCATATAGAAAAGAAGGATATCAATAAAGAAGGGCTAAAAAACAGATCAGGATGGGGGAGCAGAAGAGTAGGAAAAACAGATTAGGGCAAAGAGACTTCTAGGAGAAGAAGGAGACATTCAGTAGGGGATCAGGATGTGAAAGAAATAAACTGGGACTGAGAATGGGAATAAGGAGACTGGAACTAGCTGGTTAAGGACACCAGGAGCCAAGGCATCAGGGAGAAAGCATAAGCCAGAACTCATCGGAGAGTCATCTTCTCCCTTGAAACTCTGGATTTGAAACTAATAAAATAAAGCTTCTTCAGGCCAGCTGCAATCTGAAGATTGAGGCTCCTTGATGACGCTGTTGAAAACAGACAGTGGTTCACTCTCCCCCTTGATTAGTAAAGCAGAAATCTAGTGTTTTTTTGCTACTTTATGCTCTTCAAAAAACTTTCAAGGACTGCAGGATAATCCTTAATGCAGTCCCTCCTTAGAGAAGCCTGGGGCAGAGTATTTCAAAGTCAAATGACCTGCTGGATCACTGGCCACTAAACTCAGGCACTGTGGCCATAAAATCCTCTTTCATCAGTATTCTGCAACCCATTAGGCTGCTTTTTCCTTTCTTCTAGATTCCTTGTCTCTGGCAAGCAAAAAGTCTACCTCTGTCTCGGCAAAAGATAGTTGTATTTAAGCTTCAAGATTACCCCTGATTTTCCCAGAACAACGCTGATCTGAGAACAACTTTGCTCCAGCTTCCTGAACTTAATAATGCTGAATTAACATAGTTTTGCATTCCTTAAAGCTTTCTCTGGAAGATAAAAATATTCATGTATATATTGAACCTCAAATGCAAATAGAAATAGGCAAAATAGCCCTTCACCAAAGACTTTTTTTTCCAGTCAGTAGTTTTCTTGTAAAAAAATGTCATCCCAGCATCCAGAAACACTTCTTCTTGAAATCTCTTGTCCTTCTGTTCCCTAATTTGTAATAGCTAAGTGAAAAAAAAAAAAAAAAAAAAAAAAAAAAACCAAACCCAACAACTAAAACAATCCCCCACAAAACAAGGTGTCGTTATAACACTGTAATTTTTATTGCTGATGTCAAGGACAAACCCTGATTTCAGTTACCTAGTAACAGGCACAAATTCTGTCTCGGCAGTGCCACTGTGATGAATTGCTTGATTGCCCTCAGGAATCAATCATGGTTCCTAGTATCTTGCTGCCTGGCAGAGAGCTGCCTTTGTTATCTAACGATCACTAGGCATTTCTTCCTGTTCTGACCCCTATGAGGAACACCCTGTTATTCTTTGATACACCGGACGAGTATCTCGTGGCACTGTGAAGGTGCTGTGGTTTATATTTTCACTGTATATTTGGGTGGGGAATGCTTTGTTGTTATTCAGTCATCTTGAAATCGCTCTTACTGCGCGCCAAGTTAACAAAAAATGCAAATAAAAGCATTCATCCAGAGAATCTAAGCAGGCAGTGCAGGTAAAAGGAGATCATTAAAGACGAAGGTGAAGAAAAGAGAGGAAAGAGTGCACTTGGTCTATCTTAAGTATGGGATGGCCAACTAGACTAGCAGCTCATGCCTCATTCAAAACCCATGATGAGAGAGAGCATTAGGTAGGCAGTTTGATCACTCTCAGTGGGAACATTTCTGGGTTGCCACCACTCTGATTACTAATGTACAGAGCAGGTACTGCTCATCTGTATCCCAGCTGCCAAAGATCCAGAAGGCTTCTCCATCATCCTTTTCTTCAGGATCTTCTCAATATGACATGCAGAAGACCATGGGCAGGCAAGCAGTTGCTGCCTGATGATGCCACTGCCATTGGAGACAACTGGACACTGGTGCCTGAGCACTTCCTTTTCATCTGCTCCTGGGTTACAATAGCTACGCTGGCCTAGCGCTACCCAGAGCTATTCCTCCCTCCACCCACTTCCAGCTGCAAGTGAAGCAGATGAGCTTTGATGCGAAGGAGACTGTACCTTAGGCAGGGAACTGGAAGAGGGAAAAGTATGTTTCATCATGAAGGTAGCTGAATGCTGCTGGATGGCACTGAAGCATACATCTTCTGCAGGAGTGGCAATACTGGTTCAGCCCATGGGCCACATGGCTTGGTTTTCTATCTTCAGCCAGAGCCAGACGTAGACCCCTATGACAGAATAAGAGCAGGGCGAACAAACTCCCTTTTCCCTCCTGCCTCCAATACTCTCCTAGCGTTCATTTTCATCTCAAGTGATTTCCTGAGCCTTTAAATCACTTGAAATCAAATGATTTCCATTATGGCTATTCAGTGACTCCCAGGGTGGATCTCTCTTCCAGGTCCTTGGTCTGTCTCTCCTGAATCCACATAAGCTTCATGCACCTACACGGAATTTCTGTGTTGTGCGAAAAAAGCCATTGACCCAAGCCCTTCATATGCTACAGTCAGCAGAATATATATGAGTGTATGTCTGTATACAGTTGTTGGGCCATCCTGTCATTCTGGCATCCAGAAAAGTGTATATTATCACTTCTGTGACATGGTTGCAGGATGAATAGGTTGCATACCAGTATTTCTCAGTTATTATACTAGGAAATAGCAGGGCTTCTGAATTGCTGTGTTGTGAAGTACCAGGTTACTTCACCTTCAATCACTCTGAGTATAAAGATGAACTAATTTTTTTGAGTACTCATCTATATAGGCCTAAAGTGACTATAATAGTACCCACTTACCACAAAGGGTTGTTTTAGAAACAAATTAATATTTGTGAAGACTATCAGTGATAAATGCTATAAAATCCTGTGTGGGAGACCTATTTTTAAAAGGCTGAAAGCATGCAGCATCATCACGATGTCTTCCCAGAAGAAAGCTGGGTAAAGGTCATACAGGCTACTATAATTCTGTTGTACTCAGTGCAACCTTAATAAATGCTTCCTCAATATTCCTCTGAGTACTTAATTAATAACAGAGATGGATCCAAGCTACAGGATCTTGATCTGGATCCAAATGCAGTTGAAATTTGAGGTAGTTCATATGCAGGATTTCTCTTTCTAAGTAAGAATTGTCAGCTTTACTGTGCTGCTCACCCCCAGCATATCTGAAGTAAAAGATGACTTACAGAGTCAAAATAAGTCAAAATACTGACACTAAGGTATAAGCAAATACAACTCTACTGAAGCTCTAGGAAGCATGCATACTAGTGTTGAGTTTTAACAAATGAGCTGAAGGTATAAATTCGATTCTGCTGCCATCTTTTAATTAAAAGCATTAACATTTTTGTATTATTTGGCCTCTTTCTTAGGACAACTAAATGACCAGTGCTTGGAATGAACTGTCCCAGGAGCACGAGGCAATTTGGTAATAGAAATAGAATGTCCTTGCTGTTCCCTGCTGGTTCTTTTCTAGGAAATTCAATTATGTTCTGAGAAGATGAGCCTATCGATCTATGCTTTTGAGCAAAACGTTGAAAAGTTGAATTACTATTTGGATGTGTTAGCTTGGCTTATACTATGATTCGCTGTTAGACTTGCAGGAGCCCTCAGCAGAAGCTACTTTTTCTTCACTACCCTACGTGCAGGGGTGACTTGCAGTGCTATCTAACTTAACCTAGTGCTCTGTCTTGTTCCAGCCTGTTGTTTACACCACAGCATGAGATACAAGGCAACTGCTATGCCTGTGCACCCCTAAATTGGACTCTGATGTAGGTATCTCTTTACATTTTCTGAACACACTGAGGCAAGAGAAGTACATGAATATTTTAAATGCACAGTGGCTGTGTTATTAATGTTCCTTCAGTGTGACTCTAGTCCCACTTTTTGTAAAGGTTTTTAAAATCTTTACAAATACTAATTTTATAATGTGTAATCAGTGGCTATCAAATTACTGATTTATGATTTAACATACTGTTAATTCTTCAACAGATGAATGTGTTGCTTATTGTCATGCTATATAACCCTCTTTATATCTCTGGCATGGGGTATAAAGATTTAAAACATAATCATTGAATCTACTACTCTGTTATTATATGTATGTTGATATAAAATATGACCAAAACATCTCATTACACGTATATTGACTAAAATCACACTACAAAGGGGAATATCTTATTTGAAAAGAACTGGAGAATAATGTATATTGGCTCTAAGTATATAAATTAAAGTATATATCTAAGAACAGCTCTGATTTTTTAGACCTGGCCGAGTATTACCATTGTATTCTGTCTTTTTGGAAATCACAAAACAATTGCAAGACCAGCAAGCAGGCCCTATAAATGTATTTACTGTGTCCCCTTGTAGCTTATTAGTATGCCAATAAACAGCAGAAATGGAGTATTCAGCACATTTTTTGCACATTTCAGTGGGTCTTTTTGCACTTAGCTGAGCCATTGACCTGTGCATCTACAAAGAACAGCCAATATTTTAAAATCAGAGTTGTAATTTGTAATACTTATTTTGAGAGACATCTAAAAGAGGCATGACGTCCAAGAAATGCTGACCAGAAGATTTCTGAAAATCAGGCCCTTCTGACATTTCCTGTGTTGGGCGTTCAAATCATATGATAAAACACTGAAATTTCTAAGCATTTTTGATATGCTGATAATGATGTTAATTTGATAATCTGTTAATATGAGAGCTGTGGCTGCTGTCCAAGTGTCCATTTAATCAGAGGCAAAGGCATCAATGTAAATGTTAAACAAGAAGAGAATAGAATATTTTAAAGCCAAGAAGTTCTGTGACAATGGAATTTGTTCCACAGTTGCTTCCACATCAAAATTTTCATTAACTTCCATGGGAGGCTTTATCTCTGTCTCTGGTCTGTAAGATGCATTGCTAACAATGCTTTTGTATTGCTCTGGGCAATGAATATGCTCCTATCATGGAGTGACATATGTAAGGTTGGCTCATGTAAACAGTGGTGTGCAGGACAAAGTCACTACTTTGGAATTCAACTTTCACGCTTTTTCCAGCATCTCCCCACAAAACATGTGTAGTTAATTCTGCACAACTGCGCTAAGCATATAGCAACTACATTTCTCTCAGACCTGTTCAGTGTCTTGCTAAGGTACTGCAAGTCCCTAGGACATTTGCAAAGTTTGCCTCCAATGAAGTCTGCTTTGGAAAACCCCTCTGGTCTTCACTGACATAGATCTAACCCTGAGTGCAGAGGGAGATTAACAGCACTCTTATCTGAGCTCTTAGCCTAGCTCTGTGTAGAAAACTGATTAACTTCAGTGCAAGGTAAATACTGAGAAAACTGCGGGAATTATTGCAGAGAGGAGATATTACAGAAGGAGGGACCAACACTGATTTTTAAGCACTTTACATTTATACAAGAGCCTGACTGAAGTGAGAGGAAAGATTTGAATGACTTCAGCAGGCTCTGGATCAGATTCTACTTGTTTTGTAACTTTGAGTACAATGCTTTTGCTAGTACTAAGTAAACCAGTTTAAGTATTTCCTGTGACTCATTGAAAAGTAAATGAGCTATTTAATACATATGTACGTTTCAATGGATATAATCTAACACCAGTCCAACTACACGGGCAGAATTATGTAAATCACTATTAGGCTAGAAGCAACTGATAAGATAATTGCTAAAACACCATTAACAGGAAGGCAGCCTGTGTGAAAAAGCAGTGCCGGATCAATGCTTATTTAATTGCCATGTGATTTCAGTTACGGAACCTTGCTCCTTATTCTTACCTGCCTAATTTAAGTAATGAGATGCTATGTGTTTTTCTTTGTCATAGAGAATATTACTGTATGCTGTGCTCAATACACAAGTAAATGCTTGAAATGCAGTGAACCATGCAATAGTCTAAGGTAAAAGTATATTCCACATGGAATAAAACAAAGTAAAACTCATCACTGAATTTGAATGCCTTCCACAAGAGCTACACAATAATCCTGTAATAAGAAAATGTCCCAGATGTCCTTTCAAACAAGCTATGAAACCTAACTGGGAACCCAAACCGACGATGATGTCTCTGGATAATTACTGCTTCACTTCATAGTGCCCTCAGTGGAAGACTGATTTTTTTTGTTGTTGTTGACTTGCAGGCATAACACATAATTAAATACATAAAAAGGCACTCCGATTGCATCTGGCTACTGCACAGAATGAAATCAGGAAAATCCAGAGCTTTTTAATCTAGAGCTTATATTTCATGTAGGAAACCACAGAGCTGCTTTCTGACGAAACGACAAAGTGCAACCAAAGTTCGTAAAATGTAGGTGGATTTTAAATCAACAAGAAGTTCTTCCTGTGCTTGTTAATTTCAGTGAAATCTGACCCATTAAAAAACCTAGAAAAATGTCAAGGTCATTGCCAATAGCTTTGATTAGCAGTAAAAAAATGGGACAAAAGAACAGGCTAATGGTATGAGGACATTAAATATTAAAAGGGAGCTATTGATTTAAAGGTAGTATCTCTAAAGCTAAGTAGCAGTAGCTATTGACTAAATGCTATATTTCTGACAATGTGTTCTCCAACCTAGTGGTGTTTTTAGGCTTTCTCAGCTGTCTTGTAAATGTTACCTATTCTGTTTTGTTTATCATTGGTTTTTAATCTAGACTACATGCAAGTAATTTTTAAAAACATAGTAAAGTAAGAGAATGGACATTCTAACTTTTTCACAAATCGTTACACGCACTAATTTATGCTTCTGTGTTTGAGTGTATACAGAAAAGGTAGTAAATAACAGACACTATCTTAGGGACACCTTTTTTATATTCCAGTTCCCAAGAAAAGGCAGCAACACACAAATATATTCCAGCTGCAAGGATGTGTATCTGTGAGCTGCAAGTACTCATATACTTTTCTCAAGCATTGGAAATTTCTTCAAGAAGACAAGTAACAGGAGATGGGAAGATGGAATACCCCTTTCATTATTACTAGGGCTTGGAAGGGGCAGAAAGGGGCAACAAGGGAAGAGGAGAGGACCCTGAGCTTACCTCTTCACTGGCCTTCCTCTTCCCCATCCCCAAATAACCTTTCTGCACTCAGCAGAGCAGAAATGCACACCTACAATACTTTAGCGCTAGCTTGCTCAACACTTTCACATGCCAGAGACACCCATGCATCATCAGGAGATGGCACAATCTTTCCAAGTGTAAATTTTACCTGGAGAGTGAGTCACCCACAGGTGCCCTTATTCCCTGGGTAACCGCCCTGCATGTTTGTCCTCCAGTCTTGTGCCACCTCTCTAGGCAGTTACAAGAAGAATGCTCAAGTGAAAGCCACCTTTTTGATAGATGGAGCTTCTTGGTCTTTTTATGGGAAGGCATGAACTAGCTCAGTGATTTTTGTGGGGCTTTAATTCCACAGGTGTGGCACAACTACAGAAAATCTAGTTTTTTGCTTGAGGAAGCTAAAATAGCAGTGGAAATTATAGATTAACCAAATGCCAGCAAAGTGGCCATCCTATTTGTCATTGGCTAAATCTAGTGCACTGTCATCAACTCCAGTTAAGTTCTTGCAAAATTAGACTATGGTAAGTGTCACAGGCAACCACCTCAGATGTTCTACTAGTTACTATGAGGTTATGAAGCTGATGCTTTCAATCAAAAAAAAATGTAAATTTGTTGTAAATTAAAATGAAAAGTTTAGTCTTTATGAGTTATGGTGACTTCCATTTACGATAACATCATGATCATGATAATTTGTGATTAATATAATGCCTTTTTTTCAGATGGGTATCATTTTCAAAAGATCAAACGTATGATACAGAAATATTTATGAATACAGAAATGTATCTAACATTTACTAGATCATTTGTATGATCTTCAGTGACTGCATTTATATGACCCATAAGGGCTACAGTGCACTTTTTATCTATGTCCCTAATGAAAATAATAGCAATGTTCATCAACACTTTGCATATCTCCAATAATCCTTATGCTAGGATGACCTGCAATCACACTACAAAATCAGACCCAACAACACAGGGATGCACACTGAACTGAACACTAGCTTCTTCCTTTACCAGCAGGTGTAGATACATGTGCCATTGTCTCCTACCTGTCAGCAACCAGTGCAGTGCTTGTGCTTTAGGTCTGTGGATGTGTGGCCTTTTCCAAGCTACTTGAAGCCAAATTGCAGCAGTGTCTGGCCCTAGGATTAGTAGCTTTCTGGTGTAGTTCACTTTGTATTCAAAATTAGACTTCGGTGCACAATGGAGTTTCAGGACTTTTAACTTGACTTGTACAAGTGGAGCTGACTGAAAAGTAGGATTTTCTGTTTCTGGTAACTTGCTCAAGTCCTAAATTTCAAAATTTCTCACAAACAAGAAAATGAGGACAAAAAAATTAGTTTCAGAAGCACAGAAAAAGCTTGTTTCCAAAACAAAATATGTTTCCTAGATCATGCAGCAGCTTAGATAAACTGATATGCCTGCTGATTTCAGTGATGGGTCTCAGGAGCTCTGAGCTGTGCTACTGCGTGGGGGTACTGGGAAGCTTGAGCAGCTCGAGTTATGGCCGGGGTTCCTACAACTTCTTTGCTTCCTGCTGGAAGACAGAAGCTGAATCGCAGATATAGCTGGGCCCTTTATGATCTCCTGACTCCAGGGCAGAGAGTCTGGGAGCTCCGGACCTGGAGAAATGGACCCTAGAATGGGCTGTCTATGGGCTAGGGACTAGAAAGAGTGACCTATAAGGCAGATAACCCAAAGCTTGGCATCCAAAGCTAGGAATCTGATATTGCCACAGCCTGATGATGGATATCAGGACTAACGCACTTAGGTGAGGACTGGAGCTGTCTCTTTAGGAACCTTGCACTAGATTCTGCAAAACACTGTTAAAAATTGAGATTTTTCTGAATGGAACATTTCAGGGGGACATCCAGGTATTTTCCTACTACAGTTTGTCTCACTGGAGCATTACTAATCAGTTCCTGCTATAAACTGAGTCATCTTTTCGGACTACCATTTGAGTTAGTGCTAAGGAATCTGTAAACTGTTTTAGGAATCATCCAACGTAAACATTAAAAACAAATCACATAGAGTACATATCCTTATTATTCTTGGTAATTAAACTAGGAACACGATGAAAGATTGTCTGTAATAAAAGAAACTCAGTTACAGTTGGAGCTCACTGATAAATTCATGGCAGCAGTTTCTGAATAAGAAAATGTAAATATTTCACAAGAGACCATAGATTAAAGAGTGACATTTTGTGTGATTACAGAATCCATCACACTGATACTACCTTTACTGTCATAGGTAACAGTAATATAATTTACTTTCAGCATCAATTCTCCTTATATCTTCGGGAACAAAGAAAATATGAATTATCATGGATGGAAAAAACAGGGGAGTAGAAGATGATATCCATCATCTTTTCATACAGATAGGCTAGAACAGATGTTGCTCTCAGTTCAAGCTCCTGCTCTCCTCAGCCAAATAACCTACAATGCCATTAGACTGACGCTCTGTGATCCAGTGTCTTAGCAATAACAGTGCACAACACAGTATTTATAAGGCTTTTTTGTAATGGCGTAGGCCCAAAACCCCATCAGTGTTGATTACTTCTGCTGGTTGCTAGCAGAATGGCACTACAATCATTGGCCAAATTCTAGTCTTAAAATCCCTGCTGCAAAAGAAACCAAAACACTTGGCTCCTCTTCTAGTTCAAAATCTGATAAAAATCAGACTGTCAAACAAAATGTTTCTTTCATGTTAGGTAAAGTTCAAACATAAGCTTTTTATGCTGCTCCTGCTGACATGTAAAGTTTAGTTTCGTACTTCTTAACTCTACCGCACATACCTGTAAACAAAAGAACAGTTGTTAATGCTGCTTCTTGTGGTGGTATCCTAAACAGTCCTTCATTTATTTTACTAGTTATCCTATGTAAAGTACTGAAATGACTTAGTTAAACCCTGTTAGAAGTATTAAATAAAAAGCAGGAGTTTTTTAATCTTGCAGGAAGTAAAACATGTACCCTTTTGCAAAAATATCGGGTACCTGCCCTACCCTGAGTGACACAGCTGGGGATTTGAGTGGTTTTCAGCCAAAGCACACGGCAAGTTGCTATGAACACATAGCTTAGAATGTAGATCTTTTGGGATACAATTATTAAGTATTGATGAAAAAGAAAAATGAAAGAAAAATGAAGGAAATGAAAGGATGTTTGCCTTAAAAGTGAAATCCACAAATATTATGCTCCATTTAAGTGAAGATGTAAGTGGGACACAAGAAGTGCACAGACTCTGTGCTATCCTTCTGCTTGGGATAAATTTCTTTCTGTATGGAAGGGTGGAATTTATTTCTGTTTTTTCTAATACTTTTTTTTAAAGTTTACAATTCAACATTGTGGCTCTCTTAAAACAGCATGTCTGGATTGTTTACATACACGAGTGTCCCATTTTGAGATGTTATTGAAGAAGAGAGATTAGACATATGACAAAGAACATCAAACAATTTTTTAAACATTAAGATATACTAAAGTACTTTCAAATACCGAGATGAGCATTCTCATTATATTCAGTGGGACAACTCACACAAATAAGTTAGCATGTGACTTAATGTATTAGTATTATGACCTTAGTTTGTAACCTCTCAAACCAGGACCATGGTTTTTTTTGCAGACTTAGTTTATACCCTGATGGTGACAGGACTCTTTGTGGACTGCTGAAATGTGAAATCAATGTAATGCACTTAAGAAAAATAAGTATAAATAGAAAACATTAATGTAGGAGTGGATAAAGTACTGGAGAATATAGTATAGGAAATAATTCCGTACTAGCAGTGGCATGGAAGCAATGAGCTATCTTTAAAGTCCATTAACTCTGTAACTCAGTGCATCTCTTCTCTAAGTTTCTAGAATTCTACATGACATTTTGTGATTTCCTGCTCTCTTCCTATAGCCTCTAAAATAATTTGAATTTATATTTATCACTTATTATTTTTAACTCCTTTTTTTAGCATCTTTTATCTGCTGGGAGTGATGTGACAGAATATATAATGTAGAAATCACCACAGAAGCAATAAATTCACTTCAGCCTCACCTTTGCCATTTTTAGTTCATTTGCAGTTGTGGCACAGAGACTGCTGTGATGAAAGTAGGTGTGGATCAATCTTATCATAAGATTAAAGGTGATTTAGTGTGGTATATTAAAGTGTGTATGTATAGAAGCATATGAAAGGTGTCTTGATATGATACAAGTTCATAAACATGTTCCTGCCACCATACCTTTTGCTCTGATGTTTAATTGAAGTCAAAATGATGAGAATAAGGAAGAGTTAGCTGGATATCAGAAAAAATATTTTGTGGAGTACATAGCATGCTATAGCAGTATAAAAAGTTACACATGCACCACTGAGTGAAACATGCACCCATATCAGGAGATGAAGCAAATGTAAGTTGCAACTTCCCTGCAGATCACTCCATCCAGAAGAAGAAGAAGATTTGTTCCCAGATTCACCAAGGGGAAGTGGTCCACAGATCATGAAGTATCTGGCATAGTGCTGGAGTAATTGCTAGATGCACAAGTACAACTTTTGGGCCTGTATGTCCCTAAGAGCAAATGGACTCCATGAGAGGATGTGCTCAAGGAAGGATGTGCCAAGATCCTAGAGAAGGTCTCTATAGTGTTGCCATTTTTGGTAAGACTAATTCTATATATTCCCTTGCGGTTTCAGCTTCCCTGCCTCGTGACAAGGAGCACGTTCTGTTTTTCCACCCAGATCAGTGGAACAGACAAGTCAGTAGGCATATGACAGAGAGGAGTAAATCCCTCCTCAGTTCTATGCAGTGCTTTCCATGATCTGCACCAGACTCCCATTTCTCTCACAGTTATCCTAAGACACGTTTCTGTTGTTTCCCCTTTGTCCTTGTCACCATCGTACCTCCCAGGAGCAGAGGGTGCAGCTCACAGCAGAACACAACTTGCATACATAAATGCACTCCTGGTGACCATTACTTAATTACATTACATGCACAGGACTCCCTGCATACTGGAAGTGAGTCATGGCAAAGAGGCACACCTTTTACTTTATCAGCAGTTCTTATCCTCCTGGGACTGAAATTTTTATTAAACGTTTATTTGTTACTTTTTTATTCCACCGAACGTAGTATGGATGAACAAAACATTTTGTGGAAAACATCTGCCATCCTTAAGAAAAACAGAAACATTCCAGGATACTAAAATCCTAAATAATTATTTTGACTGAAAATATTTGGGTTTTGTGGCAAAGTATTTCTACTTTTAAAAGGATTTTGTGAACAGTTTTGATGGTAACTCCCCAGCGTACATGCACACACAGATGACCAATTCCTTGTTCCAATATCTACCAAGTACTGTAGAACAGAAAAATTTTGGAAGAAAAAAGTATGCTGAACATAGAAAGAATTCACTTTAAAAAAGAGGAAATAATCCATGTATGTGTTCTCAACTCCAAAAAAAGCAACTTTTTTGCAGAAATCTCTATGGGATTGTCCAAAGGATTTGATCTGACCTGTAGTTAATCATTGATCATCCTCCTATGTAACACTGCAAGTCACATGACTTGGTAAATAGCATATAGGGGAAGAATGTAATAAGTAAATATTTAGCCACTAGCTTATTATTTCCATTTGTATCATGTACAGCAAACAGTACTGTGTACAAACTGCCATTTCCTTAATAAGAAAAAGAAGTGGTAATGCCAATAAAAGATGATTATTTTTACAGAAAAGTGGTTACAGATTTTTCATGCTTTAATTCCACTTACTAAACAAAGATTCTTCCATTAGTGCATAGGTTAGGTATTGCTTTTGTTTGCAGTGCAGTTTATATACTTTCTTTGAAAAGTGATGGAAATAATCTGTTAAGGAGTTGCCATAAAAAAGAGTAGAGAGGACTTCAAAAGAACCTCCAAGTAATACACAAATTGGTGCTTTGAAAATTTTCAGGGCACTTGCGAATGTTTCATGTTAAATGGAGTTCCCAATATACAATCTATGTGCTTTAAAATGTTTTGTGCTGTTATGACAACAAAGAGATTGGTGATGATCTCATTTCTTGATTTATAATTATAAATGTAACCCCAGATGCTACATTTTCTGAGGATCCTCCTGAGAATCAAAACACTAAGAACTTGATCTTAGCACCTGCACCCAACCACAGCCTTGGAAATGTGTGTTATTATGTAATCAACATGAGCAAGACACTGAGTTGAAACCGGGAACACCCAAACTGGCGGTGCACATTCTGAGGGAAAGACAAAGAGCACTGGTATTGGTGTGTTATAGAACATATGCAATCCACTTTTTTACTAAAAGCAAAATGAAAAAATACTGTTTTAAGTTACTCTTGTAACTTAAACTCCTTTCACAGTGGAATGTAACTTTAGATATATTCTGTTGCAAAAACAGGTGCCTTGTTTTACAGAGAACATGTCCTAATGTACTCAACAGCAATGAGAAAGTCTTTCAAGAATGCTGCTGTTGATGGTTATTCAGTATTTATCATCCTTCCTTTTTACTGTTCTAAAACTTTCAGTCATCTGGGCAGACAACTGGAAAATGTCTTTAGACTTACATGACTGTTCATATACTGTCAATAGTGAAGAGCCAATAGTCAAACTAAAGATTCTTTGAAACAAACGGATTGAAATTTATTTCCTAAACTCTTTGGCACAAGGTTAAGAATAGAATGTTTAGCGCTACCAGGATGAATCTGTGAACTATTCACAGGTAAAAAGAAGATCTTGTTGCAAGAAATCCAACCTCATAAGCACAATAACCTGAGAGCTGGAACCGACAATAACAGAAGTAGCCTGGGTGTCCATCAGTTATCTCACTTCACTTGAATTAGCTTAGCTGGAGCATGAGCGATCATAGCAGGGAACAAAGCTGCATGCTGATCTGATCAGCAGTCCAAGTAGCCCACTTAAACCATGCTAGGCTGAGCAGCATCACTAGGTCAGGCATCAGCTCAAGTATCAGCTGATGGCCAGCTACCTTGAGTTTAAATAGTACTTAACAGGAGTTAGAGATACTGTCTGGTGAATGAGAACTGGCTCAGGGGAACACTTGAGCTACAGCTTAAGATAAGGAACAAGTAAAGGTAAGCAAAAGTAGCGAAGAAAGATGGGGGAGAGAACAGATATAGGCTAAGGCTATATGATAACATTAGTGATAGCACAAAGCCATATATATATTAGTAGGTGGCCTGCCCAAGGTGTTCGAAAAGTTTATTTGGCTCTCAGCAGTGAAAAGATCCCTCCTCCCCAACCTTCCAGAGAGATTTGGAAAATAAATCTGTCAGTCCTAAAGAGTACATAAGCCTGAGTGGTCTTTGGGTTCTCCTGGAACCAGACTGATATTTAGTTCTACATATCTGCAGCTTTATTACAGCATGTTAGCTTTTCACTTCTTTGTGTTGACCTAAAAAAAAAGGAGGAGAGGTAATTATTTTCTTTCAGATTGTTAGCTGAATATATGTTTTTACAGAATAAAAGTGTTGTAGGCTTGGGGTATTTTAGTCTGGAAGTATTGGGTTTCCTACAGTATTTCTTCCTGAAACGACAAATTTAGGTACACTGTTGAAGAAACACTTTGGAATAATTTTGTTTACATAAGCTTTCAGTGGGCCATAGTGTTCTATATTTGGCTGATCAGGTAGAAAGAAAAAATAGATCCGTAAATAGGACACTCTCTCAGCCACCTTGGCACAACAAGCTGTTTACTTTTTAAAAATTTTCACAGCACTGATTTCCTGATCCATAGTACATTTGACACTCCTTCGAGTGATGTAAGTTTGGATTTACTGTTCATTTATTATTACAAAAAACAGATTTTCTGATAAATATTTTATTGTACTTACTGTTGGTGTCTATTTGGCCACAGAATATCTCATTATTTATGTGTTTTTGTCAAGCTGCTAACTATGCTGTGTTATAAAATAACTTGGGTCCTGCTATTTATAGCTATTAAAAGTATCTAAGAAATAGCTAGTCTTTAGATTTGTTCAACCAGATAAATATTGTTGATGGTTTTTTATATGCTCATTTCACTAGACATTTTTTAAATGGATTTTTTAATCTATGCTTTTTTGCAGTTAATCCAAACAAAAGTACACTGAGTTTCTTCGCTGAGTGTGTCTGCACTAGACTACATGAGCTTGGACGTTAGAACCCCCAAATTGTGTTTTTTCAGTCAGTTGGCTGCTCTAAGGTCATGCTGTGGCTGATAGGGATACTTCCTTCGTTCTCCTTCACCCCGGCTATGCATTCCTACCCGAACACCATGGACACCATTAGCAACCGTGCACTACACGGTCAACTGGAACAAGTGATTTCTCTCACTGACAGGCATGTATTTTTTTTAAGGGCTAGTGTTCAGCTCCATCCATGAGCCGATCCAGCGTGCCTTGTGGCACTTGTCCTGAGAACACCCTTCCCTGACCAGAAGTCCAAGCCAGGCCCAGAGGGGAGCATGCTGCATCCCAGCCACTAGACCACCATGGAGACCTCACGCTGACACTAAGTAGGTGTTGAAAAGGCCTGGTTTGGCTGGGGGAGCATGTGGGCAGGCCGCAGTTTTGAAGGTCTGGGCCACCACACCCTCGGGCCGGCTTTCGCTAAGGCAGCTGTGCAGTCCAAGGAAAACTCAATGAGATGCAGCTGTTCGGTTCAGCAGTGAGCTCTTCTCTGCCCCTCCCTAACGCATCCCAGAGGCTGGGACCTCTCTGGAGGCTTTTAAAAACATGTTCTTAACCCAGATATGATATGTCGAGTCTCGTCCGTCATCATCTGTTGCTTCACTTTAATAATGAATCCATGTTGAATAAATTAATTCATTTCTTTGTTACAAATAAATGAAATCACTTCTAACTACAAAATTAATTTGCTTTTAGTCTTGTTAGTTATCCTTTTGCCTTTTCTCCAACTCTCAAATATCCCCATGCACATGACAGGCCACAGAGATTTATAACATTTTAAAAGCAAAGATCTTTTTAAGTAAATCAACTTGAGGGTAAGTAGGAACCACGACTTCATTACTTTTTCTGTGTCTTGTAACAAAGAACAGTCATATCACCTTTATATTTATCTACTAAAAAAATATCTCCCAAGGCTAAAAGCTTCTCTGCCAAATTTTACAGCTTACCAATAAACACCTCAAAGTAAGGATTTAGAATGGAAAGGTTGACACACTGACACGAAAAATGTCAGAGGCTATGCTCTTACACTACTTTCCTTGTGCATATCTTTCAAAAAAAATGGACTCGTGAGGATTATTAAAGTGAACATTGACTATATATTTAATTTCAAAAGTTCTGGAATAAAATTTCCAGTTTAACATAGAGGCATAAATCTCTCCTGAAGTCAGTGAAGGGCTGGAGTTTCGCAGCTGTGCCTGTGACGTAGCAATTTTAATAGCTTTAGAGAAACAAGAACCGAAGTTGGCACATTCAAATTGTAAATAAGATTTGATAATTATAGTGTCTGTGATCTCATGTGAATAGTTTCTCTCGTACTGCAACATTTCTGTTTCAGTATTTTTATGTTGGCTCGCTGTTTTTATTTTCATATCTCGATGTAACCAGAAGACACTACAAATTCTCCAAAGACATTTTCCTTCAGTAATCATGGGATGTTTTACTTCTTTAACCTAATCACATTTCAAATCTAATGTGTTAGTTTTAGCAATGGAAAGTTCTTTTTATAAACTTTTATTGTACATAACAGATGTTCCTTGTAACTTGCTAGGAAATAGATGGCTAGGAAGAGATTGTACAAAACGAAGAACATTTTAGCAGCTCCCATTTTATTCAGCAGAAAGTTGCAGCTGTCACAATTCTGGCATTCCAGCATACCAAGCCCTATCTTAAATGACATGGATTTTTGAATTTCCAAATCAGACAATTGCTTTTCCTAACACCACACTGATGTGATCACGCCAAGTTATCAAATACATTCCCTCCTTGTATGTCCTTGGGAACTTTGGCAGAGATCAACAAAGAAGTTATACATGTAATATTTCTAAAAAGAATTATACAATGTTTCCAGTTGACCAAAATGTGAATTACAGAAAATGATGGTGATTATTGCTAGATTAGAGGAAACAAAGGTGCTGATGCTGCAAAATAACCACCTGTGCTTAAACCTAGCCTCCTCTATGGTCTGAAATGCTGGTGCCACACAGGAGAGAAACGTCTGTTTCAAATCTTCTGTGACACATTTCTTGTTCACTAGATGATATTTTTTACTGTTGACTTATGTTGAGGTGCATATAAATAAAAATTGGAATTCAATTAACATGCATGAAAAGAATTTCACACATTTTGCTCATTGCATGAATGCTTTAAAATAGCAAACCAGATTAAAAGAAAGATTATAAAGAATAAGCTTTGAATTTGAAATGAATTCATTGATTTATTACACATAGGTATGTGTAGTTAATTGAAACAATTATTTTAGAGCACCATATCAGGTAGAAACAGATGATCCCATCTTACAATCCTTTATTTTCTTTTACTGATTAGGAGAAAATGAGGTTTCTTATTTTTTCCTAAGGTTTTCTGTACATTGTCTTCATTAGAGGACTTCTTAAAAAATATATAGTGGTTTTATCATTATTAATTGCCTGCTTTAAATAATGTTCAGCTAGCTGATACAATTTGTTAGCTACCTTTCATGTGTACCTGACAAGTTGGTGGAACTGAAATGTCCTTTTATGGGCTGAATAGTTTAGCCACTCTCAGCCCTAAAATCCGCAAAACCCTAAAATTAAAAAAAATCTTAAGGCGCTTTGAAGTCTGTGGCATTTAGGCATCTACATCTGGATTTAGGTGTCTAAGTCAAATGACCTCTTTTTGCATGGGAGAAAGCCAATGGCAAGAGCAGGCACTTGGCATATCAGAAATTCATCTTTGTTCAGATGCCTAACATTAGGCCTGCAGATTTGAAAAGTCATATAAGTGTGTAGCAGAGCATGTCAGTCACCTCTGCAGAAATCACCCTGGCAGCTACATTGCATGTTATTTTAGAAAACAGAACAAATTCCTTACCAGGTGGAAATAAAAGAACTTGACTTGTTTAGCATTCTTGTGGCTCTTACACCGATTCACCTTTGCATCAGACTGACAGTCCTCCTGCTCGACCCATATGCACAAGTGAGCATAGAACTACCCGGGATGTATCATAGCTGGGGAATTGAATTCTATTAAGGGATGGAAACTTATTTTGTTTGTAACACATCTTCTCCAGCTTCCTAAAAACTGCATAATTAATTCAAAATGGTGGTTATTAGCAAGGCGTTGAATACAATTTCTGAGCAGGCAACATATGTTACATCTGTAGTTAGGTCATTATTCTGTCACTTGAAAAATCTCGGGCAGTTGTCCAGGAAAAATCAGATGATTTTAGATATTATTGTGAAATCATCCAATTATTTAAAAAATGTTTGAAGTTCTCTTAGCACCATCAGATATCACTGAGCCAAGAAGATGTCATAACTGGAATACACTGGAAATAAACTATTTTGTATTTTATGCAGATCCCAAGTTAGTTTCACAATACCCTTTGGAATTGTCATCAGCTGTTCAGAAGAAAGCTTGGAAAATTCACTTGTTAAAAACTCTAATTTGGGAGACAAGAAGGAAGACAAAACTTAAGCACAGAGGTAACAGACCAGATCCCATCATTTAAGAAAAAACAGGCCAATTTATACTGATTAAAGATCTTCCATAGGGATTCAAGATTTTCACGCAGTCTTGTCCTGCAGTTTCATATGTTTTTTTTTAAACTTTGGTAACTGAGGCCTATCTCAGTCCCAGTAAAGCTTCCCTTACTGGGCGTCCATTGGGCTACTGTATTCAGGTCCTGCGATATTAGACCACGGTCTTAAACTTTATGAGCATTCATATGCCTCGGCATATTCCTTTCTTTTATCTCTGCACAGAAATAGGATCTCACTGTCTTTCCGCATTTGGCATCGATCCATGTGCTGACTACTACATCTGGGGAAGAATACATATTCTCAGAGCAGTACTGGCTGGCTTCCTAATACTATGTTTTTTCCCAAATAGCCTATAGATATGTGCAGAAAAAAAAGTAGGTTGCAGTAGCTTCTCTTCCCACATGTGATTCAGCACACTGCAGATGACAAACATGAGAATAAAGGGGAAGTTTTCTCCAGAACCTTCTCATCTCAGGTAGGCTCCTTGCTTCTGATTTGCTCTAACCTGTTTTCCTTATCCCCTCAGCTCCTCATCTTTAATCCTTTCTGCCTTTGGTTTCACATGTACCTATTGTGTGGGTAGGGTTCTAAACAAGAAAACACAGTCCTAAGGTTGCCATTTACCTCTCCAGGATCATGTGGTGATTGAAAAAAATGTGAATAGGCTTTACAAAAGGTTCCAACCAATCACTTTTTACTTAAGTGACAAGCAGAGCTACACCGAATTGTAATCTTTCCAAACACATACCTTGGCTGCAGTTTGGTCGTCGTTCTTGAGACTTCTTTGGGTACAGATCAGAGCTATCAGGACTCTGGTTGTCATCACACAAGAGCTCCTGAAAATGATGTCTATCTAGTAAAGCATCAGAAGAGTCTCAGCTATTCCTCAGGCAATCTGTTGCTCAAAGAAGAGAAGAGAAATCCCTGAAATAGATACAATATTTTTAATAACTTCTTAAGAAACTATTGTCTCCTATGAGCATTTTTCTTATGTCTAAGAGACTTTGTCCACACTGAAAGAAAGGCTCAAATTCCCATGAACTTCCATGTATTTTTATAAAAAATATTTTTATATAAAGTATCTAATCTACCTATTAACTTTGAAATATGTTTTTTCCATCCAGCTGCAGATCTCTTAACTAGGGCTCACCAATTTGTAACCTCACTATGGGAATCCCTAATTTAAGCAATCATAATGAAGTCCATGGCCCAGATCTTTTGAGACAGGATGTCTGGAACAAGATGCATTTTCTCCTTCTGCTTTTTTATTACTGAAGTCAAATGAATGAAAACACTGCTCTTGGTACTTATCCCTCACAGAAAGCTGTATTATCAAATTCTGTCCTTTCATGGAAAAACATGTTAAATTGAAAGAGATGTAAAACTAGTATTTTAAGCATTTTTTTCTTCTGCCACTTGTGAACCAGACCACAGGCTCTAGTATAACCAAATAGTGTTTTGTTTTGTTCTGTTTTTCAGATGTCCATAACTCAGTAAACTAGTTCTATTCAGGCATCAGTTTCTGCCTGACTTCCATTCCTCTGCAGATCACAAGGTTCCTCAGTGCTCAGAAATGTAATTTAGGCACTGTTTCTTTGGGATGTATATATGTGACATACAGATGAGACGGGGAATTCAGCCACCTTCACACATTAACTGAATGCAGAGTTTTATTTGTACACATTTTTTTTTTTTTTTTTGAGGTGATATCTTGTGCCTTCTGAGTGAACTTAAAAGACTGCACACTAAATACTGGGACATAAGCCCTGCGTGGTGAGGAAGACTCAACAGAGTTTCATCACCAAAAGCGAAATGGAAATAAATGCCACGGGTTTGTCCCATGACTGTTTCTACAACTGATCCCTGAACATAATTTGAATATATAATAACAAAAGCCTAAATAGTTGCACATTTGGTGCTCATTATTTCAAAAGGGAGGATTTTGCTAGCAGTTACCGCACAGTGATATCTGGCATCACCACTTTAACTAAATTTAGAACAGGAAATGACTATGTTAACTGACACAGTAGTTGCATGAGCACTTTAAGCAGCAATCGTCACTGCAAGGAATGGTCCTGCCTCACCCCTACCCCTTCTGGCTTCCCACTCCCGGCCTCAGCCATCCTGTTTTATTCATGCAGAAGTGCCCCATATGGCCCCTCCTGACCCCAGGTGAGGCACAAACTGAGGATAACACTAAGCTTGCAGGTAACCCTGCTTCACTGGCTGGCCACACCAACAACTGTACTGGTACATGATGTGAAGCAGGGAGGGGGGAACTAAGGTGAGGGGGGAACGGAGAAGAGCAGAGGATGTGGTGCTTACTGCCTGATCCTTAGACGTCTCATGAAACAGCAGCAGCAAATGTCTGCTTCTGCTTCACACACATGCAGAGAATGAATTTAACCAATTTTCTTTATGATCAGTTACCTCTATTTCCTTATTACTGCAGAAGTTCAGGTATATTTGGTAATTGCACAGTACTTTTATGCAGCAATAACATTAGTACAATTCAAAATGCAATTTAATATCTGAAAATCCTGTTGTTTGTAGCAATCACAAAAAATGGTTAGCATCCTTTCTGTAGATCTCTTGATGCTGTGCTCTGGAAGCTCCAACCTGCCTGAAAATCCATGAATAGGAAGTGAGTATGCCTGGGGAATTAACACTTGCCTTTCTTAACGAATTTATCCATCAAGACTTTTTATGAAGTCATTAACTGTAATGACTCTCCATTGTTTACTCTTCCCTGTGGGAAACTTTGTGAAGACTTCCTCACCCTTTATACTTACTGATTTCTCCTGTGGGAGACAGCAGTAAGGATCTATGTTATTTGTATGAAATAACTCTTTTTTTTTTTTATTAAGTATGAAACTAAACATCTCTATATTGTAAGGATGATTTCCCAGACTTTGCAGTGAAAAACATGGTTTATCTTTGAAGAGACAATCATGCTCTAAGATGCTTATTACCTGTTCCCTATTTCCTGAGGGTTTTCTCCATTCAGTTGGAAGTCTGCCTTCTTTAATCCTCAGAATCATGTCTCTATTAACCTTCATTTATTTATCCATAGAAATATCATTATCTGTCATTCTTGGCCAGAATCAATGTAGTTAAAAGTAGCAGTATTATCTCCCAGCCTCTCCTTTTCATTACTGCTCAAATAATTCAGATAGGATGAATATTCAAGGAATACACTCCAGGGAGCTACATTCAATATCAATTAAAGCTGTCAAGCTTCTGACTTGATATATGTCAAATTTTGGCATGGAATTGTTGCTGATTTTTAAGGAACAAAGGGAAAATAAGTACCTTTTGCAGAGATCTTAGCTGGTTCACTCAGAGATACGTGTCATAGCAGCCAAAGGATGGTCTTGCACCCAAACCCAGGGCTGTGAGTCAGGAGGGACAGACAACCTCTTCACTCCTACACATTTCCTTTAAGACCATGGGCAAATCATACCCCCTCGTAGTTTTATTTTCTGCAAAGTGGGAATCATCCTTCCCCTAATTTAAGATGGGGACTTTCCCCTTCATTTTCTCCTCCCAAATGGAAATTCAGTCACATTTTGATGTCACCAAAGAAGAACGAGAACTGTTAATACTGGACTGCCCAGATCTCTTCAGTACATGTTCCGCTGAGTAGCTCAGGTAACTTCTCTTTTAGCTCTTTGTTCTCTTCAGTCTCTGTTACAAGTTCTACTTAGAAACCAGCAGAACTGAGGAGAGGTATTTCAGACTAAAATTGTTTGTGCAAGCTAGTACCTGCTTATGCTGATAGAATCACTACCATTTCAGAAGAGTTCTCATCTGTATTATAATATTTTCTCCTGATGCTACAGGCAGCATAGAGTAGCCATCATCCTCCTTCAGGAAGAACACTGCCGGGAAAATATTTGGAGGCTGGTAGAAACCAACAGTGGTGGGAAAGCCTTCACCTCTGCAGCCCTGTCTGAGAGCAAGTTCTTAACCTCCTGCTTGTTTTTCAGTGGAGGATGAAGGGGAGTGGGGGGAATAGCGTCGAGAGAAGAGTCATGCCAGGCTTACTTTAGTACGAGGCAAGAGCCAGGCCTTGGTTTGCTCCCCAAAGGCCTGTGCATTATACACCGGTTTTACCTGCAAGTGAAATCAACTGTGAGCAGTTAAATACTTTTCTGAGGCCACTAAGTCAAGTTTCAATTTTCGTTTCCCCGTCCTGGCCATTAGGTTGTCTGTAAATATTTTACCTGAGGCTATTAACGTACAGAAGTATCTGGAATCACAAACTTACACTGACACCAAAGTCAGTAGAGGTATGCCAGTTCAATGGATCTGCTTAGCTTTGTGTTTAACCCATGCAATGTTCATATACAGATGAACTTCTTTTACCAGTAGGACTTCAGACTGCTGCAGCGAATGGGTTTGTCCAGACAAGCGCAATGCCATTCCTCAGTTTACTTGTTGTGAATAATAATAACCTAATAATTGAAACTAATTCAAAGGCAAAGTAAAATAGTAATTTTCAGACAAAAAGTAAATGCTTTCAGATAAACTATTTGCTGAGAACAGTTTCTCAGGGGTACTTCTCAACTCAAGTTTGGTGAATTTGCACTGATAGCATATTAATGTCATCAGGCTCCATTTTTACATTTCAGAAAAAGTTGATTTATTTCTATTCTTATGATGCTAAATAATTAAAGCCAAAGCAGTTCTTTTAATCATGTTATTGATTACACTTTATCATTCACATAAAAGATAAGCATACATTCACATATATAATAAATACTGTACATAACTCACACAAGGAGTAATGCCTGTTTCGTGGTTGTAACTCAGCCTAAATTTTACAAAAGCAAACTGAGAGGAGAATCAGGCATTAAGAGCATATACTGCAGGAATAGATAGCAACATAGTGTATGTTGGGAGATATTTGCAAGTGAAGTGTTATAATATCAAAAAACAAGTTGGAAGAAGACTCCAGGAAGCAAGTTCCGTTTTTTTCCAGTTAATTACTTCTCTGTTGCTAGGTTTACTAAATCTTAAGATTAGAGCTTTCAGGATTTTTTGTTTTCCAGCTATCAACTGTGAAAATAAATTCTAATAATGAATTCTTTAAAGTCTCTTTTTGTCTCACTAGCCACATAACAATAGATTGAAGATAGAGCTGAAACATCTGCTACCAGTATTAGATGAGTTACCAAGGCCTAAAAAATCCACATTATCCTTAATCCAATAAAATCTTTGTATTTCAATAGCCATGTAGTCTCTTAAACTATATTTTTAATGGGGTATTAGAGAGCAAATGCACACAAAGGAAATCTCAGGTATCAGCAAACTTAAATTAAACAGGATTAGAGACAGCAGACTAAATTGAGAGAAACAAATTTTTACTAGCTTTGCAGAAAGCCGGGCATTTTTCAGGCTTCAGTAAAAACAAAGGGCCATTTTTCTCATGCAAAATGTAATTATTGGACTTCAAAATGTTTTCTTGGCAAAATGATTAAGTTAGGATGTGAAAATCATGCTTTTCAACTTAGGTAATTTGTGAAAATATTTCATTAGTCTATGGTAGAATTTTATTAGTGTCATAACAATGTCCAACTCTCACAGGAATCATAATAAATTAGCTGCCTCAAAAACATCTTGTGGCAGTAGGGTGATACTCTCTATCCCAAACCATCTGTCTCTCACTAGAAGATGTTTTGGAGTCAGCCCTCCTCTTATTCAGAGGTGCTTTTAAACTGACGTAACTAAACTCCAAGGAGCTCAGATGACTGATTTGGATTTACAGTTGTCTAAAAAGCAATAAAGCTCTATGACAGTTTCTGTTATTTTTTATAAGCAACAATGTCTAACATCACAATATACTGCCACTGCTTAAGTGTACCCAGTTTTTCGTGCAGTTTGGACCACATTCTCTCTTCACAGTGCTACAGAAATACATAACTCAAGAACTGCACAGACATGACTGCCAGAAACACATGCAATATGCTCACTATGAACACTGGGTTACGTGTCCCTTACTGGCGTTAATCATTTTTACATTATTATTATCTTCAATACACTCTCTGGAAATAAGAGGTCCCCAAAATTACCTAGCTAGCATCATACGTTTCAAATCAAATTATTCAGCTTCAAATATTTTAATATTAAAATCATGACAGACAAATCTTGAAGGCAAATCTTTGAGATGTCATAAAACCAGGTTAATATTTTTAAAGAGCCAATCATTAATTTAGCATGACTATTTTGAAATAGACACACATTTCTGGGCCAACATTCTAATGTAATAAACAATTGAATAAAGTGAAGAATGTATTCAACACTAAGCAAAGAAATCACAACCAATATATGGAATTTTAGCAAGAGAGAATTTTTTGCCTTGTTATGTATTTTTACACTTTATAATATGACTCATTACAGTAAAAACTTTGCATGTAAAAGCATGCAAGGTACTCAAGACCTCATGGCCCGAGGACTTTGCAAAAATGATTTTCCTGAAGTTACTGGAAGGCATTAAGTTAGCTCTTACATTGCTGGTGGAAGACTTTTGACAAGACTGGATCTTTTAAGATGTCATATATGGTCCCTAACAGTTGTACACGAATCTCAACATGCAATGAACTTAAAATTAATAATGAGAGATACAAGATCAAACACAATTACTGAGAACAAAACTTAGATTCTGCTGTCTGTGTATAAATATCCACATTCTTTTTTATTTTTTCATTATAACATTCTATTATTCCGTAGTATTCCTAGAAGTCATGAAGACCATTGCTCTCTCCATTCTGATCTGCTGCAAGTACTATCCTCATATCAAGCTCAGCAAAACTCTCTTACTGAAGCATGCTGCAGGTGCCAGCTGACATGATGATCTCAGATGGTCTTCAACTTTGGTTTGCATTATTGTTTTCAGACACACAGCACAGTGGTATTTTGTCCTTTTTAATTATTTATTTGCTTCTGGGGCTAGGGCCACGGGCATTTTGCTGACTGAGGAGCATAGCACAATCAGCTATCTTTTCAGTCCCATTTTCATTTGAAGTGATCTTTCTGAACAAGGAGGACTAAACAAAACTCCTGTTAAGGCCTTAGTCATTCTTTAGTGAACCAAAGAGATTAATACAAAGTGGCACAAAGAGGTCTACATACAGTATTTTCCTTGGAGGTGCAATGGACCATCATTGGGATTTTCCTGAAAGATAGTACAAAGTTCTGTCAGCATAGGTGAGTGGTTGGTTCATACTTTGCAAAAATTAATATACAATCAGAATGAGATAATTTAGAGAAAATATTTTATCATACAGAAAAAGATCCTAAAAGTAAAGTCATGTATAAGTTGGCTTTTTGCAGAAAACTCTTGTTTGTTTGTGAAGTAGAACTATATAGTACTTTATTTTTGCCATGTAACTATCTCAGCATAAAGGTCAGACTGAGATACTTGAACATGAGTCGTGTCCAAGGCAGTCAACTACTTTCCTAAGCAATGAATGTATTTTCTCTCCAAAAGACAGCACTAGGTCCAAATACTGTATCCAAAATGCAAATACAAAGAATGAATTTCACCCACGTGCAGAAGATCAGCCCAAGGCCTAGGAATCACTCAAATGACATCAAAGTTCTCAAAACAGGTATGCACCTCCATAAAGTATGTGTAGGCTTCATCCTGGCCTTTTGCACAGGAGTGAACTATACTTGCAATATACAGGCTATTATTTGGGATCTATTTATTGCACAATAACATAAAGATTCAGGACCTTGATAAATGTTAATTTAATCTTGGAGATAATATATTTTAGAAAATTATGTGACATCCAGATTTGAGTCAGGGCCAGGCTAAGTTCTTTTCCTCACAGGAAAAAAAACAAGTTTAGGAACTACAGATGAGGAACCTTGGCAAAATTTTGTTAACAGTTTTGCACCTAGAGTAAGACTGGAAATAACTGTTCTGACATGACAAAAAGCAACAACAAAAGATATCATTTTCTTAATGCAATCTTGTAAAACACTGTACAATGGAAAATTAACTTCCTTCTCCCTGAACTCATAATGTGTACCTAACCACAGAGATGGAACTGATAGTCTAAAAGAAGTCAATTATTCTGCGGAGAACTTCATGGAAAATGAAGGAAATTGATAAGTTAAACTGACATACCAATTGCAGTTGTTTTAATTTTACTTTTCTGCACTGCAGGTCCAGTGCCACTACCCTTCCCCGTATTTCCTCCTATTGAAATACAACCTTCCCTACTATTGTGATCAAACACAAGCAAGGTGGTACTTCATATGATTAAGGTGGCAGAGCCTTTTACTTCCAGCAGGAAAGGAGCAAATTTCCTTATCAATATTTTCAATTTTGTCTGTCAATTGCATTCTGCAGTTTTTCATTAAAAAGAAAGACATATTACCTGGAAAAAGGAAAATTACCTGGCCTTTTAGTCTAAACATCCTGAACATGAGTGAAGCTGAGGCCCTCACAGTCCAGAGGAAGCAGCTCAGTCAGGTGAAACAGAAGAACTCTTTCTGATTCATGAGCCTGCAGAAGCTAGCTAGAAGTTCTTCCAGCATGCCTACCTCCGTCCTTTTCTGTGATCTAGCTGCGGACTTAGCAGTTTGCTATTAGCACTGAAGTTATAAAAGGCAATAGCCCGAGACGGAACAGCTTTGAAAAAAATTCAAATGTAGCTCATAAAATTATTTCTGATCTTTGCAAGGATGCACCACAGTTGCACTATGCAACATTCCTGTTGCACACAGTTTTCATAGCTGCGGTGTTTTAATAGACCAGTCAGTTGCCTGGTCTCGAAGCTACAACACTGAGCAAGGACTTGATGTAAAACACAGAATGTAAGCGGATTCGCCTTGCAACAGACCAAAATTTGATTTTGGGGCAAAATCTGGGGTTGCATGAAGTTATGGAAAATTCTGTCTTTGATTTCTCTAAATCTGTACCTTTTGTAACTTTACATGCAAAGACAGTACTAGTTTGTCCATGTCACTGTGGCAAGGTGAGCTGTAAAATACAAACACTGCTTTCTCCTGAAGACTTTTTTTTTTTACCTATAAAAAGGTAACCTAAAGCAAAAGCTTACAGTTGCTCTTTATCATAAAAAATACAGCAATATCATCCTTTTTAGAACATGAGATACAGCCTGGACTGCTTGCCACAAGGAGAATCTTGCTAAGAATTTAAATATATTGTGAAAGGCAAGGAAAGCACTGCTCAGCTGTAAGATATGTGTGAGTAAGGACTCCTAATTTGATTTTAGTACAGTAATTAGCATATGGGTCACATCAAATTCAATGTTAAAGTGAGTTCCATTTATGCAAAACTGGATTTAGGAGAGTTAAAATCTCGTGTCTTCCACTGCAGGCCAAATTACTGCAGTTCAACTGAACAGCAAAATAGGATGGGAAGGAAAAGCAAATACAATGGTGAACTGGGGATATACAAAGTGGTTCAAAATAATGTTTAATAAGTAATGCAAGCAAGCAATAAGCAAGGCCTAAGAAGCAGAAAAGCATCTGCAGAAAAGATAAAAGAGCCTAAAATCATATTGAGAGTTGTTGTCTGAAAGGTTTTTCTCCCTCAACCTCAGTGGAGTTTCACTCTGCTTATTGCAGTGGAGGTTCTGCTCTAGATAACTAGATATAATATCTGAAAAACAGAGCTAATAGCAAAGAAGTCTGGAAGAAGGAATTTCAAGGCCAAAAATATTTGCTATGAGATTCAAAGTAGAACAGCTCCACAGCCAAAAAGTTGTAATTCTTAAAATAAAAGAAAGTTTTTTTTCCCTTGACACAAATGTAATAGGTTATTATAAAGCACATTTTATTGAAGTGACTCATTTCAGTTGGAAAAGGGATTTTTTATATATATTAAGTTTCGTGAAAAACCTAGAACTTTTAAGAAGATTGTCCAAACTATTTGAGGAGACAGGCACGTAAGGGAAAAAGAAAATGTTAATTTCCTGGCACTTGAGGCTTTATGTGCTTCTTTTTTTATCTCAATCAGCCTATATTATAGGTTGTTTAATATTTAATACTGCAAATTATTTGACCTAGGTAGAAACAAGAAGTGGATTTCTGCACAAAACATTCAGAATATCGGTCAAATTACCACCAATGGGCATTGCTGAGGTTTATTAAAGCTCATGTGGTTCACTTAGCCAAAGAGCTTTCTGGTACCACAAACAATGACATATTAGCATCACTTTAACATTTTAAAAGATTAAATAAAAAGATGTTTAGTACAGGGCAACTGCTGTGCACAAAAATGCTGAAATGTTATCTTTGATCTATAAATGAACAATAAAATAGCTGTCTACCATTTTATTGTCCTTTTCCAGCAGACGTCAGACATGCAACTAGTGATTTCAATGCATCCCAGTCTAAGATGACTAACCATATCTTATTTCTATGTGATGGCTTATACCATGCATAATATCCTTCAACTAGACTTAAGGACAGCTGACCTGTATTAGATTGTCTAGCTGCACAAAGCCTGCCCCAGAGGCTGCCACTTGAAATTCCAAACTTCGCTTCAGAAATCATTTTTGTAAAGCCTATATAGACTAAATTCTTTGGAAAACCAGATATCTCCATTATCTTAATCTTCCTGCAGAATACCAGTATTACTAGTATTATTCGTGACTTTCAAATGTCTATAATCCTGCCACCCAGACATCTGGGGGCAATGCGGGAAAGGTTCTTGACATTCTGAACTGACAATCTTTCAAACTCTAGCTCTCCTCCCAAAAACTCTAGTATGATTTAAAAAAAAATTGTGAAACAGATTTCTGCTGTATAAAATGGAGAATCTGATCTTCTAGGAACTACTTTCCTCACCTCCAAACTACTGAAAGATTGAAAAATGAATGAGGCTGAAATGGAATATGCTCAGTGGAATTAAAGTCGTAAAAGTATTGCAGCAATTTGTGAAAGTTCACCCTCCTACCCCAGTTTGATTGCTTCCTGCTGTAGCATATAGGCAGAATTCCATGCTGTAAACCAGTAGAATGAATTATAAAGTTAAACTAGGGGAAAGAAAATCTCCTCTGGGACATCAGAAGAAGATTCTCCTTGTAGTTCCTCAAAATATGATGGCTTCTCACATTTCACTCTGCCTGTCACCATCTCTCTCTTTTATGTTACAACTCAAGTGCACGTGTTTGTTTTAAAGGATATTGCAAAGTCAAGAACAGAGTTTAGACATGACACCTATTAACACAGTTTTTCCTCTTAAGAAAATAAGAAAAAATAGTGTTGTCAGGGAGGAAAGGGTTTGGCATGAAAGCTACAATCCTTTCCACAGTGTCTGAAAGATATACAACAGGGAATATATATTACACATTGGAAAAGTGTCCTCTGATGAACAGAAATCCTTCTCTGTTATTTTACAAGTTACATAAACCTGGGAATCAACAGGGGCATAATAACCTCCTTGACCTTACTTTAACAGCTCATGTTATGATGAAGGTATTGCTAAAGAAGAACAATTAATTTGGAATTGCTAAAGTCAGTGAAAACTTTCAGAGCTTAATATAGCTTTTCTGTAAATCAAGTTTTAAAACAAGAAAAGCAAAAATGTGAAATGTTCCCAGGATGAAAATTCATTTGCCAAGATCCACAGAGACTGATTTTTTATAGACAAGTTACAACTCCCTTAAAATATGTTTGTTTCATGGAAATACAAATGTTGGTACAATTTAAGGAGAGCAAGTATCATAAATAGAGAATTGAGAGGTTTACAGTCCTTTCCAGGTGTTCTCTTCAGAATTGCTTTCTTTGGCAACTCTTCTTTTCAGTTTCCCATAATGGTCATTAGCACCTTGCTCTGGGCTTTTGGGTATATGGGTATATTTCACCACCTTCATGTTTTTTACAGTTAGAGGATCATCATCCTTTGCTTGGCCAATAGTAGATTTTTATATTCAGGGAAAGGATAATGTTAGCAGCAATTCTTTTTACAGAATCTCAGAACCTCAGAAAAGCTGGAGTTGGAAGGCACCTTCTAGTCCAACCCCACCCCGCTCAAGCAGGGCAAGCTAGAGCAGGTTGCTCAGGGCCATGTCCAGTCAGGGTTTGAGTATCCCCAAAAATGGAGAGTCCACAACCTCTCTGGGCAACCTGCTTCAGGGTTCAATCAACCTCACCATAGAAAAGTTTTTCTTTTCTTTAAATGGAATTTCTTGTATTTCAATGAGTGCCCGTTGCCCCTTGTCTGTTTGCTTTTAACTCTATACAGGTAATAATGAAGGCTCGAATGCCACAAAATGGAGCAGTGCATTAAAACATATACAGAGGGTGAAGTATTGAAGGGCTGATCACCGAACAGACCAGAATGGTCATACCACCTCTATATATAAGCACTTATTCTTCATATAAGTAACATGCAATTTTGTTAAATAAAACAGCGTCAAAGAATTCTCTTCTATTTTGGCCTGGCTACTTAAGGAATTGCCTCCTGCCCTTTCTCCCATTTTGCAGTCTGAATTTAATGGAGATTGAACTGCAAAACAGTCAGATATGACATGCTTGTGTGTCTGTAAGCAGGAGGACCTTGAACATGGAATTCAAAATGGCCAAATGTCATGCTGAACACAAATCTTACTTCTTTTCAGTAATAATACAAGACACAACTCCAAAAACATGTTTTCTCCGAAAAAATAGTGAAATGAATATTTACTGGGTAAGGTGAGGCTTAGAAATGAACTACATAGATATAATTATTCTCATTTTAATATCCTTCTTGTACCTTCAGTAGAGAAGATACTACATTTGCTCTTTTTTTTTATTAGTAAACTGCAATAGTGAAAAGAAAATCCTGCCTTGGGTGTTGTACTTAGTATTTGACAACATGTGTAAAATCACACAGCTGGATAGACTAAACCTCCTTACTTAATGATTACATATCTAAGAGATTTCTTTCACATATTGGTTCAGCTAATACTCAGCAAACACCGTGCTCATGGTATGCACGCCTATGTGCTACTTTCTGACAAAAGAGTATTAATAAGTAGTTATTCTATTAGAACGTTAGGTATATCTAGTCCAAAGAGTCTTTTGTAAGATATGGATTTGTTAGTCAGGCACAAATTTCAAACTCTTTTTCACAAAGCTCTCAACTTTGTGCTAAATATGTATCTAAGATTACATTTAAGATCCTCCTCCCTTGATATGTTTAATTCCTTTTAGCATCACAGCTAGTCTATACCATTTTCTTATCTAAAATTGCTCACGCATTGTTACATCTTTGCAATTCTGAAAGCAGAACAAAACCTAGAAACCTCATAGATGATTTTATTTAAACTTCAGTGTTACCATCAGCTTAAAAGCACCTTACCTAATTTTACATGATGTTGTGTAGTTTATGTAACTGTTATAAATAGTATATGAGATTACAGAACAAAACTAGCATTTTTTTGTTACATTTATACATGAAACAGAGCTTTCAGTCTAGCCATTTTATCTGTTTCTTTATACATCCAATTGTATTCTTGTGTTGTTCACACAAACTTTTAATGTGGCAAAGAAGAAAAAAAATGCGAAAAGACAAAATCTAGAGCCACGGAAATCATTAGAAGGGCTTTTCATTTTGTTTTTAAATTGGCTAGATTTGACATAAATCATGTAACCTTCATGTGATTCATTGAAATAGTCATTCCTCTAACTTTATGCCTAGTACTTTATAAAAGAATAGTCTACTCAGACTCCCTGGGATTGACCATGTACATACATATCACAGGGCAAAACAACCTCCAATCCTGCAGACTAGGAATAGCTAAGGGGTAAAGCAAGTAGTTTGGAAAGCAAGCACAGGACAAGTCTGTCTTGTCAAGCTCCTCTGTGAAACATCATCTTATTTTCACATCAAAAATGAAAAGGGAAACAGACTTCATCTCTCCCATCATCTCTCTTCCCTCCCCTTTCCCTCTGTGTTCACCAAAAAATGGTTGCTTTTTTTCTCTACTGTCCATGGAGACATGAGGTACATCACTAGAACAAGTCCCATTTGGACACATAAATTACAAATATGAAATGAATGTTGCAATGTGATGTGTCACAGTAACGTCATGTCTCACTACAAAACACATATATATGCAAACATATATAAATAAAGAGAGAGAGAGAGAGTTTGAAGAAAAAAAATAATAAATCCCAAACCAATTAGAGGAAATAATATGAAATTCTTGTCCCACTGAAGTTAATGGGAATTCAGCCACTGACTTTATTGGAGTCACTGTTGGAGTATCTATGTGCAATCTTTTTGAAAACAAGTGAAAATGAACTGTTTGAATATTGTCAAACCCTTGCAAACCAGTACTTCTTTACCAGCAGGATACATGACCACACTTAAATCAACACCAATTTATGACATCCATATCTCTCTTTTCAAATTAGATGTCCTTTGATCAGCAAATTTATGGAGTGCCTCCTGGCTCTATGAATTATTAGCTTTATTTAAGACGCTATTAATATGATCATTTTGCTTGTGGAGAAAAGTTTAGCTATGACTCCAAGAGAATCACAGCTCGCTTGCTTTTCTCCAAAGGAATATCATCTGTCAAGCCTGCGTATGTCACTTGCTGTTCCCCATAGCCAGTATTCAGTGTTGCACAGGCACGCAGGCAGTGAGCAATCTGAATTAAGACAAACCTTTTTTTGGTGTTTTCTCAAAAAGATTACAAAACTAATGGGATTGAAAAGTTCTTTATCGTTCAGTTTTCCATGCTTGTGCCTTGAATCTGCTATATTCTTCATTTTCTTGGTAAGTTCATGGGACTCTGCCTTTGGCTTGCATGTGACACTGCCAAGATGCGGTGTAGTCCCAGAACTGTACAGATGGAGTACTGGCATCTAAGTGAATATGCAGAGATTTCAGGGTTTTTTTCAGCTAAACAAAGCCATAAAAATACGCTTTGGGAATGAAGTTCTCTACTTAGCCCTGGGTCTTAGGTCATTACCAATCAATTCCATTTAGTTTCTCTATGTGAATACATTACTGGACACTACCCAGTTTTGAATAATACACAGTTTAAATAAATAATTGCAGATACCAATTAAGTAGATCTTTTCTGTTCTGTAAATTGCACAGTATTTTCTCCTAATAAATGAAACTGATTTGAGTGAAGAGGGAAAAGATACTTTGAGGCAATTCCCTTCCCTGCAGTTAGATTTCAGCACTTGCAAATTCTGCAACTGGTTGATTCTTATCAGCCAGATTCTGTTCAAAAGAACATGCAGTTTGTCACATGTTGGACAGACAAAGGCAGAATGTGGACTTCCATACACACATACACAAGAAGGAACACTTTAAGCTTACCAAACCTGCATTGCCAATGTGTCATCGCTAGGGGTAAGTTGTTCTTCAGTTCCAAGCTCACTCAGCTGTTTACCCTTTCTGTTGAGACTGCACACAAAATGGCTAAGTTAGAGTGGACACAAGTCCACTGCTTGTTAGAATGATGTCAATGCAAGGTGCTTCACACATTGTTTTCTATTGCTGTCATGGTAGTGGGAGCGCAGAAATCATCGCTCACAATAAGCAAGGTATGCTTTTAATCATTAGAGACCTGGAAATAAACAGAATTACTTTCAGGGCCCAGATGCTGGGCTTCATTACAGTTCCCACCAACAAGTGGAAGATGAACTGAAGGGATACAGAGCCTGCAAAGTGACTCCTACACTACAGTCTCTCCTTGTGAGCAATGAAGGCGGTGTAGCTGAGAAATTTCTATGCCTTACTTATTCCTGGTTGCTGTAATGGTCTCTAAGCAGCAGTTAGCATCCCTCAACTTCCTCTAATTGATTAAGAGATTGGTCCTTTGAGCTGCTGTAAATGACTAAACTAAGTGCCCGTGACTATCTGGATCAAGATCAGAAGAACATAAATGTACTCCTTCACAGCTGAAATTCTGTTACTATCGAATGACATGAGGCAGAAGCCAATTTAAGTTGATGTAGCCTCTTATGCATTTGAACGCAAGCTGCATCACTACTCTATTTTTCTAGTGTGATAATGCTGTGCAAGTAGCTACTGTGGAGTCTGTGCAATCCACTATATTCTGAGGGCACAAAGCTTACTGTATCACAGTAAGTGCAGTAAGCACAGCCTTTCTTTCAGCTGATCTCCAGTACGCTTGCTGAGTGCTGGACAGGTCACACAGCTCCTGTGATTGCCTCCCTATCAGCTCACACTGTACGTAATATATTAGGATATATTTGTACTTGTTGATGTCTTTAGTTGACAATTCAATGGCAGGAGTAGTCAGACTCTCAGCAGACGAACTATTTACATTTTTTGTCTGAGAAGGCATTGAAACAATACAGCATGATACAGTGGCAGAGGCTTAGCTTAGCTCTGAAGAACTGCAACCATATGTGGCATGAATACGATGTTCCTCAACAGACTAAAAGTGTTTTCCTCAAACAGACTCCAACAGACTCAAAGTCTTTTCCAAGCAGTAAAAAGGCTAAAAAGTGTTGCAACAGTTAAAGGTTAGATTTACCCCAGAGAAGTTTTCAGAAGCATTAAAGGTACCCTCCTCTACCAAACATGTATCAAAGACCACCTCCTCCAGACTTCACCTGGCAATCTGTCTCTCCTGATTCCTTGCAAATCTGTGACAGAAGTACATCTGATGGCGCACTTTTGCTGAAGTGGACCTAGGATGCACAGCATGGCACAAGACGTGTCTCAGGAGAGAAGACAAGGCAACACAGAAGGTTTGCTTGCAAAGAGGAAGCAGTACAGTGTACAGAAAACTTTGTAGGGGCTTTAACAAGGCCTGGAACAGTGGCCAGTTCTGACATCTGACAATACCTGAGTACTGATCAGATTTCTAGAGGACCTGGCACAATACAGAGCAGATTTATCCATTCATTTTCATGGAGAAGGTTCCACCACTTCTCCACAAGGAGAAATGAAATCTCTGAATGCTTCTGCTAATCCTATTAGTCTTTCATATGTTATTTCTATTCTATTTCTCCATTATTTTCTTATATTCTGCCTAAAAATAACTAATCTTCCAGCTACTGAAGCATTAAATCCTGATGAATATGTAGCATTACAACAATACCTACTCATAGTTAGTGCCTACAAGGAAGTTCTTACTTAATTCAGCACAGCAGTGCACTGAATTTGGGGGTGGGGGGGACAGAGAAAGCAAAACAAAACTGAGAAGAAATACAAAACTGAGAGAGAGAAAAGAAAGGGATATAAATGACAGAGAATGAAACAGAGAAGTGGAAAAGATGAAGGCAGTGCCAGAGGAAACTGAGAGAGTATTTTTCATTCTTATCTCTCCTATCCTCTGCTGTAGGGTCTGATACAAATTACATACAAGTAAATATAAAAACTGTAAGCCTGATGAGGCTTACAATTGATTTGTGTTGCGGTTTTCCAAAGTTTGTGTGTTCCCAGAATTCACTTAACTGGGAGAATGAAGCATTCCTGAAACATAACCTTTGACTCATTACTTGAAATAAAAGTAACATAGGTTGCAAGTCTAATACTCATATATTTAGTATAATTTTAACAAGACAAAGAAACTAAAGGCAACTAATTCTAGGCAACTACCTATCAAACAAGACTTTTTCCATATGCATTTCAGAGCATTTAAGTATTCCAAAGTGGCATCAGGGTACATGTATCTTGCATAGACTATGCATTCTCACAAAGTGGCAGGAAAATATTTTTGGAGTAAAGATTTTCTAATGCAACACACTACATAAGATTGATAGGCCTCCAAAGTGTTCCTTGAGCACCAGGACAGCTGGGACTAAAGCATGACAAATTTTTGACCATTTTTTCCTGCTACACTTTAAACTTTGACCTACAGCAATTTCAACTATTATGAAGCTGAAAATCCCATAAAAACAGTATTTTTGGACACCTAAGAGCTAAACCAGGCATAAATAACAGAAAGCTGCAGAAAATGATCATCTGCAATCCTTCAAAAACCTTCAAATCTTTGAATTGCTGCCAAAATGTCAATCTCCTTTTTGTTTGTTTGTTTTTGTTTTTTCTTGAGCCTCTCCTAAACTGCTTTAGGCTACCAGGAACCTCCCCAAAGAAAAACAGAACAACTCAGCTATTCTAAGCTGGCTGTGATTTTCTGAATACCAGATGTGCTCACATTCTACCTCTTGTCATTTTAAAACTTCAAGAGCTTTGAAATGGCTACATGAATCTAAATCAATTTACTATTTTAGCATTTTGCTTTTAAGAGAGAAAAGGAGAAAATGATGCCATACTTTGATCAGCTTCAAATACGAAACATACTGTCTTTCTGAACTCTAGCTGAATGTGCATTTTTCCATCAGTACCCTTTTAACTTGTATGGAAAATAGGTAAAATACATGTACTTCTGGTAGCTTTATGAAAATGGTCTTAGACATTCTACTCAGTGACATCTATAATGCTATATAAGAAAATATTAACTAAAGATAGTTCTAGTGAAAAGCAGTGAATAGCTTTAATGTATTTTAATAAAATTCCATTACACTGGGGCAAGGAGTACACTGAGGACAAAAGGGTTCCTACATGACAGGCTAGATGCTTTATAGTCATTCCATGAGTTTATAAAAGCTGGTTGTACCAGTTGTAATTTCTTCCTAGTAGAGGCAGGAATACTAGGGCTTTCAATGGTGCCATTTTGTTAATCCTTCATTCAGACTTTTGCAGTGCTTTCTTTTTTTTAAATGACTCAAAAGTCACTGCTACAATTAACAGTCCTTCCTCCTGTTTCAGGAACAAAAAACATATACATAATGACATCCCTAAACCATATATGTAAAGCACACTGCTTGGGGATGTGCCAAAAGAGCACTGACATAGAACCCCTAGACAAGTCTTTTCACAGATAAACAATACAATCATGTTTTACCCACTTAGCATTAACTTCAGGACAATATTCATCTTGGACATCCAGATCAGAAGTTAAAGAAAAGAAGAGATAATTTACACAGGAAGGTATAAGGTAGGGAGAAAACAATTCGAGTTACTTAAACATTCAAGGAAGTTAAAGATACCCCACTAGCCAAAGCAGAGAAAGGCAAATGACTCCTGTTTTTCCCTCTGTGAGGAACTGCAAAAGCACAGGCCTTGTGCTCCAATAAAACACCAAAGCATCCAAAGCACACCACATAACTAGGCAAAATGAAACAATCCTCTTTATCTAACTCTCCTTTACTACTATTTTCCTATGAAATCCTACTCATCATGTGGATTCATCACAGAGTACCCTGCATCCTCAAGGAGATCTGTTCTACCTAGAGTTTGTAGAACCTGTCCCTTTGCTCTCCTCACTGCACTGAAGAAGGGTTTGTGGTGACTAAAGCTTCAGCCTTTCCCAAAAGATGTGCAGTGTGACCTGCTTTCCCTGGTTATGCCCTGTAGGTCAGTCTGTCTTCTAAGCATCTCTCCTCAGATTAGTATTCAGCTTGCTGCTCATTTAACAAACAAGGAGATGAATTCCCTTGGTACAAATCTACGAGCTCCCCAATTTCTGCCAGCTTTGAAACCATGTGGAGATCATCCCACCTCATTTTCCAGGCAGTTTTTCCACATTCCACGTGAACCCCAGTGGACTCCTTGCTCTTCCTCTCTAATCCACTTATTGGTGTATAAGCTAAATCATTAAAGGTAGTAATTAATCCAAGAGTAGCAGGGTTGCTGCTCTGGGAACCAAAAAACTACTAGTTTCCCCTTACTGCACCAAAGCCTCCTTTGCACTGGTTGTGCAGGGATTGCACTGATCTTCAAGAAACCCAGAACTCTAGTGTAAACTAAATTTTTTGTCCAATCTTTGGATCTCAAAGCTGACTTGTTTCTCTCTCATGATATTGATTGGAAAACCAGGTTGCCAGGACAATAGGTAAAAGCCCAAGCCCATCAAGCCCATCACAAACCGTTGGCAGCTTTTGCAGACTCCAGAGAAAAACGGAAGTTCCTGAAATGGAAATAAAGGGGTGGGGGAGGGAAACAAACTTGGGCATGTTTCAGGGAACCCACGTTTTTTGACTTGAGAAATTACATCTTACATGTATTAAATGTGATTCTGCAATGAAATCGCGTGTAATACAAATGGTATTAAAAGATGCCATTCACTTGAACTCTCCAGGTAACTGCTAGATTACCGAAAACATTGCTGCATATGAAATTATGAAAGCATTGATTTAATAAGATGATCTTCTTTCCTTCTGACTTTCGTTTAATTTTTGCTTTTAACTTTCATATAATTCCACACTGATCTTTTAAAACATTCCTGTGATTTACATGTGTAAATCCAGCTCAGATACTTTTGTCTGGGGGAGACATTTGTCAACTAAAAAAATTTATAGATAAAAATTTCCAGTATAAGTCCCTTTCTTTAGAAAAGAAACGGAAAAAGATTATGATTTACACGTGTGATCATCATAATTCATGAATTGTCACTGATCTTAATATTCATGTTTTACAGGATTAGTAATCCAGCCTACTGTAAAACTGATTCTAATGCGGAATTTACATTTCGTTTATGGCATTAACACAGAAATATAACACATTATATATAATACACACATATATACAATTGGTAGATAAGGACAGATAAATACATATATATGTATGTATTTAAGTATAAACCTGTTGTTAATTTTTAGTGGAGTCACTATATACTTGCTTTAAAATGTATTTATTTTTATAGCCTCTCGCAAGATGAGCCATCACTTCCGTACTTTACTGCCTCAACTTGACTAGAAAGTTCATGCCCGCTCATCCAAAGCTCCAGCCCACATGCAGTGAGCAAGTCCTAAACGTTTTGGTATATTAAGACGTTTCCTAAGACATCATCGAAAATGCTGCGTTTTCAGAACGTGCTTCCTCTCAAATTAAAAATAAGGATGAGAAGGGCCACAGCTGCAGCTTACCGCTGTGCTTCTGATGGTTAAATGAGGTTCATTTACACAGTCATCAAGAGCAAATACTCCGAATTGACCAAAGGCATCGCTTTCCAACCGGGGTAAACTAAAACGACTTAAGGCCTGAGTAAGTATGTTTACATCAGGGCTTAACGCACTTAAGTTGTTTTAAAAGTAAAGTGAGCTAAACAAGCTAAAGCCGTTTTCATACTGAACACGACTGCTCACAAGGGAATTTTAAACCGTTTCATTTGAATAGTGGTTGTTTCGTCGTCGCCTCCCCCCGAGCCTGTTATATCTAGCTACGAAGTGCCCCCACGCCTTCTCTCACCCACCCTGCCCTGCCGGCTGCCCCGAAACCCTCACGACCTGCCGGCGCGCAGCCACACGCCTCAGCCGCTGCACCGCGGGCGCGGGCCGCCGCCCGCCATCCCCCACCCCGGGCCGTTGGGCGGGAAGGCGCCCGCCGCCGCCGCCGGGTGCCCTGGCGGAGGGGGCGCGGGACCGCTCCCAGGCGGCCCCCGCGCCGGGCTCCCTCCCGGCCTCTCGCGGCACCTCCCTCCCTGCCTCCGCCCCCTGCGCCGCGTCCAGCGGCTGCCAAAGCTGCCGGGGCCGGCTGAGGCGCCTCCTGCGCCCAGTGTCGAGCGGGAAGGGCGGCGGGGCGGTAGGGCACGGCACGGCACGGCACGGGCGCTCCCCCGGGGCCAGGTGAGCGGCTGCTCGGCCGCGGGCGGAGAGGGCTAGAGGGCGAGGAGGGACTGGCAAAGTGGCCGGCTGTGGAGGTGGGAGTCGTCCTGAGTTGCTGGGCTGAGGTGAGTGACGGGTTGTCTCGCCGGCTTTTTTCTTTCCTTTCCTCCCTCCCATCGCCTTCCCCGAAGGGAAGGTAGAAAGCGGACAGCGATGAGCGGGGCGGCAGCGGACGGGTCCTGCGGAAAGCCGCTCGCGAGCCGGGCGGTGGCCCCAGCCCGCAGCCCTCGGGCCGGCCGCGACCCCTCGGCCCGCGCCGTGAGGAGGTGTCGTCTTCCCCTCCGCGGTCGCGCCCGCACAGCCAAACTCTGGGGCTGCCCCGGTCCTTCCCCTTTGAATGGGACCGTGGAAAACACAGTGCGGCGGGGCGCTGGCTGGGGACGGAGTCCCCTCTGCGAGGATAAAATGCGCCGTGGGCACCCCGTGGAGGAGGGGGCGGCGGCCGTTGAGGCCGTTGGGTCTCGCGGCCGCTCGCGCCCGGGGGGGAGGGGGGCGCCGCCCCCGCCGGGAGCCGCCCGCGGCCGCAGTGGGGTTTCTCCGCTGGGCGCCAGGGGCTTCCCTGGTTCCCGGGCGCGATCCCAGTTGCGGTGTTGGTGGAAGGGTTTCCTTCTGGTTTTTAGCCTTACTGCCAACGCTTAAACAGCAGCGGTTAAGATTACTAATATATTTTAAACTTCATTATTCAACTTCAAAGCGAAGAACTTCGAAATAGAATTTGACTGGCACGTCAGTGGGTTTCGAATGCGGTTTGCGATAGAGAGCTAACTCGGTATCCCATCGGGACTGCGCCTCTAGCTTGGGACAGGTTTTGCTGTCTTGTGTGTGTTTCCTGTGGGAATGTACACTGAGGGTAGATTCAGCTCCTAAGTTTTTTGTTGCTCGCTTTTCATGTAGTCTGCGAGGTAACCTGTATGGCTGTAAGTACGATGTTTTCAGAATCATTTCTTGAGCAGAATAATTGGTTTGATTTCTTTTTTTTTTTTTGGTTTATTTTAGTTTTACCTTTTCACTCTGCCTGTGTGAGGAATGATCAGCGTACTGGAGGTGTGCTTTCATAGTTGCACTTATTTTTGCTTTGAAAATATGCCTCTTTTGTCATGCATGGATAGTATTTATAACAATACTGAGGTACATCTGTTGCTCTTGCATTGATTTATGGAAAAATGTTGACGAAATACCTGTAAAGTAATTTGCTAGCCTTGTAAAGGCATGTCTGTCCAGCATATTGAAAGTGATTGTACAAGCCCAGGTTAGTTTTGACTTAGCTGGAATTAATAAAAGTAGTGCTGAAGGTGTGGTAGAATGAGCTTCACCATGGCCAAAACAGAGTTTACAACTTCAGGCATGCAGAGTAACTGTTATCCAGTTCCAAAGCAAATTGTTTGGGTCTTTAGCACTGTCATTTGTGCAGGGTAGGTAAGGCTGGCATATGTGTGTCTACTCAAAATACACTTCTTCCTTTTACTTGCATAGGCTAGCCATGTACATGGTTGTTAGAAGACAGAATTGCTTAAGTTCATTTTCCTATTCTTAAACTTTAAGCTTATGGCTTCAGTTGTTCCTCCTAAAGCTGGAAAATATGCACCTTTAACTCTTTGCGTGGATGAAGCGAGCAGGATTTGGCCCTCTATTGGGTGACTGGAAGTGCATTTGTTGAATTAAACTAAGGAACAGCAAACATGTCTTTGCTTAGGAGGGCCTCCAAATATTTTTCTTCATTGAGGAAACACATTTGATAACTTACTACTGAAGACAGTCTGAACAGCAAAAATGCTCTGAAAGAAGATGAAGAAAAGAAATAGCATGTAAACAAAGTTTGCTCTGATACAAATTGGGGCCACTACAGTTTTCTTCTTGCACTGCAAGTTAGTATTATTGTTTTACTTTTGTTGTGGCAGTCAGACACCAAATGAAATAATGTTATTAGTATCTTAATAATATCACTTTAATATCTTAATGCAATTCCATAGTTCACTTGCATAGTTCAGACAGAGTTTTTGTGAGCACAGTTTTCCTCTTTAGCACCTTCCAGATTTGAACTTCATTTATAACACATCAACAGAAACAGGCTCTAGTTAGAGCCAACTGGAGGGAAATAAAGGACTAAATTCCCATTTTTAAGTTAATTGCTTGATTTATACAGTTTGTACTATGAATGCTTCTAGTCAGGACTTCCACTGATAGCAGAAGAATATTGGCAGATTGAGGAAAGATCTTACGTCATAAGAGGACACTGTAGAAGAATAACTGTTGTTAAATTTGGACAGTTTTTAGTTCTCAATATGAAACATGGCCAGTGGCCTTGGCAAATACAGAGTAACTTTAAAACTGAGCAGTACACTTGAGTTTGGAACTTCGTATTTTCAGCTGAATACTAGATCAGATTATTTGAAGGCCACAATCAGGGTAGCTCACACAAATAGTCATACTGACTTTACCTGAAAAACTCGCAAACTATGAAGTAAATTGTCTTTGGTCTGAAATGTGAGCTTTCTGATAAATGGTAAATTTAATAGTTTTATTATATCTAGGTTCAATTAAGTTGTTTCCTCAGATGTACAGATTTAGAGAATATTAATTTGTTAGAGGACACTGGTGTGGCTTGTGAACAAGAAAGGAGAGGAGAAGAGTGAATCTTTTAGTATTTATTAGATTGGTGCTCATGATTATGAGGGACTTGCTCCTTACAGTCAAACATTCCTGGTGAAATTACAGTTTGGAAAGAATCCGTACTTTTGTGGAAAGGTAGGCTTTTGTAAACTATACAGTAATTAACAGGACTCAATTGTTTGGGAATGTTGCATTTCTTTTGTGCCCAAAGTCCTTTGAAATTTGTTGTTGTTCAGTCTGAGCAAAAGATCTTTTGTAGGAGACATCAACTCAAAGACCATGAAATGTATCCTGGTGTCCTCACTTGCGTGCATGAATCATAGGGGTTTGCCTCCAACTGTGAGCTCAACCCCCCTTGTGTACCACAGCCACAGCATCAGCTTCAGGACGGTTTCATTTCAGGTAGTATATAGTGGAACTGAGACAAGACTTCAGAAGTTTATTTGGCAGCTTAAGTGTGAGCTGCAGCCTTTTTTGACTGTCTTTTGCTGATGAGCACTTTAGCTCAGTGTTTGATGCAAGAGGTTGTTCAACCAGTGCCTTACTAAAGCAGTGGTTCTTTGTTCTCCCATTCTAGGTCCTCTTCTGCTGGCTGCTGAAATAGTGTTCTCAGTATCTCAGAGAAAATCTATAGTAGGATATGTCTGTAGTATGGCTTACTTATTCTTGTTTGCTTTAACAAAATTATAGAAAATCAGTTATACTAGATGGGACAGTACCTGGAAAAGCAAGAGTTTGTGAAGTTTTTCAGTGTAGTTGAGATACTTATACGCTCCATAGAATTTAGAGGAAATTACTGCAATTTATTGCAGTATTTCCATTTTCTGAACTATACATGACGTAGCGCGCCTTAGCTGATGCCTTAGTTGACAGGAAAAAACAACTGCCCACAGACGAAGTATTGTATGTGTTCTCATTTGTGCTGTTCCTCAAAGGAATTTTGAAGAGCTGGGGCCTAAAAGATACATCAGTAGGATTGCCAGAAGCTGTCATGTCTGACCAGATGTGACGTGTTTAGAAATGATAAAGCTAGCGGGAAAATGAGCAATATGAGTGTACTGATTATGGAAGCATTATTGTGCACACGTTACAAAAAACAACATCTTTTAGTGATGTTTTTAGTATTTTAAATATTTTAAAACTCCTTTTTATATTCTTTAGAGAATATATTATTGTGGCTCTCTGTGTGGTTTTGTTAGGTTTCTGGACATGCCTGATTGTGAGTGTTGCCAAATTCCACATTTAATTTCTGACTTTCCAACAAGTCTTTTCTTCTTTTGTACCAAATGAAATATGGACATAAGGTGGCTGAAGGAGTTTCTGATAATACTTGTCACATTATGTTTTGAAGACTTGGAGGCTTTGTTCCATCATTATTTATGCCAAGCATAGTCCAAATATTCATATAAACTTCAATTTAAAAGTTCATTTTTTGCATTTTTTTTAATCTACGTTTTGGTAAGTCAGCATTGTGCTAGGGAGTTTTATTTGTAAGAAAGCTAATCTGTCACCATCACCACCTCTATAAAAAAGTGAAGCTGTGCTGAGTGTAGTTGTACAAAGTAGATTTTCTGAGCCAATAGAAATGTGAGGGCTGTACAGAGAAATGGTTCTGGTTTAAATAAATTATTTTATAGTTGCTTTGAAGTAGTCCACTTCTCTTACATGATCACTTTAAGCATTTAAGAATGATTAGTAGTGGCTAACTTATATCAGCTGTATTAGCCTGACCTGGACTTCAGTCTGAACTTCGCTTCCCCTTCTTTTTGTAATGAATTGTCGTAAGGCTTGTCCTGGCAATGGTGCCTTTTTTCTCCTCCTCTCCATAGACTCACAATGTAGCCCAAGGAGGAGCAGTGCTAAAAGAGGCCCAGAACTATGTTCTGGCATAGCCCCATTTCCTAGAATATTTTAGTGAGAGAGGACCCTCAAAAATCTACCCCATATGAAGACAGAAGTGCCAAAGTTATTGTATTTCTTTGGGTTGCGTGGGATACTGATGCCATATTCCTAATCAGAGTTATAGTGGGTCTCTGGAAGATACTTGCCTCAGTGCATTCATGTTTCAAAACTTCTTTTCAAAAGCCCTATGTCTCTGATACTAACTGTTCATTTTGGCCAGTGGACCGTTGGTTAAAATAGGCTGAGAGTTTGTTTAAAAGGAAAAAAAAAATCCACCAAGTATTGTACTATCTAGCTTCCATGGAAGTTTTAACAGCTCCAAGCGCAAGATTCAGGAGACCTGTTAAGTCCATAGAGAAAAGCTTAAGATGAAATCACAGTATTCTTTCTTTTTTAAGTCTTTTTTTGGATGCTGCTGTGTGAGCCAAGGGAGCATGGAAAGGAGAGTGGGAAGGGAAGATGCGTAAACTGAGTAGAAAAAAATGTTTCATTTTTTTTCCCCACTTACAGTAAGATGAAAGAAACTCTCAAGTCTAATTTTCAAAGAGCAGGAAATCTGAAAGCATGAGCTGACAGTCTTCTTTCTGGCATCCCTGGCCCTCACTTCATTCCTTACACTCTGTCTGTATTGTTCACAGGTTTGAATATTACAGCTTTGAAAAGTCTTTGTCCTTCCCTATTTTTTTCTGCATCAAATTCAAATCCTGTTGTTGAATATAAAGGTTTTGCAAAACTTCTTTTGTCTACTTTTCTCCACTTACCTCCTTTTACCTGCTTTGTGATCCCTTTTCCGTGGCTCAAGGTGTATGTCTAGTTGTTCCTTGAATCTTTTTTTACATGTCAGCTTTGATGAAGTACTTTTTTCCCCCCAACTTCTTCTCTTACATGCTTTGTTTTACTTCGAGTTTTCTACTCCGCAGAATACTTTTTAAAATGAAACCTATAAACTTTACCCAGTACCTCAAAGAGTTATTAATGAAAATGTAAACTTAACTTGCCTGCAGTAGAACTAACCAGACCTGTGACAAACATTACTTTATTACATCTCTGCTTGTATTTCTTCATCTGTACTTTGTAAATTCTTTGAAGTGGAAACCCGCTTGGGTATTGTCACTGAAGGGCTTTTTAGTTTGCTCTGGTAGATTTAATACACTGTAAGGATTATACGATTCTCTTGAGGGAAGAGCCACTACAGAAGAGGATTTCCTGAACAACTGTAGAACTTTCATAAAAGCTAGAAACAGGCCTCTTACCCACCTCCCAAGTGAGTGCTGGATATTTGGAGATGAAACATCTCCACGCTGGTAAGAAGGAATAAAAAAATTGCTTGAAATTGTCACCTGTGCTGTTTTTGCACTATTTACAGTGACATGAGTTTCTGTAAGAGAGAATTAATGATCTGAAGATTTTTTTTTTGGTTGGTTGTTTTTGTCATGAAGGTCCATAATGGAGGGCCATCTTGAAGGATATTACACTCAGAAATTCACTTAAATATTAATGATTACACTTATTCTCTGAAACAAAGTTAAGGGGAGATATGTGAGTATAACCAAGGGCAGACCTTGGTTTACACTGCTTTGGATTTGTGAAATTAATCTTTCTAACACCAGTATCATACAGCAATTTGAAGACTAAAAAGCATGCATTTCTCCCCAAGTTTTTCCTCCTATTTATTTCTATTAAGAACTGAACAATATGAGCGTTGTAGTAGAGCAGTGTCAGTGTCTGTGACCTAGTCTTTCACTTTGGGGGAAGGCAAAATTAAATGTTGCCTGTGCTTTGCAGGAGCCTTGAGCTGGCTCTACACATTACTGTTGTAGTCTTAGAAAAAGCTGGTATTCTACAATATAGTGATTGAATTTGATAGAACACAGTATATCTGATTTTACAGCTTGTGATAAGTGCTGGAGGATATTAATGAAAACCAGGCTGTTATCAGACAGTAATATTTGTATTACTTTCTTCTGGAAAAACACATTAAAAAAAAAAAAAGCTTAGAATAACATTTTTGAATTGATGGTGCTACTTCAGTTGTTAAGTCAGTGCATACTATATGTGCCAAAATTAACAGTGACATAAGACTTTCCAACATAAGCGTCATCCCTATTACATCTAACCTGTTTCAGTCAAAGTTTAAAAATAACATAGAATCTTTACTACTTTTTGGTTCCAATGTGGAAAATCTAGGGGGTTGGTAGAAGCTGGTAGTCTCACTCTTCTGAAAGTAATTGAATGTACTGTGAAGTTTTCATACCTAGGCAGTATGATGCTTCTTTTACTCTTTACTGTCTTTTAGCATGTAGTACAAACTTGGATAATGCAGACTGTGACAAAGCAGCAGCCAGAAGCTTACTATTCATTGTTACCATCCTCTTCAACAGTAACACTTGAAAAATTTGGGAAATATTTTTTGTTAAAATCTGAGATCTTTAGTAAGGGATTCCTTAAAGAAAGCAGATAGGATGGATCGCAAAGAATATGGATAAAATAAGTGTGATTGAAACAAAAGTTAGAAATAGTTAGAAGCAAATGACTGATTGCTTTGGGTCATGATTTCCAACATAAATTTGATAAAAGAAGTTTATGCTTTGGCAGTGAGAAGCTGCTCAGGCTGAAACTTGGTATAAAAGAACTAATAGCTTATTAACGTTTAAGGAGTGACAATAAATGGATATATTCAACAGGAACTGTAAAATTTGAATGTAATTTTCAAGAGGTGATTTGACAGAAAGTATTCATGTTTTGCACTTTTCTTTGACTTTAAACCTGTTGAAAATGTATCTGTTGTAATACAAGGCAAACCATGGCTAAAGGTAAGCCAAATAGGTCTCTCGCTATGTCACCTTTGGTTGCACAGTTGGAAAGCAGTCCAGGTTTCTCACACCCCACGATGAGTGGGGCCATACCACACAGTCACTCTTCGGGCTGGTTGCAGTGGCCCAACCCCTTCTCCTCTGCTTTTTAGTTGTGTTTGCAACCCATGCACAGTTCCGTGTGGCACCTCCAAGTCCTTTCATTGTGGGTACATCTGATTAACTAGCTAACTGAAGTGGTTTAAAAACAGCAACTTCAAAACAGTTTTATCTTTCAGAGGTACAAAGTTAGGTACAGCAGAGTAAACACAGTAAAAAGTCTTAGGGGCCTTAGTTTTAACAACTTTTTTTGCCTGCTCTTGTGAGTTGCTCTGGGTTCCCAGACCTCCAACCCTCTACTTTGCCTGTCCTGCTGCAGCAGGCTCCTTGTTGCAGTGTGCGTCTTGGTCAATCTGTCAGATTGCAGTGACATCTGAAGAAACTCTATGCTCCTTAGGCAGGGAAAACTCCCATTGTCTTGAAGGGTAGTTCTGTGGGAAAAAAACCCTGTAAAATAGCAAGAAATAAGTAAATTAGTATTAATGATAAAAATACAGTCTCTCTCTGTCTCTTTGTTTAAATCCCATTTGCCTGTCTCTCTATTTCCAGTAACCTCTTTCATTTCTGGAAAGTGTCTTATTAGTACAGAACTGCAGCATATGTAACACAATACATGTAACAACCATCTCATGTTCCAAAGCGTGTGGTTTGTTTTAAGGAAAGGTTTAGCAAATTCCTATTTTGCTTTCAAAGTAATGCCACAGTATCACATGTAGTCTGAAGCCTGAGTACTAATGCTCCAACACTGTCACTGATCAAAGTAGAGGACTCTTCACAGAGGGGAAGCAGGATAGAGCAAACTTATGCCTGAGTTCTAATATTTTGTTTTCTGAACTTCCATTTTAACCACTGACCATAAAGATAAGTAACTGATTATATTCTTTCCTATTTCAGGCGATTTGCTCTTTGTAGATGTTTAAAAAAATCATTTGAGAACAGCAAGTAGAAAAGTAACTACAGCCAGTTACATCTTCACCTATGGTCACAGGAGCACGAACTCTGTGTAAAACTCTTTCACACACTTGGGTAGCTTGGTAGTTGTGCCAAGAAACTGTTGTACTTGATTCTGCATTAGATTTGCTTGTTTTGCAAATGCATCAACTATGCAGATTCATGCTGGCTCTAAGTCGTACTGTGTTAATCTTTTAATAAGATGATTATAAGATGATAATCTTATAAATCATCTTTATTATAATAAATAATAGTGTGGACTAAACTCAGTCTTCATTTATACTGAGTTTATAATGTCCAAGGTAAGTCTATAATTATGTATTTATAATTATATTACTTTTCATCATAAAGAGTAGAGCTTTACTGTCCAAAGGCAATATATATTCCGAAGATTGGATATAGGTTTAAAAGAAACATACATTCCAAAACATTTGGAAGTCATCATATGATCTTCATTTCAATAAATATGATGAAACGATATTTTACATCTTGTTTTTTTTTTTTTTTCCTTTAAAAGCCTCATTTTCAAAGCTAGTAGCATCTTTTTCTTTGGTACAGTGTAAATAGGGTTTTTGTGAGAAGAAACAAACATTAATGTTATTTTCTTAACTGTCTTTATCGTAAGTATCACCATACTCTGGAACGAATCTTGAGCTATCATAAATGTCCAGAGTCTTACCAAAGTCAACTGGGCTGTGACCATATAAGGATTTTCCTTTTTAGGTTTATTTGCCTGAACTTCAGCCAGGCTTGAGACAGAGGGGACAGGAAACTAAATATGCAGAAAGTATTTTATTGGACCCTTTCTTTTTAACACTGGACAAACGTAAGTGAAGCTCACTCTGGAAGGCCAGAGTTGAGTAAGGTCTGTTCAAACTCCAGGAGGTACATAGGCTCGTGGCAGAGCTGGAATTGGAACCTGGGATTTCTTGACTTCTACCCTCAGATTTAAGTGTCTAGAATACAGTTGTTATTTCTGGTGCGTGTGGCACTGACGTTATTGTTTAATGAGGTCTACCAGAGCAAATGGGGGGTGTACGTGATGGCACAGAGTGCTGTCCTAGTCAGCTGATCTCCTGTAGATGTCTTAGCAGGACTGAGTCTTACAGAGGAAACTGAATATAGGGCATATAGGAGCATTCTGGAACGGTATTGTATGTGACGCAGAGTAGGCAGTTTGCTTCAGTACTTACCAACATCGATGGCTAAACTTGTGGGTGCCCCTGAGTATTTTTTGGGCTCTGTCCCATTCATACTTGAACTTTTGATTTCTGGGTAGTAGAGGCAAGGGGTGTTGTAGTTTGTGGTTAGTTTGTTGTCTAAATATCTCACTATGGATAGATGGTTTACCTTACAAAAGAAGGGATGTCTCTATAAAATGGAGGAAGAGATGTGCAGCTTGGTTCTGCTAGGAAGTGACCTGATTCAAGACCAGAATGGGAAACATGAGTAGACAGAGAAAGGAAACACAGCTTTTTAATGGGAATCTTTTTTAACACTAACATATTTTACTGTAGATGAAAGAACTTTGCAGTTGTCAGGTCATTTGTAATTTGAAGCCTAGAAATTTTTAAGCACAGTGATTTTCATTATCAGGTTCTTGGGATAATTAATGTAATTCTGCTACTTAGTTTACTGACTGAAGCTCTGTTAATTATTTTTAGGCATTCAAGAGAAGCAAGCTGAACATTGGTTTGGAAAATGTGTGATGGGACACCTTTCTTGTGAATCTTTGGAAAGCTGACTTGCTTCCATTTCTTGCCCCCTTTTTTTTTCCTTTTGCTTGGTTTTGCTTCATTCCTACACAGGCTTGTCTGTGTTAGTTATGTCCATGGTTTTAGCATACTGTTTCTTTTCTCTCTGTTTGAGTATGCTAGTGTTCTTCTGAGATCTTTTTGTCACGAGTCTTTCTTCCTACTGGTTAATACCTACGGCACCCATGTAGATATCATCCATGATGTTACAGTGCTCAGTTCCTTCTAAGTTGCAACAAATTTGTGATTGTGATGGTTATTCTCTTAGGATATTTCAATTTTATTAGTGTGGCATCCAGAATCTTGAAAATGGGAGCAGTATAGTATGCAAGTGTCATGATCCCAATTTGTTTCCTTCAACCCAGTGTGTATGAGCTTTTTTTTCTGCTAGAAATACTATATACACTGTGTAACTAATGGCTGACAGTAATGTTGCACTGCTCCAACTTTTACGAAGTCTTTGCTTTATTATCTGTGTCACTTTGTTATATGTGTATAATTTATTTGCATGTAAATTTAATTGTTTTCCAAAGTGAGTACCTAGCAACTTAACTAACTTACGTGTTTCTCAGCCTATTACCCTAGAACCTCTTCTGATGAGTTTAGCCTATAGTAACCATTTCATGCTAATAAATATTTATATTAATGTGAATGCTTGCAAAAAATATATTTTAGCTTTAACCTTAAATGAATTTACAACTCTGTATTTCCTGAAAAGAAGAGAACCTATTGCAACCTGATAGAGACTGGACAAAAATACGGTAAAATTTGGAAGTAGTGTGATCCCAAACTTCTTTTGGTGCTAAGCAGTACACTTCCACACAGACCAAACTTGTGATGGCCAAGTTAAAACTTCTGGTGTGGTGCAGACATAAAAATGTCAGCTGATAGAACCCCCAGAGAGGGGACTGTAGAGCCCCTTCCTACACACTTACTGAAATTATCTTAGCTTTTGGGTAAGTGCTTCTGTATTCTTTTTAATGTTGGAAGCCTCCGTCATGCAAGGACTTGTGGCCATGCTCTAATACATTTGTGAGTCTTTACAGGATTACAGCTTAAGCGTTCTTTTTACTCCCCCTTCTCTCCCCCCCACCTTTTTTTCCTTTCAGCAGACAGTGGTTTCTTTCTGGGTGACTTGGCAACATTAGAGTGTTGGCACATTTGAGTACAGTATATACTCAGTAATGTAATGGACTTGAAAAGATCTATGCTCCTGGGTTGGAAACCTTTTTGGTCGTAATATATATACTTCTGTGCTTTTTCTAATCACAGTGACAGACTGTGGTGTTTTCTTGTTTCTTCTAGAATGGTTGCTTGGAGAAAGCAGCACTGCTGTGTTGGCAGAATCCAGGATATTTTACTGAAATTCAGGATTGCTCTAGCTGTCCTTTTACTTCATTTGTTCCTGGCTACAGCAGGCAAAGGTAAGACACATTTTTCCTGATTCATCTAGTGTTGATATTCCAAATAAACAGCACTAGCCTTGATGAATGGAATTGTTGGATATGTTCAGAATAGCCAAGTTTCTGCCTTCTTGAAGTCAAGGGAAGTAATTGCCATTGACAGAAACAGTTGGTGCTCAGCACGTTGGGTATACACACCCTACGTTTACAATATTTATTTGTTGTCACAAAAATAATCATCAGTAATAACTTCTTTTGGGATAAGGATAAGGAAAATGCGTAAGTACAGTATGTAATTGCAAGGGAAATTATTTCCTGGCTAGTTCTTGAACTGGAAGTGTTATTATTTTCAGAATATCTCTTTAACTCTTTCACACTGCTCTTATGCAAACACCACAAGATCCAAAGAAAAGAAATGAATAAAATAGCTTCAGTGTTTCATGCTGTTAGCCGATCACTCTCTGGAAAATGTTATATTTGAAAATGCCAAAATACAATTTTAAAAAATGAATTTAGTGAGGATATTGGAATAATGCTTGAGATAAAACTTTCAAAGGTTATCTGTCTAGACTTTATAGTTGCTGCCTTGAACATCTGAGAAAACATGCTTCAAATAAATTTCTATAGTAGAATAAATGACAAGGGGAGTGCAGGAAGATGTGCACTTCAAGCAGGGAGCTGTGGCTAGCCAGTGCTACTTGCCTGACCATCTCTCTGGTCTATATTTTATCATCATATCATCTACAAGGTATTTTGAACAATTCCTGCTTGGTGTCACAAAGCTCTCTGGCTATTTCAATGCAAAAACTATGACGGGGGTGGGGGGGTGATAAGCATTAAGGACTCTTTATTGAGGGTTACTGCCTGAATGCTAGAACTGGAATTACTTGAGGTGGGGGGAGTTTTACCTGTTGAGCATCGCTCTACCTAATGCATGTGTCAGTATGTACTCCTTCATTGTTCTTGGCTGTGTATGTGAAAAAGGCTAGGGAAGACATAGCAAGGTCTAAAGCATGTAACAGAAATCATGTATTTCAATTTGAAAGTGTATTCTTAATATAACAGTAAATGAAAAATAAGTACATCATTTCTAGTAGAAACCAAGTAACTGACATGGTGCTGTTTTTGGATGAGGTACAGCAAAGTCAGCCATGTGTGTTTTATTCGTTGTTATTCCATAAGCTGGAAGATGCAAGTTTGTCACTACTCTGGACCTTAGATTCCTTGACTGCAAAATATAGATAATAGTGCTTGTCATTCATAAAACTTCCTTAGATCAATACAGTTTAATAATATTAATCATGTTAGTAAGGTGTATGGGATATTCGAAAATTAGAAGTGTTTTTTGCCACGTTTTTAATACTGACTAATTTTAGAAACTGTTTCCTGAGCTATGGCACATTATTGAAACCTAGAAGGCCAGAGTTTCTAGCTGTTCAGAAGTAACTTAATAAGCATACCCCTTTAATGACATTGTACTAGCAGTGAAATTTCATGGGTTGACATGGTGGACTAAGTCTGAACTAAATTCTCCAAATGTAGTTGGTATAGCATGAAGGTTTTGAGACAGAATTTGAGATTCAAGTGTTAAATGTTATTAAAATGGCCTTGTTTTAACCTCATGAACTTTGAATAGTAAAAAGGACAGGACTACTCAGCAGATAGGTGGTGTCCTACAAGAATTATGTCAAGGAAAATTCTACTGCATCTAGAGTTCTGAGGACAAGCAGAGAGGGGTTTCTTCTTTCACCTACATGCCACTTGCAAGCATCCGTAATCCTTCAAGAGCAGCTGACTTGACGCAATGGTTGGTTTATGTCTCCACCCTATTTTTTGTTTGTTTCTAGGTGGTTAGCACTATTGGCAGCATCCCTACTCAGTTCTCTCCTCATCTAAAGTGCCCCAAAGCATGTTTGCATTCTCCAGAGAATATGGAGAGAGAAAAACTACCTGTGTTTGTTCTGATGTCTAGGGCACTCTGGATAATGTGGCATAATTTATCTGCAGATATTGGAGTACATCTGTGAATGAAAAAGAGGGACAAAATTAATTTTAAAGAAACAATTCTTAGTTTCAGATTTCCCAGACATTCAGCAGAATTGAGTGAATCATATTTAGAAAGTGTAAAGTTTTAAACTTTTTGTGAAGAACAGTTATGACATGCTCTAGAAGGTATACATTTAGATTTAAGATGTTTATGGTGTCACTTTAATGGACAGTAGCAATTCAAATGTGACAATCACTTGTATGTAAATTAATGACTATTGCTGTTACTGGTAAAGAGCCAGATTGTGCAGATGCGTAAAAACATGGATATTTTTACTCAAGAAAATACTCAACTGTATTAATGCTCAACTATACGAATATACTAGCTATACTAATGTAAGAAAAATAACACTTGCTTAGGTACTGTAAGTATGAAAGTATCTGCTCCTGTATGTCTAATTCTGATTACCTACAGTTGTAAATCTACTCTAGGTAGAGATACCAATTACTACTACCTGAAATTGTTCGAAAGAGAAAGATTACATTTTTGTTTTGCCTTACTTTGTCATCCTCAGCAAGTTCATTTTAAGTTACGCGTTTGTTTGAAAATGACTTTGAAAGGACTCCAGTTCTTTCGATGCTTGAGATAACACCCTTGCTTGTGCTCTTAGTGAGCGTAAAAACCCCAGTTCTTGCCTCTGTTAGAGATGACTGTATGAAGGAGGAACAATTTGCATTTCTGAAAGAGGTTAAGTGCCTGAGTACAGCAAAAGCCGTTGAAAAGTCAGCTCTCAAATATTATTGCCCCGATTATTTTTTAAATTTGAAGAGTGGAGAAAAGGAAATTCCTGATAACACTGTTATGGCAATCTCTGGATTATCTTTGTTTGTTGAGAGGACTTGTAAATAGTACGATGATGATGAACTTAAAAAAAAAAAAAAAACAAAAAACACACCCACCCCATTTATATTATAGATGAATATATTTACATACATGCAATTATTATATATGTACCTATTAGATATAGGTCTCTTCCTCTCCTGTTTTCCTTGGATCCAACTTGTGAATTTTGCTTATATTTCTTATCCTGGAAGTGTTTTGAGCATTCTTTCTGCTATGCTACCTTTTCTTTGAGATAGTGATAAAGGTATGTTCATGGCCAGGTTTCCAAATGTGACTTGTACTGACCAGACCCCAAGGAACTAACTGTAAGCTTAGACTGCCACTGTAAGAGCACAGCCAGTTTCAGTCCTACGGTTCTGTGACCAACAGTGGGCCGCTGCCCAGGAGTGTCATTACCATTGACGATAAATGATAAGTAGCAGAACTGCCACACTCTTTAAAGCAATGTCATCTCCTGCTTATGTTGTATCTACCCACATACCCAGTGGATTAGGTCAAGGTAATGTTGATAATTAACTTCTAAATAATTTAGCTCTGAACTGTGCATTTTCCATTTGGAACAGTGAAGTTTGTCTTCTAACAGATGTTATGATTTCCTGTGTGCTTTTTTAAGTAGTCTTTGGATAGCCCAGTCATAGTAAAATTTCCAAGCCTTTCCTGTAACAATTCAGATAGTACTCAGATCTCCTCTCTAGCTTTGCCACCTGTTTTTGGTACCTCATTTTCAAAACTATTTTGAACAATGTGGCCCAGACATTGAGCTTTCTTTCTGGCTTTAAGCAGTGAAGACAGCTCTTTTGCTTGTTAAATTCTTTCCTCAGGCTTTGCATACAGATTAACAGCAGTCTTTCTGAATTGCCATTCAAAGCACAGTAAAAAGATCATCAGCAGGACTGATCTCTTGTCTCATAATTTCTGATGCTTACCTGCATTGAGACTGTTTTCACCTGCAAGTTCATGTCCTCACTGGAGTGCCATGTTACTCTAAACAACTTGCACACGTCCATTCTGGCTGTCTTGGCAACTTCATAGTGTCAAGCACCCCTCAAGAATGTATTATGATTTTGCAGCCCTTTGATTCTTTCACTGTTGTTGCATAAACACAGATTTAATGCTTAACATGAAATAAAGCCCATCTCAGGATTTGTTCATTGTCAAGATCAGGTCTGCTGATGATGTCTCAAGTTTCAACATTTCTGCTCAGAAATGGACTTCTAATTTTTCATAATCAGGATCCTGGAGAGTTAGCAGTGTTCATATTCTGTAGCTGTGTCATGACTCTGACTTAACTGGTCACTTTGGCCATCTTTGCATGCTTGAGATCACGTACTGGAATTTTGGAGGGTACAGGAATCATCCAAGTGTACTTCTGACATATGCTCTCTGAGAAACAGCAGCTATGTGATACCTTTCAAAACCTTCAGTGTAACTCCAATTTAATTAAGAAAGATAATTATTTTTCTTTGGAGAGCCTGTGTCACAAGTGCGACGTATCTAGCTGTATATCTAACTAGTTGTTTCCTTTATAAAATCAGTTTCCTCATGATCTGTCTGAACTGGAAGGTAGAAGACTTGTTTTAAATGTAATTAGCCTTTTACTAAAGATGGTACATCTGCCTCTGTATTCAAAAATCATCACTTCTTTGACATTCCCAATCCCACTGTCTTCCTCACCCCAGGTTTAAGTTATGCTTAAAAAAGTTTCTGATGCTGAATTGCTCCTAACTGAGTATCCCAGATTTTGCCTCAGGGGCCTGTTACTCTTTGACAAATGGCCAAACTGAATGGATGAATTCCTGCTTTGGTGGGGAAGCAGCTTGCTCTTATGACAAGTATGCTTCTCCATTGCCAGCCTGCCTAGGAGCATGCCAAGTATAACCTCGCCATTCAAAGTCCGCTGTCTGTTAATTAGGGTTTTTGCCTACAACTTCAGCCTGTACCCTGGGAGTTTCTTAGGTTCCTTTGGCCTCTAGCCTTGTATAGCACTTTTGATTCCTTATGTTGAATGTTGTGAAAGATGCCTATAAGTTTATGCTAATTAGTGTCAGAAGGGGAGTCTGAAGGCTATAACATGAAACAGGAATGCTTATCAGTGGCTTTCCATGAAACTAGATTAATAAATCTAGGATTTCAAGCTTTTTCCAATAACTTATCAATCAAGTGGGACTTGCCACAGTTAGGAACTTCCTCCCATTTTTTATTTGTTGCTATCAAAAAAGAAATTTGAGAGCCCCGTGGTCAAGAGAGGCAGAAGTCGAGCACATTTATTCATTCAAAATTGGCCTGAGAAAAGTTGGTTCTCTGGTTGGTTGAGACGATCTGGCTATGATCTTGAGAGCTAGCTAGTACTATTTATGAATGTGACCTACCTGGGGGAAAAAAAAAGCTGGCTTCAAGTTGTCTGGAAGCTGTTTCTTGACAGGAGGGTGAATATATTGACTGATCCTTTCCTGCTATCCCCTCCTGACTAATCATGATTAGTCACGTACCTTTCCTTGAGGGTACATAAAAGCTCTGCATGTATTGATAAATTAGTGTCGTCTTAAAGCTGTCAGTAACATGGACTCTTACACTGCCTGAGCATCTACCAGTCTGTTTCATTTCTCCTTTCAGTTCATGTCTCATGGGAGTTTTATTTAGGTTGGATTTATTTTGTTGCTGATAGATTTAACATAAAGCAAGCAATCACGATGATGTTTGTACAATGATAACGTGCATTTTTCAAAAAGTAAGAGTTATCCTCAGCTCCAAAGAGCTTACATCTAGAGCCACAAAAGCATTTACTTGCCTGTAGTGGGACAAAGGAGAAAAAGAGGCATTTATAAGTACTTTACATTTAAGATGATCAATATCCAGTGTTTGAGACATTCCCTGGCACTGCATATTTTACCAGCACTGACTTAGCCTGAAACCTTGTTTTCACCAGTAAATTTAGTGTTAGCACCACAAATTCTATTTACTGTCACAGCTGAACTTCAGGTTGCAACCTTCTCCACACCTAAGTGGATTTGACATACATAGACCAGATATCTCTGCAGCTGTGTGCCCAGGTAGGGAACAGGGAATGGGCCTGGATGGTATTAAACTTAGAATAAACCAGGGGCTCCAAACCACACTTCCTGGAAGTTACACAAGCTCTCATTCTATTTCAGAATATAGCTATTTTCCACCTTTTCTGCTGAAGCTGTGTCAGTATACAGCCAAGAATTTAAGAATCACAGGGTTGGAAAGAAAGAGCGTGAAGAAGCATGACCATATAGCTCAGAGAAACAGCATGCAAGGCTGGAAGATGAGGAGAAGGCAGTCATGGTTATAGTTTCTTTCTCTGACTCTGTTTTTGCATTTTATCCAGTGACTGTTAAATGCAAAATATCTGTACAGTCCTGGGAATAGGGACCAGAGCCAGCCTCCCATTTGTAGAGGGCTACATGGTGATACACCTCCTTGTGCATGAGTTTTACTTCAAAGTCTTCATGAGCAGCTAAGACTGATTTGATTAACTGCCTCCAAATTTGCCACCCCCCCCCCCCCAGTACAGAGAGAAGGATGCAAGGTTGTTTCTTAATGTGTTATGTAAATATGTAGAAGCAGTACCATAAGGAACCATGAAAGACTCATATAGAAGATTTTTAAAAAATCACCTTTTCTTTATTTAGATCAGGAGGATTTCCTGGGACGATACAAAGCGGTTTTTAGGACTGAATGTGAAGATCCGTGGATTCTGTCACCGAGAATTTCTCTGCTTCCTTTGAAAGAATTCATTGTCTGTGTGCACCTCAAGCTAAAGTCCTCAGATAGTCCGTGGACAGCGTATGTATATAATCAAGAAACACCTCACAGTAATCTCTCAGCAAATAAATATGATCTTGGACTTATGGGAGATCATGATAAATTGAGAATATGGCTGTTTGGGAATCAAATAAATATGACAGACATGCTTCGTGAAAATACCTGGTATAAAATATGTGTCCAGTGGAAAAGTGAAGATAAGGAGGTGAAGTTATTCGTAAATGGATTGAAAAAAGGAAACAAAAAGCTAGCTGAGAAAATGAGTCTCCCTGGAAAAGGGCAGTTCTTACTTGGCTGTTCAAAGCTGCCAGGTACAGCTACATCACCCAACATGGGAATGACTGGGGAGCTATACATGTTCAGAATGTGGGATAAAGCAGATATAGAACATTCCCTGAACTGCAAAGATGGCAGTATTATAGGCTGGAGAAAAAAGGATTGGGTCTATAAGAAGACAATAGAAGAGGATAACTCTTTGCCTTGTTGTAAGTACCACTAAGTCCCTGTTTTTAATAGAGTTTTTGTTAAAAGTTGATTGACTGTAACTGTCTAACATTTCCAGGTACTTTTCTTAAATTTTACAAAGCCTTTGTCTATTGGTCATTTATAGTTAAACACTTAAAGAGGTCATGGGAGGATCTGTAGCTCTCGCCAACTTTTATCCAAATGTAAAAATTGTAACAGCAATCCTGTAAAAACTTCTGCTTGCTCCAGCTCTTGTGTCTATATGCCATCTATGTAATGATAATCTGAATGAGAATAGGATCCATCCAACTGAAAGTCCTTGGAGTATTAGGACTTTCTATTGACGTCCTAAAATAACTAATTTACACACTTTCTATTCAGGGAATAAATATCTCTATATACAAGCATTACTGGTTCTCACTTTGTACATTCAGTGGGCGAGAATTTCAACAAGTGTAAATTTTTGCAGCTTCCCTGGTACGTTACACCATGTTTTGCTGGTGTGGTCTGGATCTGTAAAGATTTACTAGAGGCTCTGATTTCTTCTTGTTTCTATATCAGTAAGGTCATCCTTTATTAAAATGGTCCCTCCCATGTTCCTCAAAATACCCCTCTGCCATGAAAGAGAACGAATTTTCAGAGAAATTGGTTTTTAATATAGTTAAAAAAGAGCTAAAGGTAGGAGAATAATCTGTGATGTCATGTTGTGGATATGAAAGAGGTACTTGAATCAGGTTTGCATGGGAGCCAATTTATCAGCTGTGGTAAATGGTACTACCATCTAAGGCCTTCAGAGATTTTAAGGTGACTGGCCCACTTGGTTCGTAACATTTTTATATAAGATAGGCTCTTCAGTTAGACTGTGGCACCAGTCTTAGTCTTGTCATCTTTTTCCTTAAACTGTACCTACCTTTTTTGCATAGACTAAAAAATACCATTTAACTATGCAGTGTTACAATTGTTTGCTGACTGGGTAGATAGATTACAAGTGTCTTAGAGCACTAAGATATGGAGGAGGGGGAAAAAAACCTTTGGACAAATCAGGATTCATGGAAAATGCCTTCAACATTGGGTCACATAATGAATGATATGCCTCTGTTGACCTGATGCTGTAGTTGGGAGCACAGCTTCTCCATTGGGTTATGTAGCTTGAGAGAGGAGCTGAAGCAAGGATGCCTGTCTTTTGCTCTTGTGTAATTGTGTTGGAAGTCAGTCCATCCTTGGGCTTAGAGGGAGAAAACTCTGGCTCCTAAACAAAAGTCTGGTACAAAAAAAGTCTCAGAAAGGTCTGCCTGGGTAGTGGAAAAAAATCTTGTATTCCAGAACTGTCCTGGGCAAGCTGGAGTATCTGGTTATCTTTCACCCAGACATGGAAAAGACAAAAGCTTCTTGCTTTCAGTCCCAGCTTTCTGCCTTGGATACAGAGCATTCCCGAGCATCCCAGCACAGTGAGGTTAGCAAATATCCAACTCTAGCCCCGACTGCTTAGTGATTTTGGAATTAGTGATTTAGGGTGTTTTGGAATCCTTTGTCTAACTGCAAGAGCTCTCCAGTTGAGCATGTAAGATGTGTGGTTTCCAAAACTCTGTTGCTAGCCAAATTAAACGTTAATGATGCTGGCAGAGGCCTGTTTCAGTACAAAGGCCATCGCTAATACCAAGTGCAAGTTACCTGCTCTAGGCACCTTGGGAGAAAAACAGCTGAAATTTTTCTAACGGTGTATTTGCCTATTCTCAGGAATGGAGGCATTTTAGCTTATCTGCACCCTTCCCCCCCCCCCCCCCCCCAATTTCTCCTCAGAAAGTCAGCCTATGGAGGGCACATATTTAACAAATATCAATTCAACAATTAAAAATAAAGCATTGACAGTAGGAGCATATAATGATGTCAGGCGACCTTAATAATTGATGGTGCTGGCAGTCTTACAACCTGATTTCTTTCCAAAAGTTCCTCGGAATACTTGTGAAAAAATTACCTCATTTTGGGGGGCATCTACATTTTTGTTAAAATGGAAGTACTTTATATAGTAAGTCTTCAGAAACGTCTGACTTTTGCATTTACGAAGAACAGAATTGGTAAAGGGCTAAAACTTGGGAAAGGGCCATGCCTCCTGTGGAGGCACAAAAGGTGAAAAGGAAGTGGTTAATTACAGTCATAAGCAGTAAGTCATTTGCGCCTGAGGGCAGGTTTCAGTATTTTGTTATGACCTGGTTGGCATTTTGTGCTTACATAAACAATAATTTGCAAAATATTCAGAGTCAAAGTTTACCATGAATTCTCTTTTTTTTCTAACCTCTCAGGATCTTTGTGGAGGATAAACCACTATTTAATTGGTGTCTAATAGGCAGTGACTCACTCCTTTAAGTTTGGTTTTACTTAATGGTATATTATTAGCTTGTATTTCTTTGCTTCCTTCTTCTGCCTTTCATTTGTTGACTCTATATTCTTTTTGTTTTATTAAAGTTTATAATAATTACTCAGATTTCAAAAATTTTATTTAGTTTCTTGTTAACTCGCAATGTGAGGTCCAATAAAGGCTAGAGTCCCAATTCCAGTAAAACTTACACACGTGCTTAGCACTTAAACTCATGCTTAACTTGAACCAAGTAACTTGCTCCCCAAATTGGATCTCATGATTTGCAAGAAAGGACATGTCTGACTACTTCCAAGTTTATGATGAGGGCTGATCGCAATTTATGGACTAACGGAGCTTAGCAACAGAAAATTTTTAAGTTTCAGTTAAAGACGTGGCTCTTGCTTTTTCCAGGCATGCAAACTTCTCGGTCTCCTCTGGTATATCTGTTGCAAGCTGAACAGGTGTAAATACTGCATGTAGGACCAAAGAGTGAAGGAGGCCCACATGCTGTGTGCCGCTAACCTTTCACTTACATTCCTCAGGTTCCTTTGATATTTCCTCTTTTGCTGAGAATGAGAAATAGCATGACAACTGTGATATGGAGAAGGACTGGCACAGATTGAATGTATCTCGCTTTAAAGATCATCTCCTCGTATTTAAGAATATGTAAGTGGAGAGAGATCTGCTCACTGTTCCAAATACCGAAACTAAAAAAAATTTCAACAAATAATTTCTTTATCTTATTGCTTGATGCGTGATTCCTATTTAGCTACATATTTTAATATGGACAGTATGAGTGATGTCGCTGTTGTCTCTGCATAATCCAAGAAGAAAAGTGCACGGAGTAATGTAAAGCTTTGGGTGATTTAAGAGAGTGCAAAGATGCAAGAAAATAGGTGCGTTTAAAATGCTAAATGCTTGAAAAGAAGCTTCAGTTGTATGTGAGCACCAGCTCTTCAGTTGTCATTTTCTACATCAGGCGTTTGCAGGTCACCTTTAATAATACTTTGACAACTGAAAGAAATTTACTGTTTAAACATTAATCATTTCAGTTACACATTAAACGGTAACATTCTTTTCCAGATATAAGTATCTAAATTGTTACATTGTGCATTTATGCAAAGAGCACAGAGATGACAGGGATATCTTTTACAAATTTCAATGAATAAATGGAATACATGGTTTTCGGCCTAGCTGTAAATAGCATTACTGATATTAAATTCTGTTGTCTCATTTGTGTTATCTGTGTCCTAAAAAGAGACTACATTTTGTAGTGATGGAAAACTTCTAGCAGGAGTCCAGTGCCTATTGATTTTGGTTGCATTTTTTGGCACAAGCACGATTCACCCTTTACATCATGGCATTTTAATTCTTCTAAACTGTCATGTCCAACTTTCAAGATAAAACTCTGCTGTCCCCTCTTTTCCATGCATCCTTTCCTCTTCCCATACTGATGAACCTGCTGCTGGTATTGCAGGAGGAGGTTTCTAGACTTGTGGGACAAAGCAGTCAAATATTAGTGGGAAAACTGGGAGCTGACCAGTGCTGTGTGCGACTGTTTTGCCCTTTCATGCTCAAGGAAGAAGAAAACTTCAGTTTGGCCTGCTGTTCTAATTTGGAGGTGTGAGCAGCAGGAGATGTGATTTGATCTTGTGCAGTCTCTTTTAAAGATTGCCTAAGCTGTGTACCCTTGTGACGACAGAGTCGGCTTGCCTGAAAGGGAGGGTAGAGTCCCAGGCTACTTCATCAGACAGAAGGTGGAAATTTAGCGCTGCTTGTCCAGTTTGCATCTCAGTCTGTTGGGTACCAAACTTTGGGCCATATTGCTACATTTACTGAACTGATTATGAAAGTTGGAGATGAAAAAAGAAATTATTTGCCCCAAATAGAATTTTCTTTTGAAATTCATAAGGGCAGAAACCTGCAGAAACCTGTAGAAACTCATACAGGAAGTAAATGGGGGAAAAAATACATGACTCTGAAGTGCCTGTTTTATGAGTCACATACTACTCTGCTTTGTTTGGCTTTCTCTTTCTTTGTCCGCTCTCATTGCTTGCCTTTTTTGTGATATTGAAGTAGCTTTTTGGAAATCAGCCTGCCAGCGAAGGCAATGTGATTCACCTCAGCTTCTAGTGTAGATCTTCATAGCCACCAATAGAGCTTGAAAATGCTCGTATTTATAGCCAAATTAAAAAACAAACAAACTGTGCAACGTCAAGGTTGTCTAAAAATATTACACCATGATTTTTCTGTCAAGGATGCTAAATTGGACTGGCTAGAGTGCCAGAGCCCTATGTTGAACAAGCAGTTTTGCTGTTTTCTTCCATTCACTTCTGTCTAAAGCCAGTAATAATCCATCATTTCTTCCATTGTGTGACCTCGAAGAGTCAGAACAGACTTCTAATCTTGTGAGAAACACTGAAAGGTGAAACTGAGATTGCTCTTAGTTTTAGCCTATAAACCTTTCAAGTGTGCCTCAAAATCTAACTTGCATTGAAAGTCAGTATGAGCTAATGTCTATAGAGAAACAACTGGGGAAGGTTTTTACGTGTTACTGTTATTAATGCCTTGTGTGATACGATGATTCATTTTGGCAGAATGTTTATCCAACCGAAAGGTTTATCCAATGCTAACAGCACCCTGTCTCTTAATAGAAACCATGGATTTAATTTGAAAATGAGAATTGAGTACAGTATTTTAAATGCCTATTTCTGTAAATAGGTGGAGTTTAGAACAGTATCACTTTTAACATATTGCTGTTCAAGCTACTCAGTTTTGTTCAAGAACAAGTTCTGTGAAATGTATTAATGCAGGTATTTTCTCATGGCTGTATCCTAGTAACACTGAACACAAATGGAGGGCAGTTGCTTCGCAATGTTAGTGACTAATGTGATACACACTGATAACTATTGCATGTGAAAATATTTGGAAAATGATTTGTATAAAATGCAGTGTAGAATTGACATTTCAATGTAAAATGCTATTTCGTTGGGTTTTTTTTAAGCCCCAAAAAATGACATTCTGTATCTATTTGGAATGAAAACTTTAATTTTGGCCTGCCTTGTGTTTTTAATGCAAATTGATTTCCCCAGCCCCAGTCAGTTGAATTTTTTAGTGAAAAACTTTCAGCACCAAGTTTGCTATCACATATTATTTAGCCAATATACATTTTATTAATTTTCCTAATATCTTATATATATATATATATATGTCAGAACTGCTCTTCTCATCAATATATGGTCTTAGTTATCTAATGCCATTCTGTGATGTTAGCCAAGAAATGAGATGTGGGGAGACCATGTTACTTATTTAGCCACCAAGATGTCCCTTGAGATTCTTCCATTCAGATTCTGCTCTCAATCTGTTTGTGAGATCTGACAAGATTGAGGATGTTAGGTAAGGTGGCTGAGCCCAAGTAGCCCAAGGGGGCAAGGCTGCCACAGCTCCATGTCCCCAGGTCCAACTAGTAGCAAGGCTGAATATGTATTCCCAGTACACTCATATACAACATATATATACATGGCTAGCCACACAGATTAGCACATGCAGACACACTCAGCATTCATGCAAAGAGCACCAACGGTCTCATCCTTTTACCCTCTCTGGCTGATCAGGAGGAAGGTTAGTGGGATGGATTTATTTTTGTTTGTTTGTTTATTTATGGATCCCTGGTCTCCCAGGTTGCTGGCATCTGGGCATATGAACCCTTGCGGCCTGCAGCCCCACTCCAGTTGCTGGTACGGTCCCCCACACTCTCACACATGCACATGTACACATATGTGCGTACGCTGGGTCTGTCTAGTACCTGACCTTGGACACGTAGTCCACCCAGTAGCTGGTCCTGAATCCTCACTCTTCCATGTGCCTCACCCTTAGAGAGACAGACAGACACACACACACACACACACACACGCGCATGCGCGCGCGCACACACACACACACGTGTGTGCGCACATACAAACAGCTCTTGGTTGATGCCCAGATCCTGTGGTCTCTCTGGCAGTCAGGACTCCCCTTGTCCCTCCAGTAGCCAGTTCTCCTGTGGCCTTACCCACAGACATACACACACAAGCAGGTCTCCCTATTGACCTGCCTGGACCCTACTGTCCCTCTGGCAGTTGGCTAGACTCCTATAGTCCCCCCACTAGCCCACTGCCCCTGTGATCTCATCCTTGGAGACACACGCATACCTGGTTCCCAGGTCAATTCACCTGTTCATCTGCTAGTGTGGCTTGATGTTCGGTAGTGACTGCACATTCACTTGCATGCACTCACTTGCTCCAGGTCCTGGCACCACAGACACATGGGCCCTCTGACTTGTGGTCCCACTCCAGCTGCTGGCACTGCTGATACGTGGGCCGCTATGAGCTGTCGTCTCACTGCAGTTGCTGGCACTTAGGTCTCCGTGCAGGCACACAGAATTCACTTGCCCAGGAAAACAGTTAGAAAGGAATTTAGTAAGAAGCTAGGATGGGCTGTGCTGATCAGGCACAAGGCATGGCTCTATTTTCCCATATTTGTTCATCTGCCAGTCACTTAGATCTCTCCCTTTCTTGCGTTTGGTTCCTCCTCTAAACATCCCCATCCCATGCGAAGTCTTGCATAATCCCCAAATGCTCTTCCCCTGCATCCCACAGTGTGTCTCATATCCTTAGGCAGAAACTTCCCTCAGTCTAAGTGGTGCTCTGGAGAGCTGCCTCTGTTTACTCACCTTGCTGGATTTCACACCTGGCTGATGGGGCTGATGATCTCTTAGGACAGTCTGGGAGGAGCCTGGACAGGATGTCATTGCTCTGAGCAGGTAATTTGGGTTCCCCCACCTGCTGTTGAGCCTCTGCACCCTCCTGTGCTTGTGGAGATGAGCCCTTGATGGGCTGATTGCTCTCCTGTGGTGGGCCTGGGAGTAGACAGGGTAGAGACAGGGTATTATTTTGGTTTCCTAGCATACCATTGTCTCTCTGTGCTCCTTTGTGCTTGCGGAGATGAGCCTTTTATCATATAACCTAACAGAGGGTGCCTTTGGTTTGGAAGAAATAGTCCTGGCTGATATTATAAACTGTTCTCACTTTTAGCATGTATGTTTTTCAGTAAATACAAGTGAAATTTTAAGTGTTTTATTCGTAAACCTGTCCCCTAACCTCCAGAACACATTGAGTCTATAGCTGTATATTTTCCTGCCCGTAAAATGATCTGTGAGACTAGATTCCCAGGGCTTCTGCTGCGTAAGGGCTCATTGCCTACTTCACATCTGGACCTGACTAGAAGGCAACTAGCCCTTGCGTTCTCTCACTTGTGTTTCCAGGGAGAGGTGGACCAGCACACGTGACCCATTTCTGCTGTACCTGGCCCCTGCCCCTCCATACAGTGCAGACTGGGCAGTGTGGGTGTCTGTTCGGAGGCCCTGGTCCACTGCTGTTCAGACTGCTATCTCCTCCTCCAAGGAAAGCATTCTAGTTGCTGCCTTAGGCTTCTTAAAGGACAGCTTGTGCAAAAGTCTAAAGGGGATCATGAAGCATTACCTGGAGCAGTATTAGTCAGCAGCAACTCAACTCCTCTGAGATAAGGGAGGTAAGGGAGCAAAGAAGCAGCTACCAGCAACTTAATTCTTACAGGGTGTCATTATCTGCAGCCTAGCTGCACCTCTTCTGCCCTGGAAGGACTGAGCTGCTGATGGCAAAGGTGATTGCCTGAAGACAGGTGAATCAAGGAGGGAATTGCCTTTCAAAAAATTTTAAGAAACAGTGTACTGACCTTAAGTTAGATTGCAGGTAGCGAAAAGAAAAGCTTTTCATTATTCCTGTTAGAGGTAGATCGTTGTACGTCATGTGCATTTTAAGGGCTTTTTCTGTATACTGTGTCTAATAGCTCCTGGACAAAAGGCATGCTGTTCCTTTCACAGGGGACCAGAACCCAGATCTTGCCCTTCCCATCTTGACCACTGTGCTACAAAATCTTATTCTCCCTTTCTTTCCCTTTGGCTGAATGGATTTTAAATTCTGCTTTGTATAGTGGAACAGCTTCAGCAGTAGGTATGAAGACCATCCTGAGCTAAAATAGCCTGTAGGCTGATGATTAGGATCTCTCATGCTAGAGAATGCTGTGAGCATGTGACATTTTTGTAGAGAAGGCAAGGTACTGATACCTTCTTTTCTGTTTGAACTTTAAAAGAAAGGCATGAGTTCCTGCCTCAATTTTGAAAAGAGCAACCTTGGCATCAAAATTAAGGAAACAGAGCTGAGCTGTTCAGTGCCACTTGCAGTTGGGGGCTGTAATCCAAATTTAAATACACAGACTCTGAAAAGGACTGTGGGTTACTGGCTGTTGTGAACATTGCTCTTGAGAGTCTCTCTCCAGGAATTGTCTGCAGTGCCTAGCTTGGAGATTCAGTTCACAGGTCCTAGTAGTCAAAGGTTCATCACTGTAAGAGCTACATCTGTTTGTGGACCTAGCCTTAAGTACTGTTATTAATGGATTTAGCCTCCTTACAGACTGGAGCTGCTCAAGTTACACTCCATCCCCATTGCCATAAAAAGTCATTACAGGAAATGAAGGTTTTTACAATGCAAAGAATATGGGTTTCCAAGTAAGCTTTTGCAGCTGTGGTATGGAAAGCAGTGATAAAAGTTGCTTAACTCGTTTCACACCATTGGAACAGTTTCTTCTGCCTGCACAGAGGTGATTCTCAAGTAGTGGCTTACCTGGCTGTTTGTGTTGGAACAGTACAAAGTGATATGAAGACAGTAAGGGACTTGCTACTTTTGTTTTCTAGTAATGCATGTTAGTAATAGAAACTGGTGCTTATTTAATCGAGGTGCCATTTCCTGTAAAAAAACCCAAGTCTTGTGGGGACTTACTCTGTATCTCTTTGAACAGAAGCAAAGAATAATGCTGAATAATGTTATTTTATTTTTATTTGCTGTTTGGATCCTCAGGAAATGTTCTGTATTTGCTGAAAATCTGGAAAGGTATTAATACAATATATAGTGTCTTGTCTTGGGTAGGATACTAGATGCACTGATTTGATGAACCCGACCTAACAGTGTTGCAGACGAAAATGCATGAAGCAAATAAAATCACATTTCATATACATGAGGATTTTCATGCTCTTATTCTTAGAGGATAACTTAAGGGAAATATTCTGTTTGCCTGTGACTAGCACACCTTTGGATTTGGACTTTCCTTTTTACATGTCAGCTTTAGGGATACTTCAGATTGGCCTTCAAACCTTCTCCAAATAAACTCTGTTCAATTCCTTATCTAGTTCTTAAATACAATAAAGGAGGAGGGTTGACGAATATAAGTGAAATTGAATATTGTGTGACGGTCTCTCTTCCTCCATTGCATCTGTTATGCAAAAGTGATACTGATGAAAGACTTGGTTGGTGAGCCTACTGCTGCACCATTATCAGTGAAAAGTCTTATTTTTAGGGGTAATTTCTAGCCACAGTAGACTTGTGAATATCGTGCTGTAGGAGAGGTCGCTGTTAGATTTGTGATCCAGAAAAAATGCACCTCTCAAACTATGCATGCCACTGTCATTTGCTGCATTTGCCAGCTTCAAATTCATGGCTTGTGTTTAGCTTATTTTGCCAGCTGTACTGCTGGATTTGTGACTGAAAGAATATGGCATTTTTTAGAGCTTGCTGCCTTCTTACTGAATAAACTACAATACTTAGATATGTCACTGGACAACTTTTCTTACCTACCCCTGCATACTACCTGCACCCTCAAAATTCACAAAATAAGTTGAAGAGATATGGAGAAGATAGGAAAAGCAGTTTATCTTTAATGGCTAGGTCTGCACTGTCTCCTCAAGAGTATCTGAGAATGACCTTAAGATCAGATTCCCTGGGCAGAATCTTTTTTTCTTTTCTTTTTCTTTTTTTTTTTTAGTGGGCAGAAGGAAACAGTGTGGTGCCCTTTTCTGAGAGATGCTGCGTACCTCAAGATACAGGTTCCTTTTGAGAATTTGATTTCCTGCAGAACCCTTTGATTGGAAATAAAAGCTGCTACAAGAGGTGCTAACCTCTTAGTAAGGCAAGACCAGTGGCAAGTAAATTTTTGGAGATGGAATTCACTTTCTGTGCTAGGAAAGCCAGCTTGCCCACTGGGAAGGATACTTTCCTCACTAAGTGAAAGTCCACCTAAGTTTATATAGGACTGATCCGTAAGTTGTTCTCTCCATTCTACCTTAAAAATCTATTTGCATGTTTTAACAGTACAGAACTGTTTTATTTGACTACCATTTCTACAACTTTGGTTCTACATATTATTTAAAGTAAATATTGTGCCTTAAGGGCTTTCCCTAAACCCACACTAGGTGTTATGAAAATAATTTTATAAGTGCCTAATCACTGTACAATTTTAAAGTATCAACACTTCTGTGTAAGAGCTCTAGAACACATTGCTTAACAGGATCATGTATTTTAACCTGATTTACGACATGAAAAGTCATAATGAGAAGTCTTAATGTTTTCTGTAAATTGACTATAGAAATTAAGGTTATATCCTAATTTTCATAATCTGTGACATTCATACATCACTAGATGTTAAAAAGACCTGTATTTCTCTGTAGGCAAAATCCCAGTTGTCTCAAATAAGATGTCTGGTATAACTTGGGTTTGATCAGTGCCTCTAATGAAATAGCTTAAATTCAATAGGCTGATGTGCATGAATGTGCAATTTTTTATTTACTTACACTTTTTTCTTACCTACATAAATGTGCATTTTTTACCAAGGATATTGATCTCTCTCTTTTTCTCTCCTTCTTTTTTAATAAGAACATTTCTACCTAGGATGTCAATCAACTAAAACTAACAGTTAGTTTCAAGGAAAACTCCTAAAAAGGAAATGCAGTGTAGCTCATCTGATTTTCATGTATTCATCCTGCCATATTTCAGAGTTGCTGCTTTAGGTTCATGCAGTGTATGACACTCAACAAAAATGAACTGAGATTTCTTTATGTCTTATCAAAGATTTGAGAATCCAGACTGCATCTATTTTTATTCTAAGTATTATTCTGGTATAGCAATAGCGTCTGTGTCTGTATTTCCTTAATAGCTGAATGGGCTCTGCTAAAATCCTTTCAAAAGGCAGCTATTACTCTTACTGTTAAATACAGTTATTGAATGGAATGGATTGTGGGGGTTTAATATACTCTGACAAGCTTTCTTTAAAATTTCTTTTCCTACAGCAAAAGCAGTAACTGCTAGACTATGTTGCAACACCTTCTGTGAACCTAAGGGGTAGAAAATTGTGTAGCACACAGGACAGATTTTGCCAATTCTTTTTTGATAACTGTCTGCACCTGGCTAGCAGGTGTGCTGTGAAGTAAATTTGGAAAAGGCACTGGTATGTTTCATCAGTCTAGTTTTCTCTTCTGGAATAACAGATTCTTTTACATCTGTTTGTAAAGGAGTAGGATTAGATTAACTCTGCAATTTTTAACATGCTCAGAAATGGAACGATAGGTGCAAGGTACTTAAGCAACAGTCTTTTTTGCCAGCTGCCTAGACAGGAAGCATTCTGCACGGGTCAGAGGAAGAAAGAACATGGAAAAGCGCCAAATCTGTGCATCTGGCAAGAACAACTGCCAGCTGATGTGCTGTGGTACCTTCCAAGGTCAAGGAAGGATGAGTCATCAGTGATAGATACTTAGAGGATCAGCATTATTTATAAGTTGATTGGAACTATAATACATATAAATAAAAAGATAATACATATAATACACTGTTGTGCCTGACACTTCTTTTGGTAGTTGTGTTTTATAAAGGTGTAGTTTTGTGTGCATTTGTTTAATTTTGCTATGAAGGACAGTTTTTATATGCAATATCTCAAGTCAGATACATGCCTGTATCACAGTTTCCTGCAACCAAATCTTAAGGGTGGCAGGGAGATAGTCATTTCCAAAATGGGATGAGCTTGGAACCAGAAGTTCAGTAACTCTAGATTATTTACATGAAATAATTTGCATATAACTTGGGGTGGAATTCTTTGCAGTAGATATAACATTGATTTTAGCAAAACCTCCTGCACAATCCGACATGCCAATCTCATGATCAAATGGGGAAAATTTCTTCTAAATGAACATCCTCTGAGACGTGAACATTTCCTTTTCCCTGGTTTAGCATAGACAACAAGATGACCTCTATGTGTCATATTCTTATGGTGTAGTGTCATATTCTTATGCTCCAACTTTCCTGTCTAATCACTTTATATTCTACATTGTACTTTAAGGACTTTCAAAATCTGTTCATTGAAGAAAAGGTGCTCCAGACAGCCATGATTTTTGAGGAATTTGCACTAATATGATTTTACTGTGTTTTGTGTGTGTAACCAAAGTGTTTATTTGCATCTTTTTATGTGCTGATGAAAATGTTTACATTGAAACTTGAATTCTTCCAATCAATTGAATAGTACTTGAAAATTTAATCCCAGATTCTTAAAAACAAGCAAACCCTAAATGTATTTGGCTGGTTGTCTTCTTTATTTATTCATGCATCTGTTTGCTTATTATTGCATCAGAATCATTTATTGTTACTTTTGTTACCTGCTCCAGTGCTGTGTGAGGCAAGATTTTATTTCTGCATTACTTGCACATTAGTTTGCTTTTTGTTACATTTCTTTTTCGATACAACTTCACAACAAACTGCAAGCACTACAGGTTAGAGTTATTGTTGTTATAGGCAGACTATAGAAATAGAACCAAATTCAGACTTGATAGAAACAGACTTTGTTTTGGGGGGATCTTTGGGCTTGGGTATGCTTTATACCAAGGCTGAATTATTATGCTTCCTTTTTTCCTTGTTCCTATTTTTTCTTCAAATTTTCATTGTGCCTAGCATCTGTGGTCAGGGACATCAGTGTTTGCACAACTACTTAGAGACTCCATAGTTGCACTGGAATTTTTCACATATGAGCAAAATGAATGGGAACTTTAAAAGCATTTAAATGAACTTGGAGCATTGATCCTCACAGGATAGAGGAAATGGATAGCTTGTAGCTGGGAGTAGAAATAACATCAAATCCTTTAGTGTTCGGATCCCTGGCTTTTATCCACCCGTACTTGTAATAGGTGAAAGGTGTTAGGCCAGGGAAGAGTGGTTGTGTAAATTAACCTCTTACAGAACGGACAGTCATACTGTGGAAATGAATGAATGTGATAGATATTCTTCTTTGTAGCCTCAGTACAAACTCAGATTTAAACAATGATTAGGCAGTCTTCTTGTGCTTTGTGATTCCTTGAGCATAAAGCTAAATACACAACATGCCAGTATCTATCGATGAATGTAAAATACTGTGCCTTACTGTACTTATACATATATAAATATGCATTTGACACTGGTTGGAGGAATCACTGAAAGCTGATGAAGCAGTTAATGGTACTGTTCTTGTGGTGTTGTTGCTATGTTGTAAATAGTAATTCAGGTATAAGTGGAACAAAAGTAGTTAAACGAGAAAGCTTTTGGGATTGATTTGTTGAGTATTAAATTCATATACTGCTAATTCCCATTTTCAGTCAGAACTTTATGTGTTGCCCAGGGCAAGTCAAACAGGTGTATGGTCATCTTTGTATATTCTTCTTTTTCTACATTTTAAATTTACTCTAAATTACTTTCTCCTTCCTATTCCTTATATATAACAGATGTAGGAACTGTTTGCTATCTTGCCTACCTTTTTTACCTCTTTGTATTAATGTTGGTTTACTTTGTAATTGTTATATGTACTTTGTGAAGATCTGTGGAATAAAATGTCCTTTTCTTTCACACCTCTCCTGTCCTCCCCATCTTTTCTCTTAATTAATAACATTTCATTTTCTTTCCTGTATACAAATGAATTATTCAGCTGCATCTTTTTTCCACATTTGAGCAAAAATAGCTATGTGGAAGCACAGTAATGTGTCCCTGTTACATCTGTGTTTGCAACTATTTAGTGTAGTTCATCTTCACTCAAGCAACTGGGCTTAAAGGGTTTCTGGACACATTGGCGATGGAAGGGCAGTGTGAAAGCTCGCAGGCTAATATGTGTCTTCCGTAAGTCCAAAAGTGATAAACTGGAGAACAAATTGAACTCAATGGAGTTCATTACCTAGCTTTTCAAAAAGATGCAACACACATTTCTCAAAGGATGCACAGTAGTTTTGCAAAAAAGCTTGAATTGAGGGTTTGTTTAACTGATAGGGAGAAAGTTAGCAAGTTCCCATATGTGAGGAAAGGGCATCTCTGCGGCAGGAATGAACTAGGAAATGGTATTTTCACTTTCTTCTTTCTCTGCCATTTAGACGTGGCCATCTTCAGGGGCTGCTGTAGGGTAGAGCTGAGCCTACTGAGGGCAAACTGGCCTTGTGATTTGTTGTGGTGATGTTGTTCTAGGCACTTTTTGAGTGGGGAATTCTTATTTTCCGGCAGAGTAGCAGGAGTGGGTTGAGGGATTTTTATTTTCTAACCGTGGCTCAAGGACCTAACTAACTAACTAAGAATATTCTCTTCTGATTTTATTAGTAACTGTTTACATGGTAAAGCAAGGTAGATTGAGGGAGAGATCCCTAAGGAAGCAAGGAGAAAAGTCAGATAGGGATTCTGACCTCTGCTTAGAGGGGAAAATCGCATCTCACTGGTTCCTTTAACAAGTATGAAGAAAGCTGGTGGTGTCCCAGTAGAAAGTTGGGGTCACATTGGGAGGTAGGAGGGTTACTTTCAGTCCTCCCAAAATAGGTAAGAATGATTGAGGAAGGCTTTATTGACTAGGAGATGCTCCAGATGAGTTAATAACATTGCAGATAGGTGAAGTCTCTTGCTTCTGTACTTTCTTCCTTATATTCACTTCTTTTAGGCTCTTAATGTGGGGTTCTGGCTTATAAAGACCAAGTCCTAAATTGAAAGCCTAGACGAGAGATTCTCAGGAAAAATGAATATGCTAGTTGTCTTCTGCTTTGACTACTTTGGGTTTCTTTTTTCATCTTTTTCTTTTTTAAGTTTTTGGTTTTTCTGAGGAGGAGCGTGTTCTTGTTTCATTTAATTTTGTTTTGTTTTTTTCTGTTACAAAATTCTCTGTTCTTACATTTATCACCTCATTTGTGCTGTTTTTATTCCCTTGTCAGATACAGAAGGAACTACCAGACCTACAGGTAAGAATGGATTTATAAAAATGAAATCAGTGGTGTTAGTTGCACCCACTTAAGGTACATGAAATACTAGCCTATCCAGTACAGCCATGTTTGCACAAACTAGAACTCATTTTTTCAGTTCTAGTGTAAAAGACTTGAAGTTCAAGGCAAACAATTTATTTCACAAAAACAAAACTTTTGACAGCACAAAATGTTATTTTGCTAGCATAGCAGCACATCTGAAATGGTTGTGTTTAATTTTATCCTTTGGAAGGGGGCTATCATTAGTTTTCAGTAAGGCAAGCAAAATATTGTCTGAATAAAGAACCATGTAAGTGATTAGCATTTCAGAAACTTCTGGTTTACTGTTTAACAAAAGAAAAAATCCACTTTTCTGCTGAAGCATTTAGTATCTCTAACAGCTTTTCTGCAGGAAGGGCTTTACATCATAGTTAGTGTACTTTAAGTGATGTTATAGGGTGACTTTTAAGGTTTAGGAGAGATGTTGAAATACGTTGAATATTTTTTTTAAGTAGTGTTTCATATTTGCCATGAGTTGTTCTTGATACTGTATTTCTGTGATAACTATGATTTTACTTTCCTATGGCACTGTCATAAACCACTCAGTAAATTAAAGGTCTAACTTTAAAATTGCTGTGTAAACCAGATATCAAATTTTCTAATCACTTTTGGATCAAAATGCTTACCGTAACAAGATCAAAGATTTAGTGGCTAGTGTTTGCCATATAAATAGTTAGCTGGCTGCTATCAATTGCAGAGATTCAAACTTGAAATGAATTAGCTTTTTGTAATGCTACTTTTTGCTGGATAGAGAAGAGAATGGAGATGTATGAAATAAATTTTAAATGGCAAGTCCCAGTGTTATTAATACAAGATCTGAGAAGGGTTCTTCATACCCAGCTACAGTCATCTCATCATAAATGTTCAATTCCCACTCCCACCATTAGCCAGATGCTCATGGTAAGCATGTGGAGTTCCGGCTAGTCTGACATGTATCTTGGGACTATGAATTTTGTTTCCTTAGCATTGTACAATGCAAATTGTCCCATATTTGTTGAAAAGAAATAATTTTTGGCTGAATTCTGTTTAAATTCATAACAATTTTAATGTTATTTCAGCAGAGATTAATATGTCTACCTTTTTTTCAACCTGGAAGTGTTTTTCTGATGAGCAGGTGTTGCCCTCTTCTGGTGAATGCATCCAGTTAACTTCTGATAATATAAGGAAAGGCTGTGAGGATGGTTATATCTGTAACTGAAACTTCATGTACTAATCTGTATTCCTCCTCCCTTTTTTTTTCCCTCTCTCTTTCTGAAACAGATGCTGTAAATTCAGGAGCATTAGCTGCAGCAACCGTTGCTGGTAAGAAAACCAGGGCTTTACTGATTACTGCAATGCCCATTATTTCATATTAAATACATCTCTTTCTGCTTTTATCTGAAGTAATGAGGAGAAGTTGTAGTGTAAATGTATTCCAACATTTAATGGGTTTTCATTGCTTTTCTAAATGAAAATTAAATTCTTCATGCTACTTTTAATGGATTAGCATAGCTTATGGGATCACTCCCAGTTTGTGGTAGTGATGGTTGAAGATGAAATAAGTGCAAGCTGCTTGATCAAGAGCCTTTTGTAACCTAAACAGTGAATAGTTTGCAGGGATGGCAGAGGGAGAACACTGTAGGGAGAGAACTCCTTTCCACCTCTTCCCACTCCAGTACACACACCTTTGTCATTTGATGCAGTGTGGTACACTTCAGAGACAAAAAAAAAGAAGGGAATTCTAATAACTTGTGGGACCAAAGGTGATGGACATAATCTGTGAAAGCATATTTTGTAGAAAAATTTGTGAAAAACTAGAGGAAATATACACACAGAAAGAACCATTCAGTTGCTTTCTTAATATATGCTGACACAGTATGCTCTAGAAAAAAAAATCATACAGACACACAAACTCTTCTTTTTTTTACAGATACAATCTTTCTCTGAGAATGTATCATCATTAACAGTTGCAGCCAATTCATTATTTGTAGTTGTTTATACCAAACAAAGTGATATAGATGAAGCCAGCATTTAGTCTTCACTGTGATTCCTCATATTTTGGCCATTTATTAATTGCCTTAGAAAATCAATTGTCTTCAGGATTGTTACTGAAGAAACAAATATGCTTAGCTCTTGCTCCAAGTATAAAATAAGGAAGGAACTTCTGAAAATGTTTAAAATGGCTAGTCTAATGGGAATAAATATATCTGAAAGAAAAGCTCCCCTGCCTGTTCTGTATCATGAAGTATGTTGCTTTGTCTTGGTATGCAACTCTCTCTTTTCAGTGTAACCAACTATTTTTTATTATATTTAAGATATTGGTACAAATGATGACACTGATGCTTTTATTAAAGAAGTTTGGCAAGCATAATGTTATTCTGTTAAGAAATCGGCCCCTTTAAAAAAGTCACTGAGGTGTCATATTGGAGTGACATTGTCCTCTAACGGCTTTATATTCCTGTGTGGTCACTTAAAATGTGCTAACTAAGCGCATCCTTCCTGAGCAATCTTTAAATTTTCTTCTACTGTCTTAATGTAATTTTTTTTCTTGTGTGGCTAAAAAAATCCTTGCATCCTCGTTCTATTTTATTTATATATAGTTTCTGGCAAAAATAAGATTTTGGAAGCACAGTTTGCCAAGCTCAGTATGTCATTTTTGGTCAGGAGTATCATGGGTATATGCAGAAAAAGGGTCTTGGAGCTGAGCACAGTTACTGCTATTGGATGTGCCAGTCATCTGTGTCTTCCAAGAGAATGAAACCAATAGAAGGAACTTACCTGAAAGAGCTCAGTTACTGACTGTTTGTATTCAAATACTTATTCACATTTTTGAAACAATGTGCACAGTTCTTACTGAGCACTGAAGTGCTCATAAAAGGGAACCTTAGAGCATTACAATTCTGTTCCTGTTGGAAGTGTTGCATGCTTGATCTTCCTTCTCAAAAATTCATAGAAATAAAGAATTACATTAATACCATTGCTACTTTTTTCTTTTTTTTTCCAGAATCCTCTATTGTTACTTTTATCACCTATCCTATTAGTCCTACAGGCAAGATTTTATTAACATTTCTCTTATTTAGATTTAGTTAGTTTTAGTTTGTTTAGATTTTTATTTTGTTATTTTTGTTTTTACTGTTACTAATTTTCTCCTTCAGCTATGTCTTCAGAAGAAACTGCACAAACTGCAGGTGAGAATTCACATAAAGTGAATGAGATCTGGAGGAAGATCTGTGTTGCATTCATGAAAGTTTGCTTTTTTAAACTGGGGTTCATTTAGCCCAAATTCTTTTGTTACACTATCTTAAAAAGCTTACAGTCTATATTTTAAGTTTGCATTGGGAGAGTTTTGAAGTGCATTAAACTAACACTGAACTGTTAACCTTTCTTTTTTAGTCAAAATACTAAATTGCTTGTCCGAGCCCAGACTGGACATTTATTTTTAGCAATATGCTGGCTTGGGTTTTTTTGGGGGGGAGGGGTATATCTATAGATAGAATGCTTTCTAAACTTTCCGATACTCTTTAAAGTATTTTACAGTACTAAAATGTACACACCATTGCTTAAAAACACTTACATAATACATGTGCTTTTGGTATGTTGGCCAAATAGAGTTAGTACAGACCCAGTCAGGAGAACTGCTACACCCTTTTTCCTGGTGTTTGCATTTGGAGTATATTCATCCCATATAACTACAGATGCCTCTGTGTCTTTATCTGCGCTAGACATCCTGCTATCTATCCTTCATAGTTGATGGAGAGAGAAAGAGGCTTTTAGAATGGGATTCATCTTATCCTAAAGTACCCATCTAAAATAGGTCAAATGAATCACACCTTAAAAGCACTTCTTTCTCCACTGAATAGTGGGGAACCTAAAGTAACTGGCTCAGGTAGGGATGTAAAGATTTGATCAGGTGAACCCACCCAAAATGCTGCTTTTGCCTTTAATGTGCAGAAAGTAACTCAATCACCTTATAAAATAAATGGTCATGTGTTTACACTTCGCCTGGAAAGACAGACTCTAAACTGTAAATAAGGAAACTTCTTTTTATGACTTGTATTTCATAGGCTTTTTAAATTAAAATGTGAATACTTAATTTTACAACTTTTTTTTTTACAGACACTCTTAGTACCACTGATTATTATTCCACCATAACACCAGGTAGGATTTATATACTGTATCACTACTGATATTCTTTGATGCTTTTCAACATTTAAGTGTGTTTGTGAGTTCAAGAGGCCTGCACTCAAGTATTTTTAATGGGATTTTTTTCTTGGTACTATTGTTTGTCATATTAGTAATCTGCCTTACTTTGCATTGATCTCCAGTCTGGTAGAAGGTCTAGTTCTGCAGTGCTTACTGATGTATCACATATAGAACAGTTGGAGTATTTTGTGAGTCAGAGCAGCAGATGGTCAGGGGCACAAAGATCTAAGAAATGCAGTCCCAGGAACCATATTTACTTCAAAAAAATCCTCATGCTTTTAAATAGATTGAAGTAGACTGAATCCAAATCTAATGTTCTCTGGGCAGATCCGGTCTATAGGACTAGGCTGAGTTTAGTAATTTATTACCCATGGAGCGGCCTAGTAGACTGACTGGAATATATTTACATAGAATTAGGATAAGTAGTGGATGGCTCGGAGCCAAACTGGCTAGTATAATTTGACTGTGTGAAATGTAACCTGCAAGACCTGGTGATCTTTGGAGATTGAAATCATTAATGACTTTTGGTGAGGCTTTGATCCTCCATGCTGCTTATTTTCTATGTGCATTGTTGTGGCATGCAGAGGTCCTAGGCAGGACTAGGTGTGGCACACATACAAGTTCTCTGTAAATACAAGGTTGACCTTGCTCTTTACTTCTGTGACATCTCTGTTTTGTACATTGGGATTTTATAAATGTTGTTGTTCTTCATCTAGCTAATAATTTCAAAAATTCAGTTATTGAAGAACCTTTTTTTTTCTTAAAATAATAGCACTGATACAATTTCATTACTACTTCACTGACAGCTACCAACATGAAAGGGAAAGCAAGTTCATTTGAATCGAAATTGCTCTCCAAAAAAAAATATTTTTTTCTAATATTTGGAATATTGCCAGCAGCTCAAAATCCTTGCCATTGATGATGATGAAACAAATGAAGTTTATCAAGCCAAAACAGGCAAATGTTTGTACCACAGAAAAAGTAAAAAAAGAAAAACTTTCCATCTCATTTGGTATTAGCTAAGAATCACAGCTGAGAGGACAGGACTTGTTTTGCTGTTAATTGGAGGACGATCTAAATTATCGTACCAAAATATGTGCTTATTTTGCACTGTTTTGCTGGTCCTCATTATAACTGAGGAATTTGCTTAAGTGTTGTAAGGAAATGTATGCTGCCACATCTGTTTTTATGAGAAAGTGCAGGAGTTTTGTCTCAGATGCAAATATCTTCCGTGTCCTTTACTTTGGTTTTATACAGCTGAGCTGGCTGTTTACAATACCCTAAATTTGAGATCAGTATTTTTCTTTGCAGTATAGGTAGGGTTAAAAATACGGCAGTAGCGAAAGGTTTGTTTTAACTAAAGCATGGTATGCTAGATGAGAGAATCCGTTTCCTATCACCATGGTTTCAATTCTACAAGGCAGAATAGTTTTTAGTTTTCATACTGTCATTAACCATAATAGGATCCTCAGAAACAGATGATATATTACATGAGGATTGAATATCGTGATATTTAAAGAGCCTGTTTGTGATACGCTGATTTCTGTGTTATCTTGATTATGTATGAAGAGTTCATTGACTTGATTATTTTAACAATGTCAACTTCTTTTTGATAATCTAGACAAAGATCCCTTTTCATCAGGTCTTTCTTGTGCCTGGACAGTTGTAATGAGAGTTCTGGAGCTGACTATCTTACTTTTATTCATTCAAGTTAGTTGCTGATACAGACTTTGAAAAAGTGTGTGCCACACAATGCACAGTTATTGGAAAGGTGATGTGCACACCTGCAAGAGTACAGTCCTGTCTATAAATTAACAACTTAAGTATGTTAAATATTGTCTTAGATACAACTGTATTATAATGTGTTTAATTGCTACTTTGCTTTCCACCAAACTGTGGGATTATTTTTAAATGCAGAGACTACTTGCATGTAGGTCTTCTGTGGAAACTGTTACAGAAAATTAAGCAAAAACTGTGTGTAGCAGCCTGCATATTAGTTCTTAGATAATGTCATGGTAAGTGCCCTAGAGAAGTGAAGCCTAGATAGTACATGAAATATTTCTAAAGGGTAACTTTAAGTTTAAAAGCCTGAAGTGATTATAAATGCATATGTTTGTCAGGACTGACTTTAAATTCGCTATTTTTACTCACTGTATTTTTCTTTCCAGAAACTATGCCAAGAGAAACCATTTTATGCAATACATCGACTGTCTGTAATTTTTCAGGTTAGCATTTTTCTTTTATCTTTCTTTTTGTAAAAATTATGTCCAACTATTTTCTCTTCTGAGTAATGTGGCAAATTGCATTTGCTATATAAATTCTAGCTCCATAGTAAGTTTTCTTGCTACTTCAGAGAGATTGTATATAACTTCTTAAAAATTAAATTAAACATGTTTTATATTAGAAGTAATGTTCAGTCAATTCTGTTCTTGATCAATATTTCTTATCAGAGGATACACAGTTACAGATAAGAATTACTGACCTGAGAAAAAAGAAGCTAATATGCTATTAGTCTCTGCCATATTAAGCCTGATCCTGTATCAGGAAGTTGAAATAGTGTTTGGAAGCATTATTGTAGAAACCTGCATGTTTTTTAAAAGCATAATGTGACAGGACAGAAAAACAAAGGGAAATGGAAAGGGCAGTGATGTTCCCTATATGTGTCTTGGCAAAAATGTAGATAAAGATTTTGTTGATTTATGTTGCTGACTTTCAAAATACTTGGATAAAGGGCTCCTGTGAGAAGTACTTCAGAAAATGAGGTCATTTCTGCCAGGTAGCTGTATACTGATAATCTATAGATTAGAAAGAGACAGAATAGATGTTTGCTTCCCAATATAAAGTTCCCCTAATGGTTCACATGGTAAACTGTGCCAGGTGTTTTGGGTGACATGATATATGCATTTCTGCATGGGTCCTTCTCTAAAGCTCACACTGAATGTGTGGCTGCAAGGAGAGAAATGTCATAGAAGTTCCTTTATGTCCACCAAAGTGTCCTATTAGCTCTAAAGGGCTGTTGAATGATACTGCGAATTATGGTATCCTGAAAGTGCTTTAATCCGCAAGGGGACTGAATAATATTCAGAGTATCACTTGTGAATAGTGAAGAGATGGAAGAATGATTACACAATAGTGAATGATCAGAAAAGTTAATTTCAGTGTTCTTATTTCCCTTCTCTTGTAACACAAGAGAATAAAATCTTGAATTCTTAAATAATTTCACATCATGTGATTAAGCACAAGTTTTGTTTTTCTTTAACTTTTTTGACTTCTGGTTTTAGTGTTCTATGTGGGCAAGGCAAAACTTCAGGCGAGTGAAGAAAGCAGTAACACGTCACTAAATGTAGAAATAGTAAGTGTTCTCCCTTTTAAAACTTTGTTGTAAGGAAGGCTGAAATAAATTTCTTTGTCTACACTTAAAATACTGATATTCTAATTTGACTTTTGTTATGGTTTATTTTACCTCAAATATAGGTTGCAATACAAGTTAATATTTACAGTGCATGGATCTTATCTCTCTGTCTTAAACAACTGTTTTGTGGCTAAATTTTAAAGGTTCAGTTAAGTAGACTTCCTACACTAATTGTCTATATTTTCTATATAACCACTGAAAACAGGGAAGAAGCCCTGGAAATTCACCTACAGTTTGATCACAAGTTAGGTTGGACTGCATTCTGGGAATGATTCATGTTGAGACTCTCATAAATACGGCATTGTTCTAAGCAGTGGTGGCCCTAATACTTTCTAGCTAGTGGTTAATCAGTTGTCAGTTTTGTAGTAGGTGTATGTAGTATGAATGTATTTGTATTCCTATAACACAAAAGAGGTTTAACAGAAGAACACCATGCAAAGCAAGGACAGTATAGGTTATTCAGTATCTAGATAATACAGGATGAGAATATTTAGTTGTTACAGGTTGGAAAACTGAAAACTTGACATTAACTTGTAAAGGACCTTTTGCCTTTCTCTTACACATGCTTTTCAGCATTCAGTCTGGGATTTCATATACCATCTCTGCAAGCCTGAGGATAGCCAAAAAGGTACAAGGTCCCTAACAAGTTAATGTCCATTTTTTCAGTTTTCTAGTGTAGGATCCCCACTGACAGCTACTGCACAGGTGCACATTGAGCTCTGTTACATTTTTAAGCATCGGTAAAAAGAAAATGCTGGGGAAACTTTACATGTTGTAACAAGTTTGTCCATATATCTATTGTTTGTGACTCCACTGCATGCCACAATTAAGACAGAAGAACAAAGAAAGATTTTAGCTTACATTCAGAAACTTTAGGTGGGGTTGGGCCTCACTATCCCCAGGATAAGAGCTGCCTCCACATTTGTGTTTCCATGGTGATAATGTCAACTGGGATGACCCTACTGTGTTAACATTATGCCCATAGCTATTACAAAAGGAGGTTTCCTGTTTCTTGAAACTGTTTTACTTTTTAGCACAGTATTTCGCCAGTAAAGTCAATAGCATTTATGTCAGATGTTTTCAGGAAGATGCTTGCTGCGTGCATCAAGTGTAAAAATACCAGTTACTGGTGGCAACCAGAAGATCATGAGAATGCTGGCCTAAGAGGGATCTTTAGGCGAACCTTAATACGCTTTACTGTCCTGAGGCTATATCACATATATTTAGATCACTCCTATTGTGGTTTTCACCTCAGTTGTTGATATCTAACTCCTGAGATTCCGCATTGTATGTTCCCTGTGACTATTATGGAATTTGTCCCCATGATGCACACTCATTACAGTTGGGAAGTTTGTTCAGTATCTGATTTAAAGTCTCTTTGTTGCAAACTAACCTACTTTCTTTTTTTCCTAACATGAGATATGGTAACGTTGCTATTCTCTTGATGATAATAGATCAGAAACTGTTACTTGGTGTGCCCCAAGTGAAACAATTCCTTCGATAAGCTGTGACAATAACATCATGGTAAATATTTTCTGAAGTGTATTCATGAGAAAGTGTGCTTCTTACCTTTGGAACTTCAGACTTGTAGACTGTGTGATATGAACGTAAGGTTCTTTTGATGCTAAGAATTACTGTTTTGATTTATCAGTGGATTCTTTGTTTCTAACAGATTAATAACATAACCATCAGCAATCACGTTGCAAAATTAATTCCAATTGTGGCACCTACCCTGCAAGAAGTGAAGTGAGTAATTTTGAATAAGGATTGAAACCTTTGAGATATTTGAAAAAGATTAAGTAAGGCCTTCTATGTGGTTAGACTCTTCACTTTGCATTATTCTTGTACTTCGTAAATTAAAATTTTCAGGAATTGTGAAATTGTTTTCTTTAAGATGAAGTTCATATTGGTTAGAGTAGTCTCATTTTTGTTTTACGTGTCAGTGAATTTTGTTTTAAAAAGACAGTGTGCTTGTTGATTTCATTTAGGTCCTTCAGTTTCCCTGAGGCTCAAACAAAGTTGCAGTGGTTTGTCTCCATATCAGAAAGACTTTAGTAAGGTAGCATTTAAGCTATGTATATGCCGATGGTCTGAAAAAAAGAAATCTGAGGACATGAGCTGTGAACTGTTGAAAATGCCAGTCTGGCTGCTGCTTATCATGAGTGAATGGTTGTCATAATTTCAGGGGTTCGGTCAGTCTTCTAAGAAACTAATATGAAAACTTGTATAGCTATGGTTTTTTTATACGTACTCATGGAGTCCTATCTATATTTTTTATTTTAGTGTAGCATCTCCTTTCATGGTCTTTCTAAGATGTGCCCTTTCCTCTTTCCAGACTTACCAAAGCTTTTGTCTATGGGGGGCTGTCCCCAGTTGTGGTTGTACTTAACCTTTCTCTTCCTAGTATTCTTAATACTCGTACTACCCTTTGGAGAGGTTTAAGTGACTGTATATTAACTGCTATTCTCAAAACTCCCCTGAAAAACAAAAAAACCCTGTAATTAGCCAATAGATTCTGTTTGTAGAAGAATTTCCTGTTCATTCTCTTTCTGTAGCTTCAATTGTGAGGTTAGAATTCTGTTCCAAATGCTTGCTTACTAAAAGACAATATTGAGATTTATCTTTTGCTCTTCTAAATAAGTCTTAAAGAAGTGGGTTGATGTTGAAATATATTTATATGGGATGACAGAGGTTAAACTTACTTTGTGAAGTGACTAATACAGATGAAAAGATGTTTTTTACTATTTAATCCTTTAAAAGTAGTTTTACAATATTAAAACTGGCATGATTTTAAAAAATCATTGTTAACTATTTACTGATCAATTGGAAAAATGTTTGCTTCTTGGTAATTGCCTACTCTTTTCTTTTTAAACATAAGTAGAAATCCTCCATAATGGTAACCTTTTATTTTAAAGAATTTCAGAGTTCAACAAAACCTTGCAAGAAGTAAGTGAGGTAAGATTACTAATTGTTGTTACTATTTGGAAAACTTTTTTCAACTTACGTCTGATAATGTCATTATCTAAGTATCAGTCCTGTTTTCTCCTGACAGAATAATTTTATTCTATTTTCACTTGTCATTACAGTCCTCTGTTATGGAATGCAGAGCAGAAAACCAGAGGTTTGTTGTTAATTTTTAAAATGTTCATATAATAAAAAGCTCATGTATTGTATTGTGATTATTTCAAGCATGAATGGCTATGTAGCAGGAAAAAACTCAAGCTATCTAGGAAGTTAAGTTTGAGAAACAGGCTTGAGAAATATATGCAGGCTGACAAAGAAGGAAATTCTGATCCCCTTAGTCCCCTAGGATTAGTGATTCTTTTCTTTTTATTATGAAACTATATTGCTTTTCATTAATCTTCTGGTGCAACACAGGCTTGCCTGCTAGATTTCTTTTGCATCTTCATATTAACTGACTCGCAGAGCAACTTGGCCAATAACCTGAAAGGCTGCCTTGAGATTTGGGACCACCGAACTTCCAGAGCTTGTGAATCCAAGACAATTTTTATTGGCGAATTGCTTCAAATATCTTGGGTTGCTGTTCTTCAGCTTTGAAAACCAGCCATCCTCAGGATAGGGGAAGCCTGAGGAGGTAACTGGTTCAGACTCTGGAAGCCATCGGTTACCAGAATGGCAAGGCTGCTGTACAGCAGGTGATCCTGGAAGCCTTGACAGCTGTTGTCTGAAATGTAGATAACACCTGTCAGTTTAATTGCTACTCACCACTACATTGGTGGTCCTTTAAACTGATCAGCTTGGAAATACTATCTTCTAAATCAAAACCTGGAACTTCATTTTCCCAGATATTTGAATTTTGGAGTTTATTTTCCTGGTTTAAGATGAAAAAAAGGCCAAAACCCTCAAATAGTAATGGACAGAAATTCAGTTCACACCACCATGTCATATGCTGGCAGGGGTTAGGGTACTCTTCATTCTTGTTAGCTGGAAAGAAGTTTCGCTTCCTCTTGTTTGTGTTGCCTTTTATACACCTGTGTGTTTGAGTTTGCTGAATGTAAAGAATTCTGACTACATTTGCTAGTTTCGGGAGGATTTCTTATCATATAACCATAATTATAAAAAGTGTTGTTACTTGCCTACATGAGTATATGGCTAATGTTAATTAGGAAAGATCCCATTTAAGAATCAGCAGTGTCTGTGGAGAGAAGAGAAAATAAGATGCCACAAACTAATGTATTCTCTAATGTATACTCTTCTGCTTTGTAGCCTGCCGTAGTGTTTTGTGCATTAAAAGCAATCCCAGAATTGAAAAAGGCTAGGAAAAATTTATGTTCACTGATTTAGTATTTGACATTGGTTCCATGCATTGTAAATACAAGGCAGATATGTTTCTTGAATCTAAAGCTTTTTCTTCTCATTATAGTATACATTGCGATTTCATAATAAAGCTGGCTAAGAAAGAGAATATAAGCAGTTTAACAGACAAAACAAAAATAAGTCAAATTGGTAAGTTATGCTTTAGATACAGTCTTATTACACTTACTATTCAGATTAAATTTCATAGTTCTACAGGTGACCTCCAAGTAGCTAAAAGAAAAGACTTTATTTTTAAATAAAAACTAATTTTGATAACCTCATATATGAAGTGAAAATGCAGCATTTTAGATTTGGGGGGGAGAAGGGGAGATAGGAATGTGTATTAAAAACCTTTGGTATAAAATTGCTGACTACATTAATAAAGCAGATTTTAAAAGGATTAGCTGTAATATTGTTTGCTAACATATGCATTACTGAAATGGTGACCCGAATTGACAAGTTTAAAAATTGCCAAGTTTTCACAGTGATATTGATATAGTAGGGAATGGTGGCTTGTACTATTTGTTTCTGTTGCAAATAATGTAGAATTGCATTCCAGTTTGTTTACTATAAGAATAAATCTGTGCTTGTCAGGCATTGAGCAAAAATGCAGTGGTATTGCAGTATTTATTTTCACTGGTCAAATTCTGTTTTGCAAATGGCTTTTCAGACAAAACTCAAAAGCAATTATGCAAAATGCACTGTTGTTTTAAAACTGTCAAACGTGCTTTCTGAATACTATACTTAGTAGTATTAGCAATTTTTTATGCTTCAGGACAAACTAGATTAATGCTTTGTTGTCTCAGATCAGTGCTGCTGTTCATCACTGAAGTATTGTTCCTTGACTGCTGAAGAATTACGGAAGTAGTGAGTACAAATAGAAAAAGCTTGACTTGCCTATTTCCTGAATTTTGTAATGCATTAATAGTGAATTTCCATGTTGGAGCATAGAGTCCTAGGAAGGACTCTCCACAAGAGCAACCTCGTGGACATTTTCCTGTATAGTTGTCTGTCTGTCTGTCTGTCTCTCTCTCTCTCTCTCTTTTTTTCTTTAATCGTGATGCAGTTAACTTTTGTATTCAGAATCAGGTCACGCACAGAGTAGACAACAAAGGCAATAGTATTATTTATGGACTTGCTAGTTAACAACTATAGCAAAACAGAATGTCTGCGCTCTCAAAATGTGATAAAATTAATATTTGTTAATAGAGCATGAGAGATCTGATATGATGGATTTTAAAATGTACATTACCAGCAGCAGTATGTCCATACCATTCCTATATATTTCTATATTATAACTTAAATATAAATATATAAATATTTACAATATAATTATTTAAAATATAAATACAACTAAATTTAATATGCTTTTCTGTGCTTTATTTTTTACAGTACTATACAAGTGCCATCTCATTCTATATGGGCTCCTTTCTCTCTTACTCCTTTTCCCCCTAAAAGGGCTGCTTTTCCTTCTCTCACATCTAATACTTTTCTTTACCCCACTTCACTTTCTACCAAACAGGACCCCCTAATTAAACCACCGACTGCACCATTCACAGAAATTTCTACTTCTGGATCTCTCTCCACATCTCCCACTACAAGTCCTCTCTCTGAACCTTTTACCACATCTACCACTGAAACTTCTCTGCCTTCCACCAGTGTTACCACTACACTTTCCTCTTCTGAGTCTTTTGCTCAGACTTCCTTGCTAACTTTTCCGTACACGCCTGCATCAAAATCTGGCACTAATGTTGCTCTCTCAATTCAGTCTGATTCTATATATCCTAGAAAGCTGATCAGAAACATTTCTCCTGCTGTAGGTTTCACTAAACCTACAACAGTTTCCTCTTCTGAGCTTCCCCCCACACCTCCAATAGCAATTCCCCTCTCTGAGACTACCACCAGCTCTATCACACAAATTCTTCCTGCTACAGATTCTATCAAACCTATCTCCATTAATAAAAGTGTTACCACCGCACCTATTCTTCCTTTTACTCCTTTCACAACATCTTTGATCCCTGCTGTTAGTCCTGTCAAACATTCTGTCTCAGCTTCTTCTCATCCTCGTTTTACTGATGATGGCCATGGTAGCCTGCCTAATGGAAGCACAGGTAAATATGACAAGTGAAAGGATTTTTTTTCTTATTTGAATGGCATATACTGAATTTGCCTTTAAATGTATTGAACAAGAGGATCTTGCTGTATGTGAACTAAGACCTTACCTTCCAGTTATTGTGAAGACATAACTCTCAGAAGATGTATACGCTTTGAAACACATTCTGATGCTTTTTGATCATTATGAATGATACCCCACTCTACTTGTTGTTTGTGATATGCAGGTAGTGTGCTAAGTTCCCAGCAGGTACATTTGGCAGAAAAATTAGCGGTCACAGAAGCAGGTAGATAATTTTTTACTAAACTAGTATTTAAAATATTACACATCAGTGTTAGAGCTTCCTTGAAATACATAATTGCTTAGGAATATTCTTAGCAGCTATATATTTCCTGTGAAGATTGTATGCATCTCCACTGGCTGCTTGTCAAGTTGCTGGTCTTGATTTTGTTCTACTTCCAGGCATTCAGTAGCTAAAAATGCAAGGTAATAGATTATTTAGCATCACTGAGGGTCTAATATGAAGACTGTTATAATCAGTAAAAAGTGGAATGAATGTAGGCCATTTGAAACCTTGGTTTATGTTTCTGTAAGGTTTAAAGTATTGCTCTATGCAAAGTAGCTGATAGGGAGAAGAAGGAGTCCTGCTTAATGTAACACGTAGAGAGACCTTACACTTGCAGTAGGGTTTTTTGATCAAGAGAACTGTTGTTATATAGTTATATAGTTATATGTTGTTATATAGCCTAATTTTTCTAATTCTTAAGGATTACTTCCTTTGTTGAACACTATCCAAATAAATGCACAAATTTTCTTTTGTCACAGAAAAGATACTATCAGCTACTGCATATACAACTTCCATGTATACCACCGTTAATATCACCACAGCTGAGCAAATCGTGTCCAAAATAGAAAAGGATTTAGCAGCTGGGAAAGTAGAGCCAAAAGATGTAGAAAGGATGGTTAGTGAAGTTAGCAAAATCTTGACTGCTTCTCAACCATTACCACCCCGAATTTCTAACAGGTAGGCCATTCTGGTAATGGATTAAAGGTGTGTTGTATTTACTGTCTTGGTAAAGTGACAGTTGCTGAAGGTAATTTTTCATAATCGTGATCCAAAAAAGTCTCTTGTTCTTTAATGTAGTTATACGGAAAGGGAGGGAGTACTATTCTGATGTTACTGGTTCTACTATAATATAACTCCATGGAAAACTGTAGTTTTTCATGTCAAAGCTGCAGAAAGTGAGCAGAGTCAGCTAGACTTTGCACTGTGCTTGGCTTGCTGCTCCACAACCTGCCTAAGAATTTGGGTGTATGCTCTTGGTAATACTAACTGTCTCTTTTGTTTTCAGAATAATAAAACTTGTGGATTGTATTGGCTTAAAATTGAACTTTTCAACAAAGTCTGCTGATTTTGCCTCCCCTTCCTTGGCTCTGGCAGTTGTCAAAACCAACAGCATCCGCTTCAGCCAAATGTCTTTTGCTGTCCAGGACTCATCTGATCTCCAGGTAAAGCAATTGTAATTCTAAGTACTTACAAATTTAAATACTTATATTTTATATATTTTAATTTATGGTAATGGGAGTTTGCTCTGTGTTTATGTCCCAGTTTCAAGATCTTTTATTTGTGTTATTTTAAGAGAAAAAATACTTTGCTTTCAAAGCCTTCTGGAGTTTTTCCTTTCATTTTCCATTGTGGCATCAATAAACAACAGACTTAGAAGCTGGCGTTTGACTAGTAAGCTGTTAGAGAGGCTACAGCCAGAACACCAGAATGGACAGAGGGCTTGGCTGAATAATTCTCACTCAAAAACCTTGAATCATGAGTCATTTAATCATCCACCCTGACAGTGCTGAAATTTTTCAAGGAGCACTGCCAGATGGCTTCATGTGTTAGAAGGTGATTAATTGCAGAGGGTGCCAGGAAAGAGCTATTATGTTGCTTGGATAATGATATGCCTATATTTGTCACTCAGGGCTAGTTGCTCTCTCCATGCAAAAGGGGCTGAGAGAGGTTTGGATCTAGTTTGTATCACTCAAAACCTTCTTCCTGCCTGGTTGAGGAAATTATAATTTGCACAGTACCAGCCTTGGAGGCTTTGGCTGGGAGAAATGGAAAGCTCTGGACAAATACTGGCACATACTGTCCTCTCACAGAAAGAAGTAGTTTAATCTAGCGTGAGCCATAAGTAGTACTGGGATCATTCTATGATATTAAAAATGATGTGAAAAGATAACAACATTTGAGTTCTTTTTTGTGTTCCAATTACTATGTGATGCATGAGTCTGAGGTGACTCTAGGAGGTGATAGTGCTGGAAAAGAGGTATTTGCTAAGTAGTGATCTACTGGAAGTCTCATGGAACGCTAAAGAAATACAGAGAACTTTCAGCAAGTTGGTATATGGTCTAACCCAAAGCAACAAGAATGCCTTTTTGAAATTAATTGAATATTTTTTTGGTAGCTACCTAAACAAAAGAGATCAGGAAGTTGAATGATCCTCTCACTTAGAAGTGAATCTATCCAGAGAAGAGTTAAACTATACCTTTAGGATGCTGTGCACAGCTCACTGTATTATACCATTCTTTGAATATACAGATAATTTCTCTCTTCAGTTCTGCTAATGTTTCCTATCTTTCATAAACTCGGAGATAATGGTATTTGTATGTAAGATGACTAATGTGCTACCCAGGCTTTTACAAGAAAAAGTTAAGAGATTTTGTACTAAACAAAGCTCCTTGAGTTCTTTAAGTACAGCACAAAAGACTGGTTGATAGTTCAGATCTGTTTTATAAAAAAGCAGCAGGTTTTTATATATTTATTTCTTTATATATATATAAAAGCCGCAGCAGCATCTTATCCAGTATATTTTTGTCATTTTTGCCAGATGATCTTAAAGTCGGGGCTTATTGTCTTAGGTTCTGCTTAACATACTGTACTAAAAGATTACTGACAAATGATAGCTATTTACAGTTTTTCTCAATTCATTTAAAAAAGGCTAAATCTTAATTGCGATTAATTATCCATGAGCAGTGGCATTAATGAAGCCTCCATACCTACAAATATGTCCTTTGTTCCTATACTGGCACAATAATCCTGCTTCTTGTACTTCAGGAGGTTCAGTTCTCCCATACGTTTCCATGAAGGACGCTAGTCCTTCATGTTTATTGTAGACCTCTTCTTTGTTTACCCTGCAGTGCTGTCAGCTAGCATGCTGCACATAGGGTATTCCCAGTGCCACCCAGGGACAATTTACCTTCATGTCCCCTGTATTCCTCTCCTTAGTAACACCCTCAGTTCCTCCCTATAACCTTTTTCTTCCATGTCCTGCCCACTTTTGCATGGCCTCCTGGTTGGGCAAGAGGCATTGTGGGGCCATTTTGGAGCTCTACGTGGGGTGATAGATTGAACAGCTGTTGCAGAAAGAACAGATAAGGATTTAAGCTTCCCTCAGGCATAAGTAGGTTTTCTCTTTTCTCTTTGGCTGCCAGAGCTTAAAAATCTTTGCAATCTCTCTCTCTCTCTTACTTTCAAACACAGTTGAGATTAGCCAATGAATTAAAAACCTTTAGGGAAGGTTTAACATAAATATAGATAGGTGCCATTAATGTAAAAACCTCATTTTCTTACTAAATCATCTACAAATGACATGCTTTCTTCACCTGGGATAAAAGAAGCTCTTTGCACACTTCTATGCTATGAAATGCTAATCTCCCTCCACGATTACGTAGACCTACCTAGGTTGTTGCTCTTCACCTTTTTCAAATCAATATTATCCACAACAGTGATATTCTGTCCCAGTAAGCAAATGGATAAAGACAAGTGTTTTCAGTGGTGGGCAGACCTGAAATAAACTGCATCATTTTCAGGCCTGCAGATACTTTTAATCCTTTGAGCAAGAGAGGAATGAGAGATCAACAGTATGTTCCCAGCAGTGATCAGGGTGGCACAAATATGTATTTCAAAGTTCTAAGCTGAAAATAATGCATATTTTAATTTTTCTTTAGTGATAGAAATGAATTGTAATCTTTGTACTTATTTTACAGATCTCTCTAGGTACTGAAGCACTTCATGACTTAAATAATCTTGGATCAATTACACTTCCTTCATCATTGCTGACAAATTTACCTCCTGAAGAGTTGGACTTGGCTTCTAGAATTATATTCAACTTTTTTAAAAAGACCACTGTGTTCCAGGTATCTTTCTGGCAGTCTGTTCATAATGGTTGTAAACTCCAGCCTAGAGCAAGATAAAATATGAATGGATTTTTTTCCCCAAAATACATTTCAGAATTTCCTGTTAAAAAATACACTGGGTTTGCCCAGTTCTCACACCATATAATAACTGAACTTGCGTGTGCAGTATTTCACTACTGTTTCCTTTAATATTTTTAAATCTGGTTATATATTTGTTGTTTCAGGATCCCTCCTTGAAGAATGCATCTTTAATTAGCAATGTTATATCATCAAGTGTGGCTAACCTCACACTTGGCAACTTAAAGGCAAATGTTACTGTCACTTTACAGAATATCAAACCCAACCAGGTATGATTTATGTTTTGGTGGCCTTAGAAGTGTTATTTTGTTGCCTCAATTGGAGATGTTGTAGAAGAAATACCACACTAAGAATGCAGATTGTTTTGTTGGTGCTGCTCTACTCATGTGAACATTTCCTCTGCATCTGGACTTTCAAAATCACTCAGCTTTGTGTATATTTCATTGGTATTGGTTTTTGTTCTCAGACGATTTCAGTTAATTTTGCTCTTTCACTTACCATCCAATTTTTATCCTCCCTAACTGCCCTTCTGTTTTTTTCTCCAAAGAACAGTATCTCTTGATTGAAAGTTGACAGTAGGGGTTGATAGGGGGATACTGGAATCATGATATTTATAGGTGCTGTGTGGCCAGAGAGCAATATAAAGCTTTTTCTATAGGGGGAATGTTGTTCCTTAAACCGGAAAACAGGATTGTGTCATCGTTAAGTATTAGGGCTCATATACAGTGTCTCATTCATAATTCTGCACTAGGGATTAAAATCTTTCTGTCCCTGATCTTTGAAAAGAGTTTTAAATACTAAAATATTACAAACTGAAATTTGTAGTGATTCCACTTCTGTGTCTGAAACATCTTTCTAGAGCTAGCTCACTGTAGTTTTTATTTCTATTGATATAATATTGAGTTTTGAGCTATAACTGTAGAATTGTTAGTATTCATTGCAATAGATTGTTTTATTGCTACAATTTATAGGATTTTCATTGGTGGAAAGAAGATGTGTATGTAAACCTTTAACATCACAGTAGGATAAAGTGACCAAATGTTTGCCAATTAAAAAGTTTTTTTCCTTTTCAATGTAGTCAATTTCTTTATACTTACAAAATCAGGAAGGATGAGAAATCCAAATAATTTGTACATTGAAAGGTGATGATGAATCAACATCATAACATTTCTACCAGGAACACAATCTCAGCAGACCTATCTCCTGTATGGTCACCTCAAATTTGTTCTGCATATTTTCACATGCATATTGACATACTAATCTGTTCTATGCATCTAAATTCATTTTGCCTTCATGTAAAACAGTATTTATTATTGTCTCCATTTTGTACACAATTCATAAATTACTTGATTATAAATCCATAGTTTAGTAAAACATCTTTTTTTCTTTACCTCTCAAACAGGATAATTCAACAGTTAGATGTGTTTTTTGGGACTTTAATAGAAATGGTAAGTACTTGATTTATCACCCAAAATATCATGCTCTTTTAGCTATGTTAGCTCATGTTAGTATGAAGAAATGCTGTTGTCAATAACAAAGCTGTTTTCTGTCACAGGTGGACATGGAGGCTGGTCATATGAAGGCTGCATAGTTAAAGAAAGTAGAGCAAATGAAACAGTCTGTTCATGCAACCACCTCACAAGCTTCGCAGTTTTGATGGTAATTATTTAAAAAATTGTGTAATCTTACCCTGAGTCAAGAAGACATTTAAGCATATGTTATCTTAAACAGATGAGAATTTAGCAAGCACATATCAACTATTAAATACCTGACTAGCTCCATTCATTTCAGTGTTAGTACGTGCATGCATAAAATCAGTCTTATGCTTAAGCTGCTTGTTGAACTGGGGCCATGAGTTCCATTAAAGTCAAAATCAGTTAAGTGTTTTACTAAACTGCAGCATTTAGGTGGTCTTTATTCTGTAGGAAAGAAAAATTAGGATAAATCAAATTTAAAACAATATTTTAATCAAACATCATTTCACAGTTAGATATTTTTCTGTTTTTTAATCCACCTTTTATAAAATCTGTGATGAAAAGAACTGTTTCATTTTTTAATTGCAGAGGAAAAGGTGCATTTTGGTGGGGACTTTTTTCCCTTTAACAAGCATGCTCTCTGAAATTAACTTCTGTTTCCCTTTTAGAACGTGTATGGAAATACTCCTTTAAATCCCACACAAGAATTGGTACTGACTTTTATATCCTATATAGGCTGTGGCCTCTCTGCAATTTTTCTTTCTATTACTCTTGTGACCTACATAGCCTTTGAGTAAGTACTTGTTGAACTAAGCTCCCATTATTCTGTGCTTGTGATTTCTTGTAATGTTCACTGCAGTGTCTTTTCCAGTAGTTACTGATTCTGGCTCAGTTAAGAATGCACAGATTTGTTCAGTTTACTAGGAAGGTGTTGATTCCGTCTTGCAGGAATGTTAATCTTTAGACAAGTGAATGAATCATGAGTGACAAGTGAAGAAATAGTACTCTTAAGTGTTTTACTACATACTATCTTAACAACAGTGTGGAAGGATGTGTTTAAGATAAGATACAGCATACACAGTGCAGTCCATAATGATGGCATTTTTACATGTATTTGTCTTGTGAAATGACATGTAATTATGGCATGCTAACTTTCTTGATTGTTTGTAGGAACATTTTCTTAAGTTGATTGAGCCTTAGCTATTTCATCCTCCATACTGTGTTTTGTAAATCGTCCTAGAATTTGCTTTCAGCACCCATTTACTCTCTCATTATCCTGTCATCAAAGAATTACTTGTTTCTGTCAAGGCTGTTGGATGCCCAGTAGAATGCCTAATCTAGTTTAGCATTAAAGAACACTCACATTTTGGTTTTTGGAAGTACTCAGCACAGAGAAGCCTAACATAGAGTGTAAAAAAAAAATCACTGAGTTAAAATGTAAGAATCCAGGCTGTGTTGTTTGTATTTATGGAAGTATTATTATTACCAACTTGTCATACAGACCTTTAATTTGTGAATCTTTTATAACTCACCTTCTCTGTATAATTGCAATATACAAAGAATTACATATGAATGAAAAATATATAAATAAATATTTTATTGTCATTTGTGCAATAAGGACTACAAGAGAGAAAATCAGCCTGGGATCCAAAGTAATGACAATTGATGTGATCTCACTAATTTGCTTTTTAGGAAAATCCGGAGAGACTACCCCTCCAAAATCCTTATTCAGCTGTGTGCTGCATTACTTCTGCTCAACCTAGTTTTCCTCCTTGATTCATGGATTGCTTTGTATGATACACGAGGCTTATGCATTGCAGTTGCTGTATTTCTTCACTATTTCCTGTTGGTTTCCTTCACTTGGATGGGCCTAGAAGCTTTCCATATGTATCTTGCCCTTGTGAAAGTCTTTAATACCTATGTACGGAAATACATCCTTAAGTTTTGCATTGTTGGTTGGGGTATGTATTTTTTTTTCACTTTTGGAAGCTAAATAGATAAATCCTTTTACCAAATATTTTGGGGAATATGACACTTATTAGAAGTGAAAATGAAGCAGTCATTAAATGCCAATGACCTGTCAGTGACCACATATTCATTATCAGTAAACCTGGTCCTGTATATTCTACTTTCTGAGGTATGGAACTTTCCCCTAGCTGCAGAATTTTTCAGATTGCAAGCTGAAAAACAGAGGCTGCTGCAGTGCAAATGGATGAAGAATTTTCCTTGTGCAAGTATAATAGAGCCAGTTTTGAATGTGCTTACTTTCATTTCCACCTTCCAGACAGATGGCATCAGTTCTGTTTGGAAAATAAATGCCATCACGTATATATGTTCTGTTTCTGGAATAGCACTGTTTTTAACAAAAAGCAGCAAAGCCCACCTAATTGGTTAAAGGATGAAGAGATTCTGGACCTGATTCTCCTCTCTGGCCCACTTGAGTAAACATGAGTGAAGGCACTAAAATCAATAGAATTATGTTTCTTTAAACAGATGTAAGTGGGAAGAAAATCAATGTACCATGTTTGATGTTTTAAGGTCTTTGTTACCGTACATATATCTGGGTAGATCACCTTAGGTTGTAAGTAAAATAACTGGATTAAATCACATGATATTTAATGCCTTCTTCAGAAGGGTTTAAAGCTAGCTGTGGAGCAGAACATTTGTTTCTTTGCAAGTTATTCTCCTGAGCACAGTTTGAATGCCCCAATTTTTAAATGTCTTTGGATAGCTAATAATCAACAGAATTCAACAGACGAAGTTCATAAACTGTTTGTAGATTTCACAGAAAAATACAGTAGTTTCAAGTCATCTTAATACTGTTATTGTGTCATGATTTTCACTTACGTGTTTGCTTATAATCTTTTAGGGGTACCAGCAGTGGTTGTGGCCATTGTGTTGGCAGTGTCACCAGATAATTATGGGCTTATATCCACTGGAATGTTTTCAAACAACAGACCAGATGAATTGTAAGTAAAAAGGTAGCTTTTTCTTTTTTCCCTTCTGAGTCCTGCCAAATTGCTTTTCTTTGAAATAAAGGTGGTGGAGACAAGAAAGCAGTGAGAGAGCTTTGAAATGATATGGTTCTACATGCTTTGTGGTAACTGCTGACGTGAATATTTTTACTCTTTGGCAAAAAAAACCCTTTTTACTAAAGAGGTAAAAATGGTTTGCGTTTATAACAAAATACAGCTTTATCTCATATTCATTTTACTTACTTTCTGTTACTTACAATGGCTGACAGACTTTGTTCTTGTGTTCTAGCTGCTGGATTAAAAGTAGAATAGCCTTCTATATTACTGCTGTGGGATACTTTTGCGTGATATTCCTGATCAATATCAGCATGTTCATTGTTGTGCTGGTCCAGCTGTGTCGCATCAAAAAGAAAAAACAGCTTGGCACTCAGAGAAAAACCAGTATTCAAGACCTCAGGAGTGTTGCTGGTCTCACATTTTTGTTGGGAATTACTTGGGGATTTGCCTTCTTCACAGTAAATGAGGTATTTACATACCTCTTTACCATTTTCAACACTTTGCAAGGTAAGTTTATCCTTCATACCATAGCTTATTGTGTACAATATAATGAACAAAGAATTTTAAAAGGGCATTTTACTCAACAGCAAAGATGTAATTTTGGTACATTCTTTAATGTTAATTAAGTTAGAGATGATACTGCTTCCCTCTAATCATATATAATATAATAATATTAGATTAATATAATATATAATGTATATACTATATATAGTATAACAGTATTATAACGATATATAATGTATGACAGGAAAGCAGTCTACTAGTTATAATATATTTATATCTATAAATACTAGAATTTTATAAATGTATGCAAACCAGACACCACTGAAAGTGACAGTCTGTCTTTCTCTAGTCAATGGATTAATTGTAAATGCTCAATTACTATAAGTGTTCACATTAATGTAGTGAAAATTGTTTTATTTCTCAGCTTACCACTCTAAGGCTTAGGCGTGAGGTCAGGCATTGAGCAAAGGGCCGTTGATACAGGCAAGGTGGCAGCATCTCGAAGTGAGCTGAGAATGGTATTTAGCACTGAAGTAGCCAAGTAGTACGAAGGTTGGGCTTCACAACTACAAATGTGCTGTGCACCAGAATGCCAAAGGCAGCTAATTAAGAGCAGTGCACCACATGCTGTTGTCACCTGCACAGACTAGGGGCCTTCGTGATACTGACTTTCAGGGCCTCAAGCCCACAAACAGGCTGTTTATCCAGGCACTCATGCTCTGGGATGTCTGTTTCTGCACCTCAAACGTTCTTGAGTAGGAGAGAGTCCTTAGGCACGCAGCTTGGCAAAGCCAGGGATGCTACTGCACATATCGAAAAGCAGAGTTTCAGGTACTGAAGTTTTCACGTAGAACTGTAGGCACCTATGATACCTCAGGTATCTGCATGTTCCTGAATTGTCCTACTCAAGTTAGGATCCAAACTTCTGCTTAAATGGCACTTCAGTTGCCTAGATGACTGTCTGGCTGGTTTTCCAGAGAGATTAGAGCAATTAAAATGGCAGTTCAGTGTATATGCCTCTCTCCTATTAGATACGCTGATTTTTGTGGATCTTACTGTCTGACTACTTGGGGGGTTGAACCCGTATCTCCCCAGGCCTTGTATAGGATTGTGTGGACGTAACGCAAGACTCTAGATTCCATGTGGCTGCAGGATAATCTGTTATGTAAGCCTAAGTTCTGCTGTTGTTCGGCTTTAAGTTAGATACTGGGTAAATCCTGATACTAAAAGTAATAAGGGCGAATAAATCCTATTGACCTAATTAACCTTATGCCAGTGTTCCAACATAATATTTGAAAATGGAACAGAAGCATTTGAATAGAGCAACACTTAATTATCTTTACAAATTTTTGCTGAAAGCCAAAGTTAAAAAAGATACTAAGCAATGTAAAGATGTAAATAATCTCTCTCAGTGGGATTTTCAAAAACACACAGATGCTGAAATGGTTTTAAAAACAGCGCAAACATAACGTGCATGTGAATCTGCCTTTGCCAGTCGGAACATTTAATTTTCATTTAATTTGTTTTATTTTTCATTCATTATAAACCTAAGAAATTCGTGCTCAGCGCATGTTGCAGCTGTAAAATTGTGCAAAGACTGAGTGCCACACTTCTTAAAAGGGGGAACTTTTATAGGTAGGGAGAGTTAAGTCCCACCCTGTGTCAGTAGGAGTGAATGAGAAGCAGATAACAAATCTGTAATGTGGCACCGGTAAGAGACCCACACCTTCTGAAATATATATGGCTTTGAGTTTGTGGGAAAGGGGGTATAATTTATTGTTATTTTAGTTATGAGTTGCTTTCTTTGTATAGACATTTAAAATAACATAGTTATGATTTTGTAGGCAATTATTAGCTTCCATGTAACTTAGAGTTTGTGGAAAGTTCAATAAGGCTGCTCCAGGGGGCTGGCAATCCAAAAGCTTTTTCTGTAGGGTTAGTGGTTCTGTTACAGCTGTTGGTAGTAACAGGTTAGCTGTTAATGATACATGGGACAGTGTTACAAAGTGTGCTGAGAGCTGTGTAGCCTGACAGCGGACTGTCATACCCTCTGTTTGACATTGTTTTGACTTCTGTACCAAAAGGCTTCAGTAAGGTTCAGGATCCACAGAATTTTTCTCTTCTTATTTGAAAGTATGAAACTCTGTGGATTTTGGTTACATCTGTTCTTCCATTTGTGCGTATGACACCTATCATCTAAGTACAAGGGAAAAATATTCTTAAGTGTTCAGAGTTGTGAACTTTTTCACCAAAGAAAGGTGTCATTACTTTTGATTAGAACTTAAAAACAACAAACAAAAGAAAATTATTTGCATATAATACATATTAATACATTATTTGTTAAGAAGTAGCAAAAAATCTATTTTGGAACATTCTCTTTGCAGGGTTCTTCATTTTTATCTTCTATTGTGTAACAAAGGAAAATGTTCGTAAACAGTGGAGAAGATATCTTTGTTGTGGGAAATTCAGGCTAGCTGAAAACTCTGGTAATTATGAAAACTCTTTTTTACCTCTGAATGATTGCGCTCAGTGTTAAGTCCCTAGTATTTTGTATACATATTTTTATTATTATCCAATAAACCATATTGCTGTAGTTCCAGGCCTAGTTTATTACCGTAGGTGTAATAAATGTCTAAAACTATCCTCTTTAAAGGTTGCAGTTTATTCAATTCTTACATGCTGTTGCATTAAGCTGTTAACTGCAGTGGACCTCTTCCTGGGTATATAGGTATGCCTTTGTAGAAGACCACTGATTGTGATTAGGAACCGTAAGATTTGTTCTGGCTTCTGAGTCATGTGTAGTTTCGTCAGTGACTTCAGCAAAAGCAAGATGAAGAATAGTTTTAACCAAAAAAACTATAAGTGGGTTTGTGGTATTTTGTTATTCAGTACTTGACTTATTATAAAACTGTGTACTTTTCATACACTTTAATTCAGAGGGTTGACTGTACTTTAGTTACTGTCAATCTTTGATCTGGTCTACAGTCATAAAACTATGACTGTTTGCTTGCTGAATTGAAGAAAATGACAAAGAGAAAAGAAGGAACTATGTACAAGTGATTTTAACCATCAAGAATCATGAAATTCTTAAGAGAATATTATTCTGACTAATACTGTGGGGAGATTTGGGAAAGCCTTACTGTTATTTTATTTAATTTGCATTATTAGCTATATTTTATATTTTGCTTTTATGGGTTGCACTACTTTCTGCAATATGTATCTACCGTAGACTGGAGTAGAACTGCTACTAATGGTTTAAAGAAGCAGACTGTAAATCAAGGAGTATCCAGTTCTTCCAATTCCTTACAATCAAACAGTAACTCCACTAATTCTACAACACTGCTAATGAACAATGATTATTCAGTGCATGCAAATGGCAATGGTATGTATAATGCAAAATAGTATTTCTCAAACTATTTTCCTTCTTTTAAAAAAACAGCTTTGTGCTCTGTTATGCTAATGTAAAGTGAATTGCTGACCAAATATTATTCATAAATACAGGATCAAAATATTCATCACAAATAATACCACACATGCGTTTTAGGGCTATACACAAAGTTTTGAAATAACCATTTCTCCTACTCAGTATGAACTGCTGATTTATATATCGAATTGTAGGTAACATTCATTATTAGAGCAATTAAAAGCTAATCAAAAGCTGCTGTTAACACCTTTCTTGTCACCTGAAGATATTACTATAAACTTTAAGCATGTTTTAAAACAGTTTGTGATTTAAACCTTATTAAAATAAACATTGTCTGGAGAAGAAAGAAATGTAAGACAATCAGTGAAGATAGTTTGAAAGTATGAAAGTAACCATGTAGAAGGTAATGTGAGGAAGAAATTCTGCTAACATTAATGGAATACTCACGTGGAAGCTTCTTACTGAGGAGAGAAGAGGAGAAAATGAAGACTTTATAGTTGCCTCAGTGAAGAGACCACTGCTGAGAGGGCTGCCTTGCTGTTGGCCACAGAGTAAGCATTAAAGCTGAACTGCTCTATATCTCTTCATTTCCCTTGGGTACTTTTATGGATACTTTTCCCTAACAGAGATAGATCTTTATGTTGCAGGAAACAACTTTTCAAAAGTAAAACTCTCCATCTTTCGCATTGTAAGACAGTACTGCCCTCTGAACTGTTACCTTCTGCTTGATCAGTTGATCAAGAGTTGAGGCTAAGAAGCCAAGCTACCAGCTGCGTTGTTTGGTATAAAGTTGTAGAACAAGCACAAGTGGCTGTGTTGTCCTCATTTCCCAGCATATTCTGTTAGAAGAAACAGATAATCAACTGCAAAATACAATAATCGCTCAGATGTACAAAGTAAAAGCTATGGGATTCATATGTGCTGCCCCTTTATGTGTTATTTTCCATTTGGATGTGTGAGCTGCATAAGGTAAAGAAATCACAAGACTTCAAGAAATGTTCCTTTAATGGCATTTGGACATGCCCTGAATAGCTTTACAAATTAATTGAGCTTGTAAAATTAGTTCCTTTTTTTGTCATGCCCTTATAAAATCTCCTCTGTTTTCATACCACATGATACAATAGAATTATCTGTATCTAACAAACCAGTTCACAGACAAAAAACAAAGCAGTAATTTACTGTCATCAAATACAAATCAAGGCAATATTTATAGGGGGAAGTAATACCTTTCAAAGAGATAAATTTTCAGGAACAAAAGCCTGCATGCCTTGGAGGGTATATTAGTTGCTCTAATATTAATAGTTATATAGTTACAGCTATGTTAATTACTTTAATAAAAGATATCACTTCTCCCTAAAGGTAGCACAAATGTTTTATTGAACTTGTGTTTTGCAGCAGCTGAGTGAATGGTCCTGTTGTGGCTTTCCAGAACAAGTAGTTACTGATTTGGGTAGTACTTTGGAAAGAGGTACAAAACTGATCGTTTAAATAGTTGAGCAGTCCTAATCTTGTGTCATGTGCTCCTCTTCTGTCTAGTACCAGGCTATAAAAATTCATGGTTTATTCAAATGATTAGATCTTTCCAGTGTGAGGGTCTATGTGTTGACCCAACAGCTTCTCAGACGCATGTAGCTAAAAGAACTTGGAGTGCTGCAATATACACGAAGGTCTCCAAGATAACCCACCTCATCTCCACTTATATTTTATTGCATATTTTGAATGCTGTGGACTCTGTACCACATCTTCCATTCATATCAAAAGGGCTGTATGAGACAAACCAGCATAGTTTGTTTGACCAAAAGATTCCTTCTTTTTAATGAACTTCCAGGTCTTTAGGACTTCCAGGAAGAAGTCTATACTGATGCTTGCATAGACTTGGTCCTCCTGGGAAAGCTCTTTGAGACAATTCCTTACACTTAATCTCCCAAACATGAGGCAGTTGTATCTGGGAAGAGCTGGACAAATGCCCCCAAAGGTAACTGCCTGGTTAGATAGGTCAGGCTGGTGTTAGATAAGAACGTAGGACCTTCTGATTTGTTGTGCCTGATCCCCTGCTCTCACAGCTAGGAATATACAATAACACTGCAATATTTTATTTAAAAAAGCATGCTGCAAAAAGAAAGCACTCTTGAAAATGAGACCGGTTTTGGCCTCACTACTTCCACGGAAATGCTGTTCCAGACAGAATTGAATGACTTGCCATGGTAAGTTTGGGATGTCTATACAGCCTGTGGCTTTGCTTGCCGAATGGTTTGTGTAACTTGATCTTTTCATGACATACTAACATTCCTTGTTTTCTATTCTTTGACAGGTTTTCATGTTTGGGAAACTCCCGTTAGGTATCGCATGGCTGAACCTGCAGATTCTGTCCCTGAGGAACAGAACTAACCTTTCTGAATTTGTTCATAGAATAGCCTTATTTTCTCTGCAGATTGTGCCCTTACAATGGGGCTTAGCTATTTTGAACATTTCTTCTAATACAAATCAACTACAGCCAGGCAGGGGGTGAAACCCTTACAAATTGTACAGTTACAGTGTCAGCAAGGATGGTATTTTCTGTCCTTTCACTCTTCACATGATTTGAATTGATTAACAAAGATCTTCTGCTTATCTTACCCTGTTTACATTTGTACATGTTTTAGTGCTTGATATCCTTTTACCTTCAACTTTGTATTTAAAAGATTTTGCATACTTGGGGCGGGGGGGGGGGGGGGATTGCTTCCTTTTTGCAGGTCCAGTGGCAGCTCAGCAGTTTAGCATGGAGCTGTAACTTTTTTTTGACAGCCCAGTCCCTTAAACTCCCATCCTGTGATATTCAGGTTTAGTCATATGCATTGTATTTTCAAAATGACAGTAAACTTTGTCAGCTAGAAATACATGTTCACATTTCTTATTTTAAAAAAATGCTGGCTCTCATTCCAACCTAAAGCTTGCAAATGAGGTTTTGATGTAGCTCATACACTGATATCTGCTTGAGTCAGTAAGAAAGCTGCTGAAAGGTATACAGTCTGCCTAAAGTGAAGTATTAGTCTCTAGAGGAACTGGTTGAGTAGACTGATACCTAAACCTGTGTGCTTGGGGGCTCTGCCCCAAGCAAAAAGAGAGAAGTCTAGCCCAGTCACTGCAGAACCCTTTCTGCAGGAGGGGATTAAGTGCAGAGAAGGGAGGTCGCCTAATCCTCCGCCTCTGGTGACCTCAACAAGAAATAGTTAAAGAGGATCCTATAATGCCGCTTTGCCCTCCTGGACGGCTTGTTCAGAAGGCTGAAGTTACGAGAGGGTGAAAGGGGAAGGCAGACCCATAGCGGGATTCTGCTCCAGGATACCTGAGATATTTGATGGACTGAATCCAGATCTACTAGAGGGAAGATCAGATTTCTGTCCTTGTAATGAGTCTTCTTCCATTGCCTAGAGGTTTCCTACCAGTATTTTTGGTCTTCCGGAAGGCATAAACTGCAAGCAGTTTCTACATGGGCTGTCTCTCTTTTCAGCAAATGTAACACTAGGCAACAGTGATGATGTTTGTGTGTGCAGTATTGTGAATACTAATACAAGTAGCAAATTTGGATGGTTTATTTTTTTATTAATGCTGTTTCTAGTATAAATGACAGATCTGCATCTGTGTTTGTGAACTCATTTCTCAGTAGTGTTTAACAAAATGATTCCCTCTCTAAAGTAATCTTAGTTCTGGTTTTTGTTTCTCCATCATGATACTCCTTACAAGTTACCCCCACTCAGCCTTAGATGGCAAGAATGTTTATTAACACACAGTTCTTGTGGTTTCCTAATAAAATGCACAGATAAAAACTTTAATTATATATATTCCATTTTCTTTTGATTTAAAACATGGTAGTTTTGAAGTATTAATGAATTCTGAAAATCAGTTGTGAATGCAATATGTAACAGAACTCTTAAAAGACCTAGGTATTAGTAGATTTATATATATGATATCAGTATCCTGGCAGATCTTTTAAACTGGCCTGCTTGGCAAAAGAAAGAAAAAAAGGAAAATCCACTTAGAAGCATTTGCACAAATACTTACAATAAAAAAAAGTTAATTCTCAACAAAAATATCTAGAATGTGATGCATGGAGATATGAGATTCGACTCAGTAATTTAAGCATTTTGGGAGTTGGTGTTCTATTCTTTAACAGGCTGCGATCAGCACTGGTATTACATGTGTTCACTGTAGATTCACTGAAATATGGAAGATGCTCAATCCAACAATCATTGGATTTAGGCCATATTCTAATTATCATCCCGGAATAAATGTTGCGAGTTTAGTGCATTTCAAAGGAAGAAAATATCCTTGTTTTCTCCGGCACTTTCATGTTTCAGATACAAGGCAAACCTGAAAACATTTTAAACTTAACTTTAATGCAAAATTAGAGAGAGAAGTATTTGGCATCTTACATAATGAGATTTATTCCAAGTCAAAGTCTTTCAAATTCAGAGAAATGTGACCATCACTGTTTAAAATAAAAGATACAATATTATTGTGTGTACAGTATGTTATCATCTCCCAAATCTCTTACTGATTTCATGCAGAAAACCATGCAAAGAAAAATCCCCATTCTGAAATTGTTGCAGGAATAAAATTAGAGTGCATGTACTCCATATACTGACTGCAAAAGCATGTGGAACTTGATTCTGAACTTTCTGACAGGGGATGCATTTTTGTTTCTACAGGCCATCTTCCCAGTGAGAAGAATGGCGTTTCATTCAGTGTGCAGAATGGTGATGTGTGTCTCCATGACTTCTCAGGCAAACAAGTTGTATTTCAAGAAAAGGATGATACAGGCAGTCAAAAAAGCCATATCTCGCTCAGAAGGACCTCAAAGAGGGGAAGCATAACTTTTATTGAGAAAATGTGATTTCCTTTTAAACAGTACATTGTTCTACAGTGTGAAGTACAGATTTACTTTAACAGTTTTACATAATGTGAGAAGACCAGAAACTGATTTTATTTAATATATGGTACTGGAACTTCAAGGCAGCCATGTAATGGATTGACAAGGACAATTACTTAAAAGAAAAAAGAAAAAAGAAAAAGCTGCTATTTAACAAGGTACTTCAGATGTCAAATTACAGCTGACACATTTCCATTTTGATTCTTCATTGGCCAGCTTTGAGGGGTTTTTTTTTACATTTAAAGGAAAATGGTTTTTAGACTTTTTTCAGTACAACTGAGTTAGTTTATCTGGATATAGTACATAGTAGTATTGTATAAATGTAGGAAATTACAACCTATGCATACAAAGGATGTTATCTTTAAAAATGTTAGCTACACTGTCTCCTTCAACTTTATGTAGATTATAGTTGCATAGTCTATAGTGCTGTACATAAGCAGAAAAATATCTACCTTTAAGCATCTTAATGATACTTTTATATTTATTTCTTGTAATATAAATTTAAATATTCCTTTGTATAGAAAAATAATTGGTATTTTGTTTTAACTTTTATTGTAGTTTGCAGGTGCCTTTAATTGAAGTAATTAACCTTGATACAGAAGCTAATTTGTTCAGTAAGTGAAATCACTTATAGTGGTTTAAATATGCTCACTAGATACAGAACTGTAAGTATGAACATGATCAGTCTTGAACTTTAGTGGCCTCTTACTGCAATGCGGAGGGATAGAGGCTGGGTATCATCAAAGCAGAGTGTCAAGAGCAAGGGAGTGATAAATAGAGTAGACATTAGGTTATTAAATACACCTAAGTTACGTTAGTGGCTCGACTACGTCATGGGATTTTTTGCCATTGATTTCAGCAAGGTCAGTATTTTATCCTGAGTGGTTGTTACAGAGATTAAACACACTGCTGTTTCTCATCTGCAGTCATTAACTAGAGTAGTGTTATTTTTTTAAGAAAAAAAATTACAGGAAATAAATGCTACCTGCTATATTTAGTAGCCAAGCAAATTGTTGTTTTTGTTATATGGTTGGTTTTCTAAGGGGCAGCTCACGAGCTTTAATGAATATTTCTGCTTGTACTTTGGTCCTTGCTTGGCCAACCAAATTCTGGGGCCCTAGCTCAGTAAATTCCCAAAGCAAAATTTCATTCCCTTTGTGGAATTTGCCTCAAAAAGGAGGGCTGGATTTTGGCTCTTCATGCGTAACAGCTGAAAGTAGGTAGAGCCCATACAATGTTGTGAAGATTCCCCCTAAACAGCAGTGAGCTTTGGGACATTAGTGAGCAGTGGTTGTGCACGGCCCTGACACAGTTGGGAAGCTCTCGACATTTTTTTTCTGCTTGTGTTCTTGGACAAAGACTGAACGCTCCTGGAGCTCTTATGCATGGGAGCAAGAGCTAGAACAAGTCAGTGTCACTGCAGTGTGCCAGACCCTATAAAGGAGATTATTTGAGGCAGACACATGCTGGAAGGTAGCAAGTGCTTGGCTTTCTCAGAGGGCTTGGAGGGAGCCCTGGAAACCCTGTTCTCAGCAGAAAGCATCAGTTACACATCTCCTATCTGGGGCTCTGTTGTAGTTTGGCAACTGAACCTCTGAAGCACTCAAACCCTCTTGTGGTTCTATATGTAATGTATGGTTTTTTTGGTCACCTATGTCTGATACTACTCTGAATATACTTTTAAAGTATTTGAAGTATTTGTTGTGTTTATCCACAAGGTTTTAACTACATGTTAAAAAAGATTGTACTGGAATGGTAGTAGTTGGAGTGCATTTCTGTGAATGCTTTAACTTTTGGGCTAATTGCCTTTGCACTGTTTCTTGTAAATTTATTTAATGTTCTTGTATTTATATTTTCAATTGTAAAAAATAATAAATTTATAGCAAGTATAACACATAAGATATATAAACATTCTCTTTTAGATCAGTGTGTTGTTATAGTGGGCTGTTTTACAATCCTTCAGATGATATGAGCTGGAGAATGTAATCTCTTGGAAATAATGCTGCCTTGGCCCTTGCATTTCATTTTTTCCACATCATACTGCATCTTTCATGGTTTTGGCAGCTGTGTTTTTAGCAGAAAGAAGTTTGACATAAGTCTGTCCAGTCAGTGCTTGCCCTGAAGTCTGCTGAAGCTTTTCCACAAGACCACTATGAGCAAAAGCACACAGTTGAATTTGGCTCCAATATGCTAAAAAGTATATTCCACTCTTGCTGAACTGCTTGCAGTCTTCCTTTATTTTTGCACGCCATTACATGCTAGGATTTTTTAATCATTTTTATTCAATTTATCCCTAGGGGGAAGAAGCCTTTTCTTACTTTGCCACTTAGAAGCATGCACATCTTGTAGTAAAATTTGTACCCTCAGCAGTGTATTATTTTAGCTCAGTGAATGGTCACCATCATAAACTATAGTTTTATAGCAGATTTTCATCTGAATTATCTCAGCCTCCTTCCTAGGGAATATATTTTAAAAACTATGTGATTAAACAAATAGCATGATGTGATTGACATGACTTTGCAGCTATTTTCCTTCCAGTCCCTGGTAGTTCATTTAAAGCTTGGCAAATCTAAGCTATATTATGGTCTAAAGAATACATATCCTATGTGGTCTGCAAATTCTTGTGCGCTGTTAGCAGTTTCACCATAGCAGCCCAGAATTCAGTGAGAGCTGCAACCCCTTGCCAGAGAAGTGAGTAAAATTCAGTGCATCAGCTGGTGGTTGCAGTGGTACCTCAGGGATGTCTGTACAGCTTAGTCATCCATAAACAGCAGCATGCGGCCTACAGCTGGCACCACCTTGCTCAGCAAATCTGCTCCCTGAGTGTGTGCACTCTTCTCTGCTGACTTTTATGGTAAAAAGTAGTGCCCTGAAGCAGTAAGCACGGGCAGAGTTAATGGGGAAGTGAACTGGACCATGTACTGGGATTGCGCAGCCTTCCCTGACTCATTAACTGAATTGCAACAGGCAGATTCATGTTGATGGGGTTAATGAACTTCCGACTACTGCCCTCCCCCCGGTCCTGCTGTACAGAAGCACTTTTTTAGAGCCATAACTGAAGGAAGAGGTTTCTCTTTAAGCCTGTTTTCTCTACCCTGGCTGTCAGTTACACAGTCAATGAGGTAATCATGGCAAAAAAATTAGAAAAATAAAACTTTCTTAGCGTTGTAATTTCACATGGGATAAAAAAAAAAAAAGCCAAAATCCTTCGTGAAGTCTGATGTTACGATAACCTTCAGCCACTCTGAAACGTCCTTTCTGTGCTTCAAAGTCCACCCACATCTACAACTGTTTTTTTCCCTGTGGCCAGGAGGACAGAAAGCATTCAATGACGATTGTGCAACCCTGTGTTACACACACGCCTTTCTTTTAAGTCTTTGTCAAGTGTTTCAGTCGTGGTTCTCTCTGCCTGACTTCCCTTTCTGCATGCTCCTGTCATGCTCAGGAGCGAACTTTCTACTGTAGCGTGAAACCAAGCGTCATACCTAAGGGCAAATCAGGTCAAAAGGGCATATTTCCATTACGCCCCTACTGAGGGCCTGGGAGAACAGCAGATTCATTGACATCTGAACTTTGTAAATCTTGTTTCTTTAATAAGTCAGAAACTGAAAGCTGCTATGTGATGACACCTGATAAAGTCTTGCATTTTTGACTTCCATTGTAACATCCCCAAATGTTGTTTTTTCAGGCTAAAAACATGGCTGTCGGTAGACGTCCTAGCGTTTGCATTTTCTCTTTCAAAGTTATGAGAAGGATTTGTCACATCGCCTGTACTTTTGACGATTTAACCTGCCCTTTAGTGCTCCCTGGGCCACGGGAGCCGATTCTTCAGAAAAGCTGCGCTTGGGACTTCAAAGTCACCGGCTGCACGGACGCGCTGCCACCCTCCCCCCGGGGGCTCAGGCTGCTGTACCGGCCCCAGCCACCGCAGCGCCCGCCCGGCCTCCCCCAGCCCCGGGGGGCCCGCGCTGCTCACCGCGCCGTCCCCGGGCCACCTGCCTCCCGTCCGCCCGCCAGGCGGGAGGCTCCGCGCCCCGCTCCGCCCGCAGGGGACGCCGCCTCGCTGGGCCGGCGGCGGGGCCGCGGCCGTGCGGGGGGCCGGCACCGGGCAGCGCGGCGCCCCGCGGGTCCCCGTCTCTCCCCGCCCCGCCCCGCCGTACGGGCACTGCTGCTGCCTGCGGGCCTCCCCCCGAGCGGCGGCGGCGCCCCGCTCCCTCGCTGCCGGGCGCCAAGAGGCGGCCCCCGCGCCGGCCCCGCCTCGCGCCCGCCGCCATCTCCGCGGCCGGCTGATCCCGGGAGAGGGCGGCGGGTGCCGGGGCCGGGCTGGGCGGATGAGGCGCGGAGCGGTGCCGCTGCTGCTGGCGGCGGCGGCGGCGGGCGGGCCGGGGGGCGATGAGGAGCCGCAGCAACTCGGGGGTGCGCCTGGACGGCTACGCGCGCCTGGTGCAGCGGACCATCCTGTGCCACCAGGTGAGGGCGGCGGCACCTCCCGGCCCGCGGGGCCTCTGCGGGCGGCGGGCCGAGCGGCCTCCGCCGGCGGGCTGGGGGTCTTTGAGGGGGCTGGGGGGGCCTGTGGGTCTTTGGAGAGCCGTGGGGAGCTGTGGGTCGCTGTGAGAAGCTAAGAGTCTGGGAGGGGGCTGGGAAGCTGCGGGTCGCTGTGATGAGGCTGTGGGGAGCTGGGTGTCTCTGGGGGGGCTGTAGGGAGCTGGGTGTCTCTGGGGCGGCTGTGGGGAGCTGGATGTCTCTGGGGAGGCTATGGGGAGCTGTGGGGAGCTGGGTGTCTCGGGGGGGGCTGTGGGGAGCTGAGGGGGGCTGTGGGGAGCTGGGTGTCTCTGGGGTGTCTCTGGGGGGGCTGTGGGGAGCTGGGTGTCTCTGGGGGGGGCTGTGGGGAGCTGGGTGTCTCTGGGGCGGCTGTGGGGAGCTGGGTGTCTCTGGGGGGGCTGTGGGGAGCTGTGGGGAGCTGGGTGTCTCGGGGGGGCTGTGGGGAGCTGAGGGGGGCTGTGGGGAGCTGGGTGTCTCTGGGGTGTCTCTGGGGGGGCTGTGGGGAGCTGGGTGTCTCTGGGGGCGTATGGGGAACTGGGTCACTGTGAAAATCTAGGTGTCAGGGAGGTGCTGGGAAGCTGTGGGTCGCTGTGAGGAGGCTGTGGGGAGCTGAGTGTCTTTGGGGGGGACTGTGGGTTGCTGCGAGGAAGCTGTGGGGAGCTGCGTGTCTGGGGGGGGGGACTGTGAAAAGCAGAGTGTCTGGGGGGGGTTGTGAGGGCCTGTGGGGGGAGCCGTGGGGGGCTGTGTGTCTGTGGGGGCCCTGGGGAGCCGTGGCCCGGCAGGGCCCATTGTGGTGGGTACCACCTGCCCCACGAGGGGCGCCCTCAGTGGGGCAGCTGGAGAGAAATTTGCTGCGCTGCATCTGGTACCGATGTTGGCCATAGAGCACAAGGAACCAGCAGCAAAGGCAGTTTTGCTCTGAAGGAGCTTGTGGCCGAGGGAGCACAACCTGGTTGTACAAGGCACGAAGAGGCAGGTGGAAGCAAATATCCCCTTTCTCGGGCAAATCGCTCCTCCTCTTCATTTTTTTGAAGGAGCACAGAGTAAGCTTAAGCAGCACAGCTCTTCAGGGATGCTTGGTAGTGGGTCACATGAGGATACATGAAAAGGCATGCAGAAGTATAGCGAGCCTGAGCATGAAAATAATCATTGTTTACAGAATGCTCTCTTTCATGGTAACATTTTTTTTTATATACGCGTGGGCGCAAACAAAAACAGACACACACCATGTATCACTGTTAAGTCCCAGCAGCACAGAGCTGTGTAGCAATGCCTTTGAAATATGGCTCTCAGCATCACCTCTCTGAAGGACTGAACCAGAAATAGAGCTGGGTTCGTGGTGACTAGCAGGTATAATTTGTCCAGTATGTGCACACTGCAGTGCACGTCTGACAGATTCTCATCTCTGTCATGATGGTATAATTTTACCATTGCAATATTAATTTTGATGGAGTGAGTTATCTTGGTATGAGGCTGTGTAGGCTCTGGCTGCTTGTCTAATAGTGCTGCTTGGATATGTAAACAGTAAAAGAATGAAGATGTCAGGACTGGCAGGCAAAAAATGTGACCTACTGTATATTTTAGTCAGTGCGCATGCATAAGCGTGTAGCCTAGTGCTCTCTGCTTAGTGTGCCTGCCGCACCTGGGCAGGCTTTGAGAACAGGCACTTGCAGCATGCTCTGCAGTGTCATGCTTCAATTAAAATAGTTCAGTATAGAAAGATGAGAGCAAGGTTTTTTTGCATGAATCAGTTCACAAATATACTTATTGGTGAGAGTTACAAGAAACTACAAGGCAATGAAAGAAAGGGTTAGGACTCAAATCTACTTAGGTCAGAAAGAATTTTGTCATTGACTGTGGTGGGCACAAACTCTACACACTTGTGGACTGAAGTTTTTATGTAAGTTATTGTTAGCCCATTAGAAACAGATGCAAGGACATGGAAGTGGTGTGAGGAGATAGTTTTGCTCTGTCACTGTGTTGGGTGTGGGAGATGCCTTGAGTAGTGCTTCTGTCTCTGCCTTTTGTCTGCTGGATGACCTTGGACAAGTTACTTGGGCTTCCAGTGCCTTTCTTGGTTTCCCTTTTTGTAGGATGTGGTCGCTGATGGTAGCCTCCATTAGAGGAGAGATGGGACCTCTGGGATCCAGAGATGAAACATGCTTCATAAATGCTATATGTTAATGACATTAATATTAAACACTGATAAAAAGGGTAACAATAGCAACATGTGCATTTATACCAGTGACCCGTACTTTTATAATTGCTGGTTGCTGTACCTGTATGCACGTTCATGACTTGATGCCTTCCTTTCCACTGAGTGCTCAATGCAGGGAAGAGTTTTTTGTAGGGGAGGGGGAGAGAAGGGAAGGAAATAAATCAATTTTGTGTGTGGAAAGCGGGTCACAGGACAGCAGAACACCGGAGCTGGGAGCTGCACCAGATTCACTCAGGGGAGCCAAGAGATGGCAGCTTCTAAAGTTGCTTCTTCACTGTTACTGGGAGCCTTTCTGGCCTCTTTTAGGACAAAGTCAAGGAGGTGAATGTAAACCATGAATTTGTCCTGGAACAGCCTGAAAGAACAGGCAAAAGGCATTGAAGATGCCTCTGAGATACTGTCTTTCAGCACAGGCTTGATACGTGACTGTAGCCTTGTACCTAGCATCTGCAGGCCTGTCAGACATGCAGATCTGGCATGCTAGCTGATGTGCTCTGAAGGACAACAGTAAAGAGCTCTGTCCTAGTGATGTAGTTAGGAGAATGCATGGAGTGTTCAGCAGCTTGTTGCTTTGATTGAAGGAAAAAAAAGAAAAAGAAAAGGTGTTCAGTATGCCAGGAGTCAGGTATCTCAGTAGCAACAATGGATGTCCTTATGTACTTTTCAATTTTTCTAAACCAACATTATTTTAAAAGCAAATTTTAAATCGGAATGTATGTATGTATGTGTGTGTGTGTACATATATATGTGTATGTATATGTATGTGTATGTATATGTATGTGTATGTATATATATATATATGCTACGAGGCAGACAAACATTCAAAATATGAGACCAAACTCTTCACTGAGGCCAATGACAATTTGTTTCCCTTATGCACCTTGCAGGACTGGATCCATAGCAAACTTTTTCTTGTTTTGAAAGCTTTGCGTTTTGCTGATGAGTCCTTGTAACATTTCCAATGATAGATGCAAGCCTGTTGAAGGTTGTGTGAAGATACCAAGACCAAACTACTGGCTCCTGTCTCATGCCCTTGCATTCGTTATACCAGGCTGCTCTGGTATGCGACCTGCCTGCTGTGCACGTTCCCTTGGCCAACTGGAGCCAGAAATAGGTTTTGATACTGTAGTGGAGCAAGCACTGAAGAGCCTCCCCAGAAGGCAAACTCGCTGCCTCAGTAAACAGTGTGGGTCCTTCCCCGTCAAATGTCTTCTTTCCCTCATGGCATGTGGCCAGAGACACAGGTTCTTGTGCATCATAAGAGTAGACATTTGAGAGGGCTGCGAGGTGCTTTAGCAGTGCATATAGGGCCTGTAGAAAATACAGCACTGATCATGTTTTTAGGGCTGCCTGATACAGAAAATGCCCAGCGTGGGACTTCAACACACTATGCTGTTGTCATGTTGTATGGTTGCTCTATTTGACTGTCAGGTTTTATTCAAGAGTATTTTACTATTATTTCTTGTGTGCTCTATCCTAGCCTACAGAGTTGTTCTCCGGTGTTTATTATTCTTGTTAATTTTGATGAGATAAGCAAAAATAGGGATCTTAAGATAGGTGCATAAAATAGAAAAATTTAATGTCTGTATGCCTTTTAGGTATTGCTAGGGTACTGTAAGGGAAAAGAATATGAAGCTGATAAAGAAACAGCTTTGGGCTTATGCATTTATTGGTCAATCCACTTATGTTCACACAAACAAATATGGATCAATGCAGCAGATGCAAATTAACATACACTTTCAGCCAGATGCTGAGCATGGGCTTGCTTGTATTGGCGCTCTGGTTAAAACACCACTGTTTTTGTGCCTGTGTTACTGACACTCCTCTTAGTGTCTGGTCCTCTGTAGGAACTGGGTTTTTGTCTCCAGACTAATAGATACGCTTAAAAATAAAACTGGGCATGATATAACAGTGTAAAGTTGTAGTCCAGCAATCAGCTTCCTGCAGCAGTGCTCCCACCTCACAGTGCCTGTGGGCATCAGTTCTTTCGTCCGTGGATCTGTCTGTCCAGTGTAATTTACAGGATGAGGCCTACTAGTCCAATTAGTAATCACTGTGTAGACATAATGCTTTGAAGTACTCGCTAAGCCAGAGGCCCTTTGGCATCCTTGCAGTTAAGTGCACACAGTGTTTCTTCATGTTATTTAGCGTCTTGTAAAGGCTGTACTTTTCATATGGTATCAGCAGGTAACAGAAGAAAAGAGGAACTGCGCTTTTTAAGAGTAAGCACTTTGAAAAAACAACTTTTAGTTACTTGATTCTGTTGCTCTGCTAATATTCTGAATGTTCATGGAAAGAAATTAATGTGTTAGAACAAAGGTTGACTCTAAGGGACTGATAATACTAAGTCCCAGTGCGCCCCGAGGGCTGGGACCTTCATGTAGGGGAGCCAAAGGCACTGAAATGGTTATAGCTGCTCCTGGAGGGACTTTGTGCAGCCTCTTGAAGGCGGGCAGGTTCCTGGGGACTGAATGGTCTTCTAATGGTCTAGGCTATTTTTCTGGGATTTCCATCCTAGTACGTGGGGGCATTTTTTATTTTGCAGCTGGGACTGTGCCTAGCATGGAGAACGGAGAAAAATGAAATAAAACGATCTCTTCTCAGGCAGCTAGGCAATCTCTATCAAGCTAGAGTTGCAGCTACACAGAAATTCTTTGTATTGTGTGTGAGGGAGAGAAGCAAGCAAAGTGTCCCTTAAAAATACTGGAAATATGAGGTCTGCCTTTGGAGATTATCGCTTTCTCTGTGCAGACTCAGCAAGGCCTAAGGCTGCACTGCTTGAACTGGGAACGGGGTCTCCTTTCTTTGCTTGTTCACTTGTTTCCTTTCTTCCTTTTTTTCTTTTTTTTCCCCCCTCCTTAGTTTTACTTTTCTGGTTCAAAAAGATGTTCTTTTAAGTTCTTCAGTCCTGTTTGGGCTCATATGTAATACTTTCCACACACATAAACTAGTAGGTGTTCCTGCTGCTGCTATTTGATTTGTGAGCCCTAGGCTCAGAGGCCATTTTTCAGTAGGTTTGTATGCTTCTACCCTTAACTAGCCATTAAACATTACTGTATTTAAACAATAATAATAGTACTGCCCGTACCTAGTAATGTATGTCAGTCTGTCACCAGTCTTTGTTCAAATGTCTCACACAAAGCCTAGGAAATTTTATTTGAAACTCCTTCTTCCTCAAAACTTCCTTCTTATAGATAACTACAGAAGAAATTGAGTTAAACAGTGTGTGGCAGAAATGAGTAATTGTAAATGTATTTTTCTAAATTTTATTCCTTTTTATTATTGGAATCTTTGCCCCTTGTCACACCAGCTTCGGCAACTGCTGTTTGCTTACTCCATTGAAGTTTGGTCTTTCAGCCACTGCAATTGGCTCTAAAGGCTCAATTTGACTGAGAGCTCTATTGACCTTTTGCCTCTCTACCTCTTTTTTTTTTTTCCTGTTGATGAAAAACATACAGCTGGGAAAGATGTTCTTAAAACATTAATGATAATGAAGTGATGGGAATTAATGATGAAATGAAAAATTTAAGAGTAATGGAGTATTTGGGATGCAGGAGACTGCTTAGTGTTCTGGTTTGCAGACCACATTGATATTAAACACCACCAGAATTTGTCTTTCTGTACATTTTCCAGTGCAGGATATAAAAAGACTTTGCATGCATTAGTGCATAAACCAAGTAGGTAAATAAACAGAAATACTTTTTTACATTTCCCAGAAGGGAAGTAGTGTTTTTTTGGACTTCCTCAAGGTTATGTCACAGACCAGTTACATAGATAAGAACAGATCCCATACTTGGTCGGTTTCTAATTTTAACCCAATACCCTGTTTTCCTTCTGTATATGTGAAATTTAAATTCATCTTTCTTCAGTATATTTCAGATTCCACTCAGAAACTTAGCTAATCATCCTAGGTGGATAAGGATATGCTATAAGCTTTATAGCCTGACGTGTTAAAAGAAATTTTGCATTTCACTTGTGGGAGTTTGGGAAACAAAGATTTGACTTTACATCTATTACAAAATCGTGAGCAGCCACAGTGTGTAATCAGAGTGAAGTCATCTTTGGCTCTCTTTCTTGGTTTTGTTACAAAGAATATGGATATGGAAAGCACTGCTGCATCTTAATGGATGGGTTTTCAGGTAGTAACGTTTGTGTTCATTATTTGTTCTGCTGTGGTTAGAATCCAGTTACAGGGCTGCTTTCAGCCAGTACGCACCATAAAGATGCTTGGGTGCGGGACAACATCTACAGCATCCTGGCCGTGTGGGGACTGGGGATGGCTTATCGGAAGAATGCAGACCGGGACGAGGATAAGGCCAAAGCCTATGAACTTGAGCAGGTATGTCAAAGTTCTGCATAAATCCCTTATGGGGAAAAAAAAATTGCAAACATAAAGTAGCAGTTTTGAATGGTGTATTTGCATTGCTGTCATGCCTAGGAGGTGGCGGAACTTTCCATACGTGCGTCCCAGCTTGGAATGAATCTGTTTCATTCCTCTGACAGTAGTATCTGTGTGCCACGTGGTGTCTAGTATGCAGCAGCCTTCCAAGAAGGAAGTGAGATACTCATTTAGGGTTGGAGAAGTGAGTAACAGAGAAGTCAGCAACTGAATTAAAATAGACAAATCCAAAACAAACTTGAAGGAGTCAAAATTCCATTGGTTGGTTGAATGATTAGTGAAAATTAGGCTTCTAAGATATTTTGTGCCCAGATTTACAAGCCTTTGATTAAATCTTGAGATCTCACTTGAGGTATCTTGTGGAGCAGAAAATCAAGTTCAGGTTGTTTGGATACTGGGCTAGCAATTTATCTGCTAAACCATTCTTCCCTGTAAGAAACATGCCGTTTAAAGTAGCAGTCTTTGAAACTTGAGCATGAGTAGCCTCATGAAAGTCATACATGGTATATAGAAGTGTGTGTTTGATCAGAACCAAAGAAGGCAAAACCTACAAATTGTTAAAACTCACATGGTAGAGAATGGGAGAGGAGTAAACTGACACAGATCTGTGCTCTTAAATTCTATAATGCCTAATGCTATTTTTATACAGTTAGGAAAGCAGATGTTAGAAGTGTAAGTGTAGAGAAAGAAGGGGAGGTTAGTTAAATGGAGAGTGAAAGAGAATTAGTGTCCATCTTGCTGAATGTTTCCTGGCTTACCTGTGTGGAAGGGGTGATGTTAAGCAGGCAAGTTTGCTGAAAACTTCTACAGTGTCCTGCTGTGGTTTTGAAGGCATTGGGTAAATCTTATGCAGATGTGTATTCCTCAAGCCATTGACATTTGTGGTGACAATTTGCTTTGCATGATCATATTCTGAAGCCGTAATAGTTTTTAGATAAAGAGATGGGTTTAATTTCTTTGTTTAAGACAAAATCCTATGCTTCTCTTTATATACGCTAAAGGTCCTTTACAGTTGTCATCTGCTTGCTGTTGTACTTTACAAAGAGGTGAAAAAATTCCACAGGTTATCCCTTTGTGTTTACCAGTGTTCCCTGGATCTGTCATTCTAAAAATCATTGTTATTACTGTTACTTCCTTAGCCAGATAAAAAGATCAGAGGGTTGTTCCTGCTCGACAGGGGTGTGGGAATAAAAATCAACCAGTATATTGTAATCCCATAGAAAACCAAAGAATTAGATCAGAATCTTGAATCCTTCCAGGCTGCTAAGTAATTCTGGGATGCTTTTTGAGAGGTAAGAAATACTGCATTTTTTAAGCTTCTGCATATTGATCCCCCCAACCCCCCCCCCCCACACACACACACACACATTCCAAAGAAAAAATGTGTTTGTAAAGTTGGGGTTAGGAAAAAGCATTTCAGACAAGTATGCGTTTGTACCTTTGGCAGGATGTTAGTAGGGGGTGTGAACTTTGCTGTTCTTGAATGCTGTTTGGAACAGCTCATGAGGCTGGTGATGTGGGAATGTCACTGATCTGTTTTGTTCCTGCAGAACGTTGTGAAGCTGATGCGGGGACTCTTACAGTGCATGATGAGACAGGTAATGTTATAACCCAGTAGCATTTATTGCATTTAGCACAAGATTAGATCCAGTTCTGTAGCTGCAGTTGGTAGATGAAGGGAGAGGAGGAGAGTATTCTGGAAAACATGATTGTCCAGAATCAAGAAGAGCCTTAATTCTCTAAGTCATTATCATATGGAAAAGTACTCATCTTTTGGCACATAACATAGTAGCATGGATTTAGAGCAACATAGCAATAAATAGTTTGATTAAAAGTTTCTAACTCATACTTGTGTTGCCACCAGGTGAGAAATCTTTCTGCCTTAGGTTTTGAGTTGAACAAGTATGTGTTGTATTTAGAGAGCATTTCATCTGAAGCATATATTTTTGGGGGGGAGGGGGAAGTTTATACAGTGATTTTTTTTGGAGGCAGGGGGATATACAAAGTGGCATACGGAGTCATCTTAAAATTCTTTAGTTTCCCTGAGCAAAACTGTGATCTCACCTGCACTTTTTAGAGGTCATGCTCAGAGCAAATTGCAGATTGCAGCTTTGCCTTTGCAAATTGATTTTCGCCAAGATGCACAGCTGAAACTGCTTTAAGTTCAGATCTTAGTTAAAGCTCATTCTTTCCTGAGAAGATGTGGATTTAGTCTAAGCTTAAAGGTGAGAATGTGTTTAAGCACCTTGATCAGTCAAAACACACTGATGTGATGTAATAAAAACTAGGACCTCAAGTTTCTCCTCTCCTAAGAGTGGATGTCTGTTCTGAAATTGTTTGTGACTGGATAATTTCTTACTCAGATTTTAAGATTTAAAATCTGTGCTGTGTTTTAGGTAGATAAGGTAGAGAAGTTCAAACACACACAGAGTACCAAAGACTGTCTGCACGCGAAGTATAACTCTGCTACCTGTGCCACAGTGGTCGGGGATGACCAGTGGGGGCATCTACAAGTAGATGCAACTTCCCTTTACCTGCTCTTCTTGGCACAGATGACTGCATCAGGTAAGCAGAAGGTATTTTAGCCTTGACTATTGTTGCAGTCTTCTTTCATTTAAAAAGGAAAAGTTTCAACTAGCATCAAAGACCTTTACATAGCTATTACTTAGAAGGAAATATTTATGTGGGAAAGAGTTGTGGCTTAGTTAGGATTTCAGATTTATAGTAATTACCCTGGCAGCATCTATTCCCTTAACGTTTGTTGGCATACAAATACCTGAGGTATTCAGAGCTGTGTCAGAGAAGAGTTTCGTGTTTGAAGACTGCGCAGACTATGCTGATGGATAAGCTTCTTTAGAGAGTGACTACATCAAGTCAGGTGTTCCGTTCCTGTTTGTATCCCTTTTTTTTCCTGGCACTGTTTTAATTTGATGCTTTTCACAACTGTACTCTTCCTATGAGGATATGGCTCTCCTTTTGTTCCCTACTTGCTTTTCTGTCCTTGGAGCCCCTTGCATTTGACCGCAGCACAGTGCATGTCTGATTTTTCTGAAGCAGATGGAGGGGTGGGGTGCTGCTGGAATTGGGCTGTTCTGTTCCTGGCACCCAGAGCTGGCTCACACATCACTGCTTTGTACCTACTGTGTCTGAACATCACCCTTACAGAGTTGTTTTTTGGGGGGAGGGGTTGGTCTTTGGAGGAAAAGAAAAAAAAAAAGAGTAGCATTTGAAATATTTTTATCAGTAGCAAATATTGAGGCTTGCTGCCTCTTCTTTTGAAATCACTGGTAATTTTCCTGTTGTCCATTTAGTGGACAATAGTTGCTAGCAAATAAGCTAAAAGTTTGAGACTCATTGAGGAGTAAATATTTCAGTTTTAACACAGTATAATCAATTTCTTCCCCTCTTTCAATCAGGGTTGCGTATTGTCTTCACCCTTGATGAAGTTGCCTTCATACAGAATCTTGTCTTTTACATAGAAGCTGCCTACAAAGTTGCTGTAAGTAATTATTTATATGTAAATGATCTGAATACACATCTGATATGAGTCAAAAATAATTTTTTGGTGGAGAAGAAAAACCATGGATGACTTCTTCAATGAGAGGATGTCACAATCTGTCAGTGTGTTACACTGTGATCAGTATTTTTGGGAGGGCTGTGGAGGGATCTTCTGCTACCTGGATGGAGGTATGTTTGTTCTATCATACTAATAGTTTTTCTTGCAGCATGAGTCTGAGCTTTATTTGTAGTTGTCCTGATGTATCCCTAAAATCCTATGGACCTTTCTAAAAAAAGCAAAATGGTAACAAACATGTTTTCTGAAAGTGATGAATTGAAGGGGTACTGGGAGAGGTATGCAGGATCAAGGATTTTGCTCTGTTCTGTGAGGAAAATGGTTCATGATTGTAGACCTGATCCTGCTGGAGTGTATTTTTATGTACTTCTCTTTAAACAATAGGAAGGCCTCTCCCAAGAGTGACTGCGGGGCAGGGGTGTCTTTTTTTTTTTTTTTTTTTTTTAAACAAACTAGCTTCATACAGGGGTCTGGTGAATAAACTAGCTTCATGCAGAGGTCTGTTTTTGTTGTTGGTCTGTGCATGTGGAGGGGCGGTAGAAGGGATTGTTTTTTGCATGTAATCATGCCAATTTTTTCTTGATGTTGTTGTTGCAGGATTATGGAATGTGGGAACGTGGTGATAAGACAAACCAGGGCATCCCTGAACTGAATGCAAGCTCCGTAGGGATGGCCAAAGTGAGAATGTCTTACTGACTGCTTCTTAGTGACTGTTCTATTGTGCTGAGTAGAGCTAACAGATTTAATAGTTGCCTTCCCATAGTCTCCTTGCAACTGTGATAGTTTACTGATTGTATCGGAATTTGTGTTTGTGTGTGGATGAATATTTAGTATAAAATCCTTGTGATAACAGCCTACTTTGAAGGATCTCAGTAGAGTTGTTCTGGGGATTGCAAAAAGTCTGCCAGATTGAGTGAGACTTGAAAAAAATCTGATAGATTCAGTGAGGTACAGTCTCATAAATCTGTCCCACTTTTATGTGTCCCTCTATCTTAATCTTCCATCCCCAATATTAAATATGACGCTTTCATGGTATTCTCAAGTCGGACATAAATTTTGGAAGATGTCAGAATATCAGTTTAAAAAGTTAGTCAAAAGTAATTTAGAGAGAAAAATGAGTAAAGGTATATATTTAAAAGAAAGTGGATATTTCCAGCTCCTCTGTCTCATAGTGCAAGGTCATAGAAATATTAAATGAAGCTTAAAAGGCAGTAAATGTAATGTGTAGACACAATGTAAAAAAGTCATCGGCAATTAATTGAGGTCAAAAGCTTAGTTGAATTTCAGCAGGATTTATTAGTTACTAAGATCTTGTATGTGGCTGTAAGAGGGAGAAACCTGCTGGTCTTGGCCACGATTCAGTCAAACAGCAATGAGGTAAGTTCTGTGAGGGAAGTTATCCCATCTGGTATGAGATTCTTGCACTGAACAATCTGGCACTAGTTGCTCTTGGTGTACATGTCTTCTGGGAGTGGTGCCCCTGCTGTAAGGGACATCTGTGGGACTTGCTGCACAGAGTTTGATTCTCTGTGAGTCCAAGATGAATAAAAGTACTTTTCAGGGCAGGGTATGGGGGACATGCCGAGGACCCAGCTGCAGAGGAAAAAGTAGATACTTCTTTTTTCTTAATCTACTTGAGGAATTCTCCCTCTTAACACTTCTCTCCCATATCTGTTTTGTGTTGCTGTTCATGGCAGCAGTACAGCATGGATTGTACTTCCTTGAACGGATCTGAATGTGTTTTGTTCACCGTTAAGGCTGCCTGTGGCCCCAGCTATAACTTCCTCAGTGGGGCATTCTGCTGTTGTCAGAAACATCTGATTTAGCAGTCCGCTAGAGAAAGGCTTTGCAGAGCCAGTAAACCAATGTTTGTGTTGGAAGAAGAAAAATACTCTTGCCTCTCTGCAGAGAGATAAGGCAAGCTTTGCTGTGCTATACTTTCTTTGTCAGAGATTTGCATTACAAAAGTTGTAGAATGAAAATAGACAAGGAGCAATGTTCAGTGCTAGCACAGCTCTGTGAATATAAGTTTCAGGAGAAAGATCTGCTAGCTTGACTCTGGCAATCCAACCTTTGCTGTCTTGCAGCCACATCCACTGCATGGCAATGGCCCCCACATCAGCAAAGCTGGGGTTTTGTAGCCTTCTAGGTTAAAGTAGAGGTTCTCAGATACAGTGAATGGGTGGCCTGCTAGTGTCTTTACTAGGCAAACACATTATGGCCGGATGGTATGAGATGTGCTGATTCATCTGTTGGAACGGAGCTTGCTGCGTCTCAGTTGGCTAGTTGGCTGTTAGGAGTGCAGAGAGTAGACATCTCTTCCTCTGTCCCTTGTGAAGCAGTAAGATCAGTAAGAGACAGAAATGGTAAATCTCTCTATTTCTGCTAACCAACCTCTTTTGATCCTGGGGCACGTTGTACAAGCCTTCTTCTTTGGATAGGCCTTCAGGTTGGAGGAGTGAGAATGAACTGAGTGGAAGATTATTTTGGAGTATGGGACAGGAGAAGCATTTATTACTAAGGTTTTAAATATTGAGAGATCTCAGCAGAAGCTTTGTCCACCATTGCTTTGCACTGTGCTTAGATTGTAAGAAGCCTCACCAGCACATCCCTCCTGTATCCCACTAGAGCAAAAGGAGAAGTATTACTTACTTTTCCTTTTTTTAAATAAAAAAGAAGTTTCACATAAAAGATAAAAATCATAAAAATATCTGTGGAGCAAACCTCTCTCTTTGCTTTGTCGCTGAAGGAAAATAGATCAGATTCTAGGTTCTAGGGTGTATACTCAGTGTAAAAGATTTTTTTTTTTTTTGAAGGCAGCTTTGGAAGCAATTGATGAACTAGATCTTTTTGGTGCTCATGGAGGGCACAAATCAGTGATTCATGTTCTTCCTGATGAAGTAGAACATTGTCAGGTAAAAAATAGTCTTCTGTTTCCTTTGTTAGCAGAAAATGCAATGTGCCTCCCATTTTGTTTTTAATTAAATATTGATTGACTAAACCAAGAACTTAACATAAAGATGACTTCAGACTACATTCTTCACCCTGTTTATAATAGTTCTCCTGGAAGTGAATGGCTTGAAGCATTCTCGTATTAATTCACTTAAAACTCCCTGGATAATTATTTTTAAGTCCGTTTGCAAATAACATTCTCCACTCCATTTGCATTTGACATAGTCATTTAAACGAGATAAATTGTTTTACATTCATCTCTTTTTTTTTTTCTTTATCTTTTGCTCAGTCCATTCTATATTCGATGTTGCCAAGGGCATCTACATCAAAGGAGATTGATGCTGGCCTTCTCTCTATTATTTCTTACCCAGCTTTTGCAGTGGAGGATATAAACCTTGTTAATGTAACCAAGAGTGAAATCATATCCAAATTGCAAGTAAGAATTTCCTATATTTTTATTTTTCAGAGGGAAAGAGTAGGCAGAATCTCCTTGTCCTGACTGAAAATCCTAATTGAAAAAGGGTTGCCAGGTTTGGTGGGTTGGTGTATGGAAAAGAGGGAGGAAAATCCTTAAGTGACACTGAAAACTCAACACACATTTGTATTTAGGTGTTAGTCTGTGAGGAAGAACCATATGAGAAGTTTTAATAATTTGTCTGTTTTTACAGGGCCGTTATGGCTGCTGTCGCTTCCTTCGAGATGGTTATAAGACACCCAAAGAGGTGGTACTTTTGTCTGTTTTCAATAGATGTTTGGAAGAATTTAATTAATCTCATTTACAGTAAGGGGTGAAGTTGTCTGTTGCTGTTAAGATCTTAGTGGATCTGGTAGTAATCCAAGTATCCACCCTGGGAATGACTTATGTCTAAGGAGACTAAGTACTGGAAAAACAGTTACTAACTGTAGAGCTTAATTCATAGTTCTTTTAGAAGTGAACCCCTAGACATGCTTATGGTGCCTGAGGAGAAACACTGCCTCCGAGGCATCCCAAGATATCTTTGAACTGAGGCAGAGCTAAGATGATTTGGGTGACACCTAGATTCTGAAACTGGGAAGGCTTGATTTGTCTGGAGAAAGGATAAATGAGTTTGAGATTGAATATGAGTAAGAAGTCAGAATGTTGCATGAAGCTTTTTACTGTGGTTTGAATTGGTTTCCTGATTTTAGTTATTTGTGTAAAATAAGCTTCTGTTATGTATGGGATATGAATAACTTATTTAGCACTGTGAGTAAATGAGTATGATTGAATTTCTAGGATCCAAGCAGGCTGCATTATGATCCAGCTGAGCTCAAGCTGTTTGAGAATATTGAATGCGAGTGGCCAGTATTCTGGACGTACTTTCTAATTGATGGAGTATTTAATGAGGACAAAATTCAGGTGAGGAAAGAAGAAATGACTCTGAATGGAAGTGTGAAGCCACTGTATCTTCTGTATTATCCACTGTATTTTGTAGCTTTGACGTGTATTTATTTTGGATATCAGTTGCCTCTATACAAAGACCCCCATAATCTGTTTCTCTAGTAGAAGGCAGATCCTTCACCAGATGCAGTTTTTGTGTGGATGAATTATTTGCTACAGATACCAGCAGGTGGGTGAAGAGGTAGAGCCTTTCCTCTGGCCTGTGACACTACTCTTGCTCTGAAGGGATGTGATAGGTGCAATTATCTGAATCTTTTGCGATGTCAATGCTCTTTCGGCAGTGACCACTACTGGGAATTCACAAGGATTCACTAGAATTTGCTAGGGTTGCAGACAGCAAGGTGGGGTAGTCTCCAGCCAATATGACCTTATTGGGGACTTCATGACATGGGAGAAGCTACAGTATTGTGCATGCTGGGATCTCATTGCCCTTTGCATGCCATGGCTCTGTCAGGTTGAGTGGCTCTCTTAGCAGGTGTGGTCAGACTCATCTGAACAGGCTTTGATCGCCTGGTTCTCTCTCATCACCAACGTTGATGCCTCTTCCCACATCACTGCAGGATGGGACCAGCTGCCTTTTCCCCTAATCTATGCGGTGTGGCTGCTGAGAATGAGATTCATAGTACCTTCAGTCCTTTTGTATGTTCAGGGAGATTTGGGACTGGATTGACCTTTGTGAGGAGCCATGCTATCTGCTAATAAAGTAACTAATTTCATAAGTTAATTTCTAATGTTGTAAGTTATTTCGTACCTTGGCTGAGTCAAGCATTCACTGGTCAGGGGTGCTAAATCCATCACAGCTCTCCAAAGATTGCAGCGGTTCCTGGGGAGTACTGGTAAACTAAAGAGCAACAAGTAACCGGGACTAAACGTATTCATAACAAGAGTTCTGCAAAATAATGGCTCGGAGGAACTAAAAAATAACACATGATTTTAAAACTCCCTAGTATGCAGGAGGACTGGAGATTGCTAAATATAATCTCTTAAAAAAATCAAATAGAGACAGGAATCAAGCAGGGAGTTTCAAGCGAAAAAGCCTTCTCTCTGTACCGACATTTTAAATCGCATGAAAGAATTATTAACACTATGGGATAGTTAAGAGCAAGAACAAAATAGGGGATATGGAAATATCGAACATTTTTTATTTGTATCAGTCTGGTATTCTTGTTCATAGTATCTTGTCTAACAACACAAGAATGAAAGGATTTTCAGTTCAGCAAACTTATGTCTTTTTAATCAGTTTTAATCTATTTTAAATTTTCTGTAAGGCAAATTAATAAGAGAAATTGATTTCCCAGTCCTTTAAAGCAGAATTCAAAGTAATCGTAGGCAAAGTTGCCTAGTAGAAAGGTAACAATTAATATAAAATATTTGTCCTTGCACTTTTATAGAGGGCTTCAATCCTGACAGCCTCCGTGGGCAGATTGCTGCATTATCATCTATTGCAAATTTCATGCAGAATTTTCTGTCTATGACTTCTTTGTAAAATATGCTGGAAGCAGGAGGGTTGGTTTGATCCATATGACAGTCACTTTGTTCAGGTACTTTTTCATGTGAACATCTATAAGAAAAAACATTCTGCTGCTTAAGATACTATTCACTTGTGCTTTTATTTTTATTTCCTCCAAAAATTGTAGTCTGATCTAATGATACTGTAGAGACGAATGTGACTTAAAGACTTTAGAGAAAAATGTTTTGTTCTGCTTAGCTAATTTCCAAAGAAAGTTGGTCCACAAACCCAGAGGTGGGGGGGAAAGCACCTCTCCTTCCTCTTTCAGCATGGTGTTAATAACTTTAAATGAATGATATATGTATAAATGGAAGTGAAAGCAAAACTGGGAGATGTAATCCTGGGCCAAGACTTGCTAAAAGCTAGCACTGCTGAGACTCTGAACTACTGGAAGATGAAGAATGGAGTAAATAAATACTTCAAGGTCACTGGAGAAATGTTGCTGAGAAACAGATGCAAATATATTTGTATCATCTCTCTGTTGCGTGTTAACTTCAGCTGTCTAACTGAAGAGCTCAGAGCTCTGGGACTTTGACATGACTTGCTGCATGGAGGAGTGTCTGTCTGTCTGTGTCACGCTCTCTTTCTACTCTCTGCAGCAACCTAATACTTGCTGGCAGACCGACCTCCTCACTTAAGAACCGATTAGGAAGTCGGGCATTCCCAAAGTGTCCGAATACATTTTAGTTATGTGCTCACGACAGACAAAAACAATCAATTCTATAAATGCTTTTTAGAGTGTCAGAGTTGCTTTCTTCCTTGCACAGAGGTCCACTGGGTTTTTCCACAGAAAAGCAGTTGTAAACCAAGATGGTTATGACCTCTGGAGGTCATATTTTCAAGGTTAAAAATAAAGGTGGTCTATCTCCATTTTGTGTTACAACATTTTGTTACAGATAAAAGACATCTGCTCGTGTTTCTGAGACTGAGAATACTGAGATGCTGAAACAGTATCTAAGAATTTAAATCCTGATCTTCCAACAGCAAGTCTTTTTTTAGAGAGCAGATATTAGTTGAAAGAGTTATTGGAAACTACTGAAAGTCTAACTTTACTATTTCTGTTTTGTTGGCTTCAGTGTGAGTTCTTATTCCTTCTCCCTCCCTCCCGCCAGGTACAAGAATATAGAGAGGCTCTGGAAGGAATACTTATTAGAGAAAAGACTGGAATAGTTCTAATGCCTGAACTGTATGCAGTCCCTTCAGAAAAGGTATTGTGAAAATTTTAGCATCCACTTCAGAATGTGAAGTTCAGCTATCAAGATGAGCGTCAGTTTTGTAATTTTGCTGTAGCTGTTTAATCTAAACCAACAATAAAGACTACTGCACATTACTTTGTAAAAATAAATAGCTCCTGTTGAGAAATGGTAGACCTGAGGCTTCCAGGTGATCAAATTTCAGACCTGGGAATCTGAGTGCCTAGGGAAATATTAGAGCAGGCTTAAAACTTTAAATCCTCCCCTCTTCTCACAAGTAATTTTTTCACCTGTAACAAGGCACATATTAAAAAAAAAAATGCTGATGCTGACTTTGGTAATGAATCTCTGAGAAGAAACAATACATAGACTGTCTTGCCCCTCTGTTCTTTCAGTTCTTGGCAGTCTTTCTTTTCCAGAGCTTGAATGTGAGAAACAGGTTTCATATGAATCGGGGTTTTGGTTTGGGAAGGTTTTTGTTTGTTTTTCATCTTTTCTGTTACTGTTTTACCTGATTCTCCCATTGTGACAGTCAATCTCAAATGCTTAGCCTTAATTAGGCCAATCTAGTGCTCTTCTATCCTCACTGCCTTTGGATTCCTTCCTACCAACCTCTCTTCCTACTCCAGACCTCTCAGCTCTCACTCACTAAGGGTGTGGAACCTCCTGGAGTGGTCTGAGTTTATTCAGGGAGTGCTGACAGCTGCTGTTTTTTATTCACAGATCTGAAGTAGAAACTCTGAATTGCCTTCCTACTTATGGGGTAGGAGCATGTAAGAGTGCAGAACCTTCCTGTGAGCTTTGATAGGTACCAGTATAATCTGATGAGCATGCCAGACAAATAGGGTAGATTTTGCCTGTCACTTGTTTAAATTTTTAAATGCCTGTGATGAAGGTGTTATCTAGGAGGGTTTTGTTGCTTGCTTCAACAGATCTGTATACTGCAAAAACTGAGGCAGACTTTTTTTTTTTTTTGTAAATTAATGATCTCTTCTCTTCTGTTTTTCCAGTGACCATTCTTGCTAACATGGGAAGGGTGGAATAGCCTTCATTTCTTTGGAAAGCACCTTTACTCCAGGAAGCAAGTAGACATAAGTAGAGTTCAAGTGTCACCTTGCAAGGGGTTTGAAAGCAGACACAATTACCTACCAGCTGCCCAGAGGAAAGGAAGCAAAGGCATAGCAAGAAGAAAGGGGAAGTGCTATTACTGACGCTATAATTATGTGCAGAGTCCACATTCAGTTTTGAAGGGTGCAGTAGTGTATGAGAAGGAAGAATTGTTTGTGTTTCAGATAACTTTCAGCCTCAAAAGTAAAAGCAAGAGATTCAGATGTCAGTAATAATGGCAGGTTAGAAAGGGTAGATGATAGATCATACTTTTTCAAATACTTTAATATTATTGATTGTTCTTCAGAATTGTAGGGTAATTTTTTCTTGCTTATGCTTTTGTTGTCAGGTGGAAGAAGAGTATGAAAATCCTCACTCAGTGGATCGTGTCCCAGTGGGAAAGTTGCCTCATCTTTGGGGCCAATCATTGTATGTCCTTAGCTGCCTATTAGCAGAGGTAATAGCGTTTCTTGCATAGTAGGTGAGCTTATGTTACACTTTGCTTTGAGATGGTTTAGGCTTTAAGTATAATTTGGTGGTCAGGTAGTGGACAACATGCTTTCCAATAGAAACATATACATGACTCATTGAGTGGTGATTCTGAGCTTTCAGGATCTTTTTTGGATATAGATACTTGTTTATCTGTTTCTAATCAAGCTGAATAGGTTGCCAGATGGACTAGGTATGTAGTTAGGCTAGAAGGATATGATGTCCAAGCTTATACTGCAATTCCAGAGCTAGGACTTTGCACTATTGCAGTTCCACTGGGCTGTACCTTATTCTGTGGCATAAGATGCCTACAAACTTTTTCCAGGGTGAGCCATGTACTTCTTAAAGTATCTCAGTGAAGCTGTAAAAAAAAAAAAAAAAAAAAAAAATCACTGGCCTGGCCAAATTACCACAACTGTTTTGGTTCTGAAAAATATTTCAAGAACTGCTTTTACTGAATATATTATTCAGTGGAGTAGGTGGAGAAGCTAGGCTGTATGTTCTGGTAGCCTACTAAAATACAAAAAATGGTTAAGATTTCTTCTAGATGTCATCAAAAGCCTCTTACTTATTTTTTGTTTGTTTTACTTTTTTCTTTTGCTTTTATTCTAGGGATTTCTGGCTGCAGGTGAAATTGATCCCTTAAACAGGAGATTTTCCACTGGATTTAAACCTGATGTTGTGGTTCAAGGTTCGTGAGATTTTTAAGCATTCTGGAGGAGTTGGATTATGTATTATTGTGAAGTCCCTGTGCACAGGAAAGAATAAAGACAGGTTTTAGAACATCATCTCCATAAGTCAAAGGAGAAGGGCAGAAATCTTACTCTTGTGGCCATTCTAAACTTTCCTGGATATTTGCCTGGCACATGGATCCTTTGGTGATACCATCAAAAGAAGAAAGGGCAGGCAAGAGGGTTACTTGTCTAGCAGTCTTTTTCCAGGAGGGGATCAGGTTTAACAAAGAATTTTTAAAAATAATAATAAATTAAAATTTCAAGACTGATCAAGGACTAGAGGGTGGCAAATTTAATCTTGTGATGAAAAGGAAAGTCTTTGTGTGTTCCGATGGGGAAGAACAGAACTGACAGGACACAAATTAGTTTATTCTTTGTGCAGCCCATGTTCTGAGGAACCAGGAGAGCAATGAGTGGGAAGGATCTCTACATGTAGTGCATACGTATAGGTGAGGAGTGAGCTAGAGAGCAGAAGGCAGCCAGACTTACAGATGTCTTTTGGGTGCTTCAGGAAGTGACTTCTTTTGTCAGTGCTGGAACAGCCAAAAAGATGAAATTAAGCAGACGGCAAACACCAGCTGATCAGGGGATAAAGACTTTTCCAGAGCTAGCCTGTGTAGCTCCGGAAAAGCAACCAGCCATCCCATTTTTCAAGAGCAGCATTCAGTGCTGATCTTGTGACCTTAGCAGCAAGCTGTTTAGTATCTATCTTCTCTCCCCAGTCCATGTGTTGGCAGGAAGAAAATATCGAATTTAAGATTAGCCAAATGGGATCAGACTGATCAGCTCTGCTCAGCCCAAGGTCTTTGGAAGTGGCCAGTAATAAACTGAGCATAGAAAACAAGACAGATATTTTCATAGCTTCTGGCAGTCTGTGCCCATGCCTTTGCTTCCTTTCCCTTATTGGTGTCTTCTGGCAGTGATATTCTATTATTCTGAAGTACTTAATTTCTAGTAGAAACAGAAATGCTTGCTTATTTTAAGCATTCTTTGACAAGTATTTGTAATGCAAAGAAGAATGCTGAATTATTAGTCCCAAACCAGTAAGCCAGCTAATATGGACAAAATCTCACACAGAGCAGGAGATAGAATTGGGGTCTTGGATTGTAGATTCCTCAGATTCTGGGCTTTGTTGTTCTTCCATTTTATGGCCTTTGTAATGTTTATTGCTATACAAATGATAGCACTTGGTCCCCATTGACTCAGTTGTGTTAATACAGTGCATTGTATGAAAACAGCAAAGATTTTCAAGTCAGGCTTTCCCTTGTTTTGCCAGGGGAAACCCTATCTGATTTGAGATTGAAAGAAACTGCATGATCCAACCTTCTGGTACTAAAAGAAATCAGAAAAAAACTGATAAAGCCCCAAGCAATGTGACCTAATTTCAGAGCAGATCCTGCTTTGAGCAGGAGGTTGGAGTAGAGCCCTCTTGATGTCCCTGTCCAACTTGAGTTATCCAATGATCTGAAGTGGGGAAAAATGGCAAGATGTATTGAGAAATAGCCAAAAGCTGTCCAACATCCCATCTGATCTCATGGAGTCATAAATAAAGAAAGAAGTAAGGCCTTTGTGCACTTTTAGTCAACCGCATAGTAGTTAAGAGGTGACAGTAGAAACAGTCAGTTTAAAGAGATGAACTGTGTTTCTTAGCAGTGTTTTTGTCTTCTGTTATGCAGTAACTGTTTTAGCAGAATCTAATGAAATTAAGAATCTCTTGCGAAATCGTGGAATCAGTGTTCAGAGTATTGCTGATATCCATCCACTCAGAGTGCAGCCAGCTCGCATTCTAAGTAATCTCTACACCATGTTGGGTAGGTATTTGAACATGGAAGCCTAACTCTGCTGCTGTGCAAGGTATTCTTTTAATTTTTTTTCCTCTCTTTTCTACTTTCTGAATTTCTTTTCTTTCTTTCTTTGCTTCCAGGAATATTTGTGCATATATGAATTCCTTGGATTAAAAAAATATGCATTTATGTAAAGAACTTAACAAAATTACAAATTCTGTCCTAAATAAGGAACCCCTGTGTGGGGAGGGGAAGCCTTTTCTGAAAAGGTGGCCAAAATATGGCCCTGTGCCATGTCATGTTGTGACAGAGCTGAGTGAAAAATTGACTCTCTTTGTCCTTCAGGAACTATTTTCAAAGAGAAACTGACTTAAAAAAAAAAAAAAAAGCCTGGAAAAGTTAGAAAAGAAATGTTTCTCCTTTCAGAAGTCAAAATACTTATGTTTTTGAGTCTGGAAACTGAGCAGCATGGTTGCCATTCTACCTTTGGGAATTCTACCTTCTACTCCAGATTAGGGAAGCCTTGCTGCTATCAGAGCATCCTTGGGCTGTCAGTATTCCTTCTAGCCCTGAGCCGATTTGAGCTGCTGAAGCCCTCTAGCTCTCTTGTAAACCAAGAAACCTTTAGATTGCAGGGGATTTGATAACCCCAGGATGTTAAACACATTCCAGTTTCTGAGCAGTGACTTTGTTGTCCTTCTGAGCCTGCCAGTTGGATTAAATAAATGCCTAAAAATTCTGATCATTTCTACTTATCTTGAAAATCTAATAAGACTTCAGCCACAGGCTCTTCTGATAATCCTTGCTGGAATGAATTGGGTCTAGGTAAAAAAATTTTGCATATGTTCCTAACTGAATATAATTTTACTAGTTTCAAGCATGCCAGAAACTCATGATTCAAAATTGTGGAGGTTACTGCAAAATAAAATTGAGGTGGGGTGAATCAGCACTGGTAGATTCCTTTGCAGCATGGACAAGGGGAGCTGTATCAAGCTGCCTTTATGACTCTTTCTCAGTGTCCCTGTGGCAATCTTGTTTATGGATAATGCTGAGGGAGAGTATAAGACTGTTTATGCTTTCCCCCCACCCCAAACCAGGAAGTCTTTGGAAACTTTGGTATATCCAAAGTAGCAGGACCTTCAAATAAGTCTTACAAAGCATGCCTTTTAAATGGAGAAGGGAAATTGCATATGCTGCTTTTGGGCAAGAATTTATGTTTTTATCACAAAGAACTTTTAACAAATGAGACACTTGCAGGGCTTTGCTGAAGCTTGCATTTTTTTTATAATTGTTTATAATAGTTCTTTCACTAGTGAGAGAGTAGGATGATTTGACACATTGGTGTATTGTTTATAACAATGACTTCTTTGGGAATATTCGTAGTGTTTTTTTGTTTTTTTCCCCAGGCATATGCTTGTTTCGCTTATACTCGTTGTCAGCCAGATTCAAATCAGCTCATGGCTGCTAGAGCAAAGGGTGTAGTGCAGAGCATTAGCTAATAAGCCACACTGGAGGTAGGCATACTAGTATTGAGCTCAGCATCTTGCTAAAATACCTATGTGGTTTCTGACCAAGTAGGAGCATGGACAGGGTAGCATATTTGCCAGCAGGTGGCCTGTATATTTTATATATATATATAAAAAAAATATATAAGGACAATTTTATAGTTGTCCTGAATTTTATTAAACTGCCTTTATGAGATGTGGATGAGGACTGAAGAGGTCAGTTCTTCTTGCTGGTGGAATAATTTGGAGATACAGAAAGGACACTAGTTCTGCTCCTAAGAAAAATCTCAAGAAGTTCAAGAAAGGAACTGCTAAGTCCTGCACCTGCACCTCCTGCACCCCACATATGAGTACAGACTGGTGTCTAACTGGCTGGAAAGCAGCTTTGCAGAGAAGGATCTGGTGGATGCAAAGTTGAACATGAGCCAGCATTTCAGCAGAGAAGTCCCAAGTCTTCAAGAATTCCCTGGGCTCCATTAGGCAGAACATTGCCAGCAGGTTGAGAGAAGTGATTCTTCCCCTCTGCTCAGCACTGGTGAGGCCACACCTGGAGTGCTGGGTCAAGTCCGTCAAAGGACCCCTGACACCTTAAACGTACCTTACATGGACTCCTTCGTGTCTGACATATGAGGAGAGGCTGAGGGATCTGGAATTGTTTAGCCTGGAGAAGAGAAGGCTTCGGTAGGCCTCATCAGTGTGCATAAATACCTGGATGCGGGGGCAGCAAAGAAGACAGAGCCAGACTCTCTTTCGATGGTATCCAGTGAAAGGACAAGAGGCAATGGGCACGAATTGAAATGCAGGAAATTCCATTTAAACAGAAGAAGAAAACTTTTTACTGTGAAGGTGGTGTAACACTGGAATAGGTTGCTGAAAGAGGCTGTAGAGCCTACATCTTTGGAAGTGTTCAAAACCTGACTGGACATGGCACTGAGCAACATGCTCTAATTGATACTGCTTTGAACAGGGGGGTTGGTATAGATGATCTCCAGAGGTGCCTTCCAACCTCAACTATTCTGTGATTCTGTGGGAAAAATGATGCCCTTCCTGACTGGACTGCAGACAGGAGACCCACAGCCACTTGAGAGTATAAGGAGCTTGCAAGGGATAGCAGCATGTGACAAGGCTTCCAGCCCTGGAAGAACACCATGTGCAATATTCTCCATATATTTCTACCTTGTCTGCTTCTGCTTTATTTGAAGATCTGATCTGGCTCTTGGGTGTTGTGAATAATGTATTCATTGAATTGTTTCTCACTGATGGTAAATTTCTGCGTCTGGTTCCAAAGCTCAAATTTCCCATGCTTTTAAAACTAGCTTTTCTGGACTTAATCTGGCATGTTGTATGTTCTGTAAGTAAGTTCCATATAGAGTCAGAATTTCTGTTTTTGACTGCTTTTGAGGTTTGGTACAGGTTGAGACTTCCTCTATTTTCCATATCCTGTTTAAGGTGATGCTGGTTGTTATCTGTGACTGGTTTCATTTGGTTTCCATGGTTTGCATACATACACATATTTTGCTGCCATTCTAGATGATTAATGAACCATCATCTGCACAAAATGTCAGCTAGACTTTTCATAGCTGATATTCTGTTTGGTTCTGGAATTTGAGACTTCAGGGTTTTGCTGTTGTTGCTGTTCATAATGTAAAAGGAATTAAGGTACATTCTCTTCTGCATGCGCATCTGACTGATTCAGAAGATGATTGGGATTCATTAATTCCTTCTCTTCACAAAAAAAAGTCTAGTGGTGAAATAACCATGAAAAGATGATCTGTCTTTGTATTTGGATGTGCTTTAGGCTTTTATGGGCCAGAACTTTTAAGCTTATACGGTGAAAGTACTGCAATTTCTGTTACATGTTGATGGCCTGGTTTTTGAAACCTTTTATCTCCTGTTGTTCTTGGTGAGAAGCTTTGGGTGCTGAGCAGTGACTGTAATTGAAGAACCTGATCCCGTGGCCATTGAAGCCATTTTTTTTTTCTTTTTTTTTTTTTTTTTTTTCAGCCAGGCCTTTGAAAAAGCCAAAGTCCTAAGGTATATAGTATAGCTCTGATACTAATGGGTGCCAGAAAGCACACTGGTCCATAGCATCCAAGTCTATTATTTTTCTTAATCTGTCTTGCTAATGTCAATGAAGTAGATACCTTTGTCTAAAAAGGTTGTTATGGAAAGCAGTAGAGACTCAGTTCTTTTAAATATCTGGAGAACAGGAAATCTTAAGTGAGACTTTTCTTTTTTTTCTTTTTCTTTCTTCACAGGCCGGAACAAGAGCATGAAACTAAGTGGACGGCCACACCGACATATTGGAGTGCTAGGCACCTCCAAGCTGTATGTAATAAGAAATCAAATATTTGCTTTTACCCCTCAGGTAAGCATGTAAAACTAGCAGGGAAATCACAGTTTACTCAGCGGCTAATCATTAGTGAAGGGCTTTGCTGTTATGTACTGTCATTCTACTTTAGATGGAACAGGGCTGATAAAACAAATGTACTTTGTTTTCTTTTGGGGGGAATTGGATGATCAACATGATAGGAATGCTGATAAATCTCCCTTTTGCTGTACAGAGTCTGGCTTCTTTGGCTTCTGCTTCAGAAGAACACAGTAAATCAATAGTACAAAGTTGTTACTGATCTCTCCCCTAACTAATGTTCTAGCTAATGGAATAAATAGTTTTCCCCAAAATGGGTGACTTAATATATCTGTCTACTGATTGCTTTGATGCAAAATCTTCACCTAAGCATGCCAAGAATTATAACCCCCCAGACACTAAGATGTAATCTGTTCAATATATTGTTGGGTCAGTAGTGCTGAGAAAAGGATGGTGTTCTCTTTGTTCTCTGTTTAATGCCTTATTCAGTATAACTAGGAGCTTGACTCTTCCAAGAATCAGTGGCTCTTTTTATACATTTAATGAAATGCTACACACTTGTAATTGTAGCCTTATTCTAGCATTTAGTATTAGAAGGCTGAGGGATCATTGACTCCAAACATGTGGAACTGAAGCAGGATAAAGAGTGCTCGCACGCTGCTAACAGTTGTTTGACTAATGTGGTCTTTAAATTCCACTGGTGGAGATTCAGCGGACTCCACAGATGGCCTGCTGTGGTGCTTCATAAAGTCCAAACATAATGATATTTGCTGCAAATACTTTCGATGCCTTCCTGTTCTTCCACAGGTCCATTGATCGTGGCTGGCTTTATAACAAATTTCATATGTGGAAGATTGGTTATTGTGTTGTGTTGTCTCTTCTGACCCCAAATCTCTCTTTCCTAAGTTAAGCAAAAATTCTTCAGGATTTTTTTATTTTTCTTCTCCCTAAATTTCTTTGTTTGTGCACATCTTACAATGTGTTGGGCAAAGTTGGACCACATATGCCAGCTGAAACCTTGCTATGTGGCAAGTATGGACATACTTATTAATATATTCCAAAATGGCATTTATTGTTGCATCAGTAAGACACTTGCTATTCCTGCTTATTCCATAGCTGACTAAAACCTCCATAACTTTTTCCATTATACTTCAAAGCCAGGCCTTCTCCCCATCCCTGCCTTTTTTTTTTTTTTTTTTTTTTGAATTTAGGAAGGCGAAATTAAACACACCAAGATGGTGCTTAACTCATATGTGCCAATCTTGAGTAACAGCCACAAAATTTGTATTTTTGTAGTCTGTATCCCATCCAAGTCTCTAATGAAAGTATCAACCAAGTGTGGGGCAAAGGTTGGCCCCCTTTAGCTACTTTCTGAATCTGAGAGAACAGTTGCCTCTTGGGGACAATTTTTCAAGCAGTTCTGCTTTATCAGATGCTGTTTCTTTTATCTCACTAATGTCAAATGCTTTGCAAAGCTCAAGATATGTCTGCCACTTCCTGTTGCTTCCAAAGAAGGAAACTGGAGAAATTAGACCAGTTTGCTGAGAGTGGTTTTTGACATGACTGTTTGGCCATCTTGCTTTATCAGTTTGTTATTACCTTGGCTCTCTCAAACTGGCTTTGTTCTGCTGCGTTTTCAGGCACTGAAATTGGGTTGACTGGTGTCTGTTATCCTGGCTCTTCCTTTTCTAAAGACTGACAGCGTGTTTGCTTTTCAGCAGATTTCTGGGACCTGTTCTCCCCAAGTTCTCAAAAATAATTGCTAGTGTTTCAGAGGTTATTTTGGCTAGTTTCTTAAGTTCTGTGAAGTAATTTCTGTAGACTTTGCCAGCTTGGTTTTAGGTGCTCTTTAACCTTTTCTTCCCATACTCAGGCTGAACTCATATCACCTTCTTAAAAGTAGTATTACAGGTCACAGTTCTGCTTTTCTGTCAGTAAAGGCAGCATTGAATACTTCATTTAGTCCATATCCTCTCCTCCTATTTATTAACAGAGCTGTAGTTCCTTTGTTTTTGTATTACTTCTGATGTGTTTACAGAGTATTTTCTCATTGTCCATTATGTGTGTTACTGATTGATGTTTATTTTACATCCCAGACTCCCTCTTCCACTCCTCCCCAGTGATCATGCAGTTCCTTAACTTTTATTGTGGCTTATTCAACATTGTTTTCATTGTTTGTCCAGCTTTTTTGGTTTCGAGGTTCTGATGTGGGTACAATAGTCTCTTGCTGTTATTCTTAGCCTTCCTTTGTAGTGGGCAACTTTACCGCTGTACATTTAATGCAACTTTTTTCCACAGTAACTGTCAGCTTTCTGTGTTCTGCTTGTTTTCAGGTTGTTCCCAAGAGACATACAGTTCCAGCTTTCCAGTCCCCCTTGTGTGTTGCTGTTGTTGTTCTTCCATATTTAGGGCACTTCCAGATCATAGGTTACTGTAATTCATTATTGGAAAAATTGTACTTGACATGCATGATCATCTCCTTTCTATTTGAATGCCTTGTTTTTTTTCATAGTCAGCCTAAAAGTATAAGAACATGAATTTTGTATACAAGCAGGGATCTTTTTGTGATAGTAGCAGCCCAATGAGGTTACTTCATGCAGTCTGCACTCTGGTCAAGGATAGCTCACGTGGCTTTTGTCAGTGCTTTCCTTAATTTTCGTTTCCTCCATTAGTTAATTCACACCTACTCATACATGTTATTTCTCTGTCCTCTAGTTTACAGACCAGCATCACTTCTATCTGGCTCTAGACAATCAGATGATTGTGGAAATGCTCAAGATAGAGCTGGCTTACCTCACTTCTTGCTGGAGGATGACGGGGAGACCAACCGTGACGTTTCCAATCACCCACACAATGCTCGGTAGACTTTGTTTTCTCTGTTTCAAGCACAGTAGATTACTGTGGAGGAGCAGGATGATAGCAGTTTTGAGAGGAGAGGGATGGAATGACTGTTTGAGCATGAGTTTTAACATCAAAAGTACTGTTTAACTTTCTCAAGTCTGTGCTGAACTTGGATGACATAGTTATATTTTGTTTTGGTTTTACTCCCCCTCAAAATATTTGCATCTCCCCATCATATCCATGCTGTTTTTTTTCAAAGAGATTTGATAGAAAGCCCTTTGGAACTTGTCATGAATGGAGTGGGGGTTTGCTTTTGTTTGTTTTTTTGAATAAACTAGTATTGATAGCACTTCTCGGTTCTGGTTTTGACTTATGTCTCATTTACTTTGTAGAGAACACCCAGTAATCCACTTAGCTAGTCCTGATAACTTAAGAACATGTTGCTAAGCTTCAAAATTCTTTGTTTATTCTTCTTTAGTTGATGATGGTGCTGACATTCATCCAGCAGTTCTTGCCACCATAAGAAAATTGGAGGATGGCTATTTTGGAGGTGCAAGGTAGTGTCAATATCCCAAGCAATTCTTTTAAATTATTTATTTATTTATTAATCAAATCCATGCAAGCCTTATGTTTAAACATGTGGTAGTGTATAGACCTCTGCTAGCACTCCGCATAGGAAAGAACTTCAACTGTAATTATTTTGTGGAAATCAGATGGCAGCTGGACCTACTGTAGAATGGGAAGGGTGTATCTTCCAGAGAGCTGTACTATCTGTGGCTGGCATTAACAGATAATGGGCTTTTGTGTTTAAGAAATGGTTATCTTTTAAATATACAGAATGTGTCTTAAATGTGAATTACATGTAGTACTGGTCAGCATATGTTTCATTCATCTATGTATAAAAGCAATTTAATATGATGCTGCATTACTTCCCTATTGTTTTTCCATTTGCTCTTCTTCAATCGGTATCTTTCTCTGACAGACAGATGGGCTTTGTCATCCTAACAGCACTGCAGTTCTGTGAAAAGGTGCTGCTGTCATGAAAACTTCAGTTCCCTCTTGTCATGTATGATCCCTGGCACGTAGGTCTCTTCATATAACATGCAGAGCTTTCCAGAATGAGGCTTTGGGTTAGGCCTGTAAGTGTTACTGTAACACAGGTTAATAACTTAGAGTAGTATCCAGCTGGACCTGCAACTATTTTTTTTTGCTTTTGTTTTGCTCAGCGTTGGTTTCTTCCTAATTACCAAAGGTGGATTGACAGTAGGATTGGTTGATTTTTGGAGGAGTTGTTGACAGCTCAGTGAGCTTTAATCAGTACAAAGTGGTCGATGTTAACTCTCTGGTGTGCTTTCCTGTTTGCAGGGTGAAAATAGGCAAACTATCAGAATTTCTTACCACCTCTTTCCATACACATCTGAGCTTCCTGGATCCAGACTGTGATGTAAAGCTGTTTGATGACCCTGATGAAGGTTGTTGCAGTCCTGACAGTGAATATGGATACCAAGGCTATCCAACAGATTTCTGTGAAAAAGGTAATAGTTTTTCACTTTCAAATTTTTTCCTCTTTCAAGTTAGAGCATAGGTAGAGCATAGGTTTGCCTAGAATGCAGAATCTATTTTATATGCATCTGATAGTCATTCAGGTTTCTCATGCATCAGTATGATGACAGTATGTGCATGACTTATTTTGGAGAAGGAGTTTGCTCCTTCTCTACACATACGTTGTGTATTCTTCCCACATTCTTAGTAGGATGTTGCCCAGTAACTGCTGCAGTAAAGCTGAGTCTGAAGAATCAGCAGACTGGGTGTGTGTGGAAGAAGATGGAGGGAGGGGGAAAGTGTGAGGAGACACAGATGTGAGTTTGCGTGGAAGAGCTGATCTTTGGACTATCAGCTAGGGGAAAAAAAGCTTTTTTAAAGCAGATTTTCTTTTAAGCAGTTACATTTGGAAGTTGTTTTTTCCCTTTGAAAAGAAGCAAAAGTTTTTGTGTTTTTCTTTTTCTTTCCAGTTTATTCAGCTCAAAAATCCTATATGATATTCTTGCATTTTTGTGTGTCCTCCTCTATAAGCAAGAATGGAGTAGCGTGTCTAAAACAGAAAGCAATGGTAATTTATACATGTTTATTTTTAATAAACTTTTTTTTTAATTTGTCACACTAGACAGCCAGGATGAGCTGGATCAGTATATAAATGATGTCCTGCAGAGTACAGCACCAAAGTCATACCTGCCTCCAACTTCAAAGACTGCTGATCAGCCTCCTGTGTTCAGTGCAAACCATTCTACACGAGAGATACTGTCAATAATGGCCAAAGCAAAGGGCTTGGAGGTTCCAGGTATTTCTGTTTAACACTTTTTAAATAATAACAAGAGAACCCCTCTTTTATGTACTGAAAGGCTAAATTCATGAATTTCTGAATTCTGTTTTTAAAAAAGTAGTAGTGGTGCAAGTATGTTGTAGTTGTAAAGAAATAAGAATGAGTCCAAAATTGTAACTGTAGTATTCCCGCAGAATCCTGTGTTTTGGTGGGTATATAAATAACCTGCAATGGAATAGAACATTTAATCAAACTAGATGTTAGGGAAACTGATGTGGCGTGTCAGTTTGCTGGAATTCTAGAACCTGAGTTAGTTCTAGAACACTGAGTTATCTTTTTTTCCTTTGTTTGTACCATATTAAGGCAGACAAAATTTTCTTTTAGTAAAGTTGTGATGAAATAAAGTTTGAATATCAGAAAACATCAGTATACTTATGTACTCTTAAAAAAAGAAAAAAAAAAAAAAAAAAAAGAGTAGGGAAGGAGGACAGTGTTCCTAATAATGTTTTGTTACCAATAGATTGAAGGACTTGCAAATTCAGTCAGTGCGTTATTTGGGCTTCAGTGGATTCCAGTATATGCAGTACTATATATGTCAGTATGTAGTATCCAATGTCCTGGTTAAGGGAAGGCTTGCTTTAACTTCAGTGGACTTCAGGTTCTCTCTCCTCAAAATATATAGTAATATTTTCAAGCTTTTTCTTAATCTTTTCTTCCGTCTTTCATATGCAGTATCATCTGATCCTCTGATAAAATCAGCATGTGAAGCTAACCGAGCATTAGCCTGCCTTTACCGTGACCATTTTAATTATGATGTCATATCAGTTAGATCCTTTTCTCCATGTACATTTCTCCATTAAAATATGTAAAATAATCAGCTAGGTCAGGTCATTGGGCTGTAAGACTTGTGAGGCATGGACTGTGATAAGGAGCATCAGCTGAGCATGTAGTGCCTGAGCCTTTGGCATATTGATCTTAAGAGATTCTTGAAACAAGCCTGCAAGAAGATAGGATCAAAAATGTGAGTGTGAGCTTGTCTCTTGAGTTCCATACACACTATCTCAGAAACATTGCCTCATGTATTTTGACTCTCAGAGGTTTTTCTTTTGTCAGCTAGTATAATTGCTTTGTGCAGGGTTTTCACTTTTCATGTTACTGAAACAGGTATTTTTTATTGGTTTTGCTTTCCAGCTGTTTCTATGTCTCTTCCCACTAAAGTTCTGAATATACACCGGAAGTCTCTGAATCTCGTTGATGCTCCCCACTCTTTTGAGACAAAGGTAAATGGTGGGAATGTTTATGCTGTTTGTGTTTTTCAGACTCAGTACTGTGGCCTTTCCTGTAGTTCCCAGCCAACCCAATGTGCTTATTCCCGTTTTCCTTACCTTCACTGCTTGGCCATGAGGCACTGGGGCAGTGGGTAATTACTCCCTTGTGTGGTGGTGGTGGTGGTGGTGGTGGTGTTGTGTTTTTTGTTTTGGGGTTTTTTCTTGCTTTTTTTTGGCTAGTAGAAGGCTTTTGGTTAAATAGACAATATCAAATAGAAAATTTCTAACAGTATAATACATGCTTATTTTTAAGGGCCAAAGCTTACATTATAATCTGTAGGTTCAATTGGAACTATAGGGAAGGACAGGATGTGCACAGCCTTTCAGACTGTTCTGCGAGAAATACTACTTATACTAATTTCTGGGCCAGGGATGAGTGTGGGAAAGGACAGATGTCCTAAGGCACAAAGATGAGGCTGGGCTAGACACTTGTTCAGTCCTAATGTAGGTGACCAGCTGACAAGGGTGGTTTTGGGAGGTTTTATCTGGCCTCCTGAAGGATTCCGCTCTACAGAGCGTCCATGGAAATGGTAACTCAGGAGCATGTTAATTGCTGAATAGCTTATTAAACAGAAGTTCTCTTCATCCAGGAACTCACCACAGTATTGCATTATCTGATTTTTTTACATGTATGTTTTATAACCTTGGAAAACTTTTGGTGGCAACATCTGCATTTATAAAGTGCCACACATACACAGGGCAGAGAGAGAGAGAGAGAGCTTACAGAGCTCTAACTGATTACAACTACACCTGTTAATCAAAAAAATAATAATATTCTTCTACTTCTAACTCTGAAAGTAACAGCATGTGATAGGAAAAACATGCAAATAATTTGGTTTTCTCCTTTTACAAAATATCTAGTTTTGTCCAGAAATGGCTTTTCTTGTTGACTGAATAGAAATTAGAGACAAAGATGCATTCTGGCCTTTGCATTTCCTGGGATTAGCCTCCTTTTCATGTGTGTGGTAGTCTGACAAGAACTACATGATGTCTCTATATTTCAAGTGCAGAGTTGTGCTGTGAGGTCCTCCATGTTCTTTAATGGGAAGCCACAGTTTATGGGTTTGAGCTACCACTTTCTTCAAGATCTGTTCTTTGTTTTTCATCTGTCTTTGTTATCAGGGTTGTGAAAATGTTTTGCACTTACCTAAAGATGCTCATGGTGATTTGGATTGCAGGAAGCTCGTTGAACAACTGAAGGAATGTCCAACGCTCCATGATCAAGCAGATATCTTATATGTCTTGCATATACTAAAGTAAGTTATCTGAGTGTAAGTTTCAACATCTTGAAGTTTGGTCACAACTATCTGATGATTCTTCTGCAAAAGCTTGCTGCTGTTTGGGTAAACTGTTCAGGGCTAGTTCAGGTTGTAGGGGGAAGAGGTTAAAATAGTTTCTGCTTTAATGGGAATACTTTCTGGTAGCTTGATTGAGTAGGTAATCTTGGATACAGAATACACTTGTACAAATCTCAGTGAGTGGATTGGCGCACAATTGCGAATACATTTAGGCTGTCAAGAGCACAAGTGAAATGTACAAATCCTTTATGTGAATGAGAACATATCTTGGCTATATTTGTGGCACTTCATTAAGTTCACAAAAATTTGGTGTGATATTTATGCACAAGGAGGGAAGTGTGTGTTAGTGCAGTTAGTGAATTAATGCAGAACAGCTGTATTTGGAGGGATATTTTATCTAGCCATCTTCTGACTTAAGCACAAATGCAGTTTTAATGAGTGATCACTATTTTTCTCTACTTACATGTTTAAATGTCCCATTGGCTAAACCCAGTGGTCATTAATAAGTTCTTGGGAATAGTCTGTCCCAAGCTGCTGGGGTTAGTAAATAGCCGTTGATTAAACACGTTTGATGGGAACAGAATACAAATACAAACCAACAGAATCATCATGTAGAGCATATTTATTGTGGATTTTTTTCATATTTGTTTGTTTTTTCCCTAGGCAGGAGAATGCTGCTGCATTCTGGCAGAAAGTTAGCTTAGGTTTAAAAGATGCATGTTCTAACCACAACTGGGTTTCCTTATGATTACACAAATTAGTCTTTTGTTTTAGTCTTTCTACTGTGAGGACTTCTTCTATTATCTTGTTTTCCTGAGCAAAATGTTTAGCAGCTTTTCTTAAAGAGCAAATGAAATCCTGAAAAATTGTCATTTTGTTGCTTAACCAAACATAACACCCTTACCTTCCTGTTTTGGACCTATTTCACTGCAGCAGTCTCTACTGGGCAGGCAGACACTCTGTCCCTGTAATAGGAGTTGAAAGGTCACTCTATAATACATCAGAACGTTGTCAACAAGAAGCACCTTTCTTGACATTGTGCAGTGAATTTCAAAATCAGGAGAGGAACAGGAAGCTTCTCTGAATTACCAGTCATGTAAGAAGTGTGGAAGTTTGGTCAACAGCTAAGGAAGAGGCAGGGCGAAAAGCTTGTAGAGTCCCTGAGACATCTGAAAAACGGGTGCAGTCTTCAGTGGTTCTGAAGAAATTGCTGAATTCTGCTATTAAAGAGCAACAAATGGGGAGTATTCCTCCAGGAAAACATCTGTATGCACAGTTATTTTAAAGCCTGATGGGAATTCCCCTGGGTGGTTTGTTTTGAAGTCACAGGCTGAGTGAGTGCTCAAGTTGGTATAAAAGTTCCTGTTATCAAGAATTTTTGTGCAAGTTACTGATTTCTGGTGAAGGCCCACGTATCCCTTGCACTTAAGCCTGTCATTTGTATGAGCAATTCAGTCAAAATCAGACTGCTCACTGTGTGAGAGGCTTAAGTAGTGTAGCATCGTAAGCTCCCTGCTTTCTCTCTCTCTGTCCTTCGTAACAGACCCCTTAGAAATCTGTTTGTTTTATCTAATAAAAATTACCTTGTCTCTCTTTTATGGCAGAGGTCCTGATTGGGATACAGAGCTAAATGGACAACATGGTGTCACTGTTCATTGTCTACTCAATGAGCTCTACAGAAAGGCAGGCCTCAATCAAGAGTGGGGCTTAATCCGTTATATTTCTGGTATCCTTAAAAAGAGAGTGGAAGTCCTGGCTGAGGTATGAAAAAAATAATGCTGGTTGTTTCCTGCCTGGAAACAGACATATAGCCACTAATGTGAGGGACAGGATCTCCAGCGTGGCCTGTGTTGGCCCTCTTCTGGTCTTACCTCACAACTTATATAGTTCCGCATTTCTCAGTAAACCTCTGTTGCTTCTCTGATCTAAAATCTTATCGCAACATCTCTAACTTTGAGTACTAAAAACTGTGCTAAGGCTGGAGTGGACTGAAAATGTTGAACTGTAAATGATTGTGAAGGCTTCATTTAATCTGTATCATCACAGAAGCTTAATTATGTGCTTTGAAACCTGTAGTTCTCATTGTTGGTGATGCATTGCTATTGTGTATAAACATTTTTGAGGACCGGTATATCATGCTAAAGACTGCAAGACCATTAGCTGGCTATTCCTGTCCCACTGGGCATACGGTCTGTGGTGTGAGCGTATGTGGATGTACAGAAGCATTAGAATGTCTGGAACTATTTAAGGTTAACAAGAAGGAGCCATTGTAAAGGTATAGATTTGATTTTGAACATTACAAAAATATTTCCTTTCAGCTATTTTAAGCATTTGTTTAATCTCCTATTTATCCTTGCTTATGTCCCAGGAACTCTTCCTGGCCATCTCCAAAGCTTTGACTGTCATACCTGGAATTGACTTCTTTACTGACAGTCTTATCTGTGGGGAGCAATTTGTGATGGTTGCCATGTGTGATTTTCTATTAAGTACATGCCCTTTTTCCATCTGCAAGACATTATGGATGAGCTGTAGAGATATGCTCACAGCAGGTTATGTATATTAAATGAATCAGATATCAACAAAGAATTGGGGAGGATGAGAGCAGAAATGATTTGTGTTGTTCCACCTTTATGAAGCGAATATACACTCTTAAAAATCTGAGGAACGTTGCTCTGTGAGGTCTTTGATTCAGAAGAACAGGTAAACTAAACACTCACTTTTAAAGGAAGTTGATATAGAAGAGTAAAACACTGGTACTGAGGGAAGCACCTATTTCAGAATGTATCCGGGTGCCTAATTCAGGAATGTGATGCCATGTATTTTGTTGTGTTTCTTTAAGAGATATATTAGTGCACAGGATTTGTAGCTAGTACTGCCATGTTTTCATTGATTAAATTTTTTTTGTCTTAAGCATTTTTTTTTTAATGATAAAGGTTAAAGTTCTTTATTGATCTGCCTGGCCCCACTGGAGTCCCTAGGTGTTATGTTGCTGATTTCACTAAGGGCAGACTCTCCTGGCCCTGTTAACCTCAGTGGAGCTTTGGCAATGTATGTTAGTTTGCAGTATTCCGCTGGATCCGTCCATTTGGTAATTAATTGACGTGCACTTAGAAATTGCTAAAGAAATGCCTCACTTTCTGGAATTAAAACTTACCATTTCCACATGACTCAGAGAAAGGTCTCTTGCTTTCTGTTGCCTTTTGACAGGCTTGCACAGACCTTCTGTCACACCACAAGCAGCTGACAGTGGGCCTGCCACCAGAACCCCGTGAGAAAACCATTACCGCGTAAGTTGGAGCTCTTTCTCAGTTCTAGAAGCAGCCTGCCTTTTGGCTTTTTCCTGATAATCTTGTTTTCAAACCTGTTTCTCACCTTCAGAAGGAGTTGCAGGCACCAAGGCGGAAAGGCCTGTGTTGCAAAGACATTCTTGGGTGACTTGGTTCCAGTGCACATTGAAGAAGTTAATAGAAAGTACTTGAGTTACTGCTAAGTGTGGTATGCTTTCTTTCAGCCCATTGCCACCTGAGGAGCTCACAGATCTTATTTATGAAGCCAGTGGCCAAGACATCAGTATTGCAGTCCTGACACAGGTACATGGCATGCGACAAAAGGGTTCTTTAAGCTGTGCCCAGGGTGATGCCACTGTTTGTTGTGTGGCCGATGATTGAGAAAGCAAACCTGAACAGGTGTCTTTATGGATTTATCCTCACAGGAAATGATTATGTATTTGGCGATGTATGTCCGGTCACAGCCTAGCCTTTTTGCAGAGATGCTCAGACTGCGCACTGGACTGATAATTCAGGTGATGGCCACTGAGCTGGCTCGGAGTCTGAACTGCTCAGGTAAGAGCATTTTACCGTAAGAGATACGGATTTACTCCTGCCTCATCTCAGTGGTTGACTTTAATTCGTACATATTAAATTCTTTTGTTAACTTCTTCATTCAACATGCACTTACAGACTTGAAAATAACTTTCCTTTTCGACTTAATGAAATACCCCCCCACCCCTCCACACGTGCCTTTTCAAACTGATACAGGTTTTAAGTCCCCCTGCTTTTAGTAAGTGCTTGAGGTCCAGATCATGAAATTATGTGCATATGTATTTAGGGATCCAGTGCCATTAATATCAGCGAGAATTAAGTCCCTAGATACCTTTGAACATTTTAGCCTTGATTATTCATTGCAGTTTTTACTTAAATCAATCTATAGTGGTGTTTGTCTTTTTTTTCTTTTTCTTTTTCTTTTCTCTTTAACTAGGTGAAGAAGCTTCAGAGAGTTTGATGAATCTAAGCCCCTTTGATATGAAAAATCTCCTACACCATATTCTGAGTGGAAAAGAGTTTGGTGTGGAAAGAAGCTGTGAGTTGTCCATTTGAGTACTTGTATATGTTAAGTGAGAACTGCAAATGCAAATTTAGATTGTCTTGTTAAGTACAAATCTCTTCTCCAGTCACATAAAATAGAGTTATAGGTAATATATTAAACACAGATGGGCAGTACATATGCGTGTCTGCCAAGAGGATATGTAAAACACATTTAGTGAAAGCTGTCTTGTATTGAAATCGATTTGTATTATTGAAAACTTGATACAAATGCCAACTTTTAAAATGAAAAAAGTTCAGTGTGACCACACTGAAAATCACAAAAAGGGTGCATCTAACCTGATTTCAAGGAGCATGTCTGTGATACCCAGGTATTCCTGACTGGCACTTCAGCTGCCTCCTGGGCTCATTCCTAAGCCCTCACAGACACGCTGGATCTCTGATGTTGTTTGAAGCTCACAGTTGCTCAGTGTCTTGGAAAATCAGTCTCCAGTACCCAAGTATGGATTTAGGCCCTTAACTTGACCTAGTCAGGTTTGAAGCATTGACTACTGATTTGAATGGATGCTTTCACCAAGAGCGTTGTACACTGGAAAAAGGATATATCTTTTTTTCTCTTCTAGGTACAATCTCATTTGCTTATCTACCTCTAGAATTTAAAAAATGTCCATTTGCTTCTTTTAGTGCGACCTGTAGATTCTTCTTCATCCAGCCCTGCAATTTCTATTCATGAAATGGGACATTCTGGCGCAACCAAAACAGAAAGAAGTGGTATTGCTAAACTGAAGAGTGAGATGAAGCAGGTGAGGGTTTTCTGTTAATGAGTTCATCAGAGAAAACAGCTGTTATGGAACTCTTGTTTTGCTGGATTTGTGCATGTTAATTTCAGCAGACCATTTTTAATGCCAAATAGATTCTTGGTAAATCACAAAAATTTCCAAATATCATTTGATTTAAAGCCGATCACTAAATATAGGGAAGAAGGGAACACATTTCCTTTTCTGTTCTTGTTTCACATTCTGAATATAAAAGAATGTGAGCAATCTCTAATGCATTCATGGCATCAACTTTAAATCAGCTTTTTTTTTTTTTATCATCTTTATCTAAGGAAAGGTCAGATTTACAAAGAGAAGCTTTGAAGTGTTTGTTCTTGTACTCCGCATCAGTCTCTAATGTGGTCTACATGTCACTTGGGAAAGACACACTTGAAGAAAAGAAGTATTGAGTTGCTTGCTTTCTGTTTTTCTTCAAGAATGGAGGGATGATTAATGCTAGAGTGTTTTTTTGAACAAGTTCAATACTTTAAATTACACAGCAACTGAGGATGTTTAGAGATACTGTATAAAACATGTCCCAAGTATTCTGAGTGAATCTGACTGATGGTTTTGTTATGAGTGTTTAGATTTGTTTTGTTTGTTTCCATTAGTAATTGTATTTGCTGTAGGTAAATACAAAGATAATGATCAGAGGAAAATACATTTATAAGAATAAAGTGGTGTATATTAAGAACATATTTTAAAAAGACTCCTGAGAGCTTAAGAAACATGCCTTCATTTCATTTGAGGATATTTCTATAAATTTCTAAGAATGTGTGCTATTTTCCTTTGATCGTATGAAACAGACCTCTTGTAAAGCTTTCAGGATGGAGTGGCATTTCTGTATGTTCTTAAAAACAGAACATTTTGATGTTAACCCAAAGATTAGTTAGTAAATCTGTACATGGTATGGATCAAGCAGGGAAGCAAAGGTTCCTGTGAGACAGTTTCTGTCTCGTGAGACACGGTCACAGTGTCTGAGCCACATTTCTGCCTTATTCTGGCTGAGGCTGCCTTGTTCCCTCCCCTGGTGCAGTTGTGCCTGTGCAGATGCTGCTAGGTGCTTACTGCAGGTTATGTTCCAGGCTCTGAAGTGACTTTGGTAATTCAGTTTGAGCATGGCTGTCAGTCTCATAGCAGACTGCGAATGTCTGACTTCATTTCCGGGAAGGAATAGGGATGTGGCACTAGGTGGCAGCATTATTTTATTCTAAATATAGAGGTGGGCCTGAGCCTGAAACCCTTTGGAATGTGTCGAGATTGGAAAGGTATTTCCTGCATTGCTTTTTCATTAGACGAACATTTTTATTGCACACAAGAGTTAACTCTTCTTGTTTTGTTGCCCCCATCTTTCCATTCATGCTGCTTCCTACCGTGCCTCACTACACTCTAAATAATTCACTAAATACTAATTTAGTGCCATACTGGTGAGGGGAAGGAGGCTCAACTGAATGTTATGAGGAACATTTCCAATACTTGCACCAACATCTGTTTACACAAGAACTGATGAGTTGAACAACCACAGTGCTCTGATTCCTGCAGCTGTTTGAGGTAAAATCAAGCCTTCACCTGGATAGTCAGTCTGAACCATTAACACTTAATTATGGGGCAAGGTGTGAGGGGGCAATTACAGAAAAGCATCATAGGTGTGAGATGGTGCATCCATGTTTCTGTGAAAATTTTGCCTTGCAACTTGTTTGCTCAGCACTGCCCACCCAGTTGGCAGCTCTCAGATTTTCTGCAGCAAGGTGACCCTCTAGCACAGACAGAAGCTACTGATGACATTACAACAGATGGTGAACAGAAGTGGAAAACTTTTTTTTTTCTTTTTTTCTTTTTTGCCAACCCCGAGTCACAGGGAGGGTTTTGTCTGTGTCTTAAACTGTGTTGGTTTATGTTTGCCTTGCTGGATTTAGGTAGATGGCGTGGTAAGCTTGGGGTTCATTGCAACAAAGCAGGTTTGTGGCACATTGGAGTCGGCCTCATAGTGAGTCTGGGAATGAGATGTCAGCGGAAGTGTGGCAGTGCAAGAGCCCAGAGACAGTGGGGGCTTTCCTCTGAGGAGCTGAGTTTATTCCATGCTTGTCTTTTCATGGGTGTGTTACTTGAACTTATTTGTGTACTGCTCTGTCATGTCTGTCTTGTTGATTTGTTGGTGTCTGTTTTTGTTTCGTAGCTCCTCCATGAGGGCCCTTCTATGTCCAGCAGCATGTTTGCTTCCAAGTCCATGGTAAAATGCCATCTGTAAATTTGCACCTTTTCTTCACTGTTTGTGTGAAAGGGCTTTAGGTCTAAACACTTCTTGTGGTTTCTCCTGCCTAAAAACTTGTTTTCAGACTCTACTTCTTTGTTTAGTTCACCCTCCCTGGGAATGAATTCTTATTTGTAATTTTAGTAGAAGTTCAGAGTCTCACATTCACATCCATTTAGATCTTCTGAAGGTTAAGCACTTGTAGCAGATTAAGCACTGTAGCAGACTCAATTACTTGATGGTGGGTTTTAAAAGTATTTAAAAGTCATGTGGCATTTATGCTGGCAGTCTCTGGACAGTAATGAACCTAGTACTGCTCCAGAATGCTAAAATGGGGATTTTATGGGCATGGATATCTTCTCAGGTAGTCAGCTTCTTTTAAGGCAGAGAACATTAGCTCTTCCTAAGCTTTCACTGTTAAGAAGGAAGGTAATTGTTTTAATATTTTTGCCAGCAGAAACCTCAGTAATTTAATGTCTGAGACTTCAGATCTCTAATGAAGACAGAAAGCTTGCACCTACACATGTACTTTGAACTGGCGGTTATGATTAGCGGATCTTTGCATCTCCAGACTCACTGTGCACATCACACCTCCCAAATGCCCTGAATATGCTATTACAGAGCCCCACTGCAAGCCTGCACCCCTTTCCCTGTGGTCTGGCCTGACAACTGCCCCAGGTGCTGCAACCTCACCTTCCCTGCACACCAGCACAGAAAGGCAGGACTTCAACGTGTGTCTGATTCAAAGACTGAGAGTTGTCGAATGAGATCTTTGCTTCCCTGAACTACCTGAGTAGCCAGATTAATTGTTGTATGCAGAACAACTTCTTTATGTAGGCACTGACCCTCCTGCTGATCTCCTGCATCCCTTAACGCTGCTAAATGGAGTGGAGGAGATGGACTGGCTGCATCAGTCACTTGGGAAAGAAAAAGACTAGAATACATCAAACTGTAAAGGGAACTTGACCTTCAGCTCTTTCTCACTGACGCCAGTAGGAGTAAAAATGGGCTTGGTTTTCATGTGTGTTGAAGTGTTTGTGTTGTGTCACTGAGCCTGTCCTTTGCAAACACTAGTACTTTGCTCAGGCAGTACATATGCTAAATTCCCTGTCAATGTGCAAAAAGGAATGAGGCAACAGAAGAGCACAGCCTCGGGGTTTGCAGAGTAGGCAGAAGGCACCTATCCTGATGTGCTAATAGGCAAAAGAATGTGGTAGTGCCACAACTTTGCAGATGGTAGATAGTAAAGATCTGCTGCCTAATTTAGTCTTGATCAAGTCTGCTAGAATAAAATAACAGAACAGTAGTGACAATAAAGGAAACAAGACTGATCACAAAATCATAGAATGGTTGAGGTTGAAGGGACCTGTGGAGATCATCTAGTCCAATCCCCCTGCTCAAGCAGGATCACCTAGAACACGTTGCACAGGATCACATGCAGGCGGGTTTTGACTGTCTCCAGGGAAGGAGACTCTACAACCTCTCTGGGTAACCTGTTCCAGTGCTCTGTCACCGTCACAGTAAAGATGTTCTTCCTCATGTCCAGATGGACCTTCCTGTGTTTCAGTTTGTGTCCATTGCCTCTTGTCCTGTTGCTGGGCACCACTGAAAATAGTCTGGCCCCACCCTCTTGACACCCTCCCTTCAGATATTTGTGTACATTGATAAGATCCCCTCTCAGTCTTCTCTTCTCCAGGCTGAACAGGCCCAGCTCTCTCAGCCTTTCCTCATAGGGGAGATGCTCCAGTCCCCTCATCATCTTCAGAGCCCTCCACTGGACTTTCTCCAGTAGTGCCGTGTCTCTCTTATGCTGGGGAGCCCAGAATTGGACACAGTACTGCAGATGTGGCCTCACCAGGGCTGAGTAGAGGGGGACGATCACCTCCCTTGACCTGCTGGCAACACTCTTCCTAATGCAGCCTGGGATACCATTGGCCTTCCTGGCCACAAGGGCACATTGCTGGCTCATGGTTAACTTGTTGTCCACCAGGACTCCCAGGTCCTTCTCCACAGAGCTGCTTTCCAGCAGCTGAACCCCCAGCCTATACTGGTGCATGGGGTTATTCCTCCCTAGGTGCAGGACTCTGCACTTGCCTTTGTTGAACTTCATGAGGTTCCTCTTCGCCCCACTCTCCAGCCTGTCCAGGTCTCTTTGAATGGCAGCACAGCCCTCTGGCGCATCAGGCACTCCTCCTGGTTTTGTATCTTCTACAAACTTGCTGAGGGTGCACTCTGTCCCTTCATCCAGGTCCTTGATGAATAAATTGAATAATACCAGACGCAGTGCTGACCCCTGTGGGACACTGCCAGATACCGGCCTCCGACTAGACTCTGTGCCACTGATCACAACCCTCTGAGCTCTGCCATTCAGCCAGTTCTCAGTCCACCTCACTGTCCACTCATCTAACCCACACTTCCTGAGCTTATCTATGAGGATGTTATGGGAGACAGTGTCGAAAGCCTTCCTGAAGTCAAGGTAGACAACATCCACTGCTCTCTCCTCATCTACCCAGCCAGCCATTCCACCATAGAAGGCTCTCAGATTGATTAAGCATGATTTCCCCTTGGTGAATCCATGCTGACTACTCTTGATCACCACCTTTTCCTCCACATGCTTAGAGATGACATCCAGGATGAGCTGTTCCCTCACCTTTCCAGGGATGGAGGTGAGGCTGACTGGCCTGCAGTTTCCTGGGTCTTCCTTCTTGCCCTTTTTGAAGACTGGAGTGACATTGACTTTCTTCCAGTCCTCAAGTACTTCTCCTGTTCTCCATGACCTTTCAAAGATGATGGAGAGTGGCCTAGCAATAGCATCTGCCAGCTCCCTCAGCACTCATGGGTGCATCCCATTGGGGCCCATGGATTTGTGGGTCAAGTTTGTCTAAATGACCTCTAACCTGATCCTCCTTGACCAAGGGAAAGTCTTCCGTTCTCCAGACTTTCTCCCTGGTCTCCAGGGTCTGGGATTCCTGATGGCTGGCCTTAGCAGTAAAGACTGAACCGAAGAAGGCATTCAGTAACTTTGCCTTCTTTGTATCCTTTGTCACCCTGAGTCCCTGTCCCATCCAGCAGCAGGCCCACATTTTCTCTAGCCTTCCTTTTGCTACTGATGTATTTGAAGAAGCCCTTCTTGCTGTCCTTGACATCCCTTGCCAGATTTAATTCCAAATGGGCCTTGGCCTTCCTCGTCACATCCCTGCATACTCTGACAACCTTCCTATATTCATCCCAAGTGGCCGGTCCCTTTTTCCATGTCCTGTATACTTCCTTCTTCTGTTTGAATTTTGCCAGGAGCTCCTTGTTCATCCATGCAGGTCTCCTGCCCCCTTTGCTTTACTTCTTACTCATAGGGATGCACTGATCTTGAGCTTGGAAGAACTGATGTTTGAATATTAACCAGCTCTCTTGGACCTGCCTTCCTTCTAGGGCCCAAACCCATGGGATTCCTCCAAGTAGGTCCCTGAAGAGGCCAAAGTTTGCTCTTCTGAAGTCCAGGGTTGTGATCCTACTTACTGCCCTGCTTCTTCCTCATGGGATCCTGAACTCCACTATCTCATGGCCACTGCAGCCAAGGCTGCCCCCAACCTTCACACCTCCAACCAGTCCTCCTTTATTTGTTAGTACAAGGTCCAGCAGCACACTTCTTGTTGGCTCCTCCACCACCTATGTGAAAAAGTTATCAGCAGTGCTCTGCAGGAACCTCCTGGACTGTTTGTGCCTAGCTGTGTTGCCTTTCCAGCAGATGTCAGAGCGGTTGAAGTCCCCCATGAGAACCAGGGCTTGTGATCGTGAGGCTACTTCCAGCTGTCTGTAGAAGGCCTCATCAACTTCCCCTTGCTGATCAGGTGGCCTGTAGTAAACATCCACAACAGTGTCACCCAAACAACAGTGTCACCCATGCTAGCCTGCCCTTTAATCCTTACCCAAAAGTTCTCAATTCACTCTTCATCCACCCCTAGGCAGAGCTTGATACATTCCAGTTGCTCTCTCACATAAAGAGCAACTCCACCACCTCCTGATACTTACAGAGAGTCAGGCATAGTAATTACATGACTATATAAAGGCAATTTGTCAACATATATTAATGGAGTTTTTTGCATGGAGGAGTTATCTTGCTGGAGTCGTGGACCTTTTGGTCCACCCTTTGGTCTCTCACAATACTGAGCCTGAAGTCCAAGTCAGACATACTGCAAATCCTACCATCTTTCACACCAGTGCCACTGCCAGCCAGCCCATCCTTGTTAAAATAACCATGCCTGGTGTTGAACCACCCAGTGAAGTTGACCAAGTTATGTCTTCTTAAACTGCTTGCCTATTCTGTTTAGAAATGGTTGGAGTACTTCAGAAGTGAAGCTCGTTGTGAAGGGGGGAGGAGAGGAAGGGATCAGTCCTGGTCTATCATCTAGTACATCATGGCCTACATTTTCTCTTTGTTCTGAGTTAACATTGTAACAGAATGATGTAACTGGTCAGGAGAGGGTCAGTGGCTGTAAAAAAAGCAGCTTACAAAGGCTTTAATGTTTCTTTCAGAGGGGCAGTACTCCATCATCTCCCACTAGTACTTCTCCCACGGGCTCTGATGGAGGCATTAGCTGGCGTAACCGCCATGGGCAGTGGCTTCGCAGGAGGAGGCTTGATGGTGCTATTAATAGAGTTCCTGTCGGCTTTTATGAGAAAGTGTGGAAGATCCTTCAGAAGGTAAGTTGACACCTATGGAAAGCAGGAAGCAAGTAAGCTGTACAGTATCATGGGAAGATGGTTGCAGAGGTATTGTGTTGGTGGGAGTTAAAGTTGGCCCACATGCAAACTAGAATTATTAGAGGGATGTATATATTGAATATATAAAGGCTTCATTAACACAAATTCATATGTTAGTTTAAAAACGTATTTCCTCTGAAAATACCAGCACTGAGCTCCAGCCATACCGTTCTGTTTCACCACTTGTTTTGCATTGCTCCTGACTAATGCAAGTTGTGGTGACTGCCACTGAGGGGCAGTGCAATGCAGTACAATTCATGTGCTCCAGTTCAGAAAGGCTGGAAGGAGTGAAGTAAGAAACTGCAGTTACTCTTTCAAAATGTCTTCCAATCTCTTGCTGACTCTTCAGAGCTTTATGGCGTTCTTAACGTTTTCTGTTTGTTTTTAAATGAGAAATAAACCTTGCCAGCATCTTGGAGATCAGTGGTATGGAAAGGTATTGAAACAAATTTCCAGGAAGGAGAATTTCCATTCATTTCAGAGCGATTGTGCACCTGTTCTTCTGCTTTGCTGGCTGAAAGCCAGCATTCGACACCTTGCAGCACTGAGTTGTTCATGCCTACACAGTTGGAAAGATGATGTGCCTCACCAGCTCAGGCTGCTTTTGGTTGTGCTTTTAAAATAATTTGTGTTGAAACTGTTAGTGTTGATGTCAGCAAAGGCAAGTCATATTTTGCCACTAGATTTACTAATGGGATCTTTCAATACAGTGGGTATTACTTCTGTCCTGACCTACTGTAATAGCTGGGAGTATTTAGTGGTTTTCTGGCTATTAATTATACTTATTTAAATTGTCTTCAGTCTTTTGTCCTTAAACTCTCTTTGGGCTATTCATGAAAATGCTCTCTTTTTCTTGGTACGTTTTTGTACCTCAGATAGCCATATGTGTCATTCCTCAGCCTGCCGTTTTGCTCTTTAGGTTTTGTCACCCTTTTCTCATATGCCAGCTGGTATTCCTAACACCACCATCGCCTCCCCCCCACCATTTGTAGCCCATTTCCAAGAACCACAACATGTTGACGTCCCGGAGTTGTGGTGCCCTGAATCTTGAGCACTAAAATAAATTGGTTTTTTAGCCAAAATACAAAATAAAGGTTCTCACTTACAAAGTCTGTTGTCTTGCTTTTGCATTGACTTTTATTTTTACATCCTTTCCCTATGTTCTCTTTGACTGGCTTTCATCTTTTGTGTGCCGCTTGCTGTAGTGACTGTCTAAGTATTTTGCTCCCTTTCATTAGCTAGATTGGCATACACTGCACTGCCAAAGGGCCATGTAAGGTTATTTATAGCATTTGCCTGGTTACGTAATAACTGGTTGCATGATAACTTTTTCAGCAAAGGTGAAATAATATTTTTAAGAGTTTTTTCACTTGTTTTTTTACTGAAAGTAGCTGCATTTCAAAGAGCAGCATTTCTAGGAGAAAAGTTAGCTTGTTTCAGAGAGCACTTGGATTTACTAGAAAGAACCGTATTCATTGTCAAAATGTTTTGTTTCAGTGCCACGGCCTGTCCATTGATGGGTTCGTCCTTCCTTCCTCAACTACCAGAGAGGTACAGTAAAATGGCTTTTCTAGCCGTCTGATTGAATGTTTGATTTTACAGCATAAGATGGGATGGGAACATTGTTGCAAATCGTTGGTTTTAAGAAGATTTGAAGTAGCTGCTGCTGTGGGAGGGGCCCAAGGTCTACATCTTGCCTGCGGTATCTCCGCCCGCTTTGGTTGGGGCTGTGCAGATGAGTTCCCTCTGGGCAGGCCCGGAAGCGGGTTTGTGGCAGGTGCCTTCGTGACACCTGCCCTCTGCACACCTTCACTGGGTACTGTGCACATTGAGCAGTGCTTGAAAGAGGGCAGCTGATACCAGTCATTTAAAGCAGAGTGAGGAAAAACTCTACTTGGGTGGAGTAAAGTAGACTCATTGCTTTCTTGCTACTTTTCTTTTAAAATGCTGTTACTGTAGCCAGTGAATTTTGGCATCACAGTCTCGAAAGTAAATACCAATTCAGGGTGACTGTTTCTAACTAAAGCATTGACCTTTTAAATCAATATCCTTTCCTTACACTTTTTCCTTAGTTGGATTGCCACTCCGTCTCTAGGCACTCTGGCAAATTTTAAATCACATCTATATAACAAACAACTTCTGTGAACAGTAATCATCAGCGAAAGAAAAGTGCTCGTGTGCCTGAGACTGTTTTCCTGTCAGGTTCCCTAAGCTTTGCCTCTGGTTTCCTCCTTTTCTGAGAGGGTGGTAACAGCTGAAGAGAAGAGCTAGAATTTTCTGCCAGATTTCAACCTTATTTTTCAGAATGGAGAACTTTATTCCTATTGTGTAGATAAATAGGCTTATATTTTTAGTCTGTCAGACCTAGACAGTGTCTAATTTTGCTGTTTAAAGGAATCAAACTAAATAAGCACAAAACTCCTAAAGCGTCAGCATTTCACGTAACATCCACGCAGCTCTGCCAGTGCAAATTAGGTTGCTCTGCAACAGTGTAGCACTAGCGCAGTGTGAAATGGCATTTATTTTAAGCAGATGGTTATTTTTGAATCACTAAAGTAATTTTGGCTTTGCAACCAATCTGCAATGCCAGAAAGATACTTCGAAGAGAGAGTGCGTGAGACTGCTGTAGCATTAGAAGCAAAGAGTTAATATGCAAGCTAATTCCTGTATGTAAATAAAATGTGTGTATAATGGGTTGTAGGACTGTAGAACAGTTTTCTGGAAGTTGCATAACAGTTTGTAGGATCTGGGCCTAGTGATACAAAAAGTTTCTGTCAATGCTAAGCCAAACAAACATCTTGTTTGCTTTAGTCAGACTACCCCTATATGCAAAGAAGAGCATATGTTTACATGTTTGGAGGATATGGGGAGCTAGTCTTTTGGATTTGTCAGTTTTTCTTTCCGTTTCCACTCAAACTTGACAGATGACCCCATGTGAAATCAAGTTCGCTGTGCATGTGGAGTCAGTGCTCAACCGCGTATCCCAGCCTGAGTACAGGCAGCTCTTGGTGGAAGCTATTCTCGTTCTGACGTTCCTGTCTGACATCGAGGTGAACAGCATTGGGGGTATCATCCACGTGGATCGAATAGTGCATGTGGCCAATGACCTATTTCTGCAGGAACAGGTGAATTCAAAGTGCAGTGGTGGAAAGCCTTCACATTTGAATTTGTGCTCTGTTTTTTTTTCCTGTTTGTTTTTTGTAGGTATGATGAGTTTGATCTTTTTTCCTTATGCTTTCCCCCAACAAAGATAGACCAAATCACTTAAGTATCTTCTGGAAATATATTTGGAAAATTAATTTAAGAATTGTGGGAGATGTAAAAGGAGCACGCTTTCAGTTCTAGTGGCTCACAATCTCTGAAGTAAGTGGGTAGATTGAAGAGTTTTGTTTTACAAAAACACTGCAAGAGCTACTCAGAGAGAGAGAGAAAGCATTCAGTCTTCTGTCACTAGAAAATCTGTGCAGATATAACTACTAGAGACAGAACAGCTCAGAGACTACAGTATGTGAATGCAGGACAGTAGAGGAGAGAGAACATTCAAGTCCAGGTTTGCTGCATACAAACTCCTCCTAATCATAAAAGAGTATTATGAGAGGAAAGAATAAATCTTTAGAATTACCAAAATTTGAGTGATCAAAAAGAAAAAAAAAAGGACAAAATCTGTGAAGTTAGATATTCCTTGTTTACTTGCACTGATCCAACTAAGTCATGTGTGTCCTATAATTCTGAGTAAGGCTTTAATGAGGGAAGGGAGAATTACTTTCAGTATTCAGCACAAATGAATAATAGTCATGAGGAGGTTCTTATCCAATAAATAAGCATAAATATCTAATTTTCCCTACTTCTTTGCTTGTGTCTTTCCAGAAATCATTTGGAGCTACGGATAACATCTTAGAGAAAGACATAGCCACAGGAATTTGCCACTTTTTCTATGACAGTGCTCCAAGTGGGGCCTATGGAACCATGACATACCTAACAAAAGCCATAATTATTTATTTACACGATTTTCTTCCTAGCACAGGCTGCACGATGCAATAAGCAATGCCTTGTGAGGGAGGGAAAACTAAGCTCTTTCTTCCCCTTTCCCTGTGATGAACCTCTTGTTTAGTTGCTGTACGTATGTCTATGTGCTACCTCAGCATTTTACACTGTTCATCATGTTACGTGCATGCTTTCCTGCGGGAGACAGGCAGGTGGAATTTGGCCTAGTTTTAAGGGAGGACATGGGAAATATACACACGATGAGGCCTATTCTGCCTAATATGCATAAACGTAATTCATATTAAATTAGCAAGAATTATACAGCTCTACCAACAGGAAAATAGATTAATCTGTGGACATCAAAAGGCATAATAAAATGAGGGAGCTGTATCTTGAGCATAAAGTCTCCCAAATATGGAAAGTAATGGAATTCATTAATTTTTCTCCTACTATCTGTAAATTTACATCATTGTGAATCACTAATGCACAGTGTGAATAAGCCAGGGACATTTAAATTAAAGAAGTGGGACATTTAAATTAAAGAAATAGGAATAACTTGAAATAAACAGGTGAAATTTTAATACAGGTTTATCCTGATTCTCATCTCATTTGCACCTAGCTAGTACAGGGCTCGTGCCAGTGGAGACAAATGTCTTAAAATATCCGCAAATTTGAGATGATAGCCTCTCTAAGGAAGCTGCATCTCTCTTTTAATCTGAGTGAAGTAGCTTTCTTCCCCACATCCCCCAAAGCTTTGGAACCAAAATCTCAGACTCCAGCTTCTGCAAGGTGACAGACAATTTTATGCCTGTGATTCTTTTCACTGAATGGGGAAAGATAAACCTCTTCCACTCAAACATCCTTTTCAAGTCCAGATCCTTTTCCTCACAGATAGCCTCAGAGTTAGGAACAGCATAATTGCCACCCTTCCAGCACAGGCTGAATTTATGGGAGGCTTTGATGTTTTTTGTTTTGGGGGGATTGGGTTTTATTTCTTGAAGATGCACTTGTCACATGCAGGTAGGGATGGGCTCTGCAGTTAGAAGTCTCCCTTCAGACAGCTCCCGGGGTAGTGCTTGCGGCTATTTTGAGCTCTTACGCACAGCCTGTACAAATTCATCAAGCAGGAGATGCAGGACTGCAGAGCTCTCCCTGCGCGGTACCCCCAGCTGGGACTGAGGGGAAGATGACAGGTTGTGTGTGCATGTGTGTGTGAAGAGCACCCATGTAGAAGGGGCCTTGAGTCTGTCCACTGAAAACTAGTCTCTGCTGCTCCTTTGAGCTACTTTAAGAACAGGGGAATGTCCTGCAGGGAAATGGCTGTGGCCATTTAAACCGAAAGTAAAGGTAGGCTGCCTCTGGAAGGGAAAAGCCTGCTTCCCCCCAAACACCAGCTGTGGTTTACCACCTCTCACCTTTACTGGCACTGCTGTTTTTGCCACCACACCCAGCTGATCTGGCTGACAACTTACAGAAATTTTACCTTGGAAAGTGACTGTAGTTTGTTTGCCATGGGCTCCTTCAGCAGCATTAGGGGTACCAGCACAGCTGCTCTGTGCACAGGAAGGATCAGAATAGGTCTGGTTTGCCAGGCAAAGGGAAAAGAGGAGGTAAGGCCTAAAAAGGTAACCAGAATCTGTGCTGTTAAGCCTTGTAGGTGTATTTCTGTGAGACCCTCCTCTACTTTTGCAAGATGTAACTGCTATTTTTACAGGATTCTAAAACATTGTTTTTTTGTTTTGTTTTGTTTTCAACAGTAGTAGGTGGTGCTTTTGAAAATTAGTTCTTTGATTCCAGTTTCAGTGTTTATTCTGATATCTGAAATACTTCGATGAAAGCAGGGAAATAAATCTGTCTCACTTGCCAGTGGCCAGCAGCCATGGTCCCAGGGGACTTGAGCTTCAGGTGTCAGTCCCACCCCTCTTGCCATCTCTTTATGGAGTCAGCACTGCTGTCACAACATCTAGACATTTGCTTGAGGGAGTGAGGGCAGAGCTACAGGCATGGGAGGTTTTAGGGGGCAGTTTAGATTCCCAGAGAATAAGAGTGTTTGTTGGTCCAAGAAACTAGCAACATGCATCTCACAGGATGTATTTATGTTCTTAGAGAGACAAGTACTGTGTTAACCACCATGAAAACTGTGGACCTATTGAGATGTTTGTATAAAGATATAGTTCATGTATGATTAGTACACTTGGATGTGGAAGTCATTTTATTGGTGTTGTGCCTGTTTTGTATGGTTTGGCTTTCATTATGCTTCTTGAGGTGTTTATATATATGTAATCTGAGAGATCACTTAGATTGTTTACCAGTAAATGAAAATAAAATCCTCCGTATAGTATAAACAGACAAGCCTTACAGTGCAAGCACAAGTACACCAAAGCATGTATGACAGTTTCTTGTTCTATTCAGTATTATGTGAAGTGTCAGGATTTGCAGGTACTTTTGCTTTTCTTGTTGAATCCTAGCTTGTGAGAGATGCAAGATGATTTTCTCTCAGACTTTTTTTTTAATTACTTTTTTTAATCCTACAGCATGAACTCCTAAAACAGAATTTTTCAGAAACAAGAAAGAATGCTAAAATAGTTGTTTTTTACATGCAGCAGCATTCAAGTCTAAAACAGTGGTTTGGAGCCTACAGCAAAACATACATACACACCCTTAACTCTATTTTTTTAATGGGGGTAGCATCAAGCCTCTTTAATTTAAAAGTCATACTGTGACCTAGGTTATCGTATGTTGTTCAGAAGCAGTGGTTTTATTATCTTCTTGTCACTTTCAGATCTTCAAATGCAGGCACTTAAAAAATATCTGTACAGTGATTTGAAGAGTTTAGATAGAAAGGTATAAGGCGATGGTGAAGAATGGGATTCTGAAACAACATGAGTGGAAGGAAGACTCATTTTACTTCCAGGTCAGGCACTGTTGCTGCTCTCTGCTGAGTTACCATTCAAACAGAAAGACCAGAGCATCACAGTTACTGCAGACCTAATTAAGCAATTAAGGGTTTCTACAGAGCCCCCACATTGAGGATCCACTTGTGTTTACTCAGTAGTTAGAAAACACAGCTAGCACTGAGGCTGGTGAGTGCGGCCCCTTTTAAGGCAAATAACAACTTTGCAGTTTGTGCAGGGTGAGCTAATTGGCAGTGACTTGATTTGGCTGTCAGGCTTCCCAGGGGAGTGACAAGTAGATGACAGGGCCCAACTCCAAGTCCCTGTAAACTCATTTACAGAAAGAAGCAAGACAAGGGTAAACAGATGCATCAAGTCTCTCAGAAATAAGGGCGTTAGTGGAATTAAAATAGACCCACCTGAGACCTAGTCTTTCCAGCCTGACATGCACGGCTGTCGTGAGCAGAGTTTGCAGCTGTGGGGATGCAAACACCTGCACTGCTGCAGGTGGTAAGCCAGGCAAAAACAAAAGAGGGCTGTTCGGGGTGCTCAGCAGAATAATAAAATGTGACAAGCACCAGGCAAATACCACGTGCTGGACTAAGCCCAGCTCCTGCCAGGTCCTCCCCGTTCACTGCTTCTTGACTGTTCCGTAGCCCGCTGCTGCGCTAGGGATGCCAAGTTCGTTGACCTGCTTCATCCCAGGTTAAAAGCACCGTTAATCCCTGCTGCCATTCGTACAAATAGACAGGAAACCTTAGTAGTGCAGGTGCAAAGTCTGCCTGGCTGTGTCAGGCTGAGTGTGGTCTCCCTGCTTGGGGGAAGAGCCCTGCTTGTTCCTGGGAGGGCAAAGTGAGCTGTGCTGTTCCCGGCAGCCCCAGGAAGGGGCCCATGCTTTTCAGAGGACGTAGCAAAATGCCTGAGCCATTCAGTGCGGGTCTGGAGCACTGTCGCACTGCACAACTCTTGTAGCAGCAAGAGCCTTGGGTATAATCCAGCAACAATGGCAGCAACTTCCTAGTTCGGACCAAAATTAGGAGCGGTGTTGCCAGGTCACCAGGACAGGGGGTGTGTGCATGGGCGGGCGTGTGCATGTAAAGACTGGCTATACCTCCAGGACAGGAGTTAGCGTGTTCAGCTGCAGACTCATTCAGTCCCTGCTCAAAGGACCACTCCTATCTGCTAAATGAAGTGGCCACTGAATAAAATAGCAGGGTAAAAAAAATAATTTTTGGAGGGTTATGGAAGAAGAGCTTCAACAGGAAGGAGAGTTTGGATTTAAGTACATGTAGTGGGCTCTCTCCCAAACCTAGTTTTAGTTTTAGTTGACTTTTATTGCTGGCATTACATATTACACATACTTACTTTCCCCTTCCCCATTATAGGCTCTTGTGTACCTATAATGGCTGATAGGGTAGGCTTTATTTTTTTTTCTTCTTTTTGTGTCTAGATGACTCAGATCCTCCCATAGTTCACTACTATATCCCTACAAGCCCCTTTTCAGTGTATGCTAAGCAAAGCACTGGACTATGACCTTACCTTTAGTGTCCCCACTCATGAAGTCATCCCTCAAGGCGAACATCCTTCAAGTTAATTTTACAGTAGCTCAGGAGCAGATTACTAGAATGGGACATCTAAGGTGAGGGCATTGAGGATGTTTCTGAGCTCCCACATCTTGTTGCACACCCCAGTTTTGCCCTCTCACTTTTGCAGGGAATGGCAGGGGGCTGCGAGAAAGGGCTCAGAGTTGCACTGTCCCCTTCCACCTTGTTAGTTGGTGTCCCCAGTAAGGAAACTGGTGGACAGCGATCCAGAGGATCAGGGAAGCGAGATCTCACCAAGCACCGTGAGGTGCATCCAGTTTAGGTGCAGCTTTCTTTTGGTTGCTCCACTGGAATAAGGTGGGAACAGTCCTCACAGTGCATAGATCAGAATAAATGCATGCTACAAAATATATATTTAGTATTACCAGTGCTGCTAAAATTTTCCTATAAGCTGTATGTTTGTACTCCTAAAAATTTTTTTTCTTTCTTTCCAGTAGAAATAATTGTGTGTGTATTTGTTCATTCATCTGTAAAGTTACAGAATACTTCTGGAAAAGCATTTTGTATGTAATTGATTTGAAAAATAAGAAAGAGCAGCACCTTCAGCATGGGCTGCTATTAACAGTCTGTGGTGAAAAAGTGGGAAGGATTTTTTTTTTGTACTTTTGAAACTGTTATTCTTAAATAAAATCTAGCTACTTAACTCTGTTAGTCTTTCATTAAATTTTAGAGACTGGCTAGGTTGGAACTTTTCCCACCCAAAAGCACCTTGTATTTACTAAGATGGAATTTGGCTGCATCTCAGTTGAAGCAGTGTGTTGGTTTCAGAGTACAGTACACAAGAGAGGGTCTGGATCTCCCTGGTCTCCCCCATACACTGAAGAGCAGGTAGGGACGGTACTTACAGGAATGGGAGTATTAGCCTACAACATTTGGGGCTGGGAGAGGGTGGTTGCAATCTTCCATCTTAGCATGGTCCAGAAACTCAGTTTGGTATTTTACCAGTTTACTGTACTTGATAAAATCAAAGAATTTATGCTTAACTTTTTATGCAAGAATCTTTAGATTCAGTAGTATCAAAATCTGTTTACTTTTGTGTTCTTACTTTGAGGAAACCCAGTTCACATTCAGGAAAAAAGCAGTGTTCTACTGTAATATATGTAGGATACCAAAATACAGGCAAAAAGACACTACCTTTTTTTTTTTATCATTATCATGAAAGCTAAAGCTTTATTTTGTTATCTGTCATGTTATGATAACATGCTATGGATTTAGCCTTCATTAAGATGATGAGTTATGACTTCTTAGCCAAAACCCCCACAAATGTAGGCAAGAGTAACCAGTGGCAAGAGGAAACCTATTACAAGTGTAAACACTTTTAAAATAGTATCCTTTAAATTTGTGTCTTTAAACTTCAATAAGAATGGGTAGTGACCTGGAATGTTTAATGTCACTGCATCATGCAAAGAGAACAGTTAAATGCAGAACTACATATTTTAACTAGCTGTTTCTTCTTCCTTGTTTTTCCCCTCCTGGATTGGATAGTCCACAGAAGGCCTCTTTTGTTCCTGTTAGAGTTCCATGTTATTAATCAAAGAGAGTCTGATATGTTCCTCGTGGTAATCAGTAGTTCCTCAACTGTTTATAAGGGCTGCTGAGAAAAACATACCAAGGTTTCTCTCCCACTAGGTTATAGGTCCTATGTTGGCAGTGTTCAGAAGGTGGATTGTTGGGTGAGACACCACCAAGGGTGAGAATAAATGGTAACACACTGATGTGGCAGTGATGCTGTAATACTGTAAGTAGTGTTTTTTCATCTTGTCTGTCTCATTATTAGCAGGTATATATCATACAGAAGGGACTAAATAAAGGCTTACACAGTGAGCACGATGCTTTTGTTTGTTCTAGTCCATGTATTTATCAAGCTTACCAAATCAAGCAGCCCATTCAGTGTTTGCCAGTCTGGAAACTGGTTTCCGAAGCAACCCATGACTAGTGGCAGAAAGGTGAGTTGAGCTTCCATCAGGAACTCTCAAGAAGTTCTGCTTCTTCATTCATCTGCCTTTTTATCTAGTCTATGAACCACATGAAAGGCCTCTAAAAATTCATTGAAGTCAATGTTGCCATCTTTGTTGTAGTCTATGCTGTTGGCTAACTTGTCAATGGTTTCGTTGTCTATTTGGATTCCCATGTGAACACAGAAGAGTCTCCATGTCTGGTGGAATTCGTCAAGAGAAATCAGGCCTAGAGGGGACACACGGCAGATTGCTTTTTCCAGTGCTCTCTCCCCTTCCTATGTACACGCATGCACATTCCCTCACTGCCAGAAAGTTACCTGCCTCTCATGGCTTGAACATGTTTTGCGATTCCATGACAGGTACATTTTTACTTCAAGCAATGATTTGGTGTTTTCCACATTACAATTAAGAAGGCAGTGAATACCTCAAGTGAGAGGGGAAGGGAGGCAGTATTGGAGACAGGTTATGTGAAAACTTTTTTCTTGAGTTAGACTCTGTGCACTGTCCCTTATATGGGTACAGCTTGAGTGCTTAAATTAGTGTTCACTAAACTAGAAAAATGACACCATCTCTCGTTCCTCTATATTTAGAAGCCTTAAGGAGGAAACACAGTGGGGACAGATAACTAGTGTCAGCTGCAAAGGAACCTGGACGTACCTGAATGGTCTTTATCAATGAAGTTAAAGATCATCTCCAGATCCTTTCTGAATCTGCACACCGTTTCCACCAAAGCTGGCTGAACCTGCTTTAGAAATCAAAGAGGAAGCCATTCAGACCTTGGGCTTTAACAGGCAGAATACATCTATTCCCCCAAAGTTTGCCCTGAACAAATAATCAGCTGCAACCTGTCACTTCCACATTGCAGGGGGGGGGGGGGGGGGTGGATAAGGAGTCCTTTACACCTCCTGCTTTCAGTGATTAGTTGTGGAAATGCAGACAAGCTGGGGAAAATGCTATATGTCGTACACTTGCACAAAGCTTTCACTGTACATATGTGATCCAGTCCTGCTTGCTCTTTAGAAAAAGGATGGAGGCAACTAAGTACCAACCCTCTATGTAGTCACTCTGTAACAACTGGGCTCTTTAGAAGAGACCTCTGCTACCATTAAACATATAAAAGCCCATCTACACGTGTCTTTTTCTTACAGGGGCCTGAGTTAGCTCTGAACACTTTTGAAAAGATCATCTCAGAGTGAGGGTTGAGTGCTCCAGGTAGGATCTGTCAAACCGCCTGAGCTACCCTGTCTAGACTCCCTTTTGAGTTAACAGAAAGTAAGAAGCAAATCTAGCATGTGATTCATCCAGCCTATTTTAAGCATCAACCTTAGCAGGGGATGTGCTCATATCCCTCCACTACCTATAAAAGGAAGCTAGGCAACTAGTTCAGATGTAGGTGTCTACCTGATTGGTCAAACCACCCTGTCTTGTGCCTTCAAGCTGCACCAGAAGCTGTTCCTCCAAGATTTTCAAGGAGGTGTTTTTTCCTCCTTACCTCCTCTACTGGTTTTCCTATTTTCAAATTATGAAAACATGTCATGTATTCGATGCATCCATCGGGGCTGCTCCATGCTAACTGAGGCCGCAGCGTCCTCCAGGGCAGCTCCAAACATAGGACAGATTCCATCACTTCTGCCCAGTCACTGACAGAAAGTTTGCCTGCCAGAAGGGGGCAGTTCACGGTTATAAGCGATACATGATTGAACACAAATCAGTCATCAGCTGATTTTTAAGAATGGTTGCAAAACATAAACCGGGGCGGGGGCGGGGGGGAGGGCTTAACAATGAGCGGTGGGGTTGGACTAGATGATCTCTAGAGGTCCCTTCCAACAATTTTGTGATTCTATAACTATGTCTAGACATACTTTAATATATTTTGAAAAAAACAGATACTATCCATAAAGAGTACTGCAGATTTGCATTGTGCTGCAACTATAGAGATAGGTTTGACTGAAAATCCAAGAAGACAGAAATCATTGTCTAGCTGACAAATAAAAAATACTATGAACTAATTGAGTGCCATTATAGGGGCACAGATGATAACCCAGTCAGGTGAGAAGCCATCAGGAGGGAAAGTCATACTTATGCTAGGAGTCATCAACTCCTTGCTCCTACCTAAAAGGTTCATGTATGAATTTATCATCGACTTTCCCTCAACTGATGGGTAAGCATGTGTCACAGCCAGTCAACTTTATTCGAATATTTCCCAGACTCAGAAGGATGCCAGGCCCCCTTCACCTGAGCCCCCAGTTCCCTGACTGACATCTTTCTGAAGGTGCTTCCAAGGGAAGGCAGCAGCTTCAGAGCTTTTGGAACCAGATTTGCCTGTCCAAATTCCCTGCCCAGCAACAAACACAAAGCAGCTTTGTCTGCTAACAGCTATCCTCCTGCGTGGATAGGGAGAACATGTGGTCAGTCAGGCTCGGCCTCCCTCCAGCCTGACACTGGCAGGCAGAGCCCTGCCTGCATGGGATTTATCCCTTCTGCCCCCATGCATGCATCCCTCAAGCTGTTTTCCCCATGGTGACACCAGGTAGAGAGGGCGTACTACCTGTGCCAGTGCGATCTTTGTTTATAAAAGCCTCTGTGAGTTCAGTCTTGTGTGCATATATCTTCTCTCGTAAGGCTTTTAAGGCAGACCATTCGACCGTGCTAACCCTAGGAGGAAAATATGCAAAGAGGATCATTAAAGGATTTCAATCCTCCAACAATTTATTCTTTCATTATCAAATTATGATATCCTTTAACACATGCTATCTTAGAGCCATCCTAAAAGATAATGCTGCGGGTGGGGGGGAACCCAAACCCCAGAAGAATAATCTGGATTTATGAGATAATCAAGTTTATGCAGGTAATTCTAAGCTGCTTTGCTGTAGTAAATCTGACCACAGTGCTAGTCATGGTAAAGCTGTAATGATAAACTTTTGGGACTCCATTCATAACAGGATTTCTCCAGATTAATGCTGCAGCCTTAAAGCAGACCTGACAGACCAAAACAGGCTCTTTAAGAGTCCCCAACAATTGGCTGTTCTAGCTGCTTACCCTTTTAATTACCTCTGGGAATTTCTCAGGAAACCAAGTTAGAGCTCTTAGAACACATTTTATCTACTGTACCGATTTTGAAATTGATTGTAAAATAGAAAAATAGATGCCTATTCAATTACAATTAAGCTATACATTTGTAGCAGGTACTCGCATGCTGAGTACATGCTCCTTTAGTGCAGCTGTGTACAGTATACATCCTCACCTCTCCTGCAGATTCTGTCTGCAAGTGTTTTTACTGACTTGATACTGTATAAAACGAGGACTCAGATCAGGATTCAGTTTGATGTATGCTCCCCGGTTGCTCCCAGCTTCATAATAGTTAGAGGCAGAAAAAATAGTGATAACCTGATTACAGGAAAAAAAGAAATTGGATTGGCTAAGACAACTCTTTTGGGGATTGATTTTTTTTAAAACTGATCACAGAAAAATGTGCAGGTTACAAAATGTACATACGAAGTGTATATGAAAAGCAGAAATCAACAACTGTGCAGTTCTCCAAACTGTTTGCAGTTATCAAATCTGAGGTCCAGGCCTGCATTTCTGGACTGTCACAGGAAGACTTCAGTTTAGACAGCAGAGTGGTAACATGCTGTTCAAGGAAACCTCTCTCTAAGATAGACCTGATTGTCAGGATCTTTGGTGGCCTCCTGCCACACCATGTCAGAAAGCAAAGCCCAGAAGAGAAATGATTAAGTGAAATGAAAGACTTCAAGAGCCATAGAGCACCTCTGGTGCTATATTTACACCTACCATCCTCAGGGATTTTGTTAATGTTCATCTGTTTTCACCAGCAATAAATGCATCCCTGCTCCCTGCAGTCATAAAGATGTTTCTTTTCAGACAGCTGTAATTTGTTCTAACATCTACGTAGCACACAAGTCCCCCAAACCCATTTTAAAGAGGTCACTCCTTTTTTCTTTTTTCCTAATTAATTTGGCAGGCCAGTCTGTGGCTGTGTGTGTGAAACTTGCATGAGAATGCTTTGCATGCCAGCACCTTACCTTGCCACCATGACCGACCTCATAACCGTCTTGCTTACATTCATGAGACCTGATAAGCATCTTCAGGTTGTACCTTTCAAACAACTTGGCAGTGATGTCAGGGCCAAAGTAACAGCCACCTCCTCGACCCTTGTTTGGTACACAGCCCCTTTGGCTTCTTGGATCACTCCAGAGAATATCAAGGGTCTGGAAAACAGCAAACTCGAACAGGTGAGGACAGAGAGTAAAATGCTGGCCACAGCAAATGCCCCAAAGGGCAGCGAGAAACCTGAGCTAACAAGTAGGTCTCCTGTTTTATCCCTCTAATACATGCTTCCTCAGCAGTGCATTCTTTTGGCCTGAAACATTTGTTTTACTTACACTTCTTAAGAAACATTATCTAAATTTTGCATTAACTTTTTCAGCCAAAATATAATTTCAGAAATGCACCTCCTTTTACAGCTGAAGTTTCCAGGCTGTGATAGATGTATCAGGAACGGTACATGGGCTACTTCAAAAACTGCCTATGCTTGTTTGTGCAAGAGGCATTTCCTATTTCCCAGCATGTGATAACTATGTGTTCGTGGGTTTATCTTATAACTATGGAAATGGCTGCTCTAAACATGACAAGATTTGTCTTTGGCTTTATTGTCTTTGGTGAGCTCATGTTCCAAAACTAGATTTCACACATCAGCAGGGTTCAGACATAAGGATAAATTACCATGGTTTAATGTCAGCTAACCTAATAATGCTGGTCAGCAGCACACATGAGGCAAAAATGTGTTTTGTTTAAACCTCACTGGAAAAGGTTTAAGGTAACATGTTCTACTTCACATTTGCAAGCAGGACTCAGTGGAAACTTGGTTACCTGGGGGAGTGCCAGATTTGGGGGTTTGCTTGTGTCTACTACATTAGTTTCTAGGTCAGATGCATATCTTGGGAAATTACATTTTCAGAGAGAGGCTTGCTTTTCAAGAAGCAAAACACACCTGCCTATCCCTTAAAGCAGCTGTCTGAAGAGAAGTTCAGAAAAATAAACAATAAACTTGCACACAAAATTTTCAGCTTCTAAATTGCTGTGCAAATTAAGCTTTCAGAATTCTCACAATTTATTAAATTACAGCATGGCAAGAGCTCGGTGTATGTTGCCTCTAATATTCAAGAGGAAACCAACATAAGGAGGACAAAAACTTCCCACTCTCAACAATCAGCCTATATGTCTCAGGAGTTGGGTTTTGCAGGATACTATCAGCATTCAGCTGCCAAAACCACAGCCAAAAAGAAAAGGTGCAGACTATCAGTGACAGTTGCAAAGTCTGGCTTATTTAAACTGACAGCCACCTATGTACCAACAGATCCAACCACATGAGGGCATGCAAACACATCTCATGCTGAGCAGTTTCTTCCTCCTAGCAGCTAAGAAAAACATATTTTAAATCATGTGTACTTGTAAGGCATAAAAATCACAAGCCCTTCTTACCAGGTCTACAAAAAGCATCAAAATAATAATTAATGGCTGATTAGCATACTGCCAAGAATGATGGGTTTCTTATTAAGAGATACAGCAGTTCCTCTGAAACACACACTCTAAACAGATCACCTGCCATTTTGTGTGTGTTCATATGTAATTTGTACCAATTGATAATTGATGTACTCATATGCAATCTGTGTCAACCTGTCTTTAGTTTCACATACTTGTTGCCATTCCTTCTGGGTGGGCTCTGTAGACCAGTCTGGGTCTGAAACTGATGTCGCAGAGAGGAGGCCTGAGCTCATGCCATCCTTCACAAGTCTCTGGTACTCTTCAGCAATTGCATAGGAAGTGCTCTCTCTTCTAGGGCTGGACCTTGATGAAGATATGTCTCTCCTTTTCCCTGAAATGTTCTGATGAGCACTGTATTTATTGGGTGTGGTACTGGGAACTTTCTCCTTTATTTGATCCTTGATGTCTGTAACTGACTTTGGTGGCCGCATCAAAGATCTCAGCTTAAAAAAACAAATATTGAAAGAGTTATCAGAGCATAAAGCTGATGCAAAGTCGTCAGCTGACAGGCACATCAATTGCCCTTGCCTGTACTCAGGATTTAATTCTACTCAATATTTAACTCCTATAATGTCCTGAACTCACAGGTTTGGTGGAAGTTGCAGGTGTTTGGCATTTGCAGCAATTTTGCTTTACATATATATGTGATCAGCCTCTTCAGAATGCTCTCATATTCTTAGCAAGATACATGCCCTCATTCCAAGCCATGGTCAGTCACAAGCAATACAGCGCTTGTGCTCAGGACAGATGCGTAAGTGCCTAGCTTTACTGGAAACTGAAAATATACCTGTATATTATACTGATGATCAAAGTACATTCACTGCTCTGATACAATAGCATCCTACTAGGTTAATTCAGCTGAAATTAATGGAGTACTAGCGGGATAACAGTGAATTTCATGAAGTATTACATCAGGTCCTTAATTGTTAAATAAACTCAACCACCTTCAATATGTATGGACATCTGCTCTTTTGGAGCTGTGTGCTATGGCTCTGTGAATGCCCATTAATCTAGATTCTTCTCCAGGAGTATCTTTTTTTCTCTTCTGGTATTTTCTCACACTAGCTGATTTTTAGGACCAAAAAAACCCCCAAAAGGTTCAACTATTCCACTAAATCACACACACCATTTTCCACTGGTCTGAAAGAACTCTGCTTGCTCATCATTTTAGACAGCCTGCATCTATCATCTTCTAAATTCCTGAAAAGCAATGGTTTCTGCTTTCTCAAGGCCAGGTCTTGAATTCTGATCCTCCTGGGTCAGAAGGCTCTCCCACCCATGCAGAGTTCAGCCCCTGCCAGTGGAGGGCCTGACAGGCGGAGAGCTTTCCCACACAGAGCAGATGGCAGAAGCACAGCCGCAGGACAAAAGGCAGAGCTAAAGAAATGTTGCTAGACTGATTTCTGAAGTGCTCAGAAATGCCTGAGCATTAAGTAATTTTCATACTTTCTGGTTAATGTGTCATCACTGCAGGAAGGAGGTATCTGAAGAGTTTTAACTATTTTGAAGTTGAGACCCATGTTATTTTACAGAGGCCAAATATTTGGCTCCCAACACCTACTGAATCCTTGCTCTCTAAACCTTGTTTTTGAAGAAAAACAAGACGCTTCTTTCTTTACTTGTTTTACATAGTATCATCCATTTCCTTTCCTAATGCAAACATCTTAGCATATGTACTGCTAAATTCTTTAAAGAAAACAGAAGTAACCCCACATGAATATGATCTCTTACCTTGTTTCTCTCAATCAAATTCAGGAAATCCAAATCAGTGGTGTCTGAAATTCCTCCATGTAGGATAAGAACTTTGCTATCAACTACAGTGGCGAGGGGAAGCCAGCTAAAGACATCTTCCAGAAGACACAAAATTATTTTTCCATGGACCTGTAAAATAAACTTTTTAAAATTATATCCTATTTTTGGCAGGTTCTGCTGCTTCTAAGTTCAAGATTTTGTCAATGTGCTTGCAACAGGCTGTATGAACAGTGCCACTCACTTGTGCAACATCCAGAATTGCAACACTGACAAACATGTTCTGAAATTTCCTTTAAGAACTGCCTGATGGTATCTAGAGCATTTCATTTTTCTTTCATCTTCTCTTGTGTTCTTGAGTGGCCTTATGAACGTTATTTACTTTATCACATAGATCTCTGAGCATAAAAGGCTAACACTTACAGTTGTGTTGTCAGTTATTCCACCGAGAATTCAAAATCCTTTTAACTACCTTACTAAAATAATTCTGCACTACACTTATATAAACTAGTAGGAATTGTCCTTGCTTAGACAGGTTTCATTTTACATGTGCAATGCTGAGAAGAAAGTAAAGAGGAAGGAGCAGGAATCTTACCTTATACTTCCTCAAAACTTCTCTTGTGAAGCCATATCTGAAAATAGGACAGCATCATAAGCTGGTTTGCATTATGCCCTTTATGCATGACTTTCTGCATTACAGTGATTGATTGCCCAGAATTTTCTATCCCTGCTTTCCTCCTGCCATTTCTGTCTCCCTTCAGTTTAAATGTGCTTTCTTCTGCTCTAAGAATTGAGTTAAACTGATTTCTTGTACATTCAAAGGATCAGGAACAGAATCCAGACCAGTACTTATTAGAGCGGCCTATTTTTCATCTAAATGAAACAGTTTACCTTCTAGATACCAGCGAAGAATCTAATGGATGTGGGGTAAAAATTCCCACAAAAATTCCCAATTCCCTAGGGTTTTCATCTTAAATCACTTATGTTTATTAGACATACAGACATATTAGATCTATAATGCCCATTTCCCCAAAAGGAACCAGAATTCTGCTTCCTCATTCTTTTAACACCAATATATCCTTGCTGTGAGAAGCATTTTCACAATGCCCTACCTCTCAGCCTTCACATTAACCCGTGTGCAACACTGCCAACCAAAATGTGCAGCAAACGGCCGCAGCCTGGAAAGCCCACATTCTTTGCCATCTCTACCATCACTGCTTTAGTTAATGTTTTCCACTGCTTTTAGAGGGAATTTTCCTCCCTTGTAGACAAAGTGACTCCTGTTGTTAAAAGGTTTTTCTGAAGCAGTGCTGGAAAAAAAGTAGCATGTAAAACTGGTTCTCTTACATGGATCATTAACTGGATTTGAACTGGGCTGCTAACCTGGGTTCACGTCTGTGCTAAAGCAGCAATATATTCTATATATTCTATGCGCCTGCACCAAGTGACAGCAAGGAGTGCCCTACCAACCAGGCACTCGGCTAGTTACTGCAGTAGTTTAGAATTGCAGGGACCAGGATTGCTGAGTTCTTCTCACGTCTAGGAGTTACACTTTCATTAGCCAGAGACGTTGGCTGTGATCTCCCTTTGGCAGTGCTGTACAGCCGAGTACAAACATCTGTGTTAGAAATGGGGTGTTGGCTGTTCCTGAAGTGGAGCAGAATGCCGCCTCTCAACTAATGTACCTGCCCTGTGTAGAAGTTAGGATATTTACCTGCCCCTTAGGTCTGGGAAATGAGATCTTAGTCAAAAGTTAAGCCAAAAAATGCCTAGGAAAAATACAAAGTAAAGAAGGGAAAATGAAATGTTAACTCCTGGTTTCCTGCTTCCATTTTACTGCATGCTCTTATGTCTCTTGTTATGCTGTGGAAAAAAGGCAATGATTTAACTAAAATATAGTCTGGCAATCCACCCCTTTTCCCCGAGGTTATTACGCAGGTTCCTCTAGGCCCACTGACCACAACAGATTCTGAGTAGGCCAGAGACAAGAAATGAGTTACACCGAAGTGTTTGTGTGTAGTAAGAATGTTCTTTTCCCCCTCACACATGTTAAAAATGCTGAAATACACCAGAACACCCAGGAAAACACTATTTCTGTTGTAGAGATCAAATCTGTGGCACAGTGGTTAAAGCGGCATTCAAAGACTCCAACATTTCCAACGAATAAACAAATGCCTTCCAGCCACTAAAATCTACCTCACGTTCATGACGTAGTCTTCATGGTTTCCTCTATTCAAGTGTAAATCATTGGGGTAGATAAGAAGAAATGCAAACAGGATTATAAGTATTTCCACAGAATTGTCTCCTCTGTCAACAAAATCACCATTAAAGACATAAGGGTTTTTTTCTGAAGGCAGACCATTCTGTAGAAGGAAACAAAAACAAGGAAATTTGGAGACCCTGCTGTGCTACTGTAATGAAAGAAATAGCATTCCAAATGAGATCACATTGCTAGAAAATCTGCAAGAGAGTCTGCATAATACAGAGATTTAAAATGTAATATTTCTTTATTTCCAGTGCTTAGTGCAGATGTCTCCACACCAGACGACCTGTACAAGCCATCAGAGGAGTGATGTCCTTCCTGACTGTTCTCATGATGCTGTCTCTAATCCTTTTCTCTATCTGTTAAATTAAACTGACAGAAACATTATTCTTCTAATAAAATACTACTTTTCTGTTAATGCAACTGCTGGCAGGAAGCTATGCACTTACAAATAGAGGAGAATCATTCATTTTCAGTGTGAGACAACAAGTTGATGAAAAATTCTCCTGTGACTTAAGTTTGAAGGTCCTTATGTTTCCTTACACAGTAAGAAATCAGATTTCATATACTTACATGGTTTGCAGTCCCTGCTTCCAAAGTTCCTAAGACAGATTATAGTCCAGAGGACATTCATCAAAATCTACAGAATCATATTACAATTGTAGAAGCCACTCTTACAAGGTTTGGCAGCATTGCAAAACATCACACCTGCTGAATAATGCTACTACTCGAGTGTCCAGCACTTCCTACATTACTATGGCATTCCCTGGTATACTGCTTTAATGGGTTTACTGTGGGATGTGTAATCTGGTCAGTGACCCAACTACACGCTTAACTTGAACCCCTTTTTCGTCCCTATCAGTACCCTGTGCAGTTATTAAGAAGGTCAAAATGCAGTAGTCACCCTGATCTCTCAATTCCTACAGCGGTACAATTTTGAAAGCTGTAAATACAGCTTGCTCAATTTTTGCCATAGCCTCTCCCCTGCTCTCTTCAAGTTAACTTAGAAGAGGCATGTGTTGGCTCTGGGCTCAAAAGGGTGACAACGTATGAGACTCTGACAATGTCATGGGTTGCAGTGGTTTAAAAAAGAAAGATGGGGTTTCAAGAGTGGAACAGACTAGACAGACTCAGCAGCAGCTCATGGAAAAATGGATTAATCAAAGCTTTGCTTTACAACTAATAGGTATCTGAATTACCAGCAGATTGTCAGCGTACACACAGCTGTTCTGCAACTGCAGTGCTCATGGAAAGACAGATCTTTTCTATCATTCTTCTCCTGGAAAAGCTTAGCCACAACTCTTAGTTTTAAATGAGAGTTTGTTTTGGACTTTCACCTTTGATGTGACATTTTAGTTCTGTTCCATGCTCATGCAAAGTTTTTATTTCCTTTTCTGCAGTTTTGACCAGCAGTAAGAGCAATACTAAATTAAAGGGTATTGCAGCCTCTGACATGTCAAAGAGCTGAATAAGGCCCCCCTAATGATTAGTAGAAAAGTATTGTGGGGTCACTTGCTGCTGGGCATCATTACTGTATCTTCTGGGCTACTGAGTAATTGACTTCCCTTTGTCATTTGTCTTTTCTCCAGCTTTAGGACACTTCTATCCATAGCATCCATTTAACAAGCTAACTAAGCAATACGTAATACAAAATTGAAGGGTCTCAATGAATTCTAGGAAATGCCATAATTCAACAGACTGAATGAATCTTTACAGATTGGTTATTGAGAAAAAGGTAATTATCTTAGCACCACCCAAACTGGTTTTAAGAATGGTATGCACAGTTACGAGTAGCTTTGATAAGCTATAGCCTGCTAGCTTCTGTGTGTTTGCTGCTATTCACAGTTTGGAGGTTTCTAAATGAATTGTGATTAAAGTTCCCTGGACAGAGCCCCATTCTGGAGGACAGCAGTCCCCATGCAGGCCTGCGAAATGCTCCAGCAGCCCAGTCAGGTCCTCCTGGCTCTGCACAGAATGGAGTTCACTACACTCTTCCTGAGGCCACCACTCAGGATCACACTGCTTTGCTTCAAGGTACAGGTGGTTCATGCCACCTCTGAGGAGGAAATCCCTTCTAACTTAGAGCTGAGCTGCTAGGGAACAGGAAAAAAATGGATCCCAGAGGCTGACTGGATTTGCTGCTCAGATGAGTAAACTGCTCACAGGGGACAGGAAATACTGAGTCTATTCATTTGCTGCTACGTAAGTAAGCAGCTCTATCATGTGCTCTCTATTTTCTCAACCACTTTGAAATAATAACAAAAAATTCCCCCATTTTATGCAGTTTGGTGGAAGGAGTCCTCCAGAAGCTTAATGGTCAGTGATTCAGGGGGTGAACTCTAGCCAGTGAAGTCTGTGGGAGCTTTGCAAACGAATTTACTAGAGTTGGGATTTTATCTTCACTCTGAGAACTTTTTTCTTTTTGGAACATCCTATTAGAGAGGGAAAAAGAATCATCTTCTGCCTACTCTGAAAGAGTAGATTTGAGGCTGATTCCTGATGTAAATATAACTACACCTGAGCATCTATCTTCAAAATAGCTCTTTTGTTCTGTCCCAGGTGCGGTGGATGAAACCACTCTGAATCATAGTCTTACACTGTTTTAATATCCACTTTCAAAAAGGAAGATTGGCTAATTAAAGTAACAGCTTAAATACAGCAAGCCAAGGATCAGCTAAAAGTTCTTGATTCATACGAAAAGCCAAACCCTGTAGAGGTCTGCTTATGCTTAAAATAAGCAGGCTTCAGGTGTGCGCTTGGATAAAACTATGAAGTCTTCCACTCAGCAAATGTTAGTTAAAGTGTATCAAAGCTGGAAGCAGAGGGGAATTGAACCATTTAAGCAGCTGGTTTAACTCATTACAGTCTCCTCTCAGTGCAGATGAATATATAACCATCAGACACAACCCCCCTCCCACTGAAAATTCATATCAGAGAGAATATCTGCTACATGAAAGATGGTGATTCATGCTAGAGAGAAATGTGAAACAAAATACAGGAAAATTCCTGCATCTTCATTTAAATATACGACTGTGGAAAAGATAGCCCAAGGCTTTTTTTTTTTTCCACATCAACAAAACAGAATTGTTTTATTTAACACGGAAAAGTGGACGGCAGTTCAAAGCTACGTAAATGGTGTCCAAAGCACTTTCATTTTGTGCAAGCTACATGACTACTTCCAAGAGCTAAAAGGCTTTTAAGCAGATAGCACTCCTTTTTGTTTTCTGTAAACAAATAATAATAAAAGAACATTTTGCAGGTACTGATGGAAGGTGTAAGTGGGTCTAGGAAAGCTTCTGCATTCCTTGTGGAGGGCCAAAATTATCCATGGTGTAGCGTTACATTAGGAACTACGTTAGTTCCTGATTTTAGAAAACCCGAGCCAATACAGAATATAAAACAGCAACAGGACTTTAGAGATATTGCAAGGAACCCTCTTAAGTTTTGGTTCATGCTCCAGCTTGATATTTAGAGAGAGACAGATCTCCTGATCTTCTCCTTCACAGAGAGCAAAGAATGCAGAGAAGGAAAAACTATGACAGACCCAGACACCACTCAAATTATTAAAGGGTTTTTTTTTCTGCGTGTGTATGCATGTGTGTGTGTGTGGTGAATGTACCATTCTAACAGTGATGAAAACCACCAGACATAAGTAAGTGTTCTTAATAACAAGCCTTGAAGTCAAAATGCTATGTATGTCACAGGACGCCTACTTACCTTATAGAATATCAGCAAAAGATCATCCAGTTTTCCATGCAGATCTCCTACAGGAAACAAAGATATGATTTTTTTTTTTTTTTTTTTGGTCACAGAAGGGGGAAGAAGAGAGAAAACTGCAATTATAAAACATGAGTTAGTCCTAACTTTTCCCCCATGTTTTCCTTAATAATTTGCTTTTGCAATAAGACTACATCAGCTTCATTTTAAGACACATGCTCAAGTTGCTCAGTGAAATCTGGCAACTAAATATTTAAAAGAGTTTATACAATTGTCTTGCATAAAAGTTTTTGTCTTTCCAACTGGATCTGAAGATCAGACCAGTCACACAGTCAAAAGTTAGTCCAGAGAAATGTGAGTAAGATGAACAACCATATTATGAATCTGAAAAACAGAATATGTCACTAAAAGAGAACAGTACTTCAGAAATATGACAGACCTCTAAATACTATGAGATTTAAATTCACTAAGTAGTCCACTGTACACAACACATTTGGGCATCTGCCTGATTCAGGGCCAGGGTTTGATTACAGCAGGTGGGATCTGGCGGCAAGAGTGTGAAGAACTTTCCCGTGCCTCCAGGCCTCAGGGCTAAGGCTGCAGGACAGACAGATCTAGTCCTGCCCGAAAGGCCTCCCCTGAACAGGCAGATGGCCTTCACTTGGCGCAAAGGGCCCCTGCTGCACAGCTACCCTCTGCATACGAGCAAATTTCATGCACACAGAACCAGCCTTCTCACATCTGCAACTCATCGCCACAAAGGCACAGGACAGCTTTGATATTTGGCTTCACCACCAATGATTAAAAAAAAAAAGAGAGAGGAGGTGACATTTTTACCCTGTCCGTATGTCTTCTGTGCAACTTTCGACTCATTCAGAGCCTGCTGAAGTCACTCTAAGGACTCCTTTAGGCTACGATAGATTTTTCATTGTGTGTGGGTGCAAGCATTTCAGATGCATGTTTAATCCTCACTACTGTTTTGATATGAAAAAGATATGTGTGAAGGAACACCTTATTTTAAGGAAATCAACATTTTGGACCTGTTACCTTTAAAAACGGATCTTTCATCTCTTGCAGAAGATCTTTCTGGTTACAAAAGCTATTAATTTGAATGACAGGAAGGGGAACCCTTTAGATGCTGCTTAGTGAGATACAAATAAGAGGAGCTATGCTTTGATTAGTAAGAGCACGCTGTGTAGTGAGCAAATATGAACCCATGTTCCCTTGGTTTGGAGAGAGTTTCTGTTTGTTTGATTAATGAATTATTGCTTATGCAAAATCCCATTTAAACAACCCCTTTCCTGGCAATCAAAGTAGCTGCATAACCACATCAGTAGTTTTGCATGTGTCATAGTGCCCTTCCCTGCACCACTTTCCTACTGTACACAACACAGACACTGCTAGCTGCCAGAGTTAATGTCACCATTACTGTTCTGGTTTGCCACTATCACTCCTTGTGGCAAGTCATGATGCAGCATCCCTTTATCCATAATTTACAAAAGTGTAATAAAACGGATGGGCAACGGGCTCTTAATTTGGAGGCCTTTACCTTGTGACACCTCACATCATTCTGTGAGACTAATTCGTTTGTTGTACAAAGACTGATTCATCCCCATGCGTCCCTTTAGAAATGAGAGTTTATTATATATTTCAATTTATTCCAGACAGTCATGCTGTCAATGCAAGGTCTTATCTGCCACCCCTATTAAGCTCTCATTAAAATCATTACTCAGTAAATTACAATGGCTAAGTCTTTTTCCCAGTAAGAAGAGAAAATGGTGAGACTGGCAGCCAGTCATCACACTTGGTGCCTTTTTAGAGATGGAAGTGCAGGAATATTTAAGCTACACTGCAGGGTTAGGTGATTTAATACTGACTCATTCAGAAACACTTAACAAGAAGAGAAAAGGAAAAAGGAGGTGAAGGACTTTCTTAAAATATACTGTGGGTGACTCAGTAACCTTATTTTACTTGGTTTGTGCCAATTTGCACTTTTGCAAAAAAAAAAAAAAAAAAAAAAAAAAAAGAATGGAGAACTTTCTTGCGATGGCTACAACTGGAAACGTCCATATCATCCTCCAACTGCTTAGGGTATCAACCTGCTGCCAAAAGCAGTTATTTGCTCTGGCACCTTACCACAGACAGTTATCTCCTTGGAGTAGGAAGTTGAAAGATGAGTGATATTTGGCATCTCCTTAAGAACCCTCCTGGTTTCATGTAATAGCTGCAGTACGTAGCGGGCATGAAGCAGCTGTGAGAAAAAAAGGGACGAGAGAAGGGAGACTCATTAGGAGCAGCAATATGCCTTCCTGCTTCACTAATATCAGACTCAGGTATTGCCAACGAAGCTGTATCAGATTATTCATGCTACAGCCCTCCTTAAAATATGAGTACAGGCTGCGTGGGTTAGTGCAGGAATTAGGAACGTTCATAGGTTTGTTCTTGCTTCTCAGTGACAGATAAATGGCCCTTAATGAACTTCCTTTTATTATCTTATTTCCACTGTGTTGTTTTACTCTCCCCACCTACAGAAAGGATAAGAAAGTAGGTAGTACCACACTGAGAATCACTGCATGAAGTCATCTGTTCAAATTAACTAAAAAGGGATCTACCTCTAGCTGCAAGTTAAAATAAGAAGAGAAAAAAAAGCCATAAATGAATTTTCATCAAATTGCAAACAAATGAGAGGAGGAAACTCCAGTAAGGGTGGCCTCATTAATACTTATCTTCCTGCTCATTGTAAAGATGTTATGAGAATGAAACATTCACTATTTAAAGATTGCTCCTTTCTGAAGAGATTTATGCCCTTGCTCCTCTAAAAGTGTTCTTCCAGTCTTCTGCTCTGTTAATGCTTTTTATGATGATCTCGTCAATCAGTGATTTTTAAGGCTTTTAATTCAGCACAGCAATCTCTGAGGAAGTTTGGTATTGGAGACAGATAGGCCACAGATTGACTTTGCAAGACGGATGTTTTCAAAACAAACAAAAAAGCCAATTACACATAATCACTTCCTTAAAAAAATCCTGACCACAGTAAGGGATTAGAGAGCTGACGGTGAAGTCTGGGTGTTCTCACATAACACGTGTTTTATATCTGTCTACTTGTAAGAGCAGCCTCCACACAAAGTTACAGAAAAGAAAGCATTATTTGGTAAATTAAAAACCGAGATAGATTGTTATTCCTTACTTATAGCAAATATACTGTTAAGCCTAAATGCCGAACTTCAAGAGGTCCAAAAAGCAATGCCATATAATGCTCCCCCCCCGTCCCATCTTATAAGGGGAGGCAAAGGGGCTTCCTAAAGAACATACACAGCGAATTAGTACCAGAGCCTTTTCAGTGCCTTGGCAGCAGGAGAAAGAGAGCTCATGAGGTCTGTGATATCACCTTGTTCAGCTATGTTTGCAACGCTTTGTATTCCCTCTCTCCTTTATGGTGGGCTCTCACACACTGGAACAAGATGATTAACCCTTGCACCCCAATTCCTATAAAAAGACGGGGGGGAGGAGCCCTTTGGGCCATGCCTGGAACATTTCTATTTTTAACACAGTAAAAAAGAAGATAACTAGTATCTGGGCTGCCTTAGGACACCTTCCCCCATCCTGTATCCTCACTGCTTCCCATTTCACAGCTGCTGAGGGTTCCCGTTTTGTGATCACCATAACCTCAGTGCTAAAAGAGGAGGTCCCCAGCAGTCCCTGCCCCCTCCCCAGTGCTGGCTCTGGTGGTCGTAAAGCCAAGCAGTGAGCCAAACCTGGGAACTAGTCCAGCTGAGAACTGACCATTTGGGGGTTTGTTGGGTTAGCTCCCAGACAGATGTCAGGAAAGGGCAGAGGAAATGCATAACTAGGCATGGAAAAGAAGGGAGAAATACCCCCCCCCCCTTGGCACCAGCACAGCCTTACATTGGATTCAACTGATTGTGGGGCTACAGCTTGACAGAGACGTAGAATGAGGAAAAAGAAATCAAAATAGTTGCAGCTTACCTCTTCGTTCTTGAAAGCATCAAGAAGAGCACTGGCATCTGCAGGAGTGAGGGGGAACTTGAGTCGTGGTCCATAATAGGAGTCTGGAACCTCAATCCTCTTTTCCAATTCTGTTAAACTTAAGCTTGAGTCTGTCACCTGAGAAACACTAGGGCTCTCGAAAAAGCGAGAATCTGGAACAAGAGAGAAGAAAAACAACAATGTAGAAACCCCACCAGTTCCGCAAAGTGCAACAACAGCATGACCAGAACTAGTGAGCGTAACTGATGTTTAACTTGCTGCAGTATTACAGTTGTTAGTTTGTTCTTACCTTGTTAACAACTCCAGATCTCCCCAAATTGTTTCATAGTACTAAAAGCAAAACAAACAAACAAAAAAGCTCCAACAGCCAGTAGCTGTGGTCAGGATGTAAAACTTTTTGCACTGAGATTCAGGAACAATCTGCTCTCCTAGACACTGAGAAACGTAACCTGTCACAGAGTTTCTTCTCCGACCCCTACAGAGCAAGGAGATTCAAAAGTCATAGCCGATCATTCAATGACCTTCACACATTTACAACTTAATATTACACTTTTAATACAGGTTTTAAAAACCCACTTTCATTTTCTCTGCAAGCTGAATACCAGAAGCTCACTGAGGATTTTTAAAAGGCCAACAACAAAACCTTGTTTCTTCCCAGCGGCTTGCAAAGCACTCCTTTCTGCTACAACTAGAGACAACGGCAGCTTTTGGCTGGCTGCCATAAAAGCCTTGGATGAAATAAAATAAACACAAGCATAGTGGTAAAAGTAGAGCACAGCTTCTTCTAATTTTCCTGGAGCATGGAGAAAGCAGGAACATTGCTAATTGCTTCAATCCAATATCTTTAATATGCTCTTGAATATATGTCTGAGTGAAAGGAGAATTAAGTGTTTTCTTCTTGCAGATTGCCCTTATCATCTATTATTCCAAAAGAGAGAACTAGAATGCTAAAGGACAGTGTTCTAGCAGCCGCTGTTACAGGGTTGCTCTTGTGAGGTGACTGGTGTAAATACTTTTTGTTGGATTGCAGTTAAGTGTTCTGTAACCTTCATTAGATACAACTGGAAAAAGAGATGTATTATTTATTGCTGGAGGCATACCTATGGCTGTGACAGAATACCGACAGCAGCTGAAACCTGTGTGTGGCCTCATAAATTATGAGATTCATAAAGACCAGCTTGTTTCATAACCAGAGAAAATTAATTTTAAAGAAACAAGTAGATAAAAGTTATTTTTTTCTCGGCTCTGAATAAAAAAACGATGTTTTTTACCAGTTCTTTGCTGTGAGCTGTTTAGCACATTCAATGCACAGCCACGCAAGTGGATTAAGGCATCAAGTAACAGCAAGGTGCTCAGGGTTCACAGTTTCCACCAAGCCCAGTCTGATTTGCAGTCTTTCACCACAGTTACAGCTTTGCCTGGCCAGATGCCAGCATGTCTCTCGAGGACTGAAACTGCCGGTTCCCACACCCTGAGCAGCCCAGTGTAGCTGGACTGAGCTTTGTCATGGTGCTAGCCCTGGGTCTCTGCGCTGTGTCTCTGTCTGTCATCCCTCCCCTCCGGAAGCGGCTTGCTGCAGACCACAGAGCTGCTTCCTCAGACCATCCAAATTGCCTCTTGCTCACGTGCGCTGATCCAGGGGCTGCTGGCCTTGCTTAACCCCCCTGCGTACAGTGGGGCAGGAAATCAGGGATCTCCGATGCGGCAGAGGTATCACCTAACTGTAGGAGTAAATTGCACTAGGGACTTACAGCTCTTTGCAGAGCAACGGGAGCTGTGACACACTCCCTCTTCCCTGTCTGACATTACTCCACTTCAGAAAGTCAGTCTTCTCAGCATTTCAAACCAGCCAGCTGCCCAAGTCGCTCTCCCTGCAGCCCTCCCTTCCTGCAGGCAGCACAGCTGCCCTTCCCTCTACCTCCTAACAGCGACCTGCCATCCTCGCCCATTCTGTTCTTTTTTTGGCGCTTGTCCAGGCTGAGAAACTGAATCTCCTTCCCTGTGGGGCATAAAGAGCATCCCATTTTCCGCTGCTAGATGTGGAGTCAAGAGCCAGTCGTGGCCATTAGCCTTGGAAGGCTTTTATACCTCCTCCTCAGACATGCAGCTAGATTTTAAGGCTCTTTCCTGTGCTGGATGACTGTCTCGTCTAGAAGCAGGCAGCACCCCATCCAGTAACAGATGTCCTAAAGCAGCTGGGAGATTAGCGTGCACTGACCCAGGAGTACCCCAGCTTGCCCCAAGCTCCATGAATCCTGAAGGAACTCCTCATTTTAGTCATCTAAAAGCTATGGTTCTAGTCTCTCTGTCAAGGCTCTTTTAGTCCATAAAAAGATAAGGATGATGACTCTAGAAGTGTCTAGTTTAGGCACCTAGCTTAACACAGAAGGAGATACCCTCTTGTGAATATGCATCTCTCCCCTGACTGCAGAGGGAGCCTTGGTGATGATGTGCTCTGCAGTCTGACATTAGAGATGTAGTCCAAGTTCAGTGAGTTAAGCCTTCGCTACCTGCAGCCCCTATATGACCCTCCTGCTGTTTACAAGACAACAGTCGTACTCCATATTAAACAAACATGGAAGCCCAGAATGACACGGAGTCAATTTAGCCACAGAAAGCCCAGGGCCCTGGTTCTCCTGACAAGACTACCTCCCCATAGGTGTTCAAGGTGAGTCACCACAAAGACCTACTCCCTGCTGGGTAGCAGGAAACCAGCTAATTCCCTGGCTCTGAAATAATCGCTTCCCTTTCTGTCACCATCCACGCTCCTTCAGACTACTCTTCAGTGTAGCTGAAGGAAGGTGCTGGCGCAGAGCCAGGGCCATCTTTAGGACGAATGGACAACAGCAGGCTCCCACAGCATAAAATAGCCTGACCAGAGACCTTTGGATTAAAAGACTGAGTAGGTATACAAGATGTTTGGGGTTTTTTTTCTAATGGAATGAAGGGAAGTGTAGGATGGAAGAGGTTTTAATTCTTACTTCCCACAAATCCTTTGAAAATAACCTTTAATTACAACCAGAGCAAGAACAGTATACACAGCTACGTACTGTCCCAGTCATGATTCAAACTGCACTGACATCTCAAACAGGATGAGAGGATGAAAAAGGCTACGGGGTATGACAGAAAAACAATCACATCAAAAAGCACTACTGTGTTAATGAGAAAGTGACTGCTTTCTTTTTAAAAAAAACATATTTTGAAGGAGCACATTAAAAAGAGGAAAGTGATGTGATGAGTAGAGGAGATTCAACAGTTTATAATGGAAGGAAAAACACTGATCACAAAATCTTCAGGTAGCTTTCTTATCATCCAACACTGAGAAGGACAGATAACCTGCACTCTGGTAAGAATATTAGATACTATAGAGCGGGCTTTTGAATCATATGCTGTCATCCTAATTTAAGTGAGCGCACACAGATGAAAAAAAGCCAGAGAGTTAAAGTTTGTGGGTTTTAGAATATACTTGGGGATAGCAAAGCTAATTTGAAGCCTCTCTGCTTGCTATGTTTACATGCACAGCGTCTCACATCTTGAGACTGTGAGTCAGCAGAAATGGAAGCACTTGCTTAAGAAACTTTCTATTCAGTACTGATTTTGCTTAAATGAGGGCTAGCAAACATGCTGCAAAGGTCACTTAGACAGACAGACAACCAAGGGCTTAAAGTAAAGCGTGCACGCAGCCAGTAGTTGGACAAGCTTAACCAGAAACCCTGCAACACAAATTCAATATGGAATTTCTCATTTAATACATTAAATCTAAAAATCTAAGCCAACCCCTTTGGATACAAGGCCCTGGGCTGCCTCTCCATTAAAAATATATGTTATTGAATCCTATTTCTTTTGGGGTTGAGATATAAGTTACATGCGATATTAGAAAGGGAAAAATAAACCAAGACAAAACTGAAGTCTTTGCAGCAGATATCAAGCCCTACCATTTTCAGTCATAACAGGTGAAAGTTTTATGCAAGTAAGACAAAGGGGAGCTTTCCCATAAACCATACACTTTTTCACCTGTTTTAGCCTTAACCATGTCTGCAACCCTTAATATTTGTCCCAAGAAAGAGGTCAGCTGCCCTGTGGCGATGAGGAGCAGCCTGCAGTACCTTCCCTGCCTGCCCTGGCACAGGGAGAGCCCATGCATGCAGCAACGCGCTGCACACCCAGCCCGGTCCTGCGCCCTGCCAGGGAACAGTTCTGAGTCACCTCTGCCACTTCAGGCCCTTCTGCCAATAGACACAGTTAATAAAGGTGGACAAAGCACATCTATAGTGAGCATGTGTAAAATTCCCTTTTGATATTTTAAAGACAATGGAGATTAATGTTGTTTTACCCAAATCTCAGACTTAGCACTAATATTTTGTTTCCCACTCACAAACTAAAACTGAACCGAGGCATGCTAACAGCATATAGGAAAAGTAGACGATGTGAGTAGCATCTGATTTTCTTTAAGTTTGCCACTTCCTTCCCAGGAAGTCACAGGAATAAAGCAGATTGTTTGCAGAAAGCAGTGGCAATGAAGAAAAACAACAAAATGAAGGACTACTGTATCATCTGTCTTGGCTCTGGAGCAGGGTGCTAATCTAATTTCCTTTCCTGGAGAGCACCCAAGATCATTAAGCACTCTAAAGTATTCAAGAGAGAAAAATTGCAATTTAAAATGGTTGTCATTAGAACACTGAACCATTTAGGGTTTTGATTGTGGTTTCATCCTCCTATCAGTGTCTTGTGCAAATTTTAATTGGAGTAACATGTACCTGGACCAGATGGAAGAGAAAGGATATTCTCTTATAATTCAATAAGAGGTGGACAGCATCCTTTCAACTCATATGGGATCAGATCTATTATCAAGTTGTTCAGGGAAGTCGGTGTTTGTTTTCTGGAATTAGGAAGCCAGTTTCAATGTATCCTTCTGTTGAACTTGATTTCAAAAGAAAGTTTTGTCCAAGAATCCTCAAATACTTCAAAAATTAAAGGTTATTCTTTGAATGCTTTAATTGAGCTGGCTACTAAACATTTATCCCTAGCAGTTTAAGTTTATTCATTTTAACCATCCATATATTGATTAGTTTTTGTATTCCATGTTACGGAATATGTTATCCTATGTTATGTTTGCTCAATTCATACATTCCTGAAATAAAGATACAATATACTCCTGTTGTAGAACTTCCTCTGACATGGTCTACTGTGGTTTTTCAGGTTTCCAGCTTTTCTGACTGACTACTCCCTAAGCTTTAGACTTTCTCATTCACAGAGGGATCAGAGAGAGGGAAACACCAGGCAGACAATAACAAAGAATTTGTTAATCATAGTAGGTCTGTTCCAGCCAAGTCAGTATTATTTGCCATTTATTTTTTAAGTGGCAGTAATACATGATTAAAATTTAATCCACAGATTTTTTAATTAATCCAAAATATGCAGTTATATTCCATAGTATGTTCCATACTATAACATCCCCAAGTGCTAGGTTTTATACTTGCAATTGAGAATAGTTTAAAAATAATTAAGCGTAGCCAGTTTCCTGTTGATACTAAATGTTTTGCAGCAAAATCTAGAACAAGTTAAATTTAAAAGTGGTCCAGAACTGCTTCAGAAAAGAAAAGAAAAAAAAAAAACAGAAGAAAAGCAACCTCTTTCTTTGCTTCCACCTGCCCTACACCAACTAGTCACACTCTTTCTGGATAATCGCATCTTGTAGGGTTTTTTTTTTTTAAAAAAAAAAAAGACATGCTTAGAAAGTGGTGCAAATTGGAGTCAGGAAGACTACCATAAGAATAGTTTAAGGGCAAGAACATATAAGAAAGCACTCCAAGCTATTGAGCAGAATCAACACTTTCAGGATCAAATTCTTGTCATGGTATTTGGGAGAGCAAAACTCAGCCCCAGCATATGCACAGACTGTAAACATCACACTGAAAATTAACTATCTCACATGAGGTCTTTCAAACAGAATCTCCATATTACTTTGACTTTTATCCTTACCTGCATCAAGACGAGAAAAGTGATCCAGCATAAATGCAAAAAAGCTGGATAGCTGTGTAGGGAAAAGAAAAGAACAAACACATATTGATCACCTCCAACAAGCATTAGCATTCTCTTTCCTTATTCAGTTACTATTAATTTCCTATCTGGGGGATCTAAGATGCCACTGTATCGTCCCATAGCATCAGCCTGCAATAATGACCCAACCTGTGTCCTACTACAAAAATTGCAGCTTACTCTTTTCCTTCTTTACTGTGAATTAGCAGGTTGCCACTATATGAATACATACAAAGTCCCAGGGTTATATCTACTCTACTGACATTTTTGGGTGTAATTCATCTTGCCTACCACCCAAATTACTTGCCTAGATTTTCTCTATAGTCAATAAAAAGAAACCAGCACAATTCACCTAACTCACTTTAGACATTGACACTAGGATGAATTCAATGCCCTAGAAGTTACTAATAGCTTGTATTGACCGTAAAGGAAGCCTGGGCTGACTTGCTGAGATATTGATATCTCTATTGCATGCATCCTATGTCACTGACACAGTTAAGATCACCCATAGTGCAATGACCTGCAATCCTTGGCTAATAGAGCAGAAACTTCTAACCTAGATGTGGTTGTATAGGCAGAATGGTGTCCTGCTGTCTGTGCAGTTTTACATAACTTACGTAGTTCATGTGCAAGGCAGTGAAGGGGTCTTATACAGGACACAGCTTTGCAGGGAGAAACACAACCACATAGCCATTTCGTACGTGCAGCTTCAGTGTTTTGGCAATAATATAGCTGCTGGTATTGGAAGAACTGAAGATACAAACCTGTAGTTGAGCTTGCTCATCGGCATATTCAATTGACTGAAAGATATTCAGACTATAGCGGCGCCTCATCTCTATCCGGGCCATTGTCACACGGTACCATCTCTGGATGAGGACAGCGGCTTTAAGGACTGCCAAAAGAGAAAGCAGTGGAGCACACATGGATGCAGTGCAGTCTACAATGAAAACACATGTGCTGCCTTTGCAGAATTTTGCAGACAGATGACAAATTCAATCCATTGAGGCCAGTCAGCTTTAAGATGGAGCTCTGTAAAACCGAGACTGAAAAAATGTTTTCTAGTAATGAATACATGATGTATCTACTGTTTCTGTCTGCAGGGACAGATCCCAAAACAGCTGACTTGTTCAGGCTTATATCATTACAAACCTTCCCATTTCACTGTCCTGAAGATACTACCCATTTAAGAAGGCAGCTATGTCTAGCTGATGGATTGTATGTGGGTTTGGGGAAGGTGGGAAAAGGAAGACCACCAATTTGGCTTACAAATGAAATGTATTTCTTCACCAAGCTGCAGTAAAAAGCCTTAGCCTTTGCAAGCTGTAACAGTGAGCATACCATAATAACCGAGTTTGCAGCAGCTTCTTTTAATAGAAGGCTTTTGTCTGCACAGCTGTCAGGAAGCCAGAAAAGCCTCAGACCTTAGGCTCAAATGTTACCAGACGCCATCAAAGGGCAGTATATATTGCTTAAATAGACATGCCAAAAGGTACGCAGCTATATCTTTGGCTAGTTTGATGAACAAAGGAAAACTCATCCACAAAAACTCAATGTGACATGTCAGGAAACCATTTTGGACTATGTGCAGAATACACATCTCACTCAGCACCTTAAGAAGTTCTGTCTACCGTTGTCCGAGCCTGGAAAACTGCTGGAAGCTTCTCTGAAGGACAATTGCTAGGAACCGTGTAGACTGCAGCCTAGGGTAAAAGACTTGCTGTCTGCTGGCCCAAATGAATAACCCCACTTGGCCACCCAGACAAAAACAGATCAAGCAGAATACCTGGTGGCACAAAGGGGTCCTGGTCTGGGCACTGTCCCAGGGGAGGGCTCCTCACACCCACACAAAGCTGTTAGCCCTGCATCAACAGTAGCCACCAGCGAGAGCTGTGCAGGGCAGGACCTCCAGGAGCTGATGACCACAGATCTCTTCCTGCCATGCCACAGATCCCCCCTGCTGCTCCTGATACCCAAATGGCAGCAGTTCTCAGGAGCCACAGTGTGAAACTTGGATGGCAACAGTACTGCCTGCAGCAAGCGAAGAGGAAAGGCAGTCAAGCATGCCCTAGGCATTAAAGGTGGGAGAGTGGGAAGACAGACACATTTTTTATCCCAAATGTAGCATTATTCTAAGTAGCACTTGTTTCCAGATTTTGCCACTCATGCTAGCTACCTTTAACCTGCTTATTTTTCACAATTAAATTCACAAACACACTTTCCAGGAATCAGAGAAGTGTTCCTAATATTTCAAAACCTGACACCAATAATAACATAGCCTTTCCTAATCTCCCTTCTGTCTTACGTAGTTAAATACTTGGTACTTGCGGTCACAGAAGAGGACAGTATTCTACTACACAAAACTAGAACAAAATGCCAGCTACTGCCTTGAAGACCCAGCAGCTGAAATAATGACAAATACAAATTTAGTCATTTGCTTAAATTATAGTCAGAACATGACCCTGTATTAACATGCCTCGCCCAGCAGAGCACCAGCAGTGGCAGTCAAGAGGTATTAAATGCATATCACTGCATAACAGCAAGCGGAAGACAGAGAACAGGGGTATCAGATCATGGACCTGACCAAAGGCAGCCACAAAGCCAGGGCCATATTCTCGCCTGGCAATACAAGATAAAGCAAGGTGAGGGGCTGCTGTCAGGAGATGTCATATTTACTCGCTTAAAGTTGAAGGTAACTCTATTCTTTCTTGACTGGTTCCCGGCACTTTTTCCTTACCTCTTTTTCCCTGTACTCTCAGCAGGACACTAGCAGATAAGTAGACAGGGCCGCAAATGTCAAGCCTTAGCCTCCAGCCCTGCAGCTAACATCTCACGCCAATCAGTCTCCTAGGGGACTCGACCCTGAATAGCTCAGCACAGCTAACAGAGATGACATGGACAATTCTTTATGCTTCTCCTGACCTTGGAGAAACAAGTCAAAGCAGCAGCAGAGCAACTCTGTCAAGGGTACAAAGGAATACACTGATCTTTAGCTCCTGACACTGCCAAGAACCACAGCTCATCTTTGACCAGAAACACAGGTGATCGGGAGAAGAAATGAAACAAAATTGAAAAGTGCTCCAGAATTCCAAAAATTTGCTAAAATCACCACTGTGCAGTACCGCAACTTTACGAACAAGAACAAAAAGGGGAAACTAGAAACAACACTAGCATCTTAATATTAATACGCTCATATTCTATTACATTTGCTGAAACAAGCAACTACTAAAGCAAAATAACACAGAACAAAAAACCAAAACCAACAGTCTATCTGAGGGCTTCAAGTGATTTTTTTTTCATGGGAAACAGCATAGAAAAGCTCTGCACTAGAGGGACAACAGATTACCCCGCTCAACTATTTAAGCTGACCACAAATACTATGGATTATAAGACTAGGATAAGCGGAACCCCCCAAGTGACAATGATTTTTTCTTAAACTGACAGTTATACAGGTAAGAAAAAAACCTCTGCGGAAAAGTAATTCTATTAATATATGTATAACATTATATAAGCATTTTTATGAAAATGTTTATTGGTACCAAAATAGCAACAAGCTTGCAGTACAGTTAAAGTGGTGACAGCTTCTAGTCCACAAGGCCAAGATCAGTTATCAGTTAGGACTCCCATCCTGCAAATATCTCATCCCTCCTAGAAAAAAATCCTCTTGCCTGAAGGAAATCTAATCTTTATATGACCAAGAACATCCTCCCTACATAAGCTTCTGGGATGTCTCTTTTATTTTCTGTCCTTTCTGGAATTGCCCCTCACACACACTTAACAGCCTGACACATCACAGTAAGGTTGGCATCAACTTCTCTGCTTAGAAGAGTACTGTGGGGGCAGAGCATGGCCACCAGCACAGAAATGGATTTCCAGTGTCAGATCCATGAAACTTCCCTGAGTCAACAGCAATAAATCTTGCTTTAAACCCCTCTGGATTGTTTAATGGTCTGGTCCTGGGCACATAACACAGAACAGTGCCACTGAAATCACACAAGACAGATATATTTATTAACAACTACAGTTAATGCTTCAACTCTAACAGAATATTCCTGTCATTTTTTTTTTAATTATAGGCTTATTACAGCACTGTTACTCTCAGTAATAAATCAGACAGAACATGACTTTCACACTAAGGTAGGCTAGAGTGCTTATGTAAAAGCAAGTGTTTTCGGTTGTGGAAGGTCAAGCACCTGTAAAATTCATGTCATTAATGCATCAGAGGGATGTACAGCCTGAGACTGTAGATAGAATGACAGTTCTGCATAATTTCACTGATGCTGGAGAGCACAAAGACTAGCATCCAGAAGCAGGAGAGGACAGGCATTATCAAACAAGCACACAAAATTATAAGCTAGCTTTGGGATAGTGAAGCCTGGCTCCACACCAATGTGTAGCGATGGTGCATGCTGCACACTGAAAGAGTTCAGCTCCTCACACCCTCTCCGGGCTTTTGCACCCTCAGGAATGTTCCCAACTGACTCATCTCTGAGGCCTTGCAGGGCACACATGTGCACAGTATGCAAAACTGAAGAGGAAGGCCTACTTCACAGTTATAGGTGGGTCTGAGTCTCCAGAAATTTCCATTCTAGCTCTGATGCTATTATACAGCATCAGTGATGCTGTGGCTGCCAAGTAGCGTAGACAGAGCTAAGAGCCCAACCTTAAACCAGTCAGCTCGGATCCCCATGGCCATGACTAAGTTGTCCTGCTTCTCACAGTCACTGGTTTCCTGGCACTTCTGTTCTGGTTCTTTGGCTCTGTAGCCAGAAATAGGCTTCCTTTTCACCCATGGTTATTCACTGTAATAGTCTCTTAAGACAGCACACGGTGCCTAGAATAATGACTCCTGACAGATCTGTGAATTTTGCTGTAACGATAAATCTTGAATGAGACCTGGAAAGGTCTGAACAAATCCTGGTCCCCATGTGCCTGTGCAAAGCCCGGATGTGTTTATACTGGAGCGTGATGTGTCTAGAAGCAAGGGGCTGACACATTAATTTTTTAACTGAACTTTCATCCAGGTCCTGCAGAGACTTTCAACTGACAGCTTCAGTGACCATTGAGGAGAATTTCAGGCCAAACACTTTGTATGGCAGAAAATTGACTCTGAAAGTCATTGTAGTAGTTCTGTTTTATTACGGTTGCTTCATAATCAGAGTCACTCAGCAGGAGGGAAATTGGGGCATTTTGCCCAGGAACCGTGTGTTATGAAAGGCCACAGAGGGCCCCTCTCAATACATTACCCTATACACTTTACCAGTGACACAGAGAGAGAGAGAGAGCGCACGTGCATCTGAAATTCAGCTTCTGTCCTGGGTCATCCAAATCTTTTCCCACCAATCTGTAGATATTACAGATGCTCAACAGGTGCCTCCTGAAAGCACCTAAAAGCTATGTACTCATTTAAAAAGTAGACATTCAGAAAATAGTTTTATCTGAAAAAGTATTAGACAACTGGACTGGGGGGAAATGCTACCTCTTCTGGTTTTATAGAGAGAACAACCACTGACAGTCAAGACAAAGGCAGCACTTACCCCTCTCTGATTTTTTTACCGCACTGTCAGGTACAGAAGTTTTACATCCCATGGCTCCAGTGCAGACTGTCCATCAGTTTACTTGCTGCTGATAGGAAACGCGTTTCTCTCAGCTGTTAGCATTTGCCGTGTTGTTCCTTCAGCACGAGGAGTATACCACCTGTGCTCTTGCTACCAGTCCTAAGAGCAAGAGGAGTGGGAGGGGGGAAAAACAGTAATTGAGCACATGGCATCTAAACTACCTGCAGCTCATCATGAATTATTATACAGCACATTCTACACAAACTGGACCTGGAACCCGGAAATCATACTGGGTTTATTTTTCAGATCTCATCACCATCAACTTGCATTCAAGAACGATGAACTCAGTAATGAATACAGTTTCCTTCCTACATGCTAGCTGAAAGCTGACATGCACCAGTGATTTCTTAATTGAAAGCATGGCTATTTAAAGCCTTACTAGTAGAGACAAGAGACTATAGAGGAATGTTACTCTTTATTATCCTTCTGATTTGAAAATGGGGACTGCAGAATTTTAAGGACTCTAAATTACATTTGATATTACTGCTAAACAAAACCAAAGCCCAGCCCTCTTCACACTCTGTGCATTTGAAAAGATGGCTTATCAGCCCATCTATCACTTTATCCCTCAGTGTCCTAATTCTGTTTATCAGTTTGTTTACAGAGAGAAGTTTTTCACCCACGCTAGATGAACAGAAATCTCTACCACAGATTTATGCACAATAAAATCATAACCACCACAAAATTTACAAGGAGAGACAGTGCCATAGCTAACTGTTTCATAGCTAGATTTCACTTTAAATAAACGTCCAACTTTCTCTTGCACTTCTCCTGAAGCCTTCTAAATAAAAGATTTGGTTTTGTTAAATAAATGAACACAGTACATTTTGTAATGTGGCCTTTCCCTCGGCATTTGCTCATCTCCTCACTGATTCGTATCATTCACTGATTTGCAATACCAAGTTCAAATGAATAAAATTCCACTGAGACACAAAATGGGTTAATTTCTAAGTAACAAAAAAGTCACTGAGGCTTTTAGAGAGGCTGAGTTTTGTTTTAGCTGAAGATTTCTTACAGGAACACACTGACCCCACTCTCTCCCTCCCCTGCTGTTTCTCTCTGGCATGTCTAACATGTCTAAATTACTGCATTTATTATATTCCTTATCTTTTAATTGAATTTAACACAAAAGAAATTCATCACCATAAAATGAGTGCTTAACTACTATTCTTTTTGCTTTTGTTTTACACTAGCAAGCATAAAAATAACAGGAAGATAAAAGGAAAAAAGAAACAAATGTGTAACTAGCCTATTTTCAAGATCAAAAGCTGCAATGTGTTTATTGGACTATTTTCAGGGTCCCACAACACAAGGGTATCCTACTCTTGTGTTGGGACTGCCAGCTTCTAAGTCAGTATTTATTTCACGAAAGAAGGATTTTAATTTTTCCCCACAATGTACTCTGCTGTTCTGTCCTCTAAAGGTGTTAACACTGAACACCAAACAAGTGCTGTTACATTGTTTTGATCAAAACAATGGCTTTGATAACATCTAATACAACACTGATATTGCTAATAGCTCAACTTTTCTCTCCAAACAATTGCTATTATCCTGAATACCATCTTCTCACTTGCCTTCCTAGGAGAATCTTCAGTCTTCGTTAGTCTTTCTCACACCCACCAGTCACAACTTGGTCCTAGCCTTCAGATCATAATCTAAGAGCAAAACAGATCTTACAATCTAGGCCCAACTTTAGGAAGACCTTCCTTACTAAGGCGCAGGTTGGTCTGCGCCCAGTGTCCAGGCAACAAGACAGACAAACAGAACCACGGCGACTCCCAGAACTCCCTCCGAGCCCGGCAAACACCGGCAGCCGCTGGCCCAAGAAGCAGGAATGTGAATCATTCTCGTACCCCACTTTCAACCATTTAAGCTTTTCCCCCAAACATCCCCATTCTTCTCTCCACTTCTGTATGAATTCTCGGACTTCTAGCACCTCCCTGAGCCAAGAAATAAAAAAGATAAGAGACATAGGAACACAAATTTTATGACAATAGTAGCAAATGAAGCCTGAAACATGTACTCAAAACTTGCAGGAAAACTTGTACAAGTATCTCCTATCATTAAATCTCTGCTCAAGATGCCACATCCGGCCATCAAAGAGCTATCCAGGGAAATAATCATCATCTTCAGTCCTGAATGTCTGCATCCTACTGCAAACACAGCTAACATTGACACTCCTATCCAATTTCCTGAAGGTTTCTCAGGTGGGTACAGCCAACTAACAAACACTAGCAGCCAACCTGCATTTCTGGACTTCAGAGCAGCCACACCTAGCAAAGACTCCAGCAGAGGCCCCACCCAGGCCAGGCAAACTCACTTATTGCCCTTCTGGTGTGCCTAGAGAATAACGAACAACTGGAACAACCCACAGTGGAAAGAGCCAGTACCTCACCTGGGCAAGGACTCTTCACTGCTCCTAACTCCAGCAGCTCCAGCTAACTGGAGCACATCCAAAGAGAGAAGTCCTATCCCCTCCAGGTACATCAGTTCGAGCCACGTCCTGCCCAGTGCAAACCCCTGCCTTCTTGAGCCAACTCCCACAAAAACACCAGGCAAAGACCATGAAGACCCACCATTGGGAAGAAGCTTGAAAAACAAGTATTTTAAACTATATTTGTTTACCAAGGTGTCAGAAAAGGCTTCAGAGATGCACGGTAGCTAGCTGTTTGAGAATCTGGGACATAATGCTGTGTTGGCCTTCTGGCTGCCAGACCACTGATTTAACTTTAAGAGAGAAGTGTCATGTTCAGTTAAAAACAGGCAATAATTCAGCATCTACAGGCCGGTGACCAGTCCCATTTCCAGAAATACCTCTCAGAAATTGCTGTATTTCTCTCAGTTCAGCAGAAAGGCAATTTTGTGATGGATAGGCACTGAGTACACAGCCCATCCAGTGATGCAAAATAAAACATCATTCCAACTATGCCAAGAGACATGCACCAAGTTAAGCAGGAGTGGCATATGCTGTTCTTTTTCTGGACAGGAGTCACTGAAGCCTAACCTGCAACAAGTATTCAGAAACTTAGGTTTCGAGACCTGAGCTGTCAAAAGCCTGATTTACAGAAATGATGAACAAGTACCATTTGATCTGGATTTAATAGGTGCTGCCCAGAATCAATCATGCTTTCAGTTTATCAGTCACATAAAGACTGGGCTGCCTCAGAAATAAATGGAAATCTTGTAAAGATTTATAGCTGACTTTTAATGAAATCAGGCTGCAGGTCCTTTGGGCACAGAGCCATCCTTTCAAGCATAGCATATTTTTTTAAAAATTAGATGAGCTGTGCTACTGGCAGAAAAGTGTAAGGTAGGTCAAGTCTGCAGATATGGAGGCCATACAAAAGAAAGCCACTAGGCTTTAACTTTCATTCTCACCTCATTCCATTTGTTTTCTACCTTTGATAAACAAAGAATGAAAGGTTGCTCCCTTTATTTTTGGATGGGATTTCCACAGTTGTGTTACTTCCCTTGCAAGTTGTTTCAACATGCCTCCTTTTCCTTCTAGCCCCTTTCTCAACCATATTTGTGATCAGGTAGTTATGATCTCCTCCCATAGCATGTGTTAGAATGCACATGTGGTTGGAGTGGTTGTGAGATGGGGACAGTTTTCTCCATAAAGATAGGACAGATCAATGGGTGGATCCTTCTAATTACAGAGGCTTTGCTTTGATGTCTTCTTGCTATTAATTTTTTAATTTTTTGTGCCTTGACTTGGAATTGCTTTCTTTGGATATGAGGACTGCAGAGAATGGAGAAACACATGCTATAACATGGGATCACGATGGATTCTCTGATATGCATTGCTGAGGGAATCAAGCAGGAGAAAGAGCAAAATATGCTGGAGAGGAGAACCCAGGCATTAGAACACAAGAGCCAGGTGAGTAGGGGTAGAGGGGCAACTCTTCAAAACAACCTTGTTGCCAGAGATGGGATTGTCAAGGTCGAGAACCTAGAGATGAGTTAAAAACATTCACCAGCTACATGATCTGCTCTGCAGAAAGTGGGTTGTTGCAGCCACAGTCAACTAAGTGAGTGAAAGGGACCCTGACCATGAAATACAAGAGCTCTAATTTTGACACCAGTGCTGAATTTGCTCCACCAAGGGGCTGATACAGGAATACCAAGCACAGGCAAAGCAGTATGTGTTTAGGGTCTCTGTTAGTTTGAACCATGGGACAAAGTGACATTTCTATTAAGTGACTTTCAGTGATTATACACATGAAAGAAAGAAATAAGAAAGCCTTTTTGTTTCAATATATTCATCAAAATATTACAAGTAACAGACAATCTCTTCAGTCTGCTCAGAAAAATGAGGTTAAGCTCAACATAGAATTGATGGAATCATTTCTAGGAATGGCTGTGTTGATAGATCTCAATGCTTGATCCAGCAATCAATAGGGGATGGCTGTAATAGGATACTGGAAAGCCAGTAAAGCCTTACTAAAAGAGACTAGGATGAAGACAGACCAGCTCATTAAGGTGGACTCATATTCCTGAGCCCAAAAATCCAATGCAAAAATAAATATAAGTAAGATCTGCAAAGGTGCAAACATGCAGGGATTGTTCAATCAATCACTGAGTTCAGGAACTGCATGCAAACTCAAAGAAAGTCTGTGGGGAAAATGATAGGAGAAAGTCAGTTTGTATTATTTACATATTAACAAAGGTTACATTTACACAAAACATTTGCATTTTTGTGTAGAAAATAAACAAACAGAGCAAACATCCTCATTTTTTGTGCAGAAAGACTTTGATTGGAGAGATTGTGTAAAAAAATAAAAGGGGACGGGAGTAAATACAAGTATGCAAATAGGGTGCAGCTCACCTGGAAGTATAAACAAAGCCATCAGATCACTTTTCAGAAACATGAAATGCCTCTAGAGTGAGAATCGTTTAGGAACCAAGAAGACTCAAAATCCTGAAGATCAAAGTTAGTTCTAGTAAACTGGACCCAACTGGAATGGAAGAGTCAACAATAGTTGGACCTCAGTATCTTGGAGGAAAAGGGAATTCTGAATTTCCCACCATCCTGCAGTTACTGAGCAGACTCTTCATAATGTCCCATTTAATTCTCCTTATTTGCAGGGAGGAAGTGGCTAAAAAGCAAGGCTCCAGAATGGGCTAAACATGTGTTGAAACCTGAGCCAATTTAAAAATGAAATTCATACCTCAGTTGAAGTTTATATTGGTTTTAATAAAGTTTAAGTTAAGCATCATAATAAGTTTCAAGTTTATCATCACAAAAAACAGCTTTTTCCTAAAAAAATAAATTACATGAAATACAACAGTCACAAAACTATCTGACCTTCATCTGTACTCAGAAGTTCTGTATAACTGATTCAGTCCAGGTCAGACATTATAGCTTGAAGTACACTGATTTTTATCAACCCAAAATCATCAGCTGCACCGCATACACCTGTCATTCACCTCACAGGCTTAGGAGGCAGGCAATTTGCTCTTTACAAGTGAGCTAGAAAAAAACCTATACCCCACCAAAAGAAATTACCTGGTTTTTTTTTATGCTTCAGCAATGCAGAGATTTTCCCATAAGAATATCTTTAGAAGATTTTTTTTTTAAAGACAAAGCAGTCCTTTTTTGAAACCAGAACTGCACAATGAGGGGTGCAAATCTGCAGAACAGGTGCTCTAATTTTCTCTGGGGCTCTGGAGCTCACGAACTGCAATACAGTTGCTCTCCACGTACTTATATAGCTTCCTGAGAGGAAATTTCTTGATCCCTGCTTCTCAAAAGCAGTCAGTGGAAAATGCCATTCTCATTGTCCAGCCTGATGTGAAAGCTCAGGGCTGCAGCTCTACAGCTGCACTGTACATGTGCAGTCACAGAGCTGTTTTGCCAACATGCTTCCTGAATCTCAGGCGGAGAAAGGGATGGGCTGAAGTTATCTGCTTCACATCTCAAGTCACATGATCTTTCAAGAGGAATGGCCTTGCTGCTGTGATGAGACAATGATTTGCATTTTAGTAGATCTAGTCTGCGGGAAAAAAAAACATAGGGACTGTTCGGGTATGTGGGTATCTGATGTGACTGGCATGGCTATGAAACTGAGGAAAGAAAGAGTGGAAGCTGATTTTAGGCATTTAGGCATTGTATCTATATGTTAGTGACATAAATGTTCTCTATAATACTCGCCATATCCAGACAAGTATGAAGCACCCAAATGTTATGGTCAGAAGCACTGCATAACACCTATACATTTTATTTCTTCATGTGCCTGCACATATTCTCCCCGTAAATGCCTGACTGGGATTTAGTAAGCTCAGTCCACAGTCCATCTGTTCCCTGTGTGACTACTAGACAGGGATCAGGGATGTGTGCCACATGCATGCTTTGAAATCAAACCCTGAAGTCTGGGATAGGGGGCAGCATGTCTGACTCATCTCCTCACCATGCTGGTTGTGGACTCTCAGTCCCTTCATAGGTGCCTAGGGGAAGGCAGAACTGTCAAGCCCAAGGCGATTTGTTATTGCCTGATGTGAGCCTGACAGCCCCAGAATAATCGGCCACTTCTTGCAAGGGGCAATGTATTGAGAGCATGGTAACACTGCAATTTTGAAAACATGCAACACCAAACAACTCAAAAATATTAAGTGTCGGTACAAGGATGGTATTCCAATACCACCGATATAGTCCTGGGCCCAGACCTTAGCATCAGTCATCCCATTCCCTCACCATGACCTCCCATCTGTCCTCACACCCTCCTGCCCCAGTTGCAGAGGGGCTGCTTGCCTGGCCTCCACACAAAACGATGGAACAGAGCGCAGCAGCCACGTTCATGGGGTCCCTGGGGGGAGCTGGGTGTCTAAAGGCGGCTATGGGTTATAAAGCACGCTGTGGTGGGCAGGAAGTTCCGCGTGGATGGGCATGAGATGGGGATCACAGTGCCTCAGGGAAATCAGACTGGATAGGGAACAAAGGATTTATGAGGAGAGAGAGAAAAAGAGCAAGATCGCCACCCTTTTTGCCCCGAAGGTCTAATAATACTGCAACGTGTTCCCAGGACACTTTTGCTATCAGTCTGATGACAGCTCTACCACGGCCACTAGCGGTATGCTCTCCCTGTGAAGGCACTCAGACACAGTCATTGGATCATCTTATGGGACAGACAGACAAGTTCCCTACTGTGACACAATAGATGTATTTTTTAACGTATAAATTTATTTTAAAGTGCCAAGCCACCATGGCAGAATGCACTGTGCGAATGTACTGGTTTGACTGACTGAGCCAGCTCTCTGAGGTTCTGAAATCTCAGACACATTTTTAAAGCTATTTCTCCTCTGTGAAAATAGGTAATAAATGTTTGTTTTTCTGCTTTTGTTTTTCTGGCACTTTCCCTGACCAGAGTTACAGTAGCTAATCATTTATGTATGATCACACTGTTCTGCCAAAATGCACACAAGCAAAAATACATCATAACCTCTTTCTGCTGCACTCTGGAGATATATGCTATTTAAAATATTTACTGTATCTCATAAATTCACCTATATTGGCATTTACCAAGATTTCTGCATAATGAGATGCTGTAAGGTTTGTTCCAACTGCCAAGAAATCCATCAGAACTGCTTAATCCAAGATCAATAGGGGAATGATCAAACCCTTAGCTGTTCGATTCCGTAGGACGCAAATCTCCACTGCATGTTTTCTCCTGTTATTCATAAAGGTTGTTCATCCTCTGTCTCACTGGTCTGATGTGACCAAGCAGTCCGATAGAGTCGGTCTTGCTGGACTAAGCCACCTCTCCAGCTAGGGATGGGGATCACAGTGACATGCAACTTGACGAAACACGAACAAATGTGCTTTTCAAATTAACCTTTCCTGTCCAAGTCCAAGGACATAGGCTGTACCTAATAAAACCATCCTCCTGTATACATAGGGCAAAGAAAACATACCAGCCCTACCACTGAGGCCATGCATACTACATGTGTTTGCCCAGCAGTCATGCAGCACATGCATACTTACGACGCTGACAAGAATTCCACCAAGCGCCAACAGCTGCAAGAGACAGTAGGCAACACAGTTCTGACAATATGTTGTTGAGCAGTCTAGCACCACAGAAAACAAACAAATGGTTACGCTGCTAGTGCAGAAACCAGGATATCCCTTTATAAGCAGTTCTTCTTGAAATTAGAGCACATATTCTGTCTGGAATACTTCGGAAACATTAAATTCCTAAAAGAGCCTCCTTGCTGGCATTCCACATACATAATTCAAATTCTGCTTCAGGCTTATTTCTCAGAAGCACCCACTGCAAAGTGATGTAACTGATATTTTTTCAAAAAGACTGAAGATGATCACAGTCAAAATGAATACGTTCCTTCTGAGCTCTGACCATGGTTCCTCTCCTCTTAGGCTAAGCTCAGGAAAGTATTTTTGTATGACCCAACAATGTATTTTAAAGTACTAGCCAGGGGCCAAATCCCTGACTGAGAGACCTGGATATCCAGTCACAAACAGAAAGAATGAAAAGAATAAAAGAGAGAAGGATAGAAATAAATGTCTAGAACAATTTTATCTGTGGGTTTTTTTTTTCATATTAAACTCTGTTTCAGTCAGTGAGAGGTCAGAAATGTGTTCTCACAAATCAGAAGGAGAAGGTTAACTTGGATGAGCAGGAAAATAAACTTCTCCCTCAAAATGGACACTTCTGGATGAGAAGATGATAAATAAAAGATGTCAAAAGTAGCATCCTTGGCTTGGCAAAGAGGAAACAAAATCAGAAATGTGGGCCAAAAAAGGCAGCTGTAGGGCCTTGAAACTGCTGAAGGCCAAGAAGCTAGACTAGAACACTATGGAAGCATCGGGGTACCTTCTGTAAAAATGCGGAAAAAAACCCAGAAAAATTCCCAAATTATCAGCTGATTGCAGATTACTGTGAAAAGCAGTGCCTAATGGCACAATCTGCACTACCTGGAGCCTACAGAGATGATAGCTATCTACAGCACTAATGCTCAGTATCTCAAAGGAATTTTGTCTATTCTTTTAAAGGATTGTGAATTACCAGCTAGTAAGTGTAGCCATCACACATATGGTGGGAGAAGGCCAGAAAAGTTCAAGAAAATAACTTTATTCACCTCTGTTTTCTTTTCTTACCCTTATGAAACTGCTCCTAATGACAAAAAAGTGCAAACTCTTCTATCTTGCAATAGTCATCTGCTTCAGCAAAATGCAAGTAATTTCAAGAGACAAAGCAACAACAATTACACTGCTTTACTTACAGGCACCATATACTTCTGAAAATTAGCATACTATCTTTTATATTCCAAACAATCATTTCTCATTGCAACTTCTAATCACAGTCCTGTAAACACCTGTACCAAGGCCTTAACTTCTACTTCTACAACTGAGGCCCTTTGGGATGTGAGGACTTGGTATCGTGAGTACTGAGATAACCTGAATAGTGCAAAACCCCAGATAAGACGTAACAAATAAAACAAGTTAATAATGCATTCAGTGTGGTGTAACAGAAGAAAACAAAGTCCTTGCATGAATATCTGCCTGATCAAGATGGGCACCAAGCTGCACAGAAGCAGTTGCACTGCTCTGTACCCTCACATAGAGCCATCTTCTATGGCAATTACACTATCAGTCCACAACCTAAGTAATCTTGGACATTCCTTGGTAGTAGGGGTGGGCGGCTAGTATGAGCAGCTCGATGAGTTTCCCTTAGTAATAAAAGATATTCTTTTAAAAAATTCAGTTGCACAAGACTATTATTCCCAACACCCACAGATGGAGCCTCACAGCAAAGGCGTGCATATGCAAAGCTACAATATTAAATTAAATAACTGAGATAAGGAGAACACTGGCCTGACAATGAGGTAATGAGGAACTCCTAATGCAAGCACTGGGAGCCCTCTGCTGACTGAGTAATATAATCTGGTAGAGAAGTTGTCCACAGACGTTCACCAGAAATTGCCTGTGTTTTAGTGTACTGTTGGCCTTCAGTTGGATGTGTTGACAGCATCCGTCCATTTAGCACATCCAAATCCACGTTCCTCTCAGTTCAGTCGTCATCTGAACCATTGTAATTGTGTGGTTCAAGCACATACAGACTTCACATGCTGAGAGGCATGTAAGAGGCACAGTGGGGTGGGGAGAAGGTCCCATTTCAAGACTTCTGCCCCTACCTTAGGTTCTGCTTTTAAAGGAAAATCCTTAATGTTCTCAAGATAGATTTTTGAAAACAAATGTTCTCGTTTCCATGCTCCATTTTTGAAAACACTCATTAGTATGTGCCCTGCTGTGTCTGAGGGGATAAATCATAACTTTCACAGATCCATTATGCACCACACAACAGCTTCCTCAAGGACATTACCAACACTGACAAAATTCTGCCTCTTTCTCTGTATGCTGTTTAAAAAAGTCTGTTCTGTACCAAGAAAGTCATCCACCTCTTCCTCCCCCACCGAAAAGAGAGTTAAAACGCTCTGCAGCACATTCCCATGACTTGATTTACAACAAATCCACGCAGCCAGTTTCCCCAGGAGCTGGGGGGTTGCTGATGCAGTTCATGGTGCCCATCCCATGGCTTGGTCAGCCTGCTGGGTACTGAAATGCAATACAGCAGCTTGACAACCTCTGTTCTCTACTCGATTTTCGAGAATGGAGCAGCCTAGCAAATCAAAGGAGCAGTGGGGCACGCAGCAACGCTTGCCAGCCCTTTCCGAAAGGGGGTGGATGGCAATGGGAGGGCATGAGCTGGAAGCAAAGATGGACCATACACATGCAGGGGACAGGAACACTCACACTACGCATTACATGCAGCCTAATGCCGTAAGAGGGCCCCGGCCCACCGGGCTGATTAGCTGTGTCTCTTGGCCGTGTTTTGCAGGCAGATCTGGCTGCAAGGCTTCCAGCTGAAAGGCCCTAACACACGGAGGCATGCCTACAAGTGTAGAAAAACCTTACCTGTGGCTCCCCATAGCATGAAAGCTATTAAAGTGATTTACCTCCTTCACTGCTCCTCTGTAGCTGAGGACCAGATAACGCACCAAGATAATAAAGTTTTAATTACTACATTTTTAATTAACCAGTAATTAACAAACAAAAGGAAGGAAGAAAAAACCCGGCGGCTGCAGCCGCGGGGCACCGGCTCGCTCTCCCTCAGAAGCTGTCCCCAAGCCCGCAGCGGCGCGGCGCGGCCGCCCCGCCCAGCGCCACCGCCCCCCTCCCCGCCGCGGCCAGCGGCCCGCATCGCGTGGGCGGGGCGGCGCCGGAGGCCCCCCGTGCTCGCCCCGAGGGGCGTGTGCATAGAGGCAGTGCCGCGGAGAAGCGGTTGCGTGGCGGTTCCATAGTGTAGTGGTTATCACGTCTGCTTTACACGCAGAAGGTCCTGGGTTCGAGCCCCAGTGGAACCAAGGCCGGCAGATTCTTTTTCTTGTATTTTTTCCCCTTTTCCTCTCTGCTTGGGTCCCCTTTCCCCCCCCAGGATGGAAAGCCTTATAAGCACGTAAGCAAAGCTCAGGACCGGCATGGGGTGAAAAAAGTGGGGGGTGTGTTGGCGGAGACAGAAGGCTCTGTGCTGCTTTCCATTAAAGTAGAGAAAGCCCAACCGAGCGAGAGAAGCAATTTGGTTTGCAAAGCGTCAGCGTGCAGGAGTCACATGCTTATTTGGAGAGAGCCCACGACAAAAGCAAACGGGCCTGTGCTTTCCGAGGGACCTGCGCAAAAGCACTTTTGCCGAAGCACGTGAACGTAAATTAGCCTGCGTCGGCACCGCAGCGCTTGCTCTTTTCCCCTTGCCTTGCTTTTCTGCTAACACCATCAGCACTAACGGGGGAAAAAAAGAGGGGAGAGGAGGCAGCAGCTCCCGCTGCCCCGCAGAGGGAGCGCGGCGCCGCCGCCCACGCGTGACTCGGGCTGCTGCGGGGCCCACGGGGAACCAGGCATGGCCGCGGCCCTTGGCCCTGCATGCCTTGCCCTCTCTTCGGCATGTGGTGTCTCTCTTTACCTGCGGTCTTTCCCGTGTGCCATTAACAATAATATTTTAATAAAATATTAATGAGGAGAGAAAGGGATTGGAAATCGCAAATTGCCGGGAACCAATTTAACTTGATATATATATTTCTCATATATATATGTAATACATAGTATATATTTTCTTATATACATATTTTTTAGCACATCATCCCATTTTGCATGTGCGAGCCTGCAGGAGGTGCAGCATGGGTGCTGCGAAGGGGCCCGCCAGTGTGCAGGAGCCCTGCTGAGGTGAAGGTGTTCCCGCAGGAGCACGTGCCCCCCTTCGCCCCGGGGGCCCAGGCTTGGACACCCCGCTGGGCTGCGACTTCCACGCTGGGGCAGGCTTTTGGGTCTGGATCGCTTTGCAGGACGACAACTGGAAGGTGGTGATTTGCCAACACAAGATCTTAAAAGAGAGAAACTGCTTTGGCTGACTTTAATCATCATCTCGTTAGGAAACTTACCTTAATCACCATCATTATAGGAAAGTTATTAACCCTTTCCAAACAGCGCTTGCTTTTACTGAAGAAATGCTCTAGGGGATGAGCACCGTGCAGCTAGAACAGGGATGGCCGTGCAACGCAGGGGGACCTGGGCCATGGTTGCAAGTGAGCCGTCTTGGACAGAAAGCAACGTTATGCTGCATGGTGAGACGTACCAGGGCCGGGTCTTTAAGGGTCGTGGATAAACTGCCTCCCACAGCCGGCTGGGGGCTGAATAAGCTAAAGCTGGGCTTCTCCATACATGGTGCATGCATGGACCATGTATGGACCTACGCTACTCTAGTGTAGGTGCTTGCCGTTGAGAGGGTGGTGCCCACGCGCCTGCCCTGCGAAGGCGTCGCAGGCTGGGAGGCCTCATCCTGGCGGCCAGCACTGGGTAACTCGCTTGCGGTGCTTTTTGTGTCTGGCAGCAAGGCTCCTCTTTGGAAGAGGACTTAGGCTCACGCTTCAGATTCCTTGAAAGGCCAGTTTATTTCGAGAGCCAGATCTCCAGCATGCATAGCCCATCACAGCTCTGTCCACGCTGAGGGGACCCCGGTCCCGGAGGCTTGACTCCTGCTCTGAAAGCATTGGCAGTTTTGCACTCTGAGCACGTCAGTGCCCTGCTTCTGAGGGCATTTATACTCAGGCGTGCGGTTCACACATGCATATGTTAGCGTAAATATGCGTTTCGTGTGTTCCCCAGCTCCGCTAAAACCAAAGGGCTCCCGTCACACATTTGTGCTGAGCATTTGGGTGGAGCGTCTGCTCTGATCCCAGACGTTCGAGTCTGTGTGCGCTGCTCCAATTTAGCAGTCTGCCAGGCTGACTGGGGGAAAAATCACAAATAGCAGCGTGGCATCGCGCCGCGCCTTCGTACGGGAACGCTGCTGCCTCCGGCTCCCTCGCCAAGGGCATGTGCTCGTGTGCACTGCCCATCTGCTCCGGGGCGCTCCCTGCCCACGTCCGCGTCACCCACGCACGCAGCTCTGCTGTGCTCAGAAGCTACTTCATTTCTCATGCAAAGCAAGCTATGAGCAGAAGGCATAAGTCTGCAGAAGACTGCATGGGGCTCCTCACGTGGTGCCACGCTACCTCTATATTTGTTAATACAGCAAGGCCAAAGTACAGACTGGAGCACCGGCCTCCAGTCATCCATGCTTGTTTAATTTTAGCAAGCTCTCCAAGGCGCAAGGTGGCCTTTGTGTTATTTCAGACGCTTTGAGGAAAGAAAAAAAACACCAAAATATCTGAGGACCACAAAAGCAAACACCAATGTCTTATGGCCAAGGGGACACCAGCTGGGCCCAGATAAGTCGCGTGGCCAGATGCTGCATAGATTGAACCTGCCCAGGCGGTTCCTGGCCCTGTTTTATTTAGCAATTTGGATATAGTCAAATTGTCCTATTTAGGACTGTTCATACCAGGTGCAGTTTTGCTCCATAATCAATGACAGGCTCATTTTGGTCTTTTTTTTTTCTTTTGTTCCCACAAAAGGTAAATGTAGCCCTCTCTGGTGCTGCTTCATGTACTGGCTTTAGAATGTTTTCTGTCTGCTATACCTGAATGTATGTGTGTGCCTGCTAGGAACGATCTGCGTGATTCATTTAGCAATGCTGTCTGCAGTAGCAGCATGGTTTTGCCATTTATGGTTATTAAAACGAAGGACTGCGAACAGCATTAGACACAGAGGGTCTGAACTGCATGGTATTTTATACAGAGGCTTCGATTTTAAGACTTCTACTCATCATGTGAGCCAGTTTGATTTTTTTAATGTTAGAAACACATTCTTAAACAAAGGCTGCCCTTCTCCTGTGGGGAGGAAATCTTAAAGCAGGGGAGCTGGCAGCCTTGAGGATGTCCCTTTGAATGAAATGTTCTTTGATATAGCTGTGCTATTTCCGAACTCTATCTCTGAGTTACTGCATTTCTTACCTTAAATCAACATCTATTTGATCAACGGTGGAACTGATCATAAAAAGCATTGATTTTAAACTACTGGGAGTGATGGGGGAGAATTTGTATTTGCTTCTTAAAATATGCAGGCATTTTGAGAGGCTTGTATTCAGGGATGCCATTTGCATAGCTTTGTTTATTTGCTTGACACCTTCACACTGTTGGGAAACTGCAGTCTTGAAAACTGTCAGCTGCTGTAGTAATCCAGAGTGCAAAGGCCGAGAAGTGCTGGAGAGCGTGTCCTCTGTGTGGACAGGGTCTGGATGCTGTATCCTGTGCCACAATTGCTCTAGGACAAAATTTCCATGGCTTTTTGCCTGTGCACCTCCTGCCTGTTGGTCCTCTCCGGCTTGGCAGCTCTGCCTCCCGGTGATGTCTGCTCATGAGACCAGAGGGCGAGAGGCTGCAACCCTCCTCTGGTTTCCCAAGGGGCAAGGGGAAGAAGGTACTTAGGGATTTTAAGCTGGGATTTTCAAAGTTGCTGGTGGGATTTAGATACCAAATGCTTATCAGTGCAGACAGGGGACAGATATCCAACCTGCTTCAGCAGCGCTGGAAATCTCTGGCCCTGCGGCAACCTGTTTTAAACAAGACTGTAACGGAAGGGTGAGAGTGAGCCTTGCACAAACACTGTGCAGAGCCTGGAGCACGAGAGCCCCCTGCAGCCACCTGGGCTGTGAGGACCACATCTGCTGGTCCCTCTGACCCTGGCAGGTCTTTTGATGGGTCTCACTGCACCACAAGGGGTGCTGCATATGAGTGGGAGGCCTCTGAATGAAAAACCAAAATAGTTTTAGGCCAGTTTCTCAGAAAGAAATCTGAAGATCCTTAATCTCCCAGAGACTGACCCTTTTTTCTTTTGAGAATTTCCATCACAACATATGTTTCATCTCCATTCAGTGGAGCGAATGGCTGAAGTTTCACAGAGCCATGGGGTGCATGAGTTTGGAGACAGAAGAACTGCTGAACTGTTCAATTATTTGTGATAAGATCTGCAATCTTTTACAGAAAAGTCTTTCACCAGCCCGTGACATGTCACTTGGAGGCAACAGATCCAGCTGAAGTGGTTTCTTAGAAAATGGTGATTCACAGCCCACTGCCTTTAGGAAAACTACATCAGGAGGTGCAGGCCTTCCCAGCACCCTCCGCTTCCCAAGGACAGCACGCTGAGGATGGGCCGTGCACCTTGTGCCCCCTTCATGTCTCGCAGCAGCAGGGATGTGTGTTTTTAAGAGATTGGCAGGATGGCAGCACAGAATGAGTCATTTCAGAGCCAGCGAGTTAAATGAGGTTTATTTATGAGAGGCTGAGCTACGGGAGGTTAAATGAGGTTTATTTATGAGAGGCTGAGCTACGGGAGGTTGTGGAGGGAGAGTGAGGAAGCTGGGGACAGCAGCTCTTACAAAGCTTATGGGTGTAGATGTGAAGGCTGGTGCCCAGGTCCATCACTGTAACTGCAGGAGAGAGGAGGGCTGAGGAAATGTTTGGGGAAGGATCGGCCTTCCTTTGAAGAAGGATATCGTCATATCGTCATTAGATAACTAGGTAACTACAGGGCTGAACTCATCTCTACTGCAACACATACAGATGCATTTACATTCCCCGGGGTTTGGGGCGGACAGTCCCGGAAGCCCAATAGCTGCATCCATTTGGGGGTCTGCCTGCAATAACCTGCCCTGTCACTGGTGGTGAATTAGCTTGGGAAACATGCTGGGTTAAGGAGGTTAAACTCCTTCCAGGATGCCCCAGAGCAAGCCAAGGTGCCTCTGCAGAGCCCTGCCCTGAGCATAACGCCAGGGTTTTGCCTTGCGTTTGCCCTTGGTTGTCCTGCTGCTCAAACAGGAGTGAAAACTGAGGGTTATTTGGGATTTAAAACCAGGACTTTGGACTTCTCAAATTACATTTCCATTATTGTTTTCATTGAATCCGGGGTGGGCCCTTCCTTGCCAAAATTTGGCTGTCCATCGGTCGAGCCTTGAGTCTAAGCGAAGCACTAGACCCCCTTTGGCAGGCAGCTCAACCCGTGCATTTCACACAGCCCTGGGAGGCCGGGATGCAGCATGACTAGAGCTGCAGCCCGTCCATGGCTGCAGAGGAGTCCCAGATGATTAGTTTACGTGACATACCTAATCCGTAGGTATCCAAAGGCAGGCGGGATGAATCCTGCCGCAAAGGACTTTTTCCAAAAAATGCCATACTTAATCAGCATCATTGTTCATACAACATTTTTTGAATGGGTAAAGACCAAAAGACTAGAGATGGGACCAGCTTAATTCAACATGTGACCTATGCAGTGATTTAATCTACTCTCTGCCCATAAAATCTGAGATCTTTTGAAACAATGGAGCTGCTTCTGAAGCAATCCCTTTTAAAAGTCTCCATTCAAAATTCACTGCTAGTTGCACATAATTAACAGATTTTAGGAAATGTCCCAAAATCCACTGGAATCACTTGGAATCTGTTGCAGTCTTGAATCTTTCAGTCATTTTAAAACCAAATTTATAATTGTCTTTGACGTAAATTGGTTGACAGTACAATAAGTAGAGCTGTTGTTAGAGAAGGGAGGTTTATTTTTTTGGTTTGAGATTTTTACAGCTCAGCAAATAAACAACCAAAATGTGCTATTCCTGTTTGATCAAGTAATTGCAGTTCCCAGCCCTTTGCAATTAGCTGGCTGAAAGAGCAGCATGGCCAGTGCTGATTTCTATACCTACCAATTATCAGGAAAGGCATTGATGGTGCAAAAGCAAATAATTGATGTGGGAGATAATTAATACTTCCTGCATATGATAGACCATATATAATACTTCATAAGCATCAGACTAAGTAGCCTTTCTGTGTGGGTGTGGGGGGAGGTATACGTGGTTTCTAGGGAGGGATATCCATGTTTATGTGGATGTATATCTGTATACACACTCACATTCCTACTCAGGAATGTGTACATTCCTGTTCGGTACATCAGGACCTACTTTTTACCTTTTAGAAGCTGTTACCCTTGATGCATCCTCCAGGATGGAGCTTGACACTAGTAATTGTGTGGCTGGCTTAATGGTACTTGGTAAAATCGTAAGACCAGGGGAGAGTAAGGTGCTTAGGCAATGCTTAAGTTAATCTCATGCCTTCCCAGAAAGCAGAGCAGCACACTAACTAGCTATTCCTGAAAGAGGAAGGAAAAGATGCAGTTCAAGATGGAAAGCGTCCTGCTGTCTCTTCTTTTCTGGCACAAAGGTATGCACTTTGCCTCCTGAGAGGCCCTTTTGGATGTCCCTCTTTGTGTTTCCTGTTTCATCCAGACTCCTTTATTGTGCCGCAGGCTGTGGGGTACAGAGCGAGCTCTTCTCTACGTTCTCGTGGAAGCATAATAATTTGAGGAACAGAAAAATTCTGGAGATGTGTAATTTATGTACATGAGCGAGCAGCATTCTTACAGCTTTATGAATATTCAGTAGTACAACTCTTTCACAAAGTAATTGCAGTGTAAAAAAATTGCTATATAATTTGTCAAAATATGAATTTGCAAGGAAAATTGTAGTGCAGCTGAGGCAGTGAGTAAATAATAATGCTGATTTGAAAAATGAGGTACAGTATAGCATGAAAGACTGGTCCTTCATTAATCAAAGCTCTTGATTAATCAAAAACTGGTCATTTTCCCTAACAGCAAGGCACTGTATTTATGCCGATTCCTATTTGCTTTTTCTTAAAGACTGTTTCAGGTATTTTGTCCTGGAAAAGACTTCCAAAGGCACTTTAAGAATAAAAAGCAAGTAGAAGTCAAGAAAATGAGAAAAGTATTCACCAATTTTCAGGGTTTCTCAAATTTACTTTTAAGAAGAGTGACAATGATAGCAGATAAGCAGGAACTAGAAGAAGCCAGAAAATTTGGGGTCACAGTCTCCTTCCATTTTAATTAACCCAACTGTGGAACAAGAAGATCATTTCCTGTGTTGTTTTTGAATGTTTGACTTCATCAAAGTCAATAGCAAAGCTCCTTTTATCTTAAATGAGGCTGAGTCTTGCTAAGTGCTAAGTAGTATCTACCAACCTTAATGTATAAATGGAATATGATATATCACAGTATGGGAAAGATTTAGCAGACAGTCCAGCTTTTCCCTCCACGGATGTTGAAGTCTCAGTGCTTTGCTTTCTCTAGTTTTTTAAGTCCTGCTCTATTTCCATTGATCATTTTGGTCTATCAAATTTCATGAATAGGAAAGTGTTCCTAAATGAGCCATATCTCCATTTCATCCTATTATGCTTAGCTGTACCCTGCTCTATCTAGTTAAATAATAGGTCTTCCTTTTTATCCTCCATCAAATATTTGTGCCTTGTTCTTGTACTTTATCTCTCTGCTGTCCTTAGTTTCACACGGGAGGGTTATTAGTGCCTGGACTTCTTGGAACTGAGTTTTGAGCCGAGCTCCAACATTTTTTCCCTATTGGTAGCATAGCTGTTATTAGTCCTTGGAATGAGTTTATACCTTGCTATGACTCCCAGATACAGCTTGCTTTTAATAGACACCCACATGTCAGGATATTTTCAGAGAGCCTGCAGTGAAAAATTACTTGCAGGATCACTTTCCAGGCACCACTCTTTTAGTATTTAATTTATTTCCTTAATTTAATGTTTTTTTTCCTCTGCTGCATGGTCCAAGTGTCCTCTTCTCTATAAATAGCGAGCATCGATCCTTTGTTCAGGTCCCCCTCATAGCACTACCTCCTCCACCATGGAGAAGGTGCTGTCAAGTCAGTCCTCTAAGCCATGCACGGTGATCCCGCAATAAGCTCCTTAGCGATTTTCTTCAGCAGAACGAGTGGCTTAGCGGGGTGACCCCGGCCCCCCTTGCCTCAGCTGGGCTCATGTTTGCAGGGGACCTCTCCAGAGCAGCAGCATATGGTGCACGAGGCAGGCTCCTGCTATGAAAGCCGGAGCAGCTGTTGGTCCTCGGTCCAGATGGTAGGAGAGAGCACCCCGAGCTTTGGATTGGCATGAACATGTTTTTAGCACATTGAATGTGACATGCCTGCACTGCATTGCTCCGCCAGGGCTCATTACGCCTTGGAGAATGAGCGCGTCCCAACTGCTGAAAGGATAGGACTTTTTTCCTATACGTTTTGCGGCTTTGACAAAAACAAAGCCCCAACTCTGCCTATGGATCACAGTAAATAACACGTTTAGTTACACCCTTTGGCATAATCAGTTTGTAATTTAATGGCATTACTGTGCAGGCAATGTTCTGCGTAGCTCCAAGGCGGAAGGAACAAATGTGGGGACAAACATAAGGAGCAAACATAAGATGGGAAATATTACCAAAAATTTTCCAGTGAACACTTGTAAAGTGAAGATAGTTATACCTCTCAAAAAAAAAAAAAAAAAAAAGAAAAAAAAAAGGGGAAAATGTTGATTTTTTATCCACATTTATTTATGGCTTTTTCAAATATTTTCACAACCAAAAAAATTGTAGAAACATTACTAAGTGCAGCCGTCATGAAAGAAAAATGAGTGTTGATTAAATAGATATAATTCTCATCATTTAGAGAAGCTTTTTATCACTTTTAAATAAATAAGAGTGAGTAGTAAATGAAGTACAATGCAAATGCAAAAGGGATAAAAAAATTTAAATATATACAATGAAACGAGAACGAAAAGGAGAAAAAAAAACAGACAAAAAAAAATTGAAAAAAGGTTGCACAAAATAAATTTGAGGAAGACGAAGTAGGACGTCTCCTCTGGACGCAGGCCCTGAATCTCTGGCCTCTAGTCCCTGGTAGCGGTCTTGTCCCCATGAGCGGTGCCGGGGGCTGCCGGGAGCCAGGCTGCCCTCAGCCGCATCCATATCTTTAAAAATATCAGGGGCGAGCGGTGCCTGGCAGCCTGCCCCAGCTTTCGCGTGATCTCCGAGGCCCTGGCAAGTGCCTGAGGAGAAAACCGAGAGAGCTCCTCCCGCTCCATGATTCCTCCAAAATATCATTGATGGGGGAAGTATCTTAAGCATTTGGCCCAGTGCAGTTTGAGGGGTTGAGAGCACCCGATTTCCCGGGGAAATCCTGGGGCCAGCGATGCTTGCTCCCATTTCAAGCCTCTCTGCCTCAGTCTCCTCCCTACAGTATCAGGATAATTCACCTTCTTCTTTCCGAGGATATTTGGGTGCCAAGCACTTTCTGCCGCAGCCGTGTGGTTTTATCACGGCTGGCAGCAAGGGTTGCCATGCGGGAAGGTGCAAGGCACCAGAACAATGTCGCGTTCGCCTGCCGTGGCGGTGGTGGCCCCTCGAGGAGGTGCTTTTTTGGGGCTGATGCGCACTGTTTCCACAAAATGCACCTTGCTTCCCCGGGCTGGCGCAGCCTTACGTAAGTCGCTTCGCTCTGCTAGCACCATTTCCAGAGCTGTACGTGGGATATAAAAATACCCCAGTTTAATAATATAGCAACCCACAAACTAGCACCTGATGAGCACAAAGGTTTGCCGATGCTGTTTTCGGTATCTTGACCCTTTGTGCTGCTCATATACTATCTTATATAACCCTCCTTAGTGCCGCTATGTTGTGGCGTTCAAGAGAAAAAGCAACTTAAAATTCAGCGAGTTGCAGCAAATGTGACAAAATGAGTGTCATTCATTCCACTCACCTCTTTCATTTCTGTGACAGCTTTTCTGAGTTTCCAGGCACATTTTTGCTGTGTTTTTAAATGTTCTCCTTCCCCCCTAAAATGGCCCACACAGGCACCAGGGAACCGGCTAACCAGCCACGCAGAAGGAGCAGTCACACTGCGACCGAGTTGCCTCATGAACAGAGGTGAAGCAGAGAGAAAATAGTTTTTGATCATCTCTCTGAGCTCCATTAAACTGAGATCTTACTTGTGCAGATGAGAGGTAAAATAATTAACTATTTTCAGGCTGACACATGTATCTAGGCCACCTAAAGTATAAAGTCAATAAACAAAATCATTAACATTTTCCACATACTTTGCCTGTAATGACTACATTTATGTGAACTTTTTTATGTGAACTTATTCCGGTAAATCGAGTGATTGATGTTAATTCGGTGTTATATTTTATGTATTTGTCCATTTTATTTTATAATACAGTTTCTCATGCTTGTAGATCTGTCATTCATTCTAGCCACTCTAGAAAGAAGGCCTTGCTGTTGTGGATCTGTGGTTGGGACATTTAAATATGTTTTCTCGCAGGTGGCCTTCTAGAAACGTTGTCAGCCTTTGGCAGTATTACTTCCTGACCACACTTATCTGCCTCCTTTCTTTCTCTTCTTTAGTCACATTTTTAATGATTAGAAATTTTTGGAGGCATGTAATTATCCGCTCCTGTCATTACGATGCCAATATTTCATTGCACGGCGGTTTATCTATCTCGCCTCTACCTGCCTTTACCTGACTTGACTTGAATTCCCGTTAATTGTTTCCAGCCACGTGACTGCCTTCAATATTTATTGAAAAGCGTAAGTGTTTGCTCTGCAACTACCTGTATATGCTGTGGATTTCCTCACTTTGGGTTTTGCAAAGTGCAGGAGCCAAACGAACCTCACGTGGAGCTAGAGGATTTCTTGCAATGGTTGTTGAGCAACGCATCTTAGACCTAAATCCTACCTCAAAGAGCACTGTAATCTAGATCTAAACCAGACATCCCATCAGCTAGAGATCAAACTGAACGTGCTGGGCACCTTTCGAAGCACAGGGTTTCTCATGAAAATAAATAAAGCAACAGCCACTGGCAGGAAAAAAAGGGAGGACAAAGAAAACTTGCTTGCCCTTTGGTGTGCTCTGATCTCAGCATCATCCACAACCTGCTGCAAACTGGGGGCTCCCTCCATGCTGCAGCCAAGCCTCACTGCCGCCGCTTTCCCCTTCTCTTACTATCCCTGCCACGAGCCCAAAATTGCAGCCGCTGCCTTCTCCCAGCTATGCCCTGCGAAGTCTGTATCTTCCCCCATGCCAGCGGTGGATCCTCCTTTCTTGTCCCAGAACTGTCTCCACCAGCTCGTTTTGGTGCCTCTTCCCCTATGTGCCAAGACCAAGGAACTTCTCACCTCCACCTCACCTAGCAGCACGGTGGGGCTGGCAGGCACTGCTGAGCCTGGCCCTGACCACCGGAGCCAGGCCTCCGCTGGGCCAGCACGGGGCTGGGAGGGCAGGCTGCCCTGCGGATGGTGCTTCAGCCCCAGCCCAGCTGGATGGGTCCTGGAGCACAAAATCATCCCCTGGTGGTTGCCCAAACCTCAATCCCCAAAGGCCATGCTGTGGCTTGGCATTTGTGCACACCGATGCTTGGGATGCCCCACATTGCAGGGTGGCATAGAAGGACAGGAAAAGCACATGTCATATCTAACCATCTCTCACGAACACATGCAGATAATACTTGATTTCACTGAATTGATGGTTTGCTGAATGTCCCAGGGCACTACAGGGGCTGTAAATGAGGCTCTTTCACTTTTGCTTTTTTTTCAGTTGTGTACTTTTAAAACAACAGCCCCAGGCGGCCGTGCAGGACTTATGACTCTCCCATGAATTGCAGTAATTCATTCTATCTGACCTACAATTACCAATTATCTTTGTAACCTTCCTTGAAGGCAAGCATGCTCACTATAAAAGCATGCTTGCCATCACATTTTTAGACTATTGGCAGCCAGCTTTCCTCTTCATTTCCTTTATAGGACAGGGCCCATCGCAGCTGTAAACACACCAGTATATCTGTTACTACTTTTTTTAGCCAACTGCAGTCAAGGGCATCTTTTCCGCTTTCCTCTTCTTTCCTTTCCCCATGCCAGCAAGGGATTATCAGGCTGTGCTGCCCAGGTGGAAAGTTTGGTCATTCACAGCTGCTGTTTTAGTGTATTGCCAACTGCCCAAAGGCAAGCTTGTTGCTCCACCACGGGCTTTCTTCATGAATGGAGGTGCATTGAGCCTTTCTGTGTAGCCCTGGGAGCTGGGCAGTAATGCTGGGACAGCAGCTGTCCAGGGCCACTTTGCGTGTCCTCACCAGCTACCACTGTGCAGGCCCACGGTGATGCTTCCTGAGCCACAGGCTGTGGCTCCTGATGGTCTGGTCAGCTGGCTGAGGCTCTTGCTAGAGTGAGCCCTTTGTAGTTAGCTCTTTTAGCTCAAATAAGCAATGTTAGATCTCCTACTTCAAACATTTACAACAGCGAGCCAGGCAGTGGTGGGTGGAAGCCCTCAGCCAGCCAGGTAAGCCAGAAGGGATGCATGTCTTCATGTCTGCCCTGACGCTGCATTTTTGCCACTTAAATGTCTCAGGGCTTCCCCAGTCATACAAGATAGCTGCATTTAAGACTGGTTTTTGTGCTTTGAATTCACGCTCTTGCTTGTTTTGCAGGTTAATTTCCCCAGGTTGATAAGCCCTAAAAGCCCAGCAGCTCTTGTAGCTCAAGATTAGGCCATCGCTGGCTGCAGTGCAGCCACTCAAGCAATGCCAGGTGGCCAGAATAGGAGAGTTTATTCCTCTTCATTTAAGTAGGTGCTACTGTTCATCCACCCATCTGAAACTTTCCTCCTTTTTTTTTTTTTCCTTTTTGTTTCATTCACAGCCATTGGGTTTCTAACATCTGTCACTGAGGTGCCCAGTTCTGATCTTATCTTCTCCAATACTAGGGAGGGACTTGAGACATCCGCTTATGGGGTCACCATGTGTCAAAAACAGTATCTCTGCATCAGCCTAGTAATTCACATCCTCATATCCAAGGATGCTGCATGGGAGCCAAGCCAGTATTCAGAGAGGTGCTAGCACCTTTGCTTTCGCCTCTGTATGGCTCCATTTACTGGTCGGGTCATTCCTAGGCCAAAGTGCATTTAACCACAGGAAGGAAAACAGGAAACAATTCTGAAAGCTTTTTCCACAAAAACCGTTATTTTAAAGGTAGAAATAAAGAGACAAACAAACATTTAGCAAATGCACATCTTGAATGTTGAACGTCTGAAGACTGAACAAATCGAGGCTACCTTCGTCAGAGCACCTGTGACCCAGCAGCTCAGACCCGGACAGTGGTTATTTCCTTGGCTGTGGTACACATATTGGCCCCGTCTGGGTTTGGGTTTAGCCTGTCGTTGCCAAGAAACACCCCACACTTGTGTTCAAACCCAGGGGCTGCTTCAGCCCTTCCTCTTGGATTAGCAGGGAAAACACCGCTCACCCTCTGCACCCAAGAGAATGGACCATGCTCCATTTTATTTCCTAAAGCAGACATCATCTGAATGCCTCTGATTTTAGTGCAGCAGACTGAGTCAATCTAACCAGCACTCATGTCAGCGTAATTCAGTTAATAATTGCTAATGACTTAATCTAAAAGTATGTGTTCAGAATATTCGTGATATTAAACAGAGCATCAAGCAGGCAGGAGGCACGCTGCATCGCGTGTGTTGGCAAAGGTGTTACAGTTTCGATAAGTGGGAAGAGCCTCATCTGTATCATATTAGTCTGATCTCAGGCAGTGTGTTAACTTAAACTACCCTCGTGCTATTTTAATCTAACCTGTTTTGCCTCATATTGCACAGTGCAGCTGATAAGCGGTAGTGCACCGTGTGACCTAGTGATTGTACCTTCACTTTGATGCTCTTGTTGCACAACGCAGTTGCAGGGCTTGAATTTGTAACAGCTGTGTTGAGAAAGGTTAAGCACTGGATTGCATATGATCCTGAGCCTAGGCTTTCCCAAAGGCCAGACCCAGAGATGCGTCCTTCATTCTGGGTCTTTTTTCCTGACTCTGCACTCAGCTGAATGACATTACTTCTTACAACTGAAGTTTTCCTACCGAATTCAATGGGGTCTTGATGCCCCCCCGCCCTTCCCTTGTGCCTGACTAAAAGATACATCTTTTTATTGTAGACCTACATTTATCTCTTCTATTGAGGGATGATGTCTCAGGTTAATGTGGTAAATTATAGATGCCAGAAATGCTACCATGGAAAACTGAAGTGAAGGAGAACATCTCTATGTTAAAGAAAAGAATTTTTGTAATTCTTTAACATTTTGTTCCTTATTGTGGTCTTTCTTTACAATCCTTGATACATTAAAGCTGAATGTCAAACTCTAGGAGCAGTTGCATTTCAGTAATAATCAGATCTTTGTACATAGTTTATGTTTCAGCTGATTATAATTGCACAGCATTTGTGAATCTTTTGAGATGAAACTTGCTATATAAAAGTAAGCTGTAAATTACCAGCATTAGTTGGACCTTGCTAGGCTCAGCAGTGGAACAGTGCATGAGTGAATAAATTATAACGAGATTTCAGTGAATAATTCAGAGTCTAATTCATTTGGTAAAAAGAGCCTCTTTTCCTATTGACAAAATCTCTGCTTAAAGATTGCAATTTTTTTATGACATCTGTACTGAAGTTATTTACCTGCTCTATAGCTTAGTCCTTGGTGGCTTGCAAGTACACTGCAGGTATTGGAAACTTAATGTTTGACATTTAAATTGTATTGATGAGTTATCAGTTGTATGATTTCTTTTTTTAATTTCATAATTGTCTGGGCACTGTTCTATGAGAGTCCAGTCCAAATACTATTAGTACTATTAGTCTGCTTTTGACTTCATTGGGAAATGGAAGAGACCTTTAATCAAGGAAAGGACTTGTGAAAAAGCCATTGCTCAGGGCCAGGCAGAAGATAAAACAGGTCAGATGTTACAAAAATAGCGCTTCTTGCTTTGTGGCTGCAACAACCGGTTTTCTCTAAGGAAAAGAGAAAAAGGACTTTTGTGCGTAAGCTGGGAAGACTTGTTTATATTTCGTTTTCCTCTATGTCATTCAAAGGGATTCATCTCACAACGGACACCTCGAGAGGTGTCATAACTCCCCTGAAGTCAATAGCAATTTGCTGTTGGCCCCAGGCTGGGATTTCACCCTTTGTGGTTCATTAGCTCACAAGTTTTACAGGCAAAGTTGGAATGGAAAACTGTAAGGGAGGAAGCGGGGAAAAAAAGAACAGAGGAAAAATAAGTTGGAATGCGGTGGCCTAGGGAGCCAGCATGGGTTTTTTTTTCTCAGGATGTTTCAGGCATGTCTGATTGGAGAGAAGAGACATCAAAGTGATCAAAAAGAAACCCCGGTAGGGGAATAGCACCGACACAGGCATACACAGTGTCTACGAGTTTTAACACCTCCTGCCCCTGCCCAGAAGAGATGCCCATGCCCTCTTGCTTTGCCATGGCAATCAGCCTGAGGGAGCATATTAGATTTGCCAGCCCTTCTGTGATTCATTTCTACCCAGTTAAGGAATAAATATTCATTGCATTTCCTGATGTTTATTGGCAGCATTTTCATTTATTGTCTCTCTTTCTGTTCTTTCTTTCATGCCTGGCTGCTTTTCCAGCGGTGCTGGCACTGTCCCCTGGCGAGGTGAGTCTGTCTCGTTGATTTGGCTGGTGTTTAAATACCATGGGCCCAACACCACCCAGAGCTGAGCCTGTGGGCTCCTGCAGGTGCTAAGGCAAGTGTAAAGTGCTCAGCACCTCCAGGGTCTTAACACAGCAGGGCGAGAAGGTTTTAGGACGACACTGTGTGTGAATTCGTTACCAGTTTCAGAGTGCCGGTTCCCTTAGTGGAGGTTGTTTTAAAATCTCTGTATTTTGAAGTTCTTCTTAAATGGTCTTAGACACCAAAGAATAAATCTGGGCTTACATCAGGGAAAGTCACATGAGTTTGTCAGGCAGTATGTGGGAGCAGCTGGCAGCATCTGGGCGTACAACGTGTCCCTGCATGGTGGGACTGCTGTATGGTGCTGGGGACTTCTCCCACTGTATGATAACCCCCCTCCTGAGGAGGCCCCAGAAGAGCTACAAGGAGCCTGTGGCACAGCCACATTTTCCTGCAAATCACTGTAAACAGAGGATGTCTGGTGCTGCAGCTTGTGGCCTTTTACACCCGCACACAGAACAAGCACCAAGCAGGAAGAAAGCATGGCCAAGTGAGCAAGGCGGTGTGCAGTGCTCACTTGGAGGCCCGCCCGACATGCTCTGGAGGTGGGTCATTGAGCTGGGAAGGAAGTGGCGCAGGCTCCTCTTCCTTGGGTGGCAGAGGGGGTTGGTTATACTTGGGTCTCTGAGCCCAGGGGAATGCTCTACACCTGAATCAAAGGTGGAGTCATCCTGTGTTTTGTGTTGGGCTTGCCTGAAAAAAACGACCTCTGAAACTACTTGGAAGCCTGCATGTACTGTGCGAAATGCCAGGTGCAGAGTTATGGCCCTCGCAGAGCTCAGAGCGACGTGGGTGCCAAGCTGGGTGACTGTGTCAGCCGCGACCACACATTAGCTTCTAGGCATTAACTACATTTCCTGGGAACCTTAAGGCTGTAACGACACCACGGTTCAATAGCAGCCAAATAGGATGTAAAATTCAGCTATAGACACGCATTATTTCCCTGAGGATATAGCTGTACATGACGGCACAGGTTTCTAGCTTCTGGACTCAGATTTAGTTTCTTGTCACTATTTTTGATGACTATGTTGGTCTTTTTTTTTACTTTCCCGTAGGAGGAGAGACTGGAGCTGTGGCACAACAAGGCTTGCAAATGCGATTGCCAAGGCGGGCCTAACTCGGTCTGGTCCAGTGGGACTAACACCTTACAGTGCATGCCAGGTAATGGGCTATTTCTCTTTTAGCAATGTTTGCACTGCGGCATGTGACAGCTTTCCTTTCGTTGCACCCTGCGTCACAGCGGTGTATGTTGCAGACTCTGATGCAGAGTGACCAGCCCGGTCAACATTTTGGGACTGTTCAGAAGAGGGTATCAGAGCCAGCGTCACTGTGTCACTGAGGGGGCAAGCTGCAGTGGCTTGCTTCATACAGCAGGTCCTGCTGAAACGCCGAGCAGGCCTGCAAGCCTCAGTTATACGTGCCAGCAAGAAAGTAAGGAGGATGCTTTAAGGGAAGGGAAACAAATGAAAATGGATCTGAGAGCAGCAGACAGTATTTTAGGATGGCTTCATCCAAGATCATGTAGGGACTTGGTCCAAATCCAGCCACCAGTAGGGCCGGGGCAGCTGCGCGTGAGAGGTGCCCTGTATTGGTGAGGAGGGCCGAGCTGCAGGCAAAGGGGCTGCAGCAGCAGAGCCCTGGGGGCAAAGTGCCCGTGCGGCTATGGGCATTGTGCCCCAGGAGGTTACTCAAGGGGGATCCTTGCTGGCCAGGCCTGGTGGACACTCTCCTGCCCTGTCTGTACAGACCGCTGTGCTCATGCTTCTGCAGCCCCCCAGGGGAACCCATCTCCATGAGCAGGGTTTGCTTTAGGAAACCTTTCCTACCCCCTAGACTAAATCTTTCCTGCTGCAGTTTTAGCTTGTGACTTTCATCCTCTCCACAAGAAACAAGGAAAATGGCTTAATCCTTCTTTGCAGCATCTTTTTGTGCAATAAAAGACAACAATCATATTTGCCTTCAGCCTTCTCTGGGCTGCCTCTGCGCCGCTCCTGTAGCTGCTGCTCCCAGGCCAAGCTTTCTAGGTTTCTGACCACGCTTTCCTTTCCTCTTTATTCTCTGCAACTACTCCACATTTTCCATGACGTATTACCCCAGAAAGGCTTTATTGGTGCCAAACCAAACTCTGGGTTTAGTTTGTATGTATGTCCCGCAGAAGCCCTGCTCCTACCTACACCTCTGTCACACAGACGTTCAGACATGTTCACCCCTTCTTGGGCCAGGTGCCAAAAGTGGTATCCGCCTGATGTGCCCACTAGCAGCCACTTTTCGCAGCTCCTGCAACAGGCTGTGCACTGGCTTCGGATGTGTTTTGTTGCCTCTGGCTTCCCCAGGGAGGATGTACGGGGGAGCTGTTCACCCCAGTGCTCAGCTTTTGGCATCTCTGCCCTGAAGGAAGAGAAGATTAAAAGAGTTACCCTGGAAGTGCTCAGAGTGCAAGCCAGGACAAGCTAAAAGCAAATAAAACCACATATTTACAAGAGACAGGAGAGAGGACACCGTCTGCAATGCTTGTAGGAATAAGTAAACAGAAATGAGAGGGGGGAAAAAACAGATGTTTCTATCCCACGCTCGTGTTAGCTCTAAAGGCTGCTCTCCCGCAGCATGACTCAGCCGACAAGTGCACTGTGCTTTGGCGCAGTCCTGGCCGAGCAGGCTGCCTCCCACCCGGCCCGTGTCCTCCGAGAGCTTTCCCCCCCGCGTGCCCCGCTCCCTTCAGAGGCCACGTCCATCCGGGGCTCTCCCAGCTTCCCCCTCCCCTGCTCAGGGCTCTTGGCGACCCCAACAGGAGGCTCCAGCCCTTGCTCCGCCGAAGCCCCTGCCTGCCGTCCTCCACTTCAGCAATGCTGGCGTAGCTTGGGCATTGCCCAGGTGCTTCTTGCATGTCCAGGTAAACTCTTAGGAGAGGATTGATCTGACCAAACGTAGACATCTACAGTGCCGACGTCTATGCGTGAACTAGTTTTGTCTGGGTTCCCTTTTCCTAATGCTGTTACTCACAGCACAGGCAAAACAGGGAGGTATGGATCAGGATCCCAGCTATTTTGTGCCAGCCTGTCACTCAGCCACGCCGAAGCGCTAGCAGAGCTCTGCCCTTCGCTGTCGGGCCGGCCCATGCCCTCTCAGCACGGCCGGAGAGGGACCAGCCAGCCCAATAAACAGTTCGAGGTTTTCTTCAGGTCAGCGATAACTGCATTAAATAATTTGGCTGGCTTGGCCAGGCAGATCTCTGGTGGCTCTCTGTGCGTGGCGCCAGAAGGTGACCTGCTAATGGTATTACGGTCGGGTGATCTGTGGATTAGTGTTGCTAAAAGTAAAATCATCGTGTCTTCCACGCACCATGTTCGACATAAGCTTGCCAAGTAGTAAACGCGTGGGGCCACCTCAGTCCGGTCTCAGTGGGCAGCTTCTTTCGCAGGGGGAGAAACTTTTTTTAATGCGGAAGAGCTGGTGGTGGCATTATGAACTAATGGCAAGCGGGCAGATGGCTGTAAATCCACAAGGTGCTTTTCCTCCTGCCGCTGTATCACGCTCAGCCCTTCAGAAAGGTGAAAGCTAATCTCCATTTCCTTTTGATTTTTTCCTTAATGTCATATAAAAGGCAAAGTTTACGCTATGTGCGCCGAGGTTTCAAGCAGCCTGTACTTGCCATTGTTATTACACTTTCGGGGTTTGATATTTCCAAGCCTGGAGGAAGCCGTGACGGCAGCTGTGTGTTTTTGTGGGGAAAAATACATTAATGAGGTATTGACTGAGCAAGATATGTTAACGAGATAGCCATGTGCAGGCTATTGACCTTGTGGAATTTGCTAACGAGACATTGAGCGCTCCACTGAAGTGCTCTAGCCTTATCCAAATAAGCTGGTAAAGGCCTGTGGAGGCAGCGGCCGTGCGGTGCTCTGGGATGCTCCCCACTCACCTGCTCTTTTTAACCGCAAGATTAGACTGGTCTAAACCATTAGACTGGTCTTTCAGGCATGGTAAAGGCATGAAAATGCCCTATCCACAAGTGAAACTGCACAGAGCTTCACTTATTCGTTTACTGCTGAAATCCATGAAACTATGCTGAACCAGAAAAATTGACAGTGCTGCCCTGACGGCACCACACGTGCAATGGGAATTCCCCCTGTTTCATTAGGTGCAGAGCTATGGAGATGCCGTCCGTGATTACAGACGTTTGCTCAGGTAATTCCCATGTGAGGCTTGTGAGTGCCTCCCCTCCATGTATCTAGATACCCAGTGATGATCTGCCCCTATAAAAAAATGACAAAAACAAAAAAAGTTAGGTCCAAGGAGCATGCAGGCCCCCTGCGGGGTGGCATCACCAATGGATTGCTGTCAAGAGCACAGCTTGGTGACAGAGTGCGCAGACATTTTTAATGATAAATGACTATTTCTGCCCCACTGTTTTTGGCATCCCATGAGCACCTTGCCAAACCTCTCAGTCTAGGGGCAGACACTGTGGCAGGGTTGGGTTTGACAGGCCTTGGCCTGGCTGGGTCCCCCACCAGCATGGCCAAAGGTGCAGGAGGGTGGAGGAGGCTGGTCCTGGCGGGGCCTGGGAGCATGGGGCGCTGCGCTTGGGAGACCACTGCAGCCAGCAGTGTGAGGCAGAAGAGACCCCTCCAGGGCAGGGCATGTGGGGGAGGGAGGAGAAACTGCAGGGTTAAGATATTATTGCCCTGCATAAAGACTTCAAAGTGCAGAGAAGGTTGTGGGTTGAGGTCACCAGATGTGGTGGCCGTACAGGGTATTTTGGGAGAGTTTCTGACTTCTGCCTGGGTGTGCAGAGAGTCCAGGCTGGGCTGTGTCTTGCCTGCATGGGTTTTACAACATGCTTGGTCTCCATCGCTTCCCTGTTTTGACGTTGAAATATGCCCATGGGGGCTGGTCCCTTCTCGCTTCTGCTAGCCCAGGTGAGGAGGGTGCTCAGGGCAGCAGTCTGCCCAAGCCACTGCCACAGCTGGGAAAGGTGCTGTGACACCCCAGTGGCCTGCGCCTTTCTCCCCAAGGGCTTTGTGCAGGCGAGACCTCCAACTGAGCTTCAGCAGCAGCTTTTTAGCCCTTTTGGAGAAACTGTGAGGTTTAGCTGAGCACTTACTGCCCCCAAGTCCCTCAGCCTGGAGCAGGTACAGGCCACCAGGCAAACTGCAGAGACCAGCATGTGGCCAGCGCTGTGGGGACAGCCATGTCCGCTACCTTATTTTCATCCATAACGGTCAGCTCTGGAAGGGGGCAGGAAGATCTGAAGGCAAAAACTCATGAGATCCCTGAGCCTTCAGCAGGGACAGTTTCCTCCCACTAGAAAAAAGGGCTAGGCATTGCACCTCACTTACATAGGAGTACCTGCAGGTTTTCCATAAGAAGAGCCAACTGCAGAATGCAAAGATTATCCCTGTAGCAGAAAAAGAAGATTTGAGGATGCTTGTTGAGGGATAATCAGAGCAGTTCAGTAATTTTGCTGTGAAAGCACAGCCATAAATCAAGACAGTTTAAATGAGTGGAGGAGCTGAAGGTGATAAGGCCCAGCAAGAAAAACCATGTCCGACTTTTATCAAGGACCTGGCAGAAGAGGCTGCCAGCCCGGAGGCTGAATCCAGGTCGCTGACAGCATGCACAAGAAGAAGGAGCTTCAGCAGCCACAGCATTCAAACAAAATCTTCCCATCCAAATGCTGCTAGCTGCCCAGACCTGGGAAGTTTATTAACTGCACACAGGGAAGAATTAGAAATTAAGAGCCTGAAGTGCCAGGGCAGCAAGTCCAGCAGGGGCTGCAGCCTGGGCTTAGGAGCATCTTCAGCATCCTGGCCTTAATTAAACCGCAGCGTTGACAAAAGAGCTGAGCAAACGCAACCAAGAAATAAAGCCACGTGTTTTCCCTCCAGCAAACTGCTAGCTTGTGTTTCCCTTCGTGCCCTAGAGTGCCCCTACCACAAGCCCCTGGGCTTTGAGTCTGGCGCTGTCACCCCTGACCAGATAAGCTGCTCCAACCCCGAGCAGTACACGGGCTGGTACTCCTCCTGGACCGCCAACAAGGCCCGCCTCAATGGGCAAGGCTTCGGGTAAGTCTGCACTAATATTTCCTGCGCCGGCCAGGGGGTGGGAAGCACCGGGGGGTCATGCTGCCCCCTCCCATAGTGGCGCTTTGGCTGGTGGCAGTGGGGACGGCGGTGTTGCCCCCAGGTGCGCGTGGCTCTCCAAGTACCAGGACAACGGGCAGTGGCTGCAGATCGACCTCAAGGAGGTGAAGGTGATCTCAGGGATCCTGACGCAAGGGCGCTGCGACGCCGACGAGTGGATGACCAAGTACAGCGTGCAGTACCGCACCGATGAAAACCTCAACTGGGTTTTCTACAAGGACCAGACCGGCAACAACCGGGTCAGTGGACTTGGTGTTTCGGCCCTGGGGAGGGTGTTTGGTAGCGTGAAAGCGTTGGGTCTCGGCAGCAGGGCAAGGCGGCCCGGGCAGTGTGTCCCGGTCCTGGCGGGGACCCTGCACCGATGAGCGTGCAAGGGTGCAAGGAGAGGGGATGGTGGGGGCAGCACTGCAGGGCACCTGAAACAGGGTGGGAGGAATGGGAACCTAGAGGCTGTGGTGCAAGCAGAGCTCTTTTAAGAGGTTTCCCTGTAATTTTCACAAATGGACACATAGTGATGCTCTAAAGGGGTTTACCTTTAGATGTTTAATTTCTTTGGCAACTCTGTGCCCTTGGGAAGGATGTTTAGGGGTGCTTCCAGAAATGGTCTTAGAAGAGTTGCTCTTAGAAACACTCAGAAATGTCAGCACCAGATAAGGATATAGCCTTGATGAAGGCTGGCAGCAATGCTGATTGGTAGCAGAAGGCCTGAAAAGTACATTTTTCTTCTAATGACAATATCGAAGCCTAAATGAAGCTCAGCAGGTTGGATGTCGGCATGAGCTAACATTTCAAAGGAGGCTGCGCCTCTGCGATAAAACTGTCTGGGTCCTGCTCTGGTTGGGGTGGCTGTCCTCCTCTGCTCTGCACCGGCATCCCAAACCGGTGGCTCCTTGCAGCCCCCTTCCCAGGGTTTCCCCCTTCCTGGGCATGGGGTGCCCCAGCCACTCCTCACCCGCATCTCCCGCCAGGTTTTCTACGGCAACTCGGACCGGTCATCCTCTGTCCAGAACCTGCTGCGGCCCCCCATTGTGGCCCGCTACATCCGCCTCATCCCACTGGGCTGGCACGTGCGCATCGCCATCCGCATGGAGCTGCTTGAGTGCCTGGGCAAGTGCGCCTGAGCGGGCTCGGCACGGCGTGGGGCCAGCCCCCGCGCCTGCCCTGTCACCCGTGCCCGCGGCAGGGGAGCCGAGCTGCGTGAAGCGGGGGGGGGGGCCGGCGCATGCGAACTGGCCTCGCGGGGCACCAGCTGCAGTCCGCCGCGCCGCCTCCACGCAGCCAGGCATTTGCCAAGCCGTCTTGGGGGCCTGGAAGACGTGTGAAGCATCGCTGTTGGTTTCCCTCGAGCTCCCGGTCCTTCCTCTCCCGTGTCAGCAGCGCTGATGCGATGGAAATCCGGCAAAGGCTTTGTTAGATTTTGACAGCTCTATTGTTTCCCGCAGCTTTATCAGCTCCCTGGTAATAATCTAGTTTAACGGCTGATCTCACCCTCCGAAGAATAGCAAGGAGCTACATTATACTCAGTGTTTTCTTTCGCAAGTTGAAGTTTAGTCAGTAGCGATGTAGGGGATTCCTTAAAAATGGTATTTGGTGAAATATGTGACTTGGATGTCTAGGTGTGTGCCTGTACAAACCCCCCATCCTGTTATTGATGTGTATTGTGGCTATGATGCTGTAATGTAAATGCCCACCCTGCAAACTGAAGGCTTTCTTGAATAAAACATTGCTTTATACCACACCTGCTGATAAAGCCTATTGCAAAAGGTTATTGATATTTATAGGGCAGACGTTAGCAAAATCCATGGCTTTGCTCATGTGAGGTGTGGTGCTTCCAATCTTGAATGTTAAATCATGGAAATCATTGCCACAGCATGCTGTGGAGGCCAAAGGGCAAGTGGGGATCCAAAATGAGGGCTTAGACAAGCTCAGGGAGGGAAGGTCTGTGCTTGACTATTTGGCCCAGGACTCTGATGGCAGCCCTGAGCCCTGGCAGCCCCCCACAGCCCCACTGGAGCCAGCACATGGGATCCTTTCCAAAAGCACCCTTGTAAAGGCACTGCTGAGCATGGCCCTGCTTGACCCTTCCTCTCCAAACACGCGTCATCTCTGGGATGAACACAGAGTCTGCTTTTGCCTTGATTGCTGCCCTTGAGTTTTCGCAATTCTCTAGAGTTTTCCTCACCTGAAAAGGAAGAAAAGAGAATTCATACTGGCAGAAAATGGTTGGATTTGCTGGTTATCCCGTTCTCCTCCTCCAAAATGTTACCCAGGTAGATTTGGGGTGTCCAGCATCTCCCAAGGCATTTGTGATGTGGCGGCCACTGCTGCGTGGTTGCTTTGATCAGGCACCCCCTGAGCAGCTAGGTGCAGCCCGGCAGTGAGGGAGCCTCGGAGAAGCCACCTGCGCATTGCTGCTCGCATCCCTGCCCTGCCTGGGGAGCCTGGTGCCAAGCAACACCTGAGGCCTGCAGTGGTCACTGCAGGTGCCAGGTGCATGTCTGGGACCCCCCCCCCCTTCCCCCCAGCCTCCTTACCCTCTGCTTGTGCCGGATCTTATCCCACTGGCAGCCAGGGCAAAGCTGTTTCCCTTTCCAGCTGCCCATGCTGGACTCTGCACGGTACTCAAGGAGATTCATGCTGGGATCACCCAAAAAGGAAGGACAATTCACCCCTGAGCATCCTCAACATATTTGTAACTCCCGCAGTGCAAGGGCTTTAAAACAGATGAGGCTGGAGGTACTCCGGGGGTAGTAATCCTTGTTTGGCTGCTGATGTCTCAAAGGTGCAAATCTGGCAAGCACTGAAGACCTTTGCTGCATTTTTTAACAATTTATGCATCTATCCGAAAGAATCTAGGTATCTACACCTGAAATGTCTGAGTAGAGGGAGGAGAGGCAAGAACAACTGCACCAAGAGGCAAGACAGGCGATTTGCCTCTTCCGCCTTCTCCCTATTTCTACAGGCAGAGTCAGATATTCAGTGTGCAGGGTGGGAGGTGAGATGCGACCAAAAACATGAGAAAAAAACCCTTGGATGTGGGTGTAATTCATCATATTTTATTCATTCATGATGACAGAAGTTTCTGTCTTCTTTTTCCCCCTTAATGTCGTTCATTTGAATAAAGAGATAAATAATAGATGTCAGAAAAATGTGCTGTTCTGGCAAGTCTGAAAACTTTTGCTCCACTATATCAAAAGCATTAAGTCTACAGAGATGTAGAAAACACTAATCCTCATCTGCTGAAATGATTCGTATCATGTTGCCTTCACTCTCTTGCTTTCCCCCCAGATTAGTTTTGCCTATGCCCAGATGGGTAGGGGGACACATTTAATAAGAAATTAGTAAATCTGACTGGCTGTCTTGTGAAGTAAACGTCTCTCTCCAGGCAAGCTCTCCTGAGAGAGTCCACTGAACTTGGGGTAAGTCCTCCCTGCAGCCGGCCTGTGGGACCAACACAGGGCAACAGCCTCCCTGTTTGCACTGCAGAGAAACCCACACAGGCTTGCCACGAGCAGTAACAACCACTGTGCAGTAACAACACTGAATGCTGAAGCGTCTCCGGGCCCTGCACAGTCGCCATCGCGTTAACAGGCTAAACAGTGACTGTTGATTGCACTGCACCATCGTCTCCTTCCTCCTCCTGGCGCACTCCAGGTAGTAGCCCGTGCTCCGCAGGAGCCTTGTCTGCACTTTCTCTGTAAATGCATCCTCCACTGTTTCTGATTGCTGCCACCTCCTCTTCCGGCCGCTCCTCTGGGGCTCTGCCTTCCCCAAAAGGAGCATGGACAGCTTGGCCTCGTGTCCTGGTGGATGGCAACTAGAAGGATGGGGAAAAGAGGTATTTTGTTGTTGTTGTGTGACTGAGGAGTTGGAGGAAAACAGACACTCCTAGGGGCCAGGCACCGGATGGTGAATGTTTGCAGCACCCAAAAGCAGTTAAGCTATAACTATGCAAACCCTTGGCTGTGACTGGCCTCTGAATAGCTTCCATGCTCAGTCCAGGGTTTTGCAAGCTGTCTGGTTTTGGAGAGGTACCCTGCAGCAAAGGCCAAGAGTTACTCAATAATTTGAAAGAGCTCCTAAGCTTAGTCCACAGCCTGAATGGATGGATCACGCCCCATTATACACCAGGGCACCATAATAAATTACATACCATCACATGACTGACCCTACAGAGAGGATATAATAAGGCCTCTGAGGGAAGAAAGACTATCTAGATAACAAGGTCCTGTGTTATTGCTCTTCCAGCCTCCTAGCTTCAAAGAAGTCACTGGACCCTCCTTCCAGACTGAAATGTACAGCGACAGATAAGGTATTTGTTTATTCATAACTGGAATATGCAGAATTTCACAGCTCATTTGCCTCTTGCCTCACCCTGCCCTTTGCAGTATGCCTCTTCAGCTTGGCCACTCAGGGAAGGGACCTGTTCCTGGCTTTTACTTGCAATGCAGCCATGGTTCTTGGTGGAGCTGGCGATTCTGTTCGGATCCTCGCTGTGCAGCTCGCTTGCTGCTCGACCATTGGAAATTCACTTAACCTCTGCCTCTTATCTGTAAAGAGGGGTGCTGAGAGGCTTAATTAATTAAGTGCTCATAAAACACTTTCAGAATTGCTCTCATCTTCCACCTCAGCATAAACGCAGCATATTGAAATATCAGCATGGCTGAGGGCATGATGAAAGCACAATAAAATGAGCCAAAATACAATTATAAAAATACAAGGCTTTTGCTCATAAAGTCTAACTTTTCCTAGCACATCAATGCCATTCTAATTTACTGGCACAAATGCCTCCAAGCACAATTAACCAGAACAGAGGCAGCAACTGAGCCTGCAAGAAATGATGCAAAAGTGCTGAAAAAGCATCTATCCTCTAGGAGTGATAATTCAGCAGGCATTTATCGGCAGAGGTAAGAAGACCAACACACGGCTTTGAAACTTTGTAAATCACAATAATTTTGAAATAGGAAGCATGACCAAGAGCTGCTTTCAGATTCCTGACATTAATTTTTAGTCTGGAGTGCTTACAAAGAGAAGTGAGGAAACTGTGCTGAGTAGTCAAGCTTGCCCAATCTAAATTATGGGATAAGCGACTGCCTCATGCCCTCCAGTCCAGCCACACCATTTGTGAGAGTCTTTAACCCCTTTCTCTTAATGGGTACCTAAAGGAATTTTCCTCTTATGGCTGCTGGAGGGAGAAATCTCCACACCTGCTTTGCTCTCCCTCCCTAGGCTGACTGCAGCGTGGATAACACGGAGAGGCGCTTTGTCTGTGGCCCTCTTTGACAAGGAGGCAACTCCATTCCCTGGAGCTCTATGAGGAGCGCAGGAAAGGGCATCTAGCGCCTTGGAGTTGCTACAGTGAGGTTGCCAAGAGAGCAAGAGAAAAGAGAGGCTGTAAGAGTAAAACCATGTCCCAGGAGAACTGGGCATTTCCAGAAAACAGGCATCTCAAATACATTTCTGGCTGGGGGCAATTGTACAGGAGTTTTGAAATGCTGGGCGGCTTGTCCTGGTGGGTGTTAAAGCCTTTAGCTCAGGCCAGCTGTTTGTGAAGCAAGGGGCAGTTCAGCGAAGGCCCTGGGCAGCGCTGCGGTGCAGCGTGGTGTGGGAGGAGGGTGCTGGGCACTCCAGGCTGCCAGCAGGTCTGCTGGGGAGTGAAGCGAAAGAAAGTGGGGGCAAGGAAAGGAGCTCCCTACTCAGTTTGTTTACAAATAACCTTGAAGAATGAGGGACTATCAGAGACAAGATTTTTTTAAAGCTGCACACACACAAAAAACATCATGACAGGCCACATTCAAGGGGACCCTCCCCAGAGAGTATCACTGACATCTGAACATTTATCTAGAAAAGTCTCATCTTAGGTACAGGAATGAGGAAATCTCAACCTGCTATTCAAATTGTTGATCCCTTTGTGCAGCAAAGACACACTTCAAGGGTTGACAACTTTAGCAGCCTTTTAATTTCCTGGGTAGAGACTGAGGAGTGGACTGGTGGGTTGATAGTGTTCAGAAAACAGATCGGCAGAAATTTTTGCCCTGAATGGAAGAGGTGAACAAAAGCAAAAAAGCTTTTGCACTGAAGCTACGGAAAGCGTGGGCAGCCAAGTGCTTCACAGCCGTTTAGTCTCTCCTCCTGTGGACAGATACGACCCAATTTCTCAAACCAGGAGTTAGTCAGGATCCAGCAATAACTTGCAGGTCAGAGGAAGTCTGTTACAGTTCTGATCTGTCCTGCTTAGCTGATCCAAGCTAATATATCAGATGGTGCTTTGTAGAAAATGTGTGAGGAATAACATTAGCCATGAAAAAAGCCAGTTCTCTAGTGCAAAACCTGCATTTTATTAAAGACATATTTTGGAAGGCCCATTCAAAAATACATTGTGCTCAGTAAAAATGAACCATTTCCATGCTGATAGTTAAGGTTACCACAGGATTTTTTTTTCTCTTTTAGAGTATTTACAGCAACAATAGAAATTGTACAGAAGTTAAGAATGGAATACATGCCCAAAAAAAATTTGGTAAGATGTACCAACAACATGATACAAAGGATTGTATACAATCACTTTACAAATGGTTTATTAACTTGCATGAAGTCATCTTTAAATATTGAACACATTTTAAAATCAATTTGTATTCCAGGATTAAAAAGGTTAACATCACATCACATCCCTTCCACAACAGAAAGCATGGTAGATTTCAAAGTTTGTGCGCTTCAGACTTTCTAACAGCTGTTAACAAAACTGGGGAATCTTATCCATAAATTTAGAAGTTTTGAAAACTACCTCCACAGTCTGTTATTTTTGGAATAGTCTGTACTGGCAGATGGTGAAAAAAGATCACATTTTTCTAAACCTAGTTCTTCCTTCCTTCTCCCAAATGACATAATTCAGAATTCAGTATTTCACAGTGGAGATCTAAGCAGTCCTGAAAGGTTTCCTCAACAGATTTACCAGACTTCAAAATGCCTGCATAGAATTTCCAGCAAAATTATGGTTTCATGGAAGATTTTAGCTTATTGTTCCATATAAACCAAATATATAGATGTTACTTCTTTTGATCAGAGATATCCTTCAGTCGTATAAGTCTAAGATGTGCACTAGCAAAAAAGAGGTAAGAAAAAAAAAGGGAAAATGTGTAGACAGTTACCTGAATCTGACCTATGCTTGAAGCTTTGCCTTGTTACTAAGCAGTTAGGAGCTCTGCCATTGGATTTACATGTCAAGAGTCTTCTATCTTGTGCAATGGACATGCTTTAACTTTGCTAATGGAAAGCTCTACAAAAGCAGTTACTTGACACAGCATTTCTGTACATTTAAGATGCCACCTTGCAATTCTCATAATGGATCCAGAGAAACAACGTCCTATGAAAACAGAGACCTGGTGGAACAAAAAGCCTGGTAGGCAATATATTTCAGTGGGGGCACAACAAGGTAAGATATCCAAAAGAAATGGAAGATAAAAATTAAGAAAATCCTGAGCAAGTCTAAGGATAGCTGTTTGAATAAAACAGCAAACAGGCTGGAGTAGTAGATAAGGCCTCTAACTCCCTGATAATCTGCTGCACTAGAGAAACAATGAAGAACAAGGCAACTGCAATATTTGAGAACCACAGGGGGAAGTGCAAGGGAAGACTGCAAAGCAGTGCAAAGGATGGCATTAGAATTCTAGAAGGAGAGCTGAGATGGCTTGAAGTTTTAGAAATATATCAGATGAAGGCCCATCGAAATTTTATTACTTGGTTGCTAACAGTACCTAAAGGAAGAATCTTCTATGCCTCTTCAAAATCTGGAATTGGTAATAAACTGAGAACACACAAACCAAACCTTGACCACATTCTGTAAGAGAGGAGGTAGATCGACTTGCAGAGGTGATAAGAGAGGTCTAGAGTCACATCCCTGACCTCTTAGTCCCAAGTCATAAATTCCACATTCAGACCCTTGGGCCATGTCTTGAGTCACATTTGCCTGGCTGCATATTTGAGTTACAGTCTAAAAGAGCTTGAGAAGCAATCTGATTTGGTGAAATGAAAGCATCAAAATATAGAGGGATGGTCCTCTAACACATTTTGCACTTTGTCAGTATGTCAAAAAAAGACACCTTTTGCTCCAAATCTGGCTATACGTAAGGATACCTCGGTAACAAAAGCAGAACTTGGAGCAGGTAAGCTCAAACCTCATCCACCAGATTTACACCTGCTATCTGCTGTAATAGCTACTAAAATAGACCATTGAAGCAAAAGATTATCCACCAAAAAATTTTCTCTTGAGATTAAAAGAAGATCTCCTATAAAATTTTATTTGGTGCTTTGCTGAATTTTCATGAAATTTGCTTTGTGATTGCAGAATGAAAGATCTTGCAGTTTCATTACAACATCTGAGCCAAGTGATGTGATCTCTACAAGCCTTCATTAGCCTGAAAGTCCTTCAGCAATGATGCACTGTGCTGTTTGATCCTTTGAAGAAGGAGCCAACATCTAGAAGCTTCAAAGCTGTGTTATATTAAAAGGATTTACTCTTTTGCTTCCTTTTTAACAAAGGCTAGAAGTTAAATGGCTTTTCTCATTCACTTCAAACCCCGGTTAATGAATGGTTAATATCATGACACTATTAGGGAGAGCTGCATGGGGAAAGGCACCTGTTCTTAAATAGTGTCTTGACTGAAGGTTATTCAAAAACGGTCAAATAGGGCACACTACCTTTCCAAGCATCTTCTGTGACATTCTTATCCTACTTCACATGATGGGCCTACTTACATGAACTACAACAGCCCAGCTGTGTGGTTTATGGTGTAATCCCATTAATAGATGCATTGTGTATGCTAAGTTTGGGATGGAAGAAATGAAACATTCATGGCCACCCCACATTTTGTGGTATATTTTTATGGCTATCCTTTTAATATATTTTATGTGACTGACTGGGATTCAAATATTTTCCCCCCTTCTACTCTAACAGTGCTCAACATATAGAGAATTAATTAGATGCAGATATTTTTAAAGCATGTCTCACTCCCAAATAGTTTCAAGACCACAAACAACAGAAACATGAATAAAATTTTCTAGCTCGTGGTTCCTCTTGAAAGTGCCTGGGTTTTGTCTTAGATTATGACAGTGCTTTCAGAGTTATGTAATCAGTATTCCCTTTGTTATAGGGAAGGTCTACAGAGCTGAACCGTTTAGAATACACAGCTGCTTCTGTGTGAACACAGTGGTTTAGTCAGCTAATAGTGACAGTGGCTTTTGAAGGAGACAAAATGAAGCTGATCATGTAGCTGCCTGTACTACTAAGATTTATCTTCCACGAGAGACCCAACTAGAATGGCAAGGAATGGCCAAAAGCCAAGTGCCTATCACAGGACTCTGCTTCTTAAAGAATCACTCTACCTTTGCTCTCAGAAGCAAGTCTTGCTAGGAGAGAGAAAGGCGACAAGCCTAAAGATGATTTGAGGGTGTATTACAAGACTTGAAGTTTGAGTCCTGCTTTAACAGCGATCTTAAAAGAATGAGTATCTGTAGAGTTGTATCAGAATCCATAGACATCTACCTTGGTCTGACCTGGTATCTGAAATCAAAGTTTGGTATCAGTCCTGAGCCCTGTGGGATGGGGAAGAATGGACTGAATCTGGTATCACCAACTTCCTGCCAAGAACTCTGTGCTGGTGAGCTCTCGGAGCAGCAATGAACCTCGGAGCGCGATAACGGAACAAAACAGATTAAATGGCTCTAAGAGACTGTTCTCTGCGGTCAGGTCTATTGAAAAATGTTGGTTTTGGCTAACACATTTTCATGACAGTTTGAAAGGACAACTCAAACACATATGCAATTTAAATTAAGAGGAGCTTAAGGTGCCTTTTTTCAGTTAACAAGAGCTCAATAATAGTAAAAACATATAGACAAGTTCAGGCAGCTTGAGTTCTGCAAAATGACTTTAACTCATTTCTGAAACTTAGGCTTTTTTCTATTCACATCATTAGTGATGCCATAATAAGGCAAAACAGATCACCAGAGAATAAAATACAGTCTGAGATGTTTTATCCTAAATAACTCTACAGAACGTGTAGCACAAGACTCACGAACTAGCGAAGAAGAAAGCTCGCACTTACAAAATAGTTTGTTCTGTAATTCTCTTCTCCTTTTTTCAGTCAGCAAATCTCAGTCACTGTAATAAGACTCCTTTGGAAGCCTCAGCAAAATTACATTAGCAATACTCTAAATAGTTAGACCAGGTTAAAAATACTCAATTTATCCCAGCACCAGCTGGCTGAGCTGCTGGAAGTTCTTTCCAACAGAAGGAAGAAAATATTAAATACGTTCAATACCATCTAGTACTCAACTTTAATCTACTACGGTTTGTTGAATTTGAGAAGAAAATACATTATGAAGCAAGAATAACTTTCCATAAATATGGGCCACCAAATACTTGAATACTCCTTGGGTGACCCTTGAAGCTTTGCTAACTATTTTGAACAGCTATAAGTACACTCAGAGATTACTCTAATTTAACTTAATGGGTACTGAAGAAAAATCCTTTGGAAGCATTTTTCCCTGCCAGAAATCAGAACCACCATAGACAGCCCAATATGATTATCCCAAGCATGAAACTTTTACCAACAAGGTAAAAGTCTAGTAGAGGCAAAAGGAATTATATCCAGAAAGTACAGAAGAGTCTAGTCTGAATGCTCAGTTTGAGACATTCACATAGTACTGCTTAGAGCCCCACTCTTGAACGAAAGACAATGTTTTTGTAAGGGATTTCAGCGGCATCAGCCCAGTTCAGAACAGAGAACAGAACTAACCCAATTGTGATGAACTGGTGAATCCAAAGATTTCTAAAAGGTCAGAAGAAATATACAGTGATAATAATGAGTAGTAAACATCACAATGTGTTTCTTGGATGCCCAGTGACATTATCAAAAAGATGAACATCCTGTCATGTCTACTGTATTTATCTATGTGATATATATGATACATAAACACAGAATATATCATATATATCTGTAAAAAAACCCACATACACATTTCTGGCAGGCAATTCACAAACAAAGAATTCTTACTTTGTGGTTTTTGAGATTTACTAGACTTACTTTTTGCCATGGACAAACCTGAAATGACATACTTTCATATTGTACTTTATGACAAAGATTTTAAAAGTAGTGGTGCCAATTTTGTCATATAATGTTCTTGGAACTTTGGTATGATTCAAGAGGTACTGAACATCATCACGTCCAGTTTGCATCGTTTTCAAAGTAGGAACTTCAGCTCTTATCGTCTGGCTACTTCTGTTAACTCTATCTATGGCTAAAACATCAAATTTACATTCAGGTTAATCTCTTTTTGCAAAAGACAACGTATTTGCAAGTACATTTACTTTATGAGAACATCGTATATAAAATGAACTATGCTGCAGAGTAATGGCAGAGTTGAACTAATGTGTTTAAAAAGGAAAGACTGTATTGTTCTGACACTACAGGCCTCACTCTCCACTTATTGCACTAGACTGGCATAACACTTTTGACTCCTACCAACTCACCCGTGATTGATCTTACCGGTAGCAACAGAGGAATCAGGTTGTATATTTGCTACACTCGAAATTCACCAGCGTAAAGGCAGTTTTAATAATGTTCTACAGGAGACTGGAACCCAAGATCTACTATTTGCTGAGACTGGAAACTGAACTGTGCACTGGAATATTCTGAGAGCAAAATGTAAGGAGAAAATAAGCTGCATAGCAACCTTCTCCCTCAATATCCAAATATAAGATTGGTAGCTTTAAATACATCCTTAAATATAATAAAAAGTGCAAGAGTATTTTAAATTTTAATACAGTGTTCATCTTAATAGTTAATAGATTGTTAAACAAGATGTAAAATACACATATACATAAAAGCTTATACCATGATCTGCAGTGGCATGCTATGCGTAAGTGTCGAAGTTTGGCATTTCGCTTGCAATTCATGCTATGTTTCTTTGGTCTTCACCCCTACTATTAAGTGGAAGAGCACCTGCTTTAGTTTGTAGTCATGGGGCACTTAATATCTTTAGAGAAAAAAAATTTGGGGCTCTACGCTCATGATGCAGATGCAAAACTCCCATTAATATTAACAGGAAAGCTAAGGACACAGTTAGGGGAGAACATACCACATTTAGATTACTGTACAGTTCTGCAGTCTCTTACAGTTAGCCAATAATTCCAACAAAATAGCCCATAATAAAGCTTGGCATTGAATGCCGTCTTTTGTTTGTTACCAATAATGCCTATAATACCGGGCTCTAATAGCCGAGCAAGATTCATACTGTTACAGTCACACTTATATCCACATTCAACTTCCTTTTATTAGAAGTATAATACTGCACTTTATATCACAAATGTATAAAAATATGGCAGATAGTGTCATAACAATACTTTTCTTTTAAATGAGTATATTTAAAAAACAGACAGTTATTTTCCATTTATATATATATTTATATATAGAATAAAATACTCCTGATGCAATATATAAATGTTACTGTTAGTTTTTTATAGAAACTACTGTAGCTGTTGCACTGCTTCACAATGTTTCAAACAGCTCAAAATAACTTTACATTATAACATAAAAGATATGATTATAACAGTACGATATTAGGTCATCATAAATAAATATTACAAATCCTATCAAATATGGTAGTTTAAAAAACAAATTTAAGACGTACAATTTAACTTTAAACCCTTAACAGGGATACACTTCTACCACATAAACCCCACTGTTTTAACTAGGCAGCAAAAAATGTAGTAAGGGCATAGGTCTAGACATGAATGTTTTCGCCCTTACAAGTGCCAATACATACCAAAAGCCTCCCAGCTTTCAGACAGAGATGTGCACTAAGCTGGAATGTAAACGAGAGAAAACTGTAATATATTTTTCTCCCCGAACGGCACACTCTGCCTAGTATCCGATGACATTTCTGATGACTGGTAATTCATAATTCAACTTGTTTTACTGTATAATCCCTGACTCTCACTGTGGTGCCAAACAGCATAGCTCCACATGTACATATTGCACACCTTTATAAAGCTGAAAATACAGTCTTACCATCACTAGAACCACCACCACCATCACTCCCCTACGTCAATCTCCAGTGAACTGGCCTACTTTCTGGAGTGCAATTACAAGGCTGTCTCTTTTAAATCATTCAGATTTGGCATTCGTGATCGGTTTGTTCGGTTATATGTGTGCCCATTCTGTCCGCTCTTGGAAGGCAGCTGATCAGAGTAGGGAGGCCCGTCGTTTGTGCTCCTGTTCACTGGCGCGACGTGCCAGCTAGGTTCCAGCTGGCCAGGTATCTGCAGTGTTGGCCTGCTTTTTGACTGAGACTCTTGCCGTACGTTGCTGCTGCCACTGCTGGAGCTTTGACTCATGGGGTGAATTCGCACTTCAGAAAAAGAAGCTTTGGCTGGCTGACTTGGTAAGGGTTGGAAGCGAGGCTCAGCAGGGACAGAATGATTTGAAGAGGAGAGATGTAATAGCTTTCGAAGAGATTTTAATGGCTGGTTCTGAAAGACATGGCGGAAAGCACTTGACCTAGCGCCCTCTTGTTCTTATAATACTATATCAGGTTTCCTGTAGCAAAGCTGTCATATCTTAAATTGAGCATTCTGAACTTCACAGGACTTCATTCCTTTTAATATGCATTCATTTGGAATATCTCAGTTCAAGCTACAACTACACACTGAAAAAACGTCTTCTCATTGTGATTCAAATCTATTAGCTACCTGGAAAAAGGAAATGGCTACATCAGAAAAACTTCTGTTCCCACCAATTAGTTTAGCCTGATTTCCTATGAGAAAGAAGGCACAGGCACCTGCATTAGTAGGAGTACTGGCAGATGGGTAGCTATTAACTTTAGATCCTCAGCCATACTTTATGGCCATATTTTACAAATCTTGGAAATACGAAGTTCCTTAAAATTTCCTGAACATCAGTGTGGCACAGAGAGAGACCTGAGTAACTCTCCGCACTGAGATAAAGGCTAGCAGAACTCAGCTGTTTGATATTTTGTTAGTCAGCAACTGGGTGATAAGCTGTTCTGGTCCCTCATAGCACGTGCTGCTTTAGCTGGTGAGCAGCCCATAGAAAAACAGAGACATGGGGTTATTGAAACGGGTAATGACTTGGGGGAGCCCGAGAACACAAACTGGTAGAGAACTGCTTTCATTAAATTCCACAGCTCATAGAACAATTTATGTCTTCAAACACTGCAGCTGTAACAAACCCTCTTGTTTATTTTTCAGCATTGTAATGGCAACACAGCATGGCACAGAGGCTCTCTCCAAAACCCTGATCCCCAAAAGCTGGTTTTAGAACTGGAGAAAACAAAGGTGCATTAGTGCAATGCTATGCTCCAATAATCTAACCTGCTCAAACTGCAGTTTGTGCCAGCTGAGGCAGAGCTGCACAGTAATGTGGTTACAATACCCCAAGGACCCCATCCAGTATTTCTGTGTAGGGTAGCACAGCACCCTCAGGATGCACCATTCCCGGCAGCGCAAACCGGAGGGTCTTTATACAATGCTCCAGTGCCTACCAGAGATGTGCAATTAGATTTTGTTTGCATCTAATACCAAAACATAACCAGTATTTCAGAAGACTCAAAGACTGACACAGGGACTTTTTGTCTCTCTTTTCCCTGTCATTCATATGTAGATTATCAAAGAATTATGCAGGATGGAAGGCACATGACTTTTCACATTCAATGAACAAGGAATGGGGAGGTTGGGAAATAATGCCAAATGCAATTTTTCTATTCACCAGAGAAAAAGCTGTCAAGACACATCAGTGATCTCAGAATACAGGGAATTGATAACGGCACTTACATGAGGCTGGATTTCTGTCATCTTCTCAGGATGCCAATCCTTCTGCCTGCTGCTCTGGTGATTAGAAGTGTGAATGGCTTTCTGTAATGCCAAAAGATCCTGACCATCACTACTAGGCATCTGCAACAAAATATTAATTAGTGATTTCTTAATATATTCTTAAAAATAGCTGTAAACCATTTTCCCCACTTAATTACATAATGCAAGTGAATTCCATTACTGTGGCAGAATTGTAATGCACTTTCAATATTTTTCCCCATAGTAAATAATGAGTGGCTGTGGATATCATGCAGATTTGCTAAACCCTTAGCCCTTAAAGCATTCACATGCTGTTAGTGTTATTTGCTGTAAGAGAGAGCAGTTAAACAAGGCTTCAAAAAAAAAATTGTTGCACCTCATCTTCACTTAAAAAGCATTCCATACTTCAGTTAAGACCATGGATCAGTTCTATAAATTTGTTCCTGTGTGAAGCAGATCAAAATCATTTCTAAACTAATGTCTGGCTGATATTGCCATTACAAGAAAAAGAGCTTTTTCTTTCCCCATCTTTCTTCTCCTTCCCCAAAATTCCAAACTAAGGTAAAAATTGAAAAACTCCCTGAAAAATGAAAAACAAACAGCAACTTCAATTAAACTTATGGCAGAGAGATTATTTTAAGCTTTTATATGTAAAGAGTTTTATATCATTCCAAGAATTTAATGCAAAAAACTGGACAACTAAAATTTTAAAGACAATTTGCATTAAAAAGAGGTTATCATGAACAATCAGAAGCAAAAAAAATATAGCAGAAGCATGAGATAAAAACTTTTTTTTCCCAGAGAATCTGTTGTTACAGTATTTGTCTAATTCAATTCCAATACAAAGAATCAGCTTGCATATAAAATGTATCTCCAATATAGCTATAAAATAAATCGGGTTAATTTTAATTTTTCCTGATTGAATCAAAGAGAGATAGTCTAATTTCAAATTTGTGCAACTCTGCAACCATTTTCCTCCTTTAATCTCATTCTACCTGAAACTGTGTACATTACATTTTCAGTATATCAGATTACTAAAAACATTTTTTAAAAAACACAATCTATTCCAACAGAACTGCCAATTGTACTAGAATTTATCGAACTGGCCCAGGTACTTAACTGGCATGAAGAGAAAGTGAACCCGTGAAAATAAAATACATGCTGCTTTAGTCAGTAAAACAAGTTTACTGGAGCATTTTACACTGCTACTGTACTTAAAAATTAATACCATGGGTAGAGTGACTACAGGAAGCTTTTTCAAAGAAGAACTATGCTTTAAATTATTCTTTGAATTAAAAAGAGGAAAGAGGGATTTCTTGATGCTTGGATTCTCCCCGTTGGTTGAGTCTGTCTGTAATATAAGATACAAAAACTAAATGCATAGTATTTCAGTTCAAGAGATCTGTCCTTACTATATTCATACATTACGTATTTTTTAAATTCCAACAATATATGGCATTCATCCTATAATTTGCTTGAAGAAACTAAAATATTGATTGATGTTCTGAATGAAAAGAAGTGTATGGAATAAATTCAAAGAATTCAATGCATACGAAGAATGTAAAAAGAGATCAGTGCACCTATTCTTATATCCATGCTCCATTAGGAATGCACGGCACATTTCAAAGCCTTTTGAAAACAACAGGTAGCTCTTGTTGACTTTACTGAGCTTTAGCACTCGCTGTTTCAGTTTTATTTCTGTAGTACAAAAAAGGGCATACCAATGGATGCACAGAAAACAAACAGAATAATCAAGTATTAAAACTTTAAGGGGGAATATTCCTCCTCTTATGTATGAACAAGCACAGGATGCATATGCTGTGTCTAGCATCATTTTGCCTACCAAGAAACCCCTTTATAATACCTTATAATGATCATATGACTAAACAGAATGATGGAAGCACTAGTAACAGAGAAGATTTTCAGACAGCTTTCTCAGTTTCTAGATTCCATTTAGAATATCCAAACTAAGGAAAGATAGAGTCACTAATTAACATAGCTTTAGAAATCTTATGATGAGAAGACTTTCCTGTTTGAAGTTCAGTAAACCAAAAAGGAAAGCAAAGCATCGCTAGGAGGAATGCTCACCTGCAACGGGATTTTCCAAAGGAGATTGTTTCTTCAGAGCCATAGCTTGGAATGTGCGCCAAAATCTGCAAAACTTGCGCTCCTCTGTGCATACTGACACTGCACACAACCCTCATGGATATCAAAATGTTTGGTGCCAGGTTACAGAAAGAACTGTGACTCTAACAATCCTCAAAATCTTTTGCTATGTTACAGAAAGACTCCAAGTAAGATAAAAAGGAGAATGGGTAAGACTAGCTCTGCAAAAACAGTATTGCAAAGAATTCCTGTAGCAGGCAGTAACAATTATCATCCCGTGAAGAACTACACCCCAAGAACTCTAGAGAGAATGATTAATGGAAAAAACTCTGCAGGAGGAACTGTCGAGAACTGATGCCAGCTCTGGACTACTAGAGATTGAGAGAATGACGTTATAAAGAAGATATCTTCAATCCAATTTAAAATATCCTTTATGACTCTTATGATGATCACTGGCTAAATGAGACTTGCCAAAGGATATTAAAAGTAAATAGTAGCTAGCACATGTGATACTGTCACCCTCTTAACAAACTCTAACTCCTTTACATGCTTCTCAGCATTATGATGATTCTCAGGTCTAGTTTTTTATTTGCTGAAGAATGTCTGTGTTGCAGTAAAGTAAGCATAACAACAAACTTCTGGCAGTCTAGAAAAACTGGGAGCCTCAGAATAAAACCTTGGATAGTCACAAGCTACATGTTAGCATTTTTAATGTGAATTTGTAAAAAACATTCCTGTGGTTGTAAGAGCTATTACTACATGGCTGTTAAAAGCTTCTACTATTGAAAGCAAATTTGGTGCTGAACTGAAGGTAAACATTTTTGTTTGTGCTGGAAGATCCTAGTGAACATCCCAGTGCTTTCGGGTAGACTCTCTCAACTAACAGATGTTTGGTAAAGAACAAAGATCAGTGTCTGAACTAGGCACCTGTACTTTACATTGGTGTGCACAGTCTATCCCCAAATACTCTCCTGTTAAACAGGACAAGTAAGCAGAAATCGAAAAAAGATTTTGCAATTTCTGGTGGGATCCAAAGATCCAGTTGGTGTCAGCAAGTCTCTAGGTCAGAATGCAAGAGTTCTACATTACTGCAAGAATTATATGCATCTTCCTGTGAGATACTAGCTCTAACTAGCCAACATAATTTCCCCTTATGCAAAACTTTTTTTTCTCTCACCTTAAGAATGAAAAAAACAAAACAAAACAAAACAGGAGTAAGGACTGTGTATAAGTCTGTTGTGTCTTGTCATCAATGATGTTTTTGGTAGTTACAGTTCAAGCTACTTGCCACTTAGAATTTTTGGAAAGCATTGGATTTTAAGATGCAACCCAATCCAGTCTATAATTCCTTCACATAGTTCAAGCTGGATGTAGCTAATACACTATCAGCTAGACTTTTAAAGTGGTCTCTACCACCATGCCTAAATGGTTTGAATGAGGGTAGACTAGAGCAATGCAAGTTTAATATTGTTTTGGAAAATGCATCACTGGAACTAATGGTAGTAGGGTGTGCTTTCCTTGCAGGGACATTTTAACAGCAAATAACACCAGAGTTTAAATATAAATATTTTCTTCAGTTGTATAATACAAATGGTCATATTTTAACAGGGCACAAGTATCAGGATGAACAAGTTCAGAATCATGCAGCAGTTTGGGATTGCACATCAGCACATATTTAATTATTAATCAACGTTATCACTGTATGTAAAAGTTTTTAAAAGTTTAGCTATTTGTCCTAAAACTAGAACTAATATAGAAACTACATACAGAAATTAAAAGAAGAGGAAGACTAGCACTGTGGTACAAACTTAGCTAACAGCTGAACCTGAAGATGAACATCATAAAAAAGGAACTGGGAGCAACTGGGATGAAGATCCTTTACAAAAACTTGCACTGTGAGCCACGAAAAAGTATGTTGCACACACCTTTGACAGTCACTTACTTTGTATATGTCGATGGCATATCCAAACAATCTGCTGCACCAATGTTCAGTAGAGAATATTTTCAATGTAATGCCAGCTGATCCCCCATAGTGGTAGAACTTTTTAAAAACCCTCCTTTTTCATATGCAATCGATGAAGCCCCACTGCCTACAAAGCTTAAAATCTGATCTCCGCTTATTCTGTATCTATTTACATTAATGTGAATTAAGAACAATTTCAGCAAAGGTGGGAATTTTGTGCACTACTGCCCACAGATTCATATATATACACCACACACAATCACACAGTAGGATAGAGAGGGACTGTGAAAAATTGTCTGACGTGATTCTGGAAGTAGAAGTCCTTCTGCTTTCATTCATAGGCCGTATCTTTGAAATAAGAAGAGGTAGGAGCCACTGCCCTAAAACCTCGCCAGAAGGAAGGCAAGGCACATTTTTTTGTGTGCTAGTTAAAACACACGTGCACACGTTCCATGCAGTTCAAAGAGAATAAAAAAAGAAAACTGCTCCTCTCTCCCAATTTTCAACAGATCAGCACTCCACTGACAGCCAGAGTCATGCCACCTCACTTTATGACAGTGTATATTTTAATTTAGTTACTCCCCTTTGCCCCGTGGTACCATCAACAACTTCTAATGCCAATTCAACTGTAGAAGAATGAGCATGATTTACTCCATTCTGAGAACCTTGAAAACTGTAACTGGAATTTCACTTACAGAAGTATTGCAACTTACTTTTTATAAAACATTGAGTACTTAAACAAAACAAAACAAAACAAAACATAACCCACAATATGTGGAATTAAGTAAGCTCCTCCGAAAAGTGGTGCACATGTTACTGTTGGGCATGATGATCGCCCTGTGAGATAGAACACAGTTTGATTTTCAGATTCCAGCTCAAATCTGAAATTTATCCTCTTATTCATACACAGAGAACATCTGACACAATACCAGTAACAAATAAGGAATTACTGTTATTAACAGGTTAATAATAAAGTCACTTTTTGAAGTGAAAACCCCATCTTAAAATAATGAAAATGAAAAGTCTAGTATAACTCTTAGCTTTTACGACTCAAACTATGCAGAAATATGAAACAAGAATGAAGCCCACTGAAAAGAACAGGTAACATAAAAAGACAAAGAAGCTTATTTCTGACAATATTTTGCACACGAGATTTAGTAACATGCTAGTATACTAGTAAGAAATTTTTTAAAAATTCAGAAGTTCTGCTTCTAATGGCCTGTCTGAGAATCGCTAGACCACACTTTTAATAGCCATAATTTAAGATAAAATACCTACAGTTTTAAAATTTTGTAAAACAGACTTTAGGTAAACATAACTTTACATCTAAACATTTCCACAACTGCCATCCAAGAATAGGATGACAGGAAGTTTAGATTTCTTCAGTTATCAGGTGAATTTTCATTTTAAAACTTAGTGAAAAGTTAATATACCACTATCCTCTGACAGAAGAAAGTTCTTTCTCCTTCCTGACAACTAGAAGAAAATGTAAAAATGCACAAAAGACAAAGGCTTCTACCACATAACAAAAGCTACAATTCCTACCCCAGAAAAACCTACAGAGCATTAAGCATGGTCAAGGTACACGATCATTATTTCCAGCCACAGTAAATGGCAAGAAGATGGAGACCATCATCAAGGCACTGCCATGAAAAAGACTGGAAAGAATTCTCACTTCTAACAGTTTTACCTCCTTCTAATGGGTGTCTGATAAATTATTCAAGCTTTGAGGATGCACGATAATGTATCTGTTATTCTTAGAATATCATCACCATATACTGTGAAAGAATTTGCCACACATGCTTAAAGCTAACATCAAAACTGGTTCCCAGAGTATCTAAGTGAAAAAAAAATACACACAGGAATGTATCTAGTAGGTGAATTAATGTTTAAAAAGGAAGATAGATAAACCCTGAACAGGGAAAGAAGTTTATTTTCCTACAGTGAAGACAGAAACTAAAAGAACAGATAGATATATGCAGGTATGATCACAAATAATAAAGAGGTACTGTACGGATCTAGTATATTAACATGGTACAATTCAAAACTGATAATTATATATTTTCTTTTACAAATACCGTATACTTACAGTTTGAGATTTCTTCTTTTTCTTTTTTATTGCCCTGAAAAAACCTTGCTTTTCTTTCTCCTTGAGCTGTTCAGAGTGACTGTTAAGATTTTCAGGACTTTTCCTAAACATGAAATAAGGTATTGTAAGAGAGATTTAATTTAGACGTTCTGTAAATTTTATGTAATAACAAGATCTTATGCCAAAGAATGCAAATTACTGATTAAAGCAAAAAGTTTCTAAATGTTTTAGCATTCATTGGTTCAAGGGTTACTATACGGACAAAGGATAAACAGTCTTATTAAACGGGATAGGAAGAACAGAGTGTTAGGGCAAAATCATTAGCTCAAACCAGTGAATAGTTATTTAGGGAAAAGGTAAGCATGCATGTCTTCTTTTTTAAATAGAATTTAATATTCAAACCAAAATGTTACACACAAGGTATTTTAAGAAATTAAAATCATATCTGAGAGAACATACAAACGATGATGAGGTATAAAAGCACAGATCCAGTTTATCCATTGCTTGCTGGAGGAGCCAGGAGTTGCAAAGAAGTTCATCAGACAGAACTGATTTCAATCAAAATTCCTGACCTTTGCTGACATGGTTCCAAATTTATCATCTGTGAAGCCTGGGGATCTACTGTTGTCCATTTCAACTTAACAACTTCAGTAAAAGTTTGTTATGCATGGGTGAGGCAGTGCTGCCAAGAGAAGATGACCCGGAAGTGGAATAGTTGCAAAGACTGAATTTTTATTTCCACCTTTTATCTCAACCAAAACTGAATTATCTGCAGCTGATAAGTAGTGTGTTACTTTAAAGTATATATAGTAAACTATGGATGTAAAGTACTGATATGGAGTAAAAAGATTGTTTTAACTTATTGGTGAGACATAAACTGAATGCAGTTCTAGTGCCCTCTAATATATTTTGAAAATTGGAAATGGTGCAGGGAAGCTTCACAGAAATAATTTCAGAGATAGATAGATAGAAAAATGGCTTACAGTAACAGAGAGAGAGATTTCAGTCTCTCTAGTAAGTTAAAAAAAGCAAACAAACAAACCCCAACATTTAGAGTTTCCTTGATTGCTGTGCATAGGTACTTTTTCAGGGAGAAATCACTGAGTACAAGAAGGATCTTTAAAGTAAAGGGAGAAGACATAACAGGAACAAGTAGGTAGACGATGCAGTCAGAAAAATTTGTATTAGAAATAAGGCACTGATTTTAACAATGAGAATCATTAATTGCCAGAACAAACTCCTTAGGGGAAACAGTGGACCTCCCATCTCTGACTTTCAAAGCAAGACTGGACACCCTTCTGGGACATGCACATTAGTCAGATATGCTACTGTGCTTATCCCCCAGGGAATGGATGACATTTAATAGTAACTAATATACAGGAAGTCACACTGGGTGATTTAATAGTCCTTTTTAGCCTTAAGTTGTACGAAAACAAAAATGAAATTATCCCAGTGGCTGGATGGAAAACCTAAGGGACAGCCACTGTTTTAAGTGCTCTGGATGACAAACAGAAGCAGCTTTCCTTGGAGTAGCTGTAATGTAGCAACTCCTAGCTGTCTGCTATAGTTATCTTTGGGTTCTAATTCTGGCTTAAAATGCTATGCTATAAACTGCTGATTCAGCAGCTTCTGCATGCCCAGCTGACATTTTTTTCCAAGCAAATGTGAAACACATAATTGGGGTAGGAATCACTACAGTTATCTTCCTTATTACTCTGATACGTGGTTTGATCAGTTGCTGTTGCTGAATAAGAGAATGCTTAGAGGGAAGAATTACAGGCAGAGAGGCTGGTGGAATTTTTTCTAATTTAGATTTTTGGAACATAAAGCTAGATCCAAAAAACTATTCAAATATTCAACAGTATAGATTTTACTATAAAAATTATAAAGCTAGACATAGCTATAGGATTGCGAAGGATTCCCATTTCCATCAGGCCCCTCCATTTGGCACCGTTGCATGACAGCAATACGGCAGTCCTGTATTATTCACTTCCAGCACCACAGTGAAAGCCCAAGAGTAAAGACTACTGACAGCTTTACAGATTCTGACAACTCACAAGGCTGACTTAAGACAGACAAAACACCTCCTGAATTATTTATTAAGTGATTTTTATTTTTAGGAGTTTCATCCTCCTTAGTTTGTTAGGAAGCTTGGAGGAAAACGTGCACCCCAAGTAACCTGGTCATGCTCTGAAGGTAATGCAAGGGGGGCTGTGAACAGAATCGTCCAAGCCTTGCCCCAGAGCAGCCACTGTGCATCCACAGCTGGCTCGGTGCCATTCCCAAAATAAAACCTAAAAAGAAAGAAACAACACGCCCCAAACCATAGCCCCAGTGCAAATTACCAACCCAGTGAGCAAGTCGCTACAGAGGAACCAGTCTCTCAGACCAAATGACAGTCCCAACGTGGTTACTCTGCATTGTACTTTAGAATTTTTCAGTCTCTTCCTATGACTTTTCTGCTCCAAAGTCCATTCGAAAATGGAGACACCATATTTCTAAAGATGAATTTTATCTTCTAAATAAACCTTGGGACTATTGTGGCCACACTTTATTTAGATAGAGATTCACTCAAGTGTAATTCTTTTCTTTGGCCCAATGAACCCGGACGAGGAAACAGGACAGAAGTGAAATTGTGCGCCATAATTTCCTAAAACTACAGTTACCAGACAGAGGAGAAAGATAAGGGGCAGAGGACTCTGCTCATTTCCAACTGCTGCTTACCCATGAGCCAGTGGTCTTACACTGACTGGTTTATGTCACTAGCTCCTATGACTCATATTGCAGTACTGTTGTCTGAAAAAGCATTGACCTTGAAAAGCAACTGCTTCAAAACACATGCTCATTATGTGAAGAGAGTGAACATATATAGCATTATAGCAGGAAGTTCGACACAAGGATTTTGTACTGAGTAAAAATAGAGCAGAACATTTGGATCGATGACATGAAACACCAGGATATTTTAGGCATTCCCAAAGATTTTCAGACAATGGACAGTATAGCAAAAATTAGGATTATCAGAAGAAATGGGATTGTATAGTCACTCAACACTGCCTATTCTTACAACATACCTGCAAGTCTTTTTATTTTGCATAAAGCCTCAGCTCTTGGAGGCATGCAGTTACACAGGAATCTCAGTGTCTTTTACTAGCAAATAAGTCTCAAGTCTTAAAAGATGCAGAAAAGAGCCCTCACTCTGCGTGCTCACCCTCAAGCAGAAACCAAAGGCAAAATGTCCTCTTTCCCATTATTTTATCATTTTGTTCCTTTTGCATGGTTAGGACACAAAATATGGGTCACTTTGGTTATTCTGGTCTGAGTCCCTTGGGAAAGGCATATACGTAAACAGAAATTCTGTAACTATCACTAGCACTTATTGTCCTCAGAGAAGAATGGCATCCAATTTCATGCAGGTACAATGAGGTGGAGAAGCAAACATGCATGAGGCAAGCAAACTAATGTGTCTTAATATTAGTTAAGAAATTAAATAGGAAGCATGCTGCATTCATGCTGCCAGATAGACTTATATTGCACTCTGCTCCTTTTTGGAGGTTATTCTTCATGCCTGTTTCTGTTATTCCTTCAGCTACACTAATCTCAACAGGCAAATCATCTTTAACTGCCAATTTACTATCCTCTCTGCAGAACAGCTCACAATTACATGAGTAAGATTTTGCTCTAAAGGAAGAACTATTCAAATGTCTGAAATTTTCTTTGGAAGGTAGATGAAGAGTCATTAATTCTCAAAGTTAACTTTTGGTTTTGCTTAAAATAAACCCCTCAGTAGTTAGTGTTGCCATAAACGGAAGAAGAAAACGTCAGAAACTAGTGAAGCACCTCAAATATGTGGTTTACTTAACATAAGAATCTCAAACCCAAATGCTGAAGTTTATTGTAAAATTTCTTGGCCTAAAATCTGCCTGAAAGCTAAAAATCAGAGGTCAAACCTGAACTTTGCTGAAACTGTAAAATTTTTTCAGGTTAAAAAGAGGGATTTATTAACTGCAATAAAACCTAGATATGCCATCTTTTATATCAAATACCACCCAGAAGCTGCTGTAACCAGTATATCACCTGCAAATATATCACCTAAGTTTATGCATATATATATATATATACACACACACACATATACACACATATACGTATTCTGCAACACTAGTAACCATAAAAATTTGGAAGTGGTTTCTCAGGCAGAATATCGATGACTACAAATTTTGGAAAATTTCCTTGTAAATAGCATTAGGTTGCATCATCTAATTTTGACTACAAAACAAAAACCACTGATGACTGGGGAAGGGACAGGGAAAAACACTGGTTACTAGGAAAGAGGTTGCATGCACTGATACGGAAGTTCAGGTGCTGCCAAGCAGATAAAAAGAAAAAGGCAAACATAGTAGGTGACAATACATATGCAAGAGTCTTATGCAGGAAACGTCGTCAGGAAAGCTACACCGTTAGGAAGTGTGAACATCTTCAAGCTATACAGAGCAGACTTCTAAAGCCTCAACCACAGTTAACTTTCAAGTTTGCGAGTTAGAAATTTTGCAATTCCTTGATTATTTTAGACAAATTCTAGAAATCTGTAATGAGACTGAAAAGCATTTACCATGCAGGAAGAGGTCGTATTGCAGACACAGCTGAGTAAGCTTTAAACTAGCTTGCTTATGTATTGATAACCTTCTAGTTTCACGGACTTCAGCGTGAACTAGCTACTTGGCTTCTCAGACAGACTCTTGCCATGAATACATTGCTACAATGATACCGAAACAGCAAGATTACGGGCAGTTAGCTCATGTTTATAATACCCTGTATTGTTCCTGGGTCCAGAAAACTAATGGTAGATAGATAATAGTAAGCCTTTGACATGCCTAAGAGTGTGGTATTTTTTTTTATTTTTTAGAGTGACAAATAAAGTGTGTGTGTATGTCTATATATATGTGCATATCTATATTTATATAAAAGTAAAAAAAAAGATATATGTTATACATATGAATATATATTTTTGCAGGATGATACAGTATATGCTAGAGAAGAAATGACCAGCTGCTTCTCATGGAATGAATATATCTAATTGGACATAGAAGTCCTAAACAACAGAGGTTTCCAGAAGTCCCCAAATATCTTTATGCAATCAATGTAAGCGCTTCCAGTATGATATGAGCTGAAGTACTGCATGTTATAGTTCATTGCAAAGAGATACTTGCAACTATAACAGTGGTAAGTGTAATTCCGGTCCCCATTATGGCACACTAGCAGAATGAGGTTAAGTATCTTGCCTATTAAGACAAAGCTCGTACAAGTGAAAGAGAATAAAACATCTATTCTTGTACCTAAAGAAGAAAAAATGACAGAGAAGTTCAAGGTCATTTAGAGAGAATTAAACTTAGGCAAACAAAAGATTTTCTGGAAAGTTGTACAATTTGCCTTTGTTCAAATCAAGCTGTCCAAAAGCGCAAAAATGATCTAGTAATTTAAAAGCAAATCCTGATGACAAAAGTCAAGTTTAGCAGTATAACATCTTTATTTTATAGAGGCAGGACAGTGAGGACAGAGTGAAGATAGGCACACAAAGACAAAGGAACATCTGTGACAATTCAGTCTAACAAACATTCACAAAATCTTTGACAGAAGAAAGGCAACACAGAGCTATAGTATGATAGAAGCAGTATTTTACAGTAGTGGCAAGTCCAGGTGGAATACGTCACTCATAATTTTGATGAATTGTCACGTACCAGTTATGTATGCCAGTAGAACATTAAATATTTACTTCATCATAAAATTGATGTAAGCAGAATCACATTCCATTAGAGCTTTCAACATTTTCATAGGCATTTACACAACTTCTATACAGAAAATTAAGTAGAGAAACAGACTCTACATCACTGAAGAATCTGATTAAGCTGCATATATGGCACAGAACAATTTTGCAACATTAGACCATTGCCAAGACAACTTGCACAGAATAACATGTAGAGCTGGGCAGGAAACATTTTAGGATAATAGGGAGTAGGATAAGCAAAGAGAAAGAGAAATGCATGCCAAAAGAGCAGATAGCTTGGTGTTGAGGGCACTGTCATTCTTCCATTTCACAAGAAGAAGTGGTTATTCTTCTATGGAGCTGTTCTCTTTCAAAGGAGCTGTTCCACTTTGTGGAAATATTTAAGTATATTAACTGCAGCAAGGACTTAAATCTAATTGCCTCAAAGTTCATTGAGGGCCTTAGTCACTAGACTACACTCAGCATTTCTGAGGTCCTTCCATTATTTCAACAAGATGAAACAGCTTCAAGGGAAGATATTGAGGGAAATAGAGAGTGTGCTTCAGAACAACCTGCAACTTCTGATTCAGGGCATTCACTGGTTAGATCTAAGATCTTCGTTCATATCTCTGGTTTATATAACAAAGAACAAAGGCCCTGAACTTGAGTTCTTCAGGTTCTAAGAAATAACACTGAACCCAGAATACTTGCTATTGTATGGTGAATACCTCTCTCGTTTTGACTGATAATTCCATCCTGGAGCAGAAGAACCTTCCCAATAAAAGGTTAGTTCATAATATCAGTCTGTTGCTTTGAAATGTTTCAGTTTTGATAATTTGGAATTTTAAGTGAAAAAAATACTTGGTCAAAAAATTCCCAACCAGCTCTAATAACATATGTTATTAGTTCAGTTCAGAGTTAATATAACATTGCGTGACCCTTTGTAATGACCGCATAATAGAAGGAAGTATATTGCTGAATTATATAGAAAGCAAAGCAAACTTTCAATTGGCTTATATTATACACAAGATAATGAGATTCAGATATGTAGGACAACAAAATAAGTAAAAGGGTTCAATAGTGGAAACAGAGTACCTTTTTTAGTCACACAAAAGTAAGTCACAATATAAGTATCATCTTTTTACATAAATGACCAGATCCCCAAAGCAACTGCCATAAAAATAGAGGCAGGTGGGGCTACTGAAGGATATAAGGGGAAGTCTACTGAATCAGAAGAGGCAACAGTGCTTTGGAATAAACATCTTCTGTTATTGACACAGGTATACAACCTGAATACAAGCTGAATTTACAAGCTGTTGGGCTCCTCTCCCCCCTTCCCCCGCCTTTTTTTTTTTTTTTTTTTTTTTGAAAAAAACCACGCAACTCACAGGTTGCTCATGTGAAAATACATTAAGTTAACAAACCATTGCAACAGTTCTTTAGATAGCATGGTTTTACCACATTTTCAGAGAGCAGTGTTTCACAGTGGTATGAAGTATAGTTGTCTCATGAGAATACACACAGTCCATTCCTCCCACCAATCCTTTGAAACTCCATTTACTTATTTTTATTGGGTGTGCTTTATTGTAATTGAACAAAGTAGAAGATTAAGATTATTATTTTAGAGCTGAATAGTTCTCATAGCAACAAAATTAAGGTATTTCCCTTTAAGTCCTGCAAAGCTATATATATGCCGTCATTCTATTAGCATAATTATAGTTAATTGTTTTACGTTATATAATGGAGTCATGTGGTGCTTTTAATCTTTTAAAATCAGTATACACCATTAAGATATTGCTTAGTCCATTATCCCATAGAATGTACTCATTTCCTTCTGTGGTGCATGAGCAAAAAGAGAGCAGCAGTCCCCATTGTAGGGCGAGTATTACATTCTTCATTTATACAGTCCTATTTTATATATGGAAACATGCAGTTTGACAATTTTTTTCCATTTGTCTGACACTTCAGGCTTCTGGAATCCACAGATGAAGCTTATGGCCTTGCTATCCATACTATATGCACACAGGTACTTTCTATTATCTTTAACCAGAGATAGATAATGGAAAAAAAATCAGGAAAGACCAGACAAAAGTATATAATTTTAATGCACTTGTTGCAATAGTGTAATGAAGTATTTCTTGTCCCTCAAAAGGGGACAGAAATCATGCAATGCTATTTCAGTATAGTCACAAGGAACAATTAAGCAGGTATAGACAATCACAAATTTCAAAAAAGAGTTAGGAAATATTCTTTTCAAAATGAACAGCCTAAGGGGAAAAAAAAGCTTTTTCTTTGCAATTTCTTCCTCTCAACGATCCCTTTTTTCCTGCTACCTTCTACACATCTGTGTAAATAACAACTCACCAGGTATCAAAGGTGGTTTGTCTCTTTGAGTGGTTTGCCACCATGCTGGTGTCTGCTGGTAACACAGGGGCTCTGTTTGACACATTGTTTTCTAGGTATGTACTCTCTGGACGTGGAGATGGAACTGAACAGAGAAATAGCAAACAATGTATACTGAACTTCAGCAAAAGTCACATCCTTCAATTGTCTGTTTCCTCTTTACTTCTTTTATAGAAGATGGAAGACACTTGTACTTTATATACAATTAGAAGAAATCAGTGTACATTTTCACAGGTTGGAAACCAAGTTTTCTGTGACATTGTCAAGATAATGTTACTATAGTATATTATCATCATCAGAACTTGGGCAAAACATTCTTGGATTTTGAGACCATATCTATCTACAGGGAGCTGCAAGGGCAAATGATATTTAAAAACAGGAAGTGGAACAGAAGGTTGAAATACTGTCATTAAAGACATTAATTACTACAGTTTATCTTCACTTAGGCTTTTAAAAACACTTGGCCTGAAAAATTTTAATATGGACTTTAATGCAACTACTCCATATAAATGAAAGGATCACAATCAGATGCTATGTTTTGTTTAATAACAGGCCTATCGTACTCAACTCAGATATTCTATTGTAGATTTTTCAAAATAGGTTATACATACTTAAAAATAAATTTGTTTTCAAAACTATGAGACCCACCAGGAACATCCGTATTGGATTAAAAACAAATCAGATGCTAGTTGCACCATTACTGCAGCATCATGCAGTACTAACCATCAAAATGGAATCTGAAGACAGAACAGGGGACTGTAACAAGTTTTTGTTTAAGCTGTACCACACAAACACAGCCTAATAATCCTTGTAATACTTAGAAGTCAATATTTAAGAACTGAGCAAATATGAATTTACTTTTTTCATAATAACTTTTTTTGTCAATAGGTTTATTATCAATGTACTATTTAAATACAGCACTGCTTTTCCAATGAAATAATTAAATCTGTGAACTAAAATATATTTGTTTCATAGATAAAATTAAACATGAAGGAATATCTAGTTTGTAATAAGTTACTGAATTCAATCCCAGACCTAGAGTTTCCTTAGCACATGATGTACGGAAAGTCATTCTTCCTTGGAATCTCATTTCATTATGTATATTAAAAAAAAAAATATATATATATATATATATAAAAAATCCATGTCCAATTATAGGAATGTTTCAAGGATTAATAAAAGCAGTTCAGGGTTGAGGATCCTTGAGGATTCTCTGTTCTGTGTGCTCCAAAACCTTAGTAAACTCAAAAGCATTGCCCAAAATAGTACAAGCTTTAATATGGCTCACAAGTTTTAATATTGCAACAGGATACTTACAAGGACTGGCAGATTTTAACATGCCTAAATCAGGTCATCAGCCAACTGATGAACCCAAAGAGGATCAGTGGGAGATTGGTGACTCTACTTAAGGTTATTAGGTGACTCATAATCAAATTTTAGCTCATTGGGAGTTTTTAATGATCAGCGGAGTCTCACAAGCCTCCTAACACTTGCAGGACAGTAATTAGCTTCTTATCATCGTCCTCCTTTTCAAAAGGATTACCCAGGTTTAGCTGTGAGGCAGCTGCTCAGAAATCACCATCTTTTCTATATAAATTGCCATCTTTTGTTTAGAGGTCATTGTTCATCTTTGTTGCATTAGAACAGTGCATGTTTGTGTGTGTGTGTGTCTGTGTGCATATGTATTTTTTTGCAGTACCCACTCCTGTTCTATTATTTATTCTGAACTAGATTTACATAAATGTGTTTTATTTGTGGTAGGAAATTCTGATTTTAGTAAATCTGAACAAAAGATATGAATATAGGACTCTACTGGTGAAAAGCAAGAACTGCATTTCCATGTACCTTCTACATTATCTGAAATAGATCAATAAGTATGTTAATTTGTTACAGGTACAAAGGTGTTTAGATATAATGTTGATAAGAATTTAAGAGAGGAACTGATGTTTAAAAACACTGATAAACTGTTTACTTTGGTGATTTTCATTTATCTTCATTAACTCCCTGATAAAGCTACCTTGTGTTTTACAAAGTACTGCACTGGATATACTTTTCAATCAAAGTGAGTTATCATTTGCAAATAGATAATATAATGATATTAATACAGTTGCTATGTATTACCTAGCAGGTCAGCCCAGTCTCTGTTTCTTCCTATAAACTTTTTTAGTTGTTCGTGTTAGTTTGCAGTACCCATTTCCACTATTTCAGTTATATTCTATGTTAAAACTCATTTAATTTTGAAAGGTCCATCATAAAATTACCTCTGTAAAAGCTGCCGACTCTTCTTGGAACAGGGTCATTATAGAGAATTCTATTTTCTTTAGTAGATGCTCCATCTTCTGTGTGTGGATCATGATATGTTCCACCCTAAACAGAAAAACAGTCAACTATTTAAAATTAAAGAACATAAACTGATCTGCACTGTTTTTAACCAACGTACATAAGCAAGAAATCCCAAACTCAACTACACACAATTTTCCTGTCATGTAATTAACAACTGCCATTATCAAACCACAGATTATGGAATTAATAATTATTTGTTTTTGCTTTTTTCTTCCAGAAGGACAAAAATGGCATTAATAAAATTTTGCCCCTTAGTTGTAATTTTAAAGACTTTAGCATGATTCCGACCTCAGATTTTTGCCGTGAATGAAATGCAGTTGTAACATCTCTGGAGGAATCTTTTCCTGGAGGTCTTGTTAAATTCATTTCTGATGGGATCTGGTCATTCTGCTAATAGCAAATTTTAAAAAGTAAAAAGGAAATGCATATAATCTGTGATAAATGCAACATTATAGCACTATCTCTTATCAGCTGTTATACAGTAGCACCTAGAAGTACCAACAGTCAAAAAGTCTACTGCATAAAAAATAAGAGGTAGTTTCTGAACTTAAAAATTTGTAAGCTAAATAGTTAAGTCAGACAGGATAGAAAAAAGATACCACCATCTCTATTTTACAGAATAAAGTACTTTCTGGAAAGTACTTTAAGCAAGAACTTATGCATGTCCTTAGAAACAGATATGCACGTAATTTGCTGCCAAATATGATTTAGCCCTAATCTTAAATGAACCAGATGCTACAATTATTTCTGCAATCAGGACCAGATAAAATTAAATGATCTCTCCAAGACCACACAGGAAATTATACTGAAACCCATAAATAAATCTAGAATGTCCAAAACGGACAAAAGGTTAAAAACCCAAAGGATTCTGATTTCAATTCACTGTATGAGTGATTTGCAAAATCTATTTTGCCTTTTATTAATAATGACCTGTCCTCACTGCACAGATAAAACAAACCTTGAAACTGTGCCATGATGAGAAATGCAGCTAAAATCAATGCTTTAAATTGCATTTTGGTTCTAAAATTTACAAGAGGCTGAAACATTTGATTAAATTACTACTTGTGTAACATACCTCTTATTTGTCACCAGTTAAGCTACAAATAAGAGACTGTAATAGCAACTTGTACTTGATTTTCTTCTGCTTGACCCCTTTTGTGTACATTAACCTGAAAATTAAAAAGAATCTCCCCCGCAAAGCATTTTACTGAGACATGTAAAGCACAAAAGCTAACACTGAACATCTTTTTTTAAAAATCTCTTTCAAAGATTTAAAGCCAGGAAAACAAAGAATGTTTTTTCTTTAAACTTCATAAAATGTGAAGGGAGAGGGAGAAAAGCAGCAGTGAGAGAGAGAGAGAAAGGGAGAGAAGGGGACAGAGGGAGAGAAGGGGGGAGAGAGAGAGAGAAGCAGAAGGGAGAGGAAGTGAGAGAAGGATGGAAGGATGGAGGGATAGAAACCAGTAGAACTGAAGGGAAAAAATTAATAGGAATATAATAAAGAAACATGGAGAACAATTCTGTTATTCTTGAACTTTTGAGTTCAGTAATGTCGAGGGAAATGAAATTTTCTTAGTTCTGATATAGAACATGTTAAAAAAACAAATGGGATAGGAGAAAACCCAAGAATTATTTCTTCGTGAAAATGCCTTTATGAGGCTCAATAAGGCAACTGTTAATTTAATTCTAATTTGTTTTTGAAACTTACGAAAACAAAGAAAAAATAGCTGAACAGCACTACAGAACAGTATTTTTTCTTTCAGACTTCAGTTGAAATATACATTTGAAAGTAAATTTAAAATTATTTAAAATTAAATCATTTAACTGAAGACTTAAGTTTAAAGATGTTGACCATAAGAGATAAAGACACGTACTTTACAAATAATTAGAAGCAACTGATTGAAACACGCATTCCAAAGCAAACCAAAATGAACAAAATCATAAGCAATGAGTGGTACATCAATTTTTCTAATTAAAATAGACGTTTGTCAACCAACTGTCAAAGAGAAAGAATGATTTGCTAAGAACACTGTCTCTACATAATATGAAGTAAAATTAAAATTGCTTATCAAATTAACATTCTCTACATATTGCAGAAAAAAATCCTAATACACTGAAGAGTACAAGGTAGTGTGAGCTTTTATTATCAAAACTCAAATGCTGGTGTTACTGCCCTTTTACAGTAATATTTTCAAGAATAAGTAACACATAGCTCAACTGAAATGTATGAGAGAGAAAATGACTACACAAAAAAGAAATAAAACCTCGTTTTGAAATGGAGCTGCTATAATGCCTTTTAAATGGTTATTCTCTTTTAAATTAGACTGTATTTCTCCTATTTTGATGAGATTTTTCTCCCTATAATGAAAATAGATAAGCCTGAATGGAGGAGATATAGTAAGTACAAAAATGATGTATTAACGTGCTTAACAGAAAAAAAGATTTATGCCTTTTTTCCTACTAAACTGAAGAGCCACCAACTAACTGAAAACTTCTTATGGTATTTGTAGACTGCTATCCAGTTGGCTACAAATATTTCCTAGCTTTCAAATATTTCTTACTTCTAAGTAGAAAAAAGTCTTTTAGTCTCTCATAAAACATATTATTTAGACCTTAAGTAATTTTTATAGATTTTTTCTGACTTCCTTCAATTTGTCAACAAATCTGAACAAGATGTTCTCTCCTTAGAAGTCACTCTACCACAGATATATGTATAAAAAAAAGCTCATTTTCTGTACTTCTCTTTGCACCACTTTGCTGCAATCTGCATTAATGCTATAGCAATTTAAAGACTTGGGGACAAATGCAATCCCCCTGAGTAAAATATCAAATAATTCAGAAGTGCTGTATATGAAAAGTAAATCAACTTAAAACTGGTCCTTGCTCTAGACTCATGAAATAATGATCACATTAAAACATAACAAGACATCTAGTGAGAGTAATCACTGCATCACGGTTACAGAGTCAGTTAATCGGTGATTTCTCCACTATAAAATCTCTAACCTACTCCTCTTATTTATTATACTAATCAAGAGAAATAGTGCAGCGTTTTTGATATTCTGCTAGTAAATTATGACATTTCAGCCATAATCTCCTGCTATAAGCGAGTGAAAAGCTCACTTTTAAAATATTTAAAATTAGCTTTCATAGCAAAAAGACACACAAGAAAAAGCCCAAATAAGAGAAGGTTAATTAAGGAAAACAATATGGTAAGAATGACATCAGAGAGCGTAACCAATGAATAGCAGCTACTTACTACATTTTAACTTCACAGACAGATGTCTGTTCTCACACTTTAGTACTTTAAAAGAATGGTGTTCACAGTTCAATTTTTTTTTTTAACAGCCTCCTCCTTTGCGCTCTGAATATTTAGCCTGTCTGAAAAATCTAACATTCCTTGCCGTAAAACAACACAAAAAATAAACAACTATGCAAACAAATAAATAGAAGAGAGAAAGCAGGACACCTTCCCTACATGAAATATAAGGAGGAAGGAAAGTCTTCCATTATAGGCAGTATTTTGAACTAACCCTATTAGTGTCTTCTGTACAGTCTTCTCGTGAAGAGCCAACAGACCTTGTGAGTGACTTATGCTGCACCTGTGGAGATAACAGTTGCAGGCTGTTTGCTCTGGCTGCCATCCCTTGCCCTGTGTTTAAGCCACCCTCTGAGCCCTTTGACCTCACTCTGTCCCGGCTCACATACATAGAGTGTCTATGAGGGCGCTGCTGTGAAGAAAAAGGACTGGTATAACCTAGACCATAGGAAAAAGATTCATGAGGAGCAGACAGTGAGTGAGAATGGCTTCCATCTGCGTGATCTGGCAGTTTTAACTCCTCCATTGTTTTGGAGTGTCTTGTTGACGGTCTTCGGGTGTCCAGGGTACCCTCACCGCGGTTGTTCCTCCCAGATGGACTGAGCAAAGTTCTGTTATCGCTGTGTCGGGGAGGAGTTGGACTGGTAGGAGAGTTCAAGTCCATACAGCTGGATGGAAAATATCTACTGTTGTTTGGTTCTGCAGCTTGAGCCCTGGCCTCAGAAAGATTGCCCACGGATTTTGAGTCAGTCAGAACCCCGTGGCCCTTTGACTTTGTCCGATATGAAGGACTCTTAGAAGACTGTGGAATAGTATCAATATAGCTATGGCGACTATGCTTATCACCGGGTTGCAGCGTCCCAGTCTTGTTTTGAGAAGTTTCCATAAATGAGTGCCGGTTCTGCTGAGATCTGGTGTTTGACTTCAGGTATTTTGTACCTGGACCATCAGCACTTTTTGAGTCCACATTAAAATCAAATTCTGTTTTTGCCTTTGCTTCCTTTGGACTGAGAAGATGTGGCATGTTATTGTTGGCTAGATCCTTGTTGCCAGATCCAGATGGGTTGCTTGATTTTTTTGTATGCATTGGACTATGTGCAGCTCCAGGGAGGTTTCCATTTAAAAAGCTTTCATTTGTTGGAAGACCCTCTTCTCTTGGCAGGCCAACCCCTAGAGTCTGTATATCCTTGCTGTTTGATCTGTGATGTGACTGCAAAGCAGAACTTTTGCTGGCTTGGTTTCTACATCAAAATGCATAAAGAAGGATTAATATACCAGATAACATAGTCATGTATTACTAACCTCAACTTTAATAAAAGCACACTCATGTCAAGATGGAGGTGTCCTTAAAAACACAAAAGTTAACTGCAGTGAGATCAAATATTACCAGCTAGACAGCAGGAACTCCCCTAGAATAACAGATTTGCAAGTGTTAGTACGTTGTTGTTTCTTATTGGCTAAATCCTGACAGACAAACTCAGCTTTGCTTAACATTTTAAAATATAACCTCAAAAATTCCAACATATATATTTGCATGTTCATACATACGTGTGAATAATATATATGTAGATCACTACTGTAAGCACTACATTATGAGAGTTAGCTGCATATTCATTGAAAGAATTCTTAAATACATCTGGCATACCAAAGTTAAGGTGGAACAGTCAAACGCACCAACACTGGCAAAAAAACCTACACAATCACTGCTCCATTAGCCAGATAATGTAGGTCTGAGGATGGGGGTGTGTGTGTGAAAAAGAGTATATTGTGCTGGTGAAGACATCCAAAAGGAACGTGCCCGAGTTCAGCACGGCCTAGCAAGCCCTACAGGACAACCAGGTCTAACGCAGGAACCCTGACCTCTGCAGAACTCTGCACTACCCCAATTTTTGGCATACTAACTCATCCCCAAAACTGTACCAGACTTGCTGGAACCAGATGGACTTGGTGCAGGGACACTCAGTATCTTTGTTGTACATTTCAGCTCTCCTGGTTTTGGAATTACAGAACTATTATGGGATCATGAGTTGGCTCTGCAAACATTCAGCTTGAGTTTAGGAGAATTTATTAGCTCAGGTCTCATGGCATATAAAAACAGTTCTGCTTCTGGACTTATGCTGGCCCTGGAAACAGCGCAGCCATGACTAAATGGTGCTGTGTCTGTGCCCATTAGCCTTGATGGACCAACGCTGGTTTAGCTCAGAGCTAACTTACTTATCTCTGCATCTAATTCTATCATAATCTAGAATTCAGATAAACTACTGAGAAATAAACTAAGAGATGACCGTTTAGACAAGTTCCTATCTTGTTAATTATAATTGGACAATGCTTCTATATCACCCACTTTCAGTGATCTAATTATGTGCTCTATTATAGCTCACATAAATTTAGCAATTTTAATGTCAAGTTGTATTTTTTAGTTAAAAGGATAGATATCTTCCTTTACTTTTAGCTTAGAGATATAAGCAGCCTAGTAATTTTAAATCAAGCAGGTAGGCAAAGCTTTGTATTATACAAAAAGTTTCCTATGGGCTCCTATGCCTTGGCATCAGAATGGCCTAACTTCTATCCTAAACATTTACAAAAGCAGCTAAAACTTTTCAGTGTCTATCTCAGAGCCAGTAAAGACTGTAAATGCCATAGCCCCAGATCTTAAAATGAGGAATGCCTAGGATTAAAAGCAGCTATTGTTCTGCATGCTTTAGAAGACAACCTCTAGGAAGTCTTTTGTTAGAGGAACAACCTGAGGCTCTCTGCACTGAAGAATTTCCTTGAACAATATGGAACAATATGGTTCCACAACATGGAATGATATATATCTATATCTATATATCTATCTTAATGTACCTAAAGTGCTGAAAAACCTACTTTTCTTTTCTTGAAGATGATGTTGGATTTAAGCATGACAGGAACTTACTCACTGGAATAACAAATGACAGGTACGATGGTCACATGACTGCATTTACCTGTTAGATAAAGTGTTGCTGTCTACATGGTAAGGTTTTCTCTTAGTTGACCGTGAAGGCGAACTTCCACAGCGATCCAAGAGTCTTTGAGTTTGAAATGAAGGATGGTTCAAACATTGTTCTGTCAAATACCTATCTGCTGGATCTAGCTTTAGTAAGTTCTTTGGAAAACAAACCCCAGAATTTAAGTGTTAGTATCTGTATTCGCATCAGCAAAAACTAAAACAAAGCAAAGAACATTATTGGGATAGTTTTTTAATCTCCAGATTTTCTATGATCAGAGAAAAGTGCCAGAATAATTTAATGTTATATTACTAAGTTACATATAACCTGAGCAAAACAAACACTTTCAAAATACTATGTTCTACTTATGAATGGAAGGTCTCAAACTTCTTTATTATGAATATTATTACTTTTTTTTTTTTACACACACTTTTTTCAGGATATACCTTACAAGAATTTTGCTCGGAATGAAAAACATTAAATTTACCTGTAGTAAAATGGTATCAATGAAATAATAGGCTTTATAAACATAAACAGAACAAGCATATGAACAGAACGATCTTATTAACACAAAAATATTCTTTTGAATGTAATATCTTTAAAAATAAAGGATTCTGATTTTTACTTCAGTAGGGATCAAGTCCATCTATATTTTTAAAGACTCATCTAAACTGCTTAGAATGTGCTCAGAATAACATCTGCCTTACAATTTTCTTAGATCTGTTATGTTTCTGAACAAAGACACTTTCTGACGTATAGAGAATGAACATTAAATTATAACACTAGAAACCAATGGGTTGGGTATTTTGAGAAGTTCGAAAAGTTTCTTGCAGAAACTTAAACAGTCTTGGAATATTTCAACATGCATGATTGTGAGCAAGGATAAAAGTTTGAATGACTATTAAACAACAAGAACAGCTATTTTTAAGGGTTATATAGGTTGAATAAAGAATAGGCTTATGTATATATATGCGTGTGTGCGCATGTGTGTGCGCACGTGCCTGTGTGCATGCATACACTTACACACGCACACACAAAACGGTATCTACATATGCATTAAAGTAGTATTTTATCACTTAACCACACACTAGCTTCCCTTCACAGGATTGATCCCTGCACTTCAAAATGGAAAATGTTCAAGAAACAAAGCAAATATTCAACATTTCTATGCAGTTTCGGCATAAGATATGTAGTATCTCTCTTTTCCAACTGACAAACCGTGCACTGAATCATTAATTTTTTCCTAACTTTTTTCCTGATGCTCACCACTACAGTGTCTCAAATGGCCTAAACAAACATGAGAAGGCTACAAGTGTGACTTTCACATTCCTGCTTAGATGAGAGGATGTTCAGAGGCTAACCTCAAGTGCCTTTGCACTAACTTGCAGAGCTTGCGCCACAAGCAAGGAGAACTGAAAGTTCATAGGCAATCATGAGGCTGTGAACATGACTGAAAGCACAAAGAACTGGTAGGAGAGCACTGGAACATGGTTGCTGACAGGTATAGCTGGCTTTGGAAGGCTGAGGGGTGGGGAAAGAAGAGTGGCCCTCCGTACAAATGGGTTCCTGGATTTCACCAAGTACGAAACAGAAGGTGTGTCTGCAGACAGTCTCTGAGACAGGATTAAAAGAGAAAGCTGTATTTGCGTTATAGTAGGGGTTTGCTACAGACCATGTGTCCAAAAGGATGAAGTGGATGACTTTCTGTAACAAGCAAAAATTTCCTGACCACAGGCTCTTATCCTCATAATGGATTTCAACTATCCAGACAACCAGCCTCTGTAGACAATCCATGAGATTTCTAGACTATGTTGGTGACAATTTCTTAATGTAGCCATTGTAGGGGCCAACCGACCAAGGGATGGACTGTACTCTACTTGACCAGCTGCTCATCAACAGTAAACAACTAGTGACAAATCTGGTCAAAGAAGGCAGCTTGGGTTGTAGCGACTCTGAGGCGATTAAGGTCAGGATTCAAAGGAAGGGTGGAAAGATAAACAGCAGCAATAGGACTCAGGACTTACGAGAGCAGACTTTAACTTCTCTAAGGGATCGCTAGGCAGAATCCCCTGAAAAACTGCCATCAGAGGAAAGGTGTCCAGGAAAGTCAGCTGATTTAAAAAGAAAAACTCTGAGAGTTTGGGAATAAACCATCTCATTGTACAGAAGACCACAAAATTTGACAGGTCAGCTTGGCTAAACAAGGAACTTCTTAATGAACAAAAATGCAAAAATGGAGCATGTAAGAAGTAGAGTCAAGGATGGGATACAAAAGAAGAATATAAAAGCGTTACTTCCTACGAAATTAGGAATGCCAAAGTCTGGGGCTAAAGGTGGAGCTACAGCAAGCAAGGATCATAAAGCGTAACAAGAAGGGATTCTACAAGTATGCTAGCAGCAAAGGGAAGTTCAGAGAAAATATGTCTGTTGCTGAATACGGGAGACAACTGAATTGCAGATGATATGGAAAAGGCTGAAATACTCAATGTCTTGTTTGCTCAAGTTGTCACATGCAAAGCTTGCTCCTAAATTCCCAAATGAATGCTTGCAAAACAGCATGGTTTGAGAAGACGGGAGGAAGGGAGCAACAAAATCATGGGGCTAGATGGATGTCTCCTGTCTAGAAGAGTAAAATTCAGGATTACCCCAAACTTGGCTGCCTCCTCATTCATCTACACCACAAATGCCCTATTTAGAGATATATCAAGAATTCACACCTTCAGCTGACATAAGTTGAAGCTTAGGTTATTCAGTAATCTAGTAATCAGACCTGAGGTTCCTGGGAATGCAGATAATAAGGAACACACCAAGTGTGGGCGTGTGCCAGACTGCCCAGTGTCTGGAGAAGAGACAGGCATAGAGCAAAGTATGTGCAGCATTTATTGCATGAAACTTAACCACACATCTCTTCTGTTCTTTTCTTGTAGTCTTTTCCTCAATCTTTAGCAACTTCCCAACTTCTGAAATAAATAATATAGGTTAAACACACAAATATCCCCTCTACAGAATCTCTGACCTTCTTCACAGAAATGTTGAAAAGAATTACTTAAACAAAAGTGGAATGGAATTATTTGGAAACCTATGTTCCCTGAAATTCAAGTGCTTTATTTTGCAACTTTTGTAACTTTTAAAACACAGCAAAAGAACCCAAAAGACACTGAGGTGTAACATATAAGAAATGCAATAAAACAAAAAATAAAAACAAAACCCGAGCATGCATAACTATGGTCTGAAGAATGATCTTCAAACTGCTGTTCTGCAATATATGCTACTAAAGCTTGAGCTACAGTTAACTATGATGCCAAGAAAAAGCTATTTTCTGTGAACTTCAAAACTGAGGAGAATGTATAATACTGAAACAAGCAATTATATATACCCAAGGAGCCTAACTTTGCAGACTACATGAAACCAAGACAAAAAGCTATGCTGACTCTTTTTATAAGGCAGGGAAATTAAATGAAAATGATTTGAACTGATTGTGTTAAAGGAAATAAAAACAACTTTGGTGGATTTTTACCGATTACATAATACTTTAAAAGGCAAGTAAAAAGCCAAGTATACCCCCAAACATATGATTTCTGGTTTCCATGACAACTGGCAGATTGGCTTGGGATCACACAATTCATTCAGAGTTGATTAGCCATATCTGCATTTCATAATATTTGTCCCAGATTGCCTCTAACTCTTAGATGGTACCCCTGTGATTCTACAAACATAATTTCTGTTATTGTGATGTTTCTTCAGCTTAGTGGGGCTAAAATAATGGCAGGACTGTGCTGCAACTTACCATTCTGATGTTTTTACAGTGCAATCAGAATGCATTGCATACCCAGGAATATGGCACAAATACATAGCAGAATATTTCACAGTATGGGACTTTTTTGGAAAGAGCCATCTTCTCCAGATCACCTGCAGGAAACCATCTCAGAACCATATCCTAGTGTGGCCACAGGGAACTAGCTGGCTTGTTCCAAAACAGGACTGGAGAGCAACGTAACATATAGGCTGTGTAGAGGCGAGCAGCAGCCAGCAGATTAAGAGCTCAGACATATAAACAAATTACTGTGCATCAACTTCATCTCTGACAACTGTCCACATCCTCCTGCTTATCCAGCAACAAATGCACAACTCCTCAGGTTAGTGTAACCCTCTTTCAGTGTGGATTTATCTAAATTTGTCACAGGCTGAACACTCACACCGCAGCATTACTGAAGTAACCTGTTCATCTGAATGGTTGTCAGAGTGAATGCATGCTGGTGCAAATATTGGTGACTCTTTTGTTTGAAACATACTTTGTTTATCAAATCAAACAAATTTGAACAGACTCTCCTTGGCATTTGCAAAGGGTATGTTCCTGATTTCTTGGAAATATCAAATCCTTGCTACAAACAATGGCAATATCAAAATATCCCAAAAGGAAGTTATTCAAAAATACTTTTAAAATGTATTATATTAGGAAACAAAGATAAGTCACATCTTTCCCTACACATTACAGGAAGAAAATAAATATATTTCCCACCTTCATAAGATCAAGTAATACACCACTTAAAATTCCCAAGTATCTTCTCTCCAAAGACTGTGGATGATTGACTGCAGGGAACTGTAAAAGTAATTTAGTATAAATATATGGAGAAGATAAACAAGGTATACATCAATACAACCTTTCAAAAAACAGAAATTACACAGGGAGTTAAGGCATATAACTTAATGGGAATCATGTGGAATCATACATACTAAAAGAATTACATGTGCTAAAAGAATCACAGTGCTTTCTGAACATTACAAAACATTATGGTGAAAGAAATAACTGATGTACCATATGCATCTAGTCCAGCAAGGAAAGTATTCCTGATTAGGAGAGTACTCAGCAGAATTTCTCATAAATGAAAAACAATTAAGTCAGATTTATAAATATGTTTGTGGCGTTATGACTGACAAAGTGTGGGTGGTTTAAAATAGATTAAGAGTTAACATAACTAATATTCCTCCCCAAAAAAGGATTAAAAATAGATTTGAGATAATTTCATTGTTGTGAATATATAGGATTAACTAAATATCAAAGATTAACCAACAATTCCAAAATGCTTTTAGGGAAAAACTTCGAGAAAACAGCATGGCAACTATGCAAAGATTTAAGGTTCAGCATTACTCCTTTGGTCGAGCTGCAGTAAGAACCGGCAACACCATGAGAATTACTGCACGCTGCTGCAGGGCATCTTTGTCAGCTACAGTCTTGACAAAACAAGATGAAGGCAGTATTTGAAACTAGTCTTAACTGTCTGGAAAGAAGACAGGCAGGCATGATTTGAGGAAGGAAAAAATAATACAGAATTGCTTTTGTTGATTTTTTTTTTTGGTTTGTTTTTATTTTAGATTCCCATCACTGTCTTCTGGAACTTAAAGGTGGGATATTCGTACTTTGAGATTTTATGAAGGCTTGCCAGATCTATTCCAATATAGAAATATAGCTGGACATTCCAAAGAAGGAATATAATGATAATGTTAAAATGATTCAGTAAAGTCATTAGATGAATAGTCAGAACAAGCAGAGTTGCAGAAAACCAAATGAATGCTGTAAAGTACAGCATACATTTTCGCAGCTTCATCCTTGCCTAAATTTGAATCATTGCATTTTTCATATCAATATTAATGCAATCATTTCCAACAATACATTCTAATGTAAACCACTTGGTGCTTTGATAGAGGTTACAAAAATATTCAGTAAGTTTATGGTGCCAAATATAGCCAATTTTTTTTTAATTAGACAGGTAAATGAGGAGAAAAACATTATATGGGATTAAAATTTTTCCCTGACAAAGTTAGGTACTCTAACACTGGATCACAAATCGCTGGTCAACAGCCACAGCTTTTGACTCAGGCTAAAGACTCCTTAAGTAACAGCAATGGTGAAAGAAGCGGAAGAAAGACAAGAAAGAATAAACTCATTGGTATATTAAAATGAGAAGCTAGACAAAACAAGCAGACTTAGATACACCACTGATTTAGAAGAACTGATTTGAGAAGTCTTCTAAGTTATGAAGACAAGATAGCACCTCAACCAGCACAGGACATCCAACATATGCAGAACATCCAGTTTTATCAATTTGATCTCCTACAGATTACTGAGATTTGCCACCAACTGATCTTGCTTGACGTGTAAACAAGCTGAATAAACAAATGAAATGAAAAAAGGACCTTTTCTTCCTTTTAATCAAACGAAAGAAAATTTGTTCAACATTTCATCGCTATACCATAATGTCAAGTACAATGAGTTGAAAAGAAATAAATAAAAAAGATTGAATCCCTGGGCATGGCATGCATTGAAATCACAACAAACAAAACACATAAACTGATTTCAGTGAGGTAACCTGAAATTTAAAAGCTAAATATATAGGTCAGTGTTTTCAGAATTAGAAATTAAGGCTGGAATTCCAAGAGGGGCATTAAAAAAAAAAAAACCCTCCAAGAACCTCATGGATCCTAACTGATGCTGATTTTAGAGAAAACTGGGCATTTCAATACCACAGCAGATGTGAGGAAGGGAAAAAAAGGAAAGGGGAAAAGGGGAAAAGAGGAAAAGTGGAAAAAGGTGGGAAAGGGGGAGAAGGGGGAGAAGGGGGAGAAGGGGGAGAAGGGGGAGAAGGGGGAGAAGGGGGAGAAGGGGGAGAAGGGGGAGAAGGGGGAGAAGGGGGAGAAGGGGGAGAAGGGGGAGAAGGGGGAGAAGGGGGAGAAGGGGGAGAAGGGGGAGAAGGGGGAGAAGGGGGAGAAGGGGGAGAAGGGGGAGAAGGGGGAGAAGGGGGAGAAGGGGGAGAGGAAGGAGGAGAAGAGAGGACAAGAGAGGACAAGAGAGGAGAAGAGAGGAGAAGAAAAGACGCATATTGGCATTAATCACAATTTATCCAAAACTATACAACTGAGATTAAGAGATTTGTAATAACCTCTAGAGTAGCACATGACAAATCCTGTTAGTAGTATTTTACTCATCTAGATATCAGCAAATATTTGCAGGTGAATGCACTATTATGAGCCTGTGAGTACAATTCACACTCCTTAAAATTATTTTTCAAAACAAAAGAAATACACTTTTATTTGTGGGAAAAGAGCAATGAATCCAGACACTTTGTTTACAGTTCCCAGAGCTGCGCAAATTTGCATGATAAACACAAGTTCTTCATTGTGGCCTACTTTGATCCCATCAACATTCTAACTATGAATTTTCTAAAAAATCCTGTTGAGCTAACACATGAAAGCAAAAATACTGACACCAGGGAACATGCAGCAGTCTTGCCTTCTGGCACTCACATTTACCCCAGTGCATAAAAGCCATCACCGTTCGTCCAAACGGGCTGGAGTCATACATAAAATATACCCACATAAAATATTGAGCTATATTTAAAATAGCTGAAAATAAAAGAAAACAAGAAAATTCAGGTCAGTGATTAAGACAACAGACAACAAAAAAAAAGACAAATATGAAGACAACATTGTAAGTGGAAGTTTGCTATGTTTGGACTGAAGTGTCAAAGAGCAGGAAGTCTTAAAGATCCTTACTGCAGTACTTTCACCTCTTCTCATTTACATCTCCCACATCTTCCCAACTCTCACTTACATCTAGGGAACTTTCTCTATAGCTAGGTGCATATATTTACACACACACCTTCCTCACAGTAAATACTAGCTTCAGACCTATGTTCTAAAGAATAATGCAGTACAAACACCCATTTCCAAAAGGGTTTCTTATTTGGAAGCACTCCATGTGCACTTTGAGCACATGTAGAAGTACTAGATTCACTTTCATGAATCACGTCCCATTGTTTGTTGCATTACTTCCCGTAAATTACATTATGTGAGCTTTGAAGGAAAATGAAAGAAGATTAGCTCGAATATGCTTGTTGCCACATAGTCTTCATGCTACTTATTCTTCTTTTTACTTTGCATCCTTTTAAAGTGGTTTACCAGTGATTGAGCTATTTTGCAAGTTCAAGACTGCTACATTGATCTTAGACAGCATCTTAAGTGAGCCAAGCTTTTCACGTTTCTTCCATCAGTTTGCATGAGGCAAGCAGGTTTTTAGTAGATGCTGTAACTTGTTTAAAGCGGAATACGCTGAACAAATCCAAACCATTTAACCCTTCTTATCAAGCTCCTCTTCGACCTATCCAAGATAGGTAATATTTTTGTCTTCTTGTAGAACGACCATTATAAGGAAGACCGTACATCTGGAATAATAAGCGAAACATGAAGGTGTGCTAAAGCCATGTAAAGCTGTTCTACGAGATTGCTATCCATTGGGTGATTCAGATTCACCAGTTTACTTATACCTTATTTGTAGAATAATAATTACAGCTCTACACTACCAGGTATGTTTTCCATAAAGGTATGAGCCTGTTAATACTTTTCAATCCTGTACAGCATTATTTTAAGTCCTTGGGTCTTCAAAATGCATGGATGCTCTCTGCCTCAAAAGGACAGAAAGGAAGACCACTAAATACTCCCTAATCCTCAGCAGGGGGAAAAATTGTGCATATATATGCATGGGAAAAATGAGGAAGGAGGGAAGAGGGAAAGTATGCAAACGTGTCTGTATACATGTATATGTGGCGCCACAGTATTTGAATTAGAATTTTTAAAATCCTGTGCTACAATATGGTAGTAATTACAGTAATGGTAACATAGGGATTCACAAAGTCTAGAGATAAACCTATGGATAAACAAATCGACATCGTGGGCTGGTTTCTATCTTGAGAAAAGCCAATGCCGGATCCAGCTTGTAAACAACATTTGCATGACCACAGCATATAGAGCGTATCTTCTATCTGCTATGCACCAGAACATCTTCGAGTATTAAGCACTAAGTTACATTCAGAATTACTTTTTAATCCTGTCTTCTGTCGTGGAACAAAATCTTCCCCTGAATTAACTAAGGAATATCATTTGAACCAACATTTTTGTAGTATTTTTCACATTTAAGCTATTATTCAGACTTCAATTAAGTATTCTAAAGTTACTTTCTATTTGAACACATAGAATAGAAAAAAAGGTCTGACCCACTGCTTTAAAACAGTGTCAAGTACATATAGAACACTGCAAAAAATGCTTGTCTAAACTGTTTTTAAAAACCTCCACTGACAGAGGTTCTACAAACATGATCAGAAATGCTTATGGATTACCTAACCTTGTAGCTAAATTAATTATCCTAACACCTTAAGCCAACTACTACTTTTCCTACCATCAACAGCTAAAGCCAATTTATGGCAACCTTTAGTACATTAAGACAACTATGTCTCCTTCTTTCTCTTTGTCCTTGCTTCTCTCAGTTTTCTCTTTTACAGCGTAAAACTTAAAGCTCCACCGGTGAAATCTTTTAAAACCTCTCTGTAATTTTTTTTCAGCATATTCTCTATATCATGTTAAAAACTGGACAGCTTCTAAAACATTATTATGCTGTATGCATTTAGATCATGATCCAATATAATCACTTTTTTTTTTTAACAACACAGTACTCCTGCCTTATCAGTTTTTTCTATTTCATACTTGTGTATTCAATTTTTAATTTTCAGATGTAATAGTTACGTATCTCTTTACTGGATTTTACATTAGCAATTTCATCCCATTTATCAAGATCAGAAAGTCACCCTTCTAAGCAATGTTAATTAAAAAAGTGACAACCAAAACTGAATTACAAGAAAACAGAAGTGCAATCACTGACCAGCAGTTATTAAAGACAACAGAGCCATTACTTACATACTGCTTTTGGGCTTTTGCCACATTGTACATCCCAAGTTAAGCAGTTTCAACACTCTAGTAAGTCTCTGCCAATATACGATATTGGCAACCCCCTGAAAGGGTAATAATGCTGTCAGTAGGAAGAGATTCTTTTCTTCATCACGTAGCTTACAGTAGCTCACCCAGTAACGTAAGCCAAATGGCAGAAAGTTCTTCAGTCATTGTAGCAGCACCCTTGGCCCAAACTTGCTGACACAGCAGCCTTAGAGAGCAGGCATGAATTTTTCACACCCTGAACTGACACAGCTATGTCACTAAACTTCATAGTGCAATTGTGGCAGAGTAATGCTAAGCTGGGTATAAATGCTAACCTGCATGACAAAAAAGTCAAAGAAATGAAAGTAAATTTATAATCCACTTTTAACAGTAAAATAAACACATTTACACAACCTAATACTGGTGTAACCAGAATTCTACTTATGAATTACAAATGCCTTATCACCTAAATAGTCTATTTACAAAGAAATGCATATAACACTAAACACAATCTAAATGAAAAGAATCTTCATGGCATCAATGACACTAGCACAAATACTGCGTGAACAAATTACAAAAAGAACAAAGCTTTCTCTTACCCGCAAGCCATGGAAGCGAGGGTTGCTGTAGAAGAGCTTCATCTGCTCAGCTGGCAGAGGGCCTAGCACCTTCTGAATGGTAAAGAGCTGGTCAATCTCGCTCTCGCCGGGAAACAAGGGCTGCCCGTCACTCAGCTCCCCCAGAATGCAGCCTACCGACCACATATCCACCGCCTTTCCATAGGGGGCTCTGAAAAGCAAACATATAGTGTTTTCCATCCGCTGACACTACTTCTTACTAAGCTATTTGACTTTATTGGCCATATTTTCGGTGGCCTGCTTTCTTGCAACACAGAAAAATAAACTTTGATATTGAAGAACAGACCTCAAATATGAAGTCCTCTGTTTCTATATCAGATTATCTCATGTATTCCTGTCTGGAAAGGCAGGGCTGTAATTCTCAACTACTCTCTGGAATTTGGTTACCTCTTGTGAAAAATTTACCTACAAGAATATCTTTCTGATTTACAAGCAGTTATCATTTAAAGTTAAACTAGCACTAACTTCTGTTCTCACCAGGGGTTAAAGACTGTGTTGTATTTCTGTATTGCGTTTATTTTTCCATTGTGCTTAATAGGTGGATCAGCATACTGAATTTGGCGACTGAGAGAACAGAAATGATAAGCAATCTTTGTTTTAGCATTCAGCATTCATACAGTGGAATTTTAATTACAGAGGAAAGAGAATGGCTCTGAAATTATTCATGAGTTGAAAAACACAGGTTAGAACACAATGAAAGCATCAGAAAATAGATAATTCTTGTACTGGAGCAAAGCAACAGGCTGGGGCCTCGGGGAGAAGTTCTGATGGGTGGTCTTTGCGTATGCAGGCAACGTAGTGGGGAAAATGGCACTGGGTATTCCAAACTACTGATCACGGAAGGTGCTAGGTCAGCAGTGAGGAGGTGGAGGGAGACCTTGTTTGAAACAAAACTAAGTGATGTGAATGTTAAGACTGGAAAAGGCCATGCCACCTTTTCTTGGGAAGACAGTAGGGAAGTACAGGCACTATGGATCGCTAGAGTCAGGAGAGACTACAGGCTTGAGAATGATTTGCAAGGCAGGTAAGGGTAGAAAATTGGAATACAGAGAATGGAAATTTATATGAAAAGGAGAGCATGGTAAACTACAGCAACATTCAATCCAGAGGCATGAACATTGAAGCAGCACAGAATCTCTCTTGGACAGTTTCTGACTTTCACTGTAAGGTTCTGTTCCTTGGAGTGTTTCTTTAATAGCACACCTCAGTCACACACAGCTAATGCATTACATACTTTTGGCTTTTAGAGGCTCCTGCTGTAGACCAAAACAATTCACTTTCTCTATGCCTGAGTTCTTGCTTGTTAGATTTTAATTGTTTTGTAAACATTCAACTTATTCCAAAAATCTTTTTTGGATGTTTAGGTTTTGAGCAGAATTATGGGAGAATTCTTCTGAGGTCAAAGAAAAAGCATATAAAAAGAATAAAGACTGGAATAAAGGCTGAACAGAAAACATAATTTATTGATTCTCTTTTTGAAAATTGCACTTAATCTCTGTTTCAAGGGATTTTAAGGATATAGTTGGCTTGCTTTTTTCTGGAATGTGGCAACACTTGGAGTTGCAGGTGACAAATCCAACTCTAAATCTAACCCCCTTGCTTTTTCCATATGCTGATGGTTAAAAGATGTCTAGCGAGAGAACACACTTGGACAGAAAAAAGAATCTGCCTTTTCCCTGTTGGTTAGTCATGATTCATTATGTCTCTCTATAGGCAGGGCATGTGGCCAAGGGACCTTGGTGATCAGTTGGTTAAGTTAAGGTAAGAAAGCTAGTTTCTAGCTGGACAAAAGCCTGAGAAAAATTATAGGCCTACTGAGGTGCCTGCTGCCAGAGCCAAAGGCAGCTAGGAAAGCTGAAGTAGGATGCCAACATTTCAAGGACTGTTTGCCTTTCAGAATCTGCCATAAGACGCTTCAGTCCTTTCACAAACAGAACGACCACAAAATCAAAATTTGCCCCACTGGAATAAAGTACTGACAACAAACCAAAAACAGGAAAGCAGGGCATGCTGAAACTCCCGAAGTATTACAAGAACAATGGCTGTGTAGGCCATTAGTTCCTTTTAGTAATCTGAAACAATGTCTAACGGAGGATTTGCTGAAAGACTAAAAGTTCTTTCTTTCTTTCTGTGATGCTGCTAGTCTAATCCAGCCATTAGGCCACGTCTGAGACCAGAGCCAAGGAAGGATCAGCTGGACCAATTGCAAGGACTTTGCAAAATGCAACACAGAGACTCCAAACCCAAGGATCTGTTCTTAAAAAATTCTGTGCCAAAAAGCAAATCAGTTTGTGAAAGTGCAACTAAGAAACAGTTATCTTTTTAACAAGACCGAAAAAAATAAGCACAGCTTTATTAGCAACCCTTTGAAAAGACAGGCTCCTCTATTGTGACACATGAAGTGGGAAAAACGTAGATTGCGAGATTGCGAGGCTGGGGCCTGGAGACCAAGCTAGGGCTAGAACCGAGGAATGGGCTAAAACCCCAGTAAGGCAGTGACCAGTACCCTTCCTTGCACACAGGAATAAAAGAAGTTGAATTGCACTTTAACAAGTTTCCATTATATGCTCTGTAATCAGAAAAGTAGCAACTGTCCGCTTCTTCTAGCAACTAAACCAGAAATATTTTGTTTGGGAAGACATTTTGAAGTCTCCTGTTCTACTGACTGTAAAGATCAGTCTTTTCAGATCACAAAGGGAAAACAATGCAAGAATGTTGTGGCTGGTTTAGTGAAATAATTCATTCCTGTATGATACAAAGACCACAAATCAGAAGTACTATAATCTATTCTTGCCCAAATTTGACTAGTAATTTGGTATGCCTTAAAATATGCCGGTATTTAGTAAACTTTTATAAACAAACCATACAGAGTACTCCACTAACTGTTACCTGAGAGGCTCTCCAATGTGAGCAGATTTTGGAAGCTCTCTGAATAATTGGGCAGCTATTTCTTTCCTCATATGAAATTCAAGTATTTGAACTTCCCTATCGCAACACAGAATCCTCTCTGGGACACAGTTCAAAGCTTGAAAAAGTCACGAAATGTTTGGTAAAATATAAGTATTTAATAATCCTGGGAAGACTTCCAAATCATAGATACTTATAAAGATTTGGTAAAATACAAGGGGGAGGGGAAATGAGCAAGAGGAGTGTCTGGGAAATAGAACAGGATTGCCAAGAAACAGACATTACTTATGCCAGAAAAACTTGGAATTAAAAAGTACACCAGCAAAGTTGAAGTCATACTCATTAAATACACAAAGCTCTCCTTTGTCTACAAGCTAATCAGATAAATTTAGTCAATTATATGCATCCATGATTCCTGATAAATTTCCTTGTGTTAACAGAACAGTTTTGAAAATTTCAGGTCAGATTATTACTGTATATGTGAAGTTTTTCATATCTTTCCTCTTAAAACCTAATTCTTAATAAAGACAGAGAATAAAATGTTATATAAATAAAAAGGCCACTATTGATGTTTTTCCCAAGTTTTTTTATATAAATATATACTTTCTTGGATGTTTAATAATATATGTTTTCTCCAAAATATGAAAAACTAAGCTTTGAGGTTTTTAATGGCAACTTTAATATACTATTCTGCATATATCAATGCAAATACATATTAATTTGATTAAGATTAGCAGAGCTCTATAAATAGCAGGATGACTTAATTGACAGAATAATTATTATCTTATGCTTTACCTATTCAAGAAATGTCTATTTTCTAGTTCAGTGTTAATCAAAGGTTCCACAAAGACATGTTCCTCAGCAGTGTGAAACATCTGGCTTAAAGCTCTTCTTTGATTGAACCTATGGCTACCAATTCTCTATTTCTAGAATATATATGTGTATGTTATACATACAGGAATTGTATTGTACGGGAGTGTTTTATTCTCATGAAGTTTAAAAGAAATGCACAGTAAAACTTGATAGTAATGGAAAGATAACATGCAGTAAAACTTCTGTTATTTTTGTCCCTTCCTTTACCCTTTTGAGTCCTATGAATTTATTCATATAATATTTGAAAACCTATTTAGCCTTGCAAGGTAGGAAATCCCTCATTTTATAGATGATAAAAGAGCAAAATTAAATCGTCTGGTTGAGGCTACTCAAGCAACTACTGCTTGCGTGGGTAGCGTGACACTAGCTGTTCAGTGCTTTAATAAAGTGATTCGTGAAGCCTCCTCCCATAAACTCTTCCTGACCGCTTAAAAAGTTAGCACCATCTTTTTATGCCACTTCAGCAGTGATCATGATCAATGATTCATGTCAACTTACTGGAAATGAACCAAAATACCTCATAAAAATCTGGAAGTTTCTTTAAATCTACCCTTTAAGTCAACTACAGCTCTCCATAGGTAAATCTCACAAAAGTACTGGACAAAACGCAAAGAATTAGCCAGGATTTATATGTCATGGCTGTTCTAGAACCTGTACTTACCCAAGCAAGAGTTCAGGAGAGCGGTACCATCTTGTAGCCACATATTCTGTATAGTTAGCATTGCTTCCCTCAGAGAGATTACGAGCAAAGCCTGTGAAAGAAACAATAAATGTGAAAGATTACACCCTATTTTCAATAAATATCCCACTACTGATTTTGGCAATAAGAGGTCGCATCTATTTAAATAGAAACAGCTTACATCCCCGAGTGCACAATGATGTCTCCAGGGATTGCAAGTGTTTGCTGAAACACAGGCTTTTATTGATGTAACGCTGAATGTTGGCAGGCTTGCTTTAATGACAAGTTTACTTGTGCACTGTCCTCAGAAGTCTATGGCTTTTTGCCATGACTCTTGGTGCTTTGCCATAATAGAAACAGATTGATAAAAGTTACTTGTCAGTATGCCACATAGGCTATTGAAATAGTCACTAAATTTCATTGTGAGGTGCTTTCTGTAGAAGACAATTCATAACAATAAAAACTTAACACATGCCTGGGGAGTACTCAGTCACTAATCCTAACTATTACAGTCACACTGCATTCAGTTTTTTCAACTAGTCAAGAAACTATGTATTATTCTTGTCCAAGGATCCTCCCTGTCTGATTTTAACTTTCATGAGACTAGCATAGTCCACCTTACTTGGCAATGAACATGATCGTTTTCCCACAACTACAAAAGGCAGGAGTCTGAGCAAAACTGCTATATATCTACCTAGCATACTCCACTGGTGTGAGCTTCCCATCTGCTTTAGCATCACATTCAAAGCAAGGCTCTCAATGAATTTACAATCAGAACCCAAATCTAAAATAACTCCCTGCTCCACATCATTTTGTTAAGAACCAGCAATTGTCTACTTATTTTCAATTGTACCAAAGGCTGACTTTTGTTCTAAGGCATAACAGCTCAGAAGCCTGACACAGAGAAGAGGGCATACACTGGAAAATCCAGAGGTAGGAATAATTTAGATTTTGTTTTCATTCCCTCTGTTCTCAGTTTATAAAGTCAGCTGAGCACCACAGGGATGACGCTATTAGATTCTTCACTTAGAAGTACTACAGGACAGATGCTGTCATTATTTTTAGAAAAGTATCACAGATGCTGCTGTTTTCAAATAACTAATAATAAGGTGAGACTGAGGTCAGACAGAGCTCAGCAGCAAGACACTGGATGTGTATGTTCCTTACTGGAGCTCAAACTGAGACAAATTTGGGGGGCTGAATTGCAGGGGCAACATTTTTTAAATCCTTTTTTACTGGGACACAGCATTAAAACTTGATCCAAAATTCACTTCAGTCAGATTACTGGGAGTCTTTCTATTATTTCTTAAGTGATGAAGAAAGAATAAAAATTCTAGAGTCCTGCAGAGGCATAAGGCATAATTGCATTTTCAGAATCAGTAAGTGCTATTTAAATGGAAGTCATTTTTCCTTATTTCCAAGTTCTTATGCAGAAACTGCCAAGAGCGCTTTTCCTACACAACTATGGTCGTAAGGTTGTGGGCTTTTTTTTATTCTGAAAGTGGATCTCATTTGACAGCTTAGTCTGAAGGAGTCCAGTCACACAGACCCCTGTAGTATGCTAATTTCTTCAATGTTGGAGTAAAAGTTTAGATGTAGACATTGTTAACAGACTAGTGATTTGAGAAAGGAATGAAAAATTCGGTATTGACATAGGTTAGTTGTTACTTTTCATAGGTAAGATACCTCTTCCTGTCCCAAAACAGGACTAATTCTGATCTGTCACCATAGTCTACTGAACATTACTGATGCTGATGGAGAAAAGCTTGAAAGGATTTTTTTTTATTACTGAAGACTAACATTGGGATTATAAACATTACTGTATGTAGAACTGCTTAGGTAGTAATGCTTCTCTTTCAAATTACATGACCCATCTGATTAATCTTGTCAGAGAAAAAAAGTCTTTCATTCATCTATTTAGAGAAGAGAGGGAAGAAAATAATCAGGAGAAAGTGGATAGCCAAAACGAAGTTGGGAAGCCCCAAACTGAATGAGCAAACAGAGAAAGATATCACATGACCCAAATGAGCACACCACAGCAGCCTGTGTGCCATGGTAAGGCACAAGCCTGACAGCCCACCAGTAAATCTGTCCCTGAAGAATCAACAAGAATCAGCATGCATCTTCCCTCCAGGCCAGTCCATTGGAACCTGGCCACAAGCAGGAGCTACAAATCATGTCCAGAGATCAGCAGCAGCTAATGCAGTCCCAGAAAGGATTACCTTTACAGACAAGGTGCAGCATGGATGTGGTGCGGCAAAACAGAAAGAAAAAATATTATCATGAGCTTCAGTGTGATATATATATTGCTGGGTGATGCAGGAAACCATCTTACTTCTGCTTTGATTCTATGTCACCATGCTGAAAGACGACAGACAGAACCCATACTTCTAGAAAGCATATCTTTCTAAGGACACAATTACTTATTTACTATGGTGGCGGAACTAGCTCAGAACACTACTGCTCCTTCCTCCAAATTGTGCCGAAGTGATGGGAACAATTTTTTGATATGAAAATAAGAGGAGGTAACTAGGGAGAAAACTAGACTGAACTCTAAGCAGCCAGAAAGAACTAGATCAGAAAACGAAGATGAAAGGTGATTTAGCTGAGAGCAACTACAAAAACGAGTTTGCAAAATGTATCAGAACGTAAGGAGGGAGGAACAACCAAAATAAAACAACAGATTTCAAGAAAGCACTTGAGAAAACTCATAACAGGGTAGCAGAGATGTCAAGGAAAAAGGCATGAAGGAAAAGGGAGTTCAGAAGATTGTCAGTTTCTTATATAGAAGCAAGGCAAATCTAAGTTAGACAAAGTAAAGCATTCTAACGTTAATGGCATTTAAGCACTTAACTAGGTGCCAAGCAGTGCTGTGGAACCTCCATTACTAAGATTTTTAAGAATAAACTAAGGAAACATCAGTCAAGAATGACAGAGACATGGCTAATCCTTTCTTCGAGTAGGTGGAAGAACTAGAGAATTTCCTGTGGTCTTTCCGAGTCCTGTGTTTCATGATTTCTATGCTTACACATCATACAGAGATTAAGAGGTTGTTAGAACAAGTAATTCTGAAGCACTGGTGTTGAAACAGCACACATACTAGTCAGAACGCATAACTATTTTCAACAACAGTCAGTTGCATCTGCTGTAGTCGGCGTTTTGTACTGTTCCCTTTTTCCATTTCCATTGGCAGAAACTACGCCCACGCAACATGTGCCGAAGCAAGCATCACATTCAAACTCATTGTTATCTAGTACAATATGTACAGAACACAGCACAAGGTATATGAAGAACCTGTTAGAGTTCTGAACTTTTTCTTTTCGAGTTTTTTTGTCTGCTGTGTTAATTCTGAAACACCTAGTTACTTTAATATCTGCATTAGGATGGGCGTAAAGACTTTTTGTTTGCATTTGTTGTCATCACATGAGGAATGTGGTATTGTATGTGACAAATATCTGTGTTCCAAAATATGAAATAAGTTAGGTAGACAGGTAGCATGTGTTATATCATTCTAGAAGTCAAAACTTTAATACCCTAAGCTGCACATGTGCAAGAAATTCTTGTGGTTAAATTCCTTCTGACAGGTATTATTGCAGTAGTAACTTAAGCTATTTACAATAATGTCAACTAGGAGTAAGGCTAACAAATTATAATTGATCCCAAATTATAAAAGTTGCTTGGCATTTTAAATCTAAACAAATCTCAAACATGACGCTAAGTTCAAAGTAACCTGTGTAAACCGTGATGACAACACAAGTTCTCACAATTTAATTCACCTTCTTCTCTTGGGCACTGGGAGTACACTGTGACTGCATTTCTTTTCCAACACTAGAGAGAAAATCTGGATACAGTGTATGAGATTAGCAAGCTTACAAACTAGACAGAACATCATCATTGCTGATAGAATTCATAATTGTCTAAGTTTTACTGAGAAAACCGCCATCCAAAACATGATCACATCATTTGTTTGGCTTATTCTCCTGTAAAGCTCCTTAAAACAAAGGATGTCATGACAAGTCCACACATGGAGATTTGTCAGCTGAGGGCATGCACCAACTCTAACAGCAAAAGGCACTTTCAGGGAAAAAAGCAAAAAGAAAAGAGGAAAGGGAGAGAGGAAGAGAGAGGAAAGGGCAGACTCTCCGCAAGGGCTGGGAGAGGGAGGTGAGGGGGGCGCATTGCAGGGCTCTCTCCAGCAGGACCCGCTCGCACCACTATTGGCTGTTCCTGCTTGTAATGCTGTTGGGTCTGATTGGAGCACATGCTAGTCAGGGGCAGGTGCTGCCTGCTGATTGGTTGTCAAGCTCCGTGCCTGGCAGTTATTGGCTTCCCCATGTAATGCGCAAGGGGCAGGCGCAGGCCGCTGGCCCCCAGCCATGGCAGCACCCCAGCACCTCTGGTGGAGGAGGCAGAGCTGCCAGGGGAAAGCAGCTGCAGAGTTGCACACAGAAGGCCCCCAGCACCAGAAAAGGCTAAGGCACCTACCTAAGCCTCCTGTGACAGTACCATTATATTTTATTAGAGCTTTGTAGTTCTTTACGCTGCAAAATAAATGGCAGCTTAATTCAAAGAACTCATATGGACTGAACATTTGGAGGCTTTCCCTAGAAAGGTGATTGTTTCTGAATGCTTAAGCAAAAATGTGTTTAGGATTAAAAGAAATAAGAAGCCCTGCAAATGAGCACCGTTTTTGTATTACGAGAAGTTGTTGCAATTTATTTTTTCAACAGCTCTTTTTTCCATTCAAAATTGCAGAGGTCTGAAATGACAGCTTTCATGAAAACGGCTCTCAGTGAAAGTGCCTTTGCGTAGCACTCTGGAATTGGTTTTTATTTACCAAACTGTAGGCTTTTTTAGAAACAATTTTTTATTCTGTGTTTATGTAGCATTTAGAACAAAAATACAGGTTGTTGGAATCAATGTATACTCTGCCCTGTTGCCTTCTGAGCGTTACTCACATGGACATAGTTTGTCTTGTGCTTAGATGCCGATTTTTCAAAGCCTTAAAGCTGGCATTAAACAGGCATTCGTAAGTCAGGAAATAACAAAGTTCACATTGCACATACAACTCTGACTTTGTTCTCCAGCCATTCAGTCATTAATCATATGATCACACATGATTCCTTAACACAATAATACAAGTTGATATATACAAATGAAGACAAACGTAACAGTCCATAAAAACCAGTGTTCTAAGTAGTATACAGAAAGCTCACGAATTTTATTGCGTCTTTACTAAACAATGAAGAACACTTTTTAATATATGAAGGCTAGATAAATCTACAGTTTTGCTAGCCTTCTAATCAATTTATTATCTGAGCTTTTCTTAACTGAGTGCCACTGCTAGTAAAAACCCAGTGGAATACAGGAAGAAGTAACATGTCAATATGGCTGTATTAACACTGGTATTTCACAAGACATGCACATTAAAGCTCAGAGATCTTTCAGCTTAAAGCAACAAACCTGAGTCAGTAATCAATTCTGAGCACTAAAATGAATTTAAACAGTACACACTGTATAGCTCTCATAAGAATAAGGCAGCATTGCACTGCAAGGATTGCACTGGGATTTTCTCTCTAAAAAACAAAAACAACCCCCCGCCTACATACATCTAGTTATTGAACTTACCAAAGTCACACAACTTCAGAACATCATTGTGGCTTATTAAGAGATTCTCTGGTTTGATATCTGGTGTATCGGAATAATAGAGAAAAAAAGAAGATAGTTGTTAACTTCTCTCTTTAATTTTAAACTTGGTGAACAATATAATGCATTTAAGATATTCAAACAATCATAAACAAAGCATTACAGGAGCAATTGCTGAAACAAATATCACTAGGCTTAAAATGATGATGTTTGTGAACATGCAGAATTCATTTGCTATAATATGAGGTCTTTTAAGTAGTTTCCCAACAAAATAAAGGAAGATGAAAGGTGCTTACAGATATTCCTGGACATCAAAGCAATATGCAGAATACTGCATATTGCAAAGTAATATGTAGAACCGTATTTAATTACCCAGTTAACCAATAAAACATTAATTGTGTGCACTCATTATCTTCAGCGTTATGGTGACCTTCTTTTGTACCTCTTGCCACTTCTTTAGAAAACACATGTTCTCTAGTTTCACAAGCCTGGTTTTTATTCCTGTACGGATACTGTGGTATTTGTGTAAGCTGTATTTCTTCAAACTACATTTCACAAAATATTTACAGATTCTTGCCTGTGTTTTATAAATCTCAAATACAAATAATACACTGAATGTTTCCAATAGATGAAAATTCTCATACATTAGAAATTTTACTTTTGCAAAGTCATAAAGCAAAATAAGATTTTACTTAATCAGGATAATATAAATAAAACTAGATAAACCCACACATCAAGGTACGTATTATAAGTGCTTGAAACTGAGGAGGAAAGTACATATACAGAGCTGAACTCACGGGAGTTTGGAGGAACTGTCTTACACAGAAGGTAAGTGCAGATGACCAAGCTTTACGTTATGTGTTCCTGTTCTCCCAATATTTTATTATTAGGTTCAAAAGTTAAATGAGCAAGTGCCATGAATTGTTTAAACAGTTCCTTTTCTTTGGCAATGTCTGTGGTGTAGTTTTGCTTCACTGTGCATATGATACAATCTCTACATATATGCCAAAGACATCAGTGGAAAACAAGCTTTATGCGTGGATAAACTTTATTTTAAAGAGACCTGAAGCTTGGCATGCTTGACACCTAGCCAAATCCAAAGATTTTTTTTTCCTAGGCATTGAGTAAGTACTTATATTTACATCAGTGCAAATTAATTCAAGCTATAACATCTTTCCCTATAGTAAATTCCTACCAGGGGCTCACTTCTATATGTAAAACTACAAACTTACCTCTATGAACAATATCATTCTTATGACACCAGTGAATTGCTTTAATAAGCTGGTAGATATAGCTTTTCACTTTTTCGGGAGGAACTCCATTTGGCATTTCTTCTAGCAACTCAAGCATATTCTAAGTGTTTAAAAGACATATTATTCAAAATACATATATGGTAGTAGCCAGATTAACATGTCTTCAACATACTAAAGCAACATACTTATGCCAGTGAGTCTAGCTATGAAAACCAGTTTAACACTCAAGGAGTGTATTTTAATCATACATATGCTACTAGCTGTTTTCATTCTAGAGAAAGCACTTGTTAATACAATATTCCTTAAAGGTGAACCACAAACATACTCTAAGACCTTGAAAATCTGTCATCAAATCACTTAGACTAAAATGTCTAAGAATCATTTACTTACAAGAGATTGCTTAAACAGAAACTCCAACTCAGTGTTGCTATATGAAAAATTTAGTAGAGAACAGCATTTTGTAAGTATCCTACTATGCTTTAACATACCGTTTTCTTAATTTTTAAGTTAGTTCTACCGCTTTCATATAGCAGGACAAAAACCTGTCAGTGTGAACGAAAGAATAAAGATATAGAAATGCCTCATATGGGCATAGATAGTACCCTAGGGAGTACCCTATAGCTATATATATCAGATATATTGATCTCAGATATCTTTGTACTACAGTAACTATGCCCATATTAACTATTTCATGGATAGACATAGGAAAAAAATAAGCTAATTGTTTATACTGCTAAATTTCCTCTTTTGAATGACCTTTAGATTTTCATTATGCTAGCAAATGTCTCCAATTTTGCACACTTAGAAGTACAATGCAGTTTAGCCTACTCTGAATCCTAACTGAATGAATACTGGGCAGCAGCAGCCCACTTGAAGACAGAAAAGAGCCTTATTTACTGAATTCTGAGATAAAAATAAGTATTTTGGCTATGAGTTGTTTTACACAACTCACTCAATTATGGGCATTTATACAGATTTTTTCATTTAATATAAGTTTACCTCACCTTTGACAAACATTTTAACTGTATAACATATTTCTGAGGTTTTTCTTCTAAGAAATTTTAATGAACACAAGCATGAGACAAAATGAATGGAGCCTTTGCTAATATTTCAAAAAATTTTCAAGTTTTGCAGTCTGAGAATAAATACTGGAACTTATGTATTCGAGTGCAAGTTTCCTTAGAAATACACTTTCTGTTAAGAAACCACATACCACATTTGTTTTAGTTAGATTCTTGTCGACACTGAGGCCTGTAGTTTTGGATAAATTAGTCAAGAAATTAGTGTTATCGATATGAACCAGAATAGTAAAATAAACATAGTGAGACATAATCCTGTGTGAAGCCGTTAACTAAGAGGATGATGGATAAAGGAGATTAAACCAAATGTTAATTTAAGTAATGTGGATTTGGGTATTGCAGAGCTAAGATTCCTTAAAAGACAAAAGGCACTCATAATCAGTTAAAACAAAAATTAGCCTACTATACCATATTTTATTTAATTCTTTTCACCATTCCTCATTCATAAATACAGAAATTACCCTGGTCTTGAAAGGCATCTATAAGGAGCTGTGGAAACTATTTTACACATCTGAAAATGAGAAACATTCATAGACTGTGAAGCTCAGCTGAAAATAAAGATAACCATTGAAACAGAAATGATATTATGCACAGGCTATGTGTAATGTCTATCTTTAGCACTATATTCATTTATTTTGATGCAAATAATGTCATATATTGCAGCCTGCTCTATTTACCCAACAAATATTAACCTTTTTTTGAAATATACCCTTATTAGATCAATTAAACATGTTTTCTAATGCTGATCTTCCAAACCACTGCTAAAGTCAACTCAGCCAAGTCAATGATAACACAAGATTAAATGCATCTTCTAGTTTGTATGTAATTAAAGACATTCCACAAGTCTGGACGAACCACAGGAAATACAGGTAGAGTAAGGCAAGCTTTGGATGTTAGGGCTAAGTAATATCTACCACATTAGAAGTTGCTGATCTGCTGGTGCAACACACAACTGATTTCTGCCAGACTATGTCATAGCATAGGTCACTTTACATTATGTAATGGAATTGTACCACATAATCAATTATAAACGGAGCTAAGGATGCACAATATTTAGGGTGAGATATCTTTACACATAAGGGACAACTGACCGAAGAGAACTAGCACTCTGCAGCCCTGCAATGTCACTTTGATATTAAATGAGAATTTCAATCATGAGAACATCATCTTATGAAAGCTACATATATGTAACATTTTTTATGCTTACACATAGTTTTACCTTATGTATCTGAATATCATTTAGTTATTTTCATGAAAAAATGCTAAATGGTTAGAATATAAAAGTAAGGTTTACTGTGGCCATAAAAGTTACAAAAATAATGGAAGACCAATGTGTTCTATGTTGTTTCTCCCTGGAAGCAGACCAGGACACTTGGCAGTAGTGGGCCAATCTAAGAAAATTTTGGAATGGGTTCAAATGAGGTCAGGATTCAAAATAATGATAGCGACCTTTGCCAAATCCCTCTAAGCAAAGACTGATACTGAACTTGTTACAGAAAAATAGATACAGAAATCTTATTTTTAACAGGGGAGGACAGAAAAAGTTGCAACGGATTCCACGGTCAGAAACCCATGATCTTGTTCTGAAAGACTACGTCAAGATTCACTACGCAGCACAACATGGGACATTTAACCAACTTTACAATTAAATTGGACTGTAGAGTTCATATGGAATTATTTTTTCAGATTATATATATTTCAGTCTATATAATTTGAATGTGTTTGTGTTCATATATGAAAGATTTCTTTAAAGCTATTCAGAGATAACAACTAAAAGTACATCACATGACATAAAAAAAAAAAAATAAAGTTATTCATGTAGTTTTCTCACAATATAGGTCTAACTACAAACAATTTGGATTCAGAACAACCGCTATTCCTCTTTTTACATTAGAACAGTGCCATTTTTAGAAGTAATTTTAAAGACTTCTTCAGTAAGCTGATGATTTAATTGTGGAAAGGATAGTACAAACTCAACTCACTTTTTCCACATACTCAAAAACTAAGTATAATTTTCCTCTTCTTCTGAAGGCTTCTTTCAACTCCACTATGTTCTCCTGTTTCAAAGTGCGAAGCATTTTAAGTTCTCGTAAAGTGGTTTCTTTGACTTCTTCATTTTCTAGAGTGCAAAGTAAAAATGACAGATTAAACTTATTAAAAAATAAAAATACGTAGTAACAAATGTTATGAATATTTTATCTGAAGCCCTGATTAAAATTTCTGTCGCTGGATATTACAGAGAAAAAGACTCATTTTCCAACATGGTCTCTTTCTGCTGCTTGGATACCTTTTATGTTGGATGAGAGGTACATGATGACTGTGCTCTCATTATATAAACTTTACAGACTTCTCTTCATTACCATCCAGGTTTCCAGTAGCAGAAAAAATGATCAGAAATAATCATTTGCATTTCTATTTTTTTCATTCTGAACGGTAGTAAGATACATGCATATTTTTTTGGAAGCATATGTGTACGGACACCTCCCCCATTCCAGGCATATGTATCACATGGATGAAGCACTGGTGAGGCTAATATGCCTTTAGCAGAGACACTGGAATGGAGAGCTCATATTTGGTCAATATGAAAGACAAATCTATTGCATTCTAAATAGCCATGACAAATTTTAAGACACAAACACAGATTTTTATGCCTTGTAAGTTTTTCACAAAAGGCTTTTAGTGCAAATTCAGCAAGCAGACCACGGCAGTGGCCACAGAAGGCAGTAGAGCAAACACTGATTTAATGAAGCCTAGAATCTGCGATTCTAAGGAGTCAAGAAATTCAACTAATGTTTTGACAACTTCGCTATCTGAAAGTTGTTCAAGAAAAGGAGAGTGTTTTACTAAAGCTTTGTAAACTTCTCATCACTGAGGGGCCGTGAATTGGTTGGGTTCTAGATGATGCTACCGAAGAAATGTCAAGTGAAACAGATCAAATTAGTTTGCACTCTTCATTTAGTAAAACGAAATCCATTAATTCAGTGAATTTGCCCATGCACATGCAGACAGTGGAAGAAAAGAAAAGGAAAATAAATTGTTTTTCCAAACAAGCAAAAGGCAAAAACAGATTGGCAGAGGAGAGGGAATAGCACAAGTCACACAAACACACACAGCCATCATCAGAAGAATGAAAAAAACCTGAAAGGTAGGAGGAGGAGGGAGGAAAACTCTACTACCATCACAAAAGTTTTGATTAAAAAAAAAATAATTTAGAGCAATCTAAATCATCTGATTTTAAAGCAGAGTGTTTGGTGTTGGCTTGAATCAACCTGATTATATACTTTCTTCTAAAACCAGACACTTTCTTCCCCAGTGCATTTAGCATGCATATATCTAACAACAACAACAATTCAGCGAAACAAAAACGGCAACAAAAACAATTAGAATATATTCAGGTTTTTAATGAACTACCCTGTTAACAAGATGGATGTTAAATTGACTGAATCAAATCTATGAAAAGAACTTCTGTTGTATTTTCTGAAACTTGTAAACAACTAGCTACAGCTCTGAAAAGCAGTCATCAGTCATGTAAACTGACACTATGTAATACTGTTGGCAAGTCATACCTAATGGCAATGTTGCATTTTTTTGTTTTGCTTTTTTGATGGAATGGCTGAAATACTAATCCTGTTAGGGCCTTGATACTGACATTCATTTGTTAGAATCTGTCCTAAACAGCCAGATCAAGTACCAAAAAGCAATTCTGAAGTACTCTCATGACTGGCTTGAGGGGATCACCACAATTCAGTACTCCTCTACATTCTTTAACTGGGGTTTAAAACAGATTTCTAAACAGCAGAGTTAAAAGATTTATCAGATACACCCTTCAAGTGTCTGGCAACATCAGCTGCAAAATGGAGTTTGCACTGCAGAGATAACAGAGGCAAACTGGACTTTACTGTGTCCAACTAACCCTGAAAATTAAAGTCCCTGTAGACAACCATATCTCCATGGCCATCGGCAATCCCATAACAAGACCAAAAAAGAAAAGTTTGCTAAAATAACGTGGTTGCTATTTCTTTAAATACATCATTAGAATGTTCCTGAGCTTTTAGTTGAAGCCCTAGTATATGGCAAATCGTAGCTGCATTGCCTCACTCCAAGATTACTCCTCTATTACTTCACACTTGGCTTCTCATTCGTTTTGTGTTAGTCCATTAGGGATCAGAATTATGTTCTGACATATGCAAGGTAGATAGCTGCCTGCAGTGGCTGATTGCCAGTTTTGCCTATGATAGGATACTGGCATTGATTATTCCAGCAACTAGTGCAGGTGAGAGAGTCAGGCCTTTACTTTTACTAATGCTAAGTGCAGAGTGGGGTGTGGGCAGCACTAGCAATCAGTTCCATGGGTCCTGCCTTCTACCACCCTCTTTGCCAGCACCAGTAAGCCCTCTCCACAAACTCAGTGACACTGGACAATGTATAGAGGCTGCTCAGAGGTGTGTCCTGTGGGAGAACGAAGTCAGCTGAAGGGAGAGCAGAACTCCTGTTGCTTTATGCCTTTCCCTCAAAGTCTCCCACAGACCCCTGAAAACTCCCGCAGAACTTCCCAGCAACCTCTCTCAGTCTCCTCCATTTATCCTTTCAAGCCTCCCTTTCCAACAAAATCATTTCAACGCTGAATATTTCATTAAAATCCCCTCCCACGGATAAATGGTGAGGAAGTTCATTTTTGTTTAAATTAGTAGGACGCCTCAAGCCAGTTCTACAAGAGGAGTTTTTGCCATTCTCTGATCACATCTAGCCTCCAAGTCACAGGTCTTACTATCATGTGTGGGACCACAATCTGAGCAATATTAACATGGATGTGCCAAGGAAAAAAGGTGGTAATTTTATCTAGTTTGAGTATATAATGCAGTCTCTAGGCAGGTATGAAGGATCAAGGGCCTTGAATACTCATAGAGTTAATACATCATTATCATTTTTAAATTGTATCTTGATATGAGAGACTTCTTATTTAACTGGAGAGGTATTAAAAGCATAGTTCTTGACATAAAAGATTACACAGGAGAGAAAATGTTACCTTCACTGTCTTTGAATTTCTTGATAGCCACAATTTCATGTGTCTCCTGTAAAACAAAAAGCAAAGAAAGCAAAATGAGCAATATATGGGGGCTTTTTGTTTTGTTTTTTTTCCCCTGAGCATCATGGCAAATAAAACATCCAGACAGACTTTACGAGACAAGAGTAAATGAACTAAAAATTTGGTAAACACCTCAGTGCTCAGGCCAAATGCAATACAAAAGCACATGTGTGTGCATGTGCACGCCCACATACACATTTTAGGATGTGGCCAAGGCTTACAATGAGACTTATAATTTTGGATCACAAAACCTTTTGGGTTCCAAAGTTCAAACACCCAAAAGTAATGTGATTTTAGGAAGGTAAATTCTTTGTGATGCCTAAAAAAAAGGAAACAAAGGAAAGGAGCAGACCTCTTAAGAGTAGCATATTTGAAAACAACAGCCAGAATCAGTTAGCACATTTGAAAGCATTAATCTACATTTAATATAGGGTAATAGGTGATAACTTTCTAGCACCTTCCCATCTCTGTGTTCCTCTAGTATTCTCACCAAAACTAACCATCGTAGGTCATCTTCTTCTGTTATGTTAAACCAAGACACTTCTTTCTCCTTTTGTTGTGTGAACCAGAGTGCGTCTACCATGTGGCCAAAATGTAGCCCACATGGCATGACTACTAAAGGTCTGTCCGTATGAAGATGGAACACCTACATTTTGGTAATACAATGGCGAAGAAGCCTTGAGGTCACAAAGTAAGAGGATGTCAGTAAATGGGCAGTAGGCTAGCTGAGTTATTTGAAAGCCTAGATCTACCATATATACCTTTTCCAAACTTCACAGTTTTCAAAAAATAAAGATATCCCACTATTAACAGGCATAGAGAAGCTGGATTAGAGGGCAGCAATAAAAAAGTTAAGCCCCTCTAGCATGTCTGAAGACATGTGCGTAACCAATTATTGAACAATTCAGAAACATCTACTCCATTTTTCCTTTCAAATGGTCACAACATGTGAACCTGAAAAAACACCTGATCACCTTCAAAATAAGATCACCTAGAAAGATTACTGTAGATACTGTATAATGCATTTTAAGACCTTTAGATGAAAATCAATACTACTAATACTACTACTACTAAAATCAATAAAAATGAGTTTGCGTATTTATCTGCTGGCTGGGAAGTGTTAAAAAACTAGAGTAAACTTACCTGGCTGAGAACTCTGTACTTTGTCCAAAGCAAACATAAGATTTATATATATATATATATGTGTGTGTATATATATATATGTGTGTATATGTATATGTGTATTTTATATGTATGTATTTTAAATATAAATACATTGAATATAAGAAACCCTTTGATCATCACTCACAAGATCTATCAAAAAACTGGAAAGCGCTGTGTATTGATTTAAATTACCAACTATATCTGTCCCACATTGAAGAAGGTTAATTTAACAGAAGTAGCATATGTGAAAGCCATTCTTGCTATTAGTTCTTAACACTTATATTGCATGTCTGCTATCAAAAGCTACCTTTCATACACATTGGCCTTATTTGAAGGCTGATACATTACATAAATTCTGCTGAGATACTACATGTCCAAGAATTACCCTGTGCTCAACAAGGAAAGAAAACAGAACAGGAAAGAAAAGGATGTCAAAACTGAGGACATAATACTCATTTCAGGTTAGGAGTGATTCCAAAGAGCTTGTCTATAGCTTTCATGTCAAATACAGTACCCATATACTTTTGTTTCAGGAAGCTTTCAAACTGAATGGTCTAAACTGAATTGAAGACTGTTTTACTAATTATATTGTTATTTGTGGGTTACAATATTGAGTTATTATTAACTGTAACTACAGTTACCATACCAACAGTTAATGTAACACTGTTAAGAGGGTGAGTGCATTTAGCTCATTTGACTTCTGCTACCTAACTTGAGGTGCTTTGGCTAATTAAGCCTCTAAAGGGCTATTCAGAAACAGTACACTGAAATTGCCCTCTAAAGGCTCTGCTGACTATAACATGCCTGGATCTAGACAAGCATGCATACACCTTTTTGCAAATGAGCCAAATAGATATATTAACATGCTATTCCTATTTCACATGAAGGAAAATAAGAATTTGTAGATGCTTCCGAAACCACTAAACAACCATATTTTTATTCTAAAAATTAATGTCTGAGTACGCTGAAAGAAATGTAGTAGGAGTGAGAATCTGTTGCCTCATACAGAGAGCAGTTCTGCACCATTCAAAAAAATCTAGTGTGTGTGTCATCTCTGGCTTTTGTGCCATATGCTGATGACCCCCTGATGTATATAGTGTATGTGACTATTCTGGGAATTAAGTTTAAGTAGTACTTGGGTCACAGTCTTGTGAAGACTTATGTAAGACATGCTATCAAAAGTCCCATAGGATTCTGACTATTCATAATATTTAAAGCACATGCGTGGGTCTATGAAGAACAGGAACATAAAGACTTTAGCAACACACATATGGAAAAAAGTTATCCAAACAGTTTGGAATACTATGACATTTAAGAAATTTTCATCTGAAAAGCCTTAGCACTTACACTATTTTATAAAACTAATTAAAGCTGTCATAATGAAGTAATCAAGAATTTATATAATATATATAAATATATAAATATAAAATATATATATAATATAATATATATAATATAATCCCTTTAGTTTGAATTACCTGTAAAATGAATATCCTATCTTTTAAAAAAGAAAAACAAATAATAGTATCTTCAAGTAAATTGAAAAAATAAGACAATAACAAAATGAAACTAGACAATAGGTGCTTTGAGGAGCTGCATTAGCGACAACTCATCTCTCCTTAAGGAGGGACCTCCTTGCCTATGTTTCTTGGAGGATCCTGTCCTATCTGAATGACATTCTCTAGGAATCAGCTATCTGTCAAGCAGTAAAGGGTAAAGCCACAACTAAAAATGGGCACAAAAGCACTGAAGATTACTATGCATAGATTTTAAATGCAATGTGTCTGCTAGTCAAAAAAAATCTGTAAGTTTCCTCAGTACCCGTTTCCCGTAACTTGGTTGAATGTTCTAAACCAACTAAGTATTTCACATGAGGTGACATAAACATTAGTAGCTCCTCATCAATCATATTTTAAACCAGTTTCCAAAGGAAAAATGCATCTGAAATGCCCTGTTTGTCTGTCTCTTTATTTGCTGTCACCACTAGTAATTTTGAACTGGATGTCCAGTTTCAACTAAGTTTTACAGAAATACAGGTTTTAAAAAGAGAAGGTTTCAAAAATGTTGTGAACTAGATATAGAATAACCTCTCTTGGAAGTAAAGCAGTCAGAACTCAATTTCTCATACATGGTACGATATTGCAGACAAGCATCATATGCAGACAGTGCAACCAGCTAACGCACAGCTTTAGATGAGCCATCCTATATATTGTCATTTAAACAAACTCATAGAGAATGAGGGTACTGGCATCAGGAATGCAGGCTGGCAAACATGGAATACATTTTGTACAGGACCAGTTCGAATACAGAATTACAGAACAGTTGAGGTTGGAAGGCCCTTCTGGAGATCATTTGTCCAACCCCCCGCTCAAACAGGGTCACCTAGAGCATGTTGCCCAGGACCATGTCCAGACGGCTTTTGACTGTCTCCAGAGATGGAGACTCCGCAACCTCTCTGAGCAAGTCTGGGCAGCATTTAGTTAGCCTCACAGGAAAAAAGTTTTTTTTCTTACATCCAGAGGGCATTTCGTGTGTTTCAGTTTGTGTCCACTGCTTCTTGTCCTGTCACTGGGCACGCTGAGAAGACTGGCTTCATCTTCTTTATACCATCCCTTTAGATATTTACACACACTGATCAGATCCCCCTGAGCCTTTTCTTCCCTAGGCTGAACACTCTCAGCCCCTCCTCCTATGACAGATGCTTCAGCCCCTTCATCACCTTTGTGGCGTTTTGTTGAACCCACTCAAATAGTTCCATATATCTCTCATACTGGAGAACCCAGACCTGGACCCAGCACTCCAGATGCAGCCTCACCAGGGCTGAGCAGAGGGGAAGGATCCTCTCCCTTGACCTGCTGGTACATGCGGTAACTGGATTAGGAGATAGAAGATACAGATGTCAATAATACAGGCTGGTGAGTGTCCAGCTTGAGGTTTTCAAACAGGTACTGACATGCACTAGGCACAAAGCAAACAGATACCAAATTCCTAAGCCCTCAGAAGACTGATGCAGATACAAAGAGAAGTGCAACTTAGAGCGATGAGGGAATTTGACATTGCAGTTCAGGTTCCTATAGAATTTAGATGCATAAGGGCTCTTAATAGGTCAAATTTAGACTCAGGCACTTAAATTTTACTTAACATCCTTTTGGAGACAGCCTTTTAGTTCTGATTGCAGTTCCTCAAAAACAGACCAAAATGCAATTTTCTAAAATAGGATTGTAATTCTCTAAAACTTTTTTCTTTTTTCTTTTCTTTCTTTTTTTTTTTTTTTTTTTTTTTGCAATTCAAAAGGTTTTATTCAAGACTGTACACTGAAACCTGAACAGAAAGTGCAACTAAAACAATGTTCAGTCTGACTGCAGCCGCCCTGTTTAGACAATAACTCAATATCCAACTCCCATCATGGAAAATTCTCATATTCAATCAACATACCAGTTAGGTAGATACAACTGCCACTGGTTGAGTCAACGTTTGAGACTTAAATGAACATCAAGGAAAGAAAAAGAAAAAAAAACCCTCAACTAACCTTAGATATTCTGTGCTCTTTACAGAACAGACAATATCCTTTTTGATCTCTACTACTACTACTAGTTTATACCATTAAGTGTGAAATTAGAGTTCACTTAGCCATAGTTTTGCCTCACTCAGCTACATTAAGTACCAAATTACCCTGCTCTATTAAAAAATTCTGGCATCAATACTTCACTTTAGATTCAGAGGTAATGAAAAACTCAGAAAGACAAACCGCAAATTTGCAAGTGCACTACTCAAATGTCTCTCAGCATCAGTGATGCCTTTGCTCATTAAGCACATATGTATGTATTATAAATACTCTACATTATAAAACCTTTCTAGGTATCAAGGATAATTCTGATACAAAGCACCAGTACAGAAAAAGATTCTTTAAAAAAACAAAACAAAACAAAACCAAAACCAGATGTGATTACGTCCTGCAGAAAATTACATCATTTGGCTACAATTCTATTACCTCATAATATGTGTTCTAATGGAAACTGGCTTCACATCAGGTATTTTAATTTAGATTACTAAAAGTCAAAAGACAAGGAAATCGTGCCAAAATACGCAACAGAAAAATCTGAGGGAGCTAACAGTAAAGTCTCCTTAGCAGAACCATTCACAAAGTATGTTTAAAAGATAAGAATTGTAGTATTTTCCAGTAACTTTTGACCTTTTGCAAGCATATATATGGATCCAGTGCATCATCCAGTCTAATACTTAGTCTGCTTAACTGTGCATGTTTGACCCAAGTGGTGCAAGCAAGGACCATTATTACTTTTGAACATGTATGGAGACAAAAATCAATTACTAAGAAAGATTACCCACTCAACATCTCTGTTCTGGGTTTTACATTAACACATTAACACTCACAAAAACAAGAAGTGAAGAAGTAATCCATTTCTTTTTTGTCTAAGTTATAAAGCAACATGTTTTCAGACATTCCAGAATAAAGCATATATTAGGAGGGTAAGTAGTAAAAACTGACAGTTCTTAATGATTAGTAATAACTTAATCAAGTGTGGATTTTTAAAGCAACTGAAAGCAGAAAACATTTATAAAATCAAACATGAGCAGAGATAGTGATGGCCAATACTGCACAAGTAACAAAGCAGCAGCACGTTATTGCCATTACTAAGTGCTGCTCCAATGATATCCAGTGCATCATATCAAGGTTTTATGCTGATACATCAAGTTACCTATTAAGCAAGCATAAAGTACATTCTGTGGTTGATTAATGTTTTTCAGTATGTGCAAATATGAGGATATAAGGCCAAAAGACAAACAAGCATTCAACTTCTGCTAGAAAAAGTTAAATCATAATCACATTCTCTGCTCATTAATATATATTTCATAAGAATAACCTGTAAACCAAAAAAAACTGTGAACTGATCCTCACTGAGTCCGAATTATATACATACAATTTAGTTTGCCACACTACAGACACAAATATCAGCAGAACTCGGCCAAGCATATCCGACAGCTAATGTATTTTCTAAACAAAGTAGTACAGTTTTACTTTGAACTGCATAAATGTGATTATGCTCTTTAAGTGTTTATGATAGACACCTCACAATAATCTCAATTCCAGTAAAAATCATAAAACATTAAATAACCATCTTGGAGGCAGCAGAACACCATGAAACCATTACAAGACTGTAACGTAGATTTACTTTTAAAGAGTTGCTTATAATGAAGCTTAAAAGCAAAAAAAAGAAAAAAAAAAAGAAAAATTTACTTTCCAAAATTATTCTCAAAATAACTAAAAGAGCTAACATAAGTATTAGCATTTTAATAAGTATTGGTCAATGTATCATAAATGCAACATTTTCTATTACAGTAAGTTTTAAATTCAAGCCAAGCTACCTTGCACATGCAAGTTCTGAGAGGTAACTGGTATCATTAACTAGACATAAATTAGGTCTTTAAGACATCTTCCAGATACTGTCCTGATTCTATTTGCATTCTGGCCTAACACACTTGTACCTTCAGACAGCACTATCAGATCAGAATAGAGCTTCCTGTTTTCTCAAGACTCTTCTAATATTAGGTGCTGGCAATTTCACAATATTATTTTGAAATCTAGTGGAGCACCTTAGAATATTCTGTGTAAATTAAAGAGATGTGCAAAATGAGGGATTCAATTTCTTCTTTAAACAGTGAGATCTGGAAATACAAGTCATAGTGCTCTGTATTCTCATACACCTAAAATACTTTGGAGATTTCCCTCAAGAGGAAATTCCCCCCGCACCTCCAAAACACCCTGCCCCAAACCCCTGCACCTTGGTTTACCTATGATATATCACCTTCAGGCACAAGAGAACTTTTAGGAAATTACCTCCTCCTTATTTAAAAAGTCCTTATTTATTCATTTTAAGAGGAAATATCTCCTCTGGTAAACAATGACAGAGCATTATTTCTGAGTTTTCATAATGCTTTTATTTACTGGAAAATTGATCAGTATTTCTCCAACGTATCCATGTTACAGTTTATGTAAAAGCAAGCACCTAGAATGAATCACCAGAAACCCATTTTCTCTCTCACTGAAGCAAAATGTTACTTACTAACCAGCTAAGTGCAGGAAAAGACTCTTAATGGCACAAAGATTTATGTATTTACACGCCTACTTTAAAGGAGATGGCCATGCTGCCTCATAAATAAGGAGGAAGGAAATAGGGACTAGAGAAAGCTTAAACCAGTCTGGACCCTCCCCAAAACTTTAGTGTGGCAGCTGTAAAAGCTCAACTATGCCACTGAGGGAGGAAGTGTGAACAAAGACTAAAACCTCTAGCTACCAGCTTGTCAGGAAAGGAGTAGTAAGAGCAGTAAGTAAGCACAATGAAGGAAAGACTTTTTTTTTTTTTTAACTGCAAGCAGATTAAACATAATTTCTCTTTTATTTATCTGTCTTTGATAAACACTTGTAACTGTGTTGTCTTTTTGAAAGTTATGAATAAGTGTTTTCTTAATTTCCAATTTTATTTATCTGGTTTAAGTCGAGTGCAATTTAAGGGACTCCCATAAACAACAAGGCCTTTCTCACCCAAGGGGCAGATGAACCTGTAAGCCTCAATCCTGGGAGACCTAACTAAGTGGCGCAGCTGTGGTACAGTATCCAAAGGCTCACAGAGTGGGGTTCCCCTTTCAACTACCCCAAGCCCCAGTAGAGAGCAGACAGTGCCAGGCCTGAGAGAGACCAAAGGCTCTTCCCCTGACTGCTGGTAGCAGAGGCTCTACAGAACGCTGTAACTTCACACAGTCACAGATGCTTGGTTGGGAAGGCATCTCGGCAGACCTGTCTAGTCCAAGCAGGGTCAGACAGAGCAGGCTGCTCAAGACTGTGTCCAGTCTTGAATACCTCTATCCTTGAATATCTCCAACCTTGGAGATATTTTGAATATCCTTGGAGAAGCTCAAAACCCGAATGGACAAGATACTGACTGTGGCAGACCGATGAATGAATCTTTTTGCCTTAAACATTTCTTGGTGAATGGGGTGCAGGCAGGCCATAACCACGAACAAGCCATCTGTCCCTGGCAGAAACAGGACTGGGCTGCTGTGACCCCCGAGATGGTCTCCCTGCAACCACCCAGGACACACCGAGCCTGCACTGAACGAGACCACAATAGGGCAGAGACTTTGGGATCTGGACTGTAAATTATTGTCCGTTTTTAGCACAACTTCTATAAAACTTGCTTGGCATGAGTGGCTAAATTTGCTGAAGCCTTGGGCCACACTCCCTAGTTTGGTGAGAAAGGGCCCCAGAGCTGGTGCAGGCGGGAACGATACGGGAGTTACCAGCAATTTGCATCTGAAACAGTGCTAATTGCTGGAATTACCATCTCTTTGTCAGGACCTTGAGAGACAATAGCAGAACCCGAGGAATGGAGAGACACCTGTGGAAGAAACTGCAGCAGAAAACAGCCTGCCTAGGAACGACGATGAGATCCAATAAGGAGCAGGAGACCCCAGACCCAGAAAATTACTATTGGTCCAAACTACCGCGTGAGGGGTGGAGAGCTTAGATTAGAAGGTATAATTGTCCAGGGATTTCTTTGTTCGGGGTCCTTCTTCAGAGGTACCCAACTCGAGCTGTGTGAAGAGGACCTACCTACCACCAGACGGGAGCCCCACCCCACCGCCGAGACTCCCAAAGGAAGAGGACCAACGGGACACCGCTGGATCCACGGATGGTGACATCTTTTCTCTCCCCCTCTCCCCCCTCATCTCCCCCCCCTCTTTTTCCCGCTCTTTTGTTGAATCTGTTTGAAACGTGTGGCACGGGACTTGTCTAGCTAGCTGATCCTATTTGACCACATGCCTTATCTTTGTGTTAATAAATCTTAAAACTGGTTGGCTAGTGTCGTTTCACCTTAATTCAGTCCAAGGGCATCACGAACTTGGTCGTTTGGTCCCAAGGGGAGGGAGGTCGTCCTGAACGACTCCCTTCGGGCCACGACACTGACCAACCTGCCCTAGTTGACTCTGCTTTGAGGCTTAGGATTTAATTTCAAACAGTTCAACTACACTTATGTATTACCCTGAAAAAACACTGGAAAAAGTGAACTCATTCGATATTTTCTGTTAACTACTGGACTGGTGATAGTGGTTAGCACGGAAGCCTTCATTCCTCCAAATGTTTTTTCATATTTATTTACAGTTTTCTCCAAGCAAGAAAGTAAATATGTATTCCCAAAGATTTTGTGCGATAGCATAATCAAAAGGATCTGGAATAAAAAGCAACTTTTGAATACTATAAATGCAACTATTCTGACTCTTCGTAGTAAACTAGTATTACCAGGGCAAATTTTTATAATCTGGCCTCCATTTTATCCTATTGTAGCAACACTGTACCAATAATCTCTTATCATTTTACAAACTGACAGTTTTATTTAATCTAAACCATAGATGTAAAATGGAACACAAATTCAGTAAATAGCTATTTTTCCTGATACTGAAAAGTCAGTACTAGTCATTTCAGTTTCAGATCCTGATAGTCTTCCAGTTCTATTGGATTTTTTGCCTGTTATGTCTGGAAACTGTGAAATAAATCAGGAAATGAAAGTAAAGCTTTATACATATAGCAAAATGTTACATTGAAAAGATATCAATATTAAATACTTCTTGTAGCAGATTCTTGAAACTTCGAATACAGTGATTGCAAAGTGGAAAAAGCAGGAAGCCAGAAAACCCTGTCTGTACCCCACCAGATCTGTAAGTTTCTAACAGCAAATAGCCAGCCTTACTTCTTTGCAAAAATACTGATTTTATTAGCATGAGGAGGTTTTATTCTATTCTCCAATAGTCTGAAACTGCTAGTAGTAATCCCATTTCCCCTCATGACATATCTATGACATCTAGCACTAATAACGACCAGGCAGAAGACAAGAATTTTAACACTCTAGTATTTTTTAACCTGCCTACTTGAGACACAGCTAGGACTCCATGTAAATACACAGTTCAAGTTTCTGTTTTATCTACTGGTCAAAATATTATCCAATGCTTTTGAATCATAGCATAAAAATAAAACCAATAATAGTGAGCTGTAACACATTCTGTTAATGCAGTGATGAATGATCTAAAGAACACAGCTTTTTAAATGCAGAGAGACATAACTTCTCTGAATATGGAGAAGAGAAATAGGTGCTTTTTCCAAACATGTGGTTAATTCACACTGACCCTTGTAGCACAGGCAAATGGCTACTATTCGATCTATCTGTACTTAGTACATTTTTTTTTAATGTCTGGCTTCTATATCTTTAAATTATACAACCTGTCCTTCCTTTATGGCTTCCTTCAAAATATTCCTGACTCCGTTAATGCTGAGATCAGCAAGATGTGTATAATTACACTGCGCTTTCTTCATTCTTACCATTGTTACCGCTTTAACACTTCTTTCCTGGGCATCTGATAATTCAAGAGTAGGTAGGACTTACTGAAAAATACTTTGTTTTGTTTCTTGAAACATGTGTCGATGCCAAAGTCTTGGTACTTCAGTGTTATTAGTCCAACTTCTGGCATCAAAACAGTTTCAATGTGATTGGCTAAACTTCTGAAAATTGTCAAAGTTCTCAAGCTTTGATTTTGAAATCTTTATTTTTGCAACTGATATAAACTTTTTCTTCTGGCAAGTATTTTTATCTGGTAATTTTTTTCACATTCTAAATTTTTTTGCCAGGCCTTGTTAAAACTCATCTTACCAACGTTCTGAATATTTTTTTTGTTGTTGTTTATTTGTTTGTTTATTTATTTAAATAAAGAGTATCTGTAAATCAAGGTGTACTATGAACCGAGGACAGACTCATACAGCAAGTTTCTTAAGCTGAAACTCTTCAGCTGGAATTCAGTTTCAAATTAAGACACCTAAGTTCAGGTATCTACCCGTGAGCTAGGTGTCCAAGCTTCTATTACAATCAGCAGAGCTATAGTGCTCTAAGCTGATCAGTCACATAAGACATGAAACATAGGGACCTACAACCATTTAAGATTCCCTACAGTATCTATGACGTTCACGTGGTGTCAGCAGAAATGACAGGATTTAAAGCAATGCAAACTTTCTAGAGTAGAAGCTAGAGGGTATAAGCTAGAGGCAGGGCATAACATCTCACGGTATCTCCAATAGCAGGCAGTGCTTATGTTAGGCAACTAAACTGCACCTTCCTTCCTCAGTGTATCATGAACTGAATTACTCCATATTCCTTGACTAGATTTCCATTGACTACAGTGGGAGTTTAGACACTTAGACAGGTGCACACATATATAGCTAAATTTGTATCCTGATCATGTGATCTTTCCAGGTCTACTAGCCGCGAGAGCATGTGAAATGAAATTTAAGTCTAAACAAATACTCAGCTTAAGCGTGTATGAAAAATAGATGGAAATCATACCTGGAGTTTCCCCGTCATGGGTAAAACCAGTTAAGAGTGGATTTTTTATTTTAATTTAAAAAATTGTTTCTTTCTCTTTTCACCAGGGACCTCCCCCAGTCTCCACAACCTCTGAAAGCTAATTGAAAGTAGCCCTGCTGCAAGGACTTTGGCCAGTTCGGGCTGCACCCTTGGATGCAGCCCATCTGGTCCCATGGACTCATATGGGTCAAGTTCCCTCAGGTGATCTCTTACTTAATCCTCAGCCACTGCTGGTAATTCATCTCTTCCTTGAACCCTTTCACTAAGCACAGAAGCCTGGAAGACCCTGCCAGTGAAGACTGAGGGAAAGACGGCAATGATCTCTTCAGTCGTATCTGGGTCTGCTATCAACCTGCCCCATTCAGCAACAGGCCCCCACTTTCCTTGTTCGGCCTTGCATTACTGATGTAGTGGCAGAAGCTCTTCTTACTGCCCTTGATGTTCCTTGCAAGTCTTAACTCAAGCTGAGCCTTGGCTTTCCTGAGACCACCTGGATGTGCCCAGGCAGTATTTCTAAATTCCTTCTTTGCTGCCTAGCCCTGCTTCCACCTCCTGTATACTCCTGTATCCTCCTTGCACTGGAGCTCTATCATGAGTTCCCTGTGTAGCCAAATCTGTCTCCCCATAAGTCTACTCATTTTCCTGAGCACTGGGATAGACCATTCTTGTGCTTGGAGGATGTTGTCCTCGAAGGACTGCCAGCTTTCCTTTGCCTTCAGAGCTGCCTCCCATGAGATCCCACCTACCAGTTTCCAAGTCCAAGGTCCATACTCTCTTACTTTTTCTTCACTCCCCTCAAGATCTTGAACTCCATTGTTTCGTGTCACCATAGCCAAGGCTGCCATTGATTACTAGACCCCCAATGAATTCTAAACAGTGAACAGCAGATCCAGCTGTACATTACCCTAGTTGGCCCTTCCAGCACCTGTATGAAGAAATTATCCCCGACACCCTCCAGAAATCTCTGGGACCACTTACATACCACCATGCTGCCCTTCCAGCAGGTGTCAGGGAGGTTAATATCCTCCAAGAGAACCAGCGCCTGTGATTTAGAAACTTCCTCAAGTTGTTTAGAGAAGTTTTTGTTCAGTTCTTCATTCTGATCAGGTGGTCTATAACAAGCTCCCAATACAGTGTCACACTTGTTGGCCTCTCCTTTAATTCTGACCCACGACATTTCAACCATACTGTCATTCATCCCACAAAAGACCTCCATACATCTGAGCTGCCCCTTCACATAGAAGACGATTTCCCCCACTTCTTGTCTTTCAAGCCTGTCTTTCCTGAAGAGCTTGTACCCATTCATTGCAACACTTTAGTATTACTTTCATTTTGGCAGTTTTTTAAATATGGAACAGATTTTGGTTTTAGCATGCAAGCTGGAAGAGGATTTCCCAAACTTAGCTTGCTCAGTTTACCATTATTACCGTTACCAGTTTACCATTAGAAAAACTGCTTATCTTGATGCCAGGGGGAAAAAATAGTAGCAGATACTGTGTTTTCCTGGCTGCAGACCTCCACAAGGAGGTTTGCCCTAACTTCACCTTTCCATCCTATAGAGAAGTGACAGCAACCCCAAATTCTAGGAAGGGGCCTTAAACCGACAATCATCTATTCAGACACCAGCCATTCCAGGTCTGCTCTGGGGAAGAGACAGAGGCTGGGGTTGGGGTTTATTTTTAATATATTAACTTGAAAGAATTTATGTTACTAATGGTAAAATTTCCCTTTGGAGGAGAAAGCCTAAGCTACAATGTTGTTCTTGTCCAGAATCCCAAGGATTAAAACATTACAAATTTGTAACTGTTTCTAATTAAAAAAATTTTTTTTCAATTGAAATCTGTTTCCCCCTCTGTTTTGTGCATGCAAAATAGTATAACGCTATTTTGTCTGTGCAATTTATTAGATAAAGCATGTTACTAAATGTAACGAAAACCTTTGGTAATCTGGTATCAGCCCATTGACAGCTTTTGCTATGAAACATTTGTCAACATTTGCCTTCAAAGTTTGCCATTCAGTGTCCTCTTGTTCACACAGTAGCTCCTTTTTCCTCAAGTAGCAGTAAGGCTCAGAGATATTTCTCTCTCTTCTATCGGATCTTCAATAATATTGACCTGTACTTTCTAGCCTCAATTTAGTTACTTCTCCCATTAGACAACTATATTACAGGCAAAAGATAAATATTAAAAAACAACAAAAACAACAAAAAGATTTTGTATGTATTTTTGCTCTCTGGGTTTTTTTCCCCCGCCTTATCAGGACACATTTTTCTGTGATAAAACCACACTCCTACCGTAACAAAATTCTAAGGCAATGCTACAATGGGGAAAGCTCTACAGGTGCAAGTGGGTACTACTTTCTTGTCCTCAATTTTTAAATTGCTTTAGCATTATAACATAGCAGGATTATTTTTCCCTGACAATTTCAGTGATAACTCCCCCCCCACACACACTTCTGACTCTCTCTGCCAGCCTGATGGATGCTCTACATATTCAATCCTAAATCAATGCTCTTTCCTACTTGCCTTTCAATTTAATTCTTTTTAAAGCTTTTTCAGTCAATATATTGAAATTTGTTTCAGTGAACGTATTCACTTCTTTTGAAAACTCCTGCATTCAAGTTTACACAGAAAGAAAGGTTTTTCTTTTCTAGGCTTAGACAGCCAGCACATTTCTTGGCCAATAAGGGAGAAATTCTTGTGTCTTAAGACAACTGCTGTTTTGCTCTGCCAAGCGTTTAAAACTGCATTCCTTTCCGAGGCTGTCTCTTTATAAGATAGTACTAAAGATTAAAATCCAAATCAAATCTATTAAAAATAGAACAGTAGGCAAGATTTGTACCTTGAACACATACTGGTTTTACTGATCACCGTTGCAGAGTTGTCAGAGGCACGGCTGACTCTAAATAAGGTGTATGGTAACTTATTAGCTTGAGAAACAGAGCTTATATGAAGAAACAAAAAAAATTCTGCACCCAAGGAAGACTAGACTTCCATTACTACTAAGGAGTGAAGAAGAAACTCCAAGTATCCAGAAGTCTTAAAACAGCACTTCTACCTCTGTACTACAGCTGAAATTTCAGCTTTGGAGCTAAATTAAGATAATTTATGGACTTGATGCAGGCAGTTCCTGCAATGCCCAAAGACTCATGACTACATCGGTACTTTTTTCCCCTTATACCTCAAAAAGCAGAGAAAAAGAATCTAAACATTGCACAAGTTCCAGGAAATAATAATAATTAAAAAAAAGCTATTCTAATAAAACTTACCTCTACTGAGAAGGCTGCCTAACACATCCCACTTTCACATCACACACACATGCACACACACACATTTGAGACAGGAAAAGAGATAACATGCAGCATTTATGTTCAGTGTGAAAGTTTGCCTGAACTTCACAAAAAAATAATTGTTGGAAAAATGGGAAGAAATACATTGTCTTGGTCTCACCAAGTTTATCGTTCCAAAGACTAGGTGATCAGAATGAAGAGCTGAGGGCCAAGGGAATACAGTGACTAAAGGGAGTGGGAAGAGAAAACTGAATAATGCAGACTGAAACAGACTAGAAGATCAAACTGGGAAAATGAACTAGCATTTAGAAGCTAGTATTAAAAACAGCAGAACAAGTAAGCAAAAATCTGTGCCCATTGCTTTCCAAAATCTTACTGGAACCCAATTTTACTGAAAGCAGAGGAATGGTGAGAATTCAGAAATAGCTGCAAGCCCACTAAAAACACATGGGAGTCTCATTCCACACAGTTTTGGTATGCATAGAAAATGAAGGCAACAGGTTACTAGATACACCATCTCAACTACTAGAAGCTGACAGCTGTGTGACAACTGCATGGGTATCCATATGGTGTTATATGATTAATTTTATTTTTTGAGAAAGCTACGGGCAAGAAAATGGTAAGTTTATCACAGCGTTTAAGTAAGAAGGGGAAAAGGTAGCATTCTTTTATTAGAACAATTGATATAGGCTAAAGAAATAGCTCTTCAGGTCTAGAATACAAACAGTAATCTCCAAAGCTAAATATAAACTGAGAATAAGTATTGTGTGTTTAAAGAGACTCATAACATTTACAGGAAACCTTAAACATTTCCTAACTTAAGGTATGGTCCATTTCATTTAGCTTTAGCCAACTAGATGTTAAATATCCCACATGTGTTATCACGATTTCCCACCCAGCTAGTAAAAAGCAGGGGAAGAAGGAGGGGTTTTAAGGTACATTTTAGGAATAAAATGATCAACACTGATAATGTTGGATGTATTACCTCCTCTGTATCAGTATGCCTTGAGTAGCATTGCTAAATCAACTAATGCCATCATAGTCCATCGGATTGTATCTGTAATACACAAGCTAGAAATACAAATAAAATATTCCCAACTGTTCTACTGAAGCAAGAACATCTACACTGCCAACGTAAGAGTACAGCGTCAGTTCTCACATCCCACAAAGCAATCTGGCAGAGCTAGCAGCAAGACGGAGCTCCTGAAGCTTGCCCCTTTCCATGGACACACCGCTGCACTGGCACTGCAAGTTCTAAGAAACAGGCTGCAGGGCACTACTGACATGTTTTACTGTATTCCTAGCACAATGAAACAACTTTTTTTAAAAGAAAAAAAGAAAAAACACTTCACTTGTTTTTATGCAGCTAAGAAAGTACATGTTCAGTTTTTGTGTTATTTTTTTCAACTTTTTTTTTCCTACTCTGCTGCTCTCTACAAACATTTTTAGAGGTTGAACATCTTGACACTGACGATAAATGTACAAACTGGTGAAAATGAGGAAGGTAGTAAAAGCAGATAGCAAAAGAATACATACCATTTCAAATAGGAGAGTTGCTCTGAGTAGTAAGTAGCCTGTTAAAATTGGCTTGATTCAGTCACAGGGAGTTTTAACCTGTTATATGGATAAAGTCACTCAGATTTGGGCTAACTTCTCAGACTCTTAAGGTGACAGTGTCTAGCACTTGTAGTCTTGTCCAGCATTACTTAGATTTTTGGGATGCTCAGCATTCCCATTTATAATCTATATTCTTTTTTGATGGGAAAAGTCCAGTGCAGAATAAGCGAGTCTGTTATTCAGAGAAAGTGATTCTATTATTGATCTGGCTGGACTTTAATCTTCTCCTCTACTGTTGATGCTATCCTTCCCTACCTATCTACCAGCTTCCTGCATGCCTCTCTCTATGCATTAACTTACTGATGAGATACCCTGCCAAATCCCTACTAAGGCTGAAAGTAGAAAGCTGTTTTTATGAAAGTGAACCCTAGTTTTGATTGCATATCACTTATCTTGTGCATGTTGCCCTAGGGCCTAGACAAACAAAGGAGATACTTGAGTGGGTCCCTCTATATTCTATACAGAAAAAAAAAAGTCTTTTAATTTCTTTCCTTAGAAGAGGTAACGTGCTAGTTTATTTTCAAGAAGCAAGTGCTAAAATCTGATCACTTTCCCTAACAACAAGCTAAACAATCTTCCTTCTGTTTTTCTAGAAGACTAGCAAGCTTGCAACAAGGTAAGCCAATTAGTCTACAAAATCCTCAAATAATCTCAAACTCATAATAGGCTAGTTTCCAGTGTAGGTATCATTCTTCACAGTACCAATTATGTAGACCCTTTTCTTGCTGGCAATGAGCAAAACCCCCCAAACAAGGTTACATAATGATTCCATAACTAACCATAGAAGATGGCATATTTTCACTGTGCTCCAGGTGTTAGCCTGTAGGTGAGAACAGAGTCTTCAAGTACTTCAAAACACTGGAAAACCACAGCTTTAGCTAAGGGATTGTGCTTAATTTCCACAAAGAGACATGGGTATGCATGCGATGCCTACTAAGAGTCAAGTAGCTAAGTGCACTAATGGAATGGGACCACAATTCTCTAGTTCAGGTAGCTCAGCTTTTTTGATATCAGTAAGTCACTAAGGTACTGCTCACTAGTCTCTTCTATTCAGTAACTTAGCACAGTTATCTTTGATCTGTCAAAGGCATCCATAGTAACTGCAACGCAGCACTGATTCATTCTGGCAGATAGAAACAGTCCCAAAAGTCCTTTTCAGAAGGGTACACTTTTATAGCTTTCCAAGCATCAGGCTGGCTCTCAGGCCAGAGTTAGGTAAATAGGTGCACCCAGACAGAATTAAAATGACACTATTCTTGAAGTAATAATCTATAGAAGATAACAAAGAATAAGTTCTACCAACAAATCAAATAATTTCTTTTCCTTTCTCTAGAGTTGGCTCAATAGCCATCTTATCCTAAAGAATACAGACAGTAACCGCTGCTGCTTGACAATTTTGCTTCCTTTCACTAACAGCCAATGAACCTCAGCAACTCCATCTACATTTCTGATACCAAAAAATACCCCCAAAACAAAAACAAACAAACAAAAAAGATAAACCTCCTCAGCTCTAAATGGGCTACACCAGCATGTTAGTGAATGAAGTAAGTTTTCTCTGGTCATTATTCATAAAAGTATAAATATCTCCACTTGGAGCTTTCCATTTCCTTTTCCTAGTACAATTGAAGGTACTAAGATCAATAAAGCTTTTAATAACATGCAAAAAAGGCCCCATTAGAAGTAGCTATTTTCCTTATGTTAAGCTTTCAGAAGCATACTTGAAATAAGAGCCTTGAGCAAGAGCTCAAAGATTTAAATGAGAACTTGCCAGAAGAAAAAATTTATGGATTTAAAAAGTATGTTATATATTGATCTCCTAGAGCTATATATTTCTGAATTTCAAGGCAGTATAACATTCATCTAAATGGATATGCAAAAAAAGGCAATGGTTGGAAAAACTTGTGGATTCTTTGTGGAGTAAAGGTTTTCAATCTTTTATTTAATAATAAGCCAATCAATTGCCTCTTAATATTTAAAAACAATACTGTTACACCAGACTTGATTAGGAGTAAAATAAACATTTAAGGATACTGCAAAAGCGAAAGTTCTTAAAGAAAGCTTGCAGCTTCACTGTATTAATTTGTCTAATCTAAATGTTGATATTAAAGAAAAAGCTCCTTTGGATAAATTTTGCTTTCTGTCCTTTGTAAACTAGCACCTAGCATTCTGCTGGCAGGAAACAAACAATAATTCTAGTAGTAGTTTGTTGACTAGCACTCAACCATACTAAATCTGAGCTAGTTTCATTATACCACATTCCAGATGCAAAAGATTAATCTGCTTTGGGTTTTTTTTGTTTTTTTTTAGTTTTGTTTTTTAAAACTACAATATAAGCTCTGAGTATGAGCAATATAAAAGAATGTTAACCACTGAATCCATTAATTACTCTAGGTCCCACTAAAACTCTCTCTGAAACGCCCTCACACAGGTTTCATGCAGGTAGTATACTGTGAACAGCTAGCCATGCCATCTCCTCAAAGAGAAAAGGAGGCCTTGCAGCATATGTTAAACATTAACCTACCCCAGGCCTATAATCAAGGCGGGGGGGTGGGGGTGGGGGAGAATCCAAGCACAAAACTACCTAATTGTTCCTTTACCTTTGCCTTTCCACAGGTTTATTCCATGTAAGGACAAGTTACATTCACATAACCTGATTTCTAACCAGGTATTTTCAGGAAAGCTTAAAGGCATGCTTCCTCATTCTCCCCCATTTAAAGTTTTGGGACCTGTTGACTATAAAAACAGAGCTAGCAAAGAATTTAAGTAATTCAAAATTAAATGCACAACTTCCTTTTCACTGTTGTTTTTTATTATAGCTCAGGATGGTAAAAAAATTTGTCTTTCTTCACACAAACGTTTATGGAAAAAGCACAATAGACTTCAGCAGTGAGGGTAATTCTTCATAAAGCTCTGAAACATAATTTTATGATGAAGAGACTGGTGACATCTGAGAAAATATAATCACAAGATTTCACTTGTGAAATATTTTATTCATATTTTGGTTAAGCTAGCACACACTTGCTGAATACTTTGATAAAACAACAAAAATCATTGTAATTTATGTTTCATGTTGAGACACAAGTGTTCATTTCTGCTCATATTCATGAGGGCAGACAGGAGCAGCATAACAGGGTGTGCTCAAACCACTGCATTTAAAAAATTGCTAAGGGGCAACAGAAAGAATGGGCTAGCCTCAGATTCTCAAACTGACCAGAAGAGAGCACTTACTGTAACTCGTTAACTAAACACATGTGCATGTGTGCACCCATGCACTTGTGCAAGCCTGTGCGCATGTACGCACATGACCTAGAAGGTATGTTAGGCAAGCAACAAAAGATAACCTTCAGCAGTACAAATGAGAAACTATTGATTTATTGACAGCCACGAGAAATAGGAGGTGAGAAATACTATAGACAGGCTGGTCTCCCTTGATTTTCTGCTCTGCTACTGACTTTATCTGGTTTGTATTCTCTGTTTTATGTGATCTGGGGAAGTGGGAGGAGGGTACAGGGGACGTTATATCCCAGAATTTCTAAATAGAAATGCACTCCCCAATTCTTTCTTTGGCCTCTCTTAAGCCTTGTTAAAAGTCACTAGAGAACTTCGTACTGATTCTCATAACTGGTACATGTTAATTCTTTTCTCTGTATGTAGAAAAAAAGGATACTGTTAGCTAGCAATGTATTTCTTCTTACACAGGCTTTTGCTGTCAAGTTTAGTTTTGACTCCTTCTCACTATGGCAACATTTATAGCAATGGAAGCATGAAAGACTTTCAGAATTAGAAGAGGTTCAGAACCTAGGTAGCAACCTCACCATATACTATCTTGTATACATTTCTTGACACTAGTCTTCACCAGCTGATGCCTGGGGTGGGTAGGAGGGAAGGCACCACTTGCATGAATTTTTTCACACAAACAGTCACAGGAAATTTGATCCTGGGGAAAAAGTAGCTAGCCAGTTTTACCCTGCAGATGGCATTGCCTGTAACATATTTCTGTGCATAAACATGGCATTACTCCATCTCTGTTTGAAATGTTAATTGATTTCAAAAAGATAGCTTGCCTCCTGGTCAAGATGTGCACTGTCAAAAGAGGTAGGTGTATAACCAGCCAAATTCTTTTCTGATCCTATAGAATCTAAGTCTTTCCAAATCTCAGTGCATGATTACACATATAAACGACACCTATCCCTGTTATATCTGAACATTCCATGATTTTTTAAAAACTTGTCTCTTTACAGCCAAAAGGAAAGTTGATTATCGATAGGGAACTTGCTCAACCAAGGTTAAATCTAAGAAAAACACTTCACAGTTAACTTTTAGTACACTGGAATTCATGGTAACCTTCTGTTATTAAAACTATATGTAACAATATTCTTCATAACTACACACGGGAGGAAGTTCTCCCTACTGCACAACAATTAAAACTTAAATGGATTTAAGTCTGAACACTTTCAGTCCACAAACAAGTCTTTTTATTCAAAGATGAAGGGAGATACAGCAGCACTCAAACTAAGCTTTTTCTCTCCCAGCATTTTACACTAACTATACTTAGTTGCACAATAAACTACTAAGAATTGCGCAATTGTGTACTAAGATTTGAAAACACACTGATGAAAAACTTTTCCAGAGAACATACCCATTTGTGCACATCACTTCTGCTGCAGAGACAGGTAACAGATGAGGAAAGGAATGAACAGGAAAGGCGGAGGCGGGGTGAGAGAGCATGTACATACACACGGGCACAAAAGCATCACAAGAAACAGCACAACAAGGTTCAAAGTACAGGCTGTATTGATGACTGCTCCCAGGACGCTGCTGCCACAGTAAGACTGAGGAACACACGATGCCAAGGCCAGCAGGCCTGCACTCCTCAGAAGGCCACAGCACAGCCTGCTCAAAAGCAGACCCTGCATCCTAACACCAGAAGCATGGCAACAAGGTTGCAGCTTATAACATACCAGTCTTTTACCTCTTAGTCCAATAGTATAGACATGTATTTCAAACATTTATTCCAAACAAGGAAGTGTTCGGCAATCTGACCTAAGACTTATGGAAGCTGAGGTAAGCAAGACTGAGGCTAAGGACCATCCCATAACAATTGATGACTGCTAAATATAATCTACATATACATACATATATATATATATATATGTATACTGCGTGTGCACGTGTGTGCATGTGTATATATACACATGCACTATATATACATATACATGTATACATACACTATATTTAGCAGTCATCAGTTGTTTTATATATATGTTTATATGTATGTATATGTATGCATACACACATATAAATATATAAAAAATATGCAAGATCTAGTTTGTTGTCATCATCAAAAGGAACTCCATTGGCCTAGTGGGGACTTGACAGCTAGCAACCCTTGTCCTCCATATTGCACATAAGAGAAGGGCCAGATTACTTGGGCACACACCTTTCTACTTTTAAGTATGTGGACCCAATGGTATGAGTAAATGAAATCCATGAAAGAAAGTGTTGGTGGGTACAATAAATCTACTTAAAGATTCTGTAAATATTCACCTTCCCCTTCCATCAGGTTTATATTGAATTTTGTTACACTCATTTCCTGGGCTGCAGTACTCTACACAAATCAGTACTCCCATTAAGAAAGAAATGAAAGACATTTTATCAAAGCTTTTAAGGTGCAAGTCACTATGAACTACAGAGCAGTGCTGATATCTACTTCCAACAAAAAGTTATTTGTGCTCTTCAAAAGCAATACCTCATTTTGCTATACATCTTGAAAAATAGAATTCCACACTGCAGGTGATTTTTCATAATGGGCAAAGTTAAACCATTACGTTACAGGGTGTTAGTATTTAGCACAGACTTGAGTGAAGACTGGTCTAATTTAGCAACGTAAGCTAGAGTAATTTGGGATAATATAATAAAAATACAAATATTTTATATATCCAACTTTTTTTTTAAAATGAAAAGTTTAAATGGATACCATTTAGAACAGGGGAAGCTGGTATAAAACTGGATTATTCTTATCAACAGCAAGATGATGACGGAGCGAGCTTTATTGCCCAACTGCAGTTAAGTAGCAAATCAGAAGTTTGAGAGAGTTTTAAATTTGTAATGTGTATATATAAACCATAGGTGGCACAAAGAATGTTTCCAATTCCGTGCAACCCTAAAATAATTGCTATCAGTTGAAGGAAATCAGTGCTACGTCCCTCTAGACAGAAACACTGAGCACTATGCAGTCTTAACAAAACTGCCTCTGTTCTAGAGCTCAGTCTTTCCTTCCACTGAATCAAAACTTTCTTGATCATCTTATTCTGATGCCAGGCTTGTCCAGTCCCACAGGGGGACTATCTATCTTCTATTTGAGGTCAGACACCACTTATGGTAAGTGCAATTATTATTTTTTTGTGTAAAGCTTTACATATTTGCACATATTTAAAACAGCTGTAATGTTATAAATGAAATCTACTTTCATTTTTATCATCTATTGTCACACAGTCTTTGAATGAGCAAAAAGTATTGCTCTACTTTAAAAGAAGTTACATACTGCAGGAACTTCCAGTCAAAAAAAGTAGAAAGTTTTCTATATTCTTGGAAAAATATTCCACCAATTAATAGTCATACAAAACTAACTAATCATGAAAAATGACTTTTAGCAGGAAATTCTGAAGGACTATTTACTATTTAAAAACATACTGATCCTTATTCAGGAAAAGCAAGTGTACCAAAAACAGAGAACTACATTCTCTCATAGTTTCTAGATAAAGTTAAATACTGGGAAAGTCTGTGCTACCACTGTCCATGTTTTACCTAATAGCTAGGCTCCTGGCCTTAAATAAATAAAAAAAGCTTTACATTTGCAAAAACAATTAAGAAATGTAAGTCAATGTAACCGGTATATTCCAGGTACTCAGTCATTTACTATAGTAACATTTCAGGTCAACTTGGCTTTTACAAAAAAATTTGAAAGCCAGCTAGATAATACAGATCCATCCATTTTCATCATGGTATATTTAATAATCTACAGGAACAATTTTCTCAAAACCTAGATTGAGCTCTGTTATACTGGCCTTCATTTCAGCACATGGAGTGTCTAGAGATCAATCATTAATCTAGCACTCTTACAGCTGCTCATATGTCCTACAGAAGGTTTAAAAAGTCCACGAGAATTCCTCACAGGAAAATAATCGGCTTATAATGAAAAGAATTGGATATTCTTTGTATCAATTATGCTACACAGAACTTTGCAATTTGATGACAAGACCAGACTGTAATCCAATATTCAAGTAATTTCCTATTACTACAGATGTAGTTCTATAACTAGCCATATGTTGTTCCCTTTCCAATATATTAATTTGCATTGCCTACAGCACTACTTTCCTAATGATCCAAGACACTACATCAGGTCTCAAATCCTTAACGATTTCAATTTTTTCTGATACTGCTTCTAAAAAAATACTGTAGTCCGGTTCTTAAATTTAATTTTCAGGGTATGATTTCAACTTTTTTGCAAGAAATAGTAATTTGTCTGGATGAACACACAAAGCAAAACTATCACTGTGATATGTGCATATGTACGTACATATGTATGTATATGTAAAGGAAAAAACAAAAAAAAGGAAAAAGAAAAAGTAAAAGACGACAGACTTAACTTGCAAGTGCATTACAACGAGATACAGCACTACAAAACGCTTGCAATTAAAAGCCATTGGGGCAGCCACTGAACACACTGCTGCAGGTCTGAATGAGATTCCTCTATTAATAAAGTGTAACAATTCATAATCCATCTGCAGAAGGGAGTATGCAGCTACAACTAAAGAGTTCACTTATTTATTGGCTATCTTCCAAGGAACAGTGTTATCTGCTACACAAGCAGCAACTTTTTACTTAGTGAAAAACAGAATCTCTAGCAGGAATTCATGCAGCATATTACATAACTAACTATCAGAAATGCAGTTTCTTTAAAAGACAAAAAGGACCACAAATGTCTGGTTAATCTAGAGCCATGAATGTGACAAATTGAAAGAAGCTACAAGTATGAATAAAAATATATATATACATATACATAGATAGATAGATAGATTTAAGCGATACTCACTCTTTTCATTGTAACAAATTATTCATCTTTGATTTAATTTAAGTCGAAAATGTGTGTCAGTAATACATTTCACACACCCTTCCCAAGATTAGATGATCTGCTCCTGTTATTTTAAATTCAGGCTTGTATGCTACTCCCCTTAAGTTAGCTGCATTGTTAGGGTGACCACACATTTTTGTCCCTTCTCCATTCTTGTTTTCAGCATTTTAATCTTCTGCAGTATCAGGTCATTCATCTCAGCTCTGTGCTATATCACACTCCATTACCCAACGTTACACTGTCCAAGACAATTCAAACCATCCCAATTCATGGCACTAAAAGTAGCACCCTCAACATTGTATTGATTTGAATTCAACATACCAAAAAAAATCTTAGTACTTCCTTCTACATCAAGCTAGTTTCCCTTCTCTGAAAGATAGCTCCCCCCCCCCCCCTTTCCATTTTTAGATTAAGCTTTGCGGAGAAAAAGGAGAGGATTGCCAGTTTTGAATACCACCCAACATCTGAGCAGGGTTCATAACATGACAAGTACCAAAGAAGAAGGCGAGAGAGTGGTAACGTCACACAAAAGGACCTTGCATACAGCAGACTGGACTATCATAACAGACTTGACAAAAGGAAACAGAACTACTGCAGACCTCATCACAACACTCACTCAATTAATACATCTAGGCATAGTCTGACCTTCCACATACAGCAAATCAGAACACCATTAAGTTAAATGCATTTATTTTCACAACTGCCTTGTATATAACCTGGCCAGGTCCCCTTAAAGAAAACATGGCATGTGACTGAAATAGACAGCAAGGGCTCGTATTGAAGAAAAAAAATATATATCCCTCAAATAGAGCTGACTTTACTCAGGCAATTTATATCAGAAATGACAGACCAAATACATGTTCTGATATAATGCAAACCAAAGGAGAACTGGGCCTACCTCACTTTAACCTCACATCCTTTACCTAAAAGTATGAAAAACAAAAGTTTACTTCAGATAATCCCAGAACTCAAAGCTTCTAGGAAACTGGAACAACACTAAATGTAGAGACTTAATTTTTTTCTACCGGGGCAGGCAAGCCATTTTACAGTTGGATGGCTTCCTCAGATTACTGCTCGAATGTTTTTTATTAAGAGATACCTTATGAAACATCCTTTTTAAAAATACTGCAGAAATATAGATTCGGCAATAAAACTTTAAGTAAAAGAAATAACAGAAGACAATCTTGTGACACAGCAAATATCATACCCCAAGCCTGGGGGCGTGAGGGGGGAGCGACTGAATAGTTAGCTGTCTTTTCAAAGCTTTTCCAATCTCAACAACTTAGTTTGACACCCATTCTCTACATCTGGTTTTTGATTCCACTTAGTTCAATACAAATCAGGACTTCATTAACACTACCAACATTTTAAATATATTAGTGTAATGCTATTATGATTGTCTATTCCCCTCCAGGAAGTGAGAGAATTATGGAAAAAGCTCAGGTTCAGTATAGACAATACCACAATGCATTAATGAAAAAAAACAACAGTTTTAGAGACTTTTAATACCACATTAGCACCTACCCTGCATAGCAAGCAGTTTAAGTTTACTATATGTCATCTATCTAGAAGCGTAATACAGCAATAACAGAGGTGATTTAACAATAATCAAGCTCACCTATCACTGCTTTACTCAAGTGAAAGCCATGGAAGTGGAGTGTGGAAGTCCATGAAAGAAATACTCCCTAATACTTCAAATCAGAATTCTGTAAGGAACCCTCAAGATCATTCACTGTCCAATAGTGAAGTTGAGGCAACCGGTTATTAAAGTCACTGAGATTCTCAGCACAACAGTTCGCCTAATAGCTCCATTTTCCTTGCATCAAACTCAAAACAGGGCAGATATCAGTTCTGACTACTTCTGGCACACTCTATTCAGCTTCAGAAGCTTGATAGGGTTCTCGTGTTCAGTGTATGTATTTCATAAAAGTTTTGGCACAATGAAGACCAATGAGCTGTGCTTTAGCCTGAGGAACAGCAGCATTAAGTGCAATAATCCTCCACAGGTACACTGCCGTTACTGAAAGAAAATGGCAGGTTGTAAAGAGATTTGCCCTGAGCCTTGATTAAAACCAACCAAATAAAAAAAAATTGCTACAGTGCCAAGGCACATTTCATTAGTAGTGAAAAAAACAGGCTGCTTTTAATTACATTAAAAAAACCTTCAAAAATAAAGATTGGCAAAATTTTTGAGGAGGTAACCAAATAGAGGCAGCCACAAGACAGTAATAATGAATCAATATGTTATATCTTAGAGATAAATTAGTAGGATTTGGCACTGTACTTTTTACCTGTATTTAGGTGAAGGATACTCTTATGCAAGCTGACAACACATTAAAAAAGGCATAAGGGCAAAATGCTTTACACAGTATACAGATCACACTACAAATCGTATCAGTTAATACTTTAAACAGTATGCACGGACAAGCAGAAAACTTAAAGGACAAATAGCTCTAGGCACAAGATAAGATAGTAAAACACTACACTGCTGGCATAATCCGTGCTAGAACATTCCGATGATAATGATTCTCCAGTACCACTGTGGCAATTAATGGCTGTGAGTATTGTGCTGGAGTATCACAACATGCCTGTCCTGTTCTTATACTCTTCCCTTTGGTATCTTGTCTGCTTCTGACAAAGTCACGTTTAAGACAGTGAGCTAGATGAACTCCTCTGACTCAATATGACCATGCTTTGGTATCCCAGGGTAAAGGTAGTAAGATCAATTACTCAGCTCCCAGCTTTAAACTGCAACAGTAAAATGGAACAGTCAAGATAGTCCTATCATAGCCAGTTCTTGCTGGAAGGTTCTAGTTATGTAGGTCATGTGTATATGAAGAAATAGACATATTCAAAACATGCTTTGCCTGAATGGAATCACTTGCCACATGATAGTAAGTGTCCTTAACGATTATCTTGTGTTACTTACCACTTCACTCTGTTTTCCATAACTTTTAAGTATTTGCATATTTACCTTCAGATCCTTCATTAAAATGTAGAATAGCAATATCATACCTGGTATCTAGCTCCAGCAAAAGCAGCTAAGAAACACTTTCCCTTAAATTCTTACTGACTGTTGCTTTGAGGTCTGTTAATCAGCTACTTCTCAAATCAAGACTACTTTAGAAACTAAAATTATACAAAATCATTAATTAGAATCTTGTACAGTTCTAAGTCACATAAGTAGATTTCTTAGTGTATGTAGCTTCATCAGCTACACAATTCAAAGGATGAAATCTGGTTTATTTGACAAGAGCTACTTCCAGTAAAAACCCATTGACTGCAGTTAATTATATATCCATCCTTTTTTCTTTATTAGTAATCAACTTTTCCACTGCTAAGACAGATCTAAAGGAAAAACATCAAAAGCCACAACACACTGAAGATAAAGTCTGCAGTGTTTACAGACACATACACTTACTAATTCTGACACTAAAGGGAAAGTCATCAATATAAAAAGAATGGTTAGCTGACTGCCAAAGAGAAGATTAAGACAGTGTTGTTAACATCAGCGGATACACAGGTTAAAGAAGGGATTCTAACACTTACTAGACAAATTCAGAACTCTTGATGTTTATGACCACATCCGACAGACCCCAACTTTCTTATGACCATGAAGCGTGCATGCTCTGTGTATGTATGTGTGTGTATAAGCAGCGTAACGGTGCAAATTTCAAGTGCCCATATACAAATGCAAGGAACTAGAAGTCAGTGTACAGTCACAGAACTACAGGGTCATTAGGATTACAGATAATGTGGTGAGATATAGCTTGCATGACTGGGGTGCTGCCATGAACAGATACAGGCTTTTTGGGAAAGGACAAGCTAGGAAGGCAAGGAGATTGTTGCAAAGGAGAGGCCTGAATGCATGGATCTTTGCTTTGAAATAGGTAACAAGCAAGTCAAGAGTTTATGCATGAGGATTAGCGGACAGAACAACACAGGTGACATGAGGGTGGGCATCTGCTTCAGTTTGTTTCTGACCAAGAAGGCAAAATAGGAATGCTTCATCTAAGGGAACTGGAGGGAGCCTCACAATAAGCTCTGGTTTTCACAGGGGACTTAGAGCACTCCAACATCTGCTGGAAAGGTAATACAGCATGAGGCAAACAATCAGGAAGTTTTAAGGAGATGTGGAAGGCAATTTCTGTACAGAACTGATGAACAAACCAAAAGGAATGTGAAGGTTGATGGCAGCCTGGGAAGTGGTGACCACATACAGCGGAATCCTGCGAAAACTAAGCAAGACAAATTGTAAAATTACAACCCTGGAATTTTATAAGAACAGATTTCAGCTTGTTCAAGGATCTGCTTAGAGACAGCCCTGACAGGCAGAGGAATGGGAGAAGTGGTTAATCTTCAAGGACAACTTCCTCAAGGCAAAGGAGCAGTCCCTTGGAACATGCGGAACTTTCACAAATTTGCCAGCAAAGATAAACAAGGAATTCCTGACTGAGCTCCAACATGGAAAAATAGTACACAGAAGATGAAAGTGGAGATGGGCTACCTGGGAGGAACACAGAAATACTGCCTCAGCATGCACGGGTTATATTAGAAAGGCCAAAGCTCAGATGCAGTCGAAAAATCCATAAAAGCAGAGGGCAAAATAAAGAGCTTCTGTAAGTACGTAACAGCAAAGGACAAACTGAAGAAACTGTGGTGCTGCTGCTCAGTAGGGGATCTAGTGATAAAGGATGTGGAAAACACTGAGGTACTCAATACTTTCTGTATCTTGATTTCATTGGTAAGGCCTGCCACAGGCCTCCTAAGTCCCTAAGCCTACCGGCCGAGTCTGAGAAACCATTAGGGAACACTTCAGCAAACTGGACGAACAAGTCCATGCAAGCAGACGGGGTGACTCCAAATGTGCTGAGGGAGCTGACTGATGTCACTGCAAGGCCCCTCTCTATCATTTTGGAAGGGTCATAGTGATTAGGGAAGTTTGCTGATGAATGCAAAAAGTAAAGAAGGGTAAGAAGGGGAGTATCCAAATAACTGCAGGCTGGTGTGCCTAACCTCAGTCTTCAGGAAAACTATGAAGTAAATCCTCCTGGAAACCATTTCCTAGCAAATAAAGGTCAAGAATGTGCTGAGGAACAGCCAAGATGGATTTGCCAAGTACGAGCCAAGCCTGACTGACCTGACTGCCTTACGTGGTAAGATGACTGATTCTGTAGATGCTAGGAGAGCAGTGGATGGTGTTTCTCTCTGCTTAAGCAAGGCCTTGGGTATGGGCCCCTTGCAGCCAGACTGGTGAGATGTGGTTTGGATAGGTGGGTAGAAAATTGGCTGGACTGCCGAGCTCAAAGATTTTTGAGCAACAGCAGGGAATCCAGCTGGCAGCTGATTACTAGTGGCATTTCTCAGAGGTTGATATTAGGGCTGATGCTGTTTTATGTCTTCTTGGTAGACTTGTATGAGAGGAAAGAGCACACCATCAGCTAGTTTGTGGATGATACCAACCTGGGACAAGTGGCTGATGTTCTGGAGGGCAATTTTGCTATTCAAAGTGTTATGGAAAATAGGCTTGTTAGCCACCATAACAGGGCTTGACCCTAGGTTCCCGCAAGTAAGTTCAGAGCCAAATCAAAACAAATTAGATAATTAAATTTTAATCACACACATGCCGTAATTACAGCTCGAGCTGGGTGCCTCCAAAGAGGGACCTTAACATGAACAAATCCTGGGTAATGTAAGTCGAAAAGACTATAATTTCCCACCCCTCACACGGTAGTTAGACCAACAGTAATTTTTTTGGTCTGGGGTCTCCTGCTCCTCATTGGTCTCATCGTCATTCTGAGGTAAGCTGTTTTTCTCCTTATTTTTGTTTTTTGCGGTCTCTGATGACGGTTGTACCTCTGTTTTTGTTGGGTCTGGCGGTTGTCTCCCAAGGTCTTATTTTTCCAATTGTTTTGGTGTCTTCCCTCTCGGAGTGGGTGATACAGGAGCGCAGACTGTGTGTGGCTTCCTTATCTTCCCAGCCTGAACGAGCTCTGAGGCACTATTTTCTACTAAAGTAGGTAAAGGTTCGTTACTTTTCCCATGCACGGCCTAAGGCTTCAGCAAATTTAGCTACTCATGCTAAGCAAGTTTTATATAAGTTGTGCTAAGCAGCTATCTCTAGACAGTTTAAATTCACTATTCTTTAGCACAGTGGATCCTGGACATGTTAGAGAAATGAGCCAACAGGAACCCCAAGAAATTCAAAGACAAATGTAGAGTTCTACATCTTGGACAAAATTCAACAAAATTCACAACAGTGCAGGCTAGGGGAACTGATCAGCAGAAAAGGACCTGGGGGTCAGGAACATACCCCTGTGGTGAAGAACAACTGCATACTGAGCTTTACTAGCAAGAATGTAGCCAGCTAGCCAATAGGCCTCTATTTGGCACTTGTGAGACCACATCTAGAGTACTGGGTTCAGGTTTGAGTCCCCCAGTTCAAGAAAGCTTAGAGGAGCAAGGCCAGTGGGAGGGCCACCAAAATAACTGAGGTGCTAGAGGACGTGACACACAAGGAGAGGTTTGTTCTAGCTGTAGGGAGATTTTTTTTTTTTTTTTGCTGTTTTCAGCTATCTAATGGGAGAGAACAGATAAGACTGAGCCTGACTCTCAAAAGTGCACTGTAGTAGAAAAAGGCAATGGACACAAGTTGCACCATCAGAAATTCTAAGGAAATATAAGGGAAAAGCTTTTAGAAGGGCAATCGAACACTTATTTTGTCAGGTTGCCAAGCCAAGTTGTGGAATTTCCATCCTTAAAGCTATTCAAAACTAAATAGGACAAAAAATGTTAAAAAAAAGATAAAAGAACTTTAAAACCTTGAGAAATCTCTGTTTTAGCACAGAATGGTTGATATTTGAAGGGACCTCTGATGGTCAACAGTCCAATCCCCCTGCTCAAAGCAGGGCCAACTAGAGCAGGTTGCTGAGGACTGTATACAGCTGGGTTTTAAAAATCTCCAAGGATGGAGACCCTACAACCACAAAAAAAGGCAGGGGGGAGGGAGGAGTTTCTTGTGTTTAAATGAAACTTCCTGTATTTCCATTTGTGCCCATCACCTCTTGTTCTATCACTGAGAAGAGTCTGGCTGCATCTTCATTACTTTCTCTCCATCAGGGAGAAAGTATGCTCCAGTATGTCCCTGTCTTTCTTGTACTGGGGAACCCAGAAGGGAGTCCAATGCCCCAGATGATGTTTTACCAGTGCTGGGGAAAAAAACGGGAGGTTGAACCAAATAACAATTAATGATTCTGTTAATAAACACAATGGATATGCTTATCTAACAAGTACACTGCACCATTCCTAAAGGACTCTGTAAACGTTTCTTTCCGCAGTTCTGAGAGACACACAAACTTATCTGAAGACAAAACAGTATTGCTGAAGGCTCAAACAGGACAAAAGTTAAACAGTAGGCTGAGAGAAAATTGTTTGCAAGTATGAAACCCACTAGAAAGATTATTCTTTATTATTCTTCAGTGTACTGAAGTGGTCAAATGATTCTGTGAAGTAAGGGTTTGGGGGTTTTTTTTGAGTTTTTGAATAAAGGAATTCAGTGGTGTTTATCTTAAAGAAAAAGGTGAAAAAACCTCTCATATACAGTGAAGAACAAGCAAAACCAGAGAAACTTCTAAAATAAAGGATCGGAAAAACATCTCATGACGCAGAAGACAATGTTGTACATACAAGAATGACTGGCATTAGATTTCTAAACAATTAACCTGCATCCCCTCATGCTCCAATGCTTCTGATCTCAAGCACACAGTTAGAGAACGGCTACGTCTGTTGATGAATTCTGCTTAGCTTTTAGAGAACTTACATCATCACATGCTTTCCTGCACATGTAGCTAATGTAAAAATATATATAGGACTCTTCTCTTCTGCATATTTTCAGTGTTTTTTGCCTGAAACAGTTTCTACCTACTCCCCACAGCAGCTTCAAAATACACCACCATCAGCTACCACACTTTGTTATCTATACAATGATCAGCCTTAGGTATCTAAGATAGTTCATGCTTGTTTCTCAATATATATTCTATTCCTTATTTAGTGGATACTACCGAAATTCTGCTCTGTAAGACAAAATGACCACATTTCTCACTGAATTGTATCCAGCTGTAAACATTCAACTGAACATTGATAAAGCCCTGGTTAGATACAGCACAATGCTACCCATGGTCTGCAGATGGGAACTAATGCACAAACTAGCATCAATACTTTCAAACTAGACACACAATACTAGTGGAATACCTATGATTTGCTGGCCTAATAGTGTGAATCCTTCTTCCTCTGCAGCCTGATCGTGTGGCAAGGTCTCCCCCATTCCAGTGAATGACTCCTTGTGCCAGTCTCATCTTCCTGACCCCCAGACAGAGCCTCCACTCTTCTCAGTTGTCCCAAGGATGTGCTAATCTCATTTCTACAAATTCCTCCTCCCTGAAGTTGCAATTTTCAACTTTTTCCCCACATACACAGTTTATTATCTCACACCATATCTACACATTCCCTTTTCACACTCATTTCTAACTTAAGTGTTTTCCCAGGTTCCTTACCAGTGTGCACTTCTTACAGCACCTTCCTATCATCTTACTGATTTTAAGTCAGTGCCCCCTATCAGATCCTTATCTGATTCTGGAATTGTCCTAAAACTTGTGCCTGAGCCCCTATTAGCAAAGGACAACGCACATGAAACTGCAAGCCCATGTTGCAAAGTAAAGGGAAAAAAGGTTTTGTCTACAGACGTGCAAATTGACAAATCTTAAACATGAGCAAAGATTCATTTTCCTGAGCCATAATCTGACACGACTATTCAAGCTGCTTTTCTTCTCTGAAAAGATAGCCCAGATGGAATGCTTCAGCCCCAATTTTTTTTTTATAACTTTTGTGAAAATAAAGCCTATTTCTAGTATTTTCAAATGCAATATATTCCACTATGTTTCCTTATTAAAAGTCCTCTCCATTTTTTTAAGCTTTTCAGAATATTAGATCTGCAAGACAAATCAGAGTGCTTTATCCCAACATTATTTGCATTAGCTTCACATGAGGAAAACCAGATTAAACAAATAACCCTTATGCACAAATCAGTCTTAGCAATAAGGGATTCATTATAGAAACAAGCTATACAATAATGCAAACAGTCATTATAGAGAAGTTACTTCAGCTTGACTGATAATGCTCCCTTAGCAAAACAAAAGGGCATACAATAATGAAAGGTGTTTGCTCCTTGTGCCATTATCTCCAGTTTAAATCTATACATATATGCCAATGAAATGCACTGGTGCAGAAAGCTGCATATTTATTGAAACACTAGTGGATCTTGTAAAACTTGCAATTATGGGCCATCTCCTCATTTAATGCACATTCTATCCTGTCACGAAAGCAATGGAGCTATGTTGACTTACAGTAGCGGAGAATCCAGTAATTACATGCTATCACTATTTATAAAGATGAATATAAATATTTCTGCATTCAAATTCTGAGACATAATTGCTAGCTTTGTACAAAAAGGAAAGCAGTACATGCTGAAGGAACATCATCAAGGATGGCCTAGTATATACCACATGTACGTTAAAAATACTGCAACATTCTCTAGTTTTTATGCTCTTGCTGGCCTAACTTGCAGTGATGAATAAAATCAGTATGTGATATACTCTGAAAGTTCAACTGTGCTACCTGCATACAGATCATGTGAAAGAACATGGGATACTGGCATTCTTCATTCACACAAGAAACAGAATTTTTAACTAAATGCTATCTGCAGCCAAACAGTAAAAGCCATACCCCTGCATTTGCATGCAATTCTGTGAAGAATTCTAAGTGAATGCTCAAGCCTTTGCTTTCCTATATAAGTACCTGATTTGGATTAAAAAATGGTTCTTAATCAAGGTGAACAACTACATATGCCATCCTGTCATATCTTTTTTTTTCTTTCTTTCTTTATATAGAAATAACCTTCCCTAATGCAGATTCTTTGTAATCATTGTTTGGAAGAAGTTCCTATTTTCAATTAGTGACTGTTTGTAGGCCTCACCTAAGAGCCACTCATTCAATTTATAGCATCTTCGAAGTTACAGGAATTAAAATCTTCTCCCCTTTTCTTCTTTCCTTTCCATTAACAGAGGATCTAAGTTGCAGAGAAACACCCTCATGTTCATTTTAGTAAGTGATCAAAATCAGAGCTTCAAATTTCTGTCTGTAATCTGGGCCTTTTCTATCATAAATTAAGGTGAACAAAAAGCTGCAGCAAACAAGCAGCACCTTTTCACATCTTCACGCTTTCTTCCTCACAACCACTTTTTCTCCACACTTAAAAGGAATAACCTAAATCAAAAAACTAAAATCAAAAATGTAGAAAATTATATTTATTGTAATAGCTATAAGTAAATGTGAGCTACCCTATAGTGGCAATTATCAAGTATTTTCTTAACAAACCCTGCAGACCTAGACAACAAGCAGGACTTGTCTGCTCTGTATTTGTGCAGTACCTTGCAAAAGAGGAGGGGCAGGGTCTCTTATAATAAGTTTTGTTAAGATGTAAAAGGAAAAAAATTATAAAATGGCAGATGGCTAGGGAAAGGACAGGGGGCAAAGCTGCATTACAAAGCCTAACTTTTTATTTAAAAGTGTTATTCTTTCTTAAAAAAAGAAACAACCCCTGAAGTCTGAAAAGACTGGATTTTTTTATTATTTGTTTTGCTTTTAGGGTGGGGTGGGAGGCTTGTTATAAGTAAATGAGACTCATAAATCAGCAAGCTTAAAATAGTAATATATCCCATCCTTTTCAGATCTCCAAATACTGGAAACCCTAAGTCTTGGCAAAACAGCACGCTAAAAGCTTTAACAAATACCAATCTGTTTCAGAATTTCAAGTTTGACCAAAACAACTAGAAGAAGAAAAAGTGGTTCAACAACTACCTGAAAATTTAGACCACCACAAGAAATTCAGCCTCTATTGGCTGTAGAAAGGAAGAGCTCCAATCTGCTAAAGGAAAGCCTTTCCTCTATGGTCAACCGGTATTTTTATGAAAATGAGGTATTCTTAGGAGAACTCAGACAACAGCTGGCCCATGCCATTATACCATAATGTTAGAATACCAAACTCTTTCAGCTTAGGACATGACTAAAGAGATGCAGAGCTTAAATTTCACTCAGCAGTGCAGGAAACCCTAGAGTCTTCTTCGGTCACGTTGAGGCTACCTTCCATAAAGGAGGCAGCTGCCTTTATAAACCGCACTGTCATTACCCTGGGGCTCTCAAGCTACACATCCTGAATTGTTATTCCATAACTACACAAAAATATAACATTTACCAAAGCCATTCTTAAGAGGATATAGCCTCCCCCAAACCTGACCAGGCTTCAGCCTGAGATGGGTTCTTTCCTGGTTCTGATTTTGAACTTTAAGTCAATCTACATGCCCCCGGCCAAGCACCTAATATATTGCGAAAGACAAAGAAAATCACTAATCTGAAATCCAGGGAACTACCAGTTGACTATTACACCGGCATACAATGTCTTCAAGAGGATGCTGTCTTATTCAGCTCTTAGAATATCTCTAAAAACAGTGTTCTAGGCTAACACTTTGTCACATAAAGCTTGCAAAAAAGAAGATAAACAATTTGATCTTTCAAACCAGTCTTTTCCATCTCTCTTCTCTTCTGCATTTCTCACTAGCTCCAATCTTCATTCCTCTTGCACTTGTCAAAAGAAACTATATATGCCTGCACAAATCATATGACAAACTAGAATTTATGCAAAAATCAAAGCAGAGGTGCTTTTGCTTAAACAACATGAAGTGTTTTTTAAAAATTTTTTAAAGTTATTTTCAAATCACGTATACCACACTTAAAACAGAGAACAACATTTAATGTTCAGTTTGACTTGTTAATGTATAGCAGGTATGAATGTCATCACAACAAAGCTCTATCCAGGTTTTACCAGGGGTAAAAGAGGACCATCTTACCATGTGGTATTCTGTAAGTCTCAGATGCTTACACTGAGAAAACACTATCACTACATCCTACAAGTTTTTCCACTGCCAGAAGTGTAGGTAAATCTTGCTATGCAGCAAAGCTCCAGCTCCAAATTCTCAGTGTAGTCATGTAAGGCACTCTAAGATTCACCATATGTATCCTGTGCAAAAGTTATTTTGTGTACATGCTTAAGGTCACTCCAGGAAGTCAGGTCCTCTGCACAGTATAAACATTTTCTAGAACAATGTATGAACTATACACAAAAGCCTTTTACATATTCTCAGGTCAATACAAACAAATCATTTTATGATTCTGAAATATTTTGCTTCAGAGATGTAGAAGTTATTTTATTATAACAACAATACAGCTCTAAAGAGTGCAAAGTAGCTCATACTGGAGTCCTATTTTGATGAGTAGCTAAGTTCAGGTATGTCTGAATTATACACTAGTTACAATAGTGCAGACAGGCTGCCAGACTTCATTTCTGTCTGAAACAGAGTTTTTCCTTTCCTCCTCCTTCCTCATCCAGATTAAAATCAACATGGATAAAAGTCAGTGCCTTCTTACTAGATCTGGATTGTCCAGCAACAGCTACAGAAATTACTATGGAACCCCCCCAAACAGTTAAGCACTTACCTGGCCATATTTGACAATTCATTGGACACACACGCTTAACTTAGACTGCTTGAGATGAAACTGCATTCCATACCAACTTTTTCATTTAACTTTTTCAGTTGAGATTAGCGAAACACAAACAATACAGTATACATTTCACTCAAATATTAAACACTAAAAAAAAATCTGGGGGATATTAGATGTAGGCGTTTCCCCTGACAGTACTGCAATTAAAACACCTGAATAACTGACTGCAAGGAAAGGCCCTCCCCAATTGCAACATATCTAATACACAGCAACATCTCAGTTCTCTTCAAAAGTCATCATTTCACCCAACACCAACATTCATCTCTGATGTAAAGCAATTTACTAACCTTGTGTCTGCATTTAAGTACAACACCATAGGCTCCTGAAACAAATAAGAAAAAAGCTAACTCATCTCAAAACAGAAAAAAAGCAGTAAAGTGAAACAAACAGTTTTCAGTCACCTCCTGGCTATAGGAATAGTATTGTTGCCAGTATTATTATCCTAAATTTGCACACAAAGATACCTTACTAAATATTTGTACTTTGAAACGATTTTTAAAAATTGCTTAAATGTAAATGGATTTTAAAGTGCTGCAATTTTTTGAAAATATTCTTGCAGAGATAAGTTTGATAATCTGCATCTATCCAGTAATTACCACTAAAAGTTCTTATAGTAAATTAAAAAGTCCCATTTCTTTCATCTTCCAAACTTTTTTCCTCCATCTGAGATTAAATGAGAAAAAAATTTAAAGAATAATTTGCTGTTTCTTAAGATTTAAATACAAATGATATTTTGCAATGATATTTTGCTAATGAAAAATTATTACCAAAGAACACTTAGTCAACTCCATATACAAGTAGAATTCATTTTTGATTAAGATATTACTTACCTTCACCTACAACCCCAAGGATCTCAAATTTATTCATCACATTACCAATGTTAGGAATCTTCATCAAGACAAATTCCTCTTATGGTGAGAGCCACAAAACATGGCACGGAGGGAAGCGTCCAAAGGTTTTGCAAAAGACAATTGTGAAAAGTCTCCTGAAATGGGGAGGAAAGGGGGAAATCCACCTTGATCAACTGGACTTCTTGCACACTTTCCTAATTTCTAGGCAGTCAGTAGCTTCCTGGGGAAAGAAGGGGAAATAACGTCATGAGTATTTTGTTTTATTTCAATAAAAGAAAGCAGTGGTGTATACCTGTTCTGCTGCTATTAGTCTCTATGATTATATAAAAAAAAGAAAAGAAACTATTTGCTAGACTGACTGGCAACTAGTTTTAAAAGATTATACCCATTATCAGTTTAAGAGAACTGTACTAAAAAACAAAATACTGCTACAAGATTTTTTCTTCCCTCCACATTTTCCAAACATTGAAGAAGTCAAATGATAAATCAAGCACACGGAGAAGAATAATGTTTTTTGTGTCATGTTGGTTTTAGGCTCCGACCACATCTCTTCTACAGTCTTAGAAGGCTGATAAACTAAAATAATAATAATAAACCTAAAAAAAAAATCTAGGTTTGGTTTTGCTAGTTCAGACTGAACACCCCCCCCCCCCGCCATGTATTAAGGCATATACCACATGCTCTAAAAAAGAGGAGAAAAAAGCTAAAATAATTTCACCATGAAATGGAAATAGGGAATTTCCACAATTCAGTGCTCCGAGAACAGGAGTGCTCATGAGGAACAACATGGCAGGATAGAAGCGAATTCATACAATTAACTTATGTATAATGCATGAGTGACCTAATGTTACTGGCTGCAGCTCGCACGAACAACTGAACTGCTGTTTTAGCATTAGCTATGGGCACTGGCAAAAGCAATGCCGTGACCGAGTCAAACATAACAAAGACAATGACTCAGGGTGTAGGGAAATCATAACGATACTAGCCTCAGCAAGACACAGGAAGGTAAGTTTTGGGGGGTCGTGTTTTTTAAAAGCAGCTTAAGAGTTAATCAACCACAGTATTTTGGAAACAAACTTTGAAAATGAATAAGTTACCTGTTCCTTAATAAAATAATTTGATTACTTAATTTACTGTTTTTAATTAATCAATATTTTTATATTTGTACATTTTATAAAATATCCTCTCCTTTCACTTCCATATACTCTTCCCATCTCAGCTTGCATCTCCTTCTCACAAAAACCTTTGTGCTGCTTGTCCAGGCTTTCTGCATGCAGTAATGAACTACAAAATGGGCTCATGGAAGAGAAGGCCAATCTGACCAGCTGTATCTATCAGCATCAGAACAGAGCCCTCAGGGAGCTGTTTCTGGCACCTTATTAAAACAGGTTTGTGCTAAGCAAACAGGCACAGCTACCTACCAACAGACTGTAGATTAGCAATGGGAATACTGCTAGAAAGACATTGAAAGGGCCATTAATGCTATAACATAAACAAGAAAACAAAGCAAGGCATGTTCAGAACAGCAAAAATACTTGTCAGAAAGAAAGGAACATTCAGAAAATATGTTTTGGTTTTTTTTTTTAAACACTATTCAACAATGTCACCAAATCTGCTACTTCAGTTTCCAAGATGTATTGGGGGTCTCTTCACTGACAAGTCTTTCCAGAAACTATCTTGTGATAAAATCCATTACTTTTCTGCTTCTGTCATTACCATATATTGCCATTCTGCCTTACAATGTACACAATACCTTTTTGATCTGTACTTTCAATCTAGTAGAGTGAAGAAGCTCATGAGATAATACATCAAAAACTTTACAAGAAGTTTAGATACAGGTTCCTCTTTCCCTTCATTTATAATTTCTGAAATTCTAATCAACCACTCACATTTTGGGAATATAATTGTAGTTTTTCAATCAAATCTTGCTGCCTACAGCTTGTGATTGACATTTTTTAAAATAGAGTTTTGCAAGTATAGTCAGTATGCATCCTATTTTTTTGTTGAAAATAAAGGTTAGATTTACTGCAGCTATTTACTAAGCTTTCCTTTCTGAAATTTGGTATTACACGTCTCCCCACAAACATGCATTTGCCTTCTAATTGTGCAGGGCTTTTTTGTTTGTTTGTTTTTAAAGTAAGAGCCGTAGAAAAGCTAGTTTGCTCATTACATTGGTGCTGGTGGATGCACATCATCTATAACAGCATTCACGAGGTTTTGCCTATAGGAAACGACATGTCAACTCAACTCACATATTGATATTCATAAACCAACAACAGTAAACTTTGACTATTCCAAACCCACAAACCAGTTTTTAACATGCTATCCAAAATGCAGCCCAATAGCCAGCAAAGATAATATAAATGCACATATAACAGAATTCCCAAAAGAAAACTGCACTTAAGTGAGCTGCCTCTTTTGCCCTAGCTCCCTGGTAACCTTTGTGCACAACTCTGCTGTGAGCACTTTCTGATAATGTAATCTGGAAGTAAAAAGGACGGCTAATGAAAAAGTCATCAGAAGAAAAATGGCACTCGGGAACAGCAGTTCATATTTAAAAACCTGTTTGCCATAGCTGTTTTGTCACATCTCCTCAAACAGGGCATTAATTCAAACTTGTTCCCTACTTTAATATTAGTGAATTCAGGCTGAATTGAAGTAACAGGGAGCTATGTCCCTCTAATCCCTACCTACCCCACTGTTCTAGCTTTATCAAATGTAATGAGAAGCAGAAAAAGACGACATTATTGCTTATTGCGGACATGAAGCCCAGATTTATTCTCTAACCACAGAAGAGAGGAGCTGGTCAAGAGAAGCCTCCCAAAACGTTACCCTTGTTTGCTCTCAAAGAAAGAACTCCAGCTACTTCAGGACAAGTTGTGCATATCCGTTTGAAAATTTTGTTATCAAAAGCTGCTGAATAACTGAAAAGAATCACTATGAATACTTCAGTCTTTCCCTCTGCTTAAAATACTTGATCAATGACAGCACCCAGTGACCTTTCGGGGGGTTTTCTTATTTTTAAAAGGCACTGGGCTTGTTAAGACTGTTCAAAACCAGAACTACTGATTCTTGCAGGAATCTGATATTACCTCAACTCCATGAACTATATTGAGATTCTGTGAATGGTAGACTGAGTAACTATAATACAATCTTGAAGTTGTAACCAAAAGATAATTTTTTTAAAAAAATTATCCATCACAAGAATTACTTTAGCCTGTGCCTTAGTGAAGAGTCTGGATTCTTTCAAGAGACTGAACACTGGAAATAGCCCTGCAATAAAAACCTTACAAATAGCAACCACAAATTTTTTATGCACACTGACAGGCATATAAGCCTGTTTTAATATCATTGGCTATTTTAATATTGTTAATTAACTTTCCCACTGGCTAGAACTATAAACCTTGCAGAATGGGAAATAAGGCCATTCTTTACCTCTCAAAGGTTCACAGCAGAGAAATACCACTCATTCTCTTAAGATCCCTTCCTGAGGCAATGAGATTCACAGTACATCAAAAGTTCACGAATGAAAACAACAGATCTCTGAGATGGTCTCAATGTTATTCTGACATCCTGCAAAATCCTGAGCCAATTCAGGAAAAGGAGTCGCCATGAAATGAACAAGCACAAATTAGTCTCACCTAATGCAGAACTCTACTAGTACGGGATTTTAATAAAACTATTTTGTAATAGCATGTAGGGCTTATACATCAAATAAAAACAACTGTGTAAACATTCTGGAAATAAACATACAGACTCTATTATAGTGATGTGGTACCTGATCATTTGCATTTAAATTAAAGCAAGGGGGGAGAAGAAAGCCTCACTCTTTCCCCAATTCCACTTCTCTTCAAGACCATTAAGAGTTTTAGAGCATCACCAAAAGCATCTTTCATATTCTCGTCCAGGCCTCCATCCTAAATAAAAATGTCATTCGTTATTTCATAATTATCAACCAGAGGAAAAAAATCCATCTTTTTTTTTTTTGCTAAGATCTGACTAACTATGCAGAGAAATTTTCTGAGAATTACTTAAAGTAGACATTTTCTTCACAAAATTTGCAGCAACTGCACAACTCTCTTCTAGAAATACACTGTTATCTTTTGAAGTATCATTCATTCCATACATCAAGAAAGAAAACGTGCGATCTTGACTCTGCTGAAGTCAGTAACAAACTTCTATTTGACTTCAAAGTCATCCATTAACTTTTTAAAAAAACTTCTTACCAATAACTAAATGCCCCTTGCTCTCCTAAATCAAGAAATCAACTTAATAATTTGGGAGTTTTTAATTGATTGCTTTTACTCACTCAGAAGATGTGACTAAGAATTTCTAGAGGACAGGTACACTTTCATCTCTTTATTAAAACAATACTGGGTCAAGCAAACAAACACAGAACAATTTACAGCATGTAAGTGTCTGTCTTTGATAGTTATAGATTAATTCAAACCCTGGCATGTCTTCTGTTGCACAAGATACACATATGAAAGGAAGCTTTAACTGCCTCTATCAGTCATTATGTACCACTACTACTTCTTCCTTCTTCTCCCCATTATGTGTTGTTCTATTTCTTGGCGTTTCCCAGGAAAACGCTCATAACATTACAAACACCTGATCAAGTGTGTGATCAAGCAGAATATAGCAAGGGACAAGGGTAAGAAGATAGATAGAGATGCTTTTCTGGATTTATTGATCCTGAAGAATGTGTCAGGAGTATTATGGTTTCTCTTACTGATTAGGAAGAGCAAATTATAGGCAGAAAGCTGGTAGTAATATTCCGATTGGGAGACTGGAGCAAGAGGAATATGGCTTTATAGTTAGTGACGAAGTTTTGAGAGTTCCTGCCAGTCCGACTGCTCCATTTTGAATAAAGCTGCCACTCGTTTTTCCCATTTTATAAAGGGAAAGTAGATCCTCTAATGGGACAAGGTATGGGGCAAAGCCATGAAGACTTCATAGTACAAACCTTCCCACACCTGTACAGGGGGGAAAGGCAGCTGAAGAGAGAAAAAAAACCAATAAGAATCTGTAGTTAAGTAAGCAAGCCTTTATTCATACACTGAGCTCCAATCCATCCTCTTCTGCTCATCAAAAGTGTAGCAATGAAAAAAGAACAGTTGGCGAAAATAAATGCAAAATAAAAAACTTGTCAAACTTGAACACACTCAAATCATAATCATGTAAGAACAAAATACCAAGGTTGCTTGCACCAGCTCACAATGTTAACTTTTAAAAGTTCAACTCCAACAAGCTTTTTATTCACCATACTAATGTCATCATTAGACCTTAACTGTTTTTTGTTTGTTTGTTTTTTAATAGCTGTTGATACACTGAAAACTGCCAGCTCACCTCCATGACTGATACATTTTGGAATGTCATCTTCACATACCTGTCATAAAAGGCAACTACCTCCTCCCTCCATGCAAAAGATTGGGGAAAAAAATGAATCTGAACAAAGCTATCATCCTGTAGCAAACAGAAGACTAGAAAAGGGTCTGAATCAGCTCCAATCTATTAAAGATACCTGTCTGGTTAAATTCCCAAAGGAAAACTGAGTTTGGAGACCAAGACACCGGTTATGATTCAGTTCGTTTCATCTTGTTCTGTTAGTGCTCTTTCTTCTGCATGAAAGTACAGATTCAAAAATAAATTCAGCTCGTCCTGAATACATAAACTAAATTCACTTCTCAGGGTTAAAATGCAGGATTTATGAGCTTCCCTAACAGCTGTAGCCAACTTAGAAAGAGTGGGTGCCTAGCGGGATGCTTCTACGACTACAGTGACAAATAAGCAGACCAAATATCAGTGTTAAGCACACAAGCAGCTCCCATGAGTCATAACAGAAGGACAGGAAAGACAATTTTGCTTCCATTTTAGTCTTTTTCTTTGATAACAACCTTAAGAAGGAGGTGTATTGTGGGTGTGACAGTTTCTTACGCACTTCATGGTTGCCCTTACACATGCTGGGCATTCTTCACCATACCCGCAGCAACGCTGAGTAAAAAGAGCCACTGTTCAAAGGATAACACTCTCAAGCAACAAGCTGTTAAATTTAAAGCCTGAGCAGTTTTTATCTGGCACAAGACACTCGTTCACTTCAAATGGAAGTGCCCAACTTTGCAGGGGAAGGAAAGCCATGTCTGCTTACTGAGATTCCTTTAGGCAAAAGGGGCCTTTTTATTTTTCTCCCTGTTTAAAAGATAAAAAGAAGGCTTATCTGACAACTGAGTATTTTCCCATGGAGGAGGCTAACACGTTCCAACCTAATATACTATTTAAAGTGTTCCCACTGGAAGATGCTTCTTTCATTTTAATTTTTCCTTCTCTCCTCTCAGGAAACTACTCTCCAATAATACCCTACACTCATTTGTCATACTGCTTACTATTTAGTCCCATATTTTCTTTGACAATCTGCCATGGACTTTAAATCTCCAGGCTATAAAATAACTTACTGGCATAGCTTTTTCATCTTTAATAATTACCAAAAAAGCTATTATTTTCAAAGAGTTCCACATTAAGCATCACTTTGTGACTCAACCCCACACTTGCGTCTGAAGTTTCACAATTAGAAGAAAAAAGAAAAAAAGATTGAGCATAAAAGTCATCCCTCTCTACCACAAAAAGAAATGAGCATATTCAGGCAGAACCTTGAGCAAAGGGAATTCTTGTCCAAGAGAAGTTAAATATATTTATCTTTAAGGAAACATATTAGAAGCCCTGAACAGCTGATGAATTGGAGAAGTGCTCTAGGGTTTGAGCTGAGCAGATCTGTGGAAAGAAAGGGGGTCTCAAGTTCTCCTGTCAGGCTCACTGGCAGCATACTCTCAAAAAACCACTCTGCTACTTGCTCCTCAGTCTCTTGATCTTCAGTTCTGTCCAGGTTCCCATCTATAATGGTAGTAATCACTAATTCTGCATCAGCAATATTACAATACCATGCTGCCATCAGACAAAGCAACAGATTCAGAAGACCTGGCCACTTAAATAAAATCATCTGGCACCTTCATAACTGGATCAGCCAGCAAGTCTTTCAAACATGCACATGCAAAGCATACTAGTGATTTAAAAGCGCTGTCCCCTAACAAAAAGACGGAAATTCTTTTAACCTTACTTTCTCCTCCCTACCTGCCCAGTTGTGTTTTCATTGTTCTATAAACTCTCTCCTTCACTTTCTAAAAATCATATGATCCTCTCTGTCCGAAAGAGCAGAAAAGCAAAAGGTGAATATATAGCATTTATAAATACCAAATGAATGCTGAAACTAAATTCTGTGGTTATTCTAATACAGATCAAAATAACCACAATGACTGCTCTCCCTTGTAATTTTCAAACACGTCATTATATACAGATTGCTGGTTCGCTATCTGGAGTGAAGGGGGAAAAAAATCATTTTTTTTTCTTTAAAAAGACATACCACAGATTTAGAACAAATAGAAAAATATGAGGGGAGGAACCCCACAGTTTTTTAGTCATAAACTAGTAAGAGAAAACACTATGCACCCTAGAGAACAGGAAAAAAAATACTTTATTTAAGCTATTAAAATATTTATCAGATTTCTACCATTTGATCTTGATGCATTTCCCAGGCAGAGCCATTTTACTTAAATACTGCCAATCCATCTTTTACAGAATTAATCTTGCAAAAAATGCCTTCAAAAGTTTTCAATAAAGGACAAAAAGAAGTCACTCAACTACTGTTGCAACAACAAATATTTTACTTGTTTGCTTTTCAACAAAATGACAAATGATTCCTGAATTAATACAAATAAATTAATGGGATATGCTTTAAGTTCTTCTGAGAATTGGTTTCACTTCCCAACTTGGACACTGAAAAGTCAAAAAGCCAGTATTTTGGTATTTTCTTGGACTACACAAACAAAAGAACTGTTAGCGATTTACTAAATCTTCAATTCTGCAGGAAGTTTGTTTCATTCTACATGATGTTTATTTCAAATCACATAATCTGTGGGTTTTGTTTGTTTTAATAAACAGCAATTTAATTTTTAAATCAGATTCAACATTGGTTAATGTATCAGGAACTACTCCCTCCTAAGAAACACTGCCTTTGATATTTTAATAATCTTTCAAACCAATGTAATCCCCAGCCATGCAAACACAGGCCACTTCATGAATAAATTCACATTAGTGTGCAAGCACATGTGCAGGAAATATATTTAAAGAGACAACTCAAAGACTTATCATACTTGTTTTTTTCCCCAGAAAAGTCACTAGGAGGGATTAAACCACCTGGTGGGCAAACAGTTGCAATGATTTTTTCTTTTTAATTAAAGTCTCTCAATTGACCTCAAATCAACTTGCTCCAAAACAAAACACAAAACCCCAAACTGAACCCTGCAGAAATATCTTGCTGCATGAAATTCAAGAGTGATCCTTCTTAATCTGAATTGAAGACATTACTACTAATCCAATATGCATTAAAGGCTATTCCAAGGTATTTAGATTTGCAGATTTCAGAGAAAACACTGAATATACTTACCATAAATACATCTAAATATTTTCAATATTAACACTTTATAGCCTTTTTGATTATGCTGTCTGTTACAAGGGTAACTGGACACTGCCCACATGCTAAAATAAAGAACTAACCAAAAACAAAACACCCACAACCACCACACACACACACACACACTTTCCCACAATTCATGGTTAGAAAGGGCCTGTTAAACACAAAGTTGAACAAATCCATTAAGCGAAATCCAAGTCAGGAGGATAGCTTTCCAAAGAGGCGCAGACTGCATTAAGAGCTATGACTATTCTAACTAGCAGAAGTTAAATAAAAAAAATTCACATTCCAAAGAAAATAGAAAAACTCTAATCTCTATCTCAATCAACATGAGCTTCCTTTACCAGAGGATGAAAACTTTGGCTCTTCTGGAATACAGCACTCACAGAATGTCATGGAAGCAGCAGCAATGTATCAGCTAGGAAGAACAGTCCTAGCGAGGACTTTGAACATCTAGCTGGAAACCTTGAAATGAACTTTGCATTCAGTGTAAACCTGCTGCGGAGAATGTACAGCAATGCAGCAATCAACTTGTGGTGCTACAACAGATGCTATCATTTTGAGGTACCTGGAACACTTAATTAGAGGAACTTCATTCTGATATGTAAATTAAGGCAAATGTATTTGGAAGACATATTAAGGTGACCAGCTCTGTTCCCTGAAAGTGTAGGCACAATGCATCATTGAAGTAAAAATACAAAAGCAAAAAGACATCAGATTGAACTTATGATCTCATCTAAAAGCAACAGAAGTCAGCCTGACAGAGTCAGGCAAAGCAGTGAAGACCAGAATATGACACTGAACAAGATCATATTCTTATCTTCACTGCTCCTAGCTGCACTAGTGTATGAATATTAATGAAATGTTCATCCATATAAAAGAAAAGCACACTGGGAGCACCACGTACTCATCCTTATACTATTTGTTTTATCTAAACACAAAATTTAAATTTATTAAAATTATAGCAAATGTGTGTGTGGGATTTACCTTTGAATATTTGTACTTAAAAACCTCAGTCTTAAAAATAATAATATCAAGTGGTTGCTGTTTTAAAACTTAACTGGAATGTCAACTAAACCAGATGGTTTTTTCCAGAAAGAAGTGAGCAAGCTATCATTGTGCTCCAAACTGAGAAGGTGCAAGTCAGCCCTAGGTTGGAAGACGTACACTTGTACTAGCACATTACAATGCATGGGGTGGTTCTGCTAAGGGGAAACAAGTAGACGACTGCGTCCAATACAGATGAAGGAAACTGAGGTACGAGTAAAATAATTATAAAGGTTGACAGTCTTCCATCCTGCATATTTATCCCAGGATAGAGGTGGATCATGGTGAGGCCAAGTATCCCCCTTCACACACACTATGAATTTAAGCTACAGCAAGGGAGGGAGATTTGCCATTTCTAAACTTGATAACTCTAATTCTGTACTAACACAGATGTGAGTTTTGATTACTGGAGGAATTTATAAGAAATTGGTGATCCAAGTTTAGATTTATAATCTACATTTAATTTCTAAAACTTAATGGACTAGAAAACACCTACTATGAAAACTGATTGCAAAGACTTTTAATCACTTGTAATGTTTCTCCCGTTTCCTTCAACTGCTAGATCCAATTCTCGGGGCTTGTCTTTAATCAGATTTTAAGTGCTTTGGTAAAAAGAAAATAAAGTAAAACCTTTTTTCCCCTCTGGGTGTTGCTATGAAATAGTTATAAGAACGTCATATTTGAAACCATCCTATGGCACTGGTTCTTTGCCTAAACAGAACTGCTGCGGGAAAATACGAGTCTGAGGTAAATGAAAGTCTCACCATATGACTCAGGGAAAAAAAAACAAAAAACTACAAAAACACTAGCAGGCAGTTTGCTTCATCTCTGAAAACAGGATGCGGCAATAATTTTTGACTAATGAACAAAGTTGTTTTCAGGCCAGCCTCTATAACACACACGTGCACACACGTAAAAGCAATAGCTTTTCAAGGACTTGTAACTCAAAGATCTTGGGTCCATCAGTTTCTATTTAATGGTTAAAAGAAAAAGGAGACTTTTTAAAAAGTCTCGCATAACATGGAAACTATCTCCATGTTTGTGTGTGTGAATGTTCAGACAAACTTCCCTAACACAAATGTAACCTGTACCTGTTCTCTACCCCCTCCCCACCACCAATATCCTTGCAAAATATATCATCTAACCAACTGGGTTTAACTAGTATTTTTGTCAGGAAGTTGAGTGTTTAAAAAAGCACAATGAAAGAACATCACAGCACTAGTCAACATTATTATTCTGGCGAAAAAGCCTCTGAACTAAATACAGGAATTTTCTACTGAAAGGCATGAGCTAGCTCATAGAAAAGAAGTGAAAGACACTAGTATTTAGAAGTTAGTCACTGTATTTAATGTAAAAATGAAGAATTATTGGGACTTTTGACATCCAAATTCAAAGACTAAGTACCAATGGAAAGAATATTTAAATGTAGTTAGGAAATGACAGGGCTTGCTCCCAACTAGACTGCATCATGAGTGTTAATAAAACCTCCCTCTGACATGCTGATGGCTTCTTACATCTAAAATGCCAATGGCAGCAGAAGCGTGTCTGGATACGTAAGTGACCCAAAAGAGGGACCTGAAAAACAGGTCTTGAAGAAAGGGAGCTGCATCTAAACAGTAAACAGTGTTGGCAGGCTTACCAAAGGACTGGCAAAAGCAGTTTATAATCCTGATTTTCATCCTACATGCCTCTCTCGATCCTTCCTTCCTTCCAAGTTTAACTGGGGGGAGATGAAAGAGGGCACACAATGCCTGTGGCAAATGGGAAGAAGTGTGGGTGAAGGCAGGAGGGGAAAGGAAGCTGTTGTAAAGAAGAAGACAGTGAAAGGCTGGCCTGTGGGGAAGTCCTTGCATGAAAAGATGGGAAAAATACAAGAAGATGCTTTAGGCGTGAGCACTGAGTCCATCTTAAAGAAGTTACAAGATCTGAGATTTACATGATTAGCTTACAAGAAACATGGACTTACATGGCCCACAAGTCACTATCTGCATAACTGACTTTTCTGTTTCTACTATATTTAGTTACTTCTTGTATAGTCAGAAAACTTTAAAGGAAATATATAAGTAGCATTTTTATTAACTGCAAAGGGATTTGGAAACAAAAGTCTATCCCAGCAAATTGCTGTTAGGCAGCTGTAAAAGGAAAGGAAAGTCACAAAACCAAGGAAATAAGGGTTGGCAAAAGCAATTAAAATTAAGAAATTAAATCTGAATAGTAGTATATAGCTATAGTCCATAATCTATTACAGACAGTAATTAATCATGAAGCATTAGAATATTGACTCCATACGTAATACACAGAACTAAAAAAAACACTGCCCAACAAGTAGGAAGAAAACATGTAAGACTGTATTTTTAAACACACTATATTATTTCTTTCCATTCCTAATGTTGGGAGAGTAATCTCTAGTTTTCTTTGTTACCCAGGCTCAGTGGGGGATACGATATCTACTCAGACAAAAAAGTCTGAAATAATTCTTGTGAAGTTCTTTGGATTTCACTAAAGAACTTGCTCTTTTCTAACAGTACCACTTTCTTTGTTGCTAAGATTGCATACTAAACTGATTTAAAGTTAAGTTTAACACTAAGGGACTTTAAGCCTCTTTTGGTGCTAGTTACTCATTTTCTATTCCCTCCCTACTCGTATCTCAAAAAGAAAAAAGTCTAATTTTCAGGTGAGTATATCATTGTCGATTATTTCTTCCTACTAGTTCCAAATAAGAATTACTGTGATTTTTCAGTACAAAACACAGAGCTGAATACCTACTGCTAGATGGAACATATCTTCTTAATATATAGGGGACATTTTCCACCCCAAATAGAACCGAAAATCAATTAAATTAGGTAAGAGTCTCCATCCTGAGGTGGAATTTCAAACATGGGATGTTAAATGCATTTCGTTCTCTAGTTGCATCCATTTTTATACCTGATCAAAAAGCTTAGTAGTTTAGAACAACCCCATTTTTCTCTGCTCGCATGCTCAGATTTTTTTAAAAAGGCAAAATACACTCCAGACAATTTGCACAACAGCATTTTGCAACACATTGGAGCTAAAGAATTTTTCCACGGGAAGGTATTTACTAGACTACAGTAATTCTCTTAGTACTTTTAAAGCTTGAAACACACCTTCTGTTGAATGCTATGAGTCAGTTTTAATGACACTGTTATGTTCTATAGCTTTGTAGCTTATGCAAGAGAATGAATTTGCATTAAGCATCCAACTTTAGAAGCCACCTTCTGTTCTCCATTGTTAATACTGAATAATAGTAAAAAATAGACTACATCCCCTGCGTGCTCTCTCATTGTTTTATAAGAAGTCTAATTAGCTGCCTGTTACATAGAAAGTATATAAAATTTTTCGTATTATCATCTTATGGACACATACTAGTCTCTTACATTTTTATATAATTCTTGCAGAAAGGCAGTATGCAGAAAAATATAAAGAGCAAAGATAGGTTTTCACATTTAGTCAAGTTGCAGAATTTCAGTCAAGTGTTACCTGATCAGTGTTGTTGCTCTTCCTTCCCCTGCTCATGGAAGAATTTATAATACCTTAAAAGGACTTGAGTTAGAAGAAAATTAACAGTTAGCTTCACAGAAAATGAGGATGAAATACTACAACATGCCAATGCATGGACCAGGCCAGGGGATGGGGAGAGGAGGAGGAAAAAAAAAAAGAAAAGAAAAGAAAGGGAAAAAAAAAAAAAAGGACAATGCATCTACTGATACTGCAAACAAGCTTTACAGAATCTCTTCCTCATTGCTTATATCTTCTATTCTTGGCATGAACTTGGCATGAATTTTTTGATAAGGCAACTAAAAATGATCAACTAAGTCTCTTTCTGAAGGATGCAGCAAAACAAGCATTCTCCTAAGCTTAAAGATTAATTTTTGAAGACTGTTACTGTTCTCATTAGGGCAGCACGCAACAGATTTGACTTTATCAAGGCATTCAGCAAGAAAAATGTATAATGGAACATCTCTTGCCATCATGGGTCCTTTACTTCAAAGAGTGGTTCAATCTAAATATACTATTCTTCCATTTCTTTTGTCCCCTCATTTAACTCAAAAACCGCTAGACCTACCTGTAACAGTAAGTTATATTTCTGTGGCATTTCTTCTGTTGAGAGCTTGATTTTATTTAGCTCCGCTTGACAAAGTGAGGGTTTGGCCAATTCGCTCCTGGAATTACGACGACTGGCAGGTGTCATAACTGGTTCTCATACAAACCAGTGGCCCTCATATATACCTTCATACATAGGTACACAGAGAGATAAAGTTAACTTTTTTTTATATATGTATGTGTGTGTGTGTGTGTGTGTGTGTGCATGCACCTATGCGTAATGAAAGGGGACCAATTCCTCCCTCCAGCAAGTTAATTTTCCTAGAACTTCAATTAGATCACCGCTTCTTTTCTTTTCCTTATGGAAGATTAAGTGCAAATCAATTACCTCTTCTACTCTCCTCACCTTCTAAAAATAAAGCATACATAAACCAAGTCTTCTCCAAATCAAGACTCATTCCCTTCTTAGCACTCTTTAATCAGATCCCTAATTGCCCAAGCCAGAAAAAGATGACTTATTTCACATTTTCAGTGTAGTTCACGAGCTGAACCTACAAGGATGAAAGGGAAGGATCTGATGGACATCTTCTTGCATGGTTTGTACGCCTGCTATAAAAGGTAATAAATGATACTTTTCCAGTGGAGAAAGAACACACAAGAAAAAACACCTTACCACTGAGGATTTGGAAGACTGGTACAGACAACTGCCTTCTGAGATCTGTAGGTGCAAAACACTTGTAAAATGTAACAACACTTTGCACCGAAAAACTATATATTTAGAAACCTGTAAAGATTGCAGGTTATGAAGTAGCAAAGAAACTGCATCTGCATGAAGGCAGAAGAAATAGGTGGTCATACCACTACCTACTACAACCTGAGTAGCAGGTAGGAGATTTGCCCAACATATTGGAGAAAAATATTCATTTCAATGAAAACAATCACGAGAAAAAGTTAAATGTCTCCAACACTAAAAAATGCCACTTCTCAAAAGTGAAAGTGTGTCATTGTAACCTGCTTTCACATTTCAGGGCAAAACTTACACTTCAATTAACATGCAGTTAAAAACATGACTGGAATAACAGTGTCTTTTCAGAAGCATAAACCCCAGTACCATTCTCATCCTTTTTGGGGTGGGAGGGAGCGGTATCAGCTGTTTTCCTTTACTTGCATAAAAGTAAGTTTACTCTTCTTTCCTTATAAGAACTTCTCTTCACAGTACTTGAATCTGCTCCAATGAAACAAGCTCTCAAATCACTTCAGAAATATATTACAGCTTTTAAAGTTCAATTAATTGGGGGAAAAAGTCCATTAGCACACTTTCCGACTATTACAGACTTGTTTCTTGGTCAACTGAGAGCTTAAACAGAGTAACTTCCTACCCTTAGCTCCAATGGTGATGATGTGCAATGATCTTATTTCTAATTCACCCTATAAACAAGCAGCAGCTAAGTAACACTAAAAATAGAACATAAAACATGGTTAGTTTTAGGCATTCTGAAAGACTCCCTAGTGTACATTAACACATACGCACACCACTCAAACAGAAAAAGGTTAGTGAAAATATTTAATCCAAGATTCAGATACTCATACTGCAAACTAAAGCAACTATCATAAGTCTAGTGAAAAAAGTGCTGCTGGACTTTTCCAAGTTAATAAGTTTGCGCTTGTCTGTATTCAGTAAGCAATTTTATTAATAATAGAAGAAACGTAAATGTCATTTTTCAGAAGACAAATATGTTTGCATCCAAAAACCTGAAACAACAAGATCTTGCAATACTTAATTCTAGAGGCAGAAGTAAAAGATATCTTCTAGATTTTGGAAAAGCCAAGTTTTAATATTACTGAGGAAGTAAGTTCATATTTTATTTTTATTTTTATTTTTTTTAAACTTCCTGAAGTTTTTTACGTATTGTTTTTAGGTTAACTTTCATGACTTAAGGAGTCAGACTCATCATGTTTTAATGCACAGTGCTATCAAAAATAGTTTGCCTCTTATCTTTCACAGGAATAAAGGGAAGCACTACCTCCCCAGACACACACAGGCACAGGCCAGCCCTCCTCAAACCTATTTGTAAATTGGTCTTTACTTCCTCAGCACTTTACTGAAGGAAAAAAGAAAGAAAGAAAGAAAAAGCATCTAATCCTGTCTCAAGTATCTGATTAAACCAGTAAACTAAGCCACCATCCTTCCAAAGTTCAAGAATTTAAGAGACAAAACAGCTTAAGTAGTAATAACAGAGGTACTGTCACATGCACATTAGACAAATATTCACACATGAACCAAGAGCTAATTTAATTGATGGTCTTTGAGCAGTTTTTTTCTGCCCAGTTTAGATTTATCCAGATTAGTTTATTTTCAGCATCATGTAAACTGTTCAGACACAGAATGTGTCAGTTTGAATTTGGAAAGGAAAACATTCTTTTAACATGTAAAGCCTAATTAGTTAAAATAAGTGTTGTGAGGGCTGATTTAAACTAACCTTAAACCAACCTACCTTTTTCCCCAGGAACATTTTTATAATATTTAAAGTTCAAGAATATTTTAAAGAAAAACTACTGCTACTAGAGGTCAAATCCATCTAGTCTGAAAATACTCTCTTTACAGTAAGATTATGTAAACTACATTGGAAAAGCCTAGAAAACAAAACCACCACAGTGTAAGCATCAGCTGTTGGTGTGCCAGGTCATTCACAGGTGCAGAACTACAGCACTTACTGTCCTCACTAGCAACCTACTCCTGTCAGTAGGTAGGATGCCACCACACACAGACGTGATAGCGCTGATCTCTAAACCCTTTCTCCTTACTCACAGAGCTTCAAATACTAATGAATAAAATCCCTTAAGAGACTACAGTTTTTCTTTTAGACCCAACCCAAATAAGTTATTGGGGTGATGCATATTTTTCATCTTCAAGAAAATATATATATTTTTTGAAGAGTCTTAAACCACCTCTCTTTACATACATCAATGAGAAACCACTGAGAACTAAAGAACCAAACACAGCCACATCACTGGAGGTCCTAATGACCGTTAACTCTCACACAGAAATGAAGCCACAACCTTGGCAAGCCTTCAGGTAACACCAACCAATTAACTCTTTCGCACAGTAAACCAAAACGACAGAAAATACTAGCACAAAGCTGTGGTGCTCTTCACCACCTTCATCACTAAACACTCAGAGTTGCAGCATCCTACACTCAGTTCTAGCATCCTGCTTCTCAAAAAGATTTGCTGATATGTGGAAAACTATCTTCAGAAACTTAGTTCAGTGGAGCCATACAATCTCAATATTCCCCCAAATAAAGTATTTTATAAGTGAGATGTCTTCCTTGCTTATGAAACAGGGGTTTTGGGTGGTGTGGGCCTTTTTTTAATTATTAAAAGAAAAAAAAAACAGTACTGAGACACTGTTCTAAAGAAGTAGTCTTTATTCAGTCAGTTTAATATTAGCACAGCCCTTTTCAGATAATCGGTGTAAGTACCGCCTTTGTCCTACAGACGTGCTCCACACTTTAACATGGAGAGTGCATGCACTCATCCATGTCAAGGAGGAGAGCAGACAAAATAACAGTAGTAAGATTCTGTAGCATCCTAAGAGATGCTGTACAATCTGATCATGTCACTAGGGCACAGCCAATAACAATATGCATTGTAGTAAGCTGAGTTGCTTTAAGATAGGAATGCATGTTTCCCCCATAGCAAACTAGGTCCTTTTAGGTCTTTTTCCCTTTTTTGTATATACGTGGGAACACAGCAGTGAGAGCACACCAAAGTGTCAATCTGCAAGTGATCTCTTCACTGTATGATTAAAGCAGGTATATATGCATGTAACCACGATACGGAGCTTCAACAACTAGCCTGGTCTGAAATGACTAGCAAACCAGAAGAGGAGTATTATACGTGGAAGGAGAGCATTAACATTTGTTAAAAGCTTGGCTTGCAGTGCACATACACCTACACCGAGCTTCCCTTTCAACAACTAACTTAGAGAAGTATGCTTTTTAACACTCACAGGTTATTTGGCATCAGTGTGTAAGCCAACTACACCGAAATGTACTACCTTAATTCAAAATTATCACCTTTATACCATGTAATTTAATTCACAGTAGAAGCTCTCACCAGTTTACTAGCCAGTTTCTAAACTGCTATAACTGAATCCGTAAGTCCCAGCTTTCATATAAAAAACCCTTGATACCACATAAGTTGTCAAACAGCAGATGCAAAGATGCAAGAAGCTCTAGATATATCAACCAAACATTAGCATCCAGAAACACACCACCTGCCTTATATATAGTTATACATAGTTGTAAGGAATTAGAGTAATAGGACAGAAAACATAAAAAGAAGCCGTTGTCTTCAGGAATGCCTGGATGACATACCAGTAACCACAACCAGCCTGAAGAAAACTTGGTTTCCACAGAAGAGCAACACAGCTTGGAAGACCAAGGTGCACCGTATCAGAATCACAGAATAGTTCTGGTTGGAAGGGACCAGCTGATCTTCTCAGGTCCAAAGAAGGACTAAGATGTTCAATCAGGTTGCTCAGGACTTTGTTCAAAATCCTTGTTAGGATTGCAACAAGTATTTCTAATAGGACAAGTTGGCATAATGCTGCAACAGCAGAAATGCTTTGGCTGTCTTTAAAGCAAAATAATAATCCTATAGCAAGGTTAAAGTAGTAAGTCTGTAACAGGGTGGGGGGAGCAAAATGCATTAACATATTTAAGAGTGCAAGGATGAGCAGATAAATTATTCAACAGCCCCAAATGAGCTTCCGTACTGAATACTCCAGTATCCACACATTTACATTAACAAAAACCTCATTCAGTTGCTCAAAGTTTGAATTTTTTTTTTAAACTGTTGGAATCATCTCCCAGTATCACATCAAACTATTCTTATATGCCTATGCTAATAAAAGTAAAGTCTAAGAAATGATAAGTTTCACTCCATCTCCTCCTTCCTTCTTTTAAATGCTTCTGTAAGGACTCCCAACTTCTCTTGGGAAAAGTCTCTGAAAAAAAATCAAGTTTTCCTTCTCTGTAGTAAACTAAAAGTGAATTCCATCTATGCTCTTTGGTGTCATTCTGATTACCTAGCTTCCTTTTTGTACTCACTGAAAAGACTTCACTGTTACAATGCAAACCTTTACAAACCTGCAAATCAGGATGCGGGAAGAAAAAGGTGCTTGTCAATCCCAAACACTGCCATTTTAAAAAGCCCTGCACTGACTTGGTTTCTCCTGTTAAAATGAATTCAGTACATAGCAAATGTTACCAGAAGGAGAAAGCAGGGCCCAGACAAGTTGAATAATCTGATATGATCAAATGATGTTAGTGGCATACCTGAGAAAATACCCCACATTGCTAGAAAGTTTTCTGCAGTATTCTCAGCTCAATCCATCTGAATAAGCAATAATACAAATGAACTACTGGAAAATCTGCAGTCAAGGTTTTATAAAATAAACATCTCCAAGCACAAGAAAAATTATGTTTTCTATTTGTACTTTAAGATTGTTCACTCAAAAAAGTTAAGTAAATTAAGGAAACAATACATTTGTTTGTTCGAAAGAACTTCTAAGAAGTGCGCTCCTAAAGCACTTAATCAGTAGCCAAAATAAAGACTGTGAAGAGTGAGTGAATACAGTCAACTAAATTAAATTGGTACAATAAGCAAAAGGAGTTAATAAAGTTCTTTTTCAAGAGAACAGATCATATTTTGCAAGACATGGTATTTATTTTTAGACAGTAGTCATACAATAATACTACAGATTTTATTTTTCTTGAAAATAACACTGTTTTATACTGAGCTGCTGTGCCGATATTAATTCTGTACAGCTTAACATTGTATTTGCTATTACAAGAAGCGTATGATGGTATTTTTCAAATCATTAACAAACTGCTAGTGGAAAGAAGTATACAGCATACCAGTACAAACCTTTCGGGGGTAAGGGGGAAGTCTTAGGCAAAAAAAAAGCAATACTGAAATCAAATCAAGTAGGGGAAAAATGCTGTATGCAAACACATACTCTATTTTTTAAGTATCTGTTATCTTTTCAATCAAATCTCATCATACATGAAACGACAGCAAAAAGCAAACAAACAAAAAAACAGCTCTGGATTGCTGTGATGACTGTCAGGCCAGTACAGTGCAGGCAAAAAGAGGCATAAAGTAAGATCTGCAACAGTTTCCATCTGGACTTTAGTATATACTTGTTTACTGCATCTTAGCAAAAGATGCTGCAAGACCTTTTGATTTCTAATATTCCTACATTTTGTGATGAAAAAGCATATGAAAGAACATATCCCTAACTGATTACATTTTTTTAATTCTAATCTATACATATGATATCTCATTTCAAGGATATTTCAAAGTTTATTTACCAGTAATTCTCAGTTAATGTAGGTACGTCAGGTAACGCCATGCAAGTCTTCTCTGAGTAAATTTGATACAATTTATTCTCATGTCTTCACTTTGTTATGTCCCTTCCCCTTTCCCTAATGCATTTTCCAAATAAATAGCATTAGGGCTTTATTCTACAAAAAATTCTCCACATCAAAAATAACCTACAGTATCTGTCCCTCTTAAAAACCAAAAAACTCAACACACCTAAAAGCCTTCATTCTGACTCACATAACTTACAAAAAGTTATGAAGCTGTCACATAGAAAATTTACCTTGTTATTTTGAAAAAAGCAGTGCTTGCAGGGATGAGGGAAACTGCTCAGAGAGAAGCTAGCAGAAGCTGTCTTAGCCCTCATCATGAAAAACAGTCTCTACCATGCAAGGGCCAGCATGTGTTTTAAAGTCAAACATCCTAATGTTTTTTATAGTGTTTGAGCAGAGATTTGGGTTTTTTTCCCCTTAGATAAGGGTTAGAGAAGCCTACACTGCACATTATTAGGCTTTTTTTAAAAAAAATAATAGTCTATAGAAGGTCATAGAACTGAAAACCAAAGCTAGTAAAAATAAAAGACTATCCACAAATTTTAAGGAGACCACAGTACACTGTTTAAGGCACATATACTCAAATCAAGCTGCTATTGATCCATGTCAAATTGTCAGCAAACCCATGTACCTATAGCTGATTGTCATTCCCTGCTTCCACCAACACTACAGCTTGGAGCTTGAACCTCTGTTCTTCTAGCTTAAGTTTTCACACTAATTCACTACTATAAAATAATCTTTTTTTTTCCCTTCAGGAAGAAAGAAATCCCAGAACATTAATTAGGCTTTCTTCTTCAAAACTTTGATACAAAAAGTATCAAATATACAGGCAGTGCCAGAAACCTAGGCACTAAGCCTACTTTTTTTTTTTTTTTTTTTTTTTTTTTAAATGAAGCTAGAGGGCAATTATTTATTTATTTATTGAAGTTCTGCTCTCCCTGTAGACCACCAGCACAGCAGGCTCAAGGGGACATTCAGGAATATCTTTGCCATCTGAATCCCACAGTGCTGAATTAATAGTGCTCTTTCCCACGATGGCTCTCCAACAAACAGTCCAAAGCTTTTACAGAATTTTGCCACTATTTTCTCTTGACAGATTACAATCCTACCCCCTGTGTCACTAAAGGCAATTCACAGATCAAGATACCTAGAGAACAGGGATTCTCGCATGCATGCTGGGTTAATATTTAACATTTCAACACCATGAATTCATTTGTCAAGACTGTCTTGTAACTCTGTATCTAATGAAAGCCACTCATGCTACTAATCTGTTAGTATTACAGCAAATTACGATGCCGGGAAAAAATCATATTTCTTAGCTGAAAAAAAGACTTTTGGAAGTTTTGTGTTTCAATGCAATATTGATTAGATTTAAAATTTTTGAGAAAGTCCTAAGTATTTTTTAAAAGCAATAAATACACTTAGTTTTAACAACCAGAAACTTTTTTGCCATGTTACATGGCAATCTGGGTATATCATTACCCCATACTGTTTAATTAAATGCCCACAGATACTAAATATAGATCAAGTTATAGTGATGAAGGAACTAGAGCAAATAGAGAAACCATAATGATTAATCTACATCCCCAGAAATCTGTACAAGAATACATGTTTACAAGGTGACTATTGTGAAGATGCAGTATCCACCCCTTCTCCTACAGTAACAGGTCACATCACTTGAGTACATGAGGTTTTACATAGTTATGTTAAAATAAACATTTAAGACTTGTCTCAGGATATTAAAGCGTTGTGAATCACTAACAGAAAACACATACACTATCTTTTCTTAAAAAAAAAAAACCTACAGCATTCAAAAAAGTAGAAGTCTACCTTTTCTGCATCCATGATGAGTTAAAAAAAACACACACACACACACACACACACAAACACACACACACAAACACACACACACAAACACACACACACAAACACACACACACAAACACACCCTATTTTGGGACCCCCACACAGACTTAAATAAAAATATACCACAAACACACACGCCATTAAAGAAGATCCATTCTTCTGTAGAGGTAATCTGCAAAATCATCTAAGAAAATGAGATTATCTTTTCCTATTCCACTAATCAACCATCTCCTCTAAAAAACAAAGATAGTCAGCACAAATAAACTAGTCACACAGCCAGAAAGTTTCCAGAATTAAATTCAAGAAGTCTACCATATCACAAACAAATAAACAAACTCCATTGTTTCAAATGGAATGTATTGAAACTTCATAAAACAAATGTTAAAAAAAAAAAAATTCTTTGCGTCAGTCTTCCCTGGGTTCCCATCTTGATAGCTTGAACAGGTTTTTCCAAGGATGTTGAACATTCATGGCTGCAACTGATTTCAGTAAGAGCTGCGCTATGAAAAACTAAGACATCTGTGTTAAGGTACCCAACACTAATAGATATTTTCACCTTAACAGCTTTTGTGCCCCTACTCTTGTCTGGTAAAACGAGAGCACCAGCTCCTTCCAAGTATAATACAAAATCAGACAATTGTGCCAATGGCTCAGACTATCTAGTGATCAAAATACTCAGGGCCCATGAGAAAGTGAACACTTTGCTTTCCTATCAGTGTTGGTATACCATAAACACCCAAGCTGAACAAGAATTAAAAGTGTTAGACATTGTGTAGAGTGAACGAAGCAGAAAATTTGCAGGAAAACAGGATGTGATCACACCATTACTGAAAAGCAAGCATACAAAACAACAAGTTAAGAAATCACAGGTGCTTTATTTTTGTCATTTCTTAACTGAGTACGTGATTTGCCACTCTGATAATGTTTGCAACAATTTGTGTGTAGGTACACACATGCATATCTCTGTTGGTTCTCCAGACTCTGTGCACAATCCAAAGAGCAGATTAAAACCATTTTGTGTGATGCCTATAGGTAGTTCAACAGCTAACCAAAACCTCTTACTGTGCTAGACATATCTTTGCAATTCAAGCAAGCATTTTTTCTCCACTGAAAAGTGAGTTTACACAACTAACAGCACTAGAATGGGATGAGAGACATACTTTATCACTAGGCTTCACAGCAGACAGAGAGACTCCGAACAGACTGCCTTCTGAAGTCTGTCATTTCAACCAGTTTAGATTACCACCTCTTTCTACCAGCTTTGTTCTCTTCTACCCTGTCTTCAATATTCTGTCTCCACTTTGTCCTCATATATCATCATCTCCTTCCCTTCCTCACACAGTCATCCCATGCCTTGAGCCCTGTCTCTGTATCAAGTCGATCCATTTTCTACTCTCCTCAGGATTTTCATCTTTGGATTCAATAACTGCTAAATTTCAAGCAGGAACAAGCATGTCCCAACTTTTTTTTTTTTTGAAAAGCATGTGAAACTTGGCCAAGTCTTGCTATATTTGTGAGAACTTGACCAAATGTATAACCATGAGAAGGTGAAAAGGTGCCCTTTCTGTTCCTTACTAGATTATCATAAAAGCATTCAAGCTGTTTAAGAGAAACATTTTAATTTTTTCTTCTGAAGTAGCCTCTTTCTCAACAATTAACCATTTCAGCTTGAAATAAGAAAATAATAATAAAAAAAACCCACACACAACACAGAACCAAACCATACGCAAACCCACAACATAATCAGGCTGAGGCAGCCATCCAGTACAGGGAGGGTGGAAAAATAAGTCAGCCTAAACACATTTGGCAAAAGTTATAAGCAATTTAAAAGCTGGTTCTTAAAAAGGGGAAGCTTTGGGGAACCTTAATTATAGACAACAGTTCCAGACCTGTCTACACACACACACACACAAAAAAAACCCCACGCAACAAAAAATAACCACCTAGCAAAACTAAAAGTTTCAGTTTCTTCTTTTTGTATGTTTGGCAAAGAAGCATCAATGTTTTGTTAATAAGTCTAGAAAACCCCTACATATCAATATCCATTCTAAACTAAATGATCTCACGCTTTATCTCCAAACCTGTATATATCACAGGAAATGAACGGTGTTATAGTATCCCATTATCAAGTTTACAAACTTTACATAACCATGATATTGATGAAGGCTTTTTTCCATTTAGAGCAGAGATCTGGGACAAATGAGAATTCAATGTAAAGAGATGGATTCACTATAATGTATGATTTGGTACTTGCGGTTTCCTCGTTCTTAAAGTCTCAGATAAAACTGACACTAAAGGATAAACAAGAGACTCTTTTAAATGTATATGCTTTGATCATTAAAATGAAAGAGCTCTGAAAATAAGCCTAAGGTTTACAAGCCATAAACATAGCAGCCAGTGAGCTCATTTAACAACCCCCCTGCCAAAAAACCCTAAAGCCCGTATCAATTACCAATTGCATTTCTGTTCCTGCCGAATACTGCTTCTTCAGAAGTATCAGTTAGCAAAATGAAACAACACAGGGGTCAAATCAAGAGAGCAGTTCATGCAACAGCATGGATACACTAGATGCCTGCTAGACCTAATAAAGGAGAAACACTTGGAATCAAGAGAAGATGAGTTACTTCCAGTGGAACAGAAAAGATGACTGAAATCAAGGAGGACAGTAATGAAAGAAGAGCTCAATACAACAGAAAAAGGAGGGAGATAAGAAGGGCTTATGTATGCACATACTATGGCTGAAAAAGTAAAGACAATTATCTAAGGAAAGTGTTTCAAGTCACACATATGGGGTGGGGGAAACCACTCCCTTCTGAAGTACTGCAGTTCATTACATACTACATGGGTATAATTTCTTTACCACAAAACTTAGATCAGAAAACTGATACAGACTTAAAACAGATGTGAATGTAATTGAAGTTGAACACTGCCATTTGCTTACTCAGTAGGACATTTTCAGGATTACCTGAGGGAAGCAGGAGTTTCATTAGTGAGAGCTTGCATTTTCAAACTAGAATGATAACTGGTATAAAAAGACAAAACAAGAAACACCCTCAAACCCTCACCTTTTATAACAATTTTATCACAGCTTCTTGTTACTCAGGCTTTCTAAAAGGTTCAGCGTGAATGGGTTTTTCCATCACAATGAGAGTAATAAAACTCCGCAGCCCAAGAAGAAATATTTTAAGGGTCCTTTCTTGCTTCGTACTAAATGGAGACTCAGCATACTCTGACCAGAGCCCTTGAAACTTATTTCTGAGTGATGCTATGTTGTCAGTTTGTTGCCATGAAAAGCATTAACAAATTTTGCTTCTTGAATTAATGTTATAGATATATAAATCAAATTCACAATATTAATCTGCCAGGAAAATGTGGTTCAGTGTTCATTTACCATACTTATTTCTATTAAGGCTTAACAATTACAGTCACTGTATTTACATGGTCAGTAGGGACCACATAGCAATATTGTCACAATAAGTTAACAAATTACAAGGAAAGGTTTAATTAAGGCAATAGGTTTTGCTAATAGAATTTAGAATTTCTCCTTGTAATTATAAAATCTAAAGTTATCAGATTCAATTTTGGAGCTACCTTTGTATTCTCGTGAAGGAGGGAAATGTTACACAACCCGTGAAAGAATGATATCTGGAACCAACATTCTCAGCAGCTAAATACAGTTTTCTTCCTATTGCTCAGGAGACTGGTTTTGCAGCTGAGTTAAACAAATTAGACGTCTTGGAGAAAAGGGAAAGGCAATTGATGACATACACCGGCTAGTTACAAGCAACATTGTTTTACCCTAACATGAATTTCAGCAAAATCCTGAGCTCCATCTGTATGTCAAGCTGTATTGCAAGTCATATCTATCAGTTTTTATCTCCTTTGCCCCTACTATCTGATAGGTAAATAAGTTTACATCAGAGCTTACAAGAAGTACATGAATCCTGCATTCCATCCAGTAAATTTAACAGACTCTAAAGCATCCATGAATTTCTGCAATGTGACCACAAAAAAATTCAGGGATCCCAATAACCATCTGTCTTCTTCAAAGTAACTACAAGTGATCCTACCCTGGCATGACAGGGACTTTAGAACTTTAGTCTTTTAGAATAGCCAAACACTTCCAAAAATGTTTCAGAGGACCTTCTTGATTTCAGTATGGTACACCTATTCATAGGACAAATATAAACTCAGATTTAGCTTATTATACCTTTTAACAATGATTTTGTTTCATATATGCCTTTAGTACAGGTGCTGAGCTTGTATACACAGAGCAGTAACAACAGAATTTATCATACAACACTGTTGCACACTACGCAGTTTACAACAGTTGTATCCCCACAACAACTTCTAACATAGCTTCACTTAAGCCCAAATCATTGCTTCTATATTGTAGGGACTTTCTTGTATCAAATGGCCTTCCTTATGATCTAGTTTCATACATCTTTGATGCGTGCTTTACAGATTACACAGCAGAACCCAGTAAGAATAGGTAGATATTTAACAGATTGATAAAGCAATGTTGTGACTAGAGTACTAGGAATTACCTGTTTCTGGATCAACAGCAACAACTGATAAATGGAATATTGTTTTATCTATAGCATAACATAGTAGCCATTGCAAATACATGGCAGTTTGGGGAGACAAACACAATGCTTTCAATCAGCCTCAGCAGTAACAAACAAATTGCAACAGTAACATCAAAACTTTTGTAGCAATAGTAGGAGATCATCTTTTTTTAGAAAAAAGTTAAATTGTGCATAGAAGGTCTCATATTACATGCATGCTACTTGGTTTGTGTGCATTTGGGAGGGACAGCAGAGTTCAGAGAAGGCTGACTAGTAAAAAAAGGATTTTCTTAAAAACCTCAGAATTTCAGCAATGGCTGGAAAGTCTTGCGATAAAAGGCATGATATCCACAGAAGGCTTCCAAGGTTACTCGAACATGCACTGCCACTGCCTACAGACTGAGGATACTCCATAACCTCAAATGCTTGCAAACATCCCTTTGCCAGTTCTACACTGGCAGAATGACACTTGAGCTACTGTGTTCTGCCACTTGCAGTTAAATGTTAAAAATCAGGAAAATGTTATTGGTAAGACCTGAAAAATCCTGACAGCTTCCGCTTAATGGGGGTTCCCAAATTACCCTTTTCTCCTAAGTCCATAAATTGAAAAAAACCCTATTTCTTCACTGTGCTCTACAACCTACCTGATCACCATGGCAATCTTGCCAAAAATAACATTGCTTATTCATTACTATAATCTTCAGCAACTCACACCTCTGACTTCAATGCAGAAAAGCATGCTGTCACCAGATAATCAATTTGCTCGCATCGTCATGATCACAGCACTAAGACTGTGATGCTCTTCTTGTCTTTTTTTTTTTTTTTTTTTTAATTCAAAAGCTTAATCTATGGAAACAGATAAACAGAGTTTATCAATGAATTACAGAGGAACTGCTGAGACATAATTAACCAGCTGCAGGTTGAGCACGTATTTCAGAGACTGAAAAGATTATGGTAGGGTCTTGTCACCAGATTATAAACTGCTGAGCAACACTTTTTGTAACTGCATAAGCAACATCTGTGAACATCACTGATGGCTGAGAGAAAAAAAATGCTTGAAGACATTCTCCTTATTCATAGCACTGAGAATACAGACAAAATTGAGCAGGGTTCATCTTACAAGTTGAAGATCAGAAACTTTTTTTTCTTTAAATTTGAAAACCAAATGAAAGATAGCAACCAGTTCATTGACATATAGATACGGGGATCTTTTCAAGGTCATTTGAAGAGAGTTACAGGATTATATTAAATATTCACATATTACCTCATAAATATGGCTAAATGAATCTTGTATTTTCACCTTTGAAAATATCTCGTCTTAGTAAAGATCCGTGAGCACAACGATGAGAAAACATTTTGTTGCTCTAAGTTGCTCTAAAATGATTTGCAGAAGTGAAGCTTTTAAATTAAAACCCAAGAGGCAGCTACATTTTTTACCACACACACTGCAACTGCACATGTCCTCAGCTTGACAAATAACAGTTGAGGTCATGCAACAAGTTTTTTGCCGTACCGTTCTCTTGGTATTTGAGGAACACTAGCCTTCAGTTCAGTTTTATCAGTCAATAGGTGTCACTATTCTCCATACCCTATATTAGGGTGCCAAGGAATTTGGTGAGGTGACTTTTCTGCTTTCATTTATGGAGTTCTCCTAAGACTACAGAGCATGAAGTGTCTGAGGGCATTACACACACACACACGAAAAGTCATTTATCAAATCTGACAGGAGGAAGAATTTCTGAGCAAAACTCTTGTGTGTTCATGTTATTCCTTTCTTTTTCTATAGCATCCTGGTCCCTAGTTAACACCCATGTTTTAATTCCCCATACTTCTCAGCCCTACAAAACACCTCTGCTGCTGCCCACACTTCTCAGGCAGCTAGCTACTCTTCAAAAATTGTTTCTGTTAACCCTTGTCTCTTCAGATATGCCTAAGACAGTTGAGTACTGTTAATCTTGGCTCAGATGCCTATTCTGCAATGTGAATTGTTTTCTGTCTTTCAATGCAAAGTAGTCTCCTGAATTTTCAGATAACATCTTTATAGCCTATTAAAAAAAAAAGCTAGCTTTGCATCTTGATTCCGTATTTCTTCTACATTAAAGAAACTAATTATGTTATGTAGTAGAGGGCAGTCAATATTGCTCTGCATACCACAACAGAAAGAGCTACTTTGGCAGACAGAATTCCACAGATGTCTGAGAGTTCCAGGGACGGAACAGCATTGTAGTTTTTGTTTTGAAAGGAAGCTTCAAATATCCATAGCCAAAATGCAAAGAAAACTAAAGCAATAGATTATTCACTTGAAGATTCCCAGCAGAGACCCACAGAAATGGAACGATTTCACTGGGCTAACTTTCTATACCTGAAGCAGCAACAGGAACTGTACCATCTACTTTCAGAGACATAAAATAGAACAGAGATACAAGATGAACTTTGACATTGCTTGAAGATGCCGCACACAGCCGAAATGACTGTTCAGGCCATTCTGGGTTACCAATGTTTGCCTCACCAGTGAATTATCCCCTCTTTGCAGGGGAGTTATGTCCAAATGTCAACAAAAAGGTTAGAATCCCAAAGAAACTAACAAAGGGTTATGGGGTTTTGATCTACTACAATGGCTGGCATGAAATGCAGAAGAATTAAAGCACTCCAGTTCTACCATGTTTTCAGATTGCTTTCATTGAATATTACAAGCCATGTTAAGTGATCATCTGTCTGAATGAACACAGAAAACTCTGAAACTTGAGAAGTTTGTAAGTTTCAGCTATAGTCACAGTTTACCTGTGTTCCTATGACTACACCTAGTCATGAGTGATTATTCTCATTTTATTATGGTCAGTGCCATAAGGTGCAGCAGCTCAGCTATACCCATTAATTAGAACTTTCATGCCAAAAAGAGAGCTGAACAAGGGGGATTGGAAGGGAAGACAGGCTACCACTTTAATCTATCAAACTTTAAGAGGAGGGGTAGGGAGAACAGAGAAGGGGAGAAAAGAAATTTTCCAGAAGACAAAACAAACAAAAGATGGTCAGAAATCATAACTACTTGTTAAAACCTTTAGGAGTCCTGGGGAAGGGAGGAGAAAAATACCTCTTTACATGTTTATTTCAAATATTGCCAAACTTATTGTTTAACTGGAATCATTCAGTATATGTTCTACTGTGGGTTTTAAAATCTGAACAAGTGTCTCTTATGAATAGACTGTTAAAGACATCAGCTTCACTAATATCATCGCATATGGGCAAACTGTACACTTTCATATCTTCCACAGTCACAGCAGAACTTCACTTTTTTAGTATGAAGCATGACATATTTGTGACTAATGCTGGATTTTTGACTATATGGTTTAACGGAAAATAGGAGATCATACGGATGTTCCCCCCTGCTATGAATGCCTTCCCTCCCTATTCATTGGTTTTTGATACAACGGAAGTGGATGCCAAACCTTTAACATAACTTAGGCTGCTTTTGAAGTATATAGTAGGCAAAAGACTGATCCAGGATAGGGAAATGACTCCATACTTTCCTTAAAAAAAAAGAAAGAAAAGAATAGTTTTATCAATTGCAACTAGGCAATCCCAACAGGTACACTCGAACAGAACTAGAGACAAAGCTTTTGCATACTCAGATTAATAGACAAATCCAAAATGTAACATACTACTGAATGCTCAGGGTTAAAGTACTTCAACATACACAAAATGCAACACAAATACTTCATTTCTTAGCTGTAAAGACAATCTTCAAAAAAATTTAATATGAAGAAGGGGGGGGGGAAAACCCTCAAAAGATCTGTTACATTAATTTTGTCATTTCAGCAATCAGTAATCCACTTCTGGTCCCCCATCCACAAAATCAGTACTCTCCAAGTGCAAAACTACAGGTAGCAGTATGAGGATGACAAACTGGGGTGGGGCATGCAGAACAGAGCTGCAGTGGGTGACAGCACTCAGGGGATAACTAGAGAAGGGAAAACAGGAACACAGAAGCACTTCCCAGCTCCTTTGTCCACTTACTTATCCCAACTGCAGAGCAGAAGGGAATCTACATACCACTGGCTCCACTCCCTCTCTGCTCCCAGAAAAAAGCCAAACCCACTTATATTCAGTGTATATATGGAAAGCAGTACAAGCTGGCTGAACTGGAGATCTAGCCAATTAGGAGATGAGGACCTGACAAACTTGAGTTATAGCCTCAGTTTCTAATACAACCTGGATTAAAATCCAACATGGCTGTCCTTGTTTCCTGACATATTGAAGGATTTTATTCAATATTGAAAGATTTAGTAGATGAGGACAAGCTTATTAACCTACAATCAATACAAAATTCCGTATTAATAAATTTCACAATAGTACAGCAACATTCTGGAATACTGACACTTTCCTTCAGTTACATAAGTTACCTGACTCTGCTGTTATTTTTGACAATCAAACATCTGCAATTCATTTAACCTATCTCTCTCATAGTAGAGAGAGATAGATTCCACACAAGTGTGCAGAATCATGTTCTGAGGAAAAAAGAAAAAAAACCCTTCCCATTTCTTCCTTTCAATTGTTCCAAAATCCAATAGATTTCAGTATTATGAAATTCTTATGTAAGCTTAGTAGCAGAAACTGAACACCCCTCATTTGTTTAAGTCTTTAAAGAATTATTTTGCCCCTTCGTTTTCTTTTAGCATTTTTGCAGATTTGTAATAGCCAAACAGTAATTGTCCTTTGAAATATACTCCTGCTATACTGACACTGAACTGACAGCTATTCAGCATAATATTCCTTTTAAGTCAGAAACCATGACCATTATCATCAAGTTGGTACACAGTAGCAGTCCTGTTTGCCCTTCCTTGCCTCTCCTTGTATCAGTTTAAATGGAACCGGAATGGAAAGTGAGTAGGGTGGATTTTAGTACTCTGGTTGTGAAGTTTAGATTGCTTGATTTGTTCATCTCGACACTCATAAGAGCTGTAATTACATTGCTCAATTAGTGTATTAATTCCAGTCTTTAGAAGTACCACATTTTATATTTAGAAATTGTAAGCAAAGCATGTGAAATCCTTCCTGAAAAGGAACAGACATTTATGCTTTCTCGTTTAAAAGTAACTCTTGTATATATACAAGAACAAAACATAAAGGCACAAGATAAAAAAAATGTGGAGTTACTGGTCTAATTTAAGCATTATTTGGTCCTTCAATATGTTTCCACTGATTACCACACAAATATGTGACACTAACAAAAGAATCCTATATCCACCAGCAAATGTTATCTATGCCTTGTAAAAGCAGTTGATCCTAAACAATGCATACATTTTCTTTACTGCATCGCATATCTACTGTAAACAGGCAGAGCGAACAAGTATTGTACAGACACAATTGTACAGAAGCATTGATAAAGCACCAACATTGAAGGCACTGTCACACATTCCTATGCCATAAAGCAAATCCTATAGGTAATGCCACCGAATTCTTATTCTCAGGCAAATAATCAGAGGCGTAAGAGCCCATATGCTATGAGTTCCAGTTATGGAATACACCTAGATAAAAACAGAACTAAAAATTTTAAAACTTGGCAATGGATTAACTTCATAATGATACTACAGATTAAGATGCTAGCCACAGTGAAGTTCAGCAGGAAAATAAAGCTTCCATTAAGTAAAAGATCACTAATAAAGTAGAATTTGCAGCATCTAAACCCCATTCACATAGCTTTTTAAGTAGTACCAACTTTTTTTTTTTTAAATAGCATCAAACTTAGTTTTATATGTACACATGTATCAGTCTTCTAGAGATGAATGAGTTCTTGCATGTTCTCCTCCTTCTTTCAAAGTACCTTATCAATGCATTATTATCTCATCTGAAACAAGAAAATGATTATCGGCTTTTCAAGTTAAGTCAAGACAGACTTCTTGTGCATAAAAGGCAGTTTACTATTTCAACACCTTGCAACGTTCTGTGATTTCTTAAACATCTGGCAGCATCTAAGTCATTAGGGAATAGTTCTAGTTCAGTATTTCAATCGATTACTGTGGCCACTATAGATGAGGTATCATAGCCACATCTTTGAACGATAAAGTTGGAGCTTTTCTATTCTTAAAAATTTCACCACATAAGGCAAGTATAATATAAGAGGTAATTTCATTTAACATTCTTGCCAAAACACTATTTCGAAAATTGTTACAAAGTATCCAACAATTGCTTTCAAGAGGCAGTAACATGTTAGTGGAGAACAGAACAACTTCAGGGTAACTTTCTGTTAAGTCAAACATTTAGTTTGGGAAGTTCAGTTTTTCAACATACTAGTAAGTTGGCAGTATAACCCATCTCTTATCGTGAAATAAGGAATCTGAGTAAGTATAGATTGAAAAAAAAAGTTTTGATGTTTATACCAATCACTAAAGATTAATTTCTATGACAGAAGCAGCAGCAGAGAGACAAAACAAGCAGCAGAGACAAAACAAACAAGCAAACCAATTAGCTTACTAGTTTCAATCGCATTTTTTAAACAAATGATTTCACAGATTATCACCATCAGTTCCAAAACCATGCTTTGTTAATACTGCTACAATTCAAGACCTTCAAAGGCACACTTTGGGGTGGTGGGGAAGAGAGCAATGTGGAAAAAAGAACAACCCGCCCCGCACAAACCCTTCTTTCTTTAAGATCACCGTGCATTCATAAACTATACATATAGTATTTCCATATCATACAAGTGAACTATTCACAAAAACATAATCATTTAATCTAATTTGATACTCAGTATTATATAATTCAACACAATTCTATTTAAGAATAAAATAAGATAAGCATCCAACTGAATAGAAAAAAAGAAAGGGATTAAGTGGAGTTTATGTATGTATTTTCTCCCCCTAGTGAAAATGAACACACGTACACTGAAGAGTGACAAAATTTTCTTGTAGCCCAACTTGACACAGCGTACAACTGCCATATAAACATCAAGTTGTTCTTAAATTTTATTGCTAAAGTAAACACAGAAGTCTTGAGCTTGACGTTTCACCAGAATTTTTCCCAACTGGCACAATTCTTTTCCTCCCTAATTTACTGTAATGCTTGCAGAAGCCCCACAGGAAACTGCACAGTCCTAGAAGCCTAATGAACAGAATAACCCACACTGTGAAATTCAAGCAGCACAGAGATGAAGTTTTCCTGTAAAACAGAGGATAGAGACAGATCTCACTAAAGATATGCTTCCCACTGTTGAAAAAGCAAATTAGCCTGCTGTTCCTGAATTATAGTATTTGTAGAATATGTTTATTGTTGTATTAGAGCTAAAAAACAACATTTTGAGTCTCATTAGCAGTGCTTCCACCTTGGTTCTTCTTCATTCTATTACCTTATTAATAACTAATTGCTTAAACCCAAATATGCACTACCTGCATACTTTATGAAAAGCAATATTTGGAAGTTTGTTTTAATTTCTTGTATAGAAGAGTACAACTGAATTGCAGAGCTAAAAATGTAAAGTTTAAGTTGTTGTGACTTAATTACTATCAGGCTTTTACCTTCAGGAGCAACACAGAAAAATATTATCAAGTGCGTAATAGCATTTTTGTGTCCTAATTATAAAAACAAAACTGTTAAACATCTGAAAAAGTGTATTACACAGAACAACCCATACTAAGTAATTGAGTGTTTTTTTCCATTTCAATAAATTATTATGTAAAGGATAGCTCAGATTCTGAGGCACTCACAATAGTCCAATACTAACAGCTTGGTCCTTAGAGGGAGCCATGTTAAACAACTATATTGATAAAGAACACAGAGGCAAAGTGAAATGCTTTGGTTTTCAGAAGAGGTGAGAATATTGTAACCCAGCCTCCAATAAAACAAAATGCAACTTTTGCACGCTTTATACAGACTCAAGATTCCAAATTCATTTCAATATGGTGCTGTGGTGGTTATTCTCTTTTATTACCAAATTTCTCTGGATTTGCAAATCACTTGATCTCTCTCTGCACATAGAGAATTTGGGTGTAGAAAGAGTCCTGAGATCCAGTTCCTACTGTTTATTACATTTGCTTATTAAGCATCCACTAAAAATACAGCTGTTGGAAAAGAACTCAAAGTTCTGTGGTTAATATTCATCCATTTTGTAATATGTGTTACAATATCAATGACAAAGCCTTGCCAAAAAAGATTTACAATTTCAAGTTACAGTAACAGAATAGAATAAATTTTACTCAGGACAAACAGACAAGGCAGAGGAGACCCATAAGACAATCCTACTATGGTAAATACTTCCTTGAAAACAGGGAACCATCCATACACAAGATTCCAACTTTAAGGTTAAAAAAAAGTACAGGAAAAAGTTGTCTATTAATAAGAGGCCAGATGAGTAAGCATCATATTTAAATAACAGTGGAAACTATTTAAGTATCTCTTGAAGACTAATAAACTTTGTTTTACAAACCACACTGGCATACTACAAGAACTAGGACAGAAAGGAAAAATCTAATTTGCTAATACTGATAAAACAAACATGAAAGGAGCACACAAAGTAAAAACAAAACATGGTAGTAATTTTTAATATTCCCCACTCTATAGCAAGCAGTGTAAGACAAAGTTTGAAAGGTGAACGCTAAAACAGATCAAGAACAAAACTGCTCCAGTTAGTAATCCTCATCATATTTTTCAGTATTTGCGTATAACAAATGCTTTGTCCATTTTATTTTTCCATTGGCAATCATTGTTCTTCTCTCCTCCTAGGGCTCCAGTACTAGCAGCCTTCTCCTTCTCTCAAAAAAATACATTAGATGTATAGCATATAGTCCTCTCCACAAACACCTCATTCCCAAACAGCTTAGCCACAATATTTGCTTATTCTCTATCAAGAGGACTGCCATCCACAAATTCCCTTGAACAGTAAGTCACCACAATTTTAATTTCTAGAAGTCGATGCTTAAATTATCGAAAGTGCCTTAAGAAGCCACAATAAGCAAAACCAAATAAACAAAAAATGCAGCAAGTAACTCCACTTTCATTCTCACCTTGAAATAATTATTGTTAATAGATGAAACAATCCCAATCCACTTCCTAGATTTGCACTATTCCGCAGCTCTTATCCATGGAAGCAACTATAAAATAGAAACATGACACAGGAAAGGGCTATTTCTACTACTGATTTTCAACATGCATTCTAGAGGTTTACTACAAGACACACTAAGGTCCTAAAAAGAATTACACTTGTTCAAATTCAAAGCAAACTGCAGCATAAAATGGCTATCTTCATTAAGATGCATCATTAAGCACTTACCCATTCATAATTTGAGTAATGTTTTCCAATAAGAAATGAGACCTTCTAAGATTCAATGAAATCACAGCAGTGAACAAGCAATACAAAACAACTTAATATGTCCTAATCACATGCAAAAACCATGAAGCACCATCTCAGCCATTTATCTCTTAAATATAAAAGGACAAAATACAGTGAAGGACACGTTACTGGAACTTCTAGAGAGAAAAGACAAGTGTCACTGAATAAGGGAACTCAGCATATTGCAATATTCTCTCTTAAAAGCAATCTACAACTTAGGAAGCCTTTTTTTGGTTTTAGTTCCTATCCAGTAATTTCAGATGCTCTCAGCCAAGAGCTCTACAATACCTGCAAACAAACAAAAAAACAAAACAAAACAAAAAAATACCTTACTCTATATACAACTAGGAATAGTGACACTCCTTCTACTTCTCCTCAGACCACCTGACCTTGTGTCACCGACAAAACTGTAGAAATCCACCTCAAATGTCCTCTCAGTATATCCAAAATTCACTTCCAGTTAAGCTTTACCTTCAGCTTTCTTAAATAGGATAGACGATAACTTTTCCTGTTAGCATCCTGCAGCTGCGATTCAATTAAGTTGTGCCTTAGCTGCACAGAGCGCAACACAGGAATAGCTTTCAGTATTACTATGCAATTAGATGGAGGGAAATCATGTATCTTATTTTACAAAGGGGCTGCAAGAAAGGTTATGTTCTTTAAGTACAAGAATCATTAAAGCTAGTGTCAAAGAAATGTTAACTGTTTTTTCTACCTTCGAACTGTATAAAACAGTGGTACATGAAAGAACGAAGGCACCATTTTGACCATGGTAGAGCAACGCCAAGCAAAGGTGAAAACCATGCAGCAAGTTCAAATACAGTCTGGGAAATTAAGATGCTAACAGAAAGCATGCAATGTATTTCTCTTTTCTCACATTCTTAAAAGCATGCATTACAGGAAATTCTCCAGCCAACATTTATTTGTCCACTCTCATTTGCTGTTCTACCACCAGCCCCTGTAGACTCCACAGAAACTAAACATGATAATAAACTACACTACAATAATATATTTCTGCTTTAGCTTGCAAAAAATGTAATTAGACTGAAGTATTTTCACCCAAGTGATATTATACATTACAAATAAAATTTTGGCATTTTGGTTCCCAATTTAAACTCCAAGTTAAAACATACTATAATGCCACATCTGCAGTAGTATCAGGATGAAAATCTATTCTATGTAACAACCTGGCATTGGCAAACATTAAGCAATTGATGCCATGTTCAAATTTATTTCTGGATTTGGGCAAAACAGCTTTACCACCACAATCTGACATATTTAATGAATGCGAAAGCCTCCAAATTCTTTAGTCTGCCCCACAGTTGCTCAGTAAAATGGTAACAACTCTATCAGACAAGGAAAAGGAAGTTAGAGAGAAGTCACTGCCCCTATCATGCATGTAATCGACTCTAGAGGTCTGTTTTCATTCTTATCTATCATCGCACCTCAAATAAAATCCAGTTATTTCAGCTTCACAGGTAGACAGGATTTTCATCCTGAGAGATATGAATGAGCCATGAAAGGATTAAAAAAGCCCACAAATTAACATCACACAAATATATATGCTACATACAGAGCTGCTAAACCTCACACTTTGAACATTCAACTCAATCTGCAGTTCCCCAGTTCAAACCACTACCATGATGTATCCTCTCAAACATTAACAGCACAGCACCAGGACTTCCACCTACGGAATAATTCCATATCAAAGCTCTGCAGCATCCCCAGGCAGTGTCTCACCTCTGGCAGCAAGGCTTGAGTCTAGCAGGAACGCTATCCATAAGCACATCCTGTCCCTGCAGCCTTGTGCCGGACCCTTCTTGACTACATGGCCCAGCATAAGGCACATACTCCACCATAAAACCAAGCATACAGGTCTCCCATGTCAGAATTCCCCAGTAGATGAGAAATCTGTACAGACGCTCAAAAAACTAGACTCATTTTGATCCTCACTTCCATTCAACTATTGCAACCCAGCTTCTACTATCTAATTATCAGTATTGTATTGAAACAGATCTACGGACAGGAAAGGTATCATATCTTATTTTCTATTAATTATATTCAGAACAGGTAGAAGAAATTAGAAGTCCTAATTTATTTGTACAGTATTTATTGCACATTTATTTATGCAGCAATTTCCATACCACAAATGAGGATGGGTGGGTCCCATCACCCAGCCCCTACCCTGAAGATTTTACAATACAAGACTGCATTGTTAATGCATTATTTTCATGCATTACATGACCTACACCACAGCTGCTACATGTGTCATACCAGGAGTCATTCAGCAAATTTGGGGGGATATATTTGTTGTAGGACATAGGTGCAAGGGGCTTAGAAGCCTGCACACTTTGGAGGGGGACTGTTCTGTTGTAACTATCACACTAGTTCAAAGGAAAAAAAGATCAAAAATGAAACTCCTGATCAAAATCAGAAAGTGAGCAAAAATCTGTATTAAATCCTAAGCACCATAAGAAAATTCCAGGAAGGTGTAGAGTTGGAAATTCATAAAGTGAAAATTAGAAATATTGTTCTCTTAATTCTTTAAAAATCTGAGATATTAAGAAAGTATCTGTAAGACCTAACATTAATAAATACATCTATATGTCATTGATTTTTAAGGTAAGAAAAGTTCAATAGTTTATTCATACTTTCCATAATAGGACAATTTTTTCAAAAACATTAAAATGTTATGTAATCTAATTATTTAAAAGGACAGTGCATTTCTTCTTGCTCATTTCTTTGAGGAAAAACAAGCTAACAAGCATGATCTGTCATTTCACTTTCAGTGAAATAACCAACAATAGCTCAAATGTTATTTTAAGTGAATATAACTAGAACAGTCAAAGATAAGGTCACCCATTTTACTGATGTGGAAAAACGCAAGACAGTCACTCAGGCCTCCTAGGGTTGTTCGGTACTTTCTATGATCAAAGCCGAGTAGATTTAACACTTCATACAGATACTTTCCTGTGCTCCCACCATACATGTATTTGTAACACATATTTAAAGGCGCTGGTGGCTTGTATAAATACACTTGACTTACCCTACAAGGAAAAACATCAAGCATCTCCCAATCTCTAGATACTGTTAAAACAATTGCATGTTTCAAATAAACTAATTGCAAACATATATGATTTTTTTTCTGTGACATAAATTACATAATTAGAGTCAGCAGAAGCAACTAAAAAACAATTAGGGTAACAGAAGTAAGGACATGTTTTTCAAATATACTCTTCACTCACAGACCTTTAGGCAACAAAAATGTCAATATATACAGAAGTTACTAAAACAGATTTAATGATCTCCAAACAATGACAGAACAGCTATTTGGTTAGGAAAAACAGAGTAAGGGTCACCATCTGAAAATACTGCTTTGTTATTACTACTGTGGGCATCCCACACTGCTACCTTCATACTGAAATCTGGTTTTATTTATACCAGTAGTATTATTTTTAAGAAAGTCAAGCAACCCATTTGTTCTGTTGAAGTTGTACAATTCTTGAAAATCTAAATTAAGCGTGGCACTTCAGCACTTTACGGTTTTCAATAAACATTTCAGTGTTTTTAATTTGTTTTGCAGTACTAGAGCATCCCTTTTCTCTCTAATTCCTCTCTCCCCTATATATGAGGTTCTATATTTAAAGTTTCTCCTTATTGGCTGCCACTCTTCTTTCTGCACCAAGTTTATATTTCTGTCCCTGATTTTTTAGGATAGGTTCAACCTTTTACCCGCCTACATGAGATGACATGTTTTCTATTCCACCTACAATTCTCTCCTCTTACTTCCTCTTTATATTAGGTTTTAACTGAGTAGCCATCCCTACAACTCCTTTAAAGAGGAAAAACTGCTCCTAAGTTACACTTCTGCATAACTGAGGTCAGGCATTGTCGAACAGGTCTATCACAATAAGTCAAAGGTCCCCTGCACATCCACAATAATACTCTTATTTCCCTCCCAAAACAATATCCCCAAAATATTACCCCTGTGACATCCTCCCCATTATGCTTAATGCAACAACGGATCACATCAACCTTATCTCTCTCCCCATTACCTTTACTTTGCCCACTAGCCAGGCAAAAGGCAGCACATGCCACAATTATACATTACTACAGGCTGACCACACATGTACAGAAGGGAGGTCCTCCTGCCTCCGGCCCAGTCTCTCTTCTTTGACCAGCTAGCTACCTGTTTCTGTGAGACGTGTAGGGTGCACCGGTGGTTGAGAACGCTGCCCCACTGCCAAAGTTGAGCGAAAATTGACCAAGCGGTTCAGAAGTTACTGGCAGGGTGGGAGGAGGGGCTAAGGGACAGATGGATGGACAGATGGAGCAATTGCATAAGCACCACTCCTTTAGGCTAAAATAAAACTGTCAAGTCCCACCTGTTCAGCAGAGCATTCCATCAGCGCTAGCCACTCCCAACTTCAAGCTTTTCTATTTTGTAACAGGTTATATTGCATTGAATTGTAGCTTTAGTCTATAGCCTTACTGGATCAACACATTACTTGCTGTACATCATGATGTACAGCTACAATGCTCCATAAATAACCATCTTTAAACACAAGCTGTACCCAAACAAGTTTTCACAGTTAAGCAGAAAAATGATAGTTGAATAAAAATTATAATGGCATGTAATTAAAAGCATTTTTTGTAATAATAATGCCAACAAAAGAGGAGTAAGGGAACACAACACTAGTGTTTTTTGCTTTTTTTAAAGATAGAGAAAAAGCTCTAGAGAAGTAAAGAAAGACTACTACCAATTAAAAGATCTGCAAAGGCGGCTTGCCTTTCAACAGCCTAAGATTGTGCGAAGGGATAAAGAAGAAGCTGTGCTAGATAAACAGATGGATCAGGAAAGTGTGAGGAGGTCCATAAGGTAGGCTCAAGTTTTTAAAGCATGAAACTTCTGAAATGAGTATGGACTTAGTGTAGGTGTTTTCCTACAAGGATTAGTTAAGTTTAAAAAGAAAAAGAAAAAAAAAAGAAAAAAGCTCTTAGACATAGGTAGATAGGTAGATAACACCATGCTACATATGTTCATCTGGAGTAGTGGTTTTGTGGATACTGCAACTCTTTCCTTGCCTGACAAGCAAGACAAGGAAGACTGGAAACAATTCTGCAGAAGTTAAACAAACAAATGGATGGCAACCTTGTGGATGTGGTAGATTAACAGCAGAATCAAAACACACACACACAAAAAAAGAAACAAGAAATCCAAATCAAGAGAAGGAGAGAAGAAAATCATGCTTGCATCCAAGACCTTTGCTTCTTCTTTGTCTGGAATTCCTCTTCTGAAGTGTTTAAAAGAAGGTGAGGTGAAATTACAAGATATAGACTGCTAGACCAGCGTGAATGCAGCAGTGTCATTAGAATGGGTTGAGCGCAGCAAAGGGAAAAAAGGTGTTTTGGAGACAGTAGAATAATTTCCTTTCACATAACTTCCTTCTAGTGACATTTCAGGAATAGGTACATTTTTAGGAAAGCACTGCTTTGAACAGGAGGCTGGGCTAGATGACCTTCTGAGGTCCCTTCCAAACTGATTTATCCTATGATTCTATGTGCATACGCAATTACAGAGACACTCCAGGCGGACTGTCCTGTAACGCAGACAATATTGCCAAAACAGGAGAATAAATCATTAGGATAGCCACTTACTGAACTGATGACAGCTGCAAACATATAAAAAAGGTCTCTTCCATCTTGATGACAGTTACCACTTCAAAATACCTGAAGCAATCCTATTAAGGACAACAAAAAAACTTTGTGGAGGGTTTCATCCGTATTTATTAATAGATTCAGCCTCACTTTAGTCAACATCCATCCTGCAATCAAGAAGTAAAGGTAACTTTAAAAATAAATAAGTAATGAAAGTAGACTGTGTTCTGTGATTCACAACTGAAAGTTGTCATCACTATGACAATTCCCCCTTCTTTGAATAATAAACAGCTTTAACTTTTGGATGAAGAGTTCTATAAGCAATCCATAAGCAAATAAAGCATTTTTGATCTCAGTTGGTACATAACAAAAAGCAAACTCATTCTAAGTCATCACAAATCTATACCTACACAGATTTTTACCCCCCAAAGCAAATTCTAATAACAAGGAAAACAAACAAACAAAGACTTGTCAGTATGTCTACCAATTACTTTGAACAACATAAATCTGAAATATCAATTAAGATGAGATGAAAATGGTTTCATATACTTCATGTACTGTATGTTTGTACAATTTTAACCTCTGCAGAGGGTCATATAAAAAAGAAAGGCAGATGGGTCACAATCCTGTATACACTTACCCATAAGTCATACAACTGATGCTGCACATATGTTTAACTTGTTGCATATGAATAAATACTTGTAGAGAGGGCTTTAAGAGTCTCCAGGGAATAAACAAAATACTGCCGAGTGTTCAAAATAAAAAACAGAGGAGGAAACTTTTCTCTTCTAATTTGCTTTCAGCTACTGTAAAGTTTTTACTTTACACAGCAGGTTAATAGAAATTTAAAACCTTAAAAGGGCTCTCAGAGCTATTATTAAGAGCTGACTTTGACACACCCCACCCTCCAGGCAGTTTGTTCTTGCAATAACTATTGCAGGTAACAGTCAAAAAACACAATCTATAAAACAAACACCAGCACAGAGGGTGCTAATCAATCAAACTACAGTGCACTTATTCATGTGAAACTGTTCTGATGAACTTGCAATTAACATGGCATGCTACAAAATGCAAGATTCCCCGTACCAGATATACTGAAATTTGCTGTAAGATAGACAGCATAAAGTAATGAGAATGCTGTAATATCCAAAAGACTGCACATCACATGGATTGCAAGTCTGACACATTCAGGACACACTGGACCTTCTGCTATACCAACAGCTGTAGAGTACAGATGCACATGTAGACAAACACAGTGAGTCTGAAGTGAATCACACAAAAATAAGAAAACATGCCTTTAAGATTTGGAAATATAGCAACAAGTGAGATGCTTATAAGTACATTTTTTCTGTGCTTTCCAGTTTAACTCTGAAGTTTCTATGCTCTAAAGATAAATATTTAAGTACAAAGTCCCTGTTGCTGGCACAAAGCTTAGAATAACTATTAGCAGTTATTCCATGGCCATGAAATCAGATTGTTCTAATAAGTTAAAATGTCACCCAGTCTAGCATATATAGGTCAAGCAAAGTGATCTACCCTTCTTCAAGGTCATCAATGGAAGAGACAGTAAAGCAGTGAACTGATGTACACACAAGCAGCTATTCACCTGTTCCACACATAAGCAGGACTTTACAGCTGACTAGTTGTTCACTTCATAAGCACTAAGCTCACTCAAAATAAACCAAGTATACTGTGAAGATCTGCAAGCTATTTAATGCTAGATGGTTACCTAATTACCAATTCAGTTTGGACTTGAAAATCCATTTCAAAATCTCAAAAGTAACTTCTAAGAGTTGGAAAACTAAGTGTTCCCCTCCCCTGCCTCCCCAATCATAATGGCTTCACAACAGTTGATGAGATCAACCAAAAGATAGTTCAAAAGAAACAAGATAAATAAGAACTTTCCACTGTAAATAAACCATCATAAGTATTAACCATTTCTTTGAATCCTCTGAGAAATGTAACATTGCTACAATACTCCATGACTTTTAAACACCAATATTTAATTAGGAGAAGGAGTAGGGGGGGGGAAGGGAAAATTTGTATTTTTTATTCATGCTCCAAGATTCCTTTTTGTATACTGAATAGTTAAATAAATACTTGATTCTACCAAACCTTACAGTCACATCCTCCCTTTGTTTCAGTTGAACAAAGCAGTGTGTTACCATTAACATCTGTATTTCTCTAGTTATCTGTAAGAAAAGATTAACAGAGACATTGATACAATTCACCAAAATAATGGAACTCTCCGTGGCTGGCATATTTAGGATTCAGTTAAGACCTGGATCACTTTTGATTTTTTCAGAGAACAAATGTGTTTGTTGTTTGGTTTTTTTTTTTAATATTGCCAGGCAACTATTTCTTGTGCATGCCACCCACAGCAAGATCCTTTTCTTTTTTCCAAAATAAACTAATGTCAGTGTTAAACTATTTTATTTTTCAAAGTACATTGGCTAAAGGGTTAATTTTCAGGATATTAATGGTCAATTCCAACACTAGAAGGCTCAACCAGTTTAGAATTATGATACAAGTTTGAAGCCAAACTGGAACACACTAACTATCATTGCAATAAGGCTGGAATTACAAGCTTCTAGAGACCCCAAAACTTCAGTATCACAGATAATAAGTATTATAGAAAGTCTTAATATATTAACTTTAGACACCCATTTATTCCATATACATTTTTCTCTTTTTAAGACACAGCAATAGACTACTTTAACTCTGCAGCAATTAAGCATACACTTAGGTATTAATCTCAATACGAACAGAGAAACAGAACACAACTCTATATAGAGTTGAGAGCCTTTACATTCAGGTTGGGTTTTTTTTCCCCCCTTGTAGTTATTTTGCCTAAAGAAAACAGGCATGGAAGTTCTCTGAAGGCTAGTTTATTCCTGTAAAATTCTCATCATTGCCTCAGGGAAGGAAATAAATAACAAATGTTTCTATGGCATCAGAGTTTAAGACATGAAGAGTCTTTTATTTTGAATTTATTATTTTTGTTCTTTCAATGTAATTTCATCAAGATATTTGACATTTAATTACTTATGCTATGCTAAAATATCTCATTTAACACAGTAACAAGGAAATATATTAAAATTATCAAGAGATTCTAATTAAAAAAGGCTTAGGTTTCAAAGCTGAACATACTAGTGCTGTGAATACTTTGGCCTTCAACATCTTTCCTTCATCAATATTTAATATTATGAAACTGCACCAACTCAGCAAGAGGACTGATGTTGTAACAGTTGTTTTCTTAGTTTATCTACGTATTGTTCTAATGTGCATTTTAATTTATATCATAGAATTAATTCTTCCTACTTCCAATACAGAAAGCTGGTATTACCATTCACACACAAACTTCTTTCCACCTAGATACTAAAACACGACTCTTGAATTGTCTAGTAAAACAGACGGAGTGAGAGAGAGAAAAGGTGGTGTTATAGTTAGAATATAGAATTGGAACGAGGAAATAAACTTTATCCCTCATTATATTACATACATCCCTTAGCAAGGGTAAGTCACTGATAATTCTCATGCCTTGGTTTCCCGATATAAAAATTAATACAAAAATGTAGAGTTCAGCTCATGGATAGTGCTAAAATTCTCAAATAGAATTTGTTATGACAAATGTAAGCCATTCTTGTTACTTTCACACGATGAGCACACAGTTCACAATGACATCTTATCGCTCATGTCAACATATTTTCAGGGTAGCTCCTCCCCATTACGGTTTCACGACAGGTGTACGTGTTCTGCTCAGAGCAAGCATATATGCTCAAGAAAATTCTCATAACTCAGGATTCACACTCTAACCACAGTTTAAATAATACCTAGGGAAACTGGTTTTTTTTAAATTTTATTTATTTCTTCCAGATTTCTACTGCTAAGTGTTGTGTATTCCAGAGAGAATGCTAATGTTTATATATGAACAGTTTTCAAAAGCATCCATATAGCCGGTATTATAACTAGTTATTTTTGTAACAGAACAGAACTGGGTTTTTTTTGTTATATATGAGGTATTTCCCATATACAGAAATTATTCTCCTATTCTACCTTGTACTTGCAATCTTAGTTCGCCTCCCACTCACATAGTCCAGCTCCACACAGTAACAGAAATAGCCACTGCTAGTGTTAAACCACGCTAGTGCTATAGTTAACTATACCAGTGTTGCAGTAAGTTTCCAACAGACTAGCCCAAAGCTCTTTATAAAGAAGTGTTCTCTGTACTGACCATGCAATTTGCAATGTTTGCCTATAATTGACTATTTCACTAATAAAGACTTACGAAATTGATACTCCCAAAGGCTTTGTTAGCTGTATAGCACTACAGTTAACATTTCAATATTTGAATCTCAACATGTATTTTCTCGTCATTAAACTTAAAGGACCTAAGAGTTTTAGTTTAAAAATAAAATGAGACCCTAATTTCTTGCTTAAATACTTCAAGTTTTGAGAACCAAGCCAAGAAACATTACCTACAATACTAAACAGCTTTGTTAAAACTCTCATTATAAAGTCAGACAAAAGAAATCCAAAGACATTTCTGATTTCAGATCATTGTTGCATAAATATTAAAGAATTAGAGTTTCTGAATGTTTTGGCTGCTGAATCAATAAATATTTTTCTTTAACATAAAGCAAAAATGGATCATATTCTAGATTTACTGAAGTTGTCAACATTCAAATACAGTCTTAAGAAGACTCAATGCAACTATTTATTACATGCATGTTTTCAAACGATGCTAACTGCAGGACTAAGCACTAACTGGAAATTAGTTCAAAAAAATCTAATTCCAAAATACGAGTGTAGCACTTATTGCTTTGCAGCACTTGAATGCTACAGCTTCACACCTCTCCTCTGGCTTATAAAATATTAGTCTTTCAACCATCATAATGTATCATCCTGTTTTTCTGCATTTTAGAAAAATCTAAAAGCTAAAGCATGGCATCAAAAATTTTGATATAATTCCGGTTTAAAATCTCTAAATATTGCATTTTTTGGTAAATACTGACAAATAAGGCCCTACTCTTCAGAGTTATTCAGTGCAGAGGCTTCTATAGGCACAGGCTCTGTCCTTGCAGAGCATCTTGTCAAAAGTACAAAGGGCAAGACTTTCTTTCCTATTGCCAAATGAGCAAACTGAAAGAAATCTTAAACACCCACACAAGTACATGTATTCTTTTAAGTCTGTACCATGGAAAGAGCCAATACTTATTCAACCCACCTATTAAAATGGCACTTTGTGCTTCTACTACAAGCAGGTATATTTTATAAAAAGCTTGTCTTTTTTTTTACTCCACTGCAGACCTCTTCACTGTTAAGTCAACATACATACTAAGGAAAGAAAATCTTAAAGCTCATATTGTTTTAGGCAAACCCAAAAGACAATGTGAAATGTTAAACTCAGCACCCTTGCACCAAAATCTAAAATATAAATAAATAAATAAATAAATATAAAAATGTTAAGTGTCCTCAGACAGTAAAATGAAGTGGGAATTGTAGACTGTATTAGCCAAGAAACCATTATCACACTGGCAATACACAACTTCATCACTGATTATACTGCAAGCTGAAGGTGCTCAATGCCTCTCTGAAAAACAGCACAGAAGGACAAGGATAACAAAAGAAACAAATAGGACACCAATTTAAAACTTCTGTCCTTTGATACTACAGAACCTGAAGGCCGTTCACGAACTGCACCTATCAGTAAGCCAGCAGATTTTTCCAAGCCCTCTTCTACGCTGTATTTTGTCACAATCTATCTGAGCAGTCACAAAGCTTTTACTAAATAAATACATATATGTAATAAACAGGAAGTTTTCCAGATATGATTGTAGGCCAGTGCAATACCATCTTCACAGGTTTACGGAGCAGAAGTCAGGCGATACCCTAGCTCCCCTCACCAAAGGCACAGCAAACAGGAATTTGCATGATCATTACCAGTTTCACTATGGCAGTTTCATGCTATTGCTTCTTGAGAGAGCTACCTGCCGCAGCAATGGTAGGCAGTACACTATGCAGACAGAAGGAGGATCTCAGAGTGAGGCTGGAACAGTTTGGCAACAGCAACAACACACAGAGCCCTCACATAAGCCGGGGGAATGGAACAGGAACAGAGCTCCTTGCTCCTCCAGCCCAGGGAGAGATGTCACTGCAAGCACACAAAATCCTGCCTAAAAAAGAAAAAAATCCTTCTCCCTTCCACATGCTCGTGCCCAAGTACAGCAATTGAGTATGGGTTTTCCTCACTCACCAACCAATATGAAAGAGGAAGCCTGAAAGCAGAGTCAAGGAATAGCCCAGCAACGGGAATCCCAGCATCCCTCTTCTTCTTAGTGGCTCGAACTGAGAAACAGCCTTCTCGCTTGGGTGTTGTCCCCTCCGTGATGCTCTCCATCACCACCTACCTACCTGATAATAACTGGTACATTTTCTCAAAATTGGCACATAAATAGCAGGAAACTACACAAACCCAGTAACTGCGTGACTGATTTGAAAAAAAACAAAAAAGAAGAGAAAAAGACACAGCAAAAACACACACAGAGGAAAACTCCCTCCCCACAAAGTATACTAAGCAGATGAGTATCTTTTCAGCGAAAAGGCATCAGCCTTAAAGAATTCCGGCCACACGGAGAGAAAACCGTCACCAAGGAGGAAGGGAAGCAGAGCTACAGCAAGGCAGGCAACGCAGGCGGCACCCCACGGGCGGCCGCCCCGGGGCACCTCGCTAAGATCATGACCGAGGCGAGAGGCGCGCATACACAGACCGCCTGGCCGAGGAGGGGCCGCGCCACGCCGCGCCCGGGGCGCTGCCCCGTCCCGAGAGGGGCGGCAGGCGGACACCGCGCTGCCGGGCACCGCAGCCGGCCCTCGACCCCCGGCGCACCTGGGCTGTGGCGCTGCCCGCCGGCGGAGACGCCCGCCGCGGCAGCGACGCAAAACGGCTCCCGGCGGGCGGAAGGGGCAGCGGCGGCGGCGCGCGCGGCGGGGCGGCGGCAGCCTAACGGCGCGCGGCTGGCCGTTGGCGCGGCGGGGGGCAGCGGCTGGCCGTTGGCGCGGCGGGGGGGTGGGGGAGGATGGAAGGGAGGGAGAGCGGGGCTGGGGGGGAGGAGGATGGAAGGGAGGGAGAGCGGGGCTGGGGGGGAGGAGGATGGCGCAGGGCTGCCCCGCAGCAGCAAGAGGCCGGGAGCAGGGAGGTGACAGGAGAGGGCGGCGGAGGACAGCGGTGAGCGCCCGGCCCCGCGCGGCTCCCCTACCTCCGCTCCGGCTCCGCCGCTGTCGTTACACCCGGCGGCGGCGGCGCGCGCGCCCGCCTGCCGCTGCCGCTGCCGCCGCCCCCTCACTCTGCTCCCCCACCCGCCCGCGTTCCCTCCCTACCACGGCGCTCAACCGAACACACAGGCCACCCGGCCCCACCCCCCAAGCCCACACTGACACCGCCCCCCACCAGTAACAGAGGAGCGAGCCGGCCTGCAGCCACGCCCCCACCCTCTCGACCAATAGAAGCTAGCCTCGCTCCTCCCCCTCCCCGCCCGCCGACACCGCCCCCAGCCCCGGCACGCCCTCCCCCCCCCCCGGGCAGGCTCGGTTGACTCGCAGCTGCCGAGCAACGGGCGCCGGGCTGCGGGCGGCCGCCGGGTCGCGGCCGGGCGTCGTGACAGGGCAGAGGCGGCAGCGGCCGCGGGGGCCCGGCTGCAGGAGAGGCGGCCGCAGTCACAAGTGTTACCTCTGCTGTCGGCGGCGCAGACAGGTGGAGGCGGGAGGCGGGGGAGGTCCTTGAAGCAGGGGCCGGGCCTGGAGGGGCCTGGCCGTGCCTGGAGTGGGAGGGAAATCGGGGCTTGGGTGGGGGCGCCTAATCGATGGTCCTTTTTTGGGATGGGGGAGGGACTGAGAAGCTGGTGCACACCCCCGGCACGCAGAGCCGTTAGTCACTCGTGTACCAAAAGGCAAGGAGGGGGATAGGGGTGGTAGGAAGTGCTGCTGCTTTTTCTGGATGCGTAGGATAGTTGGGATGTTTAAAATGGATTTCCCCTTTTTCTTCAGATCAGCTCTTTCAGAGTGCTCCAGCAACTCGAGCGTTTCCAGCCTTTATAAAATCAAGATCTTGGCTTGCAAATTCTGTTGCTTGAGCCTGTTGGGCTTGTATTGTCCAGCTTTGCCCTCAGGAACTGAAAGTATGGGTGCAAAATTAAAGCCAAGAATAAAAGGGTCCCAGGAGCTGCCACTTTCAGACAAACATCAAGTACCAGATGTATCATGGCATAATGCAGGCGTTCTGCAAGTAACGGGAGCTTGAACTCAGCTCCCACTTTCCTGGTGTGCTTCAAAAGTTCGTTAAATGAGAAAAAATATTATGAAACCCACTGAACATAGTATGTCATAGGACTGAGTGATAGCTGAGTATTGCTAATCTAGCACAAACCAGATGTATGTTTCTTTGTAACCTTAAAAACTGTGTACAGACAGATGAATGGAACCTGAGGCATTGCAGTGCTTAAAAATTAGGCTCCTCACTTCCATTTGATGTTCCAGACAGACTGCTCCAGGAGCCTTGGGGCATTTAGGGTGCATCTGCAGTGTTTTGGTTTAGATCAGGGATGCAGTTTTGAAGTAAATCTTCTGTGCTTACTGTGCTTAGATTCACAGTGTGGAGTGGTCTTGGAGTGCATGAACTAGATCCTTTTTGGACAAAACAAAACTGGGAAGGGGCTCCAAGAGTGCACCTGGGGGGCTCCAAGAGTGCATCTCTGCATCCCAGCCACAAACAAGCACTCAGTGGAAAACAAACTAGCAAACTGGTCTAAGGTTAACAGGCCCTGAAATGTGTATTGCTTGGACACCAGGCCCTCAGCTGTTCCACTGTACAGATCTATTAGGCCTCTCTGCTTGCCGATGTCAAATTATTGACATACAGAACTTTGTAGGTGAGAAGGAAAGTCCCAGAGGATATCTACTGTAGCATCTTAAAAAGCTGAATGGCACATCACAGCAGACTAAAACTGATCTGAGACATGGATGCTTAAAGTCTGCCAAAACTCCCAGTTTGGATGTGGATCTTCCTATCTTATTGTGTCAGGAGTATATCACATTATCCATAGCTATAAGGATAACTTAAATTGAAGGTCAAGTAAAGATATGACACTGTTGTCTAAAAAGTAGCAAATGTTGCTACTTGAGGTACTGTCAGTGGCTATGGTGGCCCTTAATTATTCCCCTACGCCTATACCAACTCTATGATAGAAGGCACTGGTGCTACAAGTGAAAAATTAAGACAAATGACTGAGTAATGCTTTAATGCTTAAAAATAACCAAATGAATTTCTGATAACATATGCTAGCAATTAAAACAATTTTTTTCTATCAGTGTATCTTGTCATTTTTAATATGAGACCAGATTATAAGTGATATAGTACATGTTGAATTCTTTTGAAAAGGCACAGGTATATCCTTTACCGTGGCAAAATCTGAGCAGAGAATTGTGTGGGATTTTTTTTTTGTTGTTAATCTACACAAAAACAACTTCCTTTTCCTACAGTGCTTTTCACAGTAACCAATTTCACATGCTTTGCTTGATTAAAGACAGTAGGGGTTCCATCCATAATCTTAAATGCCTGAAATCAAACATTGTAGCTCACTTGTCTTCTGAGTTTCTCTAATATTCATCATAGTATTTTTCCTCATCTTGTGGTTATAACTGAAATGTAAGAGTACAACAGTTTTTTGTTACTGCCGCCAAAAGTCCACGGCTAATTTCAACTGAACTAAAAAGATGGAATTTTCTAATGCAAACCTTTGCAAATCAGGCAGGGATGTGGAAGTCAAGCTCTTTTTTTCTGACGCACTCCTCATGGTGTATAATAGAGATTTTGTTTTAAGACGCTCGACTAGATTTCACCAATTCCCTAAGATAAAACATAAAAAATACAGTTTGCCAGGTAAAATAAGCATATGTGACTCTGAATACAATTAAGAAGCAGGTCCCATTCATAATACAACATTTTTAGATATTTTTTCCCATAAAAAGAACCAAAAAATCACAAATTTGGGTCACCTAAACGTTTCTTTCAGGGATTCCTAACGGGGTTGTGGGGTGTTCCAGCCCAGAGACAAATGCTCGGAGAAGGCAGCCAGATTGTCTTGGCTTCCTTTTTTGGTCTCACAAACTTCAGCTGGCTCAGTGTCAGGTTGGCCCTCCAGTGCAGATCAGAGCAGTCTGATCTGTTCTGCTGGAAACTGCGGGAAGTGCCAAGTCCTACATGTGTCTTCCTTAAGGAGCACGTATGAGTCATTGTATCAGCAATGCTTACAGGCAGCTACTGGTTTGATTGCTAACCAATGTAATATTGTCTCAGTAGAAAAGGGCTGCTTACCCATTGCACCCCTGTCAAGCCGTTGACACTCAGAAACAAGTATGTATGAAATTGATGTAAGCATCAATGGAAGGGGAGGGGGAGACAAGCATATACTGAATAAGTAGCATTTCCCATATGGTTTAGACATATAAATATAAATACATGGAGCAAGATATTATCATAGTGTTTTAGAAGAGCCTTTAAACAGACAAAAATCAATGGGAGTTCTGCCTAGCTGAAAAGTGCAAAAATTGGCACATGGATAGGAGCAGATTATTCATTATTCTTTCTTGCAGGGACATTTCATTACATATAGAAGAAACAGAAACCATGAAGAAGTGAATATTAATTGTTTCTTTCCTAGGGTCTTGAGAGAAAACAATACAACAAAAGGAGTGATGCTGTTTTTATTGTTATTCTCTACACACTCTCTATTGCTTTCCCAGGAACCAAGCTCTCAGTTGAGCAGGCAGTAATTTAAAAAAGTATTTTACCCTGAATTTCCTATATTGCATTGCATATTTAATACATGCAATAAAGGCCGACAGTCACAATTCTCAGGTGGTAGAGTTTGCTATAGCTACACTGACATCCCTTTACAAAGCTTTTTTTTAATGTATATTTTAAAATGTGTAATCTGCAAGTATTGCTCTTGTATGGAATCATTCCATTTTGACAATTGGGCTCATGATCAAAGAGTTATGGCTTTGTTCCTCTCTGTGTGATCATTTCCATGCAAGGGCTGTAAACCATTTTTTTCCTCCTCCTTTTGGTGGGTGCTGCAGCCATCCTTCACTGAAATAGCAAGTGGTTCAGTCCCCAAGGTTTGCCTGGTATATGCATTTGTGGGGATTCAAGAGAGATGAGGGTTTTCTGCACGGTCCGAAAGCACAGTTGCTATTTGGTCTGCCTGGCACTTCTAATCCAAACAGAGCCCTTCCAGGAAAGGGGAAGTAACAGCAGATATAGTTCTGAGTCTGTAAGAAACATTTGATACCGTTTTATTTACCAAGACTTGTTTAGGCTATGAGAAGTGTCACTGATCTATAACTTACCTACTGTTATCTTCTCTCTGCCTCTTAGTTTAAAAGTGGGTTTGCTGTGTGGCTGAGCCACCTGCTGTATATGCCTCTTAGGCACTACTACTGCCCTTTCATCTGGCTTCCTAAACTTATTTGGGTAGTCTGCTAGATACATATTCTGCTTTTACAGAACCAGGGCTCAATATACTTAGGTGTGCAAGTCATTGTTTGCACTGTATTTTCTGATGAAATATATTGACTTTTAGCAGAAATAAAGACACTTCTGTTCTTTTATGTTTCTAAATTTAATGTGCTTTATAACTTCTCAGTGACAAGCAAATAGTACACAGAATAAAGTTAAATAATATTTCTTTCCAGCTGACTATAATTTAGACAGTATGACAATTCAAAGAACTATATATCTTTACTTCAATAATAATGACCAGTTGTGGTTCATGGATTTCATTCATCCTAATATGTCCTACAGAGTGTAATAGGCACCTTCCATGTGCACGCAGGTAGGTTTGCCCATGAGGTATTTCATCCCTGAGTGTAATTCATAGTTTTACACCAGCATTTGGTAAGAGCAAGACAGGGGGTGAGATGACATGATTGCAGGGTGGCTTTCTGTTGTAGTGCTTTGTTTCGTGAGCTCTGAGGGCAATTCCTGAATGTCTAGACCCGTCAGAGTTTCAGTCCTCAGCTCATCTCAGAATAATAGTACAGACATTTAGCATTATAGTCTCATGGATCACATCCTCTTCCACACCCTTTCACCCCCACATGGAGCTCAGGTATCCCTAGCAATGAGTTCAGAATGAAAACAGATTAGGCAGAATAGGCTGCACCTATTCTCTGTAATTATTTTGGTAAAATCAGTTTTGTTTTCAGAATACTTGTAACTTTCCATAAGCTATTTCCCAAACCATGTCCCTCTCTCATTAAATAATTTCTTCATCTAACTATTCTGTTTCTTTCACTGTCTGACTTCTCCCTAGTTCTCCCTTCTGTCTTGGCTGCATTTAAGCATTACTATGTGACTGTTTTAGTAGTAGCTGTGAATTGATTTCATCTGTTCCAGCAGTATCCCCTACTTGAGGGTCGTTCTACTTGTTTTCTAGGAGAAAAGGTCTCCATAGAAATAAAGAATCATCCTTCTCATGCAGAAGAATTAGAATTTACTGTCTTACTAAACCAAGCCTAATGGAGAGCAAATACATTTCGCATCTATAGGCAGAATCCTGAAACTTTCTGTATGGAACAATAATATATGACATATTGCATCTAAGACATTGTCCCGCTAAAGATAGTCTTTGACTAAATCAAAGATACAACTGATTTTAATGTATCTTTAAGAAGGGAAAAGATGCATGTCTTTTGTTTTAGCCTGTCTCACATGTAGAGAAACATGTTCTTCTAAAATATGAATTTAGACATAGGAGTGGTAGAAGGTTAACACGACAATATCACAACACAGTTGAGATGCTAAAAAATCTGCCTATTGTAGCATTAAGTATATCATCATCCTTATCATGCATAAGAGCCCTGCTCTTGGACAAAATCCTTTTTGGATAAGTATCATAAAAACACAAAATAAGAAGATGGTCCCTGCCCCCGAAATCCTTTAATTCAAAAGGTATCAGGCGTGAGAGTACTGGGAAGGGATGAGGTAGTTCACACAGCATGACAGATAATTGCCTAGAGTAGCCAAATCTGTAGGCATCATGGCAGAGGTGAATTTCAAATAGAGATTTTTGAGGAAAATACTGATGTGGCTTTGTGGATGTTTATAAGAAACTCAACATGAGCACCTGGGAGCAGTATGGGAGATAACAAGGATGGAAATACCTGAAATTTTAACAAGTAGGTGATAAGTATCATCCTGGGTAGGCTGGATATAAGAGCTTGAGAGATGATGTGGTGGGGGCAGATTGCAAATGGAACAATGAAGACAGGTACTTTACATGAAACCTATAAAGATGGGGAGACCAAAGAAAGGGTTGCAAGAGAAAGGGTTAGAACTTAGGATCTCTCTGAATGGTTATGCACTGGGTAATGTAGAGCATACCAAGGGCAAGAAAACAGATGCTGCAGCAATAAACATGTCACATGGTGAAAATTTGGGTGAGTTTTTAGCATGTAGATGAATGCAAAAAGCCTTATACTAGAAAAGTTATGAAGAAAGTCTTATTGGGATTAAGGCATAGTTTGGCTATAAGAAACAAGAAGGAGGTGGAAGCAGCAAATAAGTGACAGGCTAGATATGATTTGCCCACAGTGATCTGAAAAGGAGATACAATTGAAAGTGTTCTTTTAAACATACTGTGCTTGAGGTGATGGCTGGATGTCCATGAAGAGCAATTTTGAGCCAGATTTCTTGAGACTTTCTTTTGAATAAAAACAGGCTTATCTAGAGTGAAGAGAGAAAAACAAACTAACTAAAAAACAGATAAATAAATAACATAAATAATAACAAAAATAATAACTAAATAATAACTAAGTCATCATAATGGTAGATCACCATAAATGCTATTATTTTTGAAATTTGGTTTAGTTCAAAATCTGTGAGAGACATACGTAAGAGCAAACTATGGTGCATCTATGGGGAGAAGGCCAGTTTACAGAGGTTTAGTATGAAACTGGAGAAGAGGGACATTTAATGAACTTGGAGATGAAAGGAAAAAGAGTAGCAGTGTGTGGCTGGTGAGCAAAGGGGATCAGAATAAGAACATTTATGGTGGGAGCATAAGAACTAAAGGAGGAGTTTGCTCAGGATGGAATAACTGAGGCAAATGGAGGAGTCAGAGAAGAGAAAATCTTAATGTGTGACATGGAAGAAGGAAATGAGTTACAGGAAGAGAAGTGATAGAAAACAGATGTCTTCATGTAGAAGACATTGGTGAGATTCCAATGTGGAGAGCGAGGGAGAGGCAGGAATGGGGTAAGAGTGAGGATGAGTCAGGGTAGCAAAAAACCCACTTGACATGACAGGTGTTGTTCTCAAACTGGAGAATGAGAATTGCTTAACTAGGAAACTGGAAGAACTGAAGATGGAAAAAATGAACTTGTAGAGGGGAAAGACAGCTTGTCTCAGAGATAGCTGTTTTGGAGTAGGAGAGAGGCAAAAGAGAAGGGTGAAGAGTGAAGCAGGGAGAAAATAAACAACTGTGCTTGAGATAGAAGGAGAAAGGAAAGAAGAAATGTGGGAAAAGAGAGGAGAGAGTAATATTGATAACTACTGATGGCTTGGAGTTGTGGAAAGATTGAGTGACAAAGGATGAGAGAGAAGAGAACCTGAAATACAAAGCAGAAAAATATATGATCATTGTTTAAAAGGGAGGAGCACAGCAGCGGGAGATCTGAGAAGATATCTGCTGAAAATGAATGCAAGACAGTGAGCTTAAGCATAGGGAGAGCTGAATGAGGAATGCAGACTGAATGCAGAAGAGAGACATGGAAATACTCAGCAAAGGGATTGATGGATCACCAAAGACTTATGTGGGACACTGTGAAAAGAAAATGTCTTGAGCTGAAATCAAAGGACAAGGTTGAAGAGAACAGCTGCTTGGAGAGCAGAGAGCAAGAAAATGACAAAGTGGAGAGGAGTCATATTCAATGCTGCTAAAAATGGAGAAAGAATGGAAAGGGTTTAGCCAGGGAAGAACACAGGAAGGCAGAGAGCAAAAGTCCAGTGTGACTACCATGAAGTGAGTCTGGGCAGGGGGGAAAAGAGAAACCTCTGAAAGGCAGGGAAGACAAAAGGATCCATGGTTTGGTGAGGCTGAAGGGAGTGACATATAAGGGAGTAATGGATGACAGGGGTTCTTTTACAGAGACGAGGAGAGTGGGAGGAAAGAAGGGTGTGGGTGGGAAAATCGAAGCTGTGAAATGAGACAGGTAGAGGTAGCAATAAAGGAAGAGGTAGCATCAGGCAAGACAAAATTTTCAAACTTGTGAGGTAAAAATAAAGGTCCTAAATCCCATTTAGCCGTCTCAGTAGAAAGTGGCTTTAAAGCATAGTGCCTCAAAAGATTTTTCTCTTTTCCCTTCCAGAGATCATCTTTAGACAGTTACTCAGATGTGTGGCCTTTTTCTTTTGGGGAGGGCAGATGGAAATGTACTACTAACTCCTACTCTCTCCTGTTCATTGTGTTTATTAGGCATTTGGAAGGGCCGATAGAAATCATGTTTAATAAAGTAGTAGGTGACTGATTTAGCTGAGAGAAGGCATAGTTGTTATAGTTTCATCCCAAGCAAATTTATATCACTCTGTCTCATCACATTAGGCAGGTATGGTTGGACAATGTGCCTTCTAATGCTTAATACTGATTTGAGCTTGAATGAAACCTAAATGGCTGCAGCCAGGTTTATTTCAGCAGTCTGCACTGAAGGACTCTGCCACCTCACCTGATTATGACACCCATTTCTATCTCAGGGGCTTTCTTGTCTCTCCAGCTGCTTCTGCAAAGCAGCAGCAGCAGCCATGAAAATGTCTTTCAGTGTGAGCTTTGCTTAGAAGTGGCTATCTCCTTTTCCAGATGTGGGCCTTGCCACTTCTCCGTGCTTTTATCAGCTAGAGTTTGGATTTCTATAGTGAGCTCTACACCAACCTATACCCAGAGATCAAAAGGAAGCTTCCCCCCATGAAAGTAGAACGCCCACTGGCTTACCCAGTTCCTTCCAACACGTTCCCAGCGGGCAGCCTTGGCACCTGTGAAATTCAAAGTATTTGTTTTTACATGCACTGTAAAGCTTTGGAACAGGATCTGTCATCCTTGAATACACCTCTGGCTCCTTGCAATAACTCAGCAACAGGGGTTCTTGTGTTGAAGGGGTTCTTTTCGCTGATACACCGGGAAAAAGTCTGTCGATCTCAAATCCTGAATGTTCAACTAGGTGCTCTTGAGTAGCATATTCAGTGATTTTGACTACACAAGAGCCTGAAGCGATAAAGCCTGTTTCCAAGATAAGCTTTCTCCTTCCTGTTTTTGAAAAGAGGTTTGGTTGTTAGGCTGAGGGAGCCGCGGAAGACTGCGGTTCTGGTTTGTTTTCTAGGAGTGACTAAAGGAGCAGGAGTTTCTGATTACATTATGATGACTTTGTTAGCAAATGCATTTCTTTAACAGTAGAAGAGCTTGCAGAAAGCATTTTTTTCATCTTGTAAAACCCTCCTGAATTTCTACTGTTTCTTTTTACATACATCCTGTTATTTTCACTTTTAGACTTCAGTCCTTCCATATTTGTCATACAGGCATTTCCAGGAATATTTTAAAATGGAAAATTTCAATATTAGTAAACATATTAATTTCAGATATTTTCATTGTGGGCTAAGCTCTCAGGATTTCTTGTTTTAAGTGAGAAAACCCCACCTTACTTAAAAATAACAGCTACATGAGCACTCAAGCCATCTTAAACGTGCACTAAATTAAAAAAAAAAAAACCTGATCTGATAGTCATTTTGCTTTCATGTTAGAACAAGAAATGCACAGAGGAGAGTTCATATCTTGATCGGAATAATGCATACGTGCAATTGAGGACTTGATCTGAGGCTGGATCAGAAAGAAGGCTGTTGTTTGGGTCTGTGGAAGCAAAATGAATGAACAGTGCATAAGCTAATTTCTGTTCAGAATAATGGTTGTCCTAGACTAGCTTCCCAGCCAAGAAATAAAGGCATAAAGAGAAATTATGTAAGGACTGATACTCGGTGCTGCTGAAAATGGGAAGGCATGAGGCTTCAGTTCTCCAGTGTCAACCACTCCCTAGTAAAGCTCATCCTATCCTTTCTTCCCAGAACTCCGTTGAAACTATTATGTAGTGTGGTATTACCCTGTACTGCAGTGACATCTACTGAAGAAAAGTGAAAAATGCGTTTAGGAAAGCAGTGTTGGCCTGTCTTGAACATAATGCAATTATCAAAGCTTGAATGTATATTTACATACCGAGGGATTTGATTTTTTTTCTTCTTTGAATACTTCAGAGCTATTATTATCTGATTTTTATTCAGCACCTATCATCAAAATGTCTCCTGACTTTAAACAAACAAATACATACCTAACTAATGTCTTCTGTGACTTGCTTCATATGCAAATACTTCATACCTGAAAGACTGTGGTTTAGCTTAGTTTGTCCTCTGCTTGAAAATGGATTGAACCAAGTTTGCTCACTGGAAGAGGAGAGGGATTCAAATTTGGAGGACTAGCAAATATAGGAAGTGTCCAGGTAGACCTGGCTGGAAGCTGAGCACCTCAGCAGGTGAGAAGAGGTAGCAAAGGCAAGGAGAATTAGATATTGGTATTAAGATAAACAGTTTGTATTTGTATTACATTTATGTAGAGCATATTTGATAAGGTCCTTTCTTTATGCTCTGCTCTTTCCAGCAAGCACTGTTCTATACTAGAAACAAAACTGGACCCCATTTTTTCTTGGCTAATGACTTGATTATGTTACCTGTAGCTGTTTGTGGAGGAAGATCTGTCTTGCTGCTGGTAAAGGTCTGGGGTCTGCAACTAGTTCACCTGGATACTTTCATCCCTTTCTTTCAGGAGATCTGATTATGGGATCTAATCTTCCTGCCACTGGCAGCAGTGGTTATGGAGCTCTGGATCAGGAGAGGAACATGAAGAAGAATTTGTGCTGCTCTTCCACTCTTCTGAAGCAGATAGCATCATGGTTTTTTGGTTGTGAGACCCACCTTGAAGGAGATAGGTTCAAGCAGAAGAAATCCTGTAAGCATATGAACGTGCCAAGCTATCAATCAGCTCGAAAAAAGCACCATGGGGCTGCAAAATGTTGGTAGGCTGAGACTACTGTTGCTTGAAAAAGACCTGAAAATACTGATGAGAAGGTTTTATGGTTCTGTTCTCTTCTGCATTTTTTTCTAGTCTCCCAGAATGCAACACTTGCAGCCTATAATTAAAACAGCTTGCTGCTATTTACATTTTCATGAAGGGAGCCTCTTCTAACATACCACTCAAGTCTCTCATTTGATATCTGGAAAAATTTAATTTCAAGCTTTTTCTCTTTGCAGATCATTTAATTCTTGATGGTTTTTTAGCCCAGCTCTATCTCTGTTTCTGTCTGAGTCACTCTCTCCTCTCTTTCTCTCTCTCGCTCTCTCTCTCATTATTTGTTCACCTTTAAGCCATTGCAAAGCTATTAGAAAGACAGATTGCAAAGACAGAAGCCTGAATTTAGCTATTAGGTTCAACAACTGTGGCATGAGTTTCTACACATTCCTATTACAAAAAAAAAGTCTGTAGTTGAAAACCTGGTGAGGGAAATACAGGCTTCAGGCCATTTATTAGTGAAATAGTTCTATTGTATTGCTGACAGTTCACTGTCAGCACATGTGAGTTGTATTTATGGTTTTAGATGTGCAGTGAAAGAATAGTGTGTGGCATGATACTATTGGACGTGCTGTATTTGAGGTCATATATAAAATTAAAATACTGTGCATATGCTAAGTGCCAGTTGCTTTGTGCAATACAACTCAACAAAGCATCTCTTAGAAAAGTAATAGGTAGCAACAAAGGATGTCTAGCAAGTGGAATTTTCTGTTGATTTTCTCCTTCCCTTTCCTCCTTTTCCTTTTCCTGGCAGAAACAGATGGAATTTTATTTTCTCCCAATTACTATGAACTGAGAATAACAGCTCTTAAATTGGCAGTGAGGAGGTGGAAAGGTGTGAAAAAAAATAAAACCATGCAAATCCTCTCTAACAGTGTGAACAGTGAAATGTGGAAATAAAGCTTGTCATAGGAATTAACCATGACTGGTACATGGCTTGTGGATTATACCATTATATAATAACCCATCGCTCTTCAAATGATGTGTGTGTATTAAACAATAATATGATTCTACAGCCCTTCTACAAGTGATTAGAGCTCCCCAGACTATTATAAAAAAGAGGAGCATTATCATGTTATTTATGTAGCATTGAGGTCTGTAGAGTTTTTTTCACTTTTGGAATTAGTGTATAAGCATGGTCTATATGGAAGCCATTGATTTTCTTTTAACATTTCCTTTTAGATTCCTCTTTGCCCAGTTTTCTCTTTTTCCAGATCAGACAGAATTCTGTGTTTTATTTCATTTTGTTACCATTCTCTTATTTTAAAAATCATGTTGTTTAATCAGAGGAGGAGCAAGACGGTAGTAAACTTACTTTAAAACCTACTCCATCTAGCATGTGGACTTCTTCTGAGAAAGTGGCTAATTTGATTTCTCTAAGGCTAGCTCTGGAGATAATCTGGATGTGCCCCTTGTGGTGGCCATACCATGATTGTCTGACATGTTCCCCACGAGTCACACAAAGACTTTCTGTGCTACAGCTATTCATAATTTTGAGATAGAAGATTTTATAAATTGCATAGGTTAAACATCTTAATTCATCTCCTAAGCAGTCTCTATGGCCAGATGTGGAAATTAATATTCAGGAGGTTGCTAAAATGCCATTTTGTAAACCTAGGCTGTGGGGGGCTGGATCTGAAAGTTGGTTTTGTCACTGAGGAGGATCACGAAGATTTCAGCATGCGCTGGACGTCATCCTGCAGTTGGGACTGCACACCATCCAAGCCTGGGGGATGTTTCCCATTCAATGCGAATGGGCTGAGGATATCCCGGTTGGGAGAAGAGCAGCGAAGGAAGAGATTTTGTGTGAGGGAGAGAAAACAGAAAGTTACCTGAAGAAACATGAGAAAAAAGATCTAAACTGGGATTAATAACACAGAGATATCAAACAGAAGAGAGTACTGACCGAGGAAATATGAAATGGTGTATGGGCCGACAGGCTGAGCTAATGCGATACTGTTTTCATTCCCACCTCCTACTTCAGCCACCATTCTGGCCCCATGCCGCTGTGCCACCACTGCCAAGGCAATGATATATTTTTAATCTGATAAGCTTTCTGATCAGGCTGGTGCTTAACCAGTTGTGTCAGTAGTGGTGGGGTGGGGAGCAAGCCATAGCAGCGGGGTGGGAATGCCTCCATCACACATTGTTTCTGGTGAAGTCCCTCACTGGCAAAGGCAGCCTCTGTACCTTCCCAAAGGGATTTGATGACTCAAGTTCGCTGCCAGCTAAGCTCTTCTGCTAGCCCAAATCCTCTATAGCGTAGAGGTGGAGGCTACCCTATGTTTTTGCTTGGACTTTACAGGGGACAAGCAATTGTAAATGAAGAGACTATGGAAAAGTCTGTGCTTCTGCAGTATCACTGTAGTATCAAGGAGACAGTTACGGAAGTTAAGACATTAAAGTTTCTTTATATGTATTTTATCTTCAGATCAAAGAATACTAAGGCAGTGAAAGAACACATAGTTAGGGAGTACACTGGCTACTGCTGAATAAGCCACCCTTTTGTTAGGAGTTGTACAAGGACAAAAGAAGTTATACTTACCTGGTAATACCCAAATATATGAATTGCACACATTGATTTTACATATGGGTTAGATCTTCTAAGCAATTACTGTTACATCCCTAGATTTCTGTATCAATTTCCCCATATTTATTCTGTTTATTTTTATTTTTTTACAGGAGTTAATGAAACTAGATTAAGCCCTCTTCCTTTTTTTTAGAGATCACTTACACATTCCAGGCCCTATGAGCAAACCTAAGAATGCTTGAAGGCTCGGGTTGTAAAAACTGTGGTGATATATTCGAATAAAAGCTCTCATAAGTGCATTTTCTATTACTTGTATTAAAAGTAATAGAATTCCAAGGGCTTTTCCTCACAAAACTTAAATTCTGGCTCTTAGCTACCTGACTGCTCTTGATACATTCTGGGAACTCACTCCAGCTTGAAACTTTCCAAGCAATTACAATGAACTGAGACATTTAAATCAACGGGAAAGAGAATGACAAGAAAGAGCATTTGATCTTTAATTTCTTACATGCCATATACTTCTAAGTCTGTGATGGGGGATATTCAGTCAGCGCTTCTGCCAAAATCTATTGATAGGACTACCAAAGTGACTGACTACTTTTAAAGTACAATAAAAGCTTTTAAAACAATAGCTGACTGCAGTGTGATATTCATATAGCTGAACTGGCTTTAAATAAGTTAGCACAGGAGGCAACAGAGGTGAGGCATCACAGCATGGAGCTTAGCATGGACTAATTTATATCATTATTATGAGAGGTAAAAAGTCCCAAAACACCTATGCCTTTCACTGGGTTTAATATGGTCTGTGATGAAGATATTTTGGATATTCTCAATTTGCAAGGAGATCCCTTGTAATTCCAACCCCTGGCTGTTATCACTGTGTCAGTAAGACAGGGCAGTAGGGCCAAAGCTGGTGTCCACTTCCATGTTTTGCTCAGGGAGGGGAGAGTGCCACACGCTCTAGAAACCGTAATGACCTTGAGTCCAGAGTACTCACCAGCTACCACTCCCTCTCCACATGTTCATTTGCAGGCAAGAAACTGGGGAAGGGGTGGCTCCTCGTCACCTGAGGCACCTGACCGCAGCTAGAGTTGGGGTATATTTCAAGCTCAGTTTTGGCACTGCTGCAGAACCAAGGTCATGCAGGTCTCAAGGACTGTATGTGTGCTGGATTAAGATCAGTAACTTCTTTTGGGTATGATGGACTTTGCAATTGATTTTGATATTGCTGATAATAAGCTATGATTTCAAGGGTGGGAGGGGTCATTTTTGGTAGTGCTCTGTATTGATCCTAATCTTCTCTGGAACTGATAATCAATGACAAGTGGTAAGGGTTGCTGGCTCTGGTCTGACATATGTGTGCCCTTCCTCCTCTCGCCCCCACACTGCATGATTCACTCTACCTATCACTTAGCTTAGTCTACAGAGTGGAGCAATAGCCCTAGAGACTGTCGGTGATTCCTTGTCATCTCCAAGGAACCTGAAATACGGAGTTTGCTGAAGGTCACACACCTTAAGCTTCAGCAGAGCTTCCATGGAGATGGCTGTGAAGCATGGGATAAGAGATATTCAGTACACTGAAAATATTCAGTTACATATTTTCTGCCGAGCAGACCCTGAAAGTTCTGGGAGGAATGCCAGAGTGATGCTGGTAGATGAATGTATCTGAGCCATCATGTCCTTGACTGCAGGAAAACAGAAATGTTGTTGGATCAGGGCTTTTTTTGCAGGACTACTCTCTCTTTGTTTTTCTTCAGATGGAGTCATGTTAAATGACAGGTCAAAAATCTTAGCGTCACTTTTGCTTGTGCCCTTCTCATGAAAGCCGTGTGTCAGATGAAGCTTTTAGCTATGCAGTTTGCATAGATTGCACCTTATTTATCTCATGCTTACCTCATGCCAGTATCACATGCATATTCCTGGATTTTCTAGGCTTCCACTGCTTCACTACTTCACTGAATACATCATATTAAAAATGCTGTAGTATCCTTGCTAACATAATCAGCCTGATTCCTTATATTGCATGCCCATTTAGTGGATGCTCCAGCTACAGTCTGTCTCAGTGTAAACAGCTCTGAAAGGTTAGGCCCAAGCCATATTTGAAAACTCCTTCTTGAGCATGCGCTCAGCAGAATTGTGCATTATGCACTGTCTTGTATTTTGAGGTTTTGCTCCTGTGCCTGAAGGCAGGGCTTAGTGAAATTTCTGCCATGGTAACTCTATTACTTGGAACTGACCTCTGAAATATGGCTTGTTCCTTTCTCCCAACTATTTCTCTTTACCTAAAATATTAAAAATTACTGCCACAGTTGAACTATGATTGTTCGAATTATGATTTTTGCTTCTGGTCACTCTGGTGAGATTGGAATGTTTCTAGGTAATGATACATCCTTGTCACTTCCTTTGCGGCAACTTAGGCCCCTACTGGTATTAGTGCCATTGTTATTATTACAGTTCTAGAGCTTTCTTTTTTACCCAGCACAGACAATGTGTAGAAATTTTCATTTTATGTCTATTTCAAAACCCTGCCATTTTTTTCTGACATTGTAACAGGAAGATTTCTTGCTACTTGACTTCAATATCTTATACTGATGGATGTTTCTGAAGCTCTCTTTCATGCTTTACTTTTAATAATTGTAACTGTAGCTGAAGTGGAACACTCACTTCACATCAGCTTCTTGTATTCCAGCGGGATTTTGCAGTGATGTGGAAAAATAGTCCAAGCCTTTAAAGAAAGACTGTCTGACATAAAAATGTTTGAGTTCATTTTTTAAATATTTTCTGGTTATTGACTCCTGTGAGAACTGAAGTAGCCAAATAAGTATATGCTAAAATATTACTCATGTTTACTCCATAATATTTATGTTGGTATGTGAATGGAGGGAAGAAAGTGTGCAGCTGGTTGTCATGGTTCATTGTGATCTCTCAAATTTAGAGGATAGGGTACTGTATGAAACAAAATGTATTTTTATGTGCTCATTAGGAAAAAAAACATGAAAGCAAACAGGGGGTTAATCCCTTCTGAATTGTTAATTCTCTGATTACTTAATTTGTTAGTTCACTGATTCGTTAACTTGATAATTTGTTACTATTGTGTGCTTATGAGCAAAATAGTTACCTAACCTACAGTGAGGGTGCTCATCCTTCCTCCTCCATCATGATGCCCCCCGCATTGCATTGGGAAGCACGAGAGCCTCAGCAGTCCGGTGGCTGGTGGATCTGTTCCAAAGGCTGTTTGAGGGAGCTGACGTATTTGTACCTTCCAGCCCAGACATTTGGTCTAGACCATCCATATTGCTTGTTTTGGGTACTGGGCAAAGATTTACTTAATTCTAAAGAGTTTTGGTCTTATCAGGTGTTAACAAGCATTTACTTATAAAACTGCAAGGATAGCAGACCTCATTCGTTTTGTCTTTGAGTGTCTGGCATACGTGTTGCTCTCGCTTTAGCTGAACGGTGCTGCTCCCAGCATACATCAGGCCTTAGCATGAGCCGTGTGTTAGGCCCAAACCCTGAGCAGGAGTCAAGTGCTCAGTCAGAGGCTGTGCTGAACAGACAGAAGTTAGTAGACCTGTAGTAGTAAATGTCCCACTCAGTCTGCATCATGCTGGATTTTAAGTCACTGTTAAGAATTCTGGATTATATGGGACATTAGGTAGCTCGGAACAGGTGTATCTTTGTCTAGAGTTTGCAGATTTCTTTGAATATGCTGGATATGATACTTGGAGTTGAAAGAAGCCTGTCTGTTTAACAATAGCTGCAGAAATGGAACCACCATTGAAGGACAGAGACAAATATAAGGTGTAGTCTTTTGCCAGAACAGTGGTGATGGTAGCCAAAAAGCTCATGGAGAATTAGGAGATAGTGAACCAAATGCTCGTATGTGATAGAGCCAAGAAGCTTTATCAGACTGTGTACCGGAAAGGCAAGCTTAGAGTTGTGGGGGAGACTATTTTCCTCCTATTTACCTCCTGCTGCGTTCAGGGAAACCAGCTGTGTAAAGATTCTCTGTAAATGGCACCAAAGATGGCACCAAAGAAACATTCATGTAATTCATGACTAATATAATTAGTTTTCTTTATAGTGGAAATGACCAATAAAGCTCCAAATGCTGGCTAGCCAAATGGTTTAAGGGACAGTATAATAATTTGCCAACCCTAAGAGTTACTGCAGCACATCATTCTACATAGAATAGCCGGGGAAATCATGAAGTGTCTTGGTAATTATAAAAGTGTTAATATATACGGAAAACTACACTGGCACATAAACGTCAAATGCAGCTAAAGGAAAAAATGCATGTAGAAATGTATCTTTCTTAAGAGTCTGCTAATATTTAGCCTGAAAGGAGAGTGTGGGGTCTTCAGGACCTGTAATATCATGCGTATCAAGGCTGAAATTACATGGGAGTTCTTCAGAGGAGTGTCGTTCAGATTTAATGTTATTTGAAGCCACATTACCATAGTGCTAATTCAAGAAAAAGAAAAAATTCACTTGGGCTGGATCCTATTCTCCTCGTGAATGTGCCTTTGCTGGAATATATGCATCTTAGAAATTTCTGATCAAATGCAGTGTCTGATTTTCAATGCAAATGTAGTTTACCTTCAATTTCTTTTACGGTGTGCTAGGCTAGAGCAATGGCTTTCCAAAGCCACACAACAAGAACAGTAGTTCCTTTTGATGCTATTCAGTCTGCTGCCTCTTCCTTCTACTAGAACAGACACCACTGCACAAAAGCTTATAGTCTCATCTTAAGGTTAAGTATTTACCTTCCCAGTTCCTGTATAATGGCTTCATTTTTTTGGAGTGTGGCAATTTTATGTACTTCTAGTATATTTTCTCTAGATCATTGTTTCCTTCAGGTACTGAAGCATTGAAAATATCCATAAAAGTGGCTTTGATTTCATTGAGGGACAGTATATGGGTTTAATTATAACTAAAAGAGAAGAGACATTGTCACTTCCTTTGTGTCATCTCTATGCAGTAGTCATTTCTCCAAATGATGCAGGGGATCTTGGGAAGTTGATGTGTTAAACTTGGCTCAACAAAGAATTCTAGGGCATCTTTTTCACAAAGGATGCTTTATTATACAGTTTACATCAAGAAACATTGAAAATAAAGGTTCCTGACTTTATACGTTAAAATAACCCGAGCTTACAGTGCCCTCAATAGTGGAAACTTTCTCAGTAAATTTCTGTTTTCAAAAGGAGTTCCTTGTGATCAGGACTGGATACAGTAGTGATATAGGGATGGGGACAGTGCACTGGCATTATTATTTTCCCACTGCATGACCTCGAAAGCACTACTTGGGTGCTACAGCTGTCTTCAACAGCCTTGCTTGTAGTTATCTGCATTGTATCAGAGGAGAAAAATCAACCACATAAACCATGGCTATATGATATTCTGTGTCAGGCTCTTTTCAGTTGGAAGCATGAAACACCCCAAAATGCGGTCTCAGGTCTATGAGGACTAAGAATTGATCACAGGCCACATGATTTCTATGGGTTAATCTGCTGGTATACTTCCATTATGTGTTGGATTCTATACATGTGTTTAAGGGACAGCTTTTAACCCAGCCTTATGAATTAAGAGGGTACTATAACTCACCTGCTGCTGTGGTGTGTCTGATCGGAACATCACCACGTGTAGCTGACCTATGGCTAAAAGAGTGGCAGATGGCATGAGGAGAGCAACCATGCCATTAGCTGGAATGGTTCTCCATGAACTCAGGTCAGGGGCATAGAAGGCCCTGTTCCACATGTGGAAATATGCCAGTTTCTAAATGTAAAAAAAAAGGTTTATATTTATTTTCAGATGATCTGAGTGACCATACAAATTCACTACTTAGCACAGGGCTGGCGGGGGTGGAGGGGAAGGAGAAGTTCTGTGAAACCTTTTGAAAAGCCAAAATAATGAAGCTTCTCATTATGACAAAGCATTTGTAAATAGGACGTGAGTAATTTGCTATGTGTTTACGTGAGCACTCTTGTAGAAAGATACTTTTTAGCCCAATGAAGAGAGAAAGAAACTCAAACAAAGTCTGTCTATGCAATGGCATGACATTATCTAGGTAATCCATGTCCTGTCAGTGTATTACCACAACTTGTTCTTCCCTTGTCACTGCTAGTAAAAAAGGTCTTTGTCCTATGCAATTAAAAAGACATTTGAGTGCTTTTAAGTACAACTTTGAGAGAAAAAATATTTGCTTGAGACAAACAATTGTTTTGTGACAGAACCATTTCAGGTGAAAAGAATGTAAAAATCTAAGCAATGTGTCTCTGGTATATAAATAAATGCCCTGTAATTGTCTTTGCTGAAAGTGGAGGTAATGGTGTTGAAATAATAGACTCCAAGGAAAAATGAAATCCTGTAAAGTGATAAATGTGTAAGGTCAGCTGAACTATTTGAAGGTAAATCATGTTTCTTTCCTTAGCTACTGGCATCTTTACCTAAGAAAAAAGCCTTTCAGAAGTTAACTCTATGTGCTCCATAGAGTTTGGAAAAGACCTGTATCAGGTATAGGATCACACCTTCCACTTCACTTAACTGGAACCCCTTCAGTGCACTGCTTCTTGACTGGACTAGACAATTCCTAGCACAAAAATGTCTGAACTGTGTTCAGACATGCTCGGCTCCAGCTAAAATAGTTTCAAGCAGATGGCTGGCATGACTGATGAGACCGAAACATTTTTGACCAGCTTGCTGCTAAGGGGCTAATACTTCACATTCTTTTTAAGAGGTTGGGATCCTTTAAATAGATAATAGGGAAAATGCCTCACATACACACAGACATGGTGGATCAGTGGGCCCAAATCCCAGCCAGAGCCAGCAGGTAGCAGAGTACTGACCAGCAGATAATTTCAGTTTAGGAGCTCACCCTGCTCATTGATACAGCTCATAGAGGTTGCCTTAACAGGCAAGAGCTGCTAGCAGTTTCCTAAGGAGTGCATACAGCAAACTCCATCAGAAATGGAGCACACATTTAGCACTGCAGAACCTTATCACATCTGCTTTCCTGTTAGGCTTACACCTGTCAGGGGTTATACTCATGCCAGGTAATTTTTCCAGCATTTCTCAGTTTCCGTTTTATCTTCCAGCCATTCCCAGTCCTAATCTCTCTCCCAGCTTTCTACATAGACTCCCCCAACAAAGAAAACCCTCCAATTTCATATATATTTTACATATATAAAATATTATATATATATTTATTTGTTATATAATATAAATAAGTAAATAAATAAAAACAAAAATATATTAGTGCTGTGCCAGGCAGCAGTGGTATTCTGTTGTGGAGAATTCTCCACACCAACCACATAACTCTGTGGAGGAGTTCAGGATCCTGGATGTAAGGAAACATTCCTCTTGTGATGGAAACACCAGCTTCTGGACACCAACAACCTGGTGCAAACACAGTGTGCTTCATTTGAAAGTTGAGTCTTTGGCTCAGCCTCTATGCCCATATCCCCCTTTACTTTGAATGCAGGATAATTTTTTCGTTAACTAAGGCTTTCACTGTTTTAACAATAACTTCAGAAGCAACTGAACAAGAACAAAGACATTGTGCAAGAATAAAGATATAGTGAAAGAATAAAGAAAAAACTATTAACGCCAAGTGTGTAAGAACTTACACAAAAAATAACTACTAGGAAGAAAAACGCTAAGTTCTGAGAATTCAGAACTTTAATATCTTATTTCTCATGCAACCCATTTTCTTTACTTACCTGGTGTTTCCATTAGAAATATGACTCTCCCTCCTTGCCTCCTCTTCAGCTGGAATTTTGATCACCACAGCTCTTCCTCTTTAGGATGATCATTTTTCATCTTTAGTATCAAATGGAATTTCTGTATTTTGTAAGACCAGAGCTTCAGGTAGTCCCGTATCTTTTCTTTGACAATGATAACTTCCAAATGATTGCAAAAAAAGTACAAGGAACTGTTACAGGCAAAAAAATAATTTTCTTTCTTACCTTTATGAAATCGGTTTTAAATGAAAACCCTGAAGGGATGCTCCATACTTAAAATTATCTCTATTATAATTGTCATTGTAATATGATGACACTTTTTAACCCCTACAGGTCTGTTCCTTTGTGATATCCTCTTAACTCTTCATAGCAATGTTATATTGTGGTAAGGGGTTTCATGGATTAATTTTGCTATATTAACTCTTTAAATTTCCTGCTATGCAAGTTCAGTATATGTTCTTGTCTTTGGAATAAAAGTCAATATGAGTTTACATTCACTGTATTTTTCATTTTTTTATTCATTCATAATATATTAATCTCTATATTAGATAGTCCCATGTGTATGGTCTCTCCTTGTAAAAAGTCTCTAGAGAATTTCTATTTGCTTCCATCATCTGTTTTTGAAATAATTTTATTTCCACTGTTTTTAGACAGGGGAGAATAAAACTAAGCGGAACATGAAATATGCCTTTGATTTGTATAATGCTAGTATAAAGTCAGTGTTACTTTCAATGTTGTTTATAGACTTTTTTTTGATAAGGATTCTTTTCTGTAGACACTTTCGAAGTGTAGCTGGATTTGCCTTAGATACCACTGGCATATTTGACTCTTTGCTGGGAAATGCTTGAAAAAAAATTTAGGCAGAGAAACTTTTTCTCAGCAAGTTCCTAAGATGTATCTCTATATCTTGCTTGCCAGAGTGTGCATTATTTTAGCGGCTCTATCATTTCTTTCAGAACTCTGTGAACACATAATTTAACCCTGAGGACTTGTCCTTCACCTTATCCTGCCATTTCAACACCTCTTCCTTCGATTCCTCAATCTTCATCTGTAGAAATGGTGTAGGGTGATTTCAACATTTTCCTGCCTTTTTTACCCTCTTTCACAACTAAGCTTTTACTCATATTCTCATGTCTTTAACACAGAACATTTACATCATCTATGTTTTTAAATGTTTTATGTAACACAAGGAAAACTTCTTGCTGAAACTGAAAGTTAGTTAAAATAATGGAAATACTTCCTTGTCTTCAACCAAACTCTCCTTTTTTCACCTGTGATTATTTTTAAAGAAAATTGAAGGCAAGTTGGTATGCGTATGAGAAAGGAAAAACACAGTATTTTTGTATTTTTGTAAGAAATTCTTCAATTGCAGTAACTTCATTTCTTATGTTCTAAGAACAACTAGACAATAAATATTTGCTTCAAGTTTTTAATAGTAGTATTTTGACACAGAGTAGAAAAGGAAATCCCATTACCTTTGTGTATTACTGATTTTGGGTTGTCTGTTTATTATTAATTCAAACAGTTGCCTTAGGGAAAAGAAAATCCTTATGAATTAATAAGAAGGCTACATTTGGCACTTCTCTTCTGCTCCACAGCTTGAGAAATTCCCTTTGCTTTCCTCGTTCAGTCCCATTTCTGCACACATAAAGCATAGCCCTAAAGGAGAATAGGGAAGGGTGGTAGATGATCAGTCCTGCCTCACAGTGAGAGAAAGAGGTGCCGTCAGCCGCTGCTTCTCCACTTGCCCTGCCAGTCCCTTGTCCTATACCCTTTCCCCCTCCCATTGCCCTTTCGCTCCCCTTTCATACTGGACACCAGCAGGCCTGTTTGCCAGCAAACATGGACTACTCCTTTGGGCCTTCAGCAGTTTGTGGGGCTCAGTTGCCAAAAAGCTGAGAAATGCTGCCTCTGGCAGGCCGCCTGGATGCGACCACAGCTGGGGCACTGCAAGCAGCCAGTGCCCAAGTCACTCTGCAGGTGGCCACTGGAACGTCCTAGTGGGCAGACGCTTCTATTCCTAATAAAGCTGAATAAACTAAATTATAATTAAATAGCTAAATAAATGATTAAAGGAAAAGTTGAATAAATGAAACATCACTTTATATATTCCAACTATAATGTAATTTTTTAAAAGAATAGTCTCTTAAGTAAACAGAAGTCACATTTGTGAGCTTGCAAGCAGAGTGCTGCAAGGAAACTGTCTCTGTCATCATTTTAAAATACAATGCTGACAGATCTCTAACCTGACAGTAGCACTGAACAGGATTAACCACTTTAGCATCTCGGGTTTCATTTCACTGAAATGGAAATAAGGGCTGTTCACATGAAGAATGGCATTTGTCATATTATTCATGTCTGCAATGGCCTCTCAGAGCGATATGGTCTGTCACATCATACCAAACAATGCATGATTTTAAACTAAACTTTCAGCAGTGCTTTAATGCTGTTATTATCAGTGAAATCTTCTTTTAGTCTTAGTGTACTAATTGAAACATACAGCAACCCATTCAAAGCACCTGATATGCCTGACTTTAAAGGAGAATTTTGCATTTACTCCTATGGAACACATTTATTTAGCACTTAGCCCCTCACCAATTAATTGCACTCTGTATCATCTGCATTTCATCCAGGGTATTTTCACCTTATTATAACTGGTATAGTATAAGCAGGACTCCTACCGTAGTAATTTAGAGGCCTGATTCCTTTGATGATGAATTAGTGATCTTGTAGCCAACTTAGCAGCTCTTTTTTTCCTGGCTGTCCCAGGTCACAGCTGCTGTGCTGCCCTAGAGGCAGCCCAGACGGCTAACTTATACTTCTGGCTCTTTCCCGCTCCCTGAGCGCCAGCTGGACTCCAGCTCGGGCTTCTTAACCCTCTTCTGACTAGCCCTGTGGGACAGTCCATAAGCCATGCACGTTATCCACTTCACTGCCCCCCCCCGCGAGGAAAGTCGAGGAGCCATGGGAAGTTGTCATCAGGCGCCAGCAGGGCAAGGAGACAAAAGAAAATGTCAGGGACCTATCTATAGCAAATGGCAAATCCCACAGCAGAAGTTCTCAGTTCTGTGACATAACAGGAAAAATACTGCATTTAGAAGCTTGGATTGTGGTTCATGAGGCTCACAGGCTACAAATGAGAGAAATTCACTGCTCACACTTAGCAATAGGACTGTGTCAGGTTCCCTGAAAATACTGGGAGACAAGATCACATTGGCTAAAAATTGTTCATTTTCTCAAAGGCTTTCCCCAGCTGGAAGAGCTGGATTTGTATTTTTTGTTAAACCACCCAGATAGGTGGTTTGAACTTTTCTTGTCAAACATGCCCACTGTGTGACTGAGAATGGAAGTCACAGGTAGCTGGAAGCATGGGTGTTAGGCAGCAAATCCCCCTGGACAGCTGGATAAGCCCCAGTCGCAGGGACTGGTTTGAGCAAGAAACTTGGCAATGTTAGGAGAAGCATTGAATTCAAAGTCAGGGATTATTAGCACATCTTGTTTGCTTTATTTCTTAGGGAAGGGGGTGCTCTATTTTACTTTCATTTTTACTTTTTAACAATAGCCAAAGGAGAAATGCTAAGAAATAGTAAGACTTTGCTCATTTGTCAAAATATAAACCTGGAGTTAGGATAGCTGCCTTTGTGACAACTAAACAGCTTAAATAACATTTGTTACAGTTTTTTCCAGAAAATTAACTGTTGTGTTTGCATGGAACTTGCAGTACCCACTGAAGAAATTCTTACCTGTACACATAGGGAAACCAACTGCATTAAAAGAAAAAAGGGGTAAGTTACCTCACATTCCATACTGCTATATAGAGCACCTGAACTAAATGAAATTTAATAATCATAAACATTAACAACTGAAAATTAAATCAGAATTTGGGTCAGCTGCATTGCTATAATATTTGTTGATGCGTAAGAATTAGTATCTTGGATATGAACTATAACTTTTGCATTTGACCCCCTGATACAAACCACTGATCTGGATTATTATGAGCCAGAAGTAAAAGTTTTGTTGGTTGGTGCTACTGTTTTTTTTTCAAAGCCCATGTTTATATTCATTCCATACAACATTTTCTCCCATTTTATTTGTATGTATTCTCCTAGTTGGAATGCTTCCTACTACATTTACACAGATAGTACTGCTTCGCTGAAATTGTCAGCAGTAAAGGGTTGATTTTGCTGCAGTTCTTAGATACAAACACACAAACAACAAAGGTTGGAAAAGATTTTAATTCTCAAAATAGGATATTTTGAATCAGAAATTCTGAAAGCATTTGATTCACAAAATTTAAATTCAAATGTAAGGTAATTCATATGAAAACATTAGAGAAAGAAAGAAGGATCAAAATGGGGTATTTTGAAACACTGACACAAAACATTTCCATCTGCTGAAACATAGTGTGACTTGGCCAGTTTATGAATATGTTAAAGATTGTGATTTTTTAGTCTGAATAAGGATGGAGAAAATATCTGAAAAAGAGAAAGTTCTTAGGGGAAAAAAAACAATTTTCTGCCTAGCCCTGCATATTAATTACCTAACCAAGAAGCAGCCTGAAGCTGCAGAGAACTTAATAGCTGTCAGTAAAAAGAGCCTCCTTATCACTTCAAATTTTATCCACTATTTTGGTACTACAAATCTATCACAGGTTTTTGTCCTTGACATTTTGCAAGTAAGCATCTTTTTCTTTTTGCTTGATATTGTGCAGGAAGCATGCAGCCTATGTAAATACAAAAACAAAGAACATACATTCATTTCCCCTTGCTGGGGAAATTTTAATTACTGTCCTTCCAATGGCAAAAGATTACTTGTAGCTCAAGTCTAACTTATCTGAAATCAGTTCCTCTATGCTTTTCACCCTACCAATCAACTTCTAACTAATACAGTAATATTTTAACAACTAGTGTGGCCAAGATTCTGGTCCAACTTCTGAGAGCTTTGTGTACATCAGAGAAACTATTTTCAGGTGTTCAGCCATGTAAATGAAAGTAATGTAACTCATTTTCTTTCAATATAATCAGTTCCTGCATGCATATCTATGTACATTATGTATATACAGTAACTCCATATCATTAAACTATTTTAGAACGTTTGAATTTAGCTACTTACTATAGTTGCAATGAATGTTCTTTACACTTGTCATCTATAATTATTTCTGTTCTTAATTTACACAATTTAAAAACTGTGAATGAGGTGATGGCATTTCCTACAAGCAGGCAGAAAAGAAAAAACAAGAAGAAAAATGTTACTGAAAGAGTCACACTTTGGGCCTTGGAGGACTTCTGAAGCTGTTATTCAGACATTCCCACTCAGTATAATTTCTCTGCTCAGAAAAAGGTGAGCTTCTTTCTCAGGAAAGAACAAAATGATACCTTGCCTTCAGATATAAATCTATATTTTCTGTTGAAATCACGTAAGAGTAGAAGTCAGACCTACTTATGTCTAAATTATGGCTCTCTACATAGCGCAATTGTGCAACCTCTCATATCTCTACAATATATTTACTTATTCAGGACAATCATATTGTGACGGCTTGAATGAGGGAGGACTCAGAAATTATGAAGGCAGTTTAAAATTGTTATTGAAACAATTTATTTTTGGAAGCAAATAGCATGTTCATTGTTGCAGAAACAATAAAATCCTTTCCCTGAAGAAGCAGATTCTTTTAAATGGCCTTAAAGAAAGCTTACATTCATTGAATCAGAGGTGGCAGGGACCTTGGAAAATCACTCAGTCCTTCCCCTGCCCTAAGGTGAGTCTATCTGTGCCATTTCTGATGGATGGCTGTCTAACTGTTTAGTCCAATGTCAAAGGCTCCACAAAGACCCAGCCAACCTTCTTCCCTATCCTTACCATCTGAAAGCTTTTAATATTGAATTTTTCTTGCTGCTTTTTGCTTGACCCATCCACTCAGGACCCAGAGAGCAAATTGTTCCCTTCCTCCTTACAGCAGTCTTTTAAGTATCTGATACATATTCATATCTATATCTATGCATGCTATTCTCTGTTCTTCCTCCTTCCCCCTGCCAGTCTAAACTCCTTTTTTTTTAAAGAATTTCCTCCTAGAGCATATTTTCTAGATATCTGACCATTCTAATTGTTCTTTTCTACACTATTCATGGTCTATATATTTCTTGAAGCCAGACAGACCACTGCTGCTGAGCTTTCTAGGGCCATCTAAAGCAGACTAATTGTGTCACAAAGAAGCTGTGCCTGTTTCTATATCCCTGTGGTTTGTATATGTGGTTTGACTTTTTCACTGCAGCACTCTAACATTGTCATCTTGTGTTCAGATTGTGATTCACATAATTATACATCTTTTGCTTTTGCACATAATTGCAGATCTTTTTCTGCAGAACACCCAGTAGTTCCCCATTTCCTATTTATACAACTGATCATTCCTGCCTCAGCTCAGTACCATGCCATTATCCCTGTTGAATACTACCCTTGCTTTTTCAGATTCTATCTCTGATTTGTGAAAATCCTTTTAAATCCTACATCTATCCTCCAGCATACTACAGCCTCCCAGTTTGGTATCATCTGCAGTTGTGTAAGTATGTTCTCTGAACCATTGCTGAGGATAACACCCTTCCATTTTGACAGTGAGCCACTGGTAGCAGATCCCTAAATATCTTCATCCGGATTCTGTTTCTCTTGTTTGCTTAAAGAATTTCATATGATATTGTGTCAAAAAACTTACTAAAGTCAAGATACATGACATCCAATATTTCTCATCCACTGACAATTCCTTTTACTTTGTTGCAAGAAATATTAGATTTCTTTGACATCTTCACAAAGCTATGTTGGCTGTTACTCGTTGCCTTACAGGTGCTTTCAGATAGTTTGCTTATATCTGCTTCAGTGTTTTTTTCTGGGCAGTAAAATGGATTGGTGCATAATTTCCAACCTCCTCCTTTCCCACCTTTTTTCCAAGACTACTGCTTGTCCTTTTCTGTCCTCTAATATCCCTCCACTACAAATTCTCAAAGATAAACACTAGGAAATGAGATTTCATCAGCCAGCTCTTTAAGCCCAGCTGACTGGTAAGCAGCTAATTGGTCTAAATAGTCTCTCCCTTGGTCCTTTGGTAGACAAGTCTGAAATTCTACTGTTCTCCCTAATATTAATAACAACTGACTTTTAAATAAAAACTAGGTAAAAAAGTGCTAAAAAGCTTGGCTTTCTCAGTGTCATCAGTCAATAACTTTCCAGTTCTGTTTGATAGTGGAGTAATCATTTGCTCGATCTTTTCTATTTGTGGTAATATACCTAGATGGAATGATTTCCTGTTATTCCCAATGTCACTTGCTAGTTCAATCTCGTTTTGTACCTTCTTTTTTTCTGATTTCATCCTGCATGATCAAGCTACACTTCCGTAGTTGTCCAAAGTAACCTGACCCAGCTTCTCTTTTCTGTACGCTTTGTTCCTGTGTCTGAGGTTCAGGAAGAGATTGTGACAGCTAGGTTGCCCTTTAACTATACTCCTTACATTTTCTGTGTGGAGAGACAGCATTCACTTACACACTTAATATTGTTTCTTCGAGGAACTGCCAACTCTCTTAAGCATCTTTTTAATTTGTAGGAACCTTCCAGACACGAAAGAGTGCTATGAGTTCATTGGAGTCTACCTCCATGAAACGTCTTGTTTTTATTTTGCTGTTATTGCTCCTTTCTAAAATCAGGGACTCTCCCCACAAAGAAACTGTGAAGCCATATATGCATATATGTATATATGTGTGTATATATATTTGTGTGTGTACACACATGCGCGCACACACACATTTAACTATCTATCTTTGTAAAGAACACTGGGAGCTTAAAAATTGCCTGGCACTTGTAACCCCCAAAATTCAATTTAATACCTTTCAAAAGCCGATGAATGGCGATAGGTGATTCTCCAGAAATCAAATCATCATACTGCTGAAAAATGGAAGCAAGCAGGACTCCTTATTCCTTTTCTAATGATTCTGTAAGGACATTGTTTGCTTTGCATTAGCTATAGCTAGTAGGTAAAAGACATATGTGAAGGCACTGTGTACCCATTTGGCTCCTAGATTAGAAGAGAGCTTTAAAAGAGTTTTATTTTGTTCTGCTCTTAATCTGTTTACTGGTGATATGTTCTGTGATCTTGTAGACATTTATTCTTATGTCTACTGCTTATTCTCAGTTTCTCAACATCAGGGGTCTAAACAGCAGGATTAATGCTGCTCAGGCTTCCTGATTTCAATCTCTTGGGAAAATTATGAACAGGTCAAGGACTGCTGCATCAGTTCACATTTGACAGGCTCTGCAACAATAGCTGTAGAAACTAATGGTATGGTCACCCACTGGCTCACAGTGAATGAATGCTTCAGATGTTATATCTAGCATTGGCCTGAATTTAAAGTGTATCTTAAAAATATATTTTCTTTTCTTCTGTCTTTCCAGTGGAGTTATTCTGTGACTCTTGACATATTTCTGTATCCACCTCTAAAAAGGACAGGAGCTGTCTTTTATTTTCCTACAGAAGTTTAATATGACGGAAAAGGGAAAAAAACTTCCAGTTAAAAAGCAGTCCATCTGTTATTAGCACATCACATTTGGCTATCATTATAAGGATTTTATATATATATATTTTTTATATATATACACACAGCAATTTCAGTATTTGTCTTTCTCTTGTATACTTTTTAACCACTTGGATTTGCGTATTTTTACTCATTTCTCTCATATTGTCTAAACATTTCTGATTCGTGGCAAGCACTTGTTTTCCTTGTCCTTCTGAAAACCATTTACCACGTAGGAGACTGCTTAAAATGAATTATTAGTAGTCAGTTGCAACATAGGCAGGACATTAATGTGGTCTGTACGAATTTGGCTTTCATACAGAACAGTTTGTGTTTTTTTGGGGGTATATATTTGGGTTTCCTTTTATTTATTTATTTATTTCCATTAAGAACACCCTGGGGCCTCACTCTCATGATCTTAGTTTAGTTTTGGATTTAAAATTTCACTTTTGAGTGATGTAGGCAGTGAAGATGATGTTTAGGCATGGGAAGCCCAAAACTTCGGTGATTATTAAACAGATGAATTCTCACTAGTTTGGTATAGTTATGCCTACACGGCTCTAGGGGTCTGAACTAAATACCTGTAGCTTATAAAACGGGAACTTACCCTCCTGTAATACCAAGGAAGTACTTTTCAATTGTTACACAGTATTTATAAACACGGAGCTCTGGTAACTGTAGAAAATGCCTCAAGTAGATGTGCGGATTTTAATATGTACTATATGATTGAGGTCCTGCGCACGCATGTATAATATGGAATATTATTTACGCAGTTGCATTGATCTTGGTACTTAGACCTTTATGCCAACAGCACATTTAATACATACTTATAGCTATTATGAATTATAGCTGCGGCTGTGATGTATTATGACAGTTGGCTGACATTCCCTATTATAAAACCTTGCCTTTAGTTGCTCGTAAATTTGCCAGATTTTAACCATTTACACTGAAATTTCCTATATAAATACCCGCCTAAAGATAACGTCTCTTCCCAGCCGGGACGGCTCCGGGGGCCGGTCGGGGGCCGGCAACGCAGAGCTCGCTGCCGACGCCAACGGCTGCCGGTAGCCGTTATTCTGGGGAGCCCTACTCCTTCCTCCCCGCGCCGAAGGGGACGGTGACATTTGGCCAGGCGGCGGTTTTTGCCGTTCCTACGCAAAGCCTCCCACACCTGGCTGCCACCGTCCCTCCAGCCGCCCCCGAGGAGGCGAAGGGCAGCCGGCCGGCAGCCGCCTCCTGCCCCACCGCCCCGTGCAAAATGGCTCCGCGGCGGCGCCCGCCTCAGCCGGGGAGAGGAAGGCGCCAGATTTGAACGCGGGCGGAGCGCGGGGAGGGAAGCGGGTAGCAGGCGCCGAGAAGAACTAACGGGGAAGGCAGCCCGCGGAAGGGGCTACGCAAGCCGGCGAGCCGCCAAGCGGGGCGGCGGGACGGACAGCGCCTGAGCTTGGGGGCGCCTCACGGCCCCTCTTAGCGCCGGCGGGGACCCCCCGCAGGCCCAGCCTGGGTGCGGGGATGCCGGCGGGGCTGCCCCCGCGGCGCCTGCCACCACCCGGCGTGGCTGGAGGTGGCGTCCCCCTCTGCCCGGGCAGGGCGCGGGGCCCCGGGCCGCGGCTTCCCCCCGCGGCGGGCGGAAGGGGGGCGGCGGGGGAGAAGCCAGCGCCCCCAGTGCCGCTGCCGGGCATGCGCGGTGTCCCCGGAACATGGCGGCGGCGTGAGGCAGGCGACGGCAGGAGCCGCTTGACAGGCGCGCGAGCCGCCGTGGGACGCTAGCGACCGGCTTCCCGCCCGCCCCTTCCCGGTGAGTGGCGGCGGCGGCGGCGCCCGTCAGCTCCGGGCGGGAGAGCCCCGCGCGCGCCGCTGGGGGCGCGGAGTGGGTCGGAGCGGCAGAGAAAGGGAGGCGACGCGGGGGTCGTGCCCTCTCCCCGGGCTCCCACCGCCGCCTCCGCCGGGGGGGGGGGGGAAGGAGAGCGGCGGCGCCTTCTCCTCGCCCCCGCCGTCCCTGACCCTCCTCTCGGGAGGAGGCGGCAGCGGCTCTGGCCGGGGCTGCCCTCGGCTCCAGCGCCGCACGCCGCCTTCTCGGCGATGCCCGCGGCGGCGGGACCCGGCTCCCTCTGGGGGAACCTGCCGGGGCAGGAGCACGCGGTCGGGTGGGCGACGGTGCGGGAGCCGCCGCGGTGCGGCCGCTTCCCCTCGCGAGCCGGGCGGTGCGGCTCTTCCTGCCCTCCACAAAGAGAACTCCGCTCCGCTCCGCGGGGGAGGCGGCGGCGGCTCCCCGGGGAGCAGCGGGCTGGCGTAGGGCGCCTCCTCTCCGTGCCCGCTTGTCCCGGCGGAGAGCGAGGGGGACGCGCCGCCTGGGCGCACGGCGGCGGGAAGGTCACCGGGACGGGACGAGATGGCCCGGCCGGTGGAGGGGGGGGTGTCGGTGCCTGTGCGTGCGGCGGGGCCAGCAGCCGAGCCCCCACGCCAGCCCCCCGCCGCTGGCGTGACCCTGTGCCGGGGCCGCGTTTGACAGGAGCGCGGGGAGGACACGCCTCCGCCGCCGCGCCGTTACCCGCCGGCCGGGGGAAGGGGGAGAAGGAAGCGGGCGGGCGGGCGGCGGCGGTGGGGGGCCGCGGCGCTGCGCGAGGTCCTGCCCGACGCCGGGAGACGAAACCGTTAAGAGCGAAGCGATGCCGGGCGGGCGCGCGCGGCCTCGGCGCCTCCCCCGCTGCTGCTGGTGGTGGCACCGCGGCTCCGTCTGAGCGCTGCGTGAGGAGCGCCGGGCCGGGCCGGGGAGCTCGCTCGTTTGCGGCGTGTCCTGGCGTCCCCAGTGGGTTGTGCGCAGCTGAGCGGCCCGCCTGGCGCAATAAACTGGTTGCCGACTTCGGAGCAGATTTCTTGTGTAGTGAGCTGTCCTTTCTACGGATACGTGGTAATCCGTTAAAAAAAGCAATTGAGCAAAAAATGAAAAATTCGGTTGTGACACTGGTAAGGAGCGTTCTTGTCGTCGCCGTCGTCTGCGAAGTCAGCTCGCAAACCAGAGCGCGGTACTGCAGCGATTAAATGAAGCCTTTCTAAAGCTAGCTTGTATGCTCAGTTAGACTTCAGGACTAGGAGGCCACTTTCTGTGCTTTTAAAAATGTCCAAGTATTTATTTATTGCAATTCAAACTTAAAGCCTTTGTCTATGGTTATTTTCTGTTTCTCACTGGTTACTTAGGCTATAAAAGATGGCTCGAAATAATTGTGAAGCCTAAAAAGTGTAATGCAGTGGTTAGATACTGCTATCTCAGTGAGGTCTGGTAATGTAAACCTTGCTTGTGACTCATGCGTATTCTAACTAATCTAGGTTCGGTGATTAAACTTTACAGAACAAATAGTCTGTAGATCTGATTACAGCTTTTCAGAGCATGCTTTACCTGACCTGTAAACAACTTTTCTGTACAAGTTTGACTGATTATGTTTTTTTTATTATTCGAAGAATGGCAGTCTTAAAAGTTTGAACTTTTAAAACTTTCTTACTGCATCTCAGTTACGTAGAAGTGGCAAAGCAAAGTGGTCTGTTAGACAGTCACTGTCAGTAAGTACTACAGCACATGGTCAGGTGGGAAAAATAATAGTTAGGAAGGTGTTTTCTGTATTACAGTTATGTTTTAAGCTGTCATATTCACAGCAGGTAATAAATAAGAGTGTGAACAGCTTGCAAGTGACCAGTTCTCCGGGACCCACCATCAAGTGCTCTTCTGATGGCAGTAGCCTGCCAAACACTTGAGTGGGCTCCGTGGGGAGACTACTCGTACGACCAGACTGCTTGCTTTGGAGTAGGGGAAACTTTTTTCTTCCTTAGGGTATAATAAAATGTCAGTACTATTTAAGGATGATGTTGCTTGAATTGAGGTAAAGAAAAAGTGCTTTGGAAACACCTCTGCTGGTACCCTGTTTATGGGAAGTCTCACAGTTACGTAAGTAGGAGGCAATGGGGAAGAGTATGTGGTAAAACTGAAGTTCTGACCTTGAAATACTTAACGTTGTAAAGCTAACTGCCATATAACGTGGTCCATTTTTGAATATAAAAGTAATGTTTCCTGATTTTTGCTTGAAGCTTAGCTGGCAGAGTCGATGCTCCAGTTTTCTACTTCGCATACATAATGTAGTTTGTGTAATGTCTTGCAGGTCATCTGGTATTAAATATTTTTACAGTAACATTCAGATTCTGAAAAAAAATTTTAATTGCTTTTGGGTGCGTGTTATAGCTGCAAGTACAAGCTGCTTTCACACTAATTTGAAGCTGAGTAGCTATGCAAAGGTAACTTTTGGTTCTAATGTCCCACATCAGATTATTCTTACAGTTTGATTTTACGTTAAGTGTTGATCTTGACTTAGGGAAGTTCGGTGAAGGAACAGTGACAGACCTCTAAAATATGTTTCCTCATACTTGGTATGTATTACTACTTAGAATGTGCAGATGCCTTTTTTTTTTCCCTCCCCCGCTACGGCTCATTTTCTCCCTGCATCCAGATACAGTGCTCTAATGAGGTAGAGGTATTGTTTTCTGGATTAGCTACTTAAGTTCAAAAGAGGCCTTGGAGAGTGTTTCCATTGCAAAACCAAGCGTATCTGGCCACTAGTGTGAAATTCATAGTACTGAGAATGTATTGAATCCAACATCTATCTAAAAGTTGTATCGATAAAAAGACGACTCAGCTCTCCTCAAGAGGAGAGAACGTGAAAAAGGCTAAAGCAAACGTAGATAGCTCCTTCTGCCTTTTGCACGTGGATGTCCTTTTCTCATGAGTTTGTTTCATGTTTTTAAATATTCAAATAGTGTTGTGAGCTGAGGGTGAGCCATGTCTACTCCCTTTACTGTTGCAGTCAATCCATAATGGAGTGGATATAAGGGGGAAAATTAAGTCTTCAGTAATTATCCCTTGGCATTGAATAACATCACCAAGAAGAAATTACACTTGTCATTAACTGTCTGTGACTGCAGTTGACTTTGTTATTGGTCTGGGTGCATCTGCTTCAAACAAGGATGGGTAAAATGCAGGGCTTTTGCATGTTTTAAGATAGCCTTTTAAGATACCATTTGACACTGTAGTGTAGTGTTTTCCAAGAGTAAATATAGAACAGATTACAGCATGGAGACTAGTACAGTGCTTCAAGGAGTCTACAGAAGGGGGACTGTTAACCAGCTTCTTGACCTCTGCAGCTGCTGGGAATTTAAATTTTTATTTATTCAAGTTTTAAAGAAATAGCCTTAGGCATCCAATTTTAGTGCTAGTTACTTCTTCTAGAGATTAAAATCTTAATTGTAGAGGACTATGCTGTTAGTATTCTCTAAAATATAAGAAATGCATGGAAAACAGGCTAGGAGACCTCTGAGGTTTTTCTAGCACGTAGGAAGGCCAAAAAATCCTGTACAAAGTGGTCAAGGCTTAACAGAGCAATTTATAAATACAGAGCAGAAGAAATGCTAAATGTAAAATTATTTGTGCTTGCATGTTATAAATGTTTTCATTATATATAACAGTCTTGGTATTTTCTATTTTGACTTAATGTAAATTCAAGTCTCACAATATTTATTAGCATTCCAATATGATTTGGTGAATGATTCTTTTTGACTATAATTTGCATTTTGGTATATGACAGTGTTTTGCTAATACAATTTATATGGCTCCGTTGAAGACTTCTTTTAAGGTCTAAGTCTGATATAATTTGATGATACCTTGATTTAATGGTAGGTAAAAAACTTCCAAAACTATTTATATATAAGTTAAGTTTATCAGTCATCACTACAATGCAGAAGTAGTGGTGAGATGCATGTGGTGTATGTACACAGCTTATGATGTTTAAGTGGACAGATATTTCATTTGCTTCAGGTGAAGCCTCTAAAAACTGAAATGGTTGAGTCCTTAGGTGAGCTGTAGTTTCTTCTAAGAGAATATGTCTGTGTGAATGCCGCTGCGCGCGTGTGAGCATTTCCCACACCTGCCAGCTGACTGTTCTGAATGGACAGTGGTGCCGTGGCAGGCGCCCTGCTCCTGCGGCAGCGGCAGAGGTGGAGCAGCCCTGTCGCCTCCTCTTCCTGGCAGCAGCAAGATACGACCTGGTGAGTGACCAGCTTGGTTCGCGTGTGTGTGTGTGTAAACTCCACACATTGCCTAAAACTTGTATTCTTGTTTGTGATTTCTACTAGTATGTGTATTTATTGTGTCGTGGGGTGGGGAAGGGGGTTTTGTGCCAGCTGCTGCTTGTACAGGAGCCTTATGAAACAGTTCACGCTTGCAACAGCCAGCTGAGGCTGCAGGAGGTGGTGGGGATGGCCTCACGTATTTGAGCCAACGGTGAGCAGGCTGCCCATTTATTTTCAGCAGGTGTATAGACAGAAAGTAACTGGTGCATAAATAGTGATGATGATACTCGGAGGAACTTGCATGTCTTATTAGTCATTATTTTTTGTTAACAAGGACATATATATATATATATATATATATATATATATATATATATATGTATGGAGGAGAGTCAGGAGCCGCAACACAGCTAGTCAGAGAGCAACAACTACCTTTGCCAGCCTTCTTACCTGTTTTGTTTGGGCTTCTTCAGATACTCTCTTTTGTATATACAGGGTATTGGGCACGGGTGTATGCAACTAAATCATTTGAGGTAGGGGGGTAATACTATCTCCTACCTTTAGCAAACCTCTTCAAAAGATCCCTATCACAAAAAGTAACTTTCTTGGTTTAGCTTCTATGTCCTTGGAATAGGACAAAAAAATTTGGATCCAACACCAAGTGCTTACTTACTGTGTTTTTTCCATCTACTTTCTTCTTGCTTTTATGAATTCCTTCTAGGATAAGGTTAATATTGTGAAGGGAGTCTGCAGCTGTTATTTCCTTGCAGTTGGGCACCTGAAGATTGAGACAAGTTTTAAGATTTGCTGGATGCAGCTGTTCCTTAAAAAAGGAGGGGGGGGATTATGCTTGATACACTACAAGGGTGTGTGTGGTTCCTGCTGACTCCTTAAAGAGTTGAAATAGGACAAATCACTGTGTTTTCCTAATAAGCAAGCCTGATCTGAGTGTGTTTCTGAATTTCTCTGGAGAGTGTCTACATACATACATACCTCTTCCCACCTTCATGCCTGGTACTTTGTGTAGTCTCTCTCATTGGGACATGCTTAACACCTAGGGGCTGTGATCTCGTGTATCTGCTTTCTGAGTTATCTGATCTATCTTCTGATGGGATAAATAGTTCACATTCTTTTGTAGCTGATTGCTACATTGTTAATGGAATTATCATAATTCATTTTCTTGGGGTCATGATTTTACTATGCTGTATGCAGCGGTTGCCTGCAGTAGAATCTTAAGTTTGTGCTCTAAGGAATTGTCAGGTTCTGATCTTTCCAGTTTTTAAAAATTCAGGCTGTTTTTTTTTATATGATACTTCTTTAAAGTGACACCTTGAGTTTATGCAAGGTCTTTCTGAAACACTAAAATCTTTAACAAAATTTTACTGCTTTGTTTTAGTAGGAGATAGCCTTTTTGTCTCCAAAGGAAGATGCTCTCTGGATATCATGTATCCAGGCTAGTCTTAAAGTATTTCCTCAGATTTTTTAGAACAATGTCATATGCAGCTTCAGTATGAACAATGTTTTTGAATTGATAGTTTTTCCCCTGTATATGATGTACTTTCTGTGCAGCTCCCCATTGGTATGTTGTAATCTAAAAGCAAGTGAGGCATTGTATTGAAGGTAGATATCCTGATTAAATCATTTGGTTCTAGGCCTTCAGCTACACAAATCGGGTCAAATTTTATCTAAGATACCAAGGAAATCTTGTCTTTAGGTGAAAGAGATGAACTTCTCTAGTGGAAATTTAAGTTTTCTGTCTTCTCAAGGTAATATGATATCCCTTTTAGTTAGTTCAGGACTAAGCCTCGAGCCTGTCGTTATCTCTAGCAGACATTAGTTCAGGGAGCATCTGAAGTTTATAAAACCTACAAGAGAACCGCACCATTTTGATGAGGTACGTGAATGAGGTGTGTACCATTATTTATGTATTGTGTGGAATTTATCGTGGATTAACACAGGAAAGTTCAGGGAAACGAGCACAGTTCTAAGGGGCGCTTTTGAAAACCCATTTAAAAAGAACCGTTTGTAAAAGTGAATTTTTTATGTGGAGGAATGTGAAAGGGTATTAGAGCTGTTTGGTGAAACATGTTAGTGACACTGTCATATATTAACAGCTCAGAGATTAAAAGGGCTGCTAGCATGTTTGGCACTTTTGATATTAAATCTCTTGTACATATACAATATACTGGAGTGCTTTGAAGAGGCGAGCAGTTTTCTGGAAAGGTCAGAAGATACGAACTGGCTTTAATGATGAAATGAACAGCATTATAGTTACCTGGGAAATAATATCTGTATGTTGTGAGTAACGTTTTTCCTAGCTTGTTGTAGGAAAAAGGCTACCTGTATTAACGGCTGAATTTTCTGCGGTGCTCAACAGTATAAGCCCTGTGCGGCAGAGATGGGGGAATGGCACCTCCCTGAAGGAGGCAGCAGAAGGCTGGCTGCTCTGCCGCTGCCTGGGCTGCAGTGTTGGCACACAACCAGTTACAGAGCTGGGGAATAGGTGGGGGAGGCTGCCCCATTACACCCAGTCTCATCCAGTTTTGTATAATCAGGCAGTCGTCTCAGAAATTGGGACTGGGGAGGTGGACTTGCTTTGGGATTTTCAACCTCTTCCATTTTTTGAGGAGTATGGCAGATTCTACAGCTGAGTGCTTGCAGCCGTCTGGCCCTCCGAGCCGCTTAGGGCTAGCTTTTCTTGTGTGACCTGTCAACGCTTTGCTATCTGCAGAAATGTCTAGCGACACTGAACAGCGCTTACGAATGTTCGTGCAAACATTTTTGGCAATGTCTGTGTGGAAGATGATTCCGCTCCCTTATGGAAGGGGATGGAAAAAGGATTGTTTCTTTCTTAAAGAAATAAGAAGTGGGGAAGGAAAGCCATAACTACCAGTAGCGCAGGTATGCCCAGTGCAGTAGGGTGTGGGTGTGGCCTGGAATGCAGCTGGGCAGTGAGGGCTGCAATCAGCCACTGTGAGTTTTCCTCGGCTCAGAAACAGCCTCTGGAAGGGGAGGTATCAGGAAATTCCTTGAGGGTTAATTTAGTTTTGGTTTGTTTGTCGTGTCTGCGTGCGTGTGTGTCTGCGTGCGTGTGTGCGTGTGCACGTCCGTCCGTCCTGATTAGACACCAGCAGGCAGCATGTGGTACTCAGCATGTGGTACCAGTGTAGTTGTCCCATTCTGTAAAGGAGTGTATGTTGCAGTGTGTTAGAGCAGGAGACAGATGTGGTAAGGCAAGTTCTGCCTTTTTTAATGAACGCTGGTTGCTAGTCCCAGCCAGCATGGTATTGCTTGGATTCTCAGGAGAGAGGCAGGAGATGCTGTAAGCACTGGAGGAAGATGGTAGCAGAAGTATGTTGCTGCTGGCATTGAGTACAAGCAGGGAGAGGCAAGTGTCTTTTGCTTCAGAACGAGCTAACTCACATGAGGTGCTCGCAATAGACTGGTCATATGCAGAGATGTCCCAAGACTATTCTCTGTGTCACCAGTTAAAATAAAGCCATGCTCTTTATTTGTTTCTCATAGATTTTTGCACCAAGTAAAAGGTGCTTGTGTTTCTCTGGTTACTCTGTTGGATTAATAACAAATCTGGACCACAGGGATGGATGTCAGCTCTGTGATAAACGAATAGGGCTCTGTTAGATCATGTCTGAACCGAGCTTCCAGTTCTTTTAGAGTTTGGAGGCAATGTAGAAGGGAGGAAGCCAAAGTTGTCTAACAGGTTGTAAAATCCCTTTTTTGCCCTCCCTCCTCTGCTTGTCTTTCTGCCCCTAGCCCCCTTGTGTACACACACTCTCTCTTATTGCTGCATTTAAAACTGTTGGTATAGCTTGTTTTCTGTAAAAGACAAGTGTAGAAAAGCTCTATAGGGATCTTGAGCATCCCATTCCTTACTAGCCTCTGGGCATCTCTTACTGTGTTTGCAATAGCAATTTCTTTTCTCCCTTACCTGTTTTATTTGCACTGAGCTAAAGGTATGCTTGGCGCCTCACAGAACAAATAGTTAGAAAGCTCTCTTCTGTGTTCAGGGAGGCTGAGCTGACGGAAGAGAAGACGAATCTGGGTGTATAGAGAATTTCATGCAGGAATTCAGCTCATAGCCAGTGCTTATCATACAGGGGTTTTTGTGCATCATTTAATTGGTTTGTTTCAGGACAGAAATCTGAGTTTGATTTGAATGAAGTCAGGCTGAATAATAATGATGAATTATTATTTTTAGGAATGTGAATTATGTTTTTAGGAACAGCGCTCCAAGCTTGAAGAGGGGAGTGGAGAATAACAGAGATGATAGAGAGATGAATTTACCAAAATATTTAAACAATTTGTTGAACTCTTATGCTACTGTAAATATGTATTAGTAAATACGGTCTGACAAACAGTTTTACTTTAGATAGAAACATAAATGCTTTGAGCTATATTTTTTAATTTATTTGAATATAACATTAAAAATATCCTTTCATGTGGGAAGACTGGCATTTTAAGAATATTTAAAGCTGTTAATGGACTGGGTTCCAGCCGCCTGGCTGAACTGCTGACTTCACACATACCATTTCCTTTTTCAGGTTTTTACAACCCCACATCTTCAAACTTTTCAAGCAGGATGAGGGGGGTGAGGAGCTGTTTTTATTTTCCACTCATAGCCTTACAGCAGCTCTAAACTTTCTTTTTTGAAATTACTGTCAAGTTAGTAAACTATGAATCTACTTAAGATATTTCTATTATTAGTTGATACTGCCTATGTTATTTTACTGAGGCATTTGTTTTCTGCCATTCCCATAAAAGTATTCATTTCTTGTTTCAGGAAGTCTTGGGACAAATCCTTGGTCTAAATTCAATTAGTGTTGCTTTTTTAAATACATAATGCCTCACTCTGTACTGAATAATGCAGTCAGTATGGGTTGTAAAGTTATGATTTTGAGGTTTTGAAGTGTATGACTTACTGTAATTACAGTTGCTCATATTCTAAAGCAGGTTGTAAAATTACCTGCGTAAAGGACACAGTGTTTACAGATGGTATTTTACTGGTGACAGCTTAGAAGTTTGTTTATGTTAATTATATGATAAATAGTGAGTTGTGCACTGTCAATGTGTTTCTAAGAAACTTTGCAAGTACAGAAAATCGCGTCTTGATGTTAGGGCAAATGACATTACAAAATGCTCTTTTTTTTTTTTTTTAAGCAGTAATTACCTACTCACTTTCCTTAATACCACTTAAGAAATATTTGAACTTTGTTGTTATAATAATACATATAGCTACCTAATATTTGCTCCTATTGAAAGCTAGTAAATTTGACAAACGCCTAGCTCTGCTAGCTCTGTTTTTATCAACTAGAGAAGGTGTTCTCATCTATCAGTTCTTTAGAAGGTCTGCCATGTGAAATACAGAAGTTAAATTTACTTTCCTTGAAAGATTCTCACTCTTTTTACAAAAAAGGTGGACTAAAAGGGATTCTAATTTAGACTAAGTTTGTCAGAACACCTACTGATTATATACTTGTGTGTATAAATGAAAGAAAACCTAATCTTTACTATTGTTTTGGAATGGTAAGTGTGTAATGATAAATAATGCTGATTTTTACAACTGCAAAGCTTGTGTTACATTTTATAATCTTATGATATATTTGTGCAAGTATAATTCTTTTTTAATACTCAAAATCTTAGTTTTCTCTAATGATGGAGCAGTATGTTCTGAAAGGTGCTTACTGATTACCTCTATAACAGAAATTAAGGACACGCGCTGTTGTGTCTTAAATTATGCTCAATGAGTCTGCATGCTAAAATATGCATTAGGTAACTAGCCTGGAAGTAGTTTAAAGTTATACTTAAAGTTTATAGAAATTTATTTAAAGTTATAGAAATATTATTTTAAGTCTCCTTCTGTTTTTTCATCTTTTCAGCCTCTTAAGGACTTGTGAAAATGATATGAAACAGTGTTTTTATTTAAAAGATAGACGATAGGTAATTAGGTTTAAAAATCTATTCTAAATTTGTGAAGAATAACTTTGAAGGAGTGCAACACTAAAAAAAAAAAAGAAATTCACACTTGTTTTGGAAACTACTCTCCTCGCATATTGGGCTGTGTTTATGTACGTCTTACCCCTACATAGAAATTGCAGTCAGAATCATGACTGTTGCACTGTATGTTAGTGCACAGAGGAGACCGTGAAGGTGCCTTCCACGGAGGGCTCTCTGCAGTGTTGTCTCTAACAAATGGGCAGAAGGAGGGGAGGAATGGTAACAGCAATAAGAGCATGGCGATACTGGCCAGCAGTTATAACCGGTAACTCTTATGTTTCTAAAGCTAATAGCATTTCAATGGTGGATGTAAAAGCAAAGTGTAGGTCTGGCCTAAGTGAAAGATCAGGAGAGAATATTGGCTTGTTTGTATTGTGCCTTTTCTTTGCTCTTAACTGGTTTTGCTGTTTAAACTATATATAATTCTTTTCCCCCTTGCATATGGGGGTTTGATCTAGAGTCATCCGTGGAAGAAAACGAATTAAGAAAGAGAGGGGAAAGTATAACTCCCTGTTTGGATATAGTCTCAAACATGACTATTTCAACCTAGAATTAAGAAGATCGATATTTCAGAACAGATTTCTTACTGGTTTCCTCCTCTGAGTTCTGGATGTCTCACAGCTTTGTATCTGTGTAGACAAATAGCCTCAGCCCTTGCCCAGCTGCGCCTGCCCACTGATGTCTGTGCCTTCCTCCTCCAAGGAACGTGGAGCTGAGCTCTGAGTTACTCCGTTCATACCAGTGACAGGGTCAGAAAGAAAGCTGCCCCTAACATTGGCTTCCCCGTCTTAGCTCTGAGTCTGAAACGCTGAGCCATTAACATAAAACCCAATCATTTTGCCGGGTACTAAGCCCACAACGTCCTTGGTGCTTAGGCTTCTTTTAAATATTACGTTTATCTCCATAATTCTGTGCTGTACGTTTTTATGAGCAGGTATGCTGTCAAGATAAACTTGCTCTGCAAGGCTCTAAATATGCATGATTTTTTCAGAACATTTACCTGGTTAGTTTGGTTGAATGACTGGCTTAGAGCAAGAAGTATAATGGAGATGTGTATTAGACAAAATACAGAATGATTTTGACATTTTTCTGTAAAATAATAGCTTCTTTGAAATGTAGCAGTACATGCCCTTTGAATATTTGTTCCAAAATTAGAAGAGCAGTGTCAGACAGGAAACATGTTTTCCATCCTCATTTCTGATATCTAGTACTACGTAGTAGCAGCTCAGAGAGGATGGTTTAGGCTTGTGTACTAATATATTTCTTTTTTGTTAAGGACTCGCACAGTGGGAGGTGGCTAGTAGAAATGATTTGGGACTTGACAATAAAAACCTTAATGAAGAAATAAAGGCAGATAAATGCTTTCCATCTGATCTTAAAACAAGTAACTGATGTAGGATAAGCGAAGTAAAGAAGGAATAAAAATGAATTTCAGGATAATTTGAAACCTAGATATAAATATCCTGTTCCTGAGAGTGGGGATCCTGCACAGCTCTTTTAATTAGAAATATTCTAATGGTAAATCTAATGTGATACTTCTGTTCGTGATTTTTTTTCCTAGCTTTTCAGTTCCTGAAGTTTTCAGCAAACAGTTTCTCACTGGTGTCCCCACACAGGTTCTGTACTTCCACTCCCTGAATGGTTGCTTTTTGCCTGTTTTCTGTATGTGACTGACAAATGTTGCTCTCAGCTTGGGTTTTGTACCTTTGCTTTTCATTCTATTCCTTTGTGCCTCCTAACTCAACTACCCTTCAGCCTGGCCATTGCATTTCTATCTTTGTTTGTTCAGAGGTTCCTGGCCTTGTTTTGTTGCATTTTTTGCAGCTTTTAGAAATGAAGAGATTAGATTACTTTCTTAACCGAAACTTTCTGTTCACTCGCTCTATTTTCTTGCTGAGTTCCATGTACAAGAATGCCTTGAGCTCCATGCTTTCTCTATAAGTTTTGCAAAAAGTCCCTGGAGGCTTCGCCCCCATATTTGCTGGTTGTTCTCTTCTGTCCAGGGCAGGGTGGGCTCAAGTGGCTCGAGTCAGGCTGATGATACTGAGAGCAACATGAAAGGACTTGTGTTGGTTAGCAAAGGACATAACTGCCTTGCTCACAGTTTGCTACTTAATTATGTGAGGTGATCAAGAGCTGTTTCTAGGTCTGCCCCTGCAAAAGAAGTTCACTTTGTTTCAGACTGGCGCAGCTGTGTTTTGGAAGAAACTGGCTTTCATTGTGTTGTTTTTCAGCAACATGCAGTGGTTGCTAGATAAGAGGCTCAGAAATACCTTTCTTGAGTATGTCTTCTGTGGCAGATAGCACTATCTACAAGCTAGCTTAATAGTGGCTCTGAATTGACTACAGAAGGTGAAAGTAGGTTTTCGGTAGCGCCTCTTCCAAATAGAAATATATTGTATTCCTGCTGTTGGATTTGCCCTATTTTGAACAGCACTTTCAGAACTTTCAATTGTCTTATATTTTTAACAGGCTCATGGGCATGCTGTAAAACAGCCTATCTGGTACAGCACAAGCTAATGAAATGCTGGAATCCTTTTTATGTTCTGACAGACGTTCCAGTTGTGCTAAACTTGATGACTATCACTGCAGGGTTGGAATCTTTATTACTGCACCAAGTGCAATCTGGTACTTGGAACAAAAAGATAAAAACCATGCACTGTTTTAAAGTAATCTCTAAAAACAGCTACTTTGACTCTGCATCACCTTTCACAATTTATTATTTAGAGAGTAAAAGCTTTGAATTTTTGGGGGAGTCTACAAAAGTATCAAGTATTTCAAATTTATTTGATGGCTTAAAAGGATTTCTGTTCTTAATCCTGCCGATCACTTATGTGAGTGCTATTGTGTAGTGAAAACTGCTTCCTTTATACTAGTATTCAGTTTTATTTATAACCGCTTTCAAGTCTCTATCTTTTGAGTTTTTGTAATAACTGTGCAGCATGTTCACACACAGTACTCGCACTAAAAGAGTTTTTCATTTATTGGTATTTTCAAAACCATATTTAACTTTAGCCATGGGACTTGCAATGTATAAGTATTTTCATCATGCAGTCCATCATCATAGTGTACAAGTTGATCTAAATTTTGCAGAAATGTCCCAGTTTAAGGAAAAATACTCATCTGTATGACACCTCTTTTGTTATATGCAGTATGTGTGCGTAAATTATTATGGCATGTGTTTATAAGATTCAAGAAATTCCAAGCAGATACCTTGCTTTTCAACTACTGTGCCTTTTATGTAACATTGAAAAGTGTGGCTTCTAAAAATGTTGCCTGTAGCCAAACTTAATTTCGGAAAAAGTGTGCACATATTTAAGTTTAAAAAATCTTGAACTTTTGATGATGTTAACTTTAACCTCATAGGAATTCCTTGAAAGGAATTGGTCACAAATGATAGTTCAGAACTTTTAGTATCTTTTTACCCATTATTACTTGAGTAGTGGACGGAAAAGGATAATAAACTTGATGATTTTGTTGCTTCCATGCTGAAAAGTTTCAAGTGAGTTTGATTTCAACTGAACACAATCAAAATTTGAAAAATTGGATGGTGCAGTAGAAAATCACAGTAGCAAAAGAAAAGACAAGGAGAAACTTGCTTTTGGTGTTTTACAGTGGTTTAACTAAGTTGGCACTTCTGGTTTCTAAAGCCTACGAGGATGTGGATCACTGCTTCTATCTGAAGTCAGTATGCCCCTGACAGGTTTTCTCCACTGTGGTACGAGTTGTGATGGCAAGTGGTATCAGTGAACAATTATGCCTTTGTGTAGATTTCTTACATCAGTACTTTTTTTCCCCCTTCTGCTGTAGTTCTGAAGTACAGTGCGCTTTAGCCAAAGGTGTTTGCGGTGATGATTGTTAAACTATGCATGTGTGAGACGGGAGGGTCTGTCTTCCATTTTTCAGTAATGTGTTTTTTTTTGGGGGGGGGATAAAGTATGTTTTGTACCTTTCTTTGCATTAGCAACCCACTGAAAATACAAACCATTAAACAATGAACGGTCTAAAACAGTGAAATAAGTTCGGTTTCTTCTGTACCCTTGCCACTTGGATATTTCCATTGCTTACACAGTGTTCCTCTACAAATAGCTTGTTAAACCTGTCCTGCTTTAAACCTGCAAGATAATTATAGACCAATACAAAAAAATCTTCCTTTCCAAAAGAAATCCCAAACCCCAAATCCCAACAACCCCCTCCCCTAACATGTTGTATTACTACTCCACAGGAAACTGTTGTGCTGAAAGGAAGAATTAACTGGTCTTTCAACTTCAGCCTTTTTATTGTGAGAGGAAAGATCACAGAAGTGTTACCATGGGGAGAACAGCAGTTAAAGGTAAGGCCTGGTAGCTTTTAGAAAATAGGGAAACCGTTAACTCCTTTTTTTGAAGGTGGTGGCATATTACTTGATAATTACTACACTGTTGTATTGAAGAAGGGAGGTTATATATTAAACACAGATAGGTTCATACCTTACATCATTTTAGAGTAACTATGCTAAATTTAGCTGATCTTGAAGCTGTTCTATACAATTTAGTGAAAGCAACTTTGTCCTCTGACGGTCTGGAAACGATTGTCCTACTTTAAAATTGAAGAGTGTGTCTAGATGTGATATTAAATAAAAAGTAGTCCTTTATTCTGTAACTACTGCTTAATTTAGCAGGAGGATAACTGGTAGTGCTAGGAATCAAATTTTACCACAACAAATGGCATCAGCAGCTATCTTTCACAAGCTCTTAAAGATAAAATGAACAGTTTGTTTTAAGAAATTTATTTACAAACACACAGTGTACCATGAAGGTTTGATTTCTGCTGTGTCATCTCTAGAGAAGTTAATCATGAATTAACTTAAGTGTTAAATTAAAGAATGAGACTTAAGAAGTAACGAGTGTGTTTGGGTTAGTGGAACAAAGAGAATGTAATAAGAGAAAGGGCTGCTGTCTGAAGCTGGGTTGCTGCTGCTTTTCAAAGCTTTCAATTGAGTAGCCGTCCCCCATAAAACATTGCTAACACTTTTGTGTAACACTCTTGAGCTTTCTTCTACCTTCAGCCCAAGTTGCTTTATGTGCTTGTGTGCTCCCTTGGTAAATAATTGTCTCTTGCTATAATAATAGCAGTGGTCATCCATTTAATTGTTGCACCAGGAGTTTATGGAGGAAGCCTACCCCCTTCTCTTGTAGATTTTCTGCATGGCTGTTTTCTAAATATACTAAAAGAGACACTCTGTTCCTGGCAGATAAGATAAGATAACCCCCCTGGGAAAGCACAAAAAGAAGTAGAAGGAGATGTCTCAGATTCACTCAGTCTTGATATCTTCCACTGTGTGCACTGAGTTTTGGTGAAGCTAAAAGGTGCTTGCAGCCCTGTGTGTTAGGGAGTGAAGGTGGCTGGCCTGTTCCTGGGATATGATAGGTTGTAAGAGACTTGGGCCCATCTCTGTGTAGGAACACTGGAATGTCTTAGTAACTCGCCTTCAGATGAAGCTGTATGGCATGGGAAGATCAAATGCTTTTGTCGCCCAAAGGTGTTTAACATCTGTCAGGAAGACACAAAGGATTTCTTTAAGAAAAGTGGTCTCCTGCCGTGTTTTGAACACAAGCCAGTGTAGAAGACTTTAAGAAATAGCTGTACAAATCCTGAAAACATGACTGCCAGCTGCTTTGTCTTCCACAGTGGACAGCAATAAAATATGCAAGTCTTAGAAGACGAAAAACATATGCCTCCTAATGTAGCACACTACTCTTTTTGTCTCGTAAAAACAAATGCTGTCTAAAGAGGTGTTTGCCAGCATACGGACAAAGTTATTGTCCTGTTGGTCAAAAGCTTAACTCTTCCCAGAAGGCTGTGTGTGTGTGTGGTGTTTTCTTTTTTTTTTTTTTTTTAGCAGCTTTTTTAGCAGCTTAGGCAAGAAAGTTCAATATAGCAGTATTTAACAGGAAACATAAATTGGCCACCAGGACTATCTTTTACTAGACTTTATGTTCTAAAGGTGTCTCTTCTGCTTGTAATTCTTTTTGTCTCATTCACAAGCCAGTAAAGATAGCTTTGTCTAGTTTCTTCCTTGTCTCTGGTTTCTTGGGTGATAGATGTGGTTACTCTTGCCTGTCTTCTGTTGAGTAATCTTATCAGCAGAAGAATTCTGTGGTTACAGATAGGGTAGAGTGGTGTAAACAAATGGAGTTTTGAATCAGTAAGCAGAAAACACCATGTTAAATAATCTATTCTAATCTTGTTTTGTATCTGCTGCATTAGTTTATAGTGTGTGCTGTGAAAAACTCTTATTTGGTGAACATGAAATATGATGCTTTCATAATTTAGTATATCCTATACTCTAATCTTGCTGCTTAGAAGAAAGGAATCTTTTTATAGGGTTTTAAAAATATATTATTGTTTCTCTAATACTCACTAGATATATTTTATATACAGAGAATGTGTATATGTCTGCACATATAATGTATATATAATAGATATACTATATATTATATGTTGTATAATATATGCTATTTATATATATTTTATACACATGCACATATTACTATATATTTAACATATTTTTGATAATGATACCTCATCCTTTGTTTTTGTGATTTAAGAGCTGAGTAGCGTGTAATTAAATGCAAAATAGCAGCATTTCATTTTGTCGTCTTGATAAAACTACTTAGAAAGCATTGTGTATGCTGTAAAAGTAAACTCAGACTTGTCTCTTAAAAATTGACTTTATAAACAGAGGAAGATAGATAATGAGTTAAACTGACTTGTTTTTTTGTCACCACAAACTCAAATACTTCAGAACGAATAGGTCTCTTGCATCTCTTACTTAAAAATAAAGTTCCCATTTTCAAGTCCATTTTTCAGCTTTGAAGGAAATCAGTCATTGAACATAACTAGCTAAAGAAGTTGAAAAGAAAATATTCTTTGTATCTGCAGAAGAATTGCCCTCTTTCATAATCTCATTTAAAGTTTCACCGAACTGACTGTTATATGCTTACCCAGAGATCTCCCTCAGCCCAGCTGGATTGACAAAATACTCCTCCATTTCTTAATCTTACTTTGAGTAATCTTTTGAAACTAAGTTTATTACAATTTGAACTATCAGAATTTCAAACATAGATGGGCACGTTTTAAAAAAAACATGTATTTCATCTTTATAAAATTGTATTTTAATAAAATCTTATTTAATTTTTCTTTTAAAAATAATTCATACATTTTTATCCACCTTGGATACAGACGTTGGAAGAGGCACTCCAGACTAAGACATCATAACATCTGTGAAGTGTAGACTGGGGGAAAACTTTTCTGAGTGGTGGGAGGTGGTAGTGGATACAGGGTCTCTCATTTGAAGATGGGTAAATAATTTTTACTGTTAACAGTTTTTCATCTGCTTAGATAAAATACTCAGCTTTGTAACAGCCTTCCAACATTGAGGATTGGAATGCATAAAGGCAAGGGGAGTCTTTGGAAAAAAAAAAAAAGTCTGGCTTTTATTCGGATGCATTTTTGGACACTTCAGCATGTGCTCGGTGAGTTTTGCTCAAGGATCTTAAAGAATAGATTTCTGGCTGTCAAAAGCAACTGATAGTGATGGTGCTTCAGGTTGCCTACAAATGAAGGTGTCTTTGCCAGGTACAAAAGAGACATTTAAACTGCTACTGAGGAATCCACTTCTTTTCATTAATGTCTTCATCTCTTGTTTTTGTAATTTCTTTAATGGTTGGTTATAGAAGAAATGTGTCCCTGAAAGTGTACTATTTCAGCATTCATGTTTGCTGTGGTATTTCTAAGATACACATTAATTTAACCGTGATGTAGGAAGTAAATGGGGTGGTGATGGTCAGCAAAAACTCATCTGGTGTGCAGGCTGTGGTCTTTCAGATTCTTTCATTTGTTCTTGATTTTTTTGATCATGAAAGGCTGTCATCTTGTTTGAGATCTAACACTGATGGATAGATATTCTTTCATGACTCTGTTCTTTCAACCTTTGGATATTCTTGGGAAGCAGTTATTCGTTCTTGCTCTTCAAGTCTTACTCTTGAAACATGAAAATAGAGCCAGCCAGTGGAGAACATAAATAACTTCTCAGCTTGCTGTGGCCACTTGTGAGATTTTTAGCCTCACAGGTATTTCACAGAATCACAGATTCTCAAGCAGGGTCACCTAGAGCATGTTGCCCAGGACTATGTCCAGATGGCTTTTGAATATCTCCAAGAAGGAGACTCCACAACCTCTCTGGGCAACCTGTTCCAGTGCTCAGTCACCCTCATGGGAAAAAAGTTTTTCCTTAGGTTCAGAAGGCCTTTCCCGTGTTTCAGTTTGTGCTCACTACCTCTCGTCCTATCGCTGGGCACCACTGGAAAGAGTCTGACTCAGTCGTCTTTACACCTTCCCTTTTGATATTTATACACATTAATCAGATCCCTCCTGAGCCTTCTCTTCTCCAGGCTAAACAATCCCAACTCTCTCAGCCTTTTTTTTTTCTTTTTTTTTTCCTTTCTGTATGAGAGATGCTCTCTTCATCATCTTTGTGGCATTTTGTTGGACTCATTCCAGTAGCTCCATGTCTCTCTTGTACTGGGGAGCCCAGAACAACATTTGCACGTCCTCTAAGAAACTAGAGCAGACCTCTGTGTAATTATCGTATGGATAATCATGCTTAGCCTTTTTATAAGAAAGTGGAAAAAGAGCAGAAGAAGCAGCAGGGAAAATTTAAGTCAGCCCAGAAGGGGACTGACAGTATCCAACCACTGTGAGCTGATGGGTTGGTGATTCCTTGATCTCTGTCCTCTTCTCAGGCCAGTGCACTGTCAGGGATGACCAAAAGATTTTATTTCTAACAGTGCCTGACCTCTGGTTCAATGGTTCTCTATACAGTGGCTATACTGCTACTTATTTGGCTTGCTGTATTAAAAACTGTTAAAAGAAGATGTATTGATTTCTTTTTCTATATGCTTTAGCTAGACAGATTGCTCACCATTTTAATAGTGAAATGCCAAGTTTATCGTGTGTGTGAATGTATTAAAGCTGTGTGTAACAATTATATTTGCTTAAAAAAAAAGCTATTACTTGAAACTTGTTTAATATAGCTAAAACTGAACTTACATATAGGTAACTTGTTTCTTGAAAAAACATACATAAAGTCTGCTGCATGGAATGAAAAGCAACATGGCCTTTCCTTGGGAAAAATCAGTGGAAGGCATTCACTTTCTCTTTACCTACCTTCTCTGTCATTCATTTGTACACACACATAGAAAGGAGTCTGTCATACTTCATTTCTTGACAGATTTCAGTGTATATGTGTGTGCATGCTTGAGAGATGCTGTACCTGTAGTGGAGAAGATGAGAGAGCCAGTGGCACTCTTCCATTCTGTGTTTAAAATACGTTAGTTTGGTGATCTGCTTTTAACACTGGCGAACTGCAATTCAAATGCAATTCAAATATGACACTGAAATTGGCAATTGGAATATAAGTACACTTTCAGATTTTAAAAAGAGTATTCAGCTCTGTATGGCAGAGTAATTCTCTCAAAGTTTGCTAATGCCTCAGAGTTGTGCATGGGCTCAGTTACAGGTCGCTCCTCTCGGAAGGTGAGTACTTTAAGTTAGCTCCTCTGGTTGTGCTAGTTGGTGTGAGTTGCTACAGGTGACATAATGGTTCAGTTGTACAGAATGATTGTACTGATAGTTGATTATTGTATTCTCTTACACTTAAGTCCTTACCTACTAATGGGCTTGTACTTGAAATAAATATGCTCCTAGCCTGAAATTAGAGGATTTTTGGTGATCAGGGACACTTAAGATATATTTAGAGTTATTTCTGCAGCAATGATAAGCTCTACTGGTTTTTCTCTTCTGTGCTTTCCATAAGTAAGGCTTGAAACAGAGCACAGGTGAACCATGTGTGATGTTCATCATTTCCACTCTAGTTCTTTCATTACTTATTGAAGAATAACCACATACAGAAAGAGCTGCATCATGGCAATCTGTTGGAGTTCTTCTGATGTTTTTGTAACTAAGATGGGCACTGAGATAGCTGTCTGCATTTGTTTATTCAATAAATTAAAGATAGAATGGAATCTTTAACTCAAAAAAACACTATTAGGGTGCCCCCCCCCTCCCCCCCCCCGGTTTCTCAGTTCAGAGTGGTCTGGACAAGATTTAAAAAAAACCCCAAAAACAAAAAACAAAAAAACAGTGATCCTGAGGATCTCAAATTGTGTGTAGATTGAATAAATTGTTAAAAATTGGAGCAGGGTTACTCTTTGTAGAGCTAATAAACTATGTTTTCTGCAACTAGCTTTAGTAATGTAATACAGAATACTCAAAAGCTCTGCTTTTTCATGCTGTGCTTCTGAATATATTGTCTTTTAAAAGACAAAATAGTGCAGTGAGTAAAATTATAATACAAATACCTTTTTGATTGTGCACTGAAATGAATTTGAAAAAGTCTTTGGAACAACACATTCTGTATTGTTTGAAAGCATTCTGTGTTATACTGGACATCATTATGATGTGAATATTACATTGATTATGTAATGGAATCTTGTCTTTTAGATTCAAAGAATATTAAAAAAGAGAAACATGGAAAGAATCAGCAGGCAAACAACCCGTCTTTAAAAAGTGGTAGGTATTGCAGCTGTCAGGTTATTAGTTAAGGTACTCTTGGAAAAAAAAAGTATATATTTGGATTGTACTGTTTCCTGAGGCTTTTATATTCTTTTTTTTTTTTTTCCCCAACCTCCTTGGCTATTACTGATGGGTGGTTAAAAACATACTATTGCTTCTGTCGACCTCCGTTAACAAAGTATGTTTTGGTACAGCAAATGATGCTTGAAATGGCTTGACTGAAATCAGCCTGGTAGGTTTTCTAGCCTAAGGCAACTATTGATTGTTTATATAATCAAAACCATCCTGTGAGCACTGATTTTTTTTTTTCTTTTTAAGATGATTTATTGATTTGCCCATTTTTTCTAATCATATACTTCCCTTTTCTGTGCCTCTTCTGCTCCAATTATCTTCTCTGTCCTTATGTGTTTGCAGGTGCCGGAGTAAGGCTTTTCACTTTAATAATCTAAATTTTTTACCGTTGCTACCTGGATTAAATTGCCTGGGATTCTGACTTTACTTTAAGCAAATTCTGTTTTCAAATCAACTCTGTATTAACTGAGGAAGCTACACACTTGCTGGAAATGGTCCTGCTACATTTAGACATCTACTAAATGTTCACATTTAGACATCTGCTTCCCCCAACAGGTGCCATAGGGCATGTGCATTGGGATTGCTGCCAGCTTTTTTGTTCAACAGCTTACTAAATAAAGGGGCTATCCAGTCTTTGCGAGGTGCACTGAGAGGACAGTGGCTTCTTTATGTGCTTTTTATGTGTTCACATTAGTTGCTTGAATGTGGGGCAGTAAGAAATGTCACAAGTTCTGTTGACTGAAGTAGAAAATGTCATTCAGAGTCCTTCGTTAATTCTTGATAAAATATCACTGGGTTACTTAAACTCTCACTTTACTTCTGGTCTCATGCCCGTTGACTCCTAATAGGTGGCCTGGTACAGAGATTTTCTGGGATACCAGAGGAGGAGTAACTTACTGTAGTATAGTCATTGGAACAATGTGGAAATATTAACATGATAACTGGGTAGTTGAGGCAATGACATCACATACAAGTATGATATTCTATTATCACCAGCCACAGTAGGCTTTCTGCTGTTCCATTGGTCAGACTCTTCCAGTTTCTTGCATTTTTTTTGATCCTGGAGGTGGTTTCTGTTATTCTTCCCTGTTACTTTGAGACATGAGAGCTGTTTTCTATAGTAGAGAGGAGGGCTTTGAAAAGGCTTTGTGCAGAAATAGTGCTGAGCAGACAAGCCTTATTCCATCATCTGTGTCCTTCCACTGAGGACTATGCTGTTAGTGTACTGTCTGAGCACTGATTTTACTCATAAGATTTAGACTCAGTTCTGTCAAACATCCAGAGAAAGTGAGTGGCTCAAGATCGCACAACTTCTCTTATCATATATGGGTGAGATGATGATGATTTTATCCTGTGTTACTGCTTGTAGGTGAAAGGAAGAAGAAAGAGCCTCTCTTTGTGCTGAAAAAAGAAAGGTACCTTACGGTACTTTGGGCTAACATGCACCAAATCTCAAGAGTTTGCAGGAGGATGTGTGATAGGAGAAGTTGAAGAGGAGAGGAAACAGAGATGTGAGAAGAACAGATGAATAAATAGACTAAAGTAGGCAGGGAAGTATGGGAGGAGAAAACTTCTGTTTGAATGATTGCAATATATGGATGGAATTATAAGGTATAAAGGAGGATATAAAATATTTTATACTTACTATGTTTGCAGGAATATGTCAAACAAAATTAAAGAGAAACGTTGTCATCTTTGACAAAAAGGGATGGTGGGATGAAGACTAGAAAAGACACAGCTATGCGTCAGAAGTCTCTAATGTACGCACAGGAAACCTAGAGATGAGATGAGAAGACATGAGGTGCTCCATCTGCTTAAACAGCATTTAGACTGTTGTGATACTGTATTAAACTAAATTAAATAAGCCAGAATCTTAACTCTGTTTATAAGTGACAAAAATCACAGTTTAAATCTTTATTTAAATAAAAAAAAATTAAACTGAAGTGTTATGTACAGTAGAGGAAGATAGAGATCCTGGGCATACACAAACAAGGCATACACACATCCTTGGAAGCAGACAGGATGCCTCCAAGTGTGCTGAGGGAGCTGACTGCAAGGCCCCTCTCTATCATTTTGGAGGGGTCATAGTGATTAGGGATGTTTGCTGATGAATGCAAAAAGTAAAGAAGGGTAAGAAGGGGAGTATCCAAATAACTGCAGGCTGGTGTGCCTAACCTCAGTCTTCAGGAAAACTATGAAGTAAATCCTCCTGGAAACCATTTCCTAGCAAATAAAGGTCAAGAATGTGCTGAGGAACAGCCAAGATGGATTTGCCAAGTACGAGCCAAGCCTGACTGACCTGACTGCCTTACGTGGTAAGATGACTGATTCTGTAGATGCTAGGAGAGCAGTGGATGGTGTTTCTCTCTGCTTAAGCAAGGCCTTGGGTATGGGCCCCTTGCAGCCAGACTGGTGAGATGTGGTTTGGATAGGTGGGTAGAAAATTGGCTGGACTGCCGAGCTCAAAGATTTTTGAGCAACAGCAGGGAATCCAGCTGGCAGCTGATTACTAGTGGCATTTCTCAGAGGTTGATATTAGGGCTGATGCTGTTTTATGTCTTCTTGGTAGACTTGTATGAGAGGAAAGAGCACACCATCAGCTAGTTTGTGGATGATACCAACCTGGGATGAGTGGCTGATGTTCTGGAGGGCAATTTTGCTATTCAGAGGAACCTGGACATGCTAGAGAAATGAGCCGACAGGAACCTCATGAGATTCAAAGGCAAATGCAGAGTCCTGCACCTGTGGGAGAGGACTAATCCCATGCAACAGTGCAGGTGGGAAACTGGCTGGCTAGAAGGCAGATTTGCAGAAAAAGCCCTCGAGCCCTGATGGACAGCAAGCTGAGCATGAGCCAGCAGTGTGCCCTTGTGGTGAAGACCCGCAACTGCACACCTAGCTGTTCTAGCAAAAATGTAGCCAACAGACTGAGGGAAGCAATTAGTTCCTTCTTTCTGGTATTTGTGAGACTGCATCTGAAGTACTATGTTCAGTTTTGAGCTCCCCAGTACAAGGAAGACATTGATATACAGGAGCAAGTCTATTGGCAGTCCACCAAGAAAATGAAGGTGCTGGAGCACATGATGTATGAGGGAAGAGGCTGAGAAAACTGGTTTCTTCAGCCTTAAGAAGAGAAAGCTTGCAGGAGAGCATCTTGCTGTCTTCAGTTACCTAACGGGTGGGTGTAGAGAAGATGGGGCCAGACTCTTCTGAGAGGTGCTGTGGGAGGACAAGAAGCAACAAACACAACTTGGAACATGGGAAATTCCTATTTCATATGAGGAAAACATTCTTCCTAGTGAGGGTGGTAAAACCCTGGAAGAGGGATCTGGAGCAATTGTGGTATCTCTGTCCATAGAGATACTCAAAAGCCAGCAGGGCCCCAAGCAGCATGCTCTTGTTGGGCCTACTTTGAGCAGGGGGTTGAGCTGGAGACTTCCATGGGCCCCTTCTGGTTTAAGTTACTTTGTGATAGGCAGCACTGGTCAAGAAGTGATAAAGTATTGGTGTAGAATCAGAAGGAGCACCATGGATCATTGACTGCAGTCCTGTGCTATTGCAGGTAACCATGCCATAAACTTATTTTCTCTATATTTAAACTAGTTGGGCTGTTTGTCCATACTGACTGTCTTGGATCACTTTTTTAACATATCATTCTGGTGTTGGTTACAAACTATTTAATTTTTTACAAAAAGTCTTACTGTCTTCTGATTTTCCTCCCCCTGCCCCATTTTCTGTATATGCAGATTTGTTCTTACCATTGTCTTTCAGCATAAAAATCCTTTTTCTCTCTCTGGTTTTCACTTTGCTGATGGGTTCATAGAGAAAGTTGTGCTTGTTGCATAATAAGTTTTTCTTAAGCTTTTTTATTCAGCCTATGGGTTTGAGTGGGAAGAGGAATGCATGTTAAATCATTGTATGAGCTAATTTTCTTAAAGGTTTCTATTTCTGAGAAGTTTCCTGCTTTCTGGGGCTTTAGAATTAGAAATGTGCAGAAAGCAGTTGCTTCTCTGCCTGTGCACACTAGATACAGAGAAGCTTTTTTTGTAGATATATTTTCCTTCAATTATTTCCCTAGACGTGCATGTTGTGTATTACAAATGTATTTTTATCTCCTTTTTCTATCACTGCAGTAATTAAATGGTAATAAGGACTCTGAGAGCTTGGCTTTAATTTACTACAGCATGTCTTCACAGGTGGAGTAATCCTGAAGTAAACTTCAGGTTGTTTTTGCTTGGTAAAAGAGGTTTTAATGTCCAGCATTTAAAGCAAAGAGCCAAGCAGTGTGTCCTTCCTGTTGGATATGTGTGCTTGTGCTACTTTATGTAGTTTTCTAGTAGATATTATTCCCTGGAAAAAAGATGTTTGTCTTCCTGTTTACTTTTTGGTCATCCCACCAAATTTACAGTCCTTCTATAACAGCTGACATCATTTGGGACCTGCTGACTATTTGGAGACAATATTTTCAGAGGAGCTGAATCAGGGTCTCTCCTGTTGAAAGGTGGTATCTCTGAAGTGTTTACATTTGTATGGTCCGTAACACAATGAGACTCTGATTCATGATTATAGCTTTTACCATCATGTTAGTGGTGATATAGTTAGAACCTAGTCAAACTTTTTTTATTTTTTATTTTTTTAGAAATCAGAAGTCAACCCGTAGTGGCAATTTTATTTATTATTAGGCTCAAAAAAGAACTTTTATAAAGCAAAACTTTGCTGGTGGCTTATTGTATTTAATATTTGCAGCCTCCTTGGCTTGGCAGAATGACATGACCAACAGATGTTGAGGGTGCTTTTTGGGGAAAGCCTTTTCCTGATCATACCTTCTTGGAATACAAAGACTTGACTTATATATATTTAAGGTTCATGTACTCTGCCTCCCGTGGGTAATAAAAAAAATCACTGACTGTACCAGTGTGTTGATAAATATTGTATTGCAAAATTGACCGACTTCCAAGATGTCTTATCAAACCATCCTAGTCACATCCAGCCTAAACACAGTCCAGTCCACCAAATTAACACCTTTTGAGATTTTATTGTTTTGTTAGTTAGTTAGCAGCCAGATGTCCTCTGCAGTTTCATGGACAAATCATTCATACCTCCTTGAGGCTGTAATGCCAAAAAATGAGGACCTCAACTGGCCCAGGGTTCCAGTTCTCTTCTGCTTGAGGCAGTATATCTTTTCAACTAAATGCTATGGTAATAAAACAAACTGGTTTCAAACCAATGAATATCCTTCGGAGAAGCAGTGTGCAAGTGGCTGAAAACGTTGCCATTTTCTGTATGGATCTTTTTTTTGTTTGTTTCTCCTCTCCTGAATATCGCAGAAATGCGTTAAACTGTGCCTGAGAGTGTTCTTGAAGGGACTGCTAATAAGCCTAATTTGATTTCTCTTTCATTGCCACGTCAGAATTGTGATACAGGCTTTGAAAAATGGTAGTAGACTGAACCGCTAGGTGGCACCATTGTACCATTTTGGGGTTCATCTGTTATTGAGTTATATCTGTTATTGAAGGATGCCAGGTGCCCAAGCAAGAAAAATAAGCAAAAGAGCTCACTTAGGTAATTATAAGTAAAATGTTAGCTGAGCTATTGTAGTTTTTCTCTTATGCTTTGTATTAATTTAAGTAACTGCTCGCTTATATCTTTGACATTAGTATTTCATACTGGTCCATTAGTGTAAAAATTCATAACACTGAATAAATCCAATATAAAACACACCCACCCACCCATGCGTAAAAAAGGTCTCAACATTAGCATTGGAAGAAAATAACAAGGTATGATGATATTGAAGTTACTTGTTGCTGAACATTGTAGTGATATTTACCATACAAGCATTAACCTTTAGCAGACTTTGGATAAAAAGTCACAAAGACACAGTTAGAAGGTTTTTGTTTGTTTGTTTTCATGTAAGATCACATTCATAGACTGACCTAATCCTTTTGATTTCTAGTGGATTTGGGTTAGTATATGATTCTTAATATACATTTCAAATACTTTATCATGTAAGCATCTAAGTGGCTATGCTTTTTAATCTAAGTGGCTATGCTTTTTAACATATATCCTCTCAGTAGTCCTATGAGGTAGGAAATGCTGCTGTTCCCACGTCATAGTAAGGGAGACGAAGACACGGAAAGATTAATGTGATTTGTACAAGGATGCTTGGGACATCCTTGACTAGATATCTAGATATCCTTGACTTGTATCTTCTTATGTGAACCACAGAAAAAGAATTTGGAGGGGATTTACATTCATTTTGTCTGTTGTGTGATCCGCGCTATGAATTAATAGAACTCCTAAAATTACTTCAAGGGTTGTGTATATTTTAAAAAGGTGGAGTTTCCATTTTAGAGTAATTCTGTTCTTGGAAAAAAAACTGTCTACAACATAGTTGGGGTTTTCTCCCCCTCTTTCTCAAAAGCTACTTTTTATTTAAGTTTCCTTTAAAAACTGTCTGTATTTTTTTTGTTTTATGTCTTCCAGAACAGTTTAATTGGGATGATTATCTGAAAGAGACTGAATCAGTAGCTGCACCTGTGCATTGTTTCAGACAGGTATGCCAAATGCTATTCTGCAAGTCTGTGTGAATGTATGCATGTTGATAGGGTGATGCTAGAGCAACCTTTATATTTAGACTGCTTGTAAACTTCCTGTTTTATTTCTCTTGATCTCTAGTTACAATTTTGGCAGATGCTAGCTGCTGAAACTTTCTATTCTTGATATCTGCCTCAAGCCAAACTTTGGGGGTTTCATTAACATGGTAGCTTTGGACTCTCTTTTTAAGGAAGAGAGTCTACATATATACATATATATATATACATATATATATACACACACACACACACACACATATATATGTGTATATATATATATACATATATATATACACATATATATATGTATATGTAGACAAGATATGTGTGTGTGTGTGTGTAGTAGAATTTATTCATCACTTCTTTTCTGGATTTCACAAATATATTGAATTTTGTATCTTTCTGAGCAGATTGATTATTGCCAAGGAGTAGTAGATATTGAAGATTAATAAAACAAGGGAAATATACGGGGAATACTGAAGAAGTAGTGGTTTCACAATGAAGAGCATTATTTGTCTCTAACCTTCGATGGTGCGGAGCTCTGGTTGCCGAAGTGTTGCTTCTGCTATACAGAACGTGGATAGTGGCTAAGCTTAAACATTTCAGAGAGATGAGTCAAATAAAGCAAGTTTATTGAAGAGCATACATGTGCTAACTACGTTTTCTCAAGTTATCAGTATTGTTAATTGTTCAGTAAGATGTAGTAAGGAATGTGTAACGGTCATATAAGAAAGGTTTCTACTGTGCTGTTGTACAGTGTGCCCTACAGATTTGATTCCCCCTCTGTCTGATGTTTCTGTATCCATTCCAAGATGAAGTTTAAATCTATCATCCTGTGTGAGCTACTGATCTCTAATGGTTCAGCCTTCTGGAGACTGAGTCAACCTCTGCAAGCATCTTTCTCTCTGTAGAGGAGGATGGGGGCCAATATGTTCCTAGCTTGAGGGCTAGCTTAGTTAGTTGCATAAAGATACACAGAATGAGTTTTGGTTTGCTTGCCTTTGCTGTATTAGAAAGATAGGTGCTGAAGGAATTACATAGTTCAGGTAGGTGTGACAAGTGGCAAATGTGTAGTTTAGTGGATCGGGTATGTGCAGAGAGGTATGTTGTAGGATTTGTTGGTAGTCTGATGGTGCTGTAAGCAATACTGGCCTCCAGTGGGAACTAAACACAAAGTGACATGAACGGAAAAATCTGAGGAGGAGAGGAACTGTAACATGGAGAATTTGAAGCAGCTTGTAGAAATGGAGACTGGGAAGAGAGGAAACCAGGTGGTAGCACTTCCTAATGCTAGATCTTAGATCTCAGCTTGTTCTTGGGGAGTTGAAGATAAAGGACAAAGAGGCCCTTACGTGTTGGTTTCAAACAGCAAGCAAGGAGAGTCAGAGGGGGCTAAGGGTAGCAATGTCCGTAGCACCATTTGGATGGAGCACCTATAATTCATTATCTTCAGTAAACAATTCTACAGTATTGCTTTTTCATACTGAATACCAGCTTGAGGCAGAGACCCCAAACTGCTTGGGTAGAGGCAGAGATCAGTAGCATGACCGTTGGTCATTCTGAAGTTGATACCGTACTCGCAGACCATGGACCATTGTGATGAAAGCATATACTCTTGAGATATGTAGCTACTGCAGAAACCTGCCTAGAAGCCTTCCTTTGTCTTTCTGTACTTGCATCTTTCTCTGCTGCTAGTGCCAAAGATTTCCAAAACGAGCAACTGAGTAACGCCTTAAATAAAGGTGGTTAAGTGACATGCATTGACTGAGATAAATCTGAGCAGCTTAGATTGCTCAAAGTGTGTGGAGGAGTTGGAAAGAGAAACTTTAATTTCTGTGCATAGCAAATTTCAAAACAATTTACGTATGCAGATTTACAGTTTCTTCTAAGTGTTGACCTTTAAGTAGAAAGTGATATGCAATGTTAATTATCGCAGAGCTGGCTCCTCTCACTAATTAATAGTTGCAGATTTTAGAAGCTAAAGTGGTCGAGCTTTGTGTAGGATGAATTTGACTTTATTGGGTTGCACATGGCTTGTACATGTCATTATCACTCTGTGTAATGTGAAGAAATACGCTGCAGTGGTAAGCCAAATACAACAAAGCAGAGAGAAGCTTAACTTGACAGTTAAATCCAGAATTTGTAACTTGTGGGCTTTTTACAAAACTTAAATTTTGTAATAAAATTTAAATTAAAAATTTAATTTAAAAATTACCCAGGGAGCAATAGATAAGTGTCTACCGTAAATTAATATACAAGTGTAGACAGCTAATGGAAATTGATTAAAGTATTTATCTTAATTTAGAGTATATTTTTTCTGTTGCTCTCCATTGTTTTTAATTACCATTTAAAATTTTGAAATAATCCCCATCCCTTTGTCTCACTGTACAACTTTCTTTCAAACAGTTGAAAATTTTAAACAAAAAAGGTCAGTCCTTTCTGTTTTGAACAGAGCTTAAAACAAGGTTGTTATTCAACTGATTTTGTTCTTGTGGTGCAAATAAGAACTGGTATGGAGGTGATACCTTTTTAGTACAGTGTCCTGAGTTGTTGCAGTTTAAACAAGCTCACCTTTTTTAAAAACAAACAGAACCTCCAACTTTTCAATTTCAATTGCTTTTCATGGCTGTAGAAAATAACAGCTTGACAAGCAATATCCTGAAATTGAATTGCCCTTTAAATTTAATATGCTCAGGCTCCCCCCCCCAGCCAGCCTGCTGTCTAAATGCTGTATTGGCAGATGCCACACTCAGCATTCACTGAATATTGCTTGTCTTTTTGGTTTTGGGGCTCTGGCTGCTTCAGGGCTCCTGCTGTTGATCTGGGGTCTGCTTCAAATAGTGCACCTGCACACAGTAGCACAAGTACAGCAAGATACATTTTTAAAAATTAAAGGTAGTGGAGGCAAAATACCACCAATGCTTGTTATAGTAGCACAAATTACTTCAGCCTTTTTGTGTATGCTCAGATGCATGAATGAATGAACTCCACTTGCTGTGGAATCCGCATCTGAGCTGAACAGGCAGGCAGGGATGGGACATTCATATCTTGTGAGTATGAATGCTCATGTTTGTTACTTTCCTACCTGCCTCCCATGTTAGGTTTCAGATTGCCTTAGTCTACATTGGAGAGCTAGGGGGATTAAAATGTCATGGGGAACACTGCCTACAGTTTTTGCCAGCTGTGTTCAGAAACAGCTTTGTATTGGAAGAGATGCAGAAAAAGACTTCCAGGATGATAGGGGAATAGTCATCCTCTCTTACAAGAAACTTTAGTGCTTGCTTATTCGATTTGATGAAAGAATGCTGAGAATGGATTAGATTACCCTCTGTCAATATCCTGCAGGTTTTGTAGTTAGTTTTAAAGGATTTAAGGTAAAAGATAACATTGGCAAAAATTTCCACAAATACATTTAGGCTGGAAATGAGGAGGTTTCTTAAGAGAATACTGAGATTTTAGACTAATCCTTCTACGCAAGTGGCAGAGGCAACCAGTCCCAGTTAGTTTTAATACAGATTTCTGAACAGCATTAAATGATCTTATTGGCTGCAGTACTGCTGTGAGTGAGTGATCAGACTCAGTGATCCAGTGGTTTTGTGCCAGTACTGTATTGTTATGTGAGCTTTTCCATTTTCATAGCAACAGTCCTGTAAAAAATATTCCCTTTGCTCTTCTTAATCTCTAGACTTTCACAAAAAGCTTGGATCAAAGACCAAATTGCATCATCACATTTCTTTTCCCTGTGCCAGTGTCTTTTTCCAAAAATCTGATGTCTGCTAATTAAATTGGCATTTCACTCTGTGTGTGTATATGTATGCATTCAGTTTTCTATGAATAAACACAAGCTGATTCTTATCTTAGCTCAGAAGTTTCATGTGACTTTGGGACTGTATTTTCTTTCTGTAAAATTAACTTAACATTAATTCCTTTCTTTTTCTTCTTTTTTCACCTCATAAGCTTTTGTGATGCAGAAACTGTTTCTTGCCTTGAACTTTTGTAAGCCTAGTAGGGTAGAGCCCAAGTTTTGTTTGAGTTTCCAAGACTTTACTGTATTGCAGTTAACTATCTCTTGTGAATTGAAAATTAATAAACCTTGTTTTTTAAAGAGCTGAATGTCATGTTTGATAATGTCCTTGTTTTCGGGTCACTTAAAGAATTAATCGCTCCCCTCCTATCTTTATGTTCATATTTTCAGCAGGATTCCTTTGTTACCCCTCAATGCTTATCTTTAAAAAAAAAAAAAATCAATCATGTTTGTGCAGTAGAAACTGAAATGGTAGCTGTTGGCTCTCTAATGTCCTTTTCTGACTTGATGCTCAAGGTTCAAAGTTCAAAGGTTTCTTTATATTTAACAGTTGTATGATATGTTTGGATGAATGAAAGCTGTACATTCAGTTAGCTGGTAAATTTAGCAATACTAATAAAATAAGAAAAATATCTTTTACCTCTTATTGTAGTCTAGAATTCCACCTACAAATGATTTCAAAGTTGGTATGAAATTGGAAGCCCATGATCCTCGCAATGTTACCTCCATTTGTATAGCTACGGTAATTGGAATCACTGGTGCTAGATTAAGATTGCGGCTTGATGGAAGTGACAACAAAAATGATTTTTGGAGGCTTGTGGATTCCTCGGACATACAGCCAGTTGGGACCTGTGAAAAGAAAGGGGGCATGCTCCAGCCTCCTCTTGGTAAGAAACAAAGTTTCTGAACCATCATGTATGGAGTATTGCTTTCATACAGTCACTTTTGTCTTTTCGTGTTTGCAAATTCGATGGTACTAACGCTTCACTGAACCATTATTTACCTTAAAAAGGAGAGGTAAGCAAGATAATTCAGAGTAAGTCAATTGTCACTTTTTCTTGTTTGGGATTTTTTTGACATAAGAATGAGCAGAATAATTAGATTTTGAGTTCTGTTTTTTGTGTGTCTTTTATTATTAAATGGGTGTGTCAGACTGACAGCTTTTTTTAATGACCAAATGTATTGTCTTGTGCGCCAGTCTAAAAATATTCTTCAATACACACCCTATCCTGCGGGTGTGTATGGATGCAGTATTTTCTTGCTTTATGTTGTCCATGCTCCTTTTAGCAGGCCTTGATAAGAACTGAGTAGTGCTGGTGAAAGCTGAGTGATTTTTCTTTTCCCTCTTCAGCTGAACCAAGTGGCCCACTAGAAGGCGCTCACTGTTAACCTAAGTGTAAAATGCTCAGCTGGGCTGCAGGAGGTGCATCAGTTCAGGACAACCGGAGTGTTTTCTCAAGCTCTTGGAGAAAATTGTTTGTGACCTGGGAAAGGTAGCGTAGGAAGGGTTGACTACAGTATTGTAACGTTCCACTCTGAGGTAGGAGAAAAGTGCTCCAGGGATTTGGCAAACTAAATTTATATTGCATACAATTCCGCTCTCTTCTAATCAACGCATCTTGGGGGATGCCTGATCAGTTTTTTATGACTGGGTTGTGAGCACTGTGAACGCTCATGAACAAGATATAGCTTTCCTGTGTTTAGAAATAGTATAAAACTAAAATAGTCTGCAGAATATCTTTTTCCTTCCGTGGGTAATATAAGCTACAACATTGCGTCTCCCCAACCTGAGAAACAGTACCTAGGCTTTGTCAAAAAAGATCGAGGAAGTTTGTTGAAGGGGGAACTGTACAAAGGAATTCCTTGTTATATGATGAGCAGTCAAAGTTAACTTTGACTAACCACTGTGGGTAATACAATTGTAATGCAACTTCTCTTTGTGTGATTAATCTGTATATTTAGATCTGCATTCTTGTACCATATTTTTTATAGCATAAACCTCTGGGCACGAACATTTTGAAGTAACATATTTTTCACATTGGTTTAAAAACAGTTCTGCTTTAAAAAAGCAAAATAATGACAGACATCTCTCTCTCTCAAAAAAAAAAAAAAAAAAAAAACACCCCAAACAAAATTTCACAACAGCAACCCCCTCGCCCAAATCTATAACATTCAGAAGATACAAGAAATAATGTTCTTAATGTAAGAAATGTTACTGTTGGTTTCCCATCCTACGGTTATAAACCTCCTTTTGGCTTTGGTGTCATCAGTAATTCTTACACATGAGAAAACAGAGGTTCGGTAAAGATAAATATGCTTTCTCTTACTAGCCTCTTAAATTTGTGAACATGAGTTGGTAATGACTTTCAGATCCAAGTGGAAATTACCATTTCACTACAATGTGAAACTTGATTTGCTTGTATTGAGGCAAGCAGATATGGCAGCAGTATACCAATATACATAACCTTTAAGACACCTAAACTAGATTCTAAGGACAGGTTTTTGTGCTGTTGTGCTGCTTTAGAAATACAAGGAAAGCAATGCAACCAGGGTGGCTGCCTGGAAAAATACTATTTAGAATAGAAAGACATAGTTCGTTAAGCCTAGGGTGGGGTTTTCCTTCTTTCTTTTGAACATATACAGGTTTTAAATGAAAACATTGGAAATTCTTGAAAAAAATCTAAAACTTTTTTTTTTTTTGAGAAGTTGTTCAGTTTGATCTCTTTGACGTTCTTGGTATACCCCTGTAGAATGAATGTCGTGGTACCAGTGTGAAAGAGAATTGTAATAGGAATGAGCACACCTGTTCCTTCAACTACACAGATATACAGTTTTACATATATGGCTTTAATTCAGGAGCCTAGGGCTTTTGTAAACCTGTTTCTAAACCAGCATGATGCATAAAACAACTCTGGGTTATGTATAATAGGATCAGCTTATCCATTAAGAAGAGAAACTTTTTGTGCTCTTCAGTGAAAGAGTTGGTGGATACATTGGATACTCTCTCGCACTGGTATTCAGTCAGGCTGCTTGTAGTGCTGTACCTAACAAGATGTTTCCATACAAGCAGGAGTGTCAGTGTATCTACCCTCAGAAGAATTGCTAGTTATTCAGAAAAGAATGCAAGTGCCATTATTTTGTTCCTCCTGTCCTAGATCTTCCTAGAGATAGGCTAAGTTCCAGCTAGCAAGCATTCTGGTATACCTACTTAAATTTTTGAAAAAGCCTTTTTGGCTGTTTTACAGCATCCTGTTCCTGGGCAAAGCTGGGAGCTAATTGGGTGTATAATTACCTCCTGTTAGACATTTAAACAACTGGTTTTTTTGTATTTTTTTTTCCTGAGTAGTAGGGAGCCTTCTGGATACTAATGTTCTATTTCTTTCATAATAGCAAGTTAAAATAATCCCTCCTACCTGATTTTTACATTGGTTTAATTATGCAAGTTACACCAGGTTTCTGAAAGTGATTAATGTGGCAAAGATTACCTATTCCAGCTTCCATTTGTCAGAGGTGATTTTTTGTTGTTCTTGCTGTTTTCAGCAACTCAGTGTTTTCAGAAAACTCCCTTGAGGTTAACATTTTCTGTGTTTTTTACCAGGACAATTCAAAGACCAAATGAAGTTAATTTAAACTGTTGTTTAGCTGTCATCCCGCTGTCTCAGGTATAAGTCATTTCTGTGCTAGCTGGTTAGGATTATGGTATTTCAATAATCAAATATGTTTAGATCATGCGAAGACTCTGGTATCAAACCAGGACTGATAATCAGCTCATTAGTCCTCGAGTTATGACATCATTTGTCAGGCATGAGTTTTATATTCATTGAGGTGTTGCATAGATAGTTCCAACAGGAGAACTGTTTATTCAGCAGAAGATGACTTAAAGCTACCAATTAAAGGGCCATTATACCGTATAATCCAATTTTTAGGTGATTTAATCACTTGACAAATCAAAAGTTGCAAGTATATTTCACCTTTCTTGTTGCACTTCTTAAATGGTTCATGGAGGCTAGGTTATGAGGAAACTTCTCAGTTTCTGGTAGATTCCAGAAGTATGTGCTTTGTGGAGAAATTTCCCATTTATTTTATGTCTGTTCTTCTATAGAACTATGCCAGATGTTTACCTGCTAAAGATGTAGAACCAAATGCCCAGTATGTCTTTCACTTTATTCATTACTTTGAAGCATCCTTTTGGAGAGCTCAGAAAGCAGAGCAGGTATTTTTTTTTTTGTTTTGTTTTTCAACTGGAGAATAGTTGGTTCTCAGGGAGGATTACCTGGAATGAAAGTGGTTTCAGCCAAACCTTTGTTCTGCCTGAATAAGGTAGTTAATCTAAACAGATCTGATTATTGTTTGTGCTTTTTATTCATTTCTTTAATGAAGAATATTAAACTAGAAACAACTTACATTTTGTGTTTGGCAATACAATTTATGCATTTATTAAATTCCTATTATCTTCTTTGATTTTTAAGGGTTGTGTGTGTGTGCACATGTATGTATGTATGTATTTGTTTATTCATTTATGGAGGAAGAAGAAACCGATTGTTCTTTTTCTTGTCTGTGTTCTGGTGAAAGAATTACATTTTTGAGGGTATTGTATCTCTAATAAATGAGAGAAGCTGGAACTGAGGATGTTTTTTGAGAATGAGAGTGAAAAAGTGGCTCAGAAAAGTAAACTAGGTACTCATGTTGGGGAAGTTCCACTGAATCAGGGAATATGTTGAATGACTTGGTTGTCTCCTGTACCACAGAGTTAGATTATGATGAGTGATCTGCAGACAAGCCACTCAAAATGGAATTGCATGCACAGCTTTCTGCACCAACAGCTGCCTTATCTGTCCCTTCTTGGCTCTGTTTATTTCAAGCCAAGTCCAAAATAGAGGGAGTTAGGCATTAGTAAGGCAGACTTTATATCCTTCTTCCTTTTTATATTTTATAAACAGAAGGCAGGGATCTTGTATACAAGTAATGTATTTGTTACTTAGGATTCCAGATGAATGCATCTTCTTGGCCAATGTTTCTCTTAAGAACTCTGAATGGAGCTGAAATGGCACCTGCAGCGTTCTTTAAGAAGGTAAGAAAGGGGCTCCTACTAAACATGCTTTTGTCAGTTGGTTCATGGTCACTTTTTTTATTGAGGAAGCCAAGATACTGTGGTGTTCTCTCCAGCATGGGAAGGCAAGAATATTTTAAATTATTTTGAATTGGATTGGCAAGGGATGAAGCTAGACAGGAAGTGATCATCTAGTCCATTGGACCGTCATCGCTTTTCCCTAAGTTTGGACCTTTAAAGTGTGCTGTGTTATTCTGAAAAATTTTGTTAACTCATTTTTTGTGTGTCTCATGGATTTAAGATGTGATGCAGCTCTCATCTGTTGAGAGCACCATGTTCATGTTGTGATTGTGTGCAGGAGTAAAAGCTTTTAGTGGTAAATAAGAGCCACTGGAATACAATAGTGCTTGGGAAGGTTTTGTTAAATGTTTTCACTGGGTGTGTACTGATTGTTTAAAATGTAATGGGAATGTAGTTAAAAGTAGTAGAAAAAGGGTGTTCTGCCATGTTTTGAAACATAACTTCTGAGTAAATTACTGTGAAAACATGAAAAATTATGTTAAAACAAGAGTCCTATCAAAATGTCCTGTTGGTTCACTTTTTTTGTCTTAGTGTTCCTGTCAGGATGCTAAAATCCTGCTGTCACAGTGAATGAATTCATTCCTGATACTGAGAATGGGATATACAAGTATGTCAGCAAATCAAACAGTGGGGTTCAGACCTGCAGCCATGTTGCTTACATGCTAACTTTAAAGTTTTTGAGCTATGATAAATCATACTTTACTGTACTAGTCTATCAACATATCTAAGATCTTTTTTGGATGATGAGTTTCCTAAGGCAGGGTGGGAATTCAGGTTGCACTGAGTCACAACTTCTGCTGTGAGGGTACACTTTTGCTGGTCACATTGACTTGATTTTTGTTTTCCTTTTGTCTGCTTAGAATTCTTCCAAGGCCAGTTTGATTCACAGAGGCCTATAAATAATGTCCAGTGTTAATTAATTTTTGCATGGATTAATTGAGAGGTGAAGTTTGTACGAGAGAGTTATCAGTCCCCAGAAATATACTTTCCTGCAAACCTCCTCTTCCTTATTAACATGTAATAATTTTATTTTACTCTCTGTGTTGTCTTGTTGCCCAGACATAGTGTGTTGGGTGCAACCTATGGCTTATGGAAATTCTTTTAGCATAGTCTTTCTGTCATGAGGAATTTTGCTAATGATCCCAACTGTGTTCATGGGAACAGAATCTAGTTTTTATAGTACAGAAGAGCAAAAACAAATTTGATACATGAATAAGATTTTTTTTAATGTATATTACAACTTTTTGAGAGTAGTGAGTGTAAGAAGTAAGAATTTTGAAGAAAAAATAGTTGTTTGTTTGTTTGTTTGTTTTAAGAGGTTATACAAACACAAATGTTCTTAACCACCCTTGCTTTCATAGGAACCACCAAAGCCTGCACCAAACTGTTTTAAAGTTGGAATGAAACTTGAAGCTATAGATAGGAAGAACCCATACTTAATTTGCCCAGCAACCATTGGAGATGTTAAAGGAGATGAAGTTTTTGTTACATTTGATGGCTGGAGAGGAGCATTTGACTATTGGTGCAGATGTGATTCTCGAGATATTTTCCCAGTCGGATGGTGTAGCTTGACAGGAGATGCATTACAGCCACCAGGGAACAATGGTAAGATGACAAATAATATTGCTTGATTATTCTTCTCCTCAATTATAGCAGAATTTTAAAAACCAGCTGGCTGTATGCAGATAAGACTGAGGTTTGGTTTGCAAGTAATTGATGAAGCTGAAATATTGTTATATTTTTCTTTATGTAATTTAAAGCTAATGGTATAGTTTCTGGGAAATAGTTTTTGTCACTTCATATTAACTCTGGAATTTAATAATCTGCTACAAGCACTTTTGATAATCTTTAATTTTTTGTGTGCTTGGGAAGAATCTCGGGTTTAAACTAGGTTTGCTGTTTATATTGCGGATGGTTAAATATTCCTGTTTAATGACACTAATATAGTCTCTGCAGTAGCACGTTATATTATGCTAGCTGCTATGAAAGTAAAATAAAATAGTCTTCTAATAAGAAAATATTATAGTAACTTTGCTTCTATGATGTTTGAAGATTTAGACTGTGTATTTAGTGTTTTTTGCTTCACACTCCTGAAATTCTATTTTGAAGGTATGTATTCTGAATGCTTTATCATCCTCATACCTGTGTGGATGCTTGAACATATGTCTATAGAGTCCCTTTAACTAATAGCCACTGTCCTTTATAAGCTGTAGCCATCTACCCTAGGCAGAGGAGAAATGAAATCAAGGGGAATATCACTGAATATCATTCTTTTGCTACTCTGGGGACCTCTTGTCATGTTTCGGTAATCTGAAGTTTTGCTGTCAAACTGCTTGGGCCATTTTACCCTACTCCCTTCAGATTTGAGATAGAGGTTTAAAGAAGGAGCTGTATTTTAGTGAATTACTTTACTATTATTGGCCAGCATAATTTGTTCTAATGGTGAGCTTTCTTGCAGTTGGTGTTAAGTGAATGAGAAACAAGTAGACTGGTGTCATAGAGCTCTTCTCTAGAAGTACTGAAAGAGTAGAAGCAAGAAGGCAAGAAATCGGTCACTTTCTCTGCCTTCTCTGTCCCTATTTTCTTGATCTTATGCCAGCAGGTCAAGAACTGTATGGAAAATCTAAGTGAAATTAATCAAGAGTACCTTTCTCAGCTGCTTGTTGTTTTCTCTGCATCCCTGCCCTCATTTGCCTGTCTGTAATTACTGCCTTCAGTTACTGTCAATGGGACAAAGTAACTTTAATCTAGTTTAGTCTGCTTTGGCAGACTTCAGCTAGGAAGCGACTATGTGCGTAGCTATACTGCCAGATCCAAGATGAGCAGGTAAAAACCTGCTGTGAGAAGGCAGCTCAGGTGAGGTGAGGAAAATCTACATTAGATCAGAAGTTAAGTAATAGGTACAAAGCTGACTACAGCGTTAATGTTTGTGTGCTTCAGTTCCCAGTCTTTGACTCGTATTTCTCAGCTTCTTCAGAAGATTGCCCTTGTCTTGACAAATTATGAATAACATGTTATCATGGTAAGTTAATGACATTAATTGTGATGAAATAAAATGGCTTTATACAAAAGGGGGCTGTGTAAATAAGTGACAGGTAAAATTTTTTAGAAGATATTTTTGTGGCAGTTTAGATTGCTGCATCCAATTGCATCTTCTGGAAAGAAGCTTTATTAAATTGTTTAGGCTACTCCAGTTGCTGGAGAAATGTTTTGAGATAATATGTAGAGAAGTTTTCTTGCCTGTTCAGTGTTTGACAGAGATCAGACAGAAGAGTTGTAGAGCAAGTAGTTAGTAAAGATGATTACATATTGCAGTTGTTCAGGTAATAAAATGAACAAACAAAATTGTAGAGTATGTTCAGGGTTGCTGAAGGCTTGGAATACCTAAGCTGGATAATTTTTTATGAAGTCTATTGCTTTGTTATAAGAAATAATAGTTCTTTAAACATTACTAAGACTTGAGGCAAAATTGTTACATATTTTTAGTCAAAAATGAGAATTTTGGTTATGTGATAGAAATTGGGAGAGGGAGGTACAGGCTAGTGGGGATTTTGTTATTTGTAATTCTGAAAGTGAGCCTTAAGTTAACTGCAGTTTTATTAAAATTTTAATGTTTGCTTCTTTTTCCCCATCCTGAGCAGAAAGATTCTGTTGGGTTTTAAATTTTGCTGCATATCCTCGTTTGTTAAACATGCATACTGTATGCATTTGTCTAGTTTACATAGCTAGATGAAATATTTACTGCTCTCAGGTTTTTTCGCTGCAGTTTTATCCCTTTTGAGCCATTAAAGAACTGTAATGAGAGCCCTTTATTAAAATGTAAATAATAGCTTCAAGGAGAGTGTAATCAAGTCATTTTAATTCAGAAATATGATAACGTTGTCAGAAATCTTCGTTTAAGCCATGTTAACATTGGCTACTTCTTCCTCTGTAAAGGAAGAAAGTATGAGAGATACTGTGTTGTTGGAATTCACTTGAAATGTTACAGTGTCATTCTGGTGTAGACCTTTTTCCTGCAGGTTGGTTTAGTATCTTTGTCTTAAATTTACCATAGTAGAAAGTGAAAATACTTGACTGAGTGTGGCTTAGAATTTATTCTTTTCTGAGAGCATATAAATGTGGTAAATCACTAGTTAAAGGACCACCCCACCCTCCAGATTTTAGTGACCAAGCAAAAACGCTATCTCTTAATCTAAGTATGAAAGTGATATGTGATTCTCTAAGTTTCATCGATTCCTAAGATGACAGTCTCCTGCCAAGAGACTTATGTTTTTAGGGCCCAGTTTAACACTTTGAAAGAGAGGTGAAGACTTGCAGTAAGGGAGGCTTAATCTAAAAATTGGGGGAGACTCTATTCCAGCAGTTTAGCTGTTTTAGGTTGCCTGGAGAGAATGTAGGACTTCTGTTGTGGGAGGTTTTTAAGAACAAATTAAACATAGATGACTTAGGTATGGTTAAATTTACTTCAGAAAAAGTTACAGGATATATTTATTCTTTTCAGCCCTATCTTGTGTGACTCCCATTGTTTTTAGAAAGATAACACAATTGATAGAAGATAAAAAGGGGAAGGTAGGTAAAAGGCTTTTCTTGGACAATGTTTTTTTTAACATGCAGGCGTTAGTCTTGTGACTGGTGTTTTATCTGTGATCCTTTTCAGCAAATGTAAGTTAGGTGGACCTGGGTGTTAGGGTATGTGCACAGTGGTATGAAATGTAGTCGTACTATTTAATAGTTATACTAGCAGTAGCTCTGCTTAGTTACTATTGTAGTTGGTTTCTCTAGAAATATCTCTGGTAATAGTGATCTATGTAATACATGGTTTGGCAACAGTGCTTGGTTTCAGCTTGACCAGCTGAAGGTTAATTCCCAAGGTTAATATCCTAGGGAAGCAGTAGCTTGTTTCTCTGTCTCTCTGTGTCACTTCAGTGCTGCTAGAGATGGCTTGTTGCTCAGGAACATCAGCGTGAACTATAGCTGATGATTGAAGTTGGTGTGATAGTGTCTATGCTGGATCAATCTGAAGGACCATCTGCTCTAGCAGACTTTCTTTGGTGGTAGCTGGAAGCAGATGTCTGAAGAAAAGCATAAACACATAGAAGAGAGGTTTGCAGAAGTGTTACTAATATCTGGCCGTTTGTAACCCAGCACATCCGAAGGCCAGGAATAATGCCTTTATGGGGAATACCTCCTGGGGGATTTTGATCTATTCTGCTCAATTACATTTTGGAGCCATCTGAACTTGTAGCACCTACAACATCCTGTAGCAGAGAGTCCTGTACTTAAGGATATGTTCTGTGGAAAAGATGTTCTGTTTCTTTCTGGTAGTTTCATTTGTTATCCTCTAGTTCTTGTACAGAAGCAGATTCTTGTACTTCCGGTTCTTGTACTGGAAGAGACAGTAAACAGTTACTCCCTGACGGCCTTTGTCATTTCAGTCATGATTTTATAGACCTATATTCTGTCTTACCTCAGTGGTCTCTATTCCAAACGTGAAGTCCTGTTCTGTTTTGTTTTTCCTTGTATGGGATCAGTGTAATTCTTTTGATCATCTGTGTTCTTATGTACTATTTCCATTTCAGCTCTGTCATTTTTGAACCACTGGAAACAAATGCACACAGTATATAAGGCTCAATAGCATTGTGGTGTTTTCTGCTTTGCTTTTTGTTCCTTTTATAATAATTCTTAACTTTCTATTTGGGATTTTTATATTGCCTTGGAGCAATGAACTAATACTGTAAAAGAACTATTGAGTTTAATTCCAAGATGTCATTTTTGTATAAATCATCTAATAGCCCATCATTGATGACAGAAGCTGGGTTATTTTGAATTGCTTGACATTTGAATTTCGTCTGTTGCACCCTCACCTGATGAGCAGCTGCTCGGTTTTGCAAGATCTTTCTCTACATCTTTACTGATTCAAGTAATTATTTAGCAATTGTTACTATCTCGCACTTTATTTCTTTTTCTAGCTCTTACATGTATTGAATGACACAAGCCTGAGCAGAGATCTCATCAGGAGTTCTCTAGAGTCTTCTCTTGACTGTGGAAACATGTCCATTTATTCCTGACCACTGTTTGGTATTTTCCAAGAAATTCTTCAGAAGGATCATGAGGATCTTGCTTCATATCCGTTGTCAGCTTAGAGGTTTGGGGGGTGGTGGTTACTTTTTAAAGAGTTATAAAGAGAATTTAAAAATACAAATGCAAATGCACAGACTACATCAATTGGCTTTCCATTGACTCCTTAAAAAAAATTGTAATATATTTGTGAGGTTTTGTCATTTCTTTACAGAAAGCATGTTTGGTTCTTCCCCAGTATATTTTATTTATCTCTGTATTCATTACTTCTATTATGTACAATAGCTCTAGCAACTTAGCCAGTGCAGACATCAGGTATCCTGTCCATAACTTCCTGGAGCCTTTTGAAAATGTTGGAATCGCATTAACCGCTTTTAAGTCTTTGGACCTGAAGCAATTTTAAGGAAGAATTTGCACAGCACAGTCAGTAGGTTGGTCATTTCATCTTTGGTTTCCTTAAAACTCTTAAGTACTGTCTGTCCTGCCAACTCTTTACTGTTTGTTTTGTCTCCGTTCCCTAACCTCTTCTACTGGCACTTCATGTCAGAGAACTTGTTTCAAATCACTGTAAAGAGTGGTTCTGGTATGGGAACTTATGCAAGCTCCTTTGGAGTGAATATGAATGCAAAAAACCATACAATTTTGTTGCTTTAGCATCATCTTCTGTGTGCACTCTTTCTGAAATCTGATCATCTGTTGGCTCTATAATTTCTGCTTTTGGTATGCTTTAAAAAGGCTTTACTAGTTTTCATATCTTTTGGATGTTTTTCTATTAACTCTTTTTTCTGGGTCAAGCATATTGTGCTCTTCTATTTAACCTCCATAGTTGGTGATTTTTATTTTACTCACTTGGATATTAGAAATCTGTTACCTATGGCCAAGAGTAACTAGCTGTACTTGAAGGTTATGACTGAACTAGAAAGCAGGTAACTGGAGATTGTCTGAACAGTTTCTGTTGGCTATTTCTGTATAAACTCATTTTACTATTTAGTCATTACATGTAAATGGCAGTTACTTAGGTAACCCGCCTCTTTATTTATAATATAAGCAAAACCTGTTCCATAAAGGAGCAAAGAAAAGAACAATTGGGAACAAGCTGTCTGGGAAATAAGTAGTTTCAACTGCAAAGATTACTTTATGTATAAAGTAGTGTCCATCATTTAGATGTGAACAGGGGCTGGTGAGGGATCAGTTTCTATATATCCCTGATCCCCACACCCTTCTAAAAATGGATCTCGGATAGGTCAAGGTGTGATTGTGGACACAGGAAGTCACGCAGGAGGAATGGCTCTCTGAGATCCACAGGAGAGAATTTTGGTGACCAAAGGAAGGTGAGGCAGTAATCTAAATAAAAAGAGTGATACATTGTAGCTTTTATCCTTAGCTCCCCCCCCCCCTTCAGCCTTTCACTCCACCATACGGTGTGTCACCTCACTGCTTTTCTCCCAATTCAGTGCATTTATTGTCAGTGAGAGCAATCTTCTTTCATTGTGCTAATCAGCCTGTGATATTAAAGGTCTCCTTTAAAAGCTGTCTGCAGCAATAAGAATAGTACAGGCACAAGCTGAGATTAAAAGTGTCTTGTTTGTCTGTTTTATGATTTCTTAGTTTAGTTTTATTTCATTTTCAGCCATGGTCTCAGTACTTTGTAGAGATTTTTCCAAGCTAGCTACCAGAAGCATACTTCTCTGTTATTGATAATGGAATTATGTCAAAATAACTGTGCTATATTTTCAGCTGAATTATACCCAAATGTGCAACAGCATTATAAACTTCAATACTACTTTACAGTGTTTGCAGATAAAACAAAAAAGTGTTGAAACCGCTTGAAAGAGCTACTGCAGATCTGTGAAAGGCCTCTGCATTGTTTACTTTTAAAATAGCAAAAAAAAGTATCAGATAAGCACGGTAATACTTAAATTTCATTAAAGAAAGAAATAAATGGTGAAACAGTACAATTTCGTACTGTTGGAGGTTTTGTTTTTCTCTCAGTGCAGCCAGCTTCCTTTCATGAACAGGTCACAGTAGTTAAATCAGGCACATACAGTAAGCAGATTTATGCTGTCTTCAGAATTGTACATGAAAAACTCCTTAGTGCTTCAGGCTAAAATCTGATTTGCCACATTCTCTCACATGTTAAGCTTTTTTTATTTGGTCTTAATGTTTCTTGGCATCTCACAGCAAGGTCTGGATGGTGCTGCTACAGGGCAATAATCACTTCGGAAAAGGTAAAGATTTTGCCTTTTCCCAAAGCCGCAACCTCATTGTCTGGTTTCCTGACCACCTTACCACATTTATTATAAAGTAATTGTGATTGTCTTTTAAAATGCAGGTGTTCCAAGTGCACATATTTTTGACTGTTACATAGAAAAGTTTTTTATTTGCTCTTCTTCAGGTCCTATGGCATCACTGGCTCTGTTGCCCAGCTAGCAGAGGGAGCTGGCTGAATTGTTTGCAAGTGTGTGTTAGTGCATATAAGTAATGTCAGGAATACCAATGGTGCCATTCAAATCCTATGCTGAGACAGAACAAACTGGGGCTTTGCACTAACTGTGGGCATTTCTTTTTTCCTCCCCTGAAGCTTGTTGTATTTTACTGTCTCATTTTGGGCCTGCTCTTCATCTTGGTGATGCTATTGGGGGAAATGAGTGCAGCATCTGTTCCCAGAGTTTTCTGCAGGCCTTGTTTTGGTCTCTGGATAACCATTTAAGATTTCACTTGGAAAAAAATCAAAATGTTCCCTGTTCAGGACAATTTGAGGGACAGTTCCTGTTGTGATGCACAGTGAAGGAAACAGCACCAAGCACAAAGGCTACTGAGAGAGAACTACCAGATCTGTTTGTGATGAGAGATTCACTTAGTACATTTTCCATCATTAGATTGTTACATGTGCACTGTTTTGAAGAGCTTTGAAAAGGAGGTACTTTCTAGGCACGCTTATGAACATTCAAATAATGCGGAAAAACAGGCAGAGTCAGTGATGAATCTGAGGGGGCAAGAACTAGGTGAAGAATCTGGCAGGGAAGAACCAGGATGCTAAAACCCTTACCCAAGGCTGTAGAGCTAGGCTTTGCCATGCTTCAGGACAGATTCATCACCAGCACACCCAAACAGTCTTTAGGTAACTCAGATTTGTGCTGCTGAGAAAGTTCATCAGATGCTTTTTTCCTCTTCCCCCTTCTTAGCTTAGAGACTATTAACACAATACAGTTCAGTTTCTTGCTAGCATGGTTACGACGACAATGCTTTGTTGAAGAGCGAGACCTAGAAGCTGACTTTTCACAGTTCTTTCTGGAGATGAACTGTAGGGATCTTCCCAGGAATTTTGTTTTGTTTGTATCCCTCCACCTAGCTGGGCTGTTTGTGTTTTGTTTGTTTTTGAAAGTGGTGTGTGTTAGTTTAGTTAGCAGTGGTTTTTGATGGAGCTTAGCTGGCACAGGTACCCCAAAAGATCATAGATTTGTTCTGTAGGTGCTAGCTTGACTATTTCTAGAAAATGTGGGAGACCAGTGCTATGACTGAGGATGTGGAAGAGAGTAGCAAGTGCTGTGATGCAGTTTCGGCAAGTCTCTGGGAAAGAATTGCTTTCCTTCAGTTCCTTGTTATATTTACTTAGCCCTCCCTTTCGCCTTTCAGGACTGGGAAATGAAGGCTAGAATTTTTCACAAAAGGTACCAGGAGACTTTTTTATACTGGAAGCAGAGATTGAAATCTAGAAAGAAGGAAATTGTAAGCCATGCTGTCCATATCTTGCTAAGGTAAATGTCCAAGTTCTCAAGTGCAGAGTTGCTTTTCAGACAGCAAAACAATGAATTATAATTGATTTTATATTATAGTGTCATCCTAATACCTCACAGATCTTTTAACCGGAAGTAATCCAAACATAAATTGAAAGAGCTAGAGTGTATTACAGATGCTTGTTGTGCTTTTGTATGGCTCTCTTCTTAAATTCCTTGTTTGATTGAGACCCAAGGACATACTTTTTTTATAATCCTTGGCAGTAAGCTTTCTCGAAAAACTGCTAATCTTTTCCACCTCCTCTCCCAGCTTGTCAAAACTATCATGATAGTAACTTACTATATTCAAGACGGTTAATTTTATAGCTAAAATCCAAGGCTAGAATTCAAGAAGTATGTTTCCATTAGTTCTGCTGTGGAATTCTCACATGGATTTAGGGTAAGCTGTTAAATCTCTTTGCCTCCATTTTTTTAATTTGTAGATGAGAGAAGGGCCAGGTTTTTATATTCTCAAGAAGAGCATTCAGCTTCACTCTCAGTGGGGGTATAGGAACAATACTGCAGTGCCAATAGAATCATTTCTGTCTTGAAAGCAATGCTGGTTTAAACACTGAATTATTGTTTTTATTGCCCTAATTGGCACCTTAACCTCAGGTAGCAATGCTGTGTTCACAGAATATATGGAGGTACAGGCCCCTTTGCTTCATATCATTTCACTTTGGCTTTTTGAAGTCTTTTATTGCAATTGCTGCTCTATGACACTAAATGAATGGTAGATTTCTAAAATTTAAGTATTACAGATCTGAAGCTTTTGTTCCTCATTCTAGATAAAAAGGTAAAGTGAAACCATTGCTATGAATGGTTTAAGAGAATTTTAATAATTAGAATTGCATGAGAGTTGAGGCTTCTGAGCTGTCATTTGTCCCATCTCCTTCCCAAGAGCTGGAGATTTTCAGTGGCTTCAGATTTCACTTAGTCTGGCAAGAGATCTTGAGGGGGTCAAATTTTGCAGGCGTGCATGTGTCTGGTCAGTTTTTCTGCTTCTACAAGCAGAATTTGGCCCTCATCTAAAGTCTAATCTTTCATATCCTTTGCTTGCAAATAAGTTCAGTTGACTGCAGTGGGTCCGCTTGTGCAAATAAGGGCTGAATTATGGTAATGCATTTTCAGGCTACGGGTCCCAAGATGTTTGGATTTTTGTTTTTTGCTATGTACGTTGCATACAAAGATTGTAAGTGTTGGATTCTCACAGGAGTGATTTTGGGAAAAAATTGAGAATGTTTTGAATGAGCAGCAGTTAGAAGTATGAAAGATAGCTGTGTATTTCATGAAGTTAGTCTGCTATACCTTTCACTAATATGACAGTATAACTAGAACTCTGTAAACTTGGAAAACTCTGTTCATTTGCTAACGTTTATATGCTAAAGTGTGTTTATGTAGCATGAGCTCTGGCCTTCAGTTATTGTGGACGCTGGTACAGCTTTTTGGATATAAATAAAAGACATGGGAAAGAATGCTGTGCAGTGCATCAAACTGCCGAAACTTGAGCAGCTGATATATTTTTTTTTTAGAAGAGCAGCATGAAACAAATGCTTTATTTCGTTTGTGCAAATGAGAAGATCATTGTGATGCAAAGCAGTATCCTGAAAAGGCAAATGTGCTTTTTCTGTTGTAAATATCCCAACTAAATACTGCAGTAATTGCAAGCAGAGCTTGGCATTTTTTCTCTCTATTCTTTTCATCAATATATTTTAACAAGTTCTCATGAGACTATTAAAACGTCTTAGTTTTTGGAACATGTGGTCTAGTGGGGATAACTTTGTCTACAGATGCAGTGGGTTGGCAGCTAGCTTTTGCATGTCTTTTCATTTCCCTCCAAATTCTGTGACCCAGCGTAACCTTTGGTCTCCCTCCGAAGGCCGGGGTGAAGGAAGTATGAGCAGGTGACTGATGATCACTGTCAATACAGCCTGCAGACAATATGGGAATTACTTTAACAGTCTCCTGCTTGCTTGCACTCCCCCCCGCTCCTCTCTTAAATCAACAAATGCAAATAGCTGGCTCCTCATTTGCTCGTGTCTTGGGGAGGCTGCCCAGGCAGCATGGGCTTTGTTGTAGTCCTGCTTGCTCAAAAAAGCAGCTTCGGCCCTAGTCAGAAGAAAAAATATCAAATGGGACCTGACCCCCCCCCCCCCCTTAATGGTTAATGCTGCTAATATTTGTTCCTCTGGCGTATACAGGTAGGAAGATACTGTGATAAAAATACTTGTATTTGTATTTCAAGGGGGCAACATGAAGTGGTAAGAACGGTTGGCATTGTTAGTCTTTGTCTGGTAAATACCCTTCTGGGAAGGAGGAGGGATGCCCAGTGTGTAGAAACGCATACCTGTGCTCCTAGAACCTGTTGACATTAAAACTTGTTTGCTGTTGACATTGTAATTAGCTGCGTATTTAACATTAGCAGTTTATTTACTGTGCAAGAATACGAATGCATTTGCTAGGTTTCAGCATAGACAGAGGCACAAAGGATTTGCGAATCCATGTTACCTTACAAGTTCATGAGTATTTTAAAAACACCTAGTTGGGTGGCGCAAATAAGTAAAAAGAACGATATTTTACATTGGTATAAGCATAATACAGGACATAATGCATAGTATTGTGTTGTACAGTATACATTTGATATTGTTTTCCTTTCCAGATGTACATCTTAATTGAGTTGTCATTCAAAGATTCAGAGACAGAAGAGTAATGCTATGCCAGCATTTGGTTAAAATTCTGTTCAGCTTATTGTAAGCTGTCATATGTGAGAAAAAGTTTTGGTATACATGAATAGAAGTGGTCACTTTCCTCATCCAGAAGGTGGTCCTTCTCAGATACCTAGGGATATAATGTCTGTATTTGATGTATTAGGATTACAACCAGCCATAATGAAGAGATTTCTCCTGAAGACTGTTTGGGGTGTTAGATTTGTAACTGAATCAGACAAATCACAATGTATGCAAATGGTCCTAGAGCTTTAAAAATATGTGCCAGTAGAATTTGTGTTTTGTGTTTTATAAGAAGCCTGTTTACAGCATGTAGTTCATCTTACCAGGGCATTTTATTTTGCAATTACTTTTATTCTAATTTTTTTGCCTAAGAGTTAACAGTTATGAAGTAACAGTTTTAAAGCTAAATGGTGGGGTGTTCAGGTGAATATCATGCACATAGCTAGGCACTAAAGCTGTTACTCAATCTTTGAAGTATATTCTTTTCTCTAGATCTCTTTTCAAATGTATCTTTGGGTTTTATTTCATGTTTTATTTGCTTACCAGAAAGTCTCAGAATACTAATATTCTGGGAGAAGACATATTCCAAATTCACAAAAAATCCAAGAAATTAACTATTTAGAAACTCCTTATGCTCCAGTTTTAGTCTGCAGAAGTGCTTTGGATCAGGCACTAGTGACTCACAATCAAAGCCTACTTTAACCTTAATTTGCAATAATTTTAAGTTATGTCACACTAAGTTCATAGTGTTTAAGTTTAGGATGAGTCACTGAGTTTTTCCCTGCATCAGTGAACTACAAAAGGTTGTGGTCCAGATAGTATCATTTTAAGCATCATCCAGTTTTAATGTAAAGACTTCAAATGATTTCAGATATGTTACGGGTTCCCTCTCCTTTCTTACACCCCTCCCAACAATAAGGTGGTTGTCACAAAAATTTCCTGTTTCGACCCTTTGCTTACCTTTTCTGTAGTAGATTCTATGTCTGTCTGTCGGACATCAGGGCAAAGAAATAGAATTACAGTAGAGTAAAGTAGTAGAAATACAGAAATTCTCTCTGGGCTTAGTCATTGCTTTTTTGGGGCACAGGTACTAGTCTAGTATGGTGCAGAGCGTCTTGTCATGAAGGACGTATCTGTACACATAGCTTCTGTCTGAAATACTCCTGTTGTTTTAATCAGTCTGTTGCTAAGGGAATTGTTAAAATAAAATCATTATTACTTTGGAGAAGAGTTAGATGGGTGAAAATGATTGCTAACTAGGAAATTTTATTCAATGAAATCTGATTATAGCTTGCAGGTTCACATCAGATTATAACATATTCACATCCTCTACATATTGGATCAATTTTGTACTGAAATGGCAGATTCAACAGGGAATTACTTCAGTGTAAGAATGAATAAAAAGAATGTTTTGCATTTTATTTCTGGAAGTCCTTCCTTCAAATAAAATTTTACGTCTGGATGGCTCCAGGTAGAAAATACCAGGGAATAGTCATGTGAACTTCAGCTTTCAACCTGGCATCTCAGACAAATACTAATTGAGGATACTTTGCCTATCATCAGTTTCTCCCCTTTAGTTGGATGATTTTCTTCACTGCCCAAAATTTTTGTGTAGCTCCCTAGAAATAGTTGGCCTATCTTGTATTTGTAGAAACTGCTCTTATAGGAGGATGGCTTTTGTGGGCTATATAATTTGTGAAGTATTTTGAAGGCTGCCTAGATGAATGGCACCTTATAAATATCTCAGTAGTAACAATGAAAATTATGGGAAGCATTTATAAGGTGAGTGGATTCTTTTTAATTTATATTTTAATGTTTTTTCTTAAAGAAGTCCCTCTAAAATAATGAGTATAGTGAGTTCATTTCTTGGATTTAGTAAAGTTATGTAGTTTCATGCCAGACACTTAAATTCAGCATATCCAAATATATTTTAGAATGTAAATTATGCACTACACTTTTTTTTAAGCCTTTGTTACATACAGAAAAGTTACATTCCATCGTTCATTTTGAGGTTTTTTTCCCCCCCTTCCCTTTTGTTTTTGTTTTTCCTCAGTTTCCATTACAAAGAGCAGTGCAAAAATCCAATCTTCCCCTTCCAAAGTGACCCGGCGTTCAATGCAGTCTCCACAGAAATCTGCTCCAGTACCGACGCAACGGGGCAGGAAACCAGGTCGGGGCAAACCCCCTGGACAGTCTGCAGTTCCCAAGAAGGGCAGGTCTCCTAAAAATATTCCCCTGACAAAAAGCACCTCTCATACTGAAAATCTTAAAACAAGGAAAAAAAGTTTAAAACCTGGAAAAAAGGTTAGTCCTTATCTACTACTTTACTTTATATTGCAGATTTTTTATTTTTTTTTAATTCTATCTTCTCTTCAGCCTTAAGGGCTTTATTATATTCAGAAACTGATTACAAGAAAAACTCTGGAATTGCTGTTCTGGAATATTTATTTCAGTATAAGCCTCTGTGGATAATCTTATTCTAGAAAAAGATTACCAGTTTAGATTAATTTATGGATGAGTTATTGGGGATGGAGAAAGACTATTCTGGAATAGCCATTTCCAGTAAAATTTCAAGAGTAGGGAAGCCTTTAGGCTATTTAGTCTGGGTTATTTTGTTGCTGAACCAAATACACAGTTCTCTTGATGTTGTTCTATCTCTGGTTTAGAAGCAGTTAGAGCCAGCGGGGGTCTTGGGGCAAAACTTAGGCATCTTAAGCATACAGCTGGATTTGCAAAAATCAATCTCTTTGCTCCCTAATCCTGGAGATACTAGTGTGCAACAGGAAGCTTCTCTCGAGGCAGTAATGTCCCCGGGTGCCTGGAGCGCTGCCCTGGGTAGGCCTGCCTCTGCGGCCATCTGAAAGCCTGGGTGCCTTTCTCCCTTCGAAGTACAGCCTAGACACTTCTCTCAGGCTGCAGGTCCTCTGCTGTTTCAACGAATACCAATTGGTGCTGCTTCCACTCCTCCCCCCCACCAAAAAAAAAAAAAAAAAAATAACCCACACAAATGCTCCTACAAAGAAGGATCACAGCAGGGCAGATTTAGACAAGTCTTAAATTGCCATGGAAGTACAATCTAACTTTTCTAAGACTTGTTCAGGCACTGCAGTTCCAGCAGTGCTTCGAACGGGCGGGCCACCTAAAGTAGCAGTCCTGCAGTATCTTTCCCCAAACAGCTCGTCCCTTGCCCCTGCGCTGCTCCCTCCTATGTGCTAGCACGAATTTGGGGGGGAGGGATGGCTTTCTGATCCCCTTCCCCCCAATCTGGTTCACTGTGTGGCTATGGGAATATTTGTAGTGAGGCGTGGGAGGGGTTGGACTAATGGCATGAGTGGGACTTCTCCCTTCAGTGAGTGTTAATGAAGTAACTTTAATAGAGCATGCCTAAAAGGCACTAGCACAAAAGTGGAGGCAGTCAATTCTTCGCAGTGGTGGCCACAGGATAAGAAATGGTTCTGGGGATTGGAAGTAGAATCCCAAATGCCCCCTCTTCTGCTGTTTGCCCTTTCCACTTGGGCACCCAAGTTAGCAGGCTGCTGATACAAGCAGCCTTGCTACTAGCTTTTGCTGGTAGCTCGCTAGCCTTGCTCACTGGCTTTTTCTCTTTCTTGGTATATGAAACTGCACAGAGACGCAGATTCAATAAGTGGCAGGTGCTCCCACGAAGTCTCAGCTGACGGATAGGTGTTCTCTATTTGTGTGAGGAGTTTTGAAGGAGAGCATTGAACACAGGACTTTTATATCTTGAGGAAGGAATCAGGAAGGGCAGGATATGTTTTGTGTAAGAGTTTTGTGCTCTATCTTTTGTGAAAAAGAAATTGAGAAACTTCATGTGTCCTTTGAAAGAACAGTTGGAAAGGTTTTTGGGCTCTAAGGCCTCTCTGATTGCAAGTGTGTGCTTGCAGCACTGAATTGGGCACCTGATCATACTCTGTGTAAAATAGTCTGTCCTGTGTGCTGCTGCCTGGGAATGGGGGTTACTACTGACACTCCCCATGCTGGAGCGGTGAATCTGATGCAACAAAACACACTTCTGATATCCTCTTCGGGACCAGGCAACTAGGAGTTAAGTTTTGTAGTACATGAGTTTGTGGTGCCTGTCTAACTTCAAATATTGCTATATTAACTTTTACATGGACAAACTTAAAATGAGCTCCTTTTAAGAATCCATGGAAGGTTTTTAACTGCTGCAGTGATAAGACTGGCAACATGTTATACATGTGATTTAATGATCATTCTGATAACTATCAAGTACAGCCTGTGTTTACTTTATAAATTCGCCCACCAGCATGAGTTCGTTACTGCATCTTGGTGTATTGTTTGAGCAAAGTTTAGTTTTATATAAGATGGTGATTTCTGTTAATGTCCTACTTTACTGCAGTCTTTATCAACAAGATGCATTTAAAAGATATTACATATGTGCATGCTCTTCTTTGGAGTATTAGAGCTGTTACTATTAGAGTGAAGAGGAAATTGTTTTGTGGGAGTTCTGCGTATACACAGTGTATTTGACATGGAGAGCCATACAGCCTGTATACTCAAATGATATGTGCTTAGATGTTGGAATGTGATTTCTTTCTTTTTTAAGCCAGGTCAAACAAATTTTTTTTGGACTAAGCAATTGTGCTTCAAGTGTCAGTGAACTGTGTGCTGGTTTAAAACCTGTGTATTTAGGGAGATTGGTCTATACCTGATACACTGTAGATTTGTTTAACTTTTACATTGAAGAAGCAGTCTGGGACTCTTTGCCTTTTTAAGTTTGCTACGCTACAGTGTTTATCATTATGCAGGTATTAATTTTTATTATACAGTTAGGAATGTTAAGCTTTTGTGTCATTTTCTCCTTTATCTAAATGTTTTCTGAGCTTCTCCATAAGAGTGACAAGCATGTCGGGTTTTTTTCCATTATTCTTTCCCATTTTGGACTGTATGGTATTACTCTGTCATAATGAAAAAGAAATCTTTACATCTTTCATTACTTTTGAAAGTAAACTTTTATATAACAGTACAAAGAATTCCTTCCAGACCAGCTGGTAACACACGTTTTCTTGAATAACAGCCTTGATTTAAGTATGGATCACAGCCCTCAATTTGACCCTACAAATACAGAATTTTGAAGTATCTATGTAAAGTCTGTGTCGAAGTTAGTCATATAATGCCAGACTCTGTGTAGAGCCTTCTGCAGGCAAACTGTGCTCGCCTGCTCTCTCAGCTGGCAGGGTGCCAGCTAGCGAAACTCTGTGCCTGGGCAAATGTGCTCCATTTCCCTGCTGGGAACATGGTCTGCCTCATGAAACTGCATGGCTTTTGGATCACAGTTTGCTGCTCTGCAGTTTTGGGTTGCAAAATGAGAACCTCAGTTGAGCAAGCATAATGTGCTGTATTTCCAAAACACATGCTTTTTCGTCATTCTGAAGAAGCGGGTAGGAAATGACTGGCTAGCCTGATCACATTTGTGTGTTGGTTGTGGAAGATAGATGGTTCCTCTGTCTTACAGTTTAGTATTTGTATTTCATTTTCATGCCTCCATTCCATGCCTCCCATTCCCTCCCCTCTCCCAGCCATTTGACCACCCATGTTTTGCAGCATGATGAAAGACAAATGGTCCCCAGAAGAGTAAGTCCCCTCTCCAGAGAGGCCTTCTGGAATGTCAGACTTAAGATCAAAAGCTCCAACTTCCTAACTGCATTTTTGTTCTCTGTATTAAGGATGACAAGAGACCTTTCTGTTACCCAAAGCTAAGATGTATTGGCAATTTCTGACAAGTAATACATCACTGCTTGGTTCAGTATCTGACCCAAGCCACCTCTGCTTATTCACCATGCAGTGCCAGACTGTGCCAGTGCATCTCTTATGTTCATGGCGATTCCAGGTAGTGCCATATTGTCAGATAGTTTCTCCAGCCAAACCTGTCTTCTTTGAGTCATGGGCACAGAAATTTTCTTGACATGTCTTGGATTTCAGAAAAAAAGTCAGTTTGTTCTTTATAGGTATTGTGGAGAGGTTAAGCACTAACTGCACTTAGGAAGCTGTGTACTTTGATTGCTAACTGAATGATTTCGTAATACATTATGTAGTAAATATACTGCTTATACAACTTTAAAAGATTAATACTGCTAAATGGAAGAGGAGTCCATAGTGAATGAAGACACTTGCATTCTCTTTGTTTGTGATATAAATAGACGTTTCAGCCCTTATCTATAAAGATAAATGGCTACTTTGTTCTACTTAGCTGTGTTGAAATGGAAAAGCAACACCATCCAGCATTTCCACAATCAAACTCCCTGCTACTCATGCCACTAATGCTTTTATCTCTTTCCCTGAAATTGAACAGGAGCTGGCATAAAAGTAATTTACCTGATGTAAAAGTTGTCTTCGTTAGTTTAAAAAAAAAAAAAAAAAAAAAAAAATTTCCTTTTTCCACAAATTTGATCTGTGTTATTCCACATGTTAAGAGACCTTTTCCTACTCACAGTTATGTGGATCCATTCCCTGTTATTGTGGTATCATTCATAGAACAGTTGAGGTTGGAAGGGACCTTTAGAGATCATCTAGTCCAACCCCCCTGCTCAAGCGGGGTCACCTGGAGTAAGTTGCCCAGGACTGTGTCCAGATGGCTTTTACATGTCTTCAAGGATGGAGTCTCCACAGCCTCTGTCTGGCAGCAGCAACGATTGTTTACAGAGCAAAGCGATGTTGGGAAGCACTCGTGGTACAGTTTTCAAGAAACATTAAAGGAACTGAGTTCTCAGATACCATTGCCTCCCTTGAAACTCTAGCTTGCCTGAATTTCCTCTTGACTATAGATCAATGTTAGAAATAAGTCCTTACCACATGAGTCCTTACCACATGTTATTTTTATAACACTTCTAAACATGTTAGAAATGCCTTCCTTGTACATGTCTCTCTTCTAAACACCAATCTAAACCAAATTACAGCAAAGCATTTCCATTACTTCAGGTGGAAAGTAAAGCACACTGACCAATTTACAATTCTTTGTGCTACAAGTTCTGATAGCCTGTCATATGATAGGCTGCAAATGAGTTTGGTACGGGAAAAAAAAGTTTTGATAACCTGTGTGACTAGATTATAACTCTACTGATTATTTGATGTCTTGCTTAAAGTACCAATTACAGAAAGCAAATGATTATTTGAGAATTTCAGCCCCTTTAAAACAAGCTGAGGGAAAATCTAGAAGCACTGTAAAGTTGACACCTAAATTTGAATCAGGCTATGTATGGGAATAGCTACTGACTAATTTTTTGGGATTGTGATAAACCTAGATGTTTGGAAGAGTATGGATAGGAAAGTAATCCAAAACACTACTACTGTGATTCCAGGGCTTAGAAGGGTCATTAATTGACATATAAAGCTCATTTTTTTGCTGCTCCTTTTCAGATAGAGGTGGGTTTCTTTTCAAGTCAGTTCTCTCTCATTGCCTTACTTAAGTAGCTGTAAATGGACACTAACAGTTTCTGGTATTCCTTTCCTAGCCTTTATGTTCTTTGCAGTGTGTAGTACTTCTGTAGTGAGTAACCACACATCTTCAGTAGTACGATAATTGATAGCGCAAAGTTTTTGCAAACTCTTAAAAAAACAAACAAAAAAACCCTTGACTTTTGTTTTTTTGTTTAAACAGAAAAAAATTTTGCCAGAACAACCGACTCCAGCACCACCACCACCTCTTTCTTCTCCTGATGGGGACAGTGGTGCAAAGCAGATACTTAAAGATGGAATTGGTTTGTCTGGGGCAACTGCAGCAGTTATATCCACAGGTAAAAGGAAAAAAAAATAGTGTGAAATGGCTTCCATTTCAAGAAAACTGATAATGTCATATTACGGAAAATGTGCTGCTAACATATTACTGTAAATCATTATTCTACTACCTTTTTTTCTTTTTTTTAAAGATGTTTGTGGGTGCCAGTGTTACTTTGTAGAACTGGTATTTTGATGCCTGCGTCGTAGCAAGAAGTGCTGGAACAGCAGGGCTTTTGGCAGTTCTGCTAGACCTGACGCTTTGCACCTGTCTAAAGGAGTATTCTGAATGGTTCCTTCGTGTCTGTCCCACTCTTTAATATATGAAATGGCAGTAGATGTAGTTAAAAACCCATGGGATATTTTGGTATCATGCAGACTATACTACAATATAATAATATCTATATCTCTCTATAGCCTTACGTTAAAAGAAAGAACTCAGATTATTTAAACCAAGTAAAGGCAATGAGGAGAAACATATTACCACTTCCTTCTATGTTTGTTTTTTAAATGTAATGAAATATATTTGAAAAACTGTGAGCAAAACAAAATAAGCTAGTTATTGAACTAACTCACAGAGGAACTTGTAACGCTGTGGTGAAACAATTTATATGTTTCAACTGAAATCTCAGAACTTTCTAAAAAGTCCAGAAATTGTGATCATTTTGCTTCAGGTACTTTTTTTGACACTTAAAATAGAAGCTGTCTGTCTTTTTTGCATCTATTGCCTTTTTTTAGTCCCAACTTCAGTAATGTATGAGGAAAAATATATATGCCTTTCCTAGGAAAGTACATCTATCAGGATGCAGTTGTTATTGAGCCAGCCAAAAGATACCATGAAAACTATTTTTGCTGATTCGTAACTTGGATTAATCCTACAAATATGTTTCCTCCAATTTGCAGACATCAGAGAGTAGACATGTGTGTGAAGATATAAGATCATTAAAACACCTTTTAGAAATATTTCATTTTTTAAAATCCAAGTTTTTAATTAAGCCCAGGTAATACTATAGCTCAGAAAATATGGGAGTCTTTTGTATACTGAGTGCTCAAAATGTGTGCTTAATCACCCTGAGGTGCATTTTTTCATTAAGCCATAGTAAGTGTCTTGGGTGTGTTCCTGGTCTTATGACAGTCAAGGCCAAAAGGAAGCAGGAAAATAAACTTGCATTAGGACTTTTTCCTTTATTTATTTATTTTGCATTGCTGTTCCTTTTGAAAGACAGTTTTGTTTAGCCTGTATAGTCTATATAGAAAGTATTTTCAGAAGTCCTATTTGATTGCTTTTGTGATGAGCTTTTATTTGGCTTGCGTTGTTTCCAGAGAATTATGTTTATTGTAGTTAGCAGAGAAGGCCAAGAGTGGAAGTCATACATATCTCGAGTGGTTTGGGGCTACTGAAGATATGGATACTGACCATTATATATGCACACATTAATGCTACATAGCCGCTTCAGAATGAGCATCCATGGCAGGTACATGCCATAGGCTTGTCTTTGTTGCAGCTGTCAAATATGAGAAAAATAAAGGCAGCAAGTTGGTTAGACCTGCTTTTTAGCATTTAGTCTTTGTAGTTCAGAGCACCTGACAGTAATTCTTACTTTATTGAAACTGGTGTGGGAGTAGAACTTAGTCAAAAGAAAAGATAAGCACAGATTATGGCAACTTTGTTATGTTGGCTGGATACAGGAGGGTTTTAGAAAACAGAAAGTAAGTTTGGGATTAGATAGGAGAACCTTGATGTAATACAGAGGGTTTTTTGTATGCTGAAAAAGTGTGTATGCCTGTTTTATGGATGTTCAACTTCTTGACTTGAATGGTACATCTCTTCATCAAGAGTCCAACTAAAAAATGGTTTGCAGTTCTAAGTTATGCAACAAGTTTCAGTTCCTTCATTGGATACCAACTGTGATTTAAGCAGAAAAACTCAACAGTAAGTAAGGCTTGTTTTTTTTCAGTGTGTGTGTATGTCAACAAGCATGGAAATTCTGGGCCTCATCTGGATAAGAAGAAGGTTCAGCAGCTTCCAGATCATTTTGGACCAGGTCCTGTCAATGTGGTACTTCAGAAGGCCGTACAGGCTTGTGTGGATTGTGCCTATCAATCTAAAACAGTCTTTGGATTTCTGAAATCTGGCCATCACGGAGGGGAAATGATAACTGGTATGCAAAGTTGTGTCGCTTTTTTCCTTTTCTTCACTGGGTTGTGGAATTGTGGTAGGGCTGGAGAATTGAAATATCTGCAGTGGTTTTATATTACCTTTGTAACCCTTTAAGCATAGTCAAGAATGCATACTTTTGACCTCCTTCACTAAGTGAGTATCGGTGGTGCTTAATTTAGTTCAGTGTGGGTACAGCATGACTTGAGCAATTTTTTGTATTAGAATTCAGCAGTAGCAATTTTATTTACATATACACAGTACTATTGGATTCTTATTATTAAATAGAGCTTGTGCACCTCCTTTAACAGCTGTAGCCAAACATTTGTCACGTAAATTCAGTGCAAGTCAAATATCAGCTTTATTAATTCAAGTCATTCGCATAATCTTATCTGTACATAGTGTTTGTGTTCTTAATGCCTTAACCAAGTGGGTGAAAAGTTTCAAGCTAATCTGTTTAGTTTCCAGGTAAATGATTCCATATGTTAAAAATTGCTGCTTCTTCCCTTCCCCAGAATTCTAGCAGTATCTTAGGTCAGTGTTCATCCACCTATGTCTTCTCTTACGGAATAGGTTTATTTCTGCTATGTATTAATGGCAGGTCTACAGATAAATTATCTTTGTATCTCAAACTGAATAGCTGCTACTTGACATTTTTTTTCTTCTAGGCTAGGAAATATTCTGTATAGCAGTTAGCACATCAATTCATAATTCCATCAGTGGTAGTAAAAAGACTTTGTGTTACCTTAATCTCCTTACATTAACACCAGATGTGAAAGATAATTAGTGGAATACAGATTTAATTAAATCTTCATAAAAGGTGTTGCTGTCTAACAATATTTAAAGCATAGCATCCTTACCTGCATATACCAGAACTTCAGTAATCCTTGCTTATGCTTCTTCACGAGTTCGTTCACAAAGAGGAAGTTTCTTCTCTGCTGTATAGTAAAAGTTTAACTGCACTGTGTAAGTGTGGTTTTTAAATCTATATTGCTTTATTTTTGCAAGATAAATGAAAAATTATTATCATCATTAATATCCTGCTATACCTAATTCAGACAAATCACTTCTGCTTGAACAAAATCCATTCCAAGATATGCGTTGCCAGTATTCTGTTTGTGATTGTTTATCATGAGGGACTAAATCCTAGGCTGGTGGCTTATCCTGGCTATGACTGAATAGATGAAAGCAATTATTGCACAGAGGAGATAGATACTTTGAAGTTTCTGTTTAATTCTGATTTGTTTGGGTTTAAAAATTCTATATGAAAATGAATGGCAATTCTGCACCTAACCTCGCTACACAGCCTGGATTCAGAGAAGACTGCTCAGTAGCTCTAAATTTGAGGAACTTGACTGTGTAGACTGCTCCCGAAACCGAGTCTTGGAGCTCACTCAGGTTTTAGAGAGCCGCAAGACCAAGGACATTGGACTTCCTGTGTTCTTGAGTTCCTGTTTTCTCATCAGCTTGCCAGACAGGCGGATGAGAAGCTGAGTGAGCAAACACTTAAAACCTGTCATTTTATCAAAATTTTTTTGTGAAATATTTTGAGAAAATCAAAATGTGACTTAGGTTAATGTTGCACATTACAACCAGCTGTATGTTTGAACAGTAAGGAAGAAGGGGAAATATACAGTAGAATAAAATGAAGAATTACAGAATAAAGTAGAGCTTTTTGTTTGAGAGTGGTTTTGGTACTTTTTTTGAGTAAATAAAACTAAATAAATGAGTTAATTTATGTTGCAGCAGAGAATAAGCAAAGGTATCTTTTGTGGGCTGGTGAACTTTGATGACAAACATTACATCTGCCATAGGAAGAAACTGTATGCTGATGAGGACATGGATAAAATAATGTTACTAGAATCTGTGCGAATAATTAGAGGGTTCTTTTGGTTCAGCTGCCAAAGAAAATAATTGTTTTGAATGGAATTGAATTTAGGATTTTTCATCTTTTCTTACTCAAACAAAAGCACAAACTGTTTTAGTTTTGCTTGATGCATAAGGTTTCAATTCAAGCAAATGTAATTGAAAGGAAATTAAAGACTTGATTAACAGGCCCAGTAATGGTGGTGGTGTCAGACCCTTTTCTCCTTTTAGCTCGCAGCTCATAGACTATGGCATTTGATGGGATGAAATAGACTGTGGTTCAGATTAATTCTCTGCTTGAGAAGATTTAACTCAGACTCTTGGGTGAGTTTCTTCACTATCAGACAAAAAACTTTTAGTTTAGGTCTCCTCAGCCTTTCTCCTGGCTGAAACCTGCTTTTTAAAACATGCTTACACAATGAAAGGTAGAGAAATGAGAGTGACTCTTCATCCTGGGGGCTGGGATTGCACCCATAAGATCTAGTACCTGTTTATTTGTCATTAAAGGCTGGGGTGATTGCACCTCAGAAATACTCCTTTTTATTTTTTCCCCTAGCATTTACCTGGGAAGTAGGAGGCTTATGTTCTCCCCAAGCAGAGGCACCAGCAGAGCCTATGGAACAGGATCCTCCAGCCTTGGTTGGAGTTGCAAGGGTTGCCCTTGGCTGTTTAGTGTACAAGGGAGCTGTGTTTGCACTGAATGTTTATGTGTGTATTTTTCCCATGATATGTATTGCTGGAACAATTAGATTGCCGCAGATGTTTCTTGCCATACCCTCCGGACAACTCTAAGATAATATTGTTCTTTTCAGTACTTCTTTTCGAAATGAGAAAGTAAGGCACAGAGAATAAGTAATTTCCCCAAGGTCATATGCAAAGACCCGTAAGACTATTATAAAGTATTTTAAATTTTTGCTGTAGCTGACAGTACTGCCTTACAGTAAATTTGTCAGGAGATTAGGCTGCGTTCGGCCTCATAGCCTGTTTGCTCTCCGTAGCTGGTTGACTTCCAAGGGAAAATATGCCTTCCAAAATCCCTTCCCAATCCCCCTTGCCCAAACAGGAAGTAAGGGACTCTGTTTCTGAGCCACGTGTGGGACTGCGAATCATAAGGATTTCGTTTGAACACAGGAGTCTGGATAAACCAAACAGGCTATGTAAAAAATGTGGTTCCAGGCTTTGTCCCCGTGGTACTGATTTGTAACTTTAAGCACTTGCATAGGGCCATTCCATCAGTAAAGCAAATGAGAGAGGTAGTGCATTGCTGTTTATGCTAAACCATATACTTGCATTAGCTCTAATCCTAAACTTGCTTATGTTAACAGTTATGTTAACAGTGCAAGTAACTCCTGATTTCCTAGGCAAGCCTAAAATAAGCTAAAGCTTGGACCTTTTTTTGTTTTTGTGTATATTATCTGCCTCTCTTGTAACACAACATAGAAAGTTCCTTAATTCAGATTCTGTGAATAAAGGCTTTCTTACCACTTCTGGTTTTTGAAAATGCACATGCCATCAACAAAATGTGATCCTTTAAAGCTCTACTTACTCTTGGGAAACTTGTGTTTGCAGCAGAAAGCTGCATGATAGGCTGAAAAATCAGGAAGACAGTGACACACAAAGAGATCTTTATGCTACTTCTTTCTAATCCTAAGCTTTAGTTACAAGTTTGTTAACTGCTTTGTTGTACTTCTAATCAGAAATAACTGATGTTCTCACCTAAAGTAATGGTAATTATTTATCTGTGTACTGGCATTAGCAATACTAAATCTTTTCAAAATCTTAAAAATTGTCACAAAAAAGGAAAATGTCCTTGGCCATATCAGTCTAACTTTTGTGGGGGTCAAGGAAAGTGGTCAACAATAAAAGGTACAGGCCGAAGCCCAGTCTCTTTGGAATCAGTCAGTTTAACAGGCAGGAGATTCATTTGTGTCGGGTGTTGTGGTGTGTCTGCTGCCTAGCTCCTATTGAAATAAATGGGAAATTGAGCAGCGTAGCATTGAGAGCATGGTAGATTTCTCTAACGGTAAAATAGCAAATGGCAAAACAGTTTCTGTAGTCAGAACTTCAGTGGTAAATAGGTGCCAGCACACCACCACAAGTATACTCTGTTCAGTTAGAAACTGGAAAAAAACACCTTAAACTCTTGTTTACTTGCTTGCTTTTAAACAAATACTGTGAAGAGTCCTTTTTGTGTTACTTCCTGCACATATTTGGGTGCTGTTTTGCCGTTTTATAAGCTAATAACAAATTACAAATAAGGTTTTGATGATGAGGTAATGGTTACAAGTTTTGCTATGTTGTTGTAAATCCAAAATTATTTTAAGTAAGTTCCCACAGAACAAATGTAAACTGGCAGGGATCTACCATGTTAGAATCAGTCCTGTTGATGCAAATTTGCTAAATACCAGAATGAGTGTTTACTCTTCTCTTGTGTCTTGCACAGTTTAAATCAAAGATGGATGTTTTCTCCTTTAGTTAATGATGGTGTTTTACTATACTTCATGATGCTTGGGTGTGTTTGACATCATCTTCTCGTTCACAGCTTCCTTTGATGGAGAGAAACACGCCATCAATCTTCCTTCTGTAAACAGCGCATCATTTGTCCTTCGTTTCTTGGAGAAACTCTGCCACAGCCTGCAATGTGATAATCTTTTTAGTAGCCAACCTTTCAGCCCTTACATGGGATGTGCACACAGTCCTACGGAATATGATAGGAACAAACCAGGTACTATTAAACAATGCTTATTTTTCAGGTACCAAGATCTTTGAGAAGTGTGGTGACTGTATAAAATTTAGCTTTTTAATCCTTCTTTAACTTGAATTGATTGCAATGAATACTCTCCAGTTCTTAATGAATTAATTCCAGTGCAGTAGTGCTTTGATAGGATGGGATAGCTCATACCACATGTGCAGAAATCATTTTGTTCAGCAGACTCTCTCTTGCAGTCAAATCAGGAAACATATGTATTGTACCACTGGGATACTACTAAAAGAACAAGCTCAAAACGTCACATTTCATCTTTTCAATTTATGTTCAGATCATAAAATATACTTTCAAAAGGATACTTACTGCCTTATAAGAAGGGTCTTGCCCTGAAAGGTAATTCAGTTCAACCCTTCCCACATCTGTAAAGGTGCTTTCTTCCCTCTGTATTTACCTTGCTCATTGATGGCTGTGAGAGTTTTACACATTCTACTATGTACTGTCTAGTCTTTTAATAGAAAAGGTGGATTTTGCAGCCAGCTGCTTGTGGTATTTTGTATGAGGCCAGTATCTTTGTCTGCTACACAGAGAGGCTAGAGTGAGGGGGACTTGCTTAAAACCTCCCATCAGGTCATTTGCAGAGCCTGGTATTTCACATTGCAGCCTATGGGTTACCAGGAGCCGTAACTGAGAAATGTTTGATGTTAGTGCAATTTCAGAAGATCCATACTGGGTATGAAACTCCCCATAGCCATCTTAGAACTGAGTCTGTCTTCCAGGTGCTGCTTTACAAAATACTTATTTTTCCCTTTCTGATGGAGAAATTTTGTTTATCTTGTCTGTCATATGGAAGTCTGTAATTTTAGCTCTCTTCATAAAAGTGGTTAGGGTCAAGGTAACTTAGATGATGATAGTATAAGCTAAGCTGTTCTTCAGCTTTGAAAGTTTGTATCAAAATGACTGAGTCTGTGTGACACAAGAAACTGAACTGTAACCTGGTGATTGCCTGTGCTGTATGTCTTTGCTTTTGTCCCTTGACTTCCCCCATAAATTTTTTGATGCTAGAATAATAGCTGGTGACTTTCCTCTTCACAGCAAAAGAAGAAATATCTGAAAATAGAAGTGCTAAACGATACTCTCAGGACTCTCCACCATATACTGCCTCTCTTTCCCCTAAGCTTCCCAGAAATGATGCTCATCCATCTGAAGGTAATTACATTGTGTTTGGACTATATATGGGGATTATTTATGATTTCAGTGTTTCCAGTCAAAAAAGACCAAGTACAACTCAGGTCTAGTTTGTCTTCAGCTTTTGATAGGTCAGGATGAAAGAGTATGTTAATTATTGATGAGTGGCACAAATATTGCACTTATGGAAGATCTATTGCAGATTCTGGAAGTCCTTCCCCTGAACATGCTGGCCCTTTTCATGAAGGGGCTCAGGCAGATAGGTGATGGCTGAAGCCTCCTGCTTCATATATGGTAATTTAGTAAAAAGCCAGTTGCCTGAAAATGGATTAAAAAATAAATTGGAAGCAACTCTAATAACTCTGGACTGGGACCAACAAGTGAGTAACAGTGTAGCTTGATGATACAGTTAAGCTGAGTTTATGGCTAACTGCCATTGAAAGTTGAGGTGCTCCTGCTTTCCTTGCCTCCTTGTGCTTGCAGTGGTTCCCACACCTTCCTGACTGGGTGGTGAGCTGGACCAGTGAGCCAAAGCACAGAGAAAAATTTGGTGAAGCAAACAGTCTTTTGCAACTTAGTTCTCTGGACTGACTCGCTGTGGTGTCAGAGGAGCACAGGGAAGGGTTGAGTAAAACACAGCCATGCAAAGGGCAGCAAACTAACCTCTTTGTGGCAGCTAGCTGTTAGATTGCTTTAGCTTACTGATGAATAGCACCTTTTACTGCACCACAGCTAAGCTGCAGTAACTGAGCATGCATCTACTTTTAGTCTGCCTCAGATGTGAAGCATGTTGCTTTAAACCTCAGTGGAAGAGACTTACAGAAGTGTACTCTGCATTCACTACGTAATTCAGTAAGCCATAGCAACTTTTCTGCTTTGACTCATCCAATCTGTTGTATACTTTCTGTTGCTGCAATATAGTTGCACAGAATTTCCAAAGGCTTTTTTGAAGTGTGACAGTGATTAGTTATTTGTTCCATGATACAATTTTTTTTCATTTTGGAGATCCTCGGATCATTTTATGTATATTGGTATCTGTGGGGGCAGAATAATCTCTTTTTCTGTGCAGATTAAAAAGTCATAGGACTAGAGTTAAAGAAGAGGATGTCCAGTTAAAATGTTCAAAATGATAATTTATTTAAAATGGTACGACTTATTCTTTTATATATATGTAGCTTATTTACTTCTATGTATATAGTACATAAGAGATAATATATAGGAGGAGGTAACAGAAATTAATAATACATCACTGTTTGCTAAAAAAGTATTGTTTACGTCTACAATATGTCAATGGAATTAAGTCAGGTATTTCTGCTGGGTAACTTGATGAGAAATACTGAGATGGCATTGTTTAAACTGGAGCAAAATAAATGTTTGAGTCAGACCTCCATTATCTTGCAAGAAATCTCCCTCAAAGCAAGCATGCAGGCATATTACTGCTTTTTAATTCTCATTGAGTAGGTCAATACTGGATCCCTTTTACAGATTAAATCAATATATTCCTTAAAATATATTTTAAATCAATAGTTCATTATAAGGTGCAGTTACTTGAACTTAAAAAAAAAAAAAAAAAAAAAAACCCACCCTAAAGAAAATAAATGTTTTGTCATGATCTCAGAGGTTTGAGTTTGTACTCTGTGCATTTCAAGAGGCAAAATATTCTCCAGTGTTGTGTGTTTTCCATTAGGGCAATGTCCTCTGCTGCAAATCTGGAGGTAATTTCATAGCGGTCAGTCATGGGTTGGTTAGCAAGAAAGATCTGTCCTAAAAAAGTTCTGGCTCCATTGAGACATAGTTGTCTTGAAATAGTTGTTTTGAAATATCATTTGAAGACAAAATGGAATAATTGTGGGAAAGGGTCTTTCAAACAGCTTATTTTCCTTCTGATCTGCTCAGGGATATATTTTGCAGGTTTTTGCTGGCTTTTCTGCTCTCTAACAGCTTCCTCAAAGTTATGAAAGATAAGGGGGGGGATTACAGTCTCCTCCGAAAACAAAGCGTTCTTACTACTGCAGCCAATTACATCATTCCAGTTACGTACGAAGCAGAACTTCAGACTTTAAAGTCCCGGAGGAGCTTCCAGAAAATTGAAAGCCTTTGCAGGAATTAGACTTCTTGTGTTGAACAGTCTGTTGCCATCTTTACATTTGAACTATATGGTCTTTTATAGGTCTTTTATTAATCTACCCAGAGATCCAGGTATTCTGCAATGGAACCTGCAATGAAACATGAGAGAACCTGTTCTCTTCCCATACGGTTGTTGTTCACAACTGCTCAAAACGCTGAGGTAGAAAAATTTTGTCATTCGTTGCCCCGTTGACTGCAAAGCTCTGCTAGACAGCAGTATTGAATCAGCAGTCACACCAGATGAGCACTTTTTCAACAAGATTGCAGCTGTTTCTTTGTTTTTGTTTTTTTTTTCTTTTTGGACAGAGTCTAGATGGACAGAAAGGGAATAGATGGGACAGTATAGTTTTTGGACAGAAACACCTCTAAAAGCTGTGATGGCCCAGTGAAATAAGCCAACTTTCCCATATTGTGTGTGTGAACTGAGCACTTCTTAATTCAAACACTAGTATCTTAGAAGAAAAAACAGAGTTGATCTGATCCCAGCCCTTTTCAGTATTGTTAAGTTTAAGATATATAACATCAGAGAGAAATCTGGGATAGAACTGGAATAAGCACAATTAGATTATTATGTAGTATAGACAGATTTTAAAAATCTTAAAGGATCAAGTAAAACAACTTTTTAAAAATCTGTTATCTCCTATTAGGGCCCTCTGCTTGATTGCTTTAAAAAGGTTCATTCTTAAGACATTGGATAGTGCTGGCTGATACGTGCTTAAATATTCTAGTTGAAACTTACTGTTGGGCAATATTGTCTCCATTAATTCATTCTACATTCCAAGACTACTGAGCTTTGTACAGCTTTGTATAACTATTTAAAATATTACCTCTGCTTTTTGGTCTTCTGAAATTCTATAGAATGATTGCTTTGTTTTCATTTCAGCAAGTTGCTGCAACTACTTCAAACTGACAAGTGTAAAGAGGTTTAATGTTTTCTTTGAAAACCTCAGTAGCCACTTCTTTGCTTTTCTTTGATTCAGATCTGACAAACTAGAAAGTTTGCAGTGGTTGTTTTGGCTCTTATTATAAATCAAAGTGTTTGAATATTTTGGGGCAAAAAAGGGTTCTCCTGAGAAGAGAAATAGCCAAATACTGTTTTAGCTCTTATATTCTTTGTCACTGCATTTAGCTTTTAGGGTGTTGGGGGAATATTGAATCAAAGAAGGGCTTGTGTACTTAAAAGCTGCTTTACTGCACAGCTATATAATCTAAAGAAGGATATTACATCTTCTTGCAGATCTTGCCTTACTGAATTCACTAAGAGGATGTTTCTCTGAGTGTCTTTATTTCTCTTCAGGATTATGTTGTCTGAAGACCATTACTGCAAAATACACTTAACAGTTCCTCACTAAACTCATGAAGCAAGTTAAAGATGTGCTTGAGAAGCTCGCAAGCTTGTTTAGGAAAATACTCTTTCTTTAGTTTTAATAGCAGTATTTGCCCAAGAAATAGTTGAAAGTTGCAATACAAGAAGGACAGTAAAAAGCTTATTTCAGGAACTTGTTTCACAGAGTCTACCAGTTCTTATCCAGAAGAGTAGGCTGCTTCACTTGCGTATGTTTTATAACTTTCCTAGAGTAATTTTCAAGATTGCAGTGTGGGGTTTACACCTCTGTGAACCTGTTAGCTACATTTTCCAGCTCTCTTCACTCTGGTGCCAGAATAACATTTGTTTCTTTTAGATTTATACGTGGTGCTTCCAGGTTCTTTCTCAGGATAGATACTGGGCTAGTGCAGATGGAGAAGAATACGTATAATTGCTAGAGAACGGAGGGGTGTACTCATTGACTTCCCCCCACCCCCTCACCCCCGTATAGCCTGTTGCTTCTGATAAGGCTTGAATTGGGGCAGGTTAAGAACGGAATTTTTTAGTAATCAAACAAACTGAACTCCTGTCTTGGGGCAGAGAGAGGAACAGACTGAGCTCTCTTCAACTAGTTTAGGAACAGTATTGACAGTTGCTGAAAATTCATGGAGCTTCTAAGCAGAGGTTGTTTGTGTTTTGAAGAGTAGAAATTAGCAGATAACTGATAAAAATTAAAAGGGGGAGTGAGTTTACACTCCTTTCCTGAGGCCTGATTTTTTTAAATTTTTTTTTAACTTGCACAGGGGATTCACTCGTTTACATTTATCTTTAGTTTAGCTTTCCACAAGTCTGTGTGCATTGACACTGTGTTACGCACTCAGCAAAGAACTAACTGCATGTAGATACAGCATTGTGGTCAGGATGTATTAATATTAATTTACTTGTATCTGTGATTCACAGCTTTCTGTAGCTTTGTATGTATCTGTTCAATTTTTAATGACAGCCACTGTGATCTATGAAGGGCAATTGTCCACTTGTTTTGCTTTTGAAATTAATGGTTCCCTCTGTTGTTTAGAACAAATTAAAGAACTGTTAGTTAACAGAAGAACTTTTAATAAAAATCTCTTGCAGGATAAACATAAACACAGTTATAATGATTGGGCTTTTGAGAATGCATTTTAAAAAAAGGTGATGAAAATGCTGACCAAGTTTGCATATGTGTCAATATTAACCTCAGGCAGTTTTACAAAACAGAGTTTTCCTATGTTCCTTCCCTGTTCATATTACTTACAAATAGGACTGAAAGGATTTATGAAAGTCTATCTCGAATTTGACCCATTCAATCTTTTATTACAATATTTTTTAAAAATATAGTAAGAACCCAATGATTACTTGAGGAAAAGGGTGAAAACTCTGTAGGTTGTGCTTGCTTCACAGATTTGTTGACAGGCTTAGAATCTGCTGTTATCTTGAAGAGAACATAACATAGAATTAAATAACAAGGTTATTAAGTCCAGCACTTCCCACAGATCGGTATTTGTTTTTATGTAGCAGAAACATTACCTATAGAAGAAAACAGCACTTCCAGAGAACACCGATTTTCCGAGGACTCTATGGATTCTGCACTTATTTCAGTAAATCCTTCAAGCCCCACCTGTCGAAATTCCACTGAATACCGTACTTTGGGGAGTGCAATGTATTATAGAAATTCTCTTCAACCAGTGACCGCTACCTCAAACTCAGCCTCAATCCTTCACAGGCTGTCATTGAGCTCTGCTGGGAACAGCAATTACTATGAAGTTAGTAGGAATCGAATACAGAGGAGGATTGAAGGTATGCTATGTACCTAAACTTTCCAAAGAATATAACTGCTTTTATTAACATGCAAAATCTGTGAGTTATGCATAAAGAAGTACTTTGCCATAGAAAAGCTTGCATATGGAGTGAAATGTTGTGCTGTTGCCAAATGCGTCAAGCCTGCTAATATAGCTTCAAACAGAATTTAAGCTTATTAAAACTAATACGGCTGTGGAAGCCAGAGGGATTTTGCCTGCTACACTTCCTCCCACCACTATATTGGACCTTGCAAGCAGACCTGACTGGGGAGTGCTAGTTACGTGCAGCTCACTTCTGGAGCATCTTATCAACTCTTACTGTGTTACTGAAATATGGCGATAGGGTTTCTTCCTGTCCTTCCCTCTGTCTGCACAGCTTAACTTGCCTTCGCCACATTCCCAATTACTGGCATCCTGGGACCAGGAACCAAATATCGAACTAATTCCTCTAGGTATGACATAGTGCTAATGCTTATGCTGCTGTAAATAGCAGCAGTTATATAAGGCATTTAAAGACAAATGAAACAGTTTGTTATTTGGAGGAATATAAAAACATCTTTCATTTTAATATATTGCAAAAGAGTGAGCAAAATAAGTCTGTTGTTAATATTGTCTTTTGTAAAATGAAATGTATTATCCCTGTATAGACTAGTGATACTTCTTCCTTTCACAATATTTTTATACTATAAGCTGCAAGTTCCACAACTGGACCAGATCTGAGTGCACTAAAAAGGGAACCTTCAAGAATATTGAATAAGGATCCTTCCACCTGGTCAATAGAGGAAGTAATGCGTTTTGTGAAAGAAGCTGATCCACAGGCACTAGCTCCACATGCAGAACTCTTTAGGAGACATGTATGATGCATATCCATTCTGTTCTTGTAGATTTTAACTATCACATTAATTGTTAGAATACAGCTTTCATGTCTATCACTGTATTTGCAATTAAAGGTAGAGCAGAGTCTATCCACTTGTATATTAGAGGGAGGCTGAACGCTGTTTTTTTTTTTTTTTTTTTTTTTTTTTTCCACCTGGAACTCCTACTGTGGTATTTTTTGTCTGTGTTCCAGCCTTGTTAGACTAAAATAAATTGCTGTTGCTTTCCAGTTTATATACAATAACGTGAGAGTGGAATTCCACATTTTGATGGACAATGTAAGTTATCATTCCTAGTACCTCTGGAGAAGGTACAGTACAGTATGTACAGTATGGGGTACTTAGTCCATTTAATGTCTTCTCTCTAAGATGGTCTGTTTGTAGACTGATTATCCCAGAGTAGACAAGCTATTGTGCCTTTTAAGCTTTGCACTTGATTATTGATAGTAGAATTCAGAGGATCAATTAAGAAGTTTAATTTGTCTGTTTTAACAATGTGCAGCGTTTCATAGGATCTAACTAGATGTCGTATTTAGAGAAAGAAATGGTGTCAGTTTTTGGTTTTAGTTTCCCCTCTTCCTTTTCACTGTGCTTTTCTGTGGCAGATTGCTCAGCTTTGTTATTTCATCATCTGTGATGAAATTAACCTTCCAAAAAGAGGTTGGCTTCTCTTTAGTAGACCCTGTCACCAAACTCTCTATTGATTTGTGCCTTGTGTATGTTTTTTGCATGAGGTCAAAGGCATTTCGTCCTTGTTCTGCACCAGCTGTTACTAACAGCTAAATTTCAGAGCAAGCTGTATTTGAAGGAAAATTCAAAATAACTTCTAACGGGACTTCCTGTCTGATATTTTATTCTTAGTTCTATAACAAGACTAAATGTCACTTGTTTTGTCAGATTTATGTTTTGTTTTGGTTTTTTTAAGTGGTTTTCTCTGTGCTGTTCTAGGCAACTATCTGCCTGTCTACAATATGTAATGCTACTAAGAACTTAGGACTGTCACATTTCAGCAACTTCTCAACAAGGCAGTTGAAATTTGACTAAGTTGTCCTTGGTCTTGATCCTAACAACGTCTGCTTTAATCTGGACATAGATCTGTCCTATTTCATAGATTTAGATGGTCTGTAACCCCTTCCTCCATGTGACTGTTTGCATGAAAATGTCAGAATCCTCCCACAGCTGTGTTCAAGGTTCAGTGGAAGGCCTCAGTGCTTGGATCATTTAATCTCTAACTTCAGAGGCCTTCTTTTTCAGCTTTTTTTCCTTGACCCATTCACTTTTTCTTTCGCTTGGTACCTAATTCTGAGGGCCATTTGGTAGGTTTCTTTTACTTACTGTAATTTTGTTTAGTATGTCAAATACCTAACTCGTACATTAAAAATACTAAAATAAACTAATTTAATTTCAGTGGCCATCAGTAAATATTAAATTATATGAAGTTACTGCTTTATATATGCTAGATAAATGCTTACTACAGTATAAACAAAAATAATGTACTCTTCAGTTTTATCATGCAACTTGTTAAAGCAGTTGTGTGTTGTTTTGTTTATTCTCATCCTTTTGCAGGAAATTGATGGGAAGGCACTACTGTTACTGAGGAGTGATATGATAATGAAATATATGGGACTGAAGCTGGGGCCTGCGCTAAAATTGTGCTACCACATTGAAAGACTTAAACAAGGAAAGTACTAGTCAATGGGGATACCGCAGTGTGTGTGTTTGTACCACACTAATCTCTCAGGTTCACAGCCATTGTCTTTATTTGAAAATATTTTGCTGCCATAAACCATCTTTAGTTTTTGGAAGTTATCTCAAAATGCAATAAGACGTTTAGCATAAAGAGTTGAAAAAAGAAAAATCTGTATTACATTATATTTTGAGAACTGTTTCATTCCTTTGCAAGGAGGGATAGTTGGTTATACTGTGTTGGGGGACGGTCTTTTGCTGAAAGCAGCGCTCTTAGTGCTACTCTTGACACGAAATTCTGAAAAGTGCATTCTCTGTTACAGACTTCAGCCAACATATTCATATTCAGAACCAAAACAGCTGAATCCCAAAGGAAAAAAAACAGCATCAGGTGTTAATAATTTTTACAGGGGCGGCTGTAATCTTCTACATTGCAAGAAAAATTTAAAATAGAAGATCTGATTTCTTTAGTTAATACTGTATCTGGTCCTCCAGGAGAGTATTACTCAGCTAGATTATTCTTCATAGATTTCCATTAAGGGAATAGTGATATGAATTGTTCTTGGGCGAGGGAGGTATGGGGAAGGAAGAGCTATGTGTGAAAGGGCTTAATACAAGTACAAGCTTTTATAAAGTGTGATTATCAGTCCTTCTGTAAGTTATGAGGATAAATGCACAGTATATTGTCAATTTATGCAAGCGATATTCCTGTTCCATGGAGAAGGGCATTTTGGCTGTTTAAACAGCCAGTTCTGGGACAAACATATTTGTCTGGAACAGTACATCCACATTTTAAACATTCCATCTTTTGCTAAGTTTGGCATGGATATGTGTGTTCATGCTGGTTATTATACACATGTATGTGTCGGGGTAATACGTACTATATATATAAAAAAAGATACACACTGTACATATGTATTCATTTTTTAATGTGTTTTAGGGTACTTTGCACTGCACCAGAGAGAACTGTACAATTTCTTGTTATGTTTTTTTTACCAGTAAATTTAGTTGTGTACTACTTGCATACTCATTAGCACCTGTTTAATTTGTTGTCCATTCCTGGAGTCAGAAGGTGACAAACAATCAATGGGTGGATGGATTCCTACAGGCGAGATCCCTGTACTATGCAATACTCTTGGTTATTCATCACTTAACTCTGAGCCATGTATTCTGGTGTATTTCTGCAGATGCATATTTGGTTCTGATGTTTTTGGCTTAGACTTCCTATGAGGAAGTGTTACTATGTAACTGTTTTGGGTAAATTTGATGCTGTTTATATAAGCTACAAGAATGAGTGGCGGTAATAAACTGGTTTTTTGTCACTGCCAGTTGTAATGTACATCAGGGACAAGAAAGTATACTTTCTGTGTAGGAAACCGAATGTACTGTATGTAATAGTGCAAGTAATAAAACTATTTGGTAGGGAAAGTGTAGTCCTAAAATGGTAGGTTTTATTATATTTCTTATTGCCTTTTTATATGAAAGCGTATAGTAAAAATGTATTTTTTACAAATTTCTTGTTCAGAAATGCCTTGCTTTACCAATAGTCTGAGGTTCCTCAGGTTTCAGCAGAGATGCTGCTGCCAAATGATACATTTTGTGACTCACAAGTTTTCAAACATTTTGCTAGTTTGAGTGACTGCGATGCAATTTTAATTTAGCAGGTCATTTGGGCTTTGAGGATTGTTTTTATTACTCCATCATTAGACATTTGACACTAAAGGTTATCTGTATTGATTTGTTTTGCATATCTTTTGTGGTGCATGTATGCTTAGATGAATAATACAAACACGATCTTTATAGTAAGAAAAGGTCAGAGCACTGACTGGAGAAACAGTGTGTTTTTTCTTTGTGTAGAGTGTTGGTCTAACAGTATGAAAGTTACAGCTTACATAATGGGGAAAACATCATTCTTTGGGTATTCAGTATATTGTTTATACTTCCATGCTTTATTATGCTGAATTTCAGGATATTTCAGTGTAAAAAGAAGGACCACTTCTACAATTTACATGAAAGTAATTGACTGAAAATAGTTTTTATTTTTTACATTCTCATGTAATTGGCATAAGAAAAGCAAAGATGTTTATATTTTCTCTTTGGCATTTATGGAATGAGCTTTTTGTACGTGGCACTGTTAAGGGAAGAAATACTTGTTCAAGGCTTTGTGTGCACCTGTGTGCATCAGGTTTACTGTGATGTTGCAGTACCAGAATTTCATCCTGTGCTATAGTATGAGATTCAAGCCTGCAAACTGTTGTAGCAGAATATATTTTTAATTCTTTATTTTCAATGGGATGTTCTTATCTATCAACAAAAATAAAATAGTTTGTTCATTGTTGTAACTGTCCATTTTGTTTGACATTGTGTATATGTGTGAGCACCATTTGTGTAGGCAGGGGTTGCTATCTTATCTGGCATTTGGCAGCTCCTGACAGTTCATGTAAACATCTGATGTAAGGAAGTTTTAATCAAAAGGATAAAATCATGCCAACAATGTTTATCTGAATAATATTTGAATTGGGCTGGTCTGTGCTTTTTAAAATAACAATTCAGAGGTGTATTTAACTATGTAGCTTTGCATATGACATTTTGCCGCTTATGGTTTACAGCATTCCCTTGTAACCACTAAGGGGAAGAGACCACTAAAAACTATGATTTCTCATTAGTTGTATTTTGTATGCAAAAAATGAGAATTCATTAGAGTAGCTTTTTTTTCCTGATGGTTTGATATTTGACTTGATTTAAATGTGATTCAGAACTGCTATGTGAGCCGTATCTTAGCAGAACATAGTTTTAGATTTATGCTTGAACTTCAATATGTGTCTCATTAGGATAGCAACATACAGGCCGTACTTGAAAGCAGATTTTAAAGCATTTTCATATCTGCATGTAGTTCCTTTTTTAAAAACTGGTTCTCCATTTTGTGTGTGGAGATGGATCTGGCTGCTTGTACAGCTTCCACAGAGCACTCTGAAGTTTTGAAGGCTTGTACAGCATTCGTACTCTGCGGGGACTGAATTTGAGTGGGACCCTCCCGCGGTCCTGTCATGAGTTCGTGATTGCCAAGCGCTTTCAGCATCTCCAGGTCTGGTCCGTTGTTCTTAGTGTGCCATACCCAAATGTTTGTCCTGTGTTCAGATGAAGACCTGAAGTATTTTAAATCAAAGCTGTTAATGCTTATAGATTTGAACGTCATGTACTTAGGTTTTAAAGCCTGTTGTTCTGATGCCTTTTCCTAGTGATCAGCTTGCATTTGAAAGCTTAAATTGGATTAATGGTAGCCTCAAATCTGCTGTAGGCAAATTATGGAACTTGGAAGTAACAGTAGTCCAGAGACATTTTGCATCTGATCTCTCTGAAGATACTGAGTATCATTTAATTTTGGTATATATTCAATATCCAAAAAGCATAGTATATTCTCTTTGTTTCTTTGAGTTGCTTTTTATCTGCAGGGCTTCATCTGCTTACATGGTTCTGTGTTTTTAGTCTCTTACAAGACAGTACTATAACTCCTCAGTGCTTCATAAGATTTCTTCTGTTTAAAATTAAAATGGTACTGCCTGTGAGGACTAGCAGCTCCCATACAATTCTTGTAGCAAAAGACCTATGCAGTATCAGAATTGACAAGTGCTGTGTAGCATGACTGTTGCAGCATTACAGTTGACATGACTGCAGTTCTAACAAGTTCGTTGCGGCTGCAGACACATTGCAATACTTCCTCAGAAATGACTGTGAAAGACAGCAACATCACATTTTAAATGTTTGCTGAAAGGATAGAAGAGTCTTCCCTTTTTCTGTTGCTTTTAATAAAGGCACACCATTTTTTAACTTCAGGTGGCAGAGGGAAAGATGCTCCTCCTGCAAGTTCCTCTGAATTCTCACTGTATTTTTGGAAACACTGCTTCCTTTCCAACCACTTAGGGATAAAATCTGCTCAGAAGCCATGTTAACTTTCTCTGTAATTCTGGTGGCAGTTGTATGGGAGTCTACAGATGTGACTGTGTGTCCTGAATGTGGTACCGAAACTCTCCGTTTGGGTATTTCAAATATTCCCTGTAGTGGAAAAATGAAGCCTCAAGCAAGGGTGGCTAAAATCCCCAAGTTTGAATTTGGTCAGATAAAATAATGTAGTTATTTGTCTCTGTCTCTGCTTTTATTGGAGGTGAAATTGGGAGGTTTGAAACATGGGTCTGCTGTTGAATTAATAGTTTACCTTCTTGCTTAACTCAGAGGGCTCGGTCACGTTTTGCTACTCATGTAATATTCCAGTGTACCAACTTCGGATCAGGTTTTCTTTTAAATATGAGGAAGTAATGGAAGGAAAGTGCTCTATATATGTATATATGAATCTATAATATAGACAATTTTTACTTTAAATGGTCTGGCATCCAGAAGCAAGGAGTCAGTGTGGCATGTGTCCAGCCAACTTGAAGTAGAGGCTGGGAGTCACTGTTTTAAGATAATTTGTATTATACTATTTCTCTGTTTCCAGTTTGAAATGACTGATTTTGTGTGTGTGTGTTGTGTGTGTGTGTGTTCATGTTCTGCATTATCATGGCATCACCTTAAGGTCTGCCCAGTGTTTCTGTCTACAAAACTTTAGAAACACTTATGCATGGTTTTCTGTACCAATTACTCTGAAGCTAGGTGATTTCTTTTTTGAAGCTTTTTCTCCCATCGATTTAAAACAGTAACTGAAAGTAATAATTGTATATAAAGTTGTATAGAGGGCAGTGGTACAGCAAAAAACAAAATTACTGCTGAGCACAGACCTGAGAGCTTTGAAAGTAAGTGTAGCAGGCTTTGCATCTGGAGCCGTTTGTTTCTAGAAGGTTTGTCTTGCCTCTGCGATGTTTATAAGGAGGAGCTGGGGAGTGCAGATTGCTGTAGTGCAGTATCGTGTAGCTAAGCACATTTTAAAAAGTGGATAGCTGTATCTTTTTCTTCAGTTGGTTAGCTAGTTACATGATAGAGTAAAATGAGTAATTTCAACATTAGATGATTGAGGCTCTTTCAAAAGTTACAGACATCTTCATATTTCTGCTGCTGCTTCAGCAGAGTCAAAGCTATGTAGAGTTAGACTTTTTTTTTTTATTTTAAGACCCCTTGAGATCAATTTCGAAGGTCACATATTCCTCCTCTCTTTTTTACTGCATATAAAACTATTGGAGTGAATAAAAAATGCTCATCTGGAACTGCCCAAGAGCTATAGTGATGCAGGGAGGCAGAAGCTGATTTCACATCCTTTTCTGTGGTGAAATAGTTGCTGCTTCTTTCACAAGCCTTGATTATAATCTTTTGCTCTGTAAAGCTTGCTAACTTGTCCGTAATCCTGGGATCTTGTTCCCCAACTGTCAGTGCTCCTGCTCAATGATAATGCAGAGCCATTTTGAGACCATCTTCTTAAAATCCTGAATAGACCGTTGTAAACTCACTGTATTTCAAGTCAGCAGCTATGAGGCCTTGTCTTAAACAAATCCTTACTACTGTGGCTGTGTAAATGATGCAAGTTCTACATATACTTCAGATATGTCATTACACTGGTCCAATAGGCCTTTAAATCCCTCACTTACCAGAGTCACCCAGCGCTGTCCTAGCAGATCATTTTGATTAGCTGTAATTTGCCCCACCTGAATCAGAATTAGCTTCCACTAGCTCCAGAATTGCCCAGTCCTGCTGTGCAAGGCAAGGAGTCCTGTACGAGCCACTTCTGCTCCTAACTCCGTGGACCACTGCTGACTTTATTTCAGCTTTCATTATCTGCAGTGGAGCTGTTCAGCACTGGTGGTGAAGGCTGCTCACACCTACTTTTTTTTTAAAACACATGAAGACATTTTCTGATATTGAGGTTCATTTCTCAGCTTCCCAAATCAAAGCCCTTCCAGGACAAATAGTATGAGCAAGCAGATGCCAGCACAAGAGGAAAGAGAGATCACAGCCCATGTTGTGTGAACAAACAAACACGAACAGATGTACAGCCTGAAGCTGGCAGAAACACTCCTGCCAATGATTCCATTCTGGTTATGACAGCTGGAAGTAAGTGAATACACCACAAAACCACTGTGATAATTGCCATTACCCTGTGTTGGCAGTCTCAGCAGTATGAGGTCAAGAACTAGAAAGATGAAGACTCATCTACCCTCCCAGGTGGAAGCTGAGGCAGATTGGCAAGGCACTGGGAAAGTCTTACTGAATGGTGGCTGGATGTTCAAATGTAAAAGACCAGATTTTCCCTAGATTTCTCCTTTTCTCTGGTTTTCCTCAGTAGTTCTGGAGGTCCTCTGTTTCCCCAAATAATTGTGTTAGTGCTATTCAGATGTCTAAGAGTGGAGTTTTCAAATGAGTCTAGGAAGTAACTGAACTCTTCTTCCCTCAAATTGTAGCTCTCTAAACTAGTGGTGCCAGGCAGGACTTTCTCTTACTTGAGACCCTCTGTTCCGATGACAGGATCCTTGCATGTGCTTCTTATTCCTGCATGTGATGAAAAATAGTAAGAAAAGGACTATGCAGCTTGCTCACTTGGCCTCTGACACACATACTAGCTGTTGCTACTGATTTCTCTTCTTGCCTGGGAATACTTGTGGTACTCTGTTATTAACAGATGCCTCTCACCTTGGGGCATGTTACTCAGTGTGGTCTACAAAGTATTTGTACTTTTTTTTTTAATTTTAATTTTTATTTTTTGTCCCTGTGCTTGAATGAGCAAAATCATTGTGGAAGGAAGAATAAATAAGTAAATACTCGGAGTTTTAGTCTAGCTGTGGTTTATGCTTGTGGTTTTAGAGGTGAGGAACTACATACATCATCACAATATACTTGGGGCAAGTACCGCCAGCAAAGCAGAGAAAGGATCTGACCTAGCAGGAAGCTCTCTAAGGCCTCAAAAGAGTAAGCCTGCTTGGAAGGTGATCCGTGTGAAACTGGGAAAGGGGAGCTTTAAAGTTAAATCATCTCTTCAGCGAAAGGCCCAGGGATTCATCGTGCTGCAACCATTAGCTGAGTTGGGAGCTTCGGTCAACTCCTCTCTTGTTCCAGCTTTCACACTGCAGGTTAGGAAGGAACTTCAGTCTCGCTTGCTGCCAGCTTTGTGCCTTTCATAGGCTGTTATTTACAGGAAGGGGGCACTCCATCCCTGCCCTCTTAGCTTGCCCTACACACAGCTATTTCACCTTCTGCATATGGAATCTGTTTTCCTTCTGCATTTTACCACTGCGAGCCCAGAGATGCATTTGGCCCATCTAAGCAATGCACCAAGATATTACTGCTACTGTGCCTGAGAAAACCAGTTCTTTTTCCATGCTTATCAGCCTGTGTTGGTAATGTGTGTTGTTTTTTGGGTTTTTTTTCCCTCCCATCTGAAAGCAAGCTGCCCGCTATTTATTTGCTTTCAGTGGACCAACACAGCGTGTTCTTGGCTCAGCCAGAGGGGAGCATATTACTTTCACACATCTTTGCATACATAGTACTGTATTAATTGCAAACTGTCTTTGCCCGGGTAGTGTTTGGCTACAGGAAATGAACAGGTTGGGGAAAGTTTAAATGTTTTCAAAGAAAACAACTGGAAGCCTGAGATGAGTGATACAGTTTGCGTGCAATAAACATGGGAAAGAAAATATATGAAGTAATGGAAAATCAGAAACCAGGTGGAGATACTAACTTAAACTGTTTCAGATTTGGAGGCATTGACTGCTGAGCCATAACCAATGTCTTTGGCCATTTGTGTTGAACTGGGATTTTAAAGAAGAAAATTAGAGATTAACATTTTAAGCGTATCGGTAGTGTGAAGTGTTTTGTCTTGTGTCAAAATGGACATTTTTTGTCCATTTTGCTACCCACAGGTTGCAAAAATTCATAATCTGTCTTTTTAGCACAGGCACCACTGTTTTTGGTTAAAGCAAGACTCCTGGGTCTGTCCCTCTGAGGTCAGTGATTTCTAATGCTAAAGACCTCTTGACATGATTTTATCTGAAAACATAGGCTGAGTCCTTATCATTCCCTACCTGATTCTTGGGGTATCCTCTCTCTGTCCTTTATTTCCTCCTATTTTGTGAAAGAAGAACTACTGCTACCAACTCCTTATTGATGTGATTTCTTTCAAAGTCAGACCAGTCTAGGAGGCAAAACCTAGGAATGGGGGTTAGGTTTAATTTCGTATTACTTTAGGTCTTTAAATCAGTTATCTAGGCTCTCACTGTAGTCCCTGGAGGTCTCTTTGTCGGAGTTCAGGGTATGAGTGATCTGACCAGATACAAGCATCTACTTTACAAAGAGAAGTATAGCTCTCCTGGCTCTATTGGTTTTGACACTAGATCTTCATTATCTGTAATGGAAGCCTCAATATCCATCTTGCTTAACTTCAGCTTATTCTCCTACCTGAAGTGCTTTTATTGGAGGTAAGATGGAACAGTCCGCTTTGAATCCTGCTCAAAAGGCCTCCTTGGCATTCAGAAGGAAATGCTCAGCTGCGTGTTATTTTGTTAACAAGAAGTTACTTTATTACGAGAAGTACTGGCAAAATCCCATGGCTTACTGCACAGGGTGTCTTGCTCACAAGTCCAGTTGTCCAGGATTTCTAACCCTAAAAGTCTGTCCTCTGAGAATATCCCTGCAAGGCTCAGTCTGCTCTTAGATCCTCTTTGTTGCTCACTTAGAGCGCTGTAGCACATCTCTTGTTTAAAGTTGCAAAAAGTGGGCACCAATATTTACTGCATTTAAATAGTCTATAGGGTTTTTTTAATCCCACTCTGACACCCCCCCTCCCCCGCTTTAAAAATGTACTGTGAAGGTACTGAGTGAACGTGGCATAGGGATCATCAGGCTTCACGATGAGCTTTGTGCCGTCGTGGTTGAGTGATACAGGGTCTCCAAAGGGCAGGTGTGCAATCTCTTACGCTGCACTGTCCCCGGTGCTCCCATTCTATATGGATCAAGTTTTCAAGGTATTTATTTTGAAATAATAATTTAAAATAAAAAGAATCCATTTGGTACCTTTATAGGTGTGAATGCAGGTGAGGTTTTTTTTTTCTTTTTCCTTTGATGTGGTCTCACAGGAAGTAACTTGGCTGTCAGAAATCTCAAAAAATAGCTTAATAGTTTTCCTCTGCCTTCTGAGGAGATTTTAGGGGGGTTCTGGTGGTATATGAGAAGCAGAAAGAAGGTAATCCTTATTTTGTGTCGCAGTGATGCACCCTTCTTTTTTTTTCTTTTTCTTTTTCACTTTTTTTTAAAAAGCTTTGATCTGTGAGATGCCAGACTACAACAAAATGTTGCCTATCTTCAGTTGTTAAGCAAATAAGGATGGGAATTCCATCGACGAGGATGTGGTGGGAAGGATGCTATTAAAACAATGCAGAAAATGTAACAGTTTTGAGACAGCTGTGAGTGAAGGAACATAGTAATCCCAGGAGCAAAGCGGGGGCCGGGCACAAGGCTGACAAGGCAGCACAATTTATCAGTTACCCGTTCTTCACTGGAGACTTGGATGTGAAAGATGCTGCATTTCTTAAGAGTGAAAACTAGTGTGGCTTGGGCGTAAATAACTTCCCTTTTGCACGGGAAATAATGCTCACTTCAGATACTCTATTAGACTGTATCCTGCCATTTGCTCCTTCAGTTTTCTCCACTTAGCTTGAAAGTATCCTAATAATTTCAATACCAGGATATCATGCTATTATTATAGGAGAGCTTAGGGTATATGGGCACAAAGCAATGCTAAATATTTTAGTGATTAGTAATTTTTCTCTCCAAACATGTAGAAATGTTTCAGATGGTTCAACAGCAAAATGGATTTTCCTAGCAGGAGTGTGCTATCAGGATTTTAACAACTGTGGAAAATGTTACCCGCACTAAAATGAGGGGATTTGCCTGTGTGTCTAGAACTGTCCCAGACTATTTTGAATTGCAAACTTCAACTGTAACAACTGGGTATATTCTGAGAGAAGTGAAATGTTAAATAAGGGGGGGGTGGGAAGCATTGCAAAAGTGAAAGGTGAGTATAAATACCAAATTGCACAAATTCACATTATTAATGTGGCAGTGGCAGGCTGGCTGTGTTCAGGAAGGCAGGAACTGATCCCAGCCAGATGAAAACAAGAACTTTGAGCACTTCGGCATGTTTTTATAAACTTAAGCACAAAAAGAAACTAAAACATCTGGCACCAGGATATTATGTAATGTTGTTTTATGCTATTTTCATTGTCTAAGATTTTGGACTGTTAATGAGTCACTTACTGTTGTCGGATCACTGTCCTGAGGTGCCTCCATGCAAGTGAAGGAGCCCGGACTTCTCTGAAATGTTTCCTTCTGTGCTCAGCGGCCGTTTCTATGCCAGTCAGCTTCCCATTTAAACCTTTAATGTGCAAGAGACTTTTTGCAAAGCAGTTTTGTGAACCCCTGTGGGTCAAAACTCTGCAGGAATGTGAAGGGTGGTGCAATGTATCTCAGTGCCCTGGCAGATAAGCAGATAGGTAGAAGTGGTTAAAAAAGAAAAGTTCACGCTGACTAGGAGGTGTATTGGCCTATCAGATTTATAGTTGATAGGAATGTGTGTGGTAGGAGGCCTAGGGCCCTCACCTTTCTTGGGTGAATTGGAAACTAGGCTGCTGTCACACATACAACTTCACATCTATGATATGCAGAAACTGATGCCTTTGCTGTTCTCTCTCCTTTCTAGTCTTGCTCTGTTTGCTGCTGGCTTCTGCTCTTCCTCATGACCTGCCGTATCCAGGGCAAGTTTACTACAGTGTGGAAGGGGCAGGAAGGACATATTCCCTCACATTGTATTGTGTGTGTGTAAGATTTGATATAGTGTCTCCCTCTGCTCTCACTGCTCAGTTCCCTTCAGCCTGAGGACGTGTTACACTCCCGTCTCTCTGCATTCACCTTTCTTCCTACTCTTGCTAAGCCAAGTTTCCCTGGAGCAAATTCTTTGAAGTTGCCAACTTCCTTTTCTCTGTTTGTTGTCTTCTTATGGCTAAAGGCTGCAGCTTTGTTTCTTCCCTTCATTCTCTACCTGGATTCTTGCTAACTTTTATTAAAGGTGTGATGTTAACAGACCTGGAGGTAGCTCTTATCTTGACTTCCACTGCCCGCTTTCATCTCCCCTTTCTCCACCCTTTTCTTGCACCCGTAATTGCTGTTGTCTGATGGTCTGTTCTCTCAGCCTAAAAATTGCCTGGTCCAAGTAAGTTGTCTGACTGAGAAACTTCTTTTGGACTCATTTCTGCTGTTAACAGCTAATTCTGTGTGCAGAAATCTTGAGTGTGCACTCTGTCACATGCTGTGCCTTGTGCAATGTGTTGGGGAAGGGGACATGCTACACATTGTTGCTGAGCATGGTAGCTGAGCTGCCTGCTGAGAAAAGCTCCTAGCAGATGCGTCTTTGAACTCTCCTGTTCCTGAGGCTACCACTTACAGTAGCCGTCACTTGAGATCCACAGCCCTGCTGCTCTCCTTGCATCAAGTGTTTGTGGCTTCTTGCAAAGCCCTCTGCCTGATGATGGAAAAAGAGTAAACAGATGGGAATGTAACCCCTCACCCTCCTGCCATGCACACATACAGCCCTCTTCCCCCACTTGCCCCCTAGTAGAAACTCACACCCAAAGTCCAAGTCAAAGGAAGCTTGGAGTCAACAAGGGTTGCCCTTTAGGGTCTGTACAGCTCTTCTCTCTCTCTCGTGCATAAACCCATCACTGTAAAACATCCTCCTCCTACCATTATGGCCTAATGACTTTCCCTTCAACTTCACAAGAGGTATTAATGTCTCCATTAACAGCCACCAGAAATGGAAGCTCCATATATCACTAGTGCAGCTCTGCATCCTTCTCCCTCTGCAGAAGTTTCAGAAGCAGTTAAAAGGTAGCTGTGTAGAAAATTAATGGCCCAATATACAAAATCTGTAATTGCTGCTAGCGATGAGGAGGAGGTGGAAGTGCTCAGTCTTTGTGTAATTAAGTACCTTGTTCTGTGGCTACTTCTCCCCCATGCTGACAGGATGTAGGACTTGTGCTTTAAACACGCGAGTGGTGGTGGGAGGCAAATGCTACCTAGTTAGTATAGTTTACCCAACAGAGTAAGCGTACCCAAAGGTGCTCTTGTGTGGTTGCTTCTGCCATCACAGCATTGCCTTTACAACCAGAATCATGTGAAATGGTAGCATGGCAGAATGAACTCTCCTAGGCTTTCCTGGCATGAAAGAAGCTGTTCAAAATATCCCTCCTACCACTGCAACTTAAGCAATCCAAAAAAACAGGCAGTAGGGTAGATGAGCGAAGGAAGTCCATTCGGTTGGCATATTTATAGTGAGGTGTCTGCAGCCAGTGTACTGGCCTTGTAAGAGCAGGAAAGTCAGCGGTGACCCACAGTGCTGGAGAGCTCAGCCGTTCTGAAAACAACCACGTGCATGTAGGCAGACTGTTTCTCGCATGGTGAGAGGGGGACGCTAGGACGTGTGGAGCCTTTTTTGTTTTTCCTTAGCTCTGTTTTGGAGGGGGGAGGCTGCAGTTCATTTGCTTCTCTTGTAATGTTCTGGGGGAAGATGCAACTGAAATGGTTGCTCAGGTTGGCTGCCTTTATGATTGGCACCAGTTGGTTTTAAACTGAATTAGTTATACGTAGGCATGGTGTGTTTAGACAGTGCTTATATGGGTTTATAGCGGTGTAAAGCTGATTTAGTCTAATTTGTTGTCAGGGTTGCTGGGGTTTGTGGTCTAAATTCAGTTAAACCAGACCACTGTGTGCAGAGAGCAGGCCAGGAGGTAGTTTGGGAATTACAGCTAACCCAGGAGCACTAACAGCTCCCAGTGAAGCCTGCAACGGAAAGGAGGGAGACTAACGGATAGGAAACCTCATCAGTTGCTGCCAGGTTTGGCACGGACGCAAGTACCCGTGGATGGTGGGAGGTGCGTGGGTCAGCCAGAGGCCCCTTGCCTCACCTGCTGAGGGTGCTGCGGGTGATGCCATGCAGGGAGGACTGGGGACGGTCAATGCCAGCACGACACCAGTGTGAGCAGCCTGCACTTAAAAAACCCCCCAGAACTCACTAACCTGATCCATAACACTTTCCTTAAACTTACGTGTCTTAATTGAGAAATAAAAAATGGCAGCAGCTGATTCTGTGACTTCCTCCTTTTAAAATAATCTGGTACCTCTGGAAAAACTACCTTTTCAGAAGATCTTGACAGTGGCGTGGCTCAAAGAGAGGGGTCGTAACAACTGGGATGGCCATCCCAAGCAATTTTGAAAGCCTCAGCCTCTGCACTGCACTAACCAGAAGATGATGCATTTCATCGGCATTGCTTCTAGGATGAAACAAAACAAAACAGCAGAGTATTTTCAATTAATAAAAAAAAAAAAAAATTTTTTTAAATACAGCCAGACAACTAAATATTAATGAATCCAGCTATGCTTTAAGCTATTCTGAACACTCTGTTTTACCAGCTTTGGGAAAAATAACAAGCTTTAAAAAATGCTTGTTAAAAATGGGGGGTTGACAGAATATGATACTACAGTTCTGTGAAAGTCCCTGCTTTTCCTATTAAGCAAGATGGCAGCAATACTTTAGCCCAGAAAAAGCAGAATGCTTTTCCTAACTTCCTGATGAGGATGCATTTTCTGAATAGTGAATTTATATCTATGTTTGCATCAAAAGTTTCAGCACATTCAGAATTAGACCTGTGCCTGAAGCTGAGGTTAGATTTCTAACTGGAAGCTGCTCGTCTGGACACCTTCTGATTGCAAGAACTACGGCAAAACTGTCCAAGAGGTACTGTGGAAGTAGTTTGGCTGCAAATAGGTAAAGAAAGGTGATCCTGCTGAGGAGTTTTAAAATTGGCTTTTTTCCTTTTTTTTTTTTTTTTTTTAATAGACAATACTGGTGCTGTTCTGGCAATATGTCCTATAAAATAATAAAACAGAGTTTTCCCAAGTTCACAAGTCTAGGTCTGGCCATGAAAAGGGAGCATCCATCAACAACTGTTCCCTCGCTCTCATGTTCATTCTGAATGATGCGTTTTTTTTGTTTTTTTTTTTTTTTTTAACAAGCGAGCCATGTGAATTTAAAAGCAGACATACAATAATGCATCTCCAGCTCATTTTCATACACAAGTGCAAAACTGTAACCTACCAGAACTTTTATTTTAATTATACATTCACATTTCTCCATTTATGTGGGTGGCTTGTACACTGTCAAGTAATAAAGTTACATAGTTCTACTCTTTTATGTGCATTGATTTCAGCCATCAAAGAAAATTATAAAACTAACAATGAACAAATTTTCCATATATCTATAGTCAGGCTGGGAAAAATTATGTGACCTTTCCTCACCCCCCCCCCCCCCTTGGCCACCAAATTCCCCTGACTTTTAGGGTTTTCTTTCTGAAATAATTGCTAATGTTACTTAATATTTTAAAACTGTTTCTTATGTGTCTCTAGTAACGAAATTGGCATTAGCTGTGCCCTGGGCTGTACTGCTCGCTTACTCTCGCTTTTACAGAAGCTGGTTTAGGCACATCGTTACTGGCTGTTCAGCAGTGCTCTCCGATAGTGCTGTTGGACAATATAATTTTTCTTAGCCTGGTGATCGTAACATTTGAGGATCATCACAAATCAATTGTAGTGCTTTACAGTTTACAGACTTTTGCCAAACCTTTTCCATATACTGAAAACAATTCAGAAATGACAAAAAATGCTGCAACCAATTAGCACGTACAAACATTTATTTTGAAATTTCCATTCTAACCATTATGAAGAATTACATCATCAAAGCACTTTATGGCAGTGAAAATAGCTCTTACCCCTCTGACTCATCCATTATTCCATTAAAGCTGCAAAATGTGCAATCTGCTTGAAAAATAGGTTGCTTTTTATTCAGTTTTTCATGAAAAGTCAAAATTTGATAACAAAAAAACAAAAGAAAAAAGCCCAGCTTATAGGGAATCTACATCTGATCCTCTCCCCCTTCCCCCAAAAATAACTTACAAAGATAGTTTAAAGTTTTAAATGAGTTTAAAACCAAGTGCATCTTTTTATTTTTTTTTCATAATAATCTTAAAATTCTAAAAACCCATAATTTACTTTCTTGGAAAAAAGGCAGCGAGCCGTTGCTTTTTGATTGGAAGAATATGTATTTCTGGTGAGTTCATTTTCTTTAACTTTACACTCCTGTTTTTTACGGGTTTCCTAAGAGCTTCTGCATTATCCCTAGGCTCCGGCTGGTTCTTCACGTCGTAACACTGCAGCACAGAGTCCTGGGGCATGTCCCTTTTGAAGGAAAAGTTTTTAGTGGATACTCCCGAGAGGCCTTTGATCTTGCCACAGAAAATAGTGGGCACAGCATCTTTGACGGACACTATCACTTTGGCTGTCTGTGACGTGCTTACTATCTCGATATTATTGCCAGCCTTGGGCTCACAGGTTGTTCTGCCCGCCTGGTCCACCAGCCACTTCTGCTGCTGTCGCAGGAGCTCAGCTGAGCTGTTACCCATGATCCTGCTGTCGACCTTGGCTGAGGTTTCGTGTGGTTTGGAAGAGGTGAAGGGGGTTGTCACACTGGAGAGCTTGTCCAGCACGGCATGAGTGGCACTGTCCAGCATGGAGCCGGAGCAGACGGCACTGGCTGCTTCAGCGTGGCCCCCGCTACTGCCCGCCTTGCGGCAGGACGCCAGCGACAGGTCCAACGCCCCATCTTCTGGTGGTACCTGCAGGCTGGCCTCGCTGGCCTTGAGCAGGGGCGCCGTTTTCATGGAGAGGTCCAGGGCCTCGTTCTCGTTGCTCATCTTGATGACTGTGTGGCGATTGAGCTGGGAAAACTCCCGCTGGTGGATGAAGTCGAAGGGCTTCGATTCCTCTTTCTCCAGGGGCGTCTGGGTGCCCTTGCAGGAATGCAGGGTGAACAGCGGCGGTTTGGGATAGTCCGGGGCCACCTTGGCTTCAGCGCTGTGAGGCACAGGGATGGGGATGGGGATGGGGATGGGCACCGGGACAGGCAGTGGCACGATCACGGGGTATGGGACCAGGAGAGTGGCTGGCGGGACCAGCGGTGACAGCGGCGAGCTGAAGGCCTGCGGCGGGAGGGACGTGTAGTCAGGGGGTGGCTGGCAGGGGGCAGAGCCCAGGGTGCCCTGCGAGGGAAACAGATCCTGCAGGACGGCGGCGAAGCCAGGCGTCTGAAACACCGGCGGCAGGACCGGCTCTGGGGCTTGGCTGGAAGGCTTCGGGTCCAGCAGCTGGGGCTGCCCGACGGGGGTGGAGGAGCCCTGGAAGAGATTGCTGTGGAGAGGGTTGGCGGTGCAGGGAGCGCCCGGGGGCAGCACCAGGGGTGAATTCAGATGCTGAAAGACGTGCTGCTCCAGGAGGACGGGCAGCGGGACGGGGCCTTGGGTGGTCATGACGTAGGGCGTGCTGCCATTGGCCGCCAGCTGCGGCGTGGCGCTGCCGGCGACCTGCAGGTGAATGGGCAGCACCACAGGGCTGTCCCCCAGGCAGATGGGCTGCAGCACAGTGGCGGCCACCTTGAGTGCCACGCCGCTCTGCGACTCGGCTGGTGGTGTGAGGATGGAGGGAGCGGGCACTGTCACCAGTGGGGAGAGCGCCTTCTTCATCAGGTCCGTCGAGTTGATGTTCCAGGCCTCGGCCGTTATCAGCTGCGCCACCCCGTTTTCGAGTTTGTTGCTGGCGATCGTCGAAGGCGAGCTGGTAACGTCCATGGGCAGGTTCTGGGTGTCCTTGTACAGCTCCTCCATTTTACAGGGCTCGTGAGACTCTGCAGACTCCAAGTTTACATTGCTGTCACCAGGACCCGCAGTGGCTCCGCGCTGCCAGAAGCATCTGCACAGACATAATTTGGCCTGCAAAACAGAAACACATTTTAGGCACTGCATAAATCTCCTTCTTAAAATAATATTTGCAATTGCCTTTAAAGACCCTATCACCAAAAAAAAACCTGTTAAATGTTTCCACACTTCAGGGTAACGGCTCTATAATACTGCACAGTATATATACATATATGCTGTATATACATACAGCCATGAGTGTTGTACGAAGAGTTCTGAGGAACTTATATTTAGCTGTAAACACAGATAATTTAAAAGGACTCGAGAACTGACTGCAGGCAAAGGAAAAAGAAAACCTCTCCAGTATGTAGCATAAAACAAGGACTCGGGCAGTCCATTTTACATTTTTAAACAAAGCTTCACGTAATGACAGTGTATGGCAGAGCCGAGAGACAGCGCGCTGTTTTAACTCACCAAAAGCACAAAAACAAACATTCCTAAAAATAAACCGCTAAGAAATGTTCCACTGCGGGCAGAGGGTCCGCCGCTCCCCAAAAATAATCATCCCTTTTTTGTCCTTGCAGGCTTTGCTAAAATAAAGCAGCCAATCCCCGGGCGCTCTGCCTAGCACCTCCGAAACTGCCACTAGCAGGGTAACAAAGGAGCCCGGCCACGCTGGGCTGCGCCGCCGGCACCTTTGGCAACGCCGCTCTTTGGCTCGCCCACAGAAAAACAGCAAAACAAAACAAAAAAAATGCTGCCTCCCTCCCTCCCTCCCCCCCCCAAATGCTTGCCCTGCTCCAGAGCTGCATAAAGACAGGAATACAAGTCAGACTCCTGATTAATAAAAGATACAAAGACTAAAAATCAAAGCAACTTTAAATTCACTTTGACAGCCTAATCCTTTATCTTAACTAAGCAAATGTTAGTTAAAAAAAAAAAAAAAAGAGGGCAGAGATCTCCATTCAGCAGTTCCCTGAAATGTTCAGCATATTTCCTAAAAAGATTCCCCCCCCGCCCCGCCCCGCCCCAAGCAGCAAATTAATGGTGACATGCATTCATTTATTTAGCAGGATAAATAATTTCCACCCTGAGAGCTGCCATATGCAGAATTGGTGTGGAGGAGCGCCTTGCCGCGTTGCACAAAATGTGCCACTCCTAAAGTGAGCAGCACATCCTGTGATAATAATCACCATGGAAACTTGTCCATTTTTAACTCTGTTACCATGGGAAAGCACCAGAGCCCCCCAAATTTACATTTTCACCTGCACACAACTGCATCCACGTACCGAAAACCAAAACTGGCCGTGGCACCGGCACGCTTGCTAGGCCCGTTGCACCCAGGCCCCCCCCGCCCTTCAGTCGGATTTGTCACTCAAATACTGGGGACGGGAGCGGCTCCAAAACGGGATATGCTGAGAGGCCGAGCCTTCAGGTGCTGCTGCAGCTGCGGCTACACAGACAGTTTCACTGAATCAGCTGCTCACGTACCTTTGCTTGCTCACATGCATGTTTGCAGGAATGGCACTACAGCCTGCAAACCGAGAGGGGAGAGGGGGAAAAAAAATCAACAAAGGCTAAAAAAATGGCCAAGGCAGGGAAGCGGGAAATCTCAGAGTCTCTCCTGAGACTTGTAAATCCTTGGATTTGGCAGCAAGATGCCATGGCAAGCGCGAGACTACAGAAATGTTGAGAGTTAATAGCTGGGGCTGGTTCAGTACAATTCGAATAATTTATCAGAGCCATTTGATTTTTTTAAAAGGATTTTTTAAAAGTAAACAGATTAGTCATTTATTTTCCACTACTGCTGCTGGCCTAAGGAGAATAATCCATGATTATTCTCACCTCATGAAATGCTCTGAAGAAAATATTCTCAAATACAGGCTTGAGGGTTTTTGTTTGCTTCCTTTTTCAGCTTTGGCCAAAACAGCATACAGGGAGGCAGAGACTTCCAAACACAGAAAACAGGAAGAAAAAAAAAATCACTTACTTACTCAAAAGGTGACAAGTATTTGAACAAAAAATCTAAAAAAGAGCCCATCTTGTCTTGAAGAACAAAAAGCAAATGTTTCTAAAAATAAAGACAATGAAGAGACAGCTCAGCAGATTCACATTGAAAAAATAAACAGTTATTTCTGTCAATGAATTAAAAAGCCATTTTACACTTCTCATATAATCTCCCTCTCTTTTTAAAAAGACCCATTTGAAAATTCTTCAGTCTCTGTAGCCCACCCTAGCATCTTCACTCCTCTAGGCTCTGTAGCACAGGAAAATATTTTGCAAATGAGATTGGCTGTTTTTCTTTTTTTTGTTTGTTTGTTTGAAAAGCGTGAGATCTCTGTGTTTTCACAGAAAATTAATGATCTAGTAGGGACAGGAAATGACCTTCTATTCCCATGATAAACTCGTTTAACATTGAGAAATAGAAAAATTAAGATGAAAATTATGCTGTGTTAGAGACTTGAGGGATTAGCATGCTGTACAGACCCATGGAGAGAGACAGAGAGAACCACGGAAGATGAAAGTATAAAATGTAATAAAATCCCCCATTGTCGCTTTAAAAAGCTACAGGGCTGGAGGCTGAGGAAATACCTCGATGAGGGAAAGAAGAGCTCATCTACCACGATCAGACACCTCGAAGAGATGCCTGTAGGTTTCTCTTTTTTAAGGCATAGTCAAATACTGTTTCACACGCCGAACCCTACGTCCCGGGCTGTTTTGTGACAGTGCTGCTGGCACCGCTGGGGTCTCAGGCTGCCGCCGGGAGCACCCACAGCACTGCGGGCAGGAGCCGGAGAACCCAGGCGCGCTGCATCCCGCCGTCGGCTGGAGGGGACAGGGGGGCTTACGGCTTTTTGTTTGCTTCTTCCCCTCGGCCTGTCTCGCCAGTGGCTAGAGGGAAACGGCGTAGCCCTGCTGGGCAGCATGGTGATTTCGGGGTGCTGCCGAGCCCCATGTGGGTGAGGGCCGCCTCTGGCTTTGGGGGATGCTTACGCTCATGCTGAGGCGACGGAGCTGCTTGCTGGTGGGAAAGGCGGGGAGCGAGCCCCTTTCCTAAATGAAAGCCAGGGCTGGACGTCACAGGAGCGGGGCAGATCCCTCGCAGCCACCTGCCCTTGCCCATGGTTTGGCTCAGCCTTCGAGTTTCAGGTGCCTGGTAATGGTTCGAGTCCTGCTTCCCAGTGGAATCCAGGAGGCAGCAGGAAATGTCTGCAGAGCTTGGCTTCAGCGGTGCCAAGCCTCGAGTGCTCCGGCTCGAGCCTCTGCATGGAAGAGGCTTGCCCAGGCGGGGACACGCTCAGGGCGCCCGGATCAGGCTTCCCCCAGGCATGGGTTTAGGCAGGTTGACAGGCCGAATCGCCAACGCCTCGCTCCTCGTTTCTCTGCCAACCTCCAACGGGCATAAACTGTAAAAGCTCCCGAGATGCCAAAGCTCTCCCTACCCTTCGCAGAAGCACGCCTTTCCCTATTTCCCGCACATTTTGTTCTGGAGTGCGTGCTCACTATGGGAAAAACACACCCACTTGAAAGGATTTTGGGATGCTGCAGCGCAGCGCTTGCAGCCTGCAGGCTGCCAGCTCCCGGTACCCAGGCGCAAAGCAGAGCGGAGGCACCGCTGCCCTTGGTGCGCCCACAGCTCGCCCCCCGCGCGGCAGGCGACCCCCCAGCTGCCCAACTCCTACCACAATAAACACATGTTGGCAAGGTCCATAAGCAGGCAGAGGGAAAGGGATCCAAGGCCCCAGTCCTCCCAAGAGGAGGTGTTTGAAGATCGGGGACCAGGAGATATTTTGAAGCTGCTCAAAGAGATACTTTGTTGTTCCTGTACTCCCTTTTTTATACTGTGTATACTGACTGCAGAGTCCAAAAACATAAGTCAACAAGGAGATGACAAACTAAAACACCAGTACTAACAGTAATAGCTGTTACTGCTGTACTATATTTCTACTTTAATGAAAATCAACCAGGAGTATTTGCTGCTTTCTTTCTTTCTTTTTTTTTTTTTTTTTTTAAAGATTGATGCTTCACTGCACATTAAGAGTTACCCATCTTTCCCAGAAAACAAGTTTCATGTATCTAATCCAGACAGTGGAACACAATATAACTTAGTGAAAGTGCCTTAAATTTCCCGTCTACCACACCTCAGTGTCTGCAAATCAATTAATTTCACTTTCTCCACTTACCTATTTAATATTTAATCTGCTATTTGTTTTAATTGAAAATAAATGTACAACACTGAAAAGCAACCTGTTGTGAGTAACACTGGTTTTCCCACTGGGGTGGTGATAAGAGTTAAGTTCATGGTACTACGCAACAATGTGTGTAACTATACAGGAAACGTTATGTTACTTATATAGGAGTGCCATTAAAAGGTGGGTGATAATTCTAGCTTTTTTTTTTTTTTGATCTTCTCTATAGTTCACTTCCTTGCATATACCACTGCTTGTATGTCATTATTTACACAGAACTGAAATTACACTGTGCAGGCTGGGTCCCGTGTGACTCATGGGCTAAGCTGGCCGCCACCACGTCGCCCTCAAAACACCGCCAAGGCACATCCAACCTGCTCCGGGCATTTGTGCTGAGACTCGAGTTTCTCTAAAGGCCTCAGAGTTGGGCCTCCCCCTTCGGTGAGGTCTTATCTGCCAAAGCCAGTCTCAGCTTTCCGCATGGTTAATAAACAAACACGCGGGCAACTATGAGGATGCGTGCTGACCCAGGTCAACAAACTATAAATTACCTTCCACCCTAGGATTTTTTTCTTTGATAGCTGGAGCCATCCAAAAATAAAGGGGTTTTCATATCGTTACTGATACATTGTTGCTAGAATAGAAAAAAATATGTATATGAATAAAATGAACTATCAAATATAGGGAGCTATTAATGCACACATAACATGTAAGTCGGAAATATATTATGTGGATGAACTTTATGCACCCAAACCCAACATTGTTTCATCTGAAAAACCACACCTGATTTCAGCAGCGTTTGCTTCTTGAATTTCCAATTGATCCACATGCTTAAGGCACCTGAGACTGACAATTCTGGCTCCCATATACCCTTTTCTGCAGCATACTCCTCAGATACCAAAAGGAGGAAGAGTAACTGACTCACTAATAACACTAAAATAGCCTTTTCCCCTTTCTTGCACCACGTGCAATGCTGTGTTTGATATCGCCTTGCAAACCTTGGTGCCAGGCTGTGCCCTGAGGCCAGTGCTCAGCCCCAGGGGCGACGCAGCCGCTCCGGCAGCCTGGGCACAGAAGTGCTGAGGGGGTCAGTGGGACTTTACTGACGCCTAACGGAGGACGGTGATCCCTCCGAGATGCGGGGCGGATGGAGCCAAGGAGACCCAAAGGACACTTGTCAAGGCAAGCTGCCTTCCCATCATGGCGGGCTGATAGATGGACCCCAAACTCGGTCCCATGTCCGGACCCCCAAACTCCGTCCAGACATGGGACTGGATCCTACCACAGCTGTGTTTGAAAGGCAGCTTGCCAAGGGTTGCACTTCTCCAGCCCCTCAAGGGGCACCATGGAAACACCCCACTTATGCTCTTGCCCTCCCTGCCCGCCCTTGGTCTGCATCATTCCCTTGGGTCAAATATCCAGCAACTAACAGTTAAGATTTAGGTGGCACCACTCAAAAGGAAGGTGTGATATGCATCAGAAAGGCAGGATTTACTCTAATGCCACCCAGAGCGAGGAGGGAGGGCTACGCAGGGGCATCCCCCCGGTATAAAAGCTACATCCACACCTTTGTGCCCCGCAGCACTGCACGATACCCACATTCGCCATGCAAGTTACGCATGAGCCCCTGCATTATTTTGCATTACCCAGAAGCTGCATTACAGAAGATGAGACAGATGCTGTTGAGGGGCAGCTAAAATACAAGCATCTCCCTAGACAACCTCAGCAGATGCCACAGGAATAATGACGACCTTAATGCAACAGGTATGCTTTTCTTTTCCCAGGGCCACTGCTGCATTACGGCTCCTTCCAGGAGGCAAACCTATTTGTGTCAAGGCTCCCATGCAGGCTGTTAATCCCTGGGGGGACCACTAGGAAAGGAAATCATTACAGCAGCACAAAATGGCACATTATAGATGGTACATTGACAATATGTATACACTGCTTAGGCACAAAGGATGATCGTTCTCGAATGCGGTACTTTGACTGGCTGATCATACTTCAGTCTTTTAAACAGTTGAGCTGAGAAATACAGAGAAGGCCGCCTATTGCACAGGCTAATCGCCTGCAAAGAGCTGGCTTAGAGTAATATATTTGCTAACTATATTGCTGTTGTCAACAGTCCGTAGTTCGCAATCCATTCTGGGGAGGAGAAAACTCACTTTCTTCTCATTTAAAAACAAATCAGGCCAATTTAAAAAAAGTCCTGTCACAGATCTGAAACCAGTGTCTTTACTCCCAAGGGCAATATATACAAGACAGACAATAAATGCTGGGGAAGGAACAGAGCATTTGCCTGATAAATTTCAACCTGTAGTGAATTTTTATACCCAATTTGAAAACCTTGCACAAACTACATTTACAGTGGAAACTGTGACATACCCCACGCTCCAATGGAGACAGCACATGCCGCTGTACTGCCGGATGCATTTTCCCTCCTGCCGCTCCATCCGCGGCCAGTGCGGGGAACCGGATGGAGCAGCCAGTGGAAGGTCTCCTGTTCTTGAAACGACTCCTGCTCGCTTGCTATGCGGTATTACATATAAACAGGCACTATAAAAACAAGACTACCTGGAAATTATTTGAGATGAATCTTGCTATTCCCAAACGCTCAGGTTCCTTTTATCTGTAGCACATCCTAACTCCTGCTGTTTTGAAGCCCTAAACCAGCATGCGAGGAAGAACCACACGGTAAGTTTCCCAGGATAACACCTTTACAGCCCTGGGTGTTTTTCTGCCATAGTTTAGTACAAAAATGCCTACACAGCAGCAGCTTGCCTAGCCTGCAGTAAGCTGAGGCAGAGGCAGTGTACGGAAACGTGATGCGTCAAGCCAGATGTACGAAGGACAAATACAAATTTGCCAGCCGTAATCATCGCAGCGTCGCATGCCACAGGCATTTTGCGACGCCCCTTCGGCCTCCTTGCGGGCTTTGCTGACCCGCAGCAGCTTTCGGGTTCAGAAGTTGTGCTCAGACAGGGATGACGAGTTACTGCTTTGGAAAATATTCCCAGGCCGTTGCAAAAGTACCTGTTTAAATCTCTTTGTGCTTTGGGCAGCGTGCTGTGGTTCCTTCCGCAGTGTGGCAAAATCCCTCAGGGCCAGGGGAGTGGGGGCCCGTGGCAGCATGCAGGGTGCGTGCTGTGGCCCCCCGGGCGGTCGCGCATGGGAAGCGAGCACCGGGGAGGCGACAGCAGCGCCAAGGCGGCCATGGCCAAATGCCTCCTGGGGACGCGCACCACTTGCCTTGCAGCCCCGCCAGCTCCCCAGACTAAGAAAGTCTGCATTAAAATGGCAGTGGGGGAAAACCGGACTTGCTGTAGGGACATCTTTGGCGGTGCCGTCCCCGGGACTGACTATACCTCGACCTCCGCGGTTTTCACACATGCGGTGTGCCCACGTGTTTACTTTTCCACCGAGCTCATAGGAAGAATGTAGACTCATGCTGGCATTGAAAGGCTGCTTAGACTTGAAAAGAAAACTGCATGATTTTCCTATGGGAAAAAAATATTTTAAACAGTTTTTCCTGCCATTAAATATCCCATTTAACTGATTATTTAGTATCGTTTTCAATCAAAACATTAGATTCGCCAGCAAAGCAAAGAAAAATGAGCTGTTTTGAGAACACAGAGCTAAACAAAACAAACAAGAGAGCCGTTACTTTACAGTAAATTTTTAAAAACATGTATTTTGTTTTCCCAGCAATCGATACACCAATGATAACATGAGGAAAAGGACACCAATTAAATGTAATTGCCAGTCCCACTTCCCCCAAAACCTGAAATAAAAAGCACTCCATGTCAGCCTGATAAAATATTTGCTTCTTTTCCAGTCAAGAGCTTTATTAAACAGTCCTTAAAGCATTTCAGTTCTTACAAAGGATTTCAAAGTTTCATGTCAGTTAAATGACTTCAAAGCCTCATTAGCTCCATGACGGAGGTTTATTCGCAGCACAGAAACATTCAGCTCACTCGTTTCTCCTGACCCATTCCACTGATCCCAGACTCCAAGATATTTTTACTAAAATTCATTTGATCTTTTCCGATATCCAGATGAGAGGTTGTGTCAGTGCTACAAAGGCCACCGTTCATTCCCTCTTGCTTATGCGAATCTGTTTTACTCCTCGCCGTGAGGGACGAGGACCCCTCCCAGACCAGTTGCCAAGTCTCAGCTGACAGGTCAGTGAGGTAAACTTAAAACCACTTTTTTTATACCCATTTTGGCAGTCTGGCAGGCCAAACATCTGACCATGCCCAATTACGCCAATACAGTTTCAACAACTTCAGCTGTCTTCTACCCAGCCACACAGAGCGCTGCCGGGTGCTCCTGCAGGGGTAAAATACCTTCCCCAGTCCCAAACCCACCAACATTGCTGAGATGCCGCTGGCCCACACGCAGATTGACAGACCCAGCACCTGATCCCAGCCCTCGCCTCGGTCTGTGAGCCAGGGTGAACACTGCAATCCTTTTCATACCCCCTCCTCAAGACAAGCCAACTCAAGACCAGAATAAGGATAACCTCAGCACTGCTGAGTGGATTGCCTTTGAGCTTGCCTTGCTTTGCAGACCTTCTTTAGACACAAAGGAAGAATAAGCAAGACCCAGTCTGACTGTATTTTAAAGTTGTGGAGGTTAGAATAGCAAATCCTGACACCTCTGTAATTGATCTTAAATCAACCGAAAGCTAAACTTTCACATAACCTCTCCTTGTCCTAATATACCTTCCAGCTTAAATAGATAAATAATCAGAGGAAAAGCAAAATCAAGTAAGAGATTGCACCTTCCAGCATGCAACTCATGTTTTAGCCACTACAAACGTTAATATCTAAGACCATAGATAAGAACATGCCTGTGATTACCTACTATACATCCTTGTGCCATTCAGCTTGCAATGGTAAGCCCAGACAGCCAAGCCCCTCTCTCCTGCCTGCAGCTGTGAGGGATCAGGCAAGCAGCGGCACTGACAATGCTCTATGCTCTCCAGGAAAGAATAAGCACATTTCAGGTGTGCCAGACTCCAGGCCCTTCCACATCAGAAAATAGAGCACCAAAAAATTAATTGAATCCAGTCCCAAATGACAAGATGTAGGGATGAGCCAAAGAACTGTGGACTAAATAAACTCATTGCTTCTCTTACCATGTGGAGTAGGGTCTTATATGGAAGCACAGGCAAATAATATGGCACAGGAGTATCAGGGTGTGATCTGCAGAGATCTGCATCCTTCCCCACTGACATTAGTAACCAAATGCCCTTTCAACTTGCCAATTGAAGATCACATTTTATACTCACAGTCTCAGATCTATTAGATTGACTCTCTCTCTCCCCCATCCCATCACTTTGGTAAACCAAGCCCAATGTTTCATCGGCTATGTGATGGCACTAATCCTCAGCAGAGAGTATGCCCACATCAAATTTCAAACCTGCTCCATTCTTGCGCCACCCTATCTAAAAATGTGTGGATGGAAAAACTTTCAAGTCAAAATACCCCTGCATTTTCATCCTTGCAAAATTCGTAATCAGCTGCTGGGATTTTATTTAAAAGAGCAAGAAAAATGTAGGATCCCTATAACATGAGGAAAAATGCAGCATTTTTTCTTTTAATTTCATATCCTTTCACATACTCACTTTCATCCCCTTCTGCTGTTCTGAGCACTTCCTGGTCTGATTTTGAGAGGCAGACAAATGACCTATTCTCTCTGTGGTGCTGTGATGCACGAGATGTCAGCCTTTTGATTGAATTCAAGATAATGCCAGCGTGAGATGCAGCATTACAGTGCTGATGGATGTTATGAGAAGACCTCACAACTTTTCAACATGTTTTCCCCCACAGAGACCAATTTTGCCCTCCTATAAGTCCATATGCTTAACTGTGAAATATAGATGTCTCTAACCACAAATAATACATAAGTAACAGGAAATGCTGAAAATCTGTCTTGTTAGACCTGACTGCCCTTGAGTTTCTGTCCCGATTCAGTTAATCGGCCCAGGTTACCTATAAAGCCTACGAATGCACCACGTGCAAATGCACCACAGCCTGCGAGTACTTCCTCTCCAATACCTTTTCCCTTTTCCGTTTGACTGTGAGCTTTTCTGGGCAGAGATTGTTTTGGCATGTGATTAGCACAAAGCCGAGACTCCAGCCAGGACTCCAGTTACTGCTGTAATACAAATTAGTTATCAGTTGTGGGTACGGGTGTACACATACACACACACACATACACACACACACACACCCTACAGAGCAGGTATGTAGCTGTTCTCCCTTTCATTCTAGTTTGCCACTAATTGCAGTTTTGTTCCTTCAGTATGCCTGCTCCTACTTTTTTTTTTTTTTCTCCAAGAATACGACCTACCTTTTTTTAGGGTACAAGCTCTAACCTGTTTCTTTGCTGCCAAAGCATTTACAGGCTTCAAAAGTGTGAATGTTATTGTCCAAAATTTAATAATTTGATGCTATATTAATAGAACCTTCCAGCCAGCTCAAGGGAATTTTCTCCAGCCGGATATCCTGGCTCAGGCTGATACGCTGCTCATACTGCACAAAAGTGAGCTTATTCTACACTGTGCTCAGAATATACAATCAAGTACTAATGCTCTTTGTGAGCAGGGATAGACTCCGACAATTCATAAAAAAGGTTATTTCAGGAAATGTAGGTAGGGCAACTAGCACTGTAGAAATAGCACTGTTATTGCAGGTAAAAGCAAATATTATTTTCCTGATGCTATGAACCACTCAACACGAAAATATTTGGCAGACGTGTATTGTGAGAGGAAACAAAATCAGTACTACTCACATTTTTCCATCTAAACCTTTAGAGACCACATTCATCATTATGAACGCAGTATACCAAATTTTGTTATTATCACTTCTCCTATCTTAATGATGGCTGTGTGGTACCGGCATAGAAGCACCCTGCCACACGATAGAGAGTCCCTGACATATTTACTGCAACATTCTTCACAAGCAATTTCCATTGTGATGTGTGCTATTACGTGTTCTGAAAAACTTATGGAAACTGCAGGATATAGAACGACAATTACATCTTTCCCAGATGAGACTACTACATTAATGGATCGGCGTAATCCATCATCATAGATTGTAAGTCCTCTGGGAAATGTCACCAGGCCACTCCAATAAATCTGACTGCTGGATTTTGTATTTGGCTATTCAGTTCAGCCTTAGGAAGTAGTTTAGAAACATGTTCTGCGGTGTGATTACAGCTCAGCTCTCCCAATGCAGTACAGTTGTTCTACATCCATGAAATTCAGGGCTCAGATCTGCATGAAAATGTGGAAGAACAGAAAGAACTTAAGCCTTGTGCTAATTCCATACATTTTCAGTTTTGCAAAGACAGGCCACTAAAGCCATGAATTTTGCTACACAGACTGTAGACTATAAAGCAAGAAAGCTGATTCCACAGCTCCATTCATTACATACATTCCATACATTAACAACAACAACAAAAAGAAAACAAAGAATAAAGAAGAACAAAACTAACAGATAAAAAATATCTGTAGGCAGACTAGTGCGGTTCTGATAGCAAAAAATTTTACTCCACTCTCTTTCTTATTCTTCAGGCCACTTAGCACAAGAAGCAGGCTATCTGTTGTGAAAATGTAAGGTGATGCTCTACTGCAGAAGAGCATCCTTCTCACAGGCTCTTCCTTCAGCAAAGCCAAACAACACACAAATAAAAATCTCCTTGGCTCCTCCTAATAACAACTGAAGACGACCTGAGGCTGTATTCTCGTCTCACACATTAATACAAATACAGGAGCCGTGTAAGAAAAGGCTGAAAGGAAGGTCAGTCCCATAGAAGCCCTTTTGTGAGGCAGTTGTGAGTGAGTGGGTACGAGGGCACTTTTGTCTCTCGCACTTTGTGTATATTCCGTCTCAGGCAACGATATATTTTCCTGACATGCCGTTCTCGTATCTGGAGCTAAGCATTTCCTTACGTACAGTATTGGGGGTGGGGAGTCTTAACTGCATTTCAGTGCCCTGCTTTAACCATTTCAAACCCTCTCTTCCCTTTGAAAATGCCTTCCATTACTGCGTGCCCCCCACCCCAAGCCCACTGCAAGGGAAACAGCGATGCGCTTGTGCCTTTTTTGCTCATTCCCAGGCATCCGAAGCTAGGGTAGCAAAAGCACAGCCCGTTCCTACCAGGGCACGAACTACTGCAATTCTTACGGCAGCGACTACCTCCCCATAACCTGAAAGAAATGCAACAGAGCTAGCGAGATTAACAAAACAAAGAGGAGGTAGTTTTAGTTACATAATAATTGCAGGGAATAAAAAGTGTCTACTGCCTGTATAAGCCCTGAGAAACCGTACTCGCTTGTCTTGCCTCAGGCAAATCCATATGTTGGAAGGCATGCTTGGCTATAAAAATCATACCTTTCTTGTAGATAAAAACAGCAGGAGTGCCTGCAAAGTACAAAACATTTGATTTTTTTTTTAGAGTGGAGTTGCAGAAAACAACCGTGCTAACTGAAGAAGTTCCTGTTGGCAAAAGGGGGAGGACTGATGCCACTTGGCCTTGCCCCGAGCCACGCAGTTCCCCTCCATACCCTCTGCTCCAGCGCGTACTGGAGCTTTCCCCGAGCTACTTCAGCTCGCTCACTCAGCCCAAACTATCCAAGGCTTTTCTTTTCCCTGGCAATCCACCTAGGAGACTGAGCACCAGCATCATCCAGGGTAAGCTGTGAACGGCAAAGCCAGCAGCCAGGAGGAAGTTTTGGGAAGAGCTTTTTGGTGGCAGCAACTCGTTAGCCAGGCTCCAGTCACCTTGCGAAGCTTGCCATTAGCAGTGCTGCTCCGAAGCAATCAGCATCGCTCTTGCTGCCTGCAACAGGGCTCAGCTCCTGCACAGGCCTCCCACAAGCATCCTCCACAGCCCAAGATTACAGCTGCTCACCTGGGACAGCAGTGGCAACCCACTCCCTCCGGCAGGGCAGCGAGTGCCAGCTGCAGGGCCTTGCTGTTGAACTCCAGAGGGTTCTTACTGGTGTCTCTTTGGCTGGTATTATTGCTAAAACAAATCCAAAGTCTGAAATATAAAAGGCATAGCAGGAACAAGCCATTTTGCAACAAGGGTTGCAAAAGAAGCCACGAGAGCTAAGGAGGCAACGAAGAAAACCTTTGTTTTTACTGCAGGGCTCCCACAAACACAGCCCTGAAGCAGAAGTCTGTGAATGCAGTGAAAGTTGCTGCTCCTCATGTTGGTGGACATGCTAATTTGCCAACCATTGGCTGACCTGAATAAACATCTGAACAGCAAAAACCAAACCAAGTCGGATAGTTAGCTGTGCCCTGGCTAGCACAAACCCTTTGAGACCCCATCTGAATCTTCCCAAGAAAGGCAGCATGATCCATAGTTTGAGGAATTGAGCAGGCCCTTGCTGACCTGGCCTGCTGCAATGGTTACAGTTAGGAAGGCTGGGTACCAAGGCAGATATGAACAACTGTAACCCATGAGACGAGCTTTCTGCTGAGACAGTGAGCGTGCTGGAGCCACTGTTACCAAAACTGAGAACCAGAATTTTTCCAGTGGGGAATATGGGCCTAGCCCATAATGACTACCCTACGTTTCCTTGGCTACCTCATACAATGATGGCACAAGTGGTTATGGGGAGATCTCCATTTGGTATACTCTTCAGAAAATACTTTGCACATATTAACCTTAGTAATCTTCTTTAAAGCAACACAGCCGGTTGTTGGGTGTAGAACTTGCCTTCATTCTGGCAAGGCCACGTGGCCAGACCCTCACTGACAAAGCTGACGCCTGCACACAAGTCTTCACAGGGTACATGGCCTTGGAGAGCGGGGCCCGGCCACTTCTCATGTACCTACCTTGCCACCAGCAGGTGGCTTCAACATTCAATGGAAATGCTGCTGCAGCATGCAGCCAAAGTATGAAAAATCAATAGACTGTATTGACTTTTTGTCTGACATTAGCAATTTTATAGCTTAATGCTAACCAGAGTAAGCAGGAGAGCACGCTACTACCAAAAATTAATTAAATGGAAAAAAAAACCCTCTAAAGATTCCGACGTAGCCCAGTACGATAAATGCTTGCTAAACCCTTCTCTGTCTTTATCATGATTAAAGTTGAACTTGTATACTGCACCATAAAGGAGTTGGTTAAAATAATGATATGGTTTTGTCTTCCATAGCTTCTCCTCTCCCTCTGCAACTTCGAACCGCTTGAACTTATCTACAGGGAAATCAGAAAGGAAACCCAAACCCTTAAGCATTCTTTGAATCCAAGGATCAGGCTCCTCAGCTAATACAAATTGTCCTCGGCCGATGATTTGGTCCAGCATGAACTTTTTCTTATAAACCAGAGGTCAAGGTGTGAATGAAAGCAGCCACCCCGAGGCAGCAGAGCAAGAGTAGGTCGGAAGCAGCACCCTGGCTTCGGGCACCGAGCAGGGCAGGGGACCCGCAGTGGCATGACAGCTATGGCCCTCATGTGAGCCATGGCCAAGGGGGCAGCTCGGCGTGCCACGTCGCGGGAAGCAGGGCGCAGGAGGCTGACTGTTTTGGTTTAATTGTCTAAACAGGCACTGAGGGATTAGGTCTCGTTATGCCTCTTGCTCTAATTAAGCGTTGTTTATTATCGGATTGTTCCTGATAGCGTATATTTCTTCTTTGTGTAAACAGATCTGACATTCTGGTCTAAAAATTCACAAAACAAAAGGAATGGACATGTCCGCGCTTGAGCAAGTTATAGAGTGTGAGAGATGCCATACAGCCCTTCCCTCAAACACGGACCCCCGTCCTGCACGGGGACCCTCAGGAGCAGGGTGCCAATCCCACAGCGAGCTAGGCACACAAGCATTAACAGCCCCCAACCAGCAAAACACCGAGGTCTGGGGGTTTTTCAATGCCGATTATGACTCGGATAATGTTTACTGTGAAGAGATTTTTGTCAAAGCGTTCATTCTTTGAGTAGTAGTTATGTGTAACCACAGCTTAAAGAGACAGTTTGACCGAGTACGCTCCAAAGTCAGAGTAAAGTTGTCATCTGACTATCCCGGACATTGCTAATACACACAAAGAAAGGCCAGAAAAAAGGGTCAGACAGGAAAAGCATTCACTTGTAGACAGAGCAACACTCGAAGAACACCCCATGAGACTGGGTTCAGATCATGAAGCGAAGCAGTTGAATCCAGTAATTCATCAACCAGGGATAACAGCTTTCTCGGTTAAAATAGCTAGCTGCTCTTTTAGCTCAAGTGCTAGCAGACTGCGCTACAGGGCTGTTGATAACAGCTCTCCTACTGCTGCGTCGGGTTAAGTTGAGAGAAGCGTCAGCCGGCGCACAGCAGAATTTGTTTCCGCGCCCTGTTCTTGGAGAAAATATCTCAAATGAGTATCTGAAACAATGGGGAGAATCCACTTCGGCACCGTTCAACAAAACATTTTAGGCCCTAGGATGGGTTTACCTAAATCTGCGTAAACAAAGCCACATGTCCTTGATATAGTCGATGGAGAAGGATAGGTGTCGCTCAACAGCTGTGAGAGTTGGTGTCTCCTCTAGACCTTGGATTTACAAGGGTAGTTGGCACTGAGTGGAGGGGACTGGGACTAGATCCCAGTCACTACATTAAAACACCTTTTTAAAGCTGCAAACTCAGGCACTGAGAAGAAAGAAAACGCAATTTCTGTAGTTGCCTATACGAGCTTGATTTTATTTGGCTGCATTATGACACTTTCTTAAATACACAATTCCCCCTCTTTTTCTAAAAGGCCTTTTTTAGGCTGCAGAAGGCAAAAAGTATTTTTTGCCATAGGCATCTTTGTAACTTTCAGGCACCTACCTCCAAACTAAGTAACACTCTTTTCATGCAGATTTGTATATGCAATTTAAAAGAATTAATTTAGTCTATGAATCTCCTTTTAATGATACAATAGTAAGTTCTACCCGTGTAAATTTGTAGAATTGTTTTAGACTTTCTCTTGCTGCATCTCACAAAGGCAAGCATACTCTAGTTTTAGCAGTTGCATTTTTTAAATGTGTTTATCTGGGTCACTGCTGCTTACAGTGTAAGAAGATTTAGTGAATCCAGTTTAGCATCAGTCTGGTGCAAAGGAAAAATTTCTTTAATTAAAACCAAAAGAATTATATTGTTTGGTGGGTAAAAATGTGAACATTTTCACATTTAAGTCTTTGGACTGATTCAAGAGTAGAATGGATTTCTGTGGAGATTTCATTTGAAGGGAGCTAGGGGGTTTTTTTGGCTTCTTTGTCACAAACTCTTTAATGTAATTGGCAATTTCAGCTACAGAAAGAGAAGTGAGAGCACTGGAAAATCAGGATTTTTTTTCAAGTGATAATATTTAAAATCATAAGCCATAAAAGAATTTGATTTCTGATAATGGTGGTTCATTTGACATGCTGGAGCACAGCTGTTTATATTCCAAATTGCCCAGAGAGGCAGTATTTCTCTGCCACGTAGTGTTCACTATGGGAAACTGGGGAGAAGGAAACCTGTTTTGCAAGCACTACTCTTGCACTCTCATACTTCCCATTAAGAACCAAATAATTTGTAGACAAAAGAAATTAGGGATATTTAGAAGACAGCAAAGACACATAACATAGTCTTTGTGCATTTCTGTCTTTCATAGATATTGTTTGGAAAATGCTAACAAAATTAAGGCGTTGTTGGGGGGGGGAGCTACCATTCACGCGGGAAATGACGTATGAAGTTGAAAAGGCCACTGTGAGATGAAAGTCTAAAAGCGTCTTTGTGACGTGAGAACAACATCCCTTAGCATCACGCTGGCAGTCAGATGATAGGGAAATGACTCAGAAGATGAACGTACTTCAAAGATTCACTGATTACTATTTTAGCTGAAGTCTATCTGCTGCAGAGCAGAGACAATCTGTAAGCAGAAAGCTTCCGCTTTGCATCTGCTAGCCACTTTCAGAGGAGTTCATCCCTCAGAAACAAAAGCTTTCCTCCTCTTTTGCCTTTCTTCTGGTCAAAGGAGGAGGGCAGGCAATGCAATAGCTGTCATCTGCCCTTGCTAACCTGCAGTTCCCAGAGTTCCCAGATGCTGCGTGGTACTTGGAGCTGCCCGCTGGGTCCCGGAGGCCATCACTGCAAGAGCATTGGGCAGCAGTGCAGGATGCTCAGCACCTGCCTTCATCTAGCCTGCAATTTCTGCTCCAGAAAGCTAGCAATTGTGCTCCGATTACTAGGGTACTGGTGTCACAAAAACAAGAGGTTACAGGAGTTGTATTACTGTGATCTGTAGCTAATTGTTCCCCAGCTTCAAACAGCAGCAACACAGCGTGGAAAGGGATGAGCGTGTAGTTGGTGCTTTGATCCTGTTATCAATTTGATGCTAACAGAGAGTGCAAGAAATGCAAATTATAAAATCTTTCCCATGCCAAAAACAAATAGGAAGGGTGATAGATTTTCCTCAAATTACTGGTGGGAAGGAAAGAGAAGTCATAAACTCTAAAAATCCTGAAGTTTTACATAAGTTTTTTCATATATGGCAGATGTTTCTTCAGTTGATGAAATAAATATTTTTTCAGTTCCGAAAATCTATCTATGGCTGATGGACAGTACTCCAGCTATTTACTGGCTTTGGTGATCTACAGCTCTAGCTTTTGGCATTCCCGTTTGATTATAAGAAGCCAGCTTCTGGCATATTTAGTCATATTGAAGCAGCTTTCATCTTACAGTCAGTGAGGCAGTTACAGATCAAGACACTGAATGAGTAATAGACTCAGTATCTGGCCCCTTAGTTAGAACAATTTATTTTATCATACTGTTTTTAGAGATTTATCACTTCCTTTACCTTCCTCTATACACACAGTGAAGAAAATCTGTTTTAAACATGTGATAGGTACAGTTTCCATCAGGGGGAAAATTTGGGGGTAAAATAAAGGAAAAAGAAAAGAGCTATTTTTAAGCCAGAGCTGATCACCATGCTGAGCAGTGAAAACAAGTGCCTGAACACAAATATTGCGTAGCGTATTTGTAAGATCAGGCTGCCATGTCATTCTTCAGATGATCTGAAATCACTGGAACTCCTTTCTTTAAAAATATGGCTGTAAGAAATAATTAAATATAGGTTTGGGGTTTGTGCACATAAGCATGACTACTTTTTCCTCAAGCACCTCAGAAGTCTGCTACTGGTCCTTAAAGAAAAAGGCATTCTGCACTAATATTAGGTCATGCAGATTGCGAAAGCCCATGTTCAACTTGATGGCATCTTTGTGCAATAACTTCAGAGACCTGTACCGGGTCAATTCCAGAAACAAAGATATATTTGTAAGTAGCTAAGACACCAGTCCCATTGAGATCAGCAGCATGTCTCAAAAAAATGAAACAAGGGACAGAAAGAGGAGGATAGGATACAGAGCTCCTGACATCTGTATTGCAGAACTTCAAGGACCTCTGAGTTCTCTCTAGATCAAAGGACCACCTGATAGCAGTCACTGAGTGCCTTCTGGCAGAACACTACCATTCATCTCATCCTTTGCACATCCTCCCAAGAAAGGTCACTATGTTGACGCTTTTCATGATTTATTCCTAAGAGTAGCTGTAATGGAAGGAAGTGGTAGCACATGGAGGCCTGGCACTGGCAGAGAGATTCGGGGACCAAGTTGTGAGGAGGCGCATGGCATCTGCTACAAAAACAGAAGATGGTGCAGGATCCAACACATAAACAGCTCTGGGCATCAAAGAACCAGAAAAAAATGCATGACTGCTGTAGGAGAGATAAGAGGGGAGAACTGAGGAAACCAAGAGCCTCTGACAGAAGGGATAAGGTGAGGGAAGCTGTAGGGAACACCTGAAATAGAGGGAGGTAGAAAACTCAGCTTGGTAGGGAAGATACAGATGGAGCAGCAATAAAAAGGTACTCATTTGTGCAATGTACTTAGCCTGCAAAAACAAGACTGACTAAGGGATGTCTATCAGCCTTTCTAAAAGAGTAGCCAAACACAGATGAAAAATGTCTCTGACCACAACTGAGAAAGTGATTTATTTCCATAACTTTGAAAGTTGGAGAAACAGAGTTACAGAATAGTCTCAGAGGTGTCCTGGTCACATTGCAAAAACCCAGGTCATGCAAACAAGACTCCTTTTACAGACTTCCATGGGCTCCCCAATGTCAGGGTATGAAGCTCTGACTCTGGATTTAGGGCCTGAAGGAGGTGACTGGCCAACAGAAGCAAGTTTCTATGTGGCGGTCCCAGGACACCTCCACAGTATGATTTACAAAACTGCTCTCAGCTAAAATTACAGAAGCTGAGTTCTCACTCAGTGTAAATACACGGAACACAACATTTAAGGCTCTTGAAGAAAAACACCCTACTTTCTATCTATAATCACTACCACATACAAATCCTCTTGCACTTTGTCTTCTAGAAGGAGAGAAATCACACTGAAGCCATCCGTAAGCAATAACCTGTCTGGAGCTGACTGAAAACCAACTTCAGAAGCATGTTGTCATTTACTAAGCCATTAAGAAATTTCTTATCATTGCCTTGAAGCCACAATTTCCTGTGGCCTACTTATAACCACTTTGTGCTTCAAATTCTCAAATCAGCAAAATAGTAAAAATGATTAGAAAATGTGAAGCCAGTAAACATGGAAGCAAATGTCCCAAGCTTTATGAACAAGGGTTGAGGTAACTTAACAATAGGCCTATAGTCTGAGAAATAAAGTAACTAAAATAAACAAAATTAAGTCTAAAAAAATCAAACAAAAACATTCTCAAGCCCAAATTAACAAGAATCTGAAACAGCCAAAGAAGAGTCAATACAGATTTACTATTTCGATGTAATAAAACTCTTTGGATAGTGTTCCTTGCTCAGTATAATCATAGAAATGTGATTTAGAGACTGAAAGGTCGTCTGATTTCATTGTGCTGCTAAATGTAACAGTGCAGATACCAGCTCTTGGAAAGCTATTTTCTAAACTCAGATCAATATTCAGATAATCAGAACTGATATTCACCTTCTATGGCAACAGCGTTTGTGTATATCCATGTGTGCATGTGCACACACATGCACACTCACAACACACCCACTTATATTCTCTTCTTCCATCTTTCAGGTCACAGTAATATGCGCTAAAAAAATGTTGCTGCATCCCAAATCAAGACCTCTGAATTTGCAAAGTGCCTGGCCTTTTGCATAAGATGTATTTCTGCTAATTGTACCCTCCTCTCTCACAAAAATAAATTCAAGCAGAAGTGCTCAGTAGAGGTTTAGTTCAACCGCTTGTTATTCCAGATCTATGAAGGTGTAAATCCACAAAGAGTTTGCAGTGACACACTTGATGGATAAATCACTGAAACCCCAAAACATTCAGTCTAACACTTAGGTTAATTCCATTTCTTTTCTTTTTTCCCTGAGTAGCATGCTCTGAGTAGAGCATGGTAAATGATTTTTTAACTAATTTTTCCTTTTCATTCACCATTCTGCAGGCTTTGCACCAGAAGCACAAAGCAGTGCTGTACACAGAATTCGGGAACGAGAACCTATGCACTGCTACCTACAGGGTCCATGGGAGAGGATGTTGACAGGAAAGGAAAGGAGGCAAGCCAGTACTAGCAAAGGAGAGGAGGGAGAAGTGAGGAGGCACACACGGCCAGAGAGCAACAAGGAACTCCCTCCCCCAGGACACCACTGCAAGGTGGAGCTTCGTGTCCCCGCTGCCACCTTTGCCTTACATAACTAATCCCTCTTGACTTTGTCCAAAAATCTTGCCCTGTTTACTTTCCTCTCTGTCCCCCACATCAGATTTTCCACTTTAGGGTGGCCATTGCAGGGGGCCAAGGTCCTGGTGTCTGTGTTTTACATGCTCAGCAATACCTCGGAGAACTAAAAGCAGACATAACCATTTAACATGAAGAAACACAAAACTGTTTAGGGCTACAGCCAGTGAGACATCAGCTAACCACGCCAGCTCTCAGGTGCATGTGGACCTAGGAAGGGAGGCTGACAAGATTGACCTTGAGTTATAGGCTGTTCTGTGGGAAGTCTGCAACCCTGCACTGGAATCAGTAACATGCCAAGTATGTAAGAGGAGAGGGGACCACAGTGTACAGTCAATGACATGCTGGCCTATGAGCCATTTGTCTACCTGTCCTCGACAGTGGGCTTGCACAACTTGTGCCCCCGGGGAACTGCAGCAGTAAGTCTCTAGGGGGACATATCTGGGACATATCTTCTTTCAGCTGAAGGGACAGGACAGTATCTGGAGAAGAAAGAGTGTGCGGATACATTAATGTAAAAAAGGTTGGGAGAGGATTATGGAAATTGGAAAAGAAGCTCCAAGGACACACATCCATACGCTACAGCAGGCCAAAAAGTTAAAGCACTTCTAGGTATGATAAATAAACCAGGTCACATCCAGATTTCTGAAAAGCGCTGCAGGAGCTTGCAGGGTGATCCTTTACCTTGTCCTCCTCGATCACTGTCACCACATACAACAAACGGCTCTTATCGGCAGAGACATCTCTGCGAACAAGTGACTTTAGGACACAGTGTCCTTCCCCAGTTCCTTGAACCCTCTAGACAATTTACGACGCTGTCACTCATACAAACTCCCTTCTCATTTGCACAGTTCTTTCCTCTAAATTTAACATTTTGATTTTTAAACAAATGTCCTAAAAGCTCTTTTGAGACTGTGATGTTAAGCCATTTTATCGATATTCTGGTTCATTTTTCAAAATATTTGCAGATTATAGGATAAATAGTAGTTGCTTTTATCCTTTCTTTGGGAGACAACAGTTTGGTAACTTACACTACCCAGATGAAAATTTATTGGTTATCATTGGGAAAAGCAGTTCCTTTACAAAATTAGCCTTTGACCCAGTTAGTCTTTCACAAACAAGCAATGAATTTAAAAAATCCTCAGCGGACAGAGACCTTTGCAGTCCTGGTATTGACTCGCACAAATGTTAAAAGGTGTAAGGATAACAAAACTACATCATCCGTATTTTACAGCGTAAAGACCAGGGATGAAAAACTGCTGAAAACTTCCCTAATGAAATGTCAAAGCCAACTAGCTTCACTAAAGCTAATCCGCAAATCTTGATGACAGTGCAGATTACCCAGCCTGCTAAACTGGCAAGCATCCAAGGAAGCTCATCTCCCAGGGATTACACCTCCACTTAGGCTCGCCTTAGTCTCAAGTATTTGGAAGAACCCCGGAGGAAACAAATGTCAGCTCGCGTATTTCATCCCCAGGGTTTTCCATACACTACTACCAAGTGTTAAAATATCAAGCAACAACAGCACATATACACACACATGCAAAGCCCCAAACATTGACATTGATTATGCAATGGCCAGTCACTGACAGATATCAGACACAAAGCTGTTGACAGATGCTGCAGTATAAACCTCCTAAGAACCTTAAGGTTTGGCAAAGAAATTCCTTGCTCTTCATTTACGCTGCCCTAATGCTTGGATCTGAAACACATTCAAAGTGAAAGATTATTTTTTCCTCACGCTGGCTATCTATAGAAGATCCTTTTTATAATTCTCTGGGTTGTGTGGCTCCTGAATGTCAGATCCAGCAAATCAAAACATTTTATTGTAATTTCATATTGTTTACTTTTGCAAGCAAGGATCTTGGCAGAGATGAGCGTTTCCTCTAGGGACGAAGAGGATGGGGGTGGGAGGGGGGAAAAGGAGGCAGGCAAGGAAGGAAGCACATTAATGCAGACTTCCTTATTGTCTGTTTTAATAGGAACACTGGCTGAAATACAAAGGAAAAGTAGCTAAACAGACCTTTGCTACAAATTTAGACACACTGGAGAATGGGTGTGAAGGTGCATCAGGGCCAAACCATGCAGACATCGACAACAGATTAGGGATCTGGCACAGCCACAGGAAAGCGCCAGTGCCTCCTCGCTGTCACCTCTCTCTGCCCAACACACACTGTTGCTTCATCAGCAAAATTGGGAAAGACTGCAGGCTCCCCTTTGGGATTGAGCAGGCCCCAGGACAGCAGCTGAGGCTGTCCTTGGGGGAGAAGGCAAGTGAGAGGACAACCTTAGCACCTTGGCTGAGCAACTCGAACTCTCCCACCCCAGGCTGGGGGCAGGTTACTCAAAGAGGAATACAGCACAGCCAGAGCATTGCTTTCACTGAGCCTTACTCTCTTCTTGCTGGCTGAGCACCAGTAAAGGCACAGCACTGCCAGCTGTCAGGAGGCTGTTACGAGTCTCACGCTGTTTTCCTCCAAAAAGCCCAGCTCTTGGAGCCTACTGACTACGTGAAAGTGGCAGTTCTCCTAGGAAGGAGGAGAGGTTTCTTGCACCTAGTCTGCCAGAGAAACTTGAAGGCGTCAGTGATTCCAAATGCGTTTATTTTTCACTGCGTGGTTTCCAGGGAGATTCGACTCATAATATTCAAATGTTTAGGTTAGCAGTATTTAAACTGGTGAAAGTACTTAACAGCTCTAGGCTGGGGGAATAAAGTTTTTGTATTTTAAGAAGTCATGTGGACAACTCTTACGTTTATACCGTTTCATTGTGAACAGGAGCCACTCTTCCTGTTTGCTGCTGAAGCCGTGGGTTTCTGAGCAGCACGTGGCAAATGGACGATGCAAGGAGAGTATGCCTGAAAGGGATTTTATTTATGTAATTTTGTTGCTGATTGTCCATGTGAGCAGACCAGACCTTCTCATGGTCTTTAAGTCCAGCTTCCTTGTGCTGCTTTGACCTAGACAAAGATCCAGGGCCAGATATCTGAAATGGGTTTTATGCCTTTAAGTCATAACCTGACCCGTCCTCAGGGTTGCCTGGCTGTGGGTAGGTAGAAGGTCAAAGGCATGCGACAGCCTGCTGCCGCTGTGCGCTGTCTGGTGAACCTTGGCAGAGCGGAGCCGCAAGCTTTCTGCCAGCCATAACAAATCTCCCTGTCCTTTGGCATCATCTTTTTCTCCCTCTCAAGCTTTGTTTAGGCAGAGAAAGTGGCTCACAAAGACCCTTACACAAACTCAACCCAACAACAATCCAGTTACTAAGCAAAATGATTCATTGATGTTTAAAAATCACACAAACAGGAGCCCTCTCTTATTTTATTACCGACTTTCCACAAAGGCACTGAGGCTGACAATCGCTAATGCTGTGTCTGGCATTAACTCGCTGTGAATACCTCTCAGCAATAACAACTGATAGGAGAGCTTGGAGCCTACACATCATTCTCCTGTTTGTACATAAATTCCTTTTAAAAGGATTTCAGCATCCTCACATTGGTTCTACCCAAGCATTTAGGCTGTTAAAGTCAAGTCAGCCAGACAGAATGGTGCCATACAACTACAAACCACACAGGACCATTTTTTATTACAATACATTGCACTATTATTTCCAAAAGCACTGACAGTAATACGCAGCGTGTAAAAATATACATTCATCATTAAGAGGTTAGATACTAATTCCTGCAGCTTAATTTTTTTGTAAGGGCCCCGGCCCATTTTTCAATTAAGGCAGGATAATATTATTAATCATAAAAAATTGCTGATGTGTAAAATTGTTTCCTTTCTAGCTAGCACTGGCTGAGAAATGTCTAACACTGTGCCTCTGACTCATTCTAACTTAGTCGCAGTACCGATGCCGTGTCATCCCGTTCAGCGAGGATTAAATCCTGCATCTGGCCTCGGCTGCGTTGAGAGGCACAGTCCCAGGGAACATGCGCAGAGGGGGGAACAGCTCCTGCAGAGGCAGGTCCCTCCACAGGACCGCTCGCAGCACCATCCCCTTGCCTGCCACGTTTCTGCACGGGCTGCCAGGAATAAGCCTATGGGTACAGATAAAATGCATTTGTCCCCAGGTCTCCCCCTGCCCTCGCTCCTGTGGCTGGTTTCACAGGGCAACCCTGTGCCGGGAGCCTGTGTTTTAACAGGCTCTGGTACGGGCCGTGTGTCAGCACCTCCCTAAAGAAAGGGCCGACAAATTTCTGCCGCCTCCCTTGCCTTTTAGCGCTAACTTTGGCACTATGGGGCTCTCCTCGGCCAAGAAGGTCAGCGGCTCTTCGCTTTAATGGTTTTTGCCTTCCTCTGCTACTGAACGGGTTAGTCTAACTCCTGCCAACTTCACAGGGAACCTTGCCTTCAACTGGGCCACCAAAAGCAGCACGAAGAGAAGAGAGGAACTGAAAAAAGTCATAAAACAGTAAGTTCATAACGATGAAACCTTTCCGTTCCTGGCAGTGAACAGGGGAGACACCTGAGCTCCAGCTCAGTAGGCTCTGGCAAGGCTGCGAGTGAGCTGCCTCTTGCCCTGCTGTTGCTGCACTGGCCCCGTGGCCAACAGCACGGTGGGACGACTGCCCCGTCCCGCTCCTCTGGCTGCCCAAACTGGGGACCTGCTGGATTGCTCCTGGCCCGAGTGCTCAGGTTCCTCCCCCAGCAGGCTAAAGGCGCATGTTTTGAGACAGGGCTGGCACGTGCCATGGTTTTGCTCCCATACAGAGCACACGCCAGGAGCCGTTTGCTTAGACGCAGCCAGAAGTGTCTAAGTGAGGAGCATGGTCACCCAGGTCCTTCCCAGGCAGTGGAGGGACCCCTCCAGGCAGGTTTCCGGGGACGAAGGGGTCTCCCCAGGCACCCTGGCAAGTTGGCTCCTCACTCAAGTGCCTGACTCTTATTTCAGTGGCATGAATCCAGACCAAACGCTTTGGCTCCAGCCATGTGTCCAACCCTCTTCCCATCTATGGGCACTTTCCCTCCTACACATCGCTATGTCATATATTCCCTGACTTCTGCTGAGATTTCACACTCCCTCACTTACAGGACCTCCCACGATCAACTCATGGCAGTTATCTCCTTTGCAGCTCAACCTTTGCCCATCGCCTGGAAAACTTTCAGTATCACTCCCGACTTGTGTGCCCCTGCCGTTCATCTCCTCCCTCCCCAGGCTCTCTTAATCCCCTGTCCTGGAAACTGTATCCTCCTTATTTTTTTCCCATAGTGACTGATCTTCTCATAGCTTCAGAATCCTCTTTCTGTTTTTCCCCACACAATCAACTGCTTAACACTACTGCCAGTTATCTGCAGCCTTGTGCTGTTAGTTTCCTGACACCACAAGATACTTCCTTATCCAAAGCTGCTTTTATATACATAATAACCATAAATATATATACACACACACACACACACACGCAAAAAAAAAATACACACACACACACACACACGGTGTATAATGGTGGAAGATGGGCGCATATATATATATGGACATAGATACAGAAACAAAAGCCCACCTTCCACCATTTTATTAACTTGTGTAAAGAAAAAAAGCAAAATGCTGGGACCATCTTGCAGAATGTCCTCCCTCCCACCACAGTCATTGCTTCTTGGCAAATACTAACAGCAGCATTTTGCTCTCAAGTCTGCAGAGGCAAATTGGATAAATAGAAACTCTGAGTTTCAGCCAAAAAATCCTTTCTGACACAAGTCGCTCCTATTCATATGACCAGTCTTATTAAGATCCATGAGGACTGGCTAAAGCTGCAGAACAGCATTTGTGCATGTCTCTTTGCTGAGATGTTCAGCATTACTTTTCCTCATGAAAAAGCAAACTAACCTGGTACCACCAAAGCAATGAACATAGTGGGATTAATGGTCAGCAACACACTAAATACCATTTCCATACCAATAGTTCTACAGTTAGTAACTACTCACGGACAGCAATTGTTACAAACAACTGAACCGCAAGAGAGAGATTTTCATATTATACATACATACATGTGCGTGTGTGTGTGTGTGCGTGTGTGTGTGTGTGTGCACGTTTGTATAAATACCACTTCATACAAACCCAAAGTATGTGAGGTTAAAGCTAATGGGCTAGCTTTGTTGAGCATCTCAAAAATCAAATTAACTACAATCAAATTCATGGCACAACTCAGGGTTCATTTCATTACTATCAGAAAATTCAATCTCTGAAATCTTACAATATTAAGCTAAAGCAATGATCTTTCTGTTAAAGTTCTTTCTTTTTTCATTTTAAGGTGAGAAAAAGCTAGTGGGACCTGTGAAGGTGGGGGTAGGGATTTTTCTGATGGACACTGCTGAAAGCTTGGCAAACGTTTAATCAATTACTTCTATATAAGAAAAAAATAATAAGCATCCTTTCAAACAAACACTAAAATACATTTTGCAGAATAAACTCTACTTCTTTTATCTATTCCTACACCATGTCTTTTCTCGCAAAGATTAAATATATACACACACACTCACACGCATAATCTATATTTAAATTTAAAATACAAATCCATTAGGGAGCTATTTAAATCTACTCATTGCTGCAATAACTAATCATCTTATCTCTGTGTCATACTGTATGTGGGAGAGCCAGAAGTTCAAATAAGATGCCTACATTTAATGCAATGTTTTAATGAATCTGCCTTTTTAGTTTATTTTATAATACTCTTTAACCTTACTGCAAGACCTACATGTAGAATACTCACTGCAATTTCGGCCTCCCTTTTATTCCTTCTCTTCAGGGTTTCCAGCTATGTTTCTCTGCAGGAGTCAAGTGTGGTTTTAATAAGGCAGATGAGGCAGGGCTTCTCAACTGCTTTTGATAGAGGTGAGGTGGTCAGCTCTTTATTGACTTTCTGCAGTACTGCAGCTATGTACCGTACAGACAATCTTGCTTTATGAGCATGCACCAGACAGGAAATGGGCCTGGAAATTTCCAGTCGGTGTTGTTGGATGCACTGTTTGAAAAGCTGCACAATGTGCATATAAAGGAAATGAAGGAGAGCCTTTTCTGTTGTTGTTGCTAACCCAGCAAACTGCAGTCACTAAACGTATCTAGGAATGACTATTCAGAAGCCATTTTAAGAATTAACATGTTTCAGCAAAATAAAGAAAAACAATATTGATTATTTTGTACATGTCAGAAAGTGCTGCATATCAGAGATCCTTTTTTAAATACTTTGAAAAAGGCTGTAAAATAACGTGGGAGGCAGCTGCTGAAGATTTTATAATCTCTTTCTATGTAATCACCCACAGTATATATATGTTGTATACAGTATGCAATTGCACTTGTATACACACATATTCACAAGGGGATGTGAAAAAAAAGGGAAGAAATCACAGGATGGTATCATGTACTATTAAGGTTTTATTGATACTAGCACAGAGCAACTGCATCGCTAATCAATGGATACTCACAAACTACATACATTTTTCCAATCAAGTGGCAATAAAAAACATGCAGCATTCTTCACCTACATATATTACTTCTGCTGTTTACCATGTTCTATTTTTTTAATTTTTGGGGAGTCTACTGCATATCCCTTCTCCACCTCACAAGTACACTGGCAAGATATTTTCCTCTGCTTCTGGTTCTAGCACAGGAATTGGAACGTGTATGTTCATATCCTCTGTCATGGACTGCTCACATAAGGTCAAGCAAGCCCCTTTGAGTGAGGTCTGTAATGGCAAACAGGGTCCAAAATATGCAGACAGAAAGTTTTGAAATATCCCCACAGAGGTGTCTCCACATATCTGGACATGAAAATAACTTTTAATACCAGACTTGACATCTCTCTGCGTCTCTTCTTACTCTCTGCCAAATGGGGATAATATCTTTCTGCCTCAGGGGAGCGTAGTGATGGTGTGTAGATCAAAGATGGTAAGAAGGTTCAGACACTCTGGTAATGGCAGCCATATAAAAAGCTAAAACAGATTCAGTTACTATGAAAATATCACACATACGTATACACACTCGTGGTGCTGACTGCATAACAAGTATGAATCCAAGTACCAACTCACACCTTGAGAAATATTAACTGCAGAACTCCTATTGTCAAATAAGAGAGGAGTAAGCTACTTCCCACCTCTTATTGAAGAACTGTACCTGAATATCAAAGGCTGCATGGTATTTATCATGATTTTACTTCTTTCAGCTAATTGCAAAGCTCTGGGGAATCTGATAATAGAGTTCTACACACGCACAAGGATTCAAGAGTCTTTAACACCAGTCTTCCACCTATTGTGTTACTATCAGAACATATGCCCATATTTCACAAAGGCCTAACTATATGCTTAAATTCTACTGACTTCAGTGGCATAAGAATTTGCTTAACTTTCATTATATGCTTCAGTGTCTTTTCTCAGTAGATATGCTCTCCTGCATAAGATTTAATGTATACTAGTCATTTGTTTTATAGTTACCTGGATAATATGTCTTTCCTTTCCAAGTACAGCACTGGGACACTAATACTGTAGGATATTGTTTGCCAGATATAAATGGGAGGGAACATTAGAAGTTGGGGAAGGCTCTTCTACTTTTTAAAGTTAGTGATTTGAAGGACATTGACAACGAGGGGTAGATGATTTGGCTGCACACTGCAGTGTTATTCAAGTACTCCCAAATTTTTGTCCACTAAATAAACATCAGTGGAGGGCTATATCACAGTCTTTAATGGAATGCAGTGACATGAAAATAACCCATAGAACAGAACATTTTCATACTGTGCTCTGCATTTATATTTGGAATGCAACTACAGGGAATCAGCATCCTATAAATTAACAGATGTTAGGATCTTACAACACATACATTGCTTTAATTCAGATCACTTTGCTGAACTAGGAAGCTAAATGAAAGATACATGTCCATCTTCTCTCCTGAATAGCTGTCTTGAATAGACCCAGTTTTTATTGAAGCTTAGCCGATCTGTATTTCTTATGTGTCCCCACTTGCAGTTCCCCAAAGCATGTTCTTACAGCAGTTTGCCTTACTTTTCTGAATGAGATGCTGCTTACCTAGTGGATATCATGAATTTCCTTTTCTGATACAAATTGGCAACTACTTCATTTTAACCCTCCTAACTTGGCAGAATCTGGAGATTGGCCTGGATCTGCTGCTTGTTTGTGCTCTGGGTCTGGTGGGCAATAGATGCTTAGTGTTTCTAGAGATTCATATATAATATATTGATTCCATCAAAATTACAGGCAAGCTTTGCTCTTCAGAACATAACCTCAACAGTCAAAGCTATTAATGATTTCTTCAATTTTTAAGATCTTTTTTCAGCACTTGTTTGAAGTACTCCAAGAGAAGGAACAGACTGACACTGTCTTTACGTCTTTGCTGGTGGCAAAGCAGATTATTCCTATCATATTCTGCAGGGGTGCAGTCAAATGCCGTTCCAGGCTATGGGCCAAAATCTACCCCCAGTCCATGTGCTCAGTTCCCACTGGCATCAATGATAATTCCACCATGGACTGAGAGTAGTAAATGGGCACAGATATGCTAGCTGCTCAAATAACACGATCTATGTGCTGAATAATTCATTTTAAACTGTTGCACAGATGTCAAAATGTTTTTGCTGATTTCTATCCAGCAGAATGGGCGTTTCTTCTCCTGGTACAAGTGTGACACTCCCAGTAAGGTTAGAGAAAAACTGGGGGATGTCTCAGCAAGACAACAAACCCTATATATGGCATGCCTGTGAATGTAAAATGAAACTCCTGAATGCTGGTTATAGGTCACCTTTTACTCTCCTTATTAGGATTTTCCTCAGGACACACTCATCCATTGCCTCTTTAAAGAATTTCAGAAAAGTACATAAAAATATTATGTGGTTACATATATTTAAGTATTTGGTCTCCAGCAACCAATTCAACACACAGTATTTTCTGCAAAAGTCCCACAAAAAGCCTCTAGCTACAGACAACTGGAGAGTCACAGCCAAATCTGGAAAACAAATAAATCTATGTAAGTGAGAGTAAGTAGATGTATCCTACTAGGTTTGTTCACCCAGCCACAGCAAGAGAGCCCCACAGTAGAGGTCACATACTTCCCGAAAGAAGGCATTTTTCCATGTCTCCTCTCCCTCTAAACCTGGACTAGCCAATCTTTTCAGCGGGGCTTACCACCTGGATCGCTTGGGGGACCAGTCACCATGGCCCGCACCAGCATCCACCTCCAGGAGCGAGGCGGGACTTCTTTATGCACATGGGGTGGTGGCATCAAGGAAGGCAGCCCCGCGTATGAGGAGGTCTGGAAGAAAATGGGGAAAGACACAGGAGAGCCATGGCCCAAGCAACTTGTCCCAGCAGATCAGAGACTGGCCACCTCTGCCACGAGCCCAAATAGCGAAGACATCCTTTGCTAGCACAGGTGCCTCTCTACTAGGGAAGTGTTGGCTAGGAATTGCAATTTTCCACAGGCTTTTTCATGTCAGCTGGTCTGTGTGGAAACAGACCTAGGCTTAATGAGTTCTAATTTGTTTTAAATCCATAGGTTTCTTTTTAATAATTAACAGTCCCCATCGCTCAGCAAAGTCATTCCTTACCCCTGACTACTTGCTATTAGGAATGAATTCATTGTGAAATATTGTTAAAAGGTGGAAAGCAAGTGACATCATTCAAGTTTTAATTAAAAATGTATATATATCATACAAACCAAGAGCAGGAGAAGGGATCCTAACTGAATAAGAAAAAAAAAAAAAAAAAAAAAAAAGTACTCTTCCCAATTATCCATTTTATTCTTTTTATGTTGTTTGAATTCTTGTAATTGGTTCATCTGACTGGATGTACTGTGCCCAGAATGTATATAACATTTTCTCTCTGAGATTCCAGGAATACAGAATGTGTCCACATCATTACAGCAAATATTACACATGCTCACACACTAGGGTCCAGGAACTACAATTAACACATTAAGAAATAATAACTGCCAAGGGAGCAACGAAAGATAAACAGCATGTAGCTGATGTAGCAGGAATTCTGGTTGGAAAAGGCCTGTCTCTTGGGTAACAGGCAATAGAGAAAAATCGAAGCACTGTGCAGTCCTGCCCTGCCATTTAGCTAAGAAATCCTGAAAACTGGTTGAACAACTGTTTATACATTAATTCCTTGAAATTTAATTTCACTAAAAGTGTTGCTGGCTTTAAGCTAGATTTTGGTGGAAACGGAAAGCTTGTGTTTACAAAGAAATAACCATTGTGTCCAATTTGAAGGTTTAAATTGATTTTTTTTTGTGTGATTTAAAAATTGTCCTGAAATGTTGGGGGGGGGGGGGTTTAAAAGAAGCCAGAAATATTTATCGAATGACTTTTTTTTCTCCTTGCTGACATCCATTTTGATGATTTGGGTTTTTTATTTAAAGAATTGGAAAGAAATAAGCATTTCCAAATTTTTCTAAGTATTTTTAATCAAAAAAAAATTACGCTTCTGAGCTGTTTAAAGCTTTCAGTTTGAAAATGTTTTGTGCAAGTAGTCTGGTAGAAGTGGCATAACAAAACATTACAAGAGAATGCCCACTATTTCAATATTATTCGGATACACATTTTCACTACTGTACAAACAGAAATCATGGACCACGCCTGCCCTTTTGGATACCAGCCTGAGTTTTTGTCATCGCTTTATGGTAGACCATCAGAAGGCCTTAATACTTTATTTTTTCACTGAAATTTTAGGCCAACGGAAAACATGGCACAAACAAGGTTTACAAAGTGCTTTGTCTCACTTCGTTCCAATCCTATTTCCCACCTTCAGGGTGCGCAGTCACCGAAAATTCAGCAAAAATATTGCTATATTATAACCCCTTCACTAAATTCACACAAATCTCTCCAGAGGAAAAGGGAGGCAGAAGAGGCCACAAATATGAGGGCAGCATTAGCAATTGTGCTAAACCCCACCTTTTGGAGAGAGAATTGAGACTGTCTCTCAAGCTGGGGAGATGCCTGTTATCCTTTTGGTGACTCTGGCTCAGTGTTTTTGTGAAAGGCATGATCCCCCACACTGCCCTGAAGCATCTCTCATCAGTCAAATAAGACATTTCAGCAAATAACATGGCACTTTGTAAAAACATAATTGTTTTTATTTTCCAATTTTCTGTGTTTTGTGTAGAGTGCTGCTGTGTTCAAGTGAACTGAATAAAAGCATAAACAGTAAGCACCATCTGGAGAACATTCTTCCAGCATGCTGAGAAACAGCAGCCGCCTGTGCTCTACCTGCTATAAATAAATGTCATTAAAAAATGTCCAAAAAATTGTTTGTTCCTATTTGATGGAACTGCAGCCAGATAAATTTTATATAACCCTGTATTAGGGTGACTATCACCTTCCTAACCAAAATAAAAAAAAAAGAAAAAGAAAAAGAAAAAGAAAAAAGAAAAAGAAATTTAAATGTTTGTTTCTTAATCATTTATGTTAATATCAGTATTACTAACAGAGTATCAATCCCACACCTTATTCTAATAACAGCATCAGAGGTTGCAATTTAACTGAGCAATACATGAGTAAGATATTCAAAATCTAATTGCCTTTAAACTATATCAGATTCACAATATGGTGATAACCCCAAATCTGCTAGCAAGAAAATGGGTAAAATTATTCTTGCTCTAAACTGACAGCATATCAGTTAGAAAAAAATGTCGATCTTTTTTTCCCCACTCTAGCACAAAACCACTCCAATCTTATTCTCTGCTGCTTTGCTGAAAAAAAAAAATACAGACTAAGTTGGCTGTGGGGTTCTGATGAGGCTCTGTGAAGGGTCAATGTTTGCTGTGTTTGTTTAATCACTGCAATTAGAGCTACGCAAATAATGAAATTGTTTGCTCTGGTGGCTAGGCTGAAAAAATTAAAAGGAAATGTTTGGGTTGAACATTTTAAGAACTATTTTTGTTTTCTCTTTTGGTAAAAGGAAAAAATAAAAATGTTTTGTTTGTTCCACTCCGAGGACAGTGATGCCTTGGAAAAAAAAATAAAGTTAATTTGAAATGAAAAAGACATTTTCACACTGAAACAAAACGTTTCAGCATTCTACACTTTCCCCCCTTTTTTGTCAGAGTGTTCAGTAAATGTTTTCAGCTCCCCGATCTGGATTCTTAGGAGAGCTTAGGAGGGGGGAAGAGTTTGACCATTCCTTACTCTAACCTCAGACACATTTCAGGCCTTTGTTTATGGGCAAAGATGGAGAACTGCAACTTTCTCTCTTTAAGGCATCACTTCCAGTGTTTAGCGTTTTTGATGTCAAATGCAGACCCAGAGCTCATGGAATTCAAAGGGAATCTTTCCACTGATTCATTAGGCTCAGGGGTAGTGCACTGCTTGCCAAAACGAGTTGGATAGGCACGATTACCAGAATGACAGCATTACCTTTTCTCAGTTCTCAACTGCACAGCTATAGCTGACAAATCAAAATTATACTGGCCCAGTTATACTGGCCAAAACTTCACCCTAGTAAAACCCATGTGATTTTGAACTGACAGCTAATGAAGCAGCTATTTGGCCCCCAGTTTTGGAAAGAGATACTACTGATCTGAGGAAAGTTGCTCAATAAAAGGCAACAAGAATAAAAGGATGAAATTCACAGTGATTATGTCACATGGTATAGAAAAAAAGGGAGTAGTAAATTCCCAGAGGAAATTTGACTCCAGCACCCTATGCAGCGTAGGATGCATGGTCTCCTTTTGGAGACAACATTGCCTTTATCCTGGTAAAACAGGGTTCAGCTGCTGGCACTGTAATGTTTTCCTCTTCGAACTGAACACTCCAGTCAGGCTTCGGGCGGGGGAGCAAGGTACAAGCACATCTGAGGAAGGGAGAACAGTGAAGGGGCCAAAGCTGCTCACAGGCCTGGAAAAACCTGAGTATCGCAACACTGAGCCCCTCCTCGCCTGCCATTTTGGAAAAGGCTACCAGTTTTGATCTTTTACAGTAGTAACAACTTACAGTTGTCCTTAAACAAACTGAAGTCAGAACCAACTCTGACATGGTATGGCTCTTCCCAGCATGGCACAGCCTCTGCAGCCTCCATGACACAAGGATGTACTTTGCTATAAAATACAGGGCCAAAGGAGGTGTAGGTTGATGCAGGTGGCAGCCTGCGGGAGGCAGCCTCCATCTTCACTTTGACTACTGTCTGGCTGATGAACCACCAACCACCAGTGGGAAGAGTGATTTGCTTTGAGATTTATTTTATTTTATTTTTTGAAACGATGGATTGGTGTCATGAAGCAATGGGAGTGAATCTGCCTTGTGAAATAATATCAAAAAAAAAAACCAAAAAACCAAAAAAACAAATAGGCTCTAGGTCCCTGGAGGAATGGAGCGTCTAATTCCCAAGACATGGGGCACATCACAGCGCTAGGTCCGAATCATAATTTTAGGGCAACGCTGGAAATGACAGACATAAATCTACAGATGTGGTCCTTCCCTCAAGTTATACTGCTTTCTCCAAAAATCAAAGCTGTTGCCCATTAGTACATTCACAGAGTGGTTCCTCTGCAGCCCCGCTTTCAACTCCGACTGGCCAATGTTCCCACTGAAAACGAAGGAATCATTTCCATTATATTTTATTTTTTTGTTTTCCGAAGGACTCAATGTGCCAGAAACTGTATGAGTACAAATGAGGGTACAGTTCCTTCTCTGACAAAATCATAATCTCAAACACAGCAAGGGCAGGAAATGATAATGTGGTTATGGTTCACATTAGCCATATTTTCCTAATATAAATATTTTAGCTACATTTATTTACAGAGTCCACTAACACTAGTCAAATGAGAGAGGCTTTGCAAAGAGATACTTAAACTGCCTGGAAATGAAGGCATTTGACTACTGATTTTGCCAGGATGATGTTTTACCTATATGAATTAGGTTTTGCTGGACCAGGTATGCATGAAAGTCAGCCTGTGTGTGTGTCTGTGTGTCTTGGGGAGGGGGTCTTTGTTTTGTTTTTGCCTTTGGTCAAATTCAAACAATATACAGTAACAAGAACTAAATGTCATTTTTCTCCCATCCATCTTAATTTGGCATCCATTTTAAAGCTCACCTTTGACCTTTTAAAATGTTAATACACTTAAGCAGATACAAAAAACACAAAGCTCCTGGAAAAATTAATCATAGCCATATCATGCTGTTAGTCTAAAAATATAACATCAGTTGTTTTCCTCTCTAATTTTAAGAGGCATTTGTCATATTAACTGCACTACAATTAGCTATTATTTCTTTTACAAATATCTGTGTTAAAATGTTATAACAAAATCCTACCAGCATAAGCAGCACAAGTTACTATGAATTCTTTTGTTCCGTAACTGCCTAGAACCATAGAAAAGGTCCTGAAAAGGACCTTGAGAAGTTGCCGAATGCATCCTTCTGCCCCAAGGCAGGATCAGCTATATCTAAACCATTCCTGACAGGAAATTTTATTTAGACTTCCTTAAAGTAACAGCCTTAAATAGAACAGGAAAAATTGCACAAATCAAAATATATACAAATTTTAAAATACAAAAAGACAAGATTCTGGTTTAATTAACCCTGACCTAAATGACATCTCGCCTACCTCTGACCACTTCACATTCTTTGGCCAAAGAGGGCAATGGGTTCAAAACTGGAAACTGTTAAAAACAAAACAAAACCAAACCCCCAAAACCTTTCCTTTTTGAAAGTAATTGGCTGCCAGCTTGAAAACCTCAGCTCATTGGAAATCCAGTGGCACCTTTTCTCAAGAAAAGCAGTTTCTGAAGTACTAGGTCCCCAAATATTTGGGCCTTTATGCTTCAAAGCAGAGAGCTCTTCAGCTCCACCAGGGAACACATAGGGAGCAAGAGTGTTGACGGGCCTCTCCAATAACTAACACACATCTCAGATGTCTGGAGCCTACTCTTGATCGATGGCATTGACCTGGTCTTTCAACTTGACTGTTTCAGAGGCAACTGTGTTTTGAATTGGGAGTGGGAGGCTGCATTACATCCCCTCAGGACAGTCACTGCACAGCTCTGAGGGTACGTGCCATGAATGTGAAGATCTGTGAGCACTCAGCCATCCTCTGTTTTAGCTTACTCTCCTGTAGCACCTAACAGCATTGAGGTGTAGTAGCTCCATCAACTTAATACTGTAATCCCCTGTAGAAGAGGCAAAATTACAGTGATAGCCAGAACATCTCCTAAAAGACAAGTGATGTCTTCATGGCTAAACACATGTGGGAAGACCCACGACTGCTACCTGAGCATAACAAAAAAAAAAAAAAAAAAGTCACAAAAAAAGTCACATAGGGACCTAAATGGCAAACCCAAACAAAAGGCAGGTGCATTCCCTCAATGAATGGGGATATAACTTCTTACAACTGCTTTCTTCAGCCTACCATTACTTTAGTACCAGCATAACCCTACATTGGCCAGCCAGTCTTCCCTAAACCGAATGGCTGCTTGGGTACAGCAGTTGAGTGAGACAGGAGATAAAGAGCCAGGTACCACCAGCTCGGTGAAGAACAACACCTCTGCTAATGGATCCTGCACACGCAGCGCAGAAGAGCAACAAACTGACTGCTTGTTGGGAAAATCCTGACTAAAGAAAAATGTGTTGCCCGTCCTGTTTACTTTGCGGTAGCCTTGTGTGGATCCAGCTCTATAGCAAGCAATCCACCATCAACAACCAGAAAGATGTGTACCCTATACACAAAAAAATACTTCAAATTTTGCTTCGTTTTCCACATGTTCTACTCTCACTGCTCTACTGGATCATTTGGCTCAATGCTCCTCAAATTCTTTTTTTTTTTTCCTTTAATCAAAAGTTCACCTAATCTTTTTCTTCCAGTCCAAGGATTATTTTGTGCAGTATTGTCAGATAGGCGTTCAAATACAATAAAAATTAAAAAAAAAATCTACTAAGTGCATACACATTTCTCACTTTACCATTCCTGACCCTATGACATTATTTGTTTGCTGGCATGTAAGAGAATGCATGCAAGTGGTTGTCATCGTTTTTGCAACTGTTTTATTCATCATCATCTGATATTCACAGACCATAAGTTAAGCAACATTGCTCTAGTTAAACAGTTTATTCACTAAGTATAGCTAAATAACTGATAAGCTACAAAAAGTTGCTATTGCTTGAAGCAGTCACCAAATAACTTGGCCGTTTAACCACACAAGTTTTCTGCTCTGAAAGGTGACAAGTAGCTATGCAATGACTACTATTATTTTCTCAGTAGACTCAGAGAAAATAGGACATTGCAGTTAGAAAAACACAAAAAGAGAAATTAGCCACTACTGTCATTAAGGATTGAGAGGCTGAAAAAGAACAGTTGGTGCAATGCAGCTGGAGTGGCTTTTCAGAGTAAAGTGATTATTCTCTGGCCATCAATGAATTATTTTTCACTGGAATGCAAGACCTGCACTCCTCCAAATAGCCTGGCTTTGCTATGAAGACTATGCCATCCAGTAGAGCACGTGAGAGCTGTTTCTCTCTTGGCCCTCCTAGTAGCCACACTTCTCTGACCTCTGTTGCCATGTCATGACAAAAGCAGAAAAATAATTAAGAACTTGAAGCGAATATAGACGCTGGAGTAGAGACTGCTTTTCAAAACTAGACTGAGTTTGGAGCTGCAGCGTGGGATGTTCAGAGGGGTGCCTGCCTTCATCAGCCGCCCTGAAACTCAGCAAGGCATAGCGCCGAACTTCCCTTGCCTCTTTGGACCATCAGAGTTTATACCCAAGTAGTACTGGCTCAAACTTAATAAGCATCTGACAAACTCTCAGACCACCAATGACCATTTCTGGGACACTATTCCTCAGCAGTGCTTCACCGCAGACTTTCAGTAAAACCTACGGACATGGCTAATCCCAGAGATCTTTGCACTTGCCATGGGGAGGACACCCCCCCATGCCCAGCTCAGCTTGCAATTCAACCAAATAGCAGCCAGCTTCCATCTCCTGTAATAGCTGCACTCTAGCCCATTTATCACAGCGTGCTTTAAAAGTGACGCAAGCAATACAGGGATCAGAAAGCCACAAAGCCAATGCACTGTTCATGTCGTGGAGACCAAAAGGGAAAACAAAACTGTCCTAGGGTCTTAGGTTAACTCTTGAGGACATTTAGCCTCAATATGATGCCTCAAAGAAGTGTTTTCCAAACAACTACATACACTACTAACTAGCAAAAAAACCTGCTGGAAACAGTATGTGAAGTTTGGTGGGGTCCAGTTACTCGAGCTCGAAGACAGCACTCGAGCGCAGAGGTTTCCCATGGCACCCTGCTCCCCATGTGACAGTGCCAAGGGGCTTCCACTTTGCTCGCCCCTGTGAAGTTCTGCAAAAACCCCCACACATGATCCTGTAAACGCACCCAACCCATATTATACTGTCACTACCCAAGTGCCATACCTTAACAGATAGTGTGGATGGACCTGTTTGAAAAAAAAAAAAAAAGCCAGAAATAACAAGAAACATTAAAATGCTGTTGATAGAGAAGCTCCTGCAAGAGTGGACACTTTACCAAGTTGCTTAGTGCTCTGGGAAGGATGGACAAAATTGAAAATCTATGTAATGGAAATTTCTGAGGAGAGCTGGGAAAGGTTAATGATCTTTCCTAGCCTAGGAGCTCTCATAAAGCTACCTCCTCTTTGGAGGTAGAGTCCTCTGGGACAATTTGGGATGGGGGCTTTAAGAAAGAAAAAAAAAAGAAAAGAAAAATAAAGGAAAGAAAAGAGAGAGAAAGAGAGAGAGAGAAGAAATAAAACCAGGGGGAGGGCTTTTTCTTCCTGAAGATAGTACTGTGGGCTAGACAGTAAATCTAAGCAATGCTACCAAGTACTTTACTGTATTGTTATTCTGTAGATGCCATTTCTGGAGGCATGACCCAGTGCAGTGTGATCTCAAAACAAAGCAATTCACAGCTAGCATCACACATTGTCAACTGAGTCCTTCCACTAAAAATAAAAAAGCAAGTACCCCCATAAATCATTTATCCATCCCAGTTTCATAACAGGAATATTTGTCAGCTCCCATTTTGCTTCTTTCTCTCGCTGACTGCTCCACAAAGCCACCATTTCAGCTGTCTATGCATACAGACCAGCGGGCACGCTGAGCCAGTACAGCTACTGCATTCTGATTCTCCCGCCTGTAAAAAGAAAGTTAACCAGTCTTCCCCAAAGCCTCTGCAACACTGGCTGCCACAAAGGAGATGCCTCCTGGGTCTGAAAGGCTGAGAGGGGGAGCCATAGCGAACAAGCAGGCTCAGGTGGGGTAAAGGTGGTTATTCTTTACTCAGTAAATATTTTTAATGGAATATTTTTCTAATATATTTTTTATGAGTAGCTCTGAGGCAACCATTGCATGTACTTGGCTACTGTAACAATCACATGATTTATGTAGAAGTAATTGGGGTTAAACTATCTGCCACATCAAACTCTTCACATTTGGCCCCATCTCTGGGACCTAGAAACATCTGAAATAAATAAAGCCATGTGTCATTTAACAGGGTCTGGGCTTAATTAGGATCATTGTGATTTTTATGGGAGAAATCTTGGACTAGCCATATAAAGCTAGCAGTACATCACTTGCAAGGTTATCCGCTTTTCTTCTTAGTACCGACATGAAAATATTTCCATTCAAACTAAGCTTTTTTTTTTTCTTTTGTAAATCCTCTGACCAGCCAGATGACAACCACTCCTTATCTTTGGCTGTTTTCCATGCTAAAATAAGAATGCTGTTGTTATGCCAAGGGAGCTGCGCCCTTCCACCTCCATTCTCTGTTGACTTGCACACAGCTGGCTACACAGAAATGCCGGAGGTACTACTTTTTCTGGCCATTTTTCTGTTACGTTGTTATAATTTACCCTCTAGTTATGATTCGTATCTCCAAGTCACACCAGGCCTCTCTTGTGCCATGGATTTTACAAACATCAAATGACAGTCTGTGTCCTGAAGAGCTGATGATTTTCAGCCCACCCTCACTTCCATAACTTCCCTCACTTGATGTAGCCTAGCTGATACGAGGCCAAGCACACAGCAAAACATCACTTGAGCTATGCAGGGTGATTTGATTAGCAGCACTGAGCGACTGGATTAGAAGAAAGATAGGATTAGAGATTGATGGACTGTGGTGAGGCTGCTGCATCTGTATTATTGGCTCAAGCATTCGAATTTCAAACCATATCCCCTCAGACCAGCTAGGCGAGGTACCACTTACCTTGGACTTGAGACTTCTGCGTGCAACACAATCGGGCAAGGTAAAGGATTTGAGTTAGTGTCTGAATCGACAACGCTGTAAACACAAGCCTTTAGCAGGTCACAGGTAAAGAAAATGAGAATGGAGGCAGGGAACGGTTAAATGATTTGCCCAAACCTACACCATAAATTTGTGGCGGAAGCAGAAGCCAGATTCTCTAAAAATCAGTTCCCTGAGCAAGAGATGAGCCAGCCCTCTTTGTTACATGCAAACGCATTTTTCCCCTGTAATTCACACTGCTGCAGGCTCTCCTCGGCTGTGAGTTTCCAAGCCTGCTCGCAGCGAATGCCAGCTTCCCGAAGTTGTAGCACGTTCAGCGCTACCTGCTCATCACACATGTCATGCCTTTTACATGACTAACCCAGCTGGCTCAGTCCTTGAGCCCGGGCTTATAATACAATCCATGCATGTTGCAAATGCTTATCACTTGTGTTTCTGGTAGCAAGCTAGCAGGACCCTGGAAAAACCATCCTCCTAGTGATGCGCAGTCAGACCCAGATAGCTCTTGCTGCTGGAACCCCTCCAGAATTTTATGCACACATGGAAACTCAACATCACCCTACAGCCGCTCCTAGCATCTATCCCTCCCTCCTCCCCCTGCAACTTTGGCTTCAACCATATCACAATGAGAAATAGATTTTACTGTCTCAGTGAGACTCCTATTGGAGCTTCTTGCAGAAACGCTACAAAATTGGTCAAAGACTCCAAGGGCAAAACAGTGAGCATGTACGAATTGAACACACAGCCCTAGCAGAGCTGTGCAGGAAAATGTGCACGCTCTTGGCAGCCTGCCGGATGGACCAAGTCCTCACTGTAGTTATATCTGATCAATCAGGGTCACCCATATAGTCATGAAAAGGGAGAAAAGGCTTTTCCAAAATTACACATAGAAAGAAAAATGGGAGTGTGCTGATTTTCCTTCCTATACTAATGTTATGCCTGGAACAGTCCATTCAGTAGCATATTTGTGAGGAAACCTTTATTTCAAATGTTAAGTCAATTCGCTAGTGATAAATGACATGACAGGTTACTAGCAAAAATAAGAATATTTATGCATTAAGTTTTAATGGAAAAGACCTGAAGAATTCTTCGGTAACCAGATACTCTTCCCTTTTAAACAATAATCCCTTTTAGATAACATACATATTTTGAATCCTGCATTTTAATTATTCTTTAAAAACAAAGATTTCTGACGAGAACAGCATCTGAGAAGAAAAAATGTAAACAACAGCAAGTAAATCTAAGCAAAACCAATCTCTTAAAAAGACGGGGGGGCGGGGGGGTGAGGTGGAAAGCTGAATCATTGCATGACAACTCCTGCACACAACACTGGCATCCTGCAGCATCTCTCCATTGACAGATGCACAACTTCCTCGGCAAAACACTTAGGCACGCTTAAAAACCCAACGCGATGCGCATCCAAAGCCCGGGGGCGACAGCGCGAGCGACACGCGAGCCAGAGCCGCCTCGTCCAGCGGCGGCCGTTAACCCTCTCCGGGCAGCGGCCAAGCGCAGGTGACCGTTTATCCTCGCAGCAACCGCCGCCACGGACCCGAACAGCAACAAAAAGGATTTCTGCCACAGCTTCCCCACCCGCACGCCCTCCCGTCGCTTCGCTACCGGCTAAGAGAGACACCCAAATAATCACGTTACTGCCAACCTTTAAACACACCATCAATTTTTAACCTCCCTCCGGCCCTCTCCCTTCAGCCCGCGGATCCCGGCGCTGAAGCCGCTGCCAGCCGCGGAGTTTGCTGACGGCAGGAGCCGCCGTGCACCGCCTCGGGCGCGGGGGTCCCTCGCCGAGAGCCCCAACAACCATTTGGGGAAGTTGTGCAGTGCCGCCCCCCGCCGTCCCTCGCACCCCTCGCCGCGCCGGGGCCGAGACGCCCGCGGCTCCCGGGACACCGCACAAAGCGGCGGCCGCCCCACGCCCGCGCCGCCCCACGGCCAACAATGGTGGCGGCCCCGCACCGCAGCTCAGAGCGCCCGCGGGGGCTGCGCGCAGCACCCGGCCCCGCCGCCCGGCCCGGCCCGGCCGACCTGTCAGCGCGCTGCCGCAGCCCGCCGGGCAGCCCCGCCGCCGCGGCCGGGAAGGACGACAGAGCGTGGGCGCCTGCCGGTGTCCGTGTGTCCGTTCGTGTGCGCGGCCGCGGCAGGACGTCGCAACCCGGCGCGGCGCAAACCGTCCCCGTCCCCCGCGCCGCCGCCCGGCCGCGGCCGCAGCCGCAGCCGCAGCCGCCCCGCCCCGCCCCGCCGGCACCTACCTCCGGCCGCCGGTGGAGGGTGCGGGAGCCTCTAGCTGGGCTCCATGGACTGCTGCCGCCGTCGCCACCACGGCCCGCCCGCGCCTGTCAGCACCGGCCGCCGCCGCCCCGCGCTGGGGACGAGTCGCCCGCCCTGCCCGGCCCGGCCCGGTCCCGCGTACCGCTCCGCTCCGCTCTCCCCGCCGGCGGGGCGGGGCGGGGCGGGCGCAGCGCCCCCGCCCCCCCCCCCGGGCCGCACATGGCGGCGGCGGCAGGGGGAGGAGAAGTGTCACGGGCGCCCGCCCCGCCCGCCACGGGGCCGCGCCGCCGAGCGCTGGGCGCGTGCCCGGGGGCCGCGCCGGGCGGCAGCCGTTGGGGGCGCCGCGCGGGGCCTGTGCGTGGGGGGTGAGGGGGAGGTGTGTGTATGTATGTGTATATGGGTGTGTGGTGGGTGTATGCGCACGCGCGTGTATGTGGTTGTGTGTGTGTGTGTGGGGGTGTATGGGGTGTGTGTGTGTGTGTGTGTGTGTGTGTGTGTGTGTGTGTAGGGGATCCCGGTGTGTGGGGTTTTGCGTGGGTGATAGACAAGGTGTGTGTGTGAAGGGGATTGTGCAGAGTGTGTGTGGGGCAGAGGGCCCCTCTGTGGGGATGGGTGTGTGTGTGTGAAGTGTGCAAGGGGCTGTGTGTGAGGGGGTCCCCAGGAGGGGGATGTGTGTGCGAGGGGGGGTGTGCTGGCGTTGTCTGTAGCGGGTGTGTGAAGGGTCCCAGTGTCGCGAGGGGGTGTTGTGGGGGGTAAGGCAGGAGGCTACAGCAAGAGAAAATTGGGGGGAAGCTGGGGAGCCCCTGGGCAAGAGGGGACTGGAGGGGGCCTGGCCACCGCGGTGGCTGGCCTGGGGTCGGCGCAGGCTGTACCTCAGCTAGGGTCATGGATACCAGCTCCAGCGTTTGCAGTAACAGCCCTGGCCTGACTGAACATCTGGGAGGCGGCTGCAGCTGACAACTTTGTCCTTTCTAACAAATCTGTATTTTACTCTGTGCCTTCTTCAAGTTTTGTCCTTGTGTCCTCTCCATATTCCCACTATCCTCAGATTGACCATGTTTCTCATTTGCTTTTTTTAAACTTTTCCCTCTTTCTTGTTTTTTCTCTGGTCTTTTCCACCCTGCTTCTTCATTTGTTGTTTTCTCTCTCTCATCCTCATTTTCCCATAAGATCCTGAATATCCGAGCCTTTAACCATGGACTGTCAGTTTTAAAATGGTTTTGTCAATGGCACACAGTGCTTCGTAGATATCAAATTGCGATTAGAGTTGCCAGCAGCTTATTGGAAGGTGCGGTGCATTAGCCTAAATCCATGTCTAGTATTACATAATATGCCCTCAATTTTACATAAAAGATGATTGTAATTCCATCTGGATTTCTGTTGATACTAACAAACTGCTCAAGATTTCCTTTTGTGGTTTAATGTGCATTTCAAAACCTTTGACTGGTTCTGGATCAAACAGATTATGATTTAAGAAATACTAAAGCACAGGCACTCGTGACATTGTAGGAATTAGTAAAAGAAAAAAAAGTACTTATTAGGTCATCTGCCTAAAGCATCTTCCAAAAGAGGGTAGGACTGTCCCGTGTAGTATAATTTATGGTCATTTGTCTAGATTTGTTTCAAATGCCCCAAATATGTGGCTTCCTCATTCCTCATAGGAATTTAGGTCAAGCTGCCTGAGAGCAAGTTGTGTAGCATCGCAGGATTTAATATCTACTACTGTTATTCTCAATTTTTTTCCAACAGCACAAGTATGTAGATGCAGTTGGTCATTTCTTTCTTGCTCATCAGTATGGAAAGATTGTGGTGGCCACTTTCCCCAGGTTGAAAACCCACGAACAAGCACAGCTAGGAAAATGCCAGCTCACTGCTCAGCCACGGCCAAAAGAGTGAGTCAGATGTTAGGAATTGTTAGCAAAGCAATGGAGAAGAAAACAGATTTTGTGCTATGCTATAAATCCGTGGTGCATCTGCATCCTGAATACTGTCGTAGCTCTCGTCTCACCATCTCAGAGGGGGCATGGTTGAGCTGGAAACGGTACAGAGGAGGCTAACAATAATGACTGATGGTATGAAATGGCTTTCTAATTCGGTGTGCACAGCCTGGAAAAGAGACAGCTGAGGAGAGAGATGATAGAGTCCCTAAAATCATGAGTGGCATGGATGGAGAATAGGAATGGACTGCTATGCCTTCCAGTACAAGAGACAGAGGCCATTGAATGAGGCTAAGTGGATGGCAGGTTCAAATGACCGTAAGGAGGAGCCTCTTCACTTGAGATACAACTGTGGAGCTCCTTGCCATAGGATGCTCTGAATGCTAAAAGTTTGTGTGGGTTCAAGAGCAGACTGGACAAACTTACAGAAGGGCAATCCACTGAGGGCAGCTAAATCAGAGCTTGAAGAAAGTCCCCTCAGCCACAAATGGTTCAAGGCTGGGCTTGCTCTGTTCTTATACTTTTCCCTATGCATCCATTAATAGCCACTGTACACTTGTCAGTAGTGAATGCAGCTCTTTGATTTAACATGGGTTAATTTTGTGCTGCCTACAAATTTCTTAATGCCAGTATTCTGTAAAATTTGATACTAAAAAAGGTAAGTGGCTTTCTGGAAGATGAGAGTAGAAGTAAGTGGAGGAGTCTTGTAAATATGTAGAGGGGCAGCCAGGAACATTTGCAACCAATTGGGCGGTGTAGAAGAGTGGCCAGGACTGTTAGGAAGATGTGGTCACTCAACAATAAAACAGTGTTTTTGAACTGTTGCATTTAAGAGTGCAAAAATGTTCTATTTTGGAAGAACGGAGCAGTTAATGTTACAGGATTGTCAGCTGTCACAAGAGTGTTTAGATTGCATTACAACCTTCTATCAAGAACTGGAAAGGGTGTTGTTAAATGTATTTATTAAGTCACTCGTGGACTGATATTTCACTGTGTGATGTATCAATTGTAGACTGGAATATGCCCGGTTATGGACGAGTCTGTTGTATTCTATACGCACTCTTGGAAAGAGTGAAGAAGATTACATTTGTGGTGATGTCACAAACTCTTAACAGTAAAAGCCTGTTATTCAAAATTACATTTTTAAAGAAGACAGCTGCTAATTTCAGGGGGAGAAGGGCAATGTTGTACAGATGCACTGCACATTAAGGAAGTTTGAGGTGTCAAAGCCCACTGGAAAAACCTTCATTATACATTGAACCACTGAAGAGATGGTTGCAAACAAGTTTCTCTCACCCTTCTAAAATGTGCCAGAAATAATCAAATCTAGCCGTGGCCTGGGGACAGTGACCTTAATTTAAAATCAATCAAAAATCCCTCTGTCAATGACAGCGGATTGCCCCGTTCACATCTCAGACTGATGCTCTTACAGGCCTGCCATCACCAATGCTATTACACAAGCGGGTAAACATTATCATTATCATTATCATCTTCTTGTCTCTCTTTCCTGCTGTCTTTGAAGTTGAGATAGCATGGCCTTCTCTGTGTTACTGGGAGAGAAATATTTTTATTCATTTGTGTATAAAACTCTACAGGTATGCCTCAGTATGCCTGTTTTATCCACACAATTTCTCCAGAACCTGCCAGTTTAATAGTTTATATGTTGATATAATGCCAGAAGAAAGACTTGCTCTGCTCACGTAGGTTGATGTGCAGGAGGCAAGCTACAGTAGGAATGCAAATGAAGGAGCCCAAACTCTGTACATGAGTAACCTTAGTCAAGTGACTCATGGACACAAATCTTTGTGGGAATGATCCCATTTACTGTTTTACAGTATTCATGAACTAGAACATACTTAGGCACGTAAAGATGGTCACCGTTTGTCATTAGGTTTCTACACTGGTGTTCAAGCATATGGCCTTAGTGAAATCCTGCATAGATAAGCCCTGTTGTAAAGTTGGGTGGTTAACATAATTGTTTATATGGAATTTGCATGCACTGTATATATTGCCTATGCCGATAAGCATACCAAGGACTGTTAGTATTTCCTTTTGCAAAGCACGTAAAACAGTCAGCTGTATCATTCATCTTTCTCTATTGCATGATCTCATTGAAACACTTTGATCCCGTGACAATACTATACAGTAGCAAAATAAATGCTGTCAGGTGTGATTATTAATATAACAATCCGGGATGCATTACAGGCTCTAAATTGGATTCACAAATTCTGTATAAGCACCCACACTATAAATTTTAGGTAGGGAGAATTCACAGACGGGTGCCTGCATACTATCTGTTGTAAACTTCAGAACACTGCAAGAGTGCTCGTAGTATGTAAAATGGAAATTCTGAGCAGAGGCAAGATTTGTAGTGACAGAAGTAATTCCCAGTTTTTCTCTAATAAGACATAGACAGTAGGAAGCCCATGGCAGGACTGAACTGAGTACTAAGCAGCTTTAAAATTGTTTAAGGCATTATCTATTATAAGGAAGTTTACAAAGCTCCATCTCCATTATTCGAGTTTTCATGAGGTCATAATCCACTTGACCCTCGTGGTTTGTTTCATCACTATTGTCCCTCAAAGGAATTATAACCTTTACCATTACCACTTTCTAAATATATCAAGAGGTTTTAGTGACATTACAATAAATCACCCAGCACAGCTTTGTTGCTGGTAATGTGACCATAGTGCCTTCTGATTTTTGATATAATGAGTGTCAGCCTGGTGTAGCTGTATTTTTTAACTTACCTTATAATAAGATCACACGCTAACAGATGTGAATGTATTTTGGCTTTCCTTTTACATTTTAAAAATGCCTTTTTCTGAAGTCATCTGAAACTGAAGTGCTGGCTTTTTAGACATTGTTTCAGGCATCAACCATGAAAAATACAAGCTCAAGAATATTGTAATCAAGCACTTTGATTTCAGGTAATGCTTCCTCTCACAATTATTTCTCTTTTCAATGAAACGTATGAGTGTTCATTAGAAATCATACCATAATTTGATTATCCTGAAAGCAATCACTGAGATGAACAATGGTATCACAGGCAAACCAGCTTCATTAGTGTGTGGCTTTTTAAAAGGATAAATCATGGGTAAGCTGGTGAGAATTTTGGATGAAAGTAGTGCATATAATTGTGTTGCTTTTATAGTTCAGTCTGTTTTCCAGCAGGGAATAAGTGAGTCCCTTGTCAGTCCCTCAAGATATGTTGGTAATGTCTTAAAGAGAATTTGCTACATAGAAGATATGCTACTGAAGCCAACTTGCAGTTGCTCTTAAAGATCAGCCAGAATCAGGACTTGGCTTCAAAACTATTTAGGCAAGACATACCTTGTAAAACTATCACTGGGATCCAGTCAAGCTACTTCTGGATCCAGGAAGCCTTTGGCAGTGCTGTTAATCAGGCTTGCTTGTTGGAAGTGCTGATGTCCGAAATTGTGTGAGATTCTTTGTAGAAGCAATTGCAAAATAGGTTTGCTTATCTGACAGATATGATACCATAGGACAGGCCTGAGCATACGATACTGTTTCAGCTGGTGCATGGAAAAAGACTTCAGATCAAAAAATTCTCACCTGATGAAAATCTGGAAATCTATCTTTGGGGAAGAAAAGGGAGAGTTCTCTGTCTTTATTTTGCAATTCTTTTCACTGTGTCAGATGGGGATACAGGGGTGCGCTTTAACATCCCTCATCTCCTTACCAACCCACAGGGTGTGATGTCTACAGTGTATTAATTTACATCTGAGCTAGTCATTCTTTTCATCCTTTATCGCCAGTGGAGAGGATAGGCACTTTTAGGATGCAGTTCATTTGACCTTTCTTAGACATCTACTTTAGGAAGAAATAAATCACTCTCCCAAACTCTATGTTTCTCTATTGACCATAAAAGGACTAAAGGGCAATTAGTTCAGATTCAGGTATCTATACTGCAGGCTATCTACATACAATTAGATGAATCCCAGTCTGGTTTTCTACAATGCTGCTGTCACAATGGTTGCTGAAATGTTTTACAAAGATTTGTATTTATATATTGCAAGTATATAAAATACCATATTTTTCTCCTTCTCTTACAGTCTTTAATTCTATTTTGAAAAGAGTTATGTTAGCAGGGTCTGCATTTTGTCTCAGAATTGATCAGGTTTGTGCTCTGTTCAGAACTGTCTTGAGCTACCTACAAAGAAATTGTCAGTTTTTGCCCTTTTTCACCCTGTGACTTTCCCCAAATGCTTGTTTGATTTAATTTACAGGTAGAGGAAGGGCATATTTTACACCAGGGAAATGAATATGGCATTGTAAACATCTCTTATTGCTGGATATGACTAGAAAGCAAAGCTGAATACTGATACATTTTTTGATTTTTATTTGATCATAAGGCAAGATTTTAAATAATGTTAGTAATGAAAAATCTACGGTCATGAGAGTCACTGTAATGCTATAAGCACACTAAGCCAGTGTACAGTACATCTCAGAAAAGGCCCAAGGCTCAGATGTCTATCTCTATGTTCTTGTATTCCCAATAAGCAGTGAATAATGCATTAGTTTTGCTTCAAGCATCCTATTTTGAATATGCTTTAGCCAGAATTATTAGCTTTCATGTAGTATATATTGTTAACTGAGGTCATGCTCTGTGCCCATCTAGTGCTGTCTCCACAAGTGCCCTGATATAGCGCACAGGAAGGATTCAGTAGAAATTCTGCTTGTTGGATGTCACCAGAAGATCACCCAGGGTTGCCAGGATTACAGGCCAGATCTGGCTGGAGCAGTGGAAATTTCCCTACCAGCCCCATGGGTCTTTGGCTCAGGCCTAAAATATTTAACAAAACGAGAAGAGGGAACCTTTTTCACTGTGATGACATGGAAGGACTTCTACTTTCTCTTCTCAGTTTGCATTGTAGGGACCTGTCCTAAGATCACACATGTCTATACAGAAGCACCCTTGATGTGTGTGAGTTGACCACCGTTGAGAACATCTGAAGTCTTGTAGTAGTGAGTAACCCCTGAAGCTGTCCGGCAGTTGGCTAAGGTGAGGATAGCCTGAAGTGACTTTTGTAAATGCTTAACTCCTGCTGAGGGCCACCAGTGCCCCAGTACTGATGATGGCCCTGGTCATCTGCTGAGCAGGAACTTGTTTGAGAAAAGGGCTGCAAAACTGGCTCTTGGGGATTAGGACGTGTTCTTGTTTGTTGTAAAGCTGTAGTGCTTTCTCCTCCAGGAGCTGTGGTGAGCTAAAAATGAATAAGCTTGCAAGGAGCTATTAGGAAAATATTATTTAAGACACAGGGTATCATTTGCAAAAGAGTAGGCGTTTACCCATACATGCGCACAAACACACACACACACACACACACACACACACACACACTCACTCACATCTCTTACTTAAGTTCACACAGCTACCCCTGGTGCAATGCAGCCAGCTGTTAAATCCAAAATAGCAATGAGTGCACATCATACGCCCTCTATATTAACATTTGAAAGGGACAGTTCTTTGGGAGGATGGGAATTTGACAGGATATGAATATGTCTGAGACTCTATTAGGCACTAATTCAGCAGGACTGGCTGAATGAGATGAAGAAGCAATGAGGAGGAGAGAATCTCTTCAAATTTGAGTTGATTGGTAATTTTGATGAAAGCCCTTTAGTCTCATTCAGTGACTGTTAATTACCTCTGGAAATTAACATTTATTTTTCTGTTCAGGAAATGTTGTTCAGCTGCCAATATGGAAAGATTAATTAAATTCTTCCATGGATGAAGGTGAAAGTAGGGTCCTAGTAGTCAGTGTACAGTTTGGCTGTGGAGCCAGGAAGGAGTAACATGACAAATCCCCTCTTGAAAAGAGCCGTCCAAACCTTTCCTCTTTTGTTTTCAAAGGATAAATGTATCTTCATCCTTTTGGGACTGATGTTGGCATGCCAGGCACTTTCAGTGGAGAACTGTGGGGGTGGAGGTGCTGTGAAGGATGGGGGGCAGTGACAGTTATGACTGGAGTTAAACATTTGAAGAAAATTAGGGGAAGTGTCTTGTCCCATGCAAGGAGAATTAACAATTAAGGACAAGAGCATATCTGCTTAAATCAAAGGGAAATCCTTAGTTTGAGCCCATCTATATACAGAGTATCACAAAGTTAATTGATTCATGAAAGTGATAACTTGGGCCTCACATTCATAAGTTGTTCAGAAACATGATAGCTTCTTCTACCAGTTCTCATTTATTTGATTGTGGCTCAGCCTCACAAGCTGCTTTTGTCAGCATTAATGATGGCCCTTCCACTGCTCAAGAGTTTATTTCCAATATCCACCATAATGCCATTCAGTCCTGCTGTGCAGAAAAAAAACCAAAAAAAAAAGAAGAACAATGTCCCAAGGAAACTCCTGTACATGTTTGGTTTGGGCGTTTGAGTTCCTGACTTGTAATGGCAAAATGAAGTATCTGGGCATGGTTGATAAAATCAGACAGCATCATAAAAGGAAAGGAGTGCTCTGTTCCTTGATTTTTTTCTGAAAGGAAGTCTTTGCATTGAATTTTAATGATAAATTAAATAGATGGAAAGTCACTTGGAAGCACAATGGGAAGAGAGATTTCAGGCCGCCTCTATTGCACTAGCAGAGAGGAAATGAGGCAGTTCAGAAGAGAGTCAGGAAGGCGGATAGGTCAAATAGGCACATTTTCCAGAAGCTAACCTCGCAGAGAACAAAACCAGAAGAGAATCCAGCTGCGATCAGTCAAACCCAACAGGGCCACCACCTCCAAAGCTTGCTTGCGCTTTGCAGAGCACACCACATGTCTTGTGAGGAGCTGGTCTTGTGTTCCTATCTCCTGCACCCCACCGGAGAGACCAGCTGGCCTCTGCCGACCGGCCTTGCCAGGAGCATGACAGCTGGGAAGGGAGAGCGATCCCAGTTTGTGCACCAGCCTTCCCGCCTGCAGCTGCCCCGGCCACGCCGCCAGCTCCAGGGCAGGCAAAGGCTGGCCTGTGCACTCAATGGGAGCCCTCAGGACCTGGCACTGGCCGGGAAAACCAGAGTGGGATCTGGTCTCAGGCTGGTACGTTCTTCACATATGTGCCAGGGTGAGGAACAAGCCAACACAGCAATGAAAAATGCAACCCTTGATGACTTGGCTTGCTTTTATCAGAAGGAGCCCTGATGACTTGTAGAGGTGTGGGATATACTATAGGTTTAGCAAGCAGCGACGTTCCCTGCAGGTGGAAGGGCTACCCTTTGAAGGGTCTGTTATGGGTGAGATATTGTAGTCCCTTTTGGCTCTTCACTGTTCCCTCCCCATAGGGAAGAGGAAATAACACCTTGGCCCACTGGCGAATCTCACGTAGGCTAAAGATTTTACCTCTAGTCTCCTTTATAGTGTGTTTTGAGATCAGTACATGAAAGCACAGCAGCATATCTGTCTGTTATATTTTGCATAAGCTTTCATGTAAGAGGTTGCTGCCAGCCATTGACAGTGTCTTTTGCTTACAATAAACGCAGAGATTAATAGTTTAGAATCCGTTCAGCTGAGTCAGTGCCAGGGAGGGGGACTGAAAATTACGAAGGCAGGCAGCAAAAAGCAAGTAGAGGTTATATGAACAGAGGAGATAGATAGGATGGAAAAGAAGAAGAAACTTGTATATAATCCTTTGGTTCAGTGGCCAGTCTCAAAACAAACAAACAAACAAAAAGATTGTGACTACAGAGTCTAACCAACCCAGGCTCCTCTGTGTAGCCTTTGAAAAAGAAATATGCCACATGCAAAACAAAGATAGCATTTCCAAAGAAAAACATGGAATGTCTCAGGTTCTTATGAATGTTTCCTGTTTCTTTCCCAGCCAACACTGTTTACCAAGTATGACCCAATTTTGCAAGCTGTTTCTTCAAAACTGCATTTTTTGACAAATGCGTTTTTCACCAAAAATATTCCCCCAGCCTAAATTAAAAAAAAAAATTCAATGAACTGGAAAGAGTCCAGTAGGCATTGGTTCAGGCCTCGTAAACCAGCAAATAAACATTTTCTGCATGCGTTCTAGGATAGCATACTATTCCTCTGTCCTCCACAGTCTCTGTATAGAAGAAAGGAAATGAAGAGCTAAACACACAGAGAAACAGCTAGTCAGATTTATTTCATCTTCAGTTAAGAAGGGAAGCTAGACCTCCTTCAGCCTCTGGCACTGGCATCAGGCTGTCATGATTATAGTTACAAGATCTTTTTTCTCTTTTATGGTACACAGCTCCAAGTGTCCTGAAGTGCATTGAAAAGGTAAGTAAATAACTACATATAGCAAAGAAATGAATGCCAAAAAGCAAAATAGACTTAGAGAATACTGAGGGTACCAAAAATTATTCTATCATCTCATTTAAACTTGCTTTTAGCTTGTCTGCTTTCAACTAATCATATTATAGCAAATAGGAACATGGAGGTGCTATGATAGCAGCAAATATGGTTTCAAGGCTGATGAAGCTAAAATGCTGTGTTTGAAGTCTAATCGTGGTGGGTGAGAGAGAAAATGCCTACTAGATGTATGTTAGATGAGCAGGGTATCCAGTTCATAAAAACAGTACTATTTTTAATACCTGGAAAATTCAGGCTTGAATGCTGTCTTTTGAAATAGACAGAAAGATATCTAAATATACAACTATACACATATAGATTGCAACGCTCACTCCAAAGAAATGGTTCAGACTAAATCAGAGAAATACACACCCACCCTAATATATGCTTCTTGCTACAGCGCCCTTTCTACAGTCCAGAATGGTTCAGCCTATTATTCGCTTACTTTATTTACTATATTATTTGCCCTTCTTAATACAGCCCCCAGACTGTTCTGCAAAGCCTTGAGAACATTGCCCCTCTCTGGTGGTTGGGGTTTTGTGAGAGCTCCTGCAATGGCAGCTAGTAAATGAATAATACTGTGAGCCTATCACCCAGTGTCATCATGATTCCCCAAGATATTATTTTATGATGCAAATGCACTCTGACCTCAATAGCATGTGATATATCAAACGTGTAATGTATGCAAAAAAGATCCCAATAAGGGAGGAGGTAAATAAATTTGTTATGATTTTAACGATATACAATTTAAATGTCAGTTTTGCTGAGCAATTAGGGTCTGAAGAGAGTGACCTTTGCATAGTGCCCAAATTGTCCTGAGGCACGTTACTTCTCTATGCATTTATTACTGCCTTACATGATGAAGAGTAGCTGGTGTGATCAAGTCCATCATTTGTGTTATGTATCCTTTTGTCTGGGGCTCACAAAAAAATCAAGGCAATGCAAATGTTTTGCTACAAGACTGCTGTGTGAGAGGGAAAGAACATTGTTTGCTAGGCCAGTCAACCAGTGACATATACGTTGCCACCTGACAACCGCTCTCGCGTGAAATGCTTTGCTTGTAAACATGCTGTTGTCCACTGTGCTCCACGTACAGGGGAATCAAGTCCCTATGAGCAAGCATCAGTTAAGCAGCTACTTCTACACACTTTATCCTGGAGGTAGCAAAGGGCTAGATTCATGACTCCAGCACCCACGTTTACCACCCCCTAACATACACATGCACACAGGCAGGTACTGAGGACCTCTGCCAGAGAGCAGAGAAGAAAGGGCACCAAACCCTCACCCACATCATGACAGCAGCACGGCCCTTCCTCTTATTCCCGCAGTTTTCCCTGTGACCAGTGAGGTCTCCAGGGAAGCCAGGGCAGAAGGGCCACAAAATCCACCGATGTGTGGGAGCATCATCTTCTCCTTAACTGTACCTGGTGTTGGATTCTGCCACGAACCTGACAGTTTCCGGAGCGGGCAGAGCACCTAGCTATTCTCAGGGCATCGATACCCTGAATCAGGTTTAAGATATTTTATCTATTTAGTCTATTTAGTTTTAATTAGTGAGGTATGGCCCTGCTAGTCTTGTCTTATTGGCTACTGTGATTGTACAGCAATTCCCAAGGTAGTCCGTTTTGCAGAGAAGTGACCTGTATGAGAGGCTGTTCCCTATGTTGTAGGTGAGGCAGCAAAGGAAAAATAAGATCACGTGAATGAAGACAGCAGCCTTCAACACCCTGCACATCCACTAGTGATGCTGACAGATGGAGTATGTGACAGATGGAGTATGTGAACTACACACACCTCAGGTCTAAGGCTGTAAACTGCACGAAGTGCTACCTTTACAGCTGAGGGATTTTTGCATGTGGCAAAATGTAATTGCAAGTAGGAAATATTAAAATATAGAACTGTGTTTTGGCAAGGAAGAACATTACAGTAGTGTAATGGACAAGGTCTACCTTCCATCTGCGCCTTTGTAAGCGCTTCCAGAAACGCTGAACATTGTGTGGCATCTGTTAGTTTATAAACAGTGTAATGCACCATGAGAAAGAACAATGGTGTCATTTTCCCCTCTTCAATATTTTTCCTTCTATATTTGTAAAAAGTCAGTGTTTCTAAAAGTTATCAGGTGATCAGTATGAGAGGTCCCTGAGTGTCAAACAGCAGGTCATCAAGGGCAGCAGCAGGACTGACCATTTCCATTTTGTTGAGGAAGCCCTTCTCCAAACTGGATGCTCAGCCCTGGTTAGGGAGATTCAGACAACCTCCATATCTAATCCGTGCTTGGTTCTATTGCTATAAAGGCTATCAAGCATTGGGCAGATGGCTAATATTTTCTTTCACTATCAGTCTCTGTTGGATTCAGACCAGTGATGTAAATATAAACAGCCCTGGCTCTCTGTCACCAAAACCTCCTGCCATCAGCACTCTCAGAGAGGTGATATTTAAATGAACTAGGAAAGAGGGCATAAGTGAGTAAAACAAATCAGTTTACCACACAAACTGGACAACTGATCTCTTGAACTGAAAGTACTCAATTTTGCCATCGGTAGCTCACATCTCTGAGGGAATTCACTTCTGTGTTTACTACATGTCTGCCATTTGGTGGCTTTGCAGAGCGGGAGAGGTGTTGGAGTATTTAGGACAGTGTATATTTTCGGCCATCTGGCATGTTTGAGCCACATATGGAGCTCCTGCAACAATAAAAGGTTGGATGGTTGGAGTCCAAAAGTAGTGGTCTGATGAAGTCTAGCTATTTTCTATGGTGTGGGTCCATGTCTGAGACCAATTCCAGTAAATCCAAGAAAGATCCAAGTAACAAATTGACAGCTTAAACAGTACTTTTGGACCACTTCTTTCAAATGTGTCCACATGTGTAATTTATTACTCCCCACTCTGCATCTTCCTTGCACTCCAAGTCTTTGATGGGTTAAGCATGGGGTGTTAAACTTCAGCACAGTTTAGGTAAGGGTAAATTTATGAATACCTTCCCTGTGAGGAAGATATACTCACAAGACTCTTACTATCACTTGCGTCTCTCTAGGAAGCAGCATTCGGAGAAGAGGGACTGGTCCCACCACTAGTGCAAGCTGCCATTGCATGGAGACGTAGCGGTGCACGTGCTGCAGGACTGAGCTTACAGTGATCAAGGCTCTTGCAAGCCTCCTGACCTGGCGCACCGCGCATCTCCAGTGCAGCGCTACCCTCCTTGGCACACCGCCTCCTTTGTCACCGTCCTCTGCATTCTCGCACCTAATTTTTCATGAGCAGCTGCATCACCAGGAGCAGCAGCAGCTCATGGGGTTTGGGCACACTTGACCCTCTTCACTTCGCTGTGGCAATGCACATACCGTGGGAGTCCACAGAGACATTAGGAGTCTATGTCAGGAAGCCCACTGTGGGTTTTTCCACTCACAGTATAGAAAAAGGGAATATAAGGGTGTAGAAGAGGAAGGTTTTAGGTCCGAAAAGGGGTACTTCCCCAGGCTTCCCAGACTGTTGGAAAAATCACTAGTTCCAGACCAGAGGGACTCCCAAATCATCGTTCCCAGCTGGGAGTGAGATCTTAACCAGAGCATTCAGTAGTATTAATGGAAAAAAAGCCCCTCTAATCTCCAGCAACACATTCTAACTCAGGAACATTTGCAGGTAAACAGCAGTCCTATATTTCATTGGAGAGGTTTTTCATTTTCATGGCTTTCAAGGGCACTTTAGCTTGCTTTTTTTAAATGTCACTTGTGTCAGATCCTCTCTTTTTGGGTTTGTTTGTTTGCTATACCAAATGTTAGTGCATAAGGATGGGATGGCAATGGCATTATTCTGGCTCCTATTACGTCTGAGGCCTCTATGCACCTGTTGTAGAGCAATGGCTTCAGCTAGGAGAAAAATGGTAACATCTACAGATTTCTGGATCATGCATTAAAAAATGATTCTGAAATATTATCTTGGATTAAGGTGGTGCTGCCATAGACAATCTATGTTTCAATGATCTCTGAAAAGAGACAGGAATAGTTCATAGGGAGTAAATGAACAGGGAGACTGCTAAAAAAGAAAGCATGCAAATTATAGGGAGAGATACTCAATACTCTAATTTAAAATATTGAGTCTAGAAAGTCTAAATGAGGGGATACATTCTCATGTAATTCTGCAAGGATATCCATGTTTTACATTTACAACATTTCAGGGAATATTTGGAATTCAAACTATGCGGCTTTTCAGAGGTAAAATAAACAGAGGTAAAATAATAGAATGAATACAGTTAAACAAGGTTAACTTGGGACTAGACTTCTGAAAGCCTGGCATTTCTTTCATTTTTTTAATCAGAATTTTTCTAAAAGCATAGGCTTTCGTAAAAAGCTTACACAGAATCCTTCTTCCCCCCGCTGGTGATTTTTCCCAGTCACTTGTGCTTTCACTGTGCTGCTAGAATAGCATGAAGACAATTGGAGGTTATTTTTAGACTGTCTCACTCTGTAAAGCTGACATTTGTAGGTTAGGCGTACCAGTTGCTGACTGCTTCTTCTTCTTCATCTTGAATATTCCCCTTCCAAATAGTCGGACATTCCCCTCCTCCTTCCCCAGTCTTCCCCTATAAATATCAAAGTACTAAATCCACATTGTGCCTGTCAATATTTTCATCTGTGCCATCCTAAAAGCATCATTCGAAAGGCATAGTCACTTCATGTACGTTCACGTGGCTGGAAAAACCCAAGACAACGGGGTGCTGCCGCACATCAGATCCGCCTTAAGTGAAGCACAATGCATTCAAAATCCCTTTCCAGCTCTCGGGGGAGAACAAGCCAGCGTGGCTTGTTACTCGATGGGATTCATGTACCTGGGGTTTGCATGGCCTTAGCCTCTCTGAGGTCACCCCCAAATCCCTTCCTTCACTTGCTGGCACCCAGGAGAAAGCAGGTGCAATGAGAAGGCAGCTGCCTGTGCCAAGCTCCCCCATGGCCAGGAGGTGGTGGGGACACAGGGACACCTCTCCCTACCCGTGGATAAGATGATGCCCAGAAAACCACAGTATTTGGCCCATGCTTCTCGGGCTCACCTTTCCGCACACTTTTCTTGTTTTATGGCACTACTGAAAGTGGAGCAAATGAGCTATGTTTAAAGGTAAAGTTGCTGGTGTCTCCTGCAGCAGCTGTATGTGGGGAGCTGCCTGAGAGCAGACCTGGGTACTCCTGGTGCTGGGTACTGGGTACCCAGACTGGGTACTCCTCTGAAAAAGAGGAGGATGTTGTGCACCGAGTGGGCAGCAGCCCATGGGGGCTAGGTGGGAAATCCCTGGGCTGGGTTTGGTTGCTGGCCTGGAGAGCTGGAGAATTTGTGATGTATAATAGACTCCACGCTGCAATTATTCACCACACTTAAGCCTTAGCACTTAGCAGCATAGTGAATTTAAATCACTGAGCTTTCAACTGTGAACTCTCCGAATCTACTGAATTTACAAAAACACAAAGACCTTCTAAGCCAGAAGAGGAAAGATGGGTTGCTAAAATCAGAATTCAACAGCAGATTAGATTATGAAACTGCCATTAACCTACTCTATATTATAATCTCAAATCCTTCTAATATATTTGGCAAACAGCAGTGCAAACATTATTTTCCACTTTAAATTAAGGCTGAACTGAAATCCTTTTTCCAGTCCACCTCTTTCTTTTCCTGGTGCTTATTGGAGACTAATTTTAAAGTTAATATCTTCATGCAAATTGCAGCATAAATAAATCCGGGCACATAATCTTTTAGGGCAAAATCCATTTTCTCCAGTATAGAGCACATGTGGGCCCTGTGCCAGGTAAAATCTAGTATGCAGTCTAGTGAAATCCATCCTCAGCCACCACGTGAAGACAGAGCTCTGCTGTCCATCTCAGTGCAAAGCAGTTGTTACTGTGGTTTATGAGCAAAGGAGTGACTACTGTCCCTCCACATTGCTTGTGCTAAGTTGCTAGGACCATTTCACTCTTCTCTGCTCTGCCCATGATAATGCCTATTTCCAGCACAATCCATTTAGGACAACCACAAAATCTCCTTCCAAAGACGTGAGGTGGGAAGGACAAAATGCATTGCTGCTGGACCCTCACCTACTCCCACATAACCCAAATGCGTGAAATGCCTGGGAGACACTTGGCTGGTCCTTTACATTATCATCACCTTCATTTAATGCAAAACTTTGCCCTTCCGATTTAGGATTGCTTTACCAGGAACAAGCTCTATTCTCATCCTACCAAAAAGGAAACTCAGAGCATGATCAAAGCAAGAGCTGTTGGAGGTGGGAGAGCAGAGCAGCTCAGGGAAAAACATGGTTGAGGTTTAAACAGTCTACAGAGCGAGGTGTTGCTGAGTGTAGGTGGCCGACAGAAACAGGTAGCAGCATGGGTTTGGTCAGAGCAAAAGTATTTACAATAATCTCCAAATTTCTGCTTTCTATTCCTGTGCTATCATCAGTTCACCATGCCTTTCTCCCAGTTTGGAAACACCTTCTCTTGAAATAACTAAAACAATTTGCAGTTCTTCTCTTCTCACCCCTCTTCCTTCTGTTGGTATGATGTCAAATAAACTGTTACTAGAAACTCTATGTTTTAATGAGATTTTTATAGTTCCAGCAACTTAGTGCCCTGGGTTGACATAGGAGAGCACAACGTGACAGAAGCAGTGTGTCAGCCAAGTCAGTAAACCTGTCCTAGATCCTGCTTGTAGAAGCCTGAAGGCGTTGCAGCTCTGGCGTTTTGGAAATATTCAGGCTCGAGAAGTAATGCCGTGCGGAAGTGAGGGAGCCTCTCTTGCTCTTATCTCGACCGGAGAGGAAATCTGAGCACAGCAGTGGGAGGTGAGGAGCCCCTGTTCATTTTTCCAGCAGTAAGCAGTATTGTGCTTGTGCTTAATAAACGTACACCTGTTATCTTATTTCCCAGAAGTGTTCACTGAGGTGCTCGAGACCCCACAAGGGCACGAAAGCATTCTCTGTCTACAATAGCAAAATAATATTGCAAAGGTCAGGCTGATAGGGTCCCTTTCACTCTTCACTAGCTCCAGTTGCCCAGAAACGAACCTCCTGAAAATTCAGAATCTAAAAGCAGTTACATGAAAATCAAAAGCAGAAATTAAGCAAGAAGAAAATATGTTAACCAGTTAATTAAATTATTGATGCTACTTTGTTCATTTTCACCCCATAATCAGCATCAGTTCAGCAAAATGTGTTTTCAAGAGAAATGATGCTAATTAAATACATCATAGAATAGTTCAGGTAATAATTAGCAAGGGATAAAGTGTCCATTCATTGGGATTTTTTTGTCTGCAGCTGATTTATATTTTTGTTTGTCTTTGTCTGCCTTAACCTTAGGCTACCTAAAAAGATTTTCACTAAATGTAATGTCCAGATCTTCCCGGTTTAAAAAGCAGTAGAAACCCGAGATACAACCAGCATTCATTTTCTATTATGCAAATATAACTTCACAGTATGACACATCTGTAAGGCTTCATTTGGTTCCCCCCGGCACAGTAAGCATCTGCAGTTTTAATGCCTTTGATATACTGTTTTTGATTAGATTAAAGATGATATTTATAGTAATTTCAGTAATGTCATTAACTGTCATTGGAGTATCCTCCAATATTTTGTTTCCTCCATATGTTTTGCAGAGAAGAGCTAATGAAATTTGACTGTCCTTAGCTTGGGTATAATAGCGTTGTTTGGGAGCAGGGTTACATGGGATCAGTCACTACTAGTCAAGTGAAAACTGTGACAATCTGCTGGTTTTTGTACGCTGCGCACAACAAGCATGCCCTTTGCACCACTGCAGCAGCAATTCTTTCTCCATCATTCAAAAGGCAAGTTTATCTATCTTCCTCGTAAACTGGCTGCAAATACATTACTTTTTCATGTGCTCCTTTTGGTAATCTCCTTTGCTTGTCTAGTCACCACAAGCAGGCTGAAAAAAAATCAGCCAAGCCATAGAAACAAATATTCACTAAAGGGTTGTTATTTGGCTGTCCAAGAGAGGATTCATTCAGTTCTAATTTTTGTGCCCCAGTTCTGCAAGGAGAGGTGCACTCACATAGTCACACTTGTGCCCAGGACCCCCAAAGGGCTCCTCTCACAGGGTCTTGTAGCTGGCATGGACTCCAAGAAACACAAGTTTGGCGGTGGATAGCAAAAGGAAAGAGGGCTGAGGAGAGATTGCAGCGCTGCTTTGTAGGGTATAGAGTAGGAATTGTACCTAATACCTGGAGGTGGCATCTAGGCAGCCATGTGGGTCTGAGCACTGCATGTGTCTTGTCTTTGCACTCAGGTCAGGAGGGGTGGAAGTACAGAAGGATGGATGGATGGAGGAGGGACATACAGATGAACAGAAGGAAGGATAGACAGATGGATGGATGGATAGACAGAAGGAAGAAAGGAAGTGAAGGAAGGAAGGAAGGGAAGGAAGGAAGGGAAGGAAGGAAGGAAGGGAAGGAAGTAAAGAAGGAAGGAAGGAAAGGAAGGAAAGTCACACTGGAGCATAAAACTTAGGATGAGTGACTACAGAACACTAGTATATTAGCAATGAGAGGAAAAGTCATAGGGAATATGATCACAAGCAATAAATACCAGCAGTTTAACAGTTTAAACAAAGGTGGGGAATTATTTATGGTAGGACAGTGAGGGTTGGCCAAAGGTCAAGGAAAGAAAAGCTTAGGTTAGACTTTTTTTCTTTTTTTTTGGGGGGGGGGGAGGAGAAGAACCTGATATGTAGCAAAATTGCCAGGAGAAGAGGTTGAGGTACATGGCACATGTAGCATGAGGTACAAGGCCACATGCTGTGGCCATGTATGACTAGGAAGACCATGGGTGGGAGCTACAGGGTGATAGCCCTTAGAGTGGGTAGAGGGAAAGCGGGCACGCTACCAAGAGATTTTCTCTTCTGTTTCTAATCCTGAGCCTCATCTTGCAGAGCACAGACACTTGCAGCTGTCTGAAGACACTCCACTGTGGCTGTGTTCAGTTACTTGTGGGATTAAACACTCCAATTTGGGGATTGTTCTAGCTTCAAGGCACTTAAAGTTCCAAACACACTGTGTTATTTGAAAAAGTGTGTATAGTGCTGGCTTTTCTGGTTGGCAGTAGTAACACTGGAGTCAAATTATTACTGCAGAATTTCGATGTATAAATATTCGCTTTCCAAGAGTAGGCGGACATTCCTTTTTTCCCTTTTTAATATGTGTGAGGGACTTTGTTTAAGTAAAAAAGATTGCCTGACTTTGCATTAATCTTTCAGATTCATTTCTCAGAAAAAATGTAATTAAAAAAAAATATATATATATTCCCCAAGAGCATTTAGAAAGAAAAATGGACATGAAAATATATAGATAATTTGGAGTACCGGTCTTAACAGTGCATTCTCAAACAGCGCATGCTGAATATTTGACCCACTTTAATATGGCTGTAGGCAGAGGTCAGATCGAGCCCCAGTGTTTCCCGCAGGCTTTGAGAAACAAAGAGAGAGAAGTCCCTACGATCTTCTGGGCACTCTGGCATGTGGAGCGGCAGGGGTGCATCTTGCCTGGTGCCCTCTCTGGTAGGGAGTAGCGATGATGTGCTCGTCAGATCGACAGCAAACCCAGGGGGCCTGGGCATGGCATCCTGAGCCTTCCTAGAACAACGTTGCTTTGATCAGTTTAGCCGAAAGGTCATTATTGTTAGGAAATTGCTGCGCTCCATGGTTTAATGCAAGTTTTGCCCCTAACATGAAATCATTTCTGGTTTAAATAGGAATGGCGTGAGCACATCACATGGCCATATTTGAACTGCAGTCTCTTTGCAGCGACTGTTGTCACTGTCACATTTCTGCGTTTGGTCCTGGTGAATGCTCATCCTTCATTCTTTGGTTGTCCCATCAACTTGTAAGGCTTGTTTCTAGAAGCATTTTGATGTTCACTGCAAAGAGCAGTTAGTGTATAGGTTGGAAAATAAACCATTAGTTTGTCTGCAAGTTCTTTAGTTGTTCTGGTGATCTCCATGAGCTTCTCACTCTCTGGCAAGTATCCTCATTATTAAATAAGAATCTATTTTCCTATTTCTCCTTTGCCCATATGGCCTCTTAGCACCCATAACTGCAATTCTGCATTCTCTCCTATCACAGAAAGATCTTCAGGCTCAAGGCCAGGTAGTGTAAGCCTCTGTACACACGCAAACCTAACTGTGGCTTCTCTTACATGAGCTCACAAATGCTGTGTGACACTGATAATAAGCTGACATATCTTTACTGGCAGTGCTGTATGCTCATGCTGTGGAGCTCAGCTTCCTAACTGTTTTTTTTCAGGTTGTTTCTTCTTTCCTTGTACTTTCCAGGAAAACCTCCCTCTTGGCCTCTAGCTGCCAAGAGCAGTGAGTGGTAGCCACGCTGGGGTGTCTGACTTCGGGAGAGGCTGGATTTGCTCGGTTTAGCTTCACGCAGGGCTATACTGCCACAACCCCTTGGGACCTTTGACAACCTGCGCCACATCCTGCACGGCGGGAGAAAGGTGTGATTTGTGTGCCACTGCCTGCTGTGTGAACAGGGTCAGGGATGAGCTCACGGTGGCTGGAGCTCTGCCCTCCTCTTTGCTGGGACAGGTGATGACAGCAAGTGAGCTATTGCACTGCGTATGGGGAAATAACTGCCTTGCTCCCCTGGGTGAGAGGTGGGTTAGGGAGTAGCTCTGTCCCCTGCTCCTGGCTTGGGCTGGGTGCGTTCCTGGGGGACTGCTCTTCTTGACCCCCTATGAAAAGAAGGTGCAGTCTAGGACAAGGCAGCAAAAGCATCCAGCTCCATGTTTGCAAATCACTGCTTACAGAGTACAGCAAGTCGGCTGAGAGTGGAAGGAGTTTGACTGATGCGAAGACTGTTGTTTCCTAAGAGTTGAACCATGTTTCCTGAGCCAGGCCTTGGTTTCTTCTGGAGTGCTGCTCTGCGCTAGGAGCAATACTCTGGTCATCATTATTTTGGTTTGTTTCTTTTACTCGAGGAATACAAGCTTGCCAGGTGACCATAATACAAGTCCTTGAAGCCAACTGAATTTCTCTGGCTTTATACTAGCATAACTTGAGAGCAAAAGATCATCTGGACTCTGATCAGTCTAATGGCTACCAGTGATTCTGTTCCAAGAAGCAGTTCCCTTGGGAACAGCATATATTTTTCAATCAAACCACAGTCCCCCACCAGAGCTCTGTACAAAGGTAAATAGGGCAACCAGCCCCTTTTCTTTTCTGAATGCATTTTGCATTTTATGAAAATGAAAGTGTCATTTCAAAATGCAAAATCGAAATCCTGCGTATACGCTGTCAAATATAATTGTTTGCTTTTCTGAAAGTTATTCCCCCCTTCCGAATTCTGCTTCAAAAGGTAGGCAAAATATACTCATATATTTATATATACTCATATACATATAAAATATATTCACATGAGTGTATTTCTACATATACTCATCTTTTGCAAATGGCTATTACATTAAATTTGTGAATACTTTTGGTTAATTTGTAGGACATACAGCACTCTATCTAGCTATCTATCTAAGCCGCATGTATATATCTGCAATTCTAGTCTCATTTGCTGCTGGCTTCCTCCTTGCATTTGCTCTTTTAAACCTCCCAGGTTCTAATTCACTGGCTCTTTCTAGTCCTTTTTTTATTCATTTGAATCCCTGAAATACCTATCCCAGGACTCCTTAAGTCCTCCCCAAAACAAACCCTTTTGGGTGGTTCAGCCCTAAAGGTGTAGATTTCTCAACTCTGGGCTTGTTTCACACACCTATTTTCTCAGAAGTGGCTTCCAGTTCAGGTCAGTCCATGCATAACCAGAATGATCCATGCATTTCTGATACATAGGAATACGAAGAAATACTCATACTAAACATTAGGATTTTGAAATGGGAAATGTCGATTGTTTTCAGATTCCTCAGTTCTCCTTCCTGATTAACATCTCATATGGAAGAATTTTATGTAAAGCTGATGTTCACAGGCTCTGGAATATGCAACATCATTCTCCACCAAACAATTCTTGTCAACACCTACAGTCTTCTTCTTTGTTGGACTCCTGGTGAAAATTGTTGGAGCTCATGTTTTAATGTTCCCTCCTCTGTTATTTATAATAAACTGAGTTACGAATGACAGCTTACCAAAACATAGTTACAGTTCTTAGCAGATCTTTTAATTTTCTGTATACTTTAAGCATGAAGTTTGCTCTTTTTAAAGCAGAGAATGCTTAGCCTAACAATCTCAAAATGCAATTAAAACATAATATAGGGAAATTTTATAGCTGTCCACCAGATGTCCTGAGGAATTTCTCTAAGGAAAAAACATGTAATCTGTTTTCAGCCTCCTCACAGCTTTCTGGAACAGTCAACCTTTTGAGCTGGCCGAATTTACTATCTCCTGAAGGTAAATATTTTGGGCAACATTTGAAGAAGCGCCTTTTAACGTTTTCTCTTGTCTTTCTTTCCAACAGAGCCTGCAAGCCACTTTCCAGGCCGTGCACAATGTTCCCAGCCACATCAGCTTTGTTTGCTATCAGCAACCCTCAGCTTCTAACCCCTCATCATGTTCCTCATTAGCTTGTGACATGGGCTGATTTATGGCTGTCCCCTTCAGCAAGGCTATCCCACGTCTCGCAGCCCGGTTGGGTAGCGCACAATACGTTAGGAATATCTAGCCTAATCTCTTTGGGAAAGTATTATCAGGTGTCATCAAGTTGTAGCTCAGTTTGCAATGGCAAAATGCCTCCTTTGGGGTCCTTCTAGTGGTGTGGGCAGTGCTGGCATGCTGCCATCGGACCTAGTCTGCAGACTCACTATGGGGGCAATCTTCAGGGGTTACCCTTTATTCTCTAATAACTGCATAAAAAATAAGCTTTTTAGACTGAGCTGGTCTTTCAGCACAGCCTGGGGTCTGGTGGCTCCCAGATCTGCCTGCGTGCCGCTTGCTTTTTCCATAGAAGAAGCTGAGCGCTGCAGCTTTGTTCTCACAGCGCCGAAGAGGACTTTTATAGCGCATGAGTCATAACTAGAAAACTAGCCCCAGCCAATGTAAACCCCAGCTTGCGCACACTCGCATAATCTCACACATTATCTCTCGATCTGGTCAGGAACCAGGATTTTGTACTTCAAGCATTTGCAGTGCTGGGGGGAGGGAGCAGCACTAAGCACTTGAACGTAGCGCAACATGCTTCGGTTTCCCAGAAAAAGAAAATCCCCTCCAAAATAATTTTTAGAGCTGCCAAGACATCATGTTTTGGTGTGTTTAACTTCCTTTTTGTTTTTGCTTGCACACCAAGGCATATTTGTACATGAAAAGGGCAACACAGAAACATCAAAATCACAGGAGCTGGAACTGAGTTGAAATGGATGGTTAAAATATTTTCTCATCTGTCAACACTGATATCAACATTATCCCACAAAACATCTAGCTGCAGCTGCTTTTTGAGAGAAAACTGTTTGGTCTAAAGAGTATTTTTGGTTGTTTTTTCCCCCTAGTCTTTAGTTTCTTTCTTTTTTTTTTTTTTTTTTTTTTTTTTTTTTGAGTCCTAAGGCATGTGTATCTCTTTGGGATTGTAATAATTTTGGGATGAGCTTCTCATCTGCATGCTACACATGGCAACCACTGGCAGATGAGCAATTGAATTTGCACCTCATGGTCTACACGTGATGTCACCGTGACTAGACTGGCAGGACGTGCCAAGGGTGGTTGGCCCTCTGGTTTGAAAAGCTCCCACTAAACCTGTAGCCTGCTGGTATGTTTTGGGACCTCACCTGCAAATCCTTCACCCTAGAAAAACTCAGGGACCTACAGGCTTCCATGATAATCTCCTGATTATCTAAAATCACATTTCTGTGGGAGCCTGCAGCAAACCACTTGTGCCTGTACAGGCTTGGAATAATTGAGGAGTTAACCTCTTTGCTTGGGCATCCTCATCTGCAAATTGGGGAATAACAACACACTTCAGAGGGGTGGTAGGCTAAGGATTAACTGCTATGCTGCTTTGAAGCACTATATACATGCCAAATATTATAATCATCCTAAATGTGAGGCCAGGATAATCCATGTATTTTTGCAGCCCCAGAATCCAATTTGGTTTCATCTGTTTTAATTAACAAATTTAATTTCACATTATTAGGGAAAACAAGAATAAAAAAAATAGAGCTTGCGTATGCTTTATTACAAATTATTGTTATCAGCTGCCCCGCAGGACTCCAGTCGGCACTAAATATGAACAATGGTTAAATTACAGGGGTCATGGAATGAGCACAATCAAAATGCAAACACTTTTCTTTTACGTGAGACAGGAAGAGGAAAAAAAAGGAAGAATCCTTGGAACCTCCTTGGAGCCACTAGGACTGCAGAGAAATGTATGAAGTAAACTGTAAAACTGATTACTAGGCTCAAAAAGGCTAACATGCAATTTGTGTTCTTTTTATGTAGATTAAATGCATTCACTGCAGCTCATAGAGCTTAGATGCTCAGCAGGGATTCAGAGGGCTGGGTATCAGTCAACCACAGCCAGCCGCTAAACCACAGGGCAAAATCTGCTATTGTACATTAGAATAGTCACTTAATCTATCTTAATGGGTGAAAAACCCATGGGACAAATGTATATTAAAATCAGCAAGTTAGTTGTAACGCTTAAGAAAAGCTGTAAATATTTTTCGAGATAACGCTGTAAAACATTATTAATGAGTCAGAAATCCTCTTGAATGTCTTTACATTTAGCTCTTGAAAATGCAGCTGCCTAGCAGTCCATGTCTATTGATTGGGAGGGAAACGAAAGGCATGAAACGCTCACTGTAAGGCTGTGCATGGTATAAACAAGGCAAAAATCAAGCAGGATTTCCTTTGGCGATCTGAAGGAAGTTGTGTCTGATCGGTTTCTGGTAAGCACATGAAATGTGCTGCTCATACTCCTCTGCCTAACACAAAAAGCTGCGGCTGCAGCTACCCGGATATGGGTGCTGGCAATAACGGTCAAACCAGCTTGGAGAAAATTACCCTGACGGAGAGAAAGTAGTGGCTTTCCCATCCACAGCAGAACACAAAAAGCCCAACCTTCTGCTACCCTTTTTTCCATGATTTGGGGTTATTGGAAACTGAGAAGCAATAACACACCCTAATCCTTAGCTTGAAAAGATTCCTATATATTTTGCTTATGTCTAGGGTTTCCTAGGCCTCGTCTAGCTTCGATTCTCCTGACAGAAGGTCTTCTCCCCCCACTACTTACATCCTATTTAGAGCTAATTGAGCCTGCCTGCCATCATGGCTCAGAAATAATTACTTTGCCATAATTAGTCTTAAATCAGGATTTTTACACCTGTGCTGAGGGAGGCTGGCCAAAACACCCTGACATTCCCATATGTGGCCCCAGAATCACTCCGTAAGCAAAGACCACAGCCACTGTGCAGAGCGTGGGCACACACAGGTGCAGGCAGAGAGCCAGAGGTGCCCTGTAAACTGTGTCCTGATGTTATTTTGGAAAATACTCTCAGAAAAACAAACCCTCCTGAAGGCCTCAGAGTCCATTTCACCCTAACTGGATGTAGGATTGGGTTTTCATTGGCTGTCTCCTCTATCTGCTTGCTAGTCCCCATCAGACACTGTTGCAGGAGGGTCCTCAGAAAACTGCCTTTTGTGTAACCCGTGCTCCAAAAGCACAGTCTGAGTTGGTAGCTCTGTGGGCTACAAGTGAACCCGTGGGGTGGGGGAAACACATGAGCCATGGGGAGCTATTAAACATTCGTCTAGGTCTTCAAAACACTGCCGCTGGCAGGAGTCAGGAAAGCATCCCCTTGGCCCTGTGAGTTGGCCAAGGTGAGGTGCTGGACTGTGCAGGAAAAGCCAAGTGACCTTAGAGCCAGAGTAATAGAAAGCAAATGAAATTCAATAGTACTGAATGCAAGGTCTCACACTCAGGGGCTGAACAAGCATTTCTGACACAAGCTGGAGGCTCGTGTGTCAGAAATCACACACAGGGCAGAAAACCTGGGACTGGTAGTCAGGCACAGGACAGCTGTGCATCACGAAGACAATGCAGCAGTATGAAATGCAAATGCTGTTCCAAGATGAGTTAGGAAAGATATTTCCAGTGGAGCTGGGGAAATATTAATGCTGTTGTCCAGTGTGCTGGTGAGAGGTGATGTTGTATAGTCTTTGTTACCCACCTGTGAGGAAAATTTTCTCTCTCTGGGCTAACATGCAGCAGCTTCTGGATGAGGTTCTCCTATGAGGAACACATACGTATGGTCTACTGCATAGTGTAGTTTCCACACTGCAATATATGTCTGTATGTATCTATGAACTCATACATTTCAGATAGCAGTACGTAGCACAAAAATCTCTTTTCTTCACTCACTGTGGAGCCACCCCCCATCCTTCAAGAGCATCTCTGTAGGTAGGATATAGGGACTAGGAGATAAAAGGCTTCAGAGCCACTTTTGCTGTGTGGACAGCGAGATTTTCAAGCTTTCCTACTTCTCACCAGTGGTTCAGGTATCTGACACCATCAAGCTGATGCACAGGTTGGTCTGCTGGGTCAGATATGGCCAACCAAGATTGATCAAGGGTGGGGACAGATGCCAGCACAGGACTAGTCAGGAGCAGAGAGAGCTGGTTATGTGGGTCTGGCCAGGCACCTTTACCTAGGTACACTACAGCCACATAATGACAGTCCTAGTCCTAGAGAGCTTGTAGTTTTCCACTAAGACTGTCCTAATTCTTGGTTTTATTTAGGTGAAAAAAAATGCTGAGTTGCTTTACTCTTCATTTTCTATAACATTCTGTTTCCTACATGCCATGTTAAAAGCAAATTTCCAGTTTGATAATTGCACATTAGCTACAGATCGCATGGCAAAGACACATTTCCTTCATCTGGACTATCCTGTTCTCAGTATAACTTCCCAATCTTTTCCACCTATTGATCATAACCTTCCATGAACAACGAACAGACTATGAACAGTTGTGAAGTCTGATTTCCTCAGTGCTTCCATAAGGTCACTGAATCACATACATCACATATCGACTGCATCTGCTCTGCCACTTAATTTTGTTCAATAGCTATATCACACATGAAGGTGAAGTATAAATGTCTGCCTCCCTACAAGATCTTGAACATCGGTCAAAATCATTGTTATATTTTAACCTTAGAAATCTGTGAAGTCTGCATCCTCCATTCTACTGGGAAATAGGCATTACTGTAATTTATGTTTAATAACCCACTACTTAGCCCATTGCTACACATCAACGTGTCATGAAAAATATCCTGGGATTATTAGACTATAATATTTTTGGTTCCTATTATGTCGAAGAAGGAAAAGCTCTGAATCACATAAAGGCTTAGGTGGCTTTCAAAAACTTAGCTGTTTTGCAGGAGGTACTGAGTTTCTAAGTCCATTTTTGGAAAAATAATAAAACTGGCATTTCTATTGCACTGTTCAAGTATTAAGTATATTTTAAGTGTGGGATTTTCTTCTGCATGTGAAATTTATCTTCCAGACATCACTTCCTTTCCTATCATAAATGGAAGATGAAATGATAAAAGACCCCGAATTATACAGTCTGAGATATTCTGGCTAATGTCTCTATTTTAAAAGCCAATATACACAGTGGTATTTACAGCTCTTGCCTGGAGAATGGTTTATCATAATTTTCTTTTATTAAAGAAGTTTGAAGTAAATTTCATCCATTCTCTGAGGACATGAAAGTCCCCAGTGCTAAGGAAATCGCATGGATTCAGCCTTCCTTTGTATTGGTGAGGACAATGATCTTCATGTTGACTCAGAATATATGATCTTGTGTAAGTCCACCAGATGCCACCAAGGTCCCTACAACTTTTGTGTCTTCAGGTCATGGCCATCATCATGCTGCCACAAGCCTCCGAGGGTTCACTGGACTCAGATCAGCTAATGAACATAACTGTTGAATTACAAGACATCCCTTGGCTTTGATGGTCAGAAGCGCTTCTGGACTGTGTTTCTATGTAATGTGGATAGAAATAATTGACAACAGCTTGTATGCACAGTCACTTATAATGGATGAAGTAAGCTGCAACAGGTTTGAGAACACAGATGATTCACATTATAGTTCGCTGCTGGTTCTTTGAATTAATAATGCTACATACTTAAATGCTATCATATTTTTATATATTGCTACAAATTCACTGCTACCTAATTCTTCATGGTCATTGCTAAATGGTAAATCATGGCCTCTGAGACTTTCTGATCCTGAGAGCACCAGGCTCTAACGCATGAGCTAAAAGAGAATTAGCTCTTAGCAACAGAATCAAAAGCACAAAATTGAATCAATTTGACTTCATCCAAGTAAATTACATGGGCTGTGCTACATTAATGTAAATAAAATGTGTACATACCAGATGATGGTGATGCTGCAGATGCCAAACATTTTAGTGAAAAACAGGCAAAACTAGGTTAGGAAAGTTTTAAAAATACTATTCAGCTTCTGTATCCTTTTACTGGTAAAGGCAATTGCTTCACTTGCTATGAGTCCAGTTATCCATGGCCACAGAAAACCAAAAAAGCTCCTCTGAAATGAGCCAAAATTATGTTTTCAAAAAGAAAGGTCTCTCTTCCTTAAGTCCTTTCCTGGGAGCTATTCCAGGTCTAAAATGAGTGTCCCTTGGAAACAGGAAAGCTCTCTTTCCCAGTGACATGACCCTTTCATTCCTCTCTCTGAAGGATTATATTTGAACATTGCATGGTCTGATTCTCTGGCTTCCCATATTATGCCATGCTTGTGCTGAAAGGCTGCCACAGAAAAAGAAGGACTTTGTACCCAGTTTGCATTCCCGTACATGGCTGCAGAATGGAAAGCCTTAGGCTCATGGTGGTGTTTTGTGTAAAAAAGCTATTAACTGGTCAAGGACTACATCTTGCTCATCCTGCTCTCTGGACAGGTTACATTCTGCGGAAATCCCCACATCTGGAAGAAGGAAAAAAATCCTCTAGCAGGTGGCTGTTTTTTTCTGGTGATGATGGGCTTTCTGGGTGAGGTTTTTTTTTGTTTTCAAATGGTGGCTGTTCAGAGGAATGTTAGAGTAAATCCTGAGAGATGGAATAAAAGTCAGAGGGCAGGGAAAGCTGTTGGGGGTGCAATACAAATTCATTTAGCACATTGCTCTGCAATTTATCACATAGGTCTCACCTCCACATATGTGGTGTGTGTTATATATTTAGGGACAGAGATGAGACACAGTCGGCAAATGGCTTTCCTGTTCTTTGCACTGACAAGCTGGTTTTATAAACTGGAAGTTATTTACTGACACACAGTATTTCTGCCAGTGAGAGCCAGCAGTGTTTTGACCCACCGCCTCTCCCCAAGGTAGAGTTATGCTGCAGGAGTTGCATCTCCATGAGAACCACGTCTGACCTGGGCTGCCTCGTGCCAGCCCGATAAGCAGATTGGGAATGCCTAAGTGCTCAAATTTAGACTTTTCCATGAAGCACCTGGTGCTGTGAAAATACTGATCAAAGCACGAAGCTGTGTTTGTGAGCAGCGTAAGGGTGACTGGGCTTAGCAATGAGCTGGGTATTTAACTATTTAATTGCTGCGAGTTCACCTTCAGAAAGCCAGGGGGTCGCTGCGCAGCCCCCCTGGTGCTTTCAGCACGTGGGCAGCAAGGTCCATGACTGTGCTGCCTATGGGGAGTGAAAGAGGAATATGCTGGGCAAATTCCCACCCCACTGCTCCTCGGCAATGTCAGCCAGAATTGCTGATGGCAAAGGCTCTGTGTTGGGGGTTTTGCACGTGAGCCACAAAAAGGAGAGCCCCTCGCCATGAAACCTGCATGTAAACGGGGTGCAAGGGGTGGGCACAACAGGCTGAGAAATGGGTTAGGAAGGTGGGGGAACAATAAAAGGACCAGAGTCTGCAGAAAACCAGAAGTCACAGCTCATATTTGCCTAACCAGCCCCAGATGGCAGAGATTTTCAGGTATCATGGCTGAGGAAAGTTTTCGGGAGAAACTTCAAGAAAAGGGAAAAGATAGCTTTGTGAAACCTGAAGGTCACTTTTCCTGTGCACGGAGAAATGTATGGAAGTGCCTGAGAGGGAAACGGGCATGCCAGGAACAAGAGCAGACTGAAAGACAGAAACGACGAAGAAGGTCAATGGCTTCATAAGCTAAAAGACATTGAAGACAAGAGCCCATCTTTTTATATGACAAATGGTCGCACAACCTGTTATGAGCTTTGTGCTATCGCAGCATTGTAAATGAGCGACAACCGGCTTGCAGGTGGCAGTGGGGGCAGTACCACTGCCTTCTTTCTCCTTTCCTCCTTAAATCTCTGCTCTTATTAGAAACAAACAAAAGCTTCCTGTTCTCTAATCTATAAAGCTTTGTTAAAGCACTGGCTCAGAATCAGAGGCTTTTACTGAGCAAAACTTTATTTCATTGAACTCCATTTCATTCCCATTTCAATGGGAAATTTTATGAATTTCTTCAGTGGAAATTCAGAATGAACTGCCTTTAGAATATGGCCCATTTTCTGGATTACTGAACACCCCTTGGCTTGTGGTATTGTGCTTAAATCCATCTGTGGCTATATTTATTACAATTCTTTTTTTTTTTTTTTCAGCTTGTTTGAACTCTGAAAGGGGGGAGGTCAACTGATGCAACCTCATAAAATCCCAGTGCAAATGTAGGGACTGTCAAGAAATTTCATATGTTTAGGATTTCTGGCATTTCAAAAAGAAATATTGATTGTCCTTTTCCCATTTGCCTGGAGCAGGTGAATGAAGAAACTTCTGAAGCAATAATTTATTGTGTCTTTACCGATTCACTGAAGCATTTATGAATATAGCCGAAAGTCTCTTGACATTAGCCGCTTGATATGTTATCACACTATTTCATACAGAAACTTGGAGAGCAAACTTGGCTCTCTGTTCAAAGTCATAAATGCTGGACAGCCCTGTGCATGGTGAAATAGGCTACCAGACTGTGAGCCAGGGAGGTTTTAAGCCTTTATTTAACCCTTCTTTGACCCACATTGCTCCGGTCTGTTGCATCTATAAGACACACTTTGGCACCTGCCCATGCTGCAGAGTGCTCTAGTCTGCTTGGCACTGAAGCAATACGTATATTCAAGTGAGCGAGGACATGGGGACAGGGTGGTCACACGTTCTGTGTGAGCTGAGGCAGGAAGGAGGCGGTGAGGCAGGGGTGGCAGCACCCCCAGGCAGCTGAAGGCCTGCCCTGAGTTTCCTTTTGAAGACATTTTAATCATCAGTCAGGAGGCTGCAAACTGGAAGCTGCAGCTGACAAGACAAAGGAGGAAATTGTTTTAATTATGCTGAGAACATCATGATTAAAAGAGGTGAGAGAGGCAGGGGCTCAGGGTGAAGGACAGAGGCAGATTCCTGTCTGTCATGTCTATAAGCAATCCTACCGTGACATGGTAGTGGCACGCACATGGCTTTAGTTAAATAAGACGGTCAAGTAATTACGGTGTTTAAGTTGGCCAAGTTTTGGAGGAGATGTCCCTGTGGCCTTGAGACTACAAAGTGCTGGTATCTCCTGCAGTGGGAGTCGCGGAGGAGAACAGGGCAGGACCAAGCCCATTGCGGAGAAAGGTCCAGCATATGTTGGACATGACTCTGCCCTCTTGCTCCTTGCAGTGACATTGACTTTTGGCCATGATGTGGAGGCTGAAATGAAGATTCACGTACCCATTTCTCGTTAACAAACTCATTTAACTTACTCACGTCACACTACAGGGGATCCCAAGAAACTTGGTGCTTAATGGTAGCAGGAATCTTCAAAAATTGCATCCTAAAATCCTGAGCCCACTTATAATGCTAATCATGCCTTTTTCAAAACCAAATTACTTCAATCAGAGCACAGTCAGGTTTGAGATGGCAGCACTGAACGTGCAGCGATAAATGTCAGTCTGATTTGGTAATTTATGCCCATGTTGAACTGGTGCAAGTCAGCAGGTAAAGTATGAAGCGGAGGCAGAGCTGGCACACGAACATAAAAGTTTTGTGCTCATTCACACTGGAAAAGCAGTGGAAGAGCCCAGAACAAAACCTAGATCAATGCCTGAACTTCGGCAGGGAGATCATGCCTTCCCTCTACACAGCAAACATAGATCTGAAATCCTAACTGCTGTTATCAGTAAACTAACTACTTAAGATCTGTAGGCCTGAGTAATTTGAGCCCAAGAGCAACAAAAGAACGGGCAGAAAAGTCCTCTGAACTATCTTTAAGCACTGGGGTAATCCCCAAAAGATGAGAGAGGGAGTGAGGAATAAAAACAAATGAAAAGAAGACCAAGAAGTCCCTAAAAGCTAATGTTGGCCCAAAATTTTAGAAAGCCAATGGAATGATGCAAGAGACACTAAACCAGTTATCTTGGCATTGAACCCAGGCAAAGCCATGGGAAAGGCTGATAGGGGACGCAATCAGAAAAAAATTAAAAGATGAGAGTGTGATTAATGACAATCAACAACATTTTATGGAAAACAGGTTTTGTCAAATATACTTGATGGAATATTTTTGATGATGTCACAAGTCTGGAGGATACAGATAACTATACTGCCATAAAGTACCTGAATTTCTGTATTTTGGGGGAAAAGAACACTATATAAAACCAATGCAGCCCACATTCAAACTAGTTAACTGACAGACTGAAAAAAAAATTGGAAGTAGGGAAGGGCAATTCCGTAGACAGTGTTTGTAGTGGGAGGCTAATCTTGGTCCAACATTATCTAATATATTTTTTAGAACCTGGAAAGACCTGCGTCTTTGGTGAAGAGTGCTGAGGTGAACCACATGTATTTTCATATATGCCTAGTCACAGCTGTGAATTTAGAAATAGAGGAAGTAGATCAGAAATGTAAGATGGAGGGTTGTATTCTGGAAAGCATTGACGCTAAGCAGGCTCGGAAGTCATTGGAGATAAATAACTGAAGTCATATGAGATAAATAATGGAATATGTTGCTTCTGGTGTAATGATTTAACTGGAGGAACAAAGTGGGATTCAAGAACATCTAAGCAAGTAGAAATAGAGATATGGTATCATCACTGTATACAATGAAATTATCTGTCTGTGAGAGCATTACCATAATGCTGAGTCCTGTCCTGGTGTCCAGACATCACAAGCAGTCAGGATAACTTGGAAAAGTCTAGGAGTGAGCCACATGCTTTCGCGGTGGAGCCTGCAGAAGCGAGAGCTAATTAGTTTACATGAGAGAAATTTAAGATGAGGCTCGATAAGAATCTCTGAGTCCTGCTTAAGAAGAGCTTTCTCATGGCAATGAGCTCCCTAATATGACACAAAAGTATTATGAGGTCCAGTGCTTGGAAGCTGAAGCTAGACACATTCAGAATAGAAATTAGGTGTACTCTTTTTTTTTTTGCAGAGTGTGGCTAACCGTCAGAAGGTATTACCCAGAGACTGGCATACAGCTCTAATCCTTAAGCTAGACTGAGAAGCCCTGAGGAGAAATGCTCCCCTATGAAACAGACTTATGGTCTCACTGCAGATGTTCTTGGGTGGGATTATTTATTATCTCCATGTAGTTGCAAAAGGGCAGGCTAAATGTTGTGCCGAGGCCGAGCCCGGAGTCCTCTCGTTCCTCTTTGAAGCTGTGCAGCCTGCAACTGTGGGCAGCAGGGCAATAACTGTGGGGGCAATGTAATGCCAGGCCCAGGTGCCAAGACACAGAGTGAGCAGGAGCAAACTGTAGTAGGCGCACTGCTGTCGATGACAAACCACTTTTCGCTACCACTAATAAGACACACTGATGGATGCTGCCACCAGTCTGCTTTTCATCTATATTAGACAACTGGATGGGCCTGAAAACTGCAAGGGAAAAGTGAGATGGATAAATGGTTTTCCTTGCACAGTCACCTTAGGATGAATATGCAATCAGTTTGTGTAAACTCCAAGTAATGCTGAAATGGGCATTTCACGAGATGGAGCCGAAAGGCTTGGAAACAATGAAAACATTTGAGCTCTGCCCCCTCCGCCCTCTCTCCCTGCACACACACATATCTATTCAAAGTAAAAAATGTTCTATAAAATAGCGTTCTACATCAATGGCCGCATTTCCATTAACCTCAGTAGATAAGTGGTACTGCCATGAAAAAAAAATAACCACAAAATATGGTGCTTTTGCTACACAAAATAGTTTTACTCACTTTATAATACGCTATAATACATAATATGCCGATGTAATACGTATACACCTGGGGACACACAAAATGTGCTCTTGACCTGAAAAATGTGCAGAAACATGCTCCAAAATTTCTCATGACAGAGCCCAGCAAAATGGTCGCTAGTGTGGCATTAATGGGATCCATACCAGAAAAGCTCATTCAAACCACTAACAGTTTGCAGAGCTGCTTCTCAAATGACTAGTTCATTGCTTTTCACAAAATAAAAATTCTTGGGTCTATAAGTTATTGTCTTACAGAAATGCAGTAAAAGAATGGGTAAGAAACGAGCTACAAAGAGTAACAGCAAACAGGCATGGTAGCATATGATATGCACAGCTCATTTTAAACAGCCTAGTCTTAAAGTGTATCAGTTGTTTTCAATGATTATTTTGGTGTGCAAAGGATAAAGCCACAGAGCTTGTTTTTCTCTCGAGGGGGTGAGGGGGAAAGTTCTCACCTAGAGCCTGGGCTTCTCCCTTAGCAGCCACACCATGGGGAGCGACACACTGTACTCATGGCCGCTAAATAGCCACAGTACCGAATGCAGCAAAGACATGGGCCGCCTCTGAGTCCTGCAAAGGGCTGTTGTCCTGAGTACATCCATAGCTAGTGAGCTATAAGCAGGGCTTTCCATCAGCTGCTAATGAAACAGGGAAATGGTGATTCCTTTAGGCTAAATTTTGAGTGATTTGAGAGCTTGAAACATGCTACACTGGCGCAGACAGATAGGAGGGCAGATATGGTTGCACCCAAACAGCATCTCCAAATAACCAACCCTCATCACAGTGGAACTAATATCTGCTGCATCTTAAAAGCAAAATGTTCTTTTTCTGCATATGTACAGAGACAAAAAATAAAATGTAGGTGTAAACAGGCCCTCATAGTCTTATTGTCCACAGATAAATACACAATAAGTTCAAAGTAGGGCTGGATTCATAAAGCAACACTCTGCTAATCTGTATTCGGGTCTCAAGCGTATTATCTGTAATTTACAACCAATTTAAATGGCATTAACAGTCTTCTCCTTATGGGAATTTAAATTTGCATCCTACCATTGAATCAAACACTGATTGCATATTTTCTATAGGGGATGTAATGCTCTTTGAAGCTTGTTTTGAATAATAAAGCATCTATTCATGCACATGGTGCAATGTGTTTCTTTGTCCTGAATGTAATTGAAGTAAAATGTGAGTTAAAGGGATTTTTCCTCTAGCCACAGGTTTGTTGATTACCATCTATTTTCATCTATTCAACATTTTAAAAAGGAAAAGAAAAATACAGTAATCTCTTCCTGCATTTGGAGCCTCATTTACCACTCAGCGCTTCCCTGAGAGTGTCTGAGCTGAACAATCAGGAGGTCAAGTTTCAGCCCATCTTTGGAGGAGAGGAGAAAGAAACACAACAGCCGCCCACCCTTCTGCAAAATAAAAATAAAAATACCACAAACAAAAAGCAGAGGGAAGCAGACAACACCACATCTAACCTCTGGGAGAAAGAGCCTGGCGATCTGTTGGGTAGCTGCTCCGCGCACTTGCAACCCTTATGGCACAAGGAAGCCATGACGGGAACATGCAACAGCAAGGATGCAAATAGGGTGGCATAACAGTGCTGACCTTTTTTTGTTTAATTTTTCAGGGAGGAATAATTGAAATAAATAATAAACAGGTGACTCGCTCCTAACTGGATCCAGGAAAAACACTCCGCTCCTTCCCACGAGCAGCCCGTGCCTGCACTGACTCCAGCTGACCCTGCTGGCCCCCACGGGACGCAGCTTGCCAAGGGCGAAGGTGAAGGTGGCCCGGGGCGACGTGGCTACCCCGGCCCTCTTGGCCCCGCACCATGCAGAAAGCAAACACTCTGCTGAGTCTCCTATCCGAGCGCTCAGTTGCAAGCGTGGTAGGGAAAAATCTCTCTGGCGGATTTTAAGGCATTTTGTGTTTTCTTAAAGGTGATGTTCACTTTCAGACGTAGGCAGGCCTGCGTCTAACAAAGCTGCAGCTGCTTTAATAGCCTTGATGTTTGTGACCCTGGCATTTACCCAGAAATGACGGAGAAGACAAAACATAGTTGATATATTTGGCATTTGTGCAGTGATACAAGTCATGGTTGTATCACTGCATGCTGGCTGCATGCATGGTTGTAAGAGTGATGGTTTTTATTTTTCAGCATTCTCTGGTTTCTGCATTCTTGAAAAAGCAGGAACCACCTCTGCACAGTTTCCCTTCAATTCCTATGATTTTTGGAAGCCTTTAAAAAATACAGACTACATTGGAAAACAGAAGAACTTCACGATGATTTTGTGTCTTTCCCTATCTTAAAAGGTAATTTTATAGCTCTGTGGGGGATGAACACTGCTTAAAAACTGACAACCGCATTTTAGGAAGAGCCAGGGAGGACTGTGGATCGTGGCCTTGAGCCCACTAGGACTGAGTGTCAGACAGCAACTCTAACCATATCTCTGCGCTTGCACAGTTGCACAAGATTTCTTTACGGGCTATCTCAAATTACTGCAGTTAATAACATTTTGGTGCTGTAAAACCAAGCACTGCCGATGCCCTTGATGCACACACAGCAAACATCAGAGATTTTGAAGCGGCACTGCCCGCTTTCTGTAGAGACAGCAAGGAGCAGGCTTAGTCTCTTTGTCGCTTCTCAAAACAGTTTCATCGCATCGTGTGCACACGGGAGATGGAGGATGGTCCCTGGGGACCTTGAGGCTAATTGATGTTTTGTTTAATTTGCCTAAACTGAACATCTCAGAGATGAGAAGCGTTCTTGCTAAAGCCGCCTGGTACCAGTGGTAAGTTTAGGCTAGCCTAAAGCCCAGCGCATGGGGCAGGGCAGGAGCAGCTGCCTGCTCACCCCAGAGCCTGGGGCTCCACACTAGCATTCACCTGAGCATGGGGGTGTGCTGGAGGCCATGTGGAAGTGAGAATAAGTGGTTTTGTTTGCAATTTCTCTGAGTGCGAGCTCATGAGCTTTTCCGGAAGGCCCCAAATCCCCCTGGATGGACACGGAGGCGCCACGTTGCCCCGGCACGGCACTGCCCTTGCTGTGGCTCACTCATGCAGCCCTCGTGCAGCCGCGCTCTCCCGGCCCCCGCGGGAGGGGACCTGCGCGTGCCGTGCACTGCTCCTGGCGCTCTCACCGGGAGCCAAGCTGCCCAGCAAGCCTGAAGCACTTGTCCCCGCTTTTCTCGGAGAACTACAGAAATTATCCAAGAGGTCAGGCCTTGTTTACTTCTCACGTATGACAAGTCCAAGAGGGGAATGATGCAGTAAGTGTTTTGCATCCGCGAGCGGTCAAGGACAGCGTTCAGTAACTCCGCTGGAGATTAACATTTCGAGAAAGCTCAAACTCGGGAATTCGGAAAGAGCTGGCTGAGGAGCCTGTGCCCAGCGTTGTGTTTGACACGCTTCGCAATGCCCGGAAAACAGAGTGACAGCACTGAAAAGAAATAGACGTATCATCAGGTGCAGGCGTTTCTACTGGGGCTGTTTAGAGATGCGTGCAGAAGCACTCCCCAGCATGTTCGTTAGCCATGTGGAAATAAATACGAAATCCCTGCTGATAAAATACGCGCTTCATCCAAAGAATGGTGGAAGGGTAAATAAGGCAGAAAGGCTATCTGAATCACACAGGAAGCTGCACCCAGACAAGCACGGTGTGTTTTACTGCGGTCAGATGGAAAAAAAAAGAAAAAAGAAGCACGCTTCTGAGAGCGATACCTAGAGACTAGGGAACATACTGGGGCATGCAGTGACCTTGAAAAAGCACTGGCAGTCACAGGGGGCAAACAGCTTCATGCGAGCCCCCGGCTTGACAGTCTAGGAGAAACACTTGTGAGCTGCTGCTGCCCACGGCGTGCACGGAGGGCGACGTTTCTCTCCGAGTGAGACCTCAAAGAGCGGACCCCTGACCGCCGCAAGCAGGCTGGGTTTCTGTATTTTCGGTGGGCTCTTGCCCCGGCAGGGAGGGCGCACGGGGCAGCTGCGGCGGGGCGGAGGGCTGCCGCGGGGCCGTTGAGGAGGGAGGCAGCAGCTCGGTTGCTGCAGCGCTTCCAAGAGGGGGCCTAGGGCTTCCGGACCGCTGGCACCAGCCCTTCCTCTGATGCAAGTACCGGGTCCCCAAAAGCTCCTTTGCTGAGAAAGGCGAAGCAAGAGTGAATGACTGGAAGCCGAAGTCCCATAATTTCGAATAAAAATTTGGCAGACTTTTTCTAAACCATGAAGGGCGTCTAAGCCCTTGGATTAATTTGCATAGAGGAATGATGGATCGATAGTTTCTGGTGTCTTCTAACTAAGATGGGATGCTTTGCTCAAAGACCTGCTTTACCAACCAGGATTTACGGACTGCCACAGGATAAGTGGGTGACATTTATATGGAAGACTGGCTTTAGAAGATCTGATGAGCTCTGCTGGCTTTCAGCTTTATTCGTCTATGAAATTGCCACAATGCTTTATAATATATTATGAATAAATAAACAAGGGATGGGGCTGAGCTCCCACGGCAAACCCTCCACCTGCTTTCCAGGCCTCTGCAGCGCTCGTATGTGTTTAAAGAAAAAATTAGCAGGACAAAGGTGACAAAGCAGACTCAAACATCACCATTACCATAGCAACAGTGGCATTAGCCTGACACAGCAGCGGAAACCAAAATATAGCCTTGCACAGAATATCGCCCAAGTTAGGAAATCATGAAAGTCTAGCCCTATATTGCACACAACATAAATAACCAAAATATAAATGGCTGTATGTTGCTCAATAAAATGGCTAATTGCTATTTGAAAATGGGTTTTCTGCAAATAAATAGGATTTTAATAGTCTGTAAAATCGATTCCCCTTGACACTAACAGCAAAAAAAAAAAAACAACCACAATTTGTGTACATACTAACAATATGTAATTGTATCTTTGCAGAGAATCTGAAACTATTAATGCACTAATCTTGTATGGACTCTCTGACTGTCCTTTCACCGTCGTTTCTGAGAGCCTTAATGCCAGCGGTGCATTAAGCGACGTGACTAACATCTGTCACATGTGGTTTGCTCTTTCCCTCATCTTCTCTCCAGGGAAGAACTGTGTGTGTAGGAGAGTGTTTTGCATTGGACTGTTTTTTTTCTCTTTTAACATACATGCCGGTGTGTGTTTAAAGGAGAAAGTTCAGGCCAAAGAAATATACTGTGTGCTTAAAGACAAAAGGATTTCTTAGTCCCCTGTGGGATTTTGTACCACCAGACATAAAAGGACTCAGGAAAGTCTCTCTCTTGCCCCGCCGAGTTCATAAGAGCCAACTCTCTCAGCTGCGAGGAGGGGATCATTTCTGAGCATTGTCATTATCTCAGTGCTTTATGGATGTGTTTAAACGATGGGATACAGGACTGCTTCCCCGTGTCCGAATGGGATCCAGATGTGCACAGCTGCGTCCTGGTGCCTCCACCAGGCTGCAGCAGGTCTGCTGGGTGCAGGGATCAGGGCTGGGCACTGTCTGGCACACTGCAGACACAGCCACAGTGATATTTGGGATATGTTGGTGTTAGGTAAGTGCTGAGACCTTGAGGCTGACTGTTTTGTCTTTGGGATGCCAGCACAGTGGGTAGAGGACAGAGTTTTATGTCCTTGCACCAGGCTGGTTTCTGAGCTACTCTGCTGCAGTCCGCTCTATCTAGAGAGCTTCCTCGAAGTCCCTGTGCTGCTATAACACACATATCTGCATCCAGCTGGAAGCTACATGCACAGCCCAGGCCCCTAACAAGAAAATAGCAAAATGAAAATTCCCAATGAAACTAGTGTGAGACTAAATAACTTTCCACTGCGGCTCCCAGGAGCTGCGGCAGACCCTGGTGGGTCTGACGAAGCCCTGGAGACCAGCTGTCCTCCACCTGCTGAGTGAGCCAAGGGCACCGCTACCTCTCGGTGCTGGCTGGACAAACCGGGGCGGCTCCGGCGAGCCTGCTGTGATGCCTAGCCTTCTCCTGGCATCTCCTGAGGCTCCGTTGAGTTTCTGCCCAGCTGCCCCCTCGGTCCAGGCATGGCCCGTGCCGGCATGGCCAAGCTGCTCCTTCCAAGCAACAGCTTTGTACTGGCCCAGCCAAAAACTTCTCACATCCTTTTCCCTCCACTAACTAACCGTAAGCACAAATGTTGCCTTTCTCCTTGGGCCTCTCCTCACCTCCTCTTGGAGCAGATCTGGTTGCATCCCCCCAGTGCCCATCCTCATCCTCCCAGGCCTTTTTTCCCTCCTTGTCTCCCCTCCCTCTTGGTCTCCCCATGAAACAAAACCCTTTTGAGCAACGCTTGCTGCCAGCAACTCTTGAGAGGGCTGGACATGAGGTTTTAGGCTCACCGAGGCAGAGACCATGTGTGCTGCTGAAGAGGGTCCGTGCGCAGTCGGCAGCGCGGGAAGGTGCTCCACTACCAATGTGATGGATGGTGCTGGAGGAAGACATCAATCCGGTCTTCTTGTGTAAACAAATGAGCCTAGAGCTCATTTTGACCAGATATCTGGTCAAAAAAACAGCAGTGCCCCCCAACGAAGCAAAAGAAAAAGTGGCAGTAAAGGTGGATTTTTTTTTCTATTTCAAATCAGAAAATTGTCAGCCATCTCTAGGTGCTATTAATCATAGAGTACCCACCCGAAAAACTTCAGAAATGGAAGAATAGCAGAGATGTGGTCCCCAGCACAGCCAATTGCCCAGGCGCACTCTCCAGGGGAAGAGGGCTGTCCTAATTGCTGCCCAGCAATGGAGAAAGGTGGTGCTGGCCCCTCCAGCAGTGACTGAAGGTGCATCCCACCAGGGCGTCACCTTGCGGGTAACCCCACCACGTGCAGGAGAATGAGGCAGATAGTACGGTGGCAAATCCAGATGTGATGAGGAGGTATTATCCAGTGCATTTGGCTACTAAATATCCTCTTTCATAGGATCTTTTTTCCCATGTTATATGCGTGTGTGCGTGTATTTAAATTGGTTACAAAACAACAAATGCTCTTCATTTTATTTAAGTTGTGCTTCACAACTAGAGATTGTTCCACTTCATGTGTCTGACTGAGACAGATCAAACGGGTTTTGTCCTGCACAGACAGGGATTTATGTTGCCAGGATGCTTGCTATGCTGAGAACAAGTCTTACAAGTGTTTGATGGAGGCAATGAGCACAAACGTCTGCAAAAGGACAATAACTTCAAAACATACAAATGTCAAAGATCTTTTTCTGAGATACCTATAGCTTCCCATACATTTAGGATTCATTTTTTTCTAAATGTGTTAGCTTGAGATGTGCTTTTGTTGTAATGAGATTGTAACATATCACTTCTATTTGCAGTTATATCCCAAGCCATTACTGGCAGCAAAATGAAGAAAAGCAGGTCACTAAAGCTGACTTATAATAATCTCAGTAAGCTCTTATTGGTCACCAAACGTACTATCTTCAATACTTAAAACCACTTCCATAATCAATTAATTCTGTGAAATGACTTTTTTTTTTTTAAATAGAATAAACCAGAGGCATTGTCCCTAAGGGGATATAAATTCTTTCAAAGACTCAGCCCTACTCAGAGGCTTACTGCAGAGTACTGCCTCCCCAGGGAGACAAATACCATGTCCTCTTCAAAGTTATGTAAAGATAATTTCAGCTCTTGGTCAAGGAATTAGGAATGAGCCCATCATAGATGTTTAAGCTGCTTCCACTTCCTTTAAGAAACATCTGCTTCTCAAACAGATTACCACAGTCAGTAGAAATGCTATTTTTTAATCATCTAGAATAAAAAAAAGGAACAGTTGTTATTGAAGGGGAAGTGAAAACAATTGCTTTTACCTCGTCTGCATGGAGCACAGAAATGCCTGGAAGGAGCCACTCCATAAAATCCAGCCACCCTTTCTAAGAAGAGAGAGATCTGCTCCTTAGGCATGCAGTTATAGCATAATTTACCCTTTCAACTGGGGGGAGGGGGGGTCAAAACTACTTGGAAGTGGAAAGACTTCCAAATGGAGAGTTATTTAAATCTCTTACAATTGCCCATTTCCTCCTTTTTTCTCTTCTATCATGTCAGACATTGCCCACTTGTACTCATTTCAATTGCCTTTTAATAGCTGAAGAGAGCACAGTTCATACTGCAGGCAGGCAGATGGAGAAAAAAACAGTGATAACGTCTGCCTTGAGAAGCAGCTTATTTCCACTGACAGTTGGTTAATGCACAGCACCTCCTTGGTTTCCAGAAGCCGAGATTCCTTTTGTTCCAGTTGGCAATATAGCTACAGATTTATGAGCTTCTACATTGTTGTTCCAATTAACGGGCCAGGAAAGAAAACAGAAAACCAAGGTTTATTTGATTTCCCTTTTTGTGGATCTGAGGGCCGGCCCTGCTAATAAAACTGATGCTATCACGGTGGTTTTGGAGCTGTGGCTATGGGACCTCCTGACTTGCGGGTTGCGGGAATCAGGTCTCCCTCCACCACGCTGGCTCTCCCCATCTGCAGAAGCTCCTCTTTCGTGGTGCTATTTGGATGCGCAAGGCGGGAGGGAGGAGAAACAAAAGAAATAGGTTTCAATTTGTTGTTGGTGCCTTGTGCTTCTTTGGTGAAAATAAGAACCCACAACGAGGCACGTTAATCGGCAATGGAGGAGCATTGATGAAGGTTTTATACACCATGCCCAGGCAACCGCCAGGCTGGTGCAGAGGAAGGTCAGCCAGGGCGGCGAAGCAGAGAGGCAATGGGAGCCTACAAAGCACATGCTTTGGCACGGGCGGGATGGAGACACCGAAGCTACTGCCCCCTGGCACTGCCAGCAGTCCTCACCATCTATTTGGCAAAGCTGTGAACCCCAAACACTGCTCGGATCGAGGAAAAATGCTCATTTCCCATGTCAGCCTTGGAAAATGAACGTCACGCTCTTTTCCTAGAGACTCCAAAAGTAAAACAAACCATTCCTGAGTATGAAAAGCAGGGGCACAAACAAAGTCAGGCCAGCCACTCTCCACCTTTGTACTTTTGAGACAAGAATTCAAAATCACCTCTTAAGCGAGAGTTTAGATTAGAATACAGAAATGCACATAAAAGAGTTTCTTCTGATGTTATATTGTGCTCCCTAACCTAGGAATAGTTTATTCAGTACTAAAATCAGCATTTTCACTGATAAGGGGAACAGAAAGTATTTACTGAGCTCCAGACAGTGAAACGTAGTGGTTTGACACAATAGATATATAGCAATGGTGTAATACCCAGCCTGCCTTGCAAAGAAATAAGTGGAGAATTTTCTAAACATACTCGGTTCCTCATTCCTACACCAGAGAGGATATAAAAGGAAGCAGATACATAATTTATACGTTATATATCTTTCCTTGGGATTTCCCTTAGTTTAATATTTTTGAACATTTTTGCATTAATATGCTCAGAACTCAGAGGGAACTTGCCGCAGCATTTATTTTCCAATTATTTTCTCTCTTTCATGGTTATTCAGAGCTTTTTTAATGTATAATATATCAGAAGGGCACATAACCTCGGAGAAAGACCTCTGAGAAGGGAGGAGACAAGAGGATGTTCCTCCTTACCCATAGCCTATGAGTATGGGGTGAAATATCTTTCCTTTCCACTCAGTTCTTTTATGAAGAGGGGAGATGGGAGAGCACTGCTGCCTTTTCTCCCCAGTACACCTCCTTGAGGAAGGTCTTTTTTCAGCAGCATCATGGCAAGGAAGCTGGCAGAGTTCAGCTCCCTCCTCACCCCTGCTAAGCAACCTTGTGGGGCAACCTGCTCCACTGCCTGACCATCCTCATGGGGAAGAAACTTCTCCTTAGACCCAATCTGACCCTCTCATTTCAACTCAAGTCTGTTGTCTCTCATCCTCCTGCCAGGCACCACTGAAAAGAGCCCAGCTCCAACTCCTTGATGCCCTCCCCCTAGGCACTGGGGGGCTGCTGCTAGGGCCCCCCCCAAACCGTCTCTTCTCCAGGCTGAAAAAGCCCAGCTCCCTCAGCCTTGGCGTAAAACAATGCATGGATGCAAAACACCATCACCACCAAAACACAACCTATTTGCAGAAAACAGCAGTTACTCTCTGATATCTCCATCAGCGTTTTTCTAAAATATCACAATTCCAGAGGTAGTTAGATGAGTAATTTTCAGTTTTCTTCAGCTTGAGATCCTTTATACCATCTTCGGCTCTGTAGCCCATGCTTCCAAGTTTCATCCAGCTAAAAGCTAAAAGCCTTCTGCCTTAGATGCTATTTAGCAAAAGGAGCACCCTCCTGATTCAATAGCCTGCCAGATCCCACAGTGTAGGAACTGCAAATGGGTTTGTATAATTCAATACATTAACAATTTTACATTTTGCATTGACCAAAAGCATCTGAAAACTGAATTTTAACCTGGAAATTACCAAGGCAGACTTGAATGGTTGGCTTTCTGAACACATGAAATGACAATCAATCTGCTCTCAACCCCGTCATTATAATCTCATAGAGATAAGAAGGATAACACACATAAGGAGGATGGAATAAAGAAAGTATATTGGATATAATCTTTAATTAAAAAAACAACAACTGAAGTCATGTCAAGCAAACCTTTGGAAATGTATGCAAATATCTGAAAGATGGAAAATGAGACATAGTGCTGGTAAGTGAATGAAGGGAAGTCTTTAAATGGCTTAATAATAGGAACACATTGGGAAGCAGAGAGGTTAATACAGAAATGACATAAAGCAATGGGGGGTCTTGGACTAGATTTATTATGCATACTAATTGGAGGACACTGAATACCAGATAATAGCTGAAAGATGGGGCTGTGGCTCTGTCAACATCCTCCTGTTCACAAAGAATGATCTGGCAGAATTTAATAGCTTCACAATATCATGGAGAGTGACACTTTAATAGGTAACAAAATGCTGTATTTCAGCACTGTATAGGAGGAAACCACAAGAAAGAGAAAGTGTAAGCAAATTTAACTAGAAGCCAAGCTGACAACCTCCAGATTTGAAAGCAGCACAATTTCCCTGTCCTTTCTCAGCCAAAAAAAGAACCCAAGCACAGCATTTATCTGAAGTGATATTAAAATAAGCTTTAAAATAACAGCAGCAGCAACTGAGACCACAAATGTCTTCTAAATCTTTTAATCCTAATAACCTTGTGCTGACTGAGTCCAAATACTATCTCATTAAAATCTGAGAGTTAATTGGAGTAGGAAAAGGAAGCTGCCCTTACTGATCCTGATTGCCCAAGCTGAAGTAAATGCAGAAATTACACAGATGACAAATAGATTTGCTTTTTTGTGGTAACACTTTATTAACAATTTACAAAAAAATCACAGTGCAATTAGTAATGTAGGAGAAACCACAGTTTGTGAGTGTGAGCCAAAGCTTTGCAATACTTGATCTCTCAGTTGCAATGCAGATTGCTGAGTAAGGAATCAATTTGCGAGGAAAGGCACTTTGTGACTAGTTTTCCGTATAGCTTATAACATGCCAACACAGAAATACTGTTTATAGAGGTCAAATGGCAGTCTCTGAATGGAAGCTTAATGGCCTTTTGAAAACTCGTTCTTAAAATCAAAGTGTGGTGGCTGAGGCAATATTTCTATCATTAATGTCAGGCACCTAAGGCTAGGGCCCTGCAAGTGTCTATGGAGGAGGAGCTGGGCTTATGATGTGGCTGCCCCTATACAGGCCCCTAGTGCCATTCGAGATGCCCCAAAGTATCTGCAGCGGCTGGTGGGTATGCCACAGGACCTGGAGAGAGCAGTGCAACCTGGACCAGGTGGGACGTCTGATGGTACCTCCGACCACTCTAGGCACCTGTAGATGGGCCGCTGGCTTGTGCTGGGCTTGGCAATTCAAGAGTATTATGTTACCTCTCCAGTCTCAGCTACCTTCTCTTTGCCACTGACACTTTTGGGGAACCTAGAGGAACTGGACTCAGTTCCACGCTCAGACCCCTGCTTTAGGTATTTCCACGTGACCTGGTTGTCCAGCCTCCCACATGGTCAGTGGGAATTGAGGGTAGGATCTGGTTACCTGAGCACAGGCACCCCATGCCAGTGGAGATGCTCTAGGGTAGCCAAAGCACCTGCATGAAGCCAGCAGGCATGGTACAGGGCCAGCTGGAGACCTGCAGCCCCTTGAGCAGTGGCTGGAGGGCTTTAAGGCTACTCGGGCCACCTCGACTAGCACTAGATGTTTTGGCAACTGCATCCTTGCCAGTACAGTCAGTACAGTGCCAGAGGCCTGTGCAGAAGACACCTACATTTTGTCAGCTGAATTCATCCCTAGGCTGTTTGGTAGATTTGCTAGATGCTCGCTGACTACCGTAGGAGCTTAAAGCTCAGGCTCACACAAGCCACACCATGAACAAGTTCTAGATGTCTAAGTGGGAAACCGAATCCCATCTTACCCTTTGATCCTAAGCACCTTAATTAAGTTAATGCAATAGACACTCTTCCTGCCACAGTTCTTTCTTCTGTGGGTTCCCCTTTCAGTGTCAAAGAACTACACATACTGTTCACCACGCAATATTTATTTTTTTAAAAGACTATGGACGTATGTCCATAGACATTTGTGTCTGTTGGCAAAAATCTCATCAGAACACCGAGGTGTGCATGGTGTGTTGTGCAACTCATCATAAATAAAGAAAAGGCACTAGCCAGCGCTTGTCTGAAAAGGCCAAAGCATTTACATCTTTCCCCATCTGCGTAATAGGGAAAATCATCTTTTAAGTGATTTTTCCATGAGGTTGCACACAGTGAATCAAAGAGAGGAATACAACTCAGGTGCCGTAGCACTGCAAGCTGGTGACCCTGCATTCATGCTACCTTCTCTGTGCAACTTCACCCTTGAATCTTTATTACCTACTTTTTTTTAGGCATCAATTTTTTAACATTTGCACAGCGTTTTACTTCTGATAGGAATCAGTGAACTGTATGTGCTCAGGGCAGCAAAGAGGAACGTTAATAAAAAGTAAATTTATTAGTGAAGGATGTGGCAGGACAGTGTAAAAGGCACTTGCTGAGATACTTTGCCATGCAACGAGAAACCATCCAGATAAAGGAGATCAGATATACATCTGCCAAGGCACATTACTAGGATAAACTGAGCATGTAATCCAAGCAGATGACCCCACATGGTACTTCTAAAACTATTTCCATTTGTATGAAAGCACAGGAGTCAGATAAGATGTCTGACTGAGCATCTATTTTGCTTAGGCAACATGGCTGTACACAGACCTATAAACACAAGCAGGGACAACATGACAAGCCAAGGAGGACTTTTTCAAGGACGCACAAAAAAATCCCCTAACTATACAGGAGCCTACCAAAGTGAAAACCAAGCTCCCCGCCGTACCTGGGATTCTCACATGGGGTATGCGGCACCTAGGCAGCCCCATGCCAGTGGGAGGACCTCAGGCAAGTTGGCATTGGGTGCCCTTTGCCAGTGACACGGGTTTTGTTCCTCAAGTCTGAGGTCTTTGACCTAACTGGGATCTTTGGTTTTACTGTAAATTTTGGGGGTGAAGTGACTGACAACATAGGGGAAGCCATACAGGATGATTTAACAGTTCCTTCAGGAACTGTTAAACTCTGACACTCTACAGAACTGCAAAACATCCCACAAAATCCTTGTCACGGGCTTGTCAAGAACTGGTACAATTATTGCTTATTATGGAGATAACAGTGCTCGTGAAATGCTCTTGTTTGGCGCCTGGAGCTTTCTTCTATCCATGGAAAGATCCTATTTGTAGTTTTGGTAGCTGGGAACCATCCCACAGGCTCATCCCTCAGAGCCAAGAGCAAAATAGGAAGGGAACTAGGTCTGAAGTTTGGCTTTTCACCCCTAAAGTGAGATGCTGACTCACTCTGTGCCCTTTGCAAGTCACACAACCTTCTTGTGTCTCGGTCAACCCAGCTGCCAAACTGTGTAATAGGAGGATCTCACTGAGAGCCATATGTTGCTGCTGAGCTGTTTGGGGGGAAATTAAATTAAAGCAATCCACAACAGTTGTTTTAATGTCATCTCTTGTTTATTTGAAATCTTGGTCCCTAATTACCATTATGACATGGGAAGGTGCAAGCATATGATATTCAATAAATTGAGGGACATCGCTGCACTCAGGAACTGCTGCTGCTGGGCAGCACAGATACTTTCAGTCCTGGAAGAACTCTTGAGAGTGAAATTGGAGCAATGCAGAAAGATTCAGGAAAAATAGTGATTTTATTTGCTTCAAAATTCAGCTAAAAGCAAAAATCGTGATGTCCTTCATTACTGTAGGGCTGCTCTTTCTCCAGAAAAATACCTTTAAGACATCGAATTCAAGGCACAGATATTTTTTTATTCCCTCCCTCCTTCTCCCTACCTTTGCCTCTGTGTGGTTATCATGATATGGGAATGTCCAATTTACAGGACCAAACCTTACCCTCAGAAATCCTAATGTGCAGATTATCATTACTGTCTGACTTGGAGAGCTGTCAGATTAGGGATCTAATTGAAAGCACGGACAAAAATTCCCAAGAAGAAACTGGTTTCTCTTCATAATGAGAAATCAAGCAGGGCTCTGGGGTGCTTGTCAGTCTGAGTAGGGGTGTGTATAAAATGCCCAAAGGGCCCTGCACCTCCACTGTCACTAGGCTTGATCCCTTGATGCTGAACTTGGCAGAGTCAAGAGACACAAGCACCCTCAGTCCTTTGCTGAGAGTTAAGGCTTGGGAGCAACTAAGATGAAAATATACTTAAGACAAAAAGAGGGAAAACATATTTATTTGTTTTGAGGGAGTTGTCAGAATTAGGCTTTTAACTCCAGAAGCCCTTTCGGGAATCTTGAGAGAGTACAACTCTCACTAGCCTGAGTAAGAGACCTTCAGTTTAAAAACAAACCTCAAAGTCATAGTACCGCATTGCACACGCATGTTTTCCTCCCACGCTTTTACACTGACAGTTCAAGGGAGATGAGAAGAAGAACCCTACAGCATACAGGGAAGCAGCTACTACACCCAGAGAAATGCTTTCCCTCTAATGTAGTTTTATGTATGATATTACTTGTTCGTTTGCAGCCATTAGTGCTGAGATATCATTTGTATGATGCTGCTTTATCTCCTCCCTTTTATTAGCACTGAAGTTTGATTTCTCAGCTAACGTATTTTCCTCTCTTGTTATTCCTGCACTGCCCAATAATAATGATTTATACTGCAGTGAAGGCATCGGGCTCCAGCTGGGATGGTTCAGGTCCTGTGCAAGCAGAGATGACAGTGCCGAGCTGCTCTCCCTGGTAAATACAGCTTCTGCTCCAGAGGCGACCTGAGCAGAGCGGGTAGATGTAGAGCGCGATGAAAGAGAGGTGCAGGGGGGTGAAAAGCCACAAGAGTCAGTCTGGGGTGAGAACTTCCACCTCCACATCTCTCCCAGCAGCCCATGTGGGCTTGTTAGCAAATCTGCTTGAGTGGACTTATTTATTTGCATTGATTTATTTGCATTTTATTTGACTGCAGCCCCTCGGCCCGGGCTGCCGTGGGGCGTAAGAGAGGGAAGGGCCCATGGCGGCTGGACCCTGCCTTGCGCAATGGGCGACCGTGGGCACCTCTTGGGCACGGACCGCAGCCCAGCTCCCGTATCCGTGCTCTGGCCCCCAGGGGAAGCGGGCAGTGACAAGCCCACCTCTGCCCCTCCAGACAAGCAGTAAGCAGCTCCGGGGAGGGGGTGCCCTGCTGGGACACTGTGCCTGGGTCACATTTTGTTATCAGCTGGGAAGGTTAGAAATTTACCTCTTGTTTTTTTTCTTTTTTTCCCAAGACTTTATCCCCTTCATTCAATCCCAGAAGCTACAGCCCAAGGAAGAGCCACCTCTGTACAGGCAGTGCCCAGCACCTTTGCCTCAGAGCCGTTTTCTCAACAGCGCTCCATAAAGGGCAGCCTTTGTCCAGGCTGGGATAAAGGCACTTCCCTAATTAAGTTAGCTTAGCCACCACTCGGGAAATGCAATGTTCGCTAAACTCACTCATAGCCAGGCTGCGATGAGGCTCGCAGCTATTCTGTGGGAATGGAACACATGTCAATTATCCCAGAATTTCAAAGCTGCAAAAACCAATAGTTTCCTTGGCAAAATCTACCAGGCATGACATGACTGTTACTTGCACTGAGCACGTTTCCTAATGCAAAGAATTGGACAGCCTCAAATACTGTTTCCAAGAATAGCAAGGGCAAATGAACTGCAAATTACTAAATTCCTTTTATTGCTGGGAGCTACAAAGTAATTTAAATTAGTTTCAGTTTAAAGTGAACTGTGGGGCAAGCTGGGAAAATAAAATAAGTGGTGACATTTTAGGGACACATTTTATGATCATTTAAAGAAAATATTTCACTTCACACCAATGTATTTAGTAGTCTTTGCAAAGATATATTCGTAAAAGATCTCTGCCTTGTGTATGCACACACAGCACATTTAAACACACGTGTATACACATGTATATATATTAACATATAATATAAACTGAATATTTTTCATTCACTCATTTGAGGAGAAACGAATAGCAACTGAACACAAGTGAACATATGTTCTTATGGAATATTGGTATTAACATTAGGTTTTGATTACCTAATGCTTTTTTCCTTTTTCTATTTTTTAGGTTCTTGTCTGTAGGTAGGTTCACCGAGGGCATAGGTAAAATAATCATCTTGTATACTGTTCTAACAGTTTCCTGCTTCAGGAACTGCTTTTGGATCCCTGCTGTGGTTTTGATTAATGTCCTACCTGTGACTTCTGCAGATCTGAGCTATTTTGCTTCTGCAGACAAAGGAAAGAAACAGAAAATAAGCTATAGCACCTGGCACTGTATCATTGTGCCTGGAACGGAGAAGTCAAAAACTGCTCTGCCTTTTTATGAAATCGAGTACAACAAACAGACATGTTCCCCTCTTACTGCATCAGTGCGAGAATAACTCAGTCATGCTGAGTGGTGTTAGCTGTACAAGCTTTGCATGTCACAAATAGAGCAGATAGATAGTAACAATTACAATAACAATAATAATAATAATAATGGAAATATTCATCCTTTCATACCATCACATTTTTTTTGGTGAAGGGAAGTTAAATCATCAGCCAGCCAAGTGTGGGATTTGTCCCCTTTTCAAATAATGGATCAGCAACCCCAAACATTGAATGCGATATATGGTTGCAGAAAGCTTTCAGTCAAGTGGAGATAACTTCTTCATGGTACAAAGCACTTTCTGTGACCTCAGTATCCTAAATGTAAAGCAATATAGTGTTAGTGTCATAGAAATGAGGCTGCTGCTGGGTGAATGGGTGAAGGGAGCAAGGATATAATTTCAAAGAAACATTTGGGGTGATAAAGGTGGCAAGGAACTGCCTGTGCTTTGTTGGCAAGGTTTGTGTGTGCATGTTCTTCTGTTTCTCCGCTTTTGTTTCTGGGGTTTTGGACTGTGCAATTTCTATGTTTCTTCTCCTGGTGCAGCTCTCACATCCCCTCTGTAGCATCTAGCCAGCAGGAAGGCAAAGTTGGAAGTGGGAGATGGGTAAGTGCTGTCAAGTACTTCTCCTGGGTGGAGAACTAGCTTCTGAAAGTAAGCTTGAAAGAAGCAGAGATGATGCCAGGAGGGAAATGCCAGCAAGTAGGTAAGGCTCAGGATGGCTTCCACAGCTGTCTGGCAAGGTATGGAGTGGGTAGTTTGTGCTAGGCCCTCTCTTTTGAGAGGCTGGACAGAGGTCTGGCTCATGACATTAGGGGACAGAGAGCAGAGAGGGTCGCAGCTTCATCCCCTGCCTCAGCCCCCAAGGCTGCTGAGCACTCAGAAGAGCTGCAGATGGGACACTCCCTTCCAGCTAACCCATAAAGCCCAAGGAGACCAAAGAAAGCTCTGCAGATCTTCATGGCCTAGGAGAAGGGTCCGGGGCTCTGAAAAACCATCTTCCCATTGCAGATGTGCTCCTGACGGATGGAGGTGCATACACTGAACAGCAGCCTGTGCAACAGCCTGATCCTGTCCCCTTTGCTTGACCTCCCTTGTGTTATTGTCACTCCTTCACAGCAGTACCAAGTGTCCTACCCCACCTCCTTTGTGTCAGTGTTGGCCCCTAGAGTTTGTAAGTTTATTTATTGCTTCGTCTGCCAGAAGAAGCCTTGATGTTAGCCTGCTAGTATATCAGCAGGGCTTCAGCTGGGCAGGCCATGGGTGAACAATGAATGGAGTCAGGAACTCTGGGATCATAAAATACACAGTTAAAGAGCACCGAGACATGGCATCCTCCCCCCAGCTGAGGAGCATGTTAGGAATATTATGGGGGGAACAAAGACCCCTCAGGCAAGATGTTTTTCCTCCAACACCTCCAGGTGTGACTGACCCTACGAACACAGCAGCCATTGATGGCTACAGAAAGACCATGAGGGAGAGCTCCTATATTGCCTCTATTTTCTTTGGCTAGTGCATGGTGGTGGGCCGGGTGTTGTGAAAAATTGAACACTTTAAGAAGAAGTAAGACTAGAAGAGTGTATACCATGCAGTGACCTTCTGGCCAGGTAGCAGAGAGATTACTTTCCTATAACACAATGTGGTGCAAGAGGCAGCTGAAGGACGTTTTCAGCTGTGAACTACAAGCTCTTCTCTGCATGGCTCCTCTCTTCCATCTCTTCAGTGCCTGCTCTGGCAGCACTTCACTGGACACATGGGGACAGCACAGGAGCAAACTGGGGTCTGTTGCAATGACAACTGTGGGGAAGTAAAGAAGCTGTGAGGGGCAGCACAATCAGAAGTTTCCTGAGTTAGGACCAAACAAAGGAAGAGAGCACAGGGCACCATGCTCTGGACCCATCATCTTGGGAGGCAGAGGAGTTCTTGGCTCATTGTGCTATTACGTATCATCATCATCATATACAGAGGGACAGAGCCTCAATTTTTTGCCATGGGACCCCAGGCACATGTCCTGAGTGAGAAGTTCATGAGGTAGCCCAGTGCCAGAGATGAAAGAGCTATGAGAGAGATGTACAGGGAGACTGGGAGAAAGATATCAGGAATTGGGAAAGCCACGTGAGGAGGAAAAGAAGCACTGGGGTTAATTTTAGGAAAAGGAAGCTGATTTTATTTTAGTTGCTGCACTAAAAGCAAGTCGAAAGAAAATGAGGGGAGACTTGGGTAGGAATATTATTTTTGCAAGTATACATTAGTCTTGTGCATCAATTGCCATAAAGCTGGTGTGAGACTTGTGATAGAAAAACAATATAAAAGAGACTTTTTCCTTCTTTCCGAATGTACCTGGTCCACATGCAGACAGATAGCTGTATCATAAAGGGTAATATTGACCCAGCTGAGTTAAAGGCAGCCTTCACTTCAGCAACACAGGAAGTAGCTGCTGAGATAAGAGAGAAATGAGAAAAAATGAGCAGAAATGTATTGGTGTGTCCTCAGGGCACAGTGCTTGTCCTAAGTCTGCCCTCACCTCCATCCTAACTCAAAACTCACTGTTGTGTCCAGTGCTGTGCTTGTAGGCAATTCTCTGCTTGTGGTTTTGCAATAAGGAAGCTTTATTTTCTCTTTCAAGGTTGATGAGGAGACAGCAGGGGGAGGAGAAGATTATGTATATTTTTGTCTCAAGAAATATTTCTGATATATAAATTGTGTAGGCCAAGGTCTTGCAGATTACCTCCTGGATGACTGGAAGTAGCAAATTCCTTACGTTTTTCTGCCAACCCTGGCCAGAAGCACAGAGCCTTTGAACTCCCTCCGAACTGGCTGCCCAGACAATCTTGTCACTAAAAGAGTCAAATTGCACCTTACTGAAACTTGGACTGAATTCAACAACCTACGAAAAACTGGACTGATACAAGGGAGCTATTTCATAGACCAGCCAGTTTTTGATAATTGCAAGTTGAAGCTGTGGTAGTGCCTGCAGAGCTGGAAAATGCCACGTTACAATTTCAATGTCCTCATCCATCTCTCTTCTGTATATTAGATGATTTAAATTTAGGCTGTAGATCTTTTCTAAAACCTGAGGGTGCAAGTTTGCTTTGTATGTGTCTGCACATGATGCCCCTAATTTAAATTCCAGTTCCAAAAGTCAGTCAAAAGATACAGGGGAATTACATGCATTTGGTACTGAAGAAAATTATTCTGCAGTGGGTAAATCCAGCTGCACATCAGGAGAGGAGGCAATCAGCACCATTTCCAGCTGAAACAGACCCTTCGGATTTGAGAAGAGTGGAGGGATGACAATGAATAATTTGCCTGATGGATTGAGTCTCCTGTTACTAAATGCGGATACTGACAGAGTGGATTGTAGTTCCTTCAAAAATACTTGATTGTCTGAATTATATTGCAAACTTTAATTCAGCAGTTCGACCGATTCCAAACACTGTTCTACAGGTGCTTAATATTTGAAAGCCGCAAGCTGGTCATGATTAGGCAGAAATTGTAGGACACTGTTTCTGATCCCCAGATTCTTGGCACATTGATATTCCAGTGTGAATTGTCATCCCTGCCAAATGTAAGATTCATTTTTCTCTAGTCCTCAGGCACATTCTTAAAATTCAGTTTCCACAAATGTCCATGCCAGAAAAATCCTGCTATATGAATATGCAACAGAGCAAAAGCAGAAAAAACCATGACTTGTGTGACTTTGAAGAATTCAGGGAGTTATTTATAGAAATTCCTTTTATAGGATGTACTACATCTCATATTAATGTATTTTGATTATGTTTGCACACTATTAAACAGTGTTACTGCTGTGTAGCAATGCTCCTGAATGGAGGGCAGGTAATTTTGGAAGCAGGGTAGTAAGGGAAAGTCAGATAGCTCAGAAAGAGTTAAGGACTTAATAAGAGGTTCAGTTGTTCCTATTGTGACTGATAGAAATATTGCTTGTTTGCTTTCTGTAATCGTTCTGGCACACTCATCCCTGCTCAGGTTATTGTATTTGCAGGCCAGGGAGAGGCAGATACTTGCAGCTCAGCTTTGCAAAGCGAGCAGTGATCCAGGCTGATTCCCAAGGCTGAGCTTGCTGCTGGGCTCCATTTTTGAAGAAGTCTTCTTCTTCCTATTACAGGATTTTATTTTCATGCCCAGTACACCCCGTAACTAAGCACGGAGAACCCCAAGCAGTGGAGAAGGAGCTCCTCGGCTGTGAGGGGCTGCCTCGCTGGGGCTTGGTGGCCAGTGCCCGGGCAGAGCTGAGATCTGGCTGGGCATGTACAGCAAGGTGCCTTGGTGGGGTTAAAACAGGTTAGGCAAAAACAAGGGGTAGCCCTGAAAGGGTGGTCTTGAAAGGTTACAGATGGAGGTCTTTCGGTCACTGCTGCCCTACTGAGCTGCTGTGCTCTGCTTCTGACTCTGAATTTCATTATAGGACCATAAAGATAAACGTAAAAGCAGGTTTCCATTAGGCTGAGCAAATAAAAAGAAAGCAGGACTTTTTTTTAATTTAAAATACAAACCAAAGCAAAGTGTCTAATTTCTCTTGCCCTTTTTGGGCTCCAGCACAAACCAAGCTATCTCAGTGCAGTTGTTGACACCTTTTGAGGTAAAAATGCATGAAGTAATCTTCCTGAAGGTCACAGTGACCTCATTGCCTTAGCACAAAATTCTCACCTAAGCTGGGATTTCTGGCACATCCTTATTTGTAGCTAGGGAGCCAGGCATTTTGCTTGATACAGACATGATCTTCCATTGGCTTTGCTCATCCCCAGTCTGACTTGGCTGTGCCAGAAGTACAGTTGGGATGAAAAATGGCTGCTGATCAGACAAAGTGAATTTAAGGACACAGCTCAGGGAAAATGCTGAAAAATTGCTGTAACACTTTTGAACAAAGTGGAACTAACTCATGCTTGCCTTTTTCCAAAATTAAATAAGAAGCAGTTGCAAAGAAGTGAATGAAACACATTTTTGCTGGAGTGAGGAAACCGGGACAGCAAATAAAGGATGATTTCCAAAAGAGTCAAGGGATTTTGAAATGTAATGAGGCTTTGGGTACCTAACCTCCTTGCAGGTTATTTCAAAAATGTCATTGTAATAAGTTCCTCCAATTGCAGTAGAAGTGTGAACAGCTACAAAATTTGACATCTTAAAACTTGGCTTCAGCACAAATTTTCCCTTAAAAAGAAAGATTCATTTTGAATGGCATGTAATAATTCTAATGCTAGCATTACCAGAATATTTAGGGCTAGTCTGGGTAATATAGTATTCGAATGATAAGGTTTGAAGTGGGTCTCTCCACCGACACGGTTTTCCACCCTCCTGCATATTGTGCTGCCATTTATACTAGAACAAAATACTGCCAAAAAAGCTCCAAACCTACTTTTGCAGCACTGCAAAAAGATTGTGCTTTAGGGCAACAGGGAAGGAGGCCTATGCTCATGTGGGGGTTACCAAACCTTTGCTACCTCCAAGACACATCCCTTCCCTCTCTTGCACACACATGGGGTGCTCAGGGATGAGCTCATGGAAGGTGGGATGTGCACAGCTTTTTCTACATCCCAGACAACAGGGCCTGAGAGGTGAGAGAACTTTTTTCTACCAGATTTCAACCCTTTGAAAGTATTTGAAGTATTATGAAAAATGCCTGCAGCATTTCTTCAAACTAGGGTGTTCTTTTTGAACTTATTAAAAAAGGGGGAAATTAGAAACAAATAAACCAAAAAATCTCCATCTCTCTTGATATATACTCTGAATAATGAGCCCTGGGGCACATCTGCAGCTCTTTACCTTAGAAAGGAAGCATTTAAGTAAGTTACATGCAAAAAGTAGGGTATTGTGTGGTGTTACTGATTGTGATAAAACTCCACTCAAGCAACAAGCAAATATAATGTAACTGGAGGGTGTACGGTTATTTATATATCTTCATACAATGAAGAGGCCAAATTAAATTGAAGTGAGAGCAAAACAAGCTCATGAAAGGGAGTGTAGCATGAACTAACATGAACAATAAATGCAGTGATGAAGGCCGCACATAGACCTTCATAAAAAAAGAAGTCCATGTCTCTTCTCTGGATGAAGCGCAGTATGGAGGGCACTAGAAATGCTCTGCTGCAGTAGCAAGTCAAGACCCACCTTAGCAATAGGCCAGGCTTCCTGAAAGGCAGAGCCAGCCTTGTGTGCACTGTGTCTACCAGGGTCCAGGTCAAGGAAGGAGGGTCCTGTTCAGGGAACCTGGCAAAAATACCAGCTCTGCTAATCAAAATATTGTTTTCCAGATAGCAAATCACCAGTGTCACTGCAGATATGTCTGCCACCCAAGCATATTGGTGCAAATATACCAGCTGGTAGCAGCCTAGGTTCTGCTTCGTCAGGATAAAACAAATGCCCTCTTAGACCAGGTGACATTTCTCCATGGAGTTTGGCGGAATGCAGTTGAGACCTGAACAGCCTGGAAAAAAAACGCCTTGTAGACTTATTACAAGGGGTGACTCAGAAAGTAAAACTCCACCATTTTCAGAACTTATTATTTGGTTCTGAAGTGCTCTAGAGACCTTGCTTTTTTCTTCTGTGCATGAATTAATTTGTCAAACCAATTAACAGACAATTCATCTACCAAAACCATTGTTTCTGGTGAATGTAGAACCATACCAATGAGTTAAACTACACTGTTAAGACAACATTGTTTTTACAGAGAAAGGAGACTTTCCACAATTACAGCCAAAAACTATACTGGAAGGGAGCTGAGGCACCTTGTCAGCAAAATCCTTTTTTTGGTTAAAAAAGAAAATTCTTACCAGCCACATTAATTAACATGCAATGAAGCTAGAAAGGCTGCCAAAGCATCTACAGTAGCACAGTGAACGGTCAGAAAACTTAGACAAGAACTTAGTGTTCCCGCCTTGTCATGTTTCTTTCCGCCACGTAGGTGGACAGGCTGAAATAGGCTGTGTGACCTCCTTCTGTCAGAAACTATTATTCATGTTATGCCACTAATGCCCCTGGCTAGCTTGTCTGCCAAATCCTACATAAAAAAAAAAGTCATGTGTGTCCCTTTCATCTCTCAGGACTGGTCGCTGCCACAGGCCCCGCCAAAGCTGCAACAACCTCTAACTGGCCGGCAGGAGGCCCTGAGGTCCCCTGTGGTGGTCACAGTGGGGATCGCAGCAGGCATTGCAGTGGGCATTGCAGCAGGAATCGCAGCCAGGATCACAGCGGAAGTCGCAGTGCAAACTGCAGCAGGGATCACAGCAGGAGTCACAAAAGGGATCACAGCGGGGACTGCAGTGTGAATTGCAAAAGGGATCACAATGGGGATCGCAGTGGGAATTGCAGCAGGGATCGCAGTGGGAATCTCAGAGGGGATTGCAGCGGTGATCACAGCAAGAATAACAGTGGGAATTGCAGCAGAGATTGCAGCAGGAGTTGCAGCAGGGATCGCAACAGCAGTCACCCAGCCGTGGCAGGGCTGCGGGGCTCCTGGAAATGCAGCCGTAGTGGTTGCCTGTCTGTTGTGCGGACATGGTGAAAGACAAGGGCTGGGTGGCCTCCAGAGGTGTTTGGGTGGTTTCCTCCACATTCAGGACCCTTAGAGGAGCACATAAAATTAGGCAGTGCAACTCTGCACCATTGCATCCTCAGGGTGCAAGGGGACCATATGAACTATTGCAGCATCTTTGAAGCTGTGGAGTCCCCAGACACTGATGTGTGCACCCCTCAGCCCCAGGCTGGAGGGCATCCGGGCGGGTTTGTGTGGCACCCGTGAGACCCCCAAGGGCAGTCCCGGAGCCGGGGCAGGCAGTGCCCAGCGGCCCCCAAAGAGGCAGCCCCTCCGTGCGGGACGCCAGCTGGCTCAGGCGGTGCTTGCGGCTGGCCCTGAACGCCTGCCCTCACTTTAGCTACTGTCTCATAGTCTGCGTAAGCGCTAATAAATCATCTAAAATTAAGGCTGGCTACAGTTAAGCCTCTCATTAAGTACTGTATGTATGGGAAGTGGGGTCAGGGCGGCCTTTTAAAGGGTGGTTAGGTTGGTTATGTTACCCCATGGTGGAGATTCATATTCTGAACCGGAGTTAAAAGCAGACTTTGCTCAACAGCAGGGAAGTTTATGGTCTGTTATGGCATTTTGCGAAATGAAATACAGGCCTAAGTGTGGGGAAGAGATAACTTCAGGTGTTGCAGCCTTTCAGGAGAGCAGAGGACTCCTGCCTTGAGCCGTTAGCACACTCCCAGTATTCTCAGTAATGATAGGTTTATCTTGTTTTCATTCAGGCTCCGAATCAGGAAAGTAATAAAAAAAAACTCTTCTGAGTGTTCTTGTACTTTGTGTGTGTTTTTACAGGAATTTACAGACACCTGAAAAGGATATTTGCACAATGACCTATGATCCTTAACCTGTGGTACACACAATAAATCTGCCACCTTAACCATTGCCAGCCTTTTTGAATGAATGGCTGCATTATAACAGCACATGTGTACAGCTATGGGGCTGTATATCTTATTGGACCTCATTCTCCCATCAACTTTTAAAAATAAAAGAAAATCTATATGCAAGTATCTACACACAAATTCTCTCACCGTGATTTGGCTATCTCTTCTCCCTCACCCTTCTACACCCTGACTGAAGGATTTATTATACAAGGAACAGTAATAAACATCTTAACTAAGCCAATGAACCTCTTCTCTAACACATGGATACCTCCTTGGAGGGTACTAGGTATGACCAACAGAAGAGTAATGACTTTTTTTCCCAGTTATTCAGTGTTAATGACCTAACTGGTCATCAAGATGTAGACTTGGACAGGAGGGATTCCTGGTTCATATCTGGACACCAAAACAGACTTTCAATGGAAGCAGAAACCAGGCAGCATCTCTAAAGGGAAGGACGTTGCTAACCACTTTGGGTTTAGGATAGTGTCTTATGAATAACTGCCTTTTGGTTCATCAGATGACCTAAAGAAGAAGTTAAAAATAGAGTCAGATCAACTTGAAATAATTTTCTTTTTTTTTTCCTCATCAAAGTACAAACAAGAAAGGCATTTTCTCCTTTTGGCCAAAAAACCTAAAATAGAACATTCTGATTTTGGCTCATGTCATGAAGGCCAAGGGAATGAAGGGATGGATTCACAAAACTGCCTGCAAAAATTTCCTTGCGCCCCAGTCCAGCACAGAGAGCAGCCGGTATATCAGAAACTTGGCTTCAAATCCACCTTCAACCTGAGAGGATTCAACCCAATTCCTACGACTATGATACAACACCATGGGGCTGCCGGGTGCTCCAGAATGAGCTCAGCCTTTTCTGCTAAAGATGTTTTGTGTTGCTGACATAAAAATTCCAGAAAAAGAAGAACTTTATAAATTATTGGTTAGGCTCCTCTAGATGGAGAAGACTTGGGAAAGTGGCCAGGAAACAGGTGCGCCATTAATAATGATCTGTCCACTGATGGGACTGTCACTGACTTCACTGTCTTATTCAATACATTTATCTGTTCCATTTACTCCACAAAATTAGCAATACAATGTGCCTGTGCTTCCCTTTGCTGAGTTGAGGCCCCTTTCATTAACTCTTATTTCCTACATCTGGCTATTATTTTATGAGATAATGTCCAGCTATGCCCATACTCTTCTCACACATATGCAGGGATACACTGCATGACCTGAGGTTCTCTCACCTTTCAAGTGCTGTAAAACTACAGTGAAGAACACATCATAAACAGGAAAATAAAAGGTCCCTACCATCTTGGAGTGCTGCATTTTTGTTGGACCTCATCGGACTGTTACGGTGCAAGTTATGATTTGGGCAAAATTTTGAGACAAAATTTTAACGTTTTATTTATTTCCAGAAAAACCCCAGATGAAATTTGGAAATTATCTAAAGAATTTTTTGAAACATTCAAACCATCTTCCTTGGATATCACTGATGATATTGCTTTGGCTACCTAAATATTTTGCATATTTTAGTATAAAATTTTTTTTATCACCTTGAAGTGCAACACTTTAGCATAGCTGAAGCACTGATAATTGACCACAAATGTTCACAGTTTTTCAAAATACAATGTTTCAACATTTTCCTGTCAAAAAATTTGGTGGAAACAGTCGATGTTTCCTATGAAACAGTCTGCTTTAGACAAAATCTGAGTGTTGTGACAAGAAGGTATGCAGCTAAATTTTTCGACCAGCTGTCAAGGTCAGGCTGGTTTCCCAGCCAACTATATGAAGAAAGAAATCAGAAAAGCAAGTGCACAAACAAATGCTGCCTAAACTGACTGGTACCTTTAGAAGGTTCAGCCGTAGGGCTGAAAAGATATCTTTATGCTAGGCGTTGGCTTCTGGTGCAGCAAAGGGCTCGCTGGACCCTATGCATATGCTTAAAGTATTAAGGAGCTACTGTAATTGAGGCATTCATAAGCAGGAGAAGGCTGACAGCTCAGGAAAAGCAGCCTATTGGGAAAACCCTGTCTGGCTGCCGAGGGCTCCCTTGGCACCTTGCAGGCCCTTCTGCAAAGGAGGTCCCAGAGGAGTAATGCACCCATTTCACCTCAACCCATTGCCATCCGGAGAAGTGCTCATGCGGCCGGCACTGGCCAGATGGCAGAGGTGCACAAAACGGTCTGGTGCAGTGCAGGACCTACCGGTCTTGGATTTGAGGAATAACCCCTGTCCTTTTTTTGTATTGTAAGCCGCCCACCTTGTGGGATGAAATAGGAGAGAGAAGAAAATGTAACTTCACTTGCTGCCACCTCAGCTTTCTGCAGTGTATCTTTAGGGTCTGCTTTCAGTTTGTCTATGCCACAGTGAAAGTCACAATATGTCACATATGAACAGTGACACCCAGAATGCCCTTTTCAGATGGAAACCCCTTTCCTCTATGGCAAGTGCTCTGACTGCTGGTTGCAGGCCACTTTGAGAGGAAGCGGTTCTCTCTCTCTCTCTCTTTTTCCCTTTTTTAAAGAGCCAGTTTAGTTCTGCTTCAGTGCAAAAACTCCAGAAAAAGCAAATACATCATGAAGCAGCACAGCTTTCTTGCCAGCCCTTGTTCTAGGCAAGATCATAAAAGAATTCCCTTTCCAGCACAGACAAATTACACTCTGTTTTTAAGAAATTCTCTCTGAACTTTAAGGGAAGAGGAGCTGACATCGCGCTGTTGAGAGAAGGGAAGTGGGCAAAGAAAGGAGGACAAAAATGTGCTGGAAAGTAAGACAGAGCAAGAGCTCTCCAGGCTCCTCTCTGAGGCCCTGCAGGCCAGGCAGGCGAGTCCTCCTGAGTGCCCGTGGGTCCACGCATGCGCAGCCTGCGCAGAGGAAGTGTTTCCGAGGAGGCTTTCCCGGCTTGCGCTGCGCAGATGTGCTGCATCAGGCACGTCTGGATGGCTCTGATTTACGGCACCTGCACAGGCCATCTGTGGGGGAGGCTAGCGAAGGTGTGATAAGCATCCCTGCCACGTGGGGCTCGCCATGGGCACACCACGGAGATGATTTATGTACATGGCGTGGCCATTTGTCCAGCATTTCTGGATGTCCAGCAGAGCCGTAACACCATTTGGGCTGCCAGAAAAATATCCTCAGATTCTATCTACACAACATTTCCAGGAATAAAAATAGCCATGTCCAGGGAAAGCCTTGGAGGTGATAGCCCTGTGGTCATGGAGTCACCTTCATGCTGCGGATATATTGTGGGGACCTGGTCCAGCAGCTCGTGCTTGCATATACGCTTCGGTGAAACCACCAAAGAGCCTAAACGGAGCTGCCGATGCAGGATTTACACCCCATGTGTTTTTTCTTTCCTGGCTCAGGGCATGCATAACTCACTCACGAGAGTGGCTTGACAACGGCAGGCAGAAGAAACAGCTCCTGGCCAGCTGTTATCTGGCAGGGCCTCGCTGCCCCTCCCTAATCGGGATGCGGCAGCACCCAACGATGCCGTCGCCAGAGCCGCAGCAGGCGGCAGCGGCCAGTCCTACCGAGCCCTCACCTCACCGGCAGCACCGACAGGCTTTCGAAAGCCAGTGTTTCAAAATGTGATGGGGTCCTGGCTCTGAGTGCCTGAGGATGTATTGCTATTTATAATCATCGTGTGGATGATTCACAGCTTCGCACTCACACCATTAAAGGTAGCATTAGCGCCGGGACCCTTTATGCAGCAACATTAGCAAAGGCTGAAAAACAGTCCTCTGAAAGGGCTCTGTCACCTTCCCGTGATCGCGAAAGGGTCTTTTACACCAACCCATACATTTCAATTACCATACACCAGCATTTCTGCCTCTTTCCCCAACTCATAAAAATCACAGCCAATAAACACAAATCACCACCTGAAGGAATTGGTGCTTTCCTCTCGCTTTAATATACTTGCTCCTACTTCAAAGAAACCTGGAGAGATTCTCATATCTGCAGTGCCCAGGCTGCCTGGTCCTAGGCAAGGATTAGCCATGTGTGCACTTGGAACAATCTGCTCTTAGTTTGCTCTAACATGCTTTTTATCCCTCTAAATCACGCTCAGCCATTTGACCTGACAGCAGGCTAATACATGACCTGTTTCGGGGGTAGAGGGTGCGGAAGAGCCAGAGGTTTCCTTGTTTTCTTGTTTAAAAGAGAAAATGCTGCTTACGTTTCGGAGGGGATTTCTTTTTTTTCTTTCCGGCAGAATTTTTCTTTGTATTTGATCTGCTCTTTCCCAAAGACGGGAATATTTTAAGATGCCAAGATAATCGCAATGATTTTAAGGCTCTGTAATGAGAAGCTTAAGAGGAAACTACCAGGGGAGAAAGACAGACCCTGCTGAAAATGCATGTAATCCCACCAAATAGAGGGAAGGTAATTGGCTTTAATCGTGGTAGATGCTGGTGACAGAAGAGAGGATGTAAATACTTCAGTGCCCTTCAGTGCAGCATCTCCCTCGCCCCTTGGCCAGGAAGGTGGCTGCGTTAGCCAGGGTGGCGCGCAGGATGCAGGGAGGCGTCACGTTAGCGCTTGCTCCTCCAGCCCCTTTTTTCTCCCCTCTCTGTATTTTGCCCCCATCGCCGCCGCAGCTCAAGGACCACGATTTGAACAGTGCGGGCGCTCCGGAAGAACAAAACAAAAGTAACATTTCACTCGGGACTCTGCTGGAAAGCAGTAGCACTTTAAAAATTTCAAAGTGGTGCATGGGAGTTTAGCATGTGACTCCCATTAAAGTCGGTATGAGTCATGTGGCAAACAACCTCCCCCCCAAACACTTTGAAGATATACTTCAATTTATGTTTTTCTGATCTCAGTTAAAAAAGAAAAGAAAAGAAAAGAAAAGAAAACTATTGTAGAACAGGACTTCAAGGACAGCTTTTCAAAAGCGATTCTCTTTCCTTATTTGCTCCTAGACATAAATCACAGGGGGGCAGGAAACACAATTGGCTAGCCGTTATTTGATTACGGCATAGCAGTGCCTGGATAACACAAAAAGCAGTGTGTGAAAAACAAGCATTGCTGAAAACTGTGTATTAATTATTTATTAAGCCTGATGCAAAAGTACTGACTGCAAAGAAACCTGGGCAAATTTCAGCAGGACTGAGAGCTTTCTGCGAAAAAAGCTGAAGTGGTTATCAGGATTCAACCTCTGTGTACAGGGAAATGGTGATCGCCCCGGGACCGCGCCAGTGCCAGCCTCTGCAGGGCGATGGGCCACCAGGACAGCTGATGGCGTGCAGCTCTCCCTTCCCATGGGACCACCTCTAGCAGCGCCGGGGGGTTTCTGGTGCGGCGTCTGGGGCTGGAGTGCCCCGGCCGTGCTGTACAGCATCCCCAAGGCAGGCTGCAGCCCGGCCAGGGTTGGCCCCTATAATGAACACGATCCCCTCAGCCCTCCCAGCAGGCTCTCTACACAGAAACACATTAAAAAGCCACTGTAAAAAAAATCATTCCTGGTCCTAGCCGTCCCACCGCGTGTGCCTTTGCCCTCAAATCCCTGCTGCTCCTCCTGCCCAGCCTCCCGTCTGGTGCGAGGGCTGAGGAGCAGTCTTGTGCCAACCCAAACGTCATCTTCCCCCTCCAAAGTTGTGGCCCAAGGTCACCAGTGGAAAGGGCAGCCCGAAGACACTGCTGACAGTGTGGCTCAGCTCAGCAGCTGGTTTGCCCAGGGATCCACATTTATACAGGATCAGCCATGCGCACCAGAGGTGCGATCCCTCACTTACAGGGTATGCCAGTGCTCCCCATGAAACAAGCACATGCTATATTTTTCAAAATTTTCTGCGACTGAAGGCTGAGAACCCAACCCCAAATTTCCCTTTATGTCAGCAACAGCCGCCAGTAGGCCCCCAGCCCAATGATGGGTGGATGGGGGTGGCAAAGCTCTGTGGCCCTCAGCCCGGCGTCCTCAGCCCTTGAACAGAAATGGGGCCAGGGATCTGCCAGGGCCCCCCTGTGGGCGCTGGAAGCCTTTCCCAAAGAAACCGATCCAGATCCATTCACTTCCTTGAAAATTGGGTTTCAATTAAGCCGCATCTTCGAGCAGGAATAAAACGCGATCAGAAGTTGTCCATATGTTTTTCGGACCAGCTCTGCCTACAATATATTCACTAAAACAGTCCCACAAACTCTGTCTCTGACAGTGAAAAAGTATTCAAAGAAGAGCTCTTCGTTACAAGCTTTCTCTGACTGCTCAGACTTTCCCATCATTGCAGCGCTCCGGACAGCCACAGAAAGCCACTTTTTTGAGGGGAAACATTTAAGTGCCATACTGCAACGCTTGTGTCACAGGAAAGAGCCAGATTTGAGGTACTGGCCCCGAGCATCCCTAATATCAAGCCTGGTAGCATCCACACCTCAGCTTTGAGGACATTCAAACCAGCACGAACTCTAGTTCTGTTTTTCTTCATGCCTAGCTGTTTCCGAGGCTGTGACGGGGCATCAGAGGCGGGACGGTCCCCTCCGGTCACCCAGAAGAGTGCCTGGGGCATCTTCCCACCTGCAAAATGCTCCCTGGCATTACCGAGCCAGAGCCCCAAAGCCACAGCTGAAGGGTGCCAGGAGAGACCGGCAGCCCACGCTCTCGGTTTCTGCTGTGACGCCATGTCAACAGCAGTGATTTTGAACAGGGCTCCCAGGTAAATATCTTCATCTAATTGATCTCAACATCCACGTCTTGATACCCTGCAAAAAATTCATGCAATAGCAATCTTAAAAAAATATTTTTGAATCTCATTAGCCCCTACGGAGCCTCCATAAAAGGGGATGAAAGATTAGATTTATCACTGCAGCAGCATAATGGCAACTCCGTGAGTATTAAATAACTGCAATAGAAGTAGGCAAGATTGCTTTGATGAATAGCAGGTTCGACAAATACAAAATTCAGTTTCCAGTGAGACATATTCACTCACTGGAGTTAAATTCAGTGGATAAATGGAGAAAAGTGGAGTGAGAAGTTTCTTGATATTTTCTTGGTGTTTGGTATGGACCATTTCAGAGCAAGGTGTTTCAACTCATTATTTGGAGAGGAGGTTTTTATTTTAAAATTTACCCGAATCAAGAAATGCTGAAACAACCCATTATATATTATCCCAAACCAAAGTGTGATTTTTTTTTTAATTTAGCTACTGAACTACTGAAAAAAAATCCATTCTGATAATGCTGAGCAAAATCAAGGTTGATAAGGGGCCAGATAACGCCTTCTCCTCATGTTCCTGCCTGGCCTAAATAAAATGTTTTCAGGAAATTAAAAACCTCCACAATAGCATAAATGGAATATGCTTCTCTGCACTCACCTCCTGTAACATTTATTCTTCGTTTTATCTTTGCTTGACCTTGTCTCACTTTTCATCTTGTGTGTTTTTTTTTTTATATAGAATACATGTTATTCCCAGGACAGAGTGCACAAAACTTTAATGATCAGCGGTTCAAAGATGACATCCAAAGGAAGATGCAGTACTGCACTACAGCTGCTTCACTAGGATGCCTTGGATTAGGTTAGATGTGATTTTCTTAGCTAGTGAAATGCATCTGCCCAGAAAGTGAATGTCTTTGCCTCAGGCTTCAGTATAGCTTCTGCCTTCATTTCTAGATCAGAAGAATTTGAGAGGCAAAAACAAAAGGAATGGACTTGCATTTTCCCATCCCAGTTAAATTGCTTTGATCATCCAGCTTCCCAACTATTTCCATGACAACAGGTTATATAGACTGACACTTTTTTTTCCCTCCATTGGAAGTGAATTTATAAACCAGGAATTTATGAAGTATCATTGTTAGGAGGTGCATCAGGATTAGACAGACGTACCACACGCTTCTCAAATAACTCATGCCTGGCTGTCAAGAGAATTCGGGGACTTTGTGAAATACTGTACTTAACATTCATACCACTGCCGTGTCACTAAATATCGCCCACTCACGCTGGATCCCTGAGAAGTGGAGAGCAGATACAGTACACCGTAAATCACTCGCTGTATCCTTGCTTTTATGCTTTTGTTGTTTTATTGCTTTACTTTAGGCACTGGCTGTTGTAACCGAATCCATTAAAAGTTTACTTATCACGTATCACCCTCACATGGGAAATGTGGGGGCACTCCCCTCTGTGCCGCGCGCTGCAATGCGGCGGCTCGCAGCACTTTTTGCATGCCGGTGGCGACGCTCCCCTGTCCCAGCAGCGGGAGAGGGAAGAAGCGCCGCGCAGCCAGGCTCCTGAGGCTGGGAGCAACTCATCCCAGCAGTGGCTCTCTCATCAGCGTGGGCGGTGGGGGCTGGCGCATGCTGGGCCACCAAGGGCAAGCAGGAGGCAAAGCGTGGCCAGCGAGCGGGACGCAGCAGCGAGAAAGAGGCCGAACGACCCCAGCCGGCGCAAGCTGAGGGCGAGGGGGACACTGGCCGGCTGGGCACGGGGCCCAGAGACCGACAGGCAGCGTGCAAAAACACCCTCTGAGTTCAGATCTGTCCTTAGCAGTCGTGACCCTGCAATGCTAATCTGAAGGTAAATGCTTTCCAGTAAAGGAAAAAAAAAGAAAAAGTAAAAGAAGTAAAAGCCAGGCCACTCTGGGCAGCGTGCTAGAGCTTTGCTAGCCTGCTTCTCCACGAGGCACCTTGCTCCTAGCTCGGCTGCAAGGAGAAACAGTCCGAAGCGCGTGCAGGCAAAATGTGCGTGGGGAAACGAAACCAGCCTTCGGAGAGGCACGGGGCAGCCTTTAAAAGCCCCGACGTGATTTGTAGATGGGTGAGTTCACAAGAATGATTGCTCTGAGCAGAATGGGAGGTTAACGCGCTACCGTTTCACCCCTGAAAACCTGGGTACTGCTCCTGGTTATGTCACAAGTAAAAAATTAGATTTTTTCCGATACACAGAAAAATTACTAGAGACCTTTAATGAGTCCATAAAAACATTAGAATAGCTTTAGTCACTTGCTTTTTAGTAATTTTAGGCTTGTACATTTTCTTAATGGAAGTGCAGAGCAAGAAAAGTGCTTCCTCCTGAAGAAAAATGAGGAAATGGCTGCTAAAAATGAAATAGCCAAGGATGTGGAAATGTTGCTGGCTCCTGCATCTGTGTGAAGAAATGGGACAGTCAGAGGAGCGTGAACCGCTGGGCAGAGGAGAGCCAAATAGCAAGGGCATAGCTGAGACACATGCAAGACACTTTTAGGATTATCGGATGAGTCTGTACTATAATTTTTCCTCTGACAAACAACAAAACCTAACTAACTGAAGGAAAAAACATTTTATAGGATCTTCTGTTACTGGCCTGACCAAGGCTCATTACCTTTGCTAGATTTATTTCTGGCTGGTTACATTAATGTTAGGGAAGTTGCAGAGTCTCTCCTTAGCATGAATTGAGAGATGGAGGTAATGATCATACCACTAAAATCAAAGCTTTTTTTTTTTTAAATACCATAACAGCCTACCTCAGAAAGAGTGGCTTATATCCAGAAATATCACACTAAGGGAGATCTTTTAAACTGCTTTCTGCATCTTACTTATTATGTAAGGGAGGAGGAAACCTCAGCAGGTCCCTTTCTGCCTCCCTCCTGAGGACAGATGCCAACAGCGGCTGGTGGCAGCACTGACGTTCTCAGACCTGCTGCTCTGTTGTCACCTGAGCCCCTCGGGTGCCCTCCGCAGGCGTTTCCACCGGGTCCTGGGTGCTTTTGCTGGTCATACCTGTCTGGCCTGAAGGATACATCCACTTTTCGGAGCATTTGCACAGCAAAAAGGCTCCACGTGGCCCAGTTTGACCAGGAGCTCTGCACAGCAGCTATGCAGGAAAAGTTTGCAGTGCCCGGGGAGCAGGGAGAGACAGGACACAGCAGTATCGCCACGGTCAGGGTGGCAGGGTTGGTCAGGGAAACAAGGAGGTATCGGGCACTCTTTAGCAAGAAAAAAGGAGACACAGAAGTAGTCAGGGCCTCGCTGAGAAGGACAAGAAACAGAAGGATGGAAACAGGAGAACGGGAGGAAGGGGAGGGGGCACAGAGCCTGAAGGGGAGCAGAAAAAGCATCTTTGCCAAGGTCCTGCATCAAACCTTGTTTTTGCATGTATGCAAGAATCAGGAATATGCCATGCCTGCATGTGTGGGGTCACCCCCTTCCTCGCATTCACTCCCTGGGAATTACCAATGTGGGCTGTCCAAAACAGCAGGATACAACATTTCACCACCGCTTTAGTCTGTGGCTTACATCTCCAGAGCTTGCCAAGCACATCCCGTCCAGTGCAAGTGTGTGGAGGGGTGACTCAGAAAGGTCCTTCAGCACATGCTCAGGTCCATTAGCATTCACGCGGGAGCAGAAATGTTCCTGCACTTACAGAGGTGGCAGAGCCCGTAGCTGGTACTCAGTTTGGATGTGCCACTTGCTGTGCACCGAAGCCACCCTTGCTTTTCTTCACATTTGCCTTGCAGAGGTCACATTACCCCATAAGGCTTGACCACATTCAAGGCGCTGAACATGAGAGCCTCCCTTCCCATTTAGCATCCTTCACCGCCAAGAGAAGCAGCCTGCTGCCACTCGCTGGGCAGCGAGTCACTCGGGCTGTGCACAGTGCAGCAGAGCAACACCTGCGAATTTTTTAAACTCTGGCCCCGGGTTCTTGCGCTCACACAGGGAAGCAGGATAAGCACAGCACGCCACAAACAATTAAACAGAGGTGGAGGAGAGAAAAGCACTGCGCAGCTCTGGAGCAGTCAGCAAGCAGATGGCTTGCTCAGCTTGCTTCGAAACAAAGCTCCAAAGTGCCGAGGAAGGCCAAAAATCCACTTTCCAGGGGGGCTGGGCTTTTAAAGCCTATGCTATATACACAGTTGTGGCATAAGTCTTAGGCTTGCTAAGTCTCCCCACTTCCAGCCCAAGACCCACCTGCCTTCCTCGCTTGAGAGCTGGAGAAAGCCCCGCGTGCCACCCCTATATGCAGAGCCCAGTTAACACGTCCCATCTGCTGCAGTGAATCAGCAAAATCCATCAGTATTTCCCCGCAGGAGTCTGGCACCTGCTAACAGGACAACCCAGCAGCCGAGCCTGCTATTCCCCGCCACAAGAATAATAAGCTTGCATTTTAACAATGCCTTTCAGTGGAAAGTTTCCCAAAGCACTTCACAAAGCTAGCGCAAAGTACAGAAAAGGGACTGCTCCTGCCAAAACCTGAAGCACAGCCATTCTGTTCTGGAAAATAGCAACTGCTAAATAATGAAGAGAAACGGCGCAGATCCTTTAAGAAAGCAAAAACGAATGGCTGGAGGACTGTTCAAAGATATACTGGAAACTTAGCTAGAGTTAATTTGAAAAAAGCTGCGGATATGTAACTATCTTGGCTTTAATTTTCATTTTAAAAGGCTTCCTTTTGTTGTTCGTCTGCTACTTATAACCAGGCTCCTGCTTCTTTGAAAGACAATCAGCAGAGCAATTTCTGCCTCTATTTAAAAAAAAGCCAAAGAATATTTGGATCTCTTAGATGTCTTCAAGGCAGCAGGGTAGCAGGGTCAGACAAGCACTGCTTGAGGTACATAAGGAAGTTGCTGGAGCAATCTCAAACCCATCAGTGATTATCTTCAAGCACACACATAGGAACGGGGGAATTTCGGAGGCTAAGGGGAGGACGCACACCCTATAGTCGGGATTCAGGTCCAGATTACGGCCTCTGACTGTAGGTCTCTGCATCTGGGCTGGGTGCCTAAACTCCCATTTTCATCAGTGGGGACCCAGTGGTTGGAGGGCAGGGAGCAATGCTGTGGCTCGCACCAGAGAAGATGCTGACAGGCAGCTCATCTGAATAGCTTCCCCAGATTATTGACTAGGGTCTAAGCCCAGATACCTAGTGCCATTTGGGACTCCCTGGGGTGTTCAGGTATTCATATGGGGCTCACAGACATGACCCACACCCAAGGGTACCTTTCTAGAGAATGGCTGGAGGCCAGGGGCACTCAGCAGTTGTGTTTAGCCAGCTGATTCCCACCTCAGCTTGCCACTGACTGCAATGACAGAATCACAGAAGGGTTGAGGTTGGAAGGAACCTCTACAGATCATCTAGTCCAAGCCCCCTGCTCAAACAGGGTCATCTAGAGCACATTGCCCAGGATTGTGTCCAGACAGCTTTTGAATATCTCCAAGGATGGAGACTCCACAGCCTCTCTGGGCAAGCTGTTCCAGTGCTCAGTCACCCTCACAGTGAAGACGTTTTTCTTAGGTTCAGACAGAACTGCCTATGTTTCAGTTTGTGCCCATTGCCTCTCACCCTATCGCCGGGCACCACTGAGAAGAGTTTGGCTCCATTCTCTTTACACCTTCCGTTCAGATACTTATACACATTGATAAGGTCCCTCCTCAGTTTTTTCTCCAGGCTGAAGAGTCACAGCTCTCTCAGCCTAGTCATCTCAGCAGCCCTCTGCTGGACCTGCTCAGAGTGCAGAGACCTAGCTGACATGCAGACACCATGGTGTGCACACGTATGGTTAAGTGTTTCCTGCCCAAACCACATTCTGCCCCACAGCACTGTTGAAACCAGAAGCAGAAGGACCTAAATGAAAGGCCCTACTAGCAGGAAAGGGGAAGGAAAATCTAGACTTAAAATGCTCATTTGTGCTTGCTGGCTTGAGCCCCAAATAGGTAGTTGCAACGGTCTGACACTCACACACTTGCTGCTTGGGGCACAGAGGCACTGGTGAGATGTGGTGGAGCAGCAATTACTGCAAATGTCTCTGGGTTTGCAAATGGTGCCCTCAATTCCAGCAGAAAGTATTCAATCGCTCCATCTATTTCCCAGTGAATTTATTATCAATAATATCTCCTTGCATCTGGTAGGAGTCACGGGTATTTTTTTAGCTAGATTGCTGCTCCTGGATCTGTAATACTCCAGGAACAGTCACGTGAAAACACATATTGAATGCATTTTTGCATTTCCTAGAGATTATCAGATTATGGTTATCAAATCACTGGTTATGATTTAATTACTTTTCATTATCTGAGCTGCAGAGTTCTTGAACCTGAGAAACCCACTCCTTCAAAAATTAAACAAAAATAAATTGTTGAAAAATCTTATCCTCCAAAAATATTTCTAGAAACCATTCTGGAAAAATCCTCTGTGCCCTCCCCCTCCGCCCCCCCCCACAGAAAAAAGAAACAAGCTTTACTGTTTAAGAAAAAACAGCACCTGTTTCTCAAATAAAATGCCAAATTCCATTCTGAGGAAGCAGTTTTATCTTAAAATGCAGTGGGTTTCCACACTTCTGAATACTTTTTTTCTTATTTCAGTAAGACCTCTCCTTTAATACTGCAGTAGATAAGGTACCTGGGAAAGCCTGTTTAATAACTGCCAAAATGTCAAAGTATGCTTCTGCAAAACAAAGAGATTTATAACGAAATGTGTATTCTACCTTTTATATGAAATTCTTTATTAACATGTTCAAATATTTAAACTAATCCCAGGAAAGAAGGGAAACAGAGATTAGATACCAAATTAATTGATTGGTTTAAAACAAAGACTACACTGAAAAAAATTCCCATCACGTGCTGCTTTGTATGCCTGCTTAGCTTGTGTAAATAGTTACAGATGCAACTAATTAGCCTAAAATATTACCAACCAATAGCAACAGTGCAATAGCAAGCATCCTCAGAGATACCGGTTTGAGATGACATCTCTTTTGGAAACTGCCTGCTTTTGATTTTCTAGAATCATATAAATGTAGGCTTAGCTTAAACCTCAGGAGATCAGCTAATTTTAATCCATCTTCCTGTCCTCAGGCAGGAGTGAACATACTTACATTACTGATAGATGTTTGCCTTGTACAGCCCTAAAAACCTCCACAGTCAGTCTCAGTAGCCCATGCCAGTTCTTAACAATCATTACATTTAACCTAAATCTCTCCTGTTGCAATTTAAGCTGATAATTTCTTGTCTTGCCTTTGGTCATGATGAAGAAATGAACAACATGCTACCTGTAGCAAGCTTATACACATTTGATGACTCTCTAGACAACCCTATCTTCCCTTCAGTTTTCCCTTTCAGGGAACAAACCAATGCAATCCTTTACTTCCTTCCTCCCTTCCATCCGTCCATCCATCCATGCTGTGTTTCCCAGATGTTTCACAACTGTCATTTTTGTCCTCTGTGTTCTCTTTAAGGTATCCATATCTTTCTTTACCTGAAGCTCCCAAGCCTGGAGACAGTAATCCAACTGAGGCGTTGCCACAGAAAGCTATAATGACCTCCTTTGTCATGTACTAACAGGACTGTCACAGCTAAGAGGGTTTTTTTTTTTCCATAACAGCATCACACTATAATGCACAGATCACTTACCATGGATTGGATTTTTTTTTCTCCTGCAGGTGCAGTATATTTTATTTGTCTTTGTTCAATGCTATCTATCAATTTAAAATAAGTTTTCAACCGGATGTGCATCCGCATTGCAAGGGCATCATTTAGCGCATGTCTCCCTAATATTCTTATGAATGTGATACTCGAAAAAAACATAAAATCCACACCTATCACAGCTATTGCACATCTGCTATGCCAGTGACCCTGCCAAAGAGCGCCACTGGGTGAGTTTGACATATTTCATCCTCAGGAGAGGTATGATGGTTTGCCTTTCATCCCCTAGGTTTTCTGTGTTCTAGTGGCTCTCTGGGTATGACTTAAGCCAGGTGAAGTGCTCCAGAGGAAAACTAGCCATACATTGGCATGATACAAGGCATCATGAAAGATGCCGAAGAGCTGGGTTAAGCCCTTATTGCAGATCAGCAAGACTGGGGACCTGAATGCTGTTTTAAGGGGAGTCAGCCATCTCCCTGGTCTGAGACCAGTGTACGCACGGTCTGGAAGAAACATGTAGCTCCAATTTTTTCTTTGTGTTCAGTGCATGTCTGTCTGCCTGCCAGCAGCTCTGAAGAGCTTCTCTTCAGGATCCTTTGCTCTCCATTCCTCTTGCAGAAAGACTTCGGTGCTTGGTTCATGGCTGAAGAATGCCATTAAGAGCCTGCTGTTTGGCACCTGGATGCTTTGGGCACTGTTGGATACTACAGAGCTGTGTAAAACACAAACGCAACAGACACCAGTACCTGTACAAAAGAACACATAAGCTATTAGACAAACCATGACAGATAGATAAAATAACTACAAAGATTAATTTATGCATTATTCTGGTAAATAAAGCATTTTTTCATGGAAATAGAGATTTTGAAGATTGTCTGACACAAGACTGTCAAACACTCCCATTTCAAATGCCTTGCAGAAAATAGCACTAGGAATAGAAACGCATGAGAAACTTAATCTGGAGACATGGGAATACAATGACCCTTTGGCAAAGAATCAACCAAGAACATCTGGGGAAAAGCAAATTCCTAGGCTAGATCAATACTTGTGTATTGTTTACCTACCATCACCATCATTTCTAATTGTGTTTACAACATTTTGAGAGAGCTGAATTTCTTAAGAGATAGCTTTAAAAAGTGATTCCTAGGGAGACCCTGCTGAGTTGTCAAGGCCAGTTTCTGCTGAGTTAGGACACATTGGATCGTAAGAGAATATTAAAAGCTGGGTACATGTGGATCATCTGGAGGAGATGGGAGCTATAGTGGGCATTGGAAAGTGGGATTATATGTGTCAGGAAGAGAAAAGTGGTGTCAGGAAGAGAAAAGTGACAAAAAGAGACTTTAGTGGAAGAAAGTGTCTAAGGAAAAGTTAACTCCTTTATCACTTTCTGAAAGTCATTGCAATCCCCAGACTGTTCAGTTTGTCACATCTAATTTCAAACTAATTTTTTGTTTTGGATTTAAGATATCCACTCTTTTAGGAAGATGACTTTTACTAAGTTCTCAAAAACAGGGACAAGCTCTGAAGTACAGTTTTGTATTACAATCTTGTCAGACTCAAATCTGACTCCTATTAAAGTCAAGCTAGCAGTTAGTTTAATGGGAATTGAATCCAGATCGTACAGAATAGGGACTGTAAAGTGAGGGCTGTTCAGTGCAGCCAACCAGTTCAGCTTTATCAGACTCATGGGCACTCTTCAGGTGTACTGTGACAGTGAGGCATTAGACAGAAAAGCCATGGGTTTGCTGCTATAGCAGGGCAGGGAATTAGCTTATTCAGCCCATTAGGTATGAGATGGCTGTATCAAATGAACTCTCCCATCACCTGCCTTCTCCCCCTCCCCTGAAATAGATAGCCACCTAAGCATAAAAAATATCGTTATGGAAACAGAAACATTATGACTCAGCCCCTGGCAGCACCTATCTTCCCTTATGGTATAAAGTGCCTTGACAGTCACTTACATGAGACACCCACTGAAATCAGATGGCATGAAACCTATCCTTCGTGATTTCTCTTAGATTTTCAATTAAAAACCTGTTGGCATTTCACAGCCTAATAATGTTTAATGGATTCTTTCCACTGACTCCAAAGGTTCGGTGCCGGACGCAGACGGACTAGCCTATCCCACTGAGATGCCACACAACTCCTCAGGTTGGAACCATCTTGGAGGCATGCTCACTGCAAAAATGGCCAGCACGGCCCGAGGTCGTACCTCCTGCATACTAGCAGGCAGTGCCAGCCCTCTCAGGAGAGCCCGCAACAGCAAAGGTGTGAGGGCATGCATAGCACTGGGGACAGAGGAGGCCAAAGTCCAAGGCCTTTTCTCACTTGATTGAAACACGAGACTCGAAACAAAGGGCCCATCTACACCATGCTGTGAAACACAGGGTGGAGAACCCCAGCCTAGCAGGGTGTACTTCATGGCTAATTTAAAAGTGTGTCAACAGAAAGCTGCACCCAAACTGCTGGCCTGGCTGGAGGCAGGGCTTGCCAAGGGAGGCACATCAAAGGAGCTTGTGTTGGAGATGAAGGGGTGCCCACACCCGCATGTTAGACTGGGGCGTTCTAACTTCGAGTGTCCTCCTCAAAGCATCTAAATGTCAGCAAAAGGCTCAACTCTGTTATATAAACAGAAGTGTTTCTTATCAGCTGAGATGCCATAGAGGCAGCAGGACTCTGCCTGCTGGTCCAGAAGGACACAGGTCTCACACAGATGTGTTACCACATCTGCCAGTCTGATGTGAATGTCTCAGACAACCTTGCTATTGCAAATGGCTTTAGATGCCCACAATTAGGCAATTGAACCAAGCCCTAGATTGTCATTGCAAATGGCAGCTTAAATATCCAACTTACACAGGTTTCGGTGACAGTTTCAAACCAGATCACAGCTGCTGTTTCTACAGGTACTCTGTGGATTAGCTAGCTTAGATTGGCTGTGGTACAGCTGTCCCTATAGCTCACTCCATTGTACCAGCTAGAAATGATGTTAGTCTCTCAGGCCAGTGCCCTAGACTGGATTTTTGGCGATTCTGGAGCCCTTCTGTGGTTTGGGCCAGAAGTTGCATACCTGGAATGGCAGTTTTCATCCTGTATCTTTTGCTTCAACAGCGCAACATTCTCTAACAAAAATTTCTGTGTCAGAAAACTACCCTCTGGATTTCCCTAGAGATGCTTGAGAACAGCACTGATAGCTTAATGCAAACATCATTTCAGCTGTTGCTAACAGAGGATGCCTTTTTAATTTGCAGAATAGGGGCTTGGCTTTTTACGTAGACTTTAGAGGGTATTGCCCCAGTCCAGATTGCCATCAGGACAAGTGCTCCATCCTTGGCTTTGCTCCCTTCACCACCTTGCTCCAGAGCAACACAGGAGCTGGCCACAGCAGGGAAGGGCAGAGGGGAGGAGGCAGAGGTGCTGACTGACTGCTCTAGGGGCCTCCTGCAGGTTGGGGGGTGGCTTTAGACACAGCCAAGGGGCTTGTTTGAACGCGAGCAGCCTGGGAGGGATTGTGCTCGTACTGCCATCCTTGCAGAGACACCCAGGAAGTTTGCTTTTTCCCTTTAGCTGTAAGTTGAATGTTAACGTTGTTGTCTGCTAATGAACTGTATCTTTTTTTATCTTGCAGATGCTCAGAGATGTAAGTTGCTCCTTATACTGCTCCCAGATGAATAGGTCTGTAAGCGGTTACTTCCTTAGCACTTTATATTCCTCAGAAACCAATTATTTTTATTTCAGAAGCTGTTTATCCTAGAAAGTCTTTTCCTAGCTCAGAATTGTACCTGAAAGCATCAGTACTCTAAATTAAGAATGATCTGATTGATCAGTTTTGCAAAAATATGAGACCCAAAATGAAGCAAAGTGGAAGCTTTCATTGTCTTGACTGCCTTAAAGCCTAAATGTTTCCCTTCTAAGGCTGCTTCACAATACTCTTTTTAATGAATCCCAGTGATGTCTTGTGCATTGCTATAATTTTATCAGACTGGCCTGAAACAGTTTTGTCTTTCTCCTTGAAAGGCTTATATGGATGTTCAAGGTATTTGATCTTCGGGAAGGGTGATTTGGGAGACCATCTGATCTAATGGGCCAGGCACTAGACTGGGACTCTAAAGACTCAGGTGCTAATCTCCATTCTGTGACCTTGGGCAAATCATTTCATCTTCCTGCATTTCTTTCCCACCTTTTATCTTCCTTTAACACTCTTAATGAAGCCAGAGTGCTACAGATAATACAGATAACAACCAATTCTTCCCTTTCATGAATTAGACATGCTCTTCTTAAAATGCCACAGAGGTTGGACTGTGGTGAATGTGTGCAATTACTTTTAGTAAAGACAGTGGTTGTTGCACACAACCTCCCTGGATTCATATGAGCATCTGGATTAATTATATCCTGTCTTCAGTAATCCTCTGGAGAATGAAAATAATGAAGGGTAAATACCTTTTATTAATACAATTATGGAGCATAATATGAAAAAAGCTGAATGCATCATACATTTCAGTAACTACTTAATGGAACACAAGGATGCAGCTAGAGCAAACACACCGTCTTCAGTACATGCCCTGCTGGCTTTCAGCCAATGGGCCCTCTTACAGGCAGGTAGAGTTCGCAACTGTCCCTGGTCACTCATAGCACTGCCCTCACAGGCTGGGATATGGGGTTGCCACCGGAGAACATCCAGTAGGCCTTGTGAGACTGAGAATATGCAGTGATGAGCTTGAGCTGAGTGGCAAGAGAGCAGGCTGTGATGCCTCAGACATGAGGGAGGACTGGGCTCTGCAGGTGTCCCAGAGGACCCTGTAGTCTCTGTGAGCAGCCACAGCGAGCTGCAAATTTTGGAGGGCCTGAGGCAATGATTCAGCGGCTGAGGATGTATCCATGAAAGTCACTCTGCCGTGATTAGGAAAGTAAAACTTTCAGCAGAAAATAATATCCCAGTTAAGTGCTGTTAGCACTAAACGGTGACATCTTTGTATTGGAAAAAAAATCAGTGGCAGAAATCTCACCTGTAAAACCATCTAGATGCAGACAGTGGAAAACAGATCACAACAGTCTGAGCATGAAAGGATGTGATGAAAAGTGTATTTTGCTTTCAAATAGATAAAGTAGACGAAATGTAAAAAATCCAAAGCCCTATTAATACAGCACCAGCACGTTTAGTTTACGATCACGGCAATCAAAGCATTCAAGCACTCCGAGCCCCCCAGCAATGTTAATTTAGCCTCATTGCAGAGCCACACCACCGATGGTCTGGGTGGTCTTTCCTTAATGCTGGCTCTCAGACAGACAATGTACAATACATGGCTATTACTTAAGAATAATGTTAACAGCACCTTAAGGAGCCACTTATGTAGGACATTATTATCCAGGAAAGAAATGAGAAAAGGATGCATTGTCTGCAAGAAAGGCTCTTGAATGTAGGGAAAGTTCTGTCCTGTCTTCAGTGTTGTGCTGCTTTGCTCTTTCATTCACTGAACACAATTCACTGGACGCAGTTTGCTAGGAATATGTACAATTTAAAATATTTTAAGGAATGGCTAGATTTTCACCCTCAGAGGAATTTTTAGGACATAATATGTTTTTCAGACTACAACATGGTCTCTTGTCTGCTTCTCATCCTTCTGATGATGAGAGAAACTAATGTATTTTGCAAATTGGAGGGTTTTGTCTTCTATTCTCTCCCTCTCAGCTCATATACTTTTAAAGTCCCGCAAGATGAGAAATATACAACCAGTATCAAACCCTGCCCTTTGAGCAGGAGGGTTGGACTTCATGATCTCCAGAGATGCCTTCTAGCCTCAACTATTCTGCGATTCTCTGAAAAAGTGCACAGTCTTGCTGCCAAACAGGTCCTTTACTTCTGCTATCCAAACGTCATCACTATTCCCATGTGATTGAAGCACATCAGACTCCTCGTCCAGTGATGGGGGAAAATACTGTGCATCTCTGCCACATTACCTGTTGTGCTGCTCTTCGCTTACTTTTTGGCTTCCTATGGTCTGAGCAGCTACTGAGGGGAAAAGAATTAGCATTAAGCCAGAATTGGCTTAAATACTGCATAAGGGCATCAAATCGACCTTCAAAGTAGTGCTGACATATCTAGCTCTATCCATTTCCATGTGTGCCAATATTTTACACTTTGAGTGCTGTATATAACACTGGAATCACTGGCTTTTATTTTTTGAGAGGCACGTGTCCACCCATTTCTGTATTGATATATAGCCTTCATGTCCATGTCATTTTTATTTTCGGCTCAGTCAAATAAAGTGTAGTCCCCAGTGAAATATTCAGAGTGTCTGGACTGATAACTTACAGAAACTGTCACAGCCTTCTGAAGCTGGTCAAGGAGGGTTGCCCCAGCACATGCTTCTCTCCTCTCTGCAGAAGACAGGCCTGCTTTGTGCTATTGCGCAGCTGCCTGTTTCCCTGCCCACATCTAGGCATCCAGTCTCTTCGTGTTATCCCTCTTGGTTTCTGTAGCCCTCCAATGACAGTTTTCCAAGTATCTCACTCTGTAAATTGCTGAGGCCTATGTGGTCCTCAGGGGTAAGTCACTTCCCTGCCAGAAGGACAATGCTGTTGAGGAAGAAAACTGTTGTTTTCTTCCTTAGTCTATGCTGTTATCCTTGTCTAACATGCATGCACACACACACACGCACACACACACAGAGCTTTGGAAAGCAAAGTTAAGATCGAACACTGAATTCACATCAAAGAAAATAAAAGTTTCCAGGTTTAAAAAGCTATCAAAATTAAGCTGAACTGAATATGTATCAAGGAACAGCTAAGGTATCCAAATAATCTTAATTCTTAGTACTGCATATCCTGGGCAAACTGCATTGCAGCAGTGCCTACAGGCCTATAGGGAAGCTGGGAGGTACTAATGAACTGTGTTGGACGTGTGTATCACAGCCCTCATCAAATATCCTGAGGCCATTTCCCTCATGACTATCAGTTTCTGTGATGTCCCAGAGCATGTCCAAAGAGCTGCCAGAGGGTGCAAGCCCTGCCGCAAACTGGCAGGAGCAAATTTTCTCAACCATGGTCCACCTGCCTGTCTGGTTAGCTACCTCAGCCAAACAGGGTTACGCAGGACATAGGAAAGAGCTGTCACAGCCTCCTGCTGTTCAAATGGCCACTGTATAGAGATCCTTGTGACTTGCATGGAACCTGCTTGTCCTCAAGCTGTCCTCTGTAGCGTGGTAAGCCACTCTGAGATGAGGCAGAGCATTCACGGTATGTCTGATGAGAGAAGACTAGTCTCTGTCAGTAGGAATGAAGAAATACACAGTGTCAAGTCTTTTGTTTGCTCAGCAGATTTCAGTCCACTCTGCTTCATACTGCTTTTGCTGACTAGATTCTGGCCCATCTGAGGACACCATATAGGCAGACTCCACAGAGGAAAAAAGCAAGAAAGAGCCACCTAAATATGTGGCCAAATGCAGATGCTGACACCTATTGCTAGTAAATCTTTTCTGCCCAGGCACTGATGACTTGAAAACACTGAACACAGCAAATGCAAAAGCTGCTTTCTTGCTCAGTGAAATTCATGTCTGCTAGAAACAGGAGGCCTCAGCAGTCAGCTTAAGCCATAGCAGCTGGAGGCCTGCATCAGCTTACCCCGGGGCAGAGGACCAAAGGGCAATCATTTTTGTAGAAACCTTCTCCAAGATATGCTCCATGCTCTTTCATGTGGAAACAAGGACAAGGACATAACTGTTTTTGTGTTCCCACAAACAAACAGGCAATAATCCTCAAATAGGTGATATTTCCCAAGACTGACCCACAGGGATAGATGAAGGCATTTATTATTTTGTTTTGAAACTGAACCCAACTGATCTGTGTCATTGGACTGTAAAGACAGGCTAAATAACACAAAAGAGGTCAGTGAAGTTATGCCAAACATACCCTGTGTAATTGATTTCCAGATTTGGCTCACTATCTGTATTACCAAAGAACAAAGGAGGAGAAAGACTTAAAATATGATGCAAGACATAAATATTTCTCAATGGGATGTTTTTAAAAGTTTTCTGTAAGGCATCGTCTGCTCTTTAAGCCTTGACTATTATTTCATTTTCAGAATTTATAGTCCAAATAATAACCAGATTTTCCTTCTTTTAGAAATACCCATCCAGGTTCTCAAACAGTTGCCTATCACTCTAAGGAATGAGCATCACAGAGATGGCTCTCCCAGCCAAGGCCTCAAGAGATGAGGATAACACTACGCATTAGCCCTAAACATTCTTGAAAACCGCTATGCCTCCAAAGATCCAGTTACTTCCCAGTGTAGAAACAGCTTATTGGTAGCTGGCAAAATTCATTCCTGCAACTTGCATAGCATTTCTGGCTGTCCCCTTCTCACTTCTTAAGAAAACTAGGATGGAACAAAATAGCTTTTGAGGCCACAGTGGATTGCCATCCCCAGATGCTTTACATTCAACATGCCATCTGTGTTTTGTTTTCTTGTTAAGAGGGTTTTGTAACAGTTTTTATTATCTACTGTAAGTAGAAACAACAGCAGGAAATCATGTAGTGCAAAACAAGTATAGTGAGTGATTTGGCTTCACAATCACTGGCCATCAATCTTTCACTTGAAATCTCTCCATTGCAAGTCTTTTCCATCCTTACTTGCATGTGTATGTGTGAAAGACAGAGTGTGAGTGTGGGGCAAAAGAACGTGTTTGGAAGAAAGGCCAGTAATCAGTGAAAAGACCTCGAAAAAATTAAGGCATTGCAGGGTTTAATGCTGTTACAAACATAGGTATCATTTGCACATAAAATGCAAATTAGTTAACTCATTGCTCATTTTCCTGCAGCAAACACAGTACTTTTTTACATCTATGGTTAGCCCAAGAAATTATCTGACTATCTAATGTACTTTGTTCTGTGCTCTCAGCAATTTGATTAACAGCGTCATTGATTAATAGTGATTAGTTTAACCAGTGGAGTTTACCTCAGAATTAATGTGTGGTCAGTAATTTAAGTGACTAGTGAAAAAAAACCACTGTGATTGCTGTCTTGCAACCCATCTCTCATTAAACATTTCATTTGTAGCCTTCTGCTTTCTGTACACACGCTCTGCCTCACACAAACTCCAGTTTCAGTGTCTGTACTCTTCTATATACACTAAGTGGAGGAAAAAGGGGGAAGCAACAAGGATTGTGATATCCTAGTATAAGGTTATTGTAAAATTGCACTCCCTGCATACCAGGGAATAGGAAATTTCATTTTCAAGGACTCCCTGGGGGGCTGAGATAAACTACAAAAGTCACAACTTGTCATAATTAAACAGTCATGCCCATTACACACAAAGGAAATTATGCACATTTATCTAGGTCATTGAAACATTCATATGGCAATACTATACATGAATGTCCGTTAATATCCTGTAAGAATTTAGTGAAGGCATTCTCCCAGAAGCAAGGCAAGGCTCCCTCAGACGAAGATGCTGTAATAGCAAGGAGGAGAGAGAGGGGGAGGGATAGGAATGGTTAACATATTTCCAGCAGGAATGCAAAAGTACTTACATGGGTATACCCACCATTCTCTCTCAGCCAAGTAAAGCAGAAATACTTTAACTGGATAAACTTTTCATGTCATCATTCTCTATGGTTATGAAGCAACAGTAATGGGAGTGGTTTAAAAACACAGGTAAACAGCGTTGTTCTTCTAATGAAATTTGGGGTTTTGGAGGTTGGTACCTCTGAAAATTACTGCCTTCTCTTCTCTCATATTTGTAGTTGGAATATCTACCTGCTATGGGTTTATGTATGCATATTGATAAATAAGAGGATATTTTCCTATACACACCTTCATGATCGTCCATATTCCCTTTCATTCCTGATGTCTCCAAGATAGAGGGGTGCAGTAATCTCACTTTGCCCTCTGATACTTTTCAGAAGTTGAAAATCTATTTTTCCCCATTAAAAAATAGCAAGGATTGTCAGAAACAGCCATGAGTTTGGCGCTAGCATCTCCTGGGGAATTAATGGCCAGGTGTCGCTAATGACTCTCAGCTTTGTGTCAACACTCCAAGTCAATCCTAATCCCCAGGACGGGTTCTGCTCCTTATTGCTTAATTACAGCACAAACAGCTCCATGAAAATATCACTGATGGTCTAACTGCAGTCCACAAAAGAAGGGGAAAAGCAAGAGTTAAGAGTTAAAAAAAAAAAATCCCAGAAAGACTAATACACAGCCATCTGTGTAAGTAGGTTTTGTTTTACAGCAAACACTGCTAATAGAAATGGATGAAAATATATATTTTTCAAGAATCTGATTTGTAGATGCTTTGCAACTAAAAAACCTGTGTTCATTTGCTTTTATTTCTAGACTATGTTTTACATTATTTACAGGGATTTGAACTACTGCCAAGTATGTGACAACTCTTGTATGGGAAAGTGGCATGAATTTTAAGAATGAATGAGTACAGTAGTTCTCCAAGTGTTTGTGCCAGAAGCACCTCATTCACTAGTGGTGTTTGTTTTTTTTCTTCTAAAAGATGTTTTATTCATCCAATCAAAAAAAAAAATCTTACCATATGACCCAGGAAATTTGCAACACAAACAAAGAGTCATCGGCTGGAAGAACCTACAGTCTTGATATTCCATCAAACTATGGGGAAAACATTCATCCAATAAACATGTTCAGAGGAAATCAGTAGTAAGTCATCAACCGTTTTTTAATCCAAGAGGAAGGAAATTTATGATAAAATTTGAGGTAATTCCACTTGCTCTTTCTTCAACAAGCTTTTCAAGTTCTAAAGTGTACAATAGTTTGATATTTGAAGAAGTATCCCATCACTAGCTCCAGAGGTGGAAAGCTCTGCCCAAAGAAGGGGGATCCAAGAAAGACGAATTAAATTAATTATGTGGGCTTATTCTTGTAGATTCAAACTTTATTGTGTGGAAAGATCAAAGGGTGATGTTTGTGAATATCTATAAATCTTTCTGCATGGACAAAGCAGTCCAAATTAAGCCCAATGCTCTGTTTAAAATACAGGGCTTGCAGGATACGTCTGACTATAGGAGAAATTTCCAGACCTGCACTAGTAAGACCTATGTCTGGATGTAGATTCAAGCACATGATTTTGCTTAAGCCACTTTGTTCCAGCTGCCAAATAAGGAATTTCTATTCTTTAGTTATTTGTGAATCTGGATATACACCAGATATAGTTCCACAGTATGTAGGAACATGACCTTTAGAACTTTTATAGAAAACCAATGCTAAAACAATTCCAAAGATTGTTTACATTGCATGAAGGCAACCTTTCCCTCCCAAATTAGCAAATTACTCTAGACTAAGTCTCATTGACTTTGACAGGATATTAGTGAGAATAAAACATTATTTTGCAAGGTGTTTGTCAATTGAAAAAACAGAGCTGGGCCCATCAGTATTTTGAACATGTTTGGAAGATGTGCCATACTTACTAGCTATGCTATTACCAGAGCTGCTGTGCTTCTGCTAAACTGCATCAGAAGGCTCACATACAATGCATCCTGTTTCCTCTGAAAAATTACTTAAACTGACTTTTGCTAATCCTCCTGACCAAACAGAGTGGGCTCAGACAGGCCAGGAAGGAGAACTAATTTAATGTGAATTATATTACCTCTTGCAACCCAGACATCCAGCTCAGCATTTGGAAAGTGAGAGGGGGGAGAGAAGGTCAGAAGGTTTTCACAGCTATCCTGGTAACAAAACCTGTGTGAACTCCATACCAACAATAATAGCAATAACAAAGAGCGTCTACTGAGCTAGTCATTTTGCTCTGTGTGTGTGCGTGTGTGTGAGCGCGCACGTGCGTGTGTGTGTATGGAATTGGAAACACAAATTTTATCTATTCATATATAGTAAACATTAAAGATTTTGCAGATTCAAAAGTTCTGAGAGATTTTTTTTCTTCATTTCTTTCAGCCAGTTCTACCTTTAGCTTTTTTTAGCCTGATATTGCAAAGTACACCACACCCTTGCACTATAAATTATTTCCCCGTATTCATAACAGGCTTGCTTTTGAAGAGATACCTATCCAAATGTGGCAGTGTGTATTTATCAGTAAACCATTTAATTAATTGGAAACTCTTAATAGCCACCTGGGACCAGAAACTTTTGAGAAACTTAGCCTATTTGGCTACATTTCATAAGTTGGCAAATAACTGTTATTTTGCACAAGTTATACCACCATCCTAATAGTCAGTGAGGAAAAAAATAATGCCCTCATTTTATGCACTGTACTCTCATTATTTGCTAAGCATGACATGTTGGGTGTTGATCTTATAGTATGTCTCAACAGAAAAATAAAGTTATGAGTGTAGCATGGCTGGGCATATCCATACTTCATTGAATCTACTTAGCGTGGGTAACAAGAGGAGTGAAAGGATGGTGTACGGGCTTCAGAATAGCTCAGCAACCCAATTATGTGCTCTCCAGAGACTTGTCAGCAGGGCTGAAGCCTGTTCTACCACATCTTTGCTGTTATGGTACAGCTTTATAATCACACCTTCATTTTGTTATAGAAAAAAAGGGAGAGAAGGCCTGATTTTTCTTTGGTGAGCTAAGAGATTAGGAAACAACACCTCCTGTCTCTTCTTTCTTTTAAATCAATATATGTATTGATCGGATTTCCCGGAGGCAATGTGACAGAAGTAGGTCTTCAGGAAGTAAGGCATAAAAATACGTAAGTAGTAAGAGGACAGTCACTTCCCTGGGGAAAGCTGCACCACATCCCAAGGGCCGTGGACAGAAACGGTGCAGGGGTGACTAACAGGGCACCAACACCCAGGCAGCTGAGCTCAGGCATCCCGGCAGGGTACAGGCCATGGGTGGGCAATGTAACTCAGAAATACAACATGCAGGACAGGGTAGAGCTGTGCAGAGTTTTAAAAGTGAATATAAGGCAACTGAAGGGGAATACAGCTGAGAAGGGTCACAGGGAGGACAGCTAGGTTGGAGAGGACAGGCCAGAAAGACAAGAGACAGGCTGTTTCCCCACAGCACATTGCCCAGGCTGGAAGGGGCAGACTGCAGGGACAGCAAGGCTGTGACTGGGATGGCCCAGGGATAAATGTGCAGCTCTTGAGCACAGCTCTGTAGATTGCTGTAGAAGTGACTCCTGTTCCACCGAGTTTCTATTTTCCAATAGCATTCCCTGAAAGTTAGCATGCACTTACAACAGACACACTTATACGCCTTTTTTTTTACTTATATCTGTACAAAATCAGTACTCAAAATACTGAGCAGCTGTAACTGAGAGTTCAGCAGACCTAAACACTTCACGAAATGCCAACAAAATAACTGTAAATTTCAATCTTAAAATGCCCTGCTCCAAAACGAGCACAATATTTAATCTTACTTTTTCTTCAGGACACACATCATTAACTGCTAACCAACTCAAGCTTCAGAAATCCCTGAACAGTCTTCTCAGTTTTCAAAAATGTAGTCAAGAAACAAAGTACTTTTTATCCCACTCTTGGTAACAGTAACAGGTCCCAGAGGTGTCCAGGTGCAGACGACATCGCTGTACTGCACACCAAACCATGCTGCGCTGGATGTACTTTGCCTGTGTTTTATAGGGCTTGCACAGAGCTGTCCAGGATGACAAACATAACTGTTCTGTAGCACATGGTGTTACATGCACCTTGGCTGTCAATTAGGCAGGGCATGGGGAAGTCGAGCCAAGAAGTCACCAGAGCTGACTCCCGTGAAGTCTCGGCAGGCGGATGTGGACTCAGTGGGGGCAGCGTGCTGCACAGCTCCTCTGGCCGGGTGGGTGGCGCATGAGGGCTTGCTCTACAGAGTGAGCTTAGCTGTGGCATCAGGCACAGAGCAGATCCCTGTTGCTAGAAGTTTTTATTTCCCTATTGCAATCCAACCAGGGAATGGTCGTCCTTTCTGTGCAGATGCTGAGCTCACCCGCCCACACTGCAGCGCCCATATGTCTGAGCGGTGAGGGTTGCTATTTAATTAGCCTGGTGGCATGCACAGTGCATTTCCACACAATGGGAGAACGCTGCTTTGTTAAAAAGTATGTTCACAGGTGCTAAGAGAAGTAATTGGTGGATTCCTTCCCAGCATAATATTTCTGCTGGGGAATTTCTGACCTGGTTTCTGGAGCCTCAGGTCCCTGAATAAGTGCTCTGTACATGCTCCTGCTGTCTTGGGTCTGCAGGTTCTTGCTCCAGTGTCTTTTCCCCATCTCCCTGACTTGTCATAGATATTTATACAGCACAAACATAGTCTGGAAAGCAGGCAGGCTTCTTTCTGAGTCACAGCAGCTCACGTTGGGTATCTGTGACCTTGGCTACTTCCCTCCTCCTCATCTACCTCCTCCTGTCTTTTCTCCCCTTCCTTTTCATTCTACAGCTGTTATTGCAGGAGGCTGCTGATAAAGGTGCAGACTCTGGAGTCAAAATATGGCACAGTCTCTTCCACCAGGTGCAAGGAGCCTCAAATTGTCTGTGTGTGAGAACTGCAGGATTACATATGCAGAAGGAGCATAGTACAGGGGCATTTGTGCTGGCAAAAAGAAACTCCCCCAGCTCCAGAAGCAGGTTTGGAGCACTAGCCTTCCCGCTGTCCTCATGTTCATAAATCCTGCCTAGCAGGCTCAGCTGGCTAGACAGCATCTGGATCTGAGCTGGCAAACCTATGCTTCACCATATGGTTGAATTAGCTCAGGTCTTCATGACCTCAGGCATCTCTGTATTAGACTACTTGGAAGAGATGTGCCCTCCCTGTCATTCTGCTCTGCGCCTGGTCTCCCATGGCCTGTGTCCCATCTGACATACTCTCCCTCTGCCTCCTCGTAGTAGTGGTTATGTTGCACTGCTAAGGGCATCCACCTTGCAAAGGGTCCCTAGCCCAAGCGCAATGCACTGTCTTGCATCCACACGGCTCCAGATTTGCTCCGTCTGCAGTAAACTGTCTCAATCTGCGCTGTGTAACATACTGGCCTGTTCATCATCATTATGACTGGTACTGGCAATCTGGAGTGCTACTGGTAGAGGCAATCTGAAGTGCACAAAATAATGAGAGAACTGTGTTGCAGCACTCCAGAATAATTGCTTTATAGCCTGACTCCAAGGGGATATGGATGTGGCATGTGGGAAGTTTTAAGGGTGCCAAGTCAGCTGGGATGGGGCAGGAGGACTGTGCAGCAGGGTCAAACCCCTTTTGGACTGGTCCAGACTGCCTGCGTGGCACTACCTCTGGCCTGGCTCCTGAGTTTTGTCCCAGAAAGTGAACCAAGCTGGTTCACTCCAGATGAGAACCAGGCTGCAAACTAGCAAATGTGCAACATGTCCTGGGCACCTGACTGCGGGCTCAGATGAAGGAGCCAGGCTATTGGCTGGCTGTAGATCCAGGTTGAACTCTGCATCTGTGTGCCAAATGTTCCCCCAATATTAATCAATGCTGTGTTGCTCCGTGTGGAGGTGGGAGCAGGTTTTGAGGTAAATTGGACCCACAAAATTAATGATCTGGATGATTAGTACCAGGTACTTAAACCGAAACTTCATTTGAAGAAGGAGCTAATGGAGGGCTCTGGAGGGCTGTGCTAGTTCTGCTGAAGAGCACTGCCTGATGCGTAGCCTATTTTTGTGTTGGTCCATGCCTCCTAGCTCCAGGCTAGAGGACATTACCATAGCTGGGTTTTATTTTTCCATTCTGGAGGAACCTCTTAATGAGAAGACTTTGCCTCATAGATATCCCCTCTTCTGTTTCTGACTTACTCTGGTGTAAGAGAAATAAGGATATGGCCCAGAGGGACTAATCATATAAATAAGATTTTAGGATCTGACTCTGAAGTAATAAATGAAAGACTAGCAATTTTGTATTATGAAACCCCAGCTGCACGAACTCTCAACTTCAGTCTAGTGCCTCTACCAGGTTCCAGCTGGCTATCAGAAATCATTTCCACTTCAGTGAAACCAATGTTAAAACTTCCCCTTAATCCTTTTCCAAACCATGCCCACACATTCTAACCGTGTTTATTTTTTCTACAATTCAGCAGAAAAGGCAGTCTGACATCATTCTAGGAAAAGTACAGAATTCATTAGAACAATTCAACTTCAGATTCACCCCTCTTTACCCCCTTTAAGATTTGTCGGTCTGCCCAGTGCTATCAAAGCATCAGTCCCTGCAGCCGGTCCAGCCAGATCCACTCAGAGCATGAGCGGGGTGACTGCCCACCCTGGCACAAGGGCAGGGAGCATAAAAACACAAATAAAAATAGCACAGAATGGAAAAAAAGAAGCATATTTCACAGGTTTTACCACCCATTTTGCTGAGATTTGTGAGATATGGTTATGGCTGGGCCTTCTCACCTTTTGACTATGTTACAGTTCATTCATCATGAGAAGATGGAAGATATCCAAGAGGTGGGTTTTTTTGAGTCGTGTTTATTCTTGTGTTCGCTAGTTGGCCCACGCTTTCTGGAGAGAGAGAGCTAAATTCTCCACCGCCTTCGTCCTGCAAGTGCTGATTAATGACATTTTAGCTGTCTGTAGTGAGCATGCTCATGGGTAGATCTGAAAAGAAACGTTGCCCAGGTTGGGCACATGTGTGCCTGGGATGTGGGGTGAAGAGGGCCCTTAGCTGTCACAGCGTCCTTCCCTGAGGGCGCTTGCGGCACCCTGGGGCACTTTCTCCATGCAGTGCCTACATCTCAGCACCCAGAGCTGACCCCAGGTCTTCCCTTGCACCTGAAAACAGCTTCTTTTCCTTACAATTTATGGATGATGCTGCAGTTTGCTGTGGGACGTTTGCTGCAGCGTGCACTGTGTTTCACTGGCAGGGGAAGTCTTAACCTATTTAAAGTTAAGCTACGGAAACCGTAGGCACGGTTCAGATGAAAGGGGCTATATATAGCAAACGCCAATCCTTACCTTGATGTTTAAACCAACTTTTCTTCCGCATCAGTTGTTTTCATTTTTTTCCCTAAGTGGGTCAGTGCACTTACTGGCGGCTTTCAGTGTTTTGATATTATAGACTGGAAACGATCAGAGACGGCGGGGCGTGGGGGGGGTCACTCTCCACAAAGGTGCCTGGGGTGATTACAGGGAAAGCGGAGCTGTGTGAGGGGCCCAGAGCAAAACAAGTCTTCAGGGAACCTCCTGAGAAGGCTCCCCAGGCAGAGAGGCAGCTCTAGCGGCATGGGGGAGCACCTGTGGCCATGAGGGGGGCCGCCAGGCCCCTGCGCATGGGGGCCAGCAGCGATGCGGGTGGTGCTGAGGGAGAGCACCCGCTGGGGACTGCCATTGCTGCCGCATCGTTATTAGTAACAGTGTTACGGCGGGCGCCGTGCTCCCCTCAGCTTTATTAATTTTGCCAAGGTGCTGCGGTGGGCGAGGGTGGGAGACGAGGTGATTGGGCCGAGGCCGGGGCGCAGGCCCCGCACGCCATGCTGGGGGGGGCGGGGGGAGCAGGCCCCCAATGGCCGCCCTGTTGCCTGGCAACCGCCGAGGCTGGCGAGTGGGGGAAGGGGCGGGTGACTGCAAAAACACGCCACTCTCTTCACTGCGGATTTTATTAAAATACATATATATATATATTTTAATATATATATTTTTTTCTTTTTGACCTCTCTCTGCTAGCGGTGTCCCTGCTACAGGGGGAGGCTCAAAGGCCTCCACAGTGCCATGCCCCAGGGCCAGGGCTGCTGCCGGAGGCCAGCGGTGGGGAGAGATGTAAAAACGCAGTTCGCGCATGGCTTGTCAAACTAGATGTGTCCTGCCTGCGTCTGCAGAAGGAACCACAAGCTGCGAGTGATCAGCGGGATTAAAAGGAATGACACCGAAAACCCTGGGGAGTGTGAAGGGGCTGAGGAGGGTGAAGTCCCTGAGCCCTGGGTGGGAAGCAGCAAATCCTGCAGCACCCTGGTGGGGAAGGGGACAGGGCCGAAACAACCGTGTAAGTCAAATTCAGTGCACTTCACACACACAGAAAAATGAACGCAATTTGCTGGGTTGAAGTGAATTACGCTCCCCGGAGCTCCGGCAGGGAGTGAGTAACAGCGAGCTTTGGGAAGCACGGTGCTTTGCTACCCCCATAATTGTGTTTCTTCCTCTCAAAGGGCAGGATATCCAAAAGAGAGAGCGGACCGCAAGGGGCTGAGCACCACACAGCATCCAAGGCGGTGGGGAGAGGCAGCGGGGTCCAGGGGATGATTCGAAGTCCAGGCTTCCCAAGGCAATGTGGGCCAGAAACCAGCTCCCTGGGGCCAGGGAGCATTTACTTCCCTGCTGAATTATGTTATTTTAACGCACCTTTGGGAAATGCTTTAGACCAACTGAAGGAAAGCAGCACAGTGCCGGATTCCATGGCTAATCCACATGTTTCCCTTAGAAAATAAAGGGACAGCAGAAGCAAATTGAATTCTGCACTTTGCTAAAACGGGGACCCACCAGATTCTGTGCTCTGGATGGAAATCGTGTTCCACTCATATGTGAAATGCCTGCTCCACCTCAACAGCGAGGACGGGTCTGTTTTGGTGCTGAAGACTTTGAAATTGAGTACTTTACAGGAGGCTGATCACTCAGTACACACCAAAGGTCATGTGTCTGTGGTAGCATTAATGTGCCACACTCGCTGTGCAGCTGATTCCATTAAATTAGTAAAATCCTTTTATTCCCAGAGTCCTCCTGCTCCCAGTGTCTTTATCTAGCTTCATCTTCATAAGCCTGGGAGGATGACAGAAGAAGGATTTTTTTCTTCTCTTAAAGCTGTAATTTCCTCTATTTAGAAGATAACTGACTTCAGCCTCTACAGATGAACGTTAGACAGAAAGGTATTAAGCACTGTAAAAATTCATATGCTGTGCCAGCACTCTGAAGTTATTTGTATGTCACCAAAGACAGAGGTTCAGACCAATAGCTGCTTATTGGATGCAGTTATGGAAAAGATTAAACCACTCCTCAGCTTCTGGGGAAGTACGTCATTCTACCCAGATTTGTAGACCACGGTCATTTGGAGATAAGTAATGACTGTGTGTGGGAGACCCCGAAGTGTGTAGGGCTTCAGAAACTTCTAGGCTTGGAGCTCTTTGCAAATCTGGCTCATTTGGGCTGCTAGAAATAGAGGCACCCACAATCATAAGTCACTTTTGAGAAGTCTGGCCATCATGTGCATGCTGATAAATCAGTGTCAGCATATCCTGGAGTGCCAAACTTTTATTTTCCTAAAATCTAGGTCACAAACAGTAGATTTTTTCAACTTGTTTTAGCTAGTCCACATTTTCTTTTCCTTCTTTCTTTTTTTGGGGGGAGGGTGTCAAAATAAGCAAGCTCCTCTTCAGGAGGTATCTAGAACTGGAGACTATTTGCAAGAAAGTGCGATATGTTAGCAAAGTTGCCTGTGGAGAAGAGTAAACCATGAATACTCATATCATTGCTGACCTTTTTCATAATGGCTATAAAAAATCCTTCAGATCCTTCTTTTTCATAAACCAACGTCCCTCTCCCAAAACAACAACCTGAAATAATTCAGCCTCATACTTATGTCAAGCTATCATTGCTCTGCACAGAAACCAAAACAGTTGCTGCTCATGATCGTGTGGGGATGGAAGCACAACAGCATGGCACTCTCTCAGCAACGACTGTATGGCCATGCCACCTGCAGGGTTTTCTGTGCTGCTGCTCAGGTTGGCATAACTTAGTAGTTATGTTGCCAGCAAGCTCTTCTGCCAACTGAAGCACAGCCCAATTCCAAAGATGTGCTACAGCTCATGTTTGAGAATTGCAATGATTTTCTGCAAAGTCTATCGAAGGATCAATGGCTTTTTAAGAATGGTATTGTTTCTGCTGAGTGTAGCAATCTGATATTTCCCAGCGCTCAGAACAGATTCTTCACCACCCTCATTATCCATAATGCCATTAGCTACAAAGTAGTGTCTCACTAATAACCGGCTTTTGCTTATTACTATGAAATTATTCGTCTGTGCCATATGCCATCTATATTCCGCTTCCAAAAACGTGCTAGGGACTCCATTAGTGGCATCCGCTGTTTATTGGGATCACAGCAAGCAGATATTGCTTGAAATGTTCCTATTCACTTGGGCATACCATGTTAGTATTCAGAACAAACTTCAAAACAAACAAAGAAATAAAGAGAAAACAACAGTAGGGAAGGAGCGCTCCCTTTGTGTTTTAATATTCACATATTTTATTGACAGTTTGACAAATGCAACTTCATCCATGGTGAGCTGGTCTGAGGGGGACAGACACCAAACTAAGAGCACTAAGTATTAAACAGGAATTTCCCCTGTGCTTATTTGCCCATGCCTCAACTCTGCTAAAACATTTAAAGGGTCATAAATAAAAGCAAAGCCATAACCATTGTTATGCTATAAGACTCAATATCTACTGGGCAATAAGGAGCACAAAGAAATAAAAGGGATTCAGTGCCAGGAGGTTTAAAGGGGCAGTATTTGAAAATTGTAACTGGAAGAAAAGGCTTCAGTTCTGATGCTCAACAACCAGCAACTCAAGAGAACAGTCTGTTTTAAAACCCAGGATGGTTCTTCCTCCTGTTAAGAAAGATGGGAGCCATTTTGATTTACACTGTAGATTCCAGTTAAAAGAAACAAACAGATTAATTCCATTGCAACACTGTAAGGGCAGCTATTGCACACCCTATTTTTCACTGGCTGATTTCCAGGAGGAAATTAGTGTGAGGATTATTGATGCTATCTGGCTCCCATACACGTTCATGCATATGGAGAAAGCAACAAGAGTGCAACCATAAAAATAGGAACCAAAAGCAGGACAAGTCCTGAATAAACTAGGTGGAGATTGGGGGGCAGATCTGGGTGGCAGACTATAGTTAATATATGAACTCTTCTAAGACATATATATACAGGCAGACAGACACACATGTGCACCCACATATTTATATGCACATTTAAAGAAGACACACCAAAGGAACCTAACTGTAAGCTAATAACAGTTAGGGTGATATCATATTCACACACACACTCTGAACAGCATTTCCGGTACTCAAGGCCCTGATGTGTTGGACACATATTTCCTGAAGGTGTTTCATGCATAACACGTACTTCCCCATGCTTGGCACACACATTTATATGCCACACTTTCTTTGCAAACTTCCGCTCACCTGGAGGCAAGCCTTGGCTTCTGCTGGACAAGTGAAGGAGCAGACTAGTCCTTGGGCTTCTCCCAGCTCTTTCATCACAGCTCTTGTGGTTCATAGGCAAGGTCTGTTTTAAGCCATTGTAGAGCTCCATTGCCCAGCCTGCAGTTGGCTGGCCACCGGGTAAGCTTTGGCAAGAGCAGAGCAACCTGACAGCTGCTTAGCTGCTTACAGAGCCAGAGCAGCCATTTCGGTAGCTAAGCAGGCATAGGGAAGCTTGGATTATGTCTCATTTCTTTCAAATGACTCGTCCACCACCTCCCTATTCACTTATTCCCAGAGACTACAGGACTGATGATAAATGGCCAAAACCCTTCCAGAGAGTCCACCATCCTGAAATAAAATCATGTTGATGAGCAGCATGAACATAATCAGAATGGGGATCAAAAACAGGGCTTTATTTTTATCCATTATCAACCATTGTGGTAAAGGATTTGCAAGTGCATTTTGCACCTGGGATGGTAAACTCTGTAGAAGCCTTCACTACACACCAGAATGGCAGATGAAGTCCTGCGAATGAGTTCTCAGTACTCATCTGGATCTAAAGATGAAATCCTGTGCACGCTTTCTACTGTTCTGTGCATGCATATAGGAAGATCCATATGTCTAGCTTAATGTAAAAAGGAAGATCCATATATCTAGGTTTATCTAAAAATTAGGTGCCCAGTCTAAACTAAGACGCTCCCTCACTGGACACTAATTCCCTCCCTAGACAATGAACAGAAGCAGGCACCTCCAGAAGGTGGTTCAGGTCCCCTCAAACAGGTACCCACCTAGGAGGTGTCTTCTCTCCTCCCATTAACAATAGAAGCTATTAAATATAAATAACCAGCCTAGCTGCCCAGCTTTCAGATGGCTGAAGTCAGAAAAGGTGAATTCCATTCACAGTGTAGAATTTTTGTATTTGTTTTCTTGTTTTGTACAAAAATATATATCTCTTATAACTGGGCATCTGAAAGCACACAAAGACTGTACGGGAATGGACTTACTGCGTGAAGCTAAGGCATCTCAGGACTCCTTCCTCCACATTAGCGCTGGCTAAGCTACCCATCACATGCTGTTCCACTGCCACAGCACTTGGCATTGAAGGGCTGTGACCACCCTTCATTGGGGTGCAGACTTGGCTGCAGGCACTAGGATGTTTTCCTGGCCTGCATGAAACTGTTTCAAAGTCTGCCCCAGAGACGGTAGCCTTCTTATTTTGAAATATTTTCTGTCTTCTTACATCTTGGTTTTGTGATAAATGAAATTATTGGACTGTTATCTCAATCCTTCAACATTAAACAATTCATTTTAGCTTTTGGCTTTTATGATCAATGGAAAGCTCTTAATCAAAGCTGCCAGCAGTGTGCTTTTATTTAAGGCTCACGATGATTAATGAAAATGTATATGATCTCAGTTGTGCTAATTCTTGCTAGCTATGCCGAGCACTCACAACAGTCAGGGAGGGTGACCAGCTCTAGTCTGCTTTGTGCACCACCAGTAGAACTGCTGGCTAAATCCCATTGACAAGGCTGTATTCTCAGCCCCATACTGATCCCATAGTGGCAAATCCAAACATGAACCTAGGACTGTGGGCTGTAGGGCTGTAAGTGAACCCACCATCTGGCCCCAAGGGAACCTACATTACTGAGGGTGAGTCGATAGTCCCCCAAAAGAAGCCAGGCTGGCAACCAGAGCCCAAGGTGAGTTTGCACAGTAAAAAGAAGTGTCCTTTTTTTGAATGGGATCAATTCATATATACCCATGGAAATCAGTGGGAGACTAGAAATATGGAACCCCATATGAGACAAAGTGCATTGTGTGAGTCTGTTTCTGCCAGCTTGTGGGGCTGGCAATACTAATAGTACTAATAGGGTTCACTCACTATAACCAAAACCAGCAATGACCAAGCAGCTCAGAATAATTTAATAGCTCTTCACTGTATTCTTTAAAGTGAAAATTCCAATTTAAATTTCAACTTTGTGATAGATAGGGGAAACCAAGGGCAGAGCAAAGATTGCCTTGCCACTTTCTGGAGGAGATAATGGTAAGCAGGGCTGATCCTGCAATGGAGATACGCAAGATGAATCAGACCACAAGTCCCCATACAGTTCTTGCAGCTGAAATCAACTCCGAATGGCATTTGATAAGTTATGTCAAAATCTATCCTGGAAAGATAAGAAAAAGGACCTATGTCCTGGTGATGATCTTCGGGGGTGAAATACACATTTGGATCCACTGTGTTTGTGGGTAAGTCCAGGAATGTCTCTTGAGGCATTGTCAGATTAAATCTGCCAGTGCATGGAATTTTGTACTGTGCTACTGTATTTCCAAGGAGGAAGACACTGTCATCCATTGTTAGGAGTCTATCAATCACCTCTGTGGAACCCTGGCCTCATTGAAAAAAAAAGAATTTGAAAAAAGACACAATATCTGTGAATGGAACAGCATTCTGGTTTCCACTCAGAAATAATAATAATAATAATAATAATAATAATAATAATAATAATAATAATAATAATAATAATAATAATAAAAGAAATTGAGCAAAATTGGAGGCAAAAGCTTTAGAAGTAAATTGCTAGGTAGTTATAAGACATGAGCAGATGCCATACAATCATTCAGTGAAGCTGCCATGTAGATTGATCTGAAAAACTGGCAAATCTTGGAGACAAAAAGCTTCTGAAGAGAGTAAGAACAGGTCTACAATGTGAGAAAGAAGGTGGAGCTGAATAATAGATAGTACTTATAGTGATTTGGGTGTGTTTGATAGTGCCAAAGAAAATTCATTTATATTATTCTGTCCACTCACATCACAGATCAAAGAGAAAAAGTAGCGCCAGTAATTCTTAGAAAAGATTTTTCCATCAGGAGAGGTGATAATCAAGCATGCATGTGGAGGTGTAAGAATTATGGATGAAGACCCATGCTGGTACCTTTTTGATAAAAGAAATAGTCTAATGGATATAAGGATGCCTTGCAATTAAGTTGTTAAAGCAAAGAGACAGGAAAATAATTCTCTTCTGAAAACAGCTGGGTCACTGATTCATTGTGTAACCATGGGCAAGTCCTGGGACTTCTTTGCATCTTAGTCATTCCAGCTGTTCAACTGCATGAAAGCAGAATGGATCACAGTATGCTCCAATGCTCAATATGCTGCAGATGCTGTTGCTGAAAGAAGCATTCCTGGCTAAATAAGCTCACAACGCAAAACCAAAAGAAACCAGGGATAGCTGAGAGCACCAAACAATGTCAGCAGTGTTTGTGTTGTCTCTTGAATCCTTTGTACTGTCTTAGCTCTTCATGGTCATATTATCCTGTAGCTCAAAGTGCACTGGGTTGTATTAGATTAGATTTAAAACTCCCCTATCTTTTAGAGGTATTCTTTATAGTAAATCCCATATATATCTCCAAGTAAAACAATGTGAAACTCAGGATTAGTTTATTGTACACATAGCCCCAGAACGTTTTCATGTATACATATTCAAACCTGCAAACATGCTACTGCTTAGAGCTGTTTTGAAATGGTTCATCAAGAGATAAATTATTCCTATCACAAAATATTTCTGCAAGTTGGAATCATTGAAATAGCACTATGACACCTATATTTTAGAGTAAACCCCTCTTCAAGAAAGAATATCTGTCAAAGTAATAAATAATGTCTGTACTAAACTGAAGCACACAGTAGACAGAAATATAGGTTAAAAATCTTATAAAGCATTGCTGACTTTGGGACCCAGTTCATCACAGCATTTAATTGTATGCAGGTCCTTCCATCCTGATGCAGCAAAGCACTAATGCATATATTTAATTCCCATGATGACTAAAGATCTAAATAGGAATGGGATTACTCATTTTTAACATTTTTACTAGTTCTTCATTTTAAGCAGATATTTAATGTTTCATGTTTTACTGAGTTGGATCTAGGCTCTAAATTTATTAAAAGAAAGATTTTAAGGTTCTACAGGAAATTTCAAGCACCTTTCTGAGAAAGGTCAGAGTTTCTTAGCTTCTGAAAACATCATGCAATTCCTGGAGATTCTCTGGGCTATGGTTGGAGAGCAAACTGTTACACTGATTTTTAATGATGCTTTTGAGGTCACTCTGAACTGTAGCAAATGGAATCATTTCTGTCTAACCACCTGCTCAGTGATATATGAGAATCAATCAAGTTTCCAGGGGCTGTGTACCTACATCACAGACTTGCAGCTTCTTCTTCCAGGACCACTTGATGAAAGACTTCGGTGAGTGAATGGGCACCAGAGAACTGATACCCACTTATCTCAGGAGATTAGCTTTTACCTCAGCAGCATTTATCTCAGCAGCATGAGAAAAACACATTGCCAAGGCAGGGTGGAGTAATGTGCTGTACTTGTTAGGTAGGAAAAAATTAAGCAACTTTGTGCAGAATGTGCAGAAATCGATGGGGCACACACATTTGGTTACTGTGTGCAGTTCTGGTTGGTCCTTTCCAAAAGGGATATAGAGGAAACAGAGAGGATACAGAGAAGGGTGAAGTGGATGATCAGAAGCATGGGGCTTCTTACGCATGAAGAAGGACTAAAGAAACAAAGACCCTGCTGTTACCCTTCAGTAGTCACAAAGACGACAGAGGCAATCTATGCCTGAGGTCTATATATTACCACAGATGGCACATGGGAAGGTGAGCAGGGAGCAATTTTGTTCTCTTACCACAAGAGTTAGGAGGCACTCCATGAAATCAGCAGGCACCAGGTTTGAAAACCAACATAGAGAGGCTGATTTCACGCTGTGCGTAATTACAGCTCTGCAACTCATTGCCTTAAATGGCTCAGAGCAACTGAAAAGGGGATTAGAAAAGTTCATGGGGAAGAGTTCTATTGGTAGTCTATTAAACTGTATTCCAGATACAACCTCTGGCTTGGGAAATCTTATAATAGCTGGCTTGTGGAGACTGAAAAGATGTACCGAGAGAAGTGTCACATGGCATTAGCCTTTTTTTGCATACTCTTTTCTTACATGTCTGCTTCCATCCACTGTAGATTAGGTGATTTTGCTCATCTTGAACTAGATGAACCTTTGGTCTGCTACAATATTTTGGGGGGGGGGGGGGGTGTCATGCTCTTATGCACCCCTTAAGTGGGAGGGATCCTACTGCCATTTCTGCATCTTGTGACGCAGGGTAAATTGCACCAAGAAATGGTAAGAGGTGGGGTTAATCTCATTAACTCCTCTTCTCTAATAAAGCTGCTACTAAATAAAGCTCTGGTTCTTCTGGAAACAATGTCTCCCCACAGGAAGAAAAACACTATGCTCTGTGGCTTCATTGTCTTGTCTTAAGACGGAGGAAACAGGCAAGGCATGCCAACTCCTTGCCAGTTTGATGGCAAAAAACTGAGTTTACATGACTAAGAGCTACTAAATTAGCATGTTGCACTCCCTAACTATGGTGACTTTGAGGAGGAAATTTTTCTGTCACTGACAGAGTGTCAGCCCAAAGGGGACATTATTGGGTCTTATACATGGCTTTCCACACACAGTTAGGTCTCAGAAGAAAGTTATCATTGTAGATGCTTTCTACTCTCCTCATCTCTCTCAGAAAAGCCACCATCTGACAGTGTTTTTTTCTGGGCCCGAAACACAGGAGTTCTGTGTGTGTCAAGGAGCATTTCATTAATGATGCAGCAGCAATAGCAACAGCAATATTTGGGTTGGTTCAGTGGAGAAACAGAGACTTGAAATAGGAAAACATATTATGAAATCAGGAGCTAAATTCTTGCCCAGGTGATAATGCACTAATTTCAAGTTGAGGGCAGAGAAATGTGGCTTCAGTTTTATGCCACTGGAGATTAGGGGGAGGGGGGGAGTGACTTAACAAGTGCAGTGGTTTATTTGCAGAGTGCACTACAATCTGATTTGAAGTCTCCATTCCAACTTGGTTTCCTGCTCCCGAAACTGCTTCATTAACCCCTTCCCCCACTGTAGAGATGAGTATTTTGTGCTCTGCTGAACTGTTAAAGCACAGGACATGAGTCATCACGACTGAGCAGACTTTGCCTGTTCTTCCCATTGCTCAGCCTTGCTCTGAAGGAGTGTTATGCTGAGAGCTGTTGACATTAAATCTGAACATATTTCGATGGCTGTTGCTCTGTGGGCAACTGAAGCAGGCTCATAACTGCGGATTTCAAGAACAAGCTTTGGGGAAGCCCTCCTCTGATCACAAACGGTGACTCACAAACTGCATGCTCTGCATTCAATTCAAGCACATAAAAGGTGGTTTACTCAGGTAGTGATGAGGGGTCACATTCTCAAGTGCATGGCACCTACAGTCAGAATGAGACTTTTCTCAAAGAGATCAGTTCCCATGGATGCACCTAAGGAAATAACAGCCATGCTTTCAGCAGTGCAAGCTTTCACAAGAACTGAGCAGGAAATGAGCCAGGCCTGGCCTCTTTTGGCCCCTGAAAGCTCAAACTAGGCTCAGAAGAAACTCTCCTGTTTATTTCAAATGCCTGGGATCAGGTCTGAGGAGATGCCTAAAAGGGACCAGATGTCTTGAATCTCTGGCCATGTCCATGCATGCTGTGCCAGCTAGGACGTTCTGGCCTTATCTACAAGGCAGCACAATGCAAGAAGTGTCTCCAAAGCATCAATTAATGGTCCTATTAACGTAATGCTTCCCACCCCCACCACTGGTGTCACTATCTTTTCCCCAAGAGCAGTGCATGTATAGCACTCCCTGTGCTGACATGAGAAAAAGCCATTTAAATCCCCTGAAGACTGAATGATTAGCACAGGAGCTCACTAAAATGCTGGCAGTTGTTCTTTGGCAATTACATTAACAGGACTCTGTAACAGAGAAAAATAATGAAATATATTCTCATTAATTGTTCTGTCCCTATCTGAGAGGAACAACAAACCTTTCCATGCTGTGGGGTTTATGTTCCTCATGCTGCGACACTCCCAGATGATACGACTTGCAATAGGGAAGAAGCAGCTTAAGCTTGCTGGTTGGCCTGGAGGGAAAGCCGTATTTCAGGAAGTATTACTGCAGGCATTCCAGCTCGAGGAAAGTGTGGTAAGGCTCTCAAACTCGCGACACTGTATTTAACAGCCTGCATTCTTTCCCAGTTTCACCTTTCATTTTAATAGGCAATATTTTCTGTCCAAATAGCATTGCTGAAGAGAGAGGCATAACAGATGACAGAATGCTTTAGTGGACTTAGTCCTCCTGGGTTAAAACAAAGCACAAAAGGCTTAGAAACAAAACACACACATGGAGAAGGAGGAATCTCCCTCCTCTGTTTCAATGAAACAAACACTGGCAACCAGTGTCATGAAAAAGCAGCAATATGAGGGTCAGTAGGGGAAAATAAGGAAGTCCTTTCTACCCATAGAGCTGAGGGTAATATGGAAAGAGGTCAGAGCTTGCAGGTATCCATGCATGGACACATGGTGTGTGTACATTACCAAGTAGGAAGGTGTTGTGGGCCAGGGGGGAGTTAATCACCCGGCTCTGGAGTGGGGCAGAGTTTGCCATGAGCTAGCAATGGGCTAGCAAGTGGGAGTAGAGAGGGAGCATATGGCAGCTCCTGGCTCTAGATCTGTTTTGGGGGACTGGAGGAGAAGAGAATCTGTCTTCCTGAGTCAGGCATGGGCAGTGTGGCTCCCAGCAGGAGAAAGCAGAGAGCAAAACTTGCTGGAGGCAGCCAGGCTGTGATTTTAACAGTCCCTTTCTGCTGCTACTCTGTCACAGCCCTGGATGGCAACACTAATAAACGTGTGGAAAGAAGAAGGTCACTGGAAGGGCTGCTGTGCTGCCTCAGGGTGTCAGTACTGCAGCATCAGGACTGGAGCAGGACCTCGTCTCCCCATGTGGCTGCAGCCACATTCCCCCACTGGTGACTTGTCCCACGACCAGTAGATGTTGTGACTTAGTGGGCTATCATGATAAAGGCCTTCAGACAGAAAGCCTTATCTGCTGCCATTGGGCTTCGGGTCCCAAAGGCAAGGGATTTAAATCCCAGAAGAAAAGGTAGCAGCCTTTTGTGTGACTGCTTTTATGGCAGGATGGTGCAGCTCTGTGTATGCCTTGCAGAAATTGCTAGCAATCACAGATCTGTAAGGCCTTGGCATAGCATGGCGTGCAGAGGCCTACTCCAACCCAAGACAGGCATGTGTAGTTGCAGCATTTCTCACCACAGATGGTCAAGGGGGCTTTGAAATTAGCATTTATTTTTTCTCTCCAAAATACACATTCACTAAACAACTGCTACCCAGAGAATGCTTTAAAAGAAATACATACCTTTCTATTGTTTATTCTGCCTATAAACCCCACTCTTTCACATGAGCTTTTGTCTGTCTCAACTAGTTAGACTGTCAATGCTTTCAGACAGGACCAATGTACACCCTACAATTAGTTTGTAGTAAATTTGCTCCCTCTCTGTTTAAGTATGTGACTAACACCATGGCATTCCAGTCTTACTTTGAGCTCTTTATACTACTGTAGAGCTACAAGTGATAACAAAATTCACAACGCTACGTAGAGATACAGGGGGGACGCTTGGCAGGTGACCACATCAAGCATGAGGAGCTTTTACTTGCATGGGTTTCAAAAGATCCAAGAAAAGCATAAAAAGCAGAGCTGCTTGTAAATTTGCCCAGACATGACCATTTTATTCCTGCCTTTTTTGCCCCCAGTGGTTTTGAAGCTGGCAGGCAGGCAGGCAGTTGTTCCTCCAAATTTCTTTCCTCCCACATTTATGAATACCTTGATGCTAAGAGCTCTTCAGTGGCTGATGCAACATCTGATCTGACTCCATACAGTTGCTCTTTACCATCCGTATTATTCCCTCTCACATCATGGCCAAAGGGACTGAACTTTTCTTTGCCAGGGAATGGGCTCCCAGGCAAAGCAGACTCTCAGCTGGAAGGATCTTTTTAATCAGCTGCTCCTCTGCCCTACAGACAGAGCACAGCAGCATCCCCTTCAGCCCCTTACCAGTGCATCCTCCCCCTGCTCTGCTGCCCTGCTGGGGCACGGTGGTTTGCTGCAGGCCAGGATCCTTTGTAGTAGCTGCTTTGGAGGCAAGAACTGGCGGAAAAAGCAGGCAGAGAGCAGTTACTTCATAACACGTACCCAAGTTCTTGTTCTTAAGCTGCTTCAAACCCACTTCCCTTCAGGATGGCTAATGCTACTGTTGTGACAATGACAAAAGTGGGCACTCCACATCCAAGGTGTCATTTTAGGACTGCCAGATGGCCTGAGGAAATCAGAACAGTCCTGCTCGCTGGTGTTTTATCCTGATAACATCAAAAGATTTAATTTTGGCGTGTGTTATCTGGCAGCCATGGCCCCATCATTTGTTCTAGCACCTGCCTCTGCCACTTGGTAGTGACTGGGGTGGTTGCTCTAGCACCTTCAGAGGGTGCTCCTCAGGCTCTGAAGAGGTAATTCTCTGTTTGGGGTGATTTCAACCATCCCACTTTTCTCCATCCACCAAAATCATTAGCTGGGTTTTGTAAAGAGCAGGTGCCTCATGCTTTTTGCACATCACCCAACAGCACTGCTCAGTCAAAGGCGCTGGGGCCGTGTAATGCGGACAGTAACAGGCATGTCTCTGCACATGTAGGAGAATGCCTGAGCACAGGAGTAATACCCCAGGGAGCCTCAGCTCCCAGCTCTCCTGCAGGGCCTGGGCTGCAACAACACAGGTGGTTTGCAGAACAGGCTGGGGATGTCCTGGCAGAGCCATATGCAGAGCAGTGCCAAGAGCCTGCTCTGCTTGCATTGTGCTCCATGGATGCTTCAGGCCTCTTATTTTTATGAGCTCCACATTCCAGCACTGCTGGGTTTTTGTTAAATGCACACTTTGCTTTGTTTTATTTTTTTCCCTTGCTGGCACACGCAGCTTAGGCAAAACACTTGAATATTTTGTCTTAAGTATTTACTTCCTCACAAGCAGCCAGCCTGGCACCCAGTCAGATTCCCAAAATAATCCAGTAATGACTTAAGTAAACCGCCTGCAGGTGTTGCTCAGCTGTTTCATTGTGAAGAGGCCTTGAACTTTGCAGTGGCCCTTTAAAGCCAGGAATGGATGGTGCAATACTTGCCTTTTCCCCTGCTGCTGTGGCTTGATACTCTGCTTCTACTTTGGGGTGGGGATGTGGCCACCTGGCCCTCCTCCTCTGACTACCTGCTGCTGTGGCCTTTTTTCCACTCTCAGCTGACACTCTGAGATCATCTCTAGCACTGCTGTTCCTAAAATATTTTGCCATCTCTCCCCCACTGCAGACAATGGAAGAGGAAAATGAAGCAATTCAGAAGGGCTGCTCTGATGATTCCCTCCAGAAGCCACCCTAAATGGAGAACTACGTCGTGCTCTGCTAGAAGGAGGATTTTGTTCCCTGATTCAGTAAAAGCCAGGTGACCAGACTTGACATACCTTCTAAGGGAGAGAGTTTAGTGCCAGGTTTATGCTGTGCCTGTAATGTACTCAGGGATGCACTTGTATGGTGATGCGAACGCAACACTCCGTTTAACCTAACTAGCCTTAGGCACGATGGGATGACTTAAGGTGCTGACTTAGGCCTTCTGCAACTGTACAAGCCTGACCCCTTCCTGGGCTTTGGCTTGTGCAAGCCTGAACAATCCTGTACCACCACAACTACACTGCTATTAGTAGTGCAAATAAAGCAAGAGCTCGAAGTTGCTGCACACCTACTTCCCCATACAGTTCAGTTGTAAACCTGCTCCCACTGACTTTTTTTTTTAAGACAGGGAGTTAGGCTAGGGGAACACTTCTGAGAGGTCAACCTCTAAAGGCAGTTTTAAAAAAACTTCTTCACATGACATTTCACACATACCTGTTCGTGTGTGCCTGCATGCTATTGAAGTAAGTGCTAACCCAGTTGTGTTTCCACATGCAAGTGACTTAAGTACACATGCACAGAAAATGTATGTAGATATGTATATATACCTGCACACACACACACAGACTGGGGTAGAAGGAGGAGTACTGTATAAATCTGGCTGCATAAGCATTAGAAGCAGATTCAATAATCACCCAAATATGGACCCAAATGTTCCTTCTTTTGCTACTAATTGATCTAATGGATTTCATATTTGTAACCAGGCAGTGGTTTGTATTGTTTCTTTTTGTTTACTGCTTTTGAAAAAAAGAAAATACTAGAACATAACACATACCATATTTGCACATGTAATAGCCATGTACCCCCAAGCAACTGCCAATAGGGATTACTAACAGCTTTCAATGGCTGCACTTTGATTTAGGATAGCAAACTCTGAGGCAGAAATCCTCAGTCGCTATGCGCACAAATCCAGTGAGCTATGTATATTTATCCATTTTAACAGCAACACAATATTCTAGGTACTTAATTGAAAACATAGTGTTGTTAGGATAGGAAAACATGATTTGCTTTTATTCAGGCTGGAAAATAAAAGACTTGGGGCAGGGGAGGGGGGGGCTGAGACAACAGATTAGTGTCTGAAGTGGGAATAGATCCTCCATCTCAACATACCTATCTAATTGCTGTGTGGTCCTCTCCCTCTTTGAAAAGACATCCTTTTCTTACTCATTAATGCTTTGCTTTACCTCTATTTGTCCATCCACACTCTTCCCCCCTGACTTTGTCTCTTTTATTCTCATTTCCTTTTCCCTCTGATCTCACACAAGTTTCAGTCACTCTACCAAGCCTCCCCCTTTAGCGAGGAAACCTGAGCGAATCCTTCTACTCTTTTCTGAGATTGTCAGGCCCGGTGGGGAAGCCAATACCACAGCTGCCTATGCCATGCTTGTTCTGTCCACTAAAAAGAATTGCATGGTCTACAGCTCTCAAACTGGCACCTTTCAGGAGTGCTAAATGCTCTTAATAAGTAAACAAAATGTAGGCTATTTATCAGAGAAATCAGAATGGCACCTTTGCAGCTGTTCCTGTCTCATGAGGAAATGCATATAATTAGGTAGGTTTTTTTTTAATTTAAAAAACCACTTAATTTGGTACCACCCTGGTCTGTTGAATAGATAAGTATGTATCTAGGCAAACTTTAAAATACATTCTCTGTAAGAGTTAGCAGCAAATCTCAGAAGGAGCCTGTTATAATTGGATGGGTGTGTATTGGGACAGGTTTAAAAACATTTTAGTATAGCCAATGGACCAGCTATGCTATCAGATCACTTAAATCCAGATTTATTTTTTAAGAGGTAGACTATTGAAAGCCACTGTGAGCCAAGTTAGAGGAGTCTGCCATAGCACTTTCAGGATCAATCCAAGCTATTCTCTAGCTAATGCCAATCAATAAAACATGTCTTTGTCTGTGCATTTCTGGATACAGCTACGCTCTCATATTAGGCAAATTATCTCCAAAGGGTACCATTTCATAGAGCCAATTATATATATAACAAGGAAATTTCTGCTTTTCCTTGTTGAGATACTGAAACAAAAGCAAGGCTGATTTACATGTGTTGTACATATAAAATGAGGGAACAGGCGTGTATCAAATATTGTTTTAATTATTTTTCACTTGTAGTTCTCCATATGTTTGCACTGCAGTCAGTGAACAATGGGAGAGCTCTCCTGTGGTTAATTTTACACCTGTAAAGTCCCCTGGATTCAAACCAAGATTATGTGGCCAAGCGGATAAAGTATCTGGCTTATTGGGCCAATGAATTCATATGCTCCAGGGGGTTAGAGAAAATGGGGAGAATATGAGGAATTCTGTTATTTTCAGTCTTCAGCAGATTTTCATGACTTTTACCCTCTCAAACACCTGAGAAAAAAAACAGCTTCAGTTCTTCAAGGCAAACAGTTAAGAGCACTCAGTGTGCCCTGTGCGATGTGCAGGCAGTGATGAGGGAAGCCAGGCTTCCCTGCAGGGCCTGCTGCCCACATCCCTGCGGGTGCTGGAGCCAGGGGTGTGTGCAGAACAGCGGGGACACCCAGAAGGGGCACTTCAGATTTCAGCACTGCAAGGCCTTGTCCTTTCATAGGACTTGTAAAGACACGTCAGTTGTTGTCAGGACAAAAGCAATCAAGAGACTGTATGACTTTTTGCTGTTAGGACCCTGGCTCAAGCCACTAGGGTTTCAACATGGAGCCTTGCAACAGGCTTCCCGTGTGACCTTGGGCAAGTCACAGCCTCTGGGCTTCAGCTCCTCCGTCTGTAAACAGGAAAACAATGTTTCCTGTCACCCCCTTCTTACCCATTCAGATTGTGAATGTTGTCTGGCAAGGACTGTCTCTTACATGCGTCTCTCACCTTCTACAGCAAACTCAGACCTCTGCCATAGCCACTACATGTTACCATAATAGAAATTAATAGAAATAATTAGTACTTCACAATCAAGCAGATTTAGTATGCCTGGGAATCTGACATTAATGTATTAATAGCATAATTTACAGTGCATCATTGGTATTCTTTGTGAGCCATGACCTATATTCTGATATAAAGGATCTTCAAGGTTCCTTTGCAAATAAAAGTAAATGTTAATTAAAGCACTTTCTTTGAAAGGCTTTCTTTAAAATGACCTACAATTCCAATATTTATTTTATGGTGCGTATAGACAGGAGGATTCACAGTCTTACAGGAAATGTCACATGAATGGAGAAAGGAAAGAGAAAAAAACCCTGTAAGGAAATTAATTCCCTTCTACAGCGCATAAGAAGATAGACTTAGGGCTTCAAGTAGCCTGATGTGAGGAGGGTACCCATTACAAATGGTTGAAACGTGCAGAAAAGGTTTGGATCAATTTTTCTTTTTAATGTAAGGGACGGACAGGATATACAGAAATGAAACGTAGTCTAACATTAGTGTTGCTCTCAAGATAGAGGTTTGGAAGTATTTTATTCTCCCTTTCATAAAATTTTATCTCTTAAAGGAAATTCTCCTACATAGCTTATTTTAGCTTTGAGGTGTTATCTTTCTACCAAGTCCTTTGCAGTATATTTTTGGTTATGTTCACAATGCACTTCAGAACATAAGATCATGTATAAAATCCAGTGCCTTTTACAGACAGAAAAATGTTCCTCTCCTTTTGTGCAGGACAATTCTTTTTGTGCATTTCTTCCAGTTAAAGGCCTACTAACTCATCTAAAATATATAGTCTTAGTGTAATATGCTAAAACATTCAGACCTCCAAAAAATATTCTTGTTTTTATTCAAAATGAAACAAAAAATCAAACCCACAAAGTCTCTAGGGAATCAAAGACTCTGCTATTGTTCTTTCATTTCTGATGCAAGTCAGGAGATACCAGACAATACAAATTACTAAGCCACTACTCACTTAGTTGTAATTCCTGAAACAACAGCTCTCCCAGCTGACCTTTCCAAGTTAGGATAATGCACATAAAGACAAAATAGTTCTCAGTGCTCAAAAACTGAAAGCTTTTATGTAGCCAGGTATGCAGCAAAGCTCAGAAAGAGGTAAATCAGACTGATGTCGCAATAGGGGAAGGTTTCAGCTGGAGCTGATGTAAATGGGTTTGTTCTGCAAGAAAGTGGGGGTGTGGAAAAGCGGTTCATACATACGGGGGTATAGATAGATGGGGGGGGAGGCAGACAGAGGAAAAGGCAAAGAGGCACTAGGAAGAGAAAGGATATGTCTATACTCTGGCAGAAGGGGTACTTGACTCAATCCTAAAATAAGGATAGGCAGGGCTTCACTAGTAAAAAGGCACATAGGTCTCAGGAATTGATCCAGGACAAGGTGTACAGCAGCAATATGCTTCTTTCAGCACTTTTTCTTTGAATACCCTAGAATTCACCAAAGAAGATAAATTACGCTTTATAATATAAGCCTCCTGAGGGGATGTTGCTAAAAGGCTGTCAGCAGAAGAAGAAAAAGAAGAAAAAAAGTGTTCAAAGTGTGCATCTAGGGTTAGAAATGCCACATTTCAACTCATCTGCAGCTAGAGAGATAAGATACATTTACAGTTGTTCACTTGGCTGAAGACTAAATGCTCATTACAAAAGCTATTTCAAAATAGTTTAATATTAAATTTTTTATTCACACATAACCCATATAAAACTAAAAGTTTAGCTACACTAACAGTCTTACCTATGTCCATCAAGATCTTCAGAAAGCTTCCCTTTGGCTTCAATTTGGTTTTGAGTCAGGCCTTCAAATAAAAGCCAGACTCTACTTATTACAATAGTACTCAGACTCTGTGCTCAGGAACCCTTTTGCACAGTGCTGTATATAGAAACAAAAATAAGGCATCCCTCAGCCCAAAAAAACTTACTGTCATGGTTTCAGCATCCCTTCACTCTGTGAATGACAGTGTGCTTTTAGTTCACGATCACTGTCATTTTCCTGACACTTAATTGAATGGACTTTCCTTGGAGAAATTAAGTCAGGGAAACATCTTCATAGTCCAAAGTACTGAAGATGAGATTTCAACATTTTTACAAAGCAGTTAAAATTCACTGATTATTATTGTGGCAATATTCCTAGATCTGTGTGACACAGAGGAAACCTGGGCTTTAACTCACATTCCCTAAGCAAACATTTGCGGTAGCTTAAGGCATTACCACCCCTCACAGTCTTGCTTTCTGCTTTCATAGGAGTTGGCAGAAGAGCCTGTGGGCTCACACCTCAGCAGGTCCTGTTCAGAGCGCAGGGTATGAGTGCAGACTGGCCTTCCTGAGCAGAGCACGCTCCGGTACCAGACTACGAACTGGAGTGGGGAACTTGCACACCCAAGTTGCCGTCTGCGAGTCTGCCTTGAGGGTGGTAACTCCCAGGAAGGGAGTGGGAGAGCTAAATTTGCCAAAACTTGCCTGAGTGCACTCCCCCCCCCCCCAATTTTCTGCATTTGTTCCCCATGATCATTTGATGAGGTATTATACTTTTCTTCCCCATTATTTATTTCACTGACACTCTTACTTGCTAACTTAGACTCCGATTCTTCAACTGTGTTTGCATATGTTAATTTTTACTACCTTCAGTAGTCCTAAATAGGACAGAGTTAAGCACTTAGATGCTGTTTGTAAAATTGGGCCATAGGCACCATTATCAGTTTAATAAATTCAAAGCCATAAAAAAAAGCTTAAATAAATTTGCTTTCAGACTAAGCAAGACTAGTTTTTGCCCACTGTTTCTGAGAAAAGGCTTTAAATATGCAATTGTCTTACAAAAATGGAATTGAGAAAAGCCACAAAAAACACAAAAAAGGTTTTAATATTTGGGTGTTTTTTTCAAATACAGGATGTGTGTAGCCTTTGTCTGTTGGCTTGCTATAGGAAAAGTACCTATTACTGTTACTACAGTTAAAGGGAGAAAGGAATTGCATCCAAAAGCAAGATCACTGTGTAAAAAGTCTCACTTGCCAAACAGAGAGAAGTAAAGAATTCTACAGATATTTGCATTTGTTTCTCTCTGCTTCCAGTGAACACCGGAAGTGTCTGTAGAACTACATCCTCAAAAAAAGACAAATTGTGCTCTACTAGCACCTCCATGAGATCAAACAGTAGAAAAATAATCTTTACATATAATCCAAATACATGGGAAAAATTATGAAAACAATGTTTAAGAAGAGAAGTTCAGCGATGTGTAGAAGACAAAGATTTTAATAGATTGCTGCTTTAAATGACTGAATTTGTTTTCAAGAAGGTCATGGGCATAAAGTTGAAAAATAACTCTTCCTCCAGAGCAGTGGCAAAAGGAGAATGGAAAATAGCTACACTAAAAAGTTATCTTTGATCTCTTGTAGAGAAAGTGGTAGTTTCTTTACTTCTTTGTATTTTTCCCCTCAGTTCAGACTCAATAAAGTATCTGCAAAAAACATTTAAACGGGGGGGGGGGGGGGGGGGGGGGCGGGGACAATCATGACAGTAATGCTTTATTATTAATTTCTCAGTATTTTCACCTTCCTGTGGCAAAAAAAAAAAAAAAAAAAAAAAGAGAGAGAGAGAGAGAGAGAGAGAGAGAGAGAGAGAGAGAGAGAGAAAAGCCTACATTCTGCATTTTCATACCCCAGACACCTGACTGCTCCGCTCCACTCTGATCTCTTTTCATATAGCCACTAAACCAAGCCTAGTAGTACACAATGGTCAGGAACTTAAGATACAAATTTAGGTTTCACTGTGAACATAAATAGCTTCTCCAGTTTCCTTTCCTTCTGAAATTTCCTGCCTGTGTTAACTGCTTAAAAGGGACAGAAATGATTTTGTGGATCAGGTAACTAGCATATTTCTTACCAGATCTGAGTAGAGACTGGTGCTCTGGGCTATAAGAACCAGGGTAGATGTGAAATAAAGACTGCTTCCAAAATCCAGCCCTAGACCATCTCATCTTTGTTGTTAACATTTTTCAAACAGCAACACAATGCAATTCTTCACAATTCTGAGACACTGGTCTAAGCAAATGTTCTTCTAACTTTTTCAACTTGCAGACCCCTGAACATTTTCCAGTAGTGGTGCAGACCTCTGAAAGCAAACTGAAGCTTAATCATATAGGCTTCATCAGCTTTCATGGTTCATTCAGAGGCAGAACAAGAACTGAGGCAAGGAAATAAATAAGGTAAACAATGAAATACTGTTTAGGAGGCAGTGTTGCACACAGCCAAGCAGATAGGAAGCTGTTCCACATGATGTTACTCAGATCTGTTCACCAAACCCTTAAGGAGCCTTCTGATTCAAAACCTAAGAGAAGGCAACTTCAGTGAAGCAGCAGTCTGGATTCCAACAGACACTCAGGGTTTGTCTTCATTCAGTTTAAAAGGTGCGACATCAGCATGCAGTAACTAACTGGCATAAGAAAAATCTAGTCTAGACAAGCCATATTCGCTGGAACCTGGTCTTTAACTCCTCTGGTTTGGAACTAATTAGGAGTATAAACTGCCTTCCCTACACTGAGGGACATTAGTCAACAAGCATTAGACCCCTTTTACTATCTTAGTCCAAATAATACCTAAATAAAGCAATTTAGGGCATTTAATAGAAGACGTATGCATTACTGTTTATTAGCAGTGTAGTTTTTCATCGTTGGTTAGCAACTTCTACTTCCAAACAGAAGATTTTGCAGAATTTCACATCTGGTTAGGCCCCTTCTTTTTCCCTGTCTTTTTGGCACTTACTTACTTACATTTGCAGTGCCATATCACTCTGAAGTCTTCCCAAGGCTAGAACTCCAGCTTGTTTCTGTAAGTTTCACCTATCAAAGTGCTTTAGAATGTAGCTACCTCACATATCTGAAAATTGCCTCCGTTTGGACTGGCTTATCACTCTGTGTCGCATAACTGCAACCTTTCGGATCTCAAACTAAGCACCCGACGATATTTCTAATGTCTCCTAGCCTACAACATAGTTATTTTTGCTTTCTGAAACCTGACACTACAAGCAGAGAGATGTCCTTCTGGACAACCTCGGTCCCTTGCGCAGCCTTAAGAATTCCCAAACATGAGACCTTATGCACTTGCTTGCCTAAGGATGCCTCTGGAATTCTCTTCCTCCAAAGGGCTTCCAAAGGAGATGTCACCCTCAAAAAGTTAATGCTAGCAGATTAAATACTAAAGAATATGCCAAGTCTGCAAGGAGAAAAAATACTAATCTCAGCGTTCCATCACATCCCACTTTTTTATTGCTCATATTCAGGCATGTGTACGCTTGTTCTATGTGCTACTTTAAACAGCATCTGTAAGTCTTTAACAAAAAATAGTGTGTCTCACCTAACAAAAAATCCTAAATCAAACTGAATCATTTTTAAAGGACTAAGCTTAAAAATGTCAAGCTCAGCTAAAAGTGAAACTTCAAGTTCAGTGAAAGCACCAAAATCAAAATCACAGAATTCACTCTTTCTTTCAGAATACTTAAAGGATAGGGAGCTTTTCTGATTCTCAGAAAGACTTCTGGCTCTCGGTAGGTGGTGCTATTGTCCTTCAATCTGTTCAAGGGGGGGGGGAAAGGGGGGAAAGGGGGGGAAAGGGGGGGAAAGGGGGGGAAAGGGGGGGAAAGGGGGGGAAAGGGGGGGAAAGGGGGGGAAAGGGGGGGAAAGGGGGGGAAGGGGGGGAAAGGGGGGAAAGGGGGGAAAGGGGGGAAAGGGGGGGAAAGGGGGGGAAAGGGGGGAAAGGGGGGGAAAGGGGGGGAAAGGGGGGGAAAGGGGGGGAAAGGGGGGAAAGGGGGGAAAGGGGGGAAAGGGGGGAAAGGGGGGAAAGGGGGGAAAGGGGGGAAAGGGGATGACTGAAGAGAATTATAAAACAATCACATTGCAATATATCTATAAACAAGTCAGGAATAAAAAAAATTGCAAAAATAACCCATTCTACATCATATTCTAAAATCCTATGAGTGCTCCCATCAAACAATCCAAAATACATTTGAAGTTTTTCTAAGGAGTAAGTTATGGCTATTAAAGCTGAACATATCTATAAACTGGTAATTTCAATACATGCTGTGAAGCCTGCAGAATTTTATTTTAGAGCCCTGAGCACACTAAGAGGCCCTGATTGTCCAAACCAGCCTGGGCGCCCACCCTGGCTCCCTTTGCCGAGGAGTTACCCGTAAGGGCAGCCCTGGCCCCGTCCTTTCCTGGGCTACATCGTAGGGGGGCTGTGCCCAGCTGTCCTCTGAAGGCCCCATTACTGACTAGGTGGCCCAGAGGGACCCAGCCTGACGTCGGTCTCATCTCCAGTTCTGTTTCTGGTCCAGTCTCCTGCAGGTACCTCAAACATGTAGCAGCCCTGTCTCCTGCTGCTGACTGGGCCTCCTTGCCTCATCTGGGACTGACAGTGACAGGATCCACCGACACCACCCCAGCCCTGCTTAGACCCTGTGGGATGGCACTCCATCAGGTAGGGCACAGACTTGCCTGTGCTGTGGGCCCCCAGCCCGTTCTTCCTCACAGAGCGGTCCCACTCATGCTGTCCCCACACGTTAAGTGCAATGAACAACTGCATTCGTTAGACACAAAAGCACACAGTGGTCCAAGTCTACAAACACACAGAAATCATCCACACTGCAACACCACCATGATTAAGGAAAATCTAAAGGTAAAGTTTCATGCAGACTCACCTCCCATCTCCTTCAGAAATACCTTAAAGGGACTGCCAACCTCAGGGAAAACCGATGAATGTTTGCTCTGTTCATTTCACTCATTCACTCACACATCCACCCATCTTTTCTGGCCATGTGGGTGCATGTGCTAAGAGATCTGCTGGAAAGCAGTTTCTAGCAGCACATCTGGCATGAAGCTACCCTGCCCAAGAGCAGAGGAGGATCTGATACGCAGAGCTGATCTGTCACCCAATACCCACTCCTAGGATCTTGACTTTCAAAGAATATGAATAAAGTGGCCCAGCTCTACTGTACACAGGAAGGACTCATGTTGCATTAGGATCAGATATTAGGGCTACAAAGATGAAGGAAGGTGAATTTTCAGTGTTTCAAATGAACAATTACCTTACTGTCCCATTTTATTTCTCGAATAAGGAATAATACAGGAATTAATATCCACTGCGTGAATTAAGCCTAATCTCCTGAAAAATGCGCCAGTTTAAAGGAGTGTCTTAAAAATATTTTGCCAAACTCTTACTCTTTTGTGCAAATCTCTATTTCAGATAACTTATACAGAGCTGTAACTGACCTTAGCTGAACCCAAGTAAGTACATCCAAAGAGTTTGCTTTGATTTACTAAGTCAGTTAAGGCAGTTTAAGTTTTGAAGTCATCTCAGTTCAATCAGAAGATCTCCTCAAAGCTCTGGTTCTTGAAAGGAGATCAAAAGAATCTTTTCAGATGAAACTGTACCTGAATCGTAAGTCCATAATGCAAGAAATATTTAAGACACAGATAGTTAGTCAAGGAGCTATATGCTACTTTTATTTGTAAAATATTTTTTCTAAGAGCAAAATACTGTAATTTTATTTTATAAAAGTTAGCAAAAAATGATACATTTCTAACAGAAACAAGAAAACTATTTCTACATTTATTCAATTATTCAGCTCTCTTTTCAATATGGAAGCTAGAGGTATGCACCACATTAACAGATTTCAGTGCCAGACAGGTTATTCAATAAATATATCATTCTACCATTAAAATCTATGAATGACAGTGGAAAAAATTTCATATAACTACTGAAAAAATATAAGCATTTCTGGCTTCTTCTGAGATTTGAAACTAGTCATATCTACACACAATATAAAAACTATTGGCATTTACAAGAAAGACTGTATAGAACAGTAACAGCAGAATTTGTTGGTAGTAAACAAGAGGAACCAAATTTCATAAGTTACTGACCAACAGCAGTACAACATTTCTCTGAGAATTAATCAGTTCAACCTTATTTCTTGAAGTCTGCCGAAGATATCTGCATGGCAAGAAAAAGTTGGTAGGGGAAACATTAATTTCTTATTTGATAAGGACACTGCATATCCTAACTTGCAATAAAAAAAAAAAAATGTATTGTGATCCTTTAATGTATATAATAAACACTACCCATTTGTTATGGATAGAAGTTAAATGAAAACAACTAATCTCACTCCTATTTTACCCTATTGCTAATAAAAACAAAAAAAAACATAAAACCTTTGTCTTGGGGGACAGATCTAGTTAGATTCTGCTATGTACACAGACATAGTTTTGGAAGTCCCAGTTGCATCAGCTTTCAGGGATGAAATGTGTTCCTTATTGTGTCAGTCTTCTGAAGAGCTATTTTTCTGTGAAAAATCTGAACATCTGAGACTAAGCTCAGAGATGATATAAATGGCAAGGCAAGTTCACGCACCAGTTAGCCAACATGTAAAAAGTGACAGGACTGTGTGACTGATGCTGGAAGAAACAAACAACAGGAAAGCATATACAGAATATTTTCTCTTTTGGAAAAAAAAAAACCCAAACAAACTCCTTAACTTCTGTAAAACCGCTGTTGTTGAATTTCAGTTTATGAACAAAACTGAGGGGGATGTCAAATTGAATGCATATAGGTATTAATTTCTATTTACGTATTTTTATTATTTTCACATCCCAGTAATTTCCAAAATGAGGTTTTGGGGTTTTTTGTTTGTTTGTTTGTTTTTGTAATTCAGCCCATTAATAACTCTTAGTGTTGTGTGAACATAAAGAAAGGCCAAGACAGGGATAATCACTAAACTCTGAGAGACGTGCAAGTTAACAAGGACAGGATGACAAGTCTTCAAAAATGCAGCCTAATAAGACAAAGTAATATGCCTAACCTTGGAGACCAGCAGCTGCAGACCTATATACTAAAAGCTATGATCGTGAGCTGGGGAAGCTGTACCACTGATGCTGGTCATCTCCAAGTGCATACAAGCAGTAGAATCTCTATCTTAACTGGAGGACCAATGACTTGACACTGATGGAAATTATTCTTTCTTAAATCTGTATTAGGATCCAAATCCTCTCGATAAAAGTTGTAGCAGATTTGCATTTTGTAGACATCAGTCATGAGACACACATATGCCACTGAACAGTAGACCATGCCCCTGAAGACTTATTTTCTTTGAATTTACATCAAGAACAAACGGAACTAAATGTTGGGATGTCTGTCCTGGGTGCTTTTCTGAGTTTGCAGACCAGACCTAAATCAGAGGGAAGAAAACATTACTTACCAACAACTGTACTTACGTTGTTGTCTGCCTCCTTTCTTATCTTACAACAAAGACTGCTACAGGAGGGAAAAAGTGAGAGATACATATATGACAAATTAGCTAGATGCAGTAACAATTGTATTTTCCTTTCTGCATTAGATATTATGGGTTAAAATATCCAACTGTTTTATCAGATTTCCTTCCCCACACATAACGAGATACTCTTAACTGGCTATGAATCTTTCTCCAAGGAGGACCATCCCTTCTCTCCCCATTCCTATCTGCTTCTGCTGACTTGATGTGCAGCGAGTCTTCTGTAATCAAATTATTCTTTCAGAGTCAATGAATCTTGAAAAGAAGGTGCTTTCAGAAAAGTGCACATCACAAACGCTAGAGGGAACAGCCAGATGTCATCTCTTTGGGGAGCACGAGTCCTACTTATACAAGTAGTTAGGGTTCCTAGGTCTTCCGACAACTTTGGTCTCACGAAATATACTATTTAGTGCTGCTGACAACTCAGTGTAATAGGCATCTATGTGGGATTTATAAAAACCTACTAAACTAATATTTGAGACAGCTGCTGGAGGACTTCAGTCTGTGAGATTGATAGTGTCACTTTCGTATGGCTTTACTGAAGTGGGACTCTGTGGAGGACTTTTTTCGCTCGCTGGTGGCATTGCCAAGATTCTCCTGCGCATTCCAACTGTAGCCTTTTTAAGGTCATGTCTGAGACTGCGGATTGTGCTGTTTATGGCAGCCACGCATGCCTTCCAATCATATCCAGTTTCCTTCAGATCAAACGATGGGTAGTTCTCTTGAAGAAAGTCTAACAATAAACAAACATATAAGAGCAAGTTATCAATTATTTAGGCAAGCTATATTCTCCTTATGGTTTTTTGGATGTAACTAGGCCAAAATAAGTGCATGTTACCAAAACAGGACAGCTAGGCACATTATTAGGCTTAAAGAGCCAAAGCTAGAGGGCAGATTTTTTCCCCTTCTCTTATTTATTTTGAAATACTTACAAATAACAAAAGGTCTAAAGATTAAAAATGAAATATGCAAAAAGGGCACATAACCATCATGTGGGCTGGATCCTTTAAAGTGTGGAATAGCTTCAGCCTCTAATGCAGTCAACAGAAGCAAAGGAGGCTCAGCCTCCATTTCAGAATGCCTAGTATTTGGCAGGATCAAACCCTCCTCTCAAAGATCTCTGACAACCATATTCACTAAAAGGAAACACAGTAATTTAACAGAACACAGAAACAATGGTGACAGGAAAACTGTAAGAGTTTGTTCCTTATTGTGCTGTAAGAAGATCAGGAAGCAAATACTTGATGAAGATAGCAAAATATGATACATAAGGTAACGCTGCTGCAACTTTCTCACCTTCAACATCTAAAATGAGTAGTTTTAAGAACAGATTTTAATTTATTACTGAGGATTGTCCTTGTGAGCTTAACTGAATTACATCCTTTCTCTCAGCAAGCACCTAAAAACTCTAAGCAAGTACCAAAAAGGAATTCTCAACTGTAATTTCAAATCAAAAGTATGACTGTTTCTATCTCCTTTGATCAATATAGTTTCATCTTAGCAGAAGGAAAGGTATGGCTACTTGGTACTATTTCAGTTTTGTTCTTCCTTTGCTCTCATATATCCTAACAAGTAACAGTTTAACAGTTGTTTTATTTCCCATGTAGCCTGCGGCTCCATATCTGGAGACCGATTTTGCCTGAAAAGTGTGGGTCAGAAGGAAGAAAAGAGCTGAGAGGAAAACCTGTGCCCTTGCAGATTGCTCCGAGTGGTTTGGATCACTCAAAAGAGAAAGCTCCTCAGAGTCCTATATTCCCAGGATGCTCCTGTAATGAACTACACTGATGAAGGATACACAGGCTGCTGGCTTTAAGTAGCAGCCAGGATCCCTTCCCCTACATCCCTGAGAGCAAGTTCCAAAAACAAACAAAAAATTCCAGAACGCTGGCTTCAGAGTTACAGCACAGACCAAGAACTCCTACCACTAGGAATAGAGCTAGGAATTCCTACAAAGCCTTAGTACCCAGCCCACAGAACAGCTTTTTAATTATGTCTTTTCTTTTGCAGAGATCAATTAATTGTTAAGACTACTGCAAGCCTGTGCAAAGCCCCTCTCTGCTCTGCAGGATTGCATTCGGGGAGTAGGTGCTGTCATCCAATCAGGCTATGCATAATTGCTATGTTAATTCTATTGCTGCTGTCATAGTTCTGCTTGCTTTAATCCAGCCTTGCAGGAGGGAATGACAGGCAAACAGAAGACTCCCTCTAAGGAAGGGGCATGCATCAGTGTTCCAAAATCCTTAACACTGTATCGACAATGATGCAGAAGGCAGCACCCTTACTGTAACTCCAACTGTAACTTCCCCTCCCCCTGCTTCTGGAATAGGATTTGCCAGCAGAACAAGGCACTAAGCAACTTCCTGAAGGCATTCTGTATTCATGCAAGCTGAGGAAATTGCAAAGTTGTCTACATCCACACAATGGAACAGGCCGTTATACAATATTTGACGTGCTTCAATGAAGAACAGTTATCCGAACTGCTCAAATAGGTCAGTTTCAAAATGCTGCCCATTCACTTGGCAACAGTCCTTATCCTACCTGTAAGCTTCTACACAACTAAGTCATTTCTACGACTTTTTCCTCTCAATCAAGCCTGTTAAGTAAACAGGGACAGCTGACCTCTCAGCCCTTAAAGGGGCAAGGCACTTGGATCCATTCCCTTCCAATCACAGAGTCACTCATGGGGAAAAAGCTTCTCCTAATATTCAGTCTGAATCTCCCATTTCAATTTGTGCCTGTGGTGTCTTGTCCTCCCACATTCATTGCTACAAAGAGCTTGGCTCTACCTTCTTAGTAACCTCCTCATAGGTACTGGCAGGCTGCTATTAGGTCCCCTTGAAGCCTTCTCTTTTCCAGACTGAATAAGCCTAGTTTCCTTGCAAATATTCCAATCCCATGACCATCTTAGTTGCCCCCCACTGAACTCCTTCCAGTTTACTAATGTCTTTTTTGTACTTGGGGACCCAAAATTGCATGCAGTAGTCCAGATGTGGACTCACCAGGGCAGAGCAGAGGGGAAGGAACACTTCCCTTGATCTGCTGGCATTGTTCTTCCTAATGCAGCCCTGGATACCGTCGGCACCTTTGCCACAAGGGCACACCACTTGCTCATGTTCAACTTGGTGTCCACCAGGACCCTCAGGGCCTTCTCTTCAAAGCTGCTCTCCAGCTGGTTGGCTCCTAGCCTGTCCTGGTGCCTGGAGTTATTCCTCCACAGGTGCAGGACTCACGAGGTTCCACTCTATTTCTCCAGCCTGTCAAGGTCCCTCTCTCTCCAGCCTTGTCAAGGTCCAGGACAGACCACTCTTGCGCTTGCAGAATGTGGTCCTTAAAGGCCTACCAGCTTTCCTGAGCTTCTCTCCTCTTCAGAGCTGTCTCCCATGAGATCCCACCTACAAGTTTTCCAAATAAGCCAAAGTCTGCTCTCTTAAACTCCAGAGTTTTAACTCTATTACTTGCCTTCCTCACTCCTTTCAGAACCTTGAGGCCCATTAATTCATAGTCTCTACAGCCAAGGCTGCCACCGATTATCATACCCCAACCTATTCTTCATTGTCTGCCAAGTGCAGCAGATCCTGCTGCATGTTATCCCTGGTTGGCCCCTCTTGCATCTGTATCAAGAAATCCCCAACACCCTCCAGAAACCTCTGGGACTGTCTGCATCCCCCTGCATTGCGCTTCCAAGCGGATTTCAGGGAGATTAAAGTGCCCTCATAAGAGCCAGCTTTGTGATTTGAAGACTTCCCTGAACTGTTTGAAGACAACTTCATCCACTTTCTCCCAGCTTTTTACACTGCTTGTACTAATATCTGACAGAGGAGTTTTGTAGACTTATTTCTGAAGCTGCATGGTGTGTTCATAAGATACAAAATTAATCACTCTTGTTAATTTCCCCATACTATCCTTTGAATAGAGCTTTTCTGACATACCTCTGAGGGCATTAATTCTGTTGCAGTCCAGGGGACTCATGCCGCGTTCAAGATTACCATATACATTGCTTTTCACCAGTACATCTTCCGTGAAGAGATGACGAATTAGATAGCGAGCTGACAACTCTGGCCGAGACTTCCCCTTAGCTACGTAAATGACTGAGAAAGGCAACTGAACGTTGCGCCAAGGACTCCCAAGAAGTTCTAGAAAGGATGTTGGAAAGAAAAACCATTTTGTTCATCCAATACTCATCATGCTTTTACATTAAAACTAGGACATGAAATTTTTTCTCCTGAAACTACTGTACTTGCTTAGAAAGACCAGAAGAAAACCATAACAACTGCACATTTATGCATCACACTTTTCATCCTGAAAAATCTCAAACTTGGGGAAAAAAAATACAGTACAGCTAACACTAAGCTGCAACTGCTTCTGGAAATATCACACCTAACTAACCAGACCACTCCTGCGAAACAAGCTGAAGGTGGAGGAAAGGAAGAATTTTTGGTGAGATATCTGATCTGGTAAGTTGGGGGGGGGGGGGGGCCACAACACTTTTGCACTTTGCTACCTCAAAAATGTGATGGATTAAAAATGCATGAAAAGCTATGTACACAAGTAGATGGACTGAACCTGCTGCTCTTAGAACAGCTAAGGTCCCTATAATCAAACTGCAGACAGACATCAAAATAGCAGAGAAAAAAAAATGTGCCTGTTCTACAACGGTATAACAGTGTTTCTGATACACCTTCAGCAAAGCTAACAATGCCACCTGCATTATTAATGATTGCTTTCTGCATTGTTTTCTCTCACGTAAAAAGAAAATGTTATTCCACATAAATAAATAAATAAAAGCTCCAATTTTGCAATGATGCTTAGATCCTGTAAACATTCTGAAAACAGAATAAATATTTTTAATTGCTTCAACTTGACTCCACTGCAAACATTACTAAAGAAAGCAAAAAGAATAGCAATTCAGGAAGTCTACGGAGTCAAGAGTAATCCTAACAAATCTTGGATGCAGTAGTAAATCTGCTTGAGCCCCAAAATGATTTTAATTGAATTATTTCTATGCTCAACTAACCTCAGATCATTTCCCTTGAAGCTCTCTACAGCCATCATATGCAATACATGGAATTTTTTCCATTGAAGCATTTGTATAGTGCTCATTTTTGTTAAAAAAAAAGTTAAGGCAGCTTTAGGATTAGTTATTGCCCTAAACCGTCAGTTTTATAGAAAGAAAGATGTATTCTGTAAATTACAATACCACTTGATAGATATTCTGAGCCAGTTCACTCCATTAGAATAGAATCTGTCAAGTAAGAAAATGGGACAGCTGCAAAATAATTCTTGAAACAGTGAGAGACTGAACAGACTATCTTACAACCAAACTTTCCACTCTTTTAGAGGATATGTATTATGAGAAATGTGTAGATGAGAACATGTGTTCTGTTAGCCAGAAAACACTCCTGTTTGTTCCCAAGAAAACACACTAAATAGAGAGAGCATGACTGCCTTAAGAGGACAAGAAGTGCGACATAGCTCAGCAAATCCCTTTTACTACATAATTTCACCTACAGTACCATCTTCTGCTTCTCACTGCCCATTTAAAATACTATGTGCATAAATGAAAATTTCTCAGTTTACCCATAGGTTCCAGAGACTGGAGCTTCTTGACTGAAGGTGTATGGAAAGCTTCTGGAAATTTATCCCATCCTGAATTCTGTAGTCTGTCATTTTGGTCATTTGCAGATTTGTAGGTGGTCATTTGCTGAGAGTTTTGAGAATTGCCTTCGCTATCCTCACTACAATTTAAATCTACACAAAAAGACGTATCTGGAGTGTCAGCCAATTTTTCTTTCCCTTCAGCTGTCTCCTGAAACATATAAATGAGGTTAACACATGTACTAGGAAAAGCCTACCAGTTTTCTAATTAGTGTTCCAGTTCATTTCCCAATTAGTATAAATTAGATTCCACATATTTACAGTATAGCTAGTCCTGCATTTCAGCTATTAAAGCCACAGGTGAAGCAGGCACTAAACATTTATGGATTTGCAGATAGCATTTTAGAAGCAGAGGTAAATGGAGTTACAGGTGTTTTGGCAGTGATGTTTCCATCAATATAAAGCCTGGAAACGCATGACTAGATAGGTCTGATGGAAAGTCTATGAAAACAGTGCTAGTAGTTACACATTTAAGCTCTCAGTCAAATCTGATCCTACTTGTGCACAACATTTATGATAATTTCCTTTGAGTATCTTATGTCTTCACAACTCTTATTAACTGAATGCTAAACAGGAGAGCAGGAAGAGGTGGAGAAAGGGAAAGCGATATGCTGCCAATATTCCCCTATGGTACTGGTGCTGGAATCAGCAGACCTATGCTAAGTCATGCAAAGATGGAACCCAAGGAGTCTCTAATTGGAGCATTCACATTGTGCGGAGTTTAAATAATTAATTAGAGAATGAAGTACAAACAACATTTAATAATTGATCACCTTGAGATAACTTACTGGGTTTATTTTTGTTTCAGAGCGTAAACAGCGGATCATGGCATTGACGTTTGTGATACAGGTTTTCCAGTCTTTTCCATATTCACTTAAATCATAGTTTGGAAAGTTAGCTGCAAGAAATTCTGCATATAAAATGTAGAAAGACTTTTAAGTTTTATGACAAAAAAAAGCAGCATTTAAAAGCTTTCTAACTTAGAAAATGCTAATAAATGCCTGTATTAGGAACTTTAGATTTCTAGCTTTTATTAAGGTGTGATGGAAGACTCATACTTTGAAGCTAAGCAGCGCTACAAAATTAAGATGTACAACAATATCTTTTTGATGTGTTGTGTATAGTATTTTCATCATTCAGCATTTACTGGCAGAATTAGGAGAAAGGTGTAATTTATCAACTTTTTTTTTTTTTGTAAAGAGAGACTAAGTAATGCTGATGCTGCAACTAATTCAGGTGGTTTAAGTAACCTCCCCCACCCTTTAAACATGAAGGGGGATATGTATAGGTTCACACGTATGTGCCTTGGGATCTGGGTAAATGGCTTGACAACATTTAAAAATATGCTCTCCTCATCTTCATTTCTCAAACAAGCAAGAAAAGTGAATTTCAGGGACAGAAAACCTTTGTCCCAGATGTACCATGGCCAAACAAAAAAAGAAAACAACAATCACTTATAAACAAGTTGTAATGAAAAATTTAGAAACAATTAGCATGACTGAGGAACCAGAAGTAAATGAAACTAGGAGAAATTAGAAGTGTTTCATCTATATTGAAGAATTCAAAATGAACACTGAGAATTACAAGGCAGGTACTTCTCTCAAAACCAAAGGACACAGCAGCATGGAGCACGTTCACTGCCACATTTACCAATTTAGCAATTGCTAGACAATGATTAACAGAGTCAGAGACCAGGACATCTTGTAAGTTAAGAACTACAGTAACTACTGAAAGTAAACATATGAATTTCAAAAGGCAACATACCTCTTATTGCAGCAATTTTGTTAGCGTCCAATGTTCTGCGCCCTCGTGCGCTCACTCCCATAATGCTACACAATAATGTTTCCTTGGGGAACAAGACACGGACCAAGTAGCGTGCTGCATACTTTGGTTTAGTCTTTTGCCGAGCTTTCATCAAATAGTTTCCAAGAACTTTTACATTTCTCAGTGGGTCACCAACATACTCTTTTATAAAACAAAAGCAATTAAAGAAAAATCAAGTGAATTTTTAAAAAGGAGTTCTTTTTGAAACTGTTTCTCTTAAGATGTACCAAGCTACAGATAAGGAAATCTCAGTAAGTGTTCTCTAGTGCAACTCATTATACTATATATTAATTATCTTTGTACATACAGAAGACACAGAAGCAGCTTTAAATTGGAATGCTAAAGGAAACAACTTTTCAGTTCATGTTAGTCACCAGCATAGCTAACTGAAATAATACTACAAAAGAAAATGCATTAAAAGCATAAGATGTCCAAGTGCTCAGATTGGTCCATTTCACCCATGTGCAGATACTGTGTATGTTTTTAAGACAATGACCCTTGAAGAATGGCATATATGGCATATCCATATATAGTACCACTAAATCATACACTGTGTACAAACTCACAGATAGGTTATCTCTGAGCATTTCACCTAATACTCATGCAGCTCTTCAGCTGTATTATAAAATTATTTTTACACCAAAACCAACCAAAATCTCATAACCTGGCCTTCCACACAACTCAGGGCATTTATACTTCATAAAGAAATGCACTGGGCTTTAAAATGTGCTGCTATTTTTGCATTATAGTAACAAGCACATGCAATGACCTATGGAATTCTTCTTCATTTTCTGTGGAATTAAATATTTCAAAATAAATCAAACACTGGAGGAATTGAGATGAAAAGAAACTCTCACTGATAAAATGCTCTACAGGAAGAAAATGGGTACTTCCTTCACGCAAGTTGGTTAACTTGTTTTCTTAAATACAGAACATGTATACAAGTCATACATCTCGCTGAGCTTTACCAGTAATCTGACTTTTTAAACTTAGGCATAGTATGTATATAGTATTGATGACATGTATACAGGCCAAAATAGTTTACATCAAGAGAACTGAGCAAGAATAGGGCACTAACTGCAAATCAAAGACTTGTGTTATCCTATACAACTACATACATGCTGTACAGACACTTTAAAGTGATTTCTGGCATATTAAACATTCTTTTTATTTCAAGAATTTTAAATATTATTCCATTATACAAATGCTTGTAACGCAGCTAGTTCTGCTCCTTTACTTTTGTTAAATAATGATAAATGCATTTCTTTAGGCTTTTTTATTTATTTATGAGCAGCATTTTATTTTTCAGCCTACTCTTATGATTATCTGTTACAAAGAACTCACCAAAGCTAGGATTGATCGAGACTGAAGAAGATGGCAGCTCTTTACTAATATTCACATTCCCAGATGCATTTCTGTAGTTCACCAGCACAGCATTATTTCCCAAATTGGTCTCAGAAGATGGTGGCATCACTGATGATGCCACTGGTGAAGACGCAATGTTGACAGTGCTTTCCACAACAGTAGTTGCAAGATTTGATCGTGGAGGAAGGTCAGGGATCCCATTAGTTGCCGCGTATGGTGAATGCAATGAATGAGTAGAAACTATAGTGGGGAGTGGTGGGCTCTGCCTTAGAACAGGCTGCTGTGATTCAAGTTGAAGAGTCTGTTGAACACGTTTTATTGTGGAGTTGACCTGAACATGGCCCTTTTGCAGAGCAACCCTTATGACTGGGCTATGCCTTCCTTGTCCTGGTGAAGGGAGATGAAGGCTTGATTCCCTTTCCATTGATTTTTGTACTCCAGTTTTTCCTTGGGGCAAGTGACTGGAACTTCTGTATGCAAAGCCAACTGGTCTCTGTAAACATGATTCAGAAAACAACTAAAAGGTTAAATGCTGGTAATTTTTTTCCTTAGCAAACTAGAAAGATTAAGTTTTCATAATTTGCTATTGGTAACGGACTCTTCATTTAAGGAGTCACTGTCAAGAAGCCAGTGCTATTCCTTTTTCTCCCTCCCTCTAATTTCTTTTATTTTAACTTGTAGTCCAGACACCAGCAGTCTATCTGTTCAGCTCGTAGGTTTCTCAAGTTTTTTCCCTGATGTGCTAGCACAATCACCTTCTAAAAAGCCAATGAAATAAATAATGAGGAAGACTGCTTTGTGGAGGTCTTGTTTCAGTTTTTTTATTAAAAAAGAACAGGCAAAAGAAAACTCAGAATTTGTCAACAATTGACCCAGTCTGCTGAATTTTAAATGGATATCCTCCCCTTCAATGTTAGCTTCTTTTTAAAAAAGATGATCAAAACCTATTCATTTTTTCTCTAGGTTGCCTCTTCATTCTTCACTTGCTAGCTGAAAGCATAAGAAATTCAGATCTTATCTAGGATGGAAAATTCCAAAGTGAATAAAAAAGACAAATTGAGAGATGGGCTGTGTTTTCCCATCACCTGGAGTGCTTTTGTTAAGAAAGATACGTACCCTGAAATACATGTTATAGATGAAAATAAGTCACCGAGCAAGAGTTACCAAATGTAGTTGACACCCAGTCTTTACAGTGGTCTGACTATATTCTGCCCTTGCAACCTTTAAAAATCTATGACCTGAAGAAAGGTTTATGAGCCTGAAAGTTTGTCCATTTCTTCAGCTGAGTTGATCTAATAAGAAAACAGTACTTTTACACAAACCTTTATTTATACCCTTAGACAATCAGGTACAACAATGGTAAGGCTACTAAAATCGACAGCACTCCCGATAGTTCTAAGGAGAAAACGTTAGCAGAAATTGAGAAAATGGTTGGCAGACTGCATTTCCTTTCTTCCCCATTACACAATACAGCAGTACAAGTTTTCAGGTAACTTTTAATCTGAATACTAAAGCAGCTGCCATCGCAAACAATCAGACTGGAGGGTAAAAGAGCAGAGGTCATGGGGACCAAGCGTAGCTGGCAGAACTAGGCTATTCCCTGAATCAGGTATTTTTGGATAAATGGACAATACAAATTTGGAGTTGTCAGGACAACAACAACAAGAAACCAATTCCCAAACAAAACATAACATCCTACTCATAACTGACATGCATGAGAATGTCAACATTTTCCCCCTCAGCTTCAATAGTCTTACTGATGTCTTTACATGTACCGACACCCAGAATCATGTCTGCCACATTAAAAACGCTTTTCAGTGTTGTTGACAAAGAAAGGTCATTATGGATTCCATGACCTTCTCAAAAAAAACATCTGTTATGTTTTTCTTCTATGGAGCATTTGTGACTTAGTTACAAGTACTAATACTCTGTCTCTTCAGTTAACAGCAGATTAAACATACAGTAACAAAACAGACCGAGTGTAGTCAGTGCTGTGCCTTCTTAAAAAAAAAAAAAAAAGACAGCATTTTATTAGAAAAAATACAATTCTACATAACGGATATGACAACACACTACTGAAATCTAAAAATCAATTAGTTAATTGAACTAGCCTGTGCAAGTGGTACAGAAAGTTTCTTCTGACTGCAGAAGCCAAGACATCAATGAGACAGTATACTATATCTAGTAAAGCAGTAATGTCACTTTGAAGCTAGTCACACTACACCAACATACCCAGCCTAAGACATAAACCAGACATCTCTCTTCTGTCACTACAGATAGAGTTTTACAGCATCTACTATGGCACCTGAATTTGATATGGACCACCAGCCATTCTATAAGCACTGGTCAATACGGACACAGGAGACTGAAGTCAGCGTATAACAAGCAATCTAGAATAATCTAATTGAAATGGATTCTAAACCTACTGGTTTGTTACTAATTTTCATCTTAGAGAAAGGAGATTTTTACAAGCATCAGGAAAAAAAACCAGAATTAAAGAAAAAAAGAACTTCTTAGGTCTTTAATACTCACAGGTTTGAGCAACAGTGGCTTCACACGAGTATGCTGCATTTCGGAGACTTTTCGATGAAGCAAGTCAAATTTTTTATCCAGTTTCTGAATGGCATCATACATGGCCTGACAAAAAATGAAGCTGAAAATAATACTGCTCCACAAGCACCCAATTTAAAGTTTGATTAAGGTGAAATACCCTCCCTAAAACTAGGTAATATCAGTACATTCTATAAGCGTATTAAAGACTAACTTACTCACCATATGCAAATAATAATAAATATCACATTAAAAAAAAAATCTCAGAACAGCTTACTCCTGCTACTTTAACATAGCTGGCACTTACAGGTTGTTCTTCCTCTTCCACTAAATGTTTTATTTTCTCTAATATTCGGTACATCTCATTTTACACTGAAAAGCTATTATTGACAATCTTTGAGTAAGTTGGGTATTACGATAAGTTATTTTAAGTCACATTAGCCTTCTAAGCATGGTTAGAAGGCTCACAGGCAGTCATACTGAAATACTGATTTCTACATCACTAATGGGAAATGCATTTAGAAAAATACCATCTCTAAAGTAAAATGAGAGGAGGGTAACTGATGTGTAGAGAAATCATCTCAGCCTCACATCTCAGAACAAACAGCACTGAAATCAGTTGCACCCATGTTTTTAATAATCACAGAATAAATGATGAGAAATTCGAAAAACTACATATTTGATTGAGAGTATCTGATCTTCAGTCACCTGTCCCCAGGCTCATCAAGTTCTCTCTCAGAGGTTAAAAATTCATGTTGCTTTATTTACACAATCAGGTACAAACTCTCTAAAAGCATTATCTCAAAGGCCCAAATTCTCATATATAAAAGCCATAAAAATCAAAGCATTTGAAGCCCACCAGTTATCAACACACATTACACTGACATAGGAAAGTTCCTTCTTCAGTATTTCTAGGATTTAGCAACTCAAACTAATACTTACATAGCAATTTAGATATGCCACGACAGAATGAAGAATTTAGATAAAGAATATTAATCCAATATTGAAATCCAACTTGGAAATGCACATCAGACACATGTCACCAGCTATTACTACAAAAAAATATGTAAGGCCATTATAACTGAAAGAGTTAGAAAAAGGAAATGTGCGTCTTCAACTAACAAAAGCAATTTATTTTATTGTGTGACTGATCTACAACATAACCACAGTGAAAGTCTTAAAAATATATATGGCTATAAAACCACAAAAATTACAGGAAGAATTCAGTGGTAGATAAAGAATTTGAAATTATTTTCAGTTTCAGCAAACCAATTGCTAGGTTTGAAGATCATAGCTATCTTTAAGACTGATTATCCCTAGACAAAGAATCCACACACCTTCTGGAAACTTACTGGTATCTCAAGGAAGCACTATAGGCCTTAAATACATGTGGGTGACAAAGACACTATCAAATGACCTCATGTATCCCTAGTGCATACAGACAAGTTTGGGGGCAGATTTACCTGGGGGGAGGGGGGAGGAGGGGGGAAGAAGGGGAGGGGTTACTAGTAGGAGAAAGGAGAAGGAATAGGGACAGTAGGCAACAAAAAAGAGGCTGTAGTTTCTCATTAGCACTACTTGTTACAGTAATTATGTTCCCAGACAAGTGATGAGAAAGTTAGTTGCACAGTCTTACTACATTTTCTTCCGCACGTTGCTGGATATATCCCTAATGAGACTTACAAGACATTAATACTTAGCTACAAGACACTCAGATATTATCCTCTCCAGAGTGAATGACATTCAGACTGTACTTTAGAGTACTGCGACTCTAGCTGCTGCAAGTTCTTACCTACATAAATAAGGGATGCTTTTAGTTTTCCACCGATACATTGAGTTTCAATCTTGACAATTATTGCTTCAGAAGTCATAAGCAAAGAACTCACCAAAACCAACATTACCAGGATTCTGGCATTATTCTAAAAGCAAGCCTCAGGTACTTTCAAAAGCTAGGTGCATGTGACAGTCAAATCTTCTCCATTACCATACAGTCCTTCCCAAGTCACTAGACTTAACATTTTGTATTAAAACTGAACATTTGAAAAGCACTCATGGCAAGTGTAGGGGGAAGAGTTCAGAGGGTATGAAGAAATAGATTATTTTTGATTAAAAATACTGTAGTTAAGTGAAAGCTAAGATATGAACAACAGGCAATACTGAAGTAGTAGAATATCAACTATAGACTACAAGTCTTCCCAAAACTTAACTAAAAATTTTGTTTCAAGGTAATTTCAGAGAGCAGGAAGAGAAAAAAGAAGAAGAAGAAAAAAAAAGAGATACCTGGCAATAACTGAGGACCTCCATAAGAGTTTTCTGCAGATCTCCTGTGTAGGAAGCTTCAGATATGATACTCCCCTTTTTCATTAAAAATAATAACAAATAGTGTAAGCTGGTCATATCTACACAGCCTTAGGATATCACATTAAGCCAAAAATCCCAACTTCAAGCCTCACATACTATTTTATTCTACCCCAAAACATGCATCCCCAATGCAAGTTTTCAAAGTAAGTCTTAAAAAACCTCAAACAAAAAGACATCCAAAACTTACACATTCATAGTCTGGTTCATACTCATAAATGACACTGTCACTATCTTCGTATTCTCCTTCCCCCATTTTCATCTGGAAAATAACATTAAGAACTTATGTTCTGAATAATGAAAGAATTCAAAGCGTAAAACTCCACAGAGAACCTGTTAATAATCCAACATGGACACTTTCAGAGGTATTGATATTCCCTCCACTGGCTAAAAAGAGGGCCAAGGAAATGAAATTTAACCCGGGCATCTCATTTATTATGGGTATGGTTAGGTCACATGAATAATCTTAAAGCAAAAGTGAGATGAGTATCTTATTTTGGTTTAATATAAATCTGTTAACTTATATAATATTATGTATTTTTATTTGGTTACACTGAGAAGTCAGAACTTCATCAGCTTAGGTACTACCATAAGCAGTTTATATGAGACTCCATATGGATTTTTACTCTAATTTAAATAAGTCAATTCAAACAAAAGTAGATATTTATTTCTACGGGTATAACTCTGCACAAAAACACCTATTCACAATCCAAACAGAATAACTTTTTTTACTCCATGAAAACTGCTTCTAGACATGAACCAACAGTGCCACCATCTGGACAATTTTTACTTTTTTTGTTAACTGATGACAGCAGTTCCTGTCCAGCATATATGATGAATTTTGTAATTTGGTCTTTTTTTAAGTCATACTTAATCCAGCCTAATTTTTAAAAAAAGGGTTAAAAATTTGTACAACTGGCAGAATGTATGCAGTCTGTCCTTGGACAGAACTGTTGACGGAGGCAAATCCTTCTTCAACCTTAAGTTTCAACTCTATTATCCTAATTTACACAAAGACTTATTTACTCCTAAATAAGAGCATCCACATGGGAAATTAGTACAAGTTACTTCCATGTTTGGACTAGCTGTTTTTATACACATGTACACTATCCAGCACAAGGTTTTATGCTTCCAGGTGCTACATGGAGACCCCACTCCACACTTCTTCAGAGTGATTTCATGGAATGAGGATGGGCAAGAGAAGAAATGGCATTTCCAGTAGCATTTTACTGGCCTCAAAACAAAGGACTATTGTTTGGCTACACATACCACATTCTGTCCCACTAGAGTAGGGGCAAGTCGTTTTCTTTTATTACGTGAAAACACATAATCCATTTTCTCAGGGTTGTGAGCATTTCCTCTCTGCATACTTGGAGAATGGCTCATCTGCGATACCACTCGTTCAGCCAGCACTGATAAGCCCTCACTTCCTGGAAAAGTGGAGAGAAAGCAAAGCACATCAGCAGGTTTCTGTCACTGAATTACACATTTGACTAGAAAAAACATGCACAGTCACCCATTTCTTGATTTCAAATCACTTGGTTACTTGAGATTTGTTTACTACCATATTATTAAACACTTACTAATCCAATTTCTTTAGATCTCAAATTGGTAGACTAAAATTAACATTCTTCCTTCCAAACTCTCACCAGGCTCCATTTCCATTTGCCTTGCTTTTCACTGTTGATTTTCAATTTCCACCTCCCTGTTCAACTATATTGTTACAAAATTCAAAACCCCAACAAAACCAACAAACTGAAATTCAGGCAATGCACTCACAATGCAAAACACAATTCCCACTATTTGTATTTGCTTAGTCCCCACCTGTCCCTTTCCCACCCTTCTTATGAGCTTTTTTTTCCCCTATGGTTTTGTCACCACATGACTGCGCAATGAAAAAGATCTGGTCCTGGTCTCTCCTCTGATGAGCCAACAGTGTGGAGTGGGGATTCCCAAACATGAGCTACTCAAAACTGGTACGCAAAATGCCCCCACCTCTTAAGTATAGATGGCCTGGCAAGCAGAAGCCATCACTCACTGCTATATCCAAGTAACATCCAAGCAACATTTGCGAAAGCTATTATCTTGGTGAAAAAACAAAAAACAGACAAAAACACCCAAACACCTCATCAAACAACATCTGATAAATTTTAACTGACATGTATAGCTGCAAACAAACTTAAACTGGAATATACCTAGTTTTAAAGACTCTGCAGACTTTGGCAGACTAAATAAATTTTCCCATAATTAACTAGAAGAAAAAAAAATGATATATATACACACATATATATTGCTGCATCTTGAAGGAAACTGCCTATCTCATTTTATCCTGGACAAACAGCTGAGCTGTAGAGCTAGACCATCAGTACATTGCAAATTGATTCTGAAAGGACAGAAAGAGGACTAAAACTAAGGATCTGAGAGAAAGCGATTGATGTATGCTGTAGCCCTGGCCAACAGAACTTGCTATTTGCTAATGACTGGTTATAAGTACCTTCCTCTTGTTTAATATTTTACCTGTTATCCTTCATTATATTCTGACTTCATCCTACGTTCTTCAGGGCATGGACTCTTCTCTTAAGAGAGTCTGCACATTGCTTAGTACAACTGGCCTGTGGAGTACAAACATACGGCTCTAATGCTGCTGCTTGAAGCTTGCCACATGAATACAGACAAGGGGAAAGCTGGAGAAGGTACCGCTGCCACGCCTCAAAAGCACAAAGAACGGTGGCATTTTAACTTATATAGTCTAAAAACACAGTTTCAACTAATACAGACAGTCTGTAACAAAGGAACTGCCAAAACTGTTTGTCACTCTTCCCTAACTCTTTCAAAGTCCACATCCTTGCCAGAACCCATATTTTGAAAGCTGTTAAATCTTAAAGGACTTTCACAGGTATCACAAAGGGCACGTTTCTATTGCCAAACCTGCCTGTTCATCATTTACAGGTTTCTACCTCAAACTTTAAGGAAAGAACTATAGCAGCTCTTAAAAAAACAAAAAAAACCCCCAAAACACAAAACCCCCACACACTCCTGAAAGAAAAGAAAAAAAGTAACCAGAAAAAAGTAACCAAATTATTTCCCCTTGATTTCTGTATATTTTAGCTATAGACTGAGCCAAGCACTATACAAAGAACAACTGTGCAAGAGAAGATGTTAAAAGACAAAGACGACTTAATAAGCTACACAAGACCTTGGAAGGGTTCAAAGAAACAAGGAACACAGAAAGTATAAAGAAAAAAAACTTAACTAGCATAAAAGGCAGCACCAAGTCTTGACCATTCTGTCTGCTGTGAAGACATTTTGGAGATTAGAACAGGTTGAGGTGGTATGTAGGGGGACTTTGTGGATGCTTAAAGTAAATTCCCCCAAGTAAAAGGGGCAGCATGAGAAAAAGTACAAAGGTACTTACTACTTTTGCAAAATAATGGAACTAATTTCATGGCCTGACTGGAAGGAGGAAAGAACGTCTCAAAAGCAAATAAGGAGAATAACAGTCCAATGGATGGCGACAAGCTGTGAGAACACTGAAAGCAAAGACAACAGCTTGTGTTTTACATACTAGAAGAAGTACTGCCAGAGATAGCATAGAAAAATGGCAATGTATTCAACCATAAACTTATGAGATCTTTCTCTGAAGGAGATACTCCCATAGGTATTTCTTGATGAGTCAAGACTGCATTTGCCAGTATCATCTGCAAAACAGAAAGCCGCTTCAATGACTCAGACACAAGCGGTAAGAGTGTGGACAAGAGATGTAGCAGAGCTGGGGAATGCTGCACAGGAAATCTCCAGTAGCTAGGTTAGTGTAGTTGATGTCATTTGTAAGCACAACCAATAGCTGAATAATAAGAAAAAACTGCTCGCTATTTGTTCTCTTGAGTGAAGATTAAAAAAATTCAACTCACCCCTCCCCCTTCCCACCCAACTCCAGAAATTGCTTCCTTTCCCAGCTAATCTCACCTATCTATCCTTACCATATAGATCTAGCTAGTGCTCATCTAAGCATCCTGGAACTAGAGTCTGGGACTTAGCAGCACTCTGTAGGGCAAACACCAGTACAGGCAAGAAAGCATGCTGAAGGTAGAAAAGGTGCAAGGCAGCAGGATTAGTGCCCAGGCACAGCAAACTCCCTCAAACTGAAGGTACTTCGAGACAAAAGCAGAGTGACACTTCACTTAAAAAACATGAGGTAGCTGGTTCAATTACATTTTACACTCATTAGGATTATGTTAAATAAACTAATCAGCTTTCTGATTAGCTGCCCTAATTTAGATTTAGACCCAGATGTGAGGACTTAAATAGAAACGCTAGCTAAAGTGTTGCCCAGTTTTAGGGCATGAATGGGTAAGTAAAAAGCATAATGGAAATGTCCTGCAGCATGGGAGAGGAATAAATACAGAGATCTGCATCTCAGTGATGCTGAGCTTCCTCTGTCAGCTAAGTACCGGTAGGCAAGATAGGACTAAGAGAAACAAGTTTGCACAGACAGAACCAGATCTCGAGAAAAGAGACTGCTCTACAAGATATCAACGTAAGATGATGATTAAATAAAAAAATAGTAATAAAAAAAAGCTGAGAAAATTTCTGTACAATGGTTAAGTTCAACAGTTACATGCAAGATAAAAATATGTTGTGCTTTGGCCATACATCTCACTATACCATATATTAAGTAGGCAATACTTAATGCTAGCAATCTACAACAACAGAAGCTGTAAGCCTAGACGTTACCAAAAATCTCCCAAAACAGAAAACACTCTTTGCTGATAATGAAATAATTATTTATTTCCTGAAACCTAGGCAAGTAACTGTCTACAACAGTTTCTTGGTTGGACTTTTTAAAAAACAAAAAACAGCCAAAGAACAGAGCATACCATCCAAATCATCCTCCTTCTCCTCCCCCCAAATTTGTTTTCAAACATAAGTGTACAAAAAAATTAGAACATACTCTACTGGCAAGTAAGACACAGGAAGAGTTTTCAGAAGCACCTAATGACACTAGAAAACAGAGATATGACTTAACTCTGCTGAAGAGAAATACTGACAACCTCTATAAAGTCATCTGATTGAAAAAAACCATAAATACTATCACTTAATTAAGTAATTAATGCCTTAAGGCATTTTCCTTGCTAACTTTATAATACTGATGCTGGACTTACTAAATGCTCACAACAAATATGACTGTCTTTAATTCACTGTATTTTTTAGCATCCAAAATCAAAGTCTCTCAGAAGTCTTACACTATTCTCCATCAGCCTAGTCAAAATTCACCAAAGGCTACTTACAGCTAATAATTTACCACCTTAAACAAACATCCTACCACCATTTTACAACAGTATTGAAAGTACTCCACTGAAGTACATGCGGCAGTTTATCTAAAAGCTTCATCTTATCGGTTAGGTTCTTCCATGACGTTTATTTTTCAAATTGCATGCTAATCACTAGCTAATTAGTTCAAGTATACATAAGAAAGTCTCCTTTTAAACGTAACAATATTTCAGTGAGTTCACTATTAATAAAGAGGACCTTTGAAGCAAACAAGTAAGTAGCAGCTCATTTTAACTTCACTGTCAAACAATTTCTAGCTTTTTAATAAAACGTGTTTTAGAGATGCGGGTAACAGAAAACATTAAAGACAGCAGCACGAACATACAGCATTAAAACTAGGCATCAACTATTGGATCACAAAAAAAATGTACTCTAATTACCATATGCAAGTTGAGCCACATGGTGGACATCACTGTTTACTTCAGTGTTTTGTTCCATTGACATGCAGCTTTGTGTGGACAGTCCATTTTCTCCATCTTCCACTTCAGAATTGTCAATAATCACTGCTTCAACGTCATCCTCAACGCTCACCGAAACACAATCTATTAGCATACAGAGAAAGCGAAATAGATAAGACTGGATACTATTCTGCATATCAGCTGTAGTACTTTTATCATACCTAGAATAATCTGAGTTGTACCACAGTTTAATTTAAAAGAAACAGTTTCAGGTCAGTGTTTAAATGTGAAGTCACTTTTAAGCACAAAGGTCTTAACACACACTAGCGGGGGAGCAGCTTACTATTGTGTGGGATTCCTGAAGATACTCAGTACCTAACTCTTCTTACAGCATCCAACTTTAACAAGAACAGCCAATAACATGCACTTCTGAAAATTCCCCTACCATTTACATTCAAGCATCCAACAGGGAAAGAAACACCAACCGATTTGTTTTTGAAATTACGCTTCCATAAATAAAAACATTGAATACAACAAATCAGCCTACAAACCCTAACTGCATATATCATATTGATATCAAATCAGACATTGGTTCTCAATATGGGATGAAAGGCAGAAACACTGAAGGCGCATCTTCTGGACCAAAATTTCTCCATTTAACCAAGATTTTCCAATTTTTCCAATTCCCAAGAAAACATGTTCTGGTATCAGAATTCTTATATCTGGCATCTGACAGGGGGAATTAATTCCCAAAGAAGCAAATTAATGGAAAGAATCAAACAGTAAAGCACTGAAGTTAGGAAGTGTAACTTAAATTCAGCCAGCACAAATGCATAACACTCTAATTATATGAACACATGCTGTATTTTCCACAGGATCTCTACCTCATTCAGTGCACAGGATGGACTGAACTTTAGGGATGAATCAGGACTGTATAATGAGTGTAACAGTGCTTTGCTTTACTCTTGTACAAACATTTCACTCCAAATCCTTCTCCCTCCCCTCTGCTCCAATTTCTCAAGAGACCAAAAGGTGGGAAAAAAGGCTGTATTTCACAGACCATAAATTTTTCACTTTGGTCAATACTCCCATCTAATTCAGAAAAACTGATACAGCAGCATTTGGATTTGGCTATCACCAGATTAGGAAACACTGCTTCATCAAATTAAGGGCCTATTCAGAGAGACTCATCAATCACTTTGGAGTCAATAGCTACATTTATAGCAGTAAATGGCCACTCCTAAAGACTAGTTTGGGCATACTCACCCTGCAAAAAAGTAATTGTGTGGCCAAAAGCTGGGATATGCCATTTAGGCTCTAGGTCAGAGACTAGTCCTTGGACAGTTTTAATTAGATGCAGATAAGTAACCAACAGGACTACTTGCAAAGCTGATTTAGGCACAGACTTCAGCAAAACACTTAAACACTTTTTTTTGTTGACACACTTAGGGTTCTATCTATGGGAATGAGAAAGGTGAGAAAAGTGCACCTGCAACAAAGTAAGTGTGAATGGAATCCTATCTGCCAAATTCTCCCATCAGTGTGCCACGTCACTTTATGGGCTGATCTAGTTGGGTCTCTGCAATCATCATTCTACTTGTGGGCTACTTCTGCAACTCCAGGATGCATGAAAATTACCCGTGTGTCCACACTGCTTCCCACAAATCTCACACCTCATTTAGGGCAGGCAAATCAAGCCTACCTGACCAGCAACTGTCACACAAGTCTACAGCAGATACAGCAAATACAGCAACAGGCACAGAATAAAAGATATTCTGTGAAACCAGCATGAGACAAAGGCAAAAGAGCTCCAAGGCAAGCATGATCAGACGTCAGGAGAGCTTCTACAACTGGCTGATACTAAAAGCAAAGCTTGGTCCATCTTCCATACCCTCCACCATTCCTTAACTAAGGAACAACAGTGCAGTCAATCGTAGGTAGAAAGTTTCAGAAATCTGCAACTAGCAGCAATTCACAGCTAGAGGATGAATATAAAATGAATAGGGGAATACAAAAAGGGAATAGACTCCACTTTCAAAGAATGTTTAATTCCATTACAAAACACTTCTACGATGATATTTAAACAGTGCAGCAACAAGCAGTAGTCTCTCCATGCTTTTACCCCTGATATGGTGGTCAGGAGTCTTCCATACCCAGGATTTTTAACTTCCATCACCGATTACTCAATATGGCTGTTCTCATAAAAGGAAAGGAAATCATTTCCTGTTCAGAATAGCACTCCTACATGGACTGTCTGGAAATTTTGAAAAGAGAACTCAACCTGCAATTGCAGCCTTCTTATGTCCATGAAGGTCCATCAACACGACTGGTTATCTCAAAACGACAACATTAGCGAAGCTGCTACAAAACAGGTAGAGCCATCCACTTTATACCAATCACTTCTACCATCTCCAGAAATATTCCACCTGCCTTGACTCTTAAGTCAGTGGACTAATTTCAATGTGACAGCTGTAGCTTGGCTACATTAATCACCAAGAAAATCTCATAGCTCAAAAATGTTTCTTCTATCCTGCCTAAAAGACTTGTCCATAAATACTAGCCAGTAAAAAAAACAAAACAAAAAAAAGTTCTCAAGTTATAGTCCTATATACACACCTTATTCAGGCAAGGGAGATCAACGTTTTTAAACGCAGCACCAAACAACATGAAATGCACATCCACCTCTCTCAAGCAGAAACCACAAACTGTGATTAATTTGTGCTCTTGGGGGGTGGGATGGATCAGGGTAAGATAAAGCTATCAAAATATTTTTAACTTGTGACTTGAATGAAGATACAACCACATTTCTTGCAGCAAAGAAAATTAATAAGTTCACTGCACTAATTAACTCCACTGACACAAGGTATCCTGACATGGGTATTTAGAGGTTTCCAGTAAGTCTTTAAAGGAAGTTATAAATTTAAAAAAGCATGATTAAGACAGAGTGGTGTTGTGAAATGACCAACTTTCCATTCCAAGACTGGAGGTGCTCTAACTTTACAACTGTTTATGCCCATTATTTAGGATTCTTTCAGCATTATTTTCTGCAGGAGGTCTTTGCTTCTGCACAAAACCATCAGGTAGCAGCCCTTTCTACAAAGCAAAAGGTACTTAAATTCAGGCCTAGCTTTCAATGATTTGCAGACAAAATGTTCAATTATGCATCTAACTGCCTCAGAAGTTATACACTAAGCTTATACACTATTGCTTTTATCCAGCAAAATAAAAATAAGTATCACAATTATTTTATTTCCAGTAACCAATAGAGAAATATATTTAAGTCATTATGACTTGAAAATCTGATCTTCTTTGGAAGCTCTGTCATTTGGTCAACAGCCTCCAGCAGCCAAATGACTGCTTACCTTTTGATACTGCTCCTTCACCTATCCCCATATCAAAGTATAGTAGTATATGCTTTGGTTAAGAGTTCAAACAGTAAAGAAAACTGTGAAACAGATAATTGTTCTGTTTGTCTTTCTCTGACTGAACTGCAACATAAATAAAAACAGACAAAAAAGGATCATTTAGTAATAAAAAGAGGTTGATATAAAACATCTTGAGAAAGATTAAAAAATTTTTTTTTGAAAGATTTCAAAACCAGACTGCTGCAGAGAGACTATTCTGGAAATTACTAATGAAACACTGACCTCACACACAGAACTGAAAAGTTTCCACAGCCTAATTCTTCCAGGTATAAGGCTCCATTCATAGCCCTCAATTTTGCTCTTTTCAAACATCTGAGATGAATTTTCCTGGATTAATATATTTAGTGAACATTTGCAGGGTAAAGGCGGAAAGCAACATACTCATTTTTCAGAAGAAACTTAAGGATAAACAAATTTGAAGTTGTTAAAAGTCAAACACGACAGTCTCTTAATTGAAATATTCTAATCTCTGAACGTTTTTTTGAACAAAATTGTTTACACGGGAAAACCATTTACCTTAAATCTAGGACCTACCTTTTCTATCCTAAAAGATAAACCTATCAAGTTATAGATATCTGAAAAGTCAGAGCGTGCAAGAGACCAGCTAACACCAACTTAGCTAACACCAACTTAGTACGTATTTGTTAAGTTTTCCAAATTTTCTAATCCATCTTTGGCAGATTATTAGACTCTTCCCTGGAATGGTTTCTCCTGGCTGACAGAGATCACTAGGTAGAAACAATCCCTTTTCTGCACTCTCCTCTGTGTCCAAGAGGAGGAGACATTTGACAGGAACCCAACTGGAAGGGTAGGAAAGTCTCAGCTAGTTGGGACAGAAGCAGAAAAGATGAATTTAGAAGGAAAACAAAACAAAAAATTTCTCACTTTCCATACGCTACAAATCACATCTCAAAATAAATCAAGCAAAGCAACCCTAATCAAAGAAATAAAGTATATATATTAAAGAACTGATCTGGATTAAAACTACCTGAACAAAAGCAAAGACAGCTGGCATTAACTTGGACCATGTCTAGATCCTGTTTGATTTATGATCAAACACTTTGCCCAAAACAAGAAATGGAACTAACGCAAGAGAGAAGACAGGGACAATAGCATCATGACTTCTTTTAGTGGCAGCATCATCTTAACCCAGCTTCAAGTAATCATTTACAACATTAATTCAACCTCACTGCAGACATAATCGAGAAAGTCTTTATATTTCTGTGTACTAATATACTTGAAGCTGTGACTACAGTACAGAAGTACAACCAGAAGCGATGCATCAGCTGAAGCGTGAAGATAGTTGACAGACTACTTTTCCTTCCCCAAGTACATTACTAATTAAACATACCACATACGCCAGTGGGATAAGGAAGGGCTTGTACTGACTCAGACATTACCTGATGAATGTTCTCATTTATTGTGGAAACAGAAGCGTGGGTAATCACAAGGTATGGAACTGCAAAAAGAGAGTGGATGATCTAAGGGGCTTAAGGAGCTGAAGAGCACCAATTAGTACTGAATTCTATCCCAGCCACTACAACAGAGTTCCTGTGTACTGCTAGCAAAATCACTAACTCAAACTTTTCGCAGAAAGCCAGTGTTTGTTCTTCCTTTTATAGGCATTCAGTTAGACACATCTCTATCTTCCTGCAAATCTGATCTCCATACTCCCAAATGCAACGGACAGCAATAGGAACTATGTATAAAACAAACTAAATTTTACAAAGATGCCCAACTACTGCACTGAGAAAAATTAGGTAGCACCCATCTCAAGATGGTTCCTTGAATTTAGCGTACTTCTGATAATTTTGTCCTTAATCTAGATACTTATCTGTAACACAATACTAGAATGCCTTACAAGAGATAAAATCCTTATTAACATTTGCTGAACACTTCAACAATAGTGAATGTAGAATTCTGTACTCAGAATTTTCATGAGTAAAATTTGCAACAGATTAAGAAACTGGGATCATAGATTGAGCAAACAGAAACCAATTACCATGTTTAGCAGCAGTAAAATGAAACCATATTTCCTGTGGCTTTAAGTTTCATACTTGGATTATCAAGAGGCTAATAAGATCGAAACTGAAGGTAAAACAAGCCACACAAAGGATTCCCTGATGTTTAATGAGACTTGAGATTATACTGTATCTCTAACTGAGGAATATTTTTAATAGTACCTCTTTTCTACTGCCAAGGAATTTAGGAAAGGTTAATATTTCTCAGATTACTAGATTACAGCCAAAGTCTGTCAAGAGATTGAAAAATTACTGAGGCCAACGTAAAAGGAACAGACACACAACACACTACATCCACTTGACGAAGACTAGGCCAGGATTGCTCTGTTCCCACTCTCTTGCCTCTCACTCCACCCCTTTACTTCAGGCTGGCATTAACACTTGTGCAATCGTGCAGTGAACTGGCTGAAACCTTCCTCAACCAAAAATAAAATTAGGTTTTGGCCAGAAAAGCTCCCTGAACCACAAAGACATTCAAGCATCTTGGCCATCAGAGCAAGAGGCAACTGGAACCTCTCGGCTAGCGTAGCAGTTGGGGCTGTGACAGCAATGACAAGTTAAATGAGTTTACGCTGACGTGAGACTATATAACCATTATTCCTTGGGAGTGGAAACTGAAGTATTAGTATGTAATCCATGCAAATATACCTGCTTTAGTATTAATTAAAATAAAACCCATACAGGTCTAAAATACATAAGTTACACTAGACCTTGCATCTTCATGTTGAAAAAATCATTGGATAGGTCAGGCATCTCACTTTTGGCAGTGTTATCCGTCACCACTGGTACTCGGATTTCATATCTGAGCAACTGCAGCACTCGTGGGCCTGCCAGGGCTGAGACACCGCTGTCCTCCAGCAAAGTCTTCCCATTCACCAGGACACTCACCCGCCATTTGAAGGCTAAAGAAAGTTGAAACTTTCCCCACGGCCATTTCTGCAACGGCTGCTGTCACCTACTGGCCGCGTCCCAAGAGGTAACTACGCTTTGTATTCCGACCGCCACGTTACCTCTTCTCACCACGCCGCGGTACCTCCGCTGAAGGACACTCGCCTCTGCCCCCGCAGGGGCAGACCCCCACCTCGGGCCTCCCGCCCTTTTACGCCTCGGCGCTTGGCCGAGCTGTGGGAGCAGCGACGGCGCAGAGGCGCCGCCGGGGTAACAAGGCCCCCGAGGAAACCCGGGCGCTGCAGGCCACGCGGGAGCCCGCTGCAGCGGCCCCCGGCGCTCCCGCACAGCCACGCCAGGGAAGAGCCGCGCCGCGCGCCGCCCGCCCCCTCCCCCATGGCCGCGCCGCGCGCCCAGGCCGTTAACGGTGCCAGCCCCCTCCCCCACCGCCGGCCGCAGCCCGCGCGGCACCTCCAACCGCCGGCGCACGCAACCCGCCCCCTCCGCCAGCCCCGACGGGCAGCGGGGAAAGCCAACGGCAGCAGCCCGCCGCGCCGCGGCCGGCCAATGGGAACGAGCCCCGTGGGCGTGGCTTGGCCGGCACCGCCAGCGGCGTCGCGGCCGTTGCGGACGATGAGGGAGCGTTTTGTGCGCGCGGGCGGCTCCTAGGGCGCCGGCCCGGTCCGGCCGCGGCGGGTCGGCGGCCGGCAGCCTTACCCTCACCCTCGGCGGACATGGCTGCTGGGGCGGTGGGGCGCGGGGTCCGTCTCGAGCGGGGAGGGTGGCGGAGCGAGCCGGGGCTCCGGCACAGGCAGGTGTGGCCGGAATGCGGCGTTGGGAACGGAAGCGGCTTCTCCGACGTGAGCAACAAACTGTTTTGAAGCAGTGCGGCTGCGCGCTGGGCACAGGGGCGCGCCTGGCAAACGGGAGCCGGGTGGGCGGGGGCGGCGCCGCCCTCTCCCTCTGCCGCCCGCCCGCCCGCCGCTCCCGACGCGGCGGCCTCGCCCCCGCCCGCACCGGCGCCGGAGGTGCGATGCCGGGACGCGCCTCTCGGCGGCGCCCTACGCCGGGACGCCCGCTGCGGCCGCTTGGGGCCGAACCGCTGCCTGTGCTGGGGGTGGGGGGATGCGGCCTGCCGGTGACCTTCTCTGTGCTCGTGTTTGCGGCCCTGCCGCATTCCTCCTTGGGCCACCCCTGGCTGAAGGCGGCTCGGTCCCCCAGGAACAGGGGAATGGATTCACAATCCGGTGAACCACCAGATCACCTCAGATTCACTTTCGGTCATTTAAGCTGTCTACTGTGCTACGCAGTTACTTCAAAGTCTTTGTTAGAGCTAAACAGCTTCCACATGTGTGTAAAAATGGTTCATGCTGTAAATGCCTTGTGGTCCTATTAAATAGCATTTCTGCTTTGACTTTGTAAAAGGATTCTGACACTGGTGAAATATCAACAGGAGAGAGATCCTCCTGTTGCTCCTCAGATTTCACGTTGGTGAACTTGATTTTTTTAAAAACAAAAGGTACCTGGTTTTTGATTAGCTCAAGTTTTGACTCGTTTTTATATGGATGCACTTAAACTTTCTACCAAACGTTTGTAAGCATATCATTTTCTATTTTCAGGGTTTAAAGCTCATATCTGAAAGATCCAGTGCAGACAGAATTCTGAAAGATTTAAAAGCTATCTTTTCTTTGCCATTTAGCAGTGTTTCTGTTTGCTTCCAGTATTGGCGAGAAAGGTGGAATAGCCATATTAAATGCAGCTAATTGCTTATGTGTGAGAAAGCTTGTGTAATAATTACCTCTATATAAAAAGACGATTTATAGACTTAGCCTTATTTCCTCATAAGCACTTTGAGAAAACCTGAAGGATTAATTTTTTCTTTATCCTGTTACAATCTTCAGTAGGTTTTAAAGCTTTTTCTCTCTTTGAAATTGATAGTGAGGTGGTAGACAGGCATCTTCCAGCCCAATCTACAATCACATCAGTGCAGTACATCCAGTGCCGTACATCCAGTTCCTTGTGCAATTGGTTCTTCCCAAAAATGCATGTCAGGCTTTCTTGATGCTTTACAGTTAAAGTACTGTGCTGGAAGAGCATTGAATAAGCTAAGAACTTCACTTTCCCATAAAGCTTGAGATAATGGGAGAATGGCCAAGTAATAGGGAAGCATGGAAGGTGTTATCTTCCTTTAAAAAAAAAATTCTGCAGAAACAGAGGAAAACTTTTATGATCGAGCAGCATGTTGTATGGCAATAAGGAAGCAAACCCTGGAAAGAATGGTTTGGGAACAGGCAGGTCTTGGAAGGCTGAACAGGGAACTGAGACACAGACTAAAAGGACAACTAGGAGTGGGATAAGAAGTGACGTATGGGAGCAAAGGATGGGGCATACTGATAATTGTGTAAAGAAAGTATTCAGGACAAGGATAAAGCAATGTTAGATTTGAAAGGAGACACTGGAAAAGTTTGTATGGATATCTGGTTTCTGTAGTCTTGCGGAGCAGTGGTATTTGGAGGAGCTAATGGAAGAAAGATACTTGGGGAAGGGCTAAGAGGAGCACGATCTCTAAGAAGTCAAGCTAAATTAAAAGGAATTATCTGATAAACAGGAGGCCATAACATTTCTGTACTGAGTTATAGCATATTGTTTTAGAAAGTCTTGGTTTGAAGATATCAAGTGGTAGGCATCCTTCTACGTTTCTACAAGTATTGTTTCAGTGGCTTACTAATCATGTGAAAAGAAAGATGGATTTGAAAATAAAAACAAGGAGATGGAGATAGGCAGGAGGCTTTACAGGGAAGGGAGTCAGCTAATAGTTAATGCATTAACAGAACGAAGTCATAGTTTCAGAAGGAGTGAAAAAAACCTGAGCTACAAAGCATTTATTTTTCCTGGATCAGTTTTCAAAATAACTTTCCTGGAATTAATTGTTGGCCATCTTTTCTGGTAGTTACGGTTATTCTATCCAATAAAATCAAAATATAAATTTATCTATTTTGTTTCTGATACTTCTTCCTTTCAGGTTTGAAACTTGGTATTTTCTGTTGTCAGCCATTTCAAATGGTGACTGAAATTCTGGACTGGCTCTTGGCCTTCATAGCTCCCCAAACTTGTTTTGTGCCTTGACTTGAGGAAAATAATAGAAATTACAGACTAAATTTACATTATCAGGATTTGTTTGATGTTTCAGCTGGCTTTTCAATGTGAAATGCCCAGAACTGGATCACATTATTAGGATAATACAGTTTTGCCTCAGTGCTTAGAGGGTATGGTCTATATTTCGTTCACTTTGCTTTGGATCAGCCCTTAAATTATATACCAGAATGAAAATAGTAAAAGCATGAAGTCAAAGATAGGACTCCAGATGATTCCTTTTTGTCTCTCTAACATTTTAAAGTGGTCATAAAGATATTTGTGTTCATTACTTGTAGAAAAGAATTATCTGACTGCTACTGAGTAAGCGTATAATGAACACCAAAAGGAGGTACTTCTACAAAGAAGTAAGTAAAAAAGAAGTGCTTTTAAAAATGGTAAAGGATGAACAAAAGATGCTAGTAGTAACGCAGTAGTCCTGCACCAGCTTATTAAATATATAAACAAACTCAACTGTTCAGGAAATGCATGCTTTATTTATTAAGATTTTGAATGTTCTTTATTCATAGAATTTTTTTTTATCCAATTATTTTTTTTCAGCTTAGGAGGTTTGTAACAGAACTAAAAGCTAAGCCAACTGACTCAGATTCAGTGTGACTAGTAAGCAAATAAGCCAGACCACAGTTTCTACCATGTTACCTTCATAATTTTCTGTCTTGGTGAAAACTATAGTGTGAATTTCCACAGGAAACTCATTGGATGATTGCTTATTTTGTAGATGGGTGTTTTTTGAGTGATATAAAAAGGAAGCAGCCTAACTCCAAATCGAAGCTATCGTAAAACTGTTACTAGAGGGCAAGGCTTCTCTTACTTGTTCAGGTGCAGTTACTGAAATGGTTTATTTTTCTGCCTCATTAGTTAACATCTTAGACTAAATATGGAGAATATTGCTGTAATATGGATGAACAGTCTGAACTGACTTCTGAGTCGATGCCAAATGGCATTTCATTGACCGTTGTGACTGTTCTCTTGGAACTGAGGGAGCAATTCCTGCCTCTCCCCCTGCCCCAGCTGAAGTTGATAGTGAACTTCAAAGGGAGCTGTAGAGGCAGTTATTTCCTTGCAGAAATAGTTTATAGTTTACAATCTTTTTTTGAAATGGCAATTAGAAAAAGCATAAAAAGCCAGATAATGTTCTGTTAAACAAACAAAATCCAAACCCAGTAGCTGCCTATTTAGAGTAAAAGAGAATGAAAGCTACCACACATGGCCACTAGCTGTAGCGCTGTCACTACCATCTCTGTCAGCTGTTTTGTACAGCCTCTTAATGCGTCTTCTGAAAAAAACAGAAAACTTCATTGAGAATGCTGACATATTTTATAGGATACATTTGTTTTAACATGGTAGTGATTTTCCAGCTCTGGAGAAGTTTAAATGCCAGCGCAAGTGGATCAAGTGAGAAAGATTATATTAAGCTGCTTTTAATTGTTTTGTTACCCTGATCTTGAGCCCATGTTAGGGGATCTGGATTCCTTACAGACGTATTTCCTCTGTTTTGTTTTGGGAGGATATAGCCAGATGATACGATGGTGAAAACCTTTCTACTCTTACTGAAGTAATTAAGGCTGACACTTTAAGTCAGCAGAGCTGGATAATTAGCATTCGAGAATTTAAGAGAGCTGTTTGAAGAATTCTCTTGACCAATAATATTGGGCACTAGAAAAGTTTCAGGAGAATGCTAACATGCCAGTAGTTAAAGATACAAATAGGACAAGCTGGGTAATTTAAAATCTGCCCGCCTGACTTTAATCCCAGGAAGGTATCAGAGCAGTTAATACTTTTGTCACCAAGTAAAGAATTAAAGGAAGAAAACATAATTAATACAATCAAAAATGGGTTTATGGAAAACAAAGTGTGTCAAATACTTGCCCATAGTCCTTCTGTAGAAATCAGTCTTGGAGCTGCAGTCAGAACTCTGCCGCCCTCTTCTCCGGAAAGACATTTTCCTCAGGAGCTGAATAGTTAAAGGGATGTCGAGATTAGATTCCTGTTGCTTGCAGGAGCTCCCAAAAATAGCTGTTTTAACTGAAGTATTTCAAAGATCAAGCTTGTCACTTGGTTAATAAAATAACTTGTACAGGTAAGTGTAACACCACTGACTGGGGACATGCGACATACCAATGATGAAAGGGCCAGATCCAGAAAAGACTTTGATTCTGGAGACAGGATTTAAACTCCTAAAGGCCCCCATATTCCAAACAAAGGCCCCAAACCACCTTTTTTTCTTTTTCATGGTGGACGCCCAACCCTGAAATTGCTGTTATCTTCTTGAGTGTCCCTACCATTCATATTAAAATTCCCTGATTGCCCATGTGCACTGTGCATATCCTTGCGACTGCTGTGGCCTGTTGTTATTCAGCTTCTGCAGGACAGGCCCTTTGAAAGGCCTGATCTTACAGATTTGATAATCTAATCAGAGTGCCCCTCGCTGAATAGGCTGGGCTTCTCACAGGCTGAATTTAAAATTGCAATATTAAAACAGTAGTGCTGCCTGTTGCTGGAATAGCCCAACAGATAGAAAACTCAATGGATGGTGGGAATTCACATGTTGCACTCTGTGGAAGAACAGCCTAACTGCTTGCCTGCAGAATGGTCTGTTTTGTCCACTGAAGATGCAATGCTGTTCTATGAAGAACAAAGAGTCTCTCACCAGGAGAAGAATCAAGAAGATGGTTGGCTGTAATCCTGTGGTCAGGCTGTTTAATTGGGAAGCTTCCAGTCTTTGCTTCTTGGACTATATACGTTGTATAAAGAGCAGCAGATAAAATGATGAGAAGTACTCCTGAGAGCAGGGACAAACACTCACTGCTTGCAAAGAATTCTTCCATTAGTCTCTTCTCTGAAATGGGATTTGTATTATGGTTGAACGCCTCTTCTTTAGTTCTGATATAAGTGCCAACCAGAAATGGGAATTAAGACATGTCCCACACTTACTAACTTAAGGAGGCCCCCCCACTAGGTTGCCTGTTTTGATGGCCTGAGTTGCCAACTCATTGAGAACACAACAGGAAGACTGTAGAAGGGTTCTCATTTGGGGATGGGGGGAGTGCCAAAGGGGCCAAAAATTTAAATGTAGCATCTACATTTTAGCACCCATGTGCTTTATTATCTTCAAAAAGAAAAAGATTTAACTCTTCATGATATATACATTCCGTATATATATCTGCATAGCATGATGGGATGCTTTGTTGAGAGGCAGGATGGAACAACCTGGGAAGAGCTTGTATATGCAGCTATACTACTTCTAGTATGTAGTTTCTATGTGACTGTTATGGGCCTGACTGTTATGCCATGTACATGTACCCAAAAGTATACACCTAAGCCTGGATTTTGCAGAGACTACAACAGTCACCGACTTTGCATATGTTGTAAAGAGTTACAGTGGTTTCAGTGTGTATATATAAAAAAGCAATTGATATTTCTTTTATAGTTTAATGTTTAATCTTCTCTTCCACTGAGCATGAAAAAATACACAAGTGTGCTGCAAGCAAATGAAAGACAGATTGTGCCTACCTTTGCAGGCTGAGCTCTTCCTACAGTTCTTGCTTATCTGTATTTCTGGATTGCGAGAGGCAGCTAATACAACAACAAATGATCTGTGTAATTATTAACTACTTGACCATCTGGTTAAAACAAATGTTAGGTAAGCTGATTCCCACTTGGACCGGAATTAGCACCACGCCCATAAGGGAAATCTTGATATGCTCGCAAGGTGCAATTTCAAATAGCTCGGCTGCATTCCCCAATGATGATTTTTTCCACACGCTCTAAGGCACTAGACCTACATATGCTGGTTTCTTTCCATATGCACTTTTAAAGCACTCACATGCAGTGTTGCCTAGCTAGTGACAAAATGACAAATGAAACAAAAGTTTCATGCTGCCTATCTCCCCTTCTCCTTTTCCTGTAGATACCTGATTTAAAAACAGATATGTAGGGGTTGCCATTTAAACTACCCAGCTCTGGTGTCCAGATATCTGAACCTCCCCCAAATCAAACTAATTTAAAATAAAGTAGTATTTGCGTTTATAAGTTATGGCCTGCCTTTTGACCGCTACTTGCTTTATCTGACAAAGTTCAGTCACTGGATTCTGTATATCTTGAGTCTTAAATGTTACAATTGGTTTTGTCTTCCAGATGAATATAAGGTAGCAGTCTTTCCATTATTCTTCATCCCAGCTTCCCTTCTTTCCTGCTTACCCTCTTCTTCCCCTGACAGACTTTGGGCAAATCCAGCAGTCTTTATATTCTGGCAAAGTTGGACATGTGGGTAAAATTCCACTTGAAGTCAATGACAGTTTTGATTAGATACAGATTTTTCTCTTGGTCTATGAAAAAATTGTAAGTGAAAGAGAAAAGAAGATCTAAATAGTTTGAAATGTGTGAAGCACTGAGACGTACCTTTGGAAATGCCATACCTGTAGTCTGCAGATTAGACTTAACATTTCATTACAAGAAAATAAAGAGAACATGTGATTTAATTGCAGTCACGTTTATTTGCAGTTTCTATACACACTTTCTAGGTAATCAAACTTTTCCGACACATTTTTTGAGAGGGGTTCACAATGAAACTGTCACCGTTTTTACTAAAAATAAATACAAGACTTAAAGTGTTGCACAGCTCTAAAATATACAAAGGCTTGGATTTAATGTAAACTTTGAAAACATTTTACAAAAGAAACCATCTTTGCAACAATTTAAAAAGTTCATATTTACAAATATTACAAAAATACAAAATGGATGCAAGTCCATAAACCATTGTCTTTTCTGCCAGCATGAACTGGTGCTAGTACCAAAATAGTTACACTGTAACCTTCTTAATTTTTTTTTAATTCTTTAAGTCATAACCTACAGTATTTCTCTATATCTGCCACCATTGCAGCAAATGCACTCAATCACTGACCTTTGGCAAAAGCAAACGTATGCTTATTTGCTACAACTATTCCATGTCCTCTCTGCTGCCACAAAAAGAAAAAAAGGGAAAAATGTTGTTTTTCAGAACACACAGCTGTATAACTTCAAAAATCATTTCCGTAACATCAGTGCAAACAACGGAACAATCAGTTGAAGTGATGGTTCACGAGTTACCTAATGTATGCCCTGTACCCTGTTTCAAGGTGTGAGTGATGGTCCTTTTGTTCTACAGCTTGTCCTCTTGTGCCTTAAAGGCACACCTGCATCACTAAAAGGGTCTCCCTCCACTTGTGTTCTCTGATGCCCACATTTGTTATGAATTCTTTTCTTCATAGTGGATTTACAATCCATCTTTATTTGGGCTTCAATCTGTTAAATATAAAATAGGAAAAAAACCTCTCATACATTTTAAAAGAAATACAATTATATTTTCATGTGATTGATTGTTCTGTGGTCATTTCATATCTTCCAGCCTCAGCATTCAAGTCAAAAATGCTTTTCCCCCCCCCCCCCAATGTATACATATTTATATATGTTTTCTCTGTGAAACTGTCAATTGGTAATAAAAAGTGATGTCATGTTTTCTCTATAAAGTTTAGAATGATTATTTAAAGCACATATAACACTTCTAAGAATAAACATGTTATAAAAGTGCTCCTGTTAAAATTGTTAAGGAAAATGACTGAAGATGACAGACTAAGGATTTTCTGCCCAAAATCTAAACTTCCTTTACTCATGTTCTCCAGAAAGTGTTTTGTTTCATGCTAAACATTTCCTATTAGAACGTTCTCATTCATTCATTTCACTTGTGTTTAGACTTATTTTCTTAACTAAGCTATTAATGAGACTAGCCTTTTATTTCCAAAACCTTACCCCACTTATCTTTTTTTAGTGCTATTTTAGACTTACTGATTTTGAAGCCCTTGAGCTGATTTTCCACTCCTCTTCCCAACACACATACCACATGCATAGTGATTCTATCTTGCATACCAAACACAATCAGCCTACACAGGAGGACGGTAGGAAACCCTGAATTGTGTATTTCTTGTGGTAAACACTACATGAAATCAGACATAATGTAATGGGAAATAACATTCAGGATTTGTTAAACCATTCTACCTTGCTCAAACTTTTCAAAATCATAACAGTTTGAAGTAAAACCTTCCTCTTAAAAACATGATTTGCCTGCTTTAAAATCTCTCAGCTTTATGCTTTACATGATAAAAAACAAAGAACAGTAAAAACCCATTTCACACATCCCGCTTCCCGATCATTTACTTATGCTTGAAGCCAGCTTTCAGTTGATTTCTTTAGTACCGAAGTACACGCTTTCTGCTATCCTACTCACTCTGTCCTACTGCACACCACATTCCTTCTTGCACTGTTTTCTCTGCACTAACCTTCCCTGTATTACAAAGCTTATCCTATAGCAATCATCACCAACTGCATAAATTTTGGACAACGAGGGCCTTGTTCTCTGAGTAGCATAGATGGGGCTACGCTGTTGGAAATGATGGTGGCTCAAAGGAGAATCAGGCCTATTGGCTTTAATTTGTTTAAAAAATTAAAAGCGTAAAGCAACTTGTGGGTTGTCTATCACTGACACGATCTTTCAGTTTTAAGACAAGAAAATTCAAGTAACTTCAAGTAATTCAGCTTTTATTTCCCTGCCTTCATTTTTACCAAAGCAGTTGCTTTGATTTGTCTCCTTTCCCACCCCATCCCATTCTCCCACCCTGTTCAGCATTTCTGGTAAACCCAGACAAAATCCAAACTGTATGTTGCTGGCATAATGAACCAGAGCGTTCCCCTTCCCAGTTTAACAATGGATATAAATAATGCGTACACATACCTATTTCCCAGCTACATTTTCACAGTGTCATTTTTGTAAATATTTAGGTAGCATGAATCTCATCAGCACAAAGAGAAAGCTTCACTGAAAACTCATCGCAGATATTTACTGATAAATTGAAAGCGCTTGTTGCATGCTTTTAATTTATTTGTTTCCTTTAAGAACCAGAAACTAACCATGTTTAACAATTATAGTTACCAGGTCATGACTGTGTTATGTATCCCAATAACCTAATAAGAATACGAAAATAAGTACTAGTTCTTCTTATCTAGTCTTTCTAAAGCAATCCATGTTAGAATAAAGGCCTAAGGGACACTGTCAAATGGGACTGTTAGGGGCTCTGTGTTAGAAATGACTCTGCTCTATCAGAAGCATGCTTGCCTTCCCAACCAATTATCATGTTAAAACTCGCAGCTGCACTTTACAGTTAGCTCGTTGGGAGCGATATTCAAAAGACAAATGGTTACTCAAGCTGATCTTAGCCTTTACATTTCATTAACTAACATTGAGAATTTCCTCCAGCTGTTAAATGTCGCTTTTGAGGCTTATCACACTGAAAGTGGTTATTGGTGGCCATGTAAGTATTATGTTTGATATGAAAATGGTATTCACAGAATACAGTTATTACATTTGACTTCTCTTGTCTTTTATAAACAAAGTTGTTATGCAGTAAATCATTTGCCACATGTCCACTTTTTGATAATTCTATTTACAGATTTTTATCAAAAATATGGTATTTACATATGTTTTGTTAATTTCTTCTAAATTTTGTTTCAGCTCATTTTAGTGTAGAAAAATACCAATCCTCAAGAGCTTTTTTTTTTTTTTTTTCCCCTAGGGAAGCACTACAGTGAGGGATTTGTTTCTAGATGGGCAGCTTCTGGAAAAACAAAAAGTTGCTTTTAACTCTATGAAAAGTGAATAGCCTTGAAATCTACAGTGACGACAGAAATGAGAGTGGGATAAATCAAATGAAGCTAAAAGAAAACAGACTGGACACAGCATATCTTTCTACTTTTAGAAAATGTAAAGTAATAAATAGCTACAGCTTTAGTCCTCTGTTTCCCCAGCGTCTTATAAACACAAATACATTTAAGCATCGATATTGCCCTGCAATTTTTTTGACTGCTACAGCGTTGGCCTCTTATATTCACATCCTTACATAACCAAAGTGGTTTCAGTGTTCGGCATGTTTCACAGTCAGCGGTGGGGCTGGGGAGCTCCCGCAGCCTATGTTGAACTCTGAGAAGATCGGTCATCGTGAGGGCTGCCATCTGAGTTCTCGGTCTCTCCTTCGGAGATAGCCTGCATCGGTGTGTTGTACAGCCTACAGCGTACGCTGTACCGGCTGCTGCTGGCGGCCGGAGGCGCCCGGGAGCGCCCCACTCTGGACGACGCCGACATGGAGAAGCTCTTGGAGGAGAATCCTTCTGCGTTGACTCTCGGGGAGCACGGAGAAAGTGGGGATGATGCTTCGGGGCTGGCTGCTTGGGGCGACTCATCCGGGTTTTGAGGGGCGTCCACTGACAGCTCTCCAGGAGACTTGGGCAAAATGGGGCTTTTCAGGATCTCCGTGGCAGACATCCTGTAGCTAGAATCAGACCGACTGCCCTTTTTTAGGAGCAGCAGTTTAAACTCCTCGTTAGATGTGTTGGACTTTTTGGCATTCCTGTATATGAGCCCGGGGGACCTCTGGCTGCTTACGGGAGTACCCACACTGCTGGGGGGTGGCACAGTGCTGGCGGGCAAGCTGCTGCTGGTGGGTGGCTGGCTGCTGCTCCCAGCTGAAGCTCTCAATCTGTTTCTTACAGAAAGGTCTCCAGAATCCTTTCTCCCAAGAACTTTCCTTTTTGACCTGTAAAAATACAAAAGAACACACATTCTTGTGTTATCTTTGTAGGGTAACACTCGATGCTCGCCTGAGATTTACAGACTCACCGTGCTTTGATATTAACTAGAGTTCTCTTAATCCATATTGTCAAATATTGGAGGCTAGCAGTGACTGACAGCACTTTAAACAGTAATAACTCCTGACTCCTGTGCAATGAATGAGGCACTGAGTCACAGAGTCCATTTCAACCTCCCCCAGCTCTTCCAAAACAATTTACGCACAACCAGCACTTTATAAAGACAACGATATATGCAGAATCTTAGGCTAGCTAAATGTTCATTGTAACTTGCTCAAAATTAGCAAACTGCAGCATCGTTTCAGCTGTGATAGCAAATACCAACTGAATACAAAATACGCTACATTTGGAGAGATGCCTTCTCTTAAGCAACTGCTCGCTCATCAGAACAGAGCTGGTGGGCAGAATGCAGAAACCACTGTGGGTCCTTTCCTTTAGAGACGTGTATGTTTGTTAGAGGGAAAAGCCTGACAGTATTTGTAAGGCATCCTACACTTTCCATAAAGATGCTCAGGATGCAAACACACAAGGTTAAAATACAGCCACTTTTAAAAGCTGCCTTTTAAGAAATTAACACAATAAAGTAAAGAAGGTGGTTTCAGGACAGAGAAAACTGAGATGAAGAATTTCATATTGAGTCAGCAATTATCATGCAGTTGTCATCCCAACCAGAGGTTCTCCTGGAAATCTGACAAACCTGATTGAAGTCATGGGGCCTTAAAAAAGAGCAGTTGTAGCTTACTGAAAAAAATTAATGTTTCAACCAATTTAGCAAAAGATCTGTTCACATGAGAGGCATATCCACATGGACAGATGTGGGCAGAACCATGCTCCTCTGTTTGTACCCCACCCTGGCCACTCTTGTAGCAATCTCTGGACTGTATTAGCTCACCCTTGTGCTCTTAAGGTGAGGCACCAGAGAGACTACAGTACTTCCAGGACCAGTGCTAGCTGGGATACTTCTGGTGAGTCATAGCACCACACCAGCTACTGGGCAGGACAGACTTAACCACTGAATAATTATGTGATGGCTATCGTTAGGGGGTGTTTGTGCAATTTAGGAGAACAGGGTTGCATTTTACAGTTTCCGCTTACAAGAACGTTAGATCACCTGTGAATGACTGCAAACAGATCCTCAGTAGTGCGCGGTTTATTTGGAGACACAAAAACATCTTCTGTCTCAGCCTGAGAATCTTCACTCAATGGTGAAATTATGGAATCGTCGCTCGGAGAAGATTCTTAAATGAGGAAAGAAGCCACGATATGAGTCAAACTCTTGCCATGTTTTAAAACAGCACTGCCATTGCAATCCGCGAGCTCAATTCATAACTGAATTGCCAATACTGTAATATATACTTTATCCTCTAATCTAAAACCGTATACATTGGAGCCCATAAAGCGGGTACTACTACAATCCAAAACCAGGACATATGGTTTACTGTACAGATCCTTTAAGCAGCTTGGCAGCTGTGATAATAAGGCCCCATTGTGCAAAGGGTTAGTACTCTTCCCCTATTTTCAACTAAAATGAAGTACAAGGGAAAAAATAATTATCAAAGAAATACATTCCTCTGAAAATATTTCTGGGCTCACTAGTTAGCTGACAGATCAGGAGAACTCCACTGAATTCTTCAGAAGCATCCTGATTTACATCTGCACATAGGGCCAAACACTTTTCAAAGTTACTATAAATCACGTCCAAAACTGTACAATCAGTTACAATATAGAAAAAGGTTATAACTGACCTTTCAGTGAAGGCTCTTCTGTGCTCCCCCGTGTGTCATCTGCCCTGCTGTTATCAGAGGCACTTTTGGTCGGAATACCTGATGCAATATCATTTTCCTGCTTGGAACTTTTTTCACTGAGTGAATTTACTGTTGCTGTCTCTGATTCGTAGCTGATATTCCCAGGCACATGGTGGCTTAAATCAAGTTGGTGCTTAAGCTGATCGCTAATGTCAGCTCTCTCAGACTGAGATGGGGTTTCACTCACACGTTCAGATTCCAACTTTTGTTCACAGCCTCCAGCAAACTCTTGCTGAATCTGCACTTGGTCAAGGTTGCTTTCCTGTTCTACTCCCTGGTTAGTTTTCTTTGCTTCGTAATCATTTGTGGGGACAGCTAAGCCTTTCTGAAACCCTTCTGTAGAAATAGCACAAGTCTGAGTTAGAGCATTTTCTGGCAAATGCTCAGTGGCCAGGTGCATTTGGTCTTTCATGGGTTTAATTTCAACCAGACCCACGTTTGCTGAAGTTAGCATTTCTTGCTCACAATTATTCTGTCCACTGAAAGAGGAGCTTTTTTCTAAAGGTGGTTTTCCAGGGCCTGTTTCTGCTGGGGAAGTGTCAATATATGACATGATGGCCTCCTCAGTGGAGTACTGACGTGATATTGGTTTCTTAGCTAAGAGTGGCCTCATTTTGGCTGGAGAAACATCAGTCACCATTAGCGTGGTTTCTTGTATGCAGAGCAGGTCTGTAGTACTAGCTTTTTGTTTCACTTCTTCAGGCTTATTAACTGATCTAAGGTGAACAGATTTTAGAACGGAAGGTGTGATAGCGAGGGCAGAAGGAGGACTGGGATTCAGTGCTTCTCCTATCATGCTCTGCTTATTGTGGTTGAAAGCATGCAACTGGTGCCTGTGAGTGAATGGTTTATTCAAGACGTTATGAAGAGCACTTAGGTCAAGATGAGTGGGAGGTATAATGGGAAGCTCTAAGTCTTTGTTTGAAGACACAGTGCCATCTTTAGACAGTGGCTGCTGCAGTGACGACTTCCTTTCTGGTACTTTTGGCTTTCTCTTGCTACCTCCAGGAGACAAAGGCCCAGAAAAGAAAGCTGTTGGAAAAGAAGAGGTTGGCGTTTCTGACTGGCTGGAGTATCCACTGGAGGGTGATGCTAACCCTGCCAACTTCTCTGGGGAGGCCAGTTTAAACTCATTATCGACAGACGGGAGGGATGGGGTGGTGGCTCTTGATCCAGACTGAGACGTTTGGGATTCAGAGCTCTCTGGTGATTTGATGCACTCTATGACTGTAGTACCCGTAGCAGTGCTTGAATTAGATAAAGACCTGTAAGGATCATTAGATTTCAAGTCATTTAGAAGCCAGAGATCTGCATAGTGAGATTGTTCAGCACCTTCATCTTTAAACGATGGAATATCTGTGGTGTCAAACTGAGTGTCCTTTAATCCACTGTCATTCTGGTTTGTCCAGGAGAGCTCCTGTTTGGTTGGCAGATTAGAGTTTTCCACTCTGGAAGGTGTGTTTGAAAACTCAAGCGGCAGCTTCATTTCCCTGGAAGTGTGAGACACATGCTGCCCACTGCTTATCTTTGGTTCTTTCTTTTCAGGAAGATCCGTGCTGCTCTCAGATTTCCTCAAAGATGAGCTGCGTTTTGGTGGGGCTGGCTTTGCCTTTGGTTTCTTCAGAGAGATGCTCTGCCTTCCTTGCCTCCTGTGGTTCACGCAATCCTGCCAGGCGCAGTCAGTGAGACTGGAAGTCACACTCGCATTCTGGCCACTCTCAGAGCCTGCAGCTGCATAGTTGCAAATATAACTTTTATTACCCTTGAGACCACAATCAAAGTGCATGGAAGTATAGTATCCTTCAGTATCCACGGAAAAGTGTGAGCTAGTGTCTGCCTTGTCAGATGGGCTCTTCTCTAGGAAGCTATCATAAGTGGCCATGCTTGTGAAACTCGGGCACCCCAGGCTGTCAGCCTTGGGGTGCTCGGGGCTGAAATCCTGGTGACAGGACGCGTCATGGTGGTGGTGCAGGTAGTTCCACTCACTGTCACTAGTGTTGCTGTTGTTGGGGTCATCAAGTAAATCTGCTACAGTGGAGGTGAAGGAGCTTGCCCTGTGGCCTCTGACTTTATCCATGTGGTCACCAAATTGCTCTGCGATGAAGACACTGGAGTCCTCGTTGGCATTGGGAGCGGTGTTCAGCGACAGCTCGGAGTCACAGTGAGAAGAGCCCGTCAGTGGAGGAGAGGCAGCAGGAGGAATGGTTTCGGACGTCTGAGAGGGACACGTGGAGCTGCTCCCACTCCAGTTCCCACTGGAGGATTGGTGGTCATCTTTCTGGTCCATGTGGCTGCTGAGCAGGACTCCTGCTGTGGAGATTGAGTGAATGGGGCTCCCAAAGGTATCTGAGTTGGATGAAATCTCACAGCTTCCTGAATCTGCCATCCTTGACAGTCGTGATCTCCCTCTCTCACTGATGCTGTGATCGGGGCTGTGCAAGTGCTGAGGACACGTTAAACCTATGGGCTGGTGTTCCTGTGAACCTTGTTTATTCATGACCTCCTTCCCCTTTTTCAGGATCCTTTCCTGGCTTGCTAGAAAGTGTTCTGCTTCATATACTGAACTTTTGGCACTGGCATCCTGATCACCTTCATTGGCTCTTGCACCCTCGCGAGGAAGACTCCGTGACCGGATGCGGTTGCTCACTGTGGTAGCAAACACAGCATCCCCGTTGTCTGCTAGCACCAAAATGTTGCCGGTGGAGTGTGACAGGGAGGCAACAACGCTCTGCCCTCTCTGCGCTCGGATCCGTCTTCGCGATGGAGCAGCAATGAGGATTTCCTCAGTCTGACACTCCGAGTCCCGCGTACCCGACCTCCTGTTGGCAGCGCTGGAGAAGTCCGGGTTTGCATGCACAATCACATTGCGTTCTCTTGCCACCGGCGATTCATCAGAATCTAGGATACACGTAAACCTGAGTGAGATAAAACTTTGCGTTTCCTGATAAAAGACGACCCATAGAGCAACCCAAGAAGCATATTTGTTGGATTTCTTTTTTATCTTGCTGAATATTGTACTAAATTATCTTTACTACAAAAAGTTTGTAAGGCAGACCTCATCCTGGTAAGGTGGGAAATTCTCTTAGTCCTGCAATGTGATCTCAGTTCTCCTATTTCTGCAATGTGATCTCACATAGAGCTGATCTTGCCGTGGTAGATATTAAGATAAAGATTAAATTTTTAACTTTTGTTGCTGCATTTCAACTAGTAAAGGCAGTTTTAATGAATAACTGCCTGATAGAACACAACATAAACTTTTAAGAATAATTCTGTTCTGATTATATGTCTTTTCAGACTTTCCATCATACGCTTCTTTACTACCAAGAATATTTGTGCAGTAACAGGATCTTTGTTTTATAGGTTCTCTGGTTGCTTATTCCCTATGATAAACACATTCGTTCTGTTTCTGATCAAATTTCAGGACTGACTGAGATATCAGAGCTATCTTCAGGTGCTGATGAAAATTAAGAAATAATGATCCTGTTTGTTAGTTTAGCTTTGGGCTAATACCAATTTTACACATCATTTGCCCATAAAAGAGCTGCTCCTAGTTTACCTGGAAAAAGGTGAGCTAAGCCATTTGGTCTCATGCAAATATCCTTGGTAATAAAGAAGGAAAGGAAGGAACTTTTTAGCAAAGTTTTCAGTAGAGTACCAGCAGCTGTCTCTAACGCGGATATCCACCTGATCAGCTGAGTGAGTTATCCGGCTGTTGTGACAGCTCATCACTTTGCTGTGCAACATCTGTCATTTCTTTACCTTAAGATCCCCTCATACAAGAAAAAACTTTCACTTAATCTAGTTACTTTTTATGCACATAACTATGGGTTTATAACAAAAATAAAATGAAAAGAAAAGTAACTGATTAACATTTACACGATAAGAGCTGAACATGTACATCTATATTACTCGGTAAGGCCCCAGCACATTAAGGCCATATGGAGTAATATAGCTTTGCTTATTGTAGTAAATCAAAAAACAGACACATCATTCCCAAACTCCACAACCATTTATGCTTTCAAGGTTTCATTTCTTTGGAAGGCTGGCTACCCCAGCTCATATCCCTGCAATTTAAGTCGGTTAGAAAGCTATCTATGGAAGATTTGTATTTATACTACACCTATTTCTTGTTGCACTCTTCTGGGGATGCCAGAGATGGTTTTCCTCCTCCTCAACTTTCGTCTCCGCTGTAGTACAGATTGTGAATGAACAAGAGAGCAGCGTATACTAGCCTCTCTGTCAAAACCAACTCCTGCAACCCATAAATAGGTCTCATTAGCCTTTAGAAATAGTAAACAAATTTTCATGGCTGGAACACAGTGGAGGTATGTGAGCTTGGATTAAGCCTGTGAATAAACATAAGGGAGCCCTTATGCAGCTCTTATGTAAATTATATTACAGTATATCACAGTTTTACATCTAATTCCAGCTCCCTCTCAGCAGCCTGGTTTGCCAAAAGTAACAGGAGTAAAAAAAAAAAAAAAGAAAGAAAAGAAAATTAGGAAAGAAAATAGAGTTGAGAGCTCTGGATAGCCAGGCATTTTTTCTTATAGCTATTTACCCATCTGTCACAGGGACAATGACAGTAATTCATCTGCCAAGAGTAATCTGTTCAGCTATAGTCTGACTCATTTTAAAAAGCTAAGCATAAGAAAACAGTTTAGGTTGTAATGCCATATTGCAGTAGTTTGGTGCTACTTAGGAGACCGATATGCAAAGGGTGCTAACATTTCAAAAAGGAAAAAGACAGCTATAATGGGGCCAAGTCCACGTGCAAGTTTAGAGAGCATTCTTCTTTAGTATTATATATGGTCAGGAATGAAATAAATCGGCAGCTAATGTTTTCATGTATCAGTAAGTGGTCGGATTTTTCCAGGTGCGCAGCACACAGCAGAACACATGGGAGTCCGGGGCAGACAGCGAGCACTTTGAGAACCAGGTCACGCATTCAAGAACCTAAATTTGGATTTAGGAGCCCAAGTTCACATACACATTTATTTATAACCATGGTCACACAGAATAGGCAAGAATTCCTTATTTTCTTTAGGCTTCCGTGGCATTACCACAGCAAAGTCTCTTTCACCTTGTTTTTTACACCATGGCCAATATAAATGGAGGCCAGCCAAAAGACCAGAGCCTAGCTATACTGGCTTTTGACACAAGTATACACTCATGCTCTCTAAAGTTGGCATGGGATAGGTTGGAAAAAATGTGCCAGGTCCATAAAAACACTAACATAAGGATTGCTGGTACAGTGGTTTATAATCTTAAGAAAAACAAATGAAATAAACCAAACAAAATGAAAATAAAAGATCCTGATAAAAATCTCCATTTTATAGCGTATAATTATATAAAACATAATTATACACAGACATACACATACATATTACACTACATAACAATGTAAAACATTAAAAAGTAACTTTCTTGTAAAAGTTCTTCTTGAAATCTACTACAGTGAAATAGAGGCTTCAGACAGATGTCCTGTAACCACCAATGCCCCTGGAATAAGCAGAGGAAGAACTTTCTTTAACATGGAACAAAAGTGCTGTAAACTTCATCAACAGTCATTTTTAAAAAGTGAACATTTCTCAGGGTTGGGAGAAGCTTAAAAAAAAAAAAAGAAGGAAAGAAAAAGAAAAATGAAAGCAAACTCTCTGAAACGAAAATCATTCAGCATCACTGCCGGTGCTCCAGCAACCGTGAGTTATCTGAACATGCTCGGTGTGCCGGATGCACGGGGTCATCGCTGGGAGGAAAGTGGCGGAGGGTACATCAGCCTCCCTGTGACACGCACAAGCTATTCCCATTAGTGCCAATGAGAATGAGACACATAAACATCCAGAAGATTACATACCATTCTCGATCGGTAAAACTGAGCAGTGGGAATTGGGTTCCAATGCAGGGCAGGTGGAGTCTAGGCAAAAACCGCTATTACTGGACAAGTCAGCATTGGTCCCAGACCTAACGCTGCACTCTCCTCCAAGCCGCAGGACGTGGCATGGCAACACCGGCACGGCCAGGCCAGGCGCAAGCGAGGCGCCTCCATGCCAGCTCTGCCGGGGTGGGGGGACCTACCGCCCTTGTCATCCTCTCCGCTGGGATTTCTGCCTGGAGCCACCTCGCGTGGGCACCCAGGTGGGGGCTCCGGCTGCGCCCCTGCGCCTCAAGGGGGCCTGGCCCCCGTGGCTGTCACCTCCCACCCCCCCCCTCACTATCAGAAATACATGATTAAATGCAAATATTGGCTCTACAGGCTAACTGAAAGCTCTCTGCTTTTTTTTTTTATTTTTTTCCCCTGGCGGTTCACATTCAAGCCGACAACCGTGGAAGCCAGCCCACTTTATGCTCTTACATTAAGGAAAATTTGGTGCAAAATACTCTTGAGGAAAACTCAGATAAACTTTATGTTTACCATAGCCCTCTGGAAAGAGAGAAAGAGAAAAAGAGAAAAACAGCCTGATTTTTGATTCAGGAAATAAGTTATCTACCACATTTAATAAGTTATACACCTCGTGCTTATATAAGCAATTTCTTCTTCAAACAGGTCTCGTAAAATGTATCCAAACGTTATATAAATAAAAGAAAATGCCATTACTATACCTTCAGCATAGCTGCATGTAAAGAGATCTCAGAGCGATGGTTTGCATGCTACATAGTCATGACTTGCATGTTTAAAGCACTGCAAATAGCAGCCTACATTCTCTAGTTTCTCGTCTCCTGCTACACATGATAATCACATGATTAATTTCTGTGGCTTTTCTGCATTATTTCAGTCAGCTACATTCAAAAAGTTATTTGAGGTCTTTGGAAATACAGACTCTACGCTATACTTACAACAAAAGTACATTGCTTATACAGGGAACCAGTGTTATGTTACACTGTATAACATGATTCAACAGCTATGGGCCAAATTAACCCTGCAAACAGCTTCAGTCACTTCAGTGGACATGCATGAGGGATGCATTTAGCCCACTGTCTTCTGTAGTCTAAAGCCTCAAGCAAGGGTCTTTGCCCTTACAGACTGTAAAATCCAGTGACTTGAAATAAATTAAACAAAGTAAGTACTTGACCTCCCTTGAACCATGCAATAAATACAAAAATAAATAGAAGAGATTTGTACCAGTGACATTGATGGGGATAATGCAAGAAGAAATCACTTGGGCATCTTGTTTCATTTTCTCCTCTGGAGTTGGCAGAGGTAGTGCTTTACTCCAATTGGTTTGTTTATCCAGTGTAGAAGGGATATTATGTATTGGATTTTTCGGCCTCTGCCCTAACATGACATCTGTATCTTCGTCCTCTGGTGGATGGGACTGCAAATGAATACATTCAAAATCAGTGTCTACCATTCAGGCATACAAGACTACTTTTGAAACAAAGCAGACATACAGATCAGAAATCAATTACGGGGATGCGATGAAGAGTTGTTCTAGGTATGTCTAAACAGTACAAGCTATTCTCCAACGGATAAATAACATACAGTTAATAAGAAAAAAAATACATTAACATACTGGAAACAATTCAGTGTATTAACAGTGACATTTACAGGACATCTTTTCAGTCCGAAGGGCATGTCCTGCATGTCTGTGTATTTGGTTCAAGCACGCACTCAGTTACTGTCAGCATTAGACACGAGTCGTCCTTTGCATCCTCAACCTTTTGAACACGCAAGTGTGCTGACTACTGGTGAAAACTGGTCCCATATAAACATTCATTTGCGGATAAGCATCAGAAGGCCAAACGCTTTAAAAAGATCCATCTGCATGTCAGAAAATCATCTGCATTTCATTTAATCAAACTAAGGCTATGACCAGAAAAAAGGTACAGAAAAACAACAGCTATAAGTTGGAAGTAGCAGGTGTTGACAGTGTTGGCATCAGGAGGACACTGGCCAAAGAGAAGATTAGCCGCCACCAGAAGAAATGCAAAGAATTATGTAGAAACCATGCAAATATTCAGGACTTCCTGCCAAAAGCACTGGACACTGAAGATAGAGCAACAGGGAAGCAGACTGTGCAGAAGAAACACAGGTGTTTTGTTTTGTTTTAGAAGCAATACTAAATCCCCCCCAAACGCCCTGTCTTGCAAAGCTGTTACAATTTCATCTAGTAAGATAGAAATAAGCTAAGCACTTTTTCATGTGGTATCTAGCTTTCGAATCAGGTTTTGCAGTCTCTTTGTAGAAAAAAGTTTCCATTTTGTTTGGAAGGGATGGAGGGGAGAAACACTTACCTTTTGTCTGCCTGATTTTCCTCCCTTTCTCAGTTCCTACATTTGTCTACAAGCCCTGACAATTCCTCAGCTAGCCTGGGAAGCCTGCCTGTCTCTCCTTCCTAAAAATAAAGTGCAATACCTTTCAGGCTGGTTTTCTTTTCAGTCCTGAATTCCCAGCTGCTTAACTACCAGGGTTCCCCCTCACGACTGCTGTTTAAACTTTATTTGCCCGTTTTCATTTTGGTAGCAAACACGGTTAAGACAAAATCCCGCTCGGCCTCTCCTGGGGCCCATGTTCGGCAGGCAGTTGTTTACCAGCACATGCTCACACCCAGGCTGCCGCGGTACTTCTGCCATTCCTCCTTGCAGAGTCTGCACAAATCCTGTGGGAATTCACCGGCTCAAGCTTGCCAAGCAGCACTTACAAACCAGCTCTTGGCTCTTAATGCAGCAGCGACTATTTAAACTAGTGGAGGACGCTCGCTTACCTGGTCAGTGTCGCCTTCGGGAGCACCCCCAAACCCAAGAGAACAGATGCTTCCTCCTCCCCCAACCCTGCGAAAACCCTTTTTTCTCCCACGTACGATTTTAGTAAAACATCGCAGCCTTCCTTCTCTCTCTGCAGCTTTTGTGCCGATCCCCAGCAGACGTGAATAGCTCGTATAAACTTCAAGCACAAAAGACTTTGTTTCCTAGGTAACTCCCCCCCCACCCCAAAAAACTTTGATGCGTGCATGCAAAAAAAAAAAAAATCACCCCTGCACATATGCACAGACACACACACACGCGCGCACACACACACACACACACACAGAGGGAGAGCCTGTGTTTGCTGCCGATTTCTTCCCGGAATAACAATTGCCGGCTGGACAAAGCGGGCGCAGTGACCTGCCTGCCGGCTCTGCCTGCCAGAGCTCCTCTCCAGAGAACAATGGGATTAGCAACTTTCCAGAGAATAAATGTAGGCTTTCGCGCCGGCATCCTCTGAACCATTTCTTACCGTTCCGGGGGGGAAAAAAAAGAAAAAAAAGCAGGCGGTTTGGCAAAAGCATTGCAAGAAAAAGAAATGCGATTGATTGCTAATGCTACAGAGCCTAGCCCTGGTTCAGGCCTTTAAAAAGAGGCAAGAGGAGGAGGTGGCCTTGTGGCCATGAACTCCTGAAACGGATCCAAGATGAAGAATGAAAGAAGGAGAAAAAAAAAGTCATTATTGTGCCTTATTGACACATGAAAACAGAAAAGGCTTCTTTTTAACACGGCGCACTAAAGTTAGCAAGTGAAAAGCAAGCAAGAGGAAGGGTTAGGATCTGGAAGGGAGAAGAGTGAGACAGGGCTGTTAATTGAGGAATGCTTGTTTTTCCAGTACCTTTCTACTCCATGGGGTCATGTGGCAACACTCAATTGGGGAGGGCGAGCGGGTGCTCTTAAACTATAAATGTGAAATGTAAAAAAGAAAAATTAAATTAAATTAAAAACATGCACAAAATGTTTCTGGTCAAAGTACATCATTTTCATCTAGACAAACTAGCATCAGAGGCAAAACAAGTTGAGATTTCCACCTCTATTCCCAATGGATCGGTTTGTTCCCCAGCACAGACTACTTCTCTACAAATGCAGCCCCATCTCATGCAACTGTGCGTACAGAGGTGTCTGGATCCATGTGAAGTCTGTGCTGATCTTGCTCACTCAGATGAGACACCACTGCTGTGAAATTGGCTCAACCTCCTGGTGCAGACATGCTTCATTTGTCCTAAAAATGCCTCGTATTGATTTGGGGGAACCTGAACTGCATACTGACTGAAGCCAAATCAGTGCAAGGCCCTTCTCCAATTACATTACCAAAGATCTGTTTCATAATGTAAGGAAATCTCTTGCCTGATCCATTTAAGCAATGGATGTAAATAAGGCTAGTGCTGAGGATGATTTGTCAAATAGGTTGTTTGTTAAGGGTTTCTGATTTCATCACTGCAACTGCTAAGGTTGCAATCACTGTGTCAGGATGACAACAGCCAATTGGCTTTTTGTATCTTTTTATAATGCTTGAAAGGATAATGAGAGATGCCCAGAACGCTCTAAGTCTCACTCAGTCCCTGGAGCTCTGAAGTCCTTTTACGTTGGTAACCCTGTTTTGTATGTTGTCATGTCCTGCTTTCGAAACCTATGAGTGGAGAACGACCTCTTTTGAAACTAAATAAAAACTATAAAGAAAACATGACTGTTGATAGCACTGAAAAGGTGTAGCAAGTGTTCCTGGCAGGGGGCTGGGGGGGTTGTCTGTGGCTCCCCTCGCACTAGTTAGTAGACCTGCCAAATGATCCTATGATCGTTTTCCTCCTAATTATCATCACCACCACTCTGATGGATAAACCACAGAGCTCAGTTTGAATGACTTTGCATTATATGGTCCCCTCTCCAAAAAAAAAAAAAAAAGAAAGAAAAAAATGCTGTGCCATAGCTCCGAAGACCTAATTCTTAGTCTTGTCCTACTCTATTTTGAGACACACAACACATCCATCTTTTCCATGGTCCCATGTACAGGACTAAAACCAAATGAAGCCTCTAAACGAGCTGTCCATAAGCCTTACAGGAGAGCAGCGGGAGCAAATAGGAAGGATTGTTCCCAGATAACATTTCTAGCAGGCCAGCCAGGTTACTGCAAAACCAATTCTAAGCGGGTACAAGGTCCTCGTCACGGGACAAACACTTCCATCAGTGCAACAACAGGTGTAAAGATAATGAATACATCAACCATTTAAGACTACTCTTCGGGCACACAAGGATGATTCCACCCTTCACCTTCTGGCCCAGTTTTCAGCAACCTGCTCTGAGCAGATTTACCACATTTAAAAGGATCAGGACTTATAGCTGTAGTGTCATCATTGAAACAGCTCCTAGCTGGGGAAGGGAGAGATCTGCTTTTCTTTAAATGTTCTCATTCAACTCAGAAGACCAGAATATCTCTAAATGTCTTGAGCAAACACATAATTAAGCAAGAAATTATTATTATATACCCAAGGCTGTTCTGGTCTGATGGGCAAATCTGCAGTTAGGCAGTTTTCAAAGTGAATTTCTTTTATGTGCCTGTACTTGGCAAACAGTAACAGTGATAATCAATCTGTTAAATACAAAACCAGAATACTTTAAAGAGGCATTTTCTTTAATGGGCTAGGATTGCTTTGAAACCAAACTGGTGTATAATTGCTTGAATAGGGATTTATTCTGCAGTCACTGACAAATGAGAGCATCTTTATTTGTCTAAGCTATCCCATCAGCTTCAGTTGCAGGGGTGTCATTGGAAATGCTCTTGAGTCTTTGCTTTGCAGTAAAAATCTTAGTTGCATATGCACATGATCTGATTTCTCTGTGCTCTGCATCTCTTCAGTGGCAGAGTCTTTGGTTTCTGTGCACTGCAACAAAACAGTCAGATGTCTAAGTCTGAGCTACTCAGTTAGGCTCTTTCTATACAGAAACAGCAAGAGACATTGCCACTGAGCAGTTCTGCTCCCCCTCCTTCAGCAACTAGCTTGGGGTGAGATGAATCACTTCTGAATACTCTCCCCAGTGATTTTAAGAGGAGCTTAGGGTTACTTGCAGATACCTAAGTCAGGACTCATGAATCACTCTTTTAGCTAATGAAAATCTTAAACCCCATCAGTGCAGCAACAAAGAGGCAATTTTGCAGGCACAAACTTGCCAGCCTAACAATTTATAGGCCAACCACATTTATTGTCCCAGAACGGGGATCAGAAGGAGGAAATGAATGGGCCAATAACAATACAAAAATCGCATTTAATTCCCTCCTTTCCACCCCCAAAGCTTTGAGATGCCCCTGTTCAAGATCTTACAAGTTATAAAGGAAGGCTAGTGCAAAAAACATCCTTCAAGTTAGATCATGTACCTAACCTGCCTTATTTATAGTGCTGGTGTTACAGGAAATACTGTGATTTCAAAGTTAGTGCACAGCATGTATTGAACACAGTACAAAGGCGAGGGGAAAAACATAAAGCCAAAAATGAAGTAATGATTTTTCTTCAGATATTTAAAGAGGTTTTGAGAAACCCAGAGCATTTTCCAGAGCTATAAGCATTTATCTTTGGCATGTTCACCTGATTTACACCTGGTGGAATTGATTCTGTCCCCAGCCCCCTCAGCATTAGCTTAAAACCTGTGCTGACCATGTAGGCAGCGTGTTATCTCACAGGAAATCTTGGTGGCTGACTCACAGGCCCTGCAGCACCCGGCTTAAGCTGGAGGAGCCGACAAAGCCTTGATGAGGGGAGGCGCTGGCTAACAACACATCCGTATTCCCTAGAGGGTTTTTTTTTTTTTTTTTTTTTACTCCTGCTGCCTAAAAGGCACAGCTAAGAGAATGGCATGCGGGATCAATATTATTTATGACTTCAGGCTCCCATTGCAATGGGCGGAGAGAATCTCCTTCCTAGGGATGACCTTAGGAATAAAACAGGTGTTATTCACCCTGAGCACAGTATTAGCATATAGCTTAAGCATCAGTAAGCTTTATATATAGCCTACTTCTAGCAGTGAACAGAACACCTGCAGGAGGCTTTCACCCAAACTGAGCACAGAAATAATACGTCCTCATTAGCAGTATGGCCTGACTTTACATTTGAAAACAATCATTTGTATATTGGAAAGGTAACGTGCAGAATAAATGTGAACTAGTGTTTAATCCCAGCATCGCCCCAGTCTCATACTGACTCCTTCTGTGGCTCTGTGTGAAACCTCCCTCTCAGTTTCTCTACCTGTAAAATGGAGAGCCTGCTACTTCATTAACTCGCAGGAGCTCAGCAAAAAGGTATTGACTGATATGTGAGAAAAATTAAAGGTCTGCTAAAATAAATACCAAAAAAAGGTGAGCAGCTTTCCAGTGTTTTCAGGGCACAGTTGACTACTTGAGTTAGATACTAACATTCATGCCTGTACAGCGTCTTTCTTATGCAGTCAACTAACACTGGAAGAGAAAACAACAGGAATACTTCTGACTATGCTATTTCTGCTGCAAAACACATTCCTGCTCACCTGCCTACTCTCAACATTTATATTTCCATATGCTTCACTCTCCTCAAGTTTGTGTTTTATGTGCTTGTGGGTGTTTTATTTTATTTTGGAGCATCACAAATGTGATCTGTTAAAAGTACTGACAATCCTTTAATGATTAATGTGCTGCTCCAATGTTTTGATGAGGTAAAGATAAAAATAAGACTTGTTTTCTGACAGAAGTCATACCACACATGGCATTCCAGCAGCTGAAGCCACAAAATAAAAATCCTATAATTCAGGATAGCAGGTATTACGCTTATTGTGCACATGGTACTATGCAAGTTCATTCGGATGAATTACATCAGATAGCTTTTATTTTTAAAGAACAACAGGCAGGATTTGCACACAGAAAACACATAGCCCAAATACTACCTGGCTCTTCACTCAGTCTTTCTTAGCTGAGGTTGGGTATGGCTTCAACACTAAATTGTGGGAGAGTTAGTATGTGCAGTCGCCTTTCCCTTTGCTGGGCAAAGCCCTCTAAGACAGACCACAGGGAATATTTCTGAAATGGCAGGGAGGTGGAATAAATAACCTGATGGGTTCTTTCCATTTCACATTTCCTCTAGGTCTCAGGGAGAGGCAGAACCTGCCTGGAAAACAGAAGCGTCCTGCTTCTTCGCCCTTACATCCCAGCCCGGATTCTAATTATAAAGAAACTGATACTGAACTTTGTGCAATTGTGAAAGTCAGCTTCCAAGTATTAGAGGTGCCTTGCTTCATCTCTCTTATTTTACTACAATGGCCTTGCCAGGAGGTTTGGGAGAAAGCATATTGCCATGACATCTGAATTCTGAGAGTTGGGCTTTTGGAGCTTCCCTGGACGGACTTGGGAAAACCAGAGAAAGGAAAAATGTGAAGAATATGAAACAGAAGTCTGAGCTGCAGTTAGAATGACACAGCATCTTCATACTCAATGACTGGCCTCAGCAGTATTACAAGCAAGGTTGTCACGGGAACATGCGTAAGGAATATTTCTCTTGTTTTCACAAGTCTGCACCTTCCTCAGATTATGCTTTGTTTTTTTCATTGGCAAAAGTGGCTGAATGAGTGATACTTATAAATCTGTTCGGTTGTATATGTCTTCCACGCACAGAGACACTAAGTGGGCTGGAGTTCTCCAGCTTGGAAAATGAATGACTGGAATGGCGAGGAAAGTAAAATCATGCCTGCAAAAATAGGTATAGAGAAAGTGAATGAGGAAGCATTATTCACTATTTCTCACAGTCTAAGAACTAGAAAGCATCCAATGAAATTATAAGGCATCAGGTTTAAAACAATCAAAAGATACATTTTCATTCAGATTGTTGAAGTTGCTGTCACAGGATGCTGTTGAGGCTAAAGGTATAAATTTGCTAAAAAAATGGATTAGACAAATTAAGGGCAGACTGGTTTCTCTGTGGCTATTATTCTGTATCTGATTTCTGGCTCAGGAGCTCTGTAACCAATTACTGCATTAAAGTGGAAGGATAAATCATGGGAAGGTTCACCCTGTAATGCCCCTGTTTCTTAAAGGATCCTCCGCTGGCCTCTGGGCTAAGTGGACCTTTCATCAGACAAAGCAGGGCAGTTCCTATAACAAGCCTAGACTGTAAAGCTAGCTCCAAACATTTGTTCTCTGGGATACAAAAGATCCCATGACATGCAGTAGTTTGCAGGAGCAGTTCTCTGCTTCCTCTTGATGACAAAGTGATCTTGTGATGGAGCAGTCCAAAATGGCCTTCTTGAACCACTTATGCTGCTATTAGTCATTTTGAATTATGATTTCATTTGGTCTTTCTTGGAAATTGTGGCGCTTTTGCATCTTACTCCCTGTACAAATAGTTGTGCTTAAAAGTGAATCTTATTTGTTATGGTTGAGTTTCTTTGGAAAGGCTGGTGATAGCCACCTAACTGTAGCAAAAATAAAACAGCCTGGAAGCCTGTGCTGGGCCAGACGCAAGTGACCTGGTTTTCAGCTGCTTTCAGTTCTCACAGTTCTCAGAAAGGCAGTTTGAAATTTTCTCAAAATCAAGCCACTTCTTTCAATGCCTTAATGTATGTTTGAACTTGGGTGGCCGGTTTGGAAAACGCAGATCCTGTAACTTTTTAAAATTTCCTAGCTGGGAGAGTTGATTACTTTCCCAATTTACAAGACACACCAAAAGTGACTTGTATTGTTTAGTATTCCTTTCACCAGCACCTTTCCAATGCATCAGAACAGGGGAATACAGAAGAGACTGCTCTCCCATGAATAAAAATTGTTGTGAGATTTAACATCTTCAGTTCATTGACAAATAGACCATGCAATCAACTGGCATCAGATATCAAACATAATCAACAGCCCCTGAAGCATATGTACATATACAGATGTCAAAAAGCTTAGGCTGAAAAGGGCAAGCTAGCCAGTATCGGCAACTTCAACTTTCTCTTGTAATGATATCATTAACTCATGAAGACTGGCACAATTTCAATTAGGTATTAACAGCTGCAGTATCTTTTTAAAATCTCTGATTAACCCTTCACCAGACAGAGCATTCATGTGCAGTTTCATCTTGCCTTGTTCTCCCTTTAGACATTTGCCCCATGAACAAGGGGTTCTCCAAAAAAGTGGGTCAAGGCACTTTGGAGTACTCTAGCCTTGAAGTAGTTGTAATTCCTAAAGAACACTGCCAGATGGCTTGAAATCAATCGGATTGCAACCTCCAAGTAACTCTCATTTGCTCCTCCTTAGGGGAACACTGAACCTGGTCAGCTTCCAAAAATAGTGGGCACAAAGCGTAATATTTTCTCTCTGGAAAAGAAAAAGGTGGACTTGTTGGTAAAGCCAAGAAGTCTGTATTCAGCACGACTTAATTTTGCCAACTGATGCAGCACTCACAGGGTTGCTCACTATTACTTTGTGTTACAGATGGAAGTAAGGTTAAAAATGCATTGGTTGTTTTCTAAACACGGCGAAGACTCAGGCCTTTCACCACTAAGTATGCAATTTCAAAAGACGTGCCTTGCTCCCATCTGATACTAACAAAGAGAGCTGTGTGTTCTATATATTGTCTGAACTATTACTTGTAACCTGTTCTGGTGTATAACCTGGGGTCATCTCTCCCTTACCTTTCAATGCCTTTACAACAGCACTATCTTTGGTAATGCGTTATAAAAGAAAGGAAGACTGTTTCTCCTTTATGCCTTCCTACTCTTTTCTATGCTGTCTCTTAATACCAGAACACCTTTTTTCAATTGATTCATAAGGCCTAAAAATTTAATCAGTTCAAGGCTCACAGGTGATGCTTTCCTTGAAATCATCCAGATAAGCAGCCAAAAAACCAGAACAGTCAAACTAATCCAAACCTCATCAAGCACTTCATGTTTTCCAAGCAGAAGCAAAACACTTTATATGGACTAACTGATGGTTTAGTCCCTAGACAGGTGCTTTACACTGTGACTCCTTTACCATTACAGCACTTCTATATCATATATATATATATATATATATATATATATATATAAATAAAATAATGGATTAGGATGAAGGTATTTGGATTTTTAAGCTAATAGGTGACTATTCAGTAGCTACAGATTTATAATGTGCTCATGGCTATAGTATTTCTGTAGATTTGAACCTGCACATGGAGGATAGATCTGTCCTCATGCTGAGGGCTGCCATAAGTAATATGCATCATTTAAGTCAAATTCAGGTCTGACCTGTGGAGTTTAAATGAGATTTAAGGAATGCAGTGGACCTTAGCACAGGGGAGAATTCAGCTATGGAGAAGCTTTTATAGATCAAACACCCAGATCCATAGAGGACCAAAGTCCTACTGAAATCAGTGGGAATTAGAGACACAATTACAGTTAAATTTTGGATCTGGGTGTATTTCCTTTAATGATGGTAAATACCACTCAGTCAACACTAGCTTGATTCAAATTAGTGCAGCAGTGGCAAGTCAGCACAGACATACAGGATCAGATCTTCAGTTGGAGTTTCTACTTGGCTGGTTGAAATGCATTTGTGAGAAATGCAGAATCTGAAAAAGTTGCATGGAAGTGGACACTGCAGATTAAGGCCATTACCCCTGTGCGGAAAAAGTGGTTCCTCACGGCTGGAGGAGTGCTGCCAAGCCCCTCTGCAGCCAGAGGTGCCTCAAGCCATTTGTCAAAGCCCTTGAATTCTTGTGTCTTAGCAATGATAATTCCAGGACTGAAATTACAGCATTCCTTCCTGGATGTGCTCCCCTAAGCAGAAGTGAAGAATGCAAAGGACTATGGATTGGCATACGAATGACTGAGTGTGTCTGTTTGCTGGCCGCACATGAAAAATGTGCTGGAAACTGTTACCTGAATAACTTTACTGATCAGTTGTTTATGTCAACTGCATTGTACCTGCAAGCACTCGCTAGGATACTGCGAACCATTGTCAGGGTTAGGTCCCATAATTAATAATGTGTTCATATGTGAGACCTGTAGTGCACAGGAAAGACTTACTGGTAGCAAGTGCCGGTCCTTTATCGCTTGCCTTTTTTGACTGCAGATTGCAGGGAAGGGAGGAAAGGGGGGAGCCACCACAGAGATGGAGCCTTGGACTTTTTGCTCTCTGTTATCCCCTTGGTTTCGATGCTCTGTTTTGGAGAAGAAGAAATAAGCCATGAATCTTTCAGAGCATTGAAAACATGTACATGTCTTTATTAACAATGAAACTGAGAGATGAATAGGATGTAGAATTCAGTGATGAAGTTCCTCTTCTTCACTGACATTGCTTACTATCGTTGTTGTAGTTGAAGGGGAGAAGCATAGCCTGGACTCCAAGGCCCCTGGAAATGCAGTGTTTATAGAATACACTGCTATATTGCAGTGTGCGTACTGAAGCTGAATTCTCCCCAAATGGGGCTTTACCCCCCATTCCTAGTGTCTAACTTCTAAGTGCTTGTGACCTGAGACCTGATTTCCAACAGAAACATGCAGCTCATGTTGCCTTGAAACACTGAGATATACATTAAGAACTGCACTTAACAACAACAAACAGTATAAATTATACCCCTCTGAGGGGAAAGAAGGAAACACAGTCCCAGGTAGGATTTCCTTGCTCAGCTGCACAGCCACACCAGGTCCTGCACGCTAGCTTGGCATCTTGAAGGTTGCTGCTGTGGCAGCTCCTTGTCCAGAACTACTTCTGGTTAAACAGATAAAGAGATAATGAAGTTCTGATAGAAGAAATAGGTGAGACACAACAAACACATTTAGGGTAAATTTCAGAACGTAATTTCTCTCCAATATATGCAATCATTTAGAAAATAAAATAAAGCAACACCTGACAAACTGCCTGCTGAATCTGCCTAGCTGCCAGTAAATATGGAGGATGGGAAGTTGCCAAAACTGCAATTTGTTACTTTATAAAATGATTAGGCATTTTCTGTCAGCTGCCTCCCCGAGTCGGTGTCAGGATTTCTCCTGCCCACAAGATGGCAGACAGAGATCAGCCGGCTGCTGGGACAATTGCAAAGCAGACCTGCTAAGAACAGAAAAGCCAAATTCTGTTCTAATTTTAACACTACTATGACTGCAATTCCTCTTCATGGCTCTTTGCAGTGCTATGAAGACATACTGCACCGACAGTGTGTTTCTGAGTTAAAATCTGCAGAGAGGTTCAAATGTGGTAATTAACTGGAACGTTTTATCCAGCTAACAGATGCTGCACAGATCCAAGTAATCGATTATTATTATAACCTAGTAATAGTAATAAATGAGCAAGAAAATGATAGATGTTGATGCAAAACACCTCCAACACAGAAGGTTGCTGCTGAACATTTTAAAGGTGACCAGCATGGATTTTCTCCTTCTTTATTACACACAAGGAAGAAAGGATTGTTTGCTTGCTTTTACTTACTTCCTTTTCAAAATTTTCCCTCAGTTAGGTTGCCAGTGAAAGCTAACCTTTCCCCATCTTTGGCCTTCCCTGTAGTATGCTGTTTGAGGATCATCCAGATGTTTTCACCTAGTAAATTCCCTTTATGGCAGGGATCCAGGAGACCTTGTTTGCTCCCACTCCCTCCTTGTTACACTTTTTGAGGCTACAGGTCCCAGGTTTGCTATGCAGTACTAGGAGGTGTTCCCTAGCCTGGAGAGAGGCGAGCTGCTAGATCAAGCTACCTGGGGTATCACATCTGGCTTTCAGTTGCCACCCTTGGAGGATGCAAATCTCTTCCAGGACCTGTATGACGCTTGTAAACCCCATGCAGACATCTCAGTTTCGGTGGAGCCTCTCTAATGCCACTGGGCTTCCAGTTTTAGCCCTTGGGGTGTCAAGCCCTACCTGTCCTGGAACTGAGGCATCGTTTAACATCTGTTCAGCACAGGGAGACAAGATGTCCCTGTCAAAACATGCAGTGCCTCAATCCTTTTGGGGTAATTGTGTGAATTTGCTCACATACACCATTCAGACAGGTCCAACAAGTTTTCCAGAAAAGCTCTGGAAAAACAGAGTTAACTCGCTTAGTATTTCTATGGATTTTTATTTTGTTTGTTTTCTTAATAGAAAATAATATGAAAGTAGAATATAAAATGGAAAAGTAAAAGGTCCCTTTCAGCTCTACTTTAGCAATCATAAATGAGCCAAAGAGGGCATGAACCTTTCGTACTACTAGAATTTCTTTTCTCCTCAGCTTGATTTGCTGGGCTGAGTGCCTAAGTCCCTGCGGAGACCAGCACCCACTGCCCTACCCATATGCCTGAGGACCCCTCTGTTGCCTTCAGGGGAGCACGGCGAGGCCTCGCGTTTGCGTGGTGGCAGAGCCCCAGCGTGCGTGAGCACCTACCTCTGCGCAAGGCTCGCAGGTTCTGCTTGGCGTGGTGGTGCAGCTCCTCCACACACGGCGGTCTCGTGGAGGGGAGGAAAATATTTCTTTGCTGATGCCAAGGCGCTCGGTAATAGACACTCAGTTTACTCTCTGCATCCAGGTTGGAGACAGCTGTAGAATGAAAACGAAACCCAAGATTAGACTTTGAGCCTTTGTTATATCAATTTAGCTAAAGAGCAAAGGATCTCACTTGGAGCAGAAGTAGCAAGAACGAACACTGAAGATGTTACCTCTCCTCCCACCAAATCACAGTGACCGTTATCTTCTCGGTGGGTCTGTACTGCAGAATACCGCAGTGCATTTAGAGAATGCCTTTTTGCCTGATCACAAAGGGCTGTAAGGAGGAAAGCAGGTGCAATATTGTATCAACATTAAATGCATAGACTAAGGGATAATAATTTTATAACTGGCTAAGCGAAAACACAAAGAAGCTGAGCAATATTCGCACAGTCACATCTCGAGCCACGGCAGAGAGAAATGGAGCCCCCAGTTGCCCAGGCTCACTACCAGTTACCCAGTCTCACTGCCAATCTGCTATCTTGCTACATTATGCCGTACTTTACTAATTTATGGCATGGTCTGCTAGCTCATTGCCTTCCAGTGCATAAAGACAGATATTAACTGGCCGTCCTGCTGAGCAACTTTAACTGTAGCCTATCAAAAGAGGTTCTTTTAGGAGACAGGGATTTTTGAGGGACAGAAAAATGTCAGTTCCTCTAGAGAGAATCTTGAGGGACTTCCTGGGAAAGCTGCATGAACTAAGTCCATTCAAGGAAGGAGAAAATTCCTCAGGAACTACAGGAACTCAGGGGAGATGAGTTTAACTTCAGTATATTCAGTAACTAGTTTTACAAGGGAGAAAATGTATAACGCCACAATTGGGAAGTCCAGAGCCCTAGCATGGTGGCAGAGAGCAGACCTGTCCTGCTGTGCCTATGGCCCACAGGAAGAAGCGACATATTTTGTGCGTTCCCAGCTCTAGTGCTGGGCTTGTTCCTCCTTCTACAGGCTTCAACACTGAGGGTCTCTGAGCATCTCCTTCTTGGCCACTCGTGTCTCTTGTAAAGCTAAGGAGTTGCTCTATTTTGCTTACGGGCCAGCACAAAATGATTCAGGAAGACTCTCACGCCCAGAAGGAAGGACAGAGGTAACTCGTAGGGGTCTCTCAGCCCAGCCGAGGAGCCAAAAAGCCAGCGTGTTTTGGGTTGGTTTTCCCCACAGGAAACACGTTCCTCTCCCTTCCCCTCATCTTCCCCAGGCAGCACAGTGCACCTGGCCCTGTTCTCCTTCCTCTCCTGGGAAGAAGACCCAGGAGGAGCTGCAAAAAGTGGAGCACGAGTGACCTCAATCTCAGCACTGTCCTGTGCAGCAGGAGCCCCCATCCAAGGAGGATCCAAACAGTGGTTTGTAGCTCTGCATTACTGACTCTGCTTGTGTGCAGCCCCCTTCTCGAGCCCGCGTCTTGTCCGCTTAGAGGATGAGCATTTTGCGGCAGGGACCTCCCTTTATATTGTTTTTACAGTCCCTGGCAAATGCAGTCCCCAGCCCCTTGCCTGGCAGAGCCCTAGGCACTGCCACGATAGAGGGAGAAGAGACATACCACTGTCATAACACACCGTTGAGCGGGAGGTGAAGTCAGAGAACAGAGAGGTTGGCAGCAGGACGGCCAAAGCAGTATATTCTCTCCAGCTATGCAATTCGCATATTTTGGGGCTCTTACACGCTCTCCAGGTTTTTGCACTCTCTGACATGCAGGGACAGTTTCCCTTTTTCAAGGGGGAGTCAAGGCAACATGTCAGAGCGCTGTTCTCTGCTGGAGCCGTTTTGCTCTTTCTGGTTTTGTTGGTTTCTTTAATGCAAAACAACATTTGCTCAGACTGAAGGCATATTGGTGTTTGATATTGAGAAAGGCACCGGAAATGCTACAAAGGAACTGGAAAAGTACAGTAGAAGAAGAAGAATGAGGGAGCAGACACAAGGGAACAACGCTGCCTTGTGCAGGATGCTGACAGACTATAGACGTCTTTGATGAAAAAAAAACAAACCAAAACCAGGTCACAAAACGCTGTGGGTGTTGGAAAATAAAAGTAGTGGTATAATATGGTGATGGACCTGCTGGAGTTCGGGTTCTAAAAGCTTCAATGTAATTGAACGAAACCCAAATTCTGAGTCCGGTAGGGCGCCTCTCTTTGCTTTTCAGTGTATTTTTGCAGATGGGGTTTTACTCAGGTTTCACTATTTTTGCAGTGCTACATCCATGCAACTGGTCATGTTGTTGTACATGAATGCACTGGAGTAAGAAAAAACTAATTGGCAGTGGGTTTTTTTAGGATGAATGACAGTAATGCCTAGGTGTTAATCTTGAGGATTTACTAATTAAATTGTTAACATCATAATAACATAATGTTGCCAAATCGTAAGCAGAACTTTTGACGGCTTCTCTGTCTGTCACCACTGCAGTAGGTGCATATTTCACTACCATTAGTTGATTTTCTATCATCTCCTTTACCCCTTGAGGGTAAGGAAGCACTATTCCTATTTTACAGACAAGGTACCAAGACACAAAGAACTTGTCCGGATCCCACCTATCAGCCTGAGTCCTAGCGCATTGCCTCTTTGGGAAGCTAAAGGCAAGACAAAAATTTCTAAGTGATAGTAATGATTCTCCACCCATTCTTTATATCACTGATTCATGATCACAAATTGTACTCTGGAGGCTAATGAAATGTTAGGCACAACCAGTTCCTCCATACTCCCAGAAAAAAACTGTCTAGACTGCAGCTCTAGTAGTTGTCTGTGATGGAGTTAAATAAGTGAGTGGAAAGTTTTACCTACTTATGAAATGTTCAGACACATTTCATTAGAACAGAATAGATTTCACTGCAATTTTTAACTTGTGTAAAGCTCTCTTGGCTTCGGCAGCAGTGTTTTACAAGTAAGAAGAGTAGGAGTTGGTTTAATATACTTCGTGTGAGGCCTAAAAAAGAAACCACGTGAATACAATTCTGCTATGCACCGGCTGTTCTAGGCACACATTGCTGTTCACAGATAAAATAGCACTAGCACGACCTCTGTGCCATCCAAGAAGAAGTACCCTTTAGCAGGCAAGCCTCGCAGAGCTGTGTATAGTGCTGTACCAGAAGAAAAATAAAGAGCAAATACACTGCTTATCTCCAAATGATAGGCCACTAAGAAGCTTACAGTACCTTGTGCCATGGCCCCAGCTAGTGCAGATCTATGTACCTTCTCTTGTTTTCCTATAGTAACTCTGATTCACTCTGTCAGGGAATATGCCCCACTGACACCAAGAAAGCAGAAATATTTTACAGTATGCACTGAACAGTCCTGGAAAAGCTGGAGTGGATTTTCTAGGAGGCCAGGATAGAAACTAAAAGATCTGGCAAGAAAGCTGCAAGGGGGCAAATGCTCTCCATCTACGGTGGGGGAAGAAGCTCGCAGGGAGGGAGAAATGCTGGGGAGGGTAGAGAACAATGCTGGCCCAAGGACAAAGAAGTATAAACTTGCCACAAATAAAATTAGGCTGGATACATGAAGACCGTGTCCCAACTTCAGAGCAGTGAAGTACTGCAACAACCTCCCAGAAAGGGCAAGGACAGTGAGAAAGCTCACCAAGAAATGACAGAGCCTGAAACATTTCTGCACAGGATCAAAAGACATGGTGGCCTGCCGTAAGAGGGACCAGCTTCTGCTGCAGTCTCTCTGGCTGTTGTTTAGCCTGTGGTCCTCCAGTGACATCTAGTCTGGCCCCATCTAAGGGTTTGGGTGCAGAGCCCTGGGACAATTGCTAGGAAGTGAAGCCAGTGGATGCAACCGCAGGACCAGACTGCTAACTCACAGGACCCCTGAATGTCTTATTTTGTCTTATTGCTTGCTTTCACTCAGCAATTTATATTGCGGCTGTTTTCATAATGCCTATCCTGAGCACGGCTGTAGCCTCTGAGCACCATCATCATATGCATAATAAATAAAGCAATACAGAAACTGTAAAGCCACACTCTTTAAATTATTAACGACTGGACATCAAAGTGAATGGGAAAAAACCCTCTACATAAACAGGAAATACAGCATTTCAGGCGTCACATATAGCTTGTTAATATATTTTTGGTGTGCGCTTTGATCAATTTAGAATATACAAGTGAATCGTGCAAACAATCATGTTCATTTCATTCCTGAGTTAAAGTAATTGTTTTCTGTCTTGTGGGATGACGAAATGGCAAGAGACCATTTAAATGGATTCTCCATTACATTCTGCAGTTCCATTAACGTTGGCTGGTTTCCTGACAACCAATGTCAAACAGACATACTCTAATAGCTGTTCTTATAAGAAGGTTTTTGAAGGTTTCCAAATAGCTGTTTTATCAAAGCTGATCATATTTATCATTTACAGACCCTTCTCATATCCACATCCTCTCTTTCACTCTCCCTCCCGCCTTTAACAAAGCAAAAAAAAGGATCCTGCCGTAGCAGAGCTGGATGTGGATGCTTGAAGGTTGTGCGGCTTTAGCGCACTCAGGCGTGCTTGTTCTAATAATAACCCCGCAAAGGCCAAGCAAGAAAGATTTCTGCTCTATTTATTTGATAGATACAGGGGTTTCCCCCCCACAGCTCCGTCTGCTTCTCTAGATGCATGCCTCTCCCCACACCTCAGCTCCTTCTGTTTCTCAACTTTCTACTCTTTTTTTTATGCATTATTACAGCTACCGTTAGGTGTCGGGGGGGAAAAAAGATAATTTCCTACGCTTCCTGGTTCAACGCGAAAGCACAATTTGGTGTACGGTGTGAAAAAGCGCAGAGCCTGGAGGGCATTTTAGTGGAGTGAGAGGAAGGTGCCTACATGCTAAAGGACAGAGAGCCCAGAGCTACTGTGCCCCAAACTCCCACTCGAGAGAAGCCAAACCTGCGGCTGCCGAATCCTTATTACAGCATCTGGGGTCCAAAACACAAAAAGCACAGTTAAAGAGGTTCAGGTGAGCAAATAAGCCTATTGCTGAGCTGAGTTACTCTTAGGAGAGGCTCTAACGACGCAAGCCCTCCCCTTGTCTGTGGACCCAGAGGAGCTGGAGGAGCGAGGGCTGCGCACCCTGAACAACTGCACCTCTTCTCCCGGCTGCGCCCCGGCCCCCCAAGGCCGCCACAGCCAGAAGCAGTGCGCAAGGCTCTGCTTGGGAAGCCCTTTTTCTCCAGCATTGAGGAGAGTTTGACCTGCCATTTTAGCACATGCCATTTTTTCTAGTCATTCTGGGTAGAAATGGTAACATGGCTCCCGTGTGATTCAATGTAATAACAAAGCTATATATTGACCCAGCTTTGCATAAATAGGCCTATAGCATCAGTGGCAGCTGATCAAACTCTTCCGGACCTGCCACACAGGTCAATGTGATCTACTGTCTATTAAGTTCATGTGCAAAATATTGTAAGAAAATTAACTCTGAGAAAGACCAGTTCATCTCAAATGCTAGATAATCTGGCAACACATCCAACTTCATCATGTATGTTAGTGTATAAATGTTTCATTAAGGCAAGTGCTGAGTCTGATGTGAATTTTATTTATAGCCCTAAACGTCTCGAATGATTCCCCCCCCCCCCGCCACTAAGTACTTGTGTCTTGGCTGTCACATCCAGGGGGTTTAAGCCTACAACGCAGGCAAAAATCGACAGTCACTTCTGTGCTGTGCATGCCCCACGTTTTGTGCAATGCATCAGCAAGTCCTGTTCTTTCAAAGCAGCTCCCTCCGTCGCTGCTGCTCTTCTCCTTGTCTCGCCAACCACAGGGGGCTGCCCAGCCTGGGCAGTGACAGACACAGACCAGAGGGGCAGGAGCCCAAAGCTGCTGGAGCTGGGACACTCCTTCTGTTTTCTGGAGTTTGGCTCGGTCCCAAAGGTGCACGCGCCTCAACATCTCCCCCAGGCTCGGCCAATTTTCCAGCTGCAAAGCCCAGCGACTGGAACTGCAAATAGCTATTTGGATCAGTTGCCTTCCCACCCCAACTTCATGAGGGGTGCAAAAATGCCTGTGCAAAGGGAGCATGTGGGCATGGCCGCTCGGGGAAGAACAGGTCGTTGTGAACAAGGCTACTTGCTCTTCAGCATTTCGATCATCCAGCTGAGCAACGGCGACTGTGCTTACAAGCACCTGCATGCACATAACTTCTCTTGCACCTCCAGGTGACATGTGACTGCAGCCAGAAAGTCAGAAATACCTTGATGGCTTGAGGCACCGTTGGCCTCAGGAGGTACGGGATGCTGTGCTCTATCCCCACAGCAACCTAGCGGCTGAAGGGCAGCTACAACTCCTGTCCCCATCAGGGCCAGGGCAACCCTGTCAGGGAAAGCTTTCTTCTTGAAGTCCCTTGGCAACAGGGGACGTCAGATGACCATCCCAGTGAGGTCCCCACCAAGGATGCTTGGCCAAGACCTGTGGAGGGGTTGGTGTGGACAACAGCCCCGTAGGCACATGTCTCAGGAGACTCTCAGGGACCAGTCCCGGCACCCCAGCCCCTTGGGGCTGTGGAAACCCTGCTGGTGTGCCTTCCCCTCCTGCTCTCTCATGGGCACGCTGGTGCTCCTAAAGATGTGCAATAACGGAGGCAGGTCATACCTATGGCCTTGGCAGGGCTTTCTAAACATGCCTCTCACAGGAGACAAGAGATACATGAATCTGAGTGAAATAATAAGCTGCGTGCTGAACCCCCTGTGTGATTTGCCTCACCCCTCCTGTGCATTCTGGGGAATTTGTTCAGTGTTTTGACAGGATTCCCAAATCCTCGGTCATGTCTTTTGTTTCTTCTTTCCCAACTCTGACGTTCTGCTAAGTGAGGGCACTATTCGGCATGGACATTTTCCTTTTAATCCTTGCAGTGCCACTGTCACAGGGCTGTAGGTGACTAACACCCCACTAAAGATGCTCTATCAGTCATGTCTCTCTACCAGCCCAGACTGGAAAACCTGCTTTGTAACGGCTTTGCCCATACTTATTTTTGCCATTGTGAGGGCAGCAGCCCAGGCCCTGAGACACTGGTTTGGGCAGCTGGTCTGAACTCAAAGCCTGGATGCCCATGTCTGCACTGCCATCGGCACTCACACACACACAAAGCAAACCTAGCTCTGGTGCACCTACACGGGCGGCAACTGCTTTCCAGAAAAAAAGGAGGAGGGACATGACAAAACGAGTTAAGTCTTTAGCTCTATGCAGATAACGATGATAGCACAATTATTATTCTGTTCTGCACTCATGGATGGACAATTTAGCAAATTGTTCAAACTCGAGCAAAAAGGCAGAAACCTAACTGACAGCAGAATCTGTACCTCCGGAGTCCATAATCATAAGACTGTGATCTCTTAAGCTCTTTGTATTGTTTTTTTCTTCCCAGTAGTTACACTTTTCATGTTGCAACCATAGTTTCTTAGAGCATCCCCATGACATTTTGCTGCCTCTAATTATGCCACACATATATGGAAATAACAGCTATTTAGGAGAAAAAAAGACAAGTGGACAAAACCCCATCCATATTCAGTGTTCAGTCACCTGGAAAGATTAAATATTGGAAAATATATGATTTCAATGTCATTTTCATGTGCAGATCCTTCAGTTTTGCATTTACCTGGTATTCAGTTAACTGGCACAACAACAGCCATAATTCAAGAGGGTTAGGAAGTGTGCGATTCTTATATACGTAAGAAGATTATGCTGTTAAGCAATATGCACTTATGTGAAGAGTACCACATGCTAATCCCCTTCTTGGCTTTGCTGCTTTCAATCACCATTGGCAGTATTTGAACATATTTTTAACTGCTTTCCTGAACTGTCAAGCAAGTTACAGTGGCCAGAATGGGACTTGTTATTTCAAAGTATTTCAAAGCTGTCACTGGGGCACAGACAATAACCTCTCGGAAGTACACAGGATTTTATAACTTTAAGCCTTCATTCCTGCAAAGTTCCTCTAGCCAGCGGTTTTCACCTCTCCTTTTATTCCTGCTCCCCAGCCTGTGTTTTACATTGTCTCCAAGAGCAGCTGGGAGTGAGCAAGCTTCATGCGCTCAGCTACCAAATAGCAGCAAATGTAGCCAACACAGATTTCTTTTTTTTGGGGGGGGGGGGGCTCATTAATAGACTTGCCCTTCTCACCCGTGAACCAGCCTAGAGAGATGAATGGCATTTTTATTTTAGAGACACATGTGTACATATTATACATATTTATGAATATGCGCACGTGTGGTTGTACGTACTCCCCAGCCCCATCACACTGAGCTCTGCAGAGGAGAAATCCCTCTGGACCTCATCCCTTCTAATGCATGGTGACAGAAAGCGCTGAAGAGAGTGCAACATACCTATCTATTAATAAACATCTGAAATGTTCAGTAACGCATGTGCAGCCACAGTGTTTCCACGGTCCTTGTTCAGTTACAGAGAGCAGGAAGCCCATCAGGGAAAGCAGATTAGTAAGCAAAAAGGAAAACTACAGATCAGGTTCGGCTTTATTCCTGGGGCAACTGAAGACATGTGGCTAGACAAAGTTTTCTCAGTTGTGCCTGGGTAGGCATAAAATTAAGCTTAATCCGGTTCTGTTTCTGAGACCACAGTCCTGCTGGAAAGTGACTCATGCCTCAGCTAAGCGTTTCTACCAGAGAGTGGAAGTAATACAAAAGGCAGCGCTGGCGTTGCCTCAGGGCAATGGTAAAAAAGGCAGAAAGCCAGTGAGTTCCGCCAGGCAAACTTCAGGTTGCTGGTAGCTCAACTGTTCTGCAGGATAAATCCATATTCATTTCAATTTGCTACCACGTTCCAGGAGAAAACAAAAAAGCTATTTAGCCAGTAAACAATGTTAAAGAAAAAAAAAAGATTACTTTAAGGCTGCTGTGCTTAATGGTAGGGATGGTGTGTTAATAGCAAGGATGATGTGACATCACACGCACACATATATGTGTGTTTGGCTACATACACACCGGAGCATGTAACTGGAATCAGTGCCCCAAGAGACCCCTTTCGATCCTACACTCTGAATTAGTTTAAAACACTTCATTTAATCTGATGCACTTTCAGTGCTTGTCAACACAGATTTCTTCCCACATTGACCCTTCACATCACTCCCTGCTCTCATTGATAGGCAGCAAGAGAACGTCTGTCTCCAGTTGTGCAGTGTGTGGGCTCTATCATATGCTCAGTAAGCACATTTTAGACATCCTTAGCAATTCTCTCTCACTGCTCTGCTACTTTTCTCCTCCACTGATTCAGCCCAAATCACTACTGAGCTTGCCACAGTTGCTCCAACAGGTCACCATAATGCTCTCTTTTATCATCAAGGAGCGTGTGTTCACTGTGACGTTGCTCTCAGAACACAGCTGCCCTGATTTCATGTGCCAGCACTTGGGAACAAAGCTTTGCAAAATTCATGCACTATTCTACCTGCCTTGGTTCATGCTTACCTTCAGAATCTTGTGACAAAACCATCCTCCCATTCCTCGACAGCCTGTTTCTCCATGGACTACACAACACACACTTTTGTGATGGGTCAAGTAGTGTTTCTGCAGGGCAGTTTTAACCTGTCTTGCCTATGCTTCTACTCAAAACATTCAATTCCCCTGCATATTTCTCTGAACATTTGTATCTAAAGTGGTCACTTTCCAGTAACAACCTTTTGAATCTGTGCTGAGGATCCTCTTTCCAAGGAGAGCAGAGGCTTGCACATTAGAGCCCATACATCTATCAGTATCTGCCATATGAAGAACCTCTCCACATTTGTCAGCATTCAGGCCAGCAGTAAAACACCAGGAGCCTTGAAAAGCCTTGCTGGAAGGTGACACTTGACATAGAATATGTTGTGTTTGGCATACTGGAAGATAAGATTTGGATGACTTATTCCAAGTACAGCAAATATATTTCCATTTTCCTTGAAATATTCATAAACTATAACCTTCCATCAATGCTCTAAGAGCTAGTCTCCATCAATCTCTGTGCCTTCTCCATTCAGCTCTCACGAGTGTCATTTAGCATCAATTATGCCCATAGTGCGGTGATACAAACACCTGTCTCTTAGATGAGTAGATTGAGGGCATCAACTTATTTTACACAGGACATCAGATGGCTGTCAGCAGATGACAGCATTTTGTTTACTACTGAGCTGGCCCTCATGCAAAATGATAACCTGTAAGAGAAAAGCCCTGCATCCCACTGCTTAATCTTGTTCCTGATGTGGCTTTCCACAGGTAATGATGAAGTCACTGTTCTGGAAGGACAACACATACTGTAGCGGAAAAATGTTATGAAATGTGAACAGTAAAACCAAACCAAAGGTCCCGGTTACATTTTGTATCTAGTATTAATGTATCAGGGATGTTTTTCTATGAACATTTTCCCTATTACTGTTTTAAATCGTTCCAAAGATCTCCAAAGATCATACATGAACTCACAACATCTGTTATCTGACCTCCAGGAAAAAAAAATGCTCTTATGACTTGTGAGGAAGAAATGGTACAATCCAGAGGGACTAAAGAGTCAGGAAACCTCTTGGTCCCTTGGTCCCTGCATGCGGGGCCTGAGTGTCACAGGGACAGGAGGACAGTCCCTGCCAGAGGAGAAGAAGGAGGAAGCCTTGCCTTTCTCCTGTCCAGCTGCCCCCTGCCTTGCATATAACAGGAAGAGAGAGAGCAGGGGGACATCTCTCTGCCACCCAGCCAGAAAGGAGGTTTGCCCGGGAGGGACCTGTGGGGAGAAGGAGAGAAAGACTTTCCTCATTTGCACTGGTTTAACCTTCTTGCCTTCAGTGGATGGCAAGGGGAGGCCGGGAACTGGGCTCAGAAGCTGCTCCCAAGCGAAAAACAGGACTGAAGAGTTCATACAGAAAATGAAAATGAACAGGCAGGGCCCCTTTTCCCTTCCACTGGCACCACTCGTGGGCTGAGAAATGAAGCCCCAAAAGTCAGGAACAACAACCATGTGTTAAGAGCAGAAATGCTGGCTCATATTTCACACGTTTTCCTCCCCATCAGACTTTTTCAGTGTGCTTGGCTATGTGCCCTGAACACCGCTTAACTGCAAGTTGAGGTAAGTAGCAACATTTTCTTCCAATTATATTTAGTAAATACTATGCTACTATAGCTACATGTGTTCCTTTGAATTAGTCATAGGCTTTTGGGGGAAGACACAAAGTCAGTCATCTCAGAGGGACCAAAGGCAATTCTTTGTTCCCCCAGGAGAAATATTCTTGTTGCTTCTGCAGTGCCATCAGACCCTTCCTACGGAGGGACTGAGAGACCTCGTTCTTTCTCAGATCTTTAATTGCTCTGGAGGTCATGCCTGCGCTCTGAAGCTTCTTCCCCAAAACAGCCCAGCAGCTTCTTTCCTTGGGTCGGGCAACAAAAATGTTCACAAAATTCTACTAAGTTACTCTGGTGCCACCGTGACGGCCAATGGATGGCATGGCTCAGGGGTGTAATTAAAGATATGACTGATTCGTTGTGTAACTCCTCCTTTGCACCTTCCAACAAAACTTGGACTAAGTTAATACCCAAGTCCTTCGGCAGCAGTCCTGTCAGATATTCCTTGGTGATTTACTTGAAAGTACAACTCTGGTAAAAGACTTTGAACTGCGTTTGTACAGCACCTGGCACAGATGGTTTCTGGGCCATGGTGGGGAGTGTCCTATTTCAGCATTTCCAGGAAAACCTTCCTTCAGTCTTACTTCAGACAAGACCCTTCTGCAGAACAGTAGTGCAAATAAGGCCAGAAGGGTTTGGAGAACCATGCTCAGAAGTCAGCTGCAAAGAAATAATATGGCTAGCTAACTTGGGGAGTTTCACTTGTTGAAACAGTATCAAATGTAGTCTTTGTTGTTTTATAAGGGGAGGAAGAGCTGCCTGAAAATATAGATTTTCTCACCCCCTCCCCACTTTCTCAAATAAATTGATTTTAACCAAGAAATCTGCTTAGGGATGGATCCTTGTTTGCCTTGTAAGATAGGGGAGAGAGTACAACAGATTTCCCTTCCTCAAAACCTTTGCTCCCCATGCAAAACCCACTGCAATCCTAGGTATGCCGCAATCCCAGTGCACAAACCGCAGGGCAGCAGCAGCACTACGCACTCCCAAAGGCACCGCAGGCAAACTGCGGCTGCCGCTGGGGTCTTCTGCCGGTGCCTGTGCTGCCTGGATGCGGGGCGGCTGCTCGTCCAAGGAAGTGTCCCCGAACCACCCCTCCTCGGTGCACCAACTCCTGTCCAAGCACGCAGCCTCTCTATCCAGGCTTTTGGGCTAGATTAGCTTCTAATGCAGAAAACACGGACGTGTGTTACAATGAGTGGAATAGACTGTATTATTTATAGTACTTTCTATAGGCATGTCTAAAAAGCCGCTGAGACATACTGAATTGTTTTTTAGAAGGAACCCATCCAGATAACATTCGGAAACTGTCTTCGTCAGTGATATTGTATACCTAGACTTAAAATGAATAACTTAGTCCATGGTAAGTTATTTTCCCCTCTATTCTCATTGTTTGAACAAAATGTTCTGATTTTGCTAACCTGAGGCATTCATATTTTCCTGAAAAGTTGCATGTTTTTTACTGTTGTATTTCAGGTCCTTGGGTACCTAAAATGGTACACAAGCCTAAAATGGTAAATGCTAGCCTGCAAATACAAATGCACCAGTCAGCACTCTTAGCTGTATCCCCTTGCATGTACCTGCAGAGGATGCAAACCTGTTACCATGCCAGCTTGGGAGCCCCTACAGCTCATGCCAGCCTTCTAACCCTGCTTCGAATCAAGACATGACAGCCAAGATGGCATCTAGCACACAGAATTCACCATGAATGTTAAAAATATGTATTTTTTAATATTTAGCATCTTAATGTTAACACAGACTAAAATACAGACTATACTATGTTGTTTCCACTGTACAGAGTGGAAAATAACCGCTTGGTTAACATACATATAAAATAATTATCTTTGAAATGTAGTCAGACATTTTATTTTGACCATGTACTGAGTACTGTACACGAAGAAGAAAAACAGAAGGGCTGGTGGAATGGATATATTTCATGGCATCCAGCCAAAACCATTGCAGAAATCTCAGGTGTGAGCATTTGTTACTAAATATCAACATTACTATTTAGAAATGACACTAGCCTGGAACATTGGACCAGAAGCTTTTCAGCTCTTAATTGCAAGCAGTGAGGAAAATTAAGAAAAAATAAACTGCAGGAAAAATTATGCTCTAAAATCCACAGGAAAAGAAATTAAAACAGGGAATACTTTCAGGAAAGGGAAAACAGAAGGAAAAAAGGAGAAAGGAAAAAGGACATTATCATTAAAATTTTCAAGCAGAAACTGTAAGCAAAAAAATGAGGCCATCAAGTAGAAAACAACATTTGACCTTAATGTATCACGTATCAAATGGAATGGTGAATCGCAGGAGAGAGCACTCTTGGGAAACTTGGTTTTGTTCACAGGAAGCAAAGATGACAATATTTCCAAGCATAAAGGAGCAGACAGTGGAAGGTAACCACAAAAGTAACTTTACCCAAGGGAGATCAGTCTCCCTGGAGTATTTCTATAGCTAACAGATCGGCTCCTCTCTGATTTTGAGTATAAATACATCTTAGAGTGCCCTGAATAGTCCTGTGGAAGTCCCTCTCTTTTAACGATGGAAAGACTCTAAGAAGACCAGCCGCTCTAAGCCCGACTGCCCCATGGCATCATTAGGCACAAAAGAGGAGAGATCCTGTCATCATAGGCAGAGCCAAAGCAACTACTCTGAAACAGATGTGGACATGCTAAGCTGTGGACGGGTTCCTGTATTTCCTTGTTGAATATATTTAATGGCAAATTATAAAATAAGCTGGGTCTCTTGTCTTTTGTTGAATCTATACTCTCCTCTTCAATTTCTCTTTTCTCGTGCTACTGCCAACTGTTTTTAAAACAGGGGACTCAGCCAGACGTTTGCAGTCCACTCTTCCAGCCTTGCCCACTTAGAGCCTACAAGGGCTGCAAGGCGCAATAAAGCAAGAGCACTCCCTGCTTTTTCTTAACATATTAGCAGCTGTCAGCTTAAGAGGCTGTTTTATATAAGAGAGTCAAGAACCAGGCAGACCTCCGTGGACAGCCTCTGATCTCCCAGAAAACAACATCTTTCAGGCCTTGGCTTGCTAGTGACAGCCGGCAAGGGCTCAGATACAAATGTCAGCACAAACAGTGAACAGAGGAACAAAATAGTCTTCCTTGAATCAAGGGCTGCGAAATAAAGTGAGCCAGGTCGTTGCTGTGCCAAACTAGTTCGGTTTGTTGGACTGCAAGGGATAACAAGGTGGTTGCCGTTGTGGGGACCTTTCTGCTGCTATTACAGTGCAAAGGCCATAGCTAAGCCAGCTAGCGAGGAATTAGATGTCTTTTAACTCAAAAGGTGAAGTGTTGTCCGAGAAACTGCACAAATACATTCTCTTTATGAAGAGGAGAGCAAACAAGCTCAGAGACTTGGGGGAAAAAAAGAAGCCAGACCAGGTGTCAAGCTTTGCCATCCTTGTTCTGTCCTCTCGCGGCCGCAGCTCTGCCTGACTTCACCAGAAGCTGTGGCCACGCGAGGGCACCGGATCTGGCCCTCATTAGTGCTCTTCCACTTTGCTGTGTTCTCCTCTCCGTCTCTGGTCTTTTCATGCAGATTTTCCGAGCAGCCTTAAAAAAAAAAGAAGTGCCGGAATAGGTGCCAGACTGCTCTCGAGGCTGAAATTCTCTACATGTTGAGCAGCTCAAGACAGACAACGCCCCCAGATATATCCCAACACCGATTTGGCAGGATCCCATCCGGGGGAGGTGGCCATCAATCTTCAATCTTATCAAATCCTGCTGCATCTGCCAACAGAGGGGGAGGGGAAGCAATTGGAGCCAGCCTTTTTTATGATATGGATATTGTTCATTAAGTCAGAGACATTTTATATACAAATACAGATCAGTTCACCGCCATCTGCTTATTTTCTATGTAGTGTCTAAAGAATTGTTAGGGTGTTACCGAGAATATGAAAACAAGCTCTTATCCCTGCTGCTGAGCTTAAAATAAAATTAAAAAAAAAAAAAAGAAAAGAAAATACAAGAATTGGGATGCAGTGCAAAGCAAAGAACCGAGATGGCATTTTTCAAATGGTGGCTGTCTGGGCTGTTGTTTCTGTTTGGAGATGAGTTCGGTCAGTAGGCAGGACCCCCAGCCTGTGGATCTGCATGCAGGTCCCAGGTCTAGCCCAGGGCAAATCACCTCCTGCCCTTCACAGCCACCTCTTACCCTTCCATAGACCTTCTTCCCTTTTGTCTATTCTTTCTACTTTTGTGCCGTAAATACAGAGATCATCTGGGCTATTCCAATTATACTTTATTATTATTTTAATATTACATTCCTCTAGGTAAAAGTAGGTTTGCTGATCCCCTCCTAGAGCATACTCTGAAAAGTTGTGGTTGGTATTCCCCATGCTGTTGTTCTGGACACACAATGAACAAGAAGAGCCTCTGCTGTTTAAAGGCACTTCCAAAACTGGATAAATGACGGACAGTTCATTATTCAAAATTATCCTGCCATGTTCAGTAAATGAAAAGGAGTCAACCTGCAGCACTGGTTGACTTCCATTAGAGCCCAAACCCACGCTGCATGGGGAGACACATGAATTCACTATCAACTGTCAGATTTATTACCGTAAGGGTTTTTTAACTACTCTATTTAAATCACAGCTAATTTGGAAAATCAAGACTGTTTCCTTGACTTGCTCAGTTGATAATTTCATCGTCATGTTTGTTCATATTAGCAAGTATTGATTTCCTGTGGGATGCAGTAAATTTTAGTGTAGTGAGGATGACATCATTCTTTGGCAATGTTTCTGTCACGCCAAGTCATTTCTAAAATTTGGGTATTGGCATACTTAACACACTTTGATTTTATCCAAAAAAATGGGATTCTATGCTGTTGCACAGAATTGTTTTTTAAGTACAACCACTACTTTGATAGGAAATGGCAGTTAGGCAAAGATTAATCTGAATGCTCAAGTTCCCCCTTTTCCCTTTTATTAGTTCCAGTTCCTTTTGTCTTTGTAATATTTGATGAACATTAACATTTCACAAATACTACAATGCTTCCTCATTTTACAAGAGACAGAGCAGCCTTCCCACAGTTAGTACAATTCTCCCTACTTTCTGCGAACTTTTCATGTACTTCTAAGATGGGAAAGCTACAGCAAGACTTCAGCCTGTCACAAGAAAATATCTAAACTTTGAAGATCCTCATTTTGACACATAGAAAATTCTGTTTTTTTTTTTTTTTTTTCAGAAACTCCTACAGGACAGTGCGATAATTTTCAAGGTTTTAATAAATTCCAGTTCTATGGCTATTGAAGTCTATGGCCACATACATGATAACTTAAGACTAAGAGAAAGATTTGCTAATGACTTGTCAAGAAGATACTCACATTTCTTCTCCTTCAATGCCCTTCTTGCTGTGGACACAGTGAGTAGGATCACATTGTTCCAGAAACACTGCAATTAGAACTGGGTACTTTAAGCAATGATATCTGAAGTGACATACATCACTCAAAGAAACAAGTGTCAAACTAGGGAGATCAGACAGTCCCTACTTTCTCATCATGCTCATGAATCACTGACACAGATACATGCACAGAACTGAACTTATTCAAGAAATCTCTAAGGTAACTCTTTGTATTCAAATATTCATTTTGGGGGTGAACGGAAATGAATTTCTCATCTATCAGAGAAAGCATAGTTTTTCAAAAGCACCATCACAGTCTAGTCTGTGAAGATTCCTTCAACCAAGCAGGAAAAAAATCTCTCTTCTTTCAACCATTTCTACCCGGTCCAGTCCATGCCCCTGAGCACAGCCCTGATGGAGCACAGCTCTGAAGTTTCAAGGACCTGCTTAAAGGCCTTTGGTCGGCCATCCTACCGCCAGCCCACTGTCACGTCGAGGGAGGCACGGATCCTACTGTGGGAATGCCCCGCTGAACTGAACGCCAGGCTGCAGGGGACATCATTCCCACCCTGGCTTGTGCACATAGCCTGCCTTCTTGATTCAGCCCAATCTCCTGTCCTGTGTAAATAAACTGCAGAGAAATAGCATGATTCCTTGCTCTATCTGAAATACGCTCAGACCTGGTGAAGAGTGGCAGCTGCAAGGAATTGGCTTTAGTTCTACGCTTCTTATACTCAAGGCATTTGGACAGCAAAGGTCCACCCTGACTTCTGAGGCTGGTGAAAAGTCTGTTCTCACATGCCTCGCTGCTCCAGAGCCTGGCAGGAGGCTGCTCAGATGTGGCTAAGCCCAGTTTGGTCAGCTACACAGCAGGAGCATTTCACACTAGCTAACAGGATTTCCAGTGATGAGTAAGGCCTTGCATCTTCACCAGCTCTGCGATGCCTTTGCTTCCAGCCAGTCCAGCTCAGTTACACACCACTTTGGAGAGTTATATAACATAGTTTCCCAAAGAAGAGACAATCTGTACTGATTCTTGGACCTAGGTCTACGCTTCTTTAGATAAACTTAAGCATACTGTGTAATGGCCAAGGTAGCCATATTTGACTGGAGAACGTGGTCTAGGCTTTTCACCCCTCTGAATGTACCAGTGCTGCTTTCACTTACATTTTCCGTTTCCTTACTCCCTTCACAGCTGATGCCTCCCTCCCTCTTTCTCCAAGAGTTCCTCTCACCAGTCAGTCCCACCTCCTCCCTCCTTTTAAATTCTGTTTTGGGGTGCTCCCAGCATCTTTACTGCTCACTCTTGGCATCCATTATCTTCATATAAAGATCCTGATGTTCATGCCCTAAAAGAAGCCATTGGGTAAGAGGGCTAACATAGTTATTGCCCAATTACTCCAGCTAAAAGGGGTTGCTGAAACACATTTATTGAGGAAAGATGGGTGCAGATGGACAATAACGAACAGTGATCAATACCACTTCAACAGTAAGAAAAGAAATGAACCTGGCAGGTTAGTAGCTGCAACACAACTAATCAATCACAAGTCTAAAGTAAAAAGGGGATAAAAATTTGTTCTTTACTTTAGAATGAACCAGTTGTTGCTGATCACTCGTCTCCTACTCAGTCCTGGTCCCATAAATGCTTCAGCATACACTGCTCTCTAATTAATTCATTTTTAATGTGATTAAACCAGATAGACTTAGGATTAGCTGTCCATCAGGTACATTTCTTAGCTGTACCTAACAGTTCCAGCAAGGCACATAAGTAAAGAATGTAAGTAGCTGGCTTTACTATTATTGCTGGTAACAATTGGGGTTTCATTTTGAATTTTGTACTAGTAATCTCCCAGCTTTCATTCTGTAATAATGAAGCAGAATGTTCATGTTTCATTGTACTATTTTTATATACAAATTTCAAATTCATAAAATTTCCAAGCCTGACGAATTATTGCATACTGGAACTCTAAGTATAGGTGTTGGGATATCTTGATCAGTACATGGCAGCATATTTAGCACACAAGCTAGCTATACCTCTGGAAAGAATCTACCAACTAGCTAACTCCAGCTGTGTTATCTGGGGTCATTTTCAGCTCTCTTCATTCTCTATATGAAGGTTCTTTGTGTTTCGATATGACAAAATGACTTTGGTCTTTCTACAGTACATTATACTAGCAAAGTGATGGCAGCTACACTGACAGAACTGCATTCTAGCAGTTAGCCTGTTCCCTCACATCCCCATATGCATCAAAGTCAAGTTATACTCATAAATGTTAGTTAGGGCTTTGGCTGGCACAGTTCTGCTGGTCAAAGATCACACACCTTTCAGAGCCCTGTCCAATATTTTTGCACAAGCAGCAATGACTAGCGAAGAAAATGGACTTGAATATGCTCATTCAAACTTGTTAAGATGAAAACAACCTTTTGGGTTCTGACTACATAAAAGGGATCTAAAAGTGTGGGACGCTGCTGCATTACGGTTTTCAGCCCCTGCCTCTTTGACTGCAGTTTTCCCTCTCGATCTTTCCCCACTTGACCTACTTAGTAAATATTTCTCATGCCCAGGAGGTATAAATTTCCACTCAGCAAAGCTGAAAGCCTTTTCCTGAGGTCATGAGCTCTTTAGGGATAGATTGCATACCAAATCCAACTCTGATAGCCCACAGACCACCATTCACAATGTAATGTTTATTGCATCTCTTGGAGGTATCGTTGATTGCCCAGTGTCTCTGTTTAAAAAGCAGCTGCCAGAAGATGAAAGCAGGGCTCTGCCTGCCCCCCAAAATCCACAGTCCAGTAGAGACCCCACCATGACGCTGGCATCACAGTCAATCCAGCAGCTGCAAATCAGCCAGGCCAAGGAAATAACGATTTCCTTCCTCCTTTTTTCAGCAAAGAGAATATCACGGGGCCACGCACAGTAGAAGAAAGACTGCAGAAAGAATGAAGTTGTTGCTGTGCTCCAGCCTCTAGTGATTTTATTACGTCTATTAAAATACACTAGTTGATACAACACAGCTCTAATACTTTCGCATCTATCGTTGCTTGTTTTTCCCCCACACAGCTTTTGCTAAGGTTGTAATAAAAGCCTGGATTCCATTGCTCTCTTTCCCAGCTGGTGGGAAGACACCTTTCTGCTAATACCCTGCCTGCTCCGGGGAGAAGAATGACCCCTTGGATGCTGATGTGGTTGGAGAGCCGCCCCTTGTGTTGACAGAGGCAGCAGCTGGAAAACAGCACCCCAGAGCACCCTGCTACCTTCCTCCTGCGAGCATCACCTCCCGGAAGCAGGACAGCTCAGGGATGGTGACTATTCTGGAAGAAGAAGTCCGACTGAGAGGATCCAAGCAGTGGGCATGACTTAATGAAAAGGTACCACCAGATTGGGGTGTTATGAAAGGGCACGGTAGAGCACGCTGAAGAAAAACCACGAGTCATGAAGCATAAAATCTGCATTGTGGGAAAGCACAGACACGTGCAGTGAATAGAGACCCAGTGCAAGCCCAGAGAACAGCGCTGGAGTAAAACAAACTGACACATTAATCAGCCATTGAATAGGGAAATAAATCCAAATTGGCTAAATACTTTCTGGTACATTTATGCAGTGATGTACAACTTCCAGATTTATTTATTTTTTCATTTTGCCTCTACATGAATATGCATCTGTCACTGCCAAGGCAGCAAAGGACAACAGTCAGCCATACACTGAGATAAAAACAACTTCAGAGAAAAGACTTCATCAGACTTGAGAGAACCATTTTCCACTGAGGTATATGCTGGACACCTCTGAGACTGAAACAGTAAAAAATTACCAAAAGTGGGTTTAGGCTGTGGGATACAGTATAGGATCTCACATCCTAAACCCACTTTTGGTAATTTTTACAGCGCAGTACAGTATCTCGCAGCCTACGGCCCAGGAAGAGCATGGCTGTAGACACCAAGCCAAGGGCAAAGCCTTGCCTCTGTCCAGACTAAAAGTTTATAGCAAATTTGAAGATCTGGACCACGACACAGCCCTGCGGTTTGGAGCTGTCCCGCATCAGTGACATATGTCCATGCATTACTACAGAAAGTGCACCAGTGCTAGTGCAGGTTGAATTCAAGGAGACTGCCATTTGAGCAGCGCACATCTTGTGTTTAAAAGACCTTTCAACATATTCCAGAAGGGGTTTGCTTGTTTGTTTAGTCCTACAGCTGCAGCACCTCAAATGGCTTCTACCTTCCCAAAATGTGTGTTAACCCAGGCCTCCAGAACCACATCTGCTACACTTTCCATTCAAACAGCACAGCCATAAATCACGTCTCTTTCTTACAGATCAGGAAAGAACATTTTGAGAATAACTTTATTCACCACAAACCTGGGAGAAATTCAGACCAGCAGGGAAGTAAAACCATGCATTTTGATGAAGCTGACATCTCACCAGAACACTTTTTTAATTGTTATATGACATGCTCACTGTTTCACAGTTAACTGAAAAAATCATAAAGTCACAAAATTGTTCTGATCTGTAATAAAAATGCAACCATGTGCTACAATTAAGTCCCCAAAACCCAGCTGAATAGGGTATAGTAATTATTGTGGGCTTGGCTCAGCATCTCGAGTTAGACATCCAAAAAACAGGATTTAGTAGGGTGATGCTGAGATAGGAAGTCTGGGACTGACTAACTACGAGGGAAAAATCCCTCTTTCTCTTAGTGGCCTCCCTTAACATGCCTGGTTTTGAAGCAGACAGTCTGGAGCACAGCTCTAGCAAAATGATAATGCAAACCACACAGCTGGCACCCCTGTTGGCAAGTCGCACAGCTGTAATGCTAGGAGACAGACTTTGGTTATTAGCTCACTCAAGGCATGCCCTGAGGATTGCAGGGTGCCAAGACCGCTGGAGGCAAACCACTTTGAGGTTTGCAAGCGCTACCACAAGATAGACAGTAAATAATACCTTGTCAGCAGGCCACATTATTGAATAGCAATAACTTTCAATAATAACTAATTAGTGTCACATACAGGCCAGACGCTTAAAGACAGAAAGTGCTATAGCTCTTTCTTTGGTGGATTACAGTGCTGAGGTCGAGCTGGGAATGCTTTATCCATCTGCTGGACTGGCATAAGGACTATCCACACAGGAGAGAGGATCGTCCCTTTGGCAGCCAGGTGTCCAATTTGTCACCTCCTCCAGCTCTAAAGCACCGTTATTACTGCAGCCATTCTGCCTTGACAGCATGCTGGGGTCTATTTGATTATTTCAGGCTAATCATTGATTCCGTCCAGCTCCAGCTCCAGCTCCCCACCAGCGACCCAGCGTAGTGAGAAGAGGGCTCCCAGAAGCCCTGATCCTGGGCAGGGCTCACATTGCCCAGGAACGGCGTCACTCCTCCCATGCTCCAAGGAAACCACGGCACTGCCAAGGCCCCTCACCTTCGCTGAGACAAAGAGAAACCTCAGGGAAGAAAGCACAGGCTGATTTGGGCTGGTTTGATAATACGGACATGATCGGTACTCTATTCCTCCACTTTTCTTGTGTATCAAACAGAGGGACATATCTGTGTCGTTCATGTTAAGCATGTCACCTTTTCATTCATAAAAGAAGGCCTGTATCTTTAATCACTTTGCCAGAATAATAGCAAAGAAACAAGCACTTGATTGCCTGTGTTATCAGACACTATTGGAAAAGTCTAGATAAGGATGCTGAACAACCTTGGCTTATTAGTATTCCACATGCAAACGCTTCCCCATAACCCAGAGTCATCTGTATCCCAGCAACCCTTAAAATTTCATTCTCACTGAATTGCCAGATCTTTATCAAAATATAATTACAGTCTTAATTTGGAAGATAAATTTTGATTGCCTGTGCTGTGCCAAAAAAAAAAAAAATTGTCAGGTACACGAGAGCTGAGGCACAACTATTAAATGTGAATCTGCATATTTTGACATTGGTACATCACCTTTTTTCTTATAAGAAGTTGAGCTCTGATAGCTAGCAGTAAGGTTATGTAGGCGTAAATAGGCAGGGACATGAGAAAAACGGACTCTGGATGCCATCAAATGAAATTTGTGACCAAACCCAAGGAAAATTTTGAAATCTGCAGCTGTATATGAAGGTTATCACTATTACAAAGATTATCTATTATTATCATTAGGAGGTGAATGATGCATTGTGTAAACCTGGAAGAAAACTCTGGTCCTTCTCAAACAAGAGGATATTGTAAAGAACTAGCAATTTCTCCAACTCTTCCCCTTCAAATACTGGCAAAAACATACACAGTATTATTTCCAAAGGATTCTCAAAATGCGAGGGTCACAAAATAGCTTCAGATTTCAGCAAATAGTTCTAGTGTTCATCTTAAACTTAACTGACATCTTTTAAAAATACTCATAAGAACAGCCTTGTGGTTGATTCATTCCAGTAACATCTTCTGGCATTAAGAGCTTTGCTGTTATGAGGCTGAATGAAAAGGGTGCTGTATGCCTGAAACGACAGTATAGTCCTACGTATGTAGGCAGTCACCACCATGCCTTGTGTCTGCACACTTCACAGAGCACAAAATAGCTGTTTCTCCACTTATGTTAGCTAAGATCTTTTTTTCCTTGAAATGACTGCAGGCTTTAGGAAGCATGCATGTATCACAGCAGACTACAATCATCCATCTTTACCATGTGCTGTTATAGTGATATATTATATTTGATCCCACTCCCATCCTCTACATACAGTAGTATGAGGGCACAGTTGGAAATCTCATCACTTTGATCAAACATTATTACCAAGAAATACTGCTGGATGAGGAATTACTCCTGTTGCTTCCAAGAATTGATATGATTACTAGTACTTTTCCAAACTCAAACAGGTAGCCTATAAAAAAATCCCAGAGGAACACAACCAATGCCTACTCTACCAACACAGCCCAAATGAGAGGAGACAGCCTGGTAGGCAAGCCACTGAGGTTACCTAGTTTCTGACTTATCAGACTACATCAGCCCAAAACCACTTCAGTTTAACCCTATTGAAATGCCAGAGGGGATAAGATAATTACTTGGATAGCAATGGCATAAATACAATTAGATGCTTGACCTTAGTGCTTCTTGGTCACATGCACAGATTTGAACTCATTGCTAAATTTAGAACAGTGAAGTTCTTTTTCTCCTTCCCTACACATACTCACAAGGACCATGAGTTATTTTTACTTTTTCTGCAGCACTGAGAAGGATCTTTTCTTAGGCTAGATGCAATCCTATCCCTTGAAACTGATTTTTTCAGATCTTGAGGGGGTTTTGGGTACTGAGCATCAATCCTCTTTGTTATGTATTTCTACAGCTTTGATCCTCATTGCATGCGCTGTAAAATATCCTCTTTGACACACCTGTTGGCTTGAATTCACTCCCATGCAGCTCATGTTGTTCTCTCCTGAGAAGACCGTGCAAGCTGAGAATAACTGGAACAGTAAGTAAATTCTATCATGTAAACAAACAGACAGATTATGCTGTAGATAGAAAGTCATGCCATGTCAGAGTTACAATATGAAAAATGCGTTTCCACGTAGCAGTTCCTGGGCAGCCATTAGCTGTGTCACTCAAGTGAAGTCTCCTTCCTCTGCACTCCATTGCCCCAACCCTCTCTGACAGACTACTCCAAACCGAGTGCAGTTTTGACCAGTCTGGCACAGAGGAACACAGTTACTAACTAGGGATAAGACCCAAAGCCCACCAAAGTCCAGAGAGATATTGCTACCAATTACCACATCTGTCCTCTTTGCAGTCACTTCTGCACACTGGTTCCCATTTCCTGAAAACCACGTCTATCACAGACACTGCAGTGACACTTTTGCTGTATCAGTAGAAAGTTTTACGGCTGAATGGGCTCAGAGACCGAGCTGTTCTCTTCCCCTTGGTGGTGGGACCCTCGCTGGAGCTAAGTCATACTGCCGAGGGAACGGAGGGTAGGGAGGAAGCACGACAGAAATGTCTAGTCGATGATTTCTCAAACTGTGCAATGCTGCTAAGGAGCTACAGACAGCAAATGAGGCCCCCACCCTCAGTTACAGAAGATGCTTCCTATAGTGAATTCTGGCTGAAGTGTGACTGGATCTGTGCTAAAAAGACCAAAATGCAAAGCCAAGCTTAATTCTGCTGCTCTAAAGTGGGACTGAGCATTTCTAGAACACCCCAACACTATTCTTACCTGTTCTTAAAAAGCTTCGAAGGAGGAGATTCCCAATAGCTCTGTAGGCTGCCTGTCCCAGGGCTTCATTTCTGTTTGCGCTTGCAAAGACCTTCCTAACCTTCCCTGCTGCAAAGTCGGCTGAGTCCTGTGGGGGTAGCCTGCAGAAGCGGGCATGCCGGCTGCAGTCACACGCAGCTCCCCTGGTCCTTGGGTAGCGGACTGCCTCTCTAGTGCTATGAATTTGCAACTTCTCACCTCAGATGAACTGAGCTGAAATAAACAAGCCAGAACTAGCGCCCTGCAATACTCCAGGCATGGAGAATATTTCAGCCTCCAAATGAGGAGGATGAAGCAATGCTTACTCCAGATGCACAGTTCTTTGCTCTTTTTTTTTTTTTTTAATGCTTTAATTTCCTGCTGGTGAAGGGTGCCACACTAAAATCAGTGGAGAATAAAGCTCCCTACGCACAGCAGCAAATTCAGCCTAGCACTAAAGAGATGGAAAGCCTCCATATGCCATGTTGACTACTTCAGTACAGCCTGTTATCCGCTCCCTCCACCTGCCAGGCACACTGCTCCCACATAAGCACTATCAGTGACAGGCAAGCATATATCTGGAGGAAAACCAGACTGATACGAATGTGTCACTTTGAAAGCCTGGCTTTTGGCTCTGAATTACATATACCAACACTAAGGCTAATGTTGGGAGGACTGGCAGAAGAAAGAGGCTACCAGATTTACTCTCCCTCTGCACCATGGCACGTTGCATGGGGAGGAGTTCAAAATGACCTCTGTGACTGCTGCCAGCATCTTCATGATAGCTGGTAAGAGAGGGCCTTTTTGCTCCCAGTGCTCTTCATTCAGAGCTTTCTCAGGGGTAGCAAGGGGTTTTCCCAGCCTTTATCATCATCGTTCTCCTGAAGGAACACTTCATATCCAGAAGGCATCACAATATTCCCATTTCTAGCCTACCTCCTTTATTCTTGAATCCTCATCTCCCAGCTTTGGACTCACGGTTGCCATAACAGGCTACAGCAGAGGCTATGTGGTTATCACATGCATGTCCCAAGTTCTTAGTAAGCAAAACCTAGGTCTGGCTTCCTTAGATATCTCAGATGCTGCCGTGGGTGAGAAGACAAGCAAGTCTTACCATTGGCAAAGTAGGGGCATACCAGAGGAATGTGACTTCCACAGCCAGCTGGACTCTCTGTTACAGCCTCTGCCTTTGGACCAAACAGCATCACAAAAAGCACAAACCTAGACTGCACCAGTGACACCATTAGCCGAATACTTGGAAACACAAACTGGGGATGCTCTTCCCTGCCTGCCATTTTGGCTAAGCCATTTCACCCCTTCTGGACCTGTATTGATAACCTTATTTATCTAAAAATTGCTGGACTGCTGCTGTTGGCTCCAAGAAGCGGCAAGCAGAACGAGTCTCGGTGCTGCCGGCTGCCCAAGGACCAGCCTGGCAGTCCACTGATTTCTACGAAAGACAGCAACAGGGCAAGTGCAATGGAGAGAGCAGCACACAAGTGGTTAACGCATACCATTAAGAAATATATATGCATATATTGTCTTAAACAGTCAGAGCATCTTATGCTGACATTTTCCATTCAGTTTCATTAGAATCAAAAGCCTCATAAAAAAAACCTGGCATCCAAGAGAAAAGAAATTGTCACCAAAGCAAGATTCATTTCTATCTGTGCAGTTGACTAGAAGTCCTTCTTCTCACAAACAACATTAAATGCCATCCATTACAGACACAAATGCCAGCCGAGTCCTTTTCTTTCCACCTGTGATTCTACAAGTACAATATTTCCCATGCAGAGAGCTCTGTGCTTGACAAGCTCTGCATCTCCCTTCCTGACGAGCAGCAAAAATGCTGCATCCTAAACTCTCTCATGTAATGACATGGATTCACACAACAGATAAAAAATCACAAACTACCCAGGCAAAACTTCAATTAACCTGCAAAGTATTAAGCAAACCAGAGGCAAAATCTGAAGTCAGACCCTCAAAGCAGAGAGAGAGAGAGAGAGAGAGAGAGAAAAGAAACGCCCTTTGCTTGACCCAAAATAAAGGTCTACGAGAACAGTTGTGCATAGGAAAGAAAATGAATTACCATCGTGGGGACCCTCAGTCATTTAGAGCCTCCAGGCAAGGCTGAGAGCCATTCTGGGATTGCAGGTTTTTCCTCTAACTTCACTCACCAGCTCTGAGAGGAACTAGTTAAAAATGACATCACTGCTCGTACTACCCTCCTCCCCCTCCCCATTCACTCGCTAAAAAAGCTGAAGCGGCCACTCTTGCCCGCTGCATAAGCCGTCCTGTCCCAGCTGCCCGCCTGCCGCTGGCTGGGGCGGCTGTGCAGGTGCGGGGCTGAGGCTGCACGTCTCCATGGTCCCTTGCAGCAGCCCTCTGGCAGTAAGGCAGCCTGTCCCTTAAGCAAGCACAGCAGCTCTAACCTCACCATGTGCAATGCATCACACAGGCAGCGCCGCTTACAGAAGGCAGAGAGTCTTCCCATGCAAAGCAGGAGGGAGAGAAAGACCCTGCTAGGGGTTCTGCCTTTTTCCTCGTCTTCCTTAGCGGAGGGGACCCTCTCCGTGGCTTGCTGCATCCTCCTTGCATTAGGACTGCAGTCTATCTTATTTTTTTCTTTTTTTCCCTCTCCCCCGAACGTGACATCATCAGGCTCCAACTCTACTTCTGTGGAAAGAAAAAAGCAGCCAGGGCAGAGCTACCTGAGACGAGGTCACCTAGAGGAGCCAGGTGAGGCTGGAGTCGGAGCAGTGGTAGCCTGGGACCAAACACTCCGGTCTTACACACTGTCGTCTGGATTCGATAACCCTGTGTTTGCTGCAGACCCGGGGACACAGCTGCCATGCTGAAATCAGTCTCCACTCTAGCACCGCTGGCTCCGTGCAGGAATAACGGGGCATCGCCGGCGCGCAGGTGCCTCCAGCGCACTCCCCTGGGCGCCCATGATCCACCTTGCAGCTATGCTGATACCCTTACCTAGCTGCTGGAAAGGATGCTGCAGCACAGCCCCTCGGCCAGTGCTTGGGGCCGGCACAGAGCAGCCAGCTGGTGAGTGCTCAGCACACATGCTCCAAACGCCCCTCTGTTCACCACTCTGAACATTACTAAGCGGAACCCGCTAAAAATAATGTCACCTCTGACTCACAGCTGCGGTTGCTGCAGCTCCCTGCCTGCAGCCGCACGCCCGGCGCTGAAGCGGGGCCTGCCTGGCCGCTGCCGCACGCTCCCACGGCCTCGCTCTCCCTACCTCCGGGGTCTGCTCCCGGGGCACGCCGCAGCTCGTGCTGCCTCCGCGGCAAGCCCTGCCAGGCTGCAGCACGGGGCTCTGCATCCGCCTGCCTTCCCTCTCATGCTGACGGTGGTGGAGCCAGCAGCAGTGGCAGTGGCAGCAGCATCCATGGCGCTGGCAGGAGAGAAGAGCCTGTGTGCATGTGCATATGTATAGCGTATATCTTTGTATACCTATTATATACACACAGGCATACATGCTGCTATAAATACAGCTAGGCGTTCTGGATCTCTTACCAGCAATACTGCATACACATCAAACATTGCACTAGTAACAGCACTGCCTGGATAACACTGCGCTTGCCAATGTGCACAGATTTGTTTGGGCACTACCTGTAAGCGTTGAAAGGCTGCACACAAGTATACCCTTGCCATTATGTTGATTACAGATGATTATCTGATAGAAAGCTGTAAAAGCTTTACACAAGTTGTACATCTAAAAGGCACAGTGGTATGTAATACACGCCATATGATGGTACTTCTTTGCATGTCAAAAAATGTCTTACGTGAGAGGGACTGCAAAAGTCTTTCAGTGATGAAATTCCCAGTAGCCCTCTGAATTAGGAAAATGCCAGTGCATTTGGTGGTGAAACTGAGTTCCAGGGAAGTGAAGTGATTTGCCTCAGGCCTCATAAAAAATCCATGCTAGGGACAGGAAGGCAGCAGGAAGTTCAAGGAAGCCAACAGAAGTCCTGCTTCAGGGTTAATTCATAAATCCCTCCCTCTTCTTTCCTTCTCGATGGATGTGTTTTGCATATGGGTCAGGTAAGACATTTCTATCAAATACCAAAGTCATTCAGGATGAGCCATGGCTGAAAACCTGACACATCTTGTGAACTAGGACAGAAGAATTTTACATAACCAGGAAAAATGAAGAGTTACCCCAGAACTGGGTTTCCACCGAGAAGAGTCTCTCTGCCTTTTAGCAAGTGCATGTCCCTAGAAGTCTTCTTCTCTAAATCACACCTCTGTCAGGCTACACACATCTTCTATGGGAGCACAGCAGGCACAGGTTTCTGGGACACACCAGGAAAAGCCTGACATCTGAGACTTAGGAAGGATGACTGTGGTAGATATGGATATGGGACAATCTTCGAAGTTCCTCCAGTGTGAACCTCCAGATAAATACTGAAGAGTGAGTCCTCTGCCACCACTCATTAATCAAATTTCAATTTTCTTGCTGCCCTGACACATACATCACAGTCATTAGCAAAGGGGGATTCTATTTACCTGTAGCGGCATCAATAACAACTCTAGAGAAGAAAATTGATTATATATCATATAATAGATCAAAAAAGAGAGAGGAGGAAAACATGCCAACTCAGCAGATAAATCTCTGTATTTCCCTTCTAAATGAAATAAGTGTTTAACTTGGTATCTTAAGGAAAAAAGGCAAGCCTACTGTCTGTCCCCTACCTCCTGTCCTCATAACTTTTGAGTTCCCTGGTCAAGCTTGCCACAATAATTTGGGTATTTTCTAATAAAGTTCCTACAAATTTCAAGCAGAAAAAAATAAACCTAAATTCGTGCCATTGTCACTGAGGAGAGCCAGATAAAATTCAGGCCTTGCCCTTTCTGATGGTTACCTGTCAGCTAGCTGGCTGTGGGCTAGCAGTGGCCCACCTGTCCTTGGAGAGGAAAGGGTCTCTTGCAGCTCTTGTGATGAGGAAGAGGATTTTAGAGAGAAAAGGACAACTCACAGGAAGCCTTTACTTCTTGGTTTTCTTTGGTTAAGAGGACAGTCTGTTTGGTGTTTCTGTTTTCTTTTCCTAGCTCGGCTTCTCACAGGTCTGTCAGCACGTTGGAGTTCAGATATATATGCATTTTATCCCCTGAAGAAATGTCTGAACACGATGGCACTATTTTAATCTGTAGTCTGGAGCGTTAGAAAACTGCTGGTTGGTTCACTGCCTCCCAAACCAGGCGAGCTCCATGTTCTTTCCTGATTGTGAGATGTTTTTGTAGGAAAGCAAACAAAAGCATCCTTGTAAGAAAGAACAAGAAAACAAACTACAGGACTGGAGGTGGAAAGAACCCAACATAAATAAATGAGGGCTGAAACTACATCCAGAACTCCAGATCAAAGAGGAAGGAATCCTTCCAACCAGAATAAAGTGGAGTTTGCCCCCCTCTCCAATCATTTCCTGCCCTATTATACTGATATTAACTAAGAGTTTCACTTGGCGAATGCAGATTGTTTAAAATATTTGGATGACTGAAACGAAGATCAATGCTCAAATAAATGAGCTCCCAGTAACAGCACTGTCTTAGCGTGTGTTTTAAAGTGAGTTGGGGTGTCTCCAAAGTAAATGGGGTAGAATATGCTCCAAAGTAAATGGGGTAGAATATACAAATTCTCCACTTGCCTTAGCAAATGCACCTCATACAGGATTTCTAATATCCTCTTTAATCTAGTACTATGCCTTCCACAAGCACAGTTTAGCAAACGTACTATACAGTACAAATGTGGGTTTCTCATTTTGAAAGTCATCCAGAGGTGTGCTGAGAGTCCTGGATGACTTTTCTTCTTTGACCAGTCTTAAATGCAACTGAGTTTGGTAACAGACATGAAGAAGTCTGCAGAAGAATGCCACACACCTAAATCCTCTGCTGTTTTTAGCATTATGGAATGTACTGAAAGGAAGAACCAAAAGTCCTCTTCTTTAATGATGTCCCTGCAATTTTCTAAAAATTTAGATTTCAATATTCTTCCATTTCAAACCAAACTGTTACAAAGTAAATCAAGGTCATGGCTGTCTGTCACTTTTCCAAATTACTCTTGAGTAAAGACTGCCCTCAGCCAAATAATATCAGTCTAAATAGGAACTCAGCCTCTCCCATTTTATTATCCCGGGGAGGTTTAAATTTCAAAGCTGACTTGGACTACATAAAAGTTAGCTTTTAAGCAGAAGCAGTGTGAATATTCTTCCCTCCCCTCTATTTTACCTTTTAAAGAGAAGAAGGAAGAAAATAAGACCCAGAACCAGTTCTGCTGACCTGAAACAAGATGAAGAGGCAAAATAATGTGGCATTCCTCTGAGATAAAATCTGATGGCCATTTTTTCACTGCCTATTTTCCCTTCTGATCCCCTTGACTGAGTGGTACTCTCAAAGCAGGCCACTCCAGCCTCCTGTTCCCATTTCAGTGGAGCTTGCAGTCCTAGGAAGGGGCACCCTCAAGCATCACATCTTTTGGCAAAGGATGACAACTTGATTAACCTTGGAGATCCTCACTCAAGTTGTACTTGCTTCCTATTCAGTCAGGCCCTCGTAAACAGCCACAGCCCAGTAAGGTGCAGCTGGAGGGTGAGAAATGGAGAGAAAAAGGAGAAAAAGGAGGAAGGCAAGAAAGAAATCTGGAAGGGAAAGAAATGAGGAAGGAAGGAAGGAGCTGATTACGCTTTTCCACTTGCCATGTCTCTGTTATACAGCTCCAATGCTGGGCAGGCACTGGACATATGATACAGCTCACATGTGCCTCATGTCACCACCGCTGGATTTAATTCACCAGTGCTGGATTTCATTTCCCCAAAGGCAGTGGTCTCAATGACAGTCCTACGCTTAATCCCAGTCTCGAAATCTTCACCTCAGGCTCCTTGTGAAGACCAGCATTGATTTTAACATTCCTCTTTTAAGCTTTTAAAGCTCACTGGGGAATAGCCCTAGTGTAGCTGCTCCCTGTTTCTTTATGCTTACGTGCCTAAAATGTCCGGTGGCAACCTTGGCCTGTCTCCATAACAACCTTGACAGGCAGATCAAGGGCAACACTCAACATCAACAGTTATCCCTCGCTGCGTTGCAGTGAGGGGAAGGGGAAAGCAGGTCGCAGGAGCGCCTGTCTCACACTTCCCAGTTCCTCTTCACTGGAGGCTTTTACATTGGTTATTGCATGCAGCGACCTGCATTCAGTCACACATGCTGGAGCCATGGAGGGAATGCTGCAAATTCAGGTAGCTGTTGACAGCAGAAGAGGAGAGGCAAATTCGGGAGAATGAGCAGTAAAAAAAAATTATATCGTAATGCAGAAAAATGTCATATATTGTGGAAGTGCTGGGCTGACCGCTTCTCAGCATGCAAGAGCGGGAGTGCCAGAGCGGCAAGGACGGAAGATGAGCGTCAGAGAAGACACTTCGGGATAATAATATCATCTCAGAACTGCTTTCTCTTTTACAGCAACTGTATTCTGGGCTAATCTTCTAGTTACCATCCATGTAAAATGGGTGTTGCTTTGTCACAAGTAACATAAAGCACACTGCAGATGCTTGTCACGATGGCAAATATCGCAAGTAACATTCTAGAAAATGCAAAGGATAACTGCTACGAGCACACACACAACTGGAAGTGAGATTTTCAAAGCAGTTTTGAAGGGCTGAAATATGCCCCTTCCATCAACAAAAAGACATCACTAAGTTTTGAAAATCACAACTCCCATCTTACCACACTAGGGCAGAGGGAGCTATCTTGGCATTTGGGAAGCAAGCAGATGGTATTTCTAGGAGACAAAAGAGCTCATGTATTATTAAAATAACTAAGAACTGGATAACAACACAGTACAACACAGGCACATCTTGGGGTTTTGGGGGATAGCACAAGAAGGATAACACCACTCAATGGAATTAGATTTCATCCTCAGGTTTTCTTTTAAATCATTTTCCATGCCTATGTGCATACATAGGTACCTTCATGTGGCCACAGACCCACATTCTCACCCTCACTGAATATTATGCTAAATCCAGAAAGCACTAGATTGCTCATATTCTCAAATCTTGTGTTTCTGTTTCTTACAAGGCTGAATAAAATAGCATACATTTTTCTCAGACATCATAAAAAAGCATTTTTCAAGGCTACAACATCATTGACTTAGGGCCCTTTCATAACATCAAGCTCTAAACACAGCTCTTCTGCCTGCAACAGTTGTTACATTCAGTCATAGGTCCTATATACTGCAGTTTCTAAAACCAGAATTAATGAATATCCAGTAAAAGACAAGTGCCATTTCTCTGCCGGTTTCAGTGTGTGTGTGGTATCACGGAAGACCACTGCAGTTGGGAAGAAACTTGGCTCTTGGATGAAGCAGCTGTGAGGTGCACAGTGAACCTTGAAAACATCTTCACGTCTGTCCCTCTCAGCCTCCGTCCTCTTCTCCTCCTGCAGGCTCCTTTCCAGAAATAAGGTCTTGCTATGCAAATTGGGCACATGCTGGGCACTATTTGGTGAGACGGGGCTGCCTGAGTGGGGCTCCTGCTTAGGGCAGAGAAGAGTGGGACACGGTCCTCCCTGGGGGGAGCCCTGCAGGGACCCCAGTGCTGGAGGGACGCCCAGAGAGAGGAGAAACACCTAAAGAGGCTGCCCGGAGAAAAGCTTGGAAGCAAAGAAACAGGGTTTGATGACGGCCTCTCCCAGTCAAAACTGGAGGAGCACCCAGGCCACATGGAGGGCGAGCTCGGGCTCGAGTGGCACCTGGTGGTGCTGATTTGCACTCAGAGCCCTGGCTAGCCTAGGAGCGACCGCCATCGGTGATGAGCATCAGCACCACGTGGGAAGTCGTCACAGCAGCCTGATGAGATGCATTGATTTCCACCCCTCAAGATCTCACGCACCCGTCGTCCTCAAGGGACTTCAGTCTGTATCTTTCTGGCCACGGAAAATTTTTTCTCACTGACCTTTTTATTAAATCTAACTTTTCAAATCTCGGAGGATTTTTAAATCTCCGTCAGTTCTTCCGTCCCCAAATATCGCTCATTCTTGCAAGAATATAGACACAGCAGCCCAAAGACCATGACAAGCATATTAAATTCTGTTGCTGGTAAGAAAAAAGAGCTAGAAACAGGACCAGCGCAGAGTGAACACTGGAGGAGCCAGGCTGCCATCTTGGTTGTTATCCTGTACTTTTAGTGTTGGTTTTTCTGCAGCTCCAGCAACCACGCATGTTGGAGCTAACAAGGTAAAAGCCTCACAGCTGTGCTGGAAGATTCAGCAACCTCCCCACTCCTCTTTTGGCCACTTTGTTTTGTTTCTAATGCAAATTGGTTTTAAAATGGGAAGTACATTCAAAAACATCAGGAGGAAAGAGGGTGCGGAAAGCCGCCGGCGCCAGGTGCTAACTCAGAGCAGGAGTCACTTCGGCTCACCCCTTGTCTCTACAAGGCCAGATCTGAAACACGCTTGCGAGAACTGCAGCCACCTATTATCTGAGTACTTGCTGGTGAGGATTATTACAGGTTTCTGCTCTTCTTCCTTTGGTGATTACAGGGTGCTGCTCAGCAGCTTGCACGGGCCACACAAACCGCCTTCAGCCACGTTTCCGACGGGAACCTGCTAAAGCCCGGCCGGCCCTTCCTCCTCCTCATCTCTCAGCCCCCATGGCCAAGTGGGGTCACATCTGCCCTTAATGGTTCCCTGTCCCCAAAACGGGGCCCCCTAGAAAAAAATTATGCTAACTGTATTACCTGTTGATAGCCCAGCTAAGAAAAAGAGGTTATATTGCTTTTTTCTTTTCTTTCAAATTCACTTGCAGAGGGTCTTTTTTCCACCAGTTAAAAATACAACGTTCTACTTTTTACCTGTTTACTAATCTCATTACCCTGCTAGGTTTCCACATGGTTCTTGGGTGACAGGATGTAAAACCTATGCTTTGGATGAATTACGATGATGTTTACAAGTTTTACAATGCTAAAAGATGTTGCTATGTATTTAGTAGGACCAATATATTCGCCTCGTCTTTTATCACTAGGAGCAGAATGAAAATATTCTAAAATAGGAAATATACTAGTATAAGTATTTTGGGATCATAATGTACCTTTCACTCACAACTCACTAATAAAGAGTTTTGGTAATGTGGCTCCATATATTTCTGTGTAATCCAGTAATGCCTTGACAGCCATGCTGTTTGGGTGCCAATTACAAAATACAGATTGCAGAAAAAGATTCTCTCATTTACCCTTCTTTGGTTCAATAGCACGTGCTTAATCATGTCTGAAGGTTTTGCCTAGCCATAGGTGAACATGCAAGGGTTCTTAGAAGAGGAGAATCCTGAATTACATGAATTTTATTCTCTTTTACTAGAGTTTCTTGACTCCCTCATTCCTTCTACAAGATTTTCTTCCTGTTTATTTCAGAAGAACTACTGGCTGTGTCATAAATGCAAACATTTGTCTTATATTTTTCCTTTTAAGCTTGCAATGCTTTATTTGTGCTTGCTAGGCCTTTGCTTTTCAAGCAGCCAAAGATACAGTTGTTATAGCACATATTAATAAATTTGCAAAGAATGTAAACTTTATAACATGGATAGAAATACAAATTGCATTCAAGTAAACTACTACCTAAAACAGTAGTCATATCATGGTCCTAACAAAATGTGTATCCCAAAAGCTTGCAAATCATCTCGCATGAACTGCCCTATTCTGACGTGTTAAAACAAGGCAGAACTACAATAATCTCATACTACTTGCTGTACACTTTAGAGCAATGTTCTACTCACAAATCCAAACAACAAACTAGTGAACTATCATTCTGTACTGACTGCAATGGTACAAATCACTATTACTGATCTAATAATGAATGTTGCTTTGCCGAAGAGAATGGAAGAGTTCAATTTCAGTGAAAAACTTTCAGCACCGCCTCTTGCTTTGATATCTAGTTAAACCCTGAAGATATCTCTGCTGAATTTTACTTACAAATCACATTGATCATCTACATGCCTGTCTTCTCAGTGTAGCATCTTGAGATGCAATACATATCGAAGTACTGCATGTGATTTTTCTGTTAGAGCATTCAGGACGTACCACCCTTACACACGGTGCTCGACTTCCAAAATTCAAAACAATGCATTTAATGACCCCTGCTCAGGAAAAAGCCAAGCAACAGGGTTAGTGACCTCTATAAGCAATGACCACAAAAACAGGAATCAAAATGGAATTTTCCCCAAGTGACGTTGCCATCTGTTGGTCCAAGAGAAACACCCCGATTCCTTTCAAGAAACAAAGAATTTTAAACAGTCATGGGAATTCTATATTTATTCTTCCATATCTGTTTTCTTCATTAGCCAGCTAAGTAGGAGTTGATTATCCTTTGCCCTGACTACATCTGTGAGCAAGGAGTGCTACTTTGTGCTGTGACCAGAAAAGCACCAGCCTGCAACAGCGGGGTTAAGCGCAGTTGGTCTGGGGTTTGGGACCCCGCTGGGGAGGGCAGCGCAGAAAGCAGCTCCGGGTCATGGCAAAGGCAGGGGGAGAAGAGGCTGGAGAAGATACATGCCACTCTGTATTTTTCATTCTTTTGCTGTTAGCTTTGTTTCTTTAATAGCTGCATATCTGTGGTGGTTGTGTTGTCAGAAAAAGGTCCTGGAGCAGCAGGGCTGATTTCCTGGTATGGGATGTGCTCTCCAAGGAGGACACAAGGAATCCTCCCGGAGGCCGGAGGCATCAGTGTGGGATGTTAAAGGCAACTCTGCAATGCATGAAACCCTCTATAATTCAATTTCCTTTTTATTAAAGCACTTGATACCTTTGTTAAATGCTATATTGTTATATTTGGGGAACGATGTGCAGTGGAATGCCAGCTGCAAGTTAGAAACAAGAAACACTGCTATCTATTATAGAAATTGCCCTTCTGGACTGAAAGAAAGAGGAAGAAAGCACCTAATCATGTGTCTGTGACTGAGGGACAAGGTGTCTCTTCTGTCAAGCTTTGACCACCCGTTGCTTTCAGCTAAAAAACAGCTTAAACAGCCAGGTTGCTCTGTTTGCTGAGGTGCTACTGCGAGGGGAGAAAAGTTGTATTTCATCCTTGTCCCCAGTACTACCTTAGGAAAAAGAAAAAAGAGACATACCTTATCATCTAGGAGAGAGAAATGAGTTGAAATAAGAGACATGAGCTGACTTAAGCTGGACTCCCCTTCATCAAAGAGACAGCCCATGACAACGTATTCTCTATGAGAGACCGTATAGTCACCTCAGCTGGATATAGTTCAACGGTGAAATCCTATCCCAGCTGGAGCAAACAGCAGAAGTCCCAGTTGCACCCAAGGTGAGGCCAAGTCTGTGGCCATCCAAAGCACATCGGAGGTTTGCTCCCAGGCAGCAGTTGTCAAACTGCATTACACAGGGCCACAGCAAATGGCCTGTCGGTGCTCTGTGCAGGCATATCACCCTGACAAAGCCTTGAGGTTGAAGAGTGACCAGAAGGAAACTCAATGGTGAGAAATATTCACTGTTAACAGTAACAGGAATCTGTGATCCCTGGTCCGAAAAGTTTGGGAACTGTTATTTATTCACTTATTCTTCTAATGCTCACATGCCTGAAGGGGGGCAGACTCCGGGAGGCTGAAGATTTTGGAGGGGTTACTAGTTGTTTAGTTTCTGATAGAGCAGTTGTTTGAACCCTTGCTAAAAATGATTAGGGTGGAAGACAGAAGCCTATTTGGGAAGGCCGATGACAGAGATACATGTGTGTAACAGCAGTGGCGGGGCTGTAATAAGCAGTCGTGGTAATCCTCTTCGTGGCTCAGTCTTTAAAAAGCAAAAAAATGTTTGCCCAGAGCCATGTGACACCATGACAGCATGCCGGGCTATGTCAGCATGTAGCCATCCTCCCTGGGTTTCATACGACAGCCCTGAATTTTGTGGAAATATTGATAGGCCAAAGGAAAAGCCCAAGTGCCATTTAATTTTGACAGAAGGAAAAAATAATGCCTTATACACAGCCTGATAACTTGATGTTCTGCTTTGTCCCTTTTCGTTCCTCGAGGATCAGCTCCCAAAGGTAGTAGCCAGGATAAGATATGCATCAAATAAAAGGAACCAGAAAGGCAGAGAGATTTTAAGATTAAATATATACAAGGGAGAGTGGAAGCAGAGGGGAGGGAGGATGTATATAAAGTAAATGGTGTGGAAGAGACAGACACGGAGATATGGAACTGCCTGATGTGAAACCGAAACCCAGGCTGCTAGGGAGAAATGACCTATCCACTTCATTTATTCACCACAGTTTACAACTGGAAGCCATCCCAACAATTTATTCCAATTCCTTACTCAACTACATTGCTATTTGATAGGAAAATAGCTTCTCCCTATTAGCATCTGGGAGACTTGGCTAAACGCCTACTCATTGTAAATCTGGGACTAATTTTATTAAAGCCCTTCCTTGGTTATTGCACCCTTCTTGGAAAGTGCCATGCCAACAGCTACATAGACGGTATTAGCTCATACAGAGCTAATGCCTTTTAATTTGGTATTGGCCACAGTGATTGAAGCTGCTTAGAGAAGTTTAGTTAGTCTTTTCTTGTTTGCAAATGAGCAAAGTTGCAGGGAGCCTCGCTGCTTGCCTCTTTCTACCTTTCCTCCATTTCCAAACGCCCTGGGGCTCAGCTGCTTTGGTTGACTTCACATGGGTCAACTCCTGTCCTCGGACGGAGACCCATCGAGCCAAGCGCGGCCTTGGTGAGGCGCTCCAGCTCCCTGCCGTACCTCAGCAAGGTTACTGCATGGCGTCCATGAGGTAGGAACACAGGATACCAGGCACGGGCATTATGAAAGGTAAAACAATTTCTCTTTGACAGCGTTTAAAATCTGCTCCCCTGGCTCGTTGAAACATGCTCCCTGTTTGAAGGAAGCCAGGGCACTCTGCGGTGCATTGGTCACAGACCTCTTTGTTCTGCACCCAGATAAAATTGGAAGTGACGCTTTATTTCCATTGCAGGCCAGACATCAAGCAGAGTCATGTCCCCACTTACAGTTTATTTAAAACCATAGCTGGCTTTTTAGGGATCAAAGAGAATGGGGTATTGGAGGGGGATGCTGCTCGGAGGAAGACTGCAAACAAAGCAGTACAGTTTAGTCATACATGTCTTTGACTGCTTAATGTTTCCTTTTTAAATTGCTGAAATGTAATGTGGCAAGGAAATTTAGTAAAACAGAAGACACTGAGTGGTGGCTTATGAAATGGTTTCACTTTGTCAGCACTTGAGTTCTCTATGGTGACTGTCAAAAAGCGAAAGGATTAGAGTCGCATTGGGTGGAAATCAGCCCAGTCCCACTAAAGGCAACGGCTGTTAGCCGACTGCAAACGCCTTTGGAAAGCCAGGCTAAAGGTTCACGAGGGCTCGACGCAGGGTATAAAGCAGTGCTGAGATACAAAGCGCACTAGCAGCACCAGAGCCATGGGATGGCTGGAAAGGGGACTTTTTTTTTTTTTTTTTTTTACAGTAATGTGGACCCTCTTTTAAAGCCGCCCCCCTGAAAGCGGAAACGGGGCTCCGTGCACAGCCCCGTCACTGCTGACCTCTCCAAAGGCCGGCAGCTGCTCTTGCCATGGGTTGCTAAATCTCTGTTAAAACCAGTTGGATTCCCCCCTCCAATACCTGGGTTTCAAACTTACACATTCGTAACTGAGTTCATTTCCTCTTATTAACTCTCACAAGTTGTTGTTGCTGCTCTAAACTACCTATTTTTCTGCCCCAGAGTACCTCAGGGTGTACCCCGGGGCTGAAAAAACACTTCTCATCCAGAGCAGCTCAAACTGCTGCCTGAACAAAATGGAGGAAGGGGCCTCATTAGACTGGACACGGCACTCACAAAACGGATGAGAAGGATGATTAAATCAATGGAGAAACTTATAAAGGAGAAATCTGAGCAGCTTCATTTTTTTTAGATAATTGTTTTCAGCAGGTTTCTCATTCAATACAAGCCTTGGTCAAAGTGATATTACAAACTATTGATCTCATGCTTCCAAATTCAATTTATTCTTCTCCCTCCATCCCAGCCCTCTAATTTCCTCTCTTCTTCTCTTAGCAGCCCAGTAAGTCCTCAAACTGGCAGCCAGATCCGGGACTTTCCCCACCATCACAAACTGCTCCAAGTATAAAGCACGGAAATCTTTTTGACCCTGAAAAGCACTGAGCTAAAAGGCCGGTTTGAAAACCTTCCTGCACCCAGTGTGTGCCAGACTTGGACCGTCTTGTTGACACTTCCATTTGGTCTTTTGTCACGCATGAAGCTACTTTTCTGACCCCCACGTCCCTGTGTATTTTCTCTCAGTCAGGGGTTTCTCTCCCTCTCCTTCTGTATCATGTGATTTTCATACCATAGGCTCACATAGACATTTTCTCAAATAGCAGAACAAATAACCCACGGCAGCCAGTTAGGGTAAGACTTAGCAGAGGGATATTAAAACAGCATGTGCATTTCCCTCAAAAACCCAGCACAGAAGACATAATAACACTGAAGACTGAAATAATAATACATAAAGGATAATAAGGTAGGTGAAAGGACTTTCACCCCTTTCTAATGCGCAAATGACACTGAGGAGAAGCATTTGTCATCCTCTGCAAAACTTCCTTTAGTGGTCCTTGTCTAGTTAAGTTATTCCAAAATGAGAAAAGCAAAAAGAAATCCAACCAACACTGCCATCTGGATATGTTCATTCCAGAGATGGGGTATGTTCCTGTGATCAAAATGCTGGATAGCATATGAAGAGATCTGGGCTTGAGTCCCAGCTCTCACAGAGACTTTATATATGATCTTGAGCAAGTCACTTAAGGTAGGATTCAGTTGCTTAAACAAACATGTCAAATACCATTTGAGATGCCCTAGGGTATCCAGCACATCTGTATGGGGTTGGTCGATACGAAATAGGACCCTGGGGCAGCAGCTGGAGTCCGGGAAGGATTTACACACCTGTATTGCATCCCGTAGTGCTTTCTGAGTGTTCGCTATAGATACCCCATGTAGCTTTTACAAGCCTTGCAGCTCCTAAGCTAATGTACGCATTATCCAGCTTTCCTGAGTGCTTTCTTTAGTCAAAGATAAGCTGTAACAGTGACACTGAAATTGCATCAGAATATAGCTCTTTAGACCAACTTCTTCCCTGAAAAAAAGCATATTTGCATTTCCTCCTCTGATGGTTTGTTTTTTGCTCAAAATGAAGAGTTAAAAGCTGGACACGCTCTATCAGGATGTGCCCACACAGTTTTTATGTTCTAGTTCACTTACTTACACTTTGCTTTCAGACTCTACACCACAGCCCTTGTAGCGGCTGTTGAAAAGCTGTTGTCACCTCAAGCAATGTAACAGCCCACTTCTTGCATTTGTCCCTGTGATCATGCCTTAGGCCTTACTAGCAAGTGCAAGGCATGAGCCACAAAATCCTGCATGGATGCTGCATCATGATGTTTGATATTCTGCACCATTTGCCAATGAACTGTGATAGTAGAGTCCCACGCCATACATAATGTTGCATGTCGACCACTGTACAGAGGTGCTGGCTAAGCTCGGGGTGAGGCCCCATTTACATACTGGTCTGTTTTGCTGCTTTGTGAGGGGAGTTTTGTTTGACAGGCTCACACAGCCGCTCCCTACAAGCTCCACACCAGGATGCGACGTCCAGTGATGCTGGGGGAACAAACGGTGGCTAATGACCACCAACCCTCTACCATGGTCCAGCTACTACAGTGCTTTGGATGCCAGCTGCCCAGAAGAGGGTAAATTAGGTTTATGCTCCCACTGCTGATTTTGAAAGAGTAGCAACAGCTTTGGCTGTATTAGATAAAGATTTCTGATATTTGACCAGATTGATAGCTTAGGGATCCACCACTGCACTTGCGGCTTGTAAATATGCTGGGATGAGCCTTCAGTGGGAAACCTGCTTTAGGTCTGCCCCATCACAATCTTCATGCCTTGACAGGACACCTTTAAAGCTGCCTTTTTTTTTTTTTTTCTCCTGATACGTTTCTGGAACAGCTGCTTCCATATTTAACATGCTAAAGCCCACAGCCACCATGACAATTATTATTCCATCTTTGTTATAGACTGCAAAGCAGCCAAAGAAACCCCACTGCCCCATCCTGCTGTATTCGTAATGGCAGATGATCTACCCCAATATCTTCCCTTCCAGGTACTGATGCTACCCCAGCTATCTTATCTGCTCTCCTTTCCAGCCCTTCCTTCTATTAGTTTCATGCCACAGGACCCATGTTAGGCGATGGACACATTAATATTCTTTATTATTATAATTGTGTTACTCAATAATAGTCAATGCTAGAGAAATCTCTCTGTAGCACTAGGCCCAAAATCACCACGCTGGCAGATTTGCACCTGTTTCCCAGTCCACCCCATATAAAATCTCTGGAGAGGTTAGTGGACTAGTTTTTTTAGTCCATCATCATTGTTAATTCTTCACAACAGAGAGGCCTCCAAACTCCACAACAAAGTTGGCATGTCTGTCCCTGTGTGTCTGTACAATGTCTTTGATGGTCTTCCTGAGCAGCAAAGCAAATCCTACTAAGATATATGAGCACGCAGAGAGAGTCAGCCAGACAGCCTTCCCAGGTAATATGGCAATGCCCTTATTTCTGTGTTAGTCCAGGACCTGCTATAATCTATTTCAGACACGGACTTGGTATTTAACTGCATACACTCCAAGCCTGCTTTAAAGCACGATCTCATTTCAAAATTAATCACCCAAGTCCAAATTGCCGGTGAGTCTTTCAGCGAATAAAAACCTTGGCAGTTGTGGCTTTTAGTGGCCAGAGGCCATTCATAGTAAGTATAGCACATACAGGGTGTTGACTGTAACAGTAATTTACTGTGCAGTCAAAAAGTAAATCACAGTTTCCTCTTGACTAGTTGCGGATGTAATCATGTAAGAAGGGGAATGAAGCATTTCCATGCAGACCTCTTTTCTCCCGGTTTGCAAAAACATTTGTTTCCTCCATCTTATCAATGGTTGACATTTGCACTTCAAGTGCTGTTGAGAAATTGCAACTGGGTTTCAGAGTCTAAGCCAATGCCAGGGTCACTGCTGCACACCCCGCTGACTTGGACCTGCTTTTGCAGGGAGGAAACTTGTGCCATACCTGGATTAAAGGGATCCATGGATAATTGTGATGAAGAATCGCTACAGATTAAAAAAAAAATCTGGGTCTAATTCATAAATTAAACAATGCTATATAGACATCTTTGCCCACAGAAAAGCAAGACAAGGAAGCGGTCCTATACAAAACATTAACTGAAGTTATGGCCAAAGAAACAATTTTCTATGGGATAACCTACAGCATGTAATACCATTTGGTGGCAACTGTCCCCGTACTTATACCTTACCATGAGGAGAACAGGGGTAGCATGCTGCTTTTCAATAGCTCCATATGGGGTCAAGGACATTCACGCAGGCACAAGACACTGGCCAGCAGGCTGTATGATCCACCCCCACCTCCTCTGAGAGCTGCTATTTGCTCATGCTTCATCCTCAGGCTTGTGAAAACCAGTATACCCCACTTTAGGTCAGTGGAAACTCTACCAAACTATGGGCTGTAAAGGGCATCCAAAAGCCAGACACAAAGATTTTAACAGGGGAGAAAATGACTAAATCTCTCATTTCTGAAGGCAAACACAGAACTGCTTGGTACAGAACTGCTTTAGCAACTGAGAACATCTTTAGGAGTTACTGGATAAGGGTAGGCTTGAAAAATAGAAATGAGTCCAGCTGTATGGGTGGAGCTAAAGCACTCCACTGCCAGATTCACAGATTTTGCTACTTGTCAGCAGGCAAAAGGATGTAATTCAGGTGCATCAGAAATGTCAGTTCTAACAACCATAAATTTGCAATCAATGACCAGCTGACTGTGCCCTCTGCCTTTCAGCGTTTTGGCCTCCAAAAGAAAACAAGCTAACTAATTCCCTACCAGTACTCTAACAAGGCCAAGAAATGCTGACATTGTGAGAGAGAAGTACTCCTCTGTAGAGGTAAAAGTGCATTTAAAAAAAAAAAATTCCTCTGGAACACTTTAAAGTTAATTAGACAAGCATGGAAGTCAGTGTGTATTTAAATACTTTGGTGGACATGACCAGCACATTCAACCTATTTCAACATTGTAATGCATAAGTCTGCACTTTAAATGTATGCTAGAGCCAGTCTAGATTGCTTCATATCCACTGCTTCGACATAAGCTTGCAGTCTAGGTCTTTACCTCTGTTGCAGAGCACGCTGAAAGAAAAAGCTGAAACACAGAAGTGTCCACCTACTTGCAGTGACCAACCTGAACAGACCCACCCTTACACATCCCAGCTGCTCCTGCAGCAGCATCTTGGATATGTCACACCGCTGCCTCCCTGCGGGGCCTGGCTCTGCATGCCCCAAGAGCAGCTTCACTGGCAGGAGCCTGGGAACAGGGTGCGTGCCAGGATGCCCCGTGTGCCATGAGCTTGGGAATAACAGGCTTCAACCCACTTGCTGGCTAAGTGCTGTGTGAAAGTAGCCACTGCGTCCTTCGTTGATCGCAAACCTCTTTTAAATCAACTTGGAGGGCCCCCACTGCAACATGGACCTATGGGGAAAGATCAAGTATGCAAAGGCATAACTGCACCCTCAAAATAAAGGCTCTTGTCTGAGCCAACCCTTGGAGCAGCACTTCTCTCGAGGAGAAAGCGCTTTCCCCCAGACCTGTAGTCACGTGTCAGTCAGACTGTGCCTTTTACACTCAGGTCCAGACAGTATGATTTTTAGCGCAAGAGTTGCAACTTCCAATAGGCATGGAAAATGCAATGCACATTTTGGATACAACCGCAGTGCTGCACAGCACAAGGTTGTTGCTGCCTCCGAGGCAGAGAGAGGAGCTAGGGAGAGCCTCCAGCAGCTGGTGTCCAGGGGGTGAGCAGACTGCCCCAAAACCCCAAGGAGTGAGAGGACTGCAGTCAGGACTGCTGCCCCCAAGGACTGCTCGGAAGTGGAGATCTTCCATGCTGCCCTTCTTCCTCGGACACCTGCGGAGCGAAGTGGCTCTCCCTCCGCCCTGCCAATGCCTTGCCAGCGGTTGCATGGGCAGTGCAATTGCTGCAACGCTACCATGGCTGAATTAATGCAAAATCCACCGTTACACCAGCTGCTACTAACGCTCCGCTGTCCAACAACAACCAGGATGGCTGGCAGCAGCAGAGCAAAATATTAGATCAACTGTGTTTTTGAGGGACTTCATAACAGGCCAAGAAAAGCAAGGACGTTCAAAGCTCTTAGCTAAGCATAGCAAGAGGTCTCAGTGGAGTGTCAGATGATGAGAAACAGATTTGCTGCATTACACAGTCATGTCAAAGTATTGTGTTGGAGCATTAGCTGACGGCAAGTCTGAATTTCTTTGCGCTCACTGGCTTGAGCCAGGCAGAGGACCCTGCAGCCTTGTGTTTCATACTTTGCCTATTTTCATCCTAATTTCATTGTTCAAATTCTGATAACTTGCTTACGGATTGTATGGTACTCCAGACCTGTCCCACTGCTTTTGCCATGGAGATGAGTTCAGCACAACTACGGGAGTACAGGGTCTCTTGTTATGATTAAGGGTTGGTCCACATATCAAATTGCACCAAGTAACTTAGAGATGCATTATTAAAACAGGCATAGTCATAGAACAAACTCTACATGTTAAACTGAGATGCAGGTCTTGTTTGATTTGGAGCAAACTGATTGCAAAGACCTTTCTTTTTTAATATGGGGAATTTGATCAGCACACAGTATTTTTTTCTGGCCATTTTGTGCAGTTTCCCATATGGACCCTCTATTCTATAGATTTATTCAGGAAGCACAGTATTATTCAATTCTAAAATCCCTATTTATTATAGAAGACAGTCCACAAAGACAGGTATTCCAGAGTAGCTAAAGTTAAGGTATGGCGACATTAGCCATTACATTGGCTCCACTTCCCAGGAAAACAGGGCCTATCTATCTGATTCATGCTAAATCTAAAATGATGTTGTTAAGGAAAAACAGGGTCCATCCCAGAGTCTACATCCCTTTAATTTAATTGGTTTAAAATTACACCTTTTTTAGACAAGAAAATATTTCTCACATAAACAAAGATTTAGAGTTGGGCTTAGATGAACCAAAATAAGTCCCCACGAAACCAAACAAGAGTGGATTTGCAGATTCTGTTTCTAGTTGAGGGTTCATCTACAACTGACTTACAATGACTTAGCAAGTAATATCTGCAGAGATGCTCCAACATGTGCACTGCTATACAAATATCCAGCTACACTGCAAGCAGTGTTACATAAAACTCAGTGAAAGCCATTAAAATAGGAAGGCTTTAAAGCTGGGGTAAATGGAGGACACTGACCACAGAGAAACAGCTAGCGTAGCCCAGGTGACAGCCAGGAACTTGCTAATTTACCATAACTAGATCATATCTGAACCTCCCCAAATCCTGTTTCCAGCTGATTTAAGAAAATGAGCCATGTTTAACTAGTGTTTCCCAGACCTGTAGAGGTCTGCTGTGTTCCTAGCAGATATTGCACGTGGTTACACCGACAGACCGGAGAGACTGTTCTCACGACAGAAGCCCATTAACAACAGCAGCAACATCTGGAACAGAACATTACTCACTTGAGCCAGAAAACGTGATTATACTTGCGGAACTTTTATTGCACCATAATGCCGTCTTTACAGATGTGTGTAGAAACTTTGCAATTGCTTTTAAATATTAATTAATAGTGAGACCATGAGTTCAGGGGTGGGGAAATCAGGAAGACTTTTATAAAGAACGTGCCCACAAAGCTAAACTATACTTTATGAGGCACAAGTAAAGCGCTTGGTTTCATAAACCTGCCAAGCAGCAGTTCAGTACAGGCTTCCTGAAATGTTTCAGAGTGCCACTGGGAGGTGTCACTATATAGCAACAGCATCAGGCCAAAGGAAAGAGCTGAACTGTGGAGCGGTGTCCAGTGAGACAGAAGACACCTGTATCATTTTCATACAGACTATAAAAAAGGGGGGGAGGATTAGGTCATTAGCACCTGGATGCCTCACATTTCTGTCTTCATTGCTACCACCCACTAACAGTACTTTAAGGTGATAACCTCTGCCACAGCGTTAAGTGATATGTTATTGTCATCCCCTTTAATCCTGTTAGTACCAGCCTTTGCTAGTAATACATTCATGTGCACACAAACATGCACATGCACCCCGCCCACAAAGGCTTACACATTAGTGTAATCTTTCCCAGACATCAATAGATTTGACACTAATGAGATTTAACAACAAAACAAAAACCCACCCTACCGATCCTTCAAGTTAGGGAGAAAACTGCTGAAAGAGCTAACTGTCTAGCTAAACAAATCAAGCCTCATTCGCCTGTTTTTTCCCTCTCTCCTGCAATCTTCCTCCCTCCAAGCACTTCGCTGGATTTCCCTTATTAAACTGATCATGCATCTGATGCAAAAATGTTTGACTGAATATGCATTTTGCCTGGGGTCTTATTAATTTATTTATATAATTTTGTGTTCCATTTGACAACAAAAAATCCTGCCCAGTCCGCACTTTTTTTCTGCAAGGAACAGACAAATGGAGCTATTTCTCCATGGCAGCAGAACTGAACAAATCAGAAAGAGGTTACAACCTGATTCCACAGATTTTATCACCAAAGCAATTAGGTGATATCAGTGTTGTCATTTGAAAAAACTAACGGAGAACTACCGCCCCCCCCCATGGTTTGCAAGGAGAGAAGGAAAAACAACTAAAAACATATCAGCTGTCTTTGAAGGCCTGCTGAATTTCAGATAAGATTATAAAACAATGACCAGCCCTATCCTTCTCCACTGTCCGGTGAAACTATCTGCACTTAGTAAGTATGAGCTGACTGCAACGTCTGACCAACGACTAACATCCAACCAGTTACCATCACTCCTTGGGGGGGAACAACCAAGAGCTGAGCACTGCCAAACTCATCCCATACCTACCAGCTACCAGTGCGAGTGCTCCCCCCACCAAATCCTCCGCCAGCCCTTTTGCAGTCTGTAACAGAACCGACCCATTGACAGCGGAGGGCTGTTAGTACTTCTTTGAACCCGCTGTTCGGCTAAGTCTCTCGGCCAGGTGCAAACAAAAATAAAATCATAAAAGTGAAATACTAAGACAAGCTTGCCAACTTGCAAAAAGCAAGGACAAACACTGAAAAGTTTGAGCACTTCATAAATCACGTTTGATAAGAACTACCTGTTGCTGAAAGTTTTACTGCATTCTTTGGCTCTGTAAATGGAAAAAAAAAAAAAAAAAAAGAGGAGGCAGCCTTAAAATTAGGTCCTATTTTATACAGGAAAGCAAGCTCTGCTATGCAGGAGTTTGGGGAAAACATCCTCCCTCCACCAGTGACTCGCCCTAGGAAATCCTGACAAAAAAAGGACTATACCTGCACTCTTCAGCACACAGCAACTCAGGGCCATGGTTGAATGCTCTGTGATGCCTCTTAAGAAAGTAGCCCAGTGCCCCATGGGCTCTGCTTTTAGCCATGGCATTCGCTGAGTCCCAGCGAGATGGGAAAGCTGATGTGCTTAAACCGGGGGGAGAGAGGGGCCAGGGGAAATAACCTCCGAGGAGCACGGCTGGCGCAAGCTGCAGCCAAACATCTGCACGCCCTCAGGGCTCCCCTTCCAGGCAGTCGGATGGTTCAGCCCTACGCCTTGGTCCCTCTAATCTCCCCACGGTCCAGCGTGGTGGCAAATCGGGGTGGGCAGCAGTAATCCCCCCTGCTCGCCCTCTCCATCACATGAGAGGTTTAACGCTTTCCAGCCCCGGGGAAGCGCAGGCTTCTCCCTTGGTTTGTGCTCTGGCTTAACAGCAAAAGTAGGGGGAAGCATTCCTGCAGTGGTTGGAAGAGGTGGGAGTGTTTAAAAATTAACCCAGCCAGGGAGGAAGAAAAATCCAAATTGGCAAAATTCGCTAGCAAAAAGGGGGAAAAAAAAAAAGATCTGATTAAAATCAGACCTTTCTTCCCGGCATGCACTCATACGCTCTGCATTTCCTTCTGCCCTGAGCACAGCTGGCTGAGACTCTGCGCGTCGGGCATTGCTGAAGCACAGCACAGGCACCAGCCGCTGCTCTGCCAGTGTAAAAGCCAGCAGAAGCTCAAGTCGCATTTGTAAATGTTTACACTGATCCAGAGGCTTGGTATTGCAATTCTAGATACAAAAACCGCAATAAAGAGAGACAAATGACAGATGTGTCTCTCTGCGATACTTTCTAAGGTTTTCTGATCTTTGTCAACTGAGTATTTTCAGATTCTTAATATCTGATCCCCATATAAGGAAATGATGCTGCACAGAACAGCAAGGAGGAAAAGTCATTTTCAACTGAATAAGCAGTTCCTACCCCAAATCCACTCACTATTCAATAGGCTGTTCCATCAGCTAAGAGCACCTATGATTTAATTATTAATGTGCAGCAAAGAGAAATGTTCTCATGCAGCATTATTATATTCTGACAGTCTTCATTTGTTTTCTTAAGAAGATTTTTAATAAAAAACTCCTACATTCCTTTTATGGGTCACCCCATATTATTGTTGGTAATACTAACTGGACTGTGATAGATGGTCCCCCCCCCCCCAAAAAAAAAGTGGGAAAATGAATTTAGGGGGAGATTTTAGAAGTATGAAAAAAAATAATGATCTTAAAAAAGGAAATTTTCTTCTTCTTCTGGGAAATTAAGAAGCCACCGATTAATGCTGGAGTTCCCCTTGTTAGGCTACCCACCTCGGTGATTACAAGAAAAGCTGAAAGGTGCAACTCGAGTTCAGAGCAGGAACTGAAGCCTATCAGAGGCTCTTTGATGCATTAAGACAGCCCAAGTCAACAGAAGGTCTGGCTGTAATGGAGGCAGCAGCCTTGGAGAACATGACCTACATAGGAGCTCCTGCCTTCCAAACATCAATAAGTGGAATCAGCGGCTTACACAGCCATGGACATTTCCTAAAATACTTATAATTGCAGTACTCGCAGGCTGCTCGGTCCCCTCCCTTCATGTGTAAGCCCTAGCACTGAGAGGGAGTAGATGACAGAAACGGGACTGAACATTTCCATCGGGTTTTGCTGAGTATGACTTAGGAAGGATTGTTTTCGTTTTAAAAAATAAATATGAATTAATCCATACATCTATTCAAATCTCCTGTTCTGATCCCAAGTCAGGCACAAAACAATGTTTCCTTCCCAAGCCAGCCTCATGAATGGAAGGAAAAGGTGCTTTACATTTTATTTTCTCTAGGAAGTAATAATAATTTTTAAAGGGTCGATATACCTCCAGTCCTGCTTTTCCCTTAAAATGACCCCGAGCTGCAAAGGAAAAATATTTGCTCTCAGCGCTTGAACAAACCTCAGTGAATTAAGTTTTTGTTGTTCATGGCAAGGCTGCCGTTTATCTGCAGAGAATCAAACCAGATGTTGAAAATGACTGAGGGTTTGATGGCTCAACAAACCCTTCAGCCTTGGGGAAGAAGCCCTTCGGCTAAACCTTGCAAAGGTCACAAATATTACCTTGGACAGACCCAGGTTTGCAGTTGCCATCAGCGTCCACTCCGTTACACACGGGACCTCGAGGACAGGTCCGACCCAGGACACCTGCGAGTGCTCCAGATGGAGAATGGAGGAACTTGCACACAGTGTGGCCTGCTTCGAGCTTGTGATACTATTTAAGGTTAACTAAAATGAAAAAATCTGCCATTCAAGAGAAAATAATGTGCTCGACTAAATAAAACCAGTTGTGCAAAGTGTTTGCTTTCCATCAGAAAATTCTCTCAGACAGGCAAGATTAAATACCCTGAGAGTGATAATGTGAAAGTGCCACTGTGACTCACAAGAGGACTTTGAGCATTGTTACTCCCCTATGCCACCTCTCTTCTCTGGGAACCGTGCTCCCGATTCCATGCTGCCTTCATCTAGGACTAGCACGATGAATAGCAGCAATTTCGCTAATAAAAGGGCGAAACCCAAGTGCCTGCAGCAAGGACCCTACCCGGAAAGTCTGACCCACAGACAGGCACAGAATCCCAAAGCCCAAGAAATACAATTTCCCACATGGCGCCGCCGTGCCGTTTCTGAATTTCACCTGGATATCTGTGTCAGAAAATGTTTGCTTTATGGCTTGTACATTTCTGCTGGGAACTTTTGCAGGGAGACAAAAAAAAATCACTTTTCATAACATTTTCTGTCCAACACTATTAAAACCTCTGAAACACATTTCTAACCACAGAACCACAAGGAAGCTGCATTCATGAGGCTTTTTTCCTATTCTGCATGCCAGCTTTTCAGCCTGTCCCAGTAAGTAACTGCAGTATTAACTACAGCAGTTGCAATAAAGGCTTTGAAGAAAAATGGGAAAGCAGAGTGAGAAGTTTAAGAGGCAAACCTGGATAATACATGCCAAGGGAAGTCTGCCAGGCGATACGCCATGCTTCAAAACAGGGGCTGAACAGAGATACACTCGGGCAAGGACATGAAGAAGGGCGCTGAGCCCAGTTCTGCCCCGATTAATGGGTGTAGGTCAGTAGATCTGGCAGGGACTTCGTGCATCCACACTGGCGAAGGATTTGCCTGAGCGGCCCTTCTTCATGAAATCCACGATTGGATTTTATCTATGCAGGCTCTAACCTGGGCCCTAACCTGTACGCACAGGCAAGTTATTTCACTTACACATGCTGCTCTTGCTCATCTTGTTGGCCTCGCTTCTTCAGGGCAGGCACTGTCTCTTGCCGCGGGCCTCCGGAGAGGGACTGTGCCGGGGCCTGAGCTCAGCAGGGCCGGCAGCTCGGCAGGACACAGGGAGCAACCACGTGCTGGTGCTTTCTCGCAGCTCGCCTTCTGCAGCGCTCACTGCTTACCATTTTTACTTGCTGAGTATTATTAGGAGAGAAGGATCACTTCACATCTTGTGCAACCAGCAAAGGGTTAAGGCTTTGTGTGACTCAGATTAGTCCAACCATGCCCCCAGGACTGAGGCTCAAAGAGGAGCTTGGCTTTTGGTGCAGGCAAGGAAAAGAGGCCAGGAGACAAACGCCATCACGAGACGGAGCTACAGGGGGACCGGCAGCAAGGCCTCCAGTGCTGTAATGAGAAAACTAACCAAGTATAACCAAATCCTTAACGTGAGCAGGAGCAGGCTCTCTAAGGGTCACTTCTTCCTTTCTGAGCAACACATAAAGGAATACTTTAGGCAAAAAATCCTTGTCGTTCATAAAGAAGTTTGGGTCTTTCTAACCAAAATGCCCCAACACCCTCATTTCCCGGAAGCAAAATGCCCCAACACCCTCATTTCCCGGCATCGTCTGCAAAGATGCGGCATTTCCATATTGGGTTTGCTAAATGTTTTTTTGGCACTCGCATTTTCCAAGTCCTGCTTCAAATGTCTCCCCTATCCGGGAAGCGTTCATCAGCGCCGTACGCTGCCTTGCGGAGCCGCAGCCTCAGCAGTCTTGCAGAAGGGCGGCTGGCTGGCGTGCAGCACCCCACTCCCCTGCCTCCTGGGAAGGGGGCTGCTCCCGGAGCCGCACGTTGTTGGTTGAAAATGCCCGCCCGGCACCTCCCTCCCGAAAATTCATGCCGTTTGACGGCGCGGTGCAGCGTGGACCACTTTGAATAAAGGAATGCAGCGATAGGCTTTTCCAAAGGAAACACAGTACCTACGTGGTAGGAAAAGGTGGCTGTGCAGATCCATTTGCACTTCATTTCAGTAGCCCTGCTCGCTGCAGGAGACGTAATTGGGCTAATGAATATTATCCCTCTTCAGGCAGACTGAATCTGGTCCCACAGGAGGAGCAATGTCCTCCGAAGCTGTCTGCAGGCGCAGCCCTCCCTGCTTCTGCCTGGAGGATGCTGGGCAGGCACAAGGCTCTGCAGTGCCTCTGGCTCCGTATTTGTATCTCTCAGTACAGACACGTCCGAATGGGATGATCACCTGTAAACTTAGCAACGGGACCTTGAAGGGCTCTCTCATCTCCCTTTCTCTCCTCTTACAGATTTTTCCCTAGGAACAGATAATTTCCTTCTCTTAATTTCCCTCCCCATGGGACTGCCAACAGATACTGATGGTTTATCCCCACTGTCCCGTTATTCCTTAATACCCGGGCTTATGCTTAAAATAGTGTGCTTTCTTGAAAGAAATTCTGTGTTTTGGACAAACATCCAAAACATAGAAAATGGAGGGCAGTATTTCTATTCAGTATATCTGTGGCTGCAAGGTAGTTTCCCGTGGGGTCAGCCTTGCTGCTCCTTCACCTGGCTGAGATGAGGTGGTATGTGCTCTCCAGTGAGGGAGCAATCCTATCACATCCACTGGGGAGGTACGGGCAGGAAAGTCACATTATGCCCAACCTGATACTGCTGTAGTGATGATCTTGCAAAGCTGTTGATCTGGCCACATTTATTAGAATATGCATGCTAGAATTAAAAAAATGTGTGTGGCTTAAATATCGCTTCAGCTTTGCAAGAAAGGCACATACATTTGCTATGCAGATTTGCATAGGTGTGCATGGGGGTGTATGTGTGTGTACGAAAGAACTGTTGATTTACAAAATCAGGTTGCCTTTGTAATGCCATGCACAGATCTCCTTCTCTCCCATCCCTGGAGAAATCAGGATGTGAAGAAGCAAAGCTTTCTTCATTCTTGATGTCTCCTAACTAGGCCAAATCACTTTGGAAGATGGCCAAAAGTTAATTTAATATTCACCGCTGACCTGTTTTATTCCTCTGAGGTTTTAGTAAAAAGTTGGGTGAAAGCCTTTTCCTCTGTTTGTCTCAAAGTGCACCACTGTTAATGCCAATCCCTGAAGCACAGTCTGCAGTGCACACATAAATGATTTATTCAGAGCTACTGCTCCTTGTTCTACCAACACACTCCTGCAGAAACTTGCTAGCTGCTGCTCAGGTAGTATTCATTGGCAAACTTAGCAGCATCAGGAATAAAAAAAGAATAAACTGCTTCCTTTTTATTTTAACACCCTGCTTCGTTTCTCTTTAGAGTCATGAAAGAGATTTGGAAAACAGGTAAGAAATACCAAACTCCCAGCTCTCCTCAAGCTGACTGCATATCACTGTGCTTCTTAGCCAGGAGATTATGCAGCAGAATAATCTGCAATGCAAAGCTGAAACCCTCATGCTAACCATGAGTACCTGTCTTAAATACAAAGGTGCTATTCTGGCTACTGGAGCTGAGAGAGGATAAGGGGAGAAAACTGCAGAGGCAGAAAACACTTTCTCTTCTAATAGCACATGAATGTCCAAGACCAGGTGCAAGAAAGAGTGCGAATAAACTTGGAGTGAAAGCTGGCAGGTTGTTTTTGCAATGGAGGGCAATCGTAGGTAAGTCTTGCTCGACACGCTTACCACAGCTGCCCCTACAGAAGTCATTGTTTTGACTAAAGTAGGGATTTACAAATACTATACTCACATATGCATGTGTTCACACACAGTATCACTGACTAACGATGCAGCAGATCCTTCTGTCTATAGACATACATACATACATATATGAAACAAGCCTTACTCCCTTCAGTAAGAAGGCCATCAGTCCACAGTAACCCTCCTGACTTTGGAAATGGCCCTAAATACTGAGCATATGCTACATGTTGTTAATCCTCTTAGCTTCCATTTTCTACAGTAGGAGTTGTGAGTGTTCAGCTCCTTCTCAGACCTGCTAACAGAAGAGAATATATTTCTGCGCTTGCCACTATGTGCTCAGATACCTAATTTAAGTTCCTGGGTGTGACAGGGACACTGAATTTAAATTAATGATTCTGGATTCAGTCTTTTCTCAGTGGAGAGATAAACTGCTGTAGTTGTAAATGCTGGTGTCCCAACCAGTCGTGGTCATTAAAGGTCTTTCTTGGTGATATGTCTCACAAAATGACTACTGGTCTTTTTCTTCAAATCAACCTGCCTTAGAAGTACACACCCCTCTAATTTTACTTGGAATAACTATACCGAAGTTCCTGAACAAAAACTTTGCATTTCCAACGAGCCCTATTACCTGTGTAAAACACCAGCTGTATTTCGTCTGTCTTGATGGCATTTCAGACAAGGCAGTTTTAGGCAGGAGATCACTCTGGAGAAAGGGTATTGTAGAAGCTGAAGTGTCATACATAATTTGATGCTTGCAAAATTGTATCAGAGGCAGATTTTAAAATGGTCTGGAGCTGCATGCTGAAGGATACTGACAGATGCCTTGTAGGATACATTTACATCCGTACATATAAATACCTTTAAAAGGAAGGACAGATTTTAAGCTACCCATGACTTCACTGAGACCTAGGTGACTAATCTATGGCTCTTCTGAAAATTCCCGAGAGGTAGATATATCACCATATGACTAAATCCTGTTGAAAACCTGCCCTTTAGTGTGGAATTCAGCTCATCTAACAGCAGTTGTATGGAAGTTAAGTGCCTAGTCCAATTTATCACCTAGACTCCCGCTACAGTCCATGGATAGAGACAGGTACCTTTGGAGGGCAATTCATGTTACTTATCTTGGATGCTTACATTATGGAGGGATCAATAACTATCTGCAAGCCTCTACTTCTATCGACTCTAGAGGGAGCCCAGAGCACCCTAGACTAAATAACTAACTTTTAGACTGCTGTTATTAGACAAGATGAATCCCATCCGTGGATATCAGCTGGGGTCTTTTACTTGGGCCCTTCTTCTTCTTGCATCTCAGTGGAGATCCCAACTGTGAAGTTCTCAGGCTCCCAAATCCCCAGCTGAGATCCAGGCACGGAGGTGTCTGTTTCCACACCAGTAGCACCATTTCTCCTCTTCCTCCCAAACCTGTTTTGCTCTCCACAAGAGGAAATCAAACAGAGCAAATAGCTGGGCAGTGGGTGTCCTATTTCCAAACTGTATGCACAGAAACTTTTACCTGATTTCGTCATTTACTTTCAATACATAAAAGAAGAAAAATGGGAAGGTAACATTTGCAGAAAAACGAAAACTGAAGATTCACCTATTTTTTCCTGGCTACCTCCGTTTTTATTAGACTAACCTTTACTAGTCGTTCCAAACACCACTTCCCCAAAAGGTCATGTGTTTCATAAGCTATATTCCTTGACTAAGGACTCACAGTGAATATGCACTCACCAGCTAACTTGCTGCTGACACAGAGCCCAGCTCTCATTTGATTTGCCTCTTTAAGCTTGCTCTGATGCAAACATCCTGCAGCCCAGCGTTATTGAACAACTCGTAAGGAATATATCTCCTGCAATTTCCATCAAAAACACCTAGACTAAAAGATTTTCATATATAAATCCTAGGTTTTATCCAGATTTCTCAAGTAATAGTGAGCAATATGTTTGCATCTATCGGATCCTTGGAAAACTTCATTCAGCAAAAGATGTTTTTTGAAAGGAATAAAGATTTTCTTGCGTTTTCCAAATCAATATCATCACTTGGAAGGCGAACTAAAGGGAAAATGTTTTGTTTCCCCAGAAAAAATTCCTTACAAAGACATTTTTGTTTGTTCAAATTTTTCTGTGGACAAAAAACAAACTAAAAATCTCTTATGTCATCATTACCTAACATTTAATTAAGTAAACAACCCCTCTCTACCAGAAAGAAAGCTAGCTATATATTTTGGACCAAAAAATGCAGACATTTCAACAAGTACAAAGTCAAAGCGAGGAAATGCAGACATGCAATAGCAGTGTTTGTTCTGCTGGTGTTGGAAATGTTTCCCTCCAAATATCAAACAGCGAATTCACTTCTTAAGCGGAATAGTTCAAGTGATAGAGGCATCTTGCATAGGAAAGCAGAGGACAGAGTATAGAGCAAGTGCAAGTTAACTACAAATCACCTCATGTAGTGTGACTTATTTATACTATACATAAATAAAATAACAACTTTCAACCCACTTAGTGACTTTGGTGTAGGGAGAGAAAGCAAACACACCTAAGTAGACATGGAATATTCAGGTTAAGTACACAAATTATTTATACTTCCTAGTTTATTTTGGAGGAGAAGGGGCTGGGGGAAGAAAGGGGAAGAAGTAGAATGTACTTCAAATAGCATTTTTTATCATTTCCTGACTAAATATAGCATGTGTTTCAGGAAGAGATTGACTTGGGTTTTCCAATCAGCAGCAAAGGGAATTAACCCATGCTGGGTTTGGTATAAGTATAAGCTGGTAAATCCTTCAAAGATGTTCCACCCCTTAAATTAAACTCCAAGCTAAGCTACTAGAACTGGACATAAAAAGAACATTCCCCTTTTGACCATAGTTTGCCTTCAAAAAAATATTATTTTGTCTTAATGGTTGCTAAACTTCTAAGCGTGCTAGGGCCTTTATGGTAGAGGAGGATTACACACTCCCTCTTCCGTCATCAGCGACTCACAGTCAAGGAACCCAAATTCAAATTTGCGAAAGAAATCAGTCTGGGATAATAACTAAGGCTAGGAAGTCAAAACAAAAGGAAGACTCCAAGAGACCTCTATGTGAAGCAGTGTGAGGCCCAGGAAAGAAGCTAGCAGTTTCTGAAGCTGTAAGGCCCTGTAGTTGTGTAAATTCTGGTCTTCCCTCTCTGCTGGGTGGTAGCTGACCTTTGCCTTATCTGCCTCCACAGTCTGAGAGAATAAAGTTGGCAGTGCTTTTCATTGGGAAGGATTAACTAGTAGCACTATTTCAGTATTATGTTCCAGGACTTACCTCAAAAGCTGTGCAAATGTGCAAAATAAAATGTTCCATTAAGTGACGAAAATTCACATGAAAATTGAAATAATGACCTCCTTGGAACAACAACAGATATTTCACCAAACAAAAGTACACTCGCCTTTGCACTTACAATGACCGACTTATTTTACAGCCCTTAGAATCAACTCAGTCATTTATATTTCATCAGCTATAGCACGCTAGGGTACTATAAACATAATCCAAAAGAAGCTGCCAGCTCAGCTTCCAGAAAGCAAAAAAAAAAAAAAAAAAAGAAAGAAAAGAAAAAAACCCAAACCCTGTTCCAAATACAGACATAGAGCAATCAAGGGGTCAGTTCCTGATGTGGAGAGACATTTGGTCCTCCTTTTCTCAGGAGACAGCACCACTTTCCACAGAATTATGGATGGGCTGCTGTGAAGGTCGTAGGAAGGTGATTGACAGATGTGTGCTACACAGAAATAAGCAGACTTCTCAACTGACTTGACCTAGGATAGTTATCTCTCATTTTAATCCCCAATTTATTCCTGGCCCCAGAAACTACTGTTGCTATCCCACATACGTTATTACGAATTATATATGTCAAGAGCTCTGGAATGAAAGCCTAAGGCTCCAGATAATGTTCTTTCCACCAGAAGCTGGTCCCATGCTATCTGAAATAATTTGTAAGTCTGACTTTCTGTCTTCTCTCTGTTAGCTGTTTGCCTAACAGTGCTGTCCATGTTTGCACTGTGGTAACTTGACAGACACACAAACAAGTAGCAAAGAAGTCTCAAGTATTTATAATGTTCCTGTTCTTCCAGTGTTATATTATCCAGTCTGCCCACCTGCCTTCAAGTCCAAGGAGTCAAGGAAGGCTACCTTGGCTCTCCTAACCCTAACATGTTATCAAGCCTTTTCTTCTAAATCACCAGTTCAAACGCCAAGTCAGCAGTGACCGGCCATTGTTATGACTTGGTCCAGCTTCTTTGCAGTGCTCCCGAAATTATTTGAACTCTTACAGAAGACATATCTGTGTCCCCTCAAACTGGGGTCTGCCCCATGGCCCGAAGGGCTGCTATCAGAAACGCACTCAGTGCTGCTGACACGCAACTTTTGGGCTAGTTTCACCTGAAGGGGGAACTCCTCTGTGCCGTGGGACAGCTCCATGATGTGAAACGAAGCATGCCAGTGGGGACGGCAGTGAGCGCCTTCCCGAGCCCACCTCCAGTGCTGGCACTGGTGTGCTGCTGCTGCACGAGAAAGTGCCACCATGGGTGGTGGGACAGCTTTCGAGGTGAAAGGAAGATTTCTGGTGCGGCAGTCGGCTCCTCACCACAACCCAAATTTCACTCGGAGAAGAGAAATGTAATCACGTATGCACAGGCTCCACTGCTATCCAAAATACGGCCATAAATAGCATGCAGGCTATGACAGGTGTAAAAGGATGTTTTGCCATAAATAGCAGGGAAAATGGCTCAAGCCGTGACTCACACGTGTATGCACATGCAGCGTTTTGCCCGTTGACCCTGGAGCTGCTCCAGTACTTGCAGTGGATTAAAAAAGAGATGGTTCTGGTCTAAGAAGCTCTACACACTAATTTCCTTCGGCTTGATCTGAACTACTCCAAGCGATCCTACCTTCCCCATTCCTTTCAGATATTATTCCACAGGTCAAGGAAAATCTGTTGTTCAGAAAGTTGCTCCTGGGATTCAATTGACAAGTTATTGGTTGTTACCGTGAACAACAACTCTCCTGCCTTGTCTTTATGTGTCCTGCAGCTGCAGACTATGTTTCCTCCTTGGCTGTTGCACTCCTAAACAACCCAGATTTAATTCTTGCAAAGCACAACTGACAATCTATCACCCTTCCTGCTGCAGTTTTGCTGCTCTTTTCTGAGCTCTAGCCAAATTATCTCTATTTTTCTGGCTACTGAGGGACCAGAACCAATCCCAAATTTCCAGTTACAGATCGAGTCTCAAAGAGACGGGAGCTGCTATCTCCCTTCCTGGGACCTGTAGTACCTCCATATAGAGCCTCAAAACACATCATATTTAAACCTTCTTTCAAGCCAGTCAGGAAAGCGCTGCTCACCTTCCCACATGCTCCTTTGACACAACCATCTTCCACTTCAAAACATAAAAGCTATGTTTCATGTTTTTCCCCAGAGCCCACACTTGTGTTTTAATAAGTCAAATCTCTCTTGGTTATTTTCTGCTCATTTTTTCCAAACTGGCAAGGCCTACCTGCCTCCTTGGGCACTAATGCTCACTGTTCTTACTGGTATTGCTTATTCTTCCCAGGACAGTGTCACCTGCAAATTCCATGATGAGTGTTTGAAAAAGGAATTTTTCAAATAGTAAGTAAAAAAAAAAAAAAAAGAATAGAATAGGATAGGATAGAATAGATAAAATAAAATAAAATAAAATAAAATGCCAGATCAAATATGCTGACCAAATCAAGTTGTGGAGCCAGGCTGAAGCGACAGACTTTGCCATCTGTGTGAACACCAACCAGATACAGAATAATGTGAACTGAAAAGGATTAATTTTTGCCTGGAGAAAATTCATTAAAGATCTCAAAACAAATGATAATTTCTTTGCTCTTCTCAATAGCAAGCATTATTCATTGATCTTTCAGGAAAATTAAGGCATGGGGATTTTAAGGGATTTGCCCTAGTCAGCACATGAAAACAAATTTTTCACAGAGATATGTTTCGATTTTTGTTCTGTAAAAGCAAAACCACACTTAATACATATATAGTTTGATTCTAGATTCTGGTATCAGTGTTCTCCAGAGTGTGCTGAAACACGATGAATTTCAGCTAAATGTTCAAAAAAATTAATGTCTATACAACATCAGTAATAGAAAAACCCACAGCCAAACTCAGTTTGGTTTCAGAGACAAGATTTCACTTGGAATATCTAATCTTTTTTCAACTGATTTCACTTCTCTAATTGCTCTCTAGTTACACAATACCCCCTTTTGGTACTGAGTTCCTACCAAGTACTTACTTAATCAATAAAAACAAAAGTTATGATCCTTCTTCCTTTTCAGACTGCTAGAGAAATCACTTCATTAACATATAAGGCTTTTCTAAAAATTATCTATTTATGGTTGGCTGTGTGCATGAGTAGTGAGGTAACTGGAAAGAATGTGAAGCAAAGCTAAAGAAAAGAAATTTTTGATTTTTTTTCTACAAGAACTTTTCTTTTCATGTATGAGACTAAGAGCAACTCATTCAGTTCTACTTATTGGGGTTTGACTTAAGCAAGGTCTCCTGTAACGAGTGCAGTGCATTTCAAAATGCGGCAGCCAGTTAAAAAGTAAAAATTACAAAGAAAAGTGGATTCCATTCTCTTTGGACAAAATAATCAAGAAGAGTGACAGTAAGAGATGATTAATATTCCAGATGGTAGAACAGTCTGTAATTAAAACATGATATGCCAAAAGATTACAGCCAAACAAGAAGCCTGCCCTCATCTGCTTCTTAGTATCACTAATTGTGCGGTTATTAGGCCAAACAGTGGCTTTTCCTCATTATACTAATTCCTTTATTTGCTATGGAGTGCTCGTGTCTTAAAGCCCCAGACACCAGAAAACTGATTTATGCTGTGGATGGCTTGACATTTGTGCGTGACAATGACAGAGATATATGGATAGAGGAAGATTATGGTATGGAGGAGTCTGTCATAACTCTTCCCTTCTAATCTTTGTCTTTCAGCTGCCAAGCCAAGCTTGGCCAAAATCCCAAAAACCAAGATAAAACCCAGGCTGGGATCTTGAAGCAGTTTAGTACTCAATCCTACTACACAGCACATCTTCCTATCATGACAATCTGCTCAATGCCCCCATGGCAGAAGCACCCTACTTGCTGGTAGGTTATTAATCTCATACAACCCCCAGCCCCTTCCTCCCCATGGACAGTCCAAAACCCTTTGGCTTACAGTCCTGATGACATTTCCATCAACCTTTTAATGACAAAAATGTCAGAGTAGAGGTGCAAATGCCATGCAGCTCCTGAGGCACCTTGTAGCTGGCTAGCCTGGAGCATCTCTCTGGGTGTCACATCAGATCAGCGGGTACACGGATAGGGAGAGAAGTACCTCCGCCCCTGGGATGGCTGCTGAGGGAAACTAGGAGCAGTCAGACGGTCACTGCAGGACAGAGGTTGGAGAGATGGAGAGGAAGGATTGCTCTGACGAGACAGGACAATGTGAGAGACGTGGGGAAGAGCGACCCTGGAGAGATTTTGGAACAGCCTTTGGGCCTGGAACAGCCTCAAAGCTGGTATGTCAACAGTAGCAACTGTCATAGCGTGAGGCAGGAGTGCTTGAGTATCGATTCTCTCCTCCGTCGACCCCTCAGTCTTCCTCGGCCCTTCTCAACCTTTCTGTCCCTCCGTTGCTCCAGCTCCCCTACACCTGCCATACATGTGGCGACCTCCTTTCTCTCCCAGGGGAACTGCAGGAGGGATGGAAGCAAACCCCTCCAAAGGTGAGCAAAAGTACTTCATCTGTTGTCTCATGTATTTGTGCTAAATACACAAGAGGCCAACTGGCCAATGTATGCCATTTACAAGTCCTACCAGCTAGGAACATGGGTGGGTGAAAGCTGTCTGCACACATCTTTTACAGACAGGTGTTTCGACTGTCTCACATGCCAGGGGTTGCTTCTTCATGCAGACAAGCAGCCTGGGTGCCAAGTGTCTGTGAGGGACTGCCCACCAAGGAGAAGTAGGGGAGTCTCTCCTGTGAGGAGCATATGGCCTTGAAGGCTCCTGAGTGCACAAGATGTTTGCAGTGACAGAAAGAGGTCCTGTCATTGGACAGCTGGCACCACGCAGCACTGACTGCCTTTGGTATTGCTTCCAGCCTTCTCAGACACACTGGAGGGAAAAAGACCTCTAATTCTGCTTGTCACTACCCCTTCGGCATGTCCTACCACAACTAACTGATAGCCATGGAAAGGAGGGAGGGAAGACATGCAGATATAAATCAGCTTATGGTAATGCCACCAGGGCACAGAAGCAAGTTGCTTCAGAGCTCAGAGCTTGGCGTCCTGGAGCAAACTCTACTCTGAAAATGCACCAAAGCTTCACATCTACAGCAACGTAACACCTCAGATTTCCAGTCCATCAAAGCAAGTGTGACACCACACGGATGAAACAGTTTGGGACCTGCTTACCAGCTGTCCTTTCTAGATGTGTACAAATACACACTTAGGCTTTCAACAGGCATCATATGCACAAGATGAAGGACATGTAGTGTTTTGTCCACATGGATAACATGTGTACTATTTGAATACACGTTAAAAATATTTTCCTGCTGGAGTTCTACTTTTTTAACTTCAAACACATGCTGTACTTAATCTAAACAAAGCTAGGAGAGAATGTGAAGAATTGGACATATTTCAAAGCCCCAACAGCATGGCTTTTCAAATCTCAGACCACCCTTCATCTTGTTATTTGTGGGCCTAACGAAATAATTGCAGAGTGGCGGCCTGATTTCCTCAAATCAAATGTCAACAGTCACGAATCTCCAGGAGTTTATGCAGCTTGGTAACCCAGTGATTCTGCAACATGGGGGCCTGTACATATTTTTCATATTATGGAGCAGATGGAAGCTGTAATTCCCTCTAGAGCAGAGGGATGCATTTCACCAAACAGTAGCAGACGACATGCTCATTTTGGGAAATGTTTTCTACTTCTATCCAACAGATCAATGAGTTGTGGTTGAGAAGGAGCTGAAACAATCAAACATATTTGGACAAAACACTGCAGAGGGGATCAGAAAATAAAACAACCATTTCATAACCTGTGGCGCTCTATTTATTGGGTGCTCTGCACCGCTGCTCCCCACTCTGTGACGCCAACAAATTCAGTTACTATGTATAGACAAAGGGTCCTACAAACCTGCTTGGATTTCAGAAATGGAGATCACATTTGCAACAACAGTATCATGTTATTTTTCAAGAAATACACCATTTTCCACTCTGTGAGCTTTAAGGGTGATTTAACCTTTCTGTAGAAAACACATTAATACACCCACTGCGATGGCAGGATGTCTTTGGTGTCTCTGAAAGTTAGCATGTATTTAAAACGTGCAGAGTACCTCCTCTTGAAACCAGTTTTTGAAATCCTGCCTGCAGTAGGGTCAAGAAATCTGCCAACTGCCTAACTAAGGGAAGTAAGCTAAAAAATACAAAACCTAGTTACTGCTTTAAAATGAAAATACACAGGCTTGCTTTCTTTTAACCCTCTTTCAGGCATAACCGTTCTGTCAACAATTCAGCAGCTCCGAAAGGCGAGCAGCACAGGGGGCTTAGAGTATCCTCTGAGCTTGGGGAGGACACTGTCTCGCGAAGAAAATGCAGAGGGCTTTATAATCCAGTCTCTGCAACTCAATACCTGCCAAGAGTATTATTTCTCTGCTCCCCTTCCCCCTGCTCTCTAGCAAGGAGACACCAAAGTCTGCCCTCAGGAAAATCCACTGGTAAAATTCAGAAGAATGTGAACTAGCAAAGGAAGAATCATCTGAGACTATGAAAATACAGAATAATGCGGCTTACGGTGGGAAGCCCTACCCTGTTGTACGTTTTTAAAGGATGTGCAGATTTGTTTCTCTTCTGCGATCCTGATTACGTATGTTCCCAAACTCCACGGGGCTGTTTAAAATTCCACCTCCTGGATGCCTTGGTTATTTCCAACATTTTGAGTTTTGTGGAGTATTAATTTTAGTGCTTGCGCACATTGACTTAGCCCATTTCTAAGCAATACAAGTTCCCTCTGGTAAACTCTGCCACTGCCTCAGCTCTGACCTACATCTTCTTGGCTGTGTAACTCAAAGTTTCTCTTGACCAAAGATTGCCAGGCAAAGTGTGGATGCCAATCTATACACTAAGATGCGGACAAGTGATGTGTGACAGATCTAACTCCTGTCCCCAGAGGTGAAAGGCGACCAGCTGCGACAACTATCTTTCCTTCCTTTCCTTCCTTTCTTCTGACTGATAACAATCAGCCACTAGCCCTCTAATTCACAGTGCACCGCAGGAACTAAATAAACAACTGCATTAGCACTTGCTGCAGTAAATGCCTTCTTTCTTCCCTAATTTCTACTACCAATTTGTTGTTGGAGGCAAAGGAACACCTCGTTGGAGTGGCTTCAATACCTAATTGTGATATAACCACCTCACAGATGGGTGGGTTATGGTGCACATTTTAAAACCAATTTAAATAAACATAAAGTCAGATAGGCTCTAATGCAATGCAAAATTTTGGAAGTCTTTACTTTTAATTCTGCTGAGCTTTTGCCAAGCTCAGGCATCCTCTATGGCAAACAAAAGATTCTCTCCTGTGAAGCGAAAGGGGATGGTTTTATACCTCTTTTGGCTCATTTTGAAACACTGCATGCAAAAACTGGCCTCGTGTATTTTCTAATCTTTTGAGAGAATGAAAAAAAAAAGATTTCTACTAGTGCAGATTTTGCTCTGCAGCCAGTTATGGCTCTGCAGCCATATGCCCCTCGCCTTGATTAAATGCCCAGACCAGGGCGGCTGCTGGGAAAGCCCTCATTTCCAGGGCTACTTTCTCCAGTGCATTAAAGGGCTCTTTTGGGAACCAAAAGGCGACTCCTTCTGCTGGCAGCAGAAGCGATCTGTGCTCAGTAGCAGCTACCTGGCACAGGTACGTCTGGGCAAAAAACCTCCTAAAGACACAGAGCTGGGAAAAAAGCAGAGAAAGGGAACAACAGCTGTGCCATGTCTTTGCAGAGGGATTTTGCATGTGCACATATATAGAGCTGTTCCATGAATGGCATTATCAGATGATAAGGCCCCGACCGGATATGATTAAAAGCGTGAGGAATTTCATTTGAAACTAGAAAATTAAATTCTCCTGGCAGCTAAAGGCAAAATAATTCAGTAAACTGACAAGACATCCAAAATTAATTCTGAGTTTTAGAAGATGTATCTTCTGGCAAGTTTTATTTTCCTATGAATCTATCTGACTTTTCTTGAACGTACAGCTCGCTATTTATGAAGCAATATGAGAGATTTGAAAATCTATTCAATTTTGTTAAAACAGTTGAAACAAATCAGATACATGAGAAAAGTGTGACATGATACTGATTTATTCAGCATGAAAACAGGTTTATATCAAAGTACATGGCTACAGCTGAGAAGTTTTGTATCTGGAAATTCACCCTCATTTGTCTTCAATTGCTTTTGCATGTATGATATGTGCATTTTAAAATGGGCTCATTCATATATTTTGCATATGTTTAAAATACACATAATCTCTAATTGTAAAAGTTCATACAGCCCATTTTCTCGTGTATATTGAAATACATGTGTACCGAAGGGTTGATGACATCCTATTTCAGACCCCAAGCATTTCTACAGCTATCACTTTGCAATGCAGTGAACATCGGCACACTCACTGCTTGTGGTGCAGGGGGAAAAGCAGCTCTTGAGTAAGGGGCCTGAGCCATGCAATGAGGTGTGTGTGAGAGGCACTGCCCCAGTGCACTGGAAGAAACTGCCCCTGGCATTTGCAGCAGCTCCTGCTTCTGTGGCAGGGTGCTGTTACCATAGCAAGGGGAGTCGACAAGCAGAACAAAGTTTAAAGCAAAGCCATTTGTACAGAAGTGAAAAGGCAGAGATGTGTTTAAAAGCTCCCATCATATCACCAGGGTCTGTACAATTCTCATTCACATCCACAAAGCCTGCATGGCGACTGTCCCAAATACTGCCCTCTGCAAGTGGGTAATTACTTGCATGAAGATGCAATGCCTATCTTTGCCTCCTGTTGCAATTCTCCCTCAGTGTTTTCCACTGAGCTTTATACGTAACATGCACATGTGAAACACAGGCGAGTCATTTAAGGGAAAAGGAATCCTTGGAGCAGACAGAGGTTTAAAAGTCTCCGCTTTTGAAACACACTACAGCAAGAGCAGGTGCTTCCACTCACACAGACAGGAGTTAATTGTACGATCAGTTCTGGCCTACAGGCTCTTTTTTATGGTTACATCCATAAAGCCATTGAGTGGTGTCTGTAGTTAGTGACCGCACACACAAAGAGGTCTTTCATTAGCAGATCTCTCAATAGGAAGTCAGGGCCCTGAGTAAATGATACCTTAACGTTCACTTTCAAAGCCAAACTGGTTCGAAAATGCTGCTTGCTGGAACACCACCGTACCTTCCTGCCCTTCTTCCTTTAGCTTGGACTTCAATTTGCAAATGACTAATATTTAGCCAGCCTCCGAAACACTGGAGGCAATTGTTTCTGAGGTACTTTTAGAGGATGCAATGCAGCAGAGCTGTGTTTGAAGAGTGCGGCTCCAGTTCCACGGAAGGGTAAGCGCCCACCTGTCACCCCGCTGGCAGAGGGAAGCTGCGCCTCCAAGGATCGCCCTAAGGTTGTGCGGGTAGCAGGTAGGCAAACTGGGCTGTCACTGAGTGCTCAGCAAGAATTCAGAGAATACAGCTGTGTTACAGGCAGACAACATTTATCTGCACAAAGAATTGCCCTATTGCTTCTGAAATTCTGGGATTTTTAATATTCAGCCTTAGGTGTGATGCTGCTTTAAATCCGAGGCACTGTCTGCTCAGGGCATTCTACCACCTACAACATAGCACAGATCACCTCTGGCTGTAGACCTCATTTCTTGCCCACAATAGCAACATCCATGACTTCGTGGCCCTAAGGAGACAATATTATTCACTCCTTTTTAATTGACAACTGCAGCTTTCTACTTCTGTACCATAGGCTTCTGTGTCTTTGCCCATCAAAAGCAAAGCAAAGAGAGAAACACAAACAGAGATTTCTTCTCTTAACTGCGTGCACTAAACAGAACCATCTTATCAGTGGAGAAATGAAAACTGGATGATGAAGAAGTTAAAGGCATTAGATTTGAAAGCATCAATAAGTTGGAAATTGAGCACTGCTAACTGACAAAGACTATGAAACCCATTAAAAATTCAAATTCGCGTGGTAAGTGAAGACCCAATAAATATGAAAAGCACTGGCAAAGGAAAATATCCCATTTCTTAAATCAGGTGGTTTTATTCCCCATCTGATCTGATTCTCCCCAAAAAGGAAGCTCCGTTTACCCACATTAGTTAGGGCAGAGTTGTGTTTCAGTCAGTGATTATGTACTTCTATTTTTAAAAGGCACTGTACTTTTCAAAGACTTCATATCGAAATCTGTCTTCTTGGCAGAGTAAAAGAAAAGCACTGCATGAAAAATAGAAGAATAACAAAGAATACAGTTGCTGAGTCATGTGCAAGGAGTGTTTACAAGAGAAGACCAAATATAGCCAAATATTTTCATCATTATTCAATTTGAGGCTTTTCTGGCATTTTATAAAATGCTTTTAGCTTTACCAACGTAGACTATTAAGGTGGAGTTTATGTAACCAACCTAGTTTTAAGGATGTGACTACAAATGCTTGAAAACAAAACAAAAAAAAAAAGAGAAAAAGCCCACAAGTGAATACTAAGTAAACATATTTAGAATCACTGAAAAAGAAGGTAATTTTCAATTGCTTCTTCCATGTATTTTAGATTGAATACTATCTAATTGAACTACAGGCTGATGGAAATGTGATATAAATATTTTTATTTTACTTTTGTGGAAAAAACATTTTTTTGAGCTTGCAAATTAGCACTCACAGAGCCAGACAGCCAGGTGTTTTGTCTGTAAGAGATAGGCATCTCATCTCCCTTCCAGCTTTGTTTGACAGATGAGCACTATCCTACCACTTCCAAGGCGTATCAGCCAAATAGAGATCTTCCAGCTGCACCCTTCTGAGCACAGGGGTAAAATGGTGCATGGGAAGTATACATTAGTAAGGTGGTTGTCTAAAGGATACTTGGAGATACCTGAAGTTGAGAAAAGCTAGCTACAAACGCATGATACAAGTCATCCTAAATAAGAGTTGGACTGTAGTTACACAGCATATTCTCTGTATGAGCAAAGCCAGCAAAGCCTACTTTCCTCTTACCATGCTTTCAGCAACTTATATTGGTGGGTTTTTTGACATCTTAGAATGAAAATATTAACCCTCTGGATCCTTTCCACAGAGGGAGCCTATGTGACTAGCTTGGACTAGGAATCAAAGCATGAGATTGTTAAAATAGGTAATAATGGGAGAATAATCCCTCTCTGGCTGATTAGATGTACTGGCATGTCTTCAGTAGCACTTCACTGGCAATAAAGCCCATGCTCCAGAAGTCTGTTTGCATGATGGGCTCCTCCTCATAAACTCATGTGTAAGGGTTTCATCCAGAGGCAGGGAACAGAAGTCTCTGGCAGGCCAACTAAACAGATGATAAGCCTGTTCCCATCTCCAGGGCTGCCACCAGGGAGACTGGCAATGCATGTGCAGCTCTGCATGCTGGGGGCTCCTTCCACTAACAGTGTGTAAGAGCAGAGGAAAATCCAGGCAGCAGAGGACAGGATCTGTAAATATCACCTCAAATCAGCAACATGTCGGGATCTGGTCCTCCAGTTCGAAAGGTCCTGCCAGCCCTGCCAAACATGGACACCCCCTATGAGACCCTGTTGGATTACCTACAGAGGAAGGAGCAAGCACTGAGGCTGTGCTTTGCTAGATAAAAACTTCTGGAAATAAATTCTCAATCTTCTGTTGTGGTTACTTCCAGGTAAACTAGCATCCTATCTGTCAGGCATTCAACAGTAAATCCAGCCTCTGACCTTAGTTTTCATACTGTTGAAAAAGCTACATCTCAGCATTTCATACCTCCTTCTGTCCCCCAAAGCTAACTCAAGGTAAGTATCTCTTTTTAGAGGCTCCTGCTCCAGACAGTTGCCTGCTCTCCATTCATGTGGGGAAGAAGTATGGATAAGGTCCATGCCTAACAGAAAGTATCATAAGACACCTGCAAAAGCTTTAGCGTATTCAGTTCTGCTCAAGACCTTGTAAATAGAAGGGAAATCTACTGAATTTCAGTGGGCAATGATGAGAATGCCTAGTAAATCTTTGTGCGCCAAAGACCCATCTACAAACCACATGGGACACCGCCGTCAGTCAGAGTCCAGATGACAAAACTGCAGGTGGACTAAGTCCATGAGAGTTTGGCTTTTGATTGCACTGTGAGCAGGTTTTTAACCCCATAGACCCAATGTTTCTGTCGTGACATAACCACAGTCTATTGCATTCTTTATAGACTGGCTCTGCAACATTTGTCTTGTTAAAGATAGCCCAGAGTCTCAGCCATAAAAAAGCATGACATTTTGGTTCTGCCCTCATTTGCACAGGTTCAGCATTTTCCCCTGCTATTTCCCATTTATCTGCCCCACCCTTCATAACTACCAGGATGTTTCTCAGGCCTTTTTTTTGTCTTATCCTTTCCTGCAAGCCTTGTCTGAAATCTTTATCATAGCACCTCTTAACACATCTGAACCACCATATTATTGTCAGACTTTCTGGTCATCTAGAAGCCAGCAACTTATGCCAGATTCCTGTAAAGTAACACATCTTCCATGTCTTGCTTTGACAGCTAGGCACTGGACAGCTGAAGTCTATTTAAAAAGTGCTAAAAATAATTGTTCTTTTTGTTGTGAAAATCAGGATTAAGCCGCTGTTCTATGCTAGGAATGTGTGGGGCTTCCTGCAGGGACTCAGAGACTTGCTCCAGCAAGGCTATTTTTAGAGCATCCAAGTTCCATAAACACGTACTAAACAGAATTTTTTGCAATGCTTAAAGCAATGCTTTAGCAAATTTGGTCCCATCTTCGTTCTGGCTTGCTGCTTATTTACTATTGGAACTTCATAATCTGCAAAAAGGAAGAGCTGGTTGGTAGCAACAAATTCTCCATTGCCTCCCCCCCGCTTTCCCTCTACCCTTGATGGCAAACACATTCCTCCTGCATTTTCAAGGGCAAGTCTGGATATCAGGGGTCTGGATATCATGAACTCAGGTCTACTTTCCTTCACAAAATATATGACAATCTGCTGCCCCTTGTGAACATGGGGCAAAAGATGGTTGCAGTTTTACTGTAGCAGCAGCAAATCTCTGATAGTACCCTGAAGAGCAAGTGGAGCTCTGAAACACAGGGGACTAGGGAGATGCATTTGACAGTTTGGCGGGACTTTCTTCTCCAGGTATCAGTGACTGAGAGCAATCCTTCTCTTCCTCCACCCACATCTGAACTATATGGCTGTACTAAACAAATGTCCCAAGAAAGGGATGGAGCTGGCCAAAAATACTTTTACTACTTGTGGGGTGATGCTCCAAATTGTCTCCCCATAGGTTACATGCAAAACTCTTCCATCTGCACTTTCCTGGGGAGCTAGGATATTTTAAAATTACATTCCAGGCAGCAACAAAAGCAGTAGCAGATTATGCTAGCCTTTAACTTAATGAATTCTGTAAAACATCCAAGCAGTTTGTCTACAAAATATTTTTGAACTAGAAAGCACCCGGAAGCATATGTAGCTTAGAAAAGAGCTATTTTCTAACACTTTCTTACAGTGTTGTTGTCAATTCTCGGTGCCTTGGTAGGCTCCTGGCCATGAATATCCCTCAGCAACTTTGGTTCCCTCATGCTGCCATTTTTCCCCTCATGCTTCAGGCACCAAGCAGACATCCTTGAATACCTCAGAGCTTGGCGATACACAAAACACCCTCATGCCACTCCTTCACTAAGCATGCTATTTGCCTGCTGTCTGGCCAGCTGGGTGTGTTTCCCTCCAACACCTGAGGTACAATTCTCCACCTGACTGGGAACAGTGAAGCACCCACTTTTTTAGGGCAATTTCTGCTCTTGTGGCTGGCCCATACTCTCTTAGAAAGGATGCTGGCTGTGCCTATGCAGAGGTCTCGCTTGCCATTCAATACTTTCCAGTGTAGACGTTTACACAGCAAAGTGACCTGCTAACACTATGAGGGAAAGCTGAACTGCTGCTCTTGAACAGAGACCTCGTGGGCATGGCTGGGAAGAGACGGTTTGGGAAGAGGGTCATCTTCACACCGCCTGGGTTGAAAAAGCCATTGCCTGGTTCATGGCCCAGCCACCGTGCTCTCAATCTCCTGTTTTTTGATGAGGAGCTCAGTGACAGAAAGCTGGATGGCAGGATGGCGGAGTAAGCTGATAAAAAGATAGATACGCACGAGGGCGGCAGGAGGGCTGTTCTTAACACCTTCACTGTTCGCTCTTGGACTTGTTTCATTCAATAGTTAAATACCTGAGTCACAAGTAATGCAGAACTTAGTTTTTTTTTTTTTTTTTCACATGCACACCTTATTTCATTTTTTGTCCTATGCAGCTCTGTAAACTTCTCCTTTTAGCACTTCTGTCTCAACTGTTAGCAACACCTGGATCACATATTTAATTTGCTTTTTAGCTTGTTAGCTTTAAACAACCACCACACTCCATCAAAGGAAGCACAAACCCCGAACAAGAACCCTATTAACCTCTGTTACCCATATAAACTAATTACCTCTAATCCCTCCCCTCCCCAGTTACCCCCGGAGAGGCGAACTGCTTTTATTAGCTTCCTGCTCCTCGGGAGTGAGGCCCCACCGTTCCCATGCCGGTGACGGCGCGTGCCTCCCTCGGCAGCCCTTGCCCAGCCGCGTGCAGCCTGCGGGTCCCGGAGGGAATGGCGGGGAGCTGCTTTTCACCACGGCTTTTGCTCACACCTGGCTGCTGGGCCTGCAGTTGCGGGGGGTGACCTTTAGCTTCTGACCTTGGACTACGCTTCAAGTTTTAAATGGGCTTCCCCTCTGCTGATTAAAGCTTGTTTGCTCAAAGTGAAGGGATTAAAAAGAGTAATTACAATCCTGCTAATTTATATGATTCTTCATGCTAAACCATGCCTGCATGCATAGACATTTGTGAGCACATGTGCCTGGGACATTTTTTGGTGTATTTGTTTTAAACCTGTGCCAGCAGTGAGGTAGACAAAGATTATTAACTGGCTGCTGTTAGTCCTCTCTGTGCCATATATATGTCAACACACATGATCGTTCTTCCTTTTGCATTAAGAACAAACTGCAAGCAGTGAGACATTTGGGGATGCTCAGCTCTTCCTTCTGAAACACTATTCAACAAGTAATCTGCTGGGAAAGGTGAGAGGGACTGCGACTATGCTGTGCAGCTCCACGTATCTTTCTGGTCATCTCCTTCTTCGAACAGAACCACATCTGCACATTTCCAGCGCACAATCTACCAAATTTTCAGTGTAAGGCAGTCAGAGGTACCTACACTGTGCACACGGAAATGAGTAACGGCACAGTATATGCTTACTGCATGCAGGCAAAGGCACTGTTGGCAAGAGTCCAATAAAACAGAAGGCAGCAAATGAGGGGAAAATGCCTGTTCCACACTTGGAGAATAGATTTTCAATAGGAAGTCTGAGGCTGTATCCCTTCTGATAAATGTCAGGCAAATTGAGTGGATCAATTTGGAGCTGAAAGCAAGAGGGTGGTACTGCGCTCTGGCACCTTGGCAACCCTGTCTTAATCATTTTGTGTGGAAGAAGGTGTCAGATGGACAGCCGGGGAAACTGTGCTCCCCGCTCTGCAACTGGACAGTGCAGATGGCTGCATGCAGACCCAGCTAAAACCCAAGGTGTGATTCGTATTCACCTGAAGGGGCTTTAGGTTAGGGCTTAATTTGATCCAAAAGTTTCTTTTAGGGTCTTTTCAACCTGCTTCATGGTATGGGCCAGGAGGGTTGTTTGGATCAGGACTTGATGACGTCTCAGGGGAGCCAGAGCCCTGCCAGGGCTCTGTGGCCGTTCTCCAGCAAATGCCCGCGGCACACCTCATGCTGCAGGGCATGAACAGGGAGGGCCTAGGCACGGCCAACACGCGGGATTCGGTTGACCTCATTGTAACATCGTCAGTCATAAAACTGCGCATCTCTCTAGAAAATCCAGCTAGCACAGCAGGCCACCATGAGGGGCAAAAGGTGTTTTTTTTCACCTGAAAAACGTTACAGATGGGAACAGGCGCCCGGGCAAGCACTCCAGAGCCTACAAGATTTTGTTTATCTTTTATTCCATCCGAGGCTCTACGAGACTCTAGTATCACCGCCTAAGTAACCACAAGCATAAAGGGTGAATGTGACTTGCTGGCCCGTTTCTCCTCTTCACTTTTCTCCCCCTGGCCGCGTTTCCCGTTTCCAGACCCTGCCCTCCAGGACAAGCCTCGTGCCGTCCTGCCCGCTGCTGGGCCCGCGGTGGCTGTGGGCACAGGGCGGCCAAGGGGGACGCCCCCCTTTCCCGACCCCGCGGGGGTCTCTCGCGCACTTCGTGTCTCCCTCTTTGGCAAATCCTGCCTTGCAATATCACTAGCAAACTCCGCGGGGGAATGCGGCAGCAGTGAAATTAAGGCAGCAGATTAGAAATGCTAAAAAATTTCAGCGCAATCCTACCCCCCCCCCATCGTTCTCTCCGGGAAACTGCTTTCAATCACTTTATGTACTGAAAACAAACATGAAAGGAAAAACTCTCCTCTGCCTTCAGTTGTCAGAGCAAAAACTAGAATTCCCTGAGCTCTTTTCAGAAGTGCTAATATTCTCCCCCAGGCCTTCATTATATCGCACACAGATCTGCAGTCCTCTGCACAGAGACACAGAGGGAACAGCCTTAAAAAGTTGGGCTGCTTTATTTATTTATTTGTTTGTTTGTTTGTTTGTTCATTAAAAAAAAAGAAAAAAAAAGCCCATGCCAGCAAAAAGCGGCTTGGAGCCTGCAGGAAAGGGAAGCCCTGGCTTCAGCGGCAATCCGATCGGAAATGTTAAGTCATTGTTACGGGGGCACCCTGACCCAGATACAGAAAAAATAGAGCTGAAACCCTGATCCTCCTCCTTTAGCTCAGAACCTGTAGGGTAAGGGCTACGTATGGCTCAAAGTAACCGAATTACGTGTCTGCAGGTAGGTAAACTTCTGCCTGCTGTGACTGTGCAAAACTGTGCGCTCTGTGCTCCTGGTGAAAAACTCCCAGTGCACACATTTCATTGCCATTCTCCCCTCCAAGCATGTCAGTTTTGTCCGTGACCCTCTGCCCTCAAGCTCAGGATTAACCGGCCCTTTTTTTTTAGGGGAACAAATTAGGCTTAAAAGTCAAAATTCCTACTGGAGGGGAACACTGTGACATTTTAAAATCCAGGCAACTCTTCAAATCACTATTAAATTTCCCATCAAAATAAAAAAGCTTACTTTCAGTGTGATCAAAATGTTGCTCTCATTTCAACAACAGCAGAAGCATTTTTGTTCAGTTTCAATTTTCTTCCAGTACTTTAGAAAAAAGCTTGTGTTGAAGGGAAAAGTTACTTCCAAAAATAGGAGTAAAACTTTCAGCAAGATAAAGTTTACGATGACATTTCTTAAATTTACTGAAATACTTTAAAAAGGACTCCACACAATGAAATGAAATTACAATTAACACACTGAGGAGAGACTTTTCATTTTTAACATAGCAGCATTTTCCATTGGAAAAAATTCTGCCAGGAAATTTCTGAGACTGCAGGAACAGCTTCCTCCCACAGTTATGGATCCTATTCTCTTGCTCATCTTATTTTTCATCTATTTATAACCTGAATGAATCCTGTCCAGGCCTAGCTAAAATATAACCTGAGAATGGAAAGAGAAACAACATCAACGCTCTCCTTTCTCCTCCTCAATGAACGGGTTTGTCAGCCACAGTGAAGGCGTAACGTAAATATGCAATGATTGTAAATAATGGGTTTTGTAAAAAGAAGAAATTCTCTTCTGTGTGCCTTACCCGTTCACAGCATACTCAGTTTCACTTGAATGGGAGCACCCCACCTAACAACACGGATAAGGCACTGAAGTCCTGTAGGACAGGAATTTGCTCTGTTAGCAGTATGTCAACAAGCCACTGGACCCTTAGCCTCAGGGAAGAAGTTGTGAATCCCTTCCGTGGCCTAAGGGCTTGAAAATCCAACCCCACACTCGACGAAGCCACTTTTTACCAGCTTGTGAATGAATTTCTAGGCCTATACACACTGGATGCTCTTGGTCAGATCTTTATTAGCGTAGCTCCAGTGACTTCAGTGGAACTACGCCAGCGTCTGCCACGTGAGGATCTAGACTAAGATCATGATATAATTACTCCTGGTAAAAGGAAGTAAAGCTTAAAACCTAAGCCAAGCTTTAAAATAACAGCAGAGAGCACTCTGATAGCCCTGTCCTCTGCCAGGTTAAGTTTGAAAGACCAGCAGAAGCAAAACTATGCCCAAGTCTCAGCTGCTGACATTTGCTCTCTTGCATATCAACTTCTGCTGCCTCTAGCAGAGGGTCAGGGCAGACGAACCCCTCCATTCCACAGCCCCCTCTGAAAAGGATTTGAGTCAGGGCCCATGGCGGGAGGGATGTCTCTTTTGGTAGTCAGGCACCCAAAATACAGGGCAGCTCATCCTGAATGTGAACCAATGATCATCAAGTGGAAAGAGAACCCAGAGGGTAAAGAGGGCGCAGACGGCAGGAGGGAATGACTGGAGAACTGACGCAACACAGGAAATGTGGAAGTGCAAACTCACTTTCTGCTTTGCCTTGCAAATGGAACAAAATCCAGTAACTTTAATAAGCAAACACATAATTTCTCATTAAAGAACAATGAAGAAAGGGAAGTATCATTTTGGGGAGAATTATGTGGCAACCAGGCACCACATTAAACATAATGTAAAGTAATAAGGGGACACGTGTTTAGAAAAAGGCATTGGTAGTTTGAAGCCCTACATTCATGTGCTTTATTTAGGTATCCGTATTAAAGTAGGTCATGTGTGTATATATATATAAAAATTTTTAACTGGAGAAACTGGGAACAAGCCCCAGTATAAATGATTGCTCCTAAATACTATAGGTTTCCTTACTAATTCTCAGGTCATATCACCCACTTATAATCGCCTACATTTTTTTAGCATATTACAATCACAAGTATTGAAGGACCACACAAACAGTACCCTCACTCCTGGAATAATTCCAGCACAGAAATGACATTTATAACACACTGCCAACAGCCATCCACATCAGCCCCCTCAATTTTTAGATCACAGTTTACAGCGGATAGAGCTTTTTTGTCTCTCACTTTATTCGCACTGCCTAAAGGAGAGAAATAAAAGAAAAAAAGCTCTAAAACATTACTGTATTCAGCCCTTTTAAAAAAAATACTTCAAGTACCATTCCAGGCAGGTTTCTCAAACACCCTGGGTAGACGTTAACCCTAATGTTCCATTGCATGCATATGATGTGTATGGAAATAAAGATTCATTTGGGTTTTGCCTGCTTGCACAGGGCATCTTTTGCATTTGTCCACATCTATGTGAGTTAGATGAATAAACTGGCATACTGATTTGAGCCAAACTTTGAAAACAAGACACACCGTAAGACACATGCCTAAATTTATAGCAAGGCACCTACATCAGGGAAATAACAGACTTTCAACTTCCTCTGCTCAAGAGCCTTGTAGTTTACAATTAGACCAGCTGCTTAAATGTGCTGTATAAATCCTAGGATATCAAACTGGAAGCCTATGTTTAGGAAGAACCTCCCACTCTTTAAAGTTGTAAATATTTTTAGCACTGTATCTCTTAATCAGTTGGCTGTCCCAATATTGGAAGGCACTGAATAATTTTAACTTTCCCCAGATGTCATCTCAAAGGATTGAGCCTTTACTCCAGTGTCTGGGGCTCAGGATTTGAGTGATACACCACTCAAAATCACACGCATCCCCTTCATTTCTTTTGTGTCTCAATGCATATTAGAAAATGTTACGATAAACAAATTAGCCTGCTGCTGAGCATCTAATAAAACAGTCAAGTTTGCTTACTTGCCTCACTGGAGTAATCCTGAGAAAATCAATAAAGTAGTCAAGATACAGCCATGCCATTCATGTGGAAGTTGTAGTTCAGGTAGAAGTTGAACGTGGCATCCCTCAGGCTGTTTTCCAAGCCCAAAGAATTTTTAACTATCATTACAACACTGAATGAATGCCAGGCGACACACATAATATACACACACACACACACCCCTGCCTATTTTATTTTTTACTAGAGAAAAAACCTCTCCAAAGCTGATTAAATAACTATATTATTTTATGATTTATACTATGCCCAGAATGTTAACCCTCATCTTCAGAATATACTCAAGACATGGGGCATCAACAAAGCAACTTACTCTTGTTAAAGGCTACTCTTTTGGAATGACCCCCTGCTTAAAGAGCTTGCCTCAAATGACCCTCCAGCGCTGATCGTAATTTTCTCTCTCTTCTCTGAGATCAATTCTGGCTGACAGCTGATCTCAGTCTCTTCAGTCTTTGATTAAGTTCGCTCTTGTAGCCAGGATACAACAGAGGTAAGGCTTGCAAGGGGAAGTAATTTCTTTTCTTAGACGAAGGCTGGCCCTAGACCGAGGTGAAGCAGACAGTCTCCTAGGACAACAGACTGCACACGAAGGTGAAATTGTCGCGGCCCTTCTGCTTACTGTGCCCACGCAGGAGCCCTGGTGCGTTGGGTGGCTGCTGCTTCAGAAGCAGCAATGGGCAAATGGAGCAAGGGTACTTCTAGAGGAGGGGGCAGGAAGCATCTCCTCCCAGCAGTGGGGTTGCTCTCCCCAGCCCTCCACACCTCATGAAGTAATGGGAGCAGCAGATCTGCAGGTATCTCCCTCTCAACTCTTCTCCCAGCTTTGACCTCCTTTTTGTCCCAAGCCTGGCCCAGCCTTTACCTTCGAGGCAGCAGAATTCATTTCTGCTTGTGCTGCTGAGCAGCTTGAGCCAGCAAAGCTAAATAGCCCCAGAGTTAGAAAAAATGGACAAGCTTTCAGACACTCAAGTGCTTCCCATTTGATTAAGCTATCTTCTGAAAGTAGAGTGTATTCAAATAACAGAATACCCTTTAAAACTGGCAACAAATGCACTTAACCAACAGGATCTGAAAGGATGGGATGAAGAAGGGTAGATAAGGTAAATCAATAAGCTGTCAAACTGAAAAGAGCCCTGCATAAAATGAGAGGGATTTCAGGTGTTTCTCAGTGTGAAAGGAGAGAGACAGCTAACAGGAATGATTGGTCTACGCATTATGACCCACTTGGTAAAAGCAAAACTTGGTATCAGTTTAGGAGGTACCAATGGCAGAGTGAAGTATGGCTGTCCAGTGGGTTCCCAACCAGTCAGTATTCAAAGGTCTTGAATTTAGAGGGGCCACCATCAAGCATGGAAGAAGCTGAAGCTTGATCTCAAAGTCAGTCTAGTCTCATAGCTCATACAAACCCTTTAATGTGCTATTGCAACCCTGCTGCAAGATGTAGGGTAGCATTGCTGAAGACCCACTGAAAGGAAGCTGTATCAACAATGCTTTGAATGCTTTTTTGGCAAGGTCAACATAGGGTAAGTTAGGGTACAGCATGTGCAGACACCCTTACTGGAATAAAAAAAAAGCTCAGTTTTTCATTGCACATAGTATACAGCTTGCCACACAAACGGAAAGGTCAACAGTGAAGACTTGACTGATATTCTTCAAGGACAATACACAGGAAAAGAGGCCCTGCTATTAACCACAGCACTACAGGCCCAGCAAGAAGGTTTTATTTTCCTGAGGTTGAGGGTAAGATAACTGTGATGCATCCAGCTGGCAAGGTTGTCAAAGAATTTCCCCAAGGCACCGACTGAGCCTACCAACTCCACTGGGCAAGATAAACAGATGTACCAAGCACATACTGAGATCTCCATGAGTATACTAATCACGCTTTACACCATGTCTCGAAACAATCCCACTAAGGTTTCTTTCATGGATGCGATGACCTAGATATTTGCAAGCAGCGCAGTAGAAGGCCATAGCATTATTCTCCTGGAGTTATCTGCAGAATTCCACAGCCACATGAAATCACTGTGCACTGAGGATAACAAATGATCCCGGTTCTTTGCAGTTAGTTATAATTTTAGTAGGTTAAAGGAAGAAGCACAGTCTAAGGAGACAGACTCAGGAGAAATACCAAAGAAATCATCTCAGCTTATCTTTATGTCCTCCTTATGCCAAAATCTCCCTCACCCTTCAACATCCTTCTCCTCCTCCCCCCGCCACCAGCAGGAATGAAATAATCAGGTTTAGCAGATGAGCTTTATTGCCAAGAACATCTGTTTTGAAGCATACCTTTTCATCAGGGCTAATTGAGTATTTCTAGGATGGAGTGCTTTTTAAAAAGAAGATGTGAATCTGATGCTAAAACTGAAAATAAAATAATTCACCTTTTATCATCTTTTGGCATGGCAGCATATAGGAAAACAACAGGGTCAGCAACAGTGTCCATACTGAAAAATTCATGTTTCCGGATCTGTCATTTGCCTTTCACCTTCCATGTACCTGATAACTCTGCTCAGGGTTTGCTGAAGACAGAAGATTATTCATCTGAAAGTTGCAATCCCTTAATTAGTGCTAATACACACCCAAGAGGATCCCATCATAATTAGTGCAGTTCTGTGAAAGTATTGGAGAAAAAAGACTGTTCTACATATAGGCTGCTGTACCATCAGATTGACAAGCAAACTGCAAAACTACTTAAAAGCAACAGAGGGCTGAATCTTGCTCTCCTTCCATTTATGTCACTTTAGTGCCTCTATTGTAAGATACAGTTGTGTAAGCGAGAGGAGAATCAGCCCCATAATTAAGGTTATCTCCATGCTCTGAGAATGCAGTTCTTCCTAAAACACTGCAACCATTCTGGGGGGGTTTGAAATAAGGTAACAACTCTGACAATACAATATTGGACTGGAGCAGTAACAGAAAAACAGCCTGAGTTGTTCAGAGGCCATGTTGTACTTTCATTTGTCATTGATCTGCCTTTTGCTCATTAAAAGCAATGGTGAAATCACACTGGTTTCCATAGCACAAAATCAAGCCCATGTACCACGTGTCTGACCAGGCTAAAAACCTGCAACTAGTTGTCAGTGTCTATTAGTGCTGCACAGCACCTGCACATAGGTAGCAACAGACTTGGATTAAGTTTTGTTTTATTCTGTGATGCAAGCGCTATGTACAGTATCCTCCTAACTGCACAGGTTACTGGTCCAATTCTGCTGCCCTGGGCAATAGCCAAATCAGTGCATAGAACAGGCCCTGACATTAGACACCCTCAAAATCAGTTAGATGCACTTATATTTTGCAAAGTACTCAGAACAACTGAAAAAAAGACCATGCAGCATGACAGGAGAACCACTATGTTCAGGATTCAGAACAATTAAACCCAACAAAGATAGAGAGCTCCAGTGAATATTTTAAAATAGCAGCTTGCCACTTAAATGGTGAAGTACTAATTTTGTTAAATAATTTTTAGTTAATTTACTGTCCAGTGGGATTCAACAGTCAAGAGACAGCTCTTTTCCTCCAAGTTAAAATACCACAGTGGCAAACCTTGAGTAAGCGTATCCCCACTGTGTTTCTTTAACAGTGTAAAACCACTTGCAAAAAAAAAATGTAGACTCTCCAAGCCAGGTCACCCTTTGACTTTGTTCTTGAATTCCCCCAACTGCTTGGCTGAAATCCTTGCCTTGTGGCAGCAAGAGGGAGGCTCTGCATGGACTGCTGGAGCCCAGACTCCGTTTCCACTCTGTTAGCGCATCCTTCCTGCTTCGCTCGCTTTGTCAGTCTACCTCAGTCCTCCCCTTTTAGCTCATGTGTTAGTGCAGTCATTTCCAAATTAAAAATTAAAGACATTAAATCAATACAGTCCTCAGAGCTAACAAACTGGGTCCAAGCCTCATTGTTCACTCTTCTTCCTTGCTTCCTTTCCTCTGTGTTCTTGCTTTTGTGGTTTTTCACTTCTCCCGTATGTGGAATCACTTATGCCAAAGGCACCAGATTACGAATGCGGCACAGGCTCTGCCGGAAAGAGTTGAAGAACTAGATACAGGTAAGTAAGTGCTGGATAGCGGAGGCAAAGGAGCTTTCTGCAGCTCTGTTTAAAGGCAGAAACACTGTACTTGTCTCCTTCTCAGCCCCGCTGCAGTGGTCACCTTCCAAATAAAACAACAATTAAGGCATCTCTCTTACTAGCCAAAGATAAACCTCCTCTTTTTCTTATCAGAAGAACACAGTTGCTGGTTCAGTGTTTGGAGGACTAGGGATCTAGGTTCAATGCCAGGTTTGGACAGATCCTTCCCTAACTCTTCGTGACATGTTACAAGAAGCAATAAATTGAAGACACATAGTATATAATGGAAGACATGGATGGACCTAGGCTAGAGAAAGAATAGAACATTTGTAAGTGCTTTCTCAAGCCTGGACAGCAAAGAAAAGCTGAGGTAGTTTGGCTTCTCTTGACCACTGTAGAATGAGCCAATTCCTTCTACAGTAAAAAAAATATATATTTTTATATATATATATATACACATATATATATATACACACATACATACACATACATGTAAAACTATGTACATGTTCTTATAAAAATTAAAACAGTCAGCATCCCTACAATAATAAGCAGATTCAAACATCAAACTTCTAAGCTTGTATAACTGGGAGGGAGGAAAAACATTTTCTAAGAGATGAAAGTCACAAAGGGTGTGCCTGTCTCATTTTTCTTCTGCTCCAGTTATATACAATGCACAGCATGTGGCGGCTATCTGACACGGAGATTCTTAAAGTTTTGTGCCACTACAATGGTGAATTCGAAGGAGCATGCTACAAACAGCATGGCCTCAATTCATACTTGTTTTACTAACTCACTGTGCCTATTTTTATAGCCTATTTGAGAATTCCTTGCTCTACAATGGTGACATAGTTATAATTTATGGCAGTCAGACTCCTAGTAACATTTCTCCCAAGCAACCAGCATTTTGACCTCTGCACTTTCAGATGCTCACAACCTCTTAGGGAGAAAGGAGGAAAAAAAAAAAAAAAAAAAAAAAGCAAAGTGTGATCATCTGCAGAAGGGAAAACTTAAGCAAGGTCTGCGGCTACTCTACCTGCTCTTGTCTCCCAGCATTAACTTATAAAAGAGATGTTGTCCTCTCTCAGTGTGTCTACATTATTGTCTTAGCTCACATCAAGACTGAGCTTCTGAAGCAAATCTACTAATCATTTTCACATCCCACATTTTGATTCACACCAGAGAGTGGTCTTGGAGATTTTGAACTGGATTTTTTTTTAGCTTGAAATTAAATTGGAAGATGTGCCCCAAGAGTGCACCTAATGTTCTCCAACAGTTTGGAGGCATTCAGCTCACTGGTACTAGACCAGAGCCAGTCCAAAGTAAAAACCCCCAAATGTATATGATATGAACATCAGTCCTCAGCACCATCTTTTCCTCTCCTCTTGCAGCGTGCTACTTGCTAACATAGGCATAGCCTCTGAAAGTAGTCTCTAACACCCACACCTCCCCTATGGCCTAAATGAGCATGGGCCACTGGGCCACTGCTGGGCAGAAGCCCCAGGGCTCCAGAAGCAGGTCCAGGGAGCAAAGATGCCAGCGGGTGCATGGAGGCTTGCCTCGGTGGCCGCTGCCCTTCTCCTTCCTTCACACCCCATTCCTGGTGAAGCTGGGCTTACTCTCTTACTCTGCAAGGGATTGTTCCAAATTAACATTTGCCTTCCACTGGAACGTCTCCCAAGTCACAGAAATGCAATTTCCATAGAGACACCGTGCCCATGGATCTCTCTAGTAGAAAATCAAGTGTTGCAACTCCTGGCAAGCGGGATGACTCCCTGACCAGAGCTCTCTGCCAGCTAATGCTTCATATACGGTTGAGTGCTGAGGAGAAGCTAGGCGGGAGGGCAGCGCTGACCTTCCCTATCTCTAGCACTACACAGCACGTGGCAGGAAATGGCATTGTAAGAGTATATGCACAGCAGGGCACTGAGGGAAAAATGCAGATTAATTAGATCACAGATGAAAAAGAATGGCAATCCCTGTATTTGGAGTCAGCATTTTTGAGAATGAGAAAACAAAACCTTTGTACTTATGGTTCAGAAGAACACAGTGTAAAACTTATTTGCGGTTTGAGGCTAAATATCTTTTAAACTCACAATAGGATTTTTACAGAGGTCAAATAAATTTTTTAAAGAAAAAAAGAAAAGGCAGGCTTAAACACTACAGAAAACCCATCATTTTGACTAGTTATAGTAACAAGTATCAGGCTAGCAATATCCTCCAGCCAACTCTTTTTGTCAGAATTCATCATCGCAAGCATTGCAGATGGTCCCTCTGCAGCTTTATAAAACCCTCAACAGAATCTGGCTTTTGTGAACTACCTAACCTATAAGATAACACAGCTGCCCAATGAGGCTTCCTTACCCGGCGCACACTGGTACCTGGACATTATAAGACAGAAAGCTCCAAATAGATCAAAAACTACACAGTGAAAATAAATATATTATTTAAATATATAGAGAGGTAGCAGAAATGGTAGCTAAACCATGTGTTATAAACAGAAGAAATACTAAAATAAAGTATATCTTACCATGTGCCTTCATATGATGACTTTTCCCATCAACCACAAAGTTTTGGTTGGGTTTATGACATGTACTCAGGAAGCTTCAACCATATTTACAAATGTGTCACGGCATAGCCAAGGCCTTCAGGGTGCCTTATTCACTAATTAAATGGATGCTGGCGGGCTGAGTGCCAGTCTGCGCCATTATACAATTATATTAAAAGGTCTGGATGATGTAGAAATTTCATCACCCATTTGGGATTGTAACAGGCCATTTCGCTTTATTTACTAATATCAGTTTATTATAGTAGGTACTGTCATTAGCGTTCAGTCAGCCAGCGCTGAATTTACAGTCAGTCCTACGCAAGCATGTGCTATTGTGTATTAATTAGTGAAGTGCTAAGTGTACCATGTGACCCATTTTTCTGAGATCTGCAATTAGCAGCTTTACAAAGACATCTTTGAGGACCTGAACGCAAGTTAATCTGGAGGAAAACAGCAAAAGAAACAATCAGCAAAACATTTCGAACAGGATTTAATATAATGCTGCCTAAAATTGAAAGGCCCCGAATCTATGTGATCGGTTTTAGGATACTGGCAAAGTACCAAGCTTCTGGAAGGAAAATCCCAATGGAGTACACTGCCCTTCATGTTCGCATATGTTTTTGTACATTTTGGAGGCGGCAAAATCTGACCCAGCATATTTGCATGCCGTATTGTAATATGACATCATTGTAATGGCCATAATTTGAAAGAGAAAACCTGTTATTCCTAGTCAGATACCCACTGCACACATGACATTTGCTTCATTAATCACTTTAAGACCTAAAGAAAGCCAAGCATCTTCATTTTCTACAAAAGAAGCTGAGAGATTTTCTTCACTGAGCTTGTGCAGTATTCAAAAGGCCTTTGCTGCTTATTATGATTCGCCTTTGCTTACTTCTCCGTCTTACTAAAGGGCAGACTCAGCAAGACTCAGCAGTCCACCTTACTCCTGCTCTTAATATTCCCTTTGGATGGCTCTAGGTCTTCAAAAAGGACCTAGCTGATATGAATGTCTAGGCCCAGAGACTTCGGTTGCATTTAGTCTGGCTGAAACTGAACCCACAAGCAACCAGATTTCTCCTAACAAACCCTTACAAGAAACTGGCTTTTAAAAATTAGTTTTGATTAATGATGAGGGAAAATAGTGAGGATCAGTTCAGGTAAGCACTACAATTTGCAGTCTGTCCAAATGAAATCAAACATTTTGAAGTCCTTTTCTTGTCGAAGGTGTTATCTGCTCCTGAAATTGCTGGCAGTTGCTTCTTGCCTTCTGGCACTCTCCCCTTCACCCACGAGCACACAGTACCCCTGGGGTTTCATGAGAGTTGCTTCCTCCTAGCACACTCCCAGGACTTCTATCTTTTACCCAAATGAGAAATACTATGTGGCAAATTTCTCCCTCAGTCCCAGTTGAAACCACTGAGCAATGACTTAAAATAAAAATAATGCTTAAACCTCAAAGTTAAACAATCGAGCTCAAGCCCAAGGAAAGGTTTCTGTAACAGTTTGGTGCAAATTAGTTTGGCTCCTGATTTTATAAAGGCTGGCTCAAATCCTAGATTTTACCGACACCTGTTAGCAGCCATTGGCCACATCTTCGGATTTTACTTCTGATACGGTGGCATTACTCCAAGAAAAATTCTCCAGTAGGTAACACAGATGGGCAATCAGCACCTACCAAACAGATCAGTGTGAATACTGTGTGCGATAATAGCTAGAATGAGGATTCATCATGTTTATCTGACCTGATATGCTAGCTGACATATCAATTTAGTTAATGAGACACTCAGCTAACATTTCCTGCACCAGAGCTGTTTACAGGCTAGGTCTATCTCACCAGGCATATTCAACTGGCAGAAAACCCTGTCCAGATCCAAGTGACAAGTGTCACCCAGACCTTTTGGAGGTCTCAAGGAAGACCTTGACAAAGTCCCCCAGATTCCTGTGGAAAACTCTCATTTCTCACTGCTCTCCTGGTCTCTGAGGAGCAGCTGCAGTTAGACCCTACAATCCCAGCCATGAAGGTGATATGAACATGGGTAGAGCTAGAACCAGCACGTTATTTCTCAACATCAACAGAATCAACCAGCAGACTTTGTTTAAAATCAAATATTTGGGGATTAGATAGTTAGAGTACGGAGAAGCCTTAGTGAATGGCAGCACAGCGAAATCCAGGTCCCCTCTCCCTTGAGTGGATCCTTCTCATGTCTGTCAAATGATATGCAGGCACAGACTTGTAGTGCAGATTTGTAGTCCACCCATGTAAAACATTTCTTCAAACTCAAATTGTTTTACAGACATTCAATAAGCCTCTCCCTGCTCCTGTGAAGTTGGCTGAAGGCCTATTTTGCAGATGCCTAGGCTGAGGCATCAGTAACTGCTAGCGGGGGAGCAGTCAACCACTCTGTGATATTCCTTTCCCTAGAAAACCTTTAAACTTGATCCACACAGAGGACAGAAACATCATTTATCAGACTTGCTATTACTTCTAGGCATAGCTCCCGAGAAAAGCAACAGGAAAAAATCCTGACATTCCTTTCTCCCTCCCTACCCGTCCTGGAAGCCACTGGCAACCAAACTTAATGGAGCCAATACTCTTTGTACTATAAATTATCACTGTCAAAGCAGTGTTGTCATTAGTTACAGGAGTGCTTCACGATGTTTGGACATGTGCCTAAGAGCAAGAATGTTTACAGATCGGTCTGTCTGAGACTGACACATCGATACTCTACAGTCTCTTACCTGTTTCAGGTCCTACTAGAAAACAGATGATGACTGAATAATAAATTATCTAGACCGGGATAGAAAAGCCATGGCTGTGGAGCAGCTCCCAGGACATCATTGTAACATGTGGCTGGCCATGAAGCTATGTTGGCCATGGGGCTACTGGATAACCTCTGTCCCTTGCTGTTACCAGACTGAAGCTGATGCCTCTGGGTCCTCAGCAATGGTGCAAGATGATGTCTGTTGCCTCGCATTTGCTTTGACTGTCTTTAGTAATAACATTCAGTCCCCTCCAGGCAAATGTCTGTAGACCTGTTCAATGAATATGTCTTCAAGGCAATTTACTAGTAGCCTACATTTCCATAAACTGCAGCAAACAACCTCAGAAAAGCATCAAATAAGAAAGAGAGACTGGATATTTAAGATGTCTTTTGAACTTGAGCAACGACTAACTGCCACATGTGGACTCCAACACATTTTATCTGCACTTTCTCTTTCTTCTCAGTGTTCCCTTGTCACACCTACCCCCTTAAAACCCTTGCTTTTCCTATTGGCAAAATACTCTATTAGCTTCACTTTTAGAGATCTTTGGGCACCTATAGTTATTGCAGACCGGGAATTTGGATACTAAGCCCTACACTGCAATGAGGCTTTATAAGAATAAAGTTAGAGACAGTCTACCAATCCCTCTGTCCACCTCACCATTACTACAGCACTGTTCCTGCTAACAAATTATCTAATGATTCCCATAATCCAATGATGAACTCTTCTAAGGGATTCAAGAAGGCATCTCAATGAAGCATTTTAAACTGGCACACAGATAGATTATTATCACATAACAGTGCTAATTGCTCACCATACTAACCAGGCTAGTTACTGCATTATCCTGTTTCGGGCAGTAGGATTTTAGATGGAGGCTTTTTCCAAGATGAAAAGCCTCTGTGGTAGTTAGATTTAAATTTTCTTAAGAAATGTACCTGAATACCAAAATGAGTTTGAATTCCCAGCTGGTATCTCAACTCAGGCTACCAGAAATAAGACCAACAGTGCAGTAAAGCAAAGAAGATGTGTGCTGGTTGGAGGGCGTATTTCCAAGAACACTAGCAGAGTTGATATTCAAATGGAATGGTCCTTACTCACATGGCAACCACGATTTTTCTCTTTCAAAGCACAGAAGTTATCAGCCTGAATGTTCTCACTAGAAAAAGATTCTTATATCCTCATCCAAGACACACCAAAGCCAACAGAAAGATTCTTCTTAGCTGTTTTTTTTATATATTTCTAGAGTTTTTCAAATATGCATACTTTATTTATGAAAGACAGTGCTCACAGCTTCGTGACGCTAATTTCTAGCACCCTATCAGAAAAAATACAGCTTAAAAGGAAACAGCTTCAACACTCACCACTCTATTTTTTAAAACAAAAACTTGCCTGCTCATGTGTTAAAAGATTACCCACCCAGAATGGGGTATGCCCCGTTTTGTAGAACAGCTTGTCTCAGCAACAACAGCTGTGATGAAACATTACATGTTCCAGGATGAAGGCATCTCCATCAATGCCCTTCTGTTTAAAATAGCAAAAAAGATGTTGTGGCATTGCTCTTGTTCTTCCTCTCTCTTGCTCTCTCTGTCCCAGCTAATTTAGGCTTCCTAGTAGGCCTTCAACAGAAGAAGCCAAAACCAGGGGGTAGATCCTCAGCCACTGGATGTTAGAGCTCTGCTGCACTGAAGCCATTACAATTTACACTAGCTAAAGATTTTTCTGCAGGGCTTGAAGTGCAGTCAGTTGTTGTCTCTCCTCCCCCTTCATCACACAAACAAAATCTTCTATCTCATGTACAGTAATTCACTCCATATTATTGGGAAGGGGAGAGAACAGAAGGGGAGTTCCCTAAATCAGACGTTTGCTATCCAAGGCTTGGACCAAAACCCACAAAACTGTGAGAGATCAGAATGCACCACATGGAAATGATGATGGAAAAGCCCAATGCATAAATATACCAGCAGAGCCCTACTCTAGAGAACATATTATTGTAGGTTTTCTTTCTTTTTTTTTTAAAAAAAGAATTTATAGTTGTTGCATTTTTTTCTATAAAAATTTTCTTAGTTTCCTGCATTCTGCTTTTTTTCTTCTCTCCATAAATATCTCCCTTACCTTTACAGTCCCATATGTTCAAAAGGGAGATGGTACATTAGCAACTGGGCCAAGTACAATTGAAGAAATATGTAGGAACGCAGAGTGGGCTATGGGATGAATGGGAGGACTGCCTCATTTTTTTTGTGTTGATCATCTTGCTAGTATTGAAATGAAGCTGACGTGCTGTACGGCAAGTCCCTCTCACATCAGTGCAGGTTATAAAGCCACCAGTGTAGCAAACTACAGGGCAGAGCAGCCAAGTTGCCCATACTGCTCCTGCATGAGTCCTGTAGGAATTACAGCTCATGGGCTGCACTGTACAAACAAGGCTCCCTACTTTCAGGGTCAGCCCAGCTCTGATGTGACCCAAGCCAGCCAGGCATAGACCTGGCTCAGGAGTTTCTGCCTTGTAAATAGTGGGACTCATAGTGACTCCCACAGCCCTGGTAATGTCTCAACTGCATGCTGGGATGAAACAAAGCCAAGCACCATCCGCCCCTTCCTTGTTCCCCACTTTTCCCTCTTCCAAGGGTCTGGTTTCCAAAGGAAGGAAACCCATGCGTATGTGGGGGCCCCTCCACAGCGGGAGCCACTCTGCCATCTAATGTGGTTCCTAGTCTGCACCATCAAAAGATCAGGACCGTTAGGTGCACCACCAAAGGCATCTTCCCCATGGCAGCTATGGGGAGTCCTTGCCCTAGTACTCTGGCTACGGCAAAACTGAGTGAACAGAAGTGATGAGATTTACTTCATCTGCCTAAAATGCAGGTTCAGGTTCCTTCAAAAGTCCAGGGAAACATGCATCTCCCGAGAAGAGTTCATCCCATTAGGATGGGCTGGATCAGTCTTCAGAGGTACTTGTCTTTCTCCACTGTCTCTAGAGGACATCTTAGATGCTTTTATACAGCTAAGGAAAAATGAAATTATTTCCACACAGGTGTCAAAACTAGCTCCTTCCACTCTTGCAATTTGACTGATACAATTAATCAGTGGAATGAACAGACTCAGAATAATATTGAAGAAAAGGGATTAATAGGATTCCAGACAAGACAAATGAGTCCAAGTTCCCTGCTGATGTAAAGGAGTGAAATTTATAATTACTATCTGCACTGTCATTAGGAGAACATTATAATTCTATAAAGAAAGTTCTGTATTCCAGTTCACAAGATATAGAAAATGTGTCAATTGTGCCCAAAGTGCCAGCCTGGTAATTTCCAGTCTGGTAGTTTTGACAGTCTTATATGAACAGTCTCTTTGCTCAGCAAAAAACAAGGACTGGAATATAGAGATAGTTATATTAGGTGGACTGACAGGCTCTTTGAGAAAGACTGTAGAGGACCTGCCCTAAATACTCTTAGTCATTCTGCACTAGTAGTTCCCCACTTTCTTAAGCATGAAATTCACTTACATATTCTAAAAATGAAAAAAATGGGGAAGAGTAGTTGAGGAAGGGGAAGAAATTGGCATTTCCAGTGTTCAAGCATATTTACATAATCAGGGCAAAAACCTGCATTTTAAAAATGCCTTAAATACATATTTACATAAGAGAATGCAATGATTCCAAAGAGGCTGATAAGATGCATTTTAAGTACAGCTAGCTACATATTTACACAACCAAGACAATAATCCCCATTAAGGATTTTTTTTTTACATTGCCACATTAGAAAACTGAACAGTTATTAATCCATACAACCCCACATTAACTCCTAGATATTGCACGTCCTCAGAGCACTCCAGTACTAGCAAGTGTACACTGAAATCTGGAAGCTTTCTCATGAGGAAAGGAGAGGTTCTCTCTCTCCCTGGATTTTGCCCAGTTATTAGGCTTCTTCTGAGAAACCTCCTATAACCATAGTTTCTCTGCTGCAAGCAAACTACCTGTATGCTGCTCAAGTTACTGCTGAGCTGCACCAAGGATGGGAGCAAGCACTTTTAAAAATCTTGATTCAGAATGTTATTTTTGAATGAATTTAGTGCATAGGCACATGTTTGCTTGACATGGTCATTCCTGAAAAAGATGGTGAGTGCAAAAGGATGTGTGGCAGGGAATTCCCTTTTCTCTTCTGGAAGGAAAATCTTGTCTCCTTTGAGGCTAAGAAAAGCAGTGAGCATGTGGGAACATGTTACTTTGGATTTGACAAGGCAGAGGGAGGCACAGAGGCAGAACTAGAAAGGGTCCGTGCTGTCACCAACAACAATCTCTCACAAACAATTTAAGGTAGTGAGCAGATAAGTGATATGAAAGGAAAGCTAGCTTTCCCTCCTCCATATCCTGTCAATTTTTCCCATCAGGAAATCCCATTTCATTAATAAGTTGAAAATATTTTAATCCTCCTTTTTCCCTTCCCTTCTCACAGCCCCACTTCCAGTGACACAGGTATCAATGTGTTCCAGCAAATGAGAGACATGAAATTTTGTATTCTTCTGGTAATTCTCCACCTATGATCAACATAATGATTTCAGTATATCCCTGGGCACTAACATTTTTCAAAAAATAGAATAAAAACAATAAATTATGGAGCATTTTAAAAATTAATGCATGCTCCAATTTAAGGAGCTGTCAAATTCACCTGCTCCTCCTCCCCACAGGAAAACATTTCTTCCCCAAAATATCAAAATCCTAAAGACAGTCAAAAATCAGAGCTGTGACTCATGCAGGAAGGACAAATATCCATCATCAAAAGTCCTCGCTGTCTTTCACATCTTTTCTGTATTACACCACTTCCCTACAACTTCCGACCCTACCCCATCAGCAGAATATCTGAACTCTTTCCAACAACGCACCAAGCAACATGCCTGCCATCTGTTACATGCACTTCACCCTCTCTCTTATCTTCTCTCAAAAGGGAGAGCTGTGTATGACTGCTGAGCGTTTTGGTAGGGTTTTGTTTCGGGGGATTATTCACATATGCATATTTTCAATCTTGATTTTGCACACATGAAGACAAGCAAAAGGGAAGAGCTTGGGATGGGTAGGTGTAGGGGTCACCAGAATGTAGGAACCAGCCAGGCCAACTAAGGGTAACATTGTTCTTGGGATTAGTCAATAAGCTTGTATCAGTCATGTCCATGATGTTTTTATAGCATCTTCCTTTGCTGGTTGAACTTTCTCAAGCATTTCTTTTGCATTAGCTGACTTTAGCTGCTATTACTCTTGGGCTCCTCAAAATACTCTTTGACATTACCTCACTGTGAACTTCTAGAAAAAAATTTCCTTCACTGACAACAGGTCATCTTATTCTTGTTCCCTTTATCATCCTCTGCACATTCTGCTATCATTCCAGCTTCAGCTTAACAAACCCCACCTGCAGTGATACCAGCCTTAATCAGCTGAGAATCTAATAGTAAAAAGAAAAAAAAAACATGGGGGAGACTTACTGTTTCAAGGCTACTGCCTCTTGAGCATCTCCAGCCAGTGCTAGGATAGAGGAGGACACTGGGGACACAAAACAAATTCACATCCTCCCTGAGAGCAGTATCTCACTGTAATGCATACAAATAGCATTACAGGCCACTGGACCGTGCAGAAGAGAACACAAACAATTTTTTGAGGGTTTTACCTCCTTTTCAAAAGAACTATAGAAAAACAAGAAGTCTGGCTATCAACATGATCTATGCTGCCTGATAGGCAAACATTTTCATAACCAGCTGAGGTAATTTCTTACCCAAATTAAGCAAATAATACTTTTCACACACACAAACACACAGACCACTTGGGGAAAAAAATCCAGGCTGTGGGTACCCCTCCCAAGTGCTTGCAGACATTAAAGCTGCTGCATAGCCCTGCTATAGATGCTCCTCTCTGTCTGAGTGCAATTGCTAAAAGGCCATCAGAAATCAGGTAGAGCAGAAAACAACAAGCCTCAGCAGGATCATCAAAGGAAAAGATTGATCAAGGAGAAGGCTAGGCAGGCAACGCAAGTGGCCTAAGAAAAGCAATTGTGCCTTCAACAGCATACATTTCTTGGGTCATAAAGCTGACACTGAGAACACACACTACATTCCAGTCTGACACATTTATTGGAGAAGTAGAAAGCTAATGTTTGCCTATTAACAATTGGTGTCCACTGTAAATCACTGCAGGACCTCCCTTGAAGCATATTACCTCCCCTTTATCTCATGGGCATCAAAGAACCCTTTGCCCTATTCAACTGTTGTTTGGACATTAAATCAAAACATTGCCTTTTGGGGAGAGGACTGATTCACAAAAGCCAGATTAAAAGTCATACAACTCCAATACGAGGTTCAAAACACGGCTTGAGGATCTGCATGATTTGCTGCCAACTTGCTATGAGTTTGTTGCAAACATTAGACTTCACTTTATTTCTCTGTCTGGAAAGCACAGTGTTTCTAAGATTCGTCAGTGTTCTGGGAGAGGAAGTACAATAAAAACAAGTGGATAGGATAGGATACATGCACAGACATGCCACTTTTTCAAATGAACACCGATTAATGTTTTTCCATCCTTTTCCAATGAGTTGCCCAGATACAATTTCTCCTGCAGAGTTAATATAGGACTAGAATGGCAGAATTTAATGCTATAATTATAATTTTGATAAATCTGGATTATGCCAAAAAACTGAGAGTGCTGATTCTTTTTTACTAGAAAGCATCCTTTATAATTCTTGTATTATTCATGGGAACACAAACTGATGAACAATTGTCATGGGGAATGGGGAGAGAAGTGTAGCAAGGAGATATTTCTAGGCACTTTCTAATCATCTGGATTCCAAGGACTTGGTCAGATACTTTCCCTGATGGAACTCATTGCTGCTGTGGTCAGTGTCCTCTTCTTCTACTGACAAAAGGCAAATACGGCCTGTTTAGTGACATGGCAGGAAAGAGCAATAAGTGAGAGCCTGGGAGGGTGAGGGAGGCCTGCAGGGTGGGCAGGGAAAGTGAGGGCTGCTGGTGCCTCCAGGGCTTGGACACAGTCCATTCGAAGGTGTGATGTTTTGTGTTCATAGAGTAGTGATTTCCCTACTCTCTCGTGGGGTGGTGGGACAGGCCCTGTGGCCACCGGGATCCCCTGAGGCCACTGGCCTTGGGGAGTCCCCAGCCTCATGGCACCCTGGCAGGCCATCACCAGTGCAAACTCATCTCGAAACTTCTAAATGCAAGCATTTGAGCTTTGGCTATCTAAAATACACGACAGCTTGTCTTGCTGAGCATGCAACAGGCTCCTTCCATCCTTGTATGTGGCCTCACCCATCTGGGAGAAGATAAAGCCCTACAGCATGAGCTTAGTTCATACGAAAATGAGAAAAAGCACTTAGTTGTGATGTACATATAAGGTCTGAGGAACTGAAGTCAGGCATGGGCTTAAGCATCTGTCTGCACCAGAGTGTCAGAGCCAGACTGAGAGTGAAGGGAAACAGCAGTCTGAGAGCTGAATATATGGATGCCAAAGGGTTGAGTATCTATAGATGCTGTCTTGATTTATTCACAAATTGCAAACATAAAACAGATTTTTTTTATGTTCTGTTATTAATGTTAACCACAAAACTGGGAAGGCTCTGCATAGTCCATAAAGATAACAGCATGAAATCCACAAGGGCCAAACTATTACGCCAATATGAAGTTGTAGAAAAAGTTAATAAATTCCGGAAGAATGCTTCAGGCTTACTCTATTTCCAAGGAATCTGAAGATTCCCAACAAAAGCAGTTCGCAGGCCTGCCTTTCCACTGCCTTGTCCAAAGGGGGCTTGGACAGACTTCAAGGGAAGCCTGGAAGTATCTCTCTGTCCACTGCCAGGGGATGTTAAACCGTGTGGGGGAACAAAGAATTGCTGTCAATTGACAGAAAATGGAAAAACAGATTGGATGCACGCCTGTCTCTGGGGAAACATGCTGTAAACCAGGGGAACCTCCCATCATCTTGATAAAGCAATCTGCCTTTTGAAAACTGGTTTCAGATTTTTTCTCCAAGCTCAGGGCTCCCAGATGTTGTGATGCTACAACGCTGTCATGCCATGACAACAGATTTTCCTGCACAGACCTTCTTACAGACCTGTGTTTTAAAAGTAAACATGGAAGAAAAATGTTTTTACCCCTTAAAATTTCATAGACAAGTGCAAGAATTAAAAGAAGCAAGTGGATATAGCTTTGTTCTGCTGACTCAGAGATAGTGACTTAGTAAAGCACACTTCTATTTCAATGGATACCATACGTCTGAGACCTAAGGTGATTATTAACTGTTTCGTCACTGATGTCATTAGCAAAAGGCCCTGCTCACCTCATACTTTTCCCAAGATAGCAGAGTCTTCAATTTCACCTGTGATATCAACAGTCTTATGTTACAATACCAAAGAGGTACATGTGGCAATGGGAAAATAAACGAAGCAAATTGGCCACAGCAGGCCAAAGCCAGAATAGACCGTATTTCCCTGCTCACTCTCTGTACTCTGGTTACTCTTTTAAAGGATACTCTTTGATACAGGGCACACATGGCCTTGTTTTTTAAGACCAACACTTCTACATGCCTTTGGATATATCTGTCTTAAAAATTAAGTACAAGTTTAGAGGCATATGGAAACAACACGGCACTTCAGACAGTACATTACCGAGAGAAGAAAAAACATCAGTTAATCTCAGCAAATGAAAAACGTGAGCAGGAAAGAACCCTGTGCTTTTGAGATACTAAAAAGGGGAAAAGGAAATGATAAAAAAAGAACATTAAAAAGTATAAATCATTTTCCTATCTTTCTTGCAATACAGGAGGACAAAAAGTTTTTTTAAAAAGGTCTCTTAAATAATTTACAAAGTGCACAATTAAAAAGCTTACTTTTACCTTTCTGCCTTTAGGTAAAAGATGTTTTGCTGATCAGAACAATTACGTTTATAATGAGGAATAAAAGGAATCTCTTACCTACAGATTTACAAAGCAGTGAGTATTGGAAGTACACCCACTGCATATCATTCTCCCACTTCATTAAATCGGTTTCATCTATGAGTTTTATTTCTCTCCTCCACAAAATGTAATTACTTCTTTTTTATTATAGGCTTTCCATCATCCTAAGCACTTATCATTTATTTTTATAATTGTGGAATAAGCAGGAAAGCATTTTATTTGGGGTAAAAAAAAAAAGGTAAAATAAGGCCTGCAATTTACAGATGAAAGAAAAGACAAAGTAATGTGGAAAAATCTTCATTAAACACTGACTTCAATATTGCTACCATGCAAAAACATGCAATTTGTGATCTGTGCTATGTTCAAAACCCAACAGTATTAGCTGTTGCCAGAAATAGGGAAGCAGATCACATGCACTACTCCCTGTGACAGTTCGTATATTCCTAAAAGATTTTACTCCACTAGTATGGTATTGGAAACTTGTTACATAATGTCTATCTGGAAGGGGTGCATTTTAATTATCCCTCAGAAGGCTGGCTGGAAGTTGGGTATCTCAGTAATTTTGCTTGCTTTCCTGACATCCTCTTATTGCTTAAGGCTGTACAGATCCTTTTGTAATTACCTGGAGTATCTAAACTATGGAAACAACACAATTATTTGAAAAAGCAAAAGCAAACCAAGATTTGTTTTCAGGACGGCTTGATGAATTGACTTCTTATTCGTATTCTTAACATTCTTGCTGAGGCTTCAGCTTATTGGATTCCCTGACATTTTCCTGTTGCTCTGTGACTAGTAAGACACTCTTTAGGTTTCTAGAGTACTGCTGGAGCACGTGTTCTTGCAATGCCCACGCTTAGCGTTACGGTATGCGGAGAAGAAACAGTCAATGAGTACTATGGGGGAAGAGAGAGGCAGTGCAAAGACACCAGGTTTTCACTGGCATCTAAGAGGAAGCAACCTCTCACAATGATATTGTCAAAGAACTGATCACATGTTTATTCTGATTTCTACATCAATAAGGAGACTCAACTGCTCCTCAATGAACCAGGATGTAGCTAAAGAAATCAGAAGGTAATCAGGTAGGACCATCTGCCCTGGATTTGACCATGTCCAGGCTTTCACAGGGTATGAGCTGTCAAACCAAATAAGTTGCCAGAACAAAAATAAGACTTTCAAATAGGTCTTAATAATTCAACTCAATTCTAAACAATTCTGCGTTAGTAGGACTCTAAGGAAAATGGCGAGCAGAATGCAGCAACCAAAATCAGAGTTTGCCATGGCAGTCATAGGGTCATGTCAAAGGTTTCAGCTTCTTCACATGGTGAGACCATAATCTTCATTTCTTAAAAACTACATTCCTACTCCCCGCAGATGTAAAGAAAACCTTTAAAAATGAGCTAAAGAATAGGTACCACCCTCCTCCTGTAGGAAGCCTGCAAGAAATCATTTCACAAGGTGTTAGCAGTCCCTGTTCATCTTAACCTCAACCTCAACAAATGTGTGGGAATAGCAAAGAAGCAGGGCCATAAGGGTGCCATATGAGTTGAATGGAGGGCTTCCAGTGCCTGAATTTAGTCGTGACAACAATTTAATCACGGCGTCTCCAGCTGAGCTTACAATACTTAGGCATGAATATGAGGGTGCAGTGTGTACTACCATCGCTGGGGATGTAACACTAATAAAACAGAAGACGTAAGATTCTGGGCTGTCAAATCGGCGATTTGTATTAACACTACATTCACTTCAAAATTAATTTGAAAACAAACAACACAGGTAACGCTAACTTTGGTGTGTTATGGCTTATTAGAGAAGACAGAGAAAACAAAACTGCACTGTGCATAGTTGGAGGTCCCACAGGATCCCCAAATAAGATCCCATCATGCCATTTAAAACAAATTGTTCAATCAGGACTACACATGTCACTACAGAGCTGTCAGATGATACAGTTCCCAGGTTTCAACATTCTCTCTCTCTTTTGCACATACGTACACAAATACTCCCACAGATTCAGCAAAGCTTCTGCATACACCTCTGCCAATCCCTTGTCTGCATATGTATGATTTCCATTAAAACCGGCATGAGTTCAGTGAGAAAAGTAACGTATTTCTGTCAGTGCCATAACGCACACAGCAGTGCTTTCTAACATTGCCATTTGTTGTTTATGAAAGATTCAGTTAATGTGAAACAATTAGGAATATTAAAAAATGAGAGAGGGCCGAACACCAGGAACAAATATAAATCTGTCCAAGAGCCTTTGAAAAAGTTAAATTTAGAATATTCTAAATTTAGAAGAACAGGATATTGTTCTTCTAAACAAGAACAACAATATTCTCCATTCTGAACACAAATTAGTCCATCAGCTAGAAAAAAAAAACAGACCATAATTAATTAATAATATAATGGATTAAATTATCATAAGCTTACACTAGAATGCTACTTAAGCACAATCACAAAATACTCAAGGATGGGGAAGGACTGATTTGGTGACTAGAGCTCTGTTCCTAGGGTGAAATCTCCTCCCTACTCAAAAACCTCACATCAGCTTCAAGGCCCTGATTTCTCCCCTGGATTCTCTACCGGGCTTTGCTCTCAACTTATTAAATGAAAAATTGCTTGAGTTTCTAACACCTCCATTTCTGCCAAACAGGGAAACAAATTATCAAATTCAGACTACTGTTTGATACTCTGTGTCTTTGATTCAGCACAAAACTTTAGCAGTGTGGTTAACTTTGAATGCAACAGCAAGAGTCATCCAAGGTATTTTTAGCCTCCTGGAAGGAAGTAAAAAACCTTTCACTGCATTAGACTGGAGGAATGCTTTTCTTGCTGATAAGAAAATACACTAGAACACCCGTGACCTGAGCTCAGTTTCTTAGTTCCCATCTCACTAGAGATTAACCAGTGAAGCTAACATGCCTTCTTTCTCCCAAATCTTGAAAGATAATGTAATTTTAGACTTTGGGAGAAGAATAAAGTGATTATGACCTGCATGCCCCAAAAAGGCATTGCCACATCAGAAAGAGTCATGATGCAAAAAAACGTAAAATAATAAATAACAACTTGGCATCTTCCCCTTAAAGGATAAATGTCCATGAGGGTAAAATAGCACTCTAAATAGTGTTAAGAAGCAGAGGGACAGAAGAGACAGAGAGATGAGGAAAACCACACCTGGACATTGCAAGTATCAAGGAAAATGAGGGAAGCTCTCTCCATTTGTATTACACTTTTTCACTCGCTACCTTTGCTCCCCATCTTTCTGTGTCTCTCAGAAGGATACACATCATAAGGTTTCTTCACAAAAGCCCTTTGGAACTGGGGACATAGCAAAAGCAGGGTTTCAGCTTCAGGTAGAAGATATGGAGCACACTGCATTCCTCAGCAAAGCGACCTTCTGGTGGGTGCAGGAGGAAAGAGCTGACTAATCTGTCTCTTATCAAAACTTGCTCTCGTTCCCCTAGTCATGGGGATGGGCTCCATCAAGGTGGAGGCAGCAGGGAATGGGACAAAGCAGGTTAAAAGACCTACGCAATGGGGCAGTGGCACTGAGCAGGAGCTCAGACAATATACAGCAAAAAGAAAGCCAGCGCCCTCTGGATAATCACTATTTTTGTGCTCATGACAGTTTCCTGAGGAGGTGAGTTATTCCATTATTTATCATCTTTGAAGAAGATTTCAGTCTGATGGCTGATTAAGCAAAACTGTTAGAAATGGCATGAAGCCCAAACTAAAAACATAAGGAGACATTACTTGAAGAGATCTGCTCTGGATTCATGCAGTCTAGCTGTCACTGCACAAGATAAGAAAAAACAAGGATGCGTCTTCTCTGACCACAGAGACCCTGTGCACTTAATTTCATAATGGTGTTCCAAAAACAATTCTTCATCCCCACTCGTATTTGAATCTTCACTTTTCCACATAATTTCCAGCTCCCCACAGACCCTTGTCTTTTCAAATCCTTCTGTTTTCATAAAGATTATCTTTCCCAAAAGGTTACACTCCTGTTTGACTAATCATTCTTGACCCTCTCACCTTATCATGCTGTCCAGTGCATTAGCAATAACACTTGCTCAAAAATGGAAAACAGATCACAAAACAAAACATAGATATATCTATCTGTAGATCTATTCTACATCTGTGATACAGACTTACTACAATGCAAAATAACTACCAATATCAAATGTTCCCAAACATAAACCCAATATGGACATAAAATGCATACATAAAATACATACACCCTTCCTTTCTTTTATATGGTCATGTTGTATACACTGCAGCTAGGCAAAGAAGAGGCTTTTTTCCTTCTCCGATGTGCAGGGGCCAGAGGGGCCACACAGCACTGCAGCCGAGAGACCTGAGGAGCTGTGCCCAAAGCACCGGAAGCGATGGGGGCAGGGGGTTTCAGAGCCCACTGGCTCATTTCCACATACCAGATCCCATCAAAACACTCCCTGCACAGTTTGTAAAAGAAATTACACCCAGTAGCATCTACTGTCACTCCAGGCATCTGAAGAATCATTTAGAAACTGACTGAAGGCCCAATTTGGTGGCCTTAGGTCCTAATTCACCTGCCCTAATGTTAGACATCTACCTAAAGTGCTGAGATGAGCAGCATAGTCCCTTTGGGTGCCTCCCATAACCAGAGGAGACAGGGGCACTTTCAGAAGGCAGTTCAGATCTTAAGATGAGGATGATCGCACTGCTAATTTGGGACCTTACATCAGGTGGGGTGAATCCATGTCTCAGTGAACAAGTCTGTTCGCCTAGCAGTACCTTTTGAAAAGCAACCCTAGGCTCAATGACTGGGAAATCCTGGAGTGTAAAATAACTAACTCTGCACCTACTTAACATGAATGTCCAGGATGCAAAAAGGCTACAGCAAATCTCTGACTTTTTTGTTCTTCATTTTACTCATGTTGGCTATGATATACATTTCTTGGTGGAAAAAGACATTTTGGAAATTCCTTCATCTCTCTGTTGGCAGATCAGTTCTACCCTTGTGGCACATGCGCTGCGTTAACAGACTAATAACTTAATTTCCCCCACAAAGCAGAACCATATCATGGACTGAACATTTCTAAATTTTTAAGCATCAAAAAGTCTCTTATTCAATCTGTTTAACAGGTTAAGTGGTCATTTTGTACTAAAAAAATAATCAAGTATGCTTTGCTTCTCAATCTCTCTCTCTCTTTTTAAATCTGATGTTTTAACAGTTTCGGGATCAGGGAAGTGGTTATTTTTGGCATAATATTCAGAAAGACAATCTTGCAATCGTATTCTGTACCAAGTGCTCAAATGAACAGAGCTTATAAATGATTAATATAACAGCAATGAGATAACCCTGACAAGTACATCTGGTGTTTGTTAACTGAAGATTATTTCTTTTAAAGTTTTAATTGGGCCATATTAATTGGATGCTTTTCTCCAGTAGATATACTTTACACCACAAAGTTAAGCCAGGTTTTGTTCAGCCAAACTGTAAACATGCAATTAAACATGGAAAAACATGAACCCCTCCTTACATTTGGAACACGTGAACCCTGACAGTGATTTTCATGGGGTTTTACTCCCTAAAATGAAGTGGACTCATGTGGCTGAGATCTTGTATAATGTTCCAAAAACTGAATGATAGGTCTGTAATTACCATGAGCCTGCACAACACTGGCAAAATCTATCAATAGCCCTCATTGGTTCAAATACCCTTCTGCACTTCAGCAGGAGTCTCTCCATGAGAAATAATATACAAGATCAGGACTGTGACAGCCTTTGGTTTTGCTTGTTCGTTTGAACAGAATATGGCCTTGCATGTACAAAAGAAAGCAGCAGTTCTGCTTTGCACCAAAGGGGTTTGAACCACTTAAGAATAGCTTTGCCAGTATTTGTGAGGAATCTCTTATAGCACTATGTTCAAAACCAAGAAGGTGTTAACATGCAGAAGGCACAGGAAAATTTACTGCCGTGTCACCTAGCTTATTCAGATCAAAATTAGAAACTACCTTTGGAAAAACACTGCCAGAAAAGCTACATGAGCCCTCATTCTGCCTTGCAGCTGGGTTAGTGAACGGCAGAGGTAGTGCAGGAAGTGACTGGGCCAGTGTCAGTCCCATCCACCCATGGAAATGAAGGGGAAATGGAAGAACTTCCCATCTAATTTGATACTTCTTCATTTGTTTGAGTTTCAGCCAAAATTTTAACATAATATTGCATTTTATTGGGCTTAACTCCTTCCTTCCTTCCTTCCTTCCTTTCTGTCTTTGTCTTTCTGAAATTAGGTAACTAATGTGTAAAAGATGCATATATAGGCAGTTCCAGTAGAAACACTCACTGATTCTTAGCTATGGAGTTTTTCCAGACTCTTTGCAAAAGCTCCATTCACAACGAGGGCATATGGTGTTGTGAAAGCTGATGAGAAACAACAAGTACAATGCTATTTGTGGGAAAACTTCTACTGTGGTCTTAAAATAAGATCAGGTTTTATACAGCTATGATGTGGAATTACATACACATTGTAAAATATTCATATCTTATACAGAGGTACACACAAACTCAGTGTAGACCAGAATGCTGTCATTTTATGGTTATAACTGTACACAAGAGCCTAGTGCATTATGTAGGTATGATGCTTTTACACGAGTTGCTATATAGCCGCATAGAGACTAGCTATATAATGTCTGTTGCCATTACGTAGTTGCTATAAAGCTCATTTGGACTGATTAACTAAGTTGTTCCTCTTACAGATTCATGCCAGCAAGAGTTATGATTGATTAAAAGTAGTTCCAGCCATGAACTCCTTCAACGTGTGTCAAAGGTCTGCAGCTGAGTGCCCATGTAAATTAGAGTACTACAATTTGCCTTTCATTAGCCATCAGGTTTCTGTTTGAAATGCCCCTGAGGAAACTATGACCTACTCTGTGATCTGTATAATATATACTTTACTATTGTAGGCCCAGCTCAGGGCAGTGTTCACCACAAGCCAGGTTTTAAGTTAGTGAATACATTGACTTGTGACAGCAAAACTACTCATGAGCTTAAAGCCATGCTCCTGCACATACTTGCTGAACCCAGCGCTAAAGCAGATCAGCCTGAGAAACCAAACATGCTCCATTATCACTTTCAAACATATGAAGGCTTTCTTCCATTCTTACTTGGGACAAAAAGACAAATGGCAGACATTTGCAGAGGACTAAAATCCAGCAGTATTTCATCTGCAAAACACAATGTGTCTTCTGGACTTCCAGCAACTCAGCCAAGGGAACTGCTTCAGAGCTAAGGACGCTGGGGAGTCCCAGCTCTCTGGCAGTGCTGTGGTGGAGACCATGCCAGGACCAGAGACCACAGGGCTCCCAGTCTCTGTCCGCTCTTGGTTGGGGGACTCTGAATGAGCATGAAGCCTCAAAGCTGTTGGAGACCTCATCAAGGAGATGAGTCCGACAGCAAGGCTCCTTCCACAAGGACGAGGAAGATGCCAGAGGAGCCATCTAGCTTGGGAATCTGGAAACCATGAAGTCCATTTCCGTGGGTCAGAGTATCAGGAGGGACGTCCTGGAGCTGTGAACCCTGAAAGCCTCTGCAATCCCCACTCTGATGCTCTCTTTCAGGCAGGTTTCTTAGTTGCTGGGCACATAAGCTGGCAGTAAGCCTGCAAAGTTTCTGAGAAAATCAGACTAGCAGGAAAGTTTCAAAACCTGCCTGATAGGCAAGGTCACACTGGTGTTTGGGGAAAAGGGGCTGATTGACAGAAAATCAGCTGAAATGAGCATGTTTCCTTATAATGTTTTACATCTGAAAAAATCAGCATTTTCTAAGATCAAAACATTCTTTTGGAAAATTTCCATCACCTCTACTTAAATGACTATCATCTGCCATGATCTAGCTTTCAGCCTTACAGATTTGGATCATCATTTGCCTGCTGCAGAAAGTCCTAAGTGAGGTAATTTCTACAGTAGATTGTTTCTCAGAGCAAGCTTCGTCTGTTCATGGAAAAAGGTGTTATCATTGAATTCCACCATGGTGCTTGCTGTATTAGATCAGGAATATGATAAAAGGAAAATACTCCCATAACCCAAAATATTCCCTCTTGAAAACAAAATATTTGGAATATGTGGGTTATACAAGGTATCTTCAAGCTATCAAATGACGGAATCACAGTAGCTCCTTGAGTCCATTCCACTACACAGATTTCCCCTCTCCTCCTTTAAGTTTCACATAAAGAGCTCACCATACCAGGTTGTAGTGGTTAAGAAATACCATTTGAAAGAAATCTGCCATCCAAATTTTAATAGGGTTTCAGCCACTTCAAAGCTGTTCATTTCGAACAGTTTTAATCCTTTTCAGCTGCTAGCTGTCTCCCTGCCAAAGTCAAGTCAATTAGTTAAGAAGTCATTAGAAATGCCCTCAGATATGAAAGCTATGCCTTAAAGTCCAGCTCTTTTGCGGCCTCTCTCAAAAGACAGGGCTGCTACTTTGGCAAGGTTTCAGCCCCTTGATCTATCTGAAACACAAATACAAAATCAGGCTGACTCATCTGCTTTGTTTGATTGCCTCCTCAGTCACTGGAACGCAATTTCTGCATGAAAGCGGACTAGCAAGTACCAGCAAAACAACAGCCATAGCTTTTGTGCTGGTGACTGAAGTAATGAACCAGTTGCTTCTGCAGACTTGCTGTGACAAAGTTGCTCCAAATTTTTAACAGCCCCGGGGGCACTGCTGTGCATTGGTCCTGCACAAAAGCCCTGGTGAGCAGTGTCAAGTTCAATCTCAGTAAATTCTCTGTGCCCCAAGTGAGCCCTTATCCCAGTGCCAAATGATGTGTACTGGTTCATGATTGCTCTCAACATGGGGCCCATCACAATTCATAGCCAGATTTCCCTACCAACAAAAAAGTTTGGTTTGCTTCAGACTGGAGCTCAGATGCAAACTCTAATACACACAGTGTGGGTGAAGAGCAGAGCAGTGCCCCAGGGCAAAACAGGGAGTGAATCAACCTAACAGCACAGGAACACCCAGGAAAATTTATTTTAATTTTTTGCCTGTCCTCTTCAGTAGGCTTATCTCATGTCACCATACAAGCTGTAGCTTATGCCAAGACTTCACATTTCTGCACTCCTGGGCCTGCTCTAAACAGAGTCAGGCATCATGATGGCAGAAATGCCTGTCTTCAGTGGGTGCCACCACTTCATGTACTCTCTGGATATCCCATGCTGGAGATGCCCCACAGCCCCAGCTGCAGGAAGGACACCGCATACATGATGGAGAGACATTCAAAATTGTCTAACAGGTCCATTTAATAAGTTCATTTGCATCCTATGGCAGGCTGTCATCACATGTGGCATTGCAAAATAGAAACTGGAAGGGAGCAAAGGCAAGAGGCTTGGGCCTGCTACAGTACTTCCTCACTGATCCCCACATTTTGCATTGCAACACAGCAGCAAACGGCTATATCAAGCAACCAAAAATTGCTCAAATTATGCATATTTACCCCTACAGTAAATTAGAATGGGAGCTGATTCACTCATCACTCCAAAGAAACTGGATGGTGTGACTAATGCAGAAATTATCATAATTTTCCCTGCCCTTAATTTTGAAAGTGAATTTTAAAACACAGAAGCTGATGATGGCAAAAGATGGGTTGTAAATATTTTGATATGGCAGCCTGAAAAAGAGGCTGTATGTTAAAAGACATCATAGAAAAAAAGCAGGAAGGGATGCATTCGCTATACTCGAAATTTTCAAGTGGATTGTACAGCATCAGAAAGATATTGCCAACATAGAAGAAATTTGGTAAATAGCAAAATAAGCCAGGGCTAGTAGAAGACTTAACTGAAAAGAATGTGAGAACTCCCACTTCTGTTGCAGAAGCAGTGAAAAGATAAAACTTCAAATTCCAAGTGCTGTGACATACAAGCAAAATACAGGTTCTACCACAACAAGCTTACAGAAAAATTACTCTCTGTTGCTTCAGTATGCAGTTTTGACTAAGCAAGAGCCAATGGAGACAAGCAAACTACATACAAATGCTTCTGAGCTAAAACACCAAGGAGAAATGGATTTGGTGCAAATAACTGACATGATCTACCTTTTCTGGAGGCCTTTTCTTTCTTCGTAGGTTTGCACCATCCTACTTCTCCACCTTATTCTCCTCCCAGTGGAGTGAACCGTCTTTGACTTGTGTGGCCTAGCAAAAGAAGTTGAAACGCACATGTTTTTTTTGGCTAGTATCACCTCAGAGTGACATGATGCTAGGGCTTGCGGTAACTCACGTGAAGCCGACCACCCTGTTACCTTCAGAAACTGCCGAAATTCAGCAATGGGTTATTCAGTGCCAGCTGGCTTTCACACTGGGCATCTGCAAGCGGGTGGCTGCCAGAAGAAGGCAGGCCTGGAGCGAGCTGAGAGGGCTCAGGGGCCCATGGGAGGCCCCCACGCGGCAGCCCGCTACCTAGGGAGGTGGCCGAGGGCAGCGAGGTGCTGCTGGCAAGCAGACAGCTGCTCAAGTGAGAGACCATGAGCATGGAGCTCAGGATGCTGATGGGAGAGGTCTCCTGCTGGAGATGGGGTGGAAAGGATAAAGAAACCCCATCCCTGCCCTGACTGGTCTGATGTTTGTGTTTGCAGTAGGAGACCTGGTTTCTGCCTTGTGTTAAAGACCTGCCAAGTGAAATGGGACCTCAGCATAGCTGAGGGCCCTGTGACCCGCAGCGTGTACCCTCCTCAGCCCTCACAGGTGTGGATGGCATCGGCTCACCACTGCCTTTCGGCCTTGTGAGGCTCCTCGTGCAGTGCTGACAACGGAGGAGGAGATGGCTCCTGAAGAATAGCTGGAGGACACAATTGCTCCTAATCTCCTGAAAGATGAAAAGCCGGCAAGACGAGGGAGAGGGGGACAGGACGGGGTGGGGGGGAGGAATTGTCATTTGCTTCTTGCCTATTCTTTTAATCAAAATATCTGTTCCTCAAATAGGGTGACTGTAACCATTCTGCCAGGAATTATAAATCAGCAGAAGAGCAGCACAGACAGCCTCAACCCCCTGCGCACTGCTGCCCCATGGACTGGCTCTTCAACGAAATCAACCTGACAGCAGAGGCGACTGGGAGGCTCCCAGCAGCCATGCTACGCCTCCCCGGCCCTGCCTGGCACGTGACAGCAATCTAGGGGACGCAGCCTTCGCACCCAAGAAGAGAGCTGGGGGAGCTGGGGACACACAGCAGGGGAGAGACCGGGTTTGGAGGAGGGCTGGGGCCTTGGAGGGTGGTGGGGGGAGCGGCAGCCCCTAGGCAGTGTCAGTGCTAGGTAGCTCCAGGAGAACCTCCCCAGCCAGGGGCATGCGGTCACAAAGGACATGGGGACAGCCTCTGCCTGCTACACAGCACCTTTGGGCATGAAGAAAGAGGCTTAGCATGGACAAACAACCATGGGGAACAGAGAGGAGGCGTGAAACACAGAGCTTGCTCCAGCTCTCCGGCAGCTCGGTCGCTAACTGCACAACAGGGATCCGCTTCCTGGATTTTGAGGATTCACTGTCAGGCTCTGGGAATACCTGAAACATTCCACTCCCTCTCCGAAATATCCACCTCCGAGTATTGGCAGACTTGGAAGAGGCAGGTGGAAAAAGTCCTGCATATAAAGGCAGAAGTGCCCACCATCACCTCAATGTGACATGTGTGGTAGTCACTCTCTGTATGTGAAATGGATATTTTCCAGGATTTCATGATGTCCAGAAGTGTTACAGACAGTTGTTCAAACCGATTATTTTTCCCTGAGGCTCAGAGTAGCATGTAGTAGCCATGGGGCCAGATCAGCACAGCATGGTGCTAGCTGCCAAAGGAATAATGAATGAAAGAATAGTGAAAAGAGCTTTAGCCACCTGAGAAGATCTCTCTGATTTCAGTGCACATAACCAATGAACTGTTTCATCTTTCCCAGCATTGTAAGACAAAGAAACTATATGTCTTCTAGTAAACAAAAGGTGCCAGGTACTATCTTCTGGCCCTGAGGCAGTGGTGTAGCCTAGTTCACATCCAGAGAGTTATACCTTCTTCTGTCTCCACACAGGGTGACCACATCTAAATTGGCTATTGGGATCAGCTCCTAATACAGTGATTCCCCAAACTGTGCCCAGGCATTGTCCAGCAGAGCACTGCTTGACACAGGCCAAAACGGGGAGCTGTATGAACAGTGTAACACTACAGATGACAATGTGAAAGCCCTAAGGCCTGCACCCTGGCCCTGGGTTGTTACACCAGTATGGTTGTAATTTGGGAAACTATGAAGGAAATGAATTAAGAGTGACTTCCCTTTCTGTCTACGTAAGATTCCTGTCTTTCAAATGACTGCTATTCCAAACAACATTGAGAAATAGATATGGCCTGTACATGGCTGGGATGACTGGTTTGCAAAATCCTTCAGAGCTTTCACAATGTCATCCTGACCTGTAGAGAGCCTGATATTTCTATGCCAACTTTACTGAGTGTACCTCTGCTTCAGATAAGCTCCCAAATACTTTTTTTTTATTATTTAAGGGAAAAACATCTGGCTGCTAACGATGCTGTTGTCATTGGAAACATAATTAAGACTTTTGTTTTCGTAAACTAAAAATAATGGTGAGCAGTATTCAAGTCTGAAATCTTTATGCTGCATGTATAGGATTCATGATTTCTCTAAAGAGAAGGCTGTTTGAAGTGTGTTTATAAGTCTATAAAGAGAGCTAAATTGCACATATTGATGTGAATTGCAGAGTTGACAAGTTGTTCTGCCCTATTATTATGTTGCCCCCTTTCACATGATCTTAATTCATAAGTGATCTGAAAAATTGTTTTGTTTTGTTTTAAACAGACCTCCTTTGGTGGGAAAAAGCTCATTGTGTTCTGTTACCACTTCTGACTTGAAGCTAACAAAAGCTTGGGACTTGCTCATGGCCTGTGTTTTGGTGTCAGAATTTCACTGATTTCCTGGAAGTGAAGCGGATTAGTTGGAAAATGTAACCTCGCAAACCTATTATCTACCTTGTGCACAATCTCATTTGGATTACCACCCACTTCAGGAAAGTGTCAAACTCAGCTCTTTATCCAGCCCTCAGAGAATAAAAGGAAATGGTTGGGGGAGGTCTGCGGTTTTTATAGGCCCTATCATTGACTGTAAAAGAAATACAAATGAGAAACTCTGTTCAAGTTCAGTTAGAGGCTGTCTAAAAAATGGTCTGTTGACATTATAACACCACCATGACTGCAAAAAATAAGCTAATTTCTAAGGGGCTCAAAAAGCAGATTAGCATTGAGGAGGCTCAGTTCGCTCACTGCCACATGTCACTATGGCTGCAAGTCAGATGAGAAAGGAAATCAAACTAGAAACTCTACCCCAAGTCTACGTTCATCAGAGAGACTGTTTGCCACAAGGAGAGGTCATATGGATCAACAGACGGGGATGACAGTACTGCTAACACCTTAAATCAGCTGCCTGAAAACATGTGATTGGGAAGCACCATAGGTTCCTCATTTCATTTGCATGCTGAAGAGTTAGAACGTACTTGGGCCACATTTCCACACTGAAAGTTAAAAGTCTCACCTTATCCTATGAATCCACAAGCTGGGGCATTAGGAAATTTGTCAAATATTGCAAGACTTGCAATAGCATCACAACTGGAAGTGCTGGGCTCACCAAGTTCACAGTCCATGCAAGAGAAGGGATTTTCTGTTCATTATTAGGTAGCTTCAGAAAGAACTGAAGTGGGAAAATAATTGTCAGGCAAGAAAAACCAGACAAGAGACCACAAGAGAAAGTGAAGGCTTCCACTGTTGAGGAAATGGGAAACTAAGACTTCCTGCTTCTATCTGGACCAGAAATATCACAATTTCTGTCTCTCTCAACACATTTCAGAACTTTCATATTTGGTCTTGTCTGAGACCTTGATTTGGACAAAAACAAGTGCATAAAAGGGATGAAGGAAAGAACTACACACACTTTTTTAACCACCAGAACGGTCTCTGTCCAGGAACACTGACATCTAGGTGACACTCTCTGCCAGTGGTTGCTTTATTCCAGCAAGTTGGCTCAGTAAAATGTAGCTGCATGAACATTAGCCTATTAACCGCACTGTAATGTAAAATATAAAAATTCTCTTTTCTCTGGTTTGTCCATCCTTAGCGCACAATAGCACATTGTTAATTATCACCACGCTCTACTTATAGCTCACCCAGTATATTTAATTGGTATAGACTGAAGGGGATTTTCCTCTTCCTTGCCTTGGAGAGGGCTCATCTCGCAGGAATGTTTTCTCCTTATTTCAGGCTCCTCTTTCCTCTTCCCTGAGTGTGAGGCTATGTAACTACAGATCCCAGCTGCCTAGGGACTGCAACTTCGACACAAACTCACACACACCTTGGGAACTTTCCCTCCATTTCTTTGCAATCCTTGAGGAAATGGAGAAACCTCTTTGCTTAATACAATCAAAATAGAGACTGACATCCACCGTGTGGGCCATCGGTGAAGCCTGTTAGTTTCAACTATCCTCTGACACACACACAAAAAAATACTACAAAGGCTTAGGGTGAAGAAAGCAGTCTACAGTGGTATGTTTTTGTTGTTACAGTTACAATAGAGAAAATGCTTTTTTGGGTAGCCTGATGTTCAAAAGCCTCTATGTGCTAAAACCTCCCCAAACAAATAAAAATCTACAAAAACAAATAAAACCCAAACCTCCTGAAAGTCCAAGCACCCCTACTTGGTTTTAGTCTGAAGGGGATCTTTCTACTGCGGGAGAAGAGTGGAGGAGCTGGGAGTTTCCTGTACACTTCTCTTTAGTCCTTCTTGTGTTAAGCAAGCTTTGTGTTAAGCATGTCAGGGAGGGTCACTCATTTTCCTCTCTGTTTTTTTTCCCCCTTCAGAAAAACTTAGATGCTTTTTTGGCATTTGGGGAAACAAATACAGTGTCTTCCACATATGAAACCAGAAGCTGCACTCCTGCAAAGTGATGAGCATGTTCAATTCCTTCTGACAGAACTGGCTTTTTAAATAATATACTATCTTTGCTGACTGATACGTGTGCTGACAGGTTATATTATTTGAGAATAACATGCAAGGAAGTTTATTTTACCATAATCCAAATGGACAGAGTTAAGGTTAAATGCTATTGCCTGGCTTTTAAGAGACTAAGTTTAGGAATTTACCATTCTCTTGATGATTTTTTTTATTTATGTAGTGTCAAACTGTAACTGTATCAGTACATGCAGTAAAACAAGACACTCAGTATACACAAGAGGGTGATGTTATGGCTTGAGGAGATGATGACAGTTTCATTTTTGTATTCAACAGACATTCACCTAGTAGTGCAGAACAGATTCTCCCTTCGTTCTGTCAATTTAGTTTACAGAAATATAGATGAACAATGCTTAGCTGTAACCAAACTCATGCTATCTTCTATGGCAGGAGCCATAGCAACCATTTGTATACGGCCAAGGATTTGGCTTAAAACACACACCCACGCCACTGCAGCAGACACCATCAATAAGAACAAGCGTAACAAAACTCTTGCAGTCTAAAGAGAAACACATAAAAGGAGGTGCCATGGGCCATCAAGAAGGTGACTTAAGTCTAAAACTAAATGACCTTGACTGTGTCCTGTTGAAAGGATGGCTCTCCACAGCCTGTGAAAGTGAGGCTCTTCACGTACACTCACTCTGTATAGTCAGCCTCACAGAAGCCCAAATGATGGAGAGTTGCATGGTCAGGGTAACTCAAAAGTCCCGGTGCTCTATTTCTTCTAGGTCAGTGGGCGAGTGCTGCTCTTAAACTAAGGATTAAAGTCAGAACGACCACTCAGTTGTTTCTGATTCACCAGAATGTGTCTCTGTTTAAACACAAAAACCTCCATCTAGTACCCATTACCAGGCAGTTTCTTCATGTTGTTAACATATAACTAAACACAGGAGCTTGTAAGGAGGATGAGGTCTGCTTGTCCACATGGCCCCACAGCTCTCAAAGAGCTGCAAGGCAGCGAGAACAGCTCACTTGCCAAGTCAAGGAATTGCCTCCATTAGTAAAAGGGGAAAATACGTTCATTTTATCAAAAAGCAGACTTTTCTTTTCCCAGGAAGCCAGATATCTGAGACAGGATCACCAGAAAGGGCGTTTCAGACAGGCATATTTTGGGAATAACGAGTGATCAAGGGCAGAATTACTGAAGTGGTGTGAGCCCAGCCCAGAAGATTCACATCCAGAGTCAGGAGCTCCAAATCTTTCCTCTCGCTCTCTCACACCCTTCTAGGTGCCTAAGGCTTGCACGCTCAGCATAACAGAGACCCCACACGCTGTTTTTTTAGACTCAAATCCAGGTATCTGCCTGAAGTGGCTAACGAACCCCAACTCTCCAATTCTGCCAGGTTCAGCAGCCTTTCCCGGTCTTTTCAGAGGTTTAATTCTGTGTTGCTGCAGCAGTTACTGCTGAGCTGAAACAATTCACTGCCATTAGCTGTCTTCCTGCAAGAAGGGTTTTGTGAAAAGAGCAGACTGCCAAAAAAGAAAAAAACCCTCCACCCTGATCCTATGCTCACAAAAAGGTTTCTTTTCCAGCTCCAATCAGGACAGACTATCAACATGTCCTGATTATGGCTCCCAGAAAATGTCTGTCCATTGTAAACGTGGCAAGATGAGATAGGTTGCCTGTGTGTTCAAACCGACACACGTGCACACATTTATTTAAACCGGTGCATTTTGACCCATTGTACAAACACTTAACCTCTGCATCCTTCTCAACCTTGAGCTGAAGCTCATGCTCCCTGTCGCTGAAGGTGACTGCCATTTTCCCTCTGGCCACCAGCACGTGATGAGCGCTTAGAAAAGCTACCTGGTTGGAAAGCAACTGTCCTGATGCCCATGCTTCCTACTCCTGCCTGAGCACGAAGCAGCATGCTCTGAACGGCGCATCGCACCTTTGGCTCTACCCACAGCCGGTCATACTTTATGTGAGCTGTCAGAGGCCTGCACAAATGCTTTTGCAAGCTAGGTCCACACGCTCTTCTCGGAGATATACAGGGTGTTTCTAGGTGTAGAGAGTGGCAACTATATTCATACTGAAAGGAAGAGGAGAGCGAAGAAGAAGAATGAAACTGTTCAGAATAATGTGATTTTAAAGATAAATGACAAAGAGCAAACCTCATGTTTTTACAGTTTGCCAACTGCCCTTCTTTCTAGATAAAGGATGACCACTATGTTAATAAATCATGTAAGGTCTACTGTTTCTTTCTGTTAAGATAAATTCAGTCATTGGAACTCATCAATTTCTACAGTCAAGTTAGTTTCACTATCCATCCCAATTCAGTGGATGGGGAGCTCTGCTAATGAATTTAAAAATGCCTTTTTATATTTCAAAATCAGACTCTAAGCATTCACAAGATGGTCCTGAAAAATTTGTAACACATCAGGGGTTTTTTTTTTCCTTTAGCTTCTATTTTTTTAGGCTTTGGGGGATACTTTGTCAGACAATTCTCTGCAACTGTAAAAGTCTAAAAAGTAAGAAGAAATCTCTGATGGCAACCACATTAGAAGGAATGGGAACTAAATAAGGCTCATAAAAATAAGAAGACTCAGTAGTGTTGCACTCAGTCATGGCAATATATCATGGCAATATATATGAGACCAAAACTTGATACCAGGACTCTGCCCAAGTGCACTTTAGTGCACTTAATTTGATTGTCACACTTCATTTCGTATCAAACAGTTAGTTTTACTTCATGTATTAGGATGAGACAAATGGACACTGTGTGCCAGATATTCTGGGCCTTAGGTATTATATATATATGCTGCAAATGTGAACACACACCTGCTTGAACTCTGATGATTTTCTTAAAGCACCAGATCCTGGAATCAGGTGATTGAGAGTCAGTCTTTTACGTTAAGGAAAACAAAATGTTTTTAGCTTTCCTGGTTAAACCAAATGAAGCAAAGAACTCTTATCTTATATCAGTGGCAAATTTCTGGTCCATGAATGAAAGGTGCTGGCAAAGCTGATGCAACCAACTTGCTGGCAAGAATTCTGACTCCTACAATGAGCTTCATGAAACGTCTACTGCCATCAAAGGCTGAATCAATAATCAAGTCTGCCTATTGATAGCCACCAGGCACTTTCTAAGAGCTTCTGCTCTTTGCTTCTCCCATAGTCAAAGGAAACCCACCTGCTGTGTTCAAAACACTGCAGTAAGAGTAGGAACAGTTCTGCAAATAATGCAGAAAAGCCTTGAAGCACACGCTGGACCCCATCCACTTGAAGTTACAAGGTGTGGGAGGACACATAGCCAGTGCATCTTGTGAGCCCAACGACAGTGACAAACCATGCTGTACAGGCGCAAATCGAGGAGCCACCCCACAGTGCCTTGTCATGCCCGTAAGGCTGGCAGAGTGACCCGCATGCCAGCCATGCCCTCATCTCCAAAATGCAAGTGGGCAGGCCAAAGGCATCATGCCACCCCACAGCTCCAACACTCAGCCCTTTCACCAGTTTATAGCCTGCCCCGCACTTGGTCCAAGCCATGGCCCTGTTTGACTTCCCATCACTTTGACATGGTCCTTCAAATCCCTGTGCCCTCAACCAATCAAGAAACACGCAGGATCATGACTCTTTGTGTTACTTTACACACTGCTCACTTTGAGGCTGCCACTCTCATTCACCAGAATTGGGGAGGTGGTGGCAGATGATGTTTTTTATTTTTTAGTCCGTCAAGAACTGACTGCCTCAGAAAGGACCTAGTCTGTTTTTAAGGTATGCATCAATGAACATCTTTCTCCAGAAACAAGTGCAATATTAGCGATTTTCATGAGACCCCTTGCCTTTATGCATGAAACCGAAGCTCTTATACCTTGTTCCCTCGAAGTGAAGTTTGCAGGAAAGCTTTTATGGGCTGGCTGGTCATCAAAATGGTAGGGGAAGAAAAGGGAGGAGCCATGAAAAATACATATTTCTAATAAATCCGAGATGGTTTCACATCCCTATGGCAGACTCCTGTTGTTTTTGGCGGGCAGGACATAAAAAATAACACTGAGTCACAAATGCTACTTGTGAGCAGAATTTCCTGTGTGGGCTTTGGATTTGGTTTGTTTTCTGTTATTATTGTTATTGCTATTAGATGGAGGTTGTGTAAAACAGCATAGGTGTGTGCAGGGGGAGAAGGAGGAAAAAGTTAATTTATCGTGTCATCACTCTTTTAATTCGAAGCATAGAAACTCAGTTTTGCTGTAGTGAGGTCTGATAATGATAATCCGTCACCACCTGAATAAATAGTCTTCAGGGCAGTTCATACCACGGTTAGCGGGAAGTGAGAGGTTCTCCATCTGCTCTCTCCACTGATGATAAAGCTAACTGTGTGAAAAGGAAAACGGGAACATATCCCAACACCTCTTCTTTTGGCAGAGCACTGGGTCAGGATGCACAGGGACTGGAGGAGCCCAACAAATAAAAAGAAGACTGCCTTGCACAGAAATGTCTGCTCAAAGGCTTTTCAGACAGGAGACAGGGTGAGAGTCAGGGGGAAAAAGGCAAAAAATGTTGTTGGCACCTGGCTCCCTTTCCTGCTCTGGTCAGAGGACTGCTGGCAATCTCTCTCTCCCACAAGGCCCCTGCCAGCTGTGGGTCATCTGAAGCATTGCCTTGCTGGTAGCCTCTCACTTCAAAGCTAAACTCGTGGCTGAATATCACTCCTGGCCCCTCCTGCCGAGCTGGGTTTGGGCCAACTCTTCGTGCCACTTCTCCCCTCCTGCCCCTGCATCACCCTCATTGCCACAAGCTCTGCCACAGACAGATGAGCTCCGCTGTCTCCCTGCTCTTCAATCCCAGGGAAATAGTTCGCCCTCAGTAACATCAAGGAAAACTGCTCCTTGGCTCCTCAGTGAAGGGGAAGAAATGGCAACAGATAATGGCAAGAAGCCTGTCAAGTGTTTAATGTCTTCTTCTCTTCAGGCTTTGCTAAGAAAGCTCAGCAGCAAGATGGAGTCTATAACAACTAATAGCTACAAAGGGGAATGATTTCAGTTTAGACTTTGGAAAGAGTAGGTTAGGAGGTACTTAAATGGATAGATGCTCTTAGATCATATGAGTCTGAAATTCACCCAGAGGTACTCAGAGAAATAACATAAGCAATGATTAACAGACTCATTAGTGGTCATCTCTGAGAACTTGTGAAAGATGGGTGAAGGACCAGAAGGCTGCGAAAGGGCGAATGTGATACCTTGCTTTAAAAGAGGGAGGGAAGGAGGAGCAAGGACATTCTCGCTAACACCATGCTGGAGGACAGGATTAGAATCCAAGTTGGAAAAACAGTCTGATAATAACAGACTATAATTCAGTTTAGATCAGGGAAACCTCCTACACATAGGCTGGAAGAATAACTGCACTAATACAAGACAGGGAGTCACTGGGTCAGGAGCAGTTGTACAGCAGAGGAACCAAGGGGAACAGAGGTGCTGTGTTGCCTGACTTTACCCCAGTCTCATAGTTGAAACAGGAAAGGAAACTTCAGATGGAATAGAGAGGCTCCACCATTCACACAGGAAAATAAGTAGGGAAGGAGCATATCGGTGAGGGGAGATGGCTAAACACACCTAGCCTCTGAGCCCAAATGGCAACCGAACAGGCGAAAGGTCTGGGAAATAAATGAGAAAATAAACTGAGGATGACCACTCTCCCTCCAGTGCTACAACATAACTCCCGTCTGCCCCTGTGTCTGTCTTCCCTTCTGTCTCTTTCCCTCTCTTGCTCTCAATTCTGGATGCTTTTCCACACCACTCTTCATCTGAGGTGAACTGTCCAGCCTGGTGTCCTTCTTTCTTCAGTTTTCTCAAGACCACGTACCCCAAATGATTATTCAATTTCATCTGTCTCTCCAGGATGGATGAACAAAACAGACAACAAATTCAAGAAGTCCAGTGTACGCTAAACAGGATGCATATTAACTTAATCACTCCACCACTGGGTTGTTTAGGTTAAATGATTCTTTAAGTGTTTCATCCTTCAGCTGCATCAATATCACTCTTCAGTGCAAGTCTTTGAATTGGCCAGAAAAACATGCTTTATGCATTTATATATCTGTATTATATCAGTGACGTCATCGTCTATTCATGTCATTAAATTAGCACATTCAGAGATTTGGGATTTATTTGTTTGGGAAGGTGAAGGGAAGAACAGCAGACCAGAAAGTGAGAAAACAACACAGCACATTAAAGGCTTCCACAGGAGGATTTTGTCCGAGTCAAAGGAGCAAAGAATTAGCCATTAAAGAGGAATCTCACAGGAGCAGCTGTGCAATGTCATAACCGGGTGATTGCTGCAGACATCGCTGCAGCACGGGCTGAGAAACAGGCAGCCGGCATTTCAGTTTGTAGTGGAGGAGTCTACAGAGGGGGATCTGCACCATTTTATCATCCGTGATGATGTGTCTGACATGTATTAACATGAAGAGAAGCAGCCACTTCATAAATGGAAACTACTGTATCCCAAAGACTTTCCCTAATAAATCTGTAAATTACTCCACTGTGAAACCTGGGCTTTTACAGGAGTCACCAAACTGATCCTGTTCCCTCTCTGACTGCTAAGCCACTTGCTGCTCATCTTAGCCAAGAGGGGTAAGAGAGGTGACATTGAACGAGTGTTGGTGAAAAAAGTCATCTTCTGTTTAGCTGCACCCCCCCCCCCCTTCTCTAATTCAGACATTAGACAAGCAAGAAGGCAGTGTTTCTTTCACAGAGAACTGAAACACAAGTATAGCTACTCTCTAGGTAGCCTCAGTGGTAGTTCACCATACTTGAAACAAAACCGTTAGCAGAAAAGGGTCTGGATTTGGAGAAGCTGAAGAGCTGGGCAAGCAGCATCACAGAAGTCGAGAAACCAAAGACAGAAAAATCCCCCAAACTTTGCTACAAAAAACAAAAGTAATGAAAGCAATGGAAGTTCCTGAAAAGTCTTACAGCACACAGAGAGAGCATAAAGACTGGAAAATGTAAAAAGCAATATAGATGAATCATAAAATAACAAAGAAGAATTACAGTTTCATAGCATCCACAGAAAGACAGGGCTGAAGACGTACTAAGCTCACAGTCTGAAACGCCCATTGGCACAAACTCAGATCAGGTGGTTTCACTAACCCAGAGGAGATCCTTAGGTCATTATGTCTCATCTCTTGTGCACCACAGGACATGAAATGTTATACAAGTGTCCTTAAGTTCACGTTGCCAAGTCATACCTCAAGAAAAAAAGAAAAAAGTCTAACTGCGTCTCTCTTTCCCTTTTCCATATGAAACACCTGACCTCTCACTACTGTTGACGAAACAGGAATGCTTTGCTCCCTAACTTTTCATTGATTCATGACACACCATGAAAGCTGATATTTGTAGCACCAAACCAAAAGTTGTAAAATAGTTATGTTTGTCTATGGTTTATGCTGTACCTGGAAAACCATCTCCCTACCACAAAGAGTTTCTCTAACAGATATAGCCACACAGGCAGGTATGTTACTTGGTCCTCAAGATATTCTTTATCTTGTATTTTGCATATGGATATGGATTCCATCTAAATTATATTTATTTTGGGGGGAAAGAAGCTTTTCCTACCTGCTCTACAAAAACTGAGCAAAATCCTGTATCTTTTCTTTCCCAACACATTTTCTGTGTCAAAAGATGAAAGCAATGGCCTGTAGCCTGGCCCTGATTCAGCAAAGTATTTAAGAACATGCCTGACTTTAAGTACCAGTAGTTTGACTGACTTCATTGGAATGAATTTTGTGCTCACAGTTGGTTATATACACCTCAATGAACCCAGGTCTAAGAGATTTTTTTCCAGGCACTAAGTATGTTCAGACAAGTTAATGCGTATAAACATCCTACAACTAGAGATATGTGACAAACCTCAACCATTTTGATGATCCTGTATCTGTCAGTCAACTCACTCCTGAAAAAGACTTTTTCCTCCTTATATAGGAAAAATCTGTATGACCTTGCAAACTGGTCATGGCGGAAAAGAATTGAAGCACGTCCCTGTAGCACGTTTCTCTCTCTAATCCCAGCCTGATTTAAACCAAATATGGGTGAGTCAACAGGCAATGACGTAATCCTCCTGAATTTTACCTATGGACTGAAGATTTTTTCCCTTTAGCCTCTTGATGGTGTGGAAGCTTAGCCTGCTTCTTTCACAAAGATTGTCAGCTGTGGCCTGCAGCCTATTTCAGTTATGATAAGAGCTGCTTTTCCCCTCTCTGCTTATCCAGCCTTTTCTAAATTACAGGAAGGTTTGCAGGATTTATTCATTCTCCCAGCACTCAAACTTGATTTCAGTGTCACTGAGTATCATGTTTAAAATCTATACATAAACAAGAAGAAAATGGGGAATGGGAGAAAATGAGGAAGAAAAAATATAGTTAGTGACACTGCTTAATTCGATCCTCTTCAGGAAGCGTCCTGTCTTAGCAAAAAATAAAATAAAAAACAACCCAACCAAAGAAAACATTCATCATGCCCCAGATAAGATCAGGAAATGTCAGGGAAGCGATGCCATTCCTAGGGGCACAAGCCAGCAGTCCGCTGCAGGGCGAGGGGCAGCGGAGGGCAATACAAGCGGCCGGGGTGCAAGCTTCCCCAGGGGCTGGGGGCACAGCGAGGTGCTCCCCACCCAACCACCGATGGGGGCACCTGTGGGTCCCAGGAACCCTCCGACCCACCACTGGGGCTCCCCACCTGGGCTCCCGAACCCCTCTGTGTGCCACCACTGGCAGACTCATCCCTGGGCTGCCACCAGCAGCTTCTTCTCTGGGGGCTGCTGAATCTGCTGAGACACTGAGTTTGTCTTTTATAGATCTATCTCAGGCTTGAGGGCAAATGTAGGGAGAAGGCCTATTTTGTCTATTTTCTTGTCTTCTCTGGCTTCTGGGGAAATGGAAGAAAGCACCCTCCCTTTCTACGGAAAGACAGCTGAGAAAAATGATATGATCTGGACTGACAGAATTTGAAAGACTCAGTGTTGGGTAAGAGAAGGCAGGAGAGGGGAGAAGAAAATAACTGGGCCCATATTTTATATCTTGTGCTAATCTATGGATATCCATGTGGTGCTGAGCAGTGAATTATAAACATTTTTCACACTGCATGCTTTCCAAGTTTTCATATGGGAATTAAGCATGAGTTAAGAAGTGAGAAGCTGCTACCAGAAGCCTAACTAAAATTGCCCTAGTGAGGTATAAAAATTAAGCTTTCCTCTTTGCAGCTCACCTAGATGCTGGTTCCAAAAGGATCTGGAAACATTATGGTGTTACATTTTTAAAGGAAATTGTTCCATTGTGGTCCAGAACACTTTGGTAGCAAGTTAAGTTACTGGGTGTCACATTTGCTATTAGCTGAGTGCCAGAAGACTATCCTCTTGCTGAAAGTACACATCTCAGCATTTTAAAAACCATGCTCACAACCACTTCCCCTCCCTTCCTACAAAACATGGTGATTTGGAAAACGGCGTGCTGTGGTGTGCTGTGGAACGACTACCAGGTTCCATCCTGGAGATGGGCCACATTTTATGGGTGAGTTATCCTTGAATATGCAAGTGGCAATGTCCTCCGTGAAATGAAAATGACTGCCTTCAAAAATAACATTAAACATTCAAACATGCTCAGTATTCCTGTTCTGTTTCCATTTATTCGTTTCCCTGTTCTCCCTCTTACTTGTGCATGTCCCTGCACGGAGTCAGGAAACCCCAGAACGGAGTCTGTTGTAATAATAAAATTAGTGTTCACCTTCCTCCCAACAACAGAGAGACGGTACCTCTTTTTTTCTATTCCTTACCCTAAAGCTACCAGAACAAACACACCCTTTCATTGTCTCCAAAGAGGGCCAAAAAAGAAGTATGTAATCACATATTCTGGAACTAAATGCTCCAGCAGCAAATAAACAGAAATTCAGTGCATGGCAACCTGGAAAGCAGCTGAAATGAAAAAGGACATTTGATGCTAACTTCTGGTTTTTTTCTCTCTTATCAGGATCGGCTTGTACTTCTGATGCACCCTGGGAGAACTAGCTGTGCACTGTGAAAATAAATGTTCGTGACAGACCAACCGATGGCGTGTATTGCAGGGTAGTCTCAGTGCCACGTGAGCACTAAGGAGCAGGCACAACGTCACTGTGCATTTCTTCAAGCATTTTATGAAGAGACAAGGAAAAGCGACTTGGTGAAGGAATTATTGACTCAGGTCCACCCACTACGAATGTTTTTACTAATCCCCACAGAGTATCAGTGGGGGATTTGGGGTTTGATTTATCTGTTTTCCTTCAAATCATCCTGACGTCTTGTTCCTAGGTCATCTTCACTGAGAGATTCCCACGCTCAGCATGAGTAAACTCCTGCTATTGAGTTACTGAAAAATATACTTAGCAGAGACCAGTCTGCTGTGCACCTTCACGGCCACAACATCTCCTGAATGAATAATACAGCAATCTCCTCCTAGATTTCCACCAGTGAGTGAAATCAGCCCTTGCATCATCTTCTCCCCAGTTTTTCAGATCTCCTTAAAGCCATCATTCCAGTTCTGCACTAATGCAAGACTGGCTACTCTCAAAAGCCTCCAAAAATCTTGCAAAAATGGCTGGACTCACATAAAGAGAGTCATGTGCGAACACTCACAGACAAGGTATATACTTCAAGCAACCAGTGTCTTAAAATTCAGTCTCCCTTGCAGCCAAGCTAAACCGGGCCAGTGCGTCTCCTCCCTACAGCTCTCCGTTAGCTGGGTGTACATCAAGTACACAAATAGGTAAGGACAGAAGTCAAAGAAGTGCATGGTTTCAGAGGGCTAGCACCTGACACATTAAAATCCCTGAACTGTGTGTGTGCGTGCTGCAAATATTTAAATTCTGTAGGCTCTCAAGTGAGTAGGTACTGACAGAAAACAGAACCAGCACCAGCACATTTTTTGACAGCAGTGGCATTTGTTTCTTACCTCACTGAATTGGGAAGGAGAAAGGGGAGAAAAGGACAGAAAGGGGTGGTGAATTAAAAAAAAAAGGAAGAATTGGAAGGCAGAAATAAAGCAAACTGTTTGTTACTTCTCTGAAGACCCATCTACAGACCTATTCAACAGTGCTCACATTTGCTCTGTTGCTCTGCTCCAACACACATGACCTATATTATAGCATGAGGTGAAGTTCAGTATTTTCTCCTCCCTGAAGGATGGAACATGCCATGCTTAGATATCCGGACTCTCAGTTTCTGGATATACAGGATGATCGAAGAGAAGGCCAGGGGACAAGCAAAATGCATGCATGAATTTCTCTGACATTTTGTTGATAATTTTTTAGGGTAATTCTCCCTTTTATGCAACACTGGCAGTATTAGGTGTGTGTGAGAGAGGCTGCACCAGTGTGTGAATTTACCCGTTTCATGATGAGGAAAGAGTATACCTGCCAACAGCTCCTCTCTCCAGCCTACATCTCCCCACGGTCCGAGGCGGGCTTTCTCCACACAGTGCTTACCACACAGGGTTGCACATTTCCCACACGGCTCCGGGTCTGGCTGAACGTGGCGGCGCCGCCACGTGCCGCACATCCTGAGCCATGCGGGGACGGGGTGTGAGGTGCAGGGCACAGCCCGGCCCCATTTTCGGGCAGCCAGCAGCAAAGGGCAGCAGCCAAAAGCAGCAGCCTCCCCAGAGGAGCGGCTGTGCACAGAACCCCCCCCCCCCCCAACATATGCCAGCCTGGCCCGCATGCTCATGCAGGATGCTCATTTGTTCGCCCGTGAGTTTTTTAGGCAGCAGTAACCTACTAGCAACATCTGCTAAAGGGATGGGAGGAAATTCATCTTACTTTATTACAGGTATCCACTTGGAATAAAGGCTTTTATCGTATTTAAAATGAAACTAAATGAACTAAATTTAAGGCTGAGAGGTCTGTGGCTGAGCTGTTGCTGCCAGAGTAGCTTATTCTTTGAGAAAAAACAACATCCACAAGCAACTGTAGAAAAGCATAGTATGAGAATACATAGAGGGCACAGCTAAGTGCAGCAACCTTCCTGGAAATCCCTACTGTAAAACAGCACAGACACTGCAATTATCTGTATAAGCATATGGTCAAAATCCACACCACAAGGCTAGGCAGGGCTCCCTGTATTATATCCTCTTTCTTTTCTTTTTCAGAAATAAAGACAGAAGGTGACTGATAAAATTTGCTTAAAGAAACTTCACTTTTGCTGACAAAACTCACAGCTCCATTTTACATAATTAAAAAATTGCCACGTGCAATTATCAAGTGGTATGGATTGGAAATACATCCACTGAGCAACCTAAAATCTTGCATGAAATTCTCTTGTTCATCCAATTTTCTTCACCCTCCCCAAGCCAAAAAAAGAACTCGTTTATCACAAAAAAAGAATACAGACTATATTGTATTAGATTGAAACCAAAAAATGAACATACAGTTTCAGAATTAAAAGTTGATAAGTTTCATTCAGAAAATCTGAAAATGACATGTTTTCTTGTTCAGAAAAATGCTGCGATTAAATATTTTGACTTTCCTGAAGCTTCATGTTCTCCCCTTTTTTTTTCTATTAAAAATACTCACAAATTTAACCCATTTTCTAGAACAGTTTCTAGAATTTCATTTTGGGGAGAATCAATCATGTACTGACAAAATGCCCCTAGCTGTATTATTATCTTTCTTAAGCTATTTTTGTTAAAAATGTCCATTTTGCTGCCTCTTCTTTAAAAATTATTTAATCTTCTCTAACCTTCATTGGATGCATCGGTCTTTGCATGCCAGTTCTGATCACAAGTGTGATTTAGAAGTGAATCTCTGTGTTGTCCCAGTGGTTGAGGAGCATGCAAACTGGATTTTTTCCCAATAAAACTATAGTGCTTGAGGAACACATCTAGTATGTTCCAGCTGCTAAAGGGTGTTCAATTCATGGGGCTAGGTCTAGTAAGCGTCTGCAATATGAAGCATGGAGCCAAGTTAGCAGTACTAAGTGTTTTTCTTTATGTGCCTGTTCCTGATGCCCTGCACTACTGTCCTGCAGACAGAGCCACAGCGTCCCCACGGGATTTCCACTCTTAGGTTTCGACACGCTTTACAAACGTGGGCTTCGTGTCACCGTTCCTACTTTACGCATGGAGAAAATACAGCAGGTACAGTGCATACATCGTTACTGTAAATTAGAGAGAAATTAGAGAGCCAGGAGCTCGCTAATTTTGCATGCATCATGGTTAGGCAGACACCAGGAGAAACTGTTGGTAGGAAACACCCAACTTTTGGGGGTCTAAAAGCTAGACCTCTAAGTCTGACCTAGTCAATTAAGGGAAACAGAGGCCTTCAGAAGGTCATATATCTCTCCTATCTTAAACACTTACCACGTGGAAAAGATGATTCTTCCACAGACAGGCAACTGAACAGAAGCTGAGATAACCAGATTAGATTTAGGTGTCTAACTTTTACACACAGACCAGAACCTGGTTTTCAGATAGGCTCAGTCTCTCAGATGATGGGATTTCCAGTCCCGTGCCAGTCAGCCACAGTAAACAGAAACTCTCTGGATCACCGAATCACAGGATGGCTGAGGCCTGAAGGCACTGCTGGAGATCATCTACTCCAACCCTGCTGCCCAACACGGTCAGGTTTTGAGTTATCTCCAAGGATGGAAACTCCACACCATTTCTGGGCAACCTGTTCTAGTGTTCAACCACCCTCACAGTAAAAAAGTTTTTTCTTATGTCTAAATGGAATTTCTCATATTTTGATTTCTGCCAGTTGCTTCTTGTCCTTTCACTGGATACCAGTGAGAAAAGTCTGGCTCCATCTCCTCTTGATAGTCAATATGTTACTGTTTAGATTAAACCAACCAATCTATCTTTAAATGTGGGAATATTCTGGTTTATTCTGATGAGCAAGAATTCAGTCCTAAATAAATATATCCTGTTAGGTTTTTCTGATTGGCCCATTCAATTCTATGACAAAATCAAACATCCATTCTCTCAAACCTCAATATCAACCTCCAACTGCTTGTGTTTAGAAACTTCACAATTACAATGTTTATTCATGATTCATAATCTGAAACCCAGTGATGAAAGACTCAATGAGGCACCAATAAACTTCTATTTATATAGTTAAAAGTTTAATGCATAACCCATTCCAATTTTCATGACATTTCTGCTCATAACTTTCTGCAATCCATTTCATCATTGATTTGTGTGCATACAGAGAGGGAGAGAAAGAGAGACAGCGAGACAGCATTTTTTGTGTTTAATCCCATGTAAATAAAACCTAAAATTCAAACTGACTTTGCAGGCATAGGCTGTAAGATTCACATAATGGTTGAAAATGTGTATGCAGGAATATACTTACATGAAATTGTGCAGATGTGAAACTATGGTGTAGCATTAGGCATTCATTTTGAATTTTTATTTTCTTTGATTTTTCTTAAGAGTCCAATCAAAGCTTATGTCCATATCCATTCTTCCTTTGATAAATTATGGTTCCATCAAATTAAATTGTGTGTGCGCATCTTTACCTCTGTTCTCTTCACACATTACAATCTAAAGGCTTGTTCTTGAAACAAAAGGAATTCAAAGAGTGTGTGAAAACAGCTCTCAACCAACAGGAATTTAAAATGCACATGAGGTCAAATTCTCATGGTGGTAATTACGATGGATGTTGGGTGCTCGCCTGCTAATAGCAGTGATTTGAGAAAAGCAGGGGAGGGGGAGAGAGGGAAAAGCTATTCTAATGGTTATAAAAAGGTTTCCTTTGCAATGTGGAAGCCACCTGCCACAATGAACACTCAAAGGAACAACCTCCCTTCTCTTCCATCTTTATGAAATCCACCGGATTTCAACCCTGACCAAGTAGGCAAGTCTCATCTGACAACTTTAAACTGCAAGTCAGATCAATACAACAACATATAGGCAAAATGAAAAATCTTCTAAGATGAACATCTTTTTAATGGATTAAACCCTGCAACATCATCTCCTGGCTACAGCTTCTACAGAGGGACTGAACCCACTATGAGAATCCCCCTAGGCAATGAGAGCTTGTGCCCTTAAACCCCCATGATTATCTCTAGCAGCAAATCATCTCTTGGAGAAAAATGTCAAAAGCTTCTAGGCTTTTGCAAACATGTGCAAACCCAGGTGATGAGTAGTGGAAAAGAGAAAAAGTTGCGCATATTTAGGCAGTCAAGGCCATCTGTCAAGCCAACCAATAAAATCATTTTTCACATTGCACCTGCCATATGCATGTTGAAAAGCCCTCAGGACCCTAAAACATAGCAGGTTCTACCTGATGAGTTTTAAAGATTGCCCACAGAATAATTACTTTTTTCTCCTGCAGAGTGTTACCTTCATGATAGAGTGTGCCAGGATACTTCCAGCACACAGCACTGAGGATCACTCATTCTGACCAAGCGGAAGTCTGCCAGGCCAGCACCACTGAGCGGTCCCACAGAGGACACCCACCTTGCTGTCCTCAGTAGGAGCACAAACAGGGAAGGGGGGAAGAGGGATGTTACGTTACACATCGGCAGCTAGCACTTGAAGGCTAAAAAGCCCCCTAAAACTTTAAAAGGGTGACAATGCCTTCCAGTAACAGGATAGGCCTCATTCAACCTGAATATCTGAGACTGAGACTCTTGATATCACCATAAACATGTCAAACAAATGGATGAATTATGGTCCGTGCAATGATGGCACAAGGCAGGATTCCCTGAGTGTCTTCCATAAGACTTGATACTGAGTTGAGTCCAGATCCTTGTTTCAATGATGGAGCTTGCAATTGCAGCAAAGAGGCTGCACATTTGGGGATGCTCCCTGCCTATGTCTTAACTCCATGTCCAGATCAGACTAGAACACACTCTGTCTTGTTCCCTCCCTGCTCCTAACACACAGAGACTTCCATGGAAATGAGTGGAGCTTAGGCTGTTACATACAATTATTTATGAGAATAAAAATCAAAGTGAAAATTAAAAGATTGGAATAAGTCCACATAGGGACTGAATTAACCTCAGGGAGTCTATGAAATCGTGTCTCATGAGCAAGAGGACCTCAGGATCAGAAGTCAATCCATCAAAATTTGCACACTGAAAACAGGCTCTAGCTGAGGGGGGAAAAAAAAGAAAGGAAAAGCTGTTCCACTTCTTCCCAGCTCCTCCTTTCTCCCTTTGTTTAAGGAAGCCCAGCCAGCTGCCAAGAGTCTTTTTTCGGCAATTTTGCAGTGAGCTCATAACCAAAAAGTCAGCTAAAAGCAGTCATAAACAGTTTAATGCTGGTCCTAATTTGCCAAGTCTTAGAGTGACTGATAAGGGTGTGCTCAACCTTCTTCCAGTGCTGAGACTGCCAGGAAGCTCAGCAACAAAAACAGAAGTAGTGTTTTGTCTTCTATTTGTCTTTTATTTTTTCCTCTTTATATATCTGCCTTTTGAGCAAGGAAAGACCGTTCTCCAAAAACACCAGCAGTTACTACTCCAGCTTATCTTGGGTGGCTTCTCCTGACAAGATGGCCTTTATTGCTACATTTAATGCCAATTCGAAGCTCTCAAACAGGGTTTTCCTTGTAAACCTTCATAGCTGAAGCAAAACAGAATACAGTTCAGAAGCAAAACACAAGATCTGGTCATACAATACCTTTCAGAGACTGTCAGCTGTTCCCCTTCCTTTTCATCTGTATCTTTAACAATGTAATATTGTAAAGTAAATGTTACGTGATAATGTGAAGTCTTTTTAAGCAAGAAAATTTAATGGAAGTTGTTGGCTAGACGCCCAAGCAGGCAAGAGTTTTCTGTGCTCAAACTCTCAAACCTCACTTGACCATTAAACACCAACCTGCATCACGGTCACGTTAGCACCTTTGACTCTAGGGATACAGCATATTTTGTTAAAATAAATACAGCATATCAGTCAACTAGGATGTCCTCTTTCTTCCAGATCTAGAAGCTTTTAAGCTCTTGGCAATATGAGAGACTCAAAAACTTACAGAAGAGCTCTCAGGATCTTATCACAGGTCAGTAGGAAGGACTCTTAATAGAGATCCTTGTTCAGTATGATAGTCAGGAGGTATTATATGGGCACATTATGAATCTTCACTTCTGTTGCAGAGAAGCAGATAGACTGTCCCCAAGATGCACAACTTGGGAAAGTAGCCCTAGCATGCCTTACTGCTGAGATAAATTATCTCAAAATAACTATCATTCTATTTATAAGAAGATTTGGGGCTGGAGACACTATCAGAGTCCAGCAGTGCAAAGCCATCATAAACATATTTGGGGAAACAGCATACAGCCCAAGCATCATTTCCCTTGGCTGATTCCCATCTGCTTGATGTGACAACCACTTGAATTTGTGGGTAACCAGAAAATGGCACAGCAAACCTGAGACTCCTCTAATTTGTGCCAATAAACACACTAGATCTAGGTCAACTCCAAGCTTAAGATACATAACAGGAGCTCCAAGCCCACTTTTGGACCATATATTCTTCCACTGAACCTTGCACTGCTACAGTGGAGGATCCCACATTTTATTACTGTTGTTTTTGTAAGCCTCTAATAATGTTCTTTGTTAGCTCTTCACAGACAAGATGGTTAGCTCTGGCAGCTGGCCGTAGGTTTTGAGATCCCTTATAAGCTGTCCCTGCCCTCAAAAGCAACCATCACCCTCCACTCCATGGGAGCATCAGCCACCCAGCCCCTGACAGCAGGCAGACAGCACTGTTTGGTTCTTCTGGCACAAATATGTTCAGCCTCTCTATAGGAAAATAAAGTGTGCCACAGGCTGGGCTCAGCACACTGGCCACCAATTAAACCATTCTATTGTAAGAACGCAAACAGAAAATGCAGCATTATTATATACAAAATAACATTAGGTAGCCCTTGAGACTAGCTTTTGAAGAAAATGGCCTTTTGGAGCTCAGTGAGTTGCTATTCAGCTTCCAAGTGGAAGTGCTATTAAGAAGAAGTACTGCTAACGCCCCCTGAAACCGAAACAAGAGATTCCCTTGCCGAGTTGTCTGGCAGCAATTCTGGGACACTGCAGATCAGTTAGGATGCATACATCATGCTGGATGAGGTTGGAAAGAGGGGGCATTTTCAGTGGCCACTACTCTTTGCTCATGAACCTATTTCTCCTATTTCTGCTCTCATTCTTCACTGCTGCTAAAAATCCATTCTCCCAAATGCCCCACCTTTCAAGCTGACAATAGTCTTTGTGATCAAAATTTAAAAGAGAAGATGGAAAATAGCCTGTTTTTCTGGTTGGCAACAACAGCTGCCTTAAAATGTTAACCTTTTATCAAGTGGCTTGTGAATTCCTTGGAAACCTTGTATCTCTGAAATACCAACTTCCCTGAAAACATTTTCTTCCACTTCCTTCTCTGGCAGAGGTAAAATTACTTCAACAAGTATTTCTCTACAAGAGATGAAAGCTGGAGATCAGTGAGATTTCCACAGCTGTATTTGGTGCCCTTTTTATACTGAACCATGAGATGTAATTTTGATTTGGGCCTCCCTGAAATTACAAAGTTATTTGTGTTCTTTGATACAGTAAAGAGGAAAAAATAAATCAAGTGGTTCAAGTGAATATAGCTAAGGAAGGCCTTATCTGAACAAAAATGTTACATATAGCAATTCCCAGGCATCCGATCTGAAATACCTGTTTGTGCATGCACTCTGCATATTCATGCATACGTATACAAACACACACTACTCTCCCAGTTAACCTACAAGTAACAGAACTCGGATGGATGTAGCAGTGCAAGATCCCACAGCTCTTTTGGGGCAAGATTTCCAAGAATGCCCTTTAGTTAAGCTGGAACAGAAAAACTACCTGGAGCTGGAGACTTGTGAGCCTATCTTACAAGAGGAGACTAGAAAAGTTTAGCTTCTTTAGTTTTCCACAATGAAGGCTGAGAGAATATATAGATGCCTCTCTTAAGTTCATCAGGGAGATAAAAGCTAAGAATAAACACAGGCCATTGAAGCTGGCTCATGAATGAATTGTTATGAACTGCTCAAATTTAGGATAAAACTAGAAGTTCCCTAAGTTTTAGAGCAGTGAGGTACTGGAAAGTCTTCAAAGCAACCCAGAAGATCCCTTTCACTACTATTTCCCGTATTTCTGCTATTTCTCTTATAGTCATGCCCTAGCTAAGTCTGGCCAGCCCTTCCACCAGCAGAGTTAATACCCTAGTGCCATATATGACTTATGCCATCTCAAGGTCAGAAGACTTTCTTGACATCTTGAAAAGAGGTATTTTGTTTCAAGAGGAAAAAGTGTGTTTGTGAATGACTGGACTGGTTGGAAAATGTGGCTTTCCTAGGCTGAATGTTTGGTCTCTTGGTGCTCCAAGCAGGCAGCCATGTCCACCACAAGCACGATCAGAACAGCTGTGTTGCCTCCCTGAGAGACAAGCCAAGAATGGGGTGATATTTTTGATTTCTGGGTTTGGAAGAGATCAGGGTGACTCTTGGATGACCTCTCAAATGCCTCCAACTGCAGGATACAGGCCGTTCAAATAGTCCCTAAATCTTACCACTTCTAAGAGAAATTAGTCTTACCTGGCAGGTTATTTAAATTTGGATGGGATATTTGTTTTAGATCTGCATTTGTTTCTATAGTGCATGACATTGTCTTTCCTTCATTTAGACAACATATAGTTCGTTGATAACCATGACCGTCACGGTAGGTGACAACTTGGTAGTCACTCACTCTGTGAAATTTGAATGTAAGGAAGATGAAAAATAATTTTCTCTACCAATTAAACAAACCTATTTTAAATGAAAGCTCTCTGAGAATAATCTGATTTGCAGGAAAGGGAGGCAAAGTGTTTTGCAATGCTAATGCCTGTGAAAGAAGAACACTGTTTTAGACTTGGAGAAAATCATCCATAAGCTCCGTATGACAGGACTGACCTTAATTCTGTGTGTCAACAATTACCGGCCTCTTAGTGGATCCTGCTCCATCCTGAGGGCTCAAATGCACTACAGTAGATATTAAGTTGTCCATCTAAACTCCTCCACTGAATGGGCCCTTCTTTACCCAGCCCCTAGGAGGGCCCACCCATTTACCTTTTCCAGGTTTCCATGTTATGTTTAGGCATGCACACGGGAGTGAAAAAGGCACATACACAGCAGTGCCGCTGGATGAATAAATACAAGCATGCAAGTATACCTGACTGCCAAATCTCTTTCCCTTCCCTCTCCTTTTCCAGTCCTCTCTCTTCTCCGCTAGCCACAAGCAAAACATTTGCTACAAGGCAGAGAAGCTCTTTAATTTTTCACATGGACCCACTGTAACGCAAGATGCTCCAGAGACTGCAGCTTTCTAAGATTATCCACAGAGCAGGCCCCGTGGGTCAAGCCTTCCCTGGCACCTTGCTTGCACGCCTCCACCTTCCAAATCTTCAGGCTGCCCCTAAAGGGCAAGGCACAGATCGGCCCCCCACTCTCTCCCTGCTCAGGGCTTGCAGAGGATACGGCTGCCTGCTTGGAGCAGCGAGAATCCAAGCAATCAACCTGCCACGGACTCCACAATGGCCCTGGTCATTCACAAATACATTTCTACCCTTGGAACAAAATCCTGAATTCTTTGCAAGCTGAAGCATGCTCAAGGGGGCATAGAATTTGCTTCAGTGTGAACTGCTGGGGAGAGATCCTGGCAATTTCCCCGGGAGCCTGTTATCCGGTGTAAATCTGTTCTGCTCATCGCTAAATCCATCAAAGCAGCCTGGCAGGTATGAAGGCAACACCAGCCTCTGCTGGAATTTGCACCTTTGCTGCTGGGAAACAGCAGGCGAGTCTCCTTTCACGCTCCCCGTTTTGAATAAGGCTTGCGTCCACCCTCCTCAGGGAGCTGAGTCCCTGCCGAGCCCCGCAAATTCTGCCCCCTCGCCAAACGGCTGGCTCCACAGCCCCTCGCCGGCAACACGCTCCGGCAGTGCCTGCCTGGGCCCCGCACACATTGTGATCCCGCTCGCTTTTCAGCAATGTGCTGCGAGCAGCTTTGCTTTTGTTTCCCTGGCTGATCCCTCCATCTGCTTGGCGACTGCACTGATTCAGCAGTTGCGTTCCCATCTCCCGCTGCTCCGTGCCCCAGCGCCAGCCCGGCCATTGTCTCTCCCAGATCAGTCAATAGCCTCAAACAAAAGTCCCCAAAGCTGGGTAAATCCTTCTGACATCAGCCCAGCAGCAAAAGGAGCTGAACTTGGACTTTTTCCCCCCAACCCCACTCTTTGGGAATTGTTCAGCTATGCTGACCTCCCATCAAAAAAACACGGAAACAAAAAGCAGGCCTCACCCTGCCATACGCTTAAATAGCCCTCCAGATTCACATGGAGGCTTACGAAGAGGCTGGCGAAGCTGTGCTTCTGCCAAGCCCTTCTGGGCTGTCTCAGCTTGAAAATAAACAAATAACAATGCAGGAAAGGCCTTAATACTGACCAGGAGTTAGATTCCCAGTGCGCTAGATTATCTCCAAGCAGGGACATTTCCATAGTGATTCCACAATATTTTCAAAAGCACTTAAAAGAAACACAGCAGACACCATACCCTGCAGATCTAGGGGCATCCTCTTAAGGCACGACAGCCGATAACTGATCTACAGCATTCGTGTGCAGCAGCATCACTGCATTTTCTACAACACTAGATCAAAGCACAGCCACACAGCCTCAGTATGCTCATCCTTCATTTCTTTTAATCAACAGGAAAATATATGATGGGAGATGAGGGTTTCGTTTGCAGACTACAGTTCTTTGCTAAGGAGAAAGAAAGAAAAAAAGTAGAGAAAGGAGAGACTGAAAGTTCTGGCTATCTAAAGATACCTGGTTTCACTTCAGTAGAGAAAAGCCCTGAAAGCAGGCACAGGAAAGATCTATTCCGTATTCCAGATGCTTACTTAAACTTCTTCTTTTCTTGGCCTGGAATTTTGGTTAACTCACACTGTGATGCTATGTAAGGGACTTACTTAGATAGGATCCTACTGCACCAGCCTTGTAGAAATATGCAGTGATCACCTTGCTGCTGATACCAGATTGAAAATTGAGATTTTACAGGAAGAAACAGTAATTTCTGCATTTTACAGGAAGAAACAGTAATTTCCAGGCAAAATGAGACAAACAGTAGTTCACAGTGGAGATGGTAATGATTACTAACCTACTCATACAGCAAAACATATAAATAGCCAGATATACAGCACAGTTTTGATAGAGATACTAGACCTAATCTCCCCCATGAGAAAGTTCTTGTATGATCAGGACAAATCATTTACCTCTGCCCTGTACATTTCCTTCCCTGTTTCCCAGAACCTCTGAGAGAAGAAAGCCCTTAAGAGCAGCGACATATTCAAAGACTACAGCATCAAGGGCCAGGGAAAGCACCTGGACTTCCCACAGGGCATTCTGGTATCACAGCATCAGGCATGTGTCTCCTCACACTGTGTGGATGAAATTTGGTCAGAAGACCAAAGAGACTGAGCTATTTTCCCTTGCAGGTTTCCTGAGCAAGAACTGCTAACTACAACATGCTGTTCCCGCTTAAATTCACTGGGGACATAGAGCGCCCACTGGTCTCAGGCAAAGACACATCTTGAGAACCGTCCACAACTACCGATGTTTTACGAGCACTTGACCGAACTACCCAGTCTACTGAAGCTACTTATTCCCTCCGAAGCCCTCAGGACCCTGAAATACTCTCTGACCCCACTTATGCAACAGGGCCCACGAGCTCTCCCATGACCCTCGATGCAATGCACTGGGAATAGCCCTACAATGGCGCAGCAAGGAGAGCCCAGAGGAGCACTGCCGAGGGCAGCAGCAGGGAGGGCAGAGCTCCTGGGGTGGCTGCGACAGCCCCACTGGCAGCGCTACTCACATGGGTCACCTACCCAAGGTGGGTCAGCCCACCGAAGCCCATGGACCCTGCTAACACTGGATGAAGGTACCAAGGAATACCACAGCTCCCATTTTTCCCGTGAACATGGACTTATTTCTCATTTTGAACCGCACACAGAAAAATGTAATGTAGGGCTTTCCCCTACATTCTTCCGCTGTGTGCATTGTGTGATTGATGGTGAAGGCATGAGATTAATGGGGCTCTGAAGAGCCAAGGGAGCTACTTTGCCATGTAATACATCACAAATGTAAGAAAATTGGAGCACCTTAAGTGAAAAAAGTAGTCACTAGCCTGGATTTTAAAGAGAAGAAAGAAAGAGAAAGGAAAGATGGTTCATTAAATCAGGTAAATTCAGAACTAGCCAGGGACAAGACTGCCAAGTTCAGAAACAAATAGTTTGGTTTGCTTTAGTTAGATCCAGTCATCTCCCTTCATAGCCATTGAGACTGTGCTGATGTTATTCAGCCACATTTATGAAGCTATGACTGAGAGACAGGTAATAATCTCTAAATTAGGAGAAGAAAAAAAAAATTACAAAAGCCCTCATGGGCTTACTAACCCTTCTCAGAGTAGTGCTCCAATCACAAAAGCTTCTCATAGTTGGTGACAAAAATAACACAAGAATTCCACGTACCTCACATTTACAAAATGACAGCTTTCAAAAAAGAAACTTAGAGCTCTCCAGGGGTAGAGAGTAGTTTTAAGTATTTCCTCAATTAACAAATTCAGCTTTTCTCTGACCTCCTCCTGACGTGGCCAGTGTAAACTTTCCCAGTTTTCTGTTTGTTTTCCCTTGGAGAGCGCCATGCCTTACAACAGGAACATGAAATCCCAGGATTCAACTTCATATTGTGTTTGGCATCTATTTTGTTGGGACCATTTTTGCCATCATAATATGAAGCTTCCTGCAAAATGGTGGCTTGGGGTCATTAGTATGCAAAGTGTATTTATTTATATATATTTATAGATAGCTCACCTTCACATTTCTTGGGATATTAATGCTGCTCAAAGGCTTCAAAGAATATTAGCACTTTCAGCACTACTTACTTCTGTGATTTGTTTTCATCCTACATAAAGATGAGAGAGGACTTCGAGTGTTTTCTCTGTGTCTGACACATGTTAACAATGGGTATTTGCATAAGAAAGGCTCATGATTTATATTTTGATTTTCAATCTATAGCCAAGATAAGCCTAACCAGAGATCATTTGAGGAAGATAAACATTTATCCCATTTTTCTTTTGACAAGCTGAAAAACACCAAAGTTCAAAATATACTAAAAGGGAGGATGCAGCCTTCCCACACTAGATTTATAGGCTACATTTTTAGAGATGGCCTTCACCTTTCTTTCTTCCCCACCCCCCTCCTTTTCTGTGCAGAAAATCTGTACAGCAAGGATCTTGTGCTCACGATTTTTTCTGTAAAGCTCTCAGCTTGTTCGTGGTCTCTGAATAATTAATCATAATACATTTGTATATGGTTAGGGATGCAGAACTATTTGTACCAGAAAACAACAATATGGACATGCAGAGAAATCTTGCACATCCTTTTGAGAGGATGCCTGGCTAATGGCAGACAGAAACACAGCTTCTCTGTTCGGTATTGTCTTCTTAGAAGGAAAAAATATCTTAGCACTCAAAACCTTTTATGCAATAGTAGTATTACATTACTGGTACCTTAAGACCTAAGAGCATGAGTTCAGACCTAGGAAGAAAAAAAAATGTTACAGCCATGACAGTATGAGAGACTTTTTTTTCTCTCCAACCTTCCCCCCTGAAAAAAATAGTTTCCTAAGTTTTCTCCACCTATTTCATTTAAGAGATGCTCTCAGCAGATAAGGTTAGCACAGTACATATGTTCCTCTCCAAATCCTCACCCATCTTCCTAAGTGATCATACCTGAGATTCAGCTGGCTAGTCGTGCCCAGGATTCATTCTGCATGGCTCACGGAGAATTTGTGGAAACCACAGCTTCAAAGTCATTGCTCCTTACAGTGTTTTTTAGCTGCTGCAGCATTTTTTCTGTGCCCACATCCTTTACCTACAGGGCTTTTCCTAGCAATTATGATTTACACTGCTCTGTTGCACAGCATTTTTATCTAACTGTGGGATTTTGCCCTACCTCATTCCAGACTCTCAGTTCCTGCCTTCATCAAGTATAACCAGCATGCTGGCATCTCACCCAGCTCTTCATCTGACAGCCAGACTACTCACTCACTCAAGCTGGCACACACTGTTCTCAGATTGTGCACTGTCGTTAGGATATAAACAGCCATTCATTGGAGCATCCTTTTTTTCCCCTTCCTACCTTTACCCCCACACCTCAGCGTGAAGCTGATGGTCCCTAAGCAGCACTCCCTTGTGTAAAATGTTACAGCTCCACTTGGTGACATCTTCTCCATGTGCCCACAGTCGCTATACCTAAATAGCCTGGCAGGGCATGCCACAGCAAGCCTCAGGCGACAACCACGAGACCTGCAGGAGCGATGGTGGCTCCCGTCCAGCCTGCATGCCCCAGCTCCTTGGCACGCAGCGAGTGGGAGAGGAAGGTGCATGCCCTGGTCGTGCCCAGACTAGGAGCTGGGATGTGGCTGTGGCGCGCACCCAGGTGCAGATGCTGGGAAACTCTCCTGGGTTCAGTAATGGAGGCCTTGCACTGGGCAGAGGCTGTCAGTGCATTTCACACCTACACTGCTTTTAATACGCTGAAGAGTATTAAATGCCTCTGAAATATGTGCCACCAAGCATGGAATTCTGTACTGGCTGCCAGAACAAACAAAACCAAGTCATTAAGTTAACATCTATATCCCCCAAGAGTGTGAGACACTGGCAAAGATGATGCTGGGGAAGGGGAAGAAGTGCGGCAGAAGGAGACGGGGCGGGAGAGGGAGAAGGCTTTCTTTATATTCACAAATAAAAGTAAAGTCACAACCAGAGCTTGTGATATTGTCCTTTCTGTGACCTTCTCCAGCCCATGTTTACCAAGAGCATTGTGGAAATCATTCCAGTTACTAGACACTTGGGTAGAAGGTTTTCCCTGGCACACAAGCACGCATGTGTCTGAGATGCCAGCAACATAGCTTCCCAGGCTACCAGAGCTCTCAAACATGCACATTACTGCTGGGAAGAACACAAGCAGCGGGGGAGCAAAAGCACAGGATCTCACAACGCAGCTCTTCAGTATTTTTCTCTAAAAAAATGCAGTCTTTCTGTGGAGTACTCTCCAGTAGCTCAAGTGTCTGCACAGCACTTCCTACCCACAGTTTCCATTCACCTTTCTCGGAACAGCTCTTCTCTGCTTTTGGATGATTCTCTTCTCCCTTCCCCAACTAGTGGAGCATAATCCACTAGTACCCTGTCGTTTTACAGCCCCCAGCAGTCTCTGACTGCTTCACATGTTGGAAGAACAATTGTTGCCTGTTGTCACACCCTTGCTAGGTAATGCCTGTTGCTTTTCCATTTGTTGAGTGTCTGCAAGTTGGAGCTCTCCCCCTGCAAGATGCCTAAATGTTAAGTGCTACAGGCCCAGAAAATGTGTGACTATGCAGAACAAGAGACTCCCACTTTTTATGTGCTCTGACTATGGTGAAGATATATCGATTCCTCAAAGAACTGCTAAAAGGTTGACATCTAACCTGGGTGAACTAAGGAATCAAATTAAGTTCTTAAGTGGACTGTTAAATTAATTGGGTTATAACACAAGGAGAAAAGAAAGCCAAGGCAAACAAGAAAATAACCTTAACTCTATTGAAGCATGATGCTCCAGCCACTCTTCAATGGACAAAGAGTTTTGGAAAATCTGCAAAGGTTCAAATATGCAAGAGGCGGTGAGGTCTAATACCAACTCTGTAAATCCCTTTTAATGTCTCTTTATACTTGTTGTTTGGCTAAACAGTGAATAAAAATAATTCTGCTTAGTGGGGTTTTCTCCTTTCTATTTCTACAAAAATAATTGTTACTAATGCTAGAGAATTTCTTCATATCCAGGACTTCAACCTCCAGCAGAGGCATCTTTGAAACAAAACCCCCTCAACTATGAAGGCAGGGGGAGATTCAGTAAAAAAATTAGCAGATACAAATGAGCCTTCCAGAAAGTATATGTTTAGTATATAGCTTTAGTACATTTTCTGGGTGTATAGCTTCCAGAAGCTGCAGTTTTTATATTTGTGACTGAGAACAAGTAAAATCTTTTAAGCCTTTTAAGACACCAGCTGCTGTCCCAGGGTGGTAGTGGTGGGAGGGAGTCCCAGCTAGGGAGCTACCTTCAACATCTGGGCTCTGCAGGGAAATGCTAAAAGTCAGGTCAGACGAACACCAGGTCCAAGCCTGCAAGGATGTCTCTGGGTAAACAGTCCTGGCGAGGGTAACCAGCACAGCAGCTCCACCGCAAGCAACCAGCTATTCTCAAGGTCAATATTCTACGTAACCTGAGCAAGGGTAGCAAGACTTAGCCAACTATGAGTATCATTACTAAATCCCATTTATGCAAATACTAGATATGACTTGCAAAAAACTTTGCAACAGCCTCTCCATGCAAAAGTCTCCCAAACTCCACATGTCAAAGCACTTCATATACTTGTTACCAACAAGCACAGGCCCTTTTAAATATAAGAACAGTGGTTTGGCAATAAAAAAGCATCAGGCAACAGTTACAGGCTCTTGGACTTAGATAATGGTAACTTTAGAGTCACCTTTTAAAAGGTAAAACAAATGATTTTTTACTGCAAAGCCAGCATAGCAGAGCATTCTGGGCTTTCCTATCTGTGACACCAGGGTAAGACTGGAGTAGTTTGGTAACTCTGGAAAGGAAAGTCACTAATAGATACAAAAGGCCACAAGCCAAAGAAATGAAGGCAGTTAGTGCATGAACTAGCAACAGAGGGAAAATGTGGGGATTTATTTGACAACCCTTCCTACATCACAACAGCAATCTGATAAGCGCTTGGGTCTTTCCTCTGCAAAAAAAGGAGGAGGCAAGCATGACTTATATTTTAAAAACAATGTGCAACTAAATCTCTGTTCCTCAATACTGCCAAAAGCCACATTGTAAACAAAAGAGGAAAAGGAGCAGCTATCCGTGCAAAGCTGCAAGGCCTCACCGTGAATTTCAACGCTCTAAACGTATTTTGTGTGGATCCTGCGAGGATTAGTCCATATTTTGTATGAAAGGTGGTAGCACTTTTTCTTGGAAAACAACTGGTCAGCGATCCTTTTATGGTTACAGCTGCACTGAGAGGAACACCATATCATAGCCAAATATGGAGCCAGGCTTAAGTTGTTAAAGCCATTTCTTTCTCTGGACCCAAGCCACTGATTTTGCTTTTTTACTGCACATTGCTTTCAGCTAGCCTAGATGTAATAAAGGCATCGATATGCAGGAACAACCATGCTTTCCCTGAAAAATATTTCCTCTGGAAGCACGGCGCAGCCTAATTAAATAACAACATTTGCCACAGGAATGATAACACAAAAACTAGAGCAGCATTTCAGCTTACATTGCACCCCTCCTTGACGAGCAGCCCAAAGAAGTTTACAGTACGCAGAACGTCACGCTGTGCTCCAAGTCCTGATGTGCTCGGAAATACAAAACCCGTCCTCAGTTTGCTCTGCAGTGGAGGAAATGGGCGCAGGTGCCCCCGGGAGCTAGTGGACCCAGCGCTGCATAACCCCAGCCTGAGGAGCAGTGGGCTCCACAACCTGCCTCCCAAACGCGACAGCACCTGCAAGTGTTTGCATGTAAAGACGACAGTACCACTGAGAACACAGAGCATGGCCGCCCAGCGCCTTGCAGACTGCCACCACGGCGTTACTGCGTGCCTGTTCTGCAACGGCAGTGACACGGGCACAAGCCACATTGGCCAGCGGCAGGTACGTAAGAGGAGTACTGGCAAGGCGCTCTGCAGAGCCGCCAGGCACGCCGGGGAAACCTTTCGGCAGCAAACTGCGCCAAGCCCTGGGAGCAAAATGCAGCAACTGACAGCAGCTGGGCTGATCCACAGATAACTTGGCCTGTGAGTGCAATACCTACCACAATTTATTCACTTCTATAATCAACCTGAGGAAGGAAATTAAAAATAAACAAGGAGGCACAAGAGCAATATCTCTTCATCGAACAAGGAGAAGCAAGTGAGAGCAAGATGCTGTAATTTCACAGCTGCTTTACGTCGGCGCTACCTCTTAAAGAAGCTGTTTTGCCCCCCTCCATCCCTGCCTTGAAAGCTGCTCTGCCTTGTGCTGGCACCAGCATTTGCTCAGCTCTGCAGTGAACTGAACCAGGGGAACTAATCCAGGTCGAAACTAATCTAGCAAAAAATGCAGGCTGCACTGGTGGCTTGTCGCACAGGGGCAGGACGCTGCCACCAGGGGAGCGGGAAGGGCCAAATCAGCTCCCTCAGGGCTGTACCACCGCAGGGCGTCCTGAAATGACTGCGACTAGGGTCTGTATCTGTGAGGGTAGCTGCTATCAAGGCAGTATAAATACTTAGCATGGCCATAGGCATATCAAACTAACTGGTTTGCATCCTTGCTAGCAGTATAGACGAGAAAGCCCAGAGCTCAGCATGGGCAGCAGCGCCTGCTTGACACGGTGGGTAAATACTCAAGCAGTTAGTGCTGTGCTGATGCAGCTACACTGTGAGCAGTGATTTAGTGCTAGCTCCGGCATGTTTGCATCCATCACAGACACCACAGAGAATTAAGCACCGCAAGTGCAGGTCAAGAACTAGAACCGGCCCCGTTTCTTTGCATTCAAATGTAAAAAACAGCAGGAATTTTAACATTTTTGGCCATTTTTCCATTTCACTTAGGAAAAAAAAACAAAGCAAAAGGAATATTGCCTCCTCAAAATCAGTCACAAGAAATCTTTGCCTTGTACTAGCCTCCGACCTGCCTTTTCAGGCTCCTCCAACATCAGACAGCATTCATCTGCGGTATAACCATATTGGCTACCAAGGAGCTGCAGCAGAGACGCCTTAGACCCACATGTTTACGCTGCAGTTAAGGGCTGCGGCATCCCCTTTGCTCTCTGCTCCGCAGCCCCTCTGGCTGTGCCCAGCACAGCCCTAGGCCACGGTGCTGCTTTCACCGAAGCTGGGGCTGAGCTCGCTGCTGGCAGAAATGAGAGCAAATGAAGGGCTCTTAAGAAGCGCTGACTAGCAGTGGTTTCTCCAGGCCCATGTCGCTGTCAGGGCACATCCGTGCTCCACTGCTGCTGGAATGCACCACCGCCCGTCCCGACACGCTGCCCGCACCAGCAGGAGCCAGCAGGGATTGGCACCAAGCTGCGCTGGCTCCGGACCAGCTGCAAGGGCCCCGCAGCAAGCATGCAGCTGCCCTGTGGGGTGGCTTTAAGACCCCTCTGTGCTCCTCTAGCAGGATGAAGTGACCTCAGCGAGGGAAGGTCACTTCAGTGAACTTTGACAAAGGGTTGCAAAAAAAAGTGGGGGAGGGGGGGAGCAAAAATACAGAAAAATGAATTTTCTGGTAATGAGTTTGCAAGGCAGTGAAAGTAAATTATTCTTAATCCTAAATTAAATGCCACAGTGTAGATGGGAATAAAAGGAGAGTGAGACAGACACAGAGACACACACACGCAGCTTCACAGTTAACTAAGGAAGGCATCAGGCTCTCTCTGCAGAGTAGCTCTGAAAATAACCAAAGCATCTAAAATGCCACCAGCGGATGGCATTTTACAGATGTCTAAGAGGAGGGCTAGATTCTGCTGCCAGTTACACCTGCATAAACTTTGAGTAACTCTATTTACATCGATGAAAATGAGATCAAACACAGGCCCAAGGTCCCTGCTCCAAAAAGCTTGCTGTGTACTGTTGACAGTTAAAATGATGAGCTCAAACCTCAGGGAAAGAGGGAAAAATAAAGGTGACCAAACAGCAGGAAAAAGGGGTGGGGGAGAAGAAACCCTCTCAGGAAAGCAATTATAGCTTCTCTTTCATGTTTCTGTCTCTATGCTTAGTGGGGACCAGGGGTGTTTTGCTTTTAAAAGCCAGGTGTGGCAGGAGGGATGGAGAGAATCGGAGCAGAGATTAATGGGAGCTTCGGAGACAAAAGGAATTAAAGGACTCTCCTGTAAAAGCATTTAATGATACACAGCTCAGGCCAGTTTACTGACTTCTCAGGGCTGATACCAGTCTTTGGCTGGCAGAAAAGCTGGTGGGTACTGTTCTACCCTGTAGAGAGCCGGGTTAGAGCGCTGGGACTTCATCGGCTGTCCAAAGTTGTGCAGGAACAGGCCCAAAATCCTCCAAAGCAAGCAGGGAGCAGAGCAAGCGGGGACGGCAGCAACTTGCCTTTGCTGGAGGCAGGGGCTCTTCCCTTGCAGGCCATTTTCAGCCGATGGGAGACTCACTGTGAGGGCTCTCCGTAAAGGGGCCGTGTGTCAATGCAAACACAATTTACCTTTCTGCAGGATGTACGTCAGCAGGAAGATGAAAAAAGCCCTGAAAGGCCGTCCTCTGCCTTCCCAGTGGGTTAGCGTGCCCCGTTGCCTTCCTTCACCTCAGCTACCAGGGCTTTGCCCGCTTTAGTTAGCAGAGGTGTTTCAGTGCGCTTCCTACGCCCTGGCTCTCGCAGGGCAAAACACAGCACGGGGTGTTTTTCCCTTCAGGATCCTCCTGGGAACCAGGATGCTCTTCCCCACCTCACGCCCCTTGCCACGGCTCCCTTCCCGACAAGCACAGCGGGGCGGAGGGCCCCGGGTCACCCCTTTGGCAGCGGTGATCCCCCAGGGACCTGAAGGGGCGAACCCCTCCTGCGCACCAGCTTTTGGCGGCAAAGTGAAGGCACGCCGCAAATTCGCAGTCATGGAAAAGGGGGGCTGCAGGATTCAGCACCGCTTCACCGATGTGCTGACCAACGGCCCTGATTAAAATCCTCGGGTGCCTTCTGCAGCACGTGGAAGACATCCCACTTGTCCTTTTGGCAAGGCCTGAAATTCTTTACTTCCCCTCATAAAATCGTCGCCGTACACCAGCACAGAGCTGCCCCGTCTCTCCAATCAGAGGTGCCTCCCTATCCCATCCCAGTGCACCGCGATAACGCCTGCACAGCGGCTCTCCATCCACGGACGGAAGACGCAGCACAAGGGCAAAACATACTCACTGCCTCCATGACCTGATTTTGTCCTTTTCCATTTATCAGATGTTGGGCTTGGTAGCTCCTAGCTGTTAGGACTTTTTTTTTAAGTAATGCATTTTTAAATGGGAACTCTCGACTGCGCTGCAGTGGCAGCTGCCATTTTGCATTCATGTGCAAAGGGAAAAGAGAGAGAACAAAATACAAAGAAGAATTCACATTACCCCCCCCCCATTTTTTTTCCTCTTTGATTTGCTGCTGCATTTAAATATAAAATAAAGGTCATTCTGACTGAAAGGACAGAATTGTGCTGGATGTAAAAAGGGCAAATGTCCTTTAAGCAAAAACACAATTCAAATTATATTAAAATAATAAAAAGAGCTCTTCTGTCGTTAGACAGCTTCTTTTTGTGCATGACTAGACTGGGCTCTAGGAATTACAAACTCAGATGAGCTGCTGTGACCATGGCAGAGGAAATACTTCCACAGCATGGCAGCGGCTTGCCTTGCCAAGCTTCTTTAGTCATTGAGTGGGGAATTTCAGGAAAAAGAGCTGTAAAATTTGCACAAAAAGATTACATTTGTATGTTGGTTTACCTGTTTTATGTGCTGTTCAAACATACAGGAATTAATCTTCAACATCTCTATGACATTTGCTGCTGCAAGACTTACCCCCATTTGAAGCATATGATGATTACAGGACAGGAGTTAAACCTAGCAAAAAGGGAGTAAGTGGCAGAAAGAGTTTCCAGGTGCTCCTGAATCCCAGCCCAATGCCTATTCCTCCACTGGGTACAGCAACATAAAAGCCACCCCACAAAACTATTTGACCATTTCATACTTTCTGTCTGGTGACTTACAGGGATGGAGGCTGTAACCACCTCTCAGGAGTGGGCACGACGCTGCTCCTCACACGAGTGAACTGCGTTTTGCAACTCTCTTCCAGCTTCTCTCCTGGGAATCACCATGTGCAGAAAGGTAAGACTACCTGGTGGGATCCAGACCAAACATATACCATAAAAGCAACAAAGCACGGTTAGCAAAAGCCTATGCTAGAAACATCTGAAGTGTTTGCAATGACTGCTGCCTCATTTGCCTGGAAAGAAAGTTATTTTATTCATGTAAGAGCACAGGTCACTGCCAGAACGAGCAGCTGCTGGCACACAAACATTTCGAGTGCCCCTTTCAAAGCCCTGCCAGCGTGTTGTGCAGGTCGAACCGTCTGCCACCCTACAAAATGTAGCAGCCGCATACTTCAGTACATACTTCACTGGAACCGAAAGGAAAATAGTGTGTTTGCAAAGTGAAACCCACAGATGGTTTCCTCTCCTGTCTTCTCCATCACGTCCCCTTGGAAGATGATCCACTAAACAGCAACTGCTACTTACTAGTTACTAATGGGAAAGCACTGTGTGCTCTCTGTGCATGCTTGGGTGGAAAAGCAAAAGTGAAACCTAAACAACTGAGTCAAGAATTTTGCGGGAATTTTTAGAAACCCATTTGCGACTTGTAAGAACAATCAAATACAAGCACTATTATGCAAAATGGAGTTATCACTCAACAGATTATGACAGCCCTTTCAATGGGAGACACTTAAGGGCAGGAAAAGGAAAAAGTTAAACAAATGGGAGTTTCAGATCCTAATATGAGACATGGAGGAGAAAAATAAATCCCAGTTGGAAAGAGGTTTTGCAGAATGATAATACTAGTTTAAATTCCAGCTCTACTACCATTTTAGGAACAAATCATTTAAGTCAGTTTTATCAGTTGTATACAATATAATAATTTTTTCTCGGTGTATTCTGAGGATTAGTATTTGTTGAATTTGTATTCCATAATTATAAGCATAGTGTAGTTATCTATACACTAATAATATAATCCAATTAATACACTTATGCATACACATACCAAATAATGATTGGAAGTTTCCAAACACATAGACTATGCAGTATTGTTAACTCCAGGCAATCCAAAAAACATTAACTTACACCCCAAGCAGGAATGGGAGTAATTTTAAAATCTTGATTTCTAAAAGCTGAAGTTTGGAAAAATATCTGGAGGAGGTCATTGTTTATTTTCTGCCTTTTGAAATGGCATGATTCCTATTCTAGATTTCCTTACAACCAACAGGATTAACACATGCAGCCAGCATCTGAGACTGAGAACTACGTCAGGAACCTGAAATAAATCATCCATCTCCAACAACTCTGGAAAAGCCTGAACTCAAGCGACATGCTCATTTATCTCATTTTAAATGCAAATCACTCCCAAGACCCCAGCGGGGTTGGTACATACCCAGTCACCCCCCTGCAGATGCTGTGAAGCCCAGCAGCAGCCGGCACAGGTTTGCGGTGCGCTATGTCTGAGGCGCTCAAATTTCATAAAGCTAATTTTCTGGGAGGAAAGGGGAAAAGGCCCTCGCAGTGGTGGGTCGCCTCCCCTCGCACATGATAATCCCAGCCAGGGGTCCAGGGACGGCCACAGGCGCAGGCAGGCAGCACGTGCCCCTACTAGCAAAGCTGCCCCTCGGGTGATGGACGTGGGCTGGAGCCACAGCTTTGGATCCCTGTGATGTCCAGGGAAGCCCAGAGAAAAGGTCGCTTCTGGAAGCTATAGTGTTCAGCTTTCCAAACCCCATTCTGTGCGTGTCCCGCTAAGTGCGCTGCTGGCTGAAGTCACCGGAGCTACAGCAACCTGCAGCAGCAGAGTCTCGGCCCCTTCGCGTTTCACACGTGCACTTTGCAGCCTTCGTCCTACCTTCATCCGCCAGGGCTTGGGGACTCGACCCCTCATACGGTTCAGGCTCTTTCTTGGAAGCTCTGCTCTGGCCTTACACTGACTCGGTTCACTCATACAAGCACACAAAAAAAGACAGGGGCAGATCCTGACTGTACATACCACTAGCTGAGGAACTAGTCTTTTCCCTATAGGTGACTTCTAAGCACGGAGTTGGTATTTTTCGGGTATGCAGAATGCACAGGCAGCAGTCGGAGTTACTCATGCAGTCACAAAATATGACATTACGGCTTCAAGAACAAACAGCTCTGCAGACAATTCTCCTTCACCTCTGCCCCTGCAAATGCTACTACAAGGAGCACGTTACTCAGTCTTTCTTTGAGATTCAGTCAATGTAAAGCAGGAAAAACCCATCTACTGATGCAGTGACAGGAGTTTTACAGTTCTTCAGCATGCTCTCAAGCCCTTAATTATGCACCTGTTTGAAAGCATGAAAATTCTCTCCCCCCAGTTTTTTTAAGCTGGTTTTCTTTTCCTTTTTTAATGCTGCTTACAAATTCCCCCAAGTGCCTCCACGGATCAAAAAACTCCCCTTTCCCCTTGACAGGAGCTCTGGGAAACTCTTGTTGTTGCTATACAACACCAAGTTGCTTTGCTGTTCCTCCAGCATCTTGAGGTTCTTCTCCCAAGAAGAGCAACATCTGCAGACCTATGTGCAGGTGTGTGGCTACCCTTACCATTTTACCTCCTGATATGCGGTGCTCTGCCTAAAGCCCCAGATCCTGACATTGCCTGACTGCAAGATCCCCTTGTTTTGATTTAGAAATAAGATTTTTTTTTGGCTTATGACATTGTAGATTTTTTTTTGAAAGCCTTGAAACATTTCAAAATGTTTCAAATTTTCAAAGACAAATAAAAGAAAAAATAAAGTTAAACCAATCTCAAGTGACCTGGGGGCAAGGCACAACTTCTGAATATCTGAGGCTGGCAGCAGAGTTGAAGAGCTGTTCTCACACTGTTTCCATATCACAGCAAGCGTTCCTACAAGCCCCACGAGCCAGGTAGCTCTGTATCCTGAAAATTACAATGATGAGATCCATAGTAGAGTTTTGTAAAACTGAGAATTGAGCAAAGGTAAAAAAAGATTTAAATAGCATCCCATGAATCATGTGAGAAAGGTAGAGCCAAGCTGAGAAACATCCTCTCTCTCCTTGGCTCCCAGCCTAGGGGCTCAATCTTACCATAACAGTCCTTTACAGATTATCCAGCAGCAGAGCATATAAATCTGCTCTTATTTCAAAGCAGTAGGTAATCAATACCCTAAATAAGACAAAAACAGGACTCTCTTTAGAAAATTGCTTTCTTCATAGAAGACAGGGAATAAATATTCCTAATAGGTACTATATGCTTTTAAATAATAATGGCATCAGCTCAGTAACGCGAGATGCCTCAATTAGAGCCCGATTGTGCTATGAGATGTACAAACAGGTCAGACTGGTTCAAGCCATTCTTGTGGTAATTTCCAAAAATAAAGAACAGAAGATGGGAAATCATCAAAATGCTGAGCGCGAAACCTCCTGGAGTTCTGTCAGACATCTTGAGTTGAGAAATCCCTAAGAAAAAAGGAAGCAAGCTGCTGGGACAGGCAGTCCTTAATAAGGAAATTTCAGAAGCCCTGAAAACCGATTTTGCATTAATTCTTGTTTCATGGGTTGCAAGGATAAAAGGCAGCAAAGGAATGTGATTGGCGAGGTAACTCCCTCTTTTGATAATGTGCACACGCGCACACACACACACACACTCTTCCTACATACAGTAAAGAAAATCACTCAGCTTTGATTTTCGTAGGTAATCAAATGAGTCACATTTAGCTATAAATTAACATGATTAATACTGAAGAGCAATTCACTACTTTAAATTTGCCCACTGGCAGTTGCACACACAGTTGCTTTCAGTGTTTTCCAAGTAATTTCGCAAAAATGGAACCATCTCTCATCCTTCAACATCGGAGATAAGAGTGAGAGGTGGTTTGTGCCGGCAGCCTCTCATACTGTGAGCTGGCGTTTCCCAGGTCACTTCAAAACCAGGTTTGAAATGCGAAGATGGAATGAACTTCCAAACCTCCTTTCATTTTGTTTCTAATTAACCTGAAGCAGAACAGGTACTCTGACCTTCTTGACTTTCCTCATGGACAGGTTTGCATCTCCACTATGTATATTTAGTCTTCAACAAGATTCTGGAGGCTTAAAATGCTCCAGCAGCCCAGGGCTCAGCGATTTTTATTATCTGAGGACTGATGGAAATTTTTCCACTGGAAAACAACTATGTAGAAAACTGGATTTCTGCTTAAGGAATACCTCCCACAAAAGTATTTTTTTCTACTGAAAACCCTGAGTGCTCTAAATCCCAAACAGTATAGCTGTTGAATGCTGCTGTAGTGCCCCTTGGGAAGTACTTCTGGTGCACTGCTCATGCGCTCGCCTCGGGGCTGTGCCCTGCATCCCTCACGACCCCACGCGCATGCCTGCGTGGGATGCGCTGTGGTCCTTTGCCCCAAAGGAGATGATGGTTCAGCCAGGCTAAAGACACGAGTGGAAGCCTGGAGCATCTATTAACTACAAAACTCATGAAGTACCCTTTGTGAAGCAGTGTCTCAGAAGCAAAATATTTAGGTGTTAGGGAAAATCCTTCATCAAAACCTCACAAATTTTATAAGGGAAAAAATGCCTCCTTTTTCCAGCCAGGTCCCATTACTAGCATCAGAAGCTCATGTGATAACAGCACCAGCACCAGGTACAAAGCAGATAGGAAGACCTGCTCTCTGCCTGGAGGAGTTTGCAATCTAAGTATTTCAGGCACTGCCTGCCAGAGTAATATGCAAAGGTGTGGTAAGAAAGATGTAAGCAAATTCTTCCAATTTGTATATCTGAAATATTATTATGAAGTGCTGACTTGTCTCATCTAGTGGTTCTTGGCCGCCTAGTTTTATGTAGAAAACATGGTGAAGGGGAGTCTTGAGGGCCAGGAAAAGACTTTACTTACAGATCAACTGCAGATTTCACATCTAAAGCATGCTTAGGGCAAGACCTGAAAATCGCCAGGTGCGGTTAGCAGCGCTGATGAAGCTAATGGAGGCGGGGACAGAGTGGAAGAGAAGCACACAGACAGGGGTAGACCAGCGCAGCAATCAGGAGCCTGAACACAAAGTGGTGAAACAGAGGGAGCCATTCAAAAGGGATGGCAAAATGTCTACAGAGAGGCAGAAGGAAGAAGCACTTTTCGGGAAGAATAGATCAGTTTTTAGGGAGATGAGAAAGTTCTGGGTGGAAAATGGGAGCCTGACCAAAACTTTTACTGCAGATGGTTTGGGATGAGAGAGCAGGAGGAGTCACAGATGATCTCAGGCTTTTGGCATGAGTGAGCGGCAGGCTGGGCGAAAGGCAGGTTGGTGAAACAAAGGAGCGTTTCAAAAATAGGCACCTTTGCGGATCAAGGAAGCCTCACAGCAAAACTACCTCCAGCTTTCCACCTGGAGCACAAGCAACATTGGCCCCTTTTCAGCCAAGCGCCTGAACTTCAATTTATAACGTTGACATTTGGGCTGTTGTATTTGGGTTGTAAAATGATACGAGACCACCGCTGTATGCACTCTGCTGTTGTAGTCCTTGCAATGCTAGGAAGAACACAAGAGCCTTTCCTTTCCCCCCGGGGACCACTCAATGTTAATTCTCGTGCCTTGCAATGGCTCCGCAGCCGTAAGGTTGGGCTACGTGGGCTCAAACCTACAAATCCTCCTCCTCCTGCCCTCCTGACAGGGACCTCTTGGGAAAAAGCAGGGGCCTGACAGGCCTCTGCCTGGGGCTTTCTGACAGAAGTCGCCACGATTCAGTGGGTGGGAGTGAGGTGGGAGGCTCAGGAAGGAAATTCTGCATTCCAGTGCAAAGATGTGCTGGGAGCACATGAAGCCCTTGCTGTCAACTCGAGTTAAAGGAAGAAAGAAAGAAATGTGTAGAAGCTGTATTTAACACAAGTGTAAGAATTTAAGAGAGAGAGTCTAAGGTCTATCCTGGCAATGGAAAGGTTTAAATTAGTCATCAGATCTGGAAGGACTAAAGTGAAACAAAAGCTGGTATTTTGCAGAGGGAGCTCTCAATTCTCATATGATTCTTCACAAGCACAGTTAAATACTTTAAAGAAAGAGAATAAACACATTCGCCTTTGGAATGGAACAAAATGACACCACCAGCATGAAAAAAATTCAGTTCAGTGAGTAGTTTGGTCGTTTCCCACTTCTGGCGCTTCTCCCTGAAGGATGAAGTACTGAGCAAGTTAGGCAGTGTTAGGTACGAACAAGCGGACTACCCCAACTTCTTCTTCCATGGCTGAATCCAGGCCATGCTTCCACAATCATTAATCCTGGCTCTTTGCTCTCAGTACACATTTGATCTGGATCAGCCCAGGGCACATAATCACATTTAAGATGAATTAGCTAGAATACATGATAGGGAGTTTATGCTGGCCTTATGCCAGCTGTGGGAGGACAGACAACACTTGATCCAGCATAACGCCTGCCAGTACAAAGTTAACCCAGCAATGTTTTTGGAACAAATGGGAACCAGCAGAGCCATATTATTCCCCTGGAATCTGCCCTGTGCACAGATCGGTTGCAGTGTTTTTGATGAAGTTACTCGTAGTCAGTCAGACTGACTACGTCTGACTTAATTACAAAGCCAGGGTAATCAGACTTAGTCAAATCACACATTTTAGACCTTAACAGCGGACCTGGCCCAAAAGCTCAGGTTAGAGCATCTAAATTCACCTAGATTGGGCATAAACAAGCACACAGTGTGTTCTCAGCCACATCTCCTTCCCCACTAGGTCTCCTACAGCCAAGTCTGCTAAGGGCACATCCCCACGGCTTTTCAGCACTGTAGCAAGCTAAGCTGCACTCTAATTCCTCCCCATATACTGCAGAAAAGCTTGTCTTATTCTTTTGGGTGAATAAAAGAAACTGAGAAAACACTAGAAGACTCTCTCAAGCAACATAGGTGATCTAACTTGTGTCCTTTCTCCTAAGTTCCTGCTCCATTAAACTAAATACCTGATAAACTCATGACATTGCAGGGGAGGAGGGAAGAGAGACACCCTGTCCAGTGCTTAGTATTTTACTGCACCAAAGCAGTCACCATCAGCTGCCATCTCTGCTTGAAAACATGTTCCAAACATCTGCTGTGCACACCAGTGATAACAACCATTTTAAAATATCATAGATTGTATGTCTTTAATTGAGCTCAACATAGTAGTCAGCTCAAGTATAGAAAACTGGCAAGCGTTCAAAGTAGAGCGCATTTATACACAGATGACACAATGCACTGTTTTCATGCTAATATCTGTGTGACAATATCCACACACGCCATTCCAATATGAGCTTCTAACCAAATGGTTTTATATGCAAATTAAAAATAGAAGAAGTTGTCTGAAGCAACCATTGCACAAGTTATCTTTTACTGGATGCAATTAAATTGAACTCAAACTTCTTGGATTGGATCCCCAACAGATAGTTAGGAGAAAAAGTACAAAGTTCTAGAAAATAAAAGCTGTAGGTATCTCACACGGGGCTGCTCACAGAAATGACATAGTTTGAGCTGGGCCCTAAGCAGCAATTCTACCCTTCTCTTTGTGGCCATGAATGGAACAAACATAAGCGACGGGCAGCCAGGCAAGCTGCTTCATTGCCTTGCCTTCCAAGCGCCTTGTCTTTTGCCTCAGTTTCCCTATCCCTAGTAGGATAAAACATTTCTATCCCCATCCTGAATCACAGCATTCTTTTCTTGCTAAGGTGTGATAACATTTCATTATCCATTCCAGTCGTAAAAGAAAGCTTTCAAGGACTTCGGTGAAATATCTTCTGTTCCAGCCTAGTTGATGCACAAGATAATCTGCTTTTAATACACACAGTCTTAAGCCTGTAACACTTAAGTTTTAGATCGGCATAATAGTCATTCCTTGCTGTGACTCAGTGGAGGCTGCAAGAGATGGTGCAGGTGGAAAAGTATTTTTATAGTAGGTTATTTTTATTAGAAAATAGTGTATTGTATAAAAACAGCATTATTGAATTGAGGTGTTCAAAGCAATTCCTGCAGAGTAAGATTATAGTGAGCAGAGTGCAGGTGAGAAGGTCAGAATTGCCAAGTAAATGCAATTTATTCAACTAGTGCAGAAACACAGGAATGTATTCCAAGTTAATCATAAACACATGTAACAAGTGTCTCACATGCAAAGATATACACCTCACCGCACAAATCTTGAACTGTACACAGCATCACTAAAGACAACAAACACTGCAAAAAGCATAAACTTCTACTATCCTCACAAAATCAGACATAGTAGATAACTTTCAATACAAAAGATGAGAAAGAAGAACTACGTGGCTAAAAAGACTGAAACTGATAATATGTTTAAATAGAGTATTTACTGAAAACATAAAAGCATGCAGAGAAAGGTATATGTTTGGATGTGTATCAAAGTCCATTTGAATCTAGATCATAGTAATACCTAAGACAGCAGGGAGATCAGCTTGATAAAAAATAAGTGAGGTGGTACATTAGGCGTAGGCAGGTAAAACAACAATACAATGCACTGGAAGTAAACAGGTTTGGCGAATAAAGCTGATGCAAAGCGGAAGATAAGCCATCTGTAAGCTGCCCAGGGGAAACGATATATGAGATCATCCTGAAATTTTAGCTGTTTGGATGCATGGAAACCAGGTGAACCGTTCCTATAGAAATAATGACCTCACTTTCATTAAAGAATGAGATTTCTCTGTCCAGTTCCTACCTGCTCTAACCCGATACCTGATTAATTCTGTCCACTACAGAAGTGGGCAAGGGAACATGCAATCAGGGAATCTTATTAAAAACAGAGTTAGTTTGCAGTACAATGAAAACAGGAGGGGTTACGGATGGGGATGCGGAGAAGTGAAGAGCAGTGCAGAGTTAAGTCACCAAACTCTCTGGGGCAGCCTTGTATTTAATGTGAAAGCTATACTACACTGCAGGCAAAAACAAACTGTTCACCAGAAACTACTTTGTCCAGTGGCTTTAGTAGGCTGCATCCAGCTTGGAAAAACATATTTAAATCTGTTATCTCCTCAAGAGTTACCCAAGATCAAAGTCATGAGAATTTGGGGGTGGGAGGCTGGAAAAGGAGATTTTTCTCCATTATCTTGCAGTTCATTCTGTATACACTGTGAGTGGCATATGCTTGCCTATATGAAGTTCGTGGTTTGTCCTCTCTAGGCATGCTTAGTCTTCAATTGTTCTGGTGGAACTGTAGTTATATGTGCAAGTTTTCCCAGTGTAGATGGTATTCCTATTGGCAAAAGACTGCATGGACTAAATTCACTGTATTGACATTTCATCATATTAAAAAAAACTGTGAGCCCAACAAATCTGAGAGTTACATTAACAAAATTTCTACTTGACTATATTTTCCCCTGCTTTAAATCCAAAACAGAACAAACCAAATAGACTACAGATAAATGATCACCACTGCAGGAAAAAAGCCCAAAGAAACCCAACACATGGTAGGTTTATTGAAATAACGTAACAATTCCTTTTCTCTGAAGAGCATCTGTATTATGGTATGTCAATCAGAAGCTGGAATTTCCTGCAATTAATCAATTTAATAAAAAATAATTTGACAGTGTTCCTTCAAATGCTGTATATGGCTTGGTTGCATTTCTGTTTCTGGATCTTTTGATCAATCAAGGAGGAAAACTGACTGACTAGACTAATGAAAATGAAAGATGAACAGGGAAGCTCATTTATTTTTGTTGGAGGAAGAAACAGACAAACTGATCAACCAGCCAAATCAGGCCACTGGCCAAATCAATTATTTGCGTCTTGCCGGTCATTTCACTCCACATTTGTTCCCCCAACAAAACCAAGCTGCCCATTTGCTCAGTTATTTGGCAGGCAATATTTGCTCTGTCCAGTGATGAGGGGCATCCATTGCACTGTGCGTCCAAGGCGTAAAATCTTCATCCTCCTTTCCTTCTCCACTAAGCCTTGACAATGCACAGACTCCTGTGAATGAGAGCAGCCTTAAGACACTGGTTATTGCTGACGGCACACAAACGCCTGACGTAATGTCTTCACCTCTTCACCTTCACCCCTCTTCTAATAATGATGAGGCAACCCAAATCCTTCTGGATTTTTTTAAATGCCACTGGAATACAATTTTATATTCTGCTCAGTTTTCAAAAGAATGAGCTGGATGCTTTCAGGCGTCCACACTTATTAATACCTATTAAACAACAAGAATGAAGCAGGAGAAAATGTCTTCTCAGCTAATGAAAGTATAAATTTCTGAATTTGTGCAGCCAGTCTGGCCAGCGATTTATAGAGGAAAAAGGTTTCCTCTGTAAATTATGTTTCAGATGTTCCATTATCCAAACCAGAAACTACATAATAAGCATAGGTGGGGGAAGATTGAAGAACAGGACAAGATCCTATCGGACAAAACTAAAGGGTTTCACTTGATTTATGATCTTGCAACTGAGAACATACCTCACTAGTGCTGGTGCTATAGAAACAAAACCAGACTGGTATGCAGGTTTGCGTTAATATTTGTTGAAAGTGTCTTCTCAGTTACATATTCATGCTTCTGCTGCTGCTTCTCTCTCTCTCTCTCTTTTTCTTTTCTTTTTTTTTTTTTTTTGGCATCTCTCTAAAGGAGATCAGTATATGAAAACAAGAAATGCAAAATCTGAGGGAAGAAAAGGTCTGAAAAGGCTTTATAAGAGAAATACATAAGATTCTGCACTTATTTCACAGAGATTAAGAACCAAAATCTTAAAGGCATTTGGGAACCTCCTAGGAACTCCAGCAGCCCTTTGGGCTTTGAAGAGCCTGACCTGGAGGCACAGCTCTCCCAAACTTTTAGAAATACCATCAGCTTTCTAACTGAATGTTAGTGAATGTGGCAGTGAAGGGGAACTGAGGGGAGAAAAGACAGACCTGGTTTATTTAAGGTCCTGTCCATTTGAAGGCCCCAGGCACTGAAAGCCTTATTTCTTTAGGCACCATGAACAGCCTCAGCTAGTGCAACCATTCACCTGTGGAGCCCCAGACACAGGGAAATCAACAGCAACACTCCCATCAGGTTCAGTGGAGCTAAAATTTCACTTATAGATGTAAAGTTAAGGTGTGCTTTTGCTTTTGTGTGAACAAAGATTAAATCATATTTATGATACAGACCCACTGATTGAAAAGAAAGAATTTGCAGTTTGGCCTTGATTCAGCTAAGTGCCTAAGACTCCCATTATTCAGAGACGATGTCACATATTTCAAGTTAGTATGTGTTCTGCTGACCTGAGATCTTACATAATACCCCTTAATTATGACAACATTAGGGATATGACAGTTAATTAAAAAGCAGATGAGGATACCCCATAAGGTAACTCCTGCTATTCTGACTTCTAAAGGCACGCTACACTTTTGCTCTGAGCATTTTAAAAAATACGGAATGCGGTCGAGCTAAATATTATCATCACCTCTTTGAGAAGGTACCATTTAGCATAGGAAACACAGGAATAGGCTTTTATTTCTAATGGAGCTAAATTATACCATTTTAATCTAATATTTCAAAAAGAGCCATGAATTTGAGAATCAGTGGAGTGAAGAATGACATCTGTCTTTATTTGTATGTTTTATAACGCACATTATCAATATTTGCTATTACAATATGAGACAATATATCTGCCACTTTATTCTGTCATTTTTATTCTCCCCTCCACTCCTACTCACACTAATTATCTTTCTTGGCCTTGACATCTCACCCATAGTGATAAGTTGAGAAATGTGTATCGTTTACTTAATGAAAAAGGGAAATGGAAACACCTAGGGATAGAGCTGAACTTCAGTTCAGTTCCTCCATATGGGCCATCAGCCTAAAACTCAACAAGTGTAAAAAAATGCAGATCACATAAGAAGAGAAGAGTAAGAAAGGATATGTCTTGCTAGAGCAGGAAAAAATACAGCTTCTGCACTGGAGATCCAACAGAAGGCCAACAGCAGATGGGAACCAAAGAGCTACAACACTGTACCCATCCTCATGACTAGAGCAGGTCAAAGAAATGAGCCATCAACCAATACACTACTTTGAAGAAAGCCCAGGATGCTCCAACTTGATTCAGGAGGTTTGAGTCATTTCTTCAAGCTTTTTCTTGAAGCTTTTTCCTTAAAACGTTCCATTTTAAGTGCACTAGCTTTGGCCTTTGGCTTTCTGGCAAAGTACCAACGTATCCTCTCAGTTAGGAAAACCTGATACGCCTCTCAGATACAAACTGATTCAAGAAGGTGAGCATGATCTAAATACCCATTAATGATCTACCTCATTAATGGGACTGAGCAAGAACAGTGATAAAGAGCAGATAACGAAGCTATTTTATTAAAGTATGACCAGTCTGGCAGAACTTTTTTAAAAGCTAAAATAGCACTCTGATTTTTTTTCCCCTAAACAGGTCAAGAGCCAAACCAGGAAATTATAGAGCAGCAGAATTAACATCTGGTGCAGGAAACCTTTAAGGGATGTGACATGAGAACACCTGGAAAGACAGTTTGATTAAGGACGGCCAGCATACATTTAGACACAGGAGGTCATGCTTAACTAACCTGCTGGATATCTTTGAAGATAATACTGCGGTGACAGATAAGAAAAACATGACAGATGCTGTATAGTGTACTGAGATTAGATTTTTCAAACAAACATTTGACAAGGTCCAAGATCAGAGATGACTAATGGAGACAAACAAAAAGTTACAGATTTCAAAGCAAAAGGACAGAGCATTGGCTGTGGAGCAAAAGATAGAGTGGGATATTGGGTGGGAACTTTATATTGGGAAAATGGTTACTGAGTGGAAGGGTCAGATTTACAAGGGTCCCTCCATCCCACTTCCTCAAATACTGTTCAGTTCAGCTGTTCAATACAAAAAGCACAAACTAAATTAGTCCCTGAGAAAGGAATCAGGCAAAGTTGTATATGCTAAGTACAATAATGACATTGCATGTGTAGAGGTAAGGATTTTAGGAGCTGTGGTGGAAAAAAGCTAATTAAAGCCAATATATGGCAAAACATCAGAGTAAAGAAAAACAAAGAGAAATAGGATACAAAGCTGAGTTAGCAGAGATACAGAAATAACAACTAGAAATCAAGGGTTTCTTCTTGAGATGAAGGTTTAACAGCTGATCTGTATTAGTCACTGTATCATAGGGAGAATATTATTGCCTCAGAGGGTGCAAGTCCAGGGCAACAAAAAGTGAAACCAGATCTTGGCTTTTACCAGGCTCTAAATTATTAGGTGGGTGAAGTGAGAGCACATTATGTTTATTCTCATTGGGGAAGGGAATACTTTGATGTGACCTAATAGAGGATTTTCAAAATCATGAAAGAGGGTGATCAAGGTAAACTTTACCAAGCTAGGGTGGAGGAGTATGAGGGAAGGAATGTCAAAACAGACTGCAAACATTTCAAATGAAACAACTGGGAGTAAACAGGGAAGTTGTCAGGCAGAGCCACTTCAACTGAAGGGTAATAAACATGTGGAACAAGTTACTAGGAGAGGCAACTGGAACAAAGAATATACATGAGTTCAAAAGACACCTGGCCTTGTTTCAAGAGGAGAGAGGGATTCAGGGATTTTGTGAAAACCAGAAGGTCGGGATTAAGACACATCTTAAAGTAAATCAGCAGGTATGCTGAGCAAATTTAGGATGCCTAAAATTGTCCATACTGTCATGCATCGCAAAGCAAAATTCCCTACATTGCTGCCACACCTTTACCCTGGAGCCATGGCTGAGAGAAGTACCTCCGCATATGAACCATCTCTCCTGCAGCTTGTTCTGGCCAAGCCATTTAACTAAAGTGCAGAACAGTTCTTTTGCCAAGTATCTTCCTGCTGCAGGCTTCACTAAAGACATAGCTCAGCTGTAGGAGAATCACTTAATCCTGCTGCCAACAATCACCTGAAGCACCTGCAAAACCTGCTACTGCTGCCACCATTTGTGCTTGATCCTCCAGAAAAAGCCAGTGAGGTGCAGGAGAAGAGGGTGGCAAGGACCACTAGTGTGCTTACTTTTCTGGAGGAGAGTCCCAGGTCCTCAGTCTTTTAAACCCTGAAATTATCACATGCTTTAAGAGGCAGATTTCCTGCTATACCCCAAAGGTGTCTCACTTGCTCTTGCAATGCTATTAACAGATGACCACCCAAGAGAGAGAGAGCGAGAGAGGCAGAAAGAGAGAATGAAAATCACTGCTAGTGACTGGCCAACAAAAAGAGGCCTGAAACAACTGCAGTGCATCAGCCGCCCCATCTGGACGGCACCTTGCACTCCTCTCCGTGAGCATCACATCACTGCAGTATTACAAACAGCTCCTAGAAAACCTCAGGCCAGAAGAATTTACTTCAGCTTCTCTGAGCAGATGAGTGAACCCTTCACACGCGTTAAATCAACACTCGGCAGGACCAGGGCAGCCCTGCAAGCCAGCGGCAGGCCAGGTGAGAGCAGCGGGAGATAGGAGGAGGGAAGCCTGCAGATGACAAAGTTGCGGGTCCTCTAGCTACTATGGCATTGACCAAAGACTCACTGTGCTGTATAAAGGTGTATTGCTCCCTCCGACCCCCTTACTAGCTCCCAGCTAAGTAGCTGTGGCAAAAGGCTGTTTTCTGGGGGGGAGGGGGGGGTTGTTTGTTTGTTTTTTGGAAAAGGCCAAAAGAGGACTCTGGCTGCGTCCTGCAGGCTTTATACAGCTGTGCTAGCCCACTGTCTTATAAATACAGATCCAAGCCAGGCTGCCAGAGTATGCCTCCAAAATCTCCTAATATCGAGCCCCAGCAGGGTGCCTAGGAGCATCCCCACTGCCAAGGGCTGAAGAAATTAGGGTTAGCAGACCAAGGGGCAGACAGAGGATGGCAGCTAACAGTTGTCAGCTTTTCTTTCTTGTTACGTTTCTGTTAAAAATAGAGAGGAAAAAATTGCTGGGCATGTGTGTGCTAGACACGCTCACCACTCAAGTCCTGAGGCCAGGAGCTGAGCAACTTTGTATTAGGCTTCAGCCCAGAGCAACTCCCTTGCAATCACCACAGCTATCTTGATGTAATTTGGACTAGAATCATGTCAAGATAAGAAGGTTAATTAAAAATGAGTAAATAAGGATCTTAACTCTTCCTGTTTACATTCTGTCTGTATTTTAAAACAGCCATCTCAGAACTGGCTTCAATTTTGTTAAAGAAAAAAAATAGTGCTCCCAGGTTTAGATGATTTCACTCAACAGTTTAGCTTCAAGCTATTTCTGGTGGATGAGATACAGTATGCAGAAATTAGGTGACTGCTGTGGCAATGTTAGCACGTTTCTAACAAGGAAAACACCACTGTAAAAATATTTTTTCATAACTTTACTGTTATATTTGTTGTTAGTTACAGAAAGGTGGAATCCTGAGACCGAAATAGGTTTGCTTGTCTGATATTTCTTCTTCTATTGCTTGACACCCTGATTTCTTGGGCACAATCATTGGTGATAGATTCCTAGCACTTATTTCATTTTAATATGCTACAAAAAAAGCAAAAGGGAGAGCTGTTTAGGAAAGTGTAAATAGCAACACAGATATTGCAACTGCATACAAGCGGAAGAATAAAGCCAGTGAAGAGACTGTCCTGTCAAACCTAAGCATACTGTCTAGCTATTACTATGATAATGACAGATATAGGATTTAGAAAAAGGTACAAGGTGGAAAATACAAACTTTTTTTTTTTTAAACACATTTGTGAGGGTGTTTATCAGCAGCGCTGAATCTAAACTGTGATTTAAAGGCAGTCTGAGGGGCTCAAAGCCACCTTTGCTGAGTGGCTGCGAAGCGGAATTGCTGGCACGCTCCCCCGGCTGGTCTGCAGCGATCCTGCTGGTGCTGAGTGAGGGTCCGACCCCTGGTGCGTGCTGCCCGGGGGGCACACTTGGTGCAGGCCTGCCGGCCAGGCAGAGAGGCTCTGGTGGTCTGTCCCTGGCTGCTGCCTCCATCCGCCCCATGCTCACTTGCAGCAACGCCGTATGAGGGACATCAGGCCAGCAAAACAGCCCTTGGCATCCCCAGAGGCACAGGGCTACTCCTGGCACCGAAGGCGCAGGACCGTGACTCAGGAGACCTGTGCCCAGGCCCTCGGGAAATACCCTGCACGATTTTGAGCTAGTCTTCTAATCGTTCCTCAGTGCCTCAGCTCTGTATCGAAAAAAGGGGAAAAAAGACATAAGTTTTTAAAGAAATTGTAGTCTTGAGTGCTTTCGAGTGATGGTGTTCAGACAGACAGCAGGACCAATACCCCCTTTGGGATGATATAAACCTTCTGAAGCTACTGACTATTAAATGCATTAAATGCAATTAACATTACTAATTTTATTTGCAATAAAATGACTTAGAGTCTGGCTGCCAGATATTAATATGGAAGCTCTTTCTCAGACTCGCACTGTCACAACCACTTGCTCAGAAGATCAATCAGTATTCTCCTTTTCCCCATCATCCAGAGCTGTATTTTCTAACATGCTTTCCCCAGGCCCTCTGCCACCTGCTTTTTTCTCTCCAGGAGACCTGGTGTGTCACACCAAGTGCCCTGCCAGAGTCCACCTACCTTCTCCAGTTTGCAAATCTCCAGCAAAGCTTTTTTTCTCCCTCTTAATCACACCCAGTTCCCCAGAAAAGGCCTTTAACTGGCTCCAGTCATCATGCCATCACTGACAGGGATAACAAACAGGTCTTTGGGGAAGGTTAATATCATAGGCACACTGCAAAAAGAGTTACCACTATTTTGTGTGACAACAGATTGCCTTTGCTGCAGGTATAAATGGAGTTTTGAGGATTTATGGGAACAGAGAACTTAGCTTTTGTAGTGTACTGTCAACCCTGACAGCCTCCTCCATGCACGTGCCAGTGCTCACTACGGAAACCTCAACGAAGACCATCTTTATTCAGAACTGTAGGCAAGTCCCTTCCAAATCCATCTATTCTTTCATTAGAAGTTCACATCTGGGTGACATTACTGGGATGACCAGATTAAATATATATGACTCCACTTTCCTTCAGAAGACAATTGGCATTATTCAGGCCGAGAGATAATTGTTAATAAAACAGAATGATGTGCTATGTCGTACATTCTTTTGCTTAAATTTGTTGCTTGTGTTTTTGGAGCAATCAATTTCTAGTAAAAATGTGTATTTCGCATTTGTTCCTTGTTTTTAACAAATTTTCTTCATCTTCAAGATTTATTTAGGATATATTTTTGACTGCCAGGATTGGGAGATTAATTACAGTTTTCCTGTCTCAATCATCCACTGATAAATTGTCTGGATAATTATGATGACTACACCACACTGCTCAACTAGCTGTAGCTTGCAAAATGTTCCTTCTGTCCTTCTAAAAGTAATTTTGGAAGAGAAACAGGAAGCATATCCAGGTAAGCCAGTGAGCAAAATGAAGGACATATAACTGACAGACAGACAGACAGAAACCTTGTGAAACAAGCTGAGAAAGATTAAGTCTAAAACCATCTAGATGGCTCACCACAAATTACACTCCAGAACAACCTTAGCCAGCCTCTGATCACCTGATAACCAGGATCAGTTTGATAATTATTGCTGTAAGACAGGTGCCCTGGCTGGAATCAAAGATAATCAGACAACATCCTTGCAATAATTTTTATCAATAACAACTGCTTGTTCCCATATATATAAAAATATATATTATATAAAAGTTAAAGTTATACACATACACATATATGTGTGTGTGTATTGTATATATATATATTTTTATTTTTATATATATATATATATATAAAAATACACTAATATATTTAGTTCCAAACTATGAATCTATTTTGAAAAAGTAGGGAACAAAGTTTATTGTTTCACATTGGCATAGCAACCAGCAGGGAAACACATCATCTATTCCACATGGCAAAGGATGCACGTAGCCAAATGGTTGCGATGGAAGTAGGACTAGACGAGGTGGCTGCCGAAAGCCACTGTCAGCCTGCAATGCTGGGCGGCTGTCCTCTCCCAAAAACTTCCACAGCGTCTGGCCACGGCACAGTGGAACGGCATAAATGAGGATTTTTTCCCCTCCAAAAACAGCCTCTACAGCTTTACGACAAAGGAAATGCAGTTTGGCTGAATTAGTATCCCCACGGCATGCCCCAGGGCTTTGAGAAGGTGGGTTAAAATGAACTGTCTGCATCAAATTTTACAAGAAGGGCCAAGAAAAGAATCTGACTTAGCCAGCTGGGTTCGAAGGCGAACAAAAACAGAGCACACAAATGTGCCTGTGCTTGCCGAGATGCATGGGCAAGCTGATGGCCAAGGACAGCAGTGACAGCAAATGCCTCAAAGTAAAAGCGCAGTAAAAAAACCCAAACAAATGCAGCCCGAGCTAGAAGCTTAGCTGAACCCGCTGCATTGCAATATTCAAGCTGCTGTCTTCTCCCGCTCCCTTCGACGCTTATTTGCTTTCTGCCTTGCCCTGCCGCCCCATGAGCTGTCCAGGCCCAAGACGGGGAGCACACACCCCACTTGGCAGTGGGCCAGCGTGAAGTCCTCCCTCTTGGTCCTACCCCTCATGGTGTGCCTGCCTGGCCCAAATAGCTCTGTTCAGCCAGCAGTCTGGTGCGTTTTTCCAAGGCAGAAGTCTTGAACAGCAGCTAAGACACCAAGGGATGTAAGTAATCAATGTTAAAGGAACTGTGAGGGAAACGCAAGTGAGCTGTCACCTATGTTCCTCGCTAAAAGAGGGCATCACAAAATATCTCCCCTATTTCTTAACATGAATAATAGCTAAAAAGTACATTTAATTTTGCTCCAACGATAAAGCAAATGTAAATACCCATGTGATGAGAGCGTAACTGCAACTATGCCCTCCCCATCTTCATAGTTAGCATTTTATAGGATGATCAGTGCTGAGAAGTCCCCTTCTCCCCCGTGTCCCAAGTGATAAATTTAAAGAACCTTTTAAAATGAACGATTCTTTATTCATACACAGACTGCACATTCCCATGCTGCTGCACCAACATTGTGATGCCAAGAGACAACCTCACCATTTCCCTATTCAAGCTGCTTTTTAAAATGGAAAACAGAATTTCCTCCTGAAGTGTCTGCTTTCAGCTGACGTTTTTAAATTTTCATAAAATTCCACCGAAGAAATTCTGGCATCCAAAAAATGAAAACAATGCAGTTTAGAGCTAAAAATTGAAGTTTTGCATTTAGAAAGACTTGACAGGTATTGTTTTGATCCAACATAACCCTTCCGCTTTTCTGAAACAAGATGTTGCTTCGCCTTGACTCTGTTTTAACCAATCTCTTCCCTCCTTCCTCACCAAAGTGGCCCATAATCATTCATCCAAATACTTCAGCCTCTTTCCATGAACCATATTCTTTGCCTAGACTACATAACTCTGGCCACACAGCAACACGGTGCCATTTCCATCACACACATGTAGACCATGACACATCAAGGGAGAGGCAGTCCAGCCAGAGAGCCTGGTCAGCAGGCTCAAAGATGGGCAGAGAAGATAAGCCATTAGCAGAAAACTCAGGATAATTCAATAAACCGAAGTAATTGGTCTAGATTTTCCTGATGGAAACTGTTTTCATTCCTTTGAGGGAAAAAAATGGAAGCTTTCTTTGTCCTGTTCCCTCTCCAGATGACATCACCCCAGCCTAGAGTACAAATGTATTTAGACACGTGATTAGTGGGAGCTGGCCATCCAGATATTTTCATGCAGCTGAGCCTATTACTCTTAAGCTCTTGTTGCTGTGCTCCCCTTTATACACATCATATCACATTGCACAGTAATGGAGTGGGAAGGCATTTTCAGACCTCCCCGAGAAATCAATTTATTCCTGAACGCAAAGAAGCTGAATGAATTCATGTTACCTCAGATTACACTAATTGCATTAAAACCACGGACCCAGTTAAGAATCAGTGAGACACGATTCAGGCCTTCATGACAAAGCCACTTCTAGGTTTCTCTGCTGTTTGTATGGTTGTGTTGTGTTATTTCATTTTTGCCTGCTCCAGTGGAGACCAGAAGTGGTAATGCTGAATGATGGAAAGAAGGGCCACCCTGGAAAACAAGAGCCCAGTCCTGCGACCTGATTGTCCCAGGTAAACTAGAATGAATCAAACAGCTCATGCAAAGATCTAGTCACTAGATTTCACTCATGGAGGAGCTAAAAAAGCAAAAATGAGAATTTCTAGAGAACAAGGAAGGCTCAGTGTCCCCTTCCTCCTCTAATCACAGTCATTTCAAGCCTGCTCCTTACCATGTTTGCTATTTGTCTAATGGTGGCAATTCATTTCACCAAGAGCAATTCACACGCTTTTTGAGGTAGGCCCTGTACAAACCCAGTGGGAGAAGCTTTCCCAGGCCTCTAGGGCTGTAGGGCTTGGGACTGAATAAACGGGTCTGACGACAGACCCCCAGGAGAGGGGAAACGGAAGTACAGAGAGGTGAAGTGGCTTGCCAAAAATCACAGTTAATCCATAGCTTGGCTAGACCTAGAGTATTAGTCTCCATCTCCTAATCCCCCGATCACAGCATGACTGTATTTGCAGTAGCAGGACACTCCTGGGGAGGGTAAGCGCCTCATGGGACCCTTCCCTCCCAAACCACATCATAGCCCTCTTTGCTGAGGCCGTCTGCTCCTACCCCGGTGGCACGGCAAAGCCCCAGCTGGCACTACTGGCCGCCGCCAGGCGCTGCTGGGCTCCCTCCAGCAAGGGCAGTCCCAGCACTGCTCTCCCCTTTGGGAGCTAGACAGCTACCTGCGGTCCCCAAAGCACCCTCAGGTACCTCCTACAGCAGCCACTGCAGGCTTAACAGGGAGTGCAGTGCACAGCTCAGAGGGGCGTTCGTGTTTTATTGTCCTGGTCAGGTCTTTTCTGACACTCTCTTGAAATCTGGGCTCATTCGGCAGGTATTAAGATTTTGGGTGGAAGTTTTGCCCATGCCCTGGGCTGGCACTCAGAGCTTTACCTTTTCATTTTAAACCTCTGGAAGCAAGATTTTTCCTCGCTTTTGCTTTCCTCGTAAATGCCTTCTTACGATTTTCGCAAAGCCTTACACCTGCCGACCTGCCTGGGACACGCTGATCATTTCCTTCAGCCTTTTCAACAAGCAGCGAAGTTACAGCCCTTCTTCTGCGCTCCTCCCCGAGGCCCGAAACAGGCAGCAGAGACAAAGCTCCCGCTCTGGCTGCTGCAAATCTTTGGAGAGAAACAAGCCGGGCTGGGAGGGGGCGGCAGGGAGGCAACCCATGGAGAGCTGCACCACGGTGCGGGCGGCGGAGCATCTGGAGGCTGTGAGAACCAGGTCAAAAACCAAGGGGTCGCACACGGCCCCAGCTGTGTCGCACCGAGGAGGAAGACGCACAGCACTTTCAAGGCCAGAGGGTGTTGCCTTCTTAGCAGACCATGACATCAGTGCTCTTTAAAGCCTTTATTTTACAACAGCATGAAAGAAGCAGTAGGTGGGGTTGGAAAGGAGGACAGAAAAATAGTAAGTGATCTTTTATTTACACTGAGAAAAACAACGGGAACGCCGGAGGGGAGGGTCCAACCGTCCTGACATAAATGCTTCATCTCCCGGGGAGGGGGGGAGGACTTCCCTCAGAAACACCCACCGCTTTCCCATGGGTACACAAGTAACTCAGGAGGACTGCTTCACCAGCTGCCTAAAAGGGAGTTAGGTGGGTCAATCCCCCTGAGGACGGCTCCAAAATATCCACTACAAAAGGCCTTTAATCTTACTAATCCTCCTGCAGTGAAAAGTGCTGCATCTGACCACATGAACATAGACTACAGCATGAGGTATAAGGTTGCATGGACAGTATCAGCTCCAGTATTTTACATACATGTCCTCTGCAACCTGAATTTTATTCTTTCAATGAAGACATTCACAATTTCGTGCATTCTGGAGTTCTTTTTTTCCTTTCTTTTAGCATGCGATATTTAATAGATATCAGGCAGGAGCCTCACCCTAGTAAATCAATGGATGTTTTTTTACCCTGTGTATAGATAACCCCACCTCCAGAGCTGAGAAAACTACCTAGAGGCTTCACTTTGGATCCCTGCAAATAGTAAACCTCATGTAAAAAGCTCAAAGCTTAGTTGGAGTGGGGCCGACTCGGACATTAGGGAGTGGTGACGTGGGACAGAGGTGATGATACAAAGTGAAATTTTGAGGAGAAGGAGAACAAACAAGACTTCCCCAGAGGCCGGCACTGAATATTAGCAGGCTGGTGTCACACAGCTTGTTGTGCTGTTCAGATATCAGGAAGGGCGCACAGTGCATGAGACGTGTATCTTGCACTATATCTCAGTGACATATTTACCTTTATAAAGAAGTTAGTTGTACAGTTCTCAAGGTTTTTTTGTTTATTCTATAGGTTTCCTGGAGTGGCAGAAAGGGGCTGCTTTGTTTGCTTTTAAACATCATGCGTCTTCTCTCTGGGTAAAGCTGGTGATGTTTATGGCACTTAGTGCCCTACAAATATTCAGCAGCTTTATGCAGTGCAACAGGCCAGTCAACTATTTCCATATTGCTATGGTTAAATTACTTCAGATGCCATCACTGGTTGAACTCCTGGTGAAACTTCTGCCTCTAGAATAATAAAGTTTAAAAGCAAGTAAATTACTCATGCTGGGGGAAAAAAAAGGAAAAAAAAAACCCAAATCCATCTTCTTTGTTTGTCAGGTATTAGTACTCTGATTCATTTCGTAGCCATTACGTTTTCAAAAAGGAAAATAAATAAAGGAGAGCACAGTGAATGCCAAAATTTAAAAGAGATCAATATAAAGACCTGTCTAGAACAGACTGTACATTAGGACTATATGCAAACTGTTTCACTGACCTCCCTCTTGAACCCTGTGTTTTGGCAGATACCTCAATCTGTTTAGCATGAAAATAAGCAGTGAATCAGGTTCTGAGACCACCACATATGTGTGCCTGTAGAAGAAGAACACAGTGTGAGTCTCTATTTTTGACAGAAATACCAACCGCAGGAAGACAAAATAGCAATTGTATGGGGAAAACGCCGCGAGAGCAGCTGAGGGTCTCTCATCCTCAGAAGCTCAAGAAGAGGCTTACAGGTTACCCCAGGCCACCCTGGGGGCTGGAGGGCAATTCCCGTTGGCCCCGGGGTGCCCTGGACACCTACTCATACACCGGTCCATCCCCACCATGCTCACATGACACACAGGGGAGTGCAAGTGGCCCACAAAAGTGTCCCCAAACAGGTTACCTGTCCATACGGATCTGAAAGCCTAAGATATGGTAACGCCCAACAGCAAAAGAACTACTGACCTTAGTGGTCTAGTTCCTGGAGCCTGTAAATATTTATTCATGTCACACAGGCCACCAAAATAATAAGCATGCTCGAAGCCCTCCTTTGGATCACGCGGAGAGTACACTGCAAGATTACGGGCTGCAGGAAATCCCACTAATCTGGGAGGTGAGGAACTGACTCACATTTAGGAGCTCTTTAAAAAGCTGATGCGCTCTTTCTTTTGTAGCAAAGCAGCTAAACCGAAAGCTTGGGGAAAGCAAAGGCAGGTAAATACCATCTGCCAAAATGAAGGCACGCACGCTGCATAGTTTCACCAGCTGCAGCGTTGTGAAGGCTGTCCGTCTGCACAGCCACAGCAAAAGAAAGAAAATGTGGGCCTGAAAGCATGTTTAAATACTGTGTGCTGCCTCTACAACCGTTCCGACGAGAGATGGCTTAGTGCAATTTTGTGGCAGATGTGTTATAAATCTGCTCCTCAAGCACTGGAAGGGAAGCGAGTGGGGTCTCCCGCAGGTCCCAGGCAGACGGGGAGCTTCCTCTGGCTCTGGGGAAGCCACAGGCAGTTGGGGAGTTTCAGTTTGTTTGCTTTTACTATAAATACGCTTTGGGTCAAGCGAAATCTTCTGCTGGATGCCTTCTGAACTTCAACCCTCTTTTAAAAAAAATGAAAGATCATATTTTTAGCTAAAATAGACCCTTTCCCCTCATTTCCTCAACTTTACTGCTAACCTCAACCCAGTGATTTGAGCACTCTAGTTTCCTATTAATTAAGTATTAAAAGGGTAGTAAAGAAGGCTTGACGAAAACGTGGACGTTGTGACGATTTTTTTGCAGCCCAGTGTTTTTTATATTCATCGACGAAAAATTCTATATGGCTCAATACTGTTATGTTGAATTAATAAGTTGCTGCTTATGATTTCTAAGAGATGTTGACTGAAATCAAGGTACCAGATGTCATTCCACACAGCTGCCCCACTAAAGCTAACTTTCTTCTTCTTTAGGTTTGCTGCGAGAGAGACAGTAAAACAGCAAAACAGCACAGCTAAAGAAAACTACTGATAAGACTTATAGAAATGCAGGCCATTGCTTCAAAGAGGGTAAAGCCTGGTTTTAAGGGTTAAGCTGCAGCATCTGTGTGTCCCTATTAACCATTCCCTGGCAGAGAGGCAGCTCTCAATGCTGGCCGCACAGCTGAGGCATCCATCAGGTAAGCGTGCAGTTTCAGACGCAGGCTGTGCAAAATGGGGCCCGTTACTGGGCTCCCGCAAGTCCTATAGCAGGCAAAGTTTCTTAGACTAAGGTTCTTCTTTCCCCTCAACTGCGCACATAAATCAAAATCCATAGGTACACAGGACAGCTTTCAAAAAAGATGATAGTGTAATGTTTTCATGAGTAACATTTTAACCCAAAGGTGATACCAAAGTAGAGAATATATTTATCTCAAAAGACAAAGATCACTTATTAGGAGAAGGGAAAAGGATTGTAAGATATTGGAGAGCATAGAAAAGATTCAAGCAGAGGACAAAGAAGAGACGTCCTCTTGGTTTTCATCCCATAAAAGAGTAGTACAGATGGCAGTTCACAAGATGCAGACTGAAGCCTCTCCTTTGCTTCACAGAGTCTGAAGCAAGGGAAGAAAGAGCCAAAGAACAAGCAGTGGTTCTCTAACAGCCAGCAGTGCATGTTATGCCACTGTGCCTTTCAAGAGCTGAAGCACTGGTATCCAAGCATTAATTCCTCTTCACTGCATCACCGAGAGCCAGTGGCATCTTAGCAGACTCCAACTTTACCTTAACAATATCCAATGGAGCAGCTGCACTCCAGAGAGCATCTCGCTCACACGTCCCCAAGCTGTCAGTTTGCAGCACATCACTCCAGCCATCCGAAAGGGATGCCAGCAGAATGGGGAAGGCTCCATGTGACCTGCCCAATAACATTTTCCGCAGATTGGAAATCCCAGTCAAATCTCATCCAGTCCCATCGTAACCTCTCGCAATCAAAACTGACAAGGAAAGCCAGTTACAGCACACATTTCAAGCCTTACCTGAATTCCCAAGAGTAGCCCTACATGCTTTAAACATTTTGATGGGCTTCCTGAAATGTCTGCCTGGCTAAAGTGACTTACAAATACCAATTTACAGCACATCCTTTGGGATGGAATCATTTTCCTCTGTGTCGGGACCCAAGTGCTGTATTTAATGCTAGGGGGGAACCCCCAAAAAGTCATGTCATGAAGTGCAGGTGGATAAAGGAACAGCTAGGACTAGATACTGTAATGTACGGTAGAGGTAATTGCTCGTAATTTGTAGGGTATGTCAACAAATACGTTGTGATAGGGACTATTAATCCTTCTAACCATCTATCAAGGTGTCCCCAGACAGAATTGTCTTTACTCATCATCTCTACCTATGAATCTAATAATGGGATAGGAAACAGTCTATTGGCAAAACTGTGCTCTCAGAGCCTACCCCTGCGCCACCACCCTACCCATCCCCACACGTGCATGCCAACACAGAGAGCAGACTACTTAGTACACAGATCTGATGGCAGCATTTCATCCTTAACATCTTCTGGTAATAATAAAATGAGAGTCATTCGAGGCCACTAAAACAGGCCAGTCAAACAGAAACTTGGGCTTAGATTCTCAGGCACAGGAAATCAGTGTAGCTTCACTGATACTAGCCAAGTTACACCAATTTATTCCTACAAGAGATTTGGTCCATTAAATGCTAACAATATCCTTGGGTTCTACTTTCTCTCATTGGGTTTAGGGAAACAGGCTCCATTTTTTAAAATAAAAACTTCCTCCTCATTGTCAAGCATCTGTGTTTGAATTCAGTGAAAAGCAAGTGGCAGAAAATATTCATTTTTCAAGCATCTATTTTTATCATAGCATGTGTAAAACTAAAAATGTAAGCCTATACACATATAAAAAATTACACTTTATATATATGGTATATAAAATATATATAGTATATGCTAGACAAAGACCACATATGCATGCACACACACATACATACACAGACGGTACACCTGTGGGCCTGAATATTCACAGTGTGACAGTCATGGTACAGATGTCTGGAGAGAGGGCAAAGAGAAGTCATCATGTAGCTCCAGATTTCTAAGCATGGCCTCCCCAAGGCACTAGGATAAACCTCTCTCCGTGACCTTGAGGAGGAAGCCAGCCCCGGGGAGAATAACCTGCAAACTTGACAGAAAATGCTCCCTGCTCTAGGGTTAGCTGTTGCATTTCAGAAAACATTTCCAGCCCTTTTATATACTTCAGTGAGGTAAGTCAAGGCACCTCCAGACAGGCAGTTTTCTACTAAATCCTTTAAATGTTCAGAGTTCTTTCAGTAAGGCCTGATTGGTCTCACCCCTATTACATTTCATGCGATTTTTCCCACGGGGCAACAGAGCTAAGGGAGCTGTGGCAGCTCGCTCCCTGCCCCGGTGGCAGGTACATCTGACTGAGTGCCCAGAGGGACAGCAGCAGGACATCGAGTACCAGGGCCGCTGGAGTCCAAGTCACCCTTTTCACTGGTGCCACTACTGCCACAGAGGGCCTGCGTGTCCCTCCAGCATAGGGTTGAGCTAGGACGAGTTAGAACACACGAGTGACACAGGGGTTAGTCACGAGAACAAGACCTTACCCTGGACCCCAGGCGAAAGAGCCCTCCAAAGAAGGAGCTAACCCCAACAATGCTTCCCTTGTTAATTCTAACGCTTTCTGATAATGCTGCAAAGTGTATTTATTTGTGTGTTGCCATACATTTTAAAAAGAAAGCAACATTTCCAAACTGAGGACATTTCTTCCGATGATTAAATCTGTTCTAGGAAAAACAACGCAACTTGGTTTTGATGGAGGCTACCTGTGATGTGTGGCTTTTGCATCCATATAAAGGAGGCTTAGAGCACATGCACAGAAATCCACGTGCCTAACAAAACACAGTTTACCAATATTTTGCTGTGCTCTTTCCACCAGAGAGTATGCGTCTAGCTTCAGGGTGATTTAGAGAATTAGCATAATTAGGAATAGGCAAAACTGGATTCACTAGAGCAAGGCCAAGCCTGTTCCTGCCTGGTTCCCTCTCACCGCTTTACACAGATCAACTACTTCAGGTGTCTTCACGCTGCAGCATCCCAGTGCAACGGTGCTCGGGGTGTAAAAATGGAATAAATACAAGGCAGTTGCATACAACACCCCTAAACATATGCCCATGTTTGAATAGCCCTATCCTTCATGCCTAAGCTTAAATACTTTGTTCAATCAACATTTAAGAGAATATCTCCCCCCTCAAAGGACAAGAAAGGAGAAGTTCTGTTGCACCTTTTTTCACACTAGCCTTCTGCAAGAAACTGTGAAGGTGTCCCTGCTCACAGCAGACCGGGGTTCCCATGGATGCCGTTCTCATCTCACACAAAGGGAGGAGGTAGGGGGGAATGCAACCAGAAGTGCCAAAGTTTGCCTTGCCTTTCTCGAAATGTCAGTGCTCATTGATCACTAAATCACTTCAACAGCTTATTAAGCAGATGTCACAGAGAGTTACTACCAGCCTCTTATTAATTTAAAAATACTAACGGTTTTTTTTTTTTGGAGCATAATTTCTTTCTGAATGAAAAATGTTCCATGTATTAAAAAGTGAACATTCTGGACCTGCTGGCCAGGGTGTGAGGCTGTTGATATTACAAAACGCACATTTAGCAGCAAATATTTTAACACTGCAATATGTTTTTAAGGTTGCTCTACAGCTTTGTTGTCTTATTTCTTTATCATTTCAAAGCATCCACTCCATTTGGTTTTTCCATTTGCAACGAAACTGACATTCTCCTGATATATTTTATTCACAGTTTTGAGTCAATTCTAGTATAACCAGAAGCTATCAATCACTTTTCCAATGATAACATTAAATAAATAATGCACACTTTAAACCTTCAAAGCGCTGTGTAAGTATCAGTTTGTTTTCACAACATTTCTTTAAGCACTGAGGTAACTAGTTTAACCATTTCACTAGAGACTAAATCAGAGTGGAGAATAGCTTAAGACCCATACAAACCATTTTATGTATTATCCACATAGGATGTACATTCTGATACACAGCCCATATAAAAAGACCTGAAAAAGTAGATATTTTCCCCCCCCAAATGAAATTTGAACCTGGCTATTTCCTATTTTAGAAGAAAGCAAGGAAAGCATTTCCACAGCAGAACTGTCACTCAGCACTGCCGGGCTGGGCTGCCCTCCACTTTGGATACTAAAAATTTCTGCCTGCCCACAGACATGAGGAGATCAGAGATAACATTGCTAGCCTTGCCCTAGTGCCCACCTTTTCTGCAGGAGGCGAGGCTGCAGCAACAACTACAAATGCTTGTGGCACCTGTGGGCAAATGCTACCTGTGCCATACCATGGTCCCAGAGACAGCGTACCTCCGCCACATGTGGGCACATGCCCTGGGCAAAACTGAAATACAGGAAATTACACTCAAACATAAGAAAACACATCTTCACGGTGAGGGTAACAGAGCACTGGAACAGGTTGCCCAGAGAGGTTATGGAGTCTCCATCCTTGGAGATATTCAAAACCCGACTGGACATGGTCTTGGGCAGCCTCCTCCAGGTGACCCTGCTTGAACAGGGGAGTTGGACTAGATGATGTCCAGGGGTGCCTTCTAACCCCAACTATTCTATGTCTTTGCATAATGGAGTCAGCATCCCGCATGTGGGCTGCTATGTGCTCATGCAAAATAATTATCAATGTTTGAGGATACCAAGGCATTTTACTGCCTTTTACTTTTCTTTGGGTATAGTCAGAAATTTCATGCCCATAGCTAGAGGCAGGTTGGGAGGCAGGGACGGAGAGGTGTGTGGTTATCTGCCCACTCCTGCAATAAATGCTACACGCAGCCAAACACACGAAAGGAAAAACACACGCGGAGGGTCGGACTGAGACATCTGATTCCAGTACACAATGCAGGGAGTGGACTGGTGTTCTCTGTGCTTGGAAGACTTTCAGCTCTAAAATAAAACTACTGTTCATACTCCAACAAAGGCCTGGGATTAAATATAAAACCTTTTTCTTTTTTTTTCTCTTTCTGTTCAACAACTACCAGCCAGACTTAGTAGCACCTTTCTCCCTCAGTTTTCCTTCATAGATATAAAAGTTTCCTGCCCATTACATCTTTGGTTATTTCACATCCCATTGATCATTCTTCCTGTCCAGCCAGCAGAACAGCAGCAAATAAGCAAGCAAACTAAGATAAGGTTAGATTTTTGCCCTATAAAGCTGCAGTCCTTCTGCACTGCCTCCCCTGTGTTCTTCTCTCCCTCTCCCCCTCCTTCCCATACCTCCTTTCATCCTTAGAGACATTTCCAATAGCAGATAAATCAGCACTTTGAATTCTTCTTGTGATGTTGTAACAAGCTGGCAACTGGCATGACATGTTTTAGAGAGACACATGTGAATACCTAAATCAGAAATAATGAGATTTCTCTCTCATAAGCAGCGTGAAATGAGAGGCAAACGACACCACTGCTGAAAACAGAGGAGTGCAAGAAGAGGTGTGGGGAAGGGAGGTAGAAAGAGCAGATGCCTAATCCCTTTTGCTTACTACAGTGCATTTCAACAGAAAAACGGTCTTGCAGGCAATACCCTGGGCAACACAGGCTCAGAGGAATGGGACAGTTGCAGAGCAGTGTTTCAAATCTAGGCAGCTCCACCTGGGATCCCAAGGACAAGTACCCTGCATCCAGGCACTGCTATGCGTTGCAGCCAAATGAACCAATGCTTCAAATAAAAACACAGAGACGAAAGGAGGAAACAAAAGAGAAACGGGATAAAAGGTCTCTGTAAATCAATTAATGCAAAAGTCTCCTTCAGTTTATAGACAGCATTGGTAATTGCTGTGTGTGTTGCCTGTGATGAATAGGGCCTGGTTACCATTGTACGACTCATCCTTCTTAGCACGGCTGGGAACGGGCAGAATGCTGATCTCCACTGAAAGTCCTTAATTATTAAATTAATCAGGACAGGGTGTCAGCTTTGGGTTCATGCTTAATTGTCCTACTTTCTCCCAGCCTCAGACTCCCACCTTCCTCCCTTATCCTCCCACTCCCTCCCCTGCCCCTGCGTATGCATCATTTGGAGATCAGTCTACTGTTGGGTCCTGTTTGCACAGCAAAGAGACTCATCATAAATCTTGAAATCCTGCATTTGCATTGTTTCAGGATTTTGTCTCTTTGAAAGGCACAGTGTAACCCAAACCTTTGGAAAGCAGAACTCCAGACATACTCAAAGCCACAAGACAGTGTGCAGAGGATTTTACCACCAGTACAAATGTCAGAGATGTTGTTGTTGCTGTTGCTACTTAACATTGGGTGAGTAATCAATTCCCAGTCACAATCTCATTCACTGGGGCGGTAGAGAAACAGAGACATTATGATCTTAAACCTTTCCATTCACATTAGGTAATTCCAGTGGTAACTCCACTGAACTGTTTTCAGTCTAAAATCAGTGAGATGAGAATCGGGTCCAAAAGGCTTCTCTTTTGGGTGTTTGATGGAGACGTCAGGAATCTGCCCGTTAAAGATAACTTTCACAGCTAGCATCCTTGGAAGAATCTTTCTCAAAGCCTTAAGCCCCCAGTTTCTCTTCTCTGTCTCCCCATAATGTTAAAGGATTTCTTGGGGATTTGACTGGGATATTCCATCCAACATTTGCACTGTTAAGCCACAGGAATGTAAAAGATTACTGCAAAGAGAAAGAAACCATTCTCCATCATCAGGGAGGATTGGAGGAGAAGCAATGGGAGTAATTAATGAATAATTAAATTGTAGCAGCAAACATTACATTAGAGATGTTCAGGGGAAAAAAAGCAGTGAGAGTAGGTAAGAACTGGAATAAATTTCTTAGGGAGACTGTGGAATATCTATTGCCAGAGGTTTTTAGGAAGCAGATAGACAAACAGGTGTCAGGAATGATGCAGACATGGCCTGAAGACATTAAGATGGCCTGAATGACCTCTTCCAGTCATACAGAGGAAACTCAGACTGGGTTAAGGAAAGGGTAATTACAGTTGAGCAAGGTGGCAGTAGGGATCCTGAGGACCTGCTCAAAATAAAACTGCAGTGATAAATACAGGACTCAAAGATTGACTCTGCAAAAGTCTGACACATACTCCCATTTCCACTCTACTTTGGATCTAGCCTTTATGTACAACAGAAATATGGTTGCATTTCCCTTGATTCCTATAATGCAAATGTGTTATTTCCAGCAAAGTCCAGGAAAAAAGGCTCATTAGCTTGAACAGTTTATTCTTTGAACAAAAAGCATAAATTCAGTCCTCCCTGTGGCCTGAGCCCACTGTTTTCTGCCACTATGCAGAAAAAGTTAGTTACTCCTACAATGCAATTTGCAGACCATAATCATGCTGCTCCCCTATCTCACCCTGCTTAAATGAGCCACATGGCAGGACAACAATTGAAAGGCCTGAAAACAAAAGCTGAGCACAGCCAGCGTAGGAAATATTTCACTGTTCTAACATAGTTTAGAGATGACTTTGGAGAGATTGCCAAGAAAGTTCTTTCATAATTTCTAAATCACTGACAGGCAAGGCAACTCACTGTTATGAAGCACCTGCTATCAAGAGATGCCCAGTCTAAGTGATCTAAGGCATCTAAATAACTCTGTGGAGCTGGTCACAAGGAACTTGACCATGAATCTGAGAGCAGCAGACGGACATGCACTGGGAAATCTCAGGCAGGATCCCTAATCACCATCCCTTCACATTTTCATATGACTCCTTTACTTTTGGCTTCTTACCAATACATGAAAAGCCTTCAACCTACTGAAGTCAGGCTGCATAAGACTGTATCTTAGCATAATTACGTTCGATAAAGAGCCACTTCAGATAAAATGTGCTTGTATCACTACACTGACCCTTTCTTACTTCCTAAAAACGGAGACACATTAGCAAGTCTTTACTATCCTAGAGAAAGGCATCCAACACTTGGCACTTCTATATTTGCTTGGCTCGGTTTTACATTCATCAGGGGTGACATCATTTACATATTTTTATTTGCATTAGAATGGCAGTTTAGGATCATTGTGCAATCCCAGCAATATGTACTGCACCTCCCTATTGTGCTGGGAGTATGGAATTTAATACCACCATAGTGATACAATAGCTTGTCTCTACATAACTGACTGCATTTAGCTCCTAATAACTCATTTCTCAGGGGGAAGGGGCTGGGGAAAGAGAGATGGTGGGAAGGAGAGGGACAAGAAGGAGAACAGGGATCACAGTGAGATTCATTCCCCCTAAAGAAAATGTCTTTGCTATTTATTCAGACATGCGAAGCAGTAGAGTTTGTTACTTAAAATTTGTGTTTAAAAGCTATGTTTCAGTCAGATCCTTTTTGTGCTAAAGGGCAGATATGGAATAATGTACTTCAGAAATGTGTATGTCACAATCCCACCACAGCAGAAAGACAGACTATAGCCAACAGATTTTTTCCATCTTTTTCTTTTCAAACCCAGAGTTTTGGTTTCCTTTGTTTTCCCTTCAGTTCCCAAACTGCTCCAGACTAAGTAGCCCAGACAACTCCGAGGCTTCAACTGCCTTATCTTGGCTCATTTTTGTTCCAAAGATACTTCTTCGAAGGATGGTGGAACACACTGAAACAGCATTACCTGTGTAATAGGAGAAGTTCTCTCATGTGCGTATACTGTATAAACCACCTAATTTGCCAGAGGTCATATATGTCTTACCAAGAATATAATTTGCAGGAGTGTGTTTAACCTTTCTTTCTTTTGTTTTTCCATATACTAAAAGATCCCTCTATTCTATAGATAGCTATAGCTGAGAGTTTATTGATTACTTTTTATCTGTGTGAAGCTTTTATAACGAAATCACTGAATTCTATAATATCAGGAAAGAATGAAATGATGGACTGGGTAAAACCAATTCTGGGCACAGTACAAACCAAATCAGGACAAGACCCATGAGTTTGCTGGCACTTATTATTCTGCTTTTCTTGTTCACTATATGCATCATAGCATGATTTCTGAAAAATGTTCTTAAAGCCTTTTTCTAAGTTTGTTTACCCCTGGGGCTAGTATTTTGTACCAGAATTTTAGCTCTGCCAATAGAACATTCAGCTAGATAGCATGTTAACCAACCCTTGGGTTCCCAAGCTATATTCCCAGATGCCTCTTAATACTGTAGCATTTCCTATGTTATTGTTAAATAATTGGAGGTGGTGAAGATCTGAGAAGGAAGAACAAGTTACATGTATTGGCTTCCACAGATGAGAAGGTAAAAGTTGAACTTTTCCCAAATGGATAATTTCTTAATTATCTGTATAGATTTTCTGTCTGTCTTGTTATTGCTACTACTGCATCTCATTAGGAGTTGTTTAGCTTCAGACAGTCTCACAATTGTTGTTTCTAGATGCTTGTGAAAATTACTATAATTTGTTTGTTACTTGTGTTAAAAAAAGCTTGAATTATGAGCTTTTCCAACAAATGTTTACCAAGTATTACAGAATCCATAATGAAATTTTACCCTGTAACACTCAGTGATTTTATTTTTTATTATTCTGAGGTTTTCTCTTCATAATCTGAAACATAACAACCCTACCAAATAGGTAACCCCAAAGTAGAGCTTTTTAGAGTTACGTTATGGTTAGCTCAGACTACTGGAAGTAGAACTTCATTAATTAGAGCAGTGTGTTATTACAGCTTATACATATCAACTCATAGTCATTAATAACTGAAAGTTGCTACTTGATGGTTAAGCAGGATCTTGCCTCAAACAAGATGGTAGTTTTGCTTGACCTCCCAGTAGCACGTGTAGCATCTCCACATCAAAAACACGTTATGCCCCGTACACCCAGCAGGGAGGTCAAATCCAAAGAACTACTTTTTCTGCTCCCATGAGACACAATGTACTTCAGCATTCTTGATTTTTGAGAGTGGAAAACAAGAGATGTGAAAATTCCCTCTCCCAGCACCGCTTCTCTAAAGTGGAGCCTAAAATGGTGAACAGAGGCTTTCCACCGCACTCTTCACAGCTGATGGCACTGTCAGCAATGCATGACATAACAAAGGATAATGTTGTAGACGGCACCAATCTCCTCCTGCAAAAACTGGCTATACCTTGCTTGATCCGTTGATGCCCAAGATGGATATGAACATCCCAAGCATGATGTTCCTGATGGGCTACGACCTCTGCTCTTTCAAAAGGGAGAGCAGAGTTGCTCACTGTGTTAGAACATGCCTTTTCCTTCTGAGAGCGCAATGCCCATTTTAGTTTATACAAAATTCTTAACACACTAGAAGGATTTATGAAAGATATCATTCTTCTCTGTTTTCAGATTGTTTCGATTGTGGACTTGACAATGAGAATTGTGACTGGCCTTTTTCACTGCACTACGGAAGGTGCATCCTTCCCACAGGCTCTACAGTAGGATGCTTTCCAGAAACAGCAGCAGCAAATCTGAGAGCAAAAGGCCCTCAGGAAGATGAGTAATGCAGAGAGTAAAGGGAGTATTTCAGGGGCACAGGGCCCAAACGGCAACTTTTTATGAAGATCAATTGGTTTTGGATGTTACTGAGCCTGAATGGAGAATGCCTCTATGGAAGGAAAAAAGCACCCATCCATCACTCACCACTGTCCCTAGGGAACTAACTCCATCATTGCTCTGTCCAGTGTCTTTTGCTGTAGAATTTGGTGTCAAACCACATCAGCTTGAAAATTATATTTCTTTAGGCTAGCACTGACATTCATAGTTCAAAAGAAAGACTGCAGGCCTGACTCATTCTCATTTTCTGCCACAGCAGTTCGACAGAAGTTGCCGGAGTCACACCAGCGCAGAACTGGAACGAATCGGGCTCAGCATGTGTGGAGAGCCCGGCCCTCTCCCAGACAGCTTCTTGGAAATATAAGCTCCTACAGGACTTGCTTTGTCACTGCATGAGCAACAACGGTGATTCTAAGAGTCTGGGTATGTGATTTTCAAAAGGGAAAGATTCAATTCCACTGGAAGTACATAGCCAGTACATGCACTTCATGTGGATATCCTGTATAGAAAAACCATGACTGGCAGGGCACTGAGCAACTTTCAGATCGTGACAGTGCTCCAGAACCACTGCCTTTTGGCTGTGTTGTAGCCTCTTTATATGGCATGTTCTGGAAATCATTTCCATTGCTGCTTTTAATGTTAATATTTTGAATTATTAAGCCAAAAACTTTGAGGTCAGCTCTGCTGTGAGCTTTTAGGAGGTCTGACCAAATGACCTCCAGAGGTCCCTTCCAACCTATATTTTTCTCTGAATTTAAGATTCTGAGATTATTTATTTTTGTTTTTTATTCTGCCAAGAATCTGTTTCAAACCAGATTCTAATGAAGTTTCTCTTTACCATATCCCTCTTACCGCAAAGCACTGACTTTCTAATTATTAATAGACTACTAACTAGAGCGCACTGCTAGGAGATTATTACTAGCTCCATTCATCTACACTGAATCTGCTTCCAAACCTGCTTTTCCCATTTACATTTATTTGTGTATGGGAGTCCCTTGTAATTTCCCCTTCCTTAGACATTCCTTAACACCTCACAAGCAACTGGGATTTTCCAGATTGGCCTCATCCGTCTCCCAACTACTTCCATACAGTTTACAACTTTCCACTGCTGTTATCTTAGGGTAAATGAGAAGGGCCAGATCACAGAAGCAAATGCCATTTTGCTTTCTTTTTTAATTAAGAATAAATACACTCATACACTGTGGCCAGATATAGACTGATGTCTCTCTCTGCTCCACATAGCGTGTATGTCTACACTGCATATATGTAGAGTCTCTGTAAGCAGCGTTCCTTCCCAGGAGAAGCTGGTCTAACCCCCAAACTGACACATCCTGTTCCTCCTCCAAATACACCACTCAAAGGCAGACAAATTATAAGTATGCATGTTCTACATCATGCACGTTTCTTTTGGCACTTCCAGAGATTTTTTATGTGGTGTGCCAGAAGTGCTTCTGTCAGTCAATATCCAGCTCCTTACCACCACTGCAAACGCCAAAGCGATAGAGTAGGCACAGATTTATTGGGTGAGGATGGCAGGAGCAAGGGACTAAGAAGGGCTTCACTCATTCCACTATGTACCTGCTGCCTGGCCCACATTTCTCCAGTTACACAGGTGTCCTCTCGCCTCCATGTCTCATATACATTTTGGCACTGTATACACCTTGATGCTCTTCAAATGAGATGCCTCTGCCTGCCGGCATTCCTGGAGCAAACCGGTTCATTTGAGCTGGTAAGCCCGTCAATCACCATTTCAAAGAGGTTCCAGTTTAGCACTATATAAATTAACCTTGACACCTCCTGCAGCAGCACCTTTACTTTTCCTGCATAGCAAGCTGCACTTGATGGGAGTTTGTAACTGCAGGTAGCAAGAGAAGGACACTGCTTTCAGGAAAAATCACGAAGAAACATTTTCAGGACACATGAAGATGTTGCTTGTAGTGTATGAATGAATACACTTCAAAATTAGGGGAAGGTGAAATACCCATGAATTCTTCCTCATATCCTTTTGATCTTTGGTCAGCCACCCAGCCATAGTAGCTTGTTGGACATGGCATTTTTATTTCTCTTACTTGCTTTGTGCAGGAGTTGCATTTCAAAGCATCCAAGTGCTGAGGGATATTAGTAGAAGGTAGTATTTGTGTGGCCCTTATCCTAATTAGCTGCGTTTCCACATGTCCTTTAATTCGCCCAACTAATTCTGTAGATAGGGTGACCTTTATCTTTCACCTCCTTTATCACACTCAGCAAATGAACCAGTTCCCATAACCTAGGCCAACTGTTACAAATAATCAGCCAGGGCTGAACTCTAAAACCAAAATACCTTTTCTCTGCAAAACCAAAATACCTTTTCTTTGCCAAATTCAAAGTAGAGCTGGTCTAAGAATCTGCTTGTAATGTATTTGTAGCAAATATTTTATGCAAATTCTGGCATTTTTGTAATTCAACATTTCATCAGATATTCATCAATTAATCCAGACTTTAACTAATCTGACTGTCAAATAGTACTCTGTAAATATTTGCAGCAAATCACTGCCTTATGTTTTAACGCATTTCTGATATGAAAGCAAGGCTGGATCAAAGTAGCCATACTTTGGCCAGAGATAACAACTGTGTTTGCATTCTGCAACCAAGTATAGCATCTGGGAAAAACATACATCAGCAGGACAGGACACCCTCCCTTACAGTGCTTTGGTGCACACACAGCCTAGGTGGTATCAGCAAACAAACAGGGAAGTATCAAGCAAGAGAAGGGATGATTTCTGTGCTTAAGCCCTGAACGCATCTCATGTGTGGGAAGACAGCCAAGAAGGCAAAAGACTCCCCAATCTAGAACTTGGGGATTATCCAGTTCACCTGAAGGCTGGAGCGCAGACCTCTTTTCAGGGTGTGCTACACAGTCTGCTAAGGAGATAGTCAAAAGCCATCGCAACTGCAATGGCCGCCCAGCTGTGGGACAGCACTAGAACGCATGCATCTGTCTCTTCACTGTGTAGAGAGTTCACATAGTCATGTACCAGAGCCGCATGCATGTTGGGCCATCCGACCAGACACTTTTTAGATGGGCTTTGGAGAGCAAGTTGCAGAGAGCAAGCAGCCTTCCCCCACAAGAACGAACCCAGCCTAAAGCATGCTCCCTTGGAAGGGTAGATGACCAGGGCCCAAATTCACACAATTGCAGAACAGCTGAGGTTGGAAGGCACTTCTGAAGATCATCTAGTCCAACTGCCCTGATCAGGCAGGGTCACCTAGAGCACGTTGCCCAGCACTGTGTTCAGATGGCTTTTGAATATCTCCAAGGAAGGGGACTCCACAACCTCCCTGGGCAACCTGTTCCAGTACTCAGTCACCATCACGATAAAAAGCTTTTTATGTTCAGAGGGAATTCACTGCTGTGGAAGCCGAGGTCTGTAACACTAGAAATTTGTTCTACTGGTCTAAGCAAACAAACAAACAAAAAAAGCCCCCAAACTCTAGAACCTCCTCCTTCTCCACATTTCCACAGCAAACTGGGAGATTCACAGCAGCACAGAGCTCCCTGGGACAGCAGAGACTACACCAGAGGGCATCAACAGGATGAAAAAACACGGAGACTGCCAACTCGTGTAAATAACTGCTGGCCAGCTCGGCACGGCCATGCCTCAGGAGCTGGCATCCCCACTCCCGCGTGGGCCTTGCCAGCAATGAGGCCCGTTGTGTCTTTCCAGTGACCCACTGCGTTTGCCAAAAGCCCAGACAGGGCCGGTAGCTTCCCTGTTGGCATCTCAGCCCCCTTTTACATCTGCGGGCCTTATTCTTACCACCTGCCGCCCCAGCCGCCCAGCTTGCTTAAACAGCCAAGAGCATTTGCTTGAATTTATCATGCAGTTATGGCCCGAGGCCAGAGCTGAGCTGGCAGGATCTGCGGAGGACCAGCATCATCCTATTCAGCTACACACAACCAACTTGTCATCCTTTTGGGAAGCAGTGACTCGGACGTAACTTTATTGCGGCCTGGCAGCTGGTGGGATTGGGTGAGACGGACAAAGGGAATAATACGGGCATACACTGAGACATGGAGTGCCGAGGAGAAAGTCATCCTGCAGCCCTCATTCAAGCCCCGGCATAATTAAAACAACATTACCATTCTTGGTGGCAGATTTTCACCTTCTGTAAAGCAGACCTCTTGCAAGTGTTTTGTTTTAGCAATTTGCTATGTCTGAAAGTCAATGGATTATAAAACCGAAGAGCAAATTCTCTTCTTTTCTCTTGTGCTACTGGTACTAACAAAAACACTGGCATCGACATTTGGGGCTATGCATATGGGGGTAGATGTTCAGCTGTAGCCCTTCCAAATACCAGGCAGAAAGCAAATCAAAGTAGGGGTTTATTGTTCTGCAAAGGCTTCAAACATGATCTTTTTTCAGATGCCTATATCTAGGGGGAGCAAGTAGGGGGAAACTCACATTTACTATATGCAGTCTTTCCTCCTCAGGTTGTGGTTTCCACACACAAAAGTTTGGAGGCCCTGTAGGTTCCCCCTATTGCCACATTCTCTCCTCCTTGCTCACCATCCGCTTGCACCCAGTGCAGTGCCCTTCCAGTCCTGCTGGTTTCGCAGTCATGATGGGACCCAGATCAGGGGTCTAGCTAACGGAGGAAAAAAAGATACTATGCAGAAAGCTAGTGCAGCCTGTGATATGGAGTTTGCCTCCATGCAGCAGGATTTTGTTTCGGGTTCCCACTTCTTCTTGAAGTGCAGTTCCCATCCCTCACATATGCACTGCAACACCCATATAGTGTACTGCAGAGATCATGTCCTTCTGGTTGCTCTGCACCTACTCTAGCCAGAAGTCCAGCTCCTCCGGGACTTTTCAAACAGTTACCACAGCCCCAACCAGTACCAAAATTCAATACAAGTCCTCCCTAAACAAAGACTTTAGCCCTGCCTCCAAACTGCAGATACAAATAGAGGAGGATAAGGGAAGAGGAGATATTTTCAAGGCTGTTGTAGGGGATACAGGGAGCTTTTCCCTTCCTAGGATGTAATAGGTTGTTGGTACTACCCCCCCAGAGCAGCTATTTGCATGCGTGGGCAGCTAGCACCTGCCTGCTGCACCTGACGCACTGCCCGCTCCTGGTCCAGGCAACCGGGGAAGCCGATCGCCCTTGTGCTCACATCGCCACTCGCCGTCCTCACCCATCCCCCAGCTCCAATCTCTGCGTGCTCCTCTGGAGGGAATAGCTCCTGTCACTGTCTTGGCAGCTGCTCTTCGCTTTCCCGAGCAGCAGCAGAGCTAAATTGACCTAATTCCTGCCCGTTTCCCTGCCACCCACAGAATTCAAAATAGCAGCAGTGAAAATTGCCAATGCGCTCATCGGTTTTTGCTCCGCAGCAGCGCGGGACTGGCTCACGTTTGCCCAATTTTTGCCAAGCCCCGCAAGGGTTAGAAACTTTCAGACTGGAAGTTTTCAAACCTGCAAAAGTGGAGAACAATTATTCTAGAAAACTCCTTAGGCAGCCTCAGGGACGAGTGGATTTTTTGTACCCTACGGCACATCATTGGCAGTTCTTTATACCGCAAACATCAGACACGCATATTTGTACAAATCCATGGATAAGTCTCCCAGCTGCCGTCTCACCTCCTTTTCAGATGCGGCTTGGGTTTGCAGTCAGGTTTGGACTACCAGGCTGTTTTTTTTGTTTTTTTGTTTTTTTTTAATGAAAGCTGAATCCATCTTGATCATAACTTCAGCAAGAATAACACTTAAACTTGCATACGTACTACATAGTGAAATTCCCTGTCGCCTGCCAGGCTATACGAGGGACAAGTTATTTTTTTGTCAGGAGTAACCTCCCTTTAGAGAAGTCCCCAGTCTCAAATATAAGCCTATAAAATCATTCTTTCCCTCTCATGGGAACACAATTGCCATAGTCCAACCTCCACAACTGCCCCCAAAACTAACCAGGCTATGAAGTGGGCAGCAGCGGGAACACTTATGTTAATTAGGCAGTGGAGAAAGAGCCAAAGATATGTTAAGATCTGATATGGGATATGGGATCTGATAGCATGTCATTAGAGGTAGAAAGCAGCCCTTCCCAATGTAGCTTTTCAGTTGCTTATTAAGGCTTTTTGTTCAAACTTTCAAGTGCTCAGGCTGAAATTTTCCATGCCATAACTACTACCATTCTGATAATTAAAGCTTGCTATAATGCAGAGACACAAGGGCATTTTCTAACTTTTGAGTGTGTGCCTCTGAAGCCCTATTCAATTTTTTTCTAATTACAGCTCAAAAGGGAGAAAGGCTTAAATCTAACTAAACATGGAAGAGGTTGCATTCAAGTTCTCCCAAACTTGACAGGCATCAGCATACATCAAACAGGGACGTAAACTTTACTAGAGTGTATTTTCTGCCCTTGCAGCTTGCACTGAGTTTTTATTGCTCTTGAGATTCAAGGTAGTCTCAAATATGAGTAGAACTCCTATATCAGTCAGACAAGCAACACCATAAAAAATAATGGTGACCGATCACTCTCCAAATAATCCTCTTCCCATACTTCTGGCAATGAGAAACTGTTACTAGTAGAAAAAGGTTTATAACATATCATAATGAGAAAGATCCTTTTGGATTCAATCCGAATCAAATGATGCACACGGTACGCCATGAACTGGGTTAGCAAATACATTGCAGGATAGCTAGAGGAACTAAACCTTGAGTTGTTTGTAATTTAATATTTAAATAAAGCTGAAGCCCTTCTGTCACAGTCTTGCCCACTTCCCTATCCCAACCCTCATCTCTACAGTGACCAGTGAATGCTGTTCATTTAAAACTTGCTGTAGCTTCAAGTAAAAAAATCTGGCACTGCTTAGACTCTTAGGGAACCTCAGAGCCAAGCAGCTTGTGTAATAACTATGAAAATTGTTTTATTAGCTCCTAAACAGAAGCAGCATGACACTCTGCAAAGGAAATACACAGGCTGTCAGAAGCACTGAGGGGAGGTGTCAGCTACAAATTAATGGCTATTTAAACATATTATTTGTTCCAAAGTGTTAAAAATGAGATTTTTAGTTCTGACGGCAGAAAAGGTGGTGGTGTGTCAAGTCCCACATCGGCATGCCATCTCTCCCAGCTGCTGCTGCCAGCATTTTGAAGCTGTTGATTCATACAACTTAGAGACTCCCATGGGGAAAGGAAGCCTCAGGAGAAATAAAAGGAGGTTTTATTCCTTCCCCTTGGTTTAGTTGATGCAGAGACATTCCACTTTTGGCTCTATTGAAAAACACACATGATTAAAGACGAGAAACTGAGATTGACTTAAGTTAGTACAGATGGACGATCTAGACTCAAATTTAGCTGATGGTCTCCTATTCACTAAGCAACTGAATTTACAGCTAGTTAACTATGTGCTGGCTTGACTAAGCAGTGGCAATGTGACTTCTTTCTTCCCAGACTCAGGGTATCACAGATTTCCAACTGTGAAAGGAAAAGGTCCTCTGAAACTGAAATTGTTACTGCTCTTCCCATTTTGCCCCTTATACCACCTCAAAGAAGCTGAGCCTCTGATATGAAACAGCTTGGGAAAATGAATTGGTAAAGCTAAAAGCCAACTCAGTGGAAGGCAGCAACCTCTGCATTTTCTGAAAGATGGGCTGTCTCAGCTACTATGCTGGCTCTTTCTTGTGGGGGGCGAAGGTATGGGGAAGTGTGTGTTAACTATTGCTATGGTGGATGGAATTAATTCCATATGTGCTGCCACTAAAGATATTTGAGAATTATAGGATGGTACTGCTAAGCAGAAAATTTACTGAAATTGTTTCAAAGCACTTAGGAAGAAAGAGAGCAAGTGTAGCATGCACTGTTGCTGCATTGGCCACAGGTGAATAAGAGGTCATTGGTTTTAACCCTCTTGAAGAGCTCTTTAGTCTACTGCAAATATATTGATGGAAACTCGTAAGTCCATGGTATAGAATCTGCCCCTCCTGGCCACAAAAAGGGGTCTCCAATATCAGTGCTTGGCATAGGCATGAAATACCTGCATTTCATGTCAACACTTCTTGAAAATCTTCCTATGCCTCCTGGGCAGATGAGGGCAGGGGAGCTTACAGCACCCCAGGAGACAAGACTTGCAGAGACTCAGAGCAGTTTTGCTGTTCTCAGAGCATCCTGCCAGCTGGATCTCATCACATCCACAACTACAGATGCCTGCAACACCAGGCTACCAAGGACACAGGCCTGGGACGTCCCCGCTTCTGGCTCCCATTAGCCCACTGGCTACGTGGGGGAGCTGGCAGGAAATGAGGCAGATTTCAGATCCTGCGTTGCAGACAAGGTTTTCTCAGAAAGTTGCCTGGTATCTGTCAAAATCACATCGTAACGAACCCAGTTTCGCAGACTGGTCTGATTTCAAGTTGGCATTTTCCAAAGGAAAAATGCTGCATCAGAAAATTCCCTACAAACAGTCCTGAAATAAAATGATGAAGGTCTTTCCCCAAGTTCACTGAGCGTTGGGGCAGGCTATCTGCAAAGTCTGGGCTACTCCACATATTTCTCAGTGATCTGTTGAGCTTGAAATCCACTGCCAATTTCAAGCTACCAGCCTTTTTAAAACCATTTGTGCCTACAGGTCTACCACCTACTTTGTGTGCTTATGGCACAGTTCCTTTATCAGGTCACAAATGCTAAAACCTCACAACATTTGTGCATCCTTGATCATGCTGACACCATCCACATTTTAAAATTAAAAAAATGAAGATAGTGCTGTATAAACTCAATTAGCTATCAAATGCCAAACAGCAGCAACCCTGGCCTAATTACTTTCTCATTTCTCTTTTCAGTGAATTACATCTTTCCACACACAAAGTTACACAAAGCTCTCACAAAAGTCTAAGGATCTTGCTAAATGTCAGTCCACAGAGAACTTAGGTGCTGAGAATAACAGAGACGTTGGGAGGGTGCCATGGTCTGAAACATGAAAGAAGAGGGCATGGGGATCAAAGGGGAGACAAACACACAGCCTGTGCTGGCGAGCACCCCAGCAAGAAATCACACCATGGAAGTTAGAAGGGGGTTTAAATTAGCGGAGGTACTGTTATTCTTAAGGTTTGTAATCAAAAGCCTGTGGTTCCAATTAGGAAAGCAAAGATGCCTGGCCAACATGCTATGACCAGCTTTTTGGCAGGCAAAGCCATTTACAACAACCAGGCTGCCTCTCCTACGCTCAAGTATTTGTTTTTACATTCAAGCCTTCTCAAACTCTATAGCTCTTGGAACAGACTCCAGCCACTCTTGTAGAGGGCAAAGTCCGTATCAGATGGTTAGGCAAGCAGAACAAAGTGTTATTACTTTCTCAAAGCTGCTATTCAGTCACACCCCTCACGTTATGCCTGTGAAAATGAGGGAGTTATTTTAAATATTATGTATGGACAGAAAAAAAGACTCAGAATAGCAGATGAGATTTTATTTTAACCCTTTCAGGCTGAAGTTCAGAATAAAGATCCCTAGAATAACTCAAAGCAGTTGCATTTTGGTTTTGCTCTTCCACCTGCCTAAATTTGGAGAGCATGATGTAAACCACACTGCTTCTCAGGTAGCTGGTTTTCAGAAAGAAGTGTTTGGCTGTATTGGACCAGAAACAAGGAAAGTATGCTGGACTAAGGGGAGGGACATTCACAAAGACTAACAATTGCCTAAAAAGAATTAGGGCTCCTGAGGTCTGGCTCCTGCTCTGCATCAGCTGCAGGAAGACGACCTCTTTCTCTCTGTCCCTCTCTCACACCTTTTATGTCTTGATCTTCACTGACTTGCTTCCTTTTAGTGCAAGCTCCCCTTTGAGGTTCACTCTTTGATACATTCTTAGCCCAGTGCAGAACTGCTTGTATTCACTAGAAAACATCCTCTATTTATTCTCCATGCTTATTTAAAGCTCCACTTCATTATATTTACTGGTATTCTAACTTTAATAAATAATAATCATATGCTTGTTGGAGGCTCTAGGCATCTTAACACATAATTAATCATACAACCAAAACCCATGAGCCTTCAAATCATCATTTGAAAAGGAAATCTTCCAGCCAACCACCTTGAAAAAAGGAGGTCCCATCTATCACTTAATTGAGTTGGGAAGCACAGCCACAGTTCTCGCAAGCAGATGTCTTCCATATCATACCTACGAATCTGAGCTCAGACCAAACCAGAGAAATAAATTCCAGATATCCACAGCCCTCACAGAGGCATATCCTGCCAACACCAATTTCTCTCTGCAATGCAGCATGTCAGGTTGAAGTGACTGCGAGGAGAAGGAAGAGGAACAGAAAGAAGCACAGCATCCTTCCTTCTCAAGTCAATTAAAAATAAATATGGAGAGTGTTATTTCTGGGATAAAACACTCTAGGTAGACACAGGCAGCTTCACAAAGTTGCCATTAAGGGATGCATGCACCTCTTCTACTAAAGTTTAAGAGTGGGGTTTCAGAACTTCTTTGTCTGTTTTTCTACCCAACACCTCCTTAAATATGAAAAACTGAACTCAATCTAACTTCCTTTACAGTAAATGGCAGCCTTGATTACAGTAGGAGAATCAGTATGCACCCTTAATGACAGCAAAAGTTTGCTTCTTGTCTGTGCAATAATATTAATCATACTCCAACCTAAATGAACGCGAGGGCCAAAGGCTGAGATTTTTCGCACACCTAGACACAGCTCTGGGTTAGCAGAAAGCCCGACCCAGTCACTGTACTGACAGGCTGTGGTAGCTCAGGACTCAGGTAAAGCCTGGAGACACTGAATCTCTCTGGCTGGTGCTGATAAGCAAAGAGGAAATATAGCTGTCTAGGGGCACAGGTGAAATGTCTCCAACGGCTTCTGAGCACATGGTCAGGCTGCTCTCATTGCACCTCCCGTAGGTGCCCCTCCAGCAAGTGCCAACATAACCTGGCTCCCTGCTCCCTGCGGAGGCCCAGCTCGCCGGCACCATTACCATTACCATTACAAACCCAGCAGCATGCCCAAAACACCCCACAGCCTTGCTCTCGTGCGAGTGCCGAGCAGTCGGGCTTTCCCTAACACGGACATGGTCCAGACATCTGCGTGCTCTGGTTTTCTGAGTCAGTGACTCAACAGCACCGTCCCAGCTCACTTCATTTATGTGTGGTTCTTGTCACTCGCATGACCCCAGTACTTCATCACATGGCTATGCTGCTAACCCACAGACCCTGGTGCACTTCTAGCAAGTACTTAAAACACAGTTTATTTCCTTTGTACTATTTAAATTCATACTCAGTTTTTACTTCTGCTACACAATGAAGTAAGGTCTAATACGTAATGGATTACTGACAGGGCAGAGGGAGCAAACAGCTAACATTTGTTTTAGAAGGAGTACATAATAAAAAAAAAAAAGTGCAGTCTACTGTATTGTGCCCATGAACTTTATCCTTCTGACTGAGGCACAGTGTCCAAGAAAAATTTCCTGCTCCAAGAGATTGCAACCTGGGCCTGGAGCCCAAGACTCCCAAGAAGCTCCAGCAGCCGGTAACCAGCTGCGTGTCCTGGGGGAATGGCTAACCTGGCAGTGGTTTTCCTTACACTAAGTCCTTACTGCTTTAACAATGTTGCCTGGAAGTGGCTTGAACAGAAGAAAAGGGAATGCTTCTCTGATCAAGTGACTCACAGAAAGAGGGAGGGAGGTCTTAAGACACCCTTTGGAAAGGATTTCAAAGCTGAGCATATTGTTCCAGGAAATGTTTACAGACTGGAAAAGAGGAAGTTTTGACTTTCATTGGCTTGTTCTGTTGCAACATGACATGTTTACCAAAAATCCATCCATAAAGAGAGGGAAGAGAAAAGCTCCTTTCTGAGGAAGAGCTGAGCAGGAGGCCATCAGAGTGCAGCTCTGCCAGCATGAACTTCGCTTGAAAAAATTACCCAAGAGGAGAAAATAAACTCTGTCCTGGCTCTTTTACCACAGGGCCACAAAACTCCACAAAAAAGAACAAAACCCAGGGGAAGGAGAGTCCAGAGAAAGAAGAGGATACTCTCATGAGAGGTTTTGGGGTTGTACCTGTCACATACTGCTGGCTACAGAGTTACCCAAGAAGCTAGTGTTCCCCCCGGAGGTGTTCGCAGTCTGGGAGCAGTTACAGGAAGACTATATTTGGGTTTGTTTACAGATCAAACACAGTCACAACAAGCAACAGACACAGCAGGACTTTAGGGCTGCTCCTGTGGCAGAGCTCAGGAAAACCATGGCATGTTTTCGGTCAGGGACTTCTGATCTTTTACAGGTGAGGTTCACTTGAGAAGACTGGCAGGGACCTGCGCCTTACCGTGTAGTCCATCGGCCACCGCGTTTTGTCCTCTGACCCTATCCTTTCACCTCCCAAATCCACCTGGGATTGCTTTTCCTGGCACCTACCACAGGGGCCACTATCTCCTCCTTTTGCAGCTGCCGGGCTGCAGCAGTGGCAGCCGAGCTCGCGCGCCCCCCCAGCCTCACGCCACTCCCTGGGCTGCGGCACTGCAGCGCCTCAGCTGGTCCTCGCCATAAGGAGCTCTTGCCTCTCCCAAGCAGCTTTGTCCTCCTGCCTACAAGAAAAGAGGCCTTTGGAGGCCACCACGAGAAAACGGCACTGCAGAAAGTATGGGCTTCGGACCGGCGGGTGACAAATGTGCTTTGACCCTCCCGTGCTCTGAAGCCTCACAGCTTCTCTCCTCTCCCTCCCCTCCTCACGAACCTCCCTCAGACCAGGCCTTGAGCATGTCCAGGCTGGCCCAGAGCTCTGCTTAGGAGCGGGGAGATAACAAGAATGAAGGCACCTCACACACCATGAAAGCAGAGGTCAACCAAACACCCACCAAAGGAGAACTCATAGGAATTCAAAATGACAAAAAGACAAGCGGCTGGTTCCAGAAAGAAGGTCTGGGGAGAAAGTGAGCATTTCACTCCTGAAGAGGATGTGTGCTGGAAGGCAACAGGAGATGCGAAAGTCAACTTTTTCACCTTTTGCTCTTTTTTCAAACCATATATATTCCTTCCCATGCATTGCAGAAGCCTAACGAGAAAAAAAAAACACTTTGTTTTGCAAACTGTTTTTTTTAATTAAAAAAAAAAAAAACACAGAAGAAAGCCTCTCAAGCGTCAACACTACCCTAACCTGTGGACCCTTCAGTGGACTAGCTTTTGCTTTGGAAATGATGGGTCCCTGCAGTTCAGTGATTCGGAGACGCTTTGAAATGCTAACCTATTTGACAAGATATTAGTCAAAAGCAGTGCCAGAATGTGTGAATTAATAGAACCCATATGTAACTCCTTAATAGTAAACACTCACTTAATCCTGTGTAGCTAAACGATATAACAAAAGAATTAGCTGGTGACATCCACTTAGGAAATATGATCCAATCTATATTATGATTTCTTTTTAACTGCTGAACTGGTTTTGACACATATAAAAATGTGGTTTCAATCAGACAAAACTGCACCACAAAAAAAGCCTTGTAAAGGAGCCCAGACCTGTGAGCTCTAAACAATGCACTGAAGTAAAGAAAATTCACAACGGGATTCAAACTGGGAGTGGGGCAAGGGAGAAATAGGTGGTCCCTCAGTCATTATTACCAGCCATGAGATCACACATACCTTTCATCTTATATTATCAATCTCCCTTAGTGCTGGACTTACAATAAAACAGGTAGTGCCAGGCATAGCTCTAACAGGAGAAACTGTAAAATTCCCCGTGCTTTTCTTCTCCTGATCACTGTCATTTACATTAACTCCTCAGCAAACAGTAATGGCTAACGGAGCAAGACGGTAACAGCCGTGGTTCAGTGACACTGCCTAACTGGGAACAGTAAAAGGATATTCAGAAACACAGACCAAAATGATAGCAACTGGCACTTTATCCTTAAAAGAAAACAAAAAAAAAACAAAAACCAAAGCAAAACATTCCACACATCAGGGCCACTGCAAATTTGAGATAAATCAACGTAATAATTTAATGAAAAAAAACCAATGACCCCAGCTAACCTGCAAGTCCAAACAGGAGCGGAATGAAGCTTTCTCCTGCTGATGGTCTAAATCCAAGCCCCAGCCCACCAAGCACAGTCATTATCTTGGCTCAGGCAAGGTGCAGACCCCAGTGTGTTCCACCTGGAGTTTTAAGGTGATATTTCATTAAAGTGAATTTATCTTTGTGCAAAATCTGCAGATTAGCTCCCAGGTTAGCTCATGTTCATAAAGACACAGACACAGATGAAACCAATCAGGTTTGATCCCATGCAGAGATCAATGATAATGTTAACTGAACCTTTACAAATAGGCTGAGACTAATGCATCTCCTGGGCACAGAAAAGCCATGGAAGAGAAACAGGACCAGAAAGAATGCAAACACGGAGCAGTATATGTGTGTGTGTGCGCATGAGCACATATGTGTATTTATATGCCTGCATGCCTATGCTCTGACTACGTTTGCAGAGGACAGAGAACAAATATGGCTATGAACTCTGCAGGCACACGAAGTGCTTAAAAATTGTAAAGGCTACAGCAGTCCATGGCAAAAAGGGCCACTTCAGTTTTACAGCTGAACATACCACAGCAACCTCAAGAAACAGGTTGCTACATTGCCTTCAACAGGTTAATACTTGTTTTACAGCTCCTGCCGTTACTGCTGTTCGCCCTAGAGCTGCACCAATGGGTGCTGCGCCTGACACCTGCAGCCTTTGAGGAAAGCCAGCGCCGTGCAGTCCTCAGGGTACAGCTGCAGAGCAGGCATTGCTACGTGACACATATGCCGCAGCAAGATTTATGCTAACCGGGCTTGATCCCAGTAGCACTGCAGTCACACCATCAGGGTGCTCAGATCGAGCTGACTACCCCAGTATTTGGCCAGCCTTTTCAGCAGGTTTTGCAGGCTCCAAAACTTAGGTTGCTGCAGCCAAACACCTATCAATACTCAATAAGGCTGACTGTATCACAGTACAGTTCCAGCAGGCCCTACAGACTGCAGGTGGTGTGGTCCTCCTCCTCCTCCATCCAAGTTAGAAGGTGAAGCAGTTAGCACTCAGCTACTCAGTCTACCAAACATTAACTTTTCCAAACCATGTGTTACCAAAAGAATTTCATTAAAAATAATAACAAACTGCTGCTTTTGGAAAGCTTTGGGTTTCTCTTGCTCTTTCCCTTCAAAGGTCACATGGAGCAGGGTTTAGGATTCAAAGAACTGTTTTCATTTCAGGATAGTGCCTATTAGCTTCACAGCTGAGGGAAGATGGATAGATGTGACTGGGCTTCTCTGATTAGCTTTCTGAAATAAATACTTGCTCCCACAGATCAAAGTAAAACATTAACAGTAATGCCCTACCCAAAGAACCCATAACAATGTGAAATGTGAATGTGCAGATTTAGAAGAGTTAGCCTTTAGAAAAAGATCCATAAGGCAATGAGAGCAGTATCTCAGAAGGGTCTTCACCCCTTTGTGCAGCAGAAGTCCCAAGTCACCCACCAATGGAAGGCAAAACAATTTCTTTGATGATTTATATTGTTTAGTTGTATTGTTCTGCATTCATATGCCCCTCATTGGCATATTATTGTGACAGGAAGCTGTCTTAAGAAGGACATCTTGCTAGCTAAGACAATAAATTTTCGCCAGAGAAAGGATATTCAAAGACATTAGCACAGTACAAATCCAGCCCCCTCACTTCAGAAAAAAAGAGACAGGAGAATGGTAAGTGCATTTTGCCTTAACAGTCAAATGCCTTCTCTGTGCCCATGAACTCCCTAGCACAAAGCTGAGGAGTTGCCAGAGCTCACATAGGAGGAAAGCACAGGGCTGGGGTACATATTCTCCTCTGCCTGTACGACCTCACCTAAGGGGGAGAGAGAAAGGAGGTTCTGCAGCCGGAAGGTGTCACATCAGCTTCTGAGACCGGAGCATGCTGGAGCTTGGAGTAGGCTTAAAAGAGTTATGCCACAATACTAATAACTTCAGACTTTCAGACAAGAAAATCTCAGTGAAATGTTTGTTAAAGCTCTTATAAGAAGTATGACTTGTTTCAACAAAGGTTATTCCACAACCAGCTCAACCGAGGAGCAGACTGACAATCTAGTGTACCACAACACTGCGAGGACAGTCCCTCCATTTTTGAAGGTGGAGTTTCTGAAAACTGCTGAAATGGCCCATCAGTTAACTCTGTAATATCACCATTACCATAGAGCAGGAATATTAGACAGCATGCACAAAGCATGCACATATAAAAATGAACAGCTGATGGGTTTATTCATATTTATTTTTGGTGAGCTAAAGGCAAATATTAATTTCAAGAATGCTCCTTAGTTGCGTCTCATCACCTCCAACCTTACTCATTACCAAAAAACCGAACTAGAATGTACTGAGCTGACTTAGAACTTGCATTTGCAATTCACTGGTCACTGTATTAAAATCCTAAAATGCTAGCAGAAACTCATGCCTGGTTTCATTCATCAATTTAAACATATTACATGTATGTTTCGGTCATAGCATAGCACTCAGAAAACAGGTCTTCAGACTTTCATAGGCAAACACTTCATTTTCTCCTCTGCTCAAGAGGGTGCAATGTAACTGCAGCAAATCCTGCAGTAGCTTGCTTGAGAGAAGGCGTCTTATATAATTACTTAGTGTGCATATAAATGCTGTTGAGATGGCTCAGTCATTGAAAAGTCAACTTTCTGTGGACACGTCCATGAGTGAGAGAGGACCTCTCCCACTGTCTTCAGCCACTTGTCACCCTACTAGAGTTACTAAACCCTCCTCTTTCTCTTCCCTACTCCATTCTAAAAGGTAAGCAGCCCCATCAACTGCTTCAGGCAAAAATCAGCTGGGCTACTTAAAATAACTTGGTGGTTCAAGCTAAGCCAGTCCCTCTGGGTTTTAGTTCCTCCAGGACTTGTTCTACTTAAAGTTTCTATCATGGGTTGACTGCTTCAGCTGGGGTTGTGATGTTATACCAGTACAATTAAAGTGGTAGCACAGATGTAGTCACACTGAAAAAAAAATATTTCACAGCACAATAGCTTATTTCTCCTCTGTGGTGTGAGTATCTATAGCAGTGGAAGCACCTTTGTACTACCATAAGAACATCCACACCAAAGAGACAATGCCATTTTAAGACTATTGCTCAATCAATATAGTGAAAGCACTTTATGAAAAACAAAAAGACTCAACCCGACAAGAGATCTTACCCAAATTTTGTCTGACCAGTCCCTTTGTGCAGGCTTCTTCTCAGTATCACACTCCCTGTGTAACTCAGCAGCTTCTTCAAATGCTCTCGATGAGCAGCTGCAGCTGGCATGCAGGTGAGCACAGCAAAGGTGGGGAGAAGCACAGACAGCATGAGCTGTCATGTTACCAGCCTCCACTCCCTCCTCAGAAGCATCGGGACCACAACCCTAGTGGGTGTTATTCAATGCAGTCTGTGCTTCCCACATGCTGTGCCAACACGCTCTTCATTCCTCAACACAAACACGGGCAATGGGAGAACGAGAGGTCAGAGCGCCGGGAAACTCTTTTCTCTCAAGCTCGGAGTATCACTTTAATAGGCACCTTATTTGGGGCCTTATGTGAACACATGCTGATTGGACCAAAGAAAAGTTGGTTTCTATAACGAGGGCATGTGCACATTTAATAAAATGAGAGAAAAGCCTCTGCTGAGAGCAGTGCCTCAGACACTTCCCTACCAGCAAGCATAATCGCTGTTCGGAAAGAAGTACTCTAACAGAGCAAGAAGATATTAATATGCCATTTCAATTTTGGCATCCATACCAAAGCTGCCAAAAAGGAGCTGCCAGATGGGATTGTGGGGAATGTGTACAAATTACAAATTTTTCTGCTGATTATCCAGACAAGACCACCCATCCATTTCATCAGGGGCTTCACAGCCAATGCTAGTAACTTGGAAAGTAAGGTTATACATCCTAAGTCATCCAGTCTGGCTTTTACATTTTATAGCTTTTAATTTAGATTCTCTTGATTAATCTCCCGTCTTCCTTCCTAGTCCTGTTGTGCTGGAAACTGTAATACATCATGTGCAGAAAACAGAAGTGAGGGGGAGCGCAGAGAGGAAAAGAAGAACAAAACTATGACAGCGATCAGGTTGGCTGGCGAAGGCACCAAGAAGAAGAAATTTAAATGCTAGCAGTAAAAGTAGAGGGACTGGCAGAGCAGAAAACAGCAGAAAACAGCAGTAGGATGTAGGGATTTTCAGCAAAAGATAATCTTCAAAACAGCAAATCAACCCAAGGCATTGTCATAAAATACTCCTTAGTATAGAGAGCAATAAACCTTCCAAATATGGGTGGAGAATAACATCTTCCCTCAAGCTATAGTTATCCCTTAGCATTTCCACAAAGGACAGAAAAGGAAGCTGAAGTGAACTGGCCAAACGTTGGCAGTGAGCAGTAACTCCACCCTGCTTTTAAGCTATGGGCAAGGAAATAAACAAAAAGCAGAATACAGCATATTTCTGAATTATTTTTATTCAATGTATGTTTTCAATATACCTGTAATATTAAAAAAGACTTGATTTAAATTTTGTAGTGGTGGAAGACCACATTACTAATCAGACTGGTCAACTCCAAGAACATCCAATAACCATTACTTTATTAATTACATTTGGTGTTTTTCTTACAGGCCAAGCTCCTGGAGTCAGGTGATTAAGTGGAGGTTAAAATCAACATTTTAGTGATAGGAAGGGAAAGGAAAAAAGGAATAAAAATTTTGAACCTCATAAGTTAGGAGAAGCATTCAGAGGTAAGCCAAAAGTACAAAAAAGGAAAGATAAGGAAAAGAACCCAAATGCATTACCATGTTTAAAGTCTGGACTTTTACAAATCATCTTATGGTATTTCAAGACTAGATTACGTTTATCTGGATGCTACAGCTCACCTCAAATAGACAAGTATGGTCAAACATAACAAATCTGTTTCACTGGACTTTTTGCTGGCTAGTCATTTCAAAGCAATCTGGATCAACCTTCAGTTTCTGTATTCGGCCCCTCTGATGTAAGCAGAAACAGCAAGAGCCAGCACCCTGCCCATCGCCCCTGCGTACAGACACTCGCATAAAGGACTGCTCTAGAACACTGCTACATCATGTTTTTGGCTTCTTACGTCAGACTTAACTTCACAAATATTTATTATAAATAGTCCAAAGAAGAGAAGTGAGAATGATGGATGTCTTCAAAAATAATTGGAGAATAAAGAGTGAAAGAACAGGCATCACTCAGCCTAGAGAAAAGAAGGGACGTGGGACCACAGTCTTCCAATATATAAAGGCTGCTGTGGTGAAGAGAAAAATCCATGTCATTTTTCTATGTCCATGATGGACAGAAAAACAAGTAACAGGCTTACACCATGGACAAGAGAAGTCAGGTTAGAAACCTGGAGACACGTTCTAATGATAAGACTAGTGAAGCACTGGAACAGGCTGACCAGAGGGACCAGGGAGCCTTCAACATCAGAAGCTTTTCAAAATGGGTTAAACAAACACCTACTGAGAATGACATGGGTGCAGTTGATTTGCCTCAAGTATGACCCTTTGAGGTCCCCTCCAGCCTGAGCTTTCTAAGATTATATGAATTACTCGTTTATTAAACTAGAATTACTTCTATTTTAGAAACACTGTGCTTTATTCTGCCACATAATATGAAACACCATGTAAAAACAAGTTATTTTGTGGAAGAAATATCTTTTGTAAATAATTCCTCTTCATAAGAAAGAGAGAGGAATTTTCTGGTTTCTGTCTTTAAAGTGCAGCAACAATATTTACACACTGGTCTTATCCCCGTAGCAAGCTGGAAGGCCTACAGAGCATTCCTTTTAATGAAAATGCAAGCCTAAAGTGAATACTCTCTCCTTCCCTACTCTTTTGTCTGTTTTTTTCAGAACACTGTATGTATAGACTATAGGTATATGTCTTTACCTGCTTTCCCTCAGATCCTCCTCCTCATAGCTATTACACTCTAAGGGGAACCTTCCCCTTAGCTTCATTTCCTGCCTCTCTGCTACACTCTGATAGAAGAATAAATGCCCCACTTGCATTTGTAGCTGACTTTCCCCCAGCCTCACACCTGGGGAGGAGGACAGGGGATTGCTGAAACCTCTCCCTAAAAGACTCTCTTTACATCTTATTGTCAAGGTACTGAGGAGTAAAGTACAGGTAGATCATCCAGGGGGTGGTAGATGAGATTACAGCCACAAGCTCATCCCCCTTTCAAAGAGATGGTCAGGAAATGCAGGGACACTCAAGCCCAGACCCTGGTCTGGAATCAGGACCCATCCTGCTACACAGGGATGTTTGCCAAGAGTAACATAAATTAATGGGACAATGAAGCAAAACCCCTTGAAGTTGGCAAGTCTTCCTTTATAGGACTATCCCTTTCCTCTCAAAAATCTGACAAATAACTGAATTTGAAAATCTGTCTCATCCATAAGTTCAGCCCAGCTCTACAACATCACAGGGATTATACAGCAAGCTATTATTTTTCTATCATCTTTTCCACTCTACACAAGGAGGGGGGGAGAAACAGAGAGCCCAGTCATTCTCTCTGTCGGGACATAGTAGCATAGGCAAACACTCTTCTCAGAAGTGTCACCTTTCTTTTAAATGCATGTGTGACGAGCAGTAAGGGAGAGGATATGGACAACATGTCACACACAGTTCTGGGGTCCCAGAAGAAGCTGTCAGTAGGATCAGACAGTGGCAGCTGTCAGCAAGACTGCCCTCAAAGTTGGGAAGGAGTAAAGGGGCAAGGGACCAAAAATAAAGTCTTTTGGAGAAAAACAATCACTTAACATAAGTAAGAAGAGAAAATCTAGAGCACAAGAGTGAAGCTGTTGTGTTCCTCAACAGGCGAAATGGCAAATGCCAGCATCTTCACAAATTCATAACAAATCTGAGTCTGGGACCTAAGAGTTTAAAAGAGTTTCTTAGAGGCTGCAATAATATGGTATGATGTCTGCAAGGTTAAAAAAGCAGGAGATCTCCCAAGGCATCCACTCTACCTCCCAACCAGTCAGGATTACTTCTCACAATCATCAGTATTGGATTGCACTCACAGCAGCAATTATTTTGAATACATTTATCTTTATTGTAGGGCTTTTGAACACTTAGGTTTTAAGGGGGAAGAGATTTAAATGAATTAAGTGAGCAGAAACTATTGTTGTGATTTTAAATTTTTATTAAAGACTTCTACATCCTATTTTAATTGGCATGTCTGATATCTGCAAGGCAGTTGCTATTCTTTGGAAGTCTGGACATCTCAGACAAATGGCCTCTTGAAGAAAAATTGAAACAATAGACCTGAAAACAGCTCTGTTGTGTCAAAGGCATCACGTTGACCAGATAAACCTTAATGTTTGCAAAGAAACCATTGTATTCTTGGGTTGCTGAAGCATGCACTAAAAGTTTTCTGAACAGTGTGTGCCCTCTCTGGCTCAAACAACTTTGGGAGCCAGAAGGAAGGTCTCATGCCTTTCATTTATGTTTTTGTAGCTTTCTGATTAAAACACATGCCTGACCTAAGGAAGCAATTCAAAAAAGCTTTCCCAATTAAGATCACCTGCTAGATCAGCAGGCATTACAGGTTATCAAATATTAAAAGCAATCTTTTAGAAATGCAGAGTTGGCCTTATTAACCCAAAAGAGTGAAAGGATGTGTGGGTGAAATCATGACCCCTGTAAAATAATGGGAGCTTTGCTTTAACTTCAAGCGATTTCCCCGAAGCATTGCACCTTCACATCCTTCAGCGGCCAGCCGGGTGCAGCAGCAGCAAAGGTCAGTGCTCTGCCTCCTGAACTGTGTGAGCCTTGTTTTGCAGGCACTATCTCTTGCAGTAAGACTAGTGGAGAAAGAAGAGGCAGAAGTATGTTGCCAAGCTAATAACTGACTTCAGGGACAGTCGGTGCAGTCACACAGGAAGGAGAAATACAGCTTCACAGCCTATTTTGCTCTTCATGTCCCTAGGACCAGTTTATTAACTATATTAACTTTTTATTAAAGTTAATAAACTTAGTTTATTAAGTTTTTTCTTTCTTTATGAAAGACTTCAAGCAGTTTTTCATGTCATCCTCATGCTGAATAGGAAAACACTGCAAGTTGTGCCATATGGGACAGCCAAAACAAGTCTCCCCCCCTTCCTTGTCCTTTTCAGTAGCTTTGCTGTCTGCAGAACATGGGGGGGGAATTTTTTTTTTTTTCTTTCCCTTTGCAGTTGTTTTGCCCTAGGCCTCCTATAAGCCACCAAACTACACGAGTGCCAGCCCAGCTGCAGCATTCACTAAACAAGAGCTAAGGACTACTTACACAGGAACTGTAAACCATCATCAAAATGTCAATAATTGCAGGAGAATGCAACTGTCCAAAATGTGGTTTTGGTCAGTCAGATTTACCCACAAATGACCACAGGGCTCTTGCTTTCACCTCTCCCCATACTTTAAAGAAAAGAAAAATAACCACCCTTAGCTCAATTAGCAGGGGCAATTTCCTTTTGCAGAGTTTGTCTCCAAAGCAACAGAGCAAGTGTCTGCCAATTAACTACATAAAGACAAGTACAAAATCCCAGATTATGAAAGGTTTTCCACGGTGCTGCCCCTGGTACAAGCCTTGCCTCCCTACCTCCTTCTGCAGATACTGCAAAGTGCCTCATCTTTCTCCCTCTGTGCTCCCATTTGGCTTAGCTAAGGTCTAGTAGATATACATGCTCACAAGGAGCTTTTCTTTAGGAGCAGAGGTTTTGCCAGGGTAAGCAAGTACAAGAGCAGCTGTAAGCTATTTTTTGCCCAATACTGCCTCATTGTGCTTGTCCCCTCTCCGTAACCTGCCTTGCTTTCCTTGCACCCAACAGTGACCTAAACTGTTCGGCTATAAGATCCAGGCAAGTATTTCCAGCAGCTCTTAAAAGCCACAGTCAGCGGACAGCCTCTATATGTTGGTGTATTAGAGGTGCTTGATCTCAATAGCAGAACAGCCCACCTAGGAGTAACAAGGAGTCATTTTTCATATACCTTCACATAAAGGAGGCTAAATGGAGGTTCACGCCTGATAAAGCAGCCATCTCAGCCTGTGATTGAGTCATGACAGCTTCTTCAACCATGATAGCATGATATTAAGGAATCCTATTTCTGTGCTTCTGTCCCTTTCCTTTGCAGTTTCACTTTGCGTTTCAAACTCAGAGTCTTATTATTTTTTCTTTCTTTAGCCATTATAGAAAACTATGGATCGTTTGTATCTCTTGAAATTCCCACCGAAGGGTACAGTTTGTCCTGATCAACGTTGACTTTGTTGCTTTCCAGACACTAACTGAATGACAGACTATGAACAGAAAGGGCTAATTAAAGAGTAAAGAAAACCTGAAGGCGGTAAAGGTGGCCACTGCTCGGAGGAAAACCAAATCTCCAGGTTTAAAAAATGGATGGCAGCTCGTAATAGGCAGCTGGTTTGTGTCCTACTTAGATAAGGGGCTAACAGACCACCAGCACTATTAGTGAGCCAAGTTTCAGCTTGACTCACCTGAAGAAAACAAGATGTCGTTCCTGGCCCACACTTCATTCCTTGTGCTGTTCAAAGTACCTACGGAATGACAGAGCCATGGTGTGAGTAAGCAGAGCACAGAAGGACATCAAGAAACAACCAACATCCTCATGCTGTATTATGTGCATCCATCGCAATGCGAGATAAGAAAAGCAAAAGCAACGGCAACTTCCTGGGTTTGTGAACAAAAATAGACATTTTAGTTCAATTTTTACAGCTGTAGTGTTCTCCCACTCTTAACTCTGTGCCTTTTTTTCATACCACCCACTACATTTGGAACAGCTTCCAATTTCCTTTTACCTAATGCCCTAAATCTCTGCAGAACCTATTTGCCCTTGAAGCCTTCCTACATCTGTCAGATTCGTGTGAGCATCTCTGCACCATTTCATGGCCAAATTGCTGTCCTGGTACTGGCAAACTACTTCGGACAGGGCTATATTTCCCCCAGTGTTTGTAAAGTGCTACATGCATTTATGCAGTGTTAGCAGTAATAAGAAGCTGAGAATGACTTCCCACATTATGTGCCATCTTATAGCACGCGCTCTCTAGATTTCATCACAACGAACCCTAATCCTCATATAGTCATGCCTAAATCTGTCTGTTGCTACAGCTATGACACCAGCCCTACAATGAAACAGCTGTGTTGGGGGGGGCAGCAGAAAAAATGCAGCAAGCTTCTTTTTTTCAACATGCATTTTGTCTCCTTCACACTTCTGTAACTTGCAGTAAAGCAAATAATTCATGGTCTCAAATATATATATGTTAATTTTGCTGTTAATGTTATTATTAATGTTTAATTAGTCTTTGCTCTGAAGATGAAAAACAGTGAAACACATAAGTTCGTCTCCTGCAATTACTGTGATTGCACTCACAAAACCAACTAATTGCACTTGCAAATTACAAGTTAGCTATTTGCACATGCAGTCTGCCTGCACTGCCATGATAACTGTATAGAGAGTCTGGGGGGAAAAAAAAGAGTGAATTATGGTAATTCTACGGACCTTTATTGATTCTTTATTTCACTTCCCACATACTAGAATTTTCTGATCCCAGTACCCATGGTGCAAAGATATTCAGGTAATCATGTCGCACAATGCACGTGAGACACAGAGCTGGCCCATAGGCACCGAGAGCCGCCACTGCTGCATCCCAAGACCAATGCAAGCGGGGAGATGTCTCCAGGTGGAGGAAGTGGGCATGGGCCTTCCTTCCCTGCTAGGTGCTGGGGCCCACAAGCCGGGACTAGTGTTGGCTGGGAGAGGTATCTCCTGCCCCCTTCCAGGTGCAAAGTCCATCCAGCTCACCTACACCTACACTGTGGTGCACCCACACTCACAGATGGTCCCAACCCTCCTCCTCTGCTTGCTATCCACAGCTGTTTCCTAGCAGTTCAGTGGCCCAAAAGCGAGGTACGGACTCAAAATGAGTTTGGGAAGGCACAAAACAAGGTCTCGGCCACGTTCTCGACAGAACGTTGTATCTTGGGCTAAATGACTGTTTTAAAACACTTCTCGGCATAACCCATTGCTGCTCTTCAGTCCTACACAGAGCGCTCCGGATTGCCAGAGAATCGGCAGGTGCGGTGGTGGCATGGGGGCCAAATTGCTGGCCCGGTCCCAGTACCTTGGCCCCTACCCCTCCAGTCATGCTGTGGCCCGAGAGGAGAATTGGGCCGCTGTTGGGCACAGCACAACCGGAGCATGTCTAACCATGCAGAACTCCCTGACATCTCTCCAAGGCAACAGCCAAATCCTTCACGCTGCTGCAGCAAGGCAGAGAGGGCTAGAGCCATCAACAGCCTCCCGGGAGCAGTCTGCAGCGTCTCTGTGGCACGACTCGTCCATATTCGACCATCCATTTGTCAGGATGTTGATGGAAAAGTTAACAGTTGTTAATTTTTCCTAAAGGTTCCCTATGAAATACCCGTGACCTGGATGTCTGAAGGTAGCAGGAATGCAAGGGCTGGTTGAGTCTCTTTTCCTGATGAACAGATTTCAGGATGTCGGGTTGGCAGCAGGGTCTTAGGTACTCTAACAGCAGCAGGGCCTTTGAGTCCTCTCCCCTCCCCCTCACAAAATTAAACATTTGCTTGTTTTTCTAATCTCGCTGTAGACAGCCTCCACAGGTCACGCAAAGAAATGAGGGCACGATATTAAAAACAATCTGCCCCACACACTCATTTAAATGCACGGGGAAAAAAACAGAGCCACAGAGCAGAACTGCAGGACTAGAATAAAAACCAATAAAGTGCCCCTTCTCTAATTTCTCTGAAGGTCTTTCTAGAGTTTTATTCCCAACAGGGCTCCTTAGATGCCTTGGTTTGCCTGCAGAAACACTTGATATTTCTGTAGTCCAAATCAAAGTGAATTAAACATTAAAGCGCTGTGATAGCATAGCAAGTCTGCTATAGGAGCGAAACTGGTTAACATGGCACTGAAGTTTATGAAGCAGTGGACTGGACTTTCGCCCTCCTCCTCCTCCTCCTCTCAGATGTATTTACTTATTTATTAGTTCATTCATGCATCCTTCAGCATGAAGCAGAGAAATCTTTCTTCCCTAATTCCCAAATTATACTGGCCTGGCACTTTGAATTTTCTGCATATCACCTGACACATTTACGTACATGCAAGATGTGGGACACGCTGCATCCTGACCGGGGAGGGGGGCTTTCCAAACAGTCCCTTTTTAAAAGGCAGTATCTTAGCTTGAGGATCTCAAACACTCCTCAGAAGAGGAATCCTCCTCCTGCCTTCACTGCAAAGCTAAGGGTCTCATAAACACCCACTGCCTGAACACTATTACCACCAATCTGCTTCAGTCACACAGTATGAAAAGCATCAAAGAGACGTCTTATTCACAGGCGCAACCCTGCAGCACCTTGCACAGCCTCCAAGGCTTTTATCTGACTCGCAGAGGTGCTGGCAAACTGACAGGGGATGGCAAAGGCAGTTTTCTGCAGTCAGGTTTGCGCTTTCTGCCTAGGCTCCTTCCTCTCCCTCTTGACCACATGCACTCCCCGCTCGCTTTCCTTCTGCCAGCCGTGCAAGAGTATAAAATGAGAGAGAAGCCAAGGACCGGTGCACACGAAAGGGAGCAGGCAGTCACACAGGTACCGAGGGGTCGCCAAAAACCGACTCAGGATTCAGACCTAAGGACGAAGAGTTCGGCATCTGCATTAAGCAACTCGGGAAGCCAAACACAACAACAGCTGGAGCTCAGGCAAAGAAACGCGACTCCTGACTCACAGAAGCATGCTAGAGAACCAGCGAATAGAATTAATTCTTAAGGCCAACTAAAGGGAAAGAGACTCTAGCAGGGCCCTGATTCCATATAGCAGAAAGCTGCACTTCAAATTAAGCCCAGAGGAAGTTTATTCACCAGAGCTGAATAATGAAACCATCATTCAAAACGATTTCATGTAACTTTTGTTTTTTTTCTTTTTCTTTTCCAAGAGAGAAGCTGCAAGGCAGTTTAAAGCTCAGCTGTATTAAGGTTCATCAGGGCTAGGTCATCTGGAGATGCTCTGATTCCCTCTGGGAGTTTTGACGATTTTGACTCCCCTTCCACACATTTCCAGTTCCCTCCCTCAGCATGTCACATCCATGGCTATCAAGTCCTGACCCAGGGTGGCTAAGCAGGGGAACGTGATTCAGGTCCCATCTTTATTCTCTCTGCAAACACTTAGCGGGTTCTCTAAAGATGTTTTTGGTTAATTTATTGTGCAGGACAAAAAGTTCAAAGCCTTTTTCAGCACTGGTGAACCTATTCCTTGCCCTGTTTTCAAGCTGCAGACATGAATTTCACAGCTAACTTTGTTTCAGAAGGAGGGTTTTGCATAAGCAGAGAGCCTGCTCTAAATCTCCATTATGCTCCCTTAATCAAAGCAAAGAAGAGATGCAACATATAAATATATATATTGCCATCACCAGCTGATCACTTCTGCCAGATAACGTTCAGTCATGTTGCTGAGGAGCAGACAGAGTACTCATAAGCAGGTTCCTACTGTCACTGGGAGCAGGCCCTAAGAATACACTATTTTAACAGATGCTCACATTCAAAAGGGGAAGGAGGAGGACACAAACATCCCAGTCTAGTGTATTCTTTTTATTTCAGCAGATGAAACCACAGATCTGAACAGGCAACAAACCAGAGAGCTCATATATAACCTTGCTCATAAACCTGCAGATCAGATTCACTTTTTAAATTATTTTTTTTGAGAAATATTGCAGAGAGCCAGCACTGAGGAAACCGAATATCTTACATGTTGTAGTATTATACTAACTTGAAGAATCCAGTCACGATGACATTTTACATCTTAAGTTCATCTATTCTCTTTCAAATATTCTGCAGCATTTTTCTCCACCTTCATTTTCCTTTAAGAACACAGTCACAGCAAGTATGCACTATCAATTATTTATTAAAATCCTTGGCTCCTTCTGCTCTGATATCTGACTATAAACACAAATGTGCCCTAGTCAAGATGAGCAGGTTCACTGTTGTTTCAAAGAAGTGCTTCCCTGACTGATAAGCAGCTTAAACGACCTTCACTGACTACTTATTTTTATTTGCATTAAGTGCCTAAATTCCCCACAAATGTCCCCACTAACCCTGTGGCCTAAGGATTACACCAGTATCTGCAAAGAGGCTACCCCTCCCCTAGGAGTTTCCTAATCTAAATAAATAGTGAAAAATAGAGATAGAGAGCGGTGAAACAACCTGCTTGCCACCTCCGAGCAGGCTGCCAGCCCACAGGGAACATTATCCAAGTCTCCTGCACCCTGGCCACCAGGCAACGCCGCCTCTCCACAGGGCTGATGCCGCTGCCACAGCACTGCAAGCCCTGCAATAGCTTTCACCAATGTGGCTGGAGAGTCTGGTTGACCCAGTGAGGCTGCCTCTTCTTTCTGCCACCACATATGAGAAACTGGAGATCTATTAAATAGGCTCTTATTATTATTTTCTCCCTCTAACTGGTCAGTGTTACCTCCCGAGAGGGCTTCTGCAACCGGGACGGCAATCTTTCTATTATCACGTGCTCTAGCTAACAAAAAATAAAAAGAAGACTGAGACCTCCTAGCCTATATTCTATAGCTTATTTGCCTAAACAGGGAATATAAAAGTATGGAAAAATGTATGCATAGAGATTTGAAGACAGCTTGTTTAAGCCTGTATCTTTCCAATCCAGGTATTTAACTTTGTTCTTAAGGTGTTCTCCCCCCAAATGAAAGTTTTTATTGACAGGACATATTGGGCCTTTTTTTTCCCTTAAAATTAATTCTGAGAAAAGCCGTATCCTTCTTAGGTAAACTGTGGATTTAGAGAGTAATACTAGCACAATAATGATCTAACATCCTCCCCCCCAAAAAACATAAAAACCCCATATTTCTGCTTTCGCCAAGAGAGTGATGTGTGTAGTGTGGCTCTGTATAGTGTGGCTGACCCCCTCCTTTCACACCTGTAATCACTGCCCTTCTCAGCACAGACAAGGACATGAATTTTTAATAAGCACATTTCAAAAGGCTTCTAGATGTCCTACCCACCTGAGGGACAGCAGCTCCCTGTACACGTGAAGTTTTTGTCAAAGCTCAATTCCAGCTATAGGTTTACACGCCATTTATATGCTCCCAGTGGGACCTACCTCATTTTCTCCCCTTGTGGGCACCCCAGGTTTCATATTCTCTCCTTACTGCATTTCTCTTCCCTTCCATTGCTAGCAACCTAACTTGCCACATTAGATTCAAACTATAGCTGGCTTCTTTCAAATAGAGTAGTAATCCTTTACTGCAAATTATAGCAGATACAGCTGAATGAAATGAGATGGTCTCTGGATGTTGCCAAGATTTCTTCCCCTTTGCTATAGCATTACATAGGTGACTTCCGCAAGACCAAAGCACTCCACGGGCAAAAAGTGGAAAAGCACCAAGAACAGCTCAGGCCCACCTTTATCTTAGACAGGATCTGTTTTGCAGTGTAACTGTGGCATAACTTTGAGTGTCAGAATTTTTACCCTGTTTATTTTGAGGAATTACCGAGTTACATGGAATTTTATACTGGGAAAATCTAGCTTCACAGTGGACCACATGAAAGCATACTGCTAATGCAGCGAAGGCCATCAGTAGTTCATATTCGCAGTGCCAACAGACAGAGACATCAGAAGCCTCATTTAAATTGCCCTGTGGGGAAAACTTCCAAAACTTGTTATTTAGCAACAGCAGAACTGTGACAGATACACAAAACACACTCAATATTACTGTATTACACGAGCTAATGGAAATTATTTGCAGGAGTTGATGGTGGAATCCTTTGTCTCAGTAGCTGGCACAGTCTTTGTCACTATGGCTTTCAAATGCTCCAGCTCACATTTAAAAATACAAATAAAACCATAAAGGACAATAGAGACACAAGGATTACTGTGACAGGATTTCGTGACTACAAAGAGAAACACCAAGTATCTTGGTAGGAACAAATCTGGGATAAAGCTGAGAGAGAGTTTTAAATTATATACGCACACTTTTCAGGGATTCAGACCTTTTTAAAAATCATTTCTACCTTTCCGTTATCGGAAACCTTTTAAAATATTCAGACATGATTAGATCAAGCATTTCCCTACAAAGGCCAATGAATGAGGTATGGCATTTCAGCTGTCTGAACGACATGACTGCAGAGTGAAGCCTAAGGGAGGAGAAGAGACTTTAAGCTTCACTGTCATATACTCCATATAAAAGGCATACTAGGCAGAATTTTTGGGTCAGTGGTAATCAGCAAGAACATTAAAGCCTAGCTCTACTGTAGCAGTGGAAAAAAATCTCTTTTATACTCTCATAGCAAAAGCAGGCACAATGCCTGTGGTGAGCAGCCAAGTAAGGAGCCACTTACTCCTCAGCCCTGTGTTACTGAAGCTACTGGCACTAGCCCGCCGTGCCAGCGAGTGAAGTTTGCTAGCCCGAGCTCCAAGACATTAGCACATCCCTAAGCTGCCTAGGCAGGCTCCATTTTTACACTACCTGGTTAAGAGAGAGTTTAAGCACAGATAAAGCTAATGAAAATGTTCCTGCTCACCAAAAGCATGACAGTGAACATAAAAGTGCCCTGATGATCTGGATTGAATAAACCCGTCACCAGCCCCCTGACTTGCACACTAAGGAAGTCCTTTATGAGGTACTTAGAGTTGTGAAAATCAGCCAACAAGAGACTGGCACCCAGTGCTCAGGTTTGTATCCTTCTCTCCTTGCTCTGTCTGAAATTCTTCAGTTGTTAAAAGCAAGACCTTTGTCCAGCTGACTGTCAAGTCATTCCAAGTCCAAATTTTGCTTCCCTTTAAAACTGTGTACTGTGATAAGAAGCAGGTTTTTATTCTACCTCAGCAGAGATTTTCCCTCAAATTAATCATTCATGCTTTGAGCAATTTAAAAAACTGAAATCTGTACGCAGCACTTGGATAGATACTGCACTTGAGTATAGGTAAATATGCTGCAGTGGTGGATGGTGTGCTGTTCAAATGTTTGGGATTTCAATTATCTTGGGATTAATTGAAAATCTTACTCAGGTGACATAGGACCCTTTCCCAAATTTAAAACACACAACTTTAAAATGAGTTTCATTCCTCTAAAACAGACCCCAAATGACTAGACAGAGGCGCTTGAGAAGTCACTCTTTAATATGGCTGGCTTAACTGAGGTTTTCATCTTTGTCAAACATGCATTTAAAAACCAAATCAGAACATCACCATGTTCAAGGTAGAGCAGAGGCTATTGATAACCCTTCAGTGGCAAGCACATCCTTGGAACAAGCTTGGATTAACCTCCTCCCGCTCAGCCCCAATCTGACAACTGCTTGCCTCATGGCCCAGTTAGTGGTATCTTAGTCACGAGGCCCAAAGTTCATGGGCCCAAAGCGAGTTTGGTTTGAAAGCTTATTGAATAGCAATAGTCTCAGGAGGAGCATCATGGAGAAGAAAATTCCATGAAGGGCTCCCTAGAGGAATATCCATGAAATCTTCCATGACATAGTGTGGATTTGCTCCTACTGAATACCCAAAGGGTCTGCTTCCGAGTCCTGCAAAGATCTTGCCAGACTTGCCAGGATGTAAATCAATGCAGAGGCACAACCTGCATCTCCCCCAAAGCCATCTGACAGGATGATGCTACAAGTCAGGATGTTTTCCTGGTTGTCCCGCAGTCTTCATGATAGGCACAGCTAGTTTTAGGGGGAAGCAAGGAAGCAGTCTGCTGGCACTCAGTATATGGAAAACACACAGGCAGAAACACACAGCTAAGTAAAGGAAAGCGGTAAATAATCCAATATTAAAAACAGAGTCCTGGGCTTTAGCACATACCTGGAGCTCCCACAGCTCAGGTTCTAATAGCACAGGCTTAAAATACAGAAGAGGATCACTGAAACTAACAGGAGAGAAATACAATGCTTTAACTCCATGGAAGTATTTCCTTACTTTTAAGGAGACAGAAAATGACCTATATGCACTACAGTTAATGAATACCTTTCCTTTCCTTTCCTCCATTTCTGGAGCTAGACAGCCTGCACTTCATCACAGCAACATACAGGTCTCATTTTGTGTGTTACAGACTTTGCTACGTAAGACTGAGTTCACTGTTCCCTCCTGGAAGTGCTCAGTGTTTTGGGAAGCTATCCACTTGTTCATAACCAGTCAGGGCCAAGGCGTTGAGCCTAAGATGCTGCTCCTTGAGCAAGTAAAGAGGCTCTTGCTGGCACTGAAGCAAATGAGCAGCTTCCCCAGGAGTGTTTTTACGGGACACCAGCTCAATATTAAAAAAAAATAAAAATGAGTCAAGGATTATGTATGATGAACAGCTGGGGTATGTTAAACATTTTACTTTAGATTTGGCAGGGTTTAGTAAATCATGATTTAATCACTCTCCCAGGCTATCACTGTAAGCAAACTCTGGAAATGCTCAGTAAGACATAAAGAAAGGATAAACAGAAGAATGGAAAAGACATTTCACTAGGAAGGACACAGCTATTTGTAATATAGCTTCAGAGTGAAACAAATGTGAAGAAATCTCAGAAAGGACAGAGGAGGAAAGGTATGAAAGAACACCACGCCATCTTCCTCCCTTGATGATGGGCATGCTAAAACTGCAAACCCAGCTTGGAGGCCTGGGTGGGTGCCCCCACCCTGCTGCCACACGCACACACAGTAGTGGAGGAGTAGCCTCCAGAATGCTTTAACATGAATTGCTCATTCCTTAACGAAGTAAAACTTCAACATCAGGAAATGCTGCCAGTCTTTTCAATCAACTAGGCAGTGCATATGCACAGATAAATTTAAATTAGTTCCAAGCAAGTTTGGAGGAACACTATCATATGTTTTACTGAAGATTAAGGGCTGAGTCAATGAAAGCTGTGAAACTAACTCCACTGGCACAAGGTTTGGGTGTCTGGGCAATGCATTTACCTTATTCAGTCAATTGCATTAGTCAGCACAGTATAGCTAAGCCAATGCTCTGGTTTATTTTTTATTAAAACCACTTGCTCATTTTTCATTGTTTCATTACAACCCAGGGGCCAAAGGTTTACAGGTTCTGGGCCAAATTCAGAAGCAAGGCTTGTAAAACTGATGTAAATTATATTTTGGTAAGTCATAGTCTATAAGATCTTCTTATCTCCCAAGGATCTAGGAAAGGAAAATGGTAAACTGGAGGTTAAGGTGATTAGGTACAATTCACTGCACAAGCTACAGCATCTTCTGCCCTTCTATTAATCGCTCAAGTGAACCAAAGAACACAAGAAGATACTAGGTCAGCCCAGTGGTCTGTCCAGCTCAGCACCCTGTCTCCAGTCCTTTGACTAAGCTTCCAGGGTTGAGGACATTATATTACATGAGACTGCAAGATAGCCTAGCAGCTTGCTCCATCCTCTCCACGCATATCTAATGCAGCAGGGCCTCCCAAAAAAGTAAACAGTGGCAACAACAGTTGACTGAGGCAATGGAGAGCAACAGGGTGGGCATGCCCTGACCTTTCTGCAAACCACTCCCCTGTTTCCAGCAATGTGCCGAGACATCCTAGCACAGAGTTGGTGCCTCAGTGCTCCCTTCCACTAGTGGAGCCAGTTGTTTTAGCTTCCATGTTTTTTTAGCATCTTAAACTTTGAGGTGAGGAGCACCCCAGCTGCACAAGGACCCACCTCACTTAACTTGTGTGAACTTATCAATTCCTAGTTTGATTTACGGCCCTAGATTTTTTCTGTGGTATCCATTGCTCTAGCATCTCTGGCTAGGATTCTTTTCAGCCTCTTAATAGCATAGCTTTTACACTTCTTAAGTTTGGTCTTTTCTTCTTAAATATTTTTATTTGCATTATTTTATATGAAAATAATATAACAATGAAGAATTAGTTTTCAGAATCCATTTTTTCCACATACTTGTCCCTATGACAAAATTTTGCAATACAAAGAACTTTGCAAAGCATTCTACTTTAAGGGATAGTGTGAGATCAAGTGGAAAATACCAGTTCTTACCAACACAGCTAAAACTCCTAACCAGAAAGCTAGATTGTCTCTAATTAGTTTTACAAAACATTCATGCATGGCTGCTTGATAGCTTCTAATGGTTTGACTTGAAAGAACATTCTAAAAATCCATAAAAGTGAGGGCTTGAGGGCTTTTTTACCTATATGGAAATGATTTTTTTTTTAAGCTTACTCTTATTGAATGTCTTGACTTCACAAATTCCAAAGCAAGACAGCACAGTTGGCAGAATATGGTAAAACCAGCCAAGAGGAAGTCCCATGTAAGCACAGTTCATTACTAATGGAGACAGCAAATGACCCATGCTTTGCAACTCAGATACTTGTTCCAAGGAGCTCAGAACAAGAGAAGGTCAATTGTGATAGACTTCCATGTCAGCTGTGTAACAAAAATGGTGCATTCTGAAAACACTTTCATTTTTCCCACATGGAAATGCAGGTTTCTAAAACACAACCATCAGGGGAATAATTTCAACTCAATTTGTCTTGTCTTGGGACTATTTGTGCTGAGTCAGATTCCTGCTAAGAACTGGCTGGGATTCTGGAAGGAAGGTATTAAAGACTGCTGTGGAAGCTAATCCTTCTCATTTAAACACGCTTTAAAGGCTGCTGCCAGCTACCAAGTATAGGACAATAAATACCATGTTTTCAAAACAGAAGACTGGAAAAATATATAATAACGAAAGGAAAAGCCACAAATCTCAGACCCCACATTTATGAGAACATGGACAGCAGTGCCAACCATGCCGAAGTATGAACACTCCTCGTTAAGAATTTGTTGGTTTTTCACTTCAAGACACGTATTTCAAAAATAAGCATGTTTCCGTTTTCAGGACCTAAATACACTATTTCCTGCCATTGTGAACACTAAACAAATTGCTTCAGTTTTGATACATGAGCTCAGACTACATGTACACAAGCCTTTCCCCTGAAATTTCCTGGCACTGCCAACACTAGTTAGTGTTAATGACGGGAGCAGCAGTAAGAGCGGGACCCATAGCACAGAGAAGAGGACGTCAATAGGCAGCGTTCTCCGATCCCATCCAAAACCCGTTATAAGAGGCCCACACCATCCGACAACAAAAATGGCCCATGTGGGAGCATTCCTTAAAACTGTCTGTGCAAACAAAGGCCAAAATTGTGGCTCCACTGAAATCAATGGCAAAATTCCCAAGGATGTCTGTGAGCCCAGGATTTCACCCAAAGCCTTTCGTGGAAGACAAGACAATAGTGGAATTGCTTCAGCTGGATTAGAGAGGGTGAGAGACAGAAAAAATTAAAAATAGAACTGAGAGGGGATTTTGCTGTGAGGTCTGAAATTAAAAGAAAAGAAAACTCTTAAAGAGAGTGATAAATATCATTCACAGCTTTTATCTAAGCATCAGCTCAAAGTATTTCCTTCTTTTCTGATTAAAACAGAGATCTGAGTGCCAGACAATGATCCCAAGTTAAGAATCTCGCAGACAGAGAGATCACACTAACTCATTTCCTATTTAAACAATGAAATCAAACCAAGGTTTGAGACACCACGGTTTGTTGCTATTATTTGAGCTGGCACCATGCACGCTCCACAGTACTGTGATGTGGCTGCCTTAGGCAGCTCATAACAGGAGCAATAATATTGTAAAATATAAACAATTGCAGTTTGCAGTTTGGGAAGGGAAAAAAAAAGAAAAAAAGAAAGCTCATGCTTTTGCAGCAAGAAATAGCCTACTGCCTTTCCTGCTTGCAAGGTTGGGAGAAACCAAGCCCCAGGCCTGGCCGCCGGGGCCTGTTCCTCTGCCCCGAGGGAGCCTGGGTAGCCCCAGCCCTGGGGGCATCGGGCATGGCCGTGGGGCCAGGCAGCAGGGACAGTGAGGGCTGCCGGGGCCCCCAGGCCTGGACATGAGTCTAGGCACCTGATTAAAAAATAAAATAAACCCAAGAGGAGTGCAGTAACACTCCAGAGCTGCCCCGTACATCCTCCTGACTGGCAGTTAGAGGGTTCACCTACTGACCTGGGGGCTATAAAAATTTTAAATTGCCAATGCAAATCCATTAAAGTGATAACCGTGAAAAAACTTAAGGGCTGAACACACACTGCACATATTTCAAAGGATCCCTCATACCTACGAGCTGATCATTTTTAAATTCACTCACTGCTCTTCAAGTACACGTTGCAATGAAAGCAAAAAAAAAAAGTGGACATTAAAAAAGCAGCAGAGCATACCTAACAGAAAATAAACTCCTCCATCCTGTACACCGTGGCCAGCCAGCCAGCCATGATCTGAAATGAATGAAGAGCAACACAGACATTCTGCCCATTTAGGAGAACCTTATTTTCTTGATTCTGCACCAGTTCCCTTTTCCTTTCCAGCTCCTCAAGTTCCTTCTTTTCATTTTCATACTGATCCAATACCACTTGGAACCAGTGGGCTTCTTTCTATCGGTTTTAATGGCCTTTGGTCAGACTTGACACAGCTTAAGCCTTTTAGCACTTGTAATGACTTCTCTTCTTCCTCTCCCACTTACCCATTACAAGCAAAATCCACAAGGTAGGGAATTTTCATCATGGGAATATACATGAGAAGCAGCACGTCATAAAAGCAGAATAAAAATTAATACTATTAATGTTAAGAAACAGAAGACTCCAACTGAATCCAGTTGATTCATCCATTTGGAAGTGGTTATTGTTCTTTTATTATCTGTTGCTGTTCTCTAAAAACCTTTTGTATTTTAAAGCCTGAAGCCAAGCTCACAGGCCTTAAGATGCATTAGATCAAAGGAAATGGAACCAGACAGACTCTAAGAGCAGACCCAAAGATATCTATTTACAGGTCTAATCCTGAAGACATTGATTGTATTACCAAGTCTGTGCATGAACAACGGTACCAGTGGTGTTCCAGTTCCCCTGCTAAAATGCATATAGATGGAGCCCTAAACATCACATGTTGTGTTTTCTAGAAGTAAGTTTATACAGAACAGATATCTATCTACAAAGGACAATATTCCTCTCTTCCCTTATCACATTACTTCCAGATCTACGATAAGCACAATACCAAATGCTAGGTAGGAAATATTTGGCCTCTGACTCATAAAATGCAGAATGGTTCTAAGTGAGTCTATTCAGTAGCTTAAGAGTTTACAAGATTTAAAGAGGAGTGCTTTGGGAAAAACTGATGGTGACTCCTTAGCATTTATCCAGATCCCTCTCATTTAGAAACCAGTTAATAGAAGGACTGTCAAGAGAAAAATACCTAAGCAGTATCATGTGCACTGGCCAGTTTTGAAAGAAAAATATCTGAATTCAAGCAACTTTAACTGCTATTCTTCCATAATTTTCCACTTTCTTTGTAAAAATAGAAGGTACTATCACCACCAGATATCACTAACACTTTCAGATTAAACACCAACATCTAGCAAGATCTCTTCTAAAGAATTAGAGGAGAAAAAACAGGGAAGTACATAGAGAAGGCAGCAGCAATAATCCTTTAAGTAGGATGGAAAACTGCCTCTTTATTCTGGACAGTTGCAGAAAGCACAGCAATATGCCTATCGGGAACTCCTCTGGAGAGGTAACCTACCATTTAGTAATGTTTTGGATTTATTCTAAGGTGCTGAGATCAGTTCCAAATAAGTTTACCTTAAAAGGCAGACCATATACTAATCTCTGATCATTATTGCCAACTCCAAGTCAAACTCAGTAGTCAAATGCTCTTTGCTCCTAAAATAAAGTTTGCATATGTATCAATTTGATACAAATATGAGGGCTGTGTGTTGTTTTTTAAATGCTAGTTTGGTCCTTCTCATTTACCCTCAGGGTTGTGAACCTCTAGAGTTCAAAACACCAATGTTTACAAATAGACAAGCTAGTAACTTGCCTCTTTTTAAACAGTGAGAGGTGATGCTTAAATGAACATATGACTATTTTTTGGCAGTCTAAGATGGTCAGTAAAATCTCAGAAGTTGGCAACACTGCCCATATACTGTCAGCAAGCCACAAACCAAGGGCAACAGTTTGTCTGCCATTTTACAAGGTTCCCTTCCGCCAGTGTTTTTCCAAACAGCATCTCTCAAACAGTACAGCCTGAACACACACAGCCTAGTACACACCTGAAAGGTTAATAAAATAACTGTTAACTGCATTCAAGGACAACAACATTATAACAAATAAGACGAGCACAAAATGCCTTAGCTTCATTAGCACACTAGAGACTTAGCACAAAGCACAGTATTTCTCTCCTGCACAGCTTTCACTTAAATGCAGCGAAGCCTTAGAGAGCACCCTAGCCTTCAATGTGCCGTTCATACTCATCTTTCTGAAGCCACAGCCCAGTCCTAGGCTACACACTTCTTCCCCATGTTATGCAATGACAAAGAGGCAGAAAGCAAACCAACTGTGATTTCAATAAAGAAGAGGCAAGCAGCAGGATTACATGCTGCTTTTTTGCTGAAAAGCAATACTTAATGTTTCAATGTCATGGTACAAAAGTGTTTTTCCGGCTTGCAAAACAAAACAAACAAAAAATGCAACCCCACTACCCACTCTTGTTATCTTATTCCAAAATTGGACATCAGCTTTCCTCAGCTACAAAAATTTGTAGGCATTATCCCCACTCCCCCATCACTGCTGTGTGCAGCTTAGCAATCACCCACGCAAAGCTGCTCTTTGAGGGCAAACCCTCCGCTTCTGAAAGGCCCTCCCGCTTTGGTGTCCGGTCACCAAAATGAGAAATCTCCATGTGCTGGTGGACTGCCAGTGGTGGCTGTTCTGCTATGGCACTCAAAGGAATTCATATCTGGATGCACATAATTCATAACTGTATGCTGCAGCAAATGGCCATGTCAACATCACCGCTGCCTATGTGCCAAGTCAGGACAGACACTTCTCCCTGCACTACCTCCCAAAACTTATTGAAAGGCAGGACACCATCAAGGAAATGGCCAGCAGAACTAGAACATCATTTTGTTCAATTCTGCATCAACGCAGGGACAATAATACAACTGCGAAAGAGTAAAACCTCCCAATGCAGGTATTTTTCTTCCTCTTACCTTAGCTTGAGTGGGGTAAAAAATGATAACTCTGCACTGCAGATACATGCTCAGCCAAGTGTCTACAAGGGGTAACGCATTTTTGTCTCCAAATTATCCATTCCACAAAATTTGTTTTTTTCCCCACTCTTAACAGTTACAGGAATTTTTTTGAGCTTAGTTGGTTTTTTTGCTTTTTGTTTTTAACATGAAGAATGCAAAATTATAAAAGTGAAGGTTTAGAAAGTCATTTACATGAAATAAAGAATCCCACACTGTTTTAATTTTCTTGCTGATATTTATGTGGGCTCCTCACAGCAAGTTTGTCAAACATTGCCCTTTAGATTAAGACCTTGGCAAGTATGATAAAATACAAATGCAGCCTCCATAAAACCATATTCACAGCATAAATTTACATTTATAGCACCTAATATAATTAATACAGAAAGCAGCAACAGTGGGGTGCATATATTCTACATTCCTTTCAACTGCCGAAATTGTAGCAAGAGTGTGATTTTGTATGTCTGAGGGTAAAGTTGTAAATATTAGCCCCTTTGATACAGATAGGAGGAGTCTTGTGCATACTAGCTGAGCTCCTAACACTCAACAAGAAAATATGCAGAAATGAAACAAGTATCCCAGTTTCTCAAGGAAAGAAAGATAACACTGTTCCCAAGTTGAGTTGCACTGATTAGCAGAATATATCCTCATTTATTGCTACTGTATAGCCCAGACATAGTCAAATTCCATAATTAGCATCCTCTGCTATAAGGATAGAGTATACATTCATTTCAGAGTTGAGAGGAGAAGAGGAGGGGTGGCTGGGGGGAAGATACTTTTTTTCCATATAAAAGAAGCTACTGTGTTTCTGCTGCTCTGCCCAGAATGGTTCTGTAGGTGGCCAGTTAAGCAACAAAGGAAGTTCAAGGGTTCAAAACAGATTTCTGCTGCTGAATACCCAGAAATCTACATTTTTAAACCCCGTCTCCCTGCTGTGCAATTATGTATGAATTTAAGACTAGTCGTTTTCTTATAAGGGGCTGTGTTGTGCAAGTGGGAGACAAAATCAGGTCACTCAATCATGAGGAGTGAATTTCCCCAACCAGCCATTGTACTCCACAGAGAGACAGAGACAGAGAGAGAGAAAGGCAGACTTTATTCCCTCCTCAGACTAGTCCAATTTCTAATCATATCCTTTGGAGTTTTGAATACCCTTTCCCTTTCCCTTCAGACCTAGGAACTAAAATGGGAACCTAATTAAACCTAAGTAGTGCCGTGCAAAGACCAACACTGTGTTAAGATTTGTCTGAAAGAAAGAATCATCTAAGGCTGCCTTTGTAATACAGTCCAAAATATACGTCTCCTGTGTAAAAGAAGGCGCCTGTCCTGAGACGGCTATGTCCAATTGCCTTCTCTCTCTTTCTCTCACGTGCCTTTGAACATTTCATTGAAAGTTGCTTTGTTCCTGTGAAACATATTCTATATCCACTCAGCATACACACAATAGTCCATACGCATAAGAGGCCCATGCCGTTCCGGAGCAAAAAACCTAGAGAAGAACTGAGTGATCCAGATTGCTGTGGTTTGCCCCATTCCTCACCTCAGGACCCTTCCAACCATCAGCAGAATCTGCTCCGACTTCCTCGGGGCTTTGTGCGGGCAAGAGGATCCACAGCAGCAAAGCCTAACCCACCCTTCAGCCTCCTTGATGTGCTACTGTGTAATCAACGTCCACATGCAGAGAATGGGAGTATTTTATAACCCTCCGGAGAAAAAAACAACCTGTCTCCTGGTGTTGGACCAGAATTCAATATTAGTGAACATCTCTAGGACAAAACTTCTACTGCTCAAAACAGCCGATTTCTCATATGCTTTTATAAACAGACAAACCAGTAAATTAGGTTAAGACTTTTGCCAGAAGGATATGGCTAAGGAAGTAAATCAGGCCTGAGGAACATAAAAGCTATGTGGCTATGTGTATTTTTTATGTGCTTCCACACGTTATTTTCTGTGCAAATAAAAAGATGCTTACAGGATTCAACCTAACAAGAAACGACCTCCTCGACTACCTTGGAGGTGCCTACCCTCAAGCCAGCAGGCAGCGATTGCTTCCAGACCCAGGTCTGTCTGCTTTATTTATATATGGCAGTTCTGCTCAGTGAACAGTTATGTTATACTGGACAAATCCTAGGTGTGTTGTCACTGCCTCACACAGGTTGGATTCTTGCAGGGCCCACAGGCAGTGTCTGATTTCCTTTATGAGCACTCACATTTAGTTTCTATATTAAAAAGGAAAAGATGTACTATTGGACATTTATATTTATAAGGCATTTTAAAAATCTCTGTCTTCAGCGATCAAATGTTAACAGCAACCATACCTTGTTGAACAAAGCCAATTCACAAAATACATTCATGCTATACACTAGAGATGGTAAAAATCACTCTTTAGTTCCAACATGTGCAATATACTGCACTAGATCAAACAGGAGAAACAAATCAGAAAACATGTTTTCCTGTCCTGACTCTCTAACATAGCCCACAGTTTCAACCCTGACGTGGTGTAGTTCAGTGCTGAAAGAGCTGTGGACTAATTCATGGTTAGTGAGTTAAGCAAGAAAATCAATCACTGGATCACGCTACTATCCTTTATTTGTAAGTGAGAGAAAAATATGTGTCTTGCCTTTTTTCCCCCATATACAGTAAAATACAGATGGCTACAAAGAATCTTGAAATAGAAATTAAAATATGTGAATAACTGAAAATATTATAACTTTAAATACATGCATAGATAGATATATATGTTATATGTATGTATATATATATTTATGTTAGAAACTACAGCTAAGGTTTCTGTGCTCAGACTCTGTGAGAGACCCCAGTCAGACAAGCTGCATGCTCTCCTAGCTCTCGTGGCTCTTTGCCTGAGGACACAAAGGTATTTTTTTGTGAGAGAATAGAGAAAGTAAGCAAACAAGAATTTTGGAAACAAGTCTTTCCTGGGGGGTCTGATCTGCCACTTTCTCTCAGAGATATGAAAGAAGGAACTAGTGCATGGTCCACTGAAAACACCCTTTTTTTTCACTGACCAATTCATGGAGGGAATATTTTCCTCCCTGCACAGGGCAGGTATCACAGACTCCGCTCTCGGGGAAGGCAGACCTCAGGAAGCCACAGAACAGCTATAAAACATCTCTGCTTGACTTCTGCTGAAGCATTCTCCCAAAATAAGAGCAAATTCCACCATGAAAGGCCCAAATGCTGCTTTTTCTCACAGAAGACTGAGCAGAAACATATCCCTCCACTGATAGCTGGGGGCCTGCATAACTACTTCTCTGTGAAACCTTCATCCTCCAAGCACTCAGCAAGTCTCGTTTCTCCATGAAAGCATTGCAAGGGCCACTCTTCTCCCACCACAACATGCCCTGAGCAGCTTTTCTATCAGCCCGTTTCTGTAAGAAAAGGAAAGTTATTCACTGAGTACCTATTCATCCTTTCCTAGGTGACATGTCCTACTCTGGTTGAATCCAGAGGCCCTCTAGCAGTGAGGGGGGCCTCCCAGGTCTGATGCAAGCCCGGCACAAACACGGGGACTGTAAAATCAAGCACTGCCAAACCCATGCTGGCTTGGGGACTGCGGCACAAACACGCATCTCGAGGCGCAGAATTAGCAACATCCACCTGGGCTTACTACCTCTGCTGTGGAGCCAGTGCTGTCGAAAGCTGGGGCAGGGACAGACTGAAGGACAAGGAAAGCATCAGCTGTGCCAGCAGCAGCTCAGGGCAAGGAAGTGGTGAGGTGAGGTGAGAAACTGGACCCAGCTGGGCCCAGAACCCACTTGAAGTTGTTTCAAGTGAGGCCCAACTGCAGAAAGATTGGGAACTATTAGCTGGAATAAATAAAAGCAAGCCCAGCGTTAGGAGTTGAGATGTTAAATCCTTCCAGATGGGACCTGTGCACTACTGTTCTTGCTGTTCATTCTCCTGTTACAAAGGACCGAAGGCACAAAACTGCTATCAGATCGCACGCATCCACAGCGAACTAGCTCCTCTCTGAATTCAATTTCAGCAGGTATTAAGGGGAAGGGATTACTCTTTCAGCTCTTGTTAGTATTTTCACCTCATTTTGGAATTTGTCTATCATTTTTATCTTTAGATTTAGAAATGTTAATAAAGATTGATAGTCTCCCTGAGGAAAAACAGGTGAGGAGATAGCACAAGTTGGATTATATCACCCCAATAAATCTGCCTTTCAAAACAAACACAGCTTTCTCTTCTTGCAAAACACTTCTCTTTAAAGACCGTACTTTGTTTTTGAATAAAGAAAAAAGGCTTTCAACTGTGTTAACAATTAGCAAATGAACGTGGCAGCTAACCAAGATGCCCAGGCCTGTAGCTTTAGTCGCTTATCAGATGAATACGTAGAAATGTAGGAATCTGTAGCCTTCGCTTACAAAGGCTGAAGTCACTGGGATTAGATGTCACAAGGAGGCAAATCAGCAGCATTGAGCCCAGGGAAATGGAGGGCAGAGGGAAAAACCTAAGAGAAAAAGACTCCCAGCATATATACATAGGCACATTGCTGTCCGCAGCCGCATTCGACGGGTAAAAGATACAGCGAAATAAAAGAGTTCCAGAAACAGCTTATAAAAGTAATTAGTGGCATGAAAAGATCTACAGATGGAAAGAGACTGCAGAGGTCTGATGTGTTTAATTTAGATATAAGGGCACATGAACGAGGTACAAAAGGTAATGAAGAGTGCAGAGAAAGAACGCTGGGATTCTTTAATTATCCAGCCTTGTAATGCAAGAACAAGTGGGTATTCAGGGAAGTGAAGCCAATTCCAGAGTTCCCAGGCAATGCACAGGTGACCTGCGGAGCTGCTGCCACATTTCATCATTGAGGCCAGCAATTTAGGAAGGATTAAAAAAAAAAGGGTTAATAGTAGCACGTACAATGACTACATACAGAGTGAAAAAAAACACACAAGAGCTAGAAACTCTCATGCTTGAAGGGATCTGTCCAAACCAGTCCTTCCTTCTCCAGGATAGCGCTTCGTGCGTGGGCAGTTGTTACTAGTTTTTACTACACTACTTCCTGCACTTCGTGCGAACCATCTGGCACCCAACACAATTTTTTCTGATCACAACTATTTTCCTGAGCATTTTTTTCTGCCATGAGGCTCATGGCAGAAAGAGTACTCCTCATCCCCCTCCCCTGTGTTACTGCAGATCATGACAGCCCAGCCCTGTGCCGGTGGAGACCCTGGGCTGCCCCCTTCCTCACCGTTATAACGCTACCACTAACGCGGCCATGCAGTTATTTGCATGTCCCCGTAACACCTCCGCGGGGCATTTCCTCCCCCTTTCAGCAGCAGCAGCAGCCAGCAAGGCTGTGTACAACATCCCAAACCGGCTGTCACCCTCAGGCATGTTCACAGCTAGCGGTGGGTGCACGCATGCACGCAGCTCCCTGTCTTTTCCTAACAGCTGATAAAACACAGGAGTTAATGTAGGTCTCCTGCCACGGGCCAGACCCATGGCGTCCTCCTCCAACGGTAGAAGCAATTAAAAAAAGAGTCTGGGCGGACACTGTGGGGGCAGTGGTCTGTGCTCCTTCCACAGCTGAGAAGAGAATCAGGTTCTCCCAAGGGAAATGCCGACAGGAGCCACAGTACCTACACCCTCTCAGAGCCGGGCAGTGCTGGACAGGAGGGGTGGCCCTGCCACAACTCAGGTCATGTGCCATGGGACAGTTTTTGCCTCCAGAGGGCAGAAAAACGTTAATGGAGATAACCCAGCTTTCTGCAACAGCTCGGCACGCCAGCTCCTTTTTTTGTGAGCTACCTCTGAGAGCGAAAGAAAGGGGGGGAGGAAAAAAAAATCCCACAGAAGTGATTCACAAGGGCGCAAAGCTTTGTCTGCCTGAATAATGACCTAACGGTTGGCCGGCCCCGCTGACAGCCCCGCATCTTTTCACAGTCTCCTCAGTCTCCGCTTTGTTCTCTGGCTCCGCTGAGGCATCGGCGGAGGAAGTTCATCCGCCGCAGCAGCGCACAGGAACGACAGCAAGGGTTAAATACTGCTCACATGGAGGCACAAAAGGGCCGTATAATCTCCTACGAGGCCAGACAGCTGGTTTGTATAATTCCCGTTTGCACAGCAGGTTTTCTTGCCAACGGCTATTTCTTTCCAGTGCATCACCTTAAAAAAGGCTTTTCCCTGTGAGTTAATGCTCTCACTACAGAATGGCATGGCAGCTCCAGTTACCAGCGACACGGCCCAAAGTGAAGCTCACTGTCAAACTCAGACTCCGGCTGAGGCTTCAAGACAAAAACTCCTATAAAAGTCCTCACCGTCAAACCCTTTAAAGCCAAAGTAGAGAGTTTGTTCAGTGCCTACCCTGCTTCGTTTTTAAATGCTTACCACTATCTTTCTAAGAGCTTCCAAATAAGAACATCTGTTTCTAAAGAATCTTAGTGCTATTTAGGGGTTTTGACAGTGTACAACGACATAATCAGCTGCTTTTCATTAACTTCTTTGTTTGTGCAACAGCACTGGTGAATATTCATCCGTTCATTGCTGCTCATCAGGAACCAGGGCAGATGCGGCAGCAGGAACGTCCAGTGTTCCTCAGTTTTGCTTTGACATCAACGCTAACTAGTAGCTAAAGCATGCTGCCCTTGCCTGAGCAGGCACTCAGTGAAGACAAACACACACAGAAAAAAAAGTGTTTACAGAATCCTCTTCCCTGAACATTTTAACAACTAAAAAGTGTGCCAAAAACCTAAGTCAATGGCAGGGCATTCAAGGTGCAGCTGAACACCTTCCTTATCCCGCTTCTTCCCTCATCTCCAAGATTCTGCCAAATCCAGAGATACCCCAGCATGGTACAACACTAGTACCGGACAGAGCTGATCCATGAAGGCTCCAGTAAACAGATTTTATACTATCATGCACAGCTTTGCAAAGTTTTGAAATACCCTCCTAGAAGCTCTTGGGATTTCTCATGGAGTGGGAATTAACACTTACTGATTTCCAAAGAGCTGAGGAGAAGGGGGCAGAGCAAAGCAAGGTCCCAAACCCATTACGTGCTGTGTAATCACCTCGGCTTGCTACTTCAAGCATTAGGTACACGCTTCTCCTGCTGAGGGCAGATTTAGGACACTGGATGTCACCATCCAATCCAGAGGATGATCAGAAAGGAGCAACACTGAGAGCCTTGGGTGAAGGCTGTGCCATAGCAGCCCTCGAGGAACCACACTGAACAGCTTCACTTTTTCAACAACATACTCGCTACCAGCAAAGGAGAAAGCTCCTTTACTCCACTCGGTCTGACCGACAGCGAGTGGAGTCCATCTTCTTTGCAAGTCCTCATAATGGATCAGAGCAGCGAAACTGGTGCTTATTCTCTTAGAGGATAAATGAAGGAGCGTAGTACTTGAAGCTTTTAATCATGGTACCTCAAATTCTTAAATGCTTCAAAGACTGGATTATATAATGGTACACAGTAGACTCAGAAAATCCCATAGAGGCCAGTCTGATCTCTGTGACGGTGCATTTTGTACCTACCCCGCTGACACCACTAGCCTATGTGATCTGGTTTGGACTCTCTGCAATGATTAGATGCGGACAAGCTGCTTGGCTGCTGCAAAGAAGCCGCGTGTGATGGAGCAACGGGGTAGTTCAGTGGGAGGCAGGTCCCAATTTGTCCTGTGGTGCCTGATGATCTTGCAAACATGGATTAAAAGTAGTTTTGAAATGTTTGGACCAAGTACAATCATTGTCCCTGCTGGAAACAAATGCACCTTGTAATCAGGCCACCAAACAGTAATTTTTAAAACAAGCCCTCCCTGTTACCAGTCCCACACTCTAAATCCAAGAATGGGGGTCTCCCCCCACAAAAAAATGAACAAAGCTGTAGATCCGGGTTTAAAAGGTAAGGGAGATCCAATTACACTTTACAAGCCACCTGCAGAACTTGAGTAAACTACTATTTAATTGATTCATTCTTCTGAAATTTTCTTTAAAGAAAGATACTGACTTGTTATGGTTTCTTTGATCCTTTCCAACACAAGCAGCTATAAGAAGAAAGCAGTCTTCCTTCTCTGGGTCCTCCCCTATTTGTTTCCTGTAGTGTCAACCTGCTCCAGCAAGCACAAGCCCCGGCTTGTGCCATAACACTGCTTATCCTGCCAGCAATCTCTTTTAAAGACACAGCAGTTCTGATCAAACAGAGCGCCATCAGTGCTGATAATGAGGCAGCCTTACTGTCATGGGTGGGTAAGCCAAAACGATTTCTAATCTGTCCCCAGATGCAGTAAAGAACTACTGTGGCAAGGCACCGCTTGCTACTTTACCAGCCTCTTTTCTAGGACTTTTGGGGAGGGCGGACTCCTAATGAAGTCTGCTCAGGCCAGTTGCCCTCAGGAATCTCAATCAAATTTAAGGTTTCTCCAAATCCTTTCATGCTGGAGCATCTCTTTCTTGAGCAACTTCATCCACAAATGATCACTCAAACGTCCTTCCACAGGTGAATCATATCTACACTGCCCCTACTGTACTTACAAATTATGGAGGAAAAGGAAATATTAGTTTAATAACTGCAATAAGGTGACAGTAACAAAAGCAAAGCTGCAGCTTTCCATAAGTCCAGGTTTATTATATTATGATTTTAATAGTGTGAAAGATTAACAGTGATAGACTCTGTCATAGATTAGCAAAAGCTATATGCAATTCTTGCAACTTTCACATTAATCACATTCAAACATGCTGCTAACAGATGGGCATCATGGAGTGCTAGGTCTCTCACAAGCCAGTACTAACAGAAAGCATGTCTAGGAGATCTTGTGGCTTCTACAGTTCAGAAAGATTGTACATGCAGGCATTTTATTATTGTTTTGTTGTATATTATCTGTGATTATTAGAAAAACTCAAGTTAAAGAGATGACAGACTTTGGTATATATGAGCAGGAAGGGAAAGGGGCGGGAGGAAGAATCAAAACAAGACCACCCACACAAAGTTCCTCTGAGTCCACATTTCACATGCATGATCATGATTTTTCCACTACACAAGGAAAGCCTTAGGATTCTGCCCTGCGAAATTTCCTCCAACACTACAACTCGCACAGGCCTTTTCCCAAAGCCCAGACACAAGCCCAAGCTGTGAGAAGTGCAATGCCAGACACCAGCCGTGTTGGACAGATAATGAAAATCCATCCTCCCCTTTCATTAGTACAGATGTCAAGCTCTGTTGGCTCTTTCTGACTGAGGCTGAGAGAGCACCTAAGGAGAAGTGCAGTGTTAGCACTCAGCAGCCAGATAGAACACATCAGACATTTATTAAACTTCCCAGCACTGTTTTTTAATTAAACAAAGTCCCACGGTACAACCTCATCTTTACATGAGTGTAATTAACCAGGACATGTTGTCTGTAACGTAAGAAAGCTCACTCTCCTCTATGATACAGGCCTCCAAAAGAAAGATTGGCAAATGCAGACTTCAGTTCAACTTAAGGTTGGTCCTCAAGGGACAAAGCCTGCAGTTCTCAGTAACAAGAAATCCTGCTTACTGAAGGGAGAATGAAGAATATCACCTCGAGGTACTACCTTCACCAGGTACAACTGCACAGCAGCAGGAAGCATTTGTCCATTGGGGCAGAACCACTCTCCCTTATCTGAAAGTCTCAGCCTGGCAAATTGCTGGTCATTTACAAAGCAGGCCTGTGCGCCTGGGGTACCTACCTGCACAGTATCTGTCGCTGGAGAATCCGGCTCACCCTCATTGCTCCTGCTCCTCCTCCTCACCTCCAGCCTGCAAAGCTGAACGTTCCCAACCCACCACGGGAGGTTCTCAGCACCGGGCTGGAGCTGGGTCCCCCCTTTGTGCCTCCCAGCCATATAGAGATAACAGCTGAGTCCACCCAAAAGCCACCTGCTGTATTTTCCCGTAAATGAAATGGTACACACATTTCACTTTGGCAGAAAAGAGGCAGAAAAGATGCTTTCATTTCCATGCGGCCTTTCAAGATCCCAGGAGCAAGCCGTTGTGCAGGGCAGTTACATAGCTGCTTTGGAAGGGGGTGAGCTCCTGCAATTATGGCCTGTGAACAGTTTCCTTTAAATCATATCATATCCCATGAAAGGCATCAGGATGGAAGAGTAAACTCATGTTTGGACAGCTAGACGACAGTTCAGTCTTTAGGTTAAGGCCTATAGCCTGTAAGACTTTGAGGGCTGCAGCAGTACTGAAAATGCTTCACAGGCTTTGTCCTGGCCAACTGTTGGTGCCAGTGAGCAAGTTTCAGCTTTATTCAGACCTGGAATACCCTACTGTAACGTATTTGTGATTGTACTACTTAATGGAGACATCAGCACTGCTCCACAACAGAAAACTTCCCTGGCTGTAAGAAAGGAGACACTGGTCTGAATTTTCTTCTGGCATGGCTCTTAGGATAATGCAACTGCTCCAGGATAACATTCACTTGGAGGAGGGCTCTTAGGGGCCAAAAGAAAAATAATCTCTTTTTGATCCAGCCCTTTCAAGATGAGCCCAATCCTCAGATGCACATCTGCTGAAAGGATAGGCCAGAAGCATCCGAGTTATTTTAAACAATCCACGTTGTGTAGCAAAGCTTCTGCAAACACAGCTTTAGTGGGCACTCTTTCAGGAAAGACAGAGACAACTTCTTTACCCACTCCAATCCCATTGCCAGCTCCTCTCCCACGCACCCTCCTCTGGCACTGTCCTTCCAAAGGTTGTACACTGTTGAGGTAAGACAACACGAGCTGCCAATAAACATTACGTATGGGAACCCATTGCCTCAGAAAGCAACTAGGATGCAAAGATGAAGCAGACAAGAAAGGTCAGCTGTTCCACATCCTCAGAGCTGCGTAACTGGTTATGTCAAGGAGGGGGAGCAAAAGGGGAGGTGGGAGACACAATTCACTTGCTATAAATGGCATAGGAAGCCAGGAAGGAAAAGGCTGCAGTGTGACAGAAATACCTCTGACGTGGTTTCCCGGTCACTGTGAAACCAGGCTCCTCAGCCCCCAGCCTCACAGTGAGAAGTGCAGAGCCACATCCCAGTGTCCTCAGAGCTCTCTGCTGTGACCGCGCAGACTGCTGGGAAGGATGGGTTCAAGTGATGCTCACAACTGATAACCAAGACTCCAAAACATAGCAGGAAAAAGGCTACACAGATTTGAAGGAAAAACACAGGTGGGCTTTCAGCTTGTTCTACAAGATTGTAAAATATTCCTGCAGCACTATCAGGACACAGAGAAGTAGAGATTGCTTTACATTACGCAGATGAAAATATTTTTGGTATCTGATTTAACATCCTCAAACCCAAACAATAGAGTCTGAAAGAAAAAAAACAAAAAAACGCTTTGACACAGCAGATGTATCTTGCACTAAAAAGTATTGAAGTTTTGGCCAAAGTTTGACTCAGTCAGCTCCAGCCTTCCATACTAGACCATTTAATTATGTTATCCAGCATTTAGCTCTAGGGCTGTGTCCATCTGGCTCATGCCACTAGAATCAAGATGCTATAAAAGAACACACCGCAGCAAACAAGGTCAGTATGTGCCAACTTCTATAGTGACATATTTAACAAGCCCAAGGTTGGATTGTTTCAAAAGGGAACAAAGCAGGATATGCCTTTCTTTGCAATAGTAAATATGAGTACAACATTTTCCTTCAGTGTGTCTGCAAACTACAGCGTAGACTCGCATCACTTTACATTTCACTTTCCCATCTGTTCCCTTGGAAGAATCAGTTTCATGAACTAGGCTGAGGTTTTCTAGGCTTTTTTTATTTTTCAACCCTTGCTGCAATACAGCAGGGACAATTCATTCAAAAGCAAGGGTTTACTCTTGCAAGTCAGGATGATAAGCACAACCAAACAGCATCGTCCTCCCATTCCCAAGCAAGATGTATCCCGCCCCTGGGGCAGGACCACTTATTACATTGAGTAGAAGAGTTTCCATCAACACCACCGCAACCCCTTAGGGCCGGGCCAATCTTCCAGTTTGAGAGGGAGGAGATGGGAAAGAAGTGAACTCAACCACCGGATGCTTTTGGATAAAAACACAAAGTCAAAAAAAGGAAAGAACACGAGAGACATCAATTACCTTGAATTGTTAACTTTGTAATGAGGGCTATACTGAGTATTTTCCCCCTTGCTTAAGCAAGTTGCTGCTGATTTGATCATAAAAATTCTTCCCCCCTCCATAAAATTTTTTTAAGGTCAATGAGCAATGTTGTCTTGCCCAGTTTTTCCACTGATCTGCCTCCTTTAACCATGTGTTTATGTATATACATAGACACATAAAAAGATATTTCTTTTCTAGTCATATACAGCATTTTGAGGAAAAAGAGGCTGTCCAGGACTCTTCCACTTCAACTATTGTTAAAAAAGGTCTGCACACAATTGGGAGATTCATTTATTTTATGGTAGCAGACCCTTTCAATCTCACAGTCCAAGATGGTGCTTATCAAGGCAGATCTACAGCCAAACAGGAGCTGAAATTCTGGGAAGGAGAAAAATAATCACCCCCAGCTGCAGTATTTTGCAGTTCCCTCTCATTTCCTTTAACAAATTGCCATTCTGCTAAGTTCTTCAGCACAGCACTTAGGAACAAGCAGATAAATGAAAAATATTTCTAATCTAAATTAATAATTTGTGTTAAGTTCCACTTGGACGACTTCATAAATGAATAGCCACATTACAGCCGCCGAAGGTAGCTGTAACACATTCATTCATTCTTCGACCCACCGTGCCTCACACAGGGCTTCTCCTTTCCCCACCCCACCTCATTGCACGCTCAGGTTGGATATGAAATTGCCCTGTGAATTGTGCATGTATTGACAGAGCTCCCTAGAAGAGTTTTCAGCGCAGGCTGGGTAAATACGCCAGGCAGCACATACCCCTTGCGCAGGAAGCCAAGATTGAGCGAACCGGCAGGTCAGCCCCAGCTGGCGGTCAGGATGCTGCCGGGGTGGCAGTCCCCACGCCCTGGGCACATCACTCGGCCTCCTGGGCTGCACGAGGGTGAAACCGGAGATATCCGCGGGCACATTAGCGTCGCTTTGCCCCTCTGCCTTGCAAAGGGACATCCCCCATTCCCGCCCGCGGAGGTGTCACTTCCCAACAGGAGCCCTTCGTGTGAGCCTACCAGTCTCTATCAGGAGGACTTTTATCCAGAACACAGCTTGTCCAATCTCTGTCTGGGCAGCAAGGCAGAATCAAGCCTGCGGTAGCTATAATAGAGGCCAGAAAATATTGCTGAAATCACAAAGTAGTGAATCTTATTTCAGGCTATTAGCAAAGTAATGACGAGATGATTGCCACAAAATACACTTCAAACAGTGCAATTTGAAAGTAAGGGAACTTAATACAATGATTTTAATGTGCTAGTCATGATGAATGCATTTACAACATCTATCAAAATCAGGTTATTTGCGGGGGGGGGGGAAGTTAATTAAATCTTAGTAGGTTATCAGTAAGCTTGGTGAGTACACTGAACAAGACAGCATCACATTAAAGATAATCAATGGAGAATAAACCACAGCTGTAAAAATTAATACTGTTCATTCTCAAAATGAGGTGAGGTTGCCTTTACCATTAAGACAAAAGTAGAGACATAGCTGCTTCGTCTAAGAAACAGTTGTGAAGAAAGGAGAAAAGGATAGAATGGCCCAAAAGGAAAATCATTCAAGGCATAAATTTTCCAAAAAAAAAAAAAAAAGAAAAGAAATAATCAGTAATTCTAGAGAGGAAAGAGGAATATGAACAAGCAGCTTTGCAAGCAGTGGAACTAATGAAGCCTGGTTTTCTCCAGTTTTTAAGTCATGCAAAGGACTGACTTTCACACTGAAGAAAATGTGAGCTCCAACTGAAGCACTTTTTTTTTAATAGGGTTGGAGTATTTATATGGGATTCTTTCCCAGTGGATTTTCTAGTGCCTAATAAGGAACAAGTCCTTCCTCCAACTGCAGTGCTAATAGTCTGTTCTCTCCTCTTACCTGGCAGCCTCTTTTTATGATTTCTACCCTGTGGCAATATAGGTGAAATTGTAGTTGAATAACAAATATAAAATTTCTGAATGGCTGGTGTGGGCTACACATGTACACCCACCACCTTCCCTGCTAGACACACACACAAATACACAGTGTGCTATTCCTTACTACTTGTTTTGATAAGAAATCAGGCTAAAAATAGTGTTGACTGAATAATCCATCCTATGGGGAAAAATTAGCTTTGGCATGCTAACTGCGTGCAAGACTTCAGGCACTTTGCTGCAGAGGCCAAGACTTCAGGTTGCTCCAGCAATGCTTGCTGCAGGGGACCAGAGTGAATTGTTGGGGGAGAGGCTGGATATCTCCAGCCTGCTGACATAGTCATCTCCATGATGATGGTAACTGCTGCGGTATGGGACAGCTAGGGGAACTGTGTTTACCATAACCTGAAGCAGCAGAAGTTGAGCAGTGCAGCAGGAGAAGCTTTGGAAAAGTATGAGAAATCCCTCTCCCCCCCAAAAACAAGGGAAAAATAAAGATGCTTGCACTGAAAACTTGGACTACGCAGAGTTTTGTAATGTCCAGGGTAAGGTGTAGGCATGTGAAAGCCCGTGGTCAACCCATGACACATGCTTTTCTTTTTGGGAAATGAATTAATATACAGTTCTTGACTATCCTCCTGTACACAGCATTTCACCAAAAACCACTTCATCAAAGAAAGGACCATGCTTGTGGTGAGAACCTTTCCTCTTTTTCCTAAAAGTCACACAAACTTAGGGAAAAGAAAGGAAGTGGGAAGTACTCCCTCTTTGGAGCCATTCTGATCTGTGTGATAAGTATTCAATTATAATTAATTTATCATTTCACTTAAAATTAGATTGCTCCCATCAGATCTCATGAAACACTAGATAGTGTGAAACACATGTACCACGTCACAGGAAGTTTGCCTCTCAGCATCCCACTGAGTCACTGCTGCCTATCCTGAGTTTCACCATCAACAAGATCTGGTTTCTGCAGTCACAGATAAGGGCTGTCTGAAGAGACACAACACTTGGTAATTTTTTCAGAATCAAAGGCAAAATGGAGTATGTCATGAGAGCCCAGTATTGCCTTTAAAGCAACCCAAAGCCTATGCCTAGGGAGGAATTTTTCAACATGCCCCACGTATCTCATCCCTAAAAACGTCCTGTCCTGATTCTACAGCCACTGAAGGTCACTCATATCTTCAAGGAGAAAGATCAGCACCTTTTCCCCCCAACTTGCCCTCCTGCCACCCCAACTCAAAGCTCTTTCCAAACACCGGCAAGCTAACAATAAAACTTTGAGAAGGCAGGAGAAAAGGTGTAGAGGCCTGAACAAGCGATGAATATTTATAATACAAACACATCGCCCTATGCTCGTTCTCCTTAATCACATGCACACGCTAGCAAGACAGCTCCTCCAAACTTTCTCAGGGACTCAGTCTGAGTGACTATAGTTCAAAGTCCAACTGCCTTTGCAGCTGAAAAGAAAGAGAAAGCCACAGAGGCTTTGTAAGAATTACAGTGATCCTATTAAAAAAAAAAATGTCATTCTCTGCTGAGATTTAACATGGCAGAACCACGCAGCACTCATTGAACCTAGCAGCGTTTCAAGTACACAACTCCTGGTGTAATTAAACCACAGGCTTAATTAGGTTCCCATCACTACTGCTTTCTTCCTGCCTTCAGCCAAGAAGGTATAAGAAAGGATTGTCCAATACAGATACAGCAATTTGAAGTCTCAGGTTAGGAACACAGTGGGTGTATATCTACTATAAAATCTACCCTAAAAACATGCCAGTTGTTAAACTAAGCAGTGCATTAGAAGCAGTTAGATATAATGAGAATGTAAATGGGAAGTATTCTAGGGAGATATTTCAGCTAAAAACAGCACACACTGTATGCTATCTTTTATTTTAATCATGCTCTAAGCCCTGCCTTTTTGAACTTTTTATAAATTCTGCTATCTCCCTTTGCAGTTACTTACATATTGGTATATAAATTCAAAGACGAGAAGCAATTAGGAATGAAGCTAAGACTCCCTCTCTTGATGCTAATACATCAAAGGAAGTGGAAAAACTTTCCCCCCCCATACACACTTGGTAACGCAGAGAGTTTCTCCTCTTCACAGCCCAATAGCTCAAGTAGCTCCAGTAGAGACCCTGATGTCAGACTTTGATTACATGGAGATGCCAAGCGATTGGGAAGAACAGCTTTTGAAAATCCCAGCTCTCCGACTCAGAAGACCAAACAACTGTGTAATGATGCTTTTAAAATGCGTATTATTCACATATGCTGGTCCTACTTTTTCCACTTTGGGCATCATAACATTGCCCTTAAGAGCTCCCTGAGGTTCTGCATTTGATTTGGGGGCAACGTGTCTAGGCATGTGCGAAGAGAATGTGTCAGATTAGGGGCTTTCTAACACAGCCAGGGCTCCCCTGCACTGCTTCTATTTTGCTATCCAGCTTGGAGGGAGGAAGAGCCAGGTGCTGCCTTTAAGCAGCCACACTTAGTAAATCCGCCTTTGCAAGAGAGGATAAAGAGAAGTTGTGGCTGGTTCATGCCAGAGAGTATTAAGAACTGCCTTCCCACATCTTCCCCCTACCTTTATGTATCTGTGCCAGACCAGCTATAATCCGATCCTTGAAATTTAAATCACAGGACAGGCAAATCTATGCAAGAAATGTCAACAAAACCCCATGATGCTGAGCCAGAACAGCAGCTGAGTGGCACCATTACACTGGATACTTATATTTTCTTCCTCTAAGTCCTTCCCTCAGTCCAAGGACATTTGAGAACTATGCAATAGTTTCTGGAAACACTCCAGGCCCTTCATCTTTCATAAAAGGAAACTACCGTCTGTTATGTATGCGAATAAACAGGTAAATGACCTTGCCACGTCTGCAGCAAGTCACCAGAGCCTGCTTATTTCTTCATCTCCGGACGTCACCTGTATCAGCAGTGGATCTAGGCAGAAGTAGGAGTTACTGCACTGACTTCAGTGGAAAACTCATCTTGCATATTCATATGAACAAATACATTAAATACTATGGCGCTTAAACAGAAACATGGAGTTTTAAAGGGGCTGTGGGAAGTATTTATGTAATGCCATCAGATCCATGGTAAGTGTAAGTCTCTTACGGGCCTGATTCCATTTTCTCTGCAGTTTTATTCCTGTGTAAGGGAAACCTCACTGGTCTTAAAGGAATTAAGCTATTTATACCAGTATTTCTAATAAACACACCAGAGAGCCTTGCTTGGCTCTTGAGTATAGGCCAGAAACAGTTCTACTATGACTATGATACTACACAGCTATATAGTCGCAGTGAGGGGGGAATCCAGCTCATGACACGTTCTGAGTATTTCTGGATATCGGGTCCATTGATTGGAAGGAATCTCCATCTAGCAACCAAATCCCCAAACAGTTCAAACCCGCAACGCAGGTTTAAGTACTATTTGTGGGATGAAAAGCAAACAACTCTGGAACAGGTGAAGGACTTCTATACTACACTGATGGCAGACCAAGTGAATGTGATTCAGCAAAATTCCTGAAGATTTACATCTATATAGCAGGGCCTGACTTCAGAGGAAAACCACAGCCATCTGCTATTCATCTGTTATCAGGTTAGGCCAGATAAAGAGCTAGCGATCTACCTGAGCACTGGGCTCTCGGGGACTTTCCACTGAAAGTCTTGTTGACTTGAGCAGGACAAAGGATTTTACACTCTGCTGTTATTTGCAGAGAGGCCAGAGTCTGCTTCATACAAGTCAACGTGACTGAAGGTGACAACCACAAATTCCCAAGCATTACATCGCTGCCACAGTGATCTGACAAATTTCTTCCTATTACAATCTATCACTTTCTAAATGGATGAAAAACCTCTCAACTCCAGACTCTGCATGTTTGTTTTCTTAAGTAAAAGCTCTTCTATCACTATGCTGTAAACAAAGATAAGGAGTCTTCTTCCTAAATGACTGTACTCTATCTAATGTTACAGTAAGGTCTGAATGAGATTCTTAAGTTAGCAGGTTTTTCTCCTTATGTTTCTTTGTTGTTCTGACAGTAGTAAAAGGTAAACAGGAAAACCAATGGTTTGGCCTCCCACTCCTTCAGACTCCGCTAACTTGACATCACCCTTCTGCATTTAGAAGAAGGCAAGCACGGAGGAAATTTTCCAACTTTCCCACACCCACAACTTGAGCTATTTGCATTGATGGGAAAACTACAGTAAAGTGCATTAGCGAGGAAAGTTCTATGAAACAAATGAGTAAGCAGCAACAAACACAAAACCAAAAACCTCATCTGGCAAATAAAGACAAAAGCGTTTCTCCATTTCCAAAGGACAAATGAAGAGGCTGTGTCATTCACTTTGTGTGGGTGTAGGACATAATGCTCAAGGCAATTGATTAATACATCCAATGTACAGTCTGTTTTTCTTTGGGGGTTTTATTATGCACCCGAGAAGGATTTGCTAATTAGTATGATTTCAAAGTATAAAGGGAGTTCTGAATACACTCTTGTGCCTCACGTCCCCAAGACCACATTAGGGTGTGTTTCTAAAAGTGCAACTACCCTTACGCTCAGATATGCTTACGGTCTGCTTCAGACACAGAAAAAACACTACAGGAGAGAGTTAAGGAAAGGCAGAAACCTGTCCCGATCCGTCTCTGGCAGTGTCCAAGGCATTCTGGTGCAAACGTATCCATTTTGTGGGAGTCTACAGTTGTGCCCCAGCACAAAAGTAAATCCACAGAACATAAATGGCGCTTTAAATTCCCTAGACGTTTGCAAAGCTGGGACAAAGTACAGCCCTTATTTTCCCCAAATGCACTTCCGTCTTCTTTCCTTCAATATGGCACCTACTCTTAAAGCCTTATGCACCTGTTTGCAGGTTTGTGCAAGTATGATGACCAAGAGCTGGCCATGGGATGGCCTTTCGACGTAGCCATATCCTACGACCATAGCTTTAGAGAGAAAGTTTATAGATTCTGTTTCAGCAGTAATTGAGATTTCAGCATGTTAAGTCAAGGAGGAGGAGAGGTATTATCCGCTGAGCTTTGGATCCAAACATATGTTTTGTAAAAATGGTAGAACTGTGGCAGAAGGCACATAAAAACCTAGCAATTGATTAAACATTTCCCTTCAGTTCTCAAAACCCAAACAGAAGAGCACTAGATCGGTGTGTAAAAAAAGAAAAAAAGAAAAAAAAGAAACAAGCTAAAAGTAAAAGTGAAACTAGCCAGGCTGTTTTCAGTAACTGACATCAATGAAATGGAATAAATTAATGCACAGCCTAAAATGGTAAAAGAATCACAACTGTCTTTTTATCTCAGTACCATTACTTCAGCAAAGGAGAAAAAAGTATAAGGAAACTCATTGCAGAGTTGGTCCAGGGATTTCTGAAGAGCAGAATAACACGAGAGCTCCCCGCTTCTAGGTGGCTGTAACACTAACTGCTAGTACGATGGACAACCAGGAATGGAAAAACGGCACAATGAGGACATAGCAAGCAAACCCTGGAAAGGATTCAGCTTTTAGAAAGATCCACTTCTGGTAACACATTGATGCTTTGGAAAAAAAAGCCTGGAACATATGGAATTATCCAGGATACTAAGATGCAAACAGAATCTTTTTAACTAGGGCTTTAAAAATCTGCTGCCCAATCATTACCAATTATTAAGAAAGTAAGATGAGTTACATCATCAGCTTCTGAAAAGTACAATATTCCACTGAGACTGCCAGATTTGTAGTTCCCTGGACTGAGAAATTATTTTTCCAAATATGAACGGAGGCACGGAGTTCCAAGTCTATACACAAATCCAGCACTTTTCCTAGATATCTGAGTTACCAAGATAATAAAACTAATAACACACCACAGGGTTCTCTTGCTGTTATTAAGAAAAGCCTAAGCAATGGCAAGACTGACAACAATCATACTACTCCCACATGCTTCTGCTTTAGAAGTAGATCCCGGAGCTGGTGCTGATGAAAAGCAGTAAACTACTTGGAGTGGCAGAAGGGCAAAATAGTTAGCCCAGGAGCTAAGCAGGAAAACATTTCTCACCCTTGTTTCTTTTCTAGTCAGAGGGTGGCAAAGGATTCATATTTGCAAGACGCTAACTGGCCAGAGGCTTATAGGAAAGATGAAAGGACAAGCAGCATCTGGGAAGGCAGGGGGGAGAGACCTGGTATTTTTGAAGAAGACCTGTTTGACTTCCTAGGCTTAGTCCTTTATGGTGCCTAACAAGATTTTCCAATCGCACTTTCTCAACGGTGGCAAAAACAAGAGGAACACACAGATAAATACGTCTAACAGCAGCTCAGTAGAGAAGTTTAAATGCTTTTCTTAAAACAAGGCATATCCTACCTTGATAGCAATGAAGCTGAGAACATTAAGGCCTCGGGAAAATGAAAGCAGTAGTGATAAGCATTAGTAGAAAAATGCCATTCTGAATTCATTTGAAATTTCTGTTAAAATTCCCTGATCCCAACACAGATGTTTTATTTGAATATGAGAATCCATAATTTTCAGTGTTAAATAAGTCAATGTTATATGAAATTCTAAGACAGGCTATTTTTAAGGGAGCTCCTTCCCTCCTGCCCTTCCCCTCAATACCATCTCTGTGACTGCCGAGGACTGGTGCTCTGGGCAGTGGATTGGGCTAAGGACCCCTCACTTTGCAACTATTAGCTCCCAGAGCCCCAAAACCCATTTTTTCCTCCTCCTCCTCAGCCAGCCTGTCCCTTCACGAGGGAATCTTGGAATCCAGTTGGCTTATGAGGCAAGGAGGAAAAGGCCTTCAAATGTTACAGCCCAGTATCTAGGGCATGTCTGGTAGCATTACTCTCAAATGACTACTCTGCAGTTGGTGTTGCAACATCAAGAATGTTTTATTGTGGCAGGATAACCTCACAGTTTTAAAAATGCATAGTTGGGCAGGACTGTGTCATTACGCTAACATACTAGCATACATCATCTCAGTAAAAATGGGCAGTCCAGCACATCCAAACTCCTGGTATGCAACATGTTCAGCACTAGCGTTACAGCCATGACATGGCTGCAGTGGCTGCATGCCTACTGCCATCTTGTCCCATGTGGTGTGACTTCAGATCTCCAGCCCATTCTGAGTTGGTCTAACATCTAAGTGAGCAATTGGTCATTTGGGCTGGACAGCCACAAGGCAGCCCAGAGGCCACCTCATCATTCCCAAGTTCGCTGCTGAAGCCAGAAGTCAGCATGCCTAAATGGGAGGCCGGTGAGATCCTGGGCAGAGCTGCGACCAACTGCAACTGCTCTGCTGGTTTCAAAAGAACAAACGGATGCTGTGACTTGAATGCAACAAATTGTGTCACCAATGAATTGTGTGGGCACTTCATGCTTAAAACCAACATTACTATAGTTTTGCTGAAAGTAATAATGAAGGAGAAGGTACCAGCCTCCTATATTATGCACTACTACTATGCACAGCATGCTGTTTTATGCACTACCACAAGGATGGGCAGTTTCCTGCCACGCAGTTTTATGTGGCCCTTGAGAACACTGAACTGCCTGCAGGCCACAGGGAGGTGTTGCTGTGGACACGTGTGGTTTTGGGCGGGGGCAGGGAGAAGATACTCAGAATGGTGCAGTCCAGCTCCAGGTACCATTTGAGATGTTCAGATGCAGCATTATGCAAATGCAGCTGTGCTGGTCCAACACTGGCCTGGGACTAGAAGCAGCCTGAGCATGCAAAGAAGCCAGCTCTCTCTGCACATCAGGTCAGTATGGAGGCACTCACATTTAAAGCACACATAGCCCAGCACTGTAGGACAGAAGTTACGAGGACTGGGTGACGTGCCTGTGAGCAGCTGTATAGCAGGAGGCAGGATGCACACCTACAGGAAGACGGCAGCAGCCCAGACCGGCACTGCGAGCAGCCCTTGGCTATCAGGCCGAGGGATGTCTGCAGCACTATTAGCGGCACTGCGCTGCGTGTGGTGTGTATAGAGGGCGAGCGGAGGAACAGCAGGAGGGCACAGGGAAGCTCACGACCAAAAGTATCTCACTCCTAAAGAGAGAAGGGTTTAAAAGAAAACAGAAGAGCACCAAATTATCCATTTAGGGATAAAGCCAGAGTCTCTCTCTGAGGAAGCAAATGAAATAACTGTGCTGTAACACCAAGATTTGCAGTGATTTGAAAACAAGCTGCACTTGCACAATCCACAAAGAAAAAAGCCATCCGTACTAGAAAGCCTAAGCTCTGCTCTCACTTACACTAGCATATACCCACAGCTACTCGGCTCAAAAGACTTGCAGATGAGAATGTGATACAAGGAGTTTCATTTCCTCAGATAGTTCTCTCACTATACCATCCAACCCTCCTTCTCACTGCAGTTTCCAATCACAGCCCAGCACTCCGCTCTGATTACATACTAGCCCTGAAACCACAGAAAGCCTCCGTGGGTCTGATCTGCAGTTGATGTATATTAATATATCACCACCAAAGTCACTGTGCAGCTGCTGCGAATCTAGTTTAAATACCTCTGAATACTTAAGGCTTGATTCTGTTAATCAGTACAGCTTCGCTGATCCTAGAAGGGCTACGTGTATGCCTCGCTGCTCCAAAGGGGAGGAAAGCCAGAGCAGGAATTTTTAAATGGCATGTTCATTAAAAACACCTAAAAGAGGGCACGTTCTCATTTATCTTAGTGTAAATTTACTCTGCTATGCTCACTGGAGATACTCAGGATTTACAGGGGAGTAGCAGAAGGCAAAAACGGAGCCAAATTCCCATTTGAAGCCATTGCTTTTTCTAAGCCAGCTACGAAGAGGAGGGCAGGACCCACACCGATCTCTGCTATTCCAGACTTTCAGTCGAAAGCCCTACCTATGAGAAAGATACATACTTGGAAGCATTTGGGAAGCGAATGCATCAGTGAGTGTATAAAATCATTACACTGCTGTGAACACGAGCCATATTCAGCAGAAATCAGCAGCTGTTAGGACGACACAGCCTGTCACTGCTTTTATAGTTTGGGGGGAGAAGAGGCAGGATTCAAACACTTATTGCTCACAACAGAAGTCACATATTGCCTTGATCATTTTCTTCCCCTTCTCTTTCTCACCGCCGCCGCCCCCCCCCCCCCCCCCCCCCGCCTCAGGCTCTTCAAGACCACTCTTTAAACAGAAAGAAGTCATTAACCAAACTTTCTCATTTTATGGCCCCAAAAGCTGACCAGAGACATCGCAGTCTTGTTATTCCTATCTAAGAGCTTAAAATTTGAGTCAGGAAGTCAGAGATACTTCTAAGGGGATGGGAATTCGCCCGGGAGGGCGGACAGACCGGCAAACGGAGGAAAACCAAAGACGCCCGGGGCGATATAACCACACCGCCACCGCCGTCCCGGGGACCCGCACGCCACCGCGACCCCCTCCCCTGCCAAACCCGCCGCTGCAGAGGATGCAGCCCCCGAAAGCCCCGTCAGGCAGCTCCTTACGTAAGGCAGAAACCACTGACATCATCCCTCCCGCTGGCATCACCGCGGCGCGGAGCGGCGCCCACCCCACCGCGCCCCACCGCGCCGGCCGCCGCCGCAGCCCGCCCGGCGCGGCGCGGCCCCTTCCCACGCCGCCGCGCCGGCAGCCGGAGCTTCCCCCGGACCCCCTTGCACCGGGGGTCGGTCCTGCCTCGGCGCCGCTTGCCCCCGCGGGTGCCCGCGCTCGCTCACGCACGCACGGAGCCGCGGTGCCCCGGCCGAAGAGGCGCTGCGCGCCTGCCCGCGGTACTTACGCACTGCCTCCTGCTTGGGGTCGAGGCCGCGCACGGCGCCCTGGAGGGCGGCGATGCGGCCGTGCAGCGCCCGGGCGCGGCGGTGGGCGCCCTGGATGTCCGCCTCCACCTCCTGGAAGAGGGTGCAGGCGTGCCGGGCCACGTCGGAGAGCTGCCGGAGCACCCGGGACAGGGCCACGTTGCTGACGGCGCAGAGGTCCAGCACCATCAGCACCGCCGCCGCCTCCTTCTCCGCGCCGCCGGCCTCCGCACCCTCGCCCGGCTCCGCCGGCGGCGGCGGGTCCCGCGGCGGCGGCGGCGGCTCCGCGCCCAAACTCTCCTCCAGCGCCGAGGCGGCGGGCTGCCGCCGGCACAGCCACTGCGGCTCCACGGTCCGCTTGGCGAAGGGCATGGCCGAGCCGCGGCGCGGCCCCGCGGGGCTCTCCGGGCTGCCGCGGCCGCCGGCGGCGCGTCGCGTCCCCCCTCGCCGCCGCCGCCGCCGCCGTCACTCGCGGGCCGCCGCCGCCCGCGGGCGGCTCATGGCCTCGGCGGCGGCTCGCTCCGTGCGCGCGCTGCGAGGTGGCGGCCGCGCATCCGCCGCTGCCCGGGGAGCCGCCGCGCCGTCCCGCTCCCGCTCCCGCTCCCGCTCCCGCTCCGGCGGCGGGTGCGAAGGGGCGGCCCGAGAGCCCGCAGCGCGGCGCCCCGCGAGCGCCGTGCCGAGGCGGGGCGAGCGCGGCGGCAGCGCGGGGGCGGGGGAGTCCGCGCCGCCGCCGCCGCCGCCGCCCGCCGCCGCCGCGGGGGGGAGCTGCCGGCCCCGGGAGCCGCCGCCGCCCGCCGCCCCCGCGGGGGGGGCTCGGCCGCGGCGCCCCGGCGGCAGCGCTGCCGCGGGGGGGGCGGAGGGAGGCGGGGCCGAGGGCGCCGCTGCTGCCCTCGGGCCCCGAAGGCCGTCCAGGGTTGCTACCTGCTCTTCTGGACAGCGGAGCGGGCGCGAAAATCCGCGCGTGAACCGCGAGTCACGGGCGGCAGACGCGCGTAGCAGGCGCTCGCAGAAAGAGCTGCCGTAAAAGGGTGCAGCTTCAGGCATGCCAGAGTTAGGAAACAGTGGATTAAGTTTGCCCGCTCGACCTTAATTTGTCCTGCTTGTACGCGTGTGTTACGGTGCGGTCTCTCATTACGTGACCACACGCAGTCGACTCTCAGTTATTCGCGGTCAAGTGATCTGAGTTGCAGCTTACCCGAGCCATAGATGCAGGGTCACCCCTAGCCCGGTGCCGTGCGCTAGAGCAGGCACCCTGCGAATACAGTGACCTGCTTCCCGGACAAGTTTAGGTCTGCAGGCAGATGAAGGTGCTTTTGCTGAGCACAAAGTCTGAGCTCAAACTTTGCTGGACCCACTGCTGGCTGTTGACACGGACTGCTCATGTGATTTAACACTGCGCCTCTGGAAATGGGAGCGCAGAGCAAGCACAGGTCTGCAGCTCAAGTTTTTGACTCACCGTGAAGCCAGCAGCAGCCCCAGGCCCCGTGGCGTGGCAGGGGCAGAGGCAGTGGTTCTGCGCTGCCCACCTGTGCCGCTGCCGTGCCACAATCCCAAGCCCTCTGTGGGCTTTAAAATTCAGGTGTGACCTAGCAGGAGTGAGCAGGGATTGCAGCACTGAGACCCATGATAGATCTGCCGGGCCAGCGGAGCTAGTCCGATCTGCTGGACCTGAGCGGAGCCACCCTTAAAATCCCTGGGGCATTTATACCCTTTGCTCCAGAGCTGCCTCTGCAGTAGGTGGCCCAGCAGCCCTTCTCCCTGGTAAGGGAGCACTGACTGTACTGCTCTTCCCGCTTGTGGCAGCCATGGCACATGATTTATAATCCACTGAAAGGTAGTGTAGTATTTCACCTGAGATTCGTAAATTGGGGGGGGAGGAGGAGTTTAAGTTTTAATGCTGCAGAAAGAGCATCAGCCATCCAAACCGGTGTGGGATCGCAAGAAAAGCGCCATAGGAGTCAAGCCGGTTGGAAACAGCACTACAGCACCACAGCAGGCAGGGGTAAGAGCTAACCCTTAGGAAAGCAGCTGTCAGTCACCCATCCTACATCTCTCTCAGGCACCCTGACAAGCCACTAGATTGGGCCATTCATAAAAGCGAAAGCTGAATGAAGCAGGATTTTAGACGGTGCCTCACCACAGGCGTTCAGTTGTGTATATTGCCTGACCAACTCGGATAGGGCAGGAGGCCTCTCATCCCTTTACCTCTGTCCCATACAGCTCTCTTCCTTCCCTTGGAAAAAACACTGGTTCCTACAATACATCCCTATTCATCCAGTTCCTCAGCAAAGCTGCAGGAAGCTAGCACTTGCTCTCTTCCCTTTCTCTTCGCCATCAGTTACTCCATAGGCCCCCCCATCTGTTAGTGCCTCTTTCCTTGTCCTAGGCCTGGTAAGATACAGCTCGTCTTGGGAGCACAATTAGCCTCACAACTATTGCATGGCTTCTGCATGTGGCAGTGAGGGATGTGCACTGTGCCAAATGCGAACATGAGTTATCTTGTTTAAAAGAGGCAGGTCCTACCCCATTTGTGACTCTCCAACATGGTGAGCACATCTTCATTTTGGAGATTTCATTGCATTTCCATCTCTCCCTCCAAGAGTATAGGTGCTGCCATTTTTCTTAGTTGTTTTTCATTTCCTAGCTGCATTAAGAAACAAAGCACACAAAATTGACTCACTGACAGACTCCGTGTGCATTTTGGGTGTGAGGCTTCAGCACTTTTCACCAAACATGTGGAGATCACATCTCAGTTTCCTTTGGTCAGAATACAGCTTCTATCAGCGCAGGCACTGTTGGGTCAAGTAACAGCTCCCCTCAGTCACACACCTCCTAAATGTTTTCCATCAGCAATATCGGAGGACACATGCATGTTCAGCAGCTTCTCAGCTGCCCTCAGAATCCTCTCAGTGTGTCTCTTTGATGAGAGACATAATAAGTGGAGATTATTCCCACAGGTTAGCATAAGCTTCAGGAACCAAGTCTCCAGAGGCTTCCTCTGTAGCCAGAGGAGGGGAAAGATTTCTTTCATGCAGGACTTCAAATCCTTAAAGTTAGGCCTCAGCTCTGAACTGCCCCTTAAAAGAGCCTATCTCTCTGCCCTGACTGCAGGGGAAGCCCAGGGAGAACAGCTTCCCTAGGCCAAAGTTAAACTTCAAGAATATTCCCCAGAGTATTAATTTGTGATCATATCAACCTGGACTGACCTTCCACATCAGTAGATTTCAAGAGGCACTTGCAGACCTCAAGTTTGAGATATGACAGAAAGAATATCAGTCATGAAGAGAGATTAATTTGTGCAACATTTATTTATCAATTTATTGCAGGATAAGCCGTGCTGCTTTTGTAGCATGTGTGTGAGTTGTATCCCACAGGCTGGCTCCAGTCAGTAGAGTTTGAGATGCTGCTGTGGATTGCATTGGCTTTCATTCATGGCTGTGAAAGGCTGCAGATTTATTATGGGGATGGGAGAGAGGGGAAAGGTTGTACAGGAAGATCCCTGCTTGACCTCCTACCAGTACTGCTGGTGGTAGGCAGGCCCATGGTCATAAGATAAAGTAGCAGCTGTGCATCTTCACAGTTCCCCACATCCACGCTGTGGCTGTCTTCGCCCTCTGGTATCCATTTGTTGCTGATGTCCTTGCTGAAGGACACCAGCTTGGTCACCCTGTCATGCTGATGGGGTTAGACGGCAGGACCACTGACAGATCAGAAGGATTCAGCAGTCTCCTGATGCAGCAAGATATATGGAACAAGCAGGTGGACTTAGGCAATCTCACCTGGTTTGGTAGGATTGCTCTGGCCTGCTGCAGTATGTCTTGCTTTGCAGTGCCAAAAAGGGAGGAGAGGCTGATGAGTGCTTTAGGCTATTGTCATTTCCTCCTCTTTCCATGGCTGTCAGCAAGATGCCTTTAGGCATCATATTAATGAAGTTGTGGCCTTTTGACCATGATGTGGTGCCTGTCATCGTTGATGCTAGCCCTCCTAAGCATATCACTTATTTATTCTCAGCGCAGATGGCACAGACAGAACATTACCCAGCCTGCAGCCATTGTAGGCTAGCAAAAATTATCCTTGTTCGGAAACTCTCTTGAAGGTTCAGCTACCATTCTGCACTTAGACCAGATAGCGACATTGATTGATCATGCCAGGGCACATTAAAAAAAAAAAAAAAAAGAAACACAAGCCAGAGAAGTTGCACAGTCAGGACAGTTCACTATGAGTCTGGACCTGCTCATTTAGCATGCATAGCCCTGCCAGTTTGTTTCAGTAGGAAAATGTTAAGATCACATCCAAAACAGAACTGGGAAATAGTTTTGCTGAAGAGGCCTGCTGGGTTTGAACAGCTTACCATCAGGCAAAAAGCTGCAATACAAGCTTTTTTGGTAGTTCAGCTTTTCAAAAATGTGTCCTACATTCCCCCAAACACCCTTCAGTTTAGGATAGTAAGGTAATTTCCTCCCTCAATGTGATCTCCCATCTTGGGTGGCCCATGAAGGCAACACCACTGACATGCGAAGGCACACATCTTCTTGCTTCTAGTTCCTACTTCCGTTCAACTTTATTGGCCCAAACAGCTGAGTTAGTGTTGTCAAAGCATGTGAGACGAGTCTCTTGTAACAACTGCTACATATAGGTATGACTATTCCTGGCTCAGCCTCACCCCCTTGACCTCTCGCGATGCTCGCAAATGTACCATTGCTGTCCATTGGTCATTACCACTAATACTGTGCTGTCTGTATTTTCTCTTCTCCAGACCTGGGCATCATTTTTCCTCACTGCTCATTGAGATGAATTATTTTATGAATCTCAGTAAAGCTGTGACCTTTGCTGACCTTCTCACACGTCCCAGTGAGGACGTGTACGGACATCAGCACAGTGAGTGTTTCTCTGTTAATCTCTTTCCTGCCCAACGGGATTTCTCCAGGCACACGTGTGCTGTCACCAGCTTACATTCTTCTTCAGCCTGCTGCTGCTGTTTCTGGTATTTATTAATATTTGTATTACCGTAAACCTTTCCACTCTTACACTATGACCCCACTGTTTTAGTCACTGTTTTAAATGGGAAGAATGCAGGGCCTTCAGGAGTGTGGTACCTGCAGCAAAATGAGTAATTGTACTCCACACAGTGCTGCAAAAACACATGGTGCAGGCAAAACAAAATTAAAAAAATGGAAAGTTAACTCCCTTTTTCCAAAGTCTCTTAATTATAGTTGTTAAAGAGTTTACTTGCAATCAGAGTAGGGATGACATTTCAAGCTGAAGAGTGATTATTAAATTGACACTTCCTTTAAAATGTGCCTGAAGTCAAGGCTGATATGCTAATGGAATTTTATTACTAAGAAATGTCTGTTTTAATAAGAAACCATCCTTACCTCTCTTCTAGTAAGTTTGTGTTAAGGGTACACCTACTAAATGTTTTCCATAAGGGCTATCTGGCATTGCAAGTCAGAAAAAAGCTCACTGGAGCATCTCCTTGAAAAGTGAATGCCATAATGTCCCTTGATATTAAAATTAATTTCAAATTCATACATCCCAGAAATGGGTATCGACTACTAGCTATCGGGAGGTACCAAGAGGGAAAGAAGGGAAGCTGTTTAAATACTGTTATCCTTTAAGCCTTTAAAAATAATAGTGGTTAAGGATGTGCAATAAAACAGAGACCAAATCAAAATGGAGTTGGAAATTGCTTGCTGGCGAACTTCAGGGTTCAAAATAGCATTAAACTCTTTCAGCTGCTGTAAAATGATGAGGGTAAGTGTCCACTCCGTTATTGTAGAGAATACAAATTCTCAGATTCGTTGGCTCAGAAAAAGGGAGTTACCTACAGACTGCTCAGGAGGCTTTTCTTACTCCCATGTGAGAACCTGGCCTATGAGGACAGCCGATTGCAGTGCTGGAGGGGCTTCCAGCTGTGAACTGAGCTTGAGTGCCGCGAGGCTTTAACACATGGGCTGTGCTGTCATGCCTTAGGAATGGGCAGGTGGATCCTTCTTGAGAGGTCAAGCCTCTCGAGTTAAGGTCAGGCTCTGTTTTATATAGAAGAAATCTGCTGGGGGAAGAGGAGGGCAAAATTGCCAGCGACTTCAGCTGGAGCACAGCGAAGCCTGTCTCCGGGATATGCAGACGGAGTGGTTAGTTTGATCTCTACAGTACCAAGCAGGAACATTCAGGATGACAAAAAGGCTATGGAAAAATGGTTATACCTTAAGAAACCATGATAAAAGAAGAAGCAGACAAAAATAAATGGTATTCTTTATAAAGAAACACAATTCACTAAAGGGAAACAGAAGAGAGAAAGTAGATGTTTTACATCCAGTTGACATCCATCCACCCTCTTTGTTGATCTGACTTCTTAACTACCCTTGATTTGATAGCAGTGGGGGTTTAACCTGCACACTGCAGATGTTTTCACTGTTGTCTTTAATTTAGCCTGCCGACATCAGGCAGGTTATGCACGTCAAGCCAAGTCTGCAGTCTTCGTTCAGGACTCAGCTGACCTCAGTTGACATTTGGCCTGTATCAGGACAGTGGGAGCAACATGAACATAGAAGAAGGAAGTTTTATTGGGAACAGGAAGTGTAAACGCCATCATCCACAGATGATCATTTGTTTAGTATTAAGAACATGCATTTTTGCATTTCCCAAAATAATTTAGTGCACGCTGATTGCACGCCAAACGTGCTCTGGCTCTCTGTGATACAGTCTAAATGTGGAAGTAATTTCATGTTTCTGTATTCTGGTGTTAATCCCTCTCTTCCTTGTTTCAGACTCTCTTCATTGCAAAAAAACCTTCCAGCAGTGTATGTCACCAAAACAAGACCATTAAAATGTCAGTTTTATCTCCTACACTCATGGTGAGTAGCTGGGAGGGCGTTACTCTGGGAGAAGGTAGGTTACCTTACCACCTCTGTGCTTCCCACTGCTTCTCCTAGAGGAGAAGAGCTTTGATTGGATCAGATGTCTGGCTCGCTGCTGGGGATCTGTATTGTCGCCTGACCTTATCCCACTGAGCCCTGGGTGCTATGTGGGTAGCCACGCTCGCTGGGTGACCTCGTGTTGTGTTCCTGAGAAAGCCAGGTAGGTCCATCCAAAGTTTGCTTGCAGGGCCTTACATCGGGCAACTACCTCCCAGGGTATTTTGGCAAGTTTCTACCACAAGGCTCCCTGGCGTGGTTCCAACAGGGGAAGACTGAGAGTGAATCTGGCTTATTTAACCTTTAGACACTTGTGAGGGAAAGTGTGCAATGGTATTTCAAGCCCTGGCCTGCGGTGTGCCTGGGATTCTTTTTGTCCATATTCCAGCTCAGTGGGACAGAAGTTTAATTTATCAGAAAGTCCATGCTCCAGGGGTCCAGAATAGCAAAAAAGGGAGCAAATTAGATTTGAAAACCATTAGGGCAAGTAAATGAAAAAGCTCACGCTGCCCTGCACGTACTCTATCCAGCTGTATGATTTCCATTCTGAATAAAAATCTGTGTGCCAGGAGCAACTCTTTGATTTTTGAAAGAAATCAAAATAACAAAAGGTAAATAATTACTTAGTAGGTGGGCTAATTCCTTCTTCTTTCCTTGTTTTTGTCCATGATGGAGACAAAAAAGTAGCTTTATACTTAGTGGCTTGGCCGTGCTTCCAACGCTACACCAGCAGAATGGAAAGGCATCCCAAACATTAATATTTTAACTCTTACTTTAAAGCAGTGAGTTCTGGCTTGTATTTTTCACCAAGCTAAATGGTTCAGACATGTGGCAATACCAGTACAGGAAGTAAGACCACCAGGACTGGCTTTTAAGAAGAATCTTCACCTGATATAAATCATTTTTAATTTGAGACAACTTGTGGTCGGTCTCATCATGACCAGTCAAATCAGCTTCCCTGTTTTGTTTAACTAACAAGTAGTATTTTAAGTGCTCTGCAAATACATCATAAAAGGAAAAGTCTGACAAAGTAACAGTGATTACCATTTCAAATGGAAGCATAGTTTATAGAAGCATAATTAGTCATCTGCTCTTAAACAAGAAAAATATGATAGGGAAACCAAAAAGATATCTTTGGGGTTTTAGAGAGATACGGAAGCACGCTAAATAATGGAATGTCATTAGGGTCTACTTTTATTTGAAGGATTAACAGAGCTCTTATCTAGTTGCCTGCCTTTATATCTACTTTTTCTGTGTTCTGCTTAATGGGCTCTGTTCCTTGCATACAGAGAAAAAAAAATCAGCCCTACCCTGTTTACAGCTGAGCTGCAATATATTTAAAATTATTACTTCAGATTTTGTACATTAACTCTGTCTGCTGGCAAGAGGAAAACCCTCTCATATTATAGAATTATGGCTGCAAGCAGTACTGATGAAGGAGCTGCGCAGGCTGGGGCCTGCTCTCTCTTGTCTGGAGGTGTTGACATCAAATCTGTGGTTGTGGTCATGCAGACACTGAAAGGGAGCTTTAGCCTGCCAGTCAAAACATAGCGCAGGATGAAGGTTAGCATTCAGTCAGTCCCAGAGCACAGAAGCTGAGTTAGGTCCACATCCCCTGTGTAGGATTGCAGTGTTTATTCGTGAAACATAGACTCTGGGCAGCAGGTCCATCCCCCTGGCAAATTCACCTGAAATCCATGTGGGAGGGTCAGCAGAGAATCCAGATAGACACGCCAGGGGATGTCTGCACTCACGGCAAGGGCTGGTGCATGGTGCAGGCATCAGTGAGCATGCTAGCTGGGTTTTTCAGCAGCAATTTAGCGAGGCCAGATCAGAGCTGCAAGCCCTGCTGTAAAAGCCTAATACAGAAGTCACCACTGAGCTCCACGCTGCCATGCCTGACCTCTTACAGAGCCCAAAGCTAACCAGCTCAGGGTTAGCTTTGCTGCCCTTAACACCATGGCATGTGCATGCACAGAGTAACCTGGCGAAGAATAGAAAGTAGTGCAGAAAATAGGATTCCGAGAAGTGTCAGAGGAAACTCCACTGATAACTGGTCTACATGGAGAGAAAAGAGGCCCAAGCTCATATGTGAGCTAACTGGAATTTTCTTCTAGATCTCATTAACCTCAGGGATAGAGATTCCAGCAAAGTTGTTGATTTATTTACCATAGATGCACACAAAGGGTACTGCATAACTTAGTGTTCTGGCACTGTGAAAGTTATTTGCAGTAATGAATATTTAAAGTTCTTTGGAGAAAATGGAGTGCATATCCCCCTCCCCCACTAAATTAAAAAAAAAAATTGCAGAGTAACATTCAAAGGCTCATTAGAAGCAGCCAGGGAAAATAGATTACAGAGACTTCAAAGACTCACGATACTGGTTAAGAATCAGCCCTCTTTTTCAAAGGAAATGTTATTAGCTAATCCTTGAAATTTGTTTTTTGGCAGATGACACTATTTCCTGCAGGTGCAGAAACAAGAGGGTATTAAAAGAGTTTTGGTAATGCACAAAACCCCTCCAAACTAGAGTTACGGTTCCATCTGTTCAAGCTCGCCTGAGTGCACTCCTTGGTTTCTCATACATACAGTGAAATGCAGCAGCATTTAAGGAGGAGACTATAACCTGAATAAAGCTGTGCATCTCATCTACTGATATATGTCTGTTAAGGTAATGCCTTTTTTAAAAAAGGGAAAAGAATGCCCTTTTTACTGCTATTATCGGTAACATCAGAGGAACCAATGAGAAAAGCCAATGCAATGTATAGCAGAAACAGTATCTACAGGCAGGCAACAACTGCAGTAATAAAACACCATAAGCATGCAGACAAACTTCATTCCCCTCCACTTTCCTCCTTACGTCAAGTTGGAGATGCTTCAACATATTCTCTCTTTTAAGGTCTTCCTTACAAGGTCCCTTGTGGGCAAATCCCAACTCCTCCATTAGTTGCAAGTCCCTGGTTTTCAGAAAAGACAATGCCAGCCACATCTCACTTCAAGCCTTTTGTTAAGCTGAAAACCTTTGGCTTTGATTTAATACCCAGCAATCTCACAATGATGATTTTCCCACCGAGGCTTTCACCTAGAATTTGGCCCAAAAGATGCCCAAAGCGATGCCTTACTGTTTCCATGGCAACCACTTTCTTGAATTCAAATAAGTAGACCTAAGATGCCCCTAGTAGTTAGTAATCTGAGAAGAAACACCTGAATCAATACAGGGTGATGGAGCAGATGCAAAATCTACAAGGAAGCATATTCCCATTCTCCACCATCCAGTCTGTTTTCTTTTTCTATTCATTTCAAGATACACTCATAGTAAGTTTGTTTTGTAAATTCAATCCAGCCACATACAACTGCATGAAATTCAAATCACGGCCCAACTGAAGTTCACAACTGTAGAAAAGATATGATATGCTTAGTTCATGAAGTCTATCATTAATGATAGAGATTAATGTCTGTGTACATTATGATATGTAACTGTTACAGGGAGGAACTGGCTATCAAGTTTATAATTAATGTTGTTCATTCTATTTGTAATACCAAATGTACTGGAGGTGCTGGTTATCTTTTGATAGTTTAACAAGCACCTCTGGTTATATCAGCTTAGAGAGATAAGAACTAGTTGCGTCGTATCCAAAGATTTTATTAGCAGAAGTTTAGAATGGCCTTGTTAAACAAATGCTGAAAAAACAGATAAGTTTCATAGCTCATCTCAAATAAAGTTAATTGCTGATTTAAAAAAAAATACTAGTAAAGCATACCACTTTACTAAGGAATTTGCATCTGTCCTGAAGAAGATATGTTAAAGTGTTTTTGAGATCTTGAATATGGTATACAGACACTTTCATTTGCCTAGAAGAGGAAGTATCTCTTATTAATCATAATTCCATTCTCTGGAGTGTATTTTTCCTCATACACAATATCAAGCATACAGTGTTGAGGTCTAATATCAGAAAACATGCCAGGATTAGAATTATTATTAGAGCTACCAGCATATCTAGTGCAAAAGAGCCAAAAGATATCATTTGTAAGGGTTAAACTGGTTCAAAACTGAACATTTGTTTGTCTCAGATCTCAAATCAGTCTGCAGTGAACAGAGAGCTGAACACACAAGGTAAGTATTTTGGCCAAGGGCACCTACAGCAAATAGATATTTTCTAGTATATATTTTTAAGATAGATATTATATATATAATATCTCTGAACTAGCCGTGATGAAGCTGGAGCGGGAAGCAGAGTATAGTTGATGACATCAAATGTAATTAATGCAGCTTTATTAGATGGGCATCAGCAACATTATACAAATATGTGTCTGAAATAATTTAAAATGGGCACAAAAATCCACCTATGTCCACACTTCAGCAGTTACATAAACATCTTGGTTTTCCAAAGCTTCTCTTATTGGCCCTTATCATTCTAATTTTATTGACTTTTATGCAGATGCATCAAAATGTCTGCTGAAAAGTTTAATCCAATATAAATACTGTTCAGAGAACAAGAAGGCTCAGGAGACTGGATTTTTGTTAGAAGAGAGATTTAAAACAACACAGGTGTAATGGAATATTGCTCAATGAAAAATAACCCAGAAGTTAGCAAGCAAAATAAATGTTTCTGGAAATAAAAAGGGTAAGTCTTGAGGGCAGAGCATCTGAGCAGAGCCGTATAACTTACTGAAGTTCTCGTTTCCGCTGCATAGATTTATTTCCCCAAAGGTGACAATAAAATGACTGTGGGTGTACTGCAGGATCAATCCTTTTACAAAACTCTTTCCTGTGGGCAGAGTACCTTGACAGCAGTTGGGGGCAAGCAGCGGGGAAAAGTCATTGCAGAAAAAGCACAGGGAAGGAGGTACTCTGACCCTAACATGCAGCTCTTAACTGTGACTGTAAGCACTAAGAAAGGGCCCTCAACCCCTGTACTCCCCCTTTACTTAATTTTATGGATCGGTGAGTTATTCATCTTGCTAAGACCTGGATCACGCTCTAAAAATGCCTGTATCCACCCACGGATTATAGAAGCCCTGGCTTCCTAACTTGGACATCTTCATTACAAACTAGCATCAAGAGTTAGGCAGAAGGAATCTGGGCCCTAATTTGTCCCCTTTGTAGCAAAATACACTCTCAACACCTTCTGTGTTAGATTAGCAACATCAGAGTTTCCAGTGAGCTTCCCAGAGTCTCTTGCTCTTCCTAGCTGGAAGGCAGAGAAAAAAAGACCTCTGGAAGATTCGGAGGGAGTATGTGATACGGAGGGAAAAAAACATCAGAAAAGGAGAGTAGCCGGTGGTTATAAAGGACCTTGCAGATTTTAATGAATCTAGCTAGATCGGAGCAGTGAGCTGGACAACCACAGTTCACAGGAGCTGGTAGTGAATCATCATGTACCTGCTGCATGGAATTTTTGAAAGCCCTGTAGCATCTATTCATCACCCATTTTGTTCAACAAGAAAACATCTCCTTTTCCATTGACTGAAATGGGAGTTCAACTGGAATCTCCACCTGTGAGATCTATGTCAACACCCTTAGAGCTGACCCTGGTACTTGACGTATTGGCTGAAAGTTTTATGTAGAGTTCTCCATGGTTGCTTTTGTGTCTGTTATCAATGTTAGTTTCCAAATGATGTGTGCTTTTTGCCACTTTAATAAAAACTTTTGGCTTGATTAGGTATATTTACTTCTTTGCGCCTATCTTGGCAGCAGCTATGGTTATGCCAACAAATAAAAATGTTTTGGGTATCTGAATAATAACCAAGAGGACTCCCTCCGGTGCTTTACAGCGTAGTCCATGCTAACCACGTGAGGGTCCCTTCTGTGCTGTTGCAGTGATGCTGTTGATTGCAGGATGCATCTAAGCAGAGAGAAGATATGAGAAAGGACAACAGTGTTCAAACGAGTAATGCATGATGAGGAATGAGTAATGCAATAATCTAGAATATTCATGAGATGTGCACCTATGCTACTTCTAGAATTGTATCCAATCTCTCATTCAAAAAGCTTTGATAATCAATCAAGAGGAAGGAGAAGCACAAGAACAGCATTTTTTAAGCTTGTTCTTACAATGTTACCTACATTTGTTACTATTTTAACATTTGTCACAATACTCAAAATCTTACCACAGGCAAAATGTCTCAACAATATTGTTTCAGTTTCAAAACCAGATGCAGAATTCCACTCCTGTGAGTCTGCCTTGACAAGTGTACAACACTGAACATTGTAAAGTAAAATCAAATTGAAGTGGCAATTCAGAAAAATCCATGTGCAGAACACATTAAAAATTCACTGCAACATCACTGATCAAGTATGAGGTCTTAGGTTACATGAACGAGTTAGTAAAGCACAAATTGTTCCTGAGAGCTACTTATCTTGCTCTCCATAATTAATTTAATACCTTAGATGAGGAGAGCAAAGGTTAAGGCTAACTCTCCAGTGGGGGTCACTGTTGAAGAATAGCCTCCAATTTTTCTTCTGTGGAAGTTTAAATGCATTCTAAAAATGCCAGAAATAATCCATAGAGCTCATGTCAATGTATTGGAATTTGATTGGAGCAGTTCACATAAACTGTCAAAGTGAATCCTGGGTGGACCATAGGAAGTAAATTATCAGGTAATTAACACTATGCATAACAAAGACAGGAAACAAAGAGAGGGAGGGAGATGTGAAAGAACTGCTGCATCTGACCCCGGACTGGGGTCAGATGTACTGGATCAAGTCAGATTTATTGGATCGCTCTATTCACAGCATACTGAGTTGCCAAAAAAAGTCATGAGCCTTCATTCCCAACACGACAGAATTTAGAAATCTTGAAATCCCGGTTATCACATTTCAGAGTTGCAAAGCCTTTTCACCCGAACTTGGCTTTACTTTTGGCAGAAATGGAAGAGCCAAAGAACCCCAGGGTGCAACCTGGAGAGGTTTTTGCGCTCTGCAGACCACAGGGGTTCTGCAGAAGGTGTAATGTCCAGGGCAAGAAGCGAGGGGCTGGGAAATGGGTTGTGCATTTCAGTGCATGCACCTGCCCCCTTGTTCTCCAGCCTTCCTGGGGTTAGCTTTTTCCTAGGAAGAGCAAGATCCTTGTGTAGCTGTGAAGAGCAGAGACTGTGCATTTCTGGGTCATGAACTGAACAGTGCATGTAGCTGTGTCCCTGGATTGGTGTGATGTGGCACGCCACTGACCTCAGTGATGTGAGGCCAATTTATACCAGGTGATTGTCCAAGGTAACCATATTTTCCCTTGTTAAACCCTTGATATTAGGAGCTGGTAGCCAGCCACAGGAACTGGAGAGCAAGTGATATGTCCCTGGTGGCTTAATGGATGAGTTGTTTAATAATGATGGGCAATAAATGAGATCAGTACTCCTGCTTTTCTATGGAGCTAGGCTTCTTTTGTACCAGCTGACTGCCTGGCCCATTAACTCTGCTTTGGTAACATTAATGTAGGCCCGTATCTTCACAAGTATCACTTAAGGACTGAATTTCACCCTTTAAATGATAATTACTACTATTCACTGTTGGTATTAGACTTCTTACTGAACCTGCACTAATGCTTCCATTCTGGACTGAAAAATCCCATAAAACTGAAAATATCCCTTTAGAACAGCACCACTGTTATGTGATATGCTGTTTCTTGAGAGCATGATCTTTATTCCTGGTCATATTTGAATTAAAAAGCTGGAATTGCTCTTAATTTCCAAAGGACAGCAGCAGCATTTTTGGGCTCACAAAAGACGTACAGAGTTCCAGGGAAATCTTATCAACAGACATCTACTCTTAATCACACTGTCTTAACTGAACAAAATAACGGTATGTGCTGGGCCACATCTCTCACTCCTGTAAATCAGAGTGACATCATTGGAGCTCTGTCTTTTTTAATGACTAACATTCTAGCTCAGAAACATTCAGGCCATAAAATGGGGAGCAGATAATGCTCCGCTTTACCCAGTATTGTGAGCAAAGAATTGATGAGATATTCAAATAGTTCCAAATATAAAGATGTTAATCCTTGCCTGAAGGGATTATGAATTTCATAATTTTACAGTTCAAGGAGCAGCCTTTACTACCATTAACTGTCTTAAGAAAAACTTTACTGCGAATAGGTGAAGTGGTCTGTGGGTTTCAGTGCATAGGTAGTTGATGCTTCAAACAGTCCTACTGAAGTAGAGCAGAATCAGAGATATCCAGAATACAGACCTTGCATTTCCTACCTACCACAAATGTTTTGTGTATCTTTAAGCCATTAGCATTTGTCAAAGTCAGCCACTCCACAGTACAGAGAAGAAATCTGGAGTGTGGGAGAAACGCAGTTCATTTGTTCTTAAACCGGGACAGGGTTTCGAAGGCACAGCTCTGCCTTTGAGCCATGCTGGTTCCGATGCAGTTCACATGGGATGTGCATCCTTCTAGTACCTAAGAGGATTGTCTTATTAGCCATAAGCACAGGAGTTGCCAGGACTGTAGGAGAACACAGAGAGAGCTCTAGGAAAGAAAATGACATTGCTCTGAGAAATTAACACTGTGGAGACTCAGATTTAAATCTGCTTTTTTTAGGAATGGAGTCTCTGTTGAAGGAGGAAAACTGCTGGCAAAGATAATGCAAAACCTCAGCATGCTCACATAGCTAGGAGCCTCATTCTTTGTTTAACTCTTGTAATCCTGGCATCTTTGAGACTGGGCTATACCACCTGTTTCACTTCTGTGCATATCTGTGTCCTTTCGTGTCCTTTACCCTCCTTACCCATTGCATCCGACTAAGAGTTGAAGTGTCAGCAAATGCTCATCTGGGATTAAATACTCATGGTACAAAAGGGAAAATCAATAGTAACACAAAGTATTTCTTCAGCAGGACTTGGATGTGCTGTAAAGAGAAGATGTGCATTGGCAAAAATGAAAGAAAATGCTACTCCTACCTCACTTGAACAGGTGTAAGTGTGTGTCTATGTGACGTGGTTCCATTGCAGTCTGTTACAATGTGCCAGGTGAGAATTTCAGTTCTGGTCGTTTTATCACCCTCTCCATACATAATACAGAGCACTTCACAGGTGCTTTGAGAACATCTCTTTTTAAAAAATGTTTATGGAAAAAAAAAAAGTTGACACATCACCTTGCAAAAGGCAGTTGCTTTGTTGACCAGATGCCAAACTGAAATACAGACATGGGTGGCAGAAATAAGATTTACTTTAATCCCACTGATCCTGAGCTGTTGATTGGTACAAGGCACCATTATAGCCGGGCAAGCTTCCCAGGCTTATCATTTGTTTCTGTTTGGAGTCATGAGATCCCGGTGGATTCTGAGTTTTTCCCTCACTGCTTGTGCTTCATTTTCTGCTATAAACAATAATGAGGAAAAGAAATCCTATACCTTTGCCAGCAAGTGAAGAAAACTCAAGACAAGCGTTTTGTTGATAACATGTTCTAGCAGGGACGGTGGAATAAGAAGACATGGACCTGACCTCAAGGAGGCTAGAAGTCCACCTGGTTGATTATAGGGCCTTGTTATACTGACTTCGCTGAAGCCTCAAGCCATCGTCAGAAGCTGAAATCATATTTCAGGAAGAAAGGTTTAGTTGGGTTTTGCTTGGGAGGGAGGGGAAGAAATAGAACTTCCTAAACATTTTCCAGAGGATGCGAGGACCACTGGAGAGCTGGTGGGAGCCTGTCAGTGGCTCTCTTCCAACAGCCTTTGAAAGCAGCTTACAGACGTCCAAGGGTCTGTGGATTACAAGGCTGAAAATCAGTTTCTAGACATGAAACACTGACCCAGTCCCATTAACAGTTGCAACCTGTGCAGCCACAGAGAAATAGTGTATTCAGGCCTGAACGCTCACACTATCTAGCTGAAAAATGAGTAGGGTCTGTACAATAAAACGGTCTCTTCATGAAGCAGTCTGCTTTGTTTACTTTTTAAAGCACTGATTTAAAAGCACTGTTGTGTGTTCCAGTTCGACAGAGCTGGATCACAATCTAGAACACTATATTTGGTTTGCTTTATACCTCTTTGGGATATGAACTGTATCTCTGCTGTGTTGTTCAAGATCCTTTGAAAAATTCCTGCCCTGGAAGTCTATCTAGTTGTAGGATAATTAGAAGGATTCAGATCCCAGTATATCCAAAGTATCCCATGTTACAATGCCATCATCAAGATAACACTATCACACCAACAACGCAGTTTGCGTTGAAATAAAAAGATAGTTTTCAATTTCAGGCTTAACTTTGTGTAGCCGTTTGTAGATAAAACTTTAAAGGACAGAAGATGAGTAACAGAAAGCTTCTGAGTCATAGCTTCACCTAGAAAGAAAAGGTGAAAGTTTTAAAGAGAAAAGACCAGTGGAGTTATGTTGATTTTTGCTTTAAGATGCCTTCAAGGATTCATGCCTCAGAGGGGTTTTTGAGACTGTGATTTTTTTTTTTCTATGTTCACATCATCCCTGTAATGGAGCCCCTTCCATTTCTGAGGCTTGTAGGTATTATGGCAATACAGATGATGGCTGGTAGTAAACACAATCTCCTACACACAATGTCATTTGTAGAAAGCAGATGATTGAGAACAGCTCTTATGGTCCCTTTTAGCAGTGGATGAAATTAATTTGCTAACATTTCCCTGTAGTCTCACAAAGAAGCTGAACAACATGGAAATACAAACTGGATAATAAACGTACTTTGTTGATCCAACTCAGCTCTAAGATGTTATCTGTCATTTATAGTGGACATCTTAATATATTTTAAAGGGGAATCTATCTGCATTCTTGAGATCATGAAGTCCTTCCAAACATAATAAAACATGCTGCACCACTGTTGCCACAGCAGAACTTAAGAACTGCTTAACAAAGGTTAACTGCTGTAGTTGTGAGATGCGTAACATTGGTCAACACTTCTGTTTATGTTTGTCCAGCCAACCCAGCTCTTGTCACTTTCCAGAGGAATATTTAAACATATTGATTTATCTACAGCAGTATTATTTGCAAAACGATTAGCTCAGGGATTGAATGATGGCTGGCCATCCTCTCTAGAGTCCTGCCTTCCAGAGCTATGATGCAAGGAAACCCACCTCTGGAAAGGGTTATCTGGCAGAAATGTCAAGTGGAAGCACATAGGTGAGAGGCAGCAGATCCCAGTTCCCCCACATCTCAGGATGCTGCAGGAGCAAGAAAATCCTTCATCTGTGAGAAGCTGCTTGAGGGGAGCAAAAGAAAGCGGCATCTTGCCCCAAGTATCTTAGCCCCTAAATGTGGTGCTTATCTCCATTGCAGGGAACAGGTTCCTTAAAGACTTGCAGCCAGTGCTTACTTGTAGGCCTGATGTTGGGCCGCTGAAGTCAGTGGAAATCTCTGCATTGGTAGTGGTGGATGCAAAGCTGATTCCAAAGCTAGGAACTTATAGTGCTGGAAAGACAAAGAGCATTTTAGCTGCTGCAGTTAACAGAGCAATAACAATTTTCACTATTAAGAGACTGCCTCATTATACTGGAAAAAGCATCTGTGAACACCCTTAATTTGCAATAGTATTGTCCTTGCAAGGAATTATTACAGTGGGATCAGAAAATTGCTCCAGTAAGTTAACTGAATTTCTTTTAAAATTGCTCTCCTAACAATTTTACCAGTGAGCTCCTTCTCCCATTGGACAGTAGGCATCTCTACATTTGTTCCCGTCAAGAGATGGGCAGCTCAGAGATCTCTCCGATGTGCTAGCTTCTTCTGATTACATACAGTTTACACTTTTGACAGATCATATAAATAGTCTTATTTAAAGCAGACCTGATGATCTCTTAATGCTTTTCAAGGCAAAGGTTTCAAAAGAGTTTTCTCTTCAATTTAGTTTATGGCAGCACTGTATTTCACAGCTGGTTTTAATGTATTTTTGGAGACTATATGGAATCAGTAATTGAGTTATAAGGTATGTATATCGGAAGGAGCCACAGTTACCATTCTCTGGCAAACTGTTAGATCAAATGAACTGAATCTCCTCTACTTTATTGCCTATTTAATTCTTGAATGGTCACTGAATCGTGGGAGTAGGAAAACTGCCAACTTTGGTCACACTCTTGATTGGGCTATGTCATAAAGGACTGGAAAGTGAGGGTTTTCTGTAATCTCGATTCAGAGAGCGAAACTTCCAGGTAGGTGGCCAGGGGCTTCTTTTGCCTCCTTGCATAGATGAATAGCAAGAGGAAGCAGCTCTTCAGCCTATGGTCAAAATCTCTAGGGAACAGCTAACCCCACCAGGGAGCAGGACCATAAAAGTGCTTACATTCCCAAATGCCAGCTTGCTGCTAATAGTAGTTTTTCCAAGCACTGCCAGAAGTGGGACAGCAGATTAGTTGGAGAGGTAAGTCATGGCTGCTGCTGCTGCAGTCACAGCATAGAAGAATGTGACTGACAACTGAGCCTGAGGAATTCAAATGACAATGTCTTAGGAATAACATTGTTGTTGACATAGTGGTGCTTGGAAACAGGTCCACAAGTGCAAAACTTCTTTTATTTTTCCAGGGCAGCAATTTCACATTTTTTTGATGCTTTGTTCTGCTTTTAAGCATAGGAAGAATCTTTTAGGCCATGTGGCATATGTATTGCCTACACATTCCCTCTGGAAAAACAAAAGCTATGCATTTATCCTATGGCCATACACCTCCAGGAACACTGATGCACTACCAGATGTGTGCAGCTGGAGGCTTCACTTCTGCACTATTTTTCTAGGCCATGCTGCTCTGCATTGGTAGCCCAGAGCAGCCATGGGAGTGGGCGCTCTGTCTGAAGGGAGCTCTAGCTAAGCCACTGAAATGCTTTGCAGAGCTGAGTAAAGGACTGCTTTTGTGTAAGCCAGCTTGGATACCAGAAATTGTACAATCACATGGTACTCTACCTGGGCTAATAATGCTAATAGCAGAGCATATGCTGCCTCAGGTGTATGAGAAGCAAGTATAAAGCTATCTTGGGCATCTCTGCACAGGGTATACCATGTCTGCTAGCCACACCTTAAATGTGCTAGTAGGAAAGAAATAAGAACATATGAAAAAATTGATGGTGTCAGACCAGAGATCCACCTATCCCAGTGTTATCTCCAACAGTGGCAATAGTAAATGCTGGTCAGGGAGAGCATACAAGCCAGGCTACTTTTCCCTTATACCCCAGCATCCACAGCTGTTGTATTTGGGGTGCCAGAGGGTACATCCCAGCCTTCTACCTCCTTTCCTGTTTGTTTATATAACTGTTGTCCATGAATTTGCCCAGTCTGTCTAAGGCAATAGGGTGGAAATGTGTTGTGGGCAATGTGACTGGCAAGAGAGATGTAGTTAAGGTCTTATGAATGAATGTCATCTTAATGTGTAAATAAACTCAGGTCACACCTCACTGTGGGTTTACTGAGGTCACTGACACAACCCATTTGTTTTAATGGGCACAATAAAATGACCAGAGGCTAATAGAAAATCCAGGCACCGAAACTTAGTGACTGTTTTACATTTGCATGGCAAGCAGTCAGCTTTTAAACTGCTATCCTGGGCATTGTCGAGCTCTCCTTTTCCAGCAGACTGAAGCTACTGGATAGGAGTCAGTGCGGGAGCTCAGTACTGTGGCAAAGGCAAGAAGTGTACTCAAGGAAAAGGCCCTACAATAGTATTTGGGCAGACTTTGTGCTCCTGATGATTCGTTGAGTTGTTTGCTTGTTTCCAAATGATTTCACCTCAAGTATCACTGTCCTTTGTTCTGGCAGGTGGCTTCTGTCCTCACACGAGCATCATCCGTATGTTGCACAACCATCTGAGGATTTGGTGGTGATCTCCCTGGGAGAGAAGTAATGTGGAGTTTTCCTGAATTCACAGAAACATTGCTTCTGCAGCAGAGGTGCTCAGATAGCATGCCAGCAATGCCTTCCTTCCAGTATCTTGGCTCACATCTACAGTGGTTCCCTGGGAGACACTTTCCCTCAAAAGCTGTCTCTGATGAGCCACCAAAGCAAACAAAATTCTGCTATTAGAGAGACTTCTGCAACAAGCTCCACTGCCTTTACTGGGAAATAGTCTTATAAAAAACACAGTGCAACAGCACAGTATGGCTGAACACATCCTGATAGAGTCAGACCCCAAACAAATAAATGAGAAAGATGACCTGGAGCAGCACCACCTTGTGCTATCTACCATTACCACAGTGTCAAAAACCACCAGTAGTTTTTCACTACTGTCATCCCTACATGGTTTCTCTAAGCTTCAGGAAAGACTGCGGAGAAAAACAAGCCTGTTTCTAAGTGGATTTCTATTTGTTACATGGAAATCTCTATCTCTGCTGGTCACATTATCCAGAGATCACAAAAGAAAAAACATTGAAAACCACTGTCCTATTTAATCCATATTAGACCTGTGCAAAAACAGAGCTGTTTCACACACTCCCCCTCTGGTGTTCAGGGGGACATGTGGGTGTGGAGTAGGGAGACTCTTTTTTGTGATATTCTTCTTCTTTGGCCTCTCAACGGCCTGAGGGAGGAAGAGGCTGAGCTCCCCCTGCAAGATGGAGCCTGTGAGAAGGTGGCTGCTCTCCAAAGTGCTTTTGCCTGCAGGATTAATGCCCATGGGAGCTCATGGTGAAAGCATGAGAGGAAACGTGCTTGTTCTTTCACTGTCATTATAGGAGAAGCTCTTTGTAAGGTGGATCTAGGGAATATTTGGGACACCTATTTCCCTTCAGCATTTAATGTACAAAATGAAGGGGAATAGCTTGTTTTTGCTGAAACAGGTTCATCAGACATCAACACAAGTACAAAACACTAAGACTTCTGGTGTTTTCAAATGTAATTGTGAAGTCTTTGCACAGAACCAATCCAGATAAGCACAACATTAAATTAACTCTACAAAATCACCTATTTCCTTTTTTTACTACATATATAGGAAAGTGCTAGGGAAATAACCATGTCGCTTCAAAGGAGAAATTGAAGGGACATAAAGCTACTCATATGAATAAAATAAATCATATTATATACTCATTTTCAAGGTGAAGTCATTTCTGCATATTTCCAAAGTGTTCAATAGCTTCTCAGTTCTTTTAACACTGCCTGTACTTAATTATGGATACTTTATCCTTGGAGCAAGGCTTAAGGAACTGCAGTGGTCTCTCCTTGACCTGGTGTGAAGGAGGTGAGGGAGAGGGGTAGGGAGGGTGGAGGAGAGCAGCAAAATGTTGTCACACTAATCCACCACCCCTCCAGCATGCCAGGACACCCTGGCTCTGTAGCAGGACCACCCCACCACAGCCTGCAGAGGAGCACCCCACAGTGCAGGGAGGAGGGTGCATAGTGCAAGGAGGGAAAAGCTGAAGCAGATCGGGCTCTGGCCCCTGCAGACCTGCTGTGCGGTGTGCCTCTGCGGCTCCCTCAGGCAGGACTAGACACCCCCTGGCCCCACACAGCCAATGGCACCTGCTCAGCTGGTCGTGTGTCAGCACTGCTGGTGCAGGTGCCCAAGACATCTTGTCTGGCCCAGTAAAGCCACTCCTCTGTGGTTCACATTGTGATAGGTCTCCACTGACAAAACTGCACAGCAGTGCCATAAGTGAACTGGAGCACAAGGAATGCTTTCATTCTCGGAGTATTTATTTGCTTTGGCTGCATAGCTCTCTCCTGTGTCCGTAACTCTATAGCCTTCATCAATAGATACAGATCAGCATTTGTATGCTCAGCACCTTTGCTTGCATCTGAATTTTTTCCAGACCAACAAAGTTACGTATGCCTGGCCAATGTGTCTAATGCATGTAAACTTCCTCATTTCTGTTCCTACCTATAGTAGCTGGCTGCCTGTGATTAGTCTCCTAAATAGCAAGGATGGACCAGACATGCTTTTAATTCAAAGACATAACCTCTAGGCACATTATTCAGGGATCACTATCTCCTAAGAGAAGTTGCTTGCCCTGTAATATACATATTTACATTTCATGTGGTATGCCATCTAGAACACGTTATTTCCAGAGAGCTAAATACAGCAGAAAATTATACTTAATATTTTAATAACCTTTAACTGTGAGCTCACACATCACTACCATATAAAGGCAGAGACCCAGGAAAAAAAAATATTTATGGGCTAAATTTAGAGTAACTATGTAATTCACTCAAAATTATTGCAAATTTTCACCTCTTTAATGAAGGCAGGTTTGGTTTATTGAGCTTGTCCATGCAGAGCCATCTGAAGTTATCAAGCTCTAGCAGGACAAATGCTGATGCTCACCTATGGAGCTTCCTCTCCCAAGTACAGAACCCTGCAGTGCCACCACAACCTTCCATACTGACGGGGTCCCTGATTTATGTCTTTTTTAGCTTACGACTAACTTTTTCCCCCAATGACAGTCCTCAAGATTTAAAATTCAAGTGAGAGAGGGTCAGCATGCTCTTAAAAAGCCACTTGTCCCTCAATTCCCTTGTGGGAAATACCCCAGATTGGACTGTAATGCTCTCCTCTGCTTCCTTCCATGGGTTAGCAAGGAGAAAATCCAGATGTAGCTTCGCAGCCCCAGTGGAGAGCAAGCTATCAAGGAGAGAGAAGCCACAGAGGCAGCAGTCACCAGCCCTAAAGGACAGGTTTTGACCCTCAATAGAAAGATCTTCCTTTTCCAGGATCTGGTGGACTCCCAGAAGGGCTAGCCCCTGTCCCCTCCCAGACAAGGGAGCATCACAGCTATCCATGTCGAATAATATCCATGTCCTTAAGAGCTGTGTAGCAGGAAGAGAGTAAATTTGCTCCCCCTGAAAGCCTCTCCTTCCCCACTCCAGGTGAACAGACAAGTGGTAGAAGATACTGTGAGAGGAGAGAACAGCAAGGAGCAGAAACCCAGGGAGAGAAGGATGTGCGCCCTTTCCCAGCTTCATGAGCAAGGCTTCATGGAGCTGTCAGGCACATCTCAGGACTTCACACATTTGTATTTCTCTCTTCAGGATCTGTGGATCACCGTACTGAGATTCCTGTGAGTGGCACGCCACATCAGCAGTGCTGCAGCTAACATGCATCCCACAGAGCACAATTTGTTGTAAGTTCAGAATCCCTCTCATTTGCAATAATATCATGTGATTACCAGGCCTGAGGACCCTCACAGTGAGACTGCTGGCAGTATGAAGAAAAAGAAAAATCACTATTTTCTTAACAGCAACATAGTATGCAGCCTTTACAGCTCAGCGCATCTGAGAGCTGACCGTGCTCAGAGAATGCATATCCAGAGCACATCTATCGCTCCAGTGACTCTCCCTGCTTCAGGCAGAAAAGATGCAAGAAGTACGTTTCCCATTAGCAGGGTACCCCGGAGGACCACACAAGCACATTCCTCGCCATCCCCTCGAGAAATACACGGCCTCCAGCCTTTCACTGTGTCAGCACAAAGAGTAATTCACATGCATATGAATGCATTTGGCTAATCATAGTGTAGGGATAATTCTCTGTATATAATTACATGCTGTACTAGGCAGTTAACACTGCGGGGATGTTAAGGTCTGTGTATTTATAGGAAGGGGGATGGAAGGTCATTATGCAATGTTCACAGGGCAGATGGGCAGTTTCAGGCCTGCTGGTAGATTTTGCATAGATATTGAGCTGAAATCTATATCTAAATCAGTGCAGCCCTCATTAAAGCCTAAAATAGGTGTTGCTGGTAAGATGCAGTTTAAAGTCTTTCCTCTTATCTTTCTCAAAAACTTATGTCTTTGCATAGGGATCTCCATCATATTGATAACTGAAGCTGCCAGACTTGCTAGATTACCAAAAAGTTTGGTCTTATGCACCACGTTCACTGACTCATTTTCAGAAGCTTTGAGCAGCTCTATATCCCACAGATGGCAAGGGATCAGCAAGTATCTCGTATCTCTGAATATCACAACATCTTTGTCTAGGATTGAGGCTTTCTGAAATCTGAGAGTCAAGGAGGAACATGGAGCCCCTCAAGTAGAAAATAACCTCAAGACGGAACACCCTTTTACCCGTTTTTTAAACAAATCAAGAAAAATACAGTCCAAATTGGAAAAGTAAAGTAGAGCAAAATCCTTTAATTAGATGTCAAAGGGAAGGGGAGGAAGGCAGTTCACAATATGAGGGATAAAAGTTACAAGAAAATTCAGAAGTATCAGGAACTCAGCAGCAAGAGATCCAAGTATTCACGAAATATGAGGCTGGTTTCCAGAGCTGAGAAACTGAGGTAGAAAATCATGAGTTTTTAAAGAACAAAAACTTCTATTCCAGTTTCTGAGCCTCGTGAAGATACACGAAACTTCTTTTGTTCTAATTCATTTTTGCTTTGCTGTCACCACCGCTAGAAGCTTAATTCTTACAAGTCAAGCCTGAAATTCTTGAACCATTAGCTGTCTTTCTGAGACACACTAAATATCAACAGACTATGAGAAAGTCTTAGAACTGGCAAGACTGAATCAGGAACCCCTAGTGTCAGAGCAAACCCAAACAGAGACAACATGAATTGCTGACTGAAGCCAGGGCAAATCTCCCTGTAAATCCTGCGTGAGCCAGTAATTCTCTCTGTGACCCTTGGCAAGTCATCTGCTCTTGGTTTGTTCCTCTGTCTACTCAGCTGGAAAGCTGGGTTAAAAAAGGAGAAAAAGCAGGAACTGACCAAAAACCAGATGCCGAGTATGAGCTAAGCCTTTCTGGGTAAATAAATTATTTTGAAATAATTATAATAATACAAAATGTTCAACATGCCTCGTGTTTTACTTTATGCCTTTACTGCTGGACCTGAGCCCATTTACCCCAAAAGGATGAATATGACGACACTTGAAGGGAGGGATCTGGTGCCAAATCAATAGGGCGAACCATCAATCCTTGCAGGGAATATGGGACTGCCAAAGACAACACTGTGATAACAGTCAATCCCACGGACATTTCCAACCCAGCTCATGGTCGAGGCCAAGTACAAGGCCAAATGGTTTTCTCCTACACAGAAAGGGAGGAAGAAGCTGGTGGGGGACCCAGGAAAGCCCCTGAGCTGATCTCTGTGGGGTGAGGAAGCCCTGCAGGGGGCTCAAGGCAAGACCTCCTGCTGGGCAGAGACCAGGTTGCACCCTGTGTACTGCTCCCGCAGTTTCAGCCCACCAGCAGGCAACTTTCGCTAAATCCCACCTAGGTCCATAACAGCTCAGACTTGATAACCTTCCAGTCACATTGCAGAAGCCATTTGTTAGATGAAATTTTGGGAAGAGGTTGAGGACATATGCCAGAAACAAGGGGGAAAAGGTTTTTTTTTTTTCTTGTAGCTTTGATTTACTGCTGGAGCTCACTTACTACTATTTATTTACTGCTGTTGGCAGGCTGAGTGTGCATGTTGCCTAACAGATTTATCTGTAAACTGCTGGGTGGTCACTATTCTTGTGTTGTAAGATTAATTGTCGAGACTCTGAGGGCATTTGGTACTGGGAAGTTTAAGCTATCTAAATAAAATAACAATGCCTTTTTCTCCATGGCCTCATTCATCTGCACTAGGAAAGTCAGGACCTGTAACAGACTAGCAGTGCAACTCCTTAAGCAATGGGGAGGAACAGTGGCAATGCAGGGCAGAGAAAGCTTTTTTTTACCTTATCAGTTAATTCTCCAGACACAGTAAGGCAGCACAGTGCTGAAAATGCCTGCTGAAAACTTATCTTGTTGCTCCCCTGTTCCTATGGGAACACCATAGCTATGGGCTGTAAATATTTCACTCTCATGGGTTTCTAGACCTGCTGGCTCTATCTAGCCCCTAGTGACGAGCACACAATACTCGCTCAGTGGTTGGCTTAGAAACTAACGTCTATGACCTCGGAAGGAGCTAATTCTTCATTTGGCACCTAAATATTATTGATTTCCCTTGGTTTGATTTGGAGGTCAGTACAAAAATCCTGCCTGATCTGTGCTGAAAAGCTGATAATCAATGATAAGTATAGTTAACTCTTTAATTGCAAATAGTCTGGGCTGAGCTTTCCTTTGTGTCCTACCACAGTGGTGACAAACAAGTGAGTGTAAAAAATTTTCACAGAAAGCACTGAGTTGGCACATATCTGGCACATTTTCTCAGTTCAACTATCACAGAATCACAGAATGGCTGGAGTTGGAAGGCACGCCTGGAGATCATCTAGTCCAACACTCCTGCTCAAGCAGGGTCACCTAGGGCACGTTGGTCAGGACCCTGTCCAGACAGCTTTTGATTATCTCCAAAGAAGGAGACTCCACAGCCTCTCTAGGAAACCTCTTCCAGTGCTCTGTCACCCTCAAAGTAAAGTTTTTCCTCATATTCAGACGGCCCTTCCTGTGTTTCGGTTTGTGCCCATTGCCTCTCGTCCTATCTCTGGGCACCACTGAGAAGAGTCTGTCCCCATCCAGTTTACACCCTCCCTTCAGATACTTAAACACATTAATAAGATCCCCCCTCAGTCTTTTCTCCAGGCTGAAGAGTCCCAGTTCTCTCAGCCTTGAAGAGGTCAGTGATTTGGAGTGGTAGGGAAATTGCTGGTTCCCACTCCTCATTGGCCATCCTGTGATCATAAACAGTTATAAAATGAAAGCACGAGACTTTCGGTGCCTGCCTATGTCACCCTTGCCTGTGGCTTCTCTTTCTTGAGCTGTGAACAACACCTGCAAAGCCACAAGCGAATATTTTCATAGCACAAGGCCAGTGAACACCACTGACTTTGTGGCCCTGCAGTGCAGCCCTTGCGCCCACGGTTACACGTGCCCAATGGCAAGAGAGGGGCTCTTCGGGACACCATGTGTGCTCACATCAATGTTGTAGGAGGTGAGTTTCGTGAGTAATGAAGGGTTAACACAAGTCCTATTCCCTGGCAGGGTATAATGGAACATACTGAACAGATGCATACCGCAGAATTAAAGTACCAGTAATTATTGTGTTTATTTTTAAAATAATTCTTAGGGTGAGGAGACAACTACACTATAGAGGGTATTTTTATACTGATTAATTTTATGGATTTGCACTGAGTAAGAGTAAATTTGCTTGCCAAATCAAATATCAGTTTTAATAAAGCTTTCAGGACGTTGCCAGTCTAGGAACATAGGATGCCATTTTTCTGGGGTGTATAGATTGCTGGCTGGGATTTTTTTCTTTTTATACTTCAGTAACCCCTTTTTGGCATGAGCATCAGCCTCTCATTTCCTTACAACTGAGCAGGCAATAACAAGAGCTTAGACACACAGGGACTTCTACTAAACTCACAAATACAGACAGCAAGCAGAAGCTTTACAAAAGCATGGCCAGGCTCTGCAGCCAGACTTTGAACAGCAAATAACCTCATTGTGGGGTTTTAACTCTCCAGAGGATTTTTAACTCTCAGACAGTCCACAGTACAGAAAGTCCAAGTGCAAGCTAAAACCAGGGCTGAGAAACGTGCCATGCCAGATGGAAACAAGGACACCTCCAACAACAGAAATGTCCACTTTTCCTTTTCTGTCTGACCCTGTCTGACATAGGATTTGCACAGCAGCCCATCAAGGAGGAGAGGTTGCTGTGCATGTGGAGGCTTACGAACTGGCCCGATGCCCAGAGATGGTCCTGGCTCCCCACATATGCACGCACCCTTTTTTTCCATCCATCAGTGGCACAGCATGGGAGAAAGGGTGGAAAGGGAGCAAAGGACTGACGCAAAGTTTCTTTCACTAGCCCTGGACCTCCCTACTACTTTTTACGGGCCACACCAGCCCTGGATGATGAGATCTCTCTGGAGACCCCTGATCAGGAAGGAGAGGTGAGATCTCAGTTTATGAGCTACTGGTATATGGAAGGACCTAACCAGCCAGCTCCAGAGGTTTGTGGGAGCTGATCTTTCCTCTCACCCAGCCAAAATGACCAACCAGATTTCATGCTGCAGGACAAAATTACAAACATTACCTCCTAGTGGTGGAAGCCACTTGCTGAGCCTCATGAAAACCCTGACAATCTGCCAAGGATTAGGATTGCTTAATCAATGGCCACAGACCAGCTCACCCCAAACTGGAGGATAAAAACAGTTTGGACTTGGCCACTCAAGTTTTCGGAGATTATCATTGCAGGAGCTTCACACCGAATGCCAAGGTCTGCCGAAACCACCTGCAAACATTGCCCGCTGAGGAGACCCTGGAGGCCATTGGGAAAGTAAGGCTGCTCTGGCCAAGGCTTTCTGTACGCCTAACTTGTGATCATAAAAAATGGATGACAAGGGGCACTTTGTTCTCTGTAAGTGATGGCCAACCCCATGCGACACAGCCCCACAAGTCCCCCTCCTCTGCCTTTTGTAACTTTGGAAATATAGGTTCAGCTGACTGTACTGTATCCGGGACAGGCTGAATAATCAGTGAACACATTTGTAAATTCAACACATGGAAAAGTTTCACTCTCAGCCTTTGAGCACAGTTTATTAGTGACAAAGTCAGATCAGAAGGTTCTGCAAGAGCTGAACTCCATTTTCTTTATTTTTTTCTTTTGCAGTAAGATATTTTTCAAAAGCAGAATTTTTTTTTTTAACAGAGAGACCTTTTTGCTTCTCTCAGCAAAATTGAAGCATTCTTGTCTGTAAAAATGTCACATTTTCACCTAGGGCAAATTCATGGAAATTTACAAAGATTTACAACAAGAAGCAAAGTTTTAATTTTCATGAATTTGCCCCGGGTGGAAATGTGACAGTTTTACAGAGAGGAATGTACCATTCTCCTCGGCAGAAGAGTATTTTCCTAAAGAAATAGCAGTTCAATTTTAAAAGCTGCCTTCAATTACATTTTTTAAGGCTACAAAAGGAAAGCGTAATGCACTCATAAAACTTACTCCTTTCTCATTTTGCTGCAAACAGGAGCTTCTCAGTTATATAGGCAGTATTACTTTTATTGCAGTTACATTTAGGATCCTTACTCATGGATCAAGGCCCCCTCGCGCTAGGTACTGTGTTGAGAGGCAGCATACGGCTCATTCTTGCTTCAGAGAGCCGAGCCCCCATGGCAAGAGACTGCAGCGTGGGGGAGCACATGGAAACGAGACAACAGATCATCAGCAGAAAAAGTTTGAAGTTATTTACTGCGACCCCTCTGTCTCAAGCTGAGAGAGAGGGGTCACGACCCATCAAACTCCAAAATCTTTGAATTTGAATTGAGGATTAGGGACAGACTAGGAACAATCTCAGCCAGCTGCAGCAGTCAGAAAAAGATGAGGTGCAATGCCATTAACGCAAAATTTTGCATTTATCTGTAAGTATCATTCTGTCAGTTGGAATAGCAAATGGATTATATTTGAAGAGGAGACTGATGTAAAACACCAGGACAGAGTGCCAGAAAGCAGAGAAAGATCCAGGGGTGACTGTGGGGTGAGAAGCCAGTCGTGAGCCAACAATGCTGTGCTGCTGCAGAAACTGCAAGCTGGGATACAGCACCAGGAGCATCAGTTATAAGCCATTTGACATACCTTTGGTCTACTCCCTGCTAGGAAGGCCTCAGCTGCAATATATTGTTTACTTCAAACACTTTTTTTTTTTTTTTAAGGAAAAAAAAGATTTGCCCAAATCCAGGTCTCCAAAGTTGCAAAAACAATTAGAGATCTAGAAAACACTATTTATGAAGCAAAACTGAAGGAAATGGGTTGTTTAGTCTAGAAAAAGACAAAACTTAAGGGAGACAACAACAATCTTTAAATACATCAAAGTTATCTGTGAAGATGCGAGAATAATTCTGTTCTCCATGTTCATTGATGGTGGGGTCAGAAATAATGGGCTTAGATAGTTGCAAAGGAGATTTGGAATAAACATGGAAAAAATTCTAATAGTAAGGATGATTAAGCACCAGATAGATAGACTGGCTGGGGAAACTGTTACATCTCCATCATTTTTAGTTTGTTTTTGAATAACAGCTTAGGCAAACATCTGTTGTGAACGGCTTAGGTGCAAGCTGATCCTGCTCTTGGGCCGGGAAGGGATCAGATCTGTAGCAAGCCATCGAGGTGCTTTGAACCACACAAACCAGTCTACTGAAGCTGCCTTCTCCTGTGAGGCACAACAAATCCCTATGGGACAGTGAGGAGGCACGGGTGAGAAACTCTGAGAAATGTTGGGCAAGACCATCTCTTGCGATCCTTTCAAACTTTGTTTTTAAGATTTATGGCACGTAGAGTGCAAAATATTCTGTGGCATGTATTATAGCTTCCAGCCTTTGATATGTACATATGCTGGAGTTTAAGGAAGTCACTGATGATTCTCAGTGCTTTGAAGTTTGGTGCGATCTTGCAGCTTTTTGGGAACACGATGGGCACCTGCCCTCTGGAAGCCAAAGTAAAGGCTTTCGGTCTTTTAAATGATTACTCCTGTTGGGCACCCACGTTCACTCATCTTGCCTGAAAATTCAAAGGTATCTCTGCTTTGCAGTCTTTTCCAGACTAATTTGGGGCAACACATAATCAGTGTTCATAAAAAAAGATGATTGCTCTAAGAAAATGTAGAAATGGAATACAGGAAACACGTGGTTACATACATCAACAAGAAATACAACCAGTGAGACTTGAGTACAAGACTCAATCATAATTATAAAAACACAGAAAGAAAAGATTCAGTAGACTTGCAGAACAACTAGAAACTTGTACTCTCCTCAGGTTTGTTCTTGTGGTTTAAAGATTTGGGTCAGACCACACAGATCACAGGCAGTTTGAAATGACAAGGGAGGGAGGCGGAGAGACCTGCACCACAGAAGATGAAACTCTAGAAGGGATTTGTAGTAAGTGCCTCAGTTTTACCCATCTAAAATCCCTTTTAAGTGGAATAAGAAAGGGAGACTATGGATGCCACACATCCTGCTACTTCAGTTATTTTAGGTACTACTGCATGGCTTTGGAAAGGCCATATCGGATACTGAAGGCATGAGCAGATGAAGAAGATACCTCGAATACTCTGCAGCTCTTCCCCTGTGGTATGTAGCTGATCCTGCAAATGGGGAAGATATTTCGCTGTTACTGGGATAGGAGCATGTGCTTGGGCAGTTGCCCAGCAGAAAGACACACTGTAACATGTAGTCATTAAGCCTTATGGCACCTTGTTTGTTCCTTACACGTGCCATAACGCTTTTGCAAAACATCTACTCAGCCATCCTGGCATCACAGGCACATGCACGTCTCCATACCTATCCTGCTGACCCCACAGATTTTGCCCAAACCCAGTCTTGAAAAGGCAGAGCAATTACCCCACATTGCTCCAGCTGGGGGACGAAACATCTGGAGAGCATACACAGTCCCTCACTCCATCATCTGTAACGCTGCTCTGTACAGTGTATTTCTGCCCACAGCAACAAACAGTAAGGACTAGGCATACAGCAAAAAAAAATTCTAACTATTCTCAGACCGGTTCTGCCTCAGGAAGGTGATGCACTTGGGTTACAGGGAGCTTTCCCTGCAGTGCTGCCCTTCTGTCTGGCATCAGTGCAGCTCTGGTGACAGATAAGATGACTGGAGAAACATGAACACAGGCAACGGTGGGAGATTTTCAGAAGGCATACCCACACAGGGACCAGGTTTCCAGCAGCCAAAGCAAGAGTGTGCATGCAGTGTGTGAAGCTGCACTGTCAGTGCTGTCATGAAGATTAGAAGAGGGTGGAAGATTTGCCTATGTGTACACAACAGTCTGAGTTTTCTTCCAAGATTTTCAGGGGAAGTGTGATTCCCTACCTTTGAAGAAAATGACTAATTACGACAAGATGTGTGCTTTGTGCTTGAGCTCCCTTCCCTCACAGGAATTTTTTTTTCCTTTTCCAAGGAATCATCTCTTCTTTTTCAGGGGAAGGCGGAGGTGGAAGTGCCCAGGACAGTGCCCTTCCAGTGGTGAAGAGAGGTCCTATGGGTAATATTTTTGCTGCCAGGTGTTCTCCTGCTTCTCAACTTCATGATACCCCTGAAAGACCTGGACAGATGTGCCAAAGGTGTGTATATGTACATGTGAGTGGGGGATGAGGGGAAAGAGTGGGAAGGAAGAGAAAAAAAAAAATTTGAGACAGAGTTTTCACAAGAAAAGAGTCTGGAAGTCCGGTTTCCTATGGAGACTGATTCATTTCACCTTGAAGCACAAGTGTGGTTGCTAGTTTAATCCGCACAAAGCCACAAAGAACTTCCACTGCAGAGTTCATTAGGCTTTGACAAACTATATGCACTGGGCTGTGTGTGCTTGCCGGACTCTCCTGAGACAGTGGAAAGTATTTAATACACAAGCAAACATCTTATAAAGGAAGGTATCCTTTCCTCATATATCTCCACATAATGCATTTTTGAAAGATTTATTCAGCGTAATTTCATTATTACTGAGATGCCCTCAAGCCTCCAGGAACAGTTTTGGCCTTGGCTAAGGATGGGAAGTCAAGGAATTCAGCTCTGAAAACAGCCTTTCCAAAGGGCTCTCAAGTTTGGTGGCACAATTTTAAGCAGGAACTTCCCAGTTCAGTGCTCATGTGGAAAAAAAAGAAAAAAGAGTATGTTTTAATTCACCAGCTCAGCCCTCACAAAGTATTACTGTGTTTCCTTCCCAGCTCTGGGAAGTGCCTAGGGAATTAAGAGCTTATTTTCTTAACGGGTACCTGCTTCAGTTGGTTCCAATGATCTATTTTCAACTTCCTTTTAGCCAGGCTAATTCACTTCATGCAGTTAAGGGAAAAATAACAATCAAATTAGATCATATTATCAGCATAGGATAAAATAGTAGTGGATTTTTTTAAGCATTTTATCTCAATGGCACAATTTGGACCAAATCCAAACACTCACAAATTCTGTAAATTTGCTTTTAAGAGCCCAGCAGGGGGTTTTAATGGAAAGAGGTCTAGTATATGAAAGAATTTTTGAACAGTCAAGCCCATTTACTGCAAGATTTAATATGATTTTTGCTGTTTGATTTGTGAAAGCCTATATTTCTGGTTGCTACTTCCCGACTTTATGTTTTTTATAAAAATACAGGAAAGTTTTTGCTTTTTAAAAAATTTATTACATTAAATAGCAAAACAACCAAGACTTTAATAGGACTGCTGTTCTAGCTTTAAAAGTCTGAGCTTTGTAGGGAAAGTAACATCTTTTATTAGAGCTACTGATATTCCTTGGAAAAACAGACAAGTCACTGGATACACAGGTCTGAAGTGGAAGCAGAAATCTTCAAAGCCTGGTCCTGGCTGAGAGTAGTTGCTTCAAGTTTAACCTATACGAACCTTACCTCAGACTGAAAATGACAGATATGATGTTCTCCAGTGCCCTGGATATCTCAGGCCTTACAGAGCACAGTATGGGACACAATTATTTTGATCAAAGTTTTATTTTGATGAAAAAATTATCATTCAGGACATTCTACACCAGCCTTCCTGGGTAAGATCCAGCTCCAGCTCCAGCTTGGTTAGCTGCTTAAAACAGCCTTTCCATCCCAGCAGCAGAGGTGAAGAAGATCACCCAGCAAAAGCCACGTTAGCCAAGTGCTGCAGGAAACGAGGCCCATGCTCATCTGTTCTCTTTCCTCTTTCCCCTTGCCATAACTTCTCAACCTACCAGGCATCTTTAACGAGCTGAAGGGAACCAGAAATCTCAAAAATCCATTCCTACTAAAGTTGTAAAATCAGGCAGCCAGGTTACAGAAGCACCCTAGAAATGCCCCACTGAAGAGGAGGCTTTGCATTCCCTGTCAGGCTGCAAGGAACCCCGATTCAGAGCGCCTCAAATGACCCGTGCCCTCCATTGGCGTTTGGCCTCCATTAGGCACCAAAGAATTGACTGCGCCTCACCAGTCCATAGAAAAACGTTTTTCTCAAGTGCTGCAGAGCTTGGGAGCAGTTGCTCCTTATAGTGCCTTACTACACATATGCCATAGGATGCTAATTAGGAATGAACCCAGTAGAGATCGCAATCTGCAATGTAAAACAGCGCTTGGCCTTCAAACCTGGTGCTCGGGCTGCTGTCCAAGCAGCATAGCCTTTTTGGCTCCACCAGTGCGCCCTGAGGGAGAGGACTGCACAGGACACAGCCCCAGCAATTTTTAAGTGCTTTTTGGCTGATCACCAGTGGATCATCATACTGCTAATGAGCTATGTAGGGATGGTATAGTCTCCTTAAGGACAATAGGAAAGAATACATTTTCACACACTTTCTTTTTCCTCAGATATGCATATGGAGAAATACCTGTTCTACATTAAAAAAGCAGAAAAGAAGTTTACTGCATGGAGAATTTGAGAACTCTCTTTAAAAATGTCATTGCTAAATAGTAGAATAACAAATGGAGTTACTCCAGTGGGACAGAAGGAACAATAATCGACAGGCAATACAGAAACATGGCAACAACCATCACAAGTTTGCCTCGGTCTCTCACTTCAGCTCTCTCCAGTTCTTAGTTGCCATGGAAAGAGAGGAGAGATACTATCCCTCATTCAAAACTATTCTATCCTCTGAGAAACATCTATGAGAGTTAATGTCTTCAGCTACCAAAAAGAAAAAAATCTAAGCAGTAGTTTACATTAAGCTCATTAGCCACAAATAGTAAATACTCAGCAAATGCCTTCTTTTGCCCTCATAAGGCACGAGCTGGGCATGTGGGCTTTGGTGCCTGCAATCAGGACTTCATCAGGTGGTGGGGGACAGGATGCCAGGTTCTGCCTGAGCAATGAGAGGTTTCACGCCGCCCTCCGCGCCGTCAGCCCCCTCCTACCCATCACCGACAGCGGCTTGTTCTGTACCTCGTGGCAGTCTAGCCTCGGCTGGAGAGTTTTTAGCAAGGTTTAATGGGGTGTGGAAAGCCTGGTGGTGGCGTAACTGCCAAGAGCAATAGCAAGCTTTGCCACGGCAAGGGCCAACCTGGCCATTAGCCAGGACCATTAGTGAATTGGTTAATTTGCATCTAAATTACTTAGGATTTTAATCAGAGATTAATAAACAAAGGTTTCTGTAATTATTTATACAGACCACAGAAAGACTGCTTCACACAACACGGCAGCCAGTATCACTTGCTCTTCGGGCTGCAGAAAAATTCAGCAGGAAAAAAGCCCACCTTGCTGCTCTGCGGGAGCGAACTTCTCCAAGCGCAGCGCTCTTGTCAGAAGTGGCCATACCCATGCTAAAGTGCAGCCGCTTTCTCCCCAGGGTGCCAGGGATCCCGTCTCTGACCGTGCCTGCCAGGTCCCTTGCAGGCAGGATGCCGCAGCCACCCTGCGGGCCTGAATGCCCTCCTCCAGCTCAGCTCCCTGCCACCTTGCCGGGGGCTGCCCGCAGGGGAGGGCAGGAGAGCGGCTCTCAGGCAGACGTGGCTGAGCACAGCAGAAGGCTTCAGTTGTCCTCCGCAAACACTTGGTGCTGAAAAAACGAAAGGTGCGCTGCCTACAATGGCTTGGGGGGATTTATGCTTCCTCATATCAGCCTTGAATCACAGGTTTGTCACTTGGTTTGTCCTGCTGATCCCTCTATATGACCTCTGATATTTTTTAGCGTGTAGACACCCCGCTTATGTCTGCATATGCTGCGGCTCAGTTATAACAAAGTTAGAGATCAGACTTCAGGATCTCACAGTAATCTTGACCACTTGCTGCTATAATTAGTCATATAAAAATAGAAGATTCTGTTCTAAACAGACAACACTTTAGAAATTTTTGTTCCACGCAGGGGAGAGGAAGAGGGATATCTCTTGTTACTTGAAAGAACATACAAGAGCCCCAAAATTCCCTGAGCGTGGAGGTGATCTCTTCTGCACAGCAGCATTAGTGCAGTTTGCAGAGCAAGGTTCAAGAGAGACTCCATTATATAGTAAAGAAACAGCTCACTTGTCCCTGTTTAAAGAGTTCAGTGCACAGGTTCACAGCCTTAGAAACTGCTAAAGAAAAACTGCTCTAGCAGGAAGGTACTGGAAGGCATCACTGTCATGAAGCACACATTTTTTTTCCTAAGAAAAAAGCTTGAATTGGTCCAGGCTTTAAGTTTCATTTCCTGCAACAAGGCCAGGCAAGAACAGGCACAGCAAGACTATTTTAGCTTACTTTTTGTTAGCTGCTTGCAAACAGAAACTCAACCGCTTAACAGTTTAACACAGCTGGGGATATTCAGCTTCAATGACTAAATATGCCTGAAAGATGTCATAGCTGACTTGGAGGATTTTACATTCATTCTGTCCAAAGACTCACTGTAACACTATTTGTCATTGCAGGTAATTGGCCCTACTCAGTCTCTGCATTCAGCAAAGAAAGGCTCCAAATTTTCCTGTCTCTGGGTGAAGGAGGAAGTGTTTTTTAGTCCGTCTCGGGGGTGGACTTCAAGCTGTCTTTTCTTAGGATTTAAGCAAACAAGTGTATAGCTATTTCTGAAAGGGCCTACCAGCCAGGTACAGGTTCACAGGGATGAGCAAGAACAGGGAGAGGAGGGGGGAAAAAAAAACACTTTAAGAGGTTTGCAGCTTCTCTCTCCCACTAGCAAGCCACTATGCAATTTGGCCAGACAACACAAAGTTTTTCTCCCCACCTGTTGAAGCTGTACCTGTCCTTACCTTCCAGGGGCACATGCCTTTGGCACTGCCTTTTGCCTCCAAGAGGTTGCTGACAGCCAGCACCTCCCTGCCACCTCCTCCTCCCGGCAGCCCATGGCCCTTCCCTGTCAGCTCTTGCTTCCCCATGCCAAGCACATGGTGGGGCCTGGCTCTGGCCCAGGTGAGGAGCGTGCCTGGTTCAGGTTACAAGGGAAAAATCCCATTCATCCTTCTAGCACTGCATTTCAACAAGCTCAAGGCACCGTACGAGCACCGTTTCAAAACCTTCCCCTAGACAACTCTTTGCAAGCAATTGCTGACCTTCAGGGACAGGTTTGTGGAAAGGTTAATGTGGCCTGTGATATTGGAGGCTTTCCAGCATTCCCAGGCTGTGGTACCACAGCTGTGCTGGATGCTGGCATGGGACGAGGGGAAAGGACCACAGACAGTGGCCGTGCCCTAAGGAGCACCCCTGCTGCCACCATCTTTATCGTTTTCCCAGGGCACAAAACCTCCCTGTGAAGGGTGTCTAAGGGGACAGCAAGCAGGAATCAGGGGGTGCCTGGGGACAGCAACTGAAGAAAACTGGAGGAGCGTAAGGGTCAAAAAAATGACAAACAGGGAGCCAACAGAGGGGGAAACCCAGCAGGGCACCCTGGCGGTGCCCACAGCTCCCCAGAAGAGGCGGAGGGGCCAGCAAGCAGAGCTCAGCAGCGCTCTGCCAGGAGCCATGAGAGTACCTGGGGAGGGACACAAATCCCTAGGATCTCACTGGCCAGGCTTCCCCCTCCTGCAAGATGGGTCACCCTGGCCAAGGCCAGGAGAAGGGTGCACATAGTCTCCTTCTCACTGCCCAAGAGACACAAGTCAGGACCATGAACCTGTCCATACTCTCTGCTCTGTGAAAAATTTTCCAGGTTATAAAATCAGAAAATAACTCAGGTTGGAAGGGGACCCCATCTTGCCCCGTAACTCTTTTGGTGGCCCTCCACTCCTCCACTGGGCTCCTTCAGGTGTGTTGACTCCTCCCTCTGATTGGGGGCCCAAAGCTGGACACAGTGTCTCCATTGGTGACTCCAGAAGTGCCAGTTTCTCCAGTGAGCTAGAAATCATCTCAGATGACTCAATTGTATCTGGAGGGACGAAAGCGTACTGGGCTGTATCAACAGCAGCATAGCCAGTAGATCAAGAGAAGTAATTGCCCCTTGCCACTTGTTAGACCACATCTGGAGTGCTGATTCCAGTTTTGGGCCCCCAGTACAGGAAGGACATCAGTGACCAGGAGGGAGTTCAGTGGAGAACCACCAGGCTGGAGCACTTGCCCCATGAGGAGATGCTGCGGGAGCTGGGCTTGTTCAGCCTGGACAAGGGAAGACTTCAAGGGGACCTTCCAGCACCTGCAAGGAGGTTACTGAGAAGATGGAGCCAGGCACTTTAATGAGGTGCATGGTGGGAGAACAGAAGACAGTGGTCCTAAATTGAAGAAGGGGAGTTTCTGACTGGGTATAAGTGGGAAAAAAAAGAAAAGTCTACAAGAATAATTAAGCAGTGGAGCAAGGCTGTGCAGCCTCCATCCTTGGAGGCTTTCAAGACCCAATCTGACACAGTCCTGGGCAGCCTGGTCTAACCTCAGATCTGGCCCTGCTTTCAGTAGGAGGTGGAAGAGAGACCTCCCAAGGCTCTCCCAGCCTGAACGATCTGGTGGCTCTCTGAGAGGATTTTAAGGCCTGCTCAGGATCTGGGACTGTTCCTGATCTGGAAGCGAGTGATGCATTTTTTGCACCCTCCTTGTCTAGCAGAAGCAGGTGCCACCATCTCCCAGCAGAGCCAATGTGTGTCAGCCCTGGGCCTGGCAGCTGCCTGAGGAATGGAGAGCCCCTGGCTCCCGCAGGCACTCACCTTACAGGCTCTGGTATCTGGAGTTATCATTTTAAGGTGTTTCACAGGGGGTTGTGGCCCACTAGGATCCTTGCAGTTTAGGTGTGGAGGGGCAGTGGGAACGGGCCACAGCAAGGAGGCTCCTGGGCTGTCCCCACGGACATTGGGCTGAATGGGCCATTGGCCTGCCCCCCCTCTGGCATCTTGCAGTCCTTCACTTCTTTTGTTCACATCTATCATGAACAGGAATGAGAAGCCAGAAAATTTCCTACATGCCAGCTGTAAAAACAGAGTCAAAGTAGGCCATTTTCTCCACTACTTCAGGGCTCGTTCTTTGTTACTGAGGCACATCATGTAACAGTTTGCAATTAAAACCATCAACAGCATGGAAGGCCATACCACAATAGCTTTGTAGTCAATTATTTGATTTATAATTAAACATGCAGAATTTCAGCTTACTGACTAGAAAGTAGGACAAGTACTTTCTGTTTGCCTGGTTCTAAAAAAAAAAAAGCCAGGAATCCAGGCTGCAGTTTCTATGGCGTGCATAATTTCTCTCCTCCAGCGAGGGCTGTCTAGACAAAGAACAGGTTAGAACAAGGTAAGTTCCAGGATGCAAATTTAAAGTATTACCACAGCAACAGTAAGAAACCCCCAAAATAAACAAACACACGGTGACTATGAAAATCCCTCAGCCACCTGCAAAGGCAAAAGCCATTGTCAGGGATGAAGTTGCTGGGCTAAGACACATAGAGCATTACAATGCATGAGTCTGGTCTGAGCATGGCTTTAGAAGGCAACCACTTCACATGGTGACATTTTCCTGGTTTTATGAATGCAGTAGCCAGCTTACGGGCAGTTTTGTGCAATGAGTTAGGGCATTGAATCAACCCTGAAGGCAGCAATTTCCAACTACTTTTTCACATGTCCATCAAGGCTGTACTGTGCACCCCTTCCTTCCCTTCCCACCTCCTCTTTAAGAGAGAGAAACAAGAACTGACAGGAGATACCCAGGGGAGAGGCCTTGGGGGCCCTGGGAGCTGGGCAGAGGCCCTGACTGCTGCAGGTACCCTGACTAGGTCAAAGCTGAGCTGTGCTGGGAGTACGCTGAGGAAGATTTGAATGTGGTCTTTGCACTGCGGTCACCTAAATGACACAATGCATGCAGTCAAAGAAAAGACCAGTTAGGTGATGGTTCTCAACCTGAATGATGTGCTGGACTTTGTTTTGTTTAACCCTCCAAATCTCAGCAGTTTCCAGGCCAGACAAATACATGTAGGGCTTGTACACAGCTCTGCTAAGCACATCAACGATGTCTTCGTAGTCAGGCCTTGCAGTTGTCAGCTGGCTTTGCATTTGCAAGCACATAAAGTGAGGCCTGCACAGGAGAGTGTACTGCATATGAAACCTCCGTGCAACATGCAGGTTTGCTGGTGCTAGCAACAATTTTGTGCCTCACTGATGAGCGCAGCACCATACTAAATCTAGCCAATCCATGCTGGCTTCTCTGAGAAGAACTAACAATATCTTGAAGGCTGTTACACGTTCCTAACCATTTCACACAATTAGTCTTGAGGGTCTTCTTACGAATTTTCTGTAGAATGTACTCTTTCCACTACTTTCTTGTATGCATTAGATTTTTCTTTTCCTGAAGCTTTCTAGGAGAATACTAGAAACTCACAGACACTGTGCCTCCATTGAGCACTCCAGGAGGCCTATGAGGGCCGGCAGCTCCCAGTTTCTCTGTGATTTCCATGTTCACGTAATGAGAATGAATGCTGAGCCACGGCTCATTGTCCAAGATCCTAAACATCTGTTTGTGGGAAGGATTTTTGCATATCCGTACAACTTTTAGAACTGACTTCCATGTGAATACAGCGGGATTTGTGCTCACAACCTGAGTCTTGGGTGCTTTTCTATCCACAGGCACCATGTGGAGCGCCTACAGTATCACTGGAGCAGCAGAAACACTTCAGGTTGTGAGTGGCCAAACACGTGTGTATCTGAGGTATCTTTTGGATCTGAAGAGTAGGGTTAGCTACCTATAGAGACTGAACTATCATTACCTTTCCCATGTTCTGACTTTGAAACATATCTAACACTTATCCTTGCAAAACATTAAGTGTGACAGTGAAAGAAGATCTGAGTAGTGCATCTGTGTTCTCCACCTCTTCTCCACCTCACACCTTAGGAGTAGAAAAAGGGCTTTTCTTGATGATTTGTACCTGGGGACATTTGTATGCCTGCTTGCCATTCTGCCTTCCTATAGTGATGGTGAACAGTTCTTTGTAGACAAGACTACCATTTTGGTTGTCAGAAGAATCTACCTCTTTGCATGCGATATTTCAGGAAAGTGAAGCAATAATGCCTCCCAGGGGACTCTTTCAGGAGTCAGGTTTCAGCTTGATCAGTAGCAAGTATGCCTTAGTGCAAAAGCAGCTGTTCTTTTCTCACCAGCCTAACCCAAGCCTAGTATCCAAAAGCTTTCATTATTTGGGGATCAGACTGGTTGCACATGCAGGAGAGACAGATTCTCACCCTGAGAACGTTGCAATAACTGGCCATATTCCTGACAGGGGTTCAGTGGATCTCAAAGCTGTTCAGCTTATGGGCCAAGCTGCCAGGCTGGAAACCCAGTGGCATTTAATAAATGCTAAACAAGGAATATTCTTTTTGTGTGCCGATTGGAATTAGCACAACACTAGAAACACTCAGCAGGGTTACAATTTTCATCATGCATCTGTACAGATGACTGGGTTTAAATGCAAGAAATAAAAAAGGATAAATTATCACATATGAAAACACATTTCACCTGATGCATTCTTGCCATTTGACTCCCACTCCCAAGCAGACTGTCACCAGTGGACTTTTTTATTATTTTTAACATTCAGTACACAAAAAGACATACTACATGACCGCAAATATCAAATGCTAGAGTTCTGAATAAAGGGCATGTCCAGTATTACTACATCCATCAGTGACATCAATTGTTAAAAATAAAATTAAGATCAGTTAACCATGTTTTCCAAAGTCTGTCATCCTGCAGTTTTCCCCAGAGTTGACTTTTCAGCTGCATGGGGCATCAGTTGAAGTATGAAGCAACCTACTGGGATTTTTCTGTGACTGTACTTTTTCCCCCAGGATCTGGGAAACATTAGCATCAGCTGTTGCCAAATTCTGCCTGCCTCCCAGCTAGTGAAAGGACATGGCCTCTTGCTGAGGAGGTAAAGATGCTCCTCTGAGCCCACTAAATTGGGCGTGAGGTAAGCCAGAGCGGCATGGAAAACTCTTCTTCCTCCCAGACAACTGCATGGGCCTAACTTCATACTGAATTTCACCATGCAGGTGTTTACCTCTATCCAGTGAAAAATGAAACTTCACCATGCTGGCCTGACTGAGCACACGGTGAGGGTAGCTGCAACAGACACTGCAAAATGCAAGGCTGCTTTTTTAAGCAGTTGAAGGGAAATGCAGCCTAAACCAGAATTCAGGTCTTCTCCCCAGGCTACTCTCTGACTCGTGCTTCTTTGCAAGACTGGAATATCCAAATATTTTTAAGATAAAGAGCCAGAACACAAACAGAAAACAGAAGCCACTGGCTGGGTTTCAGTTTCTGGAAGGAGACCATTGACACATCTGAATTCCCAAAAAATCCAGCGTGCGTAGGCAGGCATTTCAGACGGGTAATAAAGCTGCCGGCCTGCATTGCAATGCCTCATGGATGTATTGTGGGGATGATTTTACTTCACCTGTTCAAGCAGCAACCTTATGAGTTTTAATCGTATACATTTGGTATGAGAAAAAATCAAAGTAAACCTGAAGTTCCTCTCCCAACAATGCAAGACCCTTCCCTACAAGTGCCTCCTCTGGTGTTTCATCCAGCCAAGATTAAATAGTGCAGTCTAAGGTGTGGGACTTGCATGACAGCCATGCTGGCAGGAGAGAGCAGGGATGTCCACAACCACTGGCTATAGCCAGAAATTCTGAATTGTGATAGCTGTCATCATAGCATTGCCCTTTGCTTTCCCTGTACGCTACTGCACTTCCCCCTCACTAGCTTTAGGCTATTTTCTTAGGTAGACAGGAACACTTTCTGCTGTTCTCCCTCATTAAAGTCCTTGCCCTCCAGTAAAATACTGAGATGACTCCATTCATCATGCTTGCCATTTTACCAGTTGTAACAGGAAACCGTGATTCCTGGCAAACACTGAACATTTCATTTTTGCCATTTCGCTTTTCTGTGGCCCATAATTTCTCAGGAGTGGTAGGTAGTTGCTGCTTTCACCTCCTTTAAAGTTTCCCATGCCTATCTCTAACATAAGAATCGATTCCAGACAATCTGTATCTGGGACAGAAGTAGAAAGTCGGTAAGCGTTAGCTGATTCCTCCATAAAGCTAGCTATATGTTTTCTTTTCATTGGCCAATGCTCATGAATCATTTCGCATAGCCAGGTGTCTGATTCTTACCCAGTGTAGCCTGGCTCTCTCCCAACAAATCAGTGCTCTCATTTCAAATCTGAGGAGCAATTTGTCTCTGAAAGCATGTAGAAAACCCAAGTAGTTCTCATCCATAATTGGCACTGAAAAAAACGGTTTTCTTCTTCTGCTCTTAGCAAGACTTACTGGATCTCATTACTGGAACTTCATTTCTAACAACCACAACGTTCAACATTGACTGGCACATTAAGAAGTACTAAAACTAACGTGGCAAGTGTCAAAATCCAGTCTGTGTCATGAAGCCTTACACCTTGCTTTTTCATTATGTTCATTCACTTGCAAAATTCACTTGCTTCTTTGCAGGGAGTGTGAGAGCCATTAGGGAGAACTAAAGCGGATCTACTGAAACTGAGGAAGAAAAGCTTAAGCATCTGCACAGAAGGGAGGGAGGGAGGGAGATTTCTGTGCGTTGGTTTAAGGCAGTGTAATTAGGCCTGCACGTATCCCTCAGAGAACCGAAATTGTCTGGAATACAAGTCTGTGGTCCAGAACCAGCCACGTCCTGGAAACGCTAGTCTTTGCCTTGCGGTTTCTCTGCCCCGGCTAGGGTAACTCAGCCTGCAGACTCATGAGCATGGCGAAATCAGGGAAGAATTTGTGAAAAGGAGCGCACCGCTGCCATTTTGTTATCACTTGGCGGCGGCAGGGAAGGATTTAGGCTGATTCCCTGTGCTGCACCTAATCTTTCATTCCCCAGCACCGGCCTCTCACAGGGGCTCTCGTCAGATAAGGAGGAGTGACATGGGGTGTGAAGTGCCAGCCCTATCTAATCAGCACTGTCATCACCGCTGTCAGACGGGAGCACTGTGGGAGATGCATTTAAAGGCAACCAGTGTGTAGATGGATTCAGGGGCTGTTTGTTTCTATTTTTATGCAGCTCCTCTAACAAAGAGACTGGGGGAGAGCTGCTGAGTTACAGGTCATGAGAAACAATTCCAGTCAATTAGTGTTTCCGATCCAAATTAGAATAGCATGCTTTTTATTTCTTTTTTTTCTTTTCCTGTGTGATTTTAAAATGCATCTTGCAGGGTTTAGTCTGATGTAGAGGACTGGTCATAGCTGCCTGACTTTGTGTCTGTCTGAAAAGCCGTTTGGGGAAACTGCATAAAAAGAGTGCAATGAGTTTCACAAAAACAGGCAGTGAGACACTAACTCCCTTTAGTGGCACTGTCTGAGTTCACATGAAAAACTGTACATAATAAAAGCAAATGCACGAGTGGGCAACTTTTGCCTTAAGGAATCACGTTTCGGTTTGACGCTTCCAAGAGATTATTAAAAACAACTGTGGGAAAATTATGAAAAAAATGTGTGTAGTGTCCCTTCATAGCACTTGTACTGGGAAATATAATCAAAGGAAAAAAAAATCCCCTTTTGTCCCTATAATCCTTGGTGCTAAAGTTGTGCTTATATGTACAAAACATTTTCTTAACAATTGCTAGTTATAATGTGCCAGCCACGTTTGCACAGATAATGGCCTCAGACTTGGCATGCAGAGGTTTACATGCCTGCTTAAACTTCTGTACTGTGAACAACCTCCTTGACTTAATGGGAACTACTCTCTGGGCAGAAAAGCTGAGCCTGGACCGCAAGTCGGGATCTTTCAATTATTTCCATCCACCTCAGTCCTACAACATCTGTGCAGCAGCCTCCTCATTCCCTGGCATTTGCAGAAGTCTGCCCACACAAAAGCAAATGGCACAATTTTGGCCTTGAGCTGTGGCAATTTCAGATGAAAAGTTGAAAATGTTCTTACATTTATTTTTCCAGAGACGGTGAAAGGAGCATTTGACTGTACGCGGTGTTAACATTCATTAACATTTTGGAGTATACACAGCCTTTATTATGCTTGTAATGACTGCAATTACTGTTTAAAGGAGAGAGAAATGAAACTCTTGGAAGCTAAACTCTGTGGGCTTTGCAGCCCACAGTATTCCCCCTGCATGTGTCTGTAGGACACGGTGCTGTCTTGGCCGTGCTCCATTCAGGGTCCCCCAGCATGGGTTGCAGTGGGGACATCAAGCAAACGGCTGCGCCAGCAGTAGAGCGCTCATAATCATAGATGTATTATATCCACCGCCACCCTAATGGCAACATCTTAATTCCTAAGCAAGGACACCAAGTGAGAGGCTACCCTGCGACCAACGTCACACCAGAGAGTAGCAAAAAAAGACCTTGGAGACATCCATGCTTTCCTATGGCAGTCTGACAAATCTGCTAACAACCCTCAAATTTGAACTGCAGTTCTTCCTGCAAACAGATGCAGTGTGTGCAGACTATGGGGGCTGTGCACCAAATGGGCTGAGCTGCTCTGGGAGCAGCAACCATGCAGCTTCCACAGCTGCAAGTCTGAAGATATTTTTGGATGAGCGGAAAACCAAACCAAACTTTCTGCACAATGAACTTTGTCAGCTGATCACAGTGTGGGGCTCAAGCTCCTTTCATGATCCACATGTCCACCAATGGCACCTGAACTATGATCACGGGTGGTGATATCCTGATGGTGAACTGAGATCCAAATCCCTCTTCAATCAAGCAAACATTTAAAGAGATGTTATCATATTTTGTTTCAGAAAAGGAAAACCTAGAAGGTTTTGTGTTCTGTGTTGCTACATGACATTTTTTTAAAAAGTCATGCACAGTCATTTTTGGCAAGTCTATTACTACAGAAATTTTGCATAAAAACATCATGCAAGCTCTGCTCCCACTAATCCCAATCAGTAACTCCACTGGTTAAAAACAAAACATTCATGACCAGGTCAAGACCAACGTGTGGATTTTGGTATACAGTATTCCTTTGAAGAAATAGATTACAGTCCATGATGCACATACCCCTTAAGGTCCATGAACAGCTTCTCAGGGGTCCATGAAAAGAAAAGAAAAGCTATTGTCAGCAGACTCAGATTCTCCATGCAGGGATCCCTACCACAACAGGAAAATTCCTGAGGCTCCAGAAACCAAAATACTTTTAAAAACACAGCTTTAAAAGATAGGTTTGCTGTTAATCCTTGAGACTCTCTTGTCTGGGGTATAATCTTAATTACCGAGAAATAAGTCATAAAGGACTCTCCTGCACACTGCAGTGGGGTGGATGACATTAGATAGTTCGCCACTACTGTTCTCCCATCAGTCGGGAGTCAAAACACCCCCTGGGGCCCACGGGGGCTCACGGTTTGCGAGAGACATAGCACCATGCGTCAGTGAATGCACACCAGGAGCAAAAGAACTGCTAGAAATAGAGGTCCCATTTGCATGCAAATGCCTCCAGTGATTTGTCCCAGGAGGCACGTATAATAGATTCAAATCAGTATTAAATTAAAAAAAATCTTTTTCAAAGTTTAACAGGTTGCATCTGTTGCCCTCTCAGACATCTTTATTCATGACATTCTTGAAACTCAAGCACCTCCTTTATTACTTGTTTCACATCTTTCTGTGGGAAAAGAACCTGAACCAAAATCATAAGTAGGATTACTTTAAACATTGTTTAAATGTGACATCCTATCACTGAAGAATATGCTAACATGCCCAAATTTTAGGAAATCTAGGTTTCTATGCATTCCCTGTGGCTTTGGCCCAGGTCTACTGCCCTTCTCCTTCCTCCCTATTTTTCCAGTGTGGCGTGACAAAAACATGGATGCCAGGTTATTTTTTTGTTTGTGCTATGACCTCACAGTTTATCTCCGTTTGTTGGTATGCAGGCAGTTAATTTCAGCTTAACCAAAGTGGCCAAATTGCTGTACTAATGAAAAATAGCTCTGTGCTTTTCTGAGTTTATCCTCCAAAGCTGACTAGAGAGTTAGGTCAACACAAGAAATGTATTTGCAATATGTTGTGTGAATTGTGAGCTATATCTTGAGCCGTGCTCACGTTTCTACAGATGGAAATGCACTCGGGAAAATTTTGGATTATAAGCATGCCACTTACTCCTCATAGAGGAAAGAAATTCATTTAAGATGGAATCAATGTCTAATTGTAAAAGCGGAGATAGAGAACCCATGGCGGGGGGTAGAAGTGACCAAGCACTCCCCTCAGATACTCACAGACCAAAGAAATCCTCCCCACAACAACTTGTTCATAATCCATAGGTGGAAATCTGGGTGTGAGATCTCTTTGCCCAAATCCTTTGGAAAAACAAGCAGCACTGGTTATAGCTGGATCTATTTTTCTTCTGTAAATCCAACCAAGAGACTTGAGTCAGCAAAGAATACAAACAATTGCTTTGGACGGGAGGAAATCTGTATTGTTGCCTTCCAACTATAGGCTAGAATAGGGTGATAGTGTTCTTTAGCATCTGATGAGAAACTAAATTATCCTCATCAAGCAGGAATATTAAAGCTATTCCCCTGGAGAGACCAGTGAATCCTGCACTGTCTTGGGCAGATGGAGAAGCATGATTTAGCATGGGGTATCCAAGCCCAGGTACTCAAAGAGAAAAACTGAGAATAATAATTTAAACCAATGTTGGCACACTAATCTGTAAGTGATGCTCTCAGAGATCATAGTCTGGTTTGGGATCACCAACTGCAGTTGAGTGGAAGAGAGCTGGAGGGCAGGGGGGAGGGTATTATCCCGAGAGGAGTAAAAGAGGGGCAGCTGAGAAGGAGACAGAGGACACCAGGAAGACCACTGCTCTCCGGGGAGTCTGTCCGTGTATTTGGAGTCATTATCACTGCACATGCCAGGTGATCCCAGCAAACCCCCTAATTAATTTTCTTCCCAATACCAGATGACCTGGTGCTGAAACGAGTGCTGTAGTTGGACAAATGTCCGTGGAGGCCTCACTAACTAACTAGCTCTTGTGACTGTCAACAGAAAGTTTGCGGGTGGATTTTTAACCCTTTGAAATGGATTTGTTTCAGAGAAGCGCTCTCTCTCCTCAGGTCCCTGCTAATCCAATCCCAATAGTGAAACAAAGCTGATGAGAGAGGCAGAGTCAGCTTCATGAGCTGCACTTTTCCTTCCAAGGCAGAGAAAGAAACATGGATGTCTTGGCAAAAATGAAAACACTTTCTGTCATTCCCTTCATCTTCTCATAACCTCTGTAAGACAGCAACTTTTGGCTCCCAAAGCCAGCTAGCTCTCTGATCCACGATACCTTGGCTTTTTGGGTGCAAACCACACTGTTTCTGTTTCAGTGGCAGTAACTTCAAGATGGGCAAGGGGCTGCGCAGCTGGGCAGGGCTGCGCGGACCCATCACAACACCTCACCTTGCCCTTGGCTGCTTCTGCTCTGCAAGAGGAAAGTGTCAAGGTAGCTACTGCTAGCAGTGCCACAGCAGTGAATGAGGGGTTGTCTAGCATGGAGGGTACCTACAAAAGAAGCAAAATTGGTGATGAAAGAGTTGTGGTATATGGGCAGCCTTTTCTACCTGTGGTGCCTGGGCAGGCCACTGTTTTAAGGCATGCTGTGAGTTTGCTGGTATGGACCAGGACAGCCATGTGTCTCTCGGGAAGCCTTGTCTGTCTGGGAGCCTTTACAAACCCTCACAGTCTGGGGCCCGGCTGTCCTTGCAGGGTTTTTTTTTTTTTTTTAACTATTTTTCTTTTATAAAAAATCAAAGGCCTGACAAGGAGAATGATTAACCTCTTGCATGGATGTTGGCATGCCACCAATCCCTATGGTGAACAAGACACTAAAGACTGCTAGATGTGATCAGAAATCAGGGCTGAACCAGAAAAAACTGCAAATGACATTATGAAGCCAATTCCAAGGATTCATGATGTGTGTTAATTTAGAGATGGGAAAAATTAGTATAAAACAGGCAGAGCTACACTAGTTTTGAGCTAAAGTTTAAATACCACCTTTTCTCAACCGCTTGCAGGGACTGAAGTTGTTTCTGCTGCCTGAAAAACTGACTCTTTCCTGGGTGTAGCTGGAGGGTCCATTTGAAGGGGTTAACTGTAAGATTAGTTTCTGCAAAGGGGAAACAACCTATAGGGAAGACACAGTGATCTGTACACATAATTTGAAAGGGGAGATTTATGAGAGATTAGTGCTGTTTCCTGGTTTTACCCAATGTATGCAATTATATGTCAGATCTGTCAGTGTTTATGTTTTCATGCGCAAGCAGAACACAACTTTTCTGAGCTGCTGTTTACCACTCATATCACACTACTATGATTAAAAAAGACACATGTGGACAAGCCAGGCAGCCCACTCAAATCACAATACACTAACATATGGTGTCAGTACTTTTTTCTGGTACACTGACTGACCTCTGACAAGCAATGTGTCCCTTCCTATAGGGCCTGGGGAGAAGATCAGCAAAGGGATAGCTCACCTCAAATGATACATAGGTCCTAAAGTCCTTAAATATAACTCCAGAGCAACCTACCAGCCCTCATTCCCCACGGGGCTTAAATCTGCATCTGCTTATGCCCAGCCACATATCTCTTGTCAGAACTGAATGTCTCACGCACTTTTAATACTCCCAAGCTTTGTGTTGCCTTGCTGTGTCTCCAGAGTAGCCCAGCCTGGCAGGCACACTTTGAACATGCCTCATGCAAATTTATGGGATCCAATCAGCACAAAGATCAGGCAGTTTGTGCTGCTGAAAATGACAGCATTTTACACAGTAGCTGATTCATCGGAGCAGGGGGTCACCTTTGGGAGATCACCCCCAAAATACAGGAGAGCTGCATTCAGTCATCATTCAGTCTCACTCAGTCTCAGCCGGAGGAATTAAGACTCATTCCTACCATGAGATGGGCTGTACTGGTGACACTCTTCTCACCACAGAAAATTTGAAGTTTGTTTGGCCAGAGAAAACAGGATCTGGTCCCTGCTTCAAGAAGTATTAATAAATTTCATTAAAAGTCTACCTTCTCCATGGCAAGAGAGTTGCTTTCTACTGTCTCTTCTTCTTTCTCACCCAATGAATATTTAATGTTTGCATGCAAAGTGGAACAGCTTCAGCAGAAAAGCTTGAGAGACCTTCTCTTGAAAGTACTTTCTCACAGAGTGATTGGAGAATAATGCTGTAGGTCCAAATGTCTTTGGTACAGGAGGGAGCCCCATGTCCTTAATAAGTTCGTTTTTCATCATCAAACTATCAGGCAAACATTTCCTAGCACAGATGGAAAGAGCTATTGCTTTCCTGGGCTTTGCAGAAAGACTTACAGCACTAAATGCTCAGAGAGGGACTGAGCAGTCTCAATCTGAAGGCTGGAGTCAGTATTTCTGAGAGGGGCAAAGTGTAAGACTCACCGCCTCCATCAGCCTTCCCACTGGCAAGAAATATGTCCTTTTACTGATAAAAATTTGAGGCTGGAAAACAAGGGGAAACATGTCAGTCTCCTCCTCCATTCCACAAGTAGACCATGTGCAAAGCCTACCAGGACCTCCTGAGTCCCTACAGGCGTTACAGGCCAAGATGCTCCTGCTGGTGCTTGCCACTGTTTAAATCCCAGCTCTGGGCAATGCTCTTGTGTTTCCAAGCAGCCTGCTGATGGGGTGAGGGATGGGAGTTGGAGCTGAAATGATGAAGGCCGCGTTCTTCTCAATGCCTTGGGGCACTCTTGAGTGCCTATCTTGCTAAGGTGAGGGGTGAGCTACACACCTCTCTCTATGAATGTCGGCTTTCCTATTCTAAATTCTCCCTCCACCAGTGCGCTTCTCTCTCTGGAGCATGATGACTACCGACCCGGTAGCCACCTCCTCCAGGGCACTGCTTCACCTAGCTTTGGTATTCACCAAAGAGTCTAGCAAGGCAGACAGCTACTCATGCCATGCACATCACCTCTCTGTCTGCATTTTGTAGCTAGCAGGACATTCCCACAGGGATTAGGGACATTGCCTATATCTCCAGCTCCAGATTTAGAGATCCACTTGCAGAGATGTTGCTAGGTGCTAGCTGATCCTCTGGAAAGCTGGTATCTTCAAAGGAAAGAAGGCAAAATGCCACAGCAGCCTTGCAGTGCTGAGACACAGTGTCCTGGCACCTGGCACAGGACTTTTCCTGGGGCTTTTTCCAGTATGAAGGCTGACCATGATCTTCCTTACCTAGGGGAGCTCCTAAACATTCCCACAGTGCGACTGGGCTGGCATCCCAAAATTCTCTAGAGACACCAGTGGAGAAAGGATCACAAGAAGGATCACAAGGGAAATGGATAAATACGCAAAGTACCGACCAACACAAATGCTGTTTTGCATATTCACTTATTCAATGGTAATATATTCTGGACCGATTATATACTGCTGATGACCTAGGAATGTCTTCATGTTACAATCCTCACCTCACCTTGCTTAGCCTGCTGCTTTTCGAGAAGCTCTGCTGAAGTGGCTGATCCTCCTCATGCATGTTGCAGAAAACGCAATGTCTCACCACGATGTCCATCACGTGGTACTAGCTTTTGGTCCAGTGAACAGACCTGGACTGTAATGTATAAAACCACCTGTGGTGAGCTACGAGACACTGAGCAGTTTTGCCCTCCCTGCTCTTCCCATCCACAATTTTTGAGCCTCAGCAGTGAACGTGACAAAACCAAAAGCAAGATTCAAGTAAGTCAGTGGGATCCGCTGTGTCCTCCTGCAGTTTATGTTGCACATGTGTGCTCCTGAACACTGCTATGTTTTAGCTGCCTGAGTTCGGGTGGGATAAACTGTGTCCTACAGGTACCTGTTTCTCTTCATTAACCGGAGCCTGGTGTGACTTGCTCACACTGCAGGCTTTCATCTTTATTCATCTTTAGTCAGCTGGATTACATCTGTGCTATCTAAGCTGGATCTCTAACCACTAATCTGAGCACTTATGCCACTTAAACAACAATGAAGTGTCCCATTAACTCCAACTGGAATAACCACGTATGCCAAATTAGACATATGAAGAGATTGTTGCAAGGTCAAGTCTTGGAAAGCTAAAGAAATGTGGCCTGATTTCCCAGAGACTCTGCTGAGTGCTAAGATCACCTGCTGAATTCAAAGGAGCTGTAGGTTCTCAGCACTTCAGAAAATCAGTATGTGCCAGATTTTTATAACAGAATGATGCCATGCCGCACGTAAAAATAAACATTTTTCCCCCTTCCCTTCCTCTCTGTGTCCCATTTTAACTCCCTTTTTTCCATTGGATTTTATTCCTAGCTTTCTCAGTATGAGCACAGGAAAGAGAAGATGTAAGTTCTAATTAGAAATTAATCTTTCAACCTACAGTGTAAGTGAGGCTTTAAAATCCAGCAAAAAATGTTGCAAAGCCTGTTATTCTTAGTTACAAAATAAATACGCAAACTCTGTCACCATACTCTTCATAAATATCTTTCATCTGTTCTTTTTAGTAAAGAACAATATGAGCCCTTCTATATTACTCTGAGTTTTAAGTAGCTCAAATGTTTGGTCTACCGAATTTGACATTGTCCCTTTAAGTTTTCTGACTTTTGAGGAAGATCTGGCCCTGGGGTTTTTTGGCTTAGACACAGTGCTTGTCAAAACCCTTCAGACTCTCTTACTGAAGTAGCTGATGCTGAGCGGTTTTTTGGTTTGGTCTCTTTTTTTCAGAGTGACCTTGTTTCCTGCTCAGATTTCATGAGAAAATGTGATTGTGTCAGAATTTTCCTTAGGAGAGAATTTTTATTTTACGGATCTTGACAGATTTTCAATTTCATGCTTTGACCTGAAGTTTCTCTGATTCTTTCTCCTCATATGTTTTAATCTGACAGCCTCTAAGGCTATGGGGACCTATTCTCTAATGGTTAAAGCAAAAGATTTTGCATCAGGAGATCTGGGTTCTATTTCTGGTATTATCTCCAGTCTTGCTGCGTAATTTCACCGGTATGAATGTGTGTGTGTGTGTGTGTGTGTGTGTGTGTATTTTGCTATGCCTTGTGCTATAAATATATAAATAGGCATTTAAATAGACAATTATATACATAAAAGGTAGTAACGCTTACTCACCCTCTTTCCATTAATACTTTTGAGTATTTTAAGCTTTGTGGCTGTGAAAGAAAAAAAAAAGGTATTACATTACTGCATATGAGTTTTATGGTACTGGTTAGTGTGTTCCCCGCAGCATTCAGATTTTGACTTTTTTGAAACTAATGTTGTATTTGCCAAAGGTTGGTATCTTTGTGCATTCATGCAATATCCTAAATATGCTATTACTTCAGTGAACACCTAGGGAGGGCTTCAGGCTGCATAAATGAAAACACCTGACTTTTGCCTGTATTTTTGGCTCCTGCTGATGCAGTTCCTAAAAAAAGTTTAGGCTCCCTAGTCAGTTTGGACTGAGCGACATCTCTAAAAGAGGCTCCAACCACTGCCAAATAGGTGTCTCTAATGAAAGTTACCCTTTGGAATTTCTTATCTGTCTTTGCTGGCATTAGAGCTCCATTTTCACCTAGCTGGGCTAGATGCTGAAGCGTTATAAGGCTAAATCTGAGCTAGATGATTCCCACCTTAAATGCCAAAGTTTCCAACTCAGCTGATGGAGAGAAATGTAGTTAGTTCTGTTGCATAGAGTATTATCTTCTTGGGAGGTTTTCAAAGGCATGTACTTCTCCCCAGGGAAATGAGGTGGAAACTTTAAAGACTATTTCATTAGGTGCCAAAAATGTAGGCGCAATCTGTATGCTTATGTCAATTGGATCCCTATCATAGAGCTGCATGCACCTCACAGTAGGTCTTCAGGAGTCCTTGGAGGCCATTTATATTTTTGTGTTCAGGGGTGAGGAATTCCACACTAAGAAAGCTATTTGAAAATTTAAAAAATGAGACATCAGTCCAAAATGGATGACAGATCAAACTGTTGAACAGTGAAAATACTGTTCCATGAGAATCCATTATCAGCACTCCCGGCCAGGCTCAGAAGCTCTGAGCTTGCAGGCTGCGTCATGTACTTGTAATGGAGCCCAACACTTCTTTCTCTGAGCTGTCAAACAAAACTGGGGAGACAATCTGGAAAACCACAATTTTATTTTTGCAGTTCAACTATTTTCTCATTCATTAATTAGAAAGGAAGTAGGGGCTATTTATAATCTGGTTATTATTGGAAATGGGATCTGTGCAACTGGTCATATCAGTCACATTTATTCTCTCCCTGACCAAACAATTCCCAGGCCATAAAAGGGTTTCAGTCTTGTCCCCTCAGCCTTGTCAGTGAGACTCCACACATGACTATTGTCAGATAGGTTTTCACATCATTTTTATAGATTTGCTTTCTGGCAAATAAGATGGAAAAATTCACCTACTTGAATGCTGGTTGAAAGCACATAAAAGGAGATCTGATACTGCAAAACAGAATTTGCTGTTGTCTTCAAATATTGCTTTTATGGGCATTTGTTCATTCAGAGGTGATCTGTATCCTGCTCACACAGAGCTTATCAGATTTGATGAATGATCTGATTCATTTTCATTCACACTCATTTGAAGAAGAAGAATAAGGACTCAAGAAAGAAATGCCATCTCTTCCATCTCTGGCTAAATACCCAGAAGAGCAGAAGTTTGGGGCAAGGGAGACTGGTTTGAGTGCTGTCAGGCGCTGAATGCCCATGGAGCTCGTCCGTGGCCTTGTGCTCGGGCAGTGAGATCTGTTGATGTTTATACAGTGTCGGCTACAGGGGGCTAGAGCACAAAGGCGAATGGCACCCCATGAGGATAATACTCATTAGTGAAAGGCACCACACAGATATCACCTAGAGAGAGCTAGAGGCAGAGAGGGAAACAAATGTGGAGGACTAGAAAGTAGTGAAAAGTATCTATTCAAAGAAAAAAAATACACTTTTTTTAAAGCTAGAAGTACTGTATTTAAACATAGCTGTCCTGCACTGTTTTAATAATACTCTTCTTTGAAAACATACTGAAAATGACTGCATTCCCAGATAACCTGTTGCTGCTAGTGGGATCTTTCCCTCCTGGAGAGGGAGCAGATCCAGCAAAGTCCTTAGCTCTTGGCAGGGACACAGAGCTCTGATGGAGGAGAGCAGTGGCACAAGCATGGCTTTTGGGGGGCAACTTCTGACAAACAGCAGAGACGATACTCACACTGCTGACAGTGCCTGTCCCCTGGGAGGGAGCCGCAGCCGCCAGGATGAGGGGTGCAGAGAGGTGTTCACGCTGCTTGGGGCTGGCTCCATGTGGAGCAGCCTGGCCGCATCCACCCTGAGTGACGCGTGGCACCTTGGCCCATGGCCCTCTTGGCTCCAGGGAAGGGACAAGTTCCAGGCTGCCACAGCCATGCTCTTGCAGTGGGACACTGTGGCACAGGAGGCCTGAGAGACGTGCAGAGGTATTTAAGAGTATTAGGCCCACTAGGTCAGGGCTGGGGGACTGTCCGAGGTGGCAGAAGCCAGGCTGGATGGTGTAGCTCTGTATCACCTGCAGCAGACCCTGGAGCAAACTAACTGGTCAGTTGTGGCCAGGTTTCTGCTTGAACCTCCTGCCAGTAGAGGGTCCAGGCAGGAATGACCGCATGAGCAGGGTGGATGATGAGGGCACTGGGGCCCAAACTGGGAAGGGAAGTGATTTGCTAGTATAAATGCCGCCTAAATTGGTGGGATTAATCGTCCTCTGGAGGCATTTGCAGCTCCAGACACACTAAAGAGACCCCAGACGGCAGGCTGAACTCTACACCTTGCGTTCAGGCAGCTACGGCTAGATGAGAGGAGCCCCACCGATGTCTCAACCCTTTCCAGGCTCCACAGCTTTGAATTCCCCCTTCTTTTACTGTGTCTGCTGGGAAATGAGCCAAAGCCACACAGAGCTGGATCTGCTCCTGATATTCCTCATGTTCCCGGTGTTCATCTCCAGGGTTTGGGGTTGGACCTTTGGAGGAGGGAAATTTGGAGCTTGGTCAGCTTTCTGAAGTGGGGGAGTTTGTTCAGGAGGCGTTGTTTGAATCCCATCCCCACCACTGTTTGCTGAAATAATAAAAACTAATTTCCTTCCATGAGCTTGACTTGCATTTGCTGCATTGGTGGTCTCTGTTTTTCTCCTTCTTACAGTCTTTCCTTATAAATTTAATCAAAACAGGTTTTCTAGATTTGCCGAGTGAATCCATCACATTTCCTGCCCTCTCTCTTTCCCTTCTGCTTACCTCCCTGCCTCCGCTGCTCACTGCAAGCACCCTCTAATGCACCCTCCCAAACCCATCCCATCCCAGTCCTTCACTGGTTCCTCTGCAGGCACTAAAACAGGCCAAAATCAGCTTGGTTATTTGACAGTGTAAGGCGAGATGGTGTCCCTCTGCTGCTCCGAGGGAGAAATCCCTTTCTGTGACTCTCAGATGTGATTTACAGCTCCTGTCTGATGGGACCAGCAGCCACCCGTCACCTTGTCCCTCTCTTTAGGTGGCCAATTTCCACACAGCAGCTCATCATGTGTCTTTTAAGGTACCTTAAAATTTACGAAACTCGTTGCGTCACGCTGATGGATGGCGTTAGACGTGAAAACCGACAACTCCCTCCAACAGTTTGGGCCAGGGGTGGAGCCCCAGACACAGGCGCATCTGAAGTTCAGGAGTTTGGACTCAGACAAGCACCCAGCACCCGGGGCCGCTCTGGCGGCTGGGCGGTCACGGCTCCCCCAAAGGGTTGCGTTGCGCCTCTTCATTCCTCAGAGAAGCACAGCCTACCTTTTCTGAATCCCTTTCCTTCGTTATAGCCAAATGCCCTTTTCTAACCTTGCAGGAATGTGAGTGCATACGAACCAGAGGGGATATATAAAATATGTCAGTGTGTACATAATACCATGTGAGAAAGCTTACCTGAGACACTGGGGCACGAAGACTACGACACACTGCTGGGAAACAGGAAAATTTATTGTTGGCTTTAGGCCTCACAATCTTTGATGGCTGTCAGAATGGCAGGGAGCAGTGGCAGAGAGAGATCTGTGCTTGGACCCTTCCTTTACAGTCAGGAATTTATTTTCAATTATTAACTTATTACATAGAGCCTCCTTCCTTCAAAGGCTGCAATTATTAGAGAGAAGGAAGAAAGCCTTCTTTCCTTCTTCCTTGTTTCTTTAAAAAAAATTATATAGCCTGCGGAGCATTTGTTTTGTCCTAAAAGCCTCTGCAACAGCAGGGTGAAGGGTGTCAGAGAAAAAAAATGTACTTCTTTCTTATAAAAACCCAGTGGTAGCTTTTTGGTTTTTCTTTTTTCTTTGTGTTCCAGTTGAACAGCTGTGAACTTTGTTTCGTGCCTTCATTGTTGTTTTTACTGCCATTGGCTTTGCACTGGATTTCTGCTCAGACATTCTTTCAGGTGTACTTCCAGCAGTAAATCGGCGCTGCCCTTGGGTCTATTGATCTGGGTCTTCAAATAACGAAGCTGAGCATTTATCTCGCTTTTATCCAGGCGTCTCTGAGCACTTTGCAAACACTAATGAATCAGGTGTCTTGACACCACAGAGACACACCGTAGGTACCTGTTTTCTGCATTTACATGGAGGTGCAGGGAGACATGCCCAGCACGGCCAGGGACGCCAGTGGTGCTGCCGGAGCACAGCACTGAACACCAACTCCCAGCGCAGCCTCTCCAAACTGACTCCCCCTAGTCTGATAATGGCACTGGGAGGGCGATATCAAGCCATGGCAGATATCATGGTTCCTTTGTAGGTGGAAGGACTGGTCATAATGAGGGATAAAGCATGCTTCATCTCTGAAGCTTTTGAAGCTACTTCAAAAAAGTAGCTCAGTAACTTCCCAGGTACAAATTCTGATCTATATACTTTGCCCTATGATGACTGTTCAGACTGACTGCAGCCACTTATCTGCTGTGCTCTTACTAACAACTCCTGGAGCACACATTTCTCTCCTGGGAATTCAGGATGCCTGTAAGAGGCAACAGGAGCAAGTGAAAAAAGATAAAGAATTGGAACGCCTTCCTCTTAGAAATTTGTCTTCTACATCATACCCAGTCTGCTTTAGAGTATAGTCTGTGAAGCCTCCCAGTGTACGAAGATCGCAACTTTGCAGTCAGGGACCCGGGAGGCCTAAAGTGGCTGAGCCATCTGCAGCTACAGAACAAACCAACGGGAAAAGTAGCTCTGTTGCTGGCAAGAGGCATGTCACTTTGACGTAGCTGTCCAAGCTCTCCCACCGAAACGCAGGCTAATGAGAGCCCCATTGAGAAATGACACGGAAGACAGTTCTTAGAGATCACACAACCCAACAGCTGTCCAAATGCAAATGGGTTCAGATCCACTGCTGACTTGTTTTCCTGTTGCCTCCAGAATCTATAATTCCAATTTTAAGAAATGAAAGGTTGTATACTCCTCCTTGTTACGGTGAGAACTGTGCCCAGATACAGCTTAATGCACAGCTGTCCTTTTAGCTGGAGGGTATGGTTTCACAAGACGTCTTGAGTTGAATTAATAACTCATGGCTCTGCTCTTTTAGTGGGCTGAATTGGCTAATCTTGCAAATCAGACAAGTGTCAGAGCTGGCACAAGGAGACATAGGGAGTGGGTGGTGGGGACTGGGACTGGGACTGGGAAGAGGACAGGGAGGGGAGCTGGGGATGGAGAGGAGTGGGACTTCCCCTCCTCTAGTCGCAGCTAGCCGCTAATTCGGCTCATGCATAAACCTGGCCCTTCGTGACCAGGGAGAGGTTCAACAGCAAAGGCGTGTGAACAGCAAAGTTGCTTCTTCTTCTCTATGGTGAGAAAGCTCCTGAAGGCTCGCGTGGCAAACTCAGTACTTCAGTCTGCCATTGTAAGGACTGAAACGGCGGCCTCCAGAGAGGTGTCAGCTTGGAAGGCTAATTACCCAGGAGAAAGCAAAAGTTGCTCTGCTATCAGGCAAAAGGTATTAGACTCCCAGAACAGGAGAATGCAGGATTTAATGGGTATGCTGTGAAAAATAAGGAAAAAATAAGGGAAAGAAAATATGCAGGTTGGTTTAACAAGATAATAAATATTTTATGAATGATGCTTTCAAAACACAAACAGCCAGGGTCTTGGATGGAAATGCAGGAGAAAATGCAGACACTGGATGGCTGTGAAATTACAGAGATGAGCCTGAGGATGGGAAGGCGAAGGGAAAAGATGTTCAGAGATTTCTATTGTCTTCTGTCTCTAGAGTGGCTCATAATAGACAGAATAGTTCAAATTATTTTACTGCAACATATACATTATAAAGACAAAGCTGTTATTAATGGGAAAGCTTTCCTAAAATGAATGGCAATATGGGGTTGATCTTGTTCTTGCCATATGTCTTCTGAAATGACAGATAAAGACATCTGAATTGCCTCTCAGTGGTAGGCAGTGGTTACTGGCTAAAGAGATTTTTTATTGAGCAAATGATTATATTCCTTTCTGTGCTAATATAATTCTCCATGACATTCATTAAAAATGCTAAGACTTCCCAGGTAGCCGATGTGCCCCGCTGTGAACACAGCTCTTGCCTGTTCTGCACGCAAGCCCAAGAAATGTGTAGTGGTGGTTGGATATTTGCAGTATCTTTGCAATCCTTCTTTAAGTACATGTTATTTGTCTTCCAGGCATATGTCCAGGAGTGTCCTGAATGATCCTGAGCTGATTCTTGTGCTGCTAATCTTCACTCCACTATTTTTAGTCAATTTTCAAACCCTCCTGCTTTTCCATTGTGTATTTGTTCAAAATTATCACCTAATTTGTGTGGTCTAGAAGCCAGCTGCTATTTGTCGCAGCAAGGAACAGGGCTAAATTTGTTTTTTTCTCTCAATTGGTTTTAATCCTGTCCAGTTTGCCTGCATTAAAGTAGCTGTGAGCCAAAGACTGATGCATGAGGCCTGATAGGCAGCTGAAGCCAGCGGGACATGGTGTTGCTGCTAAAAGTCCTGGTCCTGCTGGCCCCCCCCCCCGACGTGTAGTCCCAAGGGGGCAGCACTCATGTGGCCACGTGGGGCCTGGTGCTGCACTCAGAGTGAACACAAACCTTATCAAGACTAATGAGGCACACCAGCACTATGGCCCTCAGCCCTCGCAAGGAGGCTGTGGGGCTCAGAGGGACACAAGGTGGGGCCTAATGCCCTTCGCGCCTCCATACTGCTGTGAAAATGCCTAGCCCAGGAAACAGAGCTTTAATTGCATTTAAAGCTTAATTACCTCGAGTAATTTGAGCAGCCCGTGAAGGGATTCGGAGCTACCTTCTGTGTTTGAAATAGTCTGGTGTGGACAAGGACAGTCTTCTGCCGCTGCTGGGCAAGAGGGAGTAGGACTAGGAAAGGGCATGCGTGGCATTTGCAACAGAAAAAAAGTGTGTTTTAATTCTGGGAAAGAGTCCCTTTAGAGCAGAGGGCCAGTCTCTGACCTTGGCCCGACAGAGTGGCCATCCTCAGAGGGTGCCCCTACAGATGCTCAAACGTGTTAATGAGGTGCTGAGTCTGAAGAATAACGGCAGCAATTTACATGTCAACACTTTTAATTTGATGAGGATCTTTCTCAGCCCCAAATCCTGTTCCAGGCCCTGGGGTTTGGCCCAGGAAAGACTGAGTGCTAGAGGTTCCTTGGTCTGAAGCTGGCCAGTGGGTTCTTGGCTTATCTGGGGTCTAGGAAAACTTGGTCTTGACAGTGCAGGTCATCGAGCCATCATGTAAGCTGTCATCGATGGATGAAATCTGTGATGCCACTGCAGAGCAGTATTGTCATTTTGCCGCAAATATAGTAACATTTTCTTACAAAGGCAGGAAAGTTTCACCTTGAATCAAAACTAGGACAACTCACACTATGTTTTCTGGAGGAAATATAGTGAAAACAAAGCTGTGATGGCAGACATGGGCTGGATGTTTCCCTCTCCCATCTCTGATTTTGTTAGTGTGTGGGAATATCACTTAGGGTCATATCTGAACATCTCTGTGGATATTCACAAATCTGTCAGGTTTTGCTCAACAAATAGTAAACACCACTGAGTTTTTCGGCCAACATGGTTTGAACCCACATTCCTTCTCTGGTAAAGGAGCTGGGAAGCATATTTCAGCTACCGTGCAATGGTTTATGCTTCACACTCCAATGCAAATTGTGTGGGTTTGCACTTTTAAGAAGGACCTGCCCTGAAGGAAGAAAATGAGGTTTATGTGAGATGACGCTGTGAACAGCGTTTGGCTGCTATAGCTGCCAGTTTAATTTAAGGGCAACATGAGTTCATGTGCTTTACACAACTGTGAATGCTGTGGGCATGGCAAACATCAACAATTGCTGACAATATATCTAAGGATAAACCCAGATCCAAGCTATCCCTTGAACCTTGAATACTGAACTCTACTTAAGTGCCAAATGCAGGATACATGCAGAATCTCAATACTGATTATTCTTACAGCTAGAAACTTGTTTCAAAATGGTTCCAAAATAGCCAGCTTAAAGCCCTCAGTAATTTACTTATTGGGTTTCTTTCTTTTGCATTCGTGACTCAACAACCTGGCAGCAAGAGAATTCTGCTATTCTCATTACACAGGGCAATGTGTTTAAAGAAGCTGGAATCAGTTACATTGGTTAGGTTGCTCTGGATAAACTAGCTTGTCTAGCAAGAAACTAAGTAGCCAAGATAATTTATTGGTGATAAATCTCTCTCATTTCCTTCAAAACCACAGGTGCTGTTTGCCTTGGAGAAGACTGGCCAGAGAGGTAGGATGGTCAGGTTGGTGAGCCTCCTATCTCCAGCTCAGAGGCCACCCTGTGGCCCACAGTGGGCAGTGTGGGCCATAGGCCCTGTCAAGGGTGCCTGGGCTGTCCCCATCCATGGGAACAAAGTGGAGGAGGTGATGGAGCTGGGACTTGCACCATGGAAAGCTGGGGTGTGCCTGACTGCAGGGCTGGATGTGGGCTACATGCAGCCTCCAGCAACCTGCATTTCCCAGTTGGTAACACAGAGGGGATATAAGTCAACTCATCTTAAAGACTACTGAGTATTCAGTTACTACATTGACAGAAGTCCCATGAGAAGATTATATGTTGAGAAGACTTTGGCCATTCATGGCATTATCACCTATCTCAGTCGTAGCCAGGTACCTTCAGACAGAGAATGGAAGCTAGCAAAAACAGATGAAAACCTCTGAATGAGTTTTAGCACACCAAGTAAATCCAGTGCCAGAAAATCCCTCTGACAAGACAGACCGAATTCAAAAGAGTGTTTTTCGGTGTGTCTTAGATGTTTTCATGTGCATGTATTAGGGCTTATCTATATATAAGATATCCCTGCGCATGTGCGCACACACACACAGACACAGACACACAGACACACACACACACAGGGTTGTTTGCTGGAGATCATACACATGCAAGGAAGTTCACTGCAGACCGCCCCCCGCTTTGCACCCGTATAGCCCACCTGCACTTTTCCTAGGACCTTCACCAGCTGCTGTCCCTGCTCTCCTGCTGTCTGCCCTGTCTGTGTGAGATGCTGGTTGCCTCATGGCTTTATTCCAACAGCAATGCTTGAGTCGAGATGTGGCTTATCTGGGCTGTGGCTTACACATGAAAACACAGAACTGTCCCCAAAAGAGCAGAGTCTCTCGGTTTTGGAGCTCAAACACAGTTTCAGAAGAGCTGGGTACCTGGAGATTTGTAGAAATGAATGTGCATGTGCGTGTATGTGTGTGTGTTTAAACAAGCAGTTGACATTCCCCTGATCCCATAAGCCCATCTCTGAGCTCGGTTTCTCTCTTTGGGAAGGAGTCCTACTGTGGGAGAGGCAGAGAGCTCCCAAACTTGTGCAGAAGTGACACATTTTGCTACAGGCCCGCTTTTATAGCCAAAGCTTGAAGACATTAACTCAGCCTCGCCTCCCAGACACCCAAAATACCCAACTGGTTTCCAGGAGCTGACTAACTTGAGGAAACTTTAATGTACTGAGTGGGAATAAATGAGAACCAGGAGAAATGATACCATTAAACAGGAGACTTTAGTACTAATCAGAGGGGTTTGTGCAGTCAGTCAAAAAAAAGGCAGCAATGTGGTCGGGAACTCCTGGTCGGCTCTGAGCTCACTTGGCCATTGCGGGACGCAATTTGCAGTGCAGATCTCCATCTCTGTCACAGCTGCCCAGAGGTCAAGCAGGAGGCAGTGGAGGTTGCAGATGGGAACGTTGCTTCTGTCTGTGCAGAACAGCAATGAGAGACGCTGATGAAATGGGGAGCAGGATGCAGGCTGACATTTCAAGCACTGCCAAAGTCTGAGTCTGTGGATTTGGATCCAGTACTTAGATTCTGTAGACCTTTCCCCTCCCTGTCTTGGTCCTGATGTAACTGAAAGGACACCAGCTAGGTTTAGTTGCCAAATTCTTTGTTTTTTCCTATTCTTGTCTTGTGTTTTTTTTTTTTTTTTTTTTTTTTTTGGAGTATGTGCTATTCACGGGCTTCAAGGTTCTCGAAGTTTTCAGTTAAAACAGGTTCCAAACCAAAAGTTAAAGTCTTGCTACAGATCTATAACGCCAGTACAGCAAAACGATGAAGGACTGTGCGGCAGCGAGCCCTGCCCCACGTGTGCGCAGCGCACACTGGTAGCTGCTGACGTTGGGCCAGGAGCAGCAGGAAGCAGGCAGTGAGCTGGGAAGCGGCAGCAGCGGGTTTTCTTGTACGAGCTGAGGGAAATGTTGAATAACATCAGAAAAGAGCATCAGGAAGGAGGAATGAACCGACCTGGAATATTCTTTCAACAGGTGTGACTGGGGAGTAGGCAGCTTTCCAAAATCCCTATGTGCCCTTTGGGGATTTGGATGCAGGCTGATCTGTGTTGGATGTGGGCCGGCAGGCGGCTGGCTGTTCCCACTGCTGTCCCCACTGTATAGACAAACCAAAGGCCTTTTTTTTTTCCGAAGACTCAGGTCTCTCAGATTGAAGTCCCTTTAAGATGCTTCAGATTGAGCAGGCAAAATGGAAACAGCAAAAATCTTAGGCCACTTCTGAGAAAGCTAGACCAGATTTATTGGATTTTTTTAATTATTATTTTACTATTACCTATAATTTCATATGCTGGGAATATTTCTAATGGTTTAAAACAGTCACTGTCTGCATTTTGGGAAGAAAGAGCATCAATACACTTTTATTTAAATTTGGAAACAACACACAGCTTTCTTGGCCCTTCAGTCAGCACTAAATCAAGGAGAATTAAGTGGTGTGTAGTGCATTTCTCATTTGTGTCCATTCAGACTTCTTTTTCCTAGCAGGTTATGGCCTCTCCTCTTGAGCTGACATTACACACCAATCATCACCACTGGTGCTGAAAGCTAGGCTAGCATTTGCGGCAGCAGCTACTTCTTGAGTAAATCCCCATGTTTACCTTGAAAAATGCCAATCGTCCTCCAGTCTCAGTATCCAACCCTGCAGGGCTGGTTAACAGCAGCATTCCCCAACCACAGGGAAAGCGTTGCCTGAGCTAACGTCTTCCCAAAGAGATAACTGTGACATGGGACAGTAATTGCAACCCAGGGACCTTCTTACTTTTGGAAGCCAGGATGGTCACACTCATGTCTTCTGCTCATTAAAGTTCACTTTTTCAACAGCCAAAAGCTAACCGTTGGGAGGGGAAACTGTTTTCACTCTGGAGACACTCAACCTCCCAGAGCTTCACTGAGAAGGTGGAGTCACTGGAGGTGATAACAGACTGATTGAGATTCCTGTTAAAGTCTCCTGTCATTTACAGTTTATAACTGCAAGGGGAATTTGGCCCTCTATCTTGAAAAGGTTGTAAGCTAGAACTAAGCTTTCCAGCAAATTCCCTATGATGTTTTGCAGAGCTCTAATGTAAGAGCTTGGGAATTTGTCAGCCAATCACTGAAAAAAAAAGAAAAAAATAAAAAGAGTTTTTAATAAATAAAATGCAAAGCAGACTAATAAAATAAGCGTGGTAGATCCAGTGTTATTTGTTTTTATATTAATTTTACGCTGCCCCCACAAATTCAATATACCACAGCTTTGTATATTAAGAAAACATGCGCAACATGGAAATTATTAAGGAAGTGTGGTTGTAGAGGTTGCGTTAGAGGAGGACTGGTGCTTATGGTCGTCTGCAAAGCTGTCTGGAATTGAGGAATGTGTGTGTCAGCTGATGGAGACCACAGAAGTGATTAGTGAGGAAAGTGTTAACAACACTACAAGCCAATGCATGTCTTTAGGTTAAGGAGTTAATTGCCTTTCTCAAAACTGCCTTTCTGAAATTTCACTTTAAAGATCTCAGTGGACCTTGGAAGAAAACACTACGTGTGATAGTTTACACTTGATTCACATTTTCTAAAATCCTTTTCACAATTAAAAGGCCAGATACTTTTTAATTCCTGCTGAGCACTTTAATGTCAAAGTAAATGGCTAATTCTGGGAAGAACGAGGTAGCCGTGAACTACACTAGTGTTTACCCGTCACCTCCCCTGTGTGCAACAACTTTTATTTCTAGAAAAGCTTTTTCTTGATTTGTGAAGTGTGCTTCTCTAAGAAGTCAAGCGTGTGTGCAATGCTGCACCTGCCACCAGAGCGCTGATGTGCAGCATCCCTTTGAAATGCTTCCTGTCCCCTTGGAGGAGACCCTTGCCCTCCTCCCTTTCAATCATCTTTATTCCACCCATTACTCATAAGCCTGAAGGAATAAATACGGTGCAAAAATGAATAGCTCAAGATTTTATTAGAGGAAGGTGGAGAGAGGATGCCTCATGCTGAAAATTCTTTGGTGCCCTCTCTACACCCATAAGTGAGAAGCTGGAGCACCTCTACTTGGCAGAGCTGCCTGGGCCGCTGGTGCAGATGCCCTGTCCTGAGCCCCAGGACGCCGGCTGGCCCTGGGCCCACTCCAGCCTTGCAGGAGCTGCCTGGTGAGCTGTCCTGCCCGTGGGTGAGCGAAGGCAGCCCAGTGCTCAACGGTCTGTGTCGCCCAGGCAGTGTGATATATCTCCTGGACCCTGGGCTCTCTTCACCAAACCCACGCTGCTGCTCTCAAGCTCAAACGCTAGGGTGTCATCCCAGGAGTAAATTAGGTGGTCTTTCAGGAAATGAGGTCCCAGGCCATATCAAGCTTTTACAGATTTGCCCTGAGCAGTAAAATGGAAGCAAAAGGTAAAACACAGCTCAGAGAGAGCAGGACTTTCCAGATGAGAAGTACTCAAGCGAGCTGGCTGCTACACCCTGCCCTACCCACTGGTACCCCAGGAAGACTGCAACCTACTGAGCCAAACTCAGGATTACTAGGTACTGTTCACCATGCATTTGTCTGCAGATACATTAAAACCAGCAAAAAGTTGCAATCAAATACAGATGAAAAATAAACACTTTAGTTAAACAGTGTGTTTTAGTTCAGCTACTCTGTTCTGCTTACCCTTTGCCCAGCTCTCCCTGCTTTGCAAGACAGAGCGATACATGACAGACATAATCTATAATCAAGCGAGTCTTTTCCTGTTGATAACATGCAAGCACCATCAATCCTATCGTGGCTGAGGCCAACTGGCTCTTAGCGAAACCCTAATCTCAGCCAGGCTTGAATGAGTTACCTTCTCCTGTAGCTGCAGTGCTGCAAATACCAATCTATACTCATGCATTACCTCAACAGCTGGACACTGGAATGAGGCAGCTACAGTGCAAGCTATAAAGTTCAGTCAGCGCCTGAAGAGACTGGTGTTTTTAAATGATAGACGCTGGGAGTGACAGCCGTGGTTGCAGAGACTTCGTGTCTCTGCCAGTAGCTGCTTAACACAGCTACAAGTTTGTACAGGAGTCAGGCACCAGCAGGTTTACACAATAGGCAAAGTCCTTCATGACCTCAGCTAAATCTTAACCTGAGAAGAGCAAAACTGACTTTGGTTTGCACAAACACCTACAGACTCAGATGTTCATTACAGTAATTTTTTTTTTTTTTAACAGCTGGGCTTGTCTTCTCCAGATATGACTTTTTCTTGAGATACTCTGTATTTAATTATCAGCTGGGATGGAAAGCTTGCAAGCACAGCTGTTATTGCAACATTTCACTGCTTTGACTTCCCGGCCCAGATGGAATGAACTGTGCAAAAATGAAAAATCAAGAGTAAAGCAAACTTTCTCAAACTTTCAAACCAGCTCCATGTGAGAAACAGGCTGGGATGGATTAAGCACACACGTGGACCAGATCAAGTGCTGTGGTGATGAGTCACAGAGCTGCAGTGTTGTGATACCGCGCCATGTTACTCCATCTCTGCAGACATGCCGAGGGAAAGGGCTCCTCTGCAATGTAAGCCTCTGAGCCCGGGGCTACAATAAATCTCTTTGTGGACTGGGTGAAAATTTGGTTCTGCCTTTACGTAGTGAAAAGCCATGAATCCTTTTCATGCCCAGAGCCTATCGCAATTAATGATGTTGCTGGCAGAAGGAGGTATCTGGCCATTGAGCGTAGATGTGGGGGATGTGTGGACTCCCTTGCTCGCTTGCCGAAGAGGCGGAGGGGCTGGTGGGAGGCAGGTCCTCTCCCCAGGCAACCCCATGCCAAAGCTGTGCCTGCCGTGGGCAGCCGCCCAAAATCATCGCAGAAACCCCACTGACTGAGCGACCACCCACAGAGCGCCTGCTTCACGCCATGCCACTGCTTAAGGAAATAAAATATAGCTCTGCTCCTGTTACCAACAGAGGCAGCTACACCTGTATTGCTTAAAATCCTTCATATTAAAGAAGGAGTAAACACGAGCGGCAGCAAAGCACTGTGATAAGGCCCTGCATGTGCACGCACGTGCCTCCTTGCACATATGCACCTCTCCTTCTGCTCGCTGTGTTGGACGAGTTGAACCAAGTCGAACAAGATAACTGCAAAATATAAGTATGCGGGCAGAAACACTTCTCCTTTTGTTTGCTGCTGAAACACTATATCCCGTGACTTCAGAAAGTTAAAATGCTTCGGTTTGGAGGAAAAGACCTAAAATGGGACATGCATCTCGTAGGCCTTCTCGCTCACTCGCCCCTGACATTTCCTTTCAGAGATGAAAACTGCGCTGGAGCGCTCAGCCACTGTGAGGGGGCACCTCGGGCTCCCTCGAGGTTACCTGTCTACGCGGTGCTTTTGCCGTGGCCGAGGACTCTGCCCTGCAAACAGGCAGCTGGCTCTGCCTGTGCTGCGCAGGGGCCTATGGTTCACACGGAAAGCTTGCAGCCGGGGTATTCCTCTTTCCTCAACCCCTGCCCTGGGTAGTGCTGCTCCCAGCTGACCCTCCAGATGTCCCAGGGTGCCAGCGGCTGGGTTTGACCCCGCCACCAACCTCTGACCCCGCTGGACCCATAAGCTGTCGAGGAGGGTTTTGCCGATGACGTTTTTGGTGTCTTTGCTCCGCTGCAGTGACAAGGATGGCCAGTCTGGGTCAATGGTGCAGGACTCGGGGGGTTTCCCACCCCCTTTTCGGGGTCCCTGCCTGGGGGGGCCCCTTCGTTTCCCCACACTGGGGCAAGACCCCCTCTCTGGTGGTGCACACACCCTCGGGGGGCAGTTCGGAGGGAGGGAAGCCCCCAAGGCCAATGCAGAGAGGCTACTGACAGGGTCCATCTCACCTCCCGGCACCCGCTTAGCACTGGGCATCTACTGCAAGGTGTGCGCTCCCGACAGTCCAGCTCTCCATGTGCTGCCCCCCCCCCCCCCCCAGCCGATCCCACCTCCGCTGCCGTGCACCAGCACAAATGGCCTTGCAGCAAACCAGATCCACTCTGGGTGGAAAGGAACCATTTTTGCCAGGTTGGTTTTATCACAGTTCAGGTGGTAGCGGGGCCAGTGCAGTAATATAGAAGGAGCCTAGAAGACTAGTTGAGGCCAGGGCTTTAACTCTTACATAGGTGGAATTCAGCAAGATTAATCCCCCCTCTGATGGCTTGCCAGAGGCCACACAAGACTGTGGCAGAGGTGGATTTGGACCTCGATTTCTATGGCTCATGCCCTAACCCCTGGACAAGCTTTTCTCTCTGGGGGCAGGCATCTGAAAGCAAGGCTCATCTGCAGCATCAGTGGCAAATACTCAAATGTCATAACAGCAAAGACAGCCTAGAGCACTTTTTGCTCTCAGAATTAATCAGACTATTTCCTTGGGATAATATCTGATTAGTGCAACTGCAACCCCTTCCATTAACGCAGTTGTTTACAAGCTGCTGGCCATTGCCGGCACGGGCTGCTGCATGCTGCATAGGACTTCGCCTTCCAGGGCTCTACTCCTGCTCCAGGAGCATCGGTGGTGGTTCTCAGTTGTCTTCATGAGAACGCTGGATAAAGTCCAGATATCTCTGCTTCCTTCTCAGCTGGTTAGAGAAGAGGGAAAGGTGTCCTGGACCCTCTGGAGGGCCAGAGGATGCAGTTTACAAGCTTAAGGGAGTGGATTTCTAAGAGTGCAGGATTTCAGACAGTTTTATGGAGCTCTCCCCATTGCCTGTGCGAGAAAATAATCTCTTTGGATAGCTCATCCCGTATTAGTTTCCTGATTCCCCTCCCAGACTCTTGAGCCAGGGCAGGCTGTACTTCATTAGTTCACTGAGCCCTATTGCACCTGCCACATGCATGTTACTAGGTCACCGCTGATTAAATAATTCAGCCTCTCTGAAATGGTACTCCTCAAGAAAGTGGGTTACGTGCTGAGGTCAAGCTTGTTTGCCTCAAGGAAGACTGGTGGAAATGGCCAGCATTGTTGGGCTGGGAGAGGAGAAGGAATTGCAATAACAGCCTGACTTTGTCAGAAATACAGGCCATGTGATGTGCCCCCAGAGTGCTTTCAAAATGAGGATCGTGGCTCTCCAACCGCACTAGGACACAGCAGCAAGAATTCAGCTTCATAAATTTTCCCAGTAGAAACACCCAGGTTGATAAATATGATGGGTAAAAAATATGATATAAGCTAAACATTAACTATATGCAGATTACAATTCATAAGTAAAATACAGCAAGGAATGTCTTCTAATTCCTTTTATAGAGCTGGATACTGTTGTAAATATGGAAGTGATGTTCCCATTTCTAATGGGACAGTATTGACCTCGTGCTAGGAGTCCCAGCATTGTGGCAATCTTAACAGAAAAGGTAAGCCTTGGAGCAACAGCAAAATACAACTGTACGTTTTCTCCTTTATGGTGGGGCCTTTGAGGTCACGATTATACCATCAGGCAGTGGAAGGAGGTTTAGAAGAGAAGCTGGAAACACCCCCTGTGTATATAAAAATGGGAGCTCCATTTCCAGTTACGTGGGTTTGACAACTTGCACAATCTCAGCTAGATATCAAAGAGAGGATAGGTTTGAATAAAGTATTAGTGATTTTGATGCTCAAAATATTTCATTTTGGAATAAATAAAAACGGCACACAATAGTGAAGTACACCTTGAAACCTTTATTTGTTTCTGAGACTGGAAAGGGTAATATTTGAGCTGTTTGAGGTTTTTCCCGTACTGCTAGTACATAAACATTAGATACAATGCTTCGGGATGGCAGCAATGCTCTTTTGTGTGTTTCAGCATCTGAATTCCACTCCTACCTATTTGCTCTCTCCAAGTATTGATCATATTTCTTAAATCTCCAGTTGCTTGAAGCAAGTGATTACATAAAAGTAAGCTAAGATTTAATTCCGAAAAATCTGTGGTCAAGCAGTAAAAAATGCCCTGAATAAAAAGTAAAGATTCGGGAGACAGAAACCAAATTAAAAGAACTTCCCATTTCATTTTTACATCTCAATGTTTTTAAGCCCACCTTATGATTTTGAAAGCTTGATTCATAAACTCGAATCACTGAAGCTTCTACCACTTTGGCTGATGTTACATAGTGAAAGTGAAAAATCAAGTCCTCCAAAGAAAAGTCCATTTTCCTACTAACTTAACTCGCTAAGGAACTTCTAAGCTTTAGTATACTTTGCCCCATTTAACGATGTGTTTTTGCTTTTACATGTCACTCAACTTGCACAATTAAAACAGATCAGGCTTTCTGAGTGCTGTGGCTAGTGTGACCTGCAGAAATCCTGCTTTAAACCTTTAGTACCTGCCTACAGCAAACTTATACACATAGCAAGCAGGTTCACATTCCTCAACACGTCACTCAGTTCCCATTGTATTAAAAGGTGTGTAACAAAATTGTCAAAAAATAACAACTACTAACATACACATCTAGGCTGAGGATTAACATAAATAATCTGTACCCTTCTAACAGATCAGAGGATTATACTGTATGCTATTCTGTAGTCAGTAAATAATCAACCTGATTTCTTTTATACAAAAGCTAAATTTGTGGCCTGAATTATTACTTCTTTCCAGAGGATAAAAGGCTGTTATACAAGGTAAAATGTGTAGTGATTTCTGAGCACAAAAATGTGAGCAACTTTCAAAAGGCTTTGCAAAATTCAAAGAGGAGCAACAAATACACCTATTTAAGGGGAAAAAATTGAGATATTTATTAATTTTATTAGTGCAAATTTTGATATCTCATTCCTCTCCTGCCTTTGATCCTGCTTCTTCTTCTTAAGAATAATAGATTAGACTCCTAATGAGATACTTCAGGATGTAAAATTACTTGCAAAATTGTCCTTCTCTCTGAGAATTTCCCAAGCCCGGCTCAGCTTTACCATTACGATAAGCTGCCGAGTAACTCCTGAGGTTGGGATTTGCCTTCTCAGGAGATGCACATAGCGATGCCGTTATCTGAGGGAGCAGAAATCAAAGCACACAAGGTCAGAAGACAACCTTTGTCTGAAGACACACAGTTTTTTAGCACTATTTTTCAGTGAGATATGGGCTCTCAGCCAGCTAAGGCCTGAGGTTTCCTCTCCAGTTTAAGTAGAAACTTTTCCAAGCAGTTCTCCAAGAAATGCATGTGTACCTGCAGTTGGACAGGGTGGCTCCCATGTGCTTCTGACAGTTTAGAAAAAAAAACTGTTAGTTTAAAAATGATGCCTCAGGTCCAATGAAGCATTGAGGAGAGAGAGTGAGAGACAGAGATTCATTCACACCTCCTTTTACTGAACCGTATACTTATTTACAAATTCTCAGTCAACTTTGATACCTCTCTTCCTTTCCAAGGAAAAAAGAAGAGGCAGAATTTGGGCTAACCAAACCTCTCCTATTGATGATGGAAAAGACATGCACCAGCTTCCAGGGATACAGCTTATCCTTGCAGAGCTGCCAGTTATGAAAAAAATGATAAACTGCTGGGTGTCATGATTTATTTTACAGAGTCACTGCTTTAGAAATGAGGTGACCACAAATTGGCTTCAGTTCTGGCTACCCTATTTGAAAAAAACAATATAGGGAAGGAGAAAAGATCTGGAGAGAGGCAGCAAAAATAATAGAGACAAAGAAATGTCTTGGAAAAGATGGACAGAAGAGATGGAAATTCCTGTTTCTACTGAAGAAAAGTAACACAGGAAATAATAAATATGTGTGTGTGTGTGTGTATCAAATAATCAATAGCAAATGGAAAGTAAAGCAGAAACTTCTGTAAATATATTTGTATAAAATTTATACTGCTGAGTATGTACTGCAGGTACTCCTCTGTCAATTTAGGCAAGACAGAAGTTGCTACGTCCAGAAGTGAAGCAAATGTAGGCTGTAGCTGTTCATGCTTTAAGTCCCAAAGAAGCTGGAAGAAATATCAATGTACTGGCCAAGGTGGTGGTCATCAAAGGCTCCTGTGCTGACCCTTCGGTGTGCCACGTTTGACGCAAATACCTGTTCGTTGCTCGCTCTTGCTTTGAAGTAGCACCATATGCATTTAATGGTTGGTGGAGCAGCTCTAATTAGAGCACGATTTACCTGCAACAGCAGTTTAAATAACTGCTTTAAATAACACAGTTTTCAAATAACACAATTATTCTGGTATTGGGAAAGCAATCAAAGCAATAGCTCTTTTTTGCCATCTGGTATGGTACTAAATACTGGAAATAAACTTTTTCCATGGAGTGTTCTTTTAATCCTAGGGAACATTTTGGCTGATAGCTTCAAGTGACTGAAGATTTTGGCAGCCTCACTTTCTGTAGTGCCCAACTGGAGATACCCTAAAGGGAGTGGCTTTTCTTTTGGTGTAGAATGGTATCTCACAGCAAGGTTCCCCCCAAGCGCTAATCACTTTTGAAAATGTACACCTCAATGACCCAAGGTGATTATTGTAATGGGAAATTACTGTGAGAATTCATTAATAAAACAGGAAACCATTATTTTTCATTGAGGATTTAGTGTCCTTTAGGAAAAGGACAGATCTGTGAAACAAGACACAGGTGAGATCATGTGCTTGCCTTTCTCTCTTAGATAAGAGCACGGAAATTATAGTAAACAATGCAAGCTTTGTATCGGCCTGCTGAAGGCAAGTATCACTGACATAACGTACCACAAATCTGTGACAGACAGCATGAACTACTTAATTGTTTAAATGACCTTGGAACAAAATCATCTGTGTATCAAGTGGCAGCCCTATGTATAAACCTCCTCAAAGTGAGGTCCTCAGCAGAGCTTTTTTAAGCACTTTATCCCTTTGTGTGAACGTGGAACATGACGGTGGAGATGCAGTGGCTTTTCTGCTGCCTCAGAAGCACAATTACAGCAACTTTTCCCAATTCGTGTTTTCCCTCCATCCCGGTCCTATCAGCACTGGAGAGCTGACATAACGCTTCCTTTTCCTCTTTTCTCCTTGTGAGATGGTGAATGTTATTTGCTGTCCCGTGGCTGGATACACTATCTATTCCACTACTACTTTTCTCCATAGGGTGAGGATGTCCTGGTGGAGGGCCTGCGCTGCAGTGTGAAATTGGGTGTTTTTACCTGCACACTTACCAGCTACTACATCCAGCGCAACGATGGGTAAGTTCTTTATATGAACCAAGGACAAGAAGTAAAAAAACGACATTTTTTGTGATGTGTGAGAACAGCATAGCTAAGGAAAGAATTCCACATCCTCCTCCCTCCCACCTTCAAAAAACAGACTACATGCAATACATAGCCTTGATCTTGTCTGGCCCATCACATTTCTGATGCATAAAGCATGCTCAAAACGTCCTCAGATAAGACAGTCTTCCTAGCTCGTGCTATTTAAGTTAGCAATCAATAAATGTGAACCAATTCAGGATTTCACTGGGAATACAGATCTGGCATTTATCACAGAGCACTACTGGGATAACACAGCTGGGACGCAGTTCTTTTCACTGCTTCCAGACATGTATCCAAAATGGAGCGTGCTGAGGGAATACTGGGAAGTTGAGAGTCTACTGCAATTTGATCTTAAATGCCCAAGGTCTTCCCCTCCAAAGGGCATTTGTTTGAGGGTATGCAGTGCCTGCGAGGCTGGCAGGGGAGACCAAACAGGGGGAGCGATGATGCAGAGACCACCAGGTGAAAGAGCTCTGGCCAAGCTATGAGTTACAGATAGACAGGGGGCTTTTTTGTTTGTTTTCTTTTATTCTGCTTGTCTGCAAAAGCCACGTGAGCATCTACTCTCAGTAGGCACAGAGGCACCACTGACGGAGGGAGAACCTGGTCAGCCCACCTGGTATGCTGAAAGGGGGCAAAACATTTCAAGGAGAATAAGAGAGAATGGGTGGAACTCTACCAGCAAAAACTGCTATATAAAAAGGAAGACTTGTAAAGTAGCTCTATCTTAAAACAGTGGAAGGATAAAAAGGTATTTTGAAGCTTCTTAATTTCTTTTCTGTCCCATTTCCACTAAGAACTATTTTTCTAGAGTGGGAAGGTGCATCTTCTGTTCTTTAACAAAGATTATTGGAAACATGAATTTAAACATGGAAAGTCAATCCAGAATTGCATGAAGGCACCCCAGAGCACCATATAATTGTAAAAATTAAGAATGGAAGAGTCATCTAAATCCATCCTGCTGCCAATGCAGAATAGCTCCCTACAGTATATTTACAAGTTTTTAGTGCCTTGGCTTTGTGCCTCACATGCACCAGAGACATACTTTTAGGCCAATAAAACATCCCTTGTCATGGCTTAATGCTGTAAGAATTAATTCATCACTAATTATTTTTTCTTTTAAAATCCTACTCTTTGGATAGCTGTGACATAATTCTTAACCTGCATTAGCTGAAGAGTAGAAGAAACACACCATTCCCTCCAGCTCCCTGCACATAAAGGACAGATCTTCAAATATGCTTTACTTATCCCAGTTTAATGTTAACTCTCACAGTTGACAGGCCATCTCACACTCCTTAGGATCCAACAGATTCTTCTGGCAGCCTGAGTGAGAGAAAATGCTGTGATTATGAGGGGGTGCTGGTGGGGACTTACTTGACCTCTCTCACTGCTCCTGTTTGGGCACCCCCGGACTACCCTCCAAAAGGACTATTCCTTCCTTTTTATCCTGTTGAAGTTGGAAAACAGGTAATCGTGAAAGTTAGGATTGAATTCTGACAAAGAGAGGCCTGACAAAGTAAAGATGAAGTCTCAACTTAACTGAAATCTAAAAAGGTATGATTTCACTTTAAATAAGTCTCTCTTGGTCTCTCTTGCATACACGCAATCTCAGTGTAAGTGATTTCATCTTTTCTAGTTGAAGGTCAGCCCTTTCAACCCTGTAGCAAGCCACAGTTTCTGCTCTCCTATTAGATCTGTACAACTGGCATCCTAAATAAACCACAAAAGCAAGGCAATTTGAAGTTATTGGATACTTTTATTTTAATGTAGCACCCAGTTTCATATCACATACATGGACATTCTGCAGCTGTGAAAACAAATTGCTTAAATCTGGCTATCTACTTTATAAGTTAAAATTCAAATATTTAGTAGCCTCAGGGTATTTTTTTGTAGATTAACAAGGATAATGCTTGCAATACCATTTTTTTCATACTAAAAAAATCAGTATCAGAATAAAACAAAACACATATGTTCATAGTACATTATCATGAAGATAACTGAACAAAGCTTCAAAATACGTAATTTTTTCTTAAGGGTACTACATCGTTTGGGTTTTATTTCCCTGAAAAAGTATTTTTTCACTTTAGTCAAAAAAATACGTGGCTTCATTAGGACCTCTTTTCCTTCTGACTTTCATAACACCGTGCATTTTCTTGTCAAGGACTATGTGTGCTGAAGGCTAAAGGGCTGATGGTTGTGGAAAATTGACACTCCTCATACTCCGGCTAGGAACTTTTCTTTATCCCACTCTGGGAGCTCAGCTGAGAGAAAAGCAGCTCATACACCAAGGAAAGGTAATTTCCATATTATGTCAATCCTAAAAGCTTTCTGTGAAGAGTTCTGAGTCCCAGCCATCCCTTTGGGGTTGTTTTACAACACAAGCCATCCTCTCCCTGTGCTGGTTAGCCCTGATAGTATCACGCTCTTAATATGTGGATGACAGTTGAACAAGTTCCTCTCCCTGATGTAGCAAAAGAATTCCCAGCAGCAAAACATAAAAACAGTTTGGAGATAATCTTTTGAGTTAAAGGGTATTTGTCAACATACCATTAACAGGGCTGTATTGACCGATGACTGACATTTTTGCTATGTCAGTCACGTGAGAACTCTCTGGAAAGAGATGATATTATTTCCACTGCATCCTAGTATTAATTTAGTGATCAATATCCTCCTCCTAATTATTAAGGATGGCTGTTTGTAATAGGTAGTTTGTTTAAACTGATGCCTCTGAGATGGAAACTGTTCAGCTTGCTTAATACTAGGTCATTATTTATATTTAAAGACTCAATGACAGCTTGACCTACAAAGGTAAAAATCACTACACTTAGTTGGACATTTTCCTTTTTTCACCTGTGAATTACCCTGTATTGAAACAAGTATTTCATAGAAGGTATTAGGTGTAACAAACATGAATGAGTCCACAAAGAAATGTATGATCAAAAGAAAGAACATGAGCACATATTTACATACACACACATACCCAAACTGAAGAGGATCCTTATCTGGGATGTGTAAGAATATTAAATTGTCCAAACTGGGATTGCCGTAGGAAAGTGAACATTTAGGAAGAGGCAGCAGGCCATGGACCCTGCCAACCTAGGGGTCAGCACACCCTGTCGGGTCCGAGGGAGCAGTGTTTTAGCTCCTGTTCCCAGGCAGCCTCCCCTGCTGCAATCCTCTGCTCTGCGTAAATACCTACAGAATCAGTGAATTGAAGAGAGCGAACCCCAAAGAGCAAAAAGGCGCTTCTGCCACCAGTAAGGCTGCAAGCTGGGACAGGCAGGTCCTCATTCCTGTCCTAGGTCAGGCAGACCAAGCACTTGAAAGTTCATTGCTCTCCTGTAGCCCAAGAAAGTATCTTAGACATTAAAAAAAATCAGCTGTGAGATCTCCCATTTTGACCAGATGCTTTGTCTTGGGTCTAGGAGCATCTCCCATCCAAAATTTCATCAAGTAAATGTTTCTGTAAGAACTGATGACTCCTCTGAACCTCCATTTTTCCAATGGAAAAATATTTCTTGAGCAATTTGGTGATACTGGACTTATATGTGAATTTGGACCAGCCAGGATGTATAAACAGTAGCCATGGGCATAGCTGTGCTGAGCAACTGGTTGCCAGAAGCAGTGCCTGTAACTTCCTTATGCCTTCTCCTCTCCCTCTCAGAAGGATAAAAACCCCCCAAAACAAGAGTCACTTTTTCATTTTACATGGAATACCATGATTGCTGAAGTACTGAGACCTACAGGAGAATAATTTCATGCATCATAAATGTAACACATTACCATTTCTCCTTGAATATTTTGCTTTCCTTTCTGCTTTCCTTATAAAGCAGTATATCATCATCATAGCTGATACCACACCAAACAGAATAGAAGATCAGTTAATATTCCAGGCCTTGAAGCCAAGTGGAGCATTTGATTGCACCCCTAAAAATGTAGCCTCAGTGACAGTTAAATTTTAAATTTATTAACTCCTGTGGTAGAGTAATGACTGAGTAAATACTGCCTTGATGGTTATCCAGGTATCCTAATTTACAGTGAGAAGAGAAACCAGAGGTGCCACATGATTATTTCCTATCAAATAGCTATTTTTTAACCAAATGACAGTGCGAGAACTAAAAAGCAAACAAAAAGCATTTAACTTTCTTAAAATCTCAGTAATCATTCAGTGTTACGAACATAAAGAATAAATGATGTTAACTTCTGAACACTACCACTAATAGCAAGAGGATAGCAGTTCTTTTGCAGCTCACAGGGAAAGTTTGCAGTTCTAGTATTTTGTCATGGACTGTGAATGACCATCTCCCTCCAGCTATGGACCAGTCACACAAAAAGGCCCAAATCCAAAGAAATGGCTATTACTGTTGACACTGTGATATTTAGCTGAATTAAAAGCAGTATGTTAAAAAAAACAGACTTTTAGTAACAATTGTGCAAATGCTCATTTTTTCCAGCTTTGAATTTCTGGATCTGTATCACACATCTCTTCAGCAAAAGTAGTCTGTTTAGTCACCTCTTTAGGCATTCATGTTGATGTCATTCTCATTTATCTCTGAGCAAAACTTTTGGCTGCTTGATATCCCACTGCAACCATTGGGTATTTCAAACCTGCTTCTCCTTTCTCCCTGCCCCAGGGCCATCCTCTAGCTACAGGGAGAAAGCATCACCCTGGAAATAGAAGAAAAACGATGCACATTTTTTGAAAGCCAAATGCATACACTTAAATTAGGTCACTGAACAATAGGATATGAAACACATCCAGTGTCATGTTTAAGGTGGCTAGCAGGCAGGTGACATTCCCTTGCAATGAAGCATGCATCATACCGTGAAGGGAGCACGGCTGACATCATTATGCATGAAATTATCTGATATGAGTATTGGCTCAAGAAATTAAACAACATTAGTTGACTGGCTTCCATTGCTAGAACTGAGACCTAATCCAATGACCACTGCATCCACAGAAAAATTCCCATGGAATTCAGTTGGCTCTTCACCAGACCCAGGTTAAAAATTAATCTCTGCTTCTTCATTTAGAAAATAGATGGGCATTAGCAGCTTCATCCTATCAGTAGCACCTCCAGTGAGGTGCAAAGGAACCTTAATGATAGCTTGCTGTAGGAGGCAATTTCCATCACAGCATTTTATAACCTCATATATAGCACTTGTGCAATCTCATTTCTTTTGGAAATACAGTTCTTGTACACATCCTTAGAACAATTCAGCAGCTATTAAGACAAGAAAGCAGACTAATACAAACGTACATAGAATAGCTTTTATAAAAGTGCTGAGCAGAATGCATTTTTAACCTCTTAGTAGAACTACACTGTTGATTTAAAAACAAACAAGAAAGCAATAAACCAATGATCTCAAACATGCTAACAGTTTATAAGGACACTAGCAGTTGCAAGCAAGAGATCAAACACTAGTGGTAGCAAACAGTTATAGCCCCCCAAAAAAGATTTTTTTGTAATTTCCAAAATAATCAAATTTTAACACTTTTTACTGCTCTTTCATATGATTTGTTACTTATAAAATACAGTTCCTCTAACATTAAAATACATCCGTGATTGAATAATAAACAGTATTAAGAAAATAATTATCTGACGTGATTGCAGATAAAGACTCTGTACGTCCAGTAAGTTTTATTCTTGGTTTTACTTTAAACCCATAGATACTCTGCCATGATATACTCCTACAGGAATAAGTAACATCCAGGAACCCATCTCAGAGAATGAGTTTTAAACAAGAATTCTGGAATTATGTACCTCTTAATAACTGCAGCAAGAGGTGCTCCAACAATGTATATAAATCAGGAATTCTTTACATAAATAAAATACTCTTAGGCTATTCATTTCAGTGGCAAACTGCATTTACATGTTAGACTGGGAAGAGGGTGGGAAAAGGGTAAACCATCCCCCACTCAGAAATATCCTACAGTTTGATATTTATTTTCTATACCTTCTTCATCTGCAAAGGCGAACTTGCACAGTAGGGCACAAAGGAGACCTGACAACCTATTCTTCCCCACTGCCATCACCCCGGTGAAAACTTTACCCAGTTGTGCTGTGCTCCTATTGTTGTAAGACTCTTGGCACAAGTGTTCTCTTCCTGCCACTGAATAACGTGCCGAAGGTCATAAGACTGTTACAGGACGTAGCTGCTCCAGCTGTGTTTCCAAGGCAATTCGTTCCTTGTGAACTTCCTGGAGCATGGAGAGAGATGCACTGTAACTTTTGCGACACTCACATGCACAACCCCGCATTAGTAAAGAGCTGTCTGGTAAACCACTAGCATTTATGAGAAACTCAAGGCTTTACTGTTTATGTACGTAAACACTCCTTGTAGTCTCAAAGCATCGTATAAACACCAGACAACTGCTCTTCACAACAGTCTACTGTCTCTTTTTTCATATTTGAGCAATATGGAGCTTAAATTGCTTGTTCAGGTGATAACAGCGGGGAGTAGCGATCTACTGGCCAGCAGCATAGCTTGGGTTGCAGTGAAGGGATTTTTACTCCAAGAAAATCATGTTATTCTTGAAATCACATTTCTTTCAAAACTGCTTTGTAAAAATTTTTGGTGCATAGAACCAAACTCTTTCATTTTGGAAATTACAAGACTTAGCCTTGCTAAAATGAAAGAGGCTTTACAATCTACTTCTTTGACAACTGCAGCAGTAAGAACCTCAGTCTCTGTCAGAAACTGCTAAAGCTTTCGGGACCTGTGATCCCAGGAAAACCTCTCTCCTAATCTCTAGGCTGCTCCTGTGCTGAGGTGCACTCAGCTTTCGCTGAACTCCTGTCAAAGGGCTCCCTGGGCCATGTGGGTAGTCGGGCTGACCTGCAGCTCCTAAAAGCACTAATATCCTCATCCGGGCAGGCTCAGAGCCCTACCCCGGGAGCCCAGCTGATGTCTGTGCCCTCAGAAGAGCAGGCAGGGCTCCACTCGAAAGCTCCTCACGTTTCAGTGCAAGTTCACTGAGGGTGAGGTGTTCCCATAAAGTCTTCTGCTTTCCATAAGAACAGCAAAGCTCCATTCCACCAGAAAATTTCCAGCCAGCAATTTGACCTGAAAGACAACTTCAGTTTTCTGCTCTTGTGTGAACTTGGGCAAATCTCTCAGTCTTTCTGTGTCTCCTTTGCCCTGCTGTAAAATATAGCTAACAACACTGGCCTATTTCATGATGGATTGGGAGTGTAAGCACACTCAAGATAGTATGGAGGCAGATAAGATTACAGATAATCTGAGCAAAATATAATATGCTGTCATTAAAAGCTTTCATCCCCATGTTTATTCCAATCACTGTCCTATATTTTGCTATGATTTCAGTACAGAGCATCCACCCTGCATCACTCTAGGGAGATCCTTGAAAATAAATTCAGAAATTACATTAAAGAAAAATTGAACATGGAATCAGACTTTCATCTTGACTGAAGAAAAAGTTTAACTGGGGGTATCAAGGATAGAGACTGGGATAGGAAATGAGGAATAATACAGAATAGAAATTTCTCAGGGCACAGAGGGATATGCTGAAGAAAGCTAAAAGGAGGCCAACTCAGTGCAAACCACTGCAGGTTTAAGCAGGACAGAAGAAGACCAGTTCTGGTCACAGTGTCCCATTTCCAGGCCATTCAGAACTGGAAGTGTTGTGGACAGTTAGACATTTAGCTCTCAACCCTCAATAACAATGTACGATTAGTGACTGATGTCAGTAGTCCTAGAAAGAACCCTGTAACACGAGTTCACCTCTCCATACCAGTGAAAGCTGCAGGAGATAAAAAGTTGAGATTTGTAACACCTTTGGTTTGGGACAACAGAAAAAAACAGTGCTTATATTTATAAGAAAGTAGCCCTTTGGAACACTTCAAAATACAAGCACGGTTCAGCCAGATCACCGTCTGTCTGAATTCACACTGAATGCCTGACTCCTGGAATCAATGTCTATGCAGCAAAAGTGATCAGAAAAAATGAAAGCTATGCTTGAGTTGCTCATCTGCCCTAGGTGATACCATCACATTATCTAAGCTTTTCAGAAGCATAAACGTACTGGCAAGATAGCTGTATGCACACAGGCTATGGCTCTCCCTAGAAAGTCTCATTCTAGCCACATGTGATGTTAGCTACTCTCTTCCAGAGAGCAGGGAATAATGCAGTAGGTTTCATCTGAAAAATGAACAAGATTCTCTGCTAGAGGTGACACATAACTGATAGCTGGGAGCTTTGTCATTATGATTTTTCAATGCATTCCTTACCTTCAGCTGCTGCTGGAGCTCACTATTCAACCTGGCTAGCACAGCATTGGCTTCTTTGTTTCTTCGTATGGCAGTCTGAATAGCCCTTTTCTGCTTGGAAGACTGTCTGCCAGACAGATAAATACAAAACATTTCAATTAGGAGCCTCAATAGCAGCTGATGCCAAAAGACCAACCATCCATTTTGTGTCTCTATACACACTGGACTACACTTCAAGGACAAGGTACAAACTACTAATCTAAGGAACAAAAATGTAACACTGAAATCAGATGGCTGAATCAGGTGGACTGCTTGAAAGTAAAATGGTCACACTTGTTAAGCTGAATGACAAAAACATTCTAGGCTGTCTCAATTATTTTAAAATCACTGGAGTCTGATTCAGCCTAAGAATAATCCTTGCATAGTACTTATTGCAGAATCTTTGCTTTAGATCTTTTCAATCAGTAGAGGCTAACGATTCATGAGTGGTTAACAGAAAATATAAAAATCATTTTATTTGGAAATTAAGGACATCTGCATGAAAATATTGTCTTAGATTTTTCAGGGCACAGCTGACTCTGCTGCTTCTTCACTTGAAAAATTAATCTTTCTTTTTTTCAAAGCAGTCACTTCCATGAAACCATCTGATGTCACAAACAGAAACAGGTAGATGAATTATGGACTTCCCTCCTCTTTTGCTGCCTAAAGAAAGATTTTCTTCCTGTTATTATTGCTCTATAGTCCATGCTAAGTGGTTTGGAGCAAATTACAGTTAAGCAGACTGGTAGAAAAAGAGACAGTTCAGTACATAAGGACCAACTTATTCTAAGAAACAGAGGTAACAACAGGAAAAAGGAAAGAAAACATAACATATGGGCTGAATAAGCAAACCCTCTTCTAAATAGATTATTTTAAAGTTTTACATGAGACATCAACAACTGTTTAATGACAACATAGTTTAAAACAGATGCCCTACCTAAATAACTCCATAGCGGTACACAGTCCCCATTAGCTCTTTTCCTAAACAGAGCTGATGGCAGTGATCTTTGCAACAGAACCTCCATTTCTTAAAACAGGATGGTCTTTATGCTATTATCTTCCAGCAAACTGCTATTTTTCTGCTTAACTATTTTGCTTCAAACCTCTCTCCATAGGCTCCAGAGTAATAATGATAAGGGGAAAAACACAAAAACCAAAACAAAACAGAGTGCTATATCCCCACCATCATTTAAACATTTTAGGAAAGATGTAGACAGGAGAGGATTAAGTTGAAAAGTTAACAAATGTTATCTTTCTTTGAACCACTATGGAATATGCACTCCCAAAGCACAAAACAGCACTTTAAGGGCATCCTAGAAGTTCTATTATTTAGTCTGATCTCCAATTACGAAGCATAGATTCAGGCTACCAATAAAGTTTGCCAAGAACTGCTTGACTGATTTAGGCAGTGTGGGTTTGTTTCAGATTGAGCTAATGTCTTTGAAAGGCTTTGAGTGAAGGCAAGCCATAATGTTTGTATGCTGTTTCAGTTGCGGGAGATGTATAGGCCCTGATGGGCTTCAAGGGCCTTCACTTGCCATGCCTCAGTAGTATAGCCCCATCCACATGGCTATTTAATAAATATATGCTGAAATCCCTAGAACTCTTTCTTTGTGACAGCTTCAACAGTTACATTTATGAGAGCAAAATAACACACACTGCATTTGGCAATTATTGGATCATCACATGAAGTCTGTGAAGTCCCAGCTCATACCAATGGCAAGCTCATTTCTAGCATTCCTTGCTATGGAGAAATATCACAAGGGTATGACCAATCTGGAGCATTTTATGATTCCATTTCCTGCACATTTAACTGATTATATCTGTCAAAATGAATGAGCAAAATTCCAAAAGACTTGTGCAAGGTAAAAACACACACCCAAAGAGTTAAAGAGAGATCTTTGTTAGAGATGTTGGCTGAGCAACAAGGCTTGATCTTCAGGCATGTTTACTAGGTAGGGAGGTGGGCAAATCAGTATATTTTGAAGAGGCCATCTATCAAATATTACCAGCTTTCAGTCAGTACAGACTTGGTCTGTATCTGAGTGTACAAATACAGATCCAAGAGGCCTGTATCTCATGATGAATTTGCAAAACCAGAAGTCTTAAGCACAAGATTTATGCAAAAAGCAGCCCCAGTTACATCAGATCTTATGGTGCAGTTTGACATGCTTGGTATGGGTTTTTACTTTTGGACTGGGAGGTGAGGCTTAACTGCTGGCAAAGAAGAAGTCACATTTATGGTGGGAGAAAGCTCGGGGTTCTCCAGCGCCTGCGTCTCAGGCCGGAACTTCCTGCGGACGGGTTTGGAGGGCGGCTGAGCAAGCACAACCTCCTGGAAGGGACAAGCACAGCAAGGTTAAGTCAGGCCATAGGTGTCCAGTCGCTAAGCCTGAGAAGACACAGAAATAGCTGATGTTTAACTTAAGATTTCATAATTTAAAGAGGTACAGAGCTTAACTTAAATTTGGTAAAGGCCTCTTGGATTTTTTGACTTTGTTCAAAGAAACAATAACTCTTACAACCCCCTAATGAATGAAACTATTATACTAGTGTATTTTCTTCATCTGGATTACAGACTCCTCAAAACTGGACTGTATAGCTCTATGTACAAACACATGCACTAGTTCCCAGTTAGCTCAAAAGCATTTAAACCAAAATAAGATTTACTTTTAATTGCACATGTTTGGTAAGAATCAATAATCAATCACTTGCACCCCAATTTACTGCCTCAATGCCTCACTCTTTGGCATGGATTCTCTTCCTTCTCTTCTCCTACTCTCTTACATGAAGCAGCACTGAAACTAGCTTAGAAAAATATGTGTGTAAAATTATCCATACAAAATTAACATGTTGAATGTGTAGAAGATCAGCTTTTTCTCTTGACAGTTTACATTGAAGAGATAATCTGACTCACAGGTAAAATAAAAAGTCTTGGATTTTTATGCCTTTAACAGTAAGAAGAGTTTTCACTATTTTAAAGTAAGATAGCCTTTCTTTAACAATGAAAGTAGTTTAAAACTTTATAGCTGCTTCGGTACTGCAATATAAATATGCTACTTTTCAGTGAATTTTATAAGATCTCTTTTACAAGGGATATAACTATTATTGCCCCATTTCATCAATGAGAAACTAAAACTCAAAAACATGGAGTGACTTGACAAAGGCATTTAGTGTCACAGTCAAGAACAGAACCCAAATTTTATCATCACTCGGGCAATGCGCCTTTTGCTGGGCTAGACTATCTTACTATGTTTTGGCCAAATGCTAATAAAATAGGAAGAAATTAAATGAGGTGCCCTACTTTGAACTGAGCCAGCAGTCATAAGAAAAAAATCCTGAAGTATTGAGCCTGACTCAGCAGACGAGATTACTATGAGCGATACAGAGTGAAAACAACATAAATCCACCAATAATTAGAATTAGAAGAATTAGAATTATTAGAGGAATTAGAATTGTAAGGGACAAGGAATTTTGATATTAAAAAAAAATTACTAACAGTTCCATCATTACTTGAAAAATAATTTTAAAACATTATGAGATCTTTTGCTCAGGACACCAGCACATCAACACTGCATAAATCTCGTACAATACTGTGCTTAGAAATCCTATGCTTATGTGTAGCTGTCTGTAAAGATGATGTAGAGCAAGCGAGGAACTTGTGCATGACTTCTACAACTATAAACTGGTAGGATGCCAAACACATAATCCCCAACTACCTTAAACCACCAAAAAACTCCAAAATTCATAGGGTAACTCCTTCCCCATTTCAAACACAATACTGGAAGAAATGCCAGTTCCTAAAATCAGACCCTTCCACAGGGGGTCTTTGACAGACTGCTGTTGCACCAGTCCTTTGAAGGCCACAGTCAGCATATCACCCACAATCCGCAACCTGTGTCCCACAGCCTGTGGCTTGTCTATATTTTAGGGAGTGAGCTGGGAAGACAGCAACTTTGAAGTAGGTGGACCACGAGAATTAAATTTTCTCAGGAGGGGTGCAAAGCAGAACAAGGAAAATATGCAGCTTGGCTCGAAGTAGCAGGCCGTGGACACAAGTGGAGCAAGGACGCTGCCTGAAAAGCCCTATCGTACAGAGGAAAATGATGTTGGGGCATTTGCCTGTGCCCCCCTGTCAGGGCAAGAAGTGTAATGATGCTCCCTGGGCAAGGTATTTGCCAGATATAGCACCTGCCAACACTTCTTGCCTGAGCTGAGCAAAGATTTTGCAGGTGCTCCCTGGCTGCAGTAGGGGCTGGGGGCAATCTCCAGTTGCCCTCTATCAAAAATCTGTGGGAGGAGGCAGGGGCAGTGTGAGCAGAGCTAGGAAAATGCTTGCCTAAGGCCACTCCATCCATGAGTGAGGCTCTGTGAAGACTGTCATTGCAATTTTAGTGATTAATTTATACAAATTATATGCTTATACAAAAACATAATAGAAACTGTATGTCTTAAGCAAACATTTGAGGAAATCTCTCAAATTCTACAGACATTTAGTAGCAGATTCTGACCTCTAGCAAACAGGTGTGTTTATATGGGATCAAAACTGAATCTTTAATAACCAGAAGCAAGCGTGTCAGAATTTGGAAGAATTACAGTGAAACAGGGGTCAAACACAATCAAATACTTTTTTGTCTTCCCTAAGGCTCCATGAGTCCCTACTGATTTGAAACAAAGGGCAAGCTGCCTTTCTTAAAGCACACACATTGATGTGTACGTACTAAGACCTTGCTTAATGATTTATCTGAGCTGATGTCACACATGATCCCAGTTCTCTCTAGTGTCTTGACCTCCAGAGAAGGTAAACATGTAAAAATGTAACCCTAACCCTCAGTTTAATTGCTTTAAAACCTAAAACAACTACATTTGTTGATGAAGGCAAATCACTCAACAATGAAACAACATGTGCAGGTCTCACCTTCTTTGTTGAACTGTTTTCTTCTGTCTGTGATGGGGCTCTATTCATCTGAGGATGTAATTCAACCTCAGATACTTGCTCTGTCTGTAACAACAAATCAGTCATTGCTACACCCAGAAAATGACTAGCAGTCACATACAATAAAGTCAATGAAAGGAAACATTATACACAAAGGAAAAGTTACCTTAACAATTCAACAGCGAGTGAAATAGAGATCCAATGTGACAGCTGAATGGATGACATATGTCTTTTGTAGATTTTTAATGAAACTATTTTCTTTCTTTTTATTGTGATAGGAAAACAAGAGAAAAGCTTTTTTCTGTGAAATGTTAGGAACCATGTCTCTGAATATAAATGACCTAGTGCCCAGGATATCTTCTAGAGTTACCCTTATCGCCTAAGTACTCAGAGAAAAAACTAAGGCCTGGGGCAGGGTGGGGAATAAAAGCTGGAAAGATCTTGGTTGCACCTTGTCACCTTATCATCTCCTGAAACTGATGAAAATTCATTGGACTAAGCCTCTGTCTTTGAAGTATGCAAGGCTGGAGTGAGAAAGTATGAAATATACCAAAAATTACAATAAAGTTACTAAAAATACAAGTCCTAAAAGAAGCCAAATAATCTCCTTCCTTCCTTCCCAGGTTTCAAACAGAAATCTAGGCTAAGACTTCAAACATGGGTCTACCCTTAAGGCAGACAAAACACTCTGCCTCCAATACGTCTGCCAAAGAAAGTTAAAATGGAGCGTAAATCCTCTTCTTTCCCTGCCTCCAAATCTTCCCGTATCTTTGTAGTTTGCTTTACCAGGACATGGTGCAGCATTTCTGCTAAGGAAGGGTACCAGGATTTGGAGCTATCTGTCCCTGGGCATACTATGACAAACTCGGTATGAACGTTTTCTGTAGAGAAGCGACCAGGTGGCTCTTCAAGAAGGGGAGGGAGGGAAGGAGTGGGGAGGCAGAGGACACTCAGCCCCCACAGACTGCCTCTTCCGCTCTTTCCCAGCTTCTGTGAGGATGGAGCCCAGCTGACAAGGGCCCCCAGGCAGGATAGGCAACCTGCCATCATGCTCTTTTCTCAGAAATGGCTCATTTCTACAAGAATAAAAGTTTGTGGCTAAAAAAAGCGCAAGGTAAAACTCAGAACTTCAGTGGGGCCAAAATTTTAGCCATAATAATAACCTGTCATGCACTGGAGAGTCTAATCTCCTGTTGCTTAGACTCATCAAGTTCTGTAGCAGTCACAAGTTTCACAGTGCTTAATCGTAAGTTTAAAAAAAATGACAGAATGTACAGAATTTGGTATGTTTTAAAAAAGGAGGGACTTTTTTTTATAACATTTCCATTTCTTTCATAACAAAAACAATAAGAGCTCAACAAAAAGCTGCAGGGGAAAAGGAGTTCTGTCAGGCTACTGCTGTTCTTCAACTATACAATGTTGAACATGTACACAGAGGAGTGTGATTTGTGATCTTTTTTTAAATGCACGTGAAATTCCTCTGGAGAAGAGGAAAATGTGTCTTGGCTGATGAGATTTCTCTCCCACTCTTCTAACTGGGCTGTATCTGTAGTGTTATCTGATGCTAAAAAATAAGTCTACTGTAATTTTCCAGTAGTTTTAAAACACTAATATTTTAAATATTTGGATTTTAATAACTACTGGCTTTTAGCAATCCAATTCTGGAAACCATTTCACGGATTGAAGAGTTTCTGTTACAATCAGTGATTTCTGTTGCATGCAGGAGAGTGAAATGGAAAAAAGCAATCTTCTGTTCTGTCTACAAAAATCAAAGATCTTTAAAAAAGCATATAATGCAACACAGCACTTCTTTATTAGCAAGCTGAATAGCCCATAAAATCAGTGATTTCTAGGACTACTTTCTATATACTTGAAAAAAATCAAGGTTCTAAGCACTGGTAACAGTAGTCTGGCAAAGTCTATGAGGCCTCCATGAATGATTTGGGGCAGCAAAGCTCAAATACCTTATAGAGTCACACAGTAAATTTGGTCCCAATATACATCCTTTTGACAAAGCATTCATTTAAGGGGATTAAGAGTAAACACAGCCTTTCAGCAAGCCATGCAATACATATACTATACGCACTTCACCATACAGCTTTGCTGCCAAACACAGTGTAACGACAGAGTTAACTGAGAACCGGCTCTGAATGACCTACCTTGGACAGGGAGCACTAGATACCCCTTCAAACCTGGCCAGGCAGTTTCTGGTGCCCAAACTAAGTTATTTTGAGCTAGTGCTCAGGGAACCCTTCTTGGTGCCACATTGTGCGACATATCCTGAGCATTATTTAATTTCTGTTCTAGTTGCAGTCAACATTAAACCTTGCATGCAAGGCAAGAACACAGCATCTAATTCCACCGAATGAAAGAGAGACATGGAACTTGTGTATGTTCATAGGTTAAAAGGTAACTTCTCAAGAACCAGCCTAACCAAGTAATACAGAAGTGACTAACAGACTTGTACTCCACAATGTCAATTACAAGCAAACAGGAAAACAGAAATCAGAATAAGGTAATACGACCTGGAGGGGGGGAAAAAAAAGAAAAAAAAAGCCCAACTTGACCAAAAAAACGGCCTCATTGGAGGAGAGAATATTATTTTAAATGGAAGAAAACTGAAATGGAAAAAAGGACAAACTTTGTGTCCTGGTAGAAGCAAATATAAAAGAGAGTGCTGTTGCTGATGCCAAAAGGGTAAGATTTCAAAGCTTCCAACAATCCACTATCACAGTCCCTAATGGTGCAGCATGTATTTCTTACTGGCTGAGTGTGGAGATGTGGCTGGCAGCCTAACAACCGTGACAACTACAGGGCTCTCATACCCGCTGGCTTAGGCTGGAGCCATGGGGCTGGCTGTTATTCCCTGCTGTCAGGACAGTGAGGACTACCTCAACCAGGTATGCAAAGCTCAGCAGCCTGGACAGTGCAGGAAGACAGTAAAATAAAGAAAGAGCTACAGTTGACCAGAAAAAAAAAAAAAAAAAAAAAAGTCCTACCAGTTCTGGTGAGGCAGTCCATGAATAATGAATAAAACCAAGTGACTGCCATGTCCCTAAAGTGCCACCTAGTGGCACATAGAACAAGCCATTTCTGAGTTTTGCTTAGAGTGCAAAAAATAGCTGCCTTCGTATTCAGTGCTTGTAGACTGAACCTGTGGTTCAGATTCATTCACAGGGTGGGCAGACAAATACCCAGAGAGAGTGAGACATACTTCCTTGGAGCATCCCTCTCCGCTCTCACACAGAAGCCTGGTCTATGCATCAGTGATTTGCAGTATTTGATGATACAGAAAAATCTGTATGCTGCTGCTGCAGTGGATTTTGTTCAGGGGCTGACACCATTTAACCCAGGCAAAAATCTTCTATATAACTGCAACCTGTGTCAATGCAAAGGTTTTCTGATACAGCTAACCCAGCAAGGCTTTAGAGGCTTTATAAGTACTCTTACAATCTGGTGTCTCTCCACGCTGTCCCCATGCAGATTTTAAAGGAAAAATCCTCCAAGGGGATATTGGAAATTTCCACTTGTAATACCGTGAGATTTGGGAGCCTGAACTTTCTCCTTAGGAAGACATCTACTACCTTGCTGACTACTGAAAATACATGCAGAACATTCCAAAGAAGGAGGGTTGAAGCATCCCTCCACAGGGAGGGAATGGGGCTAATACTCTTAGACATAACCTGGCATTGATAATGGTGTATCACTCCTCCTCCTTTTTTTTTTTTTTTTTTTTTTGGCAGAGGGATCCTTCACAGATTTCCTTCCCATCACTGCTTTGGACAGGGGGTGAAAGACAGTCCCTATAGCCTTTTGCTGACGGTAGAGCGAGACTGATTCCAAAATATTCCTGTCTGAGCTCTATAGTGGTGTATAAGGAAAAAGTGATCCAATTAAAGTAGGTTCCCTTTATTTAATCCTACTTCTTGGTTGTTCTTATTGCATGCTTAGTATTGAGGAACTCATTTCATTCAGAAACAGCAAATAAGCTTCCTCCAGCACAGTGGTAAAATGTCCTAAAGAAATGTTTCTCTAATCTTGAAAACTTCTCGCCATTACAGTAGGGTTTAAAACTCTTTAACATTGGTTTATAAAACTTTGGAATCTAACCCCTGTTATGCGTATACTGCTTATGCAATATGGTCTTCTAAAGGAAAAATCAGTTACAGTAGTATAAAAGTACTTAAATGGAAGCCTCAGATTTTTGAAAAGAGTAAGATAATGAATTACTTTACAACTAGTTCTTCACTTATATTTCTAGTTTTTTTTGTGTAGCAATGCTGGATTACATGTAGATTTCATGCCCACTTTTCAAGACAATCCCTAACTGATCTTCAACTACAGGTGGTCTTCATGGAGCTTTCATATTTCTGTTACAGCATTTTTGCAAGAGGTAAAGCATGTATTCTGGATTCAGTCTTGCCCATATTTATGCTCCATGGTAACTTTACACATGGAAATAGTCCCATTATAGTCAATGGCACTACTCACAGGAATTAAATTATCTCTGTGCATTCACTGAAATAGTCCATAATCATTACTTACAGTGCCACTGCTTAGATTTGCAAAAATGTATTGAGAACAGCTTATCTACAAGAAAAAGCAGGATACTAAATAGGATTATTGCTCAGGATGTGCCCATTGCAATCTTTTATCAACTCTACATAAGTTCATTTAAGAGGTATTTTTCTCCTTTCTAAACATTCATATTTTTGTGTCTAATGGCAATTTCTAAGAAGTCAAGATGTCTCAATTCCAGTTTTTGTGACTCTAGTGTATACCACACTGAATCATCAATTCTTTTCTATTGCCTGTTAAAGAAACTGAAAATGATAAGACAGACAGAAAACCCATAGGGATGCAAATGCAACAAGGTGCCAGGGTCTTAGTGTGCTGACTGCTTTCTCAGCACTGTGCAGCCCTGAAGTTTTGATAAGCTTTCTTTTCCTGAGCTATCTGAGGGCTAGTGATAAGGTTTAGGAAAAAGGCAGTAAATATAAATGAACTGCTGCAATGTTTAGCCCATTCGCAAGGAAAGAACAGGACCCAGATGGAAGTATTAACAATCTGTTTCAATACTTCCCTTCTACTAAACCAGATTAGCATAAGCTAGAAAGGGGTATGTGCATTCCACTAGAGATACAGGCATTGGATTTTTGGGTGTGTGTTTTTTTTTAATAAATATGAAGCCAAATTCAAAAACTATTACAACATATTTTCATTAAGATATTTGCCCTTCTCCCACCCTCCCAGAAACCTCTTTAGAAAGTATTTTATGGTATCCATCAACTACTCCCCAAATTCAATTCTAACTGTGCGTTACACCACTTCTTAAATCATAATTTATTTTGTCTGGCCGTTTTAGATTTAATATATAATTTTCATGACAGAGGAGGATAATCCACTTGTATTATATTAAAGTCGCAGATGGCAAAATCTTTTATGTTACAGAAGACTTTTAGTTTTATTACAGACTTTTCCAGTATCTAATACACTGATTATACAACATACATTAATCTGCAGCCAAAACAGTGGAGTTTATTAAAAAAGCAACAAAAAAACCCTTTTCTTACACACTGGTTGTAAACACAAGCTAAAAAAGTATTTCTTTGGTTTAATATAAAGGTTATCTGGAATAATATAAAGGTTGTCTGGAAAAATACCATCATATATACACAAATAGGAGGCTGCCAAAAGCAAAATTTCTTTTTTCTTTTTTTTCTGCAAAAAAAGTTCCTTCCCATAAAGCTCCAGGTGCCCTGCCAACACTTGAAATTCCTCACATAATTTTACAGTGTAAGAAGGCACCTCAGCTGGCTAAACACTTTCTGAAAACAACCCCCGTAACAGAGATAAGCAAACCCTATCCCATCCTCTATTTATCTCAAGCTTTATCCAAATGTCTGTAAAAACAGAGCACAGAACATATCCTGGGGACCAGCAGATGTGGGTTGCTTTGGCCAGCATAGGGGGGAAAAAATCCAACACTCAAGGAAGCCTTGTCAGGATTTCCAATTTTAACTATGACTGAACAGTACTAAAACATGAAAATAATCATCATCCTCATATATAAAAAACCTGATCCAAAGACCATTACAGAAAATGGAATATTTCTGTGGTCTTAAATAGTCCTTGGTGAATTGATTGTGGATGACAAGGGCCGGACAATCTGCAGAGGCTTTGCCTAACCATTAAGATATTCTGGTATCCAAAGTTTTTGCCCAAAGGTCTCTGTAAATGCTGAAGTGCTTTTTCTTGCTCAGGCACAGCACTGCTGCCTCTGCAGCTTTGTATTCCTGCTGTCTCCAGCGGGTGCCAAATTCTTAGGTATTGAGACAGCGTTGCTATGTTTACAGCAGTAAACCACTCTGAGCAAAGGAGCGTTACTGGGAACTGGAACTTAATTGTCTACACCATTAAATTGTTAGAGTAGTCCTGGGCTTGATTTTGGCCCGGACCAACAAGCGCTCTCAAACAATTCCCAGGCAAAGCCAGGAGTTGGCACAGGGGCCAGGACCGGCTCCCAGTGCAGACCTTGCATGCGGCCATCCTGTTCAGGAGGCGAACGCTTTTCGGCAACATGGATGCGAGCTATTCTGTGCTTCTTGGCCTCAGTGCCAGAGATCAGTGTGGGCATATTTAATTCACTATTACAGACACAGCCTGAATGCACCCAACACTTAATGCCTCTTTGTGAATGCAGCAGAACAGGGAGGCATGTTAATAAAGACAATTTCTTGAACCAGGTCCCAATTTTCACTTGCGATTTTTAATGATGAATGGTCACAAAGCTTCAAAGAATTAGGAAGTATCAAGTAACAGTGTGAGAGCTGAATATTCAATATGTTAAAAAGAATATTATTTTAAGCTTTCAAACAAAACCAGGTGCCTATAGCTGGGAAGTGTGACCCCACAAGTGTCATCCCTCACAACACTTTGAGACCTTAGCACAACAGTCTCCATGATTTCATTGAATCAATAATTTCTAATGCTAATGATGGTCACTAAATTGACAGTCTAACTGTGAGTTCATATAACATAGTGAGATTTTCATCTTTAGAACTGCAATGCACTCAAGATACTTCAGTTTGACAAAGTCAACAAATGCCTATCTACTCCACTTCACTTGAAGACTGTGCTTCAGTATGTAACTTTTCCAGTGCTTGTCAAAACTGCCAGTATGGAACCAAGGGGAAAACGAGGTTCCAAGGTACTCTAGAAATAAACCCCAGTACAAATCAGTGTTAATTTACAAAACCAACAGGCTTAAAATTTAGACTCCGGGAGAAGAGACTAGGAACAAGTTTTTTCAGCCAAGATATACAGTTATCTTCCAGTCCCACTGTTTTCCAATCTCCTTATATAGCACAGGCAAGATTGAAGATGTAACAACATTACTGGACAGGAAGGTACAGAAATAGAGTCATTTAAATAAAAGAAGGTTGATCTAATTGCAGAATGTTGCAGATAGTTAGCTGACGTTGGATAAAATCCTGAAGAGTTATATTTGCTCTTCAGTGTTCATCCACAATTCCTATTAACATAAATATGCTACTCGGTCTCCCATAGTAAGCAGCTGTGGTAAACGGCTTCTGTAGGCTTAAAAGCCAACAGCAATAAAGTATTATTTTGGTTTCCATTAAAAAAAATAACAGAGGCTTATTTGAGATGTGCATACGCATGTTCAGTTCCAGTTCAGCTTCAATGGAATGTTATTCATGTGCATCCAAAGTTATTTTCTGCTTGAAATTTGTGTCACTGAAAATCAGCTGTGTACGCTGTTGCCTTCCTATCATGATTCCTACTGTCTATAAGTTATACAGATATTCCATGTAACCCTGGGGCAGCACAAAGTTTTGGAGCCACAGTGATTTCATTTTGCCTTGATGACTTACCTTTACCAGTGAGTGAGGAACACAGGACCAGAATAAAAAGACTTGGGACACTGAATCTGGTTCTCTACAAGCCAGACAATAGCAGAAATTTCGAAGAGCTATAGATTGTCTGTTCTATGTGACATCACTCATGGAGCCAAACAAACTAAAGACTTGCAGCCTTTTTTTTTTCTTGAACAAGAAAAAGCCATAACTATAGCATGCCATATGGAGTGAGGAAAAGAGGTGAGGACATTGCCAGTGTCCTAAGTCTGTGCAATAACTTGGAGCATATTACACACTTATGGTCAGAAAGAGAAGGAAAACACATGCTAATTATTCTTAAATACAAGTAGGTACTACAGACTTGCTAAGTGTGACACGTCACTAGGGATTCATTGCTGAAGTTATACATGAATGTACACACAATAGTAAAAAGAAAATACTTCAAAATAATGTATTATCCAAAACAAAACTCTAGTCTGTGTATCAGCCTTTTTCCATGCAAAGTCTTTCCAAGTGACTTTCACAGAATTTAGACAAAACTGAACTGCCTTTAAGAGAAAAGCACTAAGAATTGAGGATTTTAATAAAGCATTTCATTCTGCATTTCACAACATCTTACTGGAGACATCAATTCAAAATGGCTTGCAGAGCACTGTTATGGGATGTAATTTGGATAAAAGATGCTAAATTGGAGATAATGGTCTATCATGATACCTCTCCATATTATGTCAACTTGCCTTTTGTCCATCTTTATTTATAGTCATTCCAGGGACCTCAGATAAAAGCATCACTGCATTAGAAAAACATCTGGTGAAAACCTAGAGGAAACTAGGGTGTAGTTTGTAGACTGATGCAGGTGGAAGATCATACAATGCTGATTTTGGCAATGGAGAAAAATCCTGAGGACACAGAGTTACCAGAGTTCTTTACAGACAATCATGAAGAAAATAATGCACAGTTAATCCACTAACCTTAAAATCTGGTGTAGAGGTTAAGAACAAATGCATTCACACCTGTAAATATGTCTACCTTCCAATGGTGCAAAATGGCATGGGCTGGCAGCAGGAACTCAGACCGGAGAAGTCAGCCCAGCTGCTATTTCCCTATGAACTGGATAAGTCATCACAAGACCCCAAGAACTGAGCCTGTCAAAGTAAGCCTGTGTATCCATTGAGTTATGACTGAGGTCCAGTTACACAATAAAATCGGAGTACTCCGTGGTCAAAACAGAAGCAGACCTGGAGTTCAGGCCACAGCTATATTAGCTCTATGTTTTACTTTGTGCTACACTTATCCAGTGACCCAGTCCCTCTCCCCCATTATTCACCTAGCTGCATTATGGAGGCAGATTTGGATGTGGATATAATTTAATAAGTTTGCGATCCGATTAGAGACGTTTGGCACACTATGAACAACCAGTGTTTCAGTAACTTGTTGAGCTTGATTACCTTGGAGGGTTTGACAGGAAAAATAATGTTTTCCTTAAGGTTGAAACAAATGTTACTAAAAACAACAGCAACCAAGGACTAAAGTAAAGAAGCCATTTCTATCTTCCTTATGATTAAGCTCACAGAAGGACTTCTGCTTTATTGAAATGTAATACCTATCCCTTGGTACCTCTATGCACTTTGGTCTTTACATCCAATGAGCTCTTTAATCTCACACTAAAGAGCCCACCGGTCCAAGCTGGTTCTCAGCCATCCACAAAAAACTGTAGTCTTCAGAAGAAATGATTTCCCTTTCCCCCTCCATCAACTGATTTTCAAAGCAGAGCCAAAATAATCACACCGCAAGCATACTTACATGGTGCACAGTCACCTGAAATATGTGGGGATCACTTCATTTCCAGGCTATATTTATCATTCACAGTACTTAACTGCAGACATACAGTAAAATGTTAAGGTAATAAAAGAGATTTTCAATAACGTTGTTGAAAAGAAGTTAAAACAGAAATTTAAGAAGAGCTTGGTAAATCCTGAAACAGGAAAAAGCTGAATATGTCATTTCAGCATCATGGCTTTTCTTCAGTTCTTGATCCTGTCTCTGTTTTAAAAGCAGATCCCTCTCTCCAATTTCTTCATGCTCTTTAAATCAAGGGCCCCATTGGACTAATGTAATCCATATGCTTACTACTCCTTACATGCCATTCATAAAGTCAGCTAAGCTGAATTATGGCCCCATCACACACACACCCCTATTGCTGATTACCTTTATCACAGAAAGACACATTTGAAGACAAAACAAACAGAATGTGACAAAGGTGAAGTTTAAATGGCTTCAAGAAACGTTTTGATACACATTTTTGTTAGAAGTCAGGACAACAATATTTTGAGAGATATTTGATTAAATAACTTTAAAAATCATCAGAATTAAATTGAGTAAATATAAGCAATACATGAAAGCAAACTATCAGCTACATATTCAATACTGACTAGACACAGAAGTCATTCCTCTTTTCAGAAAACACACTTTTATATTGGAGGGGAGTGTATCAGGAATTTCACACAAGGATCTTGTGTTTATAATTTTAAAAAGGTCCTGTACTCTATGTGGCGCAGTGTAGGATAAGCAGTTGGTTCCGTATTTATGTGGTAAGGAAGCTGCTGGACATGAACATATAAATTAAAAGCTCTCCTCACTACCCTGGTGAAGAAATGAACAATTAGCAAACAAGAACAATTAGCAAAATCTTGCTTGAAAACAACGTTCTTATCCCTAAGAATGGGGATTTGCCATATTTATTGTTTCTCTAGAAGGCAGTAACAGGGCTTGCAAAACATGGAGACAGAGTGGCTGTGACAGCTGGTATAAATTACAGCAGAGGCAGAAGGGCTGGTGCAGGTTTTGTCGGTAGCTGCTGGCAGGCAGAACGGATAGGAGGCAGGAAGCAGCGGCGCGGGATCAGAGGAAGGCCACAGGGAAACACTGCTCTTCCGAGAACATTAGACAAAGCAAAAACTGGATGGGTGCACTAAGTAGCAAAGCGAATGCCATCCTGACTCAAGTGAAGCACACACTTTCAAACCAGAATGCTCTACAGTCCTCAAGGCAAAAAGCTAGCTACACTCAGACACAGATAAGGAGCGTTGGGGGTAAAAAGAGAACAATTAGATTTTTTTTGTGCAGCTGTGGGTGGCCACAAGCCTTTTAATAATTCTGTCATAAGCAATGGGCAACAAGAGAGGTTAACATTAGACTCTTAGAGTAGATCCAAAACTCAAGTGATGACTGCTTCTGGCCCAATAAAGGTGCCTCACCAAGTTTTTGTGTATAATGGGCTGTTAGCTTCCCTGTGGACTTGTCCTCCATTTACATCTCACCCTAAGGGAATAATATATACAGTGTACTGCTGCCTAACACTTAACAGAGCCAACAGCATCAAAAGTACAAGACATTGATCCTCCATCATTTCCTAAAATACAAAGAAGTATCTGCATACAGATATTCAAAATTATGTTTATTTGCATTGTGCTATGGCAGTGCAATGGTCTAAACAACAAAAAAAGCGTGCCACCAATGGCTTGAAACTTAATAACACAACTGACATGAATTCACTTCCTTTCAGTGTGACTTTTCACACCCATGGGTGAAATAAACTCTTACATGCTGTGGCTCCCTTAATAGACGCCCTCTGAACATTTGAAGCTTGAGAAACCAAAAGCTGGTATCAAGCCCATGCCTTCCAGGCATCAAACTATTATCAGACTAGCCTTAGTGGCCTTTAATTTATTATTTTGTCTAGTGGGTGCATGTCGGCTTCACTACAAAGAGATTTAATTAGTCGGTAATTTGACATTGCAACACACTGACTAGACCAATGGAAAGGGACATGTATGGACCTGCCGAGCAAACTGCACACGTGCATTAACTTGGAAATGAGAACAGCTAAGATGTCCAAGCTAACTTGTTTTAACCACCACAATAGTAATACAAATATGGAGTAATACACAAAAAAGTGCTAAAACTTTGTTCATACCTGAGTTACAGAAGGTCGAGGGGGCAATGCAGGTGGTGGTGGTGGCAGCCAGCCAGACCTCGCAGCTAAACAGTGAGAGAAAATAAATTAAAAAAATAAATAAATAAACCAACCCACTTTCACTCACTCACAAATATAACCAGAAGCAATTTCCCTGACAATTCCTAATGAAGAGACAGTATTCAACATTTTAAAAAGAAACGAAACTTGATAATGAGCAAACCCTTTCTGAAATAGCTTCCTCCAGTGCTTACCATTCTATAAAAAGAGCAGTGATTTAATTGCTATAAAAAAATCCACAACATTATCAAAAAAGCAAAGATGGAAGCCAGTCAGCCACAGAGCTATAGCTAAAGCAATCTAATTCTAGTTAAAGAGACCCAGAAACAGGGTCAACTTATCCTTGAGACTTTGTTCTTTGTCATTAACATTATAGTCTTTTTTTTAAACGTGATGCTTCAATATCTAACGTAGACATCAGAGCTCGCTGCAGATAAAACACACTACATGACGGGGGGTACCCTGAAAAGAAAACTTCTGACATGTAATTAGAAAGACACAAGCCTAAATGAACCAAAAAGAAATCATTTAGCTTTAGCTTTGTTTTGTATATTTGAGTGTAATTACTCATTGGGGATATTCTGGGGGGAGGAGGAGAAATAATGGAAGAAAGACAATCCATGATGGCCAGTTTAGGCCCCTTCAACACAATATAATCCAGACTTTCAGCTTGAGCCAGCACAAATGTAGGGTAGCAACCACATGAGTTTCAGGTATTTTAAGGAAATTGAGAAATAGAGTGGCTGGAGCTATCACTGGACAAAACTACAGGACAGATGAAGTCTTTGAAAAGTGACTATAAAGAGGAGGACAAGGCTAACACACAGATATCAAATGGGACTGACAGGAGCTTTTAGTGGGTTACCGCTCCCGAGGCCCCTGCTGCACTGTGTGCCTACACTTGCACTGGGAAAGACACAAGACAGTCCCATCTTACACTGATGATTATTTGTAAAGGAAAAAATGCAATATTAAATTTAGAAATGCCTTTTACCACAATAATGCTACAAAAGCAATTACATTTATACACTTTTTATTTCCAGACATATTTTAAAAAGCCACAAAGACCACAATGAGCTTAGTTACAGCTTAGCCATTTACATATTTTACACACCAAGGCTAAAAATGTCTGTATGGTTGGGAAAAAGAAAAGATATATGATATTAAACATTAAGGATAGCAGTGACATCAGAGTAAAAATGTGTGGGTGGAAATATTGAGAACAGTTCTATTGGCTATATACAGCTCTTAAGAGGCTTAAAATACATTGCTTTTTTTTACATCTTGTGTATCACCACCTCTTCAATCAAAATGAAGCCTAAAATCACTGTTCACAGTGCCAAAGAGGGAGGTAGAACAATTAAAACCCAACTTAGGTTAAACAAGGGAGCCACTATCATACCTACAAGTGTAAGAGAGATTTCAAAAAAGCACAGATTAAGTGATTAGGATCCTTTCTCCTGTGTTTAATTAGTTCTGTCTATAAAGCCATTCTCCAGCTGCTCTTTAGAAATGGACAATGGAATAAAAAACCTTATTTTCCTCTAATCTGAACTTCAGATTATTATTTCATTTATCTGAGCACTGGCAGGTGCTTTGGCAATTACAGCTAATAACAATATTTGAAAACACAATCTAACTCAAACACAAGAGCCCTGTAGGTCAATCAGCCGCCTACCTTAATAGTAGACAAGTACATATGCTCAAAGTGATAAGTTTATCTTCAGGAAACCTTACAGGAGCTGTGCTTCAAAACTCAGTGGAAACACTGCATGCATTTTATCTGCCCTCACCACCAGTTATTATGCCTATGCTATCATCTATACTCCTCCATGCAGCTCAGATGTCACAGCTAAGGCAGGTAGCATGATCATGTACATTTCTTAACGTGCCCTGGCAGCTCAAACGCAAAGCTGCAGAGTACACTACTGTAATAAGCAGGAGGGTCGGAAAGGCAAAACCCTGGGAAGAGACAGGCCAAGGGCATGCAGGCACCCATGGCCAGGCACCAGCGGCAGTGCAGGCAAGGCACTCAGTTTGACAGCTCCTTTGGCCTTCTCAATGTATGCAGCCCTCTTCCAGCACCTACGATTTTTGTGTTTGGTGGCTTAAACTCTAGCAGGCCTCTGAGATGCATTACTGCAACAGATTCATCCATTGGGAATCGGTCTGAACTTCGGCGTTGCTCTAGAGAATACGGCACCTACTATCCTGCTCCCCAATTGTTCAAATTCAGCGATATACCTAGAAAAGTAACAGGATAGTCTTTACTGCAAAAGGCACAGGTCTTGCTGGAAAAACATGTCCTGAGGTTGTTCCCAAGCCCTGCACTGTGAAGCCCTGCAGGGCTCCTGGAGTTTGCCCCACAAAATTTAGAAGGGAAAAGTAATTGTTCTGTAAAATGGTCAAGTAAAAAAGAAAATTGCTTCTTCAGCTTTCAAAATATGACATAAATGAATTTAGCATTAAAGAAGTTGGATGCTTACACCATGTGCATTTGACCCAGTTTCCTCTTTTTTAATCCTGCAAATTCTAACTTAAGCTACTCATGAAATATTCATAAAATCCTTGCTGTTGCAGAACATCTTTGGCCTGTTGTTAGAAGGAAATCATGCTTATGCTAGCACAATTGCTAGACAAGATTCAGAGTCAGTAGACTTTTGAGGACTAATAACAACTTATTATTAAAGAGCTTTTTTTTCCAAAGCACCAATGGAAAAAAAGTTAATGACACAAGTTATATGCTTCAGCCTTTTCCAGTATCACTACCCTAAGAGAGGGCAATACTAACTGATACTGATAGACTTTTACGTGCATCAGCAGATGACTTGTAATATTAGGCTATTCCAGAATGTTTGCCTTCTTGGGATACTGTCCTACACAGTTCAATTCCTCCTGTTAAAGATAGTATCATTACATTAGCTTTGAAAGGAAACACAAATACAGGTGGTGGTCTATTTCTAAAATGAAAACAAGTATGGATAGAGCATCAAAAACAGAAATGTCGTATTTTCAGGCATGCACAACCCATAGCTTGAATAAGCTCCTTGAAAAGACGTTTTCATAACCTGCACAAAAGCAGAGGGAAAAGGGGCGGGCAGGAGGAATCACGGACAGAAGAACCATGGGGTAAGATGGAGTAAACTTCCCTTCACGTAATTATCCACATTTGGTTTGTTGCTGTTCTACTTATTGTCCTACAGGTCATACTATGACAACGCAGTAATCCTTTCCTGCGGCTGCTCTGAAAACAACAGCTCCCTCCTGCTCTCCAGCGGCTGTGCTCCCTTGCCAACTCCACTGGCAATGACAAGATCAAAAACGTCCTGAAGATGCAAGTCAGGGATTCACAAGCCCCACCGATCTGCTGTCCCATTCCACCATGTTTTTGAGAAGCCTCCTCACATTAGACTTAAGGAGCACTCACAGAAAAACACGGACACGTGCTGGGGGAGCACACCACTTGGTGCTGTACAGAGCAAGCTGCAGCCACACAGATTTTCCTCACTGAAAACAGACTGCAGGATTGGGCCTTCGCTGTCTGAGCACTCACATATTTTGCTTTGCTACTGTGCAACTTGGTAGTATTCATACTAGAGTGAGCGACATACATCAAATCTTAAAGGCAACATTATGGAAGGAGCTTACAGGTACCAATAAAATAGGTTTAAGTATATCCAGGATCTGTATCCCATGTATTACTGTAAACGATAGCATTTTCATGCACTAGTTACTCCCACAGAGAACGCGATAATGCTTCCAGTACAAAAATCATGGCTCTTTACTTAGCATGTTTACACTTTGTGCTGGACTATCAGGATGGCAAGCTTCCAGGACCATTTTTCTGCCCTGTTTTGGTAATCACAAAGGTCTATTAACACTAACAGGACAGCACATTAGGAGGAAAAAAAACAAAAACAAAACCCAACAACAACAAGCTTTCCAATCTGGAGCTAGATTAACACTTAATAACAAACATCATGATTTAATTCCACATTCTGAGAACAGGCTATTCCATCCCACCTAGCTAAGTTGCTGTGCTTCTAGCTTCCCTAGTAGAAAACACACTCACCACCTACTGAAAGCAATTAAGGATAGTGAGTCCTCCACACTTTCATTAGCTATGGTAGTCGAAGAGACAAATTATGGTGACCATCGTAGAGCAGCTCCTTTATTTGACTCATTTGGTCTAAGAAGGGGACTCCAAAGAAAATACAAAAATCAGAGTCCTGTCTAACCCATAGGAAGTATGACTTCAGCTCACCAGGCATTGCAACAGGGAAGGATGCCAAGACTAGTCTGGAATAAATTTGGGCTCTCAGGATACTTTAGACCAACCTGCAAGTCCAACATGCTGCATCTCTTGAACTAAATGACAGTGACTTATCCTCTTCTTTCTTACTATTGAAAAAAAATTGCCACAATACACTCAGCTGCAGGATGCATGCTATCTTTTTTAATTAATTAATATTGGAGCAGCAGCGTATATTTCCTGAAACTTTCCCATGTCAGGTATTTATTTCATTTCAGTTATTTGCAGCTTTCCTTCTTGGTTTTATATGCCTACCTTTTACCTTGGGTATCACCTCAGACAAGTTAATGCTGTTTGGATGAAAAAATGTGCTCTTTTTTCTCATCTGAAATAGAACATACATATATAAGGAGTGTCCTGAAAGAAGGGTGATTTCCCTGGGTCATGAGCCATTTCACACCCTTCTGACCAAAGCGGCACTAATTACTGCCTGCCAAAGGAGGCTGATCTCATCTGATGTCAAAACCCTGAACGAGCCCTTACAGTTGGTTGTAAGCTGAGGGTCTCAGCACTACAAACCTTCCACCCCATGATCAAAAGGGCACGCAGTTTGGTAGTTCCTCTTAATTTGGTTGCCATTCGCAAAGGGAGGAAGACTCCTGTGTTTGTCAGATCACACTGCGAGTGCAGTCCTACAGCAACCAGAGTCAATATAAATCCAGGCTGCCATGGATTTAGAGGATCTAAATCCAGGTTTTCATTTCTATTTCATTTTCCAATACCCTTCTGCAATTGAGTGGAGCCCATTCAAGGACTGAAGTGGGCAGAAAACACTGACAGAGTTCCTCTGGGAGGGTTTGGCTGCTAATTTTTGGTAGGGCTCTTTTTCAGGTGGATGATGGGGGCCAGCCCACAGCATAACTACTGTTGCTGGGACACGGGAGAGGAGAGAATGGTTGCATCACAGAATTAGATCAGTTTATGCCGCCTCAGAGTGATCTGCTCCCAAATCAGGTTTAACAGAAGAATAACCAATTAATTTTAATCTATCAGAAAGCAAAGGATTTGTGATACTGGAAACAATTCCAAAAACATAAGCCAGCAAAATGAATTATTAATATTATACTTCAGGACTAAGGGTTCTCACCAGCTACTTAAGCGCCTTAGGCAGTTGGGAAGCCAGCATCTTCGCCCTTCCTCTCTGAGGCTAGTTTGGAGAGCTGAATTATTTTTCCTGCTTCTGTTGCCAAAAAGCAGACTATAGAAGAAAGTTCTGAGTACTTTCATAGAAAGTTCTGTCTCTAAACTGGAAATCCAGTACTTGCTTACCTCTGTCTTATAAAACTTCCCTTCTTGTTCACTGAAATTGGCATACTCAGATATCATATCATACTGATACCCTCATCCCACCCCTTCATTAATTTACATTCCTGACTACAGCTTTAGTAAGGTGATTGTGCAATAATTGTTTTTCAAGAGATCTGATTTATTAATTCTCATTAACATGCCTTCAGTAAGTCACAAGAAAAAAAAAACCTAAAAAACTTAAACCTGTAGCCAGGAATGTAAACTTAATGAAGGATTCTGGTAAGGTGATTGTGAAATATCTGGTTTCCCAGGGTCTGATTTACTAATTCTCACTAATACATCTTCAGAAGGTAGTAACAAGGAAAAAAAGATCTTAAGACTCCTAATACTAATTTTGTTATAAGGTTTGTAGGAAGTTCAAGCATGGCACCAGCAATGCCAGTATTGGAGATAGCATGCAGGTTGAGTAATATTCCTTCTCTTCTTACAGTTGGTTTTGATAAACTGCTCAGCAATAAAGCTTCACATTTCTTAGCAACTGATACACGTATCTACTGTCACAGACACACTCTTGCTACAGATATGTTTCATGTGCTAATCACACAGAACAACGTTTGTACCTCGGTTGCATGAAAAATTATCTATACTTTCCAAGTAATTAGGAAGAGATATAGCCAGCCATGAAGCACTACTAATACTTCTGCAGCATGAACTCCCAGGTGTATAACTTCATTTAGGACACGAATGCTTTCTTACATATTTGATGGGACACTTCCAAATCAAACAAGCGAAATACCACTGCAGTTGAGTGTTTGTATGATGTCTTGTTTTTTTAATGCCCTATGCAATTTAGCATGCTTTTACTGTAAAACAGATTTTTCTAATCTCTGTTTTCTGTTTTGTGTTACGTACCCATGACTTCTGTATTATTGGCTTCCTGATCCTCATTTTCTTAAACCATTTCATTTTCTAGTTATTGTTTTCTCTACCCTTTCATTTTCTGTGTGTTTCTATTTGGGGACTGTTTATCGCTCTTCTTCTTTTTTCTTTTACTAAAATGAAAGCTATTCATGGTTTTGTTCTATCTTATTTTACATTTAGCTTCATTCTCCACCCACAGGGAGGCACAGTCCCTCCACCTAGCTCTGGCAGATCCGTGTTGCCGGTGTTTCTCTCGCTGCTGAGGACCTGCAGAATTTGCCGGTGAGAATGCTGGAGGCTCCCAGAGAGGCCGCAGCTGCACTCGCTGGCTGTGACTATTTTCAGTATAGATCAATTCAGAACGAGTGCATGAGAGAAGGAAGAACAATGAGCTACCACCATCCCTCCAGTCCTACCAGTGGGTCAGACCTGTCTTTTTTGAGGATATCTATATCTGCAGAGTCTTCTCTGCAAGAAGGCAACTTGCATCTCTTCCTCACCAGAAAGAGAAGACCCTTCATCGGAAAACTTCTAACTTGGACTGTAGGCTGTTGGACTAATATTTTTCATGGAATATAGTAAGCCAAGTGGGACCCATGAAAGTAGGTCAGCCAAGGTCAGTCAGGCTGGTAGGGCAGCCAAGAACTTTTCAGCCTTAACAACTTTCAGTAGAAAACCACTTTTTTTGAATTAAGATTTCATGAAAGTATTTCCTATTTTTAACAACCTGTAATAGAATGGACATAGATTACAAACCATTCCTTAGAAAAGAAAAAACATCATTTAAGAGAAATTCCATTTATACATACTGTCAATAAACAGTTGCATTTAAAAGGCTGCTAAGGTTTACCCCAATCTGCACACAAGTACTCTCTGTAAGCAGCATATAGAGATACACATAAAAATTTAAAAGTCTAAAAACACAGAAATAAGCTATCCACTCCAATTCCTATCATCTAACCACCATTCACCCATTTACATCCTCACCATTTTCTTCAGCCCATTCAACCTTAATTTTGCCCTTGTCCAGTTGGGCAAAGAAGCTAGTTACATAGTTGTAAATACATATATCCTTTATAAAAAACTCTAAAAGAGGCTGAAGGGCACAGAACTCTTCCATCCACATCAGAGGAGAGACATTCATATTTTATTCAGAATAAGCTTGGCTCAGTGATCATGTAGATTCTGAAGGGGAATAGAACTGGAGGGAAACTGCAGCTCCAGTTACAGATCAGGAGCTGGTTGTGCTAGGAGCTATAAAACCCCTAAACAAAAACATTATTCTCTGCTTAAAAAAATTTTTAGCAACATTTCTGTTACAAAAGTTTTGCAGTATTTTCATTGCAGTGGTAAAGTGCTGGAGAAAAGTAGTATGAATGGTAGTTTAATTATGTGTTCTGTCTGCTTTGGTTTATCTGTAAAAGATACTTTTAATTTTAATTGTTGTTACATATCCTGACAACCAGAGATGTTAACTTGACTCTGCACTAGAACTCTTGTATACTGTGCAAAAAATATTTAGAAAAATTCAATGTTTTACAGCTGGTATTTGACATTGTTATTATTCTAAAATAAAGGTCCTCCAGAATTATCACCTTCCTAATTTAATCTTCTGGTCTGATTAACAAACACAAGACAGTAATACGCAAGATAGCACAGTAATACAGCATGGACAAAATGCTACCCTGTTATCCAAGAAAGTAGCTGGATTTTACCAAATAGAAGACTAAACAGGAAATGAGAGGAAGAGGCCATGCAAATTAGATCATAATTAACTTAATTAAACAATTAAATCCAGCATAAAGAAGGACATTACTATTCCAGATTCCTCTTGTCACTTCAATATTGAATCAAAAAGTTAATTGGGAAATCTCTATTTATGGCAATGCAAACAACACAATCCGCTGCGTAAAACTGGTACTTAAAAAAATTGACTTAGTTACTAAGAATTGCAGATAGCTAACCTCAATACATACAGCTATTTCCCAGAAAATACAAATAAACATTAAAAAAATGGTAATGCAGTAACCATATTTATCTAAGTTAACTTTGGCAGGTTTTTTAGTACCCATTTCCATGTCCTCAAAACAGAAGGTCACCTTTGAGAAGCATTCACTCACTGAGCTAGAAATATGATGCAGCTGAAAGCAGATTGCAGTATTAAGGTAACTATTTGTTCAGCTTCCCTATATGGTGGTTTTTGAGCTTAAAGTCTGCCTCATCCAGGAGTCCCAACAATGCAAATTGACGGCAGACTGTCGGATTACAAAAAAGATGTGAAGCTGGTAAGACATGGAAAAAGAGATATTGAGAACCAGTGGAGAGGACTGGCTTGTATCAAAATGTTTTATCACAATGAAGCAGCAATCGTTTTAAGTCTCTGAGTCTTCTCCACACAACTACAGAACTGTTTATTGGCTACACAGGCTAAAAAGGGTCAGAAATGCATAAAATTTGGCTGCATTTGGGCAAATATGACAAACCAAAGACATCTCAATATGCTTTCATTATTCAGAAATCTCCAGACTTCACGAATACAGCCTGTGACCAAGCCTGCATGTTCAAGAAAAGATTGTACTAATTTTACAGCTTGATGAAATATCAAAAAGAATCCAAGAATCGTGTGCTTCAAAGACATTAAAGGAGGATGAAACATGATGTTCAGCACCAGCCTTCCTCTAGCACTAATGAAAATGAAAGGGTGCAGGAAGAAGCTTCTACTGACTGAGTCTTAAGATAAAAATACCATTTAAAGCTATATGGGAAATGTAAATGCGAAGAAATACACAAATGACGTGGGGACACACCTAGACCACTTATGAGAATGTGGAGGCCTACCAATAAATCTGTTCCCTTGCTTCTTTTCTGTGAACAGAAAAGCAGAGGAGACACTTTCTTGCTTGGCAGCCATAACTAACACAACAGAGATAAGTAGAGGCTGCAGGGCTGACTGTAATTAGAAAATCATCATCCATAACAGAAAACACTGCAAGTAAGGATGGTACTTAATACCTCACATTTTGAAAGAGAGAAAAAAAATAAAAATATCAGCCTCAAGTTACTGGCTTGTACGGCTGAAACCAACATCCCCAAAGGAACGAATCCAAGTTACATTGAGTATTTGCTTATGTACTCATGTACAAAATTCTGCCCGTTTTCCATGTATCCTTTACTGCAGGAATAGCCTCAGCAGGACATAAATTTCAAAAGCAAATGACCATTTTAACTTTCAGTCAAAAATTCATTTGTAAATAGTTATGTGGATGCTTTGATGAATTATACACAGACATTCAATCTGCTTCTATATCATCATGAACTACACTGTTCATGACAGCTACGTTGTTTCATCACAGCAAATTCTCTTTTCAAAACAAGTATCTTTTATTCTACAGAACTGTAAATCAAAAGAAGTCATGCAATTCAAAAATGAAATTAAGTAGGAAATAAAATGTATTCTACTCTCTCTATATTTAATTATATTTCAGAAGCATATGTATCAGTCTAACAAGACCTGGACTGTTGTCACTGACTATAAACAGATAATTGCCCAGAACATCACTCAGAAGTAAATACTTCAGTAGTTTTCATGGGCAGAAAATGTTATTGAACAAAATGCCTGAAGGCAGTGAATGCAGTTTTTTTTTTTTGTTTTTTTTTTTTAATTCTTAAAGCTTGGGAAAGTGTACAGAAATGTCTCCATCCCTGGCAGGGCTGTATTTTTCTCAGTAGAGATTCTCCCACTTACATATATCCATGCCCAGAGAAAAAATATGGAGGATTCCCATACTTTCACAACAGCACAAGTAAGAGAACACACCTTACTCATTTCTTCAGCTCCAAAAAGTGGCTTCTTCATGTCATTGCCAGACCCCAGGTAACGTCAGTCTTGAAAATGTGAGGCTGCCCTAGCTGACCGTACACTGCTTTACTCTGTCCTCACCCTGCAAACCATACCCTTCTGCTCCAAACCCACCTGCATTTTTTGTTCACAGAAAACTACAGTTCATGGTGGGATACAGCAAAACACAGGTTCTGCCAACCCATCCCAACACACACAGACTCCCCTTCCCACCAGCCCCGACACCTCTCCATGAGGGATGAGTCTCCCACATCTTCTATGCCCCAAGTTACTGAGGCCACCCGTGGGACTCGCCGCTCCCTCTCAGGCCCGCTCGGAAAGCTGAGACTCATCCCAGTCCCCATGACAGAGTCACCCCGAGATGGACCCTGGCCTATTGCTGCCATAAAGGGCAGATGGGGAGGAGGTGGTGGTTGGGAGGCACTGCTGCACGCCTCCTGCCCGGCGGGCAGACCCCCGAGGCAGGCAGTGCTGGGGTCCGAGCAGCGGGCAGTTTTGGCCCCCCTCAATAAACCCACTCACCTAGACTCTGGGGAGGATGGAATAAGCCACAACTAGCCCTAGTGAACAGTTAGTTTTGTGAAAAACTGCCAAAATGAGTCAATCCTTTGTGAACATGGAGGAAAAGCTTTGCAGGCCACAGGCTCATAGGCCTTACTTTGGAAACTCTTCGCTTGTATCTATTTAGACAGTGGACTACAGAAGATATAAAGATGTAAATCATTTCACATATGTATTTAAAGTGACATTTTTGTTTGTACTTCAAACCTGCTATTGTCTTTCCAGGAATGCATAAAACCCAGCCAAATATTTTTTAATATGCACATAGGCCAAATGCCAGAGATTATACATTCAACAAAAAGAAATACATAGAAAATCTAGCTGTACTAAACTTCTGTCAGATGGCAACCCAAAGACTATACAGGATGGACTGGTATGCAATGATTTTCCTGTAGTTAAATTCACTAACACTCTTAAACACTGCTATTGTGGTAAAAACTCTTCTGGGGCTAGTGGGGCTTTGAAAATACGTTGCATGAAGACAATGAAAGTTCAACTGCAGCAACTTGCTTGTGTAGGGCTTGAGAAAACATGCAATCTTCACAACTATGCAAAAAGCACAGGCATCCATGAACAGTTTCAGGAGAAGAAAAACAGCTCTGGCAATAGGCACAGTGCTTCACTGACGCGACAGTTACTAATGCCAATATTGAACTTCTTGGGTTCTGTTTAACATTAAACGTGGCCACACTACCATACAGGCTTTCTCAACCATACAATTTTATCTGAGAAATTATTCCTGGGCTACAACTGAGGAATACAGCTCAGTATATGATCGAATACATCCCTACAGATCACCACCATCCACAATGTCTTCCCGAATTCAAGTGTCTTCTTGAATCAAAGCTGCTTTATTTCTTTTTTATATATCCACATATATATAGTTATAGATCAATAACATTATTATGTACATTATAAAATGTCTACCTAAGAGTAGTTCAATAATCATAGTAGATTTGAAAAAGTTAATTCTTTCCATGCATTTTAAAAATATCTAGGGCATATATTTGGATTTCACTGTTTCTACAGCTCATTTCAGAAGTGGGGGCCTTTCAGTAAGTTCTCTTCTATTCGTGTGTTTTTCCTGGGTAACACTAGATACAGTATCCCAGAGGAGTGCATATTCCCAGTGGAACATGAATGAAGCATCCTCCTCAAGTGCAGTTTTTTCCCAAATCAACAATTAAAAGCACAGCTTCCACGGCTGGTGCATTACTGGACATTCCAGCCAACAAGCACAAACGTTCTCCGCATTTACTTGCCAGGCGAGGGTTATGATAGGTGGTAAACATGACATAACACACACATTAAATGAAAAAAAAAAACGCCAAACAAAAACAAAAAACTAGTGCCCACAACAGGGATCTACCACAGATGTTGGCTGAATTTAACTGAAGATAGGTATTTCTTTTTCTCCCCTTTAAAATCAAAATAAACAAAAGAAAACCCCAAACCATTGAAGCTTTACAATTGAAGAAGTGATATCTGTAGATCAGCATGATCAATCGGGAACTGAAAATAAATCTTAATACAACTGAGCTCCTTTGCAGGTATGGGAGCACACTTCCACCAAACTTACTAATTTTATTATTTTGAACAAAAATTAGTAGGATAAAAGCTAATGTACAGAAATGGGTTTATTCTAATCACATAGGACATACCCTGAAACCTCTTAGAACAGCTGATTCTACAGTCTGGTTTTCTGTACTGAAACTCGACAATACAGTGCTGCTAGAAGGGACGGGTCATTGCAGCTGCTACCTTTTGTGACCCAGATAAAACAATGAAACTATTTTGGAAAAGCTAGGAGAGAAGGGAGAAAGCATAAAACAAAAATTTAGTCAAGAATACGTTAGGACAGAAAGCAATAAACTGAACTGTGGGTAGAAACACATCACGCTGGATATTTATGTCAGGTTACATTTTCCCAATACCCAAGAAACTTAAATAGTACATTGCCACCACATCATCTATATTGTGAATCTGTAACTGTACCTTCTGATGGCAGATGGAAACTAATCTAACTTCATTTTCGTACTGTCAGCAGAAATAAAATACAGCTTGTTATTAAACAAGCGTGTGCAATTTACTTCACACAAATATGCACACACTTTCTTTTCTGCAGAACTCTTTGGCCCAAGGTGGCAGTTCTCAATCTCTCTGCTCTATTCTAAACATTTTCTTTAGAAAGCGTACTTCATGAAAGCATTTGGTTCCTAAGCACTGCCACTCCATGAGGAAGAACTGTCTCTAGAGGGCAAAGGCTTCTGCATACACAAAATGATGAGGCTGGAATTTCTACTGAGAAGTAAGTTCAGTAGGAAAAGAATGAAAAAAAGGGAGGCGAGAAGTGAATGAAAAGAAAGCAGCTGTATAAAGTCTTACTGTCAATAGGATGTTACAAAACAACAAATACAGGGGGGTTAATGACAGGAAAGGGAGTGTCCACGTTTCTTCGCAGAATGAAGAACTGAAAATATCCCTACTTTCATTAAAAATGTCTGCATTAGAGAAGCAAGGTAAATGCATCACAGTACTTGGGCATTTTGGGATGGTTTGATGTATTTCCCTCCTGATGATACAGATTTATTCAAACTGGAACCCTTCTTAGCGGTGGGCTATGAAAATATGAATTCTTCCATAAATCCTTTAAGGCTACAAATTCCTCATTATTCTTTCAAGGTGAGTATTTACATTTTTGACACAAAATAGAACAGCTTCATTAGCAGAGACTGAAACATGACCGCAGAGAATAATTAGCAATGCCACCAGAGGACTTTCAAGAGAGCAAAAAATTACAGGCAAAGGACCCTACAGGTAAAGGAGGAGACTGAACCTCTGGGAGCCCTTTCGCATTTCCTCAATTTGGTAGCACACCACATTTCAGGTTCTGTCAATCTACAGCCAGTTTTTGTTCCGACTATAACTATCCGTGAATTTGAATTTAATGTGACAAAGAATTTTAGGGTGACCAAAGGACTTTCTTTTTATGCAAACAAGCAATTGTCCGTCTTTAATTATTTGTCCTATTTCCAGTGATGAAATCCTCCAAAATGTAACAATAGGATGAATTATCTTTTCCTTCACTCACATTCTATAACTCTTTCAATTTATGTTGTCCAGAAGAAATCATTGTTACTTAAAATGTAATGGTGACTCTCAAAATGATCCATTTCAAAGCAAGATTCCTTGAGAATTTACATTTTCATTTGTGTTCCAAGAAAAATCTTAATCCAAGTTTACTTCCTTCCAGTTATACTTTTTTATCAGAATTCTGAGAGAATTTTCTGCTTTAGAAAATATGCATTTGGCTGTGCTTTATTTTTAAATGTATTCTGAAATCAAAATTGGTGGCACTGGATTGCTAACCAGGAACCACAGTCAAAGATCAGGAATTGCTTTTCTGTGTGAGGCAAAAAAACATTGTTTATTTCTATTGGGTTTCAGGGTTCAGCACACATAACAGGACTCCTGAATTCTGTCTGGTGTTTACACAAAAAATGTCCCATATACCAAGAGGTGAAATGCTTTCTTTTCTATTCCAACAATCACATTAGAGAACGCACTTAAAACATTCCTTGACATAGTTAAACCTTGGCTTTCTTGTGAAGCATAAACATGACCATGTTTAACCTAGTCCTCGAATCAGATGATTGGTGTGTATTGTGTAAAACTCTAGTCTGGTTCAAGGACACTGCCAAAGCACAACGCACTTCTCTCCATGCTGGGTGACTGCTATAACTGCTATAACAACTCCTCTTTCCACAGCTCACTGCACAATGCAAAAGGAACACTCAAATATTAAGCACTGAGGAGTGTTTTTCTTTCATTTCCATCCAGCTACTACCTACATCTCCTTTCTCTCCCCTCAACATGCACCCATTTCTAAAGAAATGCCCTTTCTTTTTACTCAAAGATCAGTTTTAATTGCTCCCGCACATATAGAAGATTTAACCTAAAACATGTTTGTATGCTACAAATTTCACTTGTCCCAGTTTAAACATTAGATGTTTTCTTCTGACTCTGAACTTAAAAACAATAAATGATAATAAAAATTAAATGCATTGTGGCTATTGAGAATTCTCTAAACAGAGAGACTAGTTATAAACAGTAACTGATGACAGACTACCACATGTTAACTTCCCATTATCATTCCAGAAGACATTATGATCAACTTTATTATAGCAACCGAGAGATTTTTTTTCCCCTCAATGGAGAGGTAATGCAATAAAGTGCAACTTCTTCAGTTCTATAGCATATTCCTGCCTATAGTAAAGACAAGCTTATGCATACACCGTCAAGCATTTGGGCAAAAAGATAAAGTTGCCAAATACGCAGCTACTCTAACTGGTCTCAAAAGAATGGGAAGATCTAAACATTGATCTAATTGATCTAAGAAAACAACTTTTACCTTGTGCGTTTTGTTGAAATATTTTGTTCAGATCCAAAGAGGAAGCTCTGGAATGGGATTTCTGTGGCCTTGGAGGTGGAGTAGGGGGCTCTTCTCCCTTTTTCATGGCATCTTCTATTGATGTGCTGGAATAAGACCTAAGGAGGAACAGAAACAAACAGAAAAATATCTTATTTCAGAAATTCATTTTAAACAAATACAGTGAATAATATCCAAAAAAATTCTGATGAGAACTCAAGCATTTGGTAAAAATTCCTTGCCCCACTGACTAGAAGTTCCCTTTTGTAACAAAACAGACTTAACTGGCAACAAATGGAGGAACTATGCACCTAGGGAAATGAAGGGATCTGAAAATGAAACTATTACAGGGCTAATAGTTTCACCTTTTTTTTTTTTAAGGCCTTTTATATTAAAGCTTCAGGCTCTTCTCATGTGACTTGAGCTGCCAATGGGGCAGCTGGTAACTGTTCATTCATATTAACTAATTCATTGATAATTATTTATTCAATTTTGAATAAACCTGAGGAAAAAAATAATAATTTCCCTTTTCCATTGCTCACCTTTCCTATCTGCGTGGTTAATGTTTATGCACTTATAACTTCAATCTGCCTCTTGCAAGTATGCATTTTATAATTTATCATATTTTAACTATCAGAGTAAATTTTTCATAGAAGCAGTCAGATTCCACAAAATCGAGAAAAACTGAATGGATGTAAAGTGACCAACACTGCTCAAATACATGTCTCAGTACACTACTCCACACAGTTCCAGGCTGTTACAGATAATTCCATATCACATTAATCCCAGCGTACTGTACTTGCTAAGAATTTTGATTTTGCTGAAGGATCCAGTGTTTTTCAGCTGTTGTAGTTACCATTTCTTCTACAAGACCAAGAGCTTTGTTCAAAATGAGCACTGACAATGTGAGACATTACACTTGCTGTAATACATTATGCATGACAGGCAAGACCCAAAACACATTCAAGCAGAACAGAAATAACTCCCACTAATGGGAAACGGATCAGCTTTTTGCCAAGCAGGCTGCTGTTAGAACACAGCTCTTCAGCAGAACAGACATTTGGCAAAGTTCATCCTATGTTTCTGATGTAAACTTTAATAAATACAGGAGGGAAAGCCATAATTGCTTCACAATTTACATGTAACACAATAACCTCTGCTGCTGCTGAATTTTTGCCTTGGTAGGGTTTTCAATTCCATAGCCATATCATTTAAGACCTGATCCAAACCCTAGTTTTGTACCTTTACTTTCCAAAATGCGTCGTGTATATTTTGCTCGTATTAAAATTTTACAACTTAATACTTTGACTTTTTTTTTTTGTTTCGTTTTTTGTTTTTAAAAGGAAGGGTGGGATAGCAGCTACCAGGTGAAAGCTTGCCTTGCCCAGCAGCACTAACACAGAGCCCCATGACAATGAACCACTGCCACTGCTACATGCAGACCTGGGCACCTTCACAGCTAAGAGTCCGCACTGTTTGTGCTAGAAAGTCAAGCTCCTGAGGCGAGAGCTGTAATCAACTTGTATCCTATCCTAGGTTGATCAGGCACAGATGAAGACATACAGCCCCCTAAGCCATAGCTTAGTCCCAAGCCCCAAGCTAGGGGACTGAGGGGGCTCTATAACCTTGAGGTCATGTGTCTTACGTAGGCACCAGCTAACCAGAAGCTCTGGTGTGCTTAAGAATTTTTAGTCTGAAATTTTGCATCAAAATACTTCATTCAAGCAATTTTTTCAAACTTGTTTACGCATTTCTTAGTCATTTTATGACTCAGTAACACAGCAAAAAAATTTAAAACAATATAAAAAGTTTTGGATAGCAACATAAAAATGGCACACAGGGTGTTCAGTCTTCCTGAATGTAGGTCTTAAGAATACAGAATTTCCATCCTAATTCCTCCTGCTATGGCCAATCTTATTAGCAGACTGATTATACTTTCATTACATAAGAAAAAGAAATGAAGCCATCCGACCAGCTCAAAGGAAAAGTTTTAAGGTGCAATGCATGATATTGCTATACTAGAATGGCGAGAAGCCAAAACCAAAACATAATCCACTCCTACACATTATTTTGATGCAGATCTCACTTCTCTATCCTTCAAGTATCCAAATTCAGCAATGTCATTTTTAGTGCACAGCTAAGTCCACTAAGCCCTTCGATCATACACCAACCAGCCAGAGTTAAGTGCACAACTGGCAACAAAAGCTCACTCACCCACATCTGAGAATCAAGCTATTTTTGCTGTTTCCCAGGGACTGTGCAGTGTCTCCCTCCACATGTGACCACCATGCAGGTTTTAACAGCAGGAATTGTTGAAAACGTTCCCCCCAAAAGGGGTGGTGTCTGCTGTCCTGTCATGATACCGATGGGCAGGCCTGGAGGCAGTCACCACCCTGATGAGGCAGTGGGGCTGGGCAGATAGGCAAATGTCCCAGCACCATATGACCAGAGATTGCAGGGCCCTAGGCAGTACCTAAGAAGTGTCTGTAGCTTATGGATCCCGCTGGATAAATCTGTCTTTGATCTGATCTGTACTTCCAGCACAACATCACCAATAAAAATTGCAACACCAGTTCTTAGACCTTGTGTTTAACATCAGAGGAATATGTCTTCTGAAGTAGAAATGAAAGCAGTACCTGGATCTCGGTCTGGCTTTAAGTGCATTAGATTCCTGAGCAACTAGAAAAGAAAAGAGAACTGTTAAAACATAATACTTTAAATAAGTGTCTTTAGTTGCAGGATCAGTGATTATTAAAAATGTCAGTGTTGCAAATGTGTACGTGAGAGTGCACTCCCACATGGGCAATGAGGATTTAATTATTTTCACTTCTCCTTCACCTTGGTTTCTGTGGTGTATAAATGTCCTAAGAATTCAAAAGCTCAAGTGTAGTCAGAACGTCACCTTTTAATTTGGTTACCAGAAAGCAGGAACTGCAACAGATCTGATAGCTCTAACCAGCAGTCCAGGATGTAGCTACGACGAAGCAGTGGCACCAAGGAACACAGGAAGAGCGTAAGTTTCCCACAGAGAACACCCTACTCCTAGTCTAGCTATCTAGTAGTTGTGCATCCCAAAGCATGAAGATTAATGTCCTTCCTAAATACTTCAACTAGTTATCACAAATGTACATGTTCTTACCACGCACGTAATTCTTCTGCGCATCTGATTGAGACTAATTTGACATTGGGGAGGAAAGATATTTTAAGGCAGAAAGTTTTACTGGCTGTGTTGATCAAAAAATGTCTATCGACGAAAAAATTTGCTGCTTTTATCTGGATGAATTCTGAATGCCATGCTGCATCTAGGTTTTACGTGATAGGAAAACAACAGTGCTGAATTACCTCCTCTGGGTTGTTCCCTGGTTTATATAGTCTTTTCATATCTTTTCTGTTACTCTTCTTACTAACATAAAATAATCTTGATAAAACATATCTGTTTGATTGCTTTAAAATTCCACTCACTGAAAGAGATATCCTCAAGGTAATTACAGCAGCATAAATGATCCCAACACATATAAAAGGTGAATTCTTGCACTTTTCCCATTGTTCTGTTAGTTAGGGCATAACACTATAGGGAAGTAAGTAGGCTGTGAATAAAAAATATCTCAGTGTTTCTAGCTTCCTTCAGAGATATGCCTATTTCTAGGTCAGATATTTATCATGAGCTACTATACAGCACTACCTGAGATTACTAAAGAGTTCTTCAAAATGCAGAGCAGGAGCTGCTTGTGGTAGTAATTGGCAAACACTGACTTTCTAACAGCTTACATTGTATGGGCCCTACATAGCGGGCTTCAGATGCACAGAAAACGATAGCATGCACCCTATGCATAGGTACACACTATTTCTTGACAAAAGAAGCTGCTTTTAGGGCTGCACAGTGCTAGTTGGTGCTCTGGATGGAATAAACCCAAGCATAACTGGCAGAGATACAAAAAAACACTTATAAACCAATTTCTAGTACATTACTGTCATTAACAAACTCACTCACAGTCATTCTAGATTTCTGTATAACAAAGTCTTACCAGCACTAAAGAGGAAGAGAGGGAATTATTATTAAAATATGCAGTGGTGATAATCCTCCTCTTTCTGTGTCAAACTCCCAGAGAATACAACTTTAGAAACTGCTTCCCTACAGCCATATGACCCAATTTTTCCAATGCTGAAATTGCTGATTATTAAATTACCTGCACAATTATTAAATATATACCATCTAGAAATAGGAAGTATAATCCTTTCCAAGCTAAGCCATGTTTAAGAAACTTCAAATTTTCCTTCTTCTACGGAGACAGTAATTCTGTTCATACTTCTTTCAGAATACCTCACAAAACTACAGGTAAAACTGACAATATAACTCTCTGAGGACATCTGGTTGAGGTAAACAGGAAAACACAAAAGGAACAGAAAAACCTGAAATGACTAGTAATTAAAAAAAATACAGCAACGTAATACTACTGCCAAGGATTTGCTTTTCAGCCACTGAAAAATCAGGAAATTCAAAGCTCCAATTCCACAATCCCCAGACTTAGCACTAGCTTGAACCTTTCCTAAAATACAGTATATGATACAAAGTACCATAAAATAAGTAGTTCATTATTTGGACATGCAAATAACTACTGTCTCAACATTTTTATAAAGTGTGCAGACATTTTGTTACGCTCAGTTGGTGCATACTTTTTGTATGAGATGCAGGTTTATACACATTCACAATACAATCAGAACGATACAAAACTATCTACTGAGTTCATGAGTTTTCCATATTCCTATTACTATGTATACGTAAACCAAACTTGCATGAAACTGAAAAAAGATCAAAGCTGCTGAGTAAATTAATTACATTTATTATTTAGAAATTTATATTGTTCCTGAAGTAGTATGGCCAGATGAACTGAACACCCTTGTCTGGACTAATTAAATCTGTATACGATGATGAACTCATATCCATTCATTCATATCACAAGAGAGCAGAAAGGTTCCCATTTTGTGTGTTTAACTGCTCCCAACACCTCCCCAGCCCCTTCACCCCCCAACTAATAAAACTTCATTTTAACATTCCTAAAGACACAGATTGAGCAACTTCTGGCTGTAGCCTAACAGGTTATGCTCAACTGCTGCTTACCTGCTTTAAAGGCTGAAGACTAACTGGAAAGTTGTACTACGAATGGTGCAAGCAGGCTACAGTGCTAAGGAGAAAAACAAAACAATTCCCCACTAGTTTAAATCACCTGTGCACTGACTCAACTTTTAGCTCTTATTGATGACCTAGGCAGAAATGTAGAACTTAAATGTTCACAGCACTGGCCCTTAATCCTTCAGTAATCTAAGGGCAACAATGATCTTTAGGAGCCTACATAAAGTGGCCAGATTTTCTGGCACAGAAAGTTTTTTTTGAGCATAGAAAGTTTTTACCGACTTCCAATTGCTAGTTCTCCTGATGGCAAGGAAAACTTTCCTGTAATGAACTACAGCGGTTATCACCTTTCCTAAATTTACAGAAATAGCTTGAATCAATAATCAAAACATATGTAAATTTTCTCCTGCTTCATCCCAACTGTATTTGCATCCTGAAGGTCAATGATTACAATGACCTTTCAGAATGATGATCAATTTTGAAAGAATCACTCAATTATTGTGTTGTAGCTAGCACACTAGATAGATAGATCTTTTGACTTCTAAAATGAATCCTACCATGCAACCTGAGAGGGTGCCTGCTCAAATCCTTAATGTCCAGGACAGCAAGGGTGAAGTTACTAACGTGACAACAGTCAGCACAATGGAGCAAAACTCTGCCACCTTCTTCCTTGGTATATGAACATGGCAACACTGCTAAAGGAGCACAGCAACATCCAGAAGACTCCCTGATTAGGCGATGAAGGACGAGGGAGGAAAATGACAGTGGCAAAGGAGACATGCAGGCGACAGTTTTTTTCCTAAACATTCCAAAGATGGAATTGCTGAACTGAAAATACAACTCCCTTCCAAGGGAGTTCCTGGACAAAACCAGGGGAGAAGAGAACTGAAATCCTGTCACCAACTCTCTCCTTTAGAGGGACATATGTGTGAAGGAGAAGCAGCAATCATTCAAGAATAGGAGCTGAAGATGGGAAGTCTGGCAGCTGTCAAGTGTTTGGGAAGAAGCCAGGAAAAAAAAGAGTTGGGAAATGAGGCATACAGCTACTGAGTGGCCATGAATAAATTGAGCTATAAGACAAAACTGCCAGGACAGACACTTGGGTCAGTTTTCCTGATCAAGGATATCTTCATGACTAAAGACATTTATAAGAAAGGAAAAGAAAACAGGTCCAGGTTTTATATTCTCTAAGACTAAGGAGAGCTTGCAAACACCCTTACCGCTCAAAGAGAGAGATTAAAAAAGGGTAAGACCAGGGAGTTCTGATAATTGAACACATGGGAATTTTCTGGAGTAACTAAGCAACTTTTAGATACGCCATTCCAGAAATAAATTTTTCTGGTAGGACAGGAACAAGTACAGTATGTTCAAGTTGGAGAGAAAAATCAGGAGTGGTTTCACAAGAGAAACACCTCTGAAAAAGAAGCTTGTGTCGATGCCATAGGGTCTGTGTCTCCATTTTATACTTGAGAATGGCTTTTTATCAATGGATACAATATTCTTACTCTCAAATCTCATTTGTACTACAAAAAGTAAAACTCAGGCTCCTCACGAAATGCTATGTTAATATATTTCCCACACAAGAATACCACCAGATCTGCTAAAATTAAGGGAAAGAAAGCAAGAAAAAAACTTTGACAACTTTAAGTACTAATTAAGCCTAATTTTGCAAGTAGCAGTCATTATGAGGTAAAAGATCATTTCAGTAGTAATATATTACTAGAGCAAAAAGATCTTGAAAAAGTCAGGTTACATCAATTTAGGTTTACTGTGATATAAAAACATTTGATTGAAATTCTAAAGGAAGAGTCACATGAATTTTTTTATTCTTACCTGTTTTCACAGTCAAGTGCTGAAATTCCTTTGGTATTGGTTTGATAGCAATGCTTGTTTTAAGAACTTAATAAAAACAAAAAAATGAAAGTTATTTTAAATATGCGCAAGGAAAATCAGGTCTGAGAAAGGAATATCTGAAACGACACCAGTTAGAACATCCAATAACACCATACATATCCAAAAAAGAAACCAGCAGTAACCAAACACCCTCAGAACACCCAAATACCCCAAAAAGTAACTCCATTTTCAGAGTGCAAAAGTCAAGAATAGAGAGGCCTACACTCAACTTGCCAAATAATCCCAAATTTTCAGAATTTGGGGGTGTCTAAAACAAAGGACTCATGCTTTAAAGATACAGAGCCTTCACAAAGACACCAATAGAACATGCAGCTAGCAACAACTGGGAGAGCTAGACTTATCTGTCTGAAATTATAAACCCAGAAACCAAGGGCACACAAGCGACTGACTGTTTTGGCAACTGAAGCCTAAGCAGCTTGCCCCAAGGAATGTCATATGGCGCTGACAGAACCAGGCTTAAAATTTAGGAAATCCCAATTCTTTGTGCTTATTCCCCTTCCACCAGTGTCTGTGCCTCCTTTATTAATAGCTTATAGCAAGACATTGGTAATGCACTGTAGCATATTTCAGTGAAGTATAATAATACACTATGTTATAAATTACCACTTGGAATGAAATCTCACACCTCCATATGCCTTTACTAAATAAAACATATATGGGTAAAGTCTGAAGTGCAACATTAGTTGTCTTAGGAATGAATACACTTTAGAAGCTGTATTTTGTATCATTCAGATATTTTTCTTCAACTCAGCTGCTGTCAGTGAGTTCTCTCTTCAGATATATAGCAACACATGGCCAGCTCAGAAATTAAACATACCACTGATTCTGTTGGCAAACACATAGACTACCAGTTAACACACAGAACTTAACTCTTAATAGAAAAAAAAAAACACTATTTACTTGAATACCTTGTTTATCATCCTTCTTTGCATCTTGTATCAGGGCAGAGTTATCAGGTATTTCTTCAGCTGATGTCTTCTTAAAGAGAGAAGACTGATTTATTATGCTGATTAGTATAGCAGAGATACACACACATTTCCACAGTCAAATATTTAATAATACAGACTAACAGAAATAAAGGTGATAGTCTTTCCTGCATCAAGACTTGCTTTGTGAGAAAAAGAAACAGAAGACTATCAAAAAGGCAACTATAACTCTGCTGTTCAAGCTGCACCAGTCCCACACCTGAAATTAGTTAAAGCAGTACTTCAACCATGAATCACAAGAGACTAAGGACTATATGCAAGGAGAGATTTCTTAAAATGGAGCAATGTCATTCTATGTTTTCCTTTTTCTTTGGGTAAAACAGCTATATTAGGCTTGAGGAAACCTTCTAAAGTCTCTTCACATGCGTAACAAGCTCCTCTCCATCAGAGTAGTCTCTAGTCAAAACTTAGGCCATACTGCAAAGTTCAACAGTTCTGCATCTAAAGTGTTTTGGCTGAGATAACTGATCCTCCATCTACTCTTCTCTTTTAATATTTAACCATAGAGATGGGAAAAACAGTTTCATGAGCACATCTTCTGCAGGTCTATTCAGGCCTCTGATGGGAAGACAGGGAACTTTGTCTCAGTCTTACTCCTAAACTCTTTTTTATCTCAGCAGTAACTTAAAATATAGGCATTTGCTATTCTGTAACTTCTGCTACTTAGATCGCCAAGAAGCAAACAGGAAGAAATTCTACTACCATTATCTGTAAGAAAAATGATAGAACAATAAAACAAACATCGGTAAACCCAAGCTTCTCTATACACAGAGAGATGCTTTTTTCCCAGGGGCCTGGAAGAGGCTACAATCCATTGGGCCTTAAAAAACGGATTCGAAAACATAGATTTTGTAGGCTGTTTTAAAAAACCAAAAATCTCAAGTCGATAATTCAAGAGGACCATGTTCAGAGTAAGGGGCTATGCGATTTATTTTATAAAGTTGCATGTGGGATGCTTTTGAGGAAGCAACACAGCAAAAACACAGCCTAAGTGCTCTGAAAATGTTTGAACAAACAATTTAACTTCCCTAGTTAGCCCTGATGCTCTAGTTATTACAGTCATGGCAACAAGGAAGAAAGGAAAAAAAAAAAAAAACAAAAAGTCATCAACTGGCTCACCAACAGCAACAGAGGTTGCTACATCAAAGAGAATCAATGGCTGCACTGAGTGGATCTTCCCAGACTGTTTCCAGCTGGTTAAACAGGAACAAAAACACTGGGAGGAAGATGCACACAAGCAATGCAAAGTGAAAGGTCTCAGAACTGCCAAATTCTACTACAAATTTCAGATTCATGTCTTGATGCTTTGATGTTTCAAGAATAAAATAACCAGCAACCATTGGTGTTGCGATAATGAGTGAGGGGATGAGGCTTCACAGTGGTTTCTCTTTGGGGTTCGCCCATTGTTAAGTAAAGAGCATCAGACTAAAGACCTAACTCAATGCATGTTTGAATCAATGGAATGACTCTCTCAAATTCCAATGAACTGTATGACATTTTTGAGGGAGATCAGAGTAACCCCAGCCAGTCATTTTATAAATACAATGAGAAATCTTGTGTCTCATCTTTAAGCTTTTGGCAGTGAGAAAGCTTGTGGAAAAGAGCCAAATCAATAATAATGAAAAAAAAAAGACCAGAATCAGAGGAGAGGACAAATACAGGCGGTGAAATACAGACAGACACAACCTTTTGGCTAAAAAAAAGAAAACAAAAACTCTTGCCATTCTTGAACATATCATTGACCAGTCTCTGTGTTTTTTAAGTTTAGCAAAGCCTATTATTCAGTGATCTGTCTCCTGCCATTATTTTCTTTATGCGTACATTCAAGAACTGATTCCACTGTACTGCAGGACCATAGTTCAGCAATCACAATAAAAATGGTTTTCCAAAATTAAATTAGACAACCTGAATTGATGATAGACTGAAAGAAAGGAAGACACAGAGATAATGCATAATTCATTGCCTTGCTAATATAATATTTTTAATGCACTGTTCAAGTATCTAAACCGTATTTTCTCAGCCAAGCTACAAATTATATTTCAACAGTGAAATACTGTATTTTCCACAGAGGGAGATGAATTACTGCCCTTCCAAGTGATATTCAGTGTATCAATTCTGAAAATAAAAGCATCAACTGAACAAAAAAGAAACATTTAAGTCAAAATGATGCTCAAATCAGTTTTGAGAAGAGATTTAATAGTCCATTAATCTTGGACGACAAAGGACCAAAATAACAAGACCCTGCAACAACCCGACTGAGAGCTCAGCCCTACATGTCTAGGTCCCAGGCAGAGCAAAAAACAGTCAAGCAATTGTGATATAGTTAGATAATACTATCTATTGCCAGCCAAAAAACAATCATGCAACAGATTCTCTCTCATGTTCAATTTAGCCATGGAATTATTGATTTTACAGAACATTCTGCCACCTTGCAGAAACTAGGAATGGCGTAGCAGAACATCCAGCTGTTGCCTCAAGAACACTATCTGATTACAAAGGCAGCACAGTAGTCTGTAAGCTGTTGGTAGTTATGGTGAGAGAGATTTAAGAAGAAGAGAGCAGAGATGAGGCAGAGGAGGCTTGAAAGCTTAACTGTGGAAAATTCAATGAAAAATTAAATGTAAAATGGGAAATTTCTTGCTTTTTTTTTCTTTTTACATTTTGTGTCATATGCCTGCTGCAGCGATTTTATTATTACTATACCATTCCTACTATCATCTCTAGTGAAGCAAAAAAAAAAAAAAACCAAACCTATAAAGCAAAGAAACATACAATTTAGGTGTTTAGGAAATCATCTCATTTTAGATTTATCTTTACTCTGCATGTACATTCAAGGAGCACAAGCAAGCTGATCCTTAAAGTCAGATGCTTAATAAGATTATCAAATTTTATTAATTAGGTTATTGAAATGATATTTTTATTATTAAGAAACACAAGATGATACTGAAAGGAAGATTTTTAAGCCTTCTGAAACATATAAACATACATTTTAATCTTACAGTCCCAAAGGCTGTGCTACTAAAGAGCAAATTTCCTCACAATTGTGCAACGACAAAAGACTACTTTCTATATCTGGGTAAGCATTTGTGAAGTCAGTATCCTAACAAAAACAAGGACGCCCTAAACCACAGAGACAAAGAAGTGGATTTATCTATATCTGTACAGTGTGTGTGCGCGCACGCACACATGCATGTGTGCGCATATGTGTGTGCGTGTACGTGTGTGTGCGCGCACATTACACACACACACACATATTTGTGCACACACATGAAAATGCCACACTGAAAAGAGAAGCTGACATTCAGGGGACTTGCCTAATGACAAAAAAGTGTATCTGAACAGGGACATAACAATTTTTAAGCAGAAGACAAATGACTCAAAAAAAAAGATCTTAAGCTGATGTAATGAGTTAACTCACATACTCAGTTGACTTACTGCAATCTGAAGTGGAGTAACGTATGACTATATGCTGACATTAACAAACACGAGTTTTCAACACAAATCGCCTTGATTTCTGCCTCTTATGCTCATTTAAATTGCAAAGCAATAGACATATGTGCTAATGAGGCACATTATCGAGGAAAAGCTTAGCTTTCCCACACTACAACAAAGCGCAAAAGTACTAGTGGAACGTGGCCTGTAGCAGAACCTGGCCGCTCACTGCTAATCACCCTCAGAGGGAGGGCATATTAACAGCGCAAGGCTATTCTGCCTATACTGCCAAAATAACAGCACCGCTTTCAAAACCCAGTACTACTGCTATATTTTAGTCCAGTTGTGCTGTACCAAAAGCAATACCCAGTGAGTTGGGAGAGCACTGGGGAGGCCACATACATTTTAACAGCTCCAGAAGATGCTCAAAGCACAGACTGCAATGATATCCAAAGTGAAAATAACACTGAGTTTTGTTAGGCGTAGCAGCTTAGGAGAATCTTCCTGGCTGTGCCACTCTATGATGAATTTGATGAAGGAGGAGCTGGATTCTGACCTGGAAGCTTCCCAGAACAAGAGATAGGGATGAAATATCTGGAGAAAAGCCTTGCTGGTGTCTAGCTGAGCTGGTATGACATACCATTCTCTTTAACTTGGAAGCAGCATCAGAAGCGCCTTCTCCTTCAGTCACAGCAGCAATCCATGACAGTTTACAGAGGCTTAACAACTCTGAGCTGTAGCCCCGTTCTTGCAGTCAGTCTGCCATTCACTACTTAAAGGATAAACCCCTTAAATCCCACAGCGTATATAGTGAGAGTTGCAATATCCATAGTTAATTCAGCTTACAGGATCTTCAAAACCTCTGCAATGAACTCCTCTTCTCCTTAACTGAGTTACTTTGCTTGCAACAGTCTTTCATTATAAGGTTGGTATCTGTTGTGATTTTGTTTACAATGGATCCCTTAGATTCTCTCCCTGTTCTTCCCTCAAAGCACTCTTCTAAGCTCTTTACAATTACTACCTAGATCCTTACACACTAGATCCTTAGACTAAAAGAAGGCTGGTTATTAAAATGGAGACTGAATCACATAGAATTATGCGTATCCATACCAAACAAAACCTGGGATACTATCAGTCTCCAAATAAGTAAAGTACAAAGAACCAGGGTGAGCCAATACATTTTTCTTCTCACCAACAAAATTTTTGGGGAAAAGCATGGAAATGGACTATTGTAAATGGCAGAAACTTTCCTTGAAAGGGAGGAAATAGCTAGATGGTCAGGACCGCCTGATTAGAGCCAAGTCTGCACCTGAAGCCTACGATTTTTGACCAATTCAGATTCACAAGAATTTTACCTAAAGGACTGCCCTTGTGCCACACTGTCCCTACTGCAGCATGGGCTGTCCTTCACATTGTTGGTTCCCAATGCAGAAGGACCAACTGCTGCACAATGGGACACGAATAGTTAAGGCTTTTTCCTCCACGCAGACTCCAACAACATGCCAGGCTGGAGTCCCTGGACGACTAGTGTAAACCCTGTTACTCAGAAATATCTTTTGAAAAATACCTTTCAGCCCTTTCCAGACACTGAAAGAATTGTTAAGAGATGGGTTTGAGATGGCTTCAAGGTTAACTTAGAGACTAACGGCCCTCTTAAAGATTCACAGTTCTGCTGCTACACATACCACATTAATTGTTAAGTGTGTCTATCTCTCTGAACTCTGTAACATAACTATCCTACTTACACATTCTTACCTCTGTCCGATTAAAGTCCCGAGTCTGCTGACTGCCTGGCAATGACTCAGAATAGGAATCAAATAACGTGCAGTCATGCCTAGGCTTCAAAGAAGCTGGAAGGGAAAGAAAAAAGAAACACAAAGACATGCCAAGTCTTTGGTTAATACACACCTTTAAAAATATTAAAACTGATCTATAAGCCACACGTGATAAACATTGTGAAAAAATCCTTCTGTCTTGCATTTTGGAGCAGAGGTCATTAAAGTAATAACATATATAACTTCTGTTGTAGAACTGTCAAATTTGGGAGAAGTACTTATTAGTAAACATTAACTCCAAAACAACAACTAAATGTTATTTGTGCTTTCCTTACATGTAGTCCAGAACCAGCTTAGTTGGATTTGTAGTTTACATCTTGCTGTTTTATGAATGATAAAGGTACTTACCAAACCTTCAATTCCAGTTTTTGGAACTTCAAATACTGGAAAGTACAGTAGAACCTACATTATACACTAAAACTGAAAGCCAGTAAAACCCAAACACACTAAATACAGTTGTTGCTGCAGTATGCATCATCTTTGGTATTCTTTAACTAAAGAGACTGAGAGCAGGGAAGAAAAAAAAAAACAACTCGGCAACCTTTGACAGTAATATTCTCAGCAGCCATGTTTCTATTCCATATGACCAGGTCCTTCTGCTGATATCACTCTGGGATTAGTTCCTCTGACACAAATCTATCTTAAGAGCTGGAAAACATTTTTCCTTTATGATCACTATATTGAAATGCAGAATAACCAGTTCTCAAGTCCAGTATTTAGTTATTAGCTAGCATCTGGTTCACCTGAACAAATTAAGCTCTTGCAGATCTAGCTTAATTTAAAATACAGTGAGTTATGTACAGGACAAAGAGTTTTCCAGATTTTTAAAATCTGTTTCAAGAAAGACTTTCAGAGAAAAAGATGGGCCAAATTCCCAATGGAGCCCTGTCAGAATAAAATTTGACTCTGCACTTGCAGAGTTATAGAACAGGCCATAAAACTAGCAAGATTAATTCATTCTAAAATGCTCTGTCTTATGCTCCAGGTCACTTCATTTGAAGCTTTAACACTCTTATCACAAGCAAATATTTTGCTTGAGCCAAATTAAAGAATGTATCAGTCTGCCTCATTCAGAACTTAATGTAACAACCCAATGAAAAACAATTTCTATTAATCTTCATCATATAATCAGCCAAATAAAATCTAAGTTTCATTTAAGTTAAATCAAATTATTGTTAGGACTTCTTATATGAAAAAAGAACCTTCTTCTGTTTAGGTAAGCATATGCTGATTTGCTTATTGACACTTTCATTTCAAAAGTTGGTATAACCAGGACTCTTCTCTTTTTGTGATTGACTGTGTTACAAGGTGTTGAGATGTTCTGCTTTTTCTTATCTGTATCTTTCAGAAGACAGGTATCTGAATCTTGACTAGACAGCACAATGATACATTTTCAGCATGATACATTTTCAGACCCTTAAACCACTGGAACTAACATAGTAGTTGAGCAACTAGTGTGCCTAGAACCAACAAAGCAGTCCCTTTAACTCCCTCACACAGATCAGCTCAAAATGCTTGGCTGTGTGCAACACACAAAACAATAAGCATACAAGAAAATGATAAAAGCTTTGGTCCTAAAAGGGGCAAATTATGGAAAAAGGGGGCTCCCAGGGAACAACCACAGCTTATCATGCTCTTCCTTTTGTTGATATTATGATTCCTTATTACTGTTAATACTTACTTCCATTGTAGTTTTATACCAAAAGACTTAATGTGAAGACACATCACCAAGTATATAGGAAGACAAGAACGTGCATGGAGGAGTTTACAGTCTAATTTATGATGAGAACAGGAGGGAGACTACTGAACAAAGTGGTGGTCGTGGGAGGAAAAGGGTAGTTGTAATTATGACTGCGGAGTATAATTAGAGAGGCTAAAAGTGAGGATGATTTGATAGTGTAGGTTTTACAGGAGCATCTCCTCTTGGATATGAGGACAGTGGGTTATAGGGAACTTGACTCCAACAGAAATTACTTCAGTAATCTGATACAGGGTGAACATTTAATTTTCCTAACTACAGCTTGATTTGCTCTTTTCCTGTCTTTTAATACATTTGGCGCCACCAAATTTAATGGAGATTTTATTAGGTCTTAAATATTATCCCTTAGAACTGTAATTATCATCTGTGATTAATACTCCTTGCCCTAGAAAGTCATGCACATTTTTTAAATGGAACAGAACATATTTCAATGTTCATGTATAATTACGAGAGACGTAACTGAAGAGAACAAATTGAAAGGGCATGTCTTTCACTGCACATTGTTACTGAGGTAAGTTCTATTTTGGATTAATTTATCCTTGTTCAACACAAACTGTTGTAATCCCCTGTCATTACTACAAATTATTTATAGCAGAAGCTGTCGATTACAGAAAATGAGTTATAAAAAAATTCCACCTTTGACAGAACTGGTAAATGCATCCAACAAAATAAATTAGCATAGTAGGTTCTAAAGCAGGTTAGTATCATTTTCAACACATCTCCAAGAGACAGATACATAGGGGAAAACTATCACAAGCGTTAAGAGCCACGTACACCTTGTTAGATTATCTTTGCTACAGGCAATCATCTGCCACTTTAGCTATAACGACACCTGAAGCGCACTGAAGCAAAGAAACAGACATTAGGAGGCAGGTAACTGCTACATTTTGCATCGCTATTTTATGCTTTTACACATTTCTTCTTCAGCAATTGCCTTGTAAACACATTTAAAAACCCACGTTTTAAAAAGCGACGGGAGAGCCATTACTCACTTTAGACTTCAACTCTACCTGCAACTTAGAAATAAAAATCTGTTTTCCGCACATGCCGAGTTTCTGAGATGGCTACGGGAATATGACAAGCTCACCTGCTTGCAGGTAGTCAGGCAGCAGCGTCTCCGGCAGTGTCTCCGGCAGCTGGTAACCATTCTTCCTAGCAACAACAAGGTGGAAAGCCGCACAAAACTCAGCAAGTGTCAGTGCTCCATCACAGTCTACGTCGCTCAGTTCCCTGCAGACACGACATTCACACGTTCTCCAAGCCATAACTTCAGTGAAATACATGTGTGCAATCACAGAAGATATAGAAATGCAACTTTTGAAAGAGTTATTTTAATTTCGGTACAAGACAAGCCTCTCTGTCACTGATGCTCGAGTCTAACAATTCCCAAATACATGGAAACATGTATTTTTTATACATTTGCCCTGGGAAAATGAAGCAGGCTAATTTTGCAGGTTTTTTTCTTTGTTAATAAAGCACTTTTTTGTTACATATCATATCATGCAATACAATAGTATATACCATAGCATGAAATACATATCCTGTAGTTCCAAGGGTGAAATTAACTTTCCAGCAAGTTGAAGCAGTTTTGGCTAATTCATGCAGGATCTTAAACCAGTTCAAGCAACAAAAAATAAAAATGGACTTCAGCAAACTTTTAATCAGTGGCAGTGTTGACTGGCCGCAAAAACTGAGAAATTAAATTAATATTTGTTACAAGTTTAAATGTTACTGTTAAATTGCTCATTAAAGGTGCTCTCTGTTTAATTCTAGGATGCTTCTCAAACAACAGAACTGGATTTCAGAAATTCAAGAATTCAGTTTTATAAGCTAACTCTTCTGCAAAAAGTAAGTATTCATTTATTATTAGCCCAGTGATTAAAATAAACATGTAACTTCCTAATCTTTGAAAGTAATGAGCATTTTTCAAGCTATTGGGGTGTTTCAGTCTTTGCAACTATGACCTCAAGTGGTTAACAGACACACAACCTGATAAAAGCACATCACCACAAAATTTCAACGCTTTTCTTTAAATTTTGTGCAGAGAACAATTTGTGTCAGCAATGTAAATAAAATGGTCTGTTTTTGTATAGGGTTAACCTATTTTTCTTAAATAAATTTTTAATTAAATTCCAATGTTCACTTCCCCCAACAGAACGTTTCTTCAGTTTTTTTATTTTTGTGACTCACAACGCGCTTTGAAAAGACTCCAGACATATTATTTGACCCCAACAGATGTTCAGGCTCTTGCAAGCTTTTCTCCACATCTACCTTCATAAAAGAACTCTATCAGCATTTTTGATCAATGTTTAAAACTGTTTGTTCTTCATACCTACATACAAGGATGACATTAAACTACAAAGCACTATGTTGTTTACGAAAATATAACAGCATCCTTGTCAAATTTTATTGTGTACAGTTCCATCTACAATTGTTTCTAAATAAGCTCATTAAAAGTAAGTGCGGTTCATTAGAAAAATACTGATGAATTATGTAGTTGCACTTATTAAAGAATTAGGTATTAATTAGGCCTCATCTGACAAAACACAGCCAGAAACATAAAACCAACACCACATCTAAAACATTCCAAATGTCCTTTTCCTCTACAACATCTCATGAAAATGTCAGTTCGTTGAGCTAATGATCTTGCTTATAATATACGTAAGAACAGCTCTCATTTACACTGCTGTTCGAATCCTCCCAGTCCTGCCGAGCAGGCGAACATCCCTACAGAAAACAAGTGCGTCAGGAAGATCAATGCGCACCCTGCTGCTTGGGCCAGAGCGCGATTCTGGAGGTAAGAGCGATAATTATAATTAAAGATGCTTTTTAAAAATTTAACAAGTACTCTTGAATTCAAGATATTTTAAAAAACAAGATACATACCCCAAATGCTATCACAGTACTTACCAGATGTGAGAAAGCTCTGGAATGGGAAGCTTTGATTTTGTGAAGAAATTCTTTGCCACGGAACCTGTCGGGAGACGGTGGCTGATCAACTATTTAACATTGATTCCCCAATTGTTTACCTTTGGCCAAGGCTGCTGCACTAGAAGCAGCTGGTTACTCTGCATTCAACAGACACTCCGATTAACTGCATGCTAACATAGCTGTTGGACCATTAGTCTCTCAGGGAGTAAGTGACAGAGAAAGCCAGACAGAGCTGTTGACCTCATTTCTCCATTCCCTCCATATGGGAAAAATAAATAAAGGAAAACCTGCTCCAGTACTACTGATCCTAACCAGCATAATTAGTATGTCACCAGTGATGAGAAACTGGACACTAAAGGCTCTGTTTCACCCAGAAGCCATGTGTGCAGCAGTGCAGTGCTGTGGTGTATTGCTCTCCCAAGCTGCTGCTTCAGCCATGACTTTCCCTTGCAGTGGCCAAAATGTCATCAAAGAAAAACAGGAGATTCAGGAGCACATAGCTACTGTCCTGCTAGCATGGATCCACACTCACCCTGCTATAACATCCCCTCTCATTCTTTTCCTAGCTAACGGATCCGCTGTTTCACTATCTCATATGAACAAGCTAGAGCAGCAGCACAAGCTTCCTTATAGCCAGGAAGGCCTTCTTGGATACAGGCTTACAAAACTTATGGCAATGTAATACCCAGACTTCCAGATCTATACTCCTCTTTCCTTTGCACACTCCTATCAGATCACCCACTGCAGTGCACAAGAAAAGCTGTAACCTGGACACAACCAAGATCCATCTAGCCTATCACCTCGTCTCCAAGCCTTGAATGCCTGCAGAAGATGACAGGACCACAACAAAGTCGTGTAATAACACAGCTCCAGAACATCCTCAAATCCTCTGACTATTTGTGATTCACGAACTTCTTAAGCCAGAGGTTACATTTAAATATTCAGTACCTTCTGATTAATTTTGTATCACAGATCTGTTAAATCACTTTGTAAACCTAGACAAACTTCTGGCATCTTTATCACCACACAGCAAGGATTTCTACAGATCAACTGCTTTAGGATGTTGTGGAAGCTAGAACTTACCATTTATGAACAGTAACTCTGGATGTGCAAGGACTGCCTGAGAGTCTTGCTCACCATAAAGCAAAATGCATAGCTCCCAGAGAGGCTACATATGCATAGGAAAATGCATACACACATGCACACACAGTTAGAGATACATACATGCGTGTGGGGAAACAGAGTATTACTGAACCACCATTTTCTCTTCTCTCTCAGGCAAACCATATGGAAAAGACTGAACTGAGGCAAAAAAAACTGGTGAAGCATTAATTTGTCAGCATCAAGTAATTTATTTAAACTTTTGGCTGGATCAGAACCTCCTGAAACCCAGACAGCACTGAAGAGCAATAATACAGCAGGGCTAAGTAAGGCTGCCTCAGTTTAAAGCCTGTGACTTCTTCCTCACCAGACTCAGTACCTACAATGATTCCTCTCACAAGCAGTCTGATCTGCCTGTTCAGGACAAATATGCAATCTCGATATGCTGTTAAAATATTTTTTACCAGCTGTGTGCTCTCCAAGATTTCCTATTAATGACCTACAGACTAAAGTCTCAGTCTCTCAGAGCCATAAACACTCAGGCTTGACCAGACAGAGCAGTTAACTATGTTCTTAACTTTCATCACACCGGCACTGCCACATTTCTTTTGGGAAGCCTAAGTTTTTTCAACTCAACACACCACAGGTGTGATTGGCAAATACTGTCCCTCAGAGCGACAGGGTTTATTCCAATTTTTATTGAACAGCAACACTTCTCTCTTAGATGCAAATATTTTCCTGACGTGATGACTGCACATTCAGAGTGCTGCCTCAAGTATGAACAGCAAGGGTGCTTTCTCTCTCAACAGATTCAAATAATGCACTGGAAATAGATATCACTTCGTTTTAGTGACAAGTCACGATTTTTCATGTCTTTTTCCCTGAGCTCTACAGGCAGCTTAACCAAGAGAAGGAACCTGATCTGCATCAGCACTAACGCTGTCTTTTTTAATCCCAATCAATTACATCTGTGTAAATACATGAAGGCAATGGGATGGCACTGTGTAACAGAAAGCAACATTTGGATTTCTTAGGATGATGCACAGGGGGGAAGACTTGTCTGATTCTCAGGTGGCAGAGTGAACTTCCAGGGACTAAAGTGAAAGAAGGAAAGATATTTTGTCTGCAATATTAAAGTGGGTGTGATACACTCTGCTTTGCACACAGTCAGCTTTTAGAACAGAACCACTTCTGAAAGAATTAACATGAATATTTAGGAAAAAAACAAAACAAACAAACATAATGCCCACAGTACTAGTTGGTGTTTTAGTGGTTTGCCTTTTTTAAATAAAACACAATCAACTCTTTTTCATAAACATACTCTGGAGAAAATAAAAAAAAAATTTACTTTATCTATTCAGCACTTCACATCTCTCAGCTTCGTCTCTCTACTTGACATACAGATCATTTGGTAAATATTACCTGAAATGAAGGAGTTCAAGTCAGGCTGCAGGGACCGGAACTGGTTGACGTAATAGTCTCGCTGCTCCTCAGTTATTCTCCAGGGGTCATCTGCGTAATGGGTGCTGCTGTCCGGTGGCTCCCTCTCTGCTGAAAGAGACTGAAGGGAGAGCCACTGGCACTCGCTCAGCCGGGCGGCCGAAGGGGCCAGCAGAGCATGGGACACCTCAAGAAACCCAACTCACTCTCCTCTACTAGCACACGTTTTTTAAAAAGATGACTGGCAGAAAGGGCCACGCTGACTACTGTCTCATTACTTATCTTCTAAAGCTGAGGCTAATGTTAGCTACCTCTGGCCTAACAGTTAAAGGAAGCTTTACATGACAAACGAAAAGAAAAAGGAAATGTTACTACTGCTGATAGCAAAAAGGAAACTCAAAGTCATACCTTATTACCTCTGGATTCATTTGGGGGTTTCAGGCTGCCATGTATGACAACCCTGAACTGAACACTGTATGCTTAAAATGGATAGCACTCGTAAAGGACCTAAAGCTACATTTATGCAGCATAGCACATGAAAAATTTAGCTCTGCTAAGAAACTGCACATTTAGCCTAGAAGCAGTGTCGTAATTACAGAGCAACACGGCCTCTAGATTCTCAGCTTGCTCAAGTAACTCAGCTCTTATTACACTGAACCAGAGAGACACACACAATCCTACAGACCCCCCTGACTTTTTGTCACTTCCCCCAGTTTTCGTAAAAACTCTGCTTCAGAAAACAAATCCTTCAGGAGGAGAAGGACATTTTATTTATCTATTTATTTGCTCTTAGATTGTCTTGTTTAAGGGTGGTTTGCATGTTTGGTAAGTTGGGTGGTAGTGTCCAGAAGAGGGCTGCCAGTGTAATTACTGTCTTGTTAAACTGGAATGACTTAATATTTGAGATGGTTTGAGCCTGAATGACAAGCATGCTTAAAGAGGAGGGCAAGAATGAACAATAACCATGCCCCAAACAACTTTGAAATGTTGCTCTGACATATCTGTCAGTTTTCTAAGAATCACACACAAAACACCGGTTTTGAAATACATCAAAAGATCTCTGAAACAAGCAACATAGTAAAGCTGAAGACTAAATTTCATTTCAAAGTAGTGCACAAATGCACCCAATTTCATTTAAGTTAGCACAAATTACGTGACATTATCTGTAGATCTTTTCCTGAGGCTCAGGTGACATTTTATCATGGGTGTGGGGTGCTAAGCACTAGTAAAAAGGCACCAAGTCCCTGGATCTTATTTATTTAGGAAAAGCTCTCCCTTATTTTGATTAAAAAGGGAGAACTGTTTAGTATAATATGAGTAATTCAAAACTATTAGGAAAGTTGTGCCTTTTTTCTATAATGGAGCTCTAGAAAATTTCATTTCAAAAGTTTGCACAATAGTGAATACATAGCTGTATTCTTTAGTCTTTCTACAGTCCTTTCGCGTAACTCGGGAACGTAAACAGAATAGACACCTATTTGACAAGATTTTTACCCTCCAAACAGTGAAATGAGACTGAGAAAAAGGAAATTTTGAGCCGTATGAAAGCAACGTCAGTGACAAGCATACAGCTATGTTAATCAGCCTGGTTATTTCTGCGCCTTAAAATTCCCCACCACTGTTGCCCCTGGAATAGAGATTATCTGCACAAGCCACTAAAGACATCAGAATTTTAATCAGCAGCACTTTCAGCCTTGCCTTTCATGTTATTAGAGAAGGCAGTGCCTAAAAATGTCAGCAGCTGATCTGACCTCCACATATTCCTTCAAAATTGCCTATACTGAAGGAGATTCACCACTATTAACCACACAGGCGAATTTGTAAGAAAATGGCTGCTACAAACCCAGCCATCTAGATAGAAAATGGCTGTGCAAAAAAGAAGCTTTTTTTTTTTTTTACCATTTTGATTTTCTGCTTGAAGTATGTAGCTTTTTATTAGAAATACTTCAGTGCTCAGTATTTTTTCATTAAAGTTGGACTCTGAAAAAGCGATTGGAGTATTTCAGAATTTTGTGCCACGGCTCAGGTCTACATCGCACCACGCCACAAAGACACCTGACTGCCCTGAAGAATCTCCGTGCGCCCATGCCATCTGAAAGCCGTTGCTGCATTGGCAGCAGCAGTGCTGTTCCAAGCACCCACTACGTCTGTCCTTTGGTAACGTCAGCTTTGGCATTACTGGCTGTGTCACTGCATGAGCTCTCCAAGAGGAGAACCTGTTTCGGCCCTGTTCCAGGATTACTATTCTTAATGAGAAGGACTGAGAAAGGAGAATTTCCTTACACTGAGATGTGCAACCTTTAGAAATGAATTCACAGTTCATAAAACCTTTGGAAAGAGAAAAGAGGCATGGCAGACTATTGTGATTTATTTTATTTAATTTTTTTGGCTTGGTCATTCGAAAAGAGTTGCCAGCCTCTCCCCAAAATAACCCCGCCTTCCCTAAAATTCTTCCCGTTAGATATGCTAGGGGTAAGATGCATATACTTTTTATTATTCTTGGAAATACTAAGTGTCTAAAGTATTACTATGCCTTGTGTAAAAAGGTGTATTTGGGAGAAAGAAACTGCATTTCAGTATGTTTCTCTTGGAAGTTAAAACTGAAGCAAACTAAAAGCAGACCAGAAGAGGCAGAGCAGGTCTAGTTCTCTAGGTGCTTTGTTCTGCCTCTATAAGAAGTTCCAGGCTCACCCCAGGGCATGGGGGTCCCCATGACACTGTCCATCCCACAGCTCTCCCGCTCCTACTTTAGCTCAGTGGCTAGGACACTTTTCATAATTGCTCCACCTGAAAAATGGGTTTTAAGTACTAAAACAACAAGAGTTTTTGAACTTATTCAAGTCAGCTGTGCAAGCAAGCATAATCTGAATTCTTCAAGAAAGTTTAAATAGAACGCAAGTAACAGAACAAGCCACAAATGGTACATGTTATAAGTCAACCTATTCTGTTCCAGTTGCAAGTGTGTTATCATCAAAACCTCTTCCTATTAAGCATGAAGATATTTGGCAAGCTTTAGGGGGAAAAAAAAAAGATTTAAAATTATTCTTCGGTTATTATGCAGGTCTTGGTAAATGTGTACAACTTCTGTTGCAGAATGACTCTGATGCATAAGTGAGCTATTCTAAATTGGAATTACAGTGCACTGTGTTCAACTAAATTTGAGGAAAATTTGAAAACGCAACTTCATCAGTATGTCAGCATATAAACAAAGAATAATTTTTACAGGAGCTGTGTTCATTGATTGCTAAATAGATGTCTGTGTAGGGTAGGAAAAACTGTCAGAATTAAAAACAAACAAACCTTCCCACACCAACAGTCCCAAATCCTAAACAGCTAATCCATGCCTCATCTTGCCTTGGTGGCAGAAGGCAGAAAAAAGGGAGCGCACAGCCATAAAAAATGTTGGTTTTAAAACAACCCAAGGAGTAGGGGAGAGAAGAGAGTTCTGCTGGTAAATCAGCAAGATTTTTTTCAAGAAAAACTACCCATTTGCACAGTAAGTGCAGAGCAGATAAACTGGAGTATTGGAAAGATCTAGTTTTGCAGCCAGCAGGAAAACATAGGACCCATTTCACAAAAAGCAAACAAAGGTCCAGACATTTTGGTTGTTCTGCTTGAGACTCCTCCTAATAAACTGGGGCAACAGAACTGAATAAGCTGGGTATTATGCCATGGATTCTGTGCATGTATTACAGATGACATTCAAAAACAAGCAGCAATCTCAGTGAAATCTCATATATTTTAAAGGAAAACATTTTACTTTTGCTAGGATAGACTCAACATTCTTTCACTTTTGAAACGAAGATTCAAGTCTAGTTTTTCTATCTATGTTATTTGGTTGTACTTTTCATTTTACTGAGCTTCACCAATTGGATTATGAATTAAAATTTTTCCTTCCTATCAGTTTTGCTTTTTTCTTTTTCCTCTACTAAAAAAAGCATGCTTTAGTTTCTCATCTAAAACTACCAATGAGAACACATTTTACTTCGTAAGCGAGAAATCTTTTGCCTTTTTTTCTTTTAATTTCTCTATCGCTTTATTAGTAGTATTATTATAGAAAACATGTGGAATTCATTACCCGATTAAGAGTGGAACGTGCATGTGCAGATTTGGCTCCATAATTCCCTGATGACGGTCCATCTTGCTGGTGTGTAGAATGTCTGACTTCATAAGGTGCTACAGACATTTAAAATAAATAAATAAAAGGATAATAAATAAGGTTCTACTAGGCTAAAGTAAAAGCTAAATATTACAAACTCAAGCATCAGTGACCTTAATGTCATCATTATCAAAGCCCATTTTGTCTTCTGCAACAAAATCCCAGCTACATGCTTGTCTTTCATACTATATCATTCTTCTTCAGAAGTTACTGATACGAACCGTCCTTTTATCTTATTAGACGACATAAATCACTGCTCATAATGTTGAAATATATATTTATATAGCCTGCTTATATATTTATAAATTTTAAATATTTCTAGCCTTATATAGCAGAAGACGACATTGCAAATAGTAAGAAATAGTTAAACCGAGCTGCAGACAAGCTTATTTTGACAATGTTATCAGACAGAGTAAATCACTAATCTTCCATACACTCCTCTTCCCCCTGTCCCCGAATTTCAATTGAAAAGCAAAATAAGAAGCTCAGCACATCTCATAATCTGAAGTAAAGTTAGTGAAGAAAAGCAACAATCACCACTTCTTTAGCTAAGTCAAGCCACTTACTATATTTGCTGCAGCGGAATGTAAGCAGTGACATAATGTCTATTTAAGAACAATGTTTTAAAAATAGGTCAAGTACACAAACACAAAGGAAACTCACTTCCAAACTCTCTTACAGAGCAGTAAACTTCTGCTGCCAGAGTATTTAAAATGTAACACTAAAAACTTATTCTGCATTAGAGAGATGCAATTTAAGAGACTCTTGATGAAAAGCAGTAACAAGAAAGCTTAACATTTTATTAAGCCCCAAGAGATCTTAAAAATTGTATCCGTAACACCCTCACCTTCTATGTGATCTTATCCTGTATTGGTATCTATTTTTAGTCCTGTACAAATAAGTTCTAATTTCAGAAAAAACACAGGAAGGAAGTTGTGAAATATACAGAAGTATTTAAAGAGGAAATGCAAGTACAAGGCCACATGGCTATGTGTTTGCTATCAAGATAAACTTCAAAAACTATCAAGAAAAAAGTAAAATTCATTAGTACGTAGTCACAGTTGTGGTACAAAGGGTTGACCTTTAATTATTCTTAAGACACATTGTCTAATTTCAAAATCATGCTTCCAGTATAAAACAGGCTAAAAAGATCAATTTTGTGAAGCTATCACTACATGCACATACGCAAATGCAGTTGTTGTCAGGCCTACAGCTAGAGTGATCTTCAAAAAGACTGGAAGATTAACTTTAAAGCCAGAGAGAACCATTAGGTCACCTAGCCTGACATTTGGTATTACATAGGTCATAAAATTTTACTCCATTACTTCTGTTGAGAACATTAACACACATTTGACTGAAACATTTCTCCAGAAAGATATCTAGTGCTGAGTCGAAAAATTCTATGCTCTTAATTTTAATCCTCAGTACTTTCTGGAAAATAAGCATAGTGTCTTAAACCTGCAGGATTCTGTCACCTTAAAAATTCACACGGTTGAATAATTAATTTTAGAAGAATCTGACACTCCAGTTAGGTTGGATTCTCCTGTTTCTACTCACTTTGCATAGCCTCTGATTCCATGAGGAATATCGCTGAAAGAAAACAAACAAACCCCCCCTCCAACGCAACCCCACACCAAAAAAGCTGTAACCCTGACAGGGCATTAAAGAATCCCAGAAAGCAGTACAGTGCTCTACAGGTAATACAGACCACTATTCCCAATAACCTCCCATATCTCAGTGCATTGCTCTTCAGAGCCTATGTTACCTGCAGCATGTGCCATTCGGTTGAGCAGAACCTCTGCTGTTGATGCATTAGAAGACAATGTCACCACTGCTGCTTATTTCCGAAGTCAAACATTACTGTTTTAATTACTTATGCTGAGGGTGAGGTGGGAAAAACATCTGCATCTGAGTGAATGGTAGCTTACCTAATTAATAAATGAATGGCTGTGAATCAGTACTAATACGATTTTTAACTGGAAGGCCATTTGATTGTGTCCACACACATTTTTATCATGGCTGTACTTAGTTTCAAAATGTTTTATAGCTCTGTTTACTCACTCATTTGTAAACAAGGACAACTGGTAAAGGCCTAACATACTACAGACTAATTCATAGTAGTCTTCTTGCCTTCCTAGTCCCATTGATAGAAGGATGGTACACTGATGCCTAATATCTCCACCATCTTTGTCATCAGATGTTGCAATCAGGAGAGGAAAAGGCACCTTATCAGTAACAGGAGCTCTAAACCCTTGGTAAAACCTGGCTTCTACCCCAAAAGTTCACTAAAAGCTTCTGTCCTCCTAAGATATAAACTATCCTCTTACTAAAGTGAGGGGATTTTGCCACCAACTTTAATGGCAGCAAGATCAAGGACAAAAACATCTTTGTAAAATTTCTGTTTATTTTGTCTAGGTTACATCATGGGACTATATTTATATTCATATCCTATTATTATTTTTGTTATGTAACCAGAGAGATTATTATCCTTTACAATAAACCTTTGTTTGCAGGAAATTTGAAAAGTAACAGAGCAGCTACTGAGATCAGAAGTTGGCTTTTCTTCTCCTCTAAGTAAACAAGAAGCATCATGCACTCTAAGCATATTCACAAACTTTCCATTATTGGAATATACTACACAGTCTTGTCAAAAATTAGGTATTAGCATTTATCTGTGAGCAGTAACACACAAATCTACCTAATTTACCCGAAAGCAAACAGGAAGACAAGACTGAACAATCAGAAAGAAAAGTTTTCATGCAAAACAGAATTAGATGATTGGATCATTTCCCAAAATACACATCTAATTAAAGCCTGAAATCATTAGCCTGATTGTTAATTGCATTTGAAATTTAGAAGCTTATAAGAAAAAAAAAATTGAATACAATGCGTGCATCCCAAGTTTTATCCTACCTCCATGCTGCTGCTCCAGCCCATTTCTTGATTTACCATATCCATAACTTAAGGGTGTTCTCTGGTAACTAGACGGAGAAGCAGGAGGTGAACAGATTGGTGACATCGGAGGAGACTTGGGCTCCTATTTCAAAAACATATCAACAGAAAATGGAATTTTGAGATGACAATAAAATGACAGAGTAATTCTGCGTGATAATCCAAACACATACAGCCTCATAGGCAAAGAACACTAAAACACAGCAACTCCCTAAGTCCCTTTATTTTCTTGAAAATTCTCATAAAAAAAAAAAAAAAAAAGAGAGAGAGAGAGAATGTGTGTGTGTAAATAAAGACAGGCTTTGGTATTGAGCCTTCTTCTAGGAGTAAAGCACAGCAAGGCTGTAATAAAGCTTTACAATTAACAGCTTAAGACATTTTACTTCCAAATATGCCTGAAGTATTTGTCAAAGGCTTAATGTTAGTGGCTGTCTCTGAATTTATGTATCACATTTATTGGCGTGAATGCATTCTTTGTTTGAGAGAGTATTTTTCATACCAAAAAAACATACAAAAAATAAAATAAATCTCTGAATTGGTATTTTAAGTACTCTGTGGATTTGCAAATGTTACTGAGTATCTATCCCAGAGTGTTCTCTTTCCACTGACTTACAGAGATTGTTTAAAAGGAGGATGCGATCCTGAAACAGTTTACTGTATAAAAGGAAAAAACCACAACAGAGACAACCTAGATGGAGCCAGAGGTTTGATGGCAGCATTCTGCTTCGGTATCAATACACACAGACAGATGGAAGTACATGCTCTTCTTCCTCATCCTGTTATTTGCTTTAAACATCTTGTCATCAACTCATTACTGTTGGTTAACCTCAGGCTGGGAATGTCGTTACTCACACTGACGCAGTGTCACAAATGCATGCACACATTACAGAAAGATAAAGTGCCTGCCACAAGGCATTTATAACATGACCTGATACAGTACCAGAAGAGGTGTCAGGCCTAGGAAAAGAATTATGCAAATAATGCTTGCTGTGTGAAGTCCCTTGTATTTGAATAAGCACTCTCAACTCTCCTAAATGCAAGTAACATAAATTTCATTTTGACAGCATTATTAAATCGGCAATTCAGAACAGCAGAAATCGGCAGGATGTTTCACTGAAGACAAAAGAAAAACAGATTTCTTCTAGGCTACTCTGATGTTACGCCTGGGAGAGACTAGATGGAAAAAAATGTCATAGCCTTATTCTACCCTGGAATAGTGACTCATGATGGGCTTTCCCTCCTTTCAACACCTCTCTTTCAATTGAGTATTTCTGTAGCAACTAAAGATTACACTTACCATGAGAAATTATTCACTTTCCTATTTATCTCCCCCCTTTAAAAGATAGATTTCTATTTGCTCCTCCTCCCCCTGCCTTCTCCAAGAAATAGAGCTAGAAATAAGTAGGAGGACAGCATTGAAAGAACTTCTACAGAATATTACAGGGCTGATAATTCATATAAAGAAATTCCTTTCAGGGATACAACTGGTATGAGAGATCATCAGAATAAGCGCACAGTCCTGATGGGTATTATTTGCAAGTAGGGAGTTCATTCGAGTGTAGTACTGCAAAACTGAACAAGCTCATATGAGTGTAGTCATTTACAGGACTGGACCCAAAAGGAGTATGCATAATGATATATTGGCCTGAAGGAGACAGGCCAGTTACCTGTTTGTCCCCTTCATCTGTTCTTTTGTAGGAATTTTTTTCCAAAGTTGCATGTGGAACCTGAAATTTAACTCCATGGAGTTCTGCTGGATTCCCATAACGTATTTCACTGTCATTTTTCAGCGCCATAAACCGTGGCAGAGGCAATTCTTCATTAAAAGAAAGAAAAATTCAATTGAGTCTGTGATATATTAAAAGTCTTTGAAGCAGTATTGTATCGCAAAACCAATGGAAGAGTAAAGAGTAGTATTTACGTTTTGTAATATTTGTAACTGTGGAACTCTTGTGATTATTTTATGTCTTAGTGAAAAATGTGAATGCTATGCAAAGCTGCATTCACTAGTTCTATACATCCTTTCTCAGTGCAAAGAGAAAGAAATAAGCCTTGTGTGCATTATTAAAGCAAGTGTCAAACTCATTTCCTGTCTTGGAAATGTTGTCTAAAATGAAAAGAATAGTTTCTCACAGAAGCTGTGGGACTAATGAATTCTTTAGGTCAGGATCATGGTATTCTCAGCAGAGCCACCATAAGAGAAACAAATTAAAAATGCTAGGGTTCAGAGATCACCTCGAGGCCTGATGAGTCTATGGTGTCAAAAGAACCCATTTTGCCTCCGCTCTGCAGAGCAAAAAAGGGCACTTCTAACCAAATGCATCTTTAAGACAATTCAGGATTATTTTGAGAGAACATCATATTTTTAGAAATCTTTATTTTTGTGCACAGTCACCCTATAAGATCAATACAACTAAAATTAACAGAACGCAGGCTCCAAAATCAAGCAAAGCCCTACATCACCTCTGTAATCATCTACACCTAAAACTACTAATGGAAAGAAAAAGAAATCAATTCAAGTCTGCTGCATGCTACTCATCCCACTCTGAAAGCACTAATATATTTCAAGAGAAAATGTAATTAGCACTGGAAGCGCTTCAGTAACAGTCAGTAAGCAGGACATCAATACAAGAACTGAAAGTATCCTTGTTCACTCAAATTCATGCATTATTTGCAGATGCTGTACTTACAAAACCTACTCAGTAAATCTCACTTAATTCAGATTTCTAGATTAGTCTGTTTCTTCTCAAATTAACAATAGCACCCCTAAAAAGAAACCCAATGCAAGAGAGAGAGAAAATAAGCTGTCTGTAAGGAAAACTACCACAGACAAATCCAGGCTGCCTGTTTTACCCCTGGTTTAAACTCTCCTGATGGCTACTCACCATTCTGTGGTACCCGCATCAGATCACCTCCACTTCACAGGGAGCTCCGCAAGTGCGGAAGCTTGGACAAGGAGCTTAACTAACGGAGGTCTGCATGTGCCCAAGCCCAACTTTCAGCAGGGAAGAGGCAGACCTGGGAATCCAATCCCTGCTCCTTAAAACATACATGAATACAGCTGCTAGGGTTGACCTGCCAAACAGCACCCCGACTACAAGGCTATGGGTAGGTCCTCGCTTTCCTACCTTCTCGCTCATCTCATGGTCTTTTGTGCTACTGGCTTCAGTAGGAGGGTGGCAAACACTGTGACCCAGAGCACATCCTCATGTGATGCTTCAAATACTTGCCTGCAACATGGGAGCTAAGGGTTCAAACCTGTTCAGGATGAATCACAACTGGAAAACCATCTGTTGTGAAATCCAAGCACTGCTGAGGCAGAACATGGATCACCAAGGCAAAAGTATCTAGCTTCTGCCATTGACTCACTACCAAGCTTTCACAGCTTAAAGGTACCTGCTTTTCTCTAGTTCTCTAGACTAGACATTGATGAGCTCTTTTAAGAACTATTTTTCTCCATCAGGATGGCATATTTAATATCAGTGTCAATTCTTCATGAAGAAAAAAAAATGTTACACCACATCTAACGTGTTTTCATACATAGCAATACAAAGCATTATGATTTTACCACCAGTGCCTGTTTATTTCAGTAGGATTATCTGCTAAAACAGGTCAGTGATGCAAGAAAGACCCCTGAGGACTCCACAACCCCAAAAACATTACTGCAATCCAGAAGGAGCCACCAGCCCCTGCTCTGGACAGCTTTTAAGATTAGAGGCTGAAGGTGACAAAGAAATGGATCCATAACACTGAGCAGCTGTCTTTCTCTGCATTTTTTTGATAATGCTTTTTATAGACGGGGATGTAAAGTCAGCTCTGCCATACATGCAATTCACCGTAATTTTCTGCCAGTCACTTGGAGGATGTAACATTACCTACCAGACCTTCTCCATTCCCCAAAATACAGTTTTGCTTCATAAACAAGTTAGAAGAAAAGTTTACCACAACAGACAGCTTAAAAGCATTAAAGAAGGGAAGAAACAAGTGCACAGCTTTGCAAGCAAAATTTGCTACTTACCATTCCTAATGCTCTCAATCCGTACTGGAAACCCTGACTGTGCTGCTGCAATTAACTTCAAAGCAATATAAAATTGAGCAGGACCAAAATAACCCACACGTTTGGCTCCACAAACTTCTGTAATCTAAGAGAGAAGAGGCATATTTTTGGTAAAATGCATTTCACTCCTACAGGGAATGTAAGCAGCACTAAGTAAACAAGCAAAGAAAACAAGTCTTTACAATTGCAAAAGGCCTGTTGTATTTGAAGTTCTCTATTAAGTGTAATTGTTTCAATTCAGGACACTCCTGTCTGATCATACTCCCCTTACATCAGAGACAAGCAGTTATTTATTATCCTTTTCAGAAGTATTACTGTGTGACATTGCTATTCTGAAACACATTGTGCTTTCATAGCACAAGTGGTTGAATTTTAGTAGCAGGTGAAATGATCACTGTAAGTACGCAGTCCCATAAAATGCTTCCATCATAGACGCTGTGATAGCCCTTATAACAATAGTTCAGACAATCACTGTAATTAGAATATAAATATAACACAAGAAATATCCCAGCACACTACTTCAGCAAAACACTCTTCCTTGTGAAAAATTAACATTGTCTCAGCAGAGAAACTGTTTCCCCCACCCTGTTTCCATATATCCTTAACTAGACCTCAACCACCTCCTCTGCGAAGGAAACCATTCCAGTTTCACACACAGAGACAACAGCTAAATAAACAAAATCTAGCAGCGGGTTTGAAACACAGATGCTAATTCTCCCATGCCTGGAGCCGCAAGATGCTCACAAACAAATTTCTGTCATGCTTTCAGGTTAGAATGAAACAATGTTGCCCTCAGATGTAGGGGGGAGCCTCCAATTCTTTTTCTAAAAATACATATAGATTAGCAATGCCTCCTCACTGCTGAGACTTCGGGGCCTGTGCACAGACTGATACTAGAGCTCTGCTGTTTTTTCATGGTAAGTTCTGCTCTCTGGAAAACTCTGCCAGTAGTGCAAGTGTCAGTACTCCCAATCATGGGATGCATGAAGGAAATTATTTGCACTTGATGCATGTAAACAAACAGCACAAATGAATAGCCATTTTTTTTCTAAATTATTATGTATACTGTGGCAGAATGTAACGTGCAACAATTTTTGAGAACTGGACACCTCAGAATGGCAATTTTTAATGATCAAAGAAAATTCTCTTCAAGTAAATGTTTTCTTCTCTGGATGTGGCTGCTGCTTTGATTGAACGAGCGCTGGCTTTCTCCTCTTCCTGCTAGTTTCCGAGATGCATGGCTTAATTCCTTGATCACAAGATGCATCAAGCAGCTTTCTTTTCTCTTACTGCTTGATGAAAAGGGAGACTGATTCTCTGTAAGCGTACAGCTTCAATTAACCAGTGGAATTTGCCATTCCCTTTCTTCTACATATCTTTTTTCTGATGTCACTCTGATTTTTTTTATTTTCTTTTTGTAGCTGGCCCAACTTCTTCTTTTATTTTCCAGTGGGAACCCCGGGCATTTGGCACACACTTGAGAGGGATGGTGCAGAAGCGTGTTTAAAAATGGGAGAGTTGTGAGGAGGGAGCAGCAGATGGAGAGGAATTGTGCTTGGACAGCCTCCAGGCCTCTGACAGCGATGACCTGTGCTCCACTGCAAACGGCGGGGCACGTGAAGGAGCAAAGCATGGCAGGGGTACCTGGGCTGTACACACGACGCCAGGACCCCCTCTGCCCTCGGCTCCCCAGTGCTACAAGAAGTGATGCTGCCCAGCACAGCGCCCCACTGAGCCTGCAGGTAATCCCACAGCCAGACTGTCAGGACACCTTGGCAGGGTGCAGAGCCAGGACTCAATGCCAAAGGCTGGAGCACCTCTCTGCTGAGGGAGCAGCGACGGGCAGACTGCCTGCCTGTGGCGTAAGGCAGGGGCAGCGCTAGGGCAGACAGCAGGTCTGGGGGCACTGGCACCATTTTCGGATGGCTGCGCATCAACACTGTAGCTCCTGAGTTCCCAAGCAGGTATATATTTCCCTCCCTTGCCCTCCCCTTGCTTCTAGACGAGCCCCTAATTTCCTCCACATCTCCAATTCCTACGTGGTGTTTCCCCACCGATTGCCTGACCTGCTAACTCTGCCTTCCCCAGCGGCATGAAGCAAACCAGGTCCACCAGCATCAGCCAGGAGCACACAGCACGGCCTCAGCCTCGCCGGCTCCCACGCGCAGCATCGCTAGGGCACGCCAGGCACCAAAGGGCCGTCCTCCATCCCCAGCTCAGCCCAGGAGTGGCAGGTACACAGGAACCGTCTGGCCTGAGGCTTCCTACGAATCGCAGGTGCAATATCCAGCACCCGCCTGACACAAGCCCTGGGGCAACGCAGCTGCAGACAGCTCGCTGGCCAGAGAGCTACAGCAGCCACACTCCTTTGCTCCCAGTTTAGAAGTTGTCTGCTGAGGCAGGGGGAAATCTACCGATCCATTAAACTAGTAAACCACTGCGGTTGTGGCAAGGTTTTCACATACGCACATCCCAGTTTGTTACAGCACAACTAGCAAAAGAAAGTGTCTCAGCTACCTAACTTATAAACCACTCAAAATGACCCCTCCTCTGCCCACTCTCCAAGATAGCAATTTTCTCATAGAATATGTTTGTACATGTGCTTTATTCTTATGCATGGCCTTTTGCATACATGCATCACCACTAATGTATGTTCTCAGTCTCACTAGTCTAAAACCAGCTGATTAACTTACCCAGAGTTTGCATGCTAGCGGGGCAGAGACACATATGAGTTACTGAAATTCAACCTAAGTACATGGCACTAGTTTGTTATGGGGAAGAAGTAGTAAAGTAAGGACAAAATCAGTCCCCGTGTCTGAGCAATGCTTGATGGACCACCTTGCCCAAGTCTGCACAAATTGCTCAATCGATGAGGCAGCATCATTGCCTAGAACACAGTGTTTTCTTCTTTTTTTACATACAGCCACAATCATTTTCAGAGGCAAACCTTGCTGCTGTCACCTAGACCGTGACCACTTCACAACTAAACTGTGACGCACAATTGCTCTTATTTGGGACTGCAGTTCTTCAGGCGAAGGCTAGCAGTGAATACAGGACTGTGCCCAGCACAAGCACGGGATACCTGTGGATCAGCTGCTTGCCCTGCCTGCACCCCAAGGCCGGCATGATGAGGCTGGGAGCACTCATGTCCCCTGTGATTTAGGAAGGGCTCCCAGGGCAGAGGTGACTACAGCTGCTGTGCTGCGAAGACCTTGAGCAGAATCCCTCGTTCAAGGGCAGGCACAGCTGGCCAGATGTTTCCTGGAGGGATTTTTCTCCTCCAGGGTTTCTTTCCTGCCCTGCCACCCTATGCTTGTGGGCACAAAACGACGGCATTAGCACGAGCTATGTCTTCTCTCACCAGCTGCTAGAAAGAGGAGAACATGGAGCAACCGGGACTGACACAGGGCATTGTAATGCTACGATCTTTTTTCTGCTATCAAATTGTTACCTTTTGAAAAGTAACTAAGAGTTGATTTTGTATATATTTTTCTATACCTTGAAATATTAAGGCCACTGAACACCATGCATGCTCAGCTTGCCCCTAATATGGCAACATAAGCATTTAATTCTGATAAAGCAGACTAAAAAATGTGTAAATGACACAGCCTCTCTCAATAATACTGCACTGTTGCTCAAGCACCCTTACAAATAATCATTCTGAAACTGTCTTTTTGTAATTTTGCTCTTTGGTAGTAACAACAGAAAAATATTTTTAGGCACAATCTCCTCCAAGTTATTTTTGCAATTAAAAATTGAACAAACAAAATCCCGATTTCTTGCTGATAGCCTACAGCAACAGACGCAAGCTGATACAGTAGCCAAATTTATTACACAATTAATTGGAGCTATTCACATAGAGTAATTGTAGGCACAAGCATTTATTCTCGTTAGATTCACAGTATAGTTAAAGGAGAAGTACTTAAGTTCCCTTCCAGAGAGCAATTCTTACTACCTAAATCAGGGCACTGCTCAGAGCTGCCAGCTGGAGAAACCTCTCTCTCCAGCAACAGAGGTAGATGGCAGATTAGCCTTTATTCAAAATCAATTCCTCAGAACACGCTGCCTGCTTAAATTCTCACAGCAGCTTAAACTGAATATTGCATTTTTTTATTTGCTGGTTTTACCTGTTGCAGGGCCAGTGCATGCAAGTCTCTTGATGGGCAGATTATGTTTAGCAATATGCATTGCTGAAGTTAAAGCAGTTTCTGCAATATACTATTAAGAATCTTTAAGATCCACCTGAATTAAAAGCATTGTAAATGAATGAAATATGATATTTTTCAAGCTGAAACTGGACTCCCCACCTAATAAAACAGAGAGCACTTTGGAACTAAGGTATATGAAAATATCCCCTGAAAGACAGGGGAAACATCAGTTCTGCTTTCATTCAACTGATGTTTAAAAACAAGATCTTTCTATCCTTTCCTGTTGCTCGTTTAGGTTACACAGTTTTCAGTAAGTTAATAAGGAAAGAGCTGGTATCTTCTATTCATGTACGGCTAAACAGGTGAGCATGTAAAACAAAACAAATTGCACATCTTGATACTACAAGGGGCTTTAAGACAGAACTATTGATAATCAATTTTCATTGTAAAACTTTTTTAAAAATTCTTCAGCAGCAAACCATAATCCTTCAACGATAGCTGAATATGGAACAAAAGTTTAATGAAGAACATGTTGGGAAATAATTTTTCATGGTGGCAGGTTACTGCTTTTGCTTGCCAAATCTGACCTCAGGATTCTAAACATTAGTCAGAGAGACCTGTTCAATGGTTTGTGAGACAAGAATATGATGCTGAAAAGACTAAAACCAAGTTTAAATTTCTGCAAGGTGTAATAGCTCATATGGAACAGATTCACAGGTCACTGGCCAATTAAGAAAAAAAAAAAGTCAATTCAAACAACATGCAAAAACAACATTTCTCAGAGAAGTATGGAAAGCTATAATGTCTCATCTCTTGTTAGTTCTAAATCAGTCCTGGAACAATGCCTTCAAATTCACTGGAATTTCAACAGATAGCCTTAAAACATATGTTCTGTACAAGAATCACACCATCTTTCCTATCATGCAGCCACAAAAGATGGTGAGAAAGATCTACATGTGTGCACACCCTTCTGATGGGCCAGAAGTTTTTCTATGCTTGTAAAAATGCATTTTTTTTTTCAGAGAGACCTTTGACTTATCAACATTAAAATTTAAAATGTAGCTATGGTATCACCAGGGCCTCTGAGCTGTTTGGAAGAATGGCTGTTTTAAATTACTGTTCTCCATGCAAAGTACTAATAGAAAACCCTTACTCTTGAGATGCTGGAACAAAAAGCAAATTTTTGTATTTATTATCCACTCACTGCTCTGCTCTATCGGCTGACAGCAAGCGTTATTTTTGTAATTGCTCCTTGAAGACATCCCACGTAGAGCAGCTTTTCCTAGCACAATCTGACATTGTTCCAGCTCTCCCCTACTCTCTCCAAAAAGTTTCCACGGCAGTCTCCAAGAGCGCTGACCTCTCAAACACCCTGGGCAGCTCTAATTTAGATTGCATGAGCTAAACTTCAGGATTTAAACATAAGCCTAGAGCTGAAGGTTGTTTTCTATAAGTACAGAAAGGGGGGAAATCAGAAACAACCATTCAATAGTCTTAGAATAGATGGACAGGCTGAAGATGACCATCCTCCAGCCTTAAGAGAAAGGTTTTCACCTGCAAGGCGAAGGTAGAGCTGGGACTTCTGATTTTTTTTACTCAGCCATTAAGTGTGCTATGTCATCCTCTGTATCCACCTGGCACACAGTTTCTGTCTGTTCTGCCCATTTGTCACGAGCTGCCATGAAGATTATCACTGCCTTTCATCTGCAGGTAAATCCAGCCCAAAGGAGCTCAAGCCTTTGTGAGCACTTAAGACACTGCTAGGAACACATACAAGCTAATTTCATATTCAACTCTTTCCGAAAAATGAAGATGATGGAAAACACTGGCTCCTAGGTCAAAGGATATCTTCCAGCTGCGTCTTTTGTCTCAGCCCACCTTTGAAAGGACAATTTTTAGTACTTGTCCTTGCTCGTGATAAAACTAGGCAAAAAGATTTTCCAATTTATCAGTTGCCTCTGCATTTTATGGAAGATGTTAAATAGCTTCTGCCCAGAATGCCTACAATAACGCCAGACACACTTCAAGAAATGCCCTCTGATGCAAGAACAGTAGCAACAACACACCTCAGAACCGAACTGAGGAATAACCAGAGACTCCCTTCAAAATCAACCATCCTAATACAACTGTCTCAAAGACGAGCATTTGCAGAGGCAGCTTATCAACAGCTTATCTCAAAACTGTATCATGCATCTGACCCACTTTGCTTTTTTGTTTTAATTTGTGTTTATAGATTCTTTGATCTGCTTGTTATAGACATGCTCTGCTACATTCTTAAATGGATATTTCTTTCTGAAGGCATCCTTGTTCAAATATCTGTAACAGTACCTGGAGCCTGGGCTACATCTCTCTTCATTATTTAAAGCAAAGTAAGAAACAACATATCCTGGATCCAGAAGGATACCTTGCTGCCAGGGAGGGAAGAAGCAGGAACATAACGGAGCCGTTAGGCATCAAACTGCACAGAGGAAGACACGCTGTTATGGATTAGTTTGCTAGTTTTGCTCCTTTGTCTCAGTGGTATTTCAGTAACCATGTATTTTATTTTGTCATCTTGTCTTCTAAAAACAGATGCTTTGTCTATTTTAGACTTTTTTAAACATAAGCTGATGTACTTCCTAAAATCTAGCTATTCTGAGCAAACAGGGCTCCAAAACCTAAAACAAATGAATTTTCAACAGAAGTTGAAAATGGCTTACTTGATGGGACACAAGATCACTAAAATTACTAAAAGCATTTTCAAACAATTCTGTAAGTCTCATATTTTAGCACAACAACAAAAATATTTTATATGTTAGAAAAAGTCAATTCCTGAGCAGAAGTAAAAAACCTGTTTTGAATCAGGAAAGATTCCTGTGGCTGGGTGACACAGGGACAGCAGTAGTCAGTAGCAGGTGCCTAGAGAAACTAGAGTATGCAAACCATGTAATACTTTGAAGAGGAAAACAGGCAATGCCAGCATACTGTAAGTTAAAAAAAATATTTATGTGAATTACGCAGCTACCATGACATGTAACTCAGCACTATTAAACAAAAGACTTCAAATATTGGGAGTGTTGGCCAGAAAGACTCTGTCAGTGAATAAATGGTGCTGATATATCATAATACTTACAAGTGCTGAACTGTACATAAAATAAATCCAGCTTCCTATACTTAGCGTTTTGTCTTTAATATACAAATACTAATGAATCTCTTTTTCCTTTATCTGTATGTGATGTTGAAAAGGCAGAGACTGTCATCTAATATCATTCTTATTGACAAGTTTAGGAATCACTATTCCTGAGAAACATATGAAAGTCTATAAGTGCTGGGAAACAAAATTATTTTCACAATAGCAATGCCTACAGAATTATGTCGCAAGCAGTTATGCCCATTTTGTGATTACATCTTTTCTTTTAAAAAGAAACCTAGCATCACCCTCACTAAACACATGCCTTTAGGAGCATGCAAAAAGCCTGCAGGGATGAAGAGATGAAGCAATACTTTCCAAAATCTCCTTACATTTTATTTCTTCCTTTTTGCAAATGAATGCTGTATCTGACAAAAAGCGTTCATCTATCTGAAATTATTCTAGCTGCCTTAGGCTCACTAGTTTGTATCGAATCTATATAAAATCTATGCAGGTCAATAAATACAGCTTGCACAAATAAATTTATATAGGATCATACGTGAAATTTTAACTAACCTTATTAGATTGGGAACACAAAAAAAGTCTAAAAACAGTTTACTCTGAATTTAAGAAATCTTCATAAGGATACTAACTCTCAATACAGAATTTTAAAAAAGTATTATTTTACTTATTTGCTGAACTGCTTCATATTCTTCATAGGTAATCAGTTTCTCAGTATCTGGATATGGAAATGCACGTATTCATCAGGTCACCCTCTGAAATGCTGTACACACAGCCTTGCCAAAATCACTATTAAGACCTGAGATCCAATGGAATGGACAGTATTTGGCTATGGATATTTATCTGCTTTTCAAATCTTATTGTAGAATCAAGGAAGCATAATATCCTAAGTAAAAGGAGAAATATAAAGCTGTCACATCACCCCATCCAAACAAGTAGACTGCAGGAAGTTTCCACAGGGCTTATCTGACTTTCTTCTGAAGCAGGTAACTGCCAAGAATATTTCATTCTCATGAACATGAGACAGTTTCATAGATCTCACCTCACAGATGTTTAATACTATACATTTTATATATTATAAATATGCTTCTTTAAAGTCATTAGCTGTTCCACGGATTTCTGTTCATCTTCCTCCTAACCTCTTCTTTTCCAAGAACATGTCTGTGGAAATAACACAGAAACGGTCTGGGACATGAGAGAAGAGAACCCACATCCTTCAAGTCTCACTCACTCAGCTGAGACATTATACAAAGCCCCCAGACCCACAAGGAATTGAAATTACAAGCAGAATTTGAGGTAGGCAAACTACATATAACTATCCAAAATGGAATTGGGCCAGGGCTGGTATTGGGCCAACTGAAATATGCATCAGTTTGGGAAACTCTCATTTCCTGGAGGCTGAACTGAAAATAGTATACAAACATCTCACTACCAGTGAGAGTGAATGGACAGTTCCGATTTGGTTCAAGCGGAAATGCCACATTTTGCAGAGGAGCTGCACTGATACCCTTCTGGGACGGAAATACAGCATGATCACATGAACATTAAAGAATGACATTATTACTAATGAGGACAGATTTTAGGGAGAGGTAGTATATCCTTGTGTTTTTATCATTTTAGACCACTTCAGCAACAAAGTTGTTAACATTTCAAGGAATATTTTGCATAAGCAGCATTTCCATTAGCATATTTTCTTCTTGAGCTTACATTATCATTGATTTAAAATATGACAATCATTTATAAACTTGAATTCGTTACTTAGAATGGCATTTATTATGAACTTCAATGCATTTCAATATGCTTATTTTTAAAAATCCATCCATAGCACTCTTTACATAAACACAGCTGAAATTAAATTCAACTGGAAGCTCAGTCTTAACAATCAAACCTTATTTGGGAAAAGTTTCTGCAATCTGTCCAGGTCTTTTATACAGAAAAAAAAATGGTCTCTCCGTTGCTGAAATGGGGTATGGATTAAAACACACATCCTAAGTTAAAAAAAAAAAAGAATCAAAAACACTTAGGTCTGATAATAGAACATAAAGCCATTCATAACACAAGATTCCCCAAGCCTGCACAATAACATTTGACTCAATCTTGCAGTGTATCTTATTCATACAAACAACCTTTATTCCACCTTTTATCAAATTTCAGTCTCTCGGTAATGCTCTACATTTTCTGAGACACCAGTGTTTTTTAGGAAAAAAACCAGCTGATTTCATTCAAATAATTTTGTTTGCTGAAGTGAAAACGCAGTCAGACATACGAGTACTACTCATGCAATACAAATGGGTATTATTGAAAAATCTGTTTCATTTTGATGTGTTCTTTAGATAATATTTATCTTACTCTCCAAAGAATCTAACATCAAGTCTTTGTTGTAACTTACCCTTCAATAAATAAGCAAACTCACGAAGTTCAGCAATACAGTATCATTTTGTTCTAACATTAAAATAGCATCATAGAAATCTTGAGTATAACTAACACTCAGTCTGTTAAAACATCTCCCCATCATCAATGAAGCAGCTAGCCAAATCTCAGCTAACATACAAAAAGTAACTTGCAACAGCTGAAAAAACTGAAAAGCTTTGAACTTCACAGCAAAGAGATGACAATCTCCTGTGGACATAACCACAACATTTTATGAATAGACAAGCAAAATATCTCCTCAGACTCTTCAGACTCTTCTGGCACATATGGAAAAACAAATGGAAAATTCCTACATAAATCCTGAAATCAAACAGCAGTGAGGAAAACGGGCAGAAAGGTAGGTAATATCCTTTTCAAATGTATAGAAATTAACTGCTATCAGAAGTCTTTTCCACTGATGAACTCAAGCCAAGGATATGCCAAAAATGGCACAATGCAATTAAATCTTTATTTTCCTCAATTGATGACAATGTTTAAAGGCATCATTCTGTCATAGTACCTTATTTTATCCTCGGCAAATCCTGGAAAACAGAGCTATTTTAATTCATTGTCATAATCAAGAGATCTGCGTGACTGTCTGCAGATAGTACCACAGGATACTTTTGTAGCCTCTACAACGGCTGCCTGATTATTTCCACATTTCTTTGCAAGTTCAGCATGAAAATATTTCAAGTTTTATTCTTAGATGCTATGCCAGAATAACTTTACAATCTGTTCCATTTGTATTCTTTTTTTCAGAGCTGAAAGGATACCAAGAGCAACTGACAGTAGACCTCATGACAGTTACTGCTATCTTTACGTATCCAGGCAAAATCGTTTCTTTACTTATTTTGGAAAGCGAACAGCCTTTTTTCTCAATGAGTGCATTTTACTTGTTGATGGAACATTACCACTCCAGCAGCCACCACAGTCGTGATGCAGTTGTGCACCTATCTCAGCTGGATTCTGTGTAAAAGAATGCTTAACCTGGTATCATCATCAAACAACGCACTTTGAATTCCCTCTGCATTGGGCCAACAGACCCAGATACTGAGCCTCACAGGGCAGAACTTAACTCGCAGCACACCTATGGAATTAAACCAATTTTTGATGCCAAACCATACTTAAGGTTGACTAGAATGATTATGGAAAAACACCTGAAGTTTACATTTCTGCATTTCAGTGACGGCTGAAATCATTATAGTACAAAGCCTATGAAGAAATTTAGGATCTTCTGGCTTTAAAGCTTCTGCATAAACATGAACCTCTGCTATTTGAGACCTAGTACATGGGAATTTATCTCAACTAAGTAGGCAGTCCAGGAAATTGAAAAGCCATAGGGAAAAATAGCTCAGATGCAGTCATTCAGATCACTGGGAGAAGCAGCGTCCAAAATTTTTCTCTCAGTCATTGTCAGCATTTTACCTCATTTTGGCCAACCTCCTTCAGCTCATAAGCAGTAGTAGCATCACAGATTACAAGGCTGTATCTACTCCAGCTTTTGTGTGATGATCTAGCCTTCAAGTTTCCTCCCAGAAACTCTTACAGAATCCTCGTCCGAAAGTCAAAAGACGTTTCTCTTTCCAGTCCACTCAGTTCTGAAGTCCTTTTACAATTATGTCAGCAGTTCAGAAGACACCAGGCAACACAGTATAGGAAAGCTCTTGCCAAGCTACAGGCCTTCTATTTTTAGACACTAATGACCCTAGGCAAGGATTTCTGGAAAACCCTTCACTGAGAAACACTCAGGCCCAACCCACAAACTGGTTTGCTCTGACATTTCAAACCTTATGCAAAGGCCAAGCAATAAGACATATCAGTTGTTCAAATCTGGACATATTTATTCCCCTTTGCCTGACATTAGCTTCTCTTTGTTATAAATCTCCGTCTCTCTGAACACGGAGCTACCATCATTATTTATACTTCAGGTGTGAAATCCAGTGCTGCTTTAGGACAGTATGAAAAGAATATTTTATTTGTATTTGTTTCAGCTTTGTCGTTATTTTTTCTTAAAACATTGCATAGTTTTGCCTTTTTTTTTTTTTTTTTTAACTCCGAGACAAAGGGTTAAATCAAGCATTGCTCAGCATTGCTCTACACAAACGTTTGATTGATTCAGCTTTCCCATGACTTTTGGGACAAACCTCTTAAAATACAGGGAAGGTAATAACCTTCAACAATTACCCAAAGAATAAGACTACTTTTTAAAAATAAGGAGAGGCAGCCACCCAAAACGGAGCAGAAATTTGAATTTTCTGCAGTCATGCTGAACTCTGAGTTGCTACATGAATCCCGTGAGTGCCAGCTACACCCAGGATCAGCCCGTTCGCCCACTGAACACCCTGGGGGCACGGCCAGGGCTCCTTCCAAGGGCAGGTGGACAGGGCAAGGGTACGGAGAGAGAGGTGCATTCCTGGAGCACATCCCATCCTGCACACCCAGGTCAAGGAGCTGGGAAACAGTCCCAGATCCCACTGAAATGCTGTGATCCAACTGGTGACTCATACGTTGCAGTGCTGGCCAAAAAATGCAGCACCAAAGTTACCAATCGCAGGTTTGGGGATTTCACTAAAGCAAGCCTGGCACATGTATCAAAGCAGGATGCTCTCTCCCATATAAGATCCAGTTCACAGTGAGGTTTTTCTGCAAGACAGAACTCAAAATAATGCCTCTGGTCTATTTGTTTTCAGTATGCCTTGGTTCCAATACAAAAACCAAAGATAAAGCACTTTGTAAATATTAGTCTAACATAATTCATATCATTCACCTTTTAGCACCATTTTTTTTTCAACTTTGGCCACTGCAATACAGATAAGTGCTTAAACATTCAGTTCAGCAACTCCTCTATGCTTATTTCCATTAAACTTTCCTTCCTATTTTTTTTTATTGCTTAAAACAATCATAGGATCCAATTATCATGATTTGCACAAGCAAACAGTACCCCATTTAAGAATCACAACTCTTTTGCAAAATCTTCCATAGCACTACCCAAAGAGATTATTATCCAGCATTAACTTTTTGCTAAATCTTTAAACCCATGTTGCTAAGTATTTAGCAAAACTTACCTTACTTTTCATTTTATGAGTAGTTTGGGATAAAAAAAATTCTGTGCATTAAAAAAAGGAGAGGAAAAAAAAGTCACACAGAGAGGGCTTTAAATTATGTCTGTTCTAATGTTCCAAGGGAGCAAATATGAAGTTTGTTTTCCAAATCTCCCCTTCTTGGTAGCAGAGTGAAGATTTATACAATGTAAAACTAACTGACATGTTACTAAGAGTGTTCACTCTACTGAAATGGGCATGACTCTTCGACAGCCAGGTAACTCTGAAGTGAAATTCTGTAAAAAGATTTTCTAACATCCCCTCCTAACAACCTGAACTGTGTGAATTTGTTTGGAACAGCTGAGGCAGGTTCATACTGGAAAGACAGAAGTCACTAATGGTGCAGCCTATTTCTCATTTGTCGCAGAGGCTGCATGATCCAGCACACATCACTACTTCTGCTGTCTCTGCTGAACCTTTCCCTCCCTTCTTTAGGGACAGAAAATGACAGCATAATCTGAGCTTGTGAGACAGACAGCCAAATAGTGCTTTGGACTTCTAAGATTTCAATCAAAGATACTGAAATTATTCTTATAACAGGCCTTTCTCTAAATTGGGCATCTGCTGTACTGCATCAGAGAACTGCATAGATTCACAGTACCAGGTGCAACAACCCAATGGCTGGGATTTTCACACTACAGTAAAGTTTATTTTGACAACTCCTATAGGTATGCAAATCCTATTTAACTTCTATGTCCTTGAGACAACTTGCAACACCCAACAAACATTTATAGCTCAAAGTAGCAAAATAATAAAGAAGGATGTAACACATGGAGTAAAGAGAGGATTGCTGACTTATTTGATTGTGAAGAGATGGGTAAAATGGAGAGCAAACTGTGGCTGGTACCATATGGTGATTTTTAGATCTCCAAAAGCACTGATCACTGCAAGGAGACATATGCTACTATCCAAAAAGCAGGGAGAAAAAGCCCAATAAAACCTGACCAATCTTTTTCTTGTGGAGAGCCCTCCCACCCCCCGCCCTTTAAGAAAGATTTTGACACATTTCTACACAAAATATTTAACTGCTTGAAAAATAATTCCCATGTATCTGCTTCCTCCTACTACACGTTCACAAATAACATTTTGCCATCTTTACATTGAACAAATGAAAGCTCATACCTCTGCCTTTTGTTTCCATATGCACATTTTATAAGGATGTGAAATGTGATGTAGGTCTCATTTCACACAAGCTACATGAGCCAATGTTAATCTTTAAGCCTGCAAGAAATCCCACTGAAGTCAAATGGGACAATGCATGAACAGAACATTACCCATGTTTGGATAATGTCCTAAAACAGCACCATAAATCTGCATTTGCCTTAGGAAGACAGCTTCAAGTGTTTCTTCATAAAGTTTGTTGTGTCACATGCTTATTATTTACAATCTGCTTTAATAATTGCTATAGGAAGCAATTATTCTGCACTGTTCCTTCATTCAAGTAAAACTGCTCAGCTGGGGTACATTAGAAAAGAATGGCTTTGTAAAACTTCCACTCATTGCTACTTTTAACCAAAATCAACGTACAGAGCAGGCCTGACAAACAACTACATAAAAAACACCACAGTGACAAAACTTGTTCTACAGCTCTCGGCAAGGCTGCGTGTGCAGGGGCTCGCGACATATTTGAAATGCTAAGTTATTCAGAGCTTATCATTTGGTCTTAACGTAACAACATGCTTATTTTAATATACCTCCACTATTAAGACAAAATATCCCAGCAGCCAAGGCATTTTAAAATATCAGCTCCAAGGCTTTCATGACTCTTTCACAGGACTTTCCTGGAATTAATCCAGAAAAACAAAAAGACATCTGTGCACATTACTACACATTATATTAAAAAGGATTTGTAAAGGCTTATCATAGGCAGCTTTTCCAAATATCTGTTCATTTTTAGCATTACTTTGTTTCAATACTGAAAATTAAACCCATGTACCAGGACAGTGAATGAACTATTAAACAATCATTTTTCCTTTCCATTCCTTTATTTTCGTTCTTATTCTTTAACATTTGTAGATTGCATATTTAGGCAGAAATCTCTAGGTGAATTATAGCCTAAAGTAAATGAAAGCTGGATGCCAAAAAACCAAGCTTGTGTTTTGCGCCAATTCATGTCTTAAAGGCAGCAGCCTTTTTTTCTTCTAATAACTCTCTGCCTTATACTTTGCACAATTTGTGCACTAAATCAAAAAGAAATCCCGTGGAGCAAATAGTTTAGCACGCAATTAAAACTCCATAACACATTCACCAAGGGGGGCCAAGTACAGCAGCTTTAAAAAAGCAAAATCACAAAAGACTTAAATATAAATTTATATTTTAGTAAGCCCAAACTCTTTGTATGCCTGGGATAGAAATTCTTTTCTTATATAAGAGCTGTACAATTCACAAGATTTTGCTCTGCGAGATTCACATTAAAATAACCCCATGTGAATTCACTAGGAATGCTCATGGGCTGAAAAACCCTAAGTTTCTTAAATGCTTTGTTAGATTGGACCCTAACAGAGAATAAGCGAAAGCATTAGTACATACCAAATATATACTCTTTCCCCTATTTTCCATGCCTAAACCATTTAAACCCCTGAGAGTGCAGAAACTGATTAGGCTTTTAATTCCCTCAATGTTTTTGCACAGGAATCTGTTGGCTTAGCAGACTTTCAACAACTACTTTGTTGTCTTATTTCTGAGGCTAAATGAAAAAAGTCCTATTTCTGATTCTCCCTTTCACTCTGGTCCTACCTAACAAATATTCCTCTCCCTATCTGTTACCTGTTACTATACTGCAAGCGTATTACTACAGAAAGTACTGTCACCTTGGGAGGTCTCAAGTATTATTTTATAGTAGGAAGTCAAGTTTCAGATGAATTCTAATTACTGAGTTTATTGAAACTAAAAGTCTAAATAAAACAAAAACAAATAAAACAGAATAACAGAAAAAACATTATTGCTACATTTGTTCACTTGAAATCTTTCAACTGTGAATAATTTTATTTGCTGTTGAAACTAGGTCTTCAGTCAAGAAGAGAGAGTGTTTTTCCACATATGTAAATAGTTAAAATAAATTTAGATTGTTTTTCATCACTGTTTTTAGGAGTAGGTGGAGAGGAGGATACCAGGGAAGAAGAGTTGAGAAAAGACATTGTTTTTTGCCTTATAAGTTGGTGGGGCTTGGAAAGGGATGGGGAAGAAATGCTGGCTTTACATGGGTGCTGATATATGGGCGCTGATCCAACTGCAAAGTAACTGAAAAAGTACATCCATCTGTGACATACTTCTCATCAGAGTTGTGGGCTCACTGCTGAGTATTGCAAAAGAGTTTTTTCTTTCTTTCTCTCACAACTTCTTAGTCACGCTAACTTTCTATGAAAAATGTTTTGTAATATATGAACAAAGCATTTCTGTCCTCTAGAAAGAGCAATTATTTTGAACACAAACAAGCTCAACACATTTACCCACAAGTACTTTTTCTTTTCAAAACAAAACAGTATATGCATATTTTGCAATAATTGCTCTCTGAAAGACCCTCAGATTTTATGGAAAATACTACATCAAGATAAAAAGATTTTTTAAATAATCTATGCTATTATGTTAATTCTGAATTAAAACAATTGCTTGCTTTAACTAGAACCAATAAAATTAACTGTAATACTGAGTATTATACAAGAAGCAAAGCACCTAATTTCCTGAAAAGTTTCTGACAGTACAAACTCATATCATATATGAAAAAAAAGTCTATTCTCAGAATGCATGTGCATGTACCACTGAAAAGAAGAATAAACTCACTACAATGTCAAAACTGTGGTTAGGTTGATGTCACAAATAATTCTGAATCTCTGCACTGTACATACCTCACCAGCACAAAAAGAGTTATTTATTGCTGACAGGAAAGGTACAACTTTAAAAAATTGTATGCTTATAGATTCACATTTTCTCTTTGAGGTATGCACAAAACCAGGATGATTTTAATTCTGCCAAAGACAAACTGTGCTACCTTTTTCTTCTGAAAAAGCAGTAAGGAAATATAGAAATCTATGGTTTGTTTGTGGCTTCCTGAGAAAAAGAGCATGGAAAAACTGTGAAAAATGTTCCAAGTCATGTCAAAATGTAAAATGAACATGTCTTGTAAAAAACATCTGAATAAACTATAGTTTATGATGGAGGGTATTTATATCTTGTACCTTTCTTTTTACTCTCACAGGATTTGGGCACTGCACACTAGGCCCTAACTGTTTTTCAAACCCTCAGAATTGTTTTCATAACAATTCTCAGGACGCTGAAAATATTGCCTCCATGCGTCTATATCAAGAGGAATCAATTCAAATTGAAATATTCAAATACTTTTTTTCCCCTCACACTTTTAACAAAGAAATTGTAATGAGGTACACAACTCTAACTACTGCACATCAAGCCCACAAAAATGATTAATTTGCATTGCATAATAACAGATTTTTTTCCAGCTTGCAAAAAAAAATTAAAAAAAAATGGACATGTTTCCACAGAGTATTAACCTTAAAAGTCTTGACACACCTCACAGGAAATTGATTTTCTACAAGAACTTTGGAAAGTATTAGATTTGGATTCCTGTGTAAGATATTTACATTCCATTTAGGTCCAAACCTACAACATGACCCACAGATGAGAACACAGTGTATTAAAAAAAAGAAAGCACGTTGAACAAGTTGGAGTCAAATCAAACTTTGAGAATACAAGTCCCAGAAGAACAAAATGGAAGATAACAAAACAAACAATTTAAGAATTTAACTTTTTTTAAAAAGTCTCCCCATTAAGCATTACGTAATACAATTATTTTCACAGTAATTGCTTGTCTTCTATAAATCTTGACAGACATGTAAAATGGCAATCCCCCACCTTATCTTGCCCCAATTACATGGCTCATTTTTCAAGGAATGAACAAGAAACATTTCCTATTCAGCAAGTTTACTGTGAATTCATTCCAGTATAGAGGAGCTAGTTTTACGGAGTTGTGCCAATATCGTCAACCAGAGCTCTTCGAAAATGGGCTTTTGATAACAGGCCTCTTTTTCTGGGCTGCAACCAAGATTGGTTTCAGGGAGCAAAGAACATATGTGACTACAAGACAAAGCCATTGGCAGTAGGAATTATATTTTTAAAACCAGAATTTAAAAACAAACTGGCAAAACCCCGAGCAATATGATCTCCCATTTCAATATATCTTTAGGGCCTGTAACGGTCAAGCCTGTCTAGGTGGAAAATAAAACATTTCTATGAACGCACGAATCAGCCCTCTCGATCATGGGGATTGGTCTCCAGGCAGGAAACGACCCTGGACCTAATTCACTGCCCAGATGGCAAAAATCTCGTGGTCACTAGGTGTGTTTTGGCTTCCTTCAGGAATCTAGTCAACTCTGCTTGAACTCTTGCTCCCAGGATCCCTTCTCGAGCAGAGACTCGGGGGAAAACCTCGGAGTGGGCTGGCGACTGCGTCGGCCCAGGACCTGCCCTAAGAGGGAGGCAGCACGCGCAGCACCACGCCGGGTCACGCTCCCCTTGCCAGGCCCCGGCGCTGCAACACCAGCGCAGCCCCGCATACGGCCCTGGTGCACAGCAGGCACCTGTAAGCCAGTAAGGCGGGCCTCTCCCCACACTGCAAATATTACAACTCTTACACCACCTTTAAAAGGACACTGGAGTGCTGCAGATGCACAGAGCCAAAAGAGTCCAGGGACCTGTAACACCGCATTTTGCACTACTCAAGAGCTAGAGGGTGGTTTTCAACTTTAGGACCCTACCTTGCCTCCCGCACGGCAGTGTGCCTCTACGAAGAGAGGTACAAGCACAGCTGAAGCAGCCTCACTTGAAATTAAATTAGGTAAATCAACGCAGCCTACATCAAGGCCCACGACAAGAATCAGTGCTGTCGGCCAGCCCGCAGCAGACAAACGCCGCACGTGGTGCACACAGGGACCCCGGGGATCAGCAGGTACCTACAGAGACCTGCGTGACAGGCCCTGAGCCTGGGATGTACCCAAGTCCCACATGGGCAGATGGGGCCAGAGCATCCTGGAAGCCAGGAGAACTGGGACGTCTGCCCAGAGTGCATCACAAGGACATGATAGACATAGCCAACATGAAGTTTCCCATTCTTTGAAGAATCACACGTGTATGTTTTTCATTCTTATGTCAGATGTGACTATTTGTGCCATTCCTCATTAACAAATGCTACTTCAAGTTTCTTGGAAGAAAAATTCTCTTTTTTAAATTTTATTTTATCAAGATTTGCTGCAAAAATGTCCAAACAAGCATAACTTGAAATGCCAGTTCACAACATTACTGAAGGAGTAACATTTAACTAAAGGGAGGTATAAAAATGGCCAGCCTAGAAGGGAGAGGAATTATCTGTTCTTCACACCATCTGCAGATATGACATAAAGCAACATAGGCCTTTAAAAAACCTTCCCAATAGTAAAGATAAGGCAGCACTAGAGCACATTGCCTATGAAAACTCTGTAATTTCTATCAGCAGCAGTCAAGAAACTGTTCAGAAATGCTACAGAAATGGGACCACCTGTTGCTGTAGAAAAGAAAATGGCCTAGTGACCACATTAGGTCTTCTCCACACCTATTTTTAGTCCAGTTCCTATGCAGATGAGCCTTACATGATCACACTGTGCCAATCCCTCTCCCCAGTAATTTCCAAAGCCCATTAGCCTTGGTTTCTATTCAGTTCAAAAGAAGTGGAGAGGTCTCAGAGTCATGAACTTCCTAGCCTCCAATTTTTAAGAAGTCTAATCGATACCGCCCTCAGCAGAAGGCTGATGTAACCCAGTTCCTCTTCTGGGCTGACACTGCATCAGATAGCTAGTCACTACACAAGTATTTCTGACCCAGTTAAAGCTTATGCTACCACTGGCCTATGAAAAGTGCTATGAAGTGCTCCTGCTACCACTTGCCATTTTCCCGAGAAAAAATGAAGTGGGCAAGGCAAGGGGTGAGGGAGAGCTAGTGGGTTGGGGATGGGAATTCAGCCATTCCCCTATAAGACAGGGCCACGTCCTCTGACCCTACTTCATCAGGTCTGTAGTTTTTTCACAGAATAACAAACCATTAATTTTGAGTAGCATCTAACATCTACAAACTTTCAGACATGCTTTTGCTGAATATCCTTTCTTTTATTCCCTGTTAATGCTTTGAAAAATAAAAGTGATAATCAAAGTCCTGTCTCACTGAGCTGTCTCTTTTATCAATGATCAAACCCTCTTTTCTCTGTATATTAAAAACATTCCTAATCACTGCAGATCGGTGCTCTTCTCCACCAGTTTCTTGCTCTGAAAATGGCAGAGTCAATGAAGGAAAGAGTGGGCAACTGTTCAGACATACCTGAGTAAGGCTAAAGAGACAGATGTATGGCTCCTTGGCTGTTTCCTACATCTCAACAGAAGCTAAGCACTGGTATTTTCAGAATAAAGCGCTCTCTAGATTGGGAAAATTGGTTGGAAAAAAGCATATAGGATTTCACTGTTTTCAAAGAAACCGACAACATGTACCTTACAGGGCCTTTTACTAATACATGGCTTTGATTTTTCATAAAAAACTAGCTCATCTTAAGCAAAAGTGTTTATATTGACTAATAATCCTCAAAGCACTGTGTAAGAATGTTAACAATACCATATTAAGTGGCTGAAAAATTATTTTACCTTCCAAATAGTCTTTCAAACAAACCATGTCGCAAACATTTTTGCAGTTTAAACCCTCAAACACATTGACAAGCCAAAAGAGATACTGTCAAGCAAAATGTGGCTCAAAACTAGATTTTGTTAAATAATTTTTGTTGCATAATTTTTATTAAAATAATTACTTAAGAACAACAGAAATGCTTCTGCAATGAGATGAATGGTATTGTTTGTTATTTGTAAACTCCACTGGAAATAGCTGTGGGGTTTTTGAAAAAAGGAAATATCTCTCTGCAGTGCTTATACCTAAACATTTCTGTAATGAAAATTTGAAAATGAGGCAGACTTTCCTTCCAAGTTGAGAAAAATAGAGAACAGAGAGAGGAACACAGTATGAAAATCTCTTACTCATTTTTATTCATAATAAAAGCACTGAATTTTACAAAGGGATAACTATACATAAATAAAAGTCTGTAAATACTCTCAAAAAGTGACATGATCCCCTTTAACTAAGAATATAATAGATATGCAGATAAATAAGAAGCTATATCCATTGCAAGACAGACATTTTGTTTTAAGATATAGTCTCACTATGAAGGAGAATCAGGCAGACAGTCTGTCCCACAGCTCAGACACTGCAGTAAAAACAGTTCTTGCACCACAAGCAATGAAACTTTCTGAAGAGAAATCAGCAGAGAAGCTTAATTAAATGAACCAAACTTGTTAAAAAATGAGTGGAAAAATCAATGTCTCCTTTCACAAAAAAGAGGAATCAGACTTCACCAACACTCTCTCTCTCTCTCTCTCAGGAAAAAAAAAAAAAAAAAAAAAGTCTATTTTCAGCCAAAAAAGGGAAACTGGAGAAAATTATGAGCAACTGACAGTGAAGGTGGGCTATTTAATTTAAAAGCAGTTATTAGTGGCCATATGCTGAGCTGGCACCTTATGTGTGTAAGGGGCTCACCTGTATGTTTTGCCAAGCATAATCTACCTGTTCATCTGAATCCCAGACATAAGGCAAGACATCACTTGGGGTAAAGGGAACCCTGAGTCTAAGTATAATTTAAAAAATAAACAATCAACAGGCACATTCTCTACAACCCTCAGGTAGATGGCAGCCACAAAGGCTGGAAACCCTAGGAAAAGGTACCGGCACAGAAGGAGCAAAAGGAGTGCTGGCACGTAATCTTCAGCTTCCCAAAAAGACAGTTTGAAAGACTTTATAGGACCCAGTGACAAACCGGCAAAGCCGGCCAGAGATCAACTTGAGGCTGCAGCTACCTGCATGCATGCAGAACACCTTACAAAGCCTTCCAGGAGAAAGAGATGTATGCAGACAAAAAATAACGCCTGGCAAGCCTTAAAGGAACGACACTAAACCTCTGAATGGCAATGACATATTTAACAGAGGTAGAAAACGGAATCCAGTTCCAACACATGAATGTTGAAGTACTTGTGTTTTTCTTCATGCCAGAAAGTTAAGGAAACTGAGGAGGCGACAGGATTCAGCTCTAGTTAGAAGGAAATTGTGTCACAGTAATACATTTTTGCGATGTGCACAATTAAAAAAAGCCCTAAGTAAAGCTGACAAAAAAGACCAAGAACACATCCCTTCCGTTTCTCTTCCCACTATTTATTTCCTGGCAGATGCAGAGAACTGCTGAAGCAGCAGCTTTCTTGGCTTATTGAAATTGCCAGCTGGGATCAAAAGGAAGAAAAAGAGCAGAGCAGGTGGAGCGGCATAGGAAGAGAAAGGGGGAAGGGCAAAAAGAATCATAAAAATAGCCCCAGAGAGCAGATAGAGACTCACCTTCCCCTTTCGTTCCCCTCTACTCATTAGCAAGGTAACTTTTAAAATGCTGTTCTACAACAGTCTTTTCTCTCATGCCCAAATTACTATTTAATAATGACATTCGCTCTAAGACAAAGTTAGCAGTAGAACCAATGAATCCCAGTTTTCTTTGGACCCTTGTCTTGAGGTGATATTCCCATACAGATTCTCTGATGCTGAATACGGGTTGGGTTCACCCTGGGAACTTTCCCTCAGCAGGAAAACTAACAGGGTCATCTCTTACCAAATGACCAATGCACAGATCAAGTTCCTAAGAATCATCCAAAAGACATAACTGCTAGGAACTTCATCCGTCTTCAGAGTTTCTCAATTTGCTGTGAAACTTAATTGAAATAGTTAACGGATTCAGACGTTATTACTGGGGTGAACTAACAGTGTTATTGCACAAGCCTTATTTTCTTTCACAAACCAGGCTGCAAAAAAAAAAAAAAAAAAAAAAAAAAAAAAAAAAAAAAAGAAGAAGAAGAAACACACAACAAACCACAACCCACAACCGATCTTCCCTACTATGACATGGGAAATTGGCAAATGTTAGATTAAGACAGATGAAGTGGATCAAACAGTAACAGAGGAGACCATAACTCATTTGTGCTCATTCTTGAGATGAAACTATACAGTTATGTAATAAATGGCAAGACCTGTCAGGAATATATAGACATGGCTAGCTATATAACAATAACAACAACAACAAAAAATGTTGGTAAGTCATTCTCAGCAGGAGATGAAAGCTGGTGTTGCATAAAAAGCATGGTGACACATTAAGCAAGCTGCTAAAGAACCACACATACAAAAACTCAAGTGTGTCTTGAGCTGTTTAACCTTCCAAAAACCATCAACCATAAAATGCTGACTGTCTATTTCGGTATCTAATGAGACTAATGGATGTACACAAAAGGATATAACTAGTTATCACATTCTGCTTGCAACCTTGTTGATAAATGAGCTACTTTTGCCAGGGAGGAGTAAGCTGGGCATTTCGATCGCACATGAGCACTTCGGGAATTCCACTCGCAGCAATCCTCCCAGACAGACAGACAGACTACTAGAAAAAGCAAACACAACAGAGGACGAAATATATCATAAAAAGATATTAATACCACAGACGGGCAAAGTTGTAACAGAACAAGAGCATCAGTAGCAAACCAAAACAAACATTCTGTATTTCACATTTCACGGGAAGGAAAAGTATTTTAGATTAAAATTATTTAAGCAGTAAGTTTGGAAACTGGTTCACTATGGTAACATACATTAGCTAATGATTCAAATTCACCTTTCCCCAGGAAGTACACAACTATGCTTTCTCATTACAAAACTAAAGCCCTGTCCATAATACAGCAGTGGTGAACTGGTTTTGAAATGGCTTAATGCTTTCACCTCTTCTATGAATGAAAATTGCTATACAATATTTCTTGGGAAAAAGTGGTGTTCTGCAACAGCCAAAGCAAAACAGTATTTCAAACACTAGGAGTAATAAAATCATTTGGACCAACTCTAAACAAACTAGGTGCTTCTCTGTGCTCTGTACAGTCACATATTAATCATGCCACTCACCTAGAAGGGGCTGTGGAACTGAAGGCACGTTGTTTTGGATGATTGCCAATTTGGCCATAGGACAGTCCTGCAACTATCTATTGAAGACATTCCTAATTGAAAATTCTGTTAATAGGTAGAGAATTGAGAACATGGAAAACTAGATAGCACCACTAATCCATTTCTTTAAATGTACTTCACATCTACAGCCCTTGACACATTACCTTTCTCTGTATTAAAATAGGTCAAACTCTTGCATATTTTGAAACTAAACTTACAATTGAATGACCAAGTTACTAGTAGGACCCAAAGCTTACTGTGTCTGTCTCAGTATTAATTTGTACATTGATACTGCCAAATAATTTATACTGCATAGTGAGCAAAAAAGAAAAAAAAATCCACAATCTTGTCCTTTACTTTTGCCCTTTTGGTTATTTCACCTACTGAGAGTTGTTTATTTTAAGAACCGTCCTTCAGCATCTGAACAGAATACCTTTACGCCAATTCCAGAGTGCCCTACTTATATTATAGGGCTTAAAACTGGTAGTTATAGTAAAATAAGGCACCTTACTGCGCCAAGCCTGAAGTCTTCTCCCTCACACACATCCCCTGCAATCAAATACATGTATGGTAAATAATGTGTCTTTAAAAAGAGTTAATGAATATTTCCTGAGGAGAAATATTCCTTAGGAGAATATTCCTCTCAAGAAGAACAGTCTTGATTTAGATTAGATCAAATAAAGGTACAGTTATTATGATGCAGCTGAGAACAGAGAGAAGGAAAACAAATCACTGAAAATTCAATGCAAATAACATTAAGAATTATTTTCTTTTTGACATCAGTATGGTTCAAGGCTGCTCCTTCTTGTCCTGAAACAGTATTTCCTCTGGCCGGTTAAACTGAAGCCTATCGTACTGCGAGGTACCAGACTCTATATAACACCATTACATCCTGACTCCTGTCCTGGTTCCTTCCTCTCAAAACACTCAAAATATGTTTCAAAAGGCATGACTTCATGACTGTATTACTTTACAAGGATAATATATCTTCAGGATAATAATTTAGTGCTGTTTTTAAAAAAGTCTGTAGCTAAGTGTGGCTAGCACCAGGTTACAATACAAACACACAAAAAAAGCCAAGCATATCATTTGTTACAGTGGTATACGCCCATAATATCCCAGGTCCAGAAAACAGAAAGATGAGACTCCTCATTTCTAACTTTGCCATTTCATGAGAAACTCAGCCTAAAAACTGGGTAACCTTTCGGCTCTGCACTATTTTTGGTTTTGCTTTTTTTGCTATTGACTTGCGTTTCATCACACTGCTCAAGGACTCCGTAGGAAGCTCCAGACATCAGCATAATTTTAAACCTTATGTTATCCCTTTTTAAAGGTTACCAGGTTCCAGTCTGTTTCATGTCCTAGCTGCAGTAAACATTTATATTTATAACATGCTCATCACCAGGGTATCTAAAGCATCTAATAAAAAACAGAAACAAGCAGCTTCCTGGTTCCTGACTTTTATTACTCAGTAACAGAGAACAGAAGCTGACAATGAAATTGGGATTTTTTTTTTTTATTTGTTTTTGCCTTCTGATCTTCTACCAAACAAGATATCCTCCAATGCACATGCTGGTCACCTCGCTGATTCTTTTAAGCCTTCTCTCCAACGTCTTTCACAGTCACAGACTCTAACCAGACTCACTGCTGCCCTACTACTTCCTAGGTCTCTCATATTCAGATAATGCCTCCACTTTTTTTATTTCCTTATAGAGGGAAACTAGTATCAGTCTATTTGTTCTTTATGCTTCCTACCAGAAACATAAGAGGTCCCCTGTAAGCATCAGAAGCACAAAAAGCTGTGGGAAGGCATCAACACCATAGTTATCAAACCCAGAAGGAAACCAGGCAGGTAAGCTTAAAGTCAGTCCACTATGTTCTAGAGAAAAATGCTATTATTTTGAAATAGCCTTGTATTCAGTTTCTTCCTCTTCTTCTGTTCCAGAAGAGAGTTACTGTATTTTGGGCCCAAAAGAAAATTTTCAGGACGCCTTTCTAACATTAATACTGAATTCAAAGTCTATAGAAGAGAAGAATGGATGGTTAGGAATATTCCTGTTAATATGGGACATGTTCACATAGCTAAGCCTAAGTAGGAGAACATTTCTAGCAGCCACTGTTATCTAGGTCTTCCAAAGCTTCATCAGTGACAGAAACAGAGACTTAAACTTTTTTGCTTCTAATGTCTCAGGATAAGAATCAATTACGGACAACTCTGCATGGCAGATCTGATGTTCAGTACCTCCTATCCCTCAATCTTTTATACTTAAAATAGTATTAACAGAACAAAAAAAAGAAAAATGTAGCATTCTGAAAGAAGCGGTAAGAAGTTCTTCAAGTTCCTAAAAATGGCAAGAGTTAGTATCCAAGAACTGATGGTGAACACGTATGGAAACCCTGACAAATCCTCCTTAGATAGATGGCAGGCACCACATCTAGTCATCTTCCAACTTTAAGTTTTGTTCAAAACCAAGTGTTTTGGTTTAGTTCCGTAAACTCAAATGATGTGTGTTTTTTTTTTTTTAACACTTCCGAATCAATTTCTTGTGTGACCATTTCTGCTATTTCAACTTTGCTTTAAGACCAGAAGAAATTCTGGTATTTTCCATGAAACTATAATTCTGAATTTCATTCAGCTTTGCAGACAAAATGAGAGCTTACTAATACAGAAGAAAAGAGAGACACCACGACATAAGATGCATTTTTTACCACAAGCATAAAACCAAATACAGCCTGTACTTCCCATTTCATTATGTAATTTTTTCTAAAATAAAAATTTCTTCCTTTGCCAATTACGATCATGAGATTTTCTAGATTGGCAACCCCCAAAACTTGATGCTCCCTGTACCAATCCTGTTTTATCACACTTGGCACGTTTTCTGAGTTCATTTCCCTAGTAGCTTACAACTACAGCAGGTGTTTTTAAAAGCAATGCAGCAAACATCCAAAACATTTCCTCTTTAGCTGTCTTAATCAATATGACAGTAATTAAAATCTTCTTTCATTCAGAGCTCTGAGATTATTTTTATAAGACTGAAGAGTTATCATAGGATTTCTTAACTCAAGGCGTAACCATGTTAGCTGATTACTTCATTGCATACAGTGCGTAAAGGACACATTCTGCCCTTCTTTCACATACCACCTCACTGCAACTATAGCTCCAATCAACACACCACTTGTAAAAGCAGCTTAAATTTCTCCCTTCCTCATCACTAAACAAAAACCTAAAATTATAATTTCATCCAACATGCTTGCACCTTATGTGTGGAAATGCATCGCTTAGTCAGTGAGAATCTACTTGTTTGTGTCTAAACCATGTGTTCATCCTCAATTCAGCTAAAGAACACAGGATCTTCAAAGAGCAACATCAAGAGAATCAAAGACTATATTGTCTACTGTGACAATGGCCAGTATATGACAATATTTTATAGCACATTTAATAGCCCATCTTGTATTTGCATTTTCTCCCACGTAGGTACCAAAGGAAAGGCAGCCTACATCTAAGGAAACAATAAGATGCCCTTTTAAAGGCAACAATTATTCAAAAAGGAGAAAGAAAAAAAACCTACTGGATTGAGGTTGCCTCCCTCCCTGTTTATTTTTGGCATTTTAAACCTACAAGTACTTCACTCAACCTTTTACTGTTCCAAGTTGGTAACAAAATAATTCTGACTGTATTTGTTAGTTCATAGCTCTCGACCTGTTTTCCAAACAATTAGACACATTGTTTTATTCTGAAAGACCATCATCTTGGCTTCCTTGGGACATCATTCTGTAAATTATGCCAGAAGTAAATAATGCATTAAATGTGAAATGTTACCAATACCTAAACTGATCCGAAAGGAAACATTCTCCTTCTCTGATAAATGTTTCCTGGTGTGGAAAGGGAGACTTTGGGGAAGGGGGCGAAATCTGAAAGGATGAGGCCAAAACCCTTGAAATTTAAAATAATAATAACAATAAAGTAACTCTTTACAGACATTTGCTACCAAAGGTGTAATTCAGCTTCATGACTTATATCATAATGAACAGGCAGCTACTAAGGGCCATGTTCAGACAGTCTCAATTCTAGCTCAGCTTCTGCACCTAATGTTTCCCATTAGCCAACTCTAAATTTTCAGTGCCACCAAGCCAATAGTAATTATAAAGTCTGAATCCAATGTTTCAAGTGTGGCTCTGTTCAAAAGATTAGCTCCGTATCATCTCCTGTTAAAAAACAGGACAATACGAGTTGCACATTCAGATGACAGGATTATGCAGATACAAACACAAGATACTATAAGAACCATTTGCAGCTTTTTCTGGGGTTTTTCTGAGTGCCCGGACCCAGCACTCCAGCTGTGGCCTCAGCAGAGCAGAGGGGAAGGATCCCCTCCCTCAAGCTGGTGGCAATGCTCTGCCTAACGCAGCCCAGGATGCCCTTGGCTTTCCTTGCCACATGGGCGGGTTGCTGGCTCATGTCCATCTTGCTGTCCACCAGGATGCCCCGTCCTTCTCTGCAAAGCTGCTGCTTTTAAACGTACTTCAGCAATTACATAGCTTAATATATGGCCTTAATTTTTATTTCTTAAGGAATATGCTCTATTATCCTTGTCTTAAAAAGAGGTACAGATTTCTTCCACCTGTGATTTATGCAAAGTTAAATTTAAATGAAAACTAGAATCCATTTAAAAATACACAGACCATTTTCATCTGCTAGAAAAATAAAACTGTATCTTTGTTATTTATTCCAATATTTGTAAGTTTACTGAAAGCATGTTTTCTATTTTAAATACTTCTGTTTAAAAAAAAAAGTATAATTTGCAATTAGTGATTTATCTGATTATTTCTAGTCACTCTGTCCTACAGAATCATAGAACTGATGCATCTCATCCTCCCATATCCTTCTGCTGCGGTATCATATCTAAATTGCAGGAGAAAAAGCAAGTTTTTCCTGCTTTCAGACTTCCCGACAGAGTTCTCAAATTTTATTCAACGATCACTGACCAATAACGTTGACTACACTGGAAAACAGAAAATATTCCCTTTGTACATGAAGAGGAGAGTATTATTATCAACAGCTGGAGTAGCCTCTCCTAATTAATTATGCAGTAACTCACCTATTGAATTTTCTGTCTTCAAAAGTTGAACATGTATTGCTTACTGATTTTTTATTTTAATATACAGTTAGTCAGCTTAGATATTAAAGCATTGTGACGTGTTTGCTTGATGCAACATTTGTAAAGAGAAATTTCTCAATTCATAATGTTTTAAATTTAAATAGGTTATTTATCCTGATTTCTTGTCACAGAAATGTTTTCTATCTTTCACAAATCTATCTTTGCTAAGTTTAGCTCAGCTAAATTCATGTTCTCAGAATTTACACCAATCCTTCTTTGTGGGGGTGTCTGCAGTAGATGCAGCCAATAAAACAGGTGAATTCTATGCATAATGCCTCCTTCGTAAAATAGATTATGAACAAGGTCAATTAACATGGATATAAACTTTAGAATATTGACAGCATGATATTGTAGATGAACACTTAAAAGAGGTTTTACTCAATTGTTTAGTGAACCCACCACACTTATCTGACTGCCATGACAAAAACAGTTGTAACAACAACAACAACAAAAAAGATCAGAGAAGAATTTAGGTTTCCTGAATCATTTTACAGCAAACTGTCATGAAGAATGAGAGTGTAAATTCCTCTTTGTCCTAGTGGATCTTTTTCCTCCATCCCTCCTATACAGTTTTTGAAGATTACTGGCACAGCAAGTTTTTATTTCATTGGAAAATAAGGTTAGAATGGCAGACCCTGATCATGCTAATTCTCACCATCGTATTGGAAGTATATGACAAGTAATTCTGGAATTCTCTGGTTTTAGAGACCAATTTGAAACACACATGAGAAAGAGGAAATACCAGCATCCAGAAATCTTTTACTATGTAGCTCAGCCAGGAGTTTTGAGTGCCTTGGAATCAAGTACGAGTTTATGTCTATGATAGTTTAAAAGATGTACTAGGACCTCTGAATGCTTCTTAATGGAATTTATCATCAAGATTGCCTCATGAGAAGTATTATCCTTTACCTTGGTCTAATTTAGGAGGGTTTTTTTAAGTAATACTACTACGTTATTTACATCTGGATTTTGCATAGTCCTACTTGCATAAATAGAGCTTATGACTCTAAAAAGGCAACGACAGGTTAGGGGACTGTGGCCAGAACTACCGGTATTGAGACGTCAGTTTTCCTTTTCTCTTCGTGCTATACTGCTTACTCAAATTGCACTCCCCCTTTTGTTTCTTCTTCACCTAAAGATGTTAGTAGGATATGATTTCTCCATGTGTATTCCTACCCAACATGACTTTTTTGATGGACTCACTGTTATTCAGTCTTCTAAATCACATTTTCAGACTAAGAGCAACTTAGTGTCAAATTCCGTAGAGGTACACAACAGAGTTAAGTTTATCTTTGACAAAGAAATGGTAAATCCAGAATTCCCTCCCTCCAAAAGCTCATATTCTAACCACAGTTCTTATTCTTTTTTGTCTAGGGAAACTAGCTGTCTAGGCTGACAGCTAATCCCATTCCTGCTATCGTACAGGCAGTAATTTAGGCTTAAGGAAAAAAAAGTAAACGAAAGTCAACACCTTACTGGCATTTTTCCAGTGAAATACGAGTTTTGCAATTTTAAAAATATATTCACACTTCTACTTTTTACACACAAAATGGTTAAAAAATTCATTGTAACTATGGAAACAAGTCACCATAAACACAAATTAACTCACAAACCATGCGGAAGAAAAGCAAGATCATTGGTCTGCATTCTCTATTCACACAGAACTAGAAGGAGAGCTCCGACTAAATAATGCAGCGTCTGTGTAGCTACAGCATCATACGGTCAGTACTTGGCATCCTTGGAGCTCAAAATAATGCAGTTTGTTCATTCATAAAGGAAATAACGCATTTTCTTAATAAAATTGGATTTCTGCTGATAGAAGCCTACAAATAAGATTAAGGTTTATAAAACTGGGAATTAATTTAAAGGTACACGTCATATAACGAAGTATGAATTAATCAAGTAAATCAAAAACTAACAAAAAAGGAGAAGCATTTCAGCATAAAACTTGAGTCCTATCAGCCTGTTCCCTAATTTCTCAGTCAAAAATCTTCACACATGCACAGTAATACTGATAAATATTAAAACTAGCACATGATACCTTTCCTTTGCAAGTCAGTAGGTGAAAACTACGTAAAGTACTATTTTATATGGAATCTATATATCAGTCTTTGTATACCTAATGAATGCGTTTTGGGATCACGCAATCCAAGCGGCAGATGCTGTACTCACTGCTGCTTAGCTTTAAAATCAGGTCACACTTGATTGCCCAAAATGAGACAATGCAAAACAACCATAATAGCCACCTGGGGCGCAGCAATTAGTGTGGGGTATCAACATCCTAATACACTCTGGGAGCATAAATGTAATGAACTGTTACTGACATCCTGACAGACTCCTCAGCCTCGCATACACCCTTCGAGATCACCACCATCTCATTTTTCTCAGCATGCCAAAGGGGCATAGCCATCCTCCTAGCCAATCAAACAGATTCTTTAAAAAAAAAAAAAAAAAAAAAAAAAGGCTACAATCCCAAAGATAGTTTGTCCTTATGGACATGCTAATCTATTGCTGTCATCTACTAAGAGTCACCAGCAGTGCCTCTTGCTCCAACATGTAATCATTTCTCCCTGCTAGCGTCCCTTTGCCTTCTTTCTCCCCTAATAATAAGCATTACCAATATGGATCTGCGTAACAAAGTATTCTGCGGGATCGCCTTTGCTTCAGTGATATCTTTGTGACCCCAGTGAGTTCAGAATGTTTATTTTTTAGGGATTTTTTTCCTTGGGCTAGATTTGGTTCCTTTTTCCCATTTTATGAGCCAAGACTTGGAAACACCATTTACAATTTGACCAACATGGGTAAATCTACTAAGTCCACTTGATACTGTTCAGTTTCCTTCATTTCTGACAGTCTACATAACTGCATGTCGCATGACTAGTCTCTTCCTTCCTCCTTTGACATAAAATTAAAAAAAAACAAAAACAAAAAACCCCCCACAATCCTAGCATGGATCTTTCAGGCAACAGACTGTAGACATTTTAGAGTTACTTTGAAAGCCTCTGGTGAAAGATCTACCACAGGCTTTGTGAAAGTCTAAATAAAACATGTTAATGGTTCTGCCTTTAACCACATTATATGGATAGTCCAAGAATTTCCGCACATGAGGGAGGTATTACAGTTCAAAAACCCATGCCATTCTGCCCCTGTCATACCCAGTTCAGTCCTCTAAAGTGTCTCAGAATTCTAATTTTAGTTATGACTTCAACCGTTTTTCCCGAACTGAAATTATTCTTACTAATTCTTTGATCTTTTCTTTACAAAAAGTCAAACAGGTACAATCTCTGCTATATTCTGTTGCTCAGCAGAACAGCTGATTTTAACAAAACTCTATTTAGTAGAAGTTCAATCACTTCATTCTTAGCAAGACTTAGAGCTCTTGGGTGCACATCATCTGCTCCTACTGACCTGGTGGCTCTTGGATTTTTTCAATTTATTCCAGCATTTCCTCTGCTGGCATGTTGTCTCCCATTACCTCCCTGTTCTCCGTTACCTAGCCTGCTTCATCTAAACAACCTCTTGAATCATGCAACTAACCTTAAAACAAAACAAAATCTTTGCCTGCTTGTTGGCTGGGAGCACATGCCATTGCTTTTCCTACGGCAATTGCCATATTCAACGACAGTCCTCCAGCCTACGTGCACCCACCTGATTTTTGTCTAGACCGCAAAACTCAGTCTCACAGTTCAGGAATGTGGAAGATCATTTCCCTTGACACATGAGAGCATCTTCCTGATCAACAAGAAATCTTGATCAAATGCTGTATAATGAAAGGCTTCTTCCTTCTCTAAAGCCCATCCCACTTCCTACACAACTATAAATCCTTGAAGAAAACAGCATAGCTTCAAGACTTTGCCATGTCACTGAAAGCCAGTTCTGCAAGCATATTAATTTGTAAAAGCACTAGCCAATGAATACCTTGAGAATAAAAATCTGTAAATTGCACATATCTTACAGAATGGTACATAGTTGCCTTCTTAGTCCAAACAAAAACCTGGGAATGGTGTTAAGCACCTTCTGGTCTGAGCAGACACAGCTTAGTTGAAATCCAGAACTGGTTTCTAATCCAAATCTCCACATTTTTGACCTGACAAAACTAAGCATGACTATTACTTAATGGGTCAGTAGGGACACCTGCGTACTAAGCACTAGTTGTGAAACACAGGGATTTTAAAAGAATGGGCTTCTTTTCCTTTTTTAAAGAAAACTTTCACTGTCCAGTTATTTCAAAGGAAACGCAAACAAGTTGCCTCTGTTTAAAATGGGTGTTTCCTGTACTAGTAGAAAACAGACATCATGCACCATTATGCCTTGTTCCCATCATTGTTAGAATGGTACTTTTTTTTAACAGAAACTATTAGATTGCATTTTCAGAGGATGAGCAAATCTCCGACAACAATGTTGTGGGGGTTTTCTTCCCGTTAGAATATCGACATTTCCATTTTTTTTTTTTACATTATGTTAGTTATTTTTTCTTAAGTTCCTGTACATGTTAGTATGAATACTTGAGAGTAGGGGGGTTTGAGAATGGGAGCTCTAGTCCCAGACCAGAACTCCATGGTGAATAATGCCATACAAACAAGAGGCAGTGGGCAGGAAGAAGAAATGGAAACGGCCCCAAACCCCCAAAGCCTTGTTATCTGAGTACTCTTAAAGCCAATTACAGATTTGTTTCCAAGAAACATTCTCAGCACATCATAAATATACCTGGGAATAAACTAAAATAGTAAAAGCAACAAGATGAACAAAAAAGACAATATTGCCAGGCTTGAATTACATGCTGCAGTCAAAAAAAAAAAAAAAAAAGCCCACACAAACTCCCCAAAAATGTCATGTACCAATATGGTAACAAATTTCACTTAAATGATATGGTAAAGATCTACATAGCAAAAATAAGAGGTTTTTTTTCCATACCTCTTTGGAAAAAAAGCTTTAATAAAATTACTAATACCAAAGTTACTGAAATTTGCTAACTGGGCTTTTGTAAGTTTCTTAAATATGCCTTTTTGTTTGAAATTAGATGAGTTCTTCTTCCTCTCGGCAAAGACCTATTGTTGGTGATAAATCTCTGCTTTCATCACTGAATCCACCATGAGACTAAGACCACAGTCTAACTCAAAATAAAGCAGTACTACAGTGCCTGATAATGTGGGGGGGGTTTTGTGCATTGTGTAAATAGTGCAAGTTCAGAGGGGAAAAATATGCTCGCTCAGGTAAGAAATCATCACTATTTTAGTTCAGAATCACTTGTGTAATATAAATTTATATAATACACAGTCATTAAGAAGTGGCCTGACAGTTTTCAGGAAAAGAACAGACGAAGTTAGTACCCTCTGACCATGGCCAGGTATTAGCTATACCTCAGCACAAAATAAACCACTGAAGAATAAAATTCCTTACAGCTTATTAAAAAAAAAATCAGCATTACTCTACCTACATTTAGTTTATTCCCAGAAGCATTATGCAACTACAGTGCATTAGTCAAAATACTAATCCACAGGTGGAAAAGACCAAGTCCGGTTCTTCACCACTGCAGGCAACTGCATCACATGAGCTTTCTCACAAACTGACCTCAAAACTAATGAGGTCTTTGCCCTCATAACCTCTCCTGCGAACCTCTTCTAGAACTCGACTAGTCAGAAAGCCTCCTGTTTTCCACCAAAATGTACTTGCTTTTAACTACAGATGTATAAACAGTACATCACTTTACTTACAGATTTCTCTTCCACCAAAACATTTAAAACTGATGTGAAAGCACACAAATAAAATCAACGGAAAGCATCCAGAGACCTATGAATAGAGTTGTCTTTAGGACATTAGGAGGTCCTTCTGGGGAATCCCATGAAAGGACGGACCTGGGAGGCTGCATGTAGATATACCCCAAGGGGCTACACGCAAACTTCTTCCAGTGACTCAGTGCAAAATCATGAACAGCGCATCACCTCTCCCTTACAGATAAACAGCAGGAAGAAAAATAAATATGCTGAATATGAGAAATATTAGTAGTTTGCCTACAAAATAGTAATAATTAAAAAAAAGGGTAGGAAGCAGCCACAGAAAAAAGAAAAAGCCATCATTTACAGTCGCTGCCGCGCGAAGAAATGCGCGGTTCCGACAGCGTTTCAGTGCTGGCAGCCGCCGATCACACGGGAAACGCTCCGGCGCGGCCGCACGCACCGCTCAGCCGCACGCACCGCCCGCGCCCGGCCCCGCGCCCGCGGCGCCCTGCGCGGGCTCCGTCCCCCCCGTCCCCAAAGCAGCTCGGACACCAGCGGGGCCCAGGGGCCCTCACCCACCTGGTGCAGCGTGTCCGGGGGCAGCTGCGAGGCCCGGAACAGCTCGCCCACGCTGCTGCCCCCGGCGGCCGCCTCGGGGGGCGCCGCCGCGGCGCCGGGCGGGCAGCAGCGCGCGAAGAGCTCCGAGTAGCGCTGCTGCTCGCTGTCGCTGAGGGGCAGGAAGAGCGCCCCGCCGCCGGCCCCCGCCGCGCCCGGCTCCATGCGGGCGGCTGCGCGGGGCACCGGCTGCCCGCGGCGCCGGGGGAGGCGCGGGGGGCGGCGCTGCGGCGGCAAGGTGCCGTCCCCGCCGCCCGCCTCCGCCGTGCGGCCGCCGCGCCGGCTCCGCAGCGCCGCGGCCGCCAGTCGCCAGTCGCCCGCCTGCCCGCCCGCCCTCGTCCTCCTCCGCGCCTGCCGCAGGGAAGCGCCGCCCCTCCCGGCCCTCCCAGGGCTTCCCGCCTGCCCGGGAGCCGCGGCGGCGGCGGGACTCACTGCGAAGCGCTCAGCGCTCAGCGCTTCGCACCCGCCGTCCCGGCTTGCAGGCGGCGCCCGCGGCTCTAGGCGCGCTCTGCCCGGGCGGCCGGAGGTGCGGGCGCTCTGCAGCAGCCTCGCGGAGAGCACCGCCTCCTCCTGAGACCGCCGCAGGGATGCTGGAGTAGGGAAAGACAACGTGATATTCACCAATGGATCTTAACGGATCAGCATGGACAGTTTAACCAAAAAAACCCCAACAACCCACCCTGTTCTCTTTTTTGCTTTAACACTAATGGCAAAGAACCCCGTTTATGGGGATGAAATCCCTCTTTACCGCTCCTCTGCAGGTTTTAATTTGGGATCTTGCCTAACGCTCTACGCACGTGTTCATCTTTGCTGCTGCAAATGTTCCTAGTTATAGGCCAAGCAATTCCTTAAAAGTCAGGAAGGTCATGACCCGAGGTAGGCGTGCTGGATAAATCCCAGCAAAGAGCATGTTTGTGGGACGCTCCTCGTCGTGCGGAGCACTGTCTTTTCTCCCAACGGTTCTTTGGTGCATTTCTAGGAATAGGCCAACCCACTGGGAGCTTTCACGGGAGATGATCTTTGTAAACGCGCATGAGTTGCAGAAAAAGTAAACGATAAATGATTCTGTTTATAGCAGCTCTGGTGCTGAGATAAGGCCTGGCCCAGGAGAAATCACATTACCTGCTATTCCCTTGCAATATCATTAGCAACGTGTGGCTAATGTTGTTAATCATGTTCCTAAAATGCAAACCAGTCTTGGAAGTAAATATGTTTAATTTATATATGTTTGTTTATTATTCATTCTGGCAAAATACAAAAAGCAAATGTAATAATTTTATGTAATATTTTTTACTGGAAAATACTAGGTTAAGGTTACTTCAGTTGAAGTTGCTTCAGTTTAATTTATACAGCCAAAAAACATTTGCTAACTCATCACCTCCATCCTTGTAACCAAAAACTATTATTTATTTCCAGTACTACTTTATCCTCTCCACACCACACGTATCTGCCTTCTTCTCTTCTGCATAAAACATGCAAACCTTTAATTCCTTTAATCTGAAACGAAAATACATGGCTGTCCTCTAAATGGTTGGGATGCTGAATGAGTTGTTATTTGCGAATTATTGGTGGGTGAATAATTGACCATTATGTTTAAGGACAGAGTGTTAGGTGATTATTAATGGAGAAATCCTTGTTCCTTTAGGGACAGTGGATTGTCATAGTATTTTCTGGTTTTAAAAGATACTGTTTGGAAGCAGAGCAATTGTATTTCAGAAGCTGAATCTTGTAGCCAGAGTTAAAGTGGCAAAACCTATGGTAAGTCAGTAAAACTATGCAAAGCCTCTTGAGAAGGCTCTACAGAACAGAGTAAATACCACCTAGGTTGCTCAATTCCTTACCTGCAAAGTCCTAAGATGTCACTGTACCTTTTTTATACCTTCATTCAGTCAGAGAAAATGGTACCAGAAACATGAAGATGACATACAAGTGCACTAAAGTTAGTGCTTTATCTAACTATTGGCATGTCTAATTATACCACCATCATGAAGATGGGCTAATACTGTATCTTCAAACCAGTTTATGGAAGAACAATTGTCTTACAGCTGAACTTGAACAAGAAAGATATTACGCTGCTGGGCAAAAGAAAATTCTGATATTGAAAATACCGAAAATGATAATTTGTGCATTTTCCTCTGACTGAAGGTGCACATTGATAACTGACCAGCTCAGTACTAGTGATGTTAAGTCTCATCTGTAACAAATACTGCCTTCTCCAACACCCCAGGAAACTCCGTTCCACCTTTGTTGGTGTTTTCTAAGTTTTTCTAAGGTGGACAATGGCAGTGCAAGACAGTGGGCATGAAACCTTCAGCGCCCAGGAAATTCCCACTGTCCCAGAAAACAATAGTCTGTCCTACCAGCCACTACAGCTGTTACTGCAAAAAAAACACAACTTTTTTATTGAGGGGGGGAAGGGGGCTGTCTTCCCTTCTTTCTTGACCTGTAAAATTTATGTTCTGCTGTCCACATGGCCCCTCCTTATCAGAAAAGAAAGTGACTCTGTTCAAAACCACAGCCTGGTATTGTAATCTCCAAAGCATAATCTTCCGGACTCTGCAGAACTGAACCCCTCCAAGCTGAGGAGGCAGGGAGGTCTGTGTCTCCCATTTTTGCAAAAAGTGAACAGGACAGTGCTGTCCCTTGGAATAAGGTGTGAGCTGGGTACACCCTAGGGCTTTGAGCAGGCCTTCGAAGGGACGCAGGTGGAGCTCAGGTGTCTGCCTGTCCACCTCCAAATTGCAAGAGTCCTTAGGCACTTACAGCTGAGGCTGGGGCACTCTGGGAAGTCATGTTTGTGTGCCTACTGAGCACAGTGGATGATGGCAATGAGAATATTTATCTCCAGTATGTGGCAGTCTGGTTAGCAGGCCATCTGCAGGTACAATTCAGTGAGACAACTCAGCTGATGAGTGCAGCTGACAGGAACGTGCTGCTTCCCACGCTCCAATCCCAAAGGACCGCTCACCAGCTGTGGCACTTGTTATAGACTCGGCGAGCTGCATCCGCTTGCTAAACTTAATAGCAAAACAACAACGAGCTGTCTAACCGTTCAGTGAGTTGGGTCAGATGAACTCTAGAGCTAGTGGAAGGAAAAGACAGGACCATGAAACAAGAAGTAGGGGATGGAGGGAACAGGCCACCCCACTGGCAGCAGTGAGCTCCGAGGTTGTCTCAGTAGCCTTGTCAAAGCACACCTCAACTTGCTGTCCCGAACCCAGCATTTATTGGGGTACTCTAATCCACCTTTGCTGCCAGAGGAAGCAGTCCCAACATAGTCCAGTGTGCCTTAATATCAATCTGTAAAATGATATTGATAGTCACTGCATGCCTTAAAATTCTTGTATGGGTATGTCAGTTCAGACTGAGGGGCACTCAGTGGTAATAGAAGCCATATAAGTATCATAGGAAGGTAGTTTAAACCTTCCTCTCTACAGGGAGGTTGTGACGGCATTATAAGTTACAAAGCTTTTCTATAACTACGAAACCCTACTTATCAGTAAATCAAAACAATTTAAGTATTTATTGTTCGCTTTCTGGGAAAAATAGTACCAGTGACCTAAACTAGATTAAAATTTGACTTATCAAAGTATGTTTTAGATTAGTGTGTGGTCCTCCTTTCCTCCCTCCTCTCCCAAATAATCATAATGCAATGACTTATTCTAAAAACATCCAGCAGCAGTCCTACAAACAATTGTTTGATCAAGTGGGGGAGGGAGATGGAAGTGTTATTTAAAAAAAAGAAATACTACTTCCAAAGATTTGCTAATAAGAACAATAGTAATACGGATGATAGATACATTTTTTTTACTTCTTCAGAGTGAAGTAATCAGTATAAATTGTCATGCATAATATTACATATAGTACATAGTCACCAGTAAATAATCCCTTATATTATAGGGGTATTTAGGGGATCCTGGGAACTATTTGCATTTGAACAGTACAATTCAAAGATGAGTATCCAAGATTCGTACATTGTTTCACTTATCTTAGGGTTCAGATAGTATTAAACTTGTCCTGGCCCAAATGGCGTAAGACCTGGCTGACAGCTGCTTCCTATTGACAATAAAAACATCCCGCATATCACTCAGTGAGGCTTCAGGAACACAGCGAAATGTTTGGCTGGAAAATTGTAATTTAGATTTCCCTGCCTTAGTTTGAGTGAATCTCACCCATTGTTTCTAATAACAATTATTTTTATTTGCTTTCTTTGCAAAATGAAAAAAGACATTGATGACAAGCAACTGGTTGGGCAAGTTTCATGCCCATTGCATCAAGCATGCTTGGAATGTTCTTGACAACCTTGTAGTTTCATATATAAATTTAGTGTGTAAATACTCCTGCTGAGAGTTACAGAGCCTTTATTATTCTTTGTGTTGTTGCATTCATGAAGATGTTCCATCTCGAAAAAAAACAGGAGAAATGTTTTGTGAACTGTAAAATTTGGTTTGCAGTTTCCCAGCTTTTTAATACCTCTAATTCATGAAAAACAGCTAACAAATAGTAGCTATTTCCTAGCTCAACCTCTTTCTTCAAAAATTAGATGGCATAACAGAGGAAAACTGCCTTCTCAGAGCAGGTCGTGGAAGAATGTTCATGTCAATTTTCTCTGTAAGTAATGGAATACATAATAGAGAAGAACAATTGGAATCCTGTAAAATATTTGACAAATATCCACATATTTATTTGTGTAGTAGTGTGTGTAAAATAGGATGCTCTCTGTTTTTACAAAGATTTATGCATGTAATGTGAGCTTCTGTAGACTTCTTAGTGCATAAGGCTAGGCCCATGCACACTTCTTTGTAAGGACAAAGCCAGAAATAGCATACTGCTTTTTAGGTATCTTTCCAGGAATGTACAGCCTCATTTCCATTGATTTCCTTCAAAGCCTCCGGTAGTTTATTTCTTTTAAAATACTGGCTTCACATGAAATTAACAAAGAAAAGTGTTTTAGATGCCCATTTTTTACTTTTTAGTTTTGGTTCAAAAAAATTATCCACTTACTTTTATGCTCCATAGATAGAAGAAGTCACTCAACAGACCAAGCATTAGAAAAGGGGTTTCCTCTATCGTTTGTGCTGTTACTTAGGAATTTGACAGAGCATTTAGTAATGATCCCAACACCCAGTTTCAACCAGAATTACCAGAATTCACCAAAGCTTACCACTTTGAAGGGCAATGTTTTTATCAGCACACTTGAAGTCCTGAGCCAAGAAATGCTGCCAAAGGAAGATCTATATGATCCTGGAAGACACAAACAGAAAAAAAATATATTAAAATGGGAACTATGATTATCTTCTCCCTTAGACATGAGTTAAAAGATGAATCTTGCAATATATCCCAAGGGTTAACAAACTGTTCTCATGGACAAGGAGGGAAATGCATGTCAGGCAGAAGGGGCTGTTACAAGAACGTAGACTATAATTAAAGAAAATTTCTTGGTGCTTGGTGAGGTGGCTAATGTTCCATCACTTGTTTCTTGTAACAAACTGTTACTGGCAATCACACTCTTAATTGTAAAATAATCACACAAAGGCACAGAGCCTTAAGTCATTGCAATCAAGCCATTAGTGCATACCAGAATGTATATTTTCCATTTAAAGAAGTAACAATTAAAACAAAAATCACTGCACCTTCACTCTTCTGTGCATTCTTCAGCTAGTTTGCCTCTCAAAAATTTTTCCTTAAGATTTAGAAAAATTCTAAGATGTGTTCAGTTTTGAGATGACTTATTGACCAAAAAGTTTACAAAAAAGATAATAACTTTAGTGGCTTTACTTGATATTTTAAAATTCACCTTTCCCAAGCATAATCAATGATTTTTCCTTAAGAGGTTTGGTGAATCATGCTGCTCTGATGGGGCTTTCTTACACTCTAAAATAACATGGATATTTTCAGTTATGCTACTGCCCCCTCATACTTCAAAGGCAATTTTCACCTAAGTGAGTTTCCTTTAAGGAAAATACTATGCCCTTACGCCATTTTTATAGTTGCAGTTTTTTAACAGAGCAAATGCTCCTCCTTGTCTTCTAATCAATTCATGAACTCAATGTAAAATATAATCAAATCAGTCAGCTGCAATATGCTACAGCTTCTACTCTAGTGGTAATAACTGCTGAGAGTGGAGATGCAACAAAAATAAATTATATTAATTACTGAATTTTCTCAGACCAAATACAGCTACAAAAATGTCATTGCAATTGCACTAAGTATTGTTGCAGGCATTTTCTGCAGAAACATGCACTGTGTCATAAAGCTGCTAATTTGCATGTGACAAACCTTTCAGTTTAGCATCAGTTTGAGAAGGGGTGTACTTTCGTTGCATCACTTGTTATGCAAAAGCTGCTATAATTAAAGCCTGGCCTACAATGTAATAGCAACCCCCAACTGTCAAATCTCACACACTGCGGGGGAGAAATGCGCAATTGGCTCATATTCTCCAGCAGCCAGAATTGCGTCTCCGTGCTGCTCCTATTTGCAGCATTGTGCTATGGCCTCTCTACCATTGCATACCCTCAAGCACAGGATGGGGTCCGTCTGCTAGAAGTGCGACCAGTCAGCCAGCTGCGCCTGGCACAGGAGTCGTGGAGCGGGAGAGAGGCCGTGAAGCTGCGTGGCAGCAGGGGACAGGCTGGGTAGCGCAGCTCAGAGATAACGCCAGCTGCAGCCTAGTTGCACAGCCACTGCATCATCATGTGAGTACCTCCTTTTTCTTCTCCCAGCCCTCATGGGAGACAGAGACTTGGGATATTGCTTTCAAAGAAATGAAACCTGAGAGACCTGGGTTGCGTTAGTTTGGATCTGGCATTGTTTTTCAGCCAAACAGGCAGAAATTCTTCTAATTTTCTGGTGAAGGCCTTCTAGCATGGAGAGCCTCTGACCATCAGAGCCCCTGAAGCCACAGAAAGGAGACTACATGGAAGAAATACCACACATCACAGCTGGACTCTTAATGTCACTGTTAGCCCAAACAGTCTTCATCTCCAGTCTTCATGGCTCGGCAATCAGCCAGTATGCGATGGTAGATCTCAGAGGTAATTTAATGTGCCTTTCACATGGATTGGGGCAGAGCTGAACACAAGAGATCTCACAGAGATTAGAGAACTTAATCTGGCCACAGTGAAGACAGAGCACAAAATCATGCATTACATGTCCTCTGGAACCATTCTTCTACTGAAACCTCTTGCAATGTAGAGCAAGATGCTCTTCCCAAACCCCTCTTAAAGCTTTGTTTCCTGCTTAGAGATGTTCTTCACTTACCAGCCTTTCCTGGCATCACAACAGCTTCACTGAAGTTATCCCTCATTTACAGCAGTGTGAGAAAAAAAACACCTTGTATTCTTTGTAAGCTGATGTGCTGAAAATCCTTTTATAGATTTGCTATCGAGGTATCTAAATCAGGATTTAAAATAGGAATAGAATTGGGCCTAAAACACAGTGCTAGTCTCTGTATATGCACGTACATTTTATGTTATTATGCCAACATCATGTTGAGTCTTACATAAAATCTTACTTTTAAATTACTGTATTCTTATGCCAGCATTAGTCAGTAAATATTAAATATTGTTAAAATAGTATTTATATCGGTTCTTTACTTCTTCCCCTGATTTAAGAATTCCAGGCAGTTGACAGCTGATGTATTATTATACAGTATAGAGATTAGATATTAAATCTCATCATGGTGGAGAGGGAAGGTGTGTGTGAGGAAGATGAATTACAGTCTTGTGATTATGGAGCGTCTCTTAGTGAGACTCAGAAAAATCTGGTACAGTTCCTACTTTTGCTACATTCCCCTGTGTACCCCGTAGACATTCTCTCTTACTAGTAATAAGATACTATTTTCCAACCTTACAGCAGTGTAGAATGAATGTTTGTATGTCATTCAGATGCTCTGAAAGGGTAATGGAGTTTAAATAAACTCAATGAAAGACTAGCAGTCAGGAGATTATTTCTGACATTGACTTTGGAGCAACTTGAGATGTGATGACAGTGACTAACAGGAAATAAGCTGGTGAAACGCAGAATTTGATTACATGATTCAAAGGTTATTTTAGTGTCCTGTGCAGATGACTAGGCTGCATGATACAGTTAAGTTCAGAGATCTCAAGCAGGAACCAGAACAGCTAGCTCCAGAACCAAGGCAGGATAGCTGCCTGTGCCTAAGCTAACAAGCTCAGGTGTAGGGCAATGGTATAGTTACCCTACCAGAATCCAAACTATCATCTGTGAATGGCACTGGCCTGGACTGTGTTGACATCATTCTTCAGTGCTGGCTACAACATTTCCCGTATTTCATTTCATTTCAGCATTGTGTCAGGTAGATGTGCATCAGGACTGGATTGCACAGGAGCAGCATGGGGACACACCACCTACAAAGAGAGCTCGAGATGGGAGAATAATCAGTGGCGTACTAGAAAGGAAAGATAGGGGTTAGAAGCATCTTTCAAAAAAATGAAAAAAAGAGCATCTCCCAAGCTGCCCCTGCCCTATTTTGGCCCTCTCCTTCAAGTGATCACACCATTGCCTGCCCCAGCTGTGGGTGATCTGAGATCTTCCCTATCATCCCTCCCCTTATCCTTCTCGCCAGTGGCTTACCACTGTGTACCTTTTTTGCCATTGCTCTACCTTCCTCTGCAAGTTATAGATGCACCTTCATGCCACTTCCCCTCCTCTTTCCCCTCCTTATAAGTGATAGAGAACCCTCTTCACATCATGTCTGTCAAGGGATACAGCCCCCTTGATTAGGAAATGGTGCTTCTGTGCCTGAATGCTTTTTTTTTTTTTTTTTTTTTTGAATCTATGGCTGATGCCATCTTTCAATATTCAGCTCTAAATCACAGCAAATTTTTAACACTAGAGATCAGCCCAGGTTAAAAAAAAAAAGAAAAAAAAGCAAGCAAGCAAGCAAGCAAGCAAGAGAAAGGTCTTCATCACCTTCATCATCTCAAAGGATGTCTACACTTAGAGGTGCAGGCTGGGACTAAGCTCTTTGCTTTTTTGCCAGGTTAGCTGAACATGAGGTAGTTATGAGCTGGAAACTACATAGCTATATCCATGCAACCATCCTCCTTCTGTCTTAGCTACCCTGAGCATAGCACTGAAGTGCTCAGGTTAGCCTGCATGTATCTGCCTAGGCATATCCTGTGTCTCTCCTTGCCATGCACCACTACAGAACAAAGCGATAGATGCAGCCTTTCTTGTTTGCTCTCCTGGGCGTTGTAAGTCAACCACTCCTGCCTCTAATGTGAGAAAAACAATTTGAGTTTGGCCACGGGATAATTAGTCACTCACTCGCACTTGGTCAACTATACGTTTTACGAGTATTTCCTACAACAAAGCTCCAATCCTGCTCATAAATGGTTTTCAACTCCCTCCCTCTGTTCTGGTGCGAAAACACTGGAATGAAACTCAGGATTATTCTGTCCTGAAACAGCTCTAAGCATGGCTACAGCCAAATTTTTTACATAATATTACTATTTGAAATTAAAACTCCTACTAACGTCTGGTGTTTTTGCTTTAATATATGAACCGATACATGAACAGATTTATATATGCTTTAATTTATGCTTTAATATATGAACCAATAGTCCATGCCTGGTACTCATGTAGGAAATGTAAAGGGATCTGATATAACTATAATGTAACTACATTTTAAAGTAGAACTGGTCAAAAGTGAAGCTATCATTATTAGAGTCCCTTGGTTCATATGCAGTATTTTTTAGCAAGCTGACAAGCATTTTTGACCAGCTGTACTTTTGAACATTGTTATACTTTCCATATAGTTTAACTAATATACATTTGACAAGTCTTGCCTTCTCAAAAACTCTGGATCGTTTAAGGCAGGAACATTTACAGTGTATATATTATGATTTGATGAGTTTTACTCAAAGTGTAATTGATTTGAAAGAGTAAAATTTGATTACAGAAGTCATTTTTGTCTTTTTTTTTGACTGCTAATTTATTTTTCATTGGGTCATTCAAAGTGAACATGAAGAATTTTTATGAAGGCTATATCCTAATATAGTTAGAGAAGAGTGTAGTCATTTCTAAAATCGTTATGCTTTCAGTGTCATATTTATTAACTTGTAATACTGGGATAAAACCATGTGGAAAAGTTCAAGAAGTATGAAGATCTATAGTCAAATCCAGAGTATGCCTATACTGAGTTTGGGGGTAATGTTAATATGCTTTGTATAATAATTGATTCTTTCTTGTGCTACCTGTTGATATATGCAGAGTCAGGTAATCCCCATACCCTGAAGGCCAGATCTCTTTGTCCTTGCTTAACCTTAGAACTGTGACAGAATAATGAATTTAAATAGGACTACATACTATTGCAAAATTAAACATGTGCAGGATAATGGCCTACCAATTTACTGTAGGACAGATAGCACTGTTAAGATTTGCAATAAACTAGTGCACCAGACGAAGCCCCATCTCAAACCTATTAAAATATAATTTTGTACTTTAGTGAGTTGTCACTGAAAGAGGGCATCTTGAGCAGGGATCTAAATGAAAGAAGAGTCATCATCTGGAAAGTCGGATAGCTTTTCCAGTTATATGAAATGCCATGGAAATAAAATTAAATGCAAGGAAAAAAGAAAGCTAAAAAGAATAACTAAGCAGGATGACTGGATGCAAGTATTGCAAAATCCTTCCTGTTTTAAAAATAGGCAGGAACTTATCAATGGTCAGACAAATATATTTCTTCTAAGTTATCCACATTGGAAACATTTCATCAAGAGGAGCAAAGATAATAATATTGAATGGTAACATTAGAGACACTTGAAATGTGCAGTACAAAACTAATCTCTTCAAGACATTCAGTGAACAGATGTTCAGAGGCAGTCTGCTGCTTGGAGTACTTACAAATCACAACTGTATTAGAAATGTTATAGCTGCTGATGTTCTCAGAAAGGACAGATTTTCTTTTGTGGATTTTTTAATGTCGTCTAGTAATCCTTGATGATCCTACAGATTGAGAAAAATCCTAATATCTTATTCTGAGGAAACTCAGCACAGATAATGCAGATGAAAAGCAATTTACTTGTCAGCATTACTAATTGAAAAGTAGTTTTGTGAGAAGCAGGGTTTATGAAGTGTGGTTTTCCCACAGCTCTCTCTTCTCTGGATACTTGGATGCCAACGAGGGCACAGACTTTCCGCAGTGGGAGCACTGTTTTGCTTTCTCTGTCTTCACAACACTGGCAGAAAGCCTTAGTCAAAAAGTTCCCTCTGTTTTGGACGCATGGAGGCATTGGTCTATCCTACTTTTTACTTGGCGCAGTCACTCACACCGGTGCACAGTGACCTCATACCACCATTACCAGAATGGTTTTCTCTTCCTTGGCAGATCCATCAGCTTGCTCTTGCTTTATGTAGTCCCAGTGACTACTGGCAGAAAAGAATCTCCCTGTTGATTACAAATGTATCCATCCCTCTTTTCTCTTCTGAAGTTTTGCCATGCAAGCTGGGCAAATGGATATTGGCCAATTTAGGAAACATTCGATTGGAGCTTCTCTTGATCATCTGTGAAATTTAGCATGGCAGCTATTAGCCAAATCCTCTGTTATCAGCTAAATTAAAACTGAGAAAAACCTTCTTGCTCTGGAAGAAGAAATTAGCATCCAGCGGGCAAGGCAGCTATATTAAACCAGATACTGATCTCAGCAGCACGAGAATTCATTAGAGTAATTGCAATCTACTTCTGTAGTGAAGAGAATAATTTTTTATGATTATATATTTTGTGACTTTATGCTTGAGCCTTTCAGATTATAATCGTGTTTTTAAATGTTACTTCAGTTTGATAACTGAAGATGGTATCTGAGGATAGACACCATTGTATTAGGACTACTCTAGAGAAAACATCCCACATAAAATTAAATATTTTTAGATTAAAAAAATAAAGCACCCCCAAATGAGGAAATATCACAAGTAAGATTTTATTGTACAATCTTATTTCTGTCCTGTTACATGCACAAAAGCTTGTAAATGAAAGGTAAAAATGAATTCTGTAATATACAGCTATTTGTTAAATAGTGACAGAATGTACCAGATTATATGCTATTTGCGAGATACGACTTCACTGACTTCTAATAAAGATATGTCCTAACAGTAAACAAGAGACTCACATTTCTAAGTGCTGTTCACAAGCCTTGAAAAGAAGTGATGTCAAATAGAGCAGGGGACTAGACAACAGCAGTTGGAGATTCGAGGGCCAGCTCTGAGCTCAGAGTGGAGCAGCTACAATAGTAACGGAGAGTTTGGGAGATGATTCATAATATTCCTCTGCCAAACTCATTCCTCACTGAGCTTTGCAAAGGTAGGATATGTGAATCACAGCTGCGAGAGAGTGAACAATACAGTGCTTCTGCTCACAAGCAGCACAACCAAAGGACTTCAACTACTCCTGCTGGAACGTAAAACTCAGAGCGTGGGAAGCTCGTGGCAGTTTTTGGACAGCCTCCCTAAAGTAAGAGGGTGCCATTTCTCTGGTCTGACGTTATCCCCGCTGTAGAAATCCACACAGACAGAGGTGTACTTTCTTTATGAGAAAATACTTAGCAATAAGATTGTAAAGTAGAAGAGGTGAAAGTCTAAATCACAGTAACTTGTCTCTTACGCCACAACGGTCTCCACAAGGTCAAAGGATGTTTTGGTGAAATTAAAGGGCAGAAGCTGGCAGTCTGCCTGATCTCACAAACCTGCAGAGTGCTACAGTAAGTTCAGCAAGCTGCTTATACATTGTCTAGTTTGACTTGTAAAGATATGGTGATTTTTAACAATATTTATATAAAGTTTATTTGTACTTCGACTTTAAGAAAATACAAGGAAGAGAAAAACAATCATAATCTTTTGTTTTGCAACCCTTTTGCAAATTTGTCCAAATTTAAATAAGTATGCAGCCAGTGCAGTAAGAATAAGGTCTACAGTTGCTACTCCATAATTGAATCTATGTACATGCATCCCAGCTCTGATATAAGATGAAAATGCAAAGACTGTTGTGTCCATGCTGACTATATTGGGTTCCTTGTGAGTAAAGACACATAACAACATAGTGACCTAATGAAAGGGCTGATCTGTCATGAAATACCTCACAGTATAGGGGAGTCACATGCTAAAGAAAGGGGAAAAAGAGGAATAAAAAGCTCAGCTACTCTATTTTTTCAGTATTGTTCAAGGCACTAATAGCAGAAAATGAGGCACCTAAAAATATCTGAATATAGATTTCCTTACACTACTGATGAGTCGCTATGCTTGTTTCTCTGCAATGTATCAGTTTGCCCAGTTCTGTTGTTCTTTTATTTCTGCTGCTTGACAGCAGAAGCTGGGAATGTTACTGTCTTACAGTACTAGTTGGTAAACAGATGCTTTTCAAAGCAACAGCTGCCATTCAACAAAAAACTTTAATTTTCTTTTACAAAATTTGCAATGAGAAAAAGCAGCTGGAATGCTTTTGAGATAAAGGAGCTCATGAATAATGCATTTGACACCTTTATACTGAAGTATGGGTGTCTTCATTAAATAAAATTGCCTCCTGTCAAGGGCAGTGAGGGGCTTTTGGGAAGAAGGCAAAATTGTTTCCACTTGAGATCCCAGATGATGACAGTTTGTGGCATGGTGGAAATTAATGTCAGTATCATTTTGCAGCTTTCTGTGTATTATTACCCTTTAGATCATTTCAATATAACAATCACTCGGGTTCAATACTCTGGAAAGTAATGAAGCCGAAGAAAAATACTACAGTGGGCATGCAGATTACAAATGCTTATGGCTATCTAAAAAACCAGAATATGCATATTTATATATGAGATAAAAATCACATACTGCTGTGTACAAGGTATTTCATTCACTTTTAGCATGTGGTGGTGCTGCACGCCCCCCAGGTTGTTATGGAGGAGGCTCTAGGGAGGCCATTGCCCCAGGGTGGTATAGCACCTTGGGAGGTGGGAGTTGCTGAGCTTTGGGCTGTGAACACCTGCCTGAGCACTGCTTTGTTAGGATCCAGCTGGACCCCGGCCTTCCTGCATCCCCTTGACGCAGAGCATTAAGCTGCAGGTATTGTTTGCCATTGCTGCTATCTTACTGGCAGCATTATGAAAGGTATCATTTCAGTGAACAACTGCAGAGCAGGAGTGCAGATCTGACTCCAGTTAGCAAAGGGTGAGGACAAAAGGTGCAGGGTCTTCCTCTGAAGGGTGGAGGGGACTGCAGGGATCTGAAATGAGATGACAGCCTGCTGCTCTCCTCCAAAACACCTGCCTGCTTGGATCCAAGAGCACATTGCAGCTCTTCAGCAAGCCCCTATAGCTCATACAGCACAGATAAGTTACTACTTAAGGGGAGTAGGCAGATGCCTTAATCAGGTAGACAATTATGTATTTAATAAATTACACAGGGAGAAAAGACAGGACTATGCCTATAGCAGAGAATGATCCTGAATTGCTAGCTGAAGAGGTACAGCCCTTCAGTTAGGCTCTGCTAAGATGGAGATGTATGGAGAAAGCCATATCAAGGTATCCATGAACAAATGAAAAAGGGAGTTTTGGGAAGGTGGTTGAGAAGAAAAGTAACAGTGAGATACCTCCTTCCGACCTGGGAACCTGCAGACTAGTCCAGATTAAAACAGAGTGATAACGTGCAGAAGAATAGCTCTTCAGAAGAACTCTGTGTGGGGACAACTCCTATTACAGAATTAGGAGTTCCTTACTAGTGTTGTATTAGTCACTGGCAAAGTCTACTACGCTAATTCAGAAAAAAGCATTCTTATTCCACACATCATTTCAGAATAATCCTGTGTCAATAGAACCTTCAGGGAGAGGGCATAAAATCCTCATTAGCAAATAGTTTCTGATAGCCAGTAAACTCTGATGAATTTAGAGAGCTTGACCAGTGAAGGTACTTAGTAAAACAGAATATGTGCCTATGCTGCAATCAGTGTGTGACTGCAGCTTGTAGGGACAGTCTGGAGTTAGTTTCTGACTAAATTATTTGGAGAAAGCTGTTGTAGGAGCTCAGTGTGGCTATCTACACAAATGGTTACCGAGATTCCCAAACCAGCTTTGCAGCCTCTGCTGACCTAGATGGCAACATCTTCTATACACTATCTAGCTGACTTTAAGCTAGCTTCACTACATCTACTTAAGCTATACTTATGCCTTTGCCTTCAGGGTAGAGATGCCATGAACTATGTTACCTGATTATGCTCCCACGGCTCGTGAAGGAAATGTAAATACTGCGACTATAGCACGACTAAAAATCCTCCACTGAGCATTTTTTCTTGTTTCCACCCTTGAAGGCATGTGCTTGTGCATATTACAATCAGCTACAGCCTTCTAGGTACATCTACTCTATTGTAGAGAGAACTCCACTACCTACAAGCATAGGTGTTTCACACTGGCCAGCTCTTGGCCAGTCTTAGTTATATCTCTTCTACTTGCAGCCACTTTTTGATGCGCACCACTGGTATTTTGTGCACAGTAAAGAATTTTGCTCACAGTGATTCAACTGCACAATTGTTGGCAGTTTTAGCATGGACAGTGCTGCCAACAGAAGCCTCAGGAGCAACGATAATTGACACAATACCTAGCACAATGCCAGCAACTGGCAAGGCTGTCTACAAATACAGCTCTTAGTACCACTGGCTGCGCTGAGCAAGGATGGAAAACTTCCTGCAGCTTCCTTGGTACAAGCACGAGTGCAGAGTCATTCCTTGGGTTTTCAGTTTGTCTTGTTGAAGCAAAGGACAACAGGGGAGGCTGCTGAGCGATGCTGTCTGGCAATGTTCCCATACTGAAATACAGCAGAAGATAACTGCAATTTTGTCAGGAAAGTTTTCCTCCTCGGTTTTGTTTGTAGATTTTATACTGTGCATATACAATGCTCTATGGGAAGTATAGCAGCTCTTCTTTTCAACTAAAGTTCAGAAATTTCTTTGGTCTAATGCCTCTTTGCTGGTGTACGTTTTTGTTCCTAGGTACACTTCTGTTAAGGTATTTCATGGCCTTAGCATTCTGTCAATTATAATTTATTAAATAAAAGGGAGGCCTTTACACATTCTTTTACCTCTCATTGAGAATCGTTGATAATTTATGGGAGAACAAATAGCACCTGTTAAATTTTGGAATTAGTGGATTTCTAACCTTGCATTCTTCACACCGATTTTCTACCTCAACTTTTTGAAAGCTGAATTTCAAGGCACAAATCAAATGGTATAGCCTTTTCTGATGCAGCAGAAAAGCCAAACTTCTTCTTAAACCAACTCATGAGTCACTGATGGCCACACTACTGCAATGAACGTAAGTGAGCAGACTATGTATACTGAACACTCTTATCAGCTCTTCCAAGGGGTTTGTAAATGACAAAACAAAGTGGTGGTACAATAACTACTATGAGAGCAGACCAGAATTTTAAGGCTTATGTGCTTTTTCATGAAAGAAACAGTTGCAGTGATTTAATATGTTACCAGTCCTTACTCTCCCTCCCTGACCAGTCCAGTTATCTTATCCAAACCTTTCAAAAGCAACGTTTAAGTGCTCCTAAGCCACTATCATGATAAATCTGGAAGCTTAGCATCAACTGCCTCTCACAGCAGTTTAAGTTCAGCTACTAGACTACTAGATTTCACATGGAAGTGGCTGAAGGACCATTCTGCTTTACTGATTCAGCAGGTGAGGATGTGAAGCATGTGGTTGTGTTCACCTCTGGCAGAAGGACAGCAACAAAGAGTTGGGCGGTAACAATTTAAACTGTTGCAGCTTTTTTTTTTAACTGAATGTGTATCTAAGACCAAAATTACAATTTTGCAAAACCGAAGGGAATAAATCTGGAGTTAATCTCTGCAGATGATTATCAAGTTAATTACTGAACCAACATTTTTTTAAGACCTATGTAATTTTAGGGACTACTAACTGGTTACAAGCTACTTTAATAAACCTAATCAAATAAACCAATCATTTGTAAGAGTCGTGAAAGAAAAACTATTCTCTTTGGCTAAGCAGTTCTCCATTATTGGCTGGATGCTTTTACTACTGACTGGAGACAGAGCCCTACTAGATGGACTCAAGCCAGGATGACAAATTCCATATTCCAGATGGAAAAAATATTTTCCACCAGGCTAAAGCAAAGAAATCCACAAACAAATGAATGATTATCTTTCAGAGATAAAACTCTCTCATACAGAAGATTCCAGTCTTGTGACTACAATTTGTTGGAGTTTGAACTGAATATTCTTTATTTTCAAAGATAATGAGTTTGGATTTGGGCTGGTCAATAACTTACAGTAACTGTAAAAGTGTCAAAACCTAATGTGCTTAATGTTAGGAGAAAATAGTAAGGGACAAATTTTAAAAGGTCATTATCAAAATTTTTCCGCATGCACTAAGAATGGACACTATCTACTTGAAGAAAGGTTTGAAAGGTTTGATTTTTATTTGCCACTGACCTAACATGTTGATAACATGTCAGTCTGCACTCCTGCATGTATGCAGCAAGAAGAAACAGCTGAGTGAAATACCTAAATATTTGAAAGACTTATGTTAATCATCATTAAAGTATTTTTATACCCTGACTGACCCTGCTGGAAGAATTTGGAGCTTGAACACTTGCCTGTTTTTTCCAGTTATACAAAGAAGTACTACTTTTTGTTAGTATAAGCTTTCTATCTGTCAAAGAATGCAGGGCATTCCTCCACCTTTTCCTGCATGATAGTGGTGGGAACACTGGTTCGGAAAGCAGGACTAGTAGCCTTGGGTTGAAGGAAAGTATCTGGGCATATGAAATGACCTACAGTTGACTTCACTGCAGAGTGAAAATTATTTACGCTCAAATGATGTCCCCTTGAGACAGTGCACTTTAAAACACTTGCATGCAACACCAAGATTTCTGGGGGAATACCCCAGGATTCTCAGCACTCTACTAAGCTGAGATGTACTGCAAGTTTCTTTACGGGGAAAAAAAACAGTAGGAAAACTGGTTTGTCATTTCAGGATGTAGAGATATGTAACAGATACTGAGATTGGTACAGATGGAAATGTGTGCATGAAAGCACCCAAAGAAACAATGGAGCAAGGTAACAAAGCTGCAGCATGGTGGAAGTGCCATTCCTCTTCCTGTTATCTCAACATTAAGACAGACCATAATCGTAAAGATATGAAGAATGAGGAAGCAAATAGAATGGGCAGCAGCCTTGTTTAAGATTCACAGAGGATGAAGTAAACAAGCTTCTGAGGCAAAAGGATCATTCCATAACTGTTGACTCCTAAATGGTAAAAAAAACTGCCCCAAACTCAAGAGGAACACAAGAGATGAAGTGAAGACCTGACAGCCAGTTGTCCATTGCCCTCTATATTACATACAGGTGATCCTGGCCAAATTGCTTGGGCACAGACATGTCTTAGTACTTCTAAGTATGTGGGCATCAGAGTATGAATGGGTAGAATCAACTTTTTCAGAGGTTTGTAAATTACAATCATGTTCTGCCTGCAAAAGGTCATTGTATTGCCTTTGGTTCCTACACGGACATGTGTCTTCCATCATGTGATATTGTGTTGTGAACTTATTTAATGGGTTTGCCTTTGTCTAGCAGAATGACTCAGAAATTTTCTCAGATTCTGTTCTCACAATACTTCCTTCAGCATTTTCAAATTCAGATAATTGTGGGAGAATGTTGGAGGATTTCCAATATATACAGAAAGGCAAACTTAGCTAATGGATATAAAAGTGGAATTTGGTAAATCTGGATGGAAATGTATGGCATGATTGCTTATGGCAGATAAGGGCCAGTTCTGATCACTCCGCTGGTCCCTTGCAAATCAATATCCTGTACTGCTGTGACCATTGTGAATGATATTGTCATATAGCTGTGTATGGCAGAATTGCTGTCTGGACAGCTGAGGACATAAACTCATGTCAGCTTTATGCATTGCCTTCTGCTAGGCCAGACAACTTGAGTTGAAAGCTCCACTACAATTAGAGATATGCATTCTTCTGTGAACAGTAATTTTAAGGCAATATTCAGTAAAGCAAAATGCAGAAGAGTCTGATTAGAGGGGGCACAGCCACTGGGTGTTGCTCAGTTGTCCGGAAGGGACAGAGATGACACTGTTACAAGAGATGCCAGCTATCCGTGTTTCTGATATAGTTTATATTTAAGATGAAGACTGCACCTGATTTTAGCTTATGGGAAGTATAAATCTCACATTTTTAAGCTACTTGTTTATTTCATTTTTCTCTGCTTTTTCAAAACAAGGAGTAACTTCATCTGGATATACTTCATCTGGATGTCCCTAAATAAAAGAATACCCCTTAACCTTTAGTGAAAGATAGTAAAGGATAGAGAGTCTCTGGAGATAGCAGAGGCCCCTTTCCAGAAGCATGGAGAGACGAGTCCTTACCCAAAGGGATATAGAAAAGAACAAGAACAGAAGGCCAAGAGGAAATGAACCAACTGTATCAGCTGTTGACAACCTGACAGACAGCATCTGGAGTGGATATTGTTCACTTTAACATGAAACTCCCAGACCTGTTTGCCCCCATTGCAGTATCAATCAAAACCTTTGCTGGCCTCAAAGATACTGAGCACGAAGTTTAGGAAAAATGTAATGATCATAACAGTTTCCTGCCTCATCTTTTTGCTACACAGTACAGTCCTGCTTTCCTCTCTCTACTTGCTAACCTAAATCCTGATAGGAAGCATTGCTGTCTTTCATTGTGCAATATTGTGTCATGGATTTATTTACTGGGTTTGCCTTTCTCTTAAGTAGCATGGCTCAGAAATTGTCTCTGACTCTGTTCTCATAGTTCTTCCTTCACTAAACAAACTGTAACCCAGCACATCACAAGAGATGGCATCTTCTAGCTATGGAACTTGTGTTCTTCCATACTCCTTTGCTTTTGCTTCCACATATGCTTCCTTTTGGGGACAAGTGGGCAATCTTGGTGAAAACCAGAGTGCGCGCACACACACAAAATCAGATGTTTTCATACCTTAAAAAGTTTGAGAAATATAGCCTATTTCCCACTTCCACAGAATTCTGCAGCCTTTGCTGGTAGAAAGCTTCGTTAGTTATGTCTGCACCCAGCTGCAGACACAGATATAGTCTGAGTGCTTATAGCCTTCACTTTCCCATGAGAGAATCAATTTGCAATATGCTGTAACCCTTATGTGTATTTCATCACTACTTTATGCAATAAACCAAATGTTACTCCTTATGCAATATATTTACTAACACCCATTTGTGAGGAATACTCCTCTTCCTCCTTTCTTTTCTCTTAGCTCAGCAGGAACTACGGTGCTAAAAAGGGTTGGGGTTTTTGGTTTTTTTCTTTTAACGCAATTTCATTTTCTTGGTTAGAGTTTCTGAAGTGATCAAACATGACCTGCTTAGAGGGGGGCTGGTCCAGACTCAGTGGAAGTCTGTGCCTTACACAGAAAGATCACCTCCGTAATAGGCATTACCCAGATCCTGCTGAATTCTGAACTCCAAGAAATGAGAATACTAAATAGCATTGTACCTTCCTGTGTGGCAACAACTCCCAAACCAGCTTATTGCCCAGCTTGTAGAATGTAAGTGGGAGCAGCTGATCACCCATAGTTTGCCTTTCTCCGAGGCAATAGCTACTATGGCACTTCTTCAGGCTTTCTGAAAGCTGCTGTTATCCAGAAAAGAAGGGGCAAGCTCTTGTCTGGAAAAAAAAATGGCAACAGGGCATATCACCACATGCTGCCCCCCTCCAAAGACCAAACAGGTCTTTATATAGGCTTAATTTTATATTGGTATGTAAGCAACACATTTAATGCCACTATCAGTTGCTTAGAAAAATACCACTCAAATATAATACCCTTTGATGATTCTAGTCTATTAAAGTACTTCTGTTGCCTTCATAGCACATTTTTGAACTCCTTTTAAGAATGCATTAGGCAGTGTGACTGACACTTATAACAGTGGTTGGATATTCTTTTATCCTTTCTTAGGAGAAAGGTTATATACTTTAGTGTTTTAGCACCATTTTTTTCTTTCATGCCATTGTTTCTCAATGCCTATTTTGCTACTTATTTATACTATATTACAGAGGCTTTGCTGAAGAAGTGTGCCTGGGATTTAAGGTGACAGGTGGTGAAATTTATTGTAGTCCTTAGTTCTTGTAGGAGTTCATTCCCGATGTAATGGATTATTCTGGGACCACACTCTCTGTGACATTTTATACATATATAAGCCCTAAAACACAGCACTAAAGGAGAGGCTGTGAGCAGCTGTGTGCTAATCCAAGAAAAGTCTGAGGGAAGAACTAGGTTTTATCTGTCTGGAGCCCTCCTTTTCCCTGTGGCTGATTGTGAGAGTGTGCTATGTTACCCCTTAACAATCTGTAGTAAATCCTTCCCTTCTTTCCCCTTTTCCCTGCGTATATGGAGACAGGAAAATGTTTGCAAATCGCTGCCTTCCACCTCAGAACATTACTCTTCTAAACCATTCTCTAGGATCTGAAAATGTGCTAATCCTTAATGATCAATGGTATACTGCCCCTAGATATATCCATTGTGGAGCCAAATGAAGTAAGTGGGGAGGAGTGACTGACAAATTACTCTGTGACCACACACGGAAATGTTTCTGTTAAGACATGTAACTTATTTTCAAAAATTCTAACATTTCAAGCAGCAATCTCCTGAGACAGAATTTCTGACCTTTACTATCTTTAACAAGGGTTTTCCATATGAATCTATGCCATTACCAAAATGCTGATGATGAATAGGCATTTGAGACATACCTTCAACACACCATTTATAAGATGCATGTCATTATTGTGAACCTAGAAGCTTTGTCCTGAAATAGGTGCAATTTCACTGCATATACTAAGCAAAGCATACGATGATACCTGAGCAAATGCCGCTGAGGCATTACAGATGATAGGATATCAACGTACTTAAGAAATAAAAGTAAAGAGCACTTGAAACTCTATCAAAAAGCTGTCCTTCTTTCAAAAAAACAGATAAAAGAAACAAAATAGTATATGTCTACATTAGCAAGTAATGTCATAGAAAAGGAGTGGATCTCTAGAGCAAAGCAATTCATTTTGAGCTTTGCCCCATGCTAAACATTTGGGGTTTTTTTGGTTTTTTTTTTTTACATTAGACTATCTCTAGTCTGCTTCTGTATGACTAACCATCATTGGCAGTTGGAGCATATTTCCAATTTAGTTTCATCCAAAAGGAATCCAGTTCATGTGCTCTGAGACCACCCTGCGCTGTAAACCAAAGTGCGGGAAGTGGGGACAATCAGAAGGTTTGCTGGAAAGTACACTCCTGATCCAAACTAAAATGTAAATTTTAAGCCTAGAAGACTAATACCAGGATACTAAAGCAACTTTTTGTGAGGTCACCTAAATAACAAATAAAAGTTATCTGCAAAGTCATCTACCTTTTTTTTTCCTCCTACTTGCTTGTTTTGCCTGTGAAGAGATCCCCCATAAGCATTCACAAAGATACTTTGTCTCTCTTTCAAATTTGTTCCTTATATATAATTTATGCTATCAGGGAAGTTGCAACCATGGTGAAAACTACTTATTTTGCTCACCAATAACTGTCTCCTTGGACAGCCTCATCTTCCTGTATCCAACTGTTTTCTCCTCTAAGAATAAGTTTATAGAGAGATCTCTAAGAGAGACCTCTTAAGAATAAATCTAAGAATAAGACAGAACTTCAGGTCAACAGCTGACTTCTTCCTATGGTGTTTGCAGAGTGCTGACAGAATCAGATTCTGATCTGATTCTGATCTGGTTGTGGTATGGATGTAATTGTAACACATAATTAATAGTAAAGCCATCCTGACATCCAGTTAACTACATCTCAGTCAATGCTCCAAAAAAGAAACCAGGTTATTCACAACCTTCCTTAATCTCACATGCAAACTTTTTAAAAAGTGAGATATAGCCAAAAAAGACTTCTCATGCAGAAATATGTTACCATGTAGTCTGTACTTGCCTCCTTAAATCTCAGCAAGAAACAGATTCTGCATAAAAAAAGAGAGTACAGATGCCCTGTTCACAGTTTTCATTGCTCTCCTGTCCTCACAATGCACTTCACAGCAGAAATTAAGGAAGGCAAAACACAAAATAGTAAGTCCAAATGCTAGCATTCTGAGCAGGCAGCGAGAAACTTGAGGTAGGATTAGAATTCAGCAGTTCTGATTCCCTGAATTATTTTGGCCAAGTCACTTAGGCCCTTCTCACATTACATTTCCAGCTGTATGGAGAAATAGTTCAAATATGTAAGCTTAGATTTTTCGAAAGCCCCCTGTGTTAGGGATTTCCTCAACTGATGCTCAATCTCAGACACCTTTTAAAGAGGTTCTCTGCAGCATCTCAAATTTCAAGGTGCTTTTAAAAGTCAGGCTTTATTTAATTTGACCCAGTTGTGCTGCCTTCTGGCAAAGCCATCATTTTGCTAAAACTTTTTTCCTTTAAGGAGACCCTTTAGATAATATTTAAATGTATGTCAAATAAGGCCTTGACAGTATCCCATGATACTGGGAGTCCCTGTACTCATATTTAGCTCAGTTGTCTCTCACTGAAGTCCTACCTATATACCGCAATTTACTCCCATGCCAGCAAATGAAATCACATGAATGGAGTTTTCACCTGCTTTCTCAGTTTCCTCATCTGCAGAAGAAAAAGAAGTGGCAGAGAGATAACAATACTTGCTGGCTGTTCAGTGGACTCAACACTCCAGCTATTGCATTGAACCAGCAACGAAGTGCTAATGCTACTGATTTGCATGATGCCTATGGTGCAGTTTCACAGTCAGTATAAAGTAATCTTTCAGCAACAGGGCTTTGATTTCTATGACCATAGGACCCTGTTTGAAGATCAACAACTGATTTGGAGAGATGGGATCCAGCTCACTAAATGGGGCACATGCATCTTTGCCAACAGGCTGGCCAACCTGACAAGGAGGGCTTAAACTAGGAAAGATGGGGGAAGGGGAGAGTTACAGAGACCATGAAGTCAGCAAAACAGGGCTCAAGTGAGGACACCTCCAGCAATTGCATGCATCTAAGGAAGTACCTACAAGACAACACTATGGAGAATCCTCTTGCACCCCCTCCTGGGAAATCAGCATGCTCAAATACCTCTCTGAAGTACCTGTACACAAATGTACACAGCATGGGGAATAAACAGGAAGAATGAGAGATCTGTGTGCAGTCGCAAGGCTATGATCTCATTGCAATTACAGAGACACGGTAAGATAGCTCGCATGAGTGGAATGCTGCCATGGATGGCTACATGCTTTTTAGGAAGGACAGGCCAGGAAGGTGAGGTGGGGGAGTTGCCCTTTATGTGAGAGAGCAACTCGAATGTATTGAGCTCTGCCTAGGGGTGGATGATGAGCAGATGGAGATCCTATGGGTAAGGATTAAAGGGCAGACTAACATGGGTGACGCTGCTGTGGGTGTTTGCTGCAGGCCATCTGATCAGGAACAGGAAGTAGATGAGGCCTTCTACAGACAGCTGGAAGTAGCCTCATGATCACAGGCCCTGGTTCTCATGGGGGGCTTTAACCACCCTGGTATCTGCTGGAGGAAATACACAGCAAGGCACAAGCAATCCAGGAGGTTCCTGGAGAGCACTGTTGATAACTTCCTGACACAAGTGATGGAGGAGCCAACGAGGAGAGGTGCACTGCTGGACCTTGTACTAACAAACAGGGAAGGGTTGGTTGGAGACGTGAAGAATGCGGGCAGCCATGGCTGCAGTGACCATGAGATGATGGAGTTCAGCATCCTGCAAGGAGGAAGCAGGGATATAAGTAGGATCACAACACTGGACTCCAGGAGAACAAACTTTGGCCTCTTCAGGGACCTTCTTGGAAGAATCCCGTGGGTCAGGATCCTAGAAGGAAGAGGAATCCAAGAGAGCTGGTTAATATCCAAAGATCATTTCCTCCAAGATCAAGAATGGTGCATCCCAATAAGCAAGAAGTCAAGCAAAGGGGGCAGGAGACCTGCATGGATGAGCAAGGAGCTCCTGGCAAAACTCAAACAGAAGGAAGTGTACAGAAGGTGGAAGCGGGGACAGGCCACTTGGGAGGAATATAGGAGCGTTGTCTGAGTATGCAGGGATAGGACTAGGAAGGCCAAGGCACATTTGGAGTTTAATCTGGCAAGGGATGTCAAGGACAGCAAGAAGGACTGCTTCAAATACATCAGCAACAAAAGGGAGACTAGAGAAAATGTGGGCCCGTTACTGAATGGGACAGAGACATTTGCCAGGGTGGCAAAGGACACAGAAGAAGCTGAGGTACTGAATGCCACCTTTGCTTCAGTCTTTACTGCTGAGACCAGCCCTCAGGAATCCCAGACCGTGGAGACCAGGGAGAAAGTCTGGAGAAAGGAAGACTTTCCCTTGGTGGAGGAGGATTGGGTTAGAGATCATTTAAGAAAACCTGACATCCACAAGTCCATTGGCACTGTTGGGATGCACCCACGAGTGCTGAGGGAGCTGTCAGATGTCATTGCAAGGCCACTCTCAATCATCTTTGAAAGGTCATGGTGATCAGGAGAGGTGCCTGAGGACTAGAAGGTGGCTAATGTCACTCCGGTCTTCAAAAAGGGCAAGGAGGAGGACTCAGGGAACTATAGGCTGGTCAGCCTCACCTCGATCCCCAGGAAGGTGATGGAACAGCTCATCCTGGACACCATTTCTAAGCATGGGAAGGATAAGAAGGCGATCAGGAGTAGTCAGCATGGATTCACAAAGGGGAAATCATGCTTAACCAATCTGATAGCCTTCTGTGATGGAATGACTAGCTGGGTAGATGAGGGGAGAGCAGTGGATGTTGTCTCCCTTGACTTCAGGAAGGCTTTTGACACCGTCTCCCATAACGTCCTCATAGGTGAGCTCAGGAAGTGCGGGCGAGATGAGTGGACAGTGAGGTGGATTGAGAACTGGCTGAATGGCAGAGCTCAGAGGGTTGTGATCAGTGGCACAGAGTCTAGTTGGAGGCCTGTAGCTAGCGGTGTCCCCCAAGGGTCAGTACTGGATCCAGTATTGTTCAACTTATTCATCAATGACGTGAATGAAGGGACAGAGTGCACCCTCAGCAAGTTTGCTGATGATACAAAACTGGAAGGAATGAGTGATACACCAGAGGGCTGTGCTGCCATTCAGAAGAACCTGAACAGGCTGGAGAGCTGGGCAGAGAGGAACCCCATGAAGTTCAACAAAGGCAAGTGCAGGGTCCTGCATCTAGGAAGGAATAACCCCATGTACCAGCACAGTTTGGGGGTCAACCTGCTGGAAAGCAGCTCTGCGGAGAAGGACCCGGGAGTCCTGGTGGACAACAAGTTAATCACGAGCCACCAATGTGCCCTTGAGGCCAAGAAGGCCAATGGTATCCTGAGGTGCATTAGGAAGAGTGTCACCAGCAGGTCAAGGGAGGTGATCCTCCCCCTCTACTCAGCCCTGGTGAGGCCACATCTGGAGTACTGTGTCCAGTTCTGAGCTCCCCAGTACAAGAGAGACATGGAACTACTGGAAAGAGTACAGCAGAGGGCTCTGAAGATGATTAGGGGACTGGAGCATGTCTCTTATGGGGAAAGGCTGAGAGAGCTGGGCCTGTTTAGCCTGGAGAAGAGAAGACTGAGAGGGGATCTTGTCAATGTATACAAATATCTTAAGGGAGGGTGTCCAGAGGATGGGGCCAGACTCTTCTCAGTAGTGCCCAGTGATAGGATGAGAGGCAACAGGCACAAACTGAAACACAGGAACGTCCATCTGAGTATGAGCAAAAACTTCTTTACCATGAGAGTAACAGAGCACTGGAATAGGATGCCCAGAGAGGTTGTGGAGTTTCCGTCCTTGGAGATAAACAAAAGCCATCTGGATAGGATCCTGGGCAACGTGCTCTAGGTGACCCTTTTTGAGCGGTGGGGTGGACTAGATAATCTCTAGAGGTCCCTTCCAACCTCAACCATTCTGTAATTCTGTGAAACCAGATGCTCACTGCTGCCGTTCCTGCTCTTACCCTGGCCATGTGTTCACCCCTGTGCCAGGCTTAGAGACCCTGGAAGTCATGCAGTGAGTATGTTCTGCCTGATGATCTGGCTGAAAACAAACTTCGCTAAAAAAGAGAAACAGCTAGATTAGGAACGTGATTCAGCTCCTCATTGACCATACGAACATTTAGTGCTGACACAGTGGCAGGGCAGAAACAGTGGCTGGCAAGAGGGGAGATCAGGCCTACTCCTTTCAGCATTAATATGGTCTTATATTGGCTTAAGCTGCTCACAAAAACATATTCTGAAACTTGTTTCAAAATGGCATTAACAGCATAATGACCTTTGAACTGGCCCACAGGGTATATAAGACAGAGTGCTAACTGTAGAATGTGTTGAAATACAACTCTGACCTGACGGGGCAGTACTGTTGCCTTTCTTTTCTCCCATTTCTGAACACGTGGCTATGCCGCTTTAGCTACAGACACCATTGGGAGTACCTAGTTTAGTAAATAGCAGCAAAGTGTATTTGCTGGATATCCCTAAAATGTTTGGATATTGTTGCCTTTTGGTCATGTGGGTAAGGAATATATCCACCAGTTTTAGAACTGACTGCAGGAATGCAAACAGGCACCCACATGGCCTCAGCAGATCTTCCATCTGCCTGTTCCTTCTTTCCCTTATACAATGTCCCTAACACACTGTGAATTAGTAAGTAACCTGGCCCCAGCTTCTGCCTCCAAAAGTAAAAGTTTTATGGTCATCAAACATTCCACCCACCCATTACTAGATATTCTGTACAGTACTGTGGTTCTCAGCATCCAGAAAGAATGAAGGATATAGAATTTAAGATCTCCAGAGCTTCCCAAGATTGCCTGAGGGTTATCTGCCATAATGACTGAGTAAATCAAGCAAAACAAACAAAAATCTTCACTACCACAGAAACTGATCAGTGAGCTAAAACAGCTTGGCACAGTTCCTGTCTCAGTGGATTCACCTCTGAGATATCCAGAACCTTGAGGATAATATTGTTATTAATTGCTTAAAGTCTCAAAAGAATGAGCGTAAAGAACAAAGGAAAAAAAACATATGGTGACCTGACAGAAGTCCCTGAAAAAGGAGGCCAGGCAGCTCAGGTGAGAAGAGACATTCCTGAAGATTACAGGCAAAAGCAGAGATTGCTTTCTTTCACTGAAGACTTGAAGGAACTTTTAAGCCCTACAGTGGAAGACACAGAGGAAATGAATGATAATAAACATCTCTCTTCCACCTCCTTTGGCACCTGTAGTCACTCACAGAAGGCTTATGCTTTACTACACTCACTAAGCTTCAGCTCATTGTTGAGAGCAGCAGTTTGCCTTGACTCCCTCCCACATAACTGAAAACTGCAGCTTCTGGATCACAGTCTCCTCTGATCCCTGTGCCTCAGACATGGGCTTGGAGCTACTCCATTCTAGCCCCCCAAATTCCTCTGAGATCACAAGGGGAAAGGCCAAGACAACATGTAATGAGGAACTTCATTGAACTGAGCCAAACGCTGGAAGCCTTGGAAATGAGATGTCTCCTTCCATTTTACTGAAAACCCCTGTTGGCCCTCATTTAAGCACTTGTACTTTCAGGGAAATAAAAGATCGTTGTAAAATTTGCAGGTCTACTATTTCTATCTAAAAGCCAAAGTATTTTCTGCAGACTAAAACCTTCTTTTTCATTTCCTTTGGTATACCTACAGGTCTTCAAACTCCACATTTAGGCAATAATCTGTCTGGGCTGCAGGACTACAACAAAATATATGATGAAAGCACACCCCACATCCTCCTGGAAATTTATAGCATGCAAAACAGCACATGCTGTAGCACTGTTTCACAAGATGACATGTCAAAAACCATTGACAAATCCCCCTGACCTCCAATAATTCAATCAGTTCCACTATTCCATGTAAAATTAATAAAAATGTATCAAGCCAGCTACATAACTGCTGTTACCTATGATTCAGAGAATTTACCTACCATTCTATATGAATTACTAAAAAATGCATAGAAAATGATAAGCAAATGCCGCAGAGGACAGAAATAGCCCAGCAGGGCAAAGTGCTGAGGGAATGCTGCCATGCCCACGGCAAGCAAGAGAAAAGTGTTCAGCGGGACAGAACTTATTTTGGGCTTAGTGCCATCTTAATGTTCTTTTCTTCTGGGGAGGGCTTGCTATATGAGCACAATTTTAGTTTTCCCACGACTTACCATGTAGACATATTCTAAGCCAAAGGTAAAATGCTGTACATTCCTGAGTACTGGAGGAATGCACGAGACAGACTGCCATAGGATGCCTGCTCAGTTGCAACATGAAGTTCAATACATTCTACAATGGTTAGTTGACAGTGTGAGAATGACGCTAGTTATCCAAAACCTGGCAGATTATGAATTCTTTCTACGGCATTGTAATATGTGGGAACAATTCCACCTTACCCTAGGCCTAGAAGATGCAAGGAGATTATTGGCCCACAATACTGGATATGTATCTCTGAATGCATCATGACTTCCTTTAAGTATAGGGAATAATCTCCTATGAATGTACCTGATACGTTGCAAAGCAAAAGCTATGATTTGCATGTCTATGCAGCATTCCAGTGCTGCATTTCAGGATGAAACACTTGCAACCAAACTGTCAGGGTGCCACAAGAGCTGTCAGCTCCCTGGGTGCCGGAGCGCTTGGGAGCCATGGAGGCTCCCCATGGTGGCAGGGCAGGGCCTCGCCAGCCAGGGCCCATCCCACCACCCCATGAGGGAGCAGGGCAGCCAGGGGCAGTAGGAGGCAGCCCCAGTCCCGGGCATCAGACACCTTCATGGGGATGAGGCTGGGATGAGGCTAGGGACTGAGGTCTGAATTAGGCCTAGTGAGGCTAATTGGGGTCAGACACAGCCAGGCAAGGCCCAGCCAGGCAGTAAGCCTGTGGATTGGGGTCTGGATCAGCAGGGCCCATGGCCAGGCAGGGTACACTGCAGCTGAGCTGGAGACTGACACTGCTATGGCATTGCTGGGGCAGGGAGTAGTGGCCCTGGATTGGGGCTCCTGTGCCTTTAGGCAGGGGATGGGCGGAGGCCCAAGGTGAGGCTGCTCAGGGTCAGGGCCAGCAAGGCCTGTTGGTGCCCTCAGGGCCCTGACACAAGCTAAGCTTCCTATGCAGAAGTGAACCACCAGAAACGTGCTGTTTTTGCATTAGACAAACCCCAAACTGCATGTCACAGACGGAGAACAAGAAATTCCAAAACATTGCTACAGGTCAATATCTTCTGCAATGGCAGGGTACTGATTAGGTGAGATTTATGCTGGGGAGATAATAATCACTAGGTAAATACAAAGAAATAATGGATAAACAGTGGGAAAAATGATGCAGTCACATTTCAGGAAATTCTGAATGGATGTTTGCAGCAGTTTATCTGAGGCATTCTTTGCTTATCTGCATGTTTGATGAACATGATGCTTTATTCCAAGCAAACCTTCAAGACTATGCAATGATAGTAAACGTATTAGAGAATACTAAATGCTGTGGCTGCTATTTTACTTCTCTGGTGTGCACTTTTGAGTTTTTGTGCAGACTTGATTGCCTTTAAACAATTTTCTAATTGAGATGGTCATTCATGGTAATACCTACGTCTACTTGCTGAGCTGAACATTCATCTACTCTGCATAATGTATAAGCTGTAAGCATCAGCAAGCCAGCTAATTCTTTGCAGAGTAATAAATCAGCACATGTCTTCACGCTGAAAATTACTAAGTGTGGATAATTCCTCGCAAGTATATCTGGCAATTTGATGCACAATGCAGAACATACAATCAAGGATGCAGATGACAGAGGTTTCTTTTTTTTTCTTTTTTTTTTTTTTTACTGAAATGAAAATGCAGTATTTCATGCTTAGGTTTGAAAGAAGTATAGCTTAATAAAATAAAGCTTATGATTCAAGTCACTGCTGTACCTCACAACTAATCTATCATCTATTTTAAACTTACTGAATGTGATGAACAATGGCCTTCGATAATTATTTCCCTTACAAAGCATTGGAATCAAAGGATATGTTTTAAATGTTTGGTCACAGATATGACCATGCTGATGAATTGCAAATAGCCAGCTTTAAGTGGCTGATATGCATTCTTTGATAGTTGTAATGTTTATAAACTCTCTTTTTCATAGCAATCCTGATGGGTGAAAAGCACTTAATACCAGGATTATTGGTGTGCCTGCATATAAGTTAAAAGAAAATTTGTCTGTGTGCAAATATAATCGCTAATGAAGGAGAAGACAATTGCACAGGTCACTCAGAGATGACTTTGACAAACAGGTGTAACAGATGTTGTTCACCAAAACTGGTACTACTTCTCATAGCCCACTAAAATGCAACTTGACTTGCAGAGTCTATACTGAGTCTTCCAAAATTTGCCAATCATATTCCAGGCAAGCAGTGGCAAAAAACCCACTGCTGTTTACAGCAAAATGCACACACAATATCCCACCCAAATTCTCATATTGGCTTAATCCTTCAAGGGGCCACATAGTTAAACTTCAGTCAGAGATAACAGAGCTCACTTAGAGCCAAAAAGCCTGACAGAGATTTCCTTTGTTCAATATCTGAGTTTTAACAGATCAACACTCTGTAACAACACTCAAGACTATGAAAAGCTCAGTCTTCACTCTCCTAGCATTTTAGGAAGGCCTCAGCACTTTGTAGGTTTAGACACATACTTGGCAGCAGATATCAAAACTAGTAAGTGTTGCCAAAAGCAAGTTGGTAACTTATCTTGTATGATCAAGGTCCTGTGTCTGTGTTAACATACTCATTAGTGCATTCCTATGTAGCAGATTATTCCGTGGCTTCCAATTAATTCAACAAAATTCTCATTTTCAGTAAGTAAGCCATACATAGCTTTAATTCCAACTTGTGCAGGTTCAAGAAGATTAATATATGGCTTCTTCACCAGAACATTTCTGTTTTTCAACACTCTGGCCTATGAAGGAATGGTTCATTACAAATGCTTCCTGTTTGAGGAGCTGGCTGTCTATCTCAGCCTTCTCCTCCAACTCCCATGCTACAACCTTTGGTTGTTATTACTAGCCTCTGCGCTCCCCAGTCTCTCCTAGACATAAACATTTTCCATAACTGGATTCCTTCTTTGAAAAACTGGAGTCCAGACCATGGAAGGCTCAGCCCATGAGGAGTTCCTCACAGAGTTAATATAAAAATGCTGGCTCTTACTTGGCTGTGCATTTCCTTCTCTCTTGCCACTATATTGCTAGCTGAGCACAATGAACTCCACTACAGAGCTAATTTCAGCCCCTTCTGGGGCTCAAGGCCTTAGCAATACAGGATTCTGCTTACTGAGTTTAATACCAAAGCAAGCATTGATCAAAAGACTTTAAGTCATCACATGATAAAAGAACTCATGCAATGTGGAAGCAGAATGTTCCTCTGAATTTTTAGGGACATTTGGGAGAATTTAGCCTGACTCCTAACTGCCTTTATTACCATTATTCTGTTGGAAGATGCTATTAGCTGCCCTCAAGATCTGCTCTGGTTAAGGCTATTTTATGTGCCAAGTGCTGTTTATTCAAGCTGAATAGAAAGCAGTTTAATTAAATGGCCTTTTGGTTAGTAGTAGCTGAAACAGAGAAGAGAACAGAAAGGTTGAGTGTGAAATGTATGTCAAAGCCATACATTTGATGTGTATGTGACTGCTTAAAAGAAGCTGTGTCACTCACCACAGTAGTCAGACAGTACTACAGACCCTAATAGACAACTGTAGCGTTTAAAACCTTTGTAAATTTGACTGCTATTATGTGAGTGGGGATTCAGGAATGCAGTTGTTTATTTGCATGCCTTTATTGCAGCCGAAATATCTTTCAAATAGGTATTTTTGTAGCAAAATAAAACAACATATCCTCAACACCATTGTTGAAAAATAGAAACTATTTAGTAGTGGTCTCTGTAATCATTTTTACCTATATTTTTCGAGCGGTAAAGTGGGCTTGATATCTGAGTTTGTAGTGAAATTTAGGGCTTATTAGTTAAGGCATACTAAATAACGTCTACCACCATTCTTTGCTGTTGTACCTAAGTTTGTTTCAAGTATATAGAGGCTGCCTGATAGTTGGTGGATCTCCAAGAAAATTTCATTTTACTACCAACGCCCCAAATACACATGCATTGTGGACCATGGACCAGAATACGGTGTAACCGACACCGAGCAAAGAAAGAAACAAACTTCTGCGGTCAGACCCTGCTTCTTGTGCAAGGAGTTCAGACTACTTCTCTCGCTGCATGGCTTTGCTCTGCAGCCCGCATGCAGCTGTCTGGTGTCAAAGTAGTGCCACCTCCTGCTCAGACCGCTGAACTGCACATTGCAATCTTGCACGTCTCCCCACTCTCCCTACTTCGTTCCCTTCTTTATCCCCTCTAACCCCGTAATGTCCTGAACTTAGCTAACTCTGTTTGTTTACATAAGACTAACGTCTATTTTTCATTCCTGCTGAGATTGTTTTTTAACTTATGTTAAATACGTCGGCTGTTCTTTTCTCTTTTAACAACTAAATTACCAACTCTGATTGGTAAAAGGGAATATCTTTTATTTTGGGCATTTCTGTAGAAAGAGTCATTTTGTTTTCATTTTTCTTCTTGTTGACTGCACTACTCCTCCTTTCTGGATGTACCCAGAATTCTGCTCATGAAAACTGATAAATGAGTTAAGTCCCATTATCACTTCTGTTTCCCAGTTTCCACTTCCAATGTGCAATCAATGATTCCATATTCAGTAAGTCTGCCTTAGAGTTGCAGTTAACAAGTAAGATAAGGAAGAGAGCCATAATAATGTTTTCATTTTTTATCCACTCCTGAGTACTGTACAGATTTTAATACTTTCAGAATTTTGAATTTTTATTTTACTCCTCTCCTGGGAAGATCAGCATAAATCATATTTGTGAATAATATTTTGGTACTGTGATCCTCTACAGCGGTACTGTTGGTAGTGCATCCCATTTTGATTTCTGGCAGTACCCACATTTGTTCTTCTGTGCTATTAAAAGGGAAAGTGCTTGTGCGCTCTGCAGTAATGGTGCCTGCAGCCCAGGGGCACCGTGTGGCTGCCAGAACTGTGTGCCAGGATTTTCCTTGGAGTATTGCCCAAATGGCTAAACCAATTATTGAACGTGGGGTCTATATCTCATGCTGCATTACGCATGACTCTGAACAGCTTGTAAGGGGGCTTCTCGGTAGCAAATATGTCCTTTTTCTAAATGTTATCTTTTTAGCCATTTCAAATTCTTAGTGAACAGATCATGAACATCAAATTCATGCGTTTAATGCATGCTCCCTTTGCGTATCTCCGCAGGATGAACTCAGCTTGTTTCAGATGTTCTGAGGCAATTTTTGAAATGAGCTGGCAGGTTGCTCTGTACCGCCTTTAAATGCGGCTAAAGAGCAACAAAAACCATTTAATAACTCTCCCGGCAGTATTGTCAGTGGTTTATTTTACTTAAAGCCCCACCTCGTGGCATAAACATGTCCACGCCAATCTCACCTTCTTCTGAATAAAAACCCGCGCACTTGTACCAAACCCTGGCTCCTCCCCGCCCTCGGTAACCCACCCGGTAGAGCCCGGGGACCCGTCCGTAACACGGGCACGCCTGGGCGTAGCGACTGCCCGCTGCGAGAGCGGACCCGGACTCCGGGCCGAGTTCAAGCGCTCTCCGGGACAAGGAAGGCGAATTTCGGCTGGCCGGGAAAAGTCCAGAGCCCCTCAGACACGTCTGTCACGCAGCAGCCCCCCCCATTCCCGCCCTCGCAGGGGATCCGCGGGGTCGAGGAGCTCCGGCTGCCGCTCCCGACCGTTAGGGGCCCCGCGCCCCGCCCCGCGCGTGTGCCTGGCACGCGCCGGCACCTCACCACAGCCCGCCGACCGACTCGCGGCCCCGCCTGGCGCCAGCCGTGGAGCCCGCGCGCGCGCGCGCAGCCCTCTCGCCCTCCTCATTGGCCGCCGCGGTGGGCGGTGGCGTTGCGGGCGCGGCGGGAGGCCGGGGCGGCAGCGCATGCGCGGCGTCGCGAGGCGCGGGTTGGAAGGCGGCGGGGAGCGGCGGGGCGTCTCGCGCGGGAGCGGCCGCAGAAGCGGTAGCGCCGCCGAGTCCTCACCTGCGGCGCGAGCTGCGCCCCCTTCCCCCCTTGCCCGCCGCTAGCCGTTATCTCCTGCCCCCTCACTTCATCTGCGCGCGCGCTCGCTCACACGTACGCCCAAAATGGCGAGCAAGGAAGGTAGGAGACCCCCGCCTCCTTCTCCCTGGGCTGTGTGGGGCGGCGGCGGGGCGAGGGGAGCCGAGCGGAGCGGGGCGGGAGCTGGGAGGGCGCGGGCGGCGCGGCGGCTCACGGGGCCCTTCTCCCGGGGGCTCCTGGCTTGGCGGTGGCGGGGCGGGGGTAAGTGTCGGTTTCCTTCTGGCTGCCCTCAGAGGGCTTCGCCTCCCCTCGCCCCCCCCCCCCCCCCACCGACCCCGGTGCGTGGCAGCGCCTCCCCCTCGCTCTGCTTCCCCCCTCCCCCCCGGCGGCGCCTCCCTCCGCAACCGCCGCCGGCGCGTGGCGGTGCCGCCCCCGCCTGGCTCGGCGCGCGCTGAGCCGTTGGCTCCTCCCCGCCCGCCCCCCGCCCAGCGCTGGAGGACACGGTGGAGGAGCGCGTCATCAGCGAGGAGTACAAGATCTGGAAGAAGAACACCCCCTTCTTGTACGACCTGGTGATGACACACGCCCTGGAGTGGCCCAGCCTCACCGTCCAGTGGTTGCCTGATGTGACCAGGTGAGAGAAGGGGAGGGAGAGCTTCCTTGTTCTGCTGCTCTTTTGGTGTCTGTGCACAATGTCTGCTAGGTAATTTGAAGGTAGAACCACAAGTGACTAGAATAGTTTGGATTATACTCCTCTCTCAGTTTGTAAGAGTTTAATTTACTTAAAACTCTCAAAACCCTTTAGATAGACAGACTCTTTGAGGGGAAAAAAGCTACAAATTAATACTGTAGAGAACTGTAGCCTAACAGAGCAAGACCTGCCTTGAGATGAGAGGGAGGAAGTCTTCTGTACTTTTTTTTTTTTAAATTGATATATAAGACACCTAGCTGTTCTATAGTAACTTCTATTCAGGGAAAGAATTTACTAAATCTTACATGAAGAATGTTTTTCCTCATCTGCATTACTGATTGCTGTTCTGTAGAAGATAAAATACCTCTTCCTTTTTTTTTTTTTCTGGTTTGGCCATATTTAAGGGGATATTGTTTTAATAAGACTGTGGCCCTTAATATCCTAGTTCTGTCCCTGCCATTGTTAATCTCAGATATTCTAATTTTGCCATTCTTCTACCTCCCCCTAAAAGTTTGTAGGGTAGCTGGTTAATTTCTTAAAGAACTTTTAAGATAGGAATAGGTTCCATTCATGTGCCAGCTACTAGAAAACTTAAATTGTCAGAATAACCAATCAGGACTCCATAAAGCTAATGGACAGGTACTGGGTCCTTCATGCTACTGTATCCTGGATACAGCTTGGCTTTAAAATATCTTACCCTTAAAGTTCTTGCAATAATCAGAGGACAGTCTCTTTCCTCTGTAAAATTCCATTGACGTAAGTGGTGTTGTACTTGGTGGTTAGAGGATCACTTAATTTTGTGTGCCAGAATGTTTGGGGAAGATGTGGAGAGACGTGAACTAACTAATCATGGTATGGAGAAAATGAAGTGGGGAATCTTTTTTGAGGGTATGGAGCCCTTATGAGGAACACTTCTGCTTGCCTCGTATTTTGCAGATTGACTTAATATTCAGTTAAAAACCTGATATTTCCAATTATCCAGTGTCAAAATATGTAAGCCATTTAAGGCAAGGACTGTCTCTTTGTATGGCACCTGACATGATGGGACACCTATTCCTGATACAAGTAAGTGTGTGTGCATTGTGTGTTTTGTATTTTATTTTTTATTTTTTTTTACTTCCCCCTCAATGTATGATGATGCCTTGGAAGATGTGTAGTACCTATAGTGTTTTTTGACTGTGCATATGATTTCTGTTTATTCTTTGCTTGGGTTCAGACAGCAAAATTAATTTATTGCTTTCAGGAATGCAGAAGTTGCTTGTTTTCATTTGAGTGTTCTAACTTTCTGTTTGCAGATACATGACACTGTCTCTCTGACCTTTCCCTTATTACTAAATACTGCATTTAATGATCAAAAGGGATTTAATTACAGTTAGCTAGGATTTGTGCAGTGTTTAAAAATGAACTTCTGAAAACTAATAAAATACCAACTGGTAAAAGTTTATTGAAAGGAAATTAACTGAAAGAGGTTGCTGCTTTTCTCAGTTTGTTTTTTATAAAACATAGAATTGATTGTCTTCTAAATTGATACTATGAGATTGCAAGGAGAATTAAAAATAGGAGAAGGTACTAATATTGCCTGTAATTACTGGGCAAACCTTAATTATCTTATTCAAGCAATAGTGTCAGTGTTTACTGACTTCTGTTGTCACTGTTGGCTTGCTTGTGTCAAATAATTTAATTCACTTACTAATTCACAAGTCTGTTGTGGTAAAGGAAGGGATCTCTTACTTGAGTCTGTTTTCTGTGGGTTTGTTTTGTTTTTAAAGCATCCTGAAGAAGTTTGGATCTTCAGTGTTACTGACACTAACCAACAAACCTCTGGAACTAAGCGTTTTAATTTTATTCTGTGTTTTTTGTTTTTTTTTTATTACTCTAAACAGGCCAGAAGGAAAGGATTATGCTCTACACTGGCTGGTTTTGGGAACACACACCTCTGATGAGCAGAACCACCTGGTTGTTGCAAGAGTCCAGATTCCCAATGACGATCAATTTGACGCTTCTCAGTATGACAGTGAAAAAGGAGGTGGGCTCTGCATGCGTTGTTAGATGGTGTTTTAGCAGTAGTATTAACAGATATCCTGTCCAATGGTACTCTGACTTGATCTTGAGTAGTAAAGCTGACATGGTTGTACATTAGTTTGCACTAATTCTACATTATTAATAGCAATCTAAAAAAAAAAAAGAAATTACTTGTTTCAAAAGAATTTAAGTAAGATTGTGGTATGCATTGTCAGCATCTGTACTAGATCTGTCAGTTTTGATGAAGATTGACATGCATCTAGCTTGAATAGACTAGTACTCAAGGAATTTGTATCAGAGGATTCAGAATATTTTAAATGTTAATGCTGTGGTGCCATGTGGTGCTAGCCTTTCATAGACGTTATTGTATTGCTCTGTTAAGATGCTTACCACTGCTTCTTGAATTGGGGGGAGGCCTGAAGTGCTGCTTAACACATTTTTTTTAAAAAAAACTGATGTGATAAACTGACCTTTTTATGACAAATACAGAGTTTGGTGGCTTTGGATCGGTGACTGGCAAAATTGAAACGGAGATTAAAATCAACCACGAAGGTGAAGTAAATCGTGCTCGTTACATGCCTCAGAATCCCTCCATCATTGCTACAAAAACACCATCTGCTGATGTGTTGGTATTTGACTACACTAAACATCCTTCAAAACCAGGTTTGTCAAATTCCTTGAAATTGTGCAAAATGTCTCTTGGCATTGAGGAATAAACTTGTATTTGACAGTAAGTGGGAGGAGAGATCATGGGCTCTGGAATCAGAGTATGAAGGCCCAGTTCTTCAATGACTCTAGCTGCCTGTTTATGTTTAATATCATAACTCAGTCTCTACAAAAGCAGCGTTTTCCTATGAATTTGATGCATAAAATACAATTTCTGCAACTGAAAACAAAGTTCTTAAGGAATAATGATGCTCATATGGATTGATGTGAAGGATTAAGCTACATGAAAGGAATTTCTTCTTTCAGACACGAGTGGAGAGTGCAATCCTGACCTTAGATTAAGAGGGCACCAAAAAGAAGGATATGGTTTATCATGGAACTCCAATTTGAGTGGACATCTTCTGAGTGCATCAGATGATCATGTAAAAACAAACATCTTCTCCCTAAAATATACTAATTTATGCTGTAATAAATAATTAGGGAAAAACTGGGTTGCTATAGCTTTACATTGTTACTTGGGGAAGCTCCCATATAGTTCAGCATTCTAACATTTCTGAAGGCTGTAGTCAGCTGCATGTGTGGTGTGTGTGAGTTGTTTGTGTGTGGTATGTGGGTGTTTTGGTTTTTTCTTTCTGTAATTAACAACCAGTTTGCATCACGTTCTGGGTGAAGTGGCAGAATGGTTTAGATCTGAGGCCATAAAATTAGTAAGACTCAAAAGATTAATATCAGATTGAACTAAGACCTAACAAATTTCTTTGTGGCTTCACAAGTGAAATGCAGGCTACTGGAATAGGGATGCTTTTTGTAAATTGCTTTTGTGACCTTCTTGGAAATAATCTTTGGGCCTTGAACCTGCAGAAAACAGATCATGTAGCTCAGATGAGTTTCCACTTACTGCATAGTAGATGTTCCTTTTTAAAAACAAATACTGTTTCAGGAACGTCATCTCTCTATATGTACATCAAATGCGACTTTTTTTTTTTGAAAGGTAATACAGTTAAAACTTCCATAGCAACAAAATATGGCTCTTATTTGCAGACTGTCTGTTTGTGGGATATAAGTGCAGGACCAAAAGAAGGCAAAATTGTTGATGCAAAAGCAATCTTTACCGGGCACTCTGCAGTTGTAGAAGACGTGGCATGGCATCTCCTCCATGAATCTCTGTTTGGATCTGTGGCTGATGATCAGAAGCTGATGATGTAAGTTGGGGTTAAGCAGTTTTTGAGTAGCACCTGCTGTGTGCCGTCAGTGGACTGTTCCAGAGCACTTCTGGATTATTATAAAAATCTGAATTCTGAAATGGTTTAATGCCTCTCTCAAATGTTATCAATGGTAGTAATGCTGCAGGATCTCAGAAATCTGCATATTGTTTAATGTGCACACATTGCGGGGGGGGAATAAAATGGAATTAATATGTATTTCAGCTTTCTGATGTGAACTATTAATGTACTTTCTATGTACAACAGTCACAAAGTTCTTAAAGGTTTTGGATTAAAAACTGTGGGTTCAGACTAGTGTAAGTAATTATAAACCTAGGGTGGCTTAGGTTAGGCTGGGGGAAGCTCTCTGAAAAAATCACTTGTTTTCTTCTGACTCCTTTTTTTTGTTTTGTGTCTCTCCTCCCTGACCCTGCTCTCCTCCTCCCCCAAACCTTTATCCTGACAGTTGGGATACAAGATCTAATACTACATCCAAGCCAAGTCACTGTGTAGATGCCCACACAGCTGAGGTCAACTGTCTGTCCTTCAATCCTTACAGCGAGTTTATTCTAGCAACTGGTTCTGCTGACAAGGTTTTTGCTTGTGTATACTTTACATTTATATGTATTCTAGATAGCAGTTCTACAGACATTATAGTATAAACAGTTTGTTATTCGTTTTCCCAGACCGTGGCTTTGTGGGATCTTCGAAACTTAAAATTGAAACTTCATTCTTTTGAGTCTCATAAGGATGAAATTTTTCAGGTGGGTAAACTTTTCTCACAGCCTGTAACAAAAACGAGAAAAGTAGTGACTTGGACAAAAACAGGTGGATTTTTGTGTAGTGACTGGCCTCAATAACTAGATTATTCAACATGGAATACTTAATTATGGTACTGTCTGTATTTATTGAACCAAGTATTTCTACCCAACCCCACTTTATTTTGAAGCAAGTAGCCAACAACTTACCATTTAAAAAAATACTGGGAGCTTACAGCTCCTCAGTATGGCTAGGAGGTATCTCTAAAGTGTCCCACTATAGAGAGGATGTAGGTTCAAATCTAATACTGTGGTGTGCAAGTAATAGTGACTTTTAGGCACTTAAGTTTTGTGATATGGTAAATCCCTAGCAGGGAAATGATGTTAGCTGTTCACTTCAAGAAATCTGAAGTGCCCTATTTGGGCTCTAGGACATCCTTTCTGCTGGAAGAAACTAACTCACTGAGTTTAGTTGTTGAAAATTAATGGTCACGATATGCATTAGAAGTCAGTAACTGTGCTCCAGTCAAGTTGTTGTCTTTCAATAGGTTCACTGGTCCCCTCATAATGAAACAATTCTTGCTTCAAGTGGTACTGATCGTCGGCTTAATGTGTGGGATCTAAGGTGAAGAGCAATTCCTTTCATTTAATATCTATGAACAGAAGGTAATACAAGACAGCAGACCTACTTTATTTGGTAGACTTCATTTGTGTGGTTCTCTAGTTTTGCTTGATTAGTTAACTCAGACTAGGTTTACAGTAGAAACAACACAGTATTTCTAACTTTACTTTTCTATGAAGATTTTTAGCTGATGTAATTGTTTTTATTGTCTTTTATTATCTATAGTAATAAGTGATTCCTGCCTCAAGGTTCTTCACATTTCAGTAGCAATAACACCAAGCAATTGATACTCTGTACCTGAGGCTTATAATTCTTTGACAGTGAGAGAAACAAATAGTAAAAGCAAGCACTGGCAGCAAATACTAGGAACTAGTCAGTTACACTGATATGGGATGCAATTTTTGTTGTTAATAAAAGGTATAAACTACTTTCTTACAGTAAAATTGGAGAAGAGCAGTCTGCAGAGGATGCAGAAGATGGGCCTCCTGAACTCTTGGTATGCTTTTGTTTAAATTGACGACTGGCTGATTACTGCAGTAATCTTCTGAACTTTCTCACCTCCCTGATTACTAATCCATTGTTCTAACTAGCAGTAGGTGTTTTCTGTCCTATTTGGAAGGCAGTAGTTTTCAAAGCTCTTCGGACATGTCCGAAGATGTGCAAAACATCTTTGATGTTGACCATACTCAGAGTTTGACCATGTGCTTGTCAGCACTCGTTTATAACTAAAGCATGTAAAGCCAAGGCCTCAAGTTTGTTATTTTGCATTAGACTGGCGAGGGCCTATATAGCTGATCTTACTGTTGTAGGGAGTCAAAGACTTTGTTTCGTTTCTTTAGGAAACAAAGAGTTAGAAATGCTTAGCTTATAGCTGACTTCCCCATTTCCTGTGTAACTATATAACTACTTATATGATTAGATGAGAAAACGGGTATTCATGGCTGTCCAACTCTGTGTGAAGTGGCACCATTTCAAGGATGTCCATCAGTTGTTGCTATAATAATGAGCTGTCTCTTTAAATGCTGTCTCAGTAATTTCATTCATGTCTGTAAGTAGTGAATGGAATATATTATTTCATACACACCTTTGCACCTATATTGTGAATGTCTAGTAGCAAGCTTTCCTTCTTTGTGTAGTGATTAGTATAATGAACTTAACTTCTGAATCTTGGATTTAAGCAGACTTTCTCTAGAGATTAAATAGCTCACTGAAGTTTTTTTCATTTGTTTGCTCTAACAGTTTATTCATGGAGGACACACTGCCAAAATTTCAGATTTCAGTTGGAATCCTAATGAGCCTTGGGTAATCTGTTCTGTATCGGAGGACAACATAATGCAAATATGGCAAATGGTGAGTGTCAAAACAACTCTTGAGTTTCTTTGAAGCTGATTACATAAATTAAACCAAGATGGCTTGTCCTTAGAACAGCTTGTGTCTTCAATGACTGAAAGGAGTCTTTCCTCTGTATTTTTTTGTACTATTTGAATGGGGAGTATGACTTTCAAAAGAAAAAGGCTAAAACAATGCTGTTAAATAAAACTGGTGATTAATTTTTTTCTCCAAGTCTTAGGTACTAATTAATATTAAGAATACATGTGGCAATTGCAGACTTCTATCTGATGCTACCCAGGACTTGTTTTCTTGTCGAACTGTTGACTGTGAACCCAGATGCCTTCTAGCTCTGCGTATAGTTTGTATGATTTTTACATTGCAGCATGATTGGTCAAATCCCTATAAAGACAGAATAAAACCACTTGAGAATAATTGAAGTCTTGTCTTTAGGTCAGACTATAACAGACTTAAATGTGTGTCACAGGCTGGTCTTTCCACTTTTAAAATATGTGTTCTTGTCATGTGTGTTCAAGCTGGGGTTGAAATAAATCACAGGACTGAATGTCTATGGTAAAGAAGTAAAAGGATAAAGTTCATCCTACTGAAATAAGATAATGCAGGAAGACAACTGCTGATGTCTAGCCATTGTACATACATTCCTACAGTTGTCTGCCCTATAAGAAAAGGCAGGGAGAGGGTCTCCTTAAGAAGAGGATGATCTCTGTACCTTCTTGGGATTATCATGGTTTTACTGCCATAAGTGTAGAAGACTCTTTAAAAACAAGATCTGTCTACCACTTGTAATGAAATACTTTGTGTCTTTAGGCAGAAAACATTTACAATGACGAAGAACCAGATATAGCGGCAGCAGAACTGGAAGGTCAAGGAACATAACTTTTCTTCCTTAAGGAAATACTGGGTGTGGCATAGTAATATAATTTGACTACTATAACATTAAGAATATTCTTGTCTGGATGTAATGCTTTTACCCAATGCTTGATTTTTGTCAGGCACAAAAAGCTTGTATAGTCAAGTTGTAATGGGATATCCTTGGTTACTTGGGCACTCTGCGCTATTGTATACTGTACAGCATTTAGCTTTTAGGGAAGATGAGAGTGACTGAATATCTATGTCTATATTTTTAAACAGACTCAGTAGCTTCCTGTAAATAAAACAGTTAAATCCTCACTCTTCCCACAATAAAATTTCAAATAAAAGTTTTTATCACTATGTAAAAAGAGCTTTTCACTTTTGCACAATACTTTGATTGGCTTTGCATAAATAAAATTTATTAAATAAAGTTTGGTGTGTTTAACTGTTGTCTGTTGACATAAGGTGAATGTCCTTTTGCTTGAATATAAAAGTCTCATAATAGAAAGGAGTCTTATTTAACTTCTGCAGATAATAAAGGTATATAATTCTGAGTTTATATCTTACTGCATAATTAAGGGTCTAGAGAGAGAATTGTCTTGCTGATATGAAAAATTTGGAGAAAACAGATGCATTCCTCACAAGCAGGAAGAAGCTGTCTGGTATAGAAACCTGTTTAGGGAATACCCAAGACTGACCAGTCAGGCTCCCTTGAAGTCCAAGGGTAAGTCTTGAGCAAACTGAAGTAACTGCTTTTTGTGGAGTAGCAGTGGAAGCACTGTCCTCTAAGCTATTCTTCTTTTATCTGCTAAGATGGCAGTGCTGTCTCAATAAATTGCTATCACCTGTTTTTAAAGATGTCTTGTAGCTTTCTTTGATTAAAATGATGTGAAGGGGATCAGGCAGCTGTCTAAAACACATTAATACCTACACGGATATAAGACAAACATACTGCTAGCTTCTAAATCTCTGCTGCCTGAAAGCAGGCTGGAGGACTTGGATCATCTTGAATTAACAGATCTTCATATTTACCATGGTTCTAGAGGCAAGTTATATAAAAGTCAGTGTCTGTTGATGAGTTCAAGTTCAACTTCAAATCAAAGCTTTTAGTTATTTAAAAGAGGTCTCAAGATTAAACAAATCATTAGCTGTATTGCTCTTTCTGTTTATTCTGAAAGAAATCCAAAGGTTTGGGTGGCTGATGCTGAAAATGCAGTTTTTGATTGTGAAAATGTTACTTCCTCTGATGCATAGCGTACCATTGTCTTGAATTTGAACAAGTTAGTAGGCTACAGCACTCAAGTTGCCTATCTCAAACTACTGTTAGCTAAGGGAAAGTTGCTATTTGGGGTAAACGTTTCCATTTTTAAGGGTGAGATTTGAAGGGGTAGGTATTTTGATTTGACTCCTCTCTGTGTTATGTGTGGAAAATAAGTAGCTTGGATGCTCCATGAATCTTGTAGACTAGCTTAAATATTGCATCCCATTCTTGTAAGGGTTGATGCTTGAGAGTGGGGTGGGAAGGAATAAAAGATGAATCTGAAAAACTGAGTGAACTGCATTTGCATGAAACAATTAGGTACTAGTACTGTAACATTGATTACTGGTTAGCTAAAGCTAGATCTTTCCAGGATAAATGCAGCAGGTGTTAGCTGGAATATAACTCTCAGCATCCGTGGGTCAGTATTTTCTTCCTCACCATGTCACTAAAAGGACTAGTTCCCTTCCACAATGCAGTCTCCTGGGCATATCTTCTGGTCACAGACTACAGCCAATTATCCCTGTGCTGGTGCTGTCAGGGAATGGAAGTAAAGCTATAGAGTGAATGTGGTGCTAGCTTCCTCTTTTTACTATTTGACTAGTGGTTATTCAACTAACAGTCAAAGACTGAGTCCTAGAAAATTTCTGGCAACATAGATGTACCAACTGTTTCTTGCCCCATAAGTGATGCTGTGCTTATAATCAACAGTGATATGTAAGGGGCACTGTGTTTTTTCTGGATGTGAATTTAGTTTGCAAATGACTGCAAATGATACTCATTACATGTACTTAATGCAAGGACAGCTTTTGGCTGGGCCCTGCTTCCTTTTGATATTCATCTCAACAGGATAGGATTAAAAAGTAGAAAATTAAGAGGACATTTTGTGCCTGTGTGCTACCATAAAAAGAAAAGTGCTTCGTAGAGCGCATAATTGTGGTTCTTCCTGGCGCAGATGCTACTGTGGGCTATTATGTCAGTCCTCCCACTGCTGTTGCTCTGTAGTGCTTATTCCACCCAGACATACTGGCCACTTAAAGGTGTGCAGTGCAGTGCATTCCTATAATTAGCAATCTCAGCTTTGTGTTACTATTACAGTGGTGGTGTTTACTTCGAGTCTTCTTACTGCCTACTAACTGGAGTGGGATGGAGGGGATGAAGTACTTATCACAGCTTTCTTCTCTATGTTAGTTTAGTGCTGCTTTTTTAAATTCTCTGCCTGCTGGTAGCAGGACCCTTGGGGTTGCAGGCACTGGATTACCATGCATAAACACATCTTCCAGTAGTGTTTCCCGAATGGATCTTCTCAAAGTGCAGAATGAAGCTCTTCACAAAAATACTGTATCTTTCTACATTTTCCCAGCATCAAAGGTCCTAGACCACGTAACCTGAACTGTAAGCTTTCATAGCTTGTAGAAGATGATAGGCAATTATGTGAGCATCTTGAGTGTAACCAACTGAAGCAGCTCTCAACTTTAGATGAGGTATAGTCTCCAGACTGATACAGGTAAGTGCAGAAACACTTAAGCATTCCTGTGGAAGGCTTAGATGCCATCCAAGCTAGATGCAGATAGAATGCAGCTTGAGATGATGTGCTAAACAAAATGAAAGGTCAAAGCTGCTAAAGGACAGCTAGGCCGCTGGCCACTATCTATTCAATTCATTTTAACTAACTTAACTGTTCATGTGTTAAAAACATTGCAGTGTCATGTCCAGGAAGGGGAGGTGGATGTATTTGTGTGGTTTTTGTTTGACTAACAGACAGTGCTGTGTGTGGGAGGCATCTGTTGCTAAAGGGTGTAATCTAGCCTGGGACAGCCAATGTTGGTACAATGCTAGCAGTTTCTGCCCCTGGCTGTCTGACTTGCTCACAGATAGCTCCACAACCATCTTGGGGCCTAGTCTTTCCCAGTACTGTGACTGCAGGACAATGGAAATTGGTACGATGGTGGTGGATTGACTCTGTAACTTAAGATTTCAGCTTCTCTGAATTCATTCCTGTTGGAACAAGAGGGAAGCATGCCTGCTGAAACACACAACGTCTGACAAGAAAAGGCAATCTGCTTGGGTCATCCTTAAAAGCCTAAAGGCATACAAGTGTTTTTTGGCTTTTTTTTTAAATGATCTTGTTTTGACTTTAACTGGATGAAACCAGATCATGCAAGCACCATATCATCACAAAAATATTAGTGCTGGTACAATGCTATTGTATAAACCTATTTGCCTTAAATCAGGAATACTGCCACTGTGTTTTTTTTGTTTTTTGTTTTTAAGTGGTATGAAATCCCAAGAGTTCCAAGTTGGAGAGCTGTAGCTCTCTGAGCAAGTGACTGGTGGACAGCTTCAGCTTCCCACAACATCCTACTGCTTCCATGCAGAGCAAAGTTGGACTTAACAAACAGGCAGGCAGGTGGCTGAGTCCTAGGAATGATCCTGTAACATCAGCTTAGGTAGCACCTGCTGCCTTGTTTGCTTCTTCCTTATTTTATGCAGTTTCTCAGCAGAGAGAGTGCATTGAAGAAATCAAATTAATTCTTTCATTCATCTTTTTAGTGAAAGCAAAATGAGAATGACAAAAAATACGCAGCTTCCTGAAACTACACTTATAACCTATTTTATTTCAACCAGTGGTTACAAGGTTGAGCCATACTGTCTAGTTACATCAATTGAACACTTCAGAATAGTGGTCAGTAACTGCAGGGAAGCAATCCTGTATGCTTCTAGCACTGAGTTGCAACTGGTTAATAACTAATGAAGCCAACATGCATTACTAGTCTGTATCGCAATATTTTTCTACTGTTGTTTTTTCCCCTAAGGACCTGAAGGTTTGCATCACCAACTGGTCCAAATGCAAACTTGGAAAACAAAAATATCTATGGGAGGAGTTGAAAATGGTTAAGGTTATTTGATATTGAAATAGTTTAAGAGATTGATACCCATACAATGGCAAAACTGAGACAGCACATAACTTTCCTTCATTTTGCCTCCCTGAGACTATAAGCAATTCCAGGGTTTTCTCTTTTACTGTACAGAGAACTGCACTTGCCCTACTTGTGCTGCTTTTATTGTTGCATGCAAAAACCCTAAAAACTATGAGGAGTTTGATCTCAGGCAACATTTGTTATATGAGGATTTACAATCATTTATTTTAGGCCTTTATACATGCTATACCTCTGTTGCATATGCTGTAAGCTTTCACTTCAGGATTAAATTAGGTGAACAAGGTCTACTTGTTAACCAAGTATAAACTTTCTACAGAGAAGTGTCTAGGCTAAACCCAGTCTGATCTTTTGCTTTCTAGCCTTTAGAAAGTCAAAAGTGGAAAAACCCTCCTAATTCTCTCAAAGTCAGCTTCTGTGCTGTAAGCTTGTACTTCAGATAAAGGACTTTCAAACTCAAAGTTGCCTGCAGTCCAGGTGCAGCCAAACATGCATAACAAATGGTAACATGGTTGACTGAAATCTCAAAATGTGTTTTCAGTGTTGTATAACTAATATTCCCCTGTAAAAGGCAATTATTCTCTGCTTTAAAAGTTTAGCCTGCATAAAAGCCACCATCCCTTAAAAAAAAAAAAAAAAAAAAAAAAAAAAAAAAAGTTAGGGAGAAAAAGTCAGTAACCTAGCAGGAAACAGCAGAAAAGTCAAAGCTAGCAAAGGCTTAGATAAGCAGGATTTATAAAAACAGAACTATGACCAAGATCAAATGGTTTTATAAAAATGCTGGAGATGTAAAAATCAAATTAATCAGAAAAACATGGAATAAATACCAGTAAGACATCTTGGACATGACAGAACTGAGGTAGTAATTTGGACACAACACCAGAGCACAAATTCTGTGGAAGTGACAGTGAACTGCATCAGTATGGAACAGGTATTATACAGCTAGAGTTAGAATAGGGTGAATATAAGACTATACTACAGAATCTGAGGTCTGAAATTCCATCTGAAAACAGGTAAAGTTTCACAAAAACATCATAGCCATCCCACAATTATTGTAATGACCACAGCACAGGTAGGGATACAGAAGAGAAATTGAAGGTTAAAAAAAAAAAGAGAGGCTTCCATCAATCTCCTTCAGCTTGGGTAAATATCACAAGGTAGGGTATTTAAGTTTTTAGATGCTGTGATTGCTTTCTTGAAGAAGTTAAGAACAGTATTCTTGGCACAGTCTTGAGCTATGTGCAAAGCCTGCTGTAAAACAGAACTGCCACAGCCCATAAGGTGCTTGAAACCCAATGCTGAAGCAAGAAATCTAAAATAAGGTCCAACCTCAATGCCAGATGATAACAAATGATTTAAAGGGGAATTCAAGTCAAGTCTTTGCAAGCAGCACAGTATTTTTTAAACACACTTTATTAAAGGTTCAGGCTAAATGGCTGCCAGAGTCAATAAAACGATCAATAAAAGCTAGCATATTTAGATGAGAAACTGAATTAGGCTATTAGAAGAAAATAAATACTTCAAGAAAACTTGTCTAAACAAGAGGAAATAGTGGATAATGGGTAATGTAAGTGCAAAAATCATAAAGGAAGCAAAAAGCAATTGCATGCAGCAACTTAAAGGCATAAAAGCAAGCATCTTTTTCAAGTATATCAAAAACATGCCAGTCTGCCAGAAAGATATGAAATCTATCAGAAATGAACTGAAATGTTCAGTATGCAGCCAGTGAAAGAGGTTCTCACCTCAGAGCTACTCTTCACAAGACAGAAGAGTTAAGGGGAGCATGTGTATGCAGAGGGGAGACTAATTTTGCAAAAATGTATGTTAATAAATACACAGGGCTAAATTCTTTAGCTAGTAACTGTGATGTATAGCCAAATTTGCAAGCTTTTGCTAGGGATGAATAGCACCGGTTTTTGTAAGAATTGGGGAGATCCATGGAACTACCCCAGTAGATCTGACTGCCATATAAGTATGAACTGTGGCAAAGGAAGGAGAGATGTTTATATAGTGAGGCAGAGTCAGCACTTTGTGGAAAAAGTCTCAGATCTGAGGGAATACTCTGAAGGAGCAAACAAATATAGCATGGACAGCAATTCAGTCAATGCAGTATACCTGGATTTCCAAATACTTAGAAAAAGCTCAGGGGTAAGGCCTACATTGTTCAACTTTTATAAGATGAATTGGGAGGATGACCCACATTTTTAATAAAAATTAATACCATCTTCAAAGAGTCACAGAGGACATCATTATAATATGTTGTGATAAACACTTTTACATCCTACCTAGAAAAGTGTATACATGAAAGATAAGTGACCTCTAAACCAATTCTCGCAATTTAGGGAAGTTGTCAGAAGACACCGAAAAAGGCGAACAGAACATGGTATTGTTAGGAAAGGAAACTGGGAGAGAATTATACAATATTAGTAGCAAATAGCTCTGCACTCTTATGAAAGAGTGAGGGAGCACTTGCTGACATTACTAGAGACCCCAGTTAAAAAACCCCAAAACAAAAAAACAAACAAACCCCCCCCACACCACCCTGTACCCAATCAAGCTGTGGAATTCAGGGGTCAGTAACCTTTTGGAGACCAAAAGCACAATCTGAATTCAAAATGGGTAGGCAGAGGCTCAGTGAGGGCTGCACTCCAGGGTCTGATGTGCACTCCACCTTAGGAAGCCCCAAACAGGAGCCTACTGGTACAGCAGTTCTGTCTTACCAGTTTCTCCCCATGCAACTTGTACTGGTCACCATCAGTGACATGGAAGTCATCAGCATGACCCTGTACACCACCATCCTTATGTCATTTAACTTAACCAATACACTTAATCTCAAATTTCACATCTTTTAATTTTCATTCTTGAATTTTAAAACAAATACAGTAAGAGTTCAGTAGATCCAGTCAGACATGAATATGATGTTAAAGAAAGACTCAGAGTCCAATATATTAAGCATACTTATTTACTTAATCTATACAGAATCGAGTAGATAAAATTTCAGATTCACATTAGTGAAAAATCTCTACAAAATGTTTTTGAAAAGCAAAACAAAAGACTGCCTGTTCATTTATCATTTTTTCCTCATGAAAGCAGACATGGGTTGTAAAAATAAAGCAGTGTGTTTAGCACAAACTAGATTTCTGCATCACTTTTTTCACAGTTATTTCCATCTACAGTCCAAAGAGGTAGATTTTCTGCAACACCTGAGAATTGAACTGTAACGTAACCAGGTGTAAGTGTAATGAGAGGAAGGACAAAACATTAGAGAGATACAGCCCTAACTTACTTGTGTATGTATACACATACTTGGGTCTTGCATCATGTATAATTTAGTTTTGCAGCTTAATCATGGTGAAACTCTCAATCAGGCCCCAGAGTTTTGACAATTAGACATACTTATTTCAGGCTATGTACATTTATAGCCCAGGTTAAACAGTTTATGGTAGTGGAAGAAAGGCATTAATACAAGTTTAATCTAAAAACCCTACTGGAGCCAATTTGGCTGCAGACTGGCAGTGCAATAGCCTGCTGTATGGCAGATCAGTTAGAGTGCTGAACTTATCCCTTATATAATTTTTTTTTTTTTTTAAACACTCTTCAAGCAATTCATGAAATAGTATTGACTGGTTTCAGGAAGCAAAGTATAGCTCACCTTGGCCAGATGGAAAGTTGATATGATATGGGTATGTCACAGGTAGGAGAGAGAAAATATCCCCATTTTAAAAGCCTTTTACTTGGGGCACTCTGCTTCAATAACATATTAAGTCAGTAACAAATACATTGTATTGCTGTTCTATACATGTCACATCTCTAAAAGCCCTTTAAAATATTCTTGTAGCAGGGTCCAAAATACACTCTTACTTCCATATAGAACAAGCACAATAAAAAGAATTGTTAAAGATACAAATGTTCAAATAATAAATTGTAAAAATAGAAAACTGCATGTCCTACCTTGCCAAGGGTATGATGCATCGTATACAAAGTTTTTCACTTTCCCTCAGGAAAATTATTTCATGCTTAGTGTTACTGAAAACCAGTTCTTGCAGTAACTATTTTTAAACAGTTTGATTCTATAAAGCAAGTCATTTGAAGAGCAAGTCCGAAATACTTCCTTCCAATATTTATGCCATACGGTTAACGTGATTAACATATCAAAGCTCTAAGCCTAACTCAACTGACTGCTCATTGCTACCTTCTTTTCATTCCTGCATTGTGCTTGGACCACAAACACAAAAACTGCACTAATCTAGGAGAAAAATGGCCAGCTCCCCATGTGCTCCACCATTTAAGAAGTGTCAGTTTCACACAGTTCCCTTCAGTGGTACGAGCTAAAATACATTTATCTGACCTTATATAACCTTATTCTCTTTAAGAGACAGCTACATTATTTCAATGTACATTACAACAGAAAAAGGATCAGGAGCTCAGTGCAGCCTGAACATTCAAGTAAATTTAGCCACTAACCTGTCAAGGGCAATGAGGGTGGGAAGCTCATTAAGAGATGTGCTTGATTCAGAAATCCCCCCCCCCCCCCCAGTAAGTGCAAAGAACATTAAGTACCAGAAAAGGCTACACATTTTCATATTTCTTAAATGACGGCAACCAAAACTAGAAAGCAAATGCATGTGAACTGAAGTTAAGGGTAGCTTGTGGTTATTTAACACATCGCCTTGCCAAAAACATCCTGGTTTCTCTAAGAAAATAACTCAAAACATGGATATCAAGTTTTCTATGGAAAGACTTTGTGGTTTAAGTGTTAACAAAGGAACTTTGCTTATAAAATGTTAGTTTAACAGAGTCTAAAGTATCATCTTTACCAGATAACCTAAAGGAACTGGTAAGGCACTCTGCCAACTGGTACAGCTTCAAGGTTGAGTGGGCAAGAAATTTCACATTGTACTTTGGGAAAAATACATGAATCTACATGTTCAGTTATAACCAGCATACTCAAATGATGCTTCAATATGTTGCATATAGGGCTAATAAAGAAGCCTATATGCCAGACTCATGTTTTTCTATACTCAGGCAGCAAGTGTCCATTTTCCACACCTTCAGATAAGACACTGAGAAGCATGTGGACAGTAATAGATTTCTCTAGTCAGAATTAACCTTTATGTTATGGACACACTGTAGCCAAGAGGAAAGAATGTGACCAACATCTGTGTAATAGGATACACAACTGTAAAGTTCCACTCAATAACGTTGCTGAACACTTTCTCACACATTTATATTTAATTTGTTCACAGGTAGGGCAAATAGTCTAAACTAACCTTTACAACACAACCCTGAGAAATCTGCAAGAAGTTGTACACCCTGTTTCACCAGCTGCAAATTAATGTATTTCAAAGCCATTTTTTTTCATACCACAAAGCACACTAAAACCCCTTAACATAATTTTTACTATATTCTGGACCCATACTTTTTCATTCGTATATATGAAAACATACTAGGGGAGAAAACTGAAATTTTTACTGGCCATTAGACATCCTGATGTAAATTAATTTACTGAAGAAATTGGTAATCATGTTAGTATACTGAGTGGCAAATCAATGAACAAAAAAACATGCTGTTCTTCAAACCAAGAAAGTGACATGCTGTCACTACTGTCCCCTGAAGCAATGTTTATCTTTACAGTCTTCAATGACAGTGATTTGTGTTGTGGGGAGGAAACGCACATGCATCCTTTTATGGAAAAATATTTTCTTTTAAAAAATGAGGCAGATGTGCAACACAGTTGTGAAAAATTTATAGTTTAAGCTATTTAAAGCTGCTGTGCAGCTTCCTGTACCACATAAGTCCAGTAGTTCTAAGAAAATACAGATATGGTAGAAAAAGTAAGAAAATTTTCACCACAAAACCAATAGTTACCACCAACAGAGAAAGTTATACACAAAATATATCTCTCAATACAGTGTTTACACTTCACTTTAGTCAACAGATTCAGTGCCAGAAACAGGACTTGTTGAGACAGTCTTTTCAGAACTATTTGCTGCACGTGATTCAACATCAGGTTGGATTCCTGGTTCCATGTCAGTGGGAGTTCCCAGCTCCTCATGGGAATTGAGCGTGCAGGACTGCAACACCTGCACAGCTAGATCCACGTCTGCCTCTCTGAGAGAAACCTGTTCCTTAAGGACTTCCACCTTCTCATTTAGCTCATTCCTTTCTGTCTGAAGAGCCCTGCATAGCTTCTCCAAACGCTCCAGTTTTGTTTGAAAACCTTTGTATTCTTTATCTCTTACTGTTTTCTGAGGGACAAAAAAAGACAGAAGCTTTGTGATCTAATTAAGTGGTTTTGTTTTGTTTTTTTTTTAACTTAAAAGAATCACCATTATTTAATCTTGTAGATTAAGTCTTAATGCACCCAGTAGGTCAAATACTAGCTGTCCTAGAGCAAATTTGCTCAGAGTACTTGACCACTGCACTTTATTACTCCAGTCAGTTACAGCTCAAGTAACAGCAACAACAGGGAGCCAGAGGGAATAAAGGCAGAATGTCTAGAATCCAGCAGCTGTTACAGTCAGAAGTTACCATACTTATGACTCACCTAATTAACTCCTTAGAAATAGGGAAAGACGAGCAGAGCTACAGTGGAACTTATATTAAGTGTAACCTTTCTAAACCTTATTAGGGTATACCTAATTTTTCATATATCTCAACTAGAAGTTAGAAAATGTAGAAGAACTACTCAGAACTGTATTGGTAAGGCCTATGTAAAAATATTTCTACCTTCTCTTACAGGAGAAGAAATAAATATAATGGCACCTCATGACCTCAAAAGAAGCAGCAATGTAAGCAAAGTCTCACAGGTTATTTCCTTCAGGTAAAGATTATACATTTGAAAACAGACTTCTATTGCAGAACTGACAGAACTTTGCTCACAGATTAAAGAATAGTCAATACATTCAGCCTGTATAATTTCATACGCGCTATCCCACCAACTAAATGGTGAGGAAGGGAAGATGACTATTTTTGTGTCAGGCAAAGCAACTATGAAAAGCCAAATGCATTTTCTGTGTTTTGGGAGAACAGCAACACATTTACACAACAGAAAACATAAGAGAATCCATGAACTGGTAGTTGTGCTGTATTGCTTTTATCCAAAACTGAAGAACTGTATGAAGTTCTCTGGAACGCAGACGCTGGTTAGGCATACTGCTGTTTAAAAGACAGCAAGATAATCACTCACCTCTTCAGCCATTTGCAGAAGAGCCTTGTTGTTGTTTTCCCATTTTGTACGCCATACTATTGTTTCCTTTTCCAGTTTCTTAATCTTCTTCGTCATCTGCAAATAAACGGCTTAGTTTTTTGGCTTGCACTGTAACATAGGTAGGTATACATTACTAATTTGACTTCTGTCCAAACTGGACTTTGGAAGTAACATGACAAGCTATTTTACAGAAAAGTCTTTCTGCACCAAATCAATCTCACAAATTGAGCTTGCAATTCAAAGACAACAAGATTGATTCCTAAAAGAAACAGATTATGAATCTTCTTCAAGAACAGCTAAAACTACTCAGAGAAGTTTTAAAACCTAAGTACAGCACACACAATCAAACAACTATTATTGCCTTTGATAAAACACTGGAACTGGGATGTAGATATTATGCAAATATTTCAAAAACCAGAAAAATTACATCATATTTCTCTTCCCTGATATGACAAATCCTCATTCCCTCTCAAGATCCAAATTAAATGTCAAAATACCCCATATATCTTCAAGGTAAAATTTTAGAAGGCAAATGTTGTAATGAAATCCAAAATATATCCTACTAACGGCATACATTTTTATATTACGTTTCATGCAGGTCTAACATTAAGTACCTTTTCCATTTCCTGCCTGAATGTTGTAAAGAGTTCATTACTCTTTGCCATGGTGGTCTGGAATTCTTCAAATTTATCCATGTAAAGAGAAAGCTGTTGAAAAAAGGAACATTACCCTATACATCTGTATTTCCGTACAGAAATATTCATTAAGGTACAGGAGGAAATTCAAGTAAAAATGATGAGAAAATTACAAAAAAGTTGATATTCCATACTATCCCACAATTTTAATTTGAGGAGCAAGCAGAAGCAAAAACAGCATGCTATTCAAGTTATATACAGGAGCAGTGATCTGGTTCATAAAACAGCATTATATATTCTAAAGAAAAAGACATCATGCCAGTTCAATAAAACACTGAAAGATAACTCGTTTAATCACCGCTATCTCATTTTTGCTTCCCCATTAAAAAGTCCTGTGGGTTTTAACACACAGGAAATACAGTTCTTGTTAACTGAAGTGAAACTTGAAAAAGATCTACCTTCCCATCTTCCCAAGCAACCAAAGCTAACAAATAAGGCTGGTATAAAACAAACCTGACTGAATCCAGAAATAGAGACACATATTCGTAACCTATGAAATCTGGCTAGGGAGCAAAAACCATGGAAGCTGAATATTGACAGGAATTCATTAAATAAGTGAGAAGTGTTAATTTTAACTAGTGAAAAGCATCAATATTTAATGAGAGAGAAGTTTCTTGTTCTATACAAAGTCATTCATCAGGAACAGCAAAATATGTTAGTTAGCATAGTTTTTCAAAAGAATTAAGTTTTAATACAAGAGATAAACCTAAATATAACTTAAATTACCATTGTATAATCTAATGCTCTGACAATTATGAAATGCCATGATCATTTACTAGCAACTTCTTGCTCTACCTGAAGAAACTCCTCAGAGCTGATCAATTCTCTCAGTTCTTACATGGGGAAGGGGTAAGTTCCAGGACTGTAACATTCAGAGCACACAAATAATGTTTTTCTCTAATAGTAGAATGGAACGGGAATTAGCCTAGCTTATCATCAATAGGTCATGACTCTGCAATTTTGTGACTGAACTTCCTAAGCTCATCTTACTCTACAAAGGTCTGTTGTCCCAAACAAGCCTCAAATTCTATCACTACTATAAAAAGTTTTTTAAAAAGTGTGTGTTTACATACACACACAATAGTTAGCTAAACACACATTTTAAATATAACTGTTGGAAGCCTTGGGACAAAATTAGGTACAGTAAGTGTTAGAAAGGGCATGAAACAGAGCTTGCAAGAAGACAATCAACACAAAACTCAAAAATGAAGGCGTAAGAGGCAAGGTAGTTACTGAAGATACACTGAAAGGAATAGCTGCTGCTCCTCAGCTGCTATCACATTAGCTTAAGCAAGCATTTTCCTTTGCCTTAACACAGCCAATGACAGCAGGTGATCTGAAACAGCAGCACAATCACTGGAGAGCATGTCTATCACAGAGGATTTGTCTGTAGCATTTACAGTGAGAACAAAATTAGAAGACAGTGAAGTTTGTGGACAGAGACACTCAGTTTTCAGTTACTGAGTCTGATTAACTACATGGATAAATACCTACTATTTGCTCCCTTTCCTCCTGAAGGAGAGAGGGGATGGCAGCAGGGGGCAGTACGGAACAAATTCTAAAACCCCCATGGAAAAAACGCACCCAACTCTTGACAGTGACAAGGGCCTGTCTAGTTCTGAACAACTACAAAAAGCATAAAAATACATTGGGAAAAATAAGAAGAGTTTTAAAGAATGGAAGGAATGGTAAAGTAGTAGCCACAATGAACAGGTTCCTAAGCTTTCATGTATTCTAGTCTATGTAATATTAACATAATTATAAGTGTACCAACTCCAGCAATTCCATGTTTAGCATTGTCCAGTAACAGTACTTTCCAAAGGTGGGCAGCTACAAAACACTCAGTCTTTACAACTTATATTTCATACCTCACTCTTGAGGAGTTGCTTACTGAAGAAGATTAAATTAAAAATAGCAAGTATTTTTCACAAAATGTAGATTGTATCTGATGAATGACAGCACGCAGGTTTTGCACATTGTAAGCACTACATTTTACTACTCCACAAGTCTTGATATTTTCATTTTGGAACTGTACTGAAGATCACTCCATTAAAAAAATAAAGTTACCTGCTGTTTCAGCTGGGCTTCCTGCTGCTTCATCTGTTCACATTTGTGTCTGGACTCAGTAGCTTCTTTTAGCAGCTAAAGAGAACAAAAAAAAAATCATGTTTTTATTGACAACTGTAGGAAGCACAGAATAAAAAGGTACTCATTCTGAACGCCTTAAAATAACCTGATTTGTAATGAAAAATGAACAAAGTTTAACAAAGGAGGTCACTTTTGAAAAGCAAAAACTGAATTCTCCTAAGGGTCATTCACCACGTTTTCTCACCAAGTTTTTTTGTTAACTATTTGAGAGTATGTGCTAGCATACAGAAATTATTTTTATTGAGATGATGCTTCTACTCAGTAGCATGATTTAATTTTTGTATTTTGTTAGCAAGTTTGAACAGCTAGAATTATACAAGCAGTTCACTAATGAAGTTATATAATCCATTTTCCACCACTATTTCTAGAGTCACTAACATTGAACTAGTCTGTAGAGATAATGTAGTCTTCCTCCAATTTTGAGACCATCCTGCAGGTAAGCCTAAGAGATTTTCCATCAGCTTATGATGCCAAAACTAAGATTTACTAATGTATGGCAGTCCACTACGGTAAACCATCATTTTAAGAGTATACAGGAAAAGCAAGGCTTTCTTCTTAACAGTCACAACTCCATATGGATTAAAAAAATAGTCTTTTCCTAAGGCTTTCTATTTTTAATTGACAGCTAACTTCTTGAAAGACTACAGGTAAGTTACTGATGATCAAAGCACAGTCAAACTATCAGGCATACTTTTGGGGACAGACAGTTTAGAAAAGCATATGCTTCATTCTGCTTTTATTTCCTGTAGCACAAATACAAGAGTTAAAACCACAAGACAACAAAAAAAGAAAGCACACCCTTAGTGTTTCAGTTTAAGACATTCCTAGTTTAAGAAAAATCTAAATCCAGCACATTTGCTGAGGAAATGCAAATAGCAACACTAGCTGCCTGCGCATATGGACATTAACATTGTCAGCATTATATACACATAACACTATTTAAAAAAATCCTCAATCTTCATGCTGAAAGCTATTCTAACTTTAAAAATACACTACCCTCAGTTTGCTGCCCACTGTATTTGCTTTAAATTATGAAAAATCTGTTCTGTTGGGTTTTGTTATTTCTCTAACATACATAGCATTCACTTACAAACTCCCTTTCTCGCTGATGTTTTTCCTCTGCTTCTTTTATAAGCTGGGTAGTTTGTTGAAGTTTGGCATCCACAAGTTGCTGCTGCAATTCTTTATGTTTGAACACTTTATCAATATGCTAAAGAGAAAGAAAAATCAGGTTAATCAAATATGAACAGTGCACAGGTCAAGTAAGATAGTATAGGGGGGCAGGGAAGAAAATGAGTATTCCTGAGAAGTTTCATGCAAAAGCAAGCAGAAAGACTATTTTATATGTGAATTTTCTTCTCCTTTCATCTCCATCCATTATAGCTAGATTTTTTTGATCTTTCATAGAAGCTTTAGTTACAAAGCTATTTTATTAAATTGGTAGAAAATTGTCAATCACTTTGCAACAGATGTTTCAAAAATCCTAGAACAAAAAGCCTACATTCTTCCTTCAAAAGCTAGTACCTACTTTTAACCTTAATTGTACTTTAAATATTACTTTTAAAAGCTCTAGTCTTCATAATTAAAAAACACCCTTGAAATCAGCACACTTTGCAAAGGATAGGCTACATGGCTGATGAAATTCCACAAATAACCAAATGATTATGTAGTTTTACTTCCAGCTGCTAAGTAGCATAAGACAACTTCCTGCCTTTTTCCCAAATCATCTCATGGTAGCTACAAATATTCTATGATCACAAAAGGCAGGAAACTAGAGTCCACAGTGAACTTCCCAATTGATGCAGATTAAAAGACACCCCCCACACCTCCTATGCCAACTAAAAACAAACACTAATCTTAGCCATAGAACTCCATGAGACTTAGCGCTCTCTGACAGAAGAACTGGCCAGCCCTGAGTTACCACACTTCTCTAGCTTAAACTAACACTGGTGCCAATTAAAGCCAGCTCGATTAGCCCCAATATACAGTTGCTTCCATGATGCCAACCCAAATATATTCTTAAAGCATGACAGCTCAAGATGATTGAATGCCAACAATGTGAGCTTATACAATACAGAGGAGCTTGCCAAAAATATTCCATATCTTTATTTGTTTTGGTTCATTTAGATTAACTCTGATATCCAAATTATAATGAAAAGCTGCACTTCAAAAGACCCTCAAATATTAAATGTATATTTAGGTTGGAAAGAACCTTCAGAAATCATCTAGTCCAACCTCCTGCTTGAATCAGGGCCAACTTCAAGTTTGATCAGGTTGCTCACACCTTGTCCAGTTGAGTTTTTGGATGTCTCCAAGGACAGAGATTCCACAGCCTCTGGATAGCTTGCTTACATTTGACCACTTTTGTTGTGAAAGATTTTTTGATGCATCTTTAATATATACGTGCAAAACCACAGAGACTGAAAAGGTAGATAATGGACCAAGCAACTACTTTAATTTTCTAAGTATGAAGTAAAAAGACTATTTTATATTATGTACATGGTAGGTGTAAAATATTAAGGGTTCCCCCCCCACCTCCCCTATTAAATAATTATCTGATCCCTGTAGTGAAGGAACTAAGAGGATCCCATCAGAAGCATAATCACCTCTTCTCGCAAAGCATATTGCTCAATGAGTTTCTTCAGTTTTTCTCCCAGTTCGATATTTTCCTGACGGAGCTTGGCATTATGTATATCATGCTGTTCCAGTTGAGCCTGAATTTCATTCAGTGTAATCTGGAAGTGTGCAGTTGCTTCTTTACGTCTTTCCTCCTCTTCACGTGCTTGCTGCATGTTTTCTTCCTTTTATGAAAGAATATTAATCATGTTCAAGCCAAAACATGTAACTTTTTCATATTTGAGTTAGACATGATGGTAATAACTCACTCCTGTATAGTTTCAAGTTCTAGAGTTAATATAAACCAAATTCATAATATGTTATGCTGATCTTCCCCTGTGAAGTGCATGGAATGAAGAATCTAGAAATTTTGCAACTGTTACAGAATCTTACCTTACGCTAACACCACATGCCCCTTATCTTCTATGGATACAGGTAATGGACAAAGAGGTAAGCAAGCAGCAGCAGTTTTGATATTAAGCAGTAATCAAGACATAGGATTCCCCTTCTTCCCCTGCCCCATGCAATTTATGTAAATAAGTTAACCTTTAACGTCTTGTTGTGACGCTGAAGCTCCCGGCAGAGAGATTCCAGTTTGCTACGTGCTAGAATGGCCTTGCTATGCTCACTCTGTAAATGGACTTTCTCCTTCACAACTTGTGCTTGTTTCTTCTGCAATATCTTCATTTGCTTTTGAACATTTCGGCTCTCCTCCAACTAAAGGTAGAGAGTGTATTTATTAAATGAAAATGGGTGTGATGATACTTTATGCACATAGACAAGCAATTTAAAGTAGACTGAACAAACTTTGAAACATTTCAGATTAATTTCGTTAAGACTCCCTAAGTTGCTCTCACAAAGAAACTCCCATCATTCTACAGACATTTCTAAACATGTAAGGATAGATGAGGAGGAAACAAACAAAATCCCACACAAGTTCCAACTTTACAAGCATTTGCCTTTGGTGAAAAGGAACCATGGACCTGTTGACCATGGGCTATCAGCTTGTTTTCAGCTACTGGAGTAGGAATAGCCCTGAGAAGAAAGAATGTGGCAGATATTAAAACCAGCTGAGATTACCAACAATTATCAGTCCATTAGAATTTGGTTTTGCTGTAGAAACAATGAAATGAAGTGTTACCCAAGATTAATTTTACAAACTAATTTGAAGTACAGCCTTTTTATATAAGATATTTTTGGCCAGAGGGTAAAGATCTTCAGTAAGTCACATTATTTTTCACTCTATTATCTGTAAGGTACAAAACTGTTTAGCTAACAGGCAGTTAAAAAAAAGAAAGTTAGCTAAACTACCTGTAGTTAGCTAGGTAGGTCAGTTGTTTTTACTACCAAGCCTATACAAAAACGCTCAGAACTGTGTATAGAGTTTTTTATCATTAGCAGGAGCTCCTATTGAAGGAAGCAGCAGTTCATATGAGTTTGTAAAATGCTAAAGTATTTCAGAAGTGAACACACACAACCAGCAGCCCCGATGCAAACCAAATCAAATAATGTTAAAGCTGCACAGCCCAGGCTTTGATGGCTTGAGATTTACAGTCTTGGCCATTTTAAACAAAATTTTGATTCCATTTCCTTTAGGCTGTTTAGATGGTAGAAGGTGGTAGAGTATTAAACTTGGTATATAGCACAAATAAAATCTATTCTATGAACATCTAGTGAGTAGGAGAGTTTCTTGCTTGGACAGCGGGTTGAAGCTACCATCTGTTGAGTATCATTTTTTTGGGCTCCCTGAGAAAACATATTATTTACAAAGAGCCTGCTCTACTGTAAAGAAGGTAACAATGTTAAGTGTAATACTGCTCCTTATTAGATAGTGCCTCAGCCTCTAGACAACACAGGAAAGGAAGGCTGGCAACCAGGAACAACATCATGACAGAAGATTACAACAATGGTTTTCTGAAAGAGCTCAAAATAATGCCTAAGCACAGAAGAAAAAAATAAGGAGGAAAAAAGAGTTAAGGACTTCCATGACAGTAAGTTACATTCATAGCTCATCTAGTTTAGAGTGAAGGAACATTAAGGAAACATTTTGATATCCAAACATAAAAGCCCTTTTTTCTTAGGTGGCATGAAAAAACACTTCAGGTGGCTGTCCTGTTTGCACACACATGAAACTTCAGACAGGCCTGTAAAAGTATTCCTGTCTGAGATACATATCACCAAGGATGCAAACTTTTCTGCATCACAAATTGATCTTCTTAAAGATTCCAAAATAGGAAAAAAAACTGTGGAAGATCTTTTGCCAGGAGAGAGGCATTCCTACCTTAATTGTACAGTCCTTTTCATGAGACACCACTGAAAAACCTGATAGTGAGCTTTAAAGATGATGAATCTTTAAAAAAAGAAAAAAATCATTGTAGGTGCACTGTCATAAACAGTTCAAACCTCTGCTGGCATTAGAACTGACACCTAAGCCAGTGGTTCACCACCACCATCCTGACAAAAAGAATGCATCTTAAAAGGAAGACAACAGGATCCAAATGGACCTTTCTAAAGGTAACAAAATACCCCTAAGATTCAATCAGCTAAAATGGGGCCACTATTACGCCCAGACAAGCTCCCACCCATCTTCCCAGCAGTTCTGAGCTTCACAGGGAAAGCAATTGGTTTTCTAGGATGGCTCTACCTGTAGATTGTGCAACCTCTTCTGGGAGGGCAAAAAAACCAAAACAATGAATACATCCCTCCTGATGGCCAAACTTCTATGGACTGAAAAACATACTGAAAGAGATTACAATTCATTTAGTCTAGCTGTTCTCCTAACTAGTTTGAGATCTTTCCTTCACCAACAACAAATTCACACAAACTGAAGGTGGTGCAGAAAATCTGTTTTCTCTGTGCATAAGTGAGGAATTCATCCCAAACGAACTGCTTACATAGGCCATCATCATCACTATGGAAGCTATCTGCTCAAAGAGAAAAGGCACCACATCCACAAAGAATTGGTCAAAAGTTCCAACTCATTTACTGCATTTCTCACAATATCCAAGTTCATTTTTGTGTGGGCTCCCTGTCCTTGAATTGCACTATGAAAACATATTGTTTCTCAATTAAGCAAAAGTGATAAGTGTTGTTGGGTTTGGAGGAAATTCACTCATCCCAGCATGTGAGAGAGAGCAAGAAACAACAAGGAAAACAAAGCAAAAAACCAAAACAGACCTCTGAGGAAGACTCAGGTTAGTTTTGTTTAGGAAATTCTTAAGAGACTATTACTGTCCTAACAATTGAAAAAAAGACTCCTAATTTATTCTCAAAGCAAAAAAACCCAAACAAATAAACAAAAAACCCTTCAGCAAAATTATGCTCTATTGGCAAGCATTATGTCATTTTCAGAAACATTTCCAGGTATAAAACACTTGACAACTAGTTTAGAGAAGACAAACCTTAGGCTTTTTTCAAGCTACTCAGGTATCTCTTCTCTACTTTTGTATTCATATCTACGAATGTGGTGGAAAACATACACACAGTATTTCCAGTCTTTCTGTTTTTGGATGTCCTTGTCTCAAGATGAACATACAAAGTATTTTTGTCTCCAGACTCATGCTGAAAAGTAAACTCACGAGCCAGCTTTTTTTCCTCTTTTGCTATCAATTTAGAGAGAAAAATATCCTTTATCCTATTCATCAGTGTCAGAATGTTCTCTATGACAACTTACTGCTAGTGTTCTGCCTTTTGGTCTGTTACTGAAGAAAAAGCTATAAATGAGTGGATTAAAAAAGAAAAAAGTACGATCAGAAAAGCAAAATTAAACCTATATCTTTTCAACTTCCAAAAAATAACTTTGAATATAAATAATTAAGTACTTAAGCATAACTAAGCTTTTTTTCAAGCCTCTATCATACTGTTCTTTCCCTTTATCCTAACATGCATAAATTATAAAATGCTAGCACGACAGCTAGCATATAACATAAAAAAACTAGGAAAATTATAACTGGTCCAAAAAACAAACTCTTAGCTTTTTTGTTAATCTTAATGTTATGCTTTAGTGACAGGTTATGAGAAAGTTATCACAGTATAATTTTTCTTTGAGTTTATGCAGTCATGTAGAAGTGAAATGACTACACGCAAGTTTAGCTAAAGCAATATTCAAAAGAAGCCCGAACGCTCATCATTTTTCTAACTTTTCAAATGTTTCACAGCGTTAAGTGTCCTGTGTTAAAAATTCTGTCATCCAACAGTTAATATTAACAAATGAGCAACTCTTGCTATCTTTACAAGCTACTTACCAGATCAGCATACTTCTTGCACAAAGCTGCCAACTTTTCTTCTGGAGTAGAAAGGGTGTTCAAGGCTTGCATTAATAATAGTACTTCTTTTCCTACGAATTGAATAGAAGATGATCATATTGAGGGGAAAACCACCACCAAAAGTAGCCTGTTCGTAAAAGCAAACTGCATAACCACAACAACTTAGTACTATTTAAACTACACTCTTGTCATAGCTGCATAGTATCTGACAAAGGTAGGACAAATGGGATATCATCACAAAATAAGAAATAATTGTCTTGACTATGTGCCATTATACAACTCAGTGAAAATAAATTTAATCTTAAAATTACAAAAATATAATTCATAATATCAAATATAAAAATAAACATCTGAAACAATGAAATTTAAAGGTTGAGTTTTGCCAATAAATGATATTCACATGAGTATTTTTAATAAACCTTTGAAATTCAAATATTGGCAGTGGTTTGATAGCACTGAATGCAGCAATCACAGCTTTTAACAATAATCTGCCAACAAGACCTCAGAATAGTTGGGGTTGGAAGGCACCTCTGGAGATCATCTGGTCCAACCCCCCTGCTCGAGCAGGGTCACCTAGAACAGGTCATTCAGGGCTGTGTCCAGTTGGATTTTGAGTATCTCCAAGGATGAAGACTCCACAACATCTGTGGGCCAAGATTCCAAGGTTCAACTGCCCTCACAGTGAAAAAGTGTTTTCTTATGCTCAGATGGTACAGTATTTCCTGTGTTTCAGTTTGTGCCTGCTGCCACTCATCCTGTCACTAGGCACCACTACAGTCTGCCTCCATCATCTTTACACTGTCCCATCAGATAGTTATAAGCATTGATCAGATCCCACTGGAGCCTTCTCTACTCCAGTCTAAACAGTCCCAGCTCTCTCAGCCGCTCTCCCTATGACAGATGCTCCAGGCCCTTCCTTATCTTAGTGGCCCTCCGCTGGACCTGCTGTAGAAGGTCCATGTCTGTCTCATACTGGGGAGCCCAGAAGCAGACCCAGCATTCCAGGTATGGTCTCACCAGGGCTGAGTAGAGGGGAAGGATACTCTCCCTTGATCTGCTGGCAACACTCTGCCTAATGCAGCTCAGGATGCCATTGGCTGCCATGGGCGTGTTGCTGGCTCATGTCCAACTTGGTGTCTACCACGGCCCCCAGGACTTTCTCTGCAAAACTATTCTCCAGCTGGTCGACATCCAGTGTGTACTGGTGCAAGGGGTTATTCCCACCCAGGTGTAGGACTTGGCACTCCTGTGATGAATTTCATGAGGTCGCCCATTTCTCCAGCCTGTCAAAGTCCCTCTGAATGGCATCACAACCATCCAGTACGTCAGCCACTCTTCTCAGTTTTGTACCATCTGAAAATTTGCTGAAGGTGCATTTACTCCCATCATCCAATTCATTAATGAAGATGTTAAACATTATTTGCCTCAGGATTGATCCCTGGGTGGCCACTAGTGACTGCCTCTAGCTGGGCTTCCTGCTGATCACAACCCTCTGAACCCAGCAGTTCATCCAGCTTTTAATCCACCTTACTGTCCACTTACCCAGCCTGTGCTTCATCAGCTTGTTTATGAGGATGTTATAGGAGAGTGTTAAAAGCCTTACTAAAGTTGAGATGAACAACATTCACTGCTCTCCCCTCATCCACCAAGCCAGTCATCTCATCATGGAAGGCTATCAGGTTGGTTAAGCATGATTCTCCCTTTGTAAATCCAGGCTGACTACTTCCAATCACCTTCTTGTCCTTCATGTGTCTGGAAACAGTTTCCATAATTAGTTGCTCCATCACCTTCCCAGGGATCAAGGTAAGGCTGACCAGGCTGTACTTCCCCACATTCCCCTTCTTGAAGACAGGGGTGACATTTACTCTCTTCTAGCCCTCTCCTCTTTTTCCAGGACTTCTCCTGATTGCCACAGCCTTCCAAACATAATCAAGAGTGGCTTGCAATGACATCAGCCAGCTCCCTCAGCACTCATGGGTGCATCCTATCAGGGCCAAGGACTCATGTACATCCAGTTTCTCTAAATATTTCCTAACCTGATCCTTCTTAACCGAGGGCAAACAAAAAGTTGAAAAAGCCAATTAGTAATAACAACATTAATCTTTTAAAGTTGCTATAAAAATAACAGTATCAATAGAAGGACTCTTACATTAAGAGCTATTATTTAGGCAGTAGTACAGATTTTCTCAGAATATCCTGTTGAAAATGACAAAGTCTGGCTACAAAGTGTATTTGAGATGAAGACCTAGATAAAATATGCATCCATTTTATGAAAACATTAAAGCCCTTTGAAACTAAAATTATTTAAGATTTGAAAATCAAAATACCAAAGGAAACATACCTAAAGTTTTCTCTTTGTGTTTGTCACTCTCTGGATCTTGTTGGCCATCAGGTGGATCGGTACGGGCTTCTTCCCTCCCAGGAGTCTCCTCACGGGATTCCTGAGAGCAGCATGTGGATCCCAGGAGCTTTCTATTCTTTGTGATATACTCAGCTTCTTCCATGCCATCACAGTTGGCCTGTGTATGCTGCAATGCTGTATCAGACAACTCACTGCACTTGCTGTTCACCAGCTGACCCAGGGTATTCATTCCCATCTCCTGAGACCCAGCTTCTTCCATTGCACCAGTAATCAGCTGGGTAAGGGAAAGAAGAAGTCAGCAGTCAATAGACTGTACTAAAATGAAAACATTCACCTTTCTTTCACATGGACAAATAAGGTTAAGATTCCCCTGTTTTATCCAAGTTGATCTGCCCACTGCTGTCAAGACAGGTATATGAAAAGCAATCAGAGTAACTATAAACAGAATAAGCCTGAAAAACAATGAAGGAACCAACACAGAACAGCCCGAAAGATGAACTTCCATTATGAAACAATTTCAACACCTTGTCACTGCAAAATGTTTGTATTCTAGAAATAAGCTTGTCTGACAAAAAAAGCTCCAAAAAAGTTCTAAAAGCTCCAAAACTGTTTGAGCATACTTTCAGCTGTTAAACTAGAGTCTTAAATGAAAATATTTCTGCCTCACAGACCTAAGTATATTGCAGAAAACACCAAGTATAGAGCACCTGAAACTCAGCAAGAGTATAACTAGCTTACGTACTGTATTTGAAAAAGGTCTAGAAATTGAGAAAGGAGAGCATCATCATCAAAAAAACAGATACCAACTTTATTCCATACTAGTTTCAGAACACTGAAAATATCAGGTTTAAAATCATTTGAGACATACAGCAAAAACTTTAATACTTAATCTGCTAGGAAATCCAAAAAATCCATAGAAGTACGTTATTTCAATAGCATGCAAAAGGTGAGAGCTTAAATAATAAATTATTTCAATGTCAAACATGATCTTCCACTAATAATTGGAGAAAATCTGATTAACAAGAATTAAGAAGTGATATGCTTTTGATCCCCTTTATCAATGTTACAATACACCTCTTTGAAATCATCACAAAAAAGTGAATACTGGCTTCAGATTTCATCTTATTACCTATACTTTTTAACAATACATTATTTCTGTCCAATTAAAGAGAATTTTCCCAAAATATTTCTTAAACCCCAGAATGTTTAATCATTTAACCAAAAGGTTATCCATCACTAGCTGTTTTAGTGCTGCTGTGATACATCCACATTCTGGATGCATGCTGATGCCATCATATAGTTTACTAAGCAATGTTCTCTCTCAATTTCTACTAACATTTCCAGTTGATGTGAATTCATGTTTGTTTGTGGCTTTTTTTTGGGGGGGGGAGGAAGGGAGCTGTTTCTTTTTCTTTTTTTGTGCTGTAGGGGTTGGGCCTCAGGATAATTCTTGGAGTGGCTTTTTTGGGGGGGAGGGGGCGCGCTTCTTTTTCTTTCTTTCAAATAAACATAGCAATTTAATGTAAAAAAATTAATCATGGGATATAATAGTGTAAGAACTAACATAACTCAGAACTAACTTTCACAGGAGTAATTACAGAAATGGGGCTTGTTTATATGCAGATCTATACCTTTTAAGCACTAAATCTCAAAAGTGTATTAATTCTTAAAACCAAGAGTTTGTACTGGGTTGTGTATTCTATACAGATGGACCCTTTCCCTCTTCAAAAGAAATTATCCAACATAGCTCAAAGGAACACAGCCAACACTAGCAATATACTTTGAGATACCGTTCAACTCCCAATTTCTGCAGCACGTCTAGAAGTTATTTAAGATCAAGAAATAAATGTGTACTAAGATTGTAAAAAAAATACACACACACACCAGTTTAGTACTTCTCTACACTCCAAGCAAATCCTCTGCTTCACACCTTATCTCAGGGCAATCTCACTCTTGACAGGATGGAAATCATACAGTATCTTTCAGGTAGGACAATAAGCTTTGTAACTGCAAATCCGTATAGACACCATGGAGCAACGTTCACTTTATTAATAAAGATTTTCACTTTGCACTGCTCTTTAGAAGTGTCTGAATGATGCACCTGCCTTATGGATAAGCATAAACACACTGAAGGAACTGACCCTTCCCTAGTCACATCAGACAACATATTTGTCAAATGCCTGTAACAATAATGCAGTAATAGAATTGCTGTAACAAATAATAACCATCCCAACTTCAAATAGTTGACTTTTCATTACAACTGTAAAATGGACATTTTTACTTGTCTTAAAATGCTTGGCTTCCTGGGGGCATGTGAAAAATTTACTACTCCAAATTTAGGGTCAGCTAAGCAAACAACAGCCTCTCCCTAAAAAAGCCAAGGTATGTGAAAACTGTATAGTTCATTTGACTTACTGTATGTACCAATGGCTGAAACCATGGCACCAATCTTCTCTAAAAATATGCTATTAAGCAAGTGTAGCTTTTAGGATGCTGTTAAACCGTAAAGAATATCTAAAATATTATTCATATAGAAGCTAAAGATACTGCATGGCCTAAGTTAAATTGACAAGACAGGAAGAGAGTCTCACAGACAGGCATAGGAAAACTGCTGGGGGGTGGGGAATAAGAGCTGTCTGCACACAACATGATACCAGGGTAGAACTGCAGCACCAACACAGCAGCTTGCCATTCTTCCCTTATGTAGAATGTGAATTTCTGATATATGGAGGCCTAGCAAGAGGTAGGGAAAGTCTGCCCTTATCTCAAGGTTTCTGGTTTGAGACAGTATTTTCAGACTCTCTAAAAATCCATAAATAGACTCAAGACTTTCTTTTTGAAAACAGAACACAGAATCGCTAGGAACTCCAGTAAATAGCTGAAGGCCTCACATGTGGTTACACATTCAACAGCAATAGCGCCCAAACAGTTCTCCTGCTTTCTTTGCTCATTCCCCCTTTCTATACCAACCTTCCATCGGGCTAGCAATAACATTTGTGCAACTTGTTATAACAAAGTTTATAGCCAAGTCAGTATCTTAACCCAGTTCAACAAACAGCAATAGGCAGTTTTGCCAAACAGAGAAAGCTGGTAAGTTGAACGGAAAGAAGCCAAGGCAAAAACAGTCAGTCTAATCACAGCCTGAATAGAAGGAACCAAACCAGCCATGTTGTAATCTTAACACAGATACGCAGTTAATACTGACTACTGAGGTCCTGGATCACTGTCAGTCAGGATCTGCATTTCATGAGAAGTGCAGCATTGTGGCTAGACAACCCAGAGATTTTCATCAACTGTTCTCAACTATGAAAGTTCTACTCGTTGGGGGGGGGGGGGGAGGGGAAAAAAAAAAAAACGAACAGCCATTTGCAGGGATGTACATTTGAGTAAAGTTGTGACATGCCCACTCCCCTGGCAAGCTGTGATGGAAGTCAGTTCAGAACTGGCAATTAATATGCATATTCTAGAGTACCTAGAAGTTTCACTGAGTGAAGAACAGTCTCATTAATTCAGCAGAGCTTTTCACAGAAGTCAAATTAGGTGTCAGTCCAAATCTTTACTGCCAGTAATCATTCCTCAACTCTAGTAACCTTAGTTACACCCCTGCAAACCCAGGGATTTTCAGAATTTCATCAGGCCCATTCTCCAAAGTCTAACACACAGGGAGTGCAGAACCTCGCTATCAGAATACAAGCGATCAGTTCAACTTCAAGATTTGCCCAAGTATGCCTTGGGCATTCCAAGGCAATTTGAAAATATAACAATAATGAAATAATTACAGCACTTTTTTTTCAATCTTCTTTTGATTTAGGTTTCTTTCAGTCTTCCAACAAAGATGAGACAAATCTTAGCTTACTGACAGCAAGCACACTTACAGACTGATTGTAGTGGTAAAACATACTAACATCCTAACGCATTTAGACTAGGAAGTATTTATTTTTTGTTTTAATCAATTTGCAAAGTCTGCTACTGCCTGATAGGGCCACAAACATCAATAGCTAGATAACTTCCTGCACATGATTAATATTTAGAGTTTTCTACGTTAGTATTGAGCTTTCAGTCACTTCACAGATGAAGAACATAACCAGAAGTCTAAACAGCCATCTTAAAGTCTTAATTTTACTCTTAAAGCACTCTCTAACGACATATAATTTCAGATTTGATTTGCTGCAATCTTCAAGTTGAAGCATAGCAATAATACATTCTCAGTGTGACATTTATTATGTACTAAGCCATACTAATATCACTGAAATTGTCCCAATTACTGGGACAACAGACAGAATCTAAACTCTTACCATATCATTTTGAATACACATTAATCAGTAAAGTGAACTTCTCAGTCTAACATCCCAGCCCGAAGGGAGCACTTCCAACAGCACATTGTATAATAGTGCTGATTCAGCCACTACTGAACTAAAAAAAATTTAAAAAGCCACTATCTATTGAAATCACTACCATCTCCTTTAGCTGCTACCATGACCTCTCAAGCTTCCAGCTGGCTTCCAACTTCCAGGTTCCAACCAACTTTAATGATACTCAGGAAGATTTTCAGTAAGAGTAAGAAAGAGCATGTTGCACAGATAACGTGCCACCCCATAACAGACCACAAAATTACTTAACAAAATTTAAAGGTCTACCACTAAGAAATAAAATACTTGCTACCTGTAATAGCTGGTTTTGCAGCTAAATAAGACACTGATATTTCTGAATAAGCATATCATCTTTAGGCTATTTAAGATAATTACCAAAGAGCTTAAGGATGTCTGTAGGAACATTACCAGCAACACCACTGGTGCTCAGTTCAAAGTTTTAGTTCAGTATTTTGCCCTGTTAGCCATACTTGTACCTTGATAAAAAGGTGCAAATCAGAAAAATGCTACTTTATTTCATATTTAAAAGATAACAGTACAAAGATAACCAGTTTCATATGTAGTATGCCTATGAGCACAAGAACCTAAGCCAATTTTATTCTACTTCAGACAACTGCTTTAGCAGCATGCAATACGCACATAAGGACAAACAAGCAAACTAGACAGAATTTATCTTACCATGCCAAAGCATATTATGAATGGGTTTATTTTTTCTAGAATGTACAATAAGTATTTAACATACAGTGCTATCTAAAAATACACTATCCATGGTATTGATGCTATGTATAAAGTACCTGCATTTTACATTTCATATACTAAATATATTTTACATGCACACATACACATACTCTTACTACCCAAAACATTTGAAAATCCCTCTCTGTATCTCTATTATTACAAGAAATCATAATGAATAACTGTACCAGGCTACTTTTATCCTAAATGCTAGCAAATTACCCTAAGAAAATCTAAGCACTAGCATTATCAAAAGCATCTCCTACATTCCTGGAGTAGTAGTAGGCTTATACTGTAAACAAACTCCTACCATCTTAACCCTCAGAATTAATAATTAAAAAAAAAAAAGCCTAGAAGCTTTAGAAAGAACATATGTACATAAACTTGACTTTCAAACCTGACTATATGACAACCTAAATATACAGCCAAATATGTAATCATTTATTTCGTATCAGGCTACAGAACAGACCATTTGAATGACACTGTTCAGCTTAATATCTGCAAGCCTGTCACATATGTAACTGTACAGAGATTTTCACTTATCCTGACCAATTATACAGAAATATGTGATAAAGATGACATATGTTTGTCACAATATCTTTATGGAAAAACTTTAGGCTTCCAGCATCCCAGAGATTTACTTTTACTTGCTAACACAGAAAAACTTGCTTTGTCAACCTATACACAATATACTTTTCCTTAGTGCAGATATTCAAGAAGACTTTGTTTTTACATAGTATGCAAAAAAAACAAAAAAACAAAAAAACAAAAAAACCCACACCACACAGCTTAAGGTCATTCTTCCTGGTAACTTTATTCATGACTTTTCCATAAAAATTAGCATGTTGGGATGTCACAAAATTGAAGGTTGAATTTTATAGCAGGTGCATCTTCATTCCTTGGTCTTGCAACAAGAATTCAGGTGCTCGGGTCCACAAGTTCATTAATGTTATTCCTCTGAGCAATACTTCTCTATACTGTGCTCACTGAACTAAAAACCCTGCAGTCTAATTACACCCTTTTAAAAGCCCGATCATCTCTGAGGTGGCTTCCTAACTAAACTAAAATTTTAGTTGCGAGGTCAGAAAGTCATTTTAAACATTTCACCCTGTTCTGTCATCACATTAAAAAAATTATGCTCTATGCACTCAGTTACCTACTTTCAAAATACTGGACTAAGGCATTAACAGTATTGCTCATCATTGGTTTCAGAGCACTGTAGTTATAATTCCCAATACAGCAGAAAGAAGATTATGACACATCTGCTTTGAAAACCCGTAAGTATTTGATCCTTATAAAAGTTAACTCAGAGCCAACCTTGACAGGGTTTCATTATTAATGCTGTTGGCCTTATATTCAAGATATGTCCTTTAATACTAGTTCAGACATGTATGCTCCCATATCACCTCTGCTTATGGTCCTTGTTTTTTTCTGTTATGCTTTCCATGTTTCTTGCACTTTCTTTCAGTGGACCTGTGGCAAAGATTCCCGCTCTTAAAGATAAATTTCATTTACCTCAAACATGACATCAAAAAAACCCCACCAAAAATCATTACAAAATCCACAGAGACTGTGTAACACTTTTTTTCCCCTGTGCGCTGTGGAAAAAAGATATCTGAAAGATCTCTTCCCTGTTTTAGCTTAAAACATTAGAAAATTTCTTCCTGTAATTCTAACAAGAATTTCACTGGAAGACCCCAACGTTTAAATAGAAGCTTTCTGTACATTTACATGAAGAGCAAAGTGCTGCACATCTCACCGGCCCCTTTTTAATGGGAGCATCCAAGACAGGTGTTAATTAAATGCTTCATACAGCATGACTCACTGCCCCTCAGTGAGGTTTCACTTCCTCTTTACTTTAATCCTAATAGTTTTCCAGTCACCCATAGAATGTCTGTGGAAAAAACAGGGTAGACAAGTTCTGAATTCCCAATACAAACAGGTTATAAGTGACCTAAAAAGAAAAAGCTTCTGTGTATCAAAAGAAAAAAAAAATTCTGCAAAAGATGGCTGATTTTTTTTTAATTCTCAAAAAGACCCCTGGAATTTGCTCAATATTTTCTGCATTTCAAACTTTTTAAAAATTATTATTAAATTCCATTTGATTGTGTGCCTATTAAAAATACAGCAATACTGATTTTTCAAAAACATCTGCTTTCATAACGGACACTGAAGTTACTAACATGCCACTTCCTACTAAAGAATCTCCTAAAACACATAGGAGAGAAAAGATGTGTTCTCAGAGAGGAAAGTTAGTTCCCCCAGCCTCCTAAATACTTCTCCAACATCCAGAATAAACAAAGAAAGATAACTTTTCAATGGTATGAAGGATTGTGACATCCTAGAAAAGGTACCACAAGAAACACTTGACTTTACCTATGGGCACAGGATGAAATATTAAAGCATAACATGCAACGAGGCTGCCGAAACAGTTCTGCCGCACAGAACATCGCGCCGGTGAGATCAAACACGACAGATGAATTATATTTTAAGACTTCGCTGTTTGGTGCCCGAGCGCACAGATGAAGCATCGGGCCTTTCTTATGCTGATACGCAAACAAGAACTACTGTAAACTCTGAGGGCACTATGACCCGCTTGGTTTTTTAAGGGTCGTTTGAGTTAAAAAATAAAATAAAATAAAATAAACGAGACGAACTTTACCTATTTCTCAGGGTAAGGAAACTAGCCCAGCACCGCCGCCTCGCCGCAGGCAGGCGGGCACCTCTCCGCTCCCGAAGGCGCCGCGTGTGCCCCAGAGACACCAGCCGCGCCGCCGAGCGCAAGGAAGGCGGCCGGGAGCAGTCCCCGGGTCCCCCACCGGAGGCTGCGGGGCCGCGGGACCCTGGCCCGCCGCCGCGCCGCCAGCGGCTGAGCCCCAGCAGCCCCGCGCCGGCCCCAACGGCGCCCCGCGCGCGCGCGGCAGGGCCGCCACGTGCCGCGCCCGCCCCCAACGGCCCTCCGCGCGCGCGGGGCCGGCGCCGCCGCTACCGGGACGCGGCCCCCTCCCCCCCGGGAAACTCCGCCCCCACGGCCCCCTCGAGCGACGCTGCGCCCCGCCGGCGACGGCCCCCCGCGTCCCGTCCGGGGGCGGAGGGAAGCGGAGCGCCGCCGCCGCTCCGCCGCGCACGCCCCCGAGCGCGGCGGCACGGCCTCCCCCCGCTCCCCTGCAGGGGCCGCCGGCTGCGGGACGCGGAGGCCGCGCGGGGGACGCGGCGGGGGGGAGCGAGGCGCTGCGAACCGGTAATGCGGGGAAGGGAGGCTTCCTGCCCCACGGCCCCGACCGCGCGCCGCCGTTACCTCGGCACTGCTGCACGGGGCCGCCGCCGCCGCCGCCTCCTCGCCGCTCTGGCGCCGGCTCTGTCCCGCCGCCGCGCTGCTGCTGCCTCCTCCGCGCGCTGCCTCCGCTCCGCGCGTCGCCATGATGTGACGGCAGCATCCAAACAAGCTGCCGAACCGAGGGACACCGGAAGCTCTCCCTGAAGGCCCGCCCCTTCTCCGGACCACAGCCAATAGCCATGCGATATTCCGCACCACGTGGGAGATTTGCCCCTCCCTCCCCACACCGCCCCAGGCTCTCCCGGGGCGAGAGGGGTGAAGCAGGCGGTCTTGGTTTCCCCAGGGCGAAACGAACTACATTTCCCAGCGTGCTCTGCGCACCGACGCACGTCCCCGAGTCCCAGCATGCACTGCGCGGCTCCCCTCCGCGGCAGGCGGAGCAGGGCATGCCCGGAGCGGTACTCGAGTCTGCCGCAGGGGGGGGCCGGGAGTTGTAGTCATGGAGGTCGAAGGCGCTACCCTGGGCAGTACGCGGCCAGGCGGATCCCGCCGGCGAAGCAGAGCTCAGCGCGGACCTTGCGCCCTCCAGCGGCGCCGGCAGCCGGGGATGTGCGGGCACTGCTGGTCCCCTCGCTCGAGGGGAGGACGGGGGTCGCGATGGCACGGGAGGGGAGAGCGGAGGAGCCTCCCCGCAGGGCTGCGGCGGCCGCGGCAGCCGTTAGGAGCGGCAGCCGTTGGAGCTGGCGGGCGCCCCCCGCTCGCCCGCCAGCCCCGCGTGGAGCTGTGACCCGACGCCAGCGCCGGCCGAGGGGCTGGGAAGGAGGCCAGAGCTGCGGGAGCGACTACACGTATAAAGCTTCATTAACGGCCGGTAATTGAAGGGAGCTTTGCCCCTTCCCTCTCCCGAGCTGTATTTTATCTTCCGTGTAGCTATTAAGCCTTATGAAAGGCGTTTGTCATAGCTTTGAAAATCCAGCCAGCCCAGCTACCTGGCTCTGACACGGAGACCGAGTGTATGTGGTGACTTCTGCTGTGGTAGCGTGATCTGGTTCTCCTAAAGGAGAAGTAGGACATCCGTCAGAAATCTGAATTGCGCAAGGGCATTTTACAGTAAATCACACTGTGTGTGTAGCCAAGACCAGGAGCATGAATCTTCTTACACAAATACAGCTGGAGAAATCACCTTAAATCATAAGCCCTTCTTGTGAACATGGCAATATGCTAGAACCGTAAGTACCCTCACCTTAGCCAAACCCTTCTCCTCTTCACATGGCTTCTACTTTCAAGAAGGTAGCTATGGTTTTGAGGATCACTTCTGTGGAAGACATAATGACAACATATGCTAACGGAAAGACAGAAGTTGCTGAGGCACACATGGAGTCCTTCAACCAACCATCACTTTCATAAGCACATATGGATCTTGTTCTTCTGGAAGACTATTGTAGAATAACTTAACATAAAACTGACACCTGCCAAACACAGATCTTGGAAATACATATGTTCCTGCTTTGCAGGAAAATAAACTTATCCCCTTCATAACTCAAGGGAAGTCTTTATGTTCGTTTATGTAGTTACTAATTGGAGCATCACACTAAAAATCTTTAAATGATCATTACCTCCAGAAAATAGGTAGAGTGGATATTTACCTTTACTAAAATAACTTCTGTAAGGCAGTATCTGCTTAAATGATTTTTGTCCTTAAATCCTAAATCTATTCTTACAAGAACTATCCAATTGCTAATTTCAAGAAGAAAATTTTATATTTTTGGCGTATTATACTGATTATTGTATAGGGGTTTTTATCCCCAAATAAGACTTGTTCTTTTACAAACATCCATAATAGTGGTATCATTCTTGGAAGAAAAAGGACCATGCCCTCCCACTTCTGAATGTTGATGCTTCAAAATCTCTCCCATGCATTCCTTCTATTGAGAGTAGGAAGAAGTCCATCCAAATATGCTCCTGTTGATAAATTACTCTTGTTCCTTCCCTCCCCTCCTCTAAGTAGGCCCTTTCTGGAAGAGAAGGAAGAAGGAAATTATACATTTGAGCTACTTTGAGAGAGAGGAGAAAAGAAAGGACAACAGAATTCTTTCTGGTTTTAAGTCTTTACTATAATAAAATTCATTATAAGGCCTGCTTTGGTGAATTGGGGTGCCAAACAAGTTCGTGTGTATCATTCAGTAGAAGTATGCAAGAAACCATTAAGTCAATTAGAATAGTTTTCCTCAAAAAGTACCAGATGTTAGAGAACATATTTTCAGCAGTAATTCTTTTCACACTTAAATTGACAGGTTTTTTTTCTGCTGATACAATGACAGAGAGCAATTATAATTATTTTGTGAAGAAAAATACGGCTTCCAAGTAAGTCAGTTTTTACACAAATTTAGTATTTTTTGAGGACAGCTGATGCAGGCATCTTGGAAGAAGTAACATCAGCTTGCAAACTTAGCTATAGATCTGAGGAAGCAAGGAATGCTTGCTGTGTTATTGTCCTGTGAAGAATACAGATGTGAAAATGGATTAAGTAAAAACTTCTGGTATTATCACTTACATTTATGCTTGCAACAGAAGTAGTTATCACTCTGTATCTCTTTACATGTTTTAGTGAATTATTTTTCTTCAAAAATGCACTTTATAGCAACATGTATGCACTTTATACTACTAATACTGGGAATTAATATTCCACTCCTGTGAGGACAGGAACACACTTGCAGTTATACCCTATTAATGACTTTCCTGGAGATTCCAAGTATTAGGGATGAATTCTGATTAATAAACTAGGAGCAGTCAAGCAGCTATTCCACCAAAATGGCCATTTCTAATAAGCATTTCCCATAAGACTACCAAAAGTAGTGATCTCATGTTTTAAAGTGCAGCAAGACAAAATTTTAGGAAAATTAGTTAGTTTTTTGAATTACGATGTAACTAAACATCCATTTTTAAATATCTTTAGTAATTTACTTTTTATATATTTTTCAGGCAAATCCGTTTTTACCAAAAATGTCCAAGTTATGCCTGCACTATTACCAGACCTAAAAATACCCTAACTTCATGAACTCTGTACACATAAGCAGTCAATCTGAAACTTCTCAAGCACTTCATCGCTCCCAGAAATTATGATGGAGACAATGTAGTGAAAAATGATTGCTTCAATATTTTTTTAAACACATCAGTAAGAATCCTATGGTGATAATTAGAACAAGATATTTACAAATCTAAACTGTGAGGAACCTATGAAATAAGGTTAATATTTATTTACAGTATTATTAAATGCAAGGCAGTCAGGAAACAAAGTACAGCACCAAATTTAGTTTTGTCCTCTTCATCGTGATTACCATTATGATTACTTTCATCAAAATTTCATCAAGAACTATGAAGCTAGCATTTTTCTTGTAATACTTTCTCCCTGGTATTGAATAGGAAGTGTAATTCTTCCAGTGTTACTTTTCACAAGATGGCCAATCAAAAATGAAAATGAAGGGGGACAATGAAAAAAAATTACTATTCTTATACTTAACAGGATACTAAAATTAAATGATGACAACTAGGGAAATTGGTCTGGGTTCCAGTGTGGACACTGTTGTAAACATGTACTGGCTTACTGTATGGCTGTAAATAAAAAGCAAATGATGTCAGGATATGCAAGGAGTGGGATGAAAAGTAACACAGAAAAATAAAACTAGCATGTGTCAGCTAGGTGGTACATCTTCCTACAGGTTTGCTCCATTTGTCACACCTCTATCCCAGAAAAAGAATTCTTTGACTCTGCATCCCACCAAGAGAGATTGTTGTTTCCACATGTGCACTGGATGCTTGCAGAGGCTTCTGTCTACCTCAGTAAAGCTCTTCCAATAGTACTTTTCATCCACTCAACATGATGGGCTTGAAAGTCCTGTTATACATGATACAGGATGCATGTTGATGATGATACAGCAAAAACAAAACTGTTTGATGTTTAAATGGCAGGCATTGAAGTCTTGTAAGGGCACATGGCCAGCATTAAAACTTTTCTCAGTATGTGGGATAAGAAGTTAGATGTAATCAATCTACTCTCTGGCCATTATTTGACTGTTAAGTAAATTCGGCTTATTTCTCAGGAAGAATAGGAAATGCAGAGAACCAGTAGTTTTACCTGGCTCTGAAACCTTCACTTTTGCACATGAAAACCATAGCTTAAGAGAACAAATAAACAATAACAACTGCAGAATTAGGGTTTTGTGAATGCATACAATTAAACTCACACTAAGCATCGTTTTCTTTGTAGTACCATATATCAAATAGGCATCAAGTCTTTATTATTCTAATTTTATATGTAGCCCTTAACTAATTACATTGTTCTTTTGTCTTTTCCTACTTTGTCAGAACCACTTGAATTGAAAAAAAGTAACCTTTCTGCTCATGTAGTGTTAGGTTAAGCATAACTCCCAAGTATATCTGGAGAGGTTTGTCATAGCCTCATGAATCCCTGAATTAGCAAAGGAAAACATTCACAATCTCTCCCATAATGGAAACCACACTTTCATGAAATGAAGGATGTGATTCATTCTTCAAGAAAATTTCTGCACAGTTCTGTATCTCATTAAAATTGACAGTGACAAACTAATGATAATTACTTTGGTTGCTCCTCCTCTTGCAATGGTTTTGAGTTTAAAATAACAGCTGAAAGGGAAAACACATTGTGATTTTTTCAATATATTTAGGCACAAAAATACATGTGACTGTGCATTTATATATATATATATATATATATGTATATGAAGACCATGCAATCTTGGGCTATACTGAGAAGAAAATGAAGACGTGCACATCTTCTGATTTTTTTTTTTCTGAAATAATTAATTTCAATATAATATAAAGAAAATATAGCAAAAAAATCATTTACTGTTACCAGTCTGTTTAAAAACCTGGAGCTCTGAAATAAATCCATATGTTTGTTATCATAGCAATATCAGCCAACACTCACTGAGTCACATTATACCAGGCCATACAATGCCTCTTTCTTCTAAGCGTCTGCTGAATCAAACTCCAGTCCATTACCAGTGCTGTTCTCATGCTTCAGTTGTACAGCTACAGTCTAGACACAGCACATGCACCCAGGGCCCAGTCTGGCTGCTGCTGCTTGTCAGTGCACCAGTAAGTAGCTAGATGAGACACATCATTTGCCTTCATGTAACAGCTATTACAAAGAAAAAGTCAGTAATATCTGAGTGCCCAATAGTTCAAAGATGCATCCTATGGTCAGGCAATAAGCTGCTGTGCATTGTGTTATTCTTTAAATGTATGAAGGTAAAATTGACATACTGTGCTTCAATGCTACATTCAGAGCCCCGCCAGACAAACACAAAGATATCCAATAGCAAGGGGGAAAACAGCTTTATGATCCAGAGGAAGTGACAAAGTAAACAAATTCAGAGTTTACTGAAATGATTCAGGAAATGGAAAGCTTCAGCTAGCTTTTTTCTAGCGAACAACCGTAAATAGTTGAATAAAACACAGGGGAACATTTTACTACTTTTTCTTTTTTAATTCTTTTTTTTTTTTACAATCTTTCCTCCTCCTCCTCCTCCAAACAGAAAACTGAATCAAAAAGCATGTAAGTGTATTAACTATAGCAACTGGACTCGTAAACAAATAGCTGAGTAGGATGTTTGGGTGCATAGAATTACTGAGGATGTCTGTATTTCAGAAGAAAGCTGTTTCACTATTCTGAGATGACCTAAATGGCTTCTTGGCAATCTTTTTCCAGTTTCTCAACTCTCCAAATTTATTTTCTTCTGAGAAAATTTGCTAACAATCTTTTTTTTTTGTTTGCTTTTCCTTGATGTTTTAAACATCTGCATTTTCTCTTACATTATATTTAGTTTGCTATTATATTCTTGTTATTCAGATCCACTCTTTTTTTCTTTTGGTTTTGTTCTGGATTTCTTACTGTAGTTGTTTTGCTGGACTTTAGCATCTACCCAGTCTCAGTGCTTGGAATGACGTTGGTAAGAAAATGGCAGCGTACTTGCTTATGTGAGTGAAATGTATTATTAAAACACATTTGGGATACAAAGGCTTATGAAGTTTACTGTGAACAGGAAGAGGTCTACCTATGTTCATCTTGTTAGAAGAATCGAGCATAGACCCTCTTCCTATGTATAAGCAATTAGGACTGTTAGATACTTGTCACACCAAGTTAATTTAAAGGCACTGGAAAGTCCAGAAGACTGTGTAGGATTATGACTGTGCAGGATAAACAACTTCAGTTTTCCAGGTTAAAAGCAGGTAAGAAGACTTGAAAATATTAAGATGATTTTTGAAAATAGAGACTTTAAATATCAGAGCTCAGTCAGATTCAGCCTTGTTACATTATTGCCTTTTAGAATGTAAAAATACTTAGTGGGCTGTTTTTTTAAACACATTTGCTTTCAGAGAGACTTAGTAAACAAAGGTTTTTTGTATGTAGGAAATATGTTTTATAAAAGATAAGAGTTTTATATATATAACTATTATATAGGTTATGATTACATGAAAAGAAGGATGAAGCTTGATATAAAGGCCCTGTGCACTTAGTTCTGTTGAATTCAAGTAAGCAGGTCATGAATTTGAAAACATGAGAAATGATCAGGTTGGTTTTCAAAAAAGCAGACATTTGGAACAGTGATATTCAGCTCTGACCAGGGATCACATTTCCAACCAGGGAAAATGTCCACTATTGGAAGAAAACTACCTGGCTTTTAAGAGTTGTGTCAAATGTTTTGTCAAATTGCATAATACATAGATGATAACATCTCCAGCTTAAATCTGTGAGCAATTGTATTTGTCAAAATGTAAAAGTAAATGTTAAGCTTTGGATAGTCTGATTTTTATGAATGTAACAGGTTTAATATTTGTGGCCTTTAATTAAATCTGGAATATAAAGAGCTCCTAAATGACCTCTTATTTTACCAAATGACTTGTATCACATCTGTTAATTAGAAGGGAAAGTAGACCTTAAAAGTGAAAAACAGTATAAAAATACAGATTGTGCTCAAGATAAGTTGTTGAGAAAATGTATGGTAATAAAGAAAGCAAATTTGAAAAGCCAAAAATATGCAAGTTTGAAACTATTCATTTTCCATGATGAAAAATACAGGAGGGCTTTCTGTCCAAGTTTCCAAGTTTCCAGAGACTATTTTAAGTGGTCCTTTCTTACAGTAACAGTAGTTAAAGCTACTTGGTTTTTTTCTGTTCCCAAGGGATGAATGTTGACTGAACAGTTACAGCTGTAATCTTTTCAGTCTCTTTACAAAAATTTTCTGCAAAATAGTATCGTCAAGACCCTTTCACCTGCTTGACCGCATAGTCAAGCATGGCCCCTAGGTATTTTATGCATTTCATTTTTTGGAAGAATTTAGAAGACACTACAAAGTGAGATGAATGAAGTTCAGAGAGCAAGATTAAGAACCAAGGACAGGAAACTTTGGGTCACATGCCAATGAAAAAGACATTCCTGCCTTTTTATACAAAGGGAGTCACAAGTTTGACCAAACTCTTTCTATACTTCAGGAAAGTCCACCACTAAGTACCATGTCATTGCCACCACTTTGTCTCCTTGACTGTAGCTCTATTTCCTTTTAAACACACTGACTTAGCAAACAGCAACAGCCTAATAGTCCATATTATCTTATGAACTACTCCTTTTTATATTACCGTTAACCTGGGTACTACACCACCTGTCTGTTATGCTAAAAGCAAGCATGTGTGTGTGCACGTGTGTGTATGAGCTCTTGTAAAATCCACAAGGATTTCTAATGCCATGAGCAGGCACTACAAAAGCTCTACTGTGTGAAGAGCCATAAGCATCTCAGATTTTTCCCACCTTACATTACTTGAGTTTCAAAAGATGCTTTCATGTTTACTATTTGGAATTCCTTTAATCCATGTTACCAGCAATATTTTAGAAATGTAGGTCCTATCCTACAGTCGTAATGGTGCATCATCCCACCAGGCTAGCTGAATCTATTCCTATACCTGTTTTACACAAACAAAACATTACAATTTTTCTTCATTTGGACAAACTCTTCTTTGACTATGAAAATGCATGAAAATAAAAACCTGCATGAACATCATTACTGGTTGCCTTGAAGAGCAATACAGCAATAAACAAACATGGAAACAGCAAATGATCTGAAATGAGGTAATAATATCTGAATTATATACATATTAGTAAATCACTAAAGTTTGGCTATGAAGGTTATTCCTGTTATGTGCCAGGAAATCCATCAGTTTTTACACAAGCTTTGATTTTTGTTCTTGGTGCTTCTACATTTAGTTGCACTTGCATTTTCTAGTTTGATTCTAGTCTACATCTATCGAATGCCATGTTGCAAAATCAAGCTCAGCTCTTCCCCAGAACATCACTGTTTTTCTGTTCTGCAAATCTACATTTACACAGCCAACTTAGCAATATGACTTTTCATTGGAAAACTGCCAAATACTTGGATTTTCATAATGAAATGAAAGCATCAGATTTCTTCTGCAATGTGACAGTGCTAATGAAATCTCATTATCAAAAATCATTTAGGGACAACATTTTGGCAGTAGAAGCAAACTCATGAGGTCCTTATCCCAGTGCTCCCAGCAGTCTAGGTTTTGGATATTAATCTCTTGTAGGTAAAAATCAAATTCTATATACTTCAAGTCCACCTGTTGTTCATATTGATGGAAATTTTGTAATTTACCAACAATCGAAGAAAAAAATTCTTGAATTAAAGGATTTGTTATGCCATATCTCAGCAGTTATTGAACTACAGGCACATTGAAAAAAATCCAAACAGGTGCAGATTTCAGAAGTTTTACATGAAATAGCTATTCAGCATATATAAGCTTTTACTCTCTCTCTTTTTTAAACACATTCTCTGAAGTACTCCATGCATCCTTATTGGCTCCATGGTTCAAGAATGGAAAGTACTGTAGAAAAACAAATGTAAAAGTGGGTTCTTTCTTTTTTAAAAAATTGAGAAAAATGTAAAGTTTAGAAGAGCTGGTCCATTTTGCAGCCTGAACAAACTAGTAAGTGAGTATTGCTAGTAAGAACAGTAACTAAGCATTGCCAACGTGAACAGAACTTACTGTATATAACTTTCATATAGTTCTATTGTGATCAGTGGGCCCTACTTCATTTTACCCATTTTCCTTCATATTTAGACTCTTATGGGTGCTTTGTCACAGAAGTTTATGGAATGGATGACAAATAGAACATTAAATTTTCATTCATATAAAGGTACAAACTTAATAGGAAAATTACATGTAATATCCAGATGTCTAATATGAATCAAAAAATCTTTTAAAGACAACTTTTTATTTAGATTTCATGATTTATGCACTGAGACAAAGTATATTTTTGAAATATGTGCAAGTCTGAAGTATCCAGCCATGGTCAGGCATATTTCAGCATGTTTGCCCCTCACTCTGCCCTCAGTCCAAAGAAACAAATCAATTTTACACATATCTACAGTATTTAATAAAGAAGTCCAAACCAGCCAAAGTTTTATATTTTTCAGCAGTTAAAATAAGAAGAAACATTTAATTTGTTCTCATGCAGACAGCAAAATTAAATGGAAATATAACAGTCTTTTGAAGAACAATGCACTGAACCATCTCTCTCTGTGGGGAAAGGCAATATCTTAATATGATGAATTAACAAAAACAACAGGTTAAATCAAGCAGAAACTATCCTTGTATTTAAATGTGTAAATATTTGCCAGTTATATCACCCGATCAATAACAAATCTGTACTTCTTTTGGAGTCTGAATTAGTATTTTTTTAAAACACATTGTCAGAGGTTATTCTGATAGGATTTTATATAAATTCTTTGGCTACATATGTTAAGAAACTTAAATACACACAAAAGCTACTAATACTAATACCTTAATAAATGGTACACATTTACAGATCATACAGGGATGAAAGCAAAAATGTGATGAAATACAATTATTTTCAAGGACTAAGTTACTTACAACATCCAACTTTACATCCCAAATAGAAGGCTGTAGACAAACTTAACTTGAGATTCTTCAATTTAGAAGTGTTTCTGTAGAACTTCTTGGCCACCTAAGAATGCCTCACACTAAACTTGTTGCTTCATGTAATAATCTTACCACTTTTAATTATTACATGTAACCTGTAGTGCCTCTCTTTTTTCTTTTCTTTTTCTTTTAAAAGAATGGTGAAGAAACTGCTCATATAAAGAACAGCAATACTGGTTATATCCCTATATGGAATTATAATGGTTTTAGATTCTTTCATGTCATTTGAAGATCTTTCGTAAGCAAAATATGAAAGCAAAATTTCACGTCAGTTTTTAGAAAAAGTTTAGGGTTATAGTGATCTCATGAAAATGCTTAATTTTCTTCTTGCAGCATTTCTTCTATTTCTTTGTCCCAGTTATCATCACGTTTTTCTGCTTCTGTCACCACCTCATATTCTTGAAGCTCCTGCTGTAGTTCCTTTTCCCAATCAGCAGTCTCTTCTACAAGACATAAATGATGTGTGAGAATCGACTTGGTAATATCAATTCTTTTTTTTTTGGTAATAGAACTAGATGAATTTGCATTGAATCAATCTGATCTCCCTTGTATTCTATGGAAATTCTCATTCAAAATTAAAGAAACATCAAGATCAAAAATACTATCTTTTGACTGACCATAAATAGGAATTAATACACACATCTGGATTCCTGCGTGCATGCTATAATAAAGATATAAAGTAAATAAATAAAAAAGGCAAATACATGTTTTAGCTGTAACAAGTTTCCTTTTCCAAACTCATTTCCCATAGTGAATTCAAGTATTTCACTCTATTATCAACTCAATCTCTATCAAGTCTCACAAAAAAAAGTGTGTGTTATTTAGGAAGTGAATAAAAGTTCATAAGTTTGTAGAATATACGTTTCTGAAAAAATCAAGATCAAATATTGTTGATAAATTTAAAAAGAAGTAGGTATTTTCTGCATTGACATTTGTAGCTAAGCAAGTTAACTTAACCAGGGTTAAATCATACTTCGTACTTCAGGGCAAAAAATGAGTCAGAAGGCATTCCTGTGTTGTTAATCTCTGTTTTAATTGACTTTACCTATCATATGCAAGAGAATGGGGGAGGAGATGGGCATTTGAAGTATTACATAATAATTACTATTATAATACTTTGGATATGAAGGTAGGTAATTTCATAGTCCAAGTTAGTAAGGCCAGCTGAGATTTTTCTAAACAAATTGTATGTTAATGGCTTATGCTTTCATCAAGAAGCTACATGCAAGAAACTAATACTAATCTTAAAAATTCCTCAAGCTTGGCTATAGATTGAAAAAGATTTCAGAAAACAAGGATTCACAACCTCAAAAACATATTCTGTAAGATGGATTTTGAAAATTGTGTTATGACAAGCATCTATATACAAAGTATCTTCTTAGTAAATAGTTTGTTGTATATGGCCAGAGTCACATCATCACAGACTGATTTTATTTTTCCACTTTTTACACTAATTACTTCTTGTGAATCATTTTTAGAATAAGCCATATTTCATTCCTTCTCATTGTTCTCAAAGCTATTTGTTAAACTTTAACTGTTCCAAACACATGTAAATCTTTTAAAGCAAAAGCATCCATAAACCCATGGCCTGGTGCAAACACTGCCTTTTCTGCTGGTGTTGATACACAAGAAGAAAACATAGCGTGACTTCCAGTAATGTACTGTACTATACCTAGAAGGATGTCAATTAAACAAAAATAAACCATGGCTGGCATGTAAGCACCTATGAAAGAACACAGAGAAGGGAGAAAAAATATTCCACTACTAACTTTTATAAATGAGCCACTTAAAATTGTTAGGTTCTTTGGACTTAAAACTCCTCACAAATAACATTCTGCAGGAGACATGGCTTGACTGTTCTCATAACTATCACTAATTTCTGTAATATTTCATTGCAGAACATCTCATACATTTTGAAAAACAATCATAAATCTACTTTCCTAAATTTAATTACAGTATTTCTTTTTTTGAATCAACCTATCTTAGAATTACTCTGTTTGAGAAAGAGGGTAAGAAATAGTAAAATAAACAAACTCCTTATTATGTTGCCCTCTATAATCATTAAAAAATACCCCAAGAACACATATGGTAAAATAGGTGTCAAGATAAAGTAATTATCAGCTTAAAAAAAAAAAACCAACAAACCAAACAAAAAAACCTTACCTTCTACTACTGAAGTCTCTTCTCTTTTTTTGTCTAGCACCAGTTGTTCCATTTCTTTTCTTAGGTCTTCCTGATTCAAATTACAGGCATCAAAAGCATCACTCACAAATTCTGATACACCTGGACTTGTGGAAATCTCTTCCTCATCCTATAATAAGATAGTTTTGTAGAAGCTCATGCAAGAAGGGACAAAACGTGCCACGAATACATACTTTCCCTTGTGTGACTGCCTTTTAGATAGAGTCACCAAACAAACAAAACAAATGCATTACAAATGCATTTTTAAAGAGTTTTTTTTTTTTTATATACAGACAAGAATGTTAGATAGCTGTACTGAAAATGATCTGCTTTCCATCCTAGGCTCCTTTTTGCATTCTCCTAAAAACTTTAATTCTGTTTTTTTTAATCTTCAGGAACAATAAGGCACTCATAAGTAGTTTAGAACAGCAGCTATGGCTAATATTAAGTTTTGAACACAATCCAGTAACAACTTTCTATACACAAATAAGATTAAAGAGGACTGTTCTTTGGAAATATGTTTGTTTAATTTAGTGCACTACATATTATTGCCAAGTGAATGTACAGCTCTGCTTCTGCCAAGAGAGTTCTCTAGTACTGATTTTACAACACAGAAATGAACAAGTGTCATTAGGTGTCCAAGTTCACGGTTTCTGCAATGTCAAACAAAGCTCTTCTTGCCTTCACAATAAAATAATGTTGCTATGGCAACGCATAATTTAGATGTCCTAAATTTAAGCTTGCTATTGCTAAAGCATTGGACAAAACATGGCACACTATGTCTGTGTGCATGCACGTGTGAGGGAGAGTCTATATTTTAGTGAAACTATCGTGTTCAAATACAATGCAAACTTTGTAATCCAAACATGTCAGAACCACCTTACTCTTCAGAGTTAAAAAACAAACAAACAAAAAACCCTTGTATTATTACAAGGAGGAGGATACTAACAAAAGTATTTATTCTTCAGGTACACTACTGTTTTTTCTCCTAAAAATGAGCTTTAAAGTATATGTACTAAAACCAAACATTCTCACAACATAACAGCAGAGGGAACAGCAGGAACAGCAGCAAGTTAGCATAGAACTGGCAGATATTTATATTATTACAATTTCATCGTACAGCTAACTCAAAAGGATGCATAATTACATATTAAATGACAGTTTCACATACTAAATACTAGATAAAAATATAAAAGCATTTTTACCTCTTGAGATTTTAGCTGAGACTTTATTGTAACAGGTGGTGTTTTGGGCCGTACTGTTTCTAACAAGAGGGGGAAAAAAAAGGTAAATTATATTTAAATAGATAAAGATCTCATTTAATCTGCATAGCTATTAAATATATAAGGAAACACTGTGTTTTCAATTTTACGGAATTCTTGTGGTTAAAAGCTGAATTCGGCCATGGGTGAAGCATTTGCACTAAAAACAAGACTATCAAGAGAAGTGATTTTATATGCCCGATTAATTAAAGTCAAATTTAACAAGCTATTTCCTCACTCTGAATCCAAAGTTAAACCATGGGAACAACTCTGCCCACCTCAAAACGATCCAAATAACTATGAAATATGAACAGTTGGGAATCAGGAGGAACATCTTCTATAAAACACTCATGGTTTGCACCATAGGGCATAAAATCTATAATGTTATAAAGATGCAGACTTGCTCCTGAAATCCAGTCACTGCATAGAACAGTTCCCAAACTTATCTGGTTGGCCACTACCACAGACATGGGCAGTAGCTAGCTCTCAGATCTACTGGATTACACCTGTATACACATCCCCAAATGCACCTGAGAAGAACGCTTTGCAGCCTTACCTTTTCTTTTCACATGGGAGGTAGGAAATCGCTGAAAAACAGCAACCCTAGAAACTGTCTCCGACTTCCTAATAATGCTTACTGTGCATTCTGAATTTAGTAGCATGGTGCTAGAGGGGCATGACTGTTTATATGCAGGGACAGATCTCGGTAGGTAAAGAATATTCCAGGCTTCCTCCTCGTGCAACTAGTAGGGTAGAGATGTTGCCATGAAAAGCCATATGGTTGCAAGAACAATTAACATACTGCGCAGGTTGTGGTAGTGGTTATGTGCTTGATTAGCAATTTTATTTGTTTAAACGTGCAAAACAGCTCTGAGCTTGCAGCTCTGCATATTGTGATGTGCGCAGGTGGACCTCTCCTGCTCACTCAGCAATTTCTGAAGGGAGAATTTTGGGGGGGGTTAATTTGTAAAATTAGAATCAGCTCTAATTAAAATAATTCTTTAATTGGTGGTTGCCGCTGCATATGCAGCTCATCTATTCAATGGCTCCTGTCACACCCTCTTTATTCCCTCCCCTTCCCAATCTGCAGAGGATGTGTTACTGTATCCAACATGACACCTACAGTGGCAGCAGCAGCCCCAACAGAGCAGGCTGCAGGACTCTGGGCTGTTCAGTGACAAGTGCCCAATGCACAGGGCAAGAGAGGTGCCTTAAGCTCCATCACCCTCTCTCACGCAGAAGCAGCAGAGCAACTCAGCACTGGGCCACATACCAGTCTGAAGTGACTAGCATACCATTAGCACTGGTTTGGAACTGCTGGCCTAGCATCATGTCCTAGAGCCACCTCATTTCTAACTAAATAGCTCCTGATATCTGGAGAAGGATTAGAACCTGCCATTTGGTTACACAGCTTGTGCATATAGCTTCTGCATTAGAATGTGGGATGTCTCCGATTTGTCCCTTCTTTTTTCTTCCCCACCAACCATGCTAATTAAACTTCGTGAAAATAGCATGTAAGGAGGAGACAGATGGAGATAAAATGGAAGGCAATTAACTCTATTTTATAGACATCAGTCAGCTTTGAGAAGACACTCTGAACATCAGGAAGGGTTACTAGCAGACAACTACTAGTTTTATCCACCAATTAGGGTATCCAACCTCCAAAAGGTCATTTTAATCAAAAATAAAACACAGATGATTCACATTCCCCAAGACCTGTTAAAATTCAGACTCAAACAAAACATGGTCTAGTAAATATATCTTTGCTATTACATAAAATGTAGTGATTAGGACAGTAAACCTATCTGCATATTCTATACTGGTCTTCTGAATTGTATGAGATCCCTGACAAGCCAAAAAACATTGCATTTTGTAAACTTTTGCTGAAGATATCTTTGTTTTCAGTTGTGATGATAAGTTTTACTAGCAGAACTCTTCGGGTATTATCCAACAGATTTCTCTTTGACTGCAATTTCTAAGAGTTTCTGAGAGGATGACTCAAAGATAAGAGGTTTGTTGTTCAATAGGGTGAGTTGCCCTATCTCTTCTGCAAAGTTGAAACACTTTCATTGAAACAGCCATGTCTTGGGTTTGCAAATGTGACCTACATGCTGTACTGCTTAAAACCAAGGTTACATTGTCATAGGAACATACAGTTTAACACTGTTCATTTAACTACACGTTTAACTTGTGTAAAGGAAACATTCAGCATTGTAATTAATGGTAGAAGTACTTCTATTTGATGAGCCAATCAGCCACAACAGTAGCAGCTTTCTATTTTCTGAAATTGGTTTATTGAAGCAATGAGACGCAGAAACAGAAATCAAATAAGAAGCTCTGTGATAAGGGGAAGCATACTAATATGCTTAAAAATGATAGTGAAGAAAGTGTCTTTTGGCAGAGCTTCTGCTTTACTAAGCTGGAGGAAATCTTTCCAAATACCATCTTTTTCTCTATACTATGGACTAAAAGTCTCAAAGATTGCAAAGATATATATACTCAAAGATCTATCGTAAAGCACTACAGAAACCAGAGGAGAAGATAATCACTATTCCTAACAGTTTACAATTCTATCACTTGCTATAATGAACAATACAAATGAAATAAAAATCCATAAAAGATAAAGAAAAAAGCAACACAAAAAGAAAAATAAAAAAGACTGCATTCGCATGCCAGTTAGTTGTCGAGGTTGACAAAATAATGAAAATGCCAGAGATTTCCTGAGTTGATGACAGCTGCACACATAAAAGAAAACTGCACATAAAAGAGAACACAGCTTGCTTGTCAGAAAATGATAAAAATGGAACCTGAATGTGGGAGGAGCATAGAAGTGACAAGACATGAACAGGTGAGAAGGAAATGGGCCTAAATGTAGTGCACTAAAAGGTAGAGACAAGAACTTTGTTATGTTGAAAGAGTTAGTGTAGGGCATTAAAGAATTGCTCTTTTACACAAGGAACAAAAAGTCACAGCTTCCATGAAACTGCACCTTGCAAGATTCTGAGGTATCTAGTAAAAAGTGACTTTATGTTGCCAACTTCCTTGTGTTGGAATCAATAATACAATTTCTCACCTTTACCCAGACACCAAGTTACATGAAATACATGAAGAATTAATATCTTTGAGACTGCTTTTTCTCTCATATTGAGTTGACATTATCCACTTGTCTCAAGCTATTCTTCTTTTATAATTGTTGGCTAGTTTATGACTTCCTGAAGAAATGAAGTTTTTGCAATTTTTTTAATCCTGCTTTTTGGCCAATATTTGAATAAGCATAAGAAGAGCCAGTTAAGATATGGAGGTCTTAGTTTTTCATGAATAGATTAAAAAAAAGTTATGAAAAAAAATCAGCAGCAACACTAAACAATACCAGCTAACAACAATATTATTATCCATCTTGTCAGGCTTCTAATTAAAGTAAATATAGACAATGAATATAAGAGAAGGAAAGAAGAAAAACGAGGTTCACAGGTTTGGCCAGTAAGTTGATGATAAGATACCTGTGAAAGGATGTTAGACTTGCATGAAAATACAGAACTAGATGACACATGAACATTGGAGGGGTAGATTTACTAGCCACTGGTTTAAGTGTGTGTGTGTGGGAAGTACAACTCTGAGGCCATACACACAGTTAAGATTACACAAGAATGTGAGTGCAAGTGGATAGGCAGAGTCAACCAAAGACAAAATCCTACAGCATAGCACAAAAGGGCAGGAGAGTATCCACTGAAAAAGTTACCACAGAGGCAGGCAAGGTGGGACCAAAAGACAGCGCCTTTACTAGTGTCAAAATGATTTGTGATAGCACAAATATGGGATATATACTCCATTGGCCACTATGGGCCAAGAGATTGGTAGCGTTTTTGTTAAAAAACATAGCACAAAAACCAGCAACAAAAAACAGAAGTGGCAACTTGGAACAATGTTCATAAATGGTACATACAAGGCATATGCAGAAAGAGAAAATGAAAACAAAATGGTAACTAGAAAGGAACCTGAGGTCAAGGATGTCTTTTTTCCAGGATATTTTATCTACTGAAAAAATCAGCAATTGAATAAAATTTTTAGAAGCCCAGGTAGGTAACCAAATAAATAGATTAATATATAACATAAAGACAAGCCATCGAAAGTCATTTCTCATATACATCAGGTATTAAAGCGACACTGCCTTTGGATATAAGTCTTCACTGTAAAATGGAAGTAACTTGAAGTAACTCAGGAAAACTTGAATATTTTAAACATTTTCTAATAATTCTCTCAGTTGTTTCCCTATATAATATTTTCCTCTATCGCTTTTCTGTTCTATAAAGAAGAAAGACATGCTTACAAAACTACCAAAACAGTAGGAATAATCACTATTGTGTAACTTGCAACTTCATTTTTTGTAACTGGCACATTTTTAAATTAAAGGTGCAGAATAAAACACAATTTTTATACTCCTTTGCTTAAAACGGTCCCTGAAACTATACACAGGAAAAGAATTATACAATTACAGTAAATAGATAAATCACATTAGGCTACTTCCATACTGTCTTTGCTGACCTCCTCACAGAGAGAAGCCCCGGTTCCCATAGCCCACCAGTATGGGCTAATAGTTACTCTGCTCAAGGGCTAGCATCCTCTGGCGTGTACCGCCTGTGGTCACATTGCGTAGATTTGGCCTAGATCTCTTCTGCGCTCCATGTAATACCATTACGGGCCATAACAACTTTTTTAGCTTACAAAATCTAAAATAGTATGAGCAGTGCTTTTATGATTAACAATGTGCCATTCAACATGGGGACGTGCTGCAACGTTTGAGTATACATGGCCCATTGGGACAGGAGAGAACTGTACTGGATAAAAGAAGTCAGAATTGGTGCCTTCCTGTCTGGAGTAGATTCCAGAGTGAACTGTCCTGTCAAAATTGCTTGGATTTTGACTGAGAGAAAACTACCTGATTCATTCTAGAAGGGGGCCTTGCCTGGGCTAACGCACACACTCAAACAGAATCTACGAGAAACAGAATTAGCCAAGCTGTTGGCAAACTACAGTCTGTTTTTCAAAAGTATCTTCTATGCAATGCAAAAACCTTGCTCTGTAAGCCACCTTGCAATCTTCCCCTCACTCCAAGATTCAGCTGCTTGTGTCCAAGGAGTCAAGGCCCAGCTGTGTAATGTCAGCTTAGACCACTGAGAAAACTGCCAAATTGTGCAAGAGCTCTGAGAAAGTGTAAAAAGATAGGAAAGGTGAAATAACAAACTGAAGTAGGATTACAGAGATGGGATCATTAGTTGCACAAGGACTCAAGAGGAAAAATACCAATATAGAAAGTTATAATATCCTGAGAAAGTTGTAATAAAAAGGTAAAGGGTGGGAGGAATGAGTCAACTTGACAGTCATCATTTGGTTGTCAGCTTGCCAGTGTCATCAGTGTCAATGGATTTGATGGAAGATGACAATTTGGAGATCTGAGAATCTGTTGAAAGAGCAGCAGAGGCTGACCTTTCTCCTTCTGCCTAATGCCTCCTGGGCCAGCAAAGATTCTTCAAGTGTCTTGTCGGGCTAGTGAATGTACATAACATAAGTTAGGATTTAATGAGCTACTAGGTATCTTTTGTGTGTTAGCTAGTAACTGTTTTACACTCTTAAGTTGTATATATCCTGCCTGCAGTGTTTTTACACATGGCTAAAGATGCCCAGTGACCTAAAAGGGGGTCTATAATGATACACCATATAAACTGATCAGCATAACAGAGGAAACCTGTGTCTTTTTCCACCTCAAGGTTGAATCTCAGCTAGCCTCATGTCCCCCCCCACCTTTCTCCCTTTCTACAATATATTCTGTCCCTTTCCATATCCTGTATGGTTCTGTGCCTCCCCTGCCTGCAGTAATCTTACCTCCACATCACCAACTTACTTGTTTGGCCGGAGGCCTAAACAAAAGAACATGTGCTGAGACAAGCTAGAGCAACAAGCATGCCAGTTGGCTGGGTTGGCTAGTGCCTCTTTTCTATCAGGTGAACCAAAGGTACTTCCTACTTCCCTCTGACAGGTCAAAAAAGGGCTCCAAAGACCACGCGAATTTGTGTCTTCAGCTATTATAGGCCAAGGACAAAAATTTCTCTCTTGAGATTTTCACTATTCTGTGAAAATTGGTTGAAATTGGAAAATGGGTCAAAAGTGCTGGGAGCACCATCTCCCGCCGACTACACAAAAACATTCAGCAAGATGCCTGATTTCGTAAGAAATCCAGAATAAAAATTCTATGTCACCCAATGGATATAGTCAATATGCATGACAAAAGTTACACTATTCAATTTCATGAGCCATGTCAAAACAAATCCTTTCCATACCTTTCAGTTGACTATCCTCTTCTCTCCCTTTGTTTTCTTCTTTCCCTACTGCTTGCTGTTGAGCAGCAAGTGCAGTGAGTTGTGCAGACTGTTTAATTAGGGACACCCTGTAGAAGTAATTTCTCCAGAACACTTCCTCCTTTACACTAGAGAGAACAAACAGATTTTGATGACTACATGTGGGAATGTAGTTTCTTCTACCAACTAATGATGAAATAAAACTAAACATGTTGAAGGAAGGAGTAGGAAGAACTGCCTCTTCAGTAAAATCTTAGAAATTTCTGAAATAAACAGTTTAAAAAAAAACATAAAATTTTTTGATCTCTTACAAGATAGTTACATCAGACTTGAACATATAATGGTAACAGGTTCTTTGTTCAAAAAAAGCTTAACAGCAGGCAGCAATGCATATTTGGAAAAACATTATGCTCTTCTATCCCTCTTTCCAAATCATGTAAACAAACCCAACAAAACAAATAACCCTGTTCTATTTACTTCCTCTCTAAAACTTACATTTTCTCATTGTGAAAAAGATACATTCATGTACATCTTCTCTAGACCTCAGATGAAAAAGGAATCTTTGATTTACAGGCAAAAGCCCTTTTAAGATTGCAGTGAGACTATTTCACTTTCTGCATGACTTTCAGCATGGCCTAGTCTGCAAGTGCAGGACTTTCAGTAGCTAGAAACTGCCATCTAGTAAACAATCAGCTCTGGTAAAAAGATGATAATCCCATCTCCTTGGTGACATTTCCCACTGATGATCCTCCAGCAAAGAGGAGGAGATCCAGTTTTAACCCAGAAGAAACAGAAGCCAGAAAAACCAAGGCAGCTGGGGAAGGAAGCCATGTAGGTCAAGAAAGAAAGAGGAAAGACTGGAGTCACCTTTGTTTTTTCATGTTCAGGCAAACAGTACCTACTGAGACTAAGAACAGAAGAAAATCTATTAAGCAATGGGGTAGGCTAGGCAACGACAGCAGGACCAGAGACTGAAGACAGCATCAGAGCAGATCTGATGGAGAGCTGGAATAGAGGCAAAGCATTAGGCCTGACAGAAAGAAACAGCAGGGAAGGGGTAAATACAATGAGGAGCTAGAAGTTTTACAAAAGGAAGAGACTTTAGACAGAGAAGTTCACAAAGCTGTTTACTTTCCACTTTCCATCCTCAGAAAAGGAGACTAATGCTGGAAACTCCTGCTTAACAAGAAGGGTGACCTGTGAAACAAGCTTAAGGAGCAGAGTCTAGGACTGGGTAGGGAAGGAGAACAGGACTAGAATAAAACTGAGATTAAGAAGCCATACTGGAACAGGCCAGAAGTGCTGGCACAGAAATATTACTTATCTTTTCATTAAGTCCACTAGAAGGCAGTCACAACACAGACCTTTTTCCATAGCTGTTCAGAACCAGCTTTTCTTGACTGCATTACTTTTATTAGAATCAGTCTCTGTAATGCCTTCTTCTGTCCTTTCTTCAGAGGGTCTCTCTCTCTACTAATCTCTTTGGGGTGTCAATTACAGCACTAGATCTGAAAAGTTCTGTTGCACTATTTACATTTCTTGGGGAAAAAAATCTCAATCAATTTAGTGCCTTGAACTTGGAAAAATTTGAGACCTCTTCCATACTCAAATCTTAACAGGTCCTTAGTCCTTCTGAATTCCAAACAGACCTACTTCTTTTTAGCCGTTCTTTTAATTGCTAAACTGCAGTGTCTCCACAACATTCCACATATTTGAAATTAGCAGATACAAAATACATACAGTGGAAGCACATACCGGAAGAATTGAAGGAAGTGAAAAGAAGAAAAAGTAATTTACAAATATTAAAGCAGAAGCATTACAAGTACAATTATACACAGTTACCAGCAAAAATTACTTACTGTTTAGGAACGAGATCAAACCTCATCCTATTGAGAAGTTCATCTTCTTGTAACATAACCACTGCAACAGGGTACATTTGATCAAAGTCAAAATTAAACTGAACACCTGCTGGAGGATCCCGCAGAAAATTTCGTTTATCCTTTGAAGAACATATTATAGTTGTTAACTTATATCAGAAAAAGTATATTGTATTCAACACACATGACCAGCAAAGCAATCCCACTTCCCACATATTTCTAGTAATAGCACAAAGCTGCATAACCTTCAAAAAAAAAGAAAAAAAATTGTATTGGGGATCTATTTCAGCTCAAGTCAGCACCAGAAAAACTCCTATTTACATTACCAGTGCAGTGACAGACATCTAAAAAAATGCATATTGACAATATGTAACTTAATAATCTCAGACACACTTACTTAAAAAAAAAAGAAAAAAAGGAAGTTTTAATCTCTACAGAAAAGTTCCAGATCTTACAGTAAACAAAATACTTACTGCTGATAAGGCCAGTATTTGTTGTTGAATTGTTTCCTCTTCATTGCTATCTACCCAAGGAGGCACTGCTGCTTCTATTATTAAAAGGGGGAAAATAATTACCTTTCTATTACATTTAAACACAAAATGCTATATAACCTATTGCTAAACAAAATAACGTAAAATGTCACCTATATCAGTACGCCAGTTCATTGTTCCTTTTCCCTAAACTAAGCTCTAAGGCATCTTTAAGAGATAAGCTCTAGCAATGGATCTTTGCTTAATGAAAGTAAACAGAAAATTTAGATAGCTGATGATTTTAAAAACTAAAACTGTAGGGTTTTCTTCCTACTGTGTTCAGTTAGACCTGCAGTTTCTTAGTTTAGTTACTAAAGGAGTGTTGTAGAACTGGTTAAGTGGTCTGCACATAGAAATTTCTAGATGAACTTTAAACTGTGTCTGATTTTTAAGTTTTCAGAATAATTTACTATTGAATCAATTCTTTTGACATCCAGAAGGCTGGTGTCAGCTAAGGAAGCAATTCCTTAGTTACAGAGAAAAAGAAGTTCTAAATTTATTATAAATTACAACATGTTATACACTGAATAAGCGTATTTACACAGATATTTCCAGAACAGTTCATTCTGTAGGCCATAAGCAGAGAAAATGAACTATTCTAGATGCACATAAATAGATTAATCTCTTCACTGTCTATGCTGATTCAGCCTGCAGAGACATCATGATGCATCGCTAGTAGTCTACAAATAATTCTTGTGCTCTAGAACTAATGAAGCTTGGTTTCCTATGCACCTGGCATATTTAAGATCTTTCTCCCACAGGGAGTCACTGATGTCCAATAGGTATGAACTGATGCTATCACTTCTTTCAGTGAGCCCGCCTCTCTCTCTCTCTCTTTTGTTAACCCAGCTACCTGTTTTCATGAAACTCATAGGAATGTATTTATCAACAGATGCCAAAGTTTATCAATAGAAACAAAAAGATAGATATACAGACAGCATGATCACATGAGCAGCACTGCAAGGAGAAGCCAGATTAACGTATTAACTACAGACAGTATGAAAAATTTCATCATGATCCATTTAAAACTGTCTCATATTCAATGTTTAAAACAGAGCCACTACTTATTCAAACTGTAACAAATTATGGTATTCAGGTTAACACATTAAAGAAGATAAACCAATGATGAAACAGAACTTAGAAAAAAATTTTGCTTATTAGAGTCTCAAATAGATCCACTGATCTCAGTAATACATGGGTGGATAACTCCAAGAAGAATTTAGATCACAGATAATTACAAAGCAAATGACTTATGGGAAAGCAAAAGAACAATTACGCCTTTAATACAAGTACAGCAACTCCCACAGTAAAACTAATTAAATACTATCATGCAACCCCCACCCCATGGTTTTAATTTTACTATTAAAATGTTACATGATTGCTAAAGCCCAAGAGAGAGGTAATCAGCATGTCTCCTTCCAATAATACACACGCTTGAAATTCAAAACAACAATAAAAGATCAGCTTTGCTAACACGTTGATCTTTGTTTATATTATGGTAAGTTAATTTTGGTTAAAAAAGCAATCTAAACTAATGTAACACTATTGCTTCTACTAATCTCACATAAAAATGGCATCTTTTTTCCCCACAACACACATTAAGTTCTGCTATAACTATGTTTCATTAAACAGAATGAGCTTAATTATTCAGCTTCCAGTAAAACTTTAGTTTATGCACAGTTACCCTAATAAAAAAAAAGTACAGTACCTGATTTTTTCGTTTGCTGCTCTTGGACAAATTTCTCTTGTTCCTTCTGAAAGTCTCCAATAATTGTCTAAAATAAAAATTAAAGAGCCACAAGAAATAAAAAATTTGGCTTGTTTCATGTTTAGACAGAAAATGCTTTCAAATACGTTGCAGTGTCATATTCTAATATCCCTGATCATCTTTTTAGTAAGCTAACCAGAGATGTTTCATGTCAATCACACATTCCCCTTTACTGAACCATTCCATTTTGCTTTTAAAATCCTAGCTGACAAACTTAATTTGAACATCAGCATACTATGAAATACACTTATCTCCTTACCAAATCAAATACAAACACCACAGATTACCTGTTTAGACCTATATAGAACAGGTTTCTAAAACACTATAAACATTCAAGTATACCCTTGGCCTTACAACATGTTTTAGAGCTATATAGAACAGTTTTTTAAAACACTATAAACACTCAAATATACCCTTGGCCTTACGACATGTTTTAATGATTGACTAAGGAAATATATACATTGCAATAACAATTTTACAAGTCAAATTTAAGTGTGATTTTCAGTTCGACTCAGTGAATCTCTGCCTAGCTGAAATTCAGTCATTTCTCTATGTATGATGCTGACCAGTTTTCATCAAGGACTTACTTCCAGAAATACCCTATACTGAAGTTAACATTAAAAACAGAGAACGGTTATGGAAGAGCTATATGCATCACACAACTTCACAGCATAAGATTTAGGGATTAGGGATTTCAAATGAATTTCCAAAGTCGGTATGCCATAACCTGGAAGTAACAATGTGAATGCCGTTCTGTAGAAAGCAGAGGCAAAAAAGGAATCAAGCTAGAAGTTAAAACTATAATATTTAGATTACTACTAAGATAAAAATTGTAAACAGTGAGGTCTACTGATAAATTAAGCAAGTTGCCAAAAAGCATATAAATTCTCAAGCCAAATCATGGTGAATTCCTATAAAAAAGTTTCCAGTTAAAAAACACAGCATTTCAGCATATGGTAACATCTGTGAGAGAACTATTGTAGTGCCTGTTATGCAAATAGATCTCATTGGTTCCTCCTGATCTTAAATGATATGAATGTTTAGCATTTAGAGAATAAAATACTTCACGTGGTACAAGAGAAAAGCTTTAGGATGCTATGGAAACTATAATCCGGTTTCCTAGTATACAAGCTTTTTAGTCAAAATAGGGAATTTACGTTATTCTACCTAGGGTATTCATAGAAAAAAGAACACGCTATTTTAGGCATAAGAAACTATAGCTAAGTTACCTACAGCATATTTTATAATCATTACTATTTCTATAATAAAGAAGCATTATCAAATAATATTCTCAGTCTATTTTTCCTTTTTTTGCAGCTGACTTACAGCTGCAGATATTCTGTAGATTAAAAGTATGTCAGGTAGACTCTAGTATCCTGTGTAGTAGGGAATATAACTTTTTTTTTTACGTACAGATGGCTGTCATTAAAAAGTCAAAGAAACCTGGAGACAAAATACAGTCACAAGAGAAATTTAAGTTATTTGATAATTATTTTGAAAAAGGACATAAGCACCAATTATAGCAAGAAACTTAAGCTCACTTTATTTTATTTAAGAGACACAAAAAAGAAGCAGCGCAATGCTTTAGTTCCCCAGACAGTCAAATCAATGCAACAGCCCCCTGAAGCTGAGACAGAGAGGTCAGAGAGAGGAGGAGGAGGAGGAAGAGGAGGAGTCTGGTTGTACCTCTCATGTCTGACACTCTCCCGCATGCACTCCCCACTTCACCTGGGTTGACTTTGGATGGTTCCCCTGCCCTTTCAAGCTGCCTTCGCCCACAGAGTGCACAACGTAGACTCTTTGCTAGATTTATTTTCTGTCAAATTTGTGACTTAAAAGTACTGGAAGAACGCTGATGCTTGCACAAGTTAAGCAATGGAGCCAGCAGCCAGGAACAGGGAGAGGAAGCAGAGATAAGTGGCAGGATCAGAGACAGAACAGGATAGTAGTGAGCTGCTTCAGTAGCTCACTGGGCCTCATGAAACCATAACTGTACAGCTCTATGAGCTTCCTAGACAATATCCATAAAGCTGACTTGATTCTTATTCTCGCTTCAGAGATGCATTTAAGAGACAGGTTATAGCATTTCTTCTTCCCACTTAAACTGTAAGCAACTGCTAGAAAAAAAATAACTATACCTGACTTCTCCCAGACATCCCCCAACTGCCTGTCTCAGCAGGAAAATTATCTTAAACAAGCAAAAAGTAGTACCTGAACTAGATCAACTTAAACAGCTCACTGACTTAAACTTATTCTAACTGAAAAGCGCTGAAGAGCAACTTCCCTGCATCTCTTCGTAAGAAGCAAGAAGGCAGCTATGGGCAAAAACGTCTTCCTCTAGCACAGCTGGACACAGAAAATTATAGCTTCAAAAATACAGTCAGATCATTTGGTCAACAATTATAATTGAATCTGCTTCTCCCCTATGACCCCTTAGACTTTTTGATCAGGCTTTGATTAACAATAACATTGCAATTAACCAAACTTTGGTCAAAAGAGCATACACTCTCCTGTTTTACATCTTAAATGTGAATTCAAATTTAGTTAAGAATTGTAGAAGATTCTCTTATAAAGCATATTAGATGTTCCATTTCACGGTTACTGGCTTACAGGGGATAACATCATGATATGCTTCTAAAGTGGGAGAGAAAGAGTTCTATATGTATTTTTTTTTTTTTAAATCACAGGATCACATTATACACCTCCCTCCATAAGAGTTCTGTCTCACTCATTGTACCTCATTTTTCCTCTGTTGGAACTAAGGACTTTTAAAGGAGGCAGCTGCTGTCAAACCAGAAGACATCTCATAAATGATGCAGAAGACTGCAGAGAGAGAAAGGACTGTATTAACTGAAATAACTGAATGCAGCCCCTGGAAGCTGATTTAAATCCCTGAGCAACAGAATTGCTCTAAGCATAGGCAATTAAACCTATTTTTTCCAAAGAATTGACCTGCAAATGTGCTGAACACTCATTGCTGCATCTAAGTTGATGGAAGCTGTGTGCTTACACACTGCTATCCACTCTGGAAATTCAGGTCAAAGTTGTCTCCTACTAAAGACTCAAATTAGTAGAATCTTCTGAACATGCTATAATCCCCCAGTTACACATAAATCCAAGTAGTAATACAGACATTTTGAAAATGTGCACCTTGGAAGGACCCCAATGGTCATCTAATTCATTCTTTTGCTGAGACATGATCAATTTTGCCTCACAGCCATGTAATTAAAGCTTTAAATCTCCAGTAACAGGGGCTCTATACCCTATGTTACCCATTCTCAAACTTACTCATCTGCATTGTTAGAAAGATCTCAGTTATTTCCCCCCCAAATTCATTAGTAACAAATTAAGCTGTTTACTACTTGAAAAAACAATCACTAGAAATGGCAGATAGTTTATCACAGACATCTTTGTTACACTCCTTCCTTAACCCTGGTAAAAAGACTAAAACAAACTCAATTCTTCCAGCCTTTCCTCCTATGTCATCATATTTAAAACTGTGTTCTGGTCCTTCTCCAGTTTATCTGCATCCTGAAGGATATTGAACACAGGTGCAGTATTGAGTAAAGAGCGTTAGCACAATTTATGACTTCCCACAGTGATATATACATGAATATATATATTATATATACACACACACGCATATATGTATCTATATATATATATTTTCGCAAAAGCATTCATGGATGCCTTATATTCATTTTCTGGTGAACAAAAATCCTCAGACGATTTCCAGTAATATTGCTTCTAAATAATTTTGCTTTCTTTGGGTTTTCTTATTTTTTGTCTCTTCAGTCATGACATTTCCAAAAGGGAAGTATAAAACACTGTCTTACTGATCTTAGACATGTTTCCAGTCTTGCAAGGAATTTGGAATATAGTATGGAGATTCAAAATGATACTGTAACTTCTCCTACTCTGGAATAGTCTGCAAACTTTAAGTGTACTCTCTCTCCTGCAACAGTTGAGCTATAAATGCAAATATTACTGGAACTTCAGCTATTATGCCTTTAATTTCAAAGCAAACTTTTTTTAGTGTGTATTTTTTTTAAATATAACATAATTGCAAGAATTTTTTAAAAAAACATAAACTGTACCTGACTTACGGTAACGTCACCTGGTCATTTTCATGAGCACACTACAAAAACATGCTCACATGAAAACCATGTCACCATGTCACGCTTTTCAGTCACACAATCAGGTGTGGTGTTCAACATACAGACCAGATGTCACAACATGAAGAAAATTATCATAACTGCCTGCCATCTCACCACAGCAAAACTGAATTGTTTCCTACTCCTAAAACTTTCAAATGACAATTGTAAGGGACAAATGTTTTAGAAAAATACATGAGGAAGTTGACTGTGTTTTCTGATAAGAACTTGACTGCTGTGCAGTGAACAGGACTAAGGTCCACAAAATGGACACAAACAACGTGAAGAAACCCTGAACAACTCTTCAGTTAGCAAGCACTGTAGAACAGTAAGCCTTTTAAGTAATTTTAATACAATAAAAAAACCCCATCATGGTCAGATATTTAATGTCAGTTGCTCTAATGAGTGCATGTATTATTAAGCTTGCAGAGAAGCTGTTCTATTAATCGTGTTTTCATGTACAAGTTATCTATTAACAATTTTCTGGCATGTCTACTCTGTATGCACACTTCAGTCAAGCTGTTAGTCATGATAGGAGATATGACCTCTCCATCACATTGAACCATCGAATTCCTAAAACAAGTTTAAAGGAATAAAGCGTCATGTGCCAGATTCGTTACACATTCCAATAACAGTAAGCAAACAAATGTTACAGATAAGTGATTGAAAAATGAAATACCTTATCAATTATACTGTCGATTTTTCCTTCTTCCACAGACTTCTTTATAGATTGTGCTGTTTCAGCAACTGATTCAGATATCTTTTTTGTAGCAGCAGTGGCAAAATTGAAGAGGTAACCTTTCAGAGATAAGAAGAGAAAAAGCTGAATAATATATCTTTACATCCAATCTTGCTAGATTTCTTTTATCTTTCTATGTTTGGCTACCTACTTGAAGTCTTCTTTCAGAATCATTTAACTTAGCTTCTTGGCTACAAAGAACTCCCAAAATTCTATTTATCCTTTTATAGTTCTTGTTCTTGAGTTATGTAACTGTATGTTTGATCAAAAATTTCTGTAAACCATAAACTATCATACCTTAAACTTGTTTACTAAACCAAACATTTCTAATAGCCCTTGAAATGCTGCTCTCCAATCAATTTTCTGCAACAATGTATTTTATAACTTCAATTATTTAAGCAATATTCAGACATTAAACAATGAATTAGACTTAGCAACATGAGTAAAACAGTTTTTTTAATTAAGAAAATCAACATGCAAAGTCTCATGAAGTGAGTGATAAACAAATGCATGAAAAATTTCTAGTAGGTAAGTCTTTAAATTCCTTCAGAAGTCTTCAGGTAGAAGACTGCTCTTGATGTCACCCCTCTTCTATTTTGCATTTTCTTTTTTTCGCATTTGTCTTCGTTAGAAATAATGTGGTTCTTTTTATTTATTTTTCTGAATGGCATCAGAACAGCACTAACAAATACTTTTTAAAACTCTAATTACCATCTTTTACACCAGCAGCACTGAACTGAAGAAAAGTGGCAAGAAAAGAACCATATAGCACAAAGAATTGTCCTGTATTGTTAGTTTTTAACTGAGGGGTCACAACATACTTGGGAAGGCAAGCATCAAAACGTAAATCATTGACCTTCAGAAACATTAAATATCAATTTTTTGACAAATTACCTTAAAACAACATTGAATTAGTTTATTTCTCCGATAGCTACATGATGTCACAAGCACTGTATTAAACAGATGTTTATGTCTGTAATTTCACAATTACAGCATATACAATGTCAGTAAGTACCTATAATTTAGGCTTGTAGGAAGAGGCAATGGTGTTTTTAAGCTACATGGTGATTATCAGAGACATATTTGAGACATAAGAAAGAATGCAAGGCATGTGGGATAGCAAGGATCTTTCAGATATTCCAAGAAATTGACTTTTACATGGAGGACTGTCAAAACAGATAGCACTTGCAGGGAGTGGGGGGAAGAAGGGAGGGAAGAAAACAAGCATCTTCCTTTTCAGGACATCCCAACAATTCAAGTTGCTTTATAGGTTAGAAATGTAAAAATTTACCTTAGCATGTGAAAAAAAGTGAGTTATTTTAACACACACCACTGCTAACAACTAACAGAATGAATTGCTTTGGACTAGTCATGTCACTTTTTGCAAAGCTGGGTGCTGTTCTTTGCAGCTTATAAAATGTTCTTTCTTAGTGATATCACCAAATCTGTACTGAAAAATGCAGAGTCTAGCCAGTCCTCAAGAAAGCCAGTTTTCTATATGCAACTTCCATTTATAAGTCACAAAATAGTGACAACCAAAATTCCTGCCAGTACTTGTTAGCATCTTTGGTATCTCTTATCAGGCTTTACACCATATCACAAGCTTCATATTATATAAAAAAATTCCTGTCTTACACTTTATATATATACATGCACATACAGTATACACCTTATGACAGTAGAGGAGGCAGCAGCCTACTGGATTGTTTCCCCCAACTTTTATTTGTTGTTTTATGCATCCCTAGAAGCTTTTTTATACACAATTGTTTCAGGTGCAAAAGGTCCTGAAAGGTTTGTCATCACAGGTGGTGTATGTTATGCTACAACATAGCAACTTTTTGATATAGTTGAGCAAAGTGGTTTTGGCCAGTCTTATGGACAGAACTGAAACTAGTCTGAAGCGCAAAATGTTTTTTCTTTCTATTAAGGACAAGTATTCTTCTTATACTGAGGCACTTATAAAGCCTCAATAGGAAACAGTACTTGGCCTAGTGAACTAGTAGTCTAAAAACAATGCTTCCACTTTCAAAGGACCAAGAAAGTTTACTTCCCTCTTCCAAAATTATGTCTGTATTAAGTGTATTTGACAAGCAATATTTATTTTTAGTTCACATTGACAAACTCTCCCACCACGGATGATGCTATGCTGGCAAAGCTACCTTTTGTAATAACATGATGATGAGCATACAAACTATTTAATATATGCAAGATTTCAGTTTTACTGGTAGAAATGTTCATGTGCTAGGGAAATCTGTCCGCACAATTATGCTGGTTGTTCACCATACAGACAGTTCAAGAGCTTTCATGTCTTAGAACAGTAATGTCCAACTGCTTTTAAAAAGAAGACCTTTCTACCGCAATCTTCTCTTGTATCACAGACATGGATGAACACAGACATGTCAAATCCATGCATCACTAGATCAAATTCTCACTTCCAGAGCAAATAAATTCACTGAAATTGAATCTGAAGGAGTTACATATTTTACAGATTAGTATGTTTACTGTTATGGGATGGACCTTTAAATGCATAACAGTCAATACTTATTCTTCTCCCCAAAATTCAGTCTTTTTCCCTCCTCCACAGTCAGAGCAACTACTGGATTAGAATCTACTTACCGCACTAACCAGACAAGCATCTGCAAACAACCTACATAGATAATCTGCTGCAGTACAGAAAGTAGAGGACAAACCACATTCACGAACCATCTCAGATGAAGCTTTCAAAAGATACTGATCCAGTGTTTTAGAGCACCAGTAACAAACACTCTAACACTTTAACAACGGAATTCCACTTTGTATGAACTTTATCTAAGTACCTACTACAGTAAAACAGAATTCTTACCTACATCTAACTACAGCCCTGTCTCATTACAGATGAGTTTAACAAAACAGTTAAAGTATTTTTACATAAAAAACACAACACTTCACAAAGTACATTATTCTGCCTGCTCACATAACTTCTCCCATAGTCAGAACAGAATAACAGATACTTAAAGAAATACTGCTCATTTAATAATTTTTCTTAGAAAGATAATAACTGAAGTGTTTGCAGTGAATGCCTTGATTCGTATTTCAAACATCTAACAATTTTTCATATGATTTTTGATTTCCAGCATGGCAACATCCTTCAACAGTGCACAGAATTGTTAGCAACTCACTTAAACACTTCCTGTTGTCAGTTATTTTCACGCAAACGGAATCTCTTAACTACATCTTCATTTCCTGGACTTTACGAGAATCAGCTCACTTTCAGGCTTCCAGCTTTATCAGTTACATGGGATTGTTTCAGAATTGTGGAGCAGATTGTAGGAAAAACTCCAACTTATGAAATGCACAGTAGTGATGTATGTCATAGACCACAGTTAACAAAGATGATTTAAAACAAATGCAAAACAGGAAGATACATGGGAACATCACAGAACAAGAGTAGAGAAGAATGGCTCTTAACGTATTCTTCACTGAGAGCACTTTACAGACTAGCTAATCTGATGTGGATCAGTTTATATCTGGAAAGATACGCTTTTTTTTTTTAAGAGTATTTTGGTTATCTTATAAGCTTGCATTCCTCCTTTCGCATCACTAAGCAAGCTACATCAGAGCTGTAGTTATCTAGAGGGAAAACAGCATTTTTCTTTTAACTTTGTAGAACAGAGAACAAGCATGCTTAATTCAATTTAAAACCAATTTGTGTCTACTTTGTTCAGTTAAAGCTTTGCCTTAAGGGAAAATGGTAACTATTTTTAACTTCTGTCCTAACCCCTAAACATGCCTTAAACTGGCCTACCTTTGCTCCTTCAGTTGCTGGCCTGTGTTACTATCACCATACAAAGACAGTTTTACTGCTTTAAAAGCAGTGTGTGTGTGTGTGTGCATGCGCGTGTGTGTGTTTTTTTTTTTCTTTTTGATACCAACATAAGCACCACTCCCCAGGCGAGGTGGCCAGGGCAAGATGGCCCCCCAAAAAGGGAAGCTATTCCTTTACTGAGACCTTTTCCGTTTCCCCTGGCGTGAAGCCCTCCCAGCTGCGCTGTGTGTGTATCGTGAAGTTGGGGAAGCACTACTTGGAGCGCCCCCTCACCTCTCCGCTACCTCGCAGGCCAGCCCGACCCGGGGTACGGCGGGGGAGCGGAGCAAAGGCAGCGGGGACACACGAGCCGCCGGAGCCGCACCGAGAGGTGGCAAGGGGGCTCTTCAGTCAGGTGCAGCAGCCCCCCGGCCGGTGTCAGGGCCGGGCCACCTCCGCCCGGCTCGCCCCCGTCAACGCGGGCAGGACACTCACTGCCGAGTCCCTTGGCCTGGCTGAGGAGCGGGTCCGAGTCCGCCTGCAGCTCCACTTGCTCCTGGCTCCGCGCGGCCGGTTCCTCGCCCGCATCCACGGGGCTGCTCCTGCTCCCCTCCTCGGCCGGCAGCAGCTTCTCCTCGCCTGCCCGCTCCAGCCCCAACCAACTGCCCAGGCCGCGCAACATGGCGCAGGGGCGGCCGCGGCCACGATCGGCGGTTACCGAACACTCCTAACGGCACGTACAAGCGGCTCTCTACGCGGAAACCCGGACCGGCCGCTCCTTCCGCATACGCCACTTCCGAACGTCGCAGGGAAGGGAGGCGCTCTAGCCCGCGTCCCGTATGGCCCTAAGGGGCAGGGAATAGGCGGAGCAGCGGAGCTGGCGGGCGAGGTAGGAAGAGCGCCGCTCGCGAGGGGCGGGGAGGTGTGACCAGCTGGGTGCGCGGCCGCCGCGGGGCACCTGCCCCACGCGGGAGCCACTGGGCCGCTGGTGGAGCCGTGTGCTCAGACACGCACGCGCGCGCCCACCCGCGCGGTTTCTCTGTATGCATCTCGCGTGGAAGACGTACGGCAGGTAATTCCCCCTTGCTGCCCCCAATGCGTTGGGACTCCCTCAGTCTTGGCTAGCAGGAAGCGTGTGAGGCTCGTTCGCTGTTTCCCGGTGGGATCCGGGTAAGCGCTTTCCGCCAGAGGCCGCAGGGGTCTTCAGACAAAGCTAGGGAAAGCGGTGGGCAGAAAGCAGTAGGTGACCCGCTGTTTCTCTTTCAGTGTGATGTCTCTGGTCTTTACGGAGATGCTTCTTTTTTCCCCCTAAAGACTTGCCTCTGTTTCAAAAATCCCCTGCCATGTGGTTACTTCGGCATTTAGAACCGCCTAGAGAAGCTGGTGACCTCGTTTATCTGAGTACAGAGTTTGATTCTGGTCATGTGTGCCAATACCTAACATTACTGCTTCAAATACAGTGACCAGAGCCTGTGCCCCTTGGGGTAAGCATCTGCATGAGTGTTTGCATGGCTGAGGCCATAGGCTGTAATCAGACCGTGCTGCCAGCCAAAGTCAGGCTGTTTTACTGTGGTTTCTGTGCAGCAGAGCTGGCAGAAGGTCATGAGTGCTCCCACTTTGCCTCAGATGGTCTGACACCTGACAGATCCCACCGAACTGCATCCTTCTGTGGTGCAGGAGGGTGTTTAAAGGTCTCAGAAAATGTTAAAAACAGATTTTTGTCAATCAGCAAAGTTGGGAAGACTGCTGCTCTGTATTTGAGGACTGAATTCAGTACGCGCTCAGAACTTAAAGCCCTACAGCAGAGCCTGAAAGACAGCTAGTTTGCTTCCCAGTAATGACATCTCATCTTCAACTTCGGGCTGTGGGTTTCTTTAATTACCCATTTTCTAAGCCGTTTGCACAGGCCATGAGCGTACGCTGCCTCACGTGAGAGCGGGCCCGCACCAGCACCTTCCCGTCCTGGTTCTGCCCTCCCGCCCGCGGAGGGAGCGCGGTGCCCGGCGCTTTTCCCCGCGGTTTCCCCGCGCCGTCCTGCGGGCCGAGGCTCCGCAGCAGCGTCCATCGGGCCGACCCTGAGCCGCGCCCGCGCAGGTAGGGGGACACCCGCCCGCCAACGGTCGCCGCCAACGGTCGCCCTCGCGCCGGCACCTGGGCCGCAGAGGGGCTGAGGTAAGGGCCGCCCGCCCGCGCGCGCCGTGTCCCCGCCCCTCTGCTGGCGCGGTCCCGGGGCTGGCGAGGCCGGGCGGCCCCTGCGCGGGGCGCGGTACTGAGGTGAGGGGCGGCGGCGCCCCGCGGCCCGGCCCTGCTGCCTCGTCGCTCTGTCGCTAGCAGCAGGCTGCCGCCGCAGCGAGCTGGTCGTCGGTCAGGCACCGCGGGGGTCCTTCGCTCTCCCGGTACTGACATCTCCAATGGAGTAAAGGACAAAATACTCCCCAGCGACTGTCGTGTCTTACAAAGCGTGTTCCCTGTCCTGCGGAGTGCTGTTTCCAGCTCTGAGTATCACCAGCAAGCGCAGAATGAATCTTTGCCATCACGGCTATAGTTTATTTCTTAGCGTAGGGCAGCACATTTGGGATGGAGTTCTCCAAAATCTGTACTGAAGAAAGTACGCTCCTGCTGGGAGGACTATGTGGAGTAATTTGTATTTCTGTGTGTCTGATTGTGCTGATTTACAATCCCCAACAAAGTGCTTGCTTCTAGTATTCTTTTTGCTTTTCCTCTGCAAACTCTATTCTATTCCTTCTCCTTTTACAAGTACTATTGTACTTGCACTACTAGTACTGCTTACGTTATTATAAGCAGTGTAGTAATTGGAAATAATTGGAATATGCATAAGTGGAGTTATTAACTGAAAACACAGAAATTAAAACTGCAATTTTAGCTACTGAAGTTGATGGAGGAAAGGCAGTAACTTGAGTTGCTGCCCAGAGGAGCCTAGCTGCCATTTTCAGCAGCACTGAAACCAAAATGTGGTTCCCAAACCACCTTTTTTCTCTCTTTTTTTCTATTGCAAGTAAGCAGTGCGTCTCCTTAAGCTGCTGGGCAATCTCTGTTCCTGCAGAAATCACAGTGAGCTTTTCGTTTTGGTTCCAGTCAGTGAGGTGATAGGGTTTGCAAGCTTTGATCTGTCAAATATTCAAGATTTATACCTGTTGTTGACTAAATTCATTTCTTTTTTCCCCTCTTTTTTGTGGAAATAGCTTTGAAAGTGACTTAGATGCTAACATAGTTCTCAATATTAGCATTTTGTAATCTGATTTGTGAAGGAAGAGTCTGAAACAGAGGAGGTATGCTCCATATCTTAAAACCTATGCTTTTTTTTTTTAAAGTTACATATTAAGAAAAAAATAAATAGTAGGGAAAATTTAATTCCTGGTGACATGGAATAGTTTTATTTTCCTGTGCGGACTGCACTTTCATACTTTATGAGTCTTTAAAACTTGTCCTAATTACTTCCTGATTTTGCTTATTTTATGAAATTAATGCCCATTAATTTTTTATTTATTGATTTGCCTTATGTTATTCTGAATTCATGTCATTGGCATGTTTGCAAATAATGAGGGGGAATATTCCTCTTTTTTTCTTCTTTTTTCTTTTTGTTTTTCATTAGTGTTTGGTGCGAGCCTACCCATGACCAGTCCTGAATAAATCCCAAAGGTCCTTTTCTCCTGAGAATCATCTTTGTGTTTGAAGTTACATACTTCTGATCACCTCCCCTTTGTCCACATTGACAAGGAAGTAGTAGTTTATTAAATCATGACTTCCTGTTATCAAGCATAAGAATGTTACTGTTGTTACGTTTTTAAACTCTGCCTCCTGAACATCTGGGACCTTATTTACATTACTTCAGTATAGCTAGAGGAAGAGCTATAATGTTCATTCACTGGCTGCTGCTTACTACCAAAGTTTGAAGAACCATACTGCTTAGATTTATCCTGAGCGTTGTTAGATCATGTGGTGTTGTATGTTGTAGAAAACAGTAGTAGGACACACTTGTTGCATTTCTTTTGAGTGGATTAGATAAGGTAAAGTACCGAGGTAAGGAAAGATTGTTTTTGACCCCAGTATTTCAGCTCTGTGGCATGCTGTGCTGTCATTATTCAAAAATCAGTACAAGGATTAGTGCCTATAGCCCCCTGAATGCAATGTGAATGCAATTCTGGTAAGACACACGCAGTATCATTCTATTGAAGATGGGGTCAAGAAATGATAGGAAAATCTGTGTATGTGTAAAAGCCAAAAGAGGCTGGAGAACAGCAGAGGGAATTGTGGAGATAGCCTCTGCCTAGGTTATCATCTGTAACTGGATGATGCCACGGAGATAGAGCATGCTGCAGTCTGAGTTGCAGTCTTGAGCGATATTTCTTCCTCCCTCTTCCCAGCTCAGAACATCCCATTACACATGTGGTTGTGAAGGAGAACTTCCAGGGCATGCAAAGCAGGCCAGAAAAAAGGGGGGAAAGAAGGGAGAGATAGGAGTAGGATAGAATTTTTCCTGGAGGACCTTGTTGCTTTTCAGAGTCAATTTCAGTGCTCCATGCTCCCAGCTTGCAAAATTAACTAAGATATTGTATTGAGACCACCGTTTGTTTAAGGAAATAAAGGAGGGGCTCTTCGTGTCACGCAGGCTCAACTCCACCGTTTTACTAGCAACTATGTTCTCATTAATGGTAGGATTATGTATATTGTTAGAATAGTTCAGCTAAAGTCCCTTAGTGGGTTTTTAACATATTTTTTGTTCATCTTTGACTATTAGACATCTAGCAGTAATGTTATAAACTGTGGTCTACCAACATGATAATATTCCAAAGCATAATTTGTAGTTATTTTTTTCTGAGGTAGAGATGCTTTGCTGTACAATATTTTCTTAACCTACCATGTAACTCTAGACCTTGATACACTTACAGCTGTATTTCATAGTATGAACACATTTAATCTTAAAGAGGCTTGTTAAACTTCAAAACCAGTTTCGTGTAATTATTTTGCAGTTTTGCAAGTTTTGCACCCATATCTGTGTGTTCTGTGGGAACCTTTCTGAAGATGTCTCTCTCTTCTTCGATTTGTCTTATAGACTTGCAGAAACAGTGATGTGCATTGGTTTCTGCTTTTCAGGCTTGTTTGGAATGCTGTAACACTGAGAAGGTCTGCATTGCTTGCAGCTGTTTATCAGAAAAGGTAGAGTTTCAAAGTTATTTAACTTCTTTCGTACTTTTGATAACTCTCACTTTCTACTGTTTTTATGACTTGTTGAACATTTGTAATGGAAACACTGAAAAATGGTTTTGTTTTTGCTGTTCTGTGTCTGGACATCTTTGATTTTGTAACTTGAAAGATCTTTTCCCAATATACATATTTATCTTGAAAGGTAATCTGTCACTCATTTACTCCTTTCCAACATTGTATACAGGAGTGAATCTGTTTAGTTTGTTTCTTGTTGAGGATACTATCACTATTTCATTTCCATGTCTTCTGTCCTTCTAGTGAGTAGAATAATCAAATATTTATTCTTAAAATCAGGAATTTAGAGAAATTTATCTGAAAACAAGGTTTCTTTAATTCTAAAGCAAAAGATATCTCAAAGTAGTAAAGTATCAGTGATAAAGCTATGTCAATTAGAGTTAAAATTAGAAGTTAAAAGGCTTAGGAGTGAAATGCAGAGGCACTGCAAACAGCTTGCAGCTAAAGAACCTTTCGGTAGACCTTTTTTACAAGTGTAGATCTATTTCAGGTTTTGGACTTGCAGTCCTAAAGCCCTTTTACTGTGGTGAATAGAAAATGTTGGGTTCATGGTCAGTTTTACTGTCCTGGAAGGAGAATAATCTAAATGTACTGGAGCCCAAGCCCATGAATTGTATCTTAGCTATCCTTTTAAGAAATAAATTTGAACTGAATTGGATTTGCCCCTGAATCCGTAACAGCACTTTTAATCAAAGCAAAGACCTGTGTTTGCCAGTGCATTCTTTACCTGAGATTTGCAGTTTAATACAATTTTTGTTAGTTCGAAGTGTTTGTTCTGTGCACAGTATTAAACAATAAATAAAAAGGTACGGAGTACTTGCCTCCAGGACAAGCAGAAAGTTGTCCAACAACTTGAAAGTGGGTTCTTAATGCAAGAATTTTATTAGACATTTACTTTAGGTGGAATTACACATTTCATAAATTAAACTAAATAGAATTGCATGGAAAGTATGTGTCTTTTTTTGTTAATGTAGATTTTCATGGGTAATATATGTACTGCAGTATTGATTGTAATGGTTGGAATAATCTCTATTCAAACCTCAAAGTTCAAGTAAAGAAAATAAACAACTAATTTTAGCCTATTTTCAAATAAACGTTAGTGATTCTTTTTCAAACATAATAAGAACAAAAGTCCATTGGCAGTTTAGCTTTTGAAAAAATTGGTAACAAACTAGATGAAATGACTAACTAAATGTCTAAGCTAAACCAAGGAAATAAGAGGTAGTCAGTGTAAGATGGCATAGCAATTTTTTCCCCTAAATCTTATGGTTTGCTCAGCATCATGTTTAAATCATACCAGTGTTTTTTTTTTATTTGTAGCTTTAGTTATCCAGGCTTTTTATAAAGAGGCAAATTTTCAAGAGAGAATGTTTCTGAATAGCTGTTGTAGGATATGCTGGTATTATTGTAAAGCATTGTGAAATATGATGTTGTATCTCTTCTGATCAAGGCTTCAGCACCATAATATGCATGAACTGTCATGTTTATATCTTAAAGTTACAGTGTTTGCAATACTCATTCTTGCAGTTCCCCCTTGCAAAGAATCAGTTGAGTTACTTCCCTTTATAGATTGACAAGCTGAGACATGCAGAAGATTGGTATGTTGAAGGCCGCATGGCATAGTTTTCAGAGCTATCCTGGGTTGCACTTCTGAAATCAAGATGCTGATATATGTTGTGACACTGGATCTTTTTTTATATTTGAAACATAAAACAGATATAACATTGTCTTCTAGCATGTTACGAACTCTTACTCTACAGGATACTCCAGAAATACTAAATGATTCTTTATCTGTTTTTCTCTCACAGTAATTACTTGGAGAGGGAGAAGGGGTAGGCATATGAGAAAAAGGCTCCAGGCTGATGATCAGTGACGTACTCTAGTGTAAAAATGGAAATTTTTGTTTGGTTTTCCTTTCCTGATCTTGTGCTCCGTTGATCTGTAGGATGTCGTGAGACCTTTGGTGAAATATCTGATAGACTGAGTTGGAGAAGGCAGCTAAAAATGGAATGGAAGGTGTGAGGTTCTGATTTTGATAGGCAAAGGAAGCTGTAGTCACTGTTTTTTGAAAGGAAAGCTACTGGAGAGAGAGCATGAGTGTTTTGGCTAATGTAGCAATGAAAAATCTTTGAGCTAAGTTCTTGGAACACATGTGAAATGATTAACTACTTTAATTTGGAAAGAATCAGGGGTGAGATTCGTCTTGCCTAACTTGTTCTAAAAGTTAATTGCCTTTTGCTGTCACAGGAGAGAAATAGGTCAGATGAACTGTCTTTTGGAGATGCCTATCTTTGGCATCTCCATGGGGCAGTGTATCAAAATGGTATCTATTCTCCGCTGACTATGGAGAGGACTTAGGTGCTTAGCTTAGATACTGATATGCAAGCTGGGAGAGAGGAATCCTACTCCCAGAGTCCAAACTGGTGAGATGATTTTGTTGTTTGTCTCTGATAGCCATTTCAGCTTTCATTCTTTGCATATTGGGCCTGTGCTTTTCCATGGGGTGAACTGGCATTCATCATAGGCCTGTCTTTGTTGTTTTAGATTTCCAGCTCGGGATCTGTGTGCTGCTGCTGATTTTCCAATGAAGTACATCCTGGTTACTGGTGGTGTCATCTCAGGCATTGGAAAGGGAATCATTGCAAGCAGCATTGGCACCATACTGAAATCATGTGGTCTACGTGTCACTGCAATCAAAATTGATCCTTATATAAACATAGATGCTGGAACCTTCTCACCATATGAACACGGTATGTTAGCTAAAAGATTATTTTAGTCTCTTGGGAAAGACTAAATCATCTTAAAATTTTAGGAGCTGAATTTTCAAAGCACATGTGATTGATACCATTCTCCAAGTTATTGCCCATGCATTCCTGACTAGAAAAAATTGCCAATGAGCTAGAAGACAATCTCACATCCAGAAAGTCCTTATTTATAACAGAGAACATTACTTTAGCTCTCTGGCATATTATTAGCACATTCATTAAAAACAATTGTTTTCAGAGTTCCAAAGCGCCTTCAACTAATAGGTGTTTCTAATTCTTTTCGTTTGTCAATTTTTATCTGCTTATTTATCGTGTATACCAAAATTTTTAGAGCTGGAGACAAATGTGTTGGTTTTATATAGAAACTTTGCTGCCTCTACCAAAAGTCCATCCATTCTTTTCTATCTCCAGAGCTTCCAACCTCCATATATACATACCTTCCACTACTAAAAGCTAGCAAAAAAAAAGAAAAAAAAGAAAAAAAAGAAACCGTGTGGCAGAACAGAAAACAAAACAGACTGCTTTGCTTCCAAAGTGGAGGAAGAGCATAATACACCAACCCTCTCTCAGAGGTCAAATTTAACTGATCTAGTAGTCATGAACTTTCAGAGGCACATCCGGTGCAACTTAGGTACTTGACTAGAGAAGCTCTACCTTTACCTTTGGTGGTAAGACTTCTGCAATGACTTGAGATTTCAGGTTGTATTCCTACCCTGGCTCAAACGCAGGGGAATAGAGGGCAAATGTGGCATATTACTCCCACCTGGCATTTTTTTTTCCTCTCAATTTGCAGAAGATTTTCTTATTACTTGTGAAAAAACACTGGCCAGCAAGCTAGTAAGTACAAATTAACTGAATGGCAAGCCCCTTTTATTAACATTTTGGTGAAAATATGAGCCAAGTGATAATAATTCAGTGATTTCCAGTTTCCTAAAAAGATTATTATTTTTAAAAAACCTTTATGCTCCATGGTCCTGCTTAGGAGAAATACTGGCTGTGCTCTGCTTCTGTTGGCTGAGACAGCAATTTAGGAGTACCGAGGAGGAGCTCAGTGCTCCACAGGATTAGGCATATGTCATCCACTCTGTTATATGTGCTTTTTCTTTTACTGTTTATTGAAGCAGAGTGTTGTATGTAGGTGGAGTATATATTTCCACAGACCAGAATAAACCCTCAGGGGAATTATTTCTTTCTTTTTTTTTTTCCTTGTGTATTAGTCCTGTAACTTGTCTAGCCGTTGATTCATTGGCTCATGGCAAAATGCTTTAGAGTTCTTCTGAAGAGCTTTCCAGTCTTACCTTAGGAACTAGAGTAGAGGCAGTAAGTTGAATTGCTTCAGAAGTTGACAAGATTCAGAGTTTAGACATTCCTTAGAGGCTTAAGAAAAGTCTGAACCCCAAAGCAAATCCACTGTAGTCAGTGGAATATTCTCTCTAGATTTTTCAGGGTCAGAAATAACCCTGGTCGTGGGCGTAATGAACCAAATATACATGATGAAAGAGCTGAATAAGAAGTAGTGATCATATTTGTGGAAGTATTTATGTTCATAATAACTTTACTGCAGATCCAAGCCTTAAACAGGAAAAATTTATGTTGAAGCACTTTGAAAATGCATAATAATTCATGCTTAGAAAACCACAGTTTTTGGCTGCTGTGTGAATTAATGTTATTTGTAGCTGATTTATCATACCCGAAAATTGTTTTCTTCCCCTCAAGGATTGTAGCATTCTGTTGAAATACCTGTAAAATATTTTTAAGTCACTTAAATATTTTGGCAATATAATTTAAATTCATTTTCAAAAGCATTTGTGACTGAGGGATAGACATTCTTTGAAAAAGTAATGAAAAAGATATTCAGTCACACAGGATGGCAACACAGACCTAGCTGTAGCATGTAGACCTAGCTTTATGATACAAAGTGTTGCCCTATGTCACTCTTTTAAAAGCAATTCTTCAATTTTAAGGTATGTGTGTGGTACTCCTGCTGTTTGTTTAATAATTTCTGATTATTTTATTTCTTTACTGTTTATTAAAATTTTCCTCCTTCCATCTTATGTTATTTTTAATGATTTCACTTTCTTTTTTTCAGGTGAAGTTTTTGTATTGAATGATGGTGGAGAAGTTGACTTAGATTTGGGAAATTATGAGAGATTCTTGGACATTAATCTCTATAAAGATAACAACATCACCACTGGGAAGATATATCAGCATGTCATCAATAAAGAAAGACATGGTGATTACCTGGGAAAAACTGTTCAAGGTGATATTTTTAATTCTGTGGGTTGCTACTTTGTTCATTCTTCACAAAAGAGTGCTCTGACTAGTGCAGCTGCTCCTTGCTGCATTGGCTTGCTTCTTCTCTCCCTCCCAGGAAATGTGGTCCTATTCTTGTGATGTTTGGCTTCTGGGTTCAGGGAAAGGAGGAATATGAAAAGGGGCTAATAGTTCCCTTTTCACTTCCTGCTCATTTTTCCCCCTTTCCTTTGAAGAGTGATATATGGGCCTAAAATAAGAAGTCCTTCCCTTATTTGTTTTGCTTTGTCTTGCAGTTGTTCCACACATCACTGATGCGGTTCAGGAATGGGTGATGAATCAGGCAAAAGTTCCTGTGGATGATGACAGAAAAGAACCACAGATTTGTGTAATTGAGGCAAGTGTGGAACCTTTTAGGATATATATCCGTAGTGAACACAAAGACCTAGCTCGCTTTCTTTTTGCTGTTTGCCGTAAGTAAAGCAGACTGAAGTTTTATGAAAAGCAGCAGTATGAAGAGACATTTTATATATTCTTTATGATTTGTTCTGAGAGTGATAGGTGTGCTCTACAGCTTCTGTTAACCTGACTAAATCTCTTCCAGAATACTGCTGAAACTGAATTGCTTAAGAGTTTATTAATTTATAAAAATAAAGCAGTCAATTATTGTAAAGTGAAGTCTTTGTCACAGAACAAAGATACTGGACTGAAGCTGTATGTAGTCTGTTAACAGTATTAAGAAAACTTGTGTAGTATCTCCAAATCTCCTACAGTCATTAGGATAACTCATAACATTTTAGCTTTCTATATGACTTGAAATGCTCCATTATGTTGCTCATGGTCCTATTTGCAGGAATATATTTCAACACTGTATGAGTTAGCTTCCGACCTTCTGGTTTTATTTGTAAGATCTTTTAAAGTACCTTAGTTAATCATTTAACTGGCTCATGTTCCCCACAATGGAAATAACGAGTTTCACCTATGCCTGGTAAGGTGTTTCAGACAACTGGAAGAAAGGCAATCAGTAAGTGCCAGGTATTTATTACTATTAAAACATTAATGGAAAATATAGAAAAACATGATACCTGGGAATTTGACGAAAGAATGTGTCATAGGTTTTAATGCCAGAAGTGACCACTGTAGTTGCTAGTGTGATAAACTTTATGACCCAGGCTACAGAGAACTGCTTGTAATTTCTTACAGAAAGCCCATAGCTTCTGTTTCCTTTCCAGCATGTAATTTTGGAAGCCATTCAGCATTGCTGTCGAGCATTAACCTCAGGTTTTGCCTTGATTAAAATATACTTATTTATATAACTATAGATCTTTTTATGAAGTGTACAGGAAAACTCAAATATTTCATTTGAAATAAGTGGAAAAACAATATATAGAAAAGTTGCACAAGAGCATTAGCAAGTGGTGGGATTGGCAATCCTTTAAATTACAGCTTAATTTTCTGTTTCTTCCATGTAAAGTTTTTTTCAGTATGACTCAAGACTCATAAAAATACTTTTTTTGGGATTTTCGTGGTCCATGTGGTATTTCGTGGTACATTATCTTTCAATTGTGAAATACTGATGAAGTTAGATTGAATGTGTGAGCACTGCGTGAACTGCGTGAACACAAATATGCAGTTCTGCCAGAAGCCACATGGGGACACAAGAAGACCATATTCTGAAAGATTTTCGCTCCACAGACTTGAGAGACAATTACTTTATTCAGTGTTTTAGTGTCTCTATTACAGCTCTTTCTGTCTTTGAAAGATAGCTAATTCATGTCTTTAAAAATCAAGTTTGTCATGGACTTGGTCTGTATCCCCCTTTGGTTTGGTAATAAATGTTTAAATGCTTTTCAAAATAAATAATATTTCATATTGTCCATATGGTATTTCTTGATGTTGGAGAGCTATGCTAATGTTGCTAGATGTCTGTGTCTTGTTGGCCACAACGGTTTATTAATCTGGCAGTCAGGAAATAAAAACAGCTTCTCTGTAGAAAAGCCTTCACATCAGCTAAATAATGATTACTTGTTCACCACTTTGAAGGTAATGAAAATCATCTGAAAACATGCATTTTTCAATAGAACCACATGTCTTCCTGTGTGGAACTTGTGTTTGGCATTAAGGGAGCATAATGAGCACGGAAAGTCATTTAAGTTCTCCACAGGAAGCAAAATGTGCAGAACAGATGAGAGTTGGGCTCTTTGCAGAGTATACTTGCAAAAGCAAATTTCATTTGCCCCCTTTTTCCCCCCCTTTTTTAGATAAAAATAAGAGAAATTGCTGAATCTGTAAGAGGTAGACTTTGTTTTGTTTTTACTTTCTGCCACTCTGACAGGTACAAGCTTTCTTTTTCAGCTGGGTGGAACTATTGGAGACATTGAAGGAATGCCATTTGTTGAGGCATTTAGACAGTTCCAGTTCAAAGCAAAAAGAGATAACTTCTGTAATATCCATGTTAGTCTCGTACCACAGGTAAGTTATTAAAATTATTAAAATTAAATATATTTTAATAGCTAACTTTTACTCTGTGTTGGGTTTTATATTTGTTTACTTTGTCCCCTTCACAAGGGATGTTGGAGGGTTAGATGTTGGATCAGAGATTAAGAAATACGAAACCCTGCCTCACTGGGATTAATAAAGCCCCTGGCAATTTTTTTATTGATGCAAGAATCTGTTTTAATATTCCAAGTTACAAAAAAAGAAGACTTTATCAATATTAATTTATCGAGAAAGTTGCATATACTTGCTGTACAGGGCCGAAATTGTTTTTTCCATTCTAACTCTAAATTTTACTTCAAAGAAGTTTTATTATTTTAAGAGATAAGTATTCATTGGGAAGATTTTGGTAAGCAGGGGTTTGGTAGTGATGACATGGTTGCACCTTCTATAGATAAGAAGAGAATATTAACCACTGCAGCTGATTTTCAGTGGGATTGATTCTGTGTATTTGAGAACAGAATTATTTACTATATCTGATTATTTCCAAGGATAGTCACTGAAGGCTTTGTGGTGCGTTGGACATTTTCCATTTATTAGCAAAGTCCAGCTTTTTGAATTTTTTTCTTCTCATATCTGAGTCAATTATATTGAAATGTTTTCTCTGGGAAAAAAACAAAGCAAGCCTCACCTAATTTAGGGCCATATGTTTCTTCATAGATTTCCTAATATGTGCAGTAACAGTGTTTGAACAGTGTCTATTTCTGGCATGTTGCAGCTCTGTTTAGATGTATGCTTACTTCCTGCAAGTATTATTACTTGCAAAGACTTTTCTTTTTCTATCCGTAACTGCTCTGTTAATAGATATTAGTTGTTTGAACTTTAAAAATATGTCTTTCCAGCCTAATGCCACTGGTGAGCAGAAGACCAAACCAACACAGAACAGTGTTCGAGCATTGAGGGGCTTAGGCTTATCTCCAGATTTGGTGAGTTCATGAGTCAATAAATACAAATTTTTATCTGTATTTCCTCTAGAAGCATCCTTGCATGAGCAGCATTCAGAGAGTCTGCCTTATTTTCCCGTGAGAGATGAGAACTTTAAAAGAAATGCAACATATAAGATGCACTGCTGCACGAAAGCCACAGGAAATTAAATTACACAAACTCACCCTAAGTTAACACACACCAACTCCCTGCAGTATCTTGGGGCTGTAGCTATGTTTTTCCTATAAAGGGATCTTTATAGAAAAATCACTCTGCACTGCTTAAAAATAATCAAAAGTTCAGATTTCTCAGTTCAGTTTGTGGGACAACCTGAAATGCTTTTGGGATCAAACATTCTTCCACAAATTTCTTTTTATGCATGAGCAAAGAGAAGCAGTCCTACCTTTGAAAATGTACTGCCTTTAAAAATATTCTTGATTGGAACTATAAAACGTATGGATTCATTTTCAAAGTAAGGCTCCTTGTTCCTCTTGTGTGATGGACTTGCACTTGTGATATAATGATCCCAAAGCCAGCAAGTTTCAGCTTATGCCAATGGGCAGAAGATGTCAAAGGCTAAACTTCCATTCTCACTCCCCAGTGCTCTGGTTAGTAAGTATGTGCTTATTCTCTGGATGCAATGCTTGCTTCACTGGGACTTTTCCTTGGGAGCAGAGATGAGATGGAAGTAGTTTGCAGCTCCCTGTTGTTACATTGGCTTGCCATTGAGAAGAGAGCCTAGAGCTCACTTTAATTTGCTTGCTGAAGTGTTAGTAGCAGTGAGGCCAGGGCAGCACAGGCTTCAGATGCCAGTACAACCCCGGTTCAGACTTACACTTCACATCTTCCTGAGCTGCAGCTGACACAGTCGAAGACGGTCTGTTTTTTGATCTCTCCCTGGAAAAGAAGAGGACAATTTTGCTCTTTCATGTAAGGGTGCTTATTAAGTCAAAAAATATTTTTTGGACTTGATTCTGGAAGCGATTGGACATTTTCATTCCCTGAGCCATTTCCATTCACCTACATTCTGCTGGGAGAAAAGGCCTCTTAGCCCTTCTCAGAAATGAAAGAGCAGTGCCAGTAGTGTTCACTGGTTCTGTATAATAGTGATATCCTCAAAAAGGAGAAATGATTCTTAAAAGGATATTCACACAATTAAATTTTGTTGTGCTTCTTTCTGTGATTTTTTGTTTTTCTTGGACTTTTACAAGAGTTGACTTTTTGGTCTATGTGTTTTTCTAGTTGAAAGCTATTTTTTCAACTGAAAGTTAAATTGTATGGTATTTCACAAGCATGGCATATAGGGCATCTCCTTTCTTTCTTTCTTTTTCTGTTTTCTGTTTGTGGAGGGACAGCTTGATTTATTAATACACTGCTGCTCTACATTCCAGACTTCAGGAACTAAATTTTGAAATCCCTCTCATGCTGCTAATTGTGTATGGAAAGTTACACCTAATTTCTGGAGGCTGTTAAGATAATTGCCAGTGCCTGATTTTTTTTTCCAAATCAGTTTTTAAAAGCCTGTTTGTATGTGTGTTTGTACTAAAAGGAAAATGGACTAATATAATTACTTTCTCACATCTTGAGTTATTGCCTGGGGCAGTTCTGGGACTGCCAGAAGGGCAGTCCATTCTTTTTTTTCTGCTACTGTTGACCACTAAAGCATAGAGAGACTGCACTCTGAACAGTGCTGGTCTGCACTGTCATAAAGTTGCCAGGGCACTGTTTCAATAAAACCTTTAAATTGGGTGCTCTCTTGGCCAGGGCCCAATGCAAGACAGCATGTGGGGAAGGTCCTAGGACAGCAGTTAGGAGGGCTTCTTCTGTAAGTTCTGCTGCCAGGCTGCCTTGTCTAAACCTGGCTAGTCTTGTTCTTGATAGCTGCTGCCTCACTGTTTGGTCCCCGGCATTCTTGAGGTGGCGTGCTGGGCCAGTCTCAGCTGTGTGTATATGGGGAACTGCTCCCTGTGGGGTGTTCTAAGAGCTTAGTGAATGGACTTTGTAATGGCATTTTGGAAAATAATTGTATGTTTGCCAGTGCTGCTATATTCAGTTGAATTGTTCCTCTTCCTTTTTGTGTTCTGTTGCTTTGTGATGCATCTCTCAGCCGCTGTTACTATAGTTTTGCATTTTCATGCTGCTTCTGATGCTTCTAATTTATGTGACTCCATTAACTCTAATTTTTATCTTTAAATTTATCGCAGCAAGATGGATTATAGATTTCAAAGTGGATGTGATCATGTGCTTGTACTATCATGGTTTATGAATAATATCTTCAAACAGTACCCAATTTTTAAATATAATTACATGTTCTACTATGCTTAACTGATGAGAGTGTACAAATTATGTCAAAATTCTTTTTGATTATTGGAATATTTGCTAATTTTCCCTTGTATTTGGCATTGTTTTTCTGATTCTCAAATTTCTTGCAGGGGTAGGGGAAGTTGAGTAGATTTTTATCAATTTAAGTGTAGCTAAGTTGCATTCTAGAAGGTGATCAATGATCAGCAAAAAGTTTCTGAACAAAAAAGGCTTAATGTGTTAAGTAGTTGCATTTAATGTGTTATGTAGTTGCATTTACTAGACAGAAGGAGAAAATAATAAATTACTCTTTTAAGAGGATTGTTATACTTGAGGCAGGATTCGAAACAAATGATGAAGCTAAGTAATCTATAGGCACTTTCAGACAGCAGTTCAGTGTTTCTAAGTTAGTTGCCTAAAGTTAGATAATGCAAAAAACCTTCCAACAAACTCCAAAGCACATGCTTATTTTCTTTATTGGAAAAATTGCAAGTATTTCTTAAAATACTGGAGTTTTACTTCTGTCAGCAAAATAATCACAGAATAATTGCACTATAAAAAAATAGAAAATTGTAAAATAGTTTTTTTTCATTTTCTGCCTTCCTTTTTAATCGCGATGTGTGAATTAACAGTTTCAAAAGAGGCAGAAATGTAAACTAAGTGTTGCTGCTCTGAGCTCAATTGATAAGGTCATAATATTTCTTTTGATTCATTGTATTATTTGTACTTACAGAGCTGCTTGACTTTTACTTAGAGTGTTACAATAGTGGTAGGAAAAAGAGCATGAGAAAGCAACATAACAGAGGAAGCTGTAGAAAGATTAAGTAAAAAAAGTGGGTCAGTATGGGCAAGTGTTCTTGGGGTAATTGATTTACTTCAGCCTTGCTAGCAGATGTTTGTGAGCTATGGTGTGTAGTAGAACTCAAAAAAAGTATATTTGCACTAGATTTCTGAAGGAGGTGATCTTCTTCATGAATAGTATTGAGGATCTTCTACAGGTGTTCCTAGAAAAAAATTACAGTTTTTCTTTCTGTTATGACAGATTGTCTGCAGAAGTGCAAAGCCTATAGAAATGGCAGTGAAGGAAAAGATCTCCATGTTTTGCCATGTGGAGCCTGAACAGGTCAGTAATGAAGAGTTTGTTCATCATTTCAGCTTCAGACTATTTTATTAATATGTAATTGATTTTACAATTTTTCTCTTGCTGCCATATATACTGTAACTCTTTAAAAATATTGGGATTTTATGTTTTAAATTTTATACATCAAATAGTCCTTAACAGTGTAATCACATTTTATATTATGGTACAATTATTTAGTAGGTTATAAAGAATTAATAAAAGGAATAGATTTTGAATGCATGGTTAATTGTTATAAATTGTCATGAAAACTGTGCGGTTCCATAGATTGCTGAAAGCTATGGTTGGTTGCTGTCCATAAATCATCTCAGGTGGTTATAATAATAGATGAACAAAGTGTGGTTGAAGTTAAGGATTTTGCTTGTATCCATAGATCATCACAGTCACGTGAACGTTCTTACTGTGATAATGTGTAATAGGCTATTTGTGCCCTTTAACATGCTTAGAACATGTATGGTATAGTTATATATTCTTTTGTAATTCGCTTATGATTTTGACATTAGTTCCTGTGGCTAACTGCTATTTGAATACTAATTTTGGTAAATCAAATGCCTTTTAATATTTTTGGAAGTGAGAGCATATTACTCTTTAGTGTAACAGATAATGTTAAAAGGATAATAGATGCTAACACTGATGCTATATTTCAAATATGTGTCGGTGTTGACCTCTCTGCAGATGTGTAAGAAATAGATCTTTTTATAGTAAGATCTCAGATGAAGACATAGAGGACAGTGTGGCCATTACTTTTTTGCCCCTTGTCCATCTCTGTCTTACTATCTATAGGAGACAACCTTTTTGAGCTACCTTCTGGAAAACCCTCCACTCACCAGCATAACCATACCAAGAGTCCCATGCGTACCTGAGCTTCCAGAAGAGCTCAGTCTCAGGAAAGGAGCTCTCTGCATGGCATTGCATTGTTCCAAAGATTTGCTTTTGGGTGTAGAAGTTTGGTAGTTGTACTGCTCACAGCTTTCATGAGAAGCTGGCTATATCAGTTTGGGCGGAGTGCTGCACTGTTCCTGTACTGTTCTGATTAGCTCAGATTTCTATACAGAGTACTACTGTGTTGCGTAATATAGGTGTGCCCTGGGTGGTAAGGCCCAGTGGACTGACATGCAGTGTCATTCTGTCCAGGTGACATGCTCTGTTGCAGCCTTATCTTTTTCTTTTTGTAATTGCTGCCATCGGAATTCTGCAAGGCCATCTTTAACTACCCTGTGTGTCTTAAAATTAATGAACCACTTCTGGATTTCTGAAGATACTGGCCACTGAAACAGTCTTTCCAGAAGAGATCACAGATTCCATGAATTTCAAGCTCTGTTGACTAGATCACTCAAGATGTCCTTCCCTGTAGTTAGAATAGTACAAAGACCACATCTCTAGATATTTCCTAAAATGAACCTGGATTTTACGCATCAGAAGGATTTGATGCATCATCAGTCTTTTTACTGGAGCTTTGCTCAATGCTGGCAGAAAAGAAGCTGCAGATTTAGTTTGTGACTAGAACTGTGGTTTATTACCTCAAGGGGATCAGGCTTTTTAGCTCACCTTCCCCATTGCATTTCTTTGCTGTCATAACTAATTATATGCTGTTTTGTCACAGACTTCCTCTAAGTGGATTTTTTGTTTTACTTTTATCAAGTGGCTGGTGAGTGGCTTCCCCCTCATTTCCAAGTATGTGCCACTGAAACAAAAGCAGTGTCTTTGGCGTGTTTCAGGATTTTAGCAATCTCCATGGTCAGCAAGACTGTAACTCAGGGCAGCCAGTGGTTCTTTCTAAATATTATGTCCTTAAGATGGTAGCTTGTAGCTGTCAAGTTTGGAAGAACAGTTGGATAAGCCTTATTCCCATTGTAGGAGGGCTGTGGCTGCCCTATTCTTTTTGGTGTTGAGTGGGCACACAGAGAGGCGTGTGTACGTACCTTACTTGATGACTAAAAATAAGTAAAGATAACTAAGGAAGCATCCTTTATTTCTCATGTGTATCAGGGAGAAGATACTTGTGGTCAGGATTCTGAACTCTACAGTCTCATGTAGGCTAAACGCAATGAACTTAACTGTAAGCAGCTTGGACACTGTTTATAAATACATGTTCTTAATCAAACAAACCGTGAATGGGCTACATTCATCATTTAATTACATAATCTAATTCAATTCCTTTGTAGGAGATTCTATCACAATATAGATGAATCTGTTTTGTGAGGTTCCATTTGTGTTCTTTCTTTCCCAGTAATTATTTTCTGTGAGAGAAGAAGAAAGTTTTTTTTTTTTTTTTAAACAAACATGACTTCTTGTGGGGCCAGATGTTTGTATTAAAACTGACATGTTGATAGGCTTGACAACCTGTGTTTTTTACCATGTTGCGATGAAGAAGGGGAACCCATTTTTACTTTCAGGGTAACATTTTCATTGTAGATTTAGTGGAACCTTAAACATTGGCTGTATTGCCCTACTCATTCACAGAAAAGTGTGTGAAAAGTATAATATGTGTAGGATACAAAATGCATGTAGTATACAAAATGTGGAATGTATGTTTTCTGTGAAATGTTATGGAAATTAGGCTTGTCGGCCACCATAACAGGGCCTGTCCCTAGGTTCCCGCAGAAAATTTCAGAGCCAAATCAAAACAAATTAAATAATTAAATTTTAATGATGCGCGTGCAGTAATTACAGCTCGAGCTGGGTGCCTCTAAAGAGGGACCCTAACATAAACAAATCCTGGGCAATTATAGTTTTTTCAACTTACATTTCCCACCCCTCACGTGGTAGTTAGACCAATAGTAATTTTTTGGTCTGGGGTCTCCTGCTCCTCATTGGGTCTCATCGTCATTCTGAGGTAAGCTGTTTTTCTCCTTATTTTTGTTTTTTGCGGTCTCTGCTGATGGTTGTACCTCTGTTTTTGTCGGGTCTTACTGTTGTGTCTCAAGGTCCTGAGGAAGAGGTGATTCTAAATCATAACAATTAACACTGCCCCAGCAGGGAGCTAAGGCTTTGTCCCTCAAGGTCCTAATGCCCTGCACTGGTCTTATTTCAAAGCCTTGACACCCTCCCTTTCGGAGTGTGAGACGCATTCCTGCAGACACCCTCCCTTTCGGAGTGTGAGACACAGGAACGCAGACTGCTTGTAACTTCCTTATCTTCCTGGCTTGAACCAGCTCTGAGGCCCTTTTCTTACTGGACTAAGTAAAAGTTCATTATTTTATCTAAGTGCGGCCTAAGGCTTCAGCAAATTTAGCTACTCATGCTAAGCAAGTTTTATATAAGTTGTGCTAAGCGGCTACCTCTAGACAGTTTCAGTTCGCTATTCTTTAACAGAAAGATATTTAGATACCTTTTTTATGTTACGCTTTTCTTTATTAGGTGATATTTATCCATGATGTTTCTTCCACTTACCGAGTACCAATCCTGCTGGAGGAACAAGGCATCATTAAGTATTTTAAACAGAGGTTAAATTTACCTGTTGATGACCAGCCAAGTGATCTTCTAATGAAATGGAAGAAAATGGCTGACAGGTATTCTAAGTCCTGCTACTCTCTTGGGGAGTGTTTGAATTCAATCAGTGAGATTCTTAGTTGCTGTGAAGTGACCAAACTGGACTGCTGGGTTTGGTAGAGTGCTGCTGATCAGCACCTGAGGATGCTTTGGGTTTAAAAACATGGATGGTTTTGAGATTTTAGAAGATATTTTGTGAGGTTAAAGACAAGGCAAACATTTGTTAAAGAGCTTTCTTTGTGAAAACTAAAGTAATAACTAGAAAACTTATTTTTGTCAGGTATGAAAGGTTGCTGAAGGTGTGTTCCATAGCTCTCGTTGGCAAGTACACAAAACTAAGTGACTGCTATGCATCTGTTTTCAAGGCTCTGGAACACTCAGCGCTGGCAATTAATCACAAACTGGATTTAATGGTGAGGATATGTCTGTTTTTTGCTTTCAGGAATACTTTGAATACACTGTGCTAGTTCCCAACACATGAGGCAGTTTAAATTTAATTAGGAAATGAATCATGAAGGTAAATACAGAATAGCTATACATGTTTCACTTTTTAAGAAGTCTTTAGAGATTTTTTGGGGGGGGGGAAGAGGGAACTAAACTTATCTGAAAAGAACACTGCAGTTACCTAGCATTGAATCTGATGAAAAAACAGACTTTACCTGCAAATTTTGATTTACTAGGAAGGGTAAGTTTTATTTGTTCTAATGAGACTACTCATGTTAGTGAAATCATCCCAAGAAAGACAAGACAAAATAAGTAAATTAAAAAGCAGTTAAGCTTCTTTGTAAAATATGGTGTCAGAAGTTGCTGCTGCTCTTAACTTCAGATAATATTCTGGGAGCAGCCTAATATCTTTTTGTCAAGATTCTCCATGATGTGACATGTTATTCAGTGTTCGTGGGTAATGACATCAGAATTGGGCCAGAAACTTAGTTTTTCCAAGAAGGTACCTCCTCAAATAAAGGACTATTTAATGACTTAAATTGCCTCTCACTTTAGAAATAGAACATTGAACTCTACATGAAAAAGTGTTACCAGCTGTCTTACTGGTGGAACTATCTGCTTCCATTGCCGAATTTTGTTGCTAGGGTTGGCAAGTCTGGAACAGAGAAGCAGTGCTGAAGTATATGTTAGTATCAGTTAATGGGTACAGAGGACATTTTGGTAACTTACCATAGCAAAACAGTAATAAGAGGTCACAAAGTATCAGTAACAACATGTTGCTCTAGTATGATATCACTACATGATTTTAGAAAAATTCATCAAAGTGGGCAGTTACAGGCTGTACTCAGTAGGTTTTGGTTTCTGCCCTTTTCTGATATAAGCCTGTTTGTATGTTTATATACTTCAGTAACTGCTGAAAATGAGCTTTTTTGATCATTCCTTTTCTGGTGATATAACAAAATAGAAGATTTTAGAGTGAAGATTTCAAGGTGTCAAAAGCTGTGCAGGGATGCTTAGACGATGCTTGTGTAAGGAAATCAGGCTGTTCCCACTCAACTCTAGATTTCTTGCAGGAACAAACTGATTTTTGACAAAGAAGGTCATTAACATCCAGGATGGCTTAATAGGTCACTAAAGGCAGCAGACCAAAAATGTAGCCACCGTACCATTGGCTCAGTCCATTCACCCCCAAAAAGAAGTGGGAGCACCCAGAATAACCAAGGGTACACATGTTGTTTACTTCTTTAATGAAGCACAGAGTATGGGAGTACATTGGAATCTTTTGAAAGAAGATGTTAAGCCCCCAAAACTGTGAAACACTGAGAGTACTGAGGGGGGGAGTTCCTCACATCAGAAACCTGGCAGCATACTTCTGTTTGCTTGAGAGCACAGGTCAGCAGGAATGCAGCATTTCAGGTATTTGCTTTTTAAAGACTTTGTAAAGCAGGTGATTAGCCCTGTACCAAGATAATCCAAGTATGTTTTGTACCCTCCCATCACTTCTTGGCTCTAATGAGCTGTTAATCAGATGGTGAAGGAAGCACATCAACCTATGATAATGTAGAATACTTTACACTGTGGCTTGCCCTGTTGTAGACTCTGAAATCAGCCGATTGTTTTCTCTCAGTATCATTCTGCCTCTTGTGGGGCACATCAGTCAGCTGCAGATCCTTCATGTTCTGCTTCTCATTGTTGCTTCCACTCCAGAACCTTTTCAAAAGGGGAAGCATGCAGAGATGCACAAAGAGAAGCACATCTGAAGTATTCTTTCTGTATTTCTGTTTTGGGTTGATTTATTCTCTGGGGAGGGGGAAGGGGACCCTTCCTCTCAAAAGAAAAGGAAGAAAAATTGAAACTGCTTAACTTGGAGGACACCAACAGTAGGACACTATAAAGCATACCAAATGTTGGATAGTATGGAGATAGAGCACTGAGTGCTACCCATCATGTTAAACAGCTAGGGGACCAGTCAAGAAAACAGAACAAATTCATGTTTAATAAGAGGAAATACTTTTCTACATAGTGAAGAATTTATGCATGGTGTTCACTGCTACAAAGTATCTCTGATTCAAGTAAGGATTATGTGTTTATGTGACTAAGAAGCCACCTAGTATGTATCATGGAAAATATATTAAAAAAACCCCTCAGCTTGGGGAAGGGATAATAGCTTATATTTGAAGGCTAAAGCTGGCTTTTTTCCCCTGGCAAAAGGGAGGAAACCTTCTGTGACTGGGTGAGGTGCTCTCCTTGTGTATAGGGTTAGTACCAGGCTTATGGACTACTTAAGTTCTACCTCAGTTCAATTCAAATATTTAGGGATTTGTCTGACAGGATCCTATGGGAGATGGGAGAGCAAAGAGGCCTAAGAGGGCTGCTGATCTTCAAGGACAACATCTCAAAGCATGGAAGTCAAGCAGGAATGGCAGAAGGCTGACATGGATGAACGGGAAGCACCTGACTGAGCTCAAATGCAAAAGTGAAGTACACAGAAGGTGGGAGTGGAGATGAGCTACCTGGGAAGAATATAGAGACATTACTTGAGCATGCAGGGATGGAGTTCAGCTAGATTTGGAACTAATGGCAGATGCGAAGAAGGGCAACAAGAAAGGCTGCTTAAGTACATTGTCAACAAAAGAAAAGTTGAGGAAAATGTGGGCCTGCTGCTCAATGGGGCAGGGGACCTAGTAAAAAAAGATGTGGAAAAGGCTGAGGTCCTCCATGCTTTTTGTGTCTTGATTTTCACTGTTCAGGTCTGGCCACTGGCCCCCTGATTCTCTTAACAGAGTTTGTGGGAATGTAGCATTACCACTGTAGAAGAAGATACAGTTAAGGAGTACTGGAACCAACTGGATATATACAAGTCCATGGAACTAGACAAGATGCATCCCAGGGTCCTGAGGTCCAGTGGTATCCGTCTGATGTCACTGTGAAGCCACTTGCCAACTTTGAGATGTCATAGCAACTGGGGGAAGTTTGTGATAATTAGAAAAAGGCAAATGTCACACCCATCTTCAAGAAAGTCAAGAAGGAGGATCTAGGGAACTGCAGGTGGTCAGTCTCACCTTGTTCCCGTGGAAGGTTATAGAGTAAATCATCCTCAACATTTTTTCTAGTCACGTGAAGAACAAGAAAGTGATTGGGAACAGGCAGAATGGATGTACAAAGGGCAGATTGTGCCTGACCAATCTGATTGCCTTATGTGGTGAGATGACTGGTTGTGTGGACACAGGAAGAGCAGAGGAAGTTGTATACCTTGACTTTAGCCCAAGCTTGTGACACAGAAATTTGATAATGGAATAGTATCTAGTAGTCAAATTGATGAGACAGAGACCAGACAAGTGGATGATAGGGTGAGTGGATAATTCGTTGGACTGTCAGGGTCAGTGGGTGGTGATCAGCGATACAAAATCCAACTTGTGTTTAGCTTGCTTGATCTAATTTGCATGCCTCAGGAACTGATACTGGAGCTAATACTGTTTAATGTCTTTATTAATGACCTGAATGGAGTGCACTCTCAGGAATTTTGAGGGTGGTACCAAATTAGGGACAGCTGTTGGTATCCTGGAAGGCAGGATTACTATTCAGAGGGCCCTTGACAGGCTGAAGGAATGGGCTGAGAAGAACCTCATGAAGTTCAACAAAGGCAAATTCGAAGTCCTGCATCTGGGATGGAATAACCCTGTCGGTAGTACAGAATGGGGACTGGCTGGCTAAAAAGCAGCTTGCAGAAAAGAACATGGAGATCCTACTAGACAAGAAGTGTAACGTGAGCCAACAGTGTGCCTTTGCAGTAAAGAAGGCCAACAGCATCCTGGGCCATACTGTTAGCAAGAGTGTAGCCAGCAGGCTTAGGAAAGTGACTGTTCCTCTCTATTTAGGACTTGTGAGAACACACCTGGACTATTGTATTCAGTTTTATGCTCCTTGTACAAGAAACACCCTGACATACTGAAGTGAGTTCAGAGGAAGGCCACCAAGATCAGGGGGCTGAAGTGCATGGCATGTGAGGAGAGGCTGGGAGAGGTGGGTTTGTTCAGCCTGGAGAAGAGGAAGCTTTTTGGGGGCGGGGGAAGGTCTTAATGCTGTGTACAGCTATCATACAGCTGTATGTACAGCAAGGGTGAGGAAGACACATAGTCAAGCTCCTTTCAGAAGTGCACAGCAAGAGGTTGAGAAGCAGCAGACCCAATTAGGGACATGAAAAATTCTGACTCAATAAAAGGGGAAAAAATTATCATGAGGGTGGTCAAACCTTGGAACAGATGCACAGAGAAGCTGTGAGATCTCTGGCATTGGAGGTTTTCAGATCTTGACTGGAAATGACCATGAGCAAGCTGCTCTAGTTTGACATGCTTTGAGCAGGTAGTTAGGCTAGACTCGCAAGGCCCCCTCCAACCTGCATGAATCTGTAATTCTGAATAGTGTCTTATACTGGTAGTTGCGCAGTGGAAAATTTTTATGACATGTAAATTACTCTTTTTAACAAAAACATGGAAGACATCTAGTCTAGCATCCACATACCTGAATGCTAAAATGTATCGTGTTCCTAAAAGTGATAAATGTGCTGGCTCAATATGTTTGATGAGGAAACCAGAATTAATTTTAAGTGTAATTAGTTTCTTCCTCCAACCACCCAGCATGACAAACTATCCTTTTAGCCTATCCATACTATCCTGTTAGTATAGAACAAAAACTATTTATGAATGTTGTTACTCTGTTGCATTGTTTGATATCTTTTGGAGTACGGAAAAGTAGAAAATATTTGCTAGAAGGCAACCCTATCTTATCTGGAAAACTTCAGACAGTCTTTTCCTTGGTTTCATTTCTCTGCACACAAATGAGTTCTGTCAGTCCAGATTATTTATTTTTTATAATGGCCTACAGCAGGATGTTATTAATTATGTTATTCTCAGAAAAAGACTGTGTCAAAGCCAGGAATCATACCGGGATATTTTGTCCTCAATGCAGTAGTTAACCACCTAGTCATTTGCTCTGTTGGTACCTCTGGAACCATGTTTGTTAATGGCAATAGAGACTGATGTAAGATCTCTGGTAGAGCATATGATGAGGTTGGCGCCCTCTGTACAGTTGGTGTTTTCACATTAATCCACAGTAGTGCCTTTCTTACAGGCTAGACATTCTGGGTTTATCTAGTTTTACAGTAACATTAGAAAAACTGTTGCACCCAAGAGCTACGAAAGTGAACACCCTGGCCGCGTCCCAGCTGGATGTCAGGATAAGGTCAGCACCGTCCTTCAGTTGGTGCCTTGATTTCCATAGGAAGCGGGCAGCTGTAGAGCACTCTGGCAAGTCTGCTTGCCTGGAGAGTAGGAGAATGAGGACTGGAGGCAGGCAGCACTTTCAAGCCACGTGCAAAGAAGCAGGGATGGATTGCTACAACTAGTTAGAGCAAATACTGGGTCCTCATGGTGGTTGTTACAGGTCTACGGGGAAATTTATTTGAAAAACGTAGTAGGTTTGTCTCAGTGCTATAGAACTTGGTTATACAGTGTATGCTGCTTTTTCTGTGGAAGGAAATACTGTTTCATTGCATATTTTTCTTTCTTAGTACATAGACTCGATAGAACTTGAACATTCTACAGAAGTTGAGAACCCAGTGAAATATCACCAGGCATGGCAAAAGCTGTGCAAAGCAGAGTAAGTGGCGTCAGGTATTCTGTATACCAAATGTGGACTGTGATTTACTTTACATGATGTAAAATGCTTCAGTGAATCATTTCTCAGTGCATCCAAAGTTGTGTCACTTACGGAAAGAGATGGACTTGTATGGTGATAAGCATCAGACATAGCAAATTATAGCATCAGGCTGTATCCTCAAACTCTGTTTTAATCTCATTAGACCAGCTGCGGTGTTTTGGTTAGCTAGGCAAAAGACTTTCTTTAGAGTGCAGGTCAGTTGTCAATAATTTTTCTTTGTCAACACGTATCACAGTAAAAGGTGGTTAGATAAAAGCTGTGTTTGGACTAGTAAACACTTGTGACGCTTGGCAAATCTCTTCTTTTGAGTGTCATCGTTGTCAGAATTTCCGTTTGCATATGTAAAGAGATGTTATTATAAGTTACCAAAATGCATTCATTTAGATTTACTTAATAGCCATCAGGTTTTGCTGTTAAGATCCTAAAGTGATGAATATATAGCTAGTTTATTTAAGCAATGTGAATTTTGCTGTGAAGGATGAGGTTGGTCAGATGAGAACTAGGATAGGAAGATAAGACAGAAGTCTCTAAATTTATATTCTGTGTATTCTGTATGGTAATACAAAGCAGGCATGTTCGTGTTGAACTGAGGAATTGGAATGTATTTCCTACACTGTGCTTGCTTTGTTGAAACCTAAAAATCTTTCTTCTTGCATGGATTTCTTTTGCTGGCTTGATTTTACATGTCGGTCACTTTATATATGGCTCTCGTTACAGCGGCATTCTGGTCCCAGGAGGGTTTGGAATTAGGGGAACAGAAGGCAAACTCCAAGCTATCTCCTGGGCAAGAACAAAGAAAAAACCTTTTCTTGGTAAGATAATGAAGGTTGGAAATTACTGTGTTTTGGAGATGTATAGCAAGCTAATTGATCTGATTTTTAAAAACTGTATAGTTGTTAAAAGCAAAAAACCAAATCTGCTAGAACAATTGAGAGGGCTTGTTAAATGATGTGGTCAGTGAGTAAAATGAACTATACTAGGGAAGGATCCTGTCTTGTGGAAGTAGATGTCCTATTGTGAATATCTGCCTTGTAAGTAATGCCTGTGGTCATGTACTACGGTGCTATACAAGGAAAGAAGAAAAAGACTGTCCTTTCCCCAAAGGCTTTGTTTGATGTTTTATCTAGAAAATCATTTCTTCTCAATATAATTAAAACAGCATCATTACAGTTATTAATCAGTATACACAAAACATAGATCTCTATGGACACATTTGTTATATTAAATAATTTATGTTGATTTAGTGATATATCTTATTATGCTAATGTCCAAAGAACCCATCTGACCTATGAACTGTGCTGTTTGTGTACGTGCCTCTGAAGCTTTGGTTCCTGCTTTAGACTTTTTATGATTTTGTAAGTAATAGTGACTACTTTAGCTAGTTGCCAAAGCAAAATTTGAATTTGGACATACCTAGGCTTTTGGCTTTTATTTAGCTTTACAGTAATTATTGCTCAAATAGATGGGAAGAAAAAACCCAGTATTTTTAAAAGGGTTTAAAGCACTTCATTATGTCACATGTATTCACAGTATGCCAGGTTTGAATTTTTCCAAGTGCGGATTTTAGGTTGACCAGACATTTTTGTTGTTTTAACTTTTTGGAAAGTTTGTGTATATACACTAGGTACCAAGATTTCTAAATAAAAAGTCAAGTTTGAGACAGAGCGGTGGGTACTTTGTCAGTCCTGCTCTTTATCTTGTTAAATTCTGGGGGGTTTGTTTCCTCTTACAGGAGTTTGCTTGGGAATGCAATTAGCAGTTGTGGAGTTTGCAAGAAACTGTTTGAACTGGAAAGGTGAGCTCTGTATGCTAGCATGGATATGATTTGCTTAGAAGAGATTTTATTCTAAATGTGCAATGTATATCTATTAATCTAGTGTATAGGTCTTACGAATATTAGATACTTAACTCAAAATGACCATGTTGCAAGAACTAAGCAGCCTATGCTACCTTTCTGTACAAAGGAATAGGAACTTCTGTTACGCAAGTTGCCTGAAACCTGCTCTTTGGTCTCAGAAGTGTAGGTGAAAGTAGGTTTCAAGTTAACTTCTGTAGTCTTTCTCTGGAGCATGCGAGTGGTGTAGAGTAAAAAGTGAGATGTGATTTTCTTATTTGCCTTTGCATTCTTTCATTGGTTGGAGTGGCCAAACTATAGAAGTTGCAGCAGTAGTGACTGAGATCGTATGCTTCCTTTGATTGCTTCAAGAGTGCTGCAGCATGTGTAGTGTTTCCACCTATGAGGTTGTAGCTGGAAATGCACACAAGCCCTAAAATGCCATAGAACTGTTCTGGTGAATCTGTGGTGCCTGTAGGAGAACGGAAATGTATTGTGTTTGTTTTGAACTTCTGTTTCAGATGCAAATTCTACAGAATTTGACCCTGACACAAAAAACCCTGTTGTAAGTACTGATTTTTCTCCTGCATATGTTTTGTGAACATACTCTTGTATTAAAAGGTAGTTATCTCTGTTTAAAAAAAAGACTGTCTAGGTATTTTATGTGTGAACAGAAAACTACATGTGGGAAATGAAGTAGTATCTTACTGTAAGGTGTAAACTTCTGTTTCACTGATTAATTAATGGATTGCTCGTGATAAACTACTGTTTCTGTATCCATTTTCTTCAGAGGAGTTTTGGGGGGTTTGAAAGTAAAAATACGTTTTTGTCTCCTGTGCTTAGTTTACAAAGTGCAAATAGGAGAGTTGTAAAGCATTTGACGTGTTTGCCAATGTTGTTTCCATGTATTTTTATGCATAGTGGGAGAGATAATCTGGTCTGAACTTGAATGTAAATTAGAGACCTTCAGAGTTTTAGTCAGTTTGAGACATGCAGCTGAAACTTGGTGGGGTTTGGAAATGTTCTCAGATGGACAAAAATAAACTTAAATTTGATGCCAAATGCAGTCGTTCTGGTATTGGAAGAGGTCTTTTTCATTGCCCTTCTTGAGTATACTGGAGAACATACCTTTTCTTTGAAAGGGTCAACTTGGTAATAGCAATGTATTGTAAAATATGGAAGATTTTGAAAACTTACTGCAAATTTTTGGGTAGCAGTTAGTACAGAAGGCTGATTCTGGGACATCTTTGGCTGTAGTGCTTTTTAGTGCCAGTTTTAGATGCACAGGACATTCCACTGTTGCTGGGTAGGAGAGAGCAGCATTTCTTCTTCTGTCAGTACCGTGTATTTATTCACTTGGCATACTTCACCCACTAAATAAAAAGTGACATCTGCAGTTTTTAAGGATATTTGGCCTTATTTTTCTAGTAATTCAAGCTTTTGTGCTTCAGTAGGCAATGACTGAAACATTCTGTTGAAGTACTGAATTTTTTTTTTAATCCTTTGAACAACTGATAGACCTTGCTAACTGTGAGTCTGAATCAGTATCAACTTCTTTGAAAGAAGTTTGGATCTAATTTGGATCACCAGATTGGCAATTTGGGCTCATGGTTACCCTCATATTATTTACTGTGACCTTTTTTAATTGCAGAAAGTTTCTGCTGTTAAATTCTAATAAAAATCATTTGTCCTTGAATTAGTACCTCCTTACTTTTGATAGTGGGAGCAGGTGGTTTAAATTAGGCATGTTGGTCTCCTCATTAATAAGTGAAGAGATAAATACCTGCAGACAACAGTTCATTCAATTTTGGGCCCCCTTTGCTGGCTGGTGGTAGAATCTTCTGCGTGATGTAAATTAGACTTCTAATTATCAGGCCCCTAAAGTCATGGAGTGTGGGATATGTCTCATTTAACTTCACATGACTACATTTCAGCTAGTCACCCTTTCACAATACAGTCAGCTAATGTAGTTTAGAAGCCTACTTCAGAAAGGGGTGAATTGTCTTGTGGAAGTGCTGGTTCCTCTCCATTCATTCTAAGGGTTGTTCGTAGCGGCTGGCTGGGATGCAGAGCTCTACGCTTAGCGAGTTTTCCCATCTCTGAAGTTTGGAATATGGAAGCCTGTCTGCTGCAGTCCTGCTGGCAGTGTCTTCTGTTACTGTAGTAACAGTAGTGTGTATTAGTACAATAACTTATATTTAGGAGGAAATTTTTATTGCATAAGTAATTGACTGAGTGATTAACAGTTTGCATTCTAGGACAAGCAAGTTTTATATGTTACAGAGAGAATTACGTGGACATAAAATAAAGAAAATAATGGAACGAATGTATGTGTAATGGAAGATTAACATAGTGTGTACAAGTGAAGCAATATGCTTGCAATATATATAACAGATACTCTTTTGTTCCAGGCTGCATTTAGATAGTGAAATTGGTGATTACCAGTCATGTTTCAACATCTTGATCTGACCTTTGACATCTTAGTTCTGGGTGGGAAACAGCTGTAAATTGTTCTAAGGGGGAAATTTGCACTATCAATAATTATGACTTGTAAATGATCTGTTTTAGCAGAGTCCATGTTGTGCTGAAAAGTATTTAGATATTATTATTCATAATAATAAATCAATAAAAATGATTGAAATAGAAATACATTAATGGAGCTTGTGAACTATTGAGATGATGTAGATGTTTCATTATCCATGAAGGCTGACTGGAAACACCATTATCAGCACTGATAATATCCTGTGATGCCACTGTGTGACTCATCTGAGTGCTACCTTAGGACCATAGCAATGTTCTTTTGGTTCCTGCTCCTTTGGAAACTGGAGAGGGAGGGGAAAGGCACAGGTGAAGCAGCAGTTGTATTTCCTGTTATTTTTAAGAAAGAAGAAGAAAAAAAAGTTCAGATATGCAGTTTGGCAAGGAGACTCGGGCAATCATAGAATATGCAACTTCTTGCTTCCTTTCTTCATTTGCTAAGCGTTCCAATACATAGAACTGTACGCACCAAAATTAATAGATTTTCTTTCAAAGTATGTTTAAAAAATCTTGGTGTACTTTGCTGTATTATTTGCCTTTTGATTTTGAATCTCTGAAAGTTGTTTTCACCCTTTTGCTGTGCATCTGTGGAAACTTAGAACTTTCTCTTTTTTTTAATTAAAACAAAACTGAGCTCATGCCATCATGTGACTCAGAATTACACAAGGGAAATATAGATATTTCAAGAACTGTGACTGAAGTGATGAGAAATGACATTACTGGTAACTCTTCTCAATTAAAATGGCACACACTATCGTACTACAGAATAACATTGTCTGTATTAGTGTAAAGATTTTGAGCATTGTAAAGGTTTTTGTGTGATGAGATAGCTGTTGTGACTTGTTCTGTTCTGAACAATAATGAGTACACAATTACATATGCAGATGTAGTGAGTTGCCTATAACTAATAATCTGTATTATTTTAGCTGTTCTATTTCTTGTTCTATTGACTATTATTACAACAATGTTACTCAATCTGGATTCTGCAAAAGCATCTATGAGTCACCTTATACAGGAGTGAAACTGTATAACCCTGTTCGCTTGTTTTGGGGAATACTCATAGAAATTATATTGATGTACAAATGACTACAAGTATTTTAGTGTTGAGATTTAGCATGCTGAGAAAAAGAAGATGAAAATTAATGACTTACTGATGTAAAGCATAGCCAAAATTTTGTTTTAAACAAAATACTAGAGGAAACAATATTCCGAAATATGAATACTTATGTAATGAAAACTTAGAGGAAATGCAATATAGAGTTTGAAAATATTTTCAAGATGTGGATTATAAGCTGTGTCTGAGAGATTTGAAATCTGATATTTTTGTGATAGATTGGAGTTATTCATTTAGGCTTGAATTAAAAGTGTGTACTCTGAAGAAAAAACAATGAGCTTCAATTTGACAGCGTTTTTCAGTACTCACCAGAGCGTACATATTATAGTGATAGAATTTCTATTTAAGGTTCTGGGTCCAATTTTTCTTTAATATGGGTTTGGCTTCATTAGGGAAAATGGTATACGAGGGCACAGGTATATGAGCACTGATCACAGTCCTCCAGATTCCTGATCTCGGCTTAGTTGATTATTTGAAGGTCATGTTTAGTTATATATTCTTAAGCTTCCCGCTCCACTTTCCAGCCTTTTGGATAATAATGATAGATAAATTATTATTGTGTTTTGCTTTGAAGAAATCTCTTCAGAAAAGTAATGCATCAGCTTGAGAGTAATGTTTAGTATGAATTTTTTGTTTCAAATGATCATTTTTTGATTTTCTTTTAAAAATGAACTCTGTATAGTGTGTAAACTGCTAGTGAACTTTATTTACTGGGTGGCAGAACAAAGTTTTGAGTTTTGTTTTGTTTCATATCCCTCCTCTTTTCTGTTCCCTTCCTCTACTGTTAAACTTTGATTTTTCATTTTTCTGATGAGCCTTTTCATTATGTTCTATGTTAATTCTGTTGTAACTGCATTTGATACTGTTCTTGCAAGAATTAATCTTTCTGGAGATAATTCTAACTTTCTTTTTCTTTTTTTTTTTTTTTTTAAAGAAGCTAATTTTAATTGTGACCATGGTTCTTCACAGCCTATTGCATCTTGTGTAGGATGATGAGATTTCAGATACTGCACTGAGTAAAATCAGTACGTTTTCTATGAACTATAGAAATTGTGCAGAAATAGATTTTGCCAGTAGGTGGCACTGTCATAACATGCTTGTTTGCTGATGCCCTCTTTTTCTATTCAGAATGTCAGTATAACCTGATTGAACTCAGAAATTTCTGATATTGTTTAATAAATTAAAAGGAACCCATGTGTCATTCATGCAGAAACACCTCTTGTAGTTCTGTGGTATTATGTATGTGTGTTGAGTAGCTAAAGGATCTGTAGAAGCAAATGCTTGTGTGGTATACATAGATATGAAATCAAAATATATTGTTAATTTAAGACAAATAAAAATGTCTTCATAACCTACAAAAAAGTAGTAAGTATGAGGATATTTTTTCCTTAAAGAAACATAAGTTACAGAAACAATGGAAGGATTTGTGTAGAAGTATGGTCCAATGGTCTGTTTGAACACTCATCATGTTTGAGTCTCATAACCTTTGAGGTTTCTGTCCATGCAGCACTGGTGTGAAGTAGGAAGTGCTTTAATCCTCATTTTACAGAGCGGATAGGAACACTCATATGGAGTCTCTAATGCACTGGATACTCTTTGCAATTAATTTGAATCTTTTAAGTCCTCTGAGGATCTGAGCCTAACTGATTTATCAGGGTAATGAATGACGTTGGTGTTAAAATTCAGTCCACAGTTTCAAGCTCTATGGTAGCATTAGTGCCTGATCCACTGTATTATTTTTCTTCAAAGTGTGCTTCTATTCTTCTTTTTCACTAACTTCCTCTTAATAAGGTAAATAATATAGTAGTATAGTAAAGTAAGTAAAATAAATAAAATTACATGAATTATATTGAAAATGCATGTGTCTCTGGGAATTATGCAATGAAAAGGTTAAAACAGTGCCAGATGTAGTGAATGTTTTAATTTGAAGCAGCTTAGTTCCTATACATACCTGTATATTAACAGTTAGAAGAGTCATAACAAAAACAACCTGTTGCTTTTAAACGGAAATATATACTTAGATGAATACAACTTGAAACCAATACGGAATATTACAGTCATCATACAATAAAGTATGTTTCCAATAACAGTGTAGCAATACTTGTGTTTTAAAAATTTGAGCTGTTTACCATATGGAAATGTCTCCTGATGTGAATGATGAAACTGAACTGGGCAGAGTATTATATAGTGTACACTAGGGGACAGTCTCCAAATGGAATGATATGTCTTCTTCCCTTGTATATTTTTTGGAAAACATTTCATTTGAATTGCTGTAGAGGTCAAGATAATAACTCAATCCAGTAACATTTTTGTAGTGTGAAATAAAAACACATAGTTCTGCACTAATTGGGAAGCAGCTTAGCTGGAAAGCACTGGATAGCCAACATTCAAGGAAAACAATATGAGACTAATCTGTTATATGTCAAATACATCTTTATTCTTTGTTTTTTATTATCACAAGAAGGAAATCTGTGGGTTTAGGTGTACGTATACTGTATATGAATGCCAGGCTTTTCTCCTTTCAAAGCAGTGATACTTCTTATTCTTGCAGATGCCTTACTGTCCAGTTATCTTTTTTATAACCATCACAAACTCATCAAAGGTGACACTTCCATCATTATTTTTGTCCAACGATTTAATTATGTTATCAACTGAGAATGCATCCTGTTGTTTTTATAGGAAAAGAATAAAAAAAACAGTAAGAAATAAATATATAAGTTGCCACAATTGTTTTTGTATAAGGAATATTGCCAAGAAAGGATACAGTCAGTAGAAGCCAGTGTTACTTGAAAATGTTACTGGTAGTGTTGGGTTTACCAGTTTTACTGGTTAAACTAGAACTACAGTGCCTGCCATCACCTGCCAAAACTGTTAATAAAGATAGAGTAACCATTTGAGAAGTATGAGCTATTGTCTGCCTCTCACTTGGCATTTCAATGTGTGAATGCAACCTGAGCACTCCTAAAACATAAGTTTGCTATCAAGAAATTCACATACGCCAGTGGAAAAAGCCAGTGCACCCGTCATAGCCAAACCACAAGTATTACTGAGGCAGGTTACTTCAGTCTCATGTAGGTAAATTTGATTTGGGTTGCATTACAGAAATGAGTAAACAGAGCAGGTGGAACAGCTGCAGCATGCACATAATCAGCTTTAAAAATTAATATGCAATACCACCCACTGCTTTATTAGATACTAACGCAGAGTCCACATAGACTGTTTGAAAACATGTAGCTGCTTTCAGTAGGCTTTGGACCAGTACTTCAGAATCTCTTTTCCTCCCCTTTCTCTCTCTTTGTTAGGAATATTGTGCTTGCTGTTGCAAAATTCTTTACTGATGTATTAAAATCTACTATAGATTATTAACTTCTTTTATTCATTGCGTCTGGGAAAAGTGCATGTAATATTCTGATGCAGTGAGTATTCTGATTATGTCCCTGAGCAAGCTAGCTCACAAAATAATATAAAGACAGTTTTGACTATAATTGAAATCTTTAAACTGTTTTCTTTCTTTGTATTGATGTTTTTATGTTTGTGTATGTTTTGCAATGTCCTGCCCTACTTTATGTTGATGTATTGTAATGCCATACATTTCTGCAGACTGAGCAGAAGGTAGACGATGCCTAACATCCAAATGGAAAAGATGAGTATTTCTTTTTCTGAACATTGGCTTTGCACCAAATCTGGATTAGTTTTTGTCTTGGGCTGAGTTGTCTACAACCAATATGCAAAGCAGTATCTTCCTGAATTTTCCATCATATTTCCTATTAATTTGGGAGTTAACTTCTCAAAGGTATGCTTTTTGAAAAGGGGGGGAAAAACTTACCTTGTTTCTTTTTCTTTTTCTTTCTTTTCTTTTTTTTTTTTTTAATTTACCACTTCATGTTAATGAAATGACTAAACTGGATTACTGTTGTTCTCAAAATACTGGTGGTTCCATTGAACTCCAGCTTCTTTCAGACCTTTAGCAAAAATTGCTTTCATCAGCTGTCCCAGACATAGTATTTAAGGGTTTGTCTAGCAAAGGAATCTAAATTCAGGAAAGGTCTGGCAAAGAATACATATGAAGTCAGAATCAAGATTTTTTTTCTAGTGCTGTGAAATGTATATTTCTCTCTCTAGCTGAAATGCTTGGTGGCATCTCTCTTCTTTACTTGACCTCTTTCTCCAATGGCAGACCTTTTATTTTGTGAAGGTGGGAGCCTAATCTAGATAGAACTTGACTTATATGTAGTACTTTTAAACTTGTCCTACAAGATGCATTATTTAGACTGGAGTAAAAAATCTTTTATATGGCTCAGATGCAATATTCTAGGTGAAATTTGGCTGACATAAAAAGCTTCTTTGATTTTTGCATTTTGTAGAGCTTTGTTATAAAATCCCTACTCAGATATCTGTTTGGAGGTACTGTTCATTAATATGAATAAAGTTTCATAAACCTACCCTTATTTGAGGATTATTAATGGAGTTGGTGAAATCAGGTGGGGCACAGTTATCTGCCTTGCAACAGCGTTACCTTTATTTCCTTTTTCCTATCCATTTCCTAGAAAGTACACTGAATATGAAAAGAGTGAGACTTACCTTCAGGTACTGTGCAAATTGATTCTGAAGCAAATTTTTCAGTCCACCAATAGACAGTGCATTGGTGCTACCCTCCATCAAAGCGTATTGAGTGAAATACTTCAAAAGGTTATCATTGAGTAAATGTTCCATGTTCCTCTGATGCTGCCTCGAAGAATAGCTGAAAACAAAGCAAACAGTAACAATTCTATACATCAAAATGTTTTGGAAATACCTCTGATGCCCAGTTCATTGCATTACCAACAATGTGAAATGATAAATATTTAAGCTAGAGGACAAAGAGTTTTTCTCTGTAAAACTAGCTCAACTCTCACAGAAAAAATGATTTAAATTAGGATCAAAGATCTGAAACATGCAATACATTTAGATCATGCTTACCTCACTCGCAAAATCCAGAGCCTTCAAATGTAGTGAGCAGAAGTGAGAGTCTCAGGGTTGGAGCTACCTTTATAGTTGCTTGCATAGTCCAGCTCCACCCTGATTATGAAACTAGCCTTTAGTCAGCGCACTAGTTTTATTGTTTTTTAATAGGCAAAGGAATAGGGTATGTTAGCAGTAGGTGTAAGTAATTGTTATAACAGTGAAACGGGTCACTGTCAGCATCCACCAGTGCACTTGATATAGGCTTTCCTGGTCTTTACAGGCCATCCTGGAGAGGCTTTCTCTCTTCAGTTTGTGTATTTCACACGTCAAGATGTGCCATACCCAAAGTAGCCTGAAAAAGGCTTCTATAGAGATATGCATAGCATTTGTTATTATAATAGACATTTAGAAGATTTGTTCAAAAAAACCCAAACAAACAGGTTTATATCTTAAATATGAAGATGCCACTTGCCCTTTGCATGAGCTGTTAATCACCAATGCCAAAGCTTGTTCCTTTCCAACTTTTGTCTTGTTTTTTAGCACAGGAGAATGATGAAGATGTTCTGAGATAAAATTTTGGTTGCTAATATTAAGCATCAAAATCAAAACACCCCATGATGTGAATGGAAAAAACCTGTGCCATTCCAAATGGGAAGGGTGAATCCAAGGTGCTGAAAAACTGTTCCTTTTTGGGAGCAGCTTCATAACTGATTATTGTGTTCTGTGGGTTCTGAAATCATGATGGTTTGTGGGCCATTTTTTGTGATATTCTGCCCAAGTGGCTGATGCTTCGTGACCCAGCAGAGAGTGAAGTACTGTGGCTATTTTTGCACAGTGTGATGGATTCACACTGGATGGTTCTGGCTGTGGGTTCTGCCTGATGTTGTTCACAGTTGTTTCTTCGTGCTTGGCTCCAGGCCAACCAACTAGATCTTTCACCCTGTGCTTCTCTTACTGAGAAAATTTTATAGCTCTGCAGAGTCAAGAGCTTTGTGGGTAGGTAGGATACGGATGGATTGAGAGGTTTGTGGAGGTAGTAGAGGTTTTCCTGAGAAGACTAGACAAACTTTGCTAGATGAGCCAAGTATATGTACACCTTCCATTAGCAGCTTTTTGTGTGTCGCTTCCTAAAGAATCATGGAGAATAGAATTATAAGGGCCCTCCAGAGATCATCTAATTCCTTCTTTCCCTTCCAGTAAAGTGGGATTGCTGGTATCAATGTTGGATGTTTGCTAAACCTATTCTTAAGTGCCTTAAGTAATGGGGACTCCACCTCCCTTATCTGGTCCATTCCCTGTGGTTCCTTGTCCTCACTGTTAGAAAGTCCTGCTAATGTCTGAATTCTTTGCTGCACTTAAGCCCTTTACTACTTCTGTCTCCAGAGACAAGGAGAACAGACTATTCTCTTCCTTCCTAAAATGGCCTTTGACATCCTGGAGAAATCCCCTGTCCTTTCCTTTTTTGGTTCAGAAATCCTAGCTAGTTCAGTCTTCCTTTGGGAGTCCTGCTTCTTAGGCCTAATCTCTTGACTTTCTCCGGTTGGTTGACATCCTCCTTGAGATGCTGTATCCAAAGTTATACAGCTTGTTCACTACTCTGAAGGGATTATCATGGTGCTGTGGGTGTAGATAGTGCCTGAAGCAGCTGGTTGATGGAGGGAACCTGTATGTCATTTTGCAGAGAGGTGGCAGGTTATACTGGTGTCAGGTTTTTCATAGTGGTCATTTTATACTGAGTTTGTTGTGGGGAGGACAAATCCACTGATTTCAAATCCGGCATAGAAGCCTAGCATTAGCTTGAGGGTCTGAGATCTGGGGTCAGACATCCCCAAATCTGTGTCTAATCTAGCTGAGAGAGAAAGCTGGAAAGAGACCACCTCCAGTGTTTGTATTTGACTCAACAGAGAGCCAGGAGCTGTGGCCGTGATTGCTAGCAGAACCTCTTCTGCTGTTGCTGTAGGTGGTGGTAGCAGTGCAAGCAAAGTTTGGGAGTCCTTGTCTAGAACTCAGTGTATGGGTTAGGACTGTTCCATATGCCAAATGGGCCATGAACTCTGTGCTTGTCCATGAGGATAAGTCAGTCAGAAGCTCTTTGCGCTTCCCTTCCCAAGCCTTCCCCCACTCCTGCCAAAAAAAAAAAAGAAAAATGTTTCTTTCTACTCCTGTCTCATTTTCCACTTTTGGTAAATGATGAAATTTTTAGTAGTGGTGCATGAACAGATAACTTGCTAAGGGTCCTGCTCCCCACCTGCTAATTCTGCTTGCCTAATCTTCTGCTTGTGGTAGCCTTAAAACACCCACTGCTTTGTCCTTCTTGGAAGCATTGTCAGGAAGCTGGTGTGCTTCATACATATTGCTGATGTTACAGTATTTGCAGAAGTTTATTTTAAGTCTACAAATTACTTGTCTTTACTTGTACCAAAGACACTTCCCTGCCACTTCTCTTGAAGCTTGTACTGGCTTAGTAGTAGGGGGAATTGAAATGGATTTTGAGGGATCACAACTCAAGAAATTCAGCACTTTAGCCTTGTTAATTTGTTTAGTTATGCAGAATAGCATAATTGGTTTTACTGAAACATATTCCCATGGAAGTGAGAGATGGATGTCCAGAAGCTTAGGTGACCTGATCAAGAGTCACGCAGGAGTTGAATTCGTCCTCAGATGAATCCATTTTCCTCAGATCAGTCGTATTCACAATGCACTGTCACCTATAAGAGGTTAACTGAATGAGACAGTGGCAGAGTTGTACTTTGATCTCCCAACTTCTTGTCCTCTTCTCTCTCAATTAGACCACAGTGCCTTGTCCAGTGACTTGTGTGGCATCTCTGAAATCTGCATCAAAATCAGCAATAGGACTCAGTTTGACAAGCCCCAGTTCATTGTCCTGGCCGCAGGACCACTCTGTGAGACATAACTGCTATGCTGAATTAGCTACGGAATTTATCCAGCACAACCCAGCAATGGCAGAATGATATCCAGGAGTAAGGAACTGTCATCACTGTCCGAGAAATTGAACAAAAGTAGGAGAAGATAATATGTGTCTGTTGCCAGTGTTAGGTGATGTGTGACTATCGGGCAGCAGCATTTTTCTGTGACAAAGAACAGCACTTGGTATCAAACTTCAAATGATACCTATGCAAGCTGACTCCCAGTATGGAAGCTGCAGTCCGGATTTGGTTGCAGCACTTTTGTTGCTTTCTTGGATATATGAATATATGTTGTTCCTGCAGTTTATGACATGGTTCAGCTGGGTTTGCCCTGGACTAGAGCAATTGTTTTAGCAAGCACCATATCCTTTTGTAATTGACATTTTTATTGTAGCTTAAATGCAAGCCAAAGAAGGAATTAAGCTGGTGATGTGTTGTCAGTCTGTTAAGGGATGCACATCACATGTATGTCCTTGTGATGACCATATGTCATTTTTTTTTCTGTGATGGTGTCTGCAGATTAAAAATTCACTCAAGATAGTCTGTTGCTCTGAGTATTCCCCTGGTAAACTTGTTTGCTGGCATATTTGAAGAAAGCAATTGCAATCACATTAGATAGTAAGAGAATTCATCTCTGTAGTTGCAGGGATGACTGAAATTGGGGCGCCACAACTGATTGTAGGAGTGATGGAGCTATGGCATCATGATCAGAAGGTCTTGATACACGTTTAATAATAGATTAAGTGGGATCGTAACTCACGCACTGTCTTTTTTTGTTCCTGTAATAGAAGTTGTTACCATCTCCCCTCCCCCCTCCATCATTGATGGCCGAACAACATGTGAATCTGTGCTAAATGTGCTGGACTATAAATAGGGTTAGTCTGCTGGTGGATTTCCATGCCATTCACTGACCATGCTAGAGGGACAGCACTCTGTCACAGGGGTGGGGCTGACACGTGGGCCAGTTACTATCTCAGTCATCCTGTTTAATCCTGATGTGTCAACGCCCTAACCCTCCAGTGTTTTTCCAGCTTCTCAGATGTACTTTGCAGTACTATCACCACTGTTGGCATATGAGACAACTAGTTTAAGGCTAGTTTAGGAACCTCTATGAGGCTTATAATTACAGTCCGACAGTATAGAAACATCTGCTGTCAAGGCGAAGTCTTTTATAATTGAGAACATGTATTTGTGGATGTTGTGTATATGGAAGGAAGGAGCAGGGGCTGCTTTGTGCTTAGTGTTCACTTATTTGTACTTGAATGCTGCTTGTGCAGTCTTATTCAGCTGATGTCTAGCTTCCAGACAAAACCCTCTGTTAATTTTGTTATATTCTAGATTGAAAGTGGAGAAAGGTGACAAGACAATTTAAATGAATTAGGCTGGATTAGGGCCTATGTGTAGGTATGTTTTCTTTTCTGATGCAGAAATCTTGCACAGCTGTCATGCAAGTGTGACTTTTTAGTGAGTAAAGCAAGAGTAGTAGAAAGAGTACGCATTTTTCCATGTCTGTTGTAAAATACCCATCCCCATGCAGCACCAGGAGTTAAATGTGATATATACAGTCATAATTCAGCAAGAATACACTTTTTGAAATGGGTTGTATCAAAGATAATTTGCAAATAGTACAAACCATGGAGATGCAGATGTCTGTTGCTACCACAATGTGGGTTCCTCATGGCTCTAAGTAGATTAGTCATGGCTTGGTGAGTTCTGCAGAGCATCAGTCCTGTAACTGCAGTCATCTTCAGACATTTTTGCCCCTTTTTGCAAGAAGGAAAAGACATTACATATGGGGTACTGATAATCATTCTAGCACATGGGACCTTTCTCAAGGTGTGTGCTGGTAGATGTGGGAGCTACCTCTAGTGCAAATAGGGGAGTTGCAATAGAACTTTCTAATACTGCCAGTACCGTGGATTCTAACTGGGAGAACAGGAGACAAAAGATAAATTGGGAGGTAAGGAACATCCAGTTAAAAACCAATTTTCCTAAAATTATCCAATAATTATGGGTGAGAAGTTCACAGAGAACTGCACTACAGCCATTGTAGAAAACCTGGCATTGCTCCAAGGTATGGAACTGTTAGATGAAGTTAGGTGGGTTGTAGAATCCTTTATGTGTCACAGATGATGCATTACTTATGTTAAAATTGCCAGTATTTTTAAAGCCTCCAGTGGTGACTGTATAAGGATTGTCTCATCTCACAAATTAAACTTGAAATATATGGATTATTGTGATGGTGAGGCAGTTTCTTCCAGGCCCACCCTCCTTATACTGTGATGTATACCTAATAATACGTTGAAGGCGTCTCCCTAAACAGGACTAGGTGTGGTTGCTACAGGGATGAGCAATTTAATAGAATGCATTGCTTGTACTCAGCTTCACATCAGTGATGTTTCATTCAATATAGCTATGTGCATCAGCTTTTGCTGTTGTATGTACATATCTGGCAGACAACGTATTACATTGCTGAAGCTCCATGGGATGTAGATATTCTATGCTATATGAGATGTAGTTTTGAGGAAGAGTGTGTTTCAAAAAGAGGGTCTGTCCTTCCACTTTCTGAACCTCTCACTCGTGCAGCAGTGCAGGAGGGTCATTACCGCCACAGCTGAAAGTTACAGTTAGAGTAATTACTAAAACTTTTTGTTCCTTTCTAAACTCTGATTTGTTTTATGAAACTTTTAAGGGTCCTCAAAAGTGCATAAATCTGCAGTCCAGCAAGGCACATACGAATTTACTGTGTGTGGCAGTTTGCTGAGTTTCAGGTGGGGGGAATGAATCAACTGTAAGATAGATAATGCTGTACAAGGGGCATTAGGAGGTTGGTTATTTCCCTGTTGAGACTAAGTCTTAGCTCTCCTCTGACCTTGGAGATGGCTGTACTCTCTAGATATCAAAGCTATATCTCAGGACACTTCTTCCTAAAAATGAAGTTGATAAGGAGAGGTAGGATCAGGTTGTCTAGTCTATGTTTTCAAAGCATTGCTGCTCTCCACAATGCAAAGCTGATAGGTAGTTCAAAAGAGGCCTAAGGGTGGATCTAATTAAGAATATGGTCATATAAAGTAGGAATTAGATGGAATCGAAATGCCTAGCCCTGAAAACGAAAGAAACTCCTTTGCCCAGCTTCCTCCTTGTGCTAAAGATGTCTACATTCCCTAGTACATATTCTGCTGTTTAGAGCTTGAGTTGATGTTTTGTATAGTGATCTGATAGGTTACTCTTGGTTCTCCTTTTGTGCATGTGGGGAAGATGGGGAATCCTAGGTTCTGATCTCTATTTCCAAAGCTATTTTGCCTTTTATGTTAAACATCAGGAACCGGGAGAGTGATCCTGTTTCTGAGGATTCTGATTTTTTCACCACGTGTGCCAGCCTGAAGTGCTGAATAAGACAGCTAGCTGTCTTTGTACACTGGGTAGGGAGGGTGGGCACTCAGCACAGTTTAAAAAAAAAAAATGCTCAAGCCTCTAGTAATCAGGACAGTTCTGATAAGACTTCAGTGCCTACAAAGAGCCTTAGAGCCACTGTGACCCTGCTGCAGCCATTTGGGCCTTGCTGCTGAAGTAGGAGGGAATCCAGGAGACAGTGCCACAGCGCAGGTAAAGGTGCTTGTGCTAGGAAGGGACCTCAGCTTGCCTCCAGAAACAACCGAGCTGGGGAAAACAACAGCAATCACAAGAGGTGTTCTCAGGGAGAAAGAAGCGGTGGTCATTTTGTAAGGCTAAGTCTCTCTGCTCAATTTCTGTGCCTTCAGCATTCTTGTGAGAACAACTGGATCTTGGTCTAGCCTCTCTGACCTAGTCAGACTCAGTAGCACAAAGTGCAGAGACAAAGAAATAAAGAGCCAGGGTGGTTAGACAGTGGAAGAATGGGGCCAAGAGAACTTAGATCTCTCCCTTTAGTTCAGAGAAAGAGGTGCTTATTTGCACTAGTGGAGCAACATTACTTGCTAATTCTTGGTCAGAAGTCTGCAACTGTGATATCCCATGTAAATTCAGATTATTAGCAGTATTCCTGGATATGTTTGGGTATCTGCTTTGATCACATGTAACAAATACTGCAAACAACATTATGAAGTAATGGCTTTACCTTTTGCAGACAAATCCCGTGTATGTTGGCATCTCTGTATATTGATTTGTAGGTATAATAGATATTCACTGATTTGAATAACCTTTTCAGTCATCTCTGATACAAGAGTTTGGGCCAATGAAAGCAAAAGGCTCTGGGTTTTTTTGTTTGTTTTTGTTTGTTTTGCAGAGTCAGGCTTTGCCCTGGGGCACAAGAAGAACCAAAGATTAAATTACGGAGAACTAATTAGGCTTGTGAGAAGAGTGGCAATTGTCTAACTATGAATATTGAGTAGGCAGTTGTCTAAATGTTTGATTTGTGAGGATGGTCCATTGAAAGAAATGAATCTATAGTTACTTAACATTTTTGTTAGGGGAAAAAAGAACAGTCAAGAAAGGATAGCACTTGTGTATCTAACTTAATTTGAGCATTTCTAATTAGGTAATGTAGTTACTAAATCAAAGGCAAATTATAATCACTTGAATAAGTAACAGCAGCAGTAGTTTAAAAGTTCTCAGTTCATGCAAATGCATCAAATGATTAGTTTTTATAAATTATAAAACAGAACTTAGGGGTGGATTTTCATTTTGTTATAAACTGAAGTTAGCAAATTATTTGTGTCAGTCATAATTCATCTATTAGGTGTGCTGATGGAGAAACCAGACGTATCAATTAAGTTGAATCTAAGTTCAACCTCAGGGCCAATTTAATTTGTTTTAGATTGGGCTTGCGCTCAACATAGAGAAGGGTTTTCCTTTTCTTACTTTCCAATTATATACAGAATTTCAGAGCTTTCCCATAAAATGTTACAGTTTTAAGAAGTTTCCTAGGACTAAGAACCAAGAGTACCTTTAAGAAGGATTTTATGAGAAAGTTTTAAGTGTCTTTAGATTATAAGGCCCCAAGTACCTTATGGAGCTCAGCCTTAAGGCTAGCAACAGTTTGGAACAAACTTGTGTAAGCCAGAGGTGCTTGCGTGTGCTGCATGTCCTATGTATGTTTGAACCCCCAAAACATGAAAAAAGGCGAAACATTCGTTTCCCTCTGAGACATTATTAAAGTTGATTTTCAACCATCTTTGCACCTTCACCTTTTATTTTCCTTCATTTCTTCCCAAGATTGAAAAGCCATAATATCTGGCTTTGAAGAATATGGAATTATACATCTGGAATTAATGAAAAGGTATAGAAAAGAATTAACTTGGTGATTATTCTGTTGTGGCTAAAATAATACACGTTTAATTAGATGCAGCTTTCAAAAAAGCTGAGAACAATACAAGTTTGGGGTTATTATTTGGCCTGGTTAATTAGAGAAAGCCTGTGCAGGAATCAGAGATACAGCTTGCCATGAAATTGTTAACATTGGTCTCCGTTGATGAGAAGGAAGCCCAACAGTTGCCCAAGAGCCTGGCAAAAATACCAAAACCTCAACATTGAGCAATCTGTAAAATGAAAAATAAGTTTTGACAACTCACAGCAGACATGCTGTGTCTGCAAACAAAGCAGATGAGCAACCATTGTTTTCTTGCACAGCTTGGCTTTGTGCAAAGCTTTTTTGTCATATGGTAGAAAAGTATTCTAAACTTTCTCAGAATAATCCATTTAAAGTAGAGATAATTAGATTTCTTGCAAGATGTGTATTCTCATACTTGCTGTTTCTCTCACAGTTAATGTGGAATTTTACATGATCGTATACAGAAACAATATGATTTCTGTAACACTAAATAAATTACTGTTTTTGAAATTCAGTATCATTGGTACCATTATGCGGTGAATATATTCCTATTAGCACCTTCTCACTCAACTTATCTGCTTTTTCCCTGTGTAGCCAAAGCTGAAACTTGAGTGACAAGACACATTTAATCATCTTCCTCTTCTTGGGGCATTAGAAAGCCAGTACTTAAGCAAAGAACTGAAACAGATTTGTGAACTGAGCACACCTATGGTGATGTCTCAGGTGGGCAGTGAATTTGGTGTTCTCTGTTGCACTCTACAATACCACTTTTATTTAAGAACAGCAAATTTGGGTCAGACCACAGATCCATCTAGACCAAATGCCCATTTGGCCCAACACCTGTCTCCAACATATATATATATATATGTATGTATGTATGTATGTATGTATGTATATAGTAGGGCAAGTATGCAGTGATGCTTCCTCAGTATATTTCCCCCTTTCCTCCAGCTTAGAACTCAGATGTTTTCTGAGACAGAGAAGATAGGAAGGCCTAAACTGCACAGTATAATTTGAAGCCACCATAGTTATGAAAAATGTTACAACGATGTCCTCTGTTGTGATCGCTCTTCCTTTTGTAATTACTGCTAATGTTGAATTGCTTTTGACGTTTACTGAGCACTGAACTGACATTTTCATAGAACTATCCATAGTAGTTTCAAGGTCCTGTTCCTGAGTGGCACCGGTCAGCTGAAAGCCTGTAATTGTAATGTGAAATTAGGATTGTGAAATTAAGGTTGTTTTATCCTGTGTGCATTGCTTTGTGTATGACTCTGCTGAATTTCATCTGACACTTTAATCTTCAGTCACTGAGTTTCAGAAGATCCTTTTGTGATTATTTATAGTAAGCCCTTTATTACCCTTAATACTTATGTGTCATCAGTGGACTGTCACCTACTGTTCATTCCTTTTCCTTTCTATCATATAGCTGAATGTACTGATCTTAGAGCCCTGAATAACTCTACTGGTGTTTTCTTCCACTGCAAAAATTGCATTTTCTCCCACTCTCAACTCTTAACTTTTTTTTTGTTAATCCCGTAGCTGCTTAGCTTTTCTAAGAGCCTTCAGTGATATGCCTTATTGACTATGTGTTAGAGGTCAGAGAACTGTATTAACCAAATCTCCTGTATCCACATACTTCTCCAAGAGAGCTCCAACAGCTAAGGGAGATGCAACCTCCTTTCAAGTTATTTGCCACATTTCTAGGTCAGCTATTTCATCCTTCAGTTGCCTCAAAATTCTTGAGTGGATATCATCTGTTCCCAGTGATTTCTTACTGTCCGTTTTGTTGATTTGTTTTGTAACCACTTCTTCTAGTTTGAGCTGGATGTATTAAAATCTCTTGTGAAGGTTTCTAGCTTGGGAACACCTTTCAAACTCCTTGACAGTGAACACAAGAAAAATCCTCATTTTTTTTCTGCAGTGGTCATAACTTCTGTGAGTTTTTAATATCCTGCTAATTTATTAGATTTGCAACAGCAGATTTTCTCCTCCTAGTCTGTATGAAAAATAATTCACTCTTAGTTATTTATGTCTTTTACAAGTTTCTCCTCAATCCTTTTTTTTGGCGGGGGGGCATAGTGTTTTGGTATTTATACATTTAACTTACAGATATTTGTTTGTGTCTGTGTTTGGACATACATTTAGTTTATGTGAAGTATGCTTTCTTGCTTTTAATAGCCTTCCACTTTTTTCCTTTCTTAAGGCTTTCTTCATAAGAAGGATTTAGCATTTTAGATTTTCAGAAAGCCTTTGATCTTTCCAGTACTTAAATAAGGAATTTATGTGTGGCTAATTGTAAATCAAATAGGAGAATTTATACTATGTGCAGAGCAGTTTTCTGGATGAATTGGACCCAGGCAAGCATCTGTCAGCATCTGATTTAACAAGCAGAAAACACTTATTTTATGGAGGACTGGATGCCCGAATCTGTCTTAGTGATGCTCTAGTATGTTTGAATTGTGTGTCGCTTCAGTATGAGCAATGCAGCTCCAGGGGTGGTGTGTATATATAGTGCTGACAAAGTATGGATGCAGAAGGGCCATTCACCAAACGTAGTCTTATGCAAGCCGGTTTAGCTGTTAGGGCAGAAGAACATTGCTTTCCTCGTGGCCTAAATGAGAATTTCAGACTGCTGCATTTTTTGGCCTGACTGTCAGGCCAGAATGTATTGTCCTCTGGATGTGCTTGTCTCTGTATAGAAGGGCACTCGGATGGCTAGCTTAAGTTAGCTGCATAACTTTCAAATAGCTAAAGTTATTTGAGGTGATTCCCACACACAGACGGACTCAGAAATACTATGGTAGACTGTAGTTCCTCACAGCAGTCCTGTTTCCCTTTGGCAAGTTAAAAAGGCAAAACTGATCAATGAAATAAAGTAGATATTGGGGAGGGTGGTTTGCCAAAAAACCTTAATCATGTGATTGTATCACTGAAAATAATAAGAAATCATGAAATTGTGTGTGGGAAACAGTATCAAATCACCTTAGATTATATGAACGCGAGTTTCACAGCAGTGTTTCTCCTATCTAGGTAACTGACAAAGTTTTATTAAGACACTGGCCTTGTTAGAAGCTTACCTGCAAATCTGTCGGTTTATATGGTAGTGAGACACCTTGTTAGCCATGTGACTTTTCTAAAATGTAGGAAAATGATTAGATGTCACTAAAGTCCTGGTTTCTGTTTCTATGAGGGCAGATAAATTACTTAATCTGCTTTAATTTTCTCATATACAAAACACAGTTAATGAAACATACTTGCCTTTGTAAAGTGCCTTGATACCTGCAAAGGAAAGGTTCTGTGCAGCAGTTGAGGACTTCCATCATTTTTGTAACAGCCTTGTAGACATCCAGGAAGTGAGAACTGGGATAGAAGGTATGCCTAAGAGCACATGGGGAAGAAAAACCTGAGCAATTCAACCTGAGCAGTTGCATAGTTGCACTGGAGGCTGGATTTATTGAGATATGAGTGATCTAGTCATCATGCTCTTAACTATGTCATTTTAATTAAAAATGAAGAAAAACTGTTAGCCACAGTTTTTTCTTTTAATAAATATAAAAGCCCCTCCATTAAGATACCTGATGAAAGCAAGGTAGAAGAACAGTATACAGGTTCCCCAAAAAGGATTTTTTTTAATTAAATACAAGGTTTGCTTTCTTAATTCTGTATTTATTTGCCTTCCATCCTTTACTTGTATGTAATGATTAGAGATTCCATCTTGCAGTTAGGCACTGAACAACAGACCTTTATTTGCAGTGGATCCTCCAGTGAGTTACTGTAGACCTGGGCTTTTTAAGTTCGAATTGCTTCGTATGCTTTCTGATTCTTCATTGTGCCATTGGAGACATAAGCTATTAGAAGTGCAAGTGAAGGATAGCAGTGATTTTGCATGGACAGCATTTAATATGTGATTATTTTGCCTTTGCAAGAGTGCAACAGCTCTATGTTACTTTATACAAGAGTTAACTGCTTTGTTAGGTGCATGTTATGTATGATATTGTCCCATTAGGTGACACAGCCTAGAACATTTTGCTGTGTGGCAATACTATCATTCTTTTGCTGGTTGCTTGGTAAACATTTGTGTGTAGCATGTGAGTGGATTGTTGCATTATCTGTTGAACTGATCTGTACCCTGCCACCCACTCTTTTCACAGGGGGTGTTCAAAGTATGCTGGGTGTGCTCACCTGCTGTCATGCTAATTAAATACCTACTTGATTTGCAGTAGTATCAAGGTGATTTCATTCTACAGATGTTACTTGCTTTGAACCAATATTGGTAAAATATTTTTTATTTCCTGTAGGCTTTCACCATCTTGTTGTTAAATGAGAAATGATCTACAGATGCATTTCTCTGCCTCTCTCGCCTTTTTGCTAATGGTTCTTCACGTGCATGCACATATTCTCTTTGCTTCTCTCTTTCTTCCTGTCTTCCTCTTCTTACTTTCTCATACATGCCTTCTTCAATCTGAGGTGGATTTTACATTTTTAAAATGTGTATTTTATTCATTTTTACAAATGAATAAGTACATTTGTAATTCTTCTGGTTTTCTGATGTGGTAGCACACTAGAATTGCACAGGTATTTCTGTACTGTCATGTTAACTCTGAATCCAAGCATCTTAGTTGTCCTCACTGCTGCCTTGTCTGGGGAGGAGGAAGAAGTGATTAACATTTGAGCTCTGCTGGTGTAGGTAGCATCGATGCAACTGGTCAAGCCGCTTGACTGGGAGCTCAAGTCTGAATTTGACCGCAAATACCTGTATAGGCACAGTTAAGGAAAGCAAATTCAAAGCAATTCATCTCATTTGATATTGATGGGGGAGAAAGTTAATATACCATGGGGAGGATCACAAGGAGTTCAGAGATGCATTAAGATCTGGACAGTGATGTTTGTCAGGTTTTTGGAGGAGGCAGAACAGATGAAGTGAGATAAGGATACTGCTTAGAAGGAAGACATCATGGTTTCTGCTTGAAATGAAAAGGATTTGGATTGTAGGTGATGGATTTTCTACCAGAGATAAGATTCTGGCAGTTCAAGGCAAGAAGATATTTAGCCAGCTGAAGCGTCTCTGAGTAGAAGCAGGGAACTATTAAACGTAATGCAGAGCATGTGACTCAGAGCATCTCTGAAATGGCTGGCAGAGGTAATTAATCCCTGCCACAGGATTAACATAAATCTTTCCTTTTAGTTTTCTGAAATTGACGAGAGGTGTTCTGCTGTTGGACAGATAGTAATGAAAATGCCAAAGTATTTTTTTGTGAGATAATCTAACTAGTCAAAATTAAATTTTAATTATCCCTCTATGCTGTCTCTATTTTTTGGTTCTAATATAGTTTATAGTATTTTTAGGAAATCCTAGAATTAAAGATCAGTGCCTCAATTGCCATTATATGATATGCAGCTCTTGCTGTAGTTCTTCTAGTTTTCCAGCTGGAATGAGAAAGGTTACAACATCTCTGTGGGAAGGAGGATAATGACTCATGAAAGTAATCTGCACTGTTGCTGTTCATTTCATGGGGGAAAGAAAATTCTGTTACTCATTGCTGGAGAGCTTTCCAGAGGACTAGATGTCCATTCTGTATGACTAATGAGATATCCAGCCTTCAGATTGTTCTTTGTAATTTGGGAAAAGTAGCAGCCATCAGAGATCAGATAAGCGAAGAGACTTTCGTTGTCCCAGGAGTGCCATGGAAGACAAGTAAGAGTAGTTAAAATTACAGTGATTGTGCTAGAGGCTTTCTGCCCAGAAACTCTGTTAGTATGTCTGTTCCCCATTAGTCCATAACACTATCACTATTAGAATCTCTTTTATTCGTAAATTACCTAGTGGACCTCTCCATTACTTAATGGGGTAGCTAACTGAAGCTCTATAGTTCCTTTTTGTTTTGTATGCTTTTATTAAGAGAAACAGAGTATTAGGGGCCAGGGAACCGACAAGACATTTAGACAGGAGTTAAACCAAACCAGAAACTTCCAAAGAGGAAAAGAGAATGGCAATACAAAAATGCATATGAAATCTACACAGTAGATACAAATATCTGTTAAAACAGTAAAGTGGTCCTGCTTGCCTTCCAAAAACACTGTTATTTAAGCTTGCATAGAGTTGTTCCTGGTTATACATCTATGTGAGATGCCACTTCCAGATGCAAAAAAACAAAACAGAGAAAAGAAGGGGATAGAAGATAGGAAGAAGCATGACTGTACTATAAATGAGTATGAGAATTAGCCTTCATTATCTTCTCTAGAAAGTTATAGTTTAAATATAAAAGAAGAGTAGAAAAGAAAACAGACTTGCTCATCAGAACAAATTGCTTCAATTAAAGTTACAGTGGTTGGCCTGAGCTTATTGCTTTGTGTGGTTTTGTGGAACGAACTCATCTGAACTGCTTGTTAAACTAATTACATTTGTCACAGTATTTTGGTACCAGGAACAGAATAATGTTTAGTTTCACAGCTACCTGATATGGTTCTCTACATCTAAAGTTTAGTGGGGTTTTTTTGTTTTTTGGGTTTTTTTGCATTGATGCACAAAATACCTTATAGAAGAATTTTAACGTGTTTGCTCAGTAATGTCTCTGAATCATTTGAAGATGTTCTCTCAATGTCTTGTCTTTGCTTCAATTGGTTCAGATTTTGGACTGTATTGTAGGGTGTTTTTTTTTATTTTGTTCTTAGAAGTTTTAAGTTAAATAAACAACAGGGATTTTTTTCTGTTCTGAGTAAGTGTATTCTTTTCTCCTGCTATTCTGCAGATTTTTATAAAAGGTACACTTATCAGAGATACTAATTTAGCTCAGCTAGTAGAGAGTCCTCTTTTTGATGTATATGCATCAAGTTTGGTGTCCATTTTAGTCATTAAAGCCCATGGTCTGCCACTGATCAATTTGGTTGTGGTACGAAGCCTGATATCTTCATTAAAGAGAGTAATGGGTGGTAATGGACTTGGTTCCTACAAATCTGTAGCATAGGGCTTCTTAAGGAGGTAGAATCCATTTTATTTCTGTTTTATTCAGTACTCCAAATTTTAAAGAAGGCATTTTCTTGTGGCAGTGTTAAGCAAATGTATTAAGCAACCTTTTTTTCAGTGTAAAACCTCATTTTAGCTGTATATTAAATAAATGTATAATAACTAAAACTAGTTGGTGAATTCATCTTAAACTCCATGAAGTTGTCTGTCTCAGTCAAGCATATGTTGTCATGTTAAGAAAAAATGATTTATTAGACGGAATCACAGGCAGAATAGAGCAGTTTCTTTTAAAACAGAAACCAAACCACGAAAAATATAATAATATTTAGGTGTGTGTTCTTATAACAGATATGGATTCCAAGCTGTGGATAGCATTTGCACTTACTGTACTTAATTTCTTGTGGGATTAGAACTTTTACTTGAAATCCTATAAACTTTCAGTCTCTTTTTCAATACTGAAGTACAATATTGTACCATTCCCTTTTCTTTTTTCTATTCTGTAGGCTAGGCTTTGGATAGGTTGTTTTTCCACCTCCATTAAATGAAAGAAATAGCTCACAGGTACATTTTATTTCCATTGCATGATAACTGTTACATTTCAGCATGCACACACCAAGATTTCAGCAAATCAGTGGCAAATGTACCTCCTCACATGTCTTTTATGACCAGACACAGAAGGATCGCTTAAAATAATTAATTAGAAAGAAAGAACTGTGGCTTACTCTTCTGATTAGCATTTGAGAAAGATTCCTCAAAAGAAATATTTCAACCCATCGAGAACATTTCCAGGGATTTGTTCTCAGTTCAGAAAATCCCTAGCAAGTTTTATACCACAAAAAAGTACCTCCCAACTAGAATAAAAACTAGAATAGCACAATCTGTAATTTTCTGCTTGCTGCCCACTCACTTCCTTTTTAAAAGATATGACTCATTTTCTGGGTCCCAGATCATCAGATACAAACTTGCCACTGGGCAGATCAGGAAGAACAGACAGGATTTTGGGACAATTTGTGACATTGGTCGGTGATAAAGATCAGTGATTGGAACCCAGGCAGTCTCACTTGCAAGTCTGAAAGCGGTCTGGTCACGTTAGGGAAATGGGATGGAAAACAGTTGCTAGTTCTCCCCGTGTTCCCTCTGAGAATGTTGATTTTTGTAGAAGATCAAAGAAATTTATTAACAATTACTAGGAGAGCACAGGTCGTGATATTCATAACTGCCTGGAAGCGGCTACCAGAATTTCATCTCAGTGAAGGTCTGGAGGGATGAGCATTTGAAGTAAGTCGTGTTTTCCTGTGATTCAACACCTGTTGAAGATGGAGATAGCTGATAATGAAGTGGTCCTGACTAATACTACCCTGTTAATGAATGAGAAATAAGCAGAATGGAGACTTGCGCATGCATGATAACTTGGGGTAGAGAAGTACAGAACACAATGGTCAGTTTTAAGGTAAAAGTATGTTTTTATCTCTGCTAAGGACGATTTCAGTCATCTCCTTGACTGCTTTGCATTGCTTAGGTAGTAGGCTTGTAAGACAGTCAGAGACTATCAGCTGTATTGCTCTTTGGACAATCTGAAGGGATAGGTGTTTGCTAACATCTATATTTTCTCTGTGACTGGGATTCTTGATGAAGAGATCACCAGACTTGGTGCTTCTCTGTAGGTTGTTTCCTCTGCTCTGGAATGCTCAGACAGAGGAAGATTTGCTTCACAGCCTCCTTTTTCTGATATATTTCATGTGGATTTAACTGAATTTGATAAGGGAATTATACCTAGCAATTTCAATTGGAGAAGTCCCCCTAAAAGGCACTAACAGAGTTTTGATTTTGAATAGATGTGTGCGGGAAGGTAAGGTTTTCTCCTGCCTGCGGATGTCCTAATCCTTCTGGAATAAAACCAGTGACTATTAGGTCATTAACTGTAATGTGAGCTGGACCAGTCCAAAGTCTGCAAATGCTCATCCACTTAATTTTATTTATTCAGGTCTGTGGCAAATCCTGCACTTACTGGCAGGGCATGACCAGCACTCCAGTACATTTCTGTAGCTGGCACTGTCTAAGCTTGTTCCCTTGCTAACACTGACAGTCTGAAAATTTCTTCTTAATCAAGTCTTTAAGCTGACTCTGAGATGCTTGGCTGGAATAACTTGAATATGTTCCGAAGTGCTGTTAAGCAATATTTATATGGGCTTTGCATATTGACATCTCCATTAACTTTCTCAGTTCACTGCACTGTGATAATGAATGAGTAAGCACTGTTGGAAGAAGGAGCACACCCTTTGTGTTTTGTCTGCAGGAAATGTTACAAAACATTCCGTACCAGAATTTCTGCTTATTCAAGCAGAATCCTTCTTAGAGAGTTTTTAGACTTTAATTAAATAAATGCTGTAGGGCAGTAACTTAATCCTAAAATAGGAAATAAAACTATGGTAAGAGGTTTGTCCAAACTAGAAAGTGGCTGACAGTAACATGCTATCGGATGATCATTAAGATATTTAAAAAAAACCCTGAAAACCCTACAAGGAGTCCAGTTACTTAGGGGATGAAGTCGTGCATGTTAATTTCCAGTTCTTAAGAAATTTAAGCTGAAATTTGTTGGAATATTTGGGTGCCATGCTATAGTTCAGCGAAGAGAGCGGAGGGCAGGATTTTTCATGCTGGTTACTCATGTAGCTGTGTAGCTGCATGAGTCAGCTTTTGCTGATTTCTGCTTTGAGATTAAACATGATGGTGCTCATCTTTCTGAAAACAAACATTATTGCAATCAAAGTAAAGGAACACTGGGTTGTCTGACATTTTCAAGTGGCTTTATGGCAATTAGCCCCATGCTAGAGGGCTGAGTGCTTCAGACAAGTGGGCAATGATGTGGTTTACTTGAAACACAGAGCTTTGGGGGACAGGGGGGTAAATAACTTCTGTCATGTGTGGTGTCGTCACACATTTAGTGTTGAGGATTCTGGCGGATATGTGATCCTCTCACATTCTTTCATTAATTGCAAATGCTAAATCCCTGATTTTGAATGAATGGGGAAAGAGCATCTTTTGTATTTACTTACCAAGTTAGAAGCTGTCAGCGCTGCTTGCTCGTACTGTTGCATCTGTCATTTTTTTTCTTAAACACTTTTGTACTTTTGTTTCTAAAATGTCACTTTAGCCATCCCATTTGTTGGTGGTTGGGCCTGTTTACTGGCAAGGAAACTTAGTTTCCTTGAAACAGATCAGCCTGAATCTAGCAGGTATTGATTAATCTTTCAAGGAAATGATTCAAGAGTCAATAAATGAATGGGCTTCTCTAGGCTGAGTCCTTGCCAGTTTGTGTTGCTGTTTTCGTTCCACAGCTGCGCTCAGCAGGGAGTAATGTTCAGCAGGAGCTGGTACTGTATTCCCTGCTCCCATCAACTTTCCCTCTGCACGCTGCTTGTGTGCTCAGAGCCTTAGAGCCTCTTTTCAGTGTTCAGTTAATCTTTAGGGTCAATGCTTCTCCTGATGCTTTGATGAGCACGTAAATAGTGATTTCTTTCAGCAGTTGCAAATTGTTTGTTCACCAGGCAATGTGGATTATGTGGATTAAAAAGGCAGAAAAACTTAAAAACCTACTTCCAAGGCTGATTTACCAAGTAGTTATTCAAATCAAGGGATCAGTTCAGGGACAAGACAGTGCACTGTGGCTGTTGAGTAGTGCTGAGTGAAAATGCTGAAATACAGTATCTACACCTTCCCGTGTGCTGTAAGGTAGATCTCTGAGTGTAGATAACTGAAGCATGGCTGGCTGCTCAGTGGCACGTTCCCCACCGAAACACCATTCTCAGCTGAACTCACTTCTAGATGGTAGGCAGGAACAAAGATTTGAGGTTTGGGTTTCAAAGGCAGAGGAAGGAAAAATTTCTGTCTTTCTCTCTCCCAAAAAAAGAAACAAAAGTTTTAACATCACCCTCCCCTTCCCCCAATTCCAAGATAGGTGTATTCTTCAAAATGGCGTTGCAAGATGTGAGGCGAAACAAAGACAAATTTTAATGGTCCTGGGGACATTAGCAGAATGACATGTGGTAGGTTTCCAGGGGCTTGGCTTCTGTATGTTGTGTCTGGGCTTGAGAGGTTTTCTCATTTGCTTTTATGTGTTTTCTAATAAAAATGAAACAATCCAGGCAGTAGATTTCTGAAGGAATATTGCATTTCATGGATAGTTAAAGCCACTGTTCAGCAGTAGTGTGATTTAATGCCAATCAGACTGCTTTATATCTAGAATGTGCTTTGTGTTATGTCAGAGTGATTCATTATCTGTTTCATGTTGGCTGTCTGGTGTGCAATATGTGTGATCCCTGTAAAATCCCTGCGGTGTTAGCAGTTTTCAGAGATTGGAGCAAGAAAGATGTAATTAATTCCTCAGCTCTTCTCGTACCCCCCTTCCTGATGCTCGTGTTGCTTGTGGTGCCTGTTGTTCTGTGCTGTTCTCTGCTCTTTGAAGAACTAATGTGTTGTAAGAGTTGATTCATTCTATGACAGGAAGCGTAAGGTCTAAGGTCTTCGAAGAATTTACTCAATTGCGCAGTTGTTTAAAAAACCCATCATTTGAAAATTCATCTTTTATCTCATCAAAAAAATTCTGTAAAATATGGCAAATTTCCCATAATATGAGTTGGCTTTCTGATGCTCATTACTGTTCTTTGGCATTGGGGCCGCAGTGCCACTTTGGTTTTGGAAGCTTCTTAGCACAGACTTTGTTGCAGAAAAATTCACATAATAAATAAACATTGTGGGTTGTGCTGTGATAGCTGCTGAAGTGGAGCAGAACTGCAGAGCATGTCAAAAAGGAAGAGCCAGAGCCAGAGTCAGAGTAGCCCTGAGGCATTAATTCACGCAAACTCCTTTCCTCACCAAGTCACAAAAATTATTATTTGAAGCCTTGTCTCTTCTCTTAGTATCATAAACCTAAAAATCTTTGGAAGACGGAGAGCTAGTTTATAATACAGCTATCAAAGAGCAACAAAACATGAACATAAAAACAACGTGGCCACACACAATAGGCTGCTTGATGTTTAAACTCAGTATAGCTCTTGGCAGAAAATCTGCCATTGATAGAAGTGAGATTGAAGAGTTGTATCATACAGTGTTCCTTAAAAGATACTTCAGTTAAGACATTAGCAGACATTAACGCAAGTTTTAAGTGTTGGACCTTCTTCCAAGTATGTGCCCCTGCCCCACTAATGTAACCGTTGAGACAAGGAAGAAGGTCTTCTGGAAGGCAAAGACTAATTGAGGAAGTGCCCAAATTACTTCCCCAGAGCCCACTCCTGTAATGTGAATTTTGTTGGACTTGCAGCACAGCACTGGGCTCTGACTGAAAGGGTCGGAGATGCCCTCGGCGAAGCAGATGAAGCTGTGGTTTCACAGGCCGACAATATTCCAGGCTGTTTTCTGGAGCTGCAGGGGGACTCGCAAGCATCCCATGTTTGTTTTGTGCCTACTGCAAGAAGGAAGCGCAGAGCTGAGAGTGTAGCTGTAATCTGTTCAAACTGGTGCATCTTACTTAATGAACAGGAGACCGTCTGTTTGTGAACTGATGTTTTTGAGTCTTCTTGACGAACACTTTTAAGCGCAATAACTTAGTGAAATCTGCTATGGACTGCATGCGCTGGCTGGGCCCCCCTGATTTAGAGCCAGTCGTCTAATTAAGGAGCCTAAGAATTGAGCAGTGCCTCTCAGGGAGCGACCCTCTCCCTCATCTTTTGCCTGTGCTTCCTTCTATTTTGGGGCATTGCTCTCAGGATGTTTTGATACAGAGAAGATCTTAGCTCAGCAAATACCGAAAGGCAAGAAAATGGTGAAATCTAAGTTTTTTCTAAGAAAGAGGAAAAAAATAGATATGGATATTATCAGGGTTTAGTTAGCAAAGTTAGACCAAAACTTTCTACCCAAAATTTTTAATAAGAGAAGTCTAAAGCTGAGGTCAGTGGACAGTATTTGGACTTTCGAGAATGAAGGGATATCAGATCTTGGCTTTAGCCTCCAAATTTAAAAAATCTCAATCCTTATGGTCTTTCTTGTCAACTGCAAATATTCACTAGGCAGCCAGTAAATTTGAATTTTCATAATTGGAAAAGAAGCATATACTTAAAGACTGGAAAGCTGTTTGTCACCACTTCAGTCCACATTTGACAGGAAGCAGGAGCACGACTTTAAGGTTATCTTTGGTCTGGTATAGGCAAGTAAATAACACCTCATAGAAAACATTTGTTTGATTTCAGGTGCACTGAGTGTATTCCACAGTCATATACATTCTAACTGCATCTGAAGTTCTGTGCGTTTTTTTAATGTGACGTTGGCCACTGATGCAAAAGAAAAGTGAAAGTAAATGGAAGGATATAAAATAAAAGTAGACAATCTTGTTATTTTTGAATTAATATGGATTCAGTGAGTGTTTTCTTTGAGTTTTTTGGGGGAGTTATATGGGATTTTTTTTTTCAGCTGAAAATGCTGCATGGTCCTCACCTTCATGTTTTTGGGAGGTAATTAGAAGATTTGTAATCTTCAGCTGGTTTGATCACAACTTCTGCTCATGACATTTTATAATGAGTATATAGCTTATAAATAACATTTTGAAGGTATGAGGTTATACAGAGATAATTGCACAGCTGAAATACATTGGCACAAGGCCAAAGGCTAAGCACCTTCCACCATCCCTTCTAAATTGAATAACTTCACTTTATGAAGTGTATCATCAGAAATTGTTTTTATTACTCCCAGAGGGCAAATTAAGGTTAATAAAAATCCAATTCCAGACTACCCATATGTGTGAACATTTGTATTTTTAGAACCTTCCTTTGTCAATTGCATTCCTCACCAAGTGTATGTATGCAAATATGAGCGAGTAGGTCATAATTTCAGCTCATGTGTTTCTGCCATTCTGCATGAGTTTACATCTCTGTGGCAGACTTTCTCTAAATGTAATTGAGAGACCCAGCGCGATATTCAAACTGAGCAAAACTAAATGTAGTCCTTTCATCAAGCAATTGTTTGTCATACCTACTTACTACCACCATCTTGGAATCCGTTTGCCCCTGTGTAGCAACCATTTGCCCCATGTTCTTCTGTCCACAAAACCAGCATTTAAGTATGCTCTTTGTTAATAGTTAAAGTGTCTTCTTCAAACAAGGCAACCTGATATTCTGTGGATTCTTCAGCAATCTAAGGAAACCTTTCAGTAAAGGAGAATTAGAGGGGAAAGTTCATCCATACTCTCACTGTCATAAATTAGTTATGTATGTTATCTGAAATAGTACACACAACATGTTGAGGTCACCTCTCCTACTACTCTGCTTTTATAATGTTGGATTAGAATCTTGCCGCAAATGTTTTCTTTTCTTACTCCTCGCTCTGCTGTCCCATGGCCGCCGCCTCCTCTCCCCCAAAAGTGGACATGCGCTGTCTTAAGGCAGCTGTTTCTGCCTCCCAGTGTAAGAAACAACATTAGTATGTGAAGAACAGTATAAGGAAAAATGAAAGAAAGGGGCTAATGTATACTAATATTTACCCAGTATAATCTGTCAGCCTCTATCAGTCTATGGTGCAGAGATTTACTGTATGACAGGTGAAGTCTTTATTACATCTCTACATTTATTACATTTTTTTACTTCCATGAATTTACCAATTTTAAAAAAAACTATGCAAACTTTTAGTACCCATAATAACTTGTGGCAGAATCAGCCCATTTCTAGCATTTTGATTATTTTGAAGTTTTTTTTTCCATCCAGAACAGTTAAGGAACTCATAAATTGCTTTTGTTAATCTTAACATTTAATGAAAATGTTTCACTCATACTTTTCCTCCCAGGTTTCCTAATCTTGACCTTCTTTTGCCTTTCCTAATGCTTTGTTCTCATTGCTGGTACTTTAATACACTGAGTATATTAATTAACTAAATAATGTTACCACTTATGAATCTATGCAGGCTGTTGTACGGTTGTGGCATATTTTCTTTCTTTGTTGGACAAAAGAGTATTTAAACAGTTTTCCTCTGAAGGTCATTGACATGCCAGAACACAATCCTGGAGATATGGGTGGAACAATGAGACTTGGGAAGAGGAGGACTGTTTTTAAAACACAAAATTCTGTTTTAAGTAAGTAACAGTTTTGCTATTATCACTCACCTTTTGAATAGGAACTCTGTAATATGCCAAAGCAAAAATGCCAAAGCACTTTTTGTCAAAGGACTAGAGCCTCAAACAAGCTGTTGGATGACGGCTTCCCCCACCTCATTCGTTCTGATCCTCTTTCATATACATTTACCCTGGACAAGAATGAAAAGGAATAAATGAAAGGTACCTGGAAGTCCCAGTAAAAAAATGAGTTAGGGCTTGATGTGTTACATTGCTTTAAATAAGCAATTAGGAGACTGTTCAGATAACTGAAATAAATTTTAAATAAATGGTTTTAATTTCAATACTTCATTATTTTCATGAGAAGGTCAGAGTGTAAGGAAATACTAGGGATATGTCTCTTCTCAAGTTTCCTTCTGATTTTCTTTCAGTGGATAGGACATATAAATGATGCATTATAATAACAGTCATATTTTTCAGAGCAATAGTCTATCAAGAACACCATCTTATCCCTAGCAATAGTTAAAAACAGATGCTTGTGAAGGACTATAGGAACAAGACATGCATGCAGCAATACTTCCTTAGTATATTCTTGCAGTAAATTCAGTGTCCAGGAATTTGCAGTTAGGACTTTCTGAGATGTAGTGAGTAGCTTTGTGCTTAATGGAGTCTGATGGATCATTTTTTATTAAATTAATCTAAATGTTTTTTAATCTATGCAAACTTTCAGCATCTGCATTATCTCCTGGCGGAGTTCTGCATTTGTGTGTGTTGTGTGAGCATGTATCTATCTGTTTTTGTTTGCTTTGAGCCTGCTTCCCAGATATTGTTTGATGTCCCTATTTCTTACATTAGAGCTGTTTCTTCTATTGAGTTAAGATACAGCCATCATCATCATGCTGTCTGTACCTTCTGCTATCTCCAGTGTGAACCAGAGCTTCCTGTTCCTTGGAGCTTCATTGCGAATCATTCCCTAGGATTGCCAGTACACTTCAGACTTAAACATCCTCTAGCCTAGTCACCTTAGCCTTCATCTTGTTTTGACAGTATTTGCTGGTCTGTGTCCTAATCACAGTCAGGCCCTGCTTATCTCCAGTCTCTGACCCTGCACTGTTCTGGGCCTAACCCAGCCCTGGAAACAGTCTTGTTTTGAGAAAGAAAATTATTTGTTGTAGGAAATGAAAGGAAAATTATTTGCTGTAACAGAAAACTTCAAAAGGCAAAGTAGAGCAACCACAGCATAGAACAAATGATTCCCTTTGAGCTATATGTGTTTTAAAATTGCAGCAATATTTGATTCAAGTCCCCTATTAACAGGCTGATTTTTACAGTAGTAATATAAGCAATAATAAAAATGTACAAAATACAGTTTCTTATCCATGACCAGATATGGGTAGATGTCCTGTATTACTCTGCCTCTGACATTTATCTGAGTTATTAATATATTTAGCTTTGTCGAACTTATGAAAAGTGTCCTTCTTTTAAGAAAAATTGCATCTACTTTGTCAGGAGACCAAAGTGTAATACATATGCATGTTTAATGAAAAATCTGCCTTTACAGAGAATGTCTTTGATAGTGATCTGACTGTCACAGGTGACGGTTCACCTAGGTGAGATATAGATATGCATATCACAGTGTACATTCTTTCCTTTTTGCTTTACTGTAATCGTTCTATGTCCTTACTACTTAATAGAAAAAAATAATTAAAAAATTACAACATGTTGTAATTCTTGACCGTTATTGTGAGTTGTTTGGATGAAAATATTTGTGAAAGGCTTGTAGAAAGCTCAGATAGTCTATTCAGGAAATCTCATTCCTGTTCCTAATGCTTTACAACTTGAATGTAAATTTTGTTTTTAAAAAAGTGGTTCATTAAGATTAACACATTTATCTCTTTTCATCAGGCTACAGTACTATCACACTGAAATTTTGGAAATTTTCTTCAGTTTCAGTTTTTCTTCCAATCTCTAAGCAAGACAGTAGTCTTAGTGACACGGAATAAACTGAGAGTAGGGTTTGGACTGTTAATTTAAGTGAGAGCTATATTAAAATTCCATTTTAGTGCACATCTCAAAATCACTCTTTGTTGGTGGGCAGCGTAGCCTTCCATATTAGGCTCCAGAGGGCTGCAAGACTCATTTGGGTAAAGAGATCAGGAAGAGGGAGAAAAACAATATCCTTTTTATGTAATTGCACATATTATGCCAACTGCCAGGCATAATTTGTTAAAACAGAACAGATGCAAGCAAAAGGCTGGTGATCTTCCTTCACTGCACCTTTTGCATACAGCTATCATAAAACACTGCAGGGATTTTATGTTGCTTGTTCACTGAAGCATTTGTTTTGTAGCTTTGGCTTTACAATTTTAATTAATTTAAACCTGGCTTTCATATTCCACCATCTACTTAAGCTATTTTTAATCTGAAAATGCTGAATATGAATCCTGAATAAGCTCAGGTAACAATAAATTAAAATATACAGTCATGACTCAGAAAAAACAAAAGTTGTGGTGAAACGAATAGTGTCCTGTTGTTTGTTTTCCCTGTGAAATTCTTTTTGGGTTTAAATTCCACAGCATTGTAGATGAGTGAATTCATATTTGGAAGGTAATGCTGTAGTTTCTAGGTCTTTCCTAGAAATAGTTGTAAAAACCATTAAAGCGTTAATTACTTTCCTGTTGTATATTCAGGGAAACTTTATGGCGATGAAGTGTTCGTAGAGGAACGACACAGGCATCGATATGAGGTAAGCGCTACTAACACAGTTTATATACTCAGACGTTACAGCTTAAGCAAATTGTGTTTTTCCTGATAGGCAAGATTCTCTTTGAAGCAAATGGGAGATTTCTGACATGAAACAAGGTTTAATAATGCTTAGCTAGAATCATTTAGATTGGAAAGAACCTCTGGAAGTCATTTGATTCAACTCCCTGCTTGGGGAAGAGCTAACTTCAAAGTTAGATTTGACTGCACAGGTTTTTGTCCAGTCTAATTTTGAATATCTCCAAAGATGGAGATTCCACAACTCCTTTGGACAACTTGTTCCACTGCTTAACCACTTCACTGTGAACCATTTTTTCCTTATATTTAACTGGAGCTTTTCTTGGGCAGTTGGTATCTGCTGTCTCTCAGCTGTGTACCTTCACACAGAGTGAACACAGAACACAGAGTGAAGTCTGAATCCATCATCTCTATACCATCCCATTAGATAGTAAAGGACAGCAACTAGACCTTGCCCTTTGCCTTCTCTTCCATAAGCTGAACAAGCTCAGCTCCTTCAGGCTCTCCTCCTATGTTGCATGTGCTCTGACCCCCTAACCATCCCGATGGCCCTCCTGTGGACTTGCTCCATTTTGTCAATGACTGTCCTGTACTGAGGGGCCTGAAAATGAACACAGAGGTGTTCTTGCAAGTGCCCATTAGCAGGGAATAATGGAGTGCACTGATCCTGTCATAGAGATGGTATAGCATCTTAGCAAAGTTGTCTTGGAAAGCAATGTTAGACATGACCCAACTTTCTGTGAAGTATTCAAAAGGTACAAGATTATAATCCTTAAGTGTATTGCTCCCGGGCTGATGGGGTTTAATAAAGGTTTAGATTATGCTCAGGAAAGTCCACATTCTTCCGTAGTCCAAAAGTAGGCAGATTTCGGACATCTGCATCTCAAAGGCCAATTCAGATCACTTGCTTCTTGACAATCATCCAACTGGCCCTTGGTTTAAGTTCGCACTTCCCTTAGAAAACTTCTGAGCAAAGGTGCTTGTGTATGTTCAAAATGCTGTCATCCAAGATGCGCAGGAGCCAGATGCCTATGGTTAGCTCTGAGATAGTTCAGGAAGCACCTTAGTCCATCAGTATTTCCAGGAGAGCCTGAACTATGAGATGTGTGCATGCCACAAATTTATCCAGACAACTTTTAAGTTCCCTTAAAAGCTGGGCAGAGAATGTGACAGTGGTGAAGGTACTCAGAGTTTGATTAGTAACCCAGTGTTTAGAACATCACTAAGGAAGCGGAACAGCTCCCTCCAGAGCTCCTCAGTCTGAAGGGTTTTGAACCACAAAGCCTGTGTCCTAGACCACTAAACTATGTGGTTTTCAAAGAGAAGACCCCTGCTGTTGAAGGTGAGCCGTTTCAAAAGTGAGGAATGTAAGCTGCTCAGAATCAGGAGGACAGCAAGCAAGAGAGACCCTGGATTTAGGATTTTGTATGTATTTATTGTAAGTTTTTAAAATGCTGATTCATCTCATATTAAAAAAGAATGCTAACTTTTACAAATTTCAAACCAGAGTTGTTAAAACAAGAAATCAATAATTCCCAACTCTTTTCCCAATTATTTTCATTTTCACATACTTACTAAAAGCATTACAGTTGAACTAATACTGTTTGTTAAATCAAAAAATAAGTAGAACTACAGTTTTTTGGACCTTTTTTCTGATATTTCAGGTGAACCCAGAATTGATTCGCTGCTTTGAAGAGAAAGGTTTGAAGTTTGTTGGCCATGATACGGAGGGGAACAGAATGGAAATTATTGAACTGGAAAGTGAGTGTCTCATTTGTTTAGATGTACTTCATGCATCCATAAAAACTATGTAAAGTATAAGTATCTAAATGACACGTAGGCACAACCATGAGCTGTCACAACAGCCAGGGTACTGTTGGGTACTGTTGAGTCCACTGGTGTATGACTGAGAATATTTTAGGAGCCTTAGGCTTCTCCTTCAGGAATATTAGTGTATCTGATTATTAAAAAGACATACACTACTTTTCTGAAAGATCATAATTCTAGTTCAGTGGCATGATGTAATCATATATTATCACAGAATAATTCAGGAGGTGATCTAGTCCAACCCCATGCTTAATATGAGGCCACTTTCAAAAACAGATCGGGTTGTTCAGAGCCATATTCTGCCAAGTTTTGAGTATCTCCAAGTATGCTGTTTGTTGGACCTCAAACCACTCACCCACTACACTTTGAACCTAGCAGTCCAAATAGTTTTTAACCCACCTTGTGGTCTACCCATTAGTCCATATGTCCTAACTTGGCTACTAGGAAACCATATCAAAATCTTTGCTAAAGTTAAAATGACAGAGGGCCACTGCTCTCCTGTCATCCACACATTGAGTGTTCCCAAGCTGACAGTTCCCAATTGCCTTCCTGTCCTTCATAAGCCTGGGAATGGTTTGGAGGATTTGTCTCATAATCCTGCCATGAACTGAGGTTAGGCTGACTGGCCTGCAATTCCTTAGATCCTTCTTCTTGAAGATGGGTGTAACAGCTGCCTTTTTCCCATTATCAGGAACCTCTCCTGATTGCCATAATGTTTTAAAGGTAGAGAACTGCTTCACAAGGACATTGTCCAGCTCCCTCAGCACTCTCCAAGGCATCTAGTCTGGTCCCAGAAACTAACATGTCCAGTTTGCTTGAGTATATAACGCATATACATATAAAGTATAAAACATCACTGGAATGCATTACCCAAAGAGGTTGTGAAATCTCCATTGTTGTGAACATTCAAAATTTGAAAATGACAAAGCCAAGAGCAACCTGATTTAACCTTGAAGCTGGCCCTGCTTTGAGTAGGAGGTGGGACTAGAGACCTCCCAATGTCCATTCCAAACTTAATCAGTTTGTGTGTCCTTCCTCCCCTACCCCCCCCCACCTTTGGAATCATAGAAACAATCCAAGGATGAAAATCCTATAGAAAGCAAACTCCTTTCTTTCACACAAGTCATTCAGATAGATGAGCTTTTGAAATACTGTGGAAATTTGGTAGGTTTGTACTACTTTACCAAATAAGGCTGTTGTCTTTCTTATGAGCTTCCAAGAAGAGCTATACTGTGTATTTGCTTGTTGAATGTTTACATAGAAAAACTATTAAACAATCATTCTGCTGTAAAAGAAAACCCTTTCTTTTAAATCACTGTTGGCTAGATTGATAGTAGGCACCAGAAGATGCAGGCTATATAACAAGTTTTTTTTTTTTTTTTGTAATGGCCCCTAAGTGGCATTGTCTTAGCTAAACTTCATGTACAGAGAGAGAAATTTATTTTGAGAATGAATTGTCATCCTATAAAGTGCTATTTCTGACACAAAGTTCCTGATAAGTAATTTTATACTCCATGACATGTTGAATAACAGTGTTGTAATTTTGAACAAGGGTTTGTATACAGACACCTACTTACTGTTTCAACAACTGCAACATCGAGAGTAAACTGAGACCAAAGAATACGGTTGAATTCATATTAATTGTCACGGTGAACTTTGTTTAATTTGTTCCTGATAGTGTACCTCTGTTACACATGCTGGTGAATGGTGTTAAGAGGCTATTTCATCTGCTCTGCATGGAACAACTTGTATGGAGAGCATAGTGGAATAAATCAGGCAGGATTTTTAAATTGCATGTTACTGTGAAAAGAATAAAAGCAACAGTAAAACCTGGAATTATTTCACAATAGGCTGCAAGGAGACTCTGATTACTGAGGAAGAACAATCATCATAGGGAGGAGAGTGGGATGAAGCGGAAGCACAGAGATACAGTACACAAGATAGTTTTGGCAAAACTTTTAGCAAAATATCCCCACAGGATTATTTGGTGCTTTGTCATTGTCTTGTTTTGCTACTTTAAGGAACTAAATTAATTGCATGATAGAAAGAAGTTAGGGGGTAAATTCAGAACCTAGGTTCTTTTTAAGACATAGCAGCAGAGGTAATAAGAATATACTAGATGATATCAGTTATCTTCATAGGAAAAGGAAGAAAGCCTGCTTTCTTATTATCATTTATTCTGTATTACAGAGAAATCCCTTGAATGTTTGGGTTTGTTTTGGAAACTGTCAAACCAGAAGAGATCTGTGGTTAATTTAGTCCAACGTCCTGGCTCTAGAAGTGGTTAATGTTAGCTCCATTAAAATGATATTCAAAGAAGGAACAGGTGCACAGCATGGAAGAGTACCAAAACATTGTCCCTTAGTTATCCTTCCAAAGAAGACAGGAGGGAAGCAGAGGCAGTAGTAAAGAGGTGCTTTGATGATTGGAGTTTCAGAGAGCTAAAGATGTAAGAGAAGACAAAGCAGCATGGCTCATTTAGCTTAGCAAACAGAACTGAATGATACCATTGCCATCCTTAAACACAGAGGACAAACAGCAGGAAAGAAGAGCACCATAAGAAACTGATATAGGTTGGCTGTGAAAAAGATAGCCTGTGAATTAGGAAAAGGTTTCTAAGGAAAAGGAGAAAGTATCTGAATAGCTTTCCAGTGGGAATGAAAAAAAACTGGGGGGGGGCTTAGGACAGAGCTTTCACCCTCTGTGAGTGGGGACTGTATGATGTGGCTGCATTCAATAACAGGACTGGGATATCCCTTCCAGGCCTCAGTATTTGAACCTTGTTTTTTCCAATTTTCTGTGTATGTTACTTCTGTATTTATCTGTTACTGCATAAATAGTTGCTGTATGGTAATGCTTGGTCCTTTAGGAACTGTTCTGTTTTTCCTTCAGATATGTATTCCTGCATGTTCTGAATATGCATGCATAGATACATATTGGAGACTAACACACTTTATGAAAATAATATGAGAAATGGCAGAATTGTTGCCTATGCAGCCTTTGTTTTTCTCCCCTTGCATGCCTGTGCTATTGTACAGTTTTACTATTCAGCCTTTAATTATATGATTGTATAGATTAAGGTCGAATCACAAGATGATTTTTCTTTAATTTGCTTTACTAACATTCTGCCTGTTTTGTCAGTTTTAATTTGTTCCTTTTCCATTAAAGAAAGTTCAAGTCTCCTCTCTACCTTAATCCATATATACTGATCTGGTTTCTGGACTCCTGTGTGAAATTTTCTTTAAACTTCCTGACATCTGTCTTTTAGATCATCCATATTTCGTGGGAGTTCAATTCCACCCAGAGTTTTCCTCAAGACCTATGAAACCTTCACCTCCATACCTTGGACTGTTGCTTGCAGCAACTGGGACACTTGGTGCATATTTGCAGCGTGGATGTAAATTGTCTCCAAGGTAACCTTTCTTATTTACTTGCCTGAGGATTCACAGTAACATTTTCAGAGGGATTATCCCTTCTGTCAATTCAAAAATCCAGAAAAGGAAAGGGAGTTCTTCATGCATTGATTTGTTCCTTTGTATGCCTAACATAAACCCTGGTTTAGAAGTATCTGGAAATAGCAGACACAGTTCTTGACTTACTCCTTTTCAGAGGCTGATAGGAATAAATCCAGAATCATATGTTCTAACTAAAATGAAATAAAAAATCCTTAGAAAACTCAGGTAAAGTTAGCTTAGCTTTCTGGCCTCCTGTGTTAACTTTTATTAGTGGTAGTTTCACAGGGAAAGAGATTTGCTAGGGGATAAAGCAATTAAGTGACATATCTAGTTGTATTTGAATGACTGTAGCAACAAAATAGAAAACACCAATTTTTTTTTACAGTAGCAATCAAGAGTATCTAGCAGAGAAGGGCCTGAAACAAAACAGTTGGGATGTCTTTTAAACTTAACAGAAGCGTTTGGATCTAGATTAAAACTGTATAGTTAAGCCAAGCCAAAATCCTTTGTTGCTGCTGCCTTGGACACCAAGTTCTTGGTATGTTTGTTGAATGTGGCAATACTTTTCAACCTGTGTTAACTCATCTTGTTTTTAATGGTCCTATTAATCAAAGCTACCATTTCATTACAATAGCAATAATAATAAAGAGGTCGGAGGGAAGCTAGGATAAAATAACAATTAAAAAAAATTACAGAATGACTAAATATAATACAGAACATATCCAGCTCTATTCTTGCAGATAAAGCACTAAACTTACTAGGTCTGTTTTCTTTGAGTATTGTTTTCTGTTTTTAAATTGAGCTCTCTTTCTTGAGAGAGGAGTAGAAATTTTACTCAGGTTACAGCAGGAATGGAAAACAGCCAAGCCGGGCCAGATCAGTCTATTTTGGCACCCTGCTCCTTGTGGTAACCAGTCATCTTTGATAAGTGCACTTCACCTCTGTTCATCTTTGCCAATTGTGCAGTGATGTACACACAGAGAGAATGTCTTTTTGACTTCTGCAACCTACGGCTTCTGTTTTATAGCATGAGATTAAAATATACCTATTACCTTAGCCTGTCTGTCATTGTTATTAGTGGTCATATCATTATCTACCTTCTAAAATTTGTGCCAGTACATTACACAGGTCATATTTTTGTGGTGCTTAGAAAGGGGGAAGTCTTTAAGCCCACTGATCTTCAGGCATTTCCTCTCTTGTGGGTGCTCTTTGCCTCACAGCTCATTGTTTTCCATTTCCCAATACCTTTTCTCTTATCTCTTCCTCCCATCAGTATACCTATTTATTTATCGGAGATAAAGAAGAATTACTTATTTTGAACTAGTGATCTGCATGTGTCCTGCTAATTTCAATTTAAGTCCCCTCAGCAATACATGTTTTCTCACCTTGACTTGAAGTTTCAGCAGTTACTGAATGTGCTACACTCAGTTTTTAGTGATTAAATCTTAATCCAAAGAAGCTTATACCCAATGTTTTTCCTTCATGTTCATACAACAAACTCCATCCAACACTTCAACATTTAGCAAAGAGGAAAATTCGTAGCCAAAAACCTTATATAAAAAAAATACAAATGTTACCATCTACCTTGTTACACAGCAGTCAAACAACCCCTCTCTCTCCACCCAAGAGAAAAAGCATTGGAATCGGAAAATATTTTGAGATTAAAAAAGGAGCATTTTGCAGAGAAGAAACTTCAGGAGTGACTTTCAGTACTAATTACAGCACACCTGCTCACATTAACATATCCACCTGCTGAGTGGAAAAGATTTCCAATTTCAGCCTTTAAACCCAGAACACTAATGATTTCACTGAACAGTAAAACATGTCATAACAAGATTTTCTGAAGCAAATCTGAGGAGAGGATTCTCTGCATACCTCACCCAGTACTGCCTACATGAGTTGTGTTTGCCTTCTTGACTATGGCTGTAACCTGAAAGGGAATGCATGGAGGCCAGCAAGTTGAGCAGAGTACTGCCTAATGCAGGCTATAAAAACATTAAAAGGAGGGTTAATATTGAAGTCCTGAGACAAAGGGAAGTACTCATTTCAGCATGAGATTATTAGGAGGGACTAGTCACCCCAGAATAATTAACAGCCCCATAATTAGGACACTATTTTAGAACATCTAACACCTGGGCAGAAGCCCCAGCTTTTAAGCAAAGCAGGGAGTTGATTTGAAGATACATTACACCCCTCAGGAGAGTGCCCTAAATCACTATAATCAAATAAACCTTCTCTTAGTGTTTTTTTTTTCTTTTTTTTTGTGAGGCTTAATCTGGTAGACACACTCTGAAAATGCTTACACACAAGCAAAAGCATACCTAGTTTGAAACTGGAGTATATCCTCTGGTGTACATTTAGTTCCCAGGAGCTTTTGTGCTTACAGAGGTAATAAGGAACTAAGCAAAGAATTGGAGTGGAGGAAGATAGTCTCAGGAAGAAGATATTACTAAATATTATTTAGATGCTCAACTACCACTTTAGGTAACTAAGTCACCTTTGTGGCTTCAGCCTCTGGTGCATTAAGAAACGAATGCCCAGCTTGTAGACAAAACCATGCACTTTGGCTCTTTGTGAATGCTTTTATAGCTTTGCCAAATCTTTCCCTGGGAATACTGAAGTCACCATTTCATATGGAACTGAGAAAGATGAGTGGCTGCCAGTTTAAAAGTTTCATTTTAAAGGAGAGAGGAAATCAAAACCAAATAAAAGCTGGTTTATCTTTGGAAAAAATGTCATGTGTATTGCAAAGTCACTGAGATATAATAAAGCCATGTTGCTGGGCTTTTCTTGCTATAGCAAGTTTAGCAGCAGCAGACTTCATTTCTTCTCTTCCCACAGCTAACTTCTTCATTAATGACCTACAAGAGTAGGTTACAGCACATAATTGGCATTTGAAAATAATACCAATTAAAGAGGATCTGGAAGCACTATTCAGAACAAAGAAATAATATAAAAAGATGTAGAAAATTTAGAAACTTGAGCTGAAAATAATGAAATGAGGTTTTACTTAGAGACAAGATGAAGATAAATAATTTGACCACAAATGCCCAATCGGTAGGAGGAAATGTGGGAAGCATTCCTGTGAGAGAAGTTCCTAGGTGAAAAAGTGTGGGCAAGTAGGGCTGCTGCTAAAAGAGATTTTTGCAAGGCATCAATGAATATGCAAAGGGAAGGGACTAGTCCTACTCCATCTATCCACAAAGTAGTCTAGTAAGGCCTGGACAGTTCATTAATAACAGATGACTGATGAGTCACATTCAGAAACAAGCAAAAAAGTGACCAAAGGACAGAAAGCCTGATGTATAAAGCAAAAAAAGAAAACCTAAAAACTGCATTAGTATGGTCCAGCTGATTCCCAAATCAGCTCTGTAGGGAGTTCTGGGCAAGCACCTATAAACAACGCAGAAAGCAGCCTTTCTGACTTGTTTGACTTGTATGATGGCCAAAGGAAGTACAGGCAGGGCTATCTCAGATATCCCCTGTCAGTATGTGGGTTCACTTTGTCTTTAAGTGGGAAGAGGCAATGGCTGTCATTGGACTCCCACAGGATCTCACAGAGTTGATTCAAAATTACTCTCAGGTCTATAGCACTGAAAGGGTTGGATTGCTTGAGAACTGACAGTGGTGAAAGAGGTATGATATTGACAGTTTTAAAGGGTAAAGGATGTTATTAATGAAGAGGAACTATTTAATGTTTACAAGTAGTTGTAATGGAATTCAGTTTGTAAAGGGGAAGAGTGATCTGCATCAGGAAAGATTATGCGAGTGAGATACACTTCAAAGTAATATACTTAAGAATTTGTGTTGCTTGATACTTAATAAACTTGAATGTGTTACGCTCTGGGCAGTGTAAGTTAGTAGGACAAATAGGCTAGAAGGAACTGTCCTACTTGTTCCGAGCAATAATCTATCTGCTGCACCACCATATCTCTGCCAGTGGCCAAAACCAGACATTGCTGAGGAAAGTAAAGGCAATCTTGTGGCTTGAAGACTGTCCCTTCCCAACCATAGTGGTGTTTAGCAATAAAATTAGTAATGGTTAGCTATCATAGTTATTTCATCTGTTTAATGTTAGATGCTTACAGTGAAGACATTTATATCTGAGCTAGTCACCACAGACTTTTTGTATAGTCACAGAGTGTATGTGCACTTTAGGATAAGATGAATGGTCCTTTAAGATAGAGTAGGTTAGAGGTATTGTGCCCTAGAAGCGCCCGTTTCTTTCCATTGACTGTAAAAGAAGCCTGTGATAACTGACTTAGATGAAGATGTCCAAAGCTGTATGAATGAATCCCATGCATGGGACTCAGCTGAATCTGAGATGTTTTATTCCTTCCAGATATATTCTGGCCTCTCTGTTTTGATATTTTATAATGCAATGTCCTAGTGAAGACATTATCCTAGGTCCACTCTGTGAGTGCAAGTGTCTGGCAGGTTAGAAGTGGGGAGTCTTAGGCATGTGCTGAGGGGATTCACTGGTGAAATGATGTTTCATATAAGCATAGGATCATATGAGGATGGTACATAGTACTGCTTTATAAAGATAGTTAAGGTAAAGGTCTGTAAATATGTACTGAGAAATACGGATGCCTGGAATTAAAACCATTGCACAATCAAACATATATTTATTTTAGATATTGTTTTAATAATTAAAATAATTCCGATTTCTCTGTGGGGGAATAAATAATGTAATTGACAGGGTTTTTTTGCAAGGTTCTAGAAAGCTATAACAAATTTATTTTTTTAACAGCCACAGTCTGCATTAAATGCAGTTACATTTCTCTTCAACTTACATTGGGGAAAAACTGCACTTAGCTTAGTTCCTGCCTTTGCAGGCAATAGTATTACCATAACAGTTGTTTAATTTGTTTACATCTCTGGAAGAAGGCCTTTTTCTCAATTATATGTTAGAAAAGGACAAAAAACCCCTCCGAAACTGTGTCAAATAATTTTGTTTTTAAAGAATACATTGGAACATTGATCAGGATTTTCCAAATGAAACAAACAGGATTTTCGAGAAGTACCCATTTCACAGTGGCTCATGTTTCTGAATAAAAACATTTAAAGCAGGCAGTTCAGTGCTTTTGGGCAGCTGTTTGAGAAATACCGATTTAAAATTGATCTTGACTCTTAATTCTAGTATCTTTGCAGCTGAGATTGGTTGCTGAGGTGATGCATTTGAGCTTCAAGCCACATGTCCCCAGCTATCAGCTGAGTTCTGTATAATACTGATAGGAAATCTTCTCATCTTGCCACCGTCTGCATGTGTTAGACTGACTGAGGGATAGCAGGGGTACAACAATACTTCTGTCAGTAAAATAAAGAGGTCTAGAATGGATGTGAGTTTGGTAATAAAGGAGCACATGCAGGAGGATGCTCTTTTTCTTGCTTATATCCTGAGAAGATGGGGATGAGTGAACCTTAAAACAAAACAAAAGCCTATCATGTAATACCTCAACAGAAAATGTTTTCTTTGCTCCAGTCTGGAAATATCATGCTGCAACTCTTCCCTTAGCTAGTATTTCACTTTGCAGTGGATGTGTTTCCATTTACTACAGTTAGATTTAAAGAGGGTCAAAGTGACCAGAAGTCATCTGTATGCTGTCAGGGGACAGTCTTGAAGACTGAAGTGGTTGACCAAGTGCAATGATACCACATGCTGTGTGTTTTGTTGTTTTTCTCTTGACTGTATCCTTATACTACAGATCCCATGAAATGAAAGATGGAATAGAACTGCTATAGTACCCTTTTGCTGTGGGGGTCCAGTCTTGCCAGAACAGTTACAAACCAGATGAAGCGAGTGTCAGGATTGTACCTGAGATATTTATTAATTAATTTGTACACAAACTGAGAGAAAACTGGCTGAAGAAAACGTTAGCATATTTTTTCAGTTGAGGATTCAGTATGAAAAGAATTTCATAAAGGAAGAGCCAAGTTTATTTGATTTTTTTCTCTGCTTTTGTAACTGGTACATTTAAATAAGATTTATACAGCACACACAGTATTAGCAGCTGTGAGCACAAAATATCCATTTGATTTTTATGTTTAATATCTGTGTAGCAGTTCAGTGTAATCTGGAAGAAAGTACACATTTATTCCTAAGACAGATGATGACTCTTTTGTGGTTAATACCACATAGAGTTTTTCTTCAAATTTTTTCCAGTTGAATACAGTTCATATCATAGTAAATCTTACAAACTTGACATCACTATGGATTTGAAGCTAGAGCACCCAGGCCCAGATCTGCCATGGTTCATGAGTCCCTGTTTGCTTTCAAGTTCACCAGCAGCGGCTTAGCTCTTGAAGGAGTTCCGGTTTTCTTGGAGCCTGAGTTTCTCTTGTTAACATGATGCTACAGCTTCTGCAGGTGCTTGGAGCTCTCCTTGAAGTAGATGAAGCCTTGAGAGCCCCAAGGACAGACAGTTACTGAGGTACTTCCTCTGTCTTCCTGGCCCTCGTGGCCTGCTCCTGCACTTTGTGTTAGGGCAATGGGTGGGTGGGGAAAAGGAGGAATTCTGTGCGTCTGTCCATCCCGTGTTTCCTTTTGCCCTAAACTGACTCAACACCCAGCAGAGCAGCTCCAAAATAGGGTAGACTGAGAATGCTGCAAAATGGTCAAGAGCGCAGTGGCAAGAGCTCTTCTCTGGGAAGCGGAGTCAAACCTTGTACTGAATTGGGCAGAGTGGGAACAAGAACTAGGCTGATCCCCACCCTCTCCCTCCCCCAGTAAGTGTTTTAGCCTCTGGGCTAATGGCTAATTAAATGACCTGTAACTTCTGCAAACTGGAAGCAAGCCTGAAAAGTGGGGATGGATAGGTCAGTGAAATGACTGAAGCATCCAGCCTTGTGTGACTGCTACTATGAGTGACTCTCTCCAAAACTATACCTCACTGAGGAGGGGACAAGTGGTGATGAGAATCCTGGGTGGAGAGCAATGCCTAACTGCCTTGGAGAGATGAAGCTGGGCAGTCCTCAACTCACTTCATTGGTCCCTGAGCATTTTTACTTAGGTATCTGTTTCTCCCACTAGATTGCATAGGCAGCTTTGGCAGATTTTTTGGGCTCTGAATGTCACTGGGCAGTAAATGTCACAGAGTGTGTAAAAAATAAAAGCATAATGCAACACTCAGCTCTCTGAAGGCTTTGGGCCTAGACCAGGGCTATAGTGAGATGATACAACTCGGTGCAATCAGTAATTTTATTCTATGGTCTGTGGACAATTTTTGCTATTTTGCTGTGATGTGAAAATGCAAAACTGTTTTAATAATGCTGAATTTTTATTCCATGTTTCCATGGGTACTTTCAGAAAGGAGTAAGTACAGTATCAGTGATGTTGTGTGTGTGTGTGCATCTGGCATGCTTGATCGTACTGTTAACAACACTTTCCTCACTTGAGCTATGTAATTGTTTGCCAGCTGGTGAAATGATCAAATTGAGCATTTCTAGTTAAACTGACATGATCCGCTCTTTACAAGAGCAACATTAACAACATGTATGTAATCCAAAGAAAGTGCAGAATGCCTTAGGCAAAGTCTTAATAGATGTTAAAATATTTGGAATATCGACTTTGTCTTGCACAGAACTTGCTACAGTTATTTGCTGTAATTGTGGGAGGCTTTCTTAGCATTCTGAGGTAGAAATTAAGCGAGATGACTGTTGGTGCCGCTTACACTGTCCCACTCTTAAAATAGCTGTGTTTTTACTTAGTCTTTAATCTTCAATTATTCTTTTGCAAAGAGGAGAGGGTGAGATTCAGGATGAAAAGCAGTGCTCAGTAAAAAGCACTGGTATTGCTGGGTGCAGTTTGTTCATTATTCTAAATTACAGTCCAGATCAAAGATCTCCAGCTGTGGGGTTCCATAGTTCCTCCTGAAACATTACATAGCAGGCAGTCACTGCAGATCAACTGAGAGGGTTGGGGTAGGTGGGTCACATTCTGCAAAGATGATGGACTGGTTGTGTGCTTGATGTCTCAGTGGGAAGGGCATGGCCAGAGGTAGGGAGAGTCACGTGGTTGAGGTCCTGTTGGATGGAGTTGTAGTTTGTGATAAGAGTGGGGTTTGACAAGACAGAGGCATGCAGCAGCTGGAGTAGTGTTGGTGCCCGAGGCTGGCACTGGCATACCTACACAAATGAAGTCTGAGATACCTAGATCTGCTCTGTTAACTGAACCTTTCTCTCTGAAGTATCACAAAACTGACCAGAATTATTGCTGCTCACGTGCACTTGTCAGTTCCCTGGGCTCCCTGAGCTAACTTCTGATCTTGGGAAGTTCAAATATCTGAAAAATAGATTGTAGAGGTGGGGTGGGGTGGGGGGAGGTAGAAACTGGGGATTCCTCTGAAGAGGTGCGATTTGTCATTTAGAAGAGTTAAGATAAAGCTAGAGACCTGATAGACATCACCGGCCACAGACTGCACAAGGCCTTGTCCAGCTTACCGAGAACATGGTTTGTGAATGGTTCTTTCTTTCAGTCACTGTGGTGTTTCCCATCCTTCACTGTTTCCTTGTTCTAGCCACTTACAAAATGATCACTTGCATGGCAGTTTCTGTCCTGTGGAAAACAGTGTACTTGTCTCAGGAAATAGTTGAAGGGGATAAACTGGGTTTCCTGACAGGGAAAACTGTCAGGATGTTGCTTGGTGCAATGAAAATGATTTATGTTCTGACTGTGGAAGAGCATGAATTGTAATTTAAATATAAATTGGAGCTTTCTGAGTAAAGAAAGCTACAGTTGTCTGAAATTTTTCTTTGGTTAAAACAGTCATTTTTTGTCATAAATGAGAAATTCCTTCTAGTCTTATGCTGAACAGCTGCTATTCTCCATATTGTTAATTGTGATTGCAGGCACACAGCACCACCAAACTGTAGAACTAACATACAATATCCAAGCAAAAGAATATTGAACATACTATTTATATGGTGGATTATTGTTTCTCATCAGTTCTTAGACTACAAACTTAAGCCCATTCCTGCTGAGGAAGGCATTCTAAAATACCAAATTTGGTCATGAGCTTAAAGTAATTTTCTGGAAATAGGTTGCATTTGAGGAAAGTGTTTGTCATATGCATCTTCTGGGTTGGGGGGGTTTGCAGTAAAATATTTGTTTTAGAACCTTTCTCACCAATGTATTGCTTTTAACAGTGACAGCTACAGTGACCTCAGTGATGACAGTTCTCCAGAAAAAGAGTTTCCTAATTCAGGAACAAGCTAAAATGATTGTATGAGATCATAGAAACAGATGATGCTATTGAGGTAAACTGGATCATTTTGATACTGCTTTATGACATTTATCTCTTCTTGACTTAAAACAGCAGACAGAGTTATCTTGATTCTCCTTTTTGTTTCAAATCCTGTCTGAGAGCTTATCTTTTCTTCCTTGCCTGCAGCACTTAGTTGTTCTCCTCTTCTGCTGCTTAACTCTGCAACTGTATTATTAAAGTCTGCTGTGTGTTTTGGATACGGTTTATATGTAAGATGCTGTACAAAAACAAGTTATCTTAATGTTTGAAGATACAATCAAAGTACATTCAAAAATTGTGCTTTTTTGTTACTTGAATTTGCATGTTTGGATCATTGAGTACAGCATATTGACATGGCTTTTTATTTTGCCTTAATATTCTGCTATAACTGCATTTGATGCATTATTATAACAAAGGCATCCCAAGACAAATAGTTGGATTTAATCTACATTGAGATGCAAACAAGTTTTATAATGTTGGAGCTTTGTTGGCTGTAAGCTTTGCCAAAGTGATGTTCCTTCTAGGGTTAGTTGTTTTTTTCACCTGTAAAGATGGTAGCCATAGGTTTCCTTTTAGTTTGGAGATTGTGTTTACTTTGAGCTACCTGTCCTCTGCAGGCTCTTGGTCTGAATCTCAGTCTTATTTTATTTTTCCTACACCAGTTCATCAGAGTTGTGCCTGGTGTGGTACTCTGATCCATGTGTACATTCATGCTTTGTGGTATTTCTGAGCACTTCTGTGTGCAGGACGCAACTTTCCCCTCCTCTGATTTCATTTCCTTCATGTGGTGTAGTCACTAAGCGGCTGTGCCAGACAGGTAATTAAGGCTGCATATGAATGATGCATCTCCATCTGATGGCCTCATGATTAAAATACTGGCCTGAGATAGTAGAAATCTGAGTTTTGTTCTTAGCCACAGCAAAGGCTTCTTCTGTGAATCTTAATTGGTTTCTTCTTTTTCATGTATCCCACGTTAAATAAAGATAATAATAAGTTCCCAAATCATGAGAATGGAGAGATGTTAAGTAATTGCATGGATCTGGTGCATTCAGATACAGTACAGATGCATATCTTAAGAATGACCAATAAATAAATGGAAAAAATGCTCCTTATCACTTTTTCCTTTTGCACAGATCCTTCCATCTCCAGACATCACTATGGCTCTGTTTCTTGAGACTGACATCTCGTTCATGACAGCCCCTTTAGCTTTGACCTTGCTTTCCTCAATGGAATGTCTGCATGGCAATTCTCTTTTTACCCTTGCAGTTGTGACTTTTTCAGTGCTTGGAGCTTTTTTGATGCTTTAAAGTAGTCATCAGTAGTCAAGCTAAGTTTTTTGAAGATATTATTCATGGGTACCAAATGTATTCAGCAGAGTTACTCTAGAAAGGGGTAAATAAGTAATTGCAAGTATAAACATTGTGCAAGTAAGCATTGGCTCATTTATTTTTATTTCAGGGATAATTCTACCCAGTAATCAGAGTTGTATACACATGTAGACTATATTTAATTTTGTGTTTTTGCTTTATGCTGTTTGACCTAAATAAAATGCATCTACTTGGAGTATTTACCATAGAATTATTTCTAAGTCAGTCATCAGATTTGAGAGAAACTGTCATAAACATGAGGTAAACTGAGTTACAGAAGGAATTTTTATAATCATTAATTTTTTCCTTTCCTTCTTCCCTCCCCTCTCTCTTTTTAGGTTTTAGAAAGTTGGAACAGGACTATATTGGGTAGAAGAAAGCAGAAGAGTAAGCTGCTTAACTTCTTCGTAGTATCTTCTCCATACTATTTTCAAAAAATCTCTTTACAGAAGGCAATTTTATTATCCCATAGCAAAAACTCTTCTGTATGAATACTGTTTCTCTTTAAAATCATATAAATGGCTGTTTGTCTTAGTTGTTAATTGTTATTGATCTTGTCCTACATTGCAGAATGATCTCAGGTGAATATGTCTTAGTTCATTAGGTCACAGCTGTTCTTCATTTGCAGGAAGGATTCTTTGTTTTCAGTTAGCCGTAGAACAGTAAAATAAAATACATTCATTCTTGTGAATGAGGAGGGAATGCACTAAAAAGAGAAAGTTATTTTATCTGCGAGCAGTAGAGAATTGTCTCAGGTTGTTTCCATATTAAGCTTGTTGTGTATATATTTTTTTTACTTTTTTGCTATTCATGTACAAATGAGAAATTATGTTACTCTACTTCAGCCCTTTGTGATTATAATAATTGATGTTGAATATGCATGTCTTTTAACTTTGCTTCTTAAGTGATTTCACTTTGCAAAAGTTGAAGTTTGTTTGCTCTATTTCCCCTGAAAGTCTGATAATGCTGAACATAATTCTGATCTATCAAATTACAGAAGTGATATTAGAAGGCATTTTTGTATTTGTGTTTTGTATTTGTAAGAGAGAAAGTAAATACACTCAATGCAATCTGTACATTCGTGTGAAAGTTATAGAAGAAACAGTCATAAATCTGGAGCATAATCTGGGGTCCAGCCTTATAACACACAACTAATGTCAATAAATAAGTATAAAGATGGATTAAAGTTCATCCTTGCTCTGCCTCATCTATTGACGACTCCATGGGGCTCATTCCCCGGTAGGACAGAACAGTGTATTTTAATTCAGAAGTCATGAGCTGCTCTTCAGTCTGACAATTGGAGGGCATCCTGCAAAGCCAGGATTGCAGCCTGGAATCACTGAGACAGAAGGAGGAGAGAGGTGCTCTACTGTATATAAGGCTGGATCCCACCAGCAGTATGATGTCAACAGATCTGTCAGAGTGTGGACCTAAACTGTATGACAGGCTCCAAATGCCTGAGGCACCCTTTCCTAAAAAGAAAATTTCTGAAATTTGAGCTTTATCTTTCAGTTTGTTTTTGGGCAAAGTGTCTTTTTTTAATTGATCAAAATGTAAATATCTGTACAAAAATAAAATGCACCTTGTACCCTTTACATATTTGTAGAACAGTAAGTTTGCATTGCCTTAGAAAACCTCAGATTATACACCCAATTTCTCTATTCACTAAAAGAAGTGTAAATTGTAATCAAATGTAAACTATGCTTCTATAGCAGTGCTTTTCTAAAGTGGTTTGCAAATATGTGCCTTAGAAATAGCAGGTATTAATGGAGTTGGTATCACTATGTCTTTGTGTCAATGAGAGACACTGGCCACTGGTTTGTAAAAGATGAAACATTTCCTAATATTGTCTGTAATGTTCAAATATATTTTCAAATATATTAAATTGTGTTATTCAGAAGTGTTTAGATATTGTGTTAAAGTGTCATGATACCAGTTGTAAACTGTGGAGTCAGAGAGTGAGTTTTCCATTCGGTCATGTTCCAATTGTATTGTCTGTGATTGTGGCCACATCTGTTTATCTGATTCATCTGTTCCTGGTTCATCAAAATGAAACAGCAGGAACTAAGACTTTCAGTATCCCAGGAAACAACTAAAATTGGTTTTGCTTAGCTGTGTTACAGAGAAGTTGTAATTTATCCAAAATACAGAGGGGGAAAAAAAGACATACAACTTGTGCTGCAACTGAAAACAGCACCTTAATCTCCCAGGGCCTTTACCAACCCTTTTTCTGCTAACTGTGCAACTCAAAAGACTCAGTCCTGGAGATCAAACTTGTCACTGCCACAAAGGATTCCTCTCCAAGCTGAACTGACAGAGGCAGCAGCAAGTCATTTCCAAAATTGATCCTTTCACCCCTATGTAAGGCAAAGAATGAAAGGGTGCACTTCAGTGTTCAGTATCTTCCTCTTTTCATGTAACTGCTCCTCCAGTGTTTGAGCATCTTATTTTTCCCCACTGGTTGGCCCACGTGGGCTGCATGGTGGGCTGTCTCCAGTCTCCTGCACTAACCCAGCCCCCCTTTACATCTCAGAGATGCCGGAATCCACCAACATTGCCTGTCTCAGTCAATTTATTAATTTCATTTAATTTGTCTCTAACTCCTCTTCGTGGCCTCCCATCCATTTGCTTTCATCACCTTTATCTCCACCTTTTCCTCTATTCTTTCCAATTGGCCCATCCTTCCTTCAGATTTTCTGTTCATACTCTCACTGCCACCCCTCTGCCTTCTGACATCCACCCTCTTCCACACGTGTGGGTGCCGCCAGTAACACTGGCAGGTGTGCCCTCTCATGGCAGAAATAGCTCCTGGGTCTGTCCTGGCTCACACGCAGGAGGAAGCTGGCCTCCAGCAATGCGTGCTCTTCCTCCCAGATGGGTCAGGCTCAGACTGGCAGACTCCCTGATGTCTCAGAGCCACAAGTGTAACCCAGGAATGAGAGCTGGTTGTGCTGGGCTCCCTGGCGTGGTGAAAGCAGGGCTCTCTTCCTCACCACCAGATAGGTGCAACCTAGTCACCCCAGCAAGCTGGGCAAAGGGAGCCCTGCGGGTAGGTACCACAGTGTGTCTGCTGCCCAACAGAGTGCTGTGGGCACCTACACAGCCTGCAGGTGGCCTGCAGGCTGCCTGGGTTCTGCGGTTGATCACAGAGAGTGGCTGTATTCTAGAGGATTCTGGAAAGATCCTTTTTAGAGGTTACTGTATTACAAGATCGGTCCATTCCAGCCACGGCCTATTCCAGCCACCCTGATTCTCCCAAGAAAGAGCCTTTCCTGATCCACTTGATTCATCTGGGTACCAGCAGCCCCAGTTCCGCAGCTCTGTTTTTCTCCCAAAGGGGTTTATGATAGGCGCCAGTTCCTACCTAGTGGATGGTCCCGCATCTGTCAGTGCTACTGAGGGCAGAAGAATGTGTCAATGAGTCTGTAGGAGCGCCTAGCTTGTGAGAAGCTGAAAAGCAGCAGTCAGTACATGCTTCTGGAACTGGCAGTGTGACCAAAGTCATCAACCACATTGCTTCTAGCTCTCTCCTGAGCTGTTCAGCATTCAGTTGTTCATGTGGTGTACTGTTTTCCACTGCCTCAAATATCCCTGACAACACATATGCATGGTTTATGAACTCTTGCTCTAATGTGTAGATTTTGATGTGTTTAGACACTCATATTGAAACCAATCATCTCACTACAACGACCATGTATAAGGCACTCAGGAAAATGAAGGGCTGCCTTATAAATTGTCTTTCATTCAGTTCAAACCATTCTGTTTCCCCTCATGTGACTATGTAAATTTTTAAACCCTCAGGAACAAATACATGTTGAAATCGAAGTGTCTGTGACAAGGCATTTTATGTAGAACTTCTGCTTCTGTTAGAGAAAGAAGATACATCATTTATTTTATTTAGTCCAACTTCGAAATGTGTCCTTTAGGTGGAACTACTTAAAGTTCTCTCTTTCCTGTCGAGCGTGTGGGATGATGAGTTCAAATCCATCAGTACTTTGAAATGAAGCATAGTGGTCACAAGCAGCCTATGGCTAGGCTTCTCCAGCTAAAGAGAGAAAAAGAAATGAAAAGCCAGACTGTTCCGTTTGGTCTTTGGTTTGTGAATTCTCACAAACAGTCCTAAGTCTGAAGAAATGATTTCTAAGCATTGGCAGAGGGCAAAGTTTGAAGGTTGAATCTTATCTTTTTGAAGCAAATGCTTGTGAAATGGGCTTCTGTGTAATTTCAGATCTCTCATCCTGTTCCAATAAGGACCTTCAGTGGAAATGTATTCCTTTACATTTTTATGTTTACATCCAATACAGCAATCTAACAGCAATCTTTTGTCAGGGCAGGAAAGACAGCCTGCAAATACAAAAACCCACCAAAGTTTATCAAAGTGAGGTTGCTTATATGGATTTCATTTGCATGCGACTGAGAAATTTGGATTCTTTTAAGGGCTTACAGTGAAAGATAGCAGTTTGTTTTGGGCTTGTTATTCAAAAATACAATGTGTTATGAGAGAGAGAGAAAAAGAAAAATTTATTTACTCATGAGCGCCGACCTGCTTCTCATGTGAACATGTCTTGATGGACTTGGATCCATTCTTCCCCCCTTGGGAAGCATGAACTGTTGAGCCGGTGATCTAATGTATTAAACTATATAGTTCAGTACCACTGTTTAAAGCACCTTTTCGAGAACAGCAAGCTCTGAAATCTTAATTTTCCATTCTCTGGCTGATTAGGTTTACTGTAACTTAGACTCAAGGGCTATATTTGTAATAAATAAATTAGGGCAGGGGCAGTACTCTGTCTTGAGGCCAGTTGGAGTAGCCAAGATTGCCTCCAAACACCTAAACTTTCATGGACATACTAGAATGAGTCCAGTGAAGGGCCACAAACGTAATTAAGGTATTGAAGCATGTGTCATAGGAGGAGAGACTGAGAGAGCTGGGACTGTTCAGCCTGGAGAAGAGAAGGCTCAGGGGGATCTTATCAATGTCTATAAATATCTGATGGAGAAGAGTAAAGAAAACAGAACCAGACTCTTCTGAGTGGCACCCTGTGAGAGGACAAGAGACAATGGGCACAAACTGAAATACAGGAAATTCCCTTACATGTGAGAAAACACATCTTCACTGTGAAGGGTGGCTGAACAATGGAACAGGTTGCCCAGAGAGGTTGTGGAGTCTCCATCCTTGGAGATACTCAAAATCCAACTGGTCACACTGAGAAAACAACCTGTGCTAGCTGGCCCTGCTTGAACAAGGGGGTTGGACTAGACAATTACCAGGGGTATATTCCAACCTCAAGTATTCTGTGATTCAGTGAAACTCACTTACCAAAACTGCCTACTGGGAATAGTCCCTAGTGACTGCTAATCCTTAAAAAGGTGCATGGCTGTTTTCTGGCAGGTGTTAGTTATCCTGAGCTGAAACTGCTGCACTTTGCCAGCACAGATGATCATGTACCAGTTCCTAGATGTGTACTGTGACCTTGTATTGTTCACTAGCATAGAGATAGCTAAACCGTTGTGTGTAGGAAGACCTGATGCCAATTTCTGGATGTGTTGGAGGGTGACACACTTAAAACCTGTGCCAGAAAGTGGACCTATCCTGATACACCAACCATGCTCAGGTTTTTCCTAATGGAACATTTGGGAGCTTAGTTGAGCTGGGCCCGAGGCTGCCCTTGTTTGTAAACAAGTGAACAGCATCTGAGTTTGGATGTGGCCCTGGGGTAGGTACTGCACTTGGCTGATACTGTAGAGAAAGCCATCTCTTACTGAACATCTCTGTTCAAGTATTGTATCGCAGCAGCATAGGTCCCAACTGTTCCCTGTTTGACTGTAATCCTTGCATGTGAAGTGCTCTGGTATCTCAATAACATGCTTTAGCATGTACTTGCCTATGCTCCAAAGTAGCAAATACATTTAGGGCTGTGCTTCTTGGAAATATTCAGCTCTTTAGGCGTGCCATCTGAGGTTAAGAGATGTTTAGTACTTGGTGTTTAACTATGTCAGTGTATTTCTCTGGGACATAACAGTTCTTAAAGCAAATTTCACATCTCAAACAAGTCGGACATTATGGTGCAGTACTGTAATATGTACTGCAGTACATATGCCATGAGAGACTCTAGCTTACGTTTTACTTCATTACTGACAGACATATTCATGTCTCATGAATAATAAGGCTTAGGAAAGCTTTGAACAAAGTGGCTTCATGGAAATGAGCAAGTTTTTTGCCATAAGTTAGCGGAGCCAAGATTTCATTCCTAGTTTATTTAGCAGCTTGGAGAGAGAACCTGCATGTGCTAATGTATTTCCTGCAGAGAGGAAATCTGGTGGAGAGGTGTATAGCTGAGTTTTCCTGAGATGCTGAGGAGGATTTGCTTGGCCAAATAGGCTATTCCTTATTAGGAAGCACTTGGGCAGAAGTGGGCCAAATCCTGCACTGGCCTGATGTATGTGTGAAGCTACTGAAATAGTGCAGTCTATATATAGTAAGACAAAGCATGACTTTGTTGATTAAGAGTGGCACCAAAGAGGGCTACCTGTCACCTGGAGTTCACGGAGCTCAGACATGGTTCTCCTAAATTCTTCTGCAAGCATTGGAGATTATGAACAACAGCTTGAAAGAAGGACCTGAGTTGTCTGAAAGGCATTATCTGTACAAGCAGGAATCACAGCATCAAGCTAAAGGAAGTTTTCAGGAAAAAAGAGGCAAATTGGCATGACCAGAAGAGCAGGAGATTGCTGTTTGCCTACATGAGGGGGCTGAAATTTGCAGATAAAGGAGTAGGTAGGGAATTGAAATAATGTTACCCTTTGGGAGAGCACTTGGCCTCCTCCAGTATCCTGGGAAAACACACTCACTGTGACATGACAGGGGGAGGCAGCTTGGGAGCAGACAGACAACACAGTCCCTTCTGCACCTATGACTGAAGGATACTTGCGCCTTACACACAAGCAGGGGGAGGCTCCTTCACTTGGATATTGGCATATGAGTCTTGCTACACCTTTTTGTGCTCGATGTTTCATCCCACATGGTGCTTAGCTTTTCTGTCCTAGCACAGGGAAATCAATAGGTGTTGGTTCTGTGATAAGTTCCAGAACAACTGCTCTTTTCAGTTCATCCCGTCCCCACTATTGACATGGTCACGGCTTTGTTGAAAGATTTCTCTCTTGATTGCAATAAGCAGCCTTCATATTTCTGATGGGGCAGTGAATTTAGTGGTCGCAGATATTTCTCACTAGGTCAGGGTCTTCGTACTATCTAGGTATTTTCAACCATTCATCTGTATCCAAATTGTTGCCCATGATGTGCTGGCAAGGTGAAATGAATTAAGGACTCTTCTAAAATAAGGATGTGAAAAGAATCTACATATTTTCCACTGCAAAAGGGATTCATATTTGGTGTAATTCCCCTATAATGACTTAGAGAATATTTACATAAACATCTATTAGTTATCTGAAGAAAAGTCAGATACTATCTCAATTGGAATTTCATTTTGAGTAGTAATTCCAAGAGTGTAGATTTTTCAGTCTCTTTCATTGATTCTCTTGCTTTTGTCTGTAACTTTTTTTTAAGTATGCCTTTTTTTTTTTTTAACTATGAATTAACCTCTCACAGAGCACAGAGGTGGGCCAATTCTTTTTGTTCCTTGTTCTTATACAACCAAGTCATCTTAAGTACTGTCTGCTTTCTTGCACAAATTGCACTAAGTTTTCCCAATGCTATGTTAAAATTTGTCATGGATTACAGGGTCTAACAGCCTAGTCTGACCTAGCTGACCTTATGCTAGAATTATGTCTGTTAAGAAAACTCACTTTCATTTTGTAAAAAACTGCATACTGTAATATTAATTTACAATTTGCTGGTTTGCTTGTACATGAAATATTTTCTTTCCTTGTATAGCCGTAGTTAGCTGAGGAAATTGGTTGCCTTATTAGACTCCCACTAACAGGCTTTCACAGATTTGGAATCATAGTCTAGAAAACCAGTTTTGCCTGAAATGTAGACAATGTTCTGTTTCAGGAATGCTCCTGGAAAAGTAAGCATGCCTTTTGTACCTCTGTGGGCTCTCTGGTTAATAATTTAAGAAACTTAACAGTTGGAATCTCCCAGTGAAGTTGCAGCAAAGTAATTTGGATAACCTAAGAACTGACTCAAGTCTTGGATTAAAACATAATCCAAAACTCAATATACTTAAGGGAACAGCTAGAATAGTCTAGTTTGAGCTCCTGCATAACATAATCTCACGCAGTGATAGCTTCAATAAACTCCTGATTTCACAGGCTTAATTTGAGAATTGAAAATGTGAGCTCAGGTGTTATTTAGTTTGAGTACTACTTTTATTGCCTTTGGAATATGTTCTTTACTGGCCATGTCTTAACTGGAAAATCGGAAAAATAATGCAGTTTTGAAGCAAATTCTCTCCATTTACCATATGTGGTTTTTGTGCACCAGACCTAGGTTCCTTTGGGAGGAAATAAAACCAGAAGATCCATTCTAAATGGGGAGTGATTTGGTTCTGAACCCAGACTGAGGAGGATATGGCCACAGGGTCCTCTCATATGTACCTTATATCTGTGTGCCAGTAGAAGACTCTCAAACCATCAAGTGCTCCCATGACACCCTGAAATGGTTCCCATACTATATAATGGACCAAGTGCTGTGTTCACCTTCCTGTTTGCCATTTGGCTGCCAGACCTTAACTGTCTCTTGCAACTCATTTTCAACTTCTTGTCTCCTCTGCAACATTGACCGCTTCCCCTTCCACCTTTCAGAAAATTCGAAAAGGGCGAATTTGGGGCTGCAAAAACACAACAGTACTCATGAGTGTATACCATGAGAGAGTTTCTTGGACAGATTATCCCACTGACTGTGATGGGAGGATGCTAATCTCATGACTACTGCTGGGTATACGAGAGTTGCCAAACAGTGTTTCATTACATTCTAAAAAAAAGTGAAGGGAATGTTCCTGAGTGACTGACTTCCAGGGTGGCCTGGCAGGGAGGCATCTGTTACGGAGAGCTTCCATTAATCTTCCAGTGGCCTGCTGGAGAACACAGGGGAGATCCACTGGCATTTCTTTGGGGTTCCCATACCTTGACTCACAGAGGACCTCTGTGGAGGCACATCCAGGAACATCTGTTCAGCCTACTCCTCTCATGCTTTACGTTAACAAAGCCCTGTGTCACTACTGCTGATTCCAGCTCCCATGGTTTTTATTCTCTCCTGCAAACTCTGTCATTAGGCACAGGGATCTGGGAAGACTGAGAGCAGACCATGCTGGTAGAGACGAAAGCAAAGAGAGCACTGAGTACCCCAATCTTTTCTATGTTCTTCGCCACTAGGTCTCCTGCCCTGTTCAGTAGATAATGTGCATTTTACTTGGTCTTTCTTTAGCTGCTTAGGTATAGGAGGATGGGTATCAGGTAATTCAAGGTGGTGTTACTGGGACTTCAGGATAGTCTTCAACTTTCTTCCTTTCCTGCCCTCTCCACATTGCAACAAGCATGAAATGCCACACCATCAGGAGCCCTCAGTCAAACTCAGATTGGGGTGGTGGTGGGTGAAGCAGCAGGTGCCCCAGTTTCACTCAGAAATGGCATGAGATGGAACAGAAATATGGCTTTTGCAAGTCAGGTCTTCTACAGGCAGTGGTGATGTGGAGGCTGACATGATAGTGTCAGATGTTGGAGGCAGACATACAGACAGGGCAGTGCTTCTCCAAAGGGTCTGCAGTTGAGGAAGCAAAGATTAGCATGGGACCTTCCTGCCAGAAAATTTCAGTGTACATGAGTTGTAAATATCTGGCTCTGGGTCAGGCTGTATCAATTCTGAAGTAAATCCCAAACCAAATATTAAGGGAGCAAAAGTGGGCAGCACTGACCACTTCAAACTATGACCCCATTCCTGTTGTACCAGGTTACTGGATAAGGTAGATGATAGACCAAACTGAAGTCCAGCCCTGCAAAGAAATACTCAGTAAGATCCAGGAGGAGGTTTCAACCTACATATCCTAAAATAGTATTAAGGCAGGAGCTAGGTGCCTGCATTCAATACTGTCATGCAGAGGTTTCTCACTCCAGCTGCTACACAGCCCAGGCCTGTAAATTCACTCTGTGTCTGCGTATTTTGCTGGAATCTTCTCCAAACTTCCATGTGGGTATCCTGCTCTGAGCTCCCAGGACTGTATTCCCACATGAGACCCAGCAAATAGACACTGCAGTGCTCAAGTAACCCCTATGGCCTGTTCTGGATCCTCTTTGAGCCTGATAAGTGTCCCATTTGAGGGATGTCATTATGCAAAATGCAGCACCACAGTCCTTGTTTTAAAATATGCGATGCCATGCTCATTTAAGCATCTGCACAGTATCAATTAAATGTCAATGTCTATATGAGCTACTCACCACAGGCTCCTTTTATAGTCAGTAGAGAAAACAGGCACTTTTTAGTCATCCTTAAAAGAGCACAAATCACCTGTGGCTATTGCTTCTTTTTTGTCATAGGCTGCAAAAAGAAGCTGGCCCAAATGGCTCAGATACCTCCGTCCGGTCAGATGAATCCTATTGCTGGTGTGTAGGTGCTTGATTGGGCATTAATCATTATCGTCAGCTCATTCTTTCTAATCAGCTGGATTTCTTTGGCTCCCTTGTTTTGGGGATCATCTGTTAAATATGCAGCCTCACCATGGGTTAGCCTAGGCTTGCATAGGGTATAAACTTCATCCATTGGTTAGGCCTCAAGCTGTCTCCATGTTTCAAGACCTCAGATTTAGAACTATTTCTTGCCTAAGCTCTGTCAAGATCCCCGTGGGTATGTATTCTTTGAATACCCCTGCTAGGCTAAGCTCTGTGCAAGACACAGCAGAAGCAGCCACCTTCATCTGTTACCTTGGCATTTAGTGTGCCTCCCTGCCTTCCCAAATAATAATCTATTTCTCTGAACACTCCCCCAGCATGTAGGAAACTCATGGCTGATTTCCTCCTGAGTTCAAAATGAAGCCAGGCCCCTTCTCCTTTGGGGAGCTGCCCACTCAACAAGGGTAAAATCAGTTCTAGATGGGAATAGTCATTGCTTTCCTAGTGACATTGCGCCAATCTGCAAGAATGACATTCCTGTCAGAGAAACACCAGGTATTCTGTAGGCTAGGCAACAGGTAGCCGTGGGAGGAAGGGCACCTGAGCCCTGGTTATTAGGGACTGTGTATGTATTTTATGTGAAATAGTCAATGAATAAAATACACAAGCACTCCTTGCAGAGGAACCAGAGCAGAGGACTTCCCTTTGTTAAGCTAGTGAGATCATAAATAGGCTAAAGAACACCTCTTGCTTTCCCTTTTTGGCCAAATAACTCTTGAATCTTTTTCTTTAGGGTGGCATGGATTCAACAGGAGGGAGTGACAGGGTCTTTTTTTCTCTCTGATGGTTGGAATTTGCTAAATCACTGCTTCGTCCATCCAATTATTATCCCTGCTGGTTTATAACAGCCTGTGCCAACTTCTGATGCTGCTAGTGGCAGCCTCAGGCAGGGGAATGCTTATTATCTTCTCCTCTGCTGTATGTGCTACTCATTCATCTGTCCTACCCAGTATTTTAATTGAGTTTATTCCAAAAAGGATAGAAAGAAGCTTGTAAACATAAAAGAAAACTGTTCTCAGAGTAGTTTCAATGCAAGCACTCCTGGGACGAGCTTTAGCTTGTGTTAACATACCTGCCTAATAATACACCCTGTTTAAGTCTCAAAGTTTGAAAGATCTGATTAAGCATTCGTATTTTTGAGCAGTCAAAGCATATCAACTTCTAAGGCACATGGATGGCTAACATACTTTCCCTGAGTTTAGTCTTGTGAGCATAATGTGACATCTTTTACAAAATTTAGTCAGTAATAATATATTGTAGAGCGTAAAGCAGAGTCCCAGTTTAGAATTATTTCTTCGTACACTGCATTGAAAGGTTTCCCCTATCACACTGGTAACATCATTATTACTGCTAGGCTTGTGCTTGCAGACTTACAAGGATACTACTCCGAGGGGAGCATATTCTTTCAGTTTTACACAAGCTTTAAGGAGAAAACAGATTTGACCAACGAGCGTTTCTCTCTCGCTAATTGAAGACAGAAAGACCTCTTGCCTGTGTCAAGTCTGATAGCAGCGTAGCAGTGTGAGTAGGAGAGTCAGGCCTCCCGAGGGGTCTGAATTAGGAGGTTTGCTACTGGCATAAGTAAATGAATTGGGGATGAGATTATACATGTAATGATCAGCTTTTTACTCCGATAGGGTAATGTAGCTCTGAGCTCATTGGGGAATAAAGACATGATTGCTTATTAAATGGAAAAGCATGTAGATGAAGTTCTAGGATTGTTTTAGTTGTGGGACTTTGCTAGAACACTTGCTGGGGCAAGTTAGATTAATCAAGCAAAGCAGGCTGATGGCGTTTGTGTGTGAGTGCTTTTATATTTAATGTTGCTGTGACGCAAATGTAAAAGTTTATCAAATAGCTTAAAATATAACTGTGTAAAGTAAAAAATTATGTACAAAATAATGTGTAAGAGGCAATTTGCTGGAACTGCTTTTTCCAAGGTGATACCTTCAACATTTGTTGGTCATTTTGTCCTGCCAGGCAGAGGAATATGCAAGTGTGAAAAAGGTGTAAGGCTGTTAACCAGTCTGCTTGCTCTGATTTTTAACAATAAAGAGCCTTCATTTACAAGTGTGTTAATTTATGTCTTTGTTTTGTTTCTACTGTGCAGACTTCTGAAAATTCTAGTAATAATATTTACTCCAGTGTTCAGCAACATGAACTTAATTAAAGAACAGGTGTCTGCTGCTATCTGAGCTAATAGCATATGGTTTGCTGACTGACACATCTGCTAACGTCATCTATAAAGTTAGAGAGAGGAGACACAAACTTGAAGGAAGAAGTAACAGCCTTCCCTAAAATCACAGAATTGTCTTGAAAAGCTTTGACAGGCTTTCAGGTCATCTGAAAGAGAGCTTGTGTACCTGAAATCTTGTTTGTTTTTCCCAACAATGTGACTTTGTCTAATAAAAATTACTACTTTCCCCCACAAACTATGCCTTCCTTTACCCTCAGTCCATCATTGCTGTGATAACAAAACTGCAGCAACTTTGAGATTTTTCCACTGTATTTCTCTCTACTCTAGGGTAGTCTCTGATGCTCTATTACCTTGTTTTTATTCTTTCAAGTATTAATTGGATTTCTAAAGGGTTTTAAGTACCTCAGTTTATTTAAAAAAATTAACAGGTCCATAATCAGTTTCTCATTTGTGCTCGTTTGATAGATCAACACTCCTTTAAAAGCTAAGTATTTGCATTTTCTGTCCTCCTGACAGTTTAGAATTACGTTTCTTTGGCCAGAAAAGATAAGACTTATAATTGTGGCAAAATAATCACTAAAGGTGAATCCTTGATTCATGGATTGCCAAGTGTTTGCCAGTAAATTTTGTCCATCATTATTTTCCATGGTTGGGATGTTTTGTGTTTAGGAAAACGAGGTGAAGTGATTCTTCATGCTGAAAGACAAAGATGATCTTCATGTCTGAAAAAGAGGAATTTTGCCTGGTAATAAAACTTGACTGGACTTTTTGCTGTTACTCAGGTTGGATTTTAAGAGCTGCGTCAATGATGTGAAGTCCAGTCCTACAGGTGCTTTGTTCATCCTGAGAAGGGAGAGGAACTGGGCACTGAAGATAGGGACATATCAGCAAGAAAATACTGTGCTACTTTTATAGCTGGTCTGAAATAACTTTTCCACTGTGGCTGTGAATTTGCCTCTGCCACCAGTGGAGGGTTAGCATGGCTGCGTCCATGTTCACTGGTCAACAGAATTTCTAAAGAGTCTGAAAGGCTTAAAGGGTGGGCTCTGTCATCTAGCTCATACTGAATGGTGTCGAACTGGTTTGTGGTTCATCATCTCATGGTATATAACACCAAGCATCTGCAGCAGAGACAGTGCCCTTGCTGTCAGGCTCCTACCTTGCTCACTGCCACTGCACTTGAGGTTGACCTGGCCTGAGGCTGTCAGGCAGGAAGGAGCACTGGTCCACCAGAAAAAGCACCAGCAGCTCCCCAGCAGGAAGTGCCAGTCAAACGAGGTGCTGTACCATTTTGCTGCTCTCATTTGAAGGGGATTTGATTCCTGGACTGTGTGCCATTGCAAGTCTGAGGAAAACCCTGGGTCTGCTGCCCTCTGGGTTTAAAAATTAGTTGGCTTCTGTGGTCAGCAGAATATCAGCAATTCATGAGACAGTATCATAGCAAGGTACCAGCCTCTTTAGTGTTGTACCTTTCCTCACTTGATCTGTATGTTTTCTACTCTTCTTTCTACTCTTCTACCAAGATTTATGGGATCCTCTGCCTCTGCTACAAGGAATTACTGAAGACCCTCTGTTTTGGAATAAGGGAAAGAAATCTTTTGTGGTCTTCGCAGTGCTACACATCCCAGCCATAGGACTGACTCTTTGACACCATGAGCTACGCTGCACATAACTGCCTGTGTATATAACTAGCACTGAGATTTCTGTAATTGCTTTGTTTCCTGCCCTTAAAGACTTGCCATGCTCTTCTTCATCTTCTAACTCATAACATAACAAAGCAGGACACCCTGTTTATTCTCCCAGACTACCTTTTGATCCCAGGGCTAGAGAAAATATTCTTTTACTTTAGGCTCTTTCCCCTAGAGTGTTCAAGTATTTGAGTCATAGGGTATTTACTTCCCAAAAGATTGCATTGTAACACTGCCTAATATGCAAGCTGTTTCCTTCTTTATCTCATGCCATGCACTTCAGGTATCTTAGCTCTCACTGTCACTGAATAAGTGAGAGGCCTGAGGAGGTTTTTAAAGTAAGAAGCATTTGTGCTTTGACACACAAGTATTGCTTCTGGCAAAATAATCTTACTGGGATTTCTGTTTTCTCACTCCTCACTCGAGACTTTGACCAGCTCAGTCTGAGGATTTATTTATTTATTTGTTTGTTTTTAATTATGTGTACCCAGGGGCTTTTACCTAGTTTCCTCCAAAAAGAGTTTGAAGTCTTCTCTGCTGCGCCAGCAACTGGGTATCTAGTATGCTTTCTTTCCATCTTTTTCAGGTGCGCCCCATCCCTTCTTAGTTGCCCTGCTTTGTAAAAGTCCATCATACAGTGGAGGAAATTACACCTTTCTGTCCATGCCACCTGTAAAACCAATAAATCATTCCCAGTATAGCTGTATTGCTTGTTGTTGCCATGGCTATACAGTTCCTGAGACAGCTCTTTTAAAGATAGCTTTAATATTTCTGATGTATATTGCAGTCTGCAGGATAGATATAGGATTGTATCTGGTTTAGGCTCAGGAGAAGATGCCTTCTTGCTGCAGTGCAGAAGTGAGGTTTGGGAGACCTGATTCTGTGCCTTACTGCGTGACTGTAGGCAAGTGAATTTATTAGTATATGCCTCAGTTTAACCAGCTGGATATAGTACTTTTATCCCAGATGGATGAAAAGTACTATATAAGTACTGTGCGAGAGGAAAACTTTGCTCAAGAAAGATTTGGGTTTCACATATTATGATGTAAGCTGAGCTGTATTTTAGAGAACAGCTTTGGGTCAGATCGTATATAGCTCTTTTGGATTCAAATAAGAATTTATGACTTCAAATACCAAATGAAGTTCACTTATCTATCTTAGTAACTTACATTAATGTGCCCAAAGGCAACATTTGGCCCTCTGCTTTCAGCTAAGATGAAAATGGTAGGGAAAATTTATGTTATAGTGGCATTAACAACTTAATTACCTTAAAGCTAAATTACCACAGATGATCTGCCACTGATGACCTACAATTAAAGATTTGTGCACTATGGTGAATTGGAAAATGAAAGTCCAGCTTTGGAGAATGATCTAATATTTCTTCTTACCTACTCAGTAACACAGAACTGAAACACCTATAATGGTATGTTCCAGAACATATTCCAGAAATGTTTACATTTCACTATTTTCTTCATAGGTTTAATTTCTTCTACTAAACAAAAATCTCTTTACAAGTGAGATTTTTGAAAACTATATATGCTAGTCATATTACTCAGAGGGAAATCCTTTAGTATGGGAGACTCAGACCTGGAACGCCCTTGTTTTCACACAGTCTGACCATCTTTAGTACCAGCTTTTTTTTTCTTTTTTTTTGTCTTTTTTTTGTAAGAGACTCCAGTGTGAAAGCAATATATGTGCTGCTCCTCTTTTCATGCTGTTTTCTTTGGTGATCTGAAGATGGGCATTATCATAATTCTATTCCCACCTCTAAACCATGTATTTTGACTCCATATTGCTTCCCACAGCAAAGGAAACTAGATTCTCATTCTGGCTTAACTGTAATAAAAATCGCATTGAAACGGTGAAAAAGCAACTTCTAGATTTAAAATCGCAGCCCTCATTTGAATCTGAATATGGTACAAACGTGCTGCAGACTAAAACATGGTTGCCTTGGCCTACTTCTCATGTAATCATCATTGAATACAGTATCTATACTGAGTATATTAGAAATGCCACCAGTTTGAATTCTGCTGTTCTAAAGCTTCCCTGATTCCACCCATTTTAAGTTTGGAAAACTGAGAGCCATCCATGTCAGACTGGAATGATTCTCATGCTGGAATCTGATGATTGGTAAAGAATTAACTCCCCTGAGCAGAGTTAGGCCTGTTTAGAGGATGACCTGAAAAACAGCTCCTTTTAAGCTAATAAGCCTTATTAACGCAGCATATGATTATCTAAACTGATATGTATGTTGTCTGGTTGTCTCAGCGCAGGTCCCCCTGCCCGTGTGGTCACGGGGAGGCATGAGGAGATGAAGGCTCAATGCCACTGGCTGGGGTCCGGGACCAGCCTCCCCTCCCTGAGGATGGCTCAGATGGTCCCCAGGGGCTGCTCTGCTAGCCCGTGCATGCAGTTGGCTTGCTGGGGCCTTTTGGAATAGGCAGAGAGCCTTTTACCTACTTATTTCTATCCAGTTTCTGCAAACTTTGGAGGAACTTAACATTTTTGACATTTCTCTGTTGCACTTGATTGAAAATTTCCCCAAAGTTATCAGGGAGAAGCTCACTGAGCAGAGAAAGAGATGGGGGAAAAATGGCACAATGACAAAAGCCTCTTTTTCTTATGAAACAGGGCAAAAATGATTATTATCATTGTATTTTTTTAATGCCTCAAGTCTCTCATCAGGATTGCAGCCTTATTGCTTGCAGATGTGACAGAGCTCTTACCTTAAAGAACCCATAATCTATTTTAACAAGATAGACCACAGAGATAGACACAAAATTCCAAAGTGTTTAATGTATCACTGCAGAAACAAATGTATTTTCAGAAGCAGAGTCCAGAAGCTGCCTGCTGCTGTGTGTGTTCATAGTCATTTCCCTTTAGTGCAGATTTAAAAATCCAAATATTGAATTTGGATATGTGTAATGCATTTGGGAGAAGGGGGCATTAAAAAAGAAATCTGCAAGTGTTATGTCTACCCTATGTAAAACAATATCCCAAAGCCCAAATTACACTGTAATGTTACTTAACAATGCAATGGGCTGTAAAATAGACAATTTTTATGCAGCTGAGCCATCAAGCTTATTCTTACTTCTAATGGACTGCTTTTTGGAAACAAACAAGTAAATAATATACATTGCTTTCTTTAGTGTTCTTTATGCCACTATTATTTTTGACCAGGGAGGACAGTGAGATAATCTAAATGATATACATCACTTGTTTTCTTCTTTAATAGGAAAGATAATGAATGGATTTGTTTTGATGGCTTTATTGCCTGCAAGATAATGAAATATCCCAGCATGGATTTCATTAAGCTTTCTCTAGTCTCACTATGATACACTCATTAAAAGGCCAGATCTCCTCTTTGATGTAAATAGATATTTCAAAAAATTTAGCGCACACTGAAAATCCAGTCACAGGTGTCACCAAGGAAGTTGCCGGGTCTTTAGATCTAGGCTGACTTTGGCTGTGGGAGAAACAAAAGCACTGATGCTGCTTATGAAAGTAAAATAATTCATGGTGCTGTAGGTATGAGGCTATGAGAGCTTTAGGATTTAAACTTCCTCATTATTTGCAGGGTTCAAGGTTAGAGAACTTCTTGTGCTTAAATATCCTAGTGCTTGATATCCCAGTGCTCACATCGTTTTCATTTGCCGCCTTCCTCTGTCTGGTGAAGAGGACTGCCTTCTCTCTTCACCAGCAAGCCTGGTCCTGTGTAGAGTATCAGCATCAACAGAACTGCAAGAAGGGGCTTCTCAAGGTGTTAGCCGGGAAGCAGCTTAACAACCTGGGGTCGAGAAGAGAAGAGAAGGTTGCAATGTGCTTCGAGTGGTCAAAATTGTCTGTACTTTCATACCAAGGATGAAAGAAGGCTAGGACTGGAGGGAACAAAGAAATATGAACCTCCTGAGGTATTTTTCTGCTAAAACATCATATTCTTGTTTTTATGAAGAGCTGCATGTTTTATTTCCACAGTGTTGGCAATGAGTACAAGACCCATGCTGGAATAAAACCAGGAATTGTATGAAAACATGAATATTATCTATTTGATCCTTAAATGAATAGGAAAAGTTTGAATCTGGACACATGGGAGGCCAGAAGGTAGTGCTATGCACTGATTTAAAAAATTGGTATTTCATTGTATTTCTCTTTTTTGGCATTTGTTCATGAGGGAAAAACAGCTCATCATAGTTCGGCGATGTAATATATACCTTCTGGATTTGGGGGAGCTGGAACCATAGAACATGACACAAAAATATTTTACAGCCACTAAAGGCTAAGAAGGGGATTTGAACACCAGAAGGAATCAAGATAATGGGTTGTTCTATAGCCAGCATTTTATCCTTTCTTTCTTTTCTTCTTGTCGTCTGTGCAATAGGTAATTGTCAGCTCCTATCGGAGATTATAGTTTCCTATTAAAGTATTATAAGAATGTCTGAAATCAAAAATCGGCAGCAATTCTCTTATGAATTAGTTCGGGGGAAAAAGAGTTAATAGTACTTAAAATTTTTTGCTGTACTCTCCTTAGGGAGGGCCACACACTCTCTAAAGCAAGATGTGAAATACCGAGGGAAGAGGATCATCAGAGTGATGCCTAGGCAGACTTTTACCTGAATTTTCTCCCTCTCCATGGAACAACTTTGGTGGTGATTCCCAGCCAGACTTGACCACTACATTGCTGACACTGTTAAATGCTGTGACCTGAAATGGAGAGAGGAAAGTGGGTTTCTGTTCTTCTCTCCCTAGTCTTCTATTTGCCTGAAATTGTATTAGTCCTTTGCCATGGCTGAAACTACAGAGGCAGCTTTCTAAAGGTGGCTGTGGAACAGTCCTTGCACCATAGCTATCCCACAAAATATAAACCAGCTCAAAAGCTGCTGTTTCAGAGCTCCTTTCATTTCAGTGGGGATAAGGAAGCTGAAAGAGGTGACATAATACTTACATGGCCAACCTGCCTCTCTCCATGACTGCTACGGACAGGCTGGACTGCTGTCTAAGCTGCTGATCAGTCACAAGCTCTGCACATCTGATATAGTATTGCACAATGGCACCTGTTTATAAGAATGCTGAAGCCAAATTATTTTGGGATGAAAATCAGACAGAAATTCACCCATCAATCTGAGGACATTCAGATGCTTTCTGTGTGTCTGGCCTTTTCTTGTCAAAACTATTTATGTCAAATTTATGTCAATTTATTCATATTTGATTTGGCTTCATTTTCCTTCCTTCATTTTCAGAATTCAGATTCACAGGACAGGTGATAGAGGGAATAGACCTGCCTTCTCCAATGACAGCTATGTACCGTAGGAAATCCTAATATGAATAAAGATTTCAGATTACTTTGCTCATCTACAGGTGTTTGTATGCTACCCTACCAACATCTCCAGCCTAAATATTTGTCAATTACTGTCATAAAACAGCATCTGAGTCATGCTCTCTTTCCTTTTTTCAGCCTTATGTGGACTAAACTGTGTCAGCAAACAGATGCTCTGGGACCTAAGCTTTGCACTAAGTATTTACACAGCATAAGTTTAGGTTATAGACAGATGATTCCTGCTGGGATACCTGTGATGATTTCAGACGTGATTGCTCTCCCAGCTGGAGGAAACATGAGACCTCTTCATCAAAGTAATCCGGGTTAGTTTAAACTGCTTCTGCTGAAAATTACATCAACTTAACAGATGGCACAGGACCAATTAAGGAGAGCTCAAACAATCAGTGCTCCTGATTCTAAGGAAGTGGTGTTAACCTCCAGCAGAGAAGTGGTAACTTCTGTATGAACTGTAACATCAGTATGATCTGGTGGTCATTTCTGCAGAACATGTCTGACTACAGTTACAATAGTCCATGAGGCCACTACCCAAGGAAGTGGAGCCAGTCCTTGGAGGGTTGAATTTCTCAGATAAGAAATAAAAAAAACAAATCCAAACCCACAGCAAGTCAGATAACAAAATGTTCTGTTTTATTTCTTCCCCTGTGGCCTGAGAAAGCTATTAGAACAGATTTTCAAAGTGTACTCTGACAGCTATTCCCAAACTCTTTGGGACTTGAATAGGTTAGGAGAGAGTCCTCGTAGGTGTCCTGGTGGCTCAGTGACTGATGGCTCCGTTCCACGGTTGGATAGTGCTCACTTGCCTCCTGCATTGTGGAGCAGGAATAGTCAATGAACCTGTTAGAAAAGCAAGAGGATTAATAACTATTAACTATTAATACAGCTATATAGTTATATAACTATTAACTAGTACTCAAAGTATTCATTTTGCCTTATTGACTTCTTAATATTTATTGATCTGAAATTTGCTTTTAGAAGAACATTTTGTCTATTTCTAATGGTTCTTCTGCCTGGTCTTTTCCTTTCTTGTTATTTCAGTTTGTATCCTCTGTTCATTCAAAGCGAGACTGCTCCCTCCCGCAGGTTGCCTGGGAGCCAGCTGAGGTGGAGGTGGGTATAAATTCCTCACTTATCTCAGGTAGGTCTAGCATGCCTGAGAGGGGCTGTTACAGAGAAGTTTCCCTCCGCTGCTCCATGGCCAGGCAGCCTGTGGATTGTGTCAGTGAAGGAGCTGAATGCAGTGCGCTTAGTGAGGGCTGAACCTCTGGACATTGTAGCCATCAAACTCTCCATAGCATCTATGGAGTGGGTGAGGACTTCGAAGCTTAGCTGAATTTGGCTAGATTTTATGGGGATGAGAAAGTCACATCGCTGATGCTAGCTTCCACTTTCTACTGAATTTCAAATCCCTTCCCCAAAGCAAAGGGCAAGAATGTGGAAACAAAAAAGTCCTGATAAATAACGAGGCCAAGCAGGATCCTATTCAGTATTTTCATTCTTGGAAATGGTTGGCTTTTGCTAAAATTTTCTGTAACGATCAGTTGAAGTTAGATATAATGTATGCAATATTTCATTCCAGACAGATGAAGTTTTGCAAGTAATAATTAACTCAAAAACTGGTTCTTCTAAGAGGAAATGTCCAGCCACTTCCAAAACAGGCAACACTACTAGATTTAGTGTGACTAACCTTTGGAATTGATTATGTTGGCTGGTTGTTAAAAGGTAGCTTGTCTGTCTCTTGCAATTTAATTCAGTCATTTAGAGTAAATGAGTATGTCATTTGCCAGGACCATTGCCTACTTGCCTGTTTTCTCATTTCATGTGCAGCCTTCCTTGTGCTGCCCCAAGGACCATTAAATCATGGAATAAAGTTCCCACAAACGGAGACTGTCTCTTTGTATCCTAATGCTATCTCTTTGTTGTAGCTAAGCCAAATGTTTAAGTAACACATTGTATGATTTCCAAGATTTCTGATGGGAACTGCTTGCAAAGATATATTTATTGTCTTGCAGGCATATTCTCCCGCTACCCAATTATGGCATTTTAGCCATGGTGCTACTAATGTTGAGGGTCACACAGTACTGGGCCCTCACTTTAAAAAGAAAAAAAGAAAGCTGTAATGGCTGTTCTCATTTGCTTTGTGAGTCAAAGGATATAAACTTTAGAACAAATGAGAAGGAGGATTTTAAGTTTTGTAACCTTGTCACACTGCATCCTAAGCCATTCACTGCCTGGGCATGCCCCTGTTCTAATGCTGTGTTTTAAGAGTTGTCAGTTAAAGAGTGTTTTAAGGCAGTGATAGTGCAGGTTTTATGTTATTCTTGATTGCTCTGTTTTTCAGTTCTGGAGGCAAGGAGCTAAATTTGTTTCTGAATATTGTGGATAATGCTGCACTAAGGGCCTCTTAGTGTACGGACAGAGATGGAAGAAGGTCTTTCTTCCCCTGCCTCTCTCCATGGAGGAAATTTAATCAAGGTGTTATTTTGCTGTCTCTAGAAAATGGGAAACTTCCTGTGTTGCTCACAAAGGGCAACGCTGATGAGGAGAGAATTTGTACAGTGAGTTGCTCTGCTGGAACAGGAATGAAGGAGAGAAGATGACCCAGGATGTGTCTGCACAGTGAATACTGGTATTCAGGACTCAGGTTGTGTCTCCACAGTCTCCAATATTGGTATTGTGTTGTACAAGGAGTTCTTTTCTCCGGCCCCAGTCCTTCGCTCCAACATAATCTTTTTCCTCATCTCCCAGAGACTCCGCTCTTCTCTAACAAACACTGGGCTGGGAGCCAGCAGAGCTGCCTTTAGGGGAAGGTGGGGGAAAGCGCAACATTCCTTCTGCCCTTCCTCTGCCGCCCAGCTCTGGAAGCAGCTTTTCCAGCAGGCGGAGGATGCAGGAATTAAGAGGCACATGGTCTGGGTTCTGCAAAATGCAGCTGGGCTGGGCTGGGCTGGGCCATGCTCAGTGATGCAATGCAGGTCGTAATGCCTGTATTCTGAATACTACATATTTATTTATGAATATGTGGCTGAACGACTTTGGGATTGTTGGTATCATATTAGTGTAAAACTAATATAGTCATGATGTCAGATTGCTGTTCCTGCCTTGATTCTGTATGAAAGCAGAGTACTTAAAAGCCTAAGTCTCTCTGAAAAGTAAACTAAATATTCTTATTAAAACCCAGGTAACACAAGGTCAGGTAATGTTAACCCTTTGTCACAGCATATTTTATTGATGAAAATACAGCTCACAAGACCATTCTGCTCTCAACTTTCCTTACGGGTTTAACAGGTCTTTTGGCTCTATCCATGTGAGCCTCAGACAAACCAAATCTCCACCTTTCCTTGATGAATATTTTTTTAAAAGTTGTTTGATATCTAAAGCAGCCTGTTATCACAGCCTTGTGCATCCAGAGAGAAAACTGGTGACTAGCCTTGTGAAACAAAGCAAGGGCTAGAACAGGCAAAAGCAGTGATTTACAGAGTCCTCACTGAAACCTAAATTATGTTGCTAACACCTTGTGGTGTGCTAAGAATCTGTAGCCATCAGCATTCAGAGAACTACTCGGATATTTCTAAGACCACATCCAGCATCAAATGCTGTTGGCTTCTCTTGGTCCCAGAGGATACTCAGAGGACCTCAGAATATATGCTTGATAGTTGCTATGCTGTGATGGCTGTAATTTGGTTAGAGGGACCAAGTAAAGAATTTCCCACGCAGAAGAAAACTTTCTACTGGCGTACAAAGCTAAATAGTGCATATACCACCATAATCCTTCTTGCCCAGAGGATAGTCCAAAAGAAGAGGTATAACAGAAGTGTAAATAGGCTTCAGCCAAGCTATGAAACTCTTAAACACTATTATGAAGTATATTATGAAATATTAGGAGTCGACTCAAATGATACCATTATGGGAATAGTACTGCAACTTCTTGACAATCAGATTAACTTCTTCCAAACAAGGTCATCTAATTCTTTTTATTAAAATAGAGTATTTGGTTTGATAAGGAGTAAGGAATAAAATGAGCCAAAAGCAATGATGTTGAGCATAGCATCTTGTATTGCCCATAGTTTATAAATGACATTCTCAGGATGTGCATGTGTGCTTCTTTCAGTGTGGAGCCCCAGGGAACAGCACTGGAATGGTTCAAGTGTGGTAGGGAGGAATATTGTATGAGCAAATTCATGTAACCCTGGCAACATCTTGCCTCTAAAAATCTCCAGCTTCTTGCTTTGTCTGTTTTGTCTCTCTTAAATCTAGCAATTGGGTTAAATTTTCTAGTTCTCTTATAGCACCAGAAATGCACGTGAAGCTAAACACTTCAAATGATTGTAGAAATATTAATAAGAAATGGCAATGAATATATGCTTTTTGTTTCTAGTTTTACTAAAACAAATGTTCCTACTGTACTATGTACTGCAGAATTATTTCATACACATCTCCTCAATTTTTTTAAGTGTATATCCCTGTGCTTGCTTGCATGAGTGCATTTGAGTACATTAATATTTGTGCACTTCTCCAAGTTAAGAACATGTGAAGAATTCCAACCTGAATGAGGAAACTGATTTCTTGGGTATAGAATGAAGAACAATGGTAATAACAACAAGGCACAATTTTTCCTGAATGTGGGTAATGACAGGTTTCTTCATTATTTACCTACGTAAAAGTTCAAAGGGACCATTAGCATTGCTTATGTGATTTTCACACCATAGGCCTCAGAGCCTTATTTTATGCTTCAAGTACATAACTTCTGGATTAGTTACAGAATATTTTGAAAGACTCATAGGCTAGGTTTCATTTTACCTGGCTTCAGATGTCTATGATGAAGATGAAAGCTTGTTCCATATCAACAAGCCATTCAGAGTTTCTTTATAATCTGAACAGAGAAACAGGCACCTGTAAGACTGATCAACAAGAAGGGATGGGTCAGTAAAGAAAGTTACAATTTGGAGATCAAGATTAAGACCAAAGTCAGAACTGCTAAAAATGATATTCATTCAGACTTCATAAAGCACAGTAAAACAAATAGGAAAAGTTTCTTCTGGAACACAGAAGCCCAAATACATGTATTAAGTAATCTACAGATAGACTCACAAATAATTCAAGTTTACCTCATTTGCAGTTCAACAGAACAATTCTGAACTTGATGGTAAAATATGCTACTTTCCATAATCAAATTTGAAGCAAAATTCAGAGAGCTTAATGCAGTCAAATTAGAGAGAGAGGCAATATTCATCCCAGAATTCAGAAAGAATAACTAAAGGCAAGGAACTAATTGGGGAATGGGCTAAAACATAACACAGATTTACTGACAGCACAATGTGCCAATCTAACCTAGTACTTATCTCTCATGAGTGAACTAATTTTCAATACAAGGCAAATGAAATAGCTCCAGTCTGTCTGAAGTTCAGTAAAAAATTTCCTCATTGTAAATGAGTAATTGGTCTGGCGTTTTGTATGTCAGTTAGTATGATGGCTGAGGAAATGGTCAATAAGCAGATGCAAGCAACCATCCAGGGGAAGCGGAACTAATCAATAAGAGGAAAGAGAAGACAGGAATTCCTCAGGATTTGGACGTGGGACTCTGAAATAACTTAGCATTTGGCACAAAAAGTAGGAACATGCTGATGAACTCTTTTGATCATAACAGCTGGGAGGCAGAATCATACTGGAACAACAGGATGACCTTACATCTTGACATAATAGAGAAGTAATGAAATTGTGAAAGTACAAATTACAAGGTTGCTAAGTAGCAAAAATTCCTGCTGTAAGCTGGAAATTATCAGTTGGAGACAAAGGAGGACGAAAAAAGACCTTTTTGTACTTGACCCTTTTGCAGGGTAAATGGCATGTGATGCAACTGTGGAAAGGCTAAAAATGGGTCTTCAGTCAGATCAGGCAAAGTACTTCCAGTGGAGACAGAAAAAGTCTTAATTAGCTTTTGTGAACCACTGGTAAGTTCTCATCTGAAACACTATGCACAGTCATGATGGTCTGTCCTTTCTGAAGAAGAATAATCACTGGGGCAAAAGGAAGAGGGTGATCAGAAGAAAGGAGAATCTATTTTCTGACAGTTAACTAAAGGATTTTGCCGTATTTAACTGACCTAAATGCTGATAAAGTGCTGATACAAGAAGGACTGGGTGTAAAAATGAACGAGAATAATTTCAAAGTGGAAATGAAACCAATGGTCCCAACCTGTGGCTGACTTCTAATAGGAGTAAAAATAAATGTTACATGATTGTCTCTTTATGAAAAAGTGCACATGACATGACTGATTGAGATGACAGAAGACTAGACTTAATCCAAGGGGATCCTTCTAGTTGTCTTTGCTTAATCAATCTCCTCTCATGGTCTTTCCCTAAAGAAAAGGAGAAGAACTGGGGTAAAAATCCATTGAGTTCTCACCTCTTTCAAATGGGCATGCAGTGGGAATGAAAAAAGGGGACATAATTAATGTTTGTTTAAGTACTGATCTCATTAGATATCCAGTATAGTACTTTGAAAAACTGTCCAACTAAAATAAACCAGAACACTGTACAAAATGCAATTTTTCAGTAACAAGTAGTAAGCAATGAAGAAATTTTCTTGATATCTTTATGTAATCTAGCACTATTCTTAATATATTCAACTTTGCTAAGGAAAAAATCTAACTTATAAAGCATGGATGAAGCCGTACAGACATGTATTGTAATATATAGACATGCACAGGGGTATTCAATATGATTTATAGAGTAGAAACAGGCTATATAATAATGTAGCACTTATTTAGGTAATCTTAACTGTGGATGTTGTCTAAGGAGAGAATCTATAAAACCCTATTTACTTGTGTGACTCCATTTTAGACACACTGTGATACTTATGCAGCTCTGCATCAAAAGGAGGAGCATCTTGAAAATCCAAGCATAGAGCATACAGGGTCAGGGTCAGCATAGAGCATACAGGGTCAGGGTCATGGGACCAAATCATAAGAGAGGTGGTTATGCTAATAGAAAATTTCGCTTAATATAAAAGGTATGCTGAAAACGGAGAGGTGCTGCAGGACACAGATGTGAGGTTGCACTTGACAGAAATGTCCCTGAAATCCAGCTTTTCCATGAAGCTGCTGCTTGTATTTGAAAGACCTCTTGTGAGCAGCTGTATAGTTTACGAAGTGAAATATGGGCATGATGAAATGAAAGGAAAGGACTTTTTATTTACTGAGTTTGACAGATAGCACTAGCTTCTCTTTTCTGCACAGTGTTGCTGAAGTTTTCAGGGACTCAACAGCATATTTGGGTCAATTTTTCCATGAGTTTGGATACAAAACCAGAAGCTGAATTATATAGTTGTACATAATAACAGAAATAACTGTCCTTTTGTATTTATTTCTTGCTCTTTTAAGTAGAAAATGATGCTAAATTGCTGTTGCAGTTATTTCATGCCTTTGTATCTATGTAATAGCTTCTACTTGGCTATCAGGAGATCTTTATGGTAAAGACTTTTGTTTTACAAGAAGCAACAAGAGTATTGATGTTACTTCAAGGAATGATGACAAAATTGTTCCGTTAGAAGGATCCTATGTACTGGTAATTACTTTTATATTTAGAATCGGAAATGACAATCTGAAATCAGAATATTTCATTAGTGATAATGAATCTTAATTTCTGACAAGTAAAGTATTCCCAAGGAAATTACAGATGTTATTAGAATTACAGAGAATGACATGTGAATTAAGACATTTGAATAAATAAAAGCCAAGAATTTTAGAAGTATGAAGACATGATAACACATCTTTAATTGCCTGGTGTAACAACATGAATCAGATTTTCCGCATAACCCCAAATTTTACTAAGAGAAAAGAGTTTCAAAGACTCTATGGGAGAATGTTAAAGAATATATGGTTTTTAGCACTTGCTTTGGTCTCTTTTTGACAAATTACAACAAGGAACGAACACACCTTGTTTGTTCCATTGTTTTCAAATTTAAGAAACATAAAATGCATTTTATGTCAAAAGTGTTAATGATCTGATTTCAATTCATAATAAGGTAGCTACAGTGAAACATGTCTGCGTCCAAACAGACTGTTTTCTGCATAGGAAAGTTCCCAAAGAAATCCGAAAAACGGTTTACATGTAACTTCAGTTGTTCTGAAGTTCAAACTCAGGACATAAGAAAACCTTAGCTTTTCTGAAATTGCAATTTTTTTTGAGACAAAGCTGAGCTTGAAACAAATCTGAGATATAGTGTCTGCACCTTCTGGGCCATTATCTTTATATGAACATGAAAGAATAATGCATTACCTATTTTGGTAACTGAAATAAAGTTGACTGGAGTGCCGAAAAAGAAGCTGGGTCTCTGGGAAATAGCTCAGTGAGAAGGACTTTGTTCAATAGTGCCTATGGTCATATGTTTTCTGGGAAGCCCATTGGTTATCTCACATCATAGCATGAAACTTCTCTCAGGCTCTCTGATTTCTCTAGTCCATGCTACTTCAGATGTGGGGCAATGAGGAAACAGTCTTCAGGACAACTTCCCCCTGCCCCTGTGAATTCACTATGTAAAAATCTTGGCAACAGCAAGGTCAAGCTTGATGCCCAGGGCGATGATGGAGCCATGCACCATGGAGTGTCTTTTATTGATTATACTGTTTGTTGGCTGGATCGCTGTCCCATTCCGTCCTGTCACTTCCTCTCCCACTCTGTGTTTTACTTTATTTCTCTCTTGCTTCATGGAGTTCAGCGTTATATCTTTACAGAAGAGCTTTTGGGGTACTTTTCCCCAAGACTTAGGAGGTACGTGCCATAATTCACTGTGCCTCCAACAAATAATGGCCTTCTGGTTGTAGTCCAAAGGTGGTGGACTGCCACCCCCTTAATTTGAGCAAGGAAGGGTCTCTGCAGGCCTCAGCAGTGAGTATTGCTTAATTCTTCTCCTTTCCCTCACTAAGACAATGGTACAAATTATGTGAAATCCCACACTGAAATCATCACACCCAAGAATTTTTTGCTCCTGCTTACCTTCAGAAAGCTCAACCTGCTATGTTTCCACAGCCTTGTTGGTGATGACTTATCCTGAATTAACCAGAGTAAGGTGAAGCAGATTTATAGGGAGAGCTGAAGAATAAACACTTTCCTCTTAATCACGGAGGAAAATATACCTCGACTGCTAGGAAGATACCTAAGAATAAGTAGCAGAGAGCAAGTTTGAACAGCATTAAGTGCAAAAATAAAACTCTCCCAGCAAATCAAGAGGGAGATGTTACTTTTCTGTCTCCATTCAAGATACAAATTGAGAGAGAAATGCTCTTAAATGCAGCTGCTTTGGTTTGAAATAACCCAGGCGCACTGACCTTCTAGGCGGGCTAGGAAAGCCATCTGGTTAAGAGGATGCATGGAGAGAGCTAAAACTCCTATTCCCACAACAGCAGAGAGTGGAAAGGAGCTCTTGAGAGTGTATGTGGCAAACAGAGTCCCATTTCTATTTCAAGTACTATTTTGTCTATGTTTGTGTTGCTGCTGTGATCAGGAGCACTTGCGCAGAGCAGGATGCCAGCAAGCTGGGTGCTGGCCAAATACTATCCTTGCCCTCCTGCCACTGGGGAATATAATTAGCTGACGAGCTTCCATGGGAAGACATGGACAGATGGGCAGGATGGTAGACAGCAATTGCAGGAACAGCAGGTGCTTTTGCCGTGTCAAGGTTTCAGCAGTCACACAACAGTAGAGAATTTGAAGAATTTTTGTAGAAATAATTGTGTGCCAAAGCACCTAAGGGTGCTTGAAAAATTTCAACAAAACAGTGTTCCCTGGCTTTTGTGGAGTGACAGAAATTGAAACATTCAGTGCAGAAGGACCAGTTTCTATGTAGTCACTGCAGAAACCAGGGAGAAACTCAGCAGCCTGACTGCATGCCTCTGTGGCTCGCTGGCAGCCGACCTGCTGGGCTCCTAGGTCTTCGGGCTCTGAAGCGACCAAGAAGGCAGGCTGTGCGGGAGGCGCACACTCCCACATTTCCCTGTCATTAGTGCTGTCATTAGTAAAAAAGAATTCTTCCTACCTGAAATGAAACAAAAGATTAGAAGGCTGGAATCACCCCTCCATTCCCCAAATTAGCCTTTTTCATTGAGACATCTATTTTTTCTGGGGTAGCTGACAGTCAGTTTGGAAACAGAGCTGTATTTTAACCAGGAATCAGTCTTCAGGCATGACTGGTGACAGAAACACACAAGCTGAATGAGTTATTCCTTATCACTGCTTCCTGAATGCTACCAGTATTTTCTAGTGCTATAAAAAGTACTTTCTCTAGTAGGAAAAGACTTTTCCAAGTCAGGAAATGAAGTGCAAATCAAATGACCTGTCAGATTCAGGAGAAGATGTATATGTGTAGGGCTAGCCAAAAGGCAATCGTGTAAAAGGGAGAGAGGAGAAAAGAAGACACTACCTTAATCTTGCAGCAACGCTCTGAGTGCCATAGAGTACTCGGTACTTAATTATGCTTTGCTTGTACAAATGTTCTACCCCCATATAATCACATAAACCATTTAATTTCTTTTAAAAAGGATTAGCCACTCCACAGCCAGTGCCATTTATGATGAAACACACTATTTTCATCCAGAGTTATGAACTATTTTTGCAAAACAGATGACATGCAATTGTGAGATGGTTATCTGACCGTGCCTCCTGTTTTCTTCCCCACTCAGCAGACCACCTTCCTTCTCCTTCCTGGCTGTGTATTAGCTCTCTAATAAATAGAGCAACTGCTTGTTTAAAAAGTAGTTTATAGCTTATTTTAATGCAATTTAGCAAGTTAGCAGGGTTGGCACCATGTGACTGAGCATTTCTGCACAGCACATCGGCAGCCGTCACTAGGTTAGTCTGAGATCTTGTTTGCAGAAATATTCTGCCTAACGCAGGACATCCATCTCCTGTGGAATAAACCCCACACCCTGACCCCTTAAGTGTGAACAGGATCTACTGAAGAGATGGCTGGAAAGCCTCTGGAAAGCTATTTAATAGAGTCCACTTTCTTGCAAAATCTTGTTCTACCTCTTCTTTGTCCATTTATAAAGTGCTGTCCCTTGAGGGTTGTCACTGATGCATGCAATTTTGATATTCACCTTCTGTGAACTTTGTCTAACAAGTGCCTTTCCCTCCCATGTTCACATCAAGCAAATATAAAAATACTGTGAAAAAAGTAAAAAAAATCAACTCTCCTGCTGCAGGAGGCAACTATGTAATATGATGCCTTTCAGAAACATGTCAGGCTCCATCTTAAGCATGGCTTATTTTTTGCCCTATAACTGACGAGGAGGTTGCTTCAAAACCTCACTGCTTTGATGTCTTTTCAGCCTGATTACATGGTTATATGCAGTCGAGGACATGATGATCTATATATCCTGTGGTCAATTCATTCTCAAGTGTATACTGTACAAATCTTATCATTCTCCAGTTGCCCCCAGATCAGGCTCCTTCTGTCATCTAGTATTTCAGTTGTAAGCTTGTTAGAGGACAGACTATTGTTGCATTTGTCTAAAGTACTAGGTGTACCCAAGGAATTGAATGAATCATGTGCATTGCACTACTAAAGTCCGAATATGGACTTTGAAACATCAAGTGAAATGAAATAAAACAATTGCATGGCACAACTTATAAATAAAAATGAAGCAATTTCATCTTTTTCAAGCATTTTCCTACATCTTAGGAAAAACACGGGTGATTATGTATTTACATAAGAAACACCTCAACAGACGAAAAATAAAATAAGGTGCATCAGATATGAGGCTGATGGAGTAAATAGATGCAGAAAGACTTTTGGAAAAGAAGAAGCATTATATAAATGAAATGGAAGAATAGTTTGATACAGCTAGTAAGAAAGGTACTGACTGCTATTTTTCCCACTTAGGTATTTAATTTAGAAAACACGATTGTTTACAGTCACATATAAATGATATTACTGATTCACAGTCTATATATCCTCAATATTTCTCAATGTCAGGCTGAGTTTGAAAGTGTTGGTCTTCTTCTATGGTGTTTGAGCATGGCTATGATAAATAATACAATTCTAGTACTGCAGTAGAAAGGAGAACTGACCCAGGATTTCCTTAGTATTCCTCCAACCTTCTCACTAGCCTTTTTAGAAATACTATATACTCATGCCAATCACTTCATCTATTCACTGCCTAATGTAAACATATGTCTGTTTTTCTTTTTATCAAGATTATACTTTAATGCTTGTTTTTAAACTTTTATTAACTGTTTGCTGCATCAGAGTTCTTTAGCACGGCCATATTTGTCAAGAGAAGTTTAGGAAAACTTATCACACATGCAATTTATGAAAGAAAGAAATAAACCAGAATGAAATAAAATAATGAGATTGTGTAGCTGCGGATTGCAGAATACAAGAGACAGAAATGCACAGCATACTTGAATATTAAAGCATTCATCAACAATTTTAGTTATGGGAATTAGACAGGATGAGAGCTGGGGCAGAGTCAGGAATGAGGGAATCTTGTGAAATAACAGGTGCTTGGGATTCTTTGGGAACTTTGCTCACTCAGAACTATGAGATTTGATGAATTAAAATTAACAAAGAATTGGAGGAAAAAATAAAAACTCCTCCAATAGCTAACTGAAGCCACAAACCTGAGAAGTGGCAATTGAATCTGTATGCTTCTGCATGTGCAGCAGGGCAATGATGGCTAATTAACCTAATCAGATTTTCCTATTAGTATATGAAATCTGGTTGTATAGAGAATAAAATGAAATGCATTATAAGCAGCAGTTTACTTAACAATCAGCCTCATTTTTAGTAGGAGTCTATAATAACAATTCCTACCCTTCCAAATACAAACTAATGGAAACCTGACCTGTTTTCAGGACTTCACAAACAGCAATGAGGGGCAACATTTTGCATGCCACTGGGATTTGCAGAGTAGTTATTAGCAATTAATAGTCCAGCAAATGTTTTGTAAGTAGGGTAAGTAAGTCTTCTTTGTTAGACTTTTTGTAGATGAGTCTTCTTGGCAAAACCTCTTCATATTCTTTTGGAAATAGGAATAAAGAATGAAGACAGAAAGAATTATGTTTTGAAAAGTGATGAGGCTGTTTGAGTTCAGCATCCCTGAAGCAGTAGCTACTTACTCCATCTACACGTCTGAAGGAAAAGGAGTCTTTGGGGCCTCCTGCTCAAAGAAGACACTATGAACACTGGCCACATATATGCTGTACTTTTTCATTGACTTTTCCAGCACACAAACAAGTCAGTATTGAACTAAATATACCTGCCAGAAGTTTCTTGTCCAGATGACCCAGATGTCAGTCACTCCCTTTTCCCCAGTGAGCTGGAACAGTTATCTATATTAAAAGTTATGTGATTTTGGAGTCTAGAAGGTTTCTTCTTTAGTATTTGTCCAATGATGAGGAACACATGTATTAAAGTCTTGGACTTACAAAGACAGAGAAGCTAAAAGGAATATGGACTTTTGCACGGAGTGCATCAGTTTAGTGATACCACTATTAGTGGGTCTTGACAATCAGAAAGGTGGCAATAATGAAAGCTTATCTATTTATTAGCCTACCTTCCTAAGTAACTGAGCTTATTCTAGGATGCTGCACAGGTATGTCCAAGCTTCAGTTCTCTTCTCAATAACTTTCAAAACTGTTCAGTTTCAGCCAAATTTGACAGAGTGGTGAAGGCCTCAAAGACTTTGCATTTCCACAGATTTCACAAATATAGGCTGTGGAAAGACAGAGAGACCTTACTAATCCCTTACTGAAGGAAAGAAACTGCATCATGAGCTGAAATCATACTAGGTGCCAGAGAATCTGTGCAGAAAAGAGGTACTCATGGCCAGTGATTTGTATTTCACAACTGACTTTCAACTGAACATCCCAAAGGGTCACTATCAAGGGAAGAGTCCCCTCCTCATTCAAGGGTTTGCTCCTAAGGGGATTCTCTGGCACTCAGTAATAATTAAAAAAACCTGGCCAACTGAAGTTTTTCTCATAATTCATATCATTTCTTTCTCCTCAGAGGGTTCTCTAAAATCCACTGACACTGTGAGTTCATGCTGCAGCCTTCATGTAATTCAGCTAACCATAAGATACCATTGGAAACCAGTGTCCTCTAGTTCTGGAATTACTTCTTAAAACTTTTTGTCAGAGTGATACTTTCTCTACAGCTGTTAGCAAGTTCAATTTTAATGAAACTATCAATCATGGCTCTTCCTCCCTCCCACCACTATTTTATATGATGGGCAATTTGTAGATTCCAAACCAGCAGAAATATTCCTGTCTTACTCTTTTGTACAATTTGCTGATGAAAGAAAGAAAGAAACAAACAAACAAAAAATCCAAACTATAACCTGACAGAGGAATTCATTGCTACAATTTAGGGAGACGATTTGGCAAAATTAATGAGGTGCCATTACCACAAGAACATAGGCTGTTTTCTGCATAATTACTACTATTTATATAACCATTGCATCCAATGTATTATTTTCACATGCTAGAAGCAACTACGAGGGCCCTTTGTGTTGGTGTGCATGCATAATACATTTCAGTGTCCAGGCACACCCTGTAGGTAATGAATAAAGACCAGTTTAAGGTCACAGAGCAGCTGTCTATTGGTTCTCTCAAGAGTGAGAAGTAGAAATAAAACAGGATGTGAATTAATAAGCTATTAATTTTATTATAATTTCCCATTGTTGTTAATCAACAACAGCTGTGTGGCAAGTTGTGAGACACCCACTTCTGGAATGAGACCGTTCCAACTGCATTGAACATATGGGATCCTAAAAAGAGGCAGATACGGCATTGAGAGAAAAATCACATCCCCATCCCCTCTTCTGTGAGGGAAGTTTGTTTCTTGCTTAGCTGTATACAGCATCAGTACCTGTTCTTGAGTAATGCCAGTACAGGTATGTGGGTATGTGTACATTTAATTCTCTACGCTACCTAATACATACTGATGCCGTCAGGGACGAACTGCTCGTAGGCCCAAGGGAAAAATATTCTAATATTGCTTTAAATCAAGCAGGCTAGAATTTGTGGGCAGGTGTGTGTGTATACACACTTGTGGAGATTTATTGAAAATGTATCTTCACTTCAGAATAAATCTTGCTACAGTTAAAAAACAAAATGTCTAATCACTGTTCCTAATGCAATCACTACCCCCAAAACAAAGCCAAAACATTGTCAGAGTTCTTTTCTATGCTGCTGACAGAATTTGTTCAAGTTCTTCACACTGATGTTAGTGCAAAACACTTGCAGATATTTTATTCTGCTAGTAGAAGTAAGAGAAATGCATCACCATCTTAAAGACAGGTAACCACAGCAGGCTGGAATATGACTTTCTACTATGAGGGGTCAGAGCAGGGTGAGAGCAGACACTGCTTGGATGGGACAAACTAAACTGAGACCTCTGAAGATTAATGAATATGGGTCTGATCCATGGCACCGTGAAATCAACAATTCCCACTGACCTTAATGGACTTTCCCTGGGCTAATATAAAGCAATTACTTTAAATGGCACTAATCAGACCAAACTGACGCAATATGGTAGAGTTTTTTTCCCCTTAGTGACCTCTTTGCCCTATCCAGGAAAAGTGACTCTCTCTTAAGTCGTTTAGAAAATCTTAATATGATTTTTCTTCACTCCATTCAATTCCACTTGATCCTGTTCCTCTATGAAATGACTGCACCTCACCTATGTCACACCCAGCAGTGTACCGTGAAATCTCTGTAAAAGGAAAATGTGCCTTTTTCGCTATTTAACTGATGACAATAGGTTAAAGTAGAAATAAAAAGACAGTTAAAAGCTCTGAGGAACAGTCTCTGTGTTGCTCTGTAGTAGCTAAACTTTCCAGCTCCACAAGAGAGAAACCAGTAAGGGAAACCAAAGGGTTGCTGATGTTAGGAAAATATTCTTAATGTGCTAACCTAACAGGCTTTTCAGTGCACCTTGAGTCCACTGTCATGCATGGCCTTGGTTACCACATGAGATATCTTGTACTACACAAAGATATTTTACCTTATTTTATGTTCTGGATCTTCCAGGAGTGCACCTTCTATTCTAAGGCATGCTACATAATAGCAAATGCAGATACGATTTGCAAATGGAAAAATATTTCAGGCTTATGGTCTTGGTCAGTGCTGTTAGAAATGTCTCAGGTGGATTAGTTTTCTGTTCCTGCCTGTAGAAAGGAAGAGGATAGGGAGATTTTGGCTGGTGGTGAGGACTATCCCTCCTGGGCAAGCCCCAAAACTGTGCTATGTGTGGGCAGAGCTTGCCTGTGTGGAACCCAGCACATCAACAACTCAGTGCCTCTCTGCCCTGTCCCACTGCATCAAAGACAGTGCCTAGATAAGCAGAAGCCATCAGCTGGATGTGTGAATGCTCAGCAATTGGGAGCCTGTTCTAGGCATGTCTAAGCAACTCTTACAGCTTGGTTGAGGTTGCTGGATATTGGTTAATTTTCGTAAAATGTTTGATGTTCTTTCTTGTGAAATTTAAGAGCTGTTTTGTATACAGCAGTTTCTGAGAGTCAGCCTTCACCAGCAGTTTGTGTGAGATCCATCTTATCTGATTCTGCATGCCTACCACTGAGCTAGTTGGCCTGCAGTCCCTGCTAAATGCAGGGAACTAGATGTTCTTAAGGCACTATTGATCATCTGATGTGTTGCAGATGTATATCTTGGAATGAGCTGATTCCCACCTTAGAATTGTCTCTATTTTTTCTGTTGTCTAGAAAAAGAGCCTGGAGTCACTGAGTGAAATTCTGTGTTGGACTACTGAGATTGCATGAGCATAGTGAATTTATAATCTACTAAGTTGGGAGACCTTACTTAAGATGTTAGCTCCAAGAACAGCCTGGATGGTCAGCTGCTGAAGTGGTGTACTCTGCTGGATGGGACTTAATGAAGAACTAGATCCTGTCTGATATGCTGTGGCAGGACTGATTTCCACCTTCTAGTCCCAATTTCCAACTTCAGCACTGATCTCTCAGGCACACCCACCAGAAGCAAACTCATTACCTGGCCCATGTGTCTGCTGTGGCTGTGAACTGCCTTTCTTACTCATGTCCCCAGGCTGCCTCACAAAAACAGTTCCTAGGGTTTGATCCAGGAATTAAACAGGAAAGAGGGGGAGTAGTGCGGACAGCACAGCCTGGTGGGCTATGGGACCTGGGCGGCACATGTGGAGCCTGAGGATGCACATGCTTCTGCTTTGCACTTCATTAAAGAGAATAGGTGGGATAATGCATCTGAAGAAACCAAAGCAAGAGTAACAGCTAAGATATTCACAGCAGCTGTCTGATCCATGCAATACTGTTCTGCTTTTGAAACCAGCTGTGACTTCCATCCTACACTGCCACAAGGGTCCTTCTCTCTGCAAGGGACCACAGAGATGAGCAGTCCTCCCACAGCAGTGCCAGGGAGCCTGCAGGGCAGAGAGGAAAGTGGTGGCTGGGAGATGGGAAGAGGAAACAGCGCTGAAGCACCTGATGGAAAGAGTGCAAGAAAAAAATCAGGGCCCTGAGTGCACCCCTCTGTCCTGCCTGCGCTCAGGGCCAGCTCTGACAGAGCTGCTGGTGGCCTTGAAGCGGGGTTGGAGTGCATGGGGGCTGTCCCCTGGGGGTCCCCTGTGCATGGGGGCTGCATTTTGGCCCCGACCCTCATCAGAGGCCTGCCTGTACCACCATCCAGAGCCTACACTCAGCTTGCTCTCTGCCCTGAACTGGCTGCCTCCATGTGCACCATGCGTGATGACACTGGTGCCTGGGGGTGCTGCCCGAGGCATGGCGGAATGGCACTGGGGGCACCAGGATGCACAGGGAGCTGGGTGCTGCAGCTGCAGCTGTGGGGTTTCACCAAAGCAGCCTCTGGGGATGCCCCTCAAGGGTATTTTGGAAAAAAATGCTCAGGAAAAGCCTTACATGTGAGGCTGGGCAATCAATTTGATGAACATAACCCATAACATAAAGCCCAACTTCCTCCTTAATAATGGAAAACAGAGATTACTTGTGATTTGTAAACTTCACAGCTGGGACAACCTGATTGACTTTCAGGGAATGAAAATTGGTGTCTGCAGAAATTGCAACATGGAAGCAGCAAGTATGGAGAGCTAACAGCAGCTACAGGCATTGCCTATTTGTCCAGTCAGCATACAAACCAATACACAATGTTGATGGGCAATAACTCATCATATGTTCTTGTGACATTTCACTAAAACCCTCATCAGTCGGGTTGGAATAGCTTGGTCCAGCTATTTGGGTCAAAGGCATCTGCACAGACTAAGCTCATCAATTATATATCAAGGTATTACCTTTGGCTACTTGAAAGTTAATAAATTAATTTGTATGAGGTGGCAGGATTTGATGGTAACAAATGGCATTTCAAAAGCGTAGAAAATAAGACCATTTCTGTGTTTATTAAGAATAAATGATGTGTATTAAGATGCTTACTTTCCATTTGCCAGAAGAAATGAAAAAAAGCACATTTGGTAGAGAAAATAACTTCTTGATTCCCTCCCATGGATTGTTTGATTTGGGAAACCTGCATAATACGAGTCATTATGTACAGATACACATCAGTAAAACCAGTGCTGTTTATGTAATTGAAGTTTCTGTACATATGGATTTTCTGGGTGGCTTCTAAATAACTTTGTAGAAATTATAATGTTTAAAAAGGATTCCTGAACCAATTAATCTCTTTAAAATATAGATAATCTACAGCTATAGAACCCTGGAGGATAACTTTTAAAATTACAGGGAAATAAAATTCAACAGAAATTACCATAGAGCATGCAGAATTTAACAGAGTGCTAAAAATATTCCCTAGGACCCTTTTAGCTTCCTCCCACTGAAAATCTCTCAGACTTTTCTGAAGGGTGGCTATTTTATCAAGATGGCACAGGATGTGATTCTAGTTTTGCGTAGCTGGAAAATGCATTAACACAACGATCCTCTTCCTTCTACACTTCTCACAGCCTGTGTGGCAGAACGGTGTGCTGCAGCACCCTCCCCACCCCTGAACTGTGAACAGTCCTTCCCCCTGGCTTGCCCACTGATACTAAATGTTTAAAGCAATACTGCCTTTCCTGGGGTCAAGTCAAAATAGCCAAATAGCCCTTCTGACCCAGACTCCTCACCTGAGGAGTCCTTGGCCTTCCTTGCTGAAGCAGCAGCATGTTTCGGCAAGGCTTCCCCAAGCCCATCTCTCCGCAGCTCGCCAGCTCAGTGTTTTAGACAGCACTTGTTACTGCTTGAAATGGTTTGAAAAGAGGAAAGAAGGGGCCCTGCCATGTGAACAGTTGTCTGTCTGTAATCAACCAGGAATTTCTCCAGCGATTGCTGGGACTTTGTGGGCCTCAGTGTGAGAGCAAACTGGCACAGCAGGTCCATCTTCACCAGTCTGGTTCATTCAGCTGCTGCCTCAGGAGGCTGTTGTTAAGAGCCACCTGTTTCACTAAGATCAAAGTGTGTTAAATGTGTAAGTTTAGCTGTAACTGGCATGTGCAGAGGAGAAAGTCTGGAAACCTGTTTTGTTTGCTCTTAGTTTGAAGCCGCAATTCCTGTGACTTCCCCGTGCTCTTGTGCCTGAAGCTCCATGCCTGCTGCAGGGTGAGGAAGAGCAGGTCAGTGAATGCCTGCGTGGGGATGGGCTCGCTTTGCAGAGATGCTTACAGAATGATAAATCACTCTGCCAAGCGAGAGCGAGTGAATTGCAATGCAAACAGTAATTTCATTAACTTAGTGGATAGGCAGGAAGAAATGTTGAGATCAGAAAAGCAGTTGATTGGTAGAATAAGAATGGTGTTTCCTTCATTGGCCCAGAGAGTGTTACTTTTTCTTCGCAGTCTCCTGGAAATTGCCCATCTCAATTTCACTGCTAAGCCATGTGCCCAGCTGCTCCCATATCATAAAGCCTCCAAGGGGCCCTATGCTCTCCTTTGGAAATCGTGGGGAAATCAGTTGGTTGCTGAAGGTCTTTGCGAAAAGGTTGAATTAGGGGCCCCAAATGGCAGAACTGAACAGAGGTTGTCTTAGATTAGTTGGCTGGCAAACCTGAAGGAAAAGGGTGACACTAAGTGGGGACCTGCTCCCTTCCCACTCCTGAGGCATTGCAAAGCCTTGCAGGACACAGGGACAATTTGGAAAGTCCGCCTTGTCCTTGTAAACTTGATCTCCCTTTGTACCTTGCTCCCTCTGGTTTGCTATTTCAGCTAGATCAGGCTTTCCTCCCCACATCTATACAGATGTAGAAGGCTACAGGTGGCCATGTTTTGGGAATACACACATTTGCATGTGAAAGCAGGAACAGAGAAAGTATATGCATAACTTTTGTGGCAGAAGGTTATTTCTGTGGTCATCTCTGAAGGGACAAGTTTCTCATGACAGTTTTCCAGCCATCTCTCACCTCCTGAGAGCTGAAGTTCACGACCTCAAGACTGCTGTAGCTCTCTCTTATTCCCAGCAACCCTCACTTAATGCATTCTTGCGAAATGACTTCATCTTTAAGTACTTTAACCTCTCTGTAGCCCTGTACTGTGGCTCATGGGACATTCTTACACTTACCTTATGCGAAGGTAGCAGCTGCTTGACAAGGCGGCAGCACATCTTTGTCTCCTGATTCAGAAAGTCATTTGAGTGATAATGCTTTACCAGGCAGAGCTGAAAGTACTTTTAAAGCGTTTCATGTATGTAGTAGGACTAGGCAGCATTATTTATCAACCAGGTCACAGACTGCACTTAGGACAATCCTCGGTCCTCCCAGGAAAGTATCGTGCAGGGTAACAACGCAGAGCATGATGGGTCACTGTAGCTCCTGCCGCCATAGATGTGAGAGATCACTCCACAGAAGGAGCTGGCATTTCAGGTAAGCAGAGGATAGCCCCAGCAATGCTTTTTTTGCGTATATATATGCAGATTCTGCACTTCCTTTTGCTTCCATTGTGCTGCCATTGAGGTCTAGTTTACACCGGGCTGTCTGTGGTATCAGAGCTGCAGTGTAATATTTATCTGTAAAGGAGACTGTAGTACTGTGCTAGTGGTCAGGGTAGCTCTTATTAGTTGCAAACTGGGAAGAACACTTCTGGTTTCAGCAGAGGAACTGTACTGGGGGAACTTGACTACTACAGGAACGAGGCCTCAGCCATGATGCTAACTTTACTGCCCAGTGTGACTGGGTTTCAGAGACTGATCCCAATTCACACTAGTTCTGCTCAAAATCCTGGCATCCTCTACAGCAGCCCTCCTGTAGGATTACTTGTATTTGCAACCCTGTATAGCACATGCTGTCTGCATGTTCTTCAGCTCCGGTCTGGGACATGACAGGCAGCAGCAGGGTGACTCAGGGGCAGGTTGAGACATCACTCATTGCTTTGCCCCACAGCGGAGTTACGGCAGACAGGCAAACCAATATGAAGGCCAGTCCTTCTGCTAGTAATTCTGTTTGGAAGCTTTCTTTGCAGAAGACTTTTAGAAAAAAACACTTGCCTCCTTCTTCATCCTGTATGTATTCAAATCCCTAAATATGCAGCAGTACTAAGAGTTAAGAAAACAGACAAGCATGTCAGCTGAGGTGATATACTGCTAGCAAAGTAAACTGAGTTTATTTTCACCACATATTTGTATTTGGACTTGGGAAGAGTATATGAGAGACAGTACTCTGCTGATGAAACTTGGAACACTGGTAGACTCAGAATAAGGTTATTTATATCTGTTAAAAAAGATTTAGAAAACTGTATGCACAATGTAGCACTTGAGTATAAATCAGAATTCATATACTTGGAAAAGAAAACTGAACATGTTTGAATCCACAGGTAGTTTAGTCCTGTCCTTCATGTAGACATGCTATATGAATTTAAAACCCTAAAGAGCAAAACATCTCCATTTCTGAATGAGACACCTAAACATTCATTCTTTCACCACTGCAAGGACTTAGCACATGTGTAGGGAGAAACTAAATTTCAACGCTGAAATCAGTAATGTAGGTTAGGACATCCAAGTAGGTTTTGAATACCTCCAGAAAGGCAGACTCCACAGCCTCTCTGGGCAACCTGTTCCAGTGCTTTGTCACCCTCACAGTAAAGAAGTTTTTCCTCATGTTCAGATGGACCTTCCTGTGTTTCAGTTTGTGCCCGTTGCCTCTTGTCCTGTCACTGGGCACCACTGAAAATAGTCTGGCCCCATCCTCTTGACACCCTCCCTTAAGATATTTGTATACATTGACAAGATCCCCTCTCAGTCTTCTCTTCTCCAGGCTAAACAGGCCCAGCTATCTCAGCCTTTCCTCATAGGGGAGATGCTCCAGTCCCCTCATCATCTTTGTAGCCCTCCACTGGACTCTCTCTGGTAGTTCCATGTCTCTCTTGTACTGGGGAGCCCAGAACCGGACACAGTACTCCAGATGTGGCCTCACCAGGGCTGAGTAGAGGGGGACGATCACCTCCCTTGACCTGCTGGCAACACTCTTCCTAATGTAGCTCAGGATACCATTGGCCTTGGCCACAAGGGCACATTGGTGGCTCGTGATTAACTTGTTGTCCACCAGGACTCCCAGGTCTTTCTCTACAGAGCTGCTTTCCAGTAGCTCAGCCCCCAACCTGTACTGGTGCATGGGGTTATTCCTCCCTAAAAGAAGAAGTGAGCAGAAGAAGTGAGTAAAAAAAGAGAAAAAAAGAAGAACTGAGCAGAGCCCCAGCAATCATCTCCTCATGTTCAGTGTGCTCAGAAAATGGAGTGGAGGCTGTGGAGGCGGCAGCTCATTTTCTGCTCAGTCTTGTGACCCCCAGTGGTGGGTGAATGAGGAAGGTTCCAACATCTTCTCACACCACTGGCCAGAGGTGCAGATCAAGTTCAGCTTCAAATCTAATGTGATTTTGTTTTTTCTTTTCTGGAATTTCTTGAATTCATTTGTATTTTCTCAATATGGTAGCTTTTAAATGACTAATTATTGTTAGTGTCCATGACCTCCATCAGGACTGAGCTCTTCTGCACCAGGTGCTGTGTGAGCCCTCAGGAGCAAACAGACCTGTATTTTCTTGTTGAGGTTTGATAGGGAGCGATATCAGCTATTGTGGGAAATAAGGATACTTTGACCCTTGAAGGATTTACTAGTAAACTGCATGATGGTGTTAGATATCATTTCACACGATGACTGCTTTTATGGCACCCAGTCAATAGTATAACTAATTAGTTATATTTAAACTCTATATAGGTATTTGAGTAGTAACTATAGTAAGTGAGCAGCAGTTCATCATTTAAGAGTATTCCGCAATAAACATCTTCTGTTTATTTGCTTGGTGATTTTCTAGAAGAGAGCAGCTTGCTTTTTTGTTATTCAATTATATGGATATTCTATGTGTATATGAGTTTATTGTGCATTTATTTTAAAAAGAACTTAAGAAGGGAAAGTCAGAAAAATGTTCTTGCAGTCTGTGTGCTGAGGTAAGAAATTACTAGTTTTTCTCCCCTTATTAATGATTGTTTCCATATATTTTCTAGTGGTGACAGCACAGTGCAAAGATAGGAGCTTGTCTATCATGAGGGATAAAAGCAAACTGGATTCCCATCTAGACATGAGAGGAAGAAGGAAGGAGAAATGGAATAACGTGTCATGCTTTAAGTATATTGTTTACAGTATATTGTCTCACATTACAGTATCTGTGTCTTGAAATACACTTGTCTCTCATCATTTTGATTTTTACATCTACATTCATCTGTAACTGCAGATTAAGAGCTGCATTTCATCTTCTCCTGCTTGGCAGTTCCTCATTTAGAAAGACTTCCAGCATGCCCATATTTGCCCTCCCGTCTTCAGAACGTGCGAGTTGCTGATCTTAACGGGTGAGTGCAGCCAGATATTGCAGCTCCTTCAGAAAAGCACTGGGGCTGTAAGAAAAAGAACCCACTTCAGCCCACTGCACTTCTCTGAATTTGCTTTGAAGGCATCTTTACATTGAAGAGTAATTGCTTGGGTTTGTTATAGATAACAAATGCAGGTTACTCCAGCCGACACATCTGCACTTCAGAATGTCAAGATAATTCTCAATTACAGGATGCAGCCAATGAGTCTTTATTTTCTAGGTGCAAGAAATCTGTACTCATTGAAAATCACTTATTTAATCAGTTCTGGTCTCACTGACTTTTGCATCGTTTTTGCACAGTCCACTCAGTGTAATGTGGTCTTTTTGTTTGTTTCATAACATCCCCTCCCATTCAGTTCAATTTATTAATGTTCATACTGCCTGTTGCCATAGCAGTTAAAAATAGAGATATCAGAAAGATGCCCTAATTAGAAAAACACATACTCCCTGCAATAAGAAGTAGCTTTTGATCTACTATGTTTTTCTGGACCAGAATGGTTTTTGTTTTCATGCTGTGAACAGGAGGCTGGTGCAGTGGTGAGGGCATGAGTTTGCATTTGCACAATCAGTCTGCACAAGTGTCTGCAAAGAGTTGCTAAATCTGAGTGCCCATACTTTATACACACTTTGCTCAGGTCCAAAGGAATACGTGCAGAGGGGCAACTTGACCTCCCAAAGGCCCTTGGAGTGCTTGGAGGCCAAGTTCTCATCCCAGATGCCAGGATGGGAGGATTAAGCCTCTCTTTATGAAAGGTTCCTGTTTCAGGGGTGGATTTAACAGAGAGGCAGGAGGGACCGTAGCCTTGCGGGCCCACGCAGGGACATATAAAGGCCAGGGGGGCACACATGGTCCTGGTCACATCACATGAACACGTGCTTACCAGGAGCTAACTGCACTGACCTCCAGACAATGGACTCATGTCGCTGGTCTCTGCTCTGTTTCCTTTCCCCGTTGTGAATCACGGCTGGGCTTATCTGTGGGAGGAAACCTGCTGAATTAGGTATTAGTTATATGTTACTGTGGTAACTATACAATCTAGGAAATTTTGTGATAAGACACAGGAGCTGGCTGAACTGACAGGCTGGGGTTAGCTTAGACCTCACTGTGGAAATGTGGACATCCAAAAAAATGAACTGTCTTGTTGTACTTGCCTTAGTGGTTAAACCCGGCTACCTGCTCATGGTGGCAGGGATGATGTTACTGACATAGGAAACTAACCTCAAGTGACCTGTCTGGACAGATTGGCAGAAGGGAAAAAAATACAATGAAGCTGAGATACTGTGTAATCTCTAAAGTTACTAACAGAAAAGGAGAATATCGGAGAGATGGGATGACTTTTGAATGTGCATTACCATTTAGATATTATTTATAAAAAAAACATATAAATAGGGGACTGTGAGCAAAGGAAGAAGTTGGCTCTGCAAAGTTACACTCTGACAAGTATTTGCTTGTGGGAATTTGTCCATGGCATATCCTCAGAAGCACCTGCAAGAGAGTCCTGACAAAGCAGATGAGGACAGGGAAATACTTCAGGTGGCTGTTATTACTTGTAGGTTTTGTTTTTGTAACTTTGTTCCCAATTCAATAGATGAATTGCATTGCCCCTGTCTTCTGTGACAATAAATATGATTATGATAATAAACATAGAAGGGGTCTAGCGACAAACATGGTTATAAGGTCAGCTGACTCTGGGGGAACCTGTATGTACTGGAACAACAAATTACTTAAAGACTGGACTCGGGGAACACCGGCTGGCCATGACTCGCAGGAGAGATGTTGGGCACTTTCTTCATGCCTCAGAGGTCAGTTTGGGGACTGGTGACAGTGAATACTTCAAACTTACATACACTGACTTTCCCCGGAGTTCCCTCCGGAGTGAAACAAAATACAAATGCCGTATGCTATGCTCAGGCACTCCGTTTAGATGTGAGCTTTCTCAGTCACATTTACTTCAAGACCTGAGGTGAACTCTTGTCCCTGGTTAACTCACCAAGAGTTTGATGACTGACTTCACTGAGGCCATGTTTTTGCGCTGTGCTTGCCCCTGCCATGTATCTATCTATCTCTATGGAAACTGTGACATGAAGACAGTAAGCAGAGATGTATTAGCACAGGGAAGCTTTTTGTGGGGAAGCAGTTTGCATGAAAGTTCTCATCACATTAGATGGGTGACTGGTGGCTGTTGTTAGCTCTCTGAGTCATGCTGGAGGGTTTCAGCCCTGTTGTTATTCCTGTATTCTGCAGATAGTATAGAAAGGCAAATCATAGAGAAAAAATAGAGCTCTTTTTTTTTACATTAAGCATAAGCAGCGAGCTTAACGGGGAAAATCAATATGACTGAGTGCAGATCAGAAGAGTCTGTATTCTGTACTGGTTCAGTTGCAGTAATTGTTAACAACTGTTGTACCCTACTTATTTATTGAAGTGGCTTGCTAATGTGTGTATGCTTTGTAGGTATAAAAACATTAGTAAATAACAGCCCACTATGGGGTTCAATATTGCTTGTATCACAAACCACATTTCCCTTTCCAGCAACATATTTGTATCAATGCCAGTTTCCAATTAAAAGCTATAATTTTATACGTTGCAATTTTTGCATGTTAACAAGCATTTTTCACCATGCAGATTACAAGAAACATTTTGAGTTCTCTGCCAAGTGAAATGACGTGGTTTGCTCTAGTATGACATAACATTAACTGCTAAGAAACACTCAAAGAAGCTATCCCTCCTTTTTCCCTTTACAGCTTGTGTCCAGGTACCCTAAGAGGTTGGTCAGGGGGTCTTCCCATTACGTATATAATGAAGATTTTCTTTCCTGCTGCCTGCCTGGAACTCCATTGTTCCCCATGACTCGGTTTTATGAGGACAAGACCAGGAAGGGAAAAGCAATATGGATTATAACTCGCCCCTAAACCTTGGGATAGGGTCCACAAATCTGTGCTACAGTGACTACTTCCCAAGTACATATGGCTTTCAATTGGCTTTTTTTGTGCACAGTGACACCTAAAGAGTGTGCAGTTTTGGAAAATGGAATTTCTGAGGCAGAGTGCTGGGTGAGATGGGGACTTTGCACAGAGCAAAGCAGGTTTCCAGTGGCTCCTTGAGCTCCCCTTACCCTCCTACCTGGAGGCCATGTTGGCACTGGGGGCTCTGCTGGGCTGGCTGGGCCTCCCCAGGACCACTGCTGGGGAGGGGAAGGGGCAGGCAGCTGGGAAATGGCTCCGCAAGGGGCTCTGGGTCTTCAGCACCACCCAGAAGATAGGGAAACAGTGGCTTCTCACACCTTGCTGTGTTTCATTTTGGGTGAATTCCCCATGTTTTGGCTGTACCACCATGAGGAGAGTTGAATGAGATGTTGGATGAAGTGCAGGTAAACTGGAGCGTGCCAAAAGGCTGAAAGCAACGTTAGTACCGGATGACTTGAAGACATCATCCCTGAGGCATCGGTTGAAAGAATTGCCTTTGTTTAGTCTTAGAAAGAGAGGATGGGGATATCATAACAGCTTTCTAACATGTAAAAGATGACTGTGAAAGGATAACATTTAATTGTTTTCCATGTCCAGCTGTTTTCCACTACTTACAAGGATTAATCAGTTTAACTGCAGAAAAGAAGACTTAGGTCCTATTTGAGGAAAATTTTTCAACTCTAAAGACAGTTGGCGACTGAGACATAGGTGGCGTTGGTACCCCCTTCACCGATCTGACAGGACCCTTTCTCTGCCAGTGTGGGGCAGGGACCAGATGGCCTCTTGAAATTCTCTTTTGCAGATGATTCCTTCTCTGGTTACTCCGAAACAATATTTCAGTTTCCCAAGAACAGCCCATTCCATGATAATAGCAAAATATGGAAAATAAATAGAAGACAGTGGCACTCTGATGCAAAAAGGAACAAGCTCTTAACTAGAGGGCCATCAATAGACCCTATGCAATCTTGAACAGTTTTGGCTTATTCTTTTGTAAGCAAAAAGGTTAATAAGCAATTTCAAATGTTGGCCTTTACATCATACCAGAGGAAAGGTAAGGGACTGCATGCACAAGACTCTGCACATGCTGCAGTGCTCAAAGCCTTGGAGAATGCTATAAGTTTCTTTAATGTAACACCAAGTTCTGCAAATTCGAATATGTCATTTTAGCTTTTGGAGAAAGTTGTTTTCTTACTAACTTTTCATGGAGATGCTGAATGGCTCTTAATGGAGCATCACATACATTTCTATGCAGGGACTGTTGAACAATTTCATACCAATTATTAGGAGTGAGAGAATCTCATCAATATAGGTTGACATCTATGTCTAAAGAAAAATGTTAATCTTATATAGGCAGGACACGATAATGAGATGGAGCTCCACAAATGCTAATATAATCCTCTACTTGAACATAAATTGGGATCTGGTATTTATTAAATGGCATAGTCTGAAAATGGACTTCAAATGGGCAAAAAAGTACAATTAATCTGTAAAAGAATTCTGTGTATTTGAATGCACAACATATATTTCATACAATACCAGCTCACAAAAGCCAGATTTGTTGCTGTAGGTGAAAAGGAATTGCTGAATTTAATATATAATTTTAACATATATATTTTGAAATTCCTGATGTAGGTACTTTTGATGCTCTTGGTGTGTTTGTGAGACCAGGTATGGCCTAGAGCTATACCAGAATGGAGGTAATTACATTTCCCTACTGCCAGTAAAAATTAACCACCCAAGGAGAAGAGAATTAAGCATTACCAACTGCTTAGTGACAAAGAAAGCTTGAAGGGATATTGTGAAATTAATTCCTCTTCTCCATCACCATACTGTAAATGAAGTGGATGTAATGGAACATGAGTTTAATGTGCCTGAAGCAATTCCCATTGTAGCAAGTAGAATACTTTCTGATAACTTCACTGGCATTTTTGTTCAGCCTACAGAAATTCTTTGCGCTAGCCAGAATAAACATTTTCTAAAAAATAAATGAAAAAAATGAAGCCACATAGACATGGTTTCTGAGTTGCAACCACCCCTCTTTTCTTAAGAAAACCAAGAACAATTTTAAGAACAAGAAGATTATATTATTTGTGAAAATAATTATAACTGTGTAGTGTAATGTAATGTTGCCAGTGGCAACACTGTTCAAAATTTATGAAAGGTAAAGTTTTATTAACGAGCCTTGAGATACATCAGGAACACCAAGGGACACTGTAAAACCAAGGTGGTAATTGCTTTTTTCAAAAATAAAATGTTCTGCAATCACCTTTTGTTTTTTTGACTGTGGCTTTTTTATCTATATTTATTGTTATTCTCTTATGAGAAAAATATACCAAACAGTACTCCTAATCCTCCTAGCCATTATAGCTTTTGCCCAGTGTTATAAGGTTGCACATTCTCAGACAAAGTCTGGATCACATTGTGACTGTAGAGCTCTAACAGCTCTGGAGCTGAAGTCTCCTCAGTCCCCTCATGCTGCAAGCCATGGAAGGCATCCCAGTGCTCTTCTGAAGCTCTCCATCTGCATTGGCCACTACAGTGAAGGAAAACATCCTCTCCCATTCTTTATGTATGTCTTGTGCTTGGCCATCTTCTACAGAAAAGCTTGACTGTATCCAGACTTCTGCCAGGCACATAATGGCAAGCATGCTGTATGAGCGTGGCAGCTGCCCTCGACTCCTTTGGGGGTCTGTGGAGAGTGGCAGGTCTCTCAGGCAGAAGGTTCACTTTATCCAAGCTGAGATGGCAGTGATCATGGAGGACATCCTAACTCGGTCATCTCTGTTAAGTACCTGAAGCTAATGGGATGGATTGACCTCAATACTACATTGATAGCTTTAGGTTTTGACTCTTTTTTAACAATTGGAGCCACTGTCATTGAAGCCTTTTGTTCTGCTGAGTCACTTCTTTCAGAAGTGCTAGCAGTGGTTTAGTATTTTTGAGTAGTGCCTATCAAATACCACTCTCCCCAAATAAGAGTTGAGCGTTGGGTGTGTGTTCTTATCTACAAGAGAAACTTGTTTCAAGAAACAAGCAAGAAACAAACATTTCAAAATGATCCAAGTGAAATAGTTGAATTGAGCTAATCCATTTTGGGAAAGGGTGAGGTCATAGCTTTTGAGAGTCTGACTTTGCACCCTAATTTATGAGGGTATACCTCCAAAGTTTGCATGCAATAAGGGAACTGTTCCTGACTCAGGTCCCTATTATCACCTCTTAAAGTAACTTCTGCTGACTTTCATGATTTGAATGCACTTAGCATTATGGTTTGCCTTGCTGCAAACAGCTTGCTACTGTGACACTTCTCTGCCAGCAAGCAGGGTTATTGGGGTACCATCTTTCTGAGCAGCTGTCACTACCACTCACTTAGGACTCCTGAGATGAAAATACTATTATGGGGAATGTTGGACAGCTTTATAAAGAATATCAAATCACACTGATACTCACAAATTAGTTAGATATCCAAAAACATCCATAAAACAGAATCCTAACTTAGCATAAAGAAAGGAGCATAAAACAGTGCATTGAATGTAAGCATCTATTAGGAAGAGAGACAGAAACAGAAAACACCATGAGATAGACCCCTGTTGTGCCTCCATTTTCAATATTATGTGCAGTTCTGGTTTCCACATCTCAAAAAGAATAGGGAGGATTGCAGGAGAGATGCAAGAGAAAGTGAACAAAGGTACTGAGAGGTACAAAGTGGCCACTGCCTGTGCAGTGGTTTACTACGACTCTCTAGCCTGGAAAAGAGATGACAGAGGAGCAGTCCTTGTGTCAAGGACAGTGGGGCCCATCCCAGCAGAGCTTTGCAACTCTTAGTAAAATCTCTCTAAGTTTTATTTCTCTCTTGCACTAACTGCAGGTTAGGCACCACCACACACTGGAGCAGGATGCACATGAAAATAGGATGTATATGCATCTGTGCGATATTCCCCACTGTGGCTTTCACTGGCTGTCCCCAGACTCAAAGGAGATGGGCAAGTGGCTGCTTCGAGCTGAGCCTGAAAACCAGTACACAGAAGAAAATTACCATGTTTTTTGCAAGATAATAGCCTTTTTTCCTGTTTTCCAATATATGACAATTAAATATTGTATTTTTAGTATGGCTGATGTTTGAACTATATTGTTCCTTTCAACTGCCGTTGCATTATATGCATGCATGCATGCACACATGCATAGAAGTGCACACGCACACTCACGAACCCATGAAATTACCCCAATTTTTTTCTGTTGAGACCCCCACCACCTATAAAGCATTAAAGTCACCACTGCTGAGGTTGGTATGACAGAAGTTTATAAAATGTTAAGTTGCCCAGAGAAAGTGAATAGAGAATGGCTGCTCACTGTCTCATCTAATAGGAGAAGCTGGGGGCAGCAAATAAAACTAGCAGGTGGTATGGTCGAAACAAACAAAATGGCTTAATTCTCCATGCAACACCTAGTAAAATACTGGAAATCTTTGCCACTGAATATTGTAGATGCTAAATTTTTGGGGTTCCAGAAGCAATTGGACAAATGCATGAAAGAAAACTCCATCTGGGACTATTAAATGTAAAAGCACTGATGTTGGTTCAGGAAGTTCTGAGCTTAAATCACCAGAGGCTAGGAAAGTACTCTGGGGACGTAAGTCATTACATTTGCCTGGGAATTATTTTCTTCCCTGGGTATCTGCTTTTGGGCAGTCTCAGAAAGGGACTTTTGGTCTGTGCTATTATGGACACGCTTATGACCTAGCACGGCGCTTACAATGACTTACATGTCACACTTTCTCACTCGATCCTTTCACTTGGTTCTTCATCTCAGGTATCTTGGAGACTTGAAGAGAGATTTTGCAAAGCACGCTGAATGGCAAAATGAGAGGATGTCTAACTCTCACTGGGTGTTTAAAACGCTCTTCACTTCCCACTGGTGATACAGACTGGTGGATTGGTCTCTTTGGAAAATGGAGACACAAAGCCTGACAGAACAATCATCTTCTGCTCTATTAGCTGCTACCCAAATTTGGTTCTCCCTGTGTCTAACCTCTCCACCCAAAACAAAAACCCACAGACCCCCTCAACCCCTCTAAGCTCCCAAAACTACAGATGAAGAAGCTTAAAAGGAAGGGTTACACTTTTTATTTCTGAAAGCTCCATGGTCGACATAGGGGGAACATTAAAGTAGAAACATCAGTAAGATATATTGATAAATATGTTAATTTTTTTCAAACTACTAGTACCTCCCAGTGAAAAAGTTATTGTCTATATAATCTGTGGCCAATTTTATATCTCAAATATCAGACTAAATTGTCTATTGTTATTAAGCTTGTGTGTGCTTTGATCTCAGTGAATTACCTAATGTAACAGACAGCAGGCTGAATTGTCAAGAAAAAAATGTACATTTACATCTCGCGGAAAATAAATGACATCCTACACTTACAATTTTTCTTTCTGTTTTGAGATTGACAAAGACTTCCAATGCCCAAATACTCAGTAGAGGTTAAAGAAGAGAGGGCCAGTATCAAGTATCGTAGTCATCTTAAAGTTACAGGCACTTGAAAGGAAGCTAGAAGATGAAAGAACATTCTATTTAGAAACAAAAATCTTCCCTCCCCCATTTTTTTGAAATGCAATTAATTCTTTTTTATTTGAATTTTCTGTGATGGTCCCCAGTTCAGGGGCTGATATGAGGACATATTAGCTTCAGTTAAATGGATATGGCTGCAGTGGAAAGATGACTAAATTGTAAGGGTCTGCTTTTGCTTTGGAAATAAAGAGGTCCTGCAGACTAGAGTGATCTCTGCCTTAATATAATGTCATTTAGCTTGTCTCCTGTACATTTGTGCTCCCAGGGAAAGCAAACCCAGGGAAACACATTGATGGCAGCATGAAGAATTCCAGAGAGTGTCTGTCAAGGCTCGGCAGAAAATGAAAGAACATTTGTTTTGGCTCAAAGATCATATTAGTTATCTCTTGGTACTGTACTGAGTGGCACACAAGCTGACTAATGGAAATTGTTTGCTACTGGTAAGGTGAAGCTTTTCATACTGCCAGAAAAAACTGTCATTACTCAGTGGTTATATTTGCTTAGCTGTAGACCAGCAGGACATCTTTCTACAGACTTTGACCTGTCTTCCAAATGGTAGTCATATAGGCCAGGAAAGAGCAGCCAACCCATACTGCTCTGTCCACCAGGATGCATGCTCATGCATGTCAATCTCTGTTCAGTGCCTTTCTAGAACCATTGCCAGTGCCATTTGAAAATAATTTGATTTTCATCTGCTTCCAAGAACTGGAACTAGAGTTTGACTTTCCCTGGAGAGTATCAGAAAGAAAATAATATAAAATCACACAGAATATATGTTGTCATTTTTAAGGGGCATAAGCTTATAGTTACACTAAATATGTTACTGCCTGGCTAGAAAATGATTGTCAAAATTTTCAACTTTGGCCAGCATTATGTTTTTGCCCTCAAGTACTGCTAGACCTAAGGACAAATACTTCTGAGCAGTAATTTCAGACACAGTCATTTCTGCAGTTCATGTATCTTAGTTATAAAAGTGAATCAGAAATCTTAAAAATTGGCATACAAGATCATTTTAAAAAATCAGAATAACTAAGTATTACAGGAGTCAAATGATAGTTAGCTGTAGATGTGTTCTGTGTGGTTTGAGAACTTGACTGTATCTAAATATCTATTAGTGCATTACCTAGACACACACACAAACATGTCACATGACTGCGTTTCAAGCTGGGAATTATATGGGAATATTCTGTTCCCAGTGGTCTGATTGGAAATGCAGTCTTCAGAACCTTGGAGCAGCTTAAAAACAATAGCCTATGGAAAATGATGTTCATCCATATGATTACATGCAGCACAAGTACTAAATAGAACCATCGTTAAGTTTTGATCCTATTATTTATTCTTTGCCCATTTCATCTCACTCAAGACTTTTGGTAACATCACCCAACGTCTCCCTTGAGTGGGTGGAACTGTTGCAGGAAACAACCGTTTTTGTTTCGCTTGTTGGGGACCTACAAGTGGAGGGGCTGACCTGCCTTGTCCTTCATATGCCCTGACGGGACCTCCATAGGTCTGCCAAGGGCCAAGGTGGGGCTGACCAGCTTGCTGTTCCCTGGATCTTCCTTGCCTTTTTTAAAGACAGGTGTCATTTTCCTCTCCTCAGTGTCTACAGAGAGCTGGGGTCTGGCAGCCTTAGATAATAAATGCTCCAAACTGCTTGCTGCCTTCCTGAATATGGCCGCTGTGTGCGGATAGCCACTCCATCTAACTTTATTCCTCCAGTTTACATGTCTGAATTAGGAGCCAAAGGACCTATGCAGAGCTCTGAATGACCTGCTGGGGCCCCATTACCCTTTCAGGCTCCTAAAGTTAACCCATGGGACTTGCCCTTGCTACCATCCCACTGGTCTGCTAAGGCATCCCACTAAGTGGCTGAATACAGCCTTCAAGAATCAGTAATCCATTTTCACCAACTCCTCCTTCAATGTCCCCCTGAAAGAGCACATTTAATGGAGAAGAAAATCTGAATTCAGAGGAGCTGTGTGAAATTAAGACAGCTGCTGGTCTCCATATCTTTATTGATTGCATTCTTTTAGTCACCAGTAGTTGCATGACTCACAAACAAGAGAGCTTAACTGGGAGACCTCAGATGATGGCAGAACATTCTTAGAAAATCTCTACACTTTGTAAACAGAACTAAAACTGGACTTGCAAACTAAAGAGATACAATAACCATATAGCACAAAAATTTCCCCCTATGTGATCACTTTCCAGAGGACAAGGTATTTCAGAGACAGGATTTAGACACCCAAGGAATGAGAAATGAAAGCTCAAGTCAAAATGGTCTCTCTGCTGTTGACCTATTATTGCTCATTAACAGTAAGTATGTGGCAATTCAATCTTCAGTTGAATCTTTGCTACAAGTACCCTATTATTTGATCACTGCAGATTAAAAGACTTCTCTCAGAGAGAAAATGCATTCAATCTGCTGTTACTTAGGGTAAATCTCAGGCCTTGTGGAACTTGCATGAGAGAGGCAAAGTGGATAATGAAAGCTAAGTTTGCTAAATAATGAAAATGTCAGTACTACCTGAAAGTGTAGATAGCATCAACAGTAAACTAATTGGCAGCAGTATATCAAAAGGATGGTAAAGACTTTCATCCTGAGCAGCATAAAACAAAGGTAAGTTTAGATGCACGGTGGCATTCATGGACTTGCCAGATCCCCACAGACCTTGCTACATGCCTACACTGCCGATGAGAGGCAATCGTGGAGAGGTTGGGGGGGTGGCAGAAGCAGCGTGGCAAAGCCCCATTCAGCAGCTCTGCTCCCTGCAGGGCCCAGCCCCTGGTCTGGAGGCAGTGGCACTGCTCACAGTGTCTTGCCTGCTTCCTCTTCTGCAGGTTAGTGCAGGCTGGTGAAATCCCTCCAAGGATATAACCTACACGGGAGCCCCAGGGTTTGGATGCCTGGCTCTTTTGAGGGGCGCAGCCTTTAGGTTTATAGCCAGCTGGATCCCAGAGGGAAGGGGGCTCGTGCTGGTTCCCCAAAGGCCAGCTGCAGGACTCCCTCCAGCTTCAGCAGGAGTCAGGCTGAGCCTGGACAATGCCCACCGGTATTGGCATGATCATTGCGCTCAATAGGATGGACACCAACGGAGCCAGGTTGCTCTGGTCTTTCATGCTAGCCAGTCTTCTATTATCCACTGAATATGGTGGAACTGTCATTACTTTTAAATGCAGTGTCCTCTGGGCCTGCCAGTTAATTCCTTAGAATCATAATAATCAGTTAAAAGATCCACTGAACAGCATGAAAGGTGTTTGGACAAGTGCTGTTCCTTTCTTCCTGTGCTCAGAAGTATTTTTGAGAGCACATTCAGAAAGCATGTGAGTATTTAGTGTGTTAGTGCAGACAGCAAGTTTAATAAGCTACTTGTCTCCTGGCTAGTGGAAAATCAAGGCTCTGGACATGTGTGAATATTGTCTTTTATCAAAAAAGAAAAGAGGCTATAAATCCAAGTAATTCGAGGTAGAGTGCATAATAGGCGTTGAACAGGGGATACTAAATGAATTTCCTTAATAAATGGAAATATTGCAATGATTAATCTAGTTTTGCAACAGGCTGCTCACAACAGCCATAGGAAATCTGCAGCTTGCGGCTTGCTGATATTTCAACAACTTCTTAAACCCCTGGGCTAAAACTGGGTGCTCTTAGAAGATGTGGGTGGCTTAAACACCCTCAAGTGGACCATATAAGGAGAGGGGCAACTCTTGCTGTTGGTTTGCCAACCAACAGTGTTCACGATGTGCTTCAGCTACCTGGTACAGCCCTACATTAATGTCTGTACACATAGAAAGCTTGGTATTACCAGCTGTTTTCTCTTGTGCTTGCCAAATGGGGCACTGGCAGGCAGATCGAGGGTCTGGTACTGTAGGAACTGGGAGCTGGGGTGACAGCTTCATGCAGGCTTAAGGAGATACAATTCATTGGTCTTCTTCAACTGGGAACACCGCAGGAGCTGAGTTCTGGGAACAGCACTTCTCACTCACATAAAATCCCACCTGAGCCATGCGGCATCCCAGTCACATCCTGCCTTGCGTGTGGGAAGTGCTCCAAGTCTGGAGGTGCTCCTCTGGGGCCAGTGAGGTGGGTGCCCCTTGGGGGAGGCTTTTTAGCTCATGGCAAAGGACAAGTTTTCAACCTTGAAAGCTCTCTTAGGGTTCATTTCCCTCTGTATCCCATGGCTATTGTCCCTTACTGAATTTTCCATATTTCCACATGATAAAAGCTATCTCTCCAGAATTTAAGATGGCCAAAGCTCTCATTTATTTCCTTCTTATTGTCTGCACAAGAAAAGATCTGAGGGAAGCTCTCCCCTCCTGGGATGGAGGGTCTGCCAACGCCAGCTCCATTCAGAACACAAGGAGAGCTACGTGCCAGGGCTCCCGCTGTGACGAGGTGCGGACGTGGTCACTGGCAGACTGGCAGTACCTTGCTTCGTGGAGAAACCTGCATTCCCATATTACCGAGGTGTTCAGAGTTATGTCAACACCCTCAAAAATTGGCTGCATGGTTTTGTCCTGAAAAAAACTGGCAGCCTGACGGTCTGCCTCAAAGTGTTCCACTTCAAATGGTGATGACACATTCTCCCTGTATTGGGAATGTATCACGCTGTTAAATGTATCATGCTGTTAAAGATGACCACAACACCTTACTAATTCACATTAGAAGAAAATCAAAATCTACAACCTGCTTTATGTAGAAAAACTATAGGCTGAAAATAATTGAGAATTTAGGGGATTTCCTATTTTCAAGGGAGGCACATCTGTGCATCTCTCTTCTCCTTTAATTCTCTACAGCTTATTTTTAATGATGTTTTTGAGTTTCCAACCAAAGAAATGTTTATTATCCCTGTATACAGTGTAGGTCTCAAAAATACTGTTCACAGTCAAGCACCAGTTCTTCTAATGGAAAACTCAGACAATCTATTTTTCTTTGATATCATATCAATACTATTTCTCATTGATTTTCCCGTATGTCCACAAGGATAAATGTTATTTTTTAAATGTGATATGATCATCACAAATACTAAATCTCTTCATCTCTTTCAACCCCACTTGCATCACCAGCAATAATATTTCCTTCTATGCATTTCAGAAACACTGGAATTTTTGTCAAGCTGAAATGCAAGCATTTCTCATCTCGCAAAATATCTCTTTGTATGTATATTAAACCAACCATACCATCAAGTTGTTCATTCACTACAGAGACAAAAAACCCCTCTGAGTTTTAGATTGTCATACTTTGAGTTCTGCAATACTTCATTTCTGTAGTGCTGTTTATTCCCACTTCCTATTCTTTCTTTGACTTTTTCAGTTTTCCAAAACTGAATGCTACCTCTTCTTTCCTTTGTCTTTCATTCTCACTCTTCTCTTTCTTTCTTTCTCTGTAACTCTAAAATTTTCTTCCTTACAATTGAGTTATCAAATGAATAGGCTCCTCTTAACTTGCTCCTCTTACCATTGTCTACCATCCTGTTGACCTTAGCACTTCCATTCAGCTTCTCAGCTTCCCAGTGTAATTCACTCTTTTGTTGCCATTTCAAAACATACTTTTCTTTTGCCAGTCCCACTTTTTTGGGACTCTCTCCATCTAGTTATTTTTATTCTACGATTCTCTGCCGTTCTAAATGCCCTACCAGAAAAGACTCTTATTTATGCTTTTCCAATATATTACTTTCACCTGTAACCTCCACACATTGACTATTATTATTTTTAATGGAAATACTATGTCCATTTCTACCATCTATGAAGCTCTTAGATCCAAGGTGCTACAGAGGTGGTTGCTAGTCCTCCATCTAAAAACAATTGCAAAAGTTGTGCTTCAGATATTAGAATGCAGACACTTTCTTCTAAAAGCACACACACTTGGGAATGACTTTGTAATGCTTTTGGAGACTGGAATTTTCTTTTCATTCTCTGTTAGTAAAGTACCTAACAAAACAAGATCCCAATCCATGGCTGGAGTTTTATGCACTACTGCAAAGCAGATAAGGGAATGATAACACTAGCTACCTGACATAATTACTTAAGCACTAATTACAAGCCACTTACCGCTTGCTTTCACATCTAGATCCATCTACTCAGTTCCCTATGCACATGTGTTTTGGATAATGCATGCTACAAACCATAAAAGTAACAGCAATACAATCCTATGTGTTTTGGTGCAATAACAGTCTATTGCTGTGCTCAGCCAGCTGTAGCAATCCGGGGTTACTATTAGGATTGTATAAAAATTAAAATGCTTTTCATCACTGCCCTATAAGAAATATCCTTTTCATATGTCAAGGTAGCTATCTTGTAAAAAAAAAAAGGCTTGCCTTCCCAATGCTATATTATAACCTTAGGCTCTTTGTCAAGAGTCAAAAACAAATGTGGTCTGCAGAAAGAGAAGGATTTATGACATTTAATATGTAGTATAGCAATTTACTTTAATTATGCCTATTTGTATTTTAAAAAAAACAAAGTGACATTTAGGCTCATGAAACATGCTGGAATGACATTTGTGGAAAATGGCTACCCACTGAACAGAAATAGCAGTGTAACAGTGAAAGTTACTATACGAAATGTCCTGATATGGTGCAAGCAGCAAGAGCAACCAAAAATAAAATCCACACAGCCGCATCAGAAGTCAGACCTGGATCAGCCATAATATGAAGTCAGTAGCAAAATCAGTGCTGTCTTTGGCAGTGATGAGTGGGGCTCAGGGAAGACTAGGAATGGGAGCCACATGTAGCACGACAGGGAGGAGGTCCGGGGTGAACACGAGGTGTTTCACCTGCACTCCCACTTTCCCGTGCATGAGCCTGCATGCCCAGCCTACTCTGGCTGAGCTCTGAGCTGCCCTCCAACTGGGAGGCAGGGAGGAAGAGAGGAAGGAAAGGGAGAAGCACCCACTAGGCTCAGTATTGTTTGAGCTTTCCAAAGTGGGAGTGATAGTAAAAGAGAGCAGGATGGGCACAGAGGCGCTTGGGAAACACGTGTAATTTTGACACAGGTTATGCAGTAGGTCTTCATATGCTTGAAGTGCTGGATTTACACTACTATCTCAGATCAAATGGACTTTACATAAGCAAAAGCCTCAATGCTTCTTGAAAATACTGCCCATCTCATACACATGGCACACTTCGGACCTTTATCTGCTATGCTTGATGTTATCTGCCCAAAACATCTGGGAAAAAGTGTGTCAGGAGTGATCTGCTGTCATAGCAGCTCATGAGGTGACCTCAGAAGTTGGGGAGTAGATGTCCAGCTGGGTAGAAATGGCCCAGGGTTTGGCAGCTGAGCACCAGTGCTCTATGGCACAACTTGCCACAGGACCTTCCATAGCCATGTCTTCACTGTTTATTTTAATACATGCCAGAACATGAGCAAAATGAGAAAAAGAACCCCCAAACCGCCACTATCATAAGATTCATGGATGTATCCAAAAGAATAAACAAGTCTGAAGGAATTAGACAAATATGTGTAAAAAAGGGCCATGGATGACTCTTACAGTGATACACATGGGACCTTAAAATACTGGTTTCTAGAAGTGAGGAGGATCTGTCAGGGCAGAAGAATGTTTTTACACTCTTTGCTTAAGCATGCATTGGAATGCAGGTCTTAGACTAAAAAGACCTTTGCTCTGACTTGTCTGGGTATTTTTATATTCTTAAGAGGCTGTAGAGAACTGGAACTAAATGCGGTTTTGTCTCGACATTGCTGCTGCTGAGCCGCCGCTGCTGAGGCGCGTTGGGCAATGCTGCGCTGGCACCGCTGGGAGCCATCCGCGAGGTAAACAACCTCATGCGCCTGCACAGGGAAAAAAGGTGCGAAAAGGGCAGAAGAAGGCTTCTAGGGGAACAGCATGTCTGGCACGAACCGCACGTACACATTTGCGATCTGCGCATGAGCAGGAGACCCCCAGATGCCCCAGCCTGTTTCTGGAAGGTTCCGAGAGGGCGGACTGCGCATGACAGCTAATCTGCATGGGAAGTGAGGAAGCACCTCCCAGAGGCGGGGCAAGAACCTATAAAAACTGCAGACTGGTGACTGGGGAGGGGGCTTGCTTGTGAGGAGTGAAGATCTCAAATGGAGTCAGTGGAACATCATCAGACTCGGAGTGGTGGTAGCTAGTTTCTTTTCTCTTTTTCCAACTTTCTCTATCTTTTCCCCTTATCCTTTTCCCCCTCTCTCCTCACCTCCCATTCGGCTTTCCCCACCTATTCCCCCCACTCAGTTGAAAATAAAGTTAAAAGGTTGTACGATATTTGACTGGTTTTAGGGTCTTAATCTCGTCCTTGGGATCGTAACGAAACCTTCCTGATATTGGATCGGGATAGAAGCCTCTTAAAAGGCACGTGCGTGTAGTAATGTGATGTATCCCACATCCCATGTTTATAGCTCCCTCGAGCCATAAACACAGAGCAGAGGATTTCTAGGAACTGATCTGTGGTCAGCATGTGAAAATGTCACCCAGCTACGGGATTTTACAGGGCTATGAAATAGGCAGGGCGAGAACTCCTTGTGGACATTGCTAACGTCATGGGGCAGAACTGTGGAGGGATAATGCAGAGCATTTCGAGAGACAAGTCCGGGAATATGAAAGGTGATGAGTAATCAGGCAGAACAGATTTGGAAGCAACCATAGTGGATGTAGCTGACATTAACCAGTCAGCCATGGCTGACCTCTCCCAGAAGCAAGCTGCTATTTCTGGAGCAGAGGAGCTGCAAAGGGGGTCACATCACTTTGCAGCCATGGGAAGAATGGCAGTGTCACCAGTACTTCTGGGTATGAAAAAAGAGCTTAATGGACCTGGATGAAGGGATGTCCACAAGCCATCAGTGCTCCATACAGTTCAGGAAAGAGAGGGGCAGGTGAGTGCAGGTGTGTGCTCTTTTTGCAGTTTTGAGCCTGCCTTTCTCAGACAGCTGCAGTACCAGCTCAAGAATGAGCAGAAAGAGGATTCTTTCATTTTGCAAAATGATCTGAACTGGGATAATTCCTGGGGTGCCAAATGAAAAACCTACTGCTTTCCCAGGCAGCTGGGTTCCTACTGAAAAAAGTCCAGTCCTAAATCCTTCACCCAGCTAAAATGCCACTTGACATGACGGAAAGCACAGAGCCTCATGCTGTGTAGTTTGTAGAATGGATGTACTTCCTGAAGTATCAATTACATCAAAACCATTAAAGATGGGCTCAAAGCCAATTACCTTTTATAGCCAAACTACCAGTTGTCTACTGTGAGGGTGGGATACACTGTGTTCAAAATGGCTAATGGGAACAGCTAGCTAATTTTCTTGGCTGGCATATTTTATTAAACGAGAAAGGAAATGTGAGCAGAAGCACCATCCTCTGCACTATTATGTAAGGTGTAAGCAGGAAATAGACTCTTAATTCATTCTAATTTAGAGGGAAGTCACTTTAAATTTGGGAGAAGGCAGCCTGATAGAATCTGTTAACGATAGCTCACCTGGCTTACAGTTGTTTAATAATATTCTGTTTTCCTGATCTGTAAACTGCATTTTAATTGCTGCCTAATGAAAGAACTTGAGTTTTCCTTACCTCCTGCAATGAGGACGTGTTTTTACTCCATACGTTTCAATTTCATGGCTCCCTTCCACTGAACATTTTGCTATATTTTGCTTTGAACTGTACTTGAATGGTCTGGAATACGTTAAAAGTGATTAGCAAGGGAAGTCACTGCATCAGTCGTGACATCACATAACTTGCACTCATCAGTTATATAGGGCTCAACTGTGTTGTCAATGTTCAGTCCTGAGTCAGAGGCAAGAGAAAAACTTCCCTCAGCTCTGAGAAGTATGAAGGCTACATTTGATGAAGTGCTGCCAGCAGCCTGCCTCCTTCTCTTCTCTAGACAGGGTGCTGTGCTGTCGGTAGCAGCCCTCCTGCTTGATGAGATGCCGAGTGGATGTGGCTGGGAGGGCTGTGCACAGACTGACACTGATCCTCCCGTTACATTCCTGGGAGCACACGCCACACGGAGCAGTGACGGGAGTGGAGCTGCAGCACCTTTGCTAAATCAACTCCTGGGCTTCCCTCCCTGCGAAGGAGGGTCTGGCTGTATTGGGAGACTAGCTCAGACCCACAGTTCTCACTTCTTACCAGCCTCTACCAGAAAGGAAACCACAGCTGTCTTGGCCAGTCACTGATGGCACATATACACTTGGCCAGTAACACTGATGGCACATATATGAAGGGTTTTACAGGTCCTGTGCAGCTCAATAACCTCTCTCCCTCACTGTAACCACTATCAGGTATTAGGGAAAGAGTGTAGGCAGAGGGCAAGCATAAGCACACAGTCAAACTAAGTTTGCAGGTGTATTTCCCTGGTAAGCTGTCTCACCCAGCACCCTGTTGCTTAGGGACTTCTTGAGGCAGAAGTTGCAATTTTATGTTATGGAGCACTTCCCTTTTACAAATGTGTCTAATCATTTCTAAAATCCATTTATACTTTGCATTCATAATTTTCTGCAGCAATGAGCTCCACAGTTTAGCTGTACAGAGTAGTTTGTCCTTGTGATTGTTTTAAACCTGCCTGCTATGTGATACTTCCACTTTATGGCTGTCATTTCTCCAATTATTGCCTATCCAGCCATTTATCCCATTCCTACTATATTTCCCCTCCACTATTTATTTTCTGAGTTGAAGGATGCTGGTCTCTTTCTGTATGAAAGACATCACAGAGCAATGATCATCCTTGCTGCCCCTCTCTGCACTTTCTCTAGTCTTCAATGTCCTTTCTGACATATTCTGGCCCTCACAAGCAAAGATAAAGAAGAAATGACGGCTGCTCTGGCACATAAGGTTAACAGAGTGGCTCTTTGAAAGAGCTACACAGACACGATCAGAGAAAGCTGTTTGGCTTTGAAACGTGGCAAAGAGCAGAGAATAAAGCCTTCATGGCACCAGCCGAAACAACAGTCAGATCAGTCTGTAATGTTTTATCAGACATATTCCCATGTCACTTACTTTAATTCTCTCCTCTACATGTTTCTGTTTCTCATGTTGTTACTCTTAAAGACCCAACTGTCTCCAGATGGCTGAGGTCATGAAAGTGATTCCTGAAATAATGCATGGCATGCAGTCTACAGTGGAGGCCCTGGAATTTACAACTAAGCAAATGATCATGATTTGATCCCCTGACTGAATTCTTTCTTGAGCATTTACAAAGCAAATGGGAGTTTGTTACTGAATTCTTTGCTGAGTGCTCTTCCCATTTGGGTGGAGTGCCCTAAGGTGTGCAGGGCCCTGGAGGAGAGCTCAGCCAGAACTGTCATTCAGCAGCAATGGCAAATGATGCCATCCTTTTAGCATCTTCCAAATGTGTCTTGCATGGGATAGAAAGTATCAGAACTGGAAAAGCAGATCGTCATGGTTTTTACTGCTTAAGGGATTAAGAGACTGGAGTATCTGTAACAGGAGGAGAGGCTGAGAGAGCTGAGAGTGTATAGCCTGAGGAGAGAAGGCTCAGGCAGGATCCGATCAATGTGTCTAAATACCTGATGGAAGGGTGCAAAGAAGATGGAGGCAGACTCTTTTCGGTGGTACCTGGTGACAGGACAAGAGGCAGTGGACATAAGCTGAAAATTGGGAAATTCTGCCTGAACACAAGAAAATCTTATTCCTGTGAGGGTGACTGAGCGCTGGGACAGGTTGCCCAGAAAGGCTGTGGAGTCTCCATCTGTGGAGATGTTCAAAAACTGTCTTGACACACTCCTGCGCAACCTGCTCTGATCGACTCTGCTTGAGCTGGGGCGCTGGAGTCGATGGTCTCCAGAGGTGCCTTCCAACCCCAACCATTCTGAGAGACTGTTCCTATTCCTCCATCACAGTGAAGGCAGTGGAGGCACCTGAGGAGCTGTGCCTAGTGGCTTCTTTCCTCTACCCAGCACTGAAGCGTTTCCTGCAACCACTGTGCTCCTTGTGACCATGTCCCATCAGGGGTCCCAAATGGGAGCAGTCCCTCAGGGCTGTCCCTACTCAGTGATAGTTGCCCATGGCCACAATCCCTCTCCTTTTGATTGGTGAGCTCCTGCTCATAAAATATGTAGCTGTAGTCCCTTTTATGGGAAGAGAGAGAGGAGGCCCAGCTCTGTCAACCCCTCCCAGCAGGATTCAAGTGACAGCAGAAATGGCAGCAGTGAAAATAACAGATAAGTGCCATCACCCACAGCCAGGGATCTGCCCTGTGAGGGCTGCCTCCGCTGAAAACCTCGCGCTCCCTTGGGAAGCTTATCTTGCAGGAAGTTGCAAGCCTTTGGCAGGGTCTAATCCTGCAGGTTAGTTGCAAACCCCTGAATTTTGAGGGGGCTGTTAGATTCTTCTTGTTTGTTTTTGGTGAAGGAGGGGTGGAGATAAACCCTGCTGCCTGATCCAATGAGGGGGCAGAAGTAAACCTGAAGGACTGCTGTGACCTGCACAGCTTTCCTGCCATGAGACAAGAGCAGCACCCAGAGCAGCACAATTCTGACTGCAGGAAATGGTTTGGAAAACAAAATGTAAGCAAGCACACAACCACACAAGCAGCCATGCCACTGCCCAAACCCCACCACCACTACAAGAGATGCTAGGCAGCGCTGCTGAACCAGGAAAGAAGAGAGGGTGGCTTTCTGGCTTTGCAGCGCCTCCCCATTGACAGGCATCTGCAAAGTTGTGCAAGCACTGCTCTGGCTGGTGGGCTGGAAAACTGGCTCCAGTCAAGGATTTGCTACAGTCACCAGACCTGTGTGAAGGCCTCTTACTGCACTCAGATCACACCAGGAGGGTTGTTCTCAACGGAAAACACATTTATTAAAACCAAGATATGGCCTGAAGAAGTGCTGCATGCCAGACACCTCCCTTCTTCATTTTGGGGGAGTCAAAGCAGAGAGGAGGCCCCCACTCTGCAGTGGGGCTGGAGTCTCATTCCTTCTGCTCCCCTGTCCTGGAGCCCCACGAAGCAGATATAACCCACGGTGGGTGTCCCCTCTGTGCCCCCCGTCACCCAGGCCAGGCTCGGGACAGCGTCTTCCCCAGATGAGCCATGCTGCTGCCTGCTCCTCCTCCTGCCATGGCCCTTGCTGTGCCCTGGGACCTGCTGACGTCTCTCGCCAGGGCGCTCTCACAGCTGCATGAGCCTTGCGGGCTTCTTTGGGACTTTCCAGTGTCCCACCACTGCGACCTGCCCTGTTTTATTGGCTGCCTCAGGCTCTCCTGGCTCTGCCGCCTGAACGTGCCTTTGGGAGCCTGGCTTTGCTCACACCATCCCTGCTAGCGCTGCAGCCGTGACTGCTTCTTCCCAGGCTGGGAATGGCCCTGGGGACTGCTTGCCCTCCTCTTTCGGGAGACCCGGTGACTCCCAGGTGAGACTGTCCTGCTGCTGCCAGGCACGGAGGGGCTGCAGACACCGTCCTCAGCAGAAACACCAGCCATGGCCTCCTTTTCTTTGTCCTGGCTCTCTGCCCCAGTACTGGGGACATCTGCGTGCAGTGGCCTCTGCACTCCTCTGCCCTCGCAAGGGGCAGCCTCATCACAGCCTCTCTGCAGCTGCTGGGAAGACCTTGCAGCTGCAATGGCATCATGGGTGAGGGTGACTGTGGCCCTGGGGAGCTCCTCGTGGCCAGGGACTGGAGATCTCCTGGTCTGGAATGGACCCTGTGCAGAGGCTGGTGACCCATCTCTGGCTGGAGGGGTGTTGAGGCTGGAAGAGGCTGAGGGGCGTCCCTGTGTGCCCAGGGGAGCACGAAGGTCACTGGGGGCCCAGGAAGCAATGACCTCCCTGGTGCTGGTGCGCCGGGCCTTGGCGATGAACTTGCCGATGAACTGCTCGGTGCGGCCAAGAAGGAATGGCCTCAGGTTAGCTGCAAAGGCCGGGCTGCCCACGTCGTACCTCCGGATGTTGGTGATGATGACGAACTCAACGACTGCGGCCAGCGTCCGGCGGACCCCAAAGAGGCTGCGCAGCTCCCGCTTCAGCCAGGGCAGCAGGATATGAAGCAAGGCCGGGTTGCGTCGGAAAAAGGCCACCGAGAGGTCTGGCAGGCGGTTGCTCTCAGAAACTGCTGGCGCCTGCCACACAGCACGGTGCCCAGGATGGTTGGAGTTTGGGCCCTGCTCCTGCTCCAGTGCCTGTCCCTGAAGGGCTGCCGCTGGCTGCGCCATCCTCCGGGAGTCCGAGCTCCTGCTTGGGCCTGGCCACGCCGCCTCCCTCTGCCGTGGCACTGCCAAGCCCAATGGCCTTGGCAGCCCAGTGCTGTTCTCAGGAGGGGACAGCAGCTGTGGAGGGGAGGGATTTGGCTGCAGCGGGCGCAAGGCAGGGTAGAAATCAGCTCCCCATGGCTGGAGGCTGGCAGTGGAGCTGCCTGTGGGAGGCCCGATTGTGAGCTCCTGGAAGTTGTCATCTGCCACCACCGAGTGCAGGATGGACTGGATGGGCCGTTTGCAAAGGGGGCATTCGGCTTTGGTGTTGGACCAGCGCTGCACGCAGCCAAAGCAGAACTGGTGCAGGCAGGGGTTCACGAATGCCGCGTTGTTGAGTCTGTTCAGGCAGATGGGACACGTGGTGGCTGAAGAGGCAGCTGTGGCCATGGTGGGTACAGCGGGCTGGGGAGAGCTGCCGGGGGGCAGCCGCTCACCCTCAGTGGCACCCCAGCTGCTGCTGCTGCCCTGCTTTCGGAAGGAGAGAGACAGTGAGATCAGTGCTGACCCTGGTGAGACAGGAGGCTGGTGGCAGGGGCCAGGGGCTTGGCAAGGAGCAGAAAAGCTGGGGAAGGACATGGATAAAGCAACCTCGAAGGAAGCTAAGAAGAAGCTGAAGAAGCTTCTTCTTTCCACTTGAGAGGAAACATCTTGGGCACTGTTGGCTTCTCCCCCAGGATGGCACAGCTACACAGCTGCTTGCTTTCTCCCAAACTGATGCCACATGCAGCTTCTTCCCCTCTTCTATGCCCTGCCTTGGCACGGGCGTTTCTTCCACCCCCAGTCAGCAAGGACTACTTGTAGACGTTCAAGCAGGTTTTTCCCCAGGCTCTGCCCCCGCCAGCCTAGCACCCACTGCCTGCAGAATTTCTCCCAGCCCAGCTCACCTCAGCTGTGAGTGACCTCATGGAGCAGGCAGCGTGTCTCCTCTGTGCTCCCAGAGGCCCTTCCACCCCCTCCATGCACACGTTGCCTGGGCCCTGGCCACGTGGGATGTCCCACAGCCCTGGCACCCAGCAGCAAGGGGGCAGAGGCTGAAGGTGGCTCCTGGGTTCAGCACCAAGAGAGCTGCTGCAGCCCCAAAGCAAAGATGCAGACCTGCACCTTCAGGTAGTCCGACCCTCCACACCTCGCACTTCGCTCATGCTCACGCTCGCTCGGCAGGAGCCTGGGTCGAACTGAGCTGGGTGAGACCCTGCGCGCAGAGAAAACCAGTGAGAGCTGCGTGGTCACAGTGCTTGGGGGCCACCTCACAAAGGGGTGGGCACACCTCCCTCCTGATCCCCCCCAAACCCCTCTGGGGGTTGCTATGGCTGGAGACCAGCAACCACCCTGTGCAGAGAAACGGTGCTGTGGTCCCTGAAAGCTCTGCTCCTTCCCCAAGTTTAGCTCCTCTCCTGGCTCCCGCCAGAGATTTACTAGTTTTGTCCCCAGGGCTTTGCCTCTCCCGCAGACTGTGAGGCCCCTGGGCATGGTGCATGTCTCTGGGCATGCAGAGCAGCAGCCTGCAGGAATGAGTCAGGAGTTAGTGCCTCCCTTTGAGGCTCTGGGACAACAAGCACAAGGACATCCCCTCCACCCAGCTGGAGTGCTCGATCCTAGGGCCTTCCTCAGGTTGCTGATCCTCCAGCTCTCACTCCCCTTTCCTTGCTCCCAATGATTTTCTCCTTTCTGCACTATGTTCCTGTCTCCAGTGCAGCACCCGTGTCTCTGCATGCTCTAGGGGGGTGTCCTCTGCCTCCTGCAGCGTTTGATTGTCCCTTTTCTGGCTGGATGTCACTGCTGGGTGCCTGCAGCCCTCTTGGGCCCGAGAGGGCAGTTTCTCAAGGACCCCAGCTCCGATGGGTGTCAAGAGCCCAACTCTCCTCAGGGCTGAGTTGGGTCTGGTGTCCCCAGCCCAGTGTTTGAAGGGTGAGTCTCAGCCAGAAGTCATGCTCACTTTCCCCACCGTCCCGTCCGAGTGTCAGACACAAATCTTGGCATTCTTGGGAGCTGTTTGTTGCTTTGTGCCAGTGCTCCACATGCTGAGGCCACGCTGTGCCAAAGAAAAGGTGGCTGAGTCCCTCTTCTGGGAGGCTGGCAGGAGGCAGGAGGCAGAGGTGAGATTTTCAGGAAAATTCAGGATTTTCTCCTCTCCCTAGAGGAAGAGTGACGGCCTCCAGGCCACTTATTTTGACTTCCCTTGTACAAGGGGGTTGTTCATGGCCAACCCATTTGTGTACCCCACATGTGCTACTCTCCCTTTCCAGCCTGCGTTCGGTTCTGGGTACATGCAGCCCCCTTGGGCCTGCGAGAGGAGTATTTCTGAGCCCCCATGTCACAGACAAAACAGTCCTGAGTTGGGTAATTTTGTCTGGCTTAATTTACTGCCCACCAACACAACCCTCTGACTACTGATGCAGGTATGGAGAAAAAGGACACACCCCACTAGACCAACACCTCCATAAATACCCATCTTTCCCCCCTCCCCAGTCTCACCTTGCCATATTTCTGACTCAGGTTCCTCACAGTCCGTCAGAATTGTTTTCTTTGCCACCAGGCTGGCTGACCTGGAAAGGTGGGCTTTAAACTAGGAACGACAGGGGAGGGAAAAAGTTCGCAGCAGCCATAGGAGCGAGCAAAGGACGGGGCTGACAAGCAGAGCTCCTGGGTCAGGACTGCGGGGCCAGCTAATAGGGGTGACATTGCTGTGCGTGCTTGCTATAGGCCGCTCCATGAGGAAGAGGAAACAAATGAGCTGCCTTCTACAGGCAGCTAGGAGTAGCCTCACATTCATAAACCCTGGTCGTCATGGGGGACTTTAACCACCCGGGTATCCGCTGGAGGGACAACACAGCAGGTGTGTAGCCTCGAGAAGAGAAAGCTCAGGCAGGATCTAAATACCCTATGGGAGGGTGCAAAGAAGACAGAGCCAGACTTTTTGCAGTGGTGCCCAGTGGCAGGACGAGCAGTAATGGGAGCAAGCTGAAACACAGGAAATTCCGTCTGAACGTAAGAAAACATTTTTTTGTTGTGGGGGTGGTTGAACACAGGAACAGGTTTCCCAGAGAGGTTATGGAGTCTCCATCCTTGGAGATATTCGAAACCTGACTGGACAAGGGGTATTAAAAAATCTCAGCAACCTGCTCTAGTTGATCTTGCTTTGAGCAGGGAGGTTGGACTAGATGATCTCCAGAGGCTGCTTCCAACCTCAACTGTTCTGTGATTCTGTGTTTCCCAAGAAAGCTTTAAATGCCCTAAAAGTCTTGAATGCAGTAGCACTGTGGGGGGCAGTCCCAGTGTGTTGTCCATGGGAACCTGCTTTTGCCACCCGTGGTCTGCTCTGCATTCTACGACATCTGCTGGAAATGGTAGGCCCTCTGCTCACAGGGAGGAGCATGCTAAGCAGCAGTGATTTGCAGAATAGTGTCTGATATCTGAATTTTAAATTATACCATACCTCACTGTCATGAACATCTGAATTAGCTCTCATTACTGACTTGTGCACCTGCTAATACTATAATACTATTTGGGACACATGGTCCTTGGCAGCTATCTTTAATTGTTACTGTAAGTAATAAAGGTATCTATTATCATCCTGTTCACTGTAATGATACTTTCAGCTCAGTGATGCTAATGAAGGAGATTTTAATGATGTTAGATTTTAGGGCAATGACTACCTTAAAATGCTGTCCCTGCCCAGCCTTCCCTGAAAGGAGAAAGAAAACAAGAAATAGGGCACAAGCAGAGGAGAAATCATGGACACCCAGAAAATCATTTGACCATGAAGTACCCACCTCTCCTGTCTGTTATCCCAGCAGAAACAAAACCACCTCATTTTACTGTGGGAGTGGTGGGTGCAGAAAATACAGATGGGGGAGAAAATACAGCTATGCTGTGCACTCAGTGGAGGTAGAAGCCTTCAGCAGAAACCCTTCTTTGCTCTGTGAAGCACTGGATAACCGTTCGGATGCTTTTTCCAGTAGATGTGACCTCGCTGTATTTCATAAGGTGGGTGAGGAGAGGAAAGCACTCTGGCATTGCAGGGGTGGTAGGGGCCAGCTATGAGAATAAGACAGAGGAGAGGACCACAGTGGAATGATATGGAGGTTTAGATAGAAGAAAAAAAAAAGGCAGAAGCAGTAAAAGGTGCATATTTGGCATATTAATATACAACACCTCTCCCTTGGTGACTGTCTGGCAGCAGATCCAAGAAAAGAGATCTCCACCCTCTCACACAGATGTATTGCTAATCGCAGCACTGGGGCCTTCCCCGTGTGTTTTCTTCGGGACCCCTGCTGTATAGGTTTCAGTGCAATGGCATGCTGGGAGTTACTATTTTGTAAATGTTAAACAATATATCATAACTTCTTAATGTTCCACTAAACCTGTAGTGCTTTTAATGTATTGTTCCACAGAAGTGCTTCAAGGCACTTCTGACATTGAGCTCCTTCTGACATTGTAGCCCAAATACTTGAAATAATAAAACCTTCGAGGAGTCAAACATAAATTTAGCATTTCCAAGAAAGAAGTGAGTGTCCAGAAGGCCATTTCTGTGGCAATAGGACCTTGGAAAGGCTATAGTTTGATAAAGTGTGGGGAAATTTGATTTCACACATCTGTTGCTGAATTTCTTAGGTGTTCACTTTTATTAGATGATTATTTCCATATTTATGAATGATTAGCATGTTGGGTTTTGTTTTCTTTAAAAAAAAAGGCTACTTGGCATTATTCTAAATTTGTGACCTACAAATACAAATAGCTGATATGGGTCTCCCCACTGACAGTTGCTTAAAATGCCTCCTCAAGGGTGCCTCTGTGCTGTGAGGTGGATGTGCTTGCAGCATCCCTGTCTCTGTCTGATCCCACCTGATACGTCCTGGCTTCTCTCTGGAGGCAGCACTGGCTAGTGTGTGTCTGGCTCCTCTCTGACCTCTGTGCCTTCCCGCAAAACAGAGGCACACAGGGTGTGCTGGGCCAGGCCAGGGTCACATATTGACTCAGGTCCATCTATTTAAACATCTCATATGTTGGTGATGGCACTCTTTTCTTTTTCTTGAGTATGTATTGAGAAAAAGGTTTGAATATTTAAACAAAAGCTTCTGAAAAATGAAATGTGAAGGTGAAAAATGACTTTATCAAGGGAAAAAAAACCCCGGTTTGTACTGAAAAATAAAATGAGATTAGTAAGTAGTGATGTGAAGACTTCAAGAGTAACTTCTAGAATTTCACATATACCTGAGTGTTCTTGCTGTAGTAGGCTTTAAGCAAGAATATATTGATTTTTTTCTATAAGGAATAGAAAACATTGCTGTGACTTCTGATGGAAGTAAAGACTAGACTATATTTGAGTTTTCTCTTTTTGTGGGTTAATTTTTTTCCTTAGAAAGTGTGAGAATAAAGTAAGTAGACATTATACTTCATTCCTACAATATTGATTTAATTAAGTTAGTTTTATTGCTCCATTCTATTACCATAATATGAGGACCCTGCCCGATATTTTATTGGATTGTTCCTGCTCCAGTCATGTGTCCTGTTGCACCGAGCTTAAATATTTCTCTCAAGTCTGCAAAGACACACAATAGCCTGGCACTGCGTGCAGAATGAAACCCAAATCTTCCTCTGCATTTTACTTGAACATCCATGCATGGCTGAGGACCTGATTCACATAATTAAATATGTAGCAGAAAAACATCCTGATAGTAAGCACAGCACTGATAGCAGAATGTGGAAATGCCCCAGAGAAAGGAAAAAAAAAATCCTCTGTTTCCACTGGGTGAATGCACTTTCTGGGAACTGCACAAAGTCCTCGACCACCAGACATGGAGGCAGTTCAAAATAGTATAAAAGGTGCTCTGATGGTGACCATAGTACATGGGGGTGATATTGCAGAAAGCCTTGTATCATCACGCACTGCCAAGGGAAAAAGTTGTTTTGAAAGTGTGTATCATCTAGCCACAGTGTGTTCTGTGCTCTCCTGGCTAAGTCATCCCTCAAAACAAATAAATTGAGATGAATTAAATCTTTTAAGTATGAAAAATTAGCATTAATCATCTATAATTCTAATTCTGGAATGAAATAGTAATAAGAATTCAATTATTCTTATACCTAATTGTATGTATTTAAACAAAAATTAAATAGTAAAGTTGACAAACAGCTTTCACTTGATTTATTGTTCTTTAAAATGATTGCATGTGTTTCTCTAATTCTTTGGAGAGCATGAGAAAAATAAATATTTGGAAGTGGAGACTACTTGGCAACATGGCAACAAGCAAGGAGAAAGGAATTCTTTGTTCCAATTCTGCTGAACTTGGCTTCTTTTCCTTTGAACCCTTTAATCTTATTCTTTACCTTTCTGTTTTCTTCTTTGATCACGAGCCGTTTGCAGACACAGAAAGATGCATGTACATTTAGATAATGCTTGTAGAAGCCCAGTGCTTGTCAGCCAAAGCTGGAGTTAACCCATGCCTCCTTTCCCCAAAGATTTCCACAGCTGAGGAACTCCAGAATTGATGACTGCTCTGTTGACATCTTAGTGGTGAGAAAGGGAGAGAAATGATGGGATGAATGAGCAAGTCTCAAGCAAGTTTATTTTAAAAAGACATTTTCTTATGTCTGAAGCACATTTCTGTTAAAGAAGAGGGCAAATAATAAAGCAGATGTACGTTTGTAATTGTAATAATATCTTGAAGTCTGCACCAGGCAACTGCTGGTTCACTAGGTGTGCACTTGTCTAGTGAAGGTGATGCCTTCTGGCATTGGGGTGCGATAGGAGGGAAAAGGAATAAATTCAGAGATCTCTTAGAGGTTGCCATATGGGAAAAGCTCTTTAAGACTCTCCTGCATGTGAAAAGACTCGACTAGTTTTTGCTTTTGTGCTTGTTGTTGCCAAAAGCTAAAATAACAGAGGCTGTTGGCAAAGCTGCTGGGGCCAGACAGAATAACGGCCCTGCCGGCTGGTGAGGCAAAGCGGATGGAGTTGCACCTCTCTGAGGCACCCTGCCACCTGCACGGGCAGGGAGAGCTGCAGCTGCCAGCCCCTGTGGGGCCCTTACCTCCCAGCCGCCCTGCAGGAGTGTGCTGCCCGGCAGCTACAGCCCTACCCCAGCTATTTGGTAGGGTAAGGCTCCTTGCTCAGCTACCTTGCGGGGGATCCTTTCCTCCCTTGAATGATTTTTCTGCTTATTAAGGCAACTGGCTGGTGCTGGCAAGTGGAAGAAACGAGTTTGCTGACTGCCAAAATGTTTGGTTTCATTCTTCCAGGTGTCTGGGTAGAGCCTCTATCTAGATAGTGTTTCAAATTTGAAAATGGGCCCTTACAGCTGCTGATCAAGTCCTGGAGAAAGGATGATGCTTAGGACTGAGTCTTTGGACTTGAGTCTCATGTCTACTGAGGGGTTGGCATCCAAAGAAGCTGATGTCAGCCGTGAACATAATTTACTTTCATACTCCCCTGTCTTTCCTAACTGCTTGGCTGTACTCAAGCAGAAATTTTGCATGCCAGCTTCAGTGCCAATAAAATAGTTTGTGAAGCTTTGCTATAATCCAGACTACTGAGGTGACAGGATCAGCTGGAGGCTCAACTTTGCAAATAGCTGCACAGGATGAACCTGTAATTTTAGCTCATCACTTTTGTGCAATATGTTCTTCAATGTTTTCTAGGCATTTAAAAGAACCCTAGACAGAGAATTTGAAAATTGACATAGCACAAAATCAGTGCAATTCCATTCCAAGCGATTTCTTACTGTATTGATAAAATGCAGGTGATAAAGTAAATATCTAAATCTGGAGACAAATTCTATGCATCTAAAATTAGTAGCACTAAACACATCGAATCAGAGCCATGTTGAAAAAATCTACAACCATATTGAATTAAGTAGTCTAAATCCTGTTTCCTGTTCTGCTCAAATGCCAATGCAAAATTTTCATTGATTTCACTGACCTCAAAGCAAGTAGGTTTAGCTCCCCAGGAGGTAGTTAAGGACAAGCTCATTCTTGAGAAAGAGCTTGTAAACCCAGTGATCTAATTTGGAGGTAAGTGGGTGCTGATCTCTCTTTAATGCAAGGACATATTGAAGAGCCTGTGAAAGGTTTATGATTTTAATATCAGGCTCAGAGTTTTTAAAATCTCAGCCAAATTTTCTTGCTCTCTAGCCATTAAAATAATTATTTTAACATTTTCCTTTTGTTATTTATCTTGCCCTTTGCGCTCCAGTGAGAATGGCTCGGAAAAGAAGGGTGGGGGAAGGGGACAGGCACAATGTTCTGTACAAGACAACAGCATAAAGATGACTTGTGCTCCTGTGCTATCAGTATGCACAAAGGGTTGAAAAGCCTTAGTACCACAGCTATTTCAGGGCCATTAAAATGTATATTGCATTATTGGAAAGATCTTTGTGGTAAGAAATCCAATACCTGTCTTGGCCCTCTCCGACTAGAAATCAGAGATAAAAACGATTTAGCGAATTCACAAGCAGATCAGAAAGATTATTGTTTCTTATAATATTTCATAGTTGATAGTACTTGAAGATACCGTATTTTCACCTATCAGCTTATTTTAAATTTCTATTAACTTCTCCTATATATGATGTTTATTCTCAAAAAACAATCTAAATTTAGTGCTAGAGGAGGTGAGTCTACTGGATGTTTACTCAGCTTAACAGAATTAGACCTGCCTCAATTCACTGTCTTTCTACAGTAATTTGTTTTGCAATTTACTAAGGTATTCTTGATTGCAATGTTTCTGCCTTATAACAGTTTGAAAATATCAAGAAGTGTTAAGCTTTAATAAGAAACCTTGTTCTGTAGTCCCAAAATCTGTTTTGCCTAGAAATGCTGGTCATGATTGCAGAAATGAACTTTTTGTGCCAATAATAGAGATATAACTACATGTTGTATTGCATACATTCAGTACAATCTGTATCCTGTTCCTTGAAATTAATATTAACAGAAAAAGTAGAAGACATAATCATTAATTTGAAATATTCTATGAAAATGCCAAAATCAATGAGTTTTTTGCTTTTTTTCATGAGTTTTCTTATTTTTATCTTATTTGCTGAGGCAAAAATCAAGTTATTTATCAAACAACTTAAAACCACTCCTTAATAAAATCCTTTGTTAATGTTTTGAACTCTATTAATTTATTGAGGTGCTCGGGTTGCATCACACAGTTATGCTCCCCACGGTACTGGTCCAGAGATCATCTGACTCATGAGACCATTGCACTGTCGAGTGGCTCCTCTCTGACTCCTTTCAGAGGAAGTCAGGGTGTGTGTATGGGCAAAGAAAGGGAATTAGTGCACCCGGATCTCAGCCCAATGTGCAATCACAGTTCAGGCAGTAACATGCTGGGTTGCAGAAACTGGAAGTGGTACTGGATGCAACTTTTTCAAGATATTCTTGCAAAACCTTTAAAAACAGGTATCTTGCAAGTTGTACAAACTAAGGACTAATTGTGCTTCATTGCTAACTACAAGGTGTATAAAGTTGCTGACACACCTTCACAGATTGGAAAGACAGGTTTGTCTTAAATGTGCCTGCTTATTGGCAGTTTTTATTTAAAGCCACATGCATTGGTGGTAATATGTTTTTTCTGGTTGTCTGTTCACTTAATAATCACTTCAAGATCTGCTCCACCCAAAGAAAAAATATACTGAAATCAGTGTGCTGGAGGAGAGGCTGGCTCAGATACAGGCTATAGGCTAAACTATTTTCCAGGCTCTAGGCTTGTTATATGTGCTGTGTACACAGCTGCTACTTTTCTTCTTCTTGTACTATTTGCATGCATTTTATTTAACAGGTTCCTCCTTTGTTTTGGTTTCTCTGTTTTGGTACGTGCAGCACTTTAAACCATTTCACAATGAGGTTCAGGGTGAATATTTTGTTTACTGTTTCCTATCCATCATCCTGAACTGATGTGAGTGCTGGCATCATTATCACATCACTTGTGATAAATAGGAGAAAAGCCACTTCATGGTTTTCATTCTTCTTTACAAGTCCTGATGGGTATCCAGGCTGATTTATTATGGAAAGTTGGAGATCCTCAGGTTAGATGGAGGTTAAATAAGGTTTCATTAACACTTATTACTTTTGCTAGATTCAACTCTGACTAATCACACTACAAGTATTATGGACAGTTTCAACCTTTTTAAGTAGAAGCTTCCTGGAAGGGAGATGGTGTTAGCATCATTTATTACTAAAATGAAAAGGCATCCTTACAACCTTGTATGCAAACTGTTATCTCATCCTCACAGTCTCCTTGGTCTAGCAGAATAGGATTGACAAAAGATATGAAAGACATTGGGCAAAGTGATGAAGAATTTTCTCCTTAGTCTTTTCTTTTCAGAGTCTAAACCATTGAGTTTTCATACTCATTTTTAGATAACACATATACATTGGTTATCATCAATTTAATCACATTTTTATTACTTCCAAGTGTGACTTTTAGGGTCATAATAATGACATTACAAGTAGCTTCTCAAAATCCTAGTGTCAAACAGCCTAACTTTGCCAACACCTTGTCGAAAGTCTAGGCGCATCAAAAGCTAACAAAGTAACATAACACAAGGCCTTATTGTTCTTTTTCCAGTCAACAAACCAGCAAAAGTCTTCTCCTGGGACAAATGCCTGCTAGCAAAGAACCCAATCAGCTACATCTGCTGGACACTCGGTTCCCCCATAGGCAAACCATTATGGCTATCCCAAAGCTTTTGCATAGCCAGCAGCTTGAAGATAGATCCCATAGGAGCCACTGGCTCAGTTGTCCTTGCTCTTTTCCAAAACCACTATGATTAAATTATTTTGTGCTCCTTTGATCCCTTTCAGGAAGCTTTTTTGCCCCTTGTTTGCTCCTGTGCTTCCCAAGGCCCTTTGCTGTGTCTTTCAGAAATTGTACTGAGTTTATAGACTCTGGTGCAGGTCTGTTTCAGTTGGTGTGTGATGCCCAACACAACCTGCCTTTAGGGAGCAAGAAGTTCATATTCCTCTTTCCAGATCTCAGTCACTGTCTTGTGTTGCTGTCCAGCTAATTGTAATGGTGTCTGTGCAGATCAATCATCCCTACTGGAGGAGGCCTGTAAGCAGCCTGTGGCTATGGCAAAGCCTGCCAGGGCTCTGCCTGAGGCCCCTGTTTCTGGAGTCCTTTTGATGTGGGCAGGGAGCAGACTGGGTGCCCTGTGAAGTGCTCCAGCAGTGTATACCTGACGCCCTTTTTCTGAAAGGTCTGTGGGCCTTCTCACACATGACCTCACTCATCACATGCCAAAAATGTATGCGTCCTCCCATCATATATCAAATAAATGCAAGCATGTTAGGTCGTGTATGCTACTATAGGGTTGCATGTGTTCCTGTGTGACAGGTCATAGGAAAGCAGGAAAAGGATGTATGCTGACCTATGTGATGAGGGGTTATTGCTGTTAGACCTTGGGGGACACCGTAAGAAGCTATGTGACAAGACTTAGTAAGAAGTCTGATCATGGTTGCTCTGTGCTGTCCAAAATCAGCTATGTTTTTGAATGAACACACCTCAAGTATTTTAATGGAAACCCCAAGCACCATCCAAAGGCAATCTGAGGAAACAGTATCTCCCAAGGAAGTGTTGAATGTACTTGGCTTATCTCAGAGAATGTGCCAGAAACCTGCTGATGCTCAAAGAACATAGGAAAATACCTTGCATCAGTTATCTATTAAACGATTTCCTCTCTGGCAAAAGAAGTAGTCCTGATCTCCTACCAGAAACTTAGGAGGCCAACATTGAGAGACCAATGCTGTGCCTTAGACTTCTGATAAAATTTTATTTAGTTTTCACCTTTTTTACTGAGTCATCTATCCTAAAAGATGATAGTTGTAAGCACCACACTCAGTTCAGATACAGTGATCTGCAGTGCTCTGAAAAGCTACTAAAACAATAAAGTGCAAGCCTTTGTTCTACACTTTGTTGACAAACATCTCACTGATCTATTTAATTTGTATGTGACACTCAATACTCAAATTTATGACATAAAATGTATAGTTTACCTCCTCTGACTTGGCCTGAAAATCAAATAATCTGATCAAGTGATAAATGGCTAGCAGGCTTTCCTGTTGCTAGTAGCAACTTTTTCCAAAGAAATTTCGCATTTCCCAATTGACACATGAATATGAAATAAATTAAAAAAATACCTTCTATTGTAAGTCCAGTCTCAATAACTGGAATTGAGGCTAATTAAGGCTCAAATGAAGCTATGAATTAAGGCTAAGCCAAAGTATTTAGCACATTTGACTTCATATGACCAATCAAAGTGTGAGATGTGCACATGTAACACTGCACTATAGATTCATTTGCTTCCTGCTGAGTTTCATCATATCTTTGCATCTCTGTCATGGTTAGTGTGATTGAAGAAGATGATCCCAAAATAAAGGTAGCCTTTCCTAAAAGTATTATCTGATGATATAAAAAGCTGGAACAGATTTACTAAGGTTCTTACAAAAAATGTATCATACTAGCTTGTGCCCCCACTAAGTGCCATTATCTGGATGCTCACAGTGAAGAAATATCTCCCACACAGCAAGACTCTGGCAAACAGAATGGAAACATAATAAAATAGCTACCGTGTAAAATGAAAATAATGCATTAACAGCTGATGAGATGGCTGCAGCAGGTTGGAAACAGTCTTGAACACATCCTCTTCTTTCAGCTGTGACTGTCAGATGGGACAGCTGACGTGGACCCTATGTCTTACCCACTGGTGAGTGGTACCCGTTGGTCTCTCTTGCCTAGAAGGGATAAATAGTTTCCAGAGGCCTCAGTGCCTTCACCACAGCCCTTGAACTGGGCTGCAAGGACTCAGCTAAGCTGCAGATCTCAGAGCTTCAGCCCAAGTGATCTTTGTCTCACAGGGCTCAGGTCAGTATTACAACATGGTCATTTGGGCATTCACACCACTGAGTCTGCACCATGAGCTCTGGTCTCAGCTCCCACAACAGTCAGTGGGTATCCAGCCAGTGGAGCCTAGAGAGTGATTCACTGGGGTGGGATTTCCTTTGCCTAAATGTAAGAATTTAGTATCACTTTAGGCCTCCTGATCTCTACAGGCCAGCTGTATTGAATAGGTCTCCCATGACAATAGTGGGAACTTGTTCACCTAAATCAGGGGTTTTACATGAGAGAATCCATGCTTAATTGAGGGAAAGCTCCTACCCGTGCTCCTACTAATTCTCTCAGCTCCACCAAACTGCCCCAGAAAGGGGGCTCAGAAGGAACCCAAATGAATACTTCCTCTGCAGAAGTGGAAACAGGTGAATGGCATCTCTTCTTGCTCCCTGGCTGGTGCTGCTGGGGCACCTTGATCTGCACCACAGACTACATCATTTGGCCCACAGGCATCTCAACTCTCCACTCTCTTCTCTGCTCCTTACCAAGCACAAATGACAATGTTTCAGCATCACAATGCTCAAATAGAAGGGTAATTTGATGGCACACAGGGTGCCTTCCTTCAGAAAAAACAGCATTCTAGCTCCCTCTGGACAGCTCTTTGGCCCTCCAGGAACAGGCGTTTTACCCTCCAGGTAAAGGAATAGGTGGGTGAGAACAGGCAGAGATCCTCTGGTATCCAAAAAGTCACTTGAAGCGCCCAGTAGGTGTTGGGGGGAAGTCTATCCCCAAGAGCAAAGGGAGCTCACACCAGCGTGAACCAGGAATTTGTACCTATTTCTTAGGGGAACTGCAGAAACTCACAGGGGAAGCTGCTGTGGCTGCTGCGCCAGCACCCGTCTCCCAGGCTGGGCAGCCCCAGAGGGAAGTGAGCAGGAAAAAGGCTGTTCTCAATAGTGGGATGCCAAAAGAGTAACATCAGGAAGAGCCACACACACTTTTCCTCTCTGCTCTACACAGAAGGGGAAAATAGCAGCCCAGATGATTACAGCCCACAACTCGTTTGTGTTGCTTCTGGCTCACCTGTGTACCTACCACCAGGGAAAAACTGCAGTTTTCTTTCAGATCTGAGTTGCTCTTTGTTCTGTCAATAGCAGTATACTAAACTGAGAGGAACATTTAGGTGATCAATAGTTTCGTAGGTGTTTGAAATACAGGAGCATAATCATGACAAGGTAGCAGCAACAGCTGTAAACTCTGGATCAGGACCTCTGTATGTGCCCACACCATGCAGTGCAAGCTGGACTATACTCAGCACTCCTCCTCCTAAAACATATGAATCTAGCTAACTGAGCTAGAGGAATACTAAAGGAATTTTAGAAATTATTTCCTACTGCACAAGTCCGGTTTCTCTACCTACATGGTCTTTTTGCCTGCACAAAACCAGTTCCAGATTGGAGTTCATTACTATAAAAATCTGCAATGTGCTCAACAATCCCATCTTTTTAAAATAAAAATTTTCTTAATTTACCTGAATTATAAAGTCTCTAGCAACAGACTCTGCTTGTCTGATCTGTAGCCTTTCATATGAATATAGCAGGGATAAATACCTACTAAGGAAAATTAGGAATGCTCTGTTACCTTCATTGCCAGTGACAGAGAAGAGGCCATAAAGGACCTGAAAGATCTTTAAAGCACAAGAAAGAAAATCTTTGCACAATAATCTTTAAGCCATATTTCTGCAGACATGCAGGGAAAGTATATAAACACTCTGGCTATTTCACAAAATATTACCATAGCTGCTAAGGATACAGCATCTAAAGAAGATTAAAAAGTCAATTTAGTATTGATCTTGTTAAAAGACACAGGTGTTTAAGGAATGATTGCTGTATGTATGCTCTTATAGAAATAAACTCGGGTCTCACTGTGCTCCTTGCCAATTGAATAAATTATGTAGCAGTTATGTCAAAGGTTTGTGTTACATCAGCATTAATGAATACACGGTGGAGTTTTGCACTAATTAATTTGTCTTGTCAAATTATGACAAAGCACTTTCCAATAAAAGTTGCTAGTCACAACCCCTGATGAGCAATCAGACAGCAATTAATAAGATACCTTAATGATTTTGTTGTAATTCCTCATCTGCAATTTCAGTGTAAAAGCCTAGAGTATCAGAATAAACTAATTGAAAAAAGAAGTTAATTTTTGAAAAAAATAGACTTTAAAACCAATTAAGGCTATCTTAGCAAGAATTTCTTAAATAAGAAAAGGGTAGTAAGTTTCATAAAAATATCTTACTTCTTGAGCAGTGACTATTCTGGTGCAAGAAAGAAATAAAATAATAGATCTCGTAAATGTATTTGGAATACCAAAATCGGGGATGGAAAAAAGAAATATACTTTTCTTTAGTGCATATTTCATCACCAGTTTTCTTTACTTGGTGACAGTAAGAAATCACAAGCATTATTTGCTAGACCTCTTTCATATGAATGTCAAATACTTTGACTCATTCTTTTCTTTCCAGAATTTCTGGAGTGGAATGTCAATGGTTTTCATCTCATGCTTTTATCTGGAAGGATATTCTTGGAGGAGGAAATGCGATTATTCAGAAGGTCAGCTTCAGAATTCTGCAGCACTGCTGTCATTTTAATTTCCTTATCCTATTCCCCACTGCTCATGCTGTTTTACTACAGATAACTTTTCCTCTTGTGTGCACTGACTTTTCCTTTTAAGAAATTTGCAGCTCATTTTCAAGGGAAGAACAAACGATTTGCTTCCTATCAGCCTCTGATACAGATCACAAAGAATCAATCTATCTGCACAAGCTACTGCTGACCTTGTATACCCCAAACAACACATGGTTCAGTAGTCATAGGGAGCTCTTCCTAATGGCAGCACATAAATCAATGTGTTAGGTTTAAAGATCGACCAGATGTCAAAACATAAATTAAGATATGAGCCCCCCAAGGCTGCCTGCACTGGTGCATTTCAGCATTGGTCGGATATTTCACAGTATCTTATGGGTAATAAAGAGACCAAGAGTAAAGCAGGATATTATCACAGATGCATCAAGCGCAAACCAGCCAGGCATATGAGACTAATAGAAAAATATAACAGTTATGCTGGATCATTTACATTTTATTTGATGAGAGGTAGACGTAAGATGAAATTGAAAATAAACTTATTTTCTTTTCCTTTTAATTTAAACATACCCCCAGAGCAAATTACATGTACTGTGTCAAAGTAATGATATTATCTAAAACCAGAGCCATTTAAGAGATCTGAAGTCTTTGGAACCCTTTCACTGTGCTGTTATTAATGTGATATCAATCCTTTGCTGGATGCCTTGACAGACAAGCTGCCTGTTCTCCAAAGGAACAGAAGCGACTGCCCAAGTCTCTTGTAATTCAAGGAAGTCCTGAATGAACGTGCTCAATTTACAGTCACCTCTGGGACTAACAATGTGCTTAAAATTTAGAAATTAAAATTTAGAAAATGCTCAGTGTGGGGAGGGGAAAGTATGTTTTCCCAAATTGAGACATAAAAGGATGGATTTGGAAAAAATTATTAAGTGCAAGAATATGGACCAGATTATGGCCAAATCTTGCCAGATGGTGACCTATGACTATGATAAAGTGGCTGCAATTTTACTCCAGACCTTGTTCTTTGGTTGAGCCAGTGTCAGAGCCAAGCTCTGGGTTTTGGCTGCTACTGTTTGCAGTCCCCAAGACTGGATCAATATCTCAGGTAGCTCCATGTCCAGCCCTTCAGCTGCTCTCTTTAATCTGAATGTTGGCTGATGAGTCACTAAATGTGAAGTATGACCATAGGCTATACCTGCAGCTTGGTATCTTTGAAACATATGCAGCAAGCTTTTGCCTACTTAGCTTGGTTCATATCCTTTGCATCACATTGTCTTATATGGGCTGTAAATATTTCAAAGGGGGAATGCTTAGGAGAGGACTCCTGCACTGTTCTCCGTGAAAGTATCTACAATTTAGAAAGACGAGAAAAAGAACATTTAAAAGAGAGATGAAGGAGTGAACTTTCAAACCATTACACATTTTGAATGACACTGGAGTGACTTTTCTCCTCAGGGAGTTATAGCGTCTGTCCAGTGAGTTTCAACACATAACAACATATTCTGAGAGGAGTTCTACATATTTATGCTGTATAAATTGCATGTATGCAATTTCTATTGGCCAAACATTTCTGTTTATTTTAGCTTCAGATTAGGAAGAAAAATATTTTACAACAGGACAGTGCAATGGTCTCCCTTAAGATACAGTACATTGGTCCTACATATCCATATGTGGATATGTAGCTGATATCCATAGTGACATATGGCTGATATCCATAGTGCGCATCTCCAGAACAGAGTAATTGAAACTGATTTTCTACCCCTGAATCAACACTTTAAAACTTGTGAATGCCTGTGATCGCTGTTACCATTTGACACAGATTTACATGTGCGCTGTGTCTATAATTTTTTTTTTATGACTTAAGGTGGTCAGAGATTACCTCTCTCCCAAATGCATAGCAATAGGACACCAATGTGGATGTGGGTGGGAGAGTAGGATCAGAGAATATTACAAGAGGATGCAGACGCGTATTCCTGTCTTCCTGCAGCATTAGACACCTTGTCTGATATGTCAGTATTACCAATAGGACTGTGGACATACTCTGCTTGGAGAAGTGTCTGGGATTTTCTTCCAGTCCAACCGATGTATTTGACCATTTTGTTAGCCAGACAGCAGGCTCCAAGTTTTGCAGCCACCGGGCAAATCGCTCTGAAGAGCAGTGTGCTCGAGGGCCGCTGTGGGCGCAAAGCAGCCCTGGTGGTTGGTCTGGGCTGTTTGGCACTGCTGGGGAGAGTAATGCCCTGGCTGGTGCTGCAGGACATTAATTTGGGTTTCGAATTGTAAACATATGTTAATAAGGTCATACTGAAGAATTATTTTATAAGCCGGGATTAGTAACTCCATTATCCCTCCACTAACGTCCCTCTCACCTCTGCTCCTTTCCCCTCGACATCCTCCTCCCTGGCCCTGGGGACAGCCCCTTTGCTGCACCCAGACCAGCCCACCCTCAGCTGGCATTGTGCCAGGGCTCCTTGAAGGCTGGGAAGGGCGCCCTGCCTCCTCTTCCCCCGTGTGTTGTGTGGAGGCCATGGGGAGGTGAGAAAGCCCCAAGACCCAGGAAATCGCCTTGTGTGTTTGAACTTGCTTTTGTTCCTATTCGCCTTAGTTTTCATTCACATCTCAGAATAACCTGGATGGTGATGCCTGGCGTGTCAAGTGAAAAGACCAGTAGCAAAAGGAAACATATTTATTCAAAGACCGCATAAGAATGGAAATAAACTAAAAATGCATTAACTGCGTGTTTTTTGGAAAGAAAAAAGACTTTTCTCCCCCAAAGCTACTGCCTATTCCTGAATCTGTTTCCCTCATGACAAACAGTCCACTATTCTGTGGCGGTGGATACTGCTTATCTCCAAGATGTCAGAGGTTGTCAGTAATTTTCCAAGATGGGTTATATATAGCTGTGTATCATGGCACCAAAAATACTCTGAAAACTTCCATTCATCAACAAAGCATTTCAGATATTGCCTGTGCTGGCAGAGACTGCAAATGTTTTATCAAGTCATTTCTTTTTCAAGCATGAGCAAGCCTCTGAAATGAAAGGTAAACTGAGTTTGTCCAAAGCATTTGTTCAAACCAAGGAATTTAACACACACAGATATTCTGCATAAGAGGTTTAGATCTTTGTTGCTTTCAGAAAACAGATATATATTAACCACAGCCACACTTCAAATCTTTTTGTTAGGCAAAACTTACAGGCTTTCATTAGCAGAAAGAACCATATAATGACTTGGGAAAGAGGGGGTCATTTACAAATAAGTTGCAGAGAAATTCAGATAAAGGGGAGAAAATGTTTAACAATAGCTAATGATCAGGCATTAAAATAAATGGGTTTTGTATGCTGAAAAGCAAACAAATGTGCAAAGCTATGTCATCAGTTGAGCTTCACAAGTGTGCAAGCTCTGTGCTTCCCTGCCAGAATTTCCTGGGAAGAGGAGACCATATACTTCAAGGTGTAATGCTGTCTTAGACACAGACTTGAGAAAAGGATCACTGGAGGTTTTTAAACCAAATATTCAAGATCTGGCTGTGGATTCCAAAGCAAACCTGCACATAAGGCAGGTTTCTGCAAGGACCTCAGCTCAGTCAAAATCCAGGTCCCATAAATCCCAAACACCTCATTTTTTTTCTTCTTCATTTTACTCATCTCCACATTCCTCCATTGCCACCAACTCATATTCTTTTCTTCAAAGCATCCCCATCACACTTTGAAGTACTCCACTGAAATTGCTTTAAGATATGTTTAGTTAGCTACCAGCTTGGACTGTCTGCTATGCTGGCTCTAAACTTTTGCTGCAGTTCACCTGACGCTGCTGTCTGATGCAGCACAACTTCTTCAAAGGGCTTGTGTGACTCCCCGCCAGGAGGGGTTGGAAGCCCATCACAAGGAAGCAGAAGGCAGCTCCTGCAAGGCAGAGGAGTGTTGCTATAGGGGCTTATAAATGAGTGTTTCAGCAGGGAGCACAGACACGCTTGAGGAAGTTCCAGTGAAGTTCTCAATCCATTTACCAAAGTTGCTGTGGTTCCTGTTTTAAAATTGAAGAAAGAATTACAAGTAGTTTATCTCTAGTTGTTTATATGCTTTCAGGGCTTTTTAGAGACCTTAATATTCAGTAAAACAGTTGTGTGGACTCTCAGTCATTGCTGACTCTTATTTTACTAAATATTCCATGAGGAAGCCTACATATCCGTTATTTTTCCTTGCTTGTTTATACAACATATCACTGAAACATAATTCTTAAGTATTTTGTCTTTTCCAAGATGCCAGCAGAATAACGTTCTCAATGTACGCTCCCAGTATGCTGATGGTACTTCCTGCACTGATACCCTAGACGGTAATTTTTCACAAGTGCATTAACTTTAAATCAGTGTAAGTTTATGGGCATATTTTCTTTGCAGCAGATCTTTCATTATGCTTAAAAAGAAGGATGCCCCTGTGGGTTGGTTGCAAGATTGAATGTCACTAGAGCTGGTCAGTCAATTCTTCTTGTGTAGTCTCTGAGTGAATGTTATTTCCAAGGTACCTAGCCTACAGACATCTCAGCAGCTGGTTTATTCCCAGCTTAGCTCATTATGTGATATTGTGACAAAACACTTGATTTCCCATTGGTACAATTCACTTTTACAAAGTGAAATCTGAATGTTCATATTATAATGTTTAGTTTCTTAGAAAAGTTGGTGATTCTTTTCCCTGCCTGTTCTGCCTCTATGGCTTGTTGGGTTAGTGGTTCTGCTGAGCTGTCCTGAATTGTTTTTGCAGGTTCTTTCACCTCTCCTGTTGTGGTTGTTACATTTTGTGTAGAATAATTAAATAGCAGTAGAGAAGAGAAGGAATGAGACATAATTTCCTTATAATTTCAAAGGATGAATTTGAGGAGGTAGAGAGAGCTACTTAGGAGAACTCTGTCATAGATTGTTAAAATGTATTGCACGTAACATGCAATAGGGCACTATATGCAGGCCCCTCATTCAGACTGTGGCTGCCTCTTTCCCTATAAGATTACCTAATGTGCCCAGATAGTAATGTCTGGACCTTCATGTAAGTTTGTGGTGTCTTGCATTGGTTTGCACAGGCAAGGAAGACGTGAAGCAGTTTTATATAGAAAGCCCCAGATGTATTAGTAAATACACATATGGATATCACCATAACTATAGGTAGACAAAAACAGTGTTCAGCACAGTTCAGGGCACTCCCCAATGTCCCGTGCATGAAGCCCATCAAAATACCTTTGTACATTTAGAAATATACTGGATGAAGAGGCAGGAGAGCTGATTGCTACATCCAAAAGTAATGGTTCGCAAAACTGAAGCCCCACCGACCCTGCCTCTTGGCTATGTCTCAATCCACCGCATTGCTACCATAGATTTTTTTTCTGAGGACTGTTGCTTGACTGCCTGACCATAAGGACCTAACTGTGAAGCAGATCAGGTTTCCATGCTGCCCTTCTTCAGACATTGCAGCTAGCCAGCCCACCGTCTGAGTCCCACTCCTTACAGCATACAGTCAGATGCTGGACTCACTGTCTAATATACAGTATCAACTCTGAACAAACAACTCTTTTGTATTTTCCTGCGTGTAATATGGCTGCTTCTCATGCCTGCTACCGTTTTTGCCATTTAAAGATTTAGCTTCCTTGATGTTTTGTGGGTGCTTCCACCCTTTGTAAGCAGCACAATCATGTGCCTGGGAAGAACACAGCATCCCTCTATGCTTTCCATTTCACTTCTACACTCCTTTACGTAAGCTGCTCTCATCTTACTGAATTATCAGCTGGAGCAAGTTCAGTGGAGGGTCACCAGGATGGTCAAGGGCTAGAGAACTTGCTCTGTGAGGTGAGACTAGAGGAGTCGTGTTCGTTCAGCTTGGAGCAAGGACAGCTTTGGGGGCACCTAGAAGCTCCCTCTGCACCTAAGGGAAGCAGCTGAGAAAGTGGAGCCAGGTTCTGGGCTGAGATGCACAGCAGGAGAACAAGAGACAATGATCATAAATAGATACATGTAAATTCTGATGGGGTATAAGAAAAAAAACTTTCATTATGAGGATAATTTACCACTGGAATAGGTTGCTAGGACAGGTTGTAGGGTCTCCATCCTTGGAGGTTTTCAAGGCCCATTTGGACAAAGCTCTGAGCAGCCTGGTCTGATCTCAGGGCTGCCTTTGCTCTGAGTGGGAGGCTGTACCAGAGATGTCCCAAGGTTCCTGCCAGCCTGAATGACTGGGGGGGCTGGGATTCCCATTACCCCTGGCCAACATCAGGGCTACCAGCCCTCTGAGGCAGTCCCAGTCTTGTTTCTAACATGCCATTTGGGCTCTGCAAACCCCTGGTCACCTGTGCCCCAAGGTCTTTCCTGGGTCAAGCTGAACAGTGCGGGCATTTTAGGTGCCTCTGCCCTCACAAGGGTCAAACCTGTAAACTCTTCCAGACCTGACAGGCTCCCCCATGGCTCTAGAGGGGAGATGCCTGAAGCCGATGTGCAAAAGGACATACTGCTGCTGTGGACATCCTGCTTGTCTGCTCTTGCACATTTACTTCTGACTCCTCCAGCTCTGTGGACAAGGGCTGTAGCACCCCTCTAAGTAAAGCATGACTTCTAAACTCATTTGTTTGCGCTCTAGCCTGCTTGCCCTGTAACCCAGACAGCAAGGAAGGAAAAGGATGATTTTCCTGGCAATACTACTGCTGTTTTGCATGTCTTCTTGTTCCCACCAGACCTTGCTTGCTCATGTGCTGGGGCATTTACTTCAGAAAGGCCAGGGCATGCTGCTGTCATCTTTACCCTGCTGTGGAGGTAGGGCCAAGGCAATGGAGCACGAGAAGCCACTTGCGAAACGCTGTTGCTCTCCTAGTTTAATTTTTCACCAGTCCAGGTTTGCAAAGAGATATTTAAAATAAATAAACAAAAAAGCAAGTGAGAAAGAAAAGTAAATGTGGTGAGATAATGACATTGTCTTGTATAAAACGAAATTTAAACCTATAACCGCAGGGCAGGTAAGGAGATCTGGCAGGACAGACTTGGAGATTTTGCTGAGAAAGGGAAAAGAGCTATCCTGCTCACCAGATGCCTTAGTGTGGCACAGGAATAGCGTTGTGCTTTCATGTCTTCTTTTTTGTTGTATCTGTGAAACAATCAACTCCTGACGCTTGTGCTTTTTCTCTGCACATCCTCACTGTCAGCTGGGCACCTTTCAGAATGCCCTCTTTATAAACCTGGAATAAAACTCATTTTGCATTTTTCAGTTACTTCTGGAGGTTCTCCGAGGTCTGTTAACCATTTTACTGTGAAGCCCACCTCATCTCTGCTGCAATATTTTACACACTTTGCAGATGGAAAGCTTGATTGCATGCAAGGAATCTGCCTAGGCAAATTGAATGTAGTGGCAAATCCTGGTTACTGAACCCACCCTTTAATCTAGTCGCTTGAAAGACTTCTTCTATGGAAATGCGCAGAAATATCCCCTCCCTTCTTGACCGCCTCTACACCTTTTTCAATGCCTGCTGAAGTGTGAACGCTGGTTCATGTGGCAAGAGAACCCCTACACTGTGCCACAGCTCTCCATCCATGTTCTGGCTACATCTTACCCTCAAAACTAGCATTTTTACTGAGGGTGAGAAAATTGACAGCTCTTCAATCAAAATTGGAAGCTAAAATTTGCACTCAGCATGGGAAAACTGAGAGCTTTTCAGTCAAAGTAGGAATGTGTTAAGAGCACAGTTAAACCCAATAATTCTGCAAATAGCATTTGGAATTTTGCAGCTTGCCAGACCTCTAAGGAGAAGAGCTTTTAATAAGAAAATTATTGACTTTTTATGTAGGAATGTGTTCTAATTTTCTTTTTCTTGTTTTTTTTAAGCATTTCTTTTAAAGACTGAAAAATTCTACCAATTTCTGCTTGCATGATGCATAATGTAGACTACCACAAATTTAATAAAGCCAGCAAGCTAAATGAGGTATACCACAGAGTCTTAATATGACTGTTGTGGCTTATTGACATACTTCAGTTCCAGCAAACTCCAATCAATTCCTGTAGCATAAAGCAATGAGTCAGGCCTACTTTAATCAAAATAACATTAATGTGGGCTAGCAAAATGTATGTGAACACATTACAACAAGTCCTGCATTTTTGAAATCAGAACTATTTGGTGTTGTTCTGTGAAGTACTATAAAATAGCATGAAATAAAACAGAGAGAACTGTATTTTACACTAATATCAGTTCTGTATTTGCCTTTTAGACTGTGCAAAGCTTTAGTTGCCTCAGTTGCCACCCACTCCTGTGGGTGGTTGTTGCTGTGTGTCCAAGCACCCTGGCATTGTACAGCCAGGATTCAAACAGAAATTAGTGAGACAGGCAAATATCTTGAAGTGGTCTATCCTCTAGATCTTGATCTGCTACTAAAAGCTGCCACCTTAAACTGTTCCAGCGCACCCAGGCCCATTCTTTACCCTGAGCATTCCAGTTTATACTGGCAAGCAAGATTTTCCTCATTAGCTGCTAAAGAATAATTACACTTTTTTAGCCTTGCATGTTTCCGATGAATCGCTGTGGTACTGCTCCAAAGGCATAAAGCAACATTTCATTTCTATAAACATAATGTATTTTTTAACAGCCCAGGAGTACTTTGCATGCTTTACTGCCCTCTTTGCTTTGCTGAAATACAGCAGTGGCGAGTGATTTTTACTCCACAAATATCAGCTAAAACAGAAAAACAGCCTCAGGGAGAAATATTTCAGATGTTGGAAGGTGCAAGTTTTAGAATTATTTTGGCCTCATAGCGGTAGTTTTCTCCCTGTCACTTTAAGCTGATATTTTGCATCTGGCAGACTTTGAATGCTATATCTGAAGGTGAGGTTTAGAGCAGAAAATTTTAAGGGTAGGGCAAACTCTTGTTATCCACACACGGCCAGGACTTGAGAGAATCTTGAATTCAGCTGGGTGATGGGTGAGCCCATCTGAAACTGGGCAACTCTGATACTGAATAAGAAAATATGTTCCACCCAAGACTTTTTTCAGATACTTTGGGCAAGCGGGCAGTGAGCTTTGGGTAGGCTGTGCATGTGGGATAGGGTTCTCTTTCCATCTTGCCAACTCACTTATCAACCCATTTGACCTCATGGGGGAAGCCAGATCCATCTTGGAGACTTTTCATGATGAAGGCTTGGCACTGCTCCTCTTCCTCGTGTGCAGGACCTCCTTAGCCAGCACAACCTTCTCACTGTCTTTCAGAGGTCCATGGGATCCTGCTGACCCAATCTTCTGGTAGCTCTTCTCTGGCACCTTGCTGGAGAGAGGGAGGAGGGCTGCTGGGAGGAGGGTGAAGAAAGGAGAAAGTGAAGTCTGTCCCCAAACCTTCCCCCAGAGAGAAGGTGTGGGTTCCACCAGCCCAACCTGAGGGGCAAAGGCAGAGGCACAGCAGGGTGACATGGTGCAAAACAGACCTGGGCCCTGCTGGATCACTATCTAATTGTATGGTATTGTTTGACCACAGGTATGTGTAGAACATACAATATGGAAGTACTGTAATTTCCAACACCTTGTGTAGGTCCTGGGGGATATTATTTGGACCAGTCCCTCAGTTCTCATCTTCACTACAAACTACGCGAGATAATATTGGGTCTGCAAAGGAGGCAGCTGGACACAAGCAAAGCAAACTTGCGAGGTTCTTCTGAATCAACTTCTTTCCTCTGACAGTGGATTATGCGGAGACACAGCTGCTGTGGGTGGCAATGGTTTGCTCACAGTTGTGTCAATCAGGATGAGAGGTTTAGGACTATGCATAATATGAATGAGAGAAAACAGAGCTGAGGAAACACATTGCAAGGAATGCTCATGTGCAACATTTTGCCTTAGGATCTGATTTATTGTAGGCTGTGACTGAAGGGTTTGATTAACTCTGAATGAGTGAAGTCTGGCTCTATTGTGCACTATAAAAAAACTCTGTCTTATAAAGAGAAGAAAAAGAGGAATAAGCACAGGAAGACTTCTGAACTTTAGGAATGCATTACCGGAAGTGCAATGGCAGACAGTGGTGTGTGCATCTGCAGGAGAAGAACAGACCCACAAGGCCTGCAACCAAGTCATAGCAGGCAATAAGCACTTTTAGGGAGGACACCTTGTTTCGCTGCTCCCAGGTCCTGCACCATTTTGGTCCTGTGGGAATGGTATCCATGGGTTATGCAATTTATTTAACCAGTTACTACTCTAGTTTCCCATTGCTCTGTGAGTCTTTGCTGCTTTGCTAAAGTACAGACTGAAGAATAATGAGGCACAATATTTTTGAAGATAGCTGAAAACTTTCCTGAAAGCAAAATAAATATACCTTCATAGTGTTCACAGTCATCAGTTGGCATTGATAATGACTAAGCATTATTTGAGGACGTACAATCCAGTTCAAATAATTGCAATATTTATCACAGTCTTGTTTCAATGTAAATGACTTAGTGAGCCCCAGTCTGTGCAAGTGATGGTGATCCAAATGGATCCTTACGGAGCTGTAAATGACAATCCTTGCTTACATCCAACCAAGCATGTATGCCCATGGAACAGCTGGTGTTAGTTCAGTGAAATAAGTAGCTGTTACTTGATCATCAGAAAGCATCAGACTGGTTCAGAGTTGCTGAGTCCGGGGTTAAGCTTTGTCACTTACATATCCAGAGGTCTGCCACATGCTAAACTCAAAACTTAACATGCAAGCAGCAGGTCTGAAAATAATTTAAATGCCTGGTACTCTTTATGCCACTTTAACTAAAGGTTCACACAATGTTGAGCCTCACAAAACCTTTCATTACAGAGCTTACTATTCTTTGCTTTCTAAGAAGCTGTCAAGTCTCTGGGACTTTTGGACTAAACTTTCTGAAATACTCTGGCTCTCTTACAGTTGGCTTCTGATAAATGGGAGCCTTGTTTCTCCTTACAAATCATACCAACTTTAATGTGTGTAATGAGTGTTTCACTTTCAATTTACATACTGATTCTCCTAGACAAAAGACTAATTTGTTAGTGAAACATAAATATACATTAGACAGTTGGTCAGGAGATTTTAACTCATGTGCCATATAGTTATATCAAATATATCATTTTTATATAATTATCATTTGGATCTGGCATGAAATTGATTGTCCAGGATGGTTTTCTCAGGGAAATTTTTGAGGAAATTCAAGGGATTTCTGGGACACTCAAGGGTTTTGACACTCAGGGTTTTTTGATATTTTCATTGTTTTTCTTATCCTTTTTCTCAAGATCTTAAGTTGTGACTAAAATGCAAACAGGCCAGTGAGACTCTGTGCCATGGAGATTCAGAAAACCGGTAAAGAAATAACTTGTGCTCCCATACAAATGACAAAGATCAGCAACAGAGAGAAGCTGACACAGACAACAGAAATGGAGAGAGCCTTGCTCAAAAAGCAGTGTTTGGAAAGAGCTGAAGGCTTGAATGCCACAACCATTCATTTGCTGTTTCCCTCAACTCTGTTGATACTCTCAGTTTCGCCCATATCTCAGTTATAAAGCTCCCTACTCTAATTGCTGATGAGGATGCAGGATGCAATCAATTATTTCCACAGCTCTTTAAATAAATTTCTGAATTTCATTTGAAAACAGAGAAGCACGTTTTCCGTACTCTTCTGCATGCTCGGAGCAGAGTGCACGCAGTGACTGTGGTGCAGGGAACATTTGCTGGTGTCTTTTGCTCTTTCTCCATCCCTCTGCACTGAAGGCTCCTTTGAGGTTTTTAGCATGGCAAAGGCTGTGGCTCTTACTGCTGCTCAGGGCCTGGTTCACATTTGGCTGTTGCTTCTTCCTTTACCAGCCACCAAGAGTAGCAGGAGTTTTTCTGACTGGTGCTGGTAAGCAAGCAACAGTATTTGCTATTTCTTACGTACTAACTCCAAGCATTTCAGCCAACTATTCAGGGAACAGGACTGATGGCAGTATTTAGATGCACATAATCAGTAACAACCCACAAACAGGAGGTTCCTGAAGTGAATAGCTTGGGAACAAGCCATTAGATGAAAACTGTTCAAAATTTTTGGTGTACTCTTCAGGATAACAAATTCTCTGACAAATCAGGATCCATTTATGGATGATTCACAAAAAGATTAAATTAATCAGACCATGTATTTAAAATGAATAATTCAGCTACCTCCTGGCTGAAAATGTATCACTGTGCTAAATAAGTTTATCCAAACGATTAATGCAGCCTGACTCTCTATGTAAAGTTCAGCAAGTTCATGAATATTTTCAGGGTAATGGCTTTCATTTCCCCATGAGACAGCCTGCAAATTTACAAGCTTCTTTCAGCTGCTGATTTCTCTTTAGGCTTTGAACAAGATCATTATGTCTTGAGGAACATATTACCATTTCTCAGATTGAAGATATCTCTCTCATGAGCTGCTGTATTTCAGTCGCATGGATAGTCATTGTATTTTCATATCTAACTACTGCAGCTAAAGTAACATAATTTCAAAATTTTGCATTTTTATGTAATTCTCAATCTTATTTTTCATAGTAACTGTTCCTCTATTTTTCAGCATGCTGCCTGTTGCAGCTGTTACAGGAAAGAAGAAGCTACGTTGCATGTTCCACAACAAAAGCGATTATATTTACACTTGGAGAGCCTCATATTTTTAAATCTCAAGATTTCATAAGGTAATTTTAGACTTTGGGCCAGAAATGTTTTAATTAAGCTTACTTTCTATTCAAAAGTGGCTTGAAAAAACTGCTGGAGAGTTTCAAAGTAGGTCTGATAGCAGCCTGTGGGTGCTACGGTCAGCCAGTGACTGGCTCAGTTCAGGACTAGCCAACATTGTGCTGTGCCTCAATCAGTCTCAAAGGAGTATTCAATATGGTTTTAAGCAGGAATAGTTTTCAATAAGCAAAGCCTCTGTAATTTGAAGCAAATACAGCCTGTAACTGCAGTTCAAAAGACTGAAATTCTGCAAGTTAGCAAGTAAATGAGTGAAAGAGCAAAGGAAGAGGTATAAAGCAACTCCAATGTTCATCATTTGTTTACTTGGTCTACAGAAGTTCAGGTTTAGGAAAGGATGATAAAACTTGTTGGCATCCCAGTCATTTTCTTTTGGGATGTTGTGTACAAGGATTGATGAATACGGCCTCTCTCAGTTGCTTATCTGAGAGTTCAGGAAGTGTGCTGTTTAGCCAGCTTAATTTGACATTTATGATCACTATTGGGCTATATTGGAGCACATGTATTCGAGTATATTTGGATTGGTATGGACAGCAGCTTGGAGGCCTACCCACTGGATCAAATCTTCAGCCATGTGTTTTTGAAATCTTTTCATCCATAGCAATGCAGATATTTTCATGTCAGACACATTTGTCACCCAGCCTGATCTATTCCATCATATTGGATATTTTGGTTGTCCCAACCAACCACCATTAAAAAACTGTGATAGTTATTCAGTATGTGGTTTAGAAAGGAAAATGTGAGGCTGGATTATGATTATTGATGCAATTCATCAATAGTCGCAATCGTATGTAAAGTGCGAGCTGTAGATTTTTAAGTCAGCTTATATCCATTAATAGCATGTCATTTTGTTAATGTCTCTATATTCCATATAACAGAATTGTAACTGCATAGCCATACTAAGACCTTTAATCCCGCTTCTTATATAGCCTTTGGTGCTTTATTTTTAGTATAAACTCAAAGAATTTAGAAACATGAAATATCTTATTTAATCCTTAATGAGTATAACTATGTTACCTGTGTGAGACTGCTGGATACTACCCAAAGCAAATTTCATAAGATGCCTCTTAAAATAAATCTCCCATTTACTCTTCCCTTCTAAATATTATGTATGAAGACATAGGCTTAGAAAAACAAAGAAGTGAAAGGAAAGTAATTTCTTAATATAGGACCCCAATTTATTACTTCATGGCAAAACAAAACAAAGTGTAAAACCAAAGAAAGACAGAACTTAAGCGTCTTGCTTTCTTATAGACTTTCTTTTGGCCAAAAAATATTAGCGTCATGTTAATAAAATCCAGTCAGGTTGTCTGAACAGCCTCCTAATAATTTAACAAATCATTCATATTATTAATAAATCATGAATAAAAATAAATGAATTTAGTAGCAACTGTTAATGGGACAGTAATTCATTATCATCCTGCAAATAACAGTCCTCTTGCAAGAATGTTGTGTATTTAAGTTGTGGATTGGATGCCGGGTAATTAATTAATCAGAAGTAAGATTACATGCCGAAGGTGCCCACACTGAGTGGCACGGTCAGGCAGCCTAGAGGAGCAGCAGTCGGCCAAGTCTGTGGGGCTGTGAATAGCGGCGGGGGTTTCTCCTCTCCTCTTTCTCATGAATCTGTCCCAGATGGCCTGCATCTTCGGCAGACCAAGACAGCTCTTGCACGGTGAAGGCTGTGGCACAGTGTGGCACTGGGGTGGTCCTTGCCCCCTCTGCTCCTGGCCCCGCACTAAGCACCTTGCCTCCCACCTTCTCCTCCCTCAGCCCCCAGGCAGCTCTGCTCAGTAGGCGAGAGCTTGCCAGGAAGGGCACAGGCAACCTCCCTCAACTCCCTCCTTCCCAGGGCAAGAGCAGAAAATACGTGCTGGTGGCAGCACCCTGCTGTGCGAGCAATATATAACAGAGCTTCACACGCTTCCCTCTGGTACTTTAGCAAACATCTCCCCTTGACTGATTTCCCCCCTCTGTTTATTATTAGCGTCCCATCAACTGTGTTGCAGCTCCTGGGAGAGCACTCATATCCAAATCAATCCGAGTGAATTTGGAGCACAATATTTATGTGACAGGTTATCAGATACCTTACCATAATTTAAGTATGACACCCACCACTTTTTCTCTAACTACTAATTTTGTTAATCCATCCAGAAAGCAATCAAGATAGTGTGACAAGTAGTATCATGAGCTGCTCTTCACTCACAGTTTCATTACTCAGTGAAGGTCTAATGATTTTTTGTTGTCACATTTATTCTAATCATTTGCAAGGAATGGAAGTTAAGAATTGATCATGAGTGTCAGTTCATCTCTGTCAGAGATCCAAACTTTATAGCATGTGAAAACATTGCTTTCATTCACTGCTTGCAACAGCAGTGATAACATTAATTGGAAGAGAACTCTTCACCAATAATTTTCTGTTACCTCCAAAGCAAATATTGAAAAACATTTCTCTCTGCTTGGCCTTTGCTTTTGTGTTCTCAGCTTTGATCATGATAAGAGAACAAACACATACAGTATGTCATTAATATTTCACTAAGAAGGTCAATTCAAAATAGATCAGGAAGTGATTAATATAAAGAGGTTCAGGTTGGTTGGTGGTGAAAGGACACCTGACTCTTAATAAACTGGATTTAACTTCCCTTTAATGGCAATGCATCCCATCTGCCTGGGGCAGAGGGAGACTGGGGATGGGGCAGCCAGGGTGGCATTTAAATGTGCAGATACTTCCAGAGAGAAGCCAAAGGAAGGAATGCAGTAAAGAACTGCAAGAAACTGTTTGATCAGTGATTTGCCCTGGGCTACAGTGGAAGTTGCTGAGGGTGTTCACTAGTCTGCTTTAAAGGAAGATGTGGATAAATGGACATGGGGATTTTAAGGACAGCTTTTCACTGTCTGAGACAGCTCCAGGTGTAGCAGACTCCAGCCTCCTGAAACTCTGCGGTGTTATCCCTCCAAGGGCTGATAAGAGGCAGAACGGATGTGGCTCCTTTGCTCTCTGGCACATCTCCCTGTGACTGGAGTTGGGCAGGTGTGACTGACTGCATGACTTTGTAGTTTGCTTGTTCTTCTAGCTGACTCCTGAGTTTTTTTCGAATGAAGATCACTCCTGTAACACTTATGTGGACCTAGATCTCTATGGACTGCTCACTTCGGGCAGTCTGCAATAAAACACTGTACCATGTACATTCTCCCTTCCAAAGCAGTGAGTGCCTCCAATCATTCTTTCTTCCTTAAAAACACCTCCATTTCCCTATGGATAAGAAGCACGTGAGCTTTGCTTGCTGCTCTGAAAGCTCCTCCTTCCCAGAGATTTCTTCACCTTCTTGCTCCTTCTTTAGGCCCAAAGATGGTGTCACCATGCTGTTGCAAAGGGCTGGTGTATCTCAGCAAGCTCTGTGGTCCAACTCCAGACTGATTTCTGGTTTGTTTCCACAACCTCTGCTAGAAGGAGTCAGCTTCCTACTACAAGCTCTGAAGCTTTTTACTCCTTACCTTGCTATGCCCATGGGTCTAGTTTCCCTAAGATCACTGTGTCTGGTCTTTGATTTGTGTCTGACTTTCAATGAATATATTCGATTTGCTCAGACTGAAGGTTTCGCTGGGACACTGTAACATTGCCTATTGCTCCTCTGAAGCATTCCTCTGAGACAACCCTACTACCTTTTTTTTATCCATTCTGTGCCCCCTCAGGACCGTCTGATGTCTCATGGCCTTCATTAATCTTCTTTCAAATGCTGAGAATTGCTTTGTCTGGTGTTGGTTGCTTCAGTGCATGCACAATACTTTGGGGACTAGAGCTCTGAATTCTATATATGCCTCTCTACCACAAATCTCTTAAATCACTGTAGAATATTTTTCATGTCTGTAACACCAGAACAGTGTTCACTGCTCAAGTATCGTTTGTATGGTAATTTCTAATTGGTGTGTTGTGGCAGAGTTTTATATCTTCCAGGCATTGTCTCTGGTGTCTGGGGCAAGATATTCAACCACAATTCAGCTTCTCACTGAGAACTCCGCCTTTTTTCCTTCTGAGAGAAGCAAGATTACTATAAGGCAGCTGAGGCAGTCTTATTTTCCTCTTCGTCCTCTAGTTAAAAACATTTTCCACCTATTCTCCCTTTTCACACAAAACTTCGTACTTCAGTTCTGCACTACAATTACAGTTGGCCTACTGAGGTAATTAACATATCAAGAGCTTTAGTATCCCCTGTTGTCATGTACTTGACTGTCTTCCTCTTTTGTTGGCAGTCACTGCTTGTGGATATAGAGTGAAAAAAATGCTTCAGCTTTCTGCAGCTGTTCTCTGGTTTCTAGAGTCCCAGCTGTAAGGGCTGCTCCATTTTCCCACTCAATGCGCTCTGTCTGTTCTGTTCCTGCTCCCATCGTTTTCTCAGCAATCACTTGGTGAAGGGGTCTGCCAGAGACCTGCCTCTTTCTGTGTCTGCATTCCAGATGCTCAGCTCTGAATTACACATCTCTGTACAGCACTAGTTCAGCTTGGTTCATGCCCAAACCTCTTGACTACAATTCTCTGCATTTAGAAACTGAAGCATTCGGGCTGATGGGGGACTGTGAACCTTGTGCTTGGGATATCAGGGCTTCCAGGCTTTCAGCTTCCTCTTCACAGGAAAAGTTCAATCAGGAATCTGCCATCATCCAAGTGACATTCTTCTCATGGACCCTTCAAACTATTTTGCCTTGCCATATAGGTACTCTCAGATGAAAAATGCCTTGGCTTGTCACCAGTTTCCATGGCGTTTCCATTAACCCTAGATATGCCATTGACTGAGGACCTGTTGATTCTTGCAGTTCCTGAACTTCAGGATGCACCACTTCACAACAGTTACTTGACTTACAAAGTTTCCTTGCAGATACCCAGGTAGACTTTGCAAATCAGAAGACACTAACACAGTATCATTACCTCTAAATGTGAAATGGTATGACTGGAGAATAATCATCATAATCTAAGAATAAGATATCAATGTACAGAAAAACTAATGAAAGTCAGAACCTGAGAGCACTTGCTGGTTCTGCTTGCCAAACTTATTGCCTTAAAGATTTAGTAAAGGTCAAGATTAGAAAGCACTGGTGCAATAAAAGCAGGCAGTAGGGGACATACACATGGAAGAGTAGGAGAATATAAATAAAGGCTCCTTTCTGTGAGCACACAGACATGTATGTGCATGACACACACATGGGTACACACATCCAAGTTGGCTGGGTGAAACTTACCCAGTTAATCAAATCACTGCCTTCTACTCATAGCCATTGTGGATTCTCATCCGCACAATTAATCAGGTATGAATCCTCCTGCATTTCTCCTCATCCAAGCTGGTATCTTGTTTGATGTCTCCCTCCCTTCAGTACACTTATCTCTCTCTTTCTAATTCTGACTCATTCTTTACATCCCACCATACCTGTCTGTGGTCAAATCTGTACCTCTGTACCTACCAAACTGGCACTCCCACTACACAGACTTCAGGCTGATTTAGAATTAGTCAACTCATTCTCTCCAGGACTTGAACATCTTTTTCATCTTTTTAATATTTAACCCCCACTTATTCCCCATTTTCCTGGCCTTCAGCTCTCTAGTATGATTCTTGATCTTTTTAAAAATCTTGCCCTTTGCTCTGTAGAATGAATGCCTACAGGGTCCATCTAGCTTTCCTTCCTATGTATGCTTGTTCCTGTCCTGTTTTACTCTTGGAGATAAACTGTGGGGAAACATGAGCACACAGCTGGCTTCAGTTCCCAAACTTCCAGAAAATGACAACCCCCAAACCATCATAACTACAGCGCCTGGATTAATCTTTCCTTTATTGTCACTAGGGCATTCTTATGGTGTTTTCAGTCACTGTGTGCAATCCACCATGACAACATTTTGTTTCAAAAACTGTACAAGTCCAAAATTAGATAGACATCCACCTGCAGCAGACAGGACAAGAAACCACAAAGCTAGTGTTAGTACTGCTGGGATATAGCGGAATACTGACCTTGTGGGAAATTATGTTCCCTTGTTAAGATCCCTCTAGAGCAGAGACCATAACTGAAATGTCAGAAATAGTGAATTCAAATGGCTTACTTAGGACAATTCTGAGTAACTGGAAATGCAGTTAAGAAAAATAAATAAATCTTGAAAATAAATAGCAAAACTGCTGTATAAATGTACATACAAGTGTGAAGAACTTGAGCACCAAACACCCTCTAATTTGATAGAAATGAGATCTGATTATTAGAGCTCAGAGTTCCATGGAGAACTTTGCCTTGAATTTTGAGTTACAAATATTCACAAAATTGATGAAAAATCAATTACTGCCATTATGAGCTAAGGTATTAAATATACAGTCTTGCTCCTGCATAAATTTTCCATGCAGATGCCCAACACAGAATAAAATAATAGGAAATACTTGATCTAAATCTCTTTGAGAAGAGACTCCTTCCACTGATTGTATTTCATGGAAAAAAAATAGGTTGATGATACATTTTCTGTGTTTTTGAATGTCATAGGAATATAAAAATCACAGTACTGGTTCATACTAAGAATCTGCTTAGCCTACTGCCCTGTTCCTAATAGTGACCAAAAGCACTTGGAAGCACAAGACTATGGCAAGGACATATCATGCTCCCCCAAGTATCCTTCCAGGCTCCAACTTTTTTCAGCTCAGATGATTTCCTGAGTCTGATGTGGTTCATTTACTGAGTAACCCTCAGTGGATCCCTCTTTGAAATTCTTGTCCAGGCATCTCTTGAACTCACGTGAACTTCTTGAATATGAAGCATTCTTTGGCAAGCTGCTCCACAGGGTCTGCCGTCTGTTGCATGGAGATTCATGTCCTTTACATTTACCAACACTGATTTCCTCTGTCATTTTACTGCCCATTCACTGTGATAGGCTGTCCTTCTGCAGTTCTGTACTCACCTTTACTACCTGGAACAAATTCTTATTATCTGCTCACCTCATTGCTTACCTCCTTGTCCAAGTGCTTTATGGATATGCGGAACAGCACAGGTCACAACAGAGACCCTGCAGAAGTCCTCTGGCAACCTCTTTCTGATGCTTGAAGTGATAATTTCCTCCTACCCTTTGTTTCCTTTCTTGTAACCAATTGTTTATTCAGGAAAAGACCTTCCCTACCTGCTGCTTAGTTTCCATATAAGCCTCTGGTTAGACAGTTTGTGGGAAGTGTTTTTGGGACTTTGTTATATGAGCCAGCTTGCCATTACCCACAGGTGTGTTGATCCTTTCAAAGAATTTCAAGATGTTGGTCTCTCCTCCCTTTACAGAAACCATGCAGGCTCTTCCAGGAACCCTTAAAAAAGTTGATGACATGCTTTCTGCTTTCCGGTCCTCAGAAACCAAGGAAATTTTAAGCGAGAGAGATTACACACTGCCAGTCACAATTCAACTATTTCACCCTTGTACTTCTTCAAAATGGTTGATTGGAGTCTGGTCCTGGTGATTTGTTGGCTTGTTTCATAGTACTTTCTACTGTCACTTTAGTTTCAGAAAGATCTTTCGTTAAATCTCTCAAAAGGGGTCCTGGCTTGGGAATCACCACAGTTCCTTCCTATGTAAAGAATTCATTTACCTTCTGTGCTGCAGCCTTATCCTGTCTGAGAGCTCTGCTAATAGCCTTTTGATATGCTTGAGGACAGATTTAGTTTAAGTTTTGCTTCCTTCTGCTAGCTGTTCCTCAAATTATTTTTTGGCTTGCCTAGTTGTTTTGTTATACTTACTTTGCCAGAGTTTATGATCTTTTCCATTTTATTCATTTGAACTGACCTTGCTATTTAGCCATGCAGGCTAAACCTGCAGACTTCCAGAAAAAAAAAAAAAAAAACATTCCCTTCTGAAGTGCCTGCTGAACTTGCTGAAATGGCACCTGGTGCTTCAGCTACAGTGAAACCCAATCAGACTTCCCAGGAGAAAGAGTTTTTAACCCCAAATCTCACAATTGAATTGGGAGCAAATAAAGGACTATAATAACCAGTAGAAAAGATGAGTGTGGTAAAAAAGAAAAAAAAGAAAAAAAGGAAGGTGTGGGGTAATGGACATATGTATTTAGAGGCCATGGAGTGGCACAGGCTAGCAGCCGTAACTTTCCGGTACAGTTAGGGCTGTACAATGACCTACCAGTGCCCTTCTTCCTGACATTTTACCAATCTTCTAGCCACCCTCAGGTCTTAGGATGATAGCCAGACTAGCATTTCATCTGACATTTTTTTTGCCTGCTGTCACACAGTTTTCCAGTGAGCCGTCCAAACCAATGCTCACCGTTTAGAGCTTCTTACAGAGTGTCAAAGCATTTCTTCCAATTTTCTTGCTTTTATCCCTGCTCGAAATCATTTGTCACTGCTGAAAAATCATTACTGCCACTATTCATTCACCTCATTTTATTTGGCTTCTTCTGAAGTCCCTTAGGCTCCTTCACTGCCTAGAAACTCCTCTTTGAAATAAAAATGAGCCACGAGAATTGAATAACAGCAATGGATGAAAGGGCAGATCCTCTGAGGGACCTTGGTTTCACCTGGTGCTATGTGATGGAGAACTTCATGCAGCTTGCTCACTAGCAGGACTTCCAAAACCAAGGAAATTTAAACATATCTGCCACTCTCTGCCACTGATTCTGTTGCTCCCAATTTTTCCTTTCTGCTGTACCCTCCAACAGACAGTCAGCTGAGGCAACTAATAGAGATGGAAGTTGATAATGGGAAGGAACTGCGCTTGCCCTGTCTGCCTAGTGCTCAGTGTAAGGACAATCTTTCCTGATTCACCTATCTTCGTTGTCAAACAGGCCAGCAACATCACTGTGCTCACTTTCAGCAAACTCTAAAACTCTCTGCAGTCTGGACTACACTGGCTGTAGGTAGACTGTGCCTGCATGGGAGCTTGCTAGCACTTCCACTACCACTGCAGAAAATATCCCATCCAGCAGGACCACCCACTTCTCCAGCTCCCATGCCTGCATATTCCAGGCATATGTGCATGCCAGCACATATGACATGGTGCTCCAGAGGCCTGCATGGTCACTGCACAGAGGAAACTAAACTACCACTAGGTACCAGACTGGCACCCGCAGAGACTATTGATAAAGGGTAGAAACGCTATGGGCTCATGGAGACATTCCTCACAAAGCAGATGCTTCATTTCTGATCTCTCAGCCCTGTTCCTCAAGGAAGACCTCTCAAGTGATTTTGGAAGACAGATCTAGGAAAGAAAATTAATAGTATCAACAAGAAAAATGGTGGAGGTATTACAATGGAGGTGTTGGTTTTAGGGCTTTATAAGCCCTCCATATAGATTATGAATTGCCTGTGTAGTTCCTTCCCCTAGGAGATAATTAGCCTATCATCTTTTACCCTCTCTCCCTCTGCTATACAGGTACCGAATACCAACTTTTAATGGGTCCAACTTGTATACATCTAGATAAACTCTGAACAGTTTTCTAAGCTTGCATTAGCTTTGGACATCCAAAAGCTTGTCTAACTTTGAGTTGATTTAATAAAAGATAGGACCGCTAGTACAAAACGTGTCTGGACTGTTTCCTTAGATAATGGTGGCTACAGCAAAATGCTGCAGGTCTCTTGATGACACCATGGTCTGTGGTGGTCTGAGGAAGAGCGAAGGGTTAGAGTGAATGTTGTGGAGGCAACAGGAGAAAATAAGCAAAAAAGCGGCAGCTACTGCAAGAGGATAATTCACAGAATTGTTACCAGGGAGGAGAGTGTACACATAGTGTTGCAGCAGTGAGCATCCTCATGCAGATGGCGTGGCAGCAGGAGTGACAGTCATCCCAGAGCACGCAGCTGCCACCACAGACCTTTATCAAGCAGATTTCAGAAAAAGGCAGGTATTTCAATGAACCTATATTTATCTTTACAATGGCAGGATGACATTTATCTTGAGTGGCAGCCTCTCACTTTCCCAGCAGTGTGTGAGAGCCCCGGCTCTTCCTGCTGCTCCAAGCACCAGGTCTCCTGCCTGCCAGTCCTCGGTGAGCCTCATGGGGAATGCCATCAGAAAAGCTGTAGTTTGTTGTGTGATGTTGAAAGCGCAGTGAAGCAGGAGGAAAACTGGTGTGAACATATCATCCTGGATATAAAGGTAGCTTGAATTCAAATGACAGGTGCAAAAATTTAGGGGGAGATAGGTTGAAGGTAATCAGATAATGAACTAAAATAAGTCACAACATTGTCTTGCATATATTCCTTTGGTTATTTGAGTTTTACAGAAGAAAAAAAGGAAAAAAGTTCAGATCTCCTAGGAGGTTTTTTATTTTAATATTCAAAATTACTGCAAACAAAAATCTCATTGAAATTCTGGGGAGCATTTTATTTTCAAGGCCTGCCTGCTAGAGATATTTAGGCATCTAAGAAAAACACATGAAAATGGGGATTCTCAAAAGCTTCTTTACACCTCAAAATGCATTTAAAAATGTAATAATGACTGGAGTTTTAGCCTCAGTATTGTCCTTTTAGAAAATAAAACCAACTTATTAAACCTCTGGAATTCCCAGCATACTTCCAGGTGCATTATAAGTGGATGCATAATTTTAACCTATGATTTTAATTTCGTTGATTTTTAATTTCATTTAATTTCGTTGAGTACTGGAAGTGCTGGAAAGTTCATCTGATTATTTTGCATGTATCATTCAATTAGATCTAATTCTGATTGGACTTTGAAAATATAGGCATTTGTAGCTGACTTGATATATCAGAAAGCTGAAGAACAATTTTTAAATTCTAGCTATTCAACAAAAGCTCATTTAATAGAGGATGCTTGCTGATAAATTTTCATATCCCTCTGTTTAGAAAGTTATATTTAAGCAGAGCTACTTTGAACAATGCTGAGAAAGATGAGAGCTGTATCTTTTAGATCATGTTATATTTTATAATGTTTTTATAGTCAGTGTCTATCAAATGGTTTAAGTCAGAATAATTGCCTTGTACATGGGAACATTAAGTTCCTAGTTTCTGGTTATTTACTGAATGGAAGCAATGATCTTTCATCCTATTATTGGAATAGATAATTCATACGTAGGGCTACAGATTAGCCAGAATGTGGAGGAGTGGTGTTTTTTTCCCATAAGCATCACCAATGTACCCTTTCTGTCTACCCTATCAAGACTGCATGGGTTCTCATACCAGTCTATTAACCACATGTAACACCCAATTTCAAAAGGAATGAATCAATGGACAAAACTGACATTTTCGTGATCTCCGTCTTTGTCTATAGTTCAGTTTGTGTGGTTCTGTTGTGGTACTCCCATTAGTATAGGAATAGGTTTGTTTGGCAACTATTTCCTTCTGTATTTATAGTATTGATTTTCAGTCAAAAATGTATCCCTGTAGGCATATCTCTAGGTTGTCAGACAATGTAGGCTGACTTTTCCACTGGAACAATAACAGTGATGAATCAACCTTGTGCTTTATTAAGAAGAATGGCTTAAAGTACACTCAGTAGAAAACATGAGCACCGTTTCCTATTCCACTACAAACAGAAGTAGTAATAAAAATAATTTTGTTATGAAATGAGTTATTCTGTTCTCCCTAGATGGATGCTAACAGTTGGAAATTTATCCTAAACTCAGCACACTGGAAATAAGCCTTTTAAAAATAGGGCATGTTATTAGAAAGGAAAATTTCAGCACTGATTAAGGGAGAATCACACAGAGGAACACCTTTTCATCTGCAGCTGTCCTGAACAAAGAAACTTCAGAGTTGCAATCCATAAGGCTATTAAAATAATTGAAATCAGCAGTTGAATTTAGGAGGAAAAAGTTATTTTCCTTTGACCATTTTAAAATGAGAGACTACATTCTGGTACAACTCTGGATGAACAGAAGAGAGTTTTATTCAAGCATTCATTCATAGCACTAAGCAAGCTGAAGCAAAAGGTATCCTACCGGAAACTCAGATTCATTCTTTATACTTTCTTTATAGAATGTGCATTTGTTCAGTGCTATCTGTTTTTCCCATTCTCCACAGTGGCATTCACATATAAGTATATGCCGCTAGGGTGACAATATGGATTTCCTTTGGAAAAAGAGACTGAAACTTGTGACATGGTCCTCAGACTTAATCTCAAATCTATAAAGAGCTGAACAAAACATTGCTCAAACAAAACAACGAGGAAATTAGAAAAGCATCAAGTTTCCTGGAGGTCTTACCTAAAACACTAAAAAAAAAAAAAGTTGTCTCCATTTCATTTGTTTAACAACAGGCTACTCACAATGCTGTGTTTAAAAACAGTGAAGCAGCATGTGGGGTTCTCATTCCTGCAAAACAGTCTTCCAGAAATGCATTGAGCCCCTGCAGAAGCATTTACATTTCAGGCATGTGTAGAGTCAATTGGAGTGACATCTGCTGTGTCCCAGGCTCTCCCTGTGGCTCTTTGATGGCATTCTCTGCAAATGAATAATACTGTTGATAACAGTAACTTGCTTGCTGTGCCTCAGAGGTGCAGTGAGGTTTGCATTAAAAGAGGTTTGGTGTGAGATATAATCTGCCAGACCACATCATGTGCTATTCTCCTCTTCAGATTCTGTCTTTGCAGAATTTCAGGAAAATTCATGTTTTTTTCCTAATGCTGTTTGATATCAATATAAAGATACAGAATTTTATTAACACAGAGATCTGGGCTGAAAACCCTCTGATAAACTTCTAGTTTTATATCTTCTTTCTTCTGGATGTCTTAATAAACATCAAGTGACTAGCAGTCTAGACACCAGCTAGGGTCCTCCTTGATTTTGGCTAGCAGATTTCAGAGCTTTTCATCTCAAAAGCTGTAGGCTCAATGAATTGTCATCACCGTCTGGTTGGCTTTCCTTTTTTTTTCTGAGCTTTGTGGCCTTGACCATTTTGTATGAAGGTTATTAGGAACTTCTACCATTGACGTAAGTATGTGTATGTGTGGGTCTTCGAGGCTCACTTTAGCCTGTGTTTTTGGTGCTGTAGTGAGCCTATCTACTCTCCACTGCTTTCCTAGCTCTCCAGAACTTACTATATGGTTTCTTCCCAAAAACTGGCTGTGTCACTGCCAGCTGCATGCATTCCTATGGCACTTGTATTTCTCCCTCTCACGGATACCCAGTGGGTCTGCTCTATGTTTTTATTTATTTATTTTTTTTCTGGCTCAGTAGTCCGTTAGCCAACATTTTGCTTTAGGATTTTCTGCCATAGGATTTTCTTCCATGTGATGCAAATGAACCTCCCAAAGGCACTGGGGATTTGACAGTGTTCTTATGTTTATAGGAGCTCTGGTTCTGCCTGTGGTCCTTATATCTATATTTGGCTGCCCAAAGGTACTTAAAGGAATTACTGGAGGAATAGAAACAGAGAGACTCACAATCTACTTGCACATGATTTGTGACTAGGGGAAGTAGTGAAATCATCAAGCAAATAATCTGCAATGAATTATTCAAATTATAATTTGAAATCTGAGTTGGAAAATATATAGCAGATTTCATGAAGACTTTTTTCCAGTATTCATCCTAATCAGCAGTTTACATGCACACAGCTCTTCAGTGAAGCAAATAGCTGCGGTCTGCAATTACTTCATTCTTAACTGAAACTTTCTTGCATGTGTGCCTACTCCACCTTTCCTACTTCAGCTAGAAATGTTGACGTTCATTCTAGTTATTCACATGTTTTGCTGATCTACCCATGTGTGGGGCACAAGGGAAGTCAGGAGGCTATATGGAAGTGCAGATAGGAGCCTACCTCTCCCCAGGTTGGATACACACAACCACAGAGCTGGGATTTGAGAACAGTTCATACTGGTAAACATTTGACTTTGTTGTTATTCCTGTAAAGAGGTGCACATATGCTGAAAATCACGGATGTCGGAGGAAATAGAGACCTCGAGAACCATCCTGACCTCCTTTATACCCAGGGCAGGTTCTGTTTTGCCTCTGCACTGCCTCTCAACACTCCTTATAAGAAGCATAGTTATTTAGGTTGTATTCCTGACAAGTGACTGTTCTCTAAAATTATTTCATTTTCCTGGCAGCCTTAGTTGCCAGGCTTGAGAATCTGGTGCTACTTTTTTTTTAGCAAAATCTGGAACTGGTCTTTTTTCGCATCTTATCTTGTAAATGTGTTTCTTAGTTACAACTGTATTTCCATTTCTAATGCTTTTGTTGCTGTTGTGTCTAGTCTGTGTGGCTGCTGCAGAAAAGATGCTCTCAGAGGTTTTTGTTTCAATCTGTTTCATGGGGAACTGAACTTTTCTCATTCTTTTAAACTTTATAGACTGTGTGATAGTTCCTTCAAGCTAGACTGGTACTGAAAACGCTGAATGATTAATGCTAGCTGAATATGTGTCTTCCACACACGGTAAAACAGCTTATCAGACGAGACTTATGTTGCATCTATATTTTGTGCATTTTCTAGATTTAAACTAGTACTACAGCTGTGAGTGCGAGCACCAGGAGCCGAGGAAGGCTGGTCTGTTCCAGCACCCACAGCTCCTCAGATCAGCAGTCGGTAAGCTAAAGCAGGTAGGCAAAGGCCAACGCTCGCCAGTCCCAGGGCACGCTCCATGCCACTGCGCTTTCCCAGGGCCTGTCTGATGTCCCCTGAAGGCAGTAGGGCTGTTTCAGAATTAATCTCCCGGCGCCTGGCTGTGGGATCTTGGCCTGCAAAAGCAAGACTCACAGTGGCTCCCATCTGGGCAGTGCGCCCAGGTTTCCTCTGTGTGGAAACCAGGTCAACTTGGTTTTGCGCTGAAGAAGGGTCAATATATCACTGGGAAGTGTTCCCAGCTTCCGCAGTGCAGAGGGAGCCTGTGAGTCTTTTCATTAAATTCAACAGCATTTGATTAGGCTGAAGAGATGACAATTAAAATATAGGCCTTTTTGCAGAAAACTCCATGTTTGACCTTTTTGTCTCATTACAAGTTCTCTCCTGGCTGCTTTAATCTTCGATCTTTAATCTTTCAGTTAGGAAAAGCTGTACTGCTAGCTCAGTCAGGATTCCTCCCAGGACATTTGATAAGTAACCTCTTTTTTTCCCCACTTGTATCACTTCCATGAAATGTTTCGTACCTGATCACACACCATCTCAGAGAAGGCAGTCTCTTTCCAAGCCACTTGACTGTGCCATGAACTGTGGCTGTGGGACTCACAGAAAGGAGTACCCACCTGGAAGAGGGTACTGTCTCCTCTGCTTAGAAGCGTATTTCCTGGGCCTCTTGTGATCGTGTTTGAAGTAACTTTGCTCTCATTCAGTCTTCTTTAGAAATATTTCTAAGCCCTCTCTGCCAAGGTTTTTAAATGTGCTGGAGCACTCAAAGTACAGTGGTGATGTCTTCTGGTAGTTGCTGTAAAGAGCTTAGCTTTTGATGTCTCTGCGATACCGAGGGATGAACTAGAGGGACACAAAACATGAACGAGGGCTTCAGACGAGGGAGGAGGAGAACTTGAGCCTTGCTTCTATTCTCTACATAGAATTATTCAGTATTTTTCTCAAGCAACATGAAAAGCATGATCTCACCTGCCTTTTCCCAGGTGCCATAAAATGTTATCTTCAGCCAATAATCAAGGGCCTAAACTATGAAACGAAGTTCCACGTTTTGATTATTTCTATCACTGTTATGACAGTACATTAAAGTTCAAGGACCCTAGGTGTTATATTATATTAGTCTCTGTAATGAGCTGAAAGATGTATAGTGACTTAATAGCATGTGACTGGGTTGTCTATAGGCAGGGTATGATTGAAATGCTCTAGTGATGGAAACTAGAGGAAAACCCAGACAGGCAGACATTGAGGTTGAATTTTGGACTAAATCTTCCATTGGTGCGAAGTGGTGAGATTTTGTGGAAGCCTCTAACATTTTACTGTTATGGCAGCCAAAGATATGGCCTTGGGGATTATTCTGCGAGGTAATCCTTTTAAGTTACTGCTTCTGAGTTGCAGCTGATACCTAGGGATCACACAAAGAGCTTCCTCTTTCTAAAAGTTAGATCATTTGTTAAAATATAACCCATGCATTTCTGTGTTATTAGAACTAATAAACAGGAACCTGTCAAATGCTGATTGTGTTTTTTGTGATTTCAATCTATATCAATCATACCTACAGGTGACTTAGAGCATTTAATTTGTTTCCCATAGCTTGTGAAGTTGCCAAGACAGTTTTGACAGCTGCCTATCTATCCACATTGACCTACAAGAGCATCTGTTCTCTCTCTGTGTCTTTCAATCTCATTTTGGACTTGTACATCTCAGCTCACCATCCTAAGCTTCCCTTATAGGCACTGGAGAGAAGGAGGCACAGGGACAATGCGATTCATCTGAGCAATGTTAGATGCCTATTCTAGGAGGAGGTGAATACAGAGGCTGTCTATATCACACAGTATATAAGGCTGGTCTGAATAAAAGACAACACAAGGTTTTCATTTGTATTATTAAATTGTTGCCTTTGAGCACAGTCCTCTGGTATCTAGCAAGGACAAAAACTGTCTGATGTCCTGTCAGCTCAGCTCTTTGGCACGTGTGATGCTCAAGAACTAGTACAACTTGGCAGACAGGGTGCCTCAGGGCTAGAGTGTCAGGACTTTTTGTTTGCAGAAAAACATTGCATCTCTATTTCAGATCAGAAGGGAGGCAAATTTTGAAATATTAGAACCTTCTAGGAAGGGAATTACCTTTCTCTGGCTTTTGCTCTGCCAGGCTAGCTCTATCTTGTGTAATTGCTTTGGCCAGATGCACCTACTTCATCACTGTTGTATTGATGGTGGTACAGTTGCTGGTATGACTCAGAAGACAGCAATGGACAGCTGAGATGCCACCAAGAACAGCAACCTGAAATGCAACATGAAGGTGGCCAGTATACACCTGCCCACCTTGCCCTGAAACAGGGAAAGACTGGTCACAGTCAATGCCGTGGGGAAGGTTTTGGGAGCTGTTCCTCATGGAGAGCAGCCAGCTGTCTCCACTCCACCCATACCGCATGTTGGAAGGTGCCCTCTGCAAGTGAGCCAGGAAGCACTGTGGCTCCAGACTGTGGGTATGAGCAGTGGGCAGAGACAGTTAGAGCTCAGCAGCCTTGGACTCAACTGTAGGGTAAACTAACCTATGTGGATAAAACCTCAGGGGTATTCTTGGCTGTGAAGCAATTACTCTGGTAGTCACCCTTTGGAGAGCCAGGTCTCCCTCTGTTAGCTGTGACTCCACTGTGTTTCAGGACAGCCAAAGTTTGGGCTGTCCATTTCTCCACTTAACAGGGACAGTCCTGTGTAGCCTGGGGAAAAATACTGGCTGCAGCCTGTGCCTTCAGCATTCAGGAGTCCATTCCTCAGGCCTGGCAACCTCCATCCATATCTCCAGTCATTACAGCAACATCATATCATTGATACTGGGCAGACAAGATGCTTCAGTGTCCTTCCAAGAAGGGTTGAAATGTCACTTTTGCAAGGGCGAGAGGGACTTGTATGCTGCCTGAACACTGGAAATCATCAGAAAGTGTTCAGGCCAGCTGCAGGCCAGCTAGGAAATGTCGAAGTTTCTGGGATCTCCCAACACAGGCATAACATTGATGTATTGTGCAATGCATAGTGTTACAAGGATACTAACTCACTCTAACTGTTACAGTAAAGCTCTCCCTTATGAGCACGAGGCAGATAACATGACAAAGATAAAAAGACTAATGCAAAAATGGGAACAGAACAAAAGAGCATAGCAACAGCATGAAAAGCATAAAGATGTGTCCAGGAAATCTGAAAGACAAGGAAAGGAGCAAGAAACCTCACTGATGTTGTGGCTGGATTGAGATGTGGACTCTGCCATGCACCTGAGGATGGCTGGCACTGGAATTTCTTAGTCCGTATAAAGATGGATCATAATTACAAAACTGATTCTGTGTTTTGAAGCTCCTAGCCAAGTTAGAGATCACTTCTAGTCCTAGAGAGGAAAACTTATACCTTGAGGAACAGGCTTAGGACAAGTAGGAGTCCTACCTTTATGGTTGCTCTGCTTTTTCCCCCATCTCCGTTGCATCCTCTGTCAATTTTTGTAGGTCTCCCCCCCTGCCCCTCCCCCCGCCCCAGGCATCAACCATCATTCATTTGAAAAACTATACAGAGCACAACCAGGTCACTCATCCTTGGGGAATTCTGTTCAGACTGAAGAAGTTAAATGGGCATTGAAAGTTGCCATCCAGGCTATGTTTGTTCTTCCTTTTACCTAAGCCCATGAAAATATCTGTCTCAAATGAGCTCTGATACCTCTCATGCCTTGCTCCAGTCCCTGTTTGAACCCTCCTCATTTGGTACGAGTGGAGCCAAAACGCTCATACATCTACCTCCAAAGCAACGGGAGCCTTATTTCAAGATGATACCAATGTAGTTCTGTTGTTTGACCAGTGGGAGGCCCTTAGAGACCATCAAGTTGTCACAGCTACAGCATTTTAAAATAATAATTAGGATTCATATAGTATTCTTTATCTGCAGATCTCAAAGTTCTTCAGAGAGCTGAAGGAACATCTCTGCCAATTTTACAGACTACAGGTGTAGATAAGAGGAGAGATGACTTCTCAGTCATTGTAAAATAAGTCGGTGACAAATAATTTGAGATGCTACAGAATACAAGGAATTCTTTAAAAATACATGAAAAAGAATGAATGAGAGGGGAATGTCCCTTCCCTCACAAACAATAACATCATGTTCATATACTTTTATCGTTGTCTTCTTAAACACTTGGTTTGCCCTAAGAGTTGCTTAAGAAAATTAACCTTAACAACAACTTCTTTTATTTATCCTCATGCACATTGTGACATTGAAGAAAAATAAGCTTTGGTTAATCTTGTTCCTTCCAGGCTCCAGACAGCCAAATATTCAATAAAAGCATTTTGTCTTTTCCCTTTGAACAGCTGCTTCAAGCATTGGGCTGTTGTTATAATTTTCTGGATTACCCTCTCCGTTTTCAATTTGTTTTATTAACAAAGGTTGAAACACAGAAACTCCTTGTCTAAGACAGTCCTCTTAGCAGCTGTGATTTAACCTGGAAATGTGTCTGCAACCTTTTGAGCCAATTTATCTGCTAGTAAGAAATGAAAAACCTGCTGAGAGTTATCATCTTTTGTAAATGGGCCAAACTTTGCTCCCAGCTGCATCCAAAAAACTTTACCGTGATGGTATCAGTTGCACATAGAGCTAGAAATGAGAGATCTCCCAATACTGAATTGGACACAAGGAACAGGGCAGAGCCTTGCACCCTGACCCTCTTTTGGCTGCGCTCGCTGATGTTGCCTGGAGTCTTGGGCAAAGGCTGAGTTCAGACCGTGTGTCGCCTCGGTAGTTTTGTCCCTGACCAGTCGGGAGGAGAAGCACAGTCACCTGCAAGACAGAAAGCAGTTTAGCACATGCACCCTGGGCCAAGACTTGAGACAGACTGAGAATGGGGGAAGCTCTCCTGCATGAATGTCCCTCTTGATTACTATGGGGCATTGATGTGCATTTTTCCAGGCTTACCAATAACTGCATGAATTGAGTATAAGCCTTATATCCATAGCATTTAAATATTGGAATGGTTATTTTTGGTGAACTTGCAGGTTAAAGGTGTACATACAGTGAAAAACTTCGTTGTTTTGGCAAAAACAGGAGAAAAATACTAATAATCAGGTGGTTCTTTTGAAGAGGGATAGGGGAACACTGCATGCTTCTCCCAGACAGGCAGTAGGCAATTAGGGCAAAAAGGTAGGTAAAAAGCATGTTATGGCACAATCCTGGCACAGTACTGGTGGATGGATAGATCGAAGCTCTGATACTGTGCAGATGACCAGAAAGGTGGCTGGTGTTGTGAACCTCACTCTGAATAGGAAGGATCTGTTCATTCTTTTGAAGCAGCATGAGATTAATGCAGGACCTCGTCCAGGTAACATGCATGCATGTGTACATGCACGTGGCCCTTCAAGGCATTCTCCCAGAAATCTGACTGTGAGAACTCCAAATGGCAAAGCTAAGTTTAATATTCAGCTTTTGCATCATCTGTATGTTTTCCAGCTGCTTTAAAGCAGAACATTCATGACTTCCCAGATGCAATGAGATAAAGAAGAATTAAAAAAAGCTATTTGTTCTATAAAAAAGTTGCCAAATAAGTTTTTGAAAGTGGCAACTCTAGCAGGCTGGCTAAAATGAGCATGACATATAACATGTTGTCCCTTAGACAGAGAGTATTAGCTTTTCAGACAGCAAAACTGTGACTGACTGTCAATTTAAAATACTGATACCAAGGCAAAAAGCTGTTTTGTTAGTAGCCTATAATGTAATTCTTTTCTCTTATCTAGTTACAAGCTGAATGGTCCATATAGAAAGCTGGGCTGCTTAATTGCCTTGCTCCTACAAAATATGTAAAGCAAGGAAGACGCCTTAGGCTGGATGCCAGCTTCTCTGCTGGACAAAGGATCTGTATTTCAACTCCTGCAGAAATATCTGTATATCAAGATGACAATAATGTCTGCATTGATCTGTTTGCCAGGTTTGAAATGCTACTTATTTTATATTATTATATAAATGTAAAAAGCACAGGAACAGCATTACTCTGAAAAAATATACTTTTACTGGAATAACAAAATGTTCCAAGTCTCCCTCTGAAGGTATGTGAAATTATTTGTGTCAGGCAAGATTAATTTTTCTTATCTTATATGTTCATGTTACAATAAAAGTATGCAAACTGATTAGAAATATACAGTAATGCATTGAAATTATAACTCTTTACAGTCAAGGTGTTTGTGGAAACAGTCCTGAACTGCTGAACTGCAATATCTACGGTTTCTGTTGACAGCCTCAGTTTGACTCTATGTATAGAAGCTGCATGCTGAATCTCCAAAATTCATTAGCAGAAATAAAACTTACTGTTGCCTACTTATTAGTTAAAGCATTGAAGTTGGAATGACCTTTCTGGAAAGCACATGGTTTTTACCAGTGGTTTTTACCAACCATGTTTCTCTGTTCCTAACTTTTCCCATTCTGGAATAAGTGACACTCCAGAGCTTTTCAGGTGAGGTAAAAGCCAGCTGGGCAGGATGGCCAGAAACCTTTAGAAGGGGAGGTCATGCAAAGAGGCTTGCTCAGGGAGGGACAGGCAGGCAGGTTTTGCAGACCTGCTTGACAGTGTCAACACATTGTTGCAAAATTACGGGATTTGAGGAGGATTTTCTTATCAGGAAGATAACAAAGCATTTTAGCTCAAACAGTCAATCTGGCACCCTCATCTGGTAAACCCTCAGTTTCACAGAGAATGCCAGCTTTCAGATGGATGCCCAATGGCCATTTGAGCCTCTTCTGCACTCAAGCAGCATGTTTTTAAGCATCTAAGTATGGTTGTGGGCAGCTAATTCCAGATACCGCCTTTAGAAAACATAATGGTTAAGCATTAATGTGAACAGCCCTATGGGGAGCATGACAAAAGGTGGCTGGAGCACAAAAAGGGGTAAAGGAAGCAAAGCCACTGATCAGCCAGAATACTTCTTTAAGAGTGCAACAAGGTTTGCAAGTGCTAACCCTTAGGCATGTCACAGCTTTGAGGAGAAAAATGAATACACTGACAGTTTCTGCTCTAAGGCCGCCCAGGTGTAGAAGCACACCATGTAAAAGCCAGCAATTTAACAAGTCTGATTAGAGGTTGTAAAATGCCACAGAGATTAAAAAAAGGCAAAGCACACAGCAGCTGACATGTTTAAACTGGTTGCTGTAGCAGGAGATTCATGCCGATGGGCTCTACATGGTTGCTCTTCTTTTCACGCTAGGCATTCCCCCGGGAGGCAGATTTATTTTGAACGGAGTAAGGAGGGCTGTGGTCTGTGAAGAAGACAGCAGGGGTGAAAAACAGGAAGATCAAGATGAGAAAGTATCCTGCCAAAGAATGAGAGCAGAGAGAAGAAAGCAGCTCCCTTACTTTGGGGACTTCCGCGGCTGATGGGAGAGGAGAAAGTCAAGCAGGGAAGTACAGCAGAGGCAACCTTGGCACTGAGCAAAAGAGGAGTGTTTAATAAAGTTGTATTTTATTCCTATATTGAAATAATAGAACAATAGGGCTTTTGGAAGAGACTTCAAGCAATCATCTAGTCCATCCCTCTGTCCAAGACTGGATCAGCTACACTTATATCCTTCCTTACTTATGTTTGCCTAAACTAATCTCAAGAAAAACCTTCAGTGATGGACAGAAAATGCTGATGGAGGCTGTATCATAGCTGAATAGAGAAGAGGGATTATTTTGCGTGTTTTGCAAGATCTTCCTATTTATACATTGCTGTATGATGTCTGGCTTTTTTTTGCCACAGACAAACTTTTGCCCAACTTTTGTCTCACAATCACCACTAGGTCTAATTTGGAAAAACTATGGCCCAGCCAGGTGCCCTCTGTCCTGCCTTTGTGATTATTTCTGCTTGTGTAGCAAGGTGGCTTGTCCCGCTAAACTTCACCACAATTTCTCCAGGCTTTTTTCTCCAATTTGTCATGATAATTCAGATCCTGCCCTCAAACATGCTTTTAGCCTTGCCTAAATTATTGTGTTCTGCAGATTTCATAAGGGCAAACTCTGCTATCACCTAGGTTATTACTGAAAGTGCTGGGCAAAACCAGATCCAAAAGAGGCTCCTGCTGAACCCTGGTTGTTCTTTGACAATGAATTTTTGATAGTATCTTTCTGAATACTCTTTTCCAGACAGTTTTCATCCACACAATAGCATGTATACTTAGCTAGCACAAAAATCTTTACAAAAGTTAAGATATACAGCATCTAGTGCTTCCTCCCTGGTCTGCAAAGTCTTTTACCCTGTCATAGGAGGTAATTCAATTGCTTTGATACAATTTGTTCTTGACAAATTATATTTAGTCTCAGAATCATTATAAACTTGCTTGTGCATTAAAAAACAATAACAATTGCTTTCGTACATGCCTGCAGATTACAACTTCTTTACTTACGTTTTTGCTTTTAGATATTTATTTTATTAAATGAGAGGATAATGAAAGGAGTTATAGGAGGTTTCTGTTTTCTGTCATCCACAAGCAAATCTCAAGAGTCAAAGGAGGTGACACGCTTGGCCTTCGAATACCTCCTGTGTTTCTTTAGCCTTCATACTTTCAATATTGCTTTACTACCTGTGCTTTTATGAACTTGGTTTGGGAAGTGTAGGATTTGCATTCAATACTTTAACAGAAATCTTTAAGCGATGCTCTGGCATTTACCTGGTTTTATCTGTTGGAGGGAATCCTTCTTCAAAAATCCAGGACCTCAAATGCTATGCAGTTGCACCCCAGGAGACCATGCTTCCCCTGGGTCCCCTGAGGAGTATGTAAAGACACAGGTTGCTCAGAGGTTCCTGGCTTTGTTGTTTTATCTGGATTCACTGTTGCCAGGTAGATGGAATGTCCTTAGTTTCACCTGATTCAAATTGTTGCACATCACAAACAGGCTTAATGATCAAAAAAAACCCAAATCCAAACCCTAGGTCCTTATTACATAAGAATTAAGATAAGCATTGTGGTAAAAAGGCTGAAACAGAGGAAAGTAAGAAACTTCGGGACAGGCGTAATAGCAGAAGGCCTGTAATAGCAGAAGGTCTGTGTAATAACTTGCTCTTTCTTCTCTGTGAATCCCCTTGATGTACCACAGACTTTTGAGCTGGGGGTCAGAGTTGCAGCCTCATCCCCGTCTTCTCAATGCTACCTTCAGTTCTCACTAGCTTTCTTCTCTACCTCCCCTTTCTTTTATTAATTTACAAATAAGATTTGAGGATGCAAACATCTAAATCCTATCTTGAGTCATCTTCTGCAGTGGATATAGGTAATTTCTTCCATAGCTGCTAATTAATTGGCCATGTTGTTAATGTTGTAATGTTGTAAATGTTGTTAATTACTCTTAGAGCTGGGAACCTTGGCTACCCAACAGCTGTTACCCCTTCATTCTTAGCCAGGGTGCCAGTTTGCTGTTTTCTTACTCTCTCTGCACCAGCTCCTTCATCAGGACTGTTTGTGTATTTAAATCTGCTGTTATATAAAATGCTGGTTAAACATACAAGCTTGCGATGTCAGATGTTACCAGATTGCTATAGATGTGATCAGTACTGCTAACAAGCATTTTACCTGTGCGAGTTATCACTTCTCTCTCGCCCCCTCCCGGATGTTACGGGGTATCCAGGGTGCTGTCTGCCACGCGCTAGCTGGAAGGAGCACCTGCAGTGCCCATGGCATGGCACCAGCCACAAACTGCTTTGCCAGAGAGCAAGCAGGCAGCAGTTGCCATACAGAATTGGACATCCTTTCTTACATCGGTAACACGCTGGCAGAGACAGGGAGTTTTATCCCAAGAAAACAAATATCCCTTGGCCAGGAAAATTTTGACTACAAGAAAAGTAAGTTAGGATGTTTGACTTAGCAGAAAGAAGTGTCATTGACTTGTTATAAGACCAATATAAGCTATGTTTTAAAGCCTGAACTTTCTCACCTCTCTTCTGCCTTTCCAGAAAGAAACCCAGCCTTTACTTTAAATAGCCTTTTGATATATACTTTCTATAAAGTATTCGAATGCTTAAAGATTGGAAAATTTTCTAAAGGAAATGCTAAGTATCCTATCTAAATCCCATTTCATGCCAATGAGATAAACTTCAGTGGCTCTTTAAATGCTTGAAATATATTTCTTTTGGGAGGTTTATATTAGGTCTCTTTAGACAGTATTTTATTTAACAAGCTCCTAACGTCTTATTTTATGTGATAACATGAGGGGTGACATGCAATGAAGTCAGCTTCAGGCAATATAATTGTTACCTGACAATGCATTAGCAAATACCTCTCCAAACTCAGCTGCAAGAAATGCTTCCCCCTGAGGTTTTTAAGAAGAAATTCTATTGACTTGGAAAGAGAATGGGCTATTAGACTGTACAGCTTCTAATCTGATACAGAATTTTTATTCAAACACTGGAGCTTAAAATCACTTTTCAGAAAACAGTTGAATAAAAGACAGCTTAAAGCTCTGAGAATATCAGATAACTTCCTGACAGCTCTCAGGCTATTCCAGCTGTCTTTACATTCTGCAGGTTATATAACCAGGAGCTGGAGAGATGATTAACATCAGAAATATGCCAAGTCAGTGAAAAGACAGCAGCTTCAGCCATGTCAGAAGGGGCCCCAGGGAGGCCTTCCCCATGGAAAAAGTGGAGCCCAGAGACTCCTTTCAACTGAGCAAAAATACTCACTGCATTTCCTTCTGCATGTTTATAGTGCTCATGAGCTCTCCTTTTTTCAACTCCGCAAGCAAGTTGTGAGAGAGACACTTGAGAGGGGCAGAATGAAAGTGGCTTCAGTACCTGCGACAAAATCTAAGTTATCGCTGCAGGCATGAGGTGAAGCAGACAGGCAGAGAGAGGGTGTTTGCAGCATGTATTACTGCAGAGAGAGGGGACACAGGTGCATAAGGGGAAATAACTGGGTTTAAGAGTGCTCAGGAATTGCCCTGTGGCCATACAACTCCTTGAATGTCTTGTGATAATTGTTTTACATTCTTTCTTTGATTTCAAAAGGCTTGTCTATACGTGGACATGTTCAGATTATTTCTAAACCAAGCAGGTATACCGAGCAGAACTTGCAACTTTTAGATGAATTTCTGCCCATCTATAAACTGCTGGATCCATGACAGCCTGTAACAGAGCTCTGTACTAGTTTTGGAGGTAAAGTACCTCAGTCCCTTTTGAGGGTCAACTTTCTCTCAAAAACCTCTGTTAGAAGTCTTTCACAGGGAGACATTTAAAAAGACGGTGATTGAAATCATTATTATTTCTTGGTTATGATCTGTTTAGCTTTTTTCTTTGGTTTCTTATTCTTTCTTGAATAGAAAAGCAGTTTGTAAATGCTGGAATTATTTAGCTTGTCTTTAATTTTGATGGATCCTTTGGTGAAAAGCCCAATACAACAAAAAGCAAGAAAATAATTTCCCTGATTTAGGATTAAGAGGTTTAACTTAGTTATTTCACTTACTTATTCTACACTATTAAACATTTAATAAAGAAATTATCTGGTACCCAGAACAGAAGCACCCACTTTATACTTTACACAAAACAATGGGAGAAAACTCACCAATGTTTTATGGATTTTTTAGAACAGCTTAAGGTTTTGTTTATTGTCAAAATAAGCAAAAATTAGAGAAAATATGGAAAAACCTGAATCTGTGACTCCCATTTTTTATGAATCAGAGTTGCTTCAGTAGTTTTATGGTTGGGTGTCTCTAAGTCTTCTTGAAATCTGTAGTCCTTCTGTGCCTGCCAGTAGAATTCTTAAATTAATGTTGCTTTAATGTTAGGACTCTGTTTTTTTTCCCCCCAATGTATTTATGTATCCATTCCAGATCATTATATATCTTCAAAATATTTTTATATATGCCATAGTCTAAATCATCACATGAAGTTCATAATAAATATGCTTACATATCAGTTAATAGTCAGGCCACCATGGTAAAAACTTTGCAGAAAAAACAAAGAAAGATAAATACTTTCTCCATTACATAAGGGATTTATTTCTCCACATACTGATTTTCATGCCTTTATGTTATTACTTCTTTGTTCCCATTCTACTTTTTTCAGACTTCATTGTTGAAAATATTTATTTGTGTAGTGTTTTTTTCTGTTAAATTTGCTCTTATTGCTACTAGTAATTTTAAGGCAGCTGCAAATTCTTAAATCACTGAATCAAAATTCTGTAACAATTTAAATAGTGGTCCCAAATGACTCAGAAACAACGGATTGTTACCTGCATGCCATTACCTGTATGGAAAAAAGGGGTTTGAAACTGGAAAAGCAAGGTGAAAGTTACCTGATTGAAATCAGCTATATATAGGTTTGAAAGGTGTCATATTTGGAAAACTTCTACTAATTTTTGTCCTGAGAGTCCTTTTAATGTCACACAGATGTTGACAAGTATTTTCAACAGTGAGTGAAAGAGCACATCGGAAATAAAATATTCTCTAGCTAGGTTACAGAAATAGTGAAATAGACTGAAATAAGTAATCTGTGAGAATTTAAATATTTTGTGCACACAATTTGTGTTCCTTTCCTTTCCTTGCCTTGCCTTGCCTTTCTGTGTGGTGTTGTATTGCTTCAAGAGCCTCCTGGATTTTGAATTCAAGGTAGCAAAAGAGTTTGTTGTGGTGGTTACAATCCTAAACTGACCATGTTTATCTAGTATCTAACTGTATATGCAATTTTCAAATTTGAAAGTGATAAAACTGTCTCACTTTAGAAAATTTTTTTAGAAAATACCCTGGAAATAATGGTCTTAGGTTGTGCTGCTACATAATTCTGAAAATACTTCTACAGATAGGCTTGCAGATTTATAGAGCTTCACATGTCAGACATCATAATCAAATTTGCTTTCATTTGCTGAAGTATCTCAGGTGTAATCACTAGTTTTTAAATCATGTGCTCATGAAATTTATGTGATAGAATATTCCTCCTCAGGGGTAGGCACATGTATGTGTGAGGTGGAAATTAGAGTGAAATTATTACCAAAGTTAGCCACAGGAAGAGATTATTGGTGTTTACATAACAGAAAGGGTAACATATCACAGCAGCACTTTATTAAAATAACTCTCTGCATTATATTGCAATTTAAGATTTTTTAAAATCTCATATTATGCCTAAATAAAAACAAGGGACAAGCCTGAATCTCTGATGCATTTATTTTTTATCAAGAAAAGTGTTGATATACCACCAAGGCTATTTACAAATAAGTAAGGCTGAAAAATAGCTGACTGGTATCAGCTGCTTTGTCTGAGTTTCTCATCACTTTATAACTGTCTTTGTGAGGGTTAAACTTTCTCGGGTTTCACTTTAACTCTCATTTTCAGAATTTATCCCCATGTGCCACTGATCTTTCCAAAATCGACCCCATAAAATCTAGTGTGTGACTGAGATGGCTTATGTCCCCTCTACCTGCCCAGCTTTGGACATGCCACCAGACCCACAGCAGGTACTAGCCATTTTTCCATAAAGACCACCTATTTTTTTAGGTCTGTCAAGGCTTCACTTTAGATGTCCACTAGGATCACACATTAGCTGCTCTTAACATGAACAACTCTGAGCACAAAGTTCTACCCAAATATTTTACAGTGGCACGTGGAGCAGAGCTCATCCTTCTGTGAAGTTATACTGCTGCTAAAATAGCATTTCCCATAGCTGCCCCCAGCTCTGAGTGAAGATCCCTGTTGTGCTCTGCTGCTGCTTCCAGGAGGGCTTTGTATGTTTCTGCAATGGGTGGAGGAGGTCTTCTTCCTTCCCAGCACCCTAGCTCACAGCACTCCTTCCCTAAAAAGACTTGCAGCCCCTTAGGTTTCCCAGACGTCCCACCATTTTCACAAAACACTGGCCATAAGCTGCCAAAACTGGAGACTGCTTCAGGGGAGACTCCGTGAGGAGAACCTCAATAGCCCTGGGGGCAGGAAAGGGAGGTGCCACCAGCGCTTGACGTAAGCACATGCAGAGCTCCCTCACTGGGAGCTGAGCGGCTAGCTGGCCTCTAGAGCTGTGGGCAAGACCAGAAAGTTATTCTCCTCTGGGTGGGGAGGCATGACGTTAGTGTAGGCTGCAATTAACTGACTGTCATGGCAAAAGAGGAATTTCAGCCAGCTATTTATTTGTATGAGAATGGGCTCAAATTATGGTGATATTGGACTTTCCAGGGTGTGAGTCATATCACAAGATGAAAAGCCATGCAGAAAATATTATGCTTATAACGGTCCCATTTGCTGCTGCTTGGCTTTCAATCAGAGCTTGTGCCAATACTTCAGCCACTCAAAATCACAACGTGTGCTGCAGGAAGCCAAGCAGTTTTGTTTTCCCAAAGCTGTGCCTCTCCAGCTGCTCAGAAGCCTCAGCTGGTTCTTTTGTTTCAGAAAGTGAAGATTAGCACTGCCTTACTGATTAAAATGCACCTCAGCTACATCTAGTCATGCTCCTTATTCACTTCTCATGCTGGCTCTGCTCTACACTCTACTCAGTATTACAAAATCCCGTATTCATATTTGGCAAATATTTTCCCTGGAAGTTGATCATACCTAGCATGTATCACATCTATTTTCTATTACTAGGCCTGCAATTTACTTCTGCCTCGCTGTGGCCCAATGGATGATTTATGTCTCTGCAATGTTATTATCCTTGCTGAGAACTGATGTTTTGTACTGCTTAGTGTCAGCTCTTTTGGCTAAATTTTGCATGTGCTTTAACTCATCATCATGCCTAATGCAGAACCAAAGAGCAGCAAGTGTATAAAGCTATATCAGATGTAAGCCTGTAAGCCTGGAAATGCTACACCAGAGTCACCTCAAGCCCTGCGGATGCATGGACCCATTTTGACAGGCTGCTTTCTCATTCCTGCTTCCTCAGCTCCAGCTCAAGGGCTGTAATTCACAGCCTGGAGCCATATAGAGCTCAGACACCCAGTTTCTTATTCCTTCAAAATAGTTTGAATGTTGACCTAATGCCAAACAGTAGTCATTAAAAATACTCTTACAGTGCACTGTATACCAGGAGGTATTTTATGAATTTATGAAGGAGCATTGGTATATGAACATGTTTCAGGAGAATGGAAGCCAAATAAAACATTTGAGATTATTGATATTTAAAAAGCAAACAAGCTGCTCCCCGCAAGACTGTACAGGCTCGAACCAGCAGGGTATGGCAGGCTAAGATCCCCATAGCAATGAAGCCAGCGGTGAGTTAGTAAGTGTCTGTGGAGACGTCTGTTTTGGTGAGGGCTTGGGCTGAAATGCAGTAGCATGGGACACTCTCTTCAGCCAGAGCATTTCTGTTGGTGAGTGGGTCAAATGCTAGCAGCACAAGGAAGAACCTGCAGAGCTCTCGCTCTGTCTCCCTCTTTCTCTTCACAAGTCCTTTCCTCAAATGTTTTCTGGCTTATCTATATCCATATTACAGATTCATCCTAGTCATAACAGCCAGTGAAGACTTTCCTTAATCACTCTCTAGGAAAGTTATATTCACGTCACCTTCAGTCTCCTTGAGAAACTCTTTCTGAGAGTTGCCTTTGCAGCAGCCATACAGTGTCATTAAAGACTGGCTAGCACTAATGATCCTTAGCACCTGCTCAGAGACCATGCTGACAGCAAACCCCTTGCTCTTAAAATACATGGTTTTTCTTTTTCCAGAGAAGCAAACACACTGGCTAACTCAGTTTAGCACTGGTACTGCTACAAAACTTCTAATTTGGTATCAAGCCACAGTGGAAAACAGGAAGAAAAGAAATACTAAGTTAACCATAGTTTCTTGAATTTCAGAAAATACTTGCCTTCAGTTCACTTATGTTGCTCAGTAGGAGATTAAAAGTCATTTCTCATTCTGACCTGCTCGTTCATCACTAAGCCATACCATGAACTAATCTCCCAGTGAAATCTTTCCATAAACATATTATGATGTCCAAATACTGGTGCTTATAATTCATGCGTAATCAAGCCCTACAGACAAGCCACTCATACAACTGCTTTATATGCACTGTTTTGGACTCAGAGCATCAAGCTAGGTCTCTGGGCCAGATTTGCAAAGTTGTGTCTAGACCTCTCCAAAAGCTGGTTGAGGTTGAGTTTACACATGTATGCTTATACATGAGAATAATTACAAGGATTGGGTATCCTTGCCCCCTGAACATATTACAGTCTGGGAAATACACCTTTGAAAGCACATTATTTGCTTATAGATTGACAATATCAAATCAAATTACTGATTCACAATAATATCTGACCTTCAAGATCAGAGATTTAGGCTCCTCTTGTCCTTGCAACTATCAGGAATCTCACATAATTCAGAGTGCCTCACTCTGTTTTTACTGAAGTTGAACAGGAAGTATTTTTATCCTATACTTGTAAAATTTGAGATTAAAAACAAGCAAATGAAGAAAAAATCAATCAAAGAAGGGTGAAATAGGATATGTGGGCAGCTTCATGTTTCTATAATGTTATACAAATCGGAAATTCAACATTTCTGCTGAAAAGGTTGTTATCGTGACAGTATTTTTATATGGAAAAAAAATCATCCACAAATTTGAGAAGTCTTTGTGCTACAATATTTACTTTTGTATGAGTAGGATAGATAAGAAGAACAAACTGGCTATGCTTATATTGTCTATAAAATAATGTGTTTATGTGGCTGTGTTTATATTGTCTATAAAATAAAATAAATAATCTTGTCCAATCTTGGGACATGTTTATGTTTTTATTTTTTGAAATGTTCCACAATGTCCAAGTATCACCTCTATAAAATAGCTTGATTAATTTTCAGCCAGAAGGGCATGCTACACCACAATCCAAAGTAAAAAAAAAAAAAAAAAAAAAAAAAAAAAAAAAATTGCTATTGCTATAGCTGTGGTTTGAGCTTTGGGGAAGCATTTTTTTTGGCCCATATATCTGCTAAGTTACAAATATCAGACTCCCCCCAAAGTGTCATAAACTTGATTTTCTGTTATTATCTAACATCAACTCAGCTAATCTACACTGTTATAGGAAACTATGAAATTACTGTCTGGTTTTCATGTGCCTTCCCAGAACAAAAATTCATCAAGATAAAATAGATGAGGGCATTAGAAGAGTTAAATTTGCCAGGGATGAATTATTAGGTGTTGATCTTCAACACAAAATAAATCTGAAGCCAACAAAAATGTTTTCTTTAATATGATAATTCCTTTATATCTGTAAGTCAGTTCATAGACAGGGCTGGAAAAGCCTTGACATGATTACAGCACATTTTTAAAAAGTTATGGACATATCCCTGCTTCCTACATTATAGGTCATAGAAAGGACCACAGGCCTGCACAGATTTCCCTTGGCCTCTTGCCTGGTATCTGGAGCATCAGGTTTGGCTCTTCTGCTTTTGCTGGTGGCCCCTGAGAAGCCTGTGAGACATTTATTGTGCTCATACCCCTTTCTATGGAGTGATTGTGGCCTGACTTCCTTCCGTCAAAATATTCCTGGTTCTCTGATGCTGTCGGCAATGCAGACAAGCTTTATGAAGTTTGAGCACAAAAACCCTTCTCCATTGCTAAAGTTTTTACTCACTTAGGTTTTATAATTATGTTTATTGCATGAATATTCCATTATCAGGGTTGTTACATGCTAAAAGACATTTTCCAAAATCAAGAAACATTTAGAAAAACAAAAATAATGTGGCCCCCTCATGTCTCAAGACATACATAGCACTCCTGATGCGTGCTTTTGTGGGGAGGGTGCAGGGTTTTTTGGGCTGGGAAAAAGCCACCTTCCTCACAGTATTTCACTTCCTCATCCCTGCAGCCACTCAGCCTTCCTGTGAATGTGAGGAGAGAAGATGGGGATGCGGCTGATGCCTGGACAAGCCATGAAGTATAACCTGTTGTCTCCTGCACAGACAAGGAGATCTCCCAGTATCAGCCCTTATACCTGCCTGGGAGCCAGGTGCTTCTCAGTGAAGAAAAGCTCAAGGTGAGGGTAGGACTGAGTTTGATGTGAGCACTAGACTAGTCACCGTGCTGGGGTCGAGAGGGAAATCTGCCCTCTTCCCCACCACATGGGCCTGCACAACTTTCCGAGCTTCCTTTCACCAGCCGTGAGATCCTGTATGTATAATGAACTATAAAACACATGCTGTCAAGTAGCAAGGAGCCAACCTGATTTTGCCATTTGTGGAAGAGAGGAGGCATCTTCAAATCACTTGGCAATGAGCAGGTAATTTTGCCCTATACTTCCCTCATTCTCCACTGACAGAGAATAAATTAAAGAGCAGGTCTGGTACTCAGACAAACCATACCGGGAAACAGAGATAGAAAGTGAAGCTAGTGCTCCCATGGACAAATACAGTGAGGTGACTCGTGTCCCTCTGACACATGTAGCATAGCTATTAAACATAAGCAGTCTGATTCAGCGTTCCTGAACATAACTCACATACATAAAAATGTCTCCACTGTGAGACACTAACATCAAAGTTAAGTGGAAAATTAAGACCAATATCACTAAAATACGAAAAAGAGATGTTAAAATAACTGTGAAGACTTGCGGTCTTTTTTCCACTTGTTTTTGGTAATTTCCTGAAACACACTGGAAATGTGGCCTTGGATACAGTGACAGGCACCTGTCAAAATTAGAGTCTAATTTGATTTTACATTTTTCCCATGGTATGATAATTGTCTGAAGTTGCTATCAAGATAGTTCTTCATCAGGCAATCCGTGAAGAGATGAAGTTGAGATTAGAGATTGCAATCCTTGGGGGAAAAAAAAAAGAAACAAAAAACCAGCAGTTCCCTGAAATGATTCAAATCATCCTCTACCTGGCTAATATGCAACAAGGATCCCTTGTTGACCATACGTTGACCATAAAAAAAAAAGCAAGAACATCCTCCATCCTTGCTGGCTTCCTCAATCCCTGTCTCCCACTCTGTCATTGGGATTCCTGGTGAACACTTTCCAGGTGGTCCTTCATGCGCTCCAGGGAAGAAGAGATGCTCTTCCTAGATTGTGGTCTGCACAGCAATGTTTAAAGGATCACATTATGTTCCTTTAGTGGATGTGATTTTTCTTACCTCCTGCTCTCCCTGCTTTTTGTTTAACATGAGAGATTGCTTTCAAAGCCAGGTGTACTTTCAGTTCTGCTCCCCTCTTTTTCCCTGGAAAGGGGTCTTCACAGGCCCAGTGGCTTGTGCTATATTTCTTAGAGATACAGTTGTTTTTCTTCATACCAGCTGAGAGAAGGGAAAACTGACTCTAAACATGTTCCTTTGTCCTCTCTTATTTGCATCAGAAATGAATGGTGATCTCCTGTGAGATGTTTTATGTTTTGGATTAAAAGAGCTATCTCAAAGTGGTTGAAGAAGAAGTCTTAGAAAAAATTATCAAAGGAACAATAATAAATAGTCAGGCATAGATGACATTCTTCCCAGTATTGTCAAAGAATTCAGATATAAAAATCCTGAAGTATTAGTTGTGATGTGTATCTCTTTCTTAAAACAGTCTTGCTACAAGGAGAACAGAAGGATCCAAATGTGATGTCAAATTTTTAAAAAAGGTTGAATGAGACTGTAGAGGGTCACAGCTCAGCATGTCAGCATGATCAAGAAAACTGGAAGAAATTATAACAGGGATGAGAATTAGTAGACTCCTGGATAAATATGATGAGATGGAGAAGGGTCAGGATTTTCCAGATTTCCAAGTTTTCCAAAAGAAAGTTTAATGTCTCTTTTGGAATCTCTTTAAGAGTCGGTAAGCTGAGATGGTATCCATTGGTTTCCACAAGCGTTTTGACATGTTCCCTCACCAAAGACTTAAAATGGTTGTAAGAGGAAAGGTTCTGTCCTGGATGAAGAGATTGTTAAAAGGCAGGAATAAAGTTAATAAAAAGTCATTCTTTACAGTGGAAGAGTTACTGATGGAGTCCAACAAGGATTTGTATTTATAAATGATATGGAAAGAAGAATGAATAGTAAGGTGACAAAGTATGTTGAGGGTCAGAAATTATATGGCAAAAAGAGGAAGTGACCAAAGAGAGTCTCAAAGAATCTTCCATTATTGAGAAACTGGGTAATAAAATGGCAAATGAAATTCAGTGTTGATAAATGCACAATAGGACACATGAGGAAAACCAGCTTTAACTATATTTATACGGTTACGAGCTCAAAATTAGCTATTATCATTCAGGACAGAGATTGCTGCAGTTTTTCTCCATAAAGAATAGTTCAGTCTTGGCAGTGGTCAAAAAAAAAAAAAAAAAAAAAAAAAAAAAAAGAGCAAATTAGATGTTAGGAATGATTAGGAAAGGAATAGAGAACAAACCAGAAAACCTTATTATTCTGTATATAAATCCATGGTGTGTCTACATTTTGAATATCGCATGCAATTTTGATCTTAACTCTCTGTACATAGTAGAAATAAAAAAGCTACAGAAAGGAAATGAAGATGATCAACAATCCAAGTCAGTTTCCTTATGAAGAAATTAAACAGTCTGGGACTCTCTAAACAGAACAGAAATGTCTGAGGGAGTAGAATAGTGTATACCATAAAATAATGGCTAAGACACAGAAGCGATTAGAGAACAGGCATTTGTTGTTTCTCACACACAAGCTCTAAAAGGTACCCAACGAGATCATCAGGTGGCAGGTATAATGCAAAGGAAATGGAATATTGTTTCACAGCACACATAATTAAACTGTGAAACTAATTACTATCAGATCTGCAAATGCCAAAATTATAAGTGGATTAAAATTATCATACAAGGTATAAAAGATACACCAGTGACTAATAAACTCACACAGATAGCCATCACCTCAGGACATCCCAAAATCACAAGAGGGAGGAGAAACAGCACTATATATAAATAGTCTTATTTAGACATGTAATCTGACAGATATTGAGGAATGATCACTTTACTGATGCAGACTATTCTGTGCCAGTAAGAGTATGCTGCATCAGCTGGCTATCAGCATGCTTGTCAGAGAGTTTCTGTGACAATTTTTCCCTCTAATGCAATAATGAATTGGCCACTCAGAGTCAATTCATTCAAAGGGAGCACAGATGATTTGAACTGGGCTGAAAGACAAAGATGATGTAGAAAAGAATAGAAATGGGAACCTGCTGAGTAGATATTCGAGCCCAGTTAAGTTCAAAGGGAACTCTAAATCCAAACTGACATTCACTTTGCATCCCTGAGTAACTAGTTTCAATGCAGTCACTCTGATGCTGAGAAGACTTCAACTCAGAAGCAGACATGTGCGAAGCTTAAGGGTCTCTCAGTCAGTATATTTATTCAAAGGGACATCACATGATTTCTGATGTGTTCCCTCCAACTGGTTTCCTCTGTAAGAAGATTATAAGAAACCTTCATGCCTTTGCAGGCAGTGTGAGGGACATGTAGGACAGGAAAACAATCATACTACTGCAGAATTAGGACCAAGAGAGGTGAGGGCACCTCTCTATTCCCCAGGAGCCATCTGGCCAGGTGGGAGGTGTGAGCTAAGCTGCCTGAAAGAATGTGACAGCTGATGAGCAGCTGGGGTAGCATCCCATCCTCCAGAGCAGGGGTGCACATTTTCCTGGGGGCTCTGTCCACAGAGAACAGTCAAACAATACAGTTTTCCCATTGATTCAGCTGAAATTCCTTCAGTAAGGTCAGGGTCAAGTTTGAATAAGGATTTCAGAACTCCTCCTTTTTAAACATCTCAGCAACACTTAAGTAGTGAGCTGGAAAAGGAGGCAGAAGTTTGAAACAGATAAATGTATGCAGGGTTTCTTCAAAACAGGCTAAAAGTGATGGAAGCTAGCTCTGGTAATGTGAAGCAAATTCATGGAGCTTGAAGCAGACCAAATTAACCATAGAAGAAACATGGCTGTCAAGACAGTTCCTTATTATAACTAATGGACACATTTGAGAAACATGTCTGAGTGAAACAAGTTAAAAACAGTAGCTGGATTGTTGTGTGGGTGTTATTTTAGATGATCAAGATGTAAAAGTTCATTGTGCTGAATGTAAGTTAATTCTAATTAAATCTACATCTTAAAAGAAACAGTGTTATGGTACATCAATTGCTAAGTATTCTCTGATGAGGCTTTCTGGGTCTAAATGCCAGGCTGAGGTCAGTATCAGCGGTTAGGCATTACAAGTAACTAGACTGTCTAATTTGTGGGGCAATAGATACTGAAGCAATTTCATTACATAATAACTGGATGTTTTTTCGCTACTCCCAAATACTCATCAACTTTTCCTCAAATACTGGATGAAATTTTAGTTTGAAAGGGTGACCATATGGTCTAGTGGCTAGAGAAGTGGGGTGGGAGGCAGCCTGGTTTCTGTCACCGTCTTTGCCATTGATCTAGAATGTGACAATAAGCAAATGACTTCCCTCCCCTGTGCCCTTATCTCTTCAGGGGAAGGACCCTAGGGCTGGGATGTATCACGCCTCAGCTAGTTACCTCTACAGTCTTTTGAAGTAATAGAGTGAAAATGGTGCATTTGGGCTGTGAGTTATCCGATCTGCTTAAGTTGCGCATGATAGGAGAGGCTTTATTTCACCTTAAAAGTGCTTTTTTCTCTCTAATATTATAGGGGGACTTGAGGGTGGCTAATTCAATGCCTACATGGTAGATACGTGCATAAATGAATGAATCCCACTCCCACTCTCCATACAGCGACGTCCCAACGTCAGTGACCCTCAGCCTCTGTAATACAAATCGGAGAGTGGCTCAGGCATTGAGTTATATTTTTTCCCTTTGTTAGGAAACATCAGTTTCTCAGACATGAAACTTTTGGAAGGAATGTACCAGTTGTGAAGAGTTTCCTTTGGAAAGTTCCTCATGCCCTAGATAACATTTCAAGCTCACATGAGAGTGATTAACATGAACCTATCACGGACTGACCTATAGCCCAGTGGTCAGCACACTCATGGGGGAGGTGAGTGGCTTAAATTGCTCTGCTGGGTCTTCCACAGCACACAGAGTGCCTTGACCACCAAACTACTGGATAAAATGGTAGTGGTGCTGGGGAAAGGGGAGGATTTTTCTCAGTCTCCCAGTGTGGAATGGGCATTTTGGAGTGAAAGTTTCAATGGACAGAAGAGAGCTTCCAATTGATCTCTGGTCATACTTCAGTGGGAACACTGCTTCATTAAAGATAGAATTGAAAGCTGAATACAGATTTCAGGATTTGACCTCATATGCATGTGATTATTTCACATATATTCTCTACAGCAAGATAAAAAATAATTAGGTGTAGACTACTTTATAAGAATCAATAACTGACTTGAAAGAGTCAATATTCCAGAGAACAATTCATACCTATTAACCTGAGTCTGTCTGAAACATCCTGTTCTCTAATCGTTATTGCTTACGTAAATGAAGATGAAGATTGAAAGTAGCAGCCTTTTTAGGTACATTGGCTAAAATGTGTCATTTCTGAAAAATGCCACTTAACTACCTGGTATTAGAAAAAAATGCTATTTAAATACAATATGCAATAGTGGTTTTACAGTGCCACTTAATTGCAGCAAGGTAATTTTAATTGGAAACATACCAGGTTGAAAATTCATATGATGTATGTTTGGCAAGAGTCCAGTTTGCCTTTTTTTGCCTGCAGCTGTATCACATTAAATTTTCCTTCATTCTGAACATTATCTTCTCCATCTTTTGATCTATTCAAAAGAGTAAACAATTTGCTAGAGTGGGAACTCATTTGTAACTGTTGAGAATATTTAGACCAGTTGAGAACACCAGCATATTTCATAATATACTTATCATGCCTTTACTCATCGTAGGTCCAGCATTTCTAGTTATATACAGACACAAACGTGCAGAGACACCAGTGTAGCCAGAAAGTTTTGGTCTCTAAGATTCTTTTAAAACATTTAAGGCAGTGGACATGACTGGAGCTTCACTACATTATATTTAAAATAGCACCATACCAAATACATTGTCGCTATTGGCCAATACGTCAGTGTAGTCCTGTCTGGCATGATTTACAAGAACACTTAGGACAAGAGATTTCCATTTTTTTTTGGATTCATATAAAGTGGTTAGTGCAGAATTTAAAGTATAGTACTTCCTTGCTTTCCTAAGGAAACAGAGCTTATGGTATTGCACTGTCTTTTGCCTATGTGACTCACCCCTGTTCCCCAGCAACCCTGAAACTGGCTGATAGATTTCAGCAAAATTTCATTTTGGCCAAAAATAAAAAATTCAACCTTCTACTGTCATTCCATTCTTCGTACCCAACATTTGACATAAATTCTATTATCCATTTGCTCTCCCCCATTCAAGCATTGCTGAGACTTCATGCTTTCCAGACAAGGTAATTTCTTGGAAAATATCACTAAGTTCTGAAGGAACAAAAAATGTAGAAGATAGTTTAGTTGCAAAGGTGACATCAAGTAAATCAAAACATGGTGTCAGTGTCCTCTTTAAAAGCCAAAAGCTCACCTTTTGCCCAGATGATTCACCCACAGCCAAATATTTTACAATGGTTGTAACTATAAATGTCCATGGACTCTGTGCTGCTAGTTTTTTCTGTTACACTGTCTCCATTCTGCCTCTGCCTAGGTAACTTGGCTGTGCTGAGAGCCACAGACAGGTTTCTTTCTAATCACTTTTGGTGGGATTCCTCTCATATGTCTACCACATCTAAGAGTGATAGTTGAATTACTGTCTGGAAGTACCTGTCGTCCTAGGGAACTTAGTACCTACTTAGGGAACTTAGATTACTGGCTTAACTCTGACATGTTGCCCTTAGTGACTATGATGCTGTGATGAAGCACAGGAAGAAACCGTCTGGGCAGAAAGCGGGCATGGGAGTGATGTCATTTGAAGACACGTGGGAGTGGAGAATTTAATTTTGTACTTGCAGAATCATTTCTTGGTTCCATTTCTGCCAGACACTACTATGGGGCTTAAGAAACAGATCCAGCAGAAGAAAAAGAGGCTTAAAAATATTTATTAAAATGTCAAAAGAAAGGAAAAATACTTGAATTGCTCTTCTAATCTCTTGTTGTTGCTAATGAACCTCCCTCTCAGGTTAAAAGCAACAGATGCACTGAAGAAAAAAACCTTATTTTTTTGCATAGGTCTAAGTCACTCAGTCTCCCCTTAGGAAACTTGGACTGGAGAGCTGGTTGCTATGAAATTTGGCTAGATTTCCATACAAGGGGCAGAGTTCAGACCCTCCTGAATTCTGTGGCCTTTTTGCCATGGATTTCAGCAGAGCCAGCAAGCTATTGATAAAATTTAGAAATTAGCAGGATATTTTTAGTATCCAAGATTGGGGCCATCTCCAGTATAGAAGATGGATTCATATATTGTAAACTTGAAATCTCTTCTGTGTGTCTACCTTTTTATACCACATGTGGAGAGAAAGTGTTGTACACTACCTGTCAGTGATTTTCACAGGGTTCATAAACTCTCTAGATTGCATTTTTGCACACATCTCTGTCTTTATTATTTTATTCATCTAAATAGAGATGCAGAATGAATGTTGAGCCCTTACCTGGGATTTAGCTACAAAAAAATCTTAATTGAAAGCACAGGTAATTTGTGATGTGTAGTGCTTACGTCAGAGACTATAACATCAGTATGAAATTGCTGAGGCTAGTCAGTGTTTGAATGCTGATTTATAAGAATAATGAATGCAGGTAGGAATACACCTATTGAACAGTTTGATCATGCCACAGACTGACATTTTATTTCAGAAAACATTCAGTGAATTACTTGGCATAGCAACGAAGTGACTAAAAATCAAATTATTTGTGGATACAAAATAAAAAATTCTCTACTCTTGCTAAATGTGTGGTTTACTGTGAGTCATTCACTCAGTTCCAGTCCAAAGAAGAATTTATGAGACAGTGATAGAAAACAACACAATTTATGTGGTAGGAACAGGAGTTAAATGAGGTGGAATGAATATTACAGGCATACTTGCTGGAGAACCCCTGCTATCTGAGAGTCTAAGCTCAGAAATGCTGAAAATTGCTCATCCAAGGCTTCTTAAATATGTCCTTTTCAAACTGGATGTTTTACAAACCAAACTATCACTTTGTGTTAACATCAATGTCATCATTCCCTCTTTGAAATTCAACTGTTTACATGCTTTTGATTGCAGGAATTTCACCAGTCTCCTGAAATTCAGATTTCCCATGAGATTTTTGCATGGTTTCTCACAATCATTGCTTGCAAATTTGGTACCCTCAGCATGTGACATATTTGGGGCCCAATTCCCCTTCTAGGTTAGTTTTACACCAATTTCAGATAAATATATTATGAGTTACCTCTGTGAGAGGGAGGCAAGTCTTGTTCCCCAGAAAGTCTGCTGTCCCACTGGCATTTGTGCATTGAGAGTCATCAGCCGATGAGCAGCCTGACTAGGAGAAAAGCTTATATCTGTGCAGGCTGGGAAGATTTTCTTTTAGCGTTTCCTAGCAATAGAGATTTGATTCAAGGTGGTTCAACCAAATCATAAATATTTCTAAATTCCCCCAGAAAATCTCTGGCTGAGTTTTACTGAGAGTATGTCCTGGAGGGACTCTGCTCACAACGGGTGTCTCTGTTTTCTGAAACAAGGGAAATACTTGCAAGATGGGGTTTACTCAATCTGCACAGCTGTGGCAGAAACTTTCCCTATAGTGAGCATTTCTCACAGCTTTGTGTTCCCCATGCTGGGAAGCCAGATGAGCTGTTCACAGTCATGGTGTTTATGGGGGACCTAGTCCCAGGAGATGTGGGCTCATCACTCCCACCCTCATGGGCTCCACATTGCATCATCCCAGTCTCATCTGACCACTTACCTTCCCAGCCACCACAATGTCATAGTTTGTCTATGTAGCGTGTTCACACAGACAACGTATTCTTTTGCTCTCTTTTTTGCAGCAAGGTAATACCCCATGTTACCTACTTGGCTATCAGATCCTAAAGGGAGACAAAACACTTAGTTTATGAATCACAAGAGAGAAAGGCAAGACCAGCATAATGCTTGCCTTACTCCAGGGCTTCATTTGCCTAGTTTACCTTGTAAAACTACAGATGTTAGTTCCTTGTCTCCATTAGGATAACTGGTGAAAAGTAGCTACTATGCTTCCCTTTTTTTTGGACAGTGAAGACATGGCAAGGTAGGGAAATTTGTTATCTATGGTATTTGTCCTCTCAGCTGGAATAAATCACCTAAGTACAGCATTTGGAGATTTTAGGACCATTTCTGCATGTTACAGTGTTAAACTTTTGGCTTTGGAGGAGCTGGAGTGAAAACCAGAACCACTCTTGCCTTGTGAACACAAAAGAAGCCGCTGGAGTAACTAAAGTCTGATCACAGCCTTCTGTTGCATGTAAAAAGAAACCAAGGAACAAAAAAACAAGCTTACCTTTTTCCCATGAGGACAGTGCCAGAGGAGCCTCGGCCTGGTGGTAGAACTGGCAGTTAAAAGCTTTCTCCAACAAATTCTTCCCCTGTCACCTTTTTCCTTTCCTGAGATGGGTGTTAGCCACTTTGAGCAGATGGCTTCACGTCCTGCGGTCTTTAATCCTGAATTAGTTTTAGATTATATTCAGAAATCCAGACCATAGCCCGTGCTTTTGCTCATGTCCTGACAGTTGTTATTGGTCTGGTGGCATATTCCTAGACAGATACACAGATATTATATTTACTAGCCACATTTTTAGGGCTTTGCCTCTCCCGTATACAGCAGTGACAGAATCTCCTCTCCTCATATCTATACTAGGAAGGGCAGCAAATTTTGCATCAGCCGCATTTTCCATTACATGCCACTGTCCAGGCAGGAAGCTACAATGTCCTGGAACAAACATTCACAGACACTTTGGAGATGAAAAGCTCATATCTTTTCTTTGATGTTGTCGTTTGCTTGCATTGATGTGTAGAGCCTTTCTGTCCTCACTGCTCTGTGAGAAGGATGGCAAAATATTGAAATGGGCTAAGTACCCATTTCAGGTATTTAGGAACAGGTTAGGTGTGTATCTGTCTGGGATGGCGTAGATACAGGGTCATATCTATTGCAGCAAATGTAGAATAGCTCAAATGAGTGTTACATAGATGTCTAACACCTGCTGAAAATAAAAGATTAGGTTAACATCCCTGTTTGATGGCCCAGTCTCAAAGAAACTGTACCCTTACCTACTCATGGTCTCTTTTGTCTATAAACACCTGTGATATTTGCTTTCACTGTACTGAAAGCAATGATTTACTCTAAGATTAATGTATGCATTTTAGATTGAAAAAAAATTCATGTATTTTACAAATACAAAGTAGTTGTGGATAATGAAGAACGTGCTGCAAGCTCACATTTCATTAGACCAAAAAAATACTTCTCTTTAAATTAATAAAGAGAATAAAATGTTAATTGTTTGCAAATTCTAGGTTTTTTTGACCCAGATGTCCCAAGTATTGTCTTCCATTGTCATTTATTCTGTTTTGTCTAGAGCCACTATCCCCTTGTCTTAATCATTGTTTTTAATTGTTCTGTGGTATCTAGTTACAACAAACTGACAGTGTCACCTCACAGCAATGCCTTTCAGTTGTCCAAATAACCAACTATCAGTTCTTTTCTGCATTCTGTTCTCTGTTTGGGTTTTATCAGTAATAATAAAACTTAGTTATAACAATAACTTTAATAAATCTTGTCCTTTGAAAGACTGAACAAATTTTTTAAAAGGGTAAGTCATCAGATAGCTCATTGAGTCCTACATCTTTCTTAGACTTAAGCCGTGTAAGTTAATTCTTCTTTCAGACCAGTTTTATTCTAGCAAAACTCTATTAATGGGTTCCTCTCTATGTGCACCAGTACAAGTGAGAGGAGGCACTTAAGTCTTCATTAATAAAGTGAATTTGATTTGGGAAGATTTCCTTTGCTACTTATGTGTTCCATCTATCAGGAAAATATGAGTATGATCTAATACACACTTCATACAGACAACCTTTTTGGGTAACAGATCTCTTCCCCATTGATAGTTACCTGAGGAAATTACCTCAGGATTCTTGTAGATCTTTTTGACGTCAATTAGCCAAACTCCCTAATAAGAAATGCCGAGAATTGGTTTCTGATCCTGCATATACCCATTTCCATGTATGTTCACACACAGGAAAGTTACTGAACATCTTGAGCAAAACATTTGAGTGCTTCACAATCATTATTCATCTCTACAACTTCTCTGTGATGGAAGGAAACATTATTTTTGTAGCCCAGTTATTACCATTATTGTCCCCATTTTACAGAGGGGAAGCTGTGGCACAGAGGTCACATATTAATGAAAATAAGATCAGTTTGCAACACTGTATTACTTCAAGTAAGTACCATTACTATTTAATGGATAAGAAGGGCAGTGAGTATTTTCTTGTTGTTCATTTAACTTAGTGCAAATATTTCAGCTCAATAGCCTGCATGCAGTTGTCAGTCTAAACAGTTTCTCACTGAATATAAGCTCTGGTAGTCACATCAGAAGTTAATGGTTCTTCAAATGTGAAAATAAAGATAACAGTAGGCTTCTCTCTGTGATTATGACAGCATCATTTGTTCACTAGAGGAAAGATTTTATCGGTATGGCTATTAATCTCATATGAATGCTTATGGTGTAATTCTGTATCTGGGACCACACAGAAAAGAGAAAGGTTTAGTTTCCCTAAACAGGAATCAGCATGTACAAAGCATTCACACTGCCCTATCATTCTTCATGCAGAAGGGGTGAGAAAATTCAGAACATATACACATCTTCATGGCAGGTGTGGTCTGTTACATCAGTGTATTATCATGTCCTGCTTCCAAGGGAAACAAACAGAAAAGGAACAGTTACAAACAGTAAATCGGCATATTATGCAGAATAAGACCTATGTGAACTGTGGCAATTGTGGGAACGGGAAGGAATTTTATAAGGTAGCTGCAAGCAGAGTTTGTTTCCTTTTCCTGCTATTGCAGGTTTGTGTTTGCTGGGAGAAGCCTGGGGACACCCCACTGTACATCGCTGAGGGTGGAGAGCTCATGGGCATGAATGAGAGCACAAGCACTGTCCCTGCAGGCCAGACCAAGGGCCCAGCAACCTCCAGTGTGCTGCCTCCAGAAGTGGAAAAGCAGATGCTATTAGGGAGGGTATGCAAGCTCAGCCACTTTCTGTGGTCCATTACCCTTATACTTCCCCAGCATCCAAAACTATTGTACTAGGGAGATCAGGGGGTACCTCCCTGCCTAGTCCTTCTTGTATCTGTTTACGGACCTCTTGTCACCTTGTCCTAAACCCTTCCTTGGCATGCTGTCACTGTCCACTTCCACAGCCTCTGATGGCAGCAAGCTCCAGAAGCTGACTAGCCTCTGTGTTAGGAGTTTCTCTGGTTTGTTTTAAACCAACCTTAGATTAGTTTCTTATGTCCCCTATCTCTTGTGCTGTGAGATTTGGTGAGCAATAGTTCTTAGCTCAGTCTATCCACTACCATCAAGATTTTTTAAACCTCACATCTCTCATCAGTCTTCTCCTCTCCAAACTGAGCCTCAGTCTTTTAAATCTCTTTGCATAAAGCAGCTGCTTCACAGATCTGATTTTTGTAGTTGCCCCTCTCTGCACCTTCTCTAACTCCACTCCATCCTTCTTGAGATATGAAGACCAGAATTATATACAGCATTCAAGATGTGGGCCTGGTTTTATGTAGCCACAGAAGGATGCCTTTTGTATTATTCTCAGTTCCCTCACTGAAGACGTTCAATATTTCATTGACCTTTTCGGCAGTCACTGTTTAGTCAGTCAATGATTTTGCATCTTGTCAATGATGACTTCAGGATCGCTTTCCTGCTAGATCTGAGTATAGTGTTTTAGATTATTTTTCCCTAAATATATTACTTTGTATTTATATACCTTGAGTTCATCTGCCACTTTTTTGCTCACTCAATCAGTTTAGAACTAGAGTTACTTGCCATTAACACAGCATTAGTCTACTAGAAAGAGCTTAGTATCATCTGTAAACTTGGGGATTTTAGTATGCACTTCCTTCTTCAGGAAGGACAAAGGACATCTTATTGACAAAGATGCTTAATAAAACTGATCCTGCCACTACGCCCTGGAGGACCCATTGCTGATTTCTGTCTCTCCTGAAAAGTCTTTGTTTCCTATTTTTAAAGTAGCTTTCAGTTTGGATACAGGCATTCTTGATACATTTTTTTTCCAAGGGGTACCAAGAGAATTAAAACAAAAAGTTTATACAGAATGAATAATAAGAACATCACCAGTTATGTTAGGTAGCTTTTAATGATAGCAATAAAAGGCTAGTGGCATTCTACTTCTGTCAGGCACCTGGGAAGGGGAAAGAGACCATGGCTTAAGAAGGTTTTCTGTTTCTTGCTCTTTGTCTTGAAACATGGGACACTTGGTACTTGATACTCTTCCATATCACTTTGGACTGGCTCTCTGGTCTGTTTTCCTCTGTTCATGAAATTGAAGAGCATTGAGGTTTAGCACAGTGATCATAAAGTATTGCAAAGTTAACAATAAAATTGTCCAATTTAAGTATAGCAATAGTTAGGACCATCACAGTATACGAGCTCTCAGATTACATCTGAGCACTAATTATGAGATATTATTGCCATCATTTTGCTTTTGGTTTATGTTTTAATGATTGTTTTGCTTTTAGCCCTGACTTCCCTGTGGAGCACACAATATAAGCGCTAGTCAACAACCCTACGTGGTCAAAAAATCCCACCAAACAAATGCAGAAGTGGTAGACAGGAGTCTGTGGTAGGTCCCAAACTGAACAAGAGTGACTGCAGATAAGAGCCATAAAAGTAAGTCCATTACCATACTGATGTGATTAACAGTGCTTTATTTTTAAAGTGGAGAACCTGTAGTCTTCTGATAACTAAAAAACCCCCTCTATCTGGTTGATCTACCTGGTAGATTTGCATGGATCACAGACTCTACTAACAGTTTTTACTCTTACAGCTTAGGCCATGTTTTATTCAACTGTTATCAGATGTCCTGATCACTAAAGATCAAATAGTTCTTCTCTTCTGGGTCATAACAAACCAAGGGTTTGTTATACTATCTTTGTGAAAATATAAGTTTTCCTGAGATTGATGTCACTCATCTGCAGCTCCTTATCTGGAGGGCATAAGGTAATACACAGCAGGGGAACTTCTCCCCTTTTATCCTGACCTTGATGGTACCAGCCTTTAAACAGAAACTTGCAGCTTAGCAGAATGTTCTGAGATCACAAAACTTATAGAAAACTGTTTTATTTAGGTCTGCCACTTCAGATGAAAAATAGGTGATTACTTCCTAGTCAGTTTTTCCTGAGAAGTCTTTTGGCAGTAGACTCTGAAAATTCAAGACGCTACTTAAAGGATTCTCCTTAAATGCTCTAGTACTGTAGCTGCTTTGGGGAAGTGGGAATTTGCCTCTTTCTTGTTCTCCCTTCATTCTCAATCTGCTATGCAGAGTGGCTCAGAGCAGCCCCTTTCTTTATGATTATTTCCATTTTTCTCCCCTCATACTATCATCATTGCCCTATCTTGATTCTTCTCCTTTCTCCCAGTCCCTAACTGTGCAACCTGAGCTAAACTCTTTAGCCCAGTACTGTGGGGACAAATTTGCCTTCTCTTGTTTTCTGGGATTTGATTTCTTTTCCATCTGTAAAAGTTCCTCTTCAGGTATTTTCCTATTATTTTCTAAAAACTAGTGACATCATCCAGCCTAGCTTTCCTGAAAAATCACACTTTTGAGATGGTTTCTGTACTTTGTAAATCATATTTGTAATGGCTACTGTATATAAATCTTTCATAGCACAGTATTTATCTGTCCTTTGACTTTTCAGACACCATATGTGCTACAGACTTGGCATCTAGGCTTCTCCTGCTCTCCCCAGGCACCACTCTTTCACCTTGTGATGGCTTTGGAAGCTCCTGCCCTCCCAGTCTTGCTATTTACTCATGAAGTACACAACACTGTCATGTCAGCTTTGCTGGTAGATAAGGTCACTGGTTAGAGTATTTGGATGTCTTCTTGATGAAGACAAAAGAAGGGAAGAAAAAGAGTATGCATTCATCCTTAAATTTCAATTAGGAAGGCTTAAGAACTTTAAACATGACACAGAAAATCAGAAAGGGGGTAAATAAATGAGTCAGATAAGGAAAAGGTGGCTGAAGACAGTGCATTAGTTTCTTTTTCAGCAATACTGAATCAAATTCAATCTTATTCAGATAATCAGACAGGAGACAAAACAATGCAAATCCCACAGCTGTTAAACTAAGATTACCTTTCTGTATAAAAAGGGGAAAAGATTTTGTTTTATACTACCTGAGCTCAAAAATTTAGCATCCAAAGAATGACAAATGCTGTTAAACTGTACATAAAGATATTGTTAATTAGTGTTTTCTTAGTGTTGCAACTATGATTATCATAATCTTTTTAATGAGGAGAAACACTTAGAGCATATTGAAAAGGAAAATTGCATAGTATTGTTCATTAACAGGAAAATTAGAATTAGATGTATTTTAGGTAGAAAAATATTGTTGCAATCCTAAGTAACTGTTAATGTCACATTGCGCACATAGTGGGTAGAATCAAGTTTCTATTTTGGTGGGAAGTATTAAGAAAGAACATACCTAACAACTTTTATAATAATGTAGGTTCTTTCATGCATCTCAGTTCTTTTATACATATTAATTATTATAGTCATTGTTTTACATGTGGTAAGGAAGACTGGCTTTAAGAAAGTACTTGTTTTAGAGACTGTCAATGAATGCCTATCTTCTAGTTGGCCAGAAAGTTTACACGTCACCCCATCGCTGAGAAATTGTAAACAAAAGATATTACCTGTTGTCCAGAGGCCAGCACCCTGTCAGCTATCTCACCTTGATTTGAGAGCTGATTAGATGACGGACAATTGCAAGACAACAGGTGGATACTAATGAACTGGTTGGGTGTATGAACCTCATCCAGAAACTGTGCACTGCAGAATGAGTGAATCAGTGACTACAGTACATTAGTGACTTCTTTAGTAAAAGTGTCAAGAAATCACTTTAAAAAGGAGCATTATAAAGAGGATCATGAAGGAAGACAAGGAAATCATTTTAAAGGCATTCAGGAAGAACAAATTTTCAGCTGAAATCAATGTAGAAAAGTCAGTAAGATGGAAATAGAAAAAAAATCTTTAGTAGGTGATCAAGATGACATCATTTATGGGGCAAAGATGGGATTATAAATCAATTGTGTAAGAAATACTGGGCAGTAAGAATCTTTTCTAGTAGTTATCTGCCTTAATTGTTCTTTATGCCTTTAAATTTTTCCAGTGGAGGTGGAGGTGGCAAATTTTAATCTTACTGACACAATGCTTGTTATCTTAATTAATTTTTAAGCATTTCTTGGGAGTAAACCATGGAGCCTGGGAACACGGTTGGGGAGTGAGAGGTTAATTACAGGTTGAACAGCAATGCTGTAGGAGAAAAGGCAGAATTCGCTGAAAGAAAAACTGGTGAAGTTGTTCGTAGCAGAGAACTTGTGGAGAGAATGCCAAAAAGCACTGTTTTGGCTGCATTAAAGTTCAAGCAAAGAGACAACACAAAGAAGAACATGTCAGGAAAAAGAAGCAGAAAGAAGTTAGAAAGGGATAGTAGGCTGTGAAGATGTCAATGTGAAAAAGGCAACTTTAAATTTGTGTTTTCTAGACAGGAAAGGGCAAAAAGGAGATTACAAGGTGGCTTAGGACTAAGCGCAGGAACTCATTACCAAAAAAAAAGTAAAGAAAAAGGTAAGAGAATGGTCTTAGAAGAAATAAAATAAGAAGCTAGGAGGATAACCAACGGGAGGGTTGAGTCATAAAAAGCAAGTGCAGACAAGTGTTCAAGCAGAAGAATAAGAGTGCTGAAGGCACATAAAAAAGAAGGCAAGAGCACAATATATAAAAGCCTTGATGATGTTGCAGGCTCAGAGAAGTGATGCTCTATTTTTGATCTCCATGTTTCTGCTCTCGTGAAGTATGGAAACATTTCCAAGATGAGATGATATTGCCAAATTCTTGTTCCTCCAGATTTCCTCCTGAAATATTTGATCTGATGGTATCTGCAAAGGGAATGATTCAATAGTAATGCCATATTAAAAAGGATGATTGAGCGAAAACAGTCTTTCGTAAAAACAAAAAAACACCTCATTAATCCGTCATCATTCAGAGCTGAGTAGTCTGGCAGGACTCCTGATTTCATTGCGAGCGATCAGAAGGGGACCTCTGTAGAAAAGCAAACACCTCTTGTAGTGACCTCCAGCCAGAGCTTCTCAAAGAAGCATTAACAAGTGTTACTTTATTTCAGAGCATTGAAATCTTAGACCATCTTTAAATCTGAGTATGCTCATTTTTAGCTCTCTTGTGCAAAAAGTACAGTAACACTGCAACAGCACATTAAAAGCTATTGCAGAGGCTCTTCCCCTGTTCTCAGGCTTAACTGGAGCCTTGCCTCCAGAAAAGAAGGAAGATTTGAACTTTTAAATGAGTCTTTTGGAAAGTTGCTGATATGTGAATATCCATCTTATATATAATGTGCAAGTTAGCCTGAAACAAAGCAGGAGCTGGAGTGCTAAGATGTTTTCTCCAGCTGCATGGAGTCATGGGACAGAGAAGCAAGGCTGCACTAAGCCTTGGCCTTCTTAGCTCTCTGGGCTCCTGCTACCTGTTGGGATCTTCTGGTGCAGTTACACCTATGTCAGGCACCCATTTTTAATACAGATGAAATCTACTGTGATTTTTTTTTTGTCCTAACTGCCCTGAAAGAAAATTGGCATGTGTAGGCTCAGTACATAATGTCTAGGATGGCAGTTTGCAGTGGGATCTGTTTTCCTTTACTCACTGACTAGATGTGCAGAGTTGTAAGGACTCTAGGAAATTAAAACTGTAACCTAGAACATGACATTTAGTAAGATGAAAGGCAATGGACGAGCCTGGCGGCAAACCAGCCTGAATTCTGCTTTAGGGAACCTCAGTCACTTGTTATGGGTAGTCGGACTAAGAAAATGATATGCTTTACTATATGTCATGCTGATGATTGCAAGTAACAGTAGGCCCTGAAAGTAACAATCTGTGCTTGTATCTTATTTCCCACTAACATATGGCACTCTTGGATCTTGACTGTTGCTTTGATTGTTTTTGCCTTCCAAATACCACTAAGGATCTTTTTCACTACTGAGAATCAAAATAATCTTAGGATTTGAGTGGCAGAATTAAACACACTCTGACTCTCTATCCCCTCTAGTCACTTAAGGCTCTGCAAACATCATGCCCCTTCTCCATCATGGTACATATTCTACACTTTTTAGACTCTATTTTATTTGCTGTTCCCAGCTGATTCCCTTTCTTTATCTTCCTTTCTACCCCAATTTCCCTCTTATTCTGTTCCTCTTTTCTTCCAAATTCTCTTCCTTTGGGGGTTCCCCTTCCTACTTCTTCCTCGTTCTTCTTCTGCCCATTCTCACTTGTTTACACTGAATCCCTTTCATCCTCTTCTCCAGTTCCTCACTATCAGAACTGGAAATCTCCTCAAAGTGTGCCTTCATGACTGTCCAGATTCTCTTGCACATATGGAATGTGTCATATAACTCTGCATCAAACCTTCTGCCTCTGCTGCCTGCAGCATCTTTTGTTTCAGGCTGGACTTAGGGAGCATGCCAGAAAATTTGACATGTGCAGCTGGAACTCACTAACAGAAAAACAGAAATTGGCATTTGGTCAATTTCTAGGCTTTCACTATGAAAGAATGACACATTTCCTTTACTGATGAAAAGAAAACACCTAATAGCAATACCACACACTTGAAAAATACATTGAGAAAGACCAAAGCTTACCTAGCTTTGTCCAAATAAATTTGCTATCCCAAATACTGAATCAAGGCAATAAGAAAGATATAAAAGATTAGGGTTTGATATGTATGAAAATGAAAAACTCTTGAGTCTACACTGCTGTGAGAATAATAAGCAAAAGGAGAAGCTGCAAATGACAAAGTGGCCACATTCTGGCTAGAGCTGCTAGGTTTATTGGAGTTATTTTGGATTATTTCTGTTAAGAGGATAAAACTGATAGACTTGTCTGCCCAGGCATTTCTTTGTTGTGGTCCTGTTTGCTTAGAAAGAGTGGGCAAAGCCTGTTTTCCCAGAAAAGCACAAGCAGGCAACGGGAACTGGTCTCTTTGTTCCGCAGCTCAAGGAGTCTCCCTGCCAGTGCACCACAGAAAACAAAGCGTTTTTGCTCTCATTTTCTCTCAGTCAGAATCCAACCCTGTCCCTTAACTTTTCACTCTGTCCTTTTCAAATATTTTTCCTGCTCCTTTCACCTACACTAGCTCACCTACCACCACACTGCTGCTTCTTCCCAGCATTAGAAAACTAGGAACTCATCTGAGCCATGTCACTCACTGCTCAGGTTTGCATACAGGTAACCTGCTGCAACTGCCTGTTGTTTCCTTTGTTATTTACCCCTGCACTGATTTTTTTGTCCCTTGTTTTGTCTCAACAAAAGAAAACTTCAACACTGTTTTGCAGATGCTGAGTCATCAGCATAGAGCATTTGAGTTGGAGCTAGGACATGTTACACAGCCAGGTTCAGAAAGTTGTGTGCCCTTGGGACAGAAGGATGTCCTGCATGTGTCACCCAGTTATCTGTGCGCTCTCAGTAAGTATGATGTTTCTAGGAAGCGTTAGCCCTGCTACCTAGCCACATCAGGTCTGATGTATGCCAAATCAACAGCTATGTTGTGAGGGAGCTGTGGGTATATTTGTGTCTCAGAGATGACGGATAGGAATACAGGAACCCAACAGCTGTGGTGCTACTAACATGCCTCCAAAGTTAGCATTACAAGCTAGTAACGCCACTGAGGGCTTGAGACTGCTCCTTGTGCAGCTCACGAACTTTGGTACTCCACTGTTTGCAAGCTGTTAAGTTAACCAGGCATGTGAATTTAAGACTGCTATCTGTCTCAGTAGTATCCTTTCTCAACTAACTGGAAAAACACATTAAAAATCAATCTAAAAAGCTCAATTCAATTCTCATTAGCGTATTTAAGAACATTTCTTTCTGAAGCCTATTTCAGCACTATACTCATTTTGGATCTTCCAGTGTAGATGCTAAAAGAGTCTGCAACAGGTCTTGGTGGGTTCTGGTTGATTTTGTTGTTCATGGTTGTTTTTTTACAAGAACAATATAAAATGACTATAATAGTCCGAAAAAGACCACCTTTTGGCAGACAAACAAACAAACAAACAAAAAACCCTAGCTCCCAAACTTAAACCAAGGACAGAAATCAAAAATGTGGAGCCAGTGTGGAAAAAGATGGTTCCAATGTATGCAGAGGTAATCATAGTATTATAGGGTTAAATGAAAGTAAATTAAATTTTTCTGAAGGGGTATCTCTAGAGTGCTTCAGAAATTATTGTGGCTGACCATATTCATTTTCATCCTGGAAATAATAGTTCTCTGAGGTGCTGAGTTGGGAAAAACTAGGACACTATGTACCAGAATGGAATGATGTACTTACAGCAACATATCAAAAGATACAGGCTACCTAACTTGTATCAGAGTTCTTAGAGAGAGAGAGAGACAGAAACATAAAACAGAGACCATTTAAAGGATACAATTAGGAAAAAATCAATAAGATGATGTGGGCTCCTGTTTGTACCATTAAGTGCAGTAATCTGTCACACAAACATAATGAAGCTGTTAGGACAGACCATGTGAAATCTAGCTTTAAGGTATGTGGTACTTCAACACTTATTGTGCCTTGACTTCTGCTTCCCTGTAGCTGAAACTCCTATTCATGCAAAGAGGAAGAACCAGAGGGGCAGTTAACTGGGATAGGAGAGGAAGGTGTGACTGTAAGGCTTTTGGTGAACCATTTGCAGTCCTTTGCTTTCTCCACAGGTTTTCTAACCATCTTGTTCCTAAGCTAGCATGGCAGGAGATGGGCTGACCATCATGTGCAGACTGCAGTGATAGCTACCCGCATGACTGCTGCCTCAGTGCATTGGTCTGCCTGGCACTTTCCCTTGGGTGGGCTGGTGTGAGCCCTCTTCTGACACAGGATGTGCTGGTGGACTCACTGTAGATATGCATTACCCATAACTCATCATAATCCAGGGGAAAGCATCAGAGCAGCGGCTCTCCCAGTAACATTTGTGAATACTCCAGGCAAGCCCTGACCCTCACAGCCTGGTAGAAGCCATGGATGTAGGAAATCTTCAAACCTCAAGCCAAGAAGCAGCTTATGGCAGGAAAAGATGTCTATGGACTGAGCAAGAGCTTGGAAGGACTTGGTCCCAGAAAATGTGTTGGCATGTTGGATTAATCCATGAAGACAATCCAAGCTAATGTCTGAACTGACCATGAAAATGTATTAAGGAAAACAACAGACTGTCTTTCATTGTCCAAGTGACAGCTCCTCCTCCTTCCTACTTTCCCTCCATCAGTGCTTCCACTCAATCCCACCCTGCACCCAAACCCACCACCATCATCTTCATGCTGGCCCACCTCAGACTGACGTGAACAACTCTCCTGTAATCAACAAGTATCTCCCCACAGCAGCACCCACCAGACAGCCTATCCAGAAGTCATGTACATCAGACAACATCATGTAGTCACTCCATGTCTAGGCAAGGGCCAGCTGCTAACTCTGCTTCACAGATGTGCAGTGTTGGCTTTGCAGCACGCAGTTAATGCTAAACACACTCTATAACATAAGATTTTAAAATAATAGAATCAATAAGCAGTCTGGAGACATTTCCTGGTCTGAGGACTGGTATCAGTTAAGAGACAGTGTAGAAATGGATGCTAGAAAGAGCCAGAGGTGTTCAGGAGATTGTTTCAAGACACTTTGTCACAAGGAAAGAGATGGTCTCCCTCTCAGCTTCAGAGGAGGAAGCAGTGAGAGCTAAAATGTCTCTAAAACAAGTATTTAAAAAGAAAATTAGAGCTGTCAGGATGTTCATACTAGGATTATGAAGGCACTGCAGGGTTTGGCTGCAGAGTGTCCTGGGAACTGTATGAGATAACTGGGGTGAGGAGAGGAGCTGGATTCAGTCTTGCAGGTGGGCACAACTTTTTTTGATGGTTGATCTGCCAGGACCAGACTTTGCCTGCCACACAGACGGTGAGTGAGGGAGGGACTCTAAAACCATGTGGTTTTGTCTTTTCATGACCTCTATATCAGGGAAGGGAAAGAGAGGTGTATCATTAGCAGAATATTCACGAGCAGCCAGGTTTGTGCCCTGATGTGGATAATCACACAAGGTGCTTTTTTTTTAAATAGCAACAGAAGAGCTGAGCCTGACAGTCTGCATGGGATGTCTGTGCCAGCCATATCCTGGCAAGCAGAGCCCTGTCCAAGAGCCACCCAAAAAGCTTGTGCTGGGGCATGGTGTCAGTGACCAGGGACAAGGGAAAGCTGATATGATACAGGAAAGCACCTGTACAAGAAAGGCAAATCTAGATCTTACCTGTAGGAGAACATGCCTGCCAAGCTACCCCTTTGCTTTGGCTGTTGTCCCTCCATCACTTCAGTGAGGCCACTGCTTGCTTTCACAAGGTGCCCATGATGCTCTCTCCCAGGAGGTGCCTGGTGCAGAGCCCACACTTGCTTGGGTTGTCGTCCCCAGTGAGAACAGCTGCTCCAGGGAAACGTACTGCCTGCAGGGGTCCAAACTTGGCAACAAGCCCCCTGGCCCCAGCCAAGGTGTGAACCCAAGAGGTTCATGGTTGCAGGGTAGTCAGAAGCCCCAAAGAGGGCTCAGCTCAAGAGGGGCTCAGCTCAGTCTGGTGTCCCCTGCTCTGGGATTCACCCTTTGCACAGGGAAGGCACCTCGCCATCCTGAGCAAAGTTGCATATGACCTTGTCCAAAATGACACAGCTGTTTCTCACAGGTAGGATCCCTGTCAGGTGAACCTGGAGGAAGAATCAACACTTTCCAGAGAGATTAAGCTATTCAAGGAACTTGGATTTGGCAGTCCTTGGGCATCTTTAAAAGGTGAGATGGACATGGCATTTATTGCTTTCTCTTGAAAGAACCTGGCTGCCAACTATGTCTGATGCATGATGTATCCTTGGCTTCCTCAGCACTGCTTTATTATGGGTTTCTTGTGCTGCCATGAGTTTAAGGACCTTTCAGTGCTAAGCCAGTCTCAGTGCTTGAGTGGTCTATATTGCACTGATCCGCCCCATGAGAGAGATCTGGTCTTTGGAAAAAATTAATTCAGAAGACTTGGCTGTCCTGATGTCAGGACTTATTTCTTCAACAGTCTAAAAGTGAAATGCCTTAAAATTACAGTGCTATAAGCTATTTTAGCAACCAAACCCATGCCAAGTACTAAGATCAGTATTACTTGGGGATGCATTTAAGTTGCAATTTTCTCTTTACTGATGGATATTCTTTCTATTTCTCTGGACAGTGATTGCTGCAGTTTATTCTTATGCCTGGTCCTCAAAGGAAGTAAAGTTTCCTTGCCCTGTGTGCATGCATGTGTGCGTGTCTGTGTGTCTATTCCACTCTGTAAACTTTTGAACTACAGGCCACTTTTAACCCACATTAGAAAATCACGTAGAAGTCTTACATGTTTAATGAAAATAAGCAGCCAGATAAAATAGAGAGACTGTAGTAGTGCCTTTATTGAGAATAGACTATGGTTTAACACCGCCCTCCAATACAGCCATATGGAACAGATGTCAGAGGAGACTGGGCATCGTTAGTTCTGTTGCTCACAGAATTATTCGTTTTCCATACAAAAATCTGCAAATTATAAGTGTTGGCAGAACACAAATAAGCTCTTTCTTATGAGCACCTACACAGTGGATCTCACTGGAGGATGGTTCCAGGCAGTTGATAAGCTGACCTGTGCTGGAATAATATTAACGAGTACCACTGTAAGCCACCTTCTGACATTTCAGTTTAGTGCTTGGGCAACACTTAGCCTTTTTGACATTGTCAGGTGGCATTTCAGACTAACATTTCCTCTGAGAGCAGTTATATTAAAAAGACAGAATTTCACCATGCACAGTATAGATGTGAGATCAATTTGGATAAAATTCATGTACAGGTATCCGGAGCCAGATGACGTGATAAGTTTAGGCAGGTCCAGACTATAAGACAGTAACAGACCTTGGCAAGTCGCTGCCCTCTGCTCCTCTGCTGTAAATCTTAGCTACGTTGACCTCTCCACCAAATGAGGGTAGAAAAAAGTGACTTCTGTTCTGCAGCATTTTCTTCTCATGCTCTTTCTTCCACATGAAGATGGGACTGTTTGGAGAGCTGCATCAGGCAGCCAGGCTGGAGCATGGGGCAGCCACTGCAGTGGGAAAGTCCCTCTGCTCACTGCTGCACCAGGGCCAGGCTGTGGAAGAAGTCAGCTGCCCAGCCAGGGGTGTCTGGCAGGATTAATATTTACTCAGTAGCTCTGCTTATTTCAGACCTGAGGACTCAGTGTCGATTCCCTGGTGAACAACTCTGATGGATGTGTGATCTTTGCCACTTACACATATCTGCCTCAAAATGCTTTGGTAACTGTTTCAAACCATCTTCAAAACAGCTCCCTGCTGTTATCTTACTTTTGCCTTATATTTGGAAAAGTGGTCATGGGTTTTAAATATGATAAAGCTAAAGGCTGGTACACGTGGCAGTGATACAGATACCTCTGTAACCAATTTCCTTCATAGATAACACAGCGACAGCTCCTTTCTGCTCAGGAAATCAGCGACCATGCGCGGTACAAGGGAGTGCTCTTTCCTTTTGGGTGCTGCTCACTGGCGGTGTGGTGCAGTGCCTCTCACACCACCACCAGACACCTGGGGGGCCTCTGCTCTTCCCAGACACACACTGCCTCACTCACACTGCTGCCAGCGTTGGTCAGAGGGCTCTCATGTGCCTGGGTGACTTAAAAGCAGTTCAGCTGCTAGGAGAACAAGAAAAAGCTCAGTGTGACTCTACACCAAGGCAGCTTGGCATTGACTGACCTTTGCTGACTCTTTTTACTCATGTTTTTACTCTCAATATCCTCTCTCCCAGCACCAGTCATCTTTCTATCTCTACTACTGTCTTTTTGCTGGCCTGGCTTGACATAACCCCACCCCATCCCACAGGCCTCCTGTCTCATCTTTATTCCTCCCACATGCTTTTCCCTTCTCAGGCAGTGGGAGGATAGACCCCTTCCTCCAAAATCATCTGCCCTTGCCTGGTGACACCGGTGCTTTCAATAGATCCTCTACTGGACTCAGTCCCTGTCCCACTGACAGAAAAGTCCAACTCTGCCTATGTTTCTTTCCTCCAGTTGCCTTCCTTATGCTTTCCCCTCCCACTGGCAGAGCAGAATAATCCATGTCTTGGGATGTAGAAATGAATAGGAGAAAACACCCAATGCCATGGTGCAGGCTTCTAAAGGCCTGTTGTGGCTAATGTTTAAGCACTGAATATTTTGGAAAGCTTTTGTGCAACCACAAAGGCAGATATTCCTCCTCATGCCACATCTGTACTATGGCCTGCAGGGCAGGAAAACAACTGCTTCTTCTTCAGGGCACCTTCATCTGACCCCTCATCTGCCTTGCTATCCTGTCACTGGCAAAGAAGACAGAGACCTTCTTTTGGACAGGAATTCCCTTAGTATTTTTGTCCATTTCAGATTGTGGTTGTTACTTTCTGCATATTGATCTGCTTACGCCTCTCCACAATGTGCATGGAAAATTATTGTGGCATTTCAAAGGATTAGCCTAGCCATTGCTATGGATTTCTGAGAACTTGATTATAACACAATTTGTCTCAGAGTTTTTGCTGTCCTTTTGTTTTTTTGTCCTTTTCCAAGAAAGTGATCTTTTTGGTCAGCTCTACATATAACTTTTTCTTATGGCCTTATACAAATAAGATTTATAAGCAATGTCCCAATACCACTTGTTCCTATTTACATATTTACACTTACCAGTACCTTCTACCTCAAGTGGCTTAGCTTTCAAAGAAGAGATGTGTCAGCTCTCTCCTCACAGAGACAAATCCAGTTTGAATTTTACTTCCACTCAAGGCTTATTTCCTTTCTGTTTTTGCAATCCGGACACCATCCCCCAGGGAACAGTGATTTGGCAGTTACAGAGCTATGCTGTCAGAGTGGCCATTCACAGGCACAGAGGCAGCTTTTCAATATGTGTTTTGAAGTTACGTGTTTTAGTCCTCCTATGGAAACATTAAACAAATTGGGTATTTCATTAGTCATTTAGATAGAAACAAACCTAAGTGTTTACCATGTATTAATTGAGCAACATACTCTGGCTATTTGTTTCTCAGGCAAAGATATTCCTTTCTGTAATGGCAGAAAATCAGTGAGTGCTTAATATCTATTTTGATAGGCTTATTTTATGTTGCAACACAAAACAGAACCTTGCAAGTATGCCGACATTGCCAGGCTTTCTTCCAGCTACAGAGTTCAGGTACTGCTGGCTTCTGCTGCGGTAGTGTGCAACCTGACGTGAGATAGCTACCAGAGCATTTGAACCATTTCTCTTCTGGTTTTGACATCCCACACAGGTTTTCATGTTTCCTAGCATAAATCCTAGCTGTCTTATTGAAAGTTGGCCCACAGTACCCTACATAAGCTGCAGTTGCAGTAATGAATAACATAATCACCAAAACCTTCTGTAAAGCAATTTCAATTTGCTGTACAGTGTGTGCAGTTGTGTAAGATGCCTTAAGCAACACTTGCGTGGGATGAAACCTCCTCGTAAGTTATCTGAAATTTTGCTTCAAGCCTAAGTGATAAAAGAGGCTGAAGATGCTGTTAGTAGCAGGAAAGAGTACAGAGAATGGAAGAATGGAAAAAAGATTTCATTTTTTGGCCACTTTATCTTAGGAACCTATGGGGTTATGAAGGAGTCTCTTGGGTTAAGATCAGTCCTCTCCTACCACTGGTAACCATGCTGAGCATCTCATCCCTTTCACACTGCACATCTCAGAACTCATTCTGGAGAGTTGCTCTGAGCCTCACTGTCTCTATGGCTAGAATCACCTCATAAACTCCAGCCTAAGTTTCTTTGCTACTGATTTATAACCAATTATTTTTGGGCCAACATGAAAAATAATCCTCTACCCTATCTCTGTTCTATTCCTAGTACTCACCTCTGTGATATACTTAGGCAGAGTTATCATAACCCTTCACTTTTCTGCACTAAAGCCACACAGGTCTTCTCTTGTATATCATTGCTGTTTTTCAAACTTCCATTTTTTAAATGTTGGTGAGTTGAACTGTATGTAATATTCTAGATGGAGTCTTGTGGGAGCTTTCTACAGTGCCTGTTTTGGAAATCTCTTGCTTGACTTATCTTAGGATTGTATTTGCTTTTTTTCTCAGCTTTCATGACACTGATGACTTATAAGCATCCTGTGACTGATAGATACACTCTGATTTTTCTTCTGTTTTTTTCCAGTCATGACCTCCTAGTAGAAGTTCCAGTCATGACTTCTGATATGTACAGCCTTGTATTTGGCACAGCTGAATTTCAACTTCTTTCTATGACTCCAGCTCTCAAGGTCATCCAGATCTCCTGTATGGTCTCCCAAATCTCCTCATAAATAATGATGGCCCCCAACAATCTGTGACCAGTAAAATTCCTTGAAAAAGTGACACTGATGTGTCAAGTCAGTTGTGAAAATACGAGGTAGGAGAACTCTCAAGAAATTTTCATGTCTATCTTTAAAGACTTCCCTGGTAACCTCCCAACATGCCAGTATTTCCTTTTTTGATATTATACAAAGCAAACAAGCAAATAATAAAAGCCAACAAAGATGAAGAAAAAGAAGCAAAAAGTCATCTGCTTGAGCACCTAATAGTTCTGATATTTATATTTTCTTTTCCAGCTTCAGCAATAAATTCTGATGTGGGGCAGTTTGTCACTTATTCCATGGAAGTCCAGATGGATAAGATCCATTATATGTAGAAAATCAGTTTCTTACCAGAGAAAGTTATCAATATGGTGTGGCACAAGCCACCTTTGATACCTCATGTTACATTTTATCCTGTTTTCCATTTGCTTATGTGGCTTTAATTATTTTCAAAAATTCAAGATTCGCCCTGAAGCTTTGCATACTACCAAAGCTGCAATATTTGCCATTGTTGCCCAAGTGATTGATCTCCTTTGCCCTGCTTTTCTCCATCTCTGTCTCTTGAAGTGCTGCATTTTTTGCTGTTCTTTATCATACCACTCCTTATTAGGTAGATTTAGTAGAAAACACTTAATCTTCTGTGTTCTTTTTCCTCTTCTATTTCAGCATTTTGGAGTGGAAGTATTCAGGCCCCCTTATTTCAGTTCATGAGTTTTTCTTCCAGATCTGTTGCAGTAATTTTCATAACCTCATTCCCATTAGTTGTGTGTTCATTTAGAGCCCTTAATTTCTCAAAAAATTTCTTTTGGAAGTCAGAATCCTTAATTACAACATTTAGTTTTGTTTATTCTTCAATTTAATTTAACTTGAATTATCTAGGTTCCCAGAATCCCAGAGTATTTTCTATAGCCAGCAGTAATTAAAACCAGCTAAAATAACATTGCTTCTGCCTAATGGCAGAATAGGCACAGGAGTTATCTATTGAGAGTGGTAGGCAAGCATGGAGCAGATCTGTAAGTCTGCTTGCAGATGATGATGTAGAAGTGAGGGCTGTGATTAGCTAGAGGGAGGGTAAAAATGGAGAAGAACAAGCGAAGGAAAGACTTTCATGAATAAAAAGAGACTCAGAGAGAAAGACTCACAGGGAGGCCCATGGTCCGATCACGATATATTGTGGGTAATAAATGACAACAAAGGTGCCATAGTCAGTGTCTAAGAATAAATTGAGCAATCCTAGATGACTGATAATTCCCATCAATAAGACTGAAGAGCTCTTGATAACAAATAGGGGCGACACACATTCCCCTATTAAATACATAGAGGAGAAAATTCTGGTGCAACTATAGCTTGTGAATGTAATTGTATATCACAAGTTATATACTTATTGCTCCCAGAGTAAATGGTAGTTGTTAATGCGGAATTACAGATTCTCAGCTGCCTTAAAACTGAGGAGCATGAATTGTTGCTGAAGTCATGGTCTTGAGGGGCTTAAAAGGAAAGATAATGTGCCTTGATTGTGTTATTGCACAGGTCTGCATTCAAACTCAGCAGGTATGTTCAAACCCTCTCTCTATGGGTCGTCTTTTGCAGTCTTGCTCTTGCTTTCTCAAGGAAAATCACTTTGGGTCTTGAACTGTCATGGTCAGGCATACAAGCATTTCATGAGATGGTAAAAAACCAGACTGTTGCCTCTCTGTCAGAAAGTATTTTCTTTTCAGATTAGTGACCAAATTCCTTCTTTACCTTTCCAAGAGACAGTCTGCTCAGGATTATGATGATGTGGGGAAGTATTCTTGCTCCATGGTAAGTTAGCTTGCATATTGAGAAGCATAAAACAGCCCAATTTTTTTACTTATTTAAAGTACTTTTTAATAAGTGGCCAGGGAGAATCTAACTTCTGAATTTAAAGATATGTTCCTTCAGGTAGCGAGTTCCTCACTTTCGTATTTCCATTGACTTGCCTTAATGCTGTTACATTCACATTGGTATACTGGCAAATGCAAGGTAGATCGATCTGAACATTGTTTGACATGCTGGGACATGTTTTAAGAGTGGTGGCCCTCCTTCTGTAAGTACGAAACAGTAAAATTTGCATGAGTGCTGAGAATTAAGCTGTGTATTCTGAAAGAACTATATGGACATTACTCAATAATACAAATCACATTCTTATGCTAATGGTTCACTTGTGGATATACAAAACTGTATTGGGCAAAGAAGTAGCTAATATGTGCTTATCAGCAGGCTTCACAGGTAAGAACAAAGCAAAGATCACCAGAGGATCTGCACTAGGTATCTAGAAAAGCCAGGCTAAATCTACAGAGAATCCTGATTGTGTAACTTCTCTGATTTTGCATATTCTTTTAATAACAGTTACTGATTCATGTTGCTAAAACTTTGTTGCTTCTGTCATTTCCCAGTTAAAAATGCTTTTGATTCCTTACATTCTTTTTTCTATAAAGTAATAGAAAAAAATAAAGGCATAATTAGATCTGCCAACATGTATTTCACATTTGCTCATATCTTATATCTAATAGACAAGAGGGTAAAAGGAGCTAAAACAAAAATTGGCTCCCAGAGGAAAAAAGATAAGCTAAGGGAAAAATTGGCTCCCCAGGGTAGGCTGGCCTTCCTTTAGATGGGGAGCCTGAACTGGAAAGACAAATGATATTTTCCTTTTAATAGACCTTGAGAGTTCTAAAATTTTGCCTCTGCTTACTGTGTTTATTTCATGCTGTCCATATTTCTCAGATTTCCACTCTTAAGAGTTATGCAGGACAAAGATGGAGGACCCAGAGAAAAAAATTGCTCCCACAGGGTTGGATTGCCTTCCTCCGGTAAGTGAGTGCTAATTAGAAATGTAAACAATATCCTTTATAGTTTTAAATGGGGTTTAGTAGCTGAAGGGAGGTTAATTCTTTCAAGAACACTTTGAAAGTTCTTTGCCTTTGTACACAATCCCCACAGGTCATTGCATTTTTTGATATTTTTCCTGCTTCATTATGATTTAATCATAATTCAAACACACATCTGATTTTCAACACAGTATTTGTTTGCTGATAATCAGAGCTGAGATCTTTGCATAGGGAAGTGGGGCATCATTAAAAATGTTAATCTTAAAACAAAGAAGATAAGCAACAAAGTACCAGATCAGAACAGGCCCTCCCATTCGCACTTCAAGCCTTGTATCCTTGCATGGCCTGTATATGAGTTGCAATTATCATGAAACAGCAGTGGCAAAGTGTTTCTTTTGCCCTTGGAGAGAAATTGCCAAAAGAAAACCCAACTTGTTCTATGGTTCTTGTTTGAGCAGCTGCAGAAGGCAGGGGATAGCACAACTATTATCAATAATTCATCCAGATTTATGTTCAGTGTAGTTGAGATGAGGGATGGCAAAGTCACTCTGTAAACTACCTTCCATCCTGTCTTGTCCTTGCCAGAGCAGGCAGTTGTATGGTCTTGTATGCTCAGCCATACTTCATAGAGCAGGAAAAGAGAGCGGAAGGCTTGCATTTCTTGCAGCTTCCTCAGTTATCCCTATAGGGTAGTTTTCCAGCTGCTTTGCTCTGTTTTAAGAGCCAGTAAAGAAGCTCAAGGCTCCACCTCCTACTTTTCCCACATGAATAAAAAAACATCAGTTGATAAAGAAAAATAAGGCTACAGTTGTCTTTGCTTTCATGGTGGGACTTATCAGCAAATGTGGGCAACTCACTGCTTGCATATAAAAACTCCCTCTAGATAACCCATGTTCTAAACCTTCTCAATTTCTACTAAACCATTTAGTAAGCACGTTTTTATCTCTCCTACAGAGAAAAATCATGCTGTCAATATTTTTCCCTCTCCAATGTCATTACAATGTTATCTACAGCCGTCCAAGGTCAGCAGCCTAAAGGTAGTGCTCTTTCTTGTAGATGGATTCCATGTGGAGCAGGTACTAACTAGTTTAACTGATTTTCAATCTAAGGGCAAAAGTCTTTTGGCAAACGTCTTGTGAAAACAGGTACAGCAAGAAAAAGTATTTCTTCGTGCCACTTTTTTACATGCTGTTTTCTTACACGGTCCCACAATAAAATTTGTTTTCTCTAATTCTTATGCCTTGTTCAGCACTGAAAAATTAAATCTCTAAATGTCTAATTGCTATTTCTCTCCTCATCTTTTGCCTCCTGCATGGATCCTGCACACTAACAGGATGGAGTGGTATCTCATATAGTGACAGTGGCAAGATGATGATTTGAGCAGTCAGAGTGTTCACAGAAGCCTAGCATGAAACAAACCTCTCTGAGACTTGCGTTTTTAATTGAAGTTCATATTCACTAAAAAGATAGCAAAAAAGAGCAAAGACTTGGCCAAATACCTGGAAGTTAAGGTAATGTCTAAAGAGCATTTCGTGCTTGGGATAGGCTAACAATGCACACAGAGAAAATTTCTGCTCGCTGCTGTGACTTGGCTATCATGAAGTAACTAATGATCATGCACTTGAAGCATCAGGCAAGACAGGTTCCATTCCTGTGTCTACTGGCTGGTCTTCACGATATGAATGCCTTCAAGGTGCAAAGCCTGATGAGGCTCAAGTACTCACAACTTCTTCCACTCAATGAGTTTGTCTTGGATGTAAGCCTTTGATAGCACTTTGTCCCTCAGAAGAAACCTGCTGTTGTCAAATTTGATGAAACACGTTCTTTTGGTGGAACGGAAAAATATTGCAAAAAGGTCTCAGTGGAGAATACAGTGGGCTTTGTACCTAAATGGCAGCACCCATAGAAGAGTTCATGGAGAAGAAAACCCAGCCACTGCTATGGGATTTGTTTGGTCATCTGATTTACTCACCGTTGTGGATTCACGTCATTGATCTTCCACCCTAAAACTGTGGAATCCCTTTTAGGTAACCTCTGTTTTATTACTTCTTTTTATTCTTCTTGGGCACAATCAATTATCCTTTGATGTGATGACACTTTAAAAGATGGATTCTGACATAATTTTATAGCCTTAATTTTCTGTCTGCCATTTCTCTTCTTAACGTTTTTTTTTGCACTGCTAGGTTTCTATTTAGTTAATAATACAGTAACTATCTCAGCTGATAATACCTGTTAGATGCAGATTTTTTCATTTGCTTCATCAACTGCCTTCCTCTGTTCTTCATTTTAGTTTCAGATTCAAAGCTGTTTTCACTGCATTGGCTCAGAGACAAAGATAGATAACCATTTAAATTTTTCCAGGGGCAGAGGGAGAAATGGGGGGAAGGAAGAAAAATTCTGGCACACTTGATTTTTCAGAATTTTTCCATGTGCCAATATGAAAACCTGATGGACGTTGAATACAATGGCTGGATGATTTTGATTAGCTCTAAAAATTCACTTAAAATCAATTCTCCTTGCAAAAGGAGGGATTTTGAATAAGTGGTAAATATTTCGTATAAGGGTTGCTTGGCTGGAAATAAACAAAGCAGGAGGAAGACATAGTTATCTTATTCAACAGAATGAGTAAGACTCCATGTTAAGCTAATTGGATATTGGAATATAGAATGTGGGAATATGAGATAAGAGATAAGACCTTATCAGAAGCTCTGATCTCTGCTATTAAAAAATAATAGTCTCGAACTGAAACATATGTATACAAGGGCTATCTGAGGGACCATGGATATGCTTTTACAGAAGGAAACTGGAATAGCTTTGCTCTTGTTTAACTTAGTACTACAAAGTACTACAAAGATTGCTGCCTCTGCTGCAGGAGCAAATAGCAGAGAGAGAAGTGGTACTTAAGCTAAATAAGAAGGCAAAGGAAACAAATGAGATATTAGTACATTTTGGCTGGAATTGATATATTTTCAAACTGTGAGAATAGGCAGACTGAGTTAACTACCGAGAAGGAGAAGGTGTGGCAAAAAATGCCTAAGTGGTTTAAAGTGAGAGTTCAAAGAGTTTATAAAAACTTATCTGCACAAAGGAAAACAATGTCTGCAGAAGGTATTGAGAGCAACTCCAGTGTGGCTCTCACGCCAGGATGCTTCAGCCAGAAGAACGAATTCAGTGAAGGGCAGAGAGGGCACATACATGGCAAGTTCCCATGGCCACAGGAAACAACTGAACCCATTTGAAACCCAGAGCTATGATTTAATGGCTGAGAGGCTGCCTAAAGGTACATGTCCTCTTGTGGCTACTTTGTGGATGTAGTGGCTCAGCTAATTTGGTCAGAAATGGTGGGTAAGATGGGTAAGTGTGGAATGACCTGAACTATACTTTTTGGCATATTAAATATGTGCCAAAAACAAATCAGTCAACTCTATTCAGATCTTCTGAAAACTGTAATTTGGCATGGTGACATTTTCACCAAGCAAAAGCTGTACATTATATAAATTATAATGTGATAATTTAATGTAAATGAGCTTTGATTTTATTTGATTTAAAATATGTACCACTCTGTATTGTTTATTTAGCAAGCTTGGGGAGATCTTGGTTCTCTCACTTTTAGACCTTTCACTTACCTGAAGAACATTACCAAAATGCAGTTTATTAAGGAAAATGTATGAATTAAATTTTAATGAAAAGCTTTGGCAAGAGATGTGGTTTAGTCTAAATAAGCAGTCCTCTACTATGACACAGCTATATATATAAGATTTTGCAGAAAGAGAGATTAAAATCATTCATTTGGCCAACTTAATGACCTGTACTGCTAGCAAAAGCTCAGCCCCTGCCAAAAGCCCTAAAATACCGCAGGCCAGGAGCTGGCAGGGAGGAAAGCATGCCTTGTAGATCTGGGTGCAGTTCAATCTAGAGCGGGCAGATTTTCTGTCACTTTAGACTAGTTGCTTAGACTCCATCTCCTTTTTAGCGCATGCACGCCCTTGTGACGGTCACGCTTTGTACTTCTGTCATCAGAACCCTTGTGATCCTCACTCACAAGGACAGGACAAGGAATCAGGGGGAGCACAGCACTGCTGGTCCAGCTTACACTTACGGTAGAGGATTTCTACAAACGTAGTGAAGCAGTTCAGAGCCCTTTCCTGTTCCTTCCCCTGACAAACATGCATGAACAGGCCAAGCACACCAGTGCTCCATGTCTGGATGTCAACGTCTTGGCTCTCTGCTTCTGCAGTGGAGGCAGCAGGGCTAGCTGAAAAGCTGGATGAAGAAGAAAAACTTTCTACAGATAACAAATCAATTCCTCTGGCTAGTTTTTTTCAGAGTTGAAAAGCGATGCTTTGTTTTTTGACCTGTCCCACAGCACCTTCATGTTCCCCTCTTTGACTATTCCAGACTGTAAACTCTTTGGGGCAGCGATTATTTTTTACTGGCAGAGGTGTCAAGACATCTCAGCAACAAAGATGAACAACTGAGGTAATTTGTTAACAGAAAAGAGGAAAGAACGCTTAGTTCCATAAAACTTATGAGGTCAAAATATAGCCTAAATTGGAATATGCTCTTTTATTCTTTAGGTTGCACGTTACACCACGCACAGCATTTTGAATTTTATTCTGGAACAAATGACCGGGCTTGCATGTATTGTTAGCCTAAAACCCAATTTCTCAGCTAATTGTTGCTTATTCTAAATAAAATGTATCCAGTCTTACAGCTTCTCTAAAATCTTGTCTCATGAAAAAGAACAAATTACAGAATTGTGTAGTTGTGTGTGGGTGTAGTGGAGGATGTAAGGAAGGGAACAAATTTCTGTTTACTTCGTATCCGCAAATTGTCTAATAACTGCTTTCCTTTCTCCCTCCCTCTTCTCCCATGATGACAGCAAAATCAGCTCTTGTCTCTTGCTATAAATTGCCATGGTGCCAAATCAACATATGGTTATAGAATCAGATAGCTTTAATGATAGAAATTAAAGAAAGCTTTAAAATGCAGAAGAGTAATAGCTTTTCTGCTTGGTAACAGAATGGATATTCAGCTTTTTCTCAGCCAGATACTGTGAGGACAAGGCTCCTGGGCAATTTGGGAAGGGTTCTTACATACACTCTTCGACTCCTTTTCCCTGCTGAAGGTGCCAATGCCCTGTTGGGCTAATGCCTTGATTAAACTAACTAAGAAACAAAACAAAACAAAACTCCCTCAGCCCTGAATTATGTTAAAGCCAGAGGTCAGGCACAAATGTAAATTGAAATACTCTGTTGGATCTGGTCAGGTGTGTGCTGTTTAATGTTACGCTGCCACGGTGCTTGTAAGTTTCTGATTAATGAGATGAGATGGCACAGTTATTCTCATTTTACAGGTGGGAAATTGGAGGAAGAAGCATCTTTAAAAAGCACGCGGAGAGCTCCAGTGATGTCCATGTGGTGAGCTCTCCACTAGAAGCCACCTGAATCTAGCTGCAGCATGCCTAGACCTACACCTCCCGTTTGCATGTTATTAGTGAACGCTCCTGGGGGTTCACTGTGCCTGCAGACAGGCTCTCCCCTCCTTTCTCATAATAATACAAGAAAAAGGCAGAGACCTCAGAAGGTTTACCAGGGTTGTGCACGCTCTTTGTGAGAGACACACACTAGAGCTAGATGCAGCCATTGTATTGCGGCCAGGGACAGCCCAGGCCTCCTGCCACATGACCCAGAGACTGCAATACACCAAACTGGGTTAATGAAAGAATAAGAGAAAGTGGCCTTCGCCCTTATCCCTCCAAAGGTCCCAACTACTTATGTCCCCATGGGGCTGATGCCTTTTCCCCTCCACCATGCCTCAGTGTAGCCATGCCTCCACTGCAGCCCCTCGGCAGCAGCTGCACTTGGAGGCACCCCAGTCAGCTCACCGCCGAAAGACCAGGCAGCCTTCCCGGCTCTTGCTGCCTATCGATAAAAGGAAATCCCTTGGGTCTGCTCTCTCCTGCAGCCTGGGGGCATGATGGACTGGATGGGAGTTGCCACATAGTGTGGCACCCCATCTTCGGGAGCACAGGGAGGTATGAGAAATTGCCTTGGTGCCCTCCCTAGCATGGGGCACTACTGCGGCACTTTGTCACCGGGCAAGAGAAACAGGATAAATTGTGAGCTAAAGAGGGAAGAGGAGAAAAGGACTCAGTGTTTAAAATAGGTATAAAAGAGAGCTCTACTGTCTTTTGCAGCCTGCAGCTAAATTTAGTCATGACCAGCCAGCGACTAGGCAAGTACACTAGTAAAAACCCAGGTGAGGCAAAGGAACAGTTTATACAGATTGAAACTGGGGTGCCAAGCTGGTGAGAAGAAGTTGCTTGGAGGTGAATACATGGGAAAGCTGCTGCTTCTGAGAGTTTTAGGGTGTCCTACTATTCTGTGTCTGAAATAAATATATATTTTTGTTTTGATAGGCACTGTATTGACAACATTTCATTATTCTGTATAATTGATGGAGTTCTCTTTGCAAGAAATTTATCTTCTCTAAATCTCCTCCCAACAGTTTCTTTAATGAATCCCAGAGCTTCTGTTTACTTACTAATGCTTGCAAAATAAAAAACCCTAGCATTACACAGGATGCATTTCCTTTTCTTTCACCCTGCTTTCCTCTCCCCAGAAGTCAATAGTAATCTGCTTGGTTGCAAATTTAGTGTGTTCAATACTTATTGAAGTAGAGGATTGAACAGTGGGTCTGTCTAGAGGTGGGCAAAGATAATCAGCAATCTTTGCCCCATAGCCCTTCTAATACAGCACAACCCTTGGTATGTCATTTCATTCTTCAGTCTCTCTTCTCAAGAAAAAGTACTTAGCAGTTCTCACAGTGACTCTGCTTATTACGTGACTAAGAAAACCATACACAAGCAGAGGAACCAGTTGTGTATATCCCTGGAAGCAATTTTCCCAACTAACTGATCTACTCAGGAGCCCTACAGTACTTGTGAAAAACTACTTTGCTACAGAAATCCACGTTATTGATACTGACATTTGTTTTTAGCATTTACACAGAACAAGTGAAAGTGAAAACAGTCTCTCTGCTTGCTACAAGTCAATGCCAGATGTCATGCCAGATGATCTGATAGTCTTACACTTGGACTGTAAAGGTAAAGCTGTAACTCAGGGCTCACTTTTATTTATTATTATTTTCTGGCTCCCCTTCAACCACGAAAGCTGTCCTGTTTTACATCCCATTCTTCTGATAAACAGTCCCTCATTATGTATGAGATTTTAGCACAGTGGGTGAGTGCCAGTTGGCATAACCTCCTATTGTAATGACGAGCACCTTCTCTGCCAGTCAACACCAGCTGAGCATGCTGATTTGCATGCCCTAAACACTGCAGATGAAGCTGCCTGACAGATTTTTGTGGAGGAAGGGAGAGAAAACGGCAGGCGTTCCAAGCTGTACCCTTTGCTGTTACGGAGGGGCAGGTTTTCTGGCCTGCGTATCACTTACAACTGGGGTCACAGCTTCCCGAAGCAGCTCAGCTGTTATTCAGGCTGATTTAGAAGAGCAATAAGCTCATCAAGCTTTGAGTACTTGAGAAGTCAAACTCATATGTGTAACAATCCTTCCTTGCTTGTCCCAATTTACTTGTGCACCATTCCAATTTTAAACTGATCTAGCTCTGTTGAGTTTAGAGGAACTAGCATTAGCATGAGGCTGGAGTGAATATATGCCCTCCCTTTTGGTTAGAGAGAAAAGTCTTTGTTGAGAGCATTATTCTCCATATGTTAATATGGCGCATGTTGAATAAAAACACCGCTTCAACTGGCACAGCTTGGTAAAAATGCTGTGGGCAAAGCAATTCCATGGACTTATTAGTGGCACCCCTAAGTGCTGAGGTCAGCCTCTTGGCCTCCTGGGACCACATCTGAACGACTGGGACCCTTTTACAGCCCACTAATTCAGTTGTGACCTGTCAAGGAACCCAGAAGGCTTAGAAGCTGATTTCTGGATATATCGTGTAGGACTGTGCTATGGCAGGCTCAGCCCTGCCAATGTTGATCTGTGCAGTCAGCAAAAGTGAGAGTTTGGGCCCAGCTAAAAGCACTGGACCTGCTCAGGTACTTCGTTCCTTGCCTTGGAGAGGGGCCGGGGTGCTGAGTGTGTCTTTCATGTGATGTAGGTGGTAGGCAAGACTGGTATGGAGAAAGGGAAGGGATACTTTGGGTACACAAGTCTGAACCATTTGAGTTGTTTGAACAATTTGTATTAATATTTGGGCTTAATTCATCTTGTTTCTAGAGTTACACTAGATAAAAAACCAGAATGACATATGAACGAGTCATCCCAGACTCCCTCATGGAGAGAAACAGGCATTTGCAGGCTAGGGTTCATCTGACCTCTTCTCTGGGCAGAGGTGAATCACACTGTCAAAATGCCTCTTTCTCTTCATTGACCATGTGGGGAGCTCAGGGTGACAATTTGAATGCAAATATATATCATGTAAATACCTACCTCTGGTGAGATGAATCTCACAGTTAATATCAGTTTCCAATACTAAAAGAAGTGAAAGTGGCTTAAAAGAGAGAAATGTGCAATGATTTCCAAGATGAGAGTTTCCCTCTTTGTGTGTCTATGGTAATCTTGTCATGTCACATTCAATGAGAGGAGCAGGGAGATGCTTATACAGAGAGATGCACTGAGATCACAGCTGAGAAGGACAGAGCAGGGAAAAGCAATAAACAGAAATCTACTGACCTTTTCATTATTTAAAACAAAACAAACTAAAACAGGGAATGGCAAATAAGAAACAATGGAATTGTGATTAATCATGAATTAGCCGGTGCTGATTCCTGCAGTGACCCATCAGGAGTCTGTCATTCTGAGCTGAATCATTCTCTAAGGTCAGGCATAGCAGCACTCATTTACAGTGTACTGATACTGAGCATGGCTTACAGTGTAAACATGAAGAAGAAAAATACCCTTCAGCATTGTTACTCTTCAGCACACTTAGAGGTATCTTTTCAAAGATACACCAGGCAGCCACTGTTTCAGTATGCTTAATCTCCAAGTGAGCAAAGACTAGACCTTGTTTTTTTGCATCTGCATCACAATTTGTGTTGCTTAAACTACAAAGAACTGTCAGAACTGTCACTCACACACCTTAAGGAAGCCTTTGGGCAGCTCTGGGTTGTTTTTCCGACTGGAATTTTGTTTCACATGGATCTGAGAATATAACCATCAACTGACTGAATTTTTTCACAAATTGTCACCTGATCCTTTGCTATTCATTAAATATGCAGTACTTTGCAAAAGAGCCATATCGTGCTCCAGCAGAAACCACTCCAATTGCTCTCTAAAAGGTTTTCACACAGACACACACATTAGGTAAAGGAGGAGATAATGCATTGGTTTCCCATTACCTGGGTAGCCGTGCTAATCACCATGCCTGAGTGAACAACCTGGGGATAAGACAGAGGGCACCACTGCACTTCAGCTACAGCTAGAAAGAAAAGAAAATGGTAGCCACAACTGACAAAACGGCAAGCAATTTTTCTGTGGAAATGATCCTGCTGGTGTGTATCAGCTACCTGGGGAAGCCTTTCAGAGAAGGCATATCACAGCCCCCTGTCCTGGCCAGGCTAAGGGGTGAGATACCCCCTGAGTGCTATCTCCAGGGTGGTGGGACCAGCATGGTCGGCGGAAAGCAGAGAAACACAACAGTGAGACCCTGGCCAAACATGTGGCAATCCACTGGTACCTGCAGGGTCATGCAGTAACAGAGTGAGGTTTGTCAAGATTGTATTTTTGGGCTTTGATAGTTCTAAGGAAAGAGCATAAAAACTTTTTGAGGATTTGGGTATCAATCCTCATCATGCTATGACACAGCAGACTTGTCTTCTGCTGGAAAAAAGTAACATTGTCATCATAATATCCATGAGAGTGATGGAAGATGAGAGAAAGGGGGAAAAAAGGGGAAAGTACTGGAGACAATGGTAATAACAAAAATAGTGACTGCCATATCTCAGAAGCAAGGAGTTTTATCAGGTATTCCCAAAAGCAAATAGGCAAGGATATTGACCAATATCCTTGGAAATTATTACTCAGATAATTGGCACAAATGCTTTTGGACTTGTGTAGGATGTTGCAAAGTTTATAAATGTTACAGTCTGCATCTGCACAATCTCTCCTGTGTGAATATTTCTTTCCGTAGAGTTTTTACCATGGCTATTTAATACAGTGTTTGACATTTGCAAAACATTATATGTCGGTGTGGAGAAGTGATTAATACTGATAGACTTTCTTCTGCAAAAGCCCACAGCCTTTAATCAAAAATGGTGCTAGAAGGAGGTTTTTTCCCTAAGTAACAGAAGAAATCATTAACTATATGGTAGTAGAAATATACAAAAAAGCTGTTAACAACTCCAGTATACTAGATGTGCATAGAGGAGCAGAAAGTTGGTATGTCAAGAAAGCTTGCAATCCAGAAAAGAAAATATAATAAAGATTTAGTCTTTCCTTCCTCTGTGTATTTTAATGTAACTAAACACTTGTTTGTTCCAATCCATGCATCTTGATTGCATCCTAGTCTTGCTGCTGCTACTTCATAACATTCCAGTTCTTTGACTTACTCCTGTTTGCTGGGGTTTCTCATCTCCATTCTTGCATCATCCCTCTGCATCACCTATGGAAATCTCAGTTCCTTTAGTAAGTCGGTCTGGCTCCTTGGTCTCAAACAGCCACTGCTGGAAATTTTTTTGCCCTGTGGTTTGGGGCATTATCTCTTGCTTCCTGATGACTGCATCTTTGAAATCCATTAGAGCATGATGGTTCAGGCCCTCTTTAGTCATCCTTAGCTTGCACGTTGTCTCTAAGCCATCAAGAGTGACTGCACATCCACTCCTGCCACAAATGCCTTCACTTTTTCTTCACTGATTCAATACACTTCCCAGTCATCTGGTCCTCCTCAAGACTTGTATTTACAATGATCTGTTTCTACAGGAGCCTGATATACACTTCAATCTCAGTTAACTTCTATTCTTGCACTGAAACTTCTTTATCACAGGGTCTGTGGCTTAACTTCTATGGTTGGGAAAACAACAATCTTGTATAAGACTTGCTATAAAAATATTATGAATTAAAACACTTAGAGGAAAGATATAGGGGATTGAAGAGAAAACTGAACTGCTCACCTGAAACTGCTCACCTTTTCTGCCTAGTGTAAATGGTAGGTGTTTCTTTCAAGGTAAGTTGCTTTAACTTCTAATCTATATTTTAAATATTTTCTCCTAGAATCTAGGAATAGAAGCCAAAATTTCCAGTCTTGATAGGAAACAAAGGAGTTTAATTCTACTTTATGATCACAATGTGCGTAGTAAGATCAGGGAAAAGTGAGATTTTACAGGAAATTCAGGGTAAATCAGCCTTGTGTACATGTTGATGTCCACTGTGATGTGTGGAATATTTTAAAACCCTAAGGGATAATCAAAGACATCTCCTATTTATTACAACGTAGCTAGCATCGCACCCACTGTTTACACCTGCAAGTGGTGATAGTCTTCACCTCTTCCTGTATTTTTTTATTTTTTATTTTTTAATGGAAAACTTGCTAAGGAAGAAGCATTGCAGTGGCCAGAGCATACTCCAGAAGAAGCTGCTGCTACTACTCTTTTCTATTCCTTATTTAATGGATTGGAATGAAAAATCCAGCTTGTTTACATCTGCAGTTTAAGGAGAGCTGCTAAATCATGACTCCTGAACAAGAAATTAGCACTTCTCCTGTGTCAGATGTTTGCTAGCAAGGGAAGGCAAATGAAAGGTAGGGAAGAGTTGAACTGGGTAGCAGAGATCCTGAAGAGGTGGTAGAAGGTGACAGAGGATGGAAGGAATGTGTTGGGAAGAAGTGCATGAGTAAGGGAAAAGAACAACACAGAGCCTGAGGTAGCAGAGTATCTGAAAGATGCTCCTAAAGATCTTTTTGTTTGTCTTGCTATGGACTTTAATCTGAGGTGACAATCAGTTAAATGCTCTCTTATGGGACATTTCTATTGCAATTTCAGAATCACCTCTGTACATATGAAGTTCTTAGTTCCTTCCACACCATGGCAGCTGGACCCAGTCTCACCTCAGCCTCCAATTCGGTTATGAAGATATCTGCAGACACTTGGTATCTCCAGACATATCCATGCGCATTTTGGACTACACAGCTAGCTTGTAAATGGCTTTTGAAATAGCTAGGTGAACACTGAATCCAACTCTTCAGTAATCGGAGAGATCTGATATATCTGATGCAGTCCTTCCCAAGAAGAAATAATCATCTTTTCTACGTTAGCTTCTCATTTACTTTGTCTATTTTCTGCTTAACCAGCTGCACAAGAAAGCATGTAACTATGATTCCGAAACGTGTTGGGTGTGTCTGCATCTTTTTCATTTGATGTTTAGATCTTGCTGTCTTTTCAGTGACCTTGGCAGGGATGACACTTCCTTTTCAGGTCCTCAGTCTCCCCCTCTCCTCATCACTTGTCTTGCATGCCTGCCCCATTTACAGATCACATGCCTTAGCCGGCCTGACCACTGGAGAAGTCCTCACAGGCACTTTGCAATCCATCGAGTCATGGGCGATCATTATATATTTGATAATCCTAGAGCTGCAATGTGTTCCTCCCTCTTAGGCATAGCTGAGTTGAATTCAAGCCAAGTAATAAATAACTCTGGGCAAACAGGTATTTACTAGGAAGACAGGCTCCATCTCTTATGCTTTGCTTGTACTTCAAGTCTTAGTAAAGCACAATTTTCCTGAGGGCAGGGGTCAATTTAATTCCAGTTACAGCCATTCTAAGCCTGTTGCACCTTGATAATGAGATCCCTATCCTAATCAAATTGCAGAGAAAAGAGGAGATGGGAATTTTAACATTTGAATATTCACCAAAAGGAGAAAGTCATGGTCAAGAGAGAATGCCATGCCTTCATGTTGACAGCTGTTTGTATAACTTACACTTAAAAATCTCCAATGATAGATTGTCTGGAGATGTTATAGGGGCTTCATTAACAAGCTTTTCCTATTGCCATTAAATATTATTTTCCCACTAATGTGTCTTACAACAATTTAAATAATCTATTTCATATATCCATCACTAGACTAGATGAGAGAACAGATTATCCTTAATTCTGTGTAATTTTTTATATACTTGAAGTTTTATACCTCTTAATCTCATACTCTGTAATTAGATGAGTTCCATTCATTCAAACTTTCCTCTTAAGTCATAATCTGTAGATCTCAAATCACTCTGGCAGTATGAATAGTTTACTATTCATCCACATCCTACTTTTACATTAGGAGAGGTTGCTTTTGCACCCATTAGACTGTTTCTCTGAGGAACAATTAGCTTCCTTTAATTCCCTTTCCCTTCCAGATTTGGATTTCAGATGACTTTCTGGAAGGCTGACTTTCTGAAGCCAGTTGATTTTGGTTTGGTTTTTTTCTTTTTTCTTCCTTTTTCTTTTCTTAAGAAATGTGAATTCTGTCATCTCACAGTCACTCTCACCTTAGTTGCCTTTCACCTCCCCACCCTTACTAATCCCACTCCATTTCTAACATTTAAAATTAATTCTTGCAGAATATTATTTTCAGTTGCTTTTTCAGCTTTCTGTATCCAAAAGTTGTTACACATACATACCAAGAAGTTGCTGGATTGTCTGTTCCTTGCTGTATGCTGTTCTTGGGTAGTGGAATCAACAAAGTTATTCAGTCTAGAGCAACTAAGTCTTTCTGGAAGGCAGAGCTGAAGACCTCACACTTCCTTTGCATAGGTGGTACATTAAAATGCTGATTTTGAACTGCAGTATATTATTACTTCCGGCTTTGTTCCCAGCTGGATTGCATTTCAGACAGCAGACCTTGCTGGCTCTCCATAACTTTATTAAACTTCAAACTATCTTTGCTCACTTTTGTATTTTACTGTCATAGCCTATGAGCAATGAAAGAGCTTCATCAATACTGACTTCTTGGAAAATAGGGTCAACATAGATATTCAGAGAGCACTGAGGCATGATCCTCTCATGCTGGCCTTGAACACATCACTTCTGGGCTATTATCATTCCTCTGAAAGTGAAATACAGTATCTATCTCAGTTAATATGAATGTGGTGGTGTCTCCTTCAGCAGAAGAAATCTACCACTCCGTAACTTTGCCTTTCCAAGGGGTTCCCAGTTACAGAACACCCTTTGCAGCCTACTGCATGTCAGTACTTACCAGTAAGAAGAGTGTGCCAGTGTTGCCTGACTTATTCAACAGGCTACGAATACTACACACCTCGTAAGGCATTTTGTGTTGGCTCACTGTCTCAAAGTTGAAGCCGTGTATTAATCTCACATGGCTAGTCCAGGTGCAAGAACTGAGCAGTTCGTCTGACATCTTAAACAGGGAAAAGAGGTGGCCTCTCCCCAGAAACTTGGAGTGACCATGTTTGCTGCACACAGATGAAGACTAACAGACACCATGACAAGCCAAACCACCAGGATTCAAGTCTCCAGTAAGGTTGAATCTGGAAAGTGATATTTTCCAGAATCATGTACAGTGCAGCTTAGAGAGTGCGTAAGCATTGGGAATTGATGAACACTCAGCCTCCTGCAGGTGTTCAGAGGAGAAGGCGTGCAACTTTGACAGTCCTTTGGCATGTCTGCCTTATTTTCCATGCATCTTTTGGGGAGGGTTGAAAGATGGAAATTCAAATATTTAGACCATTAACATGTACTTTGGAAGGAGAGAACAAAAGCATTTATAGAAATTGATTAAATCTTGCCAGTGTATCATTAACTAGAGCATTTTGTTAGAACAGGATTTATCATAGAGAGACTGAACTCTGATTTTGTCAATCTGTGTGCAATGTTGTATAAGAATACATGAATCTTGGAAGGTTGCTCTCTTGAATTGAAAATTACTAAATATTTATCAAGCAACTATGACTCAGGGATCCTTGCTGCAATATACTGCGTAACATATTAATGGACAGTAAGACTGGGAGTGAATCAATCAATAACAAATATAAATATTGCTTTCCAGTTTGCCCCATTTAACTGCCCCGGAGGAAGCTTGGATTGTTGTATAGAATTCAGCTGGACAAAGGTTTTTCAAGACTCTAACCTATCCTTTTGCTTTTGCTGTCCTTGAGAAGAAAGAGAAAGGTAAACATTTTCTATTGTAAGTCCAACAAGTTATTTTGATATTTTATATCACTTACTCTAACCACTTCCAAACTACCGCTCTGATATTTTCAAACTCTTTTTTCCTCTCAAAGGAGTTAAATGACTGTGTGAGGATGACACTGGGGAAAAAAGAGATTACCGTTATTTTGTTGTGAGGACTCCAGTGGGATTCTGAGGGAACTGATTCAGCAAAAAATACACAGAACAAATTTGCAGGGCCAGTGGAGAGGAATAACAGTCTCCTACTCTGCCTGTCTGTAGCATCATTGTTGTTAATGGTCTGCACTTGCATTTCTTAGATGTAGTGTACCTAAAGGTGGAGAACTAGCTGTTCTTTGGGATTGGGTGCATTTGGATTTGATGCTGCACTTTTGCTATATGCAGAATACTAAGCCGAGGAAAGCTCATGTCATAAATATATCATATCTGTCAATGTTTTTCAAATGGTCTCAGGTGCTGCAGGTATGCCCTTTTGTGCTCTCCTTTTTCTTTTCTTTTTTTTTTTTTTTTTTTTTTTGCTGATTTGTCAAGGACTGCTGGAGAATAATGCTGATACCCAGTCTGACTTTTAATACACCTTAAGAGAACTACAGAATGAGTTGCTTTCCTTCTGCCCATGACTGTCAGAAGAATTCTGTTTCTCCTCTAAATCCTTTATGGCTTCTGTCTGTCATTTCCACCATAACTTTGGAATTAATTCCCCCAGGTTCACGAATTCACTTCCTTCATATTATTTTACACAGGAAATAAAGCTGTCTGTTTTGATTACTATGAGGTACATATAGTCAAACAAGAACAAAATTTTTTTACTGTGCACACAATATTCTGACAATGTTTTTTAATTTCAGAAGGCTAATCTACATTCATGCTTTTGTAGTAAAAGATACCTTTACTTCTAATAGCTAGCAAAGGAAGAAGCGAAATTATCAAATCAGAAATCTCACAGCTCAGATTAGCAGGGGTATTTGAGTAGTCAGGGATTTTTTGCCATCCAAATGCCATAAAAGTACTCCCAATTTTTCAGAAGCTGGTATTGAGAAAAGTTCATTTATTGATGATCTTGAGGAAAATTAATGGAAATATTAACTTGTTAGAGTTCTGCCTGCCAGGTATGCTAAAGAAGAACCTGTTTAACCCTGTCCATCTCCCCTCCCAAACTCTGTGAATTTACATGCAGAAAGACTTGCCTTTCATGAAGAGATTTTACATGCAAACACTAAGCTTGCTCCAGCAAAGAAATGCTAGAGATAGATGATGAAAATGACTCCATTTGGAGTAGACAAAAGATAGCATAAATGATGTTATTACTCAAAAGGTAGAAATCCAACACTTTTTAAATGTGAATAGTTAAAATGAGGCTTTTAGAAATGATAAGGCATTGGACAGGAAACATTTACAGCTTTTGGCCCAATTGCTGACACACCTAAACATGGACTTGAAAGCTTAATTTTGGGAAGACATTAAAAAAAAGACAAGATAAAGTGTTATGCAACATCTGGTGCAGATAACTTACATTTCTAAGACTTTAAGAATCACTTCAGTTGGTCATTTTTGAGGAGAAAAAATAATCTAAAAAGAAATGCCATAGCAGATACCATTCAAAAGACTAAAGCTTGAAAACTCATCCAAAACATTGTCTCAGATTCTTGTAATCTCTATGCTGAAATTCCCACATGCAGTAGAACTCCCTTTTCTCCATATTTTACTGTAGAATCAGGAGAAAAAATAACAAACAAAACCATCTCTATTCCCCTCTTTTTATGGGGGGACATGAACAGCTGAAATCAGGATTCTTCTTTCAGCTTCTATTTTAAATCTTTATACAAAGAAAAAGTTCTGCCTAACTAGAGGCAAGTGCTCATTTCCAGTGAAATCAATGGCTATGACCTGGACTTTTTATAGCAACCAAGAATCTAGCCTATATCTCTCTCTCCACATTCCTCCTTCCTCTGCTCCTGTTGGGCCAAGTAATTTAAATGTATTAACTCCTCAGATCCTTCTTCCCCATTCCTAGGAAATCATGCATCAGATTGCAATGTGGAGTTTAGTATCTGCAAGTCTCAGATGTTGCCTGCTGCAGAATTTCAAACAATAGGTAGGAGCCTGCACCAAGGGAAACCATGAAGAGAAAAAGAGCAGAATTTAAAAAAATAAAAGGGAAATACTTCATTTTCCGTCACACTTGTTACTTATCAAAAAGAACGCCCTTGCTAGTGAAAAAAAAATTCCCCTCTACGCTGGAACAAAGATCTGTAGCATAAATTGTGACATGAATTTGCTGTTGTGATTTGCAGGTAAGAGTGGCAGAAAGAAAAGAAGCCAAAGTATGTAACAGAGCTTGTTATACCAAACACAGCTTCTTATAATCTGCAGTGAATTATTCTACTTGCCTGTTGCCTCCTTTCAACCACACTGTCATGCCCTCATACCAGCTTCTGTATATCCTTACAAACACAATCATTTTTGACATGCTACCATTCATAAATGCAACCGTTGTGTGTCTGGCTCTGCTGCTGGAGATGTTGCTCATGCAGGAGTTGTGGGAGCAATTATGGCAGGGGGAGTCATTCATATGTGGGAGCTGGAGGAAGACCACTCAGAGAGGGTGCAGCTCTGAAAAACGTCCCACCTTCCAGTGAGTTTAAAGGATAAAGTGGCAATCAGGACCACAGCACCCATGTGTTCAGAACATGCCCCTGTAGTGCTGTATCCTCAGCCAAATGATTAATTCCATTAACTTCAAAGATACTGCACAGGCTCCTCCTGCCTGGCACTCTGGCTGCCTAGATGAAAGAGGTAGAGCTGTGTCTGTTTCCTGCATTCCTGCATTATGTGTTCATGTTTCCGTCTAATAAAGAAAGTTAAAGCTTTATTTCCAATCAATTTCAGCTTATATTCATCACAACTAACAATACTTTGTGCCCCTATAATTAATTCAGGCACACGCATGCAATTGTTTGTGTTGGCAGGTTTGCTCCATTGCACAGTAAGTTATAGCCTGAATTTCAGAAAGCTGAAGCCATACACTGAAGTCAGAAAGAACTGCAATTGCTCACCGCTTGCAAAGTCAGGCCATTAATATCACCTGGCTTACAAATGTGTTTGTATTGCCACTATTGCCAAGAGAACTTCCTCTATCGTCCACCTTCACAAATTATTCATGATAACTATTATGAAGATGAGCACCGAATGAATTAATAATCAGACACATATTTAAAAAGCACAATCTCATATTTGACGATATTATAATAATAAATCAATTTTACACTTTTCTGGCAATTGCATAAATGGCTACTGCTCCTATTTAGAGCCTTGCTTTTCCTCCATATAGCAAGAGCTCATTCCATGTGTAGCACTAATAAATAATATAAATAGTCCTAATGTAAGAGAAAAAAAAAAAGATTCAAGCATGGGTTCTCCTTAACTGGTTTATGAAATTTCATAGATCTTTATTATGCTGAATCCTGCAGAACCTTTCAGCAAATCACATTTAAATTTAGAAAACAAATGGTAGTGACATGTAGCTTAACACTTTCCAGATTACAAGCATTTAGAAGAACAATTATTAAAAAAGCTTAAGATGACTGCCTGAATTCAGTCCACCCAATGCATCATGACTTTTCAGCTGAGTTATTTTTTCATAATTACTTTCGATTAATCATTATTCAAATACTTAAAGATCAAACATGGGCGTCCATGGCTTGCTTTGTTTAATGGAGAAGATTGTGCTATCACACCTTTTTTTCTGTGCGGAGACAAGAAAGCCTCTCCTTAAGGAGGGTGTCTGTGCAGTAAGGGTGGTTTGGTACTTGGGTATCTGCATGGTTTAGCCTCAGAAACAGGACGAGTGTTTTGTCGAGGTGTCAGTGTCCCCCTGGAACTGAGGCGCGCTGCCTCTGTGGAGGAAAGACAGGCAGAGGCGGGCCTGCAAGCAGGCGGTCCTGGTGGATTTGGTGCCCTGGGGCCAGGGGACATTGACACCCCTAAGGGCCCAGGTTGGGCTGTGCTGCTTGTGGGGTCGTCAAGGCCAGAGGCACCAGCTTGTGCCCAGGGGCTGGTCAAGCAGAAGGCACGTAGGCAGGCACTGCTGGACTTGTTCAAGCACTAGTAGCCACTTTCTAGTGCCTTCCTCCTCATTTTAATTTTCAGGGTGGGAGGTCTGGGTCCAGCTCCCATTGCTCCAGCTACCAGCCTGTCCTAGGCTTTTCTCACCAGAGCCACAGTACTAACGAGCACCTGAGTGCTGGTCTCTCCCATTTCATTCTGAAGGATTGTGGTGATCCTTTTAGCCAAAGCATTTTCTATAAAGGTCTTGCTTCTCCTCTGTACGAGCTACATTCTCTTCCAGGTGCGGTCCCCTGTTCAGTAGGAATACCTGTCATGCCTCCTTCCTTGCTGTATAACTTGCATTTAGCTGCACCTAAATGCACTTTGCCTAATGTGGCAATTTACCAAATGAACCAACATGCTCTGTTTCTCCTGTCCTTAATGTTGTTGACCTCCTTGCTAATATCTATTGTACCCATGCTTTCCAGAAGTGACTGAATACCTGCTTGCAGATCACAAATGAAGTTGCTGAGTAGCACCAAACCTGGTGCTGATCCAATGGGCAAATGAATTCAATGACTTCCTTACTGACAGATACTTGAGGTCTGTCACTGAGCTAATTCTTTTTCTCTTCAGCCTGTGCTTTTTTCTCTCCTATTATGCTACGTTTTTAACCAGAATGTCACGAGTTACTAAATCAAATGGCTTTACACAGTGTAAGTCTACTATAGCTGTGCAGCTATCTTTAATCATTAAATCTGTCATATTATCATAGAATGAAATTATATTTGTTTGACAAAATATTTGCTACCCAGAAAATTGTGCTGAGCAACACTAACTATATTCCTATAATTTAATTCTTTTTTAATCATATCCCTATATTAGCTTTTCTGGTATTTTAACTGGAATTTATATCAGGCAGGGCTACGAGAAACTGCTCCATGGATTAAGAAAATATGACGACATCCTTTCCCATCCCTCATTAGGCAGTTTGTCCTGCACAGAGCTGCCCATTGGAGTCCCAACTGATGATAAGTATCTAGGAATTCTGGAGAAATACCTTAGTAATAATATAAAAACTACTTCATCCAAAGTAGGCAAAGGTAGGTAGAAGAACAGCTGGCTCCTCCATTTTTCAGCTGAAATACAAAGCATCACTGTGATAAAATTTTGGATTTATTCTATTTGAAATTTATCAGATAAAACCAGTAACTAATTTGTTAATAAATTGTATTTATTTCTATTTATTTATTTCTTTAGAAGTGTTATTATAGCAGAGTTTCTGGGAAGATACACTGCTTTATTTCAGTCAACTATTAAAGTTGCAAAGCTCAAACCCATTCAATAACTATGCTTTTCTGCTTATTTTCAAAGAAAGAGCTCTGGGCATTCCAGGACCTCTTGCCTGTTCCCATTTAAGTAAAAGTTTCCTTTGATAAACCAAGAGTTTTAACAACCTACTGAATTTTATTTAGGTGTCCTGCTGGGAAATAGAACTTGATCCCCACTCAGTGTTACCTGAAGGTCCCTGGTCAGTAATGGTAGATCTACATCTATCCTACTAGAGCCTCCCCTAAGCTCGCTTTGAGGCTCAATTCCTTGAGTATCTGCATAGACTAGGTCTTGGACCTTTTGCAGAGCCCAAACAAGAGACCTGGCTGAAATACTGGTTGCTGCAGGGGAACACAGGGAAACATGGCCCCTTGGGCCAGCTTTGGAGCACGTGTGGCAGAAAGAATGTGACTACATGGAAGACCCCCACATGGCACTTCTGCTGGAGCTGGACAATGTAAGAGCCATGACCATGGTCAGAGCCTGCCTTAACACCCAGTTATAAGCACAGAAATATCCAGGTGTGCTGGTGTAGTTCCTGCACTCTTATCTCTCTCCTAGGCCACTGTTTTCAACAGCCCCCAGAGGTGCGCTGAGCCTAGAGGCTGGCAGGTGGTCTGTCTCTGCCTAGCAAATACTTGTCACAAAAGCTGAGAGGGGTCAGCAGAAAGTCAGACCCTGCCTTCTCAGCTTGTGACACAGCTAACTTCTCTCCATTTGCTCCCAAACAAGGGCAGGTGGAACAACTAAGGTGGATAACAACCCTGTATGCACACTGGAGGCACAAACACATGAGTATATGGCATTGGAATAGGAATGTGTTTGATTCAGTATTGCTTGCTGCTGAGACATAGGCTTGCCCAGGTCACTGTCTGCCTTGTTCCCTCCTCACTTAATTCTTCATCTACTCCCAATGCAGTGAATTCTAAGGGAGGAAACAAGGAAAACAAGCTGGCTCCATGCAACAGAGGTATATCTTGTTCCAGCCTGGCCCTGCCTAGTCGAGACGGTGAGCATTTTGTAGCAGGATAGATGGGAATGACTTGTGTTATCCTTTGCACAGTTGCTCCTCTGCACAGCTCTGCTTTCCTTTCTTCTTCTGTGTCTACCTTACCCAGCTTTGGCCCAATCACCTTGGGATGATCTGTCCCAGCATGCCTGCCCTCACCACTGACTTCCTGTGCTCTGCTAAGTCCACCTGCTCACAAAAAAGATCAGACAGCTAGGCTTCTTGGGCACAGGAGCCTGGTGAAAATGAAGAGAGGAAAAAGGAGCCAGCACTTGTCCCTACGAAGGTCTCTCCATCTGCTCCGCTGTCCTGCTGTATGCTGGGAGGTGACCTCCTGGCCCCTTGCTGCTGGCTCTCTGTGCAGGATGGCATGCTTAGCAGCATCCTGTGTGACATGCTCCCACCCACGTCCAGGAATATATCAAGATGTCCTTGTGGCAACTTCTTCAGTCTATCCTTCTGAGGAGTAGCAGCTGCCAGCAGCATCCATGGGAACCAATCTGGCCCCATCAGGGCACTGTCTCACACAGACGGGCGGCTTCCACACTGCTACTCAGTGCTTTTTCTGAGCAAGTATTTCAGAATTACCATGACAGGTTATGGATGTGGAGACTGGAGAACAGAACACGATGAGTGGTGAACACTCTTATCATTTATACTATCACCTGATCAGCTGATCTAGTGTATCCTTTCCATAAAAATCTTTTTTCCTCCCTCCATTTCTTACAGAAGGAGCCAGCTCATCACTTCAGGTCAATGGTAGTGACTTTCTCAGTAGATGTTAAAAAAAGAGGATGTGGGGAATTACGCACCAATGAGCTTAACCCAAGCCCCCAGAAATGATTTAGAATAAGTAATCAAATATTCAGAAAGTGCCTGTGAGATGAAGAAAGAGCTGAGAAGCAGGCAGTGGGGATTTGTAAGAAATAAATTGTATAAAAATAATCTAATTTTCTTTTTCAGTAGAAAAGCAGATGTGAAACTAATCTATAGGACTTCACTTTAAGAACCCTTTTGATTTGATCTTACGTGACATTCTTATAAACCAGCAAAATAGGCACAGTCTGGATGAAATTACTGGAAAGTGTATACAAAACAGGTTCTGTATCTATACTCAGAATTAGTTCAGCAGCAAAATATAAAGAGGCAGCGAGTGCTCTTTTGGGGGTCTTTCTGCTCTGATTCTGTTCAGTGATTGCATTAGTGACCCTACTCTTATGTTTACAAATCACATTAGGCTGGGTAAAGCTGCAAATATGATGGAAAACAGGTTTAGGTTTCAAAGGTATCTTGCAAATTAGAGAAAAGACCTAAATAAATTCAATAAAGACAAGTGCAAGGGAGGGCTCTAAGAGATGGACAATCACCTCCATAGGCACAGTATATTTAACAGCTAGTCCTGTTGCTGTTCCTCAGAAAAGGATCTGTGGGATTTTAATGGATCACAAGCAGAACACAACAATGTTGTGCTGTTATGAAAAAGTTAAACATCATACCAGGAAATGTAAAGTGGAGCTGGCAAAACACCTAACATATCAGTAAGGCCTAAGTGGGAATACTTTCTCCAGTTTTGGTCACTGTGGGTCAAGAAAGATGGAAGCCAACTGGGAAATGTCAAGAGAAGAACAAAGAGAGTATATCCATACTGTTGAACCCTATTTATTCTCTAAAACTGGCTGTAGCCAGATAGCTCCCTGGCCTGTGCTAACTCATCTGGTATGCCTGACAGATCTCCAGGAGAGTGCTAGCTGGCCTAGGCTAAACTGGGCCAGGGACTTGTCTAACACCCACTGTGCAGAAATGTTCCCTAGTGTTCTTTAAATTATAAACATAGACAAAGCCTGTGATTTTATGACCTTCATCCAAGTCCGGAACCCATGGCATCCCTGGAGTGAAAGAGAGTTCTCGTCTGTCAGACTCACTGGTCAGACTACGAAATAAATGCCTCCAGTAACAGATGTGGGATATGTTCTTTAGAGCTGTCTTTTGCCTCCAGAAGAATCTGTGGATTTCATCCATCTGGTTTGAAATTAGTAAGAGTTTGAGTCTCACTGCTGGACAGAGCAACACACACACACACACACACACACACACACACACACACGCACACACACACACACACACTTGGCGAAGAGGTTTTAGATTGTCGCCAGAGTCAACTCTCATGGGGAGCTTGGACCAAGAAGAATAAGACCTTGTACTGAAACATCTCCTATGCATTGTGGATGCCAACAATAGGCCTCCAAACCATATCTGAGTATACTGACTTCTTTGGTATTTTCCCTTCTGAGTGACCTGTCTGGTGTTGTATTAGGTCAACAGTCCCTCTGGCTTTTTGTAGAGCAAAATGCTGTCCCAAGGCACTGTGGGGCTCCCCTTGCTGTTGTGAGTTCTTTGTTTCAGTTTGCTTCCTTCAGCCCCATGGGTGGCTGGGTGTCCATGAAGTGGTGGCTTTCAGAAAGCCCAGAGAGGATGATCTGGGAGAGAGAGGGGAAATCCATCCCACTGAGTTTCCCCAGTAGCTTTCAAATAATTCTGGGACACAGAGATGCCACTCTTTGGAGACTGGCTGTGTGGACCTTTTATTTGTCCACTGCTCCTGTAAGCGAGAAGAGTTTTTGTCTGAATGATGCGCCTGTATCACTCTCCCCTAGGATACCTCGTGCAGTACTTGAGTCTTTTCTCCTTGCATGGCCCAGGAAGGCTCTCAGATCCAGATCTGGCCAAGTCCTAGCACCACAGAGAGACATAAAGACCCATGAGACATGGGCTGCCCTTGCTTCCCTCAGGATGGCCTGAGCTTTGCACCTTTGCTCCCTGGGACACTTTGATGAGCCTGGTCTAGGCCTCCAGGGTCCCACAGGAGAGAGGATGGCTGAGACTGTCACATGCTGGGACCACAGAGGGGAAAAGTGAACGGGCATGCTGGGAGGCTTTGACCACAGTGTCTTCAGAAAGAGAAGGGTGCCCTGTCTACACCATTTTTCAAATGAAAATAATAGAGCCCACATAGGGTCTAACAAAGCCCCGTCTAACCCCCTGTCCCTGACTGGGGCTGGTAAAAGAGGCTTAGGAAAATGACATAAAAATAGTGCGTATCTGAAGAGATACTTCCTGAGCCAGAGGTAATTCCAAGATTGCTTTAGTCTTTGACGGGTTTTCTTGCATGAAGTCATCTAATCAAACCACCAGATCCTGTGATGATGAATCCATGGTTTAATTGTTCATTTTACCAAAAAAAAAAAAAAAAAAAAAAAAAAAAAAAAGGCTCCCATCTTCTTTAAAGCTTTAAATCTGCTAACCAAGAATTTCATCAGCTGACCTTTAAATATTTTGTTGTGAGAAGCTGTGAATGTGGATTTCTATTCACTTCTATATGCCAATTCATGACTGTTTATATGTCATATCCTCTTTGAGTCTTCTCTTTCTGAGGTGGAAACCTTGTGATCTCTTTAACCTTTCTTCATACAGAAGCTATTGCATACCTTTGGTTTTCCTTGACTTGCTGCATGTATTTTCTGTTTCTATCCTTTTTGAAGATGAAAGAATCAGAACAGCACATATTATTCATAATATGAGCACATGCTCTATGTGCGTACATTAGCAGATCATTCTTCTGTTTTATTCTCTCTCCATCTGCTAAGATTTCCTAACATTTTATTTACTTTTTTGATGAACCCTGAGCATGGCATTGAGATTTTAATAGAATTATCAACAGTAACTCAAAGATCTTTTCCTGAATGCTGATAGCTAATTTAGAGCCCATGACTGCTATGCACGGTTAAGAACAGTTTTGCCCATGTGCAATACTTCGTATTTGTCAGCATCTCATGTGCCATTTTTTTGCCCAGTCACTCAATATTGTGGGCCATCTGCAACTCTTCATAGCTGACTTTTATTTTATTGCCTTCAATAATATAGTATCATCAGCAAATTTCATTACCTCATTTTTCCAGATGACTTATGAACATTTAGGATAGCATGAGTTCCAACACCGATCCTTTCAAAGAGCTCCAAAGTGCAAAGACTGTCAATTAACCTAATGATTTGAGGATGTGCAGAGAGGAAAAGAAATTTCTCAGTAGGTGAGTTGTAGATGTTTTTTCTGCTGTTCCCTCATATTTTGGCTCTTAGTGCTGTAGGGACTTAGATGGAAGAATATCTACAGAGGATACCACTGAACATTTCTAGATATACTGCTTTTTACTTCTCTGAGCATAGCTACTAGTTTTGCAAAGTAATCTGCTCTGCTCTGTAGTGAGGCAAGAACTCGTTTACCTCTCGGTGCGTGAGCTGCTGGTTTTTCACGTCATATCATACTTGGGCTTTCTCATCATCTGATCCAATTACATATATTTTTCCTTATCATCCTATACTCTCTACTTTCAATATCACAGAAGTCTGTAAGTAATGCCTGTAAGCAATTGTATTTTCAAACAAGTGTTGCAAAATCACTTATGCTTTGGCATCTGGTCTTTCATTTGCTCCATTAGCTCAGCTATAGCACAGATGAAAAATTTTCCATTCCCATCATTGCCCAGGATGCAACTCAGCCCTTTCTTCTGAATACAGTTAAGGGCTGCACAATAAACAACTTTTCAGAAACAACCTGTTGATGTTATCCATCAGCTTTTCCACTTTCCCAAGCTTCTTGCATTGTATACAATAGCTTTGTATTTAATTAGGGGTCTGAAAAGCTATCAGCCATATCTCAGTTTTAATGTCTGCTTTGAGACATGCACATATGCAATTCCTTTCTTTTCTTCAGCGTTTGGGGCCAGACTTCAGAAATTACATTTTTTTCCCAGGCAGGATGCCACAACAGTATACTGTCCCAGTTGCAGCATCAAGAAATGACATGCTTCATTTGGCCTCTGAGACCGTCCCAGCACTGAGAAGAGGATGCACTCAGTGGGGGGAGCCACAAGAGCATTCATTTTGCACTCTTCTTGGGGTAGCTGGAGGAGGAGGAGTCTGTGGTGTCATTTCTCTGCTGCTGCCTTCCTGGACTGTGGTATTTGCAGCTCAGGAATGACTGAATACTCATAAAGGTGCCATCCTGCAGGATCTCCTCTTATCTCCCCTTAGATGGGGCAGGAAAGAAGCTTGCACTGATGCTTCCTTCAGCCCCATTTCAGCCCCATTCAGCAACTCTTCTGCATCCCTGAATCTGTCACTGCTCTCCAGCCAGTACTGATGGTACTTGGCAGGGGGGCAGTGAGGATGTGGTGGTGGGTTGCTCCTACCTGTTTGTACAAAGGGAATGGAGGGCACCAGAGGTGATGAAGATCACTGTTTGGCCTTTAAGGTCTGCTTGCTGCTGACTGAACACTGCCATGGACACAATGCTGTATCGGTTCTGTTTCTTCTTGATGAATTCAAGATAACTGAACTCAGACTGGCTCTCACATGACATGTCACTGACAAAACACACTGGGCTACATTTTTCCTCTTCAGTAGGAGATAGCCCTTTTGCTGTGCTGCCCAATTGCTGAAGGGGAAAGGAAATACAGATGTTAAACTATCTCTGTGATCTCTGGGAATTCACATTATGTATCATCATTAATTACTCACCAAAATCTTCATATTCAGCACTTGCATCACTCAGGGGAGATGGAGTACACATCCCTTATCACAGAATAGATATATTCAGGATCATGTCAAAAAGAAAGGTGTTGAAGTAACTGGGAAGATAAGGAGGAAGGCAGCTAAGCAAATTTGTGTTGTTTCTTTGTGATAAAAAGTCTGTTAAAGGCACTCATACTGGATGGAGCCCTCTTCCTTGACAAGCCAAAGCCAGAGGGAGGCTCCTAAAGGGATTCAGGGAGATGACTGCTATTCCTCTTGTTTGGTGCAGTGAGGTAAGCCCTATTCCTTAGCACATAGCCTTCCCTCTCTTAAAGTGGAGCAGGATGAAGTGTGGATCAAACAGAAACCCTCCACTAGATGAAGCTACCTAAGGAGTACATCACGAGGCAGAATTAACTGCTGGATACAGAAAAGAATAGCACAGAAAGGGGTCTGACAAAATCACTGTATTCAGCTAATTTCAGGCAGTGCTAATTCATGCTTGTCCTAGAGAAGAAGTTATTTAGATCCCTCCAATGCATCCTTCTGAGGTTTATACTGTTTTCTAGACTTTTCTGTTGAGTCAGTGACTGTGGCAGAGAACAGTAGCTGAAAATCTTTAATGTGACAATTAATGTGACTTTTAATGTGATCACTGAAGGAATGAGCAAAACCTACCACAACTTTTTGCCCCAGATGTGCAGCACTGCCCCAGCAATACCATGTTCATGGATAGCTGTGGTTCCTATCTAGTAGTAGGTAAATAAAAAAGTAGCTAAAATAGTTTTTTCAGTGTTTTTGCTGAGGTAGAGAGAAGTGATTAAACACTACATAGGCAAAATGGAAGAGAGAAAGCTTCATTTACCAGTCTTGGATCCTGTCACTGAGCCAACCCATTATCTGCAGCCAGCAAACTGCTTTAGTAAGGCTTTTTCCCTTGACACTTCCCTATGCCCATTTTCCCCCATACTCAGTGCTGTTCACCTCTATTTCTCCCCAGCTTACAGCACACTGTGTAGTCCTCTTCTCAGCATAGTCAAGTTTGTGGTCTTTCCTTCTCTCAACTACAGTCAACAGCCTGCAAAGCTCTGTCTCCAACCTCTAGAATATATTCATTTTACCCCTATCATAATTTAGTTGGTTCAGAGAACATCAGTAAGTTGCTGGAATAATCAGACAACCAAAGCACTACTTGCAAGCTTAATATATTTTTAAATGTACATAAGAAAACTGAGTGTCATTTATTTTTACAGAAAAATATGTTAAATGGTGGTACAAATGGTTTGTTTTGTGCCAGTGCATTCCAAATATATACACCTTGCATATATATCACCATATACTTACTACACCCAGGCAGTAGCATTTTCTTGTAACTGTTACTGTAGAAGAATAAAGAACGAGCAAATTCCCTTGGGCCATAAGGAGGAGCAGCAAGTACATCCTGGTCACATCTGTACAAATGGCCATGACAGTACATTGGGCTTTATGACATACTTTGCTGCCTTTGATCACCTCATTCCCAATTCTGAGGGTTCTGACTGTGTTTCCTACATTAGCTACTGTAGTGGGGATTGTATGTCTTTCTCTAGTAAAGGAGATGTCAGAAGAATTTAGGGTCCTTCTAGGCTGGCTCCTCTTGAATCAGTAATGTGGGACCTGCTGCAAAGAAGCTCTTTCTTTCCTGCTCATTTGCTGCTGTTTCTCTCACAGCTCTCTAAACTTCTCATTTCCTCATTCTTTCAACCTGGTCATCCAGAGTAATGAAATTGTTACGAAAAGCTGACTTAGCTCTAAGAACACACTGCTCATCACCAGTATGAGGTAGCAAAAACTTATTACTAGACTTTTCAAGGAATCAGGGCATGGACCAAAACTCATAAGTATTTTTTCATTAGCCACAAAAGGCTTTGGATCTAACTAACATGACCAATTTCACTTTAAGTTGGGTCCAGGGGCCCAGCTGATCTCAAGGGGAGCTGGAAGTGGAGCAGCAACAGAAGTCTGTGCCAGACGTTGCCAAAGGGCTGGCTTCAGCATGGGAAACTTTTTCAGTAGAGAGCACTAATCTTGGATGGTTCATAGGCTGTCTGAAGGGATGCTGCCAAAAATACAGAAGGCAAAGCAAAAGAAAAAAAGAGCATCTAGCTTCTCAGGGGGGGAAAAAAATGCACCTTCCAAGTCAAGAGAGCACTTGAGACCCTATTAGAGAATCTGTTATACTTCATCTGACACAGGTAAAACAAATGATGAATTAAGCTCTGCTTCATGATTTTTATGTTCATTTGAAAACACCTGTGATTCCACAAATACAAGCTTCCACTAGGGGACGAAAGTAAAGGTGTGGCTTGGCAGCACATTACACGAGTGGGAAGTTGAGTTTACCCCTCCATCTGTTGCAGATGACTTTGAATGACAACAAAATCTGGCAGACAAAAACATAACAGAATGGGTTGTTCTCTCACTCCATTCCAGACCATCAGTGTCTCCTGGTGGCTAGCACCTCCACAGGTATCAATACAGCAAATAATCAAGATAACAAGCCGTAAATTCTCAAGGTGTTTCTCCTGCAATTATATTAAGGATTTCAGCTCAGTGCTGTTTCTCATGTCCTAGTTTCCCGTATGCTATACAGGATGCCATCCTCATTTCCTGCCAATAATAACTATTTACTTTTAGAGTGTAGATTAGAATTTATATTTAAATAACACTTCTCATACCTATGCAGAGAGGCTTATGTAGTTACTGACAAATCCAAAAGAGTAACAAGTCCCAAAATACAGTTTACGGTTTAGAATTTGTGTCCAGAGAGATTATTAAAAATTCTGGAAAGACGTGAAGGGCAGATACAAAATGTAAAGTAAAAGTTTCACTAATGGCACATGAGTGATGAGCCACCTTGAAAGGCTTGGACATGTTGGAAGGTGGCACCCAGAGCAGGCGTCATGACTAAATTTATTTCCCATTTTGGACTCTCACAAAGGGCCTTAGATGTGTGCCTTCATAGCGTTAATTAATCTAATGGGAATTTCAGGCACTGTGACCTACTTGAAGTATAATAAGGCATCTCTTAACAAGGTTTGAAGAAGACTGTATTATCATGGGAATTGAAATTTCCACGGCATAGGCAGTAAGCCATGATTTTATTCTCGGTACTATAAATCTTAAATGCAAGCATGTCCCCATTGAAAAATGCCCTTGAGTATCTCACTGTGTTTGGTGTTTAGCATTTTCCTTAAGAAAACTGCCATGCAAGCAAATTACTAGACGGTAACCTCATCTAGAGTGTGAGTTTACAGTGCTCTGACATAATTGAGCAAATACATGTTTTCTCTCCAAGGTGAGTGTGAAGTTACTGACCCCAGAACAAGAAGAGCAAGGTGCCTTATGCTTACACATGGGGCCTTGGGCAAAGAGCATGAGTAAGGGCTGTTGTCATGGTGCCTGCTCCCAGACCTCTGCTGCATTTACACCTCCCCATGGAAAGGCCCCTAGGCTTTTCTGTAGGTGCTGCCAGAATCAAGTCTTGGAGCTGTCTTTGGAGAACACTAGGACAGGCTAGTACTAGCTCTGTCTACATTTACCTCAGATTTTCATAAGGCAGGTATGTCACCATCAGCTGTATATAAACTGGTGGTGGTGTGTGACAGTGGTGATCACCGCATGGGTAATACGGAAGTGTTCTAGAAAGCCCAACTTTGTGTAAAATACAGTGTGGGAAAGAGAAGCTGGGAAAGGCCAGAAATACAGAGATGTAGCAAAGCTTTTACAACTGGTAGAGTTATCCCCCATCAAGCCTGAATGCTGTTATTCTGCTATGTAACCATAATCAGATGCATGCATTCACCAAACTACTTTGAAACTTATGAACTTATGATCCAAATCTTTAGCCTTGGTGACATCAACACCAAACATTAGAATGGACTTCAGCAGTATAAATGGGAGCTACCATGGGGTGCCTGAAGATGATCTGTTCCCAATATTTATCACTAAGAATATTCTGCTTAAGGTGAGAATTTACCATTAATAAACACTCATCACAGGAATGAGCCATCATACACTTGGCTCAAACAACAGTTAAAAATTACAGATTGTGAACTTCTTTCTTAGATGTCTAAATAAATGCCACCCTGACTAGCTTTCCCTTCAGCATTTTGCCTCTGTGAGAAAAAGGCCAGACCAGGAGCTGCACAGCCAACGAAAAGGAGCTGTGGGTGCTGAATGCAAGCAGATCCATTGACAGGGAGGGCAGTGTCTCTGCCCTTCAAACACTGCCAGAGAAACACAAGAGCAACCTTCAGTGGATCATGCCCATTCAGACACATTCAGTAAAAGGCCCACACTCATATGCTTCTTTTCCATATTCAAGACAGACTCATGCTTCTTCACTTGGGAAGATGCTGAAGGTGATATTAAATCCCAAACAATGCCTGATTCATTGTGTCATTCTGTAAGATGCATCTGATGGGCTCTCACAGTGCCCTTGAAGCTGATGGGCCATTCACCCCAAATGTGAGTTAGAGATGATGCTATGGTCTGCTGTGCACCCAGCTCATAATCATTACAGCACTCAGGGAGAGAATGAATTTCTTTTATTAGTAAGACTATAGCTTAAACTGACTGACAAGATCTGCACATGCTTAATGAAAAAGGCTACTTTATAAGGAGCTGTCAAGTTTTCCTACCACTCATCATTTAGGAGCATGAATATTGACATTAGCTTTTTCTTTTCGTATTGATACAAAGCCAAACCCTTCCCTGACATCTGTGGAGCTGCAGACCTTTTGATAATTGTGCCTATGATAGCACAGAACCAGCAAGGTCCATTTTATTTATACTGTGATGATTTTAATAATCAAATTCACTGCAGTGAAAATCAAAATCTAAAAACAAGGAGTCTTGTCTTTTTTCTTTTCTTTTTCTTTTCTTTTCTTTTCTTTTCTTTTCTTTTCTTTTCTTTTCTTTTCTTTTCTTTTCTTTTCTTTTCTTTTCTTTTCTTTTCTTTTCTTTTCTTTCTGAGTTGGGGTTTTTGCTTTGCTTTGGAAATGATCTTTAGATCCACTTTAAGGGCCTCCGTATGCTGCCAACAGCAGTGTCCAAGTGAAAACTTTATCCTGCACTCACAGAGGAAGCCAGCACAATAATGATGCATATTCAAACAATGTAATAAAATCAATTTAAATGTTAAGCAGAGTAAAATCAGTATAACTGCCTCTTTTCAGTGAACAGGGTTCAGTCAAGGCTAGGTAAGGCATGGCTCTGGCTAACAGTGGTGCCTACACTGGAGGAAGTATCAGGAGCTGCTATGCTTTGAGAAGTGTCAGAAGAGGAATCTCACACATTTAATGCTGAAAAAGAGACTACAGTAGCCCTGCCTATTTCACTGAAAGTAACGCAGGACTATGTGGTCAGTCACTCAGCAGACTTCAGCCTTCCTCTTGGATTTCTCCACCACCTGTTTTTTAGTAGTAGCCTCCCTGCCTATTTCCCCAAACACACCAGCTTGGCCTGCTTTTCTCCAAAACATGTCATATTGCTTGAAAAGACCCACGCCTTCCTCCTCCACAGCTATATTTGAGGCCTTATTTTCATGTGATGCCTAGAAAAAATCTGCTAATCAGTCAGTGCTGGGGGAGAGAGCTGGCAATGATTATTTTACAGGAAGCTTCCGTAACCTTTGTGCTGTATGCCTAATGCTCTCACTGCTGGTCTTCTTATCTTTCCTCCCTGTGCCATGCCGTAACTTGTGGCTCACCGATTTTAATGCTTGGGAACTATATCTACTTGCATGCATATACTATGGATAAAGCAGCATGGCCCTGCTCCAGAAAGTAAGTAGAAGATAACACAGTCAATAAATAACGGTACATTATAGGGTCTTACAACATTACTAAGTATTGGTTCAACTCCCACTGTTTGTAGTAAAAGACTCACTGTGTGAGCAGCAGAATGGCACAGGCTTGTGCAACTGGACATATACTTTTGTGGAGTTGCCTTTGTGCCCTCTTATCCTGAACTGAAAAAAGACTTAAGTGCATTGTTGAGGTTCAGGAGTCTTTTCAAGATTGATCAGCCGTTACAGCCTTGGACTCAGAGAGAGGCTTGTTAATAGGATGTATTAAATAAGTCTAAATGGAATGAATAGGAAACATTTCTTTTCCATAGGGAACACTTTATCTCCAACACTGGAAATGTCTCAGCTCAAATGTCTCAACTGCTGACACATCGCAACTCAGCTGCAGCAGCATTTGATTTAGCCTTTGCCGCATAAGCTCATTTTTGTTTACGGAAAAGTTATGTTTATTGGCTAGGCTTTGTAGAATGAAACATTATCGTAGTCCAAAGAGATAGCAGGAAGAGCACTTTTTTGTTAAAACTTAATCTTGTCATTTTTGCTGCTTTAATCATTCTTGGTTTGAAAAAAATAGGGTTCTAATAAATCTAATATATATTTGGTGTTACTCCCAACACCCCGCACTAGATTTTCTTTCCTAGTGCAAGAGAATGTATCTGCAGATCCTCCCCCTTAATTCTAATTTTATAGTACTTTCTAAGATCTATTTATGTGTGTGTGCTAATGTACAGAGCTCTTTCCTTCTCAAATGAAAGCGCCAATTCCAGCTTTACTGGAGTTTCTCCTGGAATTTTAACAGATTTATAGACAGTTACTAGTAATAAATTCATACTGGTAGTAAAGAAAATAGTAACCTACCTGAGCCAAAGGCCAGTCCTGCACAATTTTCTCTGCTCCAACAGGATTAAATAGCAGCTGGGGTTACACGGTACTTTGCTGGACTCTGCCTTACATTAAGAGAGGATGGGGAAAGCATAAGGATCAGTTCTAAATCACATTAATGAAACTGAATTGATTAAGTAGCCTGAAGGACCTTAGTGTAAGTCTCAGTAAAAATATTCTCGGTCACATTTCAACAACTCTGAATGAGGGCACAGCTAATCCTCATAATATAAATGTTTTGCAAAAGAAACTTCATTATTTCTATGGCCTGTTAAGGGTCTCCTTTAAGCCGGTGGCAGAAAACTTAATAAGAATCAGTAATCTAAGCAGCTTCTAGGTGGAGATTCGAAATATTTTCTTAACTGATACCTTAATAAATCCCAAAGTGTGTCATAGGAAACACCTCAATCTACCAAAATACATTTTCCCAGCAAGAAGTGTCTGCAAGACCTATTATGTAAATGGAGATGTGTGTGAACTGGTAATTAATGTTAACATTGGACACAGAAACAAGGACAATTATTAGTGGGTAGAGGCAGAAGTTCTGCACACATCAGGTAAAGTCACTAAATGTTCTATACAGATCAAGGTCAATAATGTTAATAGTGAGGAATTCATGGTATATTTCCACTTCTACTGTGATTTTCTTAGATCTGGAGCATTTCTGTTATCTGCAAGTAATGCTAGGTGATGTAAGACAATGCTTTCTAGCAATTGTTCAAGAATTGCTAATGTATGCTGCTGTTCAAAGGCACAAAACTTTCCTAAGGCTAATTGAAAGCCAATTTAAATTTCATTTTATCGGATATAATCTGGTGTTAATATTTAATGTCCTCTTCACACTTTAAAGCTGTTCAGATTATTTCACATACTCCAGGACTGCTGAGAATGTCACTGGGCATCCAGATCTCTTCAAAAATCCCTCTCTTTGTAACTACGGAAAGGCGCTTAGTTATCTCATTACTCTTTCATGTGCGCAGTTCATGAGATTACTGATTTGCCAGCACAATTTGTAATAGCCTTGTTTGCCTTAGCAGAAAGAAACCAGACTGCAGCCATACAGAATTTGCAATTTCCTGACACTTCAACAAATATGGTGTTATGAGAGAACTTGCAACACTTTTCTGCATACTGCAGGTTTTCCAAGAAGCATCAGGGACTTTCTGATGGTGTAGAGTGCTACATTAAAGACATTTGAATTGGAGATTATCAAGCTCCATACCTTTTCATGTCACATTCACAGTGGAAAGTGTGAGTTTTGATACCTGTACTATATCCGAAAATATCTACTCAAATGTATTATTCTAACTATTTTATGGTCTTTATCATTGTAATGCACCCATCATTTCCATGAAAATGCAGTAAGAGAAGGAGTTTAGTGTAAGAAAATACAATAGAACTGTAATGAATGGGCAGAAAAAAAATCAAGTTTTAAATGGTTAGCAGATAGAGCTAGAACTCCTCCAGTAAAAAATCCTGTATCAGTTACCTATACATTCTGCCTCCCGCAGCACTCTTACACATCTAATGTCTGTGTCCAGCTCTCAAAGCTGTTTGTAATAAGGAGGGAAAAGACTGTTAAATGCATGGTGAAATAGATTGATGACCTAAAATGCAATAACGTTTAACAAGAGCACTGTCTCCTTCAAGCTGCAAGCTGCGATTGATTCTCCGAGGACTCAAATTGTTGTGTAACAGATGCTCAAACTGCAACAGCTAAACCAAAGACGACTTGCATTTTGTTTTTTTTTTTGATGAGTCAGACACAAAGCCCACTGATGTCAACGTAGCACAGGAGAACTTCCAAAACATGCCGCTATATTTTTCCTTTAATTAATCAACCTCATGCAGCTGAGTTTCACAGCCCATAACTGTTAGGCACGTTCAGTTATTCCAAAGCAATTGCTCTTAGCCCCTTTTTTTTTACAGGCGACACTGACAGCAGTTCTCTGTTGCCCTTCCTGGTAGTGGCCTCGTCCATCCTCTGCCCCACTCCCTGGCCCCCTTGCGCTGCATCAGCACCATTGTTGCCACCTCACCTCAGTGGCGGCAGGAATGGGAGCACTAAAAATTTAAAAAAACCAAGCTGCCAGATCCTTAGTGTCTGTAAATCCATTGTTGGTCCAGAATGTTGCCGCAGGAGCAAACCGGACTTGGGATAAACACTCACGGAGGGAAAAGAGATTTCCCAGGGGTGTTGTGACAGTGCCTCTGCCTTTATCTATTTGGTCATTGGAAGACAAACTTTTTTCATGCTCGATAATTTACAAAAAAGCAAGGGAATAAGCACATTTATCAAACTTAAGATTTCTTCTAACTAAAAAGCAACAGAAGCCTTGTTATTTCATCTGTCATGGTTTATTAGCTATAAACTTTGTGTAATTCAATATTTACCTTTTGATAGAGTGTTCAATGTGAGTCCATATTTCTATAGAGGCCATTCATGAGCATTTTTAAAAACACGGTATATAAAATTAGAAAATATATCCAAAGGCAAGAAAAACCCAAACGAGAATAGAGATGCTTTAGCATTTTGACTTTTTTCTTATAAATTCTCTTCTAAATGTTGTTTCAAGGGAGCTGAAACATTAACAGTTATGCAAATTTTAATTTGATAAGAAAATTATTTTTCAGTGGTTTTCATACCAGATTACACAGCATCTGGAAAAGAGAAAGCAAAGCATGTTTCAAGTAAAATAAACTACATTGCCTCTGTACACAGTAATTCAAGACATTTGTATTCTAGACAGATGTTTGAATGCATACATTCATTACTTTACAAAGCAATAAGTAATATTCAGAGGAGATATTAAAATTACACCTACTTTATGAAATATGTACAGTGTTTTAGTTCATAACTAAGCTCCTGAACATGCGTTCTTGCAAAATGATACAAAGTGGGTTGTGTCTTTCAGCTATCTTCAGAGTGAACTGCTGATAAAGGCAATCTATAATATATAACTGGTTCTCTCTGTCATAATTTTTATAAAAAGCAAATACTCTATGGTCTTTTTAAGATACTGCTAAAGTGTGCGTCATGGCAATGGATCACCATGTTTCCTGAATTGATTCCTGGCTTGTTCTAGACCGCTAACAACTGGTCCTAAATGCACATTGAGAACAATTAGAAGCAAATGCTGATTTTTGCTCTGGGAGCAACCAACTGAACTGGAAATACCTTTCTGGAGTCCACTGCTCACCTATCTATCATTCACAAGGCTCTGCTTCTTGGAAATGAGATGGGTTACCCTTTGAGACTCCTAACCACTGATTGAAGGAAGTTGAAAAATGAGAGGTTTTCTTTGCAACCTGGCCTCTGGCCCTCAGCTCATACAGCATGGCTTACCTCTTTCCAGAAATGCAATGCAACACTGAGAGAAAAGCATCCAACTTTGCCAAAACGCACAACATTTCCCTTTGGCCATCAGTAAATTATTTTGTTCCCACAGTTTGTCTTTTACATGGTCAAAACAATATTCACGTACATGAGACCTGTGGCTGTGTTTAGCCATTGGTCTGCAATAAGCTGCCCTGTCTTGGCCTTCACCTTCAACCTGCAGCATAGATAGTAAAATTGTAAGCACTGTAGACATAAGACTGATCTGAGATTTTTCTGACTTTGCTACTGTCTTCTCCTGAGTGAGCCTATGGGAATAATGCATTTTTCTTCTGGGTCTTCCTCCCACTCAGTCTGCTACATGAGTAACCACACGGTGCAAGGGAGACAGGCTGCTGCTCCGGTCCTTCCTAGGCATGCTTACGGTGTAACGAAGCTGGAGCAAGAGGTCTAGATTCATCCCAAAACATGAACATTGCCATTAGGGACGTATTCACAACAGGTTCCCTCTATAATGCCCACAGCGGGCTAGACAGCTCCAGAGGATCAGCCACATGGGCAGAAGGCTGAACACCACTCTGGAGAGGCCTCCTCTCATCCTATTAAGGTGCCTCCAGCTAGGCAGGATGAGTCTGTGCCCAAGTCTGCGTCTTGGACAGGCATATGCATGGTCCAATTAAGGAGAAGGAAAAGCCTCTTTCTCCTTGCAGACCATCTTGGTGGCCTGACTGATGTGGCTGTGGGATAGTTTTGGCAAGGATACAAGCAGCAGCTAGTAAGTACAAGAGACCTGGGCCTTGACTGCAGCCTTGTTGAGGATGCTGATGACAACTGGTGAGGAGGAAGTGTGGGCTGGGGCTAGGCAACTGTGGTGGGGTTTGTCTTGGCCGAGGTTACCCCTTCAAAAATTAGGCATCTAGCCTGAACCAGTCATCTAGAACTGGTCTGGGTGGTCAACGGAGAGAGACAGGGCACCTTGTCTCATACAAAGGGGGGTGTCCAAACCAGGAGGGATGACCCCCTAGAAGTGCCCCCAGGTGATGGGGGCATTGAGTTTGGGAGCCCCAAAGAAGCATGCTACCCTGGGGATGATGCTCAACTCTGTCACTAACCTCCGGGACTGGTAGACAAGCCATTTCTACTTTGGAATTATTTTAGGCTTTTCATAAAACACAGATGAAAACATCACTTTTTTTTGGCAAAATGTTTTGAACGCTTTTGGACTAAAAACCTGTTCACTAGACTGATGTTACAGTCATTGTTCTCTGCCTCATAGCACAGAGACTTGTGTCACATCCACCTCGCACTAAAAAGCAACTGTGGGAGACAAGTGAAATGCTTATGTGTTATGGTGGACTGAACAGCAGTAATATGCTGTCCGACACAAAGCCCAGATCCATGAATTTCAGAGCAATATACTGTACTGACCTAAGGGACTGACTGGTCTTGACAACACACAGCAGCACTTCATAGCAAAAAGATGTTCATCATAAGGCAGGCATTTTTAGCGTGAAGTTAATTAATTTACATTAAGATGGATTAAATCCTTATTTCAAAAGAATTCTATGATCAGTTCTCTTTAATTCATATCCACTTATGGTAAAATAGTCAAACTGATCACAGAAATCTTTTGAAGCAGCTATTTCCAGAAACAAGCAATTAGGCACTTTTAAAATGAGTTTTGGATGTGATTTTAATATAAAATTAGATAAAGTCTTCATTGATAATCTTGGCATAAAGCAAAGTGGTATTTAGTCTCTATTCTTAAAAGATATTACAGTTGCCACTGAAATGATCAATTATTATGAAATGCAAAGTAGGCACATAGGTACTCAGCCAGCCAGCCAGCCAACAGTGGTGAACTTTACAATTTGTTGTGTCACTACTTCTTTTGTCCCCTCTGGGAGAAGACCTACACAGATGCCCCAGCTGGGTAAGGACTCACGTACTAAGTGTAATTCCACATCCAGGTCCACTAATTTCAAGGCTCTGGGCTCTTTATTAATCAGTACCAATCATACTAACATGATTAAAGGTGGTCTGTGTGGTTAAACTTCAGGCTTTCTAGTGAAACTATTACAGAGGAGAAACAAATTATACAGGATCTGTAATGCTGTCCCGAGCTAACAGCACTTGGGCGGCCTGGACTGGGATTTGTAGATGAGTTTGGCCCAGGGGCGATCCTAGTAGCACCTCTGCCTCCAGGAGCCAGTGGGACACCCTGCCATCAAGCCCAGTGCTCCTCAGAAATGGTTGACTTACAGCCCGGGCAACAGGCTGTCTGAGCCCTTTATGCTACATGCCTGCAGGTTAAGCACAGCTGAGCTATCCAAACTAAAATACACTTTACAGCCGGGTGAACCACATGCTTATGCTAAGACCATCTTTTTCTGATGCTAAATAAATATGAATTTCCAGAAGATTCAAATCTGCTTTCTCTTGATATGTACATTTTTTAGGCTTAAAAGATACCAACTTGTATAAAGATGATGTCATTAAAAAAAAAAAGGAAAAAAAGACTAAGGATAGCACAAATAGCTCAGTAAAGGTGCAGAAAGCCTTCAGTTTTGAATAATGCCATCTGAACATTCCCTTACCAACTTGAACTGCTGCCTCCTTCCTCTTGGAAAGGGCAGTATAAGACAGCTCTGATGATTTATGGAAGAATGATATAGGCACAGCACCTGCTTTGGTTTCCCAGGATGGAGCAGGTAAGCTACCCTGTTATCATCATGATGCCTAGCACTAACAATAAGGGTCATGCATTTAACATTCAGGGGATTGCGTATTGCTCTGATAAGCAGCACTGAATTTCTTGCCTTTAAAGAAGGCTGAAAGACCAATTGGATACACACAGATGCTTTTCTGAGTAAAAAAGTTTGTATTTTGTCAGAAAAATGAGCAATAAGGTGTATAATTTCTGCCAAACCATGCATAAAAATGTGAGCTTTCTGTTTTATAGCTATAACGTTCATTTCATTCAATTTCAAATCAAAGTAATTATGAGAATCAGTATTACACATATCAATAACAGATTCCCTGTTTTATTGTTAGGTTAAATAAAGGCCCTTGAAATTTTTGTTTTGCTTAAAAAGAAGAAAAATTCATTACCTTATGCAGTATTTTGTGGTTTTTTTCTACCTAAAATAAATGTCTGGGTTCTAAAATATAACCCCTCTTTTCCACCGTGTGATGATTTTGCTTGCTTAGTTATTGTTGCCATGCAGCAGAATCACACACCTTCAATTTTCCATAACTAAACATTTTCTAAAAGGCAATATTTGGAACAGTGCAACCCAAATGCACCTTTTAGGCAGAGCTGAAGGAGAGGGATGACTCTGAAATCTTTAACTGGTGTCAGTATTAGAAGGTTTCTGTACAGAATCACAGAACGGTTGAGGTTGGAAGGGACCGCTGGAGATCATCTAGTCCAACCCCCCTGTGCAAGCAGGGTCACCTAGAACACGTTGCACAGGATCGCATCCAGGTGTGTTTTGAGTGTCTCCAGGGAAGGAGACTCCATAGCTTCTCTGGGCAACCTGTTCCAGTGCTCTGTCACCCTCACAGTAAAGAAGTTTTTCCTCATGTTCAGATGGACCTTCCTGTGTTTCAGTTTGTGCCCGTTGCCTCTTGTCCTGTCACTGGGCACCACTGAAAATAGTCTGGCCCCATCCTCTTGACACCCTCCTTCAGATATCTGTATATATTGACAAGATCCCCCCTCAGTCTTCTCTTCTCCAGGCTGAACAGGCCCAGGCCTCAGCCTTTCCTCATGAGAGACATGCTCCAGTCCCCTCATCATCTTCAGAGCCCTCCGCTGAACTCTCTCCAGTAGTGCCATGTCTCTCTTGTACTGGGGAGCCCAGAACTGGACACAGTACTCCCGATGCGACCTCACCAGGGCTGAGCAGAGGGGGAGGATCACCTCCCTTGACCTGCTGGCAACACTCTTCCTAATGCAGCTCAGGATACCATTGGCCTTCTTGGCCACAAGGGCACACTGCTGGCTCATGGTTAACTTGTTGTCCACCAGGACTCCCGGGTCCTTCTCTACAGAGCTGCTTTCCAGCAGTTCAACCCCCAGCCTGTACTGGTGCATGGGATTATTCCTCCCTAGGTGCAAGACCCTGCACTTGCCCTTGTTGAACTTCATGAGGTTCCTCTCTGCCCCACTCTCCAGCCTGTCCAGGTCTCTCTGAATGGCAACACAGCCTTCTGGTGCAGCGCAGCCTTATGGTGAAAGGCTGTGAATTACTTTTGCATTCTTTGCAGGGATTTTCCAAGTTTACTTATGAGCAATAATTTTGGAGCCAAACTACACTGAATTATTCTAAACTTAAGCAAAAACAGCTGAATGCTGTGTTTTACTCAGTGTCTTCATCACCCACCATGTTCAATGGGCACAAAGGGAATTCAGGAATCCCAGAAATCTCAAATTCCTAGTGAAGAACATGGAATACTGCACAATGTCTGCCCCCCCCCCCCGCCATTTAATTCTTCTTGAAAAGGCATGAAGGTAGCAAGGTACCTACTCACATGTTCCTGTTAAATATTAATTTCATGCTTCATGCTGGTTTATCTAGTGGGCAACTATATATTCAATAACCCTCTGGTCCACAGTGCTTCTGACCTAGGATAAAAGCCTAGCACCACTGTAGTAAATAGCAATAATTCCCCATTGAGGAAAATACAGCAGCCTGCTCAAGACAAAGTTCTCCCATCCGCACTCTGCAGTTGGAGGATTATTACACAAGCACCATGTGTAGGACAGAGCAGAGTGGCGCGGCCCCAGCTACTGGGTCCGGGACCAGGAAGTTTCCAAGGACTGGGAAGTATTAGAGAGTGTGTCTCTGGAGGCGCCTGCCAAGGCAGAGGATTTATCTCGAGTCCTTTGAAAATTTATCAAACGTGAGAAACTTTGCAGACAACGCTCCAGGTTCAAAGAATCAATGTCGCGGGTGTATCAGCAAACACTGACGTAACTCTAGGGAAGGGATTAGACTGCTGTAAAAGTGTAAATAAGTACATTGTGTTTCTGAAACCAGGGTAATGAGACAAGTAACGAGAAACAAAAAAATCATTTACAGTTTCAAATATTTGAGTTTCATACCAGGATATTTCAGACAACTTTCCTGAGCTCTTTTTTTTCTGACCTCAATCACTGCATTTTGTTTTCTTAATTATTTTAACACAGGAATGAAATTAAAAGAATCCCTGCCTCAGATTTGCTCTTTCTGTGGTATTAAAAAAATCAGCACAAGTTTGTGAAATATATTCAAAAATATTTTTTTCCTGGAAACTTTTTTCAATGGATTTTTTTTCCACAGAACCACCCAGTTTTCTTAAAGTTATTAAATGGGGGGGAAGTCTGAATAAAATGAAGAATTTCAACAAAAATTTGCACGCTAGTTTTCATCTGAAAAGGCTTGGCTTAAGTTGCTAAGAATTAAAAGAAGTTGTAGGTATTTTAGCTTCTTACAAAAGACTTACACTTTAGCTGGAAACTCCCCAGCTCCCCAGTGTTTTGCTATCAAAACAAAGAGAAAAAGAGTATGAGAAAATTAAGCAATGGTAAGGCTGTGACACATGTGGACATAGGCAATTGCATTTGGGGGAAATCAGAGCCAGAAAACTCTTTCTGCTCAGTTAGGAATAGAAAGGTGCAATCAATAGCACTTATTTAATTCCACCATGCCATACCTTCATAATTCTACTGTGTTAAAGCCACATCTTGATCAGAGAGGCAGTGTCCATGTGCAATAACGCTCAGCCCTCAGGAAGCTGTTGTCGATGCTCTTATCCTCATAGTTGCAATTTGCTCAAATTGAAGCTCTTGCTTCACCCTTTCCCTCAGAAACAAGAATTCAGAAATTATTGAAGTTTCTTCTGAAGCAAAAGTAATCTGCTGTTCATTACCAATCAGGAGGACACATCACAGTGCAGTCAGTGTGACTACTATTGAAGCACATAATTCCAGCTTACCTTCAACTAAACTGTTACTAGGCTGAAGAAAATATTTACTGAAAATACCTCAGGCCAGATAAATTTTTCTCATTTTGCTATGTCATAAACATCTCAAAACTCAACCAAACTCTCTCAAAAATGCTCGCCCACTGAACCTAATATCAGGAGCTTCTGGTACTGCGTGGCTCAATGTTAAAGCTCAGGGAAAGTGTCCTTCTGCTGAAAACTGGAGTAAAAGAGGACTTCATATAGCCCAGTAAATTGAACTTAAAGCCATAGCTACACAGTCAGTTGAACAAGGGAATTGATTTAACTGTAAAATAACCCAGAAGTCCCCCACCACATTAGTTTTCAGGCTGGTCAGGGGTGGGAGCACTTGTGTCTGCACAAGGGATAGCCACAGGGGAAGTGGCCAGGGTGCTGGGGCCAGGGGCAGGACTGCCCTTCTTCGCAGCAGCTTGGAGGAAGGTCAGATTGACTTGGCAGTGTAGCCACATCCTCAGCTCACATACCTGATGGTTGAACCTATCTGGAGGGTGCCACTCCCAAGGGCAAAAAAGAGCTTAAATTTTCAGGGCTCTGCCTTTGACATAACAGCCCATTTGGAGTCCCTAGAGACCGCAGTTCCCACCAGCATCCCTGGGCGCTCACATATCCTAGGCTGATCATGATTACACTGCACTTGTAACATTTTTGCTTTCACAGAGCAAGCCTACCACAAGGTTTTACTGTATTTGTTTTGCCATGGGAAGAAAAAAAGATCAGCATTGAAGAGGATGAGGCCCATTAAATATTCTGCTACAATGATTGTTTTTTGGCCTCATTTGCAGCAGCTTTCTTTATCAGGTGTGTAACTTCTTTGCCTGTTCTATAGCCCATGCATGTCAAGAATTTGTTATCTGCAAGACATTGTGCTCCTACTTCTAGAATAGCTGATACCTGGTACAAGAACTATTCTGAAGTGAAAAATATAGAAGACCTGATTATCCAATCTGTTAGCCAGTTTTGTCACTCTGTCTCCACAGATTTCTATGAAGATAGGAGATTTCTATGAAGATAGAAGGATAAAGCTGTTGGTTGGAGATCAGACCTTGCACTCCTGATGGCTTTTACTGAACAACTACAGTGTTACAAAGCACTACTGCATGAAAAACACCTCTGCTTCATTTTCTATTACTTGTCTGCCCTTAGCCAAACCCACCTAAAAATCTGCATTACCCCTTAGGTGATGAAACATCCATTATATCACACCTCAAAGACAGGAAGAGCAAAATAGGAATGCTTAGAAAATGCTGTGCTGTCTCCTCTGCAACATGGCAAAGCTCACACATTTAAAAATTGTAAACATATTCCAACTCACATTTATTCACATGTTACTGCTTTCATATTGATGTGGTGCAAGATACTGCTCATTTCAGATGGGGTCACCAACATACCCCAGTAAACTCTTGATATCTTTTACACCATGAATTAATACTGTACTCAGAACATTAATAAATACTTGAAAAGTCTGTAAATAACCTACACTGAACTCTTTTGTAAAATTATTTACCTTATTTAAGTGGATTTATTTTGGCATCAAAATAAATTATACCATGAACTGTAGATGCAACCATTCAGACAGATTTTTCCCACTTGTATGGTCTTTACCACTGCTGCAAGTCTGCCCAAATCCAGGATTGAGCAGAAACTGATGAAGAAATTCCAGGTCCAAACTGGATTTGATCTTTTGGCACTCTCTTCACTCCCATTAAAGGCAGTGGGTCTTGAAGGGATGCAGCCCATCCCAGGGAGCTCCTGTGGTCAGGTACTAAATGATCTGCTGCTCTGGACATCCCTCAAGCCAGGATTAAAAGCTGGACACTTCAAGCTCCTCTGAGATCTCTGAACACGACAAATTTCCTTCTGTGCATGTGTGTGCGCGTGCGTGTGTGTGTGCTACTCCCCAACCCCACAGAGCAAAACCAACCTGCCACACTAGGCATGCCCTGTGCTGGTCCCTGACTATGAACTTTAGACATAGCCTTCATGACAGGCATGGTTGCCATTGATAAGGCTGAAGGTAGCCAAGGAATGGTTGGTGCTCTTGAGGGAGGTCATTCGTGTGGTGCTCCTGGCCATGCTCTGAGAGCGGATGAGGAGGCGAGCTCTGCAGCAGAACAGCTGGTTGTTGAACTGTTTTCTAAAGCTCTTGCTGAGCAAGTAGAGAGCAAATGGGTTGACACAAGAGTTAGTGAAGGCCAGGATCCGGGCGCAGATGCTGGCAATGAAATGCAGCACTGATGTGTCCACCTCTGAGTAGTGGTAGGACCGGTATAAATAGATGATGTGAGTGGGAAGCCAGCAGAAGGCAAAGAGGCACACAAAGACCAGTACTGTCCTGGCCAGGCGTTTACGAGATTCAATCTGGAAGAACAAAGGGAAATGCAACAAAGGGAGATTAGCAACTCGCTTTGACCAGTAGCTGACTCTTTTTCCCTGTGTGGTAGCTTGGGGGCTAATGCATGCAAGGCAGCACAATGACAGCAGGGGAACTGGACTGCAGGTCAACACAGAGTAAAGAACCTTCCTTGCCTCTCCTCACCCACCCTTCCCCTAAAAATAAATGATTTTGCAAATTCATTAAATAATGAAATACAGTCTTTCTTTTCCTGTTCAGAGATAAACTTCCAATGGCTTGTCATTTAGTAAAACCCTCTCTCAGGTAACAAAAGTGCAGATGCCATCATTAATTATCTGCTAGGATAGGAGCCTGGGTTACTTCACAGAGCCCAGAGGCAGGACTTTTTACCTTGGGGCCATGTGGTATATGTACACAAATGTGCTGCCAACTGCTCATGGCCTGCAGAGACCAAGTGCAGTACCTGGAGGCCAAAGGAACTGGAGAAACAGAAAGAGAAAAGTCTATATTTAGAGAAACAAGGCAGTTCAGAGGTTGGCCCTTCAGCTGAAAGAGCTGGGGCCATGAGGAGTAGACGATGTAGGTGGTGAATAGATAGACGATCATCTCTCTAGCAAAATTTGAGCTACATTAGAAGGAGGTGTGTTTTTACAATATCAGCTAGCAGGCAATATAACCTTCACACAGACAAGCCACCCTTTTGTTTTATTTAGATGTAAAGGCTTGGAGTCAACCCAAGGGTATTGCTCAACTGTAGTGAACTGAGGTAAACCGTACTTTTCCTTTTCTCCACCAGCATTGCACACTAAGGTAACAGCACCACTGAAAAACACATCTTTCCTCCTAATGAAGAAACGAACCATGCCAGAGGTCAGGCAAAGGAAGAAGACAGACAGAGTTGTCCGGAAAAGCCTGCTGGAATACACTGCACCCTGGGTGAGTTGCACAGCCAGAAGTTTGCAGGCACAGAAAGTATAACGCCGCTGCCTTTTCAGGACTTTGTATCGTTCTTCTCTCTGGTAATTCCTGCACTTCTTCCCAGACACTTCTGTGCAATTTGTTGCCACCTGCTCCCTGGATTTGAGTGTGATCTCAATGGCTTGAAACTCCACATGGCCCTTAGGGACCCCTGCCCTTGCTCCAGCTTTCAGGCAGCTGCGACGCCTAGTCAAGTTCTTGGGCTGCCCCTAATTGTCACTCAGTGGGAGTTATGGCCAAGGTGAAAATAAATCAAAGAAGGGCAGCATGGATGGGAAAGGGTAATGCAGATTTTGATCAAAGTTTGATCGTTTCATTTTTCTGAGGAAAATTGTCCTTGGTTAAAAGTCAGAGGATGAGGTCTCAAAAATGTGAAACTTCCAGAAAATCTTTTTTGTAGAATTTTCTCCTCCCTTTAATATACCACTGTTCACATGGCCACATGTATTGTTTTGCTGGTAGTGTACCACATTTGGGGCAGGCTTTGTGCTTTGTGTGTGGCTCTGAGAAGTCCTCCTGCCCATTTTTTATTATTCACCTGCAAGATTGCACATTCTCACCTCCCAGGCTGTAGAAGTAAATCAGAAATTTAGCAGCTCACATAAGCTGATGTTTGCTCAGGGCAGCAGCAAGCGGGGAGCAGGCAGGAGAGACCTGGCAAGCCCATTTTGACTTTATTTTGTGCCCCTTTAATGGCACCAACTGAAAATCAGCCATTGAGCTTGGAAAGGATTGACATGTACCAGATGATAATGTCTCCAGAGAGTGGGCTGAAAATTAAATCCTTTGAGAACAGGCTCTCCACAGCTGAACCATGTATTCTTTTTAAATGTATCCTTAATTTGATACAGGGCTACTGAAGCTACATCTGCACTATAAAGAAAGGAAGCAACGCAATAAAGAAATCAATACCAGTTATCTCAGATGGAGACCTATAGCTCCCAAATGCACTGCAGGACTGGATGATGGACTAATGGTGCTAGACTGCAGCCTGTCCTTTTGCTTTCTTTAGAGTTGTCTCCCCAAAACCAAAGGGCGAAAGGGCTGCTTTTACTACTCACTTTACTGTCTCTAATCAAAACAGTCATTGAATCAGCAGAAAAAATGGCCTGCAGGGGAAGAAGATTTATGCATGTTCAGAAAGTAAAAAGAATAAGGATTTCATGAGTTGCACATCATTTAATGGGCAGAAAACACAGTTTTCCGCCCCTGCTGTTTCACCTTATCATCAGAAGGCCACATGAGAAGATTATGTTAGGGCAGCCTAAGGTGGAGATGTGAGCTTGGAGCAATTATATGGACATTCATTCAGTTGAAGAATGGCTTGTGACAGTTTAGTTTAAGTTGAAGCACTCCTCGGTTGAAAGGAAGGGCATATGCCAAGGTAAATAAGTTGTTTAGAAACAAGTTAGCCTGCTGCTACTTTCTTAGTTAGACAAGCCCAAGGCTCAAATGTATCTGAATTTAAGCAATGATAAGATACCCAGTTGCTCATGTAGAATTTGGATTTCCTTCTGGAGATGAATCTTTTTCCCTACAGTTGTTTAGGAGTAGTCAAGAGCAAATAGCCTCCAGCTGAAAGTCTGGAGTTAGACTGCCTAAATACAGGTTAACTCCTCTCACTTGGTGCTGGACTCATACATTTTCAATCACACATTTTCAAACAGTGCATGAGAATCACTTGCAACACTCGCGTTCCAGCTGAGCCACCCTGACTGATAGCTCTGCTGCAGGACAGTCAGGGGAGTTTTGTGAAAAGCCCCATTCATGAGCGACAGAAACAGAGGTAACACTGCTTACAAGGGTGAAAAGGGCAGTTAAAAGACTGCGTTAGTACAGAGGAAAAGGCCTGCTTATATAAATCGAAGACTGACTAATGTAAAAACTGAAGCTACTAGCTATTGGACCAGAAGGAGATTGACAGAAATCTGCCTTATTAGAAGGCAAATAACAAGTGGATAGGCTATTCTGTCCAACACCACTCTTCTCTGGAGACCACAGAAAAAGTAGCATTTGTAGAGGGAGAATTAAGCCTGAGGGATTTCACAGAGAGAAGACAGACTGTCCTTTTCTCCTGAGATTTAGCCTTGATTTCCACACTGCAAAGATCACATCATCCACAAGACTTGTAATTGCAGTGCACCTGTGGAGACCCCACACCACTGCTGCTGTGAGGACCCAACGCCAGGGTCCCAGAACAAAGCCCACACCGTTCTGCTCCGTCCTCCTTCCCCGAGGCTTTTGTGACCAGTCTCCACTCTCCTGCCCTTCTCCAGTTTGTACTGGTGTCTGAACACTGCACAGCACTAGCAGAGCAAGCTCCTGGGGATGAGCTGGAGTGGCTGCAAGCGTGGAGAGGCATTGCCACTCTCACAGGCAGCTTTGCACCCCGCCGTCCTCCCTGACCAACTAGTGCATCCTGCACCAGGAGGGCTGGCACACAAGCTGCCTCCTGCACTTGCATCCCTTCACTGTGCTATTGCTTTGTCCCTTCTGCTTTTTCATTCCTGAAAACTGAATAGCAGACGCAGCGTTTTGCTCTGTGTGAAGAGGGACCACTTTGCAGAACAAGATTTTATCCAAGATCTTCTCTCTGATAAAGCAACTTTGAGAAGTTTTTTCTTCTGTGTAACTCCTCAGCTTCAATTTCAAAACACCATCCTTAGCTCTGCCTCTTTTCTTGCATCCTAGTCAATACCTCCCCAGACTTTGGCATGAGTTCCCTGCTGTGTTTGCCATGGTAACCACACTGCCAAAGTCCCTGAACTTAGAAACATGAGAAGATTTCTTTAACTGTTTAGTGTTGTGCCATGACAAGTTTGTGTTCAATCGTTTTGATTCTTTAAGACCATTCAGTCTATTAAAATTAGCACAACAGATGCATGCTGTCCAAGTATGAATTTCCCTCTATGCAGTCCAAACCAGCACACTCTTAACTCCCCTTAACTTGTTAACTCTTAAGAAGGAATGAGGATTTTTGAGGAAAATAAAATCTGTACCTGTTTCCTCACATGTATATTTCCTTCCGCGGGGATGTTGTAAGCGCTCCGGATCAAATTCTTAGCAATGAAATAATAATATATTGAAATGACAGACAGGGGAATGATATAAAAGATCAGAAATGATGCCATTGAGTGAATTTTGGGATGTAGCCCGTCAGAATGTGGGTAAGGAGCACAGCTGATGAAGGTTTTATTAGTGCCTTTGTCATGGAAGGGGTGCAAATCAGAAAACACAGCTTCAGGAATGGCAAGCAACATGGAAACAATCCAGATTATAGCAGCTCTCATACAAATCTTCATCAGTGCATGGGATGCTTGGATCTCCATTGGTCTTACTATAGCTTTATACCTAAGAAAAGAAGAAAGAAATCATTTACTGACCTCAACACTGATCAGTTAGAATACTTGGGCAATTTATTTGTGCTTGTCATTCATAGATCCCTTCCATCTATAAAAAGCATACAAAAATCATTTTTACTCATGGCTGACAAATTTTTTTAAATGATGTTTTAAATTTCAGTTTTTGATGGATTCCTCATTTCAAAGCAGAGCCACCTGACATGAGTTCATTCAGTTTCATGTGTATTGATTCTCAGTTTATTCAGTTTGCAATTGATCTGACAAAGCACAGTGCTGCTTGACATTAATATGTATATGTCCAAATAACATAAAGATAGGAAGTGTAATCATAGGGTTCTATTGAAAAACATGTGACAATTTACACCCCTTCGCAGAACACTGTTCAGGGAAACTAGAGGGGTTACTGAATTTGCAGGCATTGCCACATATTTCTTTTAGAGCTGTGAGTACACAGCCTTTTGCAAGCCAACTCTCATGTTTTCAGAGGCTGCAAAGAGCATGTTGCCCATTTTGATTGCTGTTTGGTGGTGTAGTTGACATTTGTCAGTTGTCCATAACTCAGTATAGCCAGAGCTGCTAACTGACTTGCTTAAAGAAAAGTATTGCTTGCTATGCTAAATACATAGATGACAGTTTTTGATTTGCTATTTTGTCTTTCACAAATTCAGCCTTTCACAAAATTGTGTTTTAGAATCCAAGAAAATGACAGCAGCAAACTTATTTGAACCTGATGTGTGGAATGGGAAGACCAGAGAACAAAAGAGCCCTGGTCTGGCAGGAATGGACACTACAGATAAATTACAATTCACACAAATATTTAAGGAAAACTCCAGAAGAAAAAAAATAGGAAGAAATATCTACGACTTTCATAAATTATTATACAGGTTCACTATCATAACAATTACAGTCTTGCTATTTCCAGTGAATTGCTCTGTTGGATGTTCTTTCCAGGATCTACCTCTCACACTGGCCATGGCTCACTTGGCCCTTGGTCTCTGTCCGCTCTGTGGGGTTGCCAAGACCCTGGGCCCTCAGCTGCCCTGGCCTGTTTTTGGCGTGGCAGTGCACTTGCCCAGTCCCCATGTGGCTGCTCCAGAGTATGTTTCTCAGCTCCTTCCAGGGTCCCAGCTCTCCCACTGGTTGAACTGGGCCCTGAGATGGGAGCGGGGGGTAGTGAGTATAGCACTCTGCCCAAGACATGACAGCACACGCCAGGACTCAGCCGCCCGGCAGCCTGAATATGAGCTCCAGGCACATGGCATACATGTGTGACAGGTGCCCTATATACTGTAGTCTGCATTACCATAAAGCTTATCATTTTATAGGTGAGTCTATCAGTCATACACTGTTTTTTTTTTTTCCGCAGAATTGCTTCACTTACAGGACAACCACACATTCAACCTTGAGTTAGAAACACTCTGCTTAGCACACCTCATCTCTCTCTCTGTGTGTATATATATGTGTACATATGTATGTCTGTATTTTTATATGCATACATGTATATTTATATAGAAATATATATAAATATGTACATATAAACTTTATATTTAAAGACTGTATCTGGACATCTTCCCATCTGCAGACGTTTCTCCATACGCTCCCATGGGTGTCTAGAGTAGCTGTTTTTCAGCCCTTTAATGGCCTGCAGACATCATGCTCATTAGTCTTTTGTTTAACTGCTTATTTGCCAAGCTCTCCCCTTTGCTATAGCTATACAGCTATAGTAGCCAGACACAGTATTTTTCATGCTTGCCTAGCACTGCTTTAACTTGTACTCTGAAGTTGGAGGTTAAGTGTGCTACAACTGTTGCAGTAATAAAATGGAAGAGATAGGCAGATTACTAAAACAATGCAGCTAAAATAGCTTACGTTATAATCTGGTTCACCAGTTATATATTATTGACAGAAGCACTAGCTAACTGAAAATCTTCAGTAAACCTTAAAGAGAATAAATACAAAAGGAAACGAATTACATATCAAGGTATCAAAAAATTTAGTTAATTCCAAGCTCCTTCTCTAGGTGTTTATTGTATGCTTATCATCATGGCATATTAGCATAATTATTTCAGTAATTTTCTTATATATAATGTAGCCAGCTGAGAGAATATTTTCCAGTGTTAATTTCCAGTAATGTGAATGAATTGAAATATACAGAGAAAGAGAGATTCTGTTTTATTTTTACGAACATAAATAGATTAGGAAGAGTCAGAAAATGAATCCATTTCAAGTTATTAGCACATTTTATTTAGAGATGGCATTTCCAAACAATATAATTTTGAAAGAACGTAATTACAAATGGCTAGGAATGCTGGCACTGATTATTAGGCATTTAGTTTATTTTATAAAGCCTGCTACAACAGATATAAAGAAGATCTATGAAAGGTTTGGGTTGCCAGGATCTCAGTGTAAACCCAAATCATGAGGTCAAAAGTACAAAAAGATAAACTGGAAAAAAAGAAGCTAGAAAAAAAGGTTTTGAAAATGTAGGTTCTCAGACATAGGAACATGGGTACATGTTTTCTTACAAGGCTGACAGTTGAATCAAATTATTTTGCTGACTATCTGTATGACTTACTTTATGGTGAGCTAACTTACTCAGAGATCTTCAGTAATTTATTTTCATCTGAGTATTAATGCTTAATTGGTCAGTATTGACCTAATGGGAATCTTTATTTCCAGCTGCATTACTGCTATTTTAATGAGTCTCTCCCTAGCTTATGTTTCAACAGCCCTATTTTCCCACATCAGTTTTGGTTCTGACTGCAGAAGTTTATTCTCTGCAGGGACACACTGGTGTGTGCACAGGCCATCTCCCAGCACTGGGGCTGGGGGGGCTCTGGAAGAGCTTCCTGTTGGTCTGTGCTCAGAAAAAGAAAAAGCTGCATCTCTCGGCTGATTAGTGAACACAGCTCATTTCCTTACTCCTCTACTTTTCCACACTACTTTCAAGAGGGGCCAATCCTGAATTTTATAATTTGGTTAAAATTTCTTAAGAATTGGAGCAAGGTGGACTGGTTTTGAGCAGCAACTAGTCCTGTTTTTCAGCATCTGTATTTTCAGCTTATGTGTCAAATATGATTTCAAGCTTTCCACAGCTTGTCCAGTGCCTCTTCTTTTTTTAACGAGCTAGTCTTTCCCTTATCAGCTGCATCAGGAGCTACATGCCCACTCCTACTCAGAAAAAGAATAGCTCTGGGAGCCATTGCTACTTTTCCTGCTAAATGGCTGGGCCTCCGCATGCGACAGCAAGCTCCCCCCATCCCGCAGAGATACTCTGCTCTCCCCTGGGCCATCGCTAGAGAGTTTTGCCATGCCTGGGAAAAGCTGTGATGTTCTCCCCCAAATTGCTGAGCACAGTTTTTCCTGCTCTGCACAATCAAATCAGTTGTGATCAGCATCACAGCAACGAGCTCAGTCTTGGACACTTCTGATTTCTATGATAGGCCATCCCTGTGAGACACGAGCAATGTCTAATCCATGCCATTTGCATCTCCAGCAAAGAGGTTTTAACTCTTAGCATTGTTAGCACTACAGCACTTCACACTGTCTCCTGTGAAAAGTACAGGTGGAGAGTAAGAAGCTCAGGTGTAAATGGCCACCCTGTGGCTGACTGAATTTGGATGAATTTAGATGAATCCAGTTCCCCATATCTGCTTTAGACCATGGGGGTGCAATGCATCTACCTTCCTAAAACTATCTGAGAGCAAAGCATCTACCTAGGCTTCTGCTATAGTCAGTGGAGAGAGAGGCAATTCCAGGGGTAATTCCTCCAGTCCTGAAACAGACATCTGAGAGGGGTGGAGTGGTAAATCCTGGGGAGTTGCCTCTCTTTCCACTTTCTGTAGAGGGAGTCTGGGCAATGAGAGGACTAGCTTCATAGGCAATTTCAGGTGGCTAAATTTAGGAGTGAGCCTGAGGTACTTAACTTTCCCATACTTAGCTTCCAGCATTTGAATAATCCAATCCACTTTGAAGAACACTTTGATGAATATGTCCACACACCTTGGCGGAGTTATGGACCTAAGTGGCCAGCAGAGTGAGTGCTTATGCAAAGTTCTTACACAGTGTTATTTTCAACCCATGCAGTATTATGAGATCTAAGAGTATGTGTCACATTAAACTCAGATTGTCTGCAATGAACCCCGCCATGGCTTTGGGTTTATCACCTCTGCTTCCTCTCCCATTCCATCTCTCTCTCTCTTTAATTGTTGTATGATACTGCTGTGTTTCAGGTGAACTCCCTTCCCAACCTGCTCTTAAAGAAATTCTTAAAAAAGAATAAAAATCAAAGATATGATTCATGCACCACAATAAAGGCCAAAGCTTAAAAAGAAAAATGTGCCTTCTGAATACTCAGTTGAATAAAAAAATGATATAATTAAGAACTTGTGTCAACTGAGATCTCTCTCCAGTTTTCAAATGGCCCAGATGAAAATGACTGGGTTGCTGATTTGCTGGAAATATGAATGAAATGCTGACCTTTGCTGTCACTCAGTCTTTGGACTTCTCTGTTCCCATTGCACTTGCTAGGCTGCAACCTACCTTGCACACTGCAGCTACAAATGACTTTCTGGCTGGGACAAATGCTGGTGTTCTCTGTGTTTCAGGGTCTCATTCTCTGCCATCACAAATAAATTACACATGGGATTTCAAAAAAAAAAAAAAAGAAAAGAAAAAGAATCAGCCCATCATTTTAAATCCACTTAAGTGCAATAATCACAGGAAAACCTCAGAAGTATTGGCTAGGAGTTTTGGCCAAGAGTGAACATCTCTTTGTAAGGCTCTGGCAAATAAAAGCTGTTCCCCAAGGTGCCTTTAGGATTCACCCCACAGGGGAATTCACACCTTCACCTTCTGTAACTGCTCTGATGTGGTCCCTATTCTCAAGAGTCAGTCTCCAAGCCTCGGAGGAGGAACCTGGTCATGGAGCTGCTTCAGCCCAGTGGCTCAAGCTGCACAAAGGATTTGTGGGAAGGCTGGCACTGTGCGGCACAACATGACTCCTCCGCTTTCTGCGACAGGGCTAGCAGGGGCTGGGCCAGTGCTACCTGGGCATCCTAATGAAACCTCACCCAGTGCAGGGTCTTTGACAAAAGAATTCAGTAGCATATGGTGCACAGTCATTTCTCAACCTAATCCCAGCAACCAGAATTCAATTTCTGATTGAATTTGTTATAACTGATAGAATTAGAAAAAGTATTGGAGAAAAGATTGGTAGGAGCCCAAAGAGTGTTTGCTTCTCCATTGAATCCTGGCAAACATCCTGTATCTGTCACTTAAGATCTGTATTGTGCTCATTGGATAACTGTTTCTCACCACTGAAATGACTATAAATTGCTAAAATGTGACACACACAAGGTTTTGTGTGATAAGTATTTTTCCCACCAAGGCTAATATGTCAGTGAAACTGTGGAAAGCTGTGTCATTATCCTTGTGTTAATTATAATGTTACTAACGATGACATCACCAAATGTACTCTCAAACTTTGACTATGCAAACACTGGTTAATACTATACACTTATTCCCAAAGCCACAACTTTAAATATAAACACAGAAGCATTTTTGTCACAAGAAAAACAGTTGCAGATATATTCTCCAAAGCCACTGATCAAAATAAGGCCCCAAAAGAATGTCAGTACCCTAGATGCAGCTTCTCAGCTCATGCAAAGTATTTTAGCCATTTCTGTGCTCCACAACTGCGCAAAGAAAAAATACACATCAGCTGAAATATAAACGGACTTTGCCCTCAAATTCATAGTGCCTGTATGCTCCTAAGCACAGAGATACGAGGGGTTGCTTTTGCTCTTACATTGGCAAAGAAAGTACCTTATCCCTAAAGTGGCAGCAGGCCCAGTGTGTCCCTCATGTTTTTTTCCCTGTCACCTTCATCCACTTACTTGCTGCCAGCTACATCAGTCACAAAAATCAAAATAAAACAGCTAAAGCTCCAGAGGGAAATCAGTTCTTTTTCTTTGGATTTTAAATCAATTGAGCTCTATATGTCTCACTTTCTGTTTTCTGCTTCTTTAAGGAGGTATTGCTATATTGTGTGGGGAAGCTGGTGCTGTAGGCAGCCTAGCTTGCTTTCTGTTTTCTGACTGTTTTGTACTAATGCCTTTCTCCCTTCTCTTATGTCAGTAACTAAAACTAATATATATTCCCTCTACAACAGCCCTCATTGAGTGCCTGATAGGTATGGGTGACAAATAGCAAGATGGGCTTTTTAAACTGGGAGATATCACCTGTCTTTACAAGTGCCAGGTCAGTAAACCCTAATTTCAGCCAATATCACTAGTGTCTTTTTTAATAATAATAGTTCCTCTGTGACCATGAACTTAGGGATATATGGTACAACATATCAAGGTGAGACTGCAATTTCTGCCACTGGTAATGGCAAACGTCCCTCCCTTATGGCAACAGGAGGCATCTGCAAAAGTGGATGTTCACACAGGCAGCTCACCAGGGATGTTCCTTGTGACCCAATAGGACAGCAAAGCTTTTATAGCAGCATTTACATACATCCCTCTCATTTATTAAATGTACCTTAAAAAGAGGCACTGAAGTGCTCTCGTATCTCCTTCTCCCTCATTTTTTTCTGCAGTAGGACTGGAGCAAGAGAAAATGGCTGAAATAAGCTTTCTCACAGAGCACTACTCTTTTTTTTTTTTTTTTTTTTTTTTTTTTTTTACAGTCCTGAAGATACTTCCCCCAGCCGAACGTCTTCCCTCCACCTCCCTTCCAAAGCAAATGGGTAGTCGTGTTACGCACAGCAAGGCCCTGTGGCTCTACAAAAAAGCTGGTGAGAAATATCTGAAGTGAAAAAAATCCTCTCCATCCTTCCTACAGGGAAAAGGAATTCTGCCACTCTGGAATGGATTTGCAGGAGTACTTTAGAGTTAATGCAAGTTTAAATAATATCATCCATTACTATGTCTTACAGAGCGTTTACATAAGAACATCCTGGCCCCCACTCCTGAATTTGTAAAAACGTCTGAAAAAATAAGTGCCTTAAAAACTGTTCAAACAAAATTTCTGAAAGCTTGCCTGTCTTTGCTTCATGACCAGCCCCATTGCTTAGACTGCAGCAGGCTGGCAGACAGATTTGTTGTCTCTCAGACCTACTTTATGGTTTCTGTTTTTGTCTGAAGTTAGAAAGCCACTTTCAAGCTTCTGAATCTGTTTTAATTAAGCTCTAATTTGAGATATTGAGCTAATGTGTACCTGAAATTTAAATAAAAAGCGGGGTTTAGTTGGAGTGGACTGAAGTCTTAGAAAAATAGCTGTGTGGATTACTGTGAAGTAAGAATGCTGCATTCTTCCCAGCTCTAGAAGATGAGCTCCTGAAATTGCAAGTGCTTGCTATTGTAATGATGAAAGAACAGCTTTTAGTCAGTGCATTCCCATATTTCTGTTCCCACCTGAATCCAAAAGAGGAAAAAAGCATGTACAATTCACAGTTCATCTGATCCTGAGTCATCTGTTCTGATTTGTAAGCTTAATGTGTTCACCTTGATCTGGTCTGGCCTATGAACGTAGTGAATGAAAATCTTCTCATTAAAAATTTGTAATTATGTTCTGCCAGTATCACATTATTGTTTTGTCTACGTAATCTGAAGAACTGTCACAATTATCATGCAAAAAGCCTCAAGCAACAAAGGAAAACTTGATGCTATATGAAGACTGCATAAATGAGACATATGGAATCTTGTTGAGTGTAAAGTACAATTTTGAAAGCAATGAAAAAGTCTTTCTAAGTATCTGAAGAAATTTATGAGAAATACAATGCCCCAAACTTTCTTTATTGTTTCCACCATGAACACTATGAATATTTATAGTTCGAAGACAAATAATTCAATAAATCCACAAAATTGTTAGACTGTCTAACCCATCAACACACTCCTGCAATCTATTTTGGGTCTATCTGCTTTCAGCATACTTAGTTAAGATTACGATTATTATGCATGATTCTTGGGTAAACATCTGTTATTAAAATCTTTATTTTAGTAAATTGCATATGGGCACAAAGACATCTCTAATGGGCTAGTCTTAACATACATTGCCAGGTGCTCTATTAATTAACATTTCAATGGAAAAAAAAAAGATGCAGTGATGGAAGTGGCATAGTTCTTACTTTTTGAAGCCTGAGTTCAAATTTCAGTCCATATTCCTGCATACTGCTACGCCATCCTGGAATCTGGATTAATAAGAATTTCAGTCTAGGAATGACTCAGGTGAGAGTGAGAGTAGAGACAGAGCATTTTAGACAACATTTAAATTACACTGGTATATTTGGGAAGTAAAGCTTAAACAGTAACCACTTAATAGTAACTGTCCAGAGCACAAACCATTCCATGAATTAACTATAGATATGGAAAACGATGGATGGTAAGGTTACTACAGGAATTAATGGGAGTTCTATGGACGATGCTTTCCTTATTAGAAAGTGCCCCTTGTACCTAGGGTAACTATTCTCAGTGGATGATCTTCAGCAAAGTCTTTGAATGAAGCCCTGATCCCAAGTCAATGATTTCAGTGGGAACAGCCTAGCGGTTTGATACAGGTTTTGCAATTGGACTTGAGACTTGTCATCTGAGGGAGGGATGGTACCCATTATTTTAAAAACACCATTTGACTTCAAAACTAGTGAGTTCCCCCATACAGCCAATACTTCAGCTTGACATGTTTCTCAGCATCAGCCATCAGTATAACTGACTGGGAAAGTAAACGTATAGTGGGCAACACTAACAACACATAAGTAGTTGAGCAGTAGCTTCTCCACCTTGCCCTGAAAAAGCTCTGCCAGGAAAAAAGCTACTCTGACTGAGAGAAAAGGTGGAGTTGTGATAAAACCTCAAAGGCATAATTAAAAAAAACAATATACAATAGATGGGAAAAAAAGCAAACGTAAATGACAGCCAATATCGGAGTTTAAAAATGTAGGTGCCTGATAAGGGAAGCTGAAGGAGCCAACACAATATCAAAGGTCACTGTATGACAGACAAATGTGCATTTTTAAATATATCAGGAACAAAAAAATCAGTAAGTCAGCTATACATGTAAATGGTGAAAGTATAAACGATGACGGAGACAAGGCGGAAAGCTATCGCTAGATATTAATCTTTAAGAATAAATGCAGAGGAGGTATCCACACCATGTGTGCAGTGCTGTAGATGTAGTAGCAAGCTTGCCAGCCGTATTCAGGAAGATGTGAGCCAACATCTGCTAACACAAAACATTTTCACACCAGCAGGCCTGAACAATTTACACCTAGGAGTATTAAAGGAACCAGACAGGGAACAACTATAACCACTGGTGTTTGTTTTTCACAAACCTTGAAGAACTAGAGAAACTCCCAAGAACTTGAGAACTGGCTCCAAGTTGTGAAGTTTCGAAAGGTGAAAGGTGTGAACAAGGAAACTGCAAGTATTTGGATTGCCTGAGATCAACTGCTGACAGAATAATGGAGCTGTAAATACTACCAAGAAATTATGATTAACATCAGTTTCTATTGTTTAATGCATGATAGATTTTGTCAAAACAAATTGCTTCCTTTCTTTCTTTACAGGATTATCAGTCATGTGAAAAGGATGTGGGCCACATTGGCATGTAAGGGAGGTGCAGCACGTGTGGTCATCTTGGCAAGGGTAATCTTGCACATGGATAAGTGCCCAGGCACGTGTGGTTTCCCCTCCCCCATCCATGCTCACATGATCCATGCCCCTCTCCCATGGGATGGGGATGAAAGTAGCAGTAGTGAGGCCACAGCCAGGCCAGGGGGAGCGGTGCCAGACAGAGACCTTGAGCCCCATGGCCTCACCAGCAGGCTCCACAACAGGTCTCCGAATGTGCTTGTACAAAGGTGCCAGTGCATGGAGCCATCCCTAGCCTGGCTCCTGGAAACTAACTCCGGCTGCAGTGCTCTTTGCTGCATTTATCAGCTCTCTCCAGCAAGCTGTAAAACTTTTGCTGGGAAAGTTTGCAGATGGCATGGTGGCTGACCAGACTGCAAGAAATATCAGAGAATCATTGGGATAAATGACCATAGTCTAACAGAAGCCACATCAAAGTGCAAAATAGTATATCTAGGACCCAAGTGGACATGTTATGCCAACAGACTGAGGGTCTTTCAAGGAAAGAGGTGAGCAAGAGAAGACCTTAGAGCAACTCTGTAGTGCAGCTGAGAAAATGAAATATCTCGTCATTCTTATGGTGTCAGGGCTTTAGAAAAAAGTCTGGTATGCTTAACTGATGCTTAAGTCCTTTCTGTAACTTTGTAAAGACAGCAGTCATAAGAGACTGTCACTTCCATATAAACTTTCAGCTCCATTTTGAGGCAAAAGTCTAATGCAATACTTGGCTGTTATTATGTTATTAGTCAGATTATTATTAGCAATGTGGCAGTAATGTTGTCTCCGGTGCTGACAGTGCTGTAGAACCATGCTGAATGCTCTGCTTGTTGTATTGTCTACTTTTAAGAAGGACATCAAATATTGGGAAGAGTTTGAAGCAGGCTCTCAAAAGGAGACAAGAGCAGAGAAAGTAATTTTAAGTCAGTTTAGCTGAATGGTGGCTTTCAAGGATGACCACCATGTGAAGGTATTTTCACAGTGAGAAAAGCAGAAGTGAGGGATATTTCCATCCTACTGAGAAAGGTGTAGGCAGATAAAGTGGTTAGAGGTCAGACAAATTTAGATTTGAAACATGACATCATTTCTAAGCAGTGAGAATAACAGGTTGCTGGAGACACTTGTGGAGGACAGGTTGGTATCTGCATCATTAGTCAGAGTACTTAGGAAGATGTCTAGTGTCATTGAAATGACCTGTTTTGATCCAGGCACTAATAAATATTCAGCAGCCTCTGTGCATGCAGGTGGGGTGTGAGAAGAGTTATTGAACTGGATGGCCAGAGCAGCTGGTGCTGGTGTGGCATCTTAATCTCTGGCTATCCCAGGTCATTTGACAGGCTATAACTAAATCTCATGTTTCAGGGCTGTGTGCAAGTACCAAGAGATAATTTTTCCTCTTGGTGTGTCACAGTACTGTTTTCCCTCCTGCCTTCCCATGGAGCTGCAGAGACCAGCTGTAGCAGGAGAGCAGGTGAGGACAAGACGAACAGAGCTGTGAGGATGCATCTCCCTTAGATGCTCTGCAACTTCCTGCACTCAGGTTAAACTGATCACCAGACTGAGGTCAGGAAGGTAGTTTCTTACAAGACACTTCAGCTTTCTGCCTTCCTCTACAGCACATGATCTGGCTTACTGCTAACGTGTCTTTCAGTGCCTTGCCACCACAGGGGGCCCAGGAGTCACCCTCAGTTTCTGCTCTTCTGGATGCTGAAATTCACTGCTCTGCCTAAGATTGTACACAGAAGATGTATGGGGGGGAAATGAGCAGACTGCTATGGACAGCAGGTCAGACAGGATTTCATGGCTCCTGGTATCTTAAATAGTATGATGTGAGTCGAGCACATTGATGCAGAACTGGTGAGAAACCACCCAAGAAGACCCCACAGGGTTAGTGTTAGTGTCACTTTCCAAAATAAAAAGAAAACAGGTTATTGCAGAACCTGTTTGTGAGCAAAGCAACTGTTGGATGTGTCACTGCTTATACTGTAAACTGTACAGCCCAGGCTGCCCACATCTGCTTTTTTTAGCTGAACTCTCTAATGCTGTTTTGTGGCCAGGATGTTGTCCACATCTGAACAGCAGGTACTAATGCCTGAGCTGATGTGACCACCGTGGGCTCATCACCCGGCAGCAATGATGACCTCCCAGCCTGCTGCATTCAATCTGACACACAGCCTGCAAATTCTCTGCAGCCAATTCCTCTCCCGGTTAACAGTATGTACAGCACCTCGTACCATGAGACCATGACAACCGATTGGGGTTTTTAGGTTTTACTGAAATGTAAACAATAGGTAATCCAACTTTTCTTCCCTTTGATTGCTTAAATATTGACAGTCTCCAGCACATTAGTACTGACTTTGCCCTCAGATCTGCGCACCAGTCCCAGTGATATAAATGGAAGCTGTAATGTTCCTGGTATTAGAATCACATCTATCATGTTTTAGCCATCTGCTCTGGCTAATCAAGATATTCAGAAAGTTTGTGCTGTTTGCTCTGTTTCTCTTGGTGCAGATGGATGCAGGGGCTGAGGAAATGCAGGCTAAAAACAAGAGTGTTATGAGTGTTTATATTGTGTTGACACAGTGGCCAGCAACACAGGATCTAAGATTCTGTCCATCAGCTGGAAGAGAAGTGTGTGTCCATCTGCACATGCACCGTGCACTCAGCACAGGAAGAGCAGCTGCAAGGAAGAAAGCAAATAGCTAGGATCCAGTCCCCCTCTCCAGGAGAGGCTGCCCAGTGCTTCTGTGGAAGCAAAAGCTTTGTGTGGGGACTTGAAGCCCCTCAGATTTTCTTATTTGATGTGGAAGAACTGATGTCCTGGCTTAGGTTGTGTCCATGAATGCAAAATGTAAATGCAGAGGTATCATTCTGCCATTTGCATAGGCTAGATTAGGGGTTGTCTTGGTATTTCAGAGTGGCTTTCTCCTGTTCAAAACCTTCCTGATGCTGCACAGTTAATTATATCACAAGTAAATTGCCTGAAAATAGTTCCTCAGTGACCTTAAAGGGTTTTCATGAATGCTGTGGCTAGACTGCCTGGAATAAATTAATAACCACTATGGACCTGTCATTTCACAACTGATGGCATTTAAAGAAAAGTGTCTTTCAGTAAATCAAGAATCTACACTGTGGAAAACCAGTCTGGCTTTCCATAGCTTTTTTTTTAGTGTGGCACACTTCTCTTAATTCTCTTGTGGAAATATACTACAGCAATTGTAGAATAATACAAATGAGGAATGAACTGACATGTAGGTATTACTCCTTTTTTGTCATTGTACATGTTGTTAATAGCAGAGGCTGAAGACACCCAGAGCACAGAAGAGAGGAGCCCAACAAACAAAGATTTTTGCATATTTAAAAGTATCTTTCTAGAAGCTCTGGATCTCCTTCTTTCCCTTCACCACTGTCTTTTGGGGGAAAGGATTGGGTTTTTTGTTTCTTAAATAAATAAACTGTCGTATGAGTTTTATAAGAACATCGGAAGGCTGTGTCTGTGACCTCTCCAAGGGACACAGCAGTGCCGGAAGCACCGCTGCATCCCTACATTCAAGTGCTGAGGTTAACATTTCCAAAAGTGATCTCAATTTCTAACTTCTTCATTTCAGTTCTCAGAAGTGCCACCCTACCGCAGTTCCTGCCTTTGAGAGCTGGTCTTGCCAACATAAGCAACCTAACCTCATGTTCATAAATTGTCCCTGTGTGTCTATCCACACTAAATGATACTCCTTTCTGCGACTGGCTAGCTGGCAGATCCATGTGGCAGACATTCCTGTAGTTTGCCAACACTAAAATCTTGATAAGCCAAAGCGCTTAAAATAAAGATCCATTTGCAAACTCCAGTTATGCTTTGCATTTACTCTGCCATGTGCTTGTAAAAACAACATTACTTCAGGAAGGTTTCACTGCATGAGCACCAGGTCATTTGGTTTTTTACTATCTCAGAAAAACAGTGGGGAAGTATGATCAGTACTTGACAGCTTGGGTAATTCAAATGCAAATATATAAACCCTGTCAGTCATGGAAGAAATAGTCAATTAAATAAAGACATTTTCCATGACAAGGGCAATTAAATGGGCTGATTTTCCTCTTACCTCACAAAGACATTTTTTAATTCCTTAATACTTGCTGAGCCAGTCTTGGCTTCTCTGCCATCTGGGCTAGCGGCCCAGGTGTGTTCGCTCTCACAGCATGCCTTTCCACCACTTACACTGACAAGGAGGGCAGGCAGGTAGGCAAGCACACTCAAATGCCCTCCTTGTGACGATGTGCTGAGCAGTAGCAGAAGAAATCTTCTGCCTTGACAGAGCACAACAACAGCGCAGAAAGATGTCCTTCCACTGCCAAATTCATTTACAGTCTCTCTAAAACACACTAACATGCATACCCGCGCATTGACTGCTTGTTCCCTTGCTCTTGTATACTCAGCCATGGCGCCTTATCACTCACGGAGGGTGGCTGTAAGCACACCACAGGCCTTAATCCTGTCCTGGCTGTTCTGCAAATTTGCAACGCTGATAGGAAAACAGGTCCCACTGAGAGCACTCACTGCTCCTGCAAATGTAGCTAGACAGATGCAGGTAGCATGTAGAGAGCAGACCAGTCCCACAGAAAATACATTTGTAATATTTTTACCTCTTCTTTGCCCTTTCTCCCACACTCTGTTGAATAATTTCATTTTAGCCTGGTATGGGCTCATTGTTGTACACAGAGCTGACCTAAACACCTTGAGATCCTCCGGGCTATGCCCTACCTAACCAAACCTGTGCATATGCATGTGTGCATGTATATGCACATAGAGCACCTCATGGATTGAGGGATGCCTACAGCAGGAGGAATGGAAATCAGCGGTTTATCCCACTTTTTGGCAAAACATAGTCTTTGAGAAAAGCTTGCAAGTGAGCAGTCAGATATTTATGTGACTGGTAGGTGTTGGCAGGACAAACTTCTGAGAAGCTTTAGGTGCTCTGTGGTTGAGGCTGGCACTTAGCTAAGAGTTTACAGTCACCAGGAGATGATAGACTCAATTTTTTTAACCCAGCTTAAAATATGGGAAAGTGAAAATGGAAGGAGTAAAAGGGTGCCTCAGGAAGGTACCTTTGCTTAAATGATGTGGGCTGTGCAACATATACTAAGACTGGGACTAGTCCTTAGAAGGCGATCTGAAGCAACGACGATGATTTGTATCGCTATCATAACATGTAGCCTACTTGTCTCACTGCTCCCTCATGCACTGTATCTGCTCATCATCCACCACCTTTCATCTTGTGTTTGGATGGGAATCTATCTGGGAAGAACACTCCAGTGCTTTCCTTCACATGGTAGAGCTCTCATTCCAAAGATGCCAGGTCTTTCCAGGCATCACTATGATATCTTTAGTAATGCTGTTTTTCTCACTTTCTTTTGTTAATGGAAGCTGACTGGAAATGAGGTTGTTTCTTTGCAGAATTATGAATGATGGACACAAGGCCTGTGGTCCCTTTCCACGAAGCCAATGCCATGAGGTGCAGTTCAGACCACATTGGGTAGGAGGTTATTCTCTCCAGGGTCCATTGTGTCAATTTTTGAGAACAGGATCATTCAGGTGCCTCATGAGAGCATGTCAGATAGGGCTGACATCACTCAACATTAGCCATCTCAAAAACACACATCTAATTTATGTTAAACAGCAAGGCTACCTCTGTACCCAAGGAGAGAGATAGGGACCCTGACACAGTGATTTACCCCAGCTCCTCTGGAGGAGTTTCTTTTCATGGGCCAGAAGGCACCTTACTGACTAGCTTGGAGTAGCTCTCAGTTCAGACTGCAAAAGCCAAGTGAGATAAGCTGTGCCTGAGCAGTGTCACCTGCCAGGCTCCTGGCTCCTCACATTACCCTGGCCATGCTGCAAAGCACACTGGCTTTGGCAAGCATTTCCATAGGGCTCTGGGGTGATGGAGGGCTGGCTGGGAAGCTCCTTCAGAGTGTGCTGCTTCCTGTCCTTGGTATAACAGTATATTTCAACCCAGAAATGAAATCATCTCAGGTGCAAGTGTAGTATCTCTCCATGCAGTAGGTGGCAGAGCCTGTCCCCAGCAGAGTATTGGGCTGTAAGTCCTGTCTGCAGACTCAGGAAGGCATCACAGCACTATTATATTCAACTCATGTTTGGGAAGCTTTCCCTGTACATTTTAAGCTTATTTTCTTAATGATTCTGACATGATTTATACTGGGTCCTAGAGTTCAGGATGACGTTTTTGAGGAAATGAAGATAGACTAATAGGCTGTGAGCTGACAAAATGTAGGCCATATATTTTTGTGACAAAACTATCCCACCACTGCTGATAATATACCAAAATAGAAAACTCAGTAAACATAGCAGATAAGGCCCATTTCTAGTTCAATGCACAGCATTTAAGCTTCATAGACCTGAAGATGGTAGAAGTTGCATTATTATCTCCTTCAATAGTAGGCAACAGATACCTTAGAAGAGGGCAAGATGGTCCCTTAAAAATGGGACTCTTCCCCCCATATGCGTGCCTGTCTCCCTTATAGCCAAGTCACACTTCAATGTGTTGCAACACTTCACTGCTGGTGCAGTGTGATGGTTAACAGGGTTCAGATAAAGCTGAAGTTGAGAATTTCAAGTCATCAGAAAACAAGTTTTCTACAGCTGCAGTTTTCTGTTCTGTTCACCCACTTCAGACAATAACTGCTGTTGATGTGCTGCTCAGTAAAAGCATTTGCAGTGTTTACTTTGTGTAGCACATGATCAGATAGCAACAAATCGTTTCAATATAATCTTCTTCTTTTTGATGAATTTTTCTTTTGCTGACATTTTTAAAACAACTTACATTACAGCTTTGGAAAGACCAATTTCCTAGAGCAATATTTATTATTTTCCTAACATTTTTTTCAGAATAGGCAGTGTTCCACCTGTTACATGAAACTCAAGAGTGAAAGTGTAGGTGATCCTTTCCTAGAAAATTTGTATAGTTTTCCATCCCTTTTACAGCAAATTGCCTGAAGACTGCTATCTGCACATAGGCACGTTTGTCATCTGCTATTGGGACAGACAGTGCTATTTTTATATGTATGCTTGAACAGAGGAGTTGAACCAATGTGGCTACAAAACATAGCGATCATTCTCCCTGTCTCTGAAGCACTATGGAGTGATCTGCTTTCATTGAAGCCACATGCCATTTATTGCAATACATATATGAACTTCCTTTAAAACTGAATGGAAATAATTTCATGTTTTAAAATGGTAGGTTGGGAGGAGGGAAACAGAGTGGCATGCAAGGGGCTACCTAAAACAGCCTATTTCCATTTCCTCATGACCAAGAAATACAGTCCCTGTGTCTTTTTGAGCAGGACAAAACTGAAAGAGCTTTTCTCATCAGAAATCTTGGCACTCCTGTGAGATTTCATAACTTTAACATGTTGACATATTATTCCTTAATCTCTTTCGGAAGCACCAAAATTGTGAACAAGGTATCTTGGCCTCTCTGATCTGGATAGATGTTTCTATAAAAGCAAACAGTCCAATAAATACCTAAAATCTTTTCAAGAGCGTAGGCTGCATCCTTCAAAGTAACATTTAAATTCAAATGTCTTTTGACATTGAAATCTGAATGCTTTGAGGTTGATTTCAAAATCCTCACAGAAATCTACAATAGTGCTCAACTATTAGAAGTACATTGTCTGTAAAAGTCAATCCTTTTTTATATATTCTAAAATAGCATAGCTTTTGCATGTTATTTTTACCAAATATTATTGGAAGAAAAAGTTGCTGAACCAACAGCACAGATCAGTTTTGATTGGATAAGGGGCAAATCATTTAATCAGGGAAAATATACTGACTAATGTGGATTGAGATGCCTGACTTCAGGCACTCTCATTTGAATATTTTGAGCGTATTTCATAAACTGCTGCCTTACATGTAATTAGCCTCAAGAAAGCAAGACACTATAAAGAAGTGATTTTAACTGCACTTTAAATTGTTCCTCCAGTGCCTGCACACTTCATGAAATATAGATCAATTATCTTTCTGGCAAATTTGAAAATGCTATCTTTTAACAGAGCAGCCTTCTTTAATGGCTCTTTTCTCTCTCTGGGCTTTAACTTGGTCTGTTTTTGTTTTTCTTTTAATTAAACTAGACTATTAGCTAAACCGTACAAGCATTTAGTTTAGTCTAGAAAAAGTATCCTGCATTCAGCCTACCTCCTTGAGTTTTGTGTTCAGAAACACCGGAAATAAACTAACATTGCTCTTTTTCTTCATTAGGTTAAAAAAGCCACCTACAAGCATTTTAGCTGTTACCTGAAAATATGCATTCATAATTGTGCATTTTATGGATCTGTAAATATCCAGACTTCTTTGCAAGACTACAGCAGAAAGCTTACCTGTCAGCTGAGAGAGCAGTGAGAGTAAAGACTGACACCCCTACAGAAGTGAGTTGTATGAAGGGAATAAGTTTACATCCAATTCTGCCAAACAGCCATTCATCAGCAAGGTACCTGCTGGCATCCACAGGCACACAAGTCACTAAGAGCAGCAGGTCTCCTAAAGCCAAACTGGAGATGAACAAATTAGGGACATTTCTCATGGATTTCACAGTACAGAAGATCTTAATCAAAGTAATATTGCCGATAAGGCCTATCAAAATGATGATCCCATAAATGGTGGGGATGGCATACAGGAACGCTGGGTAGAACCAGTCATCACTCAGGATGGAGAGATTTGCACTCTGGTTGACAGAGATGTTGTAGAGAATGAAGTTATCCATTTCCAGGTCTAGCAGGAGGCACTCTCCAGATGCCATTGTCCCACTTTATTCTTCTCTGAAGATAGTTTTCTTTGACAATCCTCGTATAAAATCTCTTGCTTTAATTTTGCTGCTGCTTGGCTGCTTTAAACAGTCTGGAGTTTAAAAGTCATACCACTTCATGATACATCTTGAAAATAAACAAAACAAAAAGCAACAACACATTGTTCATCAGTAGTGTTTCCATAAGTTTAAGAGAGAAGATTTTTTAGCATACTTTGAATCCTGAAACTTGCCTTTTTCTCATTGACTTGTTTTGCTGCTAGGTATTCCTCAGTTCTAAAAGGCCATCTGTCAAATTCGAAGACCAATAAGTGGGAGGCATTTTCAAAAGCAAAACTAGTTAAATTCCCAGCTTCAGTTCTGCCGAGCAGAATTGAGTCTAAAATAAAGGAATTACAAAAAGCAAGAACTTTTGATAGTTGCTGTCATTCATGCTGCAGTCCCAATCTCTTCCAGGTTTTAGCACCTGCATTTGCCAGCTGGATTTAAAGTGAAGAAAAAGAACAGCTCCTTTGACAACTCGGATCCTATAGGCAGGATCTTCTGGACGTCAATTCTTCCCCTGCTTCACATGATGACAGCAAGCTTGCTTAAACGATTACAGTAATTCTATGGAAGCTGCAGGCTAGTGCCGGAGAATGCCAGCCACCTACTGGACAATTTAATCACTGCCTGAATACATATATATATAAAAAATTGCTGTTAACTCTTTAGATGAAAAGAATTTACTCATTTATACCTTGTGAGATGAGGTTCACAGTCTTGCCCCCCCCCCAAAAAAAAAGCTTTGAAAGCTTTGTTTATTTCATACTGCAAATAACACCATTACAGAAGCAATCACACCTTCTTAAATGAGAGCACACATACTTTGTTTGCACTTCAGTATTCAATTGCTTCAATGAAAGAGAATAATGACACAAAGCCAAATTCATCCTCCAGGGCAAATGAACTGAATAAGGCCAATTAAGATAAAATCAACATTATAGTTAAGGTAGGTAAATGAGTATTGGCCTTATGCAACAGCAGTTAACCAGGGAAGCCTGAACACTGCACATTTTTTTGTTAATGTTGTTTTAATTTGGACGTAACAAAAGTAAGGAATAAAGTTTACTGTTCAATGTGGTCATTTCTATTTATGAGGTACCTGTCATATTGACATCTATAGGTAATGCACATTTAGATGAAACAAAGAAAAAAATACCTAGTTTATAGTGTAATTTGAAAATGTTCTTTCTTATAGCTTAATTAAAATATAACTATGACTGATATCTTACTGCTTTATAACAGATAGACTATTTATGATTATGTACAAGGACTTTCTGGGCTGTGGAGAAATACAGTTAATTCCAAAACCAGACTGCTGAATTAAATGAAGCTGCAATTTACGTTTGCCCTTGCAACATTTTTGCAGGCAAAAGAATGTTTTACCAACTGCTACAATTCTTTGGAAGTGAGAGGGAAGGTGATTCAAATCAGATCTTAGACAATAAAAGCATGATCACCAGTTACTTGATAAAGGAAACATTTCAGAATATGATCTGGAAAATACCAGATTCTTGGGAGCTGTGTCCCGGAACAGGACTCAGAGAAAGCCATTAGTAGCTGTTTTTCTGCCTCATTCCTGTGACCCAGGTCAGTGTTTTCAGCTGCTTTGCTGCTGTTCGCTCTAAGTCAACAAAGGACTTATGTGTACCCTTAACTTTAAGTAAGGATACTTAGATATTTCAAATCAAATATCCAAGAGAGTGCTGTGTTGAGAGCTCAAGGGAACAGAAGAGAAGTCAGATTTTCTGGTATTCTTTCAGACAAAAACCTGCTTTAAAAAAAAAAGGCCTGAGGTTGCCATCAGTGAAAGAAGAGGACACAGAGCTACTATGCATAGTCTGATCAGTGTGCACAAGTAGAAGAGCTCCAGTGGGTCCGGGCCAGATGCGTGCAAAGCTGCCAAGCTGGAGAGAGCCCAGGCAGAGGCAGCATGGTGTTTGGCACAGCAGGACGTGTTGTATGCACACAGAGATGCCTGGGAGCCACCAAAGCTGCCCGGCCACATGTAGTGGTGGGACACGTCTCCCAGCAGCTCTCCCAAAATAGTTACGAGTCTGGTCGGAGGGGCTGCGCTGCATGGGGCTGTCCACTTTCCCCTCTTTGCTTTCCCAGCTTTGTGGTGAAGTTGAAAGGATGTTGCTGGAAGGGAGAGAAAGAAGCAGGAGCAGCCGCTCAGTGTCATCCCAACGGTGCCCCATCCATCTTGACTCTGTCCTGAGTGGCCTAGTCAGTGGTCAGCGGTGACCCTGCTCGGAGCAGTAGGTTGGACTAGTCACCCCCTGATGGAGGTTGGACTGGTCAGCATCCAGCCTGAATGACTCTGGGACTTTGTTTCAGAAGCCCATCAGTCCGAGCTATAACAGTTCCAGCTCTCATCAAAAGCCCTTATTTTTCAAACCGAACAACCGAATGGTTTGATAGCCAAAAACCCTCCAATATAGCCACTAAGTCATAATTTACCACAGTTTAAACTGTTCTACTCTGAAATCTTTCATACTGTTACACAGCAAACTACGTGGGATGAACAAAGCACGGAAAAGAAAGTTCTCTTCTTTGCAGGTGGGTGTAGGCAGTGATGGAAGGGGCTTGCATGATCTCTGGGAGGATTCACTTCAGCTTAATCATTGCAAGGTAGATATTTAGTTCCAGGAAGCATTTCAAGTCTAAAGCTACATTTCTATTTTTGTTTTTGACAAACCCAGGCTTAAGGTTTCAAGACAGCCTCTTTTGGCCACAGAGAATGGGAAATTGAAGAGACAAATGCAGAAAAGGAAAAATCAGATCCTGTGAAGCTTAGAACTTAGTTTATGTTACAAAAAAAACCATTTTTTTTGTCAGACTTCATAGACTGTTTGGGGGTTCCAGAGTGCATAACTAATACTAACATACAGGACACATGTTTTATTCACAGTTACCTAGCCTATGAATGTTCCACAGAAGTGACTTAGAAATACTGAAGATGTTCCCCAGAGATGTTTTGTCGTGTCATAAGTTGCATATGAGAAGTTTTGTTTAATATAAATTGTGTGCTTTTTTCATCACATCGCTCTCTTTCTCTAGTGTTTATATTCCATGAGCAGGCAAAAAGTTTGGGCATTTGTATGAGCATAGGCACCTCAGCTATGGTTTTCATTTCAAGCTCCCAAGCTCTTTCCAAAGAAGGTAAGCATCATTACCCAGATTTTACCAATGGAGGAACATTCATGCACAAAAAATAGAAGTGACTGGCACAAAGTTACCTAATAGGCTGTTGGCAGAGTCATGAATAGAATAATACAGGTCTCCAAAGCCTGGTCCTGCATTATAATGTTTTTCTGTTGGAGAATGAGAGATTCCACAGATACTTTCAATAGATGTTTTTTAAGCTCTCAACCTTTACCTAGCTCTAAATGATAGCTGAAAAGAGACAATCTTACTCCTTAATTGCACACAACGGGGGAGATTCATAAAAGAGCTCAAAGGGTAACATTTTCAAAAGCAGTTAAAAGGTATTTGAAAGGTAATGAATTTTAGGCTCCTACTTTGCTCATGAGCTCACCCCAAAGAAAAGGAGCCTGAGTTTCAAACAAATGCAATTTGCATTGAGAAAAGTACATGAGGACTGGCTTTTCAAAGGAGCTCAGCAAGCTGCAGCTGCCACAGTGACAGCTACAGGCAGATTTTCAGAGAGTCCAAACACCCAGTGTACCGACACCTTTAGCAGGAGGCTGATCATTTATTCTTCATACTTGAATGGGCCTCTTTGGAAAATCTAGTCCAATCAGGATTTTCACAACTCCTTCTGAGGTGAAACAGCACTAACCTGCTGCCTGAGTCTCAAGATTGGGGGAAATTTTCCCCTAGAAATTAAGATGTGGAATCCCTCCCAACTGGCTGAGAAACCCAGATCACATCAGAGACACAGGCCAAGCAAAGCCCCTGGGAAGTCCCATGGGAAATGCTTCGGTGCCCTGAGTTGGAGGATTCCGTTGTGGCCATCTACAGACTTACTGGCTGGCCAAGGCAGGCAGAGGGCAGGGGCACGCTGGTGCTCCAGGGCCGGTGGCCCGCTCAGTGGCCTCCACACAATGTGGCTCTGCATCGGCAGGAGGAGCTCAGATGGGGACTGTCACCCCAAGAACAAGGCTCTTCTTGCCAAGCATGTTGTGTTTGCTATCTTGCTACAGTATGACTTTCCTTTGTAGTGGCTTCTTACATATCACTTCGGAGGAGATGGATAAACTTTGTACCAAAGTCAAGTGTCAGAAGGGAAATCCTTATGCTTAGGTCCCAGCTATTTCCTGTAACTGTATTACACGGGCTAGGAGCCAATGATCAGGGAATAATCCCTGCTGATCCTGTGGAATTTAACATCTGCTGCTTTACCAGATATTCTCCTTCTGCAAACTAGACTTCATTTCCCAGAGGGAACAAAGTGATGGAAAACATCCTGCCTATGATGTGATCAAGCAAATTCTTTATTATTATTACTGTCACACATACCAGCTCATGTCATGCTCCACATCTCAGTTTGCCACTCTGTTTCAGTCACCTAAGTTCATAATAACTGTTCACAAAAGAGTTGTTTTCTAACCCAGACATTCCAGAGATCTGGTTTACAGCACAGCTTCACAGACAGTTATTTACATTAAAACAATTTTTTTGAGCTGTGATCTGGGCTCATATCTGCATAACTAGAGGTCAGAGGGGCTGGGGAGGGAACTGAATATAACCCATGGTTTAAAAATCCCCTGAGTAGCTACCCCGTGCTAGTTTCTTGCATGTGTAGAAACAGAATGAAGCATTGTCGGGTTTGGTCCTTGATCAAGCAGCCATGCTGATGTATAGCCTGTGTTGCAAATGAAGACACAGGCCACAGAATGTGAAGCACTCTCACTGTGCCTTTGAAACCAGCTTATCCATCCTAAATTAGACAACTCCTGCTACTGAACTCATAAATCCTATACTCACTCCCAGCATCTCATCAAAACTAACACATGACACAAAGTCATCAAAAACTGACACAGCTGGAAGGGATGCCTGAAAAGGATAACACCTTCCTTTCCTACTGTAGGACACTTGCTCACAGAGAAGGAAGGATTTGAAGGAGGGAGCATGCAGATATTTACAGGGGTCTCCTGCCAGGCTTGAGAGTAACCCAGGCAAAAGCATAACGTCATCTGAAAATGTAGTACGTGAGAGATGAAGGCTGTCTTGTGGGCCAGGGGGAAGAAGGAACCAGCCTTTGACTGGTAAATGTTGGATGAGAAGGGACCTGAGAATGAAGAGAGGTGCTCTTGAGGAGGGGACATCAGGAAAAGGTGCACAGTGAGTGCTTGTGTGAGCCATTAGCAAGGAAAAGGACCTTGGCAGTGGCCTTTTGAACCTATTGGAGAGGCAAGATTGCATATTTCAAGACCAGAGAAAAGAATGCTGTAGGAGGCAAGAATGAGTTAGTGAGAGTTTGGGCAAAAGACTTTAGCTATAAAAAGGATAGGAAAAAACACATCCTGGTCATTTCATACAAAGACAAACAAACAAACAAAAGCAAAGAAACCACTGGAAGACAGATAGCCATGAGGATGCAGAAAGAAGTACAAATAGAAAACAGGCTTTAGTGCTAAGCAATCAGGAAAGGTGTCAGCAGAGAGATTTTTGTGCAGAGAAAACATTAAGATCGCTCTATTAACCATGCTAAGCTTCTGCTGGCAACTGATCATTCCCAAGGAAACACTGTGGGACAAGACCCCTGTTCTGACAGAAGGAGGCAAATCAAAGTCAGAGAGATTTGTGAGTCATCCACATAGACATAAGAGATGAGTCTGTGGTTGTGGACAGCTTGAAGGGGCAAAAAAGATGGATACGAAGTGGGGAGCACTCTGAAACCCCACAAAGAGCTCAGCTGAGATGAAAACAATCTGTCAAAGGTCCTGCAGAAGAGAAAGAGAAGATAGGAGAGGGCAGTTGAGGAAACCAGGGGAAGACAAGGCTTCAGGATAAGTGTATGATCAAGCATATCATCATAAGTAACCAACTGGCTAATAAGGGTTAGGATAGTGCATAGTTTAGGCTAGATTAGGCTAAAAAGAAATAATTAGAGACTTTGATGCAAGACATTTCAGTAGAGTGGAAGGAGAGGAAGCCAATCTAAAAGTCTGAGCTAGAGCTGAAAAGAAGACATTTGAAGTCTCTTTTCCATGGTAAAAGCAAAAACAGAGCTTGGGTAAAAGAAGAGTAGGTGCAGCAGCATCAGAAAGCAAAAGAAGGGGACATCCCCAGGCTGACTGATCCCATTCTCAGCTTTTTGATTCTCCTTGGAAGGCACATTAAGGCCAGGCACTTCAGTCAAAAGTTACTGGGAGAGGTACGTCTCCTGCTCCTGGCTTTGAGCAGAACCAGCACTTCCCTGACAGTTGCTGGCATTTGGCTAGAACATGGAATTATTTCCCTGGAGAGACAGCCAGAGAGAGAAAGCAGAGCATCAGACAGCATATGTGCTGCAAAATGGGTAGCCTCAGGGCTGTAACACCAACTTCAAGGCTACAACCCCACCCTAATAAGACTTTTTTAAGGACCTACTGCCATAGAGCTCTGAACTCAACTGGCACCATTAGGGATTACCTCAGCACCCATTTAAAAGATTTTACTTGGGTAGATGAAAGCTGGGTAGGGTCAAGCTGCATGTTTATTTAGATAATAATTCAGTAGGGCCAGCTAGGAATGCCAAAGGCCATAACATCCTCGTTGAAACCTCAAATTGTGAGCATCAGCCCTTAGCCATATCAGTTTACAGCAGTCTACAGGTGCTGATTTATGAAGAATAACTCTGCCTTCCTGGTCCCAGGATCAGGAGCAGCATTCAGGATCTACCAGCCTTTGTAGAGCCTTCCCCAGGGCTGAGTGCTACTGAGAGTTTCAATTCCAATTCGCTCCCTTCCCTGCCACATCCTGAGGCCCTCCTGTGGGCCCTCAGGGCTGGAACGCCTTTTCTTCCAGTGTTGTCACTGACAAGCAGCTGGTGCAACTAGTGATTACTGAATGCATGTTATTCCTTCACTTTCACAATGAAAGATGTGCAGAAGATGTACTTTTTTTTCTCATCTTAGTCATCATGCGACAGGACAATTTCCCAGCTAACACAAAAGGCAGACAAAAATGGCATTATCATTTTTAATAATAATAAAAGTGGTAGTCTATAAGAGGAGGACAAATGAAACATCATTGTGTCAAATACATATTTTAAGAAAAAAATCATGTAAAAATCATTGTCACCAAGGCTGTTCAAACTTTTTTTTTTAAATAAATGATTACAAAACTACCTGGCAAAAATCACAAAGAAATGCACTGGAGAAACACAGTGATGTAATATTATTATTTACCATTTTTGTATTGTATTTGAGGGATGTTTGATAAAGCAAATCATATAATGTAGCAGAGGCATTCAATAACAATAATTCTGAACAAACTAATTTTTCTCTAGTATCCAGTTTGCTTTCTACTATCTTCTTTTATATCAGAAGCAGAATAAATCTCAAATAACGGCAATGATTTCCCTCTTAAGTTAAAACTGAGAACAGTTGCAGTTGTGACAAGTGGTTTCTGAACTGCAGGTGTGTAAGAGGGCGTAGTCTGCTCTAGCCCCTAGTACTCTGGATTAAGCCCCCAGCTGAATCCCAGCATCAGCCTCACACCTATCAGCATAGACCCACATCCGTGTAGTGTGGCACAGTGGCTTCATGTGGAAAAAAATGCAAGCCCTTACTTACAGAAACACTGAGGGCAGCAGTTTTACTCGAGGAAGTCCTGTTATGATTTAGTCATGCTCATCTGAGGAGAGCCCATGAAGAACTAAGTGTGAGGAACTGTACCTACTTCATTTCTGTCATCAAGGTTCAAAGCATGGAAGTGAGTATTTACCTTTCTCCTGAGAGGATCCTAATGCCCATGCATCTCAGACACCTTCTTTGCCACCCTTGTTGGCCAATGTGTGTGTACGGCCACTAGAGGACATGGGTGAGATATTCTCTTTGCTGAGCAGCACTCAGATATGACATCTGCTTTGCATTAAGATAAACGCTATATGTCTTGCTCCTTCACATGAGCAACTAGGGGCACATGCATGTGGATAAAGTCAGTCTCAGGTTCCCTTTCTGTAAATGAGAAGTGATTGTGCAGCGAAGGGCAAGCATTACTGCAAATCTGAGGGACTGGCACTCTCCTGCTGTATCTGCAGAGCTCAGCAGAGCTGTCTTTTAAGTCTTCTGCATGTAGGCTTGCCTGTCCCCTTGCTAGAGGTGGTAGGATATGGATATATCACTCCCCCTGCTTCAGAGCATAGCACCTTGCAAGATAGAAATTTTGTCATGGAGCAGCAGGCCCTGGAAAACAGGGCTGGGTGATAATCACAGGGACTACTTTTACCACCCAGCCAAAACAGGAACCCAAATATCGACTGACTCCAAGTAGCATGAGAAGACTCCTTGCGTGGGGGAGACTGCACGAATGGATAATTAAAGACTGTCCCTTTCTTGCAGTCAGCATGTCTGTAGGAGAGATAAGCTGGCAGAGAACAGTTAGCAAACACTGGAGGACAAATAAAGCTTTAGCAAGGTCATAAATAAAGACAGTGCAAGAAGGATGGGAAGTCAGCTGTGAAAATGTTTGGAAAGCATCCCGTGTGAGCATTTGAGAGGCCTCTGGGGCAGAGAAATGACCAAGGGGATGTCACTATGCTCTTGGAAGGACACAGAGAAATGGGAAATTGAGGTGCCAGTAAAGTGCCCTGTTGCACTGAGTTGATGGGTACCCTGATTTGGAGGATCCTCCTACAACAATGTGAGGAACAGACAGAGGCTGGATAGAGCTTCCTCTCCTGTCTCAGTTCAACTTATCTCCAAGTTCAAGTGGTAGGTTGTTTTCCTTTACCTCCACCACCCATTTGTAGGTTCCATCTTAGTGGTGTTGGATAACAGCAGACCAGGTCCCTGACTGGCTCCATCCTTGTTGCTTAACTCCACCTGATCTGGCTGAACTTAAAGGTGTGAGAGCACAGCTTAGTGTGTTTGAGAAGCAAGGGATGAATGGAGTTTTCTGAAAAGCAAAACCACGTACCAGTGGAGTCTAGTCTCTTAAAGCACTTCCTACGAATTTTGGATTTTGTGCCAAGAAATAGTTTTGTTTTGTTTTTTAGAACTGATGTATTCAAGTTCGGTAGAATATGTAATGTCACACCTGACAAGGGGTAGCAGGAGGAAAGATGGTGCAAATATCACACTAATGTCCAGAAAATGTGGAGAGACATCTAGGGTGCTTCAAGATAGACATCTTTCTTCTGTTCTTGGCACATTAGAAGACTACAATAAAAAATGAAGTAAGTAGCCATTTGGAGAAACACAAGATGTTGTGGAAAAATCAACACGGCATTCATAAAGTGAAGTCATACTTGACAAACCTAATACAGTTTTATTTAGGGGTCAATGAGGTTGTAGATAAGGGTAATCAGACGATCCATGTGTACCTGGATTATCTGAAAGCTTTCAGAACACAAGCACTTACAGATTAATAACAGTTAAAAACTGGGAAACCAAGAGTAGGAAGGAGTCACTCTTCACGGAGAAGGGGCACTCTGGGGGGCCCTCCTGCAATATGTGTAGGTCAACATATTCAGAAATGATCTGGAAAAGGAAGAGATCTGGAAAAGGATCTGGAGCTGTGAGGGGACAAAGTCTGTTGATGGTTCTAAGTTATTCAAGACACTAACAATGAAAGCTGACTGTTAAGACTGGCAGAGGATTTTGCGTTTGGGTTGAGTGGCTGGACAATAAATGACAAGAAATACAACGTAATACTCATAGGAATAAAAAATTTTCACTATACATACCTGTATTTGAGGGGCTCTAAATGACCTGTTTTCAGTAGGAAAAAACTTTGGAACGCTGTGAATAATTCTCTGAAAATATCAGCTCCGTGTATCTCAACACACCTAAAAGTAAACAAGCAAGAAGGAACGGTGAAGAATTAGGTAAGGAAGGAGTCATTCATTTAAATGTCTTGACTTACTGTCCCTTATAAATTGTAGCAATAATTGCGTTAAAGAACACGAAATGTTCTGTATGGCATGAAGTGCTTTAATCTACATTTGCCAGCAATTATCACATGATAGTGTTTGAGGCTGTTGGGACATTTTAAATATATTTATTTGCAGGACAGCAGAAACTGTGACAATGTTGAAGCATTGGCTGGCAGTCTTTAGTTTTTAGTGCTTTTTAATGTAAGTATTTATATTGTCCCATGCTGAGAAGCTAGTTATGTCCTACCAAAACATAGAAGTTATTGTCATAATGTAACAACTGGACATAAAGTCAGATAACCACCATTGGCCCATATCCACAAAAATATTTAGGAAGTCCTACTGTAATCAGTGGGAGTTAGGTATCTAAATGCTTTGTGAATCCAGTCATCTGCAGCTGGCTTCTTATTGCCAGATAAACATCGATAGAACACATAAAATCTGCATTAAATTTTACATAATGATGTTTGGATGCTCTTGACATTCTCTTGCTAATTAACATATTGACATTTTCAAGGCTTACATGCTATGACGCAAACTCATATTTCATCTATAAAGACAAGATGTGAGCCCTGGGCTCTGCCAATGTGCTAACTAATGCAAAACTGTCAAGAGCATCCCAACATCATCAGAATCCAACCTGAAAGGAAGGTTATGTTCTATCAGTAGTCATCCTTGGGCTCAGAGGACAGAGTTGATGTTTGATGTAATCAGCAACTCAGTGACACTTGGAAGAGCTCCACAGCTCTGCTCGTCAGTGAAGTTGACATCAACTGCTAGAGATGACATATGCTTACAAAGTCAGAATATTAGAAAAAAATTTAAAAGTCAATGTCTGCTATCACCATTAGCAGATCTTCTAATTAGCTAGACAGAAAGACAATGAAAGGGAACTGCAATTTCAGACAAATATGGATTTTTGTGATAGCAACTGTGCTTATTCTGCTGAATGAAATCCCTAGTATCCATCATAAATTGGGATACTTTAGTCTCTTTTCAACCCAAATGGGGACAATACCTTGATAAATTTTTGTGCAACCAAAATTCTGAAGGTTTTTTTTTATTTGGATACATCGAAAACATTTTATATCAGTGTTTTCCAGCAGATCCAAATTACTTGATTTCAAGCCAGTTGAACAAGTAATCACAATTCTCAATTTGTCACATTACCTTGTGAAAGTTTTATTTTAAGAGCCAACAGTCATAACTCTCTATTGTAGGCCAGATCTTACGGCATCTCCCAAGATGGCCCATATAACTGATTCAGAAGAAAAAATACATTTTCATTCTGGAAACTAAAGCTGTTTCCACAAAAGAAAATGGGACTTCAAACCACTCCATGCAGCAAAAGACTGATGTGAAGTGTAATTTAATAACTTTTTTATAATTGATTCCAAATGAAACATTTCAGGAAAATGGAGTACTTCAGGTTGAACTAATCCAAAATTAAAGACTTTATTCAGAGTTTCCTGATAGGAAATTTGGTTTTCTATTTTCAGTCAGAAAGTATTTCTTGTGAAAAATGCCAGACCACCTATAGCATGTTGTGTAGGCTGTGCTGTCCCTGCCCTTACTGCAGACCCCAGAATCATCATTCTACTCTTGAGGGGGAAGAAGATGCAGACCCAAATGAATAAAGCTAAGACATTGTCCCTTGAACATAAAGCTGAACTGAATAATACAAAGGAAACGTACAGACCCTTGAGATTTTTTGTATTAACTGACTTGAATATAGCCTGCAACAAACTACCATTTTACTGGTTCATGAACAGTTGAAGTAAACATTTGATGACTGTCCCAAATCGTAATGATTTAATTGAGTGAATCTGACAGCAAAGCTGTCAAAGAAATTAGAAACTGAAGATCAGCTGTTTCTGGTGGGATCCATTAATCAATGAAGACCACAAGGTAACAGGAAACAATAGGGGATTTGGGAATTTCTGAAATTTAAAAACTTCAGAAAGTGGGGGGGCATTAGAAAACTAAACAAAGCAAAAAGTTGGGAGTTATTAACAAATGAACAATTATTCAAAGGCAAATCAAAGTAATGATTTTTTTTAATTTGTCAAAGGAAAGAAGGACTTGAAAATCAAGGGAGGTAGGAATAATGGAAAGGAACTGGACATAAATGAGAGATTTTTGGCTACTGTAAGAATTAGATGAATGCCAGTGCTGGTGCAGAGGAGGAAATTATATAGGCGCAAGTGGATATGACCCCTCCCTTTCAGGGGCAGCTAACCTCACATCATCTATATTGAATCACATTCTCAGTTTAATAAAGTATTCAGCAGTCACAGTATGGTGATGAGCTGCTAACAGGCTTGTAGATGAAATGATCTTACCTTACAGTTCTGTGCGTACCCTCTCCAACGTAACACCCGGATTCAGTTGCTCCCTGATGCAAGGCATCGGGGCAGCACTGTCTTCAGTAGTTCCCCTTCCCTCCACTAGCTATGTCTTCCCATCCTACTGCTAGAGCATGCTTCCTCCTCCTTTGTGTGGAGAAAGAAGAAAAAAGGTGGATGAGGAAAACACAGCATAGCTGAGAGGCAACATGCACTAGTGTGGAGCTAGAAGCAAGCATCTGGAGACTGTGACCGGGTGGGACCTCCTCATATGGGTGCTGTAGCCTTCCCCATGTGAAATTTCACTCTCACTTCAGGCTACCAGCTCTGATGTTTCAGTTGAAGGAAAGACTTGTTTAGAGGAAGGCGAGGCTTACTGGCCACAGGCATATTATATTCAGAGATGTGCTTCTTGTGAACAGCTTCTAAAAATAAATGGTTTGAAAGATATTCAGAAATGGTCTTGTGATACTTCTGAGCATCTACCATTTGATGAACTAATGAGGGAAAGAAAAGGAGCAAATCAATCATTTGCAACAAACAATTAGAATAGTTTCAATGAAGGCAGAGGGAATGTGAAGACGTTGAAAGAGAATTACAGCAGCAATATAGCTTAGTTTTTATCCCCAGAATAGATACTGCACCAGAAGAAAACAAGAAAGTGTGAAACTGGTCAAGTGTTGTCTTATTTGAAGCATAGCTTCACTTGCAATGAGACAGAGAGACAATTCTGATCTCACCCAGGTTTTCTAATGGCATAAATTCCCTGACTTCTGTGGTTTACTGTCTAGATTTACCATAAAAATCCTATTCTGCATTTTTAGGAACTGCAGAGACAGGCACAATTCAGATGCAGAATTATGTGTGCATTTAGAAAAGCTGGCCCTGAACCAGGATGAGAAAGCTTACCACATTTGATAAATTAGGAAAAGCACCGTATGCTATTCCCAGTCAATCTATGAAGAATTCAGTCATAAACACGTTCCTAAACTTCACTGGCAAATCAGATTACAAGAAGTTTGTAGAGAATGTACATATAGATATGATTTACTAAGACCTGAATTCAGTTATGTCATTCCACTGCTTCTTTGGCCACAGCTTCCTACACTTGATATTATCTATATGAAATGAGAGAGAGAGCTCCCTGGAGTTTCCAGGACCATCATAATAGCTTAATAACCATGGCTGCAATGCTTTACCATGACTGCCAAAGGGTAAAGATCTTTCAGAAAGACGCATATACCCTCAGCTAAAATCAACTCAAAGCCAGCTCAAAACAAGATCTGTATTCATGTATTTATTGACAGATCTCAACAATTCTTCATAAGTTTTGGTCCGTCGGTATCTCATCTTATTTAACTGAATAAAAAAAATCAGGAGTTTTCTGGACAGACAGGCAAGTGAGGGGGGAATAAATGACTTGCAACTGCTTCTCAGAATATCGCTGTGCTTCGGCAAGCACCCTATTCACAGAAAACCCAAAGTGACTTCTGCTGCAATACAACAGCAAGTAGAACAAGTGCTTCTTCTGCAATTTCACAGAAGTAATCCTATCGCCTGCCAGACTACAATGTTAGAAGAGAGAGGAATTCAAATAAGAATTTGAATATATCACCCTGGAATTTCAGAGGAACTTTGAATAAAGAGAGGGACAAAAGCTTCTGATGGACATTTTGAGGATCCTCTATCAAGAAATGATTCAATGCAATCATTCAACAAGAGCTGTAGTTCTGACACCTTGCTTTGATACCTTTACTCGGACATGTGCAAAGAGGATATTTGCTCACTTTGGAGAGATTTTCATTCACAAGGCAATCTGCTTGTTAGCACACATCTAGTTTGCCTATATTGTTAATTAGGGTATGATATGCTATGCTAGAAAGCACAAAAGAGCTGTTAGTAGCTGTCAGCAAATTTGTGCTCACAGAGCACAAATTTTCAACTGAATTAAACTGATTTGATCATAATTTTGCTCCTGTCCACTCACTGTATATATATAGGTCACTTTTAAAAGAGCGTCTCCTTTTATCAATCATAGAGCAGGAGCTACAACAATAATCTCACTCACACACCACAGACCTCCCAGGTGGCAGGGGATCTGCATTTTTTTACTGAGGCGCTGAATATAAAATAATCACCCTGAGTAATTTAAACTGATTATTGATATTTTTCACTGCTAATTCAATTCCCTCTCAAACTGTCCCTGACCTTTATGTGAACAGCTGGGATAGGAGAACGGGTAAGAAAGTACCCTGTCATGAGCAGGTACTGTACCATCACGTATGTGATTTCATCTAAAAAGTACAAGACATCACAAGTGAGTAGACTGAGGAACAATAAAGATATAGTGTATGTTTGTGTGGCTGAAGGGCTTAGCTCCCCAGTTCATTCCCAGGTCCTGGTCCACTGATTGTCCATGCTGCACAGAGCATGGCCCTGAGACCGAACCATCTAGTTCCCTCCCAAACAAAACCAATACTTTATCCTAGGGACTGCTCTCAACAGCCAGCACAAGTAAGGCTTCATCATGTGTGCCTACTTTAACCGGACACAGTCCTTCAACACTGTTTCTGTGAGTTTGGCACCCTCAGGTATCCTCCAGATGTTCTCATGCCACCACATGCCAGAACATGTCACACATGTTCTTGGTGTCTCACTGTAAAAGCAGCACTTTGGTGGGCTCCAGCCCAGCTCTTGCTGGCTTTCAGATACTACAAACTGAGAAAACATGTGACAGAATACTGCTTATGTCTTATGGCCATAAGTTGGGATCCAAAGCAGGCCTGCATCAAGTGCTGTACAGTGTGGATGCACCAGCAGACTGGTAGGGGGCTGGCTTGAATGGCAAGTGTGTTAGGCCCTGAGAACTCTGGGGGTCAGAAATTGCTTCCCAGATCAAGAGCATTTAGCAGTGCAGATAGCAGCAGAAAAACAAAAACATATTGCATAATCATGAGAGGCACATTATCAACCACAAATATTGTAGATCCCAAAAGACTGCATGTATTTTTATTAAAATTAAATAGACATCAGACTTTCTTGATTGATACATACCAAAGTATTGGAGTTGTCTGATTTATTCACTTCTCTTTAGATAAAGAAGTTAAATTCTAACTTAATATGAACATTTCCTGGATTGTGTGAAGAACATCTGGGCCCTCAGCTTCCACAAAGCATATCTTAAAAGAAAGATAAGAATTCAGCCGGCACATATTTTCCAAAGAAATTGTCAAGCAAAATAATTCCGAATCAGGAGAGAGTAACCAGCCTCAGAAAAAACAATATTCTGTTAGAGTATTTGACACAGAGCAGTCAGAGGAAGCTGAATTATCAACATCTTTAAAAAAACCATTATGCTATCACACTGCAAATGCTTTCTAGGAACTCAAGCTATGGCTGAGAACAAGAGCATCCTTCACTCACTCCCTGTGAAGTTAAACTTTCAGTCTAATACAGTCTGATCTTCTGGGTTTGCCAAAATATAGATATTAGACTACTGTGAAAAATGCTATGGAAAGAAAGAGTAGAAATAATTAAATGCCTTGCCCTCCAAATCTAAAATCTTCATCCCTTAGATGAAAAAAATCAATAGCATCAAGAACATGTTTTACAGCATTAACAGTTCAGGCTGCTTTCTCTGATTTCTAATGCAAACGGACCATTTCAAGTGAGTTAATGTGATGGAAGTAAAATGAGACTCTGTCCATAATGACATTTGGAATAACTTTAGAGAGACTCCACCTAACACAGCTGTAAAGTTTCAGCCACATCTAGAAACTCAGTAAAGACTTCATGCCTCTCCTCCAAACTCACATCAGTCAAACAGGAGGTTTTCCATTAGTTTTGCTAGGCTAAGCTGTGAACACTTTCAGTCACTATTAAGTCAAAGCCCTTGTCCTGCCCCCAAAACCTTGCGTAAACTGAAGACTAAAAGGAAGCAAGTTACTTGAATACAGAAAATACCTCTACATTTGCTAACTGAAAAACTCCAGTTTGAGACTAAAAAAAAAGAAAAGCTAGCAAATGCTATTATAAAATCTCTGTGAGGGTGCTGACAGATGAAAATACCATTTTTGACAGTGACCACTGTATAGGTAAAGGCAATTTGAAGTGCTCTTTTTATCTAGGCTAACACAACAGGTGGAGGTACTTCACCTCACTGCCCAAGCTGTTCTTTCATTCAGAATTAATATTAAGAATGTTTATTCAGTGTTTCATAAGGACAAACTAACCCACAATACTAAGATACAGTCTCTGAAAAAGTCTTCCTCTCTGAAAAATCACATTTCACAAGCTGGCAGTATAGGCCAAAGACTATACTCAAAAGCGGCAGGAAATTTGCTCTGTGTTTCAGTACTTCTGTGACTGTTTCTAGCCCTATAAAATCTAGTTTTAAAAGTGTAATCTCAGCATGTTAGTTCCATAAGACTGAGGGATTCCTGAGGGGTCCAGTCCGCTTGACTGAGCTCAGAGAACTGATGCAGGTGCCAGGCAGTAGACGTAGGACACCTAAATGCTGCCAAGCTTAGCAGGGACAGTGGTGCAGCTCTCCCAGAAGTCTTCAGCGCCAAGTTTTTCTCACCTGTAACCTCTTCACTTCTGAAAAATGTGGCTCTCAACTTTCTGCCCCCAGGAAATGATTAGCAACGGTCATTAGTTTTGGAAATATGAATGTCTGGTGGGAACCTAGACCTACAGAAATCAACAGCAAATTGCATACTACAGCATGGCCAGGATTTCATCCCTGTGGCTATGAATGAAAATCACTGTGTAATTAAAAGAAATAAAGATGTTTCTGTGGCTTGTTTTGTTCCTTCATGGCACATTGGAAGAATGGACCAGTGGGAAGGCGGGGAGGGTAAGCATTTGTTAGTGGGGTATGGGCTCCCACTTCACCCACTGGACCAGGGCCCAGAGCATCCACACAGCACCATGACTAACCCTGACTTTTTCTGTTTCTCACCCTGACTTTTCATTTCCTTTCCATTCTTGAGACTTGCACTCTCTGTTAATGCCTTTGGCTCTGCACCTTCCCCTAATGCAGCAGCCATTGCTCCAGCCATCCCATCAATATTAATTTCCCTCATCTTATCCTTCTGTAGCTGGTTCAATAGAGCCATTAACATTTTCACTGGAGTTGGCCCAAATGGCCCTAATCAAGAGGAACTGGCATGCTGGCAAGTTCTCCGCAGATATAAAGCAGACCAGATACCTGTCAGGGATGATGCAATACCACCTCTTCTGTAACAGACACCAGGACTTGAAAAACTACCCATTGCCTTCCCCAGGTTATTTATGTATTAGAAACAGTGGAATGGATTTTGGATGCTTAGATTAAGGCCTTAGGACCCCCTTACAACATGGGGAGTGGGAAAGAAAGGAGTGAAACCTTTAGGTTTTGCTGCCTTTGCAAAGGACACAGGCCATTCTAAGGGCTGCGGGGAAGATTTTGGCTAAAATGGGCATGATAGGAGTTAAGGGAAATAAGAGACATGACTTGAAAGGATTTTGACCATGGCTGAGCTGTAATGTTTGAACAGAAAGGCTTGTTTTTCCCTTTAAGGTTGACTGAGACTATCCATTGAATGTAGGTTCAATGTATTGAATAATTTCCCCCCCCAAAAAAAAAGTCAAACTTTCAACCTTTCTGAGTGTTTTTCATTATTTTTTCATTTTGAAAAAAAAAATCATTTTGAAACATAACTAAATATGAATGTTAAGGTCTAATACATTCTGTTTCATTCAGAATTAATAAACAGGAAAGATGATAATGATACAAACTTAAGGTATCCTGACTCCCTCTTTTACTGAGATATGAATATGTCTGAGAAATCTTAGTACTCCACATAGCCTTTTTGTTATCATATCACAACTATAACAATGTCTAACACCAGACAGGACATCTCTTAGAGACACAGGATATGTTTTGTGTTCCTTTTCATGCTTTATTTTTCGGGCCTAAAATAAGCTGATGCTTCCTTTTAAGTTCAGGCATCAAAGCCCATAAATAAAGAGATAGACATCTGTATGATAATGGGCTGTGCAGTGAAAGTTAAATAACTTCCCTCATAAATGCAGTTCTTATCAGCCATTGGGGAGGAAGGGGGAAGGTTCAATTCTGGTATTGTTGATATTTATTAACAAGTTATAGAAATATCAGCCTCAGCCAAATAAGCAGGTCCTTATCAGTGTAATCATTCAACAATTTCGTGGTCATTGGAGCAAACTCTGTGAAGTATGCAGCAACTCACTTTTCTTCCACTGAAGACAGAAACTGACAATGACAATGGATTGAGAGACAGTCCAAACCTTATGCATCTCCCTGCAAGAAAATTATCAAACCTAGGTGTGTTACCTGTGGCAGAAATGATTGTTAGAACAACAGTTCATGCTGTATAAAGGATTCAAAGAACAAGGAAGAATTACAAGCAAATGCTACTATACAACAACCAGAATAAAGTCATAAATAAGATTGTTAACCACTCTGTAAATAGAGATTCTTCTCCTTTTGAAAAAACTGTAAACCATTAACATAATCCATGCTCTGTCAAGGCTCTCCTACAGTCATGTTGCATCAGGAGTCTCTTCTCCGAGTTTTGTGCTCAGTGACATCCTGGCTTTGTTTTTCAATGACTCCACTTCAGGTCTCTGAGAGCTTCTAGTCCTATTTACATGTCAAGTGCAGTCCTATTCTTTCTGGACAGGTTTTAAAGTATATAGTTCTGAATGATGTGAAAGCATATTTTGGTTGACACATGAAATGAGAGGTATGCTTTTCAATAGCTGTTTATTTCTCTTTGGAAATGCTGAATTCACTTGTGCTCATGCTGACAATGACTTGTGTTTATGAAAATTTAGAACTGAATCATAGACATTCTGAGATAGCATTTGTATCCCACGGCAAGGGTGTGACATGAACATCTTAGAACCTAAAGAGGTTTGAACAAGGAACAGTATGACCTGTTGTACTGACATAGTAATGCCTGATATTTTACCAGATACAATCGATTCTTGGGCCAGGCTGCACTTTCTTTACTTGTGTTGGTCACTGCCTTATTCCATAGGTAAGATTAGGGAGATTACTCATGATGTAAAATAGTGCTCCCTGTAAGTGATGGTACTGTACTGTGGTCCCTAATGCATTTAAATTATTTAAATAATATACAACCACTGCGGAGAATATAGTGCCAGACAGGGATGAAGATTTAGGCCGTGTGTGTGACGGGAAATCTTCTTCTGTCTTTACAAAACTAAAATACTTATGAAGGGAGCTCAAAGTACGAATTACCCAACTGCCTTTTGTATCACATGCATAAATCCTGTTTCCTCACTTTTGCAGAGTGGTGTTTTCCATAGGACAGTCTCTAAAATGAACAATGTGTTTTTTGGAAGGAATCTTTCTTTTTTCAGTAACCAAACATTTATGAGAAAAACACAGCAGGTTCTACAATACGTGTTTCATGTGAATTGAGATTAGCCAAACAAATAAATTATCTGGCATTGATTTTATGCCCACTGTCAGCTGACCTTAACTCTCATGATTAGTCAGCAAAAACTCATGACATTGTATGAGGCAGAGTATTTAGGTCAATGTTGCTTTCACAAAGGTAAATAGTAAAACATAATCTATGGCAATTTTCACCAAAATATTCTCATTCTTTTTTACCCCCTCAAAAGAATTAAAGAAGAGCTTACTCTCATAAATAGCTGTTTGGCAGGAATTGTTTTGCATTCAGCTAAAGAAACCCCTAATCCCAGTATTTAAAGGCAAGTAAAGAGTATACGAAGTTTGAAAAGAAGAATAATATCCAGCTCCAGCTTTCACTCATTTCTCAGTGACTGTAATTACAAAAGGCATTACACAGTCAAGATGGTTTCTTTGTAATGTTAGGTATTCTGAATTCTCATTTAGATCAGTGAGATTTGGGAGTGCTCAACACTGCAGAATAAAGTAAAAAGTCTTCCTTCTAAAAGCCTGTACTAAATGATATTCATGGATGACTCAAAAGAAGATCACCTTTTCTGGATCTAAAATAAATAAACATACAACCAATTCCATCTCAGTTTGCATGTTAGCAGCACTGCAGACTAGACCTGCTAAGAGAGGAGTCTCTCTCTCACAGGCCACAGAAGTCACCAAATCCACGGGAAGAGCCACATGCACGTTGCATAAAGCTATTACTGCATTGCTTGTGAAGTTCCAAAAAATGAAAAGGACAAAGGAATCAGCACAGAGAACAGTAACAACATTGATGGTGGGGTAGGAACTTCCCCGTAGAAGTAATCACTTTGCAAGATAAGAGTGCCTTTGTTCCCAGCAGCAAAGCTGCGTTATAATTTTAGATTCACCAATCTAAAAGATACACAGCAGCAACCACTTATTCCTGAGCATATGCTTTGAGCTCATAGCCAGGCAGCAAGCAACACAGCCCACAGACAGCTGAAAACACACTTTTAGCAAGCTGTTTCTCAAAGCTCTGCCAGATGCTCTTTGCCAGGTTTCCCCTGCCATGACCTCTAGGCAGCTCTGTTTCACCTGTGTAAAGGAGACTATTTTGATTTAGCTACACTTTATCTCCACATCACTTGAGTGCATTTTGATTAGGATCAGACTGCTATACTAAGTTCAGAGCCTAATATAATCTCAGACTTTTACCTCTCACTGATGCTGGTTTAGCTCTCATCCCCACTAGGGTCTCTATGGCAAATGAGGCTGCTGTATTACAAATGTTCTAGGCTGAAAAAAGTTGGGGCCTTTGCCAGAAGGGAGGCCCTGCCTGCCCCTCTGTTGGGCCATGAGTTTTCCACTTCCACCCTTGTGCTTACATGAGCACTTATGCAGCTGGGCTGCCTGAAGAAGCTGATCCAGCTGCCAGCAACAGCAGCAAGAAAGGAAGAAATGCATTTTTAATCCATATTACCTCCTAGCCATGGCTAGAGAAGGCCAACAGAGCTGAATAGACTTCAGTGGGCAAGCACATGCTGCAGGATGGGCCAGAGCACCCTCACCCACAGGATACACCACAGGGGATGAAGGTCTGACCCAGGGAAGGACTGTGCAGCTTTCCATACATCTGAGCCTGTCTTGTCCTACCAAATAGGTGACAAGATCTTTCATCAGCCTATGCCAAGTGCTGTGTGTTTGAGCTACCAGGTGCTCCATAAGAAATGCATTATAAACTAGGAAACAATGGTCTTCTGGGATGAGCTCTGGAGAGGGTATATTGGGATACCATAACACAGGCATCTTGAGCCCTGGGGGGGCCAAGGCAGCTGGGCTGTCACCCTCAGATGCTGTAACAGAGCCTGTGCACAGGAGGTGTATCAGAAAGGTTGAAGAAAGAGAAGGTGCTTCAGCTTTCTGAGTTGTAGAAAAGCCTCCAGCACCTGACCAGATCTGTGACAAGCAAATTCTCTCCTTGCATCCCAACACTGCCTTCACTTCCCTATGCCACAACCATCCCTTTGAGGCTGGAAGTTGCCCAATGAGACACCTCAGTGAGGGAGAACGTAGGCAGGCAGGGAGGCCTCTCAGGGGGACCTAGTGAGGGGCAAGCAGGATAGGTGGCTGCACAACACTAGAGCACCAGGGGAAAGTACAATTGTTTTCAGGGCCTTGCATGCTCTGATTCTGGCTGTATGGTGCTTTCCTCCTGATCCCCATCATGGTAGTAGGGAAAAGATGTAGCTACAGTGCCCTGTCTAACTGTGGAACAAAACACGGCCTGCTGTAGCTGCTCCCTCAGGCGCTGTCTCTCCAGCTGAGCTGTGAGCTCTGGATGCTCCTTGAAGTTTCTTTTCCAACAGCAATTATTCCTGTGATAAAAAGCAGTCTTTTAACAACAGCTTTTTTCACTCTCCTGCCTTTATAGAAAGGCTATAAATCATACTAAATGCCTTCACGTTATGTAAATTGGCTTCTTTGCAGAACATTTTTCATTCAGCATAAACAAAGCATGACTGCCCAAAATTGCTATTTCTTTTACCCTTTCCAAAAGGGGACTTTTCACTTTTGTCATCCTTTCACTTGCGTTATGCATCAAGTGAGAATGTCCTGCAAATGCTTTGCTGACAAGTCCTTCCCGAAGAACAGCTGTGTCTTGATCTGCTGTCTCTGTAGCCATCCTTCTAACGCATGTCCTTTCCACCAGTTCATTCAGTCTTCTTTGCTGGTTGTGCATTTGCTTCATGGATTTGAGGATACTCCCTTGAAGTTTCTTTCTTTCTTTTCTGAGCATCTTTGCTGCTTTGATGCAGTGCATTGTAAAGGTGTCATCTTCCACCATATCAGAGACAAACTTCTCAAGCAGCTCATTTTATGTCAGTTCATTCATCATTTTGCCAAGGCTTCTCTAGGTTTCTATACTGCTCATCCCAGACATGTCTATGATGCAAACAGTCACGTACTAGAACACTTCTGACTCCTTGTTGCATTGTTGTTGCATTACAAGCTGCCTTCATATTGCATTAGAGCTACTGATAGCAATGAGGCTTTAAATCTAAAGATCCAAGAGAGTCTGGATGAATGAAATAAGGACAACAAAAGATTCCTCATAGCAAATATCTCTGGTTGGCTCTAAAGTGACTCAGGAACATTCATATTTTCAACATAAAAAAAAGAATCTGGCTTTTAAAATTATGCTATATTTAGAAATTTAGGTTCACCATGCTGTCTGCTAAAGAAAAGATTCCAGAACATAGCTTTTAGAGGAAGGTAGGGGAGCTGCAAAAATGCAGCTGAGCCCAAATTTTCCTATGGTACTTAGAGAAAATCAGAGATAAACAGACAGAGATTAACATTCTCAATGATGAGTCTATTTTATATAGTTAATGATCTAATTAATTGTTGAGAATTAAAATTAGATTTATGTGTCATTTTTATATACTTCAAATGTAAGATAAAGGGTGGTTGGCTTTGAACTTCTATAATGATTGCTGAGTCTAAGCAACAGTGCCCTTAAGAAACTCCACCATACTCTTTGGTTAAAAGGTAAATTCTGTTGCAGTTAACGTTGGATAGGTCTTCATTGCTATAACTAGTTTAAACTGAGAAATCCATGATGACAGTTTGCTACTTTTATATCATTTATTTTTTAATTGTTTTCCTGCAGTATTCCTCTGTAATAACAGAGACACACAGAGTCAGTCACCCAGACAAATCACTCTTTCAGTTAGCAGTATTTTTCAGACTGGCATCCCTATAGGTGTTGCTAGAAACTCACTGTTGGTTTTATCCCTACAGCTGTCATCCTTTTTGTTCCTCTGTCAGTGTGTTCAAACGTCAAAGTCAAGTAATTCTTCTGAAACTATAGTTTTTGCCTTAGATTCATCTGCAATGCTGCAAATTCATCAATATTTTTGAAGCTGAAGTAACAAACCATGTCAGCATCTACAGTGCATCTTTAATTGATACAGACTCCACTGCTTTTTTTCTAAAGAATAGTCTTCATAGTTTTTGTAGGAAGTTTGATACTGTATACTCATTTGAGTTTTTCCAGTCTCAGATGAATTGACCACACTGACTCTGCAAAATTTACCACGCAGTGAATTTTTGCTGCTACAACTAATCTTTTTTTCTTTTTCTTCCAGCTAATTAAATAACACCCCAATGGCTGGAGGAAATACTCACTTTGTAAATCCACATCACAGCTCTAGCTAAAAACTTTGGTATCTCTGTACAACCAGGGCTCTGCTGAAGGAGGCTTGATTCAGTTCAGTATAACTGTCTGTTAAAATCTCGACTGGCTTCCAAACCAACTGAACACCTCCAAGAGAATCCAATTTTTTGCTGTGGTCTCACCAACACAGCTGTATTAACTGGTTTGAGGCAAAAGGCCTCTTCTTTTTCATCTTCTTCCAGGTAAATCTTATCCTTAACCAATCCATCACACATCCCATGACCCTGTTCTTGTAAATGGCTATTTTTCATTCAACAACACATGGCCATGACGAATTGTCCACAAACAGGCTGGGAAATATACTGGAGGTTTTTTGTGTACTGGGAAAGGCAAATTACTGGTATGCTTAAAGCAATTAGGATGAAGCTCACATTGTTTTCATACAGGTTGTCCCACTTGTGTGTTCTTTCTTTTCTTTTCTTTTCTTTTTTTTTTTTATCCTGGAACAATTTTCTTTGAAGCTGTCTTCCCACTTGAGGTCTCAGTTTCCAAACATAGCCAGTCTTGTAAGAAGTGGAGCTTTGCTTTAATCTGAATCTTGCATGCATTAAAGTAATAAGCCCTTGCCTTGGTGGGTTGAGCCATTTGACCAGTGCACAGGGTCCTCCCTGAATGAGTGAGCTGGGGAACTCCACGTCTTTCTTTCAGCCTGCTCAACCTGCTACAGCAGATGGGTTTTAAACTATCAGTAATCCCTATTGATAGAGCACAGAACTAAGGCTGCTGAGAAATGCCTAAGACTGATCGTGAATCCCATTTCTAAAACCAGAGGTAAAGCAGGCAGATGAGCTGTTGTCAAGACCAGTGCAATGAGTGAGCAACAAAACAGAAGTGTCCTAAGTTCCCAAAGGGATCCCTCCCCAACAGGAGGGGAACCAAAGATGCGGGCTGAAAGACCCAGTTAGGCAGCTCTACCTTTCGAGGGATATTTGAGATGATGAGATGCCCAAGTGGAACAGGAACAGAGAAGATAAAACTTTTCAGTCAAAGCAATAAATAGCCATCTACCAGATCTCATTTGTGAACTGCTGCTGTGAGAGGTGAGCAGCGACATTCAGCCAGATGTTCTAGGGCTGTGAGAAGCGAACACCAGGGGTGAAAGCCAGGAATTTGCCTCAAGCCTTGAACTGTCTTTGGCAGCTGCAGTCAAGGAGTCTGGATAGAAATATACCTAAAATCTTGTATTGTTCTGCATTAAAATGTAAAATTTACCTGCTTACTTGCAGTAAAACTAGAGATATTAACTACAAGCACTGACTAGTTCCAATATGATTGACCTTGTCCATGCTTTAACTTTGCATTTCAGGATTTTGCATAATATATTTTCCCAGGAGATTCTAGGCCTACAAAGGAGAGGAAGAAAGGACAAATTTATGGCTTTTAGTCCTTTCAGGATCCCCAGCTGACAGGCTAAGGAATCATCTTCTGTAAGAGTTAGTGTTTACTACCTTACAGACCCAGAATGTGCCTCGTGACCAAAAATGTGTGAACTGTTTGTTTAAATGTTTAATACCAGTGACAGTTCTTTCCTTCCCCATTACAGAAGTTTTAGCGTATCCTTTATTTTATTTGAACACACTGCAGGCAAATCATCCTTGTTTGCCTCCATAGCAACCATTTCTAGCTTTTCTTTTCTGTCCTTAGAGGAAGAAACTGTCCTTTTCTTTGGGCCTCCCAAAAGCACACTGCCAATGTGTAAGCAATTTCACCATTGTGTTCATCAGTTACCCAAGCACTCCTGATTCATTACTACTGCGGCAGCTATTATAAGCTGTTCCTGCTGCCTATGGGACATGTAGGCAGAAGAGAAGAAAACTGTTTGAAATAAACCACTATCAGCGTTCACTGAACAGGATCTAATTATGTGGTGATCGTACTGAGCAATGTTGCAGGACATCAGAGATATTATCTATCTTCCTAAAACTATTGATACTAATTTTTACAGAAAAATGTACTCAGCTACATAGGTCACACAAACCCCTTCTTATGCTGTGAAAGAGGCCCTCCAAACCTAATGCTAAGGACAGGCGAAAAGTTATCACTCTTATTTGGGCTTAATTGTGTTTTCAACTAGATAGCCCAAGAGAAGAGAGCAGCTTGCCCTTATGGAGCAGATGGGAGTGCAGTTAGAAAATTGAGCAGTAGAAAGATTTCCTATGGGATGGGAAGGGGGAACCGTAACTCAGGCCTGTGGAGTACTCTGGGGCTCTCTCTGAGCAGGTGCAGTAAGGGAAATTTCTAACATGCCACAGAACCAGCATCCCCCTGAGACCAGGATTTCAACAGTCAGCAGAGCTGTGACTTTATTTCCCATGTTTGCATTATAAATCTTGCCTATTGCTAAAGTTTTGGCCACCAGCAATGATCCCTAGTGTCAATGTAAGTCATATCTCCTCAGAGCAAAATTTGTATTAGAAGAGGAAAACCTCTCCAAGGTTTCTCAAATGGAAATTATATTACTTTAATCCAACCTTTTGGTGTACACTATGGGGTTGGGGCAGGACAGTTTCCTGGTGACTAAAATTCCACCCTAGATGAAGCTTCTGGTAGAAGACAGGAAGCACAGCTATTCCATGCATAATGTTTAGACACTCCGGATCTATTAAACTGTAGAAGTATTTAAACCTGTCTCATTACTATGAGTGATTTGTGACTATTTTGAGGAATAAAAGCAATGATTTAATATTCATTTATTTTCATAATGATATTTATCACAGCTTCTTGATATTTGGGAAGACCTTAATGAATTCTTACCTAATTTTATGAATCGCTGTGGAGCCATAATTGTATTTCAGACATTTGGAGTCTGTTAGTCATTATTCACCTGCCTAGAACTTTCAGTCAACAGCTCTAGGAGGCAGAAAAGTGAAAAAAAATTGTTGAAATATGTTCAGATAAAACATGTGCTCCTGCTTACAGAATTAAAAGTGTAGAAAATGGAAAGAATCTGAAAATGCTTCACAACAGGAGTAAATTTACCACCATTTTTACTTGCAGTGATTCAGCCATCAGATAACAGAAGTAGACAATTTGCAATAAAAAATCTGCTATTTACAAATATGATTTTGAAAATCGATGCAAAGACAGTCTTGATAGAATGGCTTGGCTCTTTTGCATCTGAAGCGGGGGTGGATAAATGGAGACCAGGATCTCTGGGATATATGATTCAGTGATTACATCATCTATTGAGAACAGGGTACTTATAATAAAGTTTTGGGAAAAGGACCTTGCAAGCTGAAGATACAGATCAAGGCCAGAAAGATGGATGGTTCATAGCATAACATTACATCAAAAACCTGTAAAATTAATTATATCCTCCCCAACTGCTCAACATCACTGAGTCCAACTGATAATATATATAACAAGGAAATGTGTATTAATTAAATAAAAATTTATTTTCTTCCTTTCTTTCTCATTCCCAGATGGAGGACAGTAAAAATGGAAATAAAATCCCATCAAAAATCAGAGAGGCAAATGCAGTTTCTTGTCTGATATTCTAAATATTTCAATTTCTTTTCTAAAGTGCTTCTTCCCCATATCTTTCTACTAAATTAAAATGAAAGAAATGAAACTCATGTAGAAAATGGTGCAAGTGAAGTATGCTGATAAATATTGTGACAGTCCAGAAGAATACTGGATAGTACAAAAAGTCATTAGTGTCTTCTGGCAAATCCTTTCAGTGCAGAGCAGGACTGATTGTAGTTACCTTTAGCGGAAACTTATGTCAGATTAACTTCTGGTAGGGAAAATAAATAGATGACTGGTGGCTATTTAAAATGTAAGAGCGCACGGAAGTATGAACTTTGAAATGCCTAAGTAGAGAGGGATTTGATCTGTACAGTTCAACATCAAAACTATCAGCTCTGTACTTCTTTTTGTCTTTTTCCTACAGAAAAATTTCAGCAAATGTTATTGAATGCCCCAGAAGTTCCCTTTGCCAAGACTTTCAATGATTAAACAGGTTTTGAAGTGCCAGACACTTGTTAGGGTCATTCTGTTAGGTGAGGATGTTCTGAACAGGTTCAGTAAGAGTTAGATCTTCACTATGCTCTTGTAATAGAGATCATTTGGCCTGTGTTCTTGTGCTAATCCTCACTGCTTTAGCAAATCATGGCTTTGACCTTTTTACGCCGTATCTTGTCATTCAACAAGGGTTTAGATTTTGGATATGAGGAAGTCATCTCTTTCTTTCTAAGTTTGTTTCTGGTGTAGCTTTTCTCTAAGAGCAGTCACCTTAGAGAGAGGGGTAGGTTCTGTCTCACTATTTGAACACTGGTTAAGTTTTAATGGTATTTGCCATTGGATAACACTTTCAGCACTGTCAGGAGGATGCGGCTTGGGACAAGCCTCAGAATTTTCATCCTTCAGGAAGGACAGAATCCAAGTAAAGGAAAAATGAAAAACAGTGTGAAGTCTACAAGAGGAATATACAGATGCCTTGGGCCACCCTTCCCACTTCAGCGGTTTGTACTTAAATGAAAGCTCAGCCCCAGGGTAGGCCATGGCTCAGCTCCCAGGAAAACTGTTGGGAGATGGCCTTGAACGGACAGCAAGCCCAAGAGCTGCAGGAACTGCCTTATGGAGGGAGGAGGGAGAGATGAGATGGTGTAGCTGTACCTCCCATTCCTCCTCCTGATGTACCCCAGCCTTCCTCTCACCACACTTCTTCATCAAGGCAGTAGCTCAGGGGCTGTAGCACTGAACACTTGACCTGTGCTGCTGGTACATCGCCTAAGGCTGGACTGACAGTCCCACCAGCTGTGCTGGGGTTACACTGAAAAACAAACAGTTGCTCCAGGGCACGTTAACATTTTTACAAGATTTCTGTTTGCTTGTTGTTATGGGCCTGTACTGGGGCAAGAAAGGGGTGTAATTAATTACTTGTGTGTGACATGAGGAGACAGAGATGTCCTCTACCCTGAGCATTAATAACATTCTGGCTTTCCTCTCAGACTTCTTTCTTACCTAGGATGTGCCAGACTTCAGAAATCTGTGTCTCTTCATTAGTCATCCTCTGAAGCCACTATATGAAGGGGGAATCATTCAGGTGGCTAATAAGTGCTAGCACACTGGATCCCCTGAGAGCTGTTATCTATTACTACCTATCAACAAGGATTACACGTGACTAGTTGTGAAATTCATTAATGGCTTGATATGCAGCCCGTAAAAGGCTCTGAATCACATTCAAACCCAGTTTACAAGCCCTCCTTCCCCCCACCCCCAAATTTCTATTTATACGTCTTGAGAGAAACGTTAAAAGACATTTTCTAAGGCAACACATCAAAAATATATATGTACACAGGCTTTCTGCCAGGTTGTCTCTTCAGGCCTATGTAAATGCACTGATGATTATATATTTATTTGGGACACATCTATACCACAAATTAAGCATAGTACAGCTCTGTGTGGATGTACCAAGTCACTTTCCAGAGCAGACTAAATGCATTAGGTCCATCATGTGCTGGAAATAATAATGTCTCTCTCTCTAAGCAGTATCTATTAGCCTGAGCACTGAGTGCTGCAACAGACTAATGTAGCTAGAGCAATAATTAAGAGCGTGGGTCTGTGTGCACTACACAGTGCAACTTGCTCCCATTACTGCTCTAACTTCTTATAAGAATGACCTTTAGCACTGAAGCAGCATTAAGATTAAAAAGAAACTGCACTAAATAACATACAAAATTTAACAAAGAATTATTTACCAAAGAATATCCTTTTCATTAAATCTTTTCTACCAGTCCCTAGAATACAGTAGGAACTCTATCAAGATTTATAAGACATACTCAGTAGTCTGCTGAAGCAAATGGGAACCTTCTTCCAGACTTTGAGGTATTCTTATATTAATTAGGGAATTCTCTTTGTTATACCATCAGAAAATTATTGTTTCAGTATGCAATTTTACAGAATAATGTAAAGTGTAATTCAGTTTTTACAGAATTAAAGCAGGTTTCAATTTGCAGGTCTAGGGGAGCAGTTCTTAGTTCTGGGCAGTGAAACCTGCAGGAATCCAGCTTGATAGATGCAGAAATGTAATTAAAATATAACTCGAAATTTATGAGCATGTATGTGTCCTTGTTTTTCCAACTACACATGAAAAAATTACCCTGCAACTGACTATTTTTGCTTCTGAGCAGGGAAAGGAACAAGACAGGAAAAAATGACTGCAATTCAGAAGATGACATGATCACTTAAATTCAGTTTAAAGTCCATGCCTACAGTTTTTGGAGCCCTAAGACATGGACATTTGAAATGTAAATTACCCTGTCACTTGAACACAGCTCACTAGAAACATTTTTGATTAATTGGCTCTGTATCTGTTTCAAGGAAGAGGTAAGAACAAAGAGTGTTTTTTAATTTTGTTTTTGATTTTGAAGGTTCTTACTCTACTCATTCACCATGTAATTCAGCATAGCTTTCAATCTTTGTGAAAAGATACAGGTTCTACAGGATTGTTCTAATCTTCCATGATATCTGAAAGGCATTTTCTTATTTACTTTGTTTTGGTGTCATGATTTGAAAGTAGTTCATAAAAATACTGATAGAATTGTTCTTGTTCTTAGTACAGCAGAAGTGTATAAAGTTCTTACACATGATTTATATAGTAAAATGTAATAAGAGCAGTAAATTGTTATTTTGCTGTTGCAAATATTGTTGCTAATAGACCAGATTGTTCTAGCTCAATTTTTATCTTATTAACAAAAAGAAAATATAAAATAAACATGATTTTGCAACACATCAGGATTTGTTAATGGTCTGCTTTTGCTGTCAATATTACTGTCTCTATAAATAACTGAATACCAATTTAATTGTTCTTAATGGAGTCTGCATGGCTGTAAATAATGGTCAGGTACATCAAAAAAGTCTTACGAGTATAACTAGGAAAAGGACAGAGAGGCTCCTAGTTACTTAAAATCCACATCTGGTAACAGTTGAAGAGGCTTTTAAAAACATGTTGTGAAAACACATTTCTGTTGATTTTGGTTCAGTGATGGTGGGTTTGTGTTTTTTTTCACAATAAGTTGCATCAAGTAAGATAATTGACATTCTAAGCATCTCTCCAGCCAAGAATCCTTCTGCTATAAAATACAGCTGTATAGCATCTCAAAATTATGCCATTCAGCCTATGTTATCAAGGTTCTTTTGGAAGACAGATTTTGGATTTGATCTTATTCCTACCAGCTTCATCTTCTGTCATCATGCAGGGGCAGAGGGTTTCAGGTGCACAGGGAAAAATGCACTGTGACAGCAGTTTGGCAAAATCACTGAGCACCATCACCAAGTCTTTCTTTCCTCCCAGCTGGAGGGGATTCTTTGTGTGATGAAACATGGGCTCGCATTCCCAAAAGGGGATGGCTCTGTCCAAACTGCTGTCTGATACAGATGGCTCTGACCCATACTAGCTCCCAAGGTGTGCCTGGGGCCCACTGGGTGCTGGCTGACCCAGACCAAAGCCTGGGATCCTTCTAACAATCTGCCAGTAGAGATTAACAGTGCTCAGCATCTTAAAGCTCCTTGATGCTGCTTTAATTTGCAGGCATAACCTCACAAATCCTGAAAAAGAAACTCTTCAACCAGCCAGGTTTCAAATCCCAAGTTTGTGTTTACTGTAGCTAATACATCCTTTAACAAAACCATAAATCTTTGCTCTGTAGAGCAGTTTCTAGCTAATGCCACATCTGAATCTGTTCCAGTGGCAGTGATACCAAAGACTATCTCTGACCTCGGAAAGTAATTAAATACCAGAACGGGAACCAGTAAGAGTGGTAGGATGCTGTTCAAACTTTGTGGCCACAGTGTGCATCTCTAAAGTTTTGGGCGTCATCGTCATTTCCTCTTAATGAGCCTTTGCACCATTCTTGTAAAGATGCTTTAAGCTGGTTAAAAATGTACTTTGTGCAAATACGCAAATGTACAAATTTGTTTCCAATTCTTAAGCTTGGCAGAAGAAGTCCCATTTCTTGAGACTGACTGGAGCACTGTAAAATGCTTTTAATGTCAGTAAGACCCAGTCCAAATGTTATTAACTCTCTGGGCACGCACTCAGAACTTACGGTTTATTTTGAAGTCACAGAACTGCCATAGGTATAATATTATATTATCTCTTTAAACTGAGCTCTAAATATCATTTGTTACATTGCTTCAAGCAATAACTATTTCCAGGGAAATTACCTTAATGAAAACATTTCCCTTATTTCTCCTACTATTCATACACTTTTCTTATTATTCACATCCTCCTGTGGATTTGCTGAAACAAGCACAGTTGTACATAGCTGATTTGTGGCTCTTTCTTTTGGGATTGATTCGTCAGTTTTATCCAATCTTTTAAATTGGAAAGAAACAATAAAAATAAGTAGAAAATAGCTATTACATCTACAAATTCAAAGATGACAGCTCATTATGGGAATTATAGCAAAGAGCTGAAATAGCAAAGACCTTCCAATGTCCCAAAGCTGAATTAACCACGGGAGAGAACTGGACTGTATGAGTGCAGAGATCTCTTGTTGTATGGGAAAGTGCGGAAGAATGTCGAGGAGATAGGCGATGGAAGCTAGCCAGACCGTTCCGTGGGAAAAGGAGCATCAACAGGGCATGTTGACCCATAGTCATGTAGTTGAGCCTGTGCCAGGGTGGCACTGCACCTGGGCTTTGAATCAAGAATAACAATGAACTCAACATGCTTACTGCACATGTGTATAGTACATAAAAACTTCATCTAGTGCCGCCGGCGGTGTTCCTCACCCTGGACCGAAGCTCAGCGGTGCCAGGGATCCTCTGCTCCATTATTGCCTCGATCGGGAAAATGCCAGGGAACCCCCGTTCAGACGCAGAGGTAATAAATGCTCCATATCAATCATCATACGCCTTGTGTTTGTGTATCCATCCCTGCTGGGAGTCCAGGCGGTGCCCCCGCCTCACCCTTACACTTGTCCTTTAGCAGCTTTTCCTTGAATAAACCCACTGATATTTTTCACCCCACCCCACAGAATGGAACACACACTTTCAGTTTCATGTGATGAAACACCATACTGGTGGGCTACAACATAGCCTCAGTATTGCTTCAGATACTTTCACCTGTTCAGGTGTGTGAAGGGAACTAGCCACAAGACTGTGAGCCAGTCTGGGCATTTGGCCTCCAGTGCAGGGACTGTTCCTTGGTCTTACTTTTCTTTGGTATAGCCATGGCCAGTGAGGCTCCAGGGGCAGTTAATCTTGGTTCATGGAAACTTCCTGGGAAGTAAGGAGAATGCTGTCTGAGGTTAAATTGCAATGTTCTGAATATCTGTGTTTTAAGCATGTTTTCACTATCATTTAAAAAGGTACCACAATGGCAGGTTTCTCACCTCCTGTGAAAAGCATAGTTTGAAATGCCAGCATTAGCTGGGAAACTAGAGCTGCAGCTTCATGCAGCATTAAAATCTTGTGTGATGGACTAACCTAGAAATCAGAACTCATCAAAATGCTCTTGGTGGTGGTGGAGAAGCTCTCTCCAGCAGCAGTTTCACTGTGTAAAAAAGTCTATAGCCTCTATAGGGCTGTGCAATCATGTACAAAAATTACACTGAAGCAAAACGGCTCAAATCCAAGTTACTGTAGCTATGGTAAACAAAAACAAAATAAACCTACATAGCTAAGAATCGCCTAAGATAACGCTTCTAGACAGGCTGGTACAATAGTGTTAAATCTCCAAGAGTAGACCATTTGGTACTTCCAAAGCTTGCCAAACTGTACTGAAAATATCCAGGCACTTTAACATATGCAATAAGAATCAAAAATAAAACACGCTGTAGTGTCTAGCAGCTGGTATGTCATAGATAAGTAAAAACAACTGAACTAAAATTGTAACTATTGACATAATGTGAGACACAGTACTGCCTGGGACCAGATGGTGAATGCAAACTGGCCTAGTTCTGCCAAGGTGAGTTATTTTGTGCTGAATCTGACGTATCACAATGATGGACTGAACATGACGCATCACCAGCAGAACCGAGAGGCTGTGGCTGCAAGTTGTGTCAAATCAGAAATACCAACAAGTGTCATGGTGTGGCGAGTCTGGGGGCTCCCCGTGGATGGGGCGGCTGTCGGGGTGGGGAGTTGCTGGCAGGGCAGCGCTGGTCCTGGCCACCAGAACCCATTTCCCCTCCCCAAGGGAGCAGGGCCCTGGGGGAGCCAGAGCAGCCCCAGTGCTGTGGGATGTTAGGTACTGCCACAGGAATGGGGATGGGTCTGGAGCCGGCAGCGCTGTGGTGCTGTGGGGCAGCAACTGACGGCATGTATATTGCCCATATTGCAGCAGCTCCTTGCTATGAAGCTCAGGTAAGCTGAAATTAGTGCTGAACACTCTTCAGGTTAACCAAAAATGTTACAGAGAGGTTGTACCTGGAATCGATGTTGCACCAGAGAGCTCAGGAGTCAGGTATCGAGGGGAGCTGTGAGAGTGCATGGAGGAGGGAGCCCCAAGGGATCTCTGCAGATGCAGCATGCCACAACTCCGCAGTGCTGGCTGGGGCACCATAGTGGCTGTGGCCTCACAACAGGTTCAACTGGTTTGTAAAGGGAAACGCGAGTTTGTTATAACAATGATGTCTTTCTGTACGAGAAACAGAGTAGCTGAATTCCAGCTTTGCTACTGAACCTGACCTGGTCATTCTGGGCTACATCTAGGGAAGATGGTGTTTGGTCTTGATGGTTCCATAAAAGTCTGTTTTAATCAGGCTGTTGAGTGCAAACAGGACAGCTGTCTTGGGAAATGACACCTCAACTGTCCATTGGGCATGCATGGACAGTAGCCTCAAACTGGGTAGCGTTGTTACTGCTGTACAGTACCTTTTTGTGAAGACACCTGAACCTTTACAATCTGGATTCCAAGTTCTGAACCTGTTTTCACTTGAATCACTCTGAACCACAGGTAACTCTACTAAGATTAATGGAGCTACAGTGCTGTAAGCTGGTATAAACTAACATCTAAACAGCCAGCAAATGCTGGGTGAAAGCTAGCAAATTATTTGCTTTCATTGAATTCAGCTTCTAACAGTACTAGACATACTGGAGTGACTCTGAGTAACTGAACTGCAAGCGGCTGGCGATAAAGACAACCATGGGAGCGCCATTTCTTGACAGGGATGATGTGCCCGTCACCCACTCCCACGGTGGCTTTGCCAGCACTGTGGTCCCACCTCACTCATTCTGAACTCGGTGCAGGTGTGGCCCACTCTGCTCCCTGCCTGCCCTTACAGCACATCCAGTGTTTGGACCTGTGCACGCAACTCTGCAGAAACCTGCTGAGAAAAACTAAGGGACATGACCTGAAGTGAAATCCCTTCTGAACAAAAAATCAGCCAAGTTAAATGATGTTCAAGAGGAAGCAGCTGGGATGGCTCGCACTAGCACTGCAAAGCCACATATCTGCATGGCATTGGTAACTGAGGCCATATGACCTCTTGTCTCTTGATCTTAATGCTTGCAGTTCAGAGACCACCATGGACTGGAGACCTCTTCCCTCACAGCACAATCGGATCCTTCCCTGTGAGACATGGCATGTTCCCGAGGGCTGGTGGAACTTTGAAAGCCACTTCAATTTATTAGTCTGGTTCGATATATCTTATCTCTGTATGTCTATATATCAGTAGATCTGGCCTCAGTGGTCCCCACTGTGCCTGTTCATTCCTGCTGCCAAAACACATCTTGTTGCTCCCTTCTTCTCCTTGTTTCAGTGCAAACCAGAATGTTGGAATAATTTGGGTTAAAATATTTGTTATTTATATAAATATAAATTTATATAATTTATATCTATTTATAATATAAATAATATTTTATAATATAAATAAGTTTATATGTTATTTATATAAATATAAATTTATATAATTATGTAATATATAATTGGCGTATGTTATTTTTAGCCAGGATGATCTGACTTGTGTAATTCATATTGCTACCCCATAAACATGTGGACTATCTTATTTGAAAGGGCAGAAAATTACTCCATAGTAGCAAAGCTAAATGATCAGCAATGAGAACCTCTTCAGCCAGTTTTGTACCTCAGGAGAAATGTAAATTTATCCATCATTTTGCATGTTTTTGCAACTGAAGAGGAAAAGTCTTGTTTCTGTTTTCCCCCAGCATCACTTTAGCATCAGATTATTATCCTAGACTGCTGCACTTGATAGATTAGAAAGAAAATAAAGGTTTTCACAGACAGAATGTCTCCTACTTGCAAAACTAAACATTGGGCTTTTCCAGTGATTTCATCCAACTTATGTATCTGTAAAATATACATATATACTCATGCATATATATATATACACAAAGATATATATTTACATACATATTTATATACACATGCACATATACTCACATACACATATAAATCTAGCAGGCAGAGATACTTATCATATATATGGAATGTCCTATTCAGCCCTACTGTCTATTAATCATTCTTGATTTTTTCCCTTTCAAATGTTTTGAAAACAACCTGTTCTTTTTGGGGGCAGTATTAGCACTATGAGTTCATTCTGTATCTTGTTTTCCTCCAAATTTCTTGGATTATCCACTTAGAATCAGAAATTAAATGTCAGCATAATTTACATTTTTAAAATTCAATCAACTTTACCACCAGTTAAAGAAAATACCAAACAATTCAGACATTAGGGTGAGACTTGGTAATGCTAAGCAGAGAAATATCAAATTCCCCCAGTCCTCTCCCAGTTTATCTGCATTTCCACCTGCTTCCCTCTGACTCATTTCTCTCACCAGTGAAGCAGTGCCTGTATCTCTGGTGCTTACGGCCTTGGCATTCTGCAGAAGCTTCTTGTAGTCTCAGCATCCTTGCTGTAGTTATTCAGCTTTGCTTCAGTGAATTGAATTCTACACTGATTCTTTGTTCAAAAAAACCCCCACCACAGCACACCAAGAATGTGTAAGGCAAGTTACTTGTTTTTTTGGCACAGACTGGTAGAAACTATAAGTAAAAAAAATTCTGATCTGCCTTAATGAGCCTATAACCTGAACAACTTTTTTTTTCTTTCCGTGTCCCTCAATACTCTGCCTTTAAATTATTACCTGGTGAGTTTTTGAACAATCTTCTAGAATTTAAGTGCTGTGATCAGCTGACTCTTCATTTCCAAGTGCTCAGGTGACTTCAGTAAGGATTGTAGCAAGGACAAAAACACACCACTCTCAGTGATCTGCATCCTGCTCACTACAGCCTGTTTGGATGTCAGGTCAAAACCAGGATTAGCACTCAGCTTCTGGTCCAAAAGTGGAGGTCTTTTCCTCTAGACTATAGAGCCCTCTGCCCCAACAGGTGCAGAAACAAAGACTATGGGTTATAGCTGAACTGATTCTATCAATTTTTGATCAATATCACGCATAAAGCCTGATAAATCCAAAACTAGATCAAAATCCTGGATAAGCAAAGCTATTTCTGCTCTTTTATTCATTTTTGAAGTCTGATAACAATAATAAATTGATTTGTTGGTAGTGTTTATACCTAATCTGGGTTGTATACAAGTATTCATTCAGAAAGAGTGCCGGAGTACTGAGATATTATAATAGAGGAACTACAGAATACAGTGGAAGTATCCTGCATTATTTGCAATACTTCCAGCTCAGCTGGAATTTCTGAATCAAAACTAATTCAAATTAACCCACATACTATTTTTAAAACAATAAGATTATCAGTAACCTTTGTTAGCTGCAGTTAAAGGTTTACCAGATAAAGAAAAGTATATGAACAAATGTATATAGCACAATTTGATAATGGTGAGTGATTTTATCTCAAATTCACAGCTAGCGCACTGAGCTGTTACGGTTCAAAGGTAATGTATTCTGTTTATACAGGGAATGTTATTACACAGATACCATGAGCCATGTATCTAAAGGATAAATTCTAAATAAAATGCCTGTACATTTTCATTAGATCAGATTAAGCAGGGTGAATAGCTCCTATGGCAAGATAATAGTGTTTGTTTTATGACTAGTCATTTGTACCACTGATGCCAATATTCAGTAGTATTTCAGATAAGTAACAGCAAATATCTGGCAGCAAGCTGGCAATTAAAGAGTGCGCTGGTTTTAGACATTCGTTGTGAAAGATGGGTTTGACTCTTCTGCCTTTGAAATGTATTACATCCTACACATATCTTAAGATTTAAAACCATTGGTGAGATACTGATGAAGAAAACAGGTTATATTTAAAAAAAAAAAAAAGCTGTGGTTTCAATTTATTTGGGGAACACTGAATGTTAAATGTTGATGTTGATGTTAAAGCTGTAATTACTTAATTCAGTAAAGGGGTCTAAAATCACAAAGGGATAAATGTTTCATAATTTAAACAGAACAATTCATCTTCCTTTAAATTGCTTGCAAATTGATAAAAACCAGTGTCTGACAAAGACAAAAGGATTATCAAAACGGGGAGAAGGATAGGATTAAAAGACCAAGATTTCTCTTCAGGATCTTTGGAATTATCATTCTAGATCTGACAAATGGACTGTATAGGCCTGTATAAATGGACTGCTAGGTCTGAACAATTTATAGTCAAAACACACTCAATAATAATGCTGAATGCTTTGGAAGAACATATCTGATACTGACAGTACCCAATCAGTCTGTAAGGGAAGGTTTTTCTTCAGGTAGTCAGCATTTGGTGTATATCCTCAAGCATGAGGAATTACGTGCAGTATAAATCTGTCCTATCAAATGTGATCATAGATGTTCTCATTATATGGCTTTGACTCTTCTGTAACTTACTAAATTCTTGTTCTCAATGTTATCCTGTGGCAGTGAATTTCATGTGCTGTGCACTATGTGAGAAGTACTTCCTTTTAGCCTTTTCCTTTCATTTAATGTCCCCTTGTTCATGTGTTCTGAGAAAGTACAAATGAGAGTCCTTTGAGGTACCTTCTCTGTATCATTTATTATAATAGGCAGAGGTGGAATAGCTTCTTATTACTAAGTTTGCTTGGTATTTCCTATTATAAGACCCTGTTTTCAGTTGCTTCTAACTTTGTCAGACATGAATGCTCCAGGCTGAAAATATCAGTTCTACTTGCCTGCTTTAAGCTGAATTTTTTTGGAAGATTTCAAGCAAAGCAGATTAGTTATTTCTGAGAAAGAAGAAAACAAACAAACAAACAAAACTGCTTTTCAGTGTTAAAAAAAAATCCTATGATCTTATTTTGGGAGAAAGCTAAAACTGGGTCCTCCAGCTCAGGGTCTTGGAACTGCAGGCTTTCCATCAGAGATATACCTTTTGCCACTGTGGAAAAATCTGCAAATTTGGCTATGGCAGCAATCTGAGAAATTTCTATTATTTCCATGTTCAGTAAAGGTCTGGCAGCTTAATATCGTCCTCTGCTTTGAATATCCACCCTCTGACAGCTGCTCTGTGCCATGAAACAGTCAGGTCTCCTTCCCTACAGAGCAGCTGAGTGCTATTCACCCCCTCACAGCTCCTAGTTCAGACCAGACAGAGATAGGGATGGGCAACATCGGAGTGGGGATACTGATGATGGAAGAAGGGAGGAGAAAGTCGGATCAGGGAGAAAATGGAATTAACTGGCTCAGGAGACTGGACATAGTGCGTGTATCCGACACCTCTGTCAGCCAGCCCCAGGGACTGGGTGTGCAACGCAAGAGTGTGGCAGATATTTCAGGATGTTAGGTGGTCCTGGAGACTGGGAGAGAGGTTGGAGGCATCACCTGCTAGGTCAGGAATCTGGGATTGTAATCAGAAGTGTGAAGAGCAGAAAATGAGACTGGGACATGACAGAGAGACCTGGCTACAATAGGACGCTATGGAGAGGCCTGTGTGAAAACCCATGGGAGGAGATAGGCTGGAGTGGCACCCAGTGATCAAACTCTCCCTGAAAGCATGGGATGGGGTTGAAGACCTCAGTTTCACCCATCTTATGCTTTTAACTGACAGCCGAGGCACCACTGTTGGAGTGTCCCAGCCCTGCTGTGGTGACCTACGAAAGGCAGGAGGTCAGCCCAGGAACTGCAGCTGAGCAACCTGCAGGCAGTTAATCCTCCGACACCCTGCTGTGAGGTGCACCCTCACGCCCAGCCCCTGCGCCCCAGCCCCTTGCTCCCAAGGGGATGTGGCAAGAGCCAGGCAGCGGCAGTGGCAGCAGCAGGAGGCGGGGGAGCAGGTCTGTGCATGGCTTTCCACCCACAGCACGGTAGGGGAAGGCTCTGCAAACCACTCTGCCCACCTTGTGCCTCTCCCTGGCCAGGAGGGCAAATGGACGGCCAGTCTTCTCCAGATCTGCTACGTCTGATTCCCTCCTCCCTGCTTCTCCCTTCGTGCCCATTTGAAGATGCGTGAAGATCCTGGCACAGGGAATACATTCATAGTATTTTGATCTGTTATTCTGTTAACTCAAGTGCTTACCGATGTGGGGATCTAAAGATGTATCCATGTTGACAGTCTGTGTGGGGATTACTAGCAAAAAAAATTCTGGATTTTTTTTCCTATTTCCTTTTCTAAAACCCAAGAATTACATACTGAGGCACCACATTGGAACAATATTGCATGAGCAAATGAAGTGAAAGAATGGAAATCAAGCAATTCAGAGCTAGGAAATACTAGATTCAAGGTTGTCAGTGCAGACTGATTTCATCTTCTTTATGTACTGTATTACGAAGTCTTTAGTTACACAATCAGTTATCACACTGGCCAGATATCACCTCCTCACTCAAAATACTGAATTAAAGTGTTTTAGGGATTAATCTGGGATATGTAGTAAAGGAAACAGCTGTTTGTAAGATCTCTGCCCTGTTTTGCTAGAAAAAGTGGAAGTGGTTAAGGTAGTTCAGTGCTGCTGTGAAGGATCACCTTCAGTCCTTGCCTCTGCAGCAGGGCTCCTGTGTAAGACCAGACAAGGTGTCTGGTGATACTTTCACATATGGTCAAAAATGGTATGTCCCATATTTTCTGTGACATGTGGTTTGAAACCCTGGAATCTGATTTGTCAAAGAACTAAACACTGAAAGCTGCCATTTGAGTTAAGATGTGTTATATAAAGCTCTGAAAAAAATACAGTCCAAAGTCTCTCTAATTGGGTACTCAAAATTCGTGATTTTTTTTTTTTTTTTATTGTAATAGCTGTGTCTCAGCTTCCTCTTTGCATAATGGAGCCCTACTCATTTGCTGGGGGTGTAACAAAAATACAAATCATTAACAGATCAGGCAACAATTGGCATCATGGGAAGAAATAATTCTGCCATGGGTGTGTGGTTTGAGCAGCTTGCAGGAGGTAAAACATGGAGTCAAAACAGTGAGGAAGCAGGACAAAATACAGCAATGAAGAGCTGCTAAAAAAGGTAAGGTGTACAGCAAAAAACAGTATCATGTAATTACCAGTGGTGGGTATGTCTACACTGTGCTTATTACTGTAAATGTAGTCAAACAAATGTATCCCTAAGCTCATTTTATAATAGTTACCTCAGCTACCCGAAGCAGTCCAGTCACAGATCCTTAAAACTCAAGGAGGGCTGCAAAGCCTCACTGAGTAGCTCAGGAAATACCAGAGAGATCCTCTGAGCTCCTCACTGCAGCGACTGACCTGCTGCAAGAACCCATGCTAAATGATATATAGCAGTGTTTACACTGTAGGCAGGGTAGGCAAACCTGGGGGTCAGACTGAAAACACTCAAGGAGTTGGATTCACCTTGCTTTTCCTAACTTTTGGGTGTTTGACACTGAACCCCCAAGGTTATTCTTTTTACTTAAGCTCGATGTGCATAGTTTTGTATAAGCGTGGTGATCCTTCATTGCCTCTCTAAAATGAACATGCTCAGTCTCCTCAACGTGTCCTCATTTGGAAATCTTACCATGATAATTTGCACAACCCATTCTTGAATGCCCTCAGTTTCTGATCCGTCTTTTAAAATAGAATCACCAAAGTTAATATTCCAGAAAGAGCAGCAGTGCTGATTTATAGTCCATACATAGCACACTGCTGCACAGATGTTCGCTGAGCTGCTTTATTCGGTTCTCTCTTCTCCTCTTCTTCAAATCCATCTACACTGCAGCATTCAAAAACTATGACAGGATTGAAACAAATTTTCGCATCCACTTTTTCTTCAATTAAAAGATGAAGACAAGCAGCTGAATATTTTTTGGCCTGCAAAAGGGCCAGGGAACAAAAAAGTTCAAGGGAGGGATTGTTAATTTGAGCATACTATTCCAATTCTTCTCCAGGTTAGACACTTGCACTAAAAACCTGGAGTCAAAATAAATGACTGTGAATTTCAAGGCCTTGAAATTGTGATGTTTTTGTCAGGAGAAAGGGATAGTTCTCAGAAGAACCAAACCAGAAAACTATCATCTAAACATGTTTCAGAATAGTTTCTCAGTTTTATAAACAGTTCATTTGCTTGTGTAGTATCAAAGTGCATTGCAAGTTCATTTAGCTGGAGAGGTAATAAAATCTTCTCAATCATAGAATAAACTGCATTTGATCACTTTTCAGAACACATACATAGATGCAAGGTAGACAAAATAGGGATTGCACCAGCACTGCACATATACCAAAGAGCCCCCACATCCATGAAGCTTGATAAAATCACCCAAATTAATCTATTCCTTAAAGAATTTCTTTATGAGGCTGACACAGTACTAGCCAGTCTCTTTCAGCACAACATGGAAAAGAGGGTACATTTTGGCAGTGATGTCTGCGGTGGTGCCTGACTTCTGCAGCCACAGCAGCCCACTTACCTCTGAGACGCACTCAGGGTCCGAGGTCTGAGCAACTTCAGCTGCCCCTGGGACAAGATGACTTGCCAACATTGTATATGATAAGGCATACGGGTACTGGGAATTCAAACCATACCCTTCTGCCAAGCTGCCACCAAAATTTCTTCCTCACCTAAAATGTAGGCAGGAACAACCTTTCTCCATCTTCTGCAAGAGGTAAGAATGAATAGCTGTGGGTGCAGAGAGTGGCTCAAACTTGTGTCAGAAAGAAAGAGATGGATGGGATTCTCCAGCTGATGGGATGAAAAGATTTACTGCCTTTAGGCAGTAGAGAGAAAGGGAACAGGACAAAATTCGTCTGGCCTATTTTAGATGTTTGTATTAGGATGAGATGTCTCCTGCCCTAGATAGGCCTGCTTCTCTCCATTGATTGCAAAGGAAGTCTAGGCACTGAGCTCCAATCTAGGAAGCTAAAGAGGCTGCAAACACCTGAAGTTAAGTGAGATGAAACTCACCCTGGAAGACATTGCATTTCCTTCCTCTAACAGGCACAGTGAATAAGAAATGCACTTGATATGCCACACTATATAGGGAGTGACTGTATTCCTCACTGCATCCTACTAGCAAAAATGACAGAGTCAGAAGTAGAAGACTCTCCCCAGCTTGGTGGGCAGATATACCGTTTTTAACCTGAGCCAGGCTCTGAAAACACAAGGGAAGAGTTGTGCTGGTCCCTACGCAAGGAGTGTGAGAAAAGAAAGTACTCTGCCTACATAGGATTACAGAATAATTCAGGTCGGAAGGGATCTTTGAAGCTCATGTGGTCCAATTCCCTGCTCAAAGCGGGGCTACCTTCTCTCTGTTTTCCATCCTAGCTGAGACTTTAACAAGAATTTAGCTCTGGAGCAGCAGCCTAATTTTATTGTGTGATGTAGACATGCCATAAGACTACTGGAAACCCTGCAAGCTGATGAAGATGTTTTTCTAAACAAATCCTGGCCTTATGTTTCACTCCACATCAGGTCTACCTAAGTTACAATGAAAAAAAGTACAGCTATTTGTATATCATCTCAGAAATAAACTGCTTATAGAAAATATTTAAAAATCTTACTTGTGCTTGCATTTGCAATTGCTGCATCTAAAAATAGTGTGTTACAGTTTGTTACTGATCATACAACAAAGTCTGTATTATTAAGCATGTTGCCATTATGATTTTTGGGCCCAAACACCACTGTTTCTTAGCTTGATCAAGAACCTGTATTTGGAGTGGCTGAAAGATGAGGCTATTCTGCATTCTGTAACGCAGACTAAATAGTAATAATAACTGGGAGTAAATCAGGAAGTGAATGTATAATAATTGCACTCTTCTGTTCATCATTAAAAATGATATCTTTCTTGAAAGATATTTAAAAGGCTATTCAATGTGGTGCTGTGAAAGATATAAGTCAAAATGAACCTATTTTAACAATCATTTGAAAAATAAATATTCTCTGCACAATCTGAGACCTCAGCTAGAGCACAACAGAAACTTTAATTTGAACGTAAAACATTCACACTGTCAATTCAGAAGTGCTAAATGACAATAAACAGATTTGTTGTAGAGTCACATAGCCATATAAAAGCTGTGAAGTGCCATTATAGCCTAATTAATGATCTCATAAAGTGGATGGACAATTCATGGCCTTAAAATTAAGTACATATTTAAAAGCCACAGTTCTGAGGAATAGAGATTCACTAGTATTCTGTGAAATGCTTCCAGTCCGCAGAGAAGACAAGGGCTCAGCTAAACACTGTAAGGGTTAACAGATGTTATGAAGAAGCAGGTAAGATGTTTAAACTATGAGACATTTACAGAAACAGGTCTCTGAGTCTTGAGTATCTGGGGTACAGATCACACGGAACTGAAAGTAGGGTAATGTTTATGAAAGCTGCAAAATACCTATGAAATCTCTACATGCATAGCAAAGAAATAGAAGATCCTTGGATACAGCAACACCAACAGATAGAAATATGGACAGAAAAAGACATTGGAAGTACTAAAATTTCAAAAGGAGTCAAGTCAAGAAACTGATAGAGTTTGTGAAAGTCTATGCCTCTCCAGCTATTTAAACAAGTAAGATTAGAGACAAACAACAAAATATCTTATAAACTAATGCAAGAAGCCTGAGTAACAAAGGGGCAGAACTGTATTTGTTGATGCAAATGATGAAACACGGTTTTACAGGACAAAAAGGATGAAAAGCAGCATGGTAGAATGAGATAGAATGCATGACTGTAATAAGAATTTTTGGCTGTCCGAGAAATAGCAATACAGGCTGTGACTATGCTTGTGGGAAGATAACTCCATTGTATAGCCCTTATCATGCAGCCGGGGGGAACTCCTGGAACATAATGCAGCTCTCCTGAAACCACGTGTCCTGATTTCCTTCCAAAAGGAGGATGATGCATACTACTCATCCTACCACAGGATGATGCTCATCCTACCACACAATCAAGATGTGATCAGGGTATTTGCTCAGGAAGCATCATCAATATAATGAGTTGTAAAAAACAATAAGTAATGGTTAATTTTATGGTCACTGTTTTTAATTATCGGTGTCAGAATGAGTAAGGCACGTAGTCACATGCAATGCTCCTCAGTGCTGGATCCTATACAAATGCAGACACAAAAACTTGTCCTTATCCCAAGAACTATGACAGGAGGATGAAAATAATGTATTTATATGGGATAACACAGGCTGATAATAAAGTTCACCACATTATTTAAAAGACAATCATGTCACAGGAAAAGAAGGAATGTAATAAGCAAACTGAGAGTCATCATACCTGGGGAGAGACAGAAAAGGAGACTAAAAGTCTAAAAATGCGAAAGTGAGAAAATAAACAAACTTCCCATGCTTCTGAAGACAACCCAATGGAAAAATCATATCCTCACTTTCTGAGTTCTCCTCAGAAAGCAGAAGCTAACCAGCTCTTTCAAGTCCTTCAGGCACTCACATGCATTAGCTGAGCTGTGATGCTCTTCAGGACAGATCAGTGCTGGTACTGGATGAATCTAATCTTTCCTTTTCCATATAGTACTTTTAATGTCTACATGAAACCAAAGTGAGACATTAAAAGATCTGTCTATTCTATCCAGCACTGCGGTGATCCTACGCATAAATACATGCTCCCACCACTGAAAAAAGCATGTGCATTTAGATATAATGTTAACCTGTACTTACTCTTAAATACTCTCTCATTTGCTATGTCAACCATTTTTTAAACCTTGCAGTGAAGCAAGGCAGGTGCAAAGAGAAAGATTTAGACTTTAGCCTGACTATAAACAAAGCTTAGAATACAGTTTATTTAGATATAGGGAGTGAAGCTAGGGAATAAAGCCAAACTATTACAGATTAGGAATTTAGAAATGCTTTATATATAGAAATGCTATATATGTATACACACACCCACACCATGGAATCATATATCATTCCAATATTGGTAAGGCTCAAATAAAAATTTGGGGTCTAAGACTGACAGACTGTGAAAAGCAAATGTATCTTGGGAATTTTTTTCTGCATGATTTGGAGGACTGACATTACGTATGAAATGGTCATTAAAACACAGAGTCAAAAGAAAAAAATCATGGCAACTAATGTGTATAGTTTAACAAGAATACAATGTACCAATAATCAAAGGGCACCTGATGTATTGTGAGAGATGTAGCTTTATAAATCTCAGAATCTGTATGCTGTTCTGCTTCTAATCCTTCCTGTATTCTCTCTCGCAAGCCTTTCAGTAAATTGATTACAACTATCATTTAGTCAGGGGAAGTGAGATTTTTTTCTAATCTAGTAACTTTAATTAGTAGCTAATTCATTGAACATAATAGATAACAAATTCACAACGGCATATGTAACACATAAACATTAGGTGTTGATAAATTTCCACTTGTTACCTTAATATTTAGTATTTTAGAGGGGATGATATGAGAACACAGAAAAGGCTGAGATGCCCTGAATGCTTCCCTTAGAGGAGACTGGCCTCCTGCCAGGGGAGTTAAATCACAATTAGGCTGCTGCTTGTAACTTGTAAGAAATCTTTAATTGCAGTTTGATCAGCTGCAATAGGGGAGATTAATCCAGCCCGTAGCATTTTAACGGTGACAAGATTTACCTAGGGCCAGCAAATCATGTCATTCTGTTTTGGAATATGTTCCATTATTTTAGAAAGACACTGCAAGAACAGCTCCTCAAATCTAACGGAAAGCTATGGCAGATTTATATCAAGGTTCCTAAAATGGTGTTCTTTCCCAGGTGAGGAAGGCCATTGTCGAGGAATAAATCACTACAGTGTTTTATGTTATCTCATATTGATAACCTGAATTCAACTTTGAACTAGTCAGCCTCTGATTAGTAGGACAAAGTATGTCAAATCTTTTTGAATTTGCTGCTTAAGTTATGACAGAGGGTTAAATAAACATACTCTCCTTTCCAATGGCAGCTGGAAGGATGCTTCACAGAAAGAACGAAGCATTGATGTGAGAATTCATACTAATGTAACTTCCTGGGCATATTTCTTTGCTTGTCTCATCCCTGAAGATGGACCCAGGTGAGACTTGCCATGTTCTCCAGATTTAACTTAATTACAGACCTTTCATATCACAGGTCTTTTATGAATATTTGAAATTCTGGCTTTGAATAAACAACTTAAAATGACAAACGATCAATATTAACGGTAATATTTCTTTCCACTCATTCAGTTACATTTGAGTTCAGATTAAGAGCACTCCTAAAATACTTTTAAGTGGTAAGTTAATTTCCTCCAAATCAGGAGACTTTTAGAGATAAACAAAGTTCATTTTCTTTCTTTCCTGCTCTCTAGTATCCTTGAGACATATTCAACCTTTCAGACCTTCTTCAACAGCTATGAAGCTTGAAACTTCTTTGGTGGGGGGATGCAGGGAGAATGAAAGCTGAGATTTTCACATCATAACTGGTAGCTCAAAGTGCAGGATCTAAGACCCTGTATTGCACAACTTCTGGTAAAATCATGAGCTGAAAGTATTCTATGCCCAGTTCTTGCACTTCTTGTTCTTTACAAATTTAGGTCCACATAAGCCTCTGGAGCTCTGAGGCTATGTTTATTCTAGGAAATTAAATACTGCCAGAGAAGCTCCCCAGGCACAGAAAGCAGATCTGCTATAAATTGCTAGAGTCATTTCTGTTGTGTTTTTGCCCTGAGCCACCTAGCACACTCCTGGATAATTCCCAAGCACCGTTTGGGAGTTAGGACAAGCCATTCCCAAAAGGCAGTTGTGATGTGGCCACCCTGTCTAAGAGGGTAAAAAGAGTTTCACAGTTTTCTGCTTGTTTGCATCAATGCCACGAAAATGTCCCAGGAACTTTTAACTGAGTACAGAGACAGCCTCAGGTTTAGGTGGCAGAAGGATAGTGCCTGTTCTTCTGACCTTGAAGTAATTTAGTTGTCCTGTTTCACGGCCTACAAACAGTGGCGGTGGGGATTACTGTTTTTGTGCTCTTAATGAAAGACTGTTTTGGGACTGGCCTCCCATGTGGAGTGCAAAATAGCAGATTTTATTTCCTCTGGAATGAGGCTGCCTGTGGGCTGCATCTCTTTGGAAGTGTCCCTGCCCCAGCATGGGTCGCCCATGGCCACAGTCCCCTCCACGGTGTACCCTGTCCTGCACAGAGCTGCTCCTTCCCAAAGCACACTTCCATCTGTGTCCCCAGCAATGTCCTCCTCCATGTGCCTCCTTCGCTTTGTTTCTTCAAAAGTGTCTCTTCACATTTCTCCTTACGTCTGTTTTTTGTGTGTCCTCCTGTGTCTGCTCTCACACGCAGACTCCTGTTTCTCCTCCTGTGTCTCCTGTCTCAAGTGGCTACTGCCTTTTCTTGAATAGGTTTGAGCAACAGCACCATATGCTCCTCTGGCTGGTTGAAGCTTTGGCATGCAGTGGGTCGTTTTCATCCGTTTCAGAGCTGGCTGTGACGGGCACAGGGCAGCTCATGGCCTCCTCCACACAGTGCACCCCCACAGCTCCCTGCCACCCAAATCCTGCCACTTGTGCCCAGTACAGCTGCCTGGACCACAACATCCATTTAGTTTCAACTGAAAGGAAGCAAGTTCATGTGCTCCAAAATGCACCCCACAAACCAAAAGTAGAGATGGCTGGGAGATTTGTTTCAGAAAGTGCCCTCCTGATGTGTACTAGAACACCAATGCAGATACACCCTGTGGCAGATTTTAAAACAGTTAAAACATCCCTTTTCTTATCACATACCAGTAACCTCCTCACGTTTCTCCTTCCAGTCCTCCCCAAGAGCTCCCTGTCCCTGCTGCTCTTTGCTACTGTGAAGCAAAACTAAAGTGTCCTGACACCCTGTTAAACAGCATTATGTCCTAAATCATACAATCACCCCTACCAGAAAATAAGTGTATATTGTCATAGTCAAATGTTGTGATGAAAAGGTATGTAGGCTTTTGTAGCATTTGGTACAGATAATAACTGCTGTGAGTCTTCCTGAGCAGAAGACTGTCTGGGGATATCCTGGGAATATGCCTCTCTGGGATAGTATTTTGGCACATTCGTTTGCACTATTTCCAGGGGGCTGGACATGCACTTGGCATGGGCTGCTCTCATGGTTTCCTCTAGCCTTTTCTGCTGCCTAGGCACTGGCTGTTGGCTACTGAAAGTGGCATCACACGCTGTACACATTCACCATCAACATGGTGAATGAGGCAAATCAGACACCTGATATCCTCACACCACAGCCCACATGCATTTCTTTAGCCCAGACTCTGCTGCAGTTTCCTGGGGTGAGTCATCAAGAAATATGGCATTTCTATAGTATCCTGAAGGCTATACAGAAACTTTTTACTTACTGTAAAACCATATCCACTTCTATCACACCCTGATTATTTTTTCTTCTTCTGTGAGAATAAACTTTAACTAAAACAGAGGCTTAACTGACCATCACTTATGTTGTTATTATTGCAGTTCATCTGGGATTTCTTCAGATATGTTAATATCTGCAAAATATGCTTAATAACTGATGGGTCCATATGCCTGTCCAGATGTAGGCATTGCTCATCACTGTGACAGCTAGTTACCCATCCCTGCCTTATGGCTTTTTGGATTATCCTCTAACTTTATTTTCAGTTACCCAGAGATTAAAAATATTTAACTGTAGAACAAGCTAGCTCATGACTTCAGATGCCCTTAATAATATCTAGTTCTCTTTGTGAACCCTCATGTTTTTGTGTGAAACATGGTAGAGAGGGAGAAAATAATGGCCAAACAGAAATCCAGGAGAATGGGAGCGAGCGAAAAGAACAAGAGAATAGGAACAGATCTTTTTTAAAGAGAAGGAAAAGAGGATATTGGTAAGACAAGAAAAGCAAGGCATAAAGCCAATGAAGGGATAAACAAAGATGGAGAGTGAAACAGTAATAGGCAGGAGGATCAGGATTATATAAGAGAAACAAGAGAAGAAAAGTTTTAGGGAGTTAATTTTTAATATGAGTTTCTGATGTCTATGCGAAGATGATATGTTTCAGTGACATACTCTAAGTAACTTTAAGATCTACATGCACAAACACTCTCTAGAATTCCCTGCATGTACGGGTGTTCCCTTTGACCACAAGACCACAAGAATCTGAGCATTGTACCATGGAGTAACCATGGCTCTTATTATAATTATATATTATAATTACAATTATATATATTTTAATTATATTATAATTATAATTGTCATTAAATTCTTCTTTTATATTTATTAAAATAAAAGCTGGGTACTTGCATCCATTAGTATCTTTGCTTAATTTCCAGATTGCCTTTATTCAGTTATGGATGTCTTTTTCCTGGAAAGAGTTTACACAGTTTATTTAAATGAGTGTTTATTTTCAGTGTTTACTAAGTGACAAATAACATGGAAGATTTTTTTCATACAGATTAATAGAAAGAAGCTTCTCTGAGAAAGACAGTGATAAATGATACTGTGCATAAGTGAAAGATGAGCTGACAAAGCTCAGAATGATAGTGATTCTTTTTAATGTCTTTGCACACCCTTCTTTGAACACAGCTCTGAATCAGACTATTTTTCTTTTCAAGTTGAAATCAGAGATCTATTGAGATGATACATATTCTGCCTACATGAAAAAGCATTTGTGATTATAGTGCATTCAGCAGGGATCTCTTTCTGCAACACTAAGGCTATTCTCTCTTCCAGAAGGGCTTATTTGAAAGTTAAATAGTAATGAAGTGAAATCATGATGCAATCTGGGACTGTAATAGAATTCTTGCTTGTGCCTTTTAAAAAATATATATTCAAACTTGTGGAAACAATATCATTTAAAGTAATCTTTCTATGATGACAAGAAGGGAATGACTTGTGAAAGAGATTGGTTCAGGAGTTTCAAACAATGAAGATACGATTGGGTTGGTTTCTAAGCTCAAGAGGGGCATTTGCTAAGCGGAAGATACACTTGATGCAGTGCCTGCAAAATAGTAGAGTGTAAGGGGACATTTCTTCCATTTGAATTTCATGCTCAGTCTCCTGCCTTGGTTAGCAGCATAGATACTAACCTCACCAACTAGGGCAGGTCATCGCACAACCAACCTTGTATCAGGTGTTAGGGGTGGCTACAGAAACTGGAGGTCACCTTCCTTCCTGGAAGGCAGAGCACGAAGCAGGGTGGGACACACTGAACAGCTTTGATCCCACCAGCTCAAAAAGTCTGGATTCCATGGATTGGGAGACCCCTTCAGTGAAGCTGGCTTCTAGGCTCATCAGAGTCTCAGCTATGCTGGGCAGGTGGGAGAGCTGGCAGGGACTTGGGGGTTTAACTCAGCTGTCCTGCCCATGATTGACAAAGAGACAGAGGCAAGCTTGTTGCTTTTTTGTCTCTCCTCCCCTCCTCTATTACTCTCTTGGAGGACTCTGATCACTGACAGAAAAGGCCAAAGCAAACTAGACATGATAAAATATTAATGTCATGCACATTTCAAAATCCATTGCTACATGAGCTGCTCAGTGGCTGCAGCGGTCATTGCCGCTTCTGTACCCTTTTGCTTGCATACTTTTTCTGTGCAAGGTTGTCGCGGCCCAAAAGGAGTCGTTCAGGATGACCTCCCTCCCCTTGGGACCAACAACCAATTTCGCGATGCCCTTGGACTGAATTAAGGTGAAACAACACCAGCCAACCAGTTTTAAGATTTATTAACACAAAGATAAGGCATGTGGTCAAATAGGATAATCAACTAGCTAGACAAGTCCCGTGCCACACGTTTCAAACAGATTCAACAAAGGAGAGGGAAAAAGAGGAGAGAGAGAGAGAAAAAAGATATCACCACCCGTGGATCCAGCGGCGTCCCGTTGGTCCTCTTCCTTTGGGAGTCTCAGCGGTGGTGGTGGTGGTTGGGGGGGGGGGGCTCCCGTCTGGTGGTAGGTGGGTCCTCTTCACACAGCTCGAGTTGGGTACCTCCGAAGAGGGACCCTGAAAATATCGATCCCCGGGCAATTATAGCTTTTTTCAAAATAAGTTTCCCACCCCCGCGTGGTAGTTCAGGCCAATAGTAATTTTTTGGGTCTGGGGTCTCCTGCTCCTTATTGGATCTCATCGTCGTTCCTAGGCAGGCTGTTTTCTGCTGCAGTTTCTTCCACAGGTGTGTCTCCATTCCTCGGGTTCTGCTATTATCTCTCAAGGTCTTGACAAAGAGGTGGTAACTCCAGCAATTAGCACTGGTTCAGATGCAAATTGCTGGTAACTCCCTTATCGTTTCCGCCTGCACCAGCTCTGGGGCCCTTTCTCACTGAACTAGGGAGTGCGGCCTAAGGCTTCAGCAAATTTAGCCACTCATGCCAAGCAAGTTTTATAGAAGTTGTACTAAAAACGGACAGTCCAGGTCCCAAAGTCTCTGCCCGATCGTGGACCGGCTCAGCGCAGGCTTGGCACGTCCTGGGTGGTCACAGGGAGACCATCTCGGGGGTCGCAGCAGCCCAGTCCTGTTTCCGCCAGGGCGGGGTTATGGCCTGTTTGCATCCCATGCACCAAGAAATGTTTAAGGCAAAAGTTCATTCATCTGTCCGCCACACAAGGGCTTCCCAGGTCTTCTCAGAGAGTCATTTGCCTATCTTCGTCTGGGTGCTCCCAAGCTGCCTATTTTCAGTGGAGAGTTCCTGAGTGCTAGCTGGGAAGCTGCGCTCTGTCACACATGTCTTTAGGTTGCTCCCTGACGTGCTTCCAAAACACTCACATCTCTGGTATGGATGGGAGATGTGTGGCCATGGTTTATCATACAAATCATGAGCCTGACCTGAGCAGAAGACTGGGATGAGGTTGGAAGGGCCTTGCTTTGCATCATTACCATCTGGCTTGATTTTACTTTAGAAGAACTTCCCTTGTTCGCAGCCCCAGTTTAAAAGTCAGGCTCTGCCTCTTAGGTCCCAACCATTATACCCAGAATTCCTACCTCAAGGAATTAAGGCAAATACTAAGAAACAGGCCACTCAGACCTTTATGCCTGATGTGATCCAGGCAGAGCTGTTAAAACAACCACACAAAATACATCAGTGCATCTGGAAAGGAAAAATGCTCTATATCTCTTCTTTTAGCCAGATCTACAAGGTGATATAAACATCTAGGGCTGAGGCAGCCAGCTGGTGGCTGCAAGACGCACATAGTTGATCCTGAAGATCCTTCTTTTGGTATGGTATACTTTGAGAAGACAGAGATGAAAACAAAGGGTATGCAAAAACAAAGTTCTTGAAGATACCAATAAATCCCAGTAATGGCCCATTAAGCCACTGTTCCTCTTTGGACCATTGGAGCTCAAATTTTCATGCCTGAGCTCAGGAAAGTGCCCCGATACATGATAGTGGATCAAGGCATAAATTTTACCTTTAGTTTTATGATCAGCAGGTGTGATGTTGAGAATAAAGAGTCTGTGCACCTCAATAAAGCATTAAAAGTGAATGAAAGGTATTCCTAATAATGAAAGGCAGGGTTAAGGATTTCACTTGTATAAACCATGGAACTGAGGAAATGATCACCCACCACTCTTCTCATAGTCAGAGAAGTTCCTTGGCTATCTCCTCATATGGCTTTTCTTCTCTCTCCTTCCAAACACTTATTTCTCCATTGGCAATGGAAATAAAAGGAAAAACTGAAAGAGAAGGTGAATAAAACCAGCAATGGCACCATGTGAAATGTTGCTGAAGAATTCTGAACAGTGGCTTGTCTTGACATGGTGTAGCAAAAGCAAGAACCATTGCACAGAGTGGAAAGAAAGGATCTGAGTCCAAATCTTAATGCTACCGTCTAGTTGGGACACAAGCTACTACTGGCAGCAAAATCTGTGATGGATTCTCTGAAGGTATGTATAAATGAGCTAGAGAATCTTGTCTCCTAATCCACAACTTGTACAAGCCAGAGTTTGGGCTGTTGGAAGCTTCTCTGAATATATCTTAGGCTCTCTGGGAAAATATTTAACCCTATACTTCCCCATGCTCAATAATGGAAAGAGGTGATTTGTTCTGTAATGTGGTCGCAATGTTCCATTCAAATGTACTAACAACAGTCCATCTATTCTAATGCATGAAGATGGATACAGGAATACTGAGCTTATATCTTACTTATCTTTATTCAGAAAACTACTGGTAGGTAGCAAGCAAGTAAAGGCAGAAACCAGGAATCATTACGGAGGGGTTAGGAAGGGAGGAGAATACACTGAGAATACCTCAGGGGTCCTCTTGAAAGAGCTGGCACGGAGGAGCTCTATTAGAGTGGTACCACTTTGGTGAGAGACCGTCCCAGCATGGGGATGCTCTAGGAACAGAAAAACAAAAAGGCAAGGTTAAAGACTTGCTATTTTGTGAATGTTTTGTAGCTGCAGTCCCAGTCTGGGCTTTCATTTGAGAGTGTCACTAGTAGCTGAAGCACTTGGGAAACCTGCTGTGTGGGAAACGTTCTAATTAACACTGAATCACCTGTCCTCTGCCCACCGTTGTCCCTTGCCGGTATGGGGAGCGGGGAACAATAAACAGCCAGCTCAGCGTAGGTGGCTCTTTTCTTAGCTAACTCGAGGCTATTGAAGGGAAGAAAGAGAAAAAGAGTGCCCCAGCTGAGAATTAAGCCAAAACATCAATTGAATATGGGGCTGTAAAATGCCAGTAGCTGCTGTAGTCAAGAGAGCAAATACCAGTTTGTTCCAGTACTGAAGAAGGAAGAACAAACTCTCATTGTTAGGTCTCAGCTGAGTCATTTCTTTCATTGTTGGTGTTAAATGAACCATTCCTCTCATATTCTACTTTGTCATAAGTTTGGGTTGTGTTTTGGATCCTTTTTGTTAACAGGGTAGAGGAATGCTTATGCATATGAGCTGGTCTATTCACAGAAATGATAATCCTCATCTCAATCCTCCCATGGGAACCACATCAGAGATGTGTTTGGGGAAACATGGAAGTGTGGACTAATTAGGATACAAGCAAACAGCGTCTGGTTAGAAGCACTGTATGGGTATGATGAGGGCACCTGCAGGGAGAGAAAGGCCATGTCTACATCTACATTGTGAGCTAGAGTAGTAGAGCAATTTTGAAGCCAATGTCTTGATCATAGGAACTTACTCTGTGTGTCCATTTGGTTCTAGAAGTGATTTTGAAGTAAGCAAGATAGATTGCTAACTCTGGTCCAGCTAGACGTTAAATGAGCCCCAGTCACTATTGGCAACATGAGGGCCTGAACTGATAACTGGTCCCTTGTTTAGCTTTGAACCATATGTGAGGGATGTTAGGATTGGGGCCTTTGGGAATAGACCAAAGTAGACCCATCAAACTGACGATAAGTAGATGTCACGGCCTCAGCACCAATGTTTGAATTCATGGATTCACTCCTACTGCCTTGAATTATTTTTTAATATAAACATAGAAAAAAATGTCAAATTCTACCTTCAATAAGAACAATGTTGTTGAATTGTGGAAAATAGGTATTGCTATCACAAATTAGGGCCAGATGATCCTCAATAGTATTATCAGGTTTGTTTGCCACTGTTTAAGATGATAACTTGCTTACATCCAAAATGTGCTCCACATTCCTATTCTCCTCCTGCTTTAAGTGAGCATCTTATCAGGATATTTCACTGCAAGTTTCAGATACAGAAACAGTGGTTTCATCAGTGCAGTGACAGAGCCAAGGTGATCCTCGCTGATGCTTGTTTCACAGATTTAACGTAATTGATCCTGGCAAACAGAGAACAAGATGTGAAAAAGGAAAACTAGAAAGTGCACTTCTGGCCACCTTTCCTGGTACTACTGCCACTGTGATTGTGAGTCAGGAGATCAGAAAGGCTGTCTCAAACTTAATTTCAACTCCTGTGTGTGTGAAAGTGATGGGGAGTTCAGTGGCTGAAATTCAGCTGTTTTTCTGATTAGTAGTAAGAAAAATTGTCCTGGAGATGGGAGAAAGATAGAGCCACAGAGGTGTCACATCACCATTTCTGTAAATCCTGCTATCTTACAAGGCAGTAATGAAATGTGCATCTGTTTCATAAATCTGTGAGTTATGCACTTGATTGCATTGAAAGTCACAGAAACACCATCTGTTCCTTAGGTGTCTTTATTCACTAAATGGCCCCAAACATGCAAAGTTTCTGGTTTTATTCCCCTGCTGTTGTTATTTTGGGAGGCTGAAAAATGTAAGGAAGGGAAAAATCAGTGACCGCAAGCAGGAAATGCCATATATCTAACCTGAATGCTGTGAGACCGTCTCCTGATGGGGGACATGGCCCCTGCAGCAGGGCAATCAGATTGATGAAGGGTTTCTGATGCACTTAGAGAAAAGAGGCCTGGTTTGTCTGTCACTGCTTCAAATCAGGAGTATTTCTAATGGGAGCCATCAGGTAACAGCAGTTATTTTAGTAGAGATGTCCATCATTTCTACTGTTTTGAAGAGAAGAGTCGGACTATTTACAAGAGTTTGGGTTGTGATCAAGACAAAGGAAAAACAATCCACGGATTAAATTGACTCAAAGCGCAGCTGTCGAATGTGCTAAAATAACAGTATGAACTTTGGGGTTGTTTCTAAAAACTGCCTTGTTTTCTTAACTGCACAAGTCTCAATGATATACTTCAGCTTACTTGAAAGAAACTGGCTCACTCCAAGTGATCTTGTGAGTGCTGAGTACCCACAGACACCAGAGTCCTGAAGGACCCAGAACTGAGGTACATTCAAAAGATTTGCTTTGATTATCTGTCTTATGGTAGATTAGAGAATGGAAGAATAACTCTTCAATACTGAAGTTACACTTTCTACATTCTGATCATTTCAAAATCTCACTAACAGAAAATTTTCTTTTGTCTTCTCAAATTTATTAGTCTTCTCAAAGACTACCTCTACAAACCTACAGACTAGTTTTAACCATGGCAGCAAATATGCTGCCAGGCTTGCTCAGGTTCCAACAGTAGGAATTTAACAAGAGCTGAATCAGATGTCAGCGTAGCAGTACAACCAGTTTCTAATACTTTCTGAATTTTTTGAAAATTAATCCTTTTACAATAATTAAGCTGAATGTTTACTGATAAATTATTTTCCTTTAAAAAGTAACATTTTTGCATTAAATACCACACTGCAGACAGAAAATTACGTAAAATAGTACCTCATAAATATTTTTCTTATGTTATGAAACTAAGAGATTTAAACGAACTGACGTTGCAAGTAATTAGCCTACCAGAACTTCTGTTCTCTGTCTTTAGAACACTGTCTGAACTTTTACTCTTGTGATTTGACAGGAAGATGGTATTTTCAGTTTAGCAGCTAAGTGGTATCAATTAACATATCTTCAAAAATCAATGCATACAACCACACTCAACCACTCACCTCTAACAGAGGATCTGCCACAGTTTAGAGAAGGACAGCGAAGACCAATCAGACAGAAAGACAATCAAAGTTATATACGAGCTTTTATGCAAGGAGCAACCAAATAAGTTAGGAGTCTTCCATATCAAAAAAGGTGACTGAAGCAGATACAACAGTTGTCTGTAAAATCATGAGTAACACTGAGACTGTGAATAAGCAGTGACTGTGCACTGTTCGCTAGTGTAAAAAGAGAGAGGCATCAAATGAAATCAGCAGGATGATGGTTCAGAATAAGCAAAAGAAGAAGCTTCTTCACATATCACACAGTTACACTATCAAACTCACTGCCACAGGAGACTGTGGATGCCAAAAGTTTAAATGGGTTGAAAACACAGTGAGAAAAGTTAATAGAAGAAAAACCCGTTAAGGGCCGTTAAATACAAAGATCCTGCTTATGGTTTAGAAGTGTCTGAATCACAAATTGCTAGAGACTGAAAAAGGTATTAGGGAAGCATTGCTACGTGCTTTGCCTGTCCTTATAATCTTTTCTAGGCATCCACTTGTATCCATGGTCAGAGACAGGATTTTGAGAAGCTCAAACTTTGGTCAGCACAACCATTCTTAGATTTTATAGTTCTATTATTCTGTTAGAGCCAGGATCTCTTATTAATGCTACCTGCATATAATTCAATCTCACACTGTAATTCATATGCTTTTCCCATGAAGGAGGTCCTAGCCTTTGTTGATGGCATAGAACCCAGCACTTCACCAATAACATTCAAATAACCTATAAATTCAAAATATGTTGAGGATTTATGTGTGTGAGGATTATAAATATATAAATATATTTATATTCAGACTGTTGCTGAATGTGAGCTATTTCAGTGAGGAAAGAGGAAGCCAGAAGTGAAAGGAGCAAGTTTAAAGATGCAACGAAAAAGCTGTCCTTCCCCTCCTACTGCATAGCTTAGTGACTTGACCAGCTTTTGAGACAAATCATGTAATGGAAGCTGCAGCAATCTAAGTTAGAAAATCATTATATTTCTAGCCTAGGTTTTTGTTTAAACAGGCATTAGAGCACTGCATCATAGAGTTCTTTTTGTCCCTTTTCAGACAGCAAATTCTTCAGTAGCCACAATTCCTTGCACCTTTATTAGATCCAGAGCTTTAATTCCTAAGCTGTCCCTTTCACATGCTACCAATAAAGCCATAATGTATATTTCACATCTTAATATATGAAGTTAAACAAATTATTAACATACAGTCGTATTCCTATCCTGTGCCCAACTGTCCTCTCCCAAGTCTTAAGAGAGAGAGTTCTTTACAAGCGAGTATATATATGGAACAGAATTTTTTAATTGCCTACTTAGCAGTTTTTGTTTTTCTCCATCCATAAATTCAGATGCACTTTACAGAGGAAGCATTAATACTGTCCATTTACCAGACAGATCACTGAGTCACGCGGCAGCAGATAAACCGACTGCCCTCAAGGCTTCCCAATATTCTCACGGCTGGAGATTCTTTGCGTATTGCAAAACCTGTTAGGCCTTGAGAATCATTTAATATCACCCATTTAAGAAATGCTTTGGTGTGAGCATATACCTCTAGGCGTTTAATTGCAAGATATTCCAGTGCCCTACACCAAGAAATTTAGGACAGTATGTGCACATCAGTAATCACAGTTCTTACCTGTAGCCAAAGATTAAAGCTGGTATCAATTTTTGACAGAGTACTTTGTACTAGGTAAAAAATGACAGCCCCCAAGGGAAAGGCGTACACCAGACCTTAACATCATTTTCTACACAGCATTCCACAATTTCCCATGCAGTGTTTACAAGGCTTTTCAGGCTATTTCATTAGAGGGGATCACTAAAAAGTACACACTACATTTTTCTCACTCAGGCAGTCCAGTAAACACCAAGGTAAACTCTATATAAAGAGACAGCTCTGACCTGAAGGAAGACACTCGGATAGAGTCTAAAAAGTGACAAATGTGAGGCTGCTTTCACTGCAGTCTTTCTTGGACAATGAATAATACCTCAGTAGTTTAGATTGCTCACTAGCTGTGTTTATACTTTGGTGTCCTAAGGAAATTTAATGTTGCAACTGCATAGCTTGTTGGTCTAGCCATTCTTCTCTTTTCTCTTTCTTTCTCCAGTATCTGCTGAACTCCTTGCTCACCTGGAATGAAATTTAGAAGAGCAGAAATCTCAAGGACACAAAGTGCTTCTTGAAAACTGAGAGCCAGGTAGAAAGAAACTCAGATTAGTGTCTGTCCCAATCCAATATCGGGAGGGTTTCGTTACGATCCCAAGGACGAGATTAAGACGCTAAAACTGGTCAAATATTGTACACCCTTTTAGCTTTATTTTCCACAAAGTGGGGAGAAAAAGTGGGGAAAGGCGAAGGAAAGGAGAGAGAAAGAGAGGGGGAGAGAGAAAGAGAGGGGGAGAGAGAAAGAGAGGGGGAGAGAGAAAGAGGGGGGGAGAGAGAAAGAGATATCACCACCCGTGGATCCAGCGGCGTCCCATTAGTCCTCTTCACCCTGGGTGTCTTGGAAAAGTTCGGAGCCAAATCAAGGCAAATTAAATAAATAAATTGTAATGACATGCGTGCAGTAATTACAACTCGAGTTGGGTGCCTCCGAAGAGGGACCCCGAACAAAGAAATCCCTGGGCAATTATAGCTTTTTTCAAATTAAGTTTCCCACCCCTCACGCGGTAGTTCAGACCAATAGAAATTTTTAGGTCTGGGGTCTCCTGCTCCTTATTGGGTCTCATCGTTGTTCCTAGGCAGGCTGTTTTTCTCCCTTATCTTTACTGTTGCGGTTTCTGCTGACAGATGTGTTTTGATTCCTCGGTCCCGCCCTTGTCTCTCAAGGCCCTGACAAACAGGTGTTGTTCCAGCAATTAGCACTGCCCCAGCAGTGACAGTAGGTGTTATCTCCCAAGGTCCTGATGAAGAGGACATAATCCAGACCCCCCCTAATTAACACTGTTCCGGCAGTGAGAGGAGGCTTTGTTTCCCAGGGTCCTGGCGCCCAAGCAGGCCTTATTTCAAAGCTTTGACATCCTCCCTTTCGGAGTGTGAAGCATAGGAATGCAAACTGCTTGTAACTCCCTTATCTTTCCAGCCTGCACCAGCTCTGGGGCCCTTTCTCACTGAACTAGGGAGTGCAGCCTAAGGCTTCAGCAAATTTAGCTACTCATGCTAAGCAAGTTTTATAGAAGTTGTGTTAAGCGGCAATAATTTACAGTCCAGGTCTCAAAGTCTCTGCCCAATCGTGGTCTGGTTCAGCGCAGGCTCGGTGTGTCCTGGGTGCTCGCAGGGAGACCATTTCGGGGGTTGCAGCAGCTCAGTCCTGTTTCCGCCGGAAACAGATGGCTTGTTCGGGGTTATGGTTTGCTTGCACCTTATGTACCAAGAAATGTTTAAGGCAAAAGCTCACTCATCTGTCCACCACAGTGTCCCCGTTGACAGAGCATAGCTCGAACCTCTTCTTCTTGGCAGCAGCCAACTGATCTGTTGGTGCACATGTACAGACCGTCCAGTGAGACTCTGGTTGCTCCAGAAAAGTCACTGCACTGCTGCCTCTTCCTTGGTTTGGGCATCGTAAAGGGCATACGAGAGAGAAAAGGGGAGAGGCAAGGGGTGCTGCTACTGCAAAGGGGAGAAAATGGGGGTACTCTGGTGCTCATGTGAAACAACTGTTTTTCTCTGTGGAGCTTTGTTCTAAATGAACACCACTGAGCACTGTTAAAACTGCACACTGGCTTGTTCCTGGTATAACCTATGTGCTGCTTTAAAGTCAGTCCTATTAAAATTTATGATTTTAACAAAAGGTAAGATTTTATGAAAGGTGACCATGCAGAAGCCTATGGATATGCATGGGGGACAGACAGACAGCACTAACTTTGCAACACCCTGATATTTTCCTGGGTGGCAAGAGAATCTGAGCTGCCTCATGAATATCACCTTCACAAAGGCAAAATCCCAGTGTTAGGTCTCACCTAAACTAGGAATCTGCCCTAATTAAAGCTGCCAGCGACCAGCCACAGCTGTAGCCATACCAGGCCATCCAGGCAGAGCTCAATGGAGTGCAACCACCACCAGTGCATGCAGAGCTGGTGTGTCTGCGGTATCAGTGGAGTAAAAGGGTGAGCGGGATGTGACTGGGGTTCACAATATCATCAAGGCGGTGAATAATGTGAATGCAGGACTGTTATTCACCAAATGGTGCAATCCTCAAACCAGGGGTCACTTAGGAAGCAAGTAGGGGGTCAGCTTGTGATGTATAAAAGAAAGTATTTTTTTTACACAATGGATAGTGAACTTCTGGAATTTGCTGCCCTAGGAGTGAGGCAGACAGTGTCAGCAGGTTCAAAAATGGCTTAGACAAATGTGTAGATAACAGGTCCGTAAACAAGCAATAAAGGGAACGGGCAAGGAAATGGCTTTCAGCATCCCTAATCCAACCATTTTGGATGCTGGGAGTACAAGGGAGTATCCTGTAGAAAGTGGGCAGGCTCACAGGCAGTGATGCAGACCACATAGCTAGATGGACCACTGGTCTGACCCTGTCAAGCATCTCTCGTGCTCTTATGCCCTACCTGTGATAACTATAAATCAGGAAAACCTACAAAAGTCTGCATAATGTCCTAAGTATTGTTTCCCACACAACAACATGCTTATAAGATTTCAGTTTTTATGACGCTTCTTGAGACATTCTTTGAGAGAATGATTTTCACTCTATGAGAGAATGATTTTCACTTTTCACTGTGTCTTTTTTATTCTTCCCCCACTGCTTTCAGACTCCAGAAATTTCACTTCTTCTTTGAGGTCACATTATAATCCCCTCAGCAAAAGGGAACAGAAAGGAGAAGGGAGTAAGAGTTATTTCTGTTTCTCAACCCTGTGCTGACTAGGAAGAAATGGCGAATAGTAAAGAGCATCCACATATCCTTGCTGTTTGCAGAAGCCTAAATGTTAACAACCAGTTAGCAACAATAAAAGATGTTTTGATTCATTCTTATTTTCAATGTACCAGTTTATTACAAATGTCATTTAATAAAGAGTGATTTTCACTATGAATTTTATGTCTTCTACTAAGAAAATTAAGAACCGTTAGCCGGGAAACAATGATTTTGTCTTCTGAGAGATCTAGTTATGTTGCAGAGCTCAGCTGCCAAATTACTATAAAAGTCCCTGGGAGATTCTTTCTATGCAGTATGGAGGAAAAACATGTAACAGTCAAGATTCTTACAATATAGGTTAAAATAAAGCCTTGGAAATATCTAAGTGAAAAGAGAGCAAATTCCTGTCTGTATTACTGTCTGCACACTAAAAGTTCTTGACCAACAAACTGAATGATTGTATAAATAGTTATACACTCTAAAAGCTTCCTGTAAGAATCTGATAGCCTATGCTGTTATGTAAATATTTTGAATAAAATATGTGCCTGCAATGATGTTCAACAGGTGATACTTGAAGGATAACCTTTATAGGTTAGTTGCTGGAAATGCCTTGCAGAACTGCCTCATTTTTTTTTCCTCCAGCTCGGTAAACATTATTTTGAAAGCAGGGAATGCACACAAGGGCGAGCACTGTCATGGCTTCTCTTAACATGGATGACAACATTACAAATTCATATAGACCACAAACAGGAAGTTTGGGCATGAAGTTTTCATAGGGCTTTATGGGAAATGCTTTGTTTGAACCTAGCTATTCATCTACCATTTCTGTCTCTATTTAGCAAAGCAAACATCTTGATCTGAGATTTTTTTCAGTTGGAGTGTTTTCTAAATAATTTGTTTGCACTTATATCAGTTTAGCTTTCTGTCATAACTTCATTTTCCATACACCGTGCTAAACCAGCACAGTTTCTATCATCTCTTCCCTTGAGAACACCTTCCTCTGCTCCACGGATGCTTACAGCCCTGCTCCCTAGAACAACCTAATTCATTAAAAGAATTAAGTTAAACAAAGAGTTTTCAATATGACTGTGGTTTGAAGATCGATGCATCTGTTTCTGACCAGTATGGTGGTAGCTTATCTGCTTTTCTAGCTGTATTGTTAGGCCTTTTGCTGCTCCTATGAGTCTCAAAGTCTTCCTGTTGCAGATTTTTTTTGTTGCAGATGATCATCCATGTCAGCATGCAGTCTGAGCTCCTGCAAGACACCAGGAACAAAGCTTTATTCTATGCTTTGTATATCAAGCCCATGCATTAGGCATGTGTGGGCTACGGCAGTATGATAAGAAGGAATTTAGGGTGGAATTAATTTTGTCTGATTTCCAGTATACGTAGAACAAATGTTCACAGGTGAACCAGTCAGCCACAACTGCCCTTACAGTCAATGGAGCAAAATAAGCACTTCTGTGGTACAATTCATATGATTATTTTCAGTGTCCACTCTGTAATGACACAAGCTGAGCCCCCAACAGGGCTCTGTCTCTCCATTGCAGGAAGAATGGCGGGACTGACTCAGATGTATCTATTTACCCTGTCAAGATTTGGTCAGACAAGTCCCATCCTCATTGTAAAGTGACAGAAAATCCATCACAATCCAGGAAGACTGCTCCAATGATTAATCACTTGCTCTATCTTAAAAGTTTCTGGCTTATTTCACCTTCTGGTTTTCGGTATTTTTTCCCACTAGATTAAGAAGAAATCTACTGGTTGGCCCATATTGCCTCATCTGCCATCAGACAATAGCTAGTCTTTAAAGCCATAATCCAGTATAACCTTCATTATCTATGAGAGGTGAACTGTTGAAATTTGTAGTTGAATGGGTCTGGCAAAACTTTATATGATATAGGATGCACAATGAGGGCTAACCAGTTAGGCAGTAAGGAAGAGTTAGGCCCCCACAGTACAGCCACAGTAGAATACCATGGACTTCAGTGCAGATACCAGGTGCAGACCTTTCTGCCCCAAACCCTTCCAGGAAGAGTATTCAAACCACGGCTCTGTGCTCCCTGCAGACTGAGAGCACAGGGCTAAAATGCCTACTGCTGTCTCCAGGTTAGGGTGGTAAATGAGCTGAGCAATACTCGTGGCAGAGATATAGAGGGATTCAAAAGATTGCTAACAAAAGAAAAGGCAATGAGAGATGGATTTTCTCCTCTTCATGCCCCAGGTACAACAGGGAAGTCCTGGGAGTACCTCAGTTGTGTTTCTGAGGCCATTTCCTCCAGCATCTGCCACTACATCTGTGAGAACTAGCCCCAAGTCCCTCTGCACAGAGCTGTGGCTGCACTTGGGATTATATCTTCATGACAAGCCAGTCGGTCCTATTATAGCAACAGTTTTCCTTCCCTTCTCCATCATTCCTGGATTGGGGAGGGAGGTCAAGCTTATATTTAGAATTTAAACTACTAAGCAAAGGGCTTGTTCCTTTACTTTTTGGATGAAAGTGTCTAGCAGATTTATTTTGGTGTTAATTATATAACAGTAATAATCTAGCCTGCTAAAGCACTAGATAAAACACAGCCAACCAAAAGGACACTTAAGCCCAAACATTTCAAAACTGCAGCTATTATTTGGCAGCCAAACACTAACGCTTCCCTAGCATGTTTCACTGCAGAGCTGCCATAGCTACATCCTTTCTGTGTGTGTTGCTTTATGACTATAAAGTGTAAAACTGTGGTACTTTTAAATGTTACAAAATGTGTTACTTATGCTCATTTCACTCATACTGTAATAAGCAAGCTTTGCTTTCAGCAAAAGAAACACTTCTGAAAAAAGTCAAATAACATTACATGAGAACATCTCATTCAGGATTCATTTGAGAATAACTATTGTCCACAAGATTTTACAAATATCTTTTGTTAATGTGTTTTCCTGGCCCAATAAATGGCACCTGTAAAAGTAAGGAGGCAGTCTACTTTGAAATCTAAGTGCTGTTAAGGCAAGAAGAATGGGCTTCTTTTTGGCAGAACATAAAGGACAACTCAAATATGCCCATGAACATTAAACACTTTTTCTCTTTTCAACACTCCTTTCTTTCAGCTACCAGTTCTCCTAAGGAAATAGCTTCTTATTACTGCATCCTGGTGCCTTCTAAACTAAACCAGTACAGCACCCAAATCAAACACCCTGATTTCTGAAAATGCTGCTGAGGAATGTCATTGATTCAGAAAAGGAAAGCATTTCAATCAGCTAGCGAATAACAATCAAATCAAGTTGGGTGATTTATGTAACTTATATGTGCCTTTTTTTACCTCTTTAAAGCATGATTAGAAAATCCTATATCTTGATATAATTAGAAAAAAAAATCATTGCACTGAGATAGAGGCACGTTTCTCTGTGTAGGTTTTCTCAGACTCTTAGACCTTGCCTTGAGATGAAGAATGATACTATTGTTTTAGACGAAGACTGCAGTTCACCTTGGAGCTACTCCAACACAAAAATCTACTTGACAGCCTTATCAGCCTAGAAAGAAGAACCTCAGCAGTACTGAAAGGAATACGATTTGGGTAGAACATCTGTATTCTTGCAAGCCCAAGCAGACTTGGATTTGGACATAAATGGGGTCCCTGTCATGTTATAAGCAAAAGCACTCAAGAGAATTTTCCCAAGGTAAGTAAGTATGTCTGATGTGAGATGGATGCGTTCTCCCGGTCATGCCTGAGTTTTGGCCTGAAAAAATGACAGTTCGGATGCTGTCAGCAGTTATAGCTGAAGAAATCATAATTACACTGGCAGAAAACAAGCCAGAAAAAGGTATCTGCCTTCCTAGCTACTGCAGAAATGAAATAATGCAACTTGTAGGTTGCATTAGCAACCGTGACATGCATGAAATCATGTGCCTATAAAAATCTAGATTATACTGCAGGATTATTACAGTGCTGTCCTCAATTGAAACTGCTGAATCCAGAGTAAGCCTCCTCCCTTATGGCTCAAGGCCAAAGTTAGAAAAACCTACCTAACTGCTCATATGGTCCACCAGCATGTTCTCTAGATCCCTCACAAACCTACAGACTTGTATCTCTTCACTGAGAAAAGGGACTGTTATTATATGATTTTACAGATAGGAAATTGGGAGACAGAAGACAGGACCCATTTCCCATAACTAGCAGTTTGAATACTGCATAAGTCATGCAGTCACAGTGCAGTTCCTTACATAGTGATTGGCAGAGCAATAAGCACTTTCTGGTGTAATACCTCCCAGGGACTAATTCACTCAGGTTGGACACTTCTGGAGGAACTTTCCTCTCTCCATGCACTCCTGATGGAAGCCTAGATGCAACAGCTGCATTTCAAATGTTTAAAATTAAGAGATGAATCTTCTTCTGAGAGACTTAATATCCAAGAGCATTCAGAAAGTCCAGGAGTGAATAGGAGCAAGCCTGAAAATTGAGTGCCAGTTCAGTGCTTTTGTACACAAAGAACATGATTCACGTCCAAAAAGAAAAACTCATCCTTATTGACAGACCTTAAAGTACAAATAACCAATGCGAGCCAGTTATCTGTTATGTAATCAACAGTGAAATGCTAAGTATGAACCAAAGGCTTTGAAGCAAAGAACAAACTGATGCATATGTTGTCTAGGACTGTCACCTTCCTTGACAGCCACAGCCTGTCTCCCCAGTCTTGTTAGAAATTATGTCAAGCCATTTATTTTCATCCTTGTATCTAAGTATCTGAGACAATATGAGAGGAGAAGAATACTAAATCCAGATCTGATTAGTGGAAATGTCCTTTGATAGGTCTCTTCCTACGTGAAGGAAGGCAGAATTCAGCTCACAAAAAAATATTAATCAGAAAGACAGTGAAAAACAGGACAAACAAAAGACAGAAAATGCTAAAAGTTAAAAAAAAAAAAAAGAGAGAGAACAATAAACCTTTCCAATTAAGCATCTAAGCTACCCCTTGTAAACAGCTGGAACTAAATTTCATTTGGTTTACTACAATGGTATGAAAAATCTTTTTCTTTCTTCAAGCTATGAATTCTCTTTTTCTAGACATGAATCACTCCATTCCATTAACAATAAAAATGGGTTACTGCCCTATTAATTGCAGCCAAAAGATTATTTTCAGTAAGTGCAAATAACAGGACACACTGTCATGTGGAGCAACGTGACATGCTCAGAATTAATAAATTATAGATAGAAAAAAGAGGGAAAATATGCTGGAGCTCCATAGTTAAACTTGGGTTACTATTCTAAACAAACCTCACAGTTGCATTATTTAAGTATATTCTGAGTGTTTCAGTCGAAAACTGAACCCACTAACATTTAAAACAACTGTAACTCAGTATATAAATCACTGAATTAAAAGTAGATTAACTTTTCTCTCTAACCTTCACGTGTAAAGCTACAGATTTGGAGAAACTAATGCATTTCTCGGGGAAATGAGACCTGGAGGGCCATAGCTGCTGGGTGCAGGTGTCAGAGCAAACCCAGCAAACAGTGTAAGAGAAAGATCAGCAGCACAGAGCATAGGCTAAAACGTGTTTTACCAACAGAATAAAAGCTGTCAAGAGAAAAGAACGGCAGGCTCATGTGCACATGGCTGGCAGGCAAGTCTTTGCTGGTCAGTTCATGCCAGTCCCTGTAGCAGGCTGCTATGATTATTTAACGGCTATAGGCTATAGCCTATAATGACAGCTGTATCCTTCATTGGCTTGTACTGCGTATTGCCAGCAAAGTGGTCTGGATTATAGCTGCTCTTGGCATTCATCTTGACAAAACCCATCTTTTTCTCCTTGAGAAAGTCCAGGTTTGTTACACCATCTCACTGAACATATGCTGCTTTTTGTGAGGGAGGTTTCCCCCACCGTCACTGTACCAGTGACCAAAACACCCGCGTCTCTGGGCCATACACCAGGTCACCCTCGCCTTCCCCAGGACACTATGTGGGTGCTAGTTATCATTTAAGAGGCGCGAGCCAGTGTTACTGTGCACTGCAGTCCCCTCCTCCGGCAGAGACGCTGGCAGCATCAGTGTTTTAGAGGTGGAGGTCCTGGGTTCAGTCTCTTTGGGGCCAAGAAATCTGCATATTCACCATTTTGGGTCGACGCCAATTTGCCCTTTCATATTCCCTGTGTTGTTTAGATCCCTTGGTTTACCTGATGGCCTTTAAGTGTGCTACTTCTTTTTAATTTCCAAAAGGTCCACCTCGCTTGCAATAAGCCGCCAAAACTGCAGTTTATCATGGATTCACTGTCGCATATTGACACTTAGGAGGAAATCACGCTGGCTGGCATTTCTTCTCGGTCCGCCTGTGCTGCTTCTTGCTTTCGGGACCAGTTTTCCCTGTGTACTGTGGTGCTGTGTTACCTGTGGGCAGACCACGGAGAGGTGGAAATGCAGAAACCCTCCCCCGCAAACATGGTCCCGCTGCTGCCTGGCCCCATGCATGGGAGCACCAGGAGCCCTTCCCCGGCGCCAGGCAGGCAGCTGCAGCCACCCAGGCCCCACGGCGGCCCACCACAAGCCAAGGCCAGTCGCGCATCTCCCGCCTCTTTCTGAACACACTCAGAGCAAGGAGAGGCCCAGGCCCGTCCTATCGCTGCTGGCCAGGACCCATCCCAACATTGGCAGAGAAGCAGCCGTGCTGCCTGGCACAGCCACCACGGTTCGCGGCCCATCCTCTTTCTGCGTTCATTTATCGGCATTGGGCACGCTCCCGCTCCTCTGACTGTATTTTGCTCGCATCAGGACATGCAAAATTCATACAGTTCTGGAAGAAAATATATGGGGGAGGAACAACAATTAACTTCCAGGGCCAGCACCACCCACAAAACTTCCATTATTTTCAATTTCTGCCTGGCTTTACACAGGCACAAAACCACGTAAGATACCAGAACTGTGTGATGCAAACAGCAGCTGCATGTAGTCTTGTAGAGGCTTTATTATACACTAATGAAAATGGACAAACCAGGGAAATGCATCATAATTTTTGCAAACGAGCACTTTCAAGGCTGACTGCCACCAAAATCTGACTGTTTTATTTGTAATTTGAGTTAACTTCTTAGAAGGGCTCTTGAGACAGAGGAAACATAAACTCTGAGTATTATTTTTACAAAACAACCACTCTTAAATTAAAACTTTTTAGATGATGATTTTATACTCACCATAAAAAGAAAGGAAGGGAAGGCAAAGGGAAGGGAAGGCAAGGCAAGGCAAGGCAAGGCAAGGCAAGATAAGGCAAGGCACACACAGATATGAGTGCAGCTATTCCTCTCAGTCTGTGAGGAATTAAAAGGAAAGAAGAATTGCAAGACTGTAAGATGTAAGACAGTGCAGCTGGTACTTTTTAGTATTCATGTTTTTTGTGCCTGCTCAATGCTGTCACTGAACATGCACAGCTCAAATTGTCCCTGTGTCCTTTCTCTTATCTGAAATATGTTTTTATGTTGAGTCACAGCTCACTAGCTGGTTCAGTCCTACTGAAAGCAACCAAGTTATTCAGGGAGAAAAAGTTTTAGATTCTGGTCAATTTTAGCAAATTTTCTCTACTGAAAATGCACTGGGCTTGGTTCAAGGGATGGGAAACAGTCCGGGCCAACTTTTATCTTCTGGAGATGAGTTTACTCATCCCTAGTGAAAACGGTGAGTCACCTCCTTCTTTCCACAGTTGATAAACCATAGACTGTGATGTAAATCAGGTAGAATTTAGCATCCCTAGCCATTAACAGCAGCATTAATAAATCTCTTTTTAGGAGGAGGTAGCAGACAAATACATAGTAGATAAAGCAGAGGCAGTCAAGAAAGAAATTTAAATGGAATATAAATTATTTTCTATTCATTAATATACCTGTTACCATAAAAGCAAGTTATTTTTTTCAGTAATTGTTTTATCTCCCAAAGCAGAAAATATCAGTAGAATGCAGACCATGTAGTTTTGCTTCAGGACACTAATTTCTGTGCTCTGGCACATGCTTGGATACATGCTACATGATACATGAACAGTGCATCAAATCTGCACATAGAGTCTGATATCACCCAGGATCTGAAGCAGAACTCTGCTTCCACTGAGGACATAATATGGGAATTTTATTATTGTAGTTAAAAAGTAAATATATTCCATAAAAAGCAGGCCTGTTTGTTAGCTTCTTGGTGGAGCATTTCATGGATGAGCAGTTCAATGATGACTTTATTTGCAGCAGAAAATTAATTCTTTTTTCCTACCCTATTCCATTTTTCACTGACAAGGTACTCTGACTAGATGTGTTCTGCAGAGAATCTGAATTTGTCATCTGTAGAAAATATACAGTGATGCTTTTTTCAGCATCAAGTTCTCCCTCACTAGGGGGAATGTATTCTCTCTTTCTAGAATGTTTAACTAGAAATAGCTACACAAAGACATCTTCTTTATCTCAGTACAATGATCCTACAATTTTATTCACTGAGATCTGTGCTAAAAAGCTTTATTCCTGGCAATGCTTTTTGGTAATTTAGTCCCTTTTCTTTTCTCCATCCTTCAAAAGACTTCAAGCACCTACGGATGAAACTACCTGAGTATTTTTTAGATCATCTGGTTTAGTGATGGGCCCTGTCTTCTCTCTGAAAGCAGGATAAACCTTTTGGATGGCAGCAAAGAGTTTCTGCAGGCAACATTGGGAAAGTCACACTGACACAGGAGAGCCCTCACAGCCCTGTTGACTCAGGCTCACCAGAAGCAGCCTGCAGCTTCCCCTTGACTGTTTTGTCTTTTAATGCTTCTAAATATGGAAGGTAGGAATGTTTTGATTCATTCTTGTCCCCCAGTAGCCACCCACAGCTAAGGTTAGATGCATATGTCTCAACTCACAATGGCTAAACCTAGTACATTTTTTAGTCACAGCTCACTTCTCCTTGTACTTCTGGAGCTGGCCATTCCTTGTTCATCAGACACTTCATTTTGACTTATTTATTTCTCAGATTCCATTTGAATAAAAGAATTTCAATATTTCCTGTGAGCTAGAATCTTGGTGGACCTTGAAGCTAATCAAAGAAGCTGAGTGGGAAGAAGTGGTCCCTGTTTCCAAGATGCACATGCCAAGGTATTCCAAAAGGCTGAGAAACTTTGCTTCTAATACTCCAGTTCCAGGACAGGTCTGCTTGGACATGCCCGGAAAATGGGACAAAGATCTGCTGAAATTCTGCTTTAGTTTCAGCAAAAGCTGGCTGAACCTTAGGTCTTTCAAATGACACCTTTTGGGTCTAAGCATCTGTAAACTGACTTGCTCAAATTATCATTGCTTCTGGCTTCTGTTGCTCTATCATCTATTGTCCTCTTCTCTTTACTCTGCTCAAAGTCTAAAACTAAATTCCAGGTTACTATAACACTCCTGTCATCTAGTAAAAAAGATAATATATTATATGTGAAGAAGACAAATTTAATAGACAATTTCAGGACCTTACAGTAACCAAAGCAGGATTCACTGAAGGCGCCATTCATTAGAAGTAAAGAGTTAGGAAAGAAATCATTTGGGATAGGTGGAAGTAGAGGGCACGGAATGGTGTAAGAAGTTATGGGTATTAGCAGTCCTAAGAAAAGGCAATGCAGGGAAGTCCTGGTTTTCACTCATTTAAGCAGACAGGAGGGCCTGCTGGTTTCTTGGGTGAGAACTGTAGCATTACTTCCAGCCTCTGCAACAAATATGTTCACTACACTCCTGGGAACAGGAAAAAATGTTTGAATTTAGCCTAATTGTAGTCTATAAATGCAGTTCATAGCCTTATTCAATAGCAGGTCTTAAAAGGCTAATGTACTGAACGGCTCTAGATGTAAAAGAGACTAAGTTATAGCTGAAGCCACATTCCCATTGTGAAATTTATATGGCAAGGGAGAATGAGAAGAACTATAAAAAAACAGTAAAATGACTGCAGTGCAAACAGCGGAGAGGAGAGGGCATTGCTTTAGAGGGCATTCCCACAGTACCAAGCTGTGTAACAATTCCTACGACCAGAGCTGAGAGACACGGATGGTACCGACCGTTTCGCCGAAGTCCAGCTACAAGGTTCACATTTGCGTGATGAAATCCTTGCACATGCAGTGAGGGCCATGATTGCCCCAAGGGAGGAACTCACAAGAGCAGGTGAGATCCAGAGACTACTACATCTCATAAGAGTGAGACTTAGGGGGAATTTAGATACCTAAACCTAAGAAAGTGACGCAGAAATCTGTTTGTCCAGCCATCACCTAGCCCCAGAAATATCTGCATTTTTAATTGTAAAGCTCTTGGGGCACTTAGGAACATGCAGAAATACCTGCGTCTAGCCCAGTTAGTGCTAGATCCTGCCAAAGGTCTCCTGTGATCTGGAGAAGAATCAGAGAGTCACTTAACTCCACCCCAATCCTGGGAGAGCCTTGTCCAGTAAATGTGCCTCCAAAATGCCTAATATACATGAATAGCACAAACTCACAGATGCCAAGGTAGTCTTCATTCAGACACACACTTGAAGGAAGTTCCTCTTTTTCACAGTAGCCTAGCAATTAAAGCATTCGCCTTGGAAATGGGAGACCTCAGGTTGCTTCCTTCCTCAGCCCAAAAGATTCAAACATACCATCCCACGTCCAGAGGATTTATCCAAACAGACAGAAGATATATATTGGATGGGAAGCTCTTTTCACTCCTTTTGAAGAAACTGGAGCACTCTGCAAGCAGAGGTGCAAGATTCAGCAAGCCACAGGGACAAGAAGACAATGGTTAAGAAATTCCTATGGTCTCTGATCCCAGTCCCCAGGGCTGTTCACATTAGTGGATACATGCATAACACTTTCTTAGAAGTGAAAAGTAAAGTTTTGGATTCCCAAGCTGATTTGGACTTTTCCTTGCAATTGGCAGTCAGATTCAAAAGAAGCAGTAAAACAATAATGATAAGTTATGATCACAAGCTAAAGGTAGCAAATTTATGTCAGACAACCTTCTCACTTGATCTAGATATTACTTCTCTTTCCAGCTCAGCTCCCACCTTTATTCTCCTTCTCCTTTATTTCCAATAGCCTCCAAACTCCATTCTCCTCCCATCTCTGTTAGGTACAAGGCCTTATTCCCATTGGGCTCTGCTCAACCACTGGTTTTGTTCATTTAAAGCTAACTACCTTTTATTAGTAAGTGGAATACCAGTTATCACTTCACAGTCTTGCTTTGAGTCCTTTCTGGCTAAAGAGGAAATTGAGCATGGATATTGTGTTTCTTGTTTGCAAGCTTTATCCTAGAATAAATTGTGCACAAGATGAACGAGACCTTCCTGCATAGGTACCTTACTTCAGGAAGGTCTTTGTGAGGAGGACCTAAGCATTGCAATTCTAAGTCTAAATGCTTAGGTAAGGTGACTCCACGAAGGGAGGGATTGAGAACCACCCTGTGCTTAGTAATTCCCATACTAGCTCTTCGCTAAGAATCTTTCACAGAACCTAGCTCTAACCATTTATGGCTGAAAAGGCCTAGATATCTAAAATCAATTGCAAGATCCTGCTGGCACTGAGTATCCAGCTGTTAGACACTGCAACCCTGGACTAAAAGGCATTCAGGATACACAGGTATCCTCTGCATGACTAAGAAGGAAAAGACATCATATGGGAGAGAAAGGAAAACATAAAAAAACAGAGTGGATATGGGGAAAGGAGAAGTAGAAACATCAAGCCATGGATCCAGTGTGGGTGGGATATCCTGAGCAGTATTTGGTGAAAGAGCAAACTAAAGGGAAGGCCCACTTTCTTTAGTGCTAGTGAGAGGCTTTTGGAACTTCAAGGGCATTTTTGTGCTAGAAAGATGTATCTTCAGATGAAGTTGGCTGAATGGCCGGGTACCCTTTCAGGAGACTGGATGAACCATAGAGCTATAGGGGAGTATGGAGACTGAAAGCTTCTCACAGGGAACCTTGTCCAAGATAATTAAATCATGTGCAATGAAAGACATATGCTCTTTGTGGCTGAGCAGTCATCCATTCTATTATCTGAGGCCAAAAAGTTCTGCTATCCATAGTCCAGATTGGCAAGCATCTATATGATTAACTACAACCATTACCCAATTTGGAAGCTGCTATTTTAATTAACTCTGTATGGCGTTTCGTCAGCATTTGATTTTTTCCAAAAGAGAATCTCTTGGATCATGCTACCTCTGCCAAGTATCTTCTGACTTGCTACAGAAATATTGTTCTGTTGCAGGGAAATTATTGCACTTGAGTGGTTGCATTCAGTTGTCCTTTCTCTGAATAAGGAATGTGAACTAGAGGAAAATACATACAATCTGTTGGATACAAAATAGTAAATGTGATATTTTATTTGATTTAAACAAACTAGGACATGCTTCTCATCATCTGAATTCCAAACTTACAAGGCCCCTGTGGCGGACTGATGAATGAATTTTTTGCCTTAAACATTTCTTGGTGCATGGGGTGCAGGCAGGCCACAACGACTGAGCTGCTGCGACCCCTGAAAAGGTCTCCCTGCGACCACCCGGGACACACCGAGCCTGCACTGAACGAGACCGCAATCGGGCAGAGACTTTGGGATCTGGACTGTAAATTATTGTCCGTTTTTAGAACAACTTCTATAAAACCTGCTTGGCATGAGTGGCTAAATTTGCTGAAGCCTTAGGCCGCACTCCCTAGTACAGTGAGAAAGGGCCCAGAGCTGCTGCAGGCGGGAATGATAAGGGCGTTACCAGCAATTTGCATTCCTGTGCACTGCTGAAACAGTGCTAATTGCTGAAGTTATCACCTTCTTTGTCAGGACCTTGAGAGCTAATGGCTGGACCTAAGAATGGAGACACACCTGTCAGCAGAAACGGCAACAGTAAACGGCCTACCTAGGGACAGTGATGAGACCCAATAAGGAGCAGGAGACCCCAGACCCAAATATTACTATTGGTCTGAACTACCACGTGAGGGGTGGGAAAACTTAATTTGAAAAAGCTATAATTGCCGAGGGATTTCTTTGTTCGGCCCCCCCCCCCCCCATCTCCTTCTCACTCCCTCTCTCGGCCCTCGCTCCTCGTCCCTCGTCGGAGGCCCCCAGCTTGAGCTGTGATTCGAGCGGAGCCAGCGGAACATCATCGGCCTCGGAGTGGTGGTAGCTAGCTTCCTCTCTCCTTTTCCAATTTTTCTTTATCTTTTCCCCTTACCCTTGTTCCCTTTTTCCCTTCGCCTCCCCTTCGCCTTCCCCCCCCACACACACACACACGCCTTTTCTCCCCACTTCGTGGAAAATAAAGGTAAAAGGTTGTACGATATTTGACCGGTTTTAGCGTCTTAATCTCGTCCTTGGGATCGTAACGAAACCCTCCCGATATTGGATCGGGACATCTAATTGGCGTCACGGACAGGATCCCTTGAGACGAGAGTGTCGTACAACCTTATGGTGTGCTGAGCGATTGTGTGTGAATGAGACGTACGAACAAGTACGAAGCGAGTGCGGAGTTCTGATCCGCGGTTCCGCTCTCCCGCGAGGGAAGCGGCCGGAGACGAACGAAGCGTAAGGAAGGAGTGAATGGTGAGATTTTTAGTATACTGGTTTGTGGTTTGGCTTCCTGAGGGCGTATAGGGGAAAACTGGATTTTAAGGTGTGACCCCCTCAGGACGATATCCCTTTTGTAGGACATTTTTGTACTAGTATACGGTTTGGCCTCCTGAGGGTGTATAGGGGAAACTTGGATTTTAAGGTGTGACCCCCTCAGGATGATATCCCCTTTGTAGGACATTTTTTGTAGTAGCTTACGGTTTGGCCTCCCGGGAGCGTATAGGGGAAACTTGGACTCATTTAAGGTTTGGCCCTCCCGGGACGAAATCCCCTTTGTAGGATATGGCCGCCCAGAAGGCAGGCGACTTTTGTGGAGAAATCGAGAAACTATATGACCTTTTGGAAATACACTGTTCTCGCCCCTTGCCCTCAGGACGAGACTGGGCACGGAACCATTGGTCCCAATTGCAAAGTGTAGTGGACCGGATAGCGGTCTTGCAAAAAGAAGCTAAAGTTAAGAGAGGAAAAGGGAAAGCTATTGTTTGCGCTGTGCTAGGAGCGTGCCTAGCAGCTGCGGTGGAGGAGAAGAAGGGGGCACCTTGTCAGGCGGAGGCTGCGAATGCCGCGCTGCAAGCGGCGGTAACAGCCCTGCAAGAACAATTACGGGAAACCAAGCGGGCGCTGGAGGAGGAGAAACACCAGGGTCTGATATTGAAAGAGGAGTTAAGAAACCAGCTCCTGAGGGAGGCAGACACCCTCACCAAAACTGAGGTGCTGCTCGAGGGAAAAGGGGTACACCAATTTTACCCCCAAAGGGACCTAAAAAGATTAAAGGAGGCCGTAGACGGCCCACCCCATATGTGCCCACTAGTCAAAACGGAATATGTATACGAGGATGACAGCGACAACCGCCCCCAGGTTGTTACCAAAGAAATCCCTTTCACAGCTACCGAACTGGCCAAGCTGCGAAAGGATTTTGCCAAAACGGCTAGGGAATCCGAAACCGAATACGTGTGGAGGGTATCCCTTTCGGGGGGGGACGGGATCCTGCTATCTGAAAAGGAGGCAGAGGGATATTGGGGCCCGGGCGTGTTCCTCACAACTGGCGATCGCCGAGCCCCGTGGTCCCTGACTCAGAGGGCCGCATATTGGGCAGGGGGGCTGAACCCTTTGGAAAGGGGGGATCCCCTAGCTATAACAGGTTCCGTCGATCAGTTGCTGGAAAGTGTACAAAAGGCAGCTTGTCTGCAAATGATGTACGATCGGGAACTCAAGCCGAACTTGAGCTCTCCGATGTTATTGCCAGTAGATCCCGAGCGGATGACTCCCCTAATACGGGGACTTCCTGATTCCCTGAAACCTATTGGGATTCAATTGCAGGGGAGAATCCAAAATGTGCCCCGCGAGGAGAGAATCGCGGCTGCCCTGGAGGGGATGGTAACCCCCGAGCATGGTCGGCTAGGGAAAAAGGTGTGGACCTGGGGGGAGATAGCCCAGGAATTGATTAATTATGAGAGAAAATACGGGCCAGTCAGCTGGATTTACCAAAGGGTAGAAACTAGGGCCGTGCAGGCGGCAGAGCCAGCAAACAAGCCGCTGGCATTTTCTGGGAGGAGCCCAGACTTAGCCAGAAGAGAAAGATCCCTGACCCGGCAGGGACTATGGCAATTGGGGCTGCAAAAAGGCATACCCCGAGACTTGATGGACGGGCTCCCGACCAAAAAACTAGAGCTTCTGGTGCGAAGGTGGTCCGGACAGGGACCCCCGCCCAGACCGAAACAACCCCCCGCACCGGCGTTAAACGTGGGGGAGGAGTTCGAGGAGGATGAAAGGGCGGTGGGAAAACTGGCTCCTCCGCCCCCTCAGGGTGTGGGGGGAGGCGGAGGGCGGATGTTTATAAGACAGCTCACCTGCAATAACAAAGGAGACTTGTTAATCACCCTAGCGGTGGGGCCGAAGAGAAGGCCTGTAACTTTTTTAATTGACACAGGGGCCCAAATTACAGCGTTAACACGGAGTGAGGCGGAACGGTGTGGCATCTCGGTCCCCTCCAAACACCTAATAGTTTTAAGTGCTCTGGGGAAGACCCAGACTGTGCCCATGACCCCGGTAACATTGTGGTTCCCAGGGGAAGAGAGTCCTGTGGACACCATGGGGCTGTGGGGCCTTTTCAAATGAATCTCTTAGGCATAGACGTCCTGAAGGGGAAACAGTGGCGGGATTCCCAGGGGAATTCGTGGTCTTTCGGCGTTCCTCAGGTCAGAAGACTGACCGGAGATTTCGGTGTGGCAGTGCGCTCGCTGCAAGCGACGCCTCCCCTCCCCCCTTCCCGGCTGACTAATGTAAAACCCTATCCGTTACCTTTGGGAACGAGAGAGGGAATTAGCCCAGTATTGGAGGACCTGAAAAAACAGGGAGTTGTGATCCCAGCACAGTCCCCCTTCAATTCCCCTGTATGGCCAGTTCGAAAACCAAATAAGTGGAGACTAACTGTAGACTATTGGCAATTAAATAACAATACAGGCCCATTGATGGCAGCTGTGCCAAACGTTGCTGAATTAATAGTGACTATCCAGGAGCAGTCCCACCCTGTGATGGCAACAACTGATGTCAAAGACATGTTTTTTATGGTCCCTTTGCAGCCTGAGGACCAAGAGCGTTTTGCCTTCACGTGGGAGGAACAGCAATACACGTTCACCCGACTACCTCAGGGGTACAAGCACTCCCCTACGCTAGCCCATCATGCGCTAGCACAAGAGCTTGAAACTGTCCCCATACAGGCAGGAGTCAAAATTTATCAATACATAGATGATGTGCTCGTGGGAGGGAGCCGGGTAGAGGACGTTGAGAAAACGCAGTGCGACATTATTGCCCACCTAGAGCGGATAGGGCTGACAATTCCGCCCGAAAAGATCCAAACTCCCTCCAGCGAGGTAAAATTTCTGGGAATTTGGTGGAGGGGAGGGATGACCTGCATTCCCCCGGATACCCTATCCTCATTGGACTCAATTAAAATGCCGGAGTCCAAGAAGGACTTGCAACATGCTTTAGGGCTGCTTGTGTTTTGGAGGAAGCACATTCCCGATTTTTCAATTATTGCTAGGCCATTATATGACTTACTACGGAAAAGGGCTCACTGGGAGTGGACCTCGGTCCACGATGAGGCGTTGCAGCTGCTGGTCTTTGAGGCAAATGCTTACCAGGCCTTGGGGCCAATCCACCCCACCGACCCTATCCAGATTGAATGGGGGTTTGCCCGGACCGGACTCTCTATCCACCTGTGGCAGAAGGGACCAGAGGGGCCTACACGGCCCATCGGGTTTTATTCACGTAGCTTCAAAGACGCTGAAAAGCGGTATACTACATGGGAGAAGGGGCTGTTTGTAGTCAGCCTTGCTCTAAGGGAGGCTGAACGAACTATTCGAAAACAACCCCTAGTTCTCCGAGGGCCATTTAAGGTGACCAAAGCAGTCCTGGCAGGGACCTCGCCCCCTGACAGGGTGGCTCAGAGAGCCTCTGTACGAAAATGGTATGCACAAATAAAGCATTATTGTAAAATCTTCTCCGTAACAGAGGGAGCCACTAAAGTATTAAATATACAAGATGAGGCAGACTTGAATAAAGAAACCCCCCAACTTCCCTCTGTAATTCAAGTAGCTCCCACATTTTCCGATCAGATCCTAAATGCATGGTTCACAGATGCTTCCTCAAAGTGGGAAGGGAAAACCTGGTGATACCGGGCTGTGGCGCTCCAAGTGGGGACTAAGGAGCAGATCATTACAGAGGGAAAGGGCAGTGCGCAGGTGGGAGAGCTGGCTGCAGTGTGGAGCGTATCCCAGTGCAAAAGCCAGGCTACTTCCCCTGTACACATCTACACGGACTCACATATGGTGTTCAAAGGCTGCCTGAAATGGCTTCCTTTTTGGGAGCAAAATGCCTGGGAGGTTAATAGAATAATAAATATATTCGGAGAGCAAAAGATGCTAGTGGGAAAACCTACAAGATTCACACAAAATGGATTATTCCCTCCTCCTGACCCGAGGAGCGAGTTTGTTCTTATTTATGTTTTCAAAGGTGGTGGTCTGACCAAGATGCATCTACTGCTCTGGACCATCCAGATTCAAGGATGCATCCATGAGGGCGACGAACGACCACTCCCTCTACCTTCCCCCAACCCATTTAATCCCTTCGAGAACAACGAGTTCGTGTTGCTGGCGAAAGCAGTAAGCCAAACTTTCAATTTAAGCCACTGCTGGGGTTGCAGAGGACCGATAGGGTTATCAAGCTGGCCATGGATGTCCACACCCCTCACCCCAGACCAGATCGTAAACAATTACAGCGAAACCGCGGATGACACGTGGAACGACGGTGGGACCTGGCCAATTCAGTTCCCAGCCATGGGACAATATTGTTTAAATTGTACCCAGGAGGGAGGGATTGAAGTGGGGGAAAGTCAATGGACACTCACTTGTAAGCTACTCGATAAAGACAGGAATCTCCAGCTATGGATGTGGCTCAATGAAACGGGGCACAATTGGGGACTTGGGGGATACTGGTCAAACAAAAATGAAACTGTAACTCACCAACGACCCAATTATCCCCCTTACAAGCGAACCTGCGAATGGAAAGACACTTCTGGGGCTTGGTATTGTACCGGCCGAATAGGTGATGGGGCAACCACATTTTTCAGCCCTCTGGGTGACAGAGACACAACTTACTTTCAATTCCCACCAGGGATAAACGGGCCATTTGCTCAGGGCATCGGAGCTAAGAAGGGGCATTATTGGATCTGTGGACACACAGCATATAAATTTTTACCCGCGGGGTGGTCGGGAATTTGTTACATAGGGATTATCAGACCATTGTTTTTCCTTTTACCAGAAACAGGCGGACCTCGGTTAGGCATAAAGGTATATGATAACCTCGGGGACAGAAGGGTTGCCCATAAGACGCGATCCATTAAGGTAGATTTGGGTGGGATGCAAAAATGGGGAAATGAGTGGCCTCCTGAACAAATAATTCAACATTATGGGCCTGCAACCTGGAATCCTAATGAACTAATATCGGGGGTGAGAGAACCAATTTACAACCTAAAAGTGGCTCTAGAAATTATTACCAACAAAACCGCTGATGCAATAGATCTTTTAACTCTCCAGTCCCAACAGATGCGCACGGCAATCCTTCAGCACCGCATGGTTTTAGACTATCTGTTAGCTGAAGAGGGAGGGGTGTGTGGGAAATTAAATATTTCCAACTGTTGTTTAGAAATAGATGATGTAGGCAAGGTAGTTCTCCAGTTAACCAAAGATATTAGAAAAATAGCCCACGTCCCCGTCCAAACCTGGAACGGCTGGAGTGGCAATTTGTGGTCCTGGTTACCAGAGGCACCATGGGTGAAACAGTTCATATTGTATTTGTTAGGTGCAATTGCCGCTTTAATGTTTTTTACCTTGTATAATTCCTTGCTTTGTTCAATTAATCCGACATGTTGTGTCAAATATGCAATTTGTTCCTACCACACCCTGAAGGAGGAAATTGCATATTGACATCCATACCGCATTTGTCAGCTGTTATACCTGTTGTAACAATCACTTACCTTCGTTAACTCAATTTTGATGTCTATTCTGTGAAGTTAAATGTTGCTAAAATTGTTAAAGCATGAACTTGCATTGGGCAACACCTCTGTTTAATCACTGTTAAGCACCTTTTACCCGAACCTATATCCTTCCTTTTACTCTTCCCGCGACGTGTTACACTTTCTATACTTCCTTCTGATCTCTATCTCATATCACCACTGTGAACAAAGGCTATGAAGACTTCAGGAAGGAGACATACCAATCAATGTTTAAGTCACGGGGTGGTGTGGCGGACTGATGAATGAATTTTTTGCCTTAAACATTTCTTGGTGCATGGGGTGCAGGCAGGCCACAACGACTGAGCTGCTGCGACCCCTGAAAAGGTCTCCCTGCGACCACCCGGGACACACCGAGCCTGCACTGAACGAGACCGCAATCGGGCAGAGACTTTGGGATCTGGACTGTAAATTATTGTCCGTTTTTAGAACAACTTCTATAAAACCTGCTTGGCATGAGTGGCTAAATTTGCTGAAGCCTTAGGCCGCACTCCCTAGTACAGTGAGAAAGGGCCCAGAGCTGCTGCAGGCGGGAATGATAAGGGCGTTACCAGCAATTTGCATTCCTGTGCACTGCTGAAACAGTGCTAATTGCTGAAGTTATCACCTTCTTTGTCAGGACCTTGAGAGCTAATGGCTGGACCTAAGAATGGAGACACACCTGTCAGCAGAAACGGCAACAGTAAACGGCCTACCTAGGGACAGTGATGAGACCCAATAAGGAGCAGGAGACCCCAGACCCAAATATTACTATTGGTCTGAACTACCACGTGAGGGGTGGGAAAACTTAATTTGAAAAAGCTATAATTGCCGAGGGATTTCTTTGTTCGGCCCCCCCCCCCCATCTCCTTCTCACTCCCTCTCTCGGCCCTCGCTCCTCGTCCCTCGTCGGAGGCCCCCAGCTTGAGCTGTGATTCGAGCGGAGCCAGCGGAACATCATCGGCCTCGGAGTGGTGGTAGCTAGCTTCCTCTCTCCTTTTCCAATTTTTCTTTATCTTTTCCCCTTACCCTTGTTCCCTTTTTCCCTTCGCCTCCCCTTCGCCTTCCCCCCCCCCACACACACACACGCCTTTTCTCCCCACTTCGTGGAAAATAAAGGTAAAAGGTTGTACGATATTTGACCGGTTTTAGCGTCTTAATCTCGTCCTTGGGATCGTAACGAAACCCTCCCGATATTGGATCGGGACAGCCCCTCATCTTTTATTAAAATTATTCATGAGAGCGACGATCTTAAAAAAACTCCCGCCTAATTTAGCTCAGTTGACAACACATTAAAGAGAACTTTGTTAAGGTGATCCATATGTAGAATCCGAGAAATATGCACTGAAACATACTTAAATGTAAGGTATAAAATTCCTGCCATCTCCACCTGGTTTTGTTCAGTACACTCTTCTCTCAAGCTGTATAAACTACTCAGATGGAATCACGCAGAAGGGACAAGATCTGTTTTAGTTTGGCATTTCTATTATTGCAGAGATAAGCAGTGCAAAAGAAAGCTTGAATGGGAGGAGCTGTGAATGGCTTAGGGCATGTGCTGGGATTTTAAAAGAAAAAAGTCCAGTTCCAGAAGGTGACAGAAACATCTTGCTGGGAAAGGGAAGACTTAGGTTGAAGTCTCGCTATTCCTGAGCTCGGGCAGACTGGGTAGTACTTGTAACCTCTGATAGAATCCTCTCTGACTAATCACACTGACATTATAAAAACCTACAGATGTCAAAAAGCAGGAATCAAAAGTTAATACTATTGTACTGCTGAAATCAAACAGTTCTTTTGCCTACAAGAGCTTCTGCCTATTCACTTGTTTGTCGTGTTTATCTTTAGTGCCATCTGGCAGAGCAGAATGGCACCATGTCCAGAAACATCACCTCAGGGAGAGCTCCACAGATTTTAAGTCTGCCTTTTAAGCCTCATTTTATCTGTATTACATATTTGTTTCCAAGCATTTCTTAACCTTTTTGGTTAAAACATTAGAGTATCTAATTATTATTGGCTACACAAATCACTCCGTTATATCAAGCTTACATTGATGCTTATTATTGTGTTACCAATGGTTATCCTATTATTATTACATTTTAACCTTGTACTCAAATTAATCAAAAACAATTTGAGCAAATGAGACAACCATTCTAACTCAACATGTCTTTATTTTCCTTTCTAACCAACAAATAAGGCCATTATTCACTTTCTGGGTAACTACTTTTATATATCCATAACATCCACTTCAATCCCTTTATGTAAAGCAAACTTTTCAGAACTAAATTTCTGCATAGAATTATTTAAATTAAACTACATTGGTAGCAACAACTTTAGGATTATACTGACAAACTCTGCAAATTCATGCACTTTGTTTAACCTATATCATTATCAACTTCTATTCATAAAAATCTTCTCAATGAGTTATTTACTTTCACACATAAAATCTAATAGTAAACACCAAAAATCTGTGTGGCTTGCTGAGAAAGAAAGAAAGAGAGAGAGAAAGAGAGCGAGAGAAAGAGAGAAAGAAAGAAAAAATGGAAGGAGGGAGGGAGAGGAGGAGGGAAGGAAGGAGGAAGAGACAAATGGAGAGAGAAAGAGAGGAAGAAAAGAGACAAAGAAAAGTTAAAGGGGAAACTAGTTCAACCATGGCAATATTTTTCACATTAATGGCAGCATCACACTAGTTATTCTGAGTCTGGACCACCTTCTCTGTGGGAGGGTTCCTCTTGAGCAGTTCATAGAGCGCATCATGAGATATGGTCCAGGATTCATCTGTTTTCCCTGATCATTACCTGCTTTTCAGCCACAGATAATAAATGTCAGGTTAGACTCAGCCTGCTAAACACCAGTTGAGGTCCCTGTTAGAATAAAATTGTTTGCACAGAATTTAATTTTCTTTGTGTACATATCAGAGGAAGTACTGTGCTTGCACATAGTTCTTGTGCATGTAGTTGAGGATGACTAATAGAATACACGCTGACCCATTATGTAAAAATGCTGTATATTGGCTATTTATGGCATAAATACTAGGAGTGAGGGGAAATAGTGACAACAAAAATTCCAGGTGGGATGAAGTGTAACCCTCCCCATAAATGTTTCCTAGAAACATCTTTTGTCAAAATTGCAAATATTTAATTCTTTGTCTCTTTAAAAAACATCAAATATTAATTCTCAGTTAAACTTCTCTCTTTTTTTCAAATATAGATATATAAATTCTAACTTGGCCTTTTCATTATTATAATCAATTAACTGATTAACCTTTCTTTATATGTCATTAAACAGCAAGCTATTTCAGACATTAAAATTATAAACTCATTCTCTCTAATGAATTTAATTCATACACTGACTTGATAATCCCCTTCATTTGCATATCCTAAAGCATGCACTCCCCACGCTTACATTTACAAAATGAATTTTATCTATCTGGGTTCCATAGGGAATCCAACAGCTTGTTATTTTTATTGCCCAAAGCATCTATCTTGCTTCCACCTCCTCACTGTCCTCCCAAATTATTTAACAAGGGAGGATCATTTAACAACACTTTTTTCCATCTACCTTGGTGAACTCAAGGTTGAGCGTAAGTCATATTTATGAGTAGCCCTCTTGCCTAAGATAGTTCAGGTAAGGCCCCAGACATTCTGTGAACTTGAACGCGGAGACCTTCTAGGTATGAGCCCCACTCCCACCACTGTTTCTGTATTTTACCCCAAACCTTTTCACAAAGATGTGTGCATTACAGCGCTCCAAACACAGAACTTTTACATCCATGCTGAATAGCCATATCGCTGGGTATAATGCCATGGTCCCACTTGTGTGTTCTCTGCCTCTCACGTAGAAAATATGAATGATGACTTCACCCCGCTCTGCTCAAGGCTGGCCTTGGACATAGCTCTCCCATTGCCCAGCAAATGCTTTGACCAAAGGGTATTATGCAAGCAATAGCATCCTTTGCCAAGCTCTCCCTAAATTACCTGGTTCTTTGAAGGAATTAGTCAACAAAATTCCCCACGAATTTAATCTAGACCCACTGGAACAAGGAATATAAATTTTGTGTATGCATGGCTGTACATATATGAGCACACACTTTACATACAACACAACTTAAGAATGAAATTAGCAATAGGCAGAACAAGAGGAGGAAGGGGACAGGAAAGGCCAGAGTGAGTTCAAGATCATATGATTGTGTAGTAGAAAATGTACAGCTCTTGGAAAATTCATTGAGTCTTGTTTTGAGTTATGCTAGTTCTTGCCTAGTGCTTGCTGTCCTCCCTTTTCCTTCACCACTCCCCTGCTTCATGATAAAATGGAGTTTCATTGGATGGGAAAAAAATTTTAGAAGTTTCCTCTTGTACTGTTGGGCACTTAACCTTTTGAAAAGTTGTTGTCCAGAACAAATTTATATTCCATTCAGTGAAAATTTGAGGCGCAAAGAGTTTTACTATACATGATTAATATCAGCAATAATGGTTTTAAAGCCCACAAGCTCAGAAGATTTCATACTGTATGTGCATTTTCCTAACTACATTTCAATAGGTTAGTATTCCCAATATCCTGTGCTGTGTAGATAAGAGATACAGTCAAAGGATGGATGTGATTAATTTCCAGGAGACTGTGTTTTTCTTTCATGTTTAATTATTACATAATTGCTCTTATAAAACCACTATTTTATGTATTTCAAATAGCAAATGATAACATTGAGTCAGTGTTGAGATAACTATGGCCTAGCAACCTACTAATGTGTATCTAACAATACACGTCTTAATAGGCCAGAAAGAAAATTTAAGAATTTTTCAAACCTTCCCATGTCTGTGTAATCAGATACTAGATCTTGCACACTTGAAGTATGCCTTAGACCACTCTTTACCTGGAATATAGAATGGACTGCCATTCACATAACTTAAAAGTCAGGCCTCGTCTGCATTTCTTATTCTGTATTGTCTGCTTGCTGCTTCCAAGCTATACTTTTAAAATATATATTTCTAAATTTTACTAAAATGCCCTGAAATGGTGCTACCATAACTTCATACCTTAAAAGAGAAAAAGAAGACATTGTGGCTATAATTTAAATATTCATAAATCATAAATATCTTATGATTTAGCACATTTATATTTCATATTGACATTTTAATGGAAACTGAAAGGAGCAAGGTGGAGAAGCGTGAAACAGCAAAACATCAAAATAAGAATGAATTTTTCCTTTGGTTGTAATGGAACAGGAGTTAGCCAGAAAATGCATCTGTATGGAGTAGTAATAGAGCATGAGGAAAGGCTGGTAATAGAGCATTCATTTTCTCATTGCCATGAGGGAATCTGCCCCAAACTGGTAATCCTTAAACCACTTTGCCACTTCTTTGTTATACTGAGACAATGCTGTGATTGCAGAGCAGGATCAACTACAGGCAGGGAAGGAACTTCATGGAGTTCAGACAATGGTGTGTAGGTACATGAAATAAAACAGAGCAAGCTGGTAGTTTTAAAGAACCTGTGTCAAATGTGTTGTAAATTTTGCTTAATTAGAGCGGGAACTTGCTTGTTCAATAGGCTCTGAGCAGTTATGAGGGGTCTTGAAAGGGGCCCTTGAGTTACTAGGGCAGATCAGGGAGCTCTGACACAGAGACAAGCTGAGAGATGGGCAAATGGGCAGCCGGTCCTTTCAGGGCCTCCATGAGGAAGACCATTAATTACCTTGTGAATGGGCAGGGGGTAGGGCTGTTTTATTGATGGTAATGTATGTTTTCTCTGAAATGCTTTTCTCCTAAATGATACTTTGCTCTAAGTAAGCTCTTCAGTCACCAGTTATGACTTTCCTTGTAGCCAGCGAGAACAAAATTACCAAATGGAAGCCTAAATCAGATTCACCAAGATAACCACATTTTATCCCAGGCAACTGTACCCTTGGAGCTGATTCACAAAGTGAGAGAATCAAGTAATATCAGCCTAAGAAAAATGTAATAGCTGAGGGGTGAAGACCAACACAGATATGCTAGAGATGAGGAAGCATCAGAAGAGATCACTTGGTAATTATAGCAACTCGGTTTGGGGGATACGAAGCAGCTATATGTTCTGTTTGTTTCCTTCACTACTACGATTGCATTTTGGTGACAGAAGACAGGCAAATCACAGCATCCAGCATCATTCTGCTCTATTGAATCCCAGAGGGCTATGATTTTGGCTGAGCGTGAGGACATGCAAAGTGGGCAGAGGCTGAATTTCTCCTCATTACCTACAACTGTCAGAACTGCTTCCTAAGGGGATGTGGCACATTTTACTCCTCCTGGCTTAGTGGCTGTAGCAGCATATGGTTATTGGCATGAAAAGGAAATGTTGGCTGCTGTCACAGTAACTCTGTCAAGGATAAGCATGCCTGGGCCATGCCATCTTAAAGTATAGGCCCTCACCCCCAATTTCTTGAGCACCCAAGACTGATCAGCCACGGCCTAGGGCACCTGGCACTGCTGGTTCCCCTCATCCCTGCAAATGCAAGGAGTTGGTCTGTCCTCATCAAAGCAGGCAGCTCCTTGTCCTTGTGCTGCCCAGTGGCCACTGAGAGCAGGCTGGTACAATGCCCTTGCATGTGCACTGAACTGGATATGCCAGCACTGGGCTTGTGGCCTCCAAAATCCTTTGTGTGGTGGTATGGCTATTTGCTCTGTGGTAGCAGGCCAGAAGTCCAGTCCTAATAGAGCAATCAAAAGAAATGTATAACTTCTATCATGCAATGCAGGAAGTGCCTGTGTGTGGTGCTGGGCATCAAAGGGCATCTCTATGGCACATCTACCTCTTCTTACTGGATCCCTCTATTTCCAGCCCCAGCTCAGGCCTGTATTTCCAGACACAGACTAAAAATATCCCCCCCACCCCCATTTAATTGGAGTGTGAAAAAATTGCAGTTCAGATTTAAGTGCCTGTAATATCACATTGCCAAGCCTCCAAAGACTGCCAAATTTCTCAGAGGAAAACCTAGGATGTGACAGTGACATTTGGAATGATTAAATTGTCTTTATGCACCACAAAGGGCACAAGCACCATTACTAACATGACTGATGTAATGCCTTTACATATCATCTTTTAAAACAATATCCACAAAACCAAGAGTTTTAACAAAACTACCTCAAAATGTGTTAAAATGACTCCAAGTGAAAGTGTTGTGAACAGACACGGTCTATGAAATCATTTAGAAGCTCATCAACATCATTTAGAGGCCCATCAACAGCAGATGGGTTTAAACAAAACAGTCATTTATCTTGATTTTTATAGCCTTGGCACTCCATCTTAACTGCTGGTGTCCAGTGTGTCTGCAGCCCATACTGGGAAAGATTAATAGGCCTCGTCAGATGCAAAGCACCAAATTGTTCATTCAGAACCTAATTATTTTGCTTAATTGTAAATTATCTATGGAATTTGCTCTTTAAATTAGAAAGGAATATCATATAAAGGTCAGACTAGAACAATTACAGCAGGAAAAAGGCAGGCACAAAACAACAATCCAGGCAACTGCCAGTCTCTAGATATGCAGAACTTTCTCTGACATTAAAACACATGAAATAGATGTTTTTAAAGCTTTAAAGGTGCAGAAGCATGAACACTGCTGCATTCATGGGGACACAGGTTTGCTCAGCAGTGCACAAAAGGTGCTCACCAACCTGCAGATGTGTCAGTCTCGAGCTCCCCATTAATAAATCATCTTATGAATAAATCACTGAGTGTACAGAACAGAGTATAAATCTTGAGCTATCAGGAAAATGAACAGGCTGCTCTAGCTCTTTCCAAGCCCAAATTTATGCAAGGCCTAAATAATGCAGTCTCCCTACAAACTGATAATAAACTTTAGTTTCCCCTCATAGTTTTCTCCCTGGGATCATAGCATGCCGCTTGTACACAAGATGAGGGGTCCCACTAAAATTAATAGGGCTATTTTCTGATTTTTTTTTCTTTTTAAATAAAAAAAACAGCACTAACCATTAAGGATTTGTTAAAAAAGCCCACTGGAAGGTAATGTAACTATGTCCAGTGAGTTTTGGATGAGGTGGTTTCTGGTGTATCAACTTCACTTACAATACTGCTTTGAAAATAGAGAGAGTTAAAATGATTGAGGAAAACAATCAATATTTCATTTCTTCAGAGGTAAATAACTGCAAGACAAACACCTTGGATGAAGATGTTTACAGTGACTGGTGCTTTTCTGTTATGCAGACACACACTGATGAATCCTTTCAAACTCCTGTGGGAATGGTTAAATGTATTGTAACCATTTTATAGGTAGCAACATCAAAACACAGTCAGAAAGGCTGACATTTCAAATGCGGGTGTTTTAAGTTATGACTTAATCTATCTTTTGACGTCTAAACAAAGGTCTGGACAGAAGTTCACTGAAGTCCACTAAGATTTCAGTGAGTATTTAACTGGGTACAAAATCATTTTACATTGGTCACGTAACAAATGGACCACGCAAAATTAATGAAGCTTTTAATAAAATGGGCAGAATTTTTGTGGAAGCATTGGGATTATAATTCAGATGTTTCCGGCTTTTGTTCTCCATTCTACTTTATCTGGCATAGAAAAAGGAAACAAATTATACAGAGTTCAATTGCTTTTATTCTGAATAGCTACAGGAATATGAAACAGGCCCCAGATTGGCTTTAGAAGTGGATGATGTGCATAATTTTAATTGCTAATTATAGTATGTTTCATCGGAAATAATTTTTTTCATTGTTATTCAACCAATTCTAAATGCTGTGCATTAAGGGAAGGTCTACAGGGCGCTGAATACTAACAAATTATTCTTCAAAATGCATCTGCAGAAAAGAGTACTGTGCTGTTTAAATCCTGAACCCTGACTACAAGGTTCTGCTTCATCATCTGATAAACCTGATCCCATTTCTGCCAAACAGTGGAATTTAATTAGGTTTGTGAGTATATCGTATGTAATGATATACTCACAGATGGTAAGTCAATCAACAGCTTTTTTTGAAAATTAACAACAAATAGTAAAGTACCCAGGGAAAAACAGCAGACTCACCAGCTTACTCATGTATGTGAGCTTTTCTAAGATAACAAAGGCTTTTCTAAGATGGTAAACGATAAACCAAAGCCAAACTGATTCAGGCCTGCATAAATAATAATAGGTTATAGTCTCACATGCTACACATCTCCTAGACAGTATTTTCAAAGGGTTGTTCAGCACTTAACTGTACAACCTTAGGTAAAAAGAGCAAAAGCCATGTGATTAAAAATGCTACCAATCCATGAATTTTATAGATTACTTTGTCTTAATATTTAATATTTTACTACACATAAACTGAAAATTATTCTAGAAAATCCTGTCTGAGATAGGCTTGAAAAAACTCTGCTCCAATATAAAAGCAAATATATTAAAACAGCAGAGGTGTTTATTCTTCCACATTGTGATAAGCATATTGGAGTTCAATGACGGACTCTTGCAATGGTTTCATTCTGCTAATAAAAAATACTTTAGAATCTCTATTTTAAAATAGTAGTAGTATCTAATAGCAAAAGATCTCTTCTGGTATAAGTACAGGATATAAAATAAGCCATTTTTTAATCAAAACTCTTAACTTCAGTTAAGTGTTCATAACTAAAAAACATAAAATGCATTGCAAATAAAAATGTGTTCTTTAGTCCTGGAAAAGAAAGAGCTGAGTAGTGATATTGAACTCTATAAAATCACAGTGGCATGGAGGAGGTGAACAGAAAATGACATAATTCAAGAATTAGGCTCACAAAATAAAATTACTGGGGAAGAGCTCTAGAACAATCAAACAGAATTGCTATTCCCCCAAATCATGCATCATTGAACCAGAGAACTTAATGTCAGAGGTAATTCTGAAAGCCAAAAATTTGAATGAGTTCAAAAATGATCAGATGAAGAATAGAATAAAAAATCTGTCATGGGTAGTTCAGCATGAAGATGCAGCTGGAATCTGTGCTTTAGGAGGATCATAAGCTGTTGTGAAGCAGGGAGATTTTACAGGAGATGTGTCCCTGTTCTTACAGACTAGCCCCATGTATCTGTTGCAGGTCATTGTGCAAATGCAGCTAGCAGGCTAGAAGGACCATTGATTTGACTCAACGTGGTTACATGTTCTTCATGTTTTGTAAAAGGCATACTATCAGTAAGTCAAAGGGCTTAAGATCATAGGTGAGCTATTTTTAGCAGTTCATTCCTGCTCCATTTTCTTGCTAACACTTTTGGAACATATACCTTCTTTATTATAAATTGCATTTGCAGAGATATTTTTTGCAGCCAACAGAGGTAAAAAAATGCACAGAGAACAAACAATTCCAAAGAGCAAGTCAGCCAGAGGGAGGAGGTTAAATTGATAGGTCGACATATCCAAAATATCCATGATGGCCACAGAAAGGTGAATCCCCCCACATCTCTGGTGCATACATCAGATCTTCAGGAAGATCTTCACAGCCTGCAGAATGGGCCAGCACATGCCTATACAGATTTATTGCAGTTTTAGTGCACAGGCAGTGTGCTGAGGTGAATGACATGTGGAGTAGCTGAATCGGCAGGTATGAACTCTCAGACACATTTCCCATTTGAGCTCAATGTTTACAGCATCCTTCAGCTGAAGTAGAAACACATGAGACTGTGGGATGGTGCTAGGAGTAGCAGCCAGCTGTGCCATTGCAGACCAAGGGATAGAAGTGGCTGCTGTGAAATAGTAGCAATAATAACAGCAAAAGATTAAAGCATTGCTTGTGGTCTAGTTCAGCTGTCTGCCCACCTCCCTGACTGGCAAGAGTGGCATGATACCTCCCAAAGGTAAGTGGTGTGGTGGATCAGGAGCAAACAGTTCAAGAGGGGAGTCTGGTTGCGTATGACAGTGTAAAAGCCTGATTTGCACCAGGTAATGCCTACAGCAACAGAGCAGTGACTAGGACAGCTGAGATCTTTCTTGATAAATGTTTTCCTCTGTGTCATCTTCTCTGCCTTGGACTGGAGACGGGGCTGAAAAGGAAAGTTTCCAAAGCAACAATGGGACATTCTAGATCACTATCATGGGTCTAAAATGGGCATTATGCAGTAGGACGGTAGAAAACATTGGCTAGCCTCCTTATTTATATTATTATCTAAAATCTGACTGTAAGAGGGTCTCACTTCTTTGGAAATTGGCTGTGAAGAAAATAATTGAAAGGTGTGCGCTGTTGCCTTGTTGCCAGGAATGGCAATATTTAAGATGGAAATAAATTATTGTACATAGTAAAATACATAGTAGAGACTGTCAGACTTACTTTTCCTTTTTTTTTCTCTTTCCTCATTGGTATCTCACAGTACGAGGAGCAATGGGAGTGACTGTGGTGACTGACTGAAAAGATCTAATGAAAATTGTAGGCCCAGCAACCATAATCTCCCTTAGAAGTATATGATAGCAATTATTTTAGCACAGTGAAATGCACAACACAAAGAAGCACCTGACAAGGCAAATTACAGTATTTGAAGTGTAGATGTGGCACTAGACTAGTAGATGTGTAATTAGCCAATCAAAAAATATCACAAGTAGGTTTTCACGCTTGTGGTTTTTGTCCACCTGCAGTGGCTTAAATATCCCCTGTACCTTGAAGGGAGGGGAATGATGCTTGTTAAATCTGTTTCTCCTAATGGAAAGCTCCATGGGAGCTTTCATCCATCAAGTATTTACGTGTAATGCAGCCAGTCTTGGGCCAGTGGGTCCACTCCCCCTTTTCCATCCCCAGTAATGCGACCACACTTGCAGCAGTGGACTTTGGAGCAACCCCTTGGAGCCGAAGACAGTCTTGCCCAAATGGCTATGGACCAGGTCCTGAGCTCTTAAACCAAGCTACTACCAGCTTCACCACTTCAGTCCATTTTCTCTGCCAGCTTTTTTGGAGAGGAAGACCCCTATCCAGATGACAGATCTAGAGCTCTGAAGGAAGTCATATTTCACCCCCAGAAGGAGCAATCATTGCACAAAAGTTAGGTTTGCAAGGCAGGCCAAGTTCTGAAGACAGTTGAAATGTATGCCTTTGTAAGGACTCATATAATTTACATTCAGTAAACCCCCTTAAACCCAAAATAGGTGGGGGTTTTTTAATGTTTTTATATTAGCTCTGCTCTCAGGTGTGAGATCATCCAAGAAGCATATCCCTTCATTCGCCTGTACTGGTGGTCCTTTAAATCTTGCTTTTAGTCTAAAATTCCTTTGGTTGGAATTCCCTACATGGGCTAAATCCCACCTAAGAGCAAGCACCACATAATCTTGGGTCTCAGGCACAGAATGCTTAATAATTTTTAGTTTCTAATTTATTATGGAAAAAAAGATTGAACTAAGGTTTTAGAGGTCTATTTTTATGGGATAAAAAAAAAAATTTTGGTGCAAAGTGCACCAAAAAATCACATGGCTCATACATTAAAATCAGGAATTTCTGAAACATTTCCATTAGTAACACTCAGTAAAAGGCAAAACCTTGTATAGTTTATGATTTTAATATGATATGTGAATTATGATACTATACTAGTAAAATTCAGTGTGAACAAAACAGCGTAACAGCACCAAAAAACCCATATAATAGAATGATAAGTCAGCCTTGACCTGAGACTCTGGCCTGTAATACCTTTTCTGAAGCTGCCTAATCCATGACTATGAACAAGGGTAAAATAATATCTTAATTATTAAAGCTAATGTATATAAAAACACTATCAGAAAAATGATAAATGACACTATGAGGCTGAGAAATAGACTAACAAGCATTTATCCCTTCAAAACAGGACTCTGGAGGCAACTTTGTTGATTTTATAAAAACTCTTACATAGCATATATTTAACAGGTCTATGGGTATTTAAAATCTAATTTAAACGTATCCATGGGTATTTAAAATCTAATTTAAAGGTATCTAAGCATACTTCTTTCTGTATTCTTGCAAATTCTTAACAAGAAACTAAAGAAGTATTGAAATCTTTGAAAAGGCATAAAAAGAAACTCAGAAAATAAAATGGAGGTGCTGTCAGTTTCCAAGCATTCACTCAAAACAAGCCCAAAATATTCTTTTTTTCCTGAGGCCTAAACATTTTGCTTGTTCTTTTCTCATTGTTTTCCCCATCCCAGGCAATAATATTCCAGCATCTCTTGGAAGGAGATACTCCAGGAACACACAGGTGGCAGCTGTTCAGGCAGGTCTGAAGTCTGCTGTTATTCATCATACAGTCGATAGGCAATGGGCTTTTGCCTTTTGCCTGCCTTTATGTCAAATTTTAGGATCATAAAAACCAACAAGTCAATATGTCTGTTTTTCATCTTCCTCTCTCCTTGCTATCCTTTATTTCTATGCCATTTTCTCCTTATTTGATTCCAAGTTACTATTATTATTTTTCAGTGTAACAGGCTTGTGATTCCTGCAGAAGTGATACGTTGCCAGGCTACACTAGGAGACACTTGGCAAATGTAGTTAGTAATCTGACTGCTATCCATAGAAATACAAGGTTGTAAGATGCATTTTGATTTAATATTGACATCATAAAAATGTCCTATGTCTGTTATGCATTGCAGAAGAATTTGTGTTACGAGTTGTTTTGAAATAAACAGGCAAAATGCATCAATGTGTAAAGACTCATGCCGAAAATCTTCATCATTCACCTTCAGTTGTTAAGACACATTAACATCAGGTATAGACCTGATCCATAAAGCTCTCATCCTGCAAGCACTGATATAACACATAATTAATTCAGTGGAAGCCAAGGTGACTACTCCCATGTTCACAAGGATTTTCAGGCCTGGGTCCTAGAGGTGGAGAGAGGAAATAAACAGTTACTTCACCTTTTCTTGCTCAATACACCTCTCCAAAGCCCATTCTTTTTGCTTTGTTCAAGCTAAAATTGTATGTACTTGCATATTTAACAGGGCTACACATAAGAAAGTTTTCCCTTCATGACTTTTAAGTACGCATTTTTAAATCATTTTATATAAATGCTGCAATGCTGAGGTTGCACTGGGCTGCATCATTTGGCTATCTTAACTTATCCTTCCCCACATGCTACTACATAATGCAGCTTTCAAAGTCTGTCCTTAAGAATATACGCAGAGATACTTGTAACCCATCTGTTGTTTCTCTGTTAAACCATATTGTTGAGGTAAAGTGTCAAGAGCTATTTATGTTGTTATAACCTGAAGAGGCATCAGCCCCATATTTTTTTAGCATAAATACAAGCAAAAAAAAAAAAAAACAAAAAAAAAACTGCTGTAAAAAAGCTTACAGTCAATATAAGATATCATAAAGAAGAACTGATTACACTCAGTTCTGAGGGGAGTGCTGGGTACTGATCAGACCACCATACAAACATCCTAATCCATTGATAGGCTTTAACTGTATACATATCTTCTAATAGACATTTTATAAAAGTTTACAAGGTTGTTTTGATGTAACTAAGGTACACAAAAAAGGTGGATGCATATGTGATTCATTTTCTCAAAACATCCTCATACTTAAATAAAACAATCTGTTTGAAAGGATCCTTGTTTCCTTGCTTTATCATTCTTCTTGTTGATAGTGTTATTTTTCTTGACTTGCACCATGGGAAAGCATAACCATTTCTGTTCTATATTCCCAGCCCCCACCACACTGAGCTACACAGTCTCAGTAATTAGTACCTCTGAGATATCCCATCATCTTCTTCTAGCTTAATATTTTAGACTTAAATTTTTATCTCAAAATTATAGTGTCTTTGTTCATTCATAATAAATGATACACAGAAGAGGAAGAGAGTATCTTTAAAGCATTATGTATAAGATCAGGTCAAAACTTTTTGATGTTTACTTCATTGACATACTTCGAATTTTCCTCCCAAAGTTGTGGTTTTTTTCATTCATTGCTATCAAGTAATATACTGTGAAGGCATAAATGCTTTTAAAAGTGTTAGGTATGAGACTGAGTAAAAATGTTGTGATATTAAGGGTTACTAAGTTCATTCCTGGAAATAGTACTCAAATCCAAGAGAATATAAGTTGGATATTTGGCCAATATCATGGGTTTCTAGTCAGTCAAGAAAGGATTGGACATACTGAGTGGAAAGGACTCAAGAAATCATTTCCAGTCAATTGCATTTGTAATACGTGCAAATCTTCTCTCACTTTGAATAAAACTGCATAAAGCATTAAAAATAACAACAGGGGAAATGAACGTTTTACACTGCTACCATGTTCCTAGCAAAGCAGCTTCACTTTTAATTCCTTAAGCCAGCAGAAAGATGACTATATTTTCACAGATACTCAGTAAAGCATCACTGAAGCACAATTTTGATATGCGCCATGGAAAAATTATCAGAGAAATTAAAATAAAATTAACGGTAAATGCACACATAAATACACTGAAGAATAATATATTTCTCTGTGAATATATTTACTGAATAAGATCTCCAGTTCTTTGTATTACCATTTTGAGATTTGTTTTCAATGACTGTCTAAACTAACAGAAGCTTTTAGTCTCTGAAACTGCAAAAAAATATAAAGCTTCAGCTGTCAAGCATTAGAACTTAGTGCACTGAATACAAATCATTCCCACTAAAGGAGTGAGGCAAAAAAAGGCCTTAATTATTCACAGATTTAATATATTGAAGTACCATTAACATTCAGGACTCCATCTTAAAGAAATTAAAATGCAGGAAGACTTATATTGGAGGTCATTTAAAAAAAACACCTACACAGGGGCATGAAGGCTGGCTGAAAGAAAGAAGCAAGACATTTTAAGGAGGAAGACAAATGCTTGTTGACTCAGAGGCCCAAAAGTACTCTCAGAGAGCCTTCATTAAACAGACACAAAGTATCTACACATTTTGATGAGTTGTATTTTACCTGTGTGCTTTGTAAATAAGCTTTCTGGTGCAAGACCAGCATTTTGGGGCTAGTTTTCAGTAACATGCTTTCTGTATAAATCACGTCTTTCAAGCTCTTAGTGTTGTGTTTAACCTTGAATCCTGCATAACAAAGCTGTGTATCTAGCATGGTGCCTGGAGCACCTGTTAGAGGCTGGGAGAGACCTTTTTCTCTGAACAAATGTTTGGAACGAAGTTTTCCTGTTCAGTCACCCCTAGCTTTTTTTGTGGGGGGCGGGGGGGGGGGCATTTCTTGTTCCTTCAGTTAATCATATTTTTATATTTTGGTAATCAATGCATTTTGTTAATCTTTACATACTTTACCATTTGAATAAAGACAGCATGCTCAGCCTTATACGATATGAGAAGGCACAGGGCTTGGACAATAAACCCATCAGCTGGTGCAAGATATTACAAGACAGTGAAGGTCTTGAGGGGAGGTCTCCAGTGTCCATGAAATGCTTAAAGCAGCACTTACAGCAAATAATGATATTGATTCATGTGTGATCATCAGTATGGACAAAAGGGAGTTGATACAAGTACAAATAATAAAGTAAGTCAGTGACCTAGAAGGGTGAAAGACAGATCAGTAGGAAAAACTGAGTGCTGTAGCCCAGAAATGTATTTGCAAGGTCTTGGAGGGAGCTAAATATGAGTTTTAGATTTAAGTGTCAAACTCTATTTGTTGCATGAAACCAGGAAAGGAAACACTTAAAAAAGCCACTGAATTTACTCAGGTTCAGGAGATGCAGCAGGTTTTGGCAGCAGACTGAAGATACTCAAGTAAGATGAAGTTCAGCCATGGGAAATACCTGTATTAGCTAGTGAAAATTATTAGGACTAGAACTGGAAAACACAGGATGCTAGTGACATGCTGAAGAAAGAGCCAGTTGGGAATGATTTGCTACTTTACAAATTAGCCCCAAGACATTCCTGAGAACTATGAATTTGTCCATGACAACACCATTGAGTTGCAGGGGGAGGACATTACAGTCACTGTCTCACAAGAGAGGTGGATTCACAGATTTCTAGGAGCCCTGCTTCTGACTTACCATGTACCAGTGGAGCAGATCTAATTTGCGACATTGAAGAAGGCCTCCTTTTCACCAAAGAAGAATGCCTGCTATTTGCAGCTTATGCTCCGTTCTGTTGCAGGCTATATGCACCTTAGAACCAAGCAATGGGATGTCTACGCCACTCAGAAGTGCATGTGAGCCCAGAGGGGGACCTAGGTATGGTCTTCATTCAGCTCATCGTTAGCTGGGGTCACAGAGAAAGTGTGTCTGCACTGGTGCAAGATTGCACCCAGTTAAACCTCTCAGACAGCAGGCATCTATCCTTGCTCTTCTCAACTTTTTTGCAGCAGTCACAAAGTTACAAAGGAAAACTGCACCGCCACCCCCAGTCTGCTCTTTTGGGGGCCATCAAATGGACACATTAGCTTTCTACTTTTCTTTCAACATCTACATTATGACTGTAAGTAGAAATGGTCAGAAGACATTGACTCAAGTACCAGTATAAATATGCAGTATAGATTTCATATCTGTATTGTTATGCAAACAACACACAGCTCTCCTTTTCCCTCACCCACAGCAACACTGCCTCCAGAGAGACTGAGATCACATAAGAAAATTAGCTGGATTACACAAACAGGGCAAGACAGAAGTGATGCTGCTCTTCCAAGGATTAATGGTCATCTGGGCATGAAATTTGCCTAGTTTAATAAATTCCAATTAGTACAGCATGCAGCGGCATGTCTTAGAGGGTGTGCAAGCAAATACAGTATCTCTTTTTCTATCCACACTAGCTTCACATACCACTTAGGCTCAGATTCTCAGTCCTGATGCTCACACCACATAAGAACTGCTGTGCAGAGATCTCCAACTTCACTGAAACCAGGAAGTTCCCATGGTGCAGCACAGCTCTGTGCAGGCATGTCAGCTTGGATCTTGAAGCAGTAGAGATGGGAAGTTGGTAGGCAGGTTCCTTTAGTTCAGCACAGCAGTGCAACACAGCTATACTGCTTCTGAATACCAGCCGGCTCCATGCAGAAGCAGTTCAAGTGCCTCCGTGCTGTGTCTGCCAATGCTCCATGCTTCAAGGTTACCTCATGTGATATTTGCAGTCCCTCCGTCTTGTGTTACTCTGATGTTAAGTGTGCTATATGAAACCATTTGAAAGAGGATCCAGAAACACTGCTTTTTGGCCAAGAACAATTCTAAGCATGCCATCCCTGTGAAATGTCTCTGGTGGTAATTTTAGGGTTGTGTTCCTTTCTATAATTCTTTACACTTCTGTACAAAAAGCCTTTTTGCTAGCAATCTGTGTTGCCAATTCTATTACAAGCTGGAGCATAACCTTTACAAAAGATAAACATAAGTGGAACAAGAACCACCAAGTAATCCAACAGTGCTAATATCTCTCTATGAAAAACATACTGTAATGCTAATTTAAAGATCTGAAGATCAAAAAGATGTATCTCATTTTTATTATTCAAGTGTAGCAATTACTTTCAGATCTTAAAATGGAGCCTTCCCTTAAGCCTAGCTGATATATCCTCTCCCTCACTGTGAAGAAGCCTCGTTGCAGACAACTAGACTTGTCTTGAGGAAAATGAATGCTTTAACAAGAGAAGGCTGAGTTTAAATCTCACATCCCTCTGCACGGTGACTAGTATTTCACCTCAGAGGTGGCCTCACAACTGAATTTGCTGAGTGTTTAGTGAGTGTTCACTAGAAGTGTGCGAGCCATCACTGTTAGTAACAATATCATATTTTATGTGAGTACAGTTTCTCTGTGCCTGAGTATGCTTCTAAATGTACACAAATCAGTGGAAGTAATTTTTGTTACAGACAGCAGGAAACTTCACTAGGACAGTATCAGCCTTGTTATAAATGGTCGCGTTTCTTCTAGGTCTCTGCCAGCTGAAAGATCTGCTTTCTAACATCAGCTGTTTAAGAGTCTAATACTGTTCCTTGCTAACAGAGAACTAGAACACTGTCTGATTTCAGTGGGGAGCACTCTGAATTTCATTATCTCTCTGGTTAATACATTTGTCTTATATTCCCAGTGTTCACACCACAGGATAAACAGAGGCTTTAAATCAATTAGTGAATGTTTGTAAAGTTCCTTAAAATTTAAAAAGCTAAGTGCAACCTATTATTACCATCTTGTTATAATTTTGCTGTCATTAATCATTCTGCTTTTTAGGGGGGAGGACAGCTGACAACCTTCTTAAAATTTGATTCATTTGTATTAATCAGAACTATTATGCAAACCTTCCCCGGAGTGAATATATTAAATACTGCCAAAAGCTAATTGTTACATTATGCATATTATTAGTCCTTTTTGACACAGTTGGCTAATCAAGTTATGGGGTCTTCTAGGTTATTTCTCTTGGGCAAAGAAATGGATGGTAGAGTCAAGTGCCCCAGCTCTTGTGAACAGTGTGTGAACAACACACAGTTTTCATGCACACAGGAGAAATTCAACAAAAGGAGGGGGGTTTTTTGCTCACAGCTCCAAACTGCTTTCAGCCAAGGCTCAGCCCAGAAAACTCTTGCTGCACTTTCTCTGTCCAGTGCTCTCCATGCTGATCATGGTGGACCTAGTGTTTTCTTAATGTCTTTCCCCAGTTTCTCTGAGGTTTCTCTTCTCCTCCTCATTATTGAGATGCCAGACCATGGCCAGCCACTGCCCTCTACCATGTATTTCCTATTGTGCACAGTTTCTGTGTGTGTCTCTGTTTAGGCCCATACCTAGTTTTGACTTGAGGTCCTTACTTGGGTTGTATTTCACCTAATATAAGTAGGACAAGAGCAGAGCCCAATTGCTGAGAACACAAAGGAGACATTCAGGTCTCAGATGGGACAGTAACAAAGACTTAAGGACCAAGATAAGACTATGTGACTATTATTGAAAGCTGAGGGAATGTGAGTTCCTCTCTTCAGGGATGGAGCAGGAAGGCAAAGATTTGTCTAACTTCTGTTCTTCTGAGTTCTGTATTTTTGCTGTTTTAAGAGGATTGTTTTCATAAAATCTAGTTTTCATCCTTGAGAGATTTTTTTTTTTATTATTTCTTACTTTAAGGAAAACACTCAGGCAGATCCACTTCAAAGCTCTGGGAGGCCTTGACACAGGTAGGCTTTTATAATGTGGTCCGGGAATGAATTTTGCAAGAAATTCATATTCGGAAAAGTTGAGCAGGCATGGCACAAGACTTGGCCAAGATATAATAACTTCTCATTGTAATTATCTTAATGCCTTTGCTCAGTTGTGCTATATTAGTGTCTCTGAAAGGACTTTCATGAAAAAAATGAAACACTGCCTTTTCTGGCAAAGCAGGTTATAAACAGGAGCTAAGAAGGTAGAAGCAAGTGAGTGTCTGGAGTGGGAGAAAAATGGATATTCTTGCCATCTTTGCAGACTCCATCTGAAAGCCTTCTGTCACCCTGCCAGCTTGTCTGTCATCTGTCACATTTCCAATTTGCCTGTCAGCAAGACAGAAAGAAATTGCTTTGGATGTAAGGTACTGGCTGTATCGTGAGAAATCTGAATTCAATCCACAGTTCTGTCACAGAGTCTCGGGAAGATATTGCATTAATCTTAAGGGCTGGCATAGCTTCCATAAAGGTAGCCCAGACTGCCATCTGCCTGTCCACTCACTGAAGGGAAAGAAAACTTCACCAACCCTCTTGTTGGTGCTTTTGTCTTCTGTCACTTCAAAGGACATTGGTATATGCTGTGCTTACACGTCCTAACAAATGCAGTGGAGCCCAGCCTCCATAGTGGACTCCAGGTGGTTCTGTATTACAAATAATCATAACACCTATGGAAAATACACACACACACCTCCATTTCACATGTGGACTGCAGATGGGAAGTCTTTTAGTTTCGCAGTTTCTCCTGCAAGGTTTGATGGAGCCAAACATTTTTGCTGTGTGCCGTTTGTGACCCAGTGTCTGTGGAGGCAGCACACTCCACCTCAGCAACATGGTGCTTTTTGTCCTGGAGTGTAGTCAGCCCAGACAATGTAAACAAAGATTACCTTAAGCCAAAAAGAAATCAAAACCTATGAAAACATTTTCTGCATCTTGAAAAAATACAACTGGTTTCAGCAAAGACTCATTACATTCACAGTCCTGAAGCTAAAGCCATCTGGGCTAAATATGCAGGAACTCTGTGAGCCAGGACACTTGTCTGTGCAGAGCTGAGCTAAAACAATCCTAAGTGTGAATGTAAATGACAATTCAGCCTGCAAGGCAATCAAGACAAAACCTGACATTCAGACATTGCTGTGTGTGACTGGAAGGAAGTAGGTTTCTTTCTCTCTTCACTCTTTTCAAAATTAGAAGAAAATCCTACCTAGTAGGACTGAAGCATACTAGCATCATTCCGCCTCACACTATTTCATTTGGGGTTATCAAACAGCACAAAGGATATACGTCTGGAATACATGCCATTCCTGAACATCCTTCCTCCCTTCACCTCTGCCACCTTCACTTCTTCATGTTCAAAATAGTAACTTTCTGATTCACTATTATGGTATTCCAGTATCCTAAGATCATACTGGCAGACTAGACTGATCTGTCTGTATATCTTCCTAAATCTCAGAACATAACACATAACAAAAAAAATTGAAGAGTTCTGAATATACCTTTCATCGTCTTTTTCTAGTTTCAGTTATGACATTCTCATTCTAGTGGCTTTCTTGACTGCAGATGGTGCTCATTGTATGGGCAGAAGTATGTATTTTTAAAGTAAAGTAGCATCTTTAGATCCCAACTCTTTTAATTTAGCCAAAAGAGGCATCTCTGAGATTTCTTAGCTCCTTGCTGGAAAGTCTGAAGGGCATCTCATTGACAGTGTACTGCCATGCATAACACCAAAAGAGTGAGATCCTGGTTCTGGTGAAAGTGGAGGATATGGAGAAAGAGAAGGTTCTGCCAATGGTGGGAGGGAGCATTTTTGCATCTTTGACATTTGTGAGCTGCCTGGGCTTTTGTGGGAGACGGCTGATGCAGCAGTCCTTTGATGTAAGCATTGATCACAGTTCCACACTAATTGCAGTGCAGTAGATTGTGCCTACATGTTTTTACAGCACCTGTAAGAATATTATCAAACTATTTCCTGGGTAAATAATGTCTAGAAAGTTTCGTGGTAGACATCAGAACTTCTCCCCTTTGCTGGAGAAGCAGATGTTGCTTGGCATAATCATTGTTTTTCTCTCCTTCTCCTTCTGCTGTACTAATTCATTGAGATTTATGTCTTGGTAAAGAAGATGGTTTTGCAAGATACTCTGAAGAGAAGGCTAATTCACAGTCTAATAATCTCCTTTGAAAGTTTATTTTGTAGCCCAAGAACAGTGTCTGTATTTGTGCTCCTTGTGCTGGGCTTTGGGAACGGCCCTGCTAAAGTCAGCATAAATAAATGGTGATGGGACCAGTAGTATAGCTTGACCCACAACGACCAATACTCTCAGAAACTGGGACTAAGACTTTTAAATGACTAAATAAATGTGTGAAAAAATTTTAGCCCCAAAATAATGTAGTAATAGTGGCCCATGACACAGAGAAAGCAAACTACTGCATTTTGCATATAATGCAATATTCATCTAGTGTTAAAGTTGCTGTCTGTGTACATAGTTATCTTACTATGCACTATCTTATCTTATTAGTAAGAAAGGAATTTGGTGCTGAAAGGCCTAATGAATTAAAGCTCTGATGGAGTACATAGTGCAAAGAGAGATCTACAGTTGGTGTGGATTGTGTTTGTTTTTTTCTAATTAGGGAATAGGGCAGTAAGCTTTCTGACATGTTAATTTGTTAGAGCTGGAATCTTGACTAAGTGGAAAAAAAAGTTATTTTAATTCCTAAAATGGATAAGATATTTAAAGAGATAAGTTGTTTTCATTTGAAAACATTTGATATATGTGTAAGATAAAGCTATCATGAGGTAAGTGCAAATGAAGTTATACCAAGAGAACATAAGACACTAAGTTTATTGTTGGGTGATATATATCATCTCTAGCTAATTAATAAACATGCAAATTAGGCAGACTGAAGATAAAGAATGTGCTAAAGAATCATTTTTTGGAATGATTCCTCAAGATGATGTCATCATGGCTATCATTCATCTTGTTTCTGACACACTGAGGCTGTAAGTGCAAAGAAGCTTGTGTGTTTTCGTAAAGCTATCTTGGATTTCAGCAGTAAAGATGGTTATTCCAGATACTGTTTGACTGTTTAAAGGGACAAATCTCACACAAGCTACAATCTTCATAAATAAAAATTTCACTAAACAGTAGGATTAATGCATGAGAACCTCAAAGAAGAAGAAGGCAAATTTGGGAAAAAAATCTGGAAGAAAGTGTTGTTTATATCTGACTTGTAAGTTAAATGCAGTGTTCCTTGAGAGGGAAGCAGCAAGAACCTTCTGTGGGAGAAAAAAGCAGTCCCTCAGAGTATTTCTCCTTGCCTATCAGATTCATCTCTGTCCTGCTTGGACTGAGGGAGAGCTCTACAACTCAGTGCCAGTCTTTCCGCAGAATTACAACAGCGTTGTACAGTAACATATTAAAAAGCAAACAGCAGTACCTAACTTGATATCAGCAACCTGTCACTGGCAGGAGAACTGCTAGTGTCTCCTCAGCCATCTGAATAGTCTCATATAGACACTGTGGTGCCAGGTGTTGGAGGTGTGGTGTTTGGGCTTTGGATGAGTAGGATCTCTGAAAAGCTTTTCCTGACCATGAGACTATTATACACATGCACATCACTACCATCTGGATTCTGGAAGAGCTACGTACAAGGGCTCGCCAGCAGGGATTTTACCAGAGGCTTCTTCATGATGGGCTTTCCCAAGGAAAAGTATGGTAGAGCCACATGTTTATGGACCCCTGGCAGTTCAGGACCTTCTGCTCTGTGTCTTGCCCCTCCTTAGCACTCACCTGCCATCATTGGCATGGGAAATGGTCTTTGCATGGAAATGCCATAGCAAGGAGTCTCACTTGAGCTGCTGGGATCTCCAGAAGATGATGCCTCTGCCTGTGATCAGCCTCTGCTCCACAGCTGAAACAGTAGTGCAGCAGTGCGAGAACCTTGATGCATGAGGGAACAGAGCACAGGACGTGTTGCATCATCTCTGGATTGGTCCTGCTTGATCATCAGTTTAATCAGAGTGGACAGAGGAGATTTCTGAAGTTGGAATCTGCTACAAGAATTTCTCTTTTCACCTTGCTGCATATAATCTGACAGCTCCCTGCTCTGGTCTCACCTGCTTTCTGCAGAAGCCAAACACATTTATTAAAATGATCGTACAATTTTGGATAAAAAGAGCAACAATTCCCAAACTCAGTGGTATTACAAGGGGTTAAGAGAGGACTCCATATAAGCATAAAGAGAAACGAGAAAGCCAGATATTCTTCATTTCTTAAAGCATTGCAAAGATGTTACCTTTCTATATACATCCTATGAGCTCCAGCCAGCACAGAAGGAATGTCTAGACCCATACTTATCCTTTAAGCACTTGAAATCAGGTTCCAGGGGGCTGTGTGCATGTGGGCTGGCTGTGCTCTGCGCTGAGAGGGGCTGCCGCATGGCAGGCAGGCTGCGCTCACTGCGGGCATGGAGACGGAAGAGGCAGGGGCACTTCAGCATTTCTCCACAAACTGAAATCTCTTGGCAACACTTGTGTGAAGCATGCACGTCCCCTCTATAATCAGGTTATGACTTAGTTCCCATTCAGAAGAAAGTGAACTTTCTTTCATTTAAGACATGTTCAGAGATTCCAGGGTAGGCTAGATGTAAATTCCTTTGCTAGCTTGTCCTGCTCCTAATGGAGCAAAAGGTACAGTGTGATTCCACTTGATGTGTAGCACATCTGCAGTTGCAGATCCTTTAGCAGCTTTGTGATCTGTTAGCCATTTTTCAGGCAGATGTTCCTAGAATGAAAAGCAAGGACTTCCTGAACTTTTAATAGCATTCTTCACTTCCTTTTCTGAATCTGTCTCCTATAACTAACATTTCTTTGTAGCAGATCTGAAGGAACCTCTCTCTTTCATTCCTCTCCTGCAAAGTCTGCAATACTTTCTCTGGGGTTAGACTTCCAGAAGTTTCAATGACTTTGTAATTAAGCTTTCACAAATCAAGTTTGTTTTTTAAAAGAGCACACTACCATGAAACTGTCAGGGTTTGGTGGCCCTCTCCTGGCCACACAGTGTCATGCATTTGTCCTCAAATGCACAAAACCTGCCACAGCATAGCCCCAGACTGTGTACTGTGTTCTGTACCCTTCTCACTAGCTTGTCAGCAGCAGGCAGCAGCTCGGAGCATACACACAAAATAAACCAAGAAGTTGAACATATTTATTTTGGTTTAAACAGGACATCTTCATGCTTTATGCACTGGCATTTTGCCAAATGGCACACGAAATGTAAACAAAGCTTCTTTATCAACTGCAATATGAGCCACTTTTCATCATAAATAAATATTCAGAAGTATATAGATCATTAAAGGTGGGATCCTTCAGGTCTTCTGGCACCTGGCCTAAGTTAGTGTCCTTTATAGTCGTTCATTTGGCTTCTTTTAGGTTGAGATGAAATGCTTCCTGAAGGTGCCTATTTCTCTCCACCTTAGATGCAAGTGGTCATTGCCACACACTGGGAAACTGCCAGTTAGTTTTCCCTATTCCTTGTGAGAGCCTGGTTCTCCTCTTATTTTCATCAGAGTGGACAACAGCTATTCCACTAAGGTCCATCACATTGCCTTGGTGTCAACAATGGTGTAAAAAAATTGGTTTGGGGCCTAAATCTCTTTAAGGATAAAGGGGATTTTTGCCACTACTGGAATTCTTTCCCTTCCTTCATCTCTCTCCTCTCTCCTTCCTCCCTTTTCTCCCCTCCATCTCTCTGAGTGAGAAACAACTCAGGGCTTGTGAGCCTCCCCTTCTTCCTGGCTACGTACGTGGCAAATACTGCCTGCCTTGTTTTTGAATACTTACAACTAAAATATTTGGAATACAGCATGCTGACAACATGTCATTCACAAAGACTGATGAGTTACATAGTAGGAAAAAAGAAGTCAAAATACACATTAATGATACATTGCTGATGGAGTTTGCTGGTGTCAGAAAAGACTGGGCAGTGCTAAATAATGTAAAGAATTAGGCTATTGTTATTGTACGATCTGAATTGTTCAGTAAGTGGTCAACTTCTGTAGGACCTCATGTCATATTATGCACACAGAAGCATGGAACACAGGCATTTTCCATACCCTCAGGGACCCTGTCCTGAGAAGCTGTGACTCTTTCCTATATGTCTTTTTTAACCAGCTGAACTTGAGTACCAGTGGAATCATTGAGTCAAAAGGATCAACAGGCCCCAGGACAGATAAACTACCAGCTGTGACAAGAGACCACTGCCTCACCTTTTGCCCAAGCACAGGCCTGGAGGATCTCTGCACCTGGTTCTGATGCCCGTGGCTCCACAGGATGCTGAAAAATCAAAGCAGGCCTCAAAGAAGAACCACAAGAAAAATCAGAGAAGTAGAAGATGTGCTTTCCTTGTGAAAGACCAAGATATCAGGCCTGAGAGGCCTGAGGCATGGTTTGCTCAGCATTTCTAAGAAACCAGATGAGAACAAAACTTAGTTAGAGAGCTCTTAACCTGTAGGATATAATGAGCTACCAGGACTGGAAGCAGAAGTTAGAAACATTATAATTAAAATAAAAAGATAAATGACATTTCTGGAAAAAGAGAAGAAGGGATGAAGGCATTCAGTAACAACCTCCAATAAGGTTGTTAAAGGCTTGTAGATACTTAAAAGCAAGAAGCAGCCTGTCTTGAGAATTTCAGAAGTATGTGTGATGCCAAACTCACTAATTTGTTTTTGAAAATCTTATATGTGAAGTTGACTACATATGTGTCACATAAACTGATATCTAAGACTTTGTTAGCAGAGCAATCACTTGGAAAGCCTAGCACAGAAAAAGCTTTGTGACCATTAAGAAGCTGAGTGCATCGCTCTTATTTGCATCAACATGATTACTTCCTAATGAGTAGGCTCACAGTATCAAAAGGCTGACAGTGTAAACAGATTGGACTTGTCCATGATTGAGAGCCAACCCTCTATTCTGGGTTTGAAAGAAGATGTTATGTGCTCCCCATGAAAGGCAATTCAGGATTGTCTTGGTGGCAGGAAGCACCATTCAGCCGCAGGGCTGCCCAAGGCTCTGCAATCACGTCTCATTGGCTTCACCCTCGCTACTGCTCTTGACTGTAACACAGCACCACTGTGAAGAGTCACATCAGCTAAAAGGATGCTAAGAGGGCTCTGCAGCACTCTGCAGCCTTAGAAAAGCAGTGTCAGGTCAGATGATCATACCTAGAGCCTAGGCATGGAGGAAGGTGCTTACATTTTTAATTTAGAACAATATGCCGGTGTAAACATTTAATAGCGCTAAATCCTAACAGTTACTGTTACAATGAGCAACACAGACAATAAAAAAACTAAAAATTTACTACATGCTTTCTGGCAAGATCGGTTATCATCTGATAGTGTTCTTCTGAGAATAGTACTGTTATTACAGTCTCCTTTTTATTACTTTGTATTTACCTAGGAAGGCAGAAGAGGTTTTTGTGACCTCGGAGATGACGAGACCTTTAGACTATTGTCTGTGTTCCTTATGTTTTACCTTGTTTCAGACTGAATCAGTTGTATGTGGGCAGAGCAATCTTGCTGTAGACTTCTGGTAGACTTTTGCTGCTGGGGGAAAATACAATTCCTCCTCTGCTTCCTGAACTTCATGATTGAAGTCCTGAACTCTGAAGTCAGGGTGGCCTGGATTTGCTTCCTAGACTCTCCTGCTCTACTACTTCTACCATCACCTGTAAAACAAATCTCAGTTCTTCTCTCTGTGTCAGAGCTTGAGGACAGCTGTCAGATGCTAAAACATAGGAAGTCTTTGGACTGTAAGAAGAAAGAAGCTGCCAAAATATGTATTGCCCTGCCTATAATCGAAGGACTTTTGATCTGTAGGTCCAAAGAGAAAGAAAAAAAGTATCATTTTAGCTGCCAGGGTGCTTTAGCTGTTTTAAAATTACATTTAGGTTGAATTGAAAATAAAACTCTGCTTTGAAATGAAAAATCGGTATTTTGTTTGAGTGTCAAAAAATGTTTCTACTTTTCACTTTTCCAATACTATAAGAGAGTCTGTCAATTTGGCTTGAACTCACAAATAATTTTGGCCAACTCTAAAATGGCTTTTTCTTTTTTTGCAAACTAGTTCTTTGATGACATGACTTCTTTTCCTTTTTAAAGCAGGCGGTGGAATGGCTGTTCTTGCAACATCTCATTCCCTGCACACAAAACTGCACATGAATCTTCGGAGAGGGAGATGGAGCTAATTTCTACTTCAGGCTCAGAAAGAGCAAGCTGAATGTTGATAAGCTTCTAGGACATCCTTCCCCTTTCTCTCTCACTTTTTGTAATCCACTGGGATGTACACAGACTTAAGTTTCAGGGATGAAATGTCTTTCCTTCTTCTCCCTAAGCAACCGAATTTCATATAGGCAAGTCTATCATACCCTGTCCCTGTATTTTCAGAGCACAGAAAGTAGCTCCTAGGGAGTACTAGGAGTAGGGAGCAGCTATTTCTAGCTCTAAAATACTAGATTAGACAGACTGAGGTTCAATTCCATACAACCCCACTGCTACACTCCTTAGTAATGACCTTGGCAAGTCATGCATGTCCCTCAAGCGCTACAGAATAAAACCACAATTATTTTTTTCCATGTAATATGAGTATATATGTTATTTCTCAAAGAGTCTGATTCCCACTTGGAATTCTACATTCTTACCAAAACAAGCCTTAAGAGAGCCTGCCACCCTGCTGCCAAGGCCCTCCATCCACCCCAGCCATGGTGCCAGAGCTGCTCATGGCTAGAGACTGGCAGCAAACGGTCCAGACCCCTGGGAGACCTTCTTTCCTCATGCAAAATAGCTGAAGTGAGGGTGATGAGGCACCCCAACTTGACAGCCCTGGACGTTGCATACCTGCTTAGCATTGAGGGTTTTGTGTGTGTGTGTGTGTGTGTATTTTTTCTTCTGGAACTGGAGATTTTCTTGTTTATCTTGCTTAAGCCCTTCCCAAGATGGCAAATGAGGACTAACGATGTAGTAGATGAAGAGTTTGGTCCAAGCCATATCTCATGCATCAGACTGTGCAGTCTCTGGCAGGATGTTTTCTGTTATACCCTGACCAAAAACTTGTCTCTTCACATTACCTGAGTCAGTTTACAGTGCCGGGCAGGCCATATAAGTTGTGTTAGAGGAGCCGGAGCAGAAGTGCACTGTCATATACTCATGACCCAGGGTCAGGTCCCTAGCATTCCTCTTGAGATATGTTATTAACTAGTCACTGTAGCTTTTCTTCAGACCTTGATGATGGGCTCTGAAATGCAGCTATTTGCAATGACTGCTGGAGAAAATTAGTACTAATAGAAATACATCTGTCTGGTATGGTTGCAGGGGCAAGATGTGTATTTGGTAGTGGAGTTAGTAGTTGTGGGGGGAAGACAAAGTGCTGTTTAATTTCATGTGTGTTTTTGTAATACCCTCATTAAAGGAGAACATTGTAAGAATGGTTTTAGATTTTCATCTAATGGCAACAGTTGTAGCTATTTAAAAAAAAGAGTAAATGCAGATGAGCAATATCAATGTGATGTGAGTTGTAATAATTGAAAAGTTATTTAACTTGCAGAACTCCCAAAAGAAGACGTAATAAAGCTGTTTAGACACAGCTGCTGAAACCATTGCCACTGTCAGAATATGGATTATTAAAGTAAAGCACATTGTTAAAACATCAGTTTTGGAATAATAATACTTTCATGGAAGACACAAAGAACAGAATTATTTTTCTGTCATCTGACATCCCTGAATATCAGCCTTGGGTCTGATATTCATTATCCAAGTTGGAATCAGCCATAGGGATCGCATGGCCTGAATGGAAAAAAAGTAGACTTTTTTTCTGTTTGCAACATTTCCTAGATTAATGAATCTGCCTTAAAATAGCCTTGAGAAACACAAAGCAGAGCATCCCAGTTGATGGTGAGTGAAACATTTGGTGTTAACTACCTGTAATAATTTAAGTGCTGAAAAGTTTGGTGATGCTGAGTAGGCCTAAGGCACTTCATTATCTAACAAGATTCCTAGGGAACTCCAATAGTGTTTTCTGCCTCATTAGGATAGAAGTACAATTTTTTTCCTATTTCAGCAAATGCCCTCTCAACAAACAATAAAATGTGCAAGCTGGAAGTTAAAGACTGGCTAATGGTCCCTTGACACGAACATACTGAAGCAAAATCAGTAAAAGCAGCATATGCTGTGTGCATAAAAAAGACATTTCAATCTTAAAGATAATATTTTAAAGAAAACATGCTGAAGGCTATGAAGAGCTCTGTAGGAGCTCTATAGAGCTCTATAGCTCTATCTATAAAGAATGGAAATTACAGAGTTTTATTCAGCCCCCATTTCTCTTTGTTGCGCAGTTTCTAATACCTTATTTCCTATTATTAAAAGAAAAAGGAGGTGCTGTAAATCATGTTAACAAGTAGCTTTTCTAGGGCTGTAGATGAAGCACTTACTTTACCACACACACACATACAGGCTGCGCGAGAATGTCTTTAGCCAGGCACAATATGGTTTATGACTATTCTTTATCATGGTTGGTTATGAGTATTTAGAAAGTGCTTTTAACCAAAGTGCATGATAGTTAAAAAGATTTTGCAAAGAAAACCCAATTTTCTCTGACTTTTCATTTTGTAATTTATTGAAGGAATCTAAGACATTAGATTCATAAATGTCTCATAAATGACAGACAAACCAGAAAGCCTTGAGCTTCCAGTTTCTAGGCTACTGTAAAGCTGGCTATCAGGGATGGTGTCTACTTATTGCCCTCTGCTGGCATCATCCCTAAATTCGCTGTTTCAAACCTGGCTGGTCTACCACTTCTCTCATTTATTTGCCTGTTCCTAACAGTTCAAATGATATTCCAGAAGAAAGGCAGATCTGAAAATCAGTATTGGTAGGATAAAACATCATGTACTTACTTATCAAGAAATGAAGATATTCCCATATGAAGTGTTGGGAAACTGATTTTTTAAGATTATTTCTTTAAAAGCTTCTTCAAACATGAGAAAGAATAAAAAAAAAAGTTCTCCACTGAAACAGACCCTTGAGGAAGAGAACCACACTTTGAGGAAACTGAAGAAAGTACTGGTGATTTTCTTTTAATAGGAAGCTCAAAGTGGTAAAATTGAAGTCAAGGTTCACTCTTCTTTAAGTATTCATTGCTTCACTAAATCATAAAATGAATGTTTTAGTATTAGAAAATAGAATAACTTAGCAAATAGAGTGAAAATGTAACAATTCATTTATCATGATTGCAGATAATGTGTCTGTTCTTTTTTACATCACATAACAAATGATTAAGAACTTTTGGTAAGAAACTATATCCCTTGAATTTAACAGCAAGTGTACAGTAAAATTTGCCGGTAGATATGGTGCTACTCAATTGCTGGCAATGTTAAAATCAAGTTAATTTGTAGGATTTTTTTCCTAAAACAAGAAGCACTAGTTTAAACAGTGATGGTTTCAGGGAAGTCTCAGGGTGTGTGGTCTAGCGGGGTCCCCTCTGGTTTACGATATAATGATCCAGCTGCATGCTTCCGTTCCTGGTACCTCTTTGCCCCATTCTCCCTCCTCTCTAATCCTATTAATCCATTCTTTTTTTTCTTTCTCCTTCCCTCCTGCTCAGATCTTATCTTCATCCTGTCCTTGCTACTCCTCACTTTGTATATTCAAAGAGTTTAAGACTAAAAGGCACCAATTCTTCATCTAACCTTATTCAATATACAAAACTAGCTATAGAAGTCATCCAACAAATTTATATCAAGCATAAAATATTGTAGTTGGTCAAAGCATACACTTCAGAGACTGCAAGCCTGAATAAGAAGATATCAAAAAAAATGGTAAATTGATTGCTTCTCTTACAAGTTTGCTCCAGTGTTTTCACCTTCTTTCTCAACACCTTTGCCTAATCTTTTATTTGAATGTGGTGTCCTCAGGTTTTGTAACAGTACTTCAGTGAATCTTTCTCTCATGGACAGAGACTGCTTTAGTACCTAGCATTTTTTCCTTGAGAAAATACACATAAAAATCACACCACCCCTTAACTTTCTTTTAAATAAGCTAAATAGGCTGAAAGGTTTAAGCTCTTCCTATGCGGCATTTTCTTGACACCCTCAAAACTTCTGGACTTTCTCCATTCCCTCTCTTTTCCATTTTCTTTTGTGCTCTTGTCTCTCTTGCTACATCTTCCTGCTCCCAGAAGACTCTTTGCTGAGAGAAAAAGTAAGAGGAAAATTCTGGGTCTGCTCCTGGATGGAGTGAGCGCAACAGCTCTTGTACTCAGAGGCCAATTCCAGCTCTGAGAAGCTGGAGCATACTTGAGATGCACAATTTTTAGAGGATATAGTTGCCAAGTCTTGAGCATTGCTAATTTATACTAGTTTCAGTCTTGTATTAAAAAAACGTGGGCTAATTTTCAAAGAGAAAGTAAAAGGTAAGCCTCCAAATCCCGAGTGAGTCCTCTGCCCTGGAAAACATTCAAGTTCATGTTCCAAAGCATGAAGATACATGCTGACACTGCTTAAAGAAATAGCTTGCAAGGCTGTTTCAAGATAAAGTCATCTCTTTTCCTCAAGTTTCAATCCTGAAAATGGCCTGACCACTTTGACTGGAACTTTCTTCCCTCCCTGCTCTCGCTCCCCCAAAATACCTAAACACCTAACCAGCCTAAAAACTTTGAGCAGGCATGCTGAAGTGCAGCAGGGTAACAACAGCATGCCAGTCATAATGCTGCAGTAGGCCCTGGATTTTACAGTATTGATCACTTATTGTGATTATCCCTTTTCTAGAATTACTCTTTCATTAGTTTCACATTTGATTCTCCTCCTATTTTGGTACTGAGCATCTTAGTATTAGTTAGTGGAGTTAGGATGTTGTATTCAATATACATTTGCTGATGATATTTGGAACTTTGTTAAGAAACAACTTGCATTTCTTTAAATACAAGCCCCAGTTTATTTGATATATCCATGTGCATTTTCTGCATTGTAGTATACTGGCATAGCTGTAAAGTCCAGTTTGAATTAGCATTATATTACATGACTGTCACTCATGATTACTCAGTTGCCTTTTCCCCTTGCTTTTCATGAACGTTGATATGCCTAGAACTGTATAAAGAAAGGAGGCCCTGAAATACCTTTGTTGGTTTTCTGTACGTTTCTGAAAAACCTCGCAAAAGGAGTTATGAATATGTATTACAATCATATATTTAAATGGCTTTTACAAAATCTTTATCCACAAATGAATACTACATAGCTCAGAATGAATAAGGAATTGCTGAGTATACTGGAAATTCTGTACAACTATTTTTGCTATTCTAAAGATCCTCTTCTGCTTTTCCATGGAAGAGAGTTATTGAGACCTGCAGTAGCTGATACACTTCATACCACAGAGGAATACATTAGCCCTGACTAGCAAAGCAGAAGATGGACTGTACTATATAAGAAAGGCTGAAATTGAGCTAAGCCATGTTAAATTAATGGGTAAAGCTTTCAGAAATGCCATTTTATACATGAAGCTCCACTACTTCCACAAGTTGCCCAAAGCAAAACTGCTTAGTTGAATTATTCACTGAGGGCAGAGCGAATTCTCTTCTCCCTTGAGAACCGATTTTCTAACTCCTTGTCTAGGCTGTGTATGCTTCCATCACAGCACTCTCCTCCGTGCTGGATGAGGTTGGATTGCTGCTCTACAGCCTGGTACCAGTATTCCCTGGTACCTTTTGCCAGGATATCCTGATAATGTGAGGCCAACTGATTTTCCACCTGCTTTTCTGTTGGCTGCTCTGCATTTGCTAGGAGACATCACATTTGCACTGTTTGTCATCAGCTTTTCCCAGACTGCTGTTAGATACAGTATTATTCTTGCTTATTAATCTTGTAAACTAAACAAACTCACAGTGGAAGCAGGTGCTGACCTCTCCCCAAAGCATCAGGTAGCGCTGAAAGCAAGTAGAGTCAGAGACCCAGTGACACAGGCTGAGAAAGTTTCAAAGCAAGTAGCGTAGACAAGACATGTAAGCTGTAACCTGAATGACCAATATCTATTGCCACATCTTCCCTTTCTAATGTTCACTGTAATGATACCTCCACTTTTCAGAAGGCCTTCAGGAACTAGGCTGGGCAGCCCGACTTCTCACAAGTGCCCTGGAGCAAAACTGGCAGGGGAGTTTCTGCCTCTCTCAGCAGCGGGACACCACCATTTGGTACCTTCACTCAGTTGGAGGGCTCGGTTCCTTGAGACACCTCCCAGGCAGCTCTGCAGGGTACAAAACCCTGTGTGGGGCTGAGCTGAAGGCAGGAGGCAGTGGGGGAAGGCATCTGCACTCTTCCCCCTGTGACCGGCAGCTTCCCCAGCTGCAGGGGCTGTTGCTCCTGACTCCCAGCTCTTGCGGTCTCCCGCTCAGGGTGATCAGAGACAGCCTTTCTCACAGCGACAGGACTTTGCACCTCCAAAAAGCTCTTGCTCAGTGCCAGTTTTGCCGGCAGGCAGTAACTTCAAAGCATAAATCTATCTCCAATGCCCAAGAGCCCTAATCGTACTCTGTCCAGCCAGTGCAGCTGAGCTTGTGTTGTCTGTCTGTAAAACATAAGCAGGACTTGTAAAACCAGTAAACGGTGCAGGGAGGCAACGGATATGCCGGAAAAGCATCATACTTTCATTTAAGTTCCATGCCTGTCACCCCGGTCATTAATTTGTTACCCATAGTCTTGGTAAAGCATTAACACTGAGACAGATGTTGTGGGTATAATCAGGTACAAGCACTGTGAATCTGTCTCACAACACAGGATATATAAAGCTCTGTAGCAATCCTGAAAATTGCATGAATAGCAAGAAGGCTCTTTAAGCTAGAAAAAATCTGCTTGGTAAGACTGCAACATCAGTGCAGATGCACAGGAGCTCCAGCGACTAGTGAGTGTCCCATTTAAGGCCTTTGTAGTTTAAATATTAGAACCCAATTCTAGAGGAGGGGAGAGGGGGATGGAGGCCCTCCACCATGGAGGGAGAAAGGAAGAACTATAAATGATCATGGCCAGGTTGGATAAAAGAGCCCAGTGACACTAAACCTGTGCTGAGGAACTGAAGAAAAGATGGGAAGGGCATCCTGCAGGCTGACAAGACACATAGGGAGAGAACTATATTTTGGACAAAGGGACAGAAAATATAGTCAAAGAGAATACTCTTCGGTGTGGGGGGACAGGATTGTTGGCCCCTCGTGATTATTTGAGATGTGGGAGCATCTCTAATTGCTAAGCATCATGGATAATTGTGCTTTATCGATTTATTTTTCTCTTTCCTTTGTTTCCAGTTCCAGTATCTCTAATCAAATAGCACGATCATTTGCTTTTCTAGAATAAACCTGCTCTTTTTTTAGCTTATCTGTTGTCAAGACTGAGTTCCACCTGAGAGACATTAAACAGTGACCTATCAGTAAGTCACAGCTTCAGGAACCTCACATGATAGACATAGGAATATTGTCTATGTGTCTACAAATGATTTTGCTGCATGTGGAGCCCCTGGAAACCTTGGCTTCCTCTGGTTAATGTTGCTGCCACTTCTAGTCGGACTTTTAGACAAATATCACTTGGTGACTAGCCCTATATTTTTACAAAAACTTTCTATAAAACCATTTGCTTCTGCTGTTTTTCATATTATCTGCATTTTATCTCCAGCTATGCTGGCAAGATACAAGTTTGCTTGATTTTCAGAAAGCAGATAGAGGAATATTCCAATGCTGATTCCTACATCAAATAGATTTAATAATCAAAAGACATTAACTTCAAAGAGAAAAAGTAGCTTCAGTCAACTAGGCGAGTTCATCGTTGTAATTGATTTTTTTTTTTTTAACCTCAGCTTATAATTTTAGTATATAGAATCTTCTGTTAAGAGTTATTTTAGTCAGCTGGATCTTACACCTTCAGTAGTTTCACTGAGCAAGAGAGCAAAGGTAAATCAGGAAGATAACACAGAGAAGATGTCCATTGAGAAATAGTAAGAATTTCTTGAGGTGTCTCTGTTAATCTCTCAGACTTCATTGAGGGGATTAAAAGCATATGGAAAACCCCTGAGCAAAAATCAGTCAGATTTGGCAAGCTTTCCTGAACAGCACCCTATTAAAGAAACTATTACGGAATTTAATGATGGACTACAAGAGTTCATCAGCCACAAATTATATCAGTCCAAAAGCTGGCAGAGGTTCCAGTTAATGTATTAAATAACTTTTGCCCTTATGGATGGATTCATGGGGCCAGGGCATAGAAGAATAATGAGCAATACAATATCTACTTTTACTGAGCAACCTTTACACAGCTATTGCATTTTGAGTGTCAGTTGTCAGTGGTGTTTATGTATTTCCTAAATTGACTGATCTCACCTCCAAAACTCCTACTAATTGGGCTAAATAAGAAAATGAAGGCAGATATAGGAAAGGAGTTTTAAAATTAGGTCATAGCTTTTAGTCACCCTAAAAGGAAAATGCTTGTTCTGCAAACCCTCAGCAATGTGAATACAATGAGCTCCATTCGCCAATGTTTGGCTGTTCTCTCCTGTGCCCCAATGCGGCGCGCTGCACTCTCAGTGGTGCCAAGTGAGATGGTTAACTCTAGGAGAAATACAACCCTTCTTGCTGTACTTAACCTGGGTCATTTCAGTGATTCAGTTACAGCTCAGCCCCCACAAACACCTTGGTTGGACAAGCTGAGAGGAGCAAATACAGTGAAGGCTGGGGTGGGTAGGCAGGCAGGAAACAAGAGGTGGCACTCTTCAGTGAAGTTTATATTAATTAGCAGGTAATGCGGACCATAGGAGCAGGTCTGTGCAGTGAAACATTGGTGCTGAGGACCTGATGCCTATGCTATACACATCTGTAGTCTGGTCTTGTGAACTGAACGCCCATTCGTGGCTGCGATGCATTAAGCACACTCCTGGAGCACCTTTGCCTCTTCAGTTCAGCCAAGGAAATCCAGTCCCTGTGATCCAAGGTGACCCTGTTATATGAACTGAAGTGCAGCAGGTGGGGAGAAGGGCTGGGAGATTTGCTTCAAAAACTCACCCTTGAGCTGAACCAATATACAAATGCGGGTGCACCCTGGATTGCTGCCACAGCCTGATTTAGCCTCAGTGGCTGCTGCCAGGGTGAACAGGAGCATGGACAGAGGGTCTCTCAGCACAGCAGTAACGCTGATATCTGTGCCAGCAGCTTCCTGGGCTTGAGTCCAGGAACACAAGTGGCCTCTCAATCCTCTCAGCTGCACTAGCTGCAAAACCAAGCAGGAATTGTTCAATTTAAACTTTTTACTGCTGTTTTCCTCCTCTTCATTTCATCATGCAGCTTCCTGAGGGCTCCTCACATCTTGCTTATCTTCTTTCATCAAATGTACTCCTTCCTGATCTCAACAGCTCACAAATCAGACCTCCAAGTGACATGAATTTCCAATGGCACTGCTGTAGGCAGCATCTGGGTGCCTGGCAGAGGCACTGGTCAGTAAGGCTTCAAAACCAAAGCAATCTTATCTACTTTTTTGCCTTAGTCATCCTGCGGGTGGCAATGGGAACCTCTCTTTGCCCATCTGGGCATTGTGTGGGGTCCATAAACACTCCAAGTAAAAGAAAGGAGGATGCTTCCGTATTGCATATGTCTTCCATCTCATGTACTACTATGATATCTCCTCCCACTAACAGCGAGTAGGGGAATGTATTCTTGCACTGTATTCTTGATTTGTTCTATTACTCTGAGGTAATTTACATATCTACATTACCTATTCAATTCACTCATTTCTAAAACTGGAGAAAGAGAAAAAGGCCCTTGTATAAATACAGGGATTAGATTCCACAGATGCTGGTTTCATAAAAAGCCCAAGCACAGGTGTATTGCATAGTTAATTTGCCTGTTTTTTCACATAGAACATGTATATGACAAACAGATAAACTGAAATATCTTTTGTTTTTGTAAAATTGCATTGAAGAGCAGAGTGATTCTGCTTTCATTGTTACATTTGCAATACTGTGCAATTCCTATGCTACAGCTACACTGGAGTTTCTGTAGTATTATCAAGTGCATTTACTGACATCATTATTTTTACAATGCATGACTAAAGAATTAATAAAGATGATGCATTTAAATTACATGGTTGATAGGAATATGCTATTTAAAACTATTTAAAATTAGAAAGGGAGCCTGAGACTTTCTTTACCTGAGTTTTAGTTCATGGTTTATTGTAAGAAATAAATTCCACTGTTCAATTATTTACATCCTAATGGTATTGCTTTCCCTTAATTGCTGAATATAGATAATATTTTATAGAAATATATATATTATATTTATTCAGGATTTAGGGGAAAGCAATAATTAAATACACACCAAATATCTGAATAACTGCAAATTAAGGAAATTAGTAATAACTGAAGAGAGAAAATTGTTTGTATAAGTAGAAAAATTATTTCCTATTTGTGACTAAATTATACCAATAATATGTTACCGCTGTCCTCATATTTTGCACTATCTGTGAAATTACCTTGTCACTTCTGCAGTAATTCTTTATGAGAGATGTATTAAGGTCATGTCAGAATTTCTAAGTAATCAATCAGAAGTATTTCAAAAAGGCAATGGTTAAATGTTAGAAACTAAGTAAGAATCTGACTACAGGATAACCTTATAAATGACATTTTGGCCACTGAACTTGAGCACATTGGAGCCTGTTAAATATTAACAGACAAGTGCTACAAAAGGATTAGCTTGGACTGTGAACAGATACCGTGAGAAGCAATCCCTTCTTGCTGGATCTGAGTAGAACTGACAGTGTAATATTTTTCAGTACCTCTGAGGTGAAGGCAGAAAAGTGGATGTCTACGTGATATTATAAATTGTCAGATTTTTTTTGTCAGAACATAAAATAAGCTGAAATAAAAGAAATTGTTTCAATACTTAACATTATTTCCACATTTGGCAGTTATAAAATGTTGTAAAAAACATTATTGAATGTCATTTGTTAAAAGTACATATTTTTTTTTTTACTTGGCCATAAAATCTGAAGACTAGTTTCTGATGGCTATTTATCCAGGAAATCTAACTAGTAGGAACAAGAAGTAAGAAATGACATGTCAAAGGATGATGATGGCCTTGTGAGTTTTCAATTAATCTTTGTCTTTTGTTTTGATCTTTCTGCAGGTGTCATTTCAGGCAGAATTAATGAGATGCTGCATATTATTAGTATCGTTAATGTTCCACTTGTGCTTTTAGAGTTGCAAAATAATCCTGACCAATTTCTACAAACCAAACTGTAACCAGGACTGGATCCAGCAAAAGCTTAGTGCCTACATTCAGATGGATTATTTTGCCACAGGAATCTATCTTAGCAACTGTGGTCGGTGCCTGGGTACAAGAGACTGCCTGCTTTCCTGGCTGCTAGGACCTGGTGGCACCTAGATTTAAGTACTATCCTCCATTTTTGAACTGTGAAAAGCTTCCTAGCTGAAGGAAGCTGGCTTATGGGTCCCGTAAGTTTTCAGAAATCTATAAATTTGAATGATAGTCGAGTAAAGGACTACTGGGATTTAGAGATGAGCAGAAGGGAACTTTAGCTTCAGCAAAAACCTCGATGGGGTTTAACCTGTTGTATTAGGCCACCTGGGACTGAGACGTGGGCTGACAGCTTGGGGAGCTGTCAGAGGAGAACCAGGCACATCACAGCAGAAGCTGAGCTCCAGGCCTGGGCCAGGGTCAGTGACCCTGCTGAAGGCAAGCCTAATTTAGGAACAATTTTTCAGCCATCTTGTTGAAGATAAATCTATGCCTCTGTGTCAGCAGAGGGTATGGATTATTTGTCATAGACAGCAATGAGTCAGGAAAGGGTTTGCTGATCACTGTAACATGGATGAATAAATGTATAAAAGGAATATCAGGGTAAGGCAGGAAAGTGGTTTTGTCTCTGTATGCAGCAATCTAAGACTGCTGCTAGAACAATGTGCCTTCAGGGAGGATGTGGAAAGGGGGGAATTCAAAGGAAGAACACAGAAAATGATCCGGAATGGGAAGGGGAGCCCTATGATGCAAGGTTTGAAAGGATCAAGTTATCCAGATTGTTCAAGACACGATGGGGGAGTCTTATAATCACTTTGTGTGAAAAAGTGCTGACATGGGGGCTGCTTTTACAAGCACTAATTTATGGGAAAGAGGGAGGAGGAAGACCTTAAAACGTTTGGCATTCTGCTATCAACACTGGCTGGTGTCGTGCATTTGCTTCCTTAATGATGAAAGAGCAACAGCTACACATTTCCCTCTTTCTCCCCCCCGAAAACAGCATAGCTCCCTTCAGACGTAGCTTTTCAATCCTGTAGACAACAGCTTACCAAGATTCAGTAGCTGGAAGCTGAACTTTGTTAGATAAACTCAGCCTTGAAATAGGACACGATTTCCTTGAAGTAAGAAATTTAACACCTGGAATGATTTACCAGGGGAATTGCACAGGGTCTTAAAATGAAATTGTGTTTCCAAACTGGCTGTCATCCAGCCACAGCGAACAGCTCTATGTCCTGTTTATACAGATCAGAGTGCATGAACACAGTGGTTCCTTTCACCTTTACAATCTATGAAAGGTACATCTGACATTTATAGATATTTTGTTTCCTGATCCTGCTGACTATGCAGTGGTGTATGTTCCTGACCTGACCCAAGCCAGGATGCAGCACTGTTCTATTTGCTACTAGTCAAAGTTGGAGATACAGGGAGGAGAGAAATCACTCAGTTTAACTGCATTTTTCCTCACTTTTTTTCCCCCATGTCAATCAGTGTTGCAGTTGATTAAAAAAAGTGGGGCAGAAAGGAAAGAACCAACATATAGTAGAAATTTTCACCATTGTTTGGTCAAATTTTCAAGACACATTTGTGGATGTAGAGAAATAGCTCTACTACTACCTGGAAAATAAACATGACTTCTCTCAGGCTGTCATAGCCAAAAGGTGACAGGTACTCACTTGTCACTCAGCTCTCAATAACCAGCCCCAGTAGTTTGCATTTCATTCAGCTCCTGCCATTCCAATGTAGCAATTCTGAGCAAAGCCCACAGGGTTTATTCCCAGGTCTCAGCTTACGCAGATGAGGACACATCTGTGAGGAACGGGAACATGATCATGCCCTTGGCTTTCTCCTGTGATCGTGATGCCTCCCAGCTATGAGAGAATGATGTGTAACTTCTGCTTTACACACATTGGCCAATCTTTAATGTACAGTCAGAGAAAGCTGTCTTTCTTGGGCATGCCAGCTGCAATGCAGAGTAAAAAGAAAGGCAAACAGGCACTTAGATGGGCTTTGAAGCCCTCATTGCAATGCAGTGAGAATAAAAGCCACTTTGCTGCCAAAAAAAATCAATTGGCAGTGGTACAGAGTCTCTCTTTTCACTATATCCAATGCTTACACTCACACCTTTACTCTGTTATGTTCTTCCACAAATTGACATTAGTGAGATGAAGCAGCACATGTAGTCTATAGCTATTACATCTGACAGCCTAGAATACATCCCTGTTTCTCTGTTCTGAGAATTTGCTCTGCTTTTCTTCCTTCCTGTCCACTAAACAGCAGAAAAGAAACAAATATAGCCATGAAGCTGGCAGCACTTCTCTGCCTCCCTCTGGCTGTCCAAGCAAGGGCTGGAGGCACTGGGCTATGCCTTCAGCCTGATCCACTGGGATGGTCCCTGAACATGGGAGTTGGGATGCAACAACGGGCTGTGCAGCTCGAGCAGGCCTGGGGCAAAGGCACCTGGCTCCATGTGGGGCTGGCTGGGGTAGAGACTGCAGGACCCACAGGGTTGTCAGCACCGGGCTGCAGCTTCCCCCCTGCCCATTGGGGTTTTGCTCGCAGAGCTGCCTTGGGCTGGCTCTGGGGCTTCAAGCAGGGCATTTCATATCACTATGCCTTTACTTTCCTTCCCTGCCTTGCCTGAGAGCTCCTTGGGTTGAGACTCTTCCTTTCACCTGGACCATGTGCAGTATTATATCAAATAACATATTCATACAAATCAATAACCTGTAGCGTTGCTCCGTTCCTCCTCTGGCTATATATGCAGCACCTCTGTCACTCTACGCTGCACCCGTGCTAACCAATTCAAGCAGATTCCTGAGCATGGGATCACAGTTCTCTGTGCTAGTAAGCTGCTCCTTGATCCAAATTTTGGCTGAGCTAGCGTTCTGCCAGGGCAATTTCCAGGCACGGTTTGGCAGTTAAAACAGCAGAGTGGCCATCACTGGTAGGCAGTTTGCATACAGCTGCCTTGATCTGAAAGCCAGATGGTGAACTGGCATAGACATGGGCCGTCCCCACAACAGTTGGTCTTAATGCCTGGGAATGATTCTGGTCATGCTTAGCTTGTGAATACAGATATACAGACATAGTCAGCACACTTGTGAGCCTACATATCACGGACATAATCAATGTCCATATGTAGACAGAGTCTGTAGGTGTACATAGATAGTCAGCGGGTCCAGTGGACGCAACCACTGTTTTTTAAGATGAAGCTGGAACTCATAGCCCGAAAGGAGTGGGAGTTGAAGCAGCTTCATATCCATTTTATTGCTTTCATTCCTGAGCTGCTCCAGAGACTGGAGATGTCTCTGACATTATTAGGGCTCTATTGCCTTGCCTATAATGCATCCTGTACCAGAGCTTGCAGGACAGTCCTTGTGAAGACCTTGACAGTAGTAATCCTCTATTGTTAAAATATGTCTGTAATCATTCCCTTGAGTTTTACTTCATTTACTGAAGAGGCTGGAATAAGAAAGTGGATCTGTATGTTGCTCAAAACATACCTGAGCATGGGGAATAGGGTATCAAAAGCAATAGTTTGTATCTTAACTACTTAAACAATCAACTGGACAAAAATCTACATGTAAGTGCTCCCAAAGTCTATAAGCTTTGAACTCCAGGCCGATTTTTCACTTTGGTATTGTTATTACCCAGCCTGGTACCTGAGGCTGAGAAGCAAGGAAATGTGGAGAACAGATGAGGTACTCCTAACAGCTCCTGTTATTTATATCAAGTTAAATAATGGAAATCAGAAGCTTTCTCTTGAATACTGCTTGCACCACCTTTTTCTGAGCAGTTGCAGAAAATCATTACACTTTGCAAAATTAATATGTTTGCTTGACTTTGGAAAAAAAATATTGCACATATCAGCATTTTGCTTTGATAATTTCATAAATGATTATTATCTCCAAGTGCCAATTTCTGGGTTTTGATTAATAGCACCCAATTTTAGTTCAAAACTGCCCAGTTTTTACTTTAAAAGCCCTTAGGTCTTAGTGAAGGATTTGAGTTTATAATGAAATCTGAAAACGCTGCTTTAGTTATTTTGCACCCCCAAGCTGGAGGAATAATTGAACTAGTTTCTCAGAAAAACAGGCTCAAGCCTGTGAGATGAAAATCTAGCCACAAGATGGCATCTTGCTCTCACAGTAACATTTGGCAATGGGCAGAAATATTTCTGAAAAGAAAATGAAGCAGTGATGGGCATTTAAATAAAACAAAACCATTCCAGTCAGAACACTGGCTCATAGCATGCCCAGTGTGGTGTAAGATTTGAGTAGCAAAACATGGAGCAGCCAAGGTGTCTTCCCCTCACCCCCATCTGAACTGCAGTTTCATCTATCTATGAGCCCTAATGAAAAATTTGTCCTGATGCTTCTAATTGCTATCATTAAAATAAAATCTGAAACCACCATTAATATAATGCAGGCACTTTGGGGCTTTTTGAAAGGAAAGACTGATCATTAAAAGAGATTTGAGAACCTTTTGGTTGTGGATTACTCTAAAGGACAGCCAGCGGCTGATTTTCTGACAGCAAAATACTTTGTCATTCTCAAGGATGAGACAACCTTTTTAGACAGTTCTTCATTTCCAGTACATGCCTAATATTTATGGTATGTTTCCAGTTATCAAAGTCTGGTGATAGGCAGAATAAGGCTATGGACTCAGCTGAGGATTGCTTTAGCAATATTACCAGGGGGAAGGTGTGACTAGCTCTGGAATTGATATAATACGAAAGTTAAATTAAAAATATACACATTTTAGCTCACCCTGCTGTTAAAAACAGAAGGCTTTTAAAAATAAAAGTTTGTTTCGTTTTTGCCCTATTATGTAGCACCTTCCTACTCTCAAAGCACTGTACTTATTAAGAGCCAAAGTGTGGATCTTCTCCAGCCTGGGACATTTACACTCCCTGAGTAAAGTTACATCACACTGAAACAATGGCAGTGCCCCAGAGGCCTTCATGTGATGGGGAGGGCACTCCTACCGCAGCAGATGGAGATGAGAGGCAGGACGGCTCTGGACTGACCTCTGCCTCATGGCATCATCATCACTGCATTCACGACCAACTGTCTCATTTCAGCTGTGGTTTAAACAGGAGCCATGTGATGAGGGACGTGGTGTAGATAAACTGTTTGCCTGCTAGCCAGAAGCTGCTCAAAATCTCCCTCTTGGCCTGAGTCATGCTGCTCTGCTCTGGAGGCAGCAGGGGTTACTTGCAGCTCTGAGAGCAGGCGGGTGGAGGGGAGCAGGCTGAAAGCAGATGTGCTGCAAGGCAAAGAGAGTGGCCTGTGAAATCCCCCAAAATATCCTTTCATTCGGACTAGAGAGTGCCTTGTAAATCAGGGTCTTTCTGAATGCTGTTCCTCTAAGGGTATGTGTACATCAGTCATCACTCAGGCACGCTGTGCTAGTCTCTGCCTTTTCACTGCCACTCTTCTGCTTGCTCTGAAGTGAAATATCTTGTAAATGTTCTGTAAATCACAACGTAAGACAGCAAAAACACTGCATCCAGCTGAAACTGCAGGGAGAGTTTCAGGAGACAGGCTGCTATCATCCATACAGGATTGATAGCACCTCTTTCACAAAATTTGACATGGGATCTGTAATGGCCATGAAAGGTCATGAACCCACCATAATGGCTCATCAGGAAGGCACCACTGTTTCCTAGTAAAATACTGAGGTTTTGGTTCATCTGCTGAACCATAAATACTGACTCCTGTAGCATCTTTGTGTTCTTGAAGGCTTTCACTAATGCGCTAGACAAGTATCCTGCTGCAATTAGCATCTGAAATCTAGGAAACAAAAGCACAGCCCTCTTCAGCTGTGACTTGGAGAAATGCCATATCATAGTTTTCCCAAGCTCTGTCTCTTCTGTAGCTGCATAAGAGACTCCTTGTTCCAAAACATTAAGTGAATGATTGTGTGCAACTCCCATGTTTATTAGTGGGAGGCAACACTTTCCAAAGCCTTGTCTGTTTTTGAACCGAAAGAATTGTGCAATAAAAAAACATTATGAGAAGCCTTCACAAAATATCAGGGAAAATATAATTGAAATTGTCCTTTCTTTTCACACAGTGAATTCTGTGTCATTTTATCCAGCCTGTTTAAAAATGGCTCTGTTCTGTTTGCAGTGGGAAAACAATAGCATAGACAATTTATTCAGAACAATCACTTATTTGAGATCTGTTATAGTCAGAGAGCTTCAACAATACTTGTGTCATCACAGAAGCTCATGAATGCTATTACATATCAGCACACACCTAATGTGACATTCCTGACACTCCACTGTCTTCTGAATAACTGCAAAAAATATACTTTAGGACACACTTAGGAACTAAGAGCATCTTGCAAGTTTCCACAATTTAAAACACAGAATTGAGATTTTTTTTGATGAACCTTATTAATAAATCTATATTTAATATTATTAATATTTTGCTTCCACTACTGTGGCAACTTCAGCTTGGTTCCTCTGCACTCAGTGTTTTCACCCACTCTTGTGGTTTCTACCCAGTATTGCTCTACCCTGTGCTGTACTTAATCCCGACCACCTGAGGAAAAGCCTGCCTTGGAAATGCCACTGTGCTGGGAGAGCTCCCCAGAACTGAAGACCACTCACGGCAATGACTGCTTTGCCTATAGTGCCATGAGTCTGAGCTTTCCAAATCAGAAAGGGACCAAGATTGCTCCAGATTGGAAATCTTTATGCACAATCTGGGTACCTGGTCTTCCATTCGCTCACACTTTCTGAGTGCTGGAACTTCACAATAAAAATGTTTAGCCCAGAAGACTACCCCAGGTTATGCTTCTGTTATCATATCTGGGAGCACTTATAAGTTCCAGTATCTGAACTAGAGAAAGAACCAGATATGAACTGTCCTCTTTTCTCTTCTTTCTTCTACTCTGGTTCCCACCAGCAGAAAGACCAGTACCTGCAGGTAAGTACAGATGCAGTTTCAGCATCCTTCATAGCTTAAATGCAGGCTTTTCCAGTGTTTCAACAATCTGAATCTGTGTCCTAAAAGATGTGATATATGTAAGACATGCAGATATCTCAAATTCCAAAATGAGTAGACCTTCACTAAGGTTATGCAAAGAATACAAAAAGATAGATTAAAAAATAAAAGCAACATGTATTTCCCTTCCTTAGTATTTCTTCAGGTTGGAATTAGATCTTCTATGATATTCACACATCTCCCATAGCTCCCTTTCTGACCATGAAACTTCTTTTGCCACTGAAGGTCAGCCTACTTGATCGTGACAACTCCTGTGGTTAAACGATGTTCCCATTCATCATACCTCCTGCCAAAAAAGCCCAGTCCTCTTCCTGCCTTTACCCCAAACCTCCTCATACACCTCCATATGGTACAATCTGCTCTAGGGTTGTAACATGTCTCTGACCAGCCAACAATAAATACTATGTTCAGTAAAGCCTCCCAGGGTCCAGCATGGTCATAATATCCAACCCTTAGCTTGAACCAGAGTTAATTTAGATTACCTAGTCATCATAGGGAAATGAAGTCATACAGTGTAAAGTCAGTATAACCTTGGTAATGCTGCCTTTGTAGCTTTGGGTTTCATATTTGTGTCACACTAGTCCTGACATGGATTATGGTGAAAATCTTGGAAGCCACAGATAAGAATTCTGCTTCTCCTGCCTATGGGTACAATCTCCAACAGCATGCCAGCAAATGCTACGTTAATGGGGCTTCTTTTTTTCATCTAAAAAGCCATCCTCCAGAGACATTTTCCCCTGCAGATGTTTATCTACTTTTTTCTATAGATAGCTTTTCCTTCCTTATGCATCTATTCGTTTATGGTATAATGCTTGCACACATTTTAAAGTTTGTTCTGTTTTAACATGGTCCACGAGCACATTATTTTGACACAAAATAAATGTTTCAGTTCAGAGTGCATATAGCCTGGGGATGGATCACAGGCATAGAACACACCAGAGAAATACACTGGAGAATAGTATTATTCACTGTGTGTTTAGCAAGAAATTTTTCTACCTGCTATAGATGCCTCTCACCTTGCTTACAAATTTTATTTGAAGAATGGGATTTAGAAGAGGATACAAATGCTATGTTGCAGGAACAGAGAACATATTAAGGCCTTGAGGAGAAGCCTGAACATTCCTCTGGTTCCATGATGAGTGGATCTAATCAATTAATAAAAATCAGCAACATCTCTTCAAAATGATGTAAGGAATGCTTATCAAATTAATGTTGGTGACATCATGGTACACAGAATATGCTACACTAAAAAGGATCAAATTGGGTTATATTCTTCTTCCTGTGAAACAGAGAAAGGTAGCATCACACTGCCAATAACAGAAATAACAGTCTCGTGTTGCCCTTTCTATGTCATGCCCATCATATACCATGTTCATAGTATCTTTTAAGAGATGCAAGGATAGAAAAAGACCACTTCAGATGGAAATGAAGAGAACTTCCCTCTGTATGTCCTCAGAGGAGCCCTTCGCCTCTGTTTCACTTCCAGCTTCCCCATTACTGTTTGATTTCTTTGTCTAGACTGGAGTTTTCAACCCAAGGCACAGGTGCTGCTCCAAACTAGTGATGAGGATGCCCTATATGATTCATAAGGGATGGCAACAGTGACAGCAAACTCTATTCAGGCTACTGCACCTATCCACACAAAACAAGCCTAGGTCCAGCTGAACCCCACAGGACGCAGATTTTGGGGTAGGACCATGAAGTCCAGCACTCCCATATCTGAAAGCAAGGTATGAAGACATTTAAATCATCCATGACTTAGCCTGTAAGCATCCAGACTGTATTTACATGTTCACCAGCCCGCTGGGTTTTGGAAACAGGCTCTAGAGGTCAGAAGATAATAACACTTGTTTTCTAGTTAGTATTTAAATAAGCACAATAGAACTACTTTAGTAAATAAATAAAAGTGCATTAATGTGCTGGGTAGCTTCCTCAACTCTAAATTAAAACAGGCTAATAAAAATAGAGAAGTGTTTCAGTCAACTCATGTTTTTACCTATGTGACTTAAAAGAGGATTATCACATGGCCATTTCATTTACTTATTTTTTCAAGCATGGTTAAGAAAAGTAGTGATTGGAAAGGCATCCCAGTTGGGACAGACAACATTTATGTGATACGTGGGCTGACTGGAGATTTAAAAGTGCTGTTTGTTATGCTACAGCCAGTTATGAAACAAATGATCTGGCTCCAACATAAACTGTTAAACTGAAAACATGCCAGAGGGAGACAGCTGTCAGTACATTAAAAAGTCATTTTCTCAGACTACAAAGACTTAAACCAATCATTTTATAAACATATTTCTTTGCCCAACCAGATTTCTGTAACTCTTAATGTTTTGCCTGCTGCATGGAAAAATAAAGTCAGTTTTCGCTCATATGATCTGTCAGGAATTTTTACTTGGGAAGAACAGATGGTGCTAAAAAACTGAACAAGGATAACAGCATTATCAGGCTTTCAACTACAAAACTCATTCTTTCTACACACATTTAAAATGGAAACACAGCACAACACAAACCTTTGACCATGCCCAAACCACAGTTTGTATTTAAAAGGTCTCTCCTGTTCCCTGTGTCAGGGATCACATTTTGGAGCCACTTGCTTCCAGATTTGTGGCAGAGTTTGGACTAAAAATGAAAGACATGGCCAAACTCACCAGTGGCGTAAACTTGTATACTGCAACTAAATCAGTGGATATAGGGATTTATAGAGGATAAGGATCTGACATCACACCTTCCAGACCATCCATGCCATATTTCGTGCTCAGCCCAGTGACTGCTTGGGCAGGTATTTGAGAGGCTAGCAAGGGCCCTCCAGACAAAACTCAGAGCAGTGTCTTTTCTCTGAAATCATTTTGTACACTTATAGCACCACCCAAGTAAATATTTCTGGATCCCCTGCATTGTGTTAACTAACTCCTCTTCTGAAGTATCACCTCTGTGACACACAGCCAGCTAGAGAAGTCGGAGATCCCAAATTACTCTGTCCTTCTGCGCCTGCCTATTCAGTAGCCCAGGAATTAAAGGTAGCAGTCATGTGCAAAAGCCAGAAGTCCCAGCCCTTTCACTTAAAAAAAAAAACAACAAAAAAAGAAGGAAAAACAATACAGTGCCCAGCCAGTCCATTATCTGAACTGCTGCGAGTTAGAGTCCCAAGAATGAGAAGCACTGACGGGGCAAGAAAACTGAACTAGTCTGAGCTGGGCAATTTATGGACAGGAAATGGGGTGACTTAACAGCCCTGTTAACTTCTCTGCTGGCATGGATAATGTCGACCTGATGAGCTATTGCTCAATAAAACACATTTATTTACTTTGCCCTTCATTTTTGTTCAGCAAGCCAAGTCTTGACAGAGCTACTAACTCTTCTAGTTTTTATGTGAAACTTCTTTTACTTGTTACTTTTCTTAGAGTCCCACTTCCTGGTGTTGTTTCATAGAAGTTCATTTCCTTATTTTCTTCTTCTTTCAGTCTTGCTGTTCTTCCTTCCCCCTTCCTCCTCCTTCCTCCTCCTTCCTCTTCCTTCACCCTCCCCTCCCTTTTCCTTTCCTTTCCTTTCCTTTCCTTCTCTTCCCTTCCCTATCCTCTTTTCTTTCCCTTCCTTCTATTCCATCCCTTCTTCTCCCCCTCCTCCTTCCTTCCTTCCCTCCTTCCCCCCTTCCCTCCCCTAAAATCTTAGCTCACTGTAGAGAAAAAATGAAAAATGACCTGTATGGATGCCAAAGACCCAGAAACCAAAAAGCAAGGAAAAGGAACCTTCCAACATATTTATTTTTAAATCACATAATTTTGGGCCAGGCTTTTGTGGGCTTTGAAAACATGGAACTAATAATAAGGTCATCCACTAGGATTTAAAACCAGGGCTGTCTCTACAGCACAGTATTGAGAGTGGCAGGTGGCAGCAGTGCACAGATACAATCTGTTAAAGCAATAATAATGATTACTACTCAGCGTTCCTCTCCAGAAGCAGCACCATTAATGAAAATGTGATCTGCTGTAACCTAAATATGTCATTACCAGCGACTTCTAAGACAAGTCTAATAGCACAGGTTGTATATATTGCTGGCAGGGCCCAGCATTTCTGCTTCCCATGAGATGGCAAGGCACTGGTTCCACTCCGTAGCACGGAGGGGAAAAGGGCAACCTCGCAAATCAGCTTGACTACTGTCTAGAGAATCTGCCTTTTTCTCAGAGACGGACCTGAGTGTTTGGCTTTGTCTGCCTCTGGATGTGTCTGACTGGTTTCTTGAGCTGGTGATGGGGAGGCTGTGCCTATGTGGAGAAGCCAGGAGCACTACTTGTTCCAAAGCTTGCCCTGACCCCTCGCCAGGCCACAACCCCCGTGCCCAGTGGTCTGCTTCCCTGGCATCCCTCCCTGACCAGGTGCTGCACACACCACGCCAGCTGAGCAGGATGATTCAGCACTCAGTGCAAGGTAAGCCTAGACACTGCCAAAGTCTCCTCCACTGTGGTGATGTCTAAACTGCAGAGTTATCCAGGGCGCTCAGCCAGTTTTCAGCCTTCCCCATCCATCATCGGCACTTCAGCCTGGTGCTTTCAGCCTGGCACTGCTTTAAGGCCTAAAACTGACTTTGTAGCCATCTGTTTCTAGAGTCGGGCCGATGTGCAGTTAGGATATGGGCAAAACAGAAGCGCTGTGGGCCCGGTCTTGCCAGGTACCTGCAGGCACCACAAGGGAGCCGAGCAGAGTGCCACTTGCCCCGTGCTCCACCCACGCATGAGTGGGGACAGGAGCAGCCCTCAGACGTGGGCATGCAGGTGCTCACTCATCAGGCTAAGGGGTAAGCTCAGAGCTGCTAGCTCTGAGGGAGGTCCTGTAGAACTGTAGAGTGGGCACGTACACCGCAAGCACTGGATTCAACTATGCACGTCCTGGTCTTAAATAAAATTCACTGAGTGGTGTGTCGAGTCACACAGAAAGAATCTTTTAAAAGCTCACTACTTCTCGCTAAGGAGCTACTTGCTCAGATAAAAGCGTTTTTGAGCTTTTACTACATATAAATGAAAGGCAGGAAAGAAAAAAAATTCTTTTCTCAGCCTCTTAATAGTTTTAATGCAATCAATTAAATCAGCATAAACTATATGAATTTCCAGTTAAGACTCCATCTGTTTTTTATGATGTTGCATAGCCACCGTACATATTATTTTTTCAGTAAGGAACCAAAGTATATAGTCAGTAATTCTTTTGAAATCGGTGCAGCTCTTTCTCAGACATACACAAACACACACTTTGGGCTTTTGCTGAACGGAGATTTCTGACCCCAGGGAGGCTGAGAGCCGAGTCAAACAGTGAAATGATGGTAGTACCTTCACCTCTGTGCCATCTACAGTGATATCCCCCTTAATGAGCGACAACACTTGTTCCTTGCCACTTGTTAGAACTGGAACAGGAAAGTCAGCTCCAGTCTAAATATTTACAGAGTACTGACAGATAAGAGTGGGGTTCTAAGCAAGCATTCATGTTTCCATTTTTAAATCACTGTTTGTTCATTATATTGCCCATCCCATTTAGGGTGATAAAATTGGATGTTTTATTCCATCTCTACTTTGGTATCACAGGTAGTTCCTTCCAGCTGCCTTTGAAGACATAATCTTTCTCCTTGAATTTATGAGTGAATTAGGTATTCAAGAGCGTGAAGAACCCAGCTGAATTAAACAAGTTCAGTGGGAGGTATACAAAAACTATCTGTCCTGTAGAACAAAATTTTAGGTGTGATATTCTTGTGAGGCCTTCTTTGGGGGGAATTCATCTGAGCCCCCCATTTTTATGTATGCCTTTTCTTTAGACAGCATTTTTAAACATATGTGTACCATGGGCATCCATGTGAACCGCCCCCTTCATCTGTCAGTCAGCACCTGGTATTTCCCAACTTATCTGTTACTTGAAAATAGAATGGCATTGAGGAAAAAAAGCAGGCTAGTGTGTAAGAGAACATATTTAGCAGACAAACTAAAGAGAGCTACAGGATAAATTATGTCTATCTAGTTGCTCTGGTAGTGTCTGCTTCTCTAGCCTCTACAAGCTTTAATAACCAAGGTACACTCTGTACTTAGGAGAGGAAGAAATCTTCTGAAAATGATCTTTTGAGCACAGAACTATCACTTGAAGCAGGCATCCGTGATGGAGAAACACTGATCTCTAGTTTTGGACAACCATGCTGCTTTTCTGGTTTTATATTTACATCTATTTCCTTTTCTAGCTACTTAGCTCTGTGATGAATTGTAATGGGGGTTGTTCTGGGTAATGCATGTAAGAGTAGGCCAAAGAAGGAGTGCTGCTACATAAATTATGTTGTTTGTTACAGCTTTTAAGTTTGCTTAAACAGACATATTGATGAAATGTTGGTAACCATCTGCTACCAACATTTGTAAATAAATATAAACCAACTTAAATATTCCCTTGCTTGTTGCTCTGTTTCAGGCATGGGTCTCTCTTGTTCTTTTTTTTCTTAGGTTTACATGCAGCTTATGTACAGACTTAATTTCTTCAGACTGTTTAGCTGCTCTGGGGTGATTTCACTGCACTGTTGTTTGGTGTCTCTCAATACAAATTACTCATGATCAGAAAGGAAAGGTGCCTAATTCCGATTCTTCAGTAGCAAAGCAAGCTGTAAAACTGTCATTTCTTTGTGGCAGAGTGGGAAGAGAGGTGAATTCTAAGTTTTTTTTTTTTTTTACATGAGTTCCTTCTGCAAATCTGACCAAGTGGGACAGAGCTTTTCTAGTCACAGAAGGAAGAGCATTCATAGTATCTAGGAGCCCTATCCAAAACTCAGCTATGTACGACACTTTCCAGAAATAAAAGCTGGAATTTTGAAAGTTTGAATCTTTAGTTTTGGCCTTATGTCAGGGTTGACTGTATTATAGAAAACTTCACAGAAACTCTGGAATGCAGCAACTACTCATTTTAATGCATTCTTTCCCATGCATATTTCTTCTCCTGTTTGTGATCATAGGTTCTCTCTTCTGTATTTACAACAACTGCTTACAGGGAAAAATAGTATTTAGAAATTTGTACTAGAAATCAGCCATCTGATACTTCTTCATGCATCTAACCCAATAAATGCTGCTCGTTGACTATTGCTATCATTTTGCACCACAGTGCCCCAGGGAAATAAATACTGCTCACTCTCAGATCTGATTTCCTTTCTGACAGCTTGGTCTCTGCCACAAACAGTGCCTCTAAGTTAAGAGTGCTCAAAGGGAAACCCACATTTGGAATAAAGTGTTTACAAAAATAAATGATCAAAGAAAGGAGTTCTTGATGGCCAAATTTTCCTATTAAAATGTTAATTTCTGGCAACTGGTAGTTAAGTTTTACAACAGGAACTTACAACTCCTCTAACACATCAAGGGCTGTGCGTATTTTAGACACCCTTTTTTTTCTTTTTTGATGCTCTGCACTGAGTTATTACATCTCATTAAGCATGACCTCTAAACAGATTTTTTAAATGTAATACAGTAGAAACCTATCTTGATTAATTAAAAAAAAAAGTATTCCTTACCCACTAAAGAGCTAGATCGAATATGAGCATAGTTGTATTATTTTGCACAAACCAATGATTTTTTTTTGCTTCCAGATGACTGCAATGCTTATGAAACCTGCCAGGATGGATTAAAATTATTCATGAATTTGTGAGAAGGGCCTTAGGTTCCACACAGCAAGTATTTTGTAGTAGTAAGAATGTGTTGCCAGAGGATCTATCCTTGTTAATAGCATACTCTGCAGTTTTGAAACACTGGCCTTTCAGACTTGAGCAAATAATAGAATCTTATTTTGGCTTTGTTCCACTAATAACACATTGGTACATGTAGCAGAACAGGACAGAATCCTAAAGTCAGAGAGTAAACGGGGTCTTTTTAATGGGACATGCTTCTTACTGTATTGCTGATATGCTACTGTATAGAGGGAAATAAAAAGTGAGATTTGCACTTGAGGAACAGAATGTTCAGGGAAAAAATAGCAGCTTCTTGGTTCTCTTGCAGTGATTTGTAACAAATACTAAGATTGGTATTAATGGAGTATGAATGCAAAAGTGTGTATGTATATGTATGAAAGCACCAGAAGACACAGAACACGGATTAAAAAGAAAGGTATGTGAATGAAGAGAAGGAACAAACTGACCTACAGATAAGACATCAACAAAATGAAGAACAAGACCAGAGCCATAAAATACCAAGATAAGGACAACAAATGAACTCTGATATTCATCGATTTTGCCTAAGATTTGTGAAGGGTGAAACAAAATCATGAGACAGCGAATCCCAAAAGCCAAAATCATGAGACAACACATCCCAAAAGCCATTCACTTCCAAAGTGGATGTCCCAGGGGCACAGAGAAGACTCAGCACTCAGCATCCTGGTCCCCTGTATGATCACACAAGTGACCTTGGCCAGACCACTTGGACACACGTATCTTGGTGCTTGTGAGTATGTGTGTGTGTGAGTACAAAATGATAAAATCAACCATTTAGAGATTTAGTTAAACAGAATCATGTTCCTCTTCCAAAAGACCTTGCAGAGAGCTTTGTTACACTCATTACCTATGCTGTTTAGTTCTTCAAAAATCCTTCAGAAACTAGAGATCTCAGGTATATATTCTTTCAATTCATGCACACATTCCCTATGCACTCCTGGCAAAGATGTTTGCTGTAATTGCTCTTTGGCAGCTTTAAGCCAGGTGAAGGATGGCATTGCAAAGATAGGCTATACTAAGCAAGGGCAACAGTGTGGGTCCAGAGAGTTTGATGAACTAGAATCTCTATGGATATAACGTTCTTTCATATAGACACAGTCAGCTCGAAATATAGTCATCATTTAAATTCTTCTTGAGCCTTCAAAATAGGGAGTAAATGGTTTATAGGCTTTCAGCTGCCCCAGCTTCATCCACTTTAAATAGTTCAGCCCCCCCCCCACAAAATGGCAATAAATGAAGGCATTATATAGTATGTTTTCCTTTATGTTAGTAGCAAGGAGGCGGCAGATCATATAATGTATTTTCTTTAAAATGACAGATGAAGTTGTGCTGAATTATCCAGAAGGATTTAAAATGAAAGTCTAGTGTAATACTGTAGAATCAGTATGGAAGCTTGGAAGATTTAGGAATCTGATTATAACACGGAACATTTTAATTCTGGGTTATCATTTCAGATCAAGGCCAGTTTCCAAGTTCCCATGAAAAATTACTATTTGCTGCATGATTAGAGACACATGCTGTGTGCGTCTGTATCCTCTGTCCTGGTTACACCAAGCAACATGCCAATCTAAGAAAGTCAGAAGATGGAAAATGGATTGCCTCCTTGTTGCAAAAGGCAGTATCTTCTGAGCTATATTAGATCATATATTAGTCCACACACAAAAGGATCAATAGGATCATCATTTGGGTGTGTCTCATAGCAAGGACCAGAAAACGACATAAATGCCTAAATCAGGATTTTTGGTGGGTTCAGGATGATCAAACTCCACTACAGAAAACCCAGATGCAGTCTTGCTCTAATGACACCTGATTCCGCAGGTGTCCTATCCCGAGTTGTGCTCTGGTATATAAAAAGAATCACTCATCCTGGGCAAAACTGAGCAGCTCAGCACTAGCCTGCCCAAGTACTTCTCTGTCTGAGGGGATGGATCCAATAAGCACTTACCGTTTAACCTGCAGCATCAGCCACTTCACAAAATGCAGTGGCAGCTACTGCTCTCTTAGGAGTGCCAGAGGATGAAGAAAATGCATGTGAGATGCTTTATTCAATGACTCCTTAAATTGAAGTATTGACACAGTCTTAGAAATCCCAGACTCCTCTGTCCCTCCCAGCAACTACTTTGTGAGGCTTAAAAACCAGGTTTGCTCATGTGCTCGCTTTTGGTCCAGGAAACATTCAATTCTTTGCTGCACTGTGGCAGTTTGTACCAGTAGAGTGGGAAGGGGCACTGGGAGTCCTGACAATTTCTTAATAAACGTTTGTGGAGAAGCTTGTTTCTTCTTCACTTCTGAGGCCCCTGGGCACTACTGCATTATAAACATTGAATAAAGAAAGGTAAAAACATCACCTAAATTACAGTAAGGAGATAATCCTGCTAGTCACTAGCCCAACATACATGACTACCTGCTGCCTTGTGTATGTCTTATTCAAAGGGCTGCTGTGCTTTGTGGCAGGCTCAGCTTGATGAACATTTTAAATAAAGGGAAGCCCTTTCTGAGTGGCAACTATGGCATTCCCATACTCCATCTATGCATATCTAGATATTTTAAAAACAGGTTTTTATTTACCAAAGAAAATGACATTTTTAATTTATGGTTTAGGTTCTGTAATTCACATAATGAGACTGGAAGAATGACATTTGAGCTTCAACGCCCTCCTCCAGCTCTGAAAAGTCCATTTCAGGGATGAACATCCCCAATGCCCACTTTGTGGCTGTGCTTATCCCAAACATGGCCTGTCATCCATATTCCTGAGAGCGAGGCATACGTGACTCTTAAAAACCAATCATCTTTAAAAGGATTTTAATGTCCAGAAATCTCTCACAGACAAACCTGTAACACCTATACCAAGTGCAGGTAAGGATTCCAGACAGAATCTGATGATTTACTAGCATCTAGCAATCAGGCTACTAGGTTGCACTAAAAAGTATTTCATCAAGAGAGATAGCTCCACATAAAAAAGGAGCATTGCAATGAAAACTGTCATTTATGGTCTCATGTATACTTCTGGCTCCACTGAGAGTAAGTGTTCTGCATGAAGCATAGTGTTACACTGATAGTTTGGCCAATGATCAGACAGTACATCAGGGAAGAGAACTGCATACAATAATACAACATCCTGTTTGGAGGCTTAAGAGGCAAAAATCTAGCAGTAATCACTTCCAAGACTAGTAACTCAGTCCTTATTGCCTTCATAATGACTCTATAGTTATTCAGTCAATGAAAATGTAGTCTGATATTGTGCATCAAGAAGATAAATTAACAATAAAAGGAGTCTCACTCATACATCCATTGCCTCCTTTAATGGAGACCTGCAAAGATATAGTATGCACTTTTAAAGCATGTTGCCTTCCTATTCAAGAAGGTGAAGAAATTTGAAAGGGAGGGCGGTGCAAAGCATTTTTTTCCTAAATTTTGGTTTGCTCTCCTGCAAAAAGAGACCTGTTAAAATTTAATAACTGATTGTTCCTTTGGAATTAATAATTAGTTCATGTTACAAAAGCCTCTTGGTTTACCCATCATTTTGGCTAACAATGAAAACACAACAAAACGCTATCAGGGGCTTCTGATTTGGCACTATAACAGTGCATGAAGTGCCAGATGCCAGGATGTTGGTAGTTTGCCTTATTAATTTTCATACCCATATTCCAGACAAACCTAATATATTCTAATTAACTGGAAAACAAAACAAAACAAAACAAGAAGAACAGACATAAACCATACCAGGCAAAACAAAACAAATTTAATCTCATTTTGTGTAAGCTTCCTTCCTCCCTTCTTCCTCTCTCTCAGCTCCAGGCAGTTCTCTTCTGTGTCTCAAATCATGCTGAAAATAATCCAGTGAGTAAACTCTTGGCTGGGGACCCCAAATGTTGTACGGTCAATGGATATATCCCCTGAAGACTTGCCTTACATCTAAAATGGAATATAAAGGACTTTTACTACTATAGCAGTTAAAAAAATATATCCATTATTAAACTAAGGGGTTATCATTCATGGCTTAGAAACCAAAATACTGAGCTCATTCTTTAAAATCCATCTTGTCAAAGCTGGTTATAAGACAATAAACAAAGGCTAATGAACAGACGACTCACTATGTCATGTCTAAAATTAGACTGCATGACATTTTCATTGTCATGGGCTTGTGGAATACACAAAGGCTATTATATTATTGTTATAAGCATCATATGTATCTTTATCAGTTTGTTAATTACAGCTAGTTCAGTATATTGCTAGATCAGTGGGTAAGTGACAGCATAATTTCTTACAGGAAAGAAAGACAGAGTGGGTATAAACAGGGGTAATTAGTACAAATCGCAACTCTTGCAAACAGCAAGTCGTCTGAAGTTCCTGGAAGAAACAGCACAAATAGGAAGGACAACATTACCTCTGTCACTACCTTCCTGCCAGAGGTACCGGATCCTCAGACTGACTCAGTTGTTTATTTTATCCTCACCTATACAGCCCAAATAAGCCTCATTAGCAATGCCCTGTTGTTTAAGCGAGAGGCAGCATGAGCATTTATGGCAGCACAGGATAAGAGATGACAATGTGGAGCTGGGAATAAGAGGAGGGATGGGAGAAGATGGGATTTAGATAATCTGAAACCACCATGGAATCACACCTTAAACCGCTTAAAATAAGCAGGCTCATTTTGACAGAAATGAGTTAAAGAACAATCACATGAGTGGTGATACAGGCAGGCTTGAGAAAATGGCATCCTCCAGCTGCAACAGAGATGAGCAAGCAGGAACAGGCTGAGGAGATGGACCTGGCGGACCTCAGTTCACATCATGGTTCGCACATGCCTTATCATACCACCTGAAACTGCACGTAACAGTGATTCTGACCAAGAGGAGAGTTAAGTAATAAACTTTAGGCTAAGAATTCTGAAGGGAAGAAATCCAGTCATGTAACTGACAGGTGCGAGAAGAACTGTGCTCTTGTACCACTGGAAGAAACAATAAACTGAAACTGAGCAGGAAATGTAACAAAAATTTAAATCAAAGATGCAAGATTTTTTTAAAAAAAGTGAAGTTTTTAGACTTTGTCTTTATGACACCAAAACACGTATTTCTTGAACCATCTGGGTAGTTCTAATTTCTAATGCTTCCAATTAACTAAGCTTTTGTAGAATGTGTTGTTTGATCTATATGCAGAAATACTTCAGTATGCTGGGAAGTGGCAAATCATAATACAGGTCTGATGCGACTCCTTCACAAAATCAGTTTTGAGCTCTCATTACCATAATGATGCTAATATAGTGGAAATAGCTCAGATAAAGAGAAATAAAAGTTAGGTGCTGGATTATACAATGATTTAGAAAATCTATAAACACTTGAAGTGTGCATACACTCATGATGGAGAATTTACGAAGTACAGGAAGTTAAGATCAAGAATAACAAAGCGCAGATTTGGAAGGAGAGAATTTATGAAAGCTTACTGTACAACAGGATATTTTAGACCCTGGAATAGCCTCACCAGGAACCAGCAGAGCTGCACTGCTTGAAAACTTTAAAACTACTGAGGATGAAACAATGTACAGAAAGAGTAGTTCCACACTGGCAGAAGGGTAGACTGTTTGAGCTAACAAATCCATACACATCTCTTCCTGGACTTAATAAAAGACAAGTTCAAATAAAAAACAGAATAGATGCTAAATAAATATTAAATATGATGAGGACAAGCACCAACAATAGTAGTTCTCCTTTTCTATGTGACTCTAATACTGTAATTGCCTCATCCATTCAGTTTAGTTTCATGCGTGTCTCCTTGTCCCCATGTCACTTTCATCTTACAATTATAATCTGTACTACAAAATGAGAAAGTAACATACCTACAATTTTCCTCAAGTACAACTGATTATAGCATTCCTTGAAATGCCAGAAAATTGGCTTTCCTTTCAGACTATCTACACTTCTATACAAAAGCACTTCCAGTGCAGGTTTCTGCTGCCACGGCTGTTTTGTAGCCCGAAGAATAGATTTTTTTTTTTGGGTGTCGATAATAAAAAGTAATAAAAGCACGACACATCCCAGAGTGATTGAAGCTACTCTTAATGATGAGGTAGAGATGGGAGCATGCTCTTTCTCCCTTGTTCTGTCAGTCACTGTGTTAGGCCATTTAAAGATCACCCAGTAAAAGTCATCGTCTGATTATTTCCACCCTTAATGTTGATAAGGTGAAGAGCACCAATAGTGTCAAGAGATAAAAGTCATTAGAGGATTTTTTTAACATACTCCAACTTCAGCTGAAAGAGCTCTTTCTCTACATTTCTTTCAGACTACATTTGCACCTCATATTTTCGGCTTAGCAGCATTTAAACCAAACAACCCTCACCCAAAACAAGTCAAGCTGTTTTGGTGTGGAAAACCTCTTTGGCTGCACACTAATGAAAGAATTTGCATTTTCATAACTCAAGCCCCTAAACACACGACTGTGGCTAATTCTGGGAATTTAATTAGCGATCACAATCAAGGTGACTTTGAGAAGGACGTTGATGAGGAAGTTCAACCTTGTGTGTTGAAGCCCGGCACCCCCCACCCCCCCAATGGGGCGCTCCGGCCGCGCCGTGAGCCCACCCCCGCCCGTGTGCCGCCACCGCGCAGTGACGCGTCTCCTCAGAGGAAAGCGCCCCCCGCCCCAACGGTCGCCCGCAGCACGCGCCTCGCCCCCCTACAGCCCCGCCCTGCCTCGCGCCCCCCCCCCCCCCACGCGGGGCGCGCACGTGCTAGCAGGAAACACCGCGTTGCGCACGCGCGGGCGGCCCCCCTCCCCGGCTTCGGGGGTGGGGAGGGGGAAGGAGGAGTCCCTATCTCCGGGCGCCTGATTGACTGATGTCATTCCCCAGCTCCGTGCCTCGCCAGCTCATTGGCTGCTTGAGAACCGCTATGTGCATTGCTCTTCCTGGTTGGCTGTTGCCGCGCGGGCCGTTGCCCTATCCTAATTCGGGCCACGCGGATTAAGTTCTTTAACACTCCCTTCCAGCCCTAGCCCCTCCCACCGCCACCGCTAGCTCCTTCCTCCCCGCCCTTTCCCTCCCTTTCATTGGCCATCATCGTGCTTCCACCCCGCCCACCACCGCGCTGAGCTCCCCGATTGGGTGGCAGCGGGCTCCGCGCCGTTCCCCCCCCTCCCTGCACCGCGCCTGCGCTGAGCTCGCGCATTTCCCCCCCCGCCCCTCCCGCGAGCCGGCGAGCTAATAAAGTTTTGTTCGGGGGTGGGGGGAGGGGGGAAAACCCGCGGCGTCTTCTGGCCCCACCCCCTCCGATCCCCGCCCGCCGTCCGGGAGCGGCGTTCGCGAGCCCGGCCCCTCCCCTTCCCCCCCCCCCCCCCACCCCGCTCGGGCAGGTCGGGGCGGGGGTGGGTGTTGAGCCGCGCGCGCGCGCTCGCGCTCGCGACAGCGCCCGCGCGCGCGCCGGGCTCGAGCCGGCGGCATCTCCCTTCCCCTCTCCTCAGTCCCGCTCGGCAGCCGTGGCGGCAGCACCAGCCTCGGTAGCGGTGCCGCGTCCTCTTCCTCCTCCTCGTCCTCCCCCCCGGGGCACGGTGAGCACCGCCGCGTGGGGACGGACTCGCCTTCCCCCGCCGCGCCGGGGCGCGGAGCCTGCCTTGGGGGTGCGACAGGACGGGGGGCAGCTGTTCCCCCCTGCCCCCAATTGTGGGACCCCCCTTTCTGCGCTGCCCCGGCGGGAGGCCGTTAACGGCTGAGGGACGGGGCGGCTGCCCGCGCTCCCAGCTCCCCCCTGCCGCACACGCCGCGGCGCAGCTCGGCAGCAGCACTCCGCTCACCCCGCACCCCGCGCTGGGACGGGCGGAGCTGCCTGCGGCGGTCGCCCCCCGCCCGGCCGAGGGAGGGAGCGGGCGCCGCTCTCCTCGCGGGTCGGCGCCGGCCCGCAGACCTGTAGCCGCCCCTCGTCCCCACGGCGAGGCGACGGAGCCGGTGTCGCCCGCCAGCGCTCCCGGGTGGGGAGGAGCCGCGAGGGTCCCCTCAGGACAGGGGGGAGCTGAGGGGGTGATGTGGTGCCCGTGACGGCCGGAGGGGAGGGCGGCTGCGGGCGCCGGGACAGCCCGCGCGGAGTGAGCGCCCCGGCACCGCCGCGGTCCGGAGCTGCCGCTGCTGCCCCTTGTCTGTGCTGGCGCTGGTGGCACTTGTCACCCGGGACTTGGCTGGGTTTTCTCGTGGTATTTTACGCCTGTCTGATTGCCTGGGAAACTTCCTCAGCCCGGTACAACTTTGAGCAAAAAGGGTGTGTGGCGGAGGGGAAGGCTATTTGCTTTAATGTTACAGCCGCTGGAAGACACAGCTGACAAGTTCCTCTTAAAATATAACTGCAACATCACTCCTTTAGAGGAAGCGAGATCTGGAATGTAGGACTGCATGAAAAGCACTTAATGTCTACTCCTTTTGTGTAATACGAGAGTAGGCAAGGCTTTTCTGTGCCATAGGACTCTCCATTGGGAGGTTTAATACCTCTTAAAGTATTCTGAGGCTTTTCAGAAAGATCTTAAGTGCAAATTGCTCCTGCTGTAAGGCTGTAATCCAGTCAACTGAAAATGAGTTTGGGTGTTTGGGGCGATGGCTGTTGCTGTTTTTTGTCCTTGCCTGTAGTAAATGCAAATGCAACTATACCACTGCTGGACATAGTTTGAAATTTAGGTTTATTTGCTGTCTGGTGGCTCTGACATCTCTTTCTGAAACTTGCACATGCTTTCTTCCATCTTGGCTATGGCTAACCTTGTTTAGTTGAATCTTGTATTATTTGTACTTCCAAATCTTGTATAATGTCTGCCACTGCTTTAGCAATATTTAATGTAGTTAGGGCTTTGGAGGGCTATCTTGATTCCTGTTTGCTTCCCCTCATAAAAATCTTTATAAAACTAAGAGACTGAGATTAATCTTTTTTTTTTTCCCCCCAATTCAACAGATGCAGTTTATGTTGCTTTTTAGTCGTCAGGGGAAACTGAGACTTCAGAAGTGGTATGTCCCATTATCTGACAAAGAAAAGAAGAAAATCACAAGGGAACTTGTTCAAACAGTGTTAGCCCGCAAACCGAAAATGTGCAGCTTCCTGGAATGGAGAGACCTGAAGATTGTCTACAAAAGGTTGTTCTGTCTCACTAACCTCATAATTGCCATACATCACAAACAATGTAATAAGTAGCAAGAAAATAGTGAAGGTTGATTTCACCTCCCTTCCTCCCCCCTTCCCCCCCCCCCCCCACTACTGGTTATGGAGAAGTATGGGGTTTGAGGGTTTTTCCTTGAATCTAATTTGATAACCAAGTAGGAATCATTCATGTGTGGAAAATCACTCATGCATTTAGAAATGTGCTGAAGAAAAGAGATGAGATTTCCTTCTACTTTAATAAGAAGTGGTTCTTACTAGTTCTCTGTGTAGATGCCCACAGTAAGTAAATGCATACAAATATGAGGCATGCATGTATGATTTAATAGCTAATAAAGAAAAACTAAATTTTATAAATATTTACATCAGGCAGTGACTTCATAAATCAGCTGCAAATGAAACTTGCTTTTAAAGGCTTATAGAAATAAGAATATTACTCTTATTTCAGAGTAAATAGATTTTCTTTGCTAGGAATACAAAAAAGGAGTATCTCCTAATTTGAGAAATCATGCCTAACTTTCTTTTGGTGGAAGTACTGTATAATTTTCTTTGGCAATAGTTTCATTTCTCACTTGCTTCTCCCTAACTTTTCGAAGGGTATGTGGCTAGAACCTTTTTGCTTTATGCTGACCTTTAGAATGTAATGCAAAATAGAAATGTGAAAATACTTTTCTGCACAAATAACTGTAATTCTTGTCCTGATTTGCTAGGATGCATTCCTTCCGTCTAAAGCTGATGCTATGAAACCTTGAATTAACTCCCTTCCCTAGTTGTGTAGAAACTGTAGTAGGTTTGTGCATTCTTATTTCTCTTTGAGATAGTAAATAATTTCTGTGCTGTAGCATACTGCCGTCTTTTCTCTGATGGGGAGAGAGAGAGAATCAGACTTGAAATTAAGAGTTAGTAACTCTTCTCCGAGGATTAGACCTTTAGATCCTGATCTGATATATACATCAGTGTGTGTAACGTCATGCATGTGAACGTTACCAGTGTATTTGGGCATAGTTCTCTTACACTTGTAAGAATAAGGATGCCTCCATAGGGAAGGAGGAAGAACAATGCACAAGGTTGCGCTTAAAGAAAGCATACACAGTTTTATTCTTCTACCTGTTGATTTCCTCACAAAAACTTCTTGTGCATACATGTAGACAAGCTTGCTTAAATGCTTTATGCATTCCCTTAAGTGATGGTGTATGCAAGTGCTCTTTCAGCTGGAGTTTTATGGGACCAGACAAGAAAAAATAGGCACGAGTAGGCCAGTGTGTTCCCCTCCTTGCCCAGCATTGCAGAGCAGTAACTGTTCTGGTGAGGAGCTGAGTCCACACAGCTGTCCTCCCTCCTTGTTTATTTACTGCTGTTAACTATTTCTTGTCATACCCTTTTATGCCTAGCAAACTGGTGGAAATTCAGGTATGGGTGTTGAAGATGCTCAAAGCAGTGATGTTCATATATTGTGGTAGCATGCTGTGGGACCTGTGGTCAAGAAGAATGAAGTTAGCTTGTAGATGTGTGTAGACCATTTGGGGCTGGCTGTAGACTACAGTCCATCTTTTAGACTGCTGATGTGCACAGCTGACTGCAGTAGCTTATTTCACTGTTTGTGAACCGGTCTGGTACAGTTAGCCTATAAAATCTTTGCTTAAGATAAGCTTGTATCACGGTAATTAATATCTCAAAATTTCTGTTTTGCTTTTGTAGGCAAGTTTCATTAGGCTAAAACTTCACCAGAAGGATTGGGTGTAAGAAGTGATAGCGAATTTAAATTCCTGTAATCTGATAAGAATAGCTACTTGCTGCTTTACAGGAAATATTTTTCCAGTCATCTTACGTTAATTAAAGTTGATGAGTACCAACTAGCATAATCTCTTTGAAAACAGAGATCTGTTAGCTCAGGAAGATAATCCCAAGAAGACAACCTTAATAATTAGAGTCCAATAGTTTCTGAAGGATGGGTGACCAAAAGAGCTAGACAATATCTGCAAAAGCTTTGGGTGATTTGTCATTTTCCTCTAGTTTATGAAGTTGCAGAAGGTGTTCCCAGTTGTTCATAGACAAGAGGCTCCTGAACTGTATCTGCTAAGATGTGTTCTCATCTGATCTGTTTTTAATAAAGGTCTGAACCTCCTAGTGTAAATGTTTTTTTACATTAACTATAAAAGCATGTGCATATTGCTATTTTCATTGTATGGTATATTGCAGTCAAAACTAGAAATTGTAGAATAACTGCTTTTTACATAAATTTACTTTGTTAGCATTTGGTAAACTGAGATTATGGGACTTATTGTTGACTGGTAGCTCAATCAAGGATTCTTCTTTTTATACTGCAATACATAACTACATATGGGGTATTTTAAAATTGTCGTGACTTGTGCTGCTCTTAATGTTGTGCCAGTTATCAGTTACTTTAAGGTAAAATAACCTTAACTGTAGGTTACTTTAAAAACTTGAATAAACCTAAGTTTTAAATGAGAGGGTTTTTTTTACCACTCCTCCACCCCCATTCTTCCCTCTCTCTAAAATAAAGGTCCATTCTGCAAACAGTGCACATCTTTAGCACAAAGTATTTTGATCCCCTGGTACAGTAATGTTAACTATCTGATGATATGTGCCCAGCAATTGACATGATCAGTATCCCTCCTTATGTACGCCTTTAATTGCCAACTATATCTGTTAAAAATGATGTAACAAGTATGAAGCTCTGTAAAACTGACTGAATGCAATGATTATACTGAACTAGGTGCTTAGATATGATTATTTTAACTTGATCAGGCTGTCTTTGTAAAATATCCCAGCTCTTGTGTCACTAGGAGGACCTCAGGATCAAGAAAAAGAAGCTTTGTCTTATAGAAGATTACACAGCTTTTGTTAATTTCTAAAACAATTGGGTTTTTTTAGGTTTGAAATGAGAAACTGTGAAAGAAATGCCTGTCTTGGGTGTAATTATTATTATTGATGATTTCTGTATCCTTAAATGAATAGTAACTGGTCTGCCTGCCCTGGAGTCTCAGAACTTAATGCTTTAGTAAAGAAACATGTAAGTTCTCTGAAGGAGGAAAAAAGTCTTGCCGAGCACAGGTCCCGTAGTTATAGCTGTCACTGTGTCAACGATGGCAAACTATCACCAAATCTCAGATTCTTGAGCTCTCTTAAGTACCTGCATGCTTCTTAAAGGCAGCTTTGTTGTCATTTTCAGTTCAGCTCTCCTCCTGCCAAACTCTGTAGGCTTTAAATTTTTGCAATTAGAATTTGCGTGCAAAGCTACTTAGATGCTGACAGTCATGTAGCTTGGAGCTTTACCTTGTGTTGCTTCCAGGGATGACTTCAAGGGGTGTTCTCTCATCTGGTAGGAGAATGCCACTGAATCAGTAGGACTTGAAAAGTTATGCTTTGCCAATGGTGACCTGATCCATGTCATACCCCATAGGACTGAATCTGGCTGTCAGCTGAGTAGTTAAAGAGAATTTTGGTGGTTAAAACACTGCCTACCAAATGGGTAGTTACTGTTACTGTTGTGGAAAGGCTTGTGTATTTGTTTCCTTCTAACAGGAAAACTCTAAAATGAGCTATCTCTAAAGGCAGGAATTTGTGTAAGTATTTGTGTCTCCTGTGCTGCTTTTCTGCTCTTTTGTCCATATTATGCTCTTAGTTCGGGTGATTTCCCCTATTGGTTTTTTTGCTTTCTAAGGTCCCCTTTCTGACAAGGATAGTATGGTTATTGTAAAATATTTCTGTAAATGAGTGCAAGCAGCTGACTTGGGTTTGAGGATTCTGCTAATAATATTTACTGTGACAAGAAATTGTAATAGGAATAAAAAGGGCAAAATGTTTCTTATAGACTGGGCCACAGCTGCTTTTCAGTGTGAGATGACATACATTATTATGGAGATTTGCCTTTCCATTGGGTGTGTCTGAGGGCCAGTGTTCTGTTAGGCTAGTTTGGAAGAAATAACACTTCTGCAGAGTAGAAACTTTTTCAGCCTGAGTACAGAAATCTGCTCATTTCTGTGTAGACACTCTTCATGTAAGGTTCTAGACTTGACAAAATCTCCAGTTTGTCTGCTCAAGAATGTATGTTGACACGTTTTTCCTGAGCCCTGGCCTGGAGAGAGGGGGAAAGAGATGCAACAAACTGTTGTTGTTGAGAGAGTTTGTGTCTTAACAAATATATATCTTTGTCTGCAGTATGCACATGCCCTTTGCAATTATGGTTGACTCGTGTATACTCTTCCTTTTTTTGCAGAATAGGCATATTGGATCTGAGTTTGTTTTCTTTTGTTGTCCAGTCCTTCATTAGTCGTGGCTCCTACTCGAGAAAACTTGAGAAATGTCTTCTGCATATAATAATAGATACTTAGGCCTCCACTTTGTGTTAAGATGCCCACCAGGTAGCTTTGTTTCTCAGTAGTCTTTTCTCTGAAACTGAAATATTTGAGTCAAATCTGATTTGATGAGGTCTGCTGTTACGAGATTCAACTTGTGTCTAAGCACTGGAAGGGAACAGTTTGACTATACGTCATTGTAATCAGTGCTGCTCATCTGAATATGGAAAAAGTTTTGTTTAAATGGATTTAGTCTGAGTGCTACTAGTTAGAGTAAGTATCAACTAATGTCCTAAAACTAACATGGAGTTTGATTTAGAAATTTCTTGTTAGGTTTGAAAGCCTGTTTTTTTTTCCTGTAGAGTATCACTTTCCAATACCTTTTTAAAACAACTTTGTCTAAAAAAAACCTTATACAAATTGCATCTTGCAAGCTACTACAATGAGTGTAAATATCCTTGAAGTATTAAAGTTAGAGACAAAAGCAACTGTATAAAATCAGAAAACTGTGCTCAGATGAGACTTCTGATGAATTAATAAGTCACAATGGTGAAGAAATAAAAGAACGGGGGAATTTAAATGTTAGGAGATGTCTCACCCAACATCTGAAGTCAGGTTTTGTGGCAGGATAGAAAGAAATTGTAGGCAGTAACTTTTTTATAATACAAAGTTTAAACTTAAGGATAAATCTGATTCTGATCATTTGTGCATGATGAAACCATATTAGTTTGATTCAATTAGAGCAGAGTGGAAGTGGGACTTGCAAATCATAAATGATGCTAGCTTAGGAAGTGGGAGACAAATTTTAACAGAAATTGGATAGAAGCTTTCCTCTGAGTACTGAGATGGGGGTATTTACAGCACATCAGACTTAGGAGCAATAGTCCAATTATATTCTTGAGGTTAAGAGCTTGGGTGAAGTTTGGTTTGAAATTGGCAGAGTAGGTACTGTTATTTGAAGAAGGACAGGAGTAATTTGTTCTTTTATAGCCCTGAGGTATTTAGCTGAAGATGTCTTTGGCCGTGCCTATGCTAGAGGGGTAAGATTTTTTTTTAATAGGAGCTAACACAAGAAAGCAAGATGCTGTGTTTTTCCTGAAGGCAGACAAGGCAAATGGTAGTTCATTGGAAGTGCTAGCAAGAAAATGCTTAACATGCTCTTCATGGTGGCGGGGGGGGGGGGGGGGGGGATTTTATTTTTTTTTTAAAAGAACAGACTTAGTTTGAGGTGATGCTACTGACATCCTGGAGCAAGCAGGGAAACTCAAAGATATCCTGAAAGAGAGGGTGAAAAGGGCATGAAGTTTAATTGGCCAAAATCCTCTGCCCCCCCCCCCCTTATTAAAATGCTTAACTATAGCAAGAAACATAGGTGTAGGTCTCCTGTATGGTAGTATTGATATTCAAATAATTTCGTATTTTTTCCATATTACAAACCAAAAATTTATTGCATGACTTCTTCCAGCCAAAAACTCTTGAGAATTTCTTCTGGTACTTACTATGTCCCAGCTGATAAAATTCCTTCATAACCTTTAAAAGATAAGTGCATTTCTGTGTGTGGGAGAAGAATATGCATCTTCTACACTTGGTATTCACATCTGAATGACTTCTTTTTCAATAGAGTTAGCTACTCAAGGAATACTTGTTGTTGCCTGTTACTCTTTCCAAACAAGCAAAATAAAAGCTGTTCTTGGTTCACTTAAGTTACCAGTTACAGCAAGTGTTATCTGAGATCTCATTTCTATCATGTGTATCTATCTGTATGGTATATCATTTTGGCACTTACTTTCTTAGAGAAGACTGACTGGATTTTTCAGCTTTCCTGTTTCCTTTTTGCATTAGGTTTTTTTCAAACACCAAGAAGTGTATGGAGGGTTACAGTAGAATGGATGCAGGGGTCTTTTTGTTAAAAGTGGAAGTCAAGATCATATCTGAAGTAAAGAATTCTTTGTCTTCCGGATGGAAGTGGATTGCTAGTGACTTGTAGATGGCCTTTCCCTTAGCCTAGTATCAGAGCAGTTGGTACAGACTGAGTTGTTGACTTGATAGCAGTTGGGGCATTTGACATTTGTTAGTGTTTTGTTATTTGGTGTTTTTTTTTTTAAACTCTCTAAAGACAAACTTATGAACTGTAGGGATTACAAAACTTGGTATATCTTAAATTGCTAGTTCATTTTATGTGTCCTAGTTAGCACATTTTCAGTGGTTGTTAGTATCCCTATGTGTAGCTTGCGTGTTACAAATTTAAGGATGTACTCTGATTAGTAGACCAATGCTTGGACATTAGAGATAACAGAAAAAACATGTTGCCTCAAAACTTTGACAGGAGGCTAAAAAATTAAAAATATATTTTCTTTTCCAACCACTTCTGAGGCTAATTTAATCCCATCAGTTAAAGGATGATAAAGACTGAAGTCTTGCTTGACTCAAGCAAATCCCTTTCTGTGCACGTGTATGTCTGCTGATCTCTTAGCCGTTCTCCTGGTAATACTTGTGAGGCTCCTTATACAGAATAACAGTATGGTAGTGGACTTCAGTATGAAGGACTGCTGAGAACTTAACACCTCTCAAATTTATTCATTTTGCTGATATTCTTATGCTAATGTAAAGATTATTTTGTTATTACAGATATGCAAGCCTTTATTTCTGCTGTGCTATTGAAGATCAGGACAATGAACTGATAACTCTGGAAATAATTCATCGCTATGTGGAACTTCTTGACAAGTATTTTGGCAGTGTGAGTTAGTGCTGCTTTTTGGTTAATTTTTTACAGATTCATAGTGTGTACTATACTGTGTTACTTTTAAAAAGTGCTGTGGCATAAAACAAATGACAAGCAACTAGATTTTGAAAAAGTGTATCTAACAAATTTCATGTTTTTTAGTAAAACTAAACTGATAGTTGACTATGTAACTGTTAAAATAGCAAATTAAATGAATTTGTGGGAAGATGACTGTTGTTAATGTCACGTTAATTGCCTGTATTTGTTGCATTTCTTAGTACTCAGTGGTCTCACTTGAGTTTGGATAAAATCTTATGAATCCTTAGCTTTCTGTCCAGTCTCTCAGCTTTCCCTCTCCTTGACACTGCTCTTTTGTGTGTATTCTCCCCCCATGACCACTTCTTACATCTGCTTCCAAATCAGGCAGTTGCTTGTGAACTAATAGCAGGGGTGTGGAAAGAGAAGACAGACATCTGCTTTCCTAGATACCAAATTCAATTGGAATGGTATATATTAGTGCTTTTAGAAGAACTCCTGCTCATCCTTCTGCAGCCTTTGACTAGGACATACACAGAATGAATAAAAAATGGAGAATAAGGTGTTGTAAAATTTCTGTAAGACTGTATGGAGTTAGATAAAATCACTTCGGATAAAGCAGGCAAGAAGAGAACTTTTACAGGGATATTCTTATGCCTTATAAACAGCCATATAAGGCTGAAAGTTATGAATTAAACTTTTTTTAAAGCTATGAAAACACTTTTCAAAGAAAGAGGCTGCAATAATTGTTTTTAACTGGAGCAAAAAAGATACATTTCATTTAGTTTGGTTTCAAATGAGTGATTTGTGTTGCCCCGTGTCTCAAAAAGGTATAGCCTAAGGCTAACATCTTAATTTGGTTGAGCTGAGAGCAAGTTAAGTTCTGTAAGAGGACAGGTCAGTACATGGTATCAGCCCTGTTTGCAGTAACGCTCAATTTTCTTTCCAGGTATGTGAACTTGATATCATCTTCAATTTTGAAAAAGCCTATTTCATTCTGGATGAATTCCTTTTGGGAGGGGAAGTTCAGGAGACTTCCAAGAAAAATGTTCTCAAAGCTATTGAGCAGGCAGATCTTTTACAGGAGGTAAGCAAATTGAACTTCTCTGGCCAATGCATCAGCATGCTATGCTGTGATTAGGGAAAGCTCCCTCTTCTCTAAGCTTGTAGAAAGTGATTTTTAGCATGCTTGGCATGTAGTCTCTAGTTACTTCTCCTAATTGTGCAATACTGCTACGTTATCTGTTCTTTTCCTCTTGTTTGTCGTGTGTGTGTGTAAACTACTGTGATCTTTGTTTTGCTAGAAGTGCAGATGGCTGTTTAATGCTTTATACCTAGGTACTTATAGCTCATTTTGCTTTAAATTAATTTTGTTCATGTCTGTTTTCTGTTTCTTTTTATTTATTTAATCACCATTATTTTTTTCTCATACCTGATGCATGTTCACTTCTTTACTGTTTCATTGCTGAAATCCAGAAGCTAGGCTCTCTTCTTTGAGACTCATTCAGGTATAGTTCTTATTCTAAAGACCTTCTGTCCTTCTGCTATAGTTAGCTTACTTGAGCACGTTTCTATCTTTAAGCTGACAAAGCAGTAATAATGGAAGTATAAAAACATTCAGTCTTTGAATGCTTTTGTTTTTCATTACTAGCTTTGGAGAAAGAAATACAGATTGTATCTTTCTTTTTCCGTTTGGAAAACACTTGGTGGGGAGGGGTTCAGTGTTATCAGAAAATTTAGTAATATTTCCTTCTTGTTCCTCCATCTTCATAGTGTTTTTATCTGTACTTACTGTCTGTAGTCTTAAGGTTAACATTAGGTCTCCTGAATGAGTAAATGAAGGCCAAAAAACTCTGGTATGATACTGAGGGAATAATCAGTTCTTTGTGCGAATCTGTGGAAATACACAGTTTAACAGGGATGTTAAACCTTAATAGTTTTAAAATGCATGGAGGTTCACTGGTAAGATTCTATATGAATGTAAGCTGTTCATTTTTTTTCCCCTTGTGAACCTTCAGTTTGTTCCGTCCTGTGAGTTAATTGCTTAGTTCTCGTACAAGCATTCTGTGTTCCAGCTGGTACTTCTTTTTGTTGAATACTGTGTTATTAATAGGATGGGGAAACACCTAATATTTTTTACCCTTCTGATTGTGTTTTGTAATCCTTTTGGTGTACAGGAAAATCCACATCATGTCACAGTTCTTGTTGGTCAACAGCTAGCTAGCGTCATGAATAGGGTCAGCCATTGCACACAGATTTGATATCCTGTTGTTCTCGGAAGCAAATATATGAGCTTATTTACAGCTTGTGTTCTGAAGCAGTTTCTCTCAGTCCCTCCTTTACGCTTAAAAGGGATTATCTTAACTGGAAGTTCTTTTACAGTTTCCAAACAAACAAAAAAAATCCATTTACTTGCTCTTAAAATCTTCTGCTGTTCTTTCTGTGAAAACATGCAACAAATTAGTTACCTATTACAGTCTGTCTCCTGCAAATACACAGTTAATTACACATATATATGTATATAAATAGAATTACAGTATTTTGTCTTATTTTTGAATTTTATTTTCACCATTTTCCTAGGGCTCTTCTAAAGAAAAATGCACACTATCACTAGGAAGTAATACTGGTATTTCAGCCTGAATAACTATTATCCTCTTTTTACTCTTAGTTACATTTTCAAGTTAAAAATGTGTGTACAAAAGAAAGTATCACTCTTTCAATGGCAGTCTTTTCCCATTGCCCCGATAGCTTTACTCAGATGTATGTCTCTTCTGAGATCGTATAGCCTTACTTTTCCTATCCCTATGAAATTTTATGTATGGTTTGTCAGGGTTTATTAACTCTTTTTTATTATTTTTTTTTCCTGATTAAATTGGTATGTAACAGTCTGTCGTGGCTCCACTGTAGTCTTAAGTTTAATGTTTTTTATGAACTAATTGATGTTTTCATTCTAAATAGAATGATATTGACTGCCAGTCAAATGTAAAACTACTCCATGCATCTGCTTATTAGTTTATTTAGAAGCTTAATTTGAATATAAACTGAGATTTTCAAGTTTTTTATCAAGTCGTACTCTTTCTGCAATTTTTTTTCAATTATTCTTTTTTATTAACTGTTGCTATATGCATACTGAGTCTGGTGAAGAAGGTTGTTAAAAAGTCTCTGGTTGTTAAAAACTTATTTTATGCTTTTGGTTAATTTCTGCTTCCCAGAATGCCTCAAAGAAACCTACTGGAATAAAATATATTTTGATTCCAAATGCAAAACATTTCTAGTATGTTTGGTTTTGGTCATGTCATGTTCTAATTATGTTCAAGAAAAGGACTTTTTGGCCCTCACCTTTGCTTATTTCAAAATTATCAGTCAGTCTTGAATACACTACGTTATTAACTAGCTAATGATAGATACAGTAATGTAGAAAGCCCCTTTAAAGATTAAAAGCTGTACAGACTATTTACACAAAGAAAAATCATTGCAAATAAATTAAGTGGCTGTCTGGGTACATTTTAAAATAAAACATGCAGAAGCATAAATTGCTGAATAGTGAACTGGTTCTCAATAGCCTTGCCCACTTGTATCCTCTGTGGCAGTTTTCCAGGATGTGGTTCTGTTTCTCAGCAACTACTTCAATGTGTCATTAAGTTCCTGGTGCTATGCAGTCCACTTATTAATACTAACTGCTTGGGTCTATGTGACTGAAACATAGTGGTATTTTGAACCTTTTTTCACTCTTTGGTTTCTTATTAGTTCTTCAATAACTCAGTTCACATGTTCATTCCCTTCTCCCCATTTAATACCATCTGACAACTTATCATTAGCCAGTAATCAATACTGACAGCATTATATGAATGGTAGTAAAACTAGTTATTCCAATGCTGCTTCCATGCTTCATTGTAAATCTATTGCTGCAACTAATTCTGTTTAAACAAGTATGCTGTGTAGTGTCTTGTTTCATAATTTTATACCTGTTTTACTGTAGAAGTTTTAAATACTTAACTAGTAATTGCAAAGACATGCATTTCTGAAAAGGTGATACATTGCTTTTCAGAACACCTCAATTCTTGTACTGAGAGAAGAAAGTTGGCAGATGCAGCATGTTGTTGCATAACATGCATATGTGCAGTAGCTGAAACATAATCATGTGCCCAACTTCATGAAATTTTTTTAATGCATGAAACTGTAGCAACACAATATGTTCCATGGAAAATAAAAGATTTTTTTTCCACTTAAATAAAAGTTTAATATTTGCTGTGTTCTTATTTGATGGTCCAAGAGTGACTACAGTATACATAATCTAGTATTCAGCTTGTGGGAGCTCATGGTCGTTCCCCATGCTAAAACAATGAAATTGAATGTAGCTGTTAACAATTGCCATATGTATAACTGGCAGTTAATATAATTTATGAAAGCTAAACTAAACAGAATTTCTGTCTCTTGATCTTGATTTGAAATAGGAGCAAGTTCCTAAACATTGGCTTCTAGTGAAAACTTGTTTACTTACATTCTGTGTAATTTTTATAAAAGTATTTCAGAAATCACCCTCATTTTGTCCACCATTATTCTTTTAGTAGTTGATTACAGAACATCTAAAATACTATTTTTCTAAGATAAATCCCAATAATAAGGCTATCACATTTCCTTATTTCTGTCAGTATTTTAGTAATGATCAAAAATGTAAAAGCTGCATAGATGTGTTTTCTTCTGCTCTTGCAGTTTGGCTTCAGTTGGTACCTATTCATCCTTCTGCATGAAAAATAATAGATACGCTATTTCAGGCCCCCAAAGCCTCCACCTCATCTTATATCCAGAAAGGTGCTTAAATCCTTAATGCCAGCTGACATGGGTTAATTGCCTAGGGATGCTATGTAGATTTAAGTTTTCAATGTTAGAATGAGCATTTTCTTGGACAAGAAATGAAGATTTAGTGAATTGCCTATATATGCCATGGAAATTTTGCTTTTGGAGATGGAATGTGCTAATTGACAACTATAGGTATTCATAATAGTGGGAAGATGGCATTAGATTGTCGTTGGATTATGACAAAATAAAGAAATTTTAGCATCGGCAATTAGGAAAGAAAATTCTGATATTTAAACCTATAGTGGGTGGAAGCACAAAGTTTTTTTGTCTGCTTTAGGAAACAGCCTTTGTAAGCAGCTGTTTCTTATTACTCTCCTGAGAACCTTACCATAATTAATGTAGTTAATTCAGTCTTTCACTTAATGTTAACTCTTAAATATAGACTCCTGAAATAGACTGCCTTCCTAAGTTGTCAGTGACATTCTGTGCCTTGGCTATACCTGTATTCCTTTCAATGTGAAAGAAAAATGAATAATGAAATCTTTACAAAAGGAAGATCTGAGTGCCTTGATTGTGATGCGTTCTTCACATATAACTCCTAACGTAGTCAGTGTTTCAAATAGTAAAGCAGCTTTAGACTTCAGTTCCTAAGGCATATATGTTCTTGATTTTACGAACAGATAATGGTCTGTAATTACATTTTAGGACATATTTGTGGAGAGCTATATGAGAGTTACCGTGCATGGGGGAAGGGGGAGGAGGGGATATGCAATTAGTTAATTATTTAAGGATTAGGAAATACTTAAGATCTATGTTGACTGGGAATCTGTCATGACTGTTAGGAAATGCAGTAAGTTGTGGTAGTGTTTTGGTAGCTGGCATCCTTTGTAAACTCAGTTCAGACTTCAGTCCCAGAAAGATGTTGAATATGTAGCAGAGAAGAGATAGTAATGCAGTTAAATTGCCCGTTTTTTGGTTTAAATATAAAGAGTACACCTTACCTGGTTATATTAAGGGTTTTGCCTTTGTTACTTTGGTCAAAAAAGAGAAAGTGGACTTATGTTTTTGGTGTTGATTTGAGACACTGATTAAGAACCTATCACCTGGATCTTGGTTTTATGTGATAGCTGCTACAAAGTGTACTTGTTCGTGACACAAAAATATTGTGACAAGTGTCATGGGCAAGCCTCTAAATAAACACAATAATTAAGTCCAATTGGGAATGTGCATTCAACATATTTACTTTCCCTTTCAGGTATTGCATGTTTTCTTGCTTGTGCTGTTTAAAATGCTTTTTCAGTAGTAGGTAAGGAAATGCACATGTGTGTGGAAATGGCTGTTTGTGAGATACTCTGGACTCCAGAGGTAGGTTTGTTTTCTAGTGTGTGGAATATTATGTTGCCTTGCTTGTTCTTAAAAGACTAGCATAGTTTGTCACAAGATGTAATGTCCAAAACCAAGATAAAGCATTTTGGGACTAAGCAAAGAGGGCAGTTGCTTGTGTGTTCATTTTCACACATCAGTTGAACAGGCAGTTGTTTTTTTTGAATGAAGAAAACCTTGTATGCATTATGATAGAAAAATGTGTTCCCTGCCATGCTTGACTGCAGTGGTGCTATATAAGATTGCATATATAATAGGCTTCGCTTTGGAAGAATTTATTTGCACCTTGTCTTAGATAAATTAGGTTATTTGTTGTTCAGTCATACTATGGATTATTCTTGTTCTGAAAACTAGACTTTTTTAAATGCAGTGTTCACAGGATACAAGGCAAGGAGATACTAAAATTAAGAAATTTTTGATTCTGTGGAACTGTGTAAATGTGCTATTTCCTAACTTGTATCAGTTCCAAACTTTGCCACGCTATAAGGTATTCTTTATGTATGTTTTGTGTTAATTATTTCACTCTTTGTAGTGTTCTGTTCAAGAAAAGAGTGACTTAAAATCTTTATAGAATTGCATTTCTAACCTCATATATGGATTAAATGTTTATTGTTATCTTGCTTATCACTGGCTGTCCTAAAAGCTGTTAAGTTCATAAACTCACTGATAAAACCTGTCATTGTGTTCTTGAAGCTGTCACCATAGTTCCCTAAATAACTAATAAACATTCAGCTGGACTTTAGATAGAATGAGCAATAAAAATATACATAATGAGGAATAGCTTAGGAATATCACTTCTCCTTGGAACAAACATCTAAAGACAACTGGTTGTCATTTTAATAACTGTGACTGTTAATATCAAAGATGCCTTCATTTTTTTATAGATATTTTTCAGCTGTCCTCTTTGTACTCTGGCATAGGCTTTCCTGCAAATACTTACCAAATCATACTCTTTATTTATTTAGAAAAACAGGAGCTGGGCCAGAAAATGAGTAGCTGAAACTGCATCTCTGTTTTTCTCCTAAAAAGAAAAGAGAGAGAAGTAGTTAACCTTTTCAGTTTTAAAGTCTTCTTCAAAAAGTGTCATTGAGTATCCAGGAAGTCATCATGAAATACTCCACCTCTCCCCATTCTCAAACTGCTTTGTTTCTGATCACTGAGGTATTTAGTGATCCATATCGGAGTCACTGATTCTTTTTCTACAAGTGCAATTCAGTGTCTTAATGTTCTTTGTGAAGCTCCCTGCTTTTCTGGATGTGTCATGACACTTAATACTTCAGTGTCATAGCTTTGCGGGCTGTGATTTCTAAATGCTTTAGAAATCCAGTTGTCTTTCCAGAAATACGTTGTCAGATCTTAACCTATCCTTCACTTCAGGAATTGAAAATAGAGAGCAGTCTGCTCTTCACCTGAGCTGCTTTTGTGCAGACTTTTGAAATCTCATTTTAGTAAATCTGTCTCCATAAGATTCATCTCTTTTCTTGGCTGCTTTATTTAATCGAAATGTGTGCATGTAGGATGCAAGCAAACTTACTCTATTAAGAAAATCAGAACCTGATTAGACCTTCGTAAGTGTCAAAAAGATGTGAGGAAGGAATCCTCCTTGTAAGTATTAAACATGCATTCAGTCAGTTCTGAAAACTGAAACATTAGGTAGTTTTAATTATAAGTAAGACAGAATAGTACAAGCTTAGTCTTTCTTAGCTACCCAGTACACCCTCTGCTGTGAATTCAAATGCTAATGAACAACATGCACTTCACATAACTGGCTATGAAATTGATTATTCAGTGGTATAAGCAATCATTATAGATCTGTTAAGGGTCTATTATCTGTACACCGAACTCCTGATAGACTTTTTTTAAGAGTTATTCTTCCAGAGCTGTCTGTAGAAGCACTGTGTCAGAGTGATGTGATGAAAATTTTAGTACTGCCACATATACAATTCTCATTTTCAGGAGTTGAGTTGCCGGCTCTTGGTCAGCAAACATGGCAAATTCATTAAACAACTGAAGATGTATCTTATCACAATGAATACAATGAAGACATATCTTATCTTCCAAATTAGATGCTCTTTTTAAGCACATTAATCTGCATCTTGGTAGAATATATTCCTTGAATTTGGCAGAATGCTGAAAAGAGCTGTTAGATGTTTGAACCCTGAGATAGCAAGGAGAAAATTCTGTTTTACTCTGGTATCTGTGAGAACTGTGTGAGATGATCTGTCACCTTGCATTGCTACTGCCTTTTCTCAAAACTCAAACTACCTGTGACGATAGTTTTAGAGCTCCACAGAATGGTAGGTGAAAAGAATATGAATGCCCCCAGGAGGCCTTCTATTGTGTTGCGTTCTGTTTTTAGATTATGATTTCTTTGTGGTCTTATCTGTGTGTTGTACAAATGTCAGGCACATTGCTGGTATGTGTTTTGGGGCTTTTGTTTTATTATTTTCTTTTTTTTAAAGAGACAGCTATGGTTTTTGTTGCCAAGCTAGTGAGGAAAAGTGATAGTTCCGGTGCTGGATATTAAGATGCATTAAGTAAGTTTTATGCTGAGAATTTTATTTAAAAAGGCAAAAAGAAGTATGAGAAGGACTATTGTTGAAAATTATTTTGAAAAATCTGAATATGTTTGACTAATGGATGAATTAAAGTGAAAATGTTAAAAACCTTTTGTACCAGGTGTTACTACCTGAATATAGCTTAGGAAGTAAATATGATAACTATTAGAGGAGTAAATATGATTACATAGCTCTTGAATCAAATCGTTTAAGCTACATCAGAGATGATGGATAAATCAGTTGAATGCAACTCTCGTTACTTCCCATTATGAAACAAATCTTACTCTAAGATTAATGTAAATAGTAATACTGTGTGAAGCTTAGTCACTGGATTAAATATATGTAAATTTTGTGGCATCCTGTTCTGTTATGCTATCAGTCTCTTATGGTGACAATAATGAACAACTGATCTTACGTCCTTTAAAAAAAAAAAACACAAAAACTTTGAATTAATCTTCCTTTGAATTATTCTTCCTTCAAGCACAGGTAAAGGTTTCTAAATAACTCTAAGTTATTCTTTTAAGGTATTAATATGCTTTTTCTCATTAAAAAATCAGAAATAATGAAGGTTTTTAACGCATCTACTTGGAATCCTTGAATGTTTGTTCTTTACTGTTGCATTTTTGTTGTTTGCTTTCTTAACAGTGGACTTCTAGTAGAACCTAATAAAATTGTTTTAACTTAGAGTAACAATAGTTGAAGTGCGTTTGAGTAAAATGACTGACTTTACTTTTGTATGTAGTTTAGAATGTTTTCTTACTTTTATTTTAAATGGAAATAAGTTATAAATAGTTTGTTAAAGTAGTTGGTATTACATTTTCACACCTGCTTAATTTTGTGTTTGTAGAGCCAGAATGAAGACTGGGGAGGTTTGTCTGAGGATATCTTATGATTAAGAGCAATCTAAGGCATTAGCCCTTTTGACCCCCATCTAAATGATTGGTAACTACCAAGTTTACCATTTTGGTGGCATGGATTAAATGGGTGCTATGCAAAGACTGTTGCACGCAAAATTAAGTCCTTGCAAGGGTAAACAAAAATGGGTGATGGGTTTAACCTTCTGCAACACTTGCATGATGGTCTTTGAAGAGTGCTTTGAGTTTCCCATTTATTTTTCCTTTTTGTACTAACCGCATCAACTTGAAGAATGTGACTTCTACTAGCTTTCTTTTGGCGTTGATAATTAAGTGGGATAATGCAAGTTAGAGAAATGAATACCAAAACTAATCACTAAACAGATGTTTGGCTTTGTTTACTTAAAATCAACCCATGTAAACGTATATTTACTGAAAAATGAGCTGTAACATCTGCTGTGCAAAGAAAATGGGCCCTACAAAGAGTGGGTGCTGCTAAAATTGACTCTATATCTAGTGCCGGATGCTGCATGACAGAACAAAGCTTATTTGCATATATAGTGCATTGCAACATATTTTTTGTCCAGATCATAAGTGGATTATGTTGTGGCAGTCCAACTAAAAAAGGTAAGATTCTTTTAAAATAAGGCAAGCTTAAAACACATATGAAAATGATTTGCTCAGGAAAACATATTAGTCCACTGCATGTTGGATACTGTCATGTACAAGTAGTTCACTAAAACTGGCTTTTATAATTTAGAATTGCAGTAATAGACCTAATTTCATATGCAACTTTAGCTTTATAAATATAAGGATTTGGCTTCCAGACCAAAGAATTTTTATAAGAAACAAAAATATTTGTAGCATGTGCAAAATCAAATTCACTGTTTACCCCCCCTTCTTTAACCATTTAAAATTTACAGTGTGTGTGATACAGCTGCTGATTTTTTGAGAGTGGAGAGCGACTAATAACTTGCTTCTACATTAGAACTGTAGAATTAGAACAGACAAGAAAATTAATTCATTCAAAGCAGAATTTCTTATATGAATCTGGACTTGCTCTAAAACAACTAAAAGAAAACCTAAGTGCCGAAGCTTGATTTTTTTGTTTGTTTTTTTTTCACATTTTTTCCACCCATTCCTTTTTCCCCTGCTTCATGATAACAAGTTCATCTATGAAGAATGTGATTCTCATGGTAAGGCTAGTATTAACATTGACTGTAAAAGTTTGATGCTCATGATTAGCACTTTGTAAAGGATTTATTTTGGTTAGGACCTATGCTAAACATAGAACTTTTGCTCAGTTTAACTTTTTTTTGTTCTGTTAGACTGCTATGTAGACCAATTCTGGAACCTGCAAGCTCAAGCATACAGAATTCTGGGTGACTCAAATTTGCTTGCACTATGTCCATGGTTAATTCTATGTACGGGCACAGTTTTAGCTGAAGAAATGTGCCTTGTTCCCATTGATTTATTACCAGATGGCCCATGGAATACTTTCTACTGTACTTTTCCCTGGAAAGGGTGAAGGAATAGTCACTGTGTGGAGAGCTTAATTCCTGCTTGTCATGACTTCACAGAATTTGGGAGAAATGGGGATGGCATCTGCTGGGGGGAGTGGAGAGGGGCAAATAGATGGCTGCACATAAAGAGATACTGATGGTTTGCTGGCTGGAAGGAACTGCTGCTTCCATGGAGGTATGGAGATCTGCCCTGAAGAAAGATCAGTTGAGGTGAAGAGAGCAAGTCTGTGGGCAAGGGGAGGAGTTTGACTCATAAAGCTTCTGTGCTTGGATTATCCTGATATTTAACCAATGGGCTATATACTGCTTCAAATTACTTAATCTGTGTTACTTTAGCAAGTATAAACAAGTACTAAATGAATAAAACTTTGATTTTTGATGGCCATTTTGGAGAGATTTACTTAAACTAGTGTTGAGCTGTCCCAGTACCTCCTTACTTAGGTAGCTCTGTTGCGGCAAGTGTAATAAGTCACATATTCAGAAATAGTCTGTTCTGTGATATATTTGGTTAAATTTAAAGGGAAACCTTGTATAATGTTGAAAAATTTAACAGTGGTACATATAACTAGGCTGGGTGGAATCTGTTTATTGTGCACCCAACTCTTGCTTCTGCTTTCCTATTGGAGCAGAATTTACAGGTGTTAAAGTCATAGTTTTGAGTCAGGGTGCAGTTCCCTCAACACCTAAATCCATGCTGAGTGTGACTGCTGTTAAGAAGGCTAGTTCAGTGTGGTGGTGCTCCTGTTGATCCATGTGCCCTGGGGCCATGTGGCTCCTGGCTTATTGGCTGAAAACTAAGGACATGCAGGGGAGTGTGGGGAAGTGCCAGCAAGGGGTGGGGGGAGGGAATTGAAAAGCAAAATATAAGGCTGCTCATTTTGGCAGTGGCCTGCACTTTGATTTGCTAAAGCTGATGGTGTAACTTCAGTGGTTACATTTATTTTTAACTCTTGCCAGTATAGCTAAGGGTAGATTTTTTTTGTTGTTTTTTGTTTTGTTTTTAAAAAACTCCTAGTTCGCCAAAGTATCTTGTCTTGACTCTTACCTGCTGTGCATCCCCAAGTCAGTAGCTTAGGTAAGTTCCTGCTGCACCCCTGCTGTTGGCTTGAGTCATAGTTGTGTGGCAAGGAGCCTCAGCAGCACTACTGGCTCAGGGAATTTTCAGCTGTCCATTCCCTCCTCCTTCCATTTGTGCTAGAGAAATTATTTGAATGGGCATGCTAGAACTAGATTGCAGGTCCAATTAAAATGATCCAGTTTAAATTGCCTCTTTCTAAAAGCATATAGTCAGCAGCTTTTATTTTCCTCATTCACAACTTAGCCCTGCAAACAACTGTCTGAAAAACTATAAGAAGACACCATGCTGCAGGACAGGGAAGGAATAGGAGTGCTTAATTGTCATCAGCATGCAAGCTGAGTGATACTGGACATGACATGGCTGTTACAGCAGTATATTCTGGTCCTGCCTTCAAAAATACAGCCCTGCAGTTAAATAAGCAAAAGGGAATAAGTAATGCAAACCTATAGCTGCGCTGCAGTACTGGAAAAATTGGAAGAAAACTTTAATGAATCCTTATGTGTATAGTTTGGTAACCTGCCAAACATACAGACACTGTGGAATTATCTGATAGAAAAGAACTCAATGATTTGTAATAATTTTGGCTGTGGCTTCACAATATTCATTATTGTATTCATTAAAGTATTCATTAATATTGGTTTAAAGTATTTTGTGTTCTTGTGATGGGAAAGTGGAGCCTTCAGTGGATGTTCAGAACTGTCCTTACCCTTAAAGATTAGATTGTGTTAATTCTTTGGAGCTCTTTGCATAGCAACTAACTGCATTTCAGAGCGATTATCGCCTCTGATCCAGCAGATGAGAATAGCAAGGAAGAAGCTGGGAGCACCCACACCTACCCAGTTAGAGTACATAAAGTTTCCACTGATTTTTTTACTCTTGCTCTTGAGAAGGAAGGAAGTACAGGGCCACTGCTGATTGTATGTCATCCATTTCCTCTGGTCTGTTGAGGTGATGTGTTAAAGCCTCTGTGTGCGCATATGCTAGAATACCTTGCAGAATATCAATTGAATGCTGACTGATGCTGTTTCAGATTCTGCTTGAGTATTGTATTGACTAATTTGCACCAATCTTGAAGATACTTTGTTCTCTGTGTATAGGAAGTTGCAGACAAAATCTCTCCGTGGAGTTGGTATCAGTGTAGTATTATGTTCTCAGTTTTTGAACAGCCTCATAGTTAACAGTTGAATTTGAACACATCCGAGACCTCTTGGGTATTTCTAGGTTCTCTGAGAAACACATTGCTTTCCTTTGATAAGTAAAGTAGAATTTTCCCAATAACCATGTAATTAGAGTTTCTGAATACTTAGTTAACCAAAGATTGGGAAACAGATACTCCACTCTTTTGAAATCCTTGAAACCGCAAGTGAACTATAGCAATTTCCTAAAGCAGCCTCTCATTAGAAGTACTTTCTAATAAAGATTCAGAAGTAGAGTATAAATGTAATCGCTTCTGAAGCATTGCTAAAGTAGTACTCGTTAAATGTTAATCTCTTCCTACTGTGAAAACTTCATGTTTTAAAACAGAAACCCTCATCTTTTCCCTCTCCTTTCCCCATAAGCTGTTTTTGTAAAATTTTTCCTACACTACTGTGCATTCTGTGGTTGTGCTGTTTATTCTTCTAGTGTGGGGTTTGTTTAGATGATGGGGAGGGGGGAGCCAAGGGTTTCTCAAAAAGTAGTGATTATATTTTTCCCTGCAGTTTAACGTGACTTGTGTTTGTAGGGTTTGTGCTGGTTTTGATGGAAAAGTGAAACAAATACCTAAGCAAACTTTCCCTGAAAAAAGAGGCTATCCAAGCATTCATGAAGTCTATTTTGCTACTGTGAGAAGTGCTCAGACAGTAGAACATCAGCAGTACGAAACACTGAACTTCGGTTTGTTCAGTGTAGGCACACATTACTTCTTGTCTCAAATGCAGGAAATGAACTATTTTCTTGTCCACTACAGACATGAAATAACTTAAATTGCATCAAGAAAATTCAAAGTAGGTGTTAAGAGAATTTTCCAGCAGTAAGGATAATGAAGCATTTAAGTGGATTTCTTGGGGGCATTCAAGTCTGCGTGACTGGATGTCTTTAACAGATTCAGTATCTCTCAGGATTGCTGTAGGTATATTTGATCCTATTTGGGGGACTGGATTAAACTAAGTCCCTTCTAACTTTAGTTTGACTATGATTTTTAATTAGGTTGAATCATGACAAAGTTGAGAGAACTGTATACTCAAGGAAGAACGTCAGTTGGGTTGGGCTAGCTAAATATTTCTATTGACTCAAATCTACTCTCCACCACTTTTTTAATTCAGAAGTCTTAAAGTTTCAAAGAGTATTACTAGCTTTTTGAAATGAGTTGCAAACACAGATGTCAGTTTGAAAAAGATAGGCTCTAGGAACTTTCAAATATTGTGGAATTGGAATGTGCAAATTCTGTCCTTATTGATATTGTAGGGCTATTACTGTTTTGGCAAAACCAGGATCTAAGCCCTATGTATTAAAGTCAGATAAATGATCTACATCCAGATTTTTTAAATTAGTGATGATTTTTCAGAAGCAGTATTTTGTGATGTCGTCTACCATTGTATTTGCGCTGTAGGGGCATCATTATCCCTTCTGGCTGCTAGCTCCACTCATTCCTGAATTCATTAGATCTGGATAGCTTAGCCACTGTTTTAAAGAGGTGCTCTACAGGCTCAGGTGTTGTCAGATGTCTGCAGAGTCCCACAAAAGGAAGGTAACGTAGGTGTTGATTATAGAAGTTGACATCTGTTCTTTTCTCTTGGGTATGTTTTTTTGGTGTTCAGACCTGCGGGCTAACTGCTCTGGAAATGGTATAGCAGGGAACACAGTAGGAAATTTGGCAATTTATAGTTGGAGCATGTGAGAAAATGCAGTTCTCTGAAAGCAAATAACACTTGCCAAAACTTTATTACTTTTCTATTGTTTGGTTGCCCATAGTGCTGGTCCCTCTGTGTGTGTGATGTTCTGGGATGTCCTCAGTGGGCTGTAGACGTCTGACTGAAACTGCAAAGTTTTCTGTCTTGCAATATTGCTTTGTTACCACTTCATATCTCACAGTTACTCTTCTCTTCTTTTTAATCTTTGTTTCACCTCTAGAATGTTGGTTTATTGATAGTCTAGTTGTGTTGTGGTGTTCACATGTTTCATAGGTTCAAAAGCTGCCAGGAGTGAAACCACCACTTTCTTCCTGTTGTTCTTTGACAACCTATTTTACGTCATCAGTAGGTAATAAGTTTGTGTCAAGATGAGACGCTAATCCCATAACAGTAACTGAGTCAATAATGTAATTTATCATTTACCAAAATTTTCACATTAAAGATGCTTACTTCCTGAAACTGTAAATCATTGGAAATATGAACTAAACAGGAAAAATTTGACTTTTTAGATTGTAATAATGTGCCGTTTTTCAGCTGTATTCATAAATCTGTATTGTACAGGCAGCATGAGTAAAGCAGAAATTTTCCGTTATTATCTTTCTAGGAACGTTTTGCCTGTGGAGGCCTCAGCAGTTAGAGTTACTCTTTCCTGTTTTGTCAAAGCTCCTACTACTTGGGGCTATTACTCTATACCATCACCCCACAATTTCCTTCACCAGGGAATATGCCTCAAATCTCCTGCATTTTGATGTTTAGTGTAGGCTAACACTTGGTTTAAGTAGCAAGAGAGCTTTTAAGAGCTACAATTCATATTTGTGTTTCACTATCATACACTAAAATCTTTTAAGTTATACTAAAAATCACAGCAGACTTCATACAATTTCCAACTGTCACTGAGTTATAGGTGCTGTTGCTTGAGAACCACTAGATTTGTAGTTGGCTTGTTCATAGTAATTTTAAATAATTAGTATAAAATATTATTCAGATTCCTGTAGGACTTCTAGGGTATGTTTATTGGGGAGATTTGTAATTGGAGATTATAATTTAAAAATTCAAGTTTGAACATTTTGTCAATAAAGTGAGGAGGCAATATTCCTTTAAAAAAATACATGCGACAGAGGTGACTGTTAGGCTTAGAAGTCACAGGTACTTTCTCAGTCCTAAGACTTTCTTCTGCAGTTTTTGGGGGGGCTGAAATAGATTTAAGATTTTAATTGGTACATAATGAAAGATGGTAACTGACATGCAGAGGGTTTTCTTTTTCTTTTTTTCTTTTTTTTTCTCCCAGAAAGTATTTAATTGGTTTATCTGGGATTGATACTCCTAAATTGCTTTTACTCTGTTAAAAAACTTCCTTATCTGTCTTTAGGGCACTGATATGCATACAAAAACTTTGAGTATTTTTTGCTTTCTAACTCATCTTTCTACAGATTGTTTACTCATGCCAGTAATATAAGAGTTAGTGCTAACTTCAGTGGCATAACTCAAAAGCAGAGAAAACATTCCCTACTATGAAAGGTGTCTGAGATACCTCCCATCTTTAAACAGGCACTCCTTTTTAGAAGGATACTTTCTTTCTTAAATAATTCCATTGCTGCACTACACTGGTACAGTGCTGCTCATAACTGCATTCTAGAGGCCTCTTACCAATTTATGTTTATCACAGTGGATATGGTAGGTGATGTCAAATGGTAGCCAGTAGTGGATGTCTACCAAAGAGCCTAAAACTGAGCAAATATGTAGTGATACATTTCTGGAACAGTTTCTCAGGCTCTCAAACATTTCTTGGCTCAGAAGAAGCTCTGAGCTTACATAATACCGTAATTACAATGTGAAGTTCTCCTTTATGTTGGTATATCCAGCATGTAAATTTATGGAGGGAGTAAAACCATGGTGTTTTTTTTCCCAAAAAAGTTCAGAGTAGTCAAAAATAGAATACTATATTTCTGTATCAATGTCTTTTTCATGTTAGAGGTAAAAGAGTGAGATAATCTTTCTTGTTTTTTTTTCTTGCATATCTGTCCATCTTTGTACTATGTGTAAGAATGTATACATTTCTTTTGTAGCCACGTCATGAATACTTTAATGTCCCAGTGTACTAAATGACTTCATTCATCATGCATGCAGAATTTCAGAGGAGATAGACCTGTGACTTACTCATGGCAGAACATTATCCTCAGCTTGGTGAATCCAATCATCTTGAATCCAATAGAATATCACAACCATTCTGTGCTGTTGTACTCTTCCTATTCCTCCTCTGTTTTACAGTGTTGTCTCTTCACATGTCTCATCTCAACAAAACTTGTTCTTGTTGGCGTATGGTTTAACTTTTTTATTGTGTGTAAGTTTGAAGTCTTGTGTTTAAAAGTTCTGTAGAATTTTCTAAGCTAAACATCTAGATATTGCAACACTTACACTGTAAACATTACTTGACCTGTATTTAACTTTTAAGTAAGTTGTATTGGTATTTAAACATACAATTAAAACCTGTAGACTAAATTAATATTTACAGAGAGACTAGTGATCTGAAGGAATAGCACTATGTGGAATGTGCATACATACAAAAGTGTTAAATGAAGTTGCACATAATTCTACACAGACCCTGCATCTTAAGTGCAAAGATGCACATACCAGTATCCTTTTCTGACACTGACACAATAGCATGACTTACGTTACAAAGAGCAGGAAGACTGAATTGGTTAGGGCAAAGAAAGTGACTGATATAGATCTGCAGGTTACAACATTTGTATTTAAATATTGAAAACACTGGTGTGAGTAGTTGAACAATTGCTACTACTGAAAGAGAGGACAATTTCATTGCTTTGCAAATGGTTAGAATTGGAAATGTTTTTTTATTCAGTCCATTGATAGCATATTTGAAATACTAGTCTCCATTAATTGGCACTTCCATTTTTAAGTACAGAATAGCATGTATATCGAAGAGAACTGCCACACAGATAAATATTTAAATTGAAAGGTACTTATCATGGGTGTAGGCAGAGTGAGAGGGCATATATTGCATCCTCTCTTTGCCTAGTAGAAATAAATATTTTGTTACCTAAAACTGACTCATTTTTTGAAAATTGTGTAATTATCAAGGAGCTGGTTATTGAAACTAACTGCAAACAGCTAGTTCTGCAGTCGATATGTGGTAATGCACTACCTTTCAAATGTTAAACTGACCTAAAAATGGGAGATTTAGGGGGTGGGACGTTTGGATTAGACCTGCAGCAGCATTCTGAAGTCTTGTAGAAAACAAGATCATAGGAGTGGTTTTCCATTTCCAAGGTTGCTTCATTGTTTGTAAGACATTAACAATGTTTGTGGGTGTCTGGGTAATGCTGCTTTAGCCTGCATTATTTCATGCCTGTTGGCTTAAAATGCTGTGCATTGAGCTGTAATGAGATGCTGTTTTTCTTGTTATCTGTATACAGCTGCTTGCTTCTAAATGACTAGGTAATGAATTAGCTTTCCTGGCATGTTTGAAATAAAGTATTGCATGCACTTTTGTCTCATGTGAATGGCTTTTTTCCTCATCTGTGTTCTGATATATTTTAAATTTGCATTGTTTGCCGTGGGCGATTCTAAGCTGCAGGTAGTGTGTAATACTGCAAAATGTATTCTGTAACAATTGGATAAAATGTGTTTGGCACTTCCTAAAACAAATAACATGAACAAAACATAATATTCATTCTGTTTGTTTCTTAAAAGTCATAATTGATTAAATTATTCTAGCGAAACACTTTAGTTTTTAGATGTTCCTTTTGAGAATATATTGTCGAACTGCATGCAAAAAGGCATGTATGTGCAAGATTACTGCTGTAGTGCTAGAAAATCTTACTGAGTTTTACTGTTTTACTGGTGAGGTCTGCCTATAGACAAGTAGCTAATGTCCTTGAAATACATTGCTTTAAATTCATTGTCAACCAAAGCCTTTGATTTATTTGATGAAACTTCATCTTGATTTGAGTGATATATCTGGTTGCAACTTTCAATAGGCAATGGAGTCAATAATAATACTAAACTGCTCTGAAGATAGTAGCAGAAGTCCTTCGTTATTTCTTCATATATTCGTATGAATATCATATGTTCACTGAACAACTCTTTTTTTCAGGTAACTTAGCAAATATCCAATTTCACCACTAAGTAACTGTAAATGTCCATTGCTATCTAACCAATTTAAAACTTTGAAATGTTGTATTTTATTACAAATATTTTCAAGACCCTAAAATTTTTGAAAAGTCTTATTCCATTTGTTTTATAACTGAGTTCTGTTACTATGGTTGGCTAAAGAGTGTAGGATTTTCTACATTAAATGCTTACAGTTAGTGGATGCAGGAGAAGCATATCATCTACAATGAATGCAACTAAGTCATCTGAGAATACTACAAGTTATAGTAAAAACTCTAGTCCCTCTTCAAGCAGTGTTACCTAATGGGTGATATGTTAAAATACACATTAATGCCTGCCATACTGTTTTATGTTATCAAGGTCACTGCAGTTCTAAGAATATTTAAATATTGCATCAGTGAGAAAACACTACATTTTTAATACATCCAGTATCTTGTTTCCAGTTGTTACTTGCCTTTTCTTGGAATTTCTTATTTGCTGATGGATTTTGGAAGCCAGTGTTAATCTCCAGCTGCTCAGCACTGGCCTTTTCCAAGCACTGACATACTTTAAAATGAAGTTACCTTTAAAATATTTTTTCTTTTAACACTGAATCATCTTATACATGAATTAAATTGAATGAAGATTGTAAACTCGATCACTCTGTGCTATGTAAGTGAAGGTTGATAGAGACTGTCTAACATTCTGGTTTTATTTGCAAGATTTAAAACTTTTAAGTATGTGGTTTACTGACAAATTAGCTTTTTTTAAAAGAGAAATATTTAGAAAGCAGTTGAAAAATATTGTTTGCTGCTTTAATTGTTATCTGGCTTTTTTCCTGCTTCATGACATGTCTTGTTTTAGGATGCTAAAGTAAGTGTATTCATACTCTGGATGCTAAAACGGCTTATGTTTTCATAAGGACACAGTATCCCTTTTATTTGTTATGATATTGCCAATAATTATGGAAATGGACAGCTTAATCTTTCTAATCAGACTGTATTTTTTCAGATGCTCTAGGAATAATAAATACAAAACTGATGATAACCCTTTTGAGTTTTGTGTAAAACTAGTTGCTCTGAATCTAAACAAAGCTTTCATTTTAAGGCTAGAATTAACCTTGAGCTTTATGCTGGTGTAGAATAATACATTCCAAATTCTCACAATTCTTTCACTTCCGTAGTTGTCAGTTTATTGACATCAGATATACAGAGGTACCTTGATCTGGTTTTATGAATTAAATAAGCACCATTGCACAAAATCTAGGGTTTAATAAAGAGTTTAAGGGATACCGTATCTAAGTTGCATTGGTCATTCCATTTATCCACTTACTCATTCCTAGCAAATTTTTGAGACCCATTAAACAAATTATCGCAAAAAGCACTAACTGACTCCATCGCAAGGTGCTTCCCGTTCCCTCCCCAGTTCATGCCTCTTACTGGATTGTGATTTGTTCCCTGCTGGTACATCTGAATTGCTTTTTTTATTATGCTTAAAGGCAGTAAAATCTACCAGCTTATTCTGTGAACCATGACAATCTAATTAACAGCTCTTTGAAAAGTGCAGCTAATACCATGTTTGCAAACTGCAGTGCTTTTATATTTTCTTTTTTTTTTTTTTGGCTTCTCATTTTTGATTAAGCATCTTCCATACTAACTCTCATATATGATACTGTTCAGTAGGAGCACAGGATCCATTTACCACTGTCTCGAATTTTCCCTCCACAGGAAGCAGAGACCCCACGTAGTGTACTTGAAGAAATTGGATTGACATAGATCTTCTCATCAGCTGATGACATCTCAGTGTTTCATACTGTAAATGTTCACTGCCTTCATTGTAATGTTTAGCTAATAGTGTAAGATGCTGTTTGTCAGTATTACTGTTTTGCTAAGCTGCTTCATTCAGACCTACAAGAAAAATACTCCTTTGAAAAGGGAACAAATTAAAGTCCAAAAATCATAAACAAAAGGGAATTAGAATTAAATATAAACATCTCTTTTCACTGCATTTATAGGATAATTGCATTTGACTTCAGTAAGTGTACTGTTTTTTATAAGCAAATGACTTCAGGAACTAAATACATCATGACGTGGCGTATCTAAATGAAAAGAGACTACATGGATAACTTTAAAATGTTACAGTGTAGCACTTCTGTTTATGCAACCAAAGACTTCAGTTCATCTACATTTTAAGTCGACGCTTGTGATAATTCTGCTTTATTTCAGTTGATACATAAAGATTGGAAATAACTGTTTACTACTGAATTTGTCATTATACCAAAGAATCCTGTTAGGATCTACTTGTCAAACTGGTAAAAACTGTTAAGGTGACATCACTTTTAGCAAGAAAACTGCAAACTGATCATTCATGAGAAATTAGTGTTTTTCAGTGTAATCATCTTGAGTAAAACTGTGCAAGATACTATATGATAAAGGGGAGGCATCCAGTAAAAAATACTATCCTTCCAAATAAGGAAATTCCTTTTAAATCTGGTATTAGCTTACTCTGAACATAAACAGAAAAAGGGAACTAGCCTTTCTAACTGAACAGAGGGGTGCATAATGAAAATGAGATAATTTTGATGAGGGAAAAGAGAGAACTTAACAAAAGGGACGTCTCATGTTTTTATTTCAGACTCTAGAAACTAGTTTGTATTTATTGCTGTTTTATAGTTACGCTTTAATGGATGTATGAGCGCCTTTAAAAAAAACACTAAGTGATCAGCTTCATTTTTACTACTTTTCATGACTTGCATCTTATACACAGGTGATGCATCCCTTATGAAACTACCACTTGGTGTATAGTACAACTAACTAATTTATATTGAGAACCCTTAAAAATTAGGCTTGTATACTAGAGTCTTAAACTGCAAATTGGGCAAAGTTATATTAAGTAATATTTTGACACTTCTAGCAGGCTTTCAATAATTATTCACTGAAAGTATTTTCACTTAAGGAAATTTCAGTACTGTACGCTTTTCAGTTTTGAGAAGGTAGTGCAGCAGTTTCAGGTAGCAAAGTTCCCCTGTGGGTATGTGTAGTCTCCTACAATGTGAGGATTTGCTTCCCTCTCTTCTCCTCCCTCCTCCCAGTGATTTCACTGTGGAAGTCAATGTTTTGGTTTGTTCACTGTATAGTGTCACATATGTAGGTCATATTTTCATAAAACTTAACTTTAGCATTGTTGCTGGAAGCAGTCATTCCCTGCTTGCACAAGCCTATTTATACAGCCATCTGGAGAGCTAGACTGTAAATGCGACCTAGGTTAAAATTAACCCAGCAGTTCCCTGATCCAGATCACAGTATAAATGATTGTGGCAGCAGAAGGGATGAGGCAGAGGCCAGGCCATGGGGGCCTGAGCCTGGCTGGGGCAGTACATGTTAGAGGCAGTGCCAAGGTAGGGCTTGTGAACTTGCAGCTATACAGTTTTCATGTCTGGACATGCCATTCCTGGGATTTAAACCTACTTGATTGCTAGAGATCATGTTTAACCTAAGGTACACAAAAGCAGTGTTTTGCATTTCATCAATGTACAATGTGCAGGGATAGGTTAGGTTCAAGCAGTATTAGGATGACCCTACGTGTGATACTGAAGTGGTTAAGTTACCTTAATTTAAGTAAAACCTGAAGCAATTTTTTATGTATTAAACATGTTTTTAAATTTTACATGTCACTTGTATGTGCTTGGCTGGATTAAGCTTTGTTGTGATTGTGACAAATAAGCTGTTTGACCTCTGTCTGACTATCACATTAGTTTAGTCATAATAAATGTCCATTTTTACACCATTGCTTTGTGTCTATATGCAATTATTAATTTTTTTCCGGAGGAAAGAACAGGCTACTCAGTACTAGCTTAAAAAAACAGAGGGAAATTTTATTAGTGCTTAACCTGCTCTTGAGCACTTTATTAAAAAAATGTGCGAATGTACTGTGTCCAAGATTAGTTATTTACATCCATTTAAATTCTACAGAAAGCAATAAATTAGCAAGTTTTCGGAGGGCTTATCACATTAAACATGAAATCTATCAAAGCAGATGTTTAATTGATGTGGTAGTACCAGTTCATTTGAAAATTAAAACTAACCATGTGTTGATTGAGCATTTTCTGGATCATACAAACTTGATATTCAGTTCCTTACATGGAATTATGAACAAGTCAATGCAACATTCACAATCCTAGCTTCAACCAAAAACTTCTCTGATGAATCTGTTCTCACACTTTCTAAAAGAACTGAACTGGTAGACACATTATCAGCAAGAACATAGGGAAAGTTTACCCTCTTAGGGCATTTCTTGAATCTAATGGGAAATTAAGATTTTGCTGCTTAGTTTTCCTGTCTTATCTGAACCCCCCTGCTTCTCTCAGAAATTAAAGAATCCACTACAATTTCTAAATTGTTTAGTCAGGTGATTATTTTGAGTGTCTTCAGCTTCACTGTTGAATCTTACAGTCCTTGTTAAATTGAAAAGGCCCTTCCTAAATATCTGCTGTTCCTTTTGAGTTTGTAACTCTATGATGATAGTCACCCTACGGCTGCCTTTGTTAGATTACTGTGTTCAATGGGTTATGCTTGTAATGGGTGCTTTCTAATCAGTCTCATAGTTTATTGAACTGTAATTTCTCAATGTCATTTCAAAGTATTTTTTTTTGTATCAGAGAATGATATTGCGTCCAGCTAACTGATACATCAGTGCTGAACAGAAGGGTATGTGGAGTAATAGGGGACTTCCTTTTAATTACAAAGAAATCACAGACTCACAGTGAAAGTATAATCAGCTGCACTCTTTAAATGATGTAGGCAAGTAAATTAAGTTTTAAGTTATTAACTAGCATAGATTTTCACATTTTTGCAAGAACTGCTGATCCAGAACAGGAACCAGTATCATCTCTAGCAGGCTTTTGTATTTCTTTTGAAAAATAGTGCCCCCAAGAATGATTCTACTGGTATAGGTTTTTTTAAACCTATGGGGTTTAAACCTATGGGGTGCTTTCTGATAAACCAAATGTGGTAATGCAAAACTAAATCTGAGAAGGACTTCCTAGTGAAGGAGATAAAGCTGGAAAGTTATTTAGGATGTGTTTCAGACTGTCTACCTCTCTAAGCAGAGGAAAGGCCTTTTCACATGTGTGCTTGCTTCCTCTCAGTAAAAGCAAGTCTTGCATTCAGCGTGTGAACATGGACTAACCCTTCTGCCGCAAGTGTGAGGGTAGCCAGCTGCTCTGGGCAAGCACTGCTGGCACTGGGGAAAGGGAAATCATATGGAAGCAGTCACCAGTGTGAACTCAAGGGCAATGCTGCTGTTGGGCTGTAAGCCTGTCCCTGCTGCCTAAACACTGCAAGGCAGTAATGCTTTCTGTGCTTATGAAGTATGGTGCACTTACAGCAGGGCCTACCATGCTGTCTTTATTCCTCTTCTGGTTTTCGAAAACTGCTATCCTACTTTCAGGCTTGAGCACACACTGTACCTTCGACAGGAGAAAGGTGGGAACAGCTTCTGCTCTCCCTTCTGACATTGCCTTTCAGGGATGTCTAGTCATAATCATCCGTCCTCCAGGCCCTGGTGCTAAGTGCCCCATTGCTGCCCCAAGCCACTTCTTGCAGCTCTGCATCAATACCTGCTTTTGCAATCAACCTGAAGCACCTAACTGATCCTCTAACTGCTCCTGCAGAACTTGTGATCAAAAAAAAAAATGTTTTTGAAAGCCACTGCTTTAAGCAGTCATTGAGAAAAATAAACTTGGCCAATTCATTCTGTAAGGTCTGCTTATGCAGAATAATCCACAGTGCGAACAAGCTATTCCTTGCAAATTTAAATCCTTTCTGTGTTCTTCTGGGGCTTTTCCCCTTTGGAAAAAAGAATTAAGCTTAACATTTAAGAACTTCTAGTCTCTTTGTCTCTTCAGAATAAATAGCTCAGCTAACAAGGAAACACAAAACCATGCATATGACTCGCTACTTAAGCTTATTATGAAGTAGGGAAACAATACTGAAATATATGAACTTTGAAGTTAGAAAACTGGTTGAATTCCAGGTTTCATGCTAACAAATGCATACCAAGTGTCAGATCTACAGCACACAATTTCTGTGTATTAAACAGATTGCATGTGAAAGTGAATTATAATTACAGCTACCAATCCTGTGCTGCATGGGTACATGGGTATAGCCAGTAATTTTGGATCCAGATCTCAAGTAAAAAGCTGAAGCCTCAGCCATTGTAGTAACAGAAATAAAGTATATTTTAATTGTTTACATGCATCTCTGAGCAAGCTTTTTATTGTAAGATTTAAAAACAAACAAAAAGAAAGAGCAGCTCAGCTTCCCAGATCCCATTACAAAACTCTGGGAATGAGCCTAATTATCTATGGAATTCTCACATGGGTCTTAGTTGGCACTTGGTTTCTAATCCCACAGAGGCTTACTTTGCTCATTTCACCTGACTTGTAACAGAATTTCATAAATAAGCATCCCATCACCCATTTCACTTCTGTCTGATCTTGGTGATTAATTTCCCACAGATAATGCTTGGCAATAGCCTGCTGCATGACACAAGAGGATATACAACGTACTGCAGGAGGGCTCCTTCCCTTTGAAACAGAGAGCATATATTACATCTTCTACCTGAGAGACGCAACCAGCTGGCTAGGTTACCAGAATATTAGTTATGGGAAGCAAGGCAGCACCAGGGAAAATGAGTATCTTATTAGCCTGTTGGTGATGTGTCTCAGCAGGTAGGAAATACCAGTTCAATTCTACTTCAGGGAATTGAACCTGAGTTTGCCACAGTCTGCGTTAAGTGCCCGAACTAGACATGTGAGCATCTAGGCAGAAACTGAAGCCTTGGGGAAAATCTGTCCTTAAAAGGTCCAGTCAGAAAAGATACAGTATAAGAAACTGGTTGTCACAAATTTTTCAAATATAATTTAAAACTTGGTGCTGTCTATCCTTCAAAATAGGCCTTTCAAATGAAGTTACATTATTTCAAAAGTTATGCTATTAAATTACAATTCCTACATCTGTTAATAACTAAAACATTTAATCAAATTAACTAAGCTACAATTCTGCCTATAGTTATGACAATATATAGTCAAAGTCGGGTTTGAACTGAACATCAATATATAGCACTTCCGTTGTATTACTCCATATTGGACAACAGTTACACATGAAAGGAGGAAAATGTATAATCAGCATGCTAGGTGCAGTATGCATTTAGAAAAGCAAAAATATATATATATATATATATATATATTTATATATCCAGAAGCAAATGTTCACTCTACCTATCCTGGGGGAAAAAAGTTCTTGCTGTGAGGAATGCTATAGTAAAGTTTGGATATCCAGATTTTCTACTGGAATTTATGCTAAATTGTTGAAGCCATAACAAATACCTATTCGGGAGTATTTCCTGTCTACTTTAGGCTTCTAACTTAGGTGGTCTCAGCTGTACCCTAAAATTCTTTGGAAAGGCTGAAGAGAGGGAGGTTCCTCTGCAGACAGTTCAGAGCACCTGCACCTTAAAGTGCCAAGAACTCTTTTGGGAGATACTCACTTCTCTCTCTGAATATATAAAGATGCCTAAGTTAAATACCTGAAGTTAAGCAGTGTGAAGTACAGTTCATTTAACAGCACAAGTTCATTTAACAGCACAAATTTTTCATTCAAAATCGAAGAAATATTTATAAAGACTTTGCTAATTACAGTTACTTTGCTAATATAGCTGTCATTTCAAAAAAGTTTTGTCCTGATAACTTCATTTTTATATACCCTACTCTCCACCTTGACTGCAGGGAAGCTAGGCAGTAGGGTGCCTGAAACTTGTTTATAAAATAAGCCTAAAAAACACTTTAACCAAGCCCTCCTCCCACAAAAACTGAAGTATTATCTCAGGTATAAATCCTTTAGTTTCTTTAGCCACTCTGCAAGATCTTTGCAATCATCTTTAGCCTTTGCTGCTACATTTGCATCTTCAGTTACCAGATTTACACTTTTTCTACTACTGCATCAAAAGTTAGGCAGGTTGTTTTCAACAACAAATGCTATACAACAAGGAGTATTTTCTGTTTTCACTCCAGGATTACAAGTGCATGGTGTCCACTCTTAGTTGGGGATTAAGGTACTGAATAAAGTGATTGTTCTTCTGTGTAATTCCTACTTAATTTTGGTCAACTGCAATCCTTACAGGCAGTTAGCTCAGCAGCTCAGTCACAGGAGAGAGAATAATCCAACAATTGTGACCACAAAGCTCCTACTGGGCAAGTACTGTACAATAAAACAGTGAGGTTTCTTCTGTGCTGGAGCTTTAGATCCCTTTTCTCCAGCTCATAACATGATTACATTTACTTTGTCTAGAACAAGATTTCCCATAAATATACGGTAAATATATATGGCTGTCTTTTACAAACTTCAATTTGCAGTATGCTGTGGTGAGAATTTACAGCACACTGGCTGTTCTGAACTAACTCCTTATGGGGACAGTGAACACTTAACACACACATAACACAGAAATTAGCATATACCAAATAAGCTTTACTTCTCTTTCTATTTTGTACTCAGTACGCATCCAGATGTTGCAGTAGTTCAGAGGGACAGAGTAGCTAGAGTACTTGACATTCACACCTTAATAGGACTTAAACTTTTAATTTTCTGAAGCTTAGCACACAATAAACTAGGTTCCTTTATTAGGAAGAAACTGATTTTAATGTGCAAGAACACTTTATTTGTAACTCAAATATATCTGGTGCCCTATTGGAGAGATTTCTTTGTCAGCTCTAGGTTTGATCAATTAGCAATTTCTAAAAGTAATTCTCACTTTGTTTTAGGAGTTTCACTATTTTTTCCTCTGCTGCTTGATCTCTTTTTACCCCTACTCCTGGATCGAGAAGAACTCCGACTTCTGCTCTTACTGCGTGTTCGACTATGACTTCTGCTGCGACTACGACCTCTCCTCTTCCTCCCTCTGCTGCGGGATCTCCTCCTTTCTCGACTTCTTGACCTGCCAGACCGGCGTCTTTTCTTGCTTTTGCGGCTATTTTTCTTTCTCTCAGATTCTCCATTTCTCCGGTAAGAATGTTCTGGGCTAGGGCTGGCCCTTCTCCTCGACCGGCTGTAATAGTCATCACGATGGCTTGTTCTGTTTCTCCTTTCAGAGTTTTTAGACAACTGATTAGTCCGCTCAGGAGAAATACGTATGTCTCTATTGGCCTCCCAGAACTCATTGTTTGGATTTTTGAATACATGAAGAAAGTTGCAGTGTTTCCCTCTTGGACACTTCTGCCTTTCAAATAAGCCTGCAACAGATTATTAGGGTTTGCCTTTTTTTTTTTTTTTTTTTTTTTTTTTAAGTCTATCACAAACAGAACATAAATGCAATTATGAACCAGGCCTAACTATTGAATTTGTTCCTTCATTATGTGCCTACTGGAAAGAAACTTAATGCATTGCATTTTGCTTCTTGCAACAGAAAAAAATGCATCTGAGGATCTATCAATTCAATTCATGCAAGGTTATTTTTACAGTAGTTGCTTTTCTAACTATTAACTTTCTAACATGTATTTAAACTAGCTACTAAGGCTTTAGTTTAAAACATTTTTCATAAATAATTTTACTACCTTAATCTTCCTAAGAATGTAAAGAAATCAAACCTGATAGTTACTGCTAAGAACTGTTGATGGTTCAAAAACTGTTGCTGTGTTTGGAAGAGATACATTAGTACTTCCTGTACGCTAATATATGCAAAGCTAGGATCCAAATTTTCTTCTCCCATCCAAGATACATCTACTAGGATGACTTGGGCACTTAGGTGACACGGTATGTATACTCCCTTTCCTTTCTAAATCTACACAAGCAAGTGTTATTTGTCTTCCAAACACAAATGAAACCGAACTGCAACATTAGGTGGTTCTGAAAGCCACAGGCCAGTTCTCTCCTTTTCAGTAAAGTCTTTCAGTAGCAAACATTCTCTTTTCTAAGTGTTTGTGACTCACCACATATAGCAGTCTTCCATCTTGTCACAGGACAAAATTCACAATGAAGCTGTCGTCCTGCGTACCATCGTCCACTGAATAGAGCAAGAGCTGCCTGACAATCCTTTTCCCTTTACAAAGAAAAAGCAGCATGTAACATTACCACTCTGTGATATTTAAGATGTCACTTACCAATTTGGTGATCCCATTACAGTGCGAGAATGAACTGCACAGATTATATAAACAACATTCATTACTGTGCTCTGGACTTTAGTTGTAAAATTTGGTAAGACTGCAAAGTACTTACGTCTGATACTGGACATACACATTTCCTCGCAGGTGAGGTTCATAGTTGCAGCTAACCTAAAGGGAATGAAACAGTAAGTTAGGGCAATTGAAGACCTATGCTATACCACAGCTCAGGTATGTGGAGTTGGCAACCATTCTGATTTATGACAGCATAGCAATATAAACATATACATGATTTGCAGTTCTTCTGATCTGAACACTTAATTTTAGTCAAATAAAAGCACTGAAGAAAAGCCCTTCTGGTTTACACCTGAATGCTTCCAGCATTTTGCTTTGATTAACCCTGGGACCTCTGCTTCATTTAGTCTACAAGACAGCCTATAGGCTGCTGTCTTGCACTTAAGTCTGCACCAACCCTACTGAGCAACAGCCAAATCCTGCTCTGAAAACAATTATTAGTATCCTCATTAGCTTTTATGTGGGATTCATTACAGTAAAAGAATCTTTAGAACAGTTTAGCTACACAGTGCCCCTGCAAGATGAGCTAGAAAAGCTGAAGTCACAAGCATTGAATGTCCAATTCTGAAACATTTTTCATAAGAATTTAGTGTTCCAAGTATATCTAAATATCTTGAAAATACACAATTTTACTTCTAAAAGCTTGTTACTAATTGCCAGGGATTCTGAGATGGGCAGGCCCAAGCAGGCTAGAACACAGTTCTTCATGGCAGAAGTGTGAGACCAGCTTCTTTTGTCTCCAGTCCTTTTCCTATTTCCACACCAAATGAGGCAAACAGCTTCTTTCATCGCTGAACCCTGATTCACCCTCAGAGCACAGGATTAGGCAATGGCTTCCAGAACAACAGCATGCAATTATATAATGAAATATTACAGAACAAGTAGATGAACTATTTGAGATAAATAACAATGTCAACACAAGAACAAGCAAGAATGACTTTGCCATGGACACATTTAGGTGCAAAACCACAAGAATTGTGTTTTGTCAGGATCTTCCAGTAAGATTCGGGAATAGCGCTCCAGAGAGAACAACAGGAATAAAACCCCAGGCTACTTTGGAAATGGTAGTCCCTTGAAAGAAAGGCATGTATAATGTGATTCCAAATGGCAGCAGAGATTCTGCTCAGTCACAGCTGAGATCCCTGCAGCCAACACTCAATTTCTAAGCATCTATAATAAAATGAAAATGCCCACGAGAATCAAATTACAGTTGCACAATTACTTCAGAAGCTGAGAAATGCCACGGTAAAAACTCTTACTTGATTATTAGCTATACAGACCCAAGTACATGCAGCTTAACAGATACTTACATATTACACGACAAAGATGAGCATAAAACTCAGATCTTCAACTTAGTAAGACAGCATTTCAACCCATACTCCACTAAGACTCTATATCCCACCTGATAGGATGGAGCAACATTTGCTAATATTCCATGAGTCAAAATAAGGAGGAGATACTCTTCCACACAAGTGGAGCTTTCTTACTTATAAAGCTCATAAATACAACTATTGAAAATTCTTTTCTGCTTTTTGTCTTGTACTTTTTCTACTTAACTTTCCTCTTGCTTGAAACGCTAATAAAAATCTCAATTCTGAGGCAATTGTCAATAGCAAGAAACAAAAGGAAAAAAGGCACTGCGTGCCTCCTGGTGACTTCATGGAAACATTCAGGAGTGGCAAGCAGAATGGGATGCTGCAGTAGATTCTGCTACAAGGATATTTCACAATCCAAGCTACACCTTTTGCGGCAACCTGTGACCGTTAATACACATCATTAATCTCCGAGGTCTCCATTTCCACCTTCTTCCCCCGTAAGAAATCAGAATATAAATGTGGAGAATTCAGGAAAGATTCAGCAAACCAGGTGCATAAACTCAGGATGGATGAAATATCTCAACGCCATTTATATAATATACCTTTTTCTAGTACAGCCAGTTCAAATTAATTCCTGCTACTGAAATATCTACTACCTTTCCAGTTCATCATCATCTGGGTTTTTTATTCCAACAGTCCTAAAATTACATTCTTTAGATGTATACTCCAAATACATTTTACACCCCCACTATTTCATTCCTTAGGCATAGCTTTAAGTGGCACACATGCAATAGCTGACATACATTTATATTTTCTAAAAGTCCAGTCCCTAGGCCCTCTGGGGTCAATCACAGGCTAAGTAAAGAGGGCACTGTGAGGTAAGTGGATTATTGAGCTGCATGCATATCCTGCAAATTTGCCTCAGCATAAGATTTTTATAAAAAGTTTGGGGGTGAGGGGAGAGAAGATTTATCCAGAATAAGACGATACTCCAAAATGGCAGTGACAGGTGCACAGGTGCCATAAGAAATGCACAGTTTGTATTAAAGATACCATATAGTTCTCTAATGTACACGGAATTTAGCTATGGCATGCTGCATGGGACTCCAGCTAAGACTAGTAAAACACACCTTACATGACGCATGTTAAAAATTTAACAAGCTGCTGCACTCATATGCATACCTTGAATTGAACAACCTTCCCCACATTTTGAAACTCAGGGAGAACGTCCTCATAGAACTCCAAGAACTGCTGGTAGGTCTCCTCGTCACTGTATTCGAGACTCGCGTCCGTGTCATAGTCGTCTCTCCGGCACTGCTCCATGCCAAAAGTAAGGAACATTCCTCGGACAAGTAGCGTCTTACTAGATGTTGGATAGTTATGCTTGCGAGAACACCTGGATATTTGCAGTAACGGAAGAAAAATGAAAGATTTTCACTTTCAGCAAAAGCTGCACCCGTTCAAATTGCAAACACTTGCCATTTTGAGTAACAGTTTTGCATTACAAAAGAAGATTCATTAGTGGACAACTGCCATATTTCAATTATTAAAATAGTTTTTTCAGAAGGGAGCTTCCACATTATCCATGGCAGAAAGCATTAAGACCTTTTTGCTTACAAAAAAAAAGCACTGGTCTGCAAAAACTATACACTTAAATGATATATGAAGAATCAAAGTCATTTCTTTGGCTTGAATGCTTTCCCCATTTCTGAAAGCCTTTATAAAAATACTACTTTTCAGATATTTTAAAGAAAGTCTCTGCTCTTTTATTAGCAAATTAAACAACTTTTACTGAAACTATTCTTATCAATTTCAGGGGGGAGGGGAAGGGAGGGGCAGGGCAGGTCTAGACCTGAAGCTGCAAGAGTACCAGATGCATTTTTTCTACTATTTAATAAATATTTGTTATGAAGAAGTCTTGCCTTAATCTGCATCTTCCTGGCCACCATAAAAGTATTAGATCTCCTTTATTGCATATCATCTTCAGGCTAACTCCCTCACATGCTAAAAAACAGTTCTCCCTCACAAACTTTTAGATTTAGTAAGAACACAGATGTTAGCCTCCCTGCTTATTTCACTGTGTTTTATAATCTCAGTTTCAAACACTTCCCCAAGTAACTGAGTCATGCACTCTTTAATACATTTTGCTTTTCATGACGTGATCTGAACAACAGTCGAACTAGTCTACTCTCTTATCTAGCAGCAGCAAAGCATAGGCAACTGGGAGGAAGTCAGGTCCTGAAATGGGCTGTTACCGCCTAGACTTCAGATAGGAAATTTCTCCTAACATCCAATCAGTCAGAAATTGACTCATACTTTCCACTTTACAACTTAAGTGTTCAAAAAAAAAAAAAAAAAAAAAAAAAAAAAAAAAAAGACAATGAGTTTTACTGTAATTTTTAAAATTGCCTTATTTCAGTGTTCTATAGGGATTATAGAACTCAAAATAATATATCCAAACAATATTGTCTGTACACAGAATGACAGAACAGTGCTGCATAGTGAACAGTGCATGGCAGAACAATAGCAACCCCAAGAAAAATGATGCAAAAACAAGTATTACATATATTAGGGACTGAATTACTGGGGAAATTAATAAAGATGAATGCAAACAGCTTAACCTTCCTCAAAACACTGTTAGCTTTGATGAGATTCAACTATTATTTTATTGATAATACTGGCAGTGAATTATCACCATTCTTGTCCATTTCAGCTTCCACACCATTCTCCAGTCCTTACGCTAGCTGCATCTCAGTCACAGACTTACGGTCAATGCCATTGGCTGAAATGACCACAATAGGAAAGAAGCAGGTATGTAAGGAGGAAAGATGATGAAGGAGAGAGAGTTGAAATCAGCCAGCAACTACAGGCAAGAGAAACGGGGCAGAACATGACGTTTCTCAGTATTAATTTACTAAGTCTGTTCACAGTTCAAAGCAACATTTTGAAGTAAAACTGTTTTTTTTATCCAATCTACAATCAACTAAAGGAGGTTATCTCCATTAAATAGTCCCAAAACAGAAACACTACAAAAATGACAAAGAACTAAACATTAAAAGTTAGACAGCAAAAACACTGTCTGCAGTGAAATAGCTGGCCTAAGTTTTGTTTAAGAATTTAGCCCTTATTTCAGAATAGAAACCAGATATAGACTTGAAGCTTCCACAGAGTTAAATTATCACATAATTATCCATAATATCACTCTAAAACAAATTACTTTTAGGACAAAAACACTAAAATAGATGGACCACATATATTTCAGCAATACAAGTTAATAAAAATGGCCTTATTGGTTTATGCTGAAGGTTCATCTAATAGGTATTGCAGTCTTTCCCTGCTGAGGTATCCTGGTGTTCCTCCTTAACACGCAAATTCAGGGACTTCCTAGCCAGATGCTGCATTTGGGTCATCATCTTTAATCATCACTGATGAACTCCATGAACCTATTTGTACTTTGGGCCTCCACCACATCTTGTGGCAACAAGTTCTGCAATTACGCTGCATATAAAAAAAGTAGTTTCTTTTAAGCTGGTAAAAGCTCAGGGACAGCTAGTTAAACAGTTTCATAATAAAAGCAAATAATCCTTTGCATCCTATTCATGAGTTCAATGTTGTTCTACTACATCCATCCTCTATCATCTCTTCCAAAATGAAGAGCCTAGACTAGGCAGTCACTCCTCCTACAGAAGCTGTTCCTTATCTCTGATCATCTTGTTTTCTTTCTCTGTTCTTACCTTCTACTCTATTTCCTTTTTGAGACTGGGCAGCCAGAACACTATATGAGATTCAAGAATGAATACATCACACTTACGCAGCATACAAATAGGAGAATTCTGGAAGTTACACAACACCTTTCCCAACTGTGCAGCTGTATGCTAATTTCCTCTGGTCAGTTTTTGTGTTTGTGTGTGTGTGGGGGGGGGGGGGGGGGGCTTTTTTTTTTTTTTTTAAAAAAAAGGTGCTGCAAATGCAAATCAGTCAAGACAAAAACCATCATCACCTGACCAGTTCATCTGATCAGTTCCTTCAGACCTGCACCAACAGCAGAAATCAAATATATTCTGACTGAATGTATCTGTGCATCTGCCTGAGCTGAAGTAAAGTCAGTTTGACCACTGGAATCAGAATGTATTCTCAATATGCCGTAACATTAGACACTTCAATTACAGTGAGGCAATGGGTTTGCTCTCAATATCTATCTCCAGAATGGATATCCCATCCAAATACATGGCAGTAATTTATAAAGCAAGATTTCTTCAGTTTGCATATGACCTAATGGAGCTGCCTCCCATTGATTCCTCCAGAACATTTTTATGCTGGTAAATATTCAGTTGATTACCTGTCTCCAAATCGGCAGGAGCCCGTTTTAATATAGAATGGGCAATTTGCTCTGTCCTTCTCTGTTCCTATATTCTCTGGGGGCTCTGGGTTATGCCAGGTAATACCATTCTCCAGCTGCAAAAAAAAAAAGACCACACACACAAGTTAGAAAAGAATAAAGAAACGTAATGTCAAAGTAAAAATATCAATTAAATCCACATGCAACTATCAGCTCTCCTTTACTAGGAAGGCAAGCTTGAACCTATTTAAGCATTGTTTTATAAAGCTGTCCCATGCCTCGGGTCTCTGGTGATGGAAACCTTTTTCATGATGATTGCTCAGTTTTAAGAACAAGTCTATATTCATAATTTCACCAAAATGAATATTTTATTTTGCTGAGGGCAAACTTTCATAAGATTTTATAACCAACACAGTTGATATTATTTGCTCCTCAGTCAACAATTTTGTCATCTATGAAAATTACACATAGTGGAACAGATTTTTTCCATTCATCTAAGTTTGTTAGTTACTTCACTCCAGTAGTCACCTATGAGTACTAGTGAATCCATGTGGGAGATGGAAGGCTGAGACTATTTCTTATTTGTCTTTGCAGCAACTCAAAGCTCAGCAAGGTTATCAAATAGAAAATAGGAAAGGCTAAGAAAAAAGTAACTTGCTAAAGGCCAGAATTAAAACAACAATAACAACAAAATAAATTCATAGTTAGTACTGTGGTTAAAAGCCTCCATATTACTTATCTAAGGCCATTAGATTAAGATTTCTGAAATTCAAATTGTGATTATCAAGTTGCAAGCATTGGCTGACCACAAAGAAAATGAACACAGACTTTAAAAAGGGGATTTTTGTTTTATTAGCTAAAAGACTTGTAAAGCTAAGCAGCCTAAGTTCTCATTCTAAATCAACTGAAAAATGTGTTTACCTGAAGCCAGCATTTGAGCCTACCACCAGGCTCATTACTCTCAGCCATAACTTCCTCTTGACAAACCAGCAGTGTCACTTCAACAGTGTGAAAACCGAGTACCTGAACTCTTGAAGCTTTATATGAAGACTCCAATAGACTATATTTCCTCATCTTCCCTTGCAGGAATGGCTACTAATACGTTTTGAGCTCTGGGCAATTAATAGTTCAGAGCTGTTTTCTACTCGTATTACAGAGTAAAAAAAACTGTTTAACCATAATTTGGATCTCAACGCAATTCCAATGTAGTTAATGGCACTCAATAAACAATTGGTAACTACGGTAGAACTTAATTTTCAGATTCATGCAACAGTTTAAGCAGAACAAAAATCTACACAAATTTAACCATGTGACAGGGATAAAAAGTCAGGTTATTCTTTAAGGAAAAAGGAAAGACTAATTCAACCTCTCTAATATTCAAAAGAAAATGACTGCAGTTTTCCTTACTACACACTGCGAGGTTGGGATCTGTGCTCTTCCAAGCACCCAAGCAGTTAGCATGCACGTGCTCGCGCTCGCGCTCTCGCTCTTTTTTTTTTTAAGAAGAGGAGCTGTGCCCTCCTCTGCTGCTGAATACTTTTATTCAGAGCCTGCCATCTGGTTAAAAAGCAAGCTGTCTTGCCACCCAGAAGGACTGGCAGATTTATTTAGAATTCTAACTCACGATTATACCATCATGTATAGTTTTTAAACAGCATACAAAACAGAATTTCCAGATTCATTTTAGACTCAGAATTCCCGAGTCAGAATGAGCATGCACAACTTCATGGCCACCAAACAGCCAGAAATATGCTTAATTATGTTACATCCAATAAATACATTACTTGAAGCTAATGCAAACCACTACATATTAAGTTTACTCAGGCCATAAAGTTCTTCAGAGCAGATGGACAACACGCTAGAAGGCAAACATCAGGTAGCAATTAAATCTTTTTTTTTTTTTTTTGAGAAGTCTCTGAACATACCTGGCTTTCAGCTTGATCCAGCATCTTCTGCACAGCTGCCTATAAATGGTGCAAACACAGGACTAGTGAAAACCCTGAGGACACGCAAAACATCTGGTTTCTTTAGTTAAGAACCTAATTTGCAATACTGATTATATGTAATGAAAGTTTGATGGGTTTTGCTTTAAAAAACAGAAGTTTTACTTTTGCTCTGTAGTACCTCACACACTACAAAGCTGTTAAAGGATACATCTGACAACTTTCATGTAGATGAATTTTTTAATCTAACTGCTAGAGAACTTAAAGTTGCATTTTCTCTCTTTTTTTAAAGCTATCACTGACCTACTCAATACTTAAATTGCACTAAGTACCCTGTTTAGTTACTGTTAAATACATGATCATTTAGTTGTGCCAAACTTCTTAAATTAGAACATTTTGCAACAAAGAAAACATGTTGCTTACTGAGCATCTGCTAAAGTAAAATGTGTAACTGTTAGGAAACTGTTAGGGAATCAGAATGCTATCAGAAACCTGTTAAGTTTTACTTCATCTAGTCTTGCAAACACAGAAAGAAGATGAGAGGACATGCCTTCCCTTCCCTCCTCTAAGCGAGATGAACAAGGCAGTAAAAGTCACTTTTCAGGACCAACTTGAAACCAGTTCTAATAAATTTGTTCTAGGAAGTTCCAAAAATAAAGACATTTATACAAAAGCAACACAGGAATGTATACTAGCATTATGCTAATTTGGAAGAGAATTAATTAAATTAACAAAGAGGAAGGACAAGTAGAAAAAAAAGATGCAATCCAAATGAGGACCCAGAGAGCATCTGGTATTAATCATCACGTATATCACATATTATCCATGCTGTTAAAAAAAAAAAGGCAGAAAATCTGTTTTTCTGTATTAGGGAGAAAAAAAAGACTTTTATAAGTTAATAAAATCAGAATTTGAGTAAGATGCTATTTCATGAGACAGAACAAATCAATTCAACAACTCTTGGCTGCTGAAATGGGTGGCTCACTCCCAGCTGGGCACTCCCACAGCCTGCCTCTGGGTGGTTGTCAATGCCCTCCATGAGCCAATTTAGCTCACTAAACTACCAAAATAGTCATCAAGGGGGAGAAAAAAACAAAACTACAACAGAAAACACAGAAAGCCGCTTCCAGGGGGAGCTTTCAGGGAACCAATTAGCCCACTGAGGGATCAGGCAAACCCAGAGACAAGGAGAATGAAGGAACAAAATCCCACTGTTACTGTGGTTCAACTCTCTTCTAACCACATCTCAACCTTAAATAAAGGATGCAAACATTTTCTCTCCCTACTATGCAAAGAGACAAAGGGCCACTTAACACAACAGGAAGTAAGACAAGAAATACAAAAACTGCTGTTCTTTCTCATTCATCGTGGAAGTGTTATGTAACCAGTGACACTGTCAGCTATTAAATGCAGAAGAGAATACTCTTTGCTCATTTCTTTTCTCCTACTGCGACTAGAGCCAGGAAACTGGTGAATCCAATCAGCATTTTTAGCAAGACATCTCCAACAGAAATGGCTGGAACACTGTAACTTCTGCAGCTGCGCAGAAGCTAACAAAACACAGATCCTAGAAAACTGCAAGCCCCCTTATTGATGAAAGTCCTCACTTTGGATTTTTGTACAGGGCATCTCACATCCCAGTCATTCAAATTCTAAAACTTAGGAAGAATGTACAGTTAACAGAAATTCCATCAATGACTAATATCTTCAGTATATTTTTCTTTCCCACCCAAGGAGCTCTGAAAAAAAAAAGATACGTCCTGTTGGATGAGTCAGGTAAAGCAGAGCTGCAATATATCTTTTGATTAAGAACTATGTTAAGGAACAGCAGCAATGTAATGCCATATTCCATACCCTCATCAGGAATTTTCTTCAACACTGACTGTGTTCATATAAGACATTAAATAAGGATTATCTTTAACACAAAATGCAAAAAGGGAACATATCAGAACTTGCTTTGAGAATGCACCTTCATGTTTAGCTGACATAAAAAAACTACAGAGGAAACGTATTACGAGCAACCAGATACATTAAAATTAGTTATCCTTCCAGGTGTATGAATTCATTAGATTCATCTATATCGATGAAGTATATTTTCAGCAATTTAGATAGAATGGAGAGAGGAAGTAACATTTATGCATTCCTAATTAGAATAGAATAAAATGCTTCTTTAACATGCGTAGACTGTTGCATCTGATAATGTGAGAGGATATGTAACATGTTTATCCTCCCACTACAGGAATCACCTCTCTTTCTCTCTTCTGCTGTTGCTTCTGCTGTGCCACTTCTCTTACTTTTCTTTGTTGTTCTTCCCATTCTTCTTTGATCTTTCTCTTTAGGACAAAAAAAATACAGAAAACGAATGAATGCTTTAAAATCACTGTAGCCAAGTTAAAAACTATCATGTTGTGTACTCTTTGATCATTGAGTTTTCATTCAGTCATAAGTAAACAAATCTCTGGAGAAAAACCTTTTTGAAAAACCTTTTTTTAAAAAGAAATTTAACTAGAAAAGTGTTAATTTTGCTCTTCTACAGTGGAAAAAAAAAGACAGAAGAGCGTATACTTTCAAACATATCAATGTTGAGAAAACTAGGTCTGCTAAGGAAAAGTAGAACATATTACAGTAAATTTTCCTTACTGCCAGACACAACTATAATCCTCATTTGATACATCACCTCTTCTTCTTCTTGACGTTTTCTTGCAGCCTCTTCTTTTTCTTTCTTAAGTTTGAACTCTTCTTGGGCCTTTTCTTCTCTTAGCAACCACTGCTCATGTAGTTTTTGTCTGCCCACAAAACCAGATACCACTTAGGGAAATTGTAACGACTATCCACAATCCATGCAATTGTTGCACATACTTTCATGTGACAAACCAAATAACCGAAACATACAATTCAAATTTTGTAGTTCACCATTAACTGCAGCTTATCTGATACTCCTTAAAATAGGAACTTCTATAAGAAATATTAAGACTTTGAAAAAACCTGTATACCCTAAAATATAGAAAATAAATTCTATTTTACAGAGAATGTCGCAACTTTTTAATTTATCATAATGGAATTGACTAGAAATCTATGTACTGCATATATTTAGTTTCTAGATTTTTGACCTTTCTGCCTCAAGTTTTTTTTCTTCTTCTTCTTCTTCTTCCTCTTCTTCCAGTTCCTCTTCTTCCTCCTCAGACATTGATTCATCTTTTTCTGTAGCTTCTGAGAAAAAAAAAATGAAACAATGCATCTAAATGATTGGATGTTATAGGCAGCAATACACAAAATGATGTCTTGTTAAAAAAAGAAGGGGCAGGGGGGCAAGAAAAAAATTCATTACCAGTTTGACTGACAATACAAAATGCAATAAAATGCACTTTACGCTCACCTGAATCTCTCAGTTTGGCAAGTGCCTGACGCTTTTTTTTCCGCTTTTCTTTCTTCAGAATAGCTCTGTATTTTTGATGGCTGAAGATGGCAGAATATTTTTTATGTTACAACAGCCAAAGAATTTTATTGTCATAAATGCATTCAATTACATCAGCAATATAAAACCCACAAACTTCAAAATTAACAAATATCCATATGAAACAGTAACTCTACAGGGATATTTAACATTTCAATAAAATCTGTGACTATGCTGTTAGAGCTGCATGTGGCCAGCAGCAGCTGGCCCTGGTTTCTGAAACTTGGTCACTAGATGAGACTAGCAACAAAAATTTGAAGATCTCCCTATCCTGAAGCTCTGGCATCCCTTTCTGCACATTCTAGTTTTTCTCTCTTCTACAGAGTGTGAAATTCTAAGAGTCTCTGTCTAAGGCAGAAATTCTTGGTATCTTGATACCCTTCATATTCTCTACAGAGAGCAGTCTTAAGGTATACAGATACCAAAAGCACACATACCAACCACCACAGGTAATTCTCAGATCTCAGATTTTTCCATGACTGAATCTTGGCCACACTGATCCTTGCCTGTCTGACAGCTCTCCAGGGCCCACCTACAAACAGCACTATGCTTTTATTATAGCTAAAACTTCTCAAGGTATCTAAAAGCCTCTCCATATCAACTCACTTTCTGTCATTTTTCATTCTAGCCCTCTTTTCTCTCCAGTTTGCAGTAGAAGAACAGGAAGGAGGGATACCTTCAACTCATCAAGTAAGATCAAAATCTTGCCATTTCAGATTATGTAACTTTAGAAGATTCTACAGTTATTGCTCAGACAGCCAAGAACTCTCACCCACAGCTCTACCCCTTCCACTCATGGTTACCCAGAAAGTCACCATCTGCACAGCTGTGTCATTAGCAACGCTGTGCTGCTGCTCCAGGAACCTGAGAGCTTGCACTCAAAGAGCAATTCCTCTTTCTGTGCACTGCCCACATCTGAGCCTCCAACTTGGATTCAGCAAGCCTAGTGACTCATCCTGTAGTGTCAACTGCCTGACAGGACTCTCATCCCCTGAACCAAGCCCTACATCTGACGGGAGGGTTGACCTCCTTCCCAGTTCCCAGGCTTTCTTATCAGCTACTGAAGTACAGGAAAGAAGAAGGAAGAGCAGTTCTTCTCCAGACCCGGGTCACAGCAGCATGAGCTCATGGGGCAAACTGCTGAAAGGCAAGGAGGAAAAGCCTCCACACCCGCATCAGGGCTCAGTTGCGTCTCCCGGCTTAGGCCGCGCAGCACCGGCGAACAAGGCCGCGCCAGGAAACGCAAGGCTGGGGGCTCACACGGGTGGCAGCACCGGCCCAGGGAGCCGATCGCCCGGGAGGCTGCAGGCAGGGCCGGCTCCGGGCCCCACGGGCCCCGCCATGCCGGCAGCTGCCGCGCCCCGCCACGGCCTTCACCGGCGCTCCTGCCGCGCGGGGACTAAGCACGCTCCGGGCCCGGCACGGCCCGTGGCCCTCCCCGCCCCGGCAGCGCCGAGCGCCCGGGCGCGGCCGGGCCCCACCGGCGGCCGCTTCCGGCCCGGGCTCCGCCCCCGCCCCCCTCCCCCTCCCCGAACGCGGGGCCGCGCTCCCAACTGCCGCCTGGCACCGAGTGCGGCCGCGGCTGCCCACCCCCCCTTCCCGCGCGGCGGCGGCCGGGCGGCCATGGCGGCTGCCGCACGTAGCTGCGCCACTCCCAGGCCCGGCCGCGAGGCGGCCTCGGCCGCCGCGCAGGGCGGGCGGGCGGCCCCGCACCAGGCCGGGCCACGGTCCTCCTCAACAGCTCCCCGGCGGTTTCCCCTTCTTCCTGGGGGCCGCCCAGAGGCCCGGCACCGGCTGTGGCCGCAGCCTCACCTCAACTTCCCCAGAGGGGACTCGGGCAGCAACATGGGCGCCGCCATCTTGCGTTACCAAGGGGATGTCACGTGACGCCACGGCGGAAGGGCGCAAAATCCCTTCCGGCGTCCAAGCGAGACCGGGCGGGCAGGAGTGGGGGTGCATGCGCTATGGCGGCTGCGGGCCTGGAGAGCGGGCTGGCGGCGGCGGCGCCGCTGCCGCCGCCACCACCACCACCACCACCACCACCACCACCACTGTTAGGTTGACTTGCTGCTCCGCTCCGCGCTGTGGCGGGGGGTCGCCCCAGAGCCGCATTGTAACTGGTCTCCGCACAAAGGACGGGGCAGGGCCCGCCGGGGCTGGGACGGGTGCACCCAGCGGGCAGGAGCCAAGGCCGCTCCCCGGGCCGCGGTGCGTCCCTGCCCCCGCCCCCTGGGCATGGGGCCGGGGCTCGGCGGGGCCGCTCGCCGCTGCTCGGCTCGGCCTGAGGGAAACGCAAAACCGTCAGCTGGTTCCGGAGCGCACCCTCCCGCCGCCTCGGGGCCTGCAGCAAGGCAGAGGGGGGAATGCTGTGGTAGGGAGTGGAGCAGTGTAATAACCAGTGTGGTAGGGATATGGAGCCGTTAAAGGCAGGTCAAGGGAAGGAAGGAAGGAAGTGGGGGAAGCTCGAGAGCGAGTGTCCAGCTTTGTACCGATTCAAATCACCTGCAGGCTAGCCGTTATTGATGGATCATTTGTGTAAGTGGGCAGGGAGGCTTGCTGCAAGCAGGCAGCCCTGCCTAGGCTGAGAGGAGTGTGTTCAGGGGAACCCCAGCTCATGGCTTGATGTGGTTTTCTCAAACCGTTTCCCATTGTAGCATCCACCTGAAGCTTCAGTTTTAGTGGGTTGAATAATGAAAGGCAGTGTGGGGAAAAGAAAAACTGCTCTGGATAACTACATATAGCTAATCAGCACAGCTGCTTTTAACAAGACTTATACACTGTTAGAGTTACAACATTTACAAAATTCAGAAAACAAGACCAGAGTAATTCTGTCTCAGCTTATAAGACAGTTTTGTAAGTGTTACTCATCCTGTCAAAAACTCAGGATTCAGTGAATACCTTAAAAATAGTGTTTTAAATTTGAATGTACTAAACTCCTTAGAGACCCCGTAAGATAAGTCCACTGAGTGCGTTGTGATATATATCATTTTCCCAGCCCTACAAAGAAAAGCAACACATGCTGTCCTGTATCATAACTAGCTGGGGTGGTTCTGCACATTGCTGTGTTGTGCTGTGTAAACACTCCCCAGGTGTAATAACTATCTTGCTGACAGCTCATGTTCTTTGAGTATTGCATCAGCTACTTTATGAAATACATGTGAAAACATGAGATGCGAAATGCCTGCCACTACGTGAGCTTTTAATGGGGCTCTTGGTTGCTATGACAGTACAGATGATGCGTGGCTGCCTTGGCCTACAGCCTCACAAAGAGTTTAGGAAAGTTGGAGTTCTCATGTGGTTGGGGCACACCCAACAGGTGCAGTGGTGCATTTAAATGATGCTGCTGATAAATTAATCATCATATCTGAGGCATCCTGCCTGTCTTGGTTATGAAGATAGTTCATGGCAGGAAATGAGTCAGGTACAGCCTGTCACAGACACGATGGGCCAAAATATGGAAGTTGTCAGTAATCAATTCTTTGGTGATACGCGTTATAGATTGCATTTTAAAACAGAATTAGGGCTTACTTTGTAGGCAGTGAATTTGTAGGTTTTATTTGGGCATATTTTGCATAGTCATTAATAATCTACGTTGTTGATTAAGATCTAAGTTATTGTCATAAACCGCAATATAGGTGCTTGCTTCTCGTATCCTAGGGGTAGTGTTTTGCATAAACAGTCTGAGCAGCTGGCAGTGAAGCATACCAGAGCAGGCTTTATAAAAATCATACTAATTTCCTATGCCATTCATTAATAGCATAATGAGTGACTTATAAAATTATTCTGAAGTTCGGTGAAGTTATTCAAAGCAACCTTGATTACTATAGAGAGCAGCTGCACTTGCCATTTGATCAATGAATTTTTAGGTTCATGACCTCTACTACTAGTTAACCCTGTTTCACGTTCTAGACTGTCTTTTAAAATGAAGGAGTTGAAAATACCGTTATTTTTACTGTTTGCTCATGCAGAATGTACATATAAAATAATACATAGATACGCTACTTCTTAGATACAGGAGGTGGCAGTATTGTGCATTTTAGAACTGATGAATCTTACACACCAATGAAAGTTTTTAAAAAACAATCAAATGTGCTTCATAAATCTTGTTTTATTAAGAAGTTACAGCTTTAACTTTTCATCCTCTTCAGAGAATAAGTGGTAAAATGACGACCTTTTACACTGTCTGTAGGTCAATATCAATATTGAGAAATTCAATCATTTCTTTCATCGACTTGCTGCACTTCATTGTGGCCATCTCTCTTTTAGCTTTTGGTTTAATATGCTTTGGGAAATATCTGTCTTAATATATTTGAATAGTGAAAAGGAGGATTTTTTTGCAGGAAAACACAAAGATACGTTAGTTACTAGCAGATCTTAGTGTTATCTCTAATTTACTGTTGTAAGTGGTAATGATTGTAAAGAAGCTGTGGTGTATCTTTGGAATGGGAATACAATAATTGCATTTTTCTCCATTTTGTTTATTCACATTAATTTATACTTGTAACAGCAGCTTGATGGTCAAATACAAGTTTAGAATTCCATGCAACTGAATTGTTACAGGGCTGTGAAGTATTTGTTTCAAAAAGAGACAAATATGTCCATTCCAGGCTGGAAAGTTCCATTCACATATCCAAAATAATCTAGCATTGTGGTCAGCAGTTAACCCTTACACTGGCATTATAGAGCGTCAGCCTCTTCAAACATTGTTCATTTTCGCAGAAACTTTCCAGAGCTTTGCAGAAATCACTCTTCTATATTTCTTCAAGAAAAATGTACCTAGCTTCTCCTGACGGGGCATATATAGTACCTTACAGTGTAGGTATCAGGTTCACTGATTATACTTTCCAGAAGGGCACAGAACACAGGAACGTTTCTCATACAACTTGAAATCACACACCATATTCCTTCCTAAATCTGTGTATGAGTTATAAGGTACATGCACAGAACTGTACACATTACAGTAGACCAGCTCAGAACAACATAGTGTAGCCACTCCCTCTGTTAGTCACAAATTTATGCTTAATTTGCACACAGTTCATCTAGTGTCCATTTCCTTCAAAATCTTATGACTGTGGACTGACATTTGCAAATAAGAAGTTTTCACTGTTTTTGTTACACGCCCAAGCCCATGAGAAAAAAAGAAAGATATATTTTATAGGCATAAAGATAATCTTAATGCTGGTGGCATCTGAATTTTTGCCATATACTTCCTTAGAGCTATCCTCCTGGAATTGTATAGCTTGAGTTATGTTCTCCATTCCATTTACTGAAGAAAATGGAAATAGGAAAACATGGGACATGGTAGTACATCAGTAGCATGGATTTGGTTGACCAGAAAAATACATGTTCATTAGAAGACATTCAGGAAATGTGGGTTTGAGACCAGAAGTGTTGGATTTTCATTGATGCTTCAGGGCTGTAGATTGTATTACAAAATAATCAGTGAAGTGGTAGCAACAGTATCATCCTTCTCCACTAAACTGGCAGTCACTGCTCATTCATTCTCAGTGCTAGCCCCATTGTGGTTGATTCTCAGTGCTTTTCACTGCAAAGTGAATGTTTCAAGACAGTATATATGAACTGTAGAGAATGCATCTTTCCCCCACCTGCTCTGCAATGGCTATGCTGCTGTCTCAAGGGATAAATGATTTCTCATGTCGTGTACTTCTGTGAGCACTAATAAAAACTGGGTGACAATATAAGTTACTTTTCTGTTATTACAATGATGACAATGACTATGGGTCTGATTCAATACCCTGTTCCACAAAAAGTTAATAGAAGAGTATAATAATAGAGGTAATAATAGAGAATATAATGAGACTGGCACTGGACCTATGTCAGCCAGCACTGGTTTATTAGATGATACTGACATTTACTTAGATTCTGACCTCACCAGCTTCTGAAGTCTGCAAAAGATGTGCAGCATTCATTGTTCCCACTGCACCTGGGGAGCTGCAAAGCACCTTGTACAATTAGCTCTGTAGTTGTCTAGGTACATTTCCATGACTGACTAATGCTGACAGTGGCACATTGACTTTCCTCATAAGAGTTGAACACAACTATTTAAGACTAAAGATTAACTTCCTCAGAGTTTAAAACTGTTAATTTGTCAAATTTAAAAACTGAGGTTAAGTTTGGCCATAGCTGTTAATTAACTTATATGATAGCTATCAATATTTTACTTTCTTGGGATTTTTCCATTTCAAAGACATTGAAGGAAACAGAGCACTTCATTGCTAATCACATCAAGATGATGGGAAGGTTTTGTTTGTTTTACCAAGTCATATGCCTTCTCGAAGTGTTAGTCCTCTCTTGATTTGTTTAAAAGTCCAAATTGTGGTACACTGTTAAGTTTATATATACATATATATATATACACAGACAGAGATAATGTATGAACTTTTGGAGGTCACAAGCACTGAAAAAGATTTTGGAAGTACTGTTATTTTCAGCCAGGCAGACAAATTCACACAGTACATAAACAGCAATAGTTCATTGCATTAGTTCAATGATATTTCCAAGATGCAGGCTGTGCATCGGATTCAGCATTGCTATGACTTGAAACTCAAAGGTTAGGAAAAGCAAGATTACTATAAAAGGTGAACTATTTAAAAATTAAATAATTTAAATAAAAACTAAATAAAAGCTGAAATAAAAAATATACTTTGCACATATGCATGTAGATTGTCATATGTTCAGGGAAACTGATGTGTGACTGATTAGTCAGAGGCAAAAAAATTCATATGTGCTTGAGCAGCATTACATTATCTGACCAAAACTGGAGAAAAAAAAGATTGGGCAGAAAGTTACCCATGCACATAGATATATTGCAGAGATACATAAGGGGCAAAATGTCTTTTTAGATTATGTTGATATATTCCATTTGTAAATCAAAAATTTCAGTGCTTTTTATGACAATCCTGAAAAAATGTCCCTGATTTGAAGAAAAGTTAGTTTTCTACTAATACATGGTCTAGGCTTGTCTATCTGGCTTGTTTAAAAGCCATGTCAGCTTGGGAAAAAGATTTATTGATGTGCAGCAATGAGTTGTTTATGTGCAGTGCTCTGTGCATGTACAACTGAATAAGCACATGAGCAGTCAGTGGGTGTGTTTGGAATCCATCCAAGTTGCTGTGGGTGTATATGTCAACAGCACGACGCTCTCCCCGTGAGCCTGGATGTTTATCACCCTCCTCCTTCTCCTGGCTGCCTCACCTGTCCACCAGAAAAATTGTTTGTCTTACTGCTTGCTAGCCAGAGAAATCAGTGAAATCAGCCATCCAGATTGGAAGTCAACAGCCGTGCTCAGGGAATCCAATCTTAATCTCTGAGGTCGTTTCTGCTGGGTGTTGTGAGACTTCAATGTGCTTTGACACTGGCTTCATGTGATTCTAAAGGAAAGAACTAATTTACAGTGGTTTGCAGCAGGGAGAAGTGGTGATGAATCATTGCCAATCAGTTCCATTCCATTCTGGCAGCAGGAAAAAAATGCTTTGCTTTTCCACTCTCCTCTTATGTACTCCAATACTTCCCTCTGATACAGCAAAGTTCAAATGCTGATTATTGAAAACAATGCATGCACTTTTAGCAAGAAACTGATAACATTCAGAATCTTTTTTTTAATTACAAATTCTACAGAAAACTGCATCTTTGAAACATCTGTACATTTTTAGTGCTTTTCTTTTGAAGCATGTAATACAGTATGTTCATTTGAGCCATCATTAGAAATGAATACATCACTTCTTTTGTTTTCATAAGCATAGATTGAACATCTAAGCAGATAATATATCGAATAGGTTTGTACTCAGAACTGGTTGCCTAGAGAAAGTAAGCATGCCCAGGAATCACAAAGATTTAATGACTTTTAAAGATGGGACATCAATTCTTTTAACAGTGTTTTCCAAAAGTAAGATTAAGTTAGTGTACCAGTAAATCCTCAATTACTTGAAAACCTGAAAATTTAAGTAATAAATGCTGATTATTTTTTCCCATCAATTCAGTCCCATTGTTAGGTAAAATATTCTTTCTAGTAGTCATTCTTGTGAAGGTCTTTAGGTTTGTAGTCTCAAAACACACTTCTTGGTGCTAAAGGAACAACTGAAAATCTTTTTGAAGCAATCTTTAACTTAAGGACCAACCATTAATCAAAATGGCTACAAGGCGAATACAGTAGCACAGTGGAATAAAATAATCCTGTTTTGCTGTCTACGTTGCAAAGAGCGTTCATGATTTTGAAGTGACACATTTCAATTGCTGAATTCTTTCTCCTCCTCATTTATTTCTTTGCCTTTGAAAATGTTTTGGGAAGAGTGTAGAGTATGTCATTGAGATATTTCCATACACGTCTGTGCACATGTATATACAACATCTGTGTCTTATATACAAAACATAACTATGTCCTTATTCAATATGCATACATACTTCCCTATGAAATCCTTTAATTGCACTATTTTCTTATACCACTTGCTACTGTAAGAATTGTCCAACAGCAAGGAAGTAGTTGTCAGCCTTTAGAACTGGTTTTTTTTTTAGTTCGAAGCAATGTCACAGCAATTTTTTTGTGGAACGAGCTATATAGCCCTGGACATCTTCGCCTGAAAGCTCTGGCCTGCCACTTTGGCCAGGTGCCTGGACTAGGCAGCAACCACATTCGTTCGGTTTGACCTTCCGGTAGGTCCTTGCCCTGTGCTAGTGCTAAGCCTTGTTTGGGCTGAAGCCTCGCTTGTGCGTGTGAAGGGCACGCAGTGTGCAGGGGTGGTGGTGTACGGTCCCTGGCACCTGTGGGTGAAGCTGCTCCACCTGGGTAGGTGCCGCTGGTCAGTGGTCGCCTCCCAGCCCTGCAGTTTGCTGTGCAGTGTTCCTGGCACCCACCGGCCCCCGTGCTGAGGACAAGCTTGCAAGGCAGGACACAAGCACAGCCAAGGCGGCACAGGGGCAGCATTGGGTTGGCGTGCCAAGGTCTGCCTTCATGTGTGGAGATTTGGGATGGACTTAAGGTGAAGCATGGGTTGGGTGACAGATGAGGGAGCACATCTGGAGTCCTGTTCATGGGGCAGGCATTATGCATGAGGGCCAGCTCTCCTCCTGGACATGGACACAGCCTGCACATGCCTCGTGCAGAGAATGCACACTACCCCGTGCCATCACTGGTGATGGTGCCCTGTAGCCTGTGTAGTTAGTTTGGGACCTCCTCGTCAAATATTTCTTTTGGGGGGATGAAAGAGAAGCCTGATCGTAGTTTGTCTTTATTTCTTCTCGAAGGCCTTGTGTTGAGGTAGCCTGTTTCCTAAGGAAGCTGGATGGTAATTCCCTTCTGATTTTGTTGACACAGCACAGTGGCAACTGAATTTCAAATGCATGTGCCCTGGGTGGCAATGTTATTCCACTGCTGGAGTTGCAGGCTGGCCTTGTATCTCAGACACCTGTGCATGTATGTCTAAAATGGTATCTGAGGGAGAAAGATGGTTGACTTGTGGCACTGTGTAAAGTTTTGCATTGTTCTAAAAAGCAAAAAGAAAATTAAATACTTATTGCAGCTTTTTTTCCTACAGACAAAAGTAATAAATAACTGACAGAAGACAGTTGTTTCTAGTGCTTGTTTTAGCTAAAATAATGGGGGTTAATTATTAAACCTTTTACTTGGTTGCTCACTTGTGCTGCTGATGCTTTAATCCTGGGTCACAGAAAGTTTAAGAGTGCTTTACAGTGGAGAGTTATTTCTTTTTGCCTCAGGTTTTCCACACTGAAAGGATGTTACGAGTTTTGCTGCTTGCCTTCTCTGTGGTTGCCGTTGCTCATGCTGAGCTCTGCAAGCCAGGTAAGTTTTGGACCTGATTCCCATCCTTCCTTAGGTAAATTTAGCTATGAATTTATGCTTGCAGAGCTGCCAGCTTCTTAGGTTGATATTTTACCTGGTTTGTCTCCAGTTTCAAGTTTGGTACTCTGAGCATTCACTTCTTTTATGAGTTTTCAAATTAAGCACAGAGACTGATCTTACCTGTTTTAAAGAGGTTCTGGTTAAACCTCACTGAGAATCCATAGGACTGTTGCATTGTTCACATTAGTTACTTCTAGTTCTCCTAATCAGGTTATCAAGACAAATTTAGAAGTTGTGGTTTGTAAAACAATTAGAGAAGTAAATGATTTAAAATCCCATTTTTAGGATGATTTTCAAAATATGTTTGCTTTCTTTCTTTTTGTGTCAGATGCACAGAATGCTTTCAAAGTACGGCTTAGTATCAAAGCAGCTTTGGGAGATAATGCAGTAAGTAAAGTATCTTCACATATTCTTCCTAATTGAATATCTGCCAAAGTAGAATTAATATATACGGTAAAATTTCCAAAAGCAGCACAAGCAATTTGTTCTGAAGTGTTAATTGTAATAGCTTGCTCAAGTCATGATCCAGGCATCTATTTCTTGACATTTGACTAGCCCTCTACTTACAGTGACATCCTTTAAAAGAAGTGTAAAACTTGCCTTTTCTGTGTAAGGTTGTTTTTTTTTCCCTCTCTTTCTGGAAAAGCTGTAGAGATCTTGCATTTTATGCATGAGAGATGCTGCATAAATCTAAGTCTGCATTTTGGGAAAAGCACTTCTTCCTGATAGTGCTAATTGTAAAGTCAAGCATGTCTGGGAAGATAAGCAGGAAAAGATTGTTAGATATTTATGAAATGGGATTTTATGTCAGGGTCTTAGACAAGCATGATCTGCAGAGATCATATAAGCATATCTCATCAATTCCCTATTAATGTGGGGCCTTGGGTAGTGCCCTTTCTTCTCTGCCTGTGGTGAACATGTTAGTCTTATGAGAACTGAAATGCTTTAGCCTAATTCAATCCTTGGGCTTGCTGTAGAAGTACTGACATGAGTGATAATGGCCTGTGATACACAAGAGCCTGGGAAATTAGATGACCAAATGGCCCTTCCTGATCTAAAGCACTATGAAATATAGCAGAGCTCAGTATACCCATTGCAGTTTTGAATGCTTAGAGCAGATCTGCAATGTGTTACAGGGCTCAGCATAAAATTAGATATGAAATGTCTTGGACAGTCACCTCTACTGGAAGTCTAGTGTCTGAGTATGCTAGGAAACCTGGGAAACAAAAAAACATAGGTTACATGTTATAAGAGACTGGAAGTATGAGGATTTCTCTATCACCTTAGAAACCATTCTAAAATTATCCTGAAATACCAGGTAATTTAGCTAACATTTATGAAGGACCTAATTCCACTGGAAAGTTCACAAACCAGATGAACTGGGAAGCCATACTCAGGATACATGTTAAAATATTTGTCTGTATAAATTAGTACTGAAGTCAATTCTTCTGGGCGAGAAACTTTAATTAAACAGTTAAGCAAGCCTAGATTGTTTCAAAATTTATTAAAAACAGTGTAATCCTACAGCTGAAAATATGTCAAAATCATTATTGAAATTTATCTTGATGATAACAACAAAATATTTTGATTTAATCTTTGCTCAAAGTACTTGGAAAGAATTAAAACTGCAGGTCCCAGGAATATTTTTTTTCTAGTGTTTTTACTTTTCCAACTATAGTAAAAGAAAGGGGGGTTGTTTGATCAACCGTTCGTATTTTTCTGGTTTTCTTCACAAAAAGGGTATGGTTCAAATCATTAACCTTAAAGGTGCTTTTGATTATAAAAAAAAAGCAATAACTGGTGAGTTTCTTATTGTTTTTTGTAAATAGATAATAGTTTCTTTCGTGCAGCAAAGTATGTGTAAGACCTAGGAGGGGGAAAATATAAAATAGCATTTTAGAACAACAACCTGCTGAAAGTGATATGATGTCATACAGAATTATCCATAGATAATGAACACTCTATTAACTGCAAACAGCTAATAGTTCCTTTTATAGCCATTGCAATGCTCTCTGCAAATTACTAAAATTCAAACACTGAAACTACTATCAGTCTGAAATTCATTTTATTTTTAGAATTTGGGACACTTCACTTTTCTTCCTATTTTAGCAAAGGAAAGGGTAGCACTGTCATTGTATCACAATAGCAAAGTGAGCTTAGAATATCTTGGTATGATGCTTTGATACTTCACTCTGTTTCATTCATTTCCAAATCACTTCAGTCTAGATGATAACAGAAGACCCTGACACCATGAGCATTTTGCTTTGTGACTGGCAGGATTACTCCAGTGTACATTCAGGGGCATAGCAAATGGGTTTTAGCATAGTTCTCTGCATGATTCGGTGCATGCCATCTGCTTTGTGTGAAGTGAATAGAGACAGGCACCATTTTGTCATTTGTTCACAACCTAGGCTGTACTTTGAGGCAGGGAGTGCCACTTAATGTGTTTGTACAGTCCCTATCACAATGGAGCTGCAAAGGGCAGCTAAAATATAGTTAGCATGTAGCTGTTATCGTTTTAAGTGCAAGTAATGGGTTCACTTGACAAAGACATCATTTGCTAACCAGTGGGAAGAAACATGGCATCTATAAGCCTGAACTGAGTCTTTCTGAGAATGGTGTTAACTTTATGAGTGGCTTCTGGAATGACTGCTAGTTACTAACTGTTTCCAAGACATACAGCTAGCAAAGTAGTAGAGTTAACCTAAAAGGGCCAAAGGCAGCTTTGAATGAGCAGGAGCAACGTCCACTAGGAAGTCCATGTACTTGTCAGTGTCACCACTCAGTTTAGCCAGAAGAGCCAAACAGCTAGTCCATCATAAGTTGCAGTCCAGGTGAAGAAGTAGGTGCACTTCCCTTCTGGACCATGTATTCAGGCTACTTCCAAGGTGTAGGACAAAGGGGAGAGAAGCTGGTGTACATCTGGTGTCTTGCCACCAAATGGTACCCTGAAGCATGTTCCACTTACATGTAGAAGCATGTTCACTTGTATGAAGTCTGAGTGACTGTCTAGTTAAAACCTATGTTAAACCCTACCTACTCTTCAGGTAGGAAGGGACCTTGGAAGGTCCCTAGTTCCCTTCTGCTCAAAGCAAGGTTAACACTAAGTTCAGACCAGGTTGCTCAGGGCAATCTTACAATATCATAATCTTGTGCTACTAATGTAAATTTTGTCTTCCTTAGAGTATCACTACAACTTTTCACCACACCGACAATCTATGCTTATCATCTTTTTCCTATTATCTCACCAACCTCCTCTTTTGCTAGCAGGCACTTAAGAAGGTCTTTCACACTCAGATAGGTCTAATTCTGCTCCTTTTTAACATATAGAGAATGGCAAGTGTGATAGAGCCGAAGTCTTTGTGTTTGTTCCTTCGTAGAGTGAAGAAGACAGTGTACATTAATAATTAATAGTCCTGATATCATCATGTAAGCTTCCATTGATAACAGAGTTATCATATGTTTATAGTGTGGTTGCAAATGATATTTAACATGTTCTCTTTACAGCAGCACAAAATGTGCATGAATAACTGCACTTCACAGGAACATGAGATGAGAAGCAACATCCCAAGTCATCAGCTGCAGTCCAGGCTTTGCTATTGCAGAATAAAGATGAAGCTGATAAAGCACCATCGTGAAACTAGTTAGGTTTCTTTGCACCTATTCCTCGGTTTGGAGAAAGCTGATGATTAGAAATTGGCTTCTGATTTTCAGGCAGCATTTATTTCGGGCCAATTCATGCCCATTGAGTCAATATTGTTTACTAGCTGAAAGGCACTCTTGCCATACTCTTCCTCCTCTTTAGGTTGCTTTCCCCCTGCATACTCCTGCACACAGTAATGTACAGAGTTTCTTGTTCATATGGAGCCTGCAGCCACCTCCCTCTCCTCTACCTATCTGTCTGATCACCTTTCTCTTGGGTCTTCTTACCCTTCTGCCCAGAAGGCAGCCTGCAGTTCCCTCCCCTCACTCAGGCAGACCCCTGACTGCTGCTCAGTTTTCTCTGCCAGTCTCCCCCTCTACCCCTACCCTGATTTCTTACAGCTTTCTGTTTATTCTGTCTTTTTTAAAGTAGCTATTCTTTAAGGTAAGACTGGAGTTTCTCACTACAAATTATTTTCCCAGTAGTTGAGATAACTTTTTAGTTACTCTGACTTAAAGAAGCTTGAGGCAACTGCAGCATTATTTCTGACCATGCAAATTGTATACTTGGTCGTTATGCATTGGGCATATACACATGTACTGCACTAAACATTAGCATACCAAGTACATACACTTGGTAGTGCTGCATTGCATCTGTATCTGTGTAAGCACAAAATGGAGTGTGCTTCATCACTATCCCTTTTCGAGGCAACTAATACAATTATCTCTACAGCTGGATAAATCCATAGGATAACAATTTTTTTTTCTGTCCTTTTGGACCTGTCCTCAAAGACTGCACATGGCATGTAGGGATTCAGTCAATGGTATCACGTGAAAAAAAAAAGAAAATCATTCCTTTTGGTGCTGCAAATTATGCTCATGGCTTGAATACAGATGTCTTTAAAATTATGATGGATAGTTTTATGGCTCTCATCTATATTAATTCTTCTACTACACAGTCTCTTTTTCTTTTAATACTAGTTGCTGTCATTACTGTCACATTTTCACCAGTGCAGTGAGAAAAAAATGTAGGCTTTTTTTCAAACAGTCTCTCTTTTTTTTGGTTTAAGTTCTTAGACTGGAATGCATTGTCACAGTATGTTTACACCTGCCTTCACTCACAGGGCAAGAGCAGTGAGTCAGAACCCCCATTCTCAGCACTGAATCAGGATTTTAATGCTATTCAAGCTCTCTTTTTGCTCAGTTTTGTTGTCTCTGTCCTACTGTAGCTCAGCCCATTTCATAGCTCATTTATTTAGAGATGATGAGTATGATCGGTATGACTTTTTGCACTTTAAATGTCTGCCTCCTTCCTTATTTAGGTTCCCAGTCCACATGATGTCAGAACAAAAGGAGGGATGGTGTCTGGAAGCTGGATTCCTTCTTTCTAAGGAGAAGTTGCAGCTCCATGCATCCAAAATCAGAATGTAGAAAATAGAATTAAAATTTGACATTTTCAGTGCTGTTTAGTCTACTGCTTTTTGATATATATTGCTGTTTTTTGAGTGTGTTACAAAGACCCATGAAAAAGTAGGTCTAAGTTGTCAGCAGGGTTAAGTATCCACACTGTTGGGTTTCTTGTGTAGACAATTATAGTGTGGATTTTTTTAATGCTGAAAGTTAAAGATTAGATGTGTGTTCTGACAGACTGGAGAAAGCTGCCTCTAACCTCCATTAATATTGTTCCAAGAAACTATTAATCTTTGTAGTCTGCTGAAAGTGGAAATTCAATCAGTCTGCCTCAGTCATGGCTCTTGTTATAAAAATGTAATAGGTGCAGTCCTTACGGGTCTTTTGAATTGCATATGGGAGTGAAAGCTCAGGGGAACCTAGTGAAGCTTTTTCAGAAACCTGAACTTATAAAAGCATGATTTTTCATCAAGACAACAGAGAAAAGTTTTTGGAGCCTGTATTTTACTTCTTATTTAGGCAGTAAGGATGCTATTTTCTTTCTTTTGTTTCAAATGTGTAGTAATCTGCACTATAGTTGAGTCTGTCTTCTTGTTCCAAGGACAGTGTGCGGCAATAAGGCCGTAATCTCATTTTATTTCCTGGTGTTCTGACATCCAGCTCCCAGAAACTGCCTTCAGCTGCTTTTTTTTGAGGCAGAACCAAATGGGCTTAGAGAGTGGATTTAAATCTTGTTCTTAACATGGTTCATCCAGCAAAAGAAGAAAAGCCATGAGTGCAGCAGTGTGGGGAGAATTCTGTTCATTTGTCTAGTCTTTGATAAGAGAAAATTCACATTTCCAGTTTGGTCATCTTTCAGAAATATTCAATTCATTCAATTTCTGGGAAAGTTACAACTTTCTGTACACTTTATATTGCACTTTACAACAGCCATTAGAAAAAGTCCTTTGTGCACACTAAACAACAGTCAAGGAGTTATTTTCAGAGCACAGCCAGTGAATTTATTCATATTCTAAATCAATATTGCATTTGAAGTTCAGTGACTCTTTTCTCTCTCTGTACTGTTAGCACTACTGCTGAAACTGATTATTTTCCATTTTTCTTTATAGTATGCCTGGGATGCAAATGAGGAGTACCTCTTCAAAGCAATGGTGGCTTTTGCAATGAGAAGATATTCCAGCAAGAGCACAACTCAGTAAGCATCTACTCTGATTCCTCTCTATATATTAACAGCGCCGCATGCAGTGGACCATTCTCTGCTGTACTGAACTGTAGAAGATAGTATATACAGCTTCTAAAAACAAACTTTTCCAGTATATTTCTTTGAAACCCAGATATATGTTAATCATCACACTCTCTGTTCCAAGCAGTGTTCAGTCTTTGGACCATCACAGAATCACACTGAATCACAGAATGGTTGAGGTTGGAAGGGACCTCTGGAGGTCATCTAGTCCAACTCACCTGCTTAAGCAGGGTCACCTAGAGCACATTGCACAGGATCACATCCAGGTGGGTTTTGAATATCTCCAGAGAAGGAGACTCCACAACCTCTCTGGGCAACCTATTCCAGTGCTCTGTCACCCTCCCAGTAAAGAAGCTTTTATTCATATTAACATGGAACTGCCTGTGTTTCAATTTGTGCCCATTGCCTCTTGTCCTGTTGCTGAGCAGCACTGAAAATAGTCCTCATCCTCTGGACAACCTCCCTTCAGATATTTGTATACATTGACAAGATCCCCTCTCAGTCTTCTCTTCTCCAAGCTGAACAGGCCCAACTCTCTCAGCCTTTCCTCATATGAGAGATGCTCCAGTCCCCTCATCATCTTCAGAGCTCTCTGCTGTACTCTTTCCAGTAGTTCCATGTCTCTCTTGTACTGGGGAGCTCAGAACTGGACACAGTACTCCAGATGTGGCCTCACCAGGGCTGAGTAGAGGGGGAGGATCACCTCCCTCGATCTGCTGGCAACACTCTTCCTAATGTAGCTCAGGATACCATTGGCCTTCTTGGCCACAAGGGCACATTTCTGGCTTATGGTTAACTTGTTGTCCACCAGGACTCCCAGGTCCTTCTCCGCAGAGCTGCTTTCCAGCAGGTCAGCCCCAACCTGTACTCGTGCATGGGGTTATTCCTCCCTAGGTGCAGGACCCTGCACTTGCCTTTGTTGAACTTCGTGAGGAACCCTGTTGATACAGACTGACACAGCTGTGGACCTCAGTGGGACTGTGCCAATTTACTATAGCAGAGTCTAGCAGTAAGACATGATACCTTCTGGAGACCAGACAGGGACGAGGCAAAGGGGCAAATTAGTAAGGTCAGGAATGCAATACAGATCCCTGAATAGGCAGCTTTGATGCACATTTACTTAGCTGCAGCTTCAACAGTCTTCTGAAGATGGGCTGGCTCAGAGAACTGGAAAATGGATAGCCGCGCTGGTGCTGTGTTGTGCTACAGAATATCTGTCCCTAATATTACAGCAGCTGAACTGCCTCACATCAAGAAGTTTCAGATGTTGCAGTTCAGGATATAAATCAGCCACTAATTGGGTTTGGGATTAAATCTACACTAAGGTATTGAATATTCTTCTCAGGCTTCTGATCCTTGCTACTTATGAAATTGGATACCAGATTAGACAGCCCATTCAGCAAACTGTATCTTCCGTATGTTCCTCTCTTTCTTAAACAAGAAACATTGTCAGTGTATTTCTATAGGCCTATTATTTTCATATTGTTTTTCAATTTTAAAAGAAAGGTTTTATGGTTCTGGTAGGCTAATGAGGATAAGGTTTTCAATTTAATTGCAAGAAAAACTGCTTCAGGCTGGCATTGCATCAGATGAAGCGTATTCCACATTTGCAAAGACATTAGTTAACTTGAGTCATATGATGCTAACTGTGGGTCCAGCACTTTTTCTTAGATAGAAGGTGCTCTCCCCATCCATGTAACAGAAGTTCTTGGTTCCTTACTGTTTCATTTTGATTTCTCAAAAGCTGTCTCTTTTTAGCAAGAGAGCCATTTCACCAAGCTTTACAAAAACAGCCAAATATGTTCTGACATTATAAAAGCATGATTTCATCAAGACACAAGTGAAAATGATACTTATGGAAAAGGACTTCAATATACAAGCTAATTAAAGGCGATTATCCAGGTTTTTTTCCTCAGGTTTTCAACTTCAAAAAGTTTTATTCTAGTCTTCAATCCACAAAGATTCACTTTTGTGTATTTATTTTAGTTACAGGCACTGCTTTCTATCACTCTCTTCCTCCCCCTTCAAAGTTGTGGTGCTTTGACACCGTGAAAAACCTGCGTTAGAAGCCAGTGAACTTTATCCTCTTCAAGCACCATGGCTTTCTGCAGACTCAACTAATATTAGAAAGGTTGGTGTAGGAATGGGAAAAAAAATCAAGCTACTATGAAAAGAGTTAAAATATTAATGGAAATTAGGTTTATCCACCTTGTGAAGTTACTGAATTTATTCTCAGTTCAGTTTCCTACCAAGACACTTCTTCCTATGGATAAATATGCTAGTGTCAGTGTTGCTCCAATTTGGAGGCAAGGTTCCACACATCAATAACTTTCACGCCACTAATTCTGTTAAAGGAGAAGGCAGTATAATATTTGTGACCAGATTAGGTGCAGGCATCTTTTCCTGTTTTCAAGACAATATAGGGCTTTCTGATGGGGTATAGGTTTTGGGGGTTTGAAGTTATAACTTTTCTGATGAACTGATAACTTTTCTAGGATTTTTAGATACCTTTGGGGGTCAGGTTTAGACAGCATGTCGGCCAAAGTGCAGCTATACAGCTCCAGGGCCTGATATGGCCTACAGTGTGACAGGCTCTGGAGTTTCCTGTTTGTGGATTGCTTCTGAATCTCAAGGGATGCTAGAGCTGCTTCTCTGCTGTGAGGGAGAGCTAGACAAACTTCTCAATATACCCCAAATAACCTGTCTTTTACATGGTAACAGGAAAGAGATGAAAGCCTCCATCCTGTTAGATGTCCTGGGAATACTCTCCACTTTTCCCTACCTTTGTGACAGGCAGCTAGTACAGTGTGGGAGAATAAGCTGGGTATAGAGAGAGGAGTGTGGTCCATCTCCCATCCTCACTGCAGTGTGTATGGAGGTGTGGGAGCATTCCACACCCAAGAGGGTATAGCAGCAGACAGCTGCTAGCTCCTGCACACAGGAGCTGCACAATCGTGTAACTCTGGGTGTAAACTCTGTACAGGGCGATAACCTGGATGTGACAACTGCCCCCTTCAACATCTAATTAATTTCTAACACACTCAGCCCTGCAGGAACAGCCACAACTGATTCTCCCACTGGAGACCAAATACCATTAAGTTCAGTGAGCTGGATCAGGACCCAGACAGAGATTTGTCTGATGGGTCAGCATAAGCCATTGCTGCAGCCTGTCCCATCATTGCTGAGATTCAGAAGTCACCTTTTGTTAGGCTCCTGAAGCTGGATAAAAGCCAGCCTGTAATGACAAGCTTTTGAATGTGCTGCTGGAAACAGGAGTTGATGCTGTTGTTGCCTTTTTGTCGCCACTGAATGATCTAACTTAGAATGGGCAGGATTGCATACTACATCCCAATTTCTCTAAAGTTGATTTCTAAACTAAAATTTAGTAAATTATGGAGCTGTGTTTTATGTTTGAAAGATATGTCAAATTGCCAAGGTTGTGTGAAACAGGAAAAACACACAATCCGTCAAATTACTCAGTGATTATCGAAACAGATAAAATGAAGATTTCTTCTTCAGTAAAGAAATACAAATCCTTTATTTCCTGCTCCATATATGGCCTTTTCATATATTCTCAGTATGTACATTCATGAACCACATAAACCAACCTTTGATCTCTCAGTGTTAAAAAATGATTTGTGTAGTCTGTGTTGGTAAACCTGGTTTCTCTAATCTGTGACTCATTTGAAATAATATGCATTTCTTTTGGGCCTGAGACTAGTTAATCTTTAGAGAATAAAGAATGTGAACACATTTACTTTCATTCAAGTAACAGAATCTCTTTTTGCTACATCTCCCCTTGCTGTCCGATGTAGAAGAAAGTTGCAGTTTTCCTCACAGAGTGACCAGATAAAATTCATCAACATTTTCTGTCTCCCTAAGAAAGCTCTTTCTGATACTAAAAATATTATGACCGTTTAGAATAACAAATATACATTCCTGGAGTTAAAGCCAGGTGTCAAGGTGAGCCCGTGGCTCCTATTCAAAAAAGGAAGAAAATAAACTTTCCTTTGTAGGAGCAGCTGCACAGCACACAGGCAGAAGAGACCTGGTCCTTTCTGGAGGGCTTGAGATGGGTGCTCTGCCCTTGAGTCCTGTGGTTCTCCCACTAGTGACAACCACTGCATGCACCCAGCTCCCTTTGAGTTCCTGGCAGCTCTTTCTTATCCCTAAGCCATCCCCTAAATCTACATAAGGAACAATGACAGTGTTCTCAGGCCAAGAGACCATCAGGGTTTCCTGCCTTCTTCCCAGTGGTGTTTGGCTGTATATATTAAAGAAAATGCAATTTAGGACTTTTGCTGTGATGCTGTAAGACTAAGTCCAGGATCTTCTCATTCTGATGATGTCCTCTATCATTCCCCATGGTAAAAGTCTATTACCTGCTAACCACTTTTGCCACTGAATGCAGTAAAAAGATATCTACATATGTGTTTACAAATACACTTAGTAGCATTGTTCATCAAGAAGTCAGGTTTCTCAAAACTGGAGAGTGTGAAGCCTTACAGTGCTTCTGCATGCTGTGAATCAAACCTATGTGGAAGTACAACAGGAAAAAAAAATTCCTAGCTGCTACAAAGCAATCGCCACATTGATGCTTGTTACATTGATGTTTACTCAATCCCCTTTGAACTTCCCATGAAAAGCAGTATTATCCTTTCTGGAGCCTGAAAGGATTTGCAGCATTCAGATTCTGCTGATGAAAAAGTGGCAATGAAGCCAGATTTTCAATGCTTATAATCAAGCATGGATTTTAGACACAATGGGAAGCAGAAAGGAGGCAAAATTTACATAACTTAGTGTGAGCTTTACTGCTCAACTGATTCAATGCCTGTGCCTATTAGTGTTATAGAATGACTACCATATCTCATGCCGAAAGCCTTGACACTGTAGGGAGGACCCCTGCTTGAGGAGTGTCTTTGACTCTCTGAAGCTGTAGAGAACATCAGGGTGTTCTGACTGTCTTTATCTACTGAATATATCTTTCCTTCTGGGGAATAAACTTTACTCACTCGCTATGTTTTGAGTACATCTGTAGGGCAATATGAACCCAGACTTTATACCCGAACCCATTTTTGAGTGTGCCACAGAAATTCCAGCTCTAGAGAACTGCAGTAGCATGAAGATTCAGGTCCCAGTGTTATAAATTCTCCTGATGCAAAACTTCCTCTTCAGATATAACATCAGATATTCTGTGAAAGCAGCAAGAATGTCAGCCACCAGCCAAAAGCAGTCATTTTTTTCCTCTCCTGTAAATTTTGTGCTTTGCTTTTATTTTAGGAGGAATAAATCTACTTTCATATTCTGACTATTGCCAGCAAATTGATGTGAACATTTTTTAAAATCCCAGAGGATAGCTCTCCTCTTTTATCCGTGCAAATTCTTTCTATTTGCAAAATTGGCATTGTTTCAGACAAATTGGAGGTAAAAGTGGGTATTTCAGCTCTGCAAAATCATTATTTTCCATTTTATTGCATATCTCCATGGAATACGTATCTTTGTAAAATGAAAGGTTGCTCTACCCAAACACTCTGCCATCCTAAACACTACCCAAAATAGCATTCAACAATAAATAAAACATTTCCTCAAAATACCCAGCATGAACTGTTCTGAACAAGCCATTGCCCATCCTGCCTTAAAAGCTATCTTCTTTTTTTCTGGTTGGAGAATATGCATTTATTGGCAATATTTGCTCTCTTACGTAATTTCCTACCTTGTGCTTTACACTCTGCAGGCCACTACTGAGGTATTGTTAGCAGTCATTTAATTATGTTTCTGATTAGCCAGCAGATGGCACTAAAGAACGGAGCTCTGTGACAGGTAATTGCTTGCAGCGGGGAGTATGTCACCCTGGGAAAAAATAGAGTGTGGAGCAGAAATGTTAAAACTTGCTTTTTGAGATGGACAGGCCAAACCTTAAAACCAACGATACTAGTTAGCAATGGTAATCACAAACATCACTGTAGTTAATTAAAAGAGGGGCTGAGTTCATCCCTAGGTCACAGCAAGGTTTCCCTCCCCAGGACAGTAGGTCATATCTATAGTCTTCGGATGAATCATCCCAAGTGAGGTCTTTCAAGGCAGCTTTGCCTTGCTTGTGGCCAGACAGACCTTGTGGAAAGGTGAAACAAGTTCAGGATGTTCCCTGGAAATAAAATCCATCCTGACTCTTGATCTTGGACTTCTAGAATATCTGCTCGCTGTTTACGCATAACCAGTAAATGTGAATCCTCAGCCAAATTCTTTGGGGTATTTATCAATAATGTAGAATGAAATAAGATTTTCTCTTTTTTTATTTCTCTCGCTATCTCTCATTTCATTTGTATGGCTTTGGTTTTTTTGTCTTTTTATGTTGCATATAACATTCCTTGCAAAGCTGTAGTGATTACTACCTTAGACAATTCCTGCATATTACACGTTTTTGGCTGTTTTGTTCCTCAGTTGCATGAATACAGTAGGAACAGATAAAAGAACATAGAGGCACCATCTATTCTCAGCCACTATTATATTTATGATATAAATGTATTAGCCCTCACTGTTTTAGTTTAAAAACTCGTGATAATCTCATTCCATGAGGAATTTCTAATGACAGTTCCATCAGTTGTTAGTGGTAGGTTACAAATTTATAAGAATCTGAAAAGAGGCATTTTAAAGACATGTCATACACTTTCTATGTAATATGCCATGAACAGCTGCATGCCCCTGGGGCTTCCACTACTAACTTCACATAAAGCTGAGCAATCATTTAAAACAGATAAAAATGTCACAGCATAACCTTAAAGGCATAGGCCAGTGCCAATATGTTATCTAAATATAGCTTTTTGTCTCCACTCTGTGCCTAACTCTGTGCAGCAAGATGTCAGAGTAACATCAGTTTCTTTGCTTTTCTGCCCTCCTGCTGACTCTATCTCCTCTTCCAGCAAATGTACCTTGCAGAAAGATTGAGCTCACTTTAAAATCATATGAAGAATCCACCATGCCTGAGTCACTGTGGTATTAGCTGTTAAATGTGAAGTTCTTAGTTCATCAACACATTTGCCCCATTACCCAGCTTTTGTCATGGCCCTGATGATTAAGATGCAAATATATATTTTTCCATTTAATTACACTAGATATATGTCTGAGATCAAACAAGCTTATGACAGAATCAAAAATTCATTTGAAGACTCAAGTTCAGTCTCAGTAAACTTACTTTTTTATCATGTTGGAAAATGGGAAGTGCTGTGAGTGTTATTTCTTCTTCAGGCGTTAACTTACTTTTTTAAAAGTAAGACTTTTTTTCCCCCTTTGGATGAAAGCAATATTTTAAGAACACCTGCAGTGTTTCAATAATTCCTTCCATTCTTCCATCCACAGAATTTCCAATGTGCTGCTCTGCAATGTGACAGATCGGGTGTCATTTTGGTTTGTGGTCACAGATTCTACCAAAAACGTGACAACTGTTCCTGGAAGTGAGGTAGAGGCAGCCATCAGGTACAGTCTCTGCTTCTGCAGCCTTTCCTACCCTGCTGACTGAGGATGCTTTCTCTCTGAGGGCCTTGTATGAATGAGCGCTCTGCCACTTTAATGTTGAACTAAGCCAAGTAGTCAGAACACCAAGAGGTCAGTACTCTTTCATTCGTGTGAGATTAGAAGGACTTTTAACAGTCCCACAGAATTCAAAGGCTGTGAGCCTTGGGACTGTAACTTTGGAAGGAGTCTCTCTCTTAATGGTGGAGCCTCAGATAAAATCTAGTCCCTATTTGCTATCTATTGTGTGGCACATACACACTGCTCTCATCTAGATGCTACATGTCTCAGTGACAGAGCCTTTTCCCGCAGGTGACTGAATCTCACCATTTTGGGGTGGGATTTGTCTCATTTAGCTTAAATTGCATGCATAGGCACATCTCCACCAGGACTAATGACCGTAGGCTCCCTTTAGGGAGTCTGATGGAGAGGTATAGGTGCTTCTGAGGTACAGTTCATCTGACTTAGTTTAGAAGTCAACTATCAGATGAAGAAAACTCAGTTAGAGTTGGCTCTGTCCCAGCCTGGTTTAAATAATCTTATACTCACATTCTTTTCATACCAGCCCTTTCCAGAATGCGGTCACCATAGTAGCTGAGCATTACTTGTGCAAAGTACTGTGTGGTACAAATCAGTGCACTTTCCACTAAATATCAGATTCTGTAGCTAATAAAAAGGAGAAGTGGGGAGCTAAAGAGGGGAAAAGAAAAATAGGTAATCTGACCAACATTGGGTGCCAGCCCAGCATAAGGGATTTATAGGGATGACTCCCACAAGCAGCATAACTCATGTACATTTGTCAAGCACTGAGTGGAAAACAGACCTCTTTGTTTTTAGACATTCTGTACTTTGTCTTGAAAATTTGTATTATCTTTATAGAGGTGTAATGCCTAATTCCTGATGAATGAATATGCGTTCTTTTAGAAAGATTAAGTTTTAAGCTTATGAGCAGATTAAACTATTTCCTACAGAGACACCAAACAATAACTTCATAGCATTAGTGGGGGAAGCAGATTATTTATTCACTGAAGCTCTCTAAGAGTGCTGGAATGCAGGAGTTTTTTGCATTTCTGTTATTCTTTGATATGTTCAGTAGCATAAGCTGATTTATTTAAGTCTTTTATATGCACAGTTTGCCACAGAAATTGGGTGCTATTATAGCATGTTTGTTTTGTTTTTTAGCTGTTGTCTTTCTCCAGAAAAAGAGCATATGCAATTTAGTAAAAGTTCAAATTCCTGCCTAACTTAGAAACAAGAAATAAAATGTTCTGTAAAACTACAATACTTTTTACTCAATTGCTTCTGATTTTAGGCTTCCACCATTATTCTAATTCTTTATACTACAGTAGCATGTAAGCCACTCATGGACCAGCATTTTAGTGTGCAAGGTTCTCTACAAACTGAGAACAAAAAAGAGGGCAAATTGTAACAATTCCTTGTATGAGTCCCCGCATCTTGCATAAATATACACAAGATATATTTGTGCATATACAAACACAAAATGCACCTGTAGCTATCTGCATGTGCTTCAGCACATAGGGTGAACAATGCTTATTTTTTTCAACTGCTCACAACAATCCATTTATATCAATAAGGATGGAAGTCACTTTAAATCAAGGAAGGCTTACTATACGATAATTCTTTTAACATGCCATGGCTTTCAGTCCTCACAAGGAATGCTAGCTTTCCATCAAGACTAAAAACTTCCTTTTTAAGGGGTAGTCAAACATTATGATTTCTGAAGGAATTTGCAAAATCTTACATGTATCTCCCATATATCTATTCCTAGGAAATACTTGCTGTATGGTAAGTAGATTGAACTGAATACAAGAAAGCTGCTGTAGAGCATATAAATGCCATCAAAATGAATCTCTCAAGGCCAATGTATGTAATACATTTTCTCAAAAATTTCTAACATTTTCAAAAGCTAATGGAAGTAATGACTACAGCCTTTCATGGCTACTTAGGTTTAGATTCAGAAAAAACAGGAAATGCTCAGAAGTAATAAATGTGGAGGAATATATCCATTGAAGAGAGATCATTGGTAACAGTTGTACTACTCATACAAAAAGAATATTTCTTAGACTTACAGTTTCTCATAATGGAAAAAATGTGTAAAGCACAAATCCCTTTAGCTGCATCCTGCAGGGAAGAAGGGCATGCTGGCAGTGGGGGTGGATTCTTTTGGAGCAAACTGTAACCTCTGCCTCATAAATCGTAGCTTTTCTTAAACTACAGCAACAGGAGCAGATGCACAGGCACATAACAGGCAGGATGGTTCAGTGTGAGGAACCAAGGGCCAATGATGGGCAAACCCTCTGATCAATGCAGGATATATCTACCACGCCCATGCTATTGTGGATGCTGCATGAGCTAAGTAACAGAGCCACCCTCGGAGATGACAAACTGTTGTGTCTTCAGCGCATGGTCCAAAACACAAACAATTAATAATGCTGTACTTCAGGTCTCATCTGTATTTCCCAAGTTTTCAGATAAAATGAAAGAGACATATGAAATTCTGCTGCTCAAAACCTTGCAAGTGGGTGAGTGTGTATGGATTACTGACAGGAGGGGCTATGCGAAAGTGAAGGCCCATGTTATCCTACCAGACTTGCCAGACTTGCAGACTTACATGAAAATTCATTTTTTCCTTCTATCCTTTTTTAGTTATAAATACCATTATAAAGAGCTGTGATGTGCTTTCTGTTTTTATGAAGGATGAACAGGAACCGAATCAACAGTGCCTTCCTACTGAATGACAAAACACTGCAGTTCCTGGAGATATCCTCAACCTTATCACCACCTGTTGAATCCTCCACCCCTGTCTGGCTTACCGTATTTGGTGTTGTTCTTTGTCTCACTGTGGCTGGAATTGTTTTCCTCATTGTTTCAGGGATTCAGCGGCACAAGAAGTAAGCAGCTTAGCTTTTCTTCTGTTTTAACTGAATACTGGAGAATTAAGTGAGCTAGGGTGGTTTTGCTTTTCAGATCAGCCTCAGAGAAACTGTAGCTGTAGTCCTTCCCCCCTCCATTGCTAAAGATAACTGTTCTGTCCTTTTCCAAGGATGAGGGTTAAAATTTTGAACTATGAAGTAGTTGCCTTAGTAATGCTGGAGGATAGTGAGGAAACTGATAGGATAATAACATGCTCCTGGAGATCACCTAAATAGAAGTTAAAGCTTTACAAAGAGATTTTCTGCCAGTCCTCTCAAGGTTTAGCGCACTGTAGGTGAGCTGCTTCTCGCAGACTAGCCAAATGGTTACCATAGGGGAGAAGGCTGGCAGCGACTGCCCCATCCAGGGCAGAAGTGTCAAAAGCTAGGAGAGGTAGAAACATTTTGCTGCTGTCAGTTGAGGAGCCTAAGTGGAGGACGCCACAAAGAAATGTATAGCTGAAGAGGTCCTGCTCAGTGAAACGGTGCATGGCCTCACCTACCATTCATGACCTGATGAAACCAAGGGACTCAGCACTTCAGAAGTTCAGGTCCAGATCTCTCCATGAGTCTTAGTGTTTGCAGTTTGGCAAGTAAAGTGAGCAAGAGATACTCACTTTTCCTCTCACTTTCTGCCCTGTGACAACATTGATGAAAAAGAGAAGGCTGCTCATGGTTCCCTAATGTGAGTGAATTGGAGTGGGCAGGGGAGTAAGTGGGGTTTTAGTCCCCCCATCTCTGTTGGCTCAAAGTTGGGCATAAGGAATAGAAATTTCTCAGCTGAGTTGAGCTTCTGCTGTGGAAGTGAGAAGTAGCTGAGCTTCTGCCACAATTTAGGTTGTCATAGAGGTTAGGTTAACACATGACTTCTACAGCAGAATCATACAGAAACAGGAGGTGAACTGAAAAAGGGTAAATTTCTGCCATCAGCTAGATGATGTAATATTGAGTATATGGTAGACAGTATCACCAAATATATCAGTGCAATGGATTCACATGTGAAAAGCAATGTGTTGCTGAGATTTTTTCAATTCTGCCTCTTTATCACCTTGAAAGACAAATATAAAACACCTCAGAAAATCTGAATTCCTTCAGTGATGTTTTGGATTCAGAAGAGTTGTGTGATTTTGTGAAACCCTTTTTGGTGTTTAAAAAACAAAACTCAGCAAGCAATAGATGAGAGATGCTGTTGTGGGGAACAAGGCTGGACAGGTACTTTAGATCTGCATATAGTTTAAGTCCTGCCACAACCTTCCATGTGGTCTGGGCTGAGTTATTGCTGTAAAACTAGAGGATAATGTTGCTTCTGGAAGCCCTATACTTACCTTCTGTATGTCTGGGTAGGGTCAAGGTCCTGTGTGCCTGTAGAGCACCTAGCTCTAAGGGGTCGTTGAACATTTCACATGAGTGTATTATAAATAAATTGTGCTAAACAGTCATGATTTTCTGGCTAAAATAATCCTTTGTGCATTATATCAGGCTAAAAAGACAGTATTTTCCCTCTCTGTTTCCAAGATTAACTCAGCTAAGCCTGAACAATTTTCATCAATATGCTATAAACTGTATGCTCTTATCTCTAGAATACCAGTAACATGCCCCTGCTGCTGCCCAGCTGTGATCACCAGGCATTTTTCATCCTGCCTGTTTTGTGCTCCTGTTGTCCCTTTACATCTGTTATGCTCCTTTTCTCCTTTCCCTCTGTTTTCCTACTCTCCCTTTACCTACTGTATTTCCTAAGAATGGATTCATATGTGATGAATTCAAATCCTCCTTTCAAATCAGTGGTATGGGGGGGGGGGGTGAGAGAGAAGGTAAAATAAATGTTTAATTGCTCCATCTAGTGTTGCAAAGAGTGGAGAGGTGAAAGATATGGTCTGGACTATTTGGCTTCTCAAAAGCAGAGCTAGACGTCAGAGAACAGAATTTCCACAGTGTTCATCTCTTCTTCAGGGACATGACTGAGTTGTCAAAAGAGTTCAGCACGTTCAGTAATGAGTTTTCCTGGAAATCTGGCCAGAGCTGACTTAGTGGCAGCTCTGTTGCCTGGTAAGCTGTGTTGGAAATCCAGACCCAAGGACAGTGCTGATTACTCATAAATCTGGTGTTTTGTCTTTACTGGCCTTTAAAATAGCAGTTAAATACCCTGATTCAGGTAAGTACGAAAGCATGTGCTTTCAGCCCGTTTGTGTTCAGGGTAGCAGGGAAGCACACAATTGGCCTATAATGGAGTTTCACTAATGAGTTAGACTTGTATGTCATTTCTTGAACTGGAAGATTTTCTTAATTTGGTCTTCACTGTGCCTATGTGTAAAACTCCAAGCCACAACTGCCTGCAGCTTGAAGTCCTATTGAAAGGTCTGATCCAGCTCTGTGTAACTGTAGCCATTGACTTTACAGCAAGCTGGATCAGACACGCTGTCTCCCAGCTCTGTGCGTTTGTTCCTCTGTCCTCACAGCAGTATGACATCTCCCTCCCTGCTAATAGACTTGGCATATAACCAGAGCAGGGCCATCCTCTCTACTGGCTACACTGGGCGAGGCTGAAGTCCACCCCTGCCTCCAAAATCCTGTCTGCAGCAGAGGCCATAAAGATTTGCCTTGAGGAGAGCTAGATTTGGTCTTTATATATGGAGTAACCCACAATGGATTTCTCTTCCATTAAATTCTTGAGTCTCTTCTTGGACTCAAAAATTGTTAGCTTCTCTGAACTGCTACAGCAACAAGTTCCACACAGCTACTACTTCTCTTATTTGTTTTCAATCTGTTCCCTACTATCTTGTTTTATATTATGCCTCCACACTAACGTTTGTATTAAAGAATTCTCCTTTTACTGCTGTAAGAGCAGATATGACAGCCAGAGGTCAAAGGTCTTCATTACCACCCCCACATTTATTTTTAGCGAGTCTGTAATGCCAAGAATCTCCCAAAGGCCAATAAAATTTTATTATTGTTAATATCACTGTTATTAGCAATTGTACTGAGTCAGGTTGTTATGATTGTCCTGAGTCAGATTGTTACAGTCTGTATTACAGGATAGGAAGAAGCAGTGGAGCTGACCTTTGAGTTTCTTATCCTCCAAAGCTGCTGATGGTGCAGGCTGTAAAGTACAGCAGGTTTTTCAGCTATGAACTAGGAGATCTCAAGGTCAGAATAAATTTGGAATTAAAGGAACATTATGACATGTTGACTGATATTTCTGCATTACATCTACTCACGGTTTTATTCTTGGATCGTTTTATTCAGCAGCTGTTTTACTATGGTTGTGGTGAGAATAGGAGCCTGGAAAAGTGAAAGCCATGCAATTGTTTAATCTCGATCACAACGGTATAGTAAGATATGGGAGTAGGAAGGTGACTGTTAATGAAGTTTGAATTAGAAATTCAGATTTGTAGCAATAAGAGTCCCTGACCTCTGGAGAAGATTATTAAGGAATATGGGGCACTCAATCTCCATCATTGGAGGTTTTAGTCAAAAGCTGTTCTGTTTCTAAAAACTGTGTTTTAATTTATCCACATCACTGAGTGAAATCTATTAAACATATAATAGGTTCAGACTAGATGAGTAGTGCAGTCCTTCTTGACTTAAAGGAAAAACAGATTCAGAGATTTTTTCTGTTTTTCTCTTGCAGCAACTTTTCTCTCCCTCTCAAGTTATTTTACAGAACAAGAAACTGAAGGAATATTTACAACGTATTCACTCTATGTTTTCTGATTCCCCATCCTGATTTTAAACCACGAAACTAGGGCTTCCAATCTGTGGTCCTCCCACTTCCAGTGATATGTTTACAATAGCAAAGAGGCATTTACACTCTGCCTATGCAGATGGATGCCTGCTCTTGCACATATAGGTCATTGTGAATTAATGCAGCTAAAGTCAGTATAAGAGCCAATTATGCTGGGGAGTCTCTGCACCAGATTAGGCCTCTTAGTACATAACCTACTATAAGATTCTGACTAAAAGTGAAGTTTTCTTTATGTGGACTTTTGGTAGAGTGCTGCAGGTCAACAGAATAAGATGATTTTCTCTTCTTTGTTTATAGAAAGAGTAAAGAGTCATCAGAGACAGAAAATTTAGAAGAAAAATGCGAAGTGACAGTAACAATAGAAAATGGGATTCCTTGCGAAACACTGGATTCAAAAGCAGGCCACGTTAATGGAGTCTATGCAGCAGATGATGAACGGTTCACATCCTTATGAAATGCTGCCATTCCTAGCTGGTGTGTTTTTGAAAGACTCCTACGCCTACTTTATCTCATCAATACTCCTGAACGTCAAACATGAAGACAAGAAAAAATGTCCTTTCACTTAATTTCCCTTGAGAGAAGCTTTTGCTGATAACACACACGCTTGAACCTCCATTACAAAGCTTTTGTTCATGAGCAAAGCAAATGAGAAGACCTCGAATGATATCCATTACAGATTTCCAAAAGATGTGTGGTAGAACAGGGTTGAAACCTGCCTTGTGTCAGGCATTTAATTTTTAATGATTATTTAAATATGCCTATTGTTTTTTTTCCTTCTGTAAATGTGAAACTGCATTATTCCTGAATGTCACAGAAGAGCTCATCTATCATCGTCAATTCTTGCTGGGCTTTCTTTTAAGCCATATGCAGAAGTTTCTCTGTAAACTGATTTCTGTGTGCTGATCAGCCATGTGCCTTTGGCTGTAACAGAGATCAGTGCATAAAAGTTTTAACTTATGAAGAAAAAAAGTCAAGCTTTCTAGCCTCTGTAAGAGCAGGTTAAAAACTATCAGTCTGGACCATCTATAGCTTTTGAACTGCCAAAGATCTGGTAGAAAACATGTTTCTCACTTAGCAGTCAAAGTCATAGATTACATGATCAGGAAATTAAAAGTTGCAAAAATTTGGAAAAGGTGTAAGACACAAAGGGGAGATTTTCCAAAGATGCAATCTGAGGTTGATGGCCCAGCTCTTATTGAATCTATAAGGGCAGTTTGCAGCTCTTTGAAAAATTTTCCTTACATTTATTAATACTAAAACTAGAAGAGATTTCCAAGGGACAGGGCACACCCAGGGTCAGCTGAACTGTTAATGGGACAGCTGGATAGCTTTCCAAAAGCTTCAGTACTTAAAGCAGCATCTCTGGGCTTCGTGCATCCTACCTGGATGGAAGCATGAAGGCCGTGGTGAGGAGGCAGGGACCATTCAGACTTCTATTTATGTGGCTGGAAGCTGAGGGCACTGAATCATACCAGGCCCTAAGTCGCATTGTTGGATTACTCTGTTAGAAGTCAGGCATATGTGTAGTCTGTACTACCCATGTCCTAATCCTGTTCCTATTTAAATCTGTCTTGAAATTCTTACTGATTTCAGAAAAAAGAGGACTAGGTCCAAGTAAAGAAGAATTGTTTGTATGGCTAATTGCACATGGAGAATGGCAATGTGCCAAAGCAAAATATGGTCTCTGCAGTCACCAAACAGCTGCCCATATCACTTGGGGTAGGATTTAACCATTAGCCATACTGTTTCCAGTGTCATATTTGGAGGCAAATCAAAAGACCCATTTACTTATTGGCATTGTCCCATGCATTCAGACTCTTCACCCACAACAGAAAGAAAGTAAAAGCTCCTTGCAAAGGCCCCTCCAGTGTCCCGAAGAGTACAAAGACTTCTTGTCTCCCAGGGTACAAACCCTTCCGCATTTTGGCTTTATCAGGCATCTTCTTTGACAGTTCTTTTGACACAGCTCTGGCACTGGGGAATGGGGTGAGCGGAGTGGAAACAATGGGGAGGAGAACAGGGAAACAACAGGGCACAGGGAGGAAACTGAGTGGGTGAAACTCTAAGGTAGGTGAGGGAGGGGGAGAGGAGGGCTAAATATAAAATAAAACTATGGAACTCACAAAACACTTGCCTCACTTGGTCTCATCTTTCACTGTTGTCTTTCATGTCCTGATAGCAGGTCCCTTTGGACAAGGACTGTATCTTATCTGGGCCCTACATGACGTGCTGCTCAATTCTGGCCAAGGATTAGTAAAAGTCAGTTATTGATGATAATGTCTCTGTGCTTCATATTACCATCAACAACACGGAGATACATTTTTCACAGGAATGTCAAAGGTTAAGCTTGCCAGTGTTTAAGATCATTTGGAGGGAAGATATAGATAGCGGTATAATTACTGCATCTCCAGTCATTGGTCCAAGGTCTTTTCACTCAGGCAGAATTTTATTTAGGCAATTCAGATCACATCAGTTTTTTAAACCTTCACACTTTTCATATTCTTTGTATGACACAGAGCTACATTGCAATATGACCACAATGGATTGCTTGAACTGCAACACCTCTGCAAGAACCAGTGAAAGATTTCTCTAAGAATAGCTTAGCAGTGTAAGAGCAACCTCAAGCTACCAATTAAAAATTACAGTTATTCTGTATTGCATGATGTGGTACCGAAATAAAATTCACTTGATACGAAAAGAGGCCAAGCACATCTGAACATACTTCTTAAGGCCTCAGTGAAGGTTCAATTCAGCCCATGGCACTGGCCAGCAATTTGAAAATAGATTGATAGCCTCTGAACAAAACACTGCTGTAATGTGAGCTGACTCTGGCGGTAAGTATTTAATCACTGACTTTCTCCCAGCTCCCCTCTTAGCAGTGTAATTACTTTACAGCAGCTTGGCATAATAATCTGCTAATGATGATGTGGGATTCACCCATAGCATACATCTTGCTTACCGCTGTGCTGACAGAAAATGGCTTGAGAGATGTAAATGATACATGAACAGACAGGTATCATAATAGCCTCACTTAGAAATTAGTGTTGGTATTAGCTTTTTAACTGAAATAGGCACTGCAAACTAGGTTATTCAAGGGCACACTGCTACAGAAGAAATGAATCTCTGTTCTAGCCTCTTTGTTCAGCAGAAATGTATTAGAAAACAAAGAGCACTTTGATTTGGTAAAGCCTGTTCTCAAGAGCCTGCAAATGGTACAATGACAATTTATATCCATTGGGGATCTGGCCAAGATATTTTATGTAACTTTCACCATTTGCTTTTTTTCCCTAAACAACCTGCCATGGAAAGACCAGAAAATAAAGAGTAGGTAAGAAACAGTATAGAATATACTGTAAACTACTCCTTGAAGACAATGGTTCTGCTTTCAGATACATTTGTGCTGTGCCAATAGATTTCAACAGAGGCACATGGTGTGCCCAAGACAAAACTGTTTTATTTTCAAGAGAAAAGAGAGAGAAAAAAGAAAATTCAGTTAAGTGAAGCAATAAAGCCAGAGAAGTTCTGTTTGAAGAAAATCTGCAACATTTATCTCTAGCTCCACATCCCCAGTGAGTCAACATTTCAGAAAGGACACTGCAGTTCTGTTCAGCTTATTTGAGAGAGAATATTGATGTCTACATTACCATAAGCACAAATCAGGCATTAGTAAATTGTTTACTCTGTCACTCATTACCTATACATTTGGAGTGCTGGAGAACATCAGGAACTCTAAAATGCTGTCCTTAAGTTAGGGAGTGAGTTGGCTGTGCAGAACTTGGGGCATTGCGTCGACCACAGGCTGTTTTTGTAAATGAAACTGGAAGTCTTTATTTGTTTATTTAGGGAAGGTGGCAAACCATGGGCAGATGCTAAAGTCCTTACTCAAGCCATTCTGCCACTTACTTAAAGGAGCCCTAACAACTCTGTCCCACAGCTGATGCTGACTGTGTTGGAGTAAACTAGATTGAATCCAGTCTGGTGTGTCACACAGACATTTGCTTTTTCCCTTCCAAGACAGCGTACAAACTCTTGAGATGGGACACCTGTCTGTGGTACTCTCCTCTAGACATGCCCTCATTAGCTCACTTCTTCCTTGAAGTTTGATACTCCAGACTGGACCCAGTATTCCCCCTCAAGCTCTGCCAATGCTAAATAACCTGGAGTGGTTGCCTCATGGGCCTCTTGCAGGCTGTATAGCTCCTATTTTTATGTCCGGGTATGGCATTTGCCTCTGTCATGCTGACCTTCATGACGACCACTTTCCTGGATATGCCTTCATGAAAGGCCTTATTTGCTCTGTATTTTGAGGTAAGACGTGATTGCAAGCCTGTTCACCATTTCTGCTGTTGACAAAAGAACAGGGTGAAGGGGACACAGGGAGCCTCAGGCAGGATTCAGATCTTGCCCCTTCATCACTATTGGAATAAAATAGTTCCCCAGTGAACACAAATCACTGCATTAGCACGAGAGCTTCTGGTTTGATAATTTGGTTCCAAGAATTGTGTGTCAGTTTCAAATAAGTAAAGACCATAATCACACCATGACAAAAAGCATTTTTCACGTGTAACTTCTGACATGTGGGAAAAGAAAAGAAAATACTCTACTTTAAAGCTCTGGGCAGAAGTGCAACAAAGACTTAAAATAACACCCAGTGAAAGTGGAACTCTATGTTTCTAGATACTCTTAAAAATAGGGCCCAGATGCCCTCAGACATTTGGTGAGTTCATCAATGCAGTAACCTGTGAGTCATGAAATGAGCTGCTTTAAATGTGCCAAGTTTATACAGCAAATGCATTGACCAACTGTCTGCAATCCATTAGCAATAAGCAATCTGTGCTCAGTTTTCTGTGAGTGGTTTTCTTTTGGCCTCTCATGGTTTTTGTTTCCTCTTAATGTGGCATGTAAGAAGAGCTGTGTGCAATGAAGTGATACCACAGCTTTCTAAGCTACCAGATAATCACTAATGAAAAAATTTCACTGTTAGATATGCCTATATTGAATGATTGAACTTGGTAATTTTCAGATCACATAAAGCTGAAGTACATTGACAATGATGAGTGATACACACTTGCCAGCACAATTGTGCTGGTATATTCAGCTTTGTGAATATATTAAGAATTGTGGATGCATATACCATAATACATTTGAATTTATAATTGGATGTTATATGGCTGAACTGATGTTTGCATTTCTGTCCAAGACAGGATAGTGCAGAGAAATTCCAGCTTTATAGTAAGGGTTAAACTTTGTTCTCATTAAACTCAGCAGCTTCAGTAGGAACTAGATTTGACTTGAGATTATAAAGAAAAGTTTGATTTTGCTAGTCTGTCCTCTTCCTTATTATTATATTTTCCTTCTCCTTAGAGATAACAACCTGAAGCTGTCAAAACATCTTATTAGCTATAGTAATGGTTAAATAGAAAACATTTCATTTTTGAGAAATGATTATTTATTTTTTCATCTGGCATTATCTTTCTATCAACTTCTGACACTCTCCTATCATTTAGACTCTAATTGCTCCTTATTACAGTATGTAGCTTTTATCAGTTGTGGACCAATAGGAATTTTAGACTCTGGACTAATATTATCTGTGATATTGTATCTAAATGACATTGCAGTTGCTGATGTGTGGACACATGGCAAAAACTGGTTCAGTTGTAAACTGAACCGGGACCACTCACTCTCTCCTTAGTAAAAATGGAATGAGCAACACTGGTTGCCTAGATGAAAAGCTGCATATCTCAGAATCAATACCATTCCCTTCACTGTTGGAGCAGGGTGGCTTTTTTTTTTAACAGACAAGATACAAGGAGTATAGAATATTATGCTCCTAAATGGTTCCCTCTCCTCTGTCTCCTTAACATATGATCTTGATTTTGACTGTGTCCTTCTACAATATAAATCATGCCACATCATGGCATCCTGATGTAACCTGCCTGTTTGTACACTCCTCTGTACCATCTTGCAAATAATCTAGCTTTAATGCTGTGTCCTAAATCTTGCAAAAACACTTAGGTTTCTTGATGCTTTAGGCAACTGTAACTGCATCTTTTCACAGCTCTTGATGGTTTTTTTCAGATGCTGGGCTTACTTGTGCCCATGGAGTGCCTGCCTCCTTGGTGAGGCTGAGCATGGTTTGCCCTGGTGAACAACCATCAGCCTATGCTTGGAGTGCGAAGGAGATCTGCAAAAGCGACAGTTTCTCTTTATTTCAGAAATCCAGTCTGCCGAGCAGCCTGTCTTGTTACCAGAAGGTTATAATGGGATATGGGTTAGTTGCCTAAGGTGCTAGCCTCAGCCTTGGACAAGTTCGGTGCAAGTGGCTGGTGCACAGGGACACCAAGGGACCCAGGGACCACTGATGCTCCTCTGACCTCCAGAGGCTCCCCCTGGCAAGGCACTGCTGGCCTTCCCCAGTGCTGGGGCTGGGATGCCACGTGCCGGACATGGCCATGCCCGTTACCTGCCAGCTCTGTTCCTGCCGGGCAACAGGGGCTAATCTGACCTGCTGCCCATCTGCTGTGTGTCAGTACTGTGGAGAAAGAGCCAGCTAACCCAAAATATCAAGGCCCAAGCGGAGGCTGGCTGCTGTTATGTGCCCTCAGCACTGGATCTGCTCACCAGCTGGCTCAGTGCAGGCAGGATGGGCTGTGCCTGGCTGCAAAGGGGCAACGGTGTTTCATCCTCTTTGCCTCCACACAGCTCTGCTCTCCACCTAGAAAAAGTGGTAAAGAAGATCACACCAAAACCCTCTTTTGTAAGAGGGCTCTCAGTGTTGAGAAAGCCCCATTGCACAGGCTAAGGGCAGCTAGTGAGCTGGGGAATCAGCACCACCGCTGAGCTCCTGGTCCCAGCCATGAAGGGAGGGTTTTTGTCAGAGAAAATGCAGATGTCACATACACAGAAGAGCTAGTCATGTGGGAAAAAGGCTGCTCTAGGGATTAAAAGGGATATTTGCCCAGCCGCCCAGTATGAACCATGAAGAAGAGGGAGAGAAGCTGGAGCTGCCCCATAGCAATGCCTCAGGGTAGCTGAGGAAGCGCAGCACTTCCCCAAGCGTTACTGCTCCATCAGGGCGATGCCCGGAGGGGCTGAAGCTACCCCTGGCTTTGTCCATTGCCTCCACAGAGCTACTTAACAGGGAGCCTGGATTTGCCAGGTATTGAACTGATGTGAACAGATCTTTGACAAATGACAGAGAAGCCAGGGCAGACGCAGCCCTATGCAGGCAGCGAGAGGCAGTCCTGCTGCAGCCATGTCCTGCCCCGCAGATAACCCATGCCACGCAGCACTGGTGCACTGCCGTGGGGGAGCTATGGCCCTGTAGAGCCCCCCTCTGTAAATCTGTCACTGAATAATGCTTACGGCTGTGTTTTATGCTCTAGGCAAAAAGGCAGAATGGCATAATATAACAGAGAGCTTAAGCAGTGCCCCAGCCTGGAAAATGGCCTGATAACAGTATTTTAAGCTACATGTCTAGGGTGTGGTGTCCAATACACAACACAGTGGTTTCTTACTGAGGCATGCCCCAAAGGCAATTCTCTGTTATTGCAGACTTAGTTTCATAGCACAGCTCAGCCTGCAAAACAAGTGATGGGACAAATATTGCTCTAATAGAGCCAGCAGACAGCTGGACATTGGTGGGCAGTTGTATAAGCAGATGTCAGACAGCTCAGACCATGAGGACTACTGGATTGGAGACATCAGGTAGGAGCTGGGAGCTGTCATTTACACTGCAAATTTGGTGGGGGTGGAGGGGACAACTGGCAAACTGAGGAGAATGAGCCTATGCTTTCATGTCAGGTTACACTCACCCTTTGCACTATAACTGGCAAACTATCCTTGTCGCCTTTGCTCTGAGCCAAGCAGAGTGGCAGCAGTTGCATGTAACAACATATAATAAATGAGACCAGATTTTATCTCCTGGTTGCTCTTCCTCTCTCACCCAAACCCAATGGCTGCTGTCTCCACTGTCTTTGCTGGAGCTTTGGATTTTCTGAAGAGGTTCAAGGTACTTCATTTTCTCAGTTGTTTGCCATTACCTTTTTGCTGCAGCACAAACTGTCTCGATGCTCTCAGCCAGCTTTCCACACCATGCTGAAGGTTCATTCCAAAAAAACTTCCCACTTCATCCTAGAATAGACAATATTGTCTCTCCCGTAGACCTGCTGTTACTGCCCCAGGCTACACAAACCACTCCTAAATGTGTCCCTCTAATCAGCCCTACAATTCTGTCAGTCCTACACTTTTTTGTTTAATGCCCACCTCAACTTTTTGTACAGCACTGTTAAAAAGAAAACAAAGTGAAAGGGAGTGCAGAGGTAGGAGACAAACTGAAGGAATGAGTGGAGAAGGATGTACAAGGGCTTTGAAGCACTACACCCCTGGCAGCCCCATGCACCAGCACTGTCTGGTCACGGACAGGCAGGGGAAAAAGCCTGCCACGGTAGTAAGAGCTGCCACAGACAAATCTATATCCAGTGATTTCCTGTGCATTTGCTCCATGGGAGCAAATTCATCTGCCAAAGTGTGATGTGCATGGAGTACAGTGGATGGCCCCACTGTTAGAATGGTGGTTTCCTGAAACATAAGTCTGTGCTAAGCCATCTCCCAGTTTATAGTTTTTTCTCTCATGGTAATGCAACAGCAAGAAAGATGCAGTGAAATTCCTGTATAATTTCTCAGATATGATGTCTGTTATGTCACTTAGATATGCAATAGGAAAGAACTGACAAAAAAAAGGCAGAATACTAGTGGCATAATTCACTTTGACTCTGCTACATTTTCAGCTCACCACAACTCATGCGTACACACTTGCAAGCAGGAGCAGAAGCACTCTCTATATGAAATAAGTTGATGCCTTTCTCTTCCCCCCTCGATGTCCCCCAAATATCCCACTGCTTGGGGACCTCTTGGCCATACAGGCACCGACTGGGGTTTCAGGGCTGTGCACAGCCTGAAGGCAGCTGCAGGCCGGAGTGAGGAGCACAGGCGATTCCTGCCCCATGGCAGGGGAATGAGGGCTAAAAGGGCTTCCCTGAGGAAGGCACCAGGGCACTGTAAAAGGAGAAGAAATAGTAACTTTTATGTAAGAGGGGAATTATGGATCAGCCAGCTTTGTTTCAGTACCCTGAAAGGTGCTGGACCAGTGATTGAGGAATCAACTTATCAGCAGACATGAGAAAATAAGAGCTAAAACAAATAGTCAACATAGTACCTGTTCTCCACCAGAGAAGAAGAAATCATATAAAGGCAGTAGACCTAATTTCCCTGCTGTGACACATAACAGGACTAGTGGATAAGGGAGAAATTGTAGATGAAAAAAAACCAACAGCAGCAATAATTTTCAACGTTTCACCATGTGACAGTCTCACAAACAAATAAAGGAAAAATGAGCTAGACAAGAATCACAAAAGGCACCTAATTACTTAAAAATCAGGATTCATGGTTCTCAATCAAGGATAGGAGCCATTTTAAGTGGTAGCTCTCCTGGGCCCTATTGTATGCCATATGGTCTGGATGTTGGAATAGAAAAATCTATTAAAAGGCTTGTGCGCATTGCCAGGCTGGGAGGACTTGCAAATCCTTTGAAGGACAAGACTACAATTCCAAATGATTTTAAGAAATTGGAGAAATGGTCTGAAATCCATGCAATGGACTTCAGCACAGACAAATTCAAATTGCTGTAGTTTGTGCCAGCCTAGAAGCAAACATACAGAGGCAAAATGAGAAATGGCTGAACAGGTAGCAATGCTATAGGTAGCAGTGCTACCAGAAAGGACCGCAGTGGGTCACAACTTGAGTATGAGTTAATGTTGGGTCTTATTGCAAGAAAATAAGTGTGTATTGGCAAGATATTGCACATAAGATACAGACAGTGATTGCTCTACTAATCATTGATAAGTTCTCAGTTATGTTCAGTTTTGGACATCAACTTTTAAGAAACACAAACTGGGGAGCATCTGGATGGCACCAACAAGAATAACATGAGTTTTAGAAAACGTGATCTCTGGGGAAGTGTTGAATGAGTTTTGTTTGCTTTTGCTTGAAAAAAATAAGACTGTTAGAGGATTCTTACAAGGACAACAGTGATCCCTTGTCTCTGCTCCACAGGACACAAATATCAGAAGATATCAAGTTACTTCGTACCAAAGAAAACTAGGAAAGAAGCTCAGCTATTAGGAAAAGCATTGGAACAAACTCAAGAGAGGCTGTGAATTCCCCTTTGCCTTAGGTTTATGAGAGCAGGTTAAACTAATATCCTGGAAGGAGAGACCAGGATTAATCAATGTTGTCTCCCAGCAGGTGCCTGGGCGAGATGCTTTCTTGAGGTCCCTTTTCTGGCTCTGCCTGCTGGAGCTGTCTGTGGCTGTTGGCCTCGCTGAGGCTGCGCCATGCTCAGCCCTTCGTCTGCGGCAAGGCTGGAGCTCCTTTCTCATTGTTTGGCAATGAAGGGGCTGATCTTACAGCTGCCTCCATGTAGACAGACTCGGACCGGTTTCAGCAAAGCTCTGCCGGGAATTGAAAGCCAGTGCCAGGAATGTGGCTGCAGAATCACATGTCAAAAACCAAACACATAAACAAAAACACAAAAAAGAATCCAAGAGGTCTCGAGTAGAAATAGGCTAATTCAAAAAGTATTAAGGTACTGCCTGATCAATAACACTCACTCTAAAGCCAGGGAGGAACCCAAGCTGTATTTCCAGAACTAATTCATACATTGATTTTCCCATTGATTTATCATAAGTACCAGGCTCCTAGCTAGGTTAGCAGAGGTATTTGGATATTAAACTGGAATCATCTAAGTAGTTTCAGTACATAAATCCAATTGATTTATACTTGAAGTTAGTTTCCTACACAACATGCTGTGATCCCAGGAAATCTCCTTCCACTTTTTGATAGTTCCCTGAACACCTTTAAAAATCTGGTCTTATATGCCCCAGTCATTTTGAAAATGAAGTAGATATTTCAGATCCCTCAGTCTTTGCAAGGCCTTTTAAAACCTGGGCCTAAACACCCAGTCAGATACCCTATGTCAGGGCTACATGGAATTTCTTTCTTCCTAGGAGAAAAGGTCATGACTTAGGGTTTCAGTGAAGTTTCTAAATATTTTTACAGCTTATCACTAACCTGTTAAAGGATTCACAGATTCTGACACTGGCAGGCTATAGATAAAATGACCAGCTCTATCATTGACAGCACATTTGGGAAACATTAACCAAAAGTAAAAGCCTTTTGTAAGAAGGCCATAAAATGGTAGGAGTAATTATGTTTTTCCAAAGTTAATCATTGACTTTTGTTTATTTGACTTTCTATAAAAACTTTTTCCTTTCTCTCCTACAATGAATAAAACCTATAAAAGGCTTGGCAAATTGGATTCAGCCTCTTTTCTTCACACAAGACATGCATAAAAGCTGATGAGACGGAACCTGATAAAGAAGTGTACCTGAAGAAATCTACTTTGTTGGGAGGTTCTCAGCCCAGATAAAAATATGTTGGTCCGCATCTGGCTTCTCTGCAGTCTGAGTATTGTTGTTACCCCACAGAATGTCACAGAACAAGCCCAAATATTTCTGACTGAGTTTAATATAAAAGCAGAAGATATCAGCTATGAAAGCTCCCTTGCCTCATGGAACTACAATACCAACATTACTGAAGAGACATCCATGAAGATGGTAAGTGCTCAGTCCTGTCTGCTTTACTATTATTTGAGGAATTTGGTGGTTACATTCTAGTTTATTTTAGTTCCATGAAAGTTGGCTGAAATATGGATCCTACTTCATTAGTAGCTGTGGTTTAGCTTCATAAAAGAAGAGGGGCTTGATTTAGCATAGTGATGCCTAACTCTAGGTTCTTGGGCCTCCTACAGCCCTAAGGCTGGTGCCTGGGCTGCCTTCACATTGTATGAGGACAGCCAGCCATCTGAGAATGGACTTGCCCCAAACCATCACCTTGAGCCACTTCAGCAAGTGGAAAGAAAGCACAAGAGAGCACTGTGTGTTTGGCCTGTTTCTCTCAGGAACCTAAATCTGACCTGGAGAGAAATATCTATGTCCACTCGGGATGCGCTGCCAGGAACTCATCCTGGCATTATGTTTCTAAACTGGGCACCTTTCCTTTTGGAGAGAGCATAGCCCAGAGATGATGGCCTTCTCCCAAAGTTTGGGGTTACGTGCTTATCTGTGGTGTGAGAAAACTGGATTCAAATCTCACATCCACTTGAACACAGACCTCTCACTTCTCATAAGACTAAACTAACTCCTAGGCATTTTTTTTACTGGTCCTAAGCATGTTCTCCCATGGACAACTCTTTCTCATTCTCTGTTGCTGAAGTTATTTTACTGCTTTACTTCTCACTGAATATGTAAACATTTTCTGAACATAGGCGTTTTTTAAAATGTTTTCCGATGGTCTTTTAGTGGTCTGTATCCATTGTACAGTGGGGGAAACCCCTTCCTCCCATTACTTCTGTCATAGTCAGTGCTGTTAGTAGACTACCTGAAATAATTGTATTGAGAAAGGTGAAGTGAGATCACAGATTTTTAAAAGGCAGCTGTCTAGTTTGTAGTACAGTAGTCTAGCATCCTGGTTTGAAAGTCAGTTTATAACTGCAGGAAGGGCTGTAGCATTTGTACTTAGAATACCTTGTGACATGGTTTGACCTGCCTTTAAACACCAGTTTCTAGCTATCCCAGTCAACTGGGTAAGTATCATGTTTACCAAGAGCATTCACCCATGCCGTGACTGGTTAGTGATACTGCCATGCTGCAGTCCAGCATCTCATAACCTTGGAGCCCTTCACAAATGAACAACAACCACCGTGAATTTTGCAGTTACATGTATTTCAAAGTTAACTAGATTTAAAAAAAAAAAAAAGAACAAAAAAAAAAAAAAACAGAACAATGTGGAGCATAAAAATGGAGAGTAATATCCTACAACTACTTCTGCATAATGGCAGAAGCCACCCACTTTGTGCTCTTATAGCTTAACTAAAACATGGTTTAATTATAGTATTTCTTAATTAAAGCAAGGAGACTGATTGCTGGAAGACATCCTAATGACTAATCATTGTCAATCTGGAATGCTTTCCAAGGTACCAGGTACTTACACTGTAACATTTCCAAACACATAAAATGAAAGTCCCATATAGCCCTTTCAGCATTAATGAGATGATAATAAAATACATGAGGAGATACCAGCAATAAGAAGCAATTAGTTCAGTACTCAGAGAGGATGTATTCTCTAGCTTAATCTCTTTAGCAGCACTAGTAATAAACCCATTGCTTTCCCTCCTCCCTTTCTGCTGGATGACCAGAGTTAATGCATAGTGTCCCTTCTGGCTCCTTCTCATCCATATAAACTGGGTCACAAAATCCATCACTACTGCCCCAAGTTCTCAACTGGTTCTTCTAACTGGGAGGAAATCAGACAGAAAGTTACTTTCTTTCCCCTGGCTTTTCTAACCAAAGAGCCCCTTCTTCTGCACCATAGCTTCTAATGCACCTCTCCTGCTCTGCACAGGACAAGTAATTCAAAAACCGTCTTTACACAGGGATGCTGGTGCTCTGGGTGCCTACCAGCTCTTGCCCACTGACTTTGGTGCAGCGCTGAACAATGGCAGTCCCACTTGCTCTGTCCCTGGGTGCCTGCGCAGGAGTGGGGGCAGAGTCCACCAAGCTGTCATGGGGCTGATGCCAGTGCTTGTGCCCTCCCGCGGAGGTGCGGCGTGGGCAAAGGGAGGCATAGGCTGGTCTGCAGGGGTGGGATGGCAAAGGGCTGGTCTCTGCAGCAGCATGTCTGCTCCAAAGCCTGCAGCAGTGATTCATCACACATGGGGCTGTGCTTGCAGCTGGAAAACCCAGGTGCAGCTCTGGTGAAAGCATTGACCTTGCATTTGCACAAGGGTGACATGTTCGAAAAGAGAGGAATGGAAACTGCATCCATTTCATTGTTCCTGAAACCTTTCTAAAAGTCTGATGCTAAGAAATAATGTACCTGTGCAGTGTTTTCCCACACAGCTCTGAATGCAGGCCCAATATGGGAATGACACTTGTGTTTTCTGATGCCTCGGCCAGGAGGGACAAGTGTTACAGGTGCCTCCTCCACACCTTGGAAAGCTCTGGCATGTGCAGAATTAATGAGAATATCTCAAGAACCCATGTTAATTAGTATTGTTCTTGTCATTTTGGACAGATGCTGATGTGCTAAACAATGTTCAAACACATAAAGAAAGATGAAAGGAAAAAGATGGGTTTTTCAAAGATGGTCCCAAATACTATTCTCATGGTGCCACTTTGTGCACTGAAATTTGAGTTTCATGTGTCACAGTATGTAATTGCAGCAGTGGTAAAAGCAATCTCATGTAGGAAATGCAGGTTTTGCATGCCCAGTTTAAGTACCTACTTAGAGTCTTCTATGCCCGCATAAAACTTTTATTTACCAAAACTTCAGGAGGGAAGTGGTATTTGCCTAATCAAAGGATTCAGCATCAATATCTCAGGTTTTGGCTGCTACTGCTACTGAAGCAGAAATGGAGAATGTGATCTGGATCATAGCCCTGGCTTGTATTCATACTTTGTTAGGCACGGGTGGGACAAGGAAAGCACTAAAGGAAGACTACATGGTGAGATAGATTAACAGGGAAAACAGGTGATGTTGGATCAATTATAACAGGCCTGTGGTGAGAAGGCAATCCTATTTTCTTGCTATATCCAAAGAAAATTAGTTATCTGGATGTGTGAATAAACTGAAGTCAAAAAGCTTCCCAGGTGTTTTGTTGCACAGTACAAGTACTGCTAAAACTTGAAAACCGCGAGCAGATCCCACCAACAAAATGCTCCTCAGAAAGACTATTTTGGCCCATTAAATACATTAGGCTGTTGCACCTTTTTAGATGAGTAATTCAGACTTTATGTGAATCCCTTTTAGAACGAGGCGGATGCCAAGTGGTCTGCATTTTATGATGAAGCCTCCAGGAATGCCAGCAATTTCCCATTAGCTAACATTACAGATGATCTCATCAGACTCCAAATTCAATCTCTCCAGGACAGAGGATCATCTGTGCTATCATCAGAAAAATATACCAGAGTAAGTTACTAAATGTATCTCATTTTTTGCCATGCAAATTGAACTACACTCCAAAATATCTCTGAGAGAGACCACAGTGTTATCATGAATCTTTGTTTTTCTCAGGATAATACTCTATCTCAAAATCAGTATGGAGAACATAACTTTACTAGGTGATCTTAGCAGTATGGGACTAGAGGGGGTTATGTCTGGCTTATGAAGTTAGGTTCCCACTTAGGTAGGCAGCTTTGCCACATAATCCATGTGATGAATTTCAAGCTCATACATGCCTAACAGTTGTCCTTGCACAAATGGCTGGATTAGTCATAAGGGGAAAAGAGTACATGGGCTAAATGCTTAGCTAAGTCAAGGTGTAGGGTAACAAACAGAAAGAGAGGGGTGAAAGGACATTCAGTGAGACAAAAAGGTGGAGATAGAGGAGGTATTTCTTCCTCTGCACATGCTGAGTTATCAGATTTAAAATGAGGGTGTGTTTCTACATATCTTTTTCTCACTGGTGATGCCAGCCCAAGACATCCCTGTCTGCACCAGTTTGCCCACAGCTCCTCAATCCAGGCTCTCTATGGGGCCCTACAACCAAGGGGGGAACACAAGGGTTGCAATAAGCACCAGGTGTGCTGGCACTCCTGAGATCAGAGCAAGCCGGCAACCCAGTTCCGCAGAAATATGTTGAAGCCCAACATTTAGCAATATTCAAAAAGAGATTTGACATTTCCATTGACAGATACATGTAAAATGTATGTATATGGATAACAAGTGTCTGTGGAACTGGAATGAGCAGCTATGCAGATTCAGAAGACATTTATAACCAAATGCTTGAGGGTTTAAATTAGCTTCCTGTTATTGGAGATCAAACTGACACATAGCATTGGGTTAGGGTATCCTACAGTCCTGATTATGAAAGGATCCTTAGATTTTTCTGCTGAAATCAGCAGTGTTAACCACCATGCAAGAAATGCAGCAGAGCGGCTGGATTTCCTGTGTGAGCCAAACAAGATGTATTTTTGGAAGGAGAGATTACCTGTGTGGGAATGCCAAAGGTTCATAAAAATATATATTTATTTTAGAGGACAGTGGTGCACTGATTACTTTGCTGCTTCGGTTGAGGAGTTACTTTCTTCAATACCCTCCACATTTAGACACTTCTAATTTCCTAAATAGGTGGCCTTGGGGCTGAAATTGCTGATTCTTACCTGAAATGTGACTTTGTACAGTTTGACAGAATTCCACAGTAATATTTAAACATTTTTCAGTGATATAAAATATCCCTGTTTGCCCACTCATTTTAATACTGACAGAGAAAACTGTAGCTGGTCATAACTATGCTTCCTGTTTGACAGCTCTAAATAGTTCTGGTTTAAAACTTTAAACATGGCGCAACATAGTCCTAAAGGAAAAATAGGTACAAAAAGTTAATAACATAAAAGAAAAAAAAATAGAATATAATGCTATGTAGCATAGCTTCTGAGATGGAGCTGAATGATTTCAGATGCATTTGGCCTTCAGCTAATCCAAGACATGAAATGTAACTTCTCTATAATAGCGTATAAGCAGATCTATACAATCAGGGTGATGTGAAGTTAAAAAACATAAGCAACAATCAGCCTGGTAGCATCTGCAAATGGATCTCTCTCTTATTCAAACCCACAAGATACCTGAAAACTTTAGGTGGGTCCACATTCATAAAAATGTATTGCTGAACTTTATTGTTTTATTGCTGCTGTATATTTGAAAGCTTTCTCATGATAGTCAGTGTTCACTAAATCCAGAGCTCTGCCTGACTGGATATTAAGGACCTGTAGATTACATCATATATCTGAGAGATTATCTGTCTTTTCCGGTTAGGTCCTGATTCAGTAATGCATTTAGGCAAATTCTTTTGTTAATCTCTACTGAGCTTAAACATATGCTTAAATGTTAAGCCTGTGGGTGAATCGAGCTCTTAAGGAATTAGCATAATTGACTGCTATTTTGTACAAAGTGTGTTTCTAATGGGCTATCTTGCATCTAACTTGCAGCTGAGCACTGTATTAAATACAATGAGTACCATCTACAGTACTGGGACTGTCTGTAAACCTAGTGATCCATTTAACTGTTTGGTGCTGGAACCAGGTACAGTATTAACAATTGTCTATACTATGTCCTTTATACTGCAGGCTCAAAAAGAGGAAAGCCCAAGAGTGGCTCCTGATCATGACAGCAAGGTGTAGTTTTAATAAATATATCTTGCTATCTAAAGCTTAGTCATTATTTAAATGCACTTTCAGTTCAGTGATCTCCAGCGGGCCTGCTCCAGATGCAATGTACCATCTCCTACATTCAGGAGATGGTAGGGCTGCTCAGCTTGTGTGACAACCTATCTGTCATTTTGGGTTTTCCTGCCCCATGGAAATATAATTTTTTCCCCAGTCATCAAAGTCTTGTCGGACTCAACAATGCATTGAGGCCAATCCCAAGGACACCAGTAACGTAAGGAAAGCTAATCTAGAACAAGGTTATTTGAAGTGACTCGTGATATGTCCCATGTCCCTTAAAGGGAAAAAGAGGAAAACATTAGATCAAAAAATGATGCAATGAAAATAATGGAATTTTTTTAGTATATCAAACACAAAATGTTAGCTCCTTAGTTCAAGCAACTATCTCTGCTCTGGCTTTTTTGCCTACTGTAAAAGAAAGAGGTTCTGTTTTACTAGGCCTGATACTTATTTTTTTGTTCTGGCAGGTCTGGATGCTATTATGGCTGACAGCACTGATTATCATGAGAGACTGTGGGCTTGGGAAGGCTGGAGAGCTGATGTTGGCAGGCTGATGAGACCATTATATGAAGAGTATGTTGATCTTAAAAATGAGGCTGCAAAGCTTAATGGTAAGTTGCATTTTTTTCCCCTAGTTTCCAGATATTAAGAAACATACCATGGTCTTGCACATGTTGGACAGGAATTCAAAACCCATGATTTTATACACATTGATGAGCATTTTGCACATATTTTGCTCTCAATGTGCACAGAAGCAAAGTGAAAAGTAGTGCAGACAGATGCCAAAGATGAGACCAGAATTATCTCACCAACCTGGAACAAAAGGTAGCTATGTTTGTTGGCACTTTTCCCAAATCCCATAATGTATTAGAGCCCTTCATTAGATATTGGACTGCTTGTGACTTACGGGCATGTATGCTCAATTTACAGACTGCTGAGTGGGTCTCTATATTCTTGGCGACATCTGTTGTTTTCCACTGGCCTTTACCTTATTGTGCCAGCTATAAGCAATGCTACATTTTTAAGCATTCTGCTCTGATTGGAATGATCAGATTTTTTTAGGCCCAGGGCAGCAGATGCAGCTGGTTGCTGAAAAAGGACTTTGCACTAAGGGAAATGTATTAGTGCTGCTAATCAGAGATCTCCTTACAAATCATAGAGAATTGTCTTTTCAAGCAAAATTGGCATACGGCTGCCATTTTTCTTTGGTGGGCTTCTAAAGTACAACATGAACACCTAGCACAAAGTAGTTACATCATCTGTCTTTTGGCAAAACAACAGCTGTATCACCTTACTTCTTGTTTCCTGGAAGGTATTAAGCTCAAGCTAGGGACCAAGTATGAGAAATTATAGTCCAAATAATTAAACAGAGGAAAACAAAATTATCTTGGTGGAAATTCTCAAGCAAGTGTGGACATCATCATGACTCTTCCCCTCCCCGCCCCCCTCAAGAAAAAGAGACCTCAAGAAAGAATGAGGAAGAGACCTCACCTATGAGCTATTCCTTCTCCAGGCTTAATGGAGCTGGACTTAGTGAAACTGGAAGTTGACTTTCAGTCCTGGTGTTTACACTTGTCCTGAACATTCGTTCCCGAGGGACAAGGCTTGTATTTAATATCCATCATTTTATACCTTCTGTGAGAACCCCTTATGATCTAGCCTGAATGGAGGCTGCCCTCTCTGAGATCTTGAGGAACTCAAGACCCTAATTAGCAGATAACTATGATTGCAGTTTCCACTATTCTTGGAAATCTGTATCCACATATCAGTGGAAAAGAGCCTTCACTGGGCACTCTTCTCCCTTGCAGCCAATTCAAGGTGTCCTGATGCAACGTGTCCTTGTTTTACAGGTTATTCTGACTATGGAGATTACTGGAGAGCAAATTATGAAGCAGATTATCCAGAGGCGTATAAATACAGCCGTGACCAGCTGATTGAAGATGTGGAAAAGACATTCGAGCAGGTAGAGGCTCCATGTCAGAGCAGGAAATAGCTCTTACCTATGCCACAAGGTTGTATTTTGTGATGTCTACAGAGAGGGGCTCCATGTGTCAGTGTTGTGAGGTAACATCAGACCTGCTCAGAACCAGCTGGTCTTAATCTGTTTACAGATGCCAATGAACGTTTATGACATTTTTACTTCAGCAGCACTTCCAAGGCAAGCCCAAAAGAAAGATGCAAAGAGCACATAGATCTGTACTCCTTGAGGAAATGTCCTTCTCCCCTTGATGCTAAAGGCCCTAGATTTGTTGCAAAAGCTATCTCTGTAGCCAGCCTTTTAGGGGCCAGGCATCCTTTCCTATAGACAACCGACAGTAGTCCTGTGTACGGACAGTGCAGCTTGGCCCTACACGGGCTGTGCTGTGCCAAAGGCTGAGGAAGAAGGTGCTCTGCAGGACCTTGTCTCTCCCCTCCAGGTAGTGCTCATGAGAAGGTATTTTTCTTATAGGAAAATTAGCATCTTTGATACTCCAGGTCTAAAATTAGAAATGTTGCCTCCTTTGTACTGAAACAGGACTTCTGGGACTAGAATCAGGGCTCAGAGCTTGAGCCCTTGGGAGAGGGGGCAAAGCTCAGTTGCAGGTTTCGAGATGCACTTACTTGACAGGTGACTTTAGTCAGGAACACACCGTTGAGGCTCTCTATTCAGTGGAGAGGAGTGGGATAGAAGCAAAAGAAATTAATCTGTTTCCTTCTCCTCCTCTCCCTCCAGATAAAACCTTTATACGAGCAGCTGCATGCCTATGTGAGGCACAGGCTGGAGCAGTTCTATGGCCCAGAACTCATCAGCTCAACAGGATGCATCCCTGCTCATCTGCTCGGTACGAAAATGCAGCCTTATCACGCATGCCTGACTTGATACACAGGACAGGAACTTTTAGGCACACAGGAACAGAGTAATCTGCCTGTTTAATCAGTTATTAACAGATTACAGATAAGGAAAGGTGAGAGGAGAAACAGAGAAGGAAAGCACTTGGCAGAGATGACACGGGTGCTTAGCAGCAGAGGCAGGCGAAGAAGGCAGCTTTACAGATCCTCGCTGGAGTCTGGGGCACCCAGCACAAAACTCCAGTTTATCAGCACTTGGACTAGGACATTTCCCTCCCTTCTGCAGCAGTTTTCTTGCTACGAAGTGAGAATTTCAGGCAGATCTTTTTTTTCTAAATCCTATTCTTAGCTCTGGCATTTCATGGCTGCTTTCAAAATATGCAACAGCAAGCTGCCATTACTGTAATATATATGAACACCCTAGCTCAATGACACAGAGTAACAGCATGGATGTTCAGTTTTGAATAGACCTTTAGAAACGTGATCAGTCCTGAAACTGCATCATACAAACACAGCTTATCTTGGGGAATAAAAGAATCTTTGATCTGACTCTGACCCATAGATGACTTCCCAGAAATGCTCCCCTCTACTTCAAAGATATTTGGATCAGACCTGTTTAGGCATATGGAAATCCCTGTTTATGATATTACAGAACTCGCAGAATTGTCTGGTGCTTTTGAATAATATAGAGTAAATTATTTAAAGTACATCTAAAGTTTCTCTCTTTTTTCAAGGTGACATGTGGGGTAGATTTTGGACAAATCTGTATGCCTTGACTGTTCCCTATCCAGCCAAACCAAATATTGATGTAACTTCTGCAATGGTTGAAAATGTAAGACGTGTGATGAAACCATTAGCTATATGATTTAGGTAACAAATTTAGATGGTATAAAAACTGCACAGCACATAAGCCACTCTCTAGAAAATCATAGTTGTCCTAAGGCAGTGAAAGAATTGCTTCCTTCATCCATTTTTGCCCTCTCCTAAATCTTCATTCATTTTCCACTGTACCTTTTCCCTTAACTGTTCACTCTTTCTTCTCTGCCCTCTTTGGCTAATCTCAGCTCCAAGTCTATTTTTCTCAGAGACATCTATCCATTTAGAGATACATGATGTATATATAAATATTTCAGGATTTATGGAGTTAGCTGGAATCAAATATGCCCTTTGTCAGTCATTACTACAGTCAAATAGTTTGTATATCACAGGGTTTTTTTTGTCTGTCTTGTTTATTTGAATACAACTAAGAAACTGCAATGCTGTCTGTTATCTTTTGATAACTGCATAGCACCATAAGGTCTGTGTTTGAGATCTGTAATGATAATAACAGTGACAGCACCTTTATCATACCTAGAATGTGGGCGAAGACAACTGTGTGTACATTTGCCTAAACTTTATTCATTTTACAAAGTAGAATATGATCAATGGGATTTGGTTTCTAAAATGTGACAGTTTACCTGAAACCTACCCTCCTCTCATGGGGAGGGCTCCTTTCAAATGTTATAGTAGCAAGAGAAGGAATACCTAAATTTGAGTCAAACAGTTTAAACAAGTCTGTATTCATCTTACCCCTTTTCTACAGTTTTGATGCCCTTATAGTCTTCAATTTCTGTATCCTGAAGCATCACTGTGAGGAAAGGAAGTATTACTTACAGAGTTTCAGGGCAGACACCTGGATTCATCCTTGTTCATGAATGTGCTTAATTTAGGATTCTCATCCAAATTAGCCATCTGGGTTTACTTTACAGTGGGCAGGTTCATGCCACCTAAATCTCTCCAAAAGCTCAGTCAAGTAAATGCAGAGTTCCTGCTATTTAGAATGAAAAAAACTACTGAATGACATTTGAAAATGCTCTGGACACTTACATGCAATTCCAGTCTGCTAAGCAACTCTTATAGATACATTTGCCAGGTTTTATTGTTCTGATCCAGCTTTCCTCTCACTCAAGCTATCCCAGACTGAAGTGGCTGAAGACAGAATGGGATCCCAGATCTGATGTGTTACTGACAGGAATATTTTTTTCGTCTTCACCATGTTATCTTTTATTTAGTGCTTCTGTATTCCGGGTCAGGTGCTATCTGCTGACGGAGTGCAGAAACCTAGTTTATTTGTGGGGGAAAACTTAATTCCAGTTCCCAGTAGTATTTACAAAATTGCCAATGACAGACATTTACTTTCAATATGCATGATGTTGATTTGAAGTCATTGAGAGACAAATATGAAATCAACTGTACTGTTTTAAGCCAGTTGCCAGAATATATCTGATTTAAGGAGTTGTGGGAACAGGCTCCCTACAGAAGAGATGTCTAATAGTGGCACTGTCTGTTTTAGAACTGGGATGTCCTCAAAATATTCAAAACCGCTGAGGCCTTCTTTGCCTCTGTTGGGCTCTACAATATGACCGAGGGCTTCTGGAATAACTCCATGCTCACAGAGCCGACTGATAACAGGAAGGTTGTTTGCCATCCTACAGCATGGGATATGGGGAAAGAGGACTACAGGTACTGCAATTACTATGACCCTTTCTTATACCATCTCCTAGAATATTCTTATCTTTATTAAAGGTGCGCAGTGGCAAATTGCTGTTTTAAGTTAAATTATTTTTTCCTTTTTTTTTTCTTTTGCTGGTTAGTAAGGGAGGAATGGAAGACAAAAGAGCAGTACAGACCTTGTGGGATTGTAAACCCACAGTACTGTGTAACTTCTTCTGTGACCATCTAAGGACTACTCTCAAATTTAAGCAGAGAAGTGACTGTCATTTATATAAATTAGAGAAATAATGACTATGTTGTAGGGCTTTAAAATAAGTACAAATGCATGTACTTGTTGATACCAGTGGGATTTGTGGACTCCTACACATTCTGCGACAGATCCCTAGATAGTAAGTGAAAAAATTCCTGCGAGCACACTTCCTATCTTTAGTAATTATATCAGAAGTAATAGGCAGATTTCCAGAGTTTTATATAGAAAAAAAGCCAATTTAATATTTGGGATAGGAGAGGGACTGCAAGCTCGCACATAATGCAGTATCTTGGGACAAATTCTGTCCCTTCTTGAAATCCCTGCAGTTAATCAAGGGAAGAGGCTGATCCCCAGTAAATCCTTGGTTGAGAGCTGGAAGTGGTCAGCCTCACACCTGAGCAATCTGGAGAAGGTGAAAGAAAACCTTATCTGGAAGGGAAGAAATATTTTCCTTTATTGAATGGTACCTGCAGGAGGGTAAAATATCAGGAGTCACCAACGTACAGTTTTTGACAGTACTATCTGCTTTTTACGTCTGATGATGGATACTCGCTCCCATATGCACAGTGAGTTTATCTGCCATGTTTCAGAGTGCAGCCGCTTCTTACAAAACAGCAATACCCTCTTAATCCCAGCAAAATTTGAAGGTGGCTTAAAGTATTTTGTTGAGTTCCTCTCCAAGCCTCACTTGGAGGAGCTATATATCACTCTAGGAGGTGGATGTTCAGGTTTTGCTCAGAGCGGGAGGTGTTAGCAAGGTCTCAAGGCTGTTTTGCCTCCACAGTTATGGGGCGGGATAGTTTGGGCAGCAGCCTGGTTGGTGTGCCAGCCTCTCTCCAACTGCGAACGCTTTGCCCTGGTGTGCAGGATCAAGATGTGCACCAAAGTGACTATGGACGACTTCCTGACGGCGCATCATGAGATGGGCCACATCGAGTATGACATGGCATACTCTCACCTGCCTTACTTGCTGAGAAGTGGGGCGAACGAGGGATTCCATGAAGCCGTTGGCGAAATCATGTCACTCTCTGCAGCTACGCCTCAGCATTTGAAATCTCTTGGCCTCTTAGAGCCAACTTTCCAAGAGGATGCAGGTAAATAAACCCATAAATATTATATATTCAAATACAAACACTCACTGTATTTTGTGTTGGAGTAAAGCTGAGTAAGTAGTTTAGAGGCTTTTGAAAATTCTACCTCACTGACTTATCAGAAATAATACTTTTTTCCCAAATCACATCACAAAGTGAGGAACATTAATTTGTAATGCAGCTGCATAATATATAAACAAATTGCTAGCTCTTCATTACCTTCAGAATGGAATGATTCATTGCAAAATCTTCATAGCTCACTTAGATGAGCCTTGAATAGTCTTTGTTTTCTGTTGCGTAAAGCCACATGTACCTGTCTCTACCAAGGAATGTATTTAGCAGTTCAAATGGGAGTAAAGCCTTAAGATTTACATCTCTCATTTATGTGGATAATGAGCAGGCAACATAGGTGACATAAGCCTTCATTATAATGCAATTTGTTTGGTTTCTCTGAGTGTGTCCATCGTTATAATGTAATATACAAAAAATTTCAGTAAAAAATTTCCCAGATTCTGGACTGGAGGAAATTAAGCTTAAATGCCAAAGGGATAGATTAATTAACAGGTAGAATTGGATGAAAAAAAGAGATAACAAAATTATATACAATACTTCAGTGATATTTTCTCCTTTTTTTCCACTGGTATTCTTCTTTTCATTTTTTTTCCTTAATGAAAACCCATAAATTCAACTGAATGTAAGCATTAGCTGTAAAAGGAAACAATTTTAGCTGTCTAATCATATACTAATTGCTACCATAACCATTACCTTAACTGCTTCTGTCTTCAGAAACTGAAATCAACTTTCTGCTCAAGCAAGCCCTAACGATTGTTGGAACAATGCCTTTTACCTACATGCTGGAGAAATGGAGGTGGATGATGTTTAACGGTAAAATTACAAAGCAGGAATGGATGAAGCGGTGGTGGGAGATGAAGTAAGTTTGAGAAATGAGGAGCATTTTTGCAGATGATCCTGAAAACCTTTCCTTTCCTAGTTACTCAACATACTGAGGTGCCTGTGCCCTCAGTGCAGGGTGTGTGTCACAAGGTGTATCTACAAAGCACAACACAGTGCCAGTGTGGTGCAGGCAAGGTATCACAAGCAGTATATCCACATTAGCTCTTTGTTCAGCCTTGGATAATTTACCCTGCTTCTCAGCAGACTTCAGTCCTCATTTCAAATTTCAGCTTCTCCAGTGAAGACAACCTGTGGTTTTTGCATTCAGGTTTCAAGATCAACACTGCCATCCTCCCCAACTCATGCCCCAAGACATCTTAGTAGCTTAAATACAGCCACGCCCCACGTGCCATCAGGCATATAGTCTGGTTTGCTCTCCACCTCTTAAAGGACAGGTGGAAAGTGAAGTTCATCACACTTGCCAGCCTAAGAAACATACAGTTTTAAATCAAATGAATAGCTGTGCATGCTTCTCTGCTTCAGTTTTTCTCACTATTTTAGAATATTTTTGAATGTAAGTTGTCTGAATGAGTCCAGATTGCTTCTCTCCTCCCTTTTACATTGATGTTCCTACAGGCCAGGCTTTTTTCTGCTCTGGTCTTTTCTAGCTACCACCTTCCTCATTCAAGAAAATACTGTTCCTTTGGCAAGTAACATTCAGAGGTCCTGTTTCAGGTGATCCCCACCAGCTAATCTATTTTCAGCTCTCTGGAGTTCAGAGTTAAAAAATAGTTTGCTTTGGATGGGAGTCTGTCATTCCCTGGCAGTTTAACATGGAAGCAAAAAACCACAAAGAAACCAGACAAGCCACATATTGAAAATGGAGCCTCCATCAGCAAACAAAATCTATAATAAAACCTGATATAAACAAGTGTCCTGAACCACTGTAAAAATCAGTCAGCTTCCATTTATTGAAAAGTAGCAGAGATGTCAGAAACAGAGAATGACAAGCTGTTCAGGGAAGCTTACCACATCTGCTACAGTGGCACTGCAAAGCTCTCTGCTGGACTAAGATGATGTCATACAGGTTTATGGATAAAATTTTTCCACGTAAGCTTATTACCACTCTCAGAAATTGTGGCATGTGTTTGTCTCTATAGTACCATTCAGGAGACAAGCTCTCAGGAGAGGAAAAATAAATGAAACCTCATTCCCAGCCCAGTGGTACAGCAGATCACACACCTTTTGGTTCACCTAATCCCTGTCTGTAGATACCCAGTACACAAACACTAATGTTATTCTCTGACCTTGGGATGTCCCAAGGCATGTGTGTGAAGCTCATGTCTTGTAGGATACTTCACACCACCAATTCCTCCCTGCACACCTTGCATAATACAAATCCTTTCTTTGTGCAATTGGTTTCTATACAGCCTCTTCTCTGTGACCTCCAGCTGTGGATCAGTACTCATTTAGGGTTACTGACAGCTGTAAATTTTTTTTTCAGTTAGAAGTGAAAGAGGTGCCCATACACATCAGACTTTATAGAGGAACAGTAGAGTCAGATGATTTCTTTTCTCATTAGCTATTAATGAAAATCCTGTGTTTTTTACTTTCTTCATCACCAGGAGAGAAATAGTTGGTGTGGTCGAGCCAGTCCTTCATGATGAAACCTACTGTGACCCTGCAGCACTGTTTCACGTGGCCAACGATTACTCCTTCATAAGGTATCATCATCCTTGCTCAATGTTTAATCATGACTTACACTTTTGGGTACTAAGGAAGCACTGACTACCTGAAACACTGACTGGAGAGTCTTAGGATGCAATCTTATTTTGTTTAAAGTCCTGACTGAAGGCCATGGCTTTCAGTGGAAGTTTTCCTATGGAAATCAGGGGCTCCTCTGTAGCAATTCCTGAGCAGCTGGGAGGCTGCTAAGCTTCTTGTTGAGCAAAGAAATTTTCTACTGTCATCAAACTGGTGGGAGCACATCTGCTACCTGTATGAGGTTCCTACCTCAAGGGGGGATAGCATGCACCATACCACTGTCATGTGGGCCACACGCATACAGCCCTTAAGCAACTGACTCTGGAGATGCCTCTGCGTCCCAGCCACTTTGTCCTAGCAGGCTGCACCAGCATGGAGAGGTGGGTCGTAATAACCTTATTCACTCCTGATTTATGTGGCAGCACACTGATTTTTGGCTCTTCTGCTGCATTTGAGCTTGGCATTTTGTTAAATCTAAGTTAGTGCAGCCTGCAAATAGCAGCTGGTCTTCCTCCCTGATGTTCAGTTTCCCAAGGGGAATGCTAACTGACGTAGAAAAGCTTTCTAAAGGTCAAGGGCTTGGGGTTTCCCTGCCAGACAACTAACAAAACATGTAATTTCATTCTCCTTGCCTCTCCTTTAGATATTACACCCGGACCATTTATCAGTTCCAGTTTCAGGAAGCACTTTGCAAGGCAGCTGAACATACTGGCCCTCTTCACACATGTGACATTACCAATTCCACAGCAGCTGGTCAGAATTTGAGGTAACAAAGCAGATTTCTTGTACGTAATAAATCAGGGTATAACAAAACCTTAATCATCCTTGAAAGCTACTGGAGTCAATGAGGTTACACTGAGAATGAACTTGTCTTGAAATCATATTTTTTGGCTTTAAAGCATGTATTGTGTCAGTTTTTTTGGCAAGACGACTAAATTTATATAATCCAGGGATCTAACCATTAAAGGTTTAATCTCCTGTTAATGAGAAAATAATTTATTTTTTAAATGAGAATGATAAGATGAAGGAGGTAATTCAGAAGCAAAAAAAAAGTCTTTTGATACTGATTACAGATTATTTTGCTATTGTCTAGATGGAACATGGAAATAACAAATTATCTCTCCTTCCTACACAGACAAATGCTTGAATTAGGCAGATCCAAGCCCTGGACTCAAGCACTAGAAAGCATAACAGGAGAGAAGTATATGAATGCAACGCCCTTGCTCAACTACTTTGAGCCTTTATTTAATTGGCTGCAAAAAAACAATTCTGGCAGATCTGTTGGTTGGAATACAGCCTGGACTCCATGTATGTACTGTTTGTAGGTGAATTAAAAATGCCTGCTAGTCCTCACAATTCTTGACTAACAAAGTCTCCTTCTCTTGTAGCTACTAAAGGCTCTTCTCTGTAGGAAAACGGGGTTAAGGGAAATGTACACTCAGCAGTAAGTTTTACTTCTAGGAAGGCAAACTGGATTCCTCATGGCCAAAGCTCAAGAAGTCAGCATGCATGGGATTTGTCACAGCCTCGCCCTATTTTCAGAAATTAAGTTTCTTTTTTTATAGTGGTAGCACTAAAAATGTGGGACAGATACACAGAAGGAAGAAAGACTGGAGGCTTGGACTTGTAAGGCACTAATCGCTTTAGCTATGTCAGCATGACACTTGCCTGAGACTGGTGTGCCTGTTCTGGAGACATCGACCTCATGTAGGTGCCATGTAGCCTGCAAGCCAGAGGGACTGCAAGAGGTGGGGGGAGCAGGAGCAAACCAGTATTGAAAAATCAGTGCTATTTCATTTGTTCTCATTTGCTATTCAAAGAAGGGAGCTCAAGGAGAGGAAAAGGAGATGGCAGTGGAAAAATGCATTTTTGAGCCTATTATGATAAGGGGTGTTGAACCACCCAAGTTATATACCCATAGTCACCGTCAGTACTGGAAAGTGCAGCAAATTTATGTTGCTGTGTCTGAATCTAATGGTGAGGTCCACCTGGCCAGACACCAGCATCTACATCTGACCTGTTCTTTCTCCATGGAGGGAAAGAGGCATTTCCTTCAGGAGATGTCTAAAGGCCAGAGGACTGTGATCTAGATGTGTTCTTTCTTTCTAACAGCTCCAAAGTGAGACTTGGGTGCCTGATGGCTCAGATGTAGATGTTTCCAGTGGGGATGGCTGAAGTGAAGCAAGATAAATCCCACCCAGCCAGCCCAGGGAAAGCAAGTGAAGAAACTCTGGCCACCCCAGCGTTACCCAGGGACTAACTTTGTCACTGCAGTTCTGACATGGCCCTTGTTTCTCTTTAAATCAGATTCTGACAACGCCATCAAAGCACGCATCAGCCTGAAAGCAGCACTGGGGGACGAGTCGGTAAGTATATTTTTGCACAGTGGCACTCTGTGTATTGCTCGGGCAATAGAGATGTTGTATGAATGGCTCTTGGAAAATAAGGCAAGGTATAGCTGAGTTTTGTGTCTGAGGAGTGGCATCAGCTAAGATGAAGCACTATCACGTAAAAGATGTCTCACCTAAGTTCATGGTCAAGACTCCCTCTACAGTGAGTGGGCAGACCTCTCCGCGGGGGTGATCTGATCCATTTTAAGAAAGATGGCTTAAGTAGATGAGCTGAGTTATTCTGTGGAGGTGCTGATCACTTTTTACCTGCTGCTGAACAAGCCTAGAGGTCTGGCTCAGGAGGGCCTGTGTATCTGAAAAGTACTGTATTTCGCCCATCTATAGTGATGTATCTAAATAAAAGATGAAGCCTCTACCCACACATTTTTTCCTAATTTCCACCATCCTGGCTGTGGTGGCTGCCTTCAGAAGTCATTATTAGTGTAGATGCTTCACATTTAAATGTGGAGGTAAAACAGAGGGGTTGAATCCCACCCCATGTTCTCAAATGCTCTTGGTTTCACATTGAAGTACTTCTATCAGCAGTCCTTTGTAGATGTTTGTTTACTTATTTGCTGTAATATTTCCCAGCCCTGATAAATTCTGCTCTCTCTCTGCAATCCAAGCCTTATGAAGAGATATTTTTATTATTCAGATTGCGGGGGGCAGTGTGATAAATGCTGTGCTGCTTCAATTTCAGATGAGAAGATGGGCTTTCATTCCCAACAGCTTTTGTACTTCTCCCAATTATGCCAGCTGGCCCAATAAAATATATGACAGCTACCCACAAAACTCATCAAGGCAAAAGACAGCTTTTAAGATTTTAAACAGAGCATTGACTTAGCCCATCTGTTTAACCCAGACACTTGGTTAAAAATTTGCTCCTTATTCTAGCTGTGTCTCTTTATGCTAGTCTCACAGAGGCAGCATAGAAAGCTTAAGAGCAGACACTTTGCTCTTGTTAATAGTTGTTTTCACCTTGCAGAACATCAGTAATTTTCCAAGTATGAGTATGTCATCAGGCAGGTCATTTAGATCTGTGAGTAGAAGCCTATTGGACTAGCAAGGACACAATACTGTGGGCTCATTTTTCATGTGAATTGATGCTCCCAATTCTATCACTCTCTCCCATGCAAGCCCTAGTGGTGTTTTATTGCTTCCTAGACCGCTGAGTCGAGTTAGATACAATTCAAAACTGACATCAACAGCAGGGAAAGGTTCCATATTACAACACATTTATTAGTCATTATGGTTAATGTTTAGCTTAATACCATTTTTATGCCTGCCTTTTGCCATCATAGTCTTTTGTTGTGCAATTGAGCAGCTGTAAAACAATCTCATACAGATTACTTAATTTGAATTATTGTATGGGCAACAGGTTCCTAAACTCTGAAGTGGAAGCCATGCATTTTCCTCTCAAAACCAATCCACATCTCCAAATTGCAAGAAACCTTTTCCATTCCGTGGCTCTCTCCCTTGCTACAAATTTCTCTTAAGCTGAGCTACCAGGGACATGATTCTGAATTGCTGGTATGCCAGCAGCGCATAATGGTACATGCGTGAATTGGCATAGAGAAAAAGCAGGGAAAACCTCGGGCAGGACTCTCAGCTTGGGTACACAGAGCAGTATGTTTTGGCTGTTTTATCTGCTCACAGTGCACAAAAGCTGGGAATCCAATGAGACTGTTTGTTTAAGATGTATTCAGAGCTGTTTTGTGTGATTAGAACAGCAGAAAGCATTTTGGGTATGCCAGCAGATCTTTTCTTGTATCTGCTCTTCAGCATTGGTTAGACTGGAAAGGGAAAATCACCCCTCTTATTCAGAGGGGCTGCTGCAGCTCACACAGGCAGGCTGGAGCTAGCTCTCAGCTGCATACCTTGGATATTAGCAGCAGAGTAGTTTCAACAGCACAAAGTTCTGGCAAATTAAGCACCAGGACTCATGGATGGGCTTGTGTCAGCTGTGCTGGAGCATGCTCTGCCGCAATTACCCTGCTAGTCATACTCAGGCTGATGAGATTAAAACTGCAGCCTTATATCTGGCTGTTACACAGTCATATGATCACCAGCTGATGAGGCTGAAAGACCCACAGCTTTGCTCCAGCTGGGTCTTTGTGAAAGTGCCCTCTTAAGGGGAACTGTTAAAAGACCCCCAGCGAATCCCTCAGTGTCTATCTTGTTTAAAATAAAGGGTTGCAGGAAGGGAAATCCCTTCAGCACCATTTGAAAATGGGAACCCTTTGCAAACATTAACTCCCAAAATCCCCATCGGGTCAATGTCATGTGTGTGATCACATTGTAAAAGGCTGGCACACGGGGTGGTGTTTGGGAATGGAGAGCAGTCAAACTCTGGACATTTGGATGTATTTTAAAATGGAAAATCTTTTTAGAAATAGAGGCCAGACTTGCACTGTCTTTCAAGTTGCACACGGGATCTTGGAGGGAACATGCTGTAACCGAGCACAGCCACCCGGCAAAGTTCATTTCACTGTGAAAGCAAAGCAGCCTCAGTGACAACTACCACCAAGTTAGATTTCGGAGATGCCTAGGGAAAGCATGTGGGTAGTCATTACTCAAATACAGATCGGAAGCCAGCCAGGTACTTCCCATCCACACTTCTATTACGCCCAGTGATGTTATTTATAAAGACACTTGAGAGACATACTGGCAATTAAAATACTTTACACTTAAAAAGACAAAATATATGCTACGCAAACAAATAAAGGATTAAAGAGCCAATGGAGCTGTTAAGTACAGAAAACAGCAGTTGAAGAATCAAACTCAATTAGCTGCTGGTAAAAAAAATTATGCCCTCCAGAGCCTAAAAGCATTGGGGATAAATGAAAAATTGGAAAACCCCCACAATCGCATAATAGGCTATGATGGTGAACACTGCTAGCTGCCGGAGAAAATAGTGGTAACGCCCAAAAGTGCTTCAGCGTAGGGCTTTTTCTGACATCTGTTAAGCAAAACAAAGCACAGAGAATTTGTCAAGGCAAAGCAGACTTACAGCTTTAACCTCCGCTAATGGGAAAAGCTGGACCTGGCACAGCCCCTGTCAACTAGGAGAGACTCTGGGTCACCTGCCCGCTCTCCCGGGGCCTGACCCAACTCAGACTGACAAAAGTGGTTTTGTTTTCTTCTTTCCTCCTGTGTATTTCTGTATCTTCACTTTACACCGGTCTCACCAGGAGGACAGAGTTGAAAAATGTAGCTGGATTTTATAACAGCGATTACAACAGAGTTGTCTTCTACCATACCTGTCAGAATGGTACCTGAGAAAGTCAGGAACTGTGTAAAACTATTACCAGCAAAAGCATTTACAGGCATTCCTGCTAAAGAACCATAAATGCAATCAAATCTAGGCCCTCAGGGCATAAAAAAGCTACTACAGAGTTCAGAAAGGAATTTTCCCTTCGTGCACACGCGATGTTGCACAATGGACTAGAGTGCATTATCAGCTCCTGTTGTGGTTTTTGCTCCCTGTACAGCTTTTTGTACCGGCCCCAGAGAAGCTGTTTTTGATTTTTGTGTTCCACTGTAGATAACCGTGGACTCATAAGGCGGGCCACTATGAACCTGCACAGATACAGTTCACTTTTTATACCACCTATCCAGGGAAAACAACAAACACATGCCTACAGCAGAAATACTGCTACAGGAGCTCTAATCCAAAAAAACAAAATAAGACAAACTCCCCAAATCCCAACTCCTCAAGCAAACGAATGAGCCATCTTTTTGAACAAAACCAGTCCCCCCAAGGAAGTTTCTCTTCCTGTAAAGGACAAGTCTACAAATAAAATTATGTAACTTTAAACAATATCTAAATTACAAAATCTTTAGACTTCAAACAAAAGGTACAATAATTAGTAGGAGTAATGGCTGAGTAGGAGTCCCCTAAGAATGATGATTTGACCTCAGGATCAGCCTTCCATTTTTTGAGCAAAGCAGACTATACTAGCTCTTGTACTGAAGTGGGATAACTACTCCTAATGCCATTTATGTGATTCTTTGCAGCTGCTAGCCAAAAAACTTGCTGACAAAAAGCTTGCTCTGATGAAAGCCCCAAAAGTCAGAGCCTTGAATAAGTGGAAATGTCCGTTGGTACTGCAGCCTCTGCAGCGTCAGGAACAGGGGCTGGCTGCTGGGGTGTTTCTGGGTATCTCCAGCAGCAGCAGCCCCATCCTTTTGCCGCTGCAGAAGTGGCTGTTCCCTGGGGTGGGTGGGTGACCTCACACCCAGGTGCCCCCAGGCAGAAGTGGCTGCTGGGCCTCGCACCCGCTGGCTCTAAGGGCCTTCCCTGTCTTTGTTTCAGTGCTCCCTGCCCCAGCTGGTGGCTGGAGGTCACCAGCTTTGCAGCAACGGTGGCAGAAGCAGCTGCATGCCGGCATGGCAGCTGTCCTGGCTCCTGGCCTGAGCTATCAGCTCATACTGCTGCTGAATTTCAAAGTACGGGCACTGTTATCATGGTGACCACTTCATTACCCTCTCTTTAAAGCTGAGACCATGAGTTGCAGTGAATGCGACAGGGCAAGTGTTGCTTCTGCTGCCTCTGCCGCATGCCAGGTAGGGAGATGGGCTGGGCCTGAGCATCTTCAGCAGCCCCACCTAAAGCCACCAGGCAGTGCGGAGGGACACAAAATGCACTGCCTGGCACTGGGAGTGGCTGCTTGGTTTTCCTCCTGCAGAGCTCCCAGCCAAATGGACCTAAAAGCCTTGAGGAGGTTTCTGAAGCACTATCAGAGCACAAATAAATAATACTGAAGAACATGCCAAGCATTGAAATTACTATTTCTTTTAAGAATGATTTCTTAATGTCAGCTAATTTGCCATATAATTATTATCTCTGATGGAAATCTCTTGTGTTGTTTTTGCAGTATGACTGGAATACAAGTGAGCTCTTCTTGTTCAAGTCATCCATTGCCTATGCTATGAGAAAATATTTCTCAGAGGTGAAGCATGAAGAAGTTGACTTCCAGTGAGTTGCTTGCTTAACTACTGTTTCTGGTTCACTAGCAGTGTGAGTTGGTGGAATTAAATGTGCCTTCTGTTAAATGTAGCAGGGATGGTGGTTACAAACAGTGCCAAACATTGGCTGGTTGCAAAAGGTAAGGTGCCAGCTTCATTACATGCTGTCTTTTCTCTTCGTTAACAAGGCTGAGGTTTAGGAATAGCTGCGCTAAAGTTACGAAACTCCAGCAGACCCAGAAGGTGTAGTCTCCTTCTACTTAGCAGTGGTGAAATTGAGCCTTGAGAATTTCTGCCTGATATCTACATGGGAATATCAGGGAAGATGCATCAGTTAGAAATAAAAAAATCTAACAATGTACGCGTATGATACTGAATATCTAAGGGCTTTTAGGGCCGGGAAAGATGAACTAGTTGATCATCACACACTAAAATTCCATGCAGGCAAACTAATCTTATCAAAGTTTACTTACAAACATAAAATCTATCAAACAAAATTGATTTTGGTATGAAAAAATACCATTTTTGTTAGGTCTCTTGGATAATTTTCAGAAGCTATCTTCTTAAACTATGTGATACTACTCCATAGAACATCAGTCATGTAATGTCTAGGATCTATTCCCAGCAGAATATAAGTACGGATTTTTTTTTCACTAGGTATCTCATACATTATCTCATACATGAGCCCTACCCCAAACACTCAAAAGGCAATTCCTCTGTCCTATAGTGGAGCATGTGCCTTGGAATATTTTGCCAAGGATTGTCTTGGATATGGAGTAGATGCTCTCTATTTAAAATTACTTATCAGCACATACAGAAAAGAAATTCTGACAGGAAAATTGATCTTATTTCCAAGCTGAGTTCAAAAAAACATCTGCTCAGCACAAAGTATCCCTCCAACACCACTTGTCAAACACAGCTGTTCACTTGCCTGATTTAGAGCTAATGGCACCTTGACAATCAAGAAATTTTTCTCTTCTGTTTCTCACTCAGGATTGCAGACATCCATGTTGGGGAGGAGACACAAAGGATCTCCTTCTACTTTACTGTCAGTATGCCAGGTAATGTCAGTGACGTTGTTCCCAGAGCTGATGTGGAGAGTGCCATCAGGTGAGATTTTGCTTTTTGGGAGGAAAAACATGTAAGGATGGAAGGAAAATCTGTGTTCAAGTTAGCTGAAGCAGAAGAGGTGATAAAAAGTGAGCTCTTTAGCTAACATGGAAATATTAGGATGGGAGAAACTGTTATGACAGAAAGAAAACAGTCCATCTATCTGATGGTGTCTTGGACAGGAGCCAATGTAAAATGCTTCAGGGGGCTTGTAAAACTGTGGTAACACACCTAATTGATTCATACTGTGCCAGGAAATATTATTGATCAAACTTAAACAGGAACTATCTTATATTCTGAAATACAGGGCACAGTAATTGCGTGTGCATGTGCATGAATGTACATGTGCGTGTGAGTTTTTCTTCATCTCATCAGTGAAAATTCAGTGCAAGAATTATTGCTAGCAAGGGCTCCTGAATGATATACTAGAAAGAAAGCCAGACGTGTTTGATTATACAGAAAGGAAGAGGTCAGAGAATAAGCTAGTTCCCAGGTATTGGTCAATGAAGAGCTCTTTTATAGCACAATATGACACCACTGTAAGTTATTATTATAGAAATGATCAGTAAAACTTTAAGTCTTCAGGTGGTCATGGATAATGTAGACTGGGCATGAATCTAAAAATAGCAGCAACATGAGATGGGGTTGAAGAGGTTATTGGAGAAATTGGTGAGCCAAGGCAGAATATGGCTATGAAAGTCATTGTCCAGTTCAAACTCAGTAACAAAAGCAGAAGTTAAGGGAAAAACAAGACACAGAAAAGACTCCAGGGAAAGTGTTTTCAGTGAAGTGAAAAAGACAAGAAGGAAGACTGTGGGAGACTGTAGGAGGGAAATAGGTAAGAGGAAGTCAAGATGTGGTTTTCCATCATGTATCCAAGAAACTTACGCATAGAGAAAATAAGGAGCAAAATGCAAACAGTGAGAACAGAAGGCTGTTTGCCTCATTTGGATAAGCTGTACTGGATATAAGAGCTTGTACAGTATCTGCGCATGTCACTTCAGCTGCAGAAGAATAAGGGTTTGGATTACAGTCCATGTCACCACCACCCCAGGACAGGAAGAATATGGGTTTAGCAGTATCTGCTGAATAGCCTTTTTAGCTGAGCAGTTCAGTGGAAGCTTGGCATACTGGAGAGTTAAAAAGCATGTGAAGACTTTTTCTTTCCTTCCAGTAAACATATGTAATGCTTTTAATTTGCTGTTCATGGCAGGATGTCTCGGGGACGGATCAGTGAGGCTTTCAAACTGGACGATACCACGCTGGAGTTTGTGGGCATACTTCCAACCCTGGCCACACCTTATGAACCACCAGTCACTGTCTGGTTAATTATATTTGGAGTGGTCATTAGCCTGGTTGTCATTGGAGTTGTTGTCTTGATCATCACTGGACAGAGAGATCGAAGAAAGTGAGTAGTATTTTTGATACTGTTATCATGACTATCGAAGAAGTCCAGATAATTGAATCATCAGGGAGCTTACAGATAGGCTGCCAAATCTAACTGAAACAAGTTAAGGAATTACTGCTTATTATTCTGTGCCCCTCCACCCCCATCCACAGTAATGGCAAAAGGTACAGCTCCCTGTCTTTCAGGCTCTCCAGTGCAACGCACTGCATCAGCATCTTCCCCTCCATCAGCAGTTTAAACAAGGCAGCTGGACTCTGTGGCTGCAAAGAGCTGCAGTGTTGGCAGGCTTCTGTCAGCACTGCAGCAAGGCTGATGGAGCACTGCTGGGAGCACAGTACCCTCTCCAACAGCAGAATTTGCCCAAATTAATCAGCACCTGCAGTCTTCAATTATCATGGTAGAGGTTGTCCTTTTCCTCAAATATTATTGCACTGACATCAATATACTTGGGCTGGTTTTCTACATCTTGCAGTTAATGAAATTTCTAAAACGTAGTGGGTTTGCTAAAGTTTCCCTTAAAACCAACACAATTCATTTTGGTCTAACTGTTCCCAGTTAAGAACAGTATTATTTACGATAGCTTCTTTTTGGGATACAGAAGGACTTGAACAGAACAGGCGCTTCTAATATAAAAAGAATTTTCATTACAGGAGGCAGAGAGAAAAAGCAAGTGAAGCAAGATCAAAGTTCTCAGTGAACCCCTACCATGAAGAGGGCGAAAACAACCTGGGTTTTGAACTATCAGAACAGACCTAGACAACATTTTAGAAGATGTGTGCATGGACTAAGGATTTCTCTTTTTTTTCATTTCACTTTTAATAATGGTGCCTAGCAAGGACCAAAACAATAATAGATGTCATCAAACATGATGGGTTCTGGTAGGTTATCAATCTACTCATTCACAGGCAACAACAACTTGGTGTCATTTGCTGTTTGTGTTAACAAGATAATGTACAAAAATGCAAGACATACATACCCTGTGGCTTTTCTATGAATTATGCATATCATAACACATACTGCTTGTGCTGCTCTTCATAAACCTGCTATATCCAATTTCTCTTTTTTTCCTCTGTAATGAGGGACAAAATCTTGGAAGTATAAAGTTGAATTTAGATCAAGACAGGTGTAAAAATAACTCACATACTCCTGATGCCCATGAGGAACATCTTCATCTTTCTGGATGGAGAGCTTAAAACTGTATCTAATAGAAAAAAACCTGACCACTGGAAAAACCTTTGTGAAGAACTCTATTTGATAGGAAGTAACTGCAATTTTTTGCACTTTCAGGAAATCTGAATCCATCCAAAATGAGTACTGAATGAAGACAAAAAAGCACTGGAACTCTGTTAGAAATTTGTAACATAAGTTATTTTTCCAACTGGTTGCTTGATAAGTTTTTAAGTCCACAGATTAGTTTTTGATATAATTTTATTGAATAGTGTAGGGGAGTTTATTTTTTTATATGTGTGTGTGCCAGTGGGTTTGCGCATGTGTATATACATACACATAAAGAGAAGGAAAACACACCAAGAGCTGGCTAGAAAACAAGAGTTCTGTTTCATGGAAAAAATTGAACATTTCAGCATTTTGCACTGCTACAAGGTTCAGAGATCTCAAAAACCCGGAACAAAGCAAATCAAGAAAAAAGATCCTTTCTTCTCCTTCCCCTTGCCCCAAATGACTGCTTCTAGTTAGTCAAATACTACAGAGGATTCATCTTACCTAAGTATGATGTCATGTCATTTTCACTTGTCCTAGAGTCTCCTTTTGATATCTTTGCACCCAATACCATTGTCCTGCATCTGCCTCTAGTCTTTGCTCTCCTCAGCCAATACATTTTATGCAAACTCTCAGGACTGTAGCATGCACTTCATGCTAAAAATTCACAAAGCAATGTGACAATTTACAAGAAAGGCCAATTGCAAATTGGCAATCTCAGCACCTCCCTGTAATCAGCCATAAAATGTTCTTAGTGTTAAATGTAAAAGCTCCAAGTCATGGAAAAGCTAAGTATAACATTTAATGTTGTCACTAATGTGGACTCTTTCTGCCATGCAATGAGATCCTGAAAAAGGTCTAGCCCTCCCTCTGCTACGTGTTGTCAGTGCAGAAGGCATAAAGACATACAGAATGTCCTTTGACACAACATAAAATGGGGTTACCACACCGTAGGGAAACCAATGATCAGTGCCCATGTGAAGTCCTGCCCATTGGGAACAAAACCTTGTACTCTACAAAACAGAAAGATTGCAGAGCATCTTAACAAGCAAAGGCAGGTGGAAAAGATACACAGTCTGATGTTTGTCTGCTTCTGCACTTCAAAATTCTGATACAAGCATTGGCCAAATCAGTTTTGCTGTGTTCCTCTCTACTTCATTCTGACAGACTCAAGCAGCTGGCGTTGGCTTGGCATGCTCTGGCTTTTCATCCAAGGTATTAACTAAGACATCAGACCTTGTCATGTGGAGAAGTCACTGTCACAACTACTATCCACCTTGGGGTGGAATTTAGATACCTAAGCATAGACATCTAGTACCACTTTAGATGCTCTAATATATCCTGCCCAATCTCCAGCTGCTCTTGGAGTGGTGGCAGTGGAAGGTACAGGTGTGCTGATGTGACAAATGGCAGAGCTTCAGTCTAGGGGGATATGCATAAACTTGAGGACTGGGCCAATTAAAAAGAAAAAAACCTCACGAAGCTCAAAAAAGAGAAGTGCAAACTTCGGCATTTGGAGTGGAATAACCCCATGCACTGGTACAGGCTGGGAACAAAGTGGCTGAGCAGCAGCCTTGCTGAAAAGGCCTTGGGAGTTATGAAGGACACCAGACTGAATATGAGCCAACCACACATTCTTACCATGAGTGAAAGAAAACCACAAACTGGGATTGATTAGGAGGAGCACAGCCAGCTGATCAAGGGAAGTCCTTATCTTTCTCTACTTGGTACTGGTGAGACCACACCTGGAACAATATTTTGGGATCCCAGTTTAAGAGGGATGTGGAGAAACTGGGGCATTTGCACAGAGGGCCCCCAAAGATGGTTAAGGACCTACAGCACATGATCTATGAAGAGACACTGAGGAAGCAGGCCTGCTTGAGTCAGATGAAGAGGAGGCTAGGGAGGAATCTAGCAGCTGCCTACAACTACTTGAATTCGGCTCAGTCTTCTTTGTTGTTGTTCTTCTCTGTAGTGCCAGTCTATATAACAGGGGGTACTGGATTGAAGCTTGGATGTTCAGGTTAGACCTGAAGAGGTAGTTTCCCTAGGTAGTGCAGCACTGGAGCAGGCTGCCTGTTCCAGGCTGTGAGAGTGGCTGTAGGATCTCCAGCCTTGGAAGTTTTCAGAACTCAGCTAGGCAAAGGCATGGCTGATTGAGTGTGGAGATAGTCCCACTCTGAGCAGAAGGTTAGACTAGATGACCTCCAGAGATCCCTTCTAAACAGCATTTCTATCATTCTGAGTCTTATAGGTCCCATGCTGTGCCTGTGACCATGCCAGTACAGATGTTCTGTACACAACAGGGTCATTGAAAGCCACGAGGTGTCTACTCAATCCCACTCCTCTAGACAAAGAACCAGTAGCAAACAAAGGGCTAAGGCTTGCGTGAAGAAGGTTCACCAAATGCATGATGCCTTCTTAAACTTATGTGTGTTCAAAACTGTGACAGAAATTGGAGAAAGCAGTCCAATATATGGCTGAAAACATGCAACTGGACTCTCTGGGTTCATGAAACACTTTCCTAGTGCGCCACACTCACTGACAATTTAAGAGAGAAGACTCTTAAATGAGACAGTTCAAAATGGTAGGCAGATGGTACTGGTTAGTTTGTAGTGCCTCAGACAAAAATCTAAAGGCAAGAAAATCATTTTTTTCCCAGCTGTCTACACCACATACCTTGATGCCATAACATCCCCCAACCTCAGTGCTTTAGCTGAGCTTCTAAGATAAATAATTCACCTATGCATGGTCTTCTCACTTTTTGGGCAGTAAGAGAAACATGGAATAACAAAAGTGGAAGCAATCAAATAATGTAATTGCCAGCCATCTTCAGATCTATTGTTAAGATTAACATTTCCATTAAGACTAAGCTTTCCTTTCAAAGCGATTAATTCTAAAAGCTGTGCTATGAATCAAACAATTCAGGATTGTCAGCATGTAAACCCACTAAAAAAGATAACAAAGTGTTAGAAGAACAGAAGTAAAAAGACATTTATATTTTTAAAAAAATCAGCCCTATGTGCTAGCCCCAACATTACCTCACACCCTTAGTACCCAGGGTCCCACATCCCACTGGTATTCTGCCCTTCATCTAGCTCAGTACCCCTTCCCTGGCTCTATGCAGAGGCAACATCATACTGCGCCCTGCCTCTCCCTCAGTCCATGCAGAGCCTCTCAGGTCCCCCTAACCCTATGCAGACCCCTATAGTCATTCGCACAGCCTCAGATGCCATTTTCCCTCAGAGACACCCACACAGAGCTCCCCTTTACATAGACAGCTGTGCTTAGCAAAGGGGCCCCTACTTGGGCTGGGCCAGCTCCATCAGGGAGGAGTGAACAGAAATTACTTGGACTCTTAGAGGGGTCACACATTGAATTAGCTCAAATATAAGGAAAGAAGGGGAGATTTTTTTCAGATCTTACTTTATTTAAGAAACAAAAACCAAAAACCCTATATCAGATCAGCATTTTACACATACGAGTGCCTAATTTTAGACTCCTTTATTTGTCCTTATACTTTCCAAAACTGGAAGTAGCTATGCAGCTTCAGATGTATTTGGCATCTCTAGATTTATATAAGTCAGTATTAATTAGGGTACTGCTATGCAAACATGAAAGTCAGGTGCTTTTACTTAAGAACTCAGTGTTAACATCAGGAGCCAAATTTCAGCTCTTCAATAGTGAAATATTTGGTTAAACATTATATTCATAGCATTTTCAATTCTCTTCAAATTTTTGCCTGTCAGGTCTTATAGAGATGAGCAAAATTTACCATTGATGATTATAATGACCACAGAATTCTGGATAGAACATATTTTTTTCATTTTTAAGTCTAGCAGCAAGCTATATCACATTACAGTAAACACCATTCGTGTATCTAATTGCCAATATCTTAGATACATAGTTTAGCATGAATTCCAAATCAAAAAGATACCCTGATGGCCCAAACTAAAGTCAATAGTACTAGTATGCAAATGGATATAATAATTTACTGATAATAATTTCTAAGTAATTGAAGGCAAGACTATAACTACTCATGTTGTTGTCACTTGCAGCAGTTCTGAATTTTTCTTCAAATCAGCTTCAGGTGATTGCAAAGGAAAAACACACTCAGATGCATTATGATAATCAGAAAACCTAACAAGCATATATTTCCCTTTTTACATTTCCAGTTAAGGCCAAATAATGACGGCTTGGAAGCACTGAAAAAGTTTACACAATTACTGTATACCTCAGTGTTTGAGAAGTCCTTTGAGACAATGCTAATAAAATGAATTATATTCTTATACAGTATCCCTCCAGATGCTATCTCCTGCAGAATATCACAAAAGCTTTCTCCATACTCTTCTTGGCCAACTCCCTGATTAAATTAGAAGAATACTAACACAGAATGATACAGGTGACTCATGTCAGACAAATTTCAGATATAACTCCCTTATAGAAGACAGGTGATATGGAACCAACACACACAGTCATTTGTTTACGGACATTCTTCTTCAAGCCCTGTCGTCTTCTTTCAGTGCCTCAAAAAATGATAGGAGCTGATAAAAGCTGGGGCGCTTTTCTGGTTGCTAAATGAAGCAAAAAACAATGGATATAGTTACCTAATACTGCAATTGTTCAAATTTGCATTAATTATTCTTGGTTTTAGCATGCAGAAATTCAGAGAGACAGTGATACTTACAGGGTAAAGAAAACTAGAGTTACTTTTTATATCTTCCTTATGTTGTGAGAGTTTAATTTCCTTTCTTTGCATTAACATGTCCTCAAATAGAGGTTAATTTTCTCATTTTTCTGACAACTGTATTAAAAAATCTATCATTACTGTAATTTCATGGTATCAATAAAGTGCCAAACAGTTCTTGGTCGCTGGTGAGAAACAAGTCAGTCTACAGACAGCTGACTAAAATTTAGATGAAGAATAACAATAAATCAGGACAATTTTTTGCAGAGCAGACACAGATCTCTAAAAATAATATGAGCATAATCACTATTTGACTTACAACTGCTAAAAGACTTGGAGAGAGGATAAGAAAAACCCTTCCCATTCTAAGGGTGGGGTTACTTCACGCCATTTTAGCTATCTATAAAAAGATAGAGGTCTCATTTAAATCTTAAAGATCCCTGTACAGGAAGAAGAGATATCTTTTATTCTTTGGTGCCTAAGACAGAGGGGGCAAATGACCATGGAGAGGTACTAGTTTCTGTCCTGTAACAGTGTTAGGAATCTAGACAATTAGCTTAGCTCAGTATCCAAATTTTAAAGAGTTAAAAATAGATGAGCAGAATCTCACCCTACGTATTATTACTATATTGAAGGGTATTTTAATGTTATTTGCCTAACTACTTGGTTCTGAAGTGAGCCAGTCTTCCTTTATGCCCTATTTGCTGTGCTTTCTTCTCTTATCACTAATGAGGTACCGAACTAGACTGCTACACAGAACACACTACATACAAGCAATGGCATTTATAAGAGGTATTTTCCACTATTAACATTTATTCAGCTGTTCATGATGACTCTATCCATTTTTATTTCTCCAGGTTATATGTACAGATATACAGACCTCATGCCAGCAGTTGTACATTATCTGGTAGATGATGTCTGAAACCAGTTGTGGTCTATAAAGCCGGAATCCCTGAGAAACTTTCTCAATCACCTGCATGTTATCATACAGCTCATAGGGTTGCTTTCCCAAAGTGAACACTTCCCACATAAGGATACCTGCAGAAATATTCATGGTAATGGAAGACAAGATATAGAAGTAGAGAAATGCAAAAGAACCTTTTTTTTTCCAGAACAAGACACTCATGCAACACATAACTGTATCAGATTCTGTATAAAGAACATTGTCCTGAGAAGTGTATGAGATGGCTGACAAGTGTGATACTGTACTCAAATGTAAAACAACTTTTAGTGTAGTAGAAGGTGAAGTTAGATAGTGCTTGCATAAAATGGACTTATTGTAGACAATAATGGACAAAACCTAAGAGATGGTTATTCATGGACTGCATTTTTTACAAAATACATACAAACATCTCCCTATATATGTTTGTGTGCATACAGATAGAGAGAAAGAGAGGGTGGGAAGGAAGGAAAAAGGAAATGGAAGCTGTAAGTATCTATGTTTTCATAGAATAAATTATAAGAAAGTTTTTACTGGTATTTTGAAGTGAATGGGACATGTATTCCTTTGGTATACAAAAGATTTCCAAATGCTTTCAGTGTCTGCTATGCATACCTAGAAAAACTGGATTATATGAAAACAACTGAAACACTGGGCAATATAATTATCATTAATTCATAATGACAAGTTTTCAAAAAACAATTTTTTATTCTAACTGAACACATGATAATTGTGTCAACTGTAAATATTTTAAAAATTAGTATTTTATTATTTCACAATGATTATATAATACTAGCAGTAAAGACTTTTTCCCAAAAGGACTTTATTGGACCTTTGACTTTCCTCCAACCTGAAGACTGGAGCACCATAGCATGACAATGGGATCAGAAGAAAATGGTACCTGGGTCCCAGCTTTCCCTCACAGAACATTAAAAGGCACAATCATTTGTTCTCAACATCTGCTTTTGGGATATGAATATAACAATTCAGCTATTTCGCCCTCCAAAGACTCATTAGTTAAAAACAACCAAACCAACAACTTATGGATCCAGCTCTCCCCTTCCTTCTACTGTATCAATGGATAGTGTAAAAGCGAGAAAAGACTTTGTAAGTTTTCTAAGTTCTTCTAAGTTTTGTTTTGGCATTGAAGTTAATGCCAATATTGAAGTTAATAACGCCTGCAGTCAGGATTTCATCCATAAAAACAAAAAAGAAAAATTATCACCAAAAAAATCCAGCTTGTGATGTAATCAGAACTACAGTAATTATAAACTTGTAAACGGCCTAAGTAAGCTGACTCTCTGCCAGAATTCCATTAACAATATTGAGAGACTAACTGAAGTTGAAGATAAGAAGCAGCAGCATTTGTAAACACTTTCATCTGCTTTATTCACCATTGCTCAATGACAGATTTTTGCAAGAACAGTGGATTGCCAGTCTTTCATCAATTTGATGCCTGCTAACATTTTTCTACTGCATATATGTGCAATTTAAGCTCATTGACAAAAGGCTCTTTTTTTCTTTGTTACTTTTTGCAGGCTTTTAGATGCAGTAAACAGACTCCAGAAATTTGTAAACACAGCCTGAAAACCACTGAAGCAGAAGTTAAAATGTTTGAATTTCCTGGGTAGAAAGAGATCTGCAAATGCATCTTATTTCTTCTGAGCTACAGAATCCCAGTTAATAGATCCTCTCCCACAGCTGGCTCATGCACAGAGTCCATTCTGACCTCTGCAACTAACAGAAAAGCTGTTTTGACACGGGCAGCACAGATTTATCCTCTACACACAAAGATCCTGTTTGATCTCCACTGCCAAAAGTTTACTCTGGTGCACCATATTAAATGCATACAAAGCAAATAGGGAGTGGGCCAAGCTTTTATGTACCTAAAAGAAAAGCAGTAGAGCTAAAAAAAATCCTGAGAGAGACAGAACTTGGACGCATAAAAATATTAAACAAGAATATAAGCTGTAACTACTTCTTATATTTTTCCAGTGTGTAAATACCTAGCATTTCTGCTTAGTAAGCTAAGGAAATCCAACCCTCATTGCATAAGCATACATATTTACATGAATGTGCATACATATTTATATGTCAAATTCCATACGTACCAAAGGCCCATACATCTGACTTGCTGCTAAATTTGGTGTAATTAAAAACTTCTGGTGCAGACCACTTCACTGGAAACTTAGTTCCTAGTGAGCTTATATACAGGTCATCCAGAACATACCTACAAAACAAGAACCAAAGTTGTGACTGAGTTACAGTGAAACACTACTTACTTTTTCTTCCTTGTATACTACTAGGCTCCTAGGAAAAACCTGGACAGAATCCCATATTTTCAAAGGATACCAGATAGAGCATTAGCTATAACTTACAGAACAGATCATTGCTATGAACTTATCAGAGAAATATCACAGAACCATAGAAATGGGGGTTTTAAGGCCATCTAGCCCAGCCTCCTGCTCAAATTGAGATTATCACCAATACCACATCAGGTCAGCCATGGCTCTGTGTAGCCAAGTCTGAAAAGCCTTCAAGGATGGTGATTCCACAACCTCCCTGAGTAACTTGTTTCGGTGCTGCACTACCCTCCTGGTCAAACAGTTTTTCTGACTGTCCAGCTTCAACCTCCACAGCTGCAATATGTGGTCAATGCCCCCTGTTATATCATCTGTTACTGCTGAGAGTAATTTGACTGTCATCTTTGTAACTACAAAAAGTTGTAGGCAGCTTTTAAGTACCCTCTTAGCCTCCTCTTTATGAGACTAAGCAAGCCCTGCTACCTCAGTCTCTCCTCAGAGGACTTGCTCTACGCCATTCATCCTCTCCAGCTTCTCCACATTGAGGTTGTTGATGAAGATGTCTGGCCCACAAATTAGATGAATATCTATAAGGGGGGCATTATAGAAATAATTTTGTATACAAAGCAAACTTTGGATTTTTTTTCAACAAACATGAATAGTGAAATGTCTCAACTGCATTTGGCCTTCAAGCATTAACTTTTGAGACAGCAGAATGACTTCATTCCAGTGAAAAGCCCCTAATGGTTTATGGCTATTAATGCAAAGGAGACACAAGGAGCTGTATCACACCCTGTGAATTAACTTTACTAATAGTCAGTCACTAGCTAATCAATGCCAACAAACTATATGTACATTGACTGTAGCTTCACAAGGTTGACAGTACTTTTACTTACCTAGTCATCCCAAAGTCAGACACTTTCACAGTAAGATTGCTGTCAACCAAACAGTTCCTAGCAGCCTTTAGTAGCGAAACAAGAAAACAGGTCAGGAGAGAAAAAAAGAAGATGAACAAGTAACGTTATGGTATGGTCTTGGTAAGTTGATGATAATTATTGCTGTCCAGTACCATTTGAAGGAATAACGAAATTCTCTGATTGAGGTGTTTAAGTTCAGAAAAGTAAGGGCAACTATCTCTCTTATTTCTCTTTTTGACAATTGATTGAAAAATATTATTTACCAGTATCTCAGCTTTACAAAGAAGGACACTGAGGGACCAGAAAACAGAGATGAGCATTGATTTGAGTATATCCAATGCATTATAAAAAGAGTGGAACAATGAAAGATGATTTAAATAGTCTGATTTAGGGACAGGTCAGTATGAACCTAGTTCTACAAATGATCACTTGTGAACATTTATCTAAGGCTGTTCTCTCTGCCAGGATGGTTATTAATCTTTGTGATATGTTTGTACCTCCAGTCTTCAACTTGAAGTCAAGCTCAGGCTTTATTTCTGCTTTCCCATGGTGTACAGCCAGTTTTCAAAAACTGATTTTATATTTACAACTTGAATTTTGTTACCTAAATTGTCTGACATATCTGATTTCTGAATCTGGGTGGGAAAATCGGTGAGTTATGGGTTTAACAATTTGGTTTACATATACAAACAAATGTTTGAAAGTGTCAACCAGACAGCATTTAAAATGCTACCTGAAGAGACTGCACCCTCACTGGAAAATTAACCAAATCTATAACATAAATTGTCACAAATCTTCCAACACACTTTTGTGTAGGTTTAGAAGGCAAAATATTGCTACCAACTCTGAAACACAATGTTCCAGGAATTTGGGTGTGTTCACCTTTTAAAGGCCTATAAAATAACTCCTTATTTCCCCAAAGCCTTCTGCCACTACTCTTGAAAGCTAAGTTTTGCAAAAACTTTGGTTCCAAAATCAATCCACCATCATGGGACGTGACTCCCCCCCACCCCCCATCTAAAATGACTTGAATTAGTTGCTTGAAATAAGGGGCAGATAAATGCCTAAAAAAAGAGCTGGGCAGCTGCAGACTTTGAGTTTGGTCATGTTTACAATGCACCAAAGTAAATTCCAAATTACCCTGGTAGTTTTCACACTTGTTTTATGAGAGAAATAGTTCCCAACTAGATAAATCCCTAACTCATTACAAACAATCTAAGTGACCAAAATTTTTCATGTTGCACCTCTTTGTCCTGGACAGAATATTTTATTTCAGTGAACTAATTTTACAATTGGGTATGTCTGTGCTGCCAAGTGTTGCATAAATCTTTGAGATTTATGCCTGCCATAAATCCAGGCAGCACAGTGCGCAGTGCTGCAGATCTGTCGGCTCTGAAGCAGAGCATATTAGCTTGTGGGCAGTGCTTTGTTGAACGTGGCTTTAATGATATTAGTCCAGAGCTACCTTGTACTGAGCCAGCCAGATGTCCCTGTTTTGCAGGTTACAACTTTTCTGAGTGAGTACCAACACAGCCTCCCTGGCTGAACCAGAGGGGTAGAACTACCTGGTGTTAGGCCATCCTTCTTATCCTGCTCTTCTTCTCCTGTGGGACAGCTTACCAAATCTCTGTGTATGAACTGACAGCTCTCCAGGAAGGCCATAGCATCACAAATATCATAACATATTTCCAGAAGCTGAAGAGGTAGCAGTTCCTTCCCGTGACTCCTTAAGTAGCTAAGCAAAGAGCCATTAGCCATATATTCTGTCACCAGATAGATGGGATATGATTTTGAGCATATGCCGTACAGTCTAACAAGTTTGGGATGATTAAGTTTCCTGAAATAAATAAAAACAAAATAATCAAGTAATAAATAGATATTGTTGTGCATTTCTGTAAGTTTTGTACTTCAAATACTAATACAGCAACCTGAAAGAAATGCTTGAGACTGTACACAATCCCATCTTAGACTTTAAAATCTTCCTTTTCAAGAAGAGTTGAGTCTTCCTCAGCTCATTACTGTGGAACTCAGTATTGATGACAATCAAAAGAAGACTCAGTATTGATGACAATGACAACTTTGTAGTCAAAATCTGAAATGGGATTTATATATCAGTGCAAATGTGCAACCTTACTGGTGTGAGAAAATAGATCTAAACTGGTGGGGTGGACTTTACACCTTAAAGTTTTCTGCTGAAACTACATAGCAAAATAGATTCAGAATTCTTCAGATATCAGCTAATTAAATGACAGGAAAGTAGTGCATTCCTTCAGGATATGAGATATCCAAAGTATTCTTGAATTCAGATGCTTCAATTTTTATCTCAGAATTTTACTAGAAGTGCTAACATAATTATCTCCCTGGAGTCAGGGGCTAAAAACTGAAGTCAAATATTTGTAATTCTGGCATTTCCCAGTTACGCATCTGTATTTCATTCCCATCTGCAGAATGACAGGAATGGCTTTTTACCCATTTCTGTAAAATTGCACCTTTAAATAATGAAGCATAATTTTAAGTGACATATACAGAAACTCTGAAGTTGTGGAAAAGATGTTAATTGAAAACCTTTTGCAGGTGACTCCATCAGTCTTTGTAAAGATTTTTGATAGCTCTTTAAATATCCTGTGTGGTTACCTATTTAGTCTGTGCCTATGGCATTCAATGCTAATTAATGATATTTTTAAGAGGAATTTCTTTTTTCTGTGTCTGCTATATATTTCTGATTAATCTTTGGAGAGATCACTGTTTCCAAATAATTAAGAAATGCCATAGCTTACATCATGGTCTGAGCTTCTTCTATGAATTCATCTTCTGACATCGCTCCCTCTTTGATCATCTTTATGGCCACATCATATTGTCCCTTCCACTTTCCCAGATGCACCACTCCAAACTGACCGCTCCCTAGTTCTCTCAACAATACAATTTCTTCTCGTTTCAGCTCCCAGATTCCTAATGGGACAAAGGAAATTCCCTTTAGCAACAGAATGGACAAATGTAGGCACAGTATCCCCTACCTGTGATATTGTTTTCTCTATAGGGTGACAGGAAGCAAGCAAGATACCTGTTGCTCAGCTTTGTGTTTGAGTTACAAAAGGAGACTATATTCCTACAAGTGCTATTTGCTACTGCTCAGTTTAGCCTTATAAATAGTTTTGAGAAAGATTTATACATCAAATGATGACATATTGTCATGTAAGGGATTGAAAGACAAGTTTTGTTGTGCCAGGTAGTGTGGTAGAGGGAAAGGATGGCCCTGACACAGATGTGCTGGGAAAGGGAGCATACAGGGACTTCCACACTTGAGACAAAAAAGACCTGGATGGAAGGGAGACCAAATCTGCCAGTGCCTTCACATTCACCTTGCCCTAGATGTAGGCTAGCTGCACTGGTTGGGAGAGATAGCCTGTTTCTTAGAACCTTGGAGTCTCAGTGCTCTTCTGGCACAAGAGAAAACTAGGGAAGGACCCGAACGTCTCGCAGGGTAGGAGGTTCTGCACTGCCTCTTACGTGGAGAAACTGAAATGGCCACCACACAAAGAACTCAAAGTTTCTGCAACCTCCTAGTAGCTTGAAAACAGTAAGAGTCATGATTTCCTGGTCATTCTTTTCTTGGTGGCCAAGACTGTCACCAGTTTTGAAAGGAAAATCATTCCCATACCATTTCCTAATGAGGCTGTGGCTGGGACCTTATTTACTTGTGTAGACACTGCATGCCGGAGCCTTGTCACCATACCTACCAAGAAAACATGTTACAGATCATGATATACAAATGACTCTTCTGAAACAAAGACAACACAGGGAAATTAATATCTCCTCTCCCATTACAGCCATCCAGGTAGTGAAAAAAGTTCACAGCTGCATAACTTCCTGAGAATGAAAATTTCCTGCATTTAAATGCTAATCTAGCAGAGGTATTGCAAAAAGAGGTATTATAATATCAGAGGTACAATAAAGCAAAGCAACTATATTTATTGTGAAAACAGCAGATCAAGCTCTCCCCAAATTATCCCAAAAGATAAGTTTTAGTATTTAGAGTATTCAGTATTGGAAGTATTGGAAGAGATTCACCATAACTCTAAGAAGCCCAGCAGTCTAAGCCAAAGCCAATCAAGTACAAAAAGTGCACACGATTACCGGCCGAGTTGTGCTGATGGTAGTGAATAAGCTTGGGAATTGATTCAAAACAGTAATTTTCAGCGAGATAGTAATTGTTTTCAGTGGTTCTGTGCACATGGTAATGTTTGACTGCTCCTTTTTTACTTCTGAAAAATACCACAAATTACAGTACATGTCAGAGCCTTGCAAAGTGCCTTCCAGCCTGTGCACGAATAGATTAGTTAAGTTGCTGAATGAACTGCAGCACTCCAACTGGCCAAATAACACTCCATGTGTAGTAGATGTGACCAGGAGACTTGTTTGCCTCACTTCTGCTTTTCCACCCTTTACACCTATGGGCCAAGGCTTATAGACTCCTGGCACACTGGAGACTTCTGCTATATACTCTAATGTAGTCTGATGGTTAGTACTTGTCTCTCAGCAGGCTCACATCCAGAGCAAATTGCTTTCATATACTGCCCTTGCAATGGTTCTACATCTAATTCTGAACATCTCTGAGCAAGAAGCTCACAATTAGAAGTAGCTGTAGTCTGCTCCTGGAGGCAACATTTCCACCTTTTCTTCCTTTCTCCACTCAATACCAAACTCTCCTTCCCTTCCCTCCCCTCCCCTTGCCTTCCATCCTCTCCCCTTCCCTGTCCTCCCCTTCCTTTCCCTTCTCTCCCTAGCCCTTCCCTCCCCTCCCCTCCCCTTCCCCTTCCCTCCCCTCCCTTCCCTTCCCTCCCCTCCCCTCTCTTCTCTTCCCTTCCCTTCCCTCGCCTCACCTCACCTCCCCTCCCCTTCCCCTTCCCCTCCCCTCCCCTCCCCTTCCCTTCCCTCACTTCCCTTCTCTTCCCTTCCCTCTCTCTCCAGAGTGTCTGCTATTCTCCTAGCTTATGTGCCTCAGTTAAATGCCTGTTTAGAGGGGACAGTTCTGGGCCTCCATTCCCCCATTCAAGGAGACAATAGTTTATAGCATGTAGGAGTTCACATAGCTAATATGATCTGAATGTGCTTGAGGTTGATCTTGAACAGAAGGAAGATTTGGGTGTTGACCAGTAACAGAAGTAGCACACCCAGGGCATGCTCATAAAAATGATACACATCCTTTGGATACTCACTCAGGAGCCTTGCTGAATACGGACACGGTATACATTCCTACTTGGCTAGATTTCCGAACCATAAAAGCACCTTCTTTCCCCTAATGAAGAAAGACAAAATATTACAAGAAACAATGAGGTTGGGATTCATCTCAGTGAACTTTAGACTTCCACACTGTAATGTCCACATCTGAGCTACTGATCTAGTCTCTCTAAATGGATAATGGAGAGAAGGAGACATGACTCATCTGACCTCTTTTAAAGGACTACATTAGGACAAGACAAATTATGCCTTAGAAATATTTATTTCTCTCCACTAAAAAGACAGTCTAGGTAACTGGTTGAGATATCCCACTACAGAGGCTTAAAATCAGGTAAACAGAACCCTAGCCCAGACTTGAAGCAAGTGGTTTGCAATTTTCTTTTGGTGCCTAGATACTGGTTTATTGCAGGGCTGATGGAAAGGAGTTGTTAACCTCTACTCCTTCTTCCTGTTCCCCCCAAGGTGGTATGTATTACCCATGCATTGCCGCACATATCCCATCTGGGTAAGAGATCTATCCACCACATAATGCATTAGACTGACGTCATTTCCTATTGCCAAAGTATTTCTGAGTGAGATTTTCTCTGCTCTCTGTTTGGATTATTTCTTTATGTAGTATTCCAGTCCTAACTTTCACTATCTACTTTTACTTCTGTTAATGGTTTACCACACTAGGATGGAAATACTGGCTTTCAGAGTTAGTTTAACAATTACACCTTTCATGAGCTAGAAATGGCTAGCATGGGGAGGAAAGCAGACATTTAGAAACTCACATACAGCCCAGGTTCAAAGGAAACTCCATATGCCCTTAAAATTAACTGGACTCAGAAGTATCCAGAACCTCTTGGGAAGGGGACATAGAGGGGTCACTCCTCCTACTGACTGCTTCTCTCCAGTGATTCGCCACACTTAATGTTTCTTTCCTGAACCTGTGGTATAGGTGTAAGGGAAAGGATGCTGAGCCAAGGCTCCCAAAGAGACAAGGTTTGTGGAATACGTTAGTGGCTGGGTGCCAATTAGACAGACTGTGAGAAAGTAGCAAGCCACAGCAGGACAAAATAACAACTTCTTTACACTGTACACCCAAGCCCAAAGCATGGCTCAGCTGACTCTTCTGGAAAGGTACATGGATCTGTCCTTGTGTAGTCATCTCCTTTAAGGACCTATAACACTGACTAGCCCTGTAGTGCCATCTGTCCTTGCCCCTAGTCAGCTGCACCCAACCAATACCTGGCAAGCATAGCACTGTGTTTGCTCAGGGTTATCTGCTTGTCTCAGGGAACTCCTTCTACTCAACTTAAACATATCATAAAACCAACACAGAGAACTCCTCTGGTCTGAACTCTAGAAAGAGCCACACTGGAAAACTCTTAGGCAGAGCTTTGTGGGGAAGTGCACAGTGTGTGGCTTTGCTCTGAGACTATTTTAGAGGTGTACCGTTCGTTTATTTGTGTGTAAGAATCCAGACACTTTTGGAGATCTATTTATTGCTGCCAAGTTAGTGCAAGAGTTTCTAGCACTCTGTTTACAATACTACAGCTATTTGAAGAGCATCAGCATCCTCTAGCTACACAGTACCGCAAAGACAACAGACAGAAATATTTCCATATATAAGTGATAAAGGATATGTAGAACCTTCTGACGGAGCAGATGCTCAGACTGGGCACGGGAGATATTACCAGCATACCAACTGCAAGGAGAAATATTCAGCATATCATTGACAAGCTGATTTCTGAACAAGGCAAAACACAGAGATGAAAAATGCCAGACAAAGTAAATGTTTTCAAAACCGCTTTTAAAAGCCAGGGGGTAGAGCTGGGGCTTTTCCTGCATGTGTGGTGTTAAGTCACGGGATAAAAGGGAAATCACTAATCCCCATCTGCTTTACCCTGAAATATCTAGGCCCCTATCTGAGCCCACCCTGTGATTCTGACTTTCTTCAGTAACTCCCTGTAGGATAATCCTCCAGAGCTTTAGGGCTTCCAGCCCTACTGGAAGTGGTTCGCTCTGTCTCCTACAGACCCTGACATGGTTGTCTCCCTAAAAGCTGTGTGAGCTGCATAATTCTCCTCTGACCTTTGAACCTTCTGGTTCTCATAACATTTAAGTAAACAGAGAGATTCCAAATGGAGGACAGAAACCAGACATGCTATGTCAAATCAGTTCAGGGAGCTCAAATGAAGTCTTCTTAATAAAACTGCACTCTTATGAATCATCCCTTTGTTAGGGTGCAACACTGATTGGCTTAAATGCCTTTTATTGTCTGAAAACAAATATATTCATCCCTTCGGAATCTGTGGGTAGTGGTGTTGCTGATGACCTTAAACTGATGACAAGGCCTATAATTATTATCAATATTATGACAGCTGTATGTAGGACCCCATTTTTCTAGGTACAGTGTACATGTACAGTGGTTCTTATGAACACATATTCTACATACTCACTCATGCTTAGCAATACTCTGCTCTTCCGCTGATGAATTCTCACTGGCACTAGAGTTTTCCCTACAAAGATGAAAAATTTTACTGAAGTTGTGAAAAAATAGTAATGAAAATCACTTTCCTCAGGTTAGAAGTCATAGCACGTATATTTTATTTGAGTAATTCTTGCTATTATGTCATGGCCCAAGATGAGTACTTAAAAAGCTGAGAATATATTTTATTCCGTGGGGTTTTTTTTCTGACTTGAAAAACACTCACAAAGCCTTTCCCCTCCAGTAGCATTATGCAATGTGTTGGAAAGCCAAATATTCTCTGTGCATGCAGGCAATGAAACCACATATGCCTTTAGCAAACTTATGATGAGATTGCATCTACTTCTTCAAAAATTACATGGAAAAATTTCCCAAACTGCACAACCTTAAACTTCTCAAATAAATGTTATTAGCAAGAAAGACAACAGAAAGAGAGAAAGCAGAAAAAGCAGGAAAAGAGGCCTCTAATGTAAGCTTTTGCAGAGAAAAGTAGTATGCTGGCTTCTACAGGATACTGTAAGAGTAAGGTATTTTTAAGGAAACCTCTGAATCTTATCCAGCACTGTTTACTGTGAAAAAATCTGTTATATTTCTGTGAAATTTTCATGCAAACATTTAGGTAGATGCTTAATGTTTACAAGGTCATGCCATCTAACTGAAGAAGAGGGGTGTATCACTTGGACAGATTTAGACTCACTTTACCCTCTACTGGAATACTCACATACAAAAAAATGTATATGAGTGTTAGCAAGGCTTCTATTTTCAGGCTGAAATAAGAGTACACAGAGTGAAATCTCAGTCCCACTGAAATCAGGGGCAAATTCCTTTTGATTTAAATGAGAGCAGGATTTTACACTGATGTTTCTTGCATTAATGTATTAATCATGAAGACAAAGTTGTATTTGATTCTATACCTTTCAGGAAACTTTATGCAGAGTGCTCAGAAAGTAATTAAGCAAGCTATAAAAAAGCAAAATATTCCAGAAATGCTGCCTAATCTTTCCTAGAATGGTAAGAAGAACATTTAAGCAGTGGATGGCTGCATATTGATTTACCTTGGCTCATCGTCATTCACACATAATTTTCTCAAGTAAGAGCTTGGTACGAAACCTTCATTCCTGCAAAATAAACAGTTCACAATTCAGCTGTCGTACATGGTTGCATCTCAAATTTGGTCCCTTAAAATAGGAAATGGGATTAATCAGCGTTACCTGTTAGAATGCCACTAACGGAAATGTTCACAGTTAAAAAATTTCTGTTTCTCACATACCATGCAGAAAAATACAGAGGTAATTTGTTTTAGAAAATTACATTCAATGAAGTACTTTTTCCACTAGTCATTGAAATGACTTCTTCCTCAGTGATTGGCTTCATCATATGGAAGATTGGAACAGCTGTTCGACAATATCATTACATGCCATCTCAGTTGTGATAATGAAGGATGCCGGTGACTAATGCGTGCCAGCAGAGTATTCAAGGTCAAATACAGAATTCAGAAAGTCAACAGATAGGTAAGCACTTTCAGACACAATGCCAGATACAACTGAGAAGCTATGTTAACTGAATACAGACAACTGAGCTACCAGTTAAGGCAGTGTCAGCATGGCGTGTTGGACCTAAGATATGGGACCAAGAGATATCTGTAGCTGTAAGGGAGTGGATTCTATACTGTGCCCATCAGAAAAATAAGTATGGGGAGTAAACTCTATATTTGAATCCAGATAGAAGCACAAAGAAAGAACTTCTTCAGCACAGATCTCAGTGGAAACAGAAGAAAATTGAGAGTGTCTGATATCTGAAACAAGTAACTGCCTGCTCTTTGCTGCCACTACATTCAAGAAAACAAGATTTTCAAGCAGAATTTTAAGGTTTTTTATGATGCATATGTGATTTGTGCTTACAGAACCGATACAGCAAAAGTGACAGTTTCTGAAGTCAAAGAAAAGAACTATAAATGTTTCCCTTCTTCTTGATGTCTCTCTACTCCTTCATTCATCTCAAAATGCTCTACTCAGGTTCTATGAGTAGAGCTGCCTGCCTCATGTGCTTATACATAGCCATATACATTCCAATGTATGCATTTAAGAGTGTATCATCTCAGATGAATAATATATTACTATCTTTGATTTGCTGGGGTTGCATGCTGCTTTCTTCACCCAGACCAATATGCTGATTCTGTGATTCATGTGATACAGTTGCCTTATATAAAGTTAAGATTGCTTTCTTTGTTTATATACTTGCAGATGTAAACTTAATCAATGAACTGTGAGTAGAACAAGTAATTTCGCTCTGTTCCAAATCACTTTGGACATGCCCTAGCTAAGAAATTTTTCCCTTTTCCATTTCTATCAAGTACATAAAATCAAGTACAGCTAGTATCCATTATGAAATGGATAAGGAATCTTATCTCTTTCAGGCAACTCCTGTTTGTTGCTCCACCTCTGTCTCCAGCTTACTCCAAAAGTTCCTTCTCATTTAATGAGTTGAGGAGAAACTCTCTTTTCTGCACCAGCTGGAGATGAATGAAAAATATCGTATTTTAAATTGTTGAAGGGGATTCTTCTGCTTGTGGACCCCTAAGAGAATAACTTAGCTCTTCTATCCTGTGCAGGATGGGGGTGCTTTGTGTCTGTGAAAAGACATTGGTAAAGTTGGTGAGACTCTAAAATGAGAAGTGATTCCTGCTTCAACAGTTCTTACTTGTATCCTGTGCTGTCACTGCTATTGCAAGAGTGATGGTGTTGGTCTAAGGATGATCTGTGCATACAAGAGAGGCAACATTTGTGAGGAGAGATTTTATCTTTTTATTCACCCAACCTAAATAGTTGAAAAAATGGACAGCTTCTGAGTATACAAGCCCTTATTCAGGCACATATCAAAATTAAGGCCATTGGAGACTATTTCAGCTAGTATAGTAGAGAGTGACTATTATAAATCTTACCTGGCAGACAAGGATGGTAAAGAAAATGGAGTTGTACAGGGAAAATGAGGGTTCTGGAACAAACTTAAAAAGCTACTAACATAATTCTAAAATGGATCCTGAAAAGTATGAGGACTGCTTGCAGGATTGTCTGTGAAGATGTGATATGTAGAAGACCATGATTATGGAACTCATGTGGTTCAAACTTACCCTTCCAAATCCCTTACTTGCCACCAGTCAGAATTTTCTTCTTTCAGTACATAGTATTTATTGCTCTTAACAAGCCGAATAGTTGATTTTCCTGTGGGTTCATAGTTGCACTGGGCCAAAGCCACCTTCAGGACTGACTTATCTGGTGATGACACCTGGGGTAGGCTTCTACGCTTCTGCTTTTTGAAATAAAATGAAAGGGAGATGCAGCACAAGGTATAGCAAGAAATAACATGTGAAATGCACACAACTATTTGTATCTTTAATGTGCATAATGATTTTAGGCAAATTAAGCTATGCTAAGAAGGTGTACATAGCCAAGGACATTTTTCTCCATCCATTTAGAAACACACTCCTGAAACTGTTGTCCACCTTTCGAGACAGATGAAAACAGAACAAAGCCCCATCATTTACAATGGCACCAGAAGCAATACACTCTGAGTGGAGGCTGACACTGTTGTAATAGCGAGCTTTCAATACCAGGATTAGGTAGTAAACATGACTCATATCAAAAGCCTACCACCTATCTGAAGGTAATACTATTTAATGGATAGCTAAAACTCATGTGCTTTAGACACCACATGACCAAACTGTGTTTTATTATAACTAAGGGTGATGATGTCCTGTTGTATCAAAAGATCCCATCACAGTATTTTAAAATAACTCCTTCTGATTTTTAATGTTTTTTATTGATAGTAATGTTACCAATAAACAAAACAAGCATCAGCCAACTGTTTCTGATAGTCACTGAAAGTAGAAAGCCATGCTGATTGTAAATTGTTCCCTTTCTTTAGCATGTTTTATTGGATAAAATGGATGTTTCTCTGCTAAGCATGTATATCAAGAAGCCAATTCCTTGATGCCGAAATTTCCCTCTGCAAGGTTAAACAAGTGCAGGTATGTAATTGTGGCATTCATATCACCTACCTTTGACTCTAGTCTTCAGGTGAGATGTGTCATCCTGAAGAAATACCTGTCTCTAATCATTGATTCTTGAGAAAGCCTACACAACTAACTTAGATTGGATTTGTAGCATTAAAGTTAGGTGACACCAATCTATCCATAGGGTAAGAGAGCAGCTAAAATTAAGACACTGAAATGCACTTAGAAATTGAGAAAAGGTCATCACTGAGAAAATCCAAATGTCACAATATTTTAAGTACAGGGAAAGCTACACATAAAACATTGACAGCAAAGGATGGGGGAAAACAGCCAATACTTAGAAGAGATAACGGCAACTATCTGTAATCAAAAAGCCCTATATAGTGACAGCAATGTCAGGGAAGAATGACAAATGTCATCAGGCAGGCTGTGATTCCTTAACGAAGTCCTAGCAACCCTGGCATTGTATGTTTGCTTGTTTCCTCTTTACTGGCATTTATCTACTTAATTTAAACAAGGAAAAACTAAAGAGCCAAGTGAATGCCTGACTGAGTCTACTGAGCCAGAAAACACTCACAATCTCTTCTTGTAAACATGCAAACTCTGAATGTGACCTCACCAAGTTCTAGTGGAGAAACTCACTGTTTAAAGCCATATCACTCACAGCAGAATCCTCCTCATTTGACTGATCTTAGATCTGTTTCTCATGTAGTATTATTACTTGAACCCAATTAGGCTAGTTACTGTTGGTCATATCTTAGTTCAGTGGAAGCTCTGTGCAAAGTGAGCTTATAGCTTGGGGCCTGTATTAGGCACAATTCAACTCTTAGGCTGCCTGTTTGTTTTGTGGAATAATGATAGAACTAGAGTTGCCTGCATCTAGCAGGAAGATGGAGACAATCATAATGCAGAGAATAAACCTTTTTCTTTAAAGCATCTGGTGGCGTCATAGCAAGCTGGGATTCAGTAAACAAAGTGTTTCTGAGGCAACGTGCACCTCTGAGATATGGCCTTGGTAATTTTTGGATATGAAATTGTTCTTTCTTAAATTCTTGTGTTTTGCTTACAGAATGATCAGTGTCATATGCTGATGGAGCTTTCATCTTTTTATGTGAGGAGAAGAAAGTGCAAAGCATTGGCCAAAGTGGATGGCAGAATGAGTTCTGATCACAGAAACGAGGTTCGCTTTGTCCAACCTGCCAGGTGAAAGGACTCGCCAAAGGAAAGCACATTAGACTTGCTTCCCTTTGGGATTTACTGCTGGATGTGTATCTGCCTGTTGCAGTATTTTGGATGGACTCCACCCATAACTTGCTCAAGCTTAATGTCCTGATTTGTGTGCACATATGCAGCGCTCTATTTCCAGTGCTGGCTGAAAGCCCCAGGTTTCATACCTTCCTAATAATAACTGAGGGGAGCCTGCTACTTCCTTTACTCTGGCAGTGATATTATCTTGACTTTCATACTGATGACTGTACCACTATTATCCAAAGAGACTTACAGGTGAGAGTCTGAGATCCAAATGTGGTGTGGATATAGAGAACACACACTATCAGCATAATTGCTTTCCCACTATATGACTGGAAGCATGTGCTGGATCACTTCAGCTTCCATAAACCTTGTCTAATACATCCTCATGAGAAGATATGTGTGCGTACACAGTGGCCTTCTATCTGATCTACCGAAGCATTGGTCTGACCTACACAAACTATTTGTCATTGTAAAGAGAGCTGCTACCAGGTACCAGGAGAGGTGAAAGTGCTTCTGTGACAGAAAGCTCTCCCTGTTACCACAGCATAGGACAAACGCCCACTGGTTCCTACAAAGGCACATTTGTGCTCATTATTCTTTGTAACGGCATCATGCTTCAGGAACCAGCTCTTCTGTGGGAGACTAGAGGTATAATGCTGAGTTGAGGAGAGGAACAGGGACATCAGAGGTGCCATATGTGAAGAGAAGCCAATGCCAGTAGTAATTTGAGGAGAGAGATAGGGAACAAGACTCGCAGAGGCTGGGGAAGTGAGGGACTTGAACTGAGAGGCAGGTGGAAGGAAGGCTGGGGAGCACAATGATACTTCTCCTGACCAACCTGAGCAGACTAAAGAGGCAAAGTAAAAATGTGTTGAGAGCTTATAGCTGTAGTTACGGGAGCAAATATGGACTGTTCTTTATCATGAAAAGTCATTATTAGCCTTTATAACCTGATCTGTATTATACAGCTTGGAGAAATGAAGTCAAGCTGTTCTGACCAGATGTGGTAGTCATTGTATCTCCATTTATGGAACCTGTTCATGTCCCTGCTTTTCAAATTTCCCTTTCAAAATACCTTCTCAGAATTCAGGCAGATAATCAAAGTAAATCATAAAGGTCCAGCAGAAGCCAGCTTGTTCAGCAGCAGATTTGCATAGCTGATAATCTCTCCAGATAGACAAAGCATCCTTGATAGAAGCCAGGCAAGACAGACCATGGTATTCAAAACAAGCTACACTGCTATGTGTTCACAATGTTGTTATTTTGAAATGTCATTAGCAGAAAAAATGTTAAAAGTGTCATATCACAATCATAGCCTCTAATCATAGCCTCTTTTCAAGGCCTTATTATTATTTTTTAAAGCTCCATTTTACAGTCCTTGTGATTTTATCTTCTGTCTCTTGATAGTTTATGTGTTTCTTGAAGTCCTGGCAGTTCATGTCAATTGTACATTTTAGAATCCCAGCTTTCTCTCTTTTCTTTTCTTTTAAATTACTTCGTGGTTAAGAGAGAGAAGCTAGGAGATATGTCCCAAATGTATCCTAAAGATACAAAGAACAGAAGGCAAATGAAAAGAAAGCAGGAAATAGAGTTTTTAGTCTCATGTTTTTAAAGCCAGTCTGGTTTTATGTGGAGGAAGCTGCAGTAATGATTTGTGTATACATAAGACAGACCATACTGTCAGTCCTGTTTTAAATAGATAAAACATCATAACTTAAGCCGCTTCGTTGTCTTTTATTCTCTTGTTATTGTTATCTTTTCCCCATCTATGTATCTCAATAAGTAGGTTGGGCAGTGAAGCTAAGATCTGAGACTTCACTACTGCCCTCACATTTCTACAGGAGGGGACAGACATGGGGATAAACACAGCAGCAGGTCTTCCAGCCTTGCCAACTACTGCCCTTCTTCATCAAGGACCTTTGTGTAGTGCTCTACTACAGGATGGCTGAATCGGGCGTAAGCAGTGCTTTTTGACATCCTGGTGTCCTGGCTGTCTTTTCAGGTCTGCATGCCTATCCTTCTCAGAAGGACACCAAGGCCCACTGGGTGCTGGGTTTCTGTCTGATACAGGGTCAAGATATAGCCAGAAGTGCATAAAGAGCTCAGATGCACTTCCCAGTTCATTAATGTAGATGCAGTCTCTGTGGAGTTTGGCTAAACAGACTTTCCCTAAACAGGCCTCTGTACTCCTGACCCAACCCCAGTACAGCGTATCTTAAGAGCTGCCTGAGATAAGCGCAGTTCATTCACCTTTTCTCACTCCTACCAAGCAGGTATGATATTTGTTCACGTCTTCAGTTACCACATCTTCTCTAAGTACTATAAGCACTATTTGCACTGGAGGGAGGAGGGTGGAAGGTAGTTTTTGGCATCTCTAAGAATGAGGACTTCCTATGCACTAGAGAGCTAATTCTGATTACATTTCCCTGACTCCACTGGAAATAGGCTAGTAAAGCAAAAGATGTCACTACAAGGGCTGTAGCCAGTACTGGCACCAGCATATCAGTGAACTGAAAGTGACTGAGACTCTCCCTGTTTTCCACTTACGGCACGCTGAAGAGGGAGATATATCCTTCTCTCAGACATTCTGGTGGACACAAAGATGCTGAAGCTGCAGCACAGATTAGAGGTCTAGATCAGCTTCCAGTGAGTGGCTGTCTGCAGTTCTCCATCCCTCCCCACAACACCCCCTATCACCTGGATCCTGGGGGCTGGGTCTTTCCCTGTAGGCAGACACCAAACACTTCTCACCTACCAGTGTCTGAGGGACCGGAGGCAGTGGTTTCACAGCCTTGGTTGTACAATGTAGACCCACATCTAGAAGAGGGGGAGAAATAAAAAAGAAAACATGAATTTAATAAGGCTTTGCCTCTCGAGACTTTCTCACAAATCTACACAGTGGCAGCAACCGCATTATAAACATGAGGCATTGTGACAATTGACATTTCACCTTCCTGTTGCACAGATGTGTTTTAGTTCTGTATTTTCCAGCCTGTTAGTAATTCAAGCATCATCTCAATGTCTTTTTAAATCCCATCAACCATCGCTTTCATCTATGCCAGAATAAAAGTTAGGGAAACTTCGACGGAGGATTTAGCTCTGTGGTTTTCCCAGTTGTGTTAGCTTACTTGATTGTATACAAAGGAAAATACAGGAATGCTTCATTTTTATTTGAGCTTTCGTGATAGTTTCACGGACACTTGTAGTGGAACAGAACTTAAGGTATATTGCTTTCCATTACTCAGTGGTTAAAAGACTGAGGCTATCTGGAGTCTTCCTTACGCAGTCTCCCTGTGCTGCCTGCACCTCTGTTAGAACAGAAATGAAGTGCTCAATATACCAGAATTGTCTTTCTAATTGTTGTCTTGCCTAACATCATAGCTGATGATGAGACATCTTCTTGTCCTTGCAACAGATTGGGGGTTTCCTGGCCTTATTTGCATATGTAACAAGTAGTTTTGAAGCTATGTGAGCCTATTTAAATTACTGTTACAAATCAGCTGACAAACTCTTCACATTATTTACTGTTCTATATTCATGAAATCTGTATTAACAGTAGATAAGCCTGTATCATTAATTTCAATTTTCAAAAGCAAATGCTGCATTATGATAGGCAGTCTCAAAGATATAAATCAGGTTCCTAACTGCTCACACCTACATTTTTGAATGTGCCTTTTATTTTGTGTTCCTACATGTTTGAGACTGTAAATGCTTAAGACCAAGTTTCAATCATGACTGAAATCAGTGGATTTATCAGTGCTCTACACCTCTAAATAATCAAGTTTTAAAAGACTGAAGCCCAATTACTCATAAACTGCTGTTCCCTTCTCCAAATGTGGGCTTTTACTGTGAAGCATGCATGCAGACATTTTCACTTCTGAAAATGTGAAACCTGGGAGGATACCATTTTATAAATTTTCCCCTCTCAGTCTTTATAGTAAAAAATAAAGACTTTAAACAATTGTGACTAAGTTCTATAAAATATTTCAGATATGTATATTCAAAGGAAGAAGAAAAATCATATATGCTGAAGGTTATCTTTTATTTAACAGAATAAAAGAAAAGCAAGAAAAATAAATAGAAAAAGAAGTTAAAAGTTAAAAAGTAAGCTCTATTTTATGCTATCATCTTAGCAGACTCCTGGAGTCTGCATTCTCAGTTACTTTGTGTTCCCCTGCCAGACTGCTGGGGATGTAACTTGTATTCATTTATCGTTCTACTTCCATTCTTTATTTTACCATTTTTTTCCCCAAATGCTGCTTTGGCAGGAAATGCACAGAGATCATTATTTACAGGTAAAGCAGATCTTGGTAATTCCTAAATATTTTCTTCCTAGGACTATCCATTGTAAGGAAAAATCTGATTTGCAATTTTCTTCAGCTAAACTTATATCCCAGCGGTGTTCAGTTTATAAAGCTAAAATTAATTTTTAGCTACTCCCCTGAGTCAGCTGGTCCCATTGTAACTTACTTCCTCTCATTGCAAAATTCCAGAATGTATCCAAAAAAATGTTTTGAGGAAAAAATAGCACATTGTTTAGAAAAACATACATCATATGAATATAATCATATATGAATAAAATAATTCTATTTAGTTGTGAAACTGGATTGTTTTATGCTGATTCATTCACATTCTTGTGGCAAATTTCTATTGTTTCTACCTGTATAGCTATTTGGACTTTACCATTAGAAGTGTCTTACAGCATAATGCTACAGTTTAGCCAGAAATCTTAAAAATGAGGAGAAAAATATATCCATTGGTTCATTTTGTGTGTAAAAATGTCACTAACTTTGTGATCAAACACAGCAGATCTCATTTAGTGCATTACTTCCCCCAATTGTACTGCAAACTACAATGTTTGCATTGTTAAGGGAGTTTAACACATACATCAAAAGGCATTGGTAGATCAACTTTTATATTCATATGACTTAAATATCCACATGGGTTTGGCAATATTGTGAAAAGCATCAGTGAGACTAAACAAGCAGAAATAAAAGAGCATATTACATTTCTCCCAAATTGTACATCCGGGGGCTGCTTTACACGTCTGGTTGCAACAGAGAAACTTCCCATTGGTGAAGAATCCTTTGTGGTACTTGTTTAGTAGATCGGAATTGTCTTTAATTTCTGAAAAACACACAGAAAGCAAAGAGAAGATCAAAGGGTGTACAACTGGAATGCTTCTTATGATTAATAGAGGCTGCTGCACTAAACCTTGGGACCCAGGAGGCAAAGGGAGAGTTCACAAACAGACAGGTAGCTCATATGTGGGCTTACAGGCGAAATTTGAGAGCGTATTTGTTCACAGCCCACTGCAAGTCCAATGAAATAAATGGAATGAACTTCGGCAAGTTTTCTACAGATTGTATACTCTTGTTTCTACAAGGGGCAGGATGTGTAGGGGGATGCTTTATTAAATGCGAGGTTTATGCCTTCACTGGAGTTATGCAGGGACGCAGTTTTTGCCTACAGCTTATGCTTTGCCTACAACTTATGCTTTGCAGGACTGTGATTTTGCTCCACCTAAAACAAAAGAAATTTCCTTGCGAGAAAAAGAGGAAAATACAATGGAAAAAGCACTGGCATTATGGTTTATCAGAATGGCATTTATATAGGAAAGCGCTATACTAACCAAATTAGAAATGATTGCGCTCTATTAATCTGCATTGGTAAAGACTGAGGATAGGATGAAGACTAAAAAATGCCTATGAAAAATACAAAAATAAGCTTTATTTTGGTTCATTTCTCACTGAAATTTTCATCCTTTAAAATTTCTAATCAATTCTTGAAAATACCATGCATTTCAACCAGCCAGTGATGAAGTAGAAATGAAACTAAAAACAGGTGAAAAAGTATTGCAGTAAAATGAGGGAGCAGGAGCATTTTCCTATCTCTCCTAATGTAATTTGAATTTTTTGGTACACAGAGGAATAACGTTACCTTTATGCAAAGCTGTCAGCCATCGGTTCCGACTCTCTTCACTAGCTGCATAGACATAGAGCAGGCCATCCTTGTATACAATCTAGAAGATGTGGGGAAAGCCAGCATCGTGAGAGCATACTGCCCAAAAGCTTGGTACTGTGTAGGAGGGGAAAGGACTAGGGGATAGGAACCAAAGAAACAGGGTTTGCAGGACCATTGACATGAAATGCACACAACTTAGCAAGGTTTCTCAGAGACCAGTTATTGTACTGCTGTTTCATATAAATACAAACCTTATATGCACTAGCTCAACCAAAGTGGTCTGTGTCCTTGAAAACTGCAGAAACAAAGAACAGCATGGAATATTTCTATATACCCGTTTTACATGCACAAAAGACCTTGAAGCCCACATATAAACTTTCTTTCCTCTTGCAATTTTTCTTGATTCAAATTCCAGCCTTTTGCTCTTGTTAACACAGGGCAAGACTAAATGCTTATCCAGGCCAGGACCCTGTCTCTGACAGAGCCAATAACAAACGCTGAGGCAGAGTATAAGTGCAGAGCATCTGTATAGTGATCAGGGAATCCTAATCGAGAGGTTATGCATTCATACTTGATAGCCCATGACAGATTTTTTCCTATGAATTAGTTCAGCGGCCTTTTAAATTAAAGAATTAGTATCTATACCATCCTGCACAAAGTAGTCCTAGAACTTAGCTACACATTATGAATAACAGGCTCCTTTTGTTTGTTTTGAACCTATCTTCTACTATCTTCTTTTAATGCCCAACCTAATAATTACTAACATCTGCTCTGTTTTTTTAATCACTGCTTAGCACTGAGCTGACTTTTTCAATGAACTATCTCTTATAACCCAGTTTCTCATTCTGACTTGTAGCAATAAATTCAGAAACTATTTTATACATATATACGTGTGTGTGTGTTATATATGTTATATATGTTATGCATGTATGTGTCTACATGTCTATGTTAAGTCAGGGTAGCATTTCCCTTTTCAGTCATCCGCACTGAATTTCAAATGCCATTTTATTGCTTTTGTTTGTTACTCTGAAGAGGCCTCATTATTAAATGTGTACTCACACTATAAATATACATGACCCATCAATTTGCTTCCTGTCTCTTTATTTAGCTAAACGGATAGAGCTCTGTGAGCTTTTCATTTTAAATCATGTTTTCCAACCTATTAGTCATTCTCGAGGCTCTCCTCTGACCTCTCTTCAGTTTACAACATCTTTCTTGAATTATAGTCACCAGAACTAGACACAATATTCTCCTGATGGTCACAGTAGTGTCAAAACAAAGGCAACATAGCCTTCCTGATTTTACTTCATACGTGCCTGCTTCCATGTCCAAGGATAACATTAGCCCTTTTGGCCGCAGCATCACACTGGGAATTTATGTTCAGCTATCATGATCCTGAAGGCTGTTTTAGAGACACTGTTTTCCAGAACAGACTCCCCCACCCTGTAACTACAGGACACATCCTTTTTCCCATTTAAATGACTTATGTGCTCCTGAGAGAAATACACTAATTCAATATAAACATGCCATTTAACACTACAAAAAGGGGAGCGAGAAGGCAAAGCGAGACAGGAATGACACTTAGGATTAGGCATGCAGTAGAATACTAAGCCTCTCTCTTGAGGTTGCTCTTGGGCATGGCAATTATTGCAGGGTCGTGAATTAATACACTATTCAGCAACCACTTTAATCACTTCTCCCAGCAGCCTGCTGCATGCTTGCACTTCCACTGTTTGGCAGTGGCACTCCAAAAGGAGACCTGTAACCACTTTTCACATCTGCGTGTCCCGCTGCTCATGGAATTGGAATTGATGGAGGCTCTAAGAGGAACCTGAGCAGAGGAACTGAAACAGATGACAGGCAGCAAATCTAAAGTTACGGTTTTCTCAGCACATTTAATTCTTGAACACATATGTAGTGCTTTGTGCAGCTGCATCTTCTGATGCGTGCACAAGTTACTGTATATGTGCAGTATATATGCTGAAGGCATAGCTTTGGATTTCCTGACTGTGGCATATGTGAATAGTAACAAGCTAGTAAGAAGTCAAATCCTGCACTTCGTACTGAGGCAAAACAACCAAAGTGGAAAGAGACAGTGAGAATTAAAACAACCAAAACAACCAAAGTGGAAAGAAACAGTGAGAATTAAAATAAGAATTTTTAAGTGTTTAATACTGCCTTAAAATAAGTTATAGAGATATACTCTCTATATTTCAGATCATATTAAAGCAAACCTATGATACACCTACGAAAATAAAAGAAGCAAGACTTCATCTAAACTCTATCACAGTCAAGTGAAAACATTTCAGCAAAATCACAACTTCAGTAACATGGACTGATTTTCTATCTGCTATAAATATCTGTAGCACTCAGCATTAGCAGGCATCATCACCCAGGACAGTAATGATCAGTGTAATCTGTCGAGGCCTTACAGTGACTGGAATATTTCAAAAGAAATGTGCATGTAATGGATTTCATGGCTAACCTGAAATGGATATTGTCTTGCAGGAGGTGTTGATTCCTCAAGACTCACTGTTTCAACACATCGGATTTTCTTAATATCAATTGACCCCTTTTTGCTTCCTCTTTTCTAAGGGAGAAAAAAGCACAGCAGAGTGTAACCTAAGATTAAGCACCATTTTGAACACAATCTAAAGTATTTCAGATTCATTACTTTGTGCAATTTGATGTTTCAAGCTGCATAAGCCAGAGTTTCAGACTTGTTAAACTTCATGCAAAAGGTATTAAGAAACCTCCTTGGTGCCTCACCTGCACCCAGTATATGGATCAAGTACTTTTTTAAGTCAGTTACAAGAATCACAGGATACAGCCCTACATCTGAGAAAAAAAATCTGCTGCAACTACAGATTACAAGGCAGAAGGGGGACTAGTAGCAAAAGGAGAAAGGGGAATTAAGAGGAAAATACCTTCAGTGCAAAATAGGAGCCTGGCTGTCATATTCATAATTTTGTTAAGGTAATGGAACTCATTCTCACTAAGATTCCATGCAATTTTCTAAAGGAACATAGCTCACAGCAGGAGTCCAAATGTATTAAAAGGAGCAAAAGCTTTAAAGCAAGTTGCCTGGGACATATATTTGCATGTCCGGAGATCTTCTGAGTGAAAAGCTATCTTCTGTGATATACAGTCACTTTTTAGGAAACAATGATAGTTTAACCATCTGCTTTGTGCAATTGAGGGATAAAATTCTGAACTAATTATGCTTCTCTTAAGTAACTGCTGAAGCCAGTTATTTTCATCAGTTCAGAGGGAGGCATGAACAGGGAAGACATCCCTATTCAAGACAATGCTTAAACATATGCCTAATGTTAATTACCTGCTTAAGTTTTGTTGTCTTTGGAAGGACACAAACAGATGCTCAATGGTAAGCATAATAGTAAAAGCTGTTCTGAATACAGACACTCCTAAGCCTGAGGCTAAATGCTTTCCTGAGCTGAAACTAGGATTTGGTACCCTCTAATTTTTTAATTCTACTTGAAACAAAATACACCTGTTGTTCAAATACATAGTATCTAATCAAGTTTCACAGAAGAAAAACAGAGGAATAAGGTGACTTTGGAAAATCTTAGAACAGTGTCCTTAAGGAAATGACTTCTTACCTCTTTGTCATATTCATAATAAGAAAGGCTTGCTTTTGTGAGAACAAACAACCGTTCCTTGTAATTAATTGGTGAAATCTTTTTCTTCTGTTGTGACTTCTTTAAAAGAAGCTCTTCTAGAATTGTTTTGTTGTCCATTATATTTCCCTAAAAGAATGTCACAGTTACTTTATTACTATTAATAAAAATAACAAAAACAATTACAGCAACTGTAATACTGTATATATTAAGAACTGTTGTCCTCTATATGTACTATAAATTTTATAGTAATACATGGTTACAAAGCATGTGCTTAATGCTGCTTAAACAAATAAGGTTGATTACCTTATTCACTGAGTAAAACCAATCATAATATAGTAAAATTAAGTTAGAAATATGCTGTAATTCTAAATAAGGCATCTCTGTTATTTTATTGTCTGAGTATTTCTCCTTTTAAAGCCATGCACTCTTTCTGGCAAAGGATGATCTACTTTAAGCATAAATGTATCATATCTGCAGCATAATATGGAAGTCATTATAGAAGCAAAGACAACAAGGAAAGGAAAGAAAGCCCTTCTATCTGCAGACCACAAAAGCATACCTAGTGCTGACGAATGGGTTTTCTGAACTGGAAATTTCCCATTTCTTTCTTTCAACTGAAACAAATGCACATTTATGGAACAGTGACATGTAAAAAGATCAAAAAGTAAAAACGTTTTTGCACTAATACATGCACATATATATCTATTTTTCTTAGTCTTGATAATCATACAATAGTAAGTGCTAAGAAGGATGAGATCCTTCATATTTATGTAAGTTTAGTATGGTTTCACATTATCTTACCCAAATATAAAGAAAGTATGTCCTTTGCCTTGTACGCTCTGGAACTCCGAAGGAATGCGTTCTGTTAAGCTACACACTTCTTTATGTCCCTATTCATTACAGAGAGCCTAGTAGAAAGAAAGTATTTGCATGACACTCATTGCACCCCTTCCATGTGTCCACTGAATCTGATCCGGAGCCAGAAAGGAACAAATATCTAGCAGGAACAGTCTGAGGACAGGTAGGTGGACGTGACTAGGAGTTACTTCATCATGGATATCTGGGTAGGGGGCACCCGCAAAGACCTTCCACTAAGTCCCTTTTGGACAAGTCACTGCATGTTAGTGCTACTGGTCAGTCAGTTTAAAGGTAATCTCCTCAAGACATGTAACATCTGAAGGAGATATGAGCTTAGGGCAGATAAACAAGGAGTTGGGGATGAAATCTTGCGATTGAAACGGCTGTTCTGATGTAGGGGAAAGGGGTATCCATCTCACTTCAGGAGTTTTTTCAGACACTACAGTGTAGGACTTGTCCTGACTGTACAAGTAACTAGTGGACAGTTAGGAGTTAGTTTAGTGTAGCTTAGAGAAGCTGTCTTTGCAATTAAAATACTAGGTCTGATAGAAGATCTAAAAATGCTGTCATTCTCATAGTAGTGCAGTAAGAACTGTTTTTGCAACAGCATCTGGCTTTCTTTCCTTATGCTGGAAAACATCTAATCTTTAGGTCCAGTCCGTTCAAATCCATGGAGCTCCCAGGGATACTGAAGGCCAGAAAAAGGTGAGTGAGATGGAATTTCAGCCACTTTATTTTAAAACAGCTGCATTATTTGCAGGTTCTTCTTCTGGGATTGTCACTATGAGATCTTTACAAAATTTTGTAAATATCTGTTGCTCAAATTAATCTGAAATATTACCAGAATTCCCAGGATTGATAATGTTGTTCATGTGCAAATAGTATTCTAATCTACATTGGCCCTAACACTATGACAACTGAGAGCGCAGAGAATCTGCTAAAACCACATCGAGTGACTACAATCTAAACTTCGTGTGCCTTAGAAAAAAGTCCAAGTGCTTCCATTACTATTTGTGGAAACACTAAAAAAACTACCTTCGGTTTCAAAAAAGTTGTGCCATGACTGCATGCCAAGGTATGACCAGAAAAAAAAGGATCTGCCACAATATGTAATTTAATTTAATAATAGTACCTCGTGTGTTTTACTCTGTACCTTGCTACATCTATTTGTAAACAAACAGTATAAAATATAATGTTTTAAATATAAATTATTAAATACATTGTAGACTCTTACAGGTAAAGGTATATTAAATAAAAAGTAAGTATTTGTAATATTAAAAATTTTATTTTCTTGATATGGGAAAAACACATTCCCTTCCCATAGTAATTAGCTGAAGATAACATTCTTTTAAATTTCGGAACTCAATGGCTCTGTATATGTCCTTGCATAGTAAATGACATATTGGATCACCTAGTGATCTAATAGCATGACTTCTACCTTGTTGTCTGTGGACCTGTAGCAAGCACATGATCTACTCCTAAAGATGCAATAAAGGGTAAAAGGTATAGGCTAAGAAAAACACCTTTAAAACTCAGAAAAGTCTATAAAAATGATTACATCCCTTGGTTCCTCTAAGCCAGAAGACTGTATTCACTCTTCGATGAAGCAGCTGCTTAGACTGCAGCATATATAAGCCACTTCATTACCAGAGTGCTCTGGCTCTATTTCAAAAAAATGTTTTCCAGATTTTGATTTCTCAATACAATTTGAGATAGAAAACAATTTCAAGCTCTAAAAAAAATCTTGACAGCTAAAGTATTTCCTGTACAGCTCAGTCAGACAATACTCTTCCCTTCTTCCTTGTGGAAGAGAAATTACAAAAGCTGAAGTTATGCCAAAAGAAATGTTTAATTTTTTTTTAACAAGATTACAGCTGCAGGAATAAAATGTACTTGTGTTGCAGCAGAGCTCCAATTGTCTGTAGTTTTTATGCGTAATACCAGCATCAAGTGACTTACTTGGCAAATCTTAGTAATTTTGGTGTTTTGATGAAAATAAAATTTTTATTTCTGCTATGTACGGTTTGAATTAATCCCCAGCTTCCCAGAAAAAAGAAAAAAGAACTTTTGCAGAAGGTGTTACTTACTGAAAATAGCTGTTTCCTTTTTTATTGTCATTGGTGTGGAAGATCATTAAGTAACCCCCTCCCACACAGTTGTTGGACTGAATGTGATATTAACATTTACCTGTTATCAAATATAAAAGGTAACACGGAAAACCACATAGTGGGGGCAGTCTAATGCTTCTCATCTGCATGTATATCTCCAGTTTATCCCATTACAAAATACCTATTACTGTGTTCCTCAATCTTTCCAGACTGCTGCTGCCTTCTACAAAAGATAGAAAAGTGTGCATCCTTCTATTTAATGCACAAGAATGAATCCACATGTCTGAAAGTCCACACTCGTAAGCCTATAGGATTGGTGTGTTCTAGTGATGCTTTTGGGGTTGGAAGGAAACGCTTGACCTTGAAGTATGGGTGCCAACGGGAGTGAGATTTGTCTTAACTTTAGATTCTAAGGGCATTTTCAAGTTTTCAGGACAGTCCTGTTTGTGTGACCCCATGACAGTCTTCACCTTTGGGGTGAAGCCATTATGGACCAAGAGCTTTAAGTATCCTTTTCTTTTCTTGTCAGTATTTGATCTATTAAGATCTGCATGCAGTGACACTTGTAATATTCAAGCTCACCCTTGGCCTGTGTTTTGCCTGTGGTGCAGTTCCTCAACCCCCAGACTGGAGGGGTGTGCGTGCATGTGTGCATGTAGTGAAGGAAGGCTGCCTCTCCCCTGAAACAACCCTGTCCCCAGTATTTGGCCAGGTAAGCTGGTAGAATTCAGGCCAGCTTCCCAGGGTGAGTTAGTAACACCCAGTCACCGGTAACATCCCAAGGGTGTACTTGCAAATACACCTTTGCTGCTAGTGCTGCGTACTGGTATGCCAGTACTACACACCCTGCATAGCCATAGAGAGAGAGCTGTGCCCAGGCAGGAACTTGTTGCTCCTGCCATACCTTCAAGATGCCCCCTGTGCTTCAGCCAAGGGGGAGCTGCACTGTGTGCTCTCCTTGTCCACCAACCACCCTCTCTTCTGGGAATGGGGAGGCATGGAGCGACACCTCCCTTGTGTCCTCCAGCGGAGGCAGGGTGTTGTTCATGTGCATGGAAACGTCTGGCCTGATAGACCTTGTGTGTGTGCACGTGTGCCTGTGTTACATAACCATTATCTCAACAGGCAGTTTCTACTCTGGGCACTTAATTGTATGTCTGTAATTGGGTGTTGCATATCTCACGCAGTCCCTCCTCCGCTCCAGAAATCTGCCTCTAAACGCAGTATAGTCAACCCTCTTTTGATTGTCTGATTGTCACTGCCTTTTTACTGTCTTGACTGCCCTTCTTCTATGAGCAGACTCTTTTTTGCTGACTTAATGCTTACTTGCATGAACCTGCACAAATACACTCAGTCATGCTGAAGGGATGATGCTTTGGTGCACAGTCATTTGTGCTGAGTACAAATTTCTGCGTACCTTGAGAACTGCAAGGTAAGCTGCCCTTCTTTGGTGGAAGAAGCTCAAACCCTTCAACGGGGAAATGTAATTTCTCCCTAGAAGCAAAAGAAAAAACAGTATGGAATTAGCTATAGGCATTTGTTCTGTATGATTTGAAGAGATGTGAAGGTTTTAGGGCACTTTGATTAATTTTCCATGCTTAAGTTTGTTTTTTCTAACAGTTGTGTTTGTGCATGGGGATAGTTCCATATTCTTTGCTTTCTGAAACACAGTGACAAAATGTAAAAGGTTTGTCTCTTCCCCCAGCAGGTTTTTAAAGTCTTAGAAACCACATCCTCTTTCAGAAAGAAGGCTGTTTGGAGACAGATTGTCAAAACTGTACTCACCAGGAGCAGCCAGAAGGGGCTGGGATATCCTGGAGGCTGGAAATCTGCTCTCTAGAATTAGCTGCTTTTGCTGCTTCCTCCTCTGGCAAAATGGTTTGGATGTGGCAGTCACTGATTAGCGTTTCCTAATGATAGGTTTTAATGTAGCATGCAGGCTATAGGGTACTCTGCCCAGCCACTGATACTGTTCTTTCCCTCTTGGTATCCTATATATTCAGAAGAGAAGAGTGAGCAGCTGGAAAACTCAAGAGCAGCACTTGTTACAGGACAAGCTTTGAGAGAAGCCTGGCTAAGCTCTAGCGGGTGGGGAAGCATGGCCTCATGCCATGTTCGAAGCATGCTTCCCTGCCCAGAAATGACAGCAAAGTGGAGACCGTGACTTCTGGACCAAATTGAATTATGTCCTTGCCTCCTGGCGAAGCAAGCAAACTTGTTGGGAACTGCTTGCAGCTATGGTTTGGCTTCACATCCTTAACAACCTGACCTTAACAACCTTCAATGTACCTTCTTGTTTCCTTTGTACAGCCGAGTCTGGTGCCTGGGTAGGGGGCAGTAGGATAACCAAGTAGAGAAAAAGGAAATGATGGGAAACACTGGGAAAACTCCTGGAAAATGCAGCCTTCTCGCTTTCTGAAGATCCAAAAGTATATCCCTGCCCCGCAGTCTGCCTTGGCATGTGGGTTTTTTTTCTGGAGTTAAATCAAGATGGTGCTTTGCACTGTTCTTGCTGCAGTTCAGCAGTGACTGGGTGCTTGCCACCCTTCGCCCCCTCTCAGGCTGCAGAGGCTGCGCTTGCCTTAAGCGCGAGCTAGCAGCAGGAAAGTGGAAGACGCTTGCCTGGGCACACAGTCCTGGGCCAAACCTCGCCACCAAGATGCAAAGCAGTGGCAAAACCCTATTCCGTGCTTAGCCTTTCACCAAGGGGGGAAGCTGTTAGCACGAGAGGAGGAAAGTGAGTTTCTCTTCAGTTAAAAAAAACAAAACCCACACTATCTGCAAGCAGATAAGGGCCCGTTCTGGCTCCCTTCCTGCAGTTCCGACGTTTAGTTCAGGTAAAGCTGCTGGGTCCCGGTGCCGCTGCCGGGTGAACCCAGCGGCCGTGACTCAGCCGCCTCCTCCGAGCACTCCCTCTCAGCTTCGCCACCAGCCCCGCCATCTCCGTTCCGCCTCGGCGCGAGTGGGCGGGGCGCGGGGCCGTAGTCTCGCGAGACGGGAGCCTCCGCGGCTGCCGCGGGGGTAGGGCAGGGCCGCACCGGACCGGACCGGACCGGACCGGACCGCTCCCGACGTCTCGCGAGAGGGGGCCCGCAGTCTCGCGAGACAGGAAAAGCCGCGTGAAGTCCCGCGCCGGCGGACGTGGGCGCCGCGGCAGTTGGGGCGAGGGTGGCGTGAGCCGGCCCGGTGCTGGCGCTGCCGCTGTCGCTGTCCCCGAGGACGGTGCTGGCCGTCGCGGGGCGCCCCCGGCGGGCTTGTAGCCTCGCTTGGGGGGACACGGCATGGGGGGGGGGGGCAGTGGAAGCGTTTCACGGACGTGGCTGCGGCCTGTTTGCGGCCTCTAGTTAATATCTAAGAGAGCGGGGTGGGGGGGAGAGCAGAAGAGCAGGGACTGAGGCAGGCATGTGGGAAGGGAGTGGCAAAGAATAGGGACCGGGCTACTGGGGTGCAGGGGGAGCAGGCCAAGGGGAACTGGCGAGTGGGGGCAGGGACCGGGCTGCTGGTGGAGCAGCAGGTGAGGGGCAGCTGGCTGAGTGTCCAGGAGGCACAGCTTTTGTAGCAACAAACAGGCCTGGGGCGGGGAGGGAGGACAGCAGAGCAGAGGCTTGGGTAGCTGGGTGTGAGCATGTGGCATAGATAGGAAAGGGCAGCCTGGGTGGGGTGGTGCAAGAAGGGTCCTGGAGAGCCCAGGATTGGGATGGGGGGTGGGGATGGCAAAGCAGGGGCCATCCATAGGAAAGGTGGGGGCCTAGGCAACTTTTGGAGGAGGCAGCCATGGCACTGGTGGAGCTGCATGAAGGGGCCTGGCAGGGTCAGCAGAACAGGGCCTAGTGGGGGGGCCAAGTAGAGGCAACTGGTAGAAGTGGCCAGAGGGGTTGTGTGGGGTGTCAGGCAAGGGCAGTGGGTGGAGGCTAAGTAGAGGCATGTAAGGGTTGGCAGACAGGGTCGGTGGGTGAGGGCAGCATATATGGCTGGGGTAGCGGCTGTGGGTGACAGGAAGAGGCATGGTGGAGTGGTGGATAGGGGACTAGTCAGCTGATGGGGTAGCAGGCAAGGGCATGAGGTGGGGGTGAGCAGTGGCATTTTAGGAGTGGCAAACAAGGTCTTGGGTATTGTCAGCCAGAGGGATGGTGCAGTGTCAACAAGAGTCACAAGGCTGGGGCAGCAGGCAAGGGCAGGAGCGGAGCAGAGGCATGTTAGGGGTGGCAGACAGGGCTGGGGGTAGGGCAGGGCATTGCCCAGCAGTTTTGAGCAGAGGTATGGTGGCGCAGGGGCTGTTGAGGCAGCAGGCAGGACCCTGGGTGGCAGGTGGGGTAGCTGTTTGGATCACTGGGGACACTAGTAGGGCAGCAGACACAGGCCTTGTGCAGCATTAGGCAGAGGCTTGGCAGCTGGTAAGGAAGGTAAAATGGTCCTGGGCAGCTGATGGTACAGTTGACTGGGTTTGGGGTAGCTGGTGATGCATTTGGTAGGGTCTGGGGCAGCTAGTGGGGACATAGGTGGTGGTGTGGCTGCAAATGCAGCACTGGTAGGGTAGTAGACAGGGGCCTGGACCATCAGTGGAGGAGCTCAGCAAGGGCTTGGTCTGAAGGCAGGTAGGGGCTGCGACAGGAAATGGAGAAAGTAATACGGTCTTTGGCAGCTGGTTAGGCAATTGGCAGAGGCTGGCACAGCTGGTGGGGCATAGAGTAGTAGTTGGGGCACCTTGTGTGGTGGCAGGCAGGGGCCTGGAAGTGCTGGTGAGCAGCAGCATGTTAGGAGTGACAGAAAAGGTCTGGAGTTTGTCAGTGAGAGGCAGGGGTGGCTATTGAGGCTGGTTCTGGTGGACAGCAAGCTGAATATGAGATGATGTTTCCTGGCAGCAAAGGCCAACAGCAACCTGGGCTGTAGTAACAGGTGCCCAGCCAGTAGATGTAGGGAAGTGATTATCCCTGTATGCTCAGCACAGAACACTATGTCCAGTTTTGGGCTCTCCAGTATAGAAAAATGTCATCAAACTTGACTTCAGGAAGCCTTTTGACATTGTCTCCCATAACATCCTCATTGGAAGTGCGGGTTAGATGAGTGGATGGTGAGGTGGATTGAGAACTGGCTGAATGGCAGAGCTCTGAGGGTTGTGATCAGCAGTGCCGAGTCTAGTTGGAGGCCTGTAGCTAGCAGTGTCCCCCAGGGGTCAATACTTGGTCCAGTCTTTTTCAACTTACTTGTCAGTGGTCTGAATGAAGGGACAGAGTGCATCCTCAGCAAGTTTGCTGATGATACAAAACCGGGGGAGTGGCTGATGCACCAGGGGGCTGTGCTGTCGTTTTTTACCTGGACAGCCTGGAGAGTTGGGCAGAGAGGAATCTCATGAAATTCAACAAAGGCAAGTACAGGGTCCTGCACCTGGGGAGGAATAACCCCATGCACCAGTACAGGTTCGGGGCTGACCTGCTGGAGAGCAGGTCTGCAGAGAAGGACCTGGGAGTCCTGGTGGACAACAAGTTAACCATGAGCCAGAAATGTGCCCTTGTGGCCAAGGCAAATGGTATCCTGAGCTGCATTAGGAAGAGTGTTGCCAGCAGATCGAGGGAGGTGATCCTCCCCCCTCTACTCAGCCCTGGTGAGGCTGCATCTGGAGTACTGTGTCCAGTTCTGAGCTCCCCAGTATAAGAGAGACATGGCACTACTGGAGAGAATTCAGCAGAGGGCTCTGAAGATGATGAGGGGACTGGAGCATGTCTCTCATGAGGAAAGGCTGAGAGAGCTGGGCCTGTTCAGCCTGGAGAAGAGAAGACTGAGAGAGGATCTTGTCAATGTATACAGATATATGAAGGAGGATGTCAAGAGGATGGGGCCAGACTATTTTCAGTGGTGCCCAGCGACAGGACAAGAGGCAACGGGCACAAACTGAAACACAGGCAGTTCCATCTGAACATGAGGAAAAACTTCTTTACTGTGAGGGTGACAGAGCACTGGAACAGGTTGCCCAGAGAGGTTGTGGAGTTTCCATGCTTGGAGATATTCAAAACCCACCTGGATGTGATCCTGTGCAATGTGCTCTAGGTGACCCTGCTTAAGCAGGGGGATTGGACTAGATGATCTCTGGAGGTCCCTTCCAACCTCAACCGTTCTGTGATTCTGTGAAACTGGAATGAGTTCTCAGCAGAGGGCCACTGAGGTGTTCAGGGGCTTTACGTGCGAGGAGAGGCTGAGAAAACTGAGCTTATTCAGCCTGGGGACGAGACAGCTTCAGGGGAATCTAATAGTCTGCCAGTATATACAAGGAGGTTGTCAAGAAGATGGAGCCAGGGTCTTCACAGTGGTGCATGGTGGTCATGTTATAGAACTGGACTTGAAAGAGGATTCTCCCGTTCTAGAGTTTAAACATACACTCCTGAAGTATTTCCGAAATGTAATCCTGTCTTCTTGCAGTCTTCATTTTGGTAGGTTAAACAAGCTGAGGTCTTGTATTCTCTCTTGAGATTCCTTTAGTCTCCAAACCTTTAAGAAGCTTAGCTCTCCTCTCCCCTCCTCTCTGCCACCCTCCTCTTCCCAGAGCATACATTCATATTTTTAAATGTGAATGATGAGAACTGAGTATGGGGCCCAGCCTTATATATTCATACTAGTTCATCCCATTACCACTGAAAATACCTCACCTGATGTCGCACTGGCCTTTCATGCTGTTGTCTTCAACTCACCTTTTGTCATCTTCAGTTGATAGACTTAGGTAATAACAAAAAATCCAATGATAATTTCATAAGAACATTATATTTTGTAATAGCTTGTTTTAGTCTGTTCCTGTCACTCCTGTCTGTAAAACTATTTCCTCTCGTGCTGTCCTCCTCCACCTCATGGTCTTTTTCCGTGGAAATACTCTTCAGCTTTCTGTCATCGAGAAATTTCATAAGCACATGCCTGGCTCTAAATAAATAAAGCTCTCTAAAGAGCTGTATTTGCTCTGATGAAAGGTCCATTTAGCTGAGCATCAACAATGTTGTGTGTTGCTCTACTTAACCTAAATAGGTTGTGTCTATGGCATTATTCTTGCTTTTAATACTTTTTTTGTAATAAAATAATTCAGTACAATTTTTTTGATGGGAGTGCAACATGGCTGTATTATACTTCTATTTAGCTCCACATTTTGATCATTTCTCAAGACTTTTCATAATATTAAGGTCAAATTGCAGTTGCATGCATCAACCCTTTCATCTTTTCTGTATCCACAGCTCAACTTTTCTAAATGTAAGTTTTCAGCTATAGGATACCAAACTTCAGTATTATTAATAGCAGATGAAAAAGATGGATGCCAGTAGAGGGACTGGCTTTCATTTAATATGATTTGAGAGGTATTCTGGTGCCACTATTAGATGCCTAGAAATAGATTCCCCCTATTCTGCCCTCTGCTAAATGGACTTTCTTTGAGGTGAGGCTCTGTTGTCTCTGTCCATTGCTGTCCCCAGAGGAGGGATACCTGTTAGCATAGGGACAGCTTGTTTAGTGGCTTTCTCGCAGACCAAAGGGGAGAGACTGTCTAATTTTGACATTGTCTTCAAATTCTTTTAGAGACCAAAACCACAGCCCAGCAAAGACTCTGGAGAAGATTTTGTTTTGTGGTGTTACTGTCTGGGATTTTGCGGGTTTGGAAGATGTTTGTACTTCACTGGGTGAAGGCAATTTAGAGCAGAGAGAAGCCAGGTCAGCAGTACAGGCTGTTGCACTTTCTGGTGGAGATGCATGCTTTCATTAAAGTATAACATGTCATCATGCTGGCACAAATTGTAAGTTAGTCTTAGGGTTTCCATATAGATTTAAAATTTTAGGAGGGATGCGCAGTGTCTTGTCTTCCAAGTGAAGTCATCCAATACCAGATTCCTGGCTGATGGAAACTAGCACAGCTCTACTTGCTAAGAAGCCTTGAGTTGATTTATACTGGTTGGTTATCTGAACAGCTTTTTACCAGTGTGTCTTGTGGGTGTCACCAGAAAACTGCTGCTCCATTTCTCTTGAAATGGGCAGTTACCTATTGGAGATTTTTTAGTATGGCTGACAGTATTCTTCCTCTCTCGTTTTCTCTTTCTCTCGCTCTTACATTTTTTTTACTTTTCATCTGTTGCCCTGCCACAGCCTTTTGTTATTGTTTGTGTTCTATTTTCACAAGCCTGCGCTTATTTAAAAGCTTAATAGTCAAGTAATTGTGTAGTTTTCCCAGGTTATGATTTCTCTCTCTGGCCCTGTGACAGAACAGGAACACCTGCTATGTGGGGTGTTCCCAGAGAACAGTGGGTGGGCAGTAACTCAGGCAGCCAGTGTCCACACATTAGCACTTTTCATGCAGCCACATCTCAGCCCCAGTTGTGCAGCAGCAGTTCTGTTGGCACTCACTCAGTGAAACGTGGCCAAACACCACTTCATTTTGTAGGAATACTGAACCCTTTACAAGCTGTCTCTCTTGTAGGTTCTGAGGGAGTTATTTCCATCGTTTCTGTTAACTGTTTCATCTCAGTAAGCTCTGAAAGAACCCAGCTTTTGGAATAAAAAGAAATTTCTTTTCCACTTCCAAATAAAGTAGATACAGAGGGTGAGAGCTACTAATTCTGAATCTTTCAAGGTGTGGGAAGACAAGCAGAAACAATCATCTCTATTAGTTACTCACAAATAATATTAACCTTGCTTAATGAACCACAGAATATTGAATATTGAATGTTTTGATAAACTGTCCTTTATCTAATCTACCACATTTGAAGTAAATTTATTTAGTTAATTAAACCAATTTATAAGCACTAGCCTGGTATTTACAATCGATGATTAAGGTGGGTCTAACACAAACACTGAATAAAAAGCCATTATCCAAAATGGACAATCAATCTATTTTTAATATGATAAAAATGTAAACATGAATAATCTGAGCACATTCCTGTTCAGCCATGGTGGTATTTAAATACATGTATTTATGATGCATCCTCTTGGTACTCATTTTGGCATGTCATATTTAGACTAAGGGATGGAACTGTTTTCTGATCCTGGGATAAAGAAAACCACTGAAGGAAAACAACTCAAGTGTGTGTGCAAAATAATCATATTTAATGTAAGCTTTTCTGTCTTCTAATTTTAAAATTAAAATGGTGATTAAACTACTATGCATTTTAGCCCTCACTTTCCAGTGAGAATGATCTGTATGGTCATGTGTATTTTACCTCAAATTACAGGACATGTGAAATATTTGCCATATTATGTATGTTGTATTTATTCTTTTGTATGTAATGTGGCAGTCTGGTTTCACTACATAGAGCTATCCATCTTTCCCCACAGAAGTTCTCTTGTTCCCTTGATGTTCCTGCTGTGCAATTCTGGCACTGAAAACTACAGAAAGTCGGAACTCTTTGTATGCAGAGTATAAAAACAAAATTGCTTTTTGGAGGTGTAGCACAATTACTCATTGTTTATAAAATGAACATTAGTGAAGTATGCCCTCAAGTCCCTTAAAATATGATCACTTGTGTATCTAAACATATGCATTTCACTTACTGTGGTTTAGGATTAGTCATTTGTTTATAATGTACCAGGTGGCTTTTATTTGAAATGGTATACTATTCCAAAGAGTGACAAACAGGATTTTTATTTGTTCATGTTAGGTATGAAGTTGTCATAGCTGACCCCTGCTTTGAGCAGGAGGTTGGATTACCTCCTGAGGTCCCTTTCAAACTAGGTTATTTTGTGTGTTTGCTTATGGCATGAGTAGTTCCTTTTGACTGTTGTTGCAAACAGCACAAACAGTACATCTCACAGGAATAGGCTCTAATCTACTTTCTTGTTCAAAGTTCTCATAAACCATATATCTGGAGACGTGGGAGTTTCACATATTTTGGAGTACAGTTAGCACAAAGCTATAGCTGAGGGCCAAACTTGGCTTACAGAACCTTTAGTAGTACCACATCACTTGAAAGGAAGTAGTCTAGGAATCTCATGTTGTGTGAACATATGTTATTATTTCCAGACCTGAGCTTGTTCTGGAAGCGATACAGACATATATAAAATGGACAACCTGTCAGCCTGATGATGAGTCCATATATAGCTTTGCAGTGTTCTGTAAGCAGCGATCACTTACCTGCACAAGTAAAGCTAACAATATCAATTTTGTATACACGTGTGTGTGTATATGCACTCACACATATATAATTTCTATAATAGATATAGATATGAAATAATATAGCTCTTTTCATTGCCAAACAGCCAAAAGTTAGGTATCAAATGATCTTGATCCTAAAAATAATTTTGAATTCTTTCTTGGTCATCTTCAAGTCACTTCTTTAAGCTTTTCTCCACAGCCTTGGAAGCTAGTTTTATCTTCAGTGAGAACTGATACTCTCATGTACAAGCTTGATTTCAGGACCTGAAGATTTAAGTAAACCACCAAATACTTTGCCGTTGTACTACACAGGTTTTAAGTAAGTTGTTTATGACAGACCTGTTTACATTTGTAGCCACCAGCACTGCCAAAAAGGAAGGGTGAAACAGGGAAACCACCAGTAGTAGAGTCAAATCAAGTTAAGGACTGTCTGTACCAATTGTGTGTGTTTGTATATATGTTTGTATATGTATGTTTGAGACCTAATGGGATGAATTCAAGGGTGCTAAAAGAGTTTGCTGACCTCATCGAAAAGCCTCTGTCTATCATTTTTGAAAGGTCACGGGGAGAGAAAGTCTCAGACAATTGTAAAAGAACAAGTATTGTGCCCATCTACAGAAAAGAAAATCTGGGAAACTGCAGACCAGTTAATCTCGCTTCAGTCCCTGGGAAAATTATGTAATGTCCTCATGGAAGTTATTTTCATACACATGAAGGACAGAAGGTGACTGGGACAAGGCAAGACATATTTACCAAGGGTAAACAGAGCTTGACCAACCTCATTGCCTTCTGTGATGAAACAGCTTGGGTAGAAAACTGGCTAAAGTGGTAAGCTCAAAGGGTGGTGGTTAATGGCTCAAAGTTGAAGTGACAAAGATAATTGGGAGTAGGGTTCCTCAAGGGAGCTGAGACTGATAGCATTCATGTTGTATGTATTAATATAAACAATCTGGACGATGAGTTGCCTCACCAAGTTTGTGGATGACACCAGACTAGGAGAAGTAGATAGGAAGGAGGAACCACCTACAAAAAGACCTTCACAGACCTTTGGGCCAACAAGAATTCCTTGAGGTTTAACATAATACATAAATGTAAAGTGCAGCACCTGGGATGAAATAAGCCCAAGCAACGATACAGGCTGGGAGCTGATGGGCTGGAGAGCAGCTTTGCAGTCAAGGCCTTGGGGGGCCTAGTGGGCAGCAATGAACATGACCCAGCAGGGCGCTTTGGCAGCAAAGACGGCCAACAGCATCCTGGTCTGCATCAGCAAGAGTGTAGCCAGCAGAACAGGGAATATGATTATGCCATTCCATTCAGCACTCATTAGGCTACACCTGGAATAGTGCGCTTAGTTTTGATTTTTCAATTTGAGAGATGTAGAAAGATTGGAGAGGGCCATTAGGGTGGTTAGAGGGCTGGAGAACTTGACATACAAAGAAAGATTGAAGGAATTGGTTTTGCTGAGCCTAGGGAAGGTAAGAGAAGGCTGGGTGGGAATGAGGGGAGAACTAGTTACAGTCTTCAGACACATAAAGGATATTTCTAGAGAAGACGAAGGCACTCTTCACAAGGATGCAAAATAACAAGGCAAGAGGCGACAGGAACCAGTTGCTTCAGGGGAAATTTTATCTGGATGTGAGAAAAAAGTCCTTCACCGTGAGAACAGTTAAATACTGAATTAGGTTGTCCAGAGTCATGGTGGAATCTCTGTCCCTGGAAATACTCAGGACTCAACCTGACATATCCAGGGCCCTGCATAACTTAATCTGAGGCCCTGCTTTACAACAGAAGGTTAGACCAGATGATTTCCAGAGGTCCCTTCTGACCTGGACCATTCTGTGATTTTTGGGCTCTTGCCAAATGTAAGTCATCTTTCTCATGAGAGCCAGCAGATGGCATTGTTCAACAGCAGTAAAAATCATGTGGTAAGATCTGTTCGTGTTTAATACTGGGATAAACACTTATTAAAAACAAGTATCAGTTTAGGGAAAAAGTTGTAATAAGAAGAGCCACTCCTGCTTCAGAGAGGTGAACACACCTTGAACACAGTGTAAAAGTTCCTTCCAGACTCAGTTTTGTATAAAAGGTGCATTATGTGTGTAGAGCCTGTGTGTATGCCCAAACACTACAGTCTTTTGATGGCTTGCCTTGCACAGTTAATCCCATAGACTAATGGTGCCCTCCTCCTGCCTCCTCTTCTTGTCAAGAGGACCATTTGACCTCTTAAGGAGGCACCTGTAAGCCCTCCTATGACTTGCAGGCAGGCAATCTCTTGATGTAATGTATGCACGTGGACTTGCCAAATGATTGAGCATCATGTATGCTCAAATCAATCCATGTCAAAAGACATGGACCCTCAATGCATGAGAGACATTACAGTTTTGTCCGCAGAAAGGTGTATCACCAGTCAGCAACAGGACCAGAGCATCAGACCTCAGGAAGAGGCATCTGGGAACAGACTTTCCCTACTTAGCCTGTAGCTCATTCCTGGTGAGTGTCTAAGGTGCCCTTAGGAAACGTGGCAGGGAGCAGGTTGCAGTGTGACATTGTCTTCATGAGCACAGAAACAGTTTTTTAGATGACTAGGCTCCATATAACATCACTGTTGATGTATTATGCTGTTGGTGTTATCATACTCAAATATAATCCATGAATATATCAAAATATTATTTCTGTTGGTGCAAAATACTTCTGCTTAAGTACTATTTGCATAGGCAAAAGGAAATGGATGCAAAAGTGAGTAATTATAATTATAACATCCAGGTATATCCAGTACAAACAAATGTTGCAGCTGGAAAGTTTTCCTTAGCTCTTGTCAGCTTGTATGCATGCATTACCTTAATCTCAAGGAAGAGCTCAAGGAAATGAGCACAGACATGGAATATAAAGGGCTTTTATAAGTTGATCACTCTACTTGCACATGAAAACTTAGATTTCAGCTTAGAAATGTTAGCTGAAGGAGGCTTGGAGTAAACATTTATTTACCCTTTGGTATTGGTCTTCTTAGTTTGAAAATGCAATTTCTCTGCTAATTATAGAATAGAGATGCAGGTCCAAACTTTTTAAACAGTTTGAGGGTGCTTAATATGGTGAAGTAGTATTTTTATATGAATGTTTGGGGAGACAAGTTATCAGAAATGAGGATTCGATTGACTGTGATAGTGGGTTGAATTTGATGAATTGTTTAAAACAAGTTGAAAAACAATTTTCAGAGGATTTAATGCTTCCCTCATAACACAGCAGTCAGTGTATTCATTTTGCAGGGGAGGGGGAGGACACATTTTCCTCAAGTGGTTTCTTTGCCTGAGTTGGGTGAGAAATTTGATCGGTGGTCCTTTTTTTCCTATGGGACTTGTTTTGCTGTAGGCTATAGGGGACTCGGAGTGGTTTCTTCTGCTCATTGAAACTGCACTTCTGAAATATTTACTCGATTAAGGACTGAAACCAAAACCTCTCCAAAGAATTCCTTGATCACTATGGCAGCGTCCATCATTCTGTCTCCCAATAATTTTCTACGTATTTATTGGGATGGGAATTGGTCATAGAGGCTGAACTTAATCCCACCTTTGCTTACAGGGAGGACCAAAAACTTTAGTTCAAAGTTATGCCCACAGTGAGGTAGAGAAGGGAAGTGAACTGCACTCACTGCAAGTGTGCTAATACTGTGCTGTAGAGGATAGAAGAGGGATTGTGGGGCTGTTTCTCTGGGCTTACAACTTCAGCCTCGTATATTATATAAAGTGCCGACAATGACCAATTTGAATGGATTGCTTTCTCTTGAATATTATTTTTGCCAAAAATTTTGGCATACAAAAAAGTATTTTAAAGCTTTTGATTAACACAAATGAATTTTTATATTGGTTTAGCCACAAAAAAGGGATCTTGAGTCCTGGTAGCACTGTAACTGCATTGGTGTGGTGCTTCTCAGCAAGACTAGCCTCAAAACAGTGTGGTGCTGATGTCATTACATTGCTGCTGTTCTGGAGCTAATTTTTTGCATGGTAATTTGGGGATCTCTGTGTCATACTCTATTGCACAGTGTAAGGGTGCCCTCAGTCCTCTTAATCTCTTCCTACATCTCGCTTACTCTTTCACCTTGAAAAAAATTACTACTGCTTTTCCTCTTGATGTCTGGCACTTAACTGAAGTTAGAAGACAAGGTGGGGATTCAAAATTGAGGCAGTTAAATGTGTTGTTGGAAATCTGCAGAAGCAGAGGTTGTGTAGTGGCCAGAAATGAAGGCCAAAGGGAGAAGGACAGAACATTTCAATAGAGCTTCATCAGGCGGGTAGAGTCTATCAGGTCACTTATGCACATATCCTGGACTAAGGAACTTTTTGCCCTAAGGGTGTTGGAATGTCGGGAAATGTATTTGTTGTCAATCTGTTAATGAAGAGCACTGAGACCAGTACTCAGTTATAGCAGAGTCATGCAGAATCCCATATGGTTATTTTCAGTCTAAATTCCGTTTAGTATAAAAATAAAACAATCAAGTCCCAGAGTGAGGACAGAAGGGAATAAGGAGGGGAAATAACATACATCCTCAGAAACATGGTGCAATACACAGGAAACAAGCTCACTGTAGCTACATAGCCACATAAACCGCAAGAAGAGTGTATCCTTCCATCCTCATGTAAGAATGGGAGCATACGTGCACAATAGCAGCACTTGCTAGGGGAAGAGCAGAGAACTTGACTTCCTCTTCCACTTAGCTATACGTTCTTATCTTTAAAATGTGTGAAATGACAAATTAATTCCAAGTGGTTGGATGTGCTACCTGCTTACTTGTATAGAGCTTTTAGGTCTGAGTTTAGTGAGGTCAGGATATTGGTACTACTTTTATAAATGATGGAATGCTGACATTTCCTAAATAAAAAAATGCCAAAGATCTCTGAGTTGAGATCATAGTGCCTTAGTGCTAAGCAATCTATAATCACAGAGGTAAGAAGACAGAGCACTTGCTCCTAAAACCGCCATCAATTCTGTACCATTTAAAGAATTCCTAGTGTTGTCCAGTGAAATATGTTGTCTTGCTACTTGAGTGATTCTACTGTTTTTGCTATGCTCCTTTATGAAACGCTATTTGAAGAGGTTTTTTTTAAAGCTTAGATTTCAAGTTTATGGTATTCATGTTTTTCCAGACTTTCTGTGCATGTTACCAATCAACTTTTATCATTTTTGTTGACTTTCTCTGGACTATGTCAATGTCCTTTCTCTAAAAGGCTGCCAAATATGTAGCAGAGATTTATAAATGTTTAGAAGAACTGGATTTACTTCTGCCTTCTTGTTTATTTGTAGCCGTTTGTTGGTGTTGATGGTTTCATGGGTCTGTCTCACACCCAGATCCTCAGTATGTGTTTGTGTAATATATGGGACTCAGTTTTAATGGCCTGTGCAGTCAATTTAGGAAACGATTCTGGAGTTAGGTTTAAACTCCAAATGAGGCTCATTAGGTACAAACCCATACAAGGCAGAGACAAGAAAACTTGCTGAATGTTGTGCAAATGTCAGTCACGGAGTCCTGCACATTGTTGTTTATGAGGTTTAAGAGAAAGTGCAACTTCCCACTAGGTGGATTATTTGCACTTGAATTTTGTTTGTGAATTGAGACTGTTACACAATGACTTTGTCAAACCAAAATTTTGTTTGCGTTGGTAAAATCATCCTCTGAAGGAACTCCTGGCATATTCTGCATTGCAGATGGTCTGAAGTTAGTGCTTCAGATAATAAAGACCTTTATGGCAGATTCTGGGCCAAATCTGAACCTTGAGGAGTCAAAGTAGTGAAACTATGAGCAGATACACTGACAAGGGGCCAACCACTAATGTTTCAGACTTTGCATTCTCTGTATCTGAGGGAAGTTTTGTTATGTAGATATATCCACTTTATGTGAAGAGTTGCAGTAAAGCAAAATGTTAAATGGTAAATATCAAGATTTGGAGATAAGACCAAGAAAAAAATCTAGGAAGAATTGCTCAGATTTAATTTTGACTAGCAGAAGCTATATTGGACTCTTGTGTTTTCTTTTCTTCAGAAGGACAACTGATGCATGCTTGAGTTTCTAATTTGCAATTCTTATAGAACAAAAATGCTAACTCTTTGATACCTTTGCATCTGAAGTCTACAGATTTCACTTAAGAGGAAATTTTTCAGTTGGGAGACAAAACCAAGAGTCTGTGGAGAGAGAAGCCTTGATTTTTGACTGATCTGTACGCTTCCTAATACATATGCCTTCTGCGAACGTACAACATATGGAGAGAGGGAATAGCCTTGGTTATAGCTACCAAGGACTTTGGTTATACTTCAAAAATCTGAAAGGTTTTACGCTTAGCAGGAAACAGTCGTTTCAAATGATGATTTTCTTAGTGCAAAAATTAAGTCCAAATGGAGCCGGGGACCTTGAGGAAGGTGCAGAATGAAGAGTCAGAAGATGGTGTTGATTCTTCTCCTGTACCTATCCCATCTGCAAAAATCTGAATTCTAGTTTTAATCTATCTTTATAAAAGCACTAGTTTTGGAGGCAACACATGTCCAAGATCTTGGTAATATATAAGCAAAATTCATTTGCATTCAAAATGCAGATCAAAGCCTGGAATTTAAATTGTCCAGGAGTGCTGAGCTGCTTCCCAGTCTCCTGTCTCCTGAGGCAATATTCTGCCTAAACTTTTTGCACGTTTACACAGCACAGATGTAGCTCTGTGTTGGAGGCAGTACAGCCACCTGTATTGAGGTTGGTGTGCCTCCTCAGCACATGGCAATGCAGTACTAGCTAGGGCTTTGGATACTGGAGTAGCTCACTGCTAGTCATGGACAGTGGGGACACTACAAGGGAGGGAGCACGTACCTTCTTCTGTTGTCCTACAATTACACATATAACTGGTTTCTGGTTAGCTATAGGACAGTGCAAAATTCAGGAAAACAGAAACAAGTCTGGCCAAAAAAGCTGGGTGAAGTTCATGAATATTCAAAAAGACCAACCATTTCCAATGACATTTCTTTTGCTGCATGAACCTCATTTACAAATGGAAATCTGCAAGGTCGCTCCAGTTGCTACCTCGCTGGCTGAGGCAGTTAGTGGTTCACTTCTCCCTGCTGCTGTCCTGCTGGCCTTGTCAATTGTTCACTCCTTTGTGTCAGCTGGTGCTCACTGGACCACCTGCTGAGCTGATTTGACTCACTAAACAGCAGAAATGTCTTTGCTTTCTTGCCAGAATGTTTCCATATGTTGCATGGGTTACCATGGCTTATGGAGAAACCTGATGAACAACATTAAAGCTGGGACAACCAAAGCAAGAGGCAGCTCTTATGCTAGTTCACTGTCTCTCATGAAACTGCATCCTTGGAAGTGCTGGTAACAGAGTATGGAAAAGAATAGTAGATGTTCTCAAACTTCATTTATATGGCTGTCACCACTAGTGGCAACAGCTCCTTGTTTTGATATTCTGTACCTCTCATACTGCCTCACTCTTACCTCCTGGTCTGATTAGGGTCCCAAGTACACACCCTAACTTATCGTCCTACTGTTTGCTTCTTACCATGAAAAATGAGGCCCAGCCTCATCCCTTCCCTTCCCTATCATCACCAATCTGCTCTGTCTCATAAAGAGATCTGACACCTTTTTGGCCCCCATCTCATCTGGGTTAGTCCTGTGTCAGCAGGGCTAGAACAGGTTCTGTAAGATGAGCACCTGTGCTTTGAGCAGAGGTTCGGGTGCTGCTGCCAGTCTTTGGTGGTTGTGGGGGGGAGGGCATTTGCCTTGCAGCTCAGGTTTAGGTGGTTTGGTGGCCATCAGGAGCTGCTGCCACATGTCACTTTGATGTGATCTGCGTGCCACTGGTGGCATGCGTACTGCTGTGTGGAAACATGGACACCAGACCACACAGATAGTTTTGTGCCTCTCAGTAGTAATTAGCAATATCCCAGCTTTGTTGTTCAGAGAAGAACAAAACAGCTTTATCGTACTTCACCTTCTTCAGCCTCCTGAATGCTTAAATTAAATACATGCTCAGCCATGCCTCTGGTTAGACCAATTGGCAGAAGTAAATGGAGAGCAAACAAATACTGTATTTTCGTATTCCAAAGACTGATATATTATTAACAAGTGTGTAAAGGGTAATTAGATATCTACAAAAAGCCTAAACTTCAAATTACAATTTAGATGTTACTTTTTTTTTAAGTAAACAATTCCACAGTTTGACTCCTTATTGCGTCTGGGAGTGGATAAAGCCAGTGCCTTCTCTCTTTAATTTGGTAGTCTTTTGCTTTATTATGGCATTTAAGTGTGTATACATAGAGAAAAGCACTTCCATTTTGAGTTGCATTCACATTATACAGGCTTAAAGAGATTGTTCTCATAGAGAGAAATGTAGCACAAACTGAGGGAAAGCAACCCTGTGTCTTACCTAGTCAAATGCAGTGAAGTGCTGCTGCTGTCAAACTTTGTACGATCATGAATCAGTCCAAGAAGTCAAGAAGGCATTAACAAATTAATAATTTCATGCAGCTTTTTTCCTTCTACGTACGTTGAGTCATCAGGCTTCATATTACATCTTTCAAATCACAATCACTGTTTTTTTTAATGTAAGTGAAATTCTCTTGATTCCAGGGCAGAACTACTGGAAAACAACTAGTATTGTGAAATTCGCATTACTATGGCAAATGCTGTTGAAGCTCAGAAGGAACGGATATTCAGGGCCAAGGCTTTGATGGTTGCTGTGATCTGGGAACGAGCTCTGGAGAGCCAGAAGCCTGGCTGAAGTTGGCTGAGCTCTCGGGAGGGAGTTCTGCTCTATGTTTTCTTTGGAGACAAGAAGTTCTTGCCTTTTCCATTTTCCTAGCTGCTCTTTCCTATTGCTACAATCCTCTCAGTTGTACTAACATAATTGTTTGTGGTCTGTGCTATAAACTGGTCGATACAAGCTAAAAAAAAAGTGCATTTTCAAGAGAGGGAAGGGAGTTGTGATGTGGGGTCAGGAATAAGGAACTGAGAAAGGAGGAAATGCGAATGAGGTGGGTCCTTCAAAGGCTAGGATTGCCACTAAAAAAAGCAAATAATGCAGCTACACCTATGAAGGATTTAGGAAAATCATGATCTGAGCGAACAGTGAAACAGGATTTCTTAGCTAGTTGCTGCCTGCCTACTTCCTCCTTTTCACTGTTTTTTTGAGGAAGCACAGGGACTGAACATCTGGGGAAGCTGGGAGCCAAGATGCTGGCCTGGTAGAAAACAACCTCAGCCAGCTGCTCTCTACTTCGTTGCCTTGTTTCAATTCCTGACTGAACCCACTCTTCTCAGTGGAAATTTTGTTTATTTTGAATCAGCAATTTCTGTTATTAAAATATTCCCTTGCGAAGATTTATTCTAGTAAATCTTTTTTAGGTGATCATGGTCTCCTCTTTTTCCTTCTTGAATCTCATCCTTAGGCAGAGGGGCCTTCCTGCTTGCATCCTTTGCCTTCTAGCTCTTACCCACCAGTATAGTCTCCCTAATCCTTCTGGCTTCTGTTCTTTGCTTCCAGCTCCCAGCCAGGCTTTCTGAAAGGAAAATCATGTCAAAGGAATATTAGTGTTAGACACATTTGCTGGATTCTCTTACATAAAAAGAAATCTAACAAACTAATCGCATTTCATTTGTATTCTGAGCTTTGTGATGTTTCAGTGTAGCAGTGTGTGTCTGTAGGAGGATGAGCATATTGGCAGCGACCTTTTGCTAGAAATGTTGCCGTGTGCCTTCATTGTTAGCCTCAGCACAACAGCTTTTTTCCTTCCTCTTTCTATTCCTCTGAGGTGAATCTGGTTTCAAATTATCTTAAAAGACCTAGGCTTTTTTTTTTTTCACTTGACACTGCTCCAAACAATTATGTTCCATTGGCAAAAACACTCTTCATTCTTTAGCTACTAGTAAAGTGGTTTTTGCTCCCCCCTTCTCCCTCTTTTCTAATCTGGCAGAATCTCTCAGACTAAAATTGATGATCTGGTTAAAAATACAAATGTTGCGGGTAAAGCACTGTGTGTCTGAGTTACTGCAGATGCGGTTATCCTATTTGTGTCAGATTTGGTATTATGAAACAAAATTTGCACTTAAACCCTTCTTCGGCTATTTCAAGAATGCTAGTCTATCTTGTGAGATTAAACTGTCATTCACTGCAGTGAATGCGACTTTAAAAAATAAATGCTGTTTCATGATGAAGAATTGACTCTATGTGATGAACTTTATATGGCACTTTCCTTAGCACAAAGTTGGGAACTGCTGCACAGGTCTTTTGCTAACAAGACTAAATTGTGATTAATTCCTTTGTAAATTCTTCTAGTTACACATTACATTTTAAATTGTATGAACATACCCAGCAGTAACAATGCTGCAGAGTTAATAGTTGGGGAAGGGCAATGAGTGCTAGATGTCTTCCTTCACAGATAATAAAGTGTTGAGGGTCTCTGCTAAAGCGGAGATAATACTTGCTTCTCACTGTTGGATCTCTTCAACACTGTTTTAACTCAGCAGTATTTCAGCAAGAGGTTCAGAATCACCAATAAAGAGGCACGATACTTTTGCTCTTTTTCTGGGCTTATGGTAGCTTTCACAGTAGCTGCCTGTGGATGGGCAGTCTCTCTGCCAGTGGCAGCTCTTTGAAACTCACCTTAAAGAGGTGATCCAAGTGTAGCTGTATTACCTATTCCCATAACTCAGACATCTGGGAGTTGCTTTCTTTTGAACTTACACACATTACCTGCAGACTGATAGTTACGTTTAGAAAAACTTAAGCTAGGTCTTTAAAAGGAAAGGCTGTGTAAAGAGAGGTTATAATGAAAAGTCGGAGGCAGCTTTTATTGTACCTTTTCATAATATAACAGAATTAAAAGATGAAACATAATCTGTTATGGAGTACTCAATATAAATCTCCCCAAACAATTTTCCTCTCCCTTTAAGGGCCTGATACAGCATCAGTTTTATAGTGATGTAACACTGCTGACTTTTTTTTGCTGTGAAGTTTAAGTGGCATAGAACTGAAGTACGGTAGTGGTAAATTAACCCCTCTGTATAAAAGCTCTCCTAATGCCTTGGGGAAATAATAAAATCTAGGTTTTAGTTGACTACTGATCATTAAGCCATCCAGGCATCAAAGGAAGCTTGTGTTAACTAAATGTGTTAGTGAATTTAAGGGCAAATAATCTTCTTAATGAGATTAGAAGATAAGGCATCAAAAGCTTAGTGAATGAAGAGGTGGAAAATCAGTGGAGAAATGCTGCAGTTACATTACTAGAGTGGCACTGAAAACAATAAAAATGAAGTATTACAGACTTTCAGAATTCATACTGAAAATCAGTGTTATTTAAAGTTTTAATTGGGAAGACGATAACAATACATTTTTGTTTTGAAACACTGTTCAATCTTACTATAAAGTTCTAGAAGTTCAAGATGAAGGGCTGGAGTGTACTGAAAACAGCAGAAGAATGAGGTGGAAATTACCCCTCTCCAAGTAAAATAATAAATCTTCCACAAAGATTGTACCTCATTGGGTGTGTAGTATAGTACAGACATCATAAACCACAAAAATGTAACTTTAGAGAGCTGAAAATGATAGCAATATTCCTGTAATTGAGTTGTACATTAAGGAAACTTGTTATATATCCAAGATAGATGTTAGAAATCATTCACTTTGAAACTCCTTGAAGAGAAGGGGAGAAAGTTTTAGTATAACCTCATATATGAGTGGAAGAAGAATAGTAATGTGGGCATAATTCTGAAGATGGATTTGCTGTCCTTAAAATTTGATTTTCAGCAACCTTTTTATGCAAATGTTGAAACAAAGTTGTAACTATAAAATATTGCCATACTATAGTATGTGAAAAAATCCATGGCTGCACAGTAATAGAGATATTTTTGTTGAGGTGATAAAAATTTCTGCAGACAGCCTGCAAAAAATGCTTTTCTAGTATTTTGTAAAAACTTTTTTCTTTTCCTCCCATCTTCATAAATATAATATTTTTAGGGACATACTCTGTGGATCAAATTCATCTATGGCATAAGTCAGCGTAACAGTACTCTTCTTTGTGACCTGTACCTGTGAATTTAGTCTTGAGATATTGAGATGTTTCCTTAACTTTCACCTCATTTTCTTATTCGTGCTTTCCATCTCTTGGATTTTATTTCGTCATTCAAAATTATTCCAGTTTCCTATCATTTTCAGTGGAGTTGGGTTCGTTCAAAATGGTTGCCATTTTCTTAATTTATCCATCTAAGGATACCTGCAACTCAAAAAAAATTTTTTTTATACATATATATATATAAAACCTCCCCTACATCCTGCAGATGCGATGGGCCTGGGTGGATGGAATGCAGTGTGAGAGAGATGGGGGGATGTGAGTGCATGGACAGACTTAGAAAGCAAAGGAGGTGGCCTATGAGGAGGTATGAGAAAGACCAAGAAATGTATCAGATATTACAGAGACTGAGACTAGAGGTGACAAGAGAGAGGGGCTACAATACCCACTTGCCTGATGCAGTAGGTTTTGATATGATAGATGGATCCTTCTACATGCAGACAGTAGGAGACTATTATTTGCTGTCTGCCTTTCATAGTAACTATTGAAGCTGAATTGTTTACTCACATACTGAATCTAGGAGGCTTCCTGGAAAAAAATCCAGACACAGTAGGCAATCTTTCTGGAAGTCTGATTCATGATTTGTAAGTGCTTGGGATGTGTTGTACTGAGGCTTCGGCTTGGAGTAGAGGGACAGGGACTTTTTGGTAATAGCTGTGTCAGTCTCTATGTGGGAAATCAGATTTGATTTAATTGACTATTTATTCTGGATGCCCAGGTAAGCTGCTTTATATCTGACTTCTCCCTCCCTCCCTCTCCCATGTAATTTTGCTCCTTGTCCTTCATTCCTGAGTTTATTGTCCCAGATCTGTAACTGACTTGGCCTAAGTTTTCTTTCAGTCAAACTACAAATTCTTTTGGAGAAACTGAGCCATACAGGAGATAGTACAGCACCATTTTTTAGCTCCAGACTCTGGGGCTCACCTGAAGTGAGCAAAAGCAGATGGAGAAATGCTGCCCCTTATGCCTAGCTGAAAGTAGCTGAGATGCAGAGATGCTTGGCCAGTGATAGGTCTTCCTTCTCTCCTCAGCAGTTATAGTGCAGCTAACCAGGGAGTTCTGCAGCTGGTTCACCCAAATTTAATTTGCAGTTCTTTGAAAACCACAGAGCAAGCATTTAGAGCTTGTAGAGGTGGCCAGACCTGTACACTCATCTGCAGACTCTTGGCAGTGCTTGCCTCAACGTGTTATTGCAGAAAAAACTGACCGTGTCCTGTCTTGTGGTGTTTCTCCTACTGGTTTCCTCATTGACTGTAATCTTAGTGAAATGTATTTATTTGTGTTGCCATCATAGCAAAAGTTGTGGTGTGCAGGTTTAAGGTCTTGTTTCTTCTGCTGTTTCTCGCATCCTAGAAACAAAGCAGAAAAAATTTAAAAAAGGGAAAGTGCAAAGATGTAAGAATGAAGGCAGAAAAGGTGGAAAGGCCCATTAAAAAGAAAAGAAGTGGGATGCAGAGAATAAAAAAAAATTGTAATTTTCACATGGGAATGATACAAATTGACCTTACCTTTTTGCTGCAGTGGAATGAACTTCTTGTTCTACCACTGCCTGTTTTATTAGAATAATGTAAACTATTTGAGTTTGTGATTTTTTTTGAACTTAGGTAGTACTTGTTGCATTAATCTGTATCACTTGTTCTTCAAGGTAACTTACCCACCAGATAGTGGTTTTATGGCCCATGAAGATTTCTGTGGACATGTCAGTAAACTGAAGCCATGCTACCTCAGGTAAGGCTATCTTGACAGAAAGGAGTAGTTGATATTTATGAAGCTCCTTCTGCTTTCTTATGTGAATTGATGAAGACTCTGAAATACTGCATTGCTTTGTTACTACATCTCTGTTACGTTGCAACCAGCTGCTGAACTCGAAGTATTGTACTCTGCCCTTACAAATGTAGCATGTTTACATTCCAGATGAATTCACAACATGCTGTGTTTTACTAAGAATCTTTAGATTTGAGCAGCTTAAATCTCCACCAACAGTAAATAGTTATGCTTTTTGATCTGTTAAAGCTGATTAACATTTTAGTGGTATTTTTTCCATGTAGCATTTCAACACAGAAAATCAACAGATAGAATAGATATCAAGTGATTATTTACATAATCTATCTTCAAATCATCTGAAAGCTTCAGCCACATCAGTTTGTCCTATACAATCCAATTCCAAAATTTATTTTTGTCCATTCCTGCTTCCCCTAACATACTCCCTCATGTTGGAGGGGTGCAGGATGTTTGTGATGCCTTTAACACTGTGTTTTCTGTCTATGTCACACTGTACTTTTTTAGTGTTTTGCTGCAGACCACTTTCTGGGAAATGTTTTGTGGCATTGCTCTACTGCTATGCTCCTGTAGTCCTGCGTTCTAAAATTCAGTGGTTGAATTATAATTTTGTGTAATCTGTCAGCCTTTCCTTTTTTTTTATTGGATGAGACAGACAGGTTTTCATGCAGAGATGTCTTTCTCAGAGGGGCCTATCCCATGGTCTGCAAATCTGATTCAGTTTGAGGAGCTCACGAAAGATGGTAGAGCCTCAGTATCACGGAACAAAAATGAAGCAATACGCAGGCCCTATAAGAATGATGTAATTGCATCCATCATTTCAGGAGAGGCACTGGGGGCAAAGGTAAATTCTTGAGAACACTGAGACAGCTGGTAAATATATGCAAGTGATTTGTGTCATGTAGAGCTTTATTTATCAGACATTTATAGACAAGTTTAAACATGGCTCTTAGTTTCCTTATACTTTAAGAGTAGAGATTCTCTGAATTTTTTAAACATATTTTGAGGGTTGCAGTTTTGTCATAATTGTTCCATCTTGTCATTTCTAATTAGCAAGATATATTTCTCGTAATGCCTCATTTTATTACTGTTATTTGCTCATATGATATACTGTAAGTCATGTTTATGACAGTTCTCCACTTAGAAGGAAAAAAGTCTTATGTGCATGTGTTGTTAGGGGAAGAATATCGTCAACATTTCTTTGCACAGGGCTTGTCTGTACAGCTCTGACTTGTGTGAATAGTCTGTTGAATCCACTGAGACCACTTGCCTGAGAAAGCCTAGTTAATATCAGATTAGAGATCTGTAACAAATAAGAACCAAATAATGGCAAGCAGTGTTTCTTTGACACAACTTGTCCTGTCAAAGGGAGGAAGGAGAGGTCCAGTCTTGCTGACAAAGGGTCCTGTGGGTGTAGCTAGTTACAGGCTGGACTAAATAGTTCAGAGGGAAGAATAGTGGGAACAACCAAGTCAAGGTAGATAGTTTGAAATGAGCTTTATGCTGCTCCTGTTCTCTAAAACTGACCCTCTCTACCCTGTAGTTTAGCTCCTGGAATTTTTGTGCCATAGGGCCTGGGTGTCAGAAAAGGTCTGCAAAGCTGGATATTTTCCTGCTCTTGCTGTCCTGGTGCAGTGATGTTCCTCTGGCATGGAGGAGCAGACTGCTGGATATAGGGTACCAGGAAAATGTAGTGAGCGAGTTCTGCATGACATCATACTTTGTTGTCACTTAAATCCAAGCAGAAGGGCCAGAACGGCAGCCTTTCACTCCTTTTCGACATATGAGAGCTGATGGCACAGACCATTAGGAATCCCAGAGGAAGGTTGTATTAGTGGTACCATAATAACAAAGGTGATAGCCTACTGGCATAGCTATATTAAGAGAAGCATCACAGCTCTTCTGCTTTAAGGCATGTTGCCTTTAATCCTCTCAACTTTACACGCATATTGTCCCTCTGATAGGCAAGCTATTCCTGCAGCTTGCAAATATGAAACTTACGACCATGTTTTTTTACACTAACCAAAGTCCAGATGTATTTGAAATTGTATTTAATAATTCTGTCATAAAGAGTAGAGCAGTATTTCACCCCTTACAGAATCATAGAATAGTTAAGATTGTAATTGCTCTGGAGATTGCCAAGTCCAAATCCCCCTGCTCAAAGCAGGGTCAACTAAAGCAGGTTACTCAGAGCCATATCAAGTCAGGTTTCAAATATATGCAACAATGCAGACTTCACAACTTTTCTGAGTAACCTGTTCCAGTGTTCGATCACCCTTACAGTTAAACAGTTTTTTCTTATGTATAAGTGGAATTTCCTGTATTTCAGTTTGTGCCAGTTGCTTCCTGTCCTGTTACTGGGCACTACTAGAGTTTGGCTCCATCTTCTTTACAGTCTCCCATCAGGTATTTATATGCATTGATAAGATCCCCCCCTGAGCCTTCTCTTCTCCAGGGGAAACAATTCCAACCCTCTCAGCCTCTTCTTGTATGTCAGAAGCTCAAATCCCTTAATTATCTTTGTTACCCTTTGCTGGCGTCACTCCAGTAGGTCCATGTCTCTCTTGTACTGCAGAGCTCAGACCTGGACCCAGCACTCCAGGTGAATTTCACTGGGGCTGAGTGGAGGGGAAGGATCCCTTCCCTTGACCTGCTTGCAACGCTTTGCCTAATGCAGCTCAGGATGCCATTAGCTGCCTTTGCCATGAAGATGCATTGCTGGCTCATGTTCAATTTAGTGTCCACCAGGACCCCCGGGTCCTTCTCTGCAAAGCTGCTCTCCAGGTAGTCAAACTCCAGGTGGGGGACTTGGCCCTTCCCTTTGTTGAACTTCGTGAGGTTCCTCTCTGCCCATTTCTCCAGCCTGTTGAGGTTCCTCTGAATGGCAGTGCAGCCTTCTGGTGTATCAGCCACTCCTCCCATGCTTGTTTACATGGTTTTGCTTTCCTTAGCAAGTGTAAACGTGCTTCATACATAATGTAAAGGTACATATTAGTGTTCCTAGCAGAGGGTCTGCAATATTTTTCAGATTATAAATAAAATATATTTCAGAAGTATACGTTCCTTTTAGCTGAGCCTTATGACAGATTTTCTTTCTTAATGCATGCTTCTAGCTCCTACTAATGAATATTATGTAATAAGAAAGAACTACATTATTTGTTTCTTTTTAAAAAATAGAAGAAACACATTTTTTCCAAGTGTCTGGTCGGATAAGAACTGGTCTTGGAACCATTTCTATGGGATACTAGTGCAGTTTGAAATAGCAAAATTTAAATAAAATTTTAAAAACATTAAGTCCACCTGCATATGTAATTTTCTATCCTAGTAATTTTTTTTGTAGCTAAGAGTGTACCTTGCTTTGAAAGAATGAAAGAACAAAGAAAGGTGCTTTTGTTTCATGTTTTACCCCTTGTTTCAGAACAATTAGGACAGAGAAATAATTCGATCTTCATTATTCATTCATTCATTACTTTGAATGAATGAAAGCCATTACATTGTGGCTTGAAGAGGTTTTGAATGTGTATGAGGCAAGCTGCTTATTCTCATTCATAATTTTGGTGTTAGAAGGCCAATTTTTGTTAGGGTTTTATACCCTCATAGGTTCCACACAGATAGATGTAGGAGTATATGAAAAAAAGTCAACAGTATCCTTACATATGAGCTTTAGATAAGGAGAGGTCATGCCTTTGTGATATACAAGAATGTGTCTTGTCAAGGAAAACCGAGCTTTTGTCTTTACTGTGAACCAGCAGGATCTTTTAATCAGAGACGGTTAGGAAGGAAAAACAAGCAGCACAGCTTGCAAGGCAGGTTCCAGCTGCCCACACAGGGAGCCTGGGAGCCCACCCTCCTGCTCCCAGCTTCAACCCCGACCTCGGCCTCTGCATTCCTCTCCTTCTGCTAAACTGACAGGCAGCTCTGAAGCAAAGCAAGAGCACACAAATGTTTCTGTCAGAAGTGCGCACCTATTTGGCAGTCCTCAACGCAAGGGGACTTCAGTTTGGGTGTCCATTCAAGGAATGGCTTCAGAGGAGAGAGTCTGCAGAATTAGGAAAGAGTATCTGTGCAAAATAGTCAGGTGCATAAGGAGATTGACTCACCACATTATTCTCTCTATTGAATTCTTCTTTTGCCTCCCTCCTTCCCATTGCATCAAGTAGAAACTTTCTGTGTTAACTTTTGGAGCCCTAAATAACTGCCTGTATCTTACTTTTCTGCCTCTTGTTCAGTGAGGATGAGTATCAGGTATTAGTCAGACAAATTATGTGCTCAGGCTTTAAGTTTCTTCAGTCAGGAAGTATGTCGTTTTTGTGCTTTTCCCATAAAGCATATGAGGCTCTATAGAAGTAGTTGAACATCTGGAGTTTCTATGTAATAACTGGAAAAAGTTGCATCCTCCCTCTATTTCAGACATGTTCTTCAGACAGGATAAATTAATGCCTAGGTGCTTCTCTTTCTTCACTACTTTTACAGAAAGTCATGCAACAAAACAGAAAAAAGCATAGGCTGGACATAGTTTTTTAGATAGCTAACATTAGGCTGAATGAATCCCACTGTAAATAATGCAGTGTTGGAGGAAATAAATTCTATACATACTAGTAACAGTGCACCTTAATCATCTCTTCTAGCAAGTCTCTACTTACAAAAGAATGGCATAGACAGTCATGCCTACACAGTGGGTGCAGACAGATGTGGGCTTCTGTGCCCATGACAAGTGTGAGTCAGATTGAGTCTGGAGCAGGGTGGACGCACTATACAGCATGGTGCTGTGCTCAGACTCAGATAACCTTTTGTTCACAAAGTGTATTTGCTGGTATCCATATCTGTGTCCATAAGGCATCTGGTCCATAACTGACTTATATTTGACCTACTTACAATGGGGGCGGAATTCACTCGTAACTGTCTGCATAAATGTACCCAGAGCATCTGAGTAGCAGTACAAAGCGTACAGAAGGACCATTTCCTAGCTAAGGAAGTGGGAGGTAATCAGTTCCATCTGTAGCTGAAGATCACATAAATGAAGAGAAGGAAAAGCATCAACAGTTTCAGGAATGTTTAGCTTTTTTTTTTTTTTTTTGCTGTTGTTATTTGTTTCTGAAAGGCAGATACAAACTGGTGCACTGGGAACTGTGGATCAGAAGGGATCCAATTTTTCTGTTGCAAATAGCTGTGCAATAGCTTGGCACACAAAATCTTTTCCTCTCCAGTCCACAAGGCATAATATAAATGTGCACACGGCAGAAAAAATGCACACTATTTTTTTGTGGACATCAAGAGTATTATGAGTGATAGAAGGGATTTTTGGGGAGTCACTTTAAATAAAATACTAGCAATTCCTTCAGAGGCATTCATTGTATGAATGAGGTTTCTCCTGGGCCATCTTTCACGAAGTCTTAGTGTATTTATTTATTTGTTTGCTCTGTAGACTTCTTTCTTTTAGCTAGTGGAAGCTGTCACAATGCATGCCTTTGCCCCGAAGTCCACTTGTTTTGTACCAACCCAACAACATGTAAGTGCAGTTATTGCAATCAGTAAATCAAAATTGTAGAGCATCACTTCAGAGCAAAGACCTCCAGCCACTCATTGGTTCCCAATTGTAGTGAGGCTGAACTTGCCAAAATCAAGTACTTAAAAGACTGATGCACATCATTGTACAGCTAGAAAACACTCAACTATAAATTCCTCTATATACAAAAGAATTGCCTGATATGTAGGTAATTGTCTTTTGTCTGGGAATTATAACCTGATTTACCAGGAGTGCACGAAATATATTTTATCTTGTATCCTAAATAAAATATGTATCTGACTGCAGCATATTTAGGGATAATGAAAATAAACGTCTCTCTGCTGCTCCATGTTTGTATCTGGTGCTGCAATATGTATGAATTTGAAGTAAGGTTGTGCCATGAAAACAGCAGAAGCCAGAACTTCTCTGTAAAAGATGCAGTATAGGAATGGATGCTGGATTACTTCAAAGTAAAAGAGTTTGAAAGTTTTTCTGAAAATGTAAGAGAAGAAAAGATAGACCTGGTTTCATTCCAGCTTTAGCCCCTCACTGCATATATTAAGCGATGCCTGTGCTGATCATAGGCTTTCTCAATGAAGTGAGATAGGCAACTCCAAGATGCAGTTCAGCCCTGAGAAGTGCCTCTTCTTTATTGTTTAGGTAGAGCGGTCTTAACTTTAAAACCTCAGTTTGGTATGGAACATGAGGTGAGGGAAATGCAGTCCTAAAACTCAGACTTGCACATATGCAGGTCATATGAAATGCCATGATTGAATTTCTTGCAAAAATAATACCTTTAGAGCAAGTTAGCTAGGGGAAATATTTGATGTCTTCTGTGTTACTGGTAGATAATTGGCAAGGATTCCTTTAACCACAGCAAACTCAAATAGCCACAGAAAGACTAAAACATTCAGAAGGAACAAGAATTTTTGGAATGGATGATCCCCAAGCACCAACCCATGTCTATACTTTTCCTGCAAGACAAGTTCTGCAGTTTCTGCTTCATCCTTAAAAATACACATTTGAGGGCGACCTTTCTGAAGCAACAATTTCAGCAGAGAGAAGAGGTATTGAATGGAGTGGGCTGATCAGATGGTACAAGGAGATGGTGCTAAGCAAAACAGGTTAAGCGTGGCATGTTTTTTTAACTGTTGTAATCTGCGAAAGTGTTTAGTTCGGGGTCATGGTGAGAAAAGGAAAAGAGAACGTTATAAGGTCTACAAAAGAGAGTCTAAGGATTTTGATTCCTTCATATGCTTTAGGAAAGAAAAGTAGAACTGAATAAGGGAAGGAAAATTGCAAGGAATGCTTTGGTAGAGCTTGGGGCCCTGGTTGTTTTAACTGCATAATCATTGCAGCAAGCAGTAAGTCTTGCATGCAGGTGTCTGTGCAGCTGTTGCCTTGTAGAAGGTTGTGAATCAGAGGGCTGGTCGTATTAATACTCATAAGCACTGGGCTTCAGTGGCAGTTTTCAAAAGTACAGCTCAGCTTTTTATAAAAACTTTTATGAAAAAGCTCCTTTCTTTAAAGCAGCAAAATCAGCTAGCCAGGCTTAAAATTCAAAGTACTGAAATGTCTGCTAGCCAAGATGCAGTGAATATATAAAGATCACCTCATTAGTTGTAGGAATAGACAAATGGTGACTAAAAAGACAAATTGCAGGATCTGGGTCTATTGCTACATTCAGAATGTTGGACAGATATGAAAAGTTGCTTGCCAAAACCTCTGTTTTGACAAAAGAGCAAATCCAACTGCTGGGAGTGTCTCTGGATGATCTATGTTTAGGGAAACAGCCTGGGACAATAAAATCCATTGTGTTTAAAGGATCATTTGATTTATGATGTTTTTTAATTATATTTTCACATTATTTTTAGGAAAGAGATTGCTCAGGTATATCTTTTGATTGTTATATAGTACCATTGGTTACTCCTAGATCCCGTGCTGAATGTCTCATTCCATTTCAACAAAATGGAATTAGTGAAAGATTTAATGTAGTCTGGGAATTCTTTATTTATAGAAGATTACCAAACCATACACAAAACTATCAGAAGTGGGCAAGCTCTTGTTTTTCAGAATAGTGTGTGGTACTTAAATAGGTCAGGAACATTGTCTCTGATTCTAAGAGACAAAAAGGCTTTTCATCTTCAGTGCAGATGAAAAGTTGGCAAATTGCACACTGATAAAAACTAGTATTTTTTCCACCAAATCTGTAGTTAGGCTTTGGAACTCATTGCCATAGGAGGCTGCTGGTGCTGAGAATGTAACAATATCCATAAAGGATTGAACAGGATTACAGGGATAATAGAAGTATTCAGAGTTGTGGTGGTTATTGGTTAAAAAGAAATCAGAAGTGATATTAAACCGTATCCTTCTGGGTTTGAACCAGCCTCTATTAGAAAACAGACAGAATGACACTTTTTGATGTGGGATTTCGTGCTTTTTGTCTGAAGTATCTACTGCTTGCTGCTGCTTGAGAAAGGTGCTGGCCAATTAGACCTTAGACTGATTCTTTTAATAAATCATTTTCTCTACATTTCTATGCATTTGTACCATTTTTGCATACAGTTATTTAAAATGATCCCAAAGATAGCTCAAAGCAGGAGATTTGAATCCTTTTTCTTCTGAGGACATTTATGTTTGACTATGTAATACCTACCATGTTATGTTCATGTTAGCATATTGTTCTTTGCTAGACCACTGACACAGTAAACCAAAAAGCAGAGCTCATCCCATATAGAAAGCTTATAGGACTATAAAAACCACATGGCTGTCTGAATTGCTTCAGGCTCTCATTTTTCTCTATCTCTACTTCTAACAAATTCTTGAGGCCTATTTGGCTGTCTACATCTAATTATTTCATATTTCATAGATACCCAAGGATTATATAAAGCAGTTTCTTTCTTAGTAATGAAAACAGCCATGAAAACAATCCATGTGGAGCAAAAAAAGCCATAGTAATTGATTTGATCTCTAAGATGGGAGGTTTCTGAGAGAAGCATCAGGTGCAAGTTTGCTCTTTGAATTGTTCTGTATGTTCTTACAGATTTTAAAGTGCAGTCAAGTACAGCATGGGAAAAAGGATCATGAAGTTGAATAGGCTTGACTTTTACGGACTTTCATTGCCTATCCCTGTTTCCACTTTTCACTGTGTCAGTTGGGTGGTTATTAGCATGCTGCACAAATTGTTATCAGTCCTGGCTTATTAAAAATTGAAAGCAGAAGTTATTGCCTGTCTCATCTTTGTTTTCAGACTCCTCTTTCTGTCTGTTCCTTAGGGTATTCACTGTGTCTATCTGGCCAGGCTGTTCTCCTGAATTTCCTCTGGACTTCTTTCCCTGTGCTGTCACTTAGGGAAATTTTCCCCCCTCACTGTGAACACTGCAGACTGTTGCTTATTCCCAAATTTCTGTCTTTCTGCAAGTCACTCTGAGACAGTCCGCAACAGCTCTTTTACTACTGCTATGTGGTCTTGCAGGGCGTGTTCAGCTTGTGTTCACTGCTGTCTATTTCCTCAGCCGTTGGTTCAAAGCCCAATAGTCTACACTGAGCAGAGAATCCAGATTTGCATCCTTTTCTGGTAGAGCTGGATGCCTGATACAGCAGCGGTTAATTTGGGGTACCCCAGCCTTTCTTTAAAGTGCAGCCATGTTGCAGTTAAATTCTCACCATGGAGCATGAGCTAAGTAAGTGTTTTAAGGTACTCTTTGGCTCTAGCTCCTGAGATATAGGAGGGACTTCACCTCTCCCTTTGAGGAACAGGCCTTACTTTTCAGTCATGAATAAGTATGGCTGTTGACCTATATCTTTCACAAGAACGTGTCTCAAAAGCCTATGCTAGACCCGTCAGTGTCTATGTGACTGGTGCCATTTTACAGGAGGCTAGAGATGGAAAAGTACTTTGGCTCATCAGGCTGAAGAAGCCAAGTGCTGTGGGATATGCCACTTCTATTTGTATGTCTTCTCTGTTAAGCAATTCTTAATATTTTGCCTTATTTCTTTTATGATCTCATTCTTTTACTCCCAGTTTCTATAGCTGACTTAGGAAAATAAATAACAGGATTACCAACCCCAAGCATTCAGAAATTCAGAATCAGGTCTTTAGGCACATGTTTTTTTAAAGTTAATATATGTTATGTTATGGTTTTGCATACATTGGCAAGATTTCCTCCAAAAATACATTGAAAGAAACGTTAAAAAAAACCAAAACCATATAACTATGTAATTTCAGGATCTGGAGCATTAAAAAGCAGTAAATACCATAGAAGTTAACAACAGTGAAATGGTATATCTTTTACTAGCAAATATTGATATTTTATCCTGTGTTACAAATACAAGGCCTTAACAGTCACAGCATCATGCTCCTTTCTCCCAGTACAGTCCACTTTCTCCTCCCTAGTCTTCCTTTCCAGAGGCTTTTCTTCTGAACGCTTTCCAATTTTTAACGCTAGAAATTGGAGGCCCAGAACTGAGGACAGACAGCAGCAGTGGCAGCCACCTGTGGATAGCTGGGCCATAAAGCCATGTTGCTGTTTCCTCGTCCAGTGACAGAACATGTGCCTGGTATTGTTGGTACTGATGGATGTGGAGAGACAGGAAACTGGAGAAATCACAATCTCCTTATCTTGCCTCCCTCTCCTTGCCCGTGAGTGTCCCTACAGTATCCAAGTAAGTGCATGGAGGGGGCAAGGATGGAGGAGGATGTTCTCACTAGGTGACCTCTCTGCATGTGGAGTTCCAGAATGCATTTGTCTTAGGTACCACATTACACTATGAAGATCTCTCTAATTTGCTGTTTCTTATTACCTATTTGTGTCATTCACTGTTACCCTGTTTCCTTCTCCTTATTATATGGATCAGTTTTTCACATTAATCCGTTTCCCCCAAATGTGTAATTCTGCCAGACATGGTTTCACCAAGCTCTCCTCCCCTGCTTTTGATCAAAGCCACTTTGTATCATTTCTCCCTTTTGAGTGCTTGTTGACATTCCTCTCAGTTTGGTAACATCTAAAGATTACATTAATGTGGTATCTCCTTACTTTTCCTGGTACTAAATGCGTATTTTAAATAAAACCAGATTTACCACTGATCCCTAAATTCTCCATTAGCTGTCTCCCCTGGCCTTTGTACGTAGCTATTTATCATTACCCTCTGTTTATGTTCGTGGAGTTTTTCAGTCTTCATGACTGTTTTCATGTTAGCCAATTCACATCAATTTTGCAAGTGAGATTTTGTAAGACAGAGTATGAAGGGTTTGCTATAATTCAAGTGTGGTATTTGCTGCATTCTCTTCATCCACTAAATCTTTTACTTCTGACAAAAAGCAGTCATGAAGAAACAATGAATGTAGTGCAGAAAGACAGAAAGTGCAGCTGAGCTTAAGATGTGTATAATTGGGAACTCACTCTGAGTAATACAGTAGAAACACTGTTCATAACTGAGGCTTTCACTTAATGCATACATAAGTGTTTTTCTTCTGCCATTTGTATAAATGTACTCCATCTGGATGAACTACTGCAAATATGCCAAAATAGCTAGTAGTCTGGGGAGATTTATGGTTCTCCTTACCAAATGGAGCAAGTATATGTTTACAGAGAGGGGAAGAAAACCGTGTAACTGAAGTTCCAAAAATCACAGATGGATGTTGATTAGAAGAACTTTAGGCTTGATGCTGTATGACAGTTTTCTGGAAACACTGAGAGTTGCATTATTTCACCTGACTTTAAAGGTCTTAGCTATCACTGGAGAGGCTAAGGGCTTTTTTTGTTTTTTGAATTTCAGATTTCTACTTTAGCTTAAGCTGAATCAGGCCTGTTGACCTCAGGAAGTAGCTCGGATGCAGATATCTCTGTTTTATTACAACTGCTTTCGATCAAATGAAGCTGCTTCCTGATGCTATTAGAGATGAGGAATTTTAGTTGCCCACTTCGTCCTGTGCCATGCCAGAGCAGAGAGGACAGGAAGGCTCTCAGTTCTTACACCCAAAACATTGCTTTCAACAGCTCACTTTCCACATTAAGTGTATCTGTTGATAGTATTGCCCCAGTTGCTTCCAAGTGCTACTCAAACCAGTTCAGTCTGTCACATTTTATGCGAGAGATGGGTAACAGTCAAATGTCTCTTCCTATGCTAATGAATGTTGCATGGCCTGGAGGGGTTTTTGCTATCACTTCTACCTCCTCCTTCACAGAAGTGTGTGAGATAAGGCCAGAAACCTGTTTCCCCGTACGCTTGTGCAGGACTTGAAACAGAACGGGACCTGCTGTTGCCGCTACTAAAAACGTAGTTAAAACTTTTCCCATGATGATGGCACACAAGCAGGTGAACCAAGCTTGGAAACTCCTGTTCTTCATGGCTTTGGTGGGTGCCATTAAGATGAGTTTAAAGTAAGCATTGTCACTGTGGTGAAGAATATTGCCTTCTCCAGCTCCATCCCTTCTGAAGACAGTGTTAGCAGGTATTGCAGGGTTAATGTGAGGGTGCAGATACCTGATTTTTGTTTTAAAGCCAAACTTCTGATGCTATTTTATCCATCTGAAACAAAATCTTACTGCTTTCTATCATCTGCTTTGGCAGTTTCTTTGGGCCATGGAAGTGTCCTGCAGCTTATAACAACTAAGCAAATCAAGATAAGAGTTTTTGCAACTGCGTGTTTCCAGCAAACTTAGCCAGCTTTTTCAGTACAAGTGCCATGGGAGACTTTTTTTGCCAGAAGATAGTTATTATTTCGACTCTGTTTATAAAAGTGCACATGGTTCTTTGCATTTCTTATCATTGATAAGCCCATTGCAAATTCTGGTTCATATTTAGACTGTAATCTGAATGGAAGGACGGAATTAATGTTTATTAACTAGTCATCACTGGTTAATAACTCTCTGAAACTTGAGTATCACATTACCTCTGATATTAACTTATTCCAGGCACCCTTGTTGCATGACATAAGGCAGCCATATAAAGCTCTTGCATTTTTATCCCTGTTTACCTGTTTTGCAGAGTTCAGTTCTGCGGCTTCATTATCTGTATTAAGAATAACCTCTATAGCAGAAAGAGAAAATAAATGCATATTGAAATAACATGTCCTTGGCTACTACTAAGATTATAATCAGATGCTTTTCAGTTTTTTATAGAATTTTCTTAAGTGTGATCATTAAACACTAGCTTCTCCTTCTTGTTCTGCCGCTGTGACACTACCCTTACCTATGGGGAAAACACAAACCACGTAAGATGTGGGAACAGCTCAGTCCTCTTGATCTTGTTGTTTGAGCTGACAGCAGATTTCCAGTTCTGATAGTGGCTGGGTGATGCAGATATTTTTCCCACCGTGACTGAGACTTCTGTTTACCCCAAATATTCTATTTTGTAAGTTAATTGATCATTTTTTGACCAGAGTAATTGATCATTGGCAGTTATTTACTATTATTTATAATTGGATTTTTGCACAGAGAACTCAGTCAGATGTTGGTGGTCATGTGTGCCTAGGCATTATGTGCATAAATACAATGAACAATGAATCTCTGCTCCAAAGAATTTAAAGCTTTTGTCTTTTGTGTTTCAGCAACTTTTAAAAATCTGTATGCAATTAATTGTAAACAAAAAAACCCTCAAAACCCAACACCATTGTTTGATAGAGCCAACATGAATCTAAATCAGTAAGTATGAAAGAAAATACAGCTCTGTGTTAGAGATCCTTTAAGAGTGAAAATAAGTTCAGAAGTTAGGAAGTACAGTGGACAAGGCTGCAAAGGTAACATGAATTTGTTTTCATTACACTCTTATATCTCTGCATTTATTGCCTTTTTTTTTCAAGATATTGTTAAGATACATTTATGTCTCAGTCTTTCATCAGATGATGAAAGCTGACTGAGCTGTGTGCAGCTACGGTATGTTGAACACTTAGTGGCTCTCTTCTGTACCATCTGCTAAAACGTTTGTTTGTTTTGACTTTAAGGAAAAGCACCCTGGCTACCTACCTCTCAGACTGTTGTGGTTCAACTTCATCTACTGTGTTGTGTAATAAATAGAGAATAGCACCATGATTTTGCAGCAAGCTGTTTTACAGATGATCCTTCCCTGTCTTGTTCCACAGTCCCTTGGATGTTGATGCAGTTGTTGCAGATAAAGGCAGGAGTCTGCACTGCCAGATCTTAATTCAAGTGGTTGTTTAACAAAGCTATTAGTGGTTGGCAGTTGTGAGCACATACATAGCTACATTTCCAATAAGGATTTTAGGTAATAAACTGGGACAGAGCACAGTAGAGTGTGTAGATATGTAAAAACCTCATATCTTCTCAGACTGTTCAGATTTCATGTTCCTGCTCCCTCTCCAAGACCAGATGCTTGTTCTCAGTGGGTGTCTTTAAACCAGTGCAAGAAAAACAGCAGCTGCCCAGCCTACAAGTAGAGCATGAATTTTGGTATGGTCTTGATCACCTTTGACAAATGGCCATTGAAGGGTGGGTATTTATACCCAGGCTCAGTAATTTGTTTGTTCAGTGATCTTGCTGTATTAAGGAAGGACAAAATGAGACCTAATGAATGTTTGGGCAGGATATGCATTTTTATTGGATTAACTCATCCTTGGAGAAAGAAGGAAGGTTCTGACCAAAGCATAGCATATTGCAGAAATTTGACTACAGGAATAGTTACATTTTTTGAGGGCTAAATCTCTAGCATGCAGCAGAGTTGAACGATTTAAAAGACTGGCCCTATAGAAAGACAACACGCAGGAAGGGGTTACCACTGCTGTGAAGTTTAATAGTTCTGAATTAAACCAGTTCATTTTCAAAGCAGGAAATAAACTACAGTGCTGACATTTACTGCCCTCTGGCAGGAATGTAGTGGGTCCATATGGTATAATTTATTTTCTTCTCCCTAATAAAAAATAGTTACCATCTCTTTTTCTTTTACCATTTCTTTGTCTTTCACGTATAGTCAGCCAGTAATGGGGGAAAAAATGCCTAGAGAGCATCACAAAGTAGCAGAAAAATGAGGGACATTATACTAATTGTTAGGTCAGTTTATAGATAAGTAGGTGTTGACCAAGCCAGATAATTAGCAGAATGGCTGAGTATAGAGCCCAGTCTGTTAATCTGCTGTCCACAATGCTTTCTTCAGAACCACCCTTTTATTGCACTGTCATTTGCAGCTTGCTATTTTATAAAATATCCTACATAGGCTTCATTGAAGAGATACTCAGTCATACAGGGAGAATATACAGAAAACAAGGTGAATGTTATTGTCAATAAATCTAACTGGGAAGATGTCATTGTCAGATTTTCCCTATGTTAGCATTCCTAATGATGTAAATCACTTTACCTGAAAAATTTAGGAGTGAAATTCTGGCCCTACTGAAGTCAGTAGATATTTTTCCATCAACAGATGAAGCAAGAGGATATTCTGTATATATTGTCTGCCTGAGGCAGGTTAGATTCAGATATAACAGGATTGTCTTATGTCTAACTCAAAGCTGGAACTTAAGTCATGATTCCTCATTATAGAAATAAAGTTTCTGGTGTTTCTTTTGCCTGTGTACAGAAGAGCATTTTCTAATTCCTTGGCATTAACCTCTGTAAGACGTCTGTACCCTGTAATTGGCACAGACTCTTGTTTGCTAGAAAAGGAATGAGGTAATCAAATAGTGAGTAAACCAGTTGATTACTCACTGGAATAGGCCTAGTACGGTACTTAAAGAAGAAAAGTGTATAAATCACTAGAACAAACAGCTTGATCAAAAGTTATATAGTACAGCTGGACATGAAGTCATTGCTGCCTAAGGTATTCAGAACCCTGTTCTGAGCTTTGGTTATTTGAAGCTCTTCCGATAATAGTATACCAATGCAGAGTACATGGATTAAAAGAAATCCTGCCCTTTCCAACTGTCCCCTTTTCCCATTCTGCCCTAAACATATCATTCAGGATTTTTTCTCACATGCTGAGGAACAGCTCTCCATGTACATAAAAGAGAAAACCTGGATTTCATTGTTCACCATGGACTGACAAGTGTCAGTCAAATGCTGTGTTATGTTAATACACCGTTAATGTATGACAGCATACTGTGACTGCATTAATGGTTTTTCAGGTTGTTTTTGAACATGAGCAGTTTGACAGAAGTGGTACTCAGATGTTAGGCCTGCCCGCTTGCCAGCCCCAATTGTTCTTACATGCTTTCAGTAGCCTTCTTCAGTCATTGATTGATTAGCTTCATAGCTCATGGTCATCATCATCCAGAATTGCTAATTTATACATGTTCACGTTAGTAAAGATTCCTGAGCCCATCCTTTGTAAATCATCTGTTTACATGCACTTTTAGAATGATTCATTTTTCTGGATGTGTTTCTGTGTTTTTCTGCATTTCAGGAAGGACCTCAGAATCTTTGGCATTTTTTGGCATATTCATTTCGTTACCTCTACAAAGCTTTTATTTTTAAAATGTATTGACTTTTTTTAATTGCCTCTCCCACCTATCAAGACCCCTGAAAACATATTAAATATAATATCTACTGTGATAAAACAATGGTGAAAAAAGGAAGAAAGTCATAAAAAGAACTCATGTCTTTTCCAAGAAGACAGCTTTGCCCCAGTCAGACTAGCCTTCTCTAAATATTTGACCTCTGCAGCGCGTTGTGATGGAAACTAGTTTTGGCATATTTGGGACACAGGCTCAGGGAAATACAGTTTGCTGGATCTTGCTAAGAAGGCCTTGCTGGCAGCTCCTCTTACAGAGGACCTGAGTGTTCTATAGTTTCAGCCTTCACAGTATTATGTAGGAGATCCCTCAAAATGGGTAAACTTGGGATCAGCTTCAACCTGCTAAGTTGCAAGGGGACAGCCTTGAAGCACCAGTGCCAAGTGAACAATCAGTGAGGTTTAATTTTGCAGGAAAACTGGTGAGTTCTTCACTAGCTTTGTCTTTCCAAAGTAGGGTCCTTTGTGTAGAATAAGTTGCAAAAATGCCATCTAAAGCTGACAAACGTATGGTGAGACCTTCTTACCTGTCTCTTTGCAAAGGATTAGCTGATGCCTTTGAGCAGAAGTATTGTATGTTTGTATCATTTATTTAAAATAATAGAACTAATAGAGCCCTAGGTACACTCACTGTTCATTTGAAGATACTTCTTTAATTCTGTTACACTTTGATTATCTTGCAGTGGTGACATCTAGAAGTTGTTTTTCCACAACTGTTTCACCTATAACTTCACAAATTGTCCATTTCAGTTTTAATTTGTTTGTATGTTGGTTCACATATATAAAGAGAATCAGAATAATATTTTCAAAGATAGTTTACTGATCTATCTTCAACTGCTGAGACTTTCTGATAAATCAAGCTCAAATTAATTATGGATTGGCCAGTTAGTCTTACTGCATATTTTTTGTACCAGTAAGTACTTATATGTATATACAGCATATGATTCACAAAATTATGGCTTTCTGTGACTAGAGATTGCTTGGAAGATAAAGGAGAAATATTTTAGTCTCTCTTTGAGTGCAGTCATAACTCTGTGTGTGTGTGTGTGTGTGTGTGTGTATAGCATATATATACTATATATATCATACGCACCCTAAAACTAAATGGTTGTGCTTTTTGTGCCTTGGAATTTTTGTCTTAGTCCTGTTAATATTGGTCAAGTAACCTAATCTCAACAGTCACATACTTTTTTAGATGTCTTAGCAGGCAAACCATGAGTTGATTTGGCATGGAGACTAACCTTTCACCCCTTGAGGTGGTCCTGTCAGAACGTAAGAGAAGGTGCATAAGTGGATTCGTGTGTAGAAGCTTACATAGTTGACTGTCTCTTTAGTGATTTCTGTGAGCATCACGTTCTCACAGTTCTCACAGTAATACAGCTCTGTGCAAAAGTGCAACACATTTATTTCAATGCTATTTTTGTATCTGCATTCTTTTTTGTTGTCTTTTCAAAACTAAGTTTTCTGCTGCATTCATATACTCAGTGCATAGTAATACAATGTGAATGTAACTAATGAAGAACAGTATCCTAATGGTGTTTTAAGCACTAATGGCTAATAAGTTGGCTATTTCCTGGCAGTTAATGGCCATCTGGAGGAGTTCTTAATCCGTCTGGCCATTAACTGCTGGGAAATGATTGGCTTGGAGGTTATTATTGCTCTTATAAATGACATAGACTTTTTTCCCTCCCACTCTCTTCAACGTCCTGTCACATTGACTTGCAATCCTTAAATGGTCTCCATGATGTGAACGTTTTTCATGACTTCAGATGTTTTTTGTAGCTGTCCAAAGTGTTTTCTGCATTTCACAGAGTCAAAAAATGTGATCTCTGCCTTAAACAGTCTATAACCTGAGGCTGCAATCTTGCATTTGTATCTACGCAGGAAGCATCTTGCATTCACATGACATTCTGTTTAATTGAAGGGAGTTCTACAATGGAAGGGAGGTTTAGATCTTTCAGATAAAGCTGTCAACAGCGTTATCTTGGCAGCAATCATATCCATTGCTAGAGCAGATAGCAGTAAGTAACAGAAGAATGATATGCAGGGAAAAATAATGGTTACAATGATTTTCTGTGTTATGAGAACATAAATTAACATTGATATAACTATGAGTTGCCATACTCTTCTGTGTCTTCAGCCTCCATTTCTTCTTTATCCGCTATATTTTAGATATGTTCTAGTGCAACATTTTAAAATTCATCTTTGTTAATTTTGACTGAATTATTTAGGGAAACCCATGTTTCCAAATTCCCCCGTAAGAATTTGCTTTGCCAGCTTGCCTACAGCAAACTTAATAATATCTTGAGATTGTGCTGAGCCCACTGCCTATCATGACCTGGTTGTTTTATTGGTTACTTTACTCCCCTATCCATCTGTGCTGATCTTTGTCTTAGTGTATGATATGGCCATACTGTAAGTTCTCTAGGGCTTTTGTTTTTGTATTTGTACAGGATATGGCACAATTGCATGTAGTCCATGCTTGAGGACCTAGATGTTACATTAATGCAAAGATGCTTGAGTAAAGTTGGGCCTGACACCTTAAGGATTTAGAGAGAGAGCACAGAGGAATTAAAAATAGAGTATAGTTGTGGAAGGGCATCTTCATGTTATGGTACATTGCTGCTGCAGGGAGGCAAAGGTGAGAAGGGGAAGGACTGGAAGGATGAGATGTAGAACAAAAAAACAGAAGCAGCTGAAGCAAGGTGTCAGGTGAAATAAAGTTAGTATGTGAATCAAACCCAAACACAGATGATTATCAACACATAGTTTACTTAACAAACAAAAGTTATCCTAGAAGATGCATTGAGTAGATCTGAGTGAGACCTGTGGAAGCAGCTGTTAGAAGAGTGGGCTGGTCCAACACAGAGCGTTTAAAGAAGCAAAACTGGAGAAAATCTTGGCTGATCCCTAACCAAAAATCTCCTTGACCACACAGCTTATAATATTCCTAGAATTATGAACAATGGATTATAATACAGTATCTGGATGCAAATTATCTGATTTCTCCATTCTGTCAAGAAACAACTGTTCCTAAGAGAAGAAGAACAGGGAGGAAGACTAATTCTTTTTTCGTAATGTCTTAAGACATGATGTTTCATACTTTAGTTACAAATTGTAATTGGGTGAGGAAGTTAAACACAATTGGAAATGCACCTTAGAAATTAATAAATAGTGCATGCTTGAAGAAAAGCATTAAATGAAAAATGTCCTTTCAAATATCATTTGAAACCACATGTTGAAAGAATTTATGACTGCTTTGGTATGCAGACCCCACTGCATTTCAGCCCCTCTTCTTTTATTTCATTTTTTAAATGTTGTTTTGGTTAGTTTGGAAATAAATTAGACATATACAAAAAGTTTAGTAAATCAATTCTGATGTGTAGAAGGAGAACTAAGTGTGGATATAGCATATTTTTCTTGACATATTTTTGTCTATTATACTTGTGCTAGAAACTACGGTGTCTGTTGGGGCAGCTGCGATTTCAATAGGCTGCATAGGTTACATGTGGCAATGGTTTCTTCTCATAATTAAGAACACATTTACGGATAAAACCCAGGGAAGGAAGGAAGGAATGTTAGGAGTGATAAAATTAACGAATTTTCAATGGAAAGTCTTTGAAGGGCATGAAATATAGGTAATTCTTTGTTTCAGAAAGGAAATTTAAAACTTCAGTTTGGTTCTGATATGTGTGGTTGTTTTCTTTAATACTGAGGCTGTGGATTTGGTTACACTGTCAAACTGCTTGCTAGGGGCCAGTTCATGAACTGGTTTAGCCCTTACGTAGGGAGCTATCTAGTGGAGGTAATAGAGACTGTATGAGTAAAATTACAAGAACAAAAAGAGAAAAGATGAAAGAGCTTCAAGTTTTAAACTTATTTAATACTTATATTTGTCTTATTTAATACTTACATTTGTCTAGAAGCACTGAGTAGCTCATAGCTTATAAATGTATACTTAATTTAAACTAATACTTGATTTAAATCCATATTGTTCCCTTTGGCCAGGAAAAGTGAGGCGTGTCATCTGTGTGCTGTCATCTACAAGCTCTTCAGAAGGCTTTTCTTGTCTCGTCTTTCCATTTTCCTGGTAGACACTGAGAAATCCAATGTAAAATTAGTTCATCCTGAGGCTGAATTAGCAATATGTGAGGAGGTCTTTCATTGTGGGAGCACTTTTTGGGCAGCCATGGAAAAGCCATCAGTGAGCTGGGGAAGTTGTGTTGTCATAAGTCCACTGTGGAAGCAGATTTCAGAAGCAGAAGACTCCAGTTCTAAAAAGGAGAGAGGAGGAATCTAGGTGCCTGAAAATTGGTACCTCTGTCCTTTTTGAGTGTGTCCAGAATTGTCTCAGTTTTGACAGAGCCAAGCAGCTCTGTACCTATCTTATACCCAAGTCTTTCGGGGATCCATAAACCAAGCAATTATCTGAGCGTTTAAGTGGAAGATTTGATTCTTACATTATCAGGATAGAAATTATAGCAAAACTGCATAGACTATACTAAGGCAGGTTCTCTCTTCCTGAAAGCATGTTGTCTTTTCTGTGGAAGAAGACTGATGTCTTCTTTTACCCTTTCTGAGCAAATGAATCTCATGTGCTTTGCTTGAACAATCAAACAGCATCAAGGGAAAGGGTGGAGAGTTTTTGGTGCTCTCAACCCAACCTATGACTTAGTGTAAAAGTACTGCCTGTGGTCAATGTAGGTGTCAATTCTCTCAGGCTGAAGAAGGTATTCAACTGGGTAGTCCAATAGCCTGAAGGAGTGCAGTAACAATTAGACTATCATATACCAGGGGGAAGGGAGTGGGGAAACACCTGCCGCCTCATTTGCTCCCTGTGTTTGAAAAGAGTGAGTGGCACCTTTGAAAGAAAAGAATGAAGGAAAAGCTCTTTCTGATAGTGCTGAAATTTTGCCCTCTGGGGTGTCTCTTTCTATAATTACCTGCCTGTGGCATCAGTGGGTACCCCTTTAGTGTAGTAGTGTAACCCAAGTCAGCACTCTTCTGTCATCATGGCTGCATGAACACTGGGTACAGTGACAACTGATGGCAGTAATTTTTTACAGTCTGAGCTAACACATCCACATTCTGACAGCATAGTGAAGTGACCACTTTCAAATGGAAAAGGCAGTGAAATATTCATGGAAAAGTGACTTTTTTTGTTCCCTAATTCAGATTAATATTTAGAGCGTCTATATGTACCTAATGACCCAAATGCTTATCTGAGTATTTTGCTGTCATTACTGATCATATTTCAATAAGTGACAGAATAATCAACATTGCCACTTGTGCACTCTATGGTCCTGTCAAAACAATGCTAGTGCTTCTCTTCTCAGGTGTAATTTCCTTAGCTTCAAATTCAGACTCATACACAGGTGTGCAAGGAATTAGGGCCTTTATTTTCAAAACATCTTTGGGAATGTAACAGAAGAAACCTGTTGCCTACATTCCCACATCAGCATGGGAACCTGGAGTCTAGTCTGTGAGCTCAGTTAATGAACTGTTAGCTTATGTTTACAAGCTTTACTACTGCAGGGCCAGGAACCATTCTGAATCCTGACTTATTTTATTTTGATGCCCTGATGTAAATGACCATTGTACGAACTGGAACAGGCTTCATAGGGAGGTTGCAGAGTCTTCATCCCTGGAAATATTCAAAACCTGACTGCACATGGCCCTGAGCAACCTGCTGTAGCTGAATCTGCTTAGATGATGTCCAGAGGTCCCTTCCAACCTTAACGATTCTGTGATTCTATGATCTATTCTGTGTTGTAAAGCTGATGTTCAATCTAATTCCTCTTGATTTTTTCCTAGTATTCCTTTTTTTTGTTCTCCGTTGTGAAACTTCCTTTTCAATGCATGTGGATTATGCTCAGATGTAAAACAGCTCATAAAACCCTTAGGATGGTATTTACCTCCACTACCTTTAGAAGTCCCTAGCAGAGGCATCCACTGCAGACCTGGTCACCCTAGATGCTCTTTATAGTAGTACATCAAGAGATTTTTAGGGTACTGTTCACTGGCCTATTTTTGTTGTTTATTTTAAGATAAGATGAATCATCCTGTGATGTATATGTCTATCAGCTATAAAGGGAGCCCAAAGTGACAGTTCAGATAATCCAAACTATTGGTACATTTTGGGTTATTTTGTCCAGTTTTTTACAGTGTCTTTTTATGAAGTTTAAACTATCAATCATTTCTGCTCACCTTTGGTGTCTGACCTTCATCCACTGAGAAAGCAAGATGCATGCAATATATAGCTGTTTTGTTATTAGAAGAATGAGGAATGAAATAACTTTGTGTTATTTTTTAGTAACTTCTCATCTGCTTCAACATCCAGAGCCTTTCTGAGATCTCCTTTATTTTTTTGTAAGCATTCCTTTTCATGTAAAAACTGGGCTGGAATAACACTTGTTTTCTAACTTTGAAATATAAAAAAACTTATGTTATAGCATTGGAATACACTGGATACACTTATTGGCTGTTCGTAGTACTAGATTAGGCATAAGCTTCACAGAACATTGCCATTATGAATAAACTCAGTTTACTTCATTTTTATCCAATGTGTATAAATAAAAAGTATACTGCAAGCAAGGTCTGAAACAAGTTATCTATAAAAAATGCTCTGTTACTTTGGTTCAGTGATCTCAGGAAAACTATCACTTCAGTGTTCTGATAAAAAAATTTGGTGAAAATGACAACTTTATACTACTCAAAGCAACTGCAGTATGGTCAACTGCAAAATCTGGTTTGGGAAGTTGTCACTGTTTGGCTACAGAGTCCTTGCACTCTATGCTGTCCTGTCCAGGCAGAACACAAAGTCTCCGTTGAAAGATAATTTCTTGCAAATGTCCAGTAATCATTGTGCAGCCTGTTAGCCAGGGAGCTCCGTTTGGTTTGTTTGTGGATCAGAACCTTCTGGTCAAAGGTAAGAGTAAATAGCTGAGAACAGTCAGCAGAGCCCAGGAAAGATGATGCCTATGATCATGTGATATTTGAATAGGCTCTGTTAGCACAGAAGAAGATGAAGACAGTTTTCCTTCTTCAGTATTTTCCAGGCAGTTATGCCAGCACTGTATCAGCTTTTCATTGTAGCTGTATATCAATACAGTACAATCTTGTGAAGCCTACTGCAGTCTCTGGGACATCCCATGAGGAAAATACATTGTAGGGTAGCATGGGAACGAAACAGTAATAATTTAGGGGCTTCCTTAAAAGTTGCATTAGCTTTGAATAGCTTTTAGACCCTTTGGTAGAATTGCAAAGGAGAAATATGGTTCTGTGTTATATTCTATGATATCAGTCAAACCCATCACAAGGATTTTTTTCTTTTACTTTGTCTATTAAATTCAACAGGCCTTCAGAAAAGAACATGAGCTCAGCAGCAACTGTTTCCAGGAATAATCTCTACATTGTTAACTTCAAAAAGAAGAGGGCTCTATCAAAACTGCAAGGTGATCAAATCTGGCAGCAGCTTTCCACTGAGGAAGAGATGATGGAAAATGTCTGTCAGCATTTAAACATAGGCAGTCTTCTGCTGACCTCTTAACCCTGTTCATTACAGCTGAATGGCTTGATAATATGACAGTCCTTGACAGTAACTAGCTTGGCCTCTTTTATTTTGTTTTAGAGAGGACTGATGTATGTTTTGGATAACTTAAATGTCTAACTCAAATGTACTTACCCTGTCTTTTTATTTGGGGGCAACAAGCACGAAAGGCTTTTCCGATGTACATCTGGAATTGCCTCTTAACTAGAAATGCTTCCAAATAATGGTAAGCCAAGTAAACACCCACTGGAAAAAAATATTTTACTGCATTAATATTCCTGGTGGATATTTTCATTGGTTTTATTTATTCAAGTTCTAGTCACATCACTTGCATGGATGAGATTGCATAATTGCCATTGATTTCTACACAGAATGTTTTTGTATAAAACAGTGTGATGTAACCCTTTGAACACTAACATTTTCCGTCTTGCCAGTGAGCATCAGGCCATGGGTGGTATTTCCTCTGATTTGCCTGTAATTTCTAGGGATAGGGGTAGTATTTCCAGCGGAGGGTAGTAGTGCTTAAAATTTGATTTAAATTTCCCTTGATCTGCTGCAACACTGAGTGAGTGGTGATAACATGTGCTTACTATAACCTGATTTAGTTCCTGCTTACTTTAAACTCTGTGGAAGATCAGTCATGTCTCCATATATGCTATTAATTTCTCTCCTTTTTCCCTCTTGTCTTCTGAAGAATCCATAGATACATAAGTACTTACAGAGAAACATGATCTTATGCTAGAGCTGTCAAGCAGAAAGGAGATGAGACTTTTCTCTATGACCTTCCTTTTTTGCTATGTGACATGATGGACTTCTGCTGAGTGCACATCTGAAACATACAGAGGGAGGAAGCTTTTTAAATATTAACTTCAAACTGTTCCCCCTCACCCAAGTGTCCCATCTGTTTTTCCTATTTGTTTTCTTGGCTCCATCTTTTACTTTGAACTTTTCTTTTTCTCCATTGCCACTGTATATTTATGCAGCTGACATTATAATTTCATTTGCCACAGCCATAGTGCTACTGCTGTAGAAATCTTCCTCAACCACTTCTCCATTTACCTAGGGTATTGCAGCTAACTTCAGAGGAACAAAAGGAAACCAGCTGGTTTTGGATAGTGATCCTACACACTGTTGTACAAACTGATCACTGTATCCCAGTAATATCTACTGCTATGTGTATTCCAGTAGTCACATCACACTTGTGTGAAAGTGCGTTCATGTTCTTCTGCTGAGGTTTGGACTTGCTTCCAAATGGATCCTTCCTTACGCAAAAAGCCGTTCCTCTGTAAATCTTACTGAGTGAAATATCTAACCTATACCTCTGCAAGTGTTTCACCTCTGTTGGAAATAGAACTCTCTTTGTACCTTCTGATCTCTCTGCTTTCATGCTACTATATTTGTCATTCAATTCTGTAATGGAACAATTTATTTCTGAAAAGCTTTTTAAGATATGCTTCGTATGAAAACTGTACATATGAAAATTTGTTCAATTAAACTGTCATTGAAGTAATGCTGTTTGTAGAACCTGACTAGTATATAGCTCAGTATTTCTTCAAGTCCTGTTAAATGGTAATGATAATCCTATTGAACAAATTCAGTGGCTCACCTGATGATATGACTTAATATGCAAGGCTAGTATATCATGTAAAAAATAACTTTCATGTTTGTAAATGACCTTTTTCCTCCCTGCTTCTTTCTTAGCCACATGCATGTACAACATATGTACCTGATCTTCAAGATGGACAATGAAGTCAAACACATATAGCTTTCCTAAAGGTAGGAAGCTTACTGTTTTGTGGAGGAGGGGAGGGAGGGGGGTGAGAAGAGGAACAGAATGCACTGTGTATGATTGTTCACAGGGTATACCTTTATAATGTGAAAAACATCTGCTTTTGCAATGTTCTGCATCCTCAGTGTTTGAAAACATATCAAAAAAGGCAATTACCTATGCCCAAATTCTGCTTCAGGTACAGAGGAGCACAATCATTGATGGGAGCTGGGTTCCTGTGCATGAGAACAAAGTATCTCTATTGATCTAAAATATCAGTTTAAGACAGTTCAAATTCCACTGACTGAAAATCAACAGGAAATGGAAGATGAAATCCCAGCCTGATATGCCTGACTCTGAAGTGTTGAACTGGAGAATGGAAAGAGCCTGATTACCATCTGGAGGTGACTTATGTGGAAAGAATTGGGTGCCTCACAAGAGAAACCATGGATGAACAGTGCAGCTGACTATGTAATATTTTCACTGCTTTCTTGATGGTGAAAGGTCAAAGTGTAGCAATAAGAGGACTGAACTTCATTATCACAAAGGATGCTGGCCTTGGTGAGAGAAGATACTTCCTAAACTTTGTCTTCTGTATAGAAAAGCATGTCCTTTTATTTATAGGAATAATATTTGTGTTCTGTCATCATTCAGAAAACTCTTAAGTGAGAGTTTGGGCCTTCTACAGCTTTGGTGGAGGAAGGCTGCTTAGTTAGTGCTGAATAAGCTTAACGCTTACACCTTTTGTGAGGGAAAAAAAGAAGCAAAAGTAAAATTGTTGGCTATCTAGATTTATAAGTGAGGAGGCATTCCAAGTACTTTCATAGATTATCCACTGTATTAATTTGAGGGTAGATATTGAATAGATATTTGGTGGAGAGAATTAAAGTGTGACAGCTCAAACAATACTATTTTTCCTGTGGTATTTCAAACCTCTTGTTTCATTCCTTCTTTGTTTAGCTTCTGTAGGTTTGTTGATTGTCAGATTGCAATGGGAAGATGAATTACAGATGCCAGTGGTAATCAGATGTTTTCATGTATAAATCTACTACAGACAAACTTTGAAACAGAAACAACGTAGGATTAAAATGTGTATTCACTTCACAGGGGCTATTAATGTGTCTACATCTTGATTTCATTTCTTTTAAAAAAACATGGTTTTTAGAGACCATTACTGTGTAGAGTGCATTTTTCATGCCAGTTAGTTCATAATAGCCTACCCACGGGCCAGTTTCAAACAGAGGGACTGAAGGGGAGAGCTGACAAACAACCTGATTCTGCAGATTTCTTGGAAACAGGCAGGGATGGAGATTCTATTAGAGCCTTCAACTGAAGGAGAGTGCAGTATGAGTACTCTTACTGTCCCCATAAGAGTGGGTAATGTAGGTGCCGTAAAACCATGGGAAAGTCTTCACTCAGAATTTGCACTTCTTCAGCATGAGAAAAGTCACACGGAGTGAATGGAAACCATAAATAAAGAGCAGCTGAAATCAAAAAGAGATGCATTTCCAGGTAACTACTTGTTTTAATTGTCTGGGTGATTCCTTTAAGCTAGACGCATCTTAGAGTTAAGCAGCTGGTCAGTGACTTTGCTTTCTCAGCACAAGAGCAGCTGAAGCAAGGCTGTGGGTTTGGAAGCAGTGCATTCTACATCACTGTAAAGAATCCAGGGCCCCATCCTGCAGCCCTCAATCATCTGATAAACCTTCCACTTTGGAACAGTTCCCAACAGATCATGGGCTAGTCACATTAGTCAAGGATTGCCCTCAGAGTTAGCATAATCTCAGTGGACTGATACCATGTCTTATCCTTAGAGAGTAAAATTTGATTTGTTTGATAGTTTCTTGTAAGATTTTTCTGCATACTCCAGCTGAAACTGTTATTGTTTGCAATGTCTTAAAAAGAAATTGCATCTCAGTCCTTCTTTGTATTGTAACTTTATAGTTGGAGTGATTTTTTTTTCTTTTTTTTTTTCATTTTTCCTTGGGTGTTTTATTTCTCTTGCAATATTTTCTGCATATTTATTATTTTGATGGTGGACCTGGTGTATTGAAGTGGAGAAGCATTTTGCTTTCCATTTGCCACAAAAATCTGTTTCCAGAATTTGAGGGTTTTTAAAAATATTTCTTTGACAATTTAAAACCATGAAAATGTTCCCATAAATTTTAAAAATTATGGTGGGAAGAATTTCCTGCCCCTTTTCATCTGAAATATCATAGTGCTAAACCTATTATCAATCTATGATGAATTAAAATTGCAGATGACAAAAACACAGATGAAAGCAGAAACAAATCAAGGTTGATTTATTTTCATTGCTCAAGGTGTGAGAAATGCAAAATCATTATTGCTCCAGGTGTGAGAAATGCAAAATCATTACACAATCACACACAAAGCAAAAGTATCAGGTCCTTTCAGTTTTCATAATAAGCAGTGCTGTTCATCTGATAGGCAGGGAAGGAAGCTGGAGGATGTTCCTTTAACCCGAAATACCTTTCTAAGAATAAATCCTCTGGGAGGATGCAGTACTGTTCTCTAGGGTAAGACCATCCTCAGAGAACTGAATTGACTTAACACTGTTTGGTCATTCTGCAGAACTGTATCAGCCAACAGGACTGTGCCAAAACCAACAGAGTCTGCAGTCTGGCTTGAGGAGCAGAGTGTGTGGCATCCAAAATCAATTTGTAAGGTAAGTATAAAAGGAGTGGGTTAGACCTGCAGTAAACAGATTTCAAAAAGGAAGGATTAGGTGGGAGATTTAGAGTCTATGGTGTTATTTAGAAATCAGACCTCGCTTTGGGAGTTAACTGCAGCTGGAGATAAGGTATTCCAAAAGGTCATAGGGTTTCCTGAAGTATGCATTTCTAGACTTAAAGATGTGGGAGCTGGAGAAGAAGTTGGAAGAAAATTATTGAGGTATACCCTTCATTTTGAAAAATGATAAAGTAGAAGCAGAAAAGAATGGCTAACAGGAAAAAGCAGGGATTTAAAAGGCATAGAATAAAAGAGATGAAATTTTTGAGAATTTCAAATAATTAAGCAAAGACTTTCAGTTCATGTTACATGCACACGGTACTAGGAAGTTGAAGGATTTTTAGCACCAGAGATATTACAATTCAAACATATTAATAAAGTGTTGCACAGCTGCACTCTTGAAGAGCCCTTGCACTCTTAATTGAATTTCTATATTATGCCAAAGCTACTTCATTTCTCTTTTTATTATAAGTGAATACTGAGAAATACCAATCTCCTCCTGCCAATTTAGTTTAGTAAAGCCGCATTCCTGGTGCTGTGGGGTCTCACACACTGTGTGCATAATATGTTCTGCAGCATAAAAGACTGTGAAGGGTCTTCTGTCATGTACAGAAATATGCAATTATATTTTCATGCATATAAAATCTGAGTCATGTGTAAATGCATGCAACAGCTCATCAGTGATCAGGTCATACCTTGTGTGGGTAATACAGTGTATGCTGGCATCTACGCTGGCATCTGTTTCCCCATAGTCAGCTTTCTCTTCCCAAAACTCTGATTCCTCCCCTTCTGATTTTGTGGGGATTATCTGAGAGGGCAGGTTGTCTGAGGACATGGTTTCAAGAAGAGGTGTTTTTGAAAGCATGTACATGATCTGTTAGTAATGGTAGTTAAAAGACTGAGTGGATTGTTGTACAGTCATCTGTGGATGACTGAAGGATGGGGAAAATTTATTTCAGTAGAGATTTCTCATGCCCAAGAACAGTGTGCTGGGTTGGACAATGTCAGTGCAGTGAAATGAATCTCAACCCCTTCCTACAGTAAAAGGCTTATAGTGTAATAAGTATCACAAACTTAGTACTAATACATGACTTTGAAACTACCTATTTTCTAACAGCCTCAGCTGTCTATGCAGAGACTGCCTTTCCATGTGTTGCTATGCAAGAACATGGCTGGTGAACTTACACCCAAAACTTGCTCTTCTTTTTTCCCCAGCCAGATGACACCGGTAAGCAAGACCCAATTATCTGCATATTCTGGGACTGATGCCCAGAGTGTGTGTGTGGGGGGGGGGGATAGAGATTTTTTGTAATTATTCTCTGCAGTAGTTGATAAAAAAGCATTATATAAGCCTTTTGGGGAAAGCTAGAAAATACACAGCCTTTGGAGGTAGCTCCAGGGGGTCATGTACTTAGAATACATTTTCTTAATGCTATGCTGAGACTCAAAAATAGCTAAGACTTGCATAATTCTTGGGGCAAACACATCCATGGTCTTGATGGATAGGTAGTACTGTGTAACTGAGCACCAGTAACTGAGTCAGGTGCATGAACGGGCATGCCATACTGGCTGGTGTTAGCTGATGTGAGAGCAAGATGTCATTTTTAACTCCTTTAGTACAGTGCACTAAATCTGCACCTTATTATAGCTTTATATCCCATTTGAAGGTCTCAAGGCTGTTTCTAAGAAAAAGCAAATATTCTGCATCTAGCAAGCAGGAGGGCAGCAAACAGAAGCAGGTATGCAACTTTACTGAAGTTACACAGGGGCAGGATCAGAAGTTGAAACTTTTTGCCTGGCTCCCCTGCCATCAGAGGAGATCTGCAGGGCTATCAAATGATTTCTTGCACACAGCAAGTGGAGGGAATGTAGAAAGTGTGGTCAACATAATTCAGTGGGATTACTATCAGCTGGTAGATTGCAGATTTGCTCCTGATACAGTAGTAGCCCCCAAAAAAGGAAATGTGATGTTAGCCTGTTAGCAGTGACTGAATGTTACAAATATTAGTGAATCTTATAGTTATATATTACAGAATATATATAATTAGTGAATATTATAAACATATGAATCTTTCTCACTGTCATATTCTCACTGAAAATTTGACACAGAAAAAATCCTTTCGTTGCAAAGTTGAAATTCTGGTAGCAATATCAACCTGACTTCATTAAAGAAGAAAGCATAGAACAATGTGGAAAGAATATCACCATACTTAAGACTTTGATTAATAATAGTACGGAAAGTCCTTCTAAAGCCTTCTAACATTAGAAAACTTAGGTCAATTGTAGAGTTTTGGAGTTTACCAGATATGTATGTGAGATTCAGTATAATACCTCTAATGACACTATTATACATCTCAAATAGTAAACCACAGCTTCTATTAAATGTAATTATTTCTCCTAGCAGTATAGCAGCATAGTTCAATACAGAACAAAAGCTGTTTTCTTACATTTAAGTACTCCCCGCTGCAGCCTGTATAGTAAAGGTGTGGCTGTTAGACAAGTGTAGTTAATGGAGGAAAGCTTCTAAAGATGAAAGCAAGATGTTATGCCAAAAGAAAGAGAATGAATCACATAGGAAGTAAACTGATTTACAGGGAAATCATTTGCTAGATACTAATGCTACATGATAGCTCACAGAAGAGAGAGCTAGGTAGAAAATCTTGAAAAACAAAATTGGTCAAATCTCTAAATAGGGTACATTATGTTACCTGTATTGAAACTATATTAATGGGAGATCTTTCTCATGGTGTTTTAAAGCATTTCACAAAGAAAGGGATCATTATCAGTAGGAAAAAAATATGCTCCTAATCGAGTAAACCAAGCAAGCTCTGGTAGTAATACAGTGGAAATACTGTGAGGAAAGTAATAAAGTGCATAGAATTTTGGCATTTATATTTTAAAGTCAGGGAAGGAAACTTCCAGATATCTATTATGAGGAAAAACAGGGCAGATTTAAGCACTTCCACCACAAAGAGATTTATATGTGCTTTTGGTATATTATATATATATACCATCCATTCATCTCCATCCATTCAAAACAAAGGCAGAAAAGGGATTTATTGGAAATCATTTCAGAGACAAAAAATATGTCTAAAATCCTAAAGGACTTGCAAAAAATTTTTGGAAGACCTCATTTCACCTTGGGAAAAGAAGGACATGTGGTTAAAATATTTAAATTAAGATGAAGCAACAAACCCAGATGAGCTACTTTGTGAATTCCATAATAAGTGGATAAGTGATCTGTTCAGTTATGTGGCAAAATAATTTAAAATGTTTCTAAGACAATGACAGTTTAAGAGAAGCAGAATAAGAATACAGCTGAAAAACACTCTGATTTTACTACATTGCTATAAATCTGAAGGAGTCGCTTTCAACACTAAAGACAGGAATCCATCTATACCTGAGCTGGTTACTCTAGACTCACCTTAGAGTCAGTAGAGGGAAGTGGGATCTTGAGGACATGATCCTCTTCATTCCAAAGGAGATGTGTGTGCTTGGTCAGATGAATAACATCCTGAAAGTGCTGTTTTTCTCCATTGACTAGAAAGTGAGTTTAGAGTGACAAGATTAGACATAAACTTCTATATTGTAGATGTTTAAAGTTAGATGAGATGAATCCCACCCTCGGTACCAATAATTTCCTTTGACATGGTGTGGTTGGGCTCAGTGAAAGGAGTTTCAGAGTTAGACTTTAGATTTTTTGATGCACAAGACTGCTAGATTCCCTGCAGGCAAACCTGGAAATACTGATTTGAGACTTATTCCACAATGCTTGTTCAGAGCACAGGTGCACATGTGTGCAAACATATACATACAAAAACATGAGAAGAAATAGCATATACACAGCAGCAGTTCTCTAACAGGGCCTACACATAACCCCCGCACACACACAAATGTACCCTTAAATCTGCCTTTGATGGAAGTGCTACATTCTCCTTAGGAAGTTGGTTATGATGAGTAATTATCTTGCTTACTTGAAGTAAGTTATAAGATAGCATTAAGAATTCCCTCAGTCTGCTGCACTGCTTCATTTGTGTCTGTGATGTTGGAAGCAAGGAGGAAAGACCCCCTCAGTAAATGTGGTGTTACTACCCATCACTCAGATGGTAGCTGTACCTAAGGGCTTACAAACAGCTCACTTTCCAAATGCGTGAAGTAACTCAGCTCAGCTCAGTTCAGTGCAGTGCTCTCTATAAGCTTATTAAAAATCTGTATACTAACCTTAATTTTTTTTATCTGACTGTATTTCAATGGGAACATGCTTTTTTCACACCAGACCTGGCCTGACAGTGGGTATGTAGGTAAGTTGTTGTGTTGTGTGTGTGTGTGTGTTTTTTTTTTTTTTTTTTTTTTTTAATTGAATTCTCCCTAAAGCTCTCTGGAAATGACATTCTTGCAAAAGGCAAGATGACAAGATTTGCAAATACATGAAATCTTTCTCTTAATAAAAGTAACAAAAGTCTGTGACTGAGCAGACCAACGTGTCAGTGGATTGACAGCTCACCATCTGCTTTCATTTCCTCTTCAGTCTTTGTTCGCATACTATTGATACTACTTTGTTTTAAACAAAAATGCCCAAAGAACAGGTTTATATTAAGAGATAATTATTTACATGTTTGGTATTACCTATCAGATCTGTTTTACCACATACTGGAACTGATTTAGGACCAAACCCTCTATACTCCTTTATTGCAGCAGACCTCCGTGCGTGCATGCTGTTACAGGACTGCGATGGACCACCCATGGAGAGCAACTTGAAGGAGAAAAGCTGCACCCTTGATAGTGCGCTTCCTAGCAAAATGACTTAGATATTGTATTGTGGCACTTGACTTTTTAGTGCTGCTGCTATTAAACAAAGATCACCCCCCTACACAGATGGTAATTTCAACTGTGAATTGTGGCTGTGTGGTTCATGCAGCCCACTATAAAAGCAGTGTCGATTTAGGTTGCAGTGCTCTAAGCCTCCTAATACCTGGGAGAGCAGAAACCAGATCATGGTGGAGAATTTCTATGTCTTTTCTGACTCCTGCTTGTTAAAGAGAGGACAGTGGGGCAATATGTGATCGAGGTAAGGATATCTGCACTCCTTTTTCATACCCACACATGCAGGAAAGTAAGTAGCCTCTTTGTAACAACTTTAGTTTGGTGTAGTAAGTGGATGATTAGGAGAACGCAGGGACATTTTATAGCTTCTACCTGTTCATGCCTGTAACCCTAATTCCCTTCCTAAGATATATAGAACAAACTGTAAGTCTGCTCAGTACTTCTAACCAAAATGAAGCAGCAATAATCAGTGTTTGAATATGTATGTTGTAATTTGATTGGGCTGCACTGTAGGTCTCAAGATACTAGGAATTAACTACTTGATTCTCAGCACTGGGGGAAGGGAAACGAGCCCACTGTAGATTAAATACAGTAGCCAATAAAAATCCTATTTTATGAAAATACTACAATTACACGTGAAAGCCAGCCTTTCCAGGTAGCTTTCCCTGTGTTTAGCTGTGTTTTACAAATGTTTAGACAGCTTACTCTAACAGCATTTAGAACTGCTTTTTTCAGTGAGACCCTTATGAACTGTACTCTTAGACTTTGCTATAATTCCTGGCCCAGGTTAGCAATGGAAAATATTTCTTATCTGATTTGGCGGTATTTATAAGTTAAGGAAATTTAAGATGTATTCTGTCTTTCAAAACTTATATTTCTTGATGTAGAAAAAATAATTGCACTGGTAAAGTATCAGAAAAATCTCCCGTGAACATTTATGTGATTGTCTTAGATGCCACTCTGCAACTCTTTTGCAAGAATTTATGTATAAATAGCAATGTATTTTACATATAGAACCTAGGTTTATATACCTAGGTTTTTTGCGGTATTATAAATAGATACAAATGTTGCAGGATGTTGTCAAAGCTCTGCCATTCAACCATGAAGCCAGAAATTGACAGACCAGCAACAGGGCATAGAAGCATGTTTATATTTATATGCAATGTGGTTAATAACATTGCTGTTCCTATCCATCCCTTAGAGTGAGGGAGAAAAAATGATCCCATATAAAGTCAGAAGCTCAATTTTTTGGCAGACTGGTACTAGTGATGTCTCAATCAGAATTCTCTGGAAGGACCAAGGAAAACAAATTGTCCAGGAAGTAAATTGTCCATGTGTTCTTTATTAGAAGGACATTGTTGATATATACAAACTGCAGATTACTTCATTTAAAATCATATATGTCACCCTGGAAAATGATACTTAAGGTTTAAATGAAGTTGATACGACAGTGAGGACCTCATGGGACAGTTCCATAGTGATAATGAAATGCATGCCATAAGATTATAAAGGCCTTATTTGAATAGGACTGTTCACCTACTACAGACTTCTTTTCTTCATCTCCTGTTCTCATTCCCCCCCCTTTTTTTTTTTTTTACTGTATATTAGAGTTCCTCAGCCACTTCTTACCCACAGTTGATGCAGCAACAGAAGATTTTGGACCATCCTTCATATCCAGTATTTGAGAACATGCCAAATGCACAGAGCTAACTCACAGGTGGAAGAAAAAAAATGGCCTTTTTTACTTTGTAAACATTTTGGATGAACATTGAGAAGGAGTTACTCTGAGTGTATTTGAGAAAGAAAGAATTCTTGTAAGGATTTTAAAGTGATTTTACAGAATTATAAATATTTCTGAGTAAAATCAATTTCAGTAGTGTTTTGAAAGAATGTACTAATTTCAGAGTGTACAACTCAGTTCATATCACTTCTTTTCATATTTAAATGTCTGTTTTATTCAAAGGTCCTGATGATGCTAAACAAAAAGTAGGACTCCATCACACAATGTATTGACTGATGGTGACTTGGGTTTGAGAACAAGGTAACTCTGCCCTAATAATTGTAACCTAATGGTTATTTCTTGATAAGACTTCAAATGAGAGTTGTTAACATTGTTGCTGTAATTTTGGGCTCATCACCTTCCTTACACCTCCCTACACCTCCCTTTTAACGTATAAATTTAAGAACAAGCTCTCAGATTTTCTGGATCAGAAGGATCCTAAATATTCCAAAATGCTTGTGCTTCTACTGATTGCTAAACGTTGTTTTCTTACATTTCATGATAAACATCAGTCCTTCACATTCTGGATTAATGGCAAAGTCTGGATTGGAAAGGGGATCTTTCTATTGACTTCAGCAGGAACAGGGTTTCACATGGGCTGATCATTCCTTTTAAATCTTGTTTGCAATTCTGAAAATTTAAGTTGTCCAGGATAAAGTCCTCCTTTTCCAAAAATACTACAATAGAACAACAATAATAGGACTGTAATTAAGATACTAACTGCTCTTCATGTGAGTTTGTCTTTACTATTGCCTGCTTTTCCAGCCTTGGGGATCATCTTTTGAGACTGTAATGGGGACATATAGTATGTCTTTTGGGGAGCAAAGTAGACATTCTGGCCCACTATGAGTCTTGATGGATCTACATCCTGTAGGGATCTTCTCATCCTCTTTCTGCTTTATTTCCTCTTTTGCTATGTTCCATTTCCTGTTTTGTTGAATTCCCTCTGTCATATTCAGAACAATAATGGGTGGGGTGATATGCATGGTAGAGAAATAGTCCTAACATGGAGTCCAGTGTGGCAGAAAGATTCACAAATTAATCTATTGAAATGCTTTTGCTGTATTTGCTTTGATCCCTCATATATCGCAGAAGACAACCAAAAATAGGACTGTCAGTGTTGCTCGGATCATAGGCCATAGAGAAAAAGATGCACAAAACATTTTTAATAGCAAACATTTTCTAAGCCTCAGCTAATCTCTTGGACTACTTGTGTACTGCTGGATAAAGGACAGAAAAGCTCTCTTCCTGAGGCCAAGGGACTTACATCCACACTGCTTCAGGCCAACCTTTCAGGCTAGAATTTAAGAGCAGATCTGCTGAATCCAGGCTATGTAGTATTTGGATAGGCATCTCTTCTAAGCTCCATGTGATCTTCCTGTGGCTTTGTAATAATTATCCATTTTTTAGGACTTTTAAAATGTCATTATTGTTAATGACTTAATTCTTATATGATGATTATCCTTTTAGCATGAAGCTGAGGATGTGTGCAGCATGCTTTGGGGCTTGGCAGGAAGACACTTGTGCATGTTTGAAGGTGCAAAGCTGGCTTGAAGACTATCAAAAAGCTCTGGGTGAGGGGAATCAGTGAATCCCCTTGCTACTGTTGTGTTCCTTAATGAAGAGACTTCTGGAATGAACTGTCACCAGAACCATGCCTGGGTGTTGTCTTGGAGTGAGCTAATTGGAGTGGTCCTAAGCAGGAAAGAAGATCCTCCCTTGAACCATGCGCTAGGATGGAGGAGCAGAGGTCCAGGACTAAAACTCTCTGTCTATCTCTCTTTTGCATTCAACAATGTAGAGGGATCCTCACTTGCCAGCCAACCCTGAGAAGATTGCTGGTGGGCTTGCAAAATGCCAGGCCTGAGACCAGACCAGACCAGAGAGAGGCATTCCAGTCCAGGAATCAAGTAATGGTCTTTTTAAGACAGAAAAAAATGAAATGAATATAGAAGCCTTTGGGAGACAATGTAGTGATACAAATGTAGCCTCTGAACTAAGCCCAGGAATGTTTCCAGTTTTTAGGTTCAGGTATGTCCTAGTTACGTCCCAACTCTGTCCTTGGGAGACATAGATATATATGAGACTCTGTTCTTCCTGTGCCCTGGTTTCTACAGAGAGGAAAAATCCATCAGGGGTCTGTGGAAGGGTTGAACTGATTTGTTGATATTAACCCAAAATGTTTTCACTACCATAGAGCAGAAAAAGGGAAGAAGGGGTGGCTAGTCATACTACATGTTAAAACCTGCTTAGTGTCTTTTACAGAGCAATGACAATTATTTTTGGAAAATCTAAAAATATTTTACTAGGTTTTCAGCTGCCCAAGATTTGGCATCTCTCAGATAAGGTTTGTCTTCCCCGAAGAGTGTGCTCTCAAATTGAAGACATCACAAGGCAAAGGAACAAGAGTTGAAGATTTAGGTATAAAGAAGGGATCAATTATTTTCTGCAGTATTTTAAAATGCATTCAAGATTTGATATTAAACCAATCATGTTTTTCTAATCTGTTACAGCAATGATAGATTCCAAGAAGTTTTTTAGATAATTAAGTTTTAATTTCCTTAGGACTCACGTCTGCCTGTTTTCTTTGGATTTTTGTTGTTGTTTTTTTAATAAACATTGTTTCAAAATCTAAATAGTGTTCACTATCTATATTATAAATTATTTTATCAAATTTCTCCAGTGCATGTGAGATTTACCTTAGCAGTTGATGTGAATTTAAGAATCTGTCATTATTTTACTTGGTACTTGTCTTTACCCCTCTCCTTTTTTTTTTTCCTTTTAAACAGCAGAGATTTGTTTGGCATTCCCTGAAAATCCTCCTGAGCCTAGAGGATTTTGTTATCAATAACTTGGCCAAAAGACAGTGATAGAGGCTGAAGTTATTGGTGTATTCATCAAATACCACCAACAGAGTAATTCTCAGATGGATAAGGAGGTCTGAGGTTAACCCTCAGAGTTGTCCTGACATTATAAAATACTCTGTGTAAAACCTTATGGTGTATATGGCCAGCTGGACTCTTATACCACTCAACACCAGGAATGGTGGGTGGTACATCAGACTTTCTGCATTAACTGAACACAGACGCAGGATCTGGCACTCAGTGTCAAATGGAGGGAAGAGCAGACAGCAATATGATCCGCACCAGAAGTGGGTTTGTGTTGGGCCTGAGAGCAGCAGGCTCAAAGGTGAATGCGACCCAGGGTGTTCTCTGTGCCTCTTTAGGACTCCTGTCCATTCAGAAGCTTTGGTGACAACTGGTGTTATGTACCCTGATGTCTTAAATACACAGCCATAGCAGACAAGTAGCTTGTTTCATATAGGTCACAGACCAGATGATGATATTCATTGGGTCTTAATGCACAGGCAACAGAGTTTGATTTGAACTATTACCTTAGGCATGAAAGCTCTTTACAAAAGCCTGTTAAGCAGCCCATATTTTATTGTTTTTTCAATAAAAAGTGCAGGATGAGAGTGACAAATTTTGTTTGTTAGTATATATTATTAATAGCAACAGGATGTAATAAAGACTGGAAGCATGGTTTTCTTGGAAAAGCACACAAGTGCTTTTGTCTTTTAAGTGTGAAAAAATCATCCTATTAGAGCCAGAGATGAACTTTGTAATATACACACTTTACAGTATACATTTACTTCTCTAAACGTCCACAAGAGAGAGAGATCATTAATTCTCCCCTGCTGATGTTAGGGAGCTGATTACTCTTTTATTAGCTTAGGGTTTGTGAATGTTAAAGCAGTAAAACCAAATGTAAATAATAAACATTTCATCCCCAAATTTTAGCTTGCATCATATGGGTTTTCTTTTCAGATTACTAAATTTTTACTGTAAATTGTCCTCAAATGGATATAAGGCCTGAAGTTAACTCTCAGGACTTTGCTGTCATTGTAGACCTCTCTGTGCATTTTCTCAGGGTCAGTTCTCTGCAAGGTCAGTCATGATGATCCTTGTACTTGATCTGAGGCCATTTTTTTAATATATGCATATATTGCTCCACAGATGTTGCTTCAGGGTGTTACAGAAAGAGCAGCGAGAAAATCACTTTTAAAAAACAGATGTATAAATGCACCCTTCTGTTGTCAGCCTCTTGCTCTCATACCTACTACAACATGGTTTCAGTTGTTTAGGGGTTGTATCAAAATTTGCTTTCTCTGAACTCCTTTGCTTCTTTGCCTCTGCATGTTCTCTCTCATCTCTTATTTGCCTTTCCTTGTGAAAATGACTGCATTGAGAGTGGTGTCTCAGTTCTGGAGAAATGTTGGGTGAAGCCAATTGTTTTACTGAATTTTTAATGCTGAAAGGTCCTGGAAAAAGTTTCAGTGCTTTTGATGATGACAGGACGAGACAGGAAGGTGAATACAGGCGGCTTTAAGCTATCTTGTGCTTCTGGCTTGGCCCTTGTTAATATTCCTCAAGGAGTTCCTCAGTGGCCTCAGGAAGCAGAATATTGTCACAATATACTTTGCCCATATGCACTGGGTCAAGAGTATGGGACTGAGCCACATAAAGTTCTCCTAGGTGGCTGTTTGTTTATCCCAAGGCCTCATCTCCCCAGCAGGATGTTAGAATTAGAAAGCAAGAAACACGTGAGCTCTGGAACTTGGCCAGGCAGAGGAACTTGAGGTATTCTGTATTACTTTTAACTAAAGACATTTTTGAATAGGCTGGATATGATTAAAATGGCAAAAAACAAACCAAAAAGGCAAATTTACATTTTAGGTAAATATGATCAGTTGAGAGACTGGGTTTTCTTCTGTGGTCCTACTGTGATGAATTAAGTCATGCTTACTATCCCTACTGACTGCTTGCTTAGGTTGGTGAAATCTAGGCTGATGTCTAAAATGAAAAGATGTAATCTTGAATCTTATAGCTTCCACTTCCATTTCAAAGCCTACCTGCTTCGAAGAAGTGTTTTGATGATTTGGGTGAGGCTCTCCAGGAACATTTGAGGGTGTTCTCATGGTAAGGACCACTTCAGAAAATATCTCTACATGAATTCAGTTTTCACTGACAAGGCCCATAATATGTTTTTGTCATTTTGACCTCCGAAAACACAGCTGTCCCTAGATTACATGAGTATCTTTTTGTCTAATGGATGTTTTATGATGCTACTGTAGTCACAAGAATGACATGTCAGATCTCCCTAATGTCCTGTAGCTGCTCTGCTGCCATTGTCTGTCCCATGGCCACTTGAGTTATATTGCCATAGGACTCTACAGCACTGGATAAGCAAATGGAAATGTTAAAAGCACATCAGAGTCTAAGATGTGTTGTTGCTGTTCACTATGGAAATACCTAACATTTTGTTCTGACCGAAGAGTAATTGACAACTGGCCCTACCTTGTCCTTAGCAGCAAGAGTGCAGAAGTGCTCCTGGTGTACAGGAGGAACAGAAAAGTTTCTTTAACCTGCTCAAGACTTTACCCACAGACTGCATGGTTAAGGATATTGATGTCATCTGCAGCTACATTTTTCTCTTGAGAAATTATAAGTTTGATATGATACAATAAGTGTCTATTCAGGTGTACCAGTTGGTGCAAGTTGCACATAACCTTAACTCTCAGGGTGATTTAGCAACAGTGCCGTGTATACTTAAGCACATGAGGACCTATTGTTATCATTTCCTCCTTGATAAGCATCCAAGAGTTCATCTGTTTTTGCTCTCAATCCATTCAGAACTCAGCAGTCTGGATACTCATTGTGCTTTGCAGTTATGCTTCCCTTGCTTATTATACAGTAATGGGTTATGAAGTGCTAGATTAAATGTAGGCATTGAAATATTGACTTTGAAGACATACTCTTGGTATCTGCTTCCTTCATGGCTGTATTTGTGAGCTGTTTCAGACATCCCCCTTGAACAGGTAGTGATCTTCTGACATACTTAGTTCTTTAACAGCAGCCAGTATTTTGGAGTCAAGCTGGAGACAAGGCCCTTGTTACAATAGGTGTCAAGGACAGCATTTGTTCCTTGGTTTGTCTGTCTGTCTTTCTCCTTTCTCCCTCCCTTCCTTCCTTTTTTTTTCTTTCTGTCTGTTTGTCTTTCTCTTTTTTGTCTCTGTCATTCCTCTCCAAAAACTTGTGAAGTCTTTTATCTTTTGCTGTTTAGCTTGCCTCATTTCTTTGTAGGAAGAAAGCAAGGACTTATAAAAGTGACAAGCAAAATAAAGAGTTGTGAAAGCCATTACATGCCTCTGTAATTAAAGTCTGATTATCTTTCCAGTTGTGGCCTCATTAACAATGATGTAAACACATGTGAAGACAGGCAGATACAGAGCTCCCATTGTTGTAGATTTGTTGATTAGCAGGAATCTAGAGATAGGTCTTGCTCTCTTGATTTGAGGCCATGGGGATTAGGTCCCTTAAAAGTTGAGTTATATACACACAGAAACACAGGAAGCCCTGCTATGAAACACCAATTTCTTCATACTTAGCCTAGCTCTGGGATGCTGAAGCTGTCCTTCAGCACAGCAACCATCTCCTCAATATATTTCCATTTCTCCCGGCATTAGGAATTACAAATATGAACTGGAAAAGAGTAATAAAGCAGCTGTGCTCTCCATGAGGTTGGAGTAGAGTCTTTCAAAGACAGCAGGTCAAAGGCGTGTTCATCACTCAAAAGATCAACCAAAAATGTTTGTAACTTTTATCTGCCTCTTGTTGACAGCTCTCTTACTGCTGCATACAATTAGCCAGTGTCCCTGCTCTGAGCTGTGTCTCAGTGTGGCGTGACTGAGAATTGAATTGATGCGTAATGATGTGGTTCATATTTTTTAAAGCTAAGAGTATGCCTGCCCTTCAGCCAAGGGTGTGTTTGCAGTTTGTGTAGACATTCCCTAGCGAGCTTTTATCTAGCTAGATTGGATATTGATAGCAGTTTAGTTTAGCCACCACAGCCTGGAGCACAGCAGAGACACAACACCCAGTTATTTAGCCCACTTCTCAGGCAGGTTTTTCAGCCTGCACTGAGCTCTAAAGTTGCTGCAGCAAGTAGGCAATGTAGCTGGCTATCTAATTTAAGGGCAGCTTAAGTGTAACCTTATGAGGTGAAATGGCAGTCTGGCCAGGGACTGATTCTGGAGCTGGCTGGTTTGCAGTTCCCCAGAGCTCCTCTCACTCCACTAGCACAGACTCAGCATGAGCCTGGCTGTTAGATCTGGCATATTTTTATAAGTTAATTTTATTAGTCAGTCCAGTTCAGCACTTAATGTGGTTTCAAGCATTCTGCTGTTTGACAGAAATTTCTGGTTCCAGTAGCTATACTAAACATTGCTTTACTTCAAAAATATTTTTTAAGTTAATAATTGTATGTGTGTGTGTTAAATGATTAACCTCAAATTGCCATGTAATTGCTGTGTCATAAGTATCCCATTAAGTCTAAATTAGATCCTTGTTTGCAATATTCGAGATAATTGACACAATTTTTCTTTTTCCATGTAATTTTCAAGAAAACAAAAGTTCTTCTATGTGTGGATTATTTAGAGGGAAAGTACAAATCCCCTCATAGAATCATCTTACAGATAGTTACTTAATGACATTAGTTTGGAATTATGTTAGTTTCCTGAATATTGTTCCATGCTTAAATTTGTGTAGAGTTCTCAAACGCAAATTAAGTGAGCAAATAATACATTAATTGAGAGTAAAGGCAATTATTTGCCTTTATTTATTTCCAATTTTAATTTTTAATCTGAGATTAATGAGTTTAATTGAAGTAAATTTAGGGCATATCCTCATGAACCTTCCATCATCTGAGCAGTCCTACTGATTTATGGCTTGTGCTTGTGTTAAAGGTCTGATGTATCTTGCTTTTTTGTTTTGTTACATGTTTCCCAATGAAGATGTTTTTTGTTTGCAGTGTATCCCTTTTAGTTTTATCTGGCAAATAGTGACACTGGTCACTATTACAGCACTATCCTTGGGTATCAGTTATTTTCAGATAACCAGAAGAACTGATTGTCTTATCTGAAAGAACTTCAGCTTGAAAAATATGAGTTATTCACTACTGTCAAGAAATTCTTCTGTTCTTTGTGTGTGTGTGCATGCAAGAAACATATAAGCTAAATATCGTATTATTTTTTGCATTCCATTCATCAGAGCAACCCTTTTTCTTTTATTTGCTGGGAAGCCTAATTAAAGAACCTGCAGTACAACGTGGTAAACAATTCTGGTAAACAAACTGTACTTGGTCTGCATGTTCTATCTTCCAAATTAGTGGGAAGAATTAAGCCAATGTGATTAATCTATTTGTAGTGATATCTACCAATTTCTGGGTCTTTTATATGTTCTTCTCCATCATAGAAACAGTGTATGAGTATGTTGATCAATATTTGAGATAGACTTAATTAAACCAAATTTTTAATGTACTAACAGGTTCCTGCAATATTAATCTATCAGCTACTCACTCAAAGGTGACATATAGTTAATTTAACAGTACCTTAGCCTTGCTGATGTCCACAGAGCTGTGTCTACAAAAGTAGTCATGTAAATAGTCACATAAATTTTAAATGCCTTTTTTTACAGTACTAGATTTAAAAAAAATTACAAATCAGCCATGCACAGAACTGAGTAGGTGTTCTGCAACAGCAAACTGAGATAAAACAAAAAATTAGAATGCAAATATTGTTCATTTGTGTTCAGATATGGAATGAAAACATAGGACATGGTCTTAGAAGGCATCTGGCTGGGCAACAAGTCTGCTCTGCTGCTGTTGCAGGCACCCTGTAGTATAATCTCAACATATTCCTGAGTTTTTAGCTTTGTCCTTAAAGTATTTAAATTGTTCTCAGTGCACCAGCAGACAGGAAAAATGGTAAGAAAGCTGTATGAGGAGCTGGGCTGAGATCGTGCTGGAGAGAACACCTATCCATATCCTGAATAAGAGGAGAGAGACAGGAGGGCTAATGAAAGGGATGGGGACAGTAGTGCAGATTGTGAAAGCGAGCTGTTTCCTGAAAGTCCATCATCACAGCTGCTGTGCTGTCCTATCAATTGATTCCTCTTGCTTTGCATTTGTTTTCATTAACAGCTTTGGGCTGGATTTAAAGTCCACTGCAGTCAACAAGAGGTTTTTTTCCCTTCTTTGTTAGCCTTTATGTTTGAGCCCTCAGGGAGAGACTGAATATTTTTTCTCTTTTGTCTACAGCATTTAACTTGCTCTTGTAAATGGATTTGATTCAGTGCCAGAGGTTCAGTTCAGTATTCCTGCCAAAAAGCCCATTGAAGCAGAGGTGGATGGATTTTTTCTGATGACTAGTTTGCTTGCAGAAAGTTGTAGGTTTGGTCTTTCCAAATGTATTCATGATTTGGGGTTTGAATTCAGTAAATAGCAGTGATGAACTAAAAAACAAACAAAACACTGGTGAGGAATTTCTCCCCAACATTTCCAAAACAAACAGCCTTGCTTTTCTAGTGCTAGATTGCTAAGAGTGCCTTAAGTACTTTTTGCAGATTCCACAAGGGCAAAAAGGCCATCATCACCATCGTCCTGATGTTGAGGAAATGACAGCCCTTGGGTTTGAATTGCTTTCTTTCTTGATTTAAAGCAAAGACCTGAGCTATACTCCTACTGTCAGAAACGTGCCTTCATTACTGACCTGTAGAATGTACCACCACAGGTGCTTTTCACTCTCCCCCAAAGCTGTTTTGCTTAGTATAACTAGTTAAACACTTATTGCGCTGAAGGGAGAAATTCCATAGCTGGTGTTTAAAAACCTCTGTGATGTACCTGTTTTTTTCCCTTGTTTCTCCCAGCTTATGAAGTGGAATGGTGACACTTGTGAGAGGGACAGAAGCAGATCGGCCAATAGCCGCAGGAAGCCTTTCCTCCAGATGCCTGATGTAGCTGAAGAAAAGGTGGACTTTCATGTCAGCTCTCCCAGGGGAGCAGGGCAGCTCAGGCCAGAACTGTGCTGGGGAGGACCTGTATAAGTAAGTATCCAAGTCACTGGGCTACAGGGCATGAGGGTATCACTCCTTGCCTGTTTTGTAAATCTGAGTCTGTGTTTCAATTAATGATCCTCATAAATGAGAGATTTTGATCTCATTTATTGGTCAGATACTCCCCAAGTTAACTTCAGGTCAGTAGCAAATTATTATTATCATGCAGTCTTGGGACCATTGTAAAATGGTTATTTTTTTTTGTTTAGTTCTTTATGCTGAAGCAGTACCTGCAAGGTTGAGGAGTATTCGTTTAGTTCAGCAGGGTTTCAGTTCCTGCAAGGACATGGATATCCATATCAGAAGGAAAGTGGGGAAATTAAATGAGGTTAAGGTGACCATACATTAGCATAGATAATATTTTAATTAAAAATGGTTAAATAAATAGTTCATGTAATTTAATAGGAAACTACAGTAATTGTCACAGAATGCCCTTTGTAGCTGTGGGACCTGTGAAACCATATGAATACCAGTGGCAACAAGGCTATGGGGAAGGTGTGACTGAGAGAAGCAAGTACACAGAAGACAGGAGCTATTTCACACCCAATTCAGAGAGGTGAAATTCCTACTATCCTTGTACAAACTAGAGCAGGGTGGGTGGGGAAGGAAGCCACCAGCTAGAAAAAATGGGGAATAGATTGCTTCCAGAAAACAGGTGACAAAAAACTACACTAGCAAATAATACATTTACATACATCATATGCTTTTAAAACATAATGGCCCAGTTAAATGACAACAGCTAGAAGGACTGGATTCAAATAATTTTTTCTCTGATGTCTGTTTGTGATGAATGCTGAAGAAATTATATAAGCTAATGATAGCTACAGAAATGTAACTAAGAGAGCTACTGCTTGGAAGTTGAAGGTAGGAAACCAGTGATCTGAAATTATTAGGTATGTTGCTGACTGTTTTATGTTAACAACTATAGTTTCTGATTCTGCAAACCATAAGCCATGTGAGAGTTGATCATGAATATAATATATTATCTGAGGGCAGCAATATACATTAAACATGCATAATTAGCAAAGCCTTTGTCTATGTTATCATTGTAAATGTTAGATCTCCATTTTGGTTTTAAACTGTGGAAATGCACAGAGAAAATGCATCCAGGTCTTTCTATTTTGGTGCAGAAATAATTCTATTTTGCTGTGATAAAAACAGATTTATTCTTTTTATATCTGTAGCTTCAGGAGTTTTCATTAAAAACTAAATCCTTTTTGGTGTTAAGGATAGTTTTTAACTTTCCTTTGCAAAATCTATCCAGAAAACCCCATGCCACAAAAGATAGAAGGCAGTAAAGAAAATGATCTTTCTCTTTCTTTCTCTTTTCCTTTCTCTCCCTCTCTTTTTTTAAGAAGTAACTTAAAACGTGTGTGCTGTGTAAGAACGTGTGCTGAAGTTTCATGTTTCAGGTAATCTTCTTTAAAATAATGGGAGTATAGATTGCATCAGTTAGTTTAAAAACTGCTATGCTATTGGTAGGGAGAAAATGGGATTAGAGCCAAAATTTGACTGTGTTACTGCCAGAGTCTGTATCAGATTTAAGACACATGCTTCTGCAAGCTTCCATGAAGGCTGTGAAAAAAGTTTTAATACAGAGTTGGATTACAGCTCTCTAGCTCAAAACATTGGCCATTACACTACTATCTTAAAAGGCTGCTGTAACACGGAGCACAAAATAGAGCCGATCTTTTGCATTTTCTGGACCTCAGATGGATTTTGAATACCTCTTTGTGTCCTGATGGAAGATATATCAACTTTATTAACTGGAATCCATACCTGATTACTTGTGAGATTGTATGTGTATGCATACAGACATATATCCATTTAAACCCTTATCATGATTTTCTTTCAAGTATATCTAAAAGCTACTCTAAGAAATGACATTCACTAGACGAATGTATAATTGTTTTGAACAGTGAAGAGCTAGATACTCTCATATGCTGGAATTCTTTTTGAGTTTATAACAGAAATTCTGGAAGCTTTCTTTTTTGAATTGGTGATAGAGAAATGCATTTCAAAACAGACGCCTCCAGCTGTATGACAACAACTGCGTAGTAACCTGTGGATCTTAAACATCAGAATGTACAAACTGTGGGCAACTGTGAATATTTTCATGGTGTCTTTTCTACATCTGCTGCAAGGATCTGATTATGAGAATGGATCTGTGAAGGTAGGTCATCTTTTCTTCACTATCACTGTGAGTAATCCAAATTGCCAGAAGTATGTAAATTTAATGTGCAAGGTGATGAGTTTTTTGCTGTGGTGTTTTTTTGTGTGTGTGTGGTTGTTTAGTTCCACAGATGTTTAGCAGCCACAGAGGAAAGAAAATCTTTAATGAAGTTTAATCCATACTCAGGGTTTAATATTTTCTTTTTGCTACTTATTATTAATTAATTATTGTATACTTTCTTCCTAAATAAAACTTTTAATATCAGTTATCCAAAATAAAAACCAAAATCTAAATAAAAATGCAATTCGGAACTTTTCAAATACTTGTTAAATGAACTGAAACCATATATTCCTGAAATAAAGGAGTTCATTTAACAAGTATTTGAAATGTTCTGAATTGCATTTTTTCCTCTAAAAACACTTGTTCATGAATTGTTCACTTGTTTGTAGAAATCAGAATTATATCTTCTTTTATTTTATTAGGAAATATTACCCAAGACTCTAAATTAAGCAGGTACTAGTAATAACAGAGCACATTGCCTGGGAATTAACCTTTCTTCCGAATGGCATACACACAACAAAATTTGGGGTGAAGCCTCACCTTGAGAGTAGGATTTTTTGGATCTGACTTTCTGAGACAATGTGAGAACATCCAGGACCATCATTTCTAAAAATCAGAACAAAAAGTGGAACAAGATTCTCAGCGTGCAGTATGTCCAAAACATGATTAATTCGGTGTGTGGTCCAGAACAAATTATTTGTTTTCCGCCAATGGAGCAAAACAAGTTAATACTTTTGTTTTCACTTCAGAAAACCTCCTGCTTGTAAGGCACACACTTGTCTGTGAAATGCACTGCATGTTGACCTCTGTTTTAGAAAAGAAATGCTAAGTTATGTGCTTAATTGCAGATTCCTGTTGCCAGCACAAGAAGTTAGTGGTGAGCGATGTGTGTTTCAGAATGACTGATGACTAACCCCTTTGCCTGCTCACCATTCAAAAGCTTTTAACTTGCAACTTCAGCAATCAGTTTTTTGAAGGCATTAAGACCAGTGTAATCAGTCTGTACATACATTACCTTCACACACTGCATGACAAATCACTGGTTTCTTACATGAAGGAATCACTTCATTTAAATCAGAAAGCAATTTGTAATAGAGGATATAAACCGTTGTATAATTGGATATGATGATAATTCTGTTTTCACATAGGACACAAGTTTATTCAGCATATTAATAAATCACTAGTTCGAGTATTTAACTGAATTTTGAAACCATATCCACTTTGCCTAAAATAAATGCAAGAGCCCTTTTTGCTGCTGCACCTAGTTGTTATGCAGAGTTTATAGTTTATTCACTGTGATAGCATTGTCTGTCCAACAGATGCACAGCTTTAATTGTTTTAAGTTAGCTACTGATGTCAAGTAACCACAGTCTAGCCACAGGATATTCTTGCAATATAATAGTACATCGCCATTTATTTCCAAGACTATCATGAAGGTATAGTGTAGTTCACACTATAAAGAGCTGTGTTTCACATGCATTGGTTGGTGATTACCAGAACAAAAAGTCAGTTTCTCTGCTTGTTCAGATTCTTTCTGTACAGACAGAGATTCTTGGCTGAGTTGTTGATTACTTTTGTTTTGATGTTTTATTTAGTATGTTAGATCTGGATTGTTTTGGCATTTATGACCCATGGGTTTTTGTGTGTGGGCACACATATACCCCACAAAAAAATCTTTCATGTTACAGTGTTTAATGGTACACAGGGTTACACCCATTCTTACTGATGTGCCTCAATTTTAGTTGCAGAACACAGAAACACTGCATTGTATTCACTTTTCATATCTTAATATTTTAAAGCTATTTAAGATCAATGGCAATATTGCCAGAATAAAAGCCATGAAGTCAGGATGTAGGTAATACACAATTAATGAGATACAAGAAGTCACACAGAAGCAACTTACTGTCTCTATCAGTTGTTATATTGGTTCAAGTCACTGAGCTCTACACAGTAGACCTGTAGTTTTAAAACTGTTGATGACTCAGGTGGTCAGTGTGATTATACTTGATATCGAGTTTTTTGGGGGAATTAAAGACTCATTTATCCCCCTTCCACCAATATCCTAAATAATATTGTGAAAGTTGAAAGCTTACTTACAAGCTGCCATAATCTAAGTTATGGTTAAATTTTCCTAACCCAACAGAAATACCATCCTCTTCTGGGTATTGGCATCTTTTTCCCAAATCTGCACCAGTCATTCTCTGCCCATCAGTCCCAATTCTTCCTTCCTGTCTCCCTAAGTGATCTCTTCCTTCACTTCAGCTTTACTGGCTCCCTGACCTGTGTTACCTGACCCACTGGCTTACAGTTGCAGTTTTTGTGCTTAGGTTGCTTGAGTGCTCTTTGTGCCTTCCTCCTTCCCACTTACTAGCGCATTGGGATATACTACCTCTCTCACAAACCCTCAGGAGGTCAGTCTTTCCCAGAAGTTTCTCAGTGCCAGTCTTGGTGCCCTACCAGTCCCTATTGCTTTCCAGCTCTGGTCTGCTTATCCCCACTCCCCGTCCTCTGCTTCCATCCCTAGCTCCCTGTTTTTCCTTTGGGTTCAGGTCGTCTTGGCTTTCCTTTTCCCTAACCCCAGTTTCTAATTTTAGTCTCCTGCAATACTCTCAGGCTTCTTGCCTAGGTCTTACCATTTTCCATCAGTGTTTATCTTCTTCCCCTTCCATGTTCAAATCTGATGACTTCCTTTTCCATGTTGCCCAAGCCCAGCAGCTTGAGGGAGAGGAAGGGAGCTTTCAGCTGCGTGGGCTGGACCTGTGCTGACCTGCAGCCACGTCCTGCTCAGCTCCAGGCTGGAGTGTGGTCAATACAGGCACAATCTACAGAGAGTTTAGCTGGTAAACTCCAGAAAGTCTCTACGGAACATCTCTGAGTTCCTGTTGTTCTCAGAAGTTATTACATTGCTACGTTGCTACATTAGGGTAGATTTTTACATATAGCAACAGAGATATCTTTGCCAACAAAGCCTCTTCAAACGTCGAAACTTCACATCTGTGATCCACAACAAGAGAATGCTAGACATTTACAAAGAAGAGATTGGCGGAAAATGTTTTACAAAGACAAAGAAAGAGCTTTATCCTCGGATATGGTCGAACCATTTTGGCTTTAAAAAATAAAAATTGTTAAAATCATCTTGAGGCAGATATTTCACGGAAAGTTTCAGCCTGAACATCTAAAGTCTGGCAATGTTCTAAGCTACTGGAACCAAAGTCTTATGATGGGAAGTGGTAGGCAGCCTCAGTTTGGGACCACGTGATCACGCAGGTATCGGACATGACTCTTTAACTGAAATCACGTCAAGATTGGCAGTAATCCCTCTTTTTCACACTCCAATTTTTCATTCAGGATGCCAGTCTGACATATTGACTCTTCAGAGAAAAATTAGATTTCCTCATGAATGTTTGGATGACTGAATATTAATTTTTTCATCAGGATATGTTTAAAAAATTCCCTGTTGAAATTGTGCCCTGACAGTCTCATATGTTTTGGAATCCTTCAGCTACAGAACCGCAAACTTCACTGTCTCTTTTCCTGTCTCTCCCCCACACATTTTTCCTCTCCTAAAGCAATGACAGACATAGGCTACTTTTTCCAGAATTTTAAAATTAGATGCAAAGAGCTATGTCCTATATTCATCAGAGCCGAGGCAATTTTGCCAAGAAAAGCTGTCAGTTACTTCTGTCTTCCAACAATAAAACTGCCTCTCTAATGAGGCTGCAAGGTCCTGGTCTTTGAGAATTTGGGTCTCAACCCTCTCTGCCCTATCCTGCCCCTTATGTTAGTAATAAAGTGTTAGGGGGGATGTAAGAGAAAGGGACAACTGGTAATGCCCAATTTATAACTGACTCACAGCTTTCAGAGTTTTTTTGCAAAGGTCTCTCCCTGTGATGAACTCTCCTTCTGTTCATAAGAGAGAATTCCATGGCTGATAGGTCTGAAGAGTATCATTGGACTAGAATTCTACTTTCTGGAAAGAAAACAAGGGGTTAGATATTCCTCTTTAATGGAGACATACATGGCTGCTCTCTGTTGTTCACACTCCTTTTTCACAACTAAACCAACTTTTTACCTCTGCACCATGCATTGATACAGCCTTGAGTGGCTATTTTTGCTCAGATAGTTTTTCTTAGATCCAATAATCTCATATTGCTACTGAAAGCTGGATAGGGATAGAAGATACTTTACAAACTCAGCTGGTATGTAATACCTGTCCACTGGCCTGCTTTGCCGATGGTGGGTGTGAAACTGCACTTCCCCATGATCTTCAATCCCTGGAGCTTGTAAGTGGAGAATGCCTTGCCCTTATGACAGGATGGAAACATTGGAGAACCGTCATCTGTGAGCACAAGAAATCAGAAAGCTATTTGCCTCTTTTTTGTCCTAGAGCCATTTGCAGTCTGCCTATACAATCAGAACAGACTTCTGGAAAGGAATCTGAACAAGTTTTAGCAGAGCTGAAAGGAAGCTTTTGTTTCTTTAATTACCAGTGATACTGCTGTTTTGATAGTCAAATCTACACAACAGTCTAATATCCAGTTGTAAATTTTGCTCAGTTTCTAGAAAAGGGATTCTAACAAATCTTCTATGTCATAGGTTCTCTTACTCAGCCACCTCTGAGAAGTACAGTCAACTGCACAACACCTAGACAAAGCAACTTTGAAGACTGTTGGAAACAATTTCTCTCTTTAAACTAGATTTTCATCCTTACATCCAACTTCCTTTCAAAGTTAGCAAACTTTTTGAAAGAAATATTATGGAATTGTGGTTTTCAAAAGTGCTTTATTACCTTGGCTTTGTGACTGCTGCTGTTGATTCTCTGTGATTACAATCTCTGGTAGGCATGATGAGCCAAAAATGTGTGAAAATGTACTTACAGCATTCCTGCAGATATGATTGTGCTTTTCCTTAAGGGGTGGGAAGCTATCGGGGAGGTTGTGAAGAAAGCCAATTTGTTCTGACTTTTATCTGCTACTGACTTGAGAAACTACAATGAAGGATAAGAGAACAATTCTGTATTGTTGCCATGACACAGGGCATCCGTCCTTGGCTCTTATCAATTTGGAAAGGAAGCTACTAACACACTGCTATGTTAATGAGAGCAGCTCTTGCTTGTGAGCAATAGCGAAAAAATCCCTCCCAGCTGCCATCCCAGTCCACTCCATCTCAGTAAGCATTCTAACGTCTGGATCAAGCTGTTTAGATTAATCAGACACAGCATTTGAGAAGTCTGTTCTGTCAGTCAGCTGCTTGAAATGAAGACAGCACTAATTAAACTTCGACATCAATCTTAGCTCACATCTGGAGCTCTGTAAAACCAACAGGAGGCCAGAAGGCAGATTTAGAGGGCAGTGGAGCAACTTTTTGTTAATTTGTTGTCACAAGGCAATCAAAACAAGCAATCAGCTCAGGCTCAGCGAGTGTTGCTTGTTTGAGGGCTGTTTTCCACAGCCTACTTGTGCTTTCCCCCCATTTTGCCTCATTTCTAGCCACTGCTGTGGTGGTACTGATGTAGGCTCCCACAAGAGGCAAACAGAGCTGGAAGGGAAATAGTCTGTTTGAAAATGGACAAAACTAGTGCAAACTCTGCCTTGTGAGACCCCTGCCCTATTGTCCACAAGTTTTGTTCTGTTCACTACTGTCCCCACTTTACACTAGATCTGAATAATGTTTACTTGTGTCTTATTGCCTCTGGACACCATATTGTTATCCATTTGAGAAAAAGAGATAAGATAGGGTTGTTCCAGGTGATAACTTATTCTCATAAAAAACATTCTACAGCAGTTTTTTCTAGTTATCACTAAATGACTAGGATCTGTGTTTCTTTTAGAGCTTTCTCACTGAGCAAGTTAGTCCAATTACAAAACTGACTATTGCTGTTTCTTGGTGTTCTCAGTTTGAACAGGTTCTGGACTTTGCGATGTAGTCCCCAACTGACTGTATTGTTCAGCTTTGCCTGTGGGGAAAAGTGGCTTGAGCTATTTTGCTGCAAGGGGACAAACTTATGATACCTTACTTATATGATGCCTTTCGTAAGGAAGCCCTTATTCCTCCCAGTCTTTGCCAGCCCCTTGACAACATCCACAGTAACTTGGATTCTGATCTACCTCTCTGCCTTCTCCCCTTCTCCACCTACCTCCTCAGCTATTTTGCAAATCTTATAATTCTTCTTGGGGGTTAGGGAGCTATGGCAAAATGCCTTGTGTGCTCATAACAACTGTAGGGACCCCATTTTCCCATGGGAAGATCAAGCAGAATTTGCCCTTTGTTCGTGTCCATGTGAAATATCTATACATGAATTTCTGTATCAGTGAATAGCAGAATAACTGAGCAGGCTGTTTTAGTTTGCTCACATTAAGAAAATTCAACTTTCTGAAAGACATCTGCATATTTATTCTATTTCCCCCCAAATGTGACTGAAAGTTTCTGACCACTCAGCTAGTGGTGCAACGCCATCTAGAGTCTTTACATTTCAACAGAATGATACTGAGTAAACAGCGGTACACACACAGTTGAGCAAATGGGATTTGGCCATGGGCACTACATGGGTTTAGAAAGGGGTGACCGCCATCCTTGCTATCAGGGTGTCTTTGTCTGAACCATGCTTTCTGATCCGAAGCATACTGGGTTAGTTTTGAGAATTCATTGTCACTGACTGCAGTGCAGTCACTATTTGCATGCAGTTGGAGAAGGAATGATATCTGAGTTGCGTTAAATTGCAAAAAGGTTGTATCATGTTACTGTATCATATGTCACATTGCATGTAGAGAATGTGCCATACAGACAGGCAAAATTTTTCACTTTAATTAGAAATATGACTCAGAAGCCATGTTACTTAGGATACTTTCCTGAACTGCTAGAGAAATATTAGTTAAGAAAAATCACAATTCCAGGAAAATGTGTGCATGTGATTGGGGTAACATAAGTTCAGACAGTACTGGCAGTTGCTGTGCTTTGTGAAGTGACATTTTGAAATCCTACCGTCCAATTGGCCAGTCACACTTCCAGAACATTTATTAGAGTGTCTTGGGTCAAAATCAGAAACCAATGAAAGCACTAACTGAAGGAACCTTCATCACATTAAAAAAATATTTTTAAATATTAAAAGAATCATTACATAGTCATCTGATTTAATTCAATTCTCTATTGCTGAGACATTCCAAAATCACTGTCCAAACCCCAATGCCTTCCAAAGAATGGACAATCATCAAAAGAAAGTGACTACAATCTGGATATGCTCTTCATAAACACATAAAATACATAATTTTTGACATGTGTGTCCTGTGATAGTGTTAGACAAGCACCTAACATTGTGTACTATGAAGCAGAGCTGTATAATGTGTCTAGCTATGTTCTGTATTGAATGTCATGTCTGCCTGAACAGATTATAGCAATGCAAGGCAATGTAAACAAGTGCAGAAATAAAGGTTCAAAAACATACTGTAAGATTCCCAAAGCTATCAGTAGCATTTGGGATGTATCAGCCAGTGATACCCTAGGCGTTTATGACAGAATCCATTTGTATCTTTATAGAGCAAATATACTTTGCATGGACACCATAGGAGGGGCATAAAGGTAATCCCTTGGTGTAGATGAGTAGGCATGAAAAAGAAGAAACTCTGCATCATAGCAGACCTGCTCTTTTTTTCCACCTTGTTTTTCTATCACTGCCAACAAAATACACAGTGAAGATGTTACCTTCAAAATTGTACTTTGCCTGCTGTGAGGGTGTTGCCCATGAGAGCCAGAAGACCTGGTTGTGGGAACAGAGATTTGCTTAATGAGAGGGTGAGCTGATTTTTGAAACCTTTGCTGGCTGAAAGCACATGCCTGTCTCCCTGCTTTTGGTGTAAGGGTCTAGCTGGCTAAAAGTATATAGTTGTGAGAGTTATTTTGATAAAACATCAGTCTCTGGCTGCTGTAGACATGAAAATGAAATTGAAATAATCTGAGCAGATTTATGCTTTCACCTCAAAATCAAGCAATTTTCTGCTGTTTTAGTCCTTTGCTTTGAATATTTTGATTCATTCAAACCAACTGAGGATTTTGATAGTGTAAGCATAATACTACAGTGAAACAAGTCTGATCTATGTTTGCTGCAGTACCACAAGAGATCTAATTCTAGTTGGAAAGGTCAATCAAAATATAAAGCAAGTGTTCTCTTCAAGTCATAGGGTAGCTAATATTATTTACTTGTGAAAATGTATCATCTTCAGGTGAACTAGAGGCCATTTTGTCACCACCTCGACTACTAAGTTTAGGAAACAAGTAATTATGTCTCCTATATTCACTAGGAGTGAGGCTGGAGCCTGGAGGTGGGGAGACTGGAGTGAACTTTCTACCATGCTGAACATCAAAGGTAGAACAGTCTAGAAGTTGATTCCTTTCTCCAAAGTTTAGGATGCTGGTCAAATGATATGCTTACAAGGTTTTAGCAGAAGAGGCCCTCAAACATCCTCCCTTCATCAGTGAGAAATGTGACATTCTCAAATGAATGTTCCCCCGCTGGTCCCCTGCTCCCTCATAAAATATCTGCAAACGTATTACTTTTACCATTTTGTGTTTCTCCCAAAATCATACGCAGGGTATCTGTGAGCCTTCCATTTCTGTGCTCTGGCCAGTCTCCGTTGCTCTTTGTACAGGACAGGCCACTCTGCAATTTCTCTTCCAGCAGCAGTGACACACTGCACTGTAAGATGAGTGGCTTGATCACATGATCACCCTTTTCTGACAGTATGCATGGTCAAAGCAGATACTCTTTAACTCCTGAGGCAGGCTGGTGGTCTCTCTGAGGCTTTGGATGGGGGAAGAAAAGCTCCTTCTAGTGCCAGCTCTTCAAACCTTGAGCCTTGGCTGGGGAAGCAGGCACTGATAGGGAGACAGCTGGCATACAGGCCTTCCACTCAGAGTACCATTTCCTCCTCTGCAGGCACTGCTGAAGTAGCTGGCTGAGCCTTACAGGCACACGATGCATTTCTGACACATGCATATGTTTGCTGATAGGAGATAAATGGAGTTGCCATTTGATGCAATTGCAGAAAAGGCTGTAGTAGTAGGCACATTCCAAAAGTGCAAAACATTAGCAGGCAAATCAAAGCTTCAAAATTTCTGAGAGGGCTTTTGAAAACAAAAAGTGCTACCTTGGTACTTTGCCTCCAAGCCCAAAGAAACCAGCTTCTTTGACTATCATAAAACTATGTCTGATGCCACCCTAGGGTTTCTCAACTGTAACACAGTCCTTAACTCATTTTATATTCAGTGAAAGACTGTTTAGGCCACTTCCAGCCTTTTAAAGAAGAAACTCAGCCTAGATGCATATTTTCTGCAACCTACTTGGACAAAATAGCTGTACTCTTCCAAGACAGTCTTTGCTGAGGAAAGCATCCTGTTATAAAATGAAAGCTGGAAGTCTCCCTCACAGACCCAAAGTTGTCTCTACCACAGACAGCATGTCCCTCCAGATTATTAATGCTGTAACTGTGATGACAGCCCAGATGCATGCCCCGTTGTCTGGATAAGACAGTGCATTGAGAGAGCTTGAACTTTTTTGTAAGGTATTGGAAAAAGTTTAAGTAATTGCTTAAACAATGACCATTTGAAGGTAGAATAAAGTACTGCAAAGTCATGAAACTTCTTTCATGCTTCCAATAATGATGGAGGAGCCCACAGTTGTCACTGAAAAATCCCATAAGAAGCCTATATGTTTCAGAGAACGATGTTACTTGGAAGCCAAAATATCTCATTGCTTTGTCTCTTCACGGTGACATTCATTATAATTAAAATTAGCTTAATAGTACTAATGATGTTAGACAGTAATGCACCCAGAAGAGATAGAGTTGGTGATAGGCTTAATGTATTCAAAGTTTATAGCTGACAGAGAATCAAAATTCTGATTGTAATGGAGCTGTTGAAAAGTAGATATTTTTTCTCTCCTCAAAAATGAAATACAATGGTGATAACAAAATTACCACAAGCTCGTTTGTATCAGACGTGTTAGAGTCCTCACACTGAATGTTTATAGGGTGATGCTGTTGGTTGTTGATACAGCTGTAAGACACTTTTGCAGGTCTGATGCTTTCAAACTGTACAAGATTCTCTCATGATTTTATTATCCCTTATGCACTACCCCAAGTAAACAAGATACTGTATTATAGGCAATACTTGTTATGATAAAACTTGAGAGTGGTTAGACCCTTGCTATCTCAAAATCATTAACTATTACTCTGAGCAATATTTGCTATGTTTCCTGGGTACTCCTTTAGATGAATGCCTCCCTCTGTTGTCTTCTACTTAGGCTGTAGACACCAGAGCAGAGATCATCTCTTTATTCTGTATATCTGACCCCATACCATTACCCCCTAGGAACCACAATAATGTTAAAAATAGTAATAATAATCATGAAATTGCTCAAAAAGAGTTCATATGACTGCAGAGATTCCACACAAGCTTGTCATCACCAAGGGGGAAATGGTCAAATGGTCAAATGAGAAGCCTTCAGGCACCAGTTAGATCTTTGTGTTGGCTTCACAATGGCAGGAGTAGACCTGTTGTCCTGACAGAAGAGAACAAGACTTTTTCACAAGAACTCTCTTGCAGTGTAGAGGTTCTCTGGCCAAACCGGCTCACAGTCTGTGCTGCAAGCCACAACACAGCTGAGCAGTTAACCCATGGCCTTGAGGCACGGAATGAAATGGTTTCCTCTGTCTAGCAGCTGCCAGTGCTTTCCTCCAGCTAGTCACAGGCCATTCAGGCCTTGGTGCAATTGTGCTTCCCACTCATTTATATTTGTGTCCCTGAGAAAAGTTGACTGATGTCCTTCATACATGGCCTGGGCTTTGGATAAGCAAAGGGAATTTTATCTCATTTCAGTTGAGTGTGATTGATATCGCCTAACCACAGCTAAGCCAGAGACCTGTAGACTCCTCTTGCAAAGTCAATGGAGAGAAAGAAAAAGTTTGGGGACACAGTTCTTCAACAGACTTTGCAGCAAGAGGAATATGCACCCAATGGACCTATTTTTCTGCATTAACTATAATGAGAGTCTCGGATAACTAGTTCATATATTCACTCAGGTGAATGATACCCATAGGATCAGATTTTTTTATGACAATAGTGTTGCAGAGAGACTTAGGCACTTTGTATCTCTGCAATTTGAGCCCATAACAATGACCAGCTCATACACTGTCCCAAAAGCATTGGAGGAATGCATCAGAGAAGAAAAGGAGGCGTTATTTTCAGGTGTAGCACACACAGCAGCAAAGTTCCATAATATTTTGATGTCATGAATCATATACCTAGTATTTAAACTGGATGGGGTCTAATTCGGAGAATAGCCTTCAGGCAGCAGTGGAATGGGGAGTGTATTAGTTCTTCATAAAAAAAACTTATGGTTGTGTCATCTGTCTCCTACATGATTTCTCTTGAACTGAATGTAGCTGCTACTGCAGCATCAAGCACATGATACTCACATTAAAGCTTCAATATGTTATGTGCTGCCAGTACTGCCTGCCGATGTCCAAGTGCCTCCAGTGTGTGATGAACCCTCCCCCACTAAATTGGTTAATTTTGAAAGATAACTCAAACCTATTTTGCCATTTTTGTGAATCAACGGCATTCAGAGAACCATCGCTCTGTGTTATACAGCTACAATCTGGCAAGATAAAGCTGTTGCTCTTTTTATTGCTGGATCAGAAAACGGTGCAAGGTTATTGAGAGGTTTCTTAATCACTTGTCTTGGCCCTAGACATAGTGATAATGTTGAAACTTTCCATTGGTATTTATGCAGTGCTTATCACAATAGTACCTCTGACCCTGACTCAGGAAAGCATTCCTTTTCAGGAGAGCGCTTGCCAAGACCATCTGTGACACACCAGAAAGAGTGGAACCTACAAAACTTTTATTACATACTTGGGTTCTGCTGACTCACTCAGACATTGGTTTGAAAAAGATAGGATACTTTTTCTTAGGCAAGAAACCTAGGAGCTTGTCAAGCATCAGGAAAGGTACAAATTGCTGAGCTGCAACATCTGATTGGAGGTCATCAATACTAATTCTCGAGAAGTGGCTCAGCTTGAACAATGCAGACTATGCATGAGAGTGTGCAGCTCTATGACATGATGCATAAGCCAAATCTTTGACTAGCATAAATCAATGGGGTAATGAACTCAGTGTCTGATTTAAACCAGCTTCCAAGGTGGGAAAGGCCACTGAATGTACCACTGATTTTTCTCTTGTTTCTTTCCAATGCTAACTACTTGTAGGGTTTTTCTGGCATTTGAGATCGCTAGGAAGAAGATAGATAGTCCTGTACGGTTTCTTTTGGAAGGATAAAAGTTATAATTATCCAAAAATCACAACGCTAACCCATGTTATCATTTCCTGATGTCAGTGATGTTGCTCATAGCCCAAGTGCAGGGAAATAGATTATCCTCTTTGAGTTGAAGAATGGTTTTGGAAAATATGGAAGGTCAGTGTTGCGAAAAACATACAGCTCCATTTAAATACTAATCTGATTTTTATGTCCTGGTATGGGATTATTTCTTATATTTTAAAAAATAATATTAAAAAAGCAGTAAGCTCAAGAGGTAAGGATGAACTACTTAAACCTATTACTTCTGCTTTGCTTTGATATTGGTATTGACAGGTTCTTAGGAAACCTTTATTGCAGGCAATAGCATATATATTTAGTCCACTGCAGGGTGTACATTTGTGGGCATTTAAAGTTTGTGACAGTTGGAGCTTTCCAATGACATGGCTCCAAAGGTGATTTGTGTATTTTGGGATCATGTGAAGGAAGTTGTCTTGCCCTTTGCCAGTGTCTCCTTCTCTGTTTTGTCTCTTTCCCAAGCCTTAATGTAGATTTTAAGCTTTTGGAGGCCAGGTTCATCATTTTGCTATCTACCTGTGTGAACGCCAAATGCAGTGAGATCCTGTTTCCCAGCTAGACTGCAACCATCACAGCCTACAACTAGTGGTGACAGCTCATTCCAGCTAACTCCTAAAATATGGGCAGACCTAAGGGAAGGCTAGTGAGGGCATGTTGAGGAAATAAATGACATGTTCTTCCACACGAGGAGGTTGAACAACTCAATGTGAATTAAGTCTGATTAGACTCCCATTTGGCTCATCTCTTAAAACTGAATATGGAAGAAGGAGTAAACATAAATGATATAAAAACACAGTGGGATCCATGCACTAAAAGACAACAAGAGCAGAATGGAGGATGTTGCAGGTGGACTGAAACTGAGGAAGGCAGAGAAGGGGCATGTGACACTGTGACAGGGAAGAGAATCTGGAAGGAAGGAGTGTAGTTATCAGAGAAAGCCTAGAAAGGCAGGTAGGCGTATCTGAAAAGTGGGAAATATAACGTGCAGATGGCTGCAGTCAGAAAGCAGCTCTGTTCCTCTTGCTTGTTCTGGGGAGCTGGATCTCCCAAAGATGTGAGTAGAGCATTGACCTCTTTGCATGCTTCCCCCTGCTCTGCAGCTGAGTAGGGAGCTCCTCTCCTGTTTGAATACTGGTTTTAACTGCTGTCCACTTCATAACACTGTGGGGGGTAATAACGTCCTTGATCATCACCCAAGGGGTAGGTTTGAGGTGCTATCAATCCTAACACCTTCGTACAATTTCACATTTTGAAACATCTTTTTGTCTTTCTGTGCAAGTCTGCACTCTTTTAAGGGGAGCTTTCCTGTCAGCCTTAAACAGAGCTTGAATTTAGACTAGCACATAAAAGAAATGCATGGTACTAGCAGCTACACGGTACTTCATATATGGTATTATCTGAGACCATTAGTGTGTTTTCACTTCATACTGTCCTTCCCAAAACAGGCTGACTAGAAGTGTATGCTTCAGAAAGATTTTCTGACCACCTGCTACTGAGTGCTGCAGTGCCATAACAACAGAGTGCTTGACTGAAGAAGTTTAGTCTCTGCTATCAGAGGCCTTAGTGCTACACCCTACTGGGGGAATTATTGTGTCTTCCACATTTTCCCTTTTATAAGGTTTTATTTTTTGATTGCTTTTAACTTGTGGATAACAACCTGTACAGTCAAAGTGTATAAAGATGGGGAACATCCTTCTAGACGCTAAACACTCTGTCAACGCCCTAGCAAGTGTTTAAACACACTTTTTATATGAAAGTATCTGAATAGGCCCAGTGAAGCCAAAATAGATGCGTAAGGCAATATTCACAGTTTGCATTTTGGCACTTAAGTAGATTGGAACAAAACTATGTGCTTCTCTTCAGACATTTTATACTCCAGATAGCTGCAGCAGGTTTGCTGCAGTTTGACCAAAGATTGACAATACAGACAGACACCTCATGAAAGCTGGCAAGCTGTGGCTTGCTGGGCAGCCAGCAGAAAGACTTCGGATGTGATTTCATCTAAGGTAGGTCAAATGAATCACACACTAAAAGTGTCTATATTTCTCTGTCTTGGCTCTAGAGGGAGCTGAGGGTAACTAGCTCACAAGATAGATATCTACATTATAAAAATTTACAATTATGTGGGATTCATCCCTTTTTTGAAATCTATGAGTACTCTCTGTTCAGCATCCTGCCTAGTGTCAACAGTACTCAGGGGGAGAGAGTGCTCTTTATCTCAAAGCTCTTGTCTTTGTGGGAGAGTGTGTCTGGAAATTCTGTCTCAGATAGGGATTCCTGGGAAGAAGCTATAAAATCAGCTGTAAAATCTGTTTCATCCAAAGAGAAATCAAATATATAAAAAAGAAACCCTACTAGTATGGGATTGTGCAGGTAGGCAGCTGGCTATCCTATCAAACCAAAGAGCTTGAATAGGTGTTAGGAAACATGGAGAGAAGGTAAAGAGAGAACAGACAATAGGTTTACTTCAGGATTAAATAGCCTAGGCAACACTGAGCAGAATTAGTATCTACAGGGAAGTGATAACTCAGTTCTAAGGGCTCTATGTGAGATTTGGATAATCATGGTTCGGTTAATGAGAAACAATTTCTGATGACTGTAAAGGGAACACTGCTAATGAGCACTGCTCATTCTATTTCCTTTGACTATACTTCTCTAGTTTCCAGTAAATGAAAAACAGTACAAAAAGAGAAGGAACAATCTACATATATAGGCAGGTTTTGTCAATACAACTATAATGCATCAATATCAGAGGTACATTTTTTTAAGTTTGTAGAAGTCTTGCAGTTCAGTTGGTGCTAATTATTCACATTCTTTCTGGCCTTTTTGTTCGTAAGTATTGAGATGGGCTTTCCAGTTTTCACTACATATGAAATATATGAGAAATCACTCTCAAGTGAAGAGTGACCACCTCTATCATGGAAGCATCATGGCAGCATGCTAGATTTAATGTTCTGTAAGAGCTTAAAAGAAGAACAAATAACTTATTCTGAGCTAACTGCATAGGGAATTTTAGGTCAGTGAAAGGTAATTACCCCGAAATGAACTTGGCCAGAATGTACAAGCTGACATTTGTGTCATTGCAAAATAAATGCCACAGATGTTTTAATAATGAGTAACAGATGTGGTCAATGCCTGGGTTTTATATCTCATCTAAAAGACTTCCTCTAATTGGTGATCATTCCCCCAACCCCTTCCCCAACATTTTACAGAGTATTAGCTTGCTACTAGTTCAGACTGCAGACTACTACCTACTGAATCACCAACTTCCTATCTTGCAGCTTTGCCTTTAAGAACTGGCATTTTATTTATGAGAGCTGGCAGTGCAGCCCTTTATTTGCAAGGCAAAAAGTACAGTCAGCTGCACTACCAAAGAGTACATCTGAGAGCACCAGCCCAGCGCAATATACCCATTCACAAAGATAACCTTTTACTTGGGTTGGAAGTAATAGTTTCCACCAGATCTGGTGAGTCAGTGGAAATAAATACTCAGTGCCTTGATAAATGCACAAACTCAGATGTTGGAAAGCAGCAGCTGAGGAAATAAGTATTACTGTGTGGTGCCCTACAATGCTAAGTTTCTGTTAAATGGGTATTTTTAAAATGGATAAATGACTTCAAATTCATGGGGTAGGTCTTTGCAGGGAGCATCCTACCTTGGGAGTGCAGACCGGTCACTTTTATCATGGAGACATTCAGGGGACATCTGTCCCTTAGGAGAATGCAATGACTGCACTGACACCGCTGTACAGCAACAGAGCTCAGGCAGGGCTTGAGGCCATTTTACCTGACATAGGGGTGGCCCAAATGGTAGTTGGGATGGGAAGTCATAGATATAGCCTGCACTTTACAGCACGTTGAAGATTGTGTTTACCTGCCGTGTGGATGGACCCTCATACTTGGGGCAGCTTCCAGCTATATCACTTGCCCTTTCAATGATGTCACATGATTGGCATCAGAGTTTTTCTGGGAAGGCCCTAAGGTAGCCTGCTGCAAAGGCACATGGGTTGTACTTGCCAGCTGAACTCATTCAGGTTGTCTGCAGCAGTGACCTGGGATTCATGCCGATGTGACTGGCCAGGTCAGGCACAACGGAGTTGTGGGCAGTGTCTGCCAGGTTCCCCAAGGAGCAGGGATACAAGGACTGCAGCCTGCATTTTTCAGTCAGCTTTGATGACCTGTGATGGATGAGAAGTGACTATCTCCCCTTCCCAATTCATGAGGGCACAAATCCCGCAGACTGGTCTGACTCTAGGCACTGTCAAAAATGGGAACATCCCTGTGTGTTCCTGTTTTCCCAGATTTTTTCTGTTGTCCTCAGTAATATTCTGCCTTTTGTACATGTGCTCTGTGTGCTGCATTATGGACAGGCTGCAAAGTACTGCCTTTCTGACGTGGCCCTTTCCTTCCAGAGGACATCTCTGTCAGCATTAGAGCGGTCAGAACAGCAGATCAGGAGAGCATCCAGCCTGGAGGAGCTGCTTCGAATCACTCATTCTGAGGACTGGAAGCTGTGGAAATGCAGGCTAAAGCTCAAAAACCTGGCCAATTTAGACTCCCGCTCTGCGTCACATCGCTCCACCAGATTTGCTGCTGCTTTCTATGATATTGATACACTAAAAGGTAGGTGCAGGTCTGCAGCTGAGTCTGGTGTCCTGCTGCTTATTCAGTGAAGAGTTAAATACCAGAGGATTCCTAGAATACATCAGTAACAACAAGGCACTCGTGGAAAATGACATTGTATGAAAGAATGTTAGGCAACAGCCTAAGTATGTCTCCCTGCTTTATGGCCAAATCAGGCTTATTGTTCTCTGTATACTATCCAAAGGAAAGATGTATTAAGTATGGATTTGTCAGTCCCCAAAAAAAGAGGGAAGTAAACAAGCAAAAATAGGTTGGAATGACTGCCTGAGGGGCCTGCCAGCAGCGTTATGCTAAATCTTGGAATTTGCCTGCAGGCAGAAGCAAATGAGCTTTACAGCAGGCATAGAAATTCCTTTTTTTTTTATTAGGCTTGCTCTGATATAAGGCACTATATGCATCAGCAGCGATGCCTGGGTGGGAATTGCTGAGGAAAAAAGTACTGTCCTAATCTTGATCTATTTGATAAAATCTCTACGGAGAGAAGACATAGATCTTGAAACTACCGGCCAACACCTGAATGCAGGGAATCACAATCTGTCCTCCCACTTGGAGCAAAAAATACTATTCCCTGTAGGTGACATATTCAAGACCCCATATGTATTCATTGATGTAAAATAAAGGATCAGATAGTAAATATCCTGCAGCAAAACCAAACTGCAGATTTAACATAGTGTAGACTGAGCTATTCGTTTTGTTCAGTCTTGACCCTGAAGTGATGTAATTATATCACTTTCCTTTTGGGAAATCAGATATTGCTGATCCGGTTCCACTACCATTTTTACAATAACCACAGCCAGATTTGCACACTGTTACTGTCACTTTCATATCTTTTACTTCTACATTTCAGCTAAATTATGACTGAGCAGAGCCCTTAATTTGCTTCTCTGAGCCAGAACACAGAAATGCAGACCTGAATGCCTGTTTAAAAAGTGTTTTTGTATGATAGACATGGCTTTAAACCTCTCATAGAAGTTTTTTCACAGAAAAAACAACCCAATAGACACTGCAGAGGACAATTAAGAGACCTTTAAATAATGGTATGCATTTTGTCTGCACACATTTACAAGTCTATACAGAAATATTAGCAGCCCATAGAGCTGTTACTGTACTGAAGTACTACTCAGTGTCAAATGCTGGATTTTTCTATTCACTGTTGCCAGTTAGTGAGCATCAGCATTTCTGTAAAATTATATTCTTTTTGTCAACACAGTGAGACAACTGAGGATTTTGGCAAGTGGTACTGAGGCAGTGTATATTGCAATGGGCTTTTCTCAATGGCAGAATAATGCAATCGTTCAGGTAATAAGGTCAGATGACGCTATAACCTTACAGCTATGTCCTTATCACCATTAAGTCTGTAACAGCTATTAGGTTTCATCCTACTTCCCCTTTAAATGTTCAGCTCTAGACTCAGAGATGTCAGCTTTGTCATCCACTGAAATTTAAGTTAAAAAGTTAAGTTAAAGTTTAAGTTAAAAAAAGATCATCTTCTCCATGCCTCCATCCAAAGCGGAATCCCAGGACAGAAACTATTTTTGTTCTAATGTCTTAATATGTTCAAGGTACTAAAGCCCCTATTAAAAAAAACAAGCCTATAAACATGAATTTCTTTCCCACACCCTTTCCAGTCAGGAAACACTGACCTTTTTGCCAGGGGCATCTGTTTTGTTTTAACACAGTGTTATGATGAGAAGGCTTAGGGGGGTCAGGGCTACTGAATGTTTCATTGCCAGACAATCTTCCACAGCACCCATACACCAGCAGGGCAAATTCAGGATTTTGTTTCTCCTTTTCAGAGCTTTAGCAGTGAATTCACAAAAAGCTCGCATCACCCCAGAGCAGCTCAGCTTACCTAGAGCAGCAGAACTTTCAAACTTGAGCATGTATCGGAGCCAAATTTCTCAGCAAATGGCCTGTGCTTGCTCATGAAAAAGATCAGAGCAACCATGACGCTTCAGAACAAAATGTGAAACCCACTTCTTTCACTGGCCCTACTTATAACAGCCCCACCTTTAAAAAAGGGATTAATAAAGGGAGGATATGTACAGTGGAAAAGGTCATTACTGCTGACACTCACTGAAATGACATCTGAAGTGATTACATGCACATACCTTAATAAGTTTGGCGAACGGTTTATTTTCTATTTTAAGGCCGGGGAATAGATTGCTGTTTGATAGACTCACATAACTCCAGAAATTTCTGTTGATTTTAGTGATCCTTCTCCTAATTTATGCTGCAGGACATACATAAAGTCAGAATCTAGCCCCCAAACTCTTATTTCCTGTATCTTTTGCATGACTGACAAATGGAGTGAATCAACCCTGGTCAACCCCCAAAAAACAACTGGTTTGAATATAGACAAATAAAGAATACAGACAAATAAAGAATGAATTTAAAAAATAAAAGGAAAGTCAGGTAGGAAACGGAGAAATAAATGCTTATCGGAAGACAAGGTAGAGCATTTAAATTAAAAGCCTTCCACAGAAAGTAATTTTTTCAGAAGTTCCCTATAACCAGGTGTACTGCTTGCACAACAGTAGGGAGGTGGACTGCTTAGGAAGAGAAAGCAACTTTCCTAATAGTATAGAAGCTGGTATTGATCTTTCATAAGCTTGCTGGAGGGGGGCAGACAGGAAAAATGTTTTTTCATAATTTTAGGAGGGATTTAAAGGATAAGCATTGATGACTCTTGAGTAATTCCATAACATGAATGAGTCAAGCAAAAGCCAAAATAAGCAGGGCCACCTCTAACAAGACTTGAGATAATACTATGTAAATGTTACTGTTTTCTGTCTCTGGTTCAGTCAGTCAATGCATTATTCCTTCTCACAGTCAGAATTTGACAGATCAGTCTAAAATAAATTGCTAGTCTGCAACAATTCAGTATTTGAAAGATGTCATATTGTTTTGAAAAAATAAATCATCCTTGAGTTCATATTCCTGTTATTCAAACTTGAAACCCCTGAGGGTACTTAGGTGTGAGAGTGTTTGTCTTGGATTTCATTAGACATTTTGGAAACATTGTTCCCTGGCTGACATCCAGTAGGAGTATTAATACCCTCTGACCAGAATCTGTTAATCATTAATGTGCTTTTCCAGTCAGGCTCTGGCTTTGATAAACAGTGGGGTAAATGTGAAGAGAGCATAGAATGACAATAAGGAGATCTACCCTGGAGAAAATGAGAACAGGGTTTGGGTCAGCTTTTTCATATATGGGGACTGTGGAGCTGATCCTCGGCTAGTAGAAATCAATGTAGTTCTACTTAACCCACTGACATTAACTGAGATTTTAGTCATCCGTGTTGTGAAAACTACAGGCACATAAATGTAACAACTCTTTGCCAGTGCAGCTGGTGTAAGTCACTGGGATAATATTGTCCTCCCCCTCTCTCTGGTCCTTAAACTGATCCAAGTATCAGCGAATAGTGCAAATGGTCTGCCAGCAATTCATTTTTATTTATATAACGTTTTTGCCTCACTAATCAGAGGTTTACTTTGCTGTCATTGCTTATAAAAATGGTGTTTTCTCCAGTCATAGATGAGGAGTGGCAGAAGACTCAATGTGTGCCACGGGAAACCTGTGTGGAAGTTGCCAAAGAGCTGGGTACAACAACCAACAAATTCTTCAAGCCTCCCTGTGTGAATATATTCAGATGTGGAGGCTGCTGCAATGAGGAGAGTCTGAGTTGCATGAATACAAGTACAACTTATGTGTCAAAAACGGTAAATGAACATATTTATCTGCCTTCTTTTACTTTGGCTCTTAGAGAAGGGAGGGGAAAGAGGATGTTTGGTTTCTGAAATCCTGTTATGTCAGATCTGTCTGCACTGTCATAACAAACAGGAGAATTAATTTTTTATCCATGTGGAGTGAATGCAGGTGTGTGCAATAGCATTTTACATTCGTGATGCGTAGTTAAAAATGGCCATATATGCGTAGAGGTGGAAAATAAGGCCCTGAGAAAGTCACTGCAGGCCCCTGTGATGTTGAGGAGCCTAAGGAACCAAGCAGTCTAACTTCAGTGCACCAAAATTATTTAAAGTGATCTCTGAGTAGCCCTGTGGAAGCCCTGGATCCTTGATCAGTTATGTGTGGGAGCTTTTGCAGTAACCTACAGCCCCTCTATGCCCTCAACTCACCTTCTTTCCCCTGGAAACCAAGGCTTGGGGTACGTGTTAGCATGCCAACATGTCTTGGCCTAGTGTTGCATCCAGACTCAGGGGATGAGAAATATACCTAAGTTACACTGTTTAGACATCTAAATAAAGGTGTGGCAGTGTCTAACTGCAGTTGCCATGAATATCCTTCAGTGAATATCTCATATCAGAAAAAAAACTGTTCTCGGTAGTATGGGAGTAATTCCATTGATTTTAGAGGAGTAAATCTGGATCAATGTGGTTGTATCCAGGAATGGAATGTAGCCAGGGGACTTTTGAGGGAATGGTTATTTTGAAGGAAACTAAAGGAATGTTATAGTCTGCAAAACTGTAGTTTTTCAACTTATGAACTGCTGTTCCAAAAATACATAAATAAATACCTTTTAGCCTTATCTAGCACCCTGAGCTGATCAGATGTCTCTCTGATATAGCTAACAGCTCATAAGAGATCTCTCCTTCTGGTGTGTAATGGAACCAATTAATGAACATTGACGCAAGAAGCATGGGCACTGGTTTATTTTACTTAAACTGTATTCCAGTACAACTGTCTTAAACATGATAGAACTACATTCCAACAAACCTGAAACAATACAGAGGTGAATCAGGCCTGCTCCCCTTAGAATGTTTCCCGATAAAGGCTTCAATTTTCATTTTAGAATAACTGCCCGTGATTTTTGTTTTGGTTTAAGAAAACTCTTTTTGATAACTAGAATTTAATATGTTACTCCAAATACAGAAGGTTTTATCAACTGTAAGGAAGGAGGCACAAGATGAAGATTAATCCAGGAAGACCAGTCTCCTGTTCTCCTTTTGTAGACTGTGGATATAGATGGTTTTATCCATAGGGCTGATTCAAAGAACTAAAGTTGGATTTCTGCTCAGTCACTCACTGGAGCAAGATATCTCTGTATGTAGACACTAGAGGGAGTCAACAGTGAGAAGCTGTCTGAATACTCTGTTTATGCTCATTTCCTGGCACTGTTCATTAAATCCCAGGTATTTGTTGCCTGTTGCACCTGAGTAGAAATTAGCCACTGGTTTAAGCCTTTCTTTTCCAAAGTCACTTATGATTTGGGGCATTCATATCCTGAGACATTCAAATTGTGAGCATCTGGCCTCTCCTGCTGAAAATGACTCCATTTGTAGGCTCACAAAGCTGCACATCAAAAATTACTGGCCTGCTTTTTTGGCACTGACAGCAATGTTAAAAATGCAGATCTCAAACTCCTGGCCTCACTTGACAGAATTTTTGCCAAATTCTCTCTTAATCCTTTAGTGTGGAGGATTCCCATGTGCCAATGCTCTCAGAAGGTCCCAGATCCTAATGACAATACATTAAAGAAGAATTAGCTTCTGGTATAGGTTCGTTTTTCCCTGCAGAAACCCAACTGAAGTGGGCTATGCTGTCCTCTGCATGTTCCTGTTTCTTCCCTCTCTGGGAAGGTTGTGGGGTCTATGGTAGATCCCTAAAGGTGTGTGGTGTGACTGTACCCCAGGACAGTTAAATAACTATCTCTGTAAATTCAACTCCAAAATTCAACTGATGATACAATTGAGAACAAAGTTCCCAGCACCTATATCTTCTTCAGTTTGCCCTAGCAACCCAGAAGAGGCTTTTGAATGTGTTTGCAAAGCATTTTGGATTATCTTGGGTATTTAGGAGCTGGTAATACTTACAGCACTGGGACCATCATTTTGGCAAGTTCAGACCTTGGTGGGCATTGCTTATTCTTCTCTTCAAGAACCTCAGTGACCACCTGCTCATTTATGCCTGTGGTAACTATCTCTAGAAGAGAGTAAGGATCAGACAAATGGTGGCAAAGGTAAGAGGTTTTGATTTAGGACACATATTAACTGTACAATGGAAACTGAAAAAAAAAAATGGTTATTTCATCCACCTAGCTCTTTGAGATCTCAGTACCCTTGACAAGTGTTCCAGAGCCCGTGCCAATCAAAATTGCCAATCATACAGGCTGTAAGTGTATATCGAATACCCAGCGTCATCAGTATGCCATCATACGAAGATCTGTCCAGTACCCTGAAGAAGATGGGTAAGTTCCCTCGTTTACAAAATGCTACACAGGGTGTGCAATCCTAAGTATGAAAATTATTTTGTTTTGAATTGGTCATTATAATAGTCCTTTCACTTTCTGTTTTCCCAACAGTTTTTCCAAATATCTTGACTATCACTCAGCATTAGAAAACTTGAATTAAACCTAGTAAATTGTAAGTAAATGGACACCAGAATCCAAAAAATAGCAGGCTAGTTCAGCAGGATCTGGAGTCATTAATACACTTAGCTGCTTGAGGGGGGGACTTGCACATATTAGCACTATGCTCCGCTATTTGGTTATGTGTGCATAGGCTTTTTTGATCTGACACAAGCAGCATTGCTCACACATATTTTAGCCAAGGCAAACAGAACACCAAGGTCATGCTAAAATGTTCTGCCACATCTCAGGTCAAGAACAGTGCAAACCGTGGCTATGCACTTTCCAGTCCAGACCTGGCTTGTGTCTTTCAGGTTCAGCACCTAGAGAAAAGTGATCTCACATCTATTTCCGAAATATGATGTAAATATACCTTTAGTCCTGATGACAACAGGTTACATTAATTCAGCAAAAAGTCTAGAAACATGGCTAGTGACTTATTTAAAGCTAGCTCAGATGTCTCTGTCTAGCCTTGCATGTAGACTCACCCCCACAGCTGCCCTTAAGTTAGACATCCAGGCTGGAAGAGAGATGACATTTCAGTGAAGCCACCACAACCCTAAGTCAGGCTGCTGGGTGCCACGGATCTCTTTCCTATGCAAATCCAGAAGAACTTCAGCCTCTTTCCAGTTTGTGAGTTCCCCTCTCAAGGCCAATTTGGGCCCCAGTAGGCCCAAATTGCCTCCCATCTGCTATAGTTTGGGCATTGAATAGTTCATCAGACTGACCTCTCTGACACTGATAACAGTCCATTGTACATCCTTAAACACAGGTAAAATTTTAAGTGGTGTTGAACTTTGCAGCATGATAAAATTGGAGTGTGAATAGAGTTGGACATAAGCTACTCTGGGCTAGGTAGAGCTGTGTTGTGAATAAGCGGAGCAGCAAAATTGTAGCTATTTCCTAGGAGTGTCATCCAAAATATGTGCTGTATCTGCTACTGCTAATTGTTGGGAACCAGACAGCTGAGCCCTGTCGGTAAATTCATCCATCCCTAAGGTTTTCTGTTTGCAGTAGTAATACACACATATGCCATAGGTTCACATAACACAGATGACAGACCTACAATACTAGCAGGCTCGTTTTGCCAAGTGACTATACTGATGCTCTTAATATTAAAAAAAAAAAAAAAATCCCAATCTTGATTTTTTTTTCTAGATGCCCCTTTGCCAACAAACTTTGCCATAATGGATGGATATGGGATAGTGACAAATGTGAATGTGTTGTAGATGTACAGCACCCTAACAGACGGGAAGGTAAAGCAGAAATTATGAATGGACACCTTTGCTATACTATCTCTAGGCTGGTTATGTCTCATCTTGGTTTTGTCCCATTTTGTCACTGATAGAGTTAAGCTTTGATTCCACATCCTTAGATAGCCTTTGTTAACAGAGTAGAAACCCCCCTGAAAATAAACACAAGTATGTGTTTATCCCCATCTCATGTTTTCTGCTTGGGCATTTTATTCATCTATGTTAGTAACCTGAATAAGGAAGAGGAAATACGCACCCTTGCTAAATTGTTATTTTATATGGGGCTTAAACTGCATGATGGAAGATATTGGAAAATGCATGACAGTTCAGCTATTAGGGGGAACTTTATAACTGTACAAAAAATTATGCCCTGGAATAAATTGCATGGGGAGGGTGTTGCATCTTCATTGTGGGAAATATTTAAGAACAGACTATCAGGAACAAAATGGGTAAAATCACTCCTGCTGACTGGTTGATGGCAATGCAATAGATTATATGACCTTTCAAAGTATTTGCCAATTTTTTTTTATTATGTTATTTAATAAGTTATTTAGGAAGTTTTCAAACCAGTATGCCATATGTATTCAGGAGTATATAAGTGAACCTTTGCAGGTCTGTGGAAAGAAATGGAATAGAGGAAAATTAGAAGAAGTGTTTTCCCTACTCCTTCTACTTTTCCTGGAAAAGAGTTTAACCTATCAAAGAAATTTGCAGGAAATATTTTCTGGTGAAACTGTGTAAGTTTAAAGATACTTACCAGCAGTAAACATGAAGAGAAGTTTCCCCACATCCTATATAAGATTTTAAAAAATTGTTTTTCTCCAGAAATTGCACTGGTCAAAATAAAATTGTCATTCTACTAGAGTAGATGGATGCAGATCGAAGTCCTGCCTCTTTGGGTTAACCTACATCCAGAAAGTACAAGAATAAACCATCCAAGCCAACAATAAAAGCAATCTGGCAACCAAATCCCAGACTAGCAAGCTAACATAAAATAACTTCATAAACTACTCTGTTGGTTACAGTCTTCTAAAAAGCAGGAGATCAGCTGTAGTGGTTTTTATAGGATCTGTTCTCATTCTGGATCAGATTGTTTATCCATCAAGTTAGGTAGTTGGGCTCAAGTTAGGTTTTTGGCTCAAAAAAGGATTAGTATTCTATATTGTAAAGTCCAAAGGACTGTGAATATCCAGAGTCCCTTTAACTCTTAGCCTTTTGTAAGGTCAGCTTGCAATATTATAAATTGTGACTTGTTGAATTATAGCTTTTGTTGACATAGATTAAATATTTCATTAAATAAAAAATCATTCTCTGAAGTACATTGTGTCTGGCAGTGGCTTGGACAAAATAACTTAATACTCTTTGAGGCTGAAACAAAGGGAGACCTAAACACTCTACATCAATTCATACATGCCAAGCTTTATCACCCCAAGGAAGGGGTTTGTTTTCCAAGAATTTGCTGCAGATTCCTTTTCCCCTTCAAATAGGATGTGTTTTTTATTTTGTTTGGATATTGGTTCTCCAGCATTAAGTAAATAATAATGAAGGCTTCTTTCAAGTAATGACTATGCCTTTTTTGGCCACTAAGATGAGAACTCAAATTGCAGAGGTCACGGACGTAGGTTACATTCCACATTCCATAGGTTAAATCCAAGAGCTAATTGCAAAACTACAGGAAATTACCTTTCCGATGACCCATTATACGCCATGACCTTTAACCAGGGATGTGCTGCCAGTATTTTAATACGGCTTTCACAAAATGTGTTCCCTTTTTGCTAGAATTAGCCTTATATTGTACTCCAGATGTGTATTTTGAGGGAAGATGGATGAGGTATTAGACAGTGCATTCGCTTGGCTGGGATTTTATTTTTGAAACAAAATGTTTTCTCCTTTCAGTAACTGACAAGTGTACATATGCTGTTTATTGAACAGTGTTAGACCAGGTTGCACCTTGCTAGATACAATACTACTTTTGTAAGAATTTCCTAATGGATAGTGCAGTACATTGACAAGTGAGTGTGACAGTTTCTGTGGATATGCACTTTGTAATGAGTATAGACTAGATCCCTTTCTAGATTTTCTTTATCTGTACTGCTGTTCAGTACAGATTTGTGCACTTCAAAACCTAACATTTGGCCCTTTTAATATATAACCCCAAATAATGCAGGGTTCATTCAGCAAAACCACAAGAAATAACAGTATTCGAGTAAGGGAAATAATCAGTCCATTCCTCTTCTGAGGAACTCTAGGAGTCCTTTCCTGCACTCTAAGTTGTAACACAAATTCTAAAGACCAGAATCTATCAGAAAGTATACGTGTAAGTCCTAGTGATTGCAAAGGAAGTGCTCCATGTCTCTTCAAGAGCAAGATTTAGCTGTGTAAAGCTTATTACTAAAAGCCACATATGCTGTTGCAGGACTCCCTCCTCTTGCTGAGCTGGCTATGTGTGGACAACATATGGAATTTGATGAAGATAACTGTGAATGTATCTGTAGACAGAAATGTCCCACAGACTTCTTTCAAAGCAAGGAGAACTGCAGCTGCTATTTGTGTAGGGAGAGCCAGGAGAGCTGTGCTCAAAAACACAAGATATTTCATGCCGAAACCTGCAGGTAAGTGTTCCTTGTTGTTCACTGTGTGTCTATACTGCAAGATCTGAATTAGCTTGTTCAGATACTGGAGGTGCAAGTGCTCAATTAGCTAGGAGTTCCACCCAGGATGAAACAGCTTGCTGCAATTATGGAGATAATAATAATAGAGAGAATATTTATAATACTTACCTCATAGAAAGAGTCTAAGGTTCATTTAATTACCATACTTTGAGAAGTCTGGACAAGGATGCTACTCAAGTACATATATTACTTTTTTTCCCCTAATCTTAAGGGAATGACTATTAAAACTGTGCTACACCTGAAATTACTGTGTGACACAAAGGATTTATAGGGAGATATGGAGTATTCCATTTCGAGGCAATTAGAACCCCACCATGTTCTTTGTGACAGCTTAATGTAGTCTCCTGGACTTCTGGGGACAAAAGCATCCTAAATTGGCACCCACACCATACAGCTCATTCCTTATTAAGCTCACCCTCAAATCTAGAGATTTTCTAGAGCTAATGAGATTTCATACACATAAAAGCTAGTCAATCAGCTCTGATTCCACTGAGAAGCAGAAAAATTCTTTCTGGGGCTGTTATACTCCATAAGTTTTCCTAATCCTTTTGTGCAACTAGTTTTGAGGATTCTTTGACAAAACTTGCATAGAATAAAAACTTCTTAAATACTCCTTTTCCATGCATTAGTTTATTTTTTATATTTCCTTCACAGAAAACTTTGGTTACACATAGAGATCCAAGCGCATGCCACAGCTCTATCTGAAAGCTTACATAAGGACAGTCAGTACTCAGTTTCCCTGGGTTGCAAGTCTCTGAATGGTCACCCATCAGGTGACCATTCTCATAGACTTCATAGGTTCATTCATGACAAGGAATATGTGGAAGCAGTAGCCTTTGCATTTTTAGATTCAGCTTTGTCTGAGTTTGGCTTCTAGAAATGACTGTAATCTGGACATACAATTTGTATGCCAGATTTTTATGCCCAATATTTCTGAAGGACCAAAGCTGAAGTGTCAGGTGTGCTTGGGAGGTTTCTGTCTGAATAAAAGGCTCTTTGTAGAATTTGAGGGCAACAATGTCCAATGATGATACTGTGGGTTTCACTGATCACAAGAAATTAAAGCATTACTTAGGCTGCAACTGTGGACAAATTGTGGACAACAGCAAGACATGTTGCTGTCTTGTTCGCTGTGCTGTAGGGTGTCAGAAATTTCCTGAACATCTCCTACAGGACAGCATTGCAGTGTCCAATGCTAAAACAGTTGAGGAATGTGATGGAAAAGAATGATCATATTATAATGCTTACCTCTTTTTGCTTTTTTCTCTTTTATTGAACAGCTGTGAGGACAAATGTCCATCCCAACCCCGGACATGCCCAACTGCAAAACCAGTGTGTTCCAGGCATTGTCGTTGTCCAAAGGAGAAGAGAGGTTCTCATGGGTCCCAAAGCAAAGAAAATCCTTGACCAAACTTCCTTATTCTTCAACAATCCACTGCTTTGCAAAGTAGCTGCCACTGACTTTCAATCAATAGTAAACACGGACATCTTCCACATTAATAGCAGAAGAATGGATTCAGTCTGCATTTATTTATTAGAGTAATCACTAACCGCAATTGGGTCCTCTAGGACATTGATTACTATTCTCTTAAGAGGTAGCAACAACTGATGAATTGTTGACTGTCTGGAAGGATGAGTGGAAAGAGACAACTCCATGTTGGATTATGAAAGGCGAAGCTGCTTTATTGGTAATAGAGTCACAGTCACCATCCAATCTTTCAGAATTTAAGACTAAATAATCTTAGCCTCTGAATCCTTAGCTAGAGCAACTCTTGGGTGAAACGTTCTTCAGAAATTCAGTGTACGGGATCTGGTTTCTCATATGTTCAGCACTGAGTTATTTGATCTACTGTCCAGCTTTGATTATCATTTTGAGTTTATTGTACAACTACTGTCAGATGTGCCATATTTAAATGTATATAAGAAAATAAATACATCAGTTATTCAAGTGGTTTTGATTTTCCTCTGTTATTTTAAAACTCTGCCAAAGAAAAAGAAAATAAGCAAAAACACAAAGCCATCTCAAGTACAGCCTTCTTAATGTTTGTCCCACTGGGACTGGCCCCTTACCAAACCCAGGTCAGAACAAGATCACTTGCTATAATAGTTTTCAGTAAAGAATTGCTTTTCCCATATCTGTCCAACAGCCATATGTGGTTTATTTATTTGTTCCTGGTGTGGCACGTAGATCTCCCTAGAGGGATGACAACCACTCCAGTACCAAGTCTTCAGTGATTTTTGGAAAGGCATGGTCCAATGAAAGATGGTTTTCCTTTTAGCTTACCATGCTATGAAATACCTCTTTTGCATTGAAATTCCTTTCACTAGTTTGAGGCCTGAATAACAGTGCTTTAACCAAATCAAGTACAGGACAGCTTTATTTGCTGAGCCACTATTTGCTGAGTCTGAACTGAGCCATTCTAGAGGAAACATCATAAGCAACAGTCCTGAATTGGAAGTGATAGTCTTGATGGCTAAGTCATTTTTTCCCATCACTGAATTCTCCAGTTCCATACTGCCTTGTGAACAGATGGAATGGAGCAAACAAAACAGCTGCTACAGAGATGGAAAGGTTGACACAACACAGAGAATGGAAAATGGCCTTTTGATGAACATCTGAGATTTATACATGGAAAAAATGGATTTCTTTAAAACAAAATTACAGCCAAATCCTGTAAGATGTATTCAGTTGTTGGGCAAAGTGCCGATATAATGTGTCTTCTGTCAGAGCAAGGCATGGAAGATTTAACCTTGGATGATTACTCAGACAGAGCGACCACTAAGCTGTCTGTGATCTGGGTCTGTGCAAACATACCAGCAGGCTGTTCTTGTTATCAGTGCTGGGAAGTGACCTAGGATCCTCTGACAAAAGAATGTGGTCTGACTTGTGACCGTACTGGGTGGAGCTCCTGCAGGCCAGTGCAGGGTTATGTACTCATCTGCACTGGGGTCCCCTGCTGAGGTGTTTCCTCCAGAGCCCAGGCCACGTGCGACGTGCAGAGCCTGCACACGGCATGGACAAGAAGGGGAGCGTGACCCCAGTGCAAAACAGGTGAGCCAGCTTGACAGTAGAAGCACAGCTTTACATTTCCCTCATTCCTCCGAGAAGCTCTACATTCAGACACATATTCATGAAGGGTAAAGTCCTGAACAATACAAGGGTCCTTACAAAAAATGAACCTCCCATCACCTTTCACTGATATCCTTGTCGGGGATACCAAGACATTGTGGTTGGACTGATGGCAAGGTACACCATTAGCACATTCCTCAGAGAGCCCAGGAGCTGCAGAGGCACCTTGCTTTGCAAGTCCGGGCAATGCATGCTCAACCAGAAGCTAGCCGGCACTAGCAGCATACAGGATAATAATACATCTTAGTGTGAGAGTATACAACAGTATTTGTACAGATAAATTCTTTTTTTTTCAAGCGTCAAGAAAGCTAAGGTATATTTGTTGACCACAGCCACATTGCCTAGAGGCAGTAGTTTATAGTGTGCTTTTACAACGGAAAAACTGGAAAACAGTTCACAGGTTGAATCTGACTGGCGACCTGTTAGACTCATGAATAATTACTGAAGTCAGCAGAGCCATACTGACCTAAAATGAGTGTAGATGACACCATGCCCTCTGCGTACACAGTGGTCTGGCATTGAGTTACATGTGGCAAGAATGTAAGCTTTTGCATTGCCCATTTTTTCTTAAATTGAAAAATATAGCAACTGGAATGCCTGAGTCTTGTCAGTGCTGATCTGTAGAGTCTTCCTCACTGTTCTGTCCTGACCAGTGAGTATTTAAATATTTTTTACAAAAAAGAATTGCTTCAACTCCAGAAGGCTCTTAGATATGGTAGTCACTGGGAAGCAGAAAACCAGATTCAAAAGCTTCTGTCAATGAGGCAGACAGGAATTTGAACATAAGCCATGTAACTGCCAAGAGTGCAATATCCACTAAGATACAGAAACTAGAAATGTACCATCACTGACCACCACTGTCTTTCCCTGTCACCCTGCTCTGAAGTTTTCATGACTTCTTAACCCACTGTAAAATACGCCTGTGCCTGCAGGTCTAATTTAGGACTGAAGATCCCAATGGGCAGGAGTGAAATGTCGCCATGTCCACAGGCTTCAGCTTAAGCCTCTAGGTGAATTTAACCCCTAACCCCCAAATTCTGCCCTTTACCCCTGTGGATCACTTTGCGAAATGCATAGGTAAATATTTTTGTTATGAATATGCTTGAACAACAGAAAATCTGTGGTCATCAAGAACGCATCTGAAGGTTAAAGTAAAATTCAGTGTTATTTTCACATTTAATCCTGACAGCTCTTTTATCTGTGAGGAATTTCCATTTTGCAGCAGTAATGTGTCAGAAAGCTTGTGAAATCAAAACAGGTCTTAGGCTTATCTTGAAGGTGGAAAGATGAACTGCTTATGATAGCATTCACTAACAAAGTGGTCTAAGCAGCCAGCATATTTAAATATTTACCTAGTTTATTTTAATTTTCATGCTCTTTAGAGATCCTTAGGCTTAATTCGTAAACAGTGTATGAAAATGCTTCTTTGGTCAAATGGGATTGTCAACTTTAGTACACAAAGTTAAAACTCATGCTCAAACCTTTGCAGGATAATAGACGTGTGTGTGTGTGTGTCTGTGTGTGTGTGCGTATGCATGCACACACTAATCATGCACCAGTCATCACACAACTCCTTCCCTCTGGGTGCAGCACAGGACTTCACACAACTTTTTCTCACTCCATTAACTCACTAATCTGTCAGCCAGCTGACTCTGGCCTGCCAAGTCCCATAGTGAGGGCGATGTCAGCACACACACTGTGCCAGGGCTGGCAGGGATGGGGACACCTCTTTCTGGTGTCCTGTACTCAAGGTGCCCGCATGTGCCGAGGCAGCATTGCAGTTCTGCAGTCCTCCCTGGTGATTTAGCATGCCCGATGCCTTCCCCCTCACATCACCCAATGTGAGTACTATCCTGCATGGCAAAGCAGAGATGTCTAAGAGAGCTGAACTGGCCAGATTCACATCTACTGGTGCAGGAACATGAAAGTATCTCTCCCTAACTCCACAAGGTAAATACTTGGAGTATCAGCATTGACCATCCTTCACCCTCCCTTTGGCTTCTGTGGAAGAACAAGGAAAGGCGCCTCCATCTTCTGAAGCCCTGACCCACACGCTTTTTGGGCTGCATGAGCTCACTACTGCGTGTGCAGCACAGGGAGCTTACAGCTTTTTTCTTCTACAATAAATTCCTATCCTAACAGATCATCTGCTCCCAAGGCCCTGTGCCAGTTGCTGCATTGCTGGGAGCTGCCCTTTTCCATCCTGCTCTCCTGTAAGAGAAAAAGACCAAAGCTAGAGCATATCCTGGGTATTTATAACATTCCCCAAAATAATATGTAGAAAAGCTCAAAAGTTTAAGCATAATGCTGTGAATGCCAGCACTGTGTGATGGTCCTGATTATCACATCCCAAAGAAGATCTGGATGTTGCTAATATTATGGCACAGGCCATAAATCCTTTACATGGAAAACCATGACTAAAAGGAAAATACTGACAGGAGCTCTGTGTGGAGATGGAAACACAAGCAGATAATTACAATTTGATGAGGATTTATAAAAACTCACAGTTGTTATTTTATTTGAGAAATTCTGGAGTCAATCCATTTTCAAATATTCAATAAACTTTAAAATAGAAATGTTTCATGTTATCTTTCATATCAATAGATCAGAATTTAATAACACAGATTTAATAAAACAATTCAGAAGATTTAAATGAGGTGTGTAAAATTTATGGCAGATCTGTTTTTGACTGATGTCATTAGCTCTTAACCTATGACTAAACGACCTTCTCAGAGAGAAGGTTATTGAACAGAGGAACATTCTGTTTGAAGTTTGAAATGCCTTTTATTACTGTGTTCAGCATGACTTGCTTTTTAAACATATGGACATGATTTACAGATTTCATAGCCAGAAAAATAATGCTAAAATTTCCTGTTATGGTGTGTCTTAGTTTTTATATAAGGAGAGAAGTCTTTAATGCTGCATTTGGATTATGACCCCTAAACATTCTTGTGTATAAAAAGAATCAGAATGCTTAAATAATAAATGTTAATTATGAATAAAGCAAGTCTGAAGTCTCTAAAAACATCGGTTCTTACTAATACTTAGCTTTCAAACTTCTACGTGCTTTTTGTGGGGACGGGGCAGCGGACAACTGAATGAGAACTATAGCAAAATAATCACAGTGCACTTGAAAGATTCGAGAAATCATTATCCACTTCTTAAAACTGTATTTGTCTTCTGGAAAGACAGAGGTATGTGTGATCTAACAAAATGCCACGTGACAGTGAAGAAACTCATGCACATCTTGTAAGCATAGCTACCATCTACTCCAGAACCAATTCATATGCCACATAGTATGACACTGCTTATAGCAAACATTACTCACAGGAAGGTTGACAGACCATATATAAAGCATGTCATACACACATACATCTATACTGCAAACCTATAAATCTATATGTATCCTTTGGGCATCAAGTCCAGCTGACCCTTAAGGTCCCTTCCTCTCTTGCAGCCATTCTTCCTAAATGTGCCCTTACTCAGCCTGCAGATCTCTAGCTCTCCGATTCATCCCATTTCCCCTTCTGCACATTTTGTACAGCTGGAGATTAGTCAGTAGAGCATATCTCAGGGGAAAAAATGATTGCTGGCTGTGTTTTGTCTCTTCTAAATTGTCCATGCCAGTGCCTCAAACTCAACAACGCTGAGCCCTCCTTCCCCAGCAACCTGTCTGTATGAAAGCTGTTGGGGAACTCGTGGTCTGGACTCAGGGGAGGGAAGTGAGCAAGAAACTCTGTAGCTGGTCGAATGTTTCCAAGCTACTATTTGTGTCAAAAGACCATTTGTTTTCTTAATCAGATCTGAAAAATGACACCTAGCAATCAGATTATGAGCCTGGTTTATCCATCATCTTGGACGAGAAAAATAAAACCTGTGGATCTGATTTTCACTTTCTTGTACTACTGAAACCCAGGAGTTATGATATTTAAATCAAGTTACTTTGCTTTACAGTAGTGTGAAGAAAAGGAAAAGGAAATCTAGGAAAAGAAAAAACTAGAAATCTAGGAAAAGGAAACCTAGAAAATCCAAAATAAAGCTGGGGAAGCCCCTCCAGCTCCCAGTTTCACTTACATTTGCTAAAAAATGGATAAATACTTTTCAACTTTAGATATGAAAGAGTCTAACAGCTTCTAATTTTGGACAGCTGGAGTGAATCAGCCTCTGTGGAAGTACAAGGTGGTTACCAAGAAAAGTGAATCTATGTTCTTATTGATTATATGCTACATTAAAAAACAAACAAGTCAGGGTGTACAAATGATGTACTGCCATTCATTTTATTTCTGTCAGGCTCCTACATCAACAGTTACGCAAAACTTCAGTAAAAGCTTTTAACTCCGGGGGGAAAAGTATGTTTTAAATTAAGCTAAAAGGAAACTGCTCCTTTAGCCCATGAAGCAAAATGAGTACATAAAAGGATACTGTCAGGGCTTGGTCTATGTTTTGACTTCTGTGTCATTGGCACCCTTTGTTTTCACTTTTATCCTACTTCACAATATTATTCAATGAGAAAAGTCTTCCCAGGTTAAGAACATCATTGAAGATCCACAAGCTGGGATGAGATGTTTGGTTTCTTGAACACCAGAAGCTACCTTTAAAATGTTTATGGTTGGATAAGCAATGCTCTAATTCTAATCTTCATTAGTGTATTTTAAAAATAAAATAATTCTTATATCAAAAATATGCAGTTACTGAGTATGACTCCAAATTAAGTGACAAGAAGGTAACAAAGTAGGAACTATTTCACCTAGTCTTCTGCCCTCTATTCTTTCCACTTTTTTTGCAAAGTGGTATTTTTAATTGGTGAAGATCGTACTTCTAATGTGTGACTTAATTTCATAGATCCAAGTGAAACTGTGATGCAAGATAACCAGACTGACCCATCAGTTTCTCTTAGGTAACTAAGTAGCAAAGTATCTATCCAAGACTTTCTCCCACCTTCCCCCAATCCTGCTATCTATCATGTGCCTCCTTCTCCCTGGGGGGTTTCTGTTCTTCTTTCTTTCTTGGGAAAGATTTTTTCTTGCTATGAATGGACTAACTGGTCAGAATTGTGTTTGAATCCTCAAACATGATTGCATAGTATTTGTTTAGCTTCACTCCTCAGAATAAAACAAACAATACAAATAATAAAATGCTAAGAGAAACTCAACAAATTCACAAGAACAATGCAACACTTGTTGCACAATAGTGTCTGCATAATAAACTACAATATATTCTTCAAACCAATTACAAAGGCATATTATGAAAAACCCTTCAAAGTCATCTGGTCTCTCTCTAATCTGGCATTTTCCTGTGCATACCATTTTAAAAACACCCACAGCTCACTCCTGAAGACTTCCTAGCTAATAATTGCCTATCCTTCTCTACCTGTCCCCCAGAGGCTAATCACCTAATCATCCTGCTCTATTCCACATTAATTAAATTACACTTAGAACAATTGTTTCCAATCTGCACAAAGCTTGAAATCTGTGGCTTCCGTTTCAGATCTCAAGAAGGGCCTGAAAAGCTTATGTGCCTGAAAGCTTCCCTGAGTTTTGCCAACTCTAAGTCAAATAAAAAAGACTGCTTCATCCACAGGCCTTCCCTTGTTTTCATCTTTAGATAGGCATGGCTACAATAAAGCTATTGACTTAAAGAAACTCTTGTTCCATTCATATGGATTTTTAAGTAAAATTGCAACGAATTATTCTTGCTTTATAGTTCAAGCCCAAATATAAACTCTCTAAATATTGGATAATTCATATTTAGTTTGTATAAGACATGCAGTTTTCTTCTAATTCAAACCATACAGAAAGCAGTCAAGTACTACAGTAAAGAGTATCATGAACACTCAGAACAGTGCTGATAATGTTCTGGAGCATATCTGTGGTAGGACTATTAGTAGTAGGAAATAAAACTTATCATTTTGTCGCACTGACTCCTTTTTACCAGGTGTAGGTTTTTCAGCTTCGTACAGAGAATATTTTGCATCTCCACCAGAACCAATACATTTTAAGTTTCCAATAGCTCCATCTGCTGTTGTCACTACGCCTTTTTTTTTTTCCACCAAAAGTCCTTATACTGGTTTAACCTTCAATTAAACCCATTGTGTTAGCATTTTAGTATTAGAATTATCTGAGACTTTTGGCTCTTCAGTTTGTATTGACTCTATAACAATAAGTTTCAAGGATTTTTTTTTAAGAGTTTGTCAAGTGTTGTCTTTAAAATACAAGCTGCAGACCTGTAGACTGGCTTTCTCTTTTAATAGAACTGATATACAAATCCTAAAGCATTTAGATGTGGCCACAAGGCTGGATAAATGGAAATTTAGATCTGCAATTAAATAGTCAATTAAAGTTTAGTAAATTACAGTAAAAAATTAAAGCAAAGTCTAGTCTGGTCATCATGCTCTGGTTGCATAATCATTGATACCAGACCTCTGTGTTACTGGATCATATTTGATTCAGATCAGACACAGGCACGTGATTGTATTTCTGTCAAATTAGTCAGGTCACTTGTCACAGAGTTGCTGCTGGTTGTACACTGACTGCAGGGCAGATATCTGTAAGGTCTTCCAGAACAAGATTACCTTGTCAATATTTCTGACTGGTTTGAAATGTCAGAGAAAGTCCAGTCATTATTTAGCATTGTAGCATTGTGTGCCTGAGACATTTTCTATCCCATACATGGAGGCCTCATTGACTCATAGCCTCAGGTGAAAATGAAGAAAAAAGCCAGCAACCAGGGTCTGTTCTTGACTTCGCTCCTGCTAGGGACAGGAAAGGACTGTGAGACCAGGTGCTCAGGCACTGAAATGCTCTCTGAAAGGAAGTGAAAGACTGATGTTTAGGTCACGTAAGAGAGGATCATCCACAACGACTTCCACTACCCTGTGAGCAACTGTCAAGTATTGGGAAGGACAGAGACATGATCCATGTGTAGTAAGCTCAGGGGCCCAGAAGCCACTCCTGGGTATGCACCCTGGTTGCTCCCTGGCCTAGGCTGTAGTGAGACACAGGTGCTGGCAGGCACAGGCACAGGCTCTTCGTCTTCTTCACTGTCCTGATTTGAGAAAGCAGGAAACCTGGGCCCTTGCGCAGGGAGAGAGTTGTAGTACACAAAAGTATGCAAAGGACGTCTGAGGGATCAAGACGTCAGGGCATGTGTTAAGGGCACAATGTAGATGCAGATGTGAGACCTAACAGATAGACACAGAATTGCTGATCAACTTCTCACTTCTCTTAGCAAGTTCATCTGCCCTGGATATCCTGCTTGGAAGGGATATGTGCCTGCAAAATGGAGAAACAACTTTCTGGAATCTAAGAGAGAAAACTGACTTAAAGGCAAGGAGCCATTTTTTACAGTTTGCATTTAATTGTCATTTCCTTCATGGACTGCAATGCAGTTTATTAACCTTTCACCTTGAACACTTTATTTTAAAAAGCACATTAACATGTCATCTCATCCAGATTCTGCAGGTTTTCCTCAATACGGGAGCCAGACTGTAAGAAAACCTTGAATAAGGAAGTCATGATTTTTCTTGACTGCTTTTTGGGTGGTATTGCAGCCAGATACAAGACTGACGGTATAACAATGGAAACCAGACAGCATCAACCTTTTTAAGGTATTAAAGGAACCTGTTACATCATATTCACTCCCGACCATGAAAAATAACTGCTAAAGTAGACAGTTGGTCCCTCACTCCCTATTTGTAGGAGCCTTAGAAGTGACAGGCTCTCCAGTCTTAATTAGCATATAAAAGCAATCAAAATAGAAGGAGTGTTCCTCCTTTCCTTCAAAACAAAAGCTCCAAATACTGATTCCCTCCTCACAACCGAATATATGTAATTCCATCATGATCAGAGAGTAAAACACTATGTTTTTTCAAACAGCATACTGGGCTGTTCCTGGTCATCTCCTTGCTTGGTTTCACCTTGCTCCACGCTAGTGACTACAGGCCCTGAGTCTCCACCTGACAGTACTATTTCATTATGTTCTCCATTTGGGGCTTAAAGTAGTTTCTGCTTTCCTCAGTATGACGAAAGAAAATTTCCTTCACTTTGAGCTGGTTGTGTATTCACTGTCAGATCACTCTTCTACCTCCTAACATTTTTTTTCCAGCAGCACCATTGCTACCTAGCCATGGTATCAGGCTCTGTAACAGCACTGCTCGACAGCTTTTTTGTGAGTTACTTTGTGAACAACTGATCATCTTTTTTATGAACTACTGATGTTTTGAAGCAATAAAACCATGTACTTTAGACATGTCAGCTATGAACAAATGTGTTAAATTAAGTTCCAATGCATGATTTTCTTTTTTGAGACTCACAGAAGTGTATATACAAAATTTTGTTAAATATAGAGATTTCACTTACTATTTCTGTAAAAATGGGTGGTGCACATTAAATGAACTCTGCAGAAATTGTAATACATCAGCTTATCCACCTAGAAAAGCTACTCCACCAAACTGATATTTTTTGCTCTAGGAAAACATGAAATGGAATCCATGTTGCACATGAGGTTGAGGGCAGCATAACAGACCTCAGCATGAGGGGAAGCTGAGAGGGAAATGATATAGTACAGTACCGGGCATAAAGTTTTCCTTTATTTTCAAGAATACTAAACTGCTCTCCTTGAGGCAAGATGACATCTGCTTGCAGTACAAAACCACAGGAGTCTCTTTAAGTCTCTTCTATCTTTTCTCTCCATTAACTCAATTTATGAGGGTGCTTTAGGGAGCATTCTAGAACCAGGCTTAGAGGCAATCATTTTTATGCTGTCACTGGTTTAACGTCTTTACTCTCTACTTTACATATCCCACAGTCTTACTTTGACCTTGTATGTACTTTAAATGAGGGAATGAATGGATCAAGCTTTGGCATTTAGAAAGGAAGCAAATTTGATTCTCTCTTCAGCTGTTGGTCCCTTCACCAACAGTTTCACCTCTTATCAGGGCAGGATAGACTCTGGATCTGCCCTGAATCAGTTACAACTTTATGAATAAACAACACAACAATATAGACTGGGAAAATGTACCCTGTCCTTGTGAAACAATTGTGGATAGAAAATTTATCAATATATTTGCCAAGTCTGCAGTAGCAAAGATTCCTTTCCTTTCTTTTAGGGTTTTTCCTAAGCTTCTTGGTAGACATAATTTTTTCAGGATCATCTAAAGATGACAGTGGAAGGAGGCTGATGGTGTATGTGGGATTGCATTGGGCCAGTGATATGACATTAAACATAATTAGCCATGTTTAATGTACAACATAGATGTCAGAACATCACAGTTAACATGCAGGGATCAAAGGCAGGAAACCTTAGCCATACTACTTTTCCTGACCTTTAAAAAGACATTCCAGAGTTTATGGCCAACTGTTGAGAAAGCTCTGTATTCGGTCCAACGTTCAGATAAATACAGAGGGCCCCAAAATCATGGCTCCTATGGCAAAAAGGGAGATTTCTGAGATAATATGGTTCTATCCTGTGGAAGGTTTTGTGAATCAGTGTCAGCGTCTTGACTTTGCACAGTGGACAGCAATAGCTTACGGACTGTGTCAAATTCCACTTCCTTTGCTGAAGAGAGGGGCTGCTATGTTGTATGCCAGTTAGGATTCTCTGTGGATTTTGCAAAGCTCACATACAAAGAATTACAGTTTCTCTAGACAGCACACAAGAAGTTTGTTATCAATAGTAGCCAGTCTAAAAAGAAAATAAATTCTTTTCCAAATCGGCAAAAACAAAAGTGTTTTTTTTTCTGACAGCTAAAAATGCAGTAACTACTACAGTTTGATTCTTCAGGGCAGCCTGACCCTGAGGCAGCTTACTAATGTGAATTACCAGACATCATTTGGTGGGGTGCTGGAGCTGAGAATATCAAAGTGCTTTCCTCCTTCTATTGGCACTACTTTGGTCTCTCCATTTAATTCAAAGCAACTGCTTTATATCCAGACTCCCACTTCTGCAGAGAAATAAGACCCAAATGGCCCACTGGTCCCCTGGCCCTTTGCTTTACAGCAGGATACCTGCTGCCGCAGGTCAGCAGCCTTATCCCTTCTGGCCTCACATTCAGCTTCTCATCCTGAAACTCAGGTCCTTGCCAGGCGTTCCACTTACGAGCGATGACGAAGTCAGATGGAGCAATACCAGTTATTGTCTCTCTGAACACAGCAGGAAGTCAAAGTGGTGGCTTTCTTATTAAGCACACCAACCCCTTTCAGCACTTTCAGTGCCCAAAATTAAGTGCTTGATTTCTTCCTCTATCTTTCTCCAGATGACCACCTCCAAGCTTGATCTGTCCAAGTTTTAATCCAACCTATAACCCAACCAGCACTTTAGTCTGTATCAGTTAGTACTGTTACTAATAACACAGATAATTGCATAGGAGTGATGATAAGACTGAACTGGGCAAAATTCATATCAGAAATCTTACCCAGGAGAAGCAGCTGCCGAACATAATTTTGGGAACATATAGGAAAGGCATGAACAACACTAGCTTGTGGTGATAATATCCGTTCTTGCCAGTGATTAACAGGTGAGCCTGTGCTGGAGTTGGTGCTAGCTGATTCCAAACCTTTTTGAGGAGGCACGAAATACACAGCCAAGAGAGGCCAGCTCAGGTTTTATAGCAAATCTTACAGTATTCGGTTTTATTTCTCAAAGTTCAACCTCCTAGACTGCTCATAAGAATCACATTATTTTTATTTTCCGTTACAAAGAGTAAGTTTCAAGCACTCATGGCAAAGACTTGAGAACATCTTTGGAGTTCCTGCTGTGACTGATAAAGCCAAAGACTGAATCTGAAAAACTTCCCCATCAGGGAGGGGAGAAAAAAAGCAGCCTTAGAAGTTTCAAAACAATTCTGTTATTTTACACTGTGCAGTTCACTTTTTCATAGACTTTGGACTAACAGGACTGGACCAGGTGTGTACCAGATTTTTTGACAGCAACCTACTAAGGCAGATTTTCCACTGCAGTGTTGTCCATGCTGTTTTAGGAGAGTGGACAGAGCATCCTTCGCCCTGGGGCATGGGAGCATAGCTAAAACAACAGAGATACTGAGGGTAAGCCTCAAGGCCCTTACCTACCTGCATGTCTCAGGGGGGAGCCTGCCCACCCCAGGTGGCATAGCACCTCCTGGCAGGTGCCTGGCTGGATATGAGGGAGGGGTGTGTGATAGGCTCCTGACTGGCTCACACAGGGCAACTTGGGGCTCAAGAGGCAGCCAAGGGCAGCAAAAAGCAGTGCTGCCCTTGGAAAGGGGAAGTCTGGAGGGAACTGAGCAGGGGACGTAAAAGAAGCTAAAGTACATTCACACTACAACGGCTCAGGCCAGAACCAGGATTTATTAGGAAGGCGATGAGGAAGAGGGCAAAGCAGTAACCTCCCCCGCCCGCGGCGCCTAATGGCCGCCCCCGCGCCAGGACTCCGCTCCCCTCCCCCCCGCCCACGCCGCCTAACAGCCGGCCCCGCCCCGCGCCGCCCGCACCAGCACTCCGCTTCCCCCGTCCCGCCCGGCCGCGAGAGAAGAGTTAACGCTAGCGTTGGGCGGGGCGCACGCTTCTGTCACGTCCGTGCTCTCCGCCGCGCGCCCAGCGTCCCGAGGCCACTCCGATTGGCCGCTTCTTTTCCCGCCTGACGGGCCGCCGGGAAAAAGGAAGAGGCAGGCCGCGGGGTTGCCGTGGTGACGGCGGCCGTGCCCGGAAATGGGAGGGCGCCGGGCGGTGCCTGGGGAGCGCCGGCAGCCAGCAGGTACGTGCGTGCATGCGCGCGCGCGCGCGGCCACACGCGCCCCCCCCCCCCCCCCAGCTCCCTCGAGGCGGCTCGGTTGCCCGGGGTGATCGCCCTCTTAAAGGGGCCGCGGGGCCGCTCCTCGGCGGCGGCCGTTGGCCCTGCCGGGGTGCGGCGCGGCCCGCTTGGGGAAATGGCGGAGCCCGGCGGCGGGGGCCCCGCGGGCGGCCGAGCTCCTGTCAGCGAGTGACGGCGCCTCGTGGTTGCCCCCGCAGGCGCGGGCCGGGGATGGCGGCCGGGGGGCCGGCGCGGCGGGCGCACAGCGTCTGCATGGTGTCGGACTTCTTCTACCCCAACATGGGGGGCGTGGAGAGCCACATCTACCAGCTGTCGCAGTGTCTCATCGAGCGGGGCCACAAGGTCCTGGTGGTCACCCATGCCTACGGGACCCGCAAAGGCATCCGCTACCTCACCAACGGGCTGAAGGTCTACTACTTGCCCCTGAAGGTGATGTACAACCAGTCCACAGCCACGACGCTCTTCCACAGCCTGCCTCTGCTCAGGTACATATTTGTGCGAGAGAGGGTCACCATCGTCCATGCCCACAGCTCCTTCTCTGCCATGGCCCATGATGCGCTCTTCCATGCCAAGTCCATGGGGCTGCGGACCGTGTTCACGGACCACTCTCTCTTTGGGTTTGCGGATGTCAGCTCAGTGCTAACCAACAAACTTCTGACTGTGTCCCTGTGCGATACAAACCACATAATCTGTGTCTCTTATACAAGTAAGGAAAACACAGTGCTGAGAGCAGCTCTGGATCCTCAGATAGTCTCTGTCATCCCTAATGCTGTGGACCCCACTGACTTCACTCCAGACCCATCAAGAAGGGATGACAGTACAATAACGATTGTTGTTGTCAGCAGACTTGTTTACAGAAAAGGTAATGGGGGCCAAAATGTAAGTGTATTTTGGTTTTTTGATATCCATATCTATGGTATGGAAATGTGAAATGACAGTTTCACTATTTTGTGAGGTGAAGGTTCAGAATTTTTCTGTCTATGCATTCAAGAAGAAGAAATGCACATTTCAGTCTGCACACTTGGGGTTTTGAGGTCTATATCTTCTGAAAAATTGAAGATCTCGAAAACTGACATTTGTAAAATGGTTTATATTGGGAACAAGGTTTAGACCCCAAACTATGCATTCTATTAGGAGTGTTTTTACTGCTGTTTTTAATCAAGCAACAAGAACTTGAGTGATTTTTTTTTTCATTTTTGTCTCCTAATACGTCAGGTGTTGTCTTTTTTCATAATTTTATGTCCAGCAGTACAACTGTCCTTCTGAGACCATGGCTTCCCCCACCCCCACCCCAACAGAGTCATAACAGTAGGCTACATTACGATAAGTTCTAAAATCAAATACAGTAACAGCTTGTTTTAAATTTTGAACTCTTAGGTATAGATTTGCTTAGCGGTATAATTCCTGAGCTCTGTCAGAAATATCCAGATTTACATTTCTTAGTTGGAGGAGAAGGACCAAAGCGAATCATTCTGGAAGAAGTCCGGGAAAGATACCAGCTACATGACAGGTTTGTTCTATGCATGTTTATGATCCTTTAATGTACTTTGGGGTGGGGAAGACAGCAGCAGCTCTCCTCCTGTCCCTCCCCTGCTCCCCCGCAAAGAAAGAAATCAAAAAACTTAAGCTGGTGGAGAAGAGGAGAACCACTGAGGGCAAGACAGATACAGCAGTCACTGATTGAACACTTAAGAGTTGGACGATGATCTTGCAAACTGATTCATACAAATAGACCTTGTGGGAACCTTCAGATGACTCAGAAAAAATCTGAATTAGACATGTGTTTATTCACATTCATCTCTGAAATTGTGAGGTTCAGATTACATTTGCTATATTATTGTGTAATGATACATGGTGTTAGGCAGCTAGTTGGTGTGACAGCTGCTCATGAGGATGACTGCTAGTAATTCTGGAATCTTCTTTGTTGTCATCTCTGCTTTGTTTCATTTATTTTACTTTTAAATCAAACTTTTCAGGGTAGTACTTACCTAGTATGAATTTTTGTGGTGCTACAAAGACACCTGTAGGTGCTACTGTGTTACCAAGCTGTTTCTATGACATATATGTATGTATATATTTCTTTGGGATTTTTATGTTTTGTTTTCGTTCAAAATGTTGTATAGCAAATACAAGGTTCTTAATTTTCCATTTCCTTTTTACTGCTTTTTAAGTATTTGGGGGTGGAGGTGCATCTTTTAAAAACAAAACAGTTTTTCTTACTCTCTCCTACCAAAAGTTGGAAATACAACTTTCATCAGAATTAGGATATCCTTAGCTTTATCTAGTTATTCACGTATATTCTAGAATAATATGTTCCCAGTGTGCTTTTTAGAAGATCTGTGGACAAACAAAAGCTAACTTATATTCTTTTGAAGTAAATATGTAATGCATAGTGACTAGGTGAATACTATCCAAGAAATTTGCCTACTTTGTTGCTGCTTCTGGCTCACTGGAGAGGAGAGGCTCTGGGTAGCCTTCTGTTACGAAACTTCGTGGCCATCCTCACAAATGCATCTACTGCAGAGACTTTCGCTCTCCAGTGTTCTCTTGTGTCAAGTGTTCTGCATCCCTCACTGTAGGGCCTTTATCTTCTGTTGCCCATTCTGTACTTCAGTCTAATGATTCCTCCCTCTGCTTCCTCCAGCATGGAAGATAAAATTGTCTGTTAGTATTACTCTTCTCCGTCTTCTGGTTTCCCAGTCTTGCCTCAACATAATAGGTCCTGATCACCCATGTCCTAAACACTTTTTTTCCCCTCAGACTTCGAAATTGATCAGACCTCACATTGCAAATTTATATAATACATCCAAACAAAGAAATGATGACAAATCTTAATTATTAACTGCATAAATCAGTACTGTCACAGCACAGTAGCGATGTTTTGAAGGTAGTTGCCATTAAAACAAAACAGAACAACCCTCTCCCCAGCTTCATTTTTGTGGTGTTCCCTCCCCCCCCCCCCCAAGTGTAGAAATAAAAAGCAGAGTCTTGTATTTTTTTTATTGCTGGTAAAAATGTAAAGAAACCAGAACAAAGGTATCTGTGTTGCTTCTCTATGTATGTGCATACTGTGGGAACTATACATTTTTCAGTATATGGTAATATTATATAGCATGTTTACAGTGCAAATCTAGTGGCTGTCTTTTACTTTCTCTTATATGCAGGGTGCGTCTTCTAGGAGCCTTGGAACACCAGGATGTTAGAAACGTCCTAGTCCAGGGGCACATTTTTCTCAATACTTCTCTCACTGAGGCCTTTTGTATGGCAATTGTGGAAGCAGCAAGCTGTGGTTTACAGGTAAGAAAAGATTTTGGCTGTATAGAGCCCATGTATCCATTTTAAACAAAGTTCTTGATTTAGTAACATATGCTTGTGACATTGCATTTCATCTGAGGCTCTGCCTTTACAAAGGTGAGCAAATATTATCCCCATTTACAGATCACCTGGAAGCTGAGACAGAAGGGTTAACTGAAACTGCTCAAGCTCCCAGAAGAAACTTGTGCAGAATTGGGAATAACATGTAGATCTGCTAACTCTCAGTTCTCTGAACTAACCAGACTGCCTCTCCAAAATGCTCTTTTGTATGTACTCCTTTACAGAGTTTTGGGGTAGTTTTTTTTTATAAAGGTTTACTTTGATGCTATTTAATGAGGATTTGGAGAAAAATGGCTCATGAGCATGGCTGACTTTGGCCAGTCAGGACTATTGAATTGCCAGGATAAACTATTGTATTACAGCTGTTTTCTTCCTAAACAAAGAACTGACATCAATTGTCTTATTTTGGCTGAGGATGTATTTGCCTTACCACGTAGGGATTCCAGATAGAGAAGAGGGAGAGAGAAGTAACACTGGAGCATTTACAATAATGCCCTTGCTCATTAATCTATAGCTTACATTAACTAAAAAAAAAATTAACAGCTCTTAAAGAACTGAGATGTTCATATTATAGTCTAAAGAAGCATTTTTTTAAAAAAAGAAAGTAGACTGTTGAGAGTATCTAATATACAAGAAGTACAGAAAATGTGAGAGACTTTTTTTTTTTTTCCCCCAATCCAATATTCTTTGATAGCAGTTACTACCTAGCTGCTGCCCAATCATCTATTTTTCTCTCTAGAACTGGGAAAGTTCTGCAGTTTTCTTATTGTTGCCTACTGTTTACAGATTATAACATAACATGAATCTTACTAGCATCTTACTTCCCTTTAATAATTCAAATTAAAATTACTGAACTTTTAAAGAAATTGTTGTAAATGTTCAGTAGCCTAGAAACCAGAAACTGAAGGTGGATGTAGTAAAACTGTCCTCTCCAAGTAGACATTGTAGTTTCCATGAGGGACTATGGACAGAAAGTCCAAAATCCAATTACACAGATTTAGTTGCATGCTGTGACAAACACCTTTAGGAAGGATAACTGTCTCACAAAATACTCACTAGATAAAGTCTTCTGTTTCACCATGCTACCAAAGAATCATTCTGAATGTAGTTACAGGTGACCTGCTACGCTAGGTCTTCTCTAAGGCCTAGACCTTCAGTTTTGATGGAGGTAAAATTCCTGAAACATAATATCAGTCTTAGCCTTCATGGCATCTAATAATTGAATTTTTTTTTTCCTCTTCCTCTTAAGTAGTGCATCCAAACAGTGTAATAACAGTATCATCACTGCATTTTGCTGTTACGCAGCCTGTGTGCTGTTTGTTTTGTTTCTTTCAAAGGTGGTGAGTACACGAGTTGGTGGGATTCCTGAGGTGCTTCCAGAAAATCTTATTCTTTTATGTGAACCCTCAGTGAAATCTCTGTGTGATGGATTAGAAAAAGCCATTGCCCAGCTCAGATCAGGAACGTTGCCATCTCCGGAAACTGTTCATAATAAAGTAAAGACGTTTTATACATGGAGGAATGTAGCAGAGAGAACTGAGAAAGTATGTATAACTCACTTTTTTTTTCCTTCTTAAAGTACAGTTCTGAAAAGTGACTTCTTTGAAACATTACTATGTGCATTCTCTGTGTAATTTCTCAGTGAGCTTCCTGTCAAGTATATGTGCTTTTAGCCCAAATATACCTGCCCCAGCTAGATTTTTTTCAATTCGCTTTCTTTTTGTGCCATAACAGTTGGTAAACATTCTGAAGAACAGATAGTGTCTTCAGTTACATTTCTACCTTTTTTTTTTTTTTTTTTTTTTTTAACAGTCTTTCACAGTAAGTAACTCTCCTGGCATAACTGGAAAACATGCTCAGTAAGATGTATGAAAAGGAAAAGAAAGAGTTCTTGACACAGTTTTGTGTGTAACATAAGTGGCTTAGAAAATTAAGAGATAGCTACATTCTCAATACCAGTAGGCGTAACTAGATATACATAAACGGTGGATGTAATGAAAATATATTATCAAGCTTTTGAAGTCACATTTCAGAATTGGAACTGTGCTTTGCTGTGGAAACTGTGCAGTGAGTGAGGAATTAACTGTAATGCTGTTATCAACTTCTATGGAGATCTGTCACTCCTGACTTCAGCAGCTATGTTTTAGGGAAGAGAATAGCCGAATCACATGTAGCTTAACCTACTTTGTGGTGTTACTCAAATATATATATCCCTGTTATAAGCCTCCTTGAAGAGGTATCATGCACAACCAGTATCTGATTTTTCTTTCAAGTGCTTTCACTACAATTCATTTCATAATTTTTGTAACTACAATCAGCATTTCAACTGTAATGTTTTATATAAACATTGAGGGACTTTTTTTTTACTTTTTTTTTTTAAGAAAGTGAAACCAAACTCTTAAGAACATGTTAGTGTAATTAGAAGAGGAATGCATAGAACTTATTTTATACAAAGGACAGGTGTTGGTTAGCTCATAATCAACATATGTGTAGGATGAAGTCTGTAATGTTCTGAAGGAGACGCAGCTCTTTGTATACTTAAAGACTTCTTGATTTATGTATTGTAGGTATTTGTTTCTGTTCTGTGAAACACAGGACTACTTTTTTAGTAGTTGTGGTTAATATGTATATCAACAAATCACTAATAGGATGTATTTGATTGTCATATTAATTGAATTTTACCATACTAAAAATTACTAGTGTTTCTTTAAATAAAAACTCAGTATCTTGTTCTGATTTGTTTGATTGTTTAGATGCAGAGATTAGAACATTGCCCATGCATCCATGAGTTCCTCTTTCCTTGTGCTGAAAACATAGTAATTGCATGTTCAGACTCTGTTTTCCTCTGACTGGTGTGAATATGAGATTAGAAGCTAATTGAAATAATTCAAAAAAACCTGTATGCAATACTAGATGAGAGCTAAATTTGCTGCCTTCCTATTTAATAAAATACTTTTGAGTTCTGTCACAAAGTACAACATTTTTCATTTTTCTTTTTCTCCCCAATAATTGTGTAAATTCATGAAATTTCTAGAACAGTATTCATAAATCAACATTTAAAATCCACAAAGTTTTTGTGGGCAGTATCATCCAGTCTAATAGTTAGGAGTAGGTAATGCGTTTTGCGCCCTGACAAAGTATTGTCTGACTTTTGAGGCAGAAGCAACATTGTCTTAAGATCTTACTTTGTCTTCATGTTCTCCTTTAGGTGTATGAGAGGGTTTCGGATGAAGTGGTTTTATCAATGGATGAGCGGCTCAACAGACTAATATCTCACTGCGGCCCGGTGACTGGTTATATTTTTGCTCTTTTTGCTGTTTTGAACTTTCTTTTCTTGGTGTTTCTGAGGTGGATGACTCCAGATTCCATTATTGATGTTGCAATAGATGCCACAGGTCCTAAAGGTGCATGGACTAAACAGTATTTTCTTGGTAAAAATGGAAGAGCTAAAGAAGAAATTTTGAATTCCTACAATGCTCAAAGTGGAGAGAGGAAAAAAATAAAAAAGCATTGTTCACTAAATGTTTAAAGCTTTCTGATAGAGACATTTTAAAAATTCTTCAGCTTCTTTCCGAAATTCTTGGAAAGAAGCTTGGTTAAATGTGCTACCTCAATTTAGAATTAAGTTTCATTTAGTTTTTGAACTCATGGAAATTTATGCACATCTATTTTGCACTTAAAGCTGGGAGAGAACATGGATTTTCACAGCTTGGTGTCAAAAGTCATTGAGGCAAAAGTATTAGATTTTTCTCCACAACTAGAATATTGTAGAAAGAGTGAACATAAACTTTTGTGGTATTTGGGAAATCAAAACACAAAAATTACTAGTGTGACAGTCTTCTGCCTGTGCAGCTTTATTTTATAGTTCTTCCTTTCTCTGACTGAATTAGATCAACCTGTTGCTATGCCCAGATTCATTATGGATTTTTGGTATTTTCAGAAGTGCTAAATTTGTCCCATTCACTTACACATATGAAAATGGAGTAAAGCATATGGCTCTTTTTATTTTATTTCTTAAGTACATAGGTGAAGGAATGATATTATTTAGAGATTAGCATAATATGATATAGCTTTCAGAATCAGCTCAGGGCTGAAAACTCCTTCAGTAGTCTATGCCAAAGTGTGAAGTGACACGTGTAAGAGAGGGAGAATTTCTGAAGGACTGGACAAGCATCATCATATTCTTCGCCCCTCCCCCCACTTATGGCATAAATGGCATTTCAGTCCCTCTCTGGGAGGGACAATATTTAGTGTGTGTGATTTCACCTAGACCACATCAAAGGCACTGTCAGGCAGGTTCTGCAAGTTGAACCTTCTTGGGGAAAGTATCCCTTAAATGGAAATAACCAATAGATATACTTGTCATGCAAGACACATGGCTTCTTGCAACTGTTAGCAGCCCTAAGTAAGGTATAGATATATACCTGTGACAATAGAAAGAACATGTGAATGGGTGAGAAGAGGCCAAGAGGACTTCTCACGTTTATATCAAATAGCTCTTGGACTGCTCTCATCTGATGCACTTGATTAACTTCTCTTTCAAGCATCACTAAGGACTGAAAACTTTTATGATTTTATGACCCTGTGCATAGTGTAATTTTGGACACTGTATTAATATTAAAACTGTGCAATATGAAAAGATCGTTTTCAAGCCCTTGAAGGGTAGTATTTAAAACACAACCTCTGTCAATGTTGTCTTGTTTCTGTTGAGAGGTAAGTAGCCTAACTTCTGCTGTTTTATAATTTAATCAAACGTGTTTTCATGAAACACTGAAAGGTATAGTGAAATACATGTCATATACAAAGTCTATTTTCTTTTATTAGACTTTTTTAGCTTTTGATATTTAACATACAATATGTATTGTCTTACAACTTGAATTTTTTTAAACTGCACATTCAAAGTGGAGATCAGCTACAATGGTGCCACAGAGATTATTGATAACTAGGTGGAATTAAGGTAATATTTTACTTTTAAAAGCCTTCCTCCCCCCCCCCCCCCACCCTCTTTTTTTTTTTTTTTTTTTAATTCTGGTTTATTTCTTTTTTTGTTTCCCTCAACATCTACAAACACAAATTGAAGTTTAGACAGGAAAATGAGAATCTGTTCAAAATATTTTATTTTATTTTTTTCTTGTGCAGATCATTGCATTTTTAGGTATAACATAATAAGACTTTGTTATAGTCCTGTGTAATTTACAGATTATCTAAAAGTTTTACCTCGTGATAAAGCATAGATATTTCTTTAATTGTATGTTCCCAAATATTAGAAAGTACAGAAATATACTCAATTATTGCTGCTTCCCATGACTGGTGTTTGTACCTCTTACAATAAATATGACTGATTTGAAAAAACATTTTGCACAAGTGGCCAGAAAAATTTAATCTGTAAATGGTTTAACTACAGCTATACTGTTTCTCAAGTAATGCAACTTATATTGCACATAGCTCTCTGCAGGACTGATTCACTTGCCTGCCTAATGCAGTGAAGTAAAGGAAGGTGCAGCCGAATCATTCACTAGTTGTCAAAAGCAAAAGAAGCAATAGGTGAAATGGAAAGGCTTAAATAAAACAAAATTGTAACTGTAAACAAGTGGGCAGAATTAATTAATATTTTTTAGGAATATATATTCAAGAAATGAATAAAAACTTAAAAATTAAAAATGTTTCAGTTGTGCTTGTACACAACATTTGATCATTTTGAAATACTGAGAAAATGTTACAACACAGAGAATGATACTGAGTAATGTCTTGCATGGAGGAAAGCCTCGTGTATGGAGGAGGAGTGGGGAGTACCTAAAACCTTCTATTTAGAAGCCACATTCCTCCCCTTCGTAGAAGGGACCACATAGTGCACCTGGAAGTGTTTTTACCAGCTTTATTTCGGTGATGGACTTCTTAAATGGATCTGCAATGAAATTCCATTTCACAGGCACAGGGGAGAAATTGATGGTTCCAATACATTATATGCATACACTATGAATTAATGTATAGACAGCATGTTGATAATTGAAAATTCTATGTTAAACCAGAACAAGTATCATGTAAAATATGAATAAAAGATTCATCTTCCAAATGGTTTATTGGGGGATGTGGATATGTCTGTAAGAAGATAACTACACTGTAATGTACTTATTTTTGTGCTCAAGTTTTTCTGTCTTTTTAAAATAAACTTATTTTTCTGCTTTTGATATTAATTTCTCTTGTCTAGTCCTTTTTTCGTATGTGCTTAGACTTATAAACAAATAATTGCTACATCTTTGTGATGATCCAGTAAAATACAGACTTACTGTAATAGATTTTAAAAATATCATTCCCAAGGTTAGAAGAATCTCACATTTTTTAAATAGGTTGTGTGATTTGATGTCATTAAAGTACTGTCAACATAATTTCTCTAACATCGTTTTTTGGCACTCACTAGTGCCTTGACTTGTACAATTTTCCTAATTACTCTACTCTAGTATTGATCTAGTGAGTTGGATAACTGGTCAGTTTGGAACTGAATGCACCTTCAGCAAGCTTGCAGATCCTACAGAATGGGGAGGAGTGGCTGATCCAGCAGATGATTGTGCTGCCATTCACAGGGACCTCTGCCCCTGGGCAGGAATAACCCCTTGCACCAGGACAGTCTGGGGGCTGACTAGCTGGAGAGCAGCTTTGCAGAGATGAACTGGGGGGTCCTAGTGGACACCAAGTAGGACATGAGCCAGCAATGTGCCCTTGTGCAAAGGTGGCCACCAACATCCTAGGCTGCATTAGGCAGAGCGTTACCAACAGGTCAGGGGAGGGGATTCTGCCCCTCTCTGCTCAGCGCTGCTGATGCTGCACCTGGAGTGCTGGGTCCAGGTCTGGGCTCTGCAGTACAAGAGAGACATGGAGCTACTGGAGCAAGTCCAGCGAATTGCCACAAGGTGATTAAGAGGCTGGAGCATCTGTCATAGGAGGAGAGGCTGAGAGAGCTGGGACTGCTTAGTCTGGAGAAGAAAGGGTTTGGGGGAATCTTATCAGTGTTTATAAATGTCTGATGGGAGGGTGGAGAGAGGATGAGGCCAGACTCCTGTCGGTGGTGCTCAGTGACAGGACGAGAGGCAATGGGCACAAACTGAAACACAGGAAATTCCACTTGAACATAAGAAAACATCTTCGTTGTGAAGGTGGTTGAGTACTGAAGCAGGTTGCCCAGAGAAGTTGTGACATCTCCATCCTTGGAGATATTAAAAACCTGACTGGACACCATCCTGAGTAACCTGCTCTAGATGACCCTGCTTGAGCAGAGTGTTGGACCAGGCGATAAAGATGGATGTGTAGGGGATAAAACTAAGGGCAAGATGTGATTATATATCTGAATATATCGTTGTACTAAAATTATGTGTTTTTTTTTTTTTTTTGTAAATTTAACAGATTGGATTATTTTCAGATTTTGACTTGCTTCAACACTGGCATAACACAAGATGATATTTTTGTGGAATTCATTGAACTTTAACTATGTATAAGCTGGTCATCTAGTACAAACTAGTTATTTAAGTTCACTGTTTAATCAGGAGTGACTGATAAAATGCATCGAGAATATGAGGGATCCCATAGTCGGTATTCCTTCTTGCTTACATCCTATCTAGTGCCAGTTGTGTTGATTCCTGTATGAGAAGTATTTCTCCATCATTTAGGCTGGCCTTTTCCTTGTAAGGATCTTAATTTCTTCAGTTCTTTTGTCTTGTTTCTATTCTATATTCTGTTCTTTACAACTTTTGCTATTTCCCTTGTTTCAAGAGAAGTGGTTTCATTCTCTGGTCTTTTGCTAGGGCTAATTGATCATCCCTTTTTTGGTCCGCCTTTGCTAATTTTTCCTTTTTGTTTCCCAGTTCAGCACACTTAACTCTTTTTCTCTAATTCCTTAACTGAATTTCTCTCCCTGTGTAAGCAGTATCTTCAGCTGTCTTGTGCTGAGGCAAACAGTATTAAAGTAGCTAAAAATAAATAATTTTCTTTCCTAGACTCATACGTGTTATACTTTCTACAGATATGTTATATTATTGGGGAAGGGAAGTTTGCATAATATTTATATTAAGGTGTTAAGTTATGGTAAAAGTTTAATATTTTGATTAATTCAAAATTGTAGAGAAATAGGTTCATTTGAAAAATTGTATTATACCTTGGGTTTTTTTTCTCACTTTCTGTAGGTTTCTGGTGCATCTGAGAGGGTAGAGACTGAAGATGGAAAGGTACAAAGTCAGCTGTATCAAAAAGAAAATAAAAGGCAAAAAAAAAAAAAAAAGGAAATACATATAACATGTCCATGAAAATAATTTGCTGTAAAATTTCATTCTGCATGTCCACCAACTCTTTGGAATCTTTAAGAGGGAACAGTCATCCTTCTCTTTCCCTTTACAGGTGTTGAAGTGTAAGTGCACCTGTGCAGGGAGAGGATTCAGCCAAACAAAAGAATCTCCTTCCTGCTGTGCTGACAGGAAAATAAGGGTAAAGGAAAGTTTACATGTAAAGAAAATGTGGTATTCTACAAATAATTAATTACATGAAGAAAAAGTACTCTGCTCCCTGTGGAAGCCATGTGCCTTCAGAAAGAAAAAAAGGAAAGTTAAAGAAAGGATGCATCTTCTTCAGTTTCAAATATTACACCTGCAAACTAATGATGGATAATGCAAAAACATTTCCATTCCTTCAAAACAGTAAGATGCTGTTTGCAAGGGATATTCATGGACACCACTCTTTCTCCCTGAGAGACAGAAAATATCAGTATGTTATCATGTGTTTGTGGTTACATACATTGTAAAATTTTTTTCCCTCATAGAATAAGTTTGACCTCTTAGCCCTGGCTTTGCAAATACATGGTTTTATTTCAGCTTCTTTTATGAAACTACTCTTCTTTCATACGCTCGCCTTTCTTCTGTGTCTGGGTATCAGCAAAACTGTTACTAAGACTGTAAAGACAAAAAAGTATTCTTCCCCTCACTATCCCTGAATATGGGATGTTAAAACCAGCTTAATACTTGGTATTGTTATTTAATATCTGATAGCCCATCCCAAATAAAAACAGGATATATTTTTGGTAACTGAGGAACAGCAAGTTCTGAAGGGTTTAAAATAGATGTCATATGATATCAGTAGTATCTCAGTGCAACTTAGCAGACCTGAGAAACTATTCAAAGAGCAAACCAAAATGGAGGGCAGTTCTATACTCCATGCTTTCACTAACATTTATTTTGCCATTTTTGCTTTATTTTGCTTCAAGCTTTTAATTAAGATTTCCTTGGCTCTGCTGACCCATTTCTATATTGTTAAAGGCAACAGAAAAGAGGCTGCCAGGATAGCAGAAGAGATCTATGGAATAGTCCCAGGTAAAGTAAAAATTTGGTCACTCTAACATTCAGATGTATAATTGCTACATTTTTGTAATTTGAGGCATTTAATCATTGAGTTGTCATAAAATGAGGAGTCTGTTGCTAAATGCATAGGGTAGATGTCTTATCCTGAAGTGCCTTCCATTTCTGAGGTCTTTGCAGTGTCAGTATGTGTTGGCATGTTTTAGGTGTGCAAAATATGAGACTCCAACAATTACTCAGCTAGAATGAGGACAGCGTTTGCTCAAGTGGGTACAGTAAATAAAGATTGTTGTAGGAAGCAAGGTATTCTTTAGTGTTAATTGTGGGGGTTACAGAAGCTTTTACTAAATAACTATGTTTACTACCAGAGAATATTTAGGGAAAAGTTTTAGTATGTGGATTTTCTGAAAGGAGATACTAGAAGGAGGTGATTAATGACTTTATGAATCCAAGCCAGGAAACCTTGTTTTGTTAAACCAGACCATAAAAATGAAAACAGCTAAAATTATTCTGAAAAATAAAAGGCGCAGTAATATACTGTATTTAATAGGCCACAAAAGCTGCCATTTCATTTTGCATTTTTTTTTCCAAGTGGTTTTACCTCCGATGCATCACTGCCATAATAATGAATAGACAGGCATTAGCATGTCCAGTAATTCCACTAATTAAAATGACACAGTGTTTTAAATTTAGTACTAATAAGAACATATTTTCCTACTGGAAGATTTGCATGAGTGTTGTAACATCACTGATTTTATGCGACTCATTTGCTGGACACTTGCTTTGTGATGAATAGTGCCACCAGGAACAGGCTCATGAAAGTGAGTGGGACTACTTCTGGTGTGAGAGGGCCACTAAAAGCAAGAAGATTAAAATCTGGCGAACAGAAATGCCCCAACAGAACATTTCTCACTTATATTCGGGAGTGTCTTTCTCTGGGTTGTAAATGTATCTGCTGTTCTCTGGAATATAATGCCAATGATTTACTAGTGGATTTTTTTTCTAAATGCCTTCATGCAACTGTAGTCAGCAACTTGACAAATGGCAGGTTTTCCTACATACAGATTCTTATCTAAATGACTTCAAGTTTAGCAGACAACACCACATTTTTATCTGCAAGTTGCCATTTGCAAAGAGCTATCAAGGATAATCTTTCAAAACACAAGGTCATGTGATGGTATTGCCTGTGCACTACATCGGGTTTCAGAGGGCGTTTCACAGCCCTTTCTCTTTGCAGTGACTTAGTGCAGCAGCAGTAGAGCTGCTTAATTTCTCTGTAGAAATTTAGAAAAGATAAAATATTTTCAGACATGTCACTCATAACTGTGAAAAGAAGATGCACCCCATATGGGAACTACATTTGTCACATGTTTCAGGGAGGTAGGTTGCTGTGGCTAGCATGACACCAGCATGTATTTTCATGGTGAGGCGTGCATGTGCGTACACATGCATTGTAAATGCATGTGAAATGAGTTTGTACATAATAGATAATATGCGTAAGAGTGCAAATAAGGCACAGTAGCTTTACTATCTGTTAGCTCTGATTCTTCCTGCTCTAAGAGCCATATTTTTAGTCACTTACAATGTTATCAATCATCTAACTTTTTGAACTGAGTTTGTCTATTTCAGTTGCCAGCAAGAGGAGGGATGTGGAGGTTTTTGAATATTTTCACGCAAATGTTTCTCTTTTTTTCCTCCACATTTTATCTTCTAGTCCTAAGCTGATAAAATAAGCCCTCTCGGGGGTAGGCCTGAACCCTACCTGGTTCCTGTTTCCAGTTATTTTGCCTGCTGAATTCTACTTTATCCCCAGGAGCCAGGTCATGTGCTGTGTCAGTTAGTCTTTCCATGACAGCTTCCTGCCTTAGGAGGCCAAGAAAAGGCTCCTTAAATAACCAGAAATAAAAGTAAGAGCTATATTTAAAACTGTAACCCCATGAGTTCAAGTGAATCCCAGTTCGAGGCTAATGAAAGGAAGGTACTGTGTTGAGAAATCGCAATCTGTCAAGCCAGTGTTACTAGTGACACTGAGAAGCTTCCACAAGTTTAAAAACATTTGCGGTGCTTTGTGCTTTTCCCCAGGAATGCAGCTCTACAAAAGCATTGTTAAAGCTGTGGTTGCTGTTTCAAGGGAGACACTGTCTCCAGCCTTACCTCAGCACTTTCTGAGTTAATAATTCTGTTTTTACTCCTTTATTCTGCTGTTCTGAGGCATATTTGGGGGAACAGTGGCAGTAAGAAGTGGCAGTAAGCTCACTTCCAGCTTTTATGGTTTTTTTGTGTGCATGTTTGTGTCTAGTAAATATGCCAAATATTTTAGAAGGGGAAGGGGTAGGAGAAGGGCAACTGGTAAAAATCCCTTGTAGACATGCTGCAGGCCAGCCGGTACAAGCAGTGCAGGCAGGAATGCTGCCTGCCTTTACCTCCCCAGTAACACCTACCATGGGGAGCAACCTCATGCAGGGAGCAGTGCTGCCTTTGAACCAGGTAGCAGGCTAGCTCATTGAGATCTGTCTTACCTCGTCTTCCTATAACTCTGTAAACAGTCACTTAAATATGAATGTGATCACTCCTTTCTCTGCCCTTGCCTGTGCTGCAGTCCCCAGACACAGTTGACTCAGTCCTCTCAATTTGCCTGGCTCCTTCTCACCTGGGTGCTGTTTGGGTAATGGGGCTTCCCGAGTGTCACAGTGAACTCTGTAAATGAGGGCTCCTTTGGCCTTGGCTGAAATCTCTCCTGTGTCCTTGGCTTGAAGTCTCCAGGGATGTTTCTGTGCCTCCCACTGATTTATCTGTGCATGTGAACATGTCAAATGGAGATAAATCACACTTTGCATTCTCTCTGGTGTGTTCTGTAGCTGAAAATATTAAAGAGGACATGGGGTTCAAATACATGGGGGTCCTATAAAACAGAGCGTGAATACAAAACTAATGTTGCTTCCGTCCTATTGCACTGCAAATGCAACCAGCCCTTGGAGAAATATTTACTATATGCTGTGCTGCTGTATGATTTTAAATGTTAATATACGACAAGTAAATTTGTTCTCCACGGGAATTGCAGTGGCTTAATGTTGGCTCACTGATTATAAATAAAGGTAATAGCTAGGTTAAGGAAAAACTTTTCATGGCATATCAATAGATTAAGAAAAGAAAAAGGTTAAGCTAGCCTGCACTAAGGAGTCTGCATAGATTAACAGCTCAAAATGATTAAGGAAAGAGAAGTGAAACCTCAGAGAGAGTATATTTTTTTTCATGTTTTTTTCTGAAATCTTCTAGGGAGTAGGAGGATGAGACCTGTTACCTCCTGGTCTGAGTTGGAGGATATTATTTATGAAATTGTCAGTTCAGAAAATAAAACTTCCAAGGACATGCTAGAATTCATTTGATGGACAAGTCATCCCAGTGTCTGCCTGCTATGACTCTCTTCAGAAAGTGCAAGAGAAGCTAGAAAATGATTTGTGACAAAAGCTCCCTGGAAAAGATGGAGGCTGAGATACTTAAAAATGAGGATTGCAGGGTTCTGAAGTCCCTTGGCAAGTCTCAGCAGCATTAAACTTGTGGTCTTTGCTGAACCATGGTTTTAACTGCCTTTAAAAGTTCTGCCCATAAGTTTTTATTTCGGTCCCTTAACAAGTGGCCTGCTTTCTCAAAAGCGCTGAGCCTCTGGCTGCTCCACTGAAATCAATTTATCAAACACTTTCACTGCTGACACCGCATCGGTTGCAGGCCTAGCCTGCATTTGCACACAGATGTGTTTCCCCAGTCCTCCCAGGATCTCACTTGTATTATGTACCTGAATTGACTTGTATTAATATGCTGTTTTAGGCAGCTGGGCAGATAGGTCGCCGCTACACGAAGCTGCATTCCAAGGACGCCTCCTGTCTTTGAAAACCTTGATTGCACAGGTAAAAGCCCCCAGGTAAAGAAAAGGTTGGGTAGCAGCATAGTTTCTGTTAGATTGTATCTGTGAGGAGGTAAGTCGATAATAGGCTGTAGCAGGGCATAAGAAAGACAGATGTATATATAATATATTCACCTGCATACCTTTGGGCATGTACTGGTTTGCTTAGGTAAGATGCTGGGAACAAGCCCAGGACAGAGGCTGTAGCTTACAGCATTCTGTATAATAAGCAGTGATCCTTGGGCTCTTTTTCAAGAATAAAGAGTGCAACCTGGGCTTGAGGAGAAAGAGACAATATATATATCAGCTGTTACTAAAAATTGGTATAAAGCTGTAAAAGTAGTTGTTGCTTTATAAAATGGCAAGCATTGCCTTCCTAAAGAGAGATTTGTCAGCCTGAAACCCTCTGCTCCAAATGAAACCAAGCATTCAGAAAACAGAAAGAGAGGAGGAAAGGATAGATTAGGGGGACAAGAAATTGGATGTGAAAATGTGTAGCTGCAAAGGGACAAATTATGGCTCTTTGTGCTTTGCCAACCGTCTTCCTCATCACCTTTCCTTAACCCAGTGCCCTACTCTGCTGCAAATGAATACACCTCCCTCTCCCCCTTAAAACAGAGGATAAATGCCATGAAATTAATTCCCTGAGTGTAAGTTCTGTAACTTGGCAGTCAGACTTTTTATACATGAAGTAAATAATTTTTACCAGTGATGGTTGGCTTCCACAGGCAAAGCCATCACCTTAAATGGACAGCATCCTGGAGGAGTGGAGCTGCCAGTGTAAAATCCTCAACTCCAGACATTTGTTGAGGCATGGTCACTGCTAAAAAAGGTTGCATTTTACAGCCAGTTTTCCCCCTCCCATTTCCTTAGCCTCCTTTCCCTCACCCTCTGACATCAAACGATTTTTATGGAAAAGGAAGTGGCAGTTAGAGATAACAATGAGGAGGGGTCATTTGCTCAGGGCTTTGCTGACTTTCTTACTCCCCCATCTCCATTTTCGCCAATGTCTTTACACCATCTGAGTAGTGAGGGGCAGCTTACGAGTGCAGCAGGACTCTAGCAAAACGCATTCCTCCAGAGCCATCCACTTCTGTGTTTCCTTGAACATGCAGCAGGGTGGCAATAAATGCCTGTACACAGGAAAGGTGCCTTGATACCACTGGGATCAGTGAGACATTAAAATGGGACAGGACCAAGTTGCCTTTGCCTGACCCTGGTACCTCCCTGTAGTATTTGCACATTGTGCATTTGTACACGTTGTGCTACATGCTTTGCAGAAAATTCATGGTCTGACTTGGAGGGTAGCTAGGAATAAGGAAGAGCAGAAGCAATCAGGGCTGTGGTTACACATTATTTAGTTAATCTACCCTTTCTCCTTCTCTCGAAGACATTAATTTTAGGAGTGAAGGATGGTGGCTCTTGCTGATGAAAATAGATTAAGGCAGCAATATCTGTAGAGAGTGGATTGGAGATGATCTATGACAGTTTGATAAATGTAAGAGTGAAGCTGTTCATGGAGTAGCATAGTCTTTGCTCACTGTTTCTAAGATACTTAGGCTATTAGCCTAAAATTAAATATGCAGCTATACTTTTGGGTATATATGGGACTTTTAGAAGTCCCTGCCTTAGGACCACAGCTTTCAAAGAAATCCAGTAAGGCTTCTGCTGCAAAAGGGATGCCTTGAACTGGGAGGACTATTTGTGCAGGTAAGAGACTGAGCACGGCATTTAAAAGAGCTCAAGAATTCACCAGTGCCTGTTCCAGCACCAAAAGAAGTGTTTGATTTTTCTGATAGGTTGGCAAGAATTTATAATCATCTGAAAACAAGGCTTAAAATGAGCAGAATTTGGCAAACAGATTATAATTAGATCTATAACTCCATCTCCACCAAGTAATGGGAGAGGAATTGAGGTTTTCCCCAATATATCAGTATTTGCTTTTTCATTTGCAATAACCAAGTTTCATATGTTAAATATATATCTGAAAAATGGTTAAGTATAGTCATCTTCTCATCAGAAGTCTCTAGAAGACATTCCTCTTGAAGAAATTTACTGATCAGTAAATGTAAAACATCTATAAAATTACAAAATGGAATATTCTCAAAATTTTTTCAAGATTTTATCTATTCCCCTGGCATTGATATAAAGTGCAGGATGACTCCTGGAATAGCTTTTATATCAATAATATTTCCACGTTACTGAAAAATGATCATTTTTCTAACTTAAAATTTCTGTCTTAAAATGATTAGAGTAATTTGCTTTTAATGCTCTTTGCATCAGGATTTTACAGTGTTACATTGCTCACAGACATTTATTTCTATGGATAGTATTTGCTACTGCAAACCAAAAAGTGCATTGCTGCCATCTTGTGAGCTGCTTAGTTTATAGCACATTAAATAGAAAGGAACTGTATGATAAAATTTAAGACTTCAGATGTAAAATAGAGCTGTTTCCAAGCCCATTCTCACACAGGATTGTAAAATCTTACTTACCAGGCAATTTAGCCGCATTCTGGAGACAACATGTATAATGGTTTCTTTCTTCTTTGTGAATATGTCTGGTTTCTGTTTTTACAGGAACAGGTGTAAGAACAGTTATTTGGGGAAATGCCTGTAATAAGGCATTTATAAATGACAGTTCTTTTCTTCCGGTGTAAAACATTTCATAGGTGGTCATAGAAAAGAAATAGTTTTGCAGGTGGGATTTCTCTCACCTACTCTACAGATCTGCCAGGTACTTATTACATCTGAGTGAAGCACACTAGGTACCCCATATAGTCAGTGGAAGTGTTTTTAGGACACAATTCATCTGACCGACCTGAGATATGTTCTTTAGCATGAGATGAGTCATATCCTATAGGTGCCTATATCTCTCCATTGAAGGAGCTTAGGTGTCCAGCTCGGTAGCTGATATCTGTACTGGAGATGTACAGTTCAGAAATACAGATTTCCTGTAACTCAGGAAACCAACACCACTTCTGACTACAGTGCTGAATATGCAGATAATATGTGTAGCTTTTGACAAAATGACAGCCTCTTTTTGTATCTAGTAATAGGAAAGTTAATGTCACCCTTATAGGCTAAATAGTATTTCCTGTGATTAACCATGCATTATAAAGAAACAGGAATAACAGACATAGTTCATTGCTACTTCTTTAATTCCATCTCCAGTGAAAATGTTTGGAGACAACTCCTGAAGCACTGAAAAGCAATAATCCAATCAGTGCATGTTCCCTTGACATTTACCCAGTGGTGTGGCCAGAGCCAGGCAGAATCCGACTGTCCTTCACATCTGGGCAGACATGGGGGGAATTGCTTGGTTGGGGAGGGCTTTTCCCTCACGGCTATGCTCTGAATTCCAGGGATTCAATGTGAACCTCGTGACAACCGATCGGGTTTCGGCTCTCCATGAGGCCTGCCTGGGCGGCCACGTGGCCTGCGCAAAGGTGCTGCTGGAGAACGGCGCTCAAGTGAGTCCTGGGACCGCAAGCAGTGCCGTGGTCACCTTGAAGGGGCCGGGGCCCTTCCCACATGTGGCATCAGCTGAGATTCGCAAAAGACCTATAAATGAGGCAGAATAATTCTATCAAATAGAAACACTTTAGACACAAAAAACAGGAAAAAACTCTCCAGTGCTCTGTTTTCATGGATAATAGATTTGCTTTCCTCCAGTGGCTGCTTTGGTCACTGAATTATTCTTTTCTGTTTTATTTCTGTGAAACATAATCATGATCAGTGGAAAAAGAATGAGGAAAACTAGGTCAACCCTTTTTTTCCCTGGAACATTCACTGGAATTGCCACGGTTTTCTATAGCATAGTTTGGGAGTCTCACATGAGTGAAAATGGATGTGCTTGAAGCAAAGAAACATTTTATCTGTTAATAAAATAACAGCATTTCCCCCAGTTGGACCTAAGGTAAAATACATGGTAAAAATGGAGATATAGGAATAGGATGAAATATATGGGAATATATTTCATTCAGCTGGGTTACAGGATTTTCAAGTACAATTTACATGGCAAGAAACTGAGCAACACCAGAACAGGCATTCAAGCTACACCTTTCAGAAGAAAATGCGTTTACTGTATTAACTTTCCATACTATATATCAAATTTCAATCCCTTAGAAATATGTAAAAATCCTTTCTTTATGCTCAGATTTACTTGATTTTGGTATACTAATGGCAGTATCTGTTTAGAACTCAGAGAATCTCTGAATTATCTGTTACTTTCCTGAGAAATCAGCCCATTCCTGGTAATAATATATAGATCCAGTGGTTGGCTCACCCCCCCCCCCCCCCAATTTTCTGTTCTTAAATAAAGTCACCAGGCAGTCATCTAGCATCTAGAAGGAAGCGTACCATTTTGCTGCTCTGCTTTATTGCTGTGGTCTTACTTCCTTTTTTACCAAATCATTTACTCTAGAGCAGCTGTCTTATCATTCTTTCCTCTTTTACCAGTTAAACCAATGCCCAGTGGAGAGAGAAACCAAAGAAGTCATTTTTCTTCTTCACTTACCTCCTTGCTTACCTTCTGATAACAGTTTGGATGAATTGATGGCCCTACTGTAAAATGATGCCAATAGACTCCCAGTGCCTCCAGCCACATCTGCCTCATACGACTGTGTGGGTGTGCCAATGGCTGTTAGACTGCATCATGAAACCTGTCTGAAATATAGATACCCCCCCAAATCTGAGCAGACAGACGTCCCCCACACTGTGGCCCCTGGTAACTCCCCATACAATGCCAGTTTACCCAGTTCCTGACCCTGCCATGTTTATTTTCCAGCCAGATCTGTTCCCTGGACTGTTTTTCTATGAAGCCGAGCAAGCAGAGCAAGCACACAGAGGTAGAGACTACCTGACCCAGTATAACTACTGAAATACGTAGCTGCAGCTTCATGTGCAGGAACATTTGCTCATCCTGGTAAATGTACTCTGTATGAGCTGTTGGAGCCAGCTGCATTGCCTTGCACTGAAAATGGCAAGGACTGATTTATAATTGTGGAAAAAGCACTTTGTAAGAAAAAGAGTTAACTAACACAGCATCAGATACAATTCAGTAGTTGAAATAAACAAGGGCAAATGTTATTTAGAAAGATATCAGCTACTCATGGTCTCTTGCTGAATTAGCTAGAATAAATTAATAGGTTTTTAAACATCACTGCCTTTCTCCACATTAGAGGCAAAATACCTTGCTAATTAAAATGTGCCAGCTAATGTATTTCTGTCCTGGTGCTCCCACCCCTTTGCGGGACTGTTTTGGCTGGTAGCAAGCCGCAGCAGGAGCAGATTTCCCCAGTGGCCCAAGGCTCCTTCAGCCCTTTCTGGTCTCTTTCCTGCTCTCCTTGATTTAGAAATCATACAGATTGCCATGTGGTTTTATTTTCTGTCACCCTTTTTCAGTTTGCCATGGAATTAAAGAAATACAGATTTGCTACATAAATTGCTTCTGAGGGCTTGCTGTGTAGTTAAACTTGGTAGCTGGTGCTGTGTACAGCCCAGCCCAGGGACTGTGCTGTCCCATTAGGGAATGATGAACGGTGTTTTTTGTCAGATCTTTATATCAGAGGTCAAGGAAGGACGTTCGTTCTCTCTGACACACACATGCATATAAAGACAAACCCTTGCCAGCTCCATTTCTGTTTGCGATTAAGACCGTTTCTGTGAATTTTTTCTTTTGTTGGAAATGTACTTTCAGGTGAAAGTATTAAACATGAAGTATATGTTTTCATTAAAAAAGCAGAACCATTTTTGTCTGAAAACAGGAATGTATTGTGGCTTTGGGTTGGTCCAAACTAAACAATCATGAACATACCTAAGTTCTCCATGGAAAAAAAGAATTTACATATTCTGAGCAACTCTAGGAGGAGCATTTATAGTAGTCGGTGTCATCACCTTATAGAATTAGCTGTCTGAGAAAGAGGGCAGACCTAGAAGCAGAATGTTATATGGTCTACAACATATAACTCTGAAAGTTGTGAATAAAATGAGTTCTGAAATTGAGCAAGACAAATATCCCTTCTGGTGCATTTCTGGTAAACTTGTGATGCATGCTGAAATTGCATGCCCTTTACATCATATTTTTATAAGCATGTGTTGCTGTTTCAGGTCAACGCAGTCACTGTTGATGGGATCACACCTCTATTTAATGCCTGCTGCAGTGGCAGCGTGGCTTGTGTCAACATGCTGCTCGAATTCGGAGCCAAGCCACAGCTCGGGAATCATGTTGCGTCGGCTATTCATGAAGCAGTAAAGAGAGGTAACGTTCAGGCTTGGAGTGAGGCTAATGATAACTAGATCAGGAATATATGGTTTTTTGACTTTAAAGACATTATAATATTTTTCTGCCAAGAACTTATACATAGGGATAAACATGCTTAGCTTATTCCCACCTCTTGTGCCTATAGATTGTATCTGGGTGCATCCTGTTCTGTGGCGATGAAATAAGTGATGGCTCTTCTTCACCACACAGGTCACAGGGAGTGCATGGAAATCCTTCTGGCCCATGAGGTGGACATCGACCAAGAAGATCTGCAGCACGGGACACTGCTTTATGTGGCTTGCATATACCAGAGGACAGACTGTGTCAAGAAGCTTTTAGAGCTAGGTACACCTGGGAAAGGGGGTTAGGGGGCAGCTGTGGCAGCATGAGCCCGCACTGCTGGTTTCTCTGGGTTGCCTCTCCACTGCAAACATTGCAGGTTCTTTTCATAAGAGATCTTTGGACAGCCTGTGAGACTCATTTCAGATAATTAAAAATTTCACCTACATTCATGAGGAATATAGGTTTTCCATAGTAAAAGAATCTTGATTACAGAGACTTACCTGAAACACAGCCTTTCTAAATGTGAAGCAAAGATAGAGTTTTAATTATCCAGAATAATGACAGAGAGCATAGACAATATTGGCTAATATTGATGACCAAAATCAACTCTTTTGATTATGATAAACTGCCATGTGAAGTATTAACTTCCTCTCCTTCTCAGATGGTGAAGAAAGCAGTAAAGACACTTGAAAGGATAATCCCTCTAGGCCTAGGTACAATGTGGGAGCTAGTGTAAATTCTTGCTGCTGGGGTACATCGAGTAATTTACACCTGCTAGATGTACGGTGCTGCTGTGCAAGCCCGGGGCAAGCATTTTGCTTGCTGCGCTCCCAAAGTTATTATAATGAGATACATAAAGTGTGTTTTTCCCTGGTAGTTAACACAATTTGTGTTAGATTTTATGATATTAACAAAGGTACGTAACATATGATAGATTTCAAACATCTATTGGGTTGACAGTCAAAGAATTTCTGTGCTTGCTCAGTTCTGTCCATGTCAAACAGCATTTGGTGATTCAATAGACATATATATATAGCAGGTATCTGACTTGCTGAATTTAGCGCTGCTTCTTTCGAGAGAAAGGAGGGAGGTCTGTACCAGCGATCACCTTCATTTATTGAGACCAGCATGTGTGATCAGATCATCTATTTAAACAGTTTCTGCTTCCTCCCAGTGCTAACCATGCACTCTTGTTCACCTAAGGAGCCAACGTTAATGTGGGTAAGCGATTAGACACACCCCTTCATGCTGCAGCAAGGAAATCCAGTGTGGAAGTAGTCATCTTGCTGACCGACTATGGTGCTAGCCTGAAATGCAGAAATGCTGATTTCAAATGTGCACTGGATCTTGCTGCACCCAACAGCAAAGTGGCACAGGCACTTTTGCTTCGGGAAGGTAATGATTCCTTTTCTTCTTCTCTTTTTTAAAAATAGAACAGTATTCATTTCCTTTACTTAAGTACTTTTTCTTAACTGCTTCTCCATGTACTGCTTTGTATAAGTTCTCCTGGCTTCTCTACCAATTTCAAGCCTAGAGAACATGACACAGAAATGAGTAAGAGATCTCTGCTTTATTGCTAGATCCACTACCAAATATTTAGGCGTTAGTGGTCACCTTGGTCAGTTGTTCCATACTTTTGTTTCCCATTTACTAATGGAAAATTATACTTATTTTCTTATAGGGACTCTAGGGACTAAGGATTAAAAGCTGCCATGAGAATTTATTCATTGGCATTACAAAAGCTATTTTGGTAGCACCATCTTGTGTTCAGCTTGGCTCCATGGCTCACTGCCCAGTTTCCTGCAGAAAAAGTGAAATGCATGTGTGCACCTTTCGTCATGGGGAGGAAGTGGAGCTAACTGCCATGTGGCTCTTCAGCTTCTGCGGTGTGCAGCTCTTGCGTGTGGATTTTGGGGCAGCAACTCAAACATGAACTAGCAGTGCCCTTTGCAGGTTACTTTCAGCCTCTCTGCAATATTGATAGTGGCCTTTCCAGTCCACTCAGAAGAAAATTCTAAGTAGAAATGAATGTAGATCTGCTTGTAGCATTTTCACCTATTCTTTTTGTATACTATGCACAGCCAAAACTTGAGGTCCAGTAGTGATATCCCTGGGGCTTGGACATGCTGACTTAACTACCTCCTCCTCTGACCTCCCTGTTTCCCAGCTCACTTGTACCCAGCTATTTGGTGCTTTGCCAGCCTGGGAGGGGGTGAATGCTCCTTCCTCACTGCAGGCAGCCTGCCCTCCTGCCTAAGCACTTCTGGCTCCCTGCTGCGGAGGGGCGGAGAGAAATGCAGTGTGCATGGAGAGCCCGGAGTGGGCTAGCAGTGCAAAATAACTCTTGGGTGGTAAATTGTCAATGCGGTGCATAGGCATTGTGCTGGCCCTCTGTACGCAGGTGGGTTTTGCAGAGGAAATGAAACATTGGCTTAATATTCTTCCATCCTGTTCCCCTTTTCCATTGCGTTTTGTGCAGAATCCTAATCCGTCATGTCTAAAACTTGACTGGAGAGCTTTTGCCTAAATGTTTTTCACCTCTTGTGACTTCTGTCACAGTATCTGAGATACGCAGGGCTGAGCAATGGTAGGCTGCATTAGCAAGGCAGTGCTTGCAGATGTCCTGTTCCAATTGCCCTACCTGTAGGAGAATTTGTGTAGATAAAGAAATCTCCCAGTATTAATAGTTTTATCTTCCTGAGCTTCCTTTTGATTTCCACTTTCAGCTTTTCACCCTGTTCTCCCTTACAGTCAGATGGACTATAGGGCAGTGTAATTCTTGCTGGCTTTTCACTTTTCAGAAATGAAGTGTCCTCAGTATCTGAATTAATTCACATACCCCTTCAGTATCGAACATTTTCTCTACTTAGTCTGTGTTTTCTGAAGACCTTCTGTTTGAAATAAGCACCCCAGGGACTTCTTTTGAAGAATTTTCTTTCTGTCTCCTTATTTTTCTGCTGTGGTTGCTTAGATGGTTCCCTTTAATTGTTACTCTTCCTTGCTATTATGCAATGTGAAATGTCTCCTAACTGCTTAAGGAGATAGCTTCTTACTTCAACTTCAGTGACAGTACTACAAGTGTTTTCTTCTATATATCCCTTCATTATTTTTCTATTAATTTCTTCTCAGGGGCCATTATCAGCCTATTTAGGCTACTAAATTTTTCTGTAGTAAAAGCACATTTTGGTGAAGCTTACCTGGAAGATGTAAGGACAGGCTTTTAAGCACACCTACCCAGCCAAAACATTGCTGTGATAGCCACTGTTTGGCCAGAAGCCCAGGGACTGAGCCAGGGCTCAAAAATTAAGCATCTCTGAGCAGATATAATCAGCCTTATAGCTCTAGCATGAAGAAAATGAAGCACGGAGAGGGGAGGAGAGGGAAAATGGAAGGGGAGGCAGGTATACATTCACCAGCGAGTTGCATTTTCCTGTGCAGACATACAATTGCCTAAGCACTAGGATAATGAATACTCATTTCCAGTGAGTTTGTGCCTTGAGTGAATTTCGTCTGACCTGTGCTAGATTGGGCTGGGAGTGACTGCCTCATCTGCATCAGGGAAGCCAGCTAGGCAGCACCCTTGGGGTGCGATAAGGTCCAGACGACTGCTGCATCTTTCCTTGCCATAACATAGATGAGTCCTCTGGCAGCTTTCTTACCAGTGGGTTCTCTGATGTCTAGCAAGAGTTTATTACATGCTGCAACCTTTCCCTCAGGGCAAAGGAAGGGCAACAGGGCCTCTCTCTCTTTTTTTTAACCCGGGTGCTTTTTCACGCCAAACTTTGCAGACTTTTCTATCTCTGAGGTCTTCTCCCCTCAGTCAGAATTAATTAAATTGGACAAGGCATTGAAAAAATGATTTAGGAGAGCACCAATAGACTGACATACATACAAAAATATTCAGAGATGAGGAGGTCCTGTAAATGGGCTAAGCTGCAGTTACTATCTGTACAGGTGCCTGCAGAGACGCTAGCTGTTGGCAGCAGTTGCATGTACTGTATATGTGGACAACTAACTATATGCATCATAGCCACTATATGATGGCTGGTCTATGCTGAGCACCTCTGCAGCTCCCCATAATCCATCTTGGTTTTCTCCACACAGTGCTGCTGGGAGTTTTCTTATTTCCTGGGCAAGGGCTATGCCTCCTGGTGCTCTGTCTCCAGTGTGAGAGTCTTTATGCCATTTTCAGTGTCTGCTCAAGAAGAGAAGCAGAAAACTCTAGCTATGCATGCAGAAAAATGCTTTTAGTGCTCATTGTTTTCAAACTGATGAACCAGTTTCTACAAAATAAGTCAAATATGAACAATGGTGTACTTAGGTATTTAGCGATCCTTGACTTATGCAAGTCATTGCAAGTGCATTTGCATATGCAAGTGTAGTGCTTGATCTGATTTTCAAACCTTGCTTCTGTTTGTTACTTGCTTTGTGACTCATATTGGTTGTGGGGGTGCTTGTCTTTGCCTTTTTTTTTTCCCAGGTCCTGCCAGCCTTGCCCAGCTGTGTCGGTTGTCTATCAGAAAGCATCTGGGTCGATCATGTCTATATGCAGTCCACAAGCTGCACCTGCCTGAGCCACTTGAGAACTTTCTTCTATATCGATAAATATGTGACTGTCTTTACACTGGAAAAGAAAGAGGAACAAATGGTTGTTTACTCCAAAATTATTATATCAAAGAAAAAAATCAAAGATGACATTTACTGTCTAATGTGTAAATTGAAGCCAATGGAAAACAGCTTTTTTAGGCACTAAATGATAATATGGATATAACACCCTCACAATTTATTGTCACATCCACTTAGGACAGATTGAGAAGTTATAATACATGAAAAGATTGCTTGACATGTGTTAGTAGATGCAATTGCACACATCTACCCAGCCACAGACATACGCACACAACAAACACATGTGGATTTCCTGTACATTTAATGTTATCTAATGATCCTGTATTTTCAGATAATGTCTGTACAGCTTCCTCCTCTTGCCCTCCAGGCTTGCCATCAAAATCAAGGGAGTGGCTGTTGGTCTTCCCTCAGTGTGAGAATGAAAAAACCTTTGGCACCCAGCTTTGGCTGCATTTCATATACTGCACACCTTTGGTATGCTTTGGCTTGAAATCCTGCCACCTCTTTCCTGTGCTCTAATGCTGTCCTAGTGACTTGCAGTAGGCTGTGGCTTCACAGCCATATGGCCCCTCGCCCTGAGCCTGGCTGTCCATGAGGCTAACACATCTTGTCCTCTGCTGTGTGAGTGGTGTTACCAAAGCAGGTGTGGGGTTTTGGTAAATTTTCCACGTGGATGCATACAGGTCTTAAAACCCTCATCTCATCTAAAAATAAGTTCTCTCTAAGCTGTAACACTTGAGGTCTGGTTGTGTTCATTATATGAATAATTTTTCTTAACTAAATTTGAGGGCAAAACTGAAAATGTTATTTTCATAGACACAGTAGGTCAGCTTTCAATGTCTGTTTCTTCCAAAGTTTAAAGAAAAATCAAAGGAATGAGCTGCTTCTCTCCTTTTCGTCTTTGCATGTTTTGATTTTTCCCAAGATAGATCCTCAGACTACAGGGCAAGAGAGGAGTAGGACCTCTAAAGGTGGTTTTGCATTAACTGGATGCTTGCCTTGATGGCTATTGCTCATTAGGAGAAGTTTGCAGGCTTATCTGCTTCCTCATCCCCTAATACAGGCTTTCACCACCTCTAGAGGAAAAGGAATTTTTAAAGAGTGTTATGATTTTAGCCCCTGGGATAGTAGTTAAAACATCATTAGGGCTAGTAGCTTGGATACAGAAGAACTGAAAATGTAAACCTCTCTGAGCACAGAAATTTGGGATCCAGCAATTGCTGCTATGTTTGTATAGCTCTGTAAAGATTTATCTGTTTTTCCCCGAAGGTTGTTCCAAGGGGTGAAATATTTCTTCAAACCTGAGTTTTGGTAAATTTTTGCCATGAGATGGGCAATGGTAGCTCACTGGATTGAGTAAAATAGGAAGTAGAGGTAGAAGGAGAGCTTTTCTCCACTTAGCTCAACTTTAAGGGTTTGAGAGGCAGCTACATTTTCAGCCTACGAGACATAGTGGTTTTATGATAAGCCATTCATGCTAGTTTCTGGCCATTTCTTTTCATGCCAGTATATCTTAAGCCAGGAGAAACGGGCATGTTAGAGTCTGAATACTGGATGGATTCCAGACACCTTTGAATTCCTGTCCCTTCTCCAACAGCGTCAGCCTGTCTGGTTTGGTGCTAATCCCTTAATTTCACCGTGACAGTTACCCTCTCTGAAACATAGGACTGCTATTACCCATACTTTTTATGATTAATTCAGCATGTGTAAGATAAATTGTGCTCCTAGCAGTTCATGAGCCTAGACCTGTAATGCTACAGCCAAAAATGAATGTAGTTTTCAGCCTGTGAAGTAGCCTGTGTTTAGACATATTGAATGCTATTTGACAGCAAGAACTATTGCTCATAAAGTTTCCAGTGATATGAATGACCTTGTATAGTACAGTATATCATGAATCTCAGAGATCTGAACTCTAAATTCTCAAGAGCTTCTGAAAATCAAATACTATCAGGAAAGCAATGTCTATATTAATTTGATATCAGCATATCTCTCTCAATCTTATCTTTACTGTCAGCTCACCTACTCTGTTTATAAAGTGGCAGTCAAAATACCATCCGCTATTCAAATAGAGAGACAGAGCCTCAGCTGTGTGGCTTGTCAGAGCCGTATTACAAACAAGGAACTAAGAGAATTTATGGGATCTATTTTGGAAGGTGTAATATTGAATTGATTTCCTACTGCAATCATCAGTGAATGCAGTATTTCACTTGCATTGGATTTTAAATTGAAATAATGTGTCTTCATTAAGGAAATGCAAAGCATATTCAACCTCTTAGAAAGGTTTATGTTATGAAGCAGCAGAAGCTGCCCTATATTTATTGCTGATATTAGCTTCCTATCAAAAAAATCACCTTGCCTTTGCTGTCTCCCAGATATATCATTCTTCCTGAAGTTCCTCCCATCAGAGATTCTGAGGGAACATAGTTTCAAAAAATCAGAAGAGAAGTTTGGAAGTCCTGATGCTAAAATTTTGTCAGAAACTTTACCTAGACTTTGTTGTTCCTATCTCAAAAGTGGCTCAGACTGAAAAATACCCATTTAATTTTCATCAGCAGTGCTTTGTATTGTAGCAATGCACGGAAATATTACCGAGGAAATAGCAGGAGAGGGTATTTCATTTTTTTTGCAAATATGCCTTGTCTCATGTGAAGCTAGGGAAGCACTGGGATAGCACTGGGATAATTCATTGGGAGATTATGGAATCTCCTTGATGGTTTTTCAGATTGAGTTTGAAGAAGAGAGACCGTGTGAGGTTAGTTAGCACTTCTCCCGCCTGAGGAAAAAGCAGCCATATTCACACTTGATATGTTTTTCAAAGCAGGTGGCATCTTCTCTGTAATTCTGTGATCATTCATAAACCAGTTATTTAGGTTAAATATGGTTTTCCTGGAACACATACATTTTTCTGTACTGAAATATCTGTGGTTATACCACATCCATATGACTTTCTCCCCAATAATTGCCAATACTGTCTGCCTTAGTGAATAGTGTAGCATATGTCTTCATGAATAATCACAGAATATCCTGGCTAAAGGAAAAGTTTTTTTCTGGCCACAAGCACTTACTGATTCTAAGCACAGACACTGACTTGCAGCTTAAAACTAGAGCTTGGACTATGGATGTTCATTAGCCATAAAGTTGTTGGTCTTGAGCAGAAGTGATTTAAATAGGTTACTAATGTGCAGTATAAAACCAATATATTTCCTTTTATAGTTCTCAATCTGCTGGCCTGCTTTTCAGTTTTCTTATTCGTATATTATGAGTGAGCCAGCATGGACTCAGAAATGCTGGTAATGGAAACTTCACAGATGTCAAACTAACCAAACACTGACTTCAAGCTACCATTCACTACTTAATATGCCTCCATCACTGCTTGTGATCCAAATCAAAACAAAGTTAAATGGGCTTTGTATCATCCCCATCTTTATCTTCACTCTAAAATAAGCAATATTCCTATCTACGTTCATTCTACCTAAAGATTCATTTTACATCTCCAAACATCTTCTTTGCAACTTATCACAGTTGCCAACAGTTTGTACTAACTCATAAAGATGGTTGTGGCAATTTTCTTCTTGCTTCAGCCTTGTTGCTGCCTCAGTGCTCTGGTCCCAAACTTGCCTCACAGATTTCTCCACAGCTTCTGAGCTCCTTTACCCAGAGTCTCATCTGCAAGCACACTGGCTTATGGGCTACTCTCTCAGGAAATGTGACAGTGAAAGTAAATAGACTGACACATTTTGAAAGGCTTTAATAAACAATGACTCTGACCTAAGTATCAAAAGAAATGTTACCTTCTAGCCTGAACCCTAAAAGATTCCAGTCCTGGTCTCCTGACCAGACTGTTGGTTCAAGCTCCTGCCAGGAAATCCTGCCTAGTACTTAACTCTTTATAGCAGATGTGTGAATCCCTGATTTTTGATTGGTTTTCTGTCTGTCCAACAAAAAAGGGATAGAACGAGGGGAAAATGGTAAGCTTCTGAAAGTTGTGCCCATTCTCTAGGGGCTGAAATCCTGGATGTCTACCTTGAAGTGCTGACCCCTCGCCTTCCTGGGCAGACACAGTCCAAAAGGGAGCCTGTCTGGCCACGTGAGTGCTCCCACTTCATGAGACAGGACATGCACATGCCACTTAGGACAGCACTGCTGGGGACTTATATCCTCCTACTCTGTCTTCCCTCAGGAAACTCATGCCCAGTCAACATCCACCACATGTCATTTAGACTTCTGCTCACCACTGATTCAAGTGGTCCCTTGTTTTATGCGGGAAATTAGTGTACCGCTCATGTGGAAACTGTTGTGAAGGGGGTGTCCTCTTTCTGTGCTACTCGCTGTCCATCATTTTCTGCAAAGTCTGCTGGGTGAGAGGCACAAAGAGATTGGCTAGCACAGGGGCAGGCTATTACTGGCATTTAACAGCCCCCCCCCCCCCCCCCCCAGTAGTTATTGGATTGCAAATATTAGTGGTGTACCCCAGCAGGGCAGTAGGACAAGACTGACTATTTGGCCTGATACCAATGAAAACCAAACACCTTCACTCTCAGATGAAAATCTGGCTGGCCTATATGCTGGACTTACGGTTTATGATGTCTTTGTATTCTTTTTTTCTGTAATCAACTTTTTGCACAAGCCAATTGCTCCTCATTGTGATTTTTTTAACATTCTGGAAGAGATGTATAGTATGTTAATGTCAAATGTAGTTTATTCTACACAGACCTTCTATTTTGATTTCTGTTTCTTGAAAATTCTTTTGTACTTTTTATCATTTGTAGAAATTCATAATGTGCAGGGAAACAGAACTGTGCCAGGTTTGGGAATGAAAAATTTTCAATTAAAGGTATCAGGAATTGTGGAAGAAAACATCATTTACATATTCAATTGAGAAAAACATCTAGAAAGGGGGGAGAGAGATGGATGGCGGAGCATGTCATTCTACTGTTTTCCTTAACAGGTCAGCCAAAACAACACATTAGTCAACAAACCATTGCAACTAAAATATGTATACTTGCTAGCAATGCATAAAGCTTCACAGGGGTGGAAATTCTCTTTTCAACTTGTTTTTCAGTGAAACTAGACTGAAGTACATATTCACAGCCTTCCTTCATGGCAATCAGAACAAAACCATTGTAAATGCCAGAAAACACCTCATAGTCAATACAGCAATTTTTGTCATTACTCACCTACTCTGTGATATTATCATCTTCTACAAGGTTGGGTTACCAGAATCCCAAACACCAGCTCAGCTCACTTTCATTCAAGCACAAAACTGACTTCTGAGAAACAGGATAATGTTCCAACTATGAAAAAAAATAGAGTGAATTTGATATTTATAGTAATAAGGGATTTAATGCGCTTATTTACAACTTGTACCTAACTGTGAGGTGTCTAAGAACAGTGAAGAAGATGAGACTCTCAAACCAGTCTTTGTGTGGAAGGCAGGGTTTGGAGCCAGTTTAAAACCAAGTTTCCTTGAAACAATCTAATGAATGAATATGCAGAGCTCTCTAGTTTCACCCTTTCCTCCAGATTTAGAGATTTAGTGGAAAAGATTTGGAGACAGAAAGAGGAAAAAAAATATTCTACCCTTTAATAAATTTTTAGGCCTGGAGGCCTTGGTTGTTTCATCTGATATCTTCCATATTGCAAGCCACAGAATCTCACCCAGTAATTGCACTAACCGAGGCTGTGCTTTGAGCTATAGCATGTATTTTAGAAAAATGTGGCAGTAATGCAGGCCTCTTGTATAGCTGGCCTTACAGGGAGCTGCTCTATTGCTGTTTCCACCTCCAGGCTTGGGGAGGAAGCAGGGCTGGAGGTTTGCCACCTCCTCCATGCACTTTCATTCTTGCACAGGGCCAGGAGCTGCTGCTGCCACCACCACTGCTGCCTTATGGAGCTGGTCTCCTTGCCCGAGGGTGGTGCCTGACCTGCTGTAGGCGAATTTTGCAGCCTCTTGCCCATATGTTAACTGGGGCTTATTAACAGTATATTTTTGTGGTGGATGAGTGAGTATCCTGCCAAGTTTACCTGCTGGCTATAGAGACTAACATGCTGTGACAATGTAGACTTAGACAGGATGGGAAGGGAAGGAGATTTCCAGAGAGAACTTGTTCTGACATTTAAATTCTCTTCTAGAAACCTTTGTGAGTAAAATGTGTGTGTGTGTTTCTTTCTTTCTTTCTTTCTTTCTTTCTTTTTTCCCTAGGAAGGGAAGAATTAAAGACTCTACAGGCCTTATTGACTTACTCATTTTTATAATGCCTATGTCACACTCTACCATCTTCATGGACATTAATCCACACCTTTTTTTCCAAGGTGGTGGGGAACATCCATTGTGTTTCATATTTGGAGGAGGTAGTTGTATAAACTTACTGGATCCTGGAGAAAAATAGTTTAGAAATGACACAGGATGTTAAAAATCTTTGTTCATTGCACTTCTCTTGCATTAAATGCTGACTAAATGCCCACTTCACATTAGCCACAAGGAAAAAAATGGTTACGTAGTGACAATGGCCCTGTGTTTCCTTTGAGGCAAGTGTAGCAATTCCCAGGAGCGTGGTAGCTCTCTGCTATGCCAGGATTTATTAATAGTGGGAACATGGCATATTTTCTTCAGATTTTATGAATTAACAACAAAAAATGTATACTAACAGCTAGTTATGGCAACTGGGAGTGAAGTATTAAGCAAAGAATATTAATAGTGTGACATTGGCAGAGGACAGGACACGATGGGGACACAGAATGTGCAGTGACTAAGAAGTTCAGCATTTTAATACAGTTTCAATTATTAAATCAGGGCATAGCTTGTCCAAAGTAAGTTTAAAAGAACATGTCCACTCTACAGATGGACCTTCACAAATCTCTACTATTTAAAGATCATTATCAAAAACTGTGTAAACAGAGGCACTTGTGTTCTCTCTTCATGCTGTCTCCACCATAATGTAAACTGGAATATTTTAATGTCAGTGGCGGAGAGGCACATCCTTTATTTATTACATCCTTTGTTTATTATTTGTGTCTCATTATCCTATAGAGAAATGCTTGCTTTTAACAGTTTCAGAAGGTTAGTTTCTGCTGCCTGTGGTGTGAGATGTATGCAAAGATACTTTGGTTTTGTCCCAGCAGCTTTGTGCCTTTCATCAGTGAGTACCTGTTAAAGACCAATCATCCTCAAATACTCAGACTGTCTCTTAATTAGTGAGTAAGATAATTTTGGTTTGCTACTTGTGCTTTCAATGTCACTATATATTTAGAGCAAGGTATGTGTATGAAACACAGGGTTGTTGAATAATTACACAGTTACTGAGAGACAGATATTTTGGGTCAGAGTTTGTCAAAGGTTCAGTGAAAAGCTTCCTCTAAAACAATACCAACAAGTAATATGTCAGCTTGCTCCCAAAAAACAAGTTCCCATGGGCTGTCAGTTTAGATGGCGCAGGAAATTTCACTCTGAGCCTGACACTGGTTTCTCCTTAGAAGTAAGTGGTTTCTACCCCCAAAGAGTTCCCCTTCCACCCACAACAGGCAGCCACCCTTGCAAGGCACTGCAGCTACTCTGCTCGTTTGACACTTATTAACATCTTTGAGCTGAAATGACTCATTCCATGCAGAAATTTTCCTTGTCTGGTGAGTACCCACTGTAAATAGATGAGAAATACATAAGCTTTTCATGCTTGCAGCAGCTTGGGAAGAAATATATATTTTTGCTACTGACCATGAAATCACGTTAGGGATTTTGTTTCTTTTTTGTCTGTATCGCAGGCATATCAGCTAAAAGGCTCATCGCTGTGACATTTTAACAGATAATTCTCTTTGTCAGGGTTGTTCTCTAACAAAGTTCTTCATCAGAAGAAACAAGCTGAGTGAGAAGCTTGCCCCAGATCTTCAGATATCTGCCTCAATGGCATAATGAAGAGAGGTGATTAGACAATAAAATTTGGGTGCAATGCATTTACATTTTCAAAATGGAGAATGATTTAGAGAGGTGTCGTTTTGTGGTCTCTAGCTGAAGACAACTTAGAGATCTGACTCAAGGAGGATGGGTGCTGGGTGAGTAGGCCCCTCTGAGTGGTTTGAGGGTACATGCAGGCTGGGAGGACACGGGAGCGCATGGGTCTTCACTGGCCCCTGCCACCTTCCAGCACCGTTACAAGGATAAGAGCTGGATGCAAACCTTTCCTTGCCCCTCACCAGAGCAAAGTCAGGTACTTGGCCAGACAGATCCCTAAGGGCTCTCTTATTCCTTGTTGGGACAGTGGGAGAAGACTCAGGCCTGGTGTGGAGGGCAGCTGCAGGGCAGTTGGGATGCAGCCTCTGAGGAGGTCGGGGGCGGGGGGGGCCTATCCTTCATGCATGGTTTCTCCCACAGCCAGGGGAAACAGGGCCAGATAGCCCTGCTCACACACCTTGATCTCTGTGCTTCAGCTTCTGATAACCCCTGTATACTGTATTCTGGTTTCCTGAGGCCATTTCCTTTCTGCCCCAATGTCAGATATTCAGATAAGCAGCCATGCTGGATGGGCTGTAACTAGTAAAAACCTTTATACTTGTCACTATGCTCTTATTTCTACATTACCAGTGCTGTGAATCAGCATTTGTTAACTGTTTTAGAGGATTTCCAGCCTCGCACAAAACAAAAGCCAAGCTGTACTAGGGACCAGCAAAAGAAGCACATCAATACACACTAATGCTCTAGATGGCTGCTTATTACAGTCCCAGGTAAGCATTTTTATCATGCAAGACAGAGAATAGAGATAGCTCCTGATCTGAACAGCTAATCTGTCTGATACCAGAGATGTGGATTACTTGGGACTGCAGAGAATTTTGGGAATAATTTGGATCCTTTGGGCTTGACTTAGAATATTTCAAAAGCCCTCTTTTTTCACAGTACCAAATGCTCTCTTGCAGGAGCAGTGCAGGAAGACAAGTATGTTTTTCAGGAGGGTCTATATATACACCATCTTAGTAACTTCCTAATAACTTTTCCTAAAAGAAAGTGATGACACCTGCTATGCCAGGAGGATGCTGAAGGGAACAGAACCAAACGCAAACTGCAGGGACATTTTTTTTTATCTGCCCTTGCTGTCCAAGCAGTTGAGCTGGCAGTGTAGCTTTCAGCAGGCCATTTTTGGCCACCAACACAAGCCACAGTTCAGGATGAGTGTTAAGGGATTCACTAGTGACAAGGTGTTGGCAATTTCCCTCATGAGCATCACAGGGAGAAATGGGGAAAGATAGTCAGGGGAGAGATATTTCTAGAGGTAGCCTCCAAGAAGGCTGGGAAAGCAGCTCATGAGAGGGGATAAAAGAGCTTATTGCAATACAATGTGTCAGACTGCTGAACATTTAATCCCAGTAGAACTGAGGAAGAGAAGCACAGGGAGCAGAGCGGCCCCTTCATTAGACACCTTCATCCCAAGAGCTCTTGTCACCTTCCCACCTGCCCTTCTGATAGCTGTTAGCAGTTCCTGCTGGTGCTTCCTGCTTCTGTGTCGGAAGTGGGAAGAGAGAGCAAGCAGATGGGACATGGAAAAGTTGCTTGGTTTGGTAAGACCCACCATGGGCCTTCAGGCTTGGAAGGATGAGACGTTTGCTGGCAGTCTGCTGCCCTGCTTTAAGGCTGCACCTTATTGTGGGGTTATCCTCTGAATGGGACCTGCCCTCATGAATGCTGCTTAGCAGGGCAGATTTGGCTGACCTCCGTGGCACTGAATTTGTCTGTAGTACATTTGGGTTTCCTCGTCTATGGTTGTCTGCTAACCTGCTCAGTGGGAGTGGTGGAAAACTCTTACAACTTTTTATTTAAGGGATTTTTTTTTTTTTGGTCAGAACTAATGTCTTTGTGGGAATTATTTTGCTTTCCTCAGAAACAATTATTTTTCACTGGAAAGTCTGGGTACTAAAAAGATTTTCTGGGAAGCCAAAGAATCCCTACTGTTTTAAAATTAATAATGAGAAGTTAGAAAGGAGGAGGGGGGGGGGAAATTGAAATGTGCCTCAATGCTGGGATTTGGATTTCACCGAGAAATTTGATTACTAGACAAGACCACCTTGCAGCTGGCAAAATACTAGAAGAGCCCAGTGTGGTAGCCCACAGAGAGCCTGCAGCTCTCAAGTATGAGATTAATTTTTTTTTCTGTAATTACAGCTAACATTTGCCTTCTGTGGTGTACTTGGTGGAGATCATTTTAAAACATTAGTAACATGGCAGCATTGACAAACTGTGATTGCAACCCATGGGACAAACTGAAAAATCCTGAGAAGCCCTTGGAATCATGATATTTGAAAAACTTCCAGGGTTTAGATTCTTTTTTCATGGATTGCAGTATATAGGATTTAAAGACAGTTCAGAAAACAGTGTCAAGATTTATTTTCCAGTATACCAAGAAACCTATGCAGGTGAGTATGCTAGCTCCCATCTGACACCAGACAGTGAAAAAAAGAGTGTTACTGCTCTTATCTCAGTGGGGAGGATGCCCCTAATCCCTCTTTTGCCACACAGAAAATGCAAGAAGCCTGTGTGTGAACTCTTAGAAGTTTTCATTTTAAGTTTGTCTTGCTACCTAGGAAATCTGGGTGCTTCTGTACATCTGCAATGAGTTAAAACCACAGATCTAGGTACTACTGACACTAAGGAGTGTTTGCTACTTCTTTCAGGGTTAGTCAGCTTTGATTTAGATAGTAATTTGTGAGATTCTCTTGTTAGGTACATAAGCTTTCATGAAAACTGCCAACCTGTGTAAGGGAGACAACAGTTATCTGCAGAAGTCTGTTCAGTCCCTCAGCCAGGATGATGGGATGTTTGCGAAGGGAAGTTTCTGTGAGGGTGAGAGAAAGGAAAATAAAAACATTATGTGCTCAGAATAACTGTAAGAAAAGGAAAGCCTCTGGAAAAGAGAATTGATTTGAGGAAAGGAAATTAGGGATATGAGAACTAGACAAGATTAAGAGTTTCTTCGAGGGAGAACCTCTTCACTGTGTCTGCTCATGTTTTATAGCAGCTTTCCAAAGAAATCTCAGGTATTTCCAGAAATGGCACTGGTGATTTAGTACTCCTGAGGGCAAGCTCTAACAGATTTATTTGCCATGATTTAAAACATGTTTGTCCCAGATGTTCGCCTTGCTCATGCACTGGAAATTACTGCCTTGAAGGGAAGGCAACAAAATATGACGTGTACTAGTGTCTCAGAGCTCAAGTTTACAGGTTGGAGGATTAGTAAAGAAACAACTTTTATGGGTTTTTGAGCTAATATAATGGACTGTGTACTAAGGCAATTGAGGCATCAGTGTGCAGCCCATGCTGCCATCCCTTGTAAGGATGTGGGTAATGGCTGCTAAAGGGGGGAATGGGGCAGGCAGATGTGGGCAACAACAGCTTAGATTGCTGCAGCTAAATCTGCCAGAGCTCTCTATTAAAATCCTCTCCACTGGGAGGTACTTACCCCAAAGACACAGTCTTGCAGTTCAGTCATTGGACTTATGCTGGAGGACCTGACTCAGAGGTCCATTCATGTCGCACATTGCCACACTTACTCCTGATGCTTGCTCAGGATTCTGCAACAGCCCCTAGCTCTAGCAAATCTTAGGCTAGGGACTGCATTTTGCTTATTTAAATGATCCTTTCATGTGAAGAAGTGAAGACCTTTCGTCCTAGATTGTTGCACCCAGAGGCTATGCAGTGCAGAGTGCACAACGTAGTGTTGGCATGTGTGGTCAGAGAGTTGGGTCACTTAACTGTGAATTTTAGCCATAACATTAAAGTGGGTTTCATTTGATTAAACATGCACACCTATATCTCAGCTTGTCATTTGAGGGATAAAAGCTTGTCATAAAGGAAACCCTTTAAATCAGTGAAGTGCCCTTATGGGCACTTAAAGGCCCAATTCATATCCTCCTAAAGCAGACATCTAAATAGGTTAGATGAATCACCATTTTAATTGTCTGTTTCTCTTCACTAACTCTAAAGGAAACCCAGCGTTCCTGGCTCAGACTCTAAAGTTAAATTAAAACATGAACCCCATGTTTTGTGTCTAATTTTCCAAACATTTTCTGTAATTCTGTAATTTGTATCATTGTATTGTACTTGTCCAAACCTGCAAATAGTAATAAAATCTCTTCTGTGATCAATAACTGACATGCTCAACTTAAAAACTGATTAGCAACTGGGAAAAACCATCAAAATAGTAGAATATTTCATTGAATTATTTACAAAAAATTACCTTTGAAGGAAAAAAATGTGGCTAGCTTATAAGATATTCTATAAACAGAGAAAGTAATATTAAGTATCATATACTCAGCTTTACTGTACACTTTTATCCACACAGGATGGTTGCATCTGAGTAGAGACAAAGTGATTTCTGTAGCTAGCTCTGTTTTTGTAGAATATAGGGATGTAGGTACTATTTAAATGGAAAATAGTATTATAATGACTAAAAGCTCTGGTGTGTCTCTGCATCATGTAAACTCTGTTTCTAGCCTGTATTTGAAGTTCTGTGTGCTGTTTATCTTGAGATTCAGGCTGATGTTAAAACATCTTCCTTTGTTGTTTGGGGATTTTCTGTTTTCATTCAAAAAAGATTTGCAGCCAGGCTTATTAAATGAATCAGGTATTTCTCATATATTCTCAGTGCCCAGCAAGGCTATATAGACCCTATCGCAATACTCTAACTTTGTAATGTTTTATCTGGGGAGTTACATTTAGCTCGGTGGAAGGAAAATGATGCTGAAAGAGGGAAGTTGTCCTAGCTGGTTTTGTTTGTTGGTTTATTTGCCATACCAGGTCAAAGCCAACACACCACCTCTGTACATGTGTCCAAACTACTAGCTGAAGCAAGAACCCAAGAGGCATTGTAAACTTGCCAAGCCCTTGACATAGGTTTTCTAGCTACTAGCTGCTGTAATCTGGCTGCATATCAGCATAAGGGTATCTATAACATAATTCAGAGGAGTATGATTCTTGGTCAGTGGAGAGTATGGCTAGTCTCAGCTCTGGACATGTCCCATCCATCCAGATGAGATGAAGGAGAGTGTGGGCTCGCACTAGGGTAGTATCTCAGGGCTTGACCTTTCCCTCTGAAGCACCCGAGAGCTCAGACTCAGCCCAAGTGTGAGCACCTGCTAGCCTGTGAGCAGGGTAGCTGCGTCTGATTGCAAAATGAGCTGTGGTCCATGCTTGATTGCTGGTGTATGCATAATCAATATGGTTTTAATCCTGGGAGATAATAGTATGGGTCCTACAATGGTGGTCTTAGGAATCTCACATCCTGATTTGCTGGCCACCCATACAGTAGGGGGGAAAACCACAGCAAAGAAAAAGGAATGCAGTTTTGCAGTCGCAGAGAAGAACAGTATTTCTTTGTTTTTCACTCTGTTCTCTGGGTTTCTAATTCTGCCGTGTTACTCATTGTGCCTCTACGACAAAACTCACTTGGCAACATTTAAAACTAGACTCCTTAGAGCTGTAAATAGTACCAACCTTGTTAATGTATGTGGCATAGGAAATTGCTGCAAGGTGAGCTCTGACCAAACAGGAAAGGATTCGCTGAGGAGAAGGTGTGCATGTGCTGGAGGAGGCCATGGTGAGACACCACACTGCTAAGGGTGGGGAGTCCCAGGAGCCTGCTTTTTCCCAAAAAGCAAGAAAAATATTTATGGGCCTATGTTTTGAAAATAAGGTCTCATTCATCATAAACAAGGATTACAAAACTTCACTTCTAGAAAAGACAAAACCTAGGACTGTAATATCCAGTTGAAGTGAGAGAGCGTCAGCCTATTTTTCCTTCGCTTTATGGTCAGCTTGTGAATCCAAGTAGAGCATCTTTTACTTTAATAAGTACAGAAGAAGCTCTTGTTCTAGGTGTCTGCTAAGATGATCACTTCTTATAAGTACCTCAATAGGTACTTTTCCTGCCCTCCCACAATATCTAGTGATGGGAGAGACTTTTTATATGAAAAAGGTAAAAGATATATTTGGTTATAAACATGTGCATACACACACACACACACACACACACACAAACATATATGCATTTATATATGTATTTATATACATAGAGTATTTAATCCCTGACTTGAGCAAGGCCCCCTAAATCCTAATGGGCAAAGGATCCTGCATGGGAGAGTATCTTAAATTCCTCTGCATTGGCCTAACCCTGCAAAAACTCTCATGCAGGATAGTGATGTAGATGAGGCAGGGCTCAGGGGATATCAATCTGTGTGATTCTAGTGATTGTAGTATTTCTTTCAAGTGGTAGCTTTTTCCTCACTGTGTGTGTACAGGTTATAACTTCGTCTCATCACTTACCTATTCCCTAAATTTCCCTCTAACAGCTCAAAATAGTCCACATGTGGAATTGTTCTACAAGCTTTAAGAATGCAAGTAAAGGATAAGGTGCATAGTTGAAATAAAAGGGGTTTGGAGACTTTGAGTATGAATTTGCTTAATTTTATGAACTTTTTGTAGATTTTAATTAACTAGCTGTACTATCTTCTTATCTTGTACTCCTTCTATCACAGAGCCATAGCCAACCGAGTGTCTAACTTTGGGTAGAATTGTTGCTAAACCTACTAATATCTGAAGAAATTTTGCTTGTTCTTAAGAATGGGATGGCTACATCCCAGGTAATGGGCCCCTTTTTCCAGTTTGGTAGAAGACAAGTAGGGCTTTTTGAGTAAAATATTTCCAGAATGGATCAAAAGTGGAGGGGAATTGTAATAGGAACTGAAGATGTCCTGACCAAGCAAAGGCTTCAGGGCCAGTCATGAGACAGGAATCTAGTTATGCTGGAATGTACCATGATCCAGAGAAGAAAGCATGCCCGAAGAGTGATATTTCTGAGCATGATGCTATAGCACAGAAAGGAGTCCCAGTTCCCCAAGAATGGATGTGGTTACTGGAGCATGCTGTCATTGTGGCTTTGCCCAGGTGTCCACCTGTCTGGTGCTGTCAGAAATAAAGTGTGATTAAAGTAGAAACTCCTTTTGTGATGCTCGTGTCTGTTTATTCCATGAGATATAAATACGCATGGACCAGGATACCAGCAGCTCAGGATGAAGTAGGTCTGTGGGCTATGAGCCTACCCCTTTCAGAAGGGGTAATGGAGGGAGGGAATATCTAGAGACTTCCCAGAGCAGTGGGGAGGGTTACGGGCTCATCACCCCTTTAGATGCTTTGTACAACCTTATCAGCTTCCAGAAAGACCAGACTACAGCTCATCTGTCAAGGCAGAGGTTTATTGAACAGAACATGACCAAAATATGTGCCACCAATACCATACTACTCAAATAATTACTCTATCCGTTAGCAGGTCACTTGTTCAAAGCACCAAATGGCCAAAGTCTCCTTGTCCTTGGATGCCTAGGGACTGAAGGACTTTTGTCTTGTAGGCTCTGTGTTTGTATGGTTGAACTCAAAGGTCTTAGCTAATACTTATGACCCATATAATTACACACGTGTACACACATGCTGATCCTGATCCCTTTTAGTGGTGGCATAGCTGGTGTGTTTGCTAATGCTGCTAAATATATGATTAAACATAAGCTGTAGCAATCTAGCCACTAATCTCAAGCAAAACTGAAAAGGAAAAATTGTTTTTGACACACTAATGGTCAGTATCAATATTTACACTCCTTCCTCAATTTACACATGTGTAATTTTTCCCACAACTTTTTTAACACTGAAATTGCAATGGTTCAGACACAAACATATATGCCAATCAGATCAAAGTGTTTAAGCTTGCATCAAGCATGTGGGGTCACACTCAGAAGCCAAGGAAACTGGCAGGCCTTGTCCTCATCCATACTTCGTCAGCAGTTGTGCACCAGGATATCTCCAGGCTGCCTTCACAAATTCCCTGCAGACAGAGGGTGAAGTCGAGCTGTCTCTATCTATTAATATAAAGGATTTTTTTAAGATAGGGAAGAAAAATCTATAAATGATTCCAAATATCTTGTATGTGTTATAAATAGGAATAAAAATGAATCCCAGTTGCTTAGGATTGGGAAGAGATACAAATTCTACCCTGGAGGACAAATTTAAGAAAATCCTAGTTTTTATTTACATGGATGAGATTTGACACGCAAGTCCTCCCTGCTTGCACTTCTACACAAATCAACAAATATTCAGGCAGAGCAAACCGATTTTGTTCTTGTGAATTATACTAATTTGGGAATGAAAAAAGTGCAAATAGAGATGATCTGTGAGGACAGGATTTATGTAAACACTCAGAGAAATGAAGTGGAGGCCTGTTGCTATTTACTTGCTGGTAGCTTCATGGTTTTTATTTTAGACTGAGAAATTGCTTAGAAATAGAAAGACAGGGCTCAGATATGAAATTACTGGTATGACTATGACTCAGTGAAATTGATTGAAATGGGTGGTAGGAAATCAGCCTGCATAATGCTGTGTTTTTCATACTGTGGAGGCAATAAAGGACTTCCAGTGGAAAGCACAGCTCTACATACATGTGGTTTCAATATTCTTATGGTATGTGGTGACCACTGCTGAGTAAAAGGAATTCAGCACTCCATTTCTTGCATACCGTCATGGGCTTTTCAGATAACACGACGGATTTTGCATACTGTACAGTGCTCAGAGAGGCACAAGGCAAAGCTGCCTGCAGACGTCTCACTTGGGAGTGGTGCAGATCAGGGCACACTAGTATCTCTCTGGGTTTTCTTTACAAATCCCCTGCAGGCAGAGTTTGCTTAACTAGTTGAACTGGCTCTTTCTGTCTTGTTTTTTTGGCAAAGTAAGAATTTCCTTCCTGATAAAAACAGACGGCAGGAGTCCTGATTGGGTGTAGCGTTGGAAAGGATATGACATCAGGCACGTCTCTTGCTTTGTACAGTGTGGTCTGCCTGATTGCTGGCTGCCTCCCAACTGAGCGAGGGCGGTGTTTCATTAAATCCCAACCCAGGTACTCGAGTTTCTGCACAAAGTGCTGCCGGCACCAAGTTCCAGTCTGCTGCAAGGTCTGTTTGACTTGTGCACACAAAGCCTGCTTAATAGATTACTCCCATAACCAGAGGTTTGTCGAGGAGGATGGAATTTGAACTCTTGAAACCAACTGTGAAGTGAAAAAAACAGAAATTGGACAGCCTGGGCTGAGATGGATGATGAGGGAACACATCAAAATGCCAGCAAATCGCAAGGAGCCAGATGCCAACCATCTGCAACTTCTCTATCAAACCCACTGATGAGGGGTAAGTAACACTCCTGCCTCTCCTCTAATCTTCTAGTCTGCCAGCAGAGGTGGAAGAGCGGTGGGTGGATAGGGGAAAGTCAGGCTACAGCAGCGTGTTCCTCCTGATGTCCTATTTACAGTGCAGGTCCACATACAGTCCCACACAATGTCCCCATGTTCTTGCACTTCAGATGGGCTTTTTATATGCTATTCATATTTGTAACTGAATTTAGTTTTTTAGTGCATCACCGAAAAGAATATCTGATTCTGTAGTGCAGTTTGTGTAAGCGAAAACAAATGCAGTATTTGAATGACAACAAACTGAGAAAGAAGTTGCAATGTGGCATGTTTGGCTTAGATTAGTGCTGGCTGATGGCTCAGCATTGGCTCAGTTCCTCTTTTCTTTACTCTCCTCTTTCCTCTTCTCTCCTCTCCTCTGCTCCTTTTCCTTCCCTTCCCTTCCCCTCTCTTTTTAATTCCTTTCCCTTTCCCTTTCCATTTCTTTTTTCCTTTTCCTATAGACAGGCGTAAATATTCTTGCGAAGGCTGAGCCAGCATCAGTGGGTTCTTCCACAACGGACAGGCCATTATTCAATTGTGGTCACTGATGAACAGTTATTCAGACAAATGACTTCATTCTGGTCATTGCTCTGTTGTCTGGCCCGGAGCCTGTGAAAATATGACATGGTGACAAAAGACAAGTAATTAAATTTCACATAACAATTTAGCTAGATTTGTTCCCTGTAGCCCTGTTTTCTGAGAAGCTACTCCTTCAGTTCATGGCCAGTGCAGTGGAAACACAGAAGTAAATTAAGATAACATGACTTTATACTATTTTACCTCCTCTCCTGGGCTATTCATGACTCTTCCATTCATACCAAAAAGAAAAATAGGACCATAAAAATAAAAAGAGGCAACGAACAATGCAAAGATGATCAGTATGTTTGCTGTGCTGTCTGCTCTCCTCATGTGTGTGTATATGTATGGATAGGTGGGCATGTGAGGCTGTGGTGAGTGGGAAAGGAGAGTGCCGTTACTAACAACGTGAACCAAATCAGGTCTGCCCTGGAGAGGAGCTCTGGCAAAATGGTGTCAAGCTTCGTGCAGCTGGATGGGAAGTTGGGGAGTCCTGCTGCACACCGAGGAGTTGGTCCTTTGAAAAGAAGAGTTCAGCTCATACCTCTTGGGTCTGCCTGGTCCTAAGGAGAGCCAATAAGCTTCTCTGGTGGCTTACAACAGGAATGTATTTGGCTCTGGCTATATATATAAATCACAGACTTCCTGTGAAAGCCTTTAAACATGAAAAATATCATTCAAAGTACTGTTACATACAGTGCCATAAGCATGTATGTTATGCAAATGTGTGTACAAGAGCATACTTCAGCTGAAAGGTTTTCAAAGCCCCTTCGGAATTGTACCCTGTGAGACCACCGCTGAAGGAAACCAATCGGGGACCAGGTGCCCAGTGTGCAACACCATCCACGTGATCAGAAGCTGGAAAAGGACACTTTAAACCCTCACCACAGAAATGAATGCTCTCCTAGAAAGGCACTGGGAACACTCTGTCGTCCACAGGGAGTAGTCAGGATTTGCATGTTTGTGTGGTTAACGATATAAGGCTCCCTCTGTATACACTGTTGGTATTCAGATGCCCAAGTGATAGCAGTGCAATCAAATATGATCCAAAGTTTAATACAACCTCTGTGTCCGCTGGGATTTTCAGCAGTGAAAAAGGAGTTAGATTCCCAGTGCCACCGAATCTGGACTTTAGGGTTTTAGATTTCTAGATGCTGGGGGCCCTGATGCCTGATTAAGCATGCCTGTGGACCAGGGTGCTGGGTAAATTTCAATATTGGATAAACTGGCTTGTTCCTGTGTGACAGAGCACTTGCTTTTTGGCAAACAGAAATCCTTGCTGCTTTGGTGATATATACAGTGAACACAACTGTGCCATCTGTATAAACCGCAGCCCGCATGGACAGAGTATTCTGAGGACTTTTGTGAAAATCATTATTTCATGATTTAAAAAGCCCACGGCCAATTAGCTTTGGCATTCACTTAGGTTTTACTCAGAAGCTTATAAATGGCTTAAATACTGATCATTTATATTACTGATGGTGTACCTACTGCACTGCACAAAAATAGGTGTGAGATCTCAGCTTTCACTGCAGTCTCTCTCCTTCAACTAAGAAACACAAATTGCAGAATAGAGCAGGGAGAAAGTGGAAACTTTGTGGTTAATCTGAGGGTGATGCCCTGGATGCAAGAACTAGGGGAAATTGCCTACTCCTGGAGGAGGGTGCCTCCCTGGAGTCCCTTCAGGGTGGAGGTGTTTGCTGCAGATGGAGCTGGGGCAGGAGAGGCAGCAGTTCATGGCCTTACAGTTCACAGCTGCAGAGATTTGGAACTACACAGTAGCAATTAGGATTACAAAGGCTACTCTAATTATTAAATATGTCTTTGTAACCTGCCCCCTCATCAGTGTATCCAAGACTGGCTTAAAGATACCTTAGGCTTCAACTTTTATTTAGGATAAAGTCCTTGGTTCTTCTCAGTACAGAATCCCCAGCTGAATTTAGGGCATGTTTGTACATACCTCTTTTTATTTTCCACTGATATTCATTTTTCATTTGTCAAACTTTTAATTTGTTTTTAAGAACTGACAGAATAGCAAGCTAGTGGCCAGTCTATAGATGACTGTAGTCTGACCTGGTTTAGTGTCTCTGTAGAAACTTGCCCTTTCTCAAGAAAACACTGAATGGCTAAGATCTGCATGTGGTTGTGATGGCATGACCATGCAGCTCCCTCTTTTTCACCAGCATCCTGATGGGTTAATGCAATACCTTAGACTTGCTCAAAACCCCATCTGTATTTGTGCTGCCAAAAAAAGATCCAGTTGCAACTCAGAAAACTTGTTCCTCAGTCTAGCTTTTAAGAATGACTTGTAAGCATAGCTCCATTGCAACTCATGCAGATCTTGCAACAGCATTAGTTTCTCAATGGGAAAATCTGAGGCTTTTGATAGACCTTGTAACAGCACCAATAGTAACACAGTCAGGATACAAAAGAAGGGCAGTATGGCAGAACCCGTGGCCCCTGGAGAGGCTGCCTTGCAGATCTGACCTTGCTTCAAGATATCAGGAGAGAGGTGACGTTTTGGCTCGGAGCGTACTACCATCCTCTTTCCAGAAAATTTCACAAGAACAAGGGCCTTTGCTTCTATTTAGTGATAATTCTGGGGTTTGGTTTTCACCCAGTCTGATCACTGCTGATATGGACTGTCTCACGGGGATGCTTAAAACAGCCTGTGTGAGAATCATTGACAAAGCCCGAGCAAATGTGGGGCAGTAATCCCACTGCACACAACACACAGTGCCCCCCTTTCCTAAGGTGTTTAATGCAAATGAGTAGAGATGCTTACCTGTCTGCATCACTGCAGCAATAAAGATGATCTAACAAAGCTCATCCGACTTTGCCATTTGAAAAAAAATGCTTAACTTACCCAGAGAAATATAATTTAATAAACAACATTTGACATGCATCACTTTTAAAGGAAACTTGTTTTAATGAATTAATAATAATACTGTGCTTTAATAATTGCAGCATGGCTTGTCCCCCTACCCTTATGAGACCAGAGCCATAGCTTCTGGAAATTGCTGTCTGTTTGCTGAAGCCAAAGAAGGTTTATGAACTTACTGCAACTATAAGTTTGTTGTGGGACACAGACTACGGAACACAGCAAAGGAGGCAGGCAGTTCCCAGATGATGCCATTAGCAAAGAATGCAATTTTCTTTAAAAGCTGAGCAAAGTATATTTCCCAGACTTCTTGAGTTCCTTCATCTGTTCATTTCATGCACTCACTGCAGCCCATGAAGCTGTATTGGGGTTTTGTCTCTTCCATCATTTGGCCTTCTAATTTTGAGGTTTCTCCCAAAAGTGAATCACATCTGAGTTGATGAATCTTTCTGTGCCTGTGAATTTTCAGTTGCTCTTCAGTTTCCTATTATTTTTCCCTTTGACTTTCATAATTATAGGAATACAAGATTGGAAAAGACCACCTGACTCATAGAGTCTGCTCTCATTGGCTATTTCTATACTGCTGAATGAAGGAGACTGGGACCATTCCTGTCTTTGAGAACAGATGGTGTAGGCTGACTTGCCTTCACATGCCCGCTTGGGTAAGGCTTGTCCACTTGAGAGCAAACTGGCCCCATCCACACTGTGGGTCTCACTTGATTACCCTGTGACATCCTTATTATTTTATATATATATTTCCAGTTCAAAGTCTCCAAAATAATGTGAGGGCCATGTTGCAGCTCAGTAGGGTGGTATTTTCATAGCATGAAACTGAGGGGATGTGTTACATGACTTTGACTGTGGCAGGAAGGATGTTTGCATGTACAAAGCCTGTTGGGATAATACTGTGGAGGAAGGCTTGTGTAGGGTGAAGGGGCCAAACCCGGTGCAGGTTTGTCCATGAACCCCTTTGGGAGCTTTCTCTGGTATGAAGTATTTTCCTGAGCTGTTCTCTGTACTGCTTTGGAGTCAGCTGGAGCAATTCAGGATAAGGTGGGAAGCAAGCTATCAATTAAGCATGTGGGTGAGAAGCAGCTCAGTGCTGCATTATCTTCCCAGCCCTCTTTATTTGGCAATGCAGATTTGTCTGATAAGTCTGAGTAGTCTCTCCCAGTCACACGCAGCAGTGGAATTGATAGCTGATTTCAAAGTGTCCACAAAACACCTAATCTGCAGATCACAGTCAACAGGTTACCAAATATCTTGTCAGTTCCCTGACAACAAACATGATCTGCAGGAAAAGACTGGAGTCCACAGTTATGCTGGATGCATGTGAAGAGCATGAGAAGGCACCATAAGAGGAATCTGTTAAATAAGACTTTGGGCTGAGCTCAGGAAATGCTCATGCTCAGAGGAGGCACAATTCCAGTGCACGATGGTCCCTTCTGGTCTGCTCTTGGAGGTATGTTTCCTTCAGCTTTCAGATCTGGTAGTCATTTTGACTGTAGCCATGAGCAAGATATACCAACCAGGTAAAGGGACTTCCAGCCATTGGATCTGCACCCTGTCTCCAGCAATGGTCAGTCTCCAGTGGACACAAAATAAAGCTCCTTTCTGGCCCCAAGGTGAATCCAGTGATAGCTTTGATTGTGCAAATGTAAGCCTATCATAAAACAATGAATCCAGTCTTTTTTTCAAGCCTTCCCCCTTTCCCTTCCCTAAAGTATATAGAAGTCAACCAGAGACAAGGCAATGAGAAGAAACTATGGAAATCCTGAATCAGTTGCTTGTCTGACCATCGCTGATGACAGTCTTTTCCTAAGGGCCTTGTTCTGCCTACAAGTCACCCCCCCTCAGGTTTCAAACCTACCATGAGGTACTCTCCTTTGGAGGATAGTTTCAAGATGTCACCAGGATTGCCCTGTGAGCCAGGAGCATGATGAATCTTGATGTTCCTCAAGGTTTTTTTATTTTTTAATTTTTTTTACTACTTCATTTGCAAAAGAAGCATCATAGGGACCGGTCTGGTTCCCTCTTGTGATATATGTGTGACTACTGCCATTTTGAATAGCTGCTTCGTACCATGACCCACTTTTTTGGTATCCAAGAAGGAAAACAGTAAAATTTGCTCTAGTTTTGTCCTTCAGTAAGCCATTGTTCAGAGACAATAATTTCTATATCAGCTGAATATGCTGTATGGATAAGCATTTTGATGAACATCTAGTGGCTTAAAAATAGTGTATTGGAGCAGCAGAAATATCCTTTTGCCTCTATGGATTACTCTATAAAAATGTACTATACAGGCATAAAGGACTCTTGCAAGAGTAATTAAATCTATAACAGGCCTTTTGCAACCTCACAGAGGTCCAGCTGATGAAAACCTTGGCAACTTGCCCAAGCTGGTCATTGGGGTTTTTTTCTGTACTTAACAGAGGGAGAGAGGGACATCCGCAGTGGGCAGCTCAATGTATTTCTAAAAGAAGCTGGATGAAACACCCTCTGGAAACACTTCTTTTCATTCACAGGGGGAACCTGGGTCATTAACTTAGACTAGACACTGAGTTTTGAGGCAATGAATGTTGAAAAAGGTGAATATCTCCCTGAGGGATTAGTGCTGTTGGCCTGCCCTGAGCTGTGAAATCTATAATACTAAAGGTCCCCTTGCTATTGTTAAAATTTGGATGGTCCCTAGCACTAAGCTAGGTTGTTTTGCTATATTAAAATAATGAACAAATACAGCAACTAGGGAAATGAAACATCAAAGTCAGCAGCAGCTATGTGTTTCCTCAAACCACTATGTTACGCAGTGTAACCGAGGAACGGTAGAAAGGTAGCCTTGTAAAAGGCATGAAATCATTCTTTTGCCTGGCAAACCTCAAAAAAATCTTTCAAAAAAAGCACTCTATATGATCTGAGAGGTTTGATGCCAAATTTGACCCTAGGGATTCCCTCCCATACCTCCCTGATCCAACCAGAGCTATGCTGACACATTTCCAGTAATCGTTTTTGGTGTGTGATACTTTTTTGAACATCAAATTTTAAATATCAAGATTACTTGGAAACAGTAGTTAAAAACCTGTTTCTGATGTGGGCCCTTCATACCTCCTACACAGTCTAGCAAGGTTTCCTTTCTATAGGCACTGAAAATATCAGTGTGTTTATCTTAGCAGTAGGAATAGTTTCTTTACAATGTACTCAAGTAAAATTTCACCCCTCTTGGCCCCGTCCCTCGGGCTGTGGGTGTGCCAGGACAGGCTCCCTCCCCGCTGCTGGCAAGGTGCTAGGGAGGGGACTCTCACCTGCACAGAGACTCACTTGCTTCAGGGTGTGAGAGCCGGGCCCTTTGCCGGTTCAAGGTACTGTTCCTTCAACATTTTATGTAAATTTCAGCAGGCCTTGTTATAGCTGTTTTGCCTTGCCCCTGTGAAAGAAAGCAGTAAGAAATCATGCACTTTATGCATCCTTTGGGGGAAAGCATCTCTCTCTCATAAAAAAGCTTTCCGGAAATGCATTTTTTTTTCCGCACCAAGACCACTTCATCTCATCCTGAGTGCTTTCCATCCTCCAATAATGTTTAAGTAGGAAAACAAAAAGCAAAGGCAGACCCTTCTCCTGAGCTTCTCTTTGTATGTGCTGTATCCCACTCCATGGTTTCTGCAGTTCAGAGAATATAGCTATTACTTAACTACATCCTCACTGGCTAACACCAAACAGTGAAGACTGAGAGACAAAATCAAATGGTAACACAATTTATCTCCTTGTACCTTAGCACCTTCCACAATTAAGTATTGTTGATTCTAGCCCATCTCTGAGCAGGAGTAAATGATTTAGCAGCTGTAGCCTTCTCAAAACATATTCCTTTTGTGCTAATTGGCAAAGTGTAATGAGCTTGTGAAAACAAAGACACTGGAAATAATTCAAAGCAAGGGACAAGCTCAGTCAGAACAAGGTGATGCTCTGTAAATTGCTCTGTTGTCTTCTTAATGGAATATAGCTGTTTAGTCCTAACAGAATGAATTAAAAACACACCCATAGAGAAGTCATGCTTTTTTTTTCACTCCCTCCCTGTGGCTGCTCCAAGCAAAGCTCAGTAGTTCAAGGAATAAGTTAGAAGAGAGATTTCCTGAGGCTGTTCATTTGAAGTAAAGTGCACTGATGAAATAGTCCATCGAATTGTTAGCATTTTTCCTGTCTTTCTCTTTATACAGACTTTGTTTCAGACTGGTCTCCTTTACATGATGCCTCTGTCCATGGGCGTCTGCTTACTCTGAAGAAACTCATCAACCAGGTATCCACTAGGTTGATATGAACCCTGCTGAATTTGTTCAGTTGTTGAATGCAGGCTCTGTTTTATTGTAAAACATCCAGGGTGACTAAATCATTTTGACCTGATAGGGCAGAAGGCAATGAAATCTGCTCATAACAGATGCTTTTCTTCTGCAGGCAGTTCCTTACCTAGCACAAGGTCTGTGTACTAAACTGAAGACCTATACAAATACCCTCAGTCGTATTTTAATCCTCATGCAGGCAATGGGACCCCGGTTGCTACCTCTCCCTGTGGCTGCCCAGGCTTCCTCTGTAGCTCTTGTATCTTCCAGCAACGTTTGGTACCTGTGGTGGGGCTCAGCTCCACATCCACACACCCACGCCTGAGGCATCAATTCAGTTGCCCACACATCCATGCAAAGTGCCATCTGAAGTGCCCAAGGGTAACCTGGGCCCAAGCTGCCCCTGTAGAAGGGAATGGCTAGGGAGAAGCGATTTCTGAACATCACTGTTCTGATTCTTTGAAATTCTCAGATTGGATTCTTAGTATTGTGGAGGAGTTGACAGAAGAGAAAGAGTTATTGAAAACTCCTCCAGCCTAAACTTCTGGAGGGCCAAGATTACTAGAAAGAAAAGAACCTGTGGTAGAATCAAATAAATTATTTCTAATGCAGAGGCTGACTTTCCTTCAAAATGTGCCAAACAGTGAAAATTGGAAAACATGCCAAAACCATTTCAGAATTCTTTCCAATAAAATAATCAGAAGCTTGCTGGGCAGGAGTGGTGATATAGATGGCAGTCATGATTGTACAAACAATACAAATAACACTTTTTCATCTTTTTTATTTCGAGTTAGTTGTCTGTGATGTAATAGAAGTAAAAGAATGCTGAGTTCCTAGAATGATGCCTGTAGGGTCCCACTTGGCATTCGGCACTAGGCAGAAAACCTAAAACTTTCTGTTTTGATTAGTAGTGTGTAGTAGGCATAGCCTCTAATATGCTGTATACAGTATCCATTCCAGCTAAAGCATCATAGCCTCTCTCTTTGCTTACCTATCAAGGTAACATGAAATAACTGCAGACAGTTGAGGAAGGTGAGATTACACAAATTTTTAAGGATCATTATATACAGCTTTTTTCTTCTTCGGAGGTTTGTTGTAATACTATTTTTTATTATTTCATCAGGGGAACAACGTTAATCTGCTTACAGCAGACCAGGTATCTCCTCTCCATGAAGCCTGCCTAGGAGGTCATGAGGCTTGTGCCAGTGTCTTATTGAAACATGGTGCTCAGGTAAGCACATGATGGACAAACCATCTAGTTTTGGTCTGTTTTATTATCACACTTTAATGCTAGATGATGTACTATTTCACTGCTGTGTATTGCTGTGACTTACACAGTGCATAGCTGAGCTAAAAGTGCATGTGTTATAAAATGTATTTAATAAAGCAATCCAAAAGGCATCCACAGACACAAAGGCACAGATACAAATCAATCCAAAAGGCACAGATACAAATAATTGTTATTGTTGTTCTTCAGATAATGGTTTAGTGGTCTCATTGTTCGCTGAAAGTATAAGAAAAAAATTCCTCTTGCAAAGCGTTTATAATCTTGTAAAAATAAAGTACATATTTTGTTTTCTGCACACACTAATCCCACTGGTGTCAATATGCAGAGTCTGAAACTGAGGTGTAAGATTGTTAGGATCAAATGACAATAAAATGGGAAGGAAATGGAGATAACGTGAAGTGATGAAATGTGGGCTGTGCCTCATAGCCTCTACTTTTCAAGCTAATATCAAAATTATAGCGAATAAGAAAATTAATACATTGTCTATATATTACTTTTCAGTTTAAAATGAAAAAGGGGACTGTGCACTGTCTGCTGAAAATAGACTATTTCAAACTGGTAATGACGCTACATCTCCAGAGGGTGTAAATGAGGTGCCCACTGTCCTCCTGGAGTTGTCTTGTCCAGGACAACCCCCTTGAGGATTCACCATGGTCTCCTCTTGGTAAGGCACCAGAGTGCACCAGGGAGCCCCAGCAGAGCAGGACTGGGCTACTGGCTGGTGTGTTTGAGTTGAGGTACCTGAGGGAATAGGCACACATTTCTCAGTAACTCCTATAAGATCCTGGAGTTGCACTGGATAAATTTTTTCTTTGCAGAGGGGGAAAATTGGGGCAATTCTTTTTCAGTTTTTTAAAATGAGTTTTTAATACAAAGTTGGAATCCTTGGAAGCAGTAGACAGTTTTTGCAAGGAACAAAATAAAAATTATTGAGCCCTATTTTCTGTTGAGAAATAGGGCTATTTTCATCCATTCTGATATAGTGATCATGCATAGAGAAGACAAAGAAAGAAAAAGCCTACTTGTGATTTTTTCCCCCAGGTGAATGGTGTTACTGTTGACTGGCACACTCCTTTGTTCAGTGCTTGTGTCAGTGGCAGTGTGGCTTGCTTGAATTTATTGCTGCAGCACGGAGCCAGTCTACATCCACCCTGTGACTTAGCATCCCCTATCCATGAAGCTGCTAAGCGAGGTAATACCGCGGGTGTCATCACTTCTCTCCATGTCACTAGCAACAGGTTCAAGTGGAAAAGAGAGAGAAAATTGTTAGCTTGACTTAGGTCATATGAAATACCCCAATATCTGGTCTCATCACGAGCGGTGCAGTTCCTGCCACCCCCAGTGTTTGCTCAGGGCAGCTTGGCTCTGCTCTCATGGCTTCTGTATTCACTTGGTGACACCTGCAATGGGATTCATGGTCCAGACTAGCTGTCTGTCATGGAAACATCTGAGACAGTCATCTGGCTACTTGTATAAGCAATGAAGAGAAACAGGGCATGATTTATCTCATCTTAGGTAGACGTCTGAAATGAGTCAGCTAAAATGCAAGAATCTTATCTGGTTTTGTTAACTGTGGCTTTGCAGCTCCTGTTTTTCAGGTTGAGAACACTGGAGTAAGGGGAGTGGATGAAGTATTACACTACCATCTTGACAAAATAGTGATTCTTTCCAGATTACCCTGCTGCAATAGAGAATTTGGACTGCCGAAAAATGTCTGATCTCTGTGATTTGACCTTCCTTTTTCCCTTTTAAGGTCATGTGCAATGTGTTGAATTCCTCGCGTCCCATGGAGTAAATATAGATCACAACATCAAACATCTGGGTACTCCGCTTTATGTAGCTTGTGAAAACCAGCAAGTAAACTGTGCCAAGAAGTTACTTGAGTCAGGTAAAACGAAAAATATGGAATGGTGCACTTTTAATTTCTGTCACATCTGTCTTGAGATTCTTGTCTCATCACAGATTTAGAGGTGTTCTTGCTCTGAAATCTTGACATGTTTCACTCTTGATGGCACCTCAGAGTTAATTAGGGTGACTGGGTGATAGGGGTCCTCTTGACTGAGGAGCTCAGCTATTCAGCTCCCAGCAAACTAAGGAGTGATCCTGCATTTCACACTACTGGTGGTGCTTAGAACAAACATAGTCTTTTCCATTGTCTGTTTGTCATGCTGCAGTTATTTGAAGAGGGCAAGAAGAAACTTCCTTCTTTCGTTCCTCCCTCTTTATCCAAAAGAAAGGATTTAATCATTTTTACATGCTATTTCTGCAAATGTGTTTTTAATTCCCACTCCTTTCGTAAAATGTTTGAAACATGTCCAACACAGGAAAACACTGAACATTATATTCTTAGCATCAAACAAGCCTAGCTATAAGGCTAAGCACTCAGAAAATTATATAAGGCCATTCCTTGTTATCTACAGCAGTGCATCTCTTCTCTCCAAAACGGCCAGGTAACAAAATGTAGCCACACAGATATTGCAAAAATGGTGGTGCAAGAAACCCACTTTGAAAAAAAGAAAAAAAAAAAGAAAAGAACACTCTGAGTGTTGGGCTATGATTTTCTGTTTTCTGCCATTTTGTGTTTTTGCTGCCTTCTCGGTATGAGAATGTGCACTTAGGAAACAAATAGTTTTGAACTAGTTCTGCAGCTCACCCTTCTTGTGTTTTATGGGCTGTTAGCCCTGAATAATGGACTGGAGAACATCCATCAGCAAGTGCTTGTATCCTCCTCTACAAAGTGCGTCTAGAACTTCTCCATCCTCACTTTTTCCCCCCCCCAAAATTGGTCAATCTAGTAGTTGGAAATCCCCTTGGCTTAGGACTCCAGCAGATAGCAAATTGAAACCCAACAATGATTTAAGGGAATGGGGCAGTGGGTTGGGGATTAGAGGAGGGTTTCAGGTGGAAATACATCTTTGTCCTGCTTTGCGATATCTGTGGTCTGGGCTATGAATGAAAGGTTATTGGACTTCCTCATGCACTGTTCCTCAGGGGTGTTTTCTTTAGTCACAACTCCACTGCTTCCCAGCCTAGCGCAAGCTGAGGTGCCCTGCCCCAAAGTGTGGAAGCCCACCTCCACGTGGATGCTATACTGTTTGCAGATCGGTCAGAGAAATAGCAGCTAGTGCAGGAACTGGGAAGAGATTCCTGCGTTGTCATTATTCTTTGTTGTTTCTTCGTGTTCAGGGGCAAATGTGAACAGTGGCAAGGGCCTGGACTCCCCTCTCCACACGGCTGCCCGGAATTGCAGTCCTGAGCTGGTGACGCTGCTGATCGACTTTGGAGCGGACATCTGGGCGAAGAATGCAGACAGCAAAAGGCCGATGGAGCTGGTTCCTCCGAGCAGCCCTCTAAGTCAACTCTTTCTGCAGAAAGAAGGTGCCCCTTAACATTTGTTTTATCCGTTCACATGGGATTCTGTGTGGAAAAAATGAGCTGCTGCAAAATGATACACTATTCCATGTTATTAACTCTAAAAAAATGAAAACAACTAAGGTTAGTTCTACTCCCTGATATTTAGACACTATTTCCTCTAGTGTGAGAATATAGTGGTGGTACTAATAATAACAGTAACAGCAATAATGCTATCTTTTGACCTGCAGGTCTGTGAACCTATTGCAGTAGGAAGCTATCCAATAGAGCATGTAATATAACACAAAATATAGTTTGAGATAAAAATATAAGCAAAACAACACTACTTAGAAATTGAGGGTAGCTTTTTCTGATTCTCTAAATCCACTGAAGTCAGTGGGAGTCTTTCAGTTCCCATGTATCTGAAGTGGGAATGGAGCCAAGAATTCTACCCAAAAGCCACTGACAAATGCAGAGAGAAAATCACCTCTGATGAGAGCTGATGCTATCTGATGAGCAGGACTGTGATCTTTGGTTTTATAGCACACAATTGATCAGGAGTGTGTCATGTACTGGTCTGAGCATAAATGGAAAATTGCAATCAAAATTTTTTTGATGCATGCGATATATATACTGGAACATTGATCTGCTAGTTCTTTGCTTTTCATTTTTATTTTGGGGCTAAAATTCTGTGTAGTTGCAAATGCATCTTTAAAATCAACTTCTTTATATTAGTTTTTGGTGGAAAATTAAGGAAAACTTCACAGCGGTGACATAATGAATCTGTATTCTAGCCTTTTTTTAAAGGCTAGCATCATGTACCGAATAATCCAGCACTGTCCAACAGCTTGACCTGTGGGAAATGCTTATTTTTTACTTGTAAATCAAATAGTTCCAGATCCATTGTATTTTATCAGTTACAAATATCTTAATGAATTATGGAGAGAAATTTTACTTACCATTTATGAGGAAGATCTGAATAAGGTCTCTAGAAACTACTTGTTGGAGTACTTGTGTTCTTCTTTAGAGGTTCTCATTCAGTCAGTAAACTATACACATTATAAAAGTGCCTGGATTTTCATCATTTTAATAAGCTACAGGCAGTGTGATCCATGACTCCATCGTGAACAGAATTGCACCAATGCAGAATGGGAATAAAAAGTGGTGACTCAGGCCCTGCATGTAGCATGAAACTGTAACATGATCATAATAGCATGAAAACAGCTACACAGTGTTTGTTATGTAGGTGCAACAGATATTTAGTCTTCTAGCTTAATCTATGGTGCACAGAGCTGTAATCTTTTGGAGCTCGAACCCCGGCTGTGTTAGGCTCCTGACTCCTGCGGCACTGCGTGTGTCCTGTTTGTTCGAGATAACAAAACATTTCAGGCACGCCCTGCAGAGCAGGCCCAAGAAACACAGTAGGGCTGACCTGACAGCTCTGACAGTAAGGAACAATTCCAAGCGGAATTCCGCCTTTACAGTGATTGAAATTAGAAATAATAAATGCCTGGAAGGCATTTTTTTGCTGACTAGTGTTTTTCCAATGTTTTTCAACATGCCTTTTTCTGAGTAGGGTTGCGATTCTGGGGCAGCTGATTTCTAACTTCTTTGGTTGACTGAAAGGGAGCAATTTAGGAGAGCTGTGCAAACATTAGCCCCATCTCCTTGCCCTGGCTGCTGTCCGACATCCTGCTCGGCGCTCACCCTCCCAGGGCGCGTGTGGCCCTACGCACAACTGCCTCTCCCACACTGCAGCAGCCCTGTGCCCGCAGCAAGGGCAGGCTGGAGAGACTGTTGTGCTACCATGGAAGGGCTGGTGAGTGTCAGCCTAAATGAGTGCTTACGGTGCCTGTGGTGGGCTCCCTTCCCAGGACTTTGCCACATTGCTGGATGGCTACATACCCTGCTCGCATTGCAGGTAGCACCTTACATGTGGCCCGGAGAATTAGCTAACAGTCTAAAAATGCAGTGTCTTTTTGAAGAGTATGCTTGCACTTTCTAAATATTTTTCAGAACAGTGAGATTGCTTGTTTTTTTGGTAAGTCTTTAGTTTTATTTTTCTTTCCGAATGGAGGCTTTTTTATGTTTTCAGACGGGGCGTTTACATGTGGAAGCAGAATGGCCAGGCAATCCCACATAAAGTGATGCTGCAATAGCTGCTTTAACTCGCCCCGTGTTGGCTGGCCTTGTTGCCCTGTACCGCAGTACCAGCTAATGCCTCTGACTGATCCCCAGCATAGGAAGCGCAGGGCTGTGGGTGCAGAGCTCTTTGAATGGTACAACAGCCTTGGGCTTTGCAGAGCCACTGGAAATGTGGCAGCCTGTGCGTGGAAGGACTCAAAAGCTGGTTGAAGCTTCCACCTCCCTGCATATTCGCTCCTTCCCACAGCACTTCACTTCTCCATCACCACCAGTGTTTCAGCTCCTCGGATGACCGTGCACCCCCCTGTCTTATCTGCCCCACATGGAGTCATGGCCAGTAACATCTAAACTGCCCTCTCCTGGCTCACTTACCTCCCTCTTGTTTTCTACACCGTTTCATTTTATCTCCCCTTCACAGCTGGCATCTTGACCCTATCAGCACTCACTGCCTGCCTCCCATGGGCTGCCCTCCTTATCTGCCCTCACACAAGTGCCCTGCGCCCTGTGGTGGTGCTTATCGTGCGCTGTGCAATAACTGTGCCAGCAACACGGGCGAGGTCCAAACACTGAACAATGCCGCCACTAAAAAACACTTCACGAGATCTACCTTTTCATGAAAATGATAAGACCTCCCAATAAACTTGTTATGCCATTATATTTAAATAAAAAATACACCACAGATTCTTCAGCAGGGTTTGCATTTATCAGTATGGGACCAGTAAATCAGGAAGCTTTAAATAAGGGATTATAGAAAGTTTCTTTTGCCATGTGTTTATCGCTATGATGAAATAGGTCTCAAGAAGGCAGTGGATCGCCGGCTGGGATCTCATGGGGGTGGGAGGGTGGAAGGATCTTGAAGGAAGCATCAATCAGCTCTTCTGCTCAGACAACACAAACTTGACACTGGTACAGCTTAAAAGCAAAAGAAGGAAGCTGCTAATGCTAAACGCTGCTGCATGCTGACAGCAAGTGACAAGGCTTGAAGGGAATTGCAGGTGGGCTGATGCCTCCCTGTAGATGTGGGTCTGGCTTTCTCTGCCAAGTGCTGCACAAAGTGGGTCATGGGAGTGGGGGAGAGCCGTGCTCTGCTGGAGGTTACAGTCTGATACAAGCACGCTCAAGGGGTGGCAGGAGGCTAGGTATGTGGTGATGCACAGCCACTGTTCCTTGTTTGCAACAGCTGACCTGGAGGCAATAAAGCCATGCATGTGACCTCTTCCCCTGCTCTTTCTACAGGGCCACTGTCCTTGATGCAGTTGTGCCGCCTGTGCATTCGGAAGTGCTTTGGACATCAGCAGCATCAAAAAATAACTGGACTTCTCCTTCCGGATGAGCTGAAACATTTTCTTCTCCACATTTAGGCCTTTCATAATCGAAATTGTGCCTTTAACAACACAGCAAGGTTTGTTAAGGAAAGACTCTTCTAATCAGTGATGTTGCCAGTGCCTGAAATGGTGCTTTCTGATAGCTGCTGATCTCCCATAAAGCTCCAGGTCCAAGGCATATGAGAACAGCCAATCTGCTGGGTCCTTACCACCCCCTCCTCAAATTCCGCAATTTCTAAAGGAACAGTTCTGGATGGCTGTACTCTAAGGCTTGAGAAGGTGGCTCAGGAGCCTCCTAGAAAGCATAAAAAATGAGCATATCATTTTAAAATAGTTCTCTTGATTCTCTGAATTCTGGCACAATTTCAGAGTGGTTATGGTTGACAGCACCTTACAAAGAAAATGCATATCCCAACCCAGCACAAATAGCATTTCATATATGTCTGTCTTCAAGGATAGCTGCACTTCTTCTGTAAGCAGCACCCCTGTGTCATCTGTAATGGCTTTACCACACCACCATATGGGAAAGGAAAGGGGCCCCAACTGAACCCATGTGCAAAATAAGCAAGGCCCTCTGGCAGATGTTATTTATTTTCTAAATATGTCACACTGCAGATAGATGAGTACCAACCAGCCATCATCTACATTCAGGCCAGCAACTGAAATGCATTTCTGCCGTGACAACATGCAGGTCACTGCTGATGGCAGCTCCCTACAGAGCAATAATAGTAGGTGAAAAAAAACCCCATCCATTTAAAACACTTATTCCTGATGTTTTGAGACATAAGGGAGCACCACCTCAGTACTACACAATTTCTCCTTGTAGAATATTATTTTTCAAGGACAGAGGCTAAGAGGACATCAGATCTGGGCATTGAGTGCTCTCCCTTTCTGCCCTGAATATTAAGTGACATTTCCTAAACATTTCTCAGCATGCATCAGAAAAACAACAACCTCTATTCGCTTTCCCCTCCCAAGAAAAGGGAGCATCTTAAGAGTGAGATTAAATAAAAGTTTTCTTGCAAAAGTGCTACCTCATTCATAACATTTCCCATGGAAGAGGTAATATTAACACCTCTAATGCATGGTGATAAAACAAACAGTGAAAATGCTGAAATTAAAGTCTATTACAAATTAAAAAGAGAATAGATAATTTATGCTCCTCTTCTTTGTCTTGTTTGTACATCTCTCAAGCGAACATGACATGTGGGGTTCTTATTCCACCAAGGTCATTAGAGCTAATATTTCCTCCAGCTGAACTGTAAGGTTGGGTGTTTTTCTTTCCCTCCCAGCAGCATGTCCTGCAGCTACAAATCCAAGTGCAATTACAGTCTGTCATGGGAGGGAGCACAGGGGATATTGGCTGTCCCCCTGCACAGTTAGGACCTATATCCACTTGTGCCTGCATGGGGAGGGTAGGCACCAGGCCTCTCCCCATCCTGTGGAGAGGATGCCAAAGCACTGGCTCTGCTGCCAGCTCCAGCTTGTCTCCTGCTCCGAGCCATGGTGCCTTTGCACTACGTGTTAGCAATGCCGCAGCTCCTGCTGACCCAGCATCTGAGCATTGTGGGGTGGACTGAGCATGCTGGTGCTCCTGGAAATCCTTTTCACTTAATTGTGAAGGCTGGGCTTGATGTGTGGCAGCAGGCTGTGCTACATCGATGTAGAGCACGTGGAAAATGCTCCCTGTCCTGTGCTGGTGAAACAGTTAACTTCAGTGATGCAGTATATCCAGTCCTCAGCTCGCGAGTGGAAAGAAGGACAGCTTTCAATTAAAACACCTTATTTTGATGTTTACTATGTCCACAGTGCAAGCCTTCTTTTCACACATGGGAAACTCAAGAGGATGGTTCGAGTCCTATGCCTATGTGGTCATATTTGATGTAAACTACAATTCACATCCTTAGACTGTCCAGTATAAAGGCAGGCTGTAGATGCCCTGTATGAAAGTTTGTTTTTGTGCTCAGCAAACACTGCAAGAATAGTTCTGTTGGTTTTGTGGGCCACTGGATTGTACCCTAATGGGACAAGCTGACAAACACATTTTGGTCCATAACTTCCATTGGAATACAGATAGCTAGAAATCTTTATTGGTCTGACTCAATTCATCACACCTAGTTTGATCCATTCAAACTTCACTGGCTGGTTTAAGATGGCCATGTATATTCTTCCCCTCCTGATGGGGAAGAAAAATAGAAATCTGTCTTGATAGAATGAATAAAAGCAGGTATCTGGGATAGGTGGATCCTTCTAAAATCAGTATCTTGGATAAGCAGAATCTGCGTTGAATAGAAGGGAATAGATAATTAACTTAGTGCTTAACTTTCACAAGTCTAAAGTTAAGTGTGCAGAATCCCTGCTTAGGTGACTACATGTGAAAATTGAAAACACAACTTGTCATTTTATAAATGATGAAGAACAATGTTTTTACCTACTAGTTTTATCATTTACCTTTAAGTACCTTAGTTTTTAACCTCAACCCATGGGTTTATAAGATTAATGTTAATGTCAGAAGAAAATTAGTCAGAGAAGGTGTTGAGAGTGTTGTTTCTAAGATTTGTTTTTCTTATGGAAGTTTCATAGCATAACTCTGTTTACTTGAATCTCTCTGATCATGTATAATTAGGATGAAGTCTCTATGCACAGTTTGTATCATCTCAGTCTACTTGCTTATTTATTTTAATATTAGTTGTGACCAACACTGCTGAATTACATCTTTATGCATTAACACTTACCCAGTTATACACTGTAAAAGTTGTACAAGATGCAGACTGAATAAGCTCAAAATAAGTAAGGTTTGCAGCTTTTTCTATATTCAAAACCATTTCAAATGTAATGCAGGATTTCAAAGATTCTCATGAATATATTTTTTCAGATTCTTTGCTGTTATTTTCTTAGCAGTTTAATGATAGTCAACCCACAACTGTATGTGATATTTGCTCAGAAATATATGGTTTATACTCTGTTTTTGTTTTCATTCATTTCTTAAGTGACAGTACTAATTTTGTGCAGTGTCTGATATTATGGATTTTAGAACCGAATTCTAATTGTTTGGGATGCTGCCTACAAAATAATAGTATATACTGGTTCTTTTTAAATAGACCTGTACTGTAGATGACACTAAGATGGGGATACTGTATAAATTCTGTCCCCTTGCTGATGTGTTAAGGTAGAGCTGGGCTCTAGCGATTATTTTTCTACTCACTTGAGGGTTAATGAAAAGATGCATAAGATTTCGCAAAGCAAGGAAAGATGTAAATTAAGATGGTAACCATCTTTAATTTGCATTTTTATACTGCCTGTCTTTTTTCTTCTGCCTGCTCAGCAAGGGCACTAACTTTTCTTCCTCTCAAACTCATCCCAGACATGACTTAAAAATTGAGGCATGTGCAATGATCTGGATTCCTTTGTAGGCACAGTAGGAACACTTTTAACTGGAAGCAAGCTTTTGTAAATCCCTGTACGATCCGAAGTCCAAGGGGTGTCCACCATCATCAAGCAAGTGCACTGAAAGGGCTGGAGACATGTGGGAGGGCAGGAATTTCCTTTCCTTTAGATGCATCTCTGGATGTCTCTGCCCACAGAGACCAGTTCAAAGAGAGAGGGCAATTCTGGCAAATTGCTAGTGTTCAGGATGTACTTTCTGCTGGACACAGGGCTGCTTATGAAAACTGCTGAACTAAACAGCTAATGCATTAACAAAACAAAACAGCTAACTTGAGCAAGTAAATCCTCTTTTGATTTGCTGAAGGGTGGCTGATGCAGCAAATAGTTGCAAAGGTCTTTCAATTCTTCACTAGGCAGAATGAGCCATGTCTCAGGACTTCACTATTTATTCTACATTCGTGTATAATAGCCCACTGTCGCCCTGTCCATTTCCTGCTCTTCCATTTTTTTTTTTCTTAGCTGGAAAGCATAGACATCGTAATCTAGCAAATGTAATGTACAGCTTTGGAGGGTCAGTGTATGCAAAGAATGCCATTTTGCCTCCCCACTGGCATTAGTCTATTTCAAGAAGAATAAATAGTAAATACATTTTACTTTACTAGATTAGCAAAATGTGATTAATCAGCTGCAAAATGGCAGACTAGTGGTGCTAGAAATGAGAAAAAAAGAATGCTCATATTCTTAAACATGGAATATACTGAATTCCTCTCAGACTCATGCTCTTGAGAGCCACAGGACCAAGACTTGAGACTGTTAAAGCCACTTTTTCTTGCCTAATACACACACTGTACCCGTCAAAATGCAGGCTGCTTTGCCCTGCAGTCCCAGTCAGAACCCTTCTGGCTTTGAGTAAGAGTTCCCAGGAGTTATTTCTTTCCGTATTGAGTTATTATTTGTCATTCCTTGATACATTGCTCAGCCTACTGCTCCAAGAGATACTTATTTTCATGCACATAGGCAATGTTTGATGCAGAAATGCTCACTAGGATGCTCTGGGGAATCCACTTTTCTTTAAAATGACAGCAGTGACCTGCTGCTGTGAAGGGAAATGTTTTACATTCTCATATCCCCATTCGACATGGTAACTCTTATTCTAGCAGTAAGTGTTAGAATAGCACAGCTGGACAGTACCTTGGCAATGTCACTATGCAACAAAATTTTTGCTTCTTTTCTGTACCAGAGGAAGCCTTTACTTTCTGAACTACTGGCCTTTGCATGTTTTAAAGGGCTTGAAACTCATTAATCATCATTGATTCAAGAGACACAGGACTAGATTCATGGCCTTAGCTTCTGTGAAGTAAAATTGAGTTTATAATCTGTCAGCTGTCTCACTTCACAAATTAAACCGTGGAATCTCTGCTGAGTCTGGGGCTTTTGAAATCCCTAGAGCTGTGCTTTCTGAGGTCTGAAAAGTACAGTGATAACAGTTAAAGCAGCTCTTTGTCTCATGAAAGCATGGTAACTCTAAATCCCAAAGGTTCACGTAGACCCTGTAAAAAAGTTATGACTATGGTAAATATAAGATTGTCTCATTGTTTTAAAATACACTTTTTATTGATTTATTTAGGGGAATGTGAATTGTGTTGGTTTTGTCTTTGATTAAATAATTGACTTAAACTATTATGTGGCAAACTTCTACTTGGAATGAAGCTTCCCGTGACTGCTTCGCTCTACCTTGTGCTCCCTGAAGGTGAGTCACCTCTGCACATGACCCCAGTTTTGTGCCGTTCTAATGAGCATGAGGACTGAGGCTCACAAACTCTTTATTTCTTTTCACTGTTTGTACGTTATTTTTTCCTATAAGCTGGTAGGTGGCACTTCTGTCCTTTCAAGTCTTTTCAAAGAGAGCTATAGACTTTCCTTTCAGCAATAACAGCACTCATATTCATGGGTTCAGCAACAAATGTATTTCTGCTCTTGAGCTAACTAAACCTTAGTGAATGTTAGGTGCATATCTTGACTTCCTGGGAGTTGTTAATTCCATTATTTCATCCCACAGAAAAGGTGGTAAGTAATCTTAAGGCCCTTGGAATAACAGCATATTCTTTTTGCCCATTGACCACCTGGAAGGCAACTGCAGGAAACAGTTTCTTGACTCATAGCTCCCAGTCATTTTGTAGTCACCCTACCCAAAAACTCTTCCTCAGAGAGCAAAGATTAGGAAATAGCTTTTTTTCCTCTCTATCAGGCTACAATTACTTTTTCAGTTTCTGAGGCTAGGAAAAAAATAAAACCAACCCCAAACAGTTCAATCCAAATCCAGTGAATTGCTCATTTTTCTTGCTAGTGCAAAACAAAGTTTGTGAAAAATGTTATCTGCCACCCAGGATATTGGGACATTTTCTTTAGAGGTAATAGAAGCAAATTCAAATCTCCTCAGACAGAAAAAGGCATCCAATATGGGTCTTTGTTAGCCCCAGCGCTTTGGAAAGAGGTCCTCCTCACTTTTGAAGAATCTAAGCCCTCTGCCTTATACCCAGTTTTTCCAGCAAGAGAGTCTGATTTTACCTGAACTTACTAATAGTTTCTCATTGATAGCGTCTTGGGACATCAGAGCATAAGCCTGCCTGTTCTGCATCAGCCCAAAAGCCCATCTCCACTGGTTCCCTGTGTCCTGTACACTTAACAACTGAGCAAGCATGTGGCGACACTTCACCCTGAAGCTTGCCTGGGCTCAGCGATGCAGCTCAGGGCCTCGAGGAGCCAGGGGCAGTTTCCTGGGATGCAGCAATCTGCAACAGAAGGGTGTTAGCCTTGGCTGCACATAGATGTTCAGCCTCCATGGCATCCTCCTGTAGAGGAGATCTACAGCTTGCCTACGTGTTTTGCGCATGGTTAGTTCCCCCATTTGTTCTGAAGGTGCTCCAAGGTAACATGATCTGATGCTCCCCAGCTCCTGTATTGAATGAGAAAACGAACATTCATTCCTTACTCCTACCTTGATAACTCCTTAATAGGCCTCTGCATATACTCTTCTCATATCTCTCTCTTTTCCCCATCAAAGACTCCCAACCTCTCTAACTGCTCCTCAGACAGAAACTGGGTGAGTGAAATACCATGATTCTATTAGTAAATAAAATTAAAAAAAAAAAAAAGGCCAGAGCTATCTAGTGCTTCCTAGATGCTTTTTTTGCGTGCCCTGTAGTGTTTCTCAGCTGCTTCTCTATGCCTTGCTCATATAATCAGATAGCTTAATCCAAAACAAATACCTAATGAAAATGACCTCAACTCAGTTTCTGAAGTGGTTTTGCACATGGTATCTCTTTTCAGTTATCTCATTCCATAAAAATGATCTTAACTGTTTTGCACGTTTATCCTGGATTAAAGGGTGACCGTTACACGCAATGTCCTCAGCAAAGTTTCAGCAAAGGCTATAGCACACAGAGATCTTTTCTTGAGAAAAGAAAAAGAGAGATGGTGCCTGATTCTTGCATGCGGTCAGGAGTTTGTGTCCACTTTTATCTGTGCCAGGTTAGCTGAGCAGAGACATGGTCAGAAAAGAAATTTCTTTCTTGTTACGTATTATGATTAAAAAGCCAACTCCTCCCCCCACCCCTATGAACTAGAACTGAAAGTCAGATGTTGAAAGACATTTTGGGTAGGAATAATTGAATAAAATTCTGTTTTGGGAGGGTCAGATAGAGATTTGCTGAGCTCTCTCTCACCCTGATGGGAAGAGCCCAGGCTGGAAGGCAGCAGTTAATCCCAAACTACAGTATCCCACCCCCGCCTTTCCCTCTGGTGCCTTTCCCACACTGACTCCAGCCCCTGTCCTGGGGTTAGGCCCTGCAGCGGGCAGAGCCATGGGCTGGCCCCAAGGGCATTGCAGCGTGCAGAGGTGCCTGGCTTTCCTCAACCAGCCTTTCCCCACGGAAGAGCTGCTGTGGCGGGGGTGGGGGGCACTTCTGGCCTCCTCAGATTTCTATTAAAGTGCAGATATTCTAATATAGCCAGGAAAAAAAGATTTCTTGGTAGAATTTTGTACAAATCTCTTCACTTTTCTGACCACTTAAAACAATTTCGTCTCTCATATCCCATCCTTTCTTTCACTAATGCCCTTATTGACTCATATCTATGGGAGCACCTTGCCTCCTGGCTCCTTTTGCTGGCTCGTTTCATGTATTTATTGCTGCATTTCTCTGAAGCAATTTCATTAAATTCTGTTTTATGGTTATTCCAGAAACCTAATGTTAGTATACAGTGCCCTTTCATGCTCACAGAGAACGCAAGTTCATTCTGTCTCTTAAGTTTCACTAATCTTTTTCAATCACTTAAAAATGAAGAACACTGAAGTTACTGCAGGATTTTGCTTCTCTCCATTAACAGCAAAATAAACATAATTTTCTCCAGCTTTCTGCTTTATAGCTCAAAGCTTTGGTGCAGATTACTTTTTAAAGAACTATTATGATTGACCTCAGGCAGAACAAGTTCAGTAAAATATCAGCTGCTGAATAGCCCAAGAAACATTCACCGGGGAAAAAATTGAAGCTCTTTGCAGCATTTCGTAGTTATTTAAGTGGCACTTCTGCTCCCTTTGACTCATGAAAAGTGACCACAAACATTATTTTTTTTAAATGGCATAAACATGAAGCATGCATGCAAACATCGTTGAGGGACTTAGGAAGCATTTTTGAAAGTGCCCAAAAGGCAGATTAAAAAAGAAATTCTTAGAACTATACATTGGCTCAAAGCCACGTTTTTGTCTCAATCCAATCAAGATAAAAAACAAAAATTAGGTGCCTGTGTGCTTTTAGGTACCTACTGTTAATGCTCTAAATGATGTAGTTCCACATCTCCTCTTGACAACTAGTCCTCAAAGCTATTTAGATGCTGCAGTACATAAAGTTTGCTTGAATCAGAGTGTGAATGGGACAAAGGCCCTATGGACTGATGGATGGCCAGCCCTTAGTCTAGTGGGGTGTTCACTACCTTCATGCAAACCTGCTGCATTTTCATGCGCATCTCAGGAATTAGTTGCAAAGAAATTCCCAAATTCCTGTTATTCATCAGTGCAAGGCCTACACATGTACCCTCCTTCTCCCCAGTAGGCCCTGCATCCCTTATAGCAAGCTTCCACTACTCGAGGAGACCTCCTTCCTCTTATCCTGGCTGCCTCTGGGTTTGTCTGGATAATCTCAGGATTTAGGTTCATGTATCTGCACTTGCAAGGGGGAATTTCATTTGCACACAGATGCACTAAATGGTGAAACTGGAATTAAGGATTGCCCTCTTGTGAGTGTTTTGCAGTAACTAAAAAGGCAGCCATGGTCAATCGAGGCTACAGAGCATCTGTGTGCCACAGCACATCCTGATTTCTGCTCCCTCATTATCCACATCAGGGACCTGACTGGAGAGTACTTTTATTCCCTTCAGACCCCTCTGGCTAAGTCTCTTTCCCACGGGGAAGAGGCAGGGTGCAAAGGGAAGACAGTGTTTACCTGAATCCCACCCACCAAAGAGGCAGTATGCAGCTGGATGCACATCTGGACCTGAAACATAGAAATAGGATCAGAATGTAGAAGTTATTCTCAGCAGAGCTAGGCCTGCTCAATGCTCTTCGGGAACAAGCTACAAAGCCAAACTTGGTGAGTCAGGTTCCTTCCAGTTATTAGTTGCTCTCTTTTTGCATCCAGGAAAAATCATAGGATGTCATTAATGGTTCTTACCTGTCTAAAAAGTCCAAAGTTTTTGTAATCTTGTTTATCTGATAAGTGGATCAGCAAGGAAAGGGTGTTGAGTTGACATTAAAGAAATCAGAAGAATTTGGCTCATTCATTTCATGAGCAAAATTACAGTGTAGAGGTATAGGGTGTCGTACCTCTCCCAAAGAAAAGAAGTGAAAACATGACAAAAAATATTAGCAGAGAAATGAAAAAGAAAAAAAAAAGTCCTCCAGCTTTGTTCAGAAGGAAGGATGTCCGTAGGATAATAGGCAGGAAATAACATATCTTCTTCCCCTCCTCACCCATCCCTTCTCCACCCCTTGTTTATAAAGGGAATCCCTTGAGACTTTGCTGGTAATTTGTGTCTTGCACAACTGTTTTAGCTGAGTCTCCAAGACATTTATTTTTACCCAAGACATCTCTGACTTCAAGACTAGGGTTTGGATTAATGCACTGTGTAGTACACTCAGCTGTGTTTGGAGAGTGCTCAGGCTACAGCTGCTGCAAAATACAATTGCCCAATTGTTCAGAAAAATTGGCCACTGGGAGTGCATAGTAGCATTGCTCTAGAGACAGGTCTGGCTTTGCTTCATCTCCAGCTGCAGTTCAGGACACTTGCTTTGATGTTTAAATCCTTAGATGCCAAGGCCCCACCTGCAAGGACATCAAAGGTTTGCTTGGTGTGACTGTTTCCATTAGCACCACTTTTCAGCCACTGAAAACGCTGTGAAGCATGTACCTACAGAGCTGAAAATGTGAGGTTTTGTCACATGAGCACTTCACTACAAGTAAACTACAGCAATACAATAAAAGGACTGTGATTTAAGGCTGTTCTCCACATGCATGGTCAGCTGCCTCTTTAATGGTATTATATGAACTTTGAGCATAAGCTCTTGCCTTGTTAGGCATCTGACACACCACACAGGTCCTTAATGCAGGGATCTCAAAGGGTAGGGCTCCACCTAGAGTTTCTTGCTATCCAGCTAGGGAATATGTAGTAACGTCTTCTATATGGATCCTCCAGTGTCTAGTAACAGCTAGGCAGCAGTCTTTTCCTCTGAGTGGGCACAGATAGGCTACCACTATGCTAATAAATTAAATATTCTGGGGCTGTTCACTGGTCCCGAGGCCAACAGCAAAGAAACAAGCCAGATTCCTGCCATTAATTGTTCCCTTCCAAAACAAAGTGATTGTATCAGCAATTAGGACGAGTCTCTGCTCAATGCTAGCACCAGATCTGACCATTTTGGAGAATGCTGCTTGTCTCTAACAGTATAACAGTAATGACAATTTTCAGTCTGCATGCCTAGAAAGATCCCTCTATAATTTTCTGTTATAAACATAGCCATAAGGTTTCTCTCCTTCACCTGGCCAAATGTTTTCATGATATGTTAAGTGCCACGGGTTCAAAAGTTCATGGGAAAGGGAGGTGACACACACATGCAAAGTGCTTGCAGAGCTTGTCTTGTAAATGCCAAAGTAACAGGGAAAAGACTAGGGCCTGGGCTGGGCAGAAGGAAAAGGAGGAATCATGGGGCATGAAGACGTGCTGGTGCCCGCTTTCACCTCTCAGTGCAGGACTGTGGCACATGACCAGGGCAACACACCCCGGCCAGGGGCACTGGCACTCTGCCACCCTCAAATCTGGGCGTCTTCAGGAAAGGCCTCAGCTCAGGAAAGTATACTTGGGTGAGGGCTTTGGATGTGAATGGTGGGAAGTTTTCTGGATTTAACTTGAATGCTATTGGGAAAGATGGCATCCAATGTTTCATAACCCTCATACACCTTAATCTTTTCTAATGTTGTAGTTGCTTTAACCTACATAAATAATAATAAAAAAAAGTATTTGAAATTATTTCCTCCCTTTTTTTCCTCCTCCTGTCCTGTCAAAAATAGCCTCAGCCCTTGTGGATCATGTGTAAGACCTCAGCTTTGGGAAAGAGGGCAGCACAAAAGCTGTGTGCATAAGCATTAACCTTAGCACTTCCTGGCCTTTGAGTGGCTAGCTCTACAATCCTCAGTGTCTCCTAGTGCATTTCTTAATTACCCATATGAAGCAAACATAATAACAAGAATAAAGGCTTCAGGATGAATCCCTAAAAAGCTAGAAAATACTACGATTAATGTTGCCCTTTCAGCCTCAGTTCAGGTTTCTTGGATCTGTGAATCCTGCTACAGCCTTTAATTCCAAGCTGTCTTTCCTCAGGACCCCCCTTCCTCACTGCAGGCATCGCTATACCAGCATGTGTGGAGTAATTGCTCAGTGCGTTGATGCTCTGCCTCATTCATTGTAGGCTCTTCAGACCATGCCTTGATGACAGGATTATTAATTACCTCCACTGCTTTTCACTGGACTGATCACTGCAGTGACTGTCTGCTTCACAAATATTAGTCAGTGTATTGTTACAGCTCCCCAGCACAGCATGCCCGTTATACAATTAGGGAATGGAGTCACTGCATGCTTTTTGTTAAAATTGCCCTTTAATTTTGGATGCCCATTTGATGTATCTAGCATCTTTTCTCACAGCTATTTAGTACTATATAACACTGTAAATACCTAATGCACAGCTGTTTTTGACTTCAGCCGCAAGTCTGAGAAAGCTATTGGTAATCAAGCTAGATACAGAGAAAATGAAAGAATGGTGGCTATTTCTGTTTAAATGCCATGTTCATGTATTTTGCCCAGCTGAATGTACAAATTGGTTGATAAGGGCAAAGCACTTACACACATAGCACAGCATACAACACCCTGTACCAGGAGCTCATCCTTCCCTCAGGAAATGCACTTTTTCCAGCTCCTGTGAGAAATAAGTCTTACAGGACTAACAGCTTCTCTGAACTCTAGAAGACAAGAGGGACAAGGAGTCCCTCACACTGTGGCTCCTGCAGTGTCAATAGGTTGGCCTTACTGGTACTATTTTCTCTTCCTCCTCCTCCTCATTCCCCTCCCTGCTGCTTCTTCATATCCTTATCTGCCACCTCCCTCTCCTCATTTTTCCTTCCCTTTCCTTCTCCCTTGCTTCTCCCTCTGCCTCCTCCTCCTCCCCTGCAGTTGGCAGTGACTGGCATGAAATGTAAACCCATAATCCCAGCAGACTTCATTAGCTTGACCTCTTTCAGGCCATGCCATACATTCACTGTTGGTGTGGCTCAAGGGGAACTCCCTGGTGGTCTTGAAGCCCTTCTTCCTTTGCCTCCTTCACCAAACTCATCCTTGGCTCCTTCCTCCATCTCTCAGAAATGTCCCACTCATCCATCCATGACTTTTCTGTCTTCAGTCTCCATCTCCATCCAGACTCAGTCTTTCTCTCCAAAGGTCTCTGTTCCCCTCCAGTCACCTCCACAATCCCAGTTCCAGCCCTGGTTTGCCTCCAGGCACTACTTTTATCTGTCTTTCCTTATCTAATCCCTTTTTGCAATCACCCCCAATCCCCTGCCTCACAAGTCTTGTACTCCTTTAAACAAGACAGGTTTCTGATGTACCGTACCTGGGAACCAGCACAGAGAGCACAGAATGGTGCTTGCTGCTCCCTGCTCAGGTGGCTGGTGTGCCATGTGCACCAACATCTAGGAAAAAACAAGTAAAAGGAGAGTCATCCTCACCTGTGAGCAGCAGGTCAAGACCTTATTTTTAGCCTTAGGTTCCTGATACTAACAGATCTGTGCAGACCATGTGCACTTGACCTCCAGTCCCTGCCCTCTCCAAGAGAAGACTTCTAGGGAATGGCTTTTACATCACTTTGCCATTTTTTGCTTTAGCAGTGCTAAGTATGGATTAGAACTTGACATTGCAGCCTTTTTGAGAAGTGCTTTATTTTTTCTGACCATTTCCCACTGGGGATAATGAAAGCCAGAAATTACATCTAAAAACCAGTAGTTTATTACAAATGCTGTAAATTTCTTCCAGCTCCCTGAGCCTTTGTAAGTCATTGCACTCTTAGGGTCAATAAGAGAAGCAAAAAGAGATTGAGCCACAAGTATCCTGTGCCAGTTCCTCCTTGGAACAGCCACAGGCAAAACCGACTAAGTTTAATTTTGAGTTTATTATCAGAATACTTCAGAGCTAGGGCTTTTTAGTTGGGTTTCTCAATGTCTTTTTTAGTCTTACCCCTAGTATAAAAGCACTGCTGCAGTGCTTTGGTTTTGGCAGTCCAACTGGATAAGGGCATGTTTTCCTGTATAACTCATGATTTCAAAGGATTTTTGTAGCCTTTCTAATCCATGAAGGCAGCAGGTAGGACTTGTCTCATCAATGAAATGTCTGTGCCACCTTCTCTTACAGCCCTGCTCTTGCTGTTCACCGGATGGCAGTCTGTATGTTAATCTCTCCCCAGCACTGACCAGCTCCTTGAGTCCTGCTCCCACCTGTTTTTTGCCAAAGCATCTGTCACATAGAGCTATTGCTTCCATTTCATCCCAAATGAGCTGTTCCTTCCAGTGAAACACTCCAGGTGCTGAAAAAAACTATGCAGGGTCTAGAAACTCTTTTTCCCAAAGGAGCAGAAGCATGCAGAACTGCAAATAGACTGCAATGCCGTGTAAACCTCTTGACATCTCCAGGAAACCAATCTCACCTCTGATGGGGGCAGTTCAGTGGTCTGCCCTTGCATTCAGGGCTTTTTTTTCTTTTTTTGTAACATCCACCGGTCAGAAATTCCTCACACACAGCTTCACAGAGCTGTGTCCATGTGATGCGTGAACTCTAACCCAACATGAGCCTCTCTCTGTGCCACATAACAAGTTCCAGTTGGTTCATATCAAAACCTCTTACCAGTAGAGTCCCTCAGACAGCATATAATCTAAATAATTATTTAAATTTACTTTTCAATCTTTAGATTTGAAGATTTCAGAAGATTTCTTAAGTGCTTTGACACAGGTGAATAGGGAGCTGACTAGCAGAGATGCTCTACTGGACCTGATACTTACAAAAAAGGAAGGACTTGTCAGGGATGTGAAGACTGGGGCAAAAAGTAGGATCACAGCCGTGGACACCAGGAAAGCAGACTCTGGCCTCTTCAGTGATCCTCTTGGGAGATGGTCTTGGAGAGAAGAGGGGTCTGAGAGCTGGTTGGTTTTCAAAGGTCACTTTCTCCAAGCTCAAGAATGGTCCATCTCAACAAGCAGGAAATCAAGCAAAGGTGGTAGGAGTCCTGCATGGATGAAAAATGAGCTCCTGGCTAAAATCAAACATAAAAAGGAAGTGTACAAGAGGTGGAAGCAGGGACAGTTGACATGGGAGGAATATAGAAGCACTGTCCAAGTGTACAGGGATGGAGTTAGGAAAGCCAAAGTCCATCTGGAGTTGAAGTTTTGAGCAGGGGGGAAGGACTAGACAACCTGCAGAGGTGCCCTCCAACCTCAGTTATTTTGTGGTTCTTCAACTGATTCGGTAATTTATTCTGTGATTTATAAGTAGGTTCCACAGGGCAAAAGAGCTTGGTCTACAGTCCACAGCTTGCTTACATTTCTGCTTAGAACCAGAACAACAACAGTTTGACCAAATGCCTATGGCTGTTAAAATTTGTTTTACTTTTATTTATTTTGGTATGGTACCGCCATGTTTTTATGATTCTAACATAATGATGTAGAGTAGAGATATACATATATAGTATGATAATAGAGACCTTGAGAAGTGGAGATGCAGGATGTGGCATAGAGGAGTACAGGCATGGGATGATAAGAGATGGGCACAAGCTTGGCGCTGGAGATACCATGACTATAAACAACTCACTAATAATCAGTTAAAGAAATGCAGACTTGGAGCAGGACAAAACTGGATTTAGGGATGACAAAGAGGCCAAAGAAATAGTATCCAACATATGTAAAAGGCACAGGGACCATATTTAGTAATTGATGTAATGTGGAGCTGCAGACCAATGAAGAAAGAGCAAAGGTGTAAAAGTGTCTTAGCAAACATATAAAAATGACCAAGTGGATCCTAGAGTGAGGAAGAAGAACGCATCAATGTGATCATCACATTTCTTCCAAAGAAGGACTCCAGATGCAGATGTCTTGCTGTAACACCTTGCACTGCCACAAGAATGACACCACCAACGTCAGGACACAGGGGAGCAGGGGAAGGGTGGGTGTTGCACCAAGAGAGGTGGAAACTAGGTCTGTGTATAACAATTCTGACTATGTTAATACTCTTTCTTTTTTTCTGTAATAATTAGATCTGGACTAATAATGATTAGACTGCTAAGATTTCAACTATACTAAAAATAAATTATTGACTTTATGTATAAGATGTATTTCCTCTTTGCCCATAAACAAAATTTTGAAGGTAGCAATTTCTATTTCTATTTTTTTAAATCCAGATTGCAGCATGTCACTCAATAATTGCCAACAAATCCACAGACAGTGGCTGATCTTAAAACCCTCATGATTTCCATGACTGAAATCATCTATAAATCAGGCTGTGGCAGTGCTATAAAACCCTCTAACCACGCAGCTTCCATAGCCATACTACATATGTTATAAGATTGTTTGGAGTTGTTAGTACCTATGAGAAACACACTTTCTGATTCAAGTCAGTCTGGCTTAGCTCTCAGATGCTATTTGATCAGACTAACAGTTAATATTTAGGTCATTCATGATAAAAGATTTTTTGATGATTGCTGCAAAGGCTAATTCATTTTCTAAATTTGGAAAACATTACTTGGTTTTCTGTACCATTCTGTCACTTTGCTGAGTTGTCAGGGAGAATTAAGAGGTGGTCTTCCCTTCCAGGCAGATGAAGGGGAAGGGAAGCTACTGTTTTCTCACTGAGGCCATTGCCTTTTAAGACTTCCCAAGCAGTTAGGCTTGGAAGAGTTTAATGAAAAACCCTGCAAAATTTCTCATGGCTTTCCTTTTATTCTTCTCCTTGGATGACAAGGAAGCAAATTCAGGCAAAGGTGGGACAGTGAATAGAACAAGTATGTAGAAATCAAAATATCCACCTCTATGTTGACCTCAATACTCCGAGAGATTAATGTCCCTGTGTCAAGAGGGCAGATCACCTCTACCTTAATATACTGCAGGCATCACCATATGAAGTTGCAAGACTTCTATCAAGGACTTTATCGAGTTCAAGTCATATAACTGAAGAATTGCTGAGACTGTATCCATCTTTTAAAAAGTAGAAAAGTCTGGTCTGGAGAACAGAAGAATTAATATATCCTATTTTCCCCAAATTATACTCCCTGATATTGTCTGAAATTGCATGGGGAGGTTATTTAGTGAATGAGGAGGCTGAAAATAAAAATGCATGTTCTTAGTAGCCTTGTGGTCCTTTTTTTCATTATCTTTACTTTTTGTCCCTTATGATAGGATGACATCTTTATTGTTGGGAAACTTGGGCTCTGTAAACAGTTTGAGACATGTGAGTCATTCTGTGGGACCAAGATCTTTCTGAATAATACCTTGCTTGAAGAATGTACTTTGTAAGCAAGTGACTGTGATTGTGTAAGAAGATGTCCATTCATGCTGAAGAAAGCATCCCCCCAAGACAGACGGTGAATCACATCAGTACTTCTGTTAATATAAGAAGCTTTACAGATGCAATCTGTTGATTGTATCCTTTAGGCAAGTGTGATGCATGGGGTTTGTTCAAAAAAGTGGGATGACTTTTTTCTTTCTCTTGCTTGTGGGACGTATGTTAGCTAATACTCACTAAGGGAAAGGCAGAAGGGAATTTCTCTCCAAAACTTGGCACTTGGTAACAACAGCCCCCAAAGTGTCCCTATGCAATTTGTCAGGAAACACTTTAAACACTGGAAGGGCTGTGCATACACTGCTTTTTTTTGGATTTTCTTTTGTCAAAACAGACCATTATACATTTTGCAGTTGGTCCATAATTTACTCTGCCACTAAAATAATAAACAGGCATAATGCTAAAAAAAAAAGTAAGAGTTTATTCATTGAGACTTTAAGGTCAGGCTGCTCATTGCAAGGTAGGAAACAAAAGGTTATAAGTTAAACAAATACATGCAGTCCAAGTTGTTTCTTTACAACAGCATATTCTTCTGGTTGCTCATTTCCTCTTACCTTGGAGTCCTAGGATACAGCTCAGTCAAAAGAACTCTAGGTTCAATGTTAATGGCAAGATCCCCTCTTTTGAATCCTGCCCTCCATTGTTATTTTAGGATTGCCCATGGGGCAGCCACCTCAGGGTCTTCTCTTCTCTCACTTTTATTATTCAGATTTGGAATATGATTGCAAACATAATTGATGTCTCTGCCTGGAAGCTGGTGTTTTTGGTTCTGCACTCATAAGTTTCATCTCCCCAGGGTTCACTCCTGAAATAGTAGGGGGTAGATGGACCATGAAAATAGTACAAATGCTCTTGCTAGAGGTGGCTAAGGGATGTTTCCCCATCAGCTTTAATCATGCTGTCTGGTTGCTACTAGCTTTCTATACAGACCACACATTGGGCATGGGTGGCAGATTATTAGTTTCTCTGTCTGACCATGTCTATAGGATGGCAAACATTCTCCCATCTCCACAACTCTTACTAAGGATCCTGGGTCATGACAACTCATTTGCTTTGATTTTTAGTCTTCGTAGCCCAGTTTCTCACCTCAGAACTAAGCCCTCAAAATCCAGCAAGCAGTATTTGAGGCCAAACACTGCTGCGGAAAAGAGGGTTACCTTGGAATACATTTCAGATACGCTCTTTCTAGTAGTGTTTGTCCTCTCTGATTCTTTGATCTCTCTTTTCTCCCCTACAAGCTCAAACAGCCAGGCTGGCACTCTTGGGGGAAACACCTGTATCCCACCACTGTGAGGATAACTGTCCTTACAGTTGCAGACAACAAGGAGGACTGCAGTGAAACTTGGATGCTTCCTTGTCAGTCTTTGTCAAACTCCCATCACAGCAGGGTAATCAGAAAGCCTTCCAAGTGTTTTTCTCAAAATGGAAGCTAGGTGAACGCTGCAAGAAACCTTTCTCCTGGGACATTGAAAAGCTGTGGCAAGGTGGAACAGCATGTCTGAAGTATGAATTTTCAAGGTGGATAAAAGCTTTGCAGGAAACGGATTTCCCCTCTTGCTGATGGCAGTACCCCTGTGGTATTACTGCTTTGGCCTAAGGCCAGCTCAATGAGAAAAAGATTTCCTGTCACACAAAGGCTCAACAATTCCAAAATTTCCACATCAGGATGAAATGAAAATGCAAAACTTTTGAAGTGGAAGAAATAAGAGAGAGAGGAAGAGATCCCTTCCCAGATACCTCATTGCTTGGGAGGTGGGAGACTGAGGTTCAAGTCCCATCTCTGCCTGACACAGACAATGACATACCATCAGGCTTTTGCATCGATTCCTACAGCCCCAGATCCATGTTTTCCTCTGCTCCTGGTCTTGTTTAATTTTGTACCAGTAGCAAGTATTTACAAAAGATGGAATCATACTCTTTCCTATCCACAGTGCAAGGGAGCATGTTAATCAAAAAACTGTTGACTGTTAGGAGGCTGATGGCACATCTTCTCCATCCTCGCTTGACTAGAAACTGCAACCTATCAAAAGTAACAGATGCATTTCTGTGAAAAATCCTGCTTTCAAGTGGTTTACATTTACCTTTCATCAAGAAAATTCCCTGCCAGTCCTACTCCCAACTAATTTAAAATGTTTTATGTTTCAGGGCTTTTCTTCTCATCTTTGGAGACTTCTATAAGTCAATAGAGCTCAGTGTTAGGATATTTTCTTTCATATCACGCCTGTTTCCCTTTCTAGGATTTCGTCTCATTAGCCCAAAATATACTTCTCTGCCCATTTTTATCTCTTTCACCTTGAATGTGAGACATGATTTGTAAAGTCAGATTCCTTCAAAGGGAAAGTATACTCTATGTGAAAGTAGACTCCAGCAGAGTTGTGAGACAATGTCCATTCACAGAAAGAAACAAACACAGAGAGAGAATGAAAAAGGGGCCTGCTGTGTGGCAAAAGCAATTTCTGGAAAAAAAATAAAGACTGAATTTTGCCAGTGTGCTGAATGAGAATATTTCAACTACTGAATGACAAATAAAGTAGCTTTTCCCTGGAGTAAAATATTCTGTGGAGCCAAAAGAGGAGCTGAAAAGCAACACTTTATAATAATCGTTCAGAAAGTTGTGGAAAGTCTTAAGGAGAACATCTGGTATGCTAAAGAACTGAATTTGAATTTTCTAGTGCCAAATAGAGTCGACAAGGTAGGATAAATTATTCTGTGGGACATTTTATGCAAAGTTGTTCAAGCCTGGATTATTAACTAATGTCCAAATAAGAGCCTGGAACAACCGCAGAAAGAACCTTTGGATGTCTGTAAAGGGATTTTACAGTATAAATGCAACAAGCTACATGGCTATATTGTGCATCAGTGGGTCATGGATTGATGAAACACTAAAGCAATATCGCTACGGGGAATGTGTTATCAAATTTTGTTTCAGGCGACTATAAAAGCACTATCAACACATCTCCTTTTCTGTCACACTAAAACCAACTTTGAGGCTGTTTTTTAGGCTATTTTGAGGAGAACCATGACTGATAACTGATAGATAACAAGTCATTAAGCAAGCACTAGTTTTACAGTCAGCATCATCTGTTTATTACAGCAAACACCACATGCTGGGAGAATATGTAGCTTCTTGGGTAGCCACACTCTCTCAGGTATGTTCATGTTTATTTTTGACCTTAAAAAATAAGTAGCTACCAAGCATGAGCACAGTCTTCAGCTGGTGAAAATCAGTAACACTCTGCATCTGCTGAGGTTAAGTCCGTCCTGACAATATCCCCCCTGCTTTATTCTGTATGAAAATTCAAAGAGAAAAAAAAGAAGAAAAAATACTTCTCTGCAGGGGACACATGCTGGATGCAGTCTCTTATAAAGGATTCTTCTCTTATGAGGTAGGCTTTTTTCATTTAAGATGTGGTGAAGCAGGGATAAAGGATCTTCCCTTTTGCCCAGTGCAGCACTCCCTTATAGACATCTCTGAGGTTACGAGCGACTCCAGGCTCACTCCCCTGTATGAGAGGATTTATGCTCTTCATCTTTGTCTCCTTGGATATATCAGCTATTTTGTGACAGATGATGGGCAATGGGAGGAAAGAGAACATGTCTTGCTTCATACCTGCCCTTCATCACAGGCACAAAGTGTTATATGTGGATGAACTTAAGTGGAATTTTGAAAGTGGCCTTTTGGTCAGTAATAAGTGATCTTACCTTTGATAGTAAGAACCAATATTCTCCTGTTTCTCTCAAAGTATTATCCAAGTTTCACTTTCATCCCTATTTGGAGGGGATAGGGACATGTATTTGGGAAAACAGAGGGACCCCGAGACTCCAGCTTGGCTTTGAAGAAGTTTCCCATTATTCTGGTCCCTGTTTAGAAGAGAGAATATGACCTGTAGTTGGAGAATACTAGGAATTCTTCTTGATAAAGACACACATTAATAGTCTGAATTCTGGAATGTATAAAATATCCTGCCAAGTCTTCTTAGGAAGGTATGATAAACTTGCCTTTTAAGGAAGAGCACCAATACAGCTCCCAAGGGTAAAAGCGACTAATGGAGAATGAAACTGAAGAACTGGCCTAGACAACCACATCAGGGAGGTCAATGTCTCCTAAAGTGGCATGCAGAACAGTGCATCCACAGGCAGTCTTGCCATGATCAAAGGGTTTATCTGAAGTGCTGTAAGTTAATTAGAGGAAAGTTGAAGGGCTGTCAGATAATGCTAAGCTTCATTAAATACTGGCTCCATGGCAAAAATCTAAGAGAGAGACATGATACATTTATTTTAATTGCTTTTTGCCTTGATTATGTCTTGGCCGCCTTGAATATCAACTGCTTACACAGGTATATATAACCAGGCATAATGCAGAAGATGGTAGAGGAGCTTCACTAGCTTGGCGGGTTTTACACTAAGCCAGAAAAGTCATTAATGAGTGTATTTTTGTTTATATCAGACAGACAGGCAACGTAACAATGAAGTATCCCGATTAACCACTAGGTCTTTCATAGCGTTAGAAAAGGAGACAATCGAATGTGACAAGAGTTAAGCAGAATGCATCGCTTTCCCTCCAACTTTGGTGAAACTAACTGATCTTATTTTCTTTAGGTTTATTTAAAAATGTTGTGTTGTTTTTCTCTGTATGAACCATTCTATGCTTTGTGAATAAAAGTTTGGGGCTGTGGTGAATCCAACAAGATTTGGATGAAATTTGTTGTATGTGAGCAAATGCAGATATCTGCCGAAGACTGAAGAGCACAGCAGAAGGAAAATAGTGCATGAGCTCAGAGCAGTCATGTGATCAGAAAAAAGTCATTCAGTGCAGCAGTTTTAAAGACATTCTACTCTCAGATCCAAAAAATCATACCCATGCCTATTTCTCCAGGATACATAAATCAGCAAACTGCAGTACAATACAGAGAGGCCTGTTGAAAAATATTTCGGGGTCAACAGATCAAAAGAAATTGAAAATCATGTATCTGGTATGGGCTAACAAGTGACACAAGAGTGCATGTCACAATAAAAGTGTCTGAGATCCTTATCACATTAGTGGCTGCAATTTTGACCTGACAGACCACATACATGTTTCATACTTAGCTCTGATAGAGAAATAGCCCCTTTCTAATATTTTTCTTTGATTTGCAAAGTAAATTTTTGTGGGGCATCATGCATTGTTTTCAAAAAGAGAGTAGTTTTAAAATCCACAGAAGGAACTTTATGGTCATTTATCAGTACAAGCCATAGCATTTGCTCAGTAATTTCTGCATGAGAAATCTTGACTTGCTGGCACTAAATCATCCCTTTCAGAGATTTGAAATCCAGAGATAAAGAATTCAAATGACAGGGAATGTGCTCTATCTCTAGCTGAGTTGATCAGTGTCTCACTGATGATAAATTGCACTTTAATTTCAAGCCTAATTTGCCTAGCTACTGCTTTCAGAAGAATGTGTTTTCCCAATACTCTCCTTTCTGAAAACTGTCTGTTGCTTATTTCAATAAATAATGCAAAATATTTATTTAAGCTGCTGGGATATGGAGGAGGGTGAGCACTAGTCAGTACCGTGCGCCTTGGAAGCAAAGTAATCTTTGACCACAGGGATGGCACATCAAATTGCAGCCACAAAAAGCCCTGAAAAGTCTCCACTCAAACTATGCCATTACAAAGTTGCAACTGTTAGTGCAGGCATGAGGAGAGAGCAACTTTGATTTTCTCCTCTTTGTAACTCTGCTCAGCCTTGCCTTTATCAATAAGTTCTACTAATGCCTGTGTGCAAGTTCTGTCATTCAGTCAGAATGAGAAAACTCTCCTTGACAGACATTCAGATACTGGAGAGCAAGGAAAAAAAAAAATCTGATGATTTCTGTGGAGTTTGTCTAACACACAGCATTTGCTTACAAACCTCTAGTCTTGACCATTTGATTTTCCTGCCAGATGCCGTTTCTGTTTTTTTTTTCTTTTTGTTTTCTTATAGAAAACACCAAGCCTTTTCAAACTGCTCGGACTCAGTCCTCCTGGGAGAGTTCATCCCTGATAAGCCATACATACCTGAAGTCCCCTCCCTTGTCCCCATCCGCAAGCAACACGCAGCTCCGAGCTGTCCTGAGCAGGGCATGCAGTGCTGCCAGTGTGACAGAGCACCGTGGGGCCACTATGCAGCATGTGCTGGCCTCCCAAGGCTCTTCTTGCCAGGTGTGAAGGGTGGCCTGCAGCCACATCTCCTCTGGAGCATTACCTCTGGGCCACTATTACCAGGCAGCGTAGACAAAGCCACTCAGTCTAATATATAAGGTGGTTACAATTTGGTTTCTGTTGGCAGATAAAGAACGTTGCCTGAATGACCGCAGGGTGACAGAGTTACTCAGACTTCTCTTTCCCCTCTCTCCCAGGGAAACTAGCAAGGTAGTGCTCCATAAGATCATGCAAGACAGTTCTTGGTGTGCCATGAATTGCCAGCCTGTGTCAAACTGCTATATAACACAGCAATTCAGAGGTTATTGAAAGCGACAGAAGCAACCTGTCAGGAAGCTGATGTGGCTGGGATCTCCTTTTGACAGGAGAATTTTGGATGCAAGCAAATCACGTGAACATGAAGAAAACAAGGGGTCAGTTTCGACAGCTATATAGAGGTAGTGTGAGTTATGTGTATATATAGGAATATTCAAATTCTAAGCACCGTTTCAAAGTGCAGCCCTCACCCAGTCTTGTGGGAATCATTGCTTTTGTGCTGAGTCCCTTCAGACAGTCCCCCCAAAGTCCACGTGGAGCAGTCACTGAAGTCCCAAGTCAAGTCCATGTTGCTGAAGTCCCCAGTCCCCAGTAGGTTTGTCTGATTTCTTTATATCTCTGCATTTGTTGGTGACTGGCAAGAGAAGGGGCTGATGCTGACTGCTCCTCTTGTGAGTGAAAGGCTGTCCCTTCCCTGTGCTGCTCCTGCTGCTACTCCAGAAGTTCAGTGTGAGCATCCTACTGTCATGGGAAGAAGCAGTGAGCACCAGGGTATCTATCAATCTCTGTCTCTATTCCAGTAGCAGTGACAGTGGTGTGCAGAGAGGACAGGTACTCAGCAACTTTATGTATTTCTGCTGGAGCTCTGATCTCTCTCACCCTTCTCCTTTCCTTCTCTCAGGGTTGTCCTCCTTTAACCAACCTGGAGATGGGATAAAAGCATCCCTTGAAAGTTCTTCATTATGATCTCTAAGGAGATACTCATACAGCCTAAGTGAAATGTTGTTGGTATGATGCTCACAACTCCTGTGGTTATTAAGAACCGAATACAAATAGGAGTGAGCATCACAGGATAACAGGACTGGGAGGACAGCTCCTGAGTCACTGAGTGCAGTCTTATGTTATTATTGGCAATCTGGTCATCAGGTCCACCTAGTTCCATCTTACAGAGCAGTTCAGTAATTTCTTTGTTCCCATTGCTCTTCCTGGAAGGTTGTCTCAGAAATAGTTACTGTAATGATTAAGCATGGAAAGAGAATCCCAAAGTTTAGGCATGGTTAATTGCTACTTGATCATTCTTGTACTAATTTGATCCCCAAGCTTATATGTCTTCCCCATACTTTCTATCTGTTCCTTATCCCTGTCTACTTATAAGCACTCCTGTTCTTCTCTCTGCCATGTTTTTTTCTAGAGCAAGGAAAGCAAGCCCATCTAGTCTCCATTCACTTCTCAAAGCAATAGCTTGTCCCATGTCCCTGATTATTCAAAGGGTCCAGGCATGCTCCATTTTGAGCTCCCTTCCCTGCACACACCTGAGCAGAGTTTACACCACACACTACTGGGGCCTTGTCCAGTGGCACAGATAATTCCCCAGGTATATTGGAAATAGACCATAATCATGCTGATGGCTCATGTCCCCCATTTATGCTTGTCTTAAACTGTTCATCTTTTCTACTTCTTCCTTTCCACCTGATAAGCCTCCATTCATGAGGCACATTTTGCTATTAGTCACAATGCTGCAGTTCACATGATTTATTTTTACCATTATCCTATTTGTTCTTTTTCATGTGTCATAATCTGAAATTTCTTCATATGGGTTAACATCTAAGCAACTCAATTCTGCAGGATAATTAATTAAAATTCCAAGCCACATAAGGGGGATCAGCCCTCCTCCCCCCCAGTTCTGTGCACATGCCCCTGCTATTCTTTATCATTTGATCATATTGTTTTAAGCCCAAGACCCCTTCCTGGATCAGTGTGCAGAGTATGAGAAAGTCATTCCTTTTCTAACTACTAAAAGCCTATTATTTAATCCCCTCATTTCAGGATACTGGGGATGTGAGGAGAGAGGGAGGAAGCAGAGTTTTTTAAATGTCTGACTCACTAACTCTACCAGCTAAACAAATGGGGAAGTAGGAAGCCTTGTGGAAAGACAGTATCCCAATTAAGACTGGATCATATTGCATACACAACAAGTTGAGCTAACAAAATTACATCAGTGCTGTTGATCTTAGTGTTTCATATTGCAATTCACTGCTAATTCAACAGCTAGTGTCCATCCACAGGACAGTGTTTTATCAGGATTACTTTACCCTGAAGAGATGGGGATCAGAGAATACGAAATTTTTCTCAGGTAAGCCAAAGACTTCTTTGTATCCCTAGTCAAAAGATGACATCATTCTTGCAACCAAATTGGCACAGCTATAGCAGTGCACATTTCCTTGGATGTAGGGACATACACACTCACTGCCAGGTGAGAAGCCTGTTTATGCTGTGCTGCAGCAGCTCTGCACATTGACATCTTCCACACTGATAACACGGTGCATTGTTCAGACTAAGTGGTTCATAATGGCATGGAAACACTGAACGCGGATAACACTCTGGATCAGACTGCCCACAGGAAGCCTTTCATGTCAGCACTAAAAAGTAAAAGTGCGCTCTGGAGGGCAGGTCCGATCAGCTTCCAGCAAGGATCTGCTTTTTTTAAGGTACATTGAGGACTGACCTGCAGTCAAACTAGAAAAGTTATCCCTGCTTCTTCTTAATCTGAGGATGGTATTTTTCATTCTGAACTATTGCAAGCTTCTCACTTGCCTCAGTACATTGCCATCATTATCAATGACAATGCACCCTTCAATAATCCCCAGTGAAAGTACACATATAGCATCTTGATTTATTAAGTGGGTGAATCCATGTGTGAATTAATTCAGCTGTGTATTAGTCACAAAAGGTTGGCAGAGAATATCACACCTGAAGTTGTTTGAATCTTTTTGTCTCCTCTGTGATGTCCTTCCCTTCCCTGTAACCAAAGCACATTATGTTGAACTAGATACATGTTGTGTAATTGTTGCTTAAAGAATAAAACATGTTTTTTCAGTTTCCTAGGTGATGACTCCATTGTGACACCCTGCACCACACCAGACAACATCAATCACATTCCTTCCCCTCATTTAACGTGTCCTTCTGCCAGGGAGATGCATGAAACTTGATTTTCCAGTTCAAGGGAGTTATCTTGAAAACAGGGAACAAACATTGTTTTCCTGAAATTTCAAGCAGATGGAGGGGTTGCACCATCTAAATCATCTGAAACTTGGGAATCTATCAGAGTAACTTCTGTGTTTCATCTTTTTTTCTGGAGGTTATGCTATATATTCAGTCTGTGGTGTCCCCAACGCTTTTTACCTGGTGAAGATCTCAGTGAAAGTTTTTTTGTAGATCTTTGTGTGCGTGTGCATGTGTGCATGTGTGCACGCATGTGCACATAACAGAGGTTTAAGGGAATTATATTGCAAAAAATAAGAACAGTGTAAATTATTCATTATCAGCATAAGGCTAAGAAGACAAGACTATTTTCTTATATATTGGAAAACAGAAAAAAAAGAGGACATTAGCTTGGAAAGGACCTTGCAACTTTCTGCTGTGTGTCCCTTTTCATGCTTAGCCTGAGTTGCCACATGCCTATGCCTGCCAGCCTAGAGATAGCCAGTGACATCTGCGCTGAGGGCTGCTGTGCAGGGGCATATAAGTCCTGTTCTGCTGCATACATCCTGTCCCAGCATGGGCTGGTGCCAGTCTTGGTGCTGATGTGTGTGCAGTTAGCACTCAGCACAGGATGGAAATCAGGCTCAGAAAGATTTTAGCAAGGGTTATCCCCAAGGTAAGAGCTTCCCTGTGTTCAGTATGAGAAGATATTATCCCTGGGCTTTCTTTTCTTTAAAAGAATCAGATGTCTTTAGATGGAGAGCTGGTAACTTTATTGTGAAAGAGTTAGCAGTCACCACCACAAAAAAAATCCTTCCCCATCCCTTTCCCCTCCCATATCATCCATTTTGGAGCCTACAGTGATGGGTTTTTTTGCTACAAATACACTGAAGAGTAGAATTACTTCAGATGTATCTGGAAATATGTTCTGAATTTGAAACCACGTTTCTTATGTTTGTATAGTCATTTTTAAAATGGAAAAAAAAAATTGGACCACAATAAAAAAGATCACCTGTCTGCTTTTTTTCCCTAATTTTAGATTCAGAAAACTCCTTTCATATCTTTTCCTCATCTATTTAAATAGTCACAATAGGCTGATGCTTTATAAGTCTGTGTTCATTAAAGATTGTGTTTTCTTAGATAACAACCTTCAATCAAGTTGCTTCCAAGGTCACAGGTGAATGCAGCTTTATGTCTCCATTCAGCTCCCATCTTCTGAAAGCATCAACAATGAAAACCATGAGAGAATGAGGGAGCAACAGCGCAGCATGCTGTGGTACCTGACTTTTTAGCTGCCTGGTCAGCAGAATGAAATCCACTATTCCACAAAGCATAGGAAAAATCAGGGGTCTCAGAAAGGTTCACTAGTACGTTGAACAATGAAACATTTAATATCACCACTCAGAATTACAGAGAATAGAAGCAGGTCTTAAATCCTATCCCATTGTGGGATGTATGTATCTACCTCTTGGCCACAAGACCCTTCCTGTCAATTACATATTCAGTCCATTGGTCCACTCCCTCTTCTCTCCATATATCTGCTTAGCCGAAATTTGCCATAAGAACTCACTTGGGATGATCAAGGCTAAGTCTTTTCCTCCAAGTGAAAAGGACTCAAGGAATTCAGAGGTGGTTTTTTTTTTTTTTTTCTAACAGATTGTCCTAATCATAAAGGTATTGGTTATTTTGCACTGGGAGACATGAGGGGACACATACCTATTGAAACTCTTCCATAGTCAGCAAGACTGAACAGGCCTATGATCTAGGGATTAGACCACTGTTTTTGGAGAGGAAGGATGTAGGCTGAGACAGATCAACACAGATCCTGCATGCAGGCTCACCCATCTGGGGTGGCTGTTTGACTGCTACTGTGCTGCACTGCAAAAATCTTGAGCTGACATGCTGTACAGATATCTAGTAGATTGAGTGCCTCAGTCAGGAGAGGCAGAAATACCTAGTTCTTGAGTGCCAGAGGGATGTAAGCATAGGCCAAGAGAACTGAGGATCTGGGCACTTGAGACATGGAAATATTACCTCTACTTGGAATACTTGAATCTAGCTTGGATTCACTCTTGGAAGCTTCCCTAAGTATGTATACACACTTCCAGGCTTTCAGCATCAGATGAGATGGGGTTTAAAGGATCACAACTTTGGATTTAGGCAACATTAAAGTACTAAAAGCCTTTCATGGCTCCATTCCCAAGTCATTTGGAATAATTAGCTGCCTATTCTCTAGGGAAAATGAAGAGCAGAATAGCATATATGTACAAGGTCAGGACTAAGGTTTATCAGCACCGTTTTCCTTTAATCATTCCTAGTATGTCTTGCAGATTTAAGAAAGCTAAGCACCACTCTCTGCTCATTCTCCTGAATGCTAATCTTGTCTGTAGAGCCTCCTTGTCTGTAGAGCCTCTTTGTTTCTATTGCACTTTCAAAGTTTTGTTGGGATCATGTCCTAAGGGAAGTCCTCTGCATTTTTAAATATAGACCTCATGTTGCCCCATGATTGCAGTCTATTCATTTCTTGCCATAGACATATGGGACACTTAACATAGATTCATAGAGCTCATACACAAACCATCTGGAGAACACCACTACTAAACAGAAGAGATACTTTGAGTGTGAGTGGTGAGATAAGATGACTATGACATTTTATCAGTTTGATGGAAACAACCTTTGGGGCTTTTTCAATTTCTGGGAACACCACTGTTAAATGCAGGGGAGTATATTTGTCTCACCCTTAGTAAAGGTGGACTGGAAAATTTTGAATCAAAATATAAATTTTGTCAGTCCTGGACAGGACTTGAGATGTATTTTGAACTTCTGTACTTTTTGGACAAGTTATTGAGTCTAACCCATTGAAAACTGGAGTCAGAAATTCCAGTGTGCAGTGCAGCCAAAAAAATCCATGTTCTCCTCTGAGAAGGTCTTTACACAGAGCATCTTTGCTCTAGGATAGCTGTATTGACTTCAGCTGGGTTAATCAATTCACAATTGTGCAAGGGGGAAAAAAATGGGGAAGTAAGACCCAAAATTTGTTTTAATTAATCTCTTATTCTTTCCTGTTTGAAATATTCACTTAGTCTGGAAAAAGCCAAAATCAAAATGAAAAACTTTGAAATGCTTATTTATGCTCACAGCTATTGGTCTTCCTTATTTCCTGTATATCCTGATGCTAAATAGCTTTAAATCAAAGGTGCTGTAGCATATTAAAACTACATCAGCCAAGGCACTTCCATGTTGAAGTCAAGACATTCTTTCAAAATTATTTTAATCAAGGTTCCCTAGACTGAATATTAATACAAATTTTCCTGTGCAGGTAAGACAGTTATTTTATAAGAATTTGAAATAAATGTAATGGAATGACTTTCTAACTCATTCTTCAGGCCTTTATTAAGCTCAAGTAAGTAAAATCTTTTACATTGTGAATGCAGAGCAGTGAGGGGTGGGGAAGGCAAAAAATAGAAATAAATTTCCTAAGCAAAATGTACATAGGAAGTTTGCATTGTTTCAGGTTCTTTTAAGGGGCTTTTCCATATTACGGCACTGGAAGGCATATCCAATAGATAAATCATGCAGCCCCAGTTGATTAGAAAGTGTTCTGATGCAGTAAAAATTCATTGCATACTGAAGACCACACAGTTTTCAACAACAGGTTTCTGGATTAAGATGGGGGAAAATACCAGTCATTGAATCTATTATTTAAATGATTCTACTGTAGTGCTTATTTCATTCTAATTTATAGAGTGATATTCTTTCAGATATGAGAATTGCTTGCAGATATATTAGTATCATCACTTTCAAATAACTGCATTGAACTTCCATTAATTACACCGAGATGTTACTTTTATCAAAAGGACATCTCAGAAAGGCTTTATAAGTTTCATGAATGCTAAAATACCTCAAAAATTATGAAATGCTTTCTTGGAAACAGCTGAATTTGTAACTGGATTAAAGGACTGTAAATTATTCTAGTTTTATCTCCTATGCATCGGTAACCAACATCAATGCTCGAATAGACCGCATTTGCTCTATCACTGTTGAAATCGAGAGCATTGACAAAGGCCTTGAAATGGCAACTGGAGTTGTTCCGCATGGGATATCAATGGAGATCCAGTGAAGGCTTGAACTCAGGTCTGCAATCAAATAAGCAAACTTTAGAGTACTGTCGCTGTCCTCCTGGAAAATGCAATTTGGCAGAACACTGCTTTTCTCATCCTTTGCTATTGCCAAAGAAGGCTCTCTTCCATCCCATATTGACATAGTAACTAAAAAAAAATTCTCAGCTTCATAAACAAAAATGTATTTCTAACTAGGTAAACAAATATTTTGTAGTAATTTCAAAGCAGTTCAAGTTTAACTTTTAAATTTTTGCTATAATTATCCTAAAGCAACTCTGAAAGGAAAAATCATTTAAAACCAATACTGAGACTCTTATTTTGATAGTTTCACATCTCTTTTTCATTGCTTTCTTGTGCAACTGGAAGTCTTTAAAAAGTGATGCTTTCCTAATAAATGCTAGTTTCCAAGAGTCAGTGTCCAAGGTCCAAGTTTTTCCTGAAATGTCTTAGCCTTCTCCAGAAATTGTATTGCAGTCCTTGTGTCAATGCAAATGTGTAACCAGAACTATAAGCTGTCCCCTCAAAATCTGCCACTGTTGAAGAGCAAAGAGAGATTTATCTCCCCTGATCTGACACCCAATGTCCCTAGTCCTACTGCAATTTGGTGGTGGCAGGTACACAGTGAAAACACCCGACTTTATGGAAATAGATACACCCTTTCCCAGGGTCAGTGAACCCAAGGCCTTTTGGATCATTTTTAGACCCTTATTTTTAATTCCAACATGACTTTTATTACAAGGTCTACTTAGTCCAGCAAAGCAAATGCATAGGTACCTGATACAATCACACAGTATGAAATATTGCTCAAGCACATACACAACATCACTGTTGCTTTTACCTGGGTTTCTCTCATTTATCACATCCAAGGGACTATTTGAAGTACACGCTCCTTCTGAGAACCAGTTTCCTCTGCTGCCCCTTTAACTTCTCTTTTTTGGAGAATGAATTTGTTCAGATAATGACACTAATTTTAAAAGGAGACTGGGTCAGTGGTGGGTCTGTGTGACCCAGCTCTTGGTAATTGTTCTGTCCTGTAATTTCACCCTGGAAGACAGCTGAAAATGATTCTTTTATTGTTGTGTAGTGTATCCCACTGAAAATGCAGCACAGCCAGTATGAGGAATTAAGTTCTGCCTTCTTAGTACTTACGGCTAATAGCAGGTGTGATGATGATAAGGTCAATAAATTTATGTGACAGGCAGATTGTGACCCAATCTCTCAAACTTTCTTCATTCTTAACTAAAAGCCAGGGCTGCTGCAAATACTTGCCCAAGTGATAAATGTGTACAAGTGTGCATGACTACAGGGGTGTGCATGCGTCACTGACATATGACCTATTCTTATCCTAGCGAAAGCTTATTTTGGTAGCTGTCATGAATTTTGACTTACAACCACATGAGAGGAAAGTGGGAAAGATTTGGGCTATTTTACAATGAAGGGGTGTGATATTTTAATGACCTGGGATTCACTTAAAGTGTTATACTGCTAGTAACATAACTTACTGGAAAAAAATAAGCATTCTCATAATTTATAATCATTGCATACTGTTGTTAGAGAACAAATGAGTATCCTACCCCTCAAGCTCCCTCTCTGATTTCTACCATATAATCTGTCTTGTTCTCAATATACCCCATTCTTCTTATCACTGTCAGCTAACAAGAGGCCCCTTGGCTTTTCCTGGACTGTTTTCCTAATAGAGTTTTTTAAATTAGTTAATAGCTTTCTGCCCTAATTTTTCTTCTTCTCTGGTTCTCTGGTTAGTATTTGTTTTAATTAACCTCTGCCGATTTAGAGCTTCTGTGCTAAAGTAAGAAGTACAACCTTAGAAAAGAAGTTTTCTAACTCCTTGCTTGTGTTCTGATTCAAGATATAAAATAAACTTGAAATAACTACACGTAATAGTTGTTCCAGATAGTGTTTAAGGTAATAAAAGTTGTAAATAAATATGTTCATAACCTACTCAATTCTATCAAGTCCCAGCTGGAAGAACAGACATGAAACATCTTTCTAACTCATGAGTACATGGCAGAATTACAAAATTGTTTTCTGTAGTACTGATATTGTGCTTTTAAAGACTTTTATGTGGGTAGGGAAAAACTGGAGATTAAATGACCAGTAATTACAACTTATGCTAGAAAGGAAATGGGTTTGTGACCCACAACACTGCAAGATTTTTGGAGTGTATTTGCTCAGCACTGATACCCTAATGCTAGCTGAGAATCACGAGAATTCAAGGAGGTCACTCCACAGAGGCTTAACTTTCATGGTAATGGGTAAAATAATTTAGAAATGTAATCATGCAATTCAAAGACTAAATGAAGAATAATGCAGCACTGGTATGACATGGCAAATTCAGATGCTACAATGTTATGCAGAAAATATTCAAAAATAATTATGTGCCTAAGAATGTGAACAAAAACAATTCTAAAAGAGAAAAAACAATATATAAAATCAGGAATACAGATTATTTTGAAGAAATGCTAAAGAAGAAAATATCTATTAGGGCAGAAATCTTATGCCCTTTATCTAAGTTCAGCAACTAAGTTTCAAGATGGGCTTTGATAGCTGCAGATGGAAACCTCTGCATGAAAACAGGTTCAAGGACAGAGATATGAAATTGGGGTTCTGATTCTCTCTTCTGTTATCTCAGTCAACAGTAAGAAACATCTTCATACACTAACTGGATATGAATAAGCCATTTTATCTTAGTCTGAAAAGGTAAAAATCATCTTTATTGACTATTTGGCATTCAGAAAGTTTCTTTTAATCTTTTGCCCATAAACAGTGTTGTCCATAAACTACCTCTAACACCTCCATTATGTATCCTGTAATCATCACATAGTGTAAGCATAGCTAGGTTGATGCATGCTTTCTGCAGTAGATAAAGGAAAACTGTTAAGCTACTACTTATATTTTTATTTATTGACTGTTTTCAAATGCCACTTCCTGTATTATCTTGTGCTAAATATTATATCTTGTTCTACTGAAAGAGATAGGCTACATCTATTTCCCGTGAGCTCAAGTCAGAGAGCAAATCAGCAGCTGTAAGTTAGAGGTTTCACAATAAATACTTCAGTCTAAGGCTCCTGTGTCTGAGCAAACACACTGCTCATGTGCTATAGAGTCTGGCCCAGAGAACACATATATAGAAGTGGTGTCTCCATGGTTTTCAGGAGAAGGGAGAGGCTAGGGACACAGTAAGAAGGCAGAGTAGGGACTGACCATGCTAACTCTCTCGATGTCCCATGATCCTCCCACCTTCGAAGATCAGTTTCATTGGGTGCACTTCGTTGGCCAACAGAGGCCAGCAAAGGGAAAAGTTGCCTACACCCCTGAGGGCTCAGCAGTTCTAGAATTAGATTAAGAAATCAGCAGCAGATTCATTTGCTTGGACACTAGAGACCTTGCTGCTAGAGGACGTGTGTTCATTACACAGCAGGTTACTCTAGCTTTCATGTCCATGCTGCATCACTAACTGCATGCCCTGTGGTGTAGGAAGCTCATGGAGTGCTCCCAGACTCCTGACCTAATATTTGTTTTGTCTAGTCAGTGAGGCTGCCAAGACTGGCAGGGCACTGCTATGGCCAAGGCACATTGTCAAAGCAAATCCAAAATGTTTTTATGAAGGATTATGAAAATGATGGTTGACAGTGGGAGATATGATTATGGTGCATAGCACAGCACAATATGTACAGGCAGAGCTTTTCATGGATGAGGGAGCTCATTTCTATTATGACCTTTGGCTGAATGATTCAGGAGATGGAAATCAGTGATGAGGGACTGAGGTATATTTATTTAGGAAGGGACTGCCCTGCTCTGCATATCACTCTTGATGGTGCCATTCAACACAATTGTGTATAAGGAACTGCAACTGCTACAAACAAAAATTATTTGTGATTCAATTTCAACTTAGAGCCTGTTGGATTTTTCATCCTTGTGTCTTAGAGAATGTGAGAACAGCTCAAACAAGAGAAGCAGGGGAACTCACCTCACAAAAGAATTAGAAGAAAGGGCATTCCCCTGAAATACAGGAAGATGGTAGGGCGCACAGCATTTCTAGGTATCTACACGTAGGTCTCCTCTCTAATCATGGAACTACTGAATCAGAATCTCCCTTTCTCCTATGACCTGAATATGAGCAAACTTCTCGATGGAAGTTTAGTTTAGTTTTGTAGCTTTCTCAGAAAAAGGTTAATTTACTGACAAAATCCAAATGTTTTCTGATGAGAAGCTGTTCTGGCAAAATGCTTCACCAAGTTTGCACACTCTACATTTTGAGTTTTAAACATAACCAAGAATGAATTTACTTTTTTGGAGGCATATGCTTCAATAAAAGCAATTCAGCCTTGTTCTGCTGATTTATATCAAACAATAATAGGATTCAAACACCTTACTAAAAAGATTTAGTCATGCCTATTTCCATCTCCTAGATTCATCCTTCAGTATATTAAGTCTTTTAATCCCCTTCCCTCATTCAATGTCCACACCAGTTATGTCACCTGATTCTGCATCTTCATTGAGTTTTACATCACTCATCCATAAATCACTGGTTATGATTGCGTTATTTGGATCTTTGCCCAGGTCCTTTTCAGAGCATGGATGACATGTGAGCCTGAAAGTATACATGCACCTAGACATCCACCAGGATATACTAAAAACAGGCACATAGGCAAGGAAAGGAATAGGAAAAAGTGGTGCAAAAAAAGAGAGTCATATTTGAATTTTGCAGCTGAAGTTAAACTTGTATTGTAAACTTTTATGGAGAATTTCGTCTAGTCTGGCGGGTTTTATCACAATTCCAAACAATTTGTTCCATTGACTACATTAAAAGGGCAAAAGGGATTATAAGTGGTATCATTTCCAGGGTTATTGGAGCACTGCATTATTTCTGTTATCTGCTCCTTGCAGGAGAACTGCTAGTTTGTGGTAGCTGGAGGGAACTTTTTTCCTGAAAGTCAGTACTCAGCAGCACAAACTCTTCACCTCAATTCTTTGTAGACTGGCAGGAAATGGCCTCCAGCTCCTACCAGGAAAGCTTCTTTCTTTTTATTCACTGCCAACAGGGAGACAATGCACTCCACATTTATTAGCTTCAAACTAATTCTTCTTGCCTCCTTCCTCCCATTCCTCTCAACAATGTGAGAAGCCTTAAGGGTAACTCTGCCAGCCCCTGCCAAGATGTATTAGCCAAAAGTAAAGGTCAAATTTTGGGGAAAAAAATGTATATTAATTTGCTTTTGCACAAATCTGAGATTCTTGCCTAGGTGCTTCATCATCTCTCACCTATAGCTCCTTCAGTTCCTCCAGCTGTGAAAGTTGAGGGAGGGTTTGTAAAATCATCCCAGCCTTCCAGGTGGCAGTCTAACCCTGTGTGACTTCCCCTTCCCCTTTCCCTACCTCATAGCCCTTCGAGTTTGTTTTAAATGTCTATATGGGGCTCAGTGCCTAGGACAGTTATGTAAATGGAGAATTGGAAGGCACACTTTCAGCACTCTGTAGGGGCCACAAGGATCTTTATTGGACATGCCTATAAATCCTTGCCTTCCTGCTTCCTCACCCCACAGCATTTACTGAGTTCTACCTTCCCATAGGTAAGAGAAAGCAATATAGATAAAGTGTAAGCTGAATACCAGAAGATACATTTTTCTCAAAGGTGAACTGCAAAAAGCTGCAAGTCCTGAACATTTTACCCCTTCATCACTTCAGGCTTATATTCATCTTATAAGAATTCTCAATTCCTTGCTCTTGGGGAGTTAACTGCAGACAGACAGGCAGAGCCTATACATTTTTAATATGCTCCACCATAAGTATTTCTCCATGTCTCCTTACCCTCTCAAAGAACAGAAGTGTTTTTTTTTTCAGAGATCACTAAAAAAGTTTTTCTTTCAAAAGTTCATGCAAATTTATATAAATTTCAGTAAATTCCTATGCAAATATTCCTCTTCTAGGATTGAAGTGGTCTCAATGTACTTAGTTAAGTCACTTCGGAAATGTATTAAACTAAACTAAATTAATTCCACTTTAGGGATGTCAGCACTGTAGACACTAGAGTGGTACATCAGGGTATCCAAGTTAGCTTGGGTGATGGAAAATGCATGATCAATCAATATGGTGTTCTGTCCCAGATAATTAGCTTCACTGATAAATAACATCCATTCGTACATACAAAACTCTGTAGGAGTGCAGCAATATTGCTTCCAGTTCCTGAGTCTCTCTGAGGCACTACGCGTGGCATTACTTTGGGTAAAGGGAGAGGTATCCCCTTAGTTCTAAAAAAGACTCTCAACTGGTGTTTAATGAAGTTTAGCTGTGCAGTTATCAAGCTCTGAAGATTTGCTTCTTTGCAGTAATTGCTTCATTTCCATAGTGGGAAATGAGGGCATCACCCCAGTATGAGAACGGCTGATTACACTCATCCAGCCTAAATTCCAATTTAATTTTACACTCACTGCTAATTTGGATCAGCTTTCCCAAGTGTTCCTCCCTACTCAAGCCCACTATGAAAAAAAATAATTTTGTGTTCCAAGGAAGCAACTTCGCTTTAGACAAAGTAGCCAGTATCTCCATCATACTGATCTTCATACAGAGTATGAATGAATCACAGAGGGGAATAGATAGAAACAAATCTGTGAGGACAGAATACAAGACTGCCATATAGTGTGCCTACCTTGATGAAATGTTAATAAGAGCTAACCTTTTATTCCCACTTTACTTGAATAGGATTGGAATATGGCAATAACAAAACCATTCAGTCAGGCATAGCAAGCATGTGAACATGGCTGGCCTGTTTGACATCTCTAGCTGGAGCTAGTTAAAGAGCAAACTTTTTGTTGACACTCTGTTTTGAAGTGGAAAGCATTTTTTTTAGAAATGCTCCATTAGAAGGATATGGAACTTAATTCTGAAAAAAAATTTACTTTTGAAACAGACTTGATTCTGGAACTGCAGAGCCAAAGTGCCCAGGTGCTTGGTTATGTGGGAAATGAACTGGAAGGTTGATGGACACTGGGAACCTCAGTGCTCCCAGGGCATCTGCTGGTCCATGGGAACCTAATCTCTGCCTCCCACCAGCTGTCTCCTTGGGTCTCAGCTCCATGGGACTGAGAGCCTGGGAGCCCAGGTGTGACCACACAACAGGGCTCCCTAGAAGCCAAGACCCTTGAGGAAACCCTACAGATGAGCTGGCAGAAATGCAGCTGCATGGCCCTCTCTGAGTCATATGGGAGTTTTTGTAACAGATACATTTCTGTGTCATTGTGGAAAGCCTCCGATATTGGCTCCCCCAGAGTGGGAGTGTAGGGATGCCACATGCCATGATGACCCCATCTGAGCTCCCTGGTAGCACCATCAGGTGCAGTAGGTGCTGTCTGATACTTGCACACACTTTGCTTTCTGTCTGTCCTGGCGCTATGTAAGATGGAATAGTGGGGCTGATGCTATGCTGAAGAGAAGTTTTCCAGCTCTCTCTCGTGCTGAAGCCTATCTATCTGCAGCTTCAAGTTGGAAGAATTAGGACAGGAGGACCTCCTTTCTCACCGGGCCACTTACTCAGCTTACATGAAGAGTTAATCTTGCTGTAGTTCGCTATACTAATCAAGGGAGACCTATAGATTTGTCAATCCAGACCCCCCCCCCGAGATGAAATATCTCCCCTTCCATCACAGAACTATGATATATTTCAAAGAATAAATCAGTCAGACTTCTGATTTTGCTCCTGCTTCTCCCAGTTCAGATGTGATCAGCTCGGCTTCATAATTCAGCTGGAGTAAATGCGTAAAAGCTCCAGCACCTTCCAAGGAGTCACTGGAAGTCTCTTTACTTTGCCAGAACTGTGACCTACATAGGATGAGATGTTATTCTCCATTTCCCTTTACCCAGTCTCCCTTTGAAGCAGATAAGCCTCATAGAACAGCCATGAACTGTACATTTTATTTTCATCATATGCTGTTTATGTTTTCATATAGTCTCCTCGTTCTTTCTTTCTCTTCAATTGCTTTGATTTTCAATCTCAGATTATGCCTTCCTCTGATAGGTATTATATCTTTTATCTCCTTCATGTCATATGTTTGCATCCTAGGATTCCCCACCTCCTTTCTGTTACAAATCTCTACTACCCACTAATAAAACTAATAGCTTGCAATATATTTTGGATAGAGATAAATTAGGAGAAAGATGTCCCATTATAAAGAACCATAGGTCAAGTCTTCATAGGTATTTAGTTACCTAAGTCTGATTTGTCTCATTAGTATTAGTTAACTTACTTTCTGTTCTATTTCATTCAACCAAGTCATTTGCTTCATTCTCAGAAGAACAAAAAGGTGGGAGTATATGCACATACTACTGCAAGGGTGGGAAATGTTTGAAGGGTCTTAGACTGACATGCACAATTAGTTTTTACTAGGAACAGAATGGCTGTGAGGTGTTGAATTGGATAGTAAATAGTAGTGACTTCTTGATATAGTTCAAGAATGAGCTGAAATATTGTCCTGTTGAAATCAAAGGATCTTTCCAGTTGTTTTGACAGGAACTGGATGTACTCCTGAGCAGTTTGCAGACTGCTTACAGAATTGAAAATGCAAAGACATTTTATGTTTGTCCTGGCAAATTTCAGTAAGGCTGTACTCAAAATGTGTATCCAATACGTACTCATAAATACACATATGCACATATATATATATATTACTAGACATTACTATATATTAAAAAAGACTATAATACTAGTTCATCTACACTAGTTTTATAGCTTATAAGAATAAAATATTCCAAGATTTATTTTACTGACATCTCTAGCACCTACAGGGTAGAACACAGACTGCAGAAGTGTAGAACTTCTAAAGAATCATCAGCAACTTCCTTTTTATGTGTATGGCCTGAATGCAAAGTGTAGCTACAAATGAACTGTGATTGATTTTCTTAATGAAGAGACAGAAAATTTTAGAAACGAGGAAGAGTTTTCCCAGGTTGCTGTCAAACCTATCACACGTGGCTCTATGAGATTCTTTTCTACTTCATGCATCTTAAAAGCATAGGAAAAATCTGAGAAAAAGGAGCAAAGAGTGATAGAAAAAAGAACAAGTAAATTAAGATCTTTCATCATTTGTAAGGGGCGAGACGGAAAATTCAGACAGACAGAAAAGGCAAAACTGCCATTTCCTGCAACTCTTCTATTGCAAAGGTGGATAAAGAAGAGGAAAGAGAAAATCAAAGTCAATATAAGAAAATAAGAAAACAACTGTCCAGTTAATGGGCAGGTTAGAAATGGTAGGAATGGATTTCAAAGCATAAAATATAAATAACTATGCTTGTTGGAGATATGATAGTTTTTATACCTAGTTTGACATAACATAATGTCTTGACTAATTGCATTGAGGGAAAGTCAGCCATCATTTTAGAATGATGAGGGCAGAAAAGAGCTGAAATGGACCTCTCCTACTGGCAGGACAATGTATAGCTTAACTGCCTTGGAAATTGGTGGCTCCCTGACTGTGATAGGGATTCATTAAATAATACTGCTTTTTTTTTTGTCTCAAGGCAGGGGTTAAAATGTCAGCTGTTTTGCACCACTATGGCAGTGTGGGTGAGGGCAGAGGGCAGGAGATAATGCCTGCTCCTTGCAAACCACAAAAAATGGATTTCCTCAGGACTCCTTTCCTCCCCAGCTTGGTTCAGTCACTTGAGGAGTCTCAAAAAGAGGCTAAGTGGCTCCCTGTGTCTTTTTACTTACTGAAAAAGGTCATATGAGCCATGTGAAGAGAAAGGGAACCTCCAAGTAGTAGAAATGAAGAGCGTAGCCTTCAAGAACAAACCAAAAAACAAACACTCCAAAAGGAAGCTGGGGGCATCTGGCTCCTGTGTAGCTTGTTTGGTGGTGCTGCCACGGGCATTTTATAATGTTCGTGGGCTGCTGAGTTTTTGAAAACTACCCCCCACGCCTGCAGTTCAACGTATCTCCCTAGCACAGCAGCTGTGCGAATGTTAGTATGGCTGCAGTTCTTTAGGTTTGTGCAATATTGACACAGGGGTTCTTTTTTCTAAATTAATCAGCTACAACTGCTAAACAAACAGTTAACAAATTGCCCTCTCTCCACTCTTAGAATCAGAATGATGCACTAATTGCACAATGGCTTTTGCACAGCTGCTATCAGTGTGTGCGTGACAAGATATGCAAAAGAAAATCTCCTAGAGTAGCCCTAGGCCCAGGAGATGGCACTCTTTCATAGCTCTTTATGCACACCTGGTCTGTCCTACCACTGCTAATACAGCAATCAGAGTAAATAACTTTCCTTCAGAAGTGATAATTTTTTGGTAAAATGATCAGCAAATGGAATTCTCTGAGTTCAGAAGTCGTAGTGGAAAAATACCAGATGAGTCTGAGGTTTTACCTTCTGATGCCAGCGTATGAAAACTTTGCCGAGCCTGACTGAATCAATTCCTTTACTAACTAGTGGTGTAGAAATGGCTTTTTTCTTTATTGGTAAATAATTTCCTCAGCTCCTAGTTTCACTCCAATGCCCAAGGTTGGCAGTAGCAAAAATATTCTTGCAGATAAAAGCAATAAAAGCAAAATATAATACTTGAATTGCCACATAAGATACATGCGAAGTGGTAAACTCAAGTAAAAGTATATGTTGTCTGATTCCCATGTGCACCATTAGCCTAGGCTTAATAGGATTTAACCAGCTAATCCCCATGTTGGTTTTGTTATCGTGCCATTACAGGGAGTGTGTTCAAGTAAGGCCATAATAGCACAAGATAAGGCACTCTCTTAAGATGAAGAACAGAGCACAAGAACCAAGCTTCTGTTCAGAGGTGAATAGGGGACTTTGGGACCAGGGGAGCAGGTAGCTCTAGCAATAGGTAAGACAGGAGAGATAGAGCAACAATATAAAAAGAAAACAAGTGGAAGGTCAAGTGGGCACCAGTAAAGTGGAACATACCAAATGCGAGTGCCACAGGCAAGTTCACACTGCAGCGGTGTCCTGGGGAAGAAATGCTGGTTGGGATGTGGGCATTGCTGGGTAGAGAGACTCCTGCTGTGGGCTCAGGCAGGCCGTTAGAAACTGGATTTTGTTGTTCTGGTCATGTTCTTCAGAGGGGCAGATAGGTGGTTTGGCAGCTTACAGCATCCTGCGCGAGGGAGCCTGCCAACACAGCCTACTTGCTAGGCACTGCCATGCAGTGGCCTGCAGCTCGGCACATGGAGGTGCCAGTTGTGGCCTCACAGGGGTATGGCCTCCAGTTTTGGGACAAGCACTGCAGATCTATGTTGAAAATCTAGATCTTGTCATGTTTGAAGCCTGTCCTGATGGTGGCTGACAGACTAGTGTTAAAACACAGGAAAGGTGGTTTGGGAGGCTTGTTAAACTGCCCTACCAGCTATTTTCCTCCAGGTACCTGCAGAACAGTCAGGGGGCGGGTAACGATATCCAGGCTGTGTTTGTCCACACAGGGCAGCAAGCACCTTGGTCTGTGTGAAGAGGGGAGCTTCCATACCTACAGGCCAAGCACTGGCCTTTGCACTTTCCCCAAGGCAAGTACCCTCCTAAGCCAGGCAATGGCATGTGCTGCAGTGCAGAAGACCTTCAGGACTGTGTCAAGGCCTCAGTTCTAATTCATCATCCAGATCCTGTGTCCTCCCCTGCTGCGATCTCTGCAAGGCAGCTTGCTTAGCTTCGTTAAGAAAGCCTTCTCATCAGATGATCAAGAGCAGCAATCCAAAAAAAAATGCACAACACTGAAGAAGAAAGAAAAACAGACCACCCCCCCACCCACCTTTGTGTCAATTTAGAAATGAACATCATTTCTCCTTTGCTAATTGTAAATACTGGGCACACTCTGAATGAAACCATCCGCATCTGTTACGTAATTAGACCACAGTTTTTCAAATTGGGGAAAAATAATCCACTGAGATATGCAAGTCTGCCCTTTGGGGCAGTTTCCTCTTTCGATCTTGTATTCTATTAAATGTTATAAAACAGTTAGCTAAAGCATTCTCCCTCCAGCCTCTGAACCTATAAAATCACCCGTTAGTGGTAAACATTGGACTTAGTCTTTGCCCTGCCTGCCCTTACCACAGTCATATGCCATGTCTCTTGGTGCCCCATCCTATAACGGAAGATGGGGGTAACACACAGGAAAATTAATGATGTGGCGCAACCCTAACCCTAAAGCAACTGTTTGTTTTTAATAAATCTCTGTTTTAATACACATTTCTGAAGTGAGCTGAAAATGAGAAGATTCTTGAGGACAGATGCAGATTTCCTGGCTTACATGAATGATTTCTCCGATTCAGCAGCAGGGGAGACATAAGCCACCAGGAATATGTTTGCAATACAATCAAACCTCATTGCTGCACGTCACATTCCACACTACCTTACAAGAATGTTTTATTAGACCTTGCTAACTTTTTCCAAGGCCACAGGGACTGAAATAATATCATTGCTCCTGAACTTGCTAATCTTAATTAAAGACAAGATCACTGATTTGCTTTTGTTTTCCAGGATTTTTCATGGGCTGGCATGGTTGTCGTCCCATTGTCTGCGTGCTTAAGAATCAGTTGTTTAAACACCAGCAGAGACAGGCAGGCACAGTAACCAGTGAACAAACACATACCTCTGACTGAACATGTAATTAACTATTAAAAGGCATGACAGAATATATTTTCTTTTGGGATCCCCAAGAAGATATCTATAAAATCTTTGTGGCTGGTATCTTTCTGGGTTGTAAAGTAAGTCTTCCCATGGGGAAATAAATATCCTGTCTGTCTCTTTTTTACTGTCGTGGTGTGGAAATACTGAAGAAATCTGTCAGGCCCTTATCCCTGCCCTGTTATTAACCATTCTGCAGTATAAATCATAAAATCACAGAATAAACAAATACTCTTTAAAAAGTAGTTACGACAATTTAAGCACTGGTGAATGCATCCTGGGAATGACAATAAGATGGCAGTAGTAATGAAATAAGGGAATCTGACCCTGCATGGTCAAACTCTTGAAAATTTAGTGGAAGCCACTGCAGTTTTGGTATTATTTCTGCTAATAAAAACATCTAATTAGAAGGCCATGAAACATATATCAATTAATAATGTGAGTCCCTTAGATCATCTCTACTAAAATTAACATTTCAGATGCATTAAATATCTTTTAATGAAACACCACTAACAAGAATATCTCTCTAATTAACTTGCTGTCTTTAAAAAAGCAAGGTAATTTTTGGAGGAGTGTGCTCTTATCCCTGCGCCAATTATGTTTGAAACTGTGAGATTTCACAAGAGTGTTCATGCCTGTTAAAAAAGAAAAAAAAAAAAAAAAGAGATTAATGGGAAAACCATATTAAAGCTCACTTGGCTTTAACACTTGCCTTGTTTCTGAAACAATATGTGGTCTTTCTGGGGAGCAAAGGTTTTAAATAAAAATAGAAGGGATTCAGTCTGAGTTTGAAATTCACACTTGTTATATGCCCACAGAGAGTGCAGGCAGGAAGGATTTGAGGGAGTGGAGGCTGCTCAGAGAAGCATCATAGGTTTTGGCCAGTAAAAAACGCAAGGGGAGGTTAGTGTGGTATCTCCTTTCTCAGGACGCTAGGCATTTTCCTTTCTCTCTGCAGCCTTTCCTGCTGCTCACAGAGTTAGACTGAGTGCGGCTCTGGTATCATCAAAGTTAACCTCGGGCTCTTCATCACAATGTGGATCTCCCAGTTTTACAGGGTTTTGGTGAGATACGAGTCAGAGAAACAGCCTCACTGAGGTGCAGTGCTTCAACATGCAGACTTACTCCTCTCTCAAGCCAGTAGGATGACTGAGTACTCTTTGCAAGGGATATTGGAAGCCTCTTGTGCTCCTCATGCTTTGCCTTCATACCAGAGACTGGCAGGCAACCAGCTCGCTGCTGATGTGAGTGCCTGCCGGCTGCCTATGGCTGGCCCATCCAGGCATGCTGGGAGCTTCCCTGCCTCAGACCTGGATGCTAACAGCATGCTAAAGAGCTAGTCATGCTTGGGGTGTGGAGGCCTGCCTGGCTTGGGGCAAACTGCAGGTGCTTCCCCACTTTGGATGGATAGGAAAATCCAACCAGGAAAGTAGCCTTGAGGCACCTTTTGGAAAGCCCTGAGTCTAATACTGAGACTTCAGACATGGCCTATTCCCCTTCTGGAGGAGAACCAGCCTTCTGTTTGTGTTCAGTTATGCTTCTAAATTAAGACTAATCCACTGGTTAGATAATTATAAGGTTTCCAAGCTTGGAAGTGTATTCGAAGAAGTAGGCACTGTTCAGGAAAACAGCAAAACACAAATTGATGTGAAGATTTGATTTCCTGCCACTAATCATTTTCACTTGCACAGTAAGAACTTTCTATGAAATGAAATGGCTGTTTACATTCCTCTGTATCTTGTTCAGTTCCCTGGCAGGGCATTGCCATTTTCAGCTCAACACCTTGAGGTTTTGATCTTGAAAATACATAGGGCCTATACCCTCAAAAGCACTTAGTTATCCAAACAGAAGTTTACATAAATATCTTTGATCACCCAAGCCTTCATTTAAGCATAATTAATAATCCACTGAAATGTCATGTACTTGCTTCGATATCCCCTCTTTCACAGAGAGTATTTAGCTAATGCTGTGGCAGCTATGGGCCAGTTTATTATGAAAGCTGGAAAGATTAATATACCCTTTCCCCACTAGTGCAGACAATGGGCACCGTCACAGCAGTGAGAAGCCAGAAATGAAGATAAACGCTAATCAAAATTCCTACCTGCACCTCTTGAATACTGCATGTATTACAGCTAGATAAAGGCTATTTCCATACAATCACCTAGTCCTCCTCAAGTTTCTTTTAAAAATCACTATAACCAATTCTTTTGTAATTCAAGGTCTCCATACGGAAAGTCTTCCTAAAACTGCTCATCCATTATCTAAACAGTTTTAAAGGCCTGCATTTGAAAAAATGCTCCAAATTCAGAGCTTCATTTATCTCAGGGTTTTTATCACTACTTGGAGAGCAGGGTTTTAATGACAGAAGCTCTATATTTGAAAGTCACCTTCTCAAACCTATCAAATGTTCATGGGAAAGGTGTCTCTTCTATAATTTCTTTTTTAAACCCCAATGGCTTCAGCTACATTGGATGCTTACACATTATTTATGGAATATATCACATTTTTCACATAGTTAAGATCTATTTGCAAACAAATACACCAAAATTTTGGACCAGTTGTCTCATATGTAATGAAAAGCAGAAAAAAAAATCTAAACAAGGTAAGCACCATGGCTGAAAGCAGAAAAAACGAGCAGTTACCTCTTCCCAATTCACATGTGGTATACTCTTGCTCACATGTTCTCTACCGCCCGCTTCCCTTCCGCTTTGATAACTTTTGCTTCTTCCTGGAAAAACAAATCAAAACAGCAACAATGACAAAAATACCACAGAGAAACAGGCAACTAACAAAATGCCTTGAATGCTTTGTGAAAACTTTTCCCATTTCTGCCAATTCTGGTGTCAGTATGAGCAGTCCTGATGGCGTTTTCTGCTGTGGTGCTATACTTAAAGAAGGAATATGTGTCTGATAAACAGTGTCAGGGCCTTGAGAGCATCTCTCCCCCTTGGAGGTCTGGCTGCTTGAGCTCAGAGCCCTGACAGCCAGACCCCAAATACTCAGGATGTTTCAGGCTAAATATAATTCTTTAAAAACATTACTCAGAAAGCAGCTGGTAAGAGTAGTGCTGCCCATGGAACACAACTGTGCTGTTCTTGTGCTACAATATCTCATTTTATAAGCAGGCAAAGACAGTCTGGACAAGCAGCAAAATCCCTGTGGCTTGATGATGGAGACCTTTGCAGACAGTACTGTAACTACTTTTAACTGTGGTAGCAAAGTCATTGACTAATCGTAGAATTAGCTGAAAAGCACTGAAAAGAAATGGTAAAATTTACCTGCCAAATATAAGAAGTGGATTGGCACACTATTAGTTGCAAACAAACTGGCTTATTTTAGTAAGCCACCGCCCATGAGCAGAGCTATTGTAAAGGCTTCTATGCATACTTTTACCCCATCTGGACTGTTTGGTAAAATGCAGTTCCTTTGCCTGCTTTCACAGAAGTTTAAGGTAATGTTTTTCTCCTTCAGAAGGGAGGTCCCAGCACCCACATATTCTGTAATGACAAAGTTTCCATAGAGTTTAGAGCAACCTTAGCAGTCATCCTTAAGCACCATCTGGAGCAACGTGCTTTCTGTATCACACAAGCTACAGTCATGCCTCCTTCACCACTGTGCCGTCACCAACCTTATCACGGCTCAGCTGATAGGCAGTAAGCTGTTAGGCTGCAGTAATGGGATGCATGCTCCCAAATATGGCTCACCTCACTGTTGCTGCTGCTCACCAGTTCAACAGCACTGGATAGACAGTAATACCAGAGAAATGAAGAACCCAGATGCTGCTCATTATTATGCTAGACTGGTGACACCTTTTCTTCCCTTAATCAGGGAAGAAGATGTTTTCCAAAACTTCTGTCTTCTGTCTTCCTCCCATGTTGCCTAGAGGTTGTGCAGACACCTGCCAATATTTCTTATGCCATTTACTTGCTGTGTCACAATTAAGAGACAACTGAATAGAAAGAAACAAAGGAAAAACTGTTTTCTGCCTGACCAACCCAAAATATTTCTAGGAGCTAGTGGTCCTGTTCATTCTCAACAGAAGGTGGCAAAGGGGTGAAGTATGGGAGGAAGGAGATATGTCTTCTTCAGCCATTTTCTGACATTTTACAGCTAAACTCAGGGTTCTGATCTTTGCAAATAACTGTACTTCAAAAATACTACAGCTATCTGCAGAGAAAATAATTTGAAAACTGTGGCACAATTTCACACCTGCTGTTCAGGCTTGCCATTTACCTAGTTTTCATCCAAGACCTTTCAGTTCCTCCTCTGATATGTGCTGTTTAGTTTAATCTTATAAACCACTGCTAATAAAAGTGTCAGTTTCTGCTAAGGGTGCAATAAGTAAATGGAATGAACCTATACCATGCTTTATCTAGTCAGGGAAGACCTGGATGATGACGCTTGCATCTCATTGTGTAAGTTTAATTTAACCAGATTGTGGCATGATTAGCTATTTCATTTTTATATCTTGATTGTGTTCTACCCACCTCACAGAAAAGTGTAAAAACATGATCAATTAGCTGGGCTGTCTAGATCAGAGCTTTATGATTAAGATTCAAGAGAGCTCTTATTCACTTCTGCTAAAATTGAATACCAGAGGCTAAGTTTTATTATCAGAGCCTTTAACTCCCATTGCAATCAGTGTTGATACATTCCAATGCTTTGCTGTGAAGAATTTCTTTTCAGCTGTTGTGGCAGAGAGATATTTGGCGTTTTCCCTTGTAAAGCCTATCACCTGAGAAAGAACATTTAAGATGGCAATGCCATGTTTGTTATACTCCTTGGAGCATTTTCCACTGATTTCTCCCGGAAGATGACCTGACTTTCCGGTGTGAGGTTCTTCAGAATTTTTCAATACAGTAAGTGGCTGTAATACCGCAGCTGCAGTCCCCTCCTGAGAACGGCACTGGGCAGCTGGGGCCATTGGGCTCAGCTGTGCCGCAGCAGAGGGAGGCAGTGTGGCCAGGCCCAAGCAGGAGCCCAGACTCCCAGAGGACAGCGTGTCCAGTGACAGCCCTTCAAGGGCAGGCTCTGCAACAGGAGCAGGGCCCGAACTCCCACCACCCTGGGCACCATGCTGTGTGGCAGGCGCCAGCGGTTCCCAACAGCGACCGCCTGCCAGACCTCTCAGTGGCCTTTTTCCGATGTAACCTGGCCTTGCTCCACATCTTTCTGCCCTGGCTGAAGCAGGAGCTGCGCAGCCTCTTTGGGGTCCGCTGGCCACTGGCCGCAGTTGTTGAGTTCACCACCATCACCAACATGTGGAGGTACGACGTGGGCAGCCCAGCCTTTGCGGCTAACCTGAGGCCGTTCCTGCTTGGCCACACTGAGCAGTTCACTGGCAAGTTCATCACCGAGGCCCACCGTGCCAGCACTGGGGAGGTCGTCGCTTCCCAGGCCCCCAGTGACCCTCGTGCTCCCGCGGGCATGCAAGGACACCCCTTGGCCTCTTCCAGCCCTGATATCTCTCCAGCTGCAGATGAGTTGTCAGTCCCCGCACCAGGTCCATCCTGAACTAGGAGACCTCCAGTCCCTGGCCACGAGGAGCTCCCCAGGGCCACAGTCACCCTCACCCATGATGCCATGGCAGCCGCAAGGTCTTCCCAGCAGCTGCAGGGAGGCTGTGACGAGGCAGCCCCTTGCGAGGGCAGAGGAGTGCAGAAGCCACTGCAGGCAGCTGTCCCCAGTACTGGGACAGAGAGCCAGGACAAAGAAAAGGAGGCCATGGCTGGTGTTTCTGCTGAGGATGGTGTCTGCAGCCCCTCCGTGCCTGGCAGCAGCAGGATAGTCTCCCCTGGGAGTTACTGGGTCTCCCAAAAGAGGAAGGTGAGCAGTCCCCAGGGCCATTCCCAGACCAAAAAGAAGCCGTCGTGGCTGCAGCGCTAGCAGGGACGGTGCAAGCAAAGCCAGGCTCCCAAAGGCACGTTCAGGCAGCAGAGCCAGGAGAGCTGGAGGTGCCCAAAAAAGCAGAGCAGGTCGCAGTGGTGGGACACTGGAAAGTCCCAAAGAAGCCTGCAAGCCTCATGCGGCTGTGAGAGAGCCCTGGCGAGAGATAGCAGATCCCAGGGTGCAGCAAGGGCCATGGCAGGAGGAGAGGAGAAGCAGGCAACAACATGGATTGTCTGGAGGAGACACTACCCCGAGACAAGCCCGGGAGGTGGGGGGAGTGGAGGGGCCACCCCCCCCCCCCCCGGGGTATATCTGCCTTGTGGGGCTCCGGGACAGGGAAGCAGAAAGAGTGAGACTCCAGCCCACTGCAAAGCTGGGGCCTCCTCTCTGCTTTGACTCTCCCAAAGTGGAAAAGGGAGGTGTCTGGCATGCAACACTTCTTCAGGCCATGCCTTGGTTTTAATAAATGTGTTTTCCCTTGAGAACAGCCCTCCTGGTGTGATTTGGACGTGTTAAGAGGCCTTTACACAGGTCTGGTGACTGCAGAGAAACCTTGTCTGGAGCCACTTTTCCAGCCCACCAGCCAGAGCAGTGTCAGGCATTTGCACAGCTTTGCAAATGCGTGTCAGCAGGGAGATGCTGCAAAGCCAGAAAGCCACCCTCTCTTCTCCCCTAGTTCAGCAGTGCTCTGCAGCATCTCTTGTTGTGGTGGCGAGGTTGGAGGGGTCAGTGGTGTGGCTGCTTGTGTGGTTGTGTACTCGCTTGTCTGCATTTTCTTTTCTTTCCTAAACCCTTTCCTGTAGCCAGAAATGTGCTGCTGAGGGATCTGCTGTCATCTCATGGCAGGAAAGCTGTGCAGTTCACAGCAGTCCTTCAGGTTGAGTTCTGCCTCTTCCTTGGGTTGGACAGCAGATTTTATCTCTGCCCACTCCTTCACCAAAATATAATAAGAAGAATCAAACTGTTCCCCTAAAAGTCAGTGATTTGCATCTCTCCTGCAGGGTTAGACCCTGCCAAAGACTTGCAACCTTCTGCAAGTTGAGCTTCCCAATGGGAGCATGGGGCTTGCAGATGGAGAGCCCTTGCAGGGCAGAGGTCTTGCCCTGAGTGACAGTGCCTCTGTTATTGTCATTGACACATTGTAACATTTCTGCTGGCACATGAATCCCACCAGGAAGGGTTGACAGAGCTGTGCCTCCACTCACTCGTCCTACCAAAGGACTACATGAGCAGGAACTCACCAATCAAATGGAGATGTGATTGTGCAAAATCTTTGATCAACCATCTTTCTACAGTCAGCTCTGATTTCTCACAGCCTTCAGAGACGTGGACTTTCAGTAAAGCTACAACTCCACTCCTACTTCAGACACTGAACTTGAGACCTGGAGCCCAATTCAGCCTCAACATGGGAGCTGGGATGCTGATAACCACATCCTTGAGGTCCTTGAGGTAGGGTCCTTGAGAAACTTCTCTTTTGTGACCAAGGGGTCTCTAGGCACCCAGAACTTAAAGCCCAAATCAACCGTGGTCTGCACAGGTGAGGTGCTCCTCCAGCAAACGGAGACTAGGGATTCTAGGACCACACAACAAAGCCAATTGTGGCTCCAGTCTAAGGGTAAGTATGGGAGCAAAGCCAGATGTGCAGGGAGGATCTGGTCACTTAGCCACTGTAAGTGATACACCTTATATGAGAAGGATGCTGATGTCCACCAAAAGATGATCTTTCCCATACCCCCAGCAAGGCTATCTTTGGAGACAATGGCAGAAGCCAGACAAAACTCTCACATGTGTAGGACAAAACAAATGCATGCAGCAGTGAACTGTATTATAAAGCCTAAATACACAATACCTCATGTAGCCTTGCAGGCTTAAAACAAAGCAGCTTTATTTGCAAAGATTTGCAGGTCTGAATATACCTATTCACTCTTTCAAAAGTCCCAATAACCTCCAGTCTTCTCCCAGAGTATGAATCTCACTCACCCTGTGCACAGAGGGTCTTGTGGTATGGAAACAGGTAGTCCAACCTCTCTTTTTTTCATTTTCGCACTGCATGCAGAGTGTCAGTTAGGTTCCTTCTGCAACACTGTGATTTATAAAAGGTGTGAAAAGAAGATAGTTTTTACCTTCAGGTAAGAGTTTCAACAATGACTGGGTATTTACAAAAGCATACACTTTACTTGCTCAGAATATTGACCTTACAGCACTCCCTTCAGAAAAGCACCTTTCTTACTCTAGCACAGCTGTGGAAAGAGACATTTCTCTTGTTCCTGCTTCCTGTAGTTTCACCCTGGTTCCTCCAGACAAACTGTGCTTCAGTAACTGATCTAAACTTTGTATGTCCTTTCAGAACAAGCTCATATTTTCCAAAACTGGGCACAGGCTATGGCTCAGTCTGCAGTCCTGGATAGGTATTTTACAGCTCTTCCAAGAATGCACAGACAGGAGCTGTCTTGTTTCCAGGTTTCCCTCTCACTCTCATGTGTCTGTGTATTAGAAGAGCCCCATTTCTGCAAATTATCTTTATGCCCAATGAATCTTGCTCATGGATAACTCAAATGTCTTTCTAGGTTGCCAAATCTTTTCTACACCTGCACTGGCAACATTAATGTTCATGTCTAAGCCTTCAATAAATGCAGGGAATCTGAGGATTTAAAAAAACAGTTTTTTAAAAATGGACTATTCAAAGCATTTTGTATACAGCTTTTGTAAGTGACCCCAACATGGTAGATAAAACATTGTTGCTTCATGCATTTCCGATATGTCCAGAATTGATGTAGTTTAATGTTTTTGCTGACTAGCACCCTGAATTTGTACATGGTGTCAGATTGAATCCTTTGCGCAGCTTTTGATCTTGTGAAAATAAACTTGTGCCAATTTATTCAGGGATAGAAAAGAAGCCAAGACCCTCTTGGATCTCTTGCCTCAGGAAGAGATGAGGTGACAATGGGAAGTGCACATAGCAAGACACAGTCAGATAGAAATCCCTGCTCACTTGTAAAGCACTGCAGGCTAACATGAGCTGAGAATGTGCAGAACTGGAATAACTATCAATGCCTATTGCTATCGAGGCCTATTGATGCCTATCAATAGCTGTCGATCTCCGGGGGCATCTTGAGCTTTTGAACTGGGGCCAATCCTCCTCCTGTTAGGTGTTGAAGGAGTCTCCACATCAATAGCTCTGCATAGCGAGGGGCATCAATGAGTGCCCAGTTCCACACCTATTGATAGGCATCGATAGGTGCCCCTGTTAAGAGGCATGCAGAGCTTTTGCTCTGTGGCCCATGTTGCTCTTGGGAGGCCCCGAGGCCTATCGACTTTGACCGTTCGGGTGATCGTGGGTGCTGGAGGAGCACTCAGTGCCATACGTATCACTCGGGAACGACCTCCAAAGACAGTCAGCCCTCTCGCTCTGCATCGAAAGCTCTCCGTCTTGACAGGCAGCTATGCCAATGGCCTTCCATAGCTATCGATGGGTATGGCTCTCACTAGGCATGGAGACTTCTTGATCTCCATCGCTGGCCAGCCTGACGAGAGTGGGCGCTACCTCTTGAGGTCAAGTGGCCTATCGAGCGCTACGACGATCGATATGGAAGGCGCTGGCTCCCGGGAGGCATTCATGCCTGTCGATTGCCATAGGCACAGGTAGGAATCGCTATCGAGAGGCAGGGATAACTAGCGATGCCTATCACTAGCGATGCCTCTTGCTCGCTGTCAATGTCCAGGGGCATCTTGAGCTATTGGGCTGGGGCCGATGCTCCTGCTGTTAGGCGTCGAAGGAATCTCCACATCAATAGCTCTCCATAGTGAGGGGCGTTGATGCCTGCCCAATTCCAAACCTATTGAGAGGCATTGATATCGATACCAAAACTCTTCCTCTTGGCAGTCCCTTTCTACACCCACTCCAACAGCGCCTCTATGCTCTCTTCTTCTCAACGCTAATCCTAACCCTAACCCTAACTGGGAAAAGATTTTTCAGGCCCTGGGTGGCACAAAGAGCCCCGTTGGTGGCCCACACCACAAAGTCCTCCCAGTACAGCTCTCCTGGCACCAAACCTCTTCCTTTGGCAGCCCCTTTCCACACCCACTCCAACGGCACCACTACGCTCTCTCTTGCTCTCAACCCTAACCCTAACCCTAATTGGGAAAAGGTTTTTCAGGCCCCTGCTGGCACAAAGAGCCTGATTGGTGGCCCAGACCACAGAGTCGTCCCAGCACAGCTCTCTTGGCACCAAACCTCCCCCTTTGGCAGCCCCTTTCCACATCCACTCCAACGGCGCCTCTATGCTCTCCCTTGCCTTAAAACCTAACCCTACCCCTAATTGGGAAAAGGTTTTTCGGGCCCCTGCTGGCACAAAGAGCCCCACTGGTGGCCCAGACCACAAAGTCATCCCAGCACAATGCTCTTGGCACCAAACCTCTTCCTTTGGCAGCCCCTTTCCACACCCACTCCAACGGCACCTCTACGCTCATTCTTCCTCTGAACCCTAACCCTAACCCTAATTTGAAACATTTTTTCAGGCCCCTACTGGCACCAAGAGCCCCAGTTTTGGCCCAGACCACAAAGTCCTCCCAGCATAGCTCTCTTGGCACCAAACCTCTTCCTTTGGCAGCCCCTTTCCACACCCACTCCAACGACACCTCTACGCTCATTCTTCCTTTCAGCCCTAACACTAACGCTAATTGAGAAACGGTTTTTCAGGCCCCTGCTTGCACAAAGAGTGGTCCAGACCACAGAGTCCTCCCAGCACAATGCTCTTGGCACCAAACCTCTTCCTTTGGCAGCCCCTTTCTACACTCACTCCAACGGTGCATCTATGCTCTCCCTTGCATTAAAACCTAACCCTACCCCTAATTGGGAAATGTTTTTTCAGGCCCCTGCTGTCATGAAAAGCCCCAGTAGTGGCCCAGACCACAAAGTCCTTCCAGCACAGCTCTCTTGGCACCAAACCTCTACCTCTGGCAGCCCCTTTCCACAGCCACTCCAACGATGCCTCTTCGCCCTCTCCTGCTCTCAACCGTAACCCTAATTGGGAAACGGTTTTTCGGGCCCCTGCTGGTACGAAGAGCCCCATGTGAGGCCCACACCACAAAGTCCTCCCAGCACAATGCTCTTGGCACCAAACCTCTTCCTTTGGCAGCCCCTTTCCACACCCACTCCAATGGCACCTCTACGCTCTCTCTTGCTCTCAACCCGAACCCTAACCCTAACCCTACTTGGGAAAAGCTTTTTCAGGCCCATGCTGCCACAAAGAGTGGCCCAGACCACGTAGTTCTCCCAGCACAGCTCTCCTGGCACCAAACCTCTTCCTTTGGCAGCTCCTTTCCACACCCATTCCAACGGCACCTCTATGCTCATTCTTCCTCTCAACCCTAACCCTAACCCTAATTGCGAAAAGGGTTTTCAGGCCCCTGCTGGCATGAAAAGCCCCATTGGTGGCCCAGACCATAAAGTCCTCCCAGCAGAGATCTCCTGGCACCAAAGCTCTTCCTTTGGCAGCCCCTTTCCACCCAGGCACATTGATAGGTGCCCCTGTCAAGAGGCATGCAGAGCTTTTGCTCTGTTGGCCATATTGCTCTTGGGAGGCCCCGAGGCCTATCGACATGGACCATTTCGGGGTTCGAGGGCCCTGGAGGAGTGCTCATTGCCATACATATCGCTCGGGAACAACCTCCAGAGACAGCCAGCCCTCTCGCTCTGCTTCAAAAGCTCTCCATCTCGACAGGCAGCCATGCCAATGGCCTTCCATAGCTATCGATCAGCATGGCTCTCACTAGGCATGGAGACTTCTCGATCCCCATCACTGGCCAGCTCTGCCGAGAGCGGGCACTACCTCTTGAGGTCAAGTGGCTTCTCGAGCACTACAACGATCCATGCTTCAAATATTTAAGTGAAAGTGAAATATTAAGTGAAAAAGCCACGTTTGCCACAAATAGTATTGAAAGAACTAAATGGATCGTCATTGCCTGTATAGAAATCTGCATGTAAAAAGCACATCTAAATCTGTATATCTACCTCTATACATCTCACAGGCTGATTTAAATGTTGATTTTGATCTCTTTTTATTACAGAAAGTGTTCTTAAGCGGAGGTGTTATATGTTGAGGACGGCAGTAAGTCACTCTGCTCTTACTAGAGTTTTCTTATCTAAATATACCAAATTAGTGTGCATTTTTTTGAGACATTTAGTTGTTTGCTTATAATGCTTAGTGGTAGATAGCCTCCCTTTGCTGCATCAGAGCAAATTCTTAAAATAGTGAGCAAGTGAACTGTACCTTTCAGTCAAGTAGTACTGGCACATCCTATGTGTTCAAAAGGTACAGGCTTAGTTGTTTTTTTTCCGGGTTTGGTAGCTAGTATTCACTGCTGGAAAAGTTAAGTACCAGCTTATCTTAAAGACCATATTGATAGAGCACAAGCTTGTACCAAATAGAGTTAACCAAACTGTCTCTGCATGGGTAGACTGTCTCTGCATGGGTAGTTTGGCTACTTGAAGCAGGAAAGCAATGTGATAATCACAGTGTCTCTGTGGTCTGAAAAACAGTAAGTTACCTCATGAAGAATATCAGATCAAGACGGCTACTGCCAAGATCCAGGCTATTTCCAGTCCGGTTAGGTGTCTGCATATGGCACTGTAAAGCCTTACTCTTTGTTCTGGAGACCAGAAAAAATACACTTAATGAGAACGGCAACTCCTTCCTGTCCAGCCTTCCCCCTCTCTGTGTGGGGATGGAGGAAATCTGATAGTGGGATACACTTAGGTACTCAGTTGTGCTGTCCTGGAAGCCTAGCTGGGACTCCTTGCAATGGTAATATGACAGCAGTCTTTTTGGGTGTAGTCAAAGCTCTGCTTCAGGTGGGAATGGTGCATGAAGGCTAAGGTTCTCTGTTACATGGTTTCCCACTTTGGAAAGAGGAATAGGGCTCAGGAGCTCTGGAAATCATTCCAACCTCATGCCTGCTTTTGGTGGCAACTTTTACTTCTAATCGAATAGCAACTTGCTAGATGGCAAAATTGCACCTGCACAATTCTTTCTCAACAGATGTGTATTGTACTATACACATCTCAGGAACAGATAATTGTTTCAAAAATGGCGTGATTCATTTAGCAATTTTTCTAAGATCCCTTTTTCAGTTTGTGGAGAATGTGGTAATTAGGTTTGAAGTTGTGAAGAAGAAATGAGACACAGGAACTCTTTAACTGTTTTCATCAAGTAATTACTTAATGTTCACCACTTATCAGAGGTATGCTTCCTGTAATACAAATTTGAGCAAGCACTGTATATTTTGAAGAGACTCTTGATGACCCTGAATTAGCTGTAGCTGGGGACAAAAGGAGGGGAGGACACAGGTTTCACTTTCCTTGTCTAGTCTGCTGATAGTCTTTTTTCTTATGGTGCTCAGAGACTGGGATAATCAGTTCCAGTACATCTTTCCAGGTGGTCATTTAAATACATAGAAACTCTCAGGACTTACTCTATAAATTAGCAATCATGCTGTAATAATATTTGTGGGAAGGAATTTGATTATTAATCTAAAATTATATATTCTTCCAAAACTTTTCCAAATATTATTTCATTTTTGCAAATTTTGTCAAGTGCATATTATAGAGAAAATTGATTACTTTATTCTCTTTTTAAACTCTAGCACTAGGATTGGAATGGGAAAAAACAGGTGTTTCATGCTTGTATTTGTGTGATCATTTGGATGCTTGTTATCTTGCTTATCTTACTTGTATGTGGCACCTCTTCAGGCATGAGGTGATGGCATGCACTCTTCAGCAGTTATCAGGAGGAATACCAAACAAGTCTCAGCATCTCTTCTTACCCCTCATGCTTTGGCTTATCTTCTCCAATCCCTCCAATTCCTTTGTCAGCAATACAGCAGGTAGGTATGTTTTAAACAAAACATTTTTGATCCTGTTGACTGAGAATTGTTCAAAATACTTCAATAAACTGTTTCTATAGACTCAGCCTTTCTCCCCTGGAAAAAAAAAAAACTTATTAAAGACTTACAGATATCAAAATGCTTTATTTCAGCATTTTCAAAAGGAACCATTTTAATTTTTCAATCTAAATGAGTTTCCGTTTTAGTAAATATTTGTAAAGAGAAATTCTGAAAGTTAAAATAGCTGGAAAAAAAATGAAATCACCTTAAGAACAGATTTTGTTCAACCTCAGATAATGTGTTCTTCTGTTCAATTAGGATTATTAAGGTTGTTAGGGGAAGGTCAAATCCGGTGGCTAATGGAGGTGATGCTGCTGCAGCTCCATGCACTTTGTCCAACCAGTAGTGAGGCTGCACATTTAACTTCTGCAGGCACACACAAATACACACATACAACACATACATACATATTTACCCAGCTGGCTGCACAGGCCGAAAAGGACAGACAAACTCAGCACTCACTCAAACACAAAGAGCATCAACGGCCTCGTCTTGTTCCTCTCGCTATCTGAGCAGGATGAAGGTCCGTTAGCAGCAAATACAGGCATGTATTCAACGTGGGTCCTTCTGATAGCTGGGCTTAGGCACCCATGCACCCAGCAGCTGGGTTCTCCATCTTTGGGGTCCCCAGTCACTGGTGCTTGGACATACGAGTGCCAGGGCTACAGCCCCACTCCAGCTGCTGGTACACACCCTCTCACACCCCCCGCCCACACACACAAGCACACACATGCACACACGCGCACACTGTGGAGCCCTCCAGAAACTAGGCTTAGATACTCAGCCCATCCCCTAGCTGGCCCTGCATCTTCACTCTCCCCCATTGCCTCCTACACAGACACAGACACACACACACAAGTGGATCTCAGTCAACCCCCCTAGGCCCCACGGTCTCTCTGGCTCTATGCCAGGACGCCCGCTCCCTCCATAGCCAACTCCTCCAGGTACCTCACCCTCACAGACACCCCCACCCAGCTCCCCAGCCACTTCACCTCCATAACATCTGGGCTGCCTTCATATTCACTAGCGAACACGCACCGACACGCACACGCTCACGTGCTCCAGCTGCTGCAGCACAGACACACGGGCCTCTCGCCTGTGACCCCCTCTCCAGTTGCCGGCACTTAGGTTTACGCGCACACACACACACACACACACATGCAGGATAGAGAGCTCCTCACCCAGGGAAATGGTTAGAAAACAAGAAGACAGGATAGACTGCATGCATCGGGCGCAGAACATCGCCTGACAAGCACCCTAACCAGCCATTGGTTTTCATGTGACTGGCCACTTTTATCCCCTTATCCCCTTACTCTCTAGTTTCCCACATTTGTTCCTCCCCAAGCCACCTGGATCCCTCCCTTTCTCTGTCTTTTCTTTCTCCCCTAAACATCCCATAATAAGTCTTGCACAATTCTGAAATGCTCTTCCACTGCATCCCACCGTGTGCCACATACCCTTAGGCAGAAACCCCCCTCAGTCCAAACAGTGCTTCAGAGAGCAACCCCTGTCGACTCACCTTGCTGGGTTTCACACCTGGTCTGTGGGGCTCAAGCTTTCCTGTGACAGCCCTGGAGGAGCCTGAACAGGGTGGCGTTCTTCTGAGCAGGTAATTTGGGTTCCTCTGCCTCCAGTGTGCCTCTATGCTCCTTTGCGCTTGTGGAGATGAACCTCTGATGGGCTGATCACTGTCCTGTGATGGGCCTGGGAGTAGCCAGGACAGGGTACTATTTGGGCTCCCCCTCCTGCCATTGCCTCTCATGTTCCTCTGCCTGTGTGCAGGCCAGCTTTCTATCACACAACCTAACAAAAATCATTTGCTGACCAGAAGCTTTTTTTTTTTTTTAAATTGATTCTGATCAGGTTGGAAATGAAAAACAAGCTCAGTTGTTTGTACAAGTATAGTTAAAACACATGACAGAGTTCAGCTGAGCTGGATGCATATGTCTGCGGGAAGAACAGAAACCAATATCCTTTACAAGTTTAAAAAGTTGGAGAAGTAGATTCTCCTTTTTCACACAGAAAAAATATTTGTCCTAATGATGTAAAATGTTTACAGACTCCTCTCTCAGCTTTCATTGATTTTGGTGGCCTTTTTGCTATAAAGTCCAGTGCTTAAAATCAAAAAAATTACCTTATACAGAGAAGTTAGTGTTTTTTAGCACAGCTGATGGCTTGCTTTTGCACTTTGATACTGTGGGTGTTAGTATGCTCTACTGGCCTTCTCTAAATCATTCATGAAGTAAGTTTTCAGCACCTCTTTCTTTCCAAACTGGATCTTTCTTTGAGGGGCTCAGAGCTGACTCCAAACTCACTAGCAGCTGTAGTCTAGCCTGTAAATAAGCTTGCTTATTTGTGCATTAGAAGCCATAGAGGTGCCAAAATGGATCACAGGGCTTTGTCCAGCATAAAGGAAATCTCACCATCTAAACACAGAAATAGTAATTTAGAAAGTGATGGGGATTTCAGTCTTTTGATGGGTTAAATGACAGCCATGCCACAGCTACAGAAGAATACACACATGATTATCCTGCTTAAATGCCAATAAGGAGAAAGCCCTTTCAGTTCTACAAGGTTAAATGGAAATGTCAGTCTGATTGACTGTTGTTTTTTAAAGAGAGACTCAATATCTTGTAGAAGTACTGAAATTGGCTTTTATACTTCATTTGTTCCCATCCTTTGGACTGCAGAGTGTCTGTGAGGACAAAGAGTTTTTCTCCCCTCCCCTCCCCTCCAAAATGCAACTGTGACAACCTGTTTCTGAAAGACTGCCACTTTGCCATTAATGCTCTGAGGACAATATTATCCCTAGTGTCACACTCATGAACTTTCAGCTAGGATGAATTTGACTAATAGTTTCCATGCGAAGGATTATCAAAAGGCTTGCTGGCCCTATGAGTTTTACGGTCGCACATTTTATGGAACCAGTAAACTGTGCTTGGTTCTCAACTGTGACCAAAATGATCGACAAGTTGTACTGGACTAAATGCTTTAAAAAGTCCTCCCTGCACAATATTCTCACCTTCTTTGCTTTATATATGAGGCTGGTGATTACAGCATATACATTTATTTGAAAAATGTCTGATCTACTTCTTAGTTTATTGCCCTACCATCACTGCAAATCTATTCCACAATCCATTACAAAATGACGTTTCTAACTTTTCTGCAGTAACAGTGTATAATCATAGAACCACACAATAACAGAATGGTTGAGGTTGGAAGGGACATCTGGACTCCCCGCTCAAGCAGGGTCATCACCTACAGCATGCTGTCCAGGCCCCGTCCAGATGACTTTTGAATATCTCCAAGGATGGAGACGCCACAACCTCTCTGGGCAGTTTGTTCCAGTGCTCAGTCACCCTCACAATAGAGAAGTTTTTTCTCATGTTCAGACGGAACTGCCCGTGTTTCAGTTTGTGCCCATTGTCTGTCATCCTATCCCTGGGCACCAGTGGAAAGAGTATGGCTCCATCCTCTTTACACCTTCCCTTCAGATCCTTATACACATTGATAAGATGCCCCCTCAGTCTTCTCTTCTCCAGGCTAAACAGGCCCAGCCCTCTCAGCCTTTCCTCATATGAGAGATGCTCCAGTATCTTAATCATTTTAGCAGCCCTCTGCTGGACTTGCTGCAGTAGCTCCATGTCTCTCTTGTATTGAGAAGCCCAGAACTGGACCCAGTACTCCAGATGCGGCCTCACCAGGGCTGAGTAGAGGAGGAAGATTACCTCCCTCAACTTGCTGGCAATGCTCTTCCTAATGCAACCCAGGATATCATCAGCCTTCTTGGCCGCAAGGGCACGTTGCTGGCTCATGGTCAACTTGTTGCCCACCAGGACCTCCAGGTCCTTCTCTGCAGAGCTGCTTTCCAGCAGGTCAGCCCCCAGCCTGTACTGGTGGGGTTATTCCTCCCTAGGTGCAGGACCCTGCACTTGCCTTTGTTGAACTTTATGAGGTTCCTCTCTGCCCATCTCTCCAGCCTGTCCATGTCCCTCTGAATGGCAGCGCAGCCCTCTGGTGTATCACTCACTCCTTCCAGTTTTGTATCATCAGCAAACTTGCTGAGGGTGCAGTCTGTCCTTCATCCAGGTCACTGATGAATAAGTTGAACAATATTGCACTCAGTATTGACCCTGGGGTTATTGCAGATGAGTGATGCACTTCACTTGTAAGAAAGAAGCAGCAATATGTCTTATTGAGATAAGATAGTGATTTAACAAAGCTGAATCATAAATAAGACAATGATTTAACAAGGGTCGATGGCAAGGTACACTCAGTTATTTACTGCATGGAGGGCAGGGTCAGATGAAATTGTCAAGAGACCCTCCCATTGAGTCATGAGGTTCAGAGCGGACTCTCTTGCTTTCCAAACTCCTCAGAGGAATCTGGGTGTGGCTGGATCCAATCTTAGTGTCAGATTTGGTCAACGGTTTATGTCTAAAGGATTATGTGCACAATCAAACCAAGATGCAACTTAGCAAAGTTTGCAAAGTTTCAGCACACTGTTAGTCACTTACCAAGGATCTGTCACCAGTAAGGAATCTCTCGACCTTGAGGAGTAACCTTGAGAGGCATCCCTACTCAAGGGGAGATCCTGGCATGCAGCCCACTGCTGTGCAGGAGAGCTCAACAGGCTCTGGGCTGGCCCCTATTTATGGAGTAAGATGATTGACTACTCATAGTCATATCTGCATACCAGCCATATTTTGGTTGGTGCATGTGTAATTAGCCTATTAGTTATCTGTCTCTCCAGATTCCAATTTGAGTTGGATGCAGTCATCACGACTGTTACGTGTGGTTATCACCCAAGTTGCGGGGGAGGTCAGGTCTTACTGAGGGCTATCACCCGAGCAAGGTTATGGGTGAAAGGTCAGATGAGGGAAGGGGGAAGCACACCATCACAGGGGGACACCGCTATCTACAGGCCTCCAACTAGACTTTGTGCCACTGATCACAATCCTTTGAGCTCTGCCATTCAGCCAGTTCTCAATCCACCTCACCGTCCACTCATCTAGCCCAGACTTCCTGAGCTTGCCTATGAGGATGCTATGGTAGACAATGTCAAAAGCCTTACCGAAGTCGAGGTAGACAACATCCACTGCCCTCCCCTCATCTACCCAGACAGTCTTCCCATCATAGAAGGCTAACAATGCAAATCTGTTATCAAATTAAACTGGAGGAATCAAGAGCAATTCTTGTCCAATTTACTAGATGCCTTCAGCTTCTCTTTTTCATGCTCTTTCATAATTTCTCAACTTGCTAAGACAAATCCATCTGTGCACAACTATGGCACTTACCCAAAGCATTGACTTTCAGGAGGAAGTAAGCATGCCAGTCTTGTGTGAGAGGACTTCAATGAAAGGACAACCATGGGGGCAAGAGATCAAAAATACATCTCATGTTGCTTTGTGTTTTTTGTGATCAGAGATTTAAACTTTCCCATAAAAGCAAAATTTACATTTTTCAATTTTTTTTCAAGTGAGGTTGTTGGTTTAAGATTGAGAAACATGTACAGTATAATGACATGATACTGCTGTCTACTAGGGAAGATGCTGAAACACTGAAGATATTTAAGAAGATATATCGGGGGGAAAAAATCTGCATACTTGACTTCTAAGATCATTTCCTTGGTTCATGCCAAGCTTTCACATTTTCACCTAACTGCTTAGTTAGCATAAAACATCACTGATCACACGGAAAGGTTAAAATAAAGCTACTGTATTCAGTTTAGTTGAAAGCATTGATATTTCCCTTGCACAAAAGTATATTTTGTTGTGTCACCCTAATCCACACTGCCATGGCAAATGCATGTACACAAGCACATTTTCCTTTATCATGGAAATGGACTGTAAATAAACACACTCTGGTATAGTAAACTACATGAATTGCAATTATTTGCTATTTAATGTATTCTACTTGCATCCACATGTTTACTGTTTGGAGCTAGCTGTTGTACCTGAGTTTTAAAAATTTAATACAAGAGGCCCAGTATAATAAAGGCTCTCCATGGAAAATTATGCTTCACTTTTCCATGTATTTCCACAGAACAGCCAGAAAATTGAAACACCATCATTACTGTCCCATAACAAATGCTTCCCACGTCTGATGATACTTCTGATGAGACCATTTCTGAAACTACCACTCTGCAGGAGGAAGTGGCCATTATCTGACACACCAAATTAATGCTCTCCATTTATAGGCTGACCCTTGTGTTGAGGAATATTTTATAATGCATGATACTGTGTAACTAAAGCTGGAACACTCTGGAGCAAAAAATACAGACAAAAATGAATCACTAGCAAAGGAAAAGAGCTCTTCCAGTTTTTCTTGCATCTCTTTTTTTAATAAATGTGAACTCAATTAAAATTGTAGTTCAAAAGCCTCTTAAAACAAATGAACAAACAACTAAGGTGCAGTTAGAATGTTTTTGAAATATGAGCAAACTGCTCATTCTACTATACCGATGTGAATTTCACTACTCCTAGATATGTATGAACAGTTACAGCCTTGTCATAAACCCATCTAGAGCTGGCAGGATCTCTAATATATTTTTAGCCTCACTGTACTTCCAGTGTCAGTGTCCGCTTGCCCCCTTACAATGTTGTAGGAGGGTGTCCTCTTCCCCATTTCCTTGGTGGCAGAATTGAGGTGCAAGTTTGTGTTAGTCACCTAGTCACACTCTTTCTTATTCATGTCTTTGATTAAGTATCGAGGAGCTTTTGAACAGGCTATACAGAGCTCTAATCAAAAGAATTCAAGTCCTGCTTTTGCGTATGAGTTCCTCAGGTGTGTTAGTTCCTCGCAATCTGGCCCTGTTGACCCGCTGCATCAGTCTTTTCATGGTGATGTGGGTATGCTTTTTCTAAACAGCTGACTCAGGGAGCTTCATAGTTGTTACCGTCTACCTCAGAGAGGGCTTTAGTCCACCTGCTCAGTACCTGACTTATTAGGCAACTATAAACTGATAAACTGATAATCCTGGACTAATATATATTAGTCCATAGGATATACTATTTTGATGGAAATTCTTTTGTGGGTGCTTTCCGTGGCATGATACGAAAACCAGCTCTTGTGTATCCAGATATTTGTTGAAAAAGCACAATTTTATCTGTATACATATCATTTAGCGGTGGCTGAAAAATAGGCATGTGGTCAACTGCATTCTCATGTAATTTTAATAGTCTAAAAATTAGATGTCCTTCTCAGAGATAGAGAATATTTTGAATCTATCACACTACTAAATCTGCATGTATCACGATACCACTCAGCATCTTACTGAACTTTTGGACAAAGGCTCAGTAGGGTTTCATAGACCTGTGGGTCTCCTTCTCTGTACCAGTTTCAGCAATCCTGTGCTCCCCAGATAACCTGATCAGACAAAGAGGACAGATGGCTGTCCTTGTGGTACTTCCTCCTGTGATAGAAACCTCAGCATGCAGTAGCATGGGGACACTGAGCTCACCTTCTCTGCTCTCCTCTTCGGAATGGAGGACTCATGTTCCTGTCACCACTTCCTTCCTCACAGAAGAGACTCACAGCTCTCCTTTGATCTCACAGCTGAGACAGCCCTGCTTTGATCCATCAATTTCCTTGGGAGAAGAAGAGAGCCACTAACCAGGTAAAAGAGAAGTGTAGCCTGTTTGCTGTCCTTCTTTCTCCACAGCTGGAGGGAAGGACTGCTGGAGCAAGGAAGCCATGCAGGTATCATCCATTGGTGCCTTGGCTCTGCAGAGGGCACAGCAAAGGGATAGAGTGGGGCAGAGATGCAGAAGAGCCCGGTGCTGCAGGAGAGCGCTAGGCTGTGCAGGGAGGGACAGAGATGGGTACAAGATTCATTTTGTGTCTTCCAGGATAATTGTGACTCCTAATCACTTTGGTATCAAATGACATCACTATCAGAAATTATTTCTTGCAGGATTTCAAGCACTAAATGGAAATGAGTTTGGTTAATTGGATTTGATCCTCTGATTAAATGAACCTAGGTACGAAATGACGTCTTGTATGAAAGGGCCTCTTGTCCCATGTTTTTCTCCAATGACATTAAAGAAGGACTAGGTGGTGGCAAAAGTCTATTTCTTGTGTCTGATCATGCTGGGTACCAGTTTATATAGGTAAAATGCTAGAAAATATAGTAGTGAATATCTGTGTCTAGCCAGAGGGCAACTACCACATCTATTAGACCCTCATAAAACTCAGTGAGCATATAGCACTGACCATTAAAAAAAAATCAAAGTATATGAATAGAGACAATGATATAGCTTGTGAAATTGTAGTGTCTGCTCTATGGGATGGAAAAAATTCTCAGGATCTCCACAACAACCTGTGTCTCATTAACCTACCCTGTTTCATGAATTCTCATTAGACATGTTAATTACCACTTCTATTATACCAGTACAAAATTATATTCAGCTAATTAATAAATTGCATTTGATTCATTATCACAGCTTTAACACTCCAGGCATTAGGTGAAAGCAACATGTGAGTCCCAGTGGAAGGGTGGTGAGCAGTGAAAGTCTAAACATAAGTTCTGGTCATTGCTGTGAGGTTTTCCTTCCATAGTGAATGCCTCAGTGCCATAGAATCATAGAAAAATAGGTCTGAAAGGGAATGCAGGAAGTCATCCCATCTCCATCCCATGCACCAAGACAGCATCAGCAATACCCAACTCATTCCTGACCGAAGTGTGTCCAGTGTTGTTTCAGAAACTTCCAATGACAAACACCCCCCACACACCCAGGAAATCTGCTCCAGACCCTCTTTCATTCTGCTTCCTTGTATGTGAGCTTTTCCTGCTGTCTAAAGAAAATCTCTCGTCCTGTATTTCAAGCTCAAAACTTTTTATCCCATTCACAGTAGACATGGTAACCAGTTCACTCCATTCCTCTCTGGAGCAGTTTTTCCATACAGAAAGACCACTCTAGTGTCTCTCTTGAGTCTCCTTTCTTCTGGTCTTAACAAACTCTACTTCTTCTATCTGTTTTCCACAGGTCATATGTTGTAGACCTGAGCCCCTACTCATTGCTTCCTCTGGATTGTCTCTTTCCTGAAGCCTGAGTACCTAAAGTATTTTGGCTGGTGTGTACCCAGTACTAACCAGACTTGCAGGATTACTCTGTATGCTTTGTACACTGTCCGCTCATCTATATGCCCCACAAAAATGCTTGCCTTTTTTGGAACTACATAGCACTGTCAGTTCATGTTCAGTGTCTGATTTACCAAGAGCAGCAGCTTCTTTCTGGAGGGATCCTTTCTCCAACACTGTATTTGGACAGCTGATTATTCTTGCCTAAGTCAGAACTGGATTTCACTCAATATTTTCAGGTCATAACTCCAATAGATCAAAATTATTTTAAATTCTAATCCTATCCTCTAAAATAGGTACAGTTTAGTATCCTCTGAGAGTTTAATAAGTGTTTTCTATTTCATCATTAATGTTTTCATTCATCATAATCTATACCATTAATGAAAATACTGAATAGTTCAAAAGAACTCTGTAGAATCTTGCCCAGTACTTCTGTTCAGTTTCATGGTGAGCTGTGTATATCTATTCTTTAAGTATGATTATCCAAACAGTTTTGAACCTACCATATATTAGGTTCATCTAGATCATGTTTTCTAGTTAGCTTATGAGAAAGTCATGCAAAACAGTGTTCAAAACCTAACTGAAGTCTAGTTATGTCACATTACTGATTCTCCCTTTTTCTTTAGACTTGTTACACTATCAAAGATGGAAATTAGCAGTTTAATATGAGCTGTTTTTTAAGAAACTAATTTTGGCTCTTTCTTGAACTCTTGTTATTTTCCCAGTATTTGTGGTTGTTTGTTGCATCATTCATTCTAACAGTTTTCCTGGTACTGAAGTTAAACAGAGTCTCCTCTAACTCCCCAGCTCTTCCTGTATCTCCTGTTTAAAGATGGTGCTGTAATCCTTTGTCTTCAGTCTTCTGAAATATCACCTGTCCTCAGCAGGTGTTCTCAAAGACAACCTCTGATAGTTTTGAAATCATTTCAGCCCACTCTTTAAATATCCTGCGATGATTTTCATCTGGCCCAGCTGGGCTGAAAAAAAATGCACCTACATAAGTCTTTCCTAACTTTTCCTTCTGTATTCTAACCTGAGTTCTTGTCCTTTTGATGCTGATGTGAATTCAGTTAGCAATCTAGTTGCAGTTAATTTTCTGGTGAAGAGTAAAGAAAAAAAGACTCTAAAATATTTCTGCCTTTTAACTGTCATCCATCAGCAGCTTTTGCTTGTTGTTGAGAGCCATTCCAGTGCAGGGAAGCTGAAGAGGAAAGGACAAGGGGCTATACTGAATATCTGCCAAAGTCCTTCTACTCACTCTAATGGACTTGATCAAAACAAGGTGCTATTCATCCACATGTGAGTGGGACAGAGTTCTTAACAAGCGTAAATGAAAATTATGGGATTTTTGTTGAAATTTCGCTCTTAAGGGTATAAATATAAATATATATGTCTTCACCCCTCCCTTTTCTACTTCACTTTCAAAAAAGATTTTAAAAAAGAACATATTTTCTCCCTTATTTTGAAAATGACTAGAATATTCTTGGAGGGTTGGACTCCTATGACATTAGGGAAAGAACGGGAAAAGAAGACAAGATGAGCATCATCTTCCAGCAGTCTGATGAAAGTTTATAGCTATCCTTCAGTCTGAAAGACGAGAGAGATGAGTCTGCATCAGTGCATAGAGATGATATATTCCAACTGTTTTTGTTCCCTCCTTCATAGTAGCAAGAGGAACACTAGAGAATTAGCTCATGCTAGTGAGCTAGTCATTCCTTTTCAAACTGGCTTCTTTTTTTGTCTTCAAAACATCTCTTGAACTAAGAAGTAATTTAACTATATCACTTCAGAGTATGCATGTAATAACTGAGAAAGACTTCATGGCAACATTCCCTACCTCATTTTTCATGCTTATTTAAATTAGATAATGCAGTGGAAATCCATCTTACTCTTTATATCTAGGGTTGATTAAAAAGGTGCTAACAAGCATCCAATTAACAACAATTGAATTACAATGAAAGATAAGTGCAATTCTTCTCTGGTCCTTAAAGGTTAACAATAGAGGGCTATGGCTTCTCAGAGCTCAGTACTGTTACCAAAATGCATACAGGGAAAATTTAGGCTGAAAAGATTTACCTAGTATCAGCAAAAGAATTATGAGAGTGAAATGCATGTAATAACAAGCTCTTTACTCAAGGAGGTTATACTGTGTCTATCCATTAGAAAAGCAAAGCCATAAAAACCTATTAAATTAGAACTTCTGTTTTATTAGTACATTTCACTAATAACCAAGTAATAACAACAAACATGATGAAAAACAATTAGTACAGATATAGGTTTGTTGTAAATGTAAATGAATGGCATGAACAGTCAGTAAGAATTAGAGAATCTAATGAAATTGCTGTAAAAATGATAGCAATTATGACCTGTCTTGCTCCATTGCTGCATTTTGAGCTTTCATAGAAAAAAAAAAACTGTGCAAGTTCAGCAGAGAAGAAACCTTTCCGCACAACTCAGTTTCTGCTGAGTTAAACCTGTGGGGTCCATCACTAATTTCAGAAGGACTTTTCAGAAGTCCTAGTGAAAGTCCTAGCAAATCTAGCAAAAGTTACAGTATTTCATTGATTTTGTCTAATCTGAGGCACTAAGGTAAGTGCGGGAGGTAGAGTGTCATTCTTCAGTTTGAGAATCGCAGCTGCAATCTCTGCTCAGGAATCACGCTCTGCTCTTTGCTGCTCACTGGGCACTTATTGAGGCCCCGCCAGTCTGAAGGAGACTGATATTCTTATGGTGAGGCTGAAACTACAAGCCTCCTCTTGCAGCACTTTGCAGAGACAGCTTACCACCCCATAGGAGCTTCCCTGGCCCAGTTTGCAAGCTGCCTTAATGGAAATTTGAGTGCATATTTAAAGAAAGTATCTATTTGTGGAACTGAGATTTTAAACAAGTGTGGCAATTAATGCCAAGTTGGAGTTTGTGTATAGTAGACATGTGTCCACTGGGAAATGAACTCAGTGAGAAATTATTAATTTCACACAGGCCACCTGACACTCACCAGTTTTTTTTTTATGTCAGCTGCAGGAAACTGATACATTTTGATGCAGTACACACTTAAAGCCAAGAAATTTGTAAAGAATTCCCCTTCCAAATCGCACATTGCATGTACAGTCACATCTAACCAAGGAATTCAAAAATTTTACAGCTTAATATTCAAATAGCAAAAGGCTAAAAGCCTTTGCCGTTTATGAGATGCAATGAGAAAAACAAATTCTTACACAAGGTGCCTGGATTGAACTGGCAGGCTGATCAATGTGTTACCCAGCTCTTGAATGCAAGAGCAGTATATTTGTTTCCTGCAGCCCTACAGTCCTAAAAATGAGTTAGAGAATTAGACTATCCATATCTCTATGAATATTTATTACCTTGCCATATGGATCCTGATTCTATTTATAAGATCTTTTAAATATTCAGTACTCTCTAAAGATGCCCACAGAAATGCAGAGGCAAGCTCTCTTTAAATACTTTATTGTATTATAAGAAATCATTTTGCATAATAAAATTGAAAGTTGCTACTAAGAAAAAGAAATTAATAAAGGAAAAACTAGTATATTAGACAATACCTTTCTATACTTAGTCATCTCAAGTCTTATTGAAAACTCTGCAAATCACATATTTAAATGAAAAGAGATTATATTTTTATAGGCTGCACTTTTGGCAGTTTTTTGTTAAACCCATAGAAGAAAGATGCCACGACAAAAATGTGTTCTCAGTTCAAAAGTTCAGTTAAACTATGATTGAAAACAAGACCATTCAGTTGCTTGTGTATCCTAGTTTCTTTCCAAAACATCTCATAACTATTACAGGTGATGTCAAGAGCTCAAGCTATAATCAAGTATGTCTGATTCACCTCTTTAATGTTGGTGAGAAAAATTTCAAGCCCTGGGAGAATCCAGACACATTGATCAGCTCTGTTGTTGGATTCATTTCTCATATAATTGGGCCTCTGACCACTTGTGGTCATTTTAACTTCTATCATGTTTCACAGCAGAGCTGGTTTATTAGACTGTGTCATGGTCTAATTGTAATTTGAGTAATTTATAATCTGTCTACCTAAATCTCCTGTGCATATGCAATAGAACAGGGTATCACTCCTTACTTCAAAATCTAAGAGTAAGGTGTTCAGTGGTGCACTGGGTTTCCACAGTTGGCTGCGTTTTACCTTACTGTGGGTAAAGGGCGTCCTATTCATACCATATCAAACAACATGAACTTCTTCCAGAAAAAAAGGATTTCTGTAAAGTGTTATATTAATTAGTATCATCTTAATTAATTAATAAGTATAAAATGTGAATGTATCAGAGGAGCCATACTATCTAAAAGCTTGTTCACAAAAATATTTATAATACCGTGAGCTAGATCCAGAGCTGCTGATACCCTGTGGGTTTATGGTGCTTTGTATCAGCTTTATGGATCTAGTTCTTTCGTATTTCAGAAAAGAAGGTACTCATTTACCCAGAAGTTTGCCTGACTGAAAGCTATAGATCACATTTTAAAAAGCAGCACTTTCGCCTGTAGTTTCAATTCAAAATGACGCAGGAAGATTTTTTTTTCCTATCTTCACCTGTACCTTAGCCTAAACCTCAGTAATTCACCCTAATCACAGAACACTTTAAATTTAAGCTTGAAACAAATCTTTTAGGAATAGCACTTTAAATTACTGCAGGTCTTTAAAGCTTTTACTTTTCCAGACATACCTAAAAATCCAGATTAAAGAACATAAAACAGTGCATACTATAGACCTAATTTTTTTTCTCACTTATACTACTTTATACTAGTATAACTTCACTGTTACTACCAAGAGCTGCTCATCATTTACAGTGGTGAGAGAATAACAGTGATTATGCCTCATCTGCAAATATACAAATAGAAAGGAATAGGAAAAGAAAGGGTAGAACCTGGGCTAAATTCAGAGCTAGACCAAAAGTAATCTATTTTGCTAAATTAGAAACCTCCATCAAACCACTTGCCATCCCAGTTGCATCATTTTATGCCCTTTTCTGCCTGTCAGCTTTGAATATAACCTCACTAACAGCTGCCATGGCTTTAATTTGAAGAGAGAACAATGGTGCTGTAACTGGGCTGGAAGAGCCTGGAGGTGCCACCCAGGTACTGATGTGATACAGTGCTTTGCTTAGGTTGGATTCAGCTCCTCATCCTGACACCTGGGTTTAGGAGTCTATACGGGAGTCCAAGGTTTCAGCTCCACTTACAGCCAGAGATGCCTGTTGGAGCCCAAGGGCCATAGCCGTGGTTCAACTGCCTAGATGCAGGCACCTGGAAGCATTGGAGGTCCCCTGGTGAACTTACCTGGCTTAGTTGCTCTCCCAAACATGTGGGATTGTCCTCTTGGCCCTGTGGTATGCTCAGGAGTCCCCTGAGGACATCTGGGGTTCTCTGGGACACCTCAAATGGCACCAGACACTTATGTGGGGGGAACTGAATGAACCCTCACCTTTTGGCAACTGAGAAGCTTCCCCATCCTGGCCACCTGAACTAGCAGCTCAGTTCAGTGCCCGCTCCAGGCATGTGGGACACTTGCAATGCCAGGGGGTATCCCCACATGCTGGTAGGTGGGAGGATGCACACATGCCCCTCTGAGGTGGGAGCTGGAGGGGGATCCTGCCAGCCCCTTGAGTGGTACCATGGGGGCACCTGCCTCCCCCTGCATCTCTGCTGACTGTGGGGTGAGCGCAGGCACCAGGCTCATGGGTACCTACAGGCAGGCACCTCTGCTTCAGTGTCCAAACCCAGGGATGGGTTCCTCTCCATCCTTCAGCTGAGCCATGGCAACCGAATCTGTATGCCAAGGAGAGGATTTAAACAGCATATCTTAAATCATGACTGGAAAAAGTTGAGAGTGTGAGCATGGGCAGCAACCATGTACATGCTCAGCTGGCAGGTGTGATTTTAGGGCAGTCACTCCCCACCATCTTGTGGACCTCAGCTCTGTCTAGAAGCTCGCCACAGTCCCCATAGGGTTTGCTCACACAAAAGCTGTAGACTGCCTGTTGAACAGCTTTAAACTCTTCAATTTGTTATTCAAAACTCATAGGGGAGCGACAGGAAATTGCTTTACGCTAAGCAGAGAGTCCGCTTTGGTAAGTTGTGTTTATAACGTATCTGCAGGCAAAGCATGAAGGAAATGTAGCTCACACCAGGTTAGTACTATGATATACTCTTTCATCTTTTAAACAAATAAAATATTAGGATTAAAAAGAAATTAACCATACACAGTATTTGGAAACCTAGTAACCTCTCCAGAACTAGAACATTTTAGTAGCTCTCATTATGTAGTCTCTGAAGAGTAAGGATGACAAGTTTTTTTTCCAATTGGTTATTTAAAAGATCAGCCTAATTGAAACAGATGCAGATGTCTTGTAAGAACCACACTGTAATGGTTCCCAGGCCAGTTTCTCATTTGGATCCCCAGGACTGGCACTTTGCCAGAAGGATTACAGAGTCTGCATGATATTTGTTCATTTTTAATAGCATCGATATCAACTCTTGAAAAGATGAAGCAAAGAAGTCAACACAGGGATGTATGGTTGTTAATCCTCGTGTGTCAAACATAATTTTTAACAAAAAAAAGGTGACTTGAGTATACCCAGGTACCTTGGATGTCAATGATTACTTACTGATATTTAGGATTTGTACAACAGAAACACAGAGGGATGTGACCCAGGAGTGAAGCTTTGTTGCACTAGGAATGGTTTAAACATAAAGCTAGGTCTTCAGCTTTGCTTCAGTGACTTCACCCAATACAAAAACTGCAGGTCCCAAGCCCTGACACACACATGAAGGTGTCTTTAGCTCTGGTACCTAGAGACAATCATAAGGCTTACTTCCCAGAAACCCTCATCAAATTCTGATGTCCAAAGGGTTCGGAGCAGAGGGGTATTTGGGACTCTCCAAAACAACCATTAAGGCTGTAGCCAGTGACTTTCCATACAGTGGAGTGTAGGCAGTGAGTGTAGACACGCCAAATGGTCTTGCAGCCCAATGGGAAGGGGCAGGAGGCCTAAACTCAGACATTCTTGGCCTCTCTCCCAAGAGCTCTTTGCCTTATTCCAGGCTCCTTTTTTAGCTCCTAGGAAAGCCTGATAATGCTGCTTGATGTGCCCTTCCCCGGGGTGGTAGGAGATCACCTGGGGAGCTACCTCAAGGAAGACAAAATATCAAACCCAGCAATTCTAAAGCCCCGAGTGTCCAAAACCTATCAGAAACAGGAAGTGAAAAATTCCCCTCCTTTATGCAAAACAAATCTCCCTGAGACAGTTTTGTTTGCTGTTCTCCTAGCTCACTGCTCACCTTAGCATATATCCCTCCTACCCACATCCATCCTCCCCTTAAGGGCTTGCAATAAACCCAGGCGACAGTGAATGAGAAACGGTTGCTGTTCATACACTGTAACAACCAGCCTGAGCTCAGCCACTTCCGTTCTTTGGAGGGAATCCCACCTTCGTCCCCGCTGAGAGGAGATGGAGGACTAGGAATGTTAGCTCCTTGGTGTTTGAGCCCCCCCTCCTCACCTGGGGGTGCTGGCTTCCCCACATACCTCCCAGAACCATGATCCCATGAGGCTCTGCCAGGATGATGGCTTTCTGGGGGGACATGTGGGGACGGTGTCCAGAACAGCAAGCCAAGGGCTTCCCAGGGCAGTGATTCCCATGAAAGATAAATGCTGTTACTCCTAGAGAAAGTCACCAGTAGGGTTAATAAATATACGTATTTCTGCTGCAATAAGCATGCTGCCAGGCAGCCATTCTTGCAATCAGACTGTACATATATACCCAGGCATTTCTGACAGAAGCAGAGAGTGGCTAGACTTCATCAAAAGGAGGGTGGGAAGAGAAGCATAGTAATGGGAGCATTGTACTCTGTTATGTTTCAGAACAGTGGTGTAGCACAGCAGGGAGAGCTTACATGTGTATTCATTTTCACAGCAACGCATTCCTCTTTGCACCTGCGACAACAGCATGGCAGGCTCTGCTACTAAGCACAGTATTTATACTCAGACACATCAACTCTACTCCTTTGATTACTTTTATGCCAAGTGAAGTCCCTACAGCTCCAGCATGAAGTAGTAGGTAGGTGCTATTATGAGAGTAGATGGACTACATTCTGAGAGGAGGCATTGTCCATGATATTTGTAGCAGTCTATTTTTGAGGTAATTTATATCCAAATACAAGAAAAGGGAAGACTTAGTACTAGGAGGGGCAGGTTTCTGTTGTTGCTGTTTTTTTCTATGCTAGCATACTGCAGTTCTCTCTAATTCAGTATGCTATTCAGTCCAGGGAATTATTTTATTGTCAGGATCTGGAGTATTGATTAGAGTGGCTGAAAAAGAGTTCTGTGGTATCAGAAAAGCTTGTGAAACAGCGTAATATGAATTCCAGCCATGTGCATGCCCTTTCACAGGCTGTTATAGGCTTAATGATACCAGTCTACCCTAAATGTCCACTAGCATTGATCACCTGTTAGACTGGCACATATGACACCTTTAATTAAGATAAAAGACATTTTTTTCCAATTCTTTTCTTCCCCTATGGTAATTAAGTATAAGACCATTCAGTGTTCACAGATCAAACAGACATGTGAAAGACTCCAAAGAGCATGGACTAGTATTTTTCTTTGGATTTATTTAAAGAAGATAATGGATGGTACTTATCATCATCTTTCTCTGATATACCTCCCTCTGCTTCCCTTCATCTCCCAGATATAGATACTCAGGCAATTTTTGCAGACAGTATTAACTCAAAATCCCATCCATGCTTCTTCACTGGATAGGCATCGCATTACTGCACCCCTCAGGCTTCCAGCTCTGGAGCTGACAGAGGCATAGCCAGGACATCTCTGTGTCTCCAGGTATAAATATTACTAATTATTAAACTGTCTAGTGCATACAGCATTGCTACAAAGCTGAGTTATTTCTATCACGTGAATAGAAATTCATATCCTGATGCTAGGTCACACTGTAAAAAGTATCGTAAAATGAGGTCAGCATTATTCCATGTTATTTCTGCTAAGGAGTAGGCTTTGTATCATCTATTTTGTCATCTATATGTTTAGCAGTGCTGATGGAAATTAAATTCTTTGGGTGAAACAGATGCCAGAAGTCATCTCAATGAACTTTAAGCAGCTACAGACAAGTCATCTATATCTGGGCTAGTCACTGTCAGACTCCTCCATGAGCAGCAGAGAGGAGCAGACCTTTTTAGGGGTGATTTGTCTGACAAACGTGACAGTTGCTTCAGGCTGGGAGGAACCAGGGTTTTGAAGTTGCGACCACATTAGGGATAAGTATCCATATTACACACATCAAGAGCTGTGAGACAAACCACACCATCATGCATTTTCTTGGTTGTAGATAAACCAGAAGCTTATAATAAGAAGGCACTTCCACTGCAAGAGGCTCAGATGGAGAAAATACATGGAGAAAACAGTTCCCCAAAGAAAGTAAAGACGTGATCTTATTTACTTAAGAGGATTGCAGGTGACTAAACAAGTTACTCTTATGTTTAGGGTCAGATATTGATGTTCTTAGTGTCAGAAATAATTCACACTGCAAGCTGTACCATAGAAAATCATGACATTTCTGTAGAGGGGAAATCTTTTCAGCATGAGGAAAAAAAGGTTGGCATCATAGCCTTAAACTTACTACCTGTAGCTACACTTGTGAGGAACTGGGAGTAGCTGGAACACGTGTGTTTTCTACACATGCTACCTGAAACCCTCTTCAACTGGACTCTCAGTGGAAGACTAGACTCTGCTTGGATTACGCCTCTCCTGGAAACAAGGAGATTCAGTGAGATCGGGATTTAGCAGGGATGTAGCTCACCACTACAGCAACTAACCTGATGGTGAAAGATAGGCTTTGTCAGTGCCTGAAGACAAAGTAAAGGCTTCAGTGGATAATCACAGAAAGCAGAGGTCATATTTCAAGAGCACAGGATTTACATTTTTAATGATTATTCCTTTCAGTGATCCATACAGTGAAAGGCATAATGCATCAATCTTTAAATTGCTTAAGGAAGAAAGAAGACATTTTTGAGATAACTCAGCACCTGGCAACATGATCTTTACACGTGAAAAAACTTTGTGGATTCAATAATCTTGATGAACACCTTAGATTTAAAAGCAGTGCCCTTTTTAGTCAATTTCAATCCTGAAGTTATAGGTTTCACTGCATAGGATGAATCTAACTAGAGAAATAGGATGAGAATTAATGGAATAGTCTTGCATTGTTCATCCACATTCCTTCATTCAGATCACTCACTCACCTTCTTGACATTCCTCTCAGTTCAGCTAAGAAAGTTTCTTCACTTCTTTTGCCAAAGGTAGATTTTAAGACCATTTCTGCCATTTTTCTATATATATTGCTTTCTTTGGAGTCCTTTTATTTTGGCTTGTGTTCCTGACATGAAGCTAATACAATTAATTTGTTCCATTATGAAATCAGAATATCTCACTATCTTGTTGTATTTATAATTCCCCTATATTAATAGAGCATTCTGTCTTTGCAAGGATGGCTAGGTTACCTCAGAAATAAAGCTATTTTTGCCATTGAATGGTACCACTTCATTACCAATCTAAATACAATGTAATAATAGAGATACAGTTTAAATGAGTCTCCAGTCAGAGCATGTTGCCAAGTGAGATGCTCGTCAGTGCATGGCATGTCAGATAGGAGCAGCTGAGAATGGGAGTGAAGGAAGCCAGAAGCTTCCAGAGAGGCAAAAGCAGTAGGTAACTCTAAGAGAATGAATGTTTTTTTTCTGTCAGACACGAACCCATTAGGCTTTCATTCTGCAGCAAAACAAAGCAGATCGTGCTGTGGCTGTTCCAGACAGAGATGTGAAAGCTCTTTGTTTTGTATGCAAACACACTAATCCAAATCTGCCAGGAAAATTCACTAATAGACTACATAGAAAGATAATACAGTAAAGGGCAGGTTGATAAATTAAAAAGAGCTATCTTAAAAATGTTATGTATCAGAGCTGCTTGTTGGTCCTTGCAACAGTGCAGTTTCCAAATATGCCTTGTTAACTGTTCTGTGTCCTTCTTGACCTCAGTTTTTAAGCTGAAGTTCAGTGGGGAGCTCTTCTCATCAGAAAGATTGATGCTGGACTTAGGTATTGCTGATGTGGTCAAAGATGTTTAGCTGCAAAGAAAGTGCCAGGCCCTGTTTTCTCAGACCACAGCAGCAATCAGATGGCAAGAGAAAAGTTTTCTACTCCCAGCCTCTCACAGAAATTCTCTCTTAGCTCTTCCTCAGAGCCCACTACTAGCATTGCCATTAATGCATCCTGTACTTTCTGCTGTCATCTTCCTATAAAATGACAGTTTCAGCAATGAATTCCTACATGCCTGCATTTGTCCTGTCTTCTTCCAGGACCAAATGATTCAGCTTCTTCTCAGCCTTTGCAGCTTGCCAGCCAGTGCCTGTGACAGTTTTCCTATCATTTATGCTACCTAATTGCACAGAGAGGTTGAATGTCCCCTTTACACTGATCTTGAATGAAAGGCAACTATTACACTAAGCAACTTTAAGAACATTTAGCTCAGCTCAGAAGACTTCTTATTTCACGGTTAAAGGTTATACATACAGACCCTAATGCCTCTCCTACTTAAATCAGCTGCAAGATCCTTCTACCTTTGATGGAGACAGAATCAAATTTTAATATCTGAGAGGTATACTCAGAGGTGAGATGGGCTATTCTAAAGTAATTTTAAAACTGGCCTATTCAACCAAGGAACATGCCTGAATTTTGATGCTCTCATTCTCAGCTGTCGAATTCTAAACTCACTGCATAAGGCTCCTGTTTGTCAGATGCTGAAACTCAGAAAACACTGAAGAGGATGCTTACACTCAGCCTCAAGGGAATAACTATTATTATAATTATTATTACAGTATTATTAAATTATAATAATCATTATAGTATTACTACAATAAACAAGTACCCAGTGAAGAATTTGACCAGAAATCATGTCTGGATCAGGAACTTCCCTTGCAATAACACAGAGAGTTATCTACAATATATTGTAAAAGCATTAATGATTTTATAAAACATGCAACAATTTCTTATTTTGTATTATTCCACGTTGTCTATTCTGCTCTAGTCACACCAGAAGTAACAGGCTAATTGAAACTGCCAGTGGCAGAGGAACCTATTTTTCATTTGTTTTATTTTCATCTCCCTTGTGCATCCCTGGCTGTGTAAAGAAGCTGTAGTCCTAAATTTTATCTTGCATGCAACTGAGGACTTTTTTAAAGCACATGAATGTTAAAGAGCATCAGGGCACTACAGCCTGTATTCTACATAAAGTTCTGGTGTGTAGGGTTCATTTCATCAGGAAAAAAACAAAAAACAAAAAACCTTGTTGGACTTCAAAAATAATTTTTAAAAGGATGAAATTGCCAATACTGGAATTAGCTTTTAATAAATGGAAAGGTAGTGTCTTCTATTAACAAGAGGTAGTTCTATAACTAGATGTGCTTGTGACCTTACAAAAAGCTAATCTCCTATTGTTTTGTTTTTCAGTATCAAAAATACTGTTGCTAGTGGTGTTCATATCACTATGAAAGAACATCTTGTCAAGCAAAAGGACAATAGGCCTCCAGCAACTGAATGTAGGAATGTTTATACCCAACAAATACAGATTTATTCATATTGCTTAAAGAGCTCTATTTTTCCACCCACTGATTCTTGCTGAATGTCCTGTGTTATTGCTCTCTAAGCGTAAAGCTATGCAAACATGCTTTTGTGAGGTGAGCCAAAACACTTTAGCTACCTGTGGTGGCTGGTCTATTATCTTCCATTGCTATAAAGATAAGTTAATTGCTCATTGAAATGAGGTAGGCTATTCTGGACTTAGCACTGTTCACAACCAATAAGTGCAGAGTACCAGACACTGTAAACCAAATCCTTGCTTCCCTCAAACGATTTTGTTTGTTCTGCTGTGCTCTAAAGCTGGATACGTTGGTTAGAAAAAGAACTGCCGTTTTTTAATTTTGTTTTGTTTTTCTTTTGTATAAAAACAAGCTTGTTGCTCAGCATTAGCATAGACATGAAGAGTGCGTACATTCACATACTCACTCCCAATTCCAAACCCTAATACCATGTGCTCCCTGTAAGCTAAGTATCTGCCTGTGTGTAAGGACATCCTTCAAAGTTCATACACCTGTGAAACATGCATCTTCATACACACACAAAGGGCTAAAAAGATGGTCTGTTTCCTGTGGTGCTAGTTTCCCTTTGTTTTGATTCACATTTAAACTGATGGCAGCTGTCCCCCTGTAAAAGTTACTGTTGATATACCTGCAGCAATGTGTTTCCTAGCAGTGATGGCTGATGAAGCCACCGTCCCCAAAGGCTGCCCTGTCAAGGCCAGTCTCCCTTTCTACAGCTCTGTCTGCACTGTTGTAATAGGGTTTGGATGTTAACAGCCTCACTAACAGAAAGACAGTTTGACAAATAGTCCCATGGCATTTGCACTAAAGCAGTATTGCTCAGGTCACAAATTCCTGCCAGTACAGCTCCTAGATGCTTCTGCCACAGATGCTAGGATGGGAGCTTGGAACATCATTTTGCAATGCTCCTTGCCTTCTAGTTAAGAAGGGCAAAGTGTTCTTTGTCTTATCTGGTTCCTCCATTTTTTAACCCTTTACCAAGAGGTCAAAGAAAAAAAAAAGCTATGAAAACAGAGAAATTTTATTTCTAGGTTACATTGGTGCAGGAGTTGTTTGAGGAGAGGACCGACCTCTAAAATTCCTATTTTAGATAGGTATGGGCTCTTGGCCCAGACAACTGAGCCAGAGGTGTTCACTTCTGACTCCCACAATTCACTCCAAAGAGAACTCTCCCCTTTTGGTCTTGGTGAGGTGACTGACTAGGAACCAGCTCCTGTCAGTTACGTTAACATATTTAACCACACCAAAAACAAGCAAGCAGCTTTCATGTTAAAATGAATGTCTTCAACATATCACAGTGCTCTTCACAGATGCCCTAAAAATGGAAGATTCACACTAACACTAAGAACTGTCACTTCTTATTGCTGTTGACAGTCATTCTGTCCGAGGTTAGTATAGCTTTGTTGCATCCCTGTCACTCTAGGCACATGTGAATGACAAACTGACTTCGTCTACAACTGCTGTGACCATCATAACATATAGCCATTGTTTCTGGAATCTTGTAATCAACTTGGTCTGCAATTTTACTGGGCAGACTTGATTTTTCAGCAGTTACAAAGTAAATTAACTGATTCTTGAATACATATTGGTCATTTATTACTCCACACTGAAGTATGATAGACTGAATTAGGCTAAATGTGATCAGAATCAAAAGAACAGAGCAAGTAAGCAGAATAAAGCCTGTGTAATCTATTCAGATTTTAACCTGATCAAGAGGCTTTCAAAATTTTGTTTGAAAGCTTATTTTCCAATAGACTTTTTACATTCAGGGAAAACTGTCCTAAAGTCCTAATGGAGTAAACATATATGATGAAATGTCAAGTGGAAAGAAGAACCCAAAGGCGTATCCCAAAGATCTATTTTGTTTCTTACTAATCTGAAAAAGAGGTCAAACAGTTTATTAGTGAAATTCACATCAAATAAGAGGAATGCAGTGCCAGCTGTAATAGGAATAATATAAAGGAAAACAGAATCTATGAACTTGGGCAGAAAACAACTAAATGAATTAATCTTCACTAGATGTAAACTTGCATGTGTGAAGAATAAAAATGCAACCCCCCTATATTAAACAGAAAGAAGAAAAACTAATACTGGAGAAGACCTGAAAATGCTGTTGGATAATTTACACTTCCGTTTTAAAGACCTAACTTCCCAAAGACATTGGAAATGTTAGTCAAAACTGTGAGATAAAAAAAACCCCACTGTCAATCCAGGCTCTTCATTTCTCGATCAATGCCAGTGCCTGGGCAAAAGTAAGGAGTAGGGCAGCTCTGACTTCCCTTTCCTTTCTGCGAATGAGCAGCATTAGCTCACAGCTACTGACCCAGTGTGAGCAGGAAGTAAACCCAGATAGATGTAAGGCTGATGCTGATTAATTCTTTACATGAGAAAGGGAAGAACCAGGAAGCAGTTTCTGTTGAACAGCGTTTCATTTTATCTAATATTAGCTGTGCAAAGGTGGTGTAGTCCAAAATCCTCAGCTTTCCATAAAAGGCCCTTGCAAAGGATAATTCATCCTACATGTATCAGTTCCCCCTCTCCTAATGTTAAGGAGGGATCTATCATGATCTGGAGGTCTCTATATTTCTGTCTGGATTACTCAATTTTCTCCATTGACTACTTAGTGTCTGTAGTACACGTTAAGTGCCTAAATTGACTCTCAGACTGTTTTAGAGGGCTAAAGTTAGCAGAGCTGTAGTCCACCTGACTAAACAGAGTTTTGATTTGTTTGCAGAGCAGTACAAGTGAATGCCTCCCTTTATTTGAGACCTGTGGTAAAATCTACAGAGCAGGACACCTCTGAATTCCACCACTCTGCGCCAGGCATTTTTGGAAGTGTCATCCTGTAGTTTTATATTGAGAACTCTGTTAGATTTTAAGTATTAAATACACCACATGAAAAAAAAAGCGAGAGAGAGAGAATTACAGTCCTGATTCTGCAAATGTTTTATATGTATTTAATATTAATAATTTTATTTGCATCATTGCTTAAATATTAGCAGGATATAACCCTGTATTTCTTTCAAGAAGAAACAGCAACAGCTCTCCAGAGTTTGACATAGAAAATGAACACTAAAAACATTTGATTATGCAGAAAGCATATAAATTTATAGCAGAAAATTTACTTAATAGTAAGACAGTAGTCACTTGCGGACTCCAAGAGATACTTTGGAGAAAGCTGAACACAGTGATATAGAATATGTCACATCCTGCCATTCTCTGCTAAGGAATACACATTGATATTTGAGAGATGTAGATCTCACAAGGGCCTGTAATCTCACTAGACTTTCATGTTCTGTTTTCCTTATTTCTTTGCCCTTGCTTGAGAGTAGATGTGAAGTTCATATCCTGCATTGAGAAGCCCTGTTAAGCCTTGCCTCAACAGGGCAGACGGTAGGAGTGTGATGCATAACAAGCAAGACTGTGATGCACAGGAAGCTGATTAACCACACACATGGTTTACATACAGAAGGCCCACTGCAGCACAGCCAGGAATGGTTTCCCCTAGCTTTCTCTTTGCTATAAAGTATTAATTTGAAACTCATGGCAGACAAGCTCTGGTGAGAATTATCTGTTGTCCTCAATTATTCATTCTCTTTGTGTAATCATGGGAAGGAGAGCAAGGAATGGTTCATTCACAGGACAGAGACAGTATTGTCAAGCTTCTCCAGAGCCTGTTGACATCTGCAAGTTATGTTTCTTCTGTCTTTGTGCCCTTAATATTTAATACCATGATGCCTCATGAACTTGCTAAGCAGTAGCTTCTCAGTAGCATTCATACACAGACTTAAACAATATTTTAAGCACAATTGCTCCTGGGGCTTGATCCCATAAAGCTCAGGTGCACAGTGTTGCCCATACAGGTGTAAAGTAAAAAAAGGTAATGAGTAGGAGAGAGAGTTTCAGAGAACCCAAAGCTGCACTGAGAAAACTGTCACTGTCTGCCTTGCCAAGGAGCAGAAGCAAAGAGCTAAAAGAAGACTGCATAGCTTACCTGCCTCATTAGAGTGACTGAGCAGGTGCAGAAGATTATCCATGAAGGCTGACTTTAGCCAAAAGGCCTAATTTCCCCAAGTTCTCTCAATTGCCAGTAGGTGATGGTACCTGAGAACAAGAGAATAAAGCTAACTTAAGGTACTCTGAATACGCTCTTAGCCCAGGGAGTTATTCTCTTTCTATTGGCTATGGAGAGGGCTTGAGGAGCTACTTTTGTGTATAGCTCCAAAAATTTTAAGCACCATCCCTCACTGAAGGCAGTACTCCCATTTTACTTCATGTATTTATGAGGTAAACAAGAAGCTGAGCAGGGTCTTGACATTCATTGCTTCTCAGTATAAGAGCTAGACTCATGATGAGATTTTCAAATTTGTCTTCCATAATTTGTATACTGTTTTCAAATGAATTTTGACTGTGGAAATGGGAAGTTAAAATTCTTTGTTCAGTCTTGACAATCACAGCCCCGCTGCTCAACATGAGCATTACAAAGCATACTGGAGCACTGCACAACAAAATAGTCACCTGTCTTGTGAGGCAAATATTTGGGATGCATTGGAAATGAACATGCAAACATCACATTGTCACAGTGTCTCAAGGGTCAGTCCATTTGCATTTGTCTACTTGGCACATGTGAGTCACAAGCAAATGTGAGCAAGCTCTGTTCACACTCCAAGAGAAGTAAGTGCTGTGCCAGCATAATTATCTAGAACTGGGCCCATGGCAATGTCTTCTGCTTCTCAGCAAGCCTCACTGACTTGGGATTAGCACCATGCTGATCAAAGCTATACAGTTTTGGTCAGGTTTCAGCCCAGGCAAGGCTGGATCATGCCTACCAGTCATATACCATGTAGGTGTATTCTGAGTGCACACCTGCCTTTGCGACAGACAATCTGGTGCTTTCAAGCCCATGTCTGTATTGCAGAGAGACTTGTCAAAGTAGCTCACTTTACTATGATGCAGAAGTTTCACTGAATGTCAAGGTGCTTCGGGGTCAGATCCAAAGGTATTTCAACATCTAACTCTCTTTTCAGTCTTCACCCATAGTCACTCTATGGGTGTTTGCAGTGGATACTTCTCAAAGTTTGAAGAGTAAAGTTGACAGGTCATTACCCTGTTTTGTGCCTTTGTTTCTAACTCTCTGTAGAATACAGATAAGGTTAGGGCACCTCTTCAAAGAACATGGTGGAGTCTGATTCATTAGTGTTTGGCTAATCATTGAATAGAACCCTAAAAAGTTCAGAACCAGCTACCCTCCTCATTTTTCAGAGGCATGGAGCTAAAAATAAGTCAATCAAAGTTGGCAGTACAAATACAAGGAACGTAGCCAAGTAATATCCTTCACACTCTCTAAGCAGGCTTTGAGGGAATTATAATTTCAGTGGCTCTGACTAGCCAAAACTGTAAACAATTAGTGAAGATCACAGAATCACAGAATGATTGAGGCTGGAAAGGACCTCTGGAGATCATTGAGTCCAAACCCCTGCTAGAGCAGGGTCACCTAGAGCAGGTTTCCCAGAACCATGTCCAGACCACTTTTAAATATCTGCAAAGACAGAGACTCTAAAACCTCTCTGGACATCCTCTTCCAGTGTTCAGCCACCTTCACAGTAGAAGTTTTTTCTTATATTCAGATGGAACTTCCTGTGTTTCAGTTTGTGCCCATTTCCTCTTGTCCTGTCACTGAGAACCACTGAAAATATTCTGGCTCTGTCTTCTTTACACCCTCCCTTCTGATATTTATACACATTGATCAGGTCCTTCCTGATCCTTCTCTTCTACAAGCTAAACTATCCCAGCTCTTTCAGCCTTTACTCGTATTTCAGATGCCCCAGTTCCTTAATCATCTTAGTAGCCCTTTGCTGGACTCACTCCCATAGCTCCATGTCTCTCTTGTACTGCAGAGACAATTTCTCATATCAAACTAGTTGAGAATGTGTGACTTTCTAGCTTGGAAATACCTGGGATTTAGAGAGCTTAAGCACAAGCATCTCAAGCATCTCCTGCATAGATAGCATCTCATCTAACTTTAGACATCTAAAATGCACTCACTTTAAGCTGGCTGCCTCAATAGTAAGTGGTGAAAAACAGGCACCTTCAAAAGCTATCTTAGTTGCCTATTTTAGGATGAGAGGGATTGCCCTGCAATGCTAATGAAGGAAGCCTAGAGTGATTAATCCTGAGCTAGTGATCTAACTTTTAGACACATACTTTAGGGGTAGATAAGTCCCAACCCAAGGGCTCCATTCAGATGCCTAGAAGAAAACATCTACTGAGTCTGAGGTACCGCAGAGTATCCTACCTGGCCTCCAGTCATCGAGGCGGAAAGGTATGAGTCTTGATGGTGTTGTATCTGGAGCTCTAAGTGAATGTCTGGGATATCATAGAGTAGCTCAGACAGTATTAGATGCCTGTGTTTATGCACCTGAACTGAGCCCTGGCTGTCTGAAGTGCCCTAAGTATTTTGCATCTTCTTCCTTCCCACTTATCAGAAAGTCCAGAAGCTTCATTTATTATATGGGATTGCCCATTTTATCTAACACTTTGTGCAGACTGGATCAGGTTCCTCTGCTCACAGTATGACCTATTTACTCATATTGCCCACAAAGGTGAAAATGAATCATATTGATGCTTCATCTTGACTCCATTAATAGTCACAATTTTCTCCCTTCCTTATGAAATTTTCTGCAAGGTGCTTTGTTCTGATTTTAATAATTGTAATAAAAAGCAGAGTGTACAATACTACACAGGCAGCATGCCTGGATGTTCTTCTGTATCTTTTAAATTTGGCATTTAAGATGGCAAGTACATCATATTATTGCCCAGGTTTCTTTCAGAATTGTCCATAAAGAAGAAGTGCAGAAAACCAGCTCTGATCACTCATGATGAGCATGAGTGCAAGTATTTAAGTCCTTTTCAGGCAGCTGGCATTATTTTCTTTATAAATCTATTCATGTTATGACAAACATGACAGCACATTTTCACTTTATATCATTGTAAAGGGATGAAGGCAGCTGTGGTGCAGAGGGGTAAATAATGAAATAACTAGCCCACAAATAATCCAGCCTGCCAAACGCTGGTGATAAACCTCAGAGTTCAGAAATGTGCTTCACACCAGCATGCAGGAGAGTCACTGTTTCTCTGGAAGTTATATAAGCACTTCTGCAGCTCTGCTCTGGAAATCATGAAAATGAAGTTTCTCTCCAGACAGCTGGTGCTTCTTAATTTCATCTGTGGAGAAAAGGCAAAACAGTGCTTCTTCCTAACTGACCCTCTCAGATGAAGCTAGAGCACAGCCAAAAGTTAAAAGCAATGACAAAGCTCACCATTTTTTTCTTTAGAACATCAATAATTTGTTTTGACTAAAAGTCAGGCAAATTTATTTGGTTTGTAAGATACTTAGGGCCAGGACCCAGGCCTGGACAATGCCTGACACAACAGTGTGGCTCCACAATTAAGGCACAAAGCAATATCAAGGATCCAGTGCCTAGGTAATTTTATTGTATGCAAACCCATTCTTTACTAGGCTGTCAACAGATAATATCAGAAGATGTGCTAATGTTTTAATGTTTTTTAACTTCTTTTCTTCTTTCATTTGTAAAATGTCAAGCAGATTGTAGAAGCCTATCCACTAAATTCTCCTTTTGCTAAGCTGCTCTTGTTTCCATAGCAGTTAAGTTTCCCTGCTGTGTGGCAAGAGGCTGCTTATATTCTGTGTTCCCTTACGCTTGCCTTGAGATCAGCTACAAAGATGTTGATGTGAAACACATACAGAAGAGAATCGAGTTATACCAGCTCTGAATGTGGTCAGCTACTGCTCACTCAGGCAATTAAATGAGGTGCTATTTCATTCCTTAAAATTAGGTGACATATTTGGAGCCTGAACAATACCCAGGCACAGTCTCTCCATCACTTTGATACAGAGACAGTGACATCAGCCAAATCCTAACACAGCCCTGAATATTTACTGCCTTTTTAGTACACTAGTGTAAAGTCTTACATGCTCTTGAGAGTGTTGAGGATTCAGGTTTGTCTGAGTTTGTTTTGAAAAGTGTTTTTTAACTTTTAATCCAAAATATAGAGTAATAGCATGTATCCTGATTAAAATGAATTATGAAAGTGTCTCTAAAGCAGAAAAAAAGTTTTCATTTTTAAGCACATTTGAAGATCCAGTTTACCTAAATTTGTCCTAATTTTACACAAAAATATGACTCCATAAAGATTATTGGGAAGACAGGTCACCTCCATCAAGAGACAGAAATTTTGTTTGTCTCAACTCCTCTTTTAAAAAATAGCACTTACAGAAACAAAACTAGTAACTTTCAATTCAAAGATGTCCCTCACTTTTAAAGTTACTCAGTGCACTGACACTGAAGTACTCAGCAGCACTGGGTTGCATATTCACAGTTTCTTAGATTGTTTGTATGTACATTAAAAAATAAAAGGGTCCTTGTAAGGTAGCCAGATGGCATAATTGGATGAAAAGAGTACCAGAACTAACGAACTGTGTGATATCCAGCTAACTCATCAAGCAGAGAAGCATATGGAATAATACTTTCTTTCTTTCTTGTCCCTCAGCAAACTAAATTTTGATGAGAGGGATTAGCTAAAACTAAAATTTGTCTCAAGATAGACATTTTTCTCTCTGCTGCATGAGCAGACCAGTCCATTATTTTGCAGCTCATGAGAACTGAGTTGCTGGCAATGATGTTTCCTTAACAAAATAAGAAACTCAAACCTATTTCTGCATTAAAGAAAAGAGAGAGAATCAGAAATGTAATGACTGCAGGTAGAGGAATAAACACAATAATGCCAAAGTCTGGGTTTTATGTTTTTAAAATATCCTTAATTTGAAATGCAAATCTCAAGAAAATTCTTTGGCGTGCACTATGCTTGTTTACAGATAACTTTATTAGCTTATTGTCAAAAATAGGCATCTGCTATTTCTCACAGAAAAATGGTTATGAACACAGGTCACAGTTTGCTTTTGTGATTAAAAGCTTGGCAGATGTCTGCACACATGAATAACCACAACTTGCACATAAGAACTCAGAATTAGTTGACTACTAATAGAGTTTCTGACCCTTTTTGTCTGCTGTTTAACCATTTTAAGTAGATCATTCCAAAACAAACAGCAGCTATAAAAAAAGAACTACATCAAACTACAAAGCCAGCTCATCAAAGTCCATGGTACCATTCTTGTTTATATTAGCTGAAGCTCGAGCTCTTGATTTTAGCTACATTTCAAGCTCTCAAAGACTTCACTACTTGTTACCCTTTTACCACAAGCCCAGTGTTAGCTTTAGGGGAATTAGGTTGTTTTCCAGCCTGCATCAGCGCAGAAGTGGCAAAGGAGCTTGGATTCTAAATTTCATGACTTTGCTATGTCTCAGCAGTGGCAGGAACAGTATTCAAAATACATCTTTCACAAAGTCATTAAGGTGTTGCTTCCTCATCTCAAGCCCCCTTCCACAGATGTTCTGCCAAAAGCTATACTGTAGCCCTTAAAAGGTTTCAATACAAAGACAGGGTGCCCCTTTTTTCCCCACAGCAGGGCTGTTCTTTACTGTTGTAAAATAATTAAGACAGAATCAGAGTCAATAACAATACTCATTGGACTGCACAAAGCAACATCTGAATCAGGGCAGGAGTACCAGCTAAATATGATGTTCTCCATTAAACTTGAGAGTTGCCTCACTCAGCATCAAGAATCAGCAGACAGGCTTGCTCAAGCCCCTGACGGCTTGGCTGACATGAGCAATTGGTATTGGCTCAACATGCATTGGGAAGCTTTCAGCAATGAAGATCAAAATGATAAATGGCAAGCTTTGATATCTTGGCCATGTAAACAAATAAATTCCTTAATTTGCAAGAAACTACAAATAAAACCTACCAGAATTTGTCACTTGATTTTTGTTTTTCTTATGAAACATTTTTCATGTGTGATGCTGCTAATTACAGCACAGAACTTTCACAGTTCATATAATGATAGAAACACATCATGAGTTCTTCCTTTAATTAAACCTCAGAATGTATTTTAAGCATTTCTTTCACGAAAAAAAGGAGACAGTCCTTTCTCTATATGTTTTGGAGCACTGAAAATGTTCCTGCAACAGAACAATGCAAGTGAAAATTTCAAAAAGGCACAGCAGAGTTATAAGCAGGAAATAAAAGTGATGGGAAAATCTCATGGCAGACTTTTTCATTAGAAGGCATCATTTCTGGGGGGAACAAAGACATTTCAGAGAAACACATCAAATTTTGTGAAAAGCTCAATGTAAATGTTGGTTTTCTCATTTCATTTCAGTAATGCCACTGTGTTGCCATTGTGTTGTAACCAGGTAAAAATATTTCTTCAACAGTTGTGTTCAAATGCTAATTTTTACATACATTATTTAATATTTTACTCTTCAATTTGCAGAAGTCCCATTAGCTATGTCAATACTATCTTTAGTGGTTGCACAGGAAAGTGTTCCATAGTCCCCAGCTAACTGATAGACTGTAGTTTATTTTGTACTGTAAGTAGGGACCATACCCTAGCATCCGCTATTCTCTGTATGCCTGTGATTCTCCACTGCTCCTTGGGTTACCTTGGTTTCCTGTGTAGACAATGAAGGGACAACAAATAAGTACCCACTGATTTTCTGATTGAAATAATTATCCTTAGTATCCCAATGTGGCCTGTTTAGTTTCCTGAAAACGAATTAGGCCAAAAGGCCTAAGACATCTTTGCTTATTTGGATTATAAGCAGCACCAAAGGAAATACCAAATCTTAAAACTGCTGGGTGCACAATCAAATGCACTATATTAATTGTATGCTTTTGTCTAGAAAACTCTGTATCTAAGCCAGGAGACACTTTGCAATCCCACAGAAGAAAGCAGCATAGAGCCAAATATGAAAATCTATTCTGAGGCCTCAAACCTATTTTATATCTAATTTTGTGTTAAACTGAACAGAAATATAAGCATCCAAAATCAGCATTGTGCCTTAGTACCTTTAAGGATATAGCCTTTTTCTAGAGGTTTGTTTAGTTTTTGCTTTTTGTAATGAAGCTGTTTTATATGTAGTAGCCACTCTGTCTTTCCATGAATGTCATGAAAGGAACAGAAGTATGGGGAGAACTACAGTAAGAATTATATATCATGCCATGAATGAAATACATACACTTATTTTTCATCCACATTATGTCTGAGAGAAACAGAAATTTGGCCAGTTCCTGAACTGGGTTCATTACATTTGCCTGCTGTTCTCAACTTCTCAGTTTCACTGACACATCTTCCTTTCCTGCTTTTTACTTGGTAAATCTGCAGGAGCCCTGTCTGCAGATGGGTTGAACCTTTCTGCAAGGAAAACTTCACTTTGGGAGGACGATGCTGATTGATGGGTGCATATGAAAGACTCTTGATTGCACTGAGGATGTTCAGTCCGTGACCATGAGGCAATTACCCTTTAAGCTGCTAGTCTACATATATATGTATGTACATTGTTAGGGTGCAGCGAGGGGGCTGCCCACTAGAGCCAGGCCAGGGTCAGCCCGCTGTGCGGCTGGAGTGGGCCTGGAGCATGGATGGCCTGGCCCCATGCTGGGCCGGCTGGGGGAGAGGCCGCAGAGCCCATGGCGCCATCAGGACTGTGTCAAATATATTTGCTAACTTAATCTGTGCTGGGAAATAAACCACAGATATAAGTTAAAGGTTAAGGATGTGTTGCTTTCAGCAAAGAATTAGATTCAGCTTTCAGAAGAAGTGAAATTTCCTGAGAAACTAGCTTTTCTTCTCCCTAGTGGATATTAATCATATGAATTTGCTGTCTCTCTTTTTATCTGCTTTAAAATCTGTTTCTACTGCTAATGAAGTAGAAATGCAAAGAATAACACATAGGTTTGGGTACTTGGTATGCTTGTATCCCAGCATTATATAGCTATTTACTATTCAGCAAAATGTATAAAAAGAGTTTCTATTATATTTCACTTGGCATAAACACAAAGGAATAATCCTATCTCAGTTCAAATAATCACTGAGCAAAGTGAAAGATGATAGTAATAAAGGGCCAATGGCTTCCGCAGAGCTAATGTTAAAGCAAATTCCCTTGCCTCATCTGAGTTATCAGGGAAGAAGAGGCACCCGGTGGGGTGGCAGAGTCCATCCCTCAGACTTAAAATTTCAGAGGACAGCCCAGTGCTCCCCTGGGCACTGCATCCTCCTATGGGCTGTAAGGTTAGCAGGGAACAATATATCACATCAGCCAGTAAGCGCTGCTCAGAGAAGCTTTATCTGGCTTTTTTCTCTTTTGGATATCACTTGAAAATGCAGAGGGAACATGCAGGCTAATGGAGAGCTCACTTCAACCGCGTATCCCAATCTTTTCCTACTTGCTTCACTGGCAGTTTTGCAGAGGAAATACGAAGTAGTTGGAAGAAATCAATTGCTGTCAGTCTGTAGAGCTGGGCACCGAGAAGTGTTCATGCACACTCAGCATCTGTTGCACCACACCTGAATGCTACATTAGGTTACCCAAAGCATATAGAACACATTGTTATCTCTTGTTTCTGAGACACAGAGGGATGGAAAAAGCCATTATACTTGTTCTACTCATCTCCTACCCTTGACCTAAACAAACATATTACCTTTCTTGACAGACTTCAGTTATCATCATCAAATTGCAGAGGAGTACAAAAAAGGAGAAAGAAGTCTACTACCTCTGAAAAAAAACCCAGCTCAGATCAGTTTCTAAAAAGAGAGGACAGGGATTTCTTTGCATAAATGCCCATTCCTCAAGCTAGACACTTTGTTGCACTCTGATTGAAAACAGTGCCACAGCAGAGGACTGGAAGCATGGCATTAACCATGATATTAAGTTATGATCAGTAACACCGGGTAGTACTGCTGTAGACAGATACACTGGATAGTGTTTGTGGGTATGGTTCTTGATTTTTTTATGCAGCGTCCTATATAGGGACTGTGACTGTTCCAGGATAATGGACAAGAAGATATTTGGATCTCTGGCCTGAAGTCGTTTTTGAGACAGAGTTGCATTCTGGAAGCATCTGTTCAACCATCTCTATTCCAGGACTAGAGTAGGTGGGCAAATAAAACAAAATTACACTTAAAACATATTTGGTTGCATTGCCCTTTTCTCCTCCTCTGGGAAATCAGCCTAGTTGGCCCAAATACCTGTAACTGCACATCAAAAACTATAGGGAAGTGGGAAAACAGGACACTGCCATCAAGACAAGGGGGTCAATCCATGCGACTAAAATATTTACTCCCTTTGCCTAAAATTAGTACAAGAACCTTCACTGACTGAATCTAATTTGTTTTCAAATATTCTCTTACAGAATCACTGTAAAAAATTCATCCATTTGTTCATCTGCCACTGACAGAGGATGATGCTATTTTGCATTAAATTAAAGGTGACCAAAATTTGTGGCAATGGGTTTGTAGATATTTGTATAACAAGAAGCAAATGGAGATCTTTTTGATGTGAGAGCTTATGAATTTGCCACAACAGCTACAACATAAAGGAAGAAACTAAGCATGCTTCCAGACTTTCTATCTTTCTGGAGGTTACTTTTTGCACCAAGGAACCTATAGCCTAATATAGATAAGGCATATTAGGAGGTATAGTTACAGGATAAGGGAAGCTACTACCAATTTGTAAGAGGTATCAGACAAATGGAGCAGAAGATTGTAAGTGCTGACTTATCTCAATTCTGTTATTTCAAACTCTGTGTGTTATGGATGAATTTGCAGAAGTTTATCATGTATTTATTTAAAGTACAAATCTTACTCTGCTTCTGTATTGATGTTTCTGATACTTCTAAACAAACCCCAAACTGCAGCCACAATTGTTTGCCCTCAATTATACTTCACTATTTGCTAAGACCATGAAATATGCTGAAGAATTACTGCAGAACAATATTCTAGCTCAAAGCCTTTAAAATTACACTTTGATTGTTTCCAGTCTGGGGTCATGTTGGCTATTGACACTAGCAGTGATTTTCCATTGTGTTAACCTTACACTTCACAGTGGCAGGCATTACATACAATTGACTCGTCATAGGATCACCGTGATTCTTAAAACATCGAAGGGGAGATTTTAAATGTTTTTAGTGTATTGCTGCTGGTGAAGTGGTGTGGCAAGTTTGGGTAGACAGCACTAATAATCCACATGGAGAAGAAACCTGGCTCCCACTGACATTTCTCTGGGCAGACAGCAAGAAGAGTTCCCTGTGGACTGTTTCTCCATTCACACTGTTTCTCCATGCTTACAGAGAAATGGTGTAAGAAAAATGTTACAAACTCAGCTTTTTGTTGCTTACAGACCTTCCCCAAAGCACGATATTGACAATGAAACGCCTTCCACATCTGCTGTAGAGTGTGCTCGCTCTCCCTGGAGCTCACTCCTATGGCAACCACTCGCACCAGGCAAGGGAGCACAGGGACAGCTGTCACTCCCTGTCCCTCTGGACAGGAGTATACAGCTATATAAGACATGGTGCGACCCTGTTCATTGAGTCAGGATATTACTTTTGAGAGAAGGAAGTCCTGATATGTCGCATACATTAGCAAAAAAATAACTGTTGAGTAATGCAGGCCCCATGTTAACCACTGACAGTCTTAAAACCCTTCTAATAAATTAAGGTGAGAGACTTATCTTCTTTTCACCCTACTGTTCCCTCCAGCACTTTTTGTGAGTTGTGCACACTCATACCCACTGTTCCAGCTGGCTTTCCTCGCCATCTCTGACCCTCTCATTTCTCCCACTGCCAAGCAGGAAACTCCCACCCAGGCACAGGGGCCAAATGTGCGCAAGTGCCCCCATCATGGGATTCCTCCCGAGCTGCTGCCACTGGCTCAGATGTACGCACAGGCAACGGGCAGGTGATCATTGAGCAATGGGCACTGCTGATTTGGTTTTGATCACCCCACCCCAAGTATTTTCCATTGCTCCTCTGCTTGAGGTTAATGCTTCAGTAACAGAGCTACCTTGCCAGGCCACCACCTCAGTGTGTGGTCCACTGTGAGAGTTTACATCTGGTGTGTATTTCTGCAGTTTAGATGTACAGTCTCATGTACCTCATAGCCACATATCTGAGAAACTGTTCTGTCTTCTCAGTGGTGGGATCTGTGCTAGAGGAGGTTGCACCGGAAACTCTGGTCTGCTTTCTACTGTACGTAATTTCTTCCTTGGTCTTGGGGCATTTAAAGAAGGGGTTTTCTGTTTGTTAACTTCCTCCAGAAGTGAATAATTGCCCTGTATACAATTAGAGTGCAGATTTGCTTCTATCAAACTCAGCTTTGGAAGGCTTGCCTCAGCATCTGTTTTCCATTAAGTCAAAAAACACTGTGTAATCAATACTCCCAATGTGTTACTGACCTCCTAAGGCTCACCTCATGAGAAGCAGTAGTGTGACTGATCAACAGGTGCCAGAGTATTTCAAACTTCTTGTTCACAGGTCTACAAAGAAAAATCAGCCAATTCAGGCTGAGAAGTTGCCAAAGTCAGTACTTCTTGAACTCTTTTTCTATCTGGTTCCACTGATTTCCATAAAAACCCATGAAAAAATCCTATCTCGCTCCAAGCTTTGCTTCTGTCATTGGTTTCCCATGCCAGTGGGGTTCTTACTAAAATGAAGGAGGAGGATACAGTTAGGAGGAGAAGGAGATAACATGAAGTGTAAGAGTCGATTCTAGCCTGACTGGCTCTGTTTTCAAATCTGCATATCTAATTTGTTCTTTAATTGCACGTTGACAGTGTTGGCATACAGAAACGGCTTTCTCTATGTGATCACGCTGCACAAGCAATACCTGCAAAGCATATTGCACTTGAAATCACATGCCTGTAGCTTTAGGTATTTGTCAGCAAGGAGCTACGCAGAATAGGGCAAATCTCCAGTTATAGGTCCTCCTCTGACAGGAACGTTTCTCTCTCTGCCCCACATACAGGGTAAGCCTTGGGGAACTCAATCGTCCACCAGACAGCATAAGCGCATGATCAATTTGGAGCTGATTAGATTTGCAAATTGAGATAGCCAGAGCCCTCCAGATCTCAAAAATGAAGATGAGCGGAGTTCCAGCATTGGACACGGCCATTTCTATACCTTGAGCTAGGCAGTGTGACTGTATAACAGTTTATGCTGATAATGAGCTGTCCTCCATCTTCTGACCAATTTGAAGAAAATACTATGTATAAATGGAAATGGATTTCCTAAAATACAAGAAAAAATCATAAATTCCAATTTCCAAGATGATCTGACCTTATAAATATGACAGTAAATGTCACATCTTACAAAGCACAGCACTCCACAGTGTCGCTTCATTGGATATACTGTTAAAATTTTGCTCTTCGTCAGAAGTGTCAGCAAGCCTACGTAGGTTTGTGTAATTACAGTCTTCCAGCTACATTTCAGTGTTCGCTAATATCCATCCATATCTAATCATAGTAATTAGGTCTGGTTAAATAAGAAATCAATTACAAATTCTTGGATGAGCCTCTTCTTGACTGCCTACTATATCATTTTCTTTAAAAAGATACCCGCTAGCAGCTGTACTTCATCTGTGTTTGGAAGCCCCCACGGGCAAGGCTGTGCTGTTTGGATATAACACTGCTGCGCAGAGCGGTAAAAGAAAGACAGAGTCGAGCTGCCCAGGGCTCCAGCCAGCTCCCCTCCCCCGCCCCCGACGGCTGTTTCCATAGTAACAGCGCCCCTGGCCCCCCCCCGCCCCTGGCCACGCCCCTGGGTGCCCCCGGCCCCCCGACCAGTGTTACCATGGTAACAGCAGCCCTGGCACCCTCCCCCCCCCCCCCCCCCCGGCCCTCGTTCCCGGCTGCCTCACCGCCGCTGGGCCACCCGAAAGTGGTCACTGCCCTCCTGTGACAACTTTTCTCAGCAAATTGAGACAAGCTCCTGCCGGGTTACTCTGCTAGGTGCGGGGCAGGTCGTGGCAGGCCACCCACCTCGCCAGGCCTCGGGTGGCCGGGTTGCTGAAGGAAGGAAAAGGACCCCGAAGCTGGGCAGGGGACAGACATCCCCACAGAGAGGAACAGCAAATTCTGCCTTTCATTGCTCCCAGCCCTACAGGGCAGGGCCACGAGCACGAGGACATCTCAGTGCCTCCTGCAGCAACGCCAGCAGGAGACAGTTACGTGCCCAGCACATGAGCGTTTTGGAGCCGCGCCGGCATGTGGCTGTTCAAAGCTGCTGCACTGCATCTTCTTGTGCCATCTGCTTCTGGTATCAAAAATAGCTTGGAGGCAAATCAAGTATTCACAGCTTCATAACACAGCATGATCCCAAGCCCTGTGCTCCGGAGCAGCTCTTAGCATTGCAGCTGAAAAAAAGAGAAAAAGACATGAATGTTTTTAATTACATTTTAGCACCATGGGATTGCTGTATACTCCTGTGTTAGCCAGGTATAGCAACCCTGTTCCATCCTGATTTTGAGTTTTCTTGATGTACAGTTTCCCCAGCAACACACTAATAAAGTATCCAGGGCGGCAGTGATTGATCAACAAATGGAAACAACACAAAGTGAAGAACAAAATGAAAGGACCAGTTAAGAAAACATTGCCTGAATAAAAAGCTAGGCAGTGACTCTTCAGACAGCATTCTGCATTTTATCTTTCATCAGAGACCTTGATAGGTCAATCAGAAAAGCGAGGAAGAGTCGCTTAGTCCTTCTTTGTGGAAGCCCTCACATTTGACATAAGTATCCATAAATTGGTGTTTCTCAAACCTTGAAAAGTGTGCCATCACTTTTCTGAAGTACACACACAATGTTTTATGTCTTCACAGAATGATCAAATAGTATATCCAAAATATGCATCTTCATTTGCATGAGCTTCTAAGATGAATTCTGGAGGCATTTTTATAAAGTTCTAAACTTAGAAATATTTCCTTTTAATGTTTATGACAGGTAAATAAATCAACGTGACAAGATCAATTACCTCAAAGTTATTCTATCTTGCCAGAGGTAATATTCTAAGGTGCAGTGGGATCCTCAAAGCTATCATTTGCACTTTTCCCTGCAGAGTTCACACAAGGTTCAGAATTCATTAAATATGTGTAGACTGGGTGAAACTATAGCTTTATTTAGAATAGAGGTATCTCCACTCCTGATTTCAGTGCTTCAGATGTCATCCTTTGAGTTTTCTTGGACTCTGGCCCTGCCTGCACATAGGCTCAATTTCTTTCCACGCCTACCTAGGTTATGCATTTCACATAATTACTTAAGCTAACGCTTTCCAGCCAGAAAAATGCAGAGGAAACATTAAGAAATTGAGGAACCCATTTCAAATGATACAGGGTAAAATAACTACCTTGACAGAAATTCCTTTTTTTTTAAGTGGCCGAAGTAAAAAGGCAACCAATTATCTTTTCCCAAATGGTGAACACATAAAGATTTTGGCTGACGTGTAGTTCTTTGCTTCTTCTATCCCAGCAGCTGTTTCCCAGACTCTTTTCTTTGAGGTAGTGTGATGCCATGGATGGAGCACATCTCATGCAAGACTAAATGTCTATGGTGCAGATATGCAGTTAATCACCCTTAGCTACCTCTACAGTCAATAGAAGAGGTCCCTATTTCTCCATTGATTATTAAAGGAACATAATGTAACACTCTCAGATGTAAGCACCTATGCTTGCTGTTATCAAAAGCTAGGTTAGGCAAAACTCGTGCTGTGAAATACAGGGCAACAATTCCCAAGTTAGCTATCCACACAGCATAGTCAACTACCTGAAGCCAGACAGTGGGGCAATATGAAAGGCAAATATGTAAAGGCAATATGTAAAATGTACCAACTAATCCATTTACAGTGAAGTCACATGCAAAGACAGGTTAGCAGTGACTACATATTTTAAGAGTCTCCAGACTGCTATTCCAAAAGATTTTATGGTAGTAACTGTCATGTTGCAGTATTGAACATGGCATTAGGAAAATGACTGTGAAACAGAAAATGGCTTTGTGGGATAGTAGACTGTAATCCATTTCTGGGCATGTATTTTTGTATGCATTACACAGGTGCCTGGAACAATGCTGAGCATTGGGTCCCACTATGACAGGCAATGAACCAGGTGGTAATAGTGTTCTGCTTCATAGAAACCCAATGTCAAGAAAGCCTGTATTTAGACATAGCCTTACTACACTTTGGCTGTTTAAATTCTGTTCCACAGACTGTGAATATTACAGAAAGGTATTACCCTACTTCAAGCTCAGTTCCTTAGCAATGAGGACAGTGCTGAATATTGCACAGGAACGCTGGACAATTACTAAACAACAGGAAAAAGTAGAGTCATTCAGCTGAGTTGTCCATGCTTTCATGCTTCTGTGACTTTTTACATAGTCACTGGTAGATTATGCAAAGCTCCCAAAGATGAGTAGTCTTGTTTTGAGGTATTTATATTGTTATTTTCCTGGCGGTATCTAGCAGTGTTCAGCTATTTGCTGTTTTCTCTCTTTCCTGGATATTATATTACCTTTTAAGTTGTAGCCAGTGTAGATGATGCTTCTTCTGATCCAGCCTGGGCTGTCCAAGGAAATTCAGAAGACCCTATGGAGTTTAGCCAAAGAGGCAGCTGGGAATGTGATTCCACCAGAAATCCAGAAGCATAAGTAACCCATGGGTTTATAAACACCCAATTCCTCCCAGCACTATGTCCAAGCACTTTATCTTTAACCCCTCTTGCCTAAAGCAGGATGTCACGGAAGCTCAGCTAAATGCAGCGTAAGCTCATTCCCTGTTCCTCTCTCTTGCTAGCTAATGGTTATTCCACTCAGTGCTTTTCTTCACAGGACAAGCATCTCACAGACATCAATAAAATATTGATCACAGTGACTGTGAGAGTGAGGAAGGTATATGGTCCCCGGCCTTAAATTGACACAACTGTGGCACAAGGTAAATGGGGACTAGGCATAAGTTCATTTCTTGAGATGAGGAGAGAACCTACATCTTTAGATTTTCATTCCTGTAACTTAATACATCTATTGTTTTCCTCACATTCTTATCTAAATGCTAGGTATCACCTGAAAATTGGAGTAGACTTGCTAGGGAACATAAAGGTCCCTGTACCCCGTAAACACTGTGCAGTGGGGTACCTACTGTATCACACAATAGAAACCATTGTGAGCGGCTCCGCTGCTCCCCAATTAATTGCTGTTTCTGCACCTGCCTATAATCTGCAAAGCTGCTTTGGCTGTGAAGCGGAGCAAAGTGTTTGCAGAATCAAAAGTTTGTTCTGTTTATAAGTAATATGCCATTTACATAGTAAGTTCTGTGAGCAGGAATAAATTGAGTGGGATGGTATTCATGTTTTCTTTCGCTGAGAAACTGAGAATTACGGACGTGTTCATCGGTAAGACAAAGGACCTTAGTCATGCGCCTGCTACTGAAGAAGCAACTCTACTCTGTAGTTGTCATGACAACACTGGTTATATAAAGAGACATATCAGAAGAAAGATCATTTGCTCTGCGCCCTATATTTCAGTGTAGCAATATATTCTGTTTACAACAAATCTGTTTTGTTATAGACAAAACTGATGTTTCTGAAAAGGTAAGTAACACACCAGAAAGCTGCTTGCTGGTATGAAATAGTTTATGGTGCAAAAAAAGCTCCAAAACAAATTAAAAGCCTTGCTTGAAGACAACTGCCATAATTTGGGGACCATTGGGATCAACTTCCAGTGAATGGGGAGGTCGTTTAAAACGTCCAAATAAATTTCCATTGCAAGGATGTCATTTCTGTGAATAAAAACAGGCCCTGGCTCAGAAATATCGCAGGATTTAATAAAGTGCAAAGGAAGTGTTAGTCTCAAAATGCCTAAAAAATTACATCACCTAAAAATTACATCACCTTTAAAAGTTTCAGCACAATCACATACATAACCTGGAATTGAGAAGCACAGACCATTTTTACTGCTTAGCTAAAGACTTAAACAAAATCAGCCTGTGACTCTGCAACCCATTCACCTGGCTAAAAGCTAAAACCACCGAGACACCGAGACACAGTCTCAGGGCTGTGTCCAGTCTTGTGTTAGATCTCATGTTATTTTCAAAGCAAAGAGGCATGGAGAAAAAGCAGCAAGCAACCCCACTAATTTGATATATTCTTCTCTTTCCAGAATGATATTCTTCACTAATGGAGAAACATTTGACTGTAGTCCTCAGAGAGGCCAATGATGATGCCATGTGAGGAATCACATATCTCTTCAGTCCCATATGAACCAGAAAAAGCGCAAATGAATTGAAAGAATTACAGCTCCACCCAGACAGATGAAGCCTTACAGCTTTGAAAAGGTCTTTAGGAGTACGCACTATTCCTCTGAAATTCATCTAGCCAAGTTGCATAGGAAAGAATATTTCACCACATTTTCCATAGGAAAGAATGTCTTTAACAATTAAATCAAGACAAGTTCACTGGTCTCACATGTAACTCAGAGAAAGCATCTGGGACTCCAATGCATTGTGAATGAAACCCTTATGCCCAGCTCCTACTACTGTTGTTGAGAGTCATTCACTCATCATCAGAAATATATCTCCCCTTCAAACCCCATTTTTGATGTAACAAATGGTTTTTTTGCACCCAGCATTTTTGGCTATATGCAAGGAATGAGGCATCCAGTCCTGAATTCTAATCTCTTTCCCCACATCACCACATATTAACTTGGCGCTCATGCTGTTCCACAAACCTCGTCTGTGCCCTTTTCACACCACAAACAGTGTGTCCTCCTAGTTCCTTTCCCTGATTCTCTCCATGGTGACAACCTGGTTTGCCCTTTTCTCCAATTTGTTCATGAAAGGCTAGCAGAACAGGAGGCAGAAGGCAGAGCAGGGTTTGATTCCCTGTGAAATGCCAAAACAGGACTGCAGTCCATTGTATTAGCTCATAAAGCATTATAGGAGGAAAATGGAGGAGGAAAAGGGAAAAGGAATAGCTTGGCCTGGAACAGAAGTAAATACATGATTGCCTTTAACTTGATTGAATCAATCAACTCTTAAAACAAGAAATCCCCAGCAGTTTGCAGGAGACAAATTATTAGAAACTTAGTAAAGCAAATTGTGTGTTTGAAGAGTGAACTTCATGAACTCACATCTCTGTCACGTATACTGTGCTCAGCAAACAAAGGAAGATTTTTACTTCTAAGGCTTTAATGTATACAACAAGATCTCTGGGATATGCTCATTTAGAAGCTGAAAGAGTGAAGTGGCTCAGGTGTTTTATTTCTCTTGCTAACTGTAATGATTGTCCTTGTCATATCTGAGCACTTCACAGAAATGCAAGCCATTAACTGCACATTCCTGTGAAAGCAGGCAGGATTTGCTCTCCCAGTTTTACAGGCATGGAAAACAAGACACGAGAAGTAAAGTGTGCCTTCCAAAGGCTCCTTTGAAATTTAAGTCCTCACAATGAATGAAAACCAAATTAGGAATCCAAATACAATGTGGCCCTAAGAGTCTCTTCTACTGTCATATAAGAAGCCCTTATCAGACTCAGGAATCTATTTAGGAAATCTTGAGAACTGAGTTCTTAGCCAAAATCTGTCCTTTCCTCAAGAAACTCACACCTCCAAGGAACTCTTAGGAATTGCTCTTTTTCTTTTATAGTTCTCTGCTCATAATATGCACTTCTCTGCCAACATTTCTCCTTTCTATCCTGCAGGAATGGAAATGGAAATAAAATAACTCAGGTTTCTGCAGTGAGGAAGTAAAAGGCTGTTGGAGGGAAATTTCTTGTCTATCACCTGTGTGAGCAGTCTTCTCTCAGCTTTAGTAACCATGGGCTAAAATTCACAAAAGTCATGAAATCTTTAACTGAAAGGTGAGATTTGCCAGAAGCATTTCTCACAGCTCTAACCACAAGGATTTTAAACGTTCGTCAGAGTGAACACCCAGACAAGTTGTGGAGTGATGTCTGTATCTAACTTCCCCTCTCATTTGCCTTCCATATGACTCACTGTATTACCATAATTCATGCCATCAGCTTCAGGTTATAAAGCATGCGAGAAAGGCATGACTTAATCTAGTAATAAGCTTAACAGCTTCTTTCACCTGAAGTTCTCAGTTTGGAATAGCCTTGCCTTTAGAATTAATTAAAAATGAGAATGGAAGAATGGAATACAGCAATTGTTTCATGTTGAACTTAATATAACCTGTCTCTCTTGAATAAAAATAAGACTTGGCTAGATTGCAGTTGAGAAATACTATAGCCATAAAGATAACCTTCATTTTCAAGTTAGACAAAGTGAGGTATGAAAAAAAAAAAAAAACAAACAAAAAAACACCTCATCAGAATGTCCTAAAGACAAGAAAAAAATCTCAGACTCTCCAGAAAGAAAATATGTCCTGGATTCAAATGGGCTCTGCTCGCATTACCTTGAGCATTTCTTCTTCCATTAGACTTCCGCAAAGTGAAAGAAGAGTTTGAATGAACCTTTTAAATCAAAGTGGTAACCTTTTACATCTACTTGGAATAGCTTTGAACACCTGCTGAATTACTGCAGACACTACTTTATTACCGCCACTAAGAAAATCAGAGCAGTTTGCTGCATACGCAAATCAATTCAACAATTATATCAGGAAACTGAACCCTGCTGTTTTCATAAATTTCCACATTATTTTAAGATATTCACTGCTTTCTAGACATTTCCAAGAGTCATAGAGTTAAGAGAGAGTGCAGGCTGGTAGTCCTTTCTCCATCATTCCTGAAATGAATTACAGCACAATTTGGTGAGTTGAACAATAATTAAAAAAAAAAAAGTCAGAAGTGCTGGAGTGCCTGGAAAATCCTTGCAGATCATGTCTGAGCTAGCAGCCTTCATGTGCACACTGCAGTTTTTGTGATTTACTTCTGCTCTTTACAATGCTGGATCTATTTTGGATGACCAAGCCTTTGCAGGATGACCTCTAGTGCATATGCTGTCTCTGAGCTGCTTGCCTCACACATCCCCATGACTTCCCAACATACAAGTGGTTACAGCATCCATGACCCTGTCAGCATCCAGCCAACTGCACTGCCTGCTGTCACTGCTTCTGCTAGTGAGCGGATGAAAACTGCCTCAGGCTCTCCACAAACCTACGATAAGAGCACTGCATGATGAAGGGATTGTTCATGTGGTAACGCCTGAACTATAGGATAAAATTGCAGTCTGTCCTGCCCTCCACTGTACTTATTATCCCTCACAGATTGGTGCCATCTCTAGATTTAATAAGCATACTATATTTCATCATCTGTGCCATTAGTGAAAATCTTAAATAGTACCAGATCCAAGACAGGCCAAGACAGACCTTTTCTGAACCGTATCTGATAATGCCCTGTATTTGACATTGTACCACTGAGAATTACTCTGGAAGTTCAGTTTTGCACCTATGCAACAGAAACTTTGTCTAAGCCATGGATCCTTAGATTCCTTAGGAGACTGTATATGACACCTAGCACTTTCCTTCAGTCGACAAGGGCTGCAGATGTCTTCAGATTTCATGTCTGACACAGCATTTACTTGCCTTCCACTACTGAAGCAATCCCATCAGTGATCCATCCCTGAATACAATTTACAAGCCCTGCCAAAGCGTCAGCCTGACTTTTCATCCTCTCTCATGGATTGGCATCTTTTGTCACATGAGATTATCTCTTTTATGTGCGTTCAGCATCTGTCTGGGATTTGCTATGACTGTGAAATTCCAGAGTAGCTTTTTTTTATATTTCTAAAATGTTCACTGTCTAGTGCCCATTCATTCCATGGCACTGGAAACACAGACTTTTCTAACACCCTATTCAGTAGCTGTCTATATTGCAGTACAATCTATGGCTACATGCTAGCTAGGATTAATCAACAGTGCCAAGAAATGTCTGAAGCTCATCTCAATTCTATATCAGGTGCGCATCCATCTTTCTTCTTCACCTCTCTCCTGCTTCATGCACCAACATTTCCAGAAAAAAGGAGTCCTGGCATAGAGGCCAGAAGAATGTTGACATGAGCTCTGCCAGTTCCTTGACTTGGAAAATCAGTGCACTAAGTTCCCACAATGTTTTCAGGCGGATGAGTCTAGATGCAATCTAGGAGATCACACCATGGATCAGACCTTACTGTGGTAGTTATGTACAAACAGAATAAAAATTCAGTCTCTTCTCCCCAGCTTTGTCTGAACACTTACATTGTCTTCCATTAGTGTGGTCTGCAACACATCAGTAGGAGAGAAGGCTTTATGTCTTTAGCATTTTTTTCTTGATGTAATTGTTTCACAGGTTTTGCTTTACAGCTTTTCTGCTATTGAAAGTTTTTTTCAACTCAGAGTTTGTAACTCAAAACATAGTGCCAAATACTTTTTGCTTTCTAAAAGCACATTCTCTGTAAGACAACAACTGACAGATGTCCCTCAGGATGAAACCTGCCACAGGTGGTCTGATCTATTCCGAACCTTTCCCTGCAAGTCATTTATTTCAGGCAATTCACTTTTCACCTCTTACAAAGCAAAGGCAGTCTCTGCATTTAAGGGTCAGCTAGGATAATGTTAACCCAGATTTTTCAACATTTATTGCTAAGTAGCATAGCAGAGAAATGACTTCACTGGTCTCCATTAGACTAGAATATCCTGAAGGCACCTACCCAGAGGCACTTCAGTACCCTAGATAATTGAGCAGTGAGACTGCATGGACATCATGGGCCTACAGTGAAAAGGAGAGCACCGAGTGTGGAAAAGGGAATTAAATTTCAGTTTGAAAAAGGAGAGCGTCTGTACTAATCAGAACAGACACTGAGCTAACTGACAAAGCACTGTTTGTTGTTGTTGTTGCTTTTACTTTTTTTCCTGGAAAACTTGTGAATTGAAATTTGTTTGCTGTGTGGTAACAGTTTAGATGCATCTTCCACTAGAAAGGTTCCAGAGTCTGGATTCGAATTCCCACTCAGGGCTGAGCACACGGAGACTGCCTTGGGGGCTCTCCAAGGCAGCACTGAATGATCTGGCTCTGAACTAGAAGTTGTATGAACTGTTAGCCTGAGGGCACGGCAGCCCTCTTGCTGCACTGTGTCTGGGAGCGAAGCTAGCACTTCTATCTGGTGCTGTGCTGTGCAGATGTGCCCACTTAGATTAACTCCAGCTTAGTTCTGTACTGCACAACAAAGACCTTGCCTCATCGCAGGATTCCCTGCTGGACAGGGAGGTCAAACGGAAGTTGGAAAGCCCAGGCTCAAGCACTTTCAAGTGGTCTCTCAATTCCTCTGGAGTAGCTGTTGTGATTTTTAGAGACAATTTTATGTACTCAGACCAAATAGAAGGCTGATTGCAGCTTGGAATTTAAGATATTGATAAGAGATTTGGGACTGTCCCGAAACCTGTATCCCATATGCTATTACTACATGTTCCAACATTCACATTTCTCAATAAAAATAAACAACTTTTTTGTTTTGCTCTGAGAAAATAGATGACATTTTCAGAGGCAATTAATGGTTCTACACTTCCCAGTCAAATTGTGTTCCTTTTAGATGTATGGAAAGACGCAATCAAAGAGCATCTTCATAAGAAAGCTGTTTGTCTTTTTTCTGTCATATGATGCCATACTGAAAGTATTCCCCCAAGCAAAGTGCCTCATAGCAGTAAACTACTTGAAAATTTAAGGTCAGTTACACTTATGTATGTATCTTAGATTAAACTCTTCAGAGAACACAGAGAAAAAGAAGAGAAAAAGAAGAGAAAAGAGAAAAAGAAGAGAAAAAGAAGAGAAAAAGAAGAGAAAAAGAAGAGAAAAAGAAGAGAAAAAGAAGAGAAAAAGAAGAGAAAAAGAAGAGAAAAAGAAGAGTACAGAGGAAGTTTTTTGTGCAGCATGAGGAAGAGTAAGGGCCCAAACGTGACTGAGTTGTTAGTCATATATATGGTACAAAATTACTTCCATTTTTATATTTTTCATGTTTCTATATATTCATTTTACTACCTGTCCACGGAAAGATTATCCAAATGGTTCCCTCAAACTTCTTGTTCTGTTTTTCATAAGTCTGTATTCACACAGTGTAGCACCACATATTTGTTGTATGCAGTCAAATACAACACACTGATATGCAGTCATAACTAGAAAAAGCTGCTAAACCTGTGTGATAAATAAAGTAATGAATACCTCTTTTGCAGTTCCCTGTACCTGTGGAGTTGTAAATCCACAAATTAATGGGCTTTGCTTTAGTGAAAACATGCTAAAATGTAAGGAAGACAGTCTCTAGAATACATTTTATATTGATGACTAAATGAATGCAAGCTTGTTAGCTTTCCCACAAGAGAGCACTACTGCAGGAAGTCAGTAAGAAGTTACCATAGTGACCCATTGCACACAGGGAAAATAAATCTCTCTGCAATTATCTTTATGACCTCTTTGTAAGGAGATACTGTCAACAAAACACCAGAACTTTAAAATTGCCATATACTACTCCCTTCTCAGTTGTGCAGTGGACAAAGACTAGCATGTTTAGGACATGCCACACTGAAGCATCTCAGTGAAGTAACTGTATTTTTGTTTCACTAACTGTCTTATTGGTACCAAGCAAGCTGTGGCCCACATGAAAAGCTCCAGCATCACAAATACTGTACCAAAATGCTTATTAAACCTCTGCTCTGGTCTGTGTTTGCTTTGTCTCACATTAGATAAAACCATCATAGTTCACATTTTTCAAACCACTGTTTCCCCTCTGAATGGGCTTAGAAAATAGGACTTTATTTTCCACCTCTCTTCCCCCGGCTCAGTTAGCTGGCTTCCCCTGCCAAGTTTTAGCATGCATGTAGCTTTCCTTCTCAATACCTAAATCTTTTCTCTCCTTCACTGGGACTTTTCCTTCCACACTCTTGCCCAGCCTGGCTTTGGCAATAACTAACCTTAGGAAGCAAGAAAGTTTGAAAAGTGTGAGAATGAGAGATGCCATCTGAGTGTCATGGCACTCATTATGCCTCCACGTCTCCATGCCCAGTCACTCCCTGCTCAGCAACACTGGCCCCTGGTACCATCCCTGAGCAACACACAGAGCGCCAATATGAAACCAGTGCCTTGTAAAGGGTGTCGTGACCCAGCGCTGGTGCTCCTAGCCACATCCTGAAGTCTGTCCTGGCCCTGTGTGCCCTGCTGCTCTGGGCACAGGGAGAGAGGCTGTGCAGGGACTGCAGCAGCCAAGGGAGAGCTCAGAGCTGGCAGCTGGCTCCCTTCCCTTGACTCTTTCCTCCCCAGCTGGTTTGGCTTCTGCACTTGGGCTCAGTCTGTGTGCGTGGGGCCGGCTGAGGGAACAAGGCCAAAGCAGAGCAGAGCTCAGCCACTGTCATCCACCTCCACAGCTGAAGCGCTCCTGAGCCACTCAGGTGCATGTCATCTGGGGAAGCCAGTCGGCTACTGGGGCAAAATCAGGTGGTTCATTTATCCCCCATTCCTGAGGCAACAATATCCAGTTTTTGTGCTGGAAAGTTTTGAGCCAGCTCCTTCTCAGAGCCTTTTTTCAGCTTTAGTTGGTGTTGCTTCTTCCAAGCAGGAGTTGCCAAACCTAGGCTGCCTTAATATCTCCTTTCTGGTGACTTGATATCCCTCTATCTGATTACCATTTGCAGGCTGTCAGCCTGACACAATTGCAGTGCCATTCCCTTCATTGGGGGTTATAAAAGAAATCAGGCACTAGTGAACCACAGCCCACGCCTCTCCCCTCCCACTTCTCAGAGGACTAACTTACCTGGCAAAAAATGGTGAAGAAACAAAGAATCCAGCTCAAAGACTAATTGACTGATGAGAACATGTTTCCATTTAATGAAATGGAATTTCAGGAACATATAAATAAAGTGTCATTCAAGTTACTCTAAGACTGAAGTGACTTAAAAATTTTACACAGTAAAACTAAGACAGTTATGGCCTATTTCATATACATATACAGATGTGGAGATTAAAGTAACCTGAGGGCAGTGATTACGCTCTTTGAAGCATATCTAACTGATCAGCTGAAATTCTTATCTGTAGCAAACACCGGTGCCAATCTGTATGTCTTGTTACAATGATATGTAATAACAGTGCCATAGTAATGTTACAAGACAACCCTGAGAAGCTCAGAAAGAATGTTTGAAGTAGGTAGATTTGGATAACTTCTATCTTAGGTAGAATTTGCTTAGCATAAGTAGCTAAATTTGCTGAAGCCTTAGGCCGCGCTCCTAGTTCGTTAAGAAAAGGCCTCAGAGCTGGTGCAGGCTGGAAAGATAAGGGAGTTACAAGCAGTCTGCATTCCTGTGCCCCACTCTCCAGAAGGGAGGATGCCAAGGCTGAGAAATAAGGCCTGTTTGGGCACCAGGACCTTGGGAAGTAAAAAGCTTCCTCTCACTGTTAAAACAGTGATGATTAAGGGGTCTGGATTATGTCTTCTTCCTCAGGGCCTTGGAAGATAACACCTACTGACCCAGCTGGGGCAGTGTTAATTAATTGATCAGGACCTTGAGAAGTAGGGGTGGGACCCAGGGAAATGTGAAGAAATCATTAACCAATCAGTGTGAAAGAGGAAGGAAGTCACAAATATGGCAATAAGAGGAAGGAAGTCACAAATATGGCAAATTTGATTGTATAAATGCTACCTGAAAAGTTGGGGTGTGTGTGCTCGATTTGTGGGAGACCACTGAGCACCCAGGCTTGCGCAACTCTGAAATAAATAAATAAATGTCTCTCCTGAGTGTGTAATTATTGGCTCATTGCACACCGGGCAACGAATCCGCTTTTCGGACAACAGTAACAAAGGGCAGTTAGCTAAGGCATGCCAAGAGAGTTGCTGGTATATGACTCATTATGTTGCGACTAGAGAAGCTTTTGAACATCGTGTTTTAATTTTTGCAATTTAGAATGTGTCTTCAGAAAAAAGAAAATTCTGAATACAGATATGGGTTAATGGCCCTTTTACTGATTTCTGGATTTCCTTAAAAGCCTTGTTCAACTCTTCTGTATTTCAAAGGCTACACATGTTCAATTGGATGTGTAGCTCACATGCAAGACCTTCAGAATTATTGGTCTTGATGTATGAGTGAAACAAAATTGAACCTAGTGGAATTGTTTCTCATTTACACCTGCTTTAATGTGCTCAGAATTAGGCCAACTGTCCTTAAAGTTAATAAAGAAAAGTAAAATAACTCAGGCACTGCAAAACCTTTTTTCACTGGAAAGAACAAGGCTGCACATTAAATTCAACCATCCCATCAATGACAGGTACCTGACATTTCTGTGTGCATGCCTGGGTGTGTGGTTGTGTGTAGAACCAGGTATCATTTGAACTTTAATGGATATAACAGGCTAAAATTAATAGGCATCAGTAGGCATAATCAGCCTTACCCGACACTCTCAGGGATTGTTTTGGCTCAGGTTCAAGGTTGTTCTGATTTAGACACTGGGATATTGTACAGCACCTACCTTTCAGTTACTCTGTCACTCAGTGAAACTCACAGCTCCAAGTTAAATTTACCAAAGCCGACACCAAGCTCTGGGACAAGTCTGTTTCCTAAGCCTGATCCCAACAATGGACTTTCCTCTTTTATAACCTGAAAACTCTCCAGTTATTAGGCAAATATAACAACCCCAGCTCAGAAGACCGCCATAGGTATTCTTCAATGGCCTCAACACAGGTGGAATAAGTGTCATTTGATACGTCCTATAATACCTGAGACATCCACATGAGACCAGCAAATTTGATAAAGGATCTCCGGGAGACCTCAATCTCTCTGGCATGCCACCTGGGATGTATGTGTGATAGTCTTAGACATCTGATGTAGCACCAAACATCTATGTTTGAGCAATTGAAACCCATCCATGAGGTAGAGGTACACTCACATTCCCCTCAGTTTCCATGTCATAATGCAGCAGATATTGTGTTCAGCATGTCTGAGCAACATGGATAGGCTTCCTCTTCTGCTAGAGGGAATTTAAGCTCTTTCTTGCATACTAGTACCTGAAGTATATAACCAAAGTTACTGCATTTTATTTCATTGGGCCAAGGGCAGATCATGAGCATAAGCAATTTTACAGCCAGGGCAATATCTCTCTGTGGCACACACGCCACCATCAATCCTTTTGTGTCTCATTGTAGTCTGACCTTCTGTTAGAGGAGGTGCTTTGTGAGCTATTCCTTGCTTACAAAACCACATTGGCTTGAAGTGTAGGCTTAGGGTACAGGACACCTAAAGAAGAGAAAGAATGTGAAGGCAATTTACAGTTTCTAATCTAACTGCAAATTAAAACAAAATACTTGAAATCCCCTAGAGGAAGAGACAAGAGTAAAGGTGAATATGATGGGCTGATAAAAGCCTTGCTGACAAGTTCAAAAATCAGGTAGGTAGGTGCCAGTGCATGTTAAAACCCCCTGAAATAAAGGTTGGACAGGAACTCTTGGATGTCAATGCAAGAATGAATATCCTCATTTCTTGGCTATGAAAAATCCTTTTGTGGTGATTCGCAACATTTTGCTTTTGCCTAAGACTGAGTAGGAGCACAAACATATAAAACCATCAGTGAGTGGTGGTTTAGGAAGCAATTGCCTGTTAGCCAAGATGGCAGCAGTGGATGTGATCTAAGCATCTGCTACTATGTCATATGCAATGTGCTACCAAGCACACCATGAATGCACTCCCAGTTGAAAGCTGTGCATCTCACCTTATGTATGTTTTCATGCTATGGATTTGGGATGATTTCAGCATTCCAGGTCACAGCTGAACACAATGCTGAGATTCTTAGTATTGCAGGTCACAGCTGAACACAATGCTGAGATTCTTAGTATTGGGTTTAACTGCTGAAAACAGAAGTGAGGTAGGTCTCTGCTACCTAAGTGGCTTTACTTCTTGACTAGTCCAGTGATGGGTTTGTGCTTTGCCCCTCATTCCTGTGCTGTCTGATGCCATTGAACTATTGACAAAAGTTGAACTAGCTCAAATTAGCAGTAACTGGAATTGATCAAATTTCAAGAAGTCTTAGGTTTTATGATTTTTCTGGTTTGCTACTTTTTTGCAGATTATCTCCCTTTTCAAGGTAAATATGTAAATTTTAAATTCCCATTGATTCACCTTGTTTATGGAAGCCATCACTTTTATAACCTGGGGAGATGTCCATTTTAATGAGTGTACTCTGTGGTAGATGATGATACAAAAGAATTGCCACAGGATGATATGAAAGAATTGCCACCCTTTCTTCCACACAGTCTGGAGCAGGATCCTTTAGTAGCTTTGGCAAGAAAAAATGTTACAGAGCAAAGAATTCATCCAGTCCATGGAGTTATATAGTGGGACATGCTCTTGGACCTTGTTTTCAATTCAGTGAGAATTTTTTTTCTGCATACATACAGTTTCCTGATCAGTCGAATCCTGTTTCATTACAGGACCTCTGAGGTACTAAGACCATGAAAATATGTATGAGTTATAGGACAGCCTTTGGAAGCCTAAATCCAATAAATCCCTTAAAGTACAGCATGAGTCTGAACATATGAAAGTCTCCTTGAAATGCTTTGTTGGTCTGGGGCTGAGAGACTTGACCCAAAGTCCATAGAAGTCTCTTTTCAACAACTTCATAACAACATTTTAACTCTAACTTTGTGTGAAAATGAAAATATACACTGGTCTTGAGTGATGGAACCACTGATTTGCAGTGCCAGGACAAAAAAAGGAAAAAATCTCACTTGACTAAGTGTTTGCTGGCAACCAGTCTTGGATAGGATACTTGTTATGTTATTTTACAACAATTTACTTATAGTCAAGGTTTATGTCATTGTAGTTTCCACTGCACTCAAAGATATTTGTATGGACATCCAAATATTTGTTATATTTTTTCTTAAGAAAAGCAGCTGCACTTGCAGAGAACTCTTGAAGAAAGAATTTTGTAAAATACCCATGATGAATGTGAAAAGAAAGCTAAATCACAAACTCATCTGTTGTTAGCAGAAATACTTGCACAGATCACTATATTAAAACCAAAGTTGAGCTTCCAGTATAAGCTGCCTAAGTGTTTTGAGAACTCAAATCAAAAGGAAAGATTATATTGTTCTTGTAGACACATCACATATAAATCACAAACCTATTCAAATTAGAGTAATTTAGATACATGTGAGGAGCTTCATATGCATGTGGGTGTGGATAGAAGAGAGGTTAGGAAGATCATTTTGTGTTTTAGTGGTATAGAACTCTTTGAAATTACGAGAGATTTGTTAGGTAATGTGCAGTATATACCCCAAAAGGGTGACATAACTCAAAACCTTAATGTGGTACATTTGTGTATGTATTTCTGATTTTTTTTGTATTACCACAACATTTACAAACCTCCCTCCAGTCTTGCACAGGACTTACTTAAGTTGTTAGGCACTGCTCAGACACACAACAGACTGGCCTCTTTCTCAAATGATTTGTCTAATGCATTGCCTAGATTCATCCCATTTAACTTAAGGCAGAAAGACAAATCTCCTTAGGCTTCCTCTGTTCAGTCTGGAAAGACTAGCACGATAGAAGACATGAGAATAAGTGTAGTCACATATAAATACACAGACCCAGCTCCACCAGAATTTCCAGAAAAGCCAGCAAATCTGTTATTATAGCATGGATGTGTAACGCCATCAGGCAGGAACAGGCTCTTCACTGAATGGATGGATATGCTGCCAACATGGCCCCTGACTGCCCTATCCAGGCACCTTGGGGTTTTTCCCATGCAAGTCTTTTATTTATTTTAACATGGAATGAAAAGATTGCTGAAATTTCAACATTTTTTCATTAAATGAAGTTCTTCCTTTTTGTCCAGTCTAGGGGAAGGCAGGAAAAGGCTGGTTTGAAAACACAGAGGCCTTGAGAAAGGAGATGAATAAGCATTTTACTGGTTTGGACATATAGGGAAAGGATGGATTTCAGGGGGTGGAAAGGAGAAGAGAAATGACAAATGACAGGGAAGTGAAAAACCCTTTGCAGCATGTTTTTTATGCCAACAAAGAACAAAGGTAGCCAGTATGGTTTTGCACAGCACAAATCTGCAAGAGATAAGGTCAGCAATAACACTGAGTGACTATAAAGGTTAAATATCAATAACTTTCCCCTCAGTTTCACCAGAATTTCAGCACAGTCTCAGAGAAAAATCCTTTTATTTGAGCTATGAATGATTTTTTTTCCTGAGGATTTGGTTACAGCTTATGTTTGTTTTGAAATAATAGAAGTCATGAGGTGAGTTATAAAAACAAAGAAACAAACAAAATCTTCCTCTTCTCATGATGAACAGCAAGACCTATGCTTGTTACTTCTCTCCCAAGCAGTGGTGCATTTGTGAGCATTCATCTCCTGCATTGCATAGTCTCACAGGTGTCAGTAACTCTGCACAGGCAAGAAGCCTGCCATCCACAAAGCAGAAATAAAGCCCTAGAGTATTTTCTGGACACCAAGTTTCTGACATTTAGTAAGAGAGAGGCTATAACAGCATCTAGAATAAATTATAGCTATATTACTAAAACTGGTCTCCAAGCATCTTCCACTTTGAAACGTCAATGCAAAAAGAATCTAAATTAAAAGCAAAATTTAGTTAAAAAAAGAATCCAAGAAAAGGATAATTATTTAATGGCATTTTGAATTTGGCAATGAAAACTGTTTCACAGCTTAAGTACAGTGTTGAAGCACAGAGTAAAATTACTACAGATGGCAATTTCCTAGATTAAAATATCATCATTATAGCAGTTTTGACAAAAATTTAGGGTCTTTTTATTTAAAAAGCAATATAAACACTTTAGGTACCACTTAAATAGACTAAAAGGCACCTGCTGCTCTCACTTCATTAGCTTAGTACATGAGAGCCTCGACATGAAAATGAGAGGTAGTGAAACAAATGTTGCAGATGAGATGGAGATGGCTAGAAGGGAAGAAGTAAGGCATGAGGACACTGATTTCTACATTTATGGTTTGGGCTGCGAGATAGTCGTTTATTGAATTTTCTGCCCACTCCATGGAACAGCATCTGCCCTGGCGTGTGTTTCCCCTTCCAAATATTTGCAACTGGCAAAAAATAAATGAACAAATAGAAGTCTCCAACATATCAATCGACATAACTTGATTCAACTGCAGTGTGCCCAGGGAGGCTGTGGGGCGCACTCTACCCCTCAGAGCAAGGCTGTGCATCCGTGCTGTCTGAGGTAGGCCCAGGGGACAACTTCACTCCTGAATTCTTTCTGTCCTCTCCATAAGTCCCAGTTTCCATCTGAGTGGTTGGCAGCACCAGAACACTCATCGATCATGTGTTCAGCCATGAGGCATTTGTGAGCAAACACAAGGATGTTCCAGAGTTTCAGAGTGCATGTTTTTTCACATGACAATTTATATCACAATGTACAACTTTGCTCTGCTCTCTATTCTCTCTCATCCTTCCCAAAAGTGCTCCAGCCAGGCTGGAGGGGAAAAGAAAAAATTACCTGTAATCAAGTGATATAAGAGAAGAGCCAAAACAAAGAATTTGCAGATGCCCTGAAGGATGATACTTGTTCATGCAAATATTTGAGAGGCATTAACCTGCAGAGACACCACTAGCAAAAAGAGGATTTCAGCAGAGAAAAGGCAAGCTAATTTGCACTGTGAAACCAGCTGTATGTAATGCCAATAGCATTACCTCCCTCAGAGTAATACTGGGAGCAGGATATGGTTGCCCAAACATAGATGTCATTCTGTTTGAAATGCCGTAGGGTATCCCAGCTGACCTCCATCTGCCCCTGTAGGAGACCATGAATCTCCCACAGGTCCTATGTCAAACCTGCCAGCCCCACGCAGATGTCTTGGACACATAAAGACACCTCAAATGGCACCAGACCTTGCTTGGGAGCAGCTGGCTCGCCCTCCTCATCCTCTGAGTCAGTGCAGTTCACCCTCATGAGCTCAGCCGACTCAGTCTGTAGACTGTTCACTGTTTGGACTTGAGCAATTCAGTTGCCTAAATGGACGTATCCAAGGTTATCAGAGATGCTCTGTGGTATCACAGGCAGGTAGTTTTGTACTAGGGGAGACCCATGCCCTTCTGGAGAGGCAGCAGGAGTTCAGGCAGAAATGCCCCACTGCCTAATGGGCTCTAGACAACTCCATTCAGGCAATTAAATTCCTCCTTAGATCCCTGTTGACTAAAATGGAAGCTTAGATACAAAGCGTGTGCATATGTAGACACATACAATTAGTTGTCCTAAAGTCCACGCTAAATCCTACCCATTGTGTATCACAGCTCCCAGGTTTCTTTGCCCACTCCCCCCCCAGTTTAGTACCAGTCCTACTGTTGTGTGGCCAGCACAGCCTGAGTTACACAGAAAGGACTAATTGTCTATGGACCCTCTATTCAGTCTGGCCTTTTGCCTTGCTCTACCACAGGGATACTCAGTTTGCGCTCTGCGGGGTGCAGCTGGCCCACCAGGACTACTAATTTAGCCCTCAGTATCTTAGTTTCTGTTTCTAGGCTCACCTCAGAAAAACAAAGGACTGTAGGCAGATGAAGTGTTCTGGTGGCAGCTAATTTCCACTCCCATTCTTGCTCCTGGCTTACCCTTCTTCCATCCACCACTGTGTATGAATAACATAGTTGTCCTGCACAGCTGCAGAAAAAAAGGAATGCAATGCTAAGCTTCCAGGAAGATACCCCCTCATCGTGAGTGTTTATTCAACACAGGTCTGGCTTTGTGAAAATGTGGAGTGGACATCTAGCTGTTTACATGCATGCATATAGGCAGGATTCAGAGCTACCTGTCTGGGTAACAAGAAGAGTGCATTTCTAGGCTCTATTTTGCTTCTAAAGTATCAGAAGGAGTTTTTCTGAAAGGCCATAAGATGCTGATTTCTAATTTTATATAGAAAAGTGTGTCAAACAGAAGAAACAGAGACTGCTCAGGGACTGAAAAGAAGTTAAGAGGTGGGCCAAGACCTGTCTTACACTGTCTCATATGAAAAGGAACAGTGTGGCAGGCACTCAGGATTTTCCCTTATGCACAGAAATACAGGCAAAGTTAAGACAAAGAATCTATATTAGCAGTGAAAAAGAAAACAGCTCTTTGCAAAACAGCAAACTGTTTATGTTTTCAGAAAACTATGAATTTATATTAGATTTTTATTCCCTCTACCCTAAAAATCTTACTAGAGGATACTTTCTCAACCATGAGCATCATAATATGTGTGTCATTAGATATGCCATGTTTGGCATAGTGGATTACATCTCTTCTAGCACATCAATCAGAGCCCAGGATGACATCTGGGGAGTGGGACTCTGCTATGGAGCTGCTGGAACAGTCCCTGCAGTGGACCTGCTAGTGCTCTCCCAAGCAGTTCCCAGGCACAGTCCCTGAGTTCCCAAAAGTCAGGAACCACCTCTGAAAGTAACTTCTATGTGGCTGTTTTTGAAGGGTAAGAATTAAATTATATGGGTGCGAAGCAGTCCAGGACAGATGGTTTTAGTGACAAAGTCTTGAATGTATCTATTTTACTGGCATACATGTAACTGCAAAATTTGGTAAGGGGCTGTACCTTAAGAAACATGAATTTAAGGACCTTGCTGTAAAACATCTCAAAACACAAAGGATCAGCAAATCACAGAATCATTGAATTTGGAAGGCCCCTCTGGAGATCATCTAGCCCAACCCCCTGCTCAAAACAAGGTTAACTACAGTAGGTTGCCCAGAACCTTGTCCAGTTGCGTTTTTAATATCTCCAAGGAAAAAGATTCTACAACTTCTCTGGGAAACCTGCTCTAGTGTTCAATCGTGCTTACAGTACAAAAAGTTGTTGTCTTTTTTTTTTTAATGTTTCAACAGAATTTCTTGTATTTCAATTTGCTCCTGTATTCTTTATATTGTTTCTGTATTCCACGCTTCTCTTGTACTGGGAAGCCCAGACTTAACACAGCACTCCGGATGTAGCCTCATCAGTGATGAGCAGAGGAGAAGGATCCTCTTCCTTGACCTGCTGGCAGTGCTCTGCCTAATGCAGCCCAGAATACTGTTGGCCTTCTTGGCCATAAGGGTGCATTGCTGGCCCATGTTCAGCTTGGTGTCCACCAGGACCCTCAGAGTCTTCTCTGAAAAGCTGTTCTCCAGCTGGTTGGCCCCCAGACTGGTGCAAGGGGTTATTCCTGCCCACATGAAGGACTTGGCACTTCCTTTGCTGATCTTCATGTGGTTCCTGTCTGCACGTTTCTCTACTCTGTCAGGGCCCTTCTGAATGGCAACGAAATCCTCTGGTGTATCAGCCACTCCTCCTAGTTTTGTATCATCTGTAAACTTGCTGAAGGTGCATTTTGTCCCATCATCCAGGTCATTAATGAAGACGTTAAACAGTATTGGTCCCAGTGCTGACTTGTGGATGCACGACTAGTAACTGGCCTCCAGCTGGACTTTGTGCCACGGATCATAGCCCTCTGAGCTCGGCCACTCAGCCAGTTTTCAATCCACCTCATTGGCCACTTATCTAGTCCATATTTTATCAGTTTTCTATGAGGATGTTATGGGGTACAATGTTGAAAGCCTTACTAAAGTCAAGGGAGACCACATCCAATGCTCTCCCCTCATCCACCAAGCCAGTCATTTCATCAGAGAAAGCTATCCAGTTGATTAAGCACAATTTCCCCTTTGTAAATTCATGCCAACTACTCCCAATCAGCTTCTTGTCCTTCACATGTTTTAGAATGGTTTTGAGATTTTTCTGCATATGCAAATCTGACACCTACAAGGAGAAAGTCAATGAAACAGGGTCACAAACAATTTTTGTCAAGAGCGCAATAACTGATACAGAGTTATGAGGGTTCAGGAACATGCCATTCATAGAGTCCTGGGCTCAGCAAAGCCAGTCCCCACCCATCATTTGTAACAGCATATGTTATAAATCTGTCAAAGGGAGCTGAAAACCATCTAGAAAATGTTGCAAGAACGGGCCCTTCTGAGTTTCCTTTTCAGCCTGGGAAACACTAGCAGTCGAAGTACTTTTAATCTGAAAGCTTGCTCAGTCCAGCCCAAGGAGTGAGGTAGTGGTTAACACTCCGTCAGCCAAGGCAACACAAGAAACCAATGCAAGAAATGTGGCAGGACTTGCTAGGCAAGCTTCTTGTTATTCATAAGAATAGTCCAAGCATATCTGCCTCCCACTCTCTCTAGAACACTTGTTTATCTTCTGTAGCTGACTCAATAACTTTTAATTATAGTGGATACTCAGTTTCCTCATATGAAGTATGGTGCAGAGCATAGGCAGAGGGACATGCCTTCAGCTTAAGAAGGTGTCATTTTCAATGCTTAAATAGGCATGAGTAAATAGTGTGAGTTGGGCCTTGATAAGGCAGAAATAAGTATCACAGGCTTTCTTGCTATTGAGGTTTTTTTTGATCAGTGAAATGCACTGATGATTTAGTCTATAATGTCAAAAATCTTTAATGTCAACACAGAAATAATAGTGATTTAAATCTGTCAGTGACAACTGCCCATTTTCAGCTGTAGCTAACAGAAGAAATGCAAGCCATATTGGCTTCAGAGTAGATGTCATTTGTGAATTCATGGTAACAACCTGTGTCCCACTGGAAATGACTAATATTTGATTTCAGATACAAATGTCCACCTCTCCTGTGAATAATGCAGATTTAATTTCATCACTTTCCTTACTAGCAAGTGATTTTATTTTCCTTGCAGTGATAATACTAATGAATTTATTTCATAACAGAGAGGACAAAAGGGACTGGCTTGGAAAAATTTCTAGGTCTAATTGGCTTAAGCTTGGTGACAGAAAAGCAGGTAAGAAACTGTAACTTTCTCTGGGTATGTGGTAAACTATGCTGTTCAAGATGTACTTAGTATTTACCAAATCAGTGTTTTGGCAGCTCCCTGGTTACCACTGCTCAAGGCAGCTAGTTTAAGCTAACTCGGATGAGTTCATTTGAGGTGCAGTTGCAGCAGGGATGAGAGCACAGTCTGGCGGTACCTAGCTGCGCTAGAGCCATTTGCCAGCCTCACAGGCAGCACAGATTTAACATGAGCACTTCAAAAAACACTTGAATACAGGTTATAAATGTCTGGTGGAACAGTAGAGACCTTTGGCTTGAAAGGAATGAACTTTCTTAACACAGAAATCACATAATTGTTGCCAGGGTGCGGTCGGGCTGGGAGCCATACGATGTACCTTGTAGTCTGGGCTCTGGGATGGTTTCCCTGCAACTTCCATTTGCACATCTGTAAATGGGAGTGGAATTAGCTGCCACTCTCAGACTCTGTGTGACTGAAATAAATTCTTCAGACTGATGAGTCCTAGAGATGCCTTGTATGAAGGCATTACAGAAATATGCAGTGTTTTGTTTATGTAGAGTATCTGAATAAAATAGTCATGTAGAGAGACATCATCTGTTTCCAATCTGAATGTGAAAAAGCAAGTGTAGTACCTTATAGAAAATACTGATTTAGCAATAGGTACCACTGTGTACTATTGACAGTTTAACAGAATATTCAGACTGCATGAATGCGATGGAACTAATAGTATGTTACCCCAATTTGTATACAACTGTATTATGTTAGAAAATCAGCCACTTAGTAAATACAGTCTATCTGCTAACTTTAACAATGTCTTTAAAATATATGTTCTTGGAGTTACATAATTGAAAATTTATTTTCCTTCAGAGAAGAACTGAAAGGAGCAGGGCTTACACTTTCATGGTTCTGAACATTTTTTAAGCAATGTTTTTCCAAAGAGTTGCCTCTACCCCAGCCAGCAAATGTAGGCATGCAGGGCACATTCCAGACTAGTAACTCCAGGTGCCTAACTGTAGTAATGAAACATCTACAAAGCATTTATTTGTATTCAACAAAATACTTCAGACAACCTAAATGAGGGAGCTTTGCTACCATACTGTCCTTAAAGTCAAGTAGGAGCTTTTGCAAAGTTACAGAATCTATAGGCCATAGACTGCTCAGAATTCACCTAGATGCAGGCAATGACAGATATTAAGCTCAGGGCTATGTTCTCCCTCTTGCCTTTTGGCAGCTGACTCAGGGATGTCCCCATCAAGTCAATATCCAGACCCTGGAGTCCTCTTCAGGGGATAAGCACTTTAATAATGAGCAATTGAAGCAGCACATTCTACCCAGCGATCTTTCCTGCTGCAGAAATAGGAACAAAGATTTTTCTCAGTTTGAATGTGCGTAAGTTCCGATCACACTTTATGTTTTCTCAGGCTCACCCCATTTAGGCCCTTCTATTTTCAGATGGCTTAGTACTGGAAATATGGATGTCATCAGCCTGCAGCTGGCTTCTTTAATAGACCTCTAAAGGTGCAGATTACAAAATGGGCTAGTCAAGTACTGAAAGAAGGAAAAAGAAAAGGAGTGCAAATTTAGATAGTTTTACATCTAGATCTAGAAACACTTTTCATGGACACTCAAAATTTATATTTTTGCCCTTTCAGCGTAGATTGTTCAAGCCTTGCTGAAATTTGGGACCGGTTTCATAAAGTGGTTCACAACGTCTTTATGGATCAAACTTTACCTTACTTTTACAACAGAATCTCAACAAAAGTTGTTTCAACTTTCATTCTAAACATAACATAAAACTCTTCAGAGACGCTCATACTATCCTTGTGAAAAGCTTTTCTAAGCCCCAAATAACCTGTCACTAATACAGTCCAGGAGACTGTATGAAAAATGTGTATCTAAATACAGTGTGTGGGGGGAGATTACTGGCTATATGAAGTACATCATGTTCCCCTAGAACATAAAACTGTCATATGCTTAATTTTCTAACACACAAGATATAATATGCTGCTAAAGTGTCATACACTGAAACTTGCACAAACATTGCTAGGTCATTACAGGTAATACATTGAATAAAGTGAACACTCATCATACACAAGGTGGTGCTGCTGGGCTAGCACAGTGAATCTCTTGCTGTTTCACTGCACAAACCATTTTGTGAGAGAAAAATCTGACCCATGAAAAGCTTTCTTTTCTGATTTTCCACATTTGCTCTCCACATTTGGGCTGGCAAGGAAATAGTAGTCCTATATCACAGAGATGGTGCAAGTTTGACTTTTGTCTTTGTTTGGCTCTTGAGTATTTTTGACACTGTATTTTCAATCCTATCCTATGTGTCTTTTCCACTAGACCACAAATACCACACAGGTCTGTCAGCAGAATCTCTTAATTCGAATAAACTAAGGTAAAATTTCCAAAGCACCTACATGAATGTCACGAGATACAAATCCCAATGGTCCAAATAATTTTTTTTTTTTTTTTTTTTATAATGAGGTGTAAATTCCTAAGCCACGTGGGCATCTTTGCAAATTTTATTCAGAGGCTCTAATTTAACTCCCTGGAATCAAAACAGGAGACACCTTAAAACACTTCTTGTAATAAGGGTGAAATTCATGCATATGATTTTAATTAGTATTGCCATAAATAAACACTGAGGCCTAAATACGATAAAAGATCCAACAGCAGCAATTTATTTGACACAAAATATTAAAACTAACAAATAAAGAAATGTAGGGTCTGACCATCCAAACCATTTATGCAAATTATGTGTATGTGCAAACGTTACTGAATTCATCAGTTCCATTAAGTAGTGCCAGTTGACACCAGCTGAATTACTTGCCATAAATTTTCAAACTGTAAGGGCTGAGTTCTGTACATTTGTCCTGACGTGAGTTGGAATAATTCTGGAATTTCTTAAGACTCATATCAGCAATACAGTGAAGACAGCCAAATTATTTTTGGCTGTTAAAAATTTTGGCCATTAAAAATGATATAAAAGCAAGAATTAGAATGGCAAGAAACATGCAGAATGGCTCACTATCTGGAAGAGAGTTCTTAGCAACATATCAAGTACAGCAGAGTGAACCTTGAGATATTATGTTCTCTAAAGTATAGGTTTTCCTCTACTATGATGTGCTCTCCCGTGACTCTATACTGTCCCTCCTGCTGAGTAGCTAGCCTGTCCAGAGAGACCTCTATACTCTTTTGAGAGTAGTTAGTTTATTAGACCATGACAGAGAAATTTGTTTGCCGTGTTTTACATAACCATCAAACGGATGTAAGTTATTTATTGTTCTTTGAAGACAAGGAAGTTGTTATACTTAGAGAATGATGACATACACTGGCAAAAATAAAGAGGCGTTCCTTTGCTAGAGAACAAGCTCTATGTTGCCTGCGATCAACTTGACATGACTTGTTTGAAAATTTTATCACAAGGGCTTTCTTCCTTAATTAGGACGGTATAGCTGGTTAGGACACTTACTGTTGTTGCAAAGAGAACTGAGGCCTCTACTGTTTCTACAAATAGATTTCAGCATGAATGGTCAATTTGTGGTCTCAGTTGTGCTGACATAAAAATCTGCAGTAACTCTTTGATGTCAACAGGATTCATTATTTAAACCACTGTTGTTATTCCTAAGTCACATCGTTGGTGATGAGATAAAAATCTGGTTCCTAGTATCTTGACTTTTGTTTAGTTGATTGGTTTACTTCAAAATGTATTTCCCTCCTTCCCTCTTTCCCCCTGAAACCAGACTTTCCCTATGACAGTTCCATTTTACGTTTATACTAGCAAGGCATCTTTCATCACTCAGTCATGTCTGGTCTAATGCTACAAGCTCTCCACATGCATAAACTCCCACACACAGACAATGTGTAATAAAAACAAACTAGTACAGAGTCTGGTGAAGCAGTGTGTATATATAATAAGAAAGATAAAAACTCCTGTTGCTTTTTTTAAGGAGCAGTCATTCTTGTTTTGTGGACTACATTTATTCTTTACAGAAGACATTCCATGGTAACTTACTCGCTTCTCTGAATCACGCCTGCCTTTTTATTTGGTGTGCTTTGACACCGTGTGTTTTTTACAGTGTGCTGTCTGGGTGTTAAATTGCCTGTTGATTCCCATTTTGAAATATTGGCACCTCCCTTTTATTCCTGAAGCAAAGAAGCAATAATAATAAACCTTTTTTTATTCCCCCAGCCTGTGCCTGCCAGATTTTTCATCTGCTGGTGGGCCTTTTTCTACAATTTCTACTGTAAATTTCCATTGTAAGTCCAAACATCCACTGTAGATGGAGCTTTAACTTTTGCCAGGAAGAAGTCCATTCATATAAGCCATACAGATGCCCCAGTGATAAGAGAAGGGAAGACACATGCAAGACAGGTTAGGGAGTGGGATGTTGCCAGCTGCATTTGTGATTTGGTTCATGTTCTCTTTGCATTTGTCTCTAACATAGTAACACAGACAAAACACAGACCCAAGAAAACTTTGTCTGTATCCTGTCTGAAATGCTGAGAAAGGACTGAAGCAATGATCAGAGCTCCCCTTAGAGCAGGGAACCCAAATCTATCCCATATAAAGGAGAGGCAAATTTTCAGCTGGTTTATTGCAAGAAACAGCACAGCTGTCACTAACCAGAACAGCTATTATGAAATGAGTGGAAAAGAATCCTGCAGGCTACAGCCTATGTGAAAATCAAAGGTCAATGGCAAATTCTAATCAGCATAACATTTTTAATGGGATTAATCTTACCCATGTGCATCAGCAGCAGATGCAGGCTTACAAAAGGAAAACTGTAAGTGGCAAAAGGTTAATTATATAGGTACACATCACAGGACTACTTTTAAAAATATTCAGAAAAATACTGCTGTGAAAGAGTAAAATTATATTACTCCTTTACAAGTACAATTTTCCAATTACTCTCCATTCAGTTAGAAGTAAGGTGTCTAAACATGCTCTCCTAAGCTTTACTGGAAAGTCAGAGAGCCATGAGTTGTTGTGTTCTGGGTGACACGACAGTAATCCATGTTAGTACCACCTGTTTCTCTGTCTTCCTTCCTCTTTCCCTCCTTCCTCTTCTCTCTCTGTCCCCTATATGCCCATATCTACCTGCTTATTATCTAGCAGGCTTACCATGTAACACATAGCAGATGAGAATACCCTTAGAGGAAGGGAAATGGATTTAATTTAGAGAGGCAGTTTAATGTCAAGTACCACTACTGCAGGCACCGCAGGATGGGGATCCAGAACAGCCCAGCAGGCAGAGCAGGGTTGCATGGGGCTTGTTTTTAAGGTGAAGCTGAAAAGACTTAAAAATTTTGGTCTTCTCCAGTTTTTAAATCCCAGAATGAACACAGTAAGCCCTGGCCCAAAATGTCTCCAGAATCTAATAAAAACTGACCAGGGCTTGCTCTTCCTTTTCTGAAAATAACAGTGCTTGCCTTTTGCAAATTGCTTGCTAGTTGGTGTGTGCTTGCCTACAATGGGAGAACTGGATTAAGTTTTGCCTTCACTCCCAGGCAGCTCAAATCCGTATCTTCTATCCACAGAGGACAAGGAAGATAGAGACTATCTTAGAGCCAAGGCATAGTCTCTCTGCCTTGTTGTGCCACACTGCAGATAGCTTGGTCAAGGAGAGGAAGAGCAATCTGTAGCTTAGTGGTAAAGGGGCTGTCCAAAGATGATGACTTGGGCTACAGTCACAGCTCCATGAATTGCCCATAAATTTTTATTAGCTAAAACACTGCACCAGTCCCAAGACTAGCACTCACTGCTCCTCCACAGTGTCACTGCACATAAGGGCCCAAAAGAGGTCCCTGTTGTTGTAGCTGAGGTCTTAGAGCCTATCCTTCCAATAACACATCTGCATTCACCCACTGCTTTTAGAGCAACAGCCCTGGTATTCCCCTTGAAGGGACTTGATGTTTACTCCCAGTTTATGGTGAGGTGATCCAAACAAATACCCACACCTCTGTAGGGAATGCTGTAGTCACCAATAGTATATAAATTTAGCTTACAGCCATCTACATTTTTAATAGACTTTTTAATAAATTGTAGCCAGCTGGAGCAAGTCCTTCAGGTGAACAGGCTGTCTGAAACAATAGCTCTTCCCCACCTACTGCCTTCTATTGGGGTGCATGTATCTATATTTATGTCTGTAACATGCTGGCAATATTAATTAACCCTGTATAAACCATTTATAGGTGTTGCTTTTATGTAAAAGTGTCATCTGAAATGCAAATACAGGTTTATCATCCTCGACTGCACTCCTGGCTCACAGCAGCTGGTACCTCAAAATTCAGATTGGCAGGTGGCCTCCTTGTAAGCACACCAGAGCATGGTCCCACATTTAAGATCATTCAGGCCATACAGTGGTAGGTTTTCAAGCCAGTTCCAGGAGGCTTAGTGTCAGACTAATAGGCTCTGTGTGCAACAGGTACATTCATTAAGGGTGTCAGTGCATAGTGAAGTTATATGGTGGGAGCACTGTATTAGGAGAAGGATCTGTATAATTACAGACAATCCATTATTCTAAATGCACTTTTGTCTGGAAAACCCCTAATCTTCCGAGATTGTTTAATGTCATCAGTAGTGCCTATTTCATCTTTAATTACAATTATCACTACTCTTTTTAACTCACATTTCTCAGAAGCAGAAAAAGTCCTATGAATTAAAAGAAACACACTTTCTTACCGTGAAATGCATTCTCTGTCTTGTTACACCATTCAAAGCATGTAGAATCTGTGATGAAAATGGATCTTTCCCTCAGAGCCTCAAATGAGACACAGTATCAACTTATTTCTTATCTATTACTTATGTACATAGTGGAATATCTTATCAATGATCCACTTTAAATCACCTTAGTCTTCTGGAATCCTCTTTATTCAGATTATTAGACAAACATGACAGAAAATAGAAGAAAGCCTTTCTCAAATCCTTCTTTGATCTACTTTCAAAACCAGTTTACAATAAGTTAGCTCCAGATTGATTTCAGAAGTTAATCATCAAATAGACAAACAACATCAGTCAATACTGTGTATCAGAAAAACTCCCAGATCTAATGTATAAAAAGACTGAGAGTTCAGAAATATTCTCATTTCTTCACTATTTGACATTATGAATCATAAATCAAAATCATAAATCATAGTCATAAATAAATCATCAAACATAATTTCCCTTTCTAAATAGGAAACTATTTTATTATAGGATTTTTAGGACAGAGCTTGCACAGCTTTGAATATATACTGGGAGACTTCAAGTTCCCTTTAAAAATGTTGCTTTTGTTTCTGCTTTGTTTTTCTTCTCCTGCGGTACCAATTAGAGTAAGTCAACTTTTCCTCTTCATGGCAGACAGAGTCAGTGTATTTTCAATATGTCATCTAACCTGGTTTGTTGGCCAAAAGTCTGCAAATGTAATGGCACCAGCTTCAATCAGATCATTTTGCACAAATCTTAAGAGTACTTGATATATGTTTAGATTATGATGGTTTGTATGAGCAGGATCTGTGACCCTGTGGTGTTTTAATACACCAGCAGCATCTGCAATGTATCATTATTGAAGAAAAAGCAGTTCACATCATGAAGAGTTATCTTAACAACAACAGATTGTGCACTGCAGTAATGTGGCATTATGTTGAGATAATGAGATGTCAGAGACTTCATCCAGCCACCTTAATATTGTACTAGTGAACTCCCAGCTTTAAGCACCGGTCAAGCTTTCAGTGCACATCTGTGAGACAATTTCTTTGGCTCAGTTTTAAATAAAGATAAGGGCTTTTCTTCTACCTGTGTTCTCTGTTTGCTTATCTGCCTAGCTAATAGGGCCAGAACTGCTCTATTCAAACTCTCGACATTCTCTCTCTGAATGGAGATGGTCTACCAGAAGGAAGAAAGTCCTACATTACCACAAAATCATGCGGAATGACACTTGTAGCATCCCTTAGTTGGTGGCATGGTAATCAGCATGCAATAAGAAGTAAAGTAGAACAGAATTGTATTTTAGTATCTCATTATCACATCCCAAGCACAGACTGGGCTCAGTTGTGCCTAATGTCTGTGTGGTTCTTAATAAGGAAACCAAGAAGAACCTCCATCATGGCTAGACATATTTCAAACTTTTTAATGTTGATACAGTGTGTGTACAGCAATCCCTTATGCTTGATCTATCAGAGCACTTGTACATGGCAATGCTTGGCCTCACACTGCCTGACACTGCCTACCTCAATACCTCAAGGAGCCCTCAACCTTGTATTGGTGTCCAGGCTTCCCGGGCAAACTATGAATACATCTTGGATTCTATGAGTAGGATCTCTCTTAGCTGGCAGCTAACAAGATGAAACAAGAAAGGTTACAGGGAGGAATGTGGGTCCCCAGGACTTGGAGTCCAGCTATGGGAACCCATCTCTTTGCAACCCAACAGGAATCAGCACATTCTCCAGTCCCTGTTCACAAAACAGCTGAAAGACAAGAAGATGTCATAATATTAACCCAAGATGTGAGGCATCCAGCAGGCTGTCTGGCTGCTGACCAGTAGGATCAGAATGGATACTAATGGATAAAATGGATCCAGCACCATTCTTTTCCAAATGGCATGGCATGATTCCTGGGGTCACAGCTAAACTCTCCAGCCCTTCCAAAGACAGGGATTTCCACATCCAAACTTTCTGTGGGAATGGTCTCTGGATGGTGCTAACACTCAGACTGTGCCCAGGTGTTTTCCAGAACTGTGCTGGCTAGCCAAAACCGTGCTAGGAATGTGCAGACATTTTAGCCTGGCTCAATTTAGTATGTCAGTACAGATGCAACCCAAATGGCCAGGCATTCTGGGTGGGCTAATCCAAAACTTTTGCTGCTAATGCTGATCCACTGCCATGGACAGTTAAATGTTATATGGGTCAAAGAGAAGGAACATGCAGACCTTGGAGCCTCACTTTGGAAGACTCACATGGGCAGCCTGGTTTACACCCCCTCTCTCCTTTAAAGTTTATATGACTATGAGATTAATATTACATGCAACTATTTCATATTAAATATTTATCTTAGCTAGGGCTAGAACTCAGATCTCACCTTTGCTAGATGGGCATTCTGACCACTATCACTTTACGTCTTGATACAAAAACAGAAGAGAGAAAGCGTGGGCAATTCCATGCCCTAAACGTGCAGACTCTAAATAGGGCTACTGAATATATATGCAGTACTTCTGAGGCAAACTGAAGTACACCTGTGAGTCTTAGACAGGGGAATGAAAGTTTAAGTCGCATAAATCTAGGAAGAGGGTGGGCATTATTAGAATTTATCACTACTGCATTTTCTGTAATACAGTAATTAATGAAGAGTCTTGTGCCTCAATGAAGGTGAATACATTGGCATGACCTCTAAAAATACAGCCTCTGTCTTGCAAGGTATTATTAGTATCTCATACTAATTCTGCGTTCCTTTCCTATGTCACATGCTCCCTACACATCTTTACCATTGCTGACATGTAAGCAAAATAAACTCTCCAATAAGAATGTTCATTTTTGCCATTGTATTTTTTCATACACAGAGAAGCATCGATCTATGACAAAATAACTTATTCTGGATGAAGGGAAATCAACACAACAACAGAGGTAAGAGCTGATTCTCCAAGAGAGAGCACTGTTTGTCTTCTCTACCCACTAATGACTTAGCTCAGCCAAATGATGAAATGATGACTATCCCTCCTGGCCTCAGACCCTGGAAATGTAAAGGTGCAGAATATAGAAAACTAAATGCTAAGAGTTTCATAGCACACACACATATGGCAGATTTGCTAATCACTGAATTTTTATTGCAGTGATTTATGGAACAAGAAGTAACTGTATGTCTTCTTTATAGTTCCCTATCTTTCATATAGATCTTTAGTAGAACAGCTTTTCCCACAGGAAGTTTGCCAGTGGGATGTACAGAGCTCAGATAATCATTTATGGCTATCTGCTTCTTACTACTTACACAGGATGGTGTCAAAGTTTACGATGCAATTTGATTTGTAAGGTAATGCCTCACTGATGAGCAGTAGCTGCTCACCTGCAGCACCAGCAAGTCACAGAGCTGTAGATGACTTGCTATAGGGCAGAGGAAGGGTTTCCAAATAAAATCTGCCACCTCTCTCTCAGTAGGAAGTCCCTGATACCGCTTTTGAGAGAGAAAAAAACATTTTGTCCTGTGTTTTTCTGGAGAAAGAATCAGGTTGTGGTGCCTAGCCTGGGATGTGGTGACCAGAATTTCTTAATCCTTATGAGTCTTGATGTTGTGGTCTGTGTTTTCTTGTCCACAAAAGATTTCTGAGAAAAACTGATTAAGTCAATAAGCTCAGATCCACTACATGGGATGCTGTACCTCCACAGAAAAATGTTTCAGGACCCAAGATGGAAAAAAAGTTTGAAAATCTACTCTTCCAAGGAACTGTATAAGATAAGTCTGGCCCACAGGACTGGTCTTAGTCTCCTATCTGTGATTCTTCATTCCAGCCACAGTTTGGGGGACTGGAGATTGTGGGGCTGATCACAGCCCAGTGGAATAAAAGGAAACTTTATCTCTGACTTCTATGTATGCGGTGGGCCTTATGTCTTTTTCAGCCATAATTCACAAGCTTTCCAGTCTTGTATTTCAGGCAGCATTCTTCAGTCCATGTTCAGCTGAACATCCTGAGTTTATGAGCATTTAGTAATTGCTTTGTTGGAAGCTTCCTTTTTTTATTTTTAAATATACAGTGAGGACTCCAGTTATTAAAACAGGAGTACTATATTGCAACAACATAAATGACAGCAGTGTCACTCACAACACAAGGTGTTGCCGACACCACTCCTGTCACAACCTTCTACCTTGGGGCAGTTGTCTAATAGATAATGTTTATGGGGCCATCCTCGTGTTAATAATACAATACCCTCTAATACTGGCAGGTTTTTGTACATTTATTCTAACTACAGTTTATAGGTCTTTTTCATTTGATGTTTTATAGGCAAAGTGCTTGGGAAGTTCTCCAAGCAGACTTTTCAGTAATTTCACCCAACATTTTAAATACACACACATCTCTGTTAATTTATAATATTATTATTAAATCACAGTTACTTATTGCTTAATGACAATATAAATATCTTCTTATGCTGCCTTTTCCTTAAAAAAATCAGTGGTAATCTTCATGACTTCTTACAAGATGAGATGAACTTCATTGAAACAGCTATCCTCTTTCTGTGAGTATTGTATTTCATGGTATCCATCTAACTTTCATTTCTAGACAGAAAAGTTCAAACTAGACAGAATTCTGTGAGCTTTCTGTTCTTATGCTAAATTCATTCAGCTGACTGGATGTTCTAGCATATTTCAGGTAGGAGCTGTAGGATAAATGCAGCAATAATAGGACAATCTGCAATTCGTAGGCATTTTGAAAGGTCCCTAATTCCTTCTGTTTCAGACTCTTTCATGAAAATTGCAGATATAACTATTCTTTATGGGCTTTCTATTGTGAATAAAAATGACTTGAAGGGTAAGATGGGTTTTCTAATAGAACCCAATAAATGTAATTTTGGTACTTGATTACCTTGGGAATTAACTAGAAGGAATCAGTACATAGCTGTATTCTAATGTGCTTCCTAACACATGATCAATACTTCTGAGAAGATCTAGGCAAGACTCACAAAGATATTTATGCCCTAAGCTCCATTGCTTTAACCAGGGATCAGAGAATGAAATAGGAATTCACTACTTCTGGATTTTTTATGGATCTGACTTATAGCCCTGGGTATTTTGGAAGAAGTCTGTGGATAGGAAGGGGAAGTCCATGTCTTACAGTGTCCAGAATTAGACACTGAACATCCCCATTAACATGACTTTTCATCCTTTGAGATCCCTTCAACATCAAAGGCCAATGCTGTTCTCTTTCACAATCACCTGTCACAAGCCCAACTCTTAAGTGTGCTGTTACTCGTTACCAGCAAAAATACATTGCCAACAATTTAAGGCATTTTCAAAATGGCCACACAGTAGAGGAAATATGGGTAATAGTTATTGCCTTGCTACTTGTGAAAGTTAGGGTTGTCAATGACCTGTTGCTTTTAACAAATAGTACTGCTGATTTAGAGGTTGTCTTTAGAAACAGCATTTTGGGTAGACCTCCCAAAACCACATTATGGACTTCCAAAGTGTGATTAGCTAATGTCATGCAAAAGAGAATTTCACGTGCCTGTTTTTCAGGCATAGTTGGTGTTGGGGCATTGATACTATGATTAAATGCAAATTCTAGCAGTGAAAAAAAATTCAGATGACATTTTTGAGTGGCATTTATTTACTGTGGTATCTGTGAGCAATCAGCTAGGCTTATACTGCACTCTTCTGTGTGAATCAGTGTGCTTATTCAGCCTGAATAATTAGAAACATCAACCTTTGTCCAGTCTATGCCAGCTGAACTCAAAGTAGCACTTAAAAACACATTTCCTTAATTAGAATGTTTCCTAATTAAACCCTAAATATTTGCAGGTCTTATCAGACTCCAATATAAATATTAATGAGGTGAAGCTTGTGAATGCATGGAATTTTGGAAAGCAGTTGTGACTTTCAAATTACCCAGTTCACTAGCTGGTATGCAGTATTGATGTGTTCATTTGCAGACACTTCTCCTGAGTTTTCAGAGTTATTTCTGCCACTGATAAACCTTCAGAGGCTGAGACCTTATGAGCTCTGCAGCTTATGTTATATAAATCTTTCACATTCTTGCTCAGCCTTACCTTAAGCCCATTACTAAAATGTGAGGTTACTGTGCTGTCTCAAGATTACTTTTCATGATCTACTCAGAGTAAAATGCAAAATCCTGAAATACTAATGCCAAAGTTTTCCTAGTTATGTCTGAATGAATCTAGCAGCACTTGGCTTAAAATACAAAGCACACAAACACATAAAATCATGGTGTTCTCTGAACCATTAAGTTGCTGAGTTCCTAGGGCACATTATATCATTATCTGTTTTCCTATTATTTTAAACAGGAGAGAGGAAAATAAAATCTATAATATGGAAAGCCAAAGGTATTTATGGTGGATGAGAAAGCCCTTCTGCTTGAATTCCCTCTTTTTGTTTTCCCCAAGAACTGGGGAGGGAAGAAGGTACACTGCAGTCACAATCCAGCAGATACTGTCATCTCATCTGTTTTTTTTCTGTACTGTCTGAAGCAAACACACACACACGCAAAAAAGAGCAAACCTGATTTAGTGTAACTGTGATCCAGTTTCTATACATTGTTGATTCCAGAGGTAGCACTCTAAAATATCACATAGCTCACATTGGCAATCTGTGATGTGGCATGAGCTCACATTGTTAGTCATGAGTCAGTTCTGTTCCCATGAAATCGTACCTTCTTACAGACCCACATTCAGATACGTGAACTATGGGCGAGCATCACGTGCTGCTGAAAACATGCTGTGAACCTCTCCAAAGTCCAGAACTTTGTAAGTCCCACCTGGATATACAGATTTAACCACATCCCCCAAGCACAAACAGAGCTGCAGTGTGACATTTGGCACCTAGAGAGCCCAATCTGCCAGCAGGAACCTTGCTCCCCCATTGCCTCTGCCCTCAATTCCACCACTTCTGATGTCCCCTTCTCTCTGGGGCCCCCTCCCACGCTGCTCCCCTAACCTTGCAGTGCCTCTTTTTGAGGGGAAGCACCTCTGAGCCTCCCTGCCCCTCCCAGAGGATCACTTGGGGCAGGGCCATCTTGCCCCTAATGTCTCTGCTATTTCTGCAGGTAGGTGATGCAAAAAATGGAGGCAGAGTCTTCAGAGATGGAGGACCAAGGTCTAAATACATTTGTCCTAAGTTTAGGCACCTCAGAAAGATAATTGCCACAGGCCTCTGTAGCCAACAGAGAGAAACAAGCAGCTCCAGAGGGGGAGTTAATTGACCGGAAAGAGAGGAAGCCTGAATTTAAGCAGGGGATTTAATCATGTAATCTATGAAAGAATTTGGCTTTATGTGCTGTAGGAACTATTAAATAAACTTCTTAAAAGGTCAGTTTGTTTTTATCCTTAGCCTGAATAGATTAAAAATTATAATTTATAGGTAAGTTGTCCTAGCAGTCGATTGACTGGGGATTTCTTTGGGATATCAGATCACAGTAAGGTACATGCAGTTTGGTCTGTGGATGTTTTATCAAAAAAAAAGTATGCAAATGGAGAGTAATAAATGGAAACCGCTGGCATGAACCTTGGAATTAACTTTGAAAATGTCCAACATTCTGTTTTATTTCACTTTGTTTAATACCCTTCTAATAAAAGAATCTATTAATTTATTTTAGAGAATAGGATGAAGCCAGTTGTCCTGTTGAACATATGCTGGCCACAGTCAACTGCTTAACATTATGATAGTAAATCACAATAATTTTTCAAGCAACTTAACATGCCATATCTACAACCTCCAGCCTGTATTAATATGATAGCAGTATGGAAGTTATCTAAAAAATTAAACCACCTAAAAAGTCTGTCATAAAATTCTGGAGCTCTAAAAATCTTACCAAATTATAAAAAAATAAATATCAGACAAAGAAAAAATTCATTTAAACAAATATTTTCACAGAATCATTGCACAGACCCTGGTAGTCTCAAAAGGATGTGAGAAGGCATGAGTATGGGGCTCAGACGCAAAAGCTGCATACTTTTTGCACATACAATTTGAGCTGCAGTAGCTCTTGTTTATATTCCATGACCATAGCCCATGCATGGTAACTTGATCTAGTTTAGCCTACAATGAAAGGTTTTGAACTAAGTCTATTTATTGCATATTTGCCCTGAGCCAAGAATGTGCCCCAGGAGGCATACAGGTGGTTCAATGGGTGCACAGTAACTTCAGACCTGGGTCTGAACTCTCAGTCTTTTGGAAAATACATGGATCTTTTGCTGGCAACAGTGAATGTGAAGATCTCCTCAGGTGAAGCCCTCACAGCTTCCAGCAGCTGCTGCTTTTAAAAGGTTCTCAAAGATCAGAGGCAAGTGTGGCAAATATGTCACTGATGAGAGGCATCTTGAGAAACAATATGTGCCTTATCTAAGTCAAAAAGTATTTGTCAATACAAAAGTTCTGCCAGTGCTATTCTGGATACTCACCCAAGGCGAATTTGTGCCAGTACAGCCTTAGTGGAAGGAGATCTTTTCTTGTCTTTTGTACCTTAAAAAACAATGCAAGGCTGATCATTGCTGTCTCAGTTAACACATAAGAAATTGTAAGGTTACGTGTACAGAATCGTTTATGCTGTGAGGGACTCAGAAGATTGTCAGATTCAAATCTCTGCTCCTAATGGATCTAGTTTAGATCAGGTTGCTGAGGGCCTTGCCCAGTCAAGTTTTGAGTGTGTCCAAGGACGGACATCCCACAGCCTGACTAGCATGTTCTGGTGTTTGACTACACTCATGGTACAAAATACACCCTACTATCTAATCAGAATTTCTCTTGCTGCAGCTTGTGCTCATTGCCTCTCGTCCTGTTACCATGCATTTCCAAGCAGAGTCTCGCTCTGTCTTCTCTACAGACTCCCAGACTCTGCAGACAACAGTAAGACCTCCCCCCACCCCTTAACTTTCTCTTGTTAAGACCAAACAAATCCAGTTCTCTTAGCTTCTCTTGATAATCACAGGTTCCCATTGGCGTAAAATCAGAAACTGTCAAAATAGCCTGTTGGCTGTAGTCGGCAGTTGGGCATAGTAACATGCCATTCCCTATAGCAGCTGTAATTTCTTCTCAGCACCACCCTCCTTTAAGCAAGATGTCCCTGCAGTCAATGGATGTTTCTCCAGAGGATGGAGAGTGAAAATAATTCAGCCAAGCCAAAAACAAGCAACCAGCAAGACAAAAAGCAGGTATAAATAAAAAAGAAATATCCAGCTGCCATTAGACACAGTCCCATTTCAGCTGGGGTCTCCATCAGGTCAGTGCTTCCGTCGTAAGTCTGTCCAAGTGGTTTCAGCTTACACGTGCATGTTGCGGTCACAAGGAATAAAAACATAGCTGGGGTTTGTCTGAGTAAAAGGAAGCCTCCCGTACCAGGGTTCATTCCTCTGCTCTTCTGTTCAAACACACACACACACATACACACACCTGCCAGGTTTTCTACCATATTTTTTTTCCCCAGGCACAGCAAGGACAAGTTGTTGAGGCAGTCAGAAAGCCAGTAACGACTTCCCTGCTCTTGGGCTGGTTTTATGTTTATCTCTGTGGACCTGAGGACACAGAGGCTGCTGGAGGGTGAATGCAAGGGGCTGGCACACAGCCAGTTAAATCAGCTCCTTATCACCTTGGATATCACCTTATCCCCCCAATCAGGGGAAACACAGTCAGGTCCTTTTTCTCTGATGCCACTAGGATCCACTGCATTTAATTTAGACAAAGCTAAGGCTATCAGGCTGGCAATACCATTCTCCATGGGTTTATACAGCTGGCAAAGAAGGGGAAGTCTGCAGCAGGTGTTTGACATTCAGCATCAGTAAACAACTATTTTAATACTGAAAGCAATAAGAACCTTTTTATACTAATAACCAAGCAAGTTAACGCAGTGCTAAAAGCTCTTGAGTGATGTCCCAAGGAAGCGTCATGAAGATCTGCCATAATCCTGGATGCCTGTCCCCATCTGGCAGCAGCCCATTTGTCTCTGGTTGTCCCACCAAGCCACAGGGCGGGCTGCCCCAAGGCAGCCCTAGCCCTAGCCCCAGCCCCAGCCGCAGCTGTGCTGGCTGCCCCTGCCCTGCACAGCCCGGAGCCTCCCAGATCTGCCGCTCACCCATGAAGTTGGGTAAGCACAAGAGCCCTTTGCAAGTGTTGGTGAGGAGATCAGCTGACTGGGAGCCAAATCACTTCCACTTTAAATTTTAGCAAGTGTTTCACCAGTTGCTTTCTATAAGAAGATTTGTCTACAGGGCTTTAACCTAAAATGAAAGGGATTGATTTCAGGCTTTTTTCAGTTTATGACTAGCCTTTATTTGTAACTGAATTCCTACCAAGCAAATGAATAACAGAGCAAGACAATGTGTTTTGCTGACATGTTCGTGAATGAATTCCATGTAGCTGGCAACACAGTATCTGAAAACCTCAAAAGTTAATGCATCTTCCAGATCTTCAAATCTGATTTTCCCCTAAAACTTGTATCACCTCCTTAACCAAACTTGTTAACCTTTAAGTGTCTTACTTTAAACCAGATACTATAATAAATAATAGATTTAAGGATTATAAAATAGGCAACAAACCCCAAAACAGTAATTTCCTTACATAGGAGAATACAAAATCACCTTTAACAATACAGATCTCTCATTACTGGTCTGCTAAAATGTGCATCTAGATTTTATGTCACATGGAATGGTAAAGTGAACTGACATCACGTATGTGATGTAAAGTGAATTATCATCAAGACAGAATTATCATGAAGATAATAGAGTAGATTAACATAGGCAGCAACAGACATGTGTCCCATGCAAGTCTGCCTTCCACCAATATCTGCCTTCCAGAATAATTTTCCATGCCCAACAAACAAGCAGTCCTGGTGGGTGCAGGTGCTGGAGTTACCCTTTTGGTTCTCAAATATATCTTTTTGTGACCAGCAGCTCTGATATCCCAATAGCTGAGAAAAACAGTCCTGACACCGACCCACTGTAATGTTTTTTCCCCCTCTTTTAGTCTGTAAAGCAATTTAGGAAAAAGTTTCCCAAAGTACTGTAATAGCTGGTGATTTTCAGTGAGGGTTGTTTGGCAAAAGGACAGGTTTTTAAGTAGGCACCTAACAAGATTTTCAAAAGTGCCCAGACACCACACTCTCCAAGATGTCCTTGGAAGATAGACATCCAAGGTTCTGAGCATTTGGAAAGTGAGACTTTGGTGTCACTCAAATACTTTGAAAAATACTTTTCTCCATTACCCCCTCTCAAACCTCCAGCTTCCAAATGGCTCTGGGGCACCCCTTGGCATAAGATTTTTGGATCTTTTTTTTTTTTTTTTTTTAATTGAATTCCAAAAAGCAGATGACATAATCTTCTTTCAGGTACACATTATACTAATTCATCCCTTGTCTTCCACAGTTTTTTCACTATGTTGATTTCTTGAATCTCTGTTTGTGAAATCTTGGCTTTGCTAAACTCAAAGAGAATATTTTCACTGATTTGTAGGCAACAGAATTTCAGCCAGTGTATCTATTTGACACTTGACTCAATCTCAGCTGTGCTTCCCAGATATTATCAAAGTTTTCAGCTGCTGCTTCCATCAGATTAGGAGAGAAATAGGAATAGGAGATGTATAAATACCCAAAGTGATGCAGCTTTAAAGAATTGCAAGCATACAACCCACATCTGAGTGTTGCATATTTAAAATGGGAAAGCTCACATTTGGAACTGGATCACTGAGAATGCCTTGCCTATATTTCATGCCTGACTTTCATTTAAAGGACTGTTTTGTTAGAATTTGCAATGAAGCATTATTATTATTATTATTTATATAGCTCAAGTGTTTAGCAACACTAATAATTGAGCAGGACTCTGCTGTGATAAATGCAACACAAAGACAGATAGGAAAGAGCTTAGATCTAGCCCATGGATTTTCGAAAGCAGAGGGCAACATGGTCACACTGTGGGGTAGACAAATTATTTTCATAACAGTATTTCTGTGTGCATACAGGTAGAGTAAGACTGTTGGCGAAAGAGCAAAAGGACTGTATTGCAGCCATTGAGAAATGAGGTGTCTGTGCCTAGAGAGTAGTTTTAGATATTTGAATGGAGAGCAGCAGCCAGATTTAGAGATATTCTGCCAGGACAACCTACAATGTTGAAACATAGCTAGGAGTGAGGGCCTTGAGTGAGATTTGGCTTGGAGAAGTTATCAAGCAACAGGAGTAAATGTTGTCCATAGGGCAACTGAGAAAAAAAAATGGGGAGAAGGACGTGGGAGGAAGACAGAGCTTGGTTTTAGCCATTTTGAGCAAGAGCTGATAATTAAATCTCCAAAGGACTGATCAGGAGACAAACACTGGAGATGTGTTTTCAAAAGGTGAATGCAAATCTAGAGTTGAGGGGTAGTTATCAGACAACAAGTAAGCTACAAAACACGATTTATATCCAAGAAAAATTTGTGCAAAAGTAATAATGTATATTCACTAGAAATTCAATAATTCTATTATACCCTGGAAGTAAATTACCTTGCTGGAATTTATTTTCTGTATTGACTGTTCTTTATTCCTAAGAATAGAAATATGTGTATTTCAGGAATTTTTATACCAATGAAAATGTATCATCTACATCAGAATGAGGTTCTATACTTGTGTCCTGCTGTTGCCAATTTCTATCAGAACAGTTCCTCATCTGATCCTCATTTTCGTATTTTCCGAACTCCAGTGACCATTCAGAGGCTCAAACATCCTATTTGATCAGTAGAACATTGCTCACTAGAAGAAAAACAATTTTACCTAGTTTTATTAGACCTTGCTTCAAAATGAAGATTGTATTTTAGTACCCTTAGCCTCAATAGATATGCTGCTACTGACTGACTTTCCTTTGAGCTGGTAGCCATGCTTTACAAGAAAGCAAAGAAAATAAAATTCTCCTGCTTATATTCATTCATTTTGCAATGAAAAAAAAAGCTATAGCTATCACTTTCCTTTTCCTTTTTAGGAACAGTAACAGGTTTCACCTAGGCATTTTTTACTGAACAGTTTTGTCCAGAAAAAAAAAAATCTTTTGGAAAATCACTATATGGCTTTCAAGAACAATTTGCTGCAAGTTCTCAAGTGGGTGAAGAGACATTTGAGCTGTGTATTGCTCCTCTTGAGCAAGCTTTTTACCTGGATTCATGCAGTTGCCTCAGAAGCAGCCACAGGCATTTTCTTTGAAACATTTCTTTCATGTTTCTTGATAAGATCTGACTCCGGATTTTTAATTGTTAGTATTTGGCAGCAGACAATCTCTTTGAAATTTCATTATTAGCATACAAGCCACATGCAAAATTGTCAGCTCAGCCTGCTCTGTCTACCTCTCAAAACACCAAGTAAATATTTTATAGGGAACTATTCACAGAGACGTAGATGCCAAAATCCATCTCAGCTAGCAAGCAAGGTCAAAGGGTGAGTCTTCTGTAACTATTTCAGAACTTGAGCATTGCAGTTGCAAAGCCACATTGCCGAAGGTGAATGGCAGGTCTCATGATGTCAGTTCCCTTCCAGTCCATCACAGAACAGCTGATCGAACCCATTTCAGCTGCATGTTCATGCTTTACATCTGCACATGCTGATCACAAATTTAATATGTGATGAGTAACAGGCAGGCTATCTACTGCCACTGCTAAACTGGGCTGATTAATATGGAACAATGCGGGATACTGCCAATGCTGACAGGCTGACACAAACAAGTAGCCTATCATTCAGCTGAACCAAGCCACCTTTGCAGATGGCCATATATATTTTTGCAACCTATCAGAAAGATCACAGATCATTTGCAGACTGCTGTAGTTCCAGAAATGACAAACACATGATGAGGAAATGGGTAGTTATATAGCTGAGCGTGTATGTAACACATAACTATGCATTAAATCACCAACCAGATGCTCAGTGAAATCATTTATAGTATACATAACCATTGCCCAGAGTGTATGTGTGGGTGTATATAAATAAATCATAAAGTTACAGAAAGATTAACTTTAGAAAGGACCTCTGGAGGTGAACAAGCCCAGTCACCTGCTTAAAGCAGGGCCAACTTCAAAATTAGATCAGGTTGCCCAGGGCCTTGCAAACTTGCAAACTGAGGTTTTCAAATCATCAGGGATGCAGATTTCACAACATCTTTATGTAATCTGTTCAATATTTAGCCATTGTAAACACTTTTTCCCTTATATCCAAACAGGGTTTTCTCTTGCTGCAACTTGTAACTATAGGCTCTCAATCTTTCACTTTACACCTCCATCATGCCCCTTCAGGAGGTAGAAGACTGCATCTGAATCAGATTTTCCCTCGGCCTACTTTTCTTCAGATTAAACAAAATCATTTCCCTCAGCATCTCCTCACACACATCACGTGCTTCAGCTTCTGACCAGCCTGCTGCTGGACTCTGTCCAGTTTGTCAAACAGCTATTGCAAAGAGAGGAACCATTGTAGGGCACATCAGGTTCCTGCTGCTGGACAGTGAAGCCCCTCTTGTTATTTGTGGCCAAGCGTATAGCAGCGTTAATGCCACTTGCCCTTTACCCAGTTCCCTGGAAAAGGAAACTTGGGCAGTGGTTGGGTTGTTGGGTTGAGTTCATGGCTGTAACAGTCAAAGGTCTGCAGCGATGAGGCAGCACATGGCACAAAGTTTGTGCTCACTCTACAACCATCACTGAACCACTGAGAAAGGTGCATCTTTTATCCCTGAAGCATGTCCTAAACAGAGTGTGTGTTAAAACCAGCATCTAGGCTGCTGTGGATTTCACAGAGTCCACACAACAGTTGGGCTGATTTGAGACAGCCTAGAGTCTATCTGATGAGAAATAACATCCTATTTTAGCTACAGCTACATCTGGTGCTGTTAATGCCCAACAGATAAATTAAATTTAATTATATTCTGAATTTTTTAACTCCTCAAGGGAGTGTAAAATGAATCCAGTTGTGTTTGCTATATGTGCCAGGTCTCATGACACAGGTGACCCCTGGACCAGGCATTTGTTTAGGATTTGTAGCTTTCTGAGGAGAGGTGGAGAGGAAAACTATTAGCTGCTGATAGAAGAACATGCAGAGAGCTGTAATATTACAAATACTTTTCAGATCTTTGTACAAACCAGGAAGGGATTTTTTTCTTCCTGAATTTCAGCAATAAAGCAAAGTGATGACAACATGTACCCAACTGCCAGACCTATGCTCAAAATCAAACTCCCTCCTCACAAAGTTAACAAAGGAATTAACACACGGTGAGATCAAACTCTGATCTGATGTGTATTGTGGGTATAGAAAAGCTTGAGCCTTTTCTGACATGTCATATTCAGCTGTTTTCTCAGGCTATCTGTGCTTCTCTGAAACTCTTGGCAGATGTGCCACAATTCTGCATCCTGAGAGTTAACTGAGTGATAACTATCATTGAGCTGGAGAAGGTGATCCTTTATGGAGCATTTTGCCCCTGTCCAGTCTCTGTATGGCATCTGCCTCACAGATGCCATCCATCAAACATATCTTAGGCACCTGCCTTAGGTTTGATAAGCTATGTCCTGGAAGTTCCTGCAGAGAACAGGGGGAGCCTAAAGTAGTTAGTGTAGACAAGGGCGAGTGATTCGGCTGCCTACACTTAGGCATCTAATTCAGATAGATGCTCTAGGTAATCTGAGACAACCCCATAAGGCCAGCAGATGTGACACAGGACCTACAGGGTGCTTGTGATCTTCTTGAGCAGAAGCCAGGCCAGTCAGGACACCTAGAGCATCTCAGGTGGCACTAAGCACTTTTGTGTAGGCAGCTGAATCTCATCTTGGGTAGCACACAACTTACAGACTGCAGCACTTGGGTGTGGATGTCTACACACAGCTGTCATGTGTGAGTGGGTATCAACAGCTATGCATACAGGCAGTAAATACCTGTTTAGGAGTGACTGAATTGAGCCTTAGGTGCTGAACATGTAGGCAGCTGCAGGGAGGCAATGTGAACCCCATGCTCAGTTAGTGCTGGCCATTCCAGGAAGATCATAGGTCTGACTCCGCATCTCACCAAGCACCTCCAGCCCTTTCCAGGAAGCAAGCAGCTACTGCCTCCTGCACCAGGGCCTGGAAGAGTGAGTTACTCAGAAGTCTGACTTATCTCTGTGTCAGCTTGTTGGGGATGCTGAGAAAGCTCAGACATGCGTAGAATGAATCCCTGTTGAAAGCCAGAAAGAAGAAAAACAGTCATTGCCACTGGTGTGGATTTACTGATCCTCATAGATAGCTTCAAAGCCTGATGCTGCCTGAACACATCTGCTCTGTTGCCAAAATGGAATTGACAGTTCTTGACCTTCTTTAATCCTTTAGGTTTAACTTTATTTATACTTCATTAAATTTAATGGCTTCCAGCAGTCATGGGCAATCATGCCTTACTCTCTTTACAGTTTTTTTTAAGTGCAAGGACTCTCTCTCTGTCCCATTGTCACTAGCCTTCCAGTCCCAAAGGCTCCTCAGAAGGATCATTACTTTTGACTTCAGTCAGAGCCACTCATATTAGCCACAGTGTGGAAAAACACAAAGTAGCTCCAATCAGTTTATCCTGCATGGATCAGCATTTGTTTTTTTAATGGACTCTCATGCTTGACTAGTCGTCCTTCTCACTGACTATCCATGAATAATATATCTTGCTTGAACTAGGTGAGATGAATTCCCAGCCACATTCAGTCATCATCTACCTGCTTCATGCCTGTGGAATACAAAACATGCCAAGTTATTTTTAGCTATTTGAGACCGGGAATGATAAATATATTCATGCAGAGAGACTCATGATTCATTTGCTGTGATTACCTATTTTAAGGGCTGGTGTGTGTGTGGGGGGGGAATTGCTATTATTAAATAAAGTATTGTTGAGTAAAAGGGAAGTCAATACCGAAAGCATCTTGCATTGATAGCACATAAGAAACTGCCACTAGGCCTTTAATCATTCAGCACTTAAGAGCCTGCATGCCGAGTCTCTAGCCTGAGCTTTCCTGAGTCTGAAAAGCCTTCAGCATAGTCAAGGCCCTGCTCCTGGGAGGTAGTGCCTGGTGCCACTCCTCGAGGATATCTTGATTAACTATTCAGCCAGTGTGAGTGGATCCACTTATTTCTATAGCAGAGACCAGGTGTTGAAGGGATGGTAACAAGAATACTAGAAACCACTCTCCTCTGAGAGACTGAAAAGGGTGATGCCGTGCTTCTGTCCTTTTAGGGGTAGGCTGGGAAGTGTAATGGAAATCTGAAGATCATCTAATCTTTCAGTTTTTCTGCAGCTTTCAGTTTCTCTTCCTTTGTTATAGATCAACAAGGATGTTTTCAGGAGAAGAATGCCCTTTCCTTTATAAGCTAGTCAGCTACATTTTTCCGTTACTTTTCCGAGGGCCAACATTAGATTCACCCTATATTTCACTTGCCAGTAAGTGGGCTGGAGACAGTAGAAGTGTTGTAAAGGCCTCTGATTTATTACTATTTATTATTATTTGTAGATTCTCCCAGTTCAGGAACTACAAAAGACACCAGAAATGTTGCCTTCACAGGGCTTCCTCCTTGCAAACCCTGCCACAGGCTGGGACTGGAGCCTCCAGCATGCTACAGAAAAGGCACAATGGCTCAGATAATATCTATGGCTTGCAAAGCACCCTAGGGATTACCAAAATAATGCCAAGAGAAAGGCTATAGTTCACAAAGTGTAGGTCACAAATGTGGCTACAATCTCTCTTTTTGCCCTTATTCATGAACTGCAAGTTCTGTGCTGAGTATCTCAGGGGAAAAAAGAATATCATAAATAAAGGATTATGATGATGGAGGAGGAATAAAGGAGAAGAATGGATGAATTCTTGAGCAAGTTTTTTCCTATTAGAGTGTGATGAAAGTCTGCTGCGGGCACAAACACCCACGTGGCATTCAGTTTTTTCAGGTCTGTAGAAGACATTCTACTCAAATAACAATGGTGGAGATGAAAACTGTGATTGCTTCATTAAAAATATGAACATGTCTTGAATGTGAATCATTTCCAATTCACAGCACTGCTTCAAAAACCAGGGGGCAGCTATGGTGAAGTACCACGTGCAGTGCAGCATGGCTCCGGGGAATGCAGCAGGTACCAGTGCAGTGGCAGAGACAGGGTTAGCTATGCAGAGGGGGAAGAAACCAAAGGCAGTCCCTTGGCTGTGATAGACTGGAGTGGTTTTGCTTTTTCTGGAATGGTAGGGACATCTGTGGGATGAATGAAGACTGTGGCTGGGGTAAGCTGGAGCCTTTGAATAGGGCAGCTCCACTGGATACTTCCAACCTAGTAAAACAAATGTGCCCAGGACTATGCTCTGCCACTGAGGCCAGCTGACAACCTTTCTCACCTTTCCAGGCACGATGGTCACACATCTGCCTATGCTAACTCCATACTGCTCATGCACCGTTTGGGAGAGCACTAGCTGGCTCAAACCAAAGCCATGCCAAGGTCTCTTGACAATTTAATGCTATGGGAGACAGATTTACAGTGCCTGGTACACTCCCTGGCACTGCTCCCACTCCTAGCCACTGCAGCCGTGGTATGGGTTCAGGAGTCCTGCTAAACATGGACCACAAGGGCCATATGTGAATCTCCTGGTTGGGAATGGGCAAAGGTCAGCCTGCCTCAGTCTGGGCTGCAGCTGCCCCTCATAGCTGGCAGCCTCTAAAAGAAACTACGGGATAATGAATTTCAAGACAAACTACTAACAATTTCTTTAATTAGAGCACCTCCTGGGGAGCTGAAAAGGAAAGGGATATAAATCAACATGGTATTTGGCACAGATGTCTAAACACAAGTGTCAGCCCTACATGCTGCACTTCTGTTCCCAGCACAGCAAGGCTCATGCAGATGGCAACATCCACACAGTCCCAGAGCACTTGAGGCCCTTAAAGAGGTGTGCCTGACAGCAGTGCTCTCCTGGCATCATACACCTGATCCTACCTATATTCATTCACAGCCATGCCCCATTTCCTTACCAATGTCCCTGCCTCATTACCAGGATGCCCATACTAAAAGGCAGTGACAGGGAAGACGGTAGCTGCATGCAAGGAGGGAGGACTTGGCAAGTTGAACAGCAAAACGTTTTGCAAAACATTTTCCGTCTGGCTGTGCTGCTAACAGATCTAGAAGTTAAAGGTAGAACTACCTTAATATTATTGCAAGACATTTTCAGATTATCAATAAGTAAGGAGATGTAATCTGTAAGCATACTAACCTAAATCACCTGTGTGAGGCCACTTTGTTTTTTTGCCTGCTTTCTCACCCTGTGTCCTATCAACTCTGAAGCATCCACCAAGTCAAACAGACAGATATCTGCGGGGGACAGGGGTCCACACCCTTTGTACCAACCTATCTTTATCTTTTCAAAAGATAGTTCACACTGGAAACTACAGAAAGTGTTAGAGGCAGCTGTGTGAACTTTATGGATGGTATCATTACTCATTCACTCCAAACTTGGAGTCTCTTTTCTGTAGCTAAATGTAAGTGATCATTATTTTGATAGGCTCTGCCAGTTACTAGCAGCATAGAACTCTTTCATCTTTGAGGATCTCACTCGTTGTATGATCAAAGGCATTTCAACTTCAAATTAAGAACATTCATTACTAACACTCTCTAATTCAAGTCATATAGGTTCAGGAGAACTTTTGCAGGGAAAAATAAATTGACTAGTTTATATACTGTGTTACCACACAAGAGGATTCACTCAGTCTTAATGTGCCTCTGAAACCTCTGATTTATCTGGTCTATCTGCATCTAGTTTTACAGGTAGAATAATGTTGTTGTTTTTGTATTATATTTGCAGGCAATTTTCTTAGTTTTACTGATGCTATGATGTGCTTGGTGCTGGGAAATTCTGGCTCTATTAGAGTCTAAATTTCAGCATAAATTAATATGATTTCTCTAATAACAGTTAATGAGATCTGACAAAGTAAACCCAAAATACACTGGGAAATACTATGACAGGAGAAAGTATGTCTGAAATAAACTTCAGTGCTACATGGACATACTCATTCAGACTTTTGGCAGGGTGAATTTGTTTGTGCTGCATTACTTGTTCCCATGGCTAAACTGCTGTACTGGGCATAGCTGACACAAAACCAGTCTAGCTATCTGTACACTGTACTGCAATGTGCAAGACGGGTGGATCCAAAGGAATAAATTCACTCAGATAAAATTAAATTAATTTTATAGAGACCCCAACTGAAAAGCTATTTATAGGAGAAAAGATTAAAAAAAAAAAACAACTTGGAGTTTGTGAGAAAGAGATTAAGTGGTACCATGTTGGAAACTTGCACGGGAGGAGCCGACGGAGGGAAGACCCAGACGCTCAATATGAGTGATCAGCGTACTTCAACTTTATTAGGCGTGGTCTTTCTTTATATAGTATAGGACTAATCAGGCTCATACATATTGCAAAAGCTGAGCTCCTTATTGGTAACAGCAATTTGGTTTACCCAGCAACTTCTGCATTACATCACCCGCAAGTTCCCAGGACTAATCATTGATAACACCTTGGAGCCAAGGACAATGTGTCCTTGGCTCTAGCTGTTTTTACTCTCATACGGGACTTGGCTCACATCAACTGTGTGCGATATGCACTTAGTTCTGCTTCCTTTAGTAGTTCAATCTTCACATGACCTCTGCCCTCAAGCCAGTCCTCCACAATTCCCCCGTTTTTATTTTGTGCGAGAAAGACTTTTTTAGTTAATTGTTCAAGCTTTTGTGTTAAGCAGCTAAAAATCACTCTTACAACAATTAAAACTAATACAATTATGAATAGAATACGTAGCCCTTCTTTGATCAAGCTCAAAATCCAGGTACTCACATTACCAAACATCTTTCTAAACAGATCATCAAACCAATTATACTGTACGGTGATTCTCTGGGTGTGGTCCTTTAGCCATTTCAATTGCTCATGGATTGACTGTCCATGATCAGAAAGATTAAAACAACACATTCCTTCAAAATCTTCACACCCGTGTCCCTGTGCTAAAAGCAGAAAGTCTATAGCTGCTCTATTTTGCAACACTGCATGTCTCAGGCTATCCATATCCTGTGACATTTCAGAGAGAATTTGTGTAGTAACATTTGATTGTTTAACAGCCCAACAAGCAAGTTTATTTAGATTAGACATGGCATGCGCAACTGCAACGTTAGGAGCTAAAGCTGCGGCGAAAAACCTTTCCGCAGGCCCCCATAATTCTACATCATCAACACAATCTGAACCTAGTTTTTTCAATTCACGCTTGCCTCGACGATTCTCACTTCTTCTATGTTTGATTGCTGCAGTCAGATTTGACCAACGCTGATCATGTAAGTCAGGGGCGAAGAGTGTCCTAATGAGTTCGGCCAGCGTTGCATCTTCATGGAGGGCTATGGTAAAGAAACAGTCCTTTAAATCTATGATTAGCAGGTGCCAGCCTTCTGGGATCATTGCTGGGCTGGGTAACCCCGGTTGTAAAGCACCCATGTAAAAGTCTGTATTTGCCGGATTTTTTCTTGATCACAAATATTGGGGTATTCCAAGGGCTGGTAGATAATCTTAGATGACCTTGTTTGTACTGTTGCACTTCCAGTGGAACCAAAAGCACCATAGCCTCGTGGTTGCTCTTTCGCTGGTGCCACCCCTTCAGTCAGGTGGGGAAGCGGAATAAGTTGCATCTACTGCTGTTGCCAAGTCCAGTCCGAGACTCCCTCTGGTGGCTGGTCGAAGACAAAGGGGTTCATGGCGTTCGGAGTGGAGCTGGGCGCCGGCTGAGGTGGTTGTGTTAACTGCGGGGGTTGCTGAGTTGTTGTGGTGAAGGCCGCCTTTTGTGTCGTCGCGGGGCGGCTCGTCCCGCTTCTCTGGGCGTTTCCCGAGCCAGCCTTCCAGCAAGCCGCTCCATCATGTTTGCTGCTTTTGCAGTTGGGACACCATACTCTACTAGCTTGGCATTCTCTGCGAAGATGACCAACAATGCCGCATCGGTAACAGCGTGCCGATCGTCGATCAGGGGGGGTATTTCCGCCGGGGTTTTGCAAAGGAGCAAGGGCAGCGAATACCTGACTTTGATTCTGTTGCATATTATCCCGCAACGCCTGTGCTTGCTCTCTCATGCTCTCTCCTAATTGTTTCACTGCCTCTACTAGCATAGCTTGCGGTCCTACAGGTACCTGCGCCATTCTTTCTAGCCCCTCCTCAATAGTCCATGTTCCCGGGAGCGTGGCTAAAATACTACGCGTTGAAGGGTTACTATTCTGTATTGCACATTGTTTCAAGATAGTCCCTTTCAGATAATCTGGTACCCCTGCTGCTTGTATAGCATTGGCTACTCTGTCAATAAATAAGCCGAAAGGCTCTTCCCGGCCCTGCTTTATTCCCATATAAGATGGGATACCCCCTTTTTTTTTTTCTTTCTTTTTTTTTCTTTTTTTTTTTCTTTTTTTTTTTTTTTTTTCAAACTGCTTTTATTAGTGGTTTCTGACCATTAATATCATAGAGAAAAACTTATTTCACATTGATAGCCTGAGATGGGTGTCCTCAGATAACTGTGGCCAAAGGAAGAGGAGAAGGAGGAGAGGAGAAAAAGGGGGGGGGGGGAGAGAGAGGGGGGGAGAGAGAGAGGGGGGAGAGAGAGAGGGGGGAGAGAGAGGGGGGGGAGAGAGGGGGGGAGAGGGGGGGGGGAGAGAGGAGGGGGGGGGAGGGGGGGGAGGCGCTGAGGGAGGAGGGGGGATCTGCCGCATGGTCAATGTTGCTCCTTTTGGCAGGCCTGTGTTCCCAGACCCTCCCTGGGCAATATTAAAGGTTCGGATTGAGGGGGGTGATGGGTATGGGAACACAGGGGACACCTCTGCATGCGGGGGTTCCTTGAACCCATCGGGGCTTCCCAAACGCTCCGTGGCGGCGGCAGCTACTTTTTTTTTTTTTTTTTTTTTTTTCCTTTTTTTTCTTTTTTTTTCTTTTTTTTACTTTTTTCTCTTTTTTTCTTTTTTTTTTTTTTTTTTTTTTTGAGGTGCGAGAGCATTAGTAACTGCCCTCCACGGCTTCATCAGCTTTTTTGCTGTCTTGTTGTCACTTATTACTTCATCAAACAACTTGTCCCCAAATTTTTTCCATTCAGTTTGTTCGAACATGGTATCTGGGTTAACAAAACACCCCTTAGCCACTCCGTAAGCTAATAGCCCTGGGAGTTCCTTATAACATTCTATACCTTGAGTACCTCGCTTTTCTAAAAAGCATCTTAATAAATAATAAGCCGCTTGTCGCTCCGTGGTTACTCACGTACCGTTGCAACCTTTGCAAGACCTGCGGCGAGACTTTCTGGCAGGACCCCGTCTCGTCCTGGGCACGGACCCCCTTTGTTTGTGTCCTCTCCACCTCCTCTGTAGCTCTGGCACGTAGACCCCCTTTTGTGTCTCGTCGCCTTTAGCACAGCAGGACCAGCTGTCTCTAGCACTCTGTCGACTCCTGAGTTTTTAATCACCGAGTCCCTGACCGGCAGGGTCCCTGTTCGGGCGCCATTTGTTGGAAACTTGCACGGGAGGAGCCGACGGAGGGAAGACCCAGACGCTCAATATGAGTGATCAGCGTACTTCAACTTTATTAGGCGTGGTCTTTCTTTATATAGTATAGGACTAATCAGGCTCATACATATTGCAAAAGCTGAGCTCCTTATTGGTAACAGCAATTTGGTTTACCCAGCAACTTCTGCATTACATCACCCGCAAGTTCCCAGGACTAATCATTGATAACACCTTGGAGCCAAGGACAATGTGTCCTTGGCTCTAGCTGTTTTTACTCTCATACGGGACTTGGCTCACATCAACTGTGTGCGATATGCACTTAGTTCTGCTTCCTTTAGTTGTTCAATCTTCACATGACCTCTGCCCTCAAGCCAGTCCTCCACAGTACCAGCCCTATTTTTCTGATGTTATGGGAGATTCTGTATGTGATCTATAGAAATTTGGTCTCTGTGTTAAAAGTGGGAGAGCCTTCGTGTAGGACTGAATTGGTCGTGGGGGACAGGTGCTCTGTGGCATTGTGCTTCTGCAAAATGGCGATACCCAGGGAAGGTCGGCCTTGGCATGTAATTCCCAGAGGTGCAGCATGCCATCTTCAGTCAGGCACTCCCCAGGGTGGACTTCCATGGGCTGCTGCCCCACGCGGCCTCCATCAAGTCACAGACTCATCCCAGAGTTTTACATTTGTCTTAAGCCTTTGCCTGAAGATTGCTGAAATTTTCTGCCACATGCTAGTCACAAAAAATCTGCCACTTCACTTTTGAAATGATGAATCAGGTTAACTCCTTAGTTTGGAGCTCACTGAATCTGTTGGCCCTTACTGGAGATTTTTCTTTATATAGGGCATGATTTTTCTCTGCAGATGAAATGATGTCATACCTTTACACCACTGGCTTTCAAAATATGTTATAAAAGTGATTATTACTAATTTCGTTGTCTTGGTGGGGTGGCTTTGAGGAGAAAAAGAAATTACAGAGAGGAGAAATAACTTTCCAGTGCCAGCCAATAGGTGCTTGGGAACCTAGCAAGGAAACCCAAGCTGCTTCAGTTTTTCCCTTGTGCTATCCACAGACCCTCTATCTCTATACCCTCATGTGCTTGCATATACAGTGGCAAATGTCATAAAAAGGTGACCAAGGAGTATGTATGTTTTCTCTCCTCTTTTGAGAAAATATATCACAAACAGTAAAATGCACTTTTGATTGTTGCAAGTGCTTTTCAGATCTATAAAAAAAAAAAGAAGCAAGAACTCTTTTGGAGGCTTCTTTAAATGGTAAATACTCCCTAATTTCCTCATTTCTTCTAGCAGAATGGTAATGTGTCATTTCCTAGCTCTGCCTGTTATAAGAACAGAATAATAAAGGGTCTTTTTTGCTCTTAAATCAGCAGACAATTATTTTGGCAGTGTGTTACCTATTACAATGCAAGCACAGAATATTTCAGAAGCTATTCAGTGTTTTAGTGGAAAGGAGGCAAAATGCTAGTATCTGTCAGTTCAGAACTGCAACTTTCTCTGTCTGGAAGAGGCACATGAACAAAATTGAATATTTGCCCCAGTGAATGGGGACAGGAATTTAGATCACCTTAGTTCTACTCTAGTCAATGATTCCTTGCCCTCGTCCTACCCTTTCCCTTTGCAGTCATCTTCAGTTCAGTTGCAGCGGTAATTTCCTCTGGGTGGAAACCAACTCTGACATGTCAATGTTCTGCAAAATAAATGTTTTAGTCTCAGCGACCTGAAGCTGCTCTCATATTACGAAAGCCTGACATCATGTCTGAATGCCAAGGTACCCTTCCCTGCCTGCATCCATCTTCTCTGGCTGCCCTCTGGAGCAGGGACCTGCAGAAGGAAGCGTAACTTGATGCACCCTTCTTCTGTCTCCCAACAGACACAACGTTGGACTGATGGATCTGTTTCCTTTTCTCTTTCTGGCCGGGTGTAAGAGTGAGGCGGGTGCACCTCCAGGACTTCCAGCAGGAACAGATATACAAAGACAATGCACACTGTGGTCGATATGGAGCGTTTGTTACCCCTGCATCTGAGCGGGGGTTCCCCAGTGATTTCCAGGTCGAGGCAATAATGAAGTGGGAGACACCGCTGAGCATCAGTCTAGGGTGAGGAAAGCTGCGGGGGGTACTAGATGAGGTTTTTATGTACTATACACATGCTTAGTAAGCATATTGAGTTCATTGTTATTCTCGATTCAAAGCCCAGGTGCAGTGCCACCCTGGCACAGGCTCAACCACGTGACTATGGGTCAACATGCCCTGTTGATGCTCCTTTTCCCACAGAACAGTCTGGCTAGCTTCCTTCACCTATCTCCTCGATATTCTTCCACATTTTCCCACACACCAGGAACCAATAAGTCTCAATGCCAGGAAGCCATTACCACATCACATGTTAGTATCTGCTCAGCAGTACTGGAGACTTGAGATGCTCCTGTGCGCTCTGATTTGGACACAGCAGAAGTGCTGACATTGCTCTTACTAATTCTGAAAATCCCACATGCAGGCAGAAACCTCTGCTTTGGAGGACATCTTTTACCCCAGGCATACTAGAAGCTCAGTACTAGATTTGGTTAAGCAGGCCTCAAAATCCCCTACCAGTGAGAGATGTTTAATTGAAGTTATCCAGGTAAATAGAACACCTCTATAGGTGCATCTTTTTCCTTAAGGATTTGAGGTTCCAAACATTGTTCATGGTTACCTCAGCATTTTTGATAAACATGATTTGAAAATAGTTAGCCGAATTTATGACATTTGCACAGCTGCCTATTAGGAGACTGTGGATCCATATAGGCATTCATCTTGAAGTAAAGATGCCTTTATCTCAGTCCCTTGTTAGCCTCAGGAATAATGCCACTGAAGTCAATTGAATTGCATCTGCGTAAAACCAGCATAAGCAAAATCAAGCATAGAATGCAAAATAGTGTGATTCACTAGCTGAGGGAAAAGAAGAATGTGTCAGGCATAAAAACCAATAAGGGACTAAGTACAATGCAGAGATACCAGAACTGATTTGGATCACAGGAGCAATCTACCATAGCAAATTGGCCAGAAACGAGCTCTGTGCTATTCTGACTCTGCTGTGTCCAGGGTCCAGTAACCTTGTTTAGGGCAAGCCTGCGAATCCCTGCATAAGCTACTGCAACAGATATGCCATAACAGGAGTATGAAGTGAAGCAAGCCTCCCTCCCTCTCTTTCTCTCTCTCTCTCTCTCTCTCCTTCCAAGGTGGGATTCAGGTCTTGATTTTTCTTTTTTTTCTTTTTCTTTTTTTTTTTTGTACATGAAGGCAGTATGGATGATAGGAAAACACACACTCCAGTCTCTAGAGAATGTGTTTTAGAGCACCTGCCAGAGTTTCTTCTGACCTAAATAGTAAAAAATAATAAAATAGGACTAATAATCTGCACTGCACAAGACTATGGTCAGGTTGAAAATATCTATGTTTTCAGGCATTCTCATGAGGATAATAATATACGAAGTAAGAGAAACAGAGAGAGAACACAGCTTCTCATATCTTTCATTATATGAAGCTCTGACATTTTCCACTAAGTTTCTAATGATCTGATTTTCAAATATTTATGTTTACTTTTAATGCCAGACGTGGATTTTGGAACAGCTCATTCTCAAATAAGCCTGAAATTGCCTCATAAAATAAATAGTTATATAATTTAACTCTGCATTTCCCTGAAATTTTTGATAAATTCTGCATAAAAGCTAGATTTTTTTTGAAAAGTTTAGAACTGGTTTGCTTTTGAAAGATAGAAATCCTCTCCACTTATTAAGGACTTCAACAGCACGTGTGTTCCAGTGATGGATTCCAGTGCTACACCAGGGCATTACCAAATCACAGCATTCTGATAATGGATTAGTACTGTAAGTCATTGGTACTTAAGTGCAGATTTCCCTTTATGAAAATGAAGGTGTGATATATTACTTCAAAATCCAAGAAGGATGTGCTAGTTGTGATTGAAAGTAAGGGAGGAATAAAGCCCCTTGCACCATGCTAATACTTTCTGATATACCTTTAAAGCAAATTTCTTTGTTTAGTAAGTCTCCAAAAGTTGTCGGTTTCCCTGAAGATATAATAATCATAAAACAGAGCCAAGAGAAGAAACACTCTAAAGAAAACTATACTGCTCTAAGCTGACATTGCTCATATTTTTTACAAGAGTAGGGACCTAAAATATAGGACCATTGCCTACTCACATATGAAAAAGATACACTAATTTTCATATCTTCAGTTTACCATAATCAGTTTTACTGATTTTTATCTCTGTGCCCTTAAACAAAAACCTGTTCCCAGCATACAGAACTCTAGGGAAAGATGGCTCCTGACCCCAGTATGTGGTAAAGCAACACAGAGTGCTTGTGGTTACTCTCTCCACAACCAGTAACATGTATGCGCATCTCTCATGTGGTGGTTGAACAAACATTGCTTTCATTTTAAGTAAACATCTCTTAATCTGCTGTAGGAATCCCTCCCTCCCCCCATCCAGACTGTGTATTTAACAAAGAAACATGAGAGAACACTTCAAAGGCAGTGAGAGAAAATGACTGAAATGATCATCTTTGTGGTTCACCCTATTAAAATGCAACCTTTTACTGGTTATCTGGATTCTTTTTACCTGTCTTGAATCTCCATCCTTCTTGCCTTCATCCGCCCCCAGGTTTGAAGCAGGGCCACCCTCTGGCATGTGGGGAGCTGTGCCTGCCAGCCCAACGACATCTGAGCTTGCCATACGCTTCTTGCAATGTGCTGTCACACTTCCATAGGGCTGCATGGCTAGGCCAGCAAGCCTTCCCTTCACATTGTTCACTTCATGTATTTGAGGCTTTACGTTTCGAGCCTTTAATCTCTAGCCACAGTTCAGCAGCTAAGTTTTCTTCCTGGTTCATTTTCATTAAACATTAAAATCCACTAGCCTTTATTCAGTGAAAAAGCCAGCAGGACAGTGCAACTTTGTTGGACTAAATATTTTCATAGGAGACTTCCCTCAGAAGACTGAGTGTAGAAAAAAAGATCAAGGCTCATTAGTAGTCCAGAGGGTTGTATTAACGGCTGACAAAGACACTTGATGAGTAACTGGGAAATTGTTATCTCATGCTGATATGACCCTAATTGGACTATGTGCTTATCTTGCACTACTTAACTTGAGGAATAGCACAGGGAATTAGAATCAGACCGATTTTCTCAAAAAGATAAAAATGTATCTCTGTAAGATTCAAGTCTGGCCCTCTTCCTTCAAGCTTGAGGTGATTTTAAAGGCACACATTCCCTGAGGCTGGAGAAATAGCAAGTGTCTTTTGTAAGAAAGAATATCTTTATTATTGTATAAAAGGAGCCGCTCACTACATCTGTACAGATGACTGAATCGTAAGCAGAGAAATGGACTCTACCATTGACAACAGACTGGTCACTCAAATAAACCAGCACTGTTATGCCGAAAGTTTTGCAGTAAACAGCTGGTGTGCCTTGATCCCTAGGCTATAACAGGACTTAGAAAAGCTGGTGGAAGTGGTAGCTTCCCTTCTGGCTAAATGTAAGATGGAATTATGTTCTTTTTTGCTTATGGAATCTGAATGGATGAGCAGCCACTGTAGCCATGAAAGGCTGAGCAAGAAGTATTTCAGGGAGAATAGAAAGAACTTCCTTGAGCACCAAATGCAGATCCAGGGGTTAAGAACTGGCTGAATTAAACTGTGAGCAGGAAAGCAGAGGGGTCACCAGAAGCTGTCAAGAGACAGTGGGATAATCCTTGGAAGAGGATCCAAAGGAGATGGCACAATGGAACTCCTTCAGGTAAAACACTGGCTGCAAAAGTTAGCTCAGAACTGGAGAGCAAAAAAAGCTATTGCTGCTTGGTTCTATCATATTCAGGGGAAAAGGGGTATTTTTTACAAACTTATATACCTTCACAAAGAAATACTTGACTGCTATTACCCTCTCTACAGAAAGAATCAGGCAGAACCTACATACTGAATAACTACAAAAGCTGAAAAGCTACAGCATCATAAAACTTTGTAATGTCTGTGCATGTTGGCGATTATTATAGTATTAGCTTTTGTGTCTTCTACACATGCCTTTGATTCCACAGCTTCAGAAACTACATAAGCATGGCAGCCAGGAAAGCAGACATACTTAGGCCTGTATGCAGCTTGACAAAGAGTACTGGTGTCAGATTTTAGTTTGTATAAATCAGCATCATTCTATTAAAATTAATGGAGCTACACAGCTTTGCACCAGTTGAAGATATAGACCATTAATTTGGGGTTTTGAACGGAGAGAACAATCTTTCGATACAAAAGCTGCCATGCCAGGGCTTTTTTTTTTACTGCTTTTTAGTATTTCAGAAGCATAATGTCAGGAAAAAATATTTTATGCAATAACCCACATACTGTCTATGCACTACTATGAAACATTAGGACACTACTGGACAATGCCATTTTTTCTATAGTAATCAAAATAGGTGTCTAGTCTTAAGGAAGGAAAATACCTTAAGGAAGACACTTAAGTCCAATTCTACAATGAAGTCCTTCTGTCTGCCATAATAGATACATTTTTAAACTTATCTATATGCAGAGCTCCTTTTTAACCATGCAAGGAGTTAACCACAGAGACTGTAGGGACTCTCTCTCTGTGATTTTTTTACTGAAGAGCTATGTTTTCAGAGGCAAACTCTGTTGGTATCTTCTTGAGGATACTGAGGCTTTGCAGACAGAATCTGCTTTGATGTTGCACCAAAGAGAAATCTGTTACACAAAGAAAGAGGAACACTACATTATAATGTGTGGCCCATCAATACTATGATACTTGTCTGTTCCTTACCGATTGTATCCAAAAGGTCCTTTTTGAAAACTTCCCCATGCTTGCTTTCCTTCTGTATTAAGAATCAAGAAGTTGAGTCCAGAAATAGTGCAGCGACAAGGTAAAAAAGGTACACAAAACCCTGAGTATCAGCAATTGGCCTTATGAATGAGACTGTGAAATGTTGCAAAAAATGAAAATAATCAATGATTTTGTATTTGATGGATTTGTGTGTGGAAAATTTTGCTGATAAAGAATTAAGCTAAAACATGACACAAGGGCCAATTTTGTTCCCAAGATATTAAAAAAAAAAAAAAAAAAAAAGAAAAAAGATATGGGAGCACATACGTCCTAGGTCTTTCTGGCCTACTAGTTCAAGATTAGTCTTCTGTATGGATTTCAGGACAGTTCATTAAATAGTTGATGTCCATCTGCCACCTTTTTACCATATTTCAAAGTCATATAATGCAATGCTTTAAAAGAACAACTGAGCATATTTATATTTCAAAAGAGAGAACTTCACAGGGTGGTATTAACTATATGCAAGACCCATGTGAAATGCCAGCACCCTATTCTTTTTATCCAGATCAGTGGAATAGTCTAATTAATTTGGCAGAATTCTTGGGTCCTTGATTATAACATCTGTTCTGCTGTGGAATGATCCAGCACAACCATCTGTCTTTCATCACGAAAAGTAAGTAGATGAGGGAAGATTTAATATTTTTTGACAGCAAAGGATAAGCATGAACACGATATCATATTTAAAGCCATGTTCTTTAGACCTTCAAGGTTAACTGCTGGAGTTATGCATAGAACAACACATTGGATTGGGGAGGGATAGTCTGTGCCAGAACATTATTAGAGAAGAACGAGCAGAAAATGCACTCTACTAGAGCACACATGGTTCATTGCAATTTTTGTCTTTACTAGTAAATCAGCATCAATCTCAATATTATGCTTGGGACATTCCTTTTTGAATCTCTCTCAAGCCAAATGTAATCCTAAATGTGGTCTTCACTGTGAAATTCACCAACAGATCAATATCAATGGAAAAAGTGAAAGAAACGCATCTTCCTGCTCTTCTGTCATGATAGCTATGACAGCACTGCCCCCTCCCCACACCTCTTCAGGGTACAGAGGACTTCTGTCAGCTTAAATAATGTTGTTCTGAGACACAGCTTTACCTCTACCTGTTTAGAGTGTTTTTCCCATAGCTGCCAAGGTTGCAGTGCCCAGAACAGCTGGATGCCTGATGGGAGAGGACATGCCTCAGAGACAAGCCTGTGCTGCTCATATCAGCATCCTTCTGCAATGGCCTTTACTTTGGCTCCCTCATCTTCAGGCACAAGCAGTCATGAGTTCAATTTGATGCGGAAGTCAGTAGATGTGATTTGGTAGACTACATCAAAATGAAAAAGTGTGTTTATCTCTTCTTTTAGATATTTGAATCCTGATTTTCAGAAGCTATCAAGATGCAACATTTCCAGTGGGCAACTGTAGCTTGTTCTCTGCCTGGAACATTTCCTTTGTAAAATTATTGGTGCAAAGTATCTCTGTGACTGAAATGAAAACTTCTGCAGTCTGTAGGGCTAACTTCCAGTTGGAGTCATTAATTTCACTGATGAAAAGTGTTGAATATTCAAGGGGCAGTAGTGCCAAAGAGAGGCATTCAACATTTATTTCATTACTTCCAGATCCATACTGGGGGCTGATAGCATATATATAACACATTGGACATAAAGAAATTGCATCTTATTCTGCCTGTCCATTAAAGATGAACAGTGGCATTAGCAAGAGCACCTCACATGAATAATAGCATCTTCTTATCATATAGTACTAGTGACAACCAGTGCTCAAGACACTGGGCCATGATGCTAAAACAACAGGTAAATCTGAGGTTAAGGTGTGGCAAAGCAATTCTGCATTGCTCACTGGTACATCGGTATCCAGTATTAGGTACTGATAAGAGAGAAAGACCTATGGCTAGTTTTGTTCATAGATTAAGTACTGTAACTAGTTCCACAGGAATATAGTTCCTGTATCCTCCATGCATCTTTCTGCTTTCACACTTAATTTGCTGTAGCTGACAGCTTTATCTATGTAGTTCATTGGTCTTTTTCCCCTGCACCCCATTTCCTTTCCTCACCTCATTTCACATTTTTACCTATTTGTATTTTACTCTCTTATGCTGTGATATTTCCCTAGTTTTGTTGCAGTTTTGGGGGGATGTCTTTATTTGTTTGGCTTTATAAGAATGCTAGCAGTTTACCTCAGCTGCTGCAGGGGAAATGAAATGAGAAGGTGAAGGCGCAGCAGCTTGCCACAGTGTGCACACCTGAAAGCTGATGTTTTTGGACGTCTGCTCAGACATCCATATTCCTGCATGTTGGTCCTAACACAGCAGTTCTAGCAACTGGTTACTGCTGCACAGACTAAAGAGGTGAATGTTATTTGGTATATACTGCACCTTCCTAATCACATTGCACACATCTTTCAAAGCCTATTGAAGTCAGCTTCTGCTGACTTAGAGCAGGCTGCAAGTTTTTCACACTCAGCACTGAGAGATAGTGTACATATGCCCCCTACATGTTCTGCCTCACCTTTTCCTTCTTCTTCCCAAAATGAGGAAGGAGGCATTGCAGGCCTTTCTGCTTGTTAAATTGTTGGGTTAACATTTTGCAGTAATTTGGTTGGTTTGAAAGGCAGCTACAGTAAATGTTTTAGTGGGAACATGCTCCCTTTATTCTCTCCCTCCCTAATGCCTCTGTAAAGCTGTGGTTTGCACAGACTTTAATTAAAAAAGAGGAATTTTGCATGCTTTCCAGCTGGGCTTTCTTGGATTTAATTGTCATTTTAGCTTTTATTTTTATTGATTTTGTAGCAAAACAAATTGGTATAATCCTCCAAGCCAAAATAGATATAATCCTCCAAGCCAGCAGGGAATGTACTAATGGAAAGAGAGTTACAATAGAAATAACCCACTTCACCCTGGCAAATATCTCCATCATTCAACAGGAGCTACCTGCTGTCATCGAGACCAAAATTCCTTTTTTACACAAAACTATTTTGTTTTCCTGAGTTCTACAGTTTTCTAAAACTAATTGAATGACACATTTTTTTGGAGGGAGGGGAGGGAGAAAAGGGCAATAACACTGGTTCCAGTCCAAACTCCAGTGTCATTGCTGACTGCCACAGACTTCAGCAAGAATTAGGTTTAAATGTTTTCTTCATTTGCAGATATTAAAAATCCTCTTTTTCCAAGGTGATAACTGGACCTGAAAAACAAGCTCTATCTGCAGAAGAAGCTGATGTTGGCCTCAGTGGCCCATCTGGCAAGAATAGATGGGCTTCATTAAGGAACATCATCTGACAGTTGACATGTCAAAGCCATGACAAATAAATTGCTAGTGCCCAATGTCAATTATATACACTGCCAGTTCAAATACATATCCTCCTAAGGATGGGGGTGATATACACTGACACCTAGCACATAGCAACAAAGCTTCTGAAGTCGCAAGGAAGGAAAGGTGAAAATACGTGTCAGCTATGGTGGAGCTTGGTCAAGACTATTGGGAAAAGATAGTGCAATACTGACAAAAAGGAAATAAATCTGTTTCTCTAGAGTGTATGAGAGACATTGCATTAGGCTCAGTGAGGAAGATCTTACCAACTAAATTCCCCCCTACAGAAAGGCTTAGGCAGAATTTTGGCACCTAAGTACTAGGCAGCTTTGCGAATTACCGGAAATGCATTCCTTTAACCACTGTGTTTGACTCATGGTTGTATACACACACACATAAAGAGCCACCTATCTACTGGTCTTCTGTTCTCAGTGCTCTTGCAGCTCTGGGTGCCTGATGGCTCAAGTTCATGAGAAGACTACACATTCTCACAATGGCCCAAAGCATGGAGATTGATGATCTGGGTGTGGGATCTGAGCCTGGTTTGGTTAAGGATGACCTAGGCCATAGTATCACATACCTGGACAAATGCTGCAGTCAAAAGATCATTGCTAACAAGAATGAACCTTCAGATAGACACTTATTCCACTTTCAGCAGTTCTAGACGCTGAGAGCCTGGCTGTCACAGGTGACAGCTTGGGCATACATATATACCTGTGTATCAGCATGAAAGGTTTTGGTGTCACTCTAGAGTGATACCTGTTCTCCCCACTGATGGTGGGTGTCTGGATCACCTACATAAGGTTAGATAAATTTTACATAAGGCATAAATTCTAGATGTTGTACCACCTGCTATTGCCACTGAATTTGAAATGAATGAGACCTGAAATTGCGTTTGCAAGGGCCAATAGTTTCTTTTTAGTGCTAGAGAACTAGTAAGAGCCAAAGTACTGTGATATTAGACTGAAATTGGTTAGGGCTTGGACCTCACAAGCAGAGGAGTTCAGCCCATTGTTAGGACTTGAAAGACAATACTGGGAGTGGTGAATAGCCTATGACCTGAAGCTAGGACTACTGCAGTTCATGGTCTCTGCACCGTTGTTATGCCCAAAGTGAGGGTTGGGAGTAGGATGAGGATGAGGGACAGCAGAAGATGAAAATGTAATACTGTCGCTGGATCTTGTATGGCCTGCAGGTCTACTATGAGAGCTGCTGACAGCAGTGTGAATGTTAGATCAGCCTCAGGAAGGGGTTGGAGTTAAGGCAGTGGAAAGTGTCAAAATCAGGATCTAAGCTACCATGAACTGATGATATAAGTTTATTGGCCAATCGTCAAAAACTCAGTATGGTTGGAAGGACTTCTTTCCAGGAGGAACATGAGTCATACATGTTCTAGTGGTAATACTGGAGTCAGATAGAGTTTCAATTAGATTAGATTGGGGTAACAGGGACATAAAGCTCACTGATAGATTTTGCAAGGCCTGTAGAGTTAAGGCAAAGCTTAATACTGACAAATACAAATGACTTATGGTTAATTCCAAGATGAGCTATGGCTAAGACTGGAGATGGGGCTGGACCAACATTACCATAGCAAAAATCTGAAGAGAGAGAGGTTTTTGGCAGGTCATACCAACATTATTGCATGACTTAGGTATTTGGAGCCAGATGTTGCTGATCTATAATATTAAAAGTAGATTTTGATTTACAGCTAGATTAGGCTCTGGACAACAGAAGCTTAAAAGCTAGGTTTACTGCTGGATTAGCATAGCTAACGCAAAGTTAGCATAGCTAGGATGGATGAGGTGAAGGCATTTTAAATGTTGCTAATAGGAGTCACTGGAATGTTAAAGACCAGGTTTGAGAATGGATTTAAGGTAGACATGTAGTGAAAACAGGGCCAGGGAGCTAGGTTAGTTACTGAGTTTTCCAATGGCAGATGATGCTGGCAAGGAGCTTTGTGTTAGGTTAGCTTAATGAAATGTCAGGGTCATTTCGTCATATTTACAGTTGGGACTAGAAGGAGAATTTTTGACATCAAAGAAGACACAGGGTTCTTTCTGGACTCTGCATTGTCCGTCAGAATGTCTGGTTGTGATAACAAACCTTTATGGCATAATGTTACTTCTATGTTTTACAAGGATTGCTAGACTGTGATGTTGGAGGGAAGGTTAGATTTAGCTTTAAAGATTAAGGTTCAGGACAATGGAAATTGAGGAATACAGTTTATAGCTTGATCCCAGGAGAGGTGATAAGAGTGTAGTGAAATGCTTGTCATTGTAGGGTGAAATTAGGACCAGTTTTGGGGACAGCAAGGATCAAGTAGCAAAATTTACCATTGTTACTTGGTATGGTGGATGTTGGCAGCAACAAATGACATCTGCTTAGCACTGATAATAGTCATCAGAATACAGTGTTAAGGATAGGTTTGGTTTAGGGTGAAGGTTCATCAGAGGAAGGGTTGATGTAGTTATGTGAATTATGATACACTCCTAGTACAACATGGCTAGAATGAGGGCTGGGGTCACCAAGAAGCAAACGACAGTCAGTCCAAGGCTCTGCACTATCGTGATAAGGCAAGAGTTAAAGCTGGGGATCAGGTGTGGAAAAGCAGGATGTGAATGTCCTACATTGCACCCTGGGCTAGTGAAAGGTAAGGGAGAACCAGCATGTGGCTGGCTGTGCTTTTCCATGTCAAAGGAGTATGATGCTAATATTGGTTAGAGCTGGCTATGGATTAGAAGATTTTGCTGATGAGATTTATTGCTGCATGCAACATGTCACATGGTTAGGAGGAAGAATATTGTTAAAAGTTGTTCAGAAGTCAAGATTTATAGTTAATTTTCTGTTTTTTTAAGAATCACTTGTTCATGATGTTAGGCTGGAATTCGGTTTCAGGACCAAATTGTCTAAAAAGGCAGAATCATTGCCTGATACTGCAGGGTTAGGAAACTCGTGCTGGCAAGGCAAAATGGTTACCTGTGATTTTTATTGTCTTTGACTGTATCAGGGACAAGCTTGAAGCTAGGGCTTAGTCAGAGTTACAGTTACATTCATAACCAACGGAAAGTGGCTGATGAGTTAGATTTCATCCATGATGCAGCAAGCACCAAGGGGCACAGTTGGGTGCTAAATGTTGGTTACAGCGAGACAAATATTCAGAGTCAGAGAAAGGCCACTTCACTGTGATATGGTGGTCACTGGGATAAAATGAGGACTAACTCAGGTAGGATCAAATAGCATAGAATAATTTTGCAGTTGCAGGGGTCACTAGACTATGGTTTTAAAGTTAGTTTTAACATTTGGAATAAGGTTAGGACTCAGTTTTGTTGCTGGTAGAGGTCCCTAGTGCATTATTTGAGGTTAGGAACTGGCTTGTGACAACTGAGGTTGAACAGCAGCACGTGTTGGTGTGCACTGAATCCCTTGGACTACACAAAGGCTATAATCCCGAATAACACCTGCCCTCAGTTTAATCCTGGGGCCCTGTTAACTAAACTACTTTACCCTTCCTGTCCCTTATCCTGACTGGTTGGAATCTAAAGACTCATTAGATCTTTACCCAAGATGTTAAAGACTTACTATAAGCCTTAAAATATTGAGGCTTTTGAAAAGAGAGTCTAAGAGAGGGGTTTTTTTTTTTTCTTTTCATTTAGGCTGGATTCTGAAAGGCTGTTTGAGCTATAATGGTGACTTGTTTCTTTCAGTAGCATGTCAAAGATACTGGGCATTAAGCCTTCAATGATTTATGGGTACGCTTTTCATTTCAGTCCATAGAGATTATAGCACTGCTTTTTAATGGGATCATTTGAAACTAGTGCTGCTATCACTAGGCCATGGGAAATATGTCTTGATTTGTGTGGGATTTAAGTCAGTATTTTGGATAAAAGGAATTGAAGAACAATTTCCTTGGTGACTCCTCAGAAATCTTGGCAACATAATAAATGGAATGGTGTTAGGCTTGAGTTTGGTAGGTAAAACCAAATAGTAATGTTGCAAGATTAGAAACTGGGAAAACGGGGTTAATGACATGGTACTTAGATTTGAATCCTTGGTCTGTAGCTGAAGGCTATGGTTAAGGACATATTTTGAGAAAGTATACATAGAAGAGCTATTCTGGTTGTTAAGCCCACTAAGGCAGAGCAAGGGGTTAGTTCCCTATGGTTCATAATAGAAGCCCTATATTAGGATAAGGCAAATTTTAGATTCACATTAGAACTTGGATTTGTTTAAACATAGTACATGAATATTTATTTCTGCATTATAAAGCCCAGTGGTTTAACATGAAGAGCTAGTGGTGGCAAGGTTGAAAAATGTTTTAGTCACATGGTATTGACTGAAATCTGTGGTTTTGCAGTTGGATTTTGATTTGGAGCTTAGGTTTGAAATACACTACTAACTCTTGATGGCACCAGCTCACATACTATCCTGATGAACACTACCCCTAACCCTAAAATTAACCGTTATACAGCAGAAGTGCAGGCCTGGACTGTCAAAGCAATAAAACTTACTCTTCAAACTCATCTAGCTTATTCCATCACCTCTTGCAGAGTCTAGAAATCAGGCTAGCTCTTATACTTTGATGTCCTAAACTAAGTCCTAATCCCAAATGTTACTTCAGTCATAATCTACAGATCCCTATCTTCTGCAGAGCTATCCATCAGCCATTCTTCCCTTCTGGCACCAGGCTTCACTCTAGCTCTGTATGACTTCCAAAACACATTAATTATCTGGTGTTATTAATCCCAATGCTAACCCCAAACCTAAACCTGAATCTAATCCACCTCACAAATACAGTCTGGGGAATCTGGGAGCACTTCCAAGGACATTTCTAGGAGATCAGTTCTTAGATCTATGTGTGCTGTGCTGGGCACATTATGATCTCACATCAAGGCTAGGCTTTGACGCACACTAACACACCCCCTTTCTCTCCTTCCCTGTCTGCACTGTGGTCAAGTGGGCTGGACAGCCAAAGAAGATTGTGGCTATACTCTGAATGCAGATGAACAGGCATCCAGGATTTCCATATGTGTAATAAAAACAATTTTAGAAATAGCCTCAGAGCCTTTCACCCATCTTATAAAGAAGAGGTCAGTGCAAGTCCTGCCTCTTGTTTTTGCTCCAGTGTCTTTTCAGTATCTAGTTCTCTCAGACATTTCCAATACTTTCTTTCTGCCTTATAAAGAAAGATTGAATGTTGGGGCGGACAGAATCCAGCCAGATCATGGGAGGAAGGACTGAGTAGCCATATGGACACAAATATGACATAAAGTGCAAAAATCCCAGCATGCCATATTAGCTGCAGGTAATGTAGTGAAGGGCAGGATGAGGACAAGAAAGGAAGTATGAGGAAAAAAAGAAACCCTCTTGATCTTGTTAGTGATTTACAGTCAGATGTTTGCGCTCAGTTCTGCATTCTGATTGTATGCAAAAATGTGAGATGAAATCACTGGGCATTTTCATGGTACAAAGACTGGAAGAAAGACTGGTCACATTGTCTTGGAAATGGTATTCTTTCTCCCAGGATTGAAAGAGGAGAGAAGCTTTTAAAGATAAGCTACATAAACCCAGCCAACATTAGATAGGTACAACTGACAACATGGCTTTCACTGCACTCCTTATTCTGTATGCATAATCAACACCAAAACTTTAATTTCCGTACTTCTTCTCCAACATGTAATTTGCACTGCAAAGATCTAGCCATTGTCAGTCCTTTAGGACCAAAGCAAGAATGGATTTGGGGATCTTCCTGCAAACATCCTATTAATTAACAGCAAAGAAAACTCTTTGACTCTCAACTAAATGGAAATCAGTCCAAGAATAGAAGTTGTGATGAGTTTGTGCTGCTGCAGTTTATCTAGGCTAGATGCTTGCTTGCAGATGAATTAGAAGTATAATCATTATTCACATGGCCTAATGAAGAGTGGGAAAAAGGCATAGAGCACCAATCACCTCTTACCATGAAGAGCCAGTTCCTTCAACTAGTATGTGAAAACAGGGTGAGAGAATCCCAGCAGTGGTAAGGCAACTTGCTGAAGAGTATAGAAGTTGATTCCAACATGGGTGAACCAGAGTGCAGAAGGGAAAATGCCTCATACGGGATACTTTATTGGTGAATATTTCCTAAACATAATAAATTAATAAATGTGTGATTTAGTAAAACAAAATTCTAATATTCATCGTTCTTTCTGCATTGTCTGGGACAAATGACTACTGCATAGCTAATGTGGAGAATACTCAAAACTAGTTGCTTAAGTTCTTTGTTTCTGAATTGCTACATGATTTTTAAAAACCCGCTGGGACTACCCATTGGAAGGTCATGGCAATCAGGAGAGGTTTCTGAGGACAGAAATAAAGCAAGTATCACCCACATCTTCATGAAGGGCAAGAAGGAGGATCTGGGGAAGTACAGGCTTCTCAGTCTCTCCTCAGTCCCTGGGAAGGTAATGGAGCAACTAATGCTGGAAACCATTTCCGTACATTTAAAGGACAGGAAGGTGACTGGGAGTAGTTAGCATGGATTTACAAAGGTGAAATTGTTGTCAACTTTCTGTGATGAGATGACTGGCTTGGTGAATGAGGAAGAACAGTGAATGTCACTTACCTTGACTTGAGCAAGGCTTTCAACACTGTCTCCTGCAACATTTCCATAGGCAAACTGTTGAAGTACAGACTAGACAAGTGGACAATGAGGTGGATTGAGAACTGGCTGTGTGGCCAACCTCAGAGGGCTATGATCAGTGGCACAAAACCCTGTTGCAGTCCAGTTACTAGTGGTGCACCCCAGGGATCAATACTGGGGCCAATCCTGTTCAGCTTCTTTGCTAATGACATAGATGATGGGACAAAATGCACCTTCAGCAAGTTTACAGATGATACAAAACTGGGAGGAGTGACTGATACACCAAAGGATTGCACTGCCATTCAGATGGACCTCGACAGGGTAGAAAAACGTGCAGACAGGAGCCTCATGAAGATCAACAAAGGAAGTGCCAAGTCCTGCACCTGGGCAGGAAAAACCTCTTGCACCAGAACAGTCTGGGGGCCAACCAGCTGGAAAGCAGCTTTGCAGAGAAGGACTCAGAGGTCCAACCCAAGCTGGACATGTGCCAGCAATGAGCCCTCTCAGCAAAGTAGGCCGACGGCATCCTGGGCTACATTAGGCAGAGCATTGCCAGCAGTTCAAGGGAGGGGATCCTTCTCCTCTGCTCATCACTGGTGAGACCACACCTGGATTGCATCCAGTGCTGGGCTCCCCAGCACAAGAGAGACAAGGAGTTACTGGGGTGAGTTCAGCAAAGGGCCACAAAGGTGATTAAAGGACTGGAGCATCTGTCATAGGAGAACATACTGAGAGAGTCGGAATGTTCTGCCTGGAGAAGAGAAGGGTCCATTGGGATCTGATCAATGTGCATAAATACCTGATGGGAAGGTGTAAAGAAGACAGGGACAGACTCTTCTCAGTGGTGCCCAGTGAGAGGACAAGAGGCAATGGGCACAAACTGAAATGCAGGAAATTCACTCCGAACATATGAAAACACTTCTTTCCTGTGAGGGTGGTTGAACACTGGAACAGGTTGCCCAGAGAGATGTTGTGGAGTCTCCATCTTCAGAGATATTCCAAACTACACTGGACATGGTCCTGAGCAACCTGCTCTAGGTGACTCTGCTATAGCAGGGGGGTTGGACCAGACAATTTCCAGAGATCTCTTCCAAGCCCAGCTATTCTGTGATTCTGTGGTGCCTCTGGATTTGAGGCCAGGTGGATAGCACTGAATGGAATGAATGGTACTGTCGGGGTACCAAAGTATTATATGCAGTACCAAAAGGAGACTAACTTTTTGTATCATGTATCTTTCAATTGAAGACCATCACTGTTTGCAAATGTAGATACAAAAGAGATACCATTTCTTACTCTAGTTCATAGGCAAAATATTTCCAAGTGGATCGATTCCTTCCCAAGACATGTTTCACATCTTCTCCTCGTCTGCCAGTCCTCTGGCTTTGATATTAAACTTATGTTTTGTACTGTACATCTAAAGTGGGAGAGAATGTTGCTTGTAGAAAGGAGAGTCATAGAAAATATCTCTGGAGGATAAGACTTCCTCTTTTCCTGTTGTAGTATAGTGTGTGTGTTCTTCCTGTACTGGACTCTGCTTGTTACTGCATAGGAATGGTAAGGGGTGCTTCTGTATTTGTTGTTGTTATGGTGATAAACTGTACATGCACAGAGTTCACTTGTACCCTGTTCATGGAAGTGTGTACCTTCCTCAGGGAAGCCAGAAAGAGCAAGCCATACACCCCACACAAATTAAAACCTCTCTTCTGCCTAAGACAAAAGCACTTTAGAAAGAAATTGTATTATTTTTTTCTACTAGTGGTTTTAAACTGTTGCACACCACCCCAGCTACTGCATCATGGGAAGCCAAATAAATCGTTATACAATTAATGTAAGTCTGACACTCATGGGAGCAACTGTGTAATTAATTGTGACTAATGCAACTATTACACTACAGAGGAGAAATTAGGAATGTTTTGCTACTTATTGTAAAGAATTACCAGAAGGCAGCTCATTACCATATCAACTACTGTCATGTAGTCATCAAGTCACAAACTGTAGTTTGGTTTACACATTTTCCACTTCAATGCACCAATCCCACTACAAAAGAATCAAACCCTGCATTGAAATTATTTAGATAAAACTCTTCAAAACTTCACAGATGACACTACTGCTGAGAACTCCATCCAATGTAGTTCTCTCAAGATGATGAACTCATTTAATGACATTTTCCACCACTGGGAGAGCTGACCGGAGCTATTAGCCATTTTATAATATAAGCATATACAGAAACAGGTACATGTTCAAAGGTGCCATTGGCTGTCCCGTCTGTGCATGAACAGACATTACCCACACCCCAGCTTTGTTGAATTTACTTCTACATGGATAGTTAAGTCAAGGCATTAAGTAAGTCTCCAGAAGCTTTTGCTCAGATACATTACTTTAGATGATATTCAGATGAAGTTTCTCTGTATGTACACAAATGATTACATCCTGAAGATGACAGTATTTGATGAAAAAGGGTACATCTCTGCAATATATGCTGAGTAAAAGTGAGCTCACTCCTCCAGATGTAAAAGATGGCTGAGGGGAAAGGAAGAGAGGGAAGAAGGCAAAGAAGCCTGTGCATGCCAATATGCATAGCTGAACATGAGAGCCAAAAAGAGTCATGCCTATGTCTACACTCCTCTGGGGGGTCTCCTGGTCTGCTCAGGCCAGTGGAAAAGCTTCTGTTCATTGATAACATTTATTTGTTACTCCCTTGGCCCCACTGCTTCTCTCACATCTCTAACAATATTCAAACACCTTCTGACACAGGAAATATTAGACAATACAGAAGCCTGTAAATGAATAAAGCCTTATCTAAGAGCAGTGGGACTCAGTCCTAATGTTTCGACTTAATCACCATTGTATCTTACTGTACCCAGTTATTAGAGGGTGCTAAGGGAAAGGATGTGTGCCACAGAAAACTCTAGCGATACAAGGATGAGCATGTTACTGCAATTTTAAAAAGTCCCATATTGTGTTTGTTTTCTTTGCATTTTTATAAGATCATTTCTCCTCCTCCCTTCTTCTCACAAAATCTTGCACAGATGGAGACCCAGTGAGTCAGCTGGCTTATAATAGGACAGAATTTTTGATGCATATCTTCAGATAGTTGCCCAAACCTACTACTCTTGATTATTAGTGCTTGAAATCTGTCTGCTGATGCACAGGGCTCAATTCAGTTGCTGAAACACAGGTCCCGAGGGGTCCCTACCTGCCTCCCCATTGTTTCTCCATGAGGATGTTGGTGTCCCACAGCACTGTGTCACATCTCCCATGTCACTGTCTCTGTTTAGTCAACTGACTGGCACCCACAGTTTAGCATCCTTGGAAAGATGATACTGGGGCTCTGAGCAGCAAAGGCTGCCAGGATCAAGGATTATACCTTAAGTGGGGCTGGGCAACTCTGCTCCTCGTGGAATTGAGATCCAACCTCTTGGACGACCATGCTTGCCTTGCTGCATGACCTTGCCTCTTATTGACATCAAAATTTGGGGTCTGTGTGAGACAGCCATGCCAGAGCCCCAGATCCCCATGACCAGTTGTACTAGCCCACAGAGGGCACTGGGAACAGGGACTGGGTAGCAATGAAAGGCTTGCAACATTGCTGCGTCGTCTATGTGCTGTTTACACCAAAGCACTTCAAATTGGCTTTCTGCACAAGTCTATGTTGCATCTCACAATGCAACTAAAACCAAAACATCATCATTATAATATGTATTAAACAAATGTTAGAAAAACAATTAACAGTAATGTAGTTAGAGCAATGATGGTGTAAGGGGAAAGGGAAACTGTTTTTTTGGATGAATTCCCTTTAAAGCAATTGTAATATGATTCCATAGATACTTGAAAAAGGATCCTATGACCCTATTTTTCAAAATCTTAGCTATATCTTTACCACAGGTTGCAATTTAATTACTGGGTGACCTTTCTGTTACAAAAGTTTCCTGTCATTTTCTCACGTCCAATAGTTACTTCTCTCATGCATTTTCTATTTTCCTTACAATGACTTCACATCTGTACATTGCTGAGGTAAAAATCCAATATTAACAAAATTTTCATGGCTCTCCAGTTATTCAAATACATATTTGGTATTACTTCTGCAAAGAACAGAATACCTATTCCATACTACCAATGAACTAGCATCTGTGTGACACCTCAGGATCAAAGGACTTATAATACTTCCTTGAATTTACGTAACTTCTAATCTACCTTTCAAGAATATTAAGGAGCTGAAAATGGGTGAAAGATTTATCTTTTCACTCACAAATTATGTTTATATAATGACTGTTTGGATTTTTTAAGAGATCAGTATTTAAACAGTTAATTGTGCCTAGCACTTAGATGCAGTGTGCTGTGATGATAGATGCATGAAATGTCCAATATTTGACATTAGAAAAGAAATTAATGTAAGCTCTTAGCTCCTGGATATGAGTGAGTCACTGAGAAGTCATTAATTAATCCAGCCCAAAGCTTCACAAAGTTTGCTCTTCCCTCCCTCTTTTTCCTTTTCTTTATCTTCAGTACTGGACAAAGTTATTTGAAGGTGTTTCCACTAAAGTCATAAATGCTTGTTGCAGGCGTAGATTCATGATGACAGACCTGCAGTCAAGAAACACTGCATTAGTGTGTGCAGTCACTGTTATTTACCATCTTTGCTGTAGGCCTGGTGAAAGCAGTTCCTAAAAATGATAGCAGTTGTTGTTACAAAAGTCAGTGACATATCCCACAGGGAACCATGTAGGAAAACTCTCCCTCTGATCCAGTTAATATAAATCAACCTGACAATCAACGTCAAGGATGACTGTCAGCCGTGCACTAGCGTTTAAGAAAAAGAAAGGCTTCTTAGGAAAAAGAGAGAGAGAGAGAGAGAGAGAGAGAGAGAGAGAGACAAAAAATTTGACTGATCTTGATACTATACCTAAGGACAGTTACTGACAATTCTAAGGTCAGGCATCTCAAGTACAAAATATTGGGAAATGCAGCTTTTATTGCTGGTGTCAAATGCTGGTCTCTCTTTAGCCAATAAACAGATTCTTACAAATAGAGTTAAAACTGCATGACAGCTGATATGTGGGATGTAGCAAAGCTTTTGTTTATATTACCATGGGTTATTTAGTGTTCTTACCACTAGTTATATAATAAAATAACTAAGTGATATCATTTTATTTATTTATGGTTGTCATGGAGAAGAAATGATACTCTCCAAACTAGCTAACCTGCCTCTCCACCCTTTGTGATTAACAAAGCCCATTGTCTTGCTCGAGGTTTTTGTGAACACCTCACCACCTGTATTATGAAATCTCACTCTGTAAAATTCCATTAAGAAATACATTCTCTCTCTTCCAAAGAGATTGCATGCCTTTGACAAGCACAGGTTGTGACCTGGGTTCTGCACCCCGTGCACTGTTTCTGCCCCAGGAGCTTGTTTGATGCTGTTTACCAGATAGCATAGATAACTCATAGCGGCACACATTAGCCTTGTTCTTTGACATGTCTCAAAACTATACAAATTAATATAATTTGATAACAATAAATGCAGTTCCTTGATTTGGAATACTATCAAAGATTTATTGCACCATCAGTAAACGGAGATTCACCCAGATGCAGGACACAATACCTGCAAGCAACAAGTCACAAAGGGTAAAAACATACAGTGGAGAAATGATGGCATTTTTCATAATGCAGATAATAAACTGAGGGTAAAAGTTCAGATTTTGAAACTTGCATTTCTGTGCCATTATCTGAAATGAAAGGGGTGATACTGGGTATATTCCTGTAGTTTCAGATTATAAATCTGCTTTTTGAGTTGTCATTGTAGAAGACATTGAACTACATACCTGGGTAAACCATGAATGGCAATGGCTACCTAGTATTGAACATAATCTGGTGAACAGAGATCTAGTCTAGGAACCAGGGAACCATGGAGCAGATGGTCAGAGGAAGTAAATAATTACAGCTCTGTTAGCTGTGATAATCTCTGAATATCTGTCTCCTAGCGAGTGTTCCTACCTCTCGATCTGGGGGTCACTGAGTGAGGGATGTCATGTCTCTAGGCTGGTCTCTGTCCTTTTCTATTAAGGTAGTTGAATTATCTGGGCTAGGGGCTTTTACCAAAAAGTTGGCTGTGCCTCTCACAACAAAGTTTTCCTGTTACACATAAGGATACTTACATAATAAAAGGAGAGCATAAGTGCTGTTTGCTGTCCTGAATATGCTTTTTACTATAGGGCAGTTAAGTCAATAAGCCTAGATTTTAATTCCTGCCAACTTTTATCCAGTGCTTGAAGACTGGATTATTGCCATAGTACATAATTTTGCAAAGTTCCTACATTTTGAAGTTTTGAAGTGATTTCCATCTTAAATATTTTAGAATATCATAAAAATATATTGTACAACTATTGTTCTTGCTTGTTCCAAGGTTAGATAGACCTTTCTCATGATATCTTCTCATCCACCAGAGCCATCCTTATACCTCTTATACCTACAGGAGAGCAGACTAGACTGGCACTATTAGAACAGGTTGGCAGAATCACTTTCAGTTAAGCTTTTAAATGTTTAAAATGGAGCTTTAGTTTATGCTCCTAATCCAAACTTGTAAATCTAAAAATCACTGACGAGTGTAAAATGCCCAAGGAGTTTGTGCAGCATAGTCCACAGTCCAGTCCTTCTCCCTGAAGAAGTCAGGTGAAGGGCCCACCGAAGTGCTTTCACCATCAAGCCACTGCTACGGTTTTAGAGATGTTTCTCCCTTTGTGTTTGTACTACAGATGGATATAGATGCTCTTGGTATGACAAGGGAACCTACTATTTCTGGTGCCTCTTAAATTTGGGCACCTTCTTTGTAGATCTTGACAATCTGAAATAACCTTTCTTGTGAACATTTGGGACAATGCTGAATGCTCGCAATTTCTCACCATAAGAAGACCTGAGTCCACCATCTCTCAAAAACATGCTTGCTAAAAGAGAACAATTCTTATCTGCTCACATTTCAAGCCATTAAAGTTTTGCACTTTTAAAAGGTTTCAAAAAATCCTGTAACAAAGGTGATTTAGGAAAGGTGGGAACCGGAACAGAGAGATGAAATAACTTCAGTAAGATCTCTCAAGGACACACTGTAATAGATAGAGAGGTTCATGATGTACAGCCCTCTGATGTCTTCTCTTGACATTGCCTTCATCTTTCTTGACCCAATGTCATTTTCAAAGTGACCTTTGAGTTCCTTCTCTTCTAAAACTGAAAACTATCATATCCAATATGAATCAATTAAAATTAAGACAGGAACACAAGACAAAGTCTTACTGATACCCGACATACATTCTTTTTACAGTAGCATTGTTACTGTATGTCTGAGGAGTTTTTCCTCAGTTTTCCCCTAATATTTTTAAAAGTGCTATGTGAAACCACCCTAACTATTGGTCTGAGTAGTGTTGTACCAACTTAAAATGATGTCTGGGCTAGTAATGTCAACTGAGTATTTTTATTGGCAGTCCAAATCTTACATTAGACCTTATATTAGTGGCAAATGAGCTAAAAAAGCCTTGTAAACAAATTCTTCTTCAATCCTTCTCTCATTCTGCACATAATTATATGTGCATAAAGTGTTTGGTCACTTTGTCTATCATATTTCCACACATACAGTTAATAGATTACCTGCACTACACTTTTCCTCAGTTCATGACCAGAGGGTGTTATATACACATCCACGTGAAAACAAGAAGTTTATATATAAGGCGCCTTTCCCTTGTTGGCATCCCTTTCTCTCGTCTTCTTCATTTCTGATTTTGTATTTATTAGCTGATAACTTACTTCAAAACCAGTACTTCTAAAAAGGATGTGAGAAGTCAGAAGTGTGAGTTGTATGCATGAAGCTATGGAAATTTCCATTACTTTATGCCAAAAAATTAAAAAAAAAAACCTATAAATGCCTTACATGATTTACATTACTTTTCTCTTTCTGAAGCACTGTTTTTGGAGAATTTTTCCAGCTCATTAACATCACCTGTCATATACGATTTTTGCCTGAGCAAAATGTGGACACTGAAAAAAGAACATATGCTATCAGATTCAGTCAACTGTGTAAATACAAGTCACATACTGTCAGTTAGTCAATATAAATATTGAAGCATCATTAAAAGGATCATTAAAAAGATCAGTAAAAATAAGCTTATGTGAGCACCCCAATAGCACCTTTGTTTTAAAATTCAAGTTTAAATTATTCTTCTTATTCACTAGATATTTTCCATGTCTTGTTTTAGAACTCAGTTCTTGTGACAAATATTTCTGAAATGAAAATTAAATAAAATGGTTACAAACGGTTACTAGCCCAAATTTTGTTTTCACTCAACAACATTAAACTCTGCTAACATTATGAGTATCAGCAAGGGAATGGTTGTGCTTTTCCCCACTACATTTGACACAGTTGTCATTCTACAGTGCTCCCCCACAATTACTTGTATTTCTTTTCCTTTCTCCTTTACTTATCAACTCTGAGCCCAGCTGCTGCTTTTAGCAGTGTTTTTAATGGCTCCTTTGAAGCCTCACACTTCTATTATAAAAGCTAAATTGGGAGCCATTTAACACCCCCTATTTCATTTTCACTATAAAAATTGAGTGTTAAATGCAGACAGGCCAGCCAAGAAGCCCTGGTGAAAGTAGTATCCAAAGCCACAGGGGACTAATTTATTGACAACTGCTCTATGAGATGTCGATTCACTGTCCCTTCTCCCTCCTGTCTCTCAAACAGTGGGTGATGGAGGCATGCTCCAGCCTTTTCCATAGCCTTTGGGCAGCTTCCCTAGCTGCCATACCATGTTTTGTTCACGTTAATAGTGAAAATATTTTCCCATTAAACTTGTTTAATCTCAGACAGCCTAGCACATTGCTTGTGACTCCTTCTGTGCCTCAGATCATTTCCCACAACCTTCTGTCTTCAATGAAATATCCTCTTCCAAGCAATCAGGCTCTGTACCTCCATCTGACACTGAATTCAGACCTGAGGAGAGACTGCTGTGGTTCGACACTGTGCAGAAAAGAGCTCTTGAATCGACACATTTTCTGTGTTCAGTTCAAATATTTAAATCTCAGTGTCTCCCTGTAAATCCTCACTTTAATGGGCAAAGTAATGACTATATTGATAATCATGCAACTGCCTTATCCAGAGAACAGTATTGGAATTGTAAACAGAAACAAAAGCCTTGCAAAAAGTATATCAAATAGTCACTAATTTGACCAAAAAGTGCTATGAGCAAGAACTTTTATTGCTATGGCAGATAGAGAGGGAAAAGACTCACTGGTGAGCCATGAATATTTTTAAAACAACAACAGGTAGCTAGATATTCCTCAGTAGTATTAAGATCTTCTGAATGCAAGTTCAAAAGAAAAAGTCTGTCTAGCAAACATTGAGGATGCTGAGTAGTAGCAAATAGCTGACAAAGATTGTAGAAGCCATTCCTAATGAAAATGAACCTCATTTTCCTGAATTTCCAAATGATAAAGAATTCCACTAGACTAATGTTAAATAAATTCCAAATATTAGTTTAAAGAACTCAGCTGTAATTTTACCATTTTGTGCCAGGCTTAGACATGATCATTAAGCTGTTACAAACTCTTCTGTCTGAGAAATCGCCTTAAACATGCCCGTAAGGAAAAAATACACAAGGAGGTAGAGGAAATTGCAGCTTGCATTCAGTTTGTTTTTAGCTGGATGTACTTTTCTCAAAGTATCATACTTGCCATCCAGGGGCAAAACATCACAGGACAATGAGAGTAAGAAATGCCATGAGACTGTTTAGGCTAGAGAAGAAAGACAGAATCAACCATACCATGTCTTTCTAAATGAGATTTGATCATAGTATGACTTCCTGTTATCAAAAGATGCATTTGGCAAAATCTCATGAACAAAACATCCTGAGGAGAATAAAGCAACCTGCTTGATCAAATTCCAGACTGGAAAAAATCATGGAAATTATATTGCAAAAACATCAATAAAGTGTAGCTAAAATGAAGCATACATGATATATACAGATGGAATCAGAAAAGGAAAAAAAAACACGTCTCCTTAAGTTTGCAGAGAAAAAATAAGAAAGCATACATAGCATGACTTCCTGCTCCGTTCAAAAGGGAAAACAAATTTACTGTCTTTTCTTTGAGTTTCTACTGATATCAGAGTGATTTTTATGAGGTTTGGATTTTCCTGTTGTGTGACTATTGCTGACTTCTATCAAATGAAGGTCATCATTTTTGGGGAGACATCACACACATCATCTCTCCTGCCTTCACAGCTCTGCGTCTGGGAGGCAGTACTTGAAATCCTTCCCAAAAATGCCTTTTTTTCTTACTTTTCTGGAGCAGTGGAGAAAAGCTCATATATCTGTTTGCACACATTTCTGTTCCCATAATAATTTCTGCTGACAGCAGTGTCAGGATTTTAATCCAGGAAGATGGAGCAGTGGTATAATAGCAATGTTATCACAGGTGAAGTACTTCTGGTAGGTGAAGGTGGACGATTACAATACCTTTATGTTGGCACCCCGGGCTAAAAATCTTCCAGACAGGTTTGGAAAAGGGCATTCACATCCCCCCCACCCCCAGTACATCTTCAACATACAAAGTCTTCTTATTTCTGTATTGGGGAGAGAGAGGGGAGGAAAAGGAGGAAGAAAGACAGAGAACAAGTCTTAAAACTTGAGGAGTTCACCACTTGTCTCTGCTGGAGGAGGAAAGCAGGGTCCTTTTCATGCTCTCCCCCACTTTGTCTCTCCTCCTCTCTGAAGGCTTTGGAAGGCTGCATGGCTCCATGCTATACAGAAGTCACATTAGTAAAAGAGCCTTTGTGTTGCTTTAGTAGCAAACATTAGCATTACCAGAGAATTAGTCTTATGTATTTAATGAAACATCTTGAAAAAGACTTTAATGCTCTTTCTTGACCAGTATTTTTACTATTTCCTCTGCTGACACTTTTCAGAAGTACTATGTTGAATTTTTAAGAAACTGGCAAGTGTATTTTTGTGGAATAATGGATGCCTTATGAAAGGTATATACTGAAGAATGTAATCTCAGGATTAAAAACTTCATTAGAACAATTCTTTGCATATGCCTGATGTTGTCTCAGGATTAAAAACTTCATTAGAACAATTCTTTACATATGCCTGATGTTGCTAAGGGAAGAGAGAGTATGGGGCATCCTCTTTCTTATTCTATGAACCTGTGCAGGGGAAGGTGATTCTCTTCAGCACAAAGACTGCAGGAATGGCCCATCCTCAGCACAGCAGACTCCAGTGAGTTCCTTGGGACTTGTGTTAGGGAAATGCCAGGACTTATATTGCACTAAGAGGCAGGCAACAGAAACAGAAGGCAAATGCTCCCCAGGTACTATGTCCTGAATCAGTAGGGTGAGTGCTGTGCCATGGTCAGATGATAGTACTTTTTGCCTCAGCAAGACCAGAGGAGTTGTGAAAACAAATAGCTTCATATATGCTTTAAATGGCTAATAATTCCTGAGCAGTACAATGTCATTTAGCAGGATAGCCTGTAAAAAAAACAAGCCAATGTATTCAGGAAGCAATGCACATGTTAGCATTTGTACTTGGCTATTTGTAGTTTGCTAGCTGCTCCAGAAAAACCTGTCCAAGAGGACAGTGTCTATTCCTTATGAAGCAAACTTCATTTCAATATAATGACAGGTCAAGCTGTGAGCAGAGCACATGGTTCAGGGTCCTTCCAAGGGATCCTCACAGATTTACTCACTAAGGCTGACCCAGTCTCTCTCCAGGAGCAAGGCCATGGGAAAAGCAATTCACTACTCAGATGTCCTCTCCAGTAGCGCACTGACCCTGTGCCTGGCCTGACTTCAGGCAGCTTTCATATATCTCTTCAACTCCTCTCATGCTTTTCACTACCATTGTCCTCGATTGCTAAATACAGACCTGGCACTGCCTCTAAATGCATTTCTACATCCATATTCAGACTCAAAGTCTAAAATAAAATAACGAATTCACTTTTCTGCATTTTGGCAGGGAATATACAACCAAATTTAAAATGCTGTGTGAGTTATGTTTTGGCTAGACTTGCCTGTCCTTTTTCAGATTTATCATTTCACTCCCAGTCTCTCAGGCCACTAAAATCTTGACCTCAGATGGAGAGAACATAGTAGTAGACATTATTTTAGACCTGTGTATTTGGTTACTTCTAGAGGATATAAAATGAATAACTGCTTTCAGAAACTGGCTCTGTGGTAGCATATGTATAAGAGTACCTGGGGGGCCTGTCTTGTGCCTTCCATGTTCTGCAAAACCATATGGAAAGAGAAGTGGTCTTCCCAGTAAACAATGGGCACTACTTTCTTTCTGGCCAAAGAACCTTCTTATTTTGAGTCTTTAATGTAAATTTAATAAGAAGGTGCTAATTCAACCCAGCATAAGGAATAAAAGGGGCAGAGTGAAGTCAAGATGTAAATGAGTTTTCTTCATTTGTTATTTTTGATAATTAAATGGATGCATTATTACTCCTGTGTAATAGATTATGGGAAAACCAGGGTGGTTCTCTTTGTTTGGTTGATTGTTTTAGGGTTATATATGTATGTTTGCAGTTAATGTTTGGAGCCATCTGTATCTAGTTAAAACAGTCAAGTAATCACAGCATCCAAATACATTCAGATAATAAGATGTGCATGACTATAAATAATGATGTCAAGCTGTCAGAGAAGAAATCATAACCTCTAGAACCACAATATTGCCCTTTCTCAGTGTTTTGATTTTTATTTTGCCACTGTGTTGTTATTAAATTCATATAAACTTGGATGATATTTTAATTTCATGGAAACCTAAATTATAAATGAATACATGCAGCTAGAAAGAAATCATCTCATTCATGATCTCAGTCATCTCGGAGTGTCATTTCTGAGGTATTGAAACAAGGGAATTCAAACCCCCTCTCAAATGAGACAAAATTACCAAGAGATATATTCAGTGGTATGTGGAATACACACTAATGTGAAGTCACAAATATGTGACTCAGGCCCTTCCTCACACAGTATTTGAACTTGCTGCTTCCTCCTTGGATCCTACATAATTATTTTCAGGTTCTCCTGTGGAAAGAAAACCCCACACACATTCTCACTGCTTCTTAGCAGAGTGATTTTTTTAACTTAAACTAGCTTTTTAATTCAAAATGAGAATTTACCAGGCTCTTTTCCACTAATCACTAATTCTTTGTTCCCATATTACCATGTATAACTGTGGAACAGGGCAACTTTGCTGCCTACCATGCTTTAGAAATGACTGCCACCATCACTGATTTCTCCATCAATTTGGTTACCCAAGGATCCGTATGTCTGGCTGAACTGCATAACCAGGGCAGATGTCTTGTTGGTGTCACTGCTGGTTTTTGTGAGGGACAGAAAGGACAGGTGCTGCAAGACCAGAGACACAGCTGCATCCCAGACTATGGCCTTCCACAGCCAGCAGCTCTGTGGTCACAGGAGATTACACTGGATCTGGCCCAAGTACAGCCCCACTACTACTTTCTCACTGCATGGACCCAGGACCATCAGCCTACATGTCTTGTTCCCCGGGTCACTGTGGCACAGCAACCACTGCGTTTTCCCCATAACTCTTGGTCTTCCCATTCATGGAGACACTGTGATCGTGATAATACAAGAAGGTCACAGCAACCTGGCTTCACAAAGGGAAAAAGCACCACAGGGCTTCTCTATCACTTCTGCATGCCGCTAGGGAGCTCATTATAGTATCAAGTGGAAGACACTGTAGGCAACACAGTTCACTGCTCTATCAGTCTTCAGTGCCACTTTTCCACAAGTGTACATGAAGGTAACACAACAAAACCATTAGGTTGCTTCTCCGCAAGGCAATTTGCTGCTTTCCTGCTGCAGCCTGCTGCTGTGGAGGCAAACACACTAGCAGATGAAGGGAAGGCAGTCCCTAATGTGTATGAGGCCACAACAAGAAGTCTGGCCTGAAAATAAAAGCCTTTCCTCAAGGCTGCCTTGCAGCTGCACCACTTGGTATACTCTTACTACCTGTCTTTGGTTCAGCGATCAGAGCAAACCTCAGCAAAAAAAATGGTTGGGCTTTTTATACTTTTAACATTTCACCACATCATAATATTTAATACTTCTAGAGGAGGCATAAGATGTTATTCTTCAAGGCATAAGCCATCCCCCATGGGTTATTAAAAAACTGTGTAATGCAAGGTTATACCCACTGTCTTTCTTTGAAACATTTAAGAGTGGCCCATTACTGGAGGGATGGATGTGAAAGGAACACTGAGAAAGATGGACAGACTGTTGCTTTATGCCAGTTTGACAGTTTATCCATTCTCCATCCTTCTCCCTGTTCCTGGTTGGAAAATGAGGACAATACCTTTATCTGGAAAAAAATATCCAACAACTGTACAAAAGGAAGGCTTGACCTGGTATTTGTAAAGTAAAATAAAGGCCTTGTTTAACAGGTGGACACATTCCTTTTTTTTTCAGGGAGCCACTGGCAAAGATTTCCTTTTTATTTACCTTCTGTAGTGAGTTTTTTTCTTTAAGAGTGGCTGTAGACATGTAACAATGTACATTACAGCTTAAGAAATAATAACTTGGACTGTTCCAAGATTTTAAGGTTGAACAAATATTTTTGGTGATCTCAGAGTCTCAGCGAACACACAAACTCTGCAGCTTAACTCAACCTCTCAAGTCCTTACTCCCTTCTAAGAAGGGCTGGAGACACCCCCCCCCCCCCAAGGCTCTAGAGGAGATCTCTGGATTGTAATTACCACAGCAGAGTGGGGATAGCTGTTCTGGTTAAAAAAGGCATCACGGACGGCCCCTTTGTCTGTTGTGAGCTTACCAAAGTAAGAGAAAACAGCCTACGGTGATGTTGCGCTGGTAATTTTAAGTAGCTGGGCATCAATAAAAAGACCCCAGACCATTCCAGTCACATGAGAGTCTCCATTCTAAAGCCAATCCAAAAAGATGCAGAATAACGACTCAATATGCATTCCATAAGGGAGGAGTCACTTCAAGTTCACAGTCTTGATGGCCAGGCTCCCAGTAACAAGATAAGCAGATTTCCATAATCTGCTTGATAGCTCTTCAGTCCTCCCTGACCCCAGTCTTGCTTATGCTCAGCATCTCTTTTTATTGCATATTTGCTTCCAAATTACAATGCTATTACCATCAAATTTACTATTAAATATCTTTCTCACTGAAGAATCAAAATAAAACTGCTGTCTACTTTTAACATCTTTCTTGAAAAATACTACATTTGTGACACCTGGCTTCTGTTTGTCAAAGTATCACTCATGCATTTGTTTGAAGTTGTCTCACACCTACTGGTTTATAGTACCCCTTCCACAGTAATCAGGAAGCAAACCGAATTTGCATTTCTTTGTTTTCCTATGAGAGGCATAAGAAAGAGACTGCAGTATGTGAATGCCATGTTTAGGCAAAATGGAGTCTACATATACAAAATAGCACTATCCTGGCTATATTCAGACACAAGGAAGCAGCAATTCCACTGAAGGAACACTGAGCAGTCTCACCAAATTAGCCTTGAAAATTAGTGCAAGATGAGCCCAGCACATAGTGTACATGCACCCCTATAACATACCAAAATTATTTCTCAGTATGCAGCATCTAAAGTAATGCCTATGTTGTGAAAGAAACAGTGATCCCCTTCTTTTTGCAATGGCTCTGCAAAGGAAAAGGACAGCCCTGAAAATGCATACCACATTTGCATCCTCATTTAAAAGATGTAATAAGGCCCATAGTGCTGGTAATCTTGAAAATCATATTGGTAAAGAGATTACACATACAAGGTTGTGTGGTATCTGTGGCTGGGGGTTTCTATAGTGTCTGAGGAACATAAACTTAGGTAACAATGGATTTGAGATTGTACGACTGCCTTTTTGGTGGAAGAGTTATAAAATAGGGGAAAACTTCACAAAAATCGTCTATGTGAGAAATAGGATCTATTTTTCCTGTGTGTGTGGTGCATCTGTGTTCTCTGTAGGAAACACTGGAAACTTGCATTGTAGCTCTCAATTAGCAAGTGCAGGAAAGATGGATTAGCAATTGAAGATGAAATGAGGATACCAGGCATACATTAACCTCATCAGGCTAATACTCTGACTATGTCTTCCTTTGACAGGATGGCTAGACTTCAGTGAATTTAGAGCTATCCGGCCAATAGTAAAATTCAAACAAAAGTCACTAATTCAAAAGCAGTCACTAATTCAAAAGAATTTGACAGATATACGGTTTTTCTGCTGATTGCATTGGGTTTCCCAGCAACAACCATAATGTTGGCAGCAGCTGTGAATCTCAGCCCAAAGGAAGGCCAGCCATTATAGCCAAAGACAGTTCAGGTCTGTTCTTTTCTTTTCCTGCTCTGTTTTTTAACTGGGTCATTTTTCTATGTGGACATTTTTTCCCCAAAGATTTTTTTCAGGTACCCCCTTCATTTTCCAGTCAGCTGAGGAACCACCAATCTCAGTCTGGATCCCTGTTTCTGGATCCCTGAGCTCCTTTTCTACTACCCCTTTTTGACAATGCTGCGATTCCCTCTCCCCACCCTATTCACCATCTCATCCTCTGAAGAGAAAGTATTTTCACTTTCACTTAAAACACCCAGATTTTCTCTCTGATGCTCTAATGGGCCTTTCTGCTTCTCAAAACATGAGATGACACAATACTGTGCTACCACTACAAGCATGTATGCATGTCAAGCATGGAGAAACGTAACTTGCTCCAGAGTCCCCTGCACCAACCCTTCGGCCCTGCTAAAATCCTGCTACCATTAAAATGTTGGAAGTGGGCTATTCCCCTCCTTCCCTTCTTATAGGCCTCGGTGCAAGTTCTCAGGAGAAACATTAAACACAGACCTAATGGAAACCCACTGAAGATAATGAGACTCATTTAAGAGCAGGTCTACAAAGATTTTCAATTGTTTGAACACTGTTTTACATCTGAAAGAACAAGAATGACAAAAGATGATGCTTTGTGTCCAATGCACTCTGAATATTTTTGCACCTCTCAGACAGAAGGTCAATGTCAGTCTCAATTCTGAGTCTCTTGAAAAGAGATTTTAATGCTTTTTTCATAGAATATCCTAATAGCAGAAATGCAGAGTGTTGTCATGGCAAAAGTATATATAGAGAAACTGCCATTTCCAGACCTTCCTTTGTCTGCAGAAAGACTATGCCAGGTCATTGATGATTACGCTCTTGAGTCTGGTGAAACAGGGAAAAATAATGTACTTATGTAAATGTAAATATTAGCACACAAAGCCTAGGGGAAATGCTGAAGATGATGCAAGGGGTGAAGAACTCTGGGGCAGAATACTGTCTTTAATCCAGTCTCCATAGATCAAAGTCCAGTGCCTTTACTGGTGGGCCAAGTTTCCATTAAGTACTGAGACAAACTGCATGTTCTTACTCTCTACATTTTAATCCAAGATCTCAAGGATGGCCATATTGAGCCACACTAGTGGTCCTTCTATTTGTCAACAGCAGAATCTGAGCTAGTGAATAAAAACTGTTCTTTTTGGCCTCAAAGTCTTCAGACTTGGACCTATGTGAATTTGAGAGGTGAAGCAGTTTCATTTCTTACAGATTATGTGCCCCTTCATTACCTGTTGGAAAAGAAGAAAGTGGTTTATATTGCCATGCGGAAGTCTACATTTTTTCCTCAGAGAAGAAAGTACTTTATGCAAGACTGCAAAAGGCAGTCCTTCCCCTGCAGACTCATACTGAGCTCACAAAGAAAAAATAAATGTTGGTAAGGAAAGCTAGATTGCTTATCTACTCCTCCTTTTTAAGCAGCTTGCAGCCTTCAACAAGTTAACTCCTCTATCAGAAACTTTAGCACTGGTTTTCTTAGTTTCTAAACTTGCTGAGGACTTTTCTGTTTGACAGCCAACAAACATTGCAAGGGAACACTCTCTTTCCCAGCTTGTCATTTTTTCTGTATAAATTACAAACTGCTCTGAAGTATAATGCCTTCACACATACTTTGTTGACACAGCAGACAGCAGTAGTTAAAACATCTGTGAAACCGACTTGTTTGGCACAGAGAGTTTCCTGATGGATGTTAAAACAATAGTCAGTTTTGGTTTTAAAACATTTCCAGCAAAGCAACTCAGTCATTCTTGCTGATGATGCTGGGTGTCCCTTCTGTGCAAATTTCATCTGTCTAATTCAGATCAGTCAAGTTAAATAATTTTACTAGCTGTCATGCCTTCATAAGGTCTTCCCAGTTCTTCGAACACGTCAGAGCCAGTGGTCACAGCACTGGGCAGTAAGAGACCAAACAGTTCTTCAATCAGATCAGGAATTTCAGCTTCACACTGAAGAAAACTCAGTTCTGCACTGTCAGTAGCATCACAAGTGTTATTAATTACGCATAATGCTTATTTACAGCCAAGAAATCTCTGATTTGTGCTGACAGACCACTAGACATCATCATATTACTACTGTACCTGTAAGTACAGCCCCTACCATTTTCCAGCTTGCAGGAAAAGGGGATCAGGATCAGCAACACTGAGAGGTTGTGCTTCATTACTTGAACACTTCACCATGTACAAAAATCTTTTCTGTAGTCATAAAATGGCTATTTTATGAAATGTGTGCATATAATACTGCTGGATGCACAATTGATAGAGCTCAGTCCTGTCATTTTTTACTTTATTTTTTAAGAATGAAGGCTTTTTATGGCTTTTACTACAGAATTAGATTGCAAAACAGATCTGATTGATAGCACCGTTCAGATTCATTTCAGCATGGGTTTGTGTAAATTGCTGCTGTTCAACATAGCTGCAGGGTCAGCCACCATGGAGCAGTGATCTGGACCCCTTCTCTTCTTTCAACAAGCAGCAGTTTACCAAAGGTGGATTAAATCCCTTGTAACGTTCCTTGTCACAATCTTGGTAAGGTTAGCTCTGTATTTTTATCCCGATGCGTTTTGATCATCCTCAGTGTTTGAAGACCATCATAACTAGCACTTACAATAAAATTCACACAAGTTTGAAGCAGAAATTATTATTTTTATTATTATTATTGCTAGAAAAAGGAAATATATAAGATTCCTTTAACTCTTTTATGGCACGTGTTCATAAATCACTATTACTAAATGAAAAACTTTTTTTTCATATCACAGTTTAAATCTAGGTTTCACACTTCTGGTTCCAAGCCACACATCAAAGCACACAAGAATAACAATCAGTTAGAGCAGTGCTGGTACAATTAGAAGCAGGACTATTGGACTTATGATAATTATATAAAACACAAGTTGGCCAACACCACATCGGTCTGGAGAAAGATTTCATATGCTGCCAAGCTGCCTCTGGCACTAGCCAGAAAAGCACAAAGCTTAGCTGTGCTTGGTTTTATGAATGCCTGGATCTCAGCTGCCTCCATGGCCGGGGCCTCGGAAAAAGTGTGTGGGAGGGAAGCAGCCACTATTCCAATCCGAAAAATAACTACAGCAACAAAAAATGAAGATTTATTTATATCAAGGCTGGCCGTTTCTAGTACCCACTTGACCGTCCCCTGGAGGCCCAGGCCCCCATTTCGGCCCAGCCCAGAGCCATTAGTCCCTGCCCTGTGAAGCCGCAGCAGTGCCAACTCCAGCCCAGTCTCTGGCCCCGCCTCCTGGGTGGACCTCAGCCCTATGCTGTTGGTAGCTCATGTCCTGGAAGGCCACTTAGACAGCAGTGTAGCTTGTCTCCATCCTTGTCTCTGTCCCCATCCCCATCCCCTTTTGCTCCCAGCTAAAGCCCCTGGAGGGACCTTGGACCCAGCTCTTCACTTGCAGTGCTGGGGGCTGTCGATGGACCTAGCTACCAGCTCTGCCACCATGTACAGACCCCGCAGGACAGCGTCCCATCAGCAAGGGCAACCCTTGATCTGGGGTCACCCTCAGCTCCTCACTCCCCAACCTTGGGGAGCAGCCAGCCCTACTCTACTGGAAAAGTGTAAACATTGTTGGTAACCTTTAGAAATGCTCAAGCCTGAGCTTTCAAGAACCTGAAACAAGAGTTGACGAGATTGGAAGACATGCAAGAAAGAACAAGATATCAGAGAACATATGATTGCAGGCATTTAGAATGTGTTGTTATAAGTAATTCCTAACAATTGGCTTCTATTTGACATAGCATAGTAAATACAAGCATCTTTCATTTGAGATAATGTATAATTTCACTTAATATTAGTGTTTCCTTATAGGAAGAAGAACTTACAGTACTATCACAGTGAAAGTATCCACAGCTGAGTGTCCTGACAACCCTCCTCCCCCTTTTCAAAGCATGTTGAACAAAGCAAGGAAAAAGTTTTCATTCCTCCAAATAGCTAGCTATGGTGTATCCTCAGGAAAGAGGAGGCACTGCAGGCGTATTTCAAATTCATGTCCTAAAGAGTCTAGTGTTATACATTGAGTTATCACTTTTTCCTCTTTAAAGAATAATCTGTGCATTTCTCCCATTCATAAACAGTAAAGAAACAAAAGATAAGAATGCTTTATTCAAAAGAGTGTGCAATCCTGTTCAGCTAAAGCATGACTCAGATCTAGAAAACTGTACCAAGGAAATATTCTTTGGTAAGCAGAGGTACTGCTCCCTGAACTTCAGCAGTGGAAACACTTTAAAAAGAAACTACAGAAATTGATTGCCTTCCGGTAGAGTAGGTTTTAACCTAGCCCTGAGGTTTTAATCCAAAAGATGATAACATCTAATCCAACTAGAAGATGACTGATTTTTTCCTTTGTTCTTTGCAAGTTCAGATCTACTTAAAGAGAGAAGTTAAGAGGACCATTGGGCACCAGCTTGTGTGGAAAAGAAATCTGGCCACTATCCAGACACAGGAAATGCAGTCATGTATACTGAGTCACCAGTACATGTAAGACCATGTGGGCTGATATTCTTCAATCATTAATTTTTTTCTCTAGCTTTGTCTCTGAAAAATTCAAAATGCTGTCAACTTTCAACATTCCCCAGAGTGATGAGGAGCTGAAGAATGAGCTGAGAATGGATTTGCTGAGGAATGGTACACAATCAACCAGGAGTAGCCAAACTAGAAGGCCTGTCTCCACTTCAGACAGATGTTTTTTTGACACTCACAGGCCTGCTGACCCAGCACATTATACTACTAGTAAGATGGCCCTGCTAGAAATCTTTTGTGTTTCTTCTGTGCTGACGGGTCAGTATATGGATGTGCACAACCTGGATATTAAGACATATAAATCAGACTTGGGAAACTACAGCAAGGATGATCAAGCCTGGATGGGAGAAAAAAATCCTGTTCTTACTCACAGATGGCTTGCTGCCATCCCCTTCTCCACCTTGTTTGGAAGAGTTTTGATTACATCACTTTCCAATTCCACATTTCTACTGCTAAATCATATGCAGCTCAGAAAATAGAAGTTGCAAGGTAAAATTCCCCAGTAGTATGAATCTAATTATAACTTTATGACCTTGCAAGCTATCAGAGCTATTAGCAGACTGCTAATTCAAGCCAATGAGAGAAAAGTGTTTTATCTTTATGCAGTCCAGTTAAAACTGACAACAGTAGACCTTGAAAAAAATTGGCCTTCTTTTAAAGAAGAGCTTACAGGGTCCTAAGGATTTTGTCTACTCTCGGGCCTGTACAGCTGGAGTCCCTGCTTTGTCTATGTTAAACCCTCCTGCTGGTTTTTATTTATCCCACTTAGTTATCAAAATCCATTCTGGAAGGTGCATTTTTGCAGAAAAGTTGGAAATATGTGTATCAACATGTTAAAACTACTCCTTTTTTTTGCAACTGTAAGTTTTCAAAATCATAAGGCCTTAAGCAACTCATTTTATTAACTCTCTGTAGCAGTCATCCATATTGGAGTGTTAACAGGACTCATGCATTTGCTTTTTAAAACTCTTCTGGAGGTCCTTAATAAGTTGATGCAAAACTTTACCTCTTAAGTGCTGCTGAAGACCTGAACTCTATTTCTTAAAATGCATCAGAAATCCTATACAAGACATAAAAAGTTCAATATGTATTGCATTATAATAAAACTACAATGTAGTTCATTTAGAAGGTTCTATAAAAATTGAACACAGCATATCATAAAACACTGAAGCACTTTTTAGTTGTATGCAATTTCCCATTGCTCTTTATCAATATGATACTGATGCAATATATACAGCAAATATCTTTTCAACACAGCAAGAAGTGATGCTTGAAAGTTTTTGTTTCATATATTGAACACTCCAACTTATGCCAAGACACACAAATAACACCTGAAATGCAATCTGTGTCACACTATCTACTGTAGCTTCTCAGCTCTGCACAATAGTAATTCATTTTGCTAGAGAGCAGAAGCACATGGAAAGACAGTATATCGTATGTCCTACAGCACTGGCTCTTATTATCCCCTCTGACTTATTCAGAATGATGTTCAAGTAGAGAAACTGAGTTATAAATGTTCTTGTTTTGTCACAAAGAACAAAGCGTCTACCATCTCTACCAATTTATTCCAGCTCTATTTTGATCTGTGAGTAGATTAAAACAAAGTAAATCTGCCTAGCCCAAAAGCTGGAAAAATGTTTTGACACCTAAATTCATAAGTTTGTTTCCTCCCACCCCCCAAGCAAATCACTATATCTGGAGTGGCTAATGTGATCATTTTGGGCCTTAGTTTTCCATGCTGAATGAGAACAGGATCAACCAATTTTACAGGGTCACTGGAATGCATTGTCAGCGTTGGCTGGAAAAAAATTACTTAAAACCTACTCCAACCCCCAACAGGCATCCAATGCAAGGGATAGGAAGAAGGGTCATGTCAATTATAGTGTCTGCTAGAACAGCAAGAACTGAGATTACATTTACACCACCATACATTTTTCAAGATCACATTTAAAAATATGCTTTTATCATATAATGAAATTGACTAGCATGTGTGAAAATTGCTCTTCTAAGTTTTCCCACCAAATTTCAGACAAGACTGGGAATCCATGTTTATCCATCCTCTTTGCAGAACAAAGCCCATATAACTGTGAACTCTTCAAGAAAACAAATACCACTTTCCTTTAAAAGGCAAAACAAAATCTTCTGGTGAGTCATCACCATCAGATGCAAGCTTAAATTTAGAAAAAAAAAATATAAGAAATATATGGTAAATGTTACATGTTTTGTACATGAAAATTTATTTCAGGGAATGGGGATTATAGTCATTCACAGATGCCAGCAGGTTAAGCATCAATCTGTAAGTGCTAGTTGTACGAGATTAATGAAGCATCTGTGCTGTTTGCAGAGATTTGCTTTTCCTTTCTGCAATTTATCAATTGTAGCATGCTAGAAAATAAAAGCTTAACAAATCCTGTTTATGCTTCCTTTTCACACTGCTGTTGTCACCTATATTTATTTAAATGATGTTCCTCATTTCTGACGTTTTCCCTGGGGCTTGAAGAACAGGTGTTCAGACATAGTTCCAAGCTGTCAAAAATGAAACTGGCAATGATTTTAACAGATATGGGGCTGAGGAAATACAAGCTGTAATTTTGAAAAATTAAACACCACACAGGATTTGTTAGCCTGCATCATCATTACCCAAAGGGCATCTTCATTCAGATTTCATCCTAAAGAGCAAAAAGGGGTGGCAGTCATGGCTGGACTGACACTGGAGAGCTGGATTTAGTTCTTGTGTCTGAGGCATTTCTTTGCAAATCTAAGGAAACCACTTAGGATCTAAATCAAAACCTATCAAAATTGTTTTTGTTCCTTCTCCTGGGCCCAAAACTAGAACTCTGTTGCTGGAGAGACAACACTTATATAGCCTGCTGTGAGAAGAACACATTGTGTTGTAACAATTCTCCAACTTGCACTCCTGACTCTCTATATAAAATTCATACCTGGGCCGAACCTTTACTAATTTCTCATCAAGAAGCAATGCTAGTGAATTGTGTGGCTACTTCACAGTACATACATACGTACTGGAGTAATATGGGTAGATGTAACCTGTTATTTATAGTTGAGTCTCTAACAGAAAATGCATATTGAACTCTCACTCCCTTGAAGTAAGTTCTAATAAGCCAAGTCTTTTGATTTTTAGTAAAGTCCACTGGTATAGACACATATTTATTACAGAAGCAAGGTCAGATCAAGACTAAAGAAAAAAGCAGCATTGTGATTTAATCTGTTTTTGAAAAATATTTCAAGGGCATCATTGTTTCTTGCTGGTTGAATCGAGTTTTGGGATATCTCATGGACTAATCAAGATGAATGAAACACATGATTTACGATCGTTCTAACAAGATATTTCTAACACCAGGCAAAACCTCTGAAAAAATACTTTGCAAAAAAACCGCAAGTGACTGTAAATTAGTGAATACATTCTACTGCTGACCAAAGAAAAAGATAAATACACAGACATTATATAGATATTTTTTCATTTTTCATAAATGTCAGCCAACTCCAATACAGTGCTAATACAGCACAGTTGAAATAAGATAATTAAAATAGGACAGAACAAGTATTACTAACAAATTAGGAGACACTGAATTGGGAGAAGGCAGAACTTAACTGTCCTTTGGGTGGGTTACTGCTGTACTTTGAAAGTGTGTGGAAGACGACAATGACTGGCAACCCGAAAGGGCTTTGTGTTTGGACTACCTCATTAATTTCAGCAATATCAGAGTGAATGACAATATTGTAATCTACAAAACCATCAAATGCTGTTAGCTGCAATTGTACCGCAAGAACTGAATACTCTTCAGCTGTTATAGCCCAGCCCTTCTTCTAATGTTTAGGAAAATAGAAGGAACCTAGAGGTTTACAAGGCAGATGATAAAAACAAAAAATCAGGCTTTTTGTTGCACAGGTATTAACAATGAAGTAAAACAGGAGCTGAGACACCCAACAGAAAAATCTGGTAAGTGGCTTGCTCTCTGCTCATACAATTCAGATTTCAGTACCTCTATTCAGTAGTAACAAAGTGGTATTGAGCACATCTACTAGAAAATTACCTAAGGCAGTCTCAGCCAAGATCAGTAGATGGAATTTCACTCACCTATACTACAAACAAGGCAACCACAGCCATGCTTCTGGAGTGGTGGATTTCACAAACTTTATTTTCCAAGCTTTCTCCATGTGTATTATTACAGCCACTCAATATAAAAGTGACAAAAACAAGAACAGTCAAGTTTCAACTGAAAAAAGCAACACTGAAATAATGGAGAACAATTGAAAATGAGAGATTATACCTCTCACTGGCTGCAAGAAACCTACACCCAGAAAGTGCTAATGCTGAAATGTGTCCAAGAAACAGTTAAAAGAGTTCCAAATGTAATATAGAAAAGCATTGTTAATTTGAAATATTAAACTATAACCACTTACCTTTGTTCCATGCATATAATAGAAATGTGGCAACTGCCATAATACCTAGTCAATAATTCCCCTGTGAGCTGTCTTACAAGTAACAATAAGCCATGCACTTCAGAAACTGATGTAAGATGTCTTTTTTAATCTCAGAAAAGAGCAAACTACATGTTCTTCCTAGCTAATTCGAATTAGTTCTTCCTGAAGTAATCCATATGCTGTATATACAGATTTGTCTGGGCCTCAACAGTACTCTGTAGAACTACTACAAGATCCAAAGCAGTCAGTTCTTACAGCAATCTGCCATGCATTTTGTAGAATAAGGGGTTGTTTCATTAATTTTAAAATTTGTTCCATTATTCTCACTGAATGCCCACTTTTACAATAAAGCCACAGATGGAAAGAACACCCATGCTTTACTGAAAGAACATTTATAGCCTTAAGTTGCCAGTGCAATTTCATATGGAGAAAGAATCCTCAAGTCAGCAGTGACTTAAAACACTCTCTACAGTACACCATGAAGTCAATGACAGTCATAGAAACTAACAAAGCAGTTTTCATTTAGAAGCACAGACATGTTTTTGAGAGAACTTGAACACAGACATTAGAGACAAATCAGTTCTTGCAGGAAATCACTAATGCAATAAAAAGGCAATCAAAAAGCCTGTTCCTGCCCCATCCTTTGTTTTCCAGAGGTCTGAAATATATTATGCTTGTCTATAATACCTGTTATTTCTAGAGAAGGGGGAGAATTCTTTGATATATTAAAATATAACCAAAAATATTTTTTCCAAATTAGCCCTCCTCAATGGATTGATTTTTTTCCTTAAGATCCTTACTTTTTGCGTCTAATAAAAGACTCCTCAATACGACTTTGTCCTTACAAAAGAACTTGTTTTCACTACAAAGATAGTTGGCAACACTTATAGTTGTAAGATAAACTTTTGATTTTCTTTTGATATCACTTCAAGCATGCAAAAGTAGTGAAACGTTGAACCCCTGTAAATAACATCAGAATGAACAACATCAGCGCCAATGTGAACGGGGTCACTGGAACGCCCATTCAGATGGTTTACAGCTATCCCACAGTAAAACTCTAGAAGTAGAGAAGAGATTATGAATAAAGCACTATCTTGTGTATTAAAACTTAATATGTTAAATATTGAACTTAAGAACAGGATACACAAACTGTTTGCTAGGAAAAAAATAGGTGCTCTTTTGAGCACACATTGTTACTTTCTAGGATGACAGTCATTGCTATCTCTTAAATGTCTGTAAAGCTAAGATTAGCAGTTAATCTACAATGAAGGAAAAAGCAAAAAAAAAAGTTATATATTGACAGTTTAACTAATCAAATCTTATTTTGTGAATTCTATCTGAATTCTAAATGCTCTGGCCTTACCAAGTTTCGTGCACTGTGGAAAAAAATAAATAAAAAATTGAAAGTAATCTTCTTTGTTGATGTCAGATCATGTGACTGCTGTGCCCTCTATAACATTAGCATGTGCTATACATAAAATCTTCCACATGAGTGGCTGAAAACTGTGCTTCCATGGGTAAGCAAACAAAACCTGAAACTATTAAGAACTGAAGACAGGGAAAATGTTTATGCGTCACCATATGCTTTTTGATGATCGAAATAAAACTCTTAAAATACAAAGCACACTGCTGCCAATTTCTGTTTAAGAACACAAAGTTACTTGGCGCTAATTTTTTTTGGCTTAGGTATGTTTTTCCATATATTGTGTAGTGTTTAAAACATGTTTAGATTTACCAGGATAATATATATTTTTATTGTGTGGATTTGCATTATTCTTGCCAGGGTAGTGTTTACATGCCAGTATCAGGTGATATCTTTAATCATGGTTAGCCCTCTGCCTAAGAATGTAAGATTATTTCACGTTTGTCTTGCATGTATCTTCACAACTTCTATCAGGCAACAGAGTAGGGGCCATTACCATGCTGATCCCTCTTCATATTAAGCACCTATAGTCTAACAAAAGAACAAAAACCTCAGAAGGCATAACTATTTTTAAAAAACTAAATATTCACGACTGCGTATTTCTTCATATTTATTTTGTAACTGTATTTTTCTAAAACATATTAAAATAGAAAACAAAGTTTATCTGATCCATTATACAAAGAAAATACCAACATAGTAATAAAATACTGAAAATAGATGAAAGCACCAAAACATTAAAATATTCATATTGGCGAAGACTCTAAGAATATTTCTTACAATTCTACAGTAAAGTGCTATTCAATCCAGTCAAATTAAGGAATAAGCATCTTAACAGCATGGTTAGTATTATCTAAAAGTTACAAATTACTGTGTTACCTTTCTTAACATGACAACAATTCATTCTGTTAAAAGCATAGAATTTGAACTGTGTGCACAGGAAAATAATTTAAACCAAAGCTTCATAGTAAACAGTGAAAAATAGGAGTTGCAATTCATGAAGAAAACAAAATAGTGAGAAGCAAACCGAAGAAAAATGAGACTAGTGAAAAATTAAGAAAATATTGATATGGTAAAACGATGTATAAATTAAGAAAGGACAGAAGACTGTATACCAAACAGTTTCTTAGACTTGCCTTTTACAAAGTAATTGTTCAGTAATCATATTGAACCATATGCTGCTTTATTAGTTTACTAACACATTTTTTTTAAACTGCCCTTTTCTATTTCCTAGAAATAATGTTACATCTACAATACATTGAAGAGATACTCTCAGCAAAAAGACAGATGCAATGTATGACCTTTATTTCCCACAATAATCTCTTTTAATCTATTAAAGTTGACAGACTAAAACTAAATAACCTACTATGCAAGCCTATTTGTGGTGAAAATTAATTCTAGTAAAAAAAATATTTTTAAGTTTTAGACATTACGAAGAGTGAAAAATTTAAATGTATGAAAGATATCAGTCTCTCTTAAATTGTTTATCATTTTAATATACATATTTACAACAATGAGTACAAAGAATCCTTGTTAGAATAAATTCTCACTAGCTTCATACATCATTTCCACAATACTTTCAGAGAAACGGCAGATACAACACTTTTATATTCCCTTCAACAATATTAAATTTTCCTGACTTGACTTGCTTTTTGATATATTCATCCATGATTTAAGCATATTGCACACCTCAGAAGAACTTCTTAACATTGATTAATTATTTGCCTTTCTATGAGCCATACATAGGTCATCAGAAGTCAAATGCCACACTTTTTTGGAGTTTGACTAAGAGTTGCTTTGAAAAAAAACAGTAAGGGAAGTCTAATAGATGAAAGCATATATAACAGGAACACTGTCTCAACATGAATATTTCATCAATATCTTTGGAATCAAACAAGGGTTGTTTTCCAGGTCAATATAGCTGTGTGCATGGTATTTGGAAGGCAATATTTATAATAATTTTGCATTCAGAAAAAGCACAAGAATAAGGAATATAAACAAATGAGCACAGTGATCCTGAATTCTCAAAATGATAATTACCAAATTTTTAATACATGCTATGTTCGTGTACCTCGGTTATATGAAAAAGCTGCGTGTATAATGTAATTTCTGTAAATTTTCCTGAATGAACAGGTTATCCTCTTTAAACACTAAACAGACTGCTTGCACCTTCTATGACAGCAATTCAGGATGTAACCATGAATATGATCAAAAGAAATTAAATAGAGTATTTAAAATATTTGAACAAAACATAAAAAAATACTATGCAGTTTTAAATTATGCTGTTGTATTTGGTTGCTCCTTCTTCCTCCCAGTTCAGTAGCATTTATTAAGTTGTACAGTGAAAATAGCTCCCAGCTCTTACACCCTTCTCATGCACCTTATGAAGTGTCAAGTTCCAGTAATTTATTTTGTTGACCATTCATTTCCCCTTTTTTCAGCAAATTATATCATGATTCAGTGTTGTGGGCTCTCAAACCTCATTTTGGCAGTTCCAGAATCTGAGAGCAGTACTGAAACCTTTTTCGCTTCAAACCAAACATGACAGGCAGCACATTCAGTGCAAAGCAACTCTTTCTAGCTTCTCTGGGTGTACACCAGGTAGAAGCAGAAGGCAACAGTAGTAACTGATAGTAATGATAAAACCACTAACAACTGCTGGAACCACAGGCAGCGATCAATCTGCTCTTGAAGTCTTTTATTAATTTGCAGTAAACGAGTTAACTGAAAATAAGAATAGTTGCATTAAATCAGAATCACTGCAAATGAAAGTACTGGTTAATTTAAAGCTATTCAGTCACAGTAACTGCAAGTACAGTTATAATATAAAAAGTTATTGCTCTTAGTGATAAACTTTTCTATCACTGACTACTTCAATACTCTGTTCCACTAAAGAAACTTAGAATTTTAATGGAAAATCTATATTGTCTGTATCAAGCAAGAATATCTTTATATTAGGAAGAAAAAAAGACCGCTAAGTCTCATTAATACCTAAGATATGTAATATACACAAGAGGAATGAGAACACTGATTGAAAATAGTGTTTTATTAAACCACTGACATTCAATAAAATGATTAAATCACTAACTTATTTAGTTACTTTGAAGTGCCAAATTTTTTAAACAGTAAAATTTACAAAGTACCAAGGACATTTAGTAAAAAAAAAAAAAAACAAAAAAAAACAAAAAAACTTTTCATCTGTACCGTATTTTATGATTTTGTTCAATGTTCAGCACAAAGGAGTACATTATTACCTGTATATGTAACTCTTCATTGGTTTTCGCAGGAATATTAAACACATTCTCTTTTAATGTCAAAGTAGAAGGCTTAGTACTTTCTATAACATGACACCTAAGCCTGTGAAAGGGAGAAAAAAAGCAGTGTATTCCCAAAATCGTAAATTTAATGCAACATTGAAAAATTAATACAGAAAGTAAACTGCCCAGCCCATTTGCTATATGCACTTTATCACCTCTTCTGGTTGACTGATTTTATAAATGACAATTGTAATGATAGTCTGAAAAGCCTTCCTCAGTCCATCAATTACATTTTGACAATGTTTGATATACAAAGCCAAATCAAAATCATCTTAATGCTCAAGTAAAATATACCTTTATTATTTTAAATTCATAACACAGGATCCACTGGGTTATTTAATCAAATCCTTACTACCAGAGATGCAAAAATTAATTGAACAGTAAACAAAATCTAAAGGTTCTCTTTCAATTTTAAACCTCACCAACAGTACTTTCCATGTACTCCATTTCTTCTATAGTTGAGTAAGCAGGAATAGAATTTCAAGCCATAATTAAAGGTATTGGAATCCAAAGCAATTTATAAAAAACAGTAGAAGCTCCTCTGATAATTCCCACATTAATGGACTTGCATGTTAATTTATTTGCTGAACAAATGGTTAAATGCTGTAGCATTTGTGTATTTTAAGGATGAAGAAATACTAAAACTTCTCTGGCAATGAAAAGCAGAAAAAGGGACAAATGTGTATAGTAAAACCTAAGCAGATTCCTCAGAGAAAGCACTTGTGCATACAACCTTAGGAAGACAGTAATGATATTCTCCACTACTTTAATTTAGGTTTAATAAGAAGTACAGATTAGTTCTATATTTATCAGCAATGTATGTACATGACACACTGCTACATTAAGCATGTTTGAGAAATCTAATTTTCCTCAAACATTCATCTAGGTGGGCTTTTAGACATTTATTATTTCAGGTGACAAATTTTATATAATCAAATAATTTTTCCCTAAAATTTCTCCCTATTGTTTCAGGGTCTGTCTCTAAAAAGTAAAAAGAATAAAGCAAAAAAACCCTCCAAACACCCCAACATTTATTCAAAGAAGCTTAAGGTAACTCACATTTTATAAACTAGAATGTGCAATGGTATGCAAGCCTCTCCAAACATGGCAATTATTTCCATAAGTGCACAAAGATAATCTATAACTTGCCTCCACGTTTTTACGTACAAATTCTTTTCCTCTCCTTAAGAGTTTTGGAAGAATAAGATTAAAAAAAAAAAAAAAAAAAGGCACAGAACAGTCTAAAGTTAAAACGTGGTAAAACATCCCTTTTTAAAGATAGAACATCCCTTTTTAAAGATAGAGCCTCTTGAAATCATGGCTTTAAGAATTCTAGATGAAAAAGAATTATAACGAACCAAGACTTTTCCTAGAAAAGTGCAGCAATATAGCTAGATGCGAAATTGACCTGAATAAGAGAAGAGCAACAAGCATATTTAAAAGTGTGTATGAGTCCTGGAGATATTTTTCTACCAGCAAGTAAGGAAAACACTCATATTAACATGATAGGCTTCACAGAGATCTTCTACAAAATTATGATTTTCTCTCAGAGAAAGGTGTTTTTTTTTTTTTTTTTTTTTTTTTGTTAATACCAGCAGCTTTGCATTTGGCAATTGCTCTTTTCTTGCTTGTTTCTTTTTAGAAAACTCAAGGGGCACATTCTCATTCAAAAAAAAAGATCTAATCTCCATCTGTATTGTCACATCCATTCACATTTTTTTCCATTTAGCTCTTAATCAGCACAATAAAACAACAATAAAAAGAGCATGTGCAGAACGTCATGACATTTTATGCATTAAAAAAAAGTCCCTCTTCTCAGTTAAAACACAGAAGAGGTAGCACTGATATACCTCAGTGACTAAGAGTACAATTCTGTTATGGAAAATCTTTTACTAGTTTTGATAAATAAGTACCATAAATCAGATTACACAGTATGGCTAAAAAAGCCTGTCAATGAAAGCCATCCACTTACCTATGTTCCATCACTTTGGTCCTAGGGACCTCTTTCCAAAACTGAGTCAGTTCTGATACACCTGCTCCAGAACACTGGTCCATTTCTGCTGCCATTATAAGGAAACGATCCTGCAGAGAAGCTGCAAATCCTACCCTCAAGGGAGGGGGGGAGGGGACAACAGTGTGTTTAGGTAAAATGTTACAGAGCATATGGAAGCATTTTTGAATATAAGTGCTCTAAAATGGGAGCTTTAGTATAGGACATCAGACACTGACTGACAAGAAATAAAAAGAATGAAATAATTCCCTTACACTCAACAATTTTCATTACAATTTGCCTAAAGTTCTACATTGTTTCTTTCAACAGAAATAGCTTCATCTGAATGATTTAAGGAGAACCCAGAATTCTATAAAAAAATGTATTTCCAGAAAATTTTCCTGCCCTTAAAACTACTTAGGAAGCCTGCTTTACTACAGATAAACTACTACTGCAATACAGCACAAGTGGGATAGCTGTCACTATGACTTTTTTTAGACAAGAAACAGAAAGGGCTGCAGGCAATACCTGCTCATGCCCATGTGGAACAGTAAATCAGTACAGACAGTTACTCAACCAGCCAGTAAAGTGGCACCAAACAGAACATTAGTTGCCCAGTCTGCTTGCCTCTCCTTTGGTGAGGTACTAGTCTGGCTGCCTCACCTCTGCCCAGTTATGGTTTTCATAGTGCTTCCTACCCTCCTTTTGTGTATCGTTAACGCTGCTGAAGGATTCAAAAGTGGTTCGAAAAAACCTGACTTTAAAAAGTCACGTCAGTTCCTTAGAAAACAAAGCTAGAAATGATTTATATCACATCAGTTTATATTTTTAAGTATGGTAACAATGAAGTGTAATATCAACTTTACTAAAAACAACGTGGATCATATCAATGACCCATACAAAATAAAGTCAATTCTGTATGCTTGAAAGCATGGCAAGCTGTTAGAGTTTAAGATTTAATACACTTGACAAGAGATGTGTACCAAATACAAGCCCTCATAAAACACTGCTCCACAATACACTATCAAATGAATATTCAGGAAACACATCTGAAACAGAAATAGTCCTGAAACACATTTCTATGTAGAGCAACATAGGGCTGTTCAAAATCAGAAATGAGAAACGAAAACAGAAATTACATCAACTTTGACAGTGCAGAAAGCATGAATTACAACTCTAGAGAAATGCAGTTTGAGAGACATGTTCTCTTACAAATGATAATACTCTCATACATTCACAACACCTTTCCTACAACAGTCAAGACGACATGGGTGTCAGTACCTTATTACCCAACAAGAACATACAAAGATTGATATCTAGAACAGTCAGCCTCTTCATAAAACTTGTCCAGACTTCTTAAAAATTCTACTGTAAGATTTTACTTACCACCATGAAGAGATACTATTATGTCTAATGATGCACCAGGTTCACAGCTGCTGTTACTGGGTTTAACTCTGTATTTTTCAGGAGCAGTTGTTCTCACCTATAAACAAAATATACCAAGCAAGCATGTAAGTAATACACACACCATCATCATTTCATATCCCTCCTCTTTCTGTAATGGCTAAAAATAAAACAGGTATTCTTAGAAGTCCAAAAACCTTAACTAAATACTGTTTAAGACACAGTGATAATATACAGTCTTTAAAATACTTTATTTTGTAAAAAGACACTATCATTTCATTTCTTTCCCTCTGTCAACCACTTTCATCCTTTCTTTTCTGGCATATGCTATTTTCTCTTTTTTATATAAAAATAAAGCCAAGAATATCAAGTAGTCTGTCAAAATTATTGATTTGAAATTACAGAAACTTAAGTTACTTAATTCCTGTAGAGAACACAGAAAATGCGGTAGAAAACCAAATCAAGATTAAGTCAATTCAGTATATTTGAAACAAAACATTGCATTCACTCCTCTGAGCGTGACATTTGCATCACTATGCAGCATTATTAATTTTTTCACAGGATTTATAAAGGAAAACAAATTCTAAAGAGATCACTTTTCAAAGCTCTACCTTTTCTTTTTATGGAAGATTTAGATTATTATGAAAAAGCTAACTACCCCTGTAACTCTATTCCAGTCAGTGCTCCAAAAAAATTGTATTACTGATTAGACCCTTTATGATGGTACACAATATGCACCAATTCAGAAAAAGATTTCTTTGATCTGCTTCAAACACCATAACAGAAGAAAAAAAATTTATGAGACCTAACAAAAAAAAGGGTTTAATAGTACTTCTTCCTCCTTCCCAAAAATTGTACAAGAAAAAGCCATACATTTAGCAAAGTAACCCAGTGAACACACAAAACATTTACCTTAAAAGCCACTATGTTTTTAGTCACATTTGTCAGTACTATCAAACATTTTCTCTCTCCAGTTTCTTTGGATCCGAAATATAGTTCTTCTGCTGGGCTAACAAAAATTTAAAAGGAATTGGTTTATTCAAATGATCTTTACAACATAGAGTAAACTTGATCACACCTAATAAAAATATAAAATAAAATACTTTCAACCCAGCAACTACAGTCAGTTTTTCATTAAAACACCATGAAAATAAAATTCAGAAATTTTGTAGTGAAGCTCGGGGTTGACTCATGATCACAAGTGGACTTAGCTGCATCAGCAGAGTAGGCTACCACTATGTACTTACATCAAGAAGAGGGAGTGACCACCTGCCACAGCAGGAATAGCTGATAGCTTTAGATAGTTGCCTTTCACTACATTTTATAATAGTATGTTAAAGGAAAGCATAATTAATTAATATTCTAATATGATAGGCTATACATTGTCACAGCCAAAAGTAAGTTCTATCTCACTCAACTATCCCTGTAGCAGTACAGTACATACATAAGAGGAACAGGCAGATATTTGGGAGTAGAAATCATTTCAACTGCTATAGCTAGATGCACTTGTACTTATGAGTCAGACTTCACATACCTCTGGAGACACATGCAGAGCTCCACAAAAGAATCTGAAGTTTTGTCTTTTTTAAAATGTTCTTGTGCAATTTAAAAACTCATGCATAAAATCTTTTAAAATGGTATCACAGCAGCACAACCATCTTGGAATAAACATTCAAATGAAAACTACTATGCTGAAAGCAGGGCATGCTCACATCCCACAAGCTGAGAGAAAACTTAAGTAACAGGGAAAGAATTGTTTTCTTTTAATAAGTCTTGTAAACGGTACATAAAGAACTGCCATATTCTTTGACAGAAAGCCTTTTCCAAAAAATAAGCATAACCTTACTTATATTGTAAGTCTTTTTTTTTTCTCCCCATCTTTAGAATGTCAATTTCACATTAGTTTGACCTGTTCTCCCTCAAAGGATCTCCTTTCACAATATCAATCCTTCTTTCTTCTCCCACATTTAAACAAAACAGGATATTAGCACAGAAGAAAAATACTTGAGGCTTTAGGGCAAGCCTCAAAGCAGAAGGAGAGTAACTACATTTTATAACGCACTAGACAGTTCACTTGACAATATTTTTTTAGTGAGGAGGCAGGAATAACTGTGCTAAGGCAAGCAGGCAGTAACAAACTGATGGGTTTAAACAAAATTGGGTAACTGTATCCTCTTGTTTCAAATCTTTTTCCCCTGTTCCCAAACTCAACTTCAGTAAGCAACAAGTAAAGAAAGGAAGGATTGTAGCTGTTAGGTACTTCAGATATCAATACTACATTATTGTAATGTGAATGTTGCACAAATTGCAAAACAAAGCATGAACGACACTGGAAAGCATTAAAAATAATGTCAAAAATGAGCAAAAAAAAGAGCTCTAGGAAAGGGGTGTTGTGACAGAGCTAGTAAAGCCTGATACTTTTTGCTATATCCCCAACTGTGGCAATGGACAGGACAAAAAAAAAAAAAAAAAAAAAAATCAGGCTTAAGGGCCAGCTTTGTAGGCATGTTGTCCATCAAATCAAACAGCAGCACAGTATAATGCATATATATGTTTTATTTTAAAGTAACATACAAGATTTTACATTCTTACAGAAACCCTATTTTCCTTACATCTGGGATATATGAGAGAAAGCATTCCAGCTTGTACTAGGAATTCTAGTCTTCAGGACATAATACAACATGAGCTAGTTTTCTGCCAGATAGTGCAAGAGAACAGATACACCACCCTGCCCCCCCTTACCAAATGTATTCATCTATTAATCAAGAGGATCAATATTTTATGGAAAGATATGCATGGAAAATGCAGTAGTGGTCTAAACTAGGGCAAGACAGATCAAGGGAGTATGGCTATAACTGTGAGAAACAGAAGAGCACAACTTTGAAAATGTTCTGCTTATTAGTTAGCTTCGGTCATAAACAAGAGCCAAATGCAGCAAGTAGCATTAGGTAAGGAATATTTGTGCAGTGGTGGGAGAGGCTGAAAGAGGCCTCAACAGAGCCTTTGCAGCAGCAGCAACCCCAGGAGGCACAGAAAGGTTACTGGTTCTTGGCAATTTCTGTGGTAGCAGCACTGCTGTGCCTCAGCGTCCTTTCAGTTTCTGTTGCTCCTGTCATATGGCAGTGCCAGTATCAGCAAAAACACAAGCTAGTCATGCTGGCAGAGGCTGTACTCTAGTTCATGCCTCATCTTTGATATAGATGCCTGTGGCTGGAGAACTGCTGGTTATCTGGTTATAAACTGCATCAGAATTCAGGGCCCAAAGACATTCCAGGAAATCAAAATTAATTCTAGCTTCTACAGAGTTAGAGTATTTATAAAGAACAACTGTGGGTAGCATACTTTCTCATGAGTTTTTGTAAGGAATGAACAGCAGGGACAATGGAGACACCGGTATTTTATTTTCCATGACAGCAAAACTATAGTATTAGCACCTCTATACTTGACTAAATTCATTCTTCCTTATAATTTATGTAAACTCCAGCGCTTCTATTCCAGTAGTAGAGCTTAAAAGATTTTAAGAAAAAGTAGTACATTTTTAATTTTGTTTTTAAAGACAGGGCAAGGAAATAGCTTCTTTTGTGATGGGGAGGAAAAAAAAGGAAAATATCCTGTATCTGATTTATTTCTTCAAAGAAAATCTAAGTAGAAGTCCATGGATTTTTAGAAATTCTTTTAGAAATCAAATCTGCAATCTCTGCCTTTGTCCTGCCATACAGAAAACCAGGACTACACAGAGGAGGGCTTGGTACACAAAGGACAATAAAGCTGATTTTCATTTCAAAACCAGAAACATTTCATACACACAAAATATTTTAAATGCTAACGAACATGTCATTATTCATATTCATTCCAAATCTAATTTAATCAGCACTTATGAAGTTAGCTCACCTAAGAAATTATCTATAAATTAGACATTTTCTTCATTCATCTAACAGCAAACTGGAAATGAAAATAAAAGTTAACACCTAAATCAATTTCTAAACAAGCATCTTAGCTTGAAAAGGCAGTAGAAAGAAAAAAAGATATTGGCTAATTTATTTTTCTTCAAATTTCCTGATACAAAGGAGATTAACTGCAAGACGTATGAATCGTCAGTGACGAAATCTTCTGAGCAGAGATGCCATTTATACACAGCACTTCCCACACTGAAAGAATTGTACCCTTTTAAATCTGGCTTTATTGGTGCAAGTTACTAGCATAGACATTTAAGTCACCTTAACTTAAAAACAATTTAAAGAAAATTTATCAGAGCGCTGTCTTAGTGAACAGATTGTTTAAAATTTTGTTGGCTTAAGAAGCCTAAGTTAAACCACTAAGCATTCTCAATACTGATATACATTGGTTTAACTAAAATAAATGAGTGAGTTTCCCAGTATAAGTGAAATATACATCTATTAATTAGCATAAAGCATGCCAATGGTTATGTCAAAAAAATTCATCAAAAGCAACACACTCAAATCCAGAAAGTTGTTTAAGGTTGTTTTTTTTTTTTGGGGGGGGGGGGATTCTTAAAAGGTATTCATTTAATTAATTGATGTTTATAAATATTGTTTGTTTTCTCTTACACTCGGAAAAAAATAGTTTCTCAAAAACTGTAACTAGTTCCATAATGAAGTGTCCAAAGCACACTGTGAAAAACCATTAAAAAAGAAAATTTTTATTACCTGATATGTAATAAAGGTCCTTTAAAAGTGGTTAGTGCTTTCTTTGCATTTTTTGGTTTGAAATCTGTTTTGTCATTTTCCTCTGATTTGGGAATTTGTTCTATAGAACTCATCTAAGTAAAAATGACAATTATAAAGATTAAGGAGAAACCTGGGTCATACATGTTAAAGTCATGCAGGTATTTCATCAGCAAACAATATGAGGCAGCTCATTTCAATAACATGTACATTAAAGACCAAGTTTAATATGTATTTGCTGAAGCTGCTGGAAGTCCACTACACAAAATGTTTTTGTGTTAGAAGTTACATTATATATTAAGCATGCATAAAACACAACTTTTCTGCTTTTTGCAGGTATTTTCTTGATGCCCGAGATAGTTACTTTTAAAAGCACCAAGCGCCTAAGTTATATTACTTCAAATATTTCAATTTACAAAGCACCGACGTTACTTTATTTATTCTTCCACTGCAAAACAGAATCAAAACGGACACCCCAATACAATCACTACAACACTGAACAGAAAACACAACAATTCTGCACCTCATTGTATTTCAAAGTTGCTAAATATATCTTCATTACTTTTTAAATTGAATTCTAAGGTATTGGGGGGGGGGGGGGGGAATGCTGATTGAATTGGTTCATCCAAAACTGCAGATACCTTAGGTTCTGAGGCTTTCTTCCTGTACTACATTAAGAAAACATACATATCAACAAGCCTAAATATCCATCATATAATTCCAGAATTCTCTGATTTTTAACAAAATCAAAATAACGGGGGGGGGGGGGGGGAATAGAGAAGACTGAAAGAATCAGTAGCATGATGGCTCATCAAGATCAGCTAGCTAAATAGTTGCTTAGTCTTATTTTTATTCCAGTTAAAATACAGGCAGAAGGCCTGAAGAAAATTCAGTTTATGTAAATTTGAAGTAAGGGAATGAAAGAAACTTATGATTTTGTGGAAGAGAGGTCTTATAAACCAAACAAACTGCACAACAATTTAATTTCATTTTTTATACTAATAGTTAATATTAAAAGTTCAGGGTTTAAATACAGTGCACCAGTTATCTGTTTGGCTTTATTTACATAATTCTGATTAAAATTGCTATCAGTGAAAATATTATTATAGTACACATGAAATGTGGAATTCCTCTGAACAAATGCAAGTTTCTGCAGGACAGGCATTTACAACCAAGTTTATTACTCCTTGCTCCTTCTGCTCTATGGAAAGAAATAAGGACTTCTATGGGATGAGAGGAGGCATACATACATAAAATAAATCAGGCAAATTTTCAGTGATGACAAAAGCCCACAGTTAAAGACTGCCAGTGCAATCAATAACAATGAAGGCAATGAAATCTCACAAATCACTCGAAATCTATCACTTTGGAACCTGGACTATTTGATTATTTATATTTAGACATAGCCAAGTACAAAATAATTAATTTAGAAATAAGAAATGCCAACTATTTCAAGAGAACAAGAGACTTTCCTGAAAAACAGATTTTGAAAAAGGATATAACATTGAAGTGGCAAACAATGGCATGCTTGCTGTGGAAGAATGGGCAAATATTAATCCTGAACATGTGAACAGAAGATTAGTGATTGGAGAGTAGAAGTAAAACAGTAACTTACTTCTTACAGAAATTCTATCAACAATGAGATATGGTCCATAATTTTAAGAGTATGTTAAAGGTGCAACATGCCTTAAAAGTAATTGATACGTGACAAGTTTAAATGTCAATCTGCTTAGTTGACTGATTAGCAGCTTGATTATGCTGTATTACAGAGAAGACACCATGAACTAAACCATTATTTTTAACACTTAGAAGAAAAAGAAAAGGATGACCCTAAATAGAAATCTAAAGTAAACCAAACAAATCAGGAAAAAAAGAAAAGAAAAGAAAAGAAAAAGAAAAGAAAAGAAACCAACAATCATTGAGGGGCTAATCACTGAAGCAGACTCCTATGTTAAGTGGGAATCATCCATGTTGTTACTCAGTTCAATGGTCAGGAAGTCACGATAGTTGTATAATGCTTTCTTTTAGCCTTAAAGTCAATGAAATTACGTTATCCAAACAACTGGCCAAGTTGCAAAGCACAGCTCAACTATTTTAAGCGATATGTGTGTTTCAAATTATTCTGGCAAAAAATTGAAACAGGAAATGAAACTGAAAACGTAATATTAAGTTATTACATTCCATTAACCAAAAGTTTTGTGATTCGTATTCCAAAATTAATTATGGCCTTAAGTGATGAAATTCAGATTTTTCCTGCTATTTTCAAGAACAATATCTGCACTGACTATCATTGCATATTCCTTAATAATACACCACTGCAGGAAAATTGTATTCGCAACACAGGATTGAGAGATTAGAGATACAATTTCTCCTGAGACTAAATAATGACTTTTATATGTTGAGATTTTAGCAATAGTTTAAAAAAGATATATGAGAAATTAATACTTGGTGAAGCATAAACAGACAGTTTTAATATTTTCTCATGCATATCTGATTTTAACAGAAAATTAGAAATTGTCTAGATATGTCTGTAAAACTAGACATATTTTAAGACTCATACCACAAGATGTTCAGAGTAAAGATTAAAAATGGACTAACTACAAAAACAATCTCTGGAAACAAAATTAATGCATGAACTTTTTAAACTTTACTGTACAATCCATTAAATTCCAGAGAGATAATAAGTATTCAGTACTCATTTTATACATTCAGAAGCACAAAGCTGGTTTTTTAACAGTGAAATCTGTTCAAAGTAAGAAGGAAGATCAGAATTGCAAATATAATTTTCAGTTTTACTGATTACTTATTTCAAACTGAAAAAAATTCAAAATACAAAGTAAAAGACTGAGAAGAAACAAAAATAATGCATCTCCTGTCCCACTTGGTAGACACATAACTAGTTTTGCCTCAACCTTAAGAGTTGGATACCTTTTTCGGATTAAGGTTGTGTTCTTCATTGGGATCTCCAGTCTCCTTGGTGTCCGCATCTATCTCCTCTTTACTTTCATGCTCATCTTCACTAGTAATGGGCCCATTTTCACATAAAGGAGTTTGAAAATCATCATCAACCAATGGAGGATAACTATACTTGAAAGAATCCTAAAACATAAGGAGATTTTTTTAAAAGGAATTTATTTTGGAGGATGAAAAGTGCTTTTTCTAGTATATTTTAAAATGGAAATACTATCAATTAGTATTTTATTTCACATAACTGTACATTTAATTTATACGTTTTTAAAATGAGTCCAGGTGCAGAAAGTTAACACTACCAATAGTTTTATTTGTATCTTAGTGATGGTGAAATTAAAGACAGGCACCTAATAAAGCCACTGAATTGTAGCTACTGTCATTATTTATAGATTCACAGTTGGACTGTAAAATTTGGTTTGTCAGAAATCAGCATTCACAGCCTTAGCTCTGAAGTTTTGCTACCACTGTTAGGTTTCAAACCAAATTTCCTAGAACTAACAGCTGTTTATAAAGAATGTTCTAAGAAAATGAAGAATTTCAGCTGTTTTCTGTATTTTAGATTAATAACAGCCATAGTTTTTAAAAAAGCAATCCTTCAACTTTAGTCTATTATTTGGACCCTTAACATACCCTGTATCTCACACCCTTGTTTTTTTAAAGCAGAAACAAGTTGGAATGGCAAATCAATTTAAAGACTATGTTCAAGACACTTAAGTAACGTAGAAGCAGCATACTGAAGTTCTCACTGCCTCTACAGTACAAGTATTATTTCTACTGGAAGACCAAGAAAGACCAGTTTCTGTTAACGAGAATTACTCTTAACACTTTCAAAACAGTTCTATCACATATAATGTCAGAAACATTAAGTTTAACACGGCTCTGTTCCTGATGCAATTTCAAGCAGCTTTAAACTCTGAGCAAACTGAATTACTTAGCTTTTCCAGTGGGAGGGGGGAAATAAAACAGCTTTGATTCCTATGAAGCTAGACTCAAGCCACACTTGCAGCTCCTCAACTATGCCACCAGAAAAGAATTAAAGAATGGGGTTTCAAGAGCATTCTCCACAAGCAGGTTTCTCTTCCCAAACAGTAACAATGATGTTATCTTACAAAAAAAATTAAGAGTGGGACTTTCAAAGAAACCCCAAACAAAGAACATACTTTCAACTAATCTCTGATCAAGAACTGAATCGCTTCCTATCCTTCTGCCTGAAGCAATACCCATGGATCTTTAGCTGGAAGATGTAAGGAACAGGTATTCAGTGTTCTACTAAGGGCCTAAAGGACAATCTAAGTATCGGTAAGGGACAGATTCACTGTTAGAAGAAAAGATTCCAGACTGCTAGAAACACTATGGTAGGCTTGTGGAATATTGAGATCCTCCACTTACAAACACAAGGCAGAAATAACTAAGTTCCCTTTAGCCAAACTAATAGAGAGCTTTTTCATCCAACTCCAGCACATAATGAAGAACATATGACAAAGCAAGCTTATTAAGAGACGCTAATTTTACTGCACACCTCACTTGGTCACATTAACACATCATGTTGAATAACATTTACAACTGAACAGAATCTCAACACCGGGACAACGTGAAGTCATCACCGGGACAACGTGAAGTTCCACCCTTCGCAATCACAATCCATTGGTTTCAATGACTTGGATTTATCTGTTAACAGGGTTAAAACCTTAGTTAGCTAAACATGACAGATTTTTTTCAGTGCTTGATCATTCATTCTACAGACCAGTGGCTTTCTTTCAAAGGCAATGCAGAGATTTTATACCACTGTGTCTGGCAATATAAAGCATGGCAGTGGTATCTTCTAGGATTGTGTGTTCATAGTGGCTGTGAAATCACATGCAAAAGGCCCAGTGATGTCTTAATTTTGGGCCACTCACCTGTAAAAAGGTGCTTCTAAGGAAACATAAGCCATGAACCATCAATTTAGATAGATAACCCTGGTGAAAAGCACAGCATTGCAGTTGTACACATTGTTCAGCAAGGGCGCTAGAAGAGGGAACCTTGATTTATCAAGGATGAACTGCCCACCCTGAAGTGGCTAAACTGTGCAAATACACAATCTAAAACCCTACTGCATGTACACATATTCAGTCTTGTACAAAATGTTATTGAAGACCTTAGGTAACATTTCCAGCTAGCCAGAAAAACTAATATTTAAAGAATTTTAATTGGTCTGTTCCAGCATCAGTATCTGGAACCAGTCTTGTAGAAGGTGGACTACAACAGATAGGAAGGAAAACATTTACTAAGTATACATATGTTATTAAACGAAAAGGATTAGGGAGTGACTTTTGAACACTGACCCTAATTTTCCAGACTGCTTTATCACTAACTCGCTCCTAGATCTGTTTTGGACAGCTCCAGATAGTTCTCCAGGACAAACCTACTAAAAAGAGAGGGAGTTCTACATAGTGTGGACAAGAACCACTCAGAGCCAGGCACATGGTATGTAGCCCCTCTTAATTAGCAGTATGGAGATAGCCACAGCCAACAATCATGGGGGGCTGGACGGAACTTATGTAATTTAATACTCCCAAGTCTTGCAAAATCCAAGTTTGTTTTCCATAATCAGTTTTAATGCTTTTGCTATCTGGAGACACATTTGTCCACTAGTTGTCCAAAAAAAGAGTAAATCTTTCTCTCGTTTCTCAACTGGGTGACAGTTGCTTAAAGCACTTTCATGGTAACCCCCAGAAGGCTAAAGAAAGCCTCAAATTTATCCTGTGAGCAACCCTGAACCCCAGTAAACCAAAACATAAAGATATTTGACTAAGCTATGGAAGCATAAGGGCTACATATAAAGAGATGCAGAACAGTCCTGTTGATGAAGCAAAGGAATCACCATTCACACACAGTTCAACACTACAAATTGTCCACTCGAGGCACAATCAGCCATTCCCTCCCTGGCCATCCTGAAAGTCAGAAATTTCAGCTTTCTGTAATGACTTCTTTTATGACAGCATGGAACTAGGGCAGCAATTTCCTAGGCAGAAAGATGCTATCATCTTTTCTTCATGGGTTTCTTGCTCTAGTGTCATAAAAGCTGCTTTTTAAAGGGTACTACTTTCAGTGAAATAAACAAGGTAACTTTGTCTTTTTCTATTCCCAAAGTAACACTATTTCAGATATTCTGGCTACAAGAACTCTACCTCGACTTTATAGTCAAAGGAACAAGCTTCTCCTACTTAGGCTGAAGCAAAAATCTTTCTTTTCTCCATGCTTTTAGCGCTGTAAATACAACACACACTTAGAAAAAATGGGGAAAAAGAACAGTTAATAACTCCTCTACAGTGGGATTATACCATTACTATATCCTGTCTGCAAATATTTTCAAGGAGAAAAACTTTTTTTTTTCAAATTCTGTTGTAGAGATTATGCAAACTATGATTTACTAGCTTTGCAAAAATCACAATTTGTTGTGCAAGATACTTGTGCTACTTTACCAGTAAGGTTGCACTAGAACAGGATTTAACTTCTAGCAAAATAATACTGGATCATAGTATACTCTCTGGAGCTCTAACATGTGCTTAAAAAAAAATCTTTCATAGCCCTGCTTTAAAAAAACATAGCCCAAAGGACAATAAAGGAAAGAAAATTGAAATATGATTGTCTTTAATCATGGCTTTGGAGCATGATGAGAAATTTCAGAGGGCCTTGACACCTGTTCTCTGTTTGCAGAACTTCAGTGTCACAAACCAATACATAACCTCTCTAATTCATGAAGTGAGTGGAAGTAGGAGAGACTTCAACTGGAAATTGTGTGTGTGTATATGGGGGGGTTTGATTTCGAAAATTAAGAAAAGTAATTTCCTATGACTTAAAAATGAATAATAAAAACAATTAACAAAAGAGTTTTCTATATTTTTTGTACATAAGACTGACAGGTAACAAATTCTCATGAAGTTAACTCATTTTACATTAATGTGATTTACAAATCACCACTTGACATAACAGAAAATTTCAAGAAATTTCACATCTGTGAAATGCCAAATCTCAACTCCACATATGTAGTTTAAATAAGCATGTCTCAAGCCATTACCAAAGCATCTTGAAATGTTCATGTACTTACAGTTCCACCCATGTGAGGCGGCAAATATTCTCCACTGATGTAGTCCTGCACTTCATTCTTGTTTGTGAACTTTAACATGCTTATTGCATCTGGGCCAAGCCAACCCTTCACAATTTTAAAAGCAGCTTAAAAAAAAGAAAAAGTTATCAGGAAGGTTTTTTTCAAGTGTATGGTAAATGTGATAGCACACTCAAATAAGCTACATGCCATAAAACATGGCAGGACCTGCTCTGAAAATATCTGCTGTATTGTGGACACACAGTGCAAGAAAAACAAAAACTATTTAAACAGAAAGTATTTTATGGACATATTCTTTTCTACAGTTGAATGCATACAGGTCACAGACTTTCATGGAAAGAATATCTTTAATTTAACTACTGACAATTTCCTTGTCTTGGAACTTAGATCAGTAGGTGCTGAGAAGGGTAAAAGCAATTGTGCTTCCAAATCTGAATGAGAAAGAAGTTGGGAAAATTATATACTTTCCCCAAGTTGAAATGTTTTGCTGCTTTAAAGGAGACTTGTTTAGATCTACAGAGCATTTCCAAACACAAGTAATTTCACTGCTGGTAAAAAAAAGTGCATATACAGAAAAGAATACAGAGGTAGTGTAAACATGTTTTAAATATTTTTTGCGATGTGTGTTATAATTAAGAATAATTATCAAAGTACACACATCAGAACATATGTACCTAACAGTGTCCAGTTCAGGTATCTACCTTAAATTGCATAACCTAATTTTTGGCTGGTTGTAAGTGTCCATCATTTGTTAATGATACTATCCCTAAATCAAAAACAGATCTAGCTTTGAAAGGATTACAACTGGAAACATTCAAGGAATAGACTATTTATCAAGGTCTCTCAAGTTTTAAAGATAACAGCTAGATATAGTTTCAATCTACACTTTGAAGAGGACTATTTAAAGTATGACCCAAAACACAACACTAGAAGGAGAAACAAAAACATAATGAAAGAATGCAACCTAAAAATTGACAAATTTGAAGATACATGCTTAATATGATTCCACCATTTAACTATATTAAAAAATATATACATTTTTCTGTAGATTGACTTACCATTCATTATCCATGGCATTTCAAAGATCACTATCTTTGCTGAAAAGACAAAAGGAAATAATATGAATACCAGATATTATGTATTTCTATCTTTAATAGGAAGCACAGCAATAAAAGCCATGTAAAAAGCAAATATTCATTTTTAGAAGCCTCCATGTTTACCTCCCTGAAGAAGCGATTTTGAAGAACCATTTAGAAACATGTAAAAACTTATTTCTACTTCTATATAAAGGTATTAGGTGTTTGCTTGGGAAATAGTCAATGAAATCACAAGTTATACACTATTCTGGGGTACTACTTTTCTGAGATAAGGTTAGTAACAAATATTTGCTCCAAATAAAGCAGAGAAAGGATGAGAATTTATCTTGACCTAGAAAAGCAACTGCTTACTAGAAAGAAAGAATGTTAACAGGCACATCCAGCACTTTTCTTCATAGTTAAGCAAACAGCACAGCCCTTTATAAATCTGTATTTAAGTTTTCTTTTGGCAAAGAAGCCTAAGTTAGTACTTTGATTCAAAACATGCCCCGAAATACATTTTTCTTGAATATGTAAAAACAAACAAAAACATCACACTACACCTGCTTTTGAGGCTTTGCAAGCTGAAATCTACTATTCAGAGTTTTAGTTGTTCCTGTACATAATTTCAATCCTCACAGACACATTTTGACTTAAAATTTAGAATGCATGAAAGATGAACTGGAAAAAATGATTCAATGTTTGTGTATACAGAAGAAATAAACAGACAAGTGTACAGGTTTTTCCAAGTACCCACACAAACATGCCTTAATCCCATCCTCAAAGGAGTAGACCATTGCTCCCCAATAGTCTCCATAGCTATTCATTCTTTTGTATCCTGAAGACTGGTACAGGATATCAACTGTCATACAAGTTTTCAGAACGTCCACCCAAGTAACGAGGAACAAAGGACAACACAGGCTAATTCAGTCCTACTAGATATGCATACTGATTTTTAATCTGTAAAACATGTCTCAGATTCTTCATATTTAATGAAAAAAAGTTGATTCTGTGTTTTGTAAATAAACATTACACTCAGAGTTGTGCTGATCCTAAGAGTGCAAAAATACTCTGAATCTGTAATGTAAAAATGTTGCACGTAATTAGGCTGTTTCTAAAACCTGAAGTGATTTTTTGGTCAAAATCCTAAATTCTCAGGACATGTCTTTCATTTATTTTTACAATGTATAAAAAGTGCATGCAAAAAGACTTTCTATTAATACAGAAATTAGTCTCCCCATCATCTGCAATATTATCATGGACTTTTATTACACAAGTCTAAGTGCTTCAGGTGTAACATACAATACTTACTGAGGAAATTTGGATAATAATCTGTAAAACAGTTGACAATAAACCGAACAAAGTCCAAGTCCTAAAATAAGAGCACAAAATAAATGCAGTGTAAATCAAAACATTAAAAATACAGGTTTAATTAAGCTAAAGCATTTATTGAACAGTAAAAGATACTTATTATATTGACTGCTACTACAAAGGAGACTTACAGAGGTAGAAAAAAATATGCTGCTGATGGAAGAGCCAAAGCCTGCCATAAGAAGAGTAAAAGTGGGGAAGTGGCCACTGAATTGATGGAAACCCACTATTGTAACATTTACAGATAGCAGAGTGGGGAAAAATAGTACAAGAGGATTACCCACAACCTGAAAGCTGTATTAAAAGCTTCAGTAAATATAAACTAACCAAAAGCTTGGATATCTTTAGAGATGGAAGGCAGCCTTTAATAGAAGCATTTATCTCACCCAGATGTTGCTTGTGCCAGATACAATATCATTCATTTAACAGCATAAACACAGTGGCATTTCCAAATAATGATTAAAATCTCCTGTGCATTCACGAGCATGCTGCTTTTATTTCTGCTGTCTATTCAAAAGCAGCAGTATCAGATATAGGGAGGATGGATCCCTTATTTTGAATAAGTCTAGAACTAGAACTATAGGATTCAACAGACCATTCAATAACTACATTAATTCTAGTTACTTGAACCGCCTCAAGAAGACATGAGCTATCAGAATTAGCTGGCTGCATATCAATGAGAAAAGCTGACACAGTGGATGAGACTATATTAGCAATGGAACAATCAAATGAAACATGATCTGGAGAAGAACTCAGAACTCCATATTCTTTTAACATAAAGTTTAGCACTTACTCTATTCTGCTACAAACAGCTATTAAAAATATTTCTGTTCTCTGATAAAAATACTAACTGCAGAGCAAGACTCTACAATGGGAGGCTTATGAACAGCATTTGCTGAAACCGTGCCTCTGAAAGTTTCAAAGAAACTGCAAAGAAGTTCCTTCAGGATATGTGCCTTTCACCGGAAAGAAGTTCCTTCAGGATATGTGCCATAGATTGCAAGATCAAATTGTGGTTCTGCGAAAACAAAATGATCCTACTCCTTTATGCTTGTTATAAAAAACATGGCTCTAGTATTATAGTTAATAGTGTGGACAAACAGTTCTTAAGTCATAGGTAAGAGCACCATCCTGCCTGCAAAATTGAATTACCCCATATTTACTTGTAAAAATGTCCTGCACAGTCCTAATGCAGCATTAACCATTTTGCTTGGAAAAGGCAGAGAGAAAGGGTTTTTTGTTTGGTTGGTTTTTGCTTATTTTTAAAAGGAATTTCTCCTGTGGCAACAAAAAAGAGAATAAGATATGGAACTGTACTTCTTATAGGGATGGCTAAAACCGGTATACGGGATAGCATAGCATTTTCTACAAAAAAAACTTAAAAATCTTATTGCTATAAGATCATGTCAATGTATACAATTTTTAGTTATCAGATTGAATCTATAGATATCTAATGATAACCATGATCCCCACCTTACAGTCTAATACAGTTTAGATTCTGCTCTAAAAAGTGGGTGCTGAAAAACTGACTTCTCTGCTGATCTCAGCTGAAGAAAATGAAAATCAAGAAATTCTGATTTTAAGTTATTTTCCTTCTTTAGGCAGAAGTATAGAAGCTAAGAACGGGTAAGGATGCAGGAGATCATACTGATCATTCCTCTAAAAAAGCTTCTATAAAGCAAATCACAAAGGAGATTCTTTTAGTAAATTATGGACATGTATTTATGCTTTCCATATGAAGATATTAAGTAGGTAGAAAATTAGGCATAAGGGAAGAGATACCACAGCATACCTCCACTCCTACATCTGTAAACCTCCAAATGATAAAACTTAGAAAATACCCCTAACTAGTAAGCAAGCTGTTACTTTGTTCTACACCACTAACATGATGAAGTTCTACTGCTAGTAGTGTCTCATTCAGACTCCATTAACATCAACTGTAGAAAACAAAGCTGTATTCAAGCTGATGCCTAGACCCGTGTCTAGCATGGATCACAAAAACGGGTTTGGTAAAGACTTTTTAAAGACACACTTTAAAAAAGGGCAATGTAAAATAAACATTGCACCTCAAGCACTTATTAGAACTAAGAGAATCTAGAAAACCAGATATTAATCAGAACTTCTGTTCCATAACAAGAGTAACTTTTGAACCATAAAATTTTAATGACAAACTTAAATCCAAATAAGGAACAACCTTAGGAAGAATATATATATAAACAAAATTTCCAGAAAATAACCCCAAATCCAGATGATAGTGTGCAACCAGTCAGTCTACTGATAAGTGCTGAAAAGGTCTCAAAGCAAGGGAAGTGAAAAACAACCCCCAGCAAAAAGTTGACCCAATTCTATCTTCAACTATGACATATCAATAAATAACTCCATGAGGAACAGTTTGCCTTTCTGGTCCTCACAGAAGTGCTGACATATGTCATGTATGAACACCAATGGACATCACCTGGGGATCCCTAATTTCAAGTTTACTAAATTAAATCAACCAAAAAATGTCACGAATCACTTTAGTTTTGCAGGTTAAAATCCATCATCTCAGAACAACCTGTAAGGAGGAAAATGTTTTGAGGCAACTGTTTGCCTCCTGAAATAGGTAACAGTATTGCTGCATTAGATTGGAAAGTTATGATACTGGCCTGAAGCTTTGGCTCAGGTTACAAAAACATATTCTACATACTACTACGTTTATTCTACTAAATGACAATCAAACTTTGCATAGTTTAACATTCTTCAGGGAAAAGTAGTTGTATGCAGGCCAGGTTACAACAGATTCAGCTGGTACGGAAGAATGACAGAAACAAAAGTAAACGTACAGTTTCCCTAAACACTTATGAAATACTAGAGGTCATGTAAAAGCAGACACTTACGTGCTTTGATCAGCTAAGGCTTTAGTGAAAATGGAAGAGACTCAATTACCAATTCTTGCAAGAAAGATCATTTCATGGGGAGGAGAACAGGAAGAAATTTTAACATTTCACAGCTATGTTTTTAGGATAAATTTATGAAAGATTGTGGCCAAAGAGATAACAAGACGTAAGGCTTAAAAACAAAACAAAAACACAAACACACACACAATTCCTTAAATCATCTTTTTTTTATATGTTACCGTTCCATCTGAGCGCAGAATTTAAGAACACACTTAAGTGCACCTATTCAGAAAAAGGTCATAAATACACATTTAGGTTTCATGCAACACAGGTGAACAATTTGTTAAATTCCAATGAGCATCTAAGCAAACTGTGAAGCTTACTTCAGACAGGCAACTGACTCAATCCTGTGTGGCTACAATAAATCTATAAATAATTCTGAAAGCAGATTACTGACTTGATATATGACTGTTATGAAATACATTTTCTTAGACTTATTTGCAAACACCTAGGACATAAAATTTCAAAGTCTCACCAAATTTAAAAACATTGCAAATGACTGTACAAATAGGATATTGCTTTCTGGAGTACTTTCCAAAACTAGTATAATCCTCTTAATTTCCTTCAAGATTCAGTTTTAGTTATGTCCAAGGCAAAGAAGAAATCCTACTTTCAAAATAATTAGCATTTTTTCATCTAATTGCAATATTGTGAAAAATGACCACTATTATAGACCAGACTGAGCTATGCTATACTGTTCTGCCTTAATTTTACAATGGTAAAGAACATCTAGAAATATGTATAAATTCCCCAGAATTTTTTGTTCTTCTGAAAAAAGCTGGGACCTTTCATTTGTGCAAGATCAAACTTGAATGAAGCGGTCTTACATAATAGTGGCAGGTTAGACAGGTAACTGAGAAAAGTGGGTGAGAATATTATTGCTGGCTTAAGCACAAACACGATTCTGACACAGGCCTACAGTTCAGAAGTCTTTCTATCACAGCTGTTCAGACAACAGAAAAAGTATTTTATAAAAAGTTTTTTCCATATCTATACCTAACAACAAGCATGCAAATTTCTTGAGCACAGCTTCATTACATGATTAATCTATATTTTTGTTACTAAGAAAAGAAGGACTTGGAGTACTGGAAGCAATGCCTGCTCTGTGAACTACTCTTAGTATCAAGTTAATTTCCAAAATTCAAAATAGAGAGTTCAAAGTGAAAAGCCTTTACTTTTAGAACTGAACAAACTTTCAAGTCCATTCTTTGAAAACTTTTTTTTTGATTCAGATGATACAGCTTTACTTAGGTTCATCAGATGCAGGAAGTGCATTTTGTCCTCCTATTTTTCAAAAGAAAGGATACTGATAGTTTTCTTAGTGCAAAGTCCTTGAATTCAAGTCTCAAAAATTGTGGCAAGTAAAATCTTCTACTATAATTTTAAGTAGAAAGTGTATAATGGAAACAAGAAGTAATAGGGCCAAAATTCTTTAGCCAATGCAGTGAACAGATATCACAGGAAGCTGTTCCAGCTGCCTGACATTAGTACCTACTTTGCAATACAATGCAATCATTTTTGTGTTATTTCAGATAATGCTTTGCCTACTCACTTGCAAATATAAACTTCAGTTACATTGCTTGTGCTCTCAGATGATGTACATCATGTATTCTGTTAATATATGTGCACTGGTATTTTCATTATGTATTTCCTTGTATTCTGCCCCACAATACTCCATCAGCACTTCAAAACAGACTGTAGCTCACAAGGTGAATTCTGGAATACAGCCACTACAGCTACCAACAAAGTACTAAAAAGCTCAATGGTTAGCCATTCAGGAGATAGCAAAACACGTCTTCATATTACAATTAATGCCATGGGTGGAGAGAGAGGCACACCGTGACTTAAGAAACACAGACAATTAAAATACACAGGAACACCACATATGGTATGGAGGACAGAGAGACAGGAACAGAACTGCCAGCTGGAGATGTTTACTTTTCAGAACAGATCATCATTCTCAAAGGTCTTGGCACTGCATCTGAGGGCCTGACTGTTGTCATCATTATACCATTTTTCCATCCTTCACTTTTGACTTGCCTTGATTCATCCAAGAATGATGACAATGATGCAAATGTAGCTGCTCAGGAAGAGGCAGCAAGCACACACACAATAAAAGAGGGCTCAGCTTATTACGCTTTGGGTACTTAAAAACTAAATCCTACAACAATCTGTGAAAATTCACAAAGCAAGCTGGTGGGCAACTGCTATACGTAGTCATTTTGGCTTGGTGACTTGTCGAATTGAAAATAAAATTTCAATATGCGGTACAAGACTTTAAAAAATAAATGTTAGTATGTAACAATGGATCTAGGAAACAGCTCAAGTCACGAGAAGAAGTCTTACAGATCACTGCTGTGAGCAATCATTAAATTATTTAGGTTTAACGGACCGCACAGGACCCGGGAAGGAGGAGAAGGGGACTTGGATTAAATAATTCAGAAGATAATCAGAAAGAAAAATAAAAATACTTACTATGTGACTGATTCCAGTTTCAGCCATGTCGAACACGACTGTTAAGGGCTTCCCATGATCTCTCTTGGCATAATGTTCTAACCAAAAAGCTACCAGTTTCTTTTTTTCAAGTTGCTGTTTAGGATCTCTTATATGAAGTTTCACTCTGAACCAAACTTGGGAGGAGCAAAAGAAAAAAAAAATACACAAAAATTACAACAACAGATTCAAATTAACAGAAAATACTATACAGATAACAGTAGAGGATGCATTATGAAATTCAAAGTCTCTGCTTTTGTATTCCACATTTTTACTGATTTTGCAGCCACTACAAAACAGCTGCATGTTATTTTTTTCCTTTTCTTACTTGCATTTTTATTCCAGAGCTTTTAAAAATTAAAAAGACAATAGAAAAATAATAAGCATTAGAAAAGGGAAGAAACAGCAGAGTGGAAAAATACTTTTCATGTACTTTATTTAAACATTTCTATTGTATCTTATCTAGAATACCACTTATTTCGTAATTTGAAATTAAATTCATGCAGTCCTCTGATACGATTTTTTGGTACACGACCACCAAAAATAAATAAATAAACCCTGAAAACAATTGTAGATGTATTGTAATATCTTCCTCCCTGAAACTTGGAAAAGTTTTACTTAAAATAAGTAAAGTCTCTCAATGCCTTTTATTTCCTTATCACAATTACATACTAACAATTGCAAGTAAAAAAATTCTGGCTCATGTAAAGCAAACATGTTAACTGTATGTGGTAAAGTTCAGAATTTCAGAAAGATATCCTGTCCAAACATACGATACTCTTGTAAATAAGCAATAATTCTTGAAGAGCTTCTTTATAGTTTAAAAAGTCTAATTTACATACTGGGATAAGTGTGGAGTATGTAATTTCTGGCTCAAGAAACACGCTTCTCAAAATGCTGACTAACCAGTAACTCAAAACTACCATACACTCTGAATCTGCATACCAAGACACAGGCATTCTGACCCAATAATCACAGGAATAAACACTTGAGGGACAGGAAATTAGTACATTAGCTATGACATAATAGCTGATGTAATTACTGGCAGCTACGATGTAATACACTGTCAGTGACAGTAAAATCAAAACTCATTATTCACCCATCCAAGTTATGCATTCTTGCCATGAAATAATGACAACTTTTAGTCCAACCACAGATGCAAGAGTGATGTTTTCCTACTTCAGTTTCTCTCTCCATAGCCTCACCAAAATAAGCATCCAGTAAAATCATGCTCAACTTTCTCAACGCTATATACAGGTTTCATCACTCCTCATCCTTGATTAGCTACCTTGTTTGAATACAGGCTAAAAAGAAACTCATGAAGGTATTAGCAACTTTCCATACAATACTGAATCTTACAATGATAAAAAAGGGACACTTTGACAAAGTACAGCCACAGAGTAAGAGCTGCATTTTTCTAGTCACGATTTTATTGCAATACTAGTATATTACAGTGTTTAAATGGCAGTCACTTTTGTAAAACACTGGATTGTTAATCTATTTCTAGAGGTATGAACTAGTCTTGGCAAACCAAGGAAAAGCAGAATTTCAGATTAAATATTTTATTTTCTCAACTTTCAAGATCATTGCTTGCAGAGTTGCATGAGTGATTTGTTTTAAAAACTCCTGTTTCATAGGATTTAAAATCATTCACTTTGTGAATATGTTGCTATATGTTCCATATCCATACATACAAAACAATATTGCTGATCTATTATACACTAATAAACTTCAAAGTACTTCAGGAAATATTTACTGTTTCTCTACAAATCTTATTCTTTAACTATGAAAAATTAATCTGAAACTCAAGAGTTTTCTCCTAGAATTCCTCAGCTGTCCACACCATCACTAAACATCACAATGATATAAACAGAAATCAAACCTTACAACCTATGAACCACTGCAAGTACATGAGAACGTTGTGGGCTGCTGGAAAAGCAATGACAATGCACTGTAACATAATTGAGTCTTATTCTAGCTATATACTCATCATAGAAGATACAGAATAACACATTTCAACAGAAAAGGTAAAAACTGCATTGATAATTAAGATAAAGGTTTATGATTTTTGAGAAGTGCTGATAAACTTTGGATCACAGAAGTGGAATGAGCAAAGACATACTGAAAGTTTACAAAAATGATGAACAGTTGATAATGCAGTTACCAATAATTGCTTATTTTTAAAACATTTATTTTTCAAGATGGATGTTGTTAAAATTCTGGAATCAAAGTATAATATATTCAGTCATCTATCATTATATGTAACTTACATAATTTATAGCCCTCTTTATCATATCCATGTAGAAAGATAGAACCATTTTCAAATAACCATTTTGGAAGGACAGATTCCGTCAAGTCTGGGGGAGGGGGGGGGAAAAATGATTATTTCAGCAAGTTAATAATCACATTTTAGCTTAACAAAACTCAATACAAATGCAGAAGTCTCATAACAAAATACAAAATCCCATCTCTGAAAAATAACTTCCAGGACATTTTATCAATTAACACAAAGACTGAGTTCATTTGAAAAACTTTACTATCTTCTTCCTCTCATGCTGTAGAGTAAGATCTACTTAGGAAAAGATAAGAATAAACATTTGAGGGAAGAGAAAATAGTGTAAATGTTTTGTTATTTCTCCTCAAATTTCTAGCCCTTGTTTTATTCTTTCTCAAAGCAGATTCTAAGGTCTTGGAGGTAAAGCTCATCTTCAAAACACTTTCACAGTACATAGAAAACAGATCTATTCTGTCCAAGGTCTTAGGCCGCTAGAGTAATTGCTGCTACGATAAACATTTTTATCGCAGCATCAGAGTCCCAAATTTTTAACAAGATTTCATTCTGGCAAATGTACAGAGACAGAACAAAAGATTGAGAGAAAAGAACAAAAGATCCTCCCTTCCCTCCCTCCTCTCAAACAACCTTACAAGAAAGAATAGCAAATAGAGATATGGAAGCACAACAAAACAGAGACACAGTACTGGGCAATATAAAAAGCAATAGTTCTAACATTTTATTTTCTAACTGAATAGAGAAGTTCTTGCTTAGCACGCTGTGGTACTTGCATGACCTCTGAGAACTAGGTGCTTAAGGAAACTGTATATACAGGCTAGCCATAGTTCAATAGGAAAGCAACATGCCTCATCACAATAATTATATAACATAGCTTACCATTAACTGTGTATTCCTTCCTCCATTGAAAGCTTTCATCAATCATCTTCAATGTATCATCCACAACATCATGCCTCCAAATCAGATAATTTTCAACCCATTTATCATCTTGCTGAAGTCTTTCCACATCTCTAGAATCATATTTATCCGATTTATCTAGCAAACAAGTTTATTATTTTTAAAATACAGCACTTATTATGAAAACACAAAAAGATTTGTCAGGGTTCATCCACTAAGGAAAAAAATAGCTGCATCTCCTATGCATCTCTTCACATTCAACCTCTTCTCAGATACACTATCTACTCGGTTTCTGCTTCTTCATTAGGTTTCAAACTTCCACTCCCTTTGATCCCATTCCACCATCTTAGCTTGTTCCTTAGCCAAGCACAGTCTCAACTTCTGCTCTCCTTAATCTTAGTCCCCTATTTGTTCCTCTGTCCACCAGGCTCCAATTCACTGAAAGCTTGCTCTCTTGCTCTCTTTCAGGTCCTCCTCTGATCATTTCCACACTCACATCAGACAGCTTTTTCCCTATGTTCTGACTAAGCCCGGATGTATGAATATTCAGAGCAAGAAAGACTGGAATGCTGTTTAACTTCTCTGTAGCTCTGGGTGAGCCACAGATGGAATAAAGTGCAAAGATCTAGGGTATTACATTTTGTGACGTCTCAACTGCTAATCTGAAAATTGACTATTTATTCCCCCAATGATTTGTAATTTGGGCAGTTTTACCTGGGATTAGCAGAAGGCACAAAAAGGCCAACACAATATCTAGTTTCAAGTTAGAATCACAAAAAAACCTTCATATTGGGGAGGATCTCTGCAGGTCACCTAGTCCTATCACCTGCTCAGAGCAGGGCTAACTTTTAAGTTCCAATGGGTTGCTAAAGGCTTTGCTCAGTCAAATTTTCAAACCTCAGAGGGTGGAAATTCCACAGCCTCCCTTGGTAAACTGTTTTAGACCTTGAACACAGCATTATTAATTCTAAAAAAAAAAAAAAAGTCCTAGAACTTAAGACTGTATTTTTCTTTTAGCATCTTTTTCTGAAACTGAATGTTTGTTAGACTGAAACTTCAAAGAAATACTGTGTGAGCCAAACCTCATACACAATAAAACTGAACCTTGGCAATATTCAAGAAAAGCAACTGGCATCTGAAAAACTGCATGGACTGTAAAAAATTGCAGTTGTTGAAATCCCATTTATAATAGTGTAACACACATTCCCATCTAAGATATCTTCAAAGATACTGTGATGTAAAGTAACTAAGCTAGCACATCCATAGTTAGCTAAAATAAAAGAAGCATACCAGCTATGGCAAACTAGGGCTGTGAAAGACCAAAAATTTACTTTAGCCTAAGCATTACATGCCTGTAGTACCTGAGCTATCTTACTTTGAGCTGGCTTAAGACTCTCTAATACACACTAGCTTCCTGCTAAGAATGACTGTAGTTATTCAATTTGCCAAACATTTTTCCTAAATCAGTTCCATGTACACCCTATTTGTATAAAGGACTTGAGTACTGTGTAATTACAAAACAAACAAAAACCCACCACACCACCTGCTAAAAACTAAGACGATAACATTTATTACCACTTTCTGGAGACTCTCTCTGCTCTCAATACATATTTGAAAGCAGGATAGTCAATAGAATGACAGATTAGTACCTCTTGTATCTAACAATCATTTAAATAAATTCACATATCATTGTGTGGAACCTACCTCAGAATACACATTTATGGGTCACTAGCAAATTTTCTCAAAATCTGAACATATATAATATTAAAAAAATGCAAATTTAAATTAATGAATACTTTAAAAAAGAGAAAAAAGGGGAAAACATTTTATCCAAGCTTTTGCATTGCAATGAAAAGTAAGGTAAATATGAAAAGCAATTACAAAACTTTATCTCCTCTTTGGTAACTAAGTCCAACAAGGTGATATACATAAACTCTTTGAGCATGTGCTGTTGCAGGTACATAAAGAAAATCAGCTAGTCAAACACTGCTTCCACATGCACTGCACAATACCATTATTTCAACCAAGTAAGCTTAGCAAGACAGAGAGCATCAGAGTGCTGCTGACTGATTTAACCTTACCTGATTTAACCAATTCTTGCTAAAAAAATAGATAAATAAAATTTACAATAAAATCTACAACGAAATTGTCTACCCTAAATAACACTTGGGATAAAGAGAGAGGATTGGGAGAGGACGGAAAAAATTCCATCTGAACATCTATTATTAGAGTCTATTATTTATGCATTGACTAACATTTGTGTGGCAGAGCGCAACTACTTCCCCCCCTCCCCCGGCCACACACACCCTTATCTCAGGCCCCAGCTGACTGTAAATAACTGATAGCACCCAGGGCTGACCAGGATGAACTAGGCAATACTGGTTGCAACTGGTAAGGCCAGACACAGGCATGGGATCAGCAAAACGGGGTATCTCCACAACAAGTATTGTATGCACATGAGCCAAACTCTGTGCCCATAAATAGCGCTGTAGCCTAGAGCCCATTGAGCTCTCCGGCACAGCAGCAGGCTGCACAGCGGTGAATCTCCCCTTGAGTTGGGACACCTCTCAAGGTTACTCTCCTGGAGTTAAGAAAACCTCTGACAAGAAACCTTTGGAGTGGTAAGAAACCAAGACTCAGGCAATGACGAATGTGCAGTAAGATTCGCTTGCTATGACTACACTGTACTGCCATCTTCAATAAATCTCTTTGCAATAAACCCAGAGAAAATAATACCACCATAATACCAACAACCACCCCCCATGACGCACCCCTCAGTACTGAATTATTTCAATTAAAAAAAAAAAAAGTAATATGCAAATATCTATCTCCTTGAGAGGCGGTAAATCTAAACTTTCAGCAAAAGAATACCCTGTCAATGGTAACAAAAAATACTTTTAACAGAAAGCTCAAGAATCAATATCACACAGCTTTCTATGAAAGTATGTTTATTATCCCATTCATACATGTTTCCTATCTTCCTTCCACCATTTCTCAGTCTAAAGCCAAGAATCTGGGAAAATACATTTTCAGAGCACAAGCAGATAAAGCAGGCATGCAAAACATCACCCTTAGAGTTTTCTACAATAACCATATCCATTATTCTCTCTGAGAATGCCCCATATATCTAAAATCTTATTTGCCAGTGGCCCACTTGAGTAACAACATATAGTTTGTCTTTGGCTTAAATCAAGTCACGATGAAATTTAATTTTTAAAACTAGTTATACAAAACAGCAGAGTGCAAAACCTCTGTTGCGAAATTATGTCTGAAAATTCAGCTTTGCCCAAAATAAAAAGGAAAAGGAGATACAAAAGAGGAGCAACAGGGAATATGGACAAGATAAATACACAAAACAGAGAAGAAAACAGACTTTTTGAACAGGAGAGAAACTAAGATTTGATTATAAATAATTTCCACTGCAACATTAAAATGGGAAGTAACAGCCTCAGACTAAAAGCTAGTTTTAGAAATTCTCTAAGCAGTGAAAATGCACTGAAGAAGAAAAAGACAAGATTGTTTACTAAAAAAATGCTAGCACAAGTCAGTACTAGAAAATAATCTTTTGTTCCCATTGCTGCTGTTACCACTCAAATCCTTTACATCACCAACTCTCACAAAGAACTCAAACAAAACTGAAATTAGACTCCAAGCTGCACAGATAATGTGCTGTCCAACTCCTACACTAGACATCATTCATTCGTCCATTGGACTAAGAAGAACGTCTAAAAGGTACATTTACAATAACAAAATGCAAGGGTTTTAATTACCAGGAATATAAATTCTTCACAAGCACTGAAGCTGTCTTCCAAAATTCAGGTAGAAAATTCAATGAAGGAAAAAAAAAAGTCCAAGATCTCAGTTAACATAAAACAGTTTTGCAGACAAGATCTCACATTGGTCAAGCTTTCCTTCTAGATCACCTCAGTGGCCACACAAGTTCAACTTCAGCAAGAAAATTCTCATGCAAATTTGAGGGATATGAGCCAATAAGGTTCTCTGACATTATATTTTCCATATTATACCTAATTATGAAAATAGTTCTTGACATCCAGTGCTTTCAAATATTGAACATGACTTTTTACATCTTACCTTGAAAGTTTTCAAGACTGTAGTGTATTATTGAGCTACAACTTTTACTTGAGATATTCCAGCATGTGGCAGATGTGGCAGTTAGTATTAGGCTTTCCTAAAGCACCTACATATTAAAATATATTTTTCATATATTTAGCTTTAATCTAAAACACCGTATTCTGATAATCAATAATTTCAAACAAAATAAGGATTTGAAAGGCCATCTAAGTTTTCATTTCACAACAAGTATAAGTACTATTGCAAGAAAACAACAGCACATGTGACCATTAGCAATTCCTCCCGTATAGAGGGAACTCCGCAGCTATGAGTTCCACAATATGGTAGAATCACTTCACAAAACAAACATTAAGTCTCTAGATTAATCAGAAACACTGTTTTCCTTATAGGAAAATGAAAATAGCTGCAGCCCAAGAAATAAAAGTTGCTTGAAATTTTCACATAAATCTTAGTACTTGCAGCTCACCTGTGAACGGAGTTAGGCTCACTTCATGGAGGCCCGCAATTCTAAGACCACCTCAAACTTTCACAGACAGTATCAGTTTACTTTTCACAATGTATCTTGATAGTGCCACTACTTTTCAAAGCAGACTAAAATCTCTTGATATCCAGCAACACTTTGTACCCTTAAAACATAGAAAGTCGTATGTTCGGGGTATCTGCTGTATCATTAAGTAAACAAACCTCTACACCCCTTTCAAGTACGAGGAAACATTTTAGTACATTTTAGAACATATACAGTAAAGGCAGAAGGACCGCAATAACACTAAATCCCTGTGTTTTTTCACACTTCAACTGAATTATTCAACTGACAATAGTCATTTGCTCACAGCATTACTAAATTCAAGGGAGAGATTTACGAATGTTAACTCAAAGGAATCCTAATCTCATTTTCTTGAAAAGGCTAAAAGTTCTAAACCATGACCCCAAAATGGGCTGAGAAAATAACTGTACAAAATATTCCAAGAAGTAGAATTATGGTTTATCTTGCAATTGCAACAATGTTTCACTCTTTTAATGGCTACATCCAGGCCAGCAGAGGGTCTGTTACAACTAGAGAAATCTGTGGAATTACGGTATTCTAAAGGATAGCTCAGCTGAAAAGGTAACACTCCCCTTTTTCCAGCTGGAACTGTCCCAAAGTAGTTTTAGGCTTTCCAAAGTAATTTTTATGAGTGTTGTTCTAGGATAATAGATTACAAAGAAATATAAACCATTTATCATAGGGAGACGCATACATTAATTGAAAATATCAATAGCCAAAAAAAACCTTAAGATGATCCTTCTTCCCAGAACGTAAAGTTTTAAGAATGCCAAAGACATCTTTACTCACATAGAGATGTCACGTGATAAAGTAAGTTCTCTCTTCTCCAAGACACCATTCCAATAATTTCATCATCATCCCAGAAACATATGTCATCTCTAACCAGGGCCAAAATTGGTTTCTTTATCAATATCAGTCAGGTAAACATACGAGATAAAATTTTTACCATACTCAAGGCCCTCCAGAAGTTTCCAAGAGAAGTGCTACACCCAGTCACAAAGAGGTCATAAAAAGTGTGCAACTCTCATGTAAAAGTGTTAGCTAAGTCTCAACAATTCTGATCAGGAACATCAAAACAAAGCACATGTTCACAGGATTGAGGTTTACATTAAAGGAGGTACATGCAATTCCTACACTAAACTGCTGAGTTCTCATTGTATTTGCATTAAAAATTGCATGGGACTATGTTTTTAATAGAAAGCCTTTACATATCCATAATAAAACTCATTCCTTAACACTACAGTTGTTAGCATACTCCACTACTACCTATTTTCCTATTATAAGCAATGAAAATCAACCTTGGATTGAAAAGGAACCCCTCTAAGATTCCCCAGGCATTCCCTTTCCCCTAGGCATTCCCAGCAGCTCCACTCCCTCATTTACAGGTTTAAAAGCTTCTGCACTTAACAGTTGAGTTGGACACACAGTATGATTTTAATTAAGCACAGCATGAATTTAGAGTGCAAGTTACTCCAGAAAAGCAGCTCCTTTCCTAGACAAACCGGTTAGGGCCAAGATCTCCCCTCCCCCTTCAACGTCCAAAAAGCACTGAGCACCGCAATGCCTCGACCCCAACGCTAAAGCCAGACGGACAGCAACCAGGGCTCAAAAGGACTTAAAAGCTTTGCCCCAACACTCCTTGTCACCCAGAGAGACCAACCCAAAAGAGAGCACCAAGAGCCAACAGAGAAAACACTACGCTCCGTGCGTCACCCCTGCCTGGTAGCTTCGGCCACCTGAAGAAGAGGTGGAAACTGGGAAGGAGAGAAGTAAAAGCAGCAGCCCACACGCGGAGAGATATGGGGCAAGCGTCAGAGGCCGCACACAGGGAACCGAGCCCACCCCCAGCTTCACTACCGGGCACTCACCTGGCAGGTACTCCGCCTCGAAACGCCGCCTGGTCTCGCTTATCAGCGCGGCCTTGTCCTGTCGCTGCCGAGGGGAAACAAGAAACGGGGAAGGACGTGAAAGGAAGGGAAAGGCGAAGGCCCGAGCCAGCCCCCCTCAGCTGGGCGAGCGCTGCCGACAGCCCTAGCTACCCCCGCGCGCTCCGCGCCGCTCAACCGCCGCTCCCTCCCCGCTCCCCCGCCGGCGGCAGCCGCCGGCGCGCGGGGGCCGTTGGGGAGGGAAGACCCCGCAGGCGGGCGCGCGAGCTCGGAGGGAGGGCAGGGAGGAAGCCGCGCGCACGCAGCCACTCACGTCAGCCATGGTCCCGCGGAGGCGCCCACAGCTACAACAGGCTCCGCGCGCGCGAGGGGGAGAAAGAAATAAGGACGCAGGCGGTGCGTGACCTTTGGGAAGGGGCAGAGGGGGGAGGGGGCGGGGCCTGCCAGTGGTCCGCACCGTCCGGGACAAGGGCGGCGGCGCCGGGTGCGGCCAACCAGGAGAAAGCCCCGCCCCCTGCCCCCGCTCCTCGCGCCGTGCGGGGCTCTGGGCCCCGCCCCCGCTCCGGCACTGCTTGCTCCACCCCCACCCCCCCCGCTTCCTCTCCCGTCATGCCCTGCGTGGCGGGAGTTTCGGAGTGGTGGCGCGCTTCGCCCTGTATCCCTCCCCTCCCCCCTCCTCATCCCGCGGCCCAAAGCTGCCATGCGACCGGCCCGGCCCGGGTAGGGTAAGACAAGGCGCTGCCGGGGGGCGAGCGGCGTGGGGGGCCGGGCCGGCGCAGTTCTTGGGCCGTTGCTGGTGCGGGAGCCGCTTCGGCCGCGGGGAGGGAGGGCGGTGAGGCCTGGCGAAGGCTGCGGGCGGGGTGAGCGCGGCCGTTAGGGCCGTTTGGGGGCTGCCGCCGCCACCAGGCAAGTCGCCGGCGACCTGTGCGTGGTTAGTGGGCGGCAATTCATCCCTTCGCCAATTCAGTTCACAATATGTTGTGCAGCTTTCGATGAGCAGTGAGTTAATGTTTTGGTAAATAAATGTTGGAATACGTTTTTGAAACATGCTTAGGTTATCTGCATCTCTCAGTGCAAAGTTGCTTAATTTCACTCTAATCCTGTAGCTCTGCAAAGTTAACTGCATCCACGTTCTCTAGGTTAGGCTTTGTAATTGCTTTACAACGTGTGGCTTTCCTTGTTCTTAAAGATCAATCAACTCGGCTAGTTCTAAAACAATTTAATTTTGTTGTTGTTTCTTTTTGTAGAAAAAATGTCCAACTAGATTAATGTTTCAGCAGAGAAATCTTCCTGACCAAAAAAAAGAAAAATGGAGAGGCATACTGTTTTCTTGTAGAGGAATAAGTGTAAAGATAAAGAAAGATGATTCTGGGTGAGCAAGAACAACTCTTGTCCTACAATGGAGAAGTCCTCATATTTCAATTGTCAAAAACAAAGCATGTGGAAGGAGCAGCTGGTAAAATAACAAAGTTATCTGTCAGAAGAATGGTCTTTGACAGAGACACTAAACTATTTATTCAAAAATCTTCTGGACTATTCAGCATGCATGGTAATCACTTAGAGATTGAAATGATTTGTTGTAGCTGTACAACAGATTGCAGATCAGGAATTATTCTTCCCTGCATTCTGATGAAAAAGAAAAAACGGAAAAATGTTCTCAAATATCTCTTGTTGTTGCTTCACAGCTCCAATCAGTTTGAACAGTCCTTTCATTTTAAATTGGATTATGAGCTGAAAGAAGACATCAGGTTATTTACTGGTCCTTCAGTCTTGTGGAGGCATGCTAACAAGCTATACTACATCTCTTCTGATGCCTGCACGATTCTAAGTGCTCCTGTTCAACTTTCTTCCATTGTGTGGGCAGGTGAAATTGAAGATGAAGGTGTTGTTGTCTTAGGAATAAGAACTGCTTGCTTGCCAGAAAGCGAAGATGAACAAGAGTTTTCTACTTCAGATGGAGCTATCTGGGGTAATGAGTTCTTTGGATATGCAATTGAAACACACAAAATGATAACTGGCACATGCTTTATGCCTCATGCTTACAGCAGAGTGGTATCTTCCATCTGTGTCTGCAAGAAAGAGGTATTGAAAAAACAGCTCAGAATATCAGTTGTTGCCGTCACTCACAAGAATCAACTTATTTTTTTCCAAGATGGTCTCCCTAGAGGTGTTTGCGAGCTTCCATGTGAGAAACCCTGTTCAATAAAAACAGCTGTAACCAGTAGCAATGACTTGCTGTTTATTGTTTCTTTTGCCTCTGGAAATACTTGTGCTATATGGAGAGACAGCTTCCAGGTATTTGTGACCTTAAGCAACTTCCTTTTACTATTATAAAATAATTGTTTCTTCTTTTTTATATATTGTCTTATCTGGAGCTTCTGCAAGTGAAAAGCTACATTTTTAAGTTCTACAGCTTTTTATGTTGCTTCTGTTAAAACAACCTGTATAAAGTATCCGATTATTTTGCTTTTATTGCTTTCTCATATATCTGAAAATGAATCCTGAATCTAGTATTTAAGTCATTTTCTGAGTGTGAGCCAAAATTTCTGCTGTTAATCCAAAACTTATTTGGGGTAACAACTTACAGCTGTAAGGTGGTTATGGGTGTGCTTACATAATTTGCATTAGAGTGACACCAAACCAATATCATCTCGGTGTGTAAACTTCCTTTTGAAATTTACTAGCTTTATGAGTTTCACTTCCTAGTCACAGAAAGCATCATTTCATGGCAATGACAAGAAAATGTCTCACTTTAGTTTTCTAAAATCAGGAGAAACGAAGTTAACTACTAAGTTTTTTTTCTAATGCTCTGTCAAGGATTATGTAACTCTGGAAACTAAAAAAAAATGGTCTTATTTAGTCCTCAGGACTTTGTGTTTTATTAACACACAATTTCAGTTTTACTTCTCAATTATATTTAGGCACAATGCAGTAGATAAATTTATGAATGTCAAAAGTAAAATGTCTTTAGCTAATCTCAGAATATTAACAGTTTTAGATAAATTTTACAGGATTCAACTGTGCATCTGTTTGAGTACACTGAAAATTTGCATTCTCTGTAATCTGGAAAATGAGCTTTAAAGAGCTAATTTAAGTGGATAAATGAACTTTAAAGACCTAGTATCTCCAGAGTTACACAGGCTGTAAATGATGGAGTAAGGATCAGAGCTTGAAACTCTTCAAAATACTGTATTCCAGACACTTAAATAGGGTACCTCTCTCTAAAATGAGCAGGTTACACCAAAACTAAATCTCAAATACAAAATTCATTTAAATATATGTATTTTAATACTACTTCTACTGTAGGTTGCTTCCAAATGGCAAAAAGTGAAGTCTGTTCTCGTAGATGATTTTATTGGCTCTGGAACTGAGCAAATGTTACTGCTTTTTAAGGATGACTCCAGTACAGATGTGTTAAGTACATTCAGACTAACGGATTTTGGAGAGATCAACTATGCAGTAAGTTCAGCTTGCCTTTTCCCAGTTATTCAGTCTGTGCTTTCTAAACTAAAAAACTGAAGATTCCTTAAAGTATGTGTACAAAGTGAATTGAATGTGTATTGTGAAATGCCCTGAAGTTTTAATACAATACCCCTTTTTTAATTGTGAGATCGGGAGATAAAAGAGTTATCTGAAGAGATTATTCTGCTTTCTTGATAGCATCAGTGTTCTTTCAGGAAATTAAAACAATGCCATTGAAAATGCTTCGCATACATAAAAGGTTTGCTACAATACTTACCTTTTGGCTAAAAATTCCTAATTAAGACCATAGTCCACATTAAATATCTTCTCGTAATTGGATCTTTCTATTATGTACTGTCAATCTCTAATTGCTTTCAGAAGATAGTATTTTACCTTTAGATAGCATATTGTGATCCTTTTGGTTCTCTGATTTCTTTTCCTAGACTTTTATAATGGCATATTATAGTCTATACCTTGCTTTCTACTGTTAAATTAATTTATCTTTTTTAGAGTGATATTAACTATAAAGATGATGTTCCTACTGCAGAAGGATTTCAAGAGAATGGTTTGCTTACAATCCAGGCCCTTGAAACAAGATTACAGGTTTGTACTGAATAGTTCTGACTCCATGTTTACTTTAAATTACTTTTCTGTATCATTACATTATCTAAAAGGTGAGGTTAACAATTTTGTTTTTATTAGAGAAGTGGGTCAGAGAGAAATCAACATTATTAAGTGTCCATTCTTGAATCAGTGATAGGCTGTTTCAGTACAAACATGTTTGGATAATCTGAAGGGTCTGATTTATATTTTAAGTAAAATTTTGAGATAACACAGAAGCCATTCTATCACAGCTTTATAACAGCCATTTTACTCATAGACATTTAAATATCAATTTAATAATATCAAAATGTTTACTTCTTTTGCTCCAGATTGTTTCCTTTGAGATAGTGTAGTGCCAGGTTCTCAATGAGTGAGTTAATCCTGGAAGAAAAAAGGGAGTTATGGTGTGTTTCATTGTCTGTGGACTTTAGTGAAGTTGGCTTTTACTCTGGCTGATGTTTTTCCTCCTGTTACTACCTGTTTTATTAGAATAATTTTGCAAAGTAGAGCAAGTGAAGCTAAAAAGTACACCTCTTTTAATTAGCTTCATTTATAAAACAACCTTGGGGGAACTTGTTAAAGTCCAAATAATGAGTAGGACCATAGCTTTGCCTCCTACTGAAACTTGAGGATGCAACTTTCTTTCTACCTTTTGTTCTGTTAGCAAACACCTGGCATACTCTCTAAGATGTTCTAATGCAGTATTGTGCCTGGTCACCCTTTTCTACGCTAAATGGTAATAACTGACAAGATAGGAAGATTAAAAAAAAAAAAAAAAGGCTTTGGGAGATACCGTGAATCTCAAATTAAGTCAATGCTGTGAGGCTGTTGTTCGTTTCCAAAGACCACTTTAGATATGAGATAGGAGATAATTATTCCTTTCACTTTAGAATTAGTGAAAATTTAGGTAGTGTACAGTGTCAGTTTGCTCTCCAGCCTTTAAAAAGGAAGCAAATTAACTGGCAAAAGTTTAGTTTAGAACTGAAAGAAAAGGAGTGGTATGACCTATTAGGAAAAGACTGAAAAAGAAAGATTTTCTGGTTTCTTCTGATCAGAACAGACATCTAAAAAGACTTTCTCAATCTTCCAAAAAATAAGAGCTGTTTTTTGGAGGATACTGAATAATAGTTTTTCTTGTTTCCTGAAGGCAGAATAAAGTAGAAATTGGCTTCATTTTGACAACCTCTTGAGGTCCCTTCCAAACCTACATTTATACAGTTCTTCAGTTTGGAAATTAGAGTCCTATTGGCTTTTACATAGAGAAGTGCAAATTTTCTTCAGGATGCATTGCTTTCTGTTTCCTTTTGGGTAGTCTCTTATTTTAAATTTTAAATTGACTTATTTGCTACTATGCTCTTTCCTTGTTCATTACGTTACTTTCTTCTGCAAAATAGAATTTAGTTTCCATCTCTTTCTCTCATTTGTTGCTCCTTCCACTTTTGTCGTGAAGATTGTCTGCGATTGTCTGCCCTACCATTGACTGCTAGGAGTTCTGTGTAAGTTGTCCTTTGACTATGTGCTTCTCTTTAGACACCAGTTGGCTTTTACCTGTTGAGTTTTGTGAATCTGTGATCAAATGAACAGCCTAAGTATGTCCTATACTTTCTGCTGGTTCTGGTGGAAACAAGCTGCTGTCTGGAGATTTTGCCTGTCTTCTGATGATAAAGTCTTTCTGACAGAGGCACAGAGTCCTTCATAAGACTTGTTTTTTTTGTTGTTTTTTTTTAAGACATCTTATTGTTTCCCTCCCCAGAGTTAATTTTCAAACCATGTATTAGTACAAGGGCTATATGCAAGATATATATATATATAAATCTTATTTTGTTCTAATGCTGTAAATCCTTGATATCGATAACAAATTTGGAAGTAGACATGAATATATTTTTTAACCTTCATTTGCTTCCTTGTTAAGATCTTCATTGTTTCATTCATATGTTTCCCTGAATAGTAAAGTATTCTTGATTATTGTCATCTGATGTATAATTGTATTTCAAAGGTGTTTGTTTTGATGCAATAATGCATGGATCCTGCTTAGCCTGGGAATTTCCAAAGGTTATTTAGCCTTGAGTTGTTTCTGTTGATAGCTATAACCAAAACTCAAGTCTTGTAGAAATTTGTGGTCAAATTGTGCTGTGACAGTCTCTATGGTATCTCCTATTTTATGGCAAAGAAAAAAAAAATAGGAAATGCAGCCCTTTTTCATACCTCTATTGCTTACGCCTAAGTATTTCACATTTCAGCAGTTTTCAGTCGTACGAGAGGTTTGGCAGGATTGCATTGTGTTCTGCTGCATATAAGTAGGCTGTATTTAAGTTATATGCATTAATACATCTAAGTTGCATTTTGCAAACAGTGAAATTGTAAAAGCTATCAGTTTGTGTATTTTTGGAACCATTCTAAGTTTATCTTGTCTACAGTCTTTTGGGCTGGAATCCAGCCTGTTCTTCTCTAACGAGTTTTTTCTTTAACACTCACTGTAGTAATTTACTGTAGCAACTTACTAAAGAAGACTTCCTTCAGCAGACTAGTGCAGCTGCACTGCAACAGTTGTGGTCAGAGGGTTTCTCATGGTTCCGGTTGATTGCTCTGGCAGTAATCCCATGAGTCAGTTCACACCCCACCCCTAGCTAGTTAACAGTTTCCTGAGGACGGTAGTGCCAACTCCTTTTGACTAGGATTAAATGGTTAGGGAACCGTTTGGGTTGTTTGTTTTAAGGCAGGTATATTTTTGATAATGTTGACTTGGTGGGGGGAAGACATTTAAGAAATGTTCCGTGCATTTGATTTTTTTATTACCTTTTTTTGTCTAAGTTTCAAGGATTTCTTTTCCCATCTTTGCTTTGGATTGGCCCATTTTCTTTTTGACTTTTTTTCTTAAGGAATTTTAGCCACTTGAAGACCACAGAACCAGTTATTTACCATAACAGCAGCTTCAGCTTCTAGATCTGTAACACATTGTAGTTCAGTTATGTTTCCCTCTGGCTTTTCTTGTCTGCTTTTCCATTTTACCTTTGCTTTTCCCAATATTTTGTTAGTTTTAGCATTCATGAATCTTCCTTCCCATTTTTTTCCTTTGCTAAGGTGTCACAGTTCTTCTTGTGGTAGTTTTAGCTCTGTCTATACTGATATTTATTTATTTATGACTATTGCAACTTGAATTGCAATGTATTAAAATGCTGGCTGTTCTATCACTGTTCTATTTACTACTAAGTGTCTGCCTTAATACGCTTTGCTTTTGACAGTGATTCATCTGTTCCACTGTTCATGCTGGATTTTCTCAGTGTTCTTGTTTGGTTCTGTACTGTGATATTTTTATGTTAATGTTTATTTTCTATTTTGAGGTGATCTAGTTTTACTTTCTTAGCTTCACAGTGCAAAGATCATGACCTCTGCTGACAGTACATCTTAGCACGTGACACACAGAAACAAGTGAAATGCATATCCTCAGACAGTTGCTGGGGGGGCGGTTGTTCAGTCTTGGTTTTGTCATGTGCTAAGTTTCAGGTCTCTTTCCTATATTGCTTTTATGGGGGAGAAAAGGCTCTCAAAAGTCAGATTGGTCAGCAAGCATAAATCTGTGAACCTTTGGCTATTTTGATTGTTTCTTAGTCTGTGCTTCCCCATTGTTTTTTCTGTTTCTTGACTATATACTCAGGAGTCACCAGTGGGAATAAGTAATGTTTCCATATTCTGGTGACTGTGCTTGGGAAAGGGCTATAAAAACATCTTTGTTCTTTTTTCTTTCTCGTCTTCCCCCCATCTCCCTCCCCGAGTCTGGCACTGCCATATTGCTTGGAAGCTGGTACTTACAATGCATGGTTTGAGAGGTGGAAATCTGTTTTTCGTTTGTTTGTTTTTAAACAGAATTTATCTTGATGAATGCTATTCACTCTAAATGCCCTTTTGCTGTTACAGCCTGAGCAGATGGCATCACTTCTCTTAGATGAAGTGCTTTTTATTAAGGCCTGACAGTTGGTTTTGATTGATCCCAAGATTTTATTTGAATTTAAAGGTTGGTTTTGCATTCCAATGACCAGCTTTTTTCTCTGGCTGATGGCCTTACACTTCTCAGGACCTTGATTTCCAGAAAATAGCTTTTCAGGAGCTTGCTTAAAGTCTAAGGAGCTCGAGCTGGCATGCACTTCTTTACTTAGAAGTGACCTACATGTATGTCTGTTTGTAAAACTCAAATCTTCAGAATACTTGCTTGACCTATAATCAATACAAATATTGAGAAGAAATCTAAACTGATATAAATGGAAAAATGAAGCAGGAAGCAATAATGAAAGATTCAAATATATATATAGTTTGAGAAAATATACCTTAGAAGTTTTATCTTAAACTCTAGGTTTAAAACTGAAAGTCCAAGACTTAGATGCATATTTTGGCCACAAAGTAACCTGACTTTCACATTTTTAGAAGGTTTACTTAAGGAACACCAGGACCTTGTGATACTTGCGTAAAATGGAAAGCTGAAAGATATGTTTTCGTCTACTGCAACCAATTCATGTTGAAGCTACAAACATAAGTCTAACGATTGTTTTATCTTTTACAGGCTGGTTACACCTCTATTCGAGAGCTACAGCACCATTTAAGGCTCAAAAAGAAGGTTATTCTTGAATCTTGCAGAGCATTAACAGATCTCGTCCAAGAAAGAAGCCATATCCCACCAACCGCAAAAAAGGTAAAATGCAGAAGAGAGTGCAGATCACAGAGAGATCCCTTCTGAGTTATACCGAGACATTTTTAGATAATGCCACACTCAACTGCTTGTTACTTTCACTAGTAGAGATAACCGCTATCAAAACTCTTTAATCTGCTTCAAATAAAGTCTGGTTCATTGCCTTAGCCTGCCAATGAATATAGATAGGAGCAAATTTAATTGTCTTTGCTTGAAGTTGATTTGCACAGTACCTCTTGACAGCTGAACCATAGCAGGAGTAACCTCTCACAGAGGGTGACAAACAGTAAGGGAATTGTACAGTCTTTATTGGCACAGCTGCCTGCAAATTGTATATCTGTCTAACATTACAAAAGAATGAACTATGATGTATCTGTGTAAGCAAAATTGATTTATAATGGAGGGAGAGTGAACTGTGGGCTGAGAAGGTAATAGAGTTCAGGAAGATGTTATCTCAGTCGGTTGCTATAAATAAGCATCCTGATTTATTTCAGATGGAGGTGATTTTCATTTTAGTTAGTGTTGTAGTGCCTTTCAAGTCAGTCAAGTTCAGACAGCAAAATCTACCAAGCAATTAACACCATAATTTAAAATAGCTTTTAATACCTTAAATCTGTTTTGGACAATTAATTGTATGACAAATCAGGAGTTATACTTACCAAGTTTACAAGGAGAGGATGAGCTGTGCTTGTCATGATATCATGTACTTTGAGGGAAAAAATGCATTTATATCATGTAGACCTCTTGTAAAGAATAAGCTAGTTCATATAGATTTCATTTTAGGTATCTTAAAAGCACTCCCTATGACCATTTTGCGATAAAACACTAAGTAATGCAGTGTTAAAAGAAATAATATCTGCACTTAATTTATCTAAACAAACATTTTTCTATAAGGAAGGTCTTGTCTCTCTCTGGGATGATACAGAAAATCCTCTTCATTCTCTTAATAAAGAAGCATCGCTGATATCTAAAGTTCCAGAGCACTTTATAGAGAAATTGTGGCAACGTGTTGTGGGCGACAGATTGGTAGTTGGAGTAGAACTAACTGAACCATTTAACTTGTAAGTATATACAATTATTTAATAATTTCACTGAGTAATTTTATAGAAATTTGGTGTGCAGAGTAAGCCCTGCAGTAACAAGAGTGGAGTTTTTCACTTACACATCTATATATAGTGTTTCAAGTGTGTTTTTTGCCAGTATTGTTGCTGCTTGCTTCTCTCCATCTCCATGCAAGAAATGGGTTATATAGCCAAAAAACAGTTGTGTCAGTATAACCACATCTTTACTGGAGATTTTTTTATGACGAAGTTTGCTGTGACAAAAATCGTGCTCCTTTACAGTCCAGATAGACGTAGCTGTGCAGACATCAATATGTGGTGTAGAGAGAGCTCTATTTTAACTGTAATGTTCCTGCTGCTTTTGCATTAACTTCTTGCTGTTCCTAAACAGAGAATGATTTGCTTAGAGAAGAATGTAGAAGAAAACATTTTAAATTCTCTGACCAACTTGATAAATATTCTGCTTTTGAATTGAATTATGCAACAGTCAGGTACCTAATCAAATAAGGTATTTGCTAAGGTGATGTATCATGTAGATCACATGGAACACACATGCATACATTGCTCAAAGCTACTCTTTAAAATTATTTTTTTGTTCATTTTAATTGCTCAGTTCCAGTAGTGAATAGTGTTAAGAGCAGATAATGCTCAGCTGATGTCGTTTCCCCCCATTAAGGGGAGGGAAGAAAGGGGCCGAGCTAATTTGGAAGGCAGTTTAAAAAGAAACAAGATTACCTGAAGCAAAAATTTGGGATATGCATTGCATGTAAACTTTTTTGGAGTCAGAACTTACTTTTGACCTATATTCCCACAAGCAGTGTAGCTGAGACTGCGTAGGGTAAGCTTGAAGAGTATAGATGCCAGTGAAAATCATTCAAGTAATTGGGAGGGAGCTGAGCTATTACGCCCTTTAGCCATTCTGCTGGAGCTGCGGGTATGTTATTTCTCAACTGCCAGACTGCAATAACTTTACAAGAAAGTTGACCTCATCTTCTTGACAGCATCTGTTAAGAGCCACTGAGGCAAGTGATTGTTTTTGCCTTTCCGGTGTTTATTTTTCTAGCTGTGATGGCAATGACTGTTTTTTTTTAAATGAAATACCTAATCCCTGTATAGCCCCAGAAATGCTCAGAAGATTTGGAACTGTTCTTTAAAAAACAGCAGCAATATTGCACAGTTGAGAAGAGATCTGTGAAGATGAAGTCATTTGTCAAAGGTTACCTGGTAGGCTAGCAGCAAAATCTAGGTTTTCTGGGCTCCAGTTCATATACAGCAGCCTGTGGTTTTGGGGGAAGGGCTTTGCTTTCTTTCTGCCACCAACACTGTCTTTCCTGATTATTATTATTTTTTTTTTTGTGCACGTGTGTGTGTGCGTGCACGCGTGTGTGTGCTTCATACTAAGGCAAGATTGCAAGGATGTGTTAGATTGTATTGTTACCTGGTGACACTTCTTTATAAAGAAGAGAATTAGACATTTATAAGGCTTTCAAATGTCAGTGACATCTTGAGACTGAATTGATTGACAGAATAAAATGTTCACTGAAACAGTAATAGCAGGATTTCTTGAAAGAACCCCATGTTCACTGAATAAAGCATTTTATACATTTCAGGAAATTACTGCATCTTTAAGGTAATAGTATTTTAAGTCTTTTTACTCTCTACATACAATTTTGTTTGAATATCTATAGAACAATATAGAATATCAGAAGGGCTGTGTCCTTTTAGTCCTCAAAGGTGGCAAAATTGATACTTTTTATTAAAAGAAAATTAACTCTTTAAGTTACAAATGTCACAGAGCATCTTCATGGGTAATACGGAATTTGCAATATTTTCAAGGTGAATTAGACTCCCAAATTTTATTGCCTTTCAGTTGAAATTAGGCATCTAACTCCTAGAAGCTCCTAGAAATTTAGTCTGTATTTTGAAAATCCTAATACCATACTTGGATGAAAGAGTTATTTAAAGTACTTAAACTCTTTTGAACAGTCTATGAATTAACATGGAATGATATTGGTGCTTATGCAAGTATTAAGTGTTTGTATATATCTGCAAAGTTGTTTGTCAGATGGCAAAATATGAGCTGGGAGTCCAATAACCCTGTATGGATTTTTACAGGTCGCTGGGTGATGTCAGTTTATCCTTAGTAATGGATCAAGACTTCACTTTGATTTCTCCAATTATTGAGTGTCAGAATAAAATCATTACACTGAACAAAGCCTTTTCAGCATTGGCTATCTCTTCATGTCAAATTGAACCACCTCCAAAAAAGATGAAACTGGACTTTCATAGCAAGAGTGATCTGAAAAAAGAGCTTCATAAGAGGAGCTTGAAGATTCAATTGGATGGAGCAAAAACATTCATTGCTGTCACCAGCCTTTCACCATTGTTGGCATTTCATAGTGTACGTTGCACAGTTCTTCTACATGCGAAGAAACAAAAACATCAGAGTGATAGTTTACAGAAGAGCAAAAAGATTACTTTACTGTGTGGGAAAATTCTGTTAAGTTTGGAAGATATTTCACATGGAAAATATTCAGTAAAGATGTTAAGGGATAATGGTTACTGTGCAGGTAAATAAGTCGATGCAATTTGAATTTATAGAAGTATGGTTAATTCTTATTTTTATTCTATATCATACTAAGCTAAGTTTTCTGTGCTGTAATCTTATCTGTCATTTTGAACACAACGTGGATAAACCTTTTGCGGACTAACAGCTAGGTAAAATACAAGAGAATTGGAAAAATTTTCAAACAGATAAATGTTAAGTGAATTACTTTAAGGTTTTGTGCTAACATTAGTGCTGAAGTGCATCTGGAGAGGTAAACTTTGAATATAAATCTGAGTACAGAATGTTGCAGCCTATTTTATTTTTTTCTATGAACGGGAAATTTACTGTTGATTAGATGCATACTTATTTTACAACATACTAGATCTTAAATAATGGTAAAGGAACTGAAGTTCTTGCTCATCTGCACAGCTCTAAATTAGTTTATTTTTATTTGTTTTAAGGTTCTTGATTGAACTGATTTCTAATTCAGCTTCTGCTAGTGTGTTCCACTGTTCTCTGAATTGTCTGCTATGAATTTTATTTTCTTTCTTCTTTTATTGCTGTATCATTGGCCAAAGTCAACATGTCATCTTAGTATCACAGTAGGCTATTAACGGTTTTCTTTTGGCAAGGTGACATTTATCTTTAGAGCTCTCTATATGGGAGGTGGAGGGGGTCTGTTAATCAGCTAGCCATTTTGCTCAACAGAAGTAGACGTAGGAATTTAGGTGAGAAAATTCCCAAAGTACTGAATGCTGAGGTATAGACTCTTGAAGTAAAACCAGGAATGTGAACTAAAAATCTAATCTGATTTGTTGCATACAGCATGATCAAAATATTTAAGTAAAATATATTTTTTTACTTCACTTTCTTGCAGGTTCCTTGGAAGATATCCTTGCTGTCCTTGCAGTATCTATCAGATTCTCCTTTCAGATTGTCTCTTCTGATTGCACATTGGCTCCTGTAAATTCATGGTTACTGGGAGAAATGGAGTGCACACCATTTAAGGAATGCCATGACAATCTGTTCTGTCATAAAGTGGGAAATCTGCATGGTACAGTTCTTAATTGGACCCTGAAAACTCCATTTGAAGGAGTTCTAACCTTGTTTTGCAGGTAGAATTGGTCAAAAAATGTAGAGTTTACTTGTCTTTTGTATAAACTTTTTTATCTTTACACTGATTCTTAATGGTATTTCTCATAACCAATAGCCAAGTAGAATTATTTTCAAATCAAAACTGTCAGACCTATCTGAATTGCATTGTCTTATTTTGTCTGTGCCAGAACACTGAATTAGAAATAATTCTAGTCTTTCTGAATGGGTTCTTGGTACTATCTCTTTTGTTCCTTTCACTGATCTGCATCATAATTTTATATTAATTAATTGTATTATACATTATAATTTTTCTTCAACAAATGTTGCTTTAAAAAATTATATATATATCTCCTTTAGGGGATGTTTAAAAAGCAAGGTCATGCCAAATTTAAATTAATCCTTTTTTGTAAAGGAATGAAACATTTTTTTCATGTAATTTAGTAACACTACCTCAGAAAAAAATCTTATTCTAATTCTGCATGTTTCTGATGTATATACTTCCTATCTACCGCAGTTTTTAAAGGAAATAATCTGGAGTCTGGATGAATTTTCCTTTTCTGATGTGGATTGTTGGACTATAGACTATAGAATTTCTCACATTATACTAAACAAGTTAGTAATTGTTTATGATTCAGCTGGATAAGGTTCACAATGTGTAAAGTACTTCTTTTCAGGAGAGGAAATGTTCGTCAATTCTTGAGTTCAAGCTTAAAAAAAAAAAGAAAGGAAAGGTATATCTCTTAGTACTTTCTAATTTATAATGACGTCAATCTTTTACTCAAATTTGGAGTTGATTTATTTTGTTTTATATAAAGAATAAAGGCTGAAATGTTTAAGAAATCCTTCAGTAAAATTAAGTGTCTTAACACGTTAAGTTACCTGATATTCACTTTTTGTACAATTTTGCCTTAATATTCAGTTAATTAACTGTGTATTTTTGGTATAACTATGGCTATATTTTCTGTGTTTTTTCCTCCTTCTTCAGATTGATCTTTTATTCAATCAGCATATTTCTGTGATAGGTGAAAGCTACAGATTGTCCTTGCAAAAAACAGATTATTTTCACAGCTTTTCCACATTGAAGCTTTTCCACAAACTATATCTGTTAACTGAGTTAAAAATAATGGAAATTTAAGATGAAATATAACTAATGTAAGAAAAAATGAGTGGCTTTCTGATCTGTGTGAGAAAACTGGCTTTCTTTTTCTTTTTCTTTTTCTTTTTCTTTTTTTCTTTTTCTTTTTCTTTTTCTTTTTCTTTTTCTTTTTCTTTTTCTTTTTCTTTTTCTTTTTCTTTTTCTTTTTCTTTTTCTTTTTCTTTTTCTTTTTCTTTTTCTTTTTCTTTTTCTTTTTCTTTTTCTTTTTCTTTTTCTTTTTCTTTTTCTTTTTCTTTTTCTTTTTCTTTTTCTTTTTCTTTTTCTTTTTCTTTTTCTTTTTCTTTTTCATCAAAGGCATCTTCCAAGAAGCTAGTCTGCCAAACCCAGTGAATAAAACATTTCACAAACTTAGCATTCTCCTTAGTTAGTGTGATTGTTGATCTATCACTCTGTCATGTGCTACACTTGTATTGAGGGGAGTAGCTTCCCTGATGGTTACTATAGCCAGCACTATATTTTTCTGGTCTCTTAACAAAAATCGGACATTCATAATTAAGTGCAACATTCCATCGCTGCTGACTATTCAGAAAAGACAATTGTGGGCCACCTAATATCCATGCATTGCATTTCTATTGATATTGACAATCTATGAATATAAGTGATATTTTTTTTTCCACCCCTAAATGCAAACCACACAACACATCTCCCTTGTACTATCATACATGGCCTTTATGTACAAACACTTGTTTCTATAAGAAACAAGTTATGCTTGTGTAACCCTAACTGTGGGCATATATTTCAGCTCAGAAAATATTTATATTACTGAATCCTGCTTGGGTGTCAGTTCTTTTGATACACTGGCTAGTGGGCACTCCATTAGAAAGCCATTGCTTGCTCTTTTGTGTACAGTATATATAATAGTTAAAACCATAATCAGCCTAAACTTTTCCCTGTTTGATGTAAAGTAGCTTTATTATATTTTCCACTAGAGAATTTTGAAGATACAAGGAAGACTTCAGGTAGCTTTAATAATAATATTCTTATTTTACAGAAATCTGACTGTCTTGTTCCAGTGCCTTCATAGCCTCACTAGAGTTCTCCGACCAAGCAGTGATATAAAACTTTTGAGATCTGGAAGCAAAGATATACTTACTGACCAGTTAGCACTGGCTTTGGAAAAAGAAGTGCTCATCTCAAGGAATTGTTTCTCCTCAAAAGAAAACAAGTCTGAAAACAGTTTGACATTGGCCAATGAGACTGGCAAGAAAATTGGTGATGCTCCTGTGGCTTCTTTCCTGGACAGTGAGGAAGGAGTTCAGCAATTCAGAAAGAAGCTTCAGAATGAACGGGAAGAGAGTGTGCTAAGTATGAATCAAACAATGAATGGTGCCCTTTACCAGGAAATTGCTTTGAAAATAGCAGAGGCTCAGCTCCATTCTGATATGATTGTGTGGAGACTGAGCAAATCCTAGAGACTATTGTCTCAAAATTTATTTTGAATAAAGTTTTAATAAAATTATACTATTAAATACTATTTATATTTTCATAGGTACTTGTTCATATAACTTTTTATTCTATAACTCAGGTATTTCTAAATATTGGTATTTTGGCAGATGACTTGTAGCTAGTTTAACAAGAAATTAATATTAAAAATAGCTGGTTCATTATATCGTTATAGATCTCTAAAATATTATTTCTTTAAGGTATTTTCTAATAAATTTCATCTGAAGTCATAGTTCTTGAACTGTAAATGAATTATATTTGAAAAAATTGAGGCATGTACTGCCTAAAATAGTGCTATTAAACTTGTAAGATGACTGTTCACACAGACAATAAGCTTTTTTAGAAATCTTAAGACAAAGTTATAAAAAGAATTTAAGTTAAGCACCCAATTTGAATTCATAATTGGAGTAGGGGATTCAAGAAATTCATGGAAGAGGCAGGCAGTCGTCTTGCTATTTCAAGTCTTTGAAATAACCTAGATTTAGTAGTACCACCTGAGGGGGAGAAAATCTGATTGGACCTGCAACCCTATTTTCTCTAGCCCACCGTCAGATCTGAGGCATTTTGGAATATCTATTGAGACTGGAGAAACTAGATTAGGCCTTTTGGAAGAGGTCAAGGAACTCCTGAATGTTCACTGTCATAAAATTCCATCAAATGTGAGATCTATCCCCACCCATAATCCTATGGTGGGGCTAATCCAATTGGTAAGTCCTGGAGGTGACTCCCCTTCCCTGGACTTTAACCTACCCTCAGTGCCAGAAGACTTTCTTGTTCACTCCCTGAGTCTTAAATGATTATCTACTGATACAAGCTGTTCAGTAGTTTTGACCTGTCTCAAGTATCTTAAATAATGGATGACTCTGTGCCTGTTCTTCCTGTCATCTCTGGTTTAAAGAAGATACCACCTGTGTGTCTGGGAAGAGAACTGCCCATGATCTTGCAGCTACTACTTCTTGACATAGTTGCTGTTTTGATCAATTTTTTCCATCATAGTTTTACGTTGTTAGTGTCATAAGTGGCAGAATTTATTTTGCTTCCTTTGTCTCTACTTTATGTAAGTAACAAATTCCAAGTGTTTGTCACCTTTTTTCTAAAGGTGTCGGAATTTTCCTTTTTAGTTTTCCTGTAAACAAAGCTTTAATAGTTAACATGCACTCTAATAAGAGTTTGGAAGGAAGAATATAAGCTATTGACTGATTTAAAAGAAGACTGACCTTTTAAAATGATTCTATATATGCGTTTATTTAACAGGAAGTTTGAATGTTGTATAGATGCCCTCCAGAAGCAAGAGAGAGTCTACTGGCAAATTCTTTTCAAGTAGTGATGTTTTTTAGTCCAAAGTGTCTTCTCATTTTTGGCAATAGGAGTAAAGGAGTGCATATCTAAAGAAAAAGCACTAGCTAGAAAAACAGTACATGAGAAAACATTTCCTGTTTTTTATAATTTCAACACCATTTATTGATGTAATTTCACTTCTGAGATATTCAGAAGCATTTAGTGTCTCCCTTTTAGGACATATAGAAGGGAAGTTTGCATGAAAATGTCAAAAAATGACTTAAGAAATGGTCACAGGCATGTGAAAATTTTGATATTCACTGGATGCAAGAGAATCACAAAAAATACCTTTGTTTTTTAAGCTGTAGTTCTGCTCGGCCCAGAGTCAAAGCTAGAGTTTATTGTAAGGGCTTGGCAATTAATTGTCACTGAAATTTCCGGGGAAAAGTACCTTGTTAATAAATGCTTTCAAATGAAGGGAAGAACTTCAAAATGTAATCCTGTAGCTTGCATTTAAGGGCTCTACCTTGGTAAGCCAGATGAGTAGAAACTTTCAGAGCAACGAAACTGCTATTCAGCTCAAGACACTTGAAGGAGTTTACGCAAAGCAGCGTAAACAGTCCAGCAATTCATTTTTATTAGCACTTGTTTAACAACCTGGTATAATGTAGTAATTAACCTTAGTATGTGCATCTGTCTCTAAAGAGAAACTTCTACTTGTATTCTCATCCCTTTATTAAACTAGTAGAGAGGAGTGAATGAAGAAAAGCTACTAAAGAAAAGAGTTGCCCATTTCTACTTTCTTGGAGTTCTGACTTCACTTATTTAGAAGCAGCAAACAGAAATCATGGAAGTGTGGAAGGGAGAAGGAGTCACATAATTATTAGAGTAGAATAATAACCCATTCAATAACATGTTGCTATTAAAGAGTTTTTCCAGAGGTGTGAATGCTTACTTTGCAGATCTTCATCAGATGAGATCATTATAAGCTTTCCTAATGCCCTGAAGGACTCCTGTGAATAATTTTCAAAGTGACCAGTAATGCATGATGACATGGCACAAGTTTCGCTGATAGTGGTGCAAGTGGTATATATGCTGCATATGCATAGGAGATATTTTTACAGCACTAAGAATATCCGTTCATGTGCCAAAATCTAAATTGACTGCTAGAAATACTGGGGGGGGGGGGAGGGGGATCTGCTTGTGTGCTCCTTTGGGCCTGGGATCATGGAAAAAGGGGACTAGTTTGAACACAAGTATTTCAGGCTCTGCAGGATCTCTTCTTCATACTGTCTGCTGTGGAAATTTGTTTAGAGGTATATGCTTTCCTTCACTTACTTTTCAGAGGTAAAAGCAACTAAAGAAGTTAACTTTCAGTTTATTTAGGCTATCGTGACGATTAATCTTGGCACATGCTGGTGTTCAAATGGAGAGTCCAAATTGCATTGACTAAGAAAACTACTTAAGTTGGTTCAATATGTTTCTATCATGAACAGCTGGAGCCGCATTTTCTAAATTTCCATATTGTGAGCTCTGCAAGTGCTTTTTGAGCAAGTCATTTGAGAAATGAAGTCAATTAATGGCAACAGCAATCCTAGTTCCTGGGGAATGACGTTGCCTGGAAATACCTGATAAAATCATTGAATGCTTGATTGTTGTAGATTCCCTTTTCCCTGATAGCGGATTGAATCCAGGGAGATATGATAACAACCAACAGAACACTTTGTTAATAAAGCTGTTAACTGATAGCAGATAACTATTCACGCAACATATTCCTTCACACACTTGCTTATAACTATCTGGTTGAAGCAACAGCTGGGAAATCCATCCCAACCCCTGGGACCTCTGGCTTCCAGGTAGGTGGTCAGAACGTCCCTCAGAGGACCCTTTTCTTTCTCAGGTGTGTGTATATAATCCTGTAGTCTTTGCATGTAGCATTCACTGCCTGGTAGGAGTTCTACAACCCACTGTTAACACTTGTGTGTGCTAGTGGCTTTGTGTACAGTCAGCAGGCTCTTGGTGTCCCGAATTTATCTGTTCTTGTGGATTTAGCTGGACCATATCAGTTTCACATGCTGCTTCTCAGCATGTTATTTTCCTTTCTTCAGCCTGCTGTTTTCTGGTAACTTTGTCCATTTGCACCTCTAGAACCCATTCACACAGGACAGGCTTTCTGACATGTAAACTTTTTAGAAGGTAGTAAAATTATGCCCAGAGCCAACTTGTTTTAACCTTAAAAAGAGCGCATCCTAGTGCGAGTTTAAATACAGTTTTGATTGCTGAAAACCAGCAGGCATTAGAAATGGTTCTACATCTCTGCCCAGGGCAGTGATCAGCATGCGGACAATGTACCTTGCAACAGCTTTATTGCCAACCATTTGGGAAGACTTTGGATGCAGAAGGGAAGCCTGGTATAGGAAATACAAGTTGTCATGCCTAAATGTTCTTGTTTGTCTATCAAAGCACTTCTAAAGCCAAGATGATTTAAAGCATAAGAAGAATCAGGAAAAACCTGACTGCTCTAGAGTATTTTTTGTTGGATAGTAATATTTCCTTTTTATATAACTTATTTTCTTTTATAATCAACCAACAGGCTGATAATCAACCAGCTGGATTGTTTATGGTAGCAAGAGTTAAGCCTCCTCTCTCAGCTACTAATTTGTTTCTCCACAGCTTGTGACAATTTGGGAACCATGACTGTCTCATGACTGTTCTTTTTTGAATCGTGCTGACTGTGCTAAGGAGACAAAATAATAATGCTAGTATATTTATCCATGAACAAGTTACTCATTACAGACTATTAAAAAAGATGATAGGGACAGCAAAAGTCGTATCCATATAATGGGAGTTTTCTTCTCCTTACCTCCCTACTCTTCTTGAAGTTTAAAGGAGTGGAAGCTAAGTGTTGGTGCAAGGATTTAAAAGCTTGAATAGAGTTAATGGCAAGATAGGGTTTTTCATTTGTTTTTATTTGTTTGTTTTTGGTTTGGTTTGGTTTTGGCTTCTTTTCTCTGCATTCTAGACATGCCACTGGGTAGGAACAAAGTGATGACCTTGATTCAGTACAGGAGTTTCAAGGCAAAAGAAAAGCCTTACCAAATGCTCCCGGGGAGAGGAAAAGGAGTAGGAGGTTTAGTACTCCTGTTTAGCTATACTAATGATTGCTTTAACAAGGCTTTGGTCTTTTCTGGGACCTCAGGTTTCTGGTATGTGACAACCTTACTGCTTTTATGTATTGAGAAATTCATAATTCATAGGTACAAGACAGCAGCTGCATGTTTATAAAGCATTTAGAACAAGAACTGCTTCAGTGGCAGGTTTGTGTTCATCCAGTCCCTGCTTCAGATCCTACATTCACAAAACCCTGTTGCTTAACTGTGGTATTTAGGTCAGATCCACAGTTTGTTAAAGCAGTCTCAGGTTAACTAATCCTCCTCCTCATTGTCTAAATGGAAAGGTGGTGAATCATCTGCCCAGCTGCAATCCTTGCCTATGCAGAGAGACTATAAAGACAACTGCTTTGTAATAAGTTCTTCAAAACACGCTGTGACTGCTATCTCTGTACCCGCCCCCCCCCCTTTCCTCTCCTCAGAGTCCCAGTTACGATTTTGAACTTAACATATGAAGTCTTCTTTTTATAATCCTGCCTGTGAGGGCTTCTCAGGCATGAGGGGAAAACAGAAGTTGCAAAAACTTCCCAAACCCCCATGGCGAGTGGGACTCTACTGTTTCTACACAGTCTGTACTGTTCCTCACAGCACAGACTATACCAACAGTACATTTTGAGAGCCTTCATGCTTCCTTCCCTCTCCCAAATAATCAAGTACTTCAGACCAGAAAGTCATTCATTTTTATAATGCAAAATTAACTTTGCCTCATTTTGTCATGTATGAAGCAGGTATATTTTCCCTCTCCAAAGGACATAACTCTGTTAAATTAGATAACCTGCAGATAAAAGACATGTCCCTGATGCAAAACACATCTTGATAAAGTTTTCAAGGGCCTGGAACACTCAAATAAGCAATTGTGAAATGTAGAAAAAACATTTACTTTCCCTCCTCCCACCCGTCACCTTCCATCCTGCTCCCAGCTGAGTACCTTCTCACTGATTAAGATGATAAATGTTGGATGTTTTTTAAGACTTCAGTGATTAAGGCTCATTCTTAATTTAACTCTATTTACCTCAGTTGGTGGTGGGGTTTAATACTATCTATAACCATTTTAAGTGTGCTTTCATTTTGTTTCTTCTCTACCTCATTTTTGAAAACTCAGCAATTAGAAGTGTTGGTATACTACTTTGATTGTTTTTGTCTACATTCAGTTATGAATTCTTAATGTGTTATCTTTGTGGAAATTCAGAGCGGAGTGAATTTCTTTTTTCTGGCAGAATTTTTCTCCTTTCTTTTTCTGAAGAATATGACATTTCTTAATGGTCAAATTGTCCAGATGTGTCCAAATGCAGATAACTTCTACTATATTCTTTTCTCATCTAAAATCAGCTGACCAAGATAAAGTTACATCAGAGAAAATCACATAAAATTGTAGGTATGCATATTTTTCAATGCAACTGGAAGAAGAAATAAGAGACTGAGACCAGTTCAATACTGTTTCACTCTTTGCCCAATTTTTGAAAAGAGGCATAGTCTAAAACAATTGCTGAAAGCAGCTGTTGGATTGGAAGAACCCATGAACTTTGTTAGAATATTCAACATGGGTACAAATTCATATTTGTAATCACATTCATTAGCTTATGAATTTGTACCCATGCTGAATATTCTATGTTATGATAATGTTGGATGCAAGAATGTTGTCTTTCTCTGTCCCATCCAAAACCTGCTCTTATATTACTGACAGGATGATGAATACAAAAATGATCCTATGAATAGCAATTATGGCCTCCTCAGCAGGTGTCTTGTAAAAGGAACAGCAAAGATTCTAGTGGGGGTAATCGTTAGCCTTCTCATGCTGATGGGACTTTTCTCCCTGGTAATGTCTTGCCTAACTTTCTCAAAGTACATATTTACCCCAACAGGGTATTTCAGTTCTGATTGTTTAGCAAAAATGCATAAGAATTTGCAGTTTCAGTTTACTGCATATGGTTTCGACAGTCATGTGCATTGCAGCATAATCTTTCACTTGCCTAGAGTGCCTGTGCAAACGCAGAAATGAAACCATTATATTCCTGAGGTAGTATCTTACCACTGCTAAACTAAGTGAACTATTTCAGTGCCAGCTACCATACTAGTACGAAACAATATTCTCAATAAATGCACGATATTATTTAGATAGGGGTCAGCATTTTATAATTTTATGGAAAGAATATATCAGTATCATTTTTTTCAAATAATTTTTTTTTAGTTGTGTGCTGAGTGCATATATAACTTACTGTGAATGACTGTATTTCATCCAGAGTGTGGAAAAATATGATTCTTTGTTGTTAAGATGTTTTACCTTTGAAAAAAATTGCTAATTTAAGAACTTTTTCCTTTCTTTAGGATTGTACAATAAAGTAGAATTGGCAGAAATAATCAAAAAAGAGGAATAAATGATCCATGTTTATTGCATTTTCCCAATACTTGAATATTTTGTCTGCTGAAGTTATAACTAGATAATCCACTAAACTATCGTAAATCTATATAATCTTCTCATCTTCTCTGAAAAAAAAAAAAAAAGACTGGAAATGCTTGGGAATGCTTGGAATAAATCCCCACTCTATTTTTCCACTGACAGATATGAATTTGCACAAACTAGAGTATTTTCTGGATAAATTGACATATTGTAGAAAAAAAAAAGGATGGGAGAAAAAGAGTTCTGTCATTTTGAAACGGGATCCTTCTATAACTATTCTTTTTTAAACACTTGGAATGGATTGGATTCTTCAAAAATCTACATTAACCATCTCTATATTAGTAGCATGTCTGAACAGTAGCACCTTTACAATATCACTGGTCCAGAATTTGAATGTTTTAGTTGACTGAGGATAGCCTGAGGTTATTGTAATGATTGTTTTAACACTATTTGAAATGCATTTTCTTCAAGTTATTGGAATTTGTAGCATATTTGGCATATTTGATTTACATATACATGGAAACCTATCCAGATGATACAACCAGTCTGGGGGACGGGTCAGTTCTAAGCCATATGTGGTTCATGGGCACTTTTCTTGCCTGGTGCTGTTTCTAATACCCTCTTACACTGCTTGTTAAACCCACCCCACTTACCTTCCAGGCTAGCATTTCAGCTGCAGAGTTTAGTTTTTGTTATATGCTTGAGAATAAGAATCCTCACTTTTTAAAATCATAAAACCTTTGAAGTGTCAGCATTTTCTTCTCATATGGCTGGGAGGTAGCAATTAGTCTGTCTAGAGTTATGACTATCCTTTCCATCTGAATGTCAATTTTTAAACCTCTTGGGATCCAATGTAAACTCTGCTTCTATTCCCTGCTCCCTTTTCCCCATTCTAAACTCCTCCTTAGACCTCGTACAGTCTTTGGGTTAAATCCTGGCCTCATCTGGGAGAACTATCTAAAAGCTTCCAAGGTCTGCATCCCTAAACATCCATGCTATCATTTAGAACTTCATTTTGACCTCAGCTCAGAGCTCACTGCTGGAGCATGGGTGTGAGTGGATTTAGCAGATCCTGATTTATAATTACATATCCTACCCCTTTGCCTAGGCTTTTGTCAGTGTTAGTGTCATTTTTGAATATTTGCAACTCGACTCAACCTAAGATAAAGGCAGAGAACTAAGAAATACTGAACACAAAAAGAAGTTTAATGTTGCATTTATTTTGTAATTATCCACAGTTTATTTCTGCATCTCTGTTCTTACTTATTTCCTTTTATTTACACTGGCAACAGATGTGATGCCTCAAATTTATTTGCAATTGTTTATAATAAACTAGCCCAATAATATGCCCATATTCAAGAATGTAACAATTTTAGCTTGTTGCAATAATTAACAGTGATGTTCTAGAGTGCAAATCTTCATGTCAAACTGCACATTTTGTTGTTTGAATGCTAGGATACATGTGCTTTGAATACCAAAGGTGTGTTGTAAAAGGAAATTGGACATCAGCAGTGAGCTATGAGAAATCATTCTTCAAGTTACATATCATTTCAGGGCAGAGGAACATCATTCCTCTTTCAAGCTGTGATAGAAGTACTATTTTTTTTTCCTTTTTGGTTCAAAATTTTTTAATGATACTGTAAAGAAGGGAAAAATACACACTTAGGAGTACACATTTCAGACTTCCAAAATAACATCTTAGATATAACAATAAGCATCTCAAAAGCTATTTAGTCAAGTATTGATAAGGACTACTTATCTCCAGATGAAATTATCAAATTGTTTTGAATGTGTCAATCAAAGCACAAGGAATTTTATGGCTATTACCCACCTACTCAAAAATCCTACAGCTACCCTGTGACAGGTACTATTAAATGAAAAGTGATATTAGAACCATTTAATCTAGTTAAGCTGTTTGTCTTTCCAGTTTGAAATGAAGAACAACACTGGCATTAGGCCACCAATGAGTTAGGTGTAAGGTAGCCTGAGGTGATCTTGATCACCTACAGACCAAAATTTGGGAGTTAGCTTGCTTTCTTTAAGATATTCTTCCATATACCTCTGTGGTCTTGCCTAAGAGTTCAGGTAAAAACATTAGTAAAGAGCCTTTTAATTCATCCTAAGAAGCTTCTACAAGATAATTGCTAATAAAATGCTTCGAAGACATCAGTGCTAATCAACATTGCTGCCTTATTTCACTTCCCCCCAAAAAGTGTATAAATTCCTCAAATGCTTCTTATACATTTAAACAGGCTTCTCCTTTTTGCTAATCAGTTTACAAGTCTTTTCTTTATTGCAGGTAATGTGCATTGATTTACCTCACCTAAGTGATGGAATCTCTTACCCATCTGCTCAGATTCAGGGTAAATCTTAACCTCACTGGGCTATGCTGGGCTTCTCTATTTGTAATCTCCAAAACCATTTACAAATTTGTATTTTCCACAAGTGTTAAAAAACAGACATAAATCTACCATTCTGTTTTCTTGAAAACAAGAATTTGTCACTATAAAAAGAATATAGAAGCTTTTTGATACCTGAAAAAAAGAATTTTTTCAAAAGGAAAAAAAAGTCTGATTTCAGTATATTATTGTCCCTTCAAATATTCTTATAAGAAATAAAGTTATGTTTAAATCTTCCTGCCATATTTATGTGAATTTAGTTTACAGCCTATCTCCTGATTAGTAATCAAGGATAGAGTAAAAAGCAGTTCACTGAAAGTGTATGTGTCTGCAGTTGGCCTTTGTTGATTCCTAAAATAACAGATGGTGCTGTGAATGAGATTGCGTGAGTCTATGTACAATGGATGTCTTATGTAAAAGTAGATCGAGAGTTTTTAAGCTGATGCTTTCTGACCGTCTTTACCAGTAGGTCAAACAGTAAGTCTCCCATTAGCAAGAAAACACTTGTGTGCAGAAGAAATTTCCAGTAAATGTACTGCTCCCCACCATACAAACATGACTGTACTGTACTCTTACTATGAAGTATACACCGTAGTATAAAGAGGGTAGTAAGGGCTGGGAGTGACCTTGAAATTTTTCCTTGGATAAGCCCTCAGGGTATGCTTTGAGGGCTGCACTGTGTTCAGGGACACTGCAGCTATTGCTTGCCCAGACCCATGCCTGGGTTCAAGCATGCATCAGCTGCACAAGCTGTCAGTGTGCTTCCTAGCACGGTTTTGGCTTGGAGCAATGAGCACTTTTGCCCACTTTCCCTTGGCACAGGTTAGGGGAGAGCAAGGGCTGGGGCCAGTTTTCAAAAGTCAGTTCAGGTGCAGCTATTCCCTTTTGGGAGGAATTGTGCTTAGATTTGCAGGAATGAGAAGGAGTACCTCTGGGCCTGTTTCAGTTAGTAGAATAGATAGTTTATTCTCACGCAGTATGAAACCTAACACCAAAAGTACCTTTAGTGATTGGAAAATTGAAGTGATTTTTCACTATGGGTCCTGTTTGCTTTCTTCACTAGGTGTTTTGTAAGTGACTACAGCAGGAGGCAGGACTCCATGGAAAACTGTGCTTTTCCGCTGCATGCTCTATGCTGGCTGCTCTGCAATCCCTGCCCCAAGCAAAGAGCGTTTCTGGAGTGCCTAGCTGAAGGCTGCAGCTCGAGGGTGCTGCAGGTTGCTAAACACATAGGAACTTATCTGCACTGTTTCAGCTGCTGTCAAAAAGGTCAAGGAGACAAAAGCAGGTACAAAGCTATAATCTTGGAAACTGAGGTGGAAGGGGCTGTCTGTTTAATTGCAGCTTCTTTAGTGAGGGCTTTCCCTTGCCATTATTTCCCTTCATCCCCGGGACAGGCTCCTGGTGGGGTTGGGCTCAGTGACACAGGGGATGTCCTGCCTCCCCACACAGCACTTTGCACAAGCTCTGCTGGCCTGAAGTGCTTTCATGCCCCTAGTCTGCAGGGACGTGGCTCTGGCTGTGGGTGCTGTGTCACCGGCAGAGATAATGCTTTGGAACATACAGTAGTATAAATAGTACTCCCATTCATATAAATATCTCTGCACATTGCTGTAATGATGGTGACAGGGTATTATACTGTGGGTTTATTTATAGCTCTGGAAGCTCTGTGAGCTAAGTAACAATGCACTGAATTTGTTCTGTGAATTATTTTGATTTTTTTTTCCCCTTGATACACTCTAATTCATAAAAAAATCTTTATTTTTTTCTATCGGTCTCAGTTCCTTATTTGCAGTGATAGAGAAACAACAAGTTTGCCAAATTAAGGGGCAGATCCCAATTTGGGAGTACTTTTCTGGTGACCTAGAAACAAAGCTGTAGGCATCTGTTGGCTTACAGGGGTTTGGGACACACAAGTCTGGATAGCCCTGGCATGGTCGTGCTTTTCAGCTGCTGTCAGGCTACGAATGATCCAGCTAAGAGAGTTTCTGCTTTAAACTTGAAGCAAAATCTTTTATTTTTTTAGGAAGCAGGTAGTTAGATGTTACTTTGACTGCAATGACATAAAATAAACATCTCCATTTCCAGTTTTAACGTGAAATGCCACTGTCTGACTGTCTGTTCCCAGCACTAATTGATTGATCCATTTCTCTGAGAATGCTGCTGATAGTGGGTGGATGCAGACAGCAGACCTGAGAACAAATACACTGGAAAGGGACTGTTCTTGTGATTATGGCTTGAGATTGGCAGTGTTTGTGTGATGATTAGGATTCAGGTAAGGCACTATTTGCAGTGAGTAGGTTAATGCATTAGTTTCATGCAGTTGTCTTACCTTCAGATGGACTTCACGTTTCAGTTCTTGATTTTTGCCAGAGATCTCTTTGAAGGAAGTCAATGTGAAGGAGGTAAAATGGAATGTAGCAAATTACTGTAATTCTACAACTTTGTTAATTCAACAGTTAGTGTTAGTGCTCCTGGCTGCATGCTTATGAGCCTTTGGGATGAGGTGGTGGAATGTTAAAGGGAATAGATGAAATAAATGGCTCAATAAAATGCTTGTGAACTGGACTTTTTCTGAGAAGCTGCCTCTTCATCAGATATAAAATGTGCTCCTTTATAACATGTGCATTATGGAGATAATTCTGATGGAAACTGACTGAAAGGCTGCTCTCTTAAAGCATACTAATAAAGTCTAGTATTTGTTCAGGTGACTAAATACACTGTGACTTTGCCTAAACACCCAGTAGTTCATTTATTTGCTTCAGGTTTTTTGCAAATATTAGCAAAAGGGACAACTCAACAGTCATATGTCTACAGATGACTGTATGGGGAAATAACTGGTGTGAACTATGTACTTTAACATCTTTGCTAGTATTTTTCAGCTTAAGAAAGAGCCAAAAGGGATAGACTTGGTGCCTTCGTATTTAAAAAAATGTTTATTTCTCTCAAAGCATTGTATTTGCCTAATTCTTTTTCTTTACTGTTTCACAGTATTATTAATTACGCATGCTTGTTTTTGTATGGTAAGGGTTCTGCACATTGCCAACTCTGCATTTAAAAGAAAACAAAAAGATTTGCTGCCCCCTGCCCATGCCCAGACATCTAGTAAACATCTAGAAGTAATTCATGCCTAAAATGCAGTGGAAACTATTACAGGGATGTTTAGTTCCTGACTGGTATGAGACCTTGAAAAGTCAACAACAAAATTAAGAATACAATTTGTAATCAGTTTTTCTCCCTTCCAAAGCGAGGACAAAATGTAGTTTTTCTTGCAAAAGACTTTTTTCCACCTTGACTTTGTCCTTCAATTGACAGACAAAATATTGACCTCTTTCTGGACGGTCTTGGCTCCTTTGTTGGAGCTGGAACGCAACACTGTTAGCAGGAGATTGAAATATAAGTTCTCTTCAGCTGAGAACAAAGCTGTACCCATGACACACTGAATTCATATGGTCATGGGCTATGAGGACTTGGCAACACCTGTATCATTGTTAGGATAAAGCACTGGTTTGTACAAAAGAAGAGGAACTTGCTACCTTGCTGGTTCCTAACTAGGGGGGCCTGCTTTGCTTTGATCTTGCTGGATTTGGTGAGACAATTGCATTTGGCAGGACTCTAAGGAGGGGTGAAGAGTGATGCAGAACAACTGCACATGGGCTGGAAGGAGATCTGGACATGAGCAGCAGTGCTGGTGTAGCTGAGGTACCTTGGACTCGCGGGACACCTGCAGCTGTGTGATGTGCACACAGTCGGTCTGAGGCACCTAGTGGTGCATGAAACCGTTTCTGAAAGAGTCTAGCAATTCCTTGTTTTTCCCTTTTTAAATGAGTCACGGGACAGTCCCAATGAGAGAGGACACTATAGGTCTGTCCTCTGCCTGCAGGCTAGCCTTCAGCAAGATCACAGGCAGCATTTAATGGCAATACAGGCCCTCTTACAGTAGGCGTCAAGAGCACTGTAGAGAGACGATGTGCCTGGATTCCACCTGACTGGCATAGGCGGACTGCTGGGACGCAGCCACGAGACTAACAGTTGCTATTCTCTCAGTAGTCCTCTCTATTGAGAGTTCTCACTATTCTCTCAATAATTCTCTCAGCTCTTAGCCAGAGTCTAGTCTTAAGCCTTTGTACCATTGTGCACCTTAGAGTAATTGTTAAAGTAATTATTTTAACGACATTTTCTGTATATTTATTCTAACATTTTGAATTTACATCTGTTGCTTACATTTCATTACTCTATATGAAATGCAGTACTACATTTCTTTTGATGTCCAAAATTGTACGCTTCCAAACACAGCCAACTGCCACCTAGCGATTAAAGCAGGAATTGCAATCAATCGTTTATTAGTGCCGACTGCCTGATAGACTAATTTTTAAAGACACTGTGACTTCAGAAGTCTGTTATAACAATCTGATCGATGCTTACTATGAGTAAATTAATTTAGAATCTCCTAGTTAAAGTGCTATATAATTACAAAACATCATTTAACTGTGATGGTATGCATTTTTCCAAATAAAATTGTTCCCCTCTCCATTTTAAATGTAGTTTATATACACTACATATATATATAGTATATATATAAGCATTTAAAAAGATACTTCTTGAATGATGCATAGCCATAGACAGAGTAGAGGGCCAGAGGGGTAGCATGGTACATCTGTTTTACATCCTACGTAAGTAACATTTCATCACTTCTGAAAATTCACCCAGATTTCTTTTACGGAAGATAATGGCATTTCTATTTGTGCATTTCATAGCTATTTTTGTAGTTTAGAAATACGTGGTTTCTTCAGAGTTGTATGATTCTGCTTGCAGAGATAAAGACCGAACCCGATTTAGGGAGAGGAATTGTTTTGTTTTCCTTGTTAAGCTTTCACACTGGGAGTTCTCCTCTTGCTGGGTACTGCAGCCTCAAGTCCTGCATTTTTTAAGTTGTTTTTCCCTTGTTTCATAGTACCCCTTACACTAAGCTAGGAGCATCTTCTCCAGGGATGAGACTTGCAGGTTAACCCCATCATCTCTCAGCACTGCTGCCTGCCTTAGCAGAGTGTAGTGGTTTGTGCAGCGGGAGCAGACCTGATGTGACTGTGGTGTGCTCAGGCTCCCCTTGGGATGGGTGTGTATTTGCCTGCTGTGTGGATGTCAGCCCCTGCGTGCCATGGGACTGCGTAACCCAACATTTACAGCCGTGTGTCTGGGAAAGCATGTTCTGCAACGTGAGGAGCGTCTCACCTCCTGAGAAGCGGCATGGCAGTGTGCATTTCCGGCCATGCTCCTGGGTAGGGCACTTCAGGGAGTTGTGAACAGTGGTAGCACACTTTCCTCTGCTCGCTGGTGATACCGTCCTGCATCTTAGCACAGACTGACAATGATCCACTGCTATGAGCGATGGTGCACTACATTGAATCCATCAAGTTTATACAGTGAATGAGATGCTGTATTTTTTCCTCTCTTATTATTATACATTGCTTTCTACAATGCTTTGCTGGTCATGACCTGACACGTGTCCCAGCCCAGCCTGGAATACAAATTACGTGTGTGCTCAGTGTGACTGCTGTGATGCTGGCCAACTCAATGCCTCTCCAGCTACAGAATACTATCCTTAACCCTGGCTTTACACAAGATCTGTTTCTGAGAACTGCACCTGATGGCATCTGAAGCTTTGCTTGCTTGGTCTATCTTGACATAATGCAGTTCATGTTCTGATGCAATTTCCTATTGCTCTCTCACTTTGGCCCACAGAAAGCTGTTGGGAAAGGCAATTGTTTATTCACATTTGTACAAAATTGAGCCCTGAATGATAAAATCATAAACAAAACTAACAGCTTCTGAAAATAAACTAGTACCCAGAATGCAATGGATGGTCAGCCAAAGAATAAAACAGTGCCCAGCCTGAAAGGCATAAGATCCTAAAATAAGCACCACGGCTTTTAACAGAGAAACACAGGAATCTTTCAACTAATTTTTTATATTTTTTTAATTATATTAACTTGGAAAGGAGAAAAGATATACTTTAGATTGTTCTGGACAAATTCTTCTCTGTGCAGCTTCTCTGAAGTGAGTGGAATTACAGGAGGAAAGGATTTAGCCTTTTACGTCAATAGCATGTGTGTACTAGAGCAGAAATAAAGCATTTGTCAAAGCTGACCAGCATAGTGTACATCTTTTTTTTTTTTTTTTTTTTTGGCCTAGCCTTATGAGGATATCTATACAGAGGAATGGAAGGCCATTGTGATTAAAGTATCTGAAATGCTGGCTTACTCCTAAATGATTCAGTACAAAGCTGAAGAAAAAACTCTTTTTTACAGGAACCAATAGTCATTTATAAGGGAGCTGATCTCACCCAACAGAAATGGAAGTTGATAATTAACCAGAGACAGGAAGGTTCATCATTTGGTAATGAGCTGCCTACAAACCCATCCGATAAATAAAGGCTGTCAAACAAAATTTCTTGGCATAGCATATCAACCTGCAGGGCTTTCTACAGATGGCACTGGAGACTTCAAAGCATGACAGTATCTGACCATCTGATTAAGTCAAGAGATGTTGATGAAAAAGTGATGTGTGCTGTAAACAATGTTTTCTAAATATTCAAATGCTGCAGAAACAAATGATTAAATCTCTATATCCAAGATTATGAATTTCAGGAGAGGGAGGGAAGCACAGTCCCAGGCCTGTGTTAGAAGCAAAACATAGCATAAAACAAGAAAATTACATATGCATTATTTAAAACCATTACTGGAGAGGAGGCAGTGGTGGGGAAAAGCCTACTACAAAAGGATGAAATGGGATCCCAGAACATTTATAATATCCATCTTCCCTGTGGCACAAATTGGTATACATACAGCTAGCCATTATTTGTTGCAATTTGTACAAATCAAAGCTGTTTTTCACCCCATTTTAAAAGGCCTACCCAGTAGTCTTGTCTCGAAGGAAGACTGTATCTTGGATGTTACAGCTTTATGGAGTTTACGCGCATGTAAAAACTGATTGGATGGAAATAGATGGTGATAAGGAAGCATATCTTTTCTCTCTCCAAACCAAAGAAAACTATAACACGCACTGATCTTATGTCAGCCACCTCCCTCCTGGTGAATGGCCTCCTTGGTGCGTGGTCCAGGATGGATCACTGAGCACTTAGCGGCAGGGCTTCAAAAGAAACAGGGCGAATCCTTGCCCGGCTCCGCGCAGAGGCAGCTCTCCAGAGACCCCCACTGCAAAGGACCCAAAAAGCTCTTGGTGTGTGAAGCACTTCTCAGTTCTTCAGGTTCCCTTCCAGCACCAAGTACTTCTCTACACCGGCTGCCTAGTGTCATGGTGCAGCCAGGTAGGGAGCTCCCTGGGGCCGGGCAGGGGCCGGCCTGTGGCGGGGCTGGAGCCGGCACTGGCACCGCTGCGGCTTCGCAGGGCAGTGACTGACAGCCTCGGGCTGGGCTGAGGCTGGGGGAGGTTGGGGGGGGCAGGGATGGTGTGGGCTGGCAGGGCCCCCAGGGACCAGACATGAGGGACCCATAAAAGCTGATGATCCCTAAAGGGTGTAAGAGATCTGCCCAAAATGTAGTTTGTTGTCACCATCATGAGGAGCCCCAGAGACACAGTGAGGACCTGATTGCCGGGGCGTCGGGGCCAGACCTGGACACAGACATCTCAGTGCTTGTGAGTATGTGGGCGTGAGAGGATGGGTGGGAGCAGGTAAAACCAACTTTCTCAGAAGTGTTTTTTTAAAAAAAATCACCTTCCCCTTCCATGAGATCTCGCATTGAGCTTCATCCCACTAATTAGCATCCCAGCAGGCACATCTGGCCAGGTTTAGTAACGCTAGCCTGATGCCAGGCAGGCTGGACCAGGGGGGACTGTCCCTGGGATGCTTTGTCCAGCCGTAGGGACCACATGCTGGGAGATGTGGCGTGATCCCGGCGGTGTGTGCTGAGCTGGGGTTTGGCAGGCTGGGTCGAGGCTGCACGCCAAGCTGATGTGGAGTGGCTGCTTCCCAAGGCAGCCTTGGAAACGGTGTAGTCACAGTCACGCTCACAGCCTAATAAACCCGGCTCCACGTGAGCTGCCTCTGCATGGAGGCAGTCGGTGTGTCTCCAGTGCCAGAGCATGGTTAATCAAGGACCAGATAAAATGCCCTCATATACGTTTTTACAATGGGCTTATTAAATTCCCAGTGGGCATTCCTGGCATGTGAAAGGCAGGAAAAGCGGCTGTTGTTCCCGTTCCACATCAGTGGGAATTCCTAGAGAGGGTTATCAGTAACATGCTGACCTGCTAAATCCCATAATGGTCTATAAATATTGACTAATCCTTTACAAAATCATTTGTTATGTTTTGTAAGTGCAGACCAAAAAGAGATAGATTTTTTGGGGGGGTTAGATTCATTTCAATGTAATTGAGACTAATGTCGCGCTGAGTAGAAAAAATACTTCCTGTTCCTCCAGTGCCAGCAAATACAGGACACATATGACTGCTGTTAGTGACATGGTCTATCTTGATTGGAATTTAATGTGTGGAATTTCATACATATAGCAATAAATGATCTACTGACAATAGTATCCGACTGAACTCATGACCCTTCACTTTGATTATATTTTAAGGTGGTTTTGGACATTCAAGATAGTTTAATTATGAAAGTTAGAAGTTCCACAGGTAGGGTTAAACTGAATTTTGTACTTAAAATGAAGATTCATTTTCTTAGTCTGTGCCTTTCCCAAATGACATCAATTGCATTTTCTATGGCTTTAGAAGTTAAACATACTCATTAGAAGTTAAAATTAACTCATCTTAGTATGCCAGGGCACGTAACTTTCAATGTAAGATTTTCTTTTTGTGCCCTTTATCTCCCTTGCAAAAGCACACAGTGTTATCTTTTGTTTTTTACATGACAGTAATATTATGAAGAAGCTCCCTCTTCCCCTTGCTCTGCTAGCTGAGCTCAAAATGATTGTGTTTACTATCAAAACATGAAGGCTGCAAGCCACACACACACATACAGAGATGTGTTACCTGGTCTCTGAAACACTGAACCAAAGCCCCACAGGAGACGTTATAAAGTATTTAGAGTGATAACAGGGTATTTGACTGCACAGCACAGAGATTCTTCCAATACACTTCAAATCTGTGGAAATCTTATGCAAGTGTTAATTTCTGTATGAATATCCTTTTAAAGAAGCAGTGGTCATTTACCACTGTTCTTTCTCAGAACTGACTATCCCTCTGACATCAGAGACTGTGGATCCATCAGATAGTTTGCTAAAAAAGTTCAGCAAAGGACATTTCTTAAAACATCTGCCTTTACTCTTAGTACAGATGAAGCCACGTAGCCCTAAGTGGTGGCCATGTGCAGGAGCCTATCTCTATTGCTGTTCTTGGGTCATGACTAAAGAAAAAGCCATATATAAGAGCTTATACCTGAGACCAGCCTTCAGTGTACAACAGATAAAATTGCAAAAGCAAAAGCCTGAGAGAGGGAGGATGGCAAGAGCTGAGTAGCTGGCTATGGCCAGCTACAACCAGCTGCGACCACAGGGCTGACCCCTCAGCTAAATCTGCCAGACCAGACTCCCACAGCAGGATCTTACCTCCAGGTTATATCTGAGCCTTTCGTTGTTCTCCAGGAGGCTGAGCAATCTCTTCTAACTACAGCAGGAATAAAAGGTTGCCTGTTCTGAAAAAGGGAAGAAATAAGGTAAAAAAAGAGCATTGATCCAAAGCATCTTTTTAAAAATCACAAGCTACTTGCTATACCTTCTCAAGAGGAAAAGAAAAAAGGAAAGGAAAATGAGAGTACAGATATGTGGGATGTGTACAGGTGAAGCTGAGAGGCAGTAGGGCTTTAGAGAAAGCTGTTCAGCAGGAATGGGGCTGTAAAGCCCCATGTTGTCACGGATTGCTCAAGAAAACCAGGCAGCTGTATATCCAGGTGGTCTTGCTGTTCCTGTTTCTTTAGCATTGAATTGAAATACATGTTCTGGTTATTTATTTTTAATGTTTTCCCCTCAAGGTGTCACTGCAGGGTAGACTTAGGGCTATTTATAAGTGACAGCTGCGCATTTTCATTCCTAAAAGTGTTTGGCTTTCTTTGAAAAGTAGCTTTAACTACAAACACCTTGGGTTAATAAGCATGGTAATTCAACATCTCCATAAGGTCAGTTTCCCTTAAGTTACTCTTCCACATTTTTCATCTCTTCTCCATCTTTATATAGTTCACCTAGGAAGAAATATAGTTATCAATGGCTAAGGCATTGGTTTTAAGCCCACTCAAAAAGCAGCTCTCTTTCTAGTGCCAGTGAAATGCTGATCTGGAATACCATGTGTCATTCCTGTCTCTGCAGTAAGGCTGCTGCCTGCACTAGGATACTATTGACAGGCTTTCCTGGAACCCTTAAGTTTTCTATGGAGTTCTTGAATTTAAGGGGATATCAGCACTGAGTCACTCCTTATCTGGGATCTCAGGTGTTCTGGTCAAAGACCAAGGGAGAACACCGGCTTACTTAAAATGCTTGCCTCTTTGTTGAACTGTAATCAAGATAGCTTTATTTTTTATTATTTAGTCTCAGACTGAAGCAATTGATGAGTCTTAGTAGTTCATGAGAGGAAAAATCAGTTATTCCACTAGCAGTAGGAGAAATGAAGCCTCATGTCCCTAAACCTCCTCTGCTTTACAGTAATCCCAGTTGCCTTTTCTAGCCCCTGTGACCCCTCTATCTGAGGGAAACATACATGCAATTGGACAAATGTGCTAGACGTCCAGCCAGCAATTGTTAAAAAGAATGTGTAACAGCTGAAATCTGACTATGTTTCCTTTAGGGGGATGAAGGGATTAATGAAGGGATTAATTTGGGTTTTTCTCCTTTACTAAGATACTGGTTTTCATATATCTTGCAGGGTATTTTAAACATACACCTTACCATCACATTCAGTTACAGTTAGGCAGCAAACTCAAAAGTGATGGTACTTAAGCATTGTTTTCTTAGGATACCAAGCTAAAAAATATCCAGTAGACAAGCTAGGGAATTTTCTTTTACTGTGGCTGTGTGATTCTGCAAATAACCCGTCTTGTTACTTGTGTACAGGTTGCAGAAATGAGTGGGAAGATGTAGCTGGTTATTTAAGCATCCTGTAAAGAAGTTAGTTCTCTGTATCAGCATGGAAGAGAATAGGGAGAATCTACCACTGCTTGGGTTGGTACCTGTTCTGCTCCCTGTGTATTCTGTCCCCTAGCATATCCAGCTGCTGATGACAAGTGTCTCCATCACAGATGGTGCTTGCAATAACATTTGCCTTAGTCTTAGTGGATACAATAGTGTGGTGGAACTGACAAGCCAGGGAGACTGGCTCATCTTCTTACCTGGAGTGCTTCATGCATGCCAAGTTTAAAGGACTCTTGGCAGGAGAAGATCTCCCTTACTGGTAGGTCTCGTTCCAGTTCTGTCTTGCAGATGTTTTGACTCCAGGCTTTCAGTCTTGACTTTCTTTCCCTACCCCTTCTGCTTTGCCAAGTATTTGATCAGTCATTCCTAAGTAGGAAAGTGAGAGCACAATGAGTGTCAGCAAGGGGAATTAGGCTTCTGCCTCTTCACTTTCCCCAACTGCATTTTATCTTGTGCCTTCTATATATTTCTTGTGATATTTTCCTATTGCTGACAACAATAACACATGAATACTGCCACTGTCCTTTTCAGTAGCAGAACATCAGCACTACCTCTCAGTAAACTGATTGGGTCAACAGTGAGTAGTATGGAGAGAATCTGAATTAAAGCATGCCTGGCTGAAATATGAAGACCTTTGCAATCAGGGGCCATTAAGCTGAGCGTCTGTACTTGTGATGATGTTTTAAGTCAGCCTCTGCAATTTAATTCTATTCACTAACTACATTAAGAGGATGTGAGAGTGATAATTCAATCACTCAAAACATAGAAAATACCAGCATGTAGGCTATATCTGTGATCTAAAGTGCATATTACAGGACAGTCTCTAATTACTTTGTTTTCAATACATTTCTAAAATCCCCTTCAGAAAAAGAAATCTAAAAATGAGAGTAGGACCTGGAGGTTTAGTGTGTGCCAAAGTCTTCCTTGAGACTACAGTAGCTCACAGGGTACATGGTTAGTGAGAATTCATTAATGATTTTGTTCCCCTGCTAACTTTCAGATACCTCCACCCACCTCTTTCCTCACCCTCTACTGCTACTCTCTAAAAGAACGTTGCCCTTTTCCAGCAGGATGATGTTTCACTGAGTCTTCTTCACAGAAATTGGCTCCTACCTACAGACACATGTATTTTTTTATTGGCCCTCATCATGAATTGTCCCTCCCTGCCTTTACACTTGCAGGCGCCCTCTGTGGTGGGTGGACTTCACAGTCATCATTTACCACTGGACTTTTGAGAAAGCCCCAGACTGGTCTGCATTTGGTTATTGTCTAGCAAAAGAATAGCAAATGAGGAGTAGAAATCCCTCCTGTGCAGATCCTGGGGCCTGGACCAAGGAGCCCTGATGTCTGGACTTGCCCAGTCTGGCAAGTATAGAAGGGCTGTCACCATGAAACCAGGAAGAAGGTAATGTGCAAATCATTCAGAGAAAAAAATCATTACTGATTACTACCTCTAAACCCACAAAAGTTATGTCTGCACTGCAGCCAGAGATAGAATTGCTATATATGCTGTTGTTATATCTAAGCAAGCTTTAGCCTCACTAATTCGATAATAATAAGTTCAAGCTATTCAATAACAGTACAAGTTCAATCACAGCAACAATAGCAGTGAAGATACAACAACACAAGCTTCATCTCAGTGCAGTTACCAGGCAGCCAGGGTCTCAGATAACTTGGATAGCTTGAAGATACCAGGGCACAGGTTTCAGTGCACTTTTATTAGTATACCTGTCAACTAAATTAAAGCTAGCTCATCTATGCAGTACAGTGCATACTTTGGATTTTAGCATAGGTATAAATAACAACATGATTTAAGAGTGGCATATACTATTCACCTGTCTGTGACTATAATTATGACAAATTAGATGTGAACACTGTTAGTCAATTAGACAACTTGTGATTTAATTTCTTCAAGCACAGCTAAGCACTAGATTTCAGTAAAACTCAACTATGTGGAAAATTTGAGGAGTCTATGCCATTACTTTACCTAGCTCATTAGATCTAACCAGTATGAAGTAACTCTCACTGAATTAAAACAAAAATCAATTTAAAATGTAAATGAAACAGGAAAAATATCTTCCTTCAAGAAAACTTAATATTCCTCTAGAGAGAAACTATGTTGCATTTTTGAATAAAATTCCTAAGAGCAGCCTAGTCCTAGACCGTAATAACAGCAAGGATGCTTTTTCATTTCAGAAAATACAGGCAGACCACTGAGTTATCAAGAGCCATTCAGCTCTTCAGCATTCATTAAGCTGCAAATGTTGAGGTTCAGAGAACACAGCAGTCACCTTGTAGTCTAGGATGTATAATTGCTCTATCCAATTTTATTTGCACTGCTTAATGCAGTATGTCAATTCATGACATATTGATTCAACTTATAGAAGTAATTTTTTTTCCAGTTCATTTAAATTAGTTTAGACTGAACATGCTTGAAGGAAATGGCTATAAATTATGTCAGCTTTAAGTAAGTCTATGTTCAAAAATACAATTTAAATAAAAAGTGCTAACTAATTTTGTTTAATTATTGATTTAAGCCTACTCTGCTTCTGGAAAATGTAATTACAAAAGTTGAATTTGGCTAGACCTACAGGATTATATGGATTCAAGTGGTAAAAGAAGGAATTCAGTCTCTAGATCAGTGATGAAAACATGTTCTTTAACAGAGGCTCCAAGGAAAAAGTTCTATGGGTGGCTCAAAATGTCTGTCTGTCCTTCTGGCCATTCCTCAGAGGACTGCAAGTGTCAAAGAATTCCTTTCCAACACAATATCCTCTCAAAACACTGACCAGAGTGATGCTGTTTGAATAAAAATGCAGGTGTGATTATCTCTCAAGCTGAAAGGAACATCTGAAAAAGTGTGTGCCTTATACACAAATTTTACCTTCCTGACTCAATTTCTCTCACCCTACAGGCCGTTTTATTTTTCCGGGCACCCCGGTATGAACAGTAACAGAAGGACATGAGCAGTCTTCTGAAGATCCTCTCAGATAATGGTTACTTAAGGAAGCATCTCTGCTAGGCTCAAAACTGTAAAGTAGAGAAGGCTAGAGTCCAAAGACACTGGCATCAGAAGATGCCTTAAAAATAAGATCACAGTTTATATTTTTCTTATTCAAATGATTCTACATGTTGTCAAGAAGCTGTGGTAAAGCTAAGGCAATCTTTCTGAAAGAGATTACATCCTGAGACTTTATACTCCTGGAAATCCACTAGCTCTTTGAGGAATATGCTTTGACCAAGTTACCTCCAGTTCATAGAATTTCCTATGAGATGGTTTTACCAGACCAGAAGGTTAAAATGAGTGCATTTTACACCAGGCATTTTAAATGTAACCTTTTTGGTTTACTAAAATATCAATTCAATTGTCTTTAAGGAACACCGTAGTACTCTTGAAGGTTAAATTTATTGCTCCTAAAAGATTTCAGCAGTGATCAAATAAAAATCTTTTGCTGATACATTCCTGAAGGATAACATTAGGTCTGTAGGAGGATTTGAAAGATTATGTGAGGGATTGTGAAACAATTTCAGGATAACCTCAAATCCACATTTCTGAATTACTGCAGTCTCAATGCAGAAATCATGATGGGATCCTTTTCTTTCATTACCGACCTTCAGCTTTCTTTCTATCAGGAAAATGAGAGTCTCTGAAGGCCTTGTCTTTGCCAAGTAATTTAGGTATGCTCACAGTCCTTCCTCCAACAGAAGCTGTTTGTTTTCCATTTGTTTGCACTGCTGAGCAATTAATGGGTTTAAAAGAAACTCAGGGCAGGCAAGGAACCCAGCTGCACTTGCGCTTCTCTTAGTGCTCAGGTTGCCCAACCTTTGCCAGTCTCAGCAATCTTCTTGGCAGAACAGTGAGAAGATCAGAAATCTTTGGACAAGGATTTGAAGGTCAGCCAAGAGAATTAGATAGGGAGAGAACGTTAGGGTGTGGGGATTATTTGCTGGTAAAGGAAGACTTGTGTTTATTCAGGATTAGCCAACACAAACCCAGTGTTCGTTGCAAAGTTAGGAGACCAAGATCTGTTTTTTCAAGGCCTCAGATCATACATTTGAGATCTTTTCCCTCTGTAAACCCCTACCTCACACAAAATTTGCAGGAAAGAGATTCCTTTGAGAAGCTGAGAGAAACTATGATGCAATCTCTGTGGAGGCTTTCCTGAAACTGAATGAAAACCCATGCTATTCCCCAGCTTGGTCTGTGACATTGGAAGGTGTCTGTATTCCCCAAGCAGCTCAGGTTATCTCCCTCCAAGCTTTTGGCCAAGAGGAAACAGCTTGCAGTACATATGGCACTACAGCATGAGCAGTAAACATCACATTAACATTTATAGGGACCCAATGACCTGTCACCATGGGTTTGGCAGCACCATCTGAACTGCCCCAGCATCTGCGAGCCATGTGGAGCTGGGATTGCTTAGGGACAGATTGCCACCTGCCCTTGCAGTACTATGCAGGCTTGGGGAGGGGAAGCGCAGAGAAACTGCCTATGGCCATGTGCCCTGTGCAACCTCCTTGCAAAGTAAGGCCAAAAATGAAATAATAATAATAATAAAAAGCAGCCCCTGTAGCGCAGCCCTGCCCTGGCTCAGGGAAGCTTGGGGCAAAAGAAAGGGGATGTTGCCATTATTTAACACTTTTCTGTGGGACTGGGACAGTGAGGAGGAGCATGGGGAAACAGGGCAGGTTAGCCACTTAGCCCCAGATTGGCAGCCCCTTCCCTGAAGTGCAACTGAGACCAAAAGTTGCTTCAACTCCTGAGACTCAGTCTCTGTAAAGTTGCCCTGAAGTCGTGACTTAGAAAACATCCATGTTTTTACCTTCTTTGCTTTTAATTCATTATTACTGTTCTTTCCTTACAGTAGGAACTCAAAATCTTGTTTTGCACACACACATGGGTTGAAAAGCTATTCAGTTCTACCACAATCCTGATAAAGACATCTGCAGGGAAGGTACTTACTGGAGCAATCCTTTCAGCATTATTCCCCAAATATGCTAAGGAAACCTCAGCTGTTTCACCAGAGTAGTGGTGCTGTCAGGTTTCCCTTTTCTCTAGGAGAGGAACCATATGCACCCCTTTTCATGAAGCTCTGCAGCCTACCCAGATCTGACACCAGTACACCCTGTCTGAAAAGCAAGGGCCTCAAACACTGGGAAAGAGCAGAAAATGGGGAACATGAAGTATTGTGTGCAGCAGTTTACGGCTACTGGTACAGGATGCTTGAACTGATCTGATAAACAGACCTGGATGTGCACAGCTTCTGCCAGAACGCATAACTGCAACCTAGACCTCAGTGTGTGGAGGAGCTACTTTGATACTAATAATCTTCTGAAGTCTCCGCTGAAAATAGCATGGGAATAATGGAGAAGAGATGTGTTGTCTGGGGAAGATTAGGGGGTCTTTTTTTAATCTTTTGGCTGTGAGATACATAGGCAATGTTAAAGTGATGGAATCACCTGACAGACTTGCCTTTCCACTGGGACACTCGTAAAAAAATGTCTATGACAGGTATCTTTTACATTTTTTTTTTCTTGTTAAGGCAACTTCTATAGTCCTTCAAAAATTTCCCACTGCAGAGATACAAGATGCAATCCATCATGTTCCCAGATATTTCATGTTCTTGGGAAAAGGTCAGAGGTCTGCTCAGAAACTACTGTTTGGGGGGAAAAAAATGAAGAAGGGAGTTACAAATGAATGACAGGGCAGAACTCTAGGGAAAAGAGATAGTTTGACTGTAATACTAAAGGCAGAGATTTCCAAAAGCACTTAATGATTTTGAGTGCCTCACTTCTTGGATGTTCCACCAGAGAAATCTTTGAGGCCTCATTTTCAGAGAATAAGTGCTTGGCATTTCCTGAAAATTATGTCTCCTTTAGCATATTTCAAGTGGTGCATGAAGAAAGGGAGCTATTGAAAATCACAAGGCCGAGATGTTCCTAGTGACTTAAAATGGTCAGACAAAACATATTGTCATGCTGAGACACATCCCTTCAAGGATTTTGAACATTTCTTTTCTTTCTCTGAGAGATTAAATAATAGTATATCTAAAATCTTACACAGCACTTCAGTTGTGTCATAAAAGATAGAATTCCTATTTGATATTAATGGAGCAGGTGAAACGTGAAATGATATTCCTTTAATCTTTAATGAAATTTCTGGTTTTAGCATTTAGCTCGTCTGTTCAGTGACACAGAAGAGCTAATAATATCACTGTTTTTGAAGGATTTATTCACTAGAGGCAGCCTGATTTTCTGAAGCTGTAGCAGACTGTTTAGGTGCTCCAATGTTGCATGAAAATAATAATAATAAAAAAAATCCTCTGTCCTTGAAGCCCAGTGAGCAGAGTTGGAAAGGTATAATTAAAAAAGAAAAAAATCTCCCCAAACACCACCACCCCTGGAGCAGGAGCACAGTAGTTAAGAAAACAACAATTCTCTAGAAATTAACAGGAGCAATGGGTTCCCAGGAAATCTTTAACAGAGCATGCTCTGTAACTTCAATAAAAATCATGAACATACAACACTGAGAAGCTGAATGGTGCTTTCTGTAGTAAACTGTTTCTTTCCTGTCCTACTTCAGTGTTTTAAAATTTAATGTTTGCTTTTTTAAAATGCTAAGGGTTGGGAAAGGTTACTAATGAATTTGCAAAGTTTTTTTTTGCGGGGGGAAACTGAACCTTTCTCTTACAGGGTAGGGTATATAAATTAGAGAATACTCTGCATGCGAAAGCTTTCTATCAATATATCTGTTGATGCTTGTCTCTTCATTTCTTTCCAGCTCCTGGTTGTTTATCCTTCATCAGACAGTTGTCCCGAACTAAGCTTCAGGAATAGGCTCTTGACTGGAGAGGCAGGACAGAAGCAAGAAGAAATCCCAGGAGGGGAGCACAGGGGATAATCCTGCAATTGCTTCCCTGGGAGAGTACAGCTGCACAGCCTGAGCTCACTGCAGGCAGTGTCGGTGACATGGCGACAGCTCCCCAAAATAGCACAGATCCCCTTCAGCCCCCACACTCATCAATATATACCTAGTGACCCCTCCCTAGGCCAGCCTTTTCTGGTAAAAAGGTAGATTATACAGTCGCCTAAAGTCCTCCCTCCACCCCGACCCCTTGCCTTATTATCCATAATTGATCATTATCCATAATTTCAGCTGAAACTTTTTTTGTTGTTGTTCCTGGTATTCTTAAAACAGGTGAACATTGTAAGAATGTCCAATGGATGCATTTATACTTCCAAAAATCAGAGATGCTCTCCAGTACCCATTAAAGCTAGCTGGTAATGGAACTAAAATAAACCTTGGCCATTCTCCCAGCTGACTATCCTAATAATAGAAATGCCCCTCAGATTGAGTAGCCAATATTGGGGATCTGCCAGGTGATTTCCATTAAAAAGAGTAGTTGATGATAGAAATCCAGTATAATATCCTTGGTGGAGTTCTGCTTGTGTTCCTTAGAGCGCCACAGGAGTGAGCAAAAGGAGGACCTTTCTCCACTCACTATTTTCAGTTCTTCTTTTGTTGTTAGCTCTGCTAAGGTCTCTGTTCTTTTCTAGGTCTCTCCAAACACTGCTTCTCTTAGTTTTCCAGTTACCGTTTCTCTGCACACACAGAGCAGCTCTGTGCAAATTCATGCTCTCGCCATTGCGCCAGCTTGTAAGAAAATTCCTGAGCCTGTATGGCCGAACAGTGCTGTGTGCGGCCTAGTGTCATGGAATGGATTTTCCTCCATCTGCCTCATTTTACAGAAGACCTTGCTCACTTCTTCTGCCCTGGCTGGAAGGAGACTAGCTAGTAAACCCACCAGGTTTCAGTGGCCAGAGATCAGATGTGCATGATGCAGTGACAAAAGCTGTCTACAGCAATAGTGTTTAACCACACAGGCATTTAACCACAGTTTGAGAAATAATAGATTTTGTAACCTCTAAGAGACAATTTGCCTAAGCTGTGACGGTAGGATTAAACCACCTATAATGCAGTCTCATCATGGCTACTCCAAGGACTAACATTGCTCACAGCTTAACCTAGACAACCCCCAGACTTTGTGTGTTGCTGCAGCCACTTCCTGCACTGGCAAACCTCCCACACCCTGAGGGAGGCCTGGGAAGCCAGGGGTTGCTTTCCCAGACACGGGTGCTGCAGGGACCCTCCCTAGCCAAAGCCAGGGCTTTTGGAGCCTGTCAGAGTGATTGTGGCTCTCCTGCCAGCACCGGCACAGGGGAAAGGTTGAAGAGCTCTCTCCAGGCCTATTAGTGCATGTTTCCTTTCTCATTTATTAATATTAGCTCAATTTTTAATTTGTGCTTCAATAGTACAATCACTTTTTCTGCTGGGCTCTTCACCTGTGACCCAGAAACCTTACCACAGAGCACTGGGAAGAACGCCTGTTTAGCAAAACTTGCTGTAGATATATCTGAGTGCTGCCATTTACAGGATGTCTAAACTGTGCCTTAGCTATTTCAGATGCTATATATATTTAATCCGTGGCAGTATATTAGCGAATCAGACATAGATTAATCAGGCTGAAGGTAGCTTTTGGACCTTTTCCATAACTAGGTCAGAGATAAATAAGGTAGATTGTTCTGTGCTACAACACAAGCAAGCACCGGGTGAAATTTTCAGGGACATCAGCCAGAGAGATACTGTAATAAGATTACGGAAAGCAAAGTGGAAGGGGTGTGTGTATGTATCTGTCGTGTGTTCACAAATGTGATCCAAGGATTTTCAATTTGCAGAAACCATTAATTTCTGCTGAAATTTTCTTTGCTATTATAGCAGCAAATATGCAAATTTGCTTTATGCTAAAATATCCTCCCCTATTTCGTTAGTGTTATAAAATCTGTCCTGCCCACTGATATTAATACGGAAAGCTACAGCTAGAATAACAATGCAGCTGTTTGAAACCAAGGAAAACTCCCTCCTTATCAGGAATGGGTTTCTACACATTTTGAGATTCAGTGATACCTGGAATACAGTCAACAAACATGTGGGAATTACTTCCTTTTAAAATAGAATAGGTCACATTTAGAATGTTTAACATAAAATCTGACTGCAGATATTAGTGGGGCACATCTTACCTGAAAATTAAAAACTGAACTAATATTAATAAATCAAAAGGAAATATTAAAAACCTCTTCAGCCTCTACCAGTGTTCCCTGAATAAGGCCACTAAAGCACTATTATATGCACAAATTCTGATGAAAAGATCTGACTAAAATACTAATATACTAAAATACTAAACGAAGTTTAGGAAATTTCTTAGTTTTGTACACACTTATTGCACTCACAACACCAGAAAGGTCAGTAGTGAAAGCTCTTATTACAGTAATTCAAGGAAACAGTCACTGGACTCAAAAGTGAAATGCAAATGTGCTGTGACAGTGGATGATTGAGATGCAGGCTGAGATCCTGTCCATATTTAAGCTTTCTGATGAATTTTTCACCATCAACTTGTAATGGTCAGAATTACATCCAAAGTCAGTTTAAAAACCAAGGTCTCTTTTGTTTTTAAGTAGAGCTAGCATAAGAAAAAAATCAAGAAAAAAAGATTCCCTTTTTTCCTTACTCTTTTTATGGGTTTGTAGAAGATTCTGATATTCTTCCGAGTAACAAACATGCTTTCTGGGCCTATAACAATGACTATAATACATATGGAAGGGGTACCAATTTCTCTGCAGCAGGCAGTTCTTTCAGCTCTTTCTTTTTAAGCTAATGGCTCAGTAGCAGCCCTTCTCTTCAGCCCTGTTCTGTTTGGCAACCCCTGTTAGGAGCAGCACTGATGATCTCCCACATCTGTCCTAGAGGCTAGACATCATTAGCTTATTACTGGAAAAATACACTCCTTTGCTAAGGGTTAATTTGCGCATCACAGGCATTTATCCATGCTGTTCTTGTTTGTCTCCCCAAAAAGCAACCATACACATCTTTCCTTCATGCTCCAAGCAATGGCTAGGAGGGCATCTTTAACCACACACTGGCAGGTTTCTTCGTTTCCAGACTCTCATGCCTCTTAATAACATTAAGCAGAGGCCTAACAATGAAAAGAGAGAAGGAGGCAGTGTCTCCTCTGTGAAATAACTGACTAGTGCTCTCATTTTCTCAGTGGAAATCCCTGCTAAAGACTCTCTCTGATTCCACATGCAGCATTATGGTTTCTTCTGGTTTGGAGCATGTGTCCTGTTAGGTGTTTTGCAATGGGATCTTCTTTTTTGTTAGTGGGATGGTATCCAGCAGACAAGGCTGATGTTGATGTTCTATAGATACATATGCTAGACTTGAATATTCTTTAATGAGTTTTCCTCTTCCCATTAGACTGATCTGAAGAGGGGTCTGCTCCTGGCCCCACCGCTGCCTGCTCTGAGGGCTTTCCTTGGATCACTTGCAATCCTGGGAGACTCCCTTTCCCCCATTCCCCTTGGCAGGCTTTGCTCAGGGTGCCTATTTGCCAGGGCCTTGCCTCAGGCCAGGGTTGCAGAGCAGCCCTACATGGCACCTGTGTCAGCTGGTTCACTCCCGTCTTCCCCCCCACCTCCTCCCTCCCTTGAGCTCCCTCCATTCTTTTCGTGCCAGCCCCAGCGCTCCTCATATTTCTTGCTGTGCCCCTCTGGCACCTGGGCCAGTGAAAACCTTTCTCTGCTTTCCCAGGTAATCTTCCTGAAGGTTAATGATCTGGAAAGGCCCTGCTCAGAGTTTGATGCACGCTGGGCCAGTGGAGGAGTCTAGGGCAGAGACAGGCCCGCAGTAGCCCATAGTTAACCTGGGCATGGCCTAGGCTGCTGTGGAAACATATCTTCATTCAAGGGCCTTTAGCACTACTGAAAATATCAATAATACAGTGAATTTAGTTTTTGTTGCTTGCATTAACATAACTCTTTTTTCTTTTTTGGAAGAAAAAGAGAACAAGGACGGTGATTTTTGGGTGCTGCAATGTCTCAAACTGTTTCCAACAATGCCTCCTGAAGTGGGTTCTAGTCACACCCTCCCACGTTCTCTACTCTCCACGTGCAGTAATAGTTTAGCCTTTCAGTGGATGGAGCTTGTGTGGCTGCATCCTCGCTGAACATCTGGGGCTGGTATAGGCTGAATGTGCTGGTGAAGAGGTCTGAGCAGTGCTGGAGTCATGTTCAGCATTCACAAGATATTCAGCCTCAGGACATGCAGCAGGCTTAATCTACAGGCATCAGAGGGCCTTCTGGGCAACATGTCACGGGTTTGAGATCTCAGAGGGTGGTAGGAAAGGCACCCTGACTACACGTATTCCTTCTTCCATGCCAAGCACCTCTGATGCAACCTGCCTTCTCTGCCCTTGTCTCCCAGCTTGGGTACTGCAGGGGCACAGTGCAATGACCAACAGGGCTATTTTTCAAAGGCACATCCAAATTGCCCTGCCACGGTGACCCTGAAAGGCAGACAAAGAGAACTTGGAACCGAGAGAAGGAAATTCTAGAAAGAGCAAGGGATAAAGATGGGATTTTCAGAAGTGCTGAGCCACAGACCTGATCCTGCTGCTGTGGGGTCAGGGGTAAGACTACAAGTCACCTCAAGGAAAATGTGTTTATGCCAAAGCAAAGAGAAAGTGGAAATTTGTGAAACCCCTGTGTAAATGCACTTTCATTAAATGCTGCTGAGGAATATATTCCTCCAGTGTACCCTCAGGGGTCTCACAGTTTTTTCCTGGATAGTGGAAAGAGAAGCAATGCTTCCAGCTGCCGTCTTCCTAGCATGATGCACATTATCTGCTGTCCCCAGCAATAGAAATCCACTTTGCTGAAAGTCAGATTCAGATCTTCTAGTAAGCTGAAAAAGCTATTTTTGGAATCAGTTATACAGCTGCTCAGAAGACTAGAGAGCATTTTATATAATTTGTCCCAGTAAAAACACAGTTTATAGCACAAGATAAGTGCTATCAGGATCCCCAGAATTCACTGCTTTTTCATTAATATTGCCTCACAGGCTTTCTCCATGGCAAAAGTATTAATTTAGCATGTTTGTTTCAGTGGAAACTTAAAGAACTGAATGTATGCATTTCACAAAGTCAGTTTTCCTAATTATCTGAGATGCTCATTTTGACTCCAATTTCTATTCCTCCTTAGAGGATACTGACGAGAAATAATCCACTCTGAATATTTTCCCTCCTAGATTACTTCTCTTGCTTAGCATTTGAAACTTATTCTTCATTAGGGACTGATCTAAAAGCTATTGAAGTCAATGAAGCACTTGTTTTTCCTTCTGATTTCTGTGAGCACTGGATTGGAATTAGAAGTAAATTGGCTAGCGGAAAGTTTGTCTGGAACTGGTGAGACTGCTCTTGTTCTGTGGCTCAGCCCTAAATGTGATCACATTTCACATTTTCCATGGAAAAGTAGGAAAAGTATCTTCAAAAGCCATAAATATCTTCTTTTCCTCTTCCTGCCAAACCAGAGAGGATTATTTTTTCTAACAAAATCTGTAAGGAACATTTATGGAATAAAGTTTGTCTTTGCTCAGGTTATTCTCCTAGGCAGGAATTGCTCTGGACAGCTTTGATTTTGATTTTCTTCTTTTCCAAAATCTTCTAAGATAAGATTTTTTACAGCAAAAAGCATTGGAACAAAGCACTTTGAAAGTCTGGGGAAAACTGTTTTTTGTTTTTGTTTTTGTTTTTTTCCAGGGTACCACATTATAGACGAAGAAAATGAATAGATTCATTGAAATTATTTTCATACTATTTTGTGTAATGCAAATCTCATCCTGGATCTTTGTTTCTTTGTTCCATGCCAGGCTCTAATTTTAAAGGAATAAGGATTAGAAAGTTGTGCATATATACTTTATGCCCACACATTACATTTATTTCTAAATATAGAAATGTATATTTCTAAATATAGAAATATCAATACTGCACAGGGTCAGATCTTTTGAATATATCCACAAAATGTGACTTCCGGCTGATGTAGTGTCCTGTTACTGAGCCAAATACACTAGTTCAGCCCAATGGAGAGTTCTTTCTAGTCCTTTCCTGTAGTCTCAAGATTAGTTCCAGATGACCCAATAATTTTTTCAGTAATGATGTCAGCTGGAAAGTCCTGTGGTGCTATTTCTGCTTTGCAAGGATCCCGGGTGGTGAGGCCCTTCCGCCAGCATGTTATGACAGTGTGATGTACCTTGCAAGTGTCCTGCAGGCAGCACCGTTCTGGATGTCTGCTAGCACCACCAAAAGACTGTGGAATTTCTTGATCTGGGTTGAAGATGTTACTGGTCCCAGTATGACCTGCCTGCACTGCTGTGAAATAAATGTAGTGCTGGCCTCGCAGCTGAGGGATCCTCCTCAATCTGTAGAGAAGAGCCAATTCTATTTCTAACTATGATTCAAAGGCTGTAAATTTGGGTTGTTGCCTCACATTTGGTCAGCAACACCTGTGCCACCAATGTCAACGACAAGTCTAAAGATACACAAAGATAAAGGATTGTAGTAATTCAGCCAGGAGTAACTGAGCATTGTTTTTCCATCATCTCTTTCCTGTTACTTTCAGCATCTCATGCCGGGGAAGGCGTGAGGGAGGATGAGGAAGTCATAGTACCCACGGAGGGTTAGTGTTGGCCCTTACTCCTCATCTCTGTAGTGTGGGAAAAAATCTGACCCCAGAGGCATCATATGTTCCTAGCAGTAACCCCAGCCAATGGTTACGAATTGCCAGTAACTCATGACTGAGACTCCAAAATCCACTTACCCTCCTATTGCTACATCTATCAGCTATGATTCAGTGCTTCATAAGTGATGGTTCTGCAACTTGAATAAAAGTGGAAAAAAAAGAATGGAAACGAGCAAGAAGAGATCTCTCATCTCAGTGCTTGCACATTTTTGTCACTTTCCTCCTATTGCAACAGGATTTTTCTTAAAGGCCATTTTATTGATTTGGCTTTATCATTATCCAGTGAGAGATGACTAAAGTTTTCTCCTCAGGTACTGACCCACTCAGGTCCAGCTTGTAACAACAGGATGCCAAAGAGCTGACCCGATGTCAGCTTTTTTAGAGCATACATCCTTTTAACTTTCTTGATAAATTTGCAGTCATTATAATTGTCTTATCAATAAATAGAAGTAGCTTAAATGCTCGAGAGATTCATTTTCTTTCTTACCAGCTAGGATTGTAACCTGCAGGCTTTCCAAAACATATGGAAGCTCTTCAGAATGAATACAGGCTCTTTCCTTCCATCCCCCTGTGTCTCCTACTCTATGAAGGCTATTTGTCTGGAACTTATTCTCTAAGCCATTTTTTTCCTCTTACAGTAATGTCTTGAAAAGAAACTGCTTCAGTATTTAATTCTACTACCTTTCTGAGTGCAAGGTGACTGGATTTCGAGTCCTGTTTCCCTGATAACCCTTCTGAGCATTCATTTAGGGAAGTTGTGTTCTTCACCTCCCATGAATCCTGATACCGTTGTTATTTGACTTTTTATATGCAGGCCCCATTGCTCAGTCCAGATTGCATCTCACTGTTGTCATTTATGTTCTTTGAAGAAAGGAGTCAATACCAGATTGGTTTCCATCTCTGCATAAGGTGGTTTACAGGAACACTAGCAAGGATACTGTGAACTCTTCTATGTCAGGTGGCCACTGCTAATAGTCGTGCCTAGTGGCTTTGTCCAGTTTATGTGCATCATTTATGTCCAAAATTTAGTCAGGTAATTTCAAGATTCACAACTAATTCCATTTTGCTATAAATTCTGACTGTCATCAAAAAGAGAGAGCCCTGTGGGGGTTTTGCGCACAAAAAATTTCCACGATTGGACCTAAGTTTGTATATAAGGCAGCACCAGAGCAGTCTTCCCATGCATACTGCCTGTATGCCTAAAATCTGAGCAGCAGAATATAGTTTTACAAACTATTTAGCTAATGCTAATAGCCAAGCAGGGCAAAGCATGTAGGTGAGTTTGTGATGTGGATGCTGTAAGCACACCAGATTCACCTCAAAAAGGAACCTGCAAACATCCATCAGGTGAGAATAGTTTTGTGACTCCACTTCAGTGGGCTGCAGTCACACAGGAGAGCTATGAGCGGTAGCCTCTGACACTCATCAGCAACAACTTTGGGCACCAAGGATTAATATTAATGCTGGTGTTGTACCTTAAAGTTTAAAACACTGTTTCTGGAATGAGGGGCTGATAAAAGTGAGCTGTGACCTTTTTGCTCAGGTGAAGGCTCCTTACTTCCTGAACAGAGCTGATGGCTGGGTGTCCTCACCCTGCCAGAGCCCATGGCACTAGGATTGCACTGGGGTTTTCTTCAACAAAATTATCCATTAATCAAATACTATTCCATGGTAAAAAGGACTAAAAGCAATTACACTATCAAAATTACAACTATTAGAATAGCTAAATTTGCCTCAAAAGCTTATTATGCAAAGCAAAATAATGTGGATGGGTTTTCTTGAGTTCTCACAAACTCGAGGTTCACCCTTCTAGGATTATCAGCCACATCTGGATCCACAGTCTTAAAGAGAGAAAAATGGCTGTTGCCAGTTCAGTCACGTGTAAGAGACAGGAGAGGCAATAAAGGTAAGGAGGATTTACATAATTGTTTTGGAAAAAGTCTCGTCAAGATCTTTAGATTCCTTTCCTGGTTTGAGGCAATAATACAACCTGGCAGTTACAATCAGCCATGCTGAGAGGAAAACACACACACGCGCGCGCACACACACACACACACGCACTCACAGAAATGCACAAGCTTGTCCAGGCTGTAATATATACATCTGTAACTTCTCAACAGGAACTGGTCCAGGCACCATGACCAACAGTGGGAAATGTTACAGGTACATCATGTCTCTGTACCAAATCTCACTAGGAGAGGGAGAACAAAAGTCCATCCTTTGTAGCTATAGGGTGTGTATTTTGGCCTCTCAAGGGAAGGGCAGTAAATGGGAGGCAGGTTAATTTGCTTTTTTCTGCACTATTTTGTCCATATAGGGCAAAGGGCCCTGGATCATCAGCAGAGAGAAGCAGTTCTGCTATCTCATTGGGCACTCACCATAGGCCACCTGAGCTTGTCCTTTAGTTCACAGGAGTTGTGAAGCTGTAAAAAAGGCCGGAGATGCTCAGGATACCCTCTTAGCTGCTTGGAGCCAGGGAGCAGCACGTATAAAGCTGACAGGGACTCCTCTCCATTCCCAGCTGTGGGGAGCAGGAGCAGCATCCCTCCTGTCCCAGGCCTAGGTCAAGGCTGACCTGACTTGTGCAACTGGATATAAGCCATCCAGGTTTGGCTCAGGCCTGGATGGCTTCTGGAACATGTCATATCCTAGCCACATTTCTGACATACAACAGGCATAACCCCAAGATCTACAATGCTGCCTTTGCTGCAGAATAGAGAGTAAAATTTGGCATACTAAGCAGATCAGCAGAGGGTTGCTTTTCACCCTCTTTCTGCTGACAGAGCAGTGGATGAGCTGGGCTGTGGTACAAACAACCCTGCTGCAAATGAAGAAAAGAATGAAAAAACATTAGTAGCACATTTAGCTTTATTGAAATTGAACAAATACTTTTTTTTTTAATAAACCCTTTTACAGCAAGTGTAAAATTTTAATGTTTGATTCATTTTATGTTACAGGTTGTCTTCTTCTGTGTAAGCAAAAATACCATTTTTTTATTATTTTCTACTTTAAAACATGTAGCAAGGATTTGAATAACGCAGATCCGGCACCAAAAGGTAACAGGTTCTGAAAATCACAGTACAGTTTTAAAATTCTTAGGTTAATTAATGATATTTAAAATGATAGCCACTTTGAATAAAGATATAAATTAGAGGTCTGTAAACAAGTTGTGTTTACCTATAGAACTATTGATTGCAGCTACAATGAGAGCAGTAATAGAAACTCAATGCTAAACTGAGCTACACCTTTGAGGAAACAAGTTCTTACTACGTAGTGTGGTACAGGGTAGCACAATAGGTAAAATACAGTTTGGCACCTCAAGTTGCATGTAAAATCAGCAGAAATAAAATGAATTAAGTGCACTGTCTTTCAACAAAAATAAACTGGGCAGTTTCACTGGTTTTGGAGTGTCAGCTATCAAATAAATCACACAACACACAAGTTCAACCCCAAAATTACAATTCTAGTAAAGCAAGATAATATTAAAATGCACACCCACAAGGATAGTAAAGTATAAATCTTTTTTTTTCTCTCCCCTGTCAGTAGAAATAATTTACAACCCACAGAAGGACTCCTTGGTGAAACCACTAACTACAGACATGGTCATGGAATGTAGCTCAGTAGACTTGTTTCAAATAGAAAGGCAACACTATCCTGAAGAAGTTTGGTCCTCTTATAACTCACTGTACTGTAGCCACCAGAGTGTCTTGGTAGATGTTTTAGGAGGATAGTTTGTTTTCTGATTCTCTTGTTTTTAAAGATAATATTTTGGTGATAAAGTTGGGTAAAATTTGTCCCCATTTACAGATGTGTGATCAATGCTGAATCTGGAAGAACAACACTGAAAGTACATATGGTGAACGCTTATTGACTGGTTTGATGGCATATTGTTTCATGCAATCACTTTTCTTTCTATAATTTTTTTCTTTTTGTTCTTTTTCTCTTCAGTGTCCTGGGGGGAAAAAAGAAACCTTTAGTCCAAATGACAGAAAGACATTTCACTTTTTATTTACATGTGTATCACTTTGGCTAACAAGTCCTGGCAAACCAGAGTTGCCTATTTCTTGTGAATGTCCTCATGCCTTATAATTTTGTATGTAATCCAGTAAAAGATGTTGAAAATGAGGAAGGCGAGTGGGAATGCAGCACGGGATATTGTATCAATCCTTTTTGCACGATCAACAAACTTCTTTTTGATGGACTCTGAATCCTTTGGTGGTGCCAGAGGTGGGTTGGGTGGAGTGGCTTTGACTGCTGTGCCGTCTTTGACTTGGAGACAGTGACCCATTCCATAGCCACTGAAATTGAATCGGCTGTCACGAGCAACTTCATCTTCCTGGAGGATAAAGAAGACAAATAAGACACGATCACCTGTCTATACAGCACACCTTATATTTGAGTAGCTGAGGTGTACACCTCCAAAGTACCTAAGTAAATTAGCTGGTGAAGCTGTGATACAAAGCCCAGGCCTCAAAGACATGTACATAATTAAAAGTCTCACAAAAATACATGGAAATTAGGTGAATATCAGTGCCTGTAAATCGGAGCCTTTAATTCCCTAGCTATGACTAAACCACCAGACCTGAGTACCAGGCTGTATCCCAGCCCCATAGGGAAGAGATTTGACTGTACACACTTCACCTCATCGCTCTCGTCCTGCTTCCTGTGGGAAGGAAATTTCATCATGTTGGCTGCAGGAAGTCTGCTCTGGCCAAGCTGACTTGAATGATCAGGGACCCAGGACTCCAAGCATATGATAATGTGTACCAACTGCTCCGTCTAACCATGGTCCCTGCACTTCAGTGCCTGAACTATGAAACAAGGATAGATCACCTCCCCTCCTCCCTCACAGAAATGCTCTGAGGGTCAATACCTCGAAGCACATTGAGTCCTTGGTAGCAAGAGTTAGGTGCAATATTGGGAGTTAACATAGCACCATCTTGAAAAAAAAAAGTTCTCTCTCTTGTCTGAGGGAGAAATACTTGTTTTTGGAAAGGTGAGTAACTACCGCTGAATTTTATCATCATGATAACTGTGTGATGAAGTGACTGTGACTTTATCCTGGTAAATTCTCACAGCCATTTCTCCTGTCTGATAGCACAATATATGAGTTGTAGTCACTGGCAGCTCTCCACAAAGGATTCAAAAGCAGCAAACAAGCAACTCTATTCTTTTTCGTTCCACCAGGAATGAAATGTAGGTCCAAAAGCTTGCCCTAGTTAAAGACTGTCTTTTTGACTGACAAATATTTCATTGTTTACTTTAAATGACCTCTCCTTGGGCTCACAAGGAGCCCACTCACTCATGGTAAATACTCCAATACTCCCTCACGTCTCTTACTACCCCACAGCCTTCTGATCCTAACAGAGAGACTGCAAGAAAAAAAGAAAACATTAAAGAGGCAAGATATTAAGGAGTCTACATTTGCTGAAATCAGGGGGGAGGGGAGGGAAGAGGATAATTTACATCAATTCAGGATGTAAATCACTGCTCTCTTACAGGAGCACCTTTTTCAATAATTGAATTTTTCTCTCTCCCCTCAGCTCTAACATTGGAATTGGGTATATCACCTAGCTTGCTCTCCTTACCCTGGAGCTGACATACAAATGTGAATAAGTAATAGAGTGACCCAAGGTTACAAAATAAAAAATGGTCACTCCGAGATAACATTGAATGTGTATGAAAGGAGAATAGGCAATAAATAGTGTTCTTAAGCCTCTGTCACTTCGGCATGAATATTCTATGGTGTACCCATGAGCAGGTGGATAATTGCACTATTGCAAAGTTGTTTGAGCAGTTATCCAAGGTTTATATCCCTTTCATCTCAAAAGCTCAACATCATTAAGAGAAAGAAACATGTTGCTCTTTTTTTCAATTTTATTTATTTACAGTTTTTAGTCCCCCTGTGAAAAATCTGAAATTCTGCTTGTCCTAGTGATTATAGATATGTAAAGTGTTTTAAAGATGAACCCACTGAGACCTACGTTCTGGATAGTAGGCTTCTTTTGCATGACTTAATAGCATTGCAAAGTCCTCCAATAATACAGGAAGCTGCCTTTCTTGCAGCATTTTCCCTGTTCCTGAGTTTGAAAGATAAAATGCAAACCCAGAACATGAAAAGTGATTAAAAAGGGTAACAGATTTTCAGCAGTTGTGGTTACCATATGCACTTTATTCATTTTTTTTGTTTTAATTCCTATTACTTGTGAGGGATCTATGGGAGGAAATAAAGGAAGTGAGCTCAACCCAGGACTTGGAGAATCCAGATGTCCATGTCCTGCTGGGTCACAGCTTTGTTGTGTAGGGCTGAGCATCTTCAATGTTACGGCCTTATTTTTGAGCTTACACTGTTGTAACTCTAGTGGGATGCCATCTAAAATTAAGGGCAGGGGTCTTTAAATCTCATTCTTTCAGGTCTTAAGCACCTAATCTTTAGCTGCAAGGATCCACCAGTTTCCCAACAGGATTTACAGCCCTAAATTTTCCCCAACAGACAGCTGGCTGTGCCATTTCTTTCTCAAAAAAATGAGAGGAAAGTGTGCCCAATTCCCATGCTAGCTTTTTATTTAGGACTTCAGTTGGTACAGAATTTACGCAGGACACAAGAAGTACGGTATTCATCTAGGATATGAGGAGTATGTGTTCAATTTCCTTCTCTGCCTGAGGAGATCTGAATCTCCTTCTCCCCAGTGAATGTTTGAATCGGTTTGTTACCTGTTTTCAGAACATGGAGCTGTTTGCTGGTTGCAAAAAAATGTGCATTTTTGCAGCATTTTTTTTAAAGTTTACCAGAAAAGCGCTTTTTAAAAAGACTGAATAATTAATTAAGAGAATGGCACTGTATTTCTACTCTGCTGCTTGTTTCTGTCTTTGCTATTCTATTCTGACAAAATCTTAGCGCTAGAGAGAGCCACCTAAGGACTGCAGCTGCTGTGATTATCTAACTGCCTATGTATGCAAGCAAGGCCACAGTCCTCATAGCCATATGGTGTGGAAAACCATATAGCTATAGCAAGCAAAGCAGGAAAATTCTCCATTAGTCATACGCCCTGCTACACACTTTATGGCACTTTGTTGTCTGGTGTGTGTCTCCACACTAAGCACTGTCAGCACCCATGATCTCACTGGCAAGACCTGACCCAGTCAGAGCTCTCTGGCCTCATCATATGTCACCTAAAAGACCTCGAGGTGGTGCCCTTCTTTCCTGAAATAGGTCAACATTGTTGAAAATTCAAAATGAAACACTGCAGAGACCCATGTGTCTGTCCTAGGCCAATATCTTTCTTGTGAGACTGCAGAGTCCTCTCTGCTGCTAAATAAAAGAGAGCCAGAGAGTAAATTCAAGCACTAGAGCTTCATCCTCCATGCTTCTTGTGGGTTAGCTCACATTGATGAGCTTTCTCCAAGATAAATCTGTTCCACTGAGGCTATCACTAAGCACTGTGGTCATTAGCCACAGGGTGATGCTTGGCCTCAGGAACAAGGGCTTGTCACTGATGTACTTTATTTTAGCAATACAGACATAGCCAAAGAGACTCTCTTTAAAACACCATAATCACAGTGCAAAACTATAATCTGAAAATTCATGTTGTCTTCCAACATTCTGTTACATACAAAGTGTATTTGGGCAGAGTCATGGAGAAAGAATTCCAAATTTAGATTCTTTGACAGAGAACATTTTGTTTACTTTGGTATATATGACATGGAGAATTGACCCCAAGCACCTTCTCTTAACAAGCTGGCTATGTCTTCCTTTAACATGGGGGCTTTGTAGACTACTGAGCAAATTGTCTGGGGTACTCTATGGCATGATGGCAGAGTCACTCATCATTCTCAAGGTCGTATTCAGTTCATACCATCTCACATACCCTATACTGCAGACTCATGCAAAGGTAGTCTTTGATCTGTGCTGTTCACCAGCTTAGTTACTAATAAAATAGTGCAAAACAGTTTGTAACATTTCTGTCCTTTGTTTTGTTGGTCTACACATAAAACTTGCTTTCATTTTAAAACAGACAGGACCTCATTTGCTTAAATCACAGGCTATTTATGGCTTTACAGATTTTAAAACAAAAATTGAAGACCAAATAGAAGCCAATGAGTACCAACTGGAGTGTCATATCTAGTAATCACTGAAGTGAATGACTTTAACCTTCTAAAGGGATGTGAAGATAGTCTTGCATTATATATAGCCATAACTCAGTCTAGCCTTGTTGAAGATGTGAGGAAAAGCATCACAAGTTAGGATGAGAAATGGAAAAGAAAGAAATAGCAATATGAAAGTATTTTGCTATTTTTCCCTCAGATGTTCATACTCTGGAGTATTTTAGAAGAATCATCCTTTGAAAATTAAGTATATTTCCCGCATATTGGGCAAATTTTATAGACATATTTTCAATACCATCTAATTTATAAAATACATATATATATTTTCTTGTGGTGCCATACAGAACATACAGAAGTCTTGAGGTAACCTAGCCCTTTCCTCTCCCTGTGTGAACAGCTTTCCATACAATACATTCTGAAGTGCTCTGTCCAGACCATTTTTTAAATGCTTATTGTCAGCATTGACTCAATTTTAACAACAAGGAAAATGAGAGACAGGCTGGCTTCAACTACTGTATTTAATTTACTCTATGATGTGATTTATTCATTTAATTTTGATACTCCTTTCCCAACATATGGTGGGCAAACGATTTAAAAGACTATCTGGTTTAATTAAATTTCAAGGACATAGGAGATTAATTTTAGGCATAGATTAAAGACATCAGGGAAATTTTCCTTTTTGGCATTCATAAGCACAAAGTTAGAAAACCACAGTAAATTCAGACTTGGATGCAAAAAAAAAATCAATAGGAATTAGATACCAAAATAGCTTTGGAGACTTTATTCCTAAATCATCTTTATGGTTTTGAAATATCTCCCATTTCTCAGTACATTACATAATTCACAGAATGGTTCCGCAAAGATACTCATGCTCACATGATTTCAGTTCTCAGGAGTCAATGAGAATGTGGATGAAGGTAGTTCAGCTGAGGTAGCATACTTGGATTTTCAGTTCGTCTTTGATCCCCCACAGAAGGCTCTTAAAAAGCTAAATTGTCAGGAGACAAGAGGGAATGTTGTTTCATGGACTAACTAGTTAAAAGATAGTAATAAAGTTTAGGAGTAGAAGATCAACATTATATCTGAGGGAGGCTGTGGGAGGCGATCCTCCAAGGATCTGTACTTGAACCAGTAACAGGGAAGATATTTACAAATGAGCTGAGGAGAGGTGTTCCAGAGCAATGGCACCCCAGTGAATCAGGTTATCCAGAACCGACAAATCTAAATGCAGCTTTGCAGAAGGAGTTCTAAATACTGAGTGACCAAGTAAAAAAATGGCAGCAGGTGAAATCTAGTATTGATAGGTGCAAGCTAAAGTACGTTGCAAAAGATAGCCCTAATTATACATACACAGTAATGGGCTCAAAATCCGTTCTTTCTCAGCAGGGAGTTCTGGGAATTACTGTAGATAATTCTGAAAACTTAAGCCCACTGCTAGGCAGCAGCCAGGAAATTGGGAACAAAACAGAAAACATAGTTCTGACACTTAAAGCACTCACAGTGTGCCCAGTTTCTAAACGCGAGGAACATTTCTGGTCACCCAAACTCAGTAAAGACATTAGAAAAATTACAGTTAGAAAAAGTACAAAGGGGAGCAGCAAGGATGACCAACGATTTCTCCTACGTGAGAAGAGACGGAGTAATTGAGATCTCTTTATCAGCTTAGAAAAGGTATGTTTGAATGAGGATATCACAGAGATCACAAAATCCTAGTTAAAATTAATATTAAATGGAGAAAATGAATAGGTTATGGTTAGTCTTTTTTCTTTTTCTTTTTCTTTTTCTTTTTTCCTGAAGTGCAAGAAATAGGCTAAAACACAATGACATCACCAGGGAGAATTTTTTCTTTTCTTTTTTTTTTTTTTTTGAAGGAATTTATTTTTCATTTAACCATCTAAATTATTGTGAAAGAATGTTTCAGAGGATGACAATAGAAAAATGGCACAAATTCCTGAAGAAGAGGTTCATTTGTGGCTACTGAAAGTGCAAACTTAGTTCAGTTTTTAGTAATTTGAGGGTCTTTTTTTTTTTCTCCTCACATGGCCCTGCCTTGAGGCTAAGCCCTGCCAATGCAGAAAGAGATGGCTTTGATACAGCAAACCTACACGTTCCAGTTTCTTGTAGAGAGGAAAATGTAAAGACAGAGCAAGATCTGGTGATATTTGGTAAGGAAGAAGTCACTGACAGACTTCTCTGGTTTGTTCCACCCTGGGGAGCCCTGGAGCTCAGCTTTTCTATGCCAGATGCCATTCCATCTCCTCACTTAGTCCAGGCTTCAGAGGAACAGAACGTGATGTAAAGCTGTCACTTTCTCACCTCAATTCTGCCCAAACTACAACTCAAACCAGTCCCAGAATTTGGCCTAAATATTGTTCTTCCTAGATATTCACCAGGGTGTTGCACTGAAGTCATAAGCAGTCTCTGACTGACCCTACTGTGTGATCCTACTCAGTCATGGCGAGTAATGTTCATCCCTTTACCGCCTCTCTTAACAGCGATTTTCCTGCTCAGTGAGGTTTGTTTTTCCCCTTACTTGGACACTCATGCTTTTTAAAATCTAAGTTAAACAAACCTTGTATTATAAATATCATCAGCATTTTAATTATGAAAAGAAAATTTGGTCATTGCTGTCTTCAGTAAAGATTTTCAATGGACAAATTTAGGTTTGTTTTCAAGAGTTCTGTTTAATAATACCTCTTATCTCAAACAAACAGCAGAAAAATCTCTGAAGCATAAGTGATTTACTTACTCGTTCTGTAAGAAGAGGAAGTGAACTGTTGTTAATACAATAATGACACAGTAGTTAATGTGGTTTCACCCTCCTCTACTAGGAACTGAACATTATCCAACTGAAAGAATAACATAATTTAAATATGTTGTGATGCAAAAATATTTTCCTGGATTGAAATATCTTAAAATGGAACTGAAATCTTTCAAGAATTACTTTAATAATAGAGATTATACAGTCAGTAAACGGTGATCAGGTTGTTATAAAAAGAATGATTTTCCTTTTCTTTAGTAAAGCAAGACTTCTTCCCTTCAGATTTTGTAAATTCAGTTAATATACATTTCTCATTCAACCTCATGTTTTATATATAAGATATAGGGAGGAGGAAACAGATAAACTGTTGTTTTGCAAAGTATCATAGATGTAATGATAGAGAATTATAACTCCTAAATAAGGGCAGATTTATTCCTGACACAGCAATATAGTGTGTCCATTTCCCTCTATTTTAAATGAAAGCAATACTTTAAAATGTCCAGGCTTAGTGATGTGTGAATGTCCTTGTATAGGCATCATTTGTCTGGATATTAAGTCCTCTCAGGACAGTGAAGTTTGGAGATTTGACTGCTCTTGGATAACAGTTCTGCCAGTCTCTTTCTGATGAAAGGAGTGACTGGTCAGTTTATCAGTGGGAACTGCATATTAGTCTGTTTTATATCAGACAAATGCATGTTAATGACTTAGATTTGAAGAGTAATCTGCTTTGACTAGCAGTCTGATGGATTCAGGGCAACTAATTTTTCCTCATCCTGTCTGCATGTAATTCTGAGTAAACTGCAAGGCTGGTATTTAAACATGATTATTCTGACATTTTAACTAATGTGTGAGATAATAATTAATGGAGACATCAAAGCACATGAGGGAGGACAGCAGGGCACAGTAGGTAGGGAAAACCATGAAGAATTTTGGACAGAAAGGTGGAGAACAAAGCAGTACAGAGACAACATGGCTCTGCTTTGAGGAGCGAACTTTGCTGCAGCTTGTTTCCATTCTGATTAACTGAACAGCATGAGCCTCGATGACCTTAGTGCAGCATCAGCTCATACAATTAAAACAGCCATGACACTTTACCTGTCTACATACTAAATAAATGCAAAATAATACAAAGCAAAATTATATTTGCTAACATGCTCCAAAACCTAAAATACCTATGAAAACTTACCTAGAATGAACCTTCCTCTTGCTCTCTGCAAAACAGCTGTCTCATTAAAGATTAGACTGCACCATAAGCAGACCCACCCTGTTTGCAGTGTTTAAGCCCCAGCCTCAGATTTCAGCACTCTCTTGCCCCGAAACTTGCTGCCTGCTGCAGGGTCAACACAGCCCAGCAAATCAGGACCAGGGCTCATTGCGCTTTGGGTGTGTGACAGTCTTCTGCAAAACTAGCAATGCATTCTTACAGCAGCACATGAGACACCTGAGCTTTCAGGCCCCAGGCACTGATGGAAATATTTGAGCACAAGTTTCCTCAGGATTTTTCCCAGAAGGTTCTCTGGTACTTTCCTCCAAGCAGTTTTAAATATTTTGGGGGAGATGTTTTTTACTGTGCCTTTTTTCACTGGTCTCTGTCTCCACTATAATTGACTTAGATTACTTTGTTAGAACACCCATGTGCCCTGACCTTGGCAGCAGAGAGTATCTCATACGTTGAACAGTCAAAATTAAAGAAGAAAAGTGTATGCATGTGTATATGGCCAAGAATTGACACCTATGGTCTGATTTGTGTAGATTACCATCTAGAGCAAAGCTGGTAATTTTTTCAGACTCAGATTTCAATTCCTTCAACTCTCTCAGTTTTTGGGGGCAAGTCCACTGGTGACCAAATGGCAGTGTAGGCTGTTCCAGGTAAGGGAGAGCCTCTGCCCAGAATCCCAATATGGGCAAGACTCTGGAAGGATGAGCTATAATCAGTGATATCTGTAACCATTGTTGAGCACTGACAGTCCCCGCTCCGTGCATGCTAGGAGCTGTGAACAGCTCCAGGAAGCAGGTGAGAGATGCTCCTGCAGCCTGCAGAGCTCCCTCCTGCATCTTCACAGCCCCTCCACTCACGTATTATGGGGAGCAGAGGTTGCCTAACAGCTTTGCATTCCTCTTGCCAGGCATATCTCACAAATGACAATCTTGCCTTACAGTAATCACTGGAGAAACCTGCTAGGTGTCAGCAACATAAGGGAAATGACCAAATATGCAGTATATCCTGGCAGAAGGTTTGAGGCAGTGACTTCTAAAAGCTCCCCATGCCACTGTCTCTTGGTCAAAGGTAAGGATTTCAAGAGATTTTGAGTAAATGCTATAAAGTAAATACCATAAAGAAGGGAGAAAGGAAAGGAAAGGGGAAGAGGAAGGGAAAGGGGAAGGGATATACTCTTTTCTCTACTGATGTGTTCTTTCCTTCAAACCATTTACTACAACAATGAACATCCAGACAAAGAATACCAGAGCTTCCTCAGATAGACTTCATGCATTTAATTTATGCAAATACTGCACAAAACAAATTAAATACTGCAAATTATCTTAATAATTCAAATTCTGTGGCTAAAAATAGTGAGGAGTATCTGCAATAATCTTAGAGTGTTCACAACCAAATTTCAAAAGTTCTTTTTTTTTTTTTTTGTATTTTTTTTAAGGAGACAAGCCAACTGATAAATCAATGTCTTTTCCAGTTGTCAGTTCTTCAAACAGGACTTCCAACAAACAAAGTTTTGGGATTAGTTTTTTTTTTCCCTTGTCTCCTATTACACAGATTATCCTTTCTGGCTTTGCATACTGTTTAGTAGCCAAGATCTCAATCTGGATTTCTCTAGCTCTTTTTACCTAGCTCTGAAGTGTGATTAGGTTAAACAAAGTATTTGCCAGCTATCTGCACTTCAGGCTTGGTTTCTAAAATTAAATTGTTGCATCTTAGAAACATTCTGACTCAGAAATATACTACACATATTCACTTTTGTATTTTCATTTTGATTTGCTTCTATGAAGGATTATTCTATAAAGTTCTGATATTATTTATTCACAGTAAAATGAACATTCATTATGAGGTAAAAATCAATGGCACTCAATGATATAGCAGCTTGATGGTCTAATCTTTACACAGAATTAGGTTTTTTTCTGATCTGGTAAGTAAAAAATTCACAAATCCTACAAGGTCATTTGAAATATGCATACAATGGAAATGAAATAAGTTTTCACTTAAAATGAGTTTGATAGTTTTTCTTCTACTATATTATACATACAGAAATGTATACATTCACACAATCTGTATATACCCACATACATAGATGTGTATATATGCATACACATATAGACTGTTTTTCTTGTGTGTATCTACTTAGTTTAGTAATCTAACGCATTTGGATTCCCTAAGGGCATCTGTTAATGGGAAATCTACCTACTTAGAATTTGTGTATTCCTGTTTAAGATTAGGAGCTCTTTCCATAATCAGTTTAAAAGTTTAAGTTTCAAGATAAAAGTTTATCAAACTGCAGCCTCCATTTTAAATATCTTTTCAAAATGCTGACATTTCTGCTAGCTTGTCACCTTCATGTGGGACTGAAATTCTGAGGAGCTGGGACAGAGGACACTTGAGTAAGGGTTATTAAACCTTCTCAATCTTCCCTGTCCATGGAAGGACTCTTCGGTGGAGTTTTGGCACCTGTCCAGAAGACCCATCCACCCACACAGGCTGGTAGCTAAGCAACAGATCGCTTGGTGGCAAACTATTATTAGTTAGCAAAACTGATTAAAAGATAACCTGAAACAATAGATTTGATAGTATATGAGAAAAGTCAGTACTGAGAGATACAGGCAGATGAAAAGCAGAACTACGGCTAAGGGACTAGAAAATGTATTCTTGGGAGGGGATCTTGGACACTCATCTAAACTCAAGCCTTGCTCAAGAATGTTAAGGAAAATGGGGAGAAGAAATATCTGATTATTCTATCTAGAGGGAAGAGCACAATAAAAACACCAAAATAAAGGGCCACTGTGCCAGTAGCCTGCCCAAAATGTATATATTGTATGTTTCATCTTTTATGTGTCCTGGAGTGATAAACTCTAAATCAGTGTTGGCAGTGCTGAAGCTCTGGAAAAGCATGCACTTAACCATACTGGAGAGATCAGTACTAATTTTTAGGGCCTATGACCACCTAACCTCCAATTTTTGTGAGGGGATAACACATGGGGAAGGACTATGCTCAGTAAATATGCCAGTGGGCCAAAGAATGAAGCACTGCAGAACCTTCCCCAGACCAAGAGAGACCCAACAGCACAAGTTTCTACTTCAATGGACCTCCAATAGCCTCTTGAGTATGAGGCTCTACCAGGATTGAACTATTTGATGGGCTTGGGGGCAACCTAAATACTGCACTACAGGATATTGTACACTCTGTGCACTCACAATGAGTTAACATTAATCTGATTTGTCTATCCTGAGCTGAGAACCCAGGTGGAGTCTTATAACCACTGATGTGAAACACAACCAAATCAGTTAAGGAACTGGTAAGTATTCAATAGCTGCTCTCAGGCTCTTCCACTCCTTGTCTCCTTCTCCTGCATCTGTCTCTGCTCTTCTTAACTCCTTTCCTAATTTTTTCTACAGAAAATTTTGCCTTACTAACTCCCAGTTCTGCTCTTGTCTTGCTGCTTCCTTACTGATTTCCAAATCTGTGACCTCCATCTTCTATTTGCAAAATTCAGTTCCTTCCTCAGCCCATATCTGCTCTCACCCTTTTCTGCTCTTTGCAGGTAAATTCCCTTCTTCCAAATAAAAAACAAATCATAAAAGAAGAGGTTATTCTCCTCCACCTTGCCAAGACCAGTTCTGAACTGAGGGGGTTATTCTAATTTTTAAGAATATGAAAAAAATTTTTTTTTCAATATAATGTCACTTTCAGTCTTAATACCCACAGAGCTTCTAACTGCTCAAAGAGCTTCCAGGAGCACAAAGCATTTTGAAATGTATCACTACTCATTTGTACTACCATTCACTATATGCACCATGTCCTGTTGCTGGCATGGAAAGCTGGAGTTCTTGCAGAATGTATTGGCCCACAGAGTTTTTGTGTCTTTGTTCTGACTGCCCAGAACTTGCCATATGAACCACTTAGGGGTTCTGGAAAATGAACACAGTTAATGCTGCAAAACTAGAAAGTGGCATTTTGCTTTTATTCTAAGTTGAAAGCTCAGGAAAAAGAGTTGTCAGTCATCCATACTACATGTTGTTCTAGTCTACTGATAACTCAGTAATTGGTAATGTATGCATATAGTAATAGATTAAAGACTTGGCATGCTTCTGGAATACTCCAATGGCACGTCCACTAACAGCAATACCATCTGCTTTTTCTTATACACGCTAAATTTATAACATTGTGCTAATTTATGTATTAGCTTACACACTACCTACAGGAAATTGTGCTTAACGGATAAGCAATATTTGGGCTTTGCAACTTCTCTTCAGCAAACAGTTGGCAAATGTGTCTCTGATTACTCTCAGTTCTCTCCTTAGAGCAAGGAGTTTAGAAATGAGTAAAACTGATTATGTACTCTTCTTATCCCTAAAGGAATGACAGTGACTTGTCAATTCAACTCTTATTTCACTAAGTTTTTGTTCATTCAAATCTGACTGGAATTTTAAGAACATGTTTTAAGAAACCAAAAAGTGGACAGACTTTCACCTGGAGTCTGGACCTCAATGTTATACAAGAATACTTTTATTATACAGCTAAATTAGAATGTACCCCTTCTGTACTCAGTGGCAGTTTTACTATAAAAGAAAGTTTACCATTAACGGCACCTTCTCTTTAGCTGGCTTTCAGCTTGACATTACAGAAAGTAACCACCTTATTGATCAATGCCATAAAAAAACCTACAAAACACACAGGCATGTTCTTCCTGTGATTTGGAAAGAAAATAAAAATAATAAAACAAGGACCATTGAGTAAGTGCAATATTAGCAATATCCCCCTCCTCAGACTTGGTCATTGAAACACTGAGGCATGAGAAGATAGAACACCAGGCCACAAAAGGCTCCTTTCAGTGGTCGTTTGGGCCTTCCACTGGTCTTTTTTCCAGTCAGCATTATGGCTGGACTGTTTACAGATGATCCCAGAGCTAGTCCATTTACAGTGTCTCTGCATGCCATTGCACTAAATAATTTCTCTCCAAAAGGATAAAAGGCTGAGTTATACTTTCTTTGGGTCTGAGGGAAGCAGGTATTTCAAAGTATTAGACCACTGAACCATCGCTTGAGGGGACAGATATGTGGAGGATATTTTAAATAGATAGATGTAATAGATGGTCTCAGTTTGCCTGTCTTGGAAAGGCTCATAAAGTAAATGTCAATATAAGGAGTAGGGCAATTTGTTTAGGATGATTAAGAGAATCTGGCTAATATATCCAAGTGTAGCAATTCCAATCATATCTTCATTTCAATTTACAAGGAATGAAATAAACTAGGCTTCATTATTGTTCATACTGCTGGTGCTATATATTTGACATGATAATGTACAGTATTAGTCAGTAAATTGACTCACAGGACTGCCCTTGATCATATGCTCCATTTTCTGCTCAGCAGGGCCTTCTCTAACAGCTATATATAACCAGGGAGAAAAAAAGAGAGACAGTTCTCTCTTAGATCATTATAAGATGATGTTGAGTTCAGTTTTCCTGTTACCTCAAAGGTTATAAATGATGTGATCTTTTTGCCATCACAGATAATATATGGCTGCTGTTTGTCTGACTTGTCAACTCCTTATGCAGAAATCCAATACTCCCCACTCGTCACACATTCATTTCAGATGCGTGTTCTCTTGCAAGGCCCAACATGAAATAGTCACTGTACTTCTATCTGCCAGTTTTGCAGTCCTGCTTTTTATGGTCCTTCCTTGTCAAAATACAGTTGTGACATTAACAACTCCCATGAATATTGCAGTAAATGTAGAATTTCCTCATTGTAATTAAAATTCTGCATGCTTTTTCTATTAAATAAAGAAGATCATTATACACATTAATCCATAGCTCTGCTCTTCTGTCATACAGTTTGTAAATGTCTGATTGCTGACCTAATTGCTCAGGCAGGTTGTTTTTATACTGCATCATGCATATATGGGTTTTATATCACTGTCAAAATAAGTATTAGATTAATCCTGGCTCCTCATCTAAAATGTTGAAAAACTACTTCCTCAGTCCAGGCAGAAGTTAAAATTAGGAGGAACCTTTAAAGAGTGTTAGAGGATGAAGGGCAGTTCTCAGGGCTAAGAAAGGATGAGAGCAAAGAGTTAGAAAGCAGACAACTCAGTAGGAGAATGGCACAAATTACAAACATACGAACTGTTGTAGCTGTATTTCAGTATCTGAATATCTCTGCTGTGTAACCTGTGCTGCTGCAGAAGGAAGAGGAACCAAAGATCCTTAGGAGAGAAAGAGCCTATTGTTATTCCTGTCCAGAACGGTAAATAATTGTTCAGAGTCTTTTTTAGTGACCTGTGCTCCAAGAGTACTTGCAAGTCAAGGAGAATTACAGATGTATATCAGAAAATCAGCTCCGGGTCAGCACATCCACAAAGAGATATAATTCAGCTCAGATAAAATTCAGTCTCCCTGAGGAACAGCCCCTCACAAATCTCTGTTAAACTCACTCATGATATATTGGGCACATTATGGAAGAAACTGTTTAAGAGCACTGATTAATATTTTCAGTGACTGTAAATCTCTCAATGTGCTGCCTGATGCTGGCTACACCAGCTGGCTTTTAAGGACTCTTTTGGTCCTGTTTTCCAAGATCCTGTGATTCTGTGTTTGCAGTAAGAAGAATGGAATAGATATCAACAATTTGCCAGGCCAAACAGCTTTCTCTACATTGTAATGCTTTATACATGCAAAGAGGCTAAAGTCTGAGCCTCTCAGCTTTGAAGCTTTGAAGTCTCCTGGCAGAAAAGATCCTCAGGCTCCCATGAATCTGGTACCAATTCCTAAGTCATCTTCACCTTAATATGGAAGATAAGAGGGGAAGGACTTGTGGATAAAGAAAGGACAAAATTCACATTCCACTGTGGCCTGTCAATTACCTGCTGGGGTACAATACTCTGGAAATGCAGACACCTGTCTCAGGTTAAGGCAGCCCTTAGCTTGCACAAGAAATAAGTTATGGTAAGCCTACCAGAATCCCTTCCTATCCCCCATCTGCTGAATAAGACCTTACTGCAGGAGAGCAAATTCTTGCTTCTTAGTTGAATAAGGTAAATATTTGGCAGAACTCTCATGAGAGTCAGGCTAGGCAGCAAGAAGCTCTGAGAACACTTTGCACAGTTTTATTGCCACATGTAATAAAACAAGCTATTAGCATCATGTGGGGTTTGAAAAATATTCTTGAAATAACAACTCTTAAGATCAAACCTGGCATCTGATGAAAAAAATCCTTTGCTATGATATAAATCTGTTATTCAACCCAAGCTACGCAAATATCCACAAGATAGCCCATCAAACAAAGGGAAATGCAGCACCAGAATAAAGGAGGATGACAAAATCATCAATCTTCACATGTCAAAAAGCAAAATTCAGGTAGATTATATTTACAACAAAATAACACAATATAAGCTACAAGGGAAAGTAAAGAAAGATCAAAGAGAAAATAAGAGACAGACAACATAAACAGACATCCCCAGCACCTAGAAATAATAAAGGAACAGGACTGTACAGTACCAGAGAATCTTAAAAGAGCTGTTGTGTATTTGGAGAAAAACATCCTTTGTGCAAACTTGAAAAAAAAGAGTCTTTATTTACAGCCAGGGAGCAACACAACATTTTCTGTGCCTGCAGAAACCTATCCTCTTTGGAGATTTTATTACTCTTTTCCCACAGTCCCACTGGTCTCTATGAAAAAGTACAGTTTATTTCTCCACCACATGCACATCTAGCACAAGTAGCAGCATGGGCAGAATAATAAAAGACCAACCCATTAATGAAAAACACAGAACTGACTCCTCTGTAGTTCATGACAGAAAAATCTAGGACATCTTCCAAATAAGGAACAAATGGCAGTGCTTGAAAACATTTAAAAAGAGAACTGCAACAGCTAGCTGAAGTCTACATGAAAGATGAAGCTTGGGTACAGCAGAACTGACATAGAAGAGTGTTTCATGATAAATTTTTAATTATGGGAGAAAATAATCTTTAAAAATATGGACCACCTCATGCAGTGTTGCCACAAACTTATGTTACTTCTTTTACAGCCAAATAAATAACAGGCTGTATCTCTGAGCATTCATTTTGTACTACTGTGTCTCCCAATTTTCTCTGCTTCCTTGCTTGCATGTCTTAAGGATCACCAATAGCCCCGTGACCACCATCTGAGAAATATGAAGTAGCAGGCTGAAGCTGGCTTATGCTGAAGTCCTTAAATATGCTAACGTTTTTCCTACTATTGCTCATACTTCTATATGACCACAAATATATCAATTAGGAAAGAAAATACAAATACTGAAAATTCCTTAAAGAACTAGTTCTCTTTTCTCCCTCAGCCCTGCTCTCCTTGCACTCAGTACTACTTTGTACTTGACAAATACCAGATTAGAATATACATTAAAATCTGCAAAATCAGTTTTAGAGCATTTCTGTTAGGTGACCTATTTGCTTTCATGCAACATGTAGCTTTGTTATTTCTTTCTCTTGATTAATCTTACAAAGGCCTTCCTCCCCTTCCAACACCGCTTTCACTCCCAGTGTGAATTCCTAGCTGCTCCAGTGACCATATGTATCCCTAGTTCCACAATGCTGAGGAACTGATATGAACTACTCATAGCCAGTTTAAGAAAAGCATTAAATAATTCATAAATTGTAACATTGAACTATGTGTTTTCTATGTAAATAGCAAAGGCTAGCATCACTAAAATATTACCTCTGACTCAGGAAGTTCTTGAGCTGAAAATTCCTAGGGGGATATACTGAGGACATATTGCTGTAAACTTGCACTACTCTTGGCTTCTTCTCTGGGCCTCCTCCATTGGCAGCTGTCACACACAGCTTCCTGGGCTAGACCGAGCCTTGGACTAATACAGTAGAGCCATTCCTGTGTTTTAGGATCTCTGAATGGAGCTTCCCACAGTAAGGAGATACAGCTGATTGCTGAACAGCTCCCCCAAGAATTTCAAAGTAACACTCTCTATTTGACTTCCAAGTTTGGATAACGGCCAAAAGAAAAGTTCCTCTCAAGTCCCTTTGTCATTTAACTATGATGCAATACGTTTCGTTTGAACAGGTTACAAGCTCATTTTGCCTAAGATGTGAAATCTGAAAACAAGAATCCAAATCCAATATTATACCTTTCTATGTGCATTATTAAATCAATTGTTTTCAAGCATAATATTACATCTATAATAAAGTTCTATTATTTCTACCCTTTTCTTATTCAGCAGATTGGTAAGCATGCAGTTCTGCAGGGTCTGTGTTAAGAAGGTTGACTCTTGCCATACAAAAAAGGTGAAACTCAAAACAAATGCTACATGCAGAACACATTGACTAGGCTATGAAGCCAAAAAACAGATTTGGGAATGGGGTAGGAGAGCAGCCAAGCTCACACTCAGGAAAAGGTTGAGAAGTAACTAAAAATGTTACACAGAACAATAATTCTGAAGGCAGAAGGCAAATCAAGAAACAACAAATCCTCTTTATTTTTGCAATGCAAATCATTGCTAGAAATATTGGTGAGGCTGCCTGGAGTGAAAAGCATGATACCAAACATAAGAGACTCAGAGAGAGAACTAGAATTAATACATTCAGAAAAGCTGAAGACTAGGCATGGCAGGACATGCCAGGATATGAGAGTTTGGGGGAAAATGGATTACGAAGTAGACAGACACAAGAGAAAGCAGATGATCTATGTGGGAATCACAGACCAAAGATAATGCAGGGAGAGTAATTTCTAAAATACGTTTCCCCTTTTCTTCTTTTTCACCTTAGACACACACATACACATACACACACACACTCTCTCTCTCTCTCTCACACACACACACACGTGCGCACGCCTATGAGAGGACCTGCCTGCTGAAAGACTGGCTGACCTTATGGCCCAGTAAACAAACTGCAATAAAACAACTGCCTGGTTTGCCACCTGTAAAGAGCCAACTTGGAAGAAAGGCAATTATCTTTTGCAAGAGCCATTGGAAGGTTATAGGAAACAGGGTGCAGCCTAGATAAGGCTGGAAAATTCCTGAGCAAGAGCACAAAGTAATTTTCAGAACACTTGAATGTATCTGCATGTCAATGTAAATATCTGCAAACACAAGAATGTCCTTTCTTGAATTTCACATGGGAAGTCCCATGGCAGATGCAGGGTCACCAGCCTTTCACAGTGAGGACAGGGTACCCATGTAGTATCAGGACCCATATTGCACACACACTGAAAAATATGGCACCTGACAAATACATCTTAATTAATCGAGCTAGTTCCATAATGATTAAAAAAAAAAAAAGAGTATTAGGGACACTGCAGTATGTCTACCAGACGGAAGGTGCCAAAGGTTGTAAAAGAGCATTCTGTGACATATAGGTTATCTCCATTTCACCAGCCTGTAATGGCATCACATGCAATTAGTTCTCTAAAATGGACACTTGCTGCAACTTCCTTCCTGTGTTCAGCACATAAGGAAAGCCTACAAGAACAAAATTCTGCAGATGAAGCAAATCAGGAGACTTAAACAGTGTCTGAATCTACACTGTGTTTTGCAAAGCCTGAACATGGAATATGGCAAAAGCTTGGTTTTTGGAGGAACATCTGTTGTACAGCTCTTTCCTGTCAACTTGACAATTGAGACAAACCATGTTAGAAGAGCAAGCCCTCCAGGGAAGTGAAATAATAAAGCTATCATAAGTTAACAGAGAGCACATGGATTAACTTCTTGGAAAATTTGTGCTAGATAGGATGATAGTTACTCCATGCAGCTACCAACATAAGGCTTTATGCCCTCAAGAGGAAACAGAACTTGCTTTCCTAGAATGGCGCGTAAGATCTCACATTAGTGAAATTCAGATAATGTCTAATGAACAGGGTTTGTGATGTCCATTCTTAATTAGCTATTCTTTTGACAGATGAAGATTACAGAGCACTCAAAGGCAAGTTTCTACCACCAGCAGGCTTGGGAGGGCTTAACAGAAAAAATCAATGAGTCAGTCACAGGCAGAGCACTTCCACATGACTAGTAGAAAGAACCAACTTAGAAAACTACATGCAGAACCACTTGAAGAGAGTGTGGTGAAGCATCAAAGCAAAGGCATCATGTCTCCTAGGTGCCTTCAGTCATGATATCACAGAGAAATTAAAAACCTTGGAATCATAGTAAAATAACTCACTCATACAAGTGCATTATATAATATATATGTGCACAAATGTATGCACACAATATCTATGTGAGAAATTATATACTCAGATTAGAAGTCAAATGATTCAAAGAACTATGCTTTTGCTCAGACAGAAGTTACAGACTTGATGAAGGAATTTACTCCAGGCTCCAGTTACCCCAGATGTTTAGATTAGGTAACCACAGCAGTCTTTCCTGACCTTTGAAATCTGTTAATCCAAGAGCTAGAAACAATCTGTCACACTCAATACACCAAAGATGCTCAACTAACCACTGGAAAACTGAGCTTGCCAGTAGAAATGACATCAACAGTCTATCTTGGCATTGACACTATTGGAGCAAAGAAGAGCTGTGGGGGCAGAGCCAGGGCTGTGCCAGCTCCAGAAAGGGACTGATCAGCTCTGAGATACCATGAGAAAAGTCTAGTCACAGAAAAAAGACATGAGTAGTTTGCAGATGTTTCCTTACCAGGAATTTTTAGTGATCTGTGGCTGTGCTTGGCAATGAGTTTACAGGTACTTCCAAATTTGAAATGAGTCTGCAGGAGGACTCTGGGAAGACTCAGCAAGAATCATTCAGAATATGTGGAGCTTCAAGGTGTTTATTGCTTCCGGTGTAACTCTCCCTACCTCCTTCCTCCTGTCGTAGCAAAGAAAATCTCATTCCCTACCATTCCATCAACTCCCAGTGGGCCAACTGCTTGCTTCTTTTGTGAAGGACAGATTAGTGCTACTATAAAAAAATGAAAATCAGCCTGCAAGAGAAATATCCAAATATGGATATCCATATTCACACTGAATAGCATCTTTCTTTAGCAGTGCATCAAATGAAGTAAACATCTCCGATTATTAAATCAAACTAAAGGTGTCAGAATCAGGCTTTGACTGATCAGTTTGCTATAAGCAACGGTTGTAAACTTAAACAAGAATTACAAAACAATGTTGTTTGCCTTCTGGAAAAAAAAAGAGAGAGAGAAACAAATGGTTTTAACACCACTTTTTAAAAAGCACTATAAAAAGTGGATTTCACTGGAATGCATGAAGTTTTTCAGACCTTCAGACAGCATGAGGTTTCAACAGTCTAGTTAATACAATTTGGTTTTGCACAATGTCATTTGGACAACATCATTACAGAATGCTTCACAATTAATTACTTTCAAATAGCAGCTTCTTCTCCCTGTGGAGAAGGGGATTAATTGGGTCAGATGTAAATATGCATTTCATGGATCCTACTGAACACTTGCCCATCTCGCCAATTTACCATGTAATTTGATACAACTGGTGTTGTATCTCTGGCGATGTGCAGGACTAGCACAGTTGCAAGTCAGGGTTGAAATACATTGATACAGCTGATATCCTTAGCCCATATTATGCTTGGCTCTAACAGTGTTACCCTTTCGTTCTCTTGCAGAAGTACTAATTTGTATTTATTCATGCTGAAAAACTAAGCTGTTGAAAACAAAACTCAAGGCAGAACTCAGAGCTGATGTGAAGTGCCCTGATGAACCCCTGGCAGTGCAGGCTCAAAAACTGTCTTTCTCTCAGGTCTCTTCACTCCTTCACAGCACAGAGGGCTGGACCATCACTACAGTGAGAAACCCTGAGATCAAGGGCTTATTGGATCCCAAGTCTGGGCAGGAAAAAGAGTAAAGATACACTACCTACAGGGCAGGAACAAAGGAAACAAATGTGGGGCAAAGTTGTTTCATTGACTCTTTATGGAGCCTAAGCCAAAAAGGGATAAACGTTGGAGTTACACTGGCTTTTCATTCTTTTTTCTGGAGTCTTGAACAGGGATAGTTTACGTCAAATGTAGTCCCCATCTTCATTTTTGTTGATGAAATTTGTATTCAATATTTTTTTCATCAGCTCTTCTCGTGAAATAAGGTGGGCCAGAACAGATCCAACAAAAGAACCGTGAATTTCAAAAATAGTCTGGAAAACACAAGTTTGTGCCTCTAGCATGTGTTTCTTGAAAAGTTACTTCTTGTTGCTTTAAAGTGTCAAAAATAAGAACATGGCTTCATGCCTTTTTTTAGTTTCCTCTGCCCTATTTTCAGTTTGCACTCTCCCCTAGGTATAATAAAAAATGAGACATTTGCACCCAGCTGGAGAGCACCTTTCATGAGCTGGAAAACTGCAGAGTTCATTTCTGGCATGTTTCCTGCTGTTCATGAGTAACTACCAGGACAAACTCACTCAAGTGAAGTGCAAACTTCAGTCCCCACGGCTTGTCAGGTTAGAAATGATCATTTCATGCACAGCATGCTGGGTAGGTACAAGGGAGGACTCTAAAGCAGAAGTTTTTAAAGCAGAAGTAACACTACCAATTAAAGAAAAAAACCTTTATCAAATACATCTTCTGGCTTTTTTCCAATTCTACCTGTCCCGAGGTGATGGAGTATACAGTCGTTTTACAGTCTCAGATCTGAAATACAGTAGTACTACTGTTCTGTGGCCTCTTTAAACTTAATTCTACCACACTTACATCCTGCTCATATCTTACTTTATGTTAAGTTGTAATTTGCTATGGTATTTGGAAGGTGGCCAGCGTGAATCATCATACTGCATCATGTCCTATTTGGTGCTTTGGTATAGTGCCTGGTCCCTATGGTTTGATTTTCCATGCCTTCTTCCCACAGAGTGTTGTTCTAGTTATGATTCTTCTGAACTTTACCTTTACAGGTATACTGAATACAGGTGAATACTTTATCTTCCTGTGTTTTATCTTCTGAAGCTTCAATAATGTTTGTACCAATAATATGGATGCATTATATGTACCCAAAACAGTGTGTCTTAGAGGTTCCTATCTGTCTGAGAAGTGGTAACTTCAGGAACTTGGAGCAACAGCTACAAGGTGGCCAGGTGGCTCACCACGCTCATTTTATAGGTAACCTTTGTTGACAGCAGTTAGCAATTTTTTTCTCCTCTGAAAACATGGGGTAGCATGTTTTTATTTTTAAATAATAATAATGAATTTTCCATGGTCTGGATGATGACAGAGCCTCAATTTACAAACATGAGTTTCCTGCCAGTATTGAATCATGGAGTCATTCTGATTATTTCAGTGGACATGAAAATTCACCATTTTTGCAGGCTTAACAACTCATCGGTTCTCCACTTCTCTAGTTTCCACTACCCCTAGACTAGACATTTACCTTTTGTGTTTTCTTTTTAAGAATTATGAATTTCGTTCTCCAGGCTAACCTGCCCCTACTCTAGCATCTGGATTCCACTTCTTCAGGTTCCTATTTGTTCTGTTCCAGCTTTCATTAACATTTAGATATTAAGCATTTGATATTTGGAGGTGTTTTACAACTGTTAAGCTGTTTCAATAATCTCTCTTGCAAACTGATATTACATTTTCCATAAATTAGTCTACTTTTAATTACAGAATCTTTAGAATGCCCAAATTTTTATTGGTTTCCAAGATTTTCTCCCTTGAAATGTGACTATCCATTTTCTTTTTTGTTTCTTGGTTTGGGGTGAAAAACAATATAAAATCTATCATCTTACTGTTTCTGAGACAATAATGCACATCATATACAGATGCTCCTGTGCTTTGAGTTTTAATCTTAGCTTCCTTTCTCCAATAATATTTTGAGCAAAGCTTTAACTCTGTTTTTTGCAACATTTGCAAACAGTACTTTATAAAAAAACAAGTTTTCCACTATTTCTTTATTTCCATTTGTTTTTCTCTGGAAAATTTGCATTTCCAGGAAGCTTAGTCCCTTCATTCCTCCTATTTTCTCTATTTCTAGCTGCTGCTCTGTATTCTCTCATCTGCTCTGGGCCACCTGGATAGACTGCTGCTACTATGTTTTTTGATCGATTGCTTGTATACCACCCCCATAGCTGAACTGCTTCTTTTCATACTTTTTGTTTTAGGACTCTTCTCACTCTTACATGACTCTAGACTTATGCCTAGTGCTAGACAAAGAATATCTATCATGACATATTTCTAGTTTGAAATGATGTTTTTGTTTAAATGCTTAAACCCATTATAGCAAGGCTATTTAATAAACAATAAAAATATTCTGATGTTAACTAAGCCCACTTCTACCCTATTCATGCTCACAATAAAAATGCAGGCAAGGACATGAAATCACAAGGTGACTTAGTAACAAGTGCAAATGTATTGTCCCTATCTATTGTTTAACAGTTTCAATGCAGTAGTGTATCCAACTATTATGTCAAGCTAAACGATCATTTTGGTGTATTTATCTTTTCCTAGATTTTTCTGCACAGTTACATTAAAGTGCTAATGCAGCTGCCCTGCAGAAAGAAAAGTTACCACAATATCTCGAGGGTGTTTATCTACAACAGAATCTACCCTGTGTTTAATCCATTACGTAAGGAAGATGTCAAAGAGAGAGAAAGCCATTCAGCCTAGATTCCTATTTTTCACAATGAAACTCATGTGCTTGAGCTTGATCTGTGAGTACCAAAAATAGCACAGCAAAAAGGGTTTTCCTTGAGCACTTCCATTATTCACATGATGCAGCATGTTACATAACACAAACTGTGTGCATCATACCGCCAAGCGCTATACACACGGACATTAGCGTATAAAAAGTTCCATTGGGAGCAGTAGTACCAAATGTTTTAAAGGTAAAGTCAGGCTAAAGGCACTGACTTTTACAACTGGCAAGTCTAGGAAATCTTAGAAAACTGTTTGGAGGTCTGATGGAGGGATCTCAATATGATCAAAATGGCAGAGATGGCCTTTAAAATTGAGTGTTACTCAAGGAGTACCTCTTCTCCTTTTTAAAGATGCAAATATTTTATCATTTTGACAGTCAAAATGATTTTGTTTGGACAGTTCATGCATCTGTCTCTCCCCTGACAGCTCCCCCAGAGAACAGGAGTTCTCTAAACTGTTCCACCAAATGTTTTCACTGCTGTAATCATTTAGTCTCACTCTCAGCTCTTTCATTTGAAAGCACCATTTGTTCCTTCCTTTACTAATCTGCATGCATGTGAAACCCACTGGACACAGCATTATTATTTGTATTGCTCTGTGCCCCCTACACATGGGATTAAAGTCTGTTAGTCTCCAGCAGCACAGTTTATAGTTCAAGATATAGAAAATATTGCTATTAACACTAACAGCCCCAGACTTGACCCCTATTCTTGGCCATGACAGTAACCATCACATACATAATTTAGGACCATGGGGCTGGTAAGTCATCTTTGAGATGCTGGTATGAATACTGTTGTACTGTGACTCATTTTGAGTACCGATCATATAATAATTACTGTTTTCATAAGGAGTGATTGGAACCTATGTAAGCAGAGTTCTTCCTCTTCCCCTGAATCCTGTCATTTTGAAAAATAAGCAAATCTCGTTTGATTATTACAAATCATATTTTAAAAAAAAAGTACTTTTCTTTCAGGTGATCTGGCACTATACAAATTTAAACATTAATATAATGAAACTGTACTACCTTCTCAACACCACTGTGCTCATGGCTTCTGCAGCCTATACTCTGTTTATACAAAAGGGAGTATATCATGGTATATATAGCAAATAGGCAACCATTTCACTCATCAGAGAAGTGCTGCTACTGTTCGATGTATTCCACTGTGTGCAGGAAGGCTACACAAATCTTTAAGACAAGCACTGAGTACTATCTCTAACAGAAACTGCTTGGGGAATGCAGATGGGTTGAAGAGCTGATTAGCTGAGGATATAGGGTTTTATTTTGTTTAGAAGGTTGCAACAGGTCCTGATAGTGCAATCTTCCATAATGCAATGACAGGTCAATGGTTCAGCTGTAAATGCAATGTCTGAACCACCAGCAGTATAGCCTAAGCCTTCCTAGAGGAACATTAACCACTGTTGATTGGGTCTGACTTTTGGCTTAAGAGATCTGACAGGCTCAGATTTCTTGTGTTTTCATGCAGTGCTCTGGTGGTTGCCACACTAAGAAGAACAAAAACTAGCAGTGGCAATAATGAAAGCAGTGACAGAGATGCAGGCTTACAAAACTGAAAATGTTTCTTTCCTTGTTCTGTAGATCTAACTGCTTAATCTAGGAATTTTGGCCAGATGTGCTTTATTACCTATTTTTTTGTCTCTCCAAATTAGAACTGAATGATGCAGTATAAATATGCAGTCACCCCTCTTTTCCACCCTCTCCTCTTAACTGTGACTATTGGATGTGCATTCATTATAAACTCTTAGTGCTATGAGCAATAACTCAGCAAGTCAAGCTCCTTGCTTGTGAGCCTTCTCGTGGCCCCACAGTCTATGTTCCTCTCAGCAGGCAGATCTCCTTCTGAGCAGAAAAGTACTGAGCTGCTGCTATGACAGCATCACTCCCCAAACCTATGCCTTTGTAGGTTGAATATATGGATAAGGGAAACATGGACATGGCCTTGGCCTTGTCTGTCTCCTCTGTTCATCTCTTAAGTGCAAACCACTTTCTGTGCTGGGAGTCCTCTAGAAGAAATCAACACCTTTGGAGCTCCAGCTCTTAGGACTTTGCAGTAAAAATACTTCAGAGTCATGGCCTCTTTGTGTACCATCCCGGCTGTATATAGTCTATAATTATAGAAGAGAGATTTCTCCAGACTTTCCTTGGGTAGAGAATAACTGGGCCTTACATGCACCTTAGCTGGTCTCCTACCCCTAATGATGACATACACAATGCTGAGTACTTACTTGGACTGGTTTGTAGTTGCATGATGTCAGCTGTCCAGTAGCAGCATAGTCTTATTGGTCCTGTCTTCTAGAGAGACTCTGGCACTTTCGTTATGTTTGGGTTTGTATATGTATAAATATGATTATTTCTACACTAGAAAGGCTCCAGAAATGAAAGCTGTCCTTCCACTGTTTGATATCATGGCTCCGTAAGTCAGCAATTTATCATATTGCAAATCCTCTATCCTAATTTTGCTGTGTAACAGCAACTGCGTTTTTTGCTTTGATTCTGAAAGCTAACAATTCCCTTTATAGTGCACCAAATCCACTGAAATCATTTTCATCTTATAGTCACATAACTTTTTACAGAGCTTGGTCAATGTCAGAGGCACATTACAGCTCAAAAGCTCTTCAAGCAATGTGTTTATTTTGGGAAATCAGCTTCTGAAAGATTTAAATTCTGATTCCATTTTATTTAAATGAACAAATTTCATTTCCCAGCCACCGGTAGCAAGTAGAGAGCTGTACACCAAGCCCGTTTCTCTCTCCATCACTGATTTTATTATCTTCATTACTCACCTGTAATCTGGATCTATCAGCTTCTATGATATTGCTTCAGTTTTGCTACTCATTACACTGTGTAAAAGATTTCAGCCCCATGGCTCTTTTCCAACAAGTAAAAAGAAACCGATTAATATATTTTGGATTCATAGATATTCTTTCTCCACTAAACAGGGTTCAGGACATGATGAGAAGGAACAATGCATGTTGATGGTTCAGGAATAAATATCACATCAATAAAAATTTCATTATAGTTTTGTTGGAATATACTCATTTGAAAGATGAGACAATGTAAGATTTTTCTGTCTCAAGGCATTTCCTATACTCCTGTCCCACTCACTCTATATTTATTACAGGACTAGGTTACAGAATACACATGCACTTTCCTTAGGAGGTTTGGAATGGGAGTGGCACAATCCAGCCATGGAAAAAAAGCAAGCATAAAGATGGGCCACAAGAACATATAACATGAAACTGCTGTTCATGCTGGGGACAGTACTATATATTTTGTGGTGACATTTAGCAAAGAGAATACAAGAGGTCACTAGTGATGCCATGAAAATCATCTGTTCTACTGATTTATGACATCATTGCAAATGCTAAAACTCTCTCTTGCTTTCTCTTTCTCACTACAGTTTTACCCTCAAACTTGAACTGCCGATCTGATTCACTGTCCCGTGAGCTGATGACTCTTTGCTCCGCAAGCCATTCATGCGCCGCACCGACTCGACACTTTCATTCCCAACAGTCACAGTCTGTGCCTGTCCCCAGATTGTCAGCATAGACAGCAGCAGCAAGAATGGAAATAGCACAATGGTAACAAAACAACACATACAACACGCAAAGAGAAGAATGGCTCAGTTAGAGAAGACCATCATGCAAAACAATGCGAATCACTTTCAAGGCAAAATAAATCGAGAGAATCATGAGAAGCAACTTCAAGTAAAGAGATGCAGACACCACATCATAAAAAGATGGCCTTAGTAACATTATTCCCTATTTTGAAAAGTGAGCATCCACATTCACAGGAAAATGAAAGCAAGCCTATGCTAATGGACAGTTGTCTCTTACTCCAGCAGAATATTTCCTTGTATTTAATCAGGGCATTTCCCATTTTGTATAGAAGCCATGTACAAGGCTTAGGATAAATGTACATCTTCTGGTGATTTTTTTAAAATACCTTTGTTTTAATAGTCACCAGAGTAATCATTCCCACCGCAGATGAGTGACCGTTTCCACAGACCAAAGCTCCATATTTTTGAGTGATGCCAGGGCCATACTGTTCCTTACAGATGTTGGCATCTTGCCAACTTGTTCACCTCTAAAGAAAACACTGTCTCTGAAACTGAAATTACAGACCAAATACATCAGCTTCTGCTGCTGCTCTACTGCTTTTGGAAACAAAGGCGTCCAGTAGCAGTGCATCTGGCAGGTGTGCCTTTGACTGGCAAGCATTTCTGTTCTCTCTGGTAATCTAATCTTAACGGGAATCTCAACTCACCTAAAAATAACATTAAGCCAGTGAATAGCACTGGATTGCTTCCCAGAGCATCCATCAAATAATACATTAGCTACAGAACATTTATTAGACAGATATGTCAAAACAAAAATGCCCTATGCCATTGTTGTCATCCTTCTTGTAAAGGAACCCATTATTTGTTGCTTAGAACACTTGTGCAGCTCAAGTGATTATTTATTTTACCTACCAAATGTTCACAGGCAGCAGTAAACCTAAATGTTTCTACCGATACAGAAAACCAGTAACAGCAGGAAGGATGAATAACGTAAAGTTCTTATAATTGCAGGAATGATCATAACTGGACTATAATTCAATTTAAGGTCTTTTCTTGTCCTTTAGTTTACCAAAGAAAAAGTGAGGAAAGGCAGATGGACTTCCTAAAAATGTTTCTAGACTGATATTCAGGACAGAAACAGGCCTCTCTTCTACATTTCAGTCACTGGTATAAAATGATCTGATAATGATATGCACAGAGAGTCCTTTTGTTAACAATTTCAAGCTAGTATCAATAACAAATTATAAAATAGTGGAATATAAAGAAATTTTCCTTATCTCTGTTTTTCAGTCTCATGTGTATTGGTTTCAGCTGGGAATGACTCCAGTCGTTAGTGATTTAGAAGTGAGGGCAGGACAGCTGATCACTCCTGCAATAGGCTCTCCTAAGGAATCTCCCAATTTAACATACCTAGCTAGGGTAGCAGTAGAAAACACAGGTCTCAAACATGTGCTGATATCATCAGGTTTGGATGATGTCAGAGAAATATACTGGTACACTATCTACACCGCTGCTTCCAGCTGTACCTTATCTGCTAGTAGATACCCCATAATAGCATAACATTTGGGGACTGAAAGAAAAGCTAACATCAGCCAGGTCTGGAATAGCTAATAAGGTACAGCTGCCTCAGAAATTGCAAGAAGAGAATAAAAATCTCAGAATCAGTGACCAATCTATTGACATTTATTGATAAGGTCAATGAGCTGCAAATAAACCCAGTAGCCAGTTTTCAGCTCTTTGTCAAGGAGTAAATTGCTCTAAAGAGAACCTTAGATTGAGACTTTCCTTCAAGGAAAAGAAGAACTGAGGTGAGAAATCAGACTGTCAGCATGTTGTCAGGGCAAACTCAGTCTCCCTAAGTAAAGAGCAGCTGTACCTTGTTTTGTCTTCTTTGCCTTCTTCGAAGTCTCAGAAACTCCTTGTGCTGTCGTGAAACAAAGTTGACTGCTGCATATTCCAGTAATGCAGCAAAGACAAAGAGAAGGCACACAGCCATCCAGATGTCAATAGCTTTTACATAGGAGACCTAGAATGAAATAGGACACAATGTGTTATATTCCAAACTCCTTCATAAACTGAAGATATTTACTTGAAAAAATAAACACATTTCTGCACAGCTTGAGTTCCAGTTGTTCCAGTTGTTCTTTTTTGTTTGTTTGTTTGTTAGCTTGTTGGCTTATAACAAGTAAAATAATCAAACTATTCATGCAAATGTGTGCTCACAAAAAACCCACTAATTATGATTTACTGTCTTTGGCAAAATAATTAAAATTAGTCCTAACAACATATAAATGCTCTCATAGTCACAATCACAGCTTATCAGAAAAAATATGGAGATAGGGCAAGATACGATACATATTGGAAAACAGGCCTGAGAAGGCTAGAGCTATGACTCTCCTATTCTTTTATGAACCATTTACCGTATTCACTAATTAGCTATGTTTAGTATCCATAACGCCAAAGTAGACTTAGGGTACAGTATCCCATTAGTTGACATAACTTCATATATATGTTATTTGATATTCACTCATAGTTGCTTGACCTTCATCCAACAATTCTATAGTAAAAATACATCTTCATAGATATTATATATTACAAATATCCAAATACCAGATGGCTTTTATATAGTAAAAGCCCATTCTGATTTGACTTGACTGGTCCACTATTAAATTAGATGCATCTCACCACTGTAATGTCTTAGGGCTTTTTATCCTATTACCCACACAGTAGGTTAAACAGTAGCCAGTTAATGAGCTACACACTCTTCATGTCAAAGGTATGTTGTCCTTTACAGCTGTGTTTGTGCTTTGCCTTTCCTTGTAGTCTTAAAGTTTTTAAGCAAAGATTTTATATATAGGCAACAGCAGGTTTTCTCTTTTTTTTTTTTACCAGGTATTACATACAGGGTGAAATTAAAATCATCTGACTTTAAATGTCTGCAATGCACATGTAAGCTAGTTTGCTAAACTTCTCTGATATGAATGAATCAAGGAAGGAAGAAGAATAGGCATTTCCAGGATGCAATGCATCTGACCTGTTTTAAATGTCTGCTTTAAGAGGAGATGATAACACCCTAACAGTGCATCTTCATCTTCATGTCTGTAAAAAGGAGCTTAGAATCATTCTCTCAGTGTAGACACAAGTGGATTTACTCAGTTGTCTAAATAAAAACATCATCTACTGCCACCTTAGGTACCTAGCTTCCATTTGCTAATCCACAAGAGCACAGATGTTCAGTATCATATTGGCAAGTCCACTGGAGATGTCTCAGATACCTTAGGGCACCTCAGATGGATGGATCTCAGCCAAAGCTCTGAAATATTATGGGAAATAGGTACTTAATAGCTGAATAATACCCTCTATGGTAAACATTTCAGTGTAGTCAGAACACAGAGTGGTCTGAAAGGAAAGCAGAAAAGGATGTGCTATGCATCTGATGCTCTAATGTTTAGTAGACCCAAGTCTCCTCCCTGGACAACCTCTAGCCTGGGACACTTTGCACACACTATTCAAAATGACCTTGCTTTTATGGTAGTGGCTACCATTTCACATTGAAGGGAAGCATGCCTATTTTAGGAATTTTGTTCCTGTTCACAATGTATTTGAATAGCATCAGTTTTCAAAGTCTTTAGAGCATTTTTTTTTTGTTAAAAAAAGTGGAATATACTGCCCTCCATGCTCCAGGAAACAATATGAGCAAGGGAACTAGCATTTAAAGACTGGCAGAAATGATACAACCTCCATTCTGCAGGTCCTGAACATTGAGCAGGAAACTTCTGAGGAGCCACGTACTGCTGCTCAGCACATAGAGCATTTAGCAGGGAGCTTGCCTTCTGCAAGGGGTATCATAATTTCTGTAGCTGAGGCTATACTCCAGCTCTGCACTGCAATGCCCACTGCCATGCCCAAAATACAACATGCCCCATCTGAGACGGAAGAGAAGCATTTAGCAGGCTAAGGTGATACTATGAATTCGTTCTTTTAAATTAGATACACAGCAGGGATGCATTTCTCTCTCTCACACAGTAAAATCTTACAAGTTACACCTTTACTGATCAGCTGTAAAACCCAGTGAAAATTCTACAGTGTCCCAGACGTTGTGCCACAGACTGAGGCACAGTAGGAATCAAGCCACTGTCATTTTTGTAAAATGGAGCTAAGTATAGATTGTTTGTTACCTTCTTTTAAGGGGCAGCTTGTTTTCTTTTACAAATGCCCTTAGGAGTCATATTAGACATGCATGAACAGCTGGAATGAGCTGCCAGAAACAGCACAATGCAGGGAACTGAAGCCACAAGAATCAGCATTTCTGACTGTGCAAATCCTGTCCTAGTGTGCTTAAAGCACTGAGGGCAAAATAATAAAGGAAACCCTGAGTTAGCCTTCCTGCCACTTACACAGTGCTGCCATAAATGGCCTTCACACAATAGCTGAGCCAGCTGGATTATTTTAACTCCAGCCTACTGGGCTGGAATCAGAGGAACACAATATACTTGGCAGGTACCTAGCTTGTTTTATCGTTTAGCCATTCCCATACCATGGCACAGCTTTAAATGAGCAAATAAAAAGTGATTGCTTCCAACAACACATTAAAAATAAATAAATGCAAAAGTGCTGCAATGAGTGACAGCTGACCCCTTCATTTTCAAATCATTTTATGTAATTTTACCTTTGTATGCCCATTACATACAGAGAATTATGTTGCTAGAAGTCTAAAAGCCCATGCAATTTTCTGAAAATAGGATTTTTTCTAGCCACCCCAATGCATGGAAAATTATTCAGATCTACTGCACCAAGCCTAGGAGGGCTAAAGCATGCACAAAACAAAGGATCAGTGGATTTCATGGTCCATCAGGGTCCATCTCTGCCTTAACTGACATTCACCTTTGTCTTCTTTCCCCCACAAAAGGTCCACATTCACCAGATCCTAGACTGTTCTGAAGTAGACCTCTCTCAACCACCTCCCCTGCTGAAGCTGTTCCACTTTGTATAAAAACACTTAAAAATGCATTGGCTTGGGGACTTGGAACACAGTCTCCCCATCCTGGATGAGAATCTTAACCACTGGAATATAAAGTCATTCTTTGTGTCTGTGTCCCACACACAGGCAGAGACTGAGGAAGCCCTATCACGGAGTATTTCATGCTGGCTGAGCGATTTACTCAGTGACATGAGCACAGAGAAGGTTTGAATTTGATCTGCACATTTCAGGTGACTGCTATAACCACTTCCTTGCCAGATGCTGCAGCTTCTTCCTGTGTTTTGTGAGAAAAGCTGGCTCATATGTCAATGATATGCCCTTTCCTAGGAGCTCCTCAGTATCTCCCCCTTATCTCCACAGGAAACTCTCCACTCTGCAGGCTGTTTTGTGGATCTTATTCCTAGGTTCTTATTTCTCTTTTGCACTAAACAGGGAATGTTACACATCCAACTCTCTGTAAAAAATGTTTCTGTATGACACACACTTAGAAGTTGAGGCCTGCAAAACTGAGTACCTTGTGGTATTGTAGACATATTCATGTTTTCAGCAAGTTTTTCCACCAAGCCCATAAAGAGTTAGCAGTTTGGGGTTTTTTTTTCCCTAGATCACAATATAGCATGAAATCTCATACATTTCCCCAGCTGAAAGGCTTGACTTCACCTACTTTGGTAAAGACCAGCTTCTCATCAAACAATACTATATCTCTAGCTTCCTTAACCACCATGTCCATACTCCATGCTCCACATTCACCTCTGTGTTCATGTAGGCCATAATAAACCTCGATTTTTTTGGAGCAGGTTGCATCTCATCTAACTTAAAACATCTATTATGTACATGTTGTTTAAAGTTAAATGGTGAGAAATAGGCATTTTAGGGCGAAATGCATCTAAGTGGAGTGTAGATAACTATACTATAGTTGAATAAACCACACCTGAAATTGTCAGTCTCTCCTTTCTGACCAAGACTGGAGTTTACATTGACTAGTTCAGGTATAGGTATCTGTTTTGCATATGCCTATATTGGTGAGATAAAGCCTGTGAATCATCTGTATTAGCTAATGTGTTCATTTAATTTTAAGCATCAAACAGAAGTTATATCTAAAAACTACCCCATAGTGGTATACGTAATACAGACTGTCACCTGAGCACTTGACATGTTTCCCATAATTTCTCTTACAGGACAGAATGCAAGGTCTGCAGTAACACTACAAATACGAAGTTAACATTATCAAGCTACCAAGTATAAAATGAGATATTAGTAGTGGTTGTTTTTTAAAAGGTAGACATTGTAAAATTTTATCTGAAAAGCCTATAACCCCAATAGCACATTGGCTCCATTTACTTTATGAAACTTGTAGAACTGGATGTTTGGAATCTGTGCCTCATTCAGCTTTGTCACTTGCAGAAAGCACAGTACGCATTTCTTGCAGTTTTCTTTCTTTAAACAACTTAACTGCGTTGTATTTTACTGCATGTTGCAGAACTTCCTCTCCACGGTTTTATTTTGGGTTTTTCTGAGAGATAATGGCTCTCTCTCAATCAAACCATAAATTATATTAATTATTCAGATGCTCTGTAAATGTTTTAGGATGAGTTAACAAGGGAAATTTTTCAGAGCGAAACCTGTCTGCAACAGGAGCCAAGTGTGGTAAGGATGAGCATAATAAATGTGACAGAGCAACTCCTTTCCCTTCATGTATTTCCTCGTCTGTTATTTGGCCATGCGCACTGTTTAAATAAAAGAGTGGTTTGTGCTCTATGTAATATTGCTATAACGTCAATGAACTCAGTGAAGTTGCTGAAAATGAACATCAAAGGAGGATTTAGGGTATTCATGAAGCACTTGTATACATTAAACCCTTTTCCAACCCTGTTTATTTTAGCACTGTGATTCTCTCACACCTTCTGTGTGTGAGAGTGTATCTTGGTACTTTTCTGAATATAGCCGTGGATCAAAACTGGAATGAAGCATTCTTTTGTAAGGAGAAACTGATGGGAAACATGGTCATGGATACTGCAGTCAAGCAGTTGTCATTTGTTGAGATTTGCGAATCAACCCAAATGTGAGCTCTATTTCTGATATAGTACAAGCCTCCTGAGACTCCAGACAACTGCTTTAACTCTCTGATTCAGTTTAAAAGATGTAAAATGAGAATAAAAACACCTCCAATCTCTTTCAAAGTTCTACACTGTGAAAATCAAGAAGCATTGTGAGGTGCTCAGTGTGTGTTAAGAACCATATACTCAATTATTTTCATAGATAAAATTTGATGAAAAATATCTCTGAGTTGTGATATGAAGACAAAAACCTCTGGTTTTGCACGGTACCATGTTCCAGGCAAGACTTTTCAAAGAAGGAAATTTTAAAGTAGTTAGAAATGTTATCATTTGAAATTAATTTCTCCTATGAATTAAAGAAAATCTCTTGAGAAAAAGATTTCAGAGAAATTTTCAGATTGGAAATATGAAAATAGAAAAAAGTATCTTTTAAAATTGAAACTAAAATGAAAGTTATGTAAACCTACCTTCCAGTACAAGGTGTTGGTGTTGTATAAAATATCTATTTATTTTTATTAAACCAAAACATTTACACTAAATACTGTTATCATAAAACTTATTGTATTTTCCTAAAATATGAATTCATAAAGAAAATGATAGCTCCTTCCTGCAACCAGCTCTACATTGCTGAACCTGAAATGGCCAGTCCCAGTTACACCACGTTTTCCAGGCAGAAATATTTCTGAATGAAAAAAAAAAATGCAGCCAGCTGCTGTTACAAGGAAAGTATCTACTTTCAGCTCTCTCTAACTCTGGATCTTTTTTTTCACTCAAGTCTTTCACCCTAAGAAATATTGTCATTCTAAAACAAATTTAGATCAGAAATCAGACCACAACAGGCTTTGCAACCCATGCTCGAACCTGGGTGACTCTGCAGGACAGTCAGAGGGCAGGCCATCAATACCAATTCTAGCTGCTGGGATCTCCCCCTCCTACATCCAGTAGTATATGTTCACCCCTAAAAAACCTGGAAAGGTCCCCTAGGCCACAGATAATCTGCCTTAATATATTTTATCTTCTCTGTGGAATATCCATGTAATCAGAGAGAGTTAGAGTCTAGCTCAGCTTTTCTTGCCTCAGCTAGCTTGATCTTTGACCCAAACCCAGAGCATGCCTTCAGCTAGGAGTTAGAGCTCTCCCTGGCCTTGCAAGTGAGTGATTAGAAAATCACTGCAGAAAGTGGTTGGCCCCTTCCTACTTCATTAAAAATAAGGAAGAACCGGGAAGAAGCTGAGAACTGGCTCGTGGCAGGGAGAGGCCATCCTTGTGATGTTTATAGTGCACCCACTGCAACACACTAATAAAGAACCGAAGTAATGACTAGATTTACTGCAGAAAGCAATATTATCAGGGAGTCCAGCGGATCAGTGTTGAAATCCTGGCGGTGGGGAGTGGAAGAGGAGGGAACAGTAACTAAAGCTATCATTTCCCAGACTGTGATAAATGTTTGCTTGCCTCTGCAAGATTTTAATGTCCATATTCTTTCATTTATGTTCATTGCAATGAAAAAAGTTTAAGCTACCAGAGCTATTATTCTGTTACTGGAAAATATGTATTTTGATTTTGACAGGAGGCAGTTCATCACTGAATCAGCCCTGTGGAAGTTGTAGGTGTCCTTTGTTTGCTCACTTACTGCAGCACTAGGTGGGCTGCAAAGACAATGATCTGGCTGGTGACCTTCCTCCCTGTTGAGGTGAAATGAGGTTAAAATGAAGTCCCATATGTCCCATTTGGGAACCAAGCAACTACTCTCAGGGTAACACGCCTATTCAGAGTTGTTTGTTGGATGAATAAATGAAAAAATGGCAATAATTGGTCAGCCCAAAACACACATTTTCCAGTTATTTGAATAAACAAACCAAAATAGTTTGTGCAACTCTTTTTTTCCCAGAAATATTTACTTTATCTTCCATTTTTTAATGAAATGTGGGCACCTTTCAGAACAAGAAATGACCAAGAATTATTTAATTTAAAATTTTGAAAACAAACTTCTTCATACATGCACTTTTTTTTTTTTTTTTTTTTTTGCCAAACTCAGCAGAGACTCACAAATTGCTCTAGTTACCCCAAATTGTCTTTTCTGGTGAATAAACTATTCATCCAAAATTTTTTGTTCTATTTCTATTGCTGGTTCTGCCAAGCCATGAGATGGTAAACCTTCCACCCACTGCTGATGCAGAACTAAATGCTGGCTGTATTGAAGCCAGGAAAAGCATGAAAACCATTTATGGTTTGTTTTTTCTTCAAAGGCAGTTCTTTAAAGATGTCCAGAGAGTTAAAATATTTACAAAGATGCTCAGAGGCAGAATCTGTGGGCAGAGGCCAGAGGTGACAAAATTCACCAATATTGCTAATGCTAATAGCTTTTTTTTTTTTTTAGCTACTGTGCATATACTCTCTCAGGGTTTGCATTTTTGAACAAGAGAAGGAAAATATGACCCCTTCTCCAAAGGGTTTTCAATTCCAAGGAAGGGAAATAGTGTTTCTGCAACATATCACTTCTCTGCTACAGCTACTACAGCCACCCAGAAGTTTCCTGAGAGGAAGTTTTCCTCCTGGAAAGCAATGGTTTCACAAACCCAAAGGGAAATGTTAGGATCTTTGACTTTGACCATGGACACAGGCCTGGTTTTGTGACAGTAACTCTCTGCCACCCATTCTGGCAAGAAGGCAGGCAGGCCTGGGGAGGCACAGAGGGGCCAGGCTCCGTGACTGGGAACCTGGGGAAGGAGTGCATGTGGGAACCTTGCAAAGATAACTCATGAAAGTCAAAACAAACTGTCATTTTGATTCTTTGAAAACTCACTTTTTTTAATTCCCATTCTCATCACCATTCAAAACTTTTTTTCTCTTCTTAGATCCAGATTTTCCCTTGGAAAACAGATTCTGGGTACCACTCAGCCTTAATATCTACAGATGCAGTACCTATTTGTGAGTAGTGATGGCCACCAGTGTACCAGTTCAATCCCACTCCCTCTAAAGAGCAGGCAAAGTGTTTCCCATTTTCAATCAGAGTGTGATTTGCCCCTAAGAAACTGCAGGTATCCAACATTTTGTGAGCCTCTGCCACACATGGTTAAGAGCTGATTCACAGGATCATGTTATAGTATACCCAGCAAGATGTGATAACAGAGGCACAAAATAGTAACTACACCCTGGAGATCTTTATTTCTTTAAACTATATGATTATATTCTATATGACGTATTACAGAAAAGTAAACTTGTGTTAGAGGTAAAGGAAAGCTATTCTAGAGAAGCAATAACATTTCTCTTTAGCATGAGTTGTGTCTATTCACACTTTATGATCTTCCTTCTTAAACTGCATATTTCCATCTGTAAAAAATGTAATCCTGTAAATACAGAATCAGTTTGCAGGTAGGTGAAGTCAAGAGTGCTTGTTTTTCCTTCCCAAGGGCATACAAAGCATTGGCATATTCATCATGTGTCATTTTGTACCATCATATGGTCTAGCTGCCTTGTATTTCCCATTCTTGAAAATTTATTCTTTCTGTAGAGGAAATTTAGACAAAGATGCACCATTTCCACTTCAAAAGCCCTTGATTTCCTTGAAAATAATGTGGCTATTTTTCAGGGAAAAATAACAAAACAAAACTGAGCAATAGCTTAAGGCAGTTTTTCTGCCAAACAGTTATACAGCTGAGAAAACAAAAGCTTGTGCTCTGGTATGATAATGGTGTTGGTTTTCAGTTTGGGAGCAAACTGGGTGATTTTATTATGCACTGATAATGCAGGGACAGCCTGGCCTCTGTTTCTTAGAGGGACTAAAACTCTCATTGAAATTATAGCCAGGGTCAAAAGCCCATTGCTGTGGAAAGATAATCAACTGTCTGTTGTATCACTTTTTACTAAGAGGACAATAAAATGGAAAAGTCTCTTATATCAAGGCCTGGAGTTTAAGTCTGGTGCAGATCCTTACACAAATTGTTAACAAAATGGTACAGAAGTTAAATGCTGAATTAGCTGAAAACAAGAGGATCTGGTGATGCTGCCCAAGAATGGTGCTGAGTTCATGCCTTGTAAACAGGGACAGAGAAGAAGGAATGAGAGGATGCACATCTGAGAGTGTGAATCTGGTCCTCACTGATGAACGAAATAATAAAGGAACCAGTTATTTCTGTCTGTTTCTCTATTTTCAGGCACCTATGGAAACAAGCTTTGAGGAGAATCCAAACTCTGAAAGAGAAAGAGAAAAACATGCACATTTCTCTGTTCATTGTTAGCCAGGACTTTGGGATCCACCAGGGCAGTGCTAAGTCATCTCATTGCCCTAATCCTGAAGAACATACTGGGCACAAACAGGTCAGAGGACACCACCACTTCCTCCAGCTCAGCCACATCCTGTACACTACGTGGAAATAGAAGATGTGGTTCTTGTCTCTCTCCAACCCAGTCCCCTCTCTCTGATCCTTTTGTAAAAAAGAGTCTGGCTTAACTGCCCAACAAAAATGTGCTCTGCTACAGTGTTAGTGTTGCAAGCCCGTGACCAGGAGGCAGCTAGCCCCCACCCCACTCCAGTCCAATGCCACAGTCGGAGCTGGTATAGTTTTGTCAGATCTCAGACAAGCCAGTAAAAATCATCTGTGCTTGAGCTGCTTCAGAAATAGAGCTGCAACACCAAGCATAGGCTTCTCTCCAGTAATATTCTGTGCGTCTCTGCTGTTGTCCTCTGTCCCATTTTGTATGTTTTGTCTTCTTCTGTCCTCAGGAAGTCAGTTTTAAATAAGAGCTCCTGGGCATTAACTACGTCTTTTCCTTTTTTCCTTCAAAATCAGCCATTTTCCTATAAAGCTTTCTACCGCCAATATATAAACAACCCTTCTGCCCCCACAAAAACCTAGGGCTCTCTGTGTGCGTGGACTAATACGTAGGTTACTACAGCATCCCAGTGCTCCACCAATTAATTATTCAGGTTTGGCTTGTGAATAAAGAAAAACAGAAAAGCGAGCTCAGACTGGGGGAAATAAAATAGAGAATACCAATATTTGTGACATTCTTGCATATGAACCAGACCAACTAATAAACAGACAGGTGGAACCATATGATCAATTTATAGAGGTGACAGATAAGGATAGATGTTGCTGCTACAAGGAAACAGCTTCTCGTCATTAAGTAATTGAGATATTCATCACACGGAAACACCTCCTTACCTGGTTGGATCAGGAACTCATTACAAATTGATAATTACATGAGGCTGCATTAAGAGATAGGAGAATACATGTAAGGGCAGCCTCTGTGGTTACATAAAAATATCAGTCTCAGGACTCATTTAAAATACAAGTTTCAGGCACTTCATTCCTAGTGAAATCAACAGATAATATTTCTGTAGTGTCATCAAATACACACTTTACTTGGACTCTAAGTGGTAAATTCTTCAGTATAAAAAAGTGTGGACAAAAACAATCACCAAAGAAAACACCTGAAGAAGATTGAAGTGAAACCACAAAACTGTGATTGCATGGTTGCTATTAAGAATTGCTGGCAGGATTTTGAAACAATGTCATTAAATTCACTAACAGAGTGATATGCTGATACTTACCAAAGGAGTATTTATATTGAAGATTCATTTGAAATAAGAAGTCAGTGTGGTATGTATCTGTGTACAGCCAGCATGCTTACTTCTGAAACACCAGGTTCTCTACTGTGATTACAATTTTCTGAAATGTAATTTTTTTTAATGGAGTATTAACTCAGATTCAGAAAAATGTTTTGTTTTCCTCTGTAGATCCAAAAGAATATGTGAACTACTATGCATCACCTCAAGTGAAGAGTAATCTTCATTCATTCAGCTCAGCTACAGCCAAGCCAGATGCAGTCATTATACCTGCAACCTGATTAGAAAGAATTGCACCAAACTGCATTATTCTTTGACCTTTGAAGAGTTAACTGACTCAATGCACAACTTTTATCAAATAACAAGTCAGGATCTCTTTTTTAACAATCGGAACATATTGCTTCCTTTCCTTTAAGCCAGGTAAGAACCATACAACTGACTGGTGGCAATGCAGCTACTGAGATCAATGTGAGAAACATTTGAACCTATGGGTATATGTTTAGGTATTATTTTTCTATTGAGGGCATGAAAATTGTGTTAATGTTTAGGTGACTGCAGAGCATTCTACAGTATCCTCTCCATGCTGTATTTTCTATTGTAGCCACAACTAAGTAAACCATTAAAAGTGATCCAATTCACTGAACCAAACAATGAAAACCAAAAATTAGAAAAAAGAATGCCTAGGGCAATATGCCTTTTTTCTTTAACTCTCGATCTCTGCTATTTGTGAATAGACAGTTGATTCTTCTAATTCCTGCCTAAGATTCTATTCCTAAATTCTGGATTTCTTAGGACTTCCAGCAGGATAATTTGGGGAAAAAGGTATTTGTGTATTTTTGTGACTGTCAGTCCCTCTAGATTACAGAGATTAGATTGTAAATTAAACATATCCTTCTGGTTAGGGAAAATTGCCTTACCAACACTAAATATAGCATCAGACCAGAACAACTAAGAATGAGATGATTCATTACATTACTCTCACTATCTAAACATGCATCTTTCCTGACTGTTAGCTGATTGGTCACTTATGTTTCCTGAGTCACTTATCATTCTTAGTGATTCTTCTGACTCTGTATTCTGAATTACTACCTCATCAGATTAAACCAGAAGAGAGGAAAATATGTTTTTGGTGAATAATTTAAATAATATGTAGCCAATAATAATGGTGCAATGAATACATCTGGATATGCAGTCCATCAAATCATTCTATTTTTGAAGAGAGGAGTTTTAACTGAAAAATTAAAATCTCCTTAAAAAAGATCCTGAACTGACATCAAAGAAAACACAGTCTCAAGAGGGATAACATGGTCCAGTTCCAATTGTAAGTGTGTATGAGTCATATTTCACATACAGTAAAGCACTTGAGGAAATGCAGAATTGAAAGAGGATGTACATGGGAATAATAGAATATGGCAAAGGTGAAATGTACGTAGAAAGAAATTAGTAGTCTGAATATTAATAAGCAGAAAGAAAGTAAATGGGATAAAGAAGGCAGGTGAAATGCAAGAAAATGGGTTTCAAATAAAGAGGAATGAACAGCAGTGTGTAGCAGGATTCATACAAAGATCTCTCTTTTTTTTTTTTTTTAACTTTAACTGAATCAGTTTTCATATTCTAAAGGGACCCTGGTTGCCACATTAATGTAAATATATGTAAGTACAAACCCACAGTAGCTGAAGCCCTTCTGCTCAGGACCTGAAGTCAGTACTATTCTTGATGAAACAAAGGTTGCATGCCCCAGACTGCCATTTTGAGGAAGGTCATCTACCTCAGCACAGTGCAGAAAGCAGAGCATTTCATGCTTTTCCAAGAACTCTTCCAGTGAAGAGCTTGCCTCACCTTTTTCTGGAGGCCATGCTAGTTGTCTCTGAACCAACAGGGAAGCTCCAGGCAGCCTGCACCATATCTTCAGAAAAAAAGCGCTAGGACTGAGGGTTTACATACATAGCACCAAATTTTGTGGTAGAAACAGGCCCAAACAGCAGATGTGAAGCTAATGACAAGTACCTCGTTCCCTGTTTTTCCAGTTTGCATTATTTGGAATTTAATGATCATTTCATTCACTTTTCTAAACTTAGGTAGTGCTTCTTAATGAAGACTTGGCTGTCCTTACCAGTCTGAGACATCCGAACAAATAACTTCTGTTAACTGAGTGATATTTTTGATTCAGTTGTAGAAGACCAGCCATGGAAAGAAAAAGCATGAAAATCCTGCCCAGGAATTCACTCCTTGTCAGCTCACTCTTGTGTGCACTTGGAACCCCCAGAAGCATCTATGAGTATTCACCAGGTTATGCAAGTGCAGAACAGAAGTGTGCCACATTTCATTTTCACTTTCTGCTGTGGATCCTGATTGTTCGTAATAACTTACTGATGCTCTGCTGATAACATCACAACTCAGAATGCAACTATCTCCTCAGCAATTCAAGAGGCAAAATAATCTGTTGATTTACAGTAAAAATTGGACCTCTAAATTTTGAAACTTTGCTTCCAAGCGGAGTCATGTACTAAGGTTTTGTTTGCAGCTATCACGACTTTTTATTGAGTTTCATTTTCAACTGAACTGTAAATGCAAGTACTTTCTGAATCATACTGTAACATTAGATTCTCTCCAGGACTGTAAAGCTAAGAGCTTTGAAACTGCCATCGTACAGTGAGGCAGAGTGACGTCATTTTCAGCCACAATGTATATCACACAGGGATCTAGTGCAGATATATAAAATAGCCAATAGCTAAGAACATCATTGCTTCTCACTGAAGGATGTTTGGTATCTCATGGACTAAAGCCTTCTAGCCATACGTACTTTTCCTTGTGGCACATATATTTTCCCTTCTCAGCTTACCTTTGAGTCAAAGTACTGGAATTTCATAACAGGAGAGTCCTTTTTGAATGCTTTTTTTGGGTAGCTTATCCTAAAGCCCAAAATTCATTCCTACATATGACCTTTTTTTCCTCATCCATTGCCTAATGCCAAAGAGGGTGCATTCATTCTGTTCAGCAGCTATAAGTAAAGCATTCAAAGATTTTCTGTGGGATAGAAAATCAGAGCTGCACACCACCAAGCACTAAAGATGTTCACATCACTCTCAGTATTAGTGGCTGAGGCAATGCAGAATACAGATGGAGAGCTATGTATGGGCAGGCTCATGCAGACATGTCTCAGAAAGGCTGATATTGGTGCTGGAGGTTCAAAGCACTGAAATGCAGGTGAGGGAATTGTTTTCATATCAGGCTGATTCTGTATGCTCAAGGCTTTTTGAAGTCTGTTGCCCCCTAGCTAGCAAAGGCTCGCTGGCTGCTCGCGGTAGGACTTCATGGTACTGACAGATGAATGTTCACCTCACAAACAAGACTGGAGAAATCCAGGAGGGAGCTAACAAGTCTGTATCTACTGAGCATATCATCACTTCTTGGTGAATATTCACAGTGCAGATTACTCATCTTTGCAGAAAGTGAGGAAAAAATCACTTCTGCTTCCTTTATTTCTATTTGTAATTTGATAGACGTATACTTTTGCATATGATGTATTAAGTTACATACTTCCTGCAAGTATAGCACTATACTGCCCCTTTACTTCTTGGCTTTGTGTGTTCTTGGTTTGTGTCACATGCTCTGTCTGCAAGGAAGTGACTAAGTGAAGCAGAAATATCTGCAGAGAGGAGACACTAGCGCGTCCTTTGGGAACCACTGACCTGCTCAAGCAGAGGAGGTTCAAAAGATGTAATGATATGATATTTGGAGAAGCTGTACTGAGGAGAAGCCAGCCAGGCCTCAGAGATGGTGGACAGAATATTTCCTATGACCCAAAGTGGACCAAACAGTGTTTTCTGCCACTCAAACTGATCACGGACACAGTAGGCAGGAGGAGTAGAACTGTGTATGAACCCTCGCATTTCTGCTCAGTCTTACATAGTTGCTTTGAATTTTCTGTAATTAGAAAAGTTAAATTCTTGTTCTATTCATGTTTTACTGATATTTGTGTAATTTTTAAGTTCTAAAAGCCTATTAGTTTCCTAGGCCATCTCATTAAAGAGAAGATACAGGCACATCGACCTCAAAGCTCTGGCTGATTCAGGGTCTTGACACCAGCACCATTTCACAAAACAAAGAGACTCCGTGCCTTTCAGCAGATTGCCCAGCCTTTCATGTGTCAGACGTTGAGTTAGTGGGTGTTTCCTCTGATACTCACCTCTGTATTCCTAAGGCTACAAGAGCAAGATGTAAAAGCCAACTTGTTCACCAAGAGCATAATTTATTGCTGCCCTGCAATGCCCCCATAAAGGAATCGCCAGCTAACTCATGGAGCTCTCTCAGGGACTGTTCCTGTTGCAAAAGTCATACACCTGCATGCCACAGAGCCAGATTTCTGATTTCTTCCTAACAGTGGTGACATCTGACAAGGGTACTGCACAAGTCAAAGTTTTCTAGGCCAGGCAGAGCATATGTCAAAGGCAGGAGAGAAAGGAACCAGTTTTTCTGGTTTCCAGGCAATTCTGGCCTGCTGGGATGAGCTGTGTGGCATGGTATAACTTAAAAGAAGCCTCAAAACTTATCCAGCCTACGCAAGAGAAGACAACAGCCTATATAAAAATAACAACCTGTATAACTTTTTTCCTGTCAGTTCCATAACCAGCTAGAGATGAACAAAGCTTTGAAGTGAGTCATGTTAGCTCCCTTTTTCTCTCTCTGTCTCTCTCTTTTTAACTGTGAACATTACAAGAAAGCCCAGAAAGCACATCAGTCCAAATTTTAAATCATAATGGTCAGGGTCAAATCATAATTCTTTCGGGAGATTTTAATAAACTGGCAACTGTGTAAGTGAGTAATTCTATTTGCATAACTAGAAATGAACAGGTATCTTGCTCATGTTATTTTGTGGACATTCGCTTTACTGATAAGTTTAATAATAGTAATAGCTCACTTTCAGTTTTCTTTCCAGCACTACAGAGTTTTGCAACATCAGTTCATTCCTGATACTTGCTTAAATGACTAGAGTGAGAATGCACATCAACATCTTTTATATCCAGGTGGCTATTACAAGCTACATTTCCATTATGACTCAACAAAATTAGCATATAGTACACAGTTTTGACTCCTGATTATGTCAAAGGAAGAGCCCAATAGGTCTATAAAAAAGCCTAGAATATGCTGTCCCATTGACACAGTATTCACATTTGGAATTAATAGTACATATCTCTGTAAAACTCTCTTTCTCTCAAAAACTTTGACCCCGCTAGCAAGTTGCCGAGGAGAGTGACACATGCCTAGAAATACAAAGAGACACACTTCATAGTACATTTAAAAGCTATCTTTTTATCTGACAAGTTATTAATAGATGTCAGGAATTTCAGCAACACTTACTCTATCATTATTAATTAGAGCTGTGGGGAAGTACTTGCCTGGCTGGTGAACCCTGTTAAATGTTTCTCACATGAACTGACATTTACTTGCTTGTCATTGTCTGAGATGAAAAACAAATAAACAAACTAACTAACTAATAAAAAGTCAGAGAACTATACTGCATGGAACAATAAACGTTAGCAGGGTCTAAATTGTATCTAATGAGACTTAAAGACTGCAAAAGCTCTCAGTATTTCTCTGCCTTTTTGCCCTGAAGGATTTTAAAGAAGGGTCTTAAAGAAGTTAATTCACCTGCTTCTCAAAGAGTATGTGCAGTACAAGGAAATATTGCTAGCTCCATTTTACAAATACAAAATTCAGGTGTGTACATAGGAAGCAAGCTGTCCAGGGAAGATACAGAAGGAGCCAGTGGCAAAGCTGGAAAAAAAATCAAAATCTTTTGGCTATTATCACATCCATATTTTAGACTCCAGCTCATCCTTCTCACCTGTCTGTGAGAGTGATCTGCATGGCTGGCCATCCTACAAAGCTGCTTAAGTCCATGGGTACTTTCCCAGGGAGACTTTGCATCATGGTCACACTGCAAATTTCGCAAAAGATGCATATTTGTTTCATCGTCAGACACATCAGGAAGAGAAAGGAAGAGTGACAGGGAAGAAAATGTGGACTAATAGTACCCTTTCCTTCTTAACCGTTGATGGCAATTTGTTCTTGGGCACAAGAAGCAGCAGTGAAGAGCAATTTGAAACAATTTGTTTTTTTCAGTGTAGGGTATACTCATGCTTCAGTGTTATTTTTTTCCAGCATATCCAGCTGCAAGAGAGATTTCACTTAATGCTTGTTTTCAACGTAATGTTTATGTTGCAAACATATTTGTCAAGTTTTCAACACTTATCCTGCCTAAAGGGTACTTTGGGCCTAACATTATTCCAACAGCCATGATTTTGATTGATTGCACATCAGAAAGCTTAAGTGTGGAAAACTCCTACACAAAATCACTTTAAAGTACAGAAATTAAAATTTAAAGGCTGCTTCTTTACATGTTACTTGTGTGCCAGAGTAGTCACAGCCCCAGCCTTAAATGTGGGGGCAGCAGGGAGGGAGGGGGACACACCCATTCAGCCCTGTTCCCACAGGACATGTCATAGGATCAAGCTTTACATTAAGTGGTGCTAATCTTTAGCATCTTCAGCGCTCCCAAGGATGTTTGTCAGCAGCCTTCCCTGTACAGCATGGTTTCCACAGTAGGATCTGCTGAGCACTTGGAAAACTCTTTGTATTCTTCTCTGGAGGCTGTTATTTTTAGAGCACTCCTCAGTATATATCCAGGAAGGCTTTAAATCAGTGTTTCTGTTGTCATTGGTGTCATAGCGCAGAAGATGCACTGACTCTGATTTTCAAGATTTATTACAAGAAAAACTCTCAATCCCATTCCTCAGAGATATAGCCCCCTTTTACAGGGCAGTTGAGTTCCTATGACTACACTGGTCTCATTGCCTGTGAAATAGTTTGCTATCTCATGCTCCTTCTCTTAGTTCAACTCAAGGGATGGTCTCCACTCCATCTTTCTTCCTAACCCAGTTTTCCTAAGTATTTACTCTTTTCTTGTCCACATCACGGGCAAAGAAAATAACAAAATACAAAGGAATAACAATTAGCTGGAGAGGAGTACTTAATTCCTCTTTCCTCTTTGTCCTGTATCCCTTTGATAATAGACACATAATAAGATCTGAGTGCTTAAGTCCAGTAAAGAGATTAAACACTTAGCCTTCGTTCGGTTGCCGCTTAACTCTGGAGATAACCTAAATACAGCAGGTCCTTCTTTGTTTGATTTCAAAGTTTTCCAGGATGCTCATTTCTGCTCATGCCCAGAATAGCTCTTGGTATGCACAGGGTGGTATTTAGCTCCAACCTAAGTCCAAACATGATTTAGAAGCTACAAGGAGCAATATATAGGGACTGTGTGCAGGAGGTTTATTCAGAGTCCACCTAACATGCATTGACAGTCTCAGATGCTTTACAAAATGCCTCAGTAGCTACTGGAATACTAAAACAAGGTTGTGACAACCCTTCCATAGAAAGCCATGTGGTAAGAGTGCTCACCAAGGAAGAGGGAAATATAGTTTCAATGCCTTCTCAAGCCTGAAAGGATATCAATCCATGTCTTCTACCTCCCACAATACCTATCAGGCCATGGCCAAGGCTGGGAAGAGAAGAGGCTCTGAAGCTCAAATAGAAGCTGTTCTGCTGCACAGAAAGGAAAGCAAGATTAATGATTTTTGTAGAGAGAAAGACGAGAAAAGAAACTATGACCATCTCTGGTATGTTGTCAATCATTGCCTAGAGCAGAAAAGTACCTTATCTAGTAGGTAAGTTATTCTCTTGCTGTCCAATTTGAAATTATAGCACTGCTACTGTCAGAGGAAGAGTTCCCAGCTAGATGAAAGATATGGGTAGGATTCATCGCATCATCTAAATGGGTGGCAGCTCCAGAGTACAGTTCATCCCATCTACTTTAGATGGTTCTTGTACACAAGGATGAATTTGCTCTCTAGAGGTGCCAATTTCATTCCACTGAAGGAGCTAAGATAAAGAATATTCATCAGCCCAATCAATCTGAAAAGCCAGATAAAGCATTCTAAAGAAAAAAAATAAACTAGAAATGAAGGGGAGAAGAATCTATTGAAATTAATCTGGAGTTTAATTTAGAAACTGCAAACACAGTGTTCCAGTGTCTGTCTTGCTGCGAACAGTTTCCTAATTGGAAGAGCAATTCTCTTGTTTTTTACAGGTTTGTCTATTTAACTTTAAGGCTTAACAGAGACAAACATGACTAAAATAGTTTCAAACAGTCTTTCAACACTACCATTCATTTTAAATATTATTGTTTAATCACTGATTTCCCTGTAGTAATTATGCTATGTTTAGGCTTTGGGGTTTTTAATCAGTGTTTTACTGTGGCTTGGGTGTGATTCCTGCAGAAGTCTTGTAATAACCAAATAACTAGGACAGCCCAGTCTAATAATTTGTGCATGCATATGATTTTCAGGGGGCTTATTAAAGTTATTTTCTCCCTAAAATGTTATCAGCTCAGGAAGCTGAGCTGTTCCAGGCCTATGACTTTTCATTGCAAAATGGTTTTATACAGTTGTATGCAACAGACTGAAGTTGTACTTGTTCATGTCATTTATTCCATTGAACTTCTCTTTTAAAAGGAACCTAGCTACTCTCTATTTTTGCTTAAAAAACAAACAAACAAAATTATGTTGTTCAAATGGCAAATGTTTGCTGAAACCAAAAGCTGGAATATTTGTCTAGACCAAAAACTCTTAGCAGGGCCTGGATACTCTTTAGTTTGACAGAACTTGTTCTCGCATACCTTAAACTTAGGACACCAGGCCTACAGAATTTTCTCCTGTTTTAATAGCATTGTTTCAGGCCCCCAACACAACTAATTTCAGTGATTCTGGGGGTGGAACCCGATCAATTTTACACACCAAGATGGAAGTCAGTCCTTTTGTTCTAATTTCCCTGCAGCATAAAAATAGTGGAAAAGAAAGGAAAGAAAAGAAAAGAAAAAAAGAAACAGAATAGCATGAGTGCAAGTTCCATTACTCAGATTTCTTTGTTCTACTGGAGTAGTCTAAATTTCAAAGCCACCTCCCACACATACACTGAAATATAACATTTTGAAATTCAATACTTCCTCAGATGTTGCACTCAGTCATACAGTTTCTTCCTAGGTAGTCAGTATTTATCAGAACTATATCAGTATTTTTCTTGTCTACTGATTCATCCTGGACACTGAAAGGAAGATCTGATCTACTGTACACCCAGCCAAGAACACAAGCAAAGGGAAAAAAGATAAAGGTATGGGCAGATAAATAAAAGAGAATATCAAATATTACTCAGTTCCTTGGGCCATGATATGCATAGTGTGTCATGACTCTACAGTCATAAATGCCTCTTATTTCTCATTTGAATGATAGTTCTTCTTGGTGTAATTGTAACAAATATAGCCATACTGCAATTAACATTATATTCATTATCTTTTCCAGTGAATTATCTTAGATTTTTTTAAAGTTTCAGAACCCACGCTAGGAAGGCTTTCTTTAGTCATCTAGAGATTCCATAGCGTTAAATTGTCACAAGGCTTTCCCAGTGACACTAAGGATGCAAAGACTTCACCTGCTGCTTGTATACCTTTGTTACTTAGCCTTGATTATTGCAGAAATAACACTTAGTGCTATAAAGTTCAAATAAAGTGTTGCCTCCTAAAGTTCAGCTGCATCCAAATGTTGGTCCATTCATTCTTGTTAAACGGCATTATTAGCTGATGTGGTAGGGGACCTAAGATACTGTCAGGGCTCTGAGGGCATCAACAAGCCTTGGTGGCCCCAACCAACCTCCCTGGGGACCCCCACCTTGGCTCCCTCAGACCATGGTACTCCATGTAAGCTCTGGTCTGTGCCTTAGTCATGGCCAGGTCTCCTACGTGGACCTGGGACCTATGTTGTAGATAGCCCTGCCTCCAGCCTTTGATTCCTGCTGTCCTGACCCACTGACCAGGCTGCTGGCATGCTCTCTGGGTGGATTCTGGATCTACCTGCCCAGCATCCAGGCCTGCCACCGGCCCTGTCTCCTGCTGGGTAGGCCCCATACCCTGCCCATCACTTCACCTCATGTGGGACTGCCAGTGGATCCTATTGCTGTCACCGCCTTGGCCTGGCTCAGACCCTGTGGCTGGCACCTGTTGGTGAGGGCACAGCCCCACTGGTGCCTGCACCTCTGCTGTGGGTGCCCCTGTCCTTGACTTGTTCCCTCATGTTCCTTGTGGAGCAGCCCTGCCTGCACTGCTCCCTGACAGATATCATGGGGCTACTGCTGTTCCTGTCGCTGTCATTTATGATTTACTCCATTTTATTTGGCCTTTCCAATGATACTGCTGTTGGTTCTTTGCCACATGTAACACTATGACTATTGGTTTGGTCTGAGGATATTTCAATATGTAAAGAATAAAGTACAAATTGATATCAGGTGTACTACATTAATAACCCACCTGATTTTGGGAACCTTGCTTCATCGTGCAAATATTATTGGAAATAAAGAATGAATATTATCTTTTAGCAGATTTTTTTTTCTGCAGAAAGATCCATCAAAAATCAGCATTCTGTGTTTAAGAGTATTTTGCTGCCAGGCATATGAAACATTTTGATGTGGCTACAGAATTTTCAAGCAGTGATCCTGCAGAATCTCAAATCCTCTGAAAACTTCATTTCAAATTTTTACATGATCTTGTTTGAAATTATCAAACTTAATGAGGAAAGAAGCAAGGATAATAAATACACAATAGTTCAAGACAGGATAACTAAAAGCTGCTGATACAACATTATATAGCTTCAAGATATTCTTCCCACTCCAGGTCTGGCCAGAAATATCATATTTCACAGGACTTGCATAACAGCAAATGCTTTGTAATGAAAACTGCTCAGGCAGGATCCCCAAACTATTGTGCTTATAGGGCTTCTGGGAATGGATCTGCTTTTCCCAAGTTCTCTCTCTCTCCTTCATAGGTCGGCATGAGGAAGAGCAGAGAGCTTCCTTGGGGAAATTTCTGATTTTCTCTTCCACACCTGGTTTATTAGTTCCCAAATGTGTCCTTGCTTTCTGCAGTTGCAAACAGTGAGTGAATGGTTCCCTGCCTATATGAACAATATTTTTCTCCACTTTTAATCTTCCTTTGTTGTTACAGGACATATTTCTGTTCCTACCAGTAATCCAGAATAAACACTTGGAAAGTAAAACTTGATCCCAAAAACAGCTTTGCAATTTTGGGAATTTTATCCTTGTCTTTCATGCCATTTTAGCAATTATTGTCTTCAAATTATGACCTGATAGCTGCACAAATTCCTGTATTATGCTGTTCAAAACAAGAACTTCCAAACCCTCTGTGCTATAATGACATGTTTTCTGGTGGTTTTGAGATAGATCTTGTTGAAATCGGAATGAAATTTGAGACAAGAATAAAGTAGAATGATGGTCAGGATGCCATGATTTTGAGATCCCCTAATGTGTAACATACAAGGAGTAGTAATGAACGTTTATGCCATGTGAAATCTTTGCTTTAAATGGGCAGTTCAACTGCATCACAAAAGGGGAATGTCAGTAATACATTAAGAATACAAGCATCACTCTTTCTGAAAGTACTCGTCTGACATGAATCCAGGGTAGAATATAAGTGGTCCCATAATAGGGCTATTATTTAACCCAACTTCTGTTTTCCAGTGACATTATAGTCACATAAACTTCTGCTGCCAGATAGGAACTCCTCTTTTCAGCCCTTTTTTGAAGCTCCTGCACAGCAGAGATTTTTCCCCTTATCTGCAGTGAGCCTGACACAAAATAGATGTGTGAAAAGACGCCTTAACTGCAATTTTTAAGAGTCTAGTAGGGTTTCCTTACTTGACCATACACTTTCTGGTGAACAGCTCACTGAAGTTCACTTTTGATTAATGTCACTGTCATTTCTGGGCTCATCTTCATTCATGAGTAATGGCAGAATCTCCTCTCTCCATTTCTACCTTTAGGTAATGGCATGATACCCGTGGTTTGTAGGCAGTGACTTTCATACAGGACCACAGTTGCTTACATTGACAAATGCAACATAATATGCATATCACTTTCTGGTCCTGCGAAGACAAATGAAATAACATAATGGTACTTTGGCATCTGAGAAAGCCTGATGCTATGGTAATGTGCCACATGAAGCATCCCTAGGAAGCCCCCTTCTCTGCAGCAGATGGCAACCAAACAAAGCCTCCAGCAACATGCAGTCTCCACATAAACATTCACTGAAACCTTGAGTGAGCACCCAGCTGCACTGCAAGACTTCAGCTCCACAGTTCACGTGCTCCAAAACAAAACATGTCGTCAAATCTTTGCTGGACAAAGGATGAGTACACAGCATCTGATAGAAGAGAGCCTCAACAGAGCCAGCAAGGTGAATTCTGAAAAGAGGAAGCCACTGCCATTTTCCCTGTTATTATTTTTTCTGCTTTCAGTAAGTAATACCACTCTGAGAATTATAAATACACAGTTGCATAAGGTGCCACTTCAAATCAGTACTTTTTTCTCTGTAAAAAACATGTAATTTCTCTGCCAAAAGGAGATATGAAGACCTTGAATACCTCTTAACCTATATTTAGCAAGCAGCAGTACAGGCTAAAACCCCTGATCACATTTTGTGTTTTACCGGGACCACAGGTGACAAGATACCATTAACTTTTCTCAGCCCTCAGCTGATGCCTCCCAGTTCAGAGCAGCTATATAGTTCATTTATGGATAATGTCCTCCGGGGAAAAAGGAAGCTTTATACTTATACTTTATACTCCTTTCACTGAGACCCAAAAGGATTGCAATACAGTAACCATCCATGTGCGTCTGAACAGCTTGGCTATTCCCAGAGTGCCCTGAACACTGTAAAATGCCTGTGCCCATCCTCAAAGGTCTCCTACTCACTTCAAAAATTATGTTCAAAGCCTAGGCTCTGATGCACCAGAAGTACAGGTCAGCACTCCAGACTAGACTGCAGGCATCCAGGTTGTGCTGTGGGGTTGTAAAGAGGAGCCAGCATACACGGTCTGAACAGGAGCACATCTCACTTCCTCCGTTTATATGAAAATCGAGCAGGTAGGAGAAGAAGAGTCTGCTGTATCACTTCTCACAGGTAGTGAATGATTGCAGACATGCTGTTCACCCTTTTCGCTGTCATACAGAGCCCAGGACAATAACAATGAAATAAGGTACTTATAAGCAGTGATCCTCTCAACTCTTCTACCCCTGGAGGTGTAACAGGCCAAGGCAGTATGTTAAACTGCCTGTAAATTCCCCTTCTAGCGCAGGTCTGCATGAGGCAGTGAGCGCAAGCGCTTACAAAATGTCACAATTTCACACTAGCAAGGTTTCCGGAACCTACATTTTCCCTTGGGGCTTGCTATTTTAAAATGCTTGAAGTGTATTTGTATATGTTTATCCTCTTCATTTTCATGTCAGGGAGACATGTCAACAATTTGCTATGGAGATAGAGGGGATGAGGGGAGTGGGCTGGAAGTACTAAACAATCGCCTGCCATCTTCATCAGCACAATAACATGTCAAACCAGACACACATCTATGGTGCTTACTCTCATGCCAAGACAGAGCTTTACTTTGATCACCTAAAGGTATATATATACATAGGTATAGCTGCGGCTGCACCATCTCATCTTTCAACCTGTTAGGGGATGCCAAATTAGTCAGGCAAACTGTAGAGCAGTTTTGTCACTTGGGAATGGGGCAAAGGTGCTTCTTTGTGCTGCAGATCTGACCCAGAGGTATTCTCAAGGGACTGTTAATGCCAATTGGCAATGTTTTAGAAATAAAGCCTATAATTTATACCCGAATAGTGATGTAGACTAAAAAAATTCTTCCTTTTCATTCTTCTGTAGAGCATGACAAATTTGAACCTCAATGACATCAGGTAGTTTGTTTTCTTAAGCACCACAGACAGCTTCAGGCTTGAGTTGGCTCTGTTCCTCTCTGTAAGTCACTCAGATTTTGGAAGGATTCTTCCAAAGGAATAAGCTTCCAGTTATTATGAAGACAATAGAATGAAAAGTCACCATACAGTTGTGTTCAAAAAGAGTGTTATAAATTTACAACACTCATGTAAAGTACTTTGAAATGCCAAGGTTCAGGAGCAAAAAAACCCATTCTTTCAGTATCTTTAACAAAAAAAAAGGGGAATTGCATTAAGATTCACAGCAGGCTTTCTATTCCTTTAGTTTTTTTACATGAAAGTGTGCTGGAAAATAATGTCAGTGATGGTGTCATTGGCATATAATTTGCAAATGGCTTTGTGAGAGGTTTATTGCATTTGGTATAAGTATTTCTGCACGACCCATGTATTCAATGTGAGAATGAGTGTGCCAGCTCAACAATCTCTATACAAAAATAAGAGTAACAGGCCAATGGTAGTTACTCATATCTTGAAGAGGGCAAAAAGAACATCTTATTTACTCTTAGCATGTCTCATTCACTGCTTTTCATTCTCTGAAAAATTTCTAGCTGAAATCATTGCTTAAATCATGACATTTGTACCCTGCTCTGATACTGAATTTGAAACAAAACAACATAAAAACCTAAATATGATATCCTGATGCAAATTTGCTGGGTACCACTTTTACTTACTGCCCTATCTTGCTATAACTCTTATATGCCTACCAGAAACAGATCCCAAAAGGGTATATGTGAAAGGATCACAATAGATTAGTCAAATCACAGAAGAGCAAAACCGGTCATGTATAAGTATGTGACATCTTTTTCCACTTCCAATAAACATTAAAATAGCAAGCAAGTTTTAACCTATCTTCCTCATTAGCACTGCCCTGGTAGAAGATAGGCTTACAGCTCCATTTTTGGTGGTACCCATATGGTTGCCCAGAATACTGCCCCAAAATGGGATCTAGTTTACCATAATTTGATGACATGATGAAGCAGAGACAACCAACTAGCCAGCAGAATTTAACATTAACTGAAAAGACCTATCTTACTGTCAACTATTTAGTCATGGTTCACCGACATGATACTGGACATAAGTTACTCAGAAGAGTCAGTCATGCAGAGCATCGTGTTAACTAATACAATTTTTGGCATCCGTGTTAAAAGGAAAACTGAAATCTAATCAAGACAAAGCCTACAAAGTCTTTCTCTCATTTCTTTTGTATATGTTGTAATCTTACAGACCCTCCGACACATTCATCTGAGGCCAGCCTAATCAGCACACTGCTGATTACTTTGTGAAAATGTGCAACATATCTGAATGTAAATGAAGGGAAAGAAATTCACTGTATATACTGCAACTTTCTAAAGTTTCAGTTTTGGGAAGAAAAACATCAGTCACAAGCTTTTCCATATTTTGCTGTTTCAATCTTTAGCCTGTTTTCTAAGAAAAAAAACCCCAACTTGTTTTGCTGCACATGTCCCTCCTGCCTGTCCATCCATATATTTCTCTGTCAGTTCTCACCAAAGAACCTTGAAGAAATTATTTCAGAAGAAATAATTTCAATGAAATTTGACAGCAGGGCAAAATTTCAAAGATACCAAATGTCCAAAGCTATTGAATCAGAAAAGATACCTATATGTGTTTGCCCAAAGAAAAGCTGTACTCAAGCACAGCAAGTCCTTGGCTTGCTGGCTGGCAAGCCAGCACATTTACCACTCAGTAACCAGCACATAGATAATTCAGGACTGGACACAGTTTGTCTGAGTTTGTCTCACGCAGAGAGCAAACATGGGAGGGAGCAAGGCAGGCTATTTTAGGGAGCAGATATTGAAATACTAAAGTCCCAGATGTTCATACAGACTTTCTCAACAACAACAACAAAAAAACCCCCAAGTCTTTTAAAGCTTACATTAGTCTTTACATTTACATATGAAAAGTAGTATTCCTAGCTACTAGTTAGAAATGCCTCTACTAATAATAATTCTACTACTAACAACACAGTTTTTATAAAACATTGCCAGCTGGCATTAACAGTCCCTTGAGAATACCTCTGGGTCAGATCTGCAGCACAAAGAAGCACCTTTGCCCCATTCCCAAGTGACAAAACTGCTCTACAGTTTGCCTGACTAATTTGGCATCCCCTAACAGGTTGAAAGATGAGATGGTGCAGCCGCAGCTATACCTATGTATATATATACCTTTAGGTGATCAAAGTAAAGCTCTGTCTTGGCATGAGAGTAAGCACCATAGATGTGTGTCTGGTTTGACATGTTATTGTGCTGATGAAGATGGCAGGCGATTGTTTAGTACTTCCAGCCCACTCCCCTCATCCCCTCTATCTCCATAGCAAATTGTTGACATGTCTCCCTGACATGAAAATGAAGAGGATAAACATATACAAATACACTTCAAGCATTTTAAAATAGCAAGCCCCAAGGGAAAATGTAGGTTCCGGAAACCTTGCTAGTGTGAAATTGTGACATTTTGTAAGCGCTTGCGCTCACTGCCTCATGCAGACCTGCGCTAGAAGGGGAATTTACAGGCAGTTTAACATACTGCCTTGGCCTGTTACACTTCCAAGGTAGAAGGGATCTCCTTTTCCTCCTATATTCTTAGTTATTTTCATTCTAAAAAGAGTTTTGGGGAGATGATTTTATTTTCAGTTCTTCAGACAGAAGTTTTCTCCATACAAATAGAAACAATGAACTGGAGAATGAAGAAGAATTTCAAGAAATAGCATTTCAAATATTAAAGCCTTCATTCATTTTTGCACAAAACATCAGTTAAATGACTGCAATCACTTGAGATAGAATGCTACTTTGAATGATTTCTCTTTAATCTTATTGACTCTTAAGTACACAAATCCACAGAAAAGGGGATACAAAATAAGATTAATATTTTTGCTGTAGTCTGCCAGGTTTTCCTATTTTTTTGACTGAAAAAACTCCTAAATGTAAGGGAAAATGTCAGAGAGCTCTTCCTCCATGTGTTTGCCTGGGACGACCATCTTTCAGTAGGATAGAAGCATCTCTGTAGTTTGGATGTGGGTAGATATACAGAAAGATTATGATTTTCATACCTTTCTATCTTACAGTGGTATTCAAGCCTATGTTGCTGTGTTTCAAAATGCCCCATTATTTGTATTCTGCAAGCAGTAAAAAGCAAAAAGTTTGCATTTATTCCAGGTCAGACTAGACGAAACCTGGAAGAGAAATCTACTTGGAGGCTAATGAACAGACGAGGTACATCAGGCTGAAGATGTCTGTGCTGAGAATACTTTAGACTGGGGGAGCACTGGAGGGAGTGGGAAAGTATCGAATATGCTTGCCCTGTTCTTACTTTTTCCTGGAAATCTACTTGTAGCCGCTAGCAGCAGGATATTGACCCAAACAGTCCCTTGGTCTGCACCAGTGTGGCCCTTCTCACGTTTTTATGTATTCTGACAAACTGATGGATAATTCTTTAGGGAATCATCAATCATCAGATTTTGCCATACCACAGAAAAATGTTTTAGAGCCTCCCGCCATGTCCGGCTGCTGTACAGAGAACCCAACCCTTCCTCCAAGCAATACTCCTTTCAAACCAGACATTTCCTCAATCCACCACAGGTATCAGCAATGCCAGCTGTAATAATGCTTTGATTTTTACATCATCATTGTAACCCCACCATACAAGACCCCACATCTTGTGCTGTGCAATAGTAGCACGTCCACTGTGTCTGGGGCATATGCCCAGCCATCACTAGGAGAGGCTGATTCACAAACCACAATTTGCAGAGTATATTTTCCTATCGGAGCTTCTTTGTATACAGGACATTGTTAACAAGACATGCCAACTACAACACAGCATCACTCTGGGCCTGAGACTCTACAGGGCTACAGATCAGGCTGACTGGTTCTGCCTGGCCCACGAGATAAGCCCTAGCTCTGACAGCATGCCTGAAGTGCTGCATTGGAGAAACCTGAGACGAAACATGAGGAGATGATCAAATAAGGAAGTCTCATGTTTTAAGTGGGTGATGTGACTGTCCCAAGGAAACATCCTCATCCCTGTTTGAAAGCTTGCAAAATTAAAGGGTACAGGGCTCAGAGATCTGACCAGAATCTCACAGCCCGCAACAAGCAGAGCTAGGTAGGACTATATGGATGGCTCTTTGGCAGAGCAGCTGCAGAAGATTTTATATGGCAGGCACAGTGAGTCCACTGTCATGAGGTAGCCACGCTCGGCTGTGTGCCACATACCTATTAGGGCTGGCATTGGCTCTGTTGACTATGAAGGCTCTTTTTCTGGACCTGGGCCATGCCTTAAAACCTCAGTGAAGTTGGGAATAGACCCTGAATCTGGAAACATTTGGTGCAGGGAACTCAATTCATTGATTGCATCTGCACCTATCCTGTTCCCATAACTCATACTGAAGAGATCCCCTTAATAAATGACAGGATCTAAATAACATATTACTACAAGTCCTTAACAACAAGGACCACAAAAAGAGGTGACTTTCTATAGGGATATACTGTAAGTACTCTTTAATCTTTGGCTTACAAATTGCTAAATTCAGAGCCCTTCCTTAGGAAGCATCTGTTTCCTGCTGCCTGATCTGTGCTGAAGCACCTCTACTGAGCCTTTCTTCTCTGCCAATCAACTAATTAATTCATATGATAGGAAACAAATTGATTAAATCTGGAATCCATTTTGCCTAGTGTCTGATCCCTGCACAAGTAACTAACTCTGCTGCCTTTTTCTCTGCTCTTCACAGCCAGGTCTCTATTCCCAGTCTCTCCAGCCCATTAGCCGATTCACTGCTGTGCACAGGCTTTGTCCAGAAGCTGAAGAGTCCAGCACAAAAGTTTCTGCCTTTCTAGGGAGCAAGGTAGAATGAGCAGGGATTCCTCCAAATGGCTTTTACGCGTTGTCTCCTTTCAGGCCCTGCAACTGAGAGCACACACTTGCCATTCTCATTTGGCTTCTCCTATAATAACCTGAAGAAGATGTTTGATGTTCCACTCAGTACTAATTATTACACTGGATATAGTTTTAATTTCTATTAGTGAATCTCTGACACTTTCAAATTATTTTTCATATATTTTAATACTCAGCAGATATTCAACACAGAACAATTAAAATTCCCATCTCACAGATGCAGTCCAAAAAGTCGAATGTCTACTGAAACTTGAGTTCTCTCTTTCTGAGAAACAGAGATTAGATTGACCACACAGCTTGCTGAAGGGTTGCCTTGGCTGCATGATTCTTTAGGACAGCAACCTGCAGAGGATAATTATGGCAGAGCTTTGGTCAGAGCCACTCCAGGATATTATTCTGTGACTACCCAGCAGGAATCCAGTTAATACTGAGGAAGGACATAGCCACATGACTGAATTTTCTAGTACTGTTTTTGGCAAACGAAAATTGAAATGTACTGCAATTCAGCAGAATGCAAATAAATAACAGCAAAGGAGTTGCTGCAGCCATAATTGGCTAAGGACTCAAAAAAGCGAGGTTTGAGGAGAGTTCTCACTTATTAGAGCAACTTATGTTGTTGAGAAGAATGGAATGATTTTTGAGGTAAAAGACTCTTTATCAGCCTAATGCTGACAAGAAGCATCACAATCCATAGAGCAAACAACAGTACAATAAAGGGGCCTGCTGAGATGACCTTCCTTTCTCTGAGGTAATGCTCTGCTCTCTCCTCTCCACCCCATCCTGATTAAGGATTGTAGGTCAGACCCACAAGAGGTCTGGTCGTTGTCTTGGGACTGCCACATCAGTTCTGCTCTCAGCAGACCTTGTGGTCACAATTGTGAAGGCAGAAGGGAGGTCCCATGGGCATGCCAGAAGCAAATGAAAAGTATACTGAGGTACAGGAGCCCGGGTCTTTCCCCAGTCTTGGTCTCTCACAGTGCTGGTCTAACCCTCTGATGCCAACAGAGACAGGGATCCTGTATTGTCCCCATGTGAGCTTTGGCGAGAGACTGCTCTAAAGGCATGGCTACAGGGTAGCAAGCGGCAGGAGCAAGGGTGATTCACAGAAGCTTTTGAGGTGAGATTGCAGGAGTGATGTCAAGAAGGGAGCTGAAAGGCATTTTTAGTCAGGCAAAAGAAACTTCTAGATACAGCTACATATTTTCTCTGTCTCCCCTCATTCCCATTTCAGTTGGAGTCAGGCTGCAAAGAGGGGGGAAAGTTATGTGGCTGAAGCAGTGGGTGGCATGGCAAAAACAAGTCAAGGAAGGCATCAAAAGGCCCTTCAAGACTGGCTGCCTGGTGCTGTGCATGTGTCAGTCAAGCGTCTATGTCTATGCAGGTGAGTCAGCATAAGCTGCCTCTTGCTTTTGACTGGAAATGTATTACCATCTTGAAAGAAAAATAGTTCTCTCTGCCTCTCCTTGTCTGTCCTCATATTAGAAATCACATATTCTCTCCCTGATTTTAGTCAAAATTGACTTTAGTCTGGTCAGGCATGCATGAAATTAGTTTTCCTTTATTTAGTTAAAAAAAAAGGAAAAATTCAATATGTCCCAAAAGATTAACAGCTACTTCCTTGATATACTGGGGGGGGGGGGGGGGGTGTTAAATTTCATTAATTAAATCCTTTTCTCATAAAAGCACCAGTTACCAAAAGAAATTTTTTTGCATGACTTTCTATCCCAAGGAAATAATATACCTTCACAAAATAATTTTCTCACAAAGAGCTATGTATTTGCCCTGAATAATAAAACGGTCATAAAAGGCTTTGGAGAAAGTCCCCTGCAAAAGAAGGGTTAAGAAATCTCAATTATACAAGTTGCTCAATACTCTTCCTCCAATACAGTTTCGGCACAGTACCTGCCATGGCACAGTACTGCCCTAGCAATTTGAAAGACTGTCACTCCTGCTGCACACCCCTCTAAGTTCTTGTCCTAGACACACATGCATGCAGCTTTTGAGCTCTTGTTTCCAGTGTCTGCCTGGCTGAGTTCTAGAAAACAAAATATAAACCTCAGAGTTAGAATTTATTTTGGTTCTAAGTTTGTAAGAAAGGGTACGAAGTGTTACTGCAAGCATTTTTGTAGCCGGAAGGGAATACTCAGATGTCCTTATGGGTTGTTACTATCCTTAGTCAGGAACATAGAGTCAAGTCAGCAGCAGACACTCAGCTTGAGTTTGTCATTTTTTGGAGTGGCAGTAAAGGACAACTCACTTTTACTTTTCGATTTTTATTAGGGCTTGTGTACTTGTCACAAATTCATATGCTCTATTGTCCTAATGGCTCTGAGAAGACACAAACCTGTCTGACAAACAGAAAAAGGAGAGTGATGCTGTTCATGTTTATAAGAAATCCCACCTCTCTTACGGAGTTTTCTTCCTTGGTGCTCATGACTAGCTTTCACCTTGTCTCAGACTTGGGAACTCAGCAGTTAAATCAGCTTCTTTTCACACCTTTATAATAAAACACAATCAAAGGCCTAGGACCTCTGCCCTGGAGGCAGAGAGGGTGACTGGCATGCAGTGAAATAGTTGTTCTTTTTCTCTAATACGTTATGTCACTAATTATTCTTGTCCCTTCAAATGGGTCCTCATTTTCTTGGTAAGTTTTAATTACTATAATCTAAACCTCAGTTTCTTTTGTCATCCTAGCTACCTGCAGTAGATAAGTTGTCTGCTGAGGTATTTCATGTGTGTGGGCAGGACTGACTCCCTATGCAGGCTAAAAATATTTGTTCTCTTAATGCCATGGTAGGTTCTATCCTTAAGAGGATTAATTAAACCATGACTGTGAATGTACAGATATCATGGTCACCAACCAGACAGCATACACACACACACGCACACACACACACACACAGAGCACAGCAAGAGGAATTAATGTTTCAATGCAGAGAACTCTGTTACTTTTCTACCAGTGAACCTCTCCATCTGGGCCTTGTTTGGGTAGGCTCTGAAGAGGATGCATGCTCACAGGAGCAAGGGACCTCATCCCAACTTCAGGGCCTTCAAACGGGATTTGAGTCCTAGCACATAGGAGACAGCATGGAGAGCTCCAGATCTCTTCTCCTTCCTCTACACACACCCAGAGGGTGCTGAGAGAAGCCTGTCAGGAATTCCCCAAACTCAACCTACAGGAGGCTGCTTCACATATGGCAGGATTAACCCATACCTCACAGAGGACTACCACAGATGACTTTGCAAGACAGTTGCTGCAGGACTAAGGATGCCACCACTGTTCCCTGAGGAACATTGTGTCTGTGTCATCTTACTCTAGGTTTTATCTAAATGGCACAACGTGACAGCATGTTAATAGGAACAATAGATTTTTTTGTAGTGGCCATGAAACAGCAGACTAGCCAGAACAAAGCAAAGAATAAGGTTGGTTCACTGCTTAAAGGTCAGCATGGGAGCATTTTATTTCATTTGAATGAGTTTGCAGTCCACAAGTTACATTTTGCAATTTAGAATCTAAAATGGTTTTAAAATATGTCCAGAGCTGATCAGCCATTTTCCCAGCTAAGTTCAGGGCTCCTCACTCCAGGGGAAGCCAGGATCATCAGGTTCTAATGATATCAAGGAGAACTGTTGGTGTAACTTAAGAAGATTCCCTTCTCTTAAAAAGCTGAAGCTGCAACAACAAAAATAGGTCCTGAATCTATCGTAGGACAAAACATTAAGGGATAAATTGCTCTTCACAGTAATTCCACTGGCTTCACTGAAATTATACTAACTGGAATTTTATGACGTCTCTATCAAACTTTTTTGTCTTGCTAGAAAAGGAAGTGTGGGGAGTGGGATCAGGCTTTTAGCATTTGAAATTTCTGGGATTTGTTAGTACAGGGGTAGGCACCATTCATTGTTTGGCTGATAACAACATTTTCAGGAGAACTCAGGGGGTTCATTGCCTAAATCCTAGGTGCCCTGAGGCTGAGGGGAATCATGTCCTATATTTCCATTTCCTTCCTCATTTCCTGGGCAAAGACAAGCATGCAAGCAGGGGATCTTCAGAGGCCAAGTTGAAGTGCATCTAAATTATTCAGGAATGAAGTTCAGAAAAAAGGGATAAGGCTTATACTCCCAACTGTCTATACTTGCCACTGACACAGCCACTCCCCTCGGAGTTAAGTACCTAACCCTACTCCTTCTGTCAGCACATCACCACAGAGAGAACGGCTCTACAGCTACCAGTGGTTGAGTGGTCCCCAACCTGTGGTTTGCAGTCAGCATTCTACCAGTGTTGCCTGCTTCTCCTGAGTGGTACTGCTCTTACTGTCCTGACTGACAGCCAAGTAGGATACAGTACTATTTTGTATTACTGACTAGGGATTGGTGAAGGTTGAGATCCACTGGTGCACAGCAAGTATTTGGAAGGTACAAAGTTATGTTCTACATGATTCAGGAAAAAATATGCACCAGCTGAGTACCTTACCTCCCAGCTACTGCTTATTCTAGGAGATAGGAACAGTGCCAAAAGATCAGTAGAAGGAGAAAGGGAGGAGAGGGAGAGAGAATGGTTTTTCTCTACTACACAAATAACAATAGACTTGTAATTAAAACACAGTTCATAAAGAAGCTTCTTGACTTTAGGTAAAGCAGGAAGCTAATTCCAAATCCTTCATGTCCATGAAGTGCCTCTGCCACTGGAACAATGGCCATGTCTTGTCCCTCTCAGAAGATGCCTACAGCACCTATGATGTTGCTAAGGCAGGCCAAGGGATGCCCGCTCTGACAACTGTGCTCCAAGGCGAGCTCGTGCCAACATAAGCTAGCATTCCTAACATCCTATCAGGTAGGGAGTGAGATTGGTGTTGAAACAGTATAGAGAGCTTAGACATTTAAAGGATTAAACTACCACTAATGATGTGTGTGGGCCCCTAAGTAGCATGAACCATTTGCATTTGATTCTCGCATATCACTATGAAATTTAGAATATGCCTACATGGCATGAGGATGTCTTTCCAGAAGATTAAATTAACCCTTAGGTGATTTGCTAACACATCTTTCCAATATCTATTTGTCTGCTATCACCACAGAACACTGTATTCTTAAGCATTTCATAGGAAGACAGTGAGGAATATTATCTCCTATAATTTAGAGACTCTTTTGTCTGTATGGCAAGTTCTGTGCATCTACACCACTGGCTGTGCTATCCCAGTATCCGTACAGCATAGCCACTTCCCATGTCAAGGGAAATTTGAGTTCAGGCATCTAATGCAATACATCAGCCCTTGCCACATGTGACACTGAGCTTTTTTTAGGACTTAAGGGCAACTTGTGTGCTTGGTGCCAACCATGTGATGCCACCATAAAAAATGATGGGGGTGGGACATGGGCTGGACTATCTGATTTATCCACATAATCTTGCCTTCCTGCCTTTCTGCTCAGTTGTAGTCCACAGAGTTCATGTATACCTCAGCAGGCCATATGACAAGTCTGGCTTAAGCACAGTACTCAGGAATTTAACTTAGCTTGCCACTGGCTCTTGCTGTGCCACTCTTGATAATGTCCCAGATAGTCAGTGTCAAGCTGGTGCGGCTGAGTTTACTGTACACTGTGGTGGCAGCATTGTTGATACACTAGAGATATCTGAGCAAATGGATTTTCTGCTAAGTTAGTTTTGACTGGGAATTGGGTTTCAGTTAATTGAAGACAAACTAGAGAAAAGAGAAGTGAAATTTTTATAAAGCAATTTAGCCATGTAGATTTAAGCTGTGGATTACATCTCCCAACAAATAAAAAGGGGAAGAGGCTTAAAAAAAATTCTCTTATCATTTTTGTCAGTGCTTATGTTATTGTTCTCTGTATAACTGGGGTGTAGGCTTATAAATCACAACTAGCTGTGTGAATCTATCACACCACCTATTTTTTACCATATAAGACAGCAGGATAGTGTCAAAGGGTTTCAGCAGAAAATATGAAATAAGAGAACAGAAGCAGATGTCAATAATCTCAGCAAAAACAGATGAGAGTAAGACCATATCCAGAAGCATTATACAAAGAATACAATTTCTAGTTTTATAAAATAGGCATGAGTTCTATCTTGCTCTGCCCACATTAAAAAGGCAATAGCCACATTAGTCATAAAAAATTCTATATAAAGAGGCAAAATTATTTTCTCATTCCCATTTGCAATGTACACACCCATGAATAAAATGAATTCTATCCATTCTACCCCTTTTTGCTTAGCATCTGTAGTTCATATGCAATTATTCGTCCACTAAGATTTCTTAAACTTCTGGAGATTTAGTGCTTTCCAGAACACATTTCTTCAATGTAGGCCATATGTGTGTAACACTGAAAATAAAAATTTTGTCTCAGAAGTACCTGGAGTCATTTTTTTATCTTGTTTCACTATTTTATAACAAAATGGCGATTTATCTATATGTTTCATGAGACACTGTGGAAAGACAGAGGCCCATGAACTAAAACAGCCAACAATACAGTATTTAGTGCACTAGCTCCAGATATGTATGATGGTGGTCTCTACATTTTCTCTAACCAAAGCATCTTTACAGCTCGATAACTCAGCTGTTATTTGTATAGTAAATGGAGATAAATAAGCATCTCTGGGGTGTAATTCAGCTGATCTGCTTGAGACATTTATATTTAGTAAGCAGAGTTAAGGTTTAGTTTACCCCTACTTAGGCTGAAAATCAGACCTGGTCTTAATCAGAACTAAGGATCCCACATTCCCGGTCTCATCTCTGTTGGTTACCCTGGAATCATTTTCTCTCCTGTATCCCATAAAACCTCATCCTGACCCTGAGAAACTTTTCTGAATTTGGCAAATTGGTGTTTTCAAATAAAAGGTAAGACAGTGTTAAAAAATTCCCCAGTAGGCTGAATTCCCTATTCTTCAACACATGACAGGCACCTGGCTACACTGATGAGTCCAGAGCATCACTTGGACCTCTATGCACTGCTGCAGGCTGAAGAGTAATTGATGTCAACATCTTCTTGCTGCTTTCCCAAAGCAGTAAACAACAGGTAAGCTCAGTGATGCTTAACCGAGACAAATGTGAAAGACACACTTAAAAGAGAAGATCTCAAGAAGCACATGCTTCAACGTATTCTCATGTATTCCAATGTCTCATCCAGATAGCACTAAAAGAGACCACTCCCCTCCCTTGCCTCTGACGCTCATTTGAACTATTCACAACTCTTGAGCCTGTCAAAGTGGTATGAAAAGGCCATGAAGAGAGGCACTCTCAAAAGCAATCACACTTCTGTATCTGGTCACAGCTGGGAGCCCTGAGAGAACAACCTTTCTTACAGTATCCTAGCAACTTCAAATGGAGTGTGCTTATGTGCGAGGAAGAAGAGGTAGGAGAGGGAACCATGTGTGACTGTTTGAAAACATTTGTATAAATATGTTCACTTCAAGTTTGTTTCTACAAGTGACATGAATGGTGACAGGATGGATTGCTTTGTACTTTTTTCCAGTACAGCTTTGGTTTTGTATGAAAACACCAATTTACAAATTTTAGGCCATTTTAGTAGCATCAGAAATGACAGTTTAAGACAAAAAAGATGCAGAATAATTACTTTCCTCAAATTTCATTCTAACACTCAAATCCCAGTTGCACTGCGCTTATCTACCATTACATCTGCATGTTATTATGAGACATTAGTAGCAATGGTGAAATAGTTTAGGCCTTTTATAAAGACTTTTTGTGATGTAGTGGAAAAGAAAAGCAAAAAATGTTGAATATGCACAATATCCTTGACAAAATTCTCAGAGGAAGAGAATGCTGTCTGCAGCTGGCAAAATGTATGTTTATTTGTTAGGTAAGATGTGGTTTTACTTCTGTTTAAACCTGTTTTTAAGACTCTAAATCCATCTGACAGTCTAAATCCATTTTTGAGAGTCTAAATTTGACAATATTCTCCTTTTAGCACAAATTATTATAAATAATGACAACTGAAAATTTAACTAATTGCATCGAAAAATAAGGTGCCATATACAGACCACTGCTACTTTCAGAGCTAAAAAAGTTGCACTGAAACATATCTAACATAATAAAGGAAAAACAAAAGTTTTTACAAGACAGGAATACTGGAAACTGATTGTAGTTTCACAGCATTGTTTTCCTTAATCAGCAAACTTCCTGCTGATATAGGAACACAATACGTTCAGATTCTAGAAATGAACAGGAGACTAAAACATATGGAGATTATAAATCACAAAAGCAATTATGTGGATAGTGTTGGAATGTTACAATAGCTTCTCTTTAATGATCTCATAGCACTGAAACCGTAAGAACACACACAAAAACATACATATGCTAACTTTCAAACACAGAACAAAGCAAAATCTTTCTGTGAGGAAAAGCTGCCACACGTCGCCTGGGATATGGTTTAACTCCTTGTTCTCCTAGGCTCTCTGCGAGTTTTCCTCTCAGCTCAGACTACATTTCCCATGATATGTTCTCTTGGCAGAAGGAGGTAGTACATTATAGGAGACAATAAAGCCTCTGAAATGTCAGGGAATGCCATAGAAGAATGGGAAGTTTGACACAACTGATTTCCAACTTTCCAATTTCAAACTGAAGCATTGCAATAGTTTATCCAAACTGAAACGTTTCAAACTTTGCTTGAATATTTTAATTTTGAATCATCTGAAGAAAAAACTCCTACATTTTCCTTTAAAAGAAGGTACTTTTCTTCAGAATGTGGATGTAGTAAAAAATATATATATATATATATATTCTTCCACCAAAAAAAAGAATGTCCTCAAACTAGGTCTCCACTTGGTGTATTAGCCACAGGATTTGTGTTAGCTTACAGGATCTGAAGATTTGGGCTTCTCTCTACAGAACGGATCTCATTTGTATGCTGTATGCTTGTTCCACACACGTAGGAGATCTGCAAATCTGGTAGTACTGGAGAATTTACCCAGGCAAGCTCAGCTTTTTATTTTCTGTTGAAGTTGAGAATTCTTCCATGTAGACTACTGGGCACATTAAAGCATAGGACTCAAATACTTTATATGAGATTCTGAGACCCATTTTCAACCTTACACATGCACTGAACTCTAAATGAACTTACACAAAAATAGCAAGTAAAATCTGACCACAGTGAGTAAGTAGCTATGACAGTATATCCTAGACCGCCATGTTGGTCTTCAGAACCTCTTTATTCAGAGACTCACATTGGCCCTGCATTTTACCTCTCCTTTCTTGAAACATGCAGAAACACAATGTCACCCATACACAAAAGCCTGAAAACTCACTATGTGAATAAATGCAACCCAGAGCTCTCAAAAGTAAGGAGCATAATATAAAAGCTCTACGTATTGTAAACCTATGCATAAATGGAACAATAACACTAACATATCTCTCACAGTTACCTAAGAAACCCAGTATTGGCTCAAGTCAGTAGGCAATATGACCAGTTTATATACAGAAGGATTTAGTAGGCTCAGATGATGACAATGCATTCTTGAAATGCTTAATCATTTTTATCTAGAAATGCTTACATAGGAGAAATGGCTAGCTAATAACAGCACTTCTCTCCAGTTTCCTCCTTGAACAGACAAAATCATGTGCCAGTTTATTGAGAATTGACTTTTTTATCCACTGTGAAGTTACACATCTTCTTATTCAATTATTTCTAGTTTGTATGTATTCAATTTTCTTTTCTAATTTACAGCTCCAAGATTCAAACTGAGTCCTTGTGATCATGCAGTTCTTTGCTTGTAAAAATGGTACTGCAGACTGAATGCACTGTCAGCAGCCCTACTAGCTCTATACAGGTCCTTAAAATCATTGCCTGCAACCTGCTTGTCTTAAAGATTAACAGATGTGTTACACATTGTGATGAAATACAGGTTTGGATAACACCTTATCCACAATTCATTCACTCTAATCTGTGTTATCTCAGCTCATGAAAAAGAAGCAGAGGAAAAAAATATTTCTTTTCCTAAATACATCAGGTTTGACCTTAATCACATACACATAGTAGGTGTAGACAAGAGCATTTTTTATATAACCAATTTTCTGAAAAAATAGAGCTTAATATTTTGAATATTTCTGTATTATGATGCACATTTTACTATTTTTCACATTGTATGTTTGTGATGAGGTTTACCTAACATAACTTCAGACATCTAACTTTCAGACTGGTTACCTTGGCTTCCTTCGCAGTCAACCGATAGAAGAATACTTGCCATAAGCAGCACATCTGACCTATCTTATGTACCTGTCTGGGCTTTGGAAGAATTTCATGGCAGAGGTTCCTCTTTCCACTGATTAGAAAGGCAGTCTAAAATGACTTTCAGCTGCCCAAGTTTTGACACATCAGTCTCACTTCAGGTTTACAAGTCCAATATTTTCTTTTTGATTTAAAATTGGTTGTGATATACAGATGAATATAATAAAGTAGCCATCATTAGTCTGAGTGAAAAGAATTGTTTGTGTTTTCTTTGGAAAATTTTACAAATGCAAATACAGTAGATACACTATTTCTCCCACTCGGAGGTTGTTTTACTCTTTCCTCAATATGCTATTAGAAACCACAGCTGACAATGATCCTGTTTCCAAGTACTTCACATATACCCACATATGAATTTTTTCAATGCACATATATCACTATTGATGTAACATAAATGCACATAAATCACTTATCAATTTTAAGTAATAGTCATTAAAGGTCTTGTTTATGTCTTCCTCTCTCTTTCTCCTATAGCCACATACTAAGCTGGGTTTTTTCTTCTTTTTTTCTGTGCTTTTTTATCTTATATGGATGCAAAAGCAATCTATAGATTATTATAATTCCTCAAATCCAAAAGCCAATCTATATTTTTTATTTTGCTATTTTTTCAGGTTACCTTTATTCACTTTAATTGATACAAATGATTGCCTATGTAGCTTTGCTGATGAAGAGTTTTTTTTTTCTCTCAGGCTAATGTTGCTACTGGCAGTCTGCTGTCTCATAATTAATGAAACATATACACTCCTCTTTTATGTATTCTGTCTTGATCCTAATCATTCATATTTGATGTTACAAACACTTGACTTCTTATGAATTCTTATTTCATCTGACCCATACCCATAAACCATCAACTGTTTGTCTGACTGGGACCTGGAAGGCTCTTATGCAATAATGTTTCTCCAAGTTGCACTAGAATCTAATGCTATTTAGCTCACTAAACAGACATAAATGGTCATTGTTCAAATTCCTGTCTTATATTCCTTGAAGATTAATACTCAATTTAATCTAACTTTTCCCTTTTGATTTCAATTTAATCCTCAGTATACCTTCTTATTCCACAAATGGCAAGAAAAGTCATGGAAACTGTCAAAGTCTCCTTTTTTTGTCCTTGTTTATGCTCTGATTTTTTTTTTGCTATAGCATTCTTTGTTGGTTTCCTCCCACTGAGAATTAACCATTTACAATCAGTTGGGTTTCCATAAAGCAGTAACTTGGCTTAATTTACGTGGAATAAGCATGAACCACTACAAGAATTTTCTTATTTACTAACAGTAAGTATATTACAACCACACAAGAGTTAAATGACTTTTATAACCACAATTCCAAAAGCACGAAATAGGATAAATCTGGTTTTTGAATATCTTTTATAACATTTGAGAAAGAGTTGAAATTTCCATTGTTATTGAAAAAAGCTAAAAATAAAACCCTTAAAAAGCAGGGAGAGCAGGATGGGAGTTAACAGCAATCAATATAAACAAGAAGTTCTGGAAAAATGAAGAAAAGTGTGGATGAAAGAAAAGTGATAGAATTATAAATAATGATGGGAACAGTATAATCAGGATTACCAAGCACATTCAAACAAAATGCTTTTGAAAACAGCTCAGTATTAGGTCAGACAATTGAAATCAAAGAGCAGGCCACATCTGTAAGAAGGATGACTGTATCTTGTACAGTAATGATTCTCAAAAGGGGACTTGACAACTGAGCATGAATTATGCAAAGCTGTGGGTAAAAGGTGACCATAATTATTGAGTCTATAAACAGAACAGAGAGGAGGAGGAGGAGGAAGAAAGCTATATTACGAGTTTCCACTGTAGCGTAGTTGTGGTTGCTATGCTGTTGACATAATGAAGAAGGTACAGGTTTGAGGGCTAAAGAAAACATCATACAGTGAGAGACAGAAGAAGGTCAATCTGTTTAGTTTACCAAAAAAGAAATCAAAAGGTACTTGATTTCATCATAGAATTTCCTGGATGAGAAAAGACATTGGGTTTAAAAAGTCTTTGTAGTCAAGAGAAATGCATAGCAAGAAACCCTGGCTGGAAGCTAAAGCCAGACAGTCCCCAGTCTCTAAGAAATAGTTCTTATTAAGAGTGCAAGGGAGTAGTTATTAAAATAAACTTCAAAATTTCATTTTCAAGTCAAGACTGGATACCTTTCTTTAAGACACGCTTAAACCAAATAAGGTATTTATAGAATATAATTGTAACAACAATTGGATCCTAAGACCAGTGTTATCCTGGAAAATAACATTGTCCTCTGTAGCCTCAGAAAAAAAGATCTGTGAGCTGCAGAAGCTGCTAAGCCATGTCAGAATAGAAATACCTGATTAAACTATGCTCTGATGACTCGTAACTTCACATCCTGGCTAGAACAAGCATGGCTGCAGCACACTACGAGGCAATTTGATCTTGTTCTTGTATTCTCAGAATACTTCAGTTCCCAAGCTTGCTCCTGCGGCTGAAGTAAGGTTTTAATTAAAGCAGTCTTCTTCTGAACTCATAATATTATTTCAAGTTGGAAAGTGTCTACCAGGATCTCAGTACACGTTAGGACTGACTGCAATGTGGTTTTTCCCTTCCCTAGAGATTTTTGACTTTTCAGAAAATGCCTTGTGAATTAGAACAAAAAAAATATATATATAAAAGTCACAAATCACAAGCTTGACCCTTTTAAATCATGACAAATAACTGTTTCTATTATTTCCATTTTCCTTTCAACCTTTCAAGGTATTTTTAGATTGATTAACTTCTGATTTCTGTGTGACAAGACAATTTCAAAGGTAAAAAAAGATGTTTTGGAGAAGTCAAAAAGTGGTGTTTAGAAACCAAGAGCAATGGTTTGGGAACTTTTTCCAGTGCTGAAAGAGAATGTTATTCTAAAGTACCTTTGCATAGCTTCAACAATGGAACTTTTTTTTTTGCAAAAAGCAGTTCTTTGAAGAAAATGCCTGATCACTTCTAAAATGTATATCACTGCTGGAGCACACACCTAATACAATGTGTACTACACAGACAAAGAGGATTTAGGAGGATCTACTTATTTGTTTTCAAATGACTGAAAATACATTTTCATTCTCTCTTCGGGGTGATTTTCGGTTGTCACAGCATTTTAATTTTTCAAAAGAGTATGAATTATCAACAAATCATGATGAGGATGATGGCAAGCACTGGCAAGCACTTACTTTAAAAGTCTGTTTCACAGACAGTAGAGAGAGGAGTGGGTTAAGACTTTTGAATTCTATTGCACTCAACAGCTGCTATTTAGGCTGCCAATCTTTAACTAAGAGGGGAGCACTGCTGGAGGAAGTCAGGTGAATTGCAAAAACCATGAAAGAACTGACCAAATGAACTTGCCATAAAGTGCATTATCCATTTCCAAGCAATCCACAGTCTTTTAATTAGATAAGCTTTTCAGTTTGGGAAAAGCTTTTACTGAAATCTCATTAATGTGGAGAAACTAATCCACTCTCATAGCTACACTCACTCCGAGAGTTTTACCATTAAACAATTTAGCATGAAATCATTTGCCAGTCCTCAAATCTTACCTGAAAAGCATGTGTAGCACAAAACTTTTCCAACTTGTTGCAAACATCTATCTCTTGTTCCAGTCAATGTAGCAAAAGATAAGCAGTTATATCTACACACGGTGGTGTAGTTGGCACATAACATATCTAGCTTCAGCAATATAATGTTTATCTTCCTTCTAATTGAGCATTGGAAAATTAACAAAAAAATTTACTCATTTCTTATTTACCAAAGAGATGAGATTATCCACTTCTAAATTCAGCGCTACACCATCACTAAAAAATGACAAATAAGCCACAATAAGCCACAACCAGTTAAGAAAATAATTATGTGTTGTTCTTCTCACTCATTAGATGGGACAGATAGAGAAAGGAAGACATAAAAAATGAAGACCTCATTGCTTCCTAGAGTACCATTTTAGCCCTTTTCCGATAGAGAAGAAGCAAATTATTTTTGTTTTCATATCCAAGGATAGATAAAAGCGTAACTCATCTTTCTTCATGACATAACCTCATCATCCTTGACTGTGGGGAGCCCTGGCAAGAAGTAACAATTGTGGTGGTATCTTAACATTTGCTTTAATTGAACTCTTTCCCAAAGACAGGATTTTGTTTTCATTCTAAGCAGGTACTGTTTCAGGTAGAAGGTTCAGCAGACAGCAAAATGCAGCCAGCACACTCATAAAATAGATCCTGTCAGATAACTACAGCTTCCTTAAAAAAAGCAAGCAAGCAATTTGATTGCGTGAATAACACAAAGCAACAAAACACACTGTCCAGCTCTAAGAGTTTCTATCATCATCCTGACATTTGGGCTGTTTTAGTTCCTAAACTTTTCCTTTTATCATCTTCAATTCCATGCAAATTTAAATTGCTTTTAATCCAGTTTTGATGAACAGATCACACTCAAGCATAGAATGGTGTAGTCCAGGAATTGTTATTCTCACTGCTGTCTATAACTATCTGAATAATTCCTTGGAAAATTAAGAGATGTTTTGCCAGCTGATCATGCCCTATGAATGGATGGGCATCAGTGTCTCTCAACTACAGATAAATTTCAAAATTAGCCCTCTTCATCATATTTTAGTATGAATCTATCGATAAAGTGTTTTGATTGCCACTAAGAATACACAGGAAAATGCCTCTCTGAACAAAAGACATGACATGCAATCGTTTATATCAATGAAATATTTTAAATTAATTTTAAAGTGTCTCTAGACAATCTTTTCATAGAAACAGTTTCTACCATATGTGACAAATATTGATATGTTCTCTCATTAGAATAGCATCCTTATTTATAATTATATAAAAGCAGATACTACCACCTTTTCTATGAATACATGTACTGAGGAATATTTGTTATGTGTTCTCCTTTTTTTATAACATATATATTCTGCTGTGATCTAGTCATTTAAGTTTCCCTCAAGCCATACTAGGTGTTTGGGTCCAATTCTCCAGAGCCTTAATCCTTGCTAGAATCAGGAAAGACAATACAGTATGCTGACTTTTCAGAGACAAGGAGGCCTAACATAAGATATGAGCTACTGAGGATCAAAGCCCTTTGCTCTCACGGTCCCTTCTCTTTGAGGTAAAATATCACAATTATTATCTCCAAGTTTATAGAAAGAAGAAATAAGGAGGAAAAGAGACTACTTCATTAAAGTTTTTAACTTTACTGTCTGTGAACAATGAAGCATTCTAGAGTGCATGATTATACTTCCATGCCTTAAAAACAAATTAGATTGTTTTCTTGCCAATACCCAGTTTAGAACTGTTTCTTTTCAAAACCTGACATTACTACGAGAAAAAATAGTGTGACCCGCTACTGGCAAATTAAAGTTTCAGTTATGTCCTATCTCAGTCATTACAGATTGAAAGACACTGAGTCATCTAGTTCCTCCTCCTGAAGTTTGTTTGATGTACCCATTAAAAAAGTAAATAGCTTCTTCCTATTTTCTTTTTCTGAGGGATGTTAGTGGTGGTGGTGGAAGGGGTCAATGTTTCTAAGCACCAATATAAACAAACACAAATGAAAATTTTTTCCAAGCAGAAACATTTTCACAAAGCAAAAAAAACCCCAACCTTCTGTTCAAGCAAATGAATTCATGCAGTTACATTAAAACTCCGAGAAAGCTTTTGGGGAGTAAGATGTCAATAGACCAGCTGTCTTACAGCAACATGCAGATTACAGTAAAGTTCAGACTGGAATGCAGTAGCCTTAAGGTACACTGCAAATGAATGTTTTTCATACACTCCAGGGGGTTGATGTAGACTCCATCAACATTATTTCAAATGAAATATTAACAGGACATGTTCATAAGTAATAGTGTTAGATGATCTAATACTGTCAAGGCTTGAAATTATTTGAAAGGAATGAGCCACAACAGTGTATGTTGTTACTTCAGAGCGGATTTGTGGTGCTTATGTGTGTGAAAGAGTGGCACTGCACGTTCCTCCGAGAGCCACTAAAAGCCACCAGAACATCCTGGAGGGTGCGCAAACGAAGCCGGAGAACCCCAGGACTGTGCCAGGCTTATGAAAGAACCAGCACACTGGTGCGTACAATAACTTCATGTCTTATCCGACGCTTGAAATAGGCTCCTCCAAATGCCAGCCCTCCCAAATGACTGCATTATAAAACCTTCAGAGGAAGTACCAGGAGTACTCAAGCTACCTCCCAGAGGTATTCAAACACATCTTATTGTGTATTTTTAGCTGTCTTGCATGGCAGTAACTACTGTTTTTATAGTACAGTAAATACCAGTGTCTTCACTCTACAGAAAAGTAAGCTATAAAGTTTAAATTAGTACAGTGGAAAAAATGACTGATTTATTCAGTCTTTTTGTTTTGACTTTCATATGGTAAAATATGTTATTAGACCCTCATGTATTGCTCTTTATCCAGTCAGATCTCTTTGGTCAGTTTTGCAGGGAACAAAGGGCACTGTGAAATTCGTTAGAATACATACATAACCACTTCAGGACCAAATGATTTACCAGGACACCTCATCTCTGCAGCAAAGCTCAGTAGAATAATGTGGCAATTTCTAGGAATAGATTTAGGTGCACTGTGTAACATCTGCTTCCTCCTTCCTCCTACTGTTCTCACAAGAAGCATGGATCCTTCTGTTTTTGTCTTCTTACCCTTCCAGCAGACCCAAATCTTTGCTTTTGCAGAACTGCAAAGGCTTGGGGGACAGAAGGAAAACACATTTCTACCCATATCGGATACATGATCATAGCATAGATTACCACACCAAAGCTAGTCCAACACAGTTTTAATTGAAACACTCCCAGTGAAATTGTAAGTGCATAGGCTAGCTGTGTAAGTATATTCCTAGATCTCAAGGGAGCAAGATTTGTAAGAAGGGAAAGCATCTTTAACAAGACCAGCTGATGTAGGAGGAAGAAGCAGAGAAGTATCTGAGCACCACATAGCCTTTTCTTGAAGCACTAGCCTGTATTATCAAGCTGGTACACACACACACACACACACAGTGCTATTGGTACCTGAAATGTCTAGGAAGCTCTGTCTGGTACATCACTCTGTATCAGATCTTCCACTGAGGTTCAAACACTCTCTTGCCCTCAAACACAAACACATATATAGCTTGCCTGAAAACCATGGACGAGAAGACATAAATAAAGGGGGAAGAAGTAATAATAATTAAATGATACCTGGATAAGCTGTAGAGCAGAATCAGAAAACACCTTTTTTGATCAATGAGTCATGAGCAGAGGTTTATAAACAGCTTGATGGAAGTTTATTTTGTAGTCTTTTGTAGGACTGCATATTTTGTACAGAGAACTCTATATTTAGTGACAATCAGTTTATACTGAAGTAATTGCTTCAATAAGCCACAGTGTGCAAGTACATACTCAGCTTTTTGTGACGCTTGTTTTACTTTGGAATATTTTTGATGAAAAAGATAGCTTCAGTCTACAGAATTTCCTTTGTCAAGTAGTGTAGAACAAATTTATGTTTCAGATTTAAAATACTGTATGGAATATAACAATGGGCATCAGATACAGTCTGATTCCAAGATTTACTTGTATGTAGCTTTGCAAGCACATAAAAAGAGGATCCAGCTAAAGCAGGTTTCCCTAAGCTAATAATTCTCCTAATGTAAGTAAAAGAAGGAATATGTTATTGTATGAATTATACATCAAAACTATAATGGGATAGGAAAAGAAGGACTAGAAAAACATGGCAAACAAACAAAACATATGAGTGTTAAAACCTTCCCATGTGTGCACGTGGCTGTCAATGCATGTCCTTGTGGTTAGCTGACAATGTGGCTTGACTTCCTAAGGGTTTGAACAGCATGTTCATTTTTAATATAGTCAAGAAAACTGGGAAGCCACTGGGCTGTTTTCTGAGAACTTCTTTCTAATTGCACTCAAGACCCCTTGACAAATTTTTAAGAAGTGGAAGCTTGTTTGAAATTGCCCCATCAGAACCAATGAATATGTAACATAAAGCAGACATTCAATCATGGTAGAGTTTCAGGATCATCGGGTCTTCACAGTAAATAGCTAGTAAGAACAGAGTTGGCCTAATCATTTAAATAGTGTGTCAAGTGCTCAGACGTCCATGTAAGCCAAGTACCAATTAATATATCTCATAATAGCTGAATTACTCTGTATCCTACACTTCCTTCTCAGATACTCAGACTAGAATTAATCTTCTCTCAAAAATTGCTTCCATTCTAAGTTATTTTATTATTGTTTTTATAATATTGCTTCACCGAAACATATCACCTCTGTGTTACAAGAGATGTTTTATACGACTTGATTTTGTTACATAAAAGAGAAAGTTATCAACTTAGGTATTCCACTCTGTATGAAAACTAATGAACACCAAATAATAGGATGTCTGAGAACAGTATCTATTCCTTTTTGCTTTATTGTTATTTCTTGTAATCTCTCCCCCATCTTTTTTTTTTTTTTTTTTGATTATGACTTTATTTTAACCTAAGTTCCAAAAAAAAAGTGCTGGATTCTTTTAACTTCTTTACTTGGTAACTTTTGCATTCAAAAACAGGAGAGCTTACTTCTCAGACTGGCCTGCCAGAAACCCAGGAATCCTGAAAAGCAGCCAAAAATGCTGGGGATGCAGATGACACTTAAAAACACTAATTTATTGCCAGAGGATATAGATTTCATTGACTTTGGTTTTGCAAACCTCTGCATCTATTAGAATATAGTACTTTTATTACATTTAGTACTGCATTTAGTGATCTGAAGCACAATGAAGTGAATGGAAGTTGTCCCAGTGGTTTCAGTGAGTTTTGAATGAGACTTTTTCAGCACAGATTGCTCCCTGGGGAAGGAACTTGCATTTATTAAGCACTATGCATAAAAGTAACACAATATGAATGTGATACAACTGTGTAAAATATAGTTGCATCATTTACTTGACTTAAACTATCCTTGAATGTTTGTTTTATGACTTGAAAAGTAATTCATTTTCTTGGACTGTTGTGGCTAAGGTTTAGTTTATATGTATGTTTTAAGAAGAAAGAAATCTGAATTATACTCAATTACTAGCACAGCAGAGAACTCATTCTTTCAAATACCACTTTCTAAAACACTTTAAAACTTTCGATTCTGTTGACTCAACAAAAGGGAAGCTGTTTAAAAAAAATACTAGCAAGAGAATCGTAATTCAATACTCTCAAGATGTTTTCTAGCATTTCTCGCCATTTCTGCACTATTGTACCTTGATATCATTCTCTATACTCCCCCAGCTTATACACTGCTGGAACCATAAAATATGTAGCAGCATATTCTATGTCTATATGCCTCTCATGTTTCTCAGTCCATTTGCTGATGAATATAAACTGTCATGCTTGTGCAGTGTTTCTTCTTCCAGAAGGCATTGGATCTAAGTACACACTGAGTATTGCATGACTTTAGGTACCTTCTGCAGTGCTAGGTTACATCAGATGCCTTGTTTGCATGCTGTAGAGTCTGCTGCACAGATGAAGTCCAGCCCATCCTAGATGCAGGGGAACTCCTGGGCTCATACACAAGACTTGCAAAATTCAGTGTTTTCTTGCAGTCTAATTGTGGACATGTGGTCGAGCTGATTATCCTGGTCACATCCAGGATTTCTGTTCAGCTGGCCAATCAGCAAGAGCTATTGGTCTAGCTGGGTGGACAGACATCCATCTAGCTAAAATTTCCAAGTGCAAATGATGACATTTTCAGAAGAACCTGGATATAGAGTATCAGATGTGGACAAGGATTACATAAGTGAACGTGTAGCAAGGGGAACTGATCCTGTGAATCCAGCTATCATAAATTGCCATTCCTGGCTATCCCAGGAATGGATTAGCCAAACTGGAGGGAAGGAGTTGTTTTTCTGGATGCGTTCCCTTTCACTCTATAACAGAGCCACTGATGGTAAGGGTGACATATGGTCACACCATTCTTCACCAGCCTTCTGTAACAAACACAACATTGTCACTACCAAAAGAGGGTCACTATTTCTCTGCTGTTATTTCCCATATAGAAAGTCATTATTTAATCTCCATGAAGGAAGTAGAGCTTAGTATTGCTCTAATTTTGCCAAACTGTAGAGGAAGAGAATCTGTCTGCGTTCTGAAACAGGCATGGCAGTTTTTGCTTCCTAGAGCAGTAGCTTTGTTGGGATCTAAATTCTCCCATGATTTACTGCTACTTTTTGTAACCAAAATTCAACTTTGTTTAAGAAAATGTAAAAATGCATATTGATTTCTTTAATAGTGTGTTGCTGTTATCAGAATTTGACCCTATATTTGTAGCCAGCATATACACTATATAAATACACTATAAAGATTATAATTCCACAGAAGTAATAAAAAGATTTACCAAAGAAATATATTTTGTTTGGAAGAAGCTTTTTAGGTGGTTCTCTTATGTGCAGCAAACATGAGCCTCTGCTGGAATTAATTTCCTTCTTTTATTTCCTTTTCTTCTCTTTTTCTTCCTTGCCTTGCCTTGCCTTGTCTTCCTGGAAGCCTCAGGCTCATGTTTAATTGTCAGTAGCTGAATGTCTAATGTGTGTGCTGCCATGCCCTGCCATTATGAAAAATTATGCATCAAAATTAATGTTACTTATTAGTATGGAGAAGAACAATTTCAAGGAAACAGAACTCTGTCATGTAGTCTTATACCTGGGTTGAGAACAATGTTTGGGTAATTCTAAACAGTAGCACTTTCTCATCATTTAGACAATAACTTATAAACCGACAAAAAAAAAACTAACTAGGAATCTCCTAGGTGCATTTTTTTGTTAGCCTTCTTTAGCTAAAGGAATTATTGCCTTTAAAGTTGGTGAGTTTTGATACTATGGTTATTTTTGTGACAAAGCTTTAATAAAATAGAGAAAAATAAGAAGAATTAGTAATAAGAAAAATAAGAGAGTAAAATAAAGGTAAAATTAAGTTCTTTAAATGCATGTTAATAAGAATACCGCAAAAAGAGGGAAAGTACATTTTAAAAAAGAGAATGGAAAAAACAAATACAACTATTGTATTCAAATCTAGGTTGCTTTCACACAGCAAGGTTGCATCTGTTTGTTCAGGACTCTTGCAAAAATAATGCTTCTGTCATCTCTTAGTCTGTTAGATATTCGTGCTTGGAGCAATTTTTAAAATGGATATTTTATTGACAGCCTAACTTCCTGTATCTTGGCAATATATAGTCAGGATTTGGAAGAATATTACCTTTAAAGAGTCCTTTTGGGACTTCAGCTCTAACACTGATTTCATTCAATTCTTTTCAAATTTTTATTTCTAAATGCATTTCAGCTGCACAGATTTATTAAGAAATACAATTTTCATATTAAGCGACACATGGTATTTTGAAATAGCTATGTGCCTTCAACAGCAACAAAAGCTTGTTTCTTCTTCTTGTATGACGTCTCACTGGTGATGTGAGACATATTTGCAAACATGGTTTTATAGCTACATGTGCACATGGAATGAGTTTTGAAGCACTTTGGTTCAGATCAGTCCCATGTTTCTTCAGGCACTTGAGTCATGTAAGATAGGAGTCAGCTGGCAAATATGCTAGCATTTTCTAAGAATCACATTTTTAGGTCATCTATGGCACCTTCGAAGTCCTGGTGAGGACTAACTCTTATGTACTGAGACTGCAGCTGTACAGTACAGCTCAGCTGAATTCACAGAGTGGAGCTGTAACAGCCAGCAGTAACCTGACTGAAATGTGTGCTGGGTTCTTTAGTGAGATACATTTCCTTATCGTCAATCTTCTGGCAAAGGAACCCAGCAGAAAATACTAGGAGAGGCTAGAACAGGGCCAGAGCATCACAGTCCTCTCGCAACTGCTGAGATCTATCTATTCTATCCTGAGGCTGCTGAAGAACCTCTCCAAAAATCAAATTGCCACAGTCAGCATATTCTGGATCTTCCCCATTCTTCTACTTAATACAAGCTTAGAAACTTCTCCAGCAAGTACTTCTCTACTCCCACAAGGTAGAATACAAAGGAGAGAAACATTTCAGCTGGATCGAAGGCATAAGATGAAATTTCTTTTTGAGGACCTGTTAGCATTTTAGGCATGTTAACACTGCAGAGCATCTTGGCAGGGTATGTTGGCCATGTTGGAAATGTGGGTGTAAATCTCCACTATGGTGATTGTACCACCTCTAATTTTCAAGCCAGTTAATTTGGAATAAACTTGGAATTTATCAGCATGGAATCATGTTGCACCATCTAGATGCAGTCTTTGGTGACTCCAAGCTTGCTACCTAGAGAGCCTGTATGCTCCTTCTCAAGATTGTTTCTAAGTTAACTTTCCCTTCAGAGCGTTCAGTTAGCAATATTGACTGAATTGTCTGCACCAATATTAAGAAATTATCCATGTGAAATTCTGAGTTAATATATGAAAGATTTTTGTCTTTACATTTTGCATGGAAAATCATACACATCTCCAAGCAAACAAGTGAAGCTGAACCAACTGTTGTAGTCACCTGATTTTAAAGTGTCATTACCAACAGAAGAGTAACACAGTCTGCAATTTTTTAAGCTACCCTATATATGCTCCATTTGAAAAAATAGAGTATTTGGAATGATACTAAATATGATACTGTAGAATAAAATACAGTGTGCTTTCTGGAATGGACCTTAATCTATACAAACACACACAATTTGTGCTTTCACTGTTGCTAGCAGAGTTTTGTGATCCCAGCCCTTGTGATGTTGGACTTCTGTAAAGAGGACACTTCAAGGAGCATATCTCGTGACCCCTTAGACTATTATGAACTGATCTGCTTCTGAATTCTCTTCTGGGAAAATGTACAAAACCTCAGTATGCACGTGAAATTATGGATATGTCTTGGAATGCTACTAGAAGAAGCATTAAGGCTGTGCCCCTGCTGAGAAGAGCTGTCAACCCAAGTAAACAAAGAATACAGTTTGCAATCTGTAATCCCACCTCAGGCAGCTAGCCTAGATTAAAAGAACACACAAAATTCAAGTGAGAGGAGCCTTGTGTGGGTAGACAGGATGGAGGATTGGGAACAACACTTGAATGAGAATCTAGACTAATTCTGCCATGAAGTAGAGAAAGACATCAGCGCTCAGAACGTCACTGAAAGTTTCTCCATAGATATCGTTCACTTGTCTGTATATATATAAGTACAAATATATATACACTATATATGTAGCAGAACAAGTGCAATATCTAGCTGTGCCAAGATTTTTGGGAGTCTAACCATCCAGAAAAGACATGTAGAGTTTACAAAGGCCCCAATCAGATCAAATGCGTAATTTTTAAGAAGGTACTTTCAAAAATTCAGTCAGGAACATAAACACTTTAGAAAATCTGGCTTCTGAATTCTGAAGTATAAATGTCAAAGCTAGTAGTAACTCATTAAAATCCATAACATTGAACCCTCTGGCCCTTCCATAAACCAACAGAAATCCTCCTCAACTCAAACACACAGGTTTTGCAACAATTTAACATCACGCTGATACCACTTTCTCAGGTATTCTTATCAGATGTATGTTTATATAGATCCTTCAGAAACATCAAAAGCAGTACAAATATTTATTGCTAATAACAAATTGGTGATATAAAATTATTTCCTTACTTTTGGGAGGGAAGCTCTGGATCCTGAACTTTGAGTGGTCATTGTCAAAACTGTAGTGATACCCAGTGCGACTCTAGCTGGAGCAGCATCCATGTTGATCCAGAAAGAAACCCAGGACAAAATGACAATCAGCAGGCTAGGAATGTACATCTGGATTAAATAGTATCCCATCTGACGCTCCAAATGAAACTTGACTTCAATGCATGTAAACTTTCCTAGAACATGAAATTACTTTCATAAATGCTTTTTGCACATTTTTGTCTTATTTTTTGAACATAAGTTAGCTGCCTGGCCTGTTTTCTAATCTAACACTAAAAACTGGTCCTGATATACAACTATGAGTCATCCCTTTGTTGCACTCTAGCTTGAGAGACAACCACATGATATTCCCACAGAAATCCTGAAGCAGACCTGTGCCCAATCCTTCAAATTAATTGAGAAAATGAACAGCAGCACAGTTTCACCTCCAGAAAATATAATTTAATGTTTTTTTCTCAAAATTTAATAAGATTTTACATTAGTCAAATACAATGTTTAATATTAAAAGGTGAAAACATTTTGCTCTTTTAATTGCATGAGATTAAACAAACATGTAATTATATAGACAAGCTGTAAAAAATTAGTCTCATGGTTCTATGGTAGATTACACTCTGTTTCATTCTGATCATGTCATTTGCCTGTGTCTGTGAATTACTTTTCACAGCAGTGTCAGCTCAAAGCCTACTCTGAGTTTTGCCAAGAGTCTAATTCCAATAAATCCACAAAAATCTCTTGTGCAAGTTAAGTGATTCTTTAAACAATAAATAGCTACTCTATGATAGACAGAGGAGCACAGAAGTTTAAGATCTGCTGGCACTGGAGCTACTCATGCAGTGGGCGTTGCAACATCCCAAGTTGCAACAGCTCATCAGCTACTAATCCAGTCACTTTGTGCTGCTCTCCAAATTACTGTGTATCCTGACTGTGGGTAGATATTGTGGAATAACTCACTCAAGGCAGACTAACCTGTGTACATTAACTTGTGCCTGTAATGTCATGCTAACTGTTTCGAAGAAGTCTTGTGCTTGTTGGCCAAATGCATTGTCCCTCGTTCATCCTCTGCAAGTGAAATTAGATTTTTGCTGCTTTTTTGTGACAAATATATACTTTTCTGCTAGTCTGGAACACCGAGCAGCAGGGTCAGACAAGTACGAGAGCTAGCACAAAGGACAACACAGAGGCTGTGTGGCAAGAAGGGTGGGGAGAAGAATTTAATAATCTCTTTCAGCTAGGAGACAAGTTGTAAAATTAGTCAGTTAATCTGTGACCCTAAAGACAGACTCTGAGATCTGAGTAGTGACAGATGCTGACTGATCTGCCCACAGAGCAGGTCTGGAGGAGGGGTAGGGCGGCCCCGCATGCAGTGATGGTGCTGTAATAGCCCCATCCAACAGCAGGTCCCCAGAGCCGGCAGTGCAGCCTGGGCAGCGTGCCTCACACTGCCAGGCCAGGGGAGTTGGCACTGGGGCAAGGCTGTAGCCCAATAATAGAGCTTTTATTCACATTGTGATTTAACTCCTAATCTTAAGGAAGGGGCTACAGAGGAGACAGTACCATGGACATCCATAGACAAAGTGTTCCTTTGCTTGAATACTACTTCTCAGTTCCTCTTGCCATGCTACACACTTTGACCTTTTGTTTAGGAGCTTTCATCCCATGGAGCAGGAGCTACTAATTGGTGATTTTATTCTTCACAGGGAATCTCCATGGGTATACAAGGAAGCTGCTGCCTGCAGGGGCATATCCCTTTCTCTCCCTCTTCTGTTACTGTCAATATTCCACTTTGCAGAGTGGCTATTTGACAGTAAATAATTAGAAAAGCAGCTGAGCTCACCTATTCGGAGTTCAAGTCATGCAGCGGGAAATGGCTAAACTTTGTGTCAGCCAAATTACAAATGGTAAACTCTGTCTTTTGGAATTTATTCTTCATTATTTCCTTTGAGTGTGAGAAAAGATGGGAAATCATAGCAGTCCCCCTTTCCACAACAACTGGAAATGAGCATTACAAAGTTTTCCTTCCCTGGCACTTTAGACCCAGAAATGAGAAACAGTATTTATAAAAATTAAAAACAATAATTTTCTTTCCATAAGAAATGAATGTGACTTTATTTTTGAAGAGGCAGAACCTCTCATGTTATGTTATTTCACAGAATGAAACAAATGTAGTTAATGGAGCCAGACTGGCTCTTACGCTGAAATGATGAAAAAGCTATTTTAGATGAGAAGGATTATGTCTAATCCCAGGAAGCACCCAGCAAACCGTTCATAAAAATCTCTAAATGCTGTCCCTATTAAATAGACTCCAAGCAGCTAAATCCAAATTTTATCAGAGCGCTCTCTGCTCTGTAAAGCTAAAGATAGAAAACACAGTTTGACTTTTTTAATGGCAAATACAGGATAAATACTACGTTCTTACGCAAACATTTTATTTCTCAACATTTCATATTGATAAACTATTCATATCATCAATGAAAGCAATGTATTTTCAAACACTACGTCTCATAAACTAGACAACACATAAAAACTGGCAAAATTTGATATTTTTCCTCATCAGCACTCTGAAATCTTGGAGAAATATATTAGGTTCAGAAAAATCAGTATTTTAAAACTGATTAATCAATACTTAAGAAAAAGATTCAGTTTGATAAAAATGTTTCATCTTGAGGAAACCAAAACAGCTAATTTTTTTTCAATCTTGTCTTGTCTTTTAAAATCAATTAGAATATTTTTAAATGAAATTAAAGGATGTTTGGAAACAAAAAATCTTCTGAACAGGCAAGAGAATTCTAGGGAATTTTCTAGAGAATTTCTAGAGAATTTCTCTTTTTTCTTAGATTTAAAAAATAATCAAATTTTAATTTCAAAATACTTTGTTTTCATTTCATCCATTTTCTCCCTTTACATATTGCCCACAGATGCCATTAGGCACAATTATTAATATAAAAATTAGAATAATGCTCACCAGTGTTGTAATGTTTTGTGCAATAACCGAGTTCTTTATCTTCCTTCAGAATAAACTGTGGCAAGGTTAAACCTTCTGCAACTTGCACAGGCCCATCACTTAGCCACTCAAATATCAGATCATTCATAGTATAGCCAACTAGGATTAAAAAAATCAGAGTTCATTAGTTGGTAGTGGACTGGAAAACATGAAAAAAATATTATTAAGTCTGAGGAATATGTCTCCTATCCCAACAAATGTTACCTCAGTTATATCCTTAAACCATCCAATTAGCAACTACGCTATTGCTATTAGTTACTAATTACTATTACTGTGCTATTCCTATATTGTGAGAGAAACAAATATGTAACACAACTTTTTTCTGAAATACTGCCTTGCTTTGTTTCTAAAACAAAATTTTGCTGGCCCATAAAAGATACTGTTTACAACTGAAATGGCATTTCACTCTACGTATCAGCCTGTATTTTGCTTTGTTTTCATCATTCTTGGATTATGTAATTGTTAGGCTCCAACAAAATGAGGATTTCTAGACTTCACAATGCTGGATACTTCCTTAAAAGGAAACTGCAGCTTTTGTAAACCTGTGAGCCTACCACTGAGAGGTATGAAGCAGAAAGACAGAGGCTTTGTCTCACCAAAGTCAATAGGCATTCTCTTTTTGACTGCAATGGCTACATCTTTATGGGTAAATTAAACAGACTGTGATGCATTCTCTGGCCACAGAGGTAAGTGGTAACCAGCCCCTCTCATTCATGTAGCTAAATCCACTCTTCCCTCCAACAACAACAACAAAAAAAAAAAAAAAAAAAAAAAGGAAAGAGGAAAAAAAAAGAAAAGGTGGTCTGATGGTCTGGTATGTGCTGCCTATTGGGAATGATCAAAGGCTCATGTCATCATCTGAGCCAAGCCTGGGTTTTGTCTGATTGTAACCTGGTACAATCCCAAACTATGCCAAGGAGTGTGCTAACAATTACAAAGTAAAGAGGACTCTGCCAGTACCCAAGTCCATGCCTTGGCTGTGCTTAGGCTCCTAGCATAAATAAAGTCAATAGGACCTGTGTTTCACTGAGTTTGTTGCTTGCATTTTTCAAAGGACCATAGTATATCTTGATCTGACATAGCTAATCTCTAGTTGTGTGCTCGTTGTTCTTACTTTCCTGAGATTTATTTTCTCATGTACAGCACTGCTGTGGTTATGCCGGGAAAAGATGCAATCCTGATGGAAGATGTAATGCTCCATGGAAGAGGGAGAAGGAAGGGAGATGGGATAGCACAGCGAACAAGGACTGGCATTATAAGGTGATGGACAGTCAAAGTACTCCTCCTTCATGACTTTCTCTTACAAAATACCAATATTAAGTCTCGCCACACAAATAAAACAAGGTAGATACTACCTAACCACCAAAAGTTATGGTAATATTTGTTCTTGGCTAGGTAAAGCAATTGGACACTCACAGCTCTCTAGCTGCATTGTACATGTCTGTACATCCATAGGAAAATTCTTCAAGTCCATGGGACAGGATAAGGTTAAAGTCAGCCTAAAAATGGAGGGAAAAAAATGCTATTGTTAGAAATCTACAGTTTTTATCCAAAGCTCCATGTTTAAAGTTTAAAGGATCACAGACAAATCTGAGAGCCCCAGAAGTCTGACTCCTCATCCCCTCTTAGCTTTATGGGATAAAATCCTACAAAGACAGAAGGTGTAAGCAAACCAACTGCTTTCTAGGTACATTGGCAGATGAGAATAGAGACAGAGAAGACAACAGTAAAATAGCATGAAATGCTCTCCATTAAAGTACCAGTGAATGCTTTAGGTATAACAGTGAACCAAAAGAATACAAAAACTGAAATAACTGGTCATAGGACACACATTTTTAGGCTTTGTTTTGGAAAAGCAAAGGAAGGAAACGTAACCATCAAGGTTGTTTTAAACAGATAGTGGTTTTGTTATGTATGAGGTCCATTTTTGATCTTCATTCTTACCATTTAGTCCTTAAAGAAAGAAAAAAAACACAGTAAATGCTAGAATTATGCAGTGTTATAAGATAAAGAGTGCAGACAGATGAAAGTAAGCCTAAAGGCACATTATCATACAAACTAAATTTCTCTTTTAATTTTTCAGGTGTTATTGTCTCAGATGAAACACAATTTTACTAGGATGGAAATATTTTTAAGTTTCTTTTTCTTAGTTCTGTTTACTTTGCTTTTGCTAGAAATCTGTTTCAAGACTTCTCCTCTGCTGTTTTTTTTTTTTTTCTCTTTGTGGGGAAAAGAAACAATTTTAACAAACTAAGACTGTGGGATGATATTATTACAAATAATTAGCTGCTTTGAACAACAGAAGAAGTATCAAGATGTTTTTTAAGTTATATAAAAGGAGCACGTTTATTATTTGAGATTACTTTCAGCAGAAAAAAATCTTTGACACACGGAAAGCAAATAAAAAGAAATCTCTACGTCCATTTACAGTCAAGGATGAGACCGAGATTCTCTGGTTTGAAGGTATGCTTAAATTTTAACATGATACATTGAAAATAATTTTTTTCCAATGAATCCATGGACCAGCTAGTAACCTAGAAATTATACCATCCCACAGGCAAATGTGACATATATGGAGAAATATTTCATTAAGCTCTGTCTCCTTTGCTGACTTTGTGCTCCTCATGATGCTTGTGTTTCTCACTACATAAGGGTGATTCAAGCCCTTTGAGTCTATTTCTTCATCCTCTGCATTTTTTGTGATGCACTGACTGGGACTTCTAGTCCTGCCCTGCAATCAAATCGCTATAATGACAAGAACATGATTTTTAGGCAACTCTCTGTGCTTTTGCCTACTCATGTGCTTCACAGAGAATGCCATATTCTTTTCCTTTGACACTGGCTTCAGGCTTCGGTTTACAAGATGACGATATCAGGAAGTTAGAGACTGGTTGTCAGTGGCAGTGAAATGCACTGAGATGAAGAAAAGCATCTAGTAGTCCTCTCAGTCCCGCCATGGGATCTAACTCCTATTTAACCTTTGAGAGCAAATAGCATAAGCTTTTTAAAAAATGTTAGTCACCTAGAGAAAAAAGCATATCTAGTAGACACATAAATACCTTTGAAAATCTGCCCCTTACTCTTTTAAATATTCTAAGTGCCCTACAAATGCTAACTAGTCTCATTTTACTAGGTAATTTCCTGGATTAAAGACTGAGCTATTTTAGTTGCTAATCCCCAGTATTAACAAAAGACTGCTTCTGCCTTTTTTTCCTGAAATGTTGATATATCAAGCTCTCTCCCTTCTTTTCAGTCATCTTCTAAATATGGGTTAGATGTTTTAAGTTCATTTCAAATATGTCTTTATGCAAATGATTTTCAAAAAGGATGCAAAATATGTCATTTGCTCGTGTTCATAAAAGTAGGTATGGCATATCCACCACTCAGATTTCACAGACTGTAAGGCATGGTCTCTGTTTCTTCTCCCCTGCATCCTTTTCTCCTCCTCAAAGCCCTCAGAGAATCGGGGGGGGGGGGGGGGTTTGACTACATACATAGACCTAATAGGCACGGGGTTCTGCTTTTATTAGTCTATTACCAAACTCATGAGAATGCAAACACATCCAACTGCAGCTTTCAAACCTCCTAAGGATAAATTGACCCATCTCCAATGACTGCTAGACAGATATGTCAGTTTGTTTATGGAAATGAGCAGAGAACCTCTTCTTTCTTTCCCTAACAGTGACTTTCAGAAAGACTAAATTATTCTCTGCTCACCTGGACAAATGGAAAATTATTTCTATTCGTCATACTGATGAGGTCAGTTCAAGAGAGCATGTCCTTATAGTTTTACTTCTACCTGTTTTTCATCTCAGCAGAGTAGACATTCATAGTTGACATCTTTGCTTCTGTAATCCACTTTTACTAGGAGTAATGAAAGCATTGAAACCAACACGTACTGCCTAGCATCATGCTTCTGACTGGGCAGATCCATTGATTTTCAACAAGATTACTACGAGATAAACGTTAAGCTACTGGAGTATGAAGTAGCTACAATGAAGTCCATGGTGGTGGACCAAGTTATAGCAATTGCCTCTTTTTCAGTAAAAACGTAATCCTGCAAATGTTTCCAAACCCAGGCGCCATGTCGCTATTTCTATATTCACATTAATAAGGAAACAGGATCAGTAAACTGTGATTATGGAAAGTGTGGAGCAGCCTTAACTAGAAATATAGCTACCCACACCACCTATAACAACATCATTGATAGAAAAGAAAATGAATTGTCTCACACTTACTTGGAAAATTCATGAAGATCCCTGAAGATTTGCTACAAAATGCACGTTTAACCAGCAATTACATGGATGAATACTTTAATTGTTAATAAAACAGAAGAAACTGCTATAGAACAATTTTTTTTTAAGACACCCTTCTATCGAGACATCTGAGATGCATAAACAAGCTATTTTATAATGTAGCACCATAAAATAGTGTCTTTTTGTTTGTGATAGGAAGAGTTTTATGAACAATCTGAATGAAATCAAAAGGAGAAGCAGCTGACCAAGGACTTGATTTTGTCTTCAGTTACGTGAACACCCTTTTGCCCCTATTAGCTAGGCTCACATTGCACAACTTGCTCAGGGGCAGAGCTCTGCGGCTGGGCACTTTATATTTTCCAGTTGAGCAGACGGGAGTCAAGAGGGAAGAGAAGAGAGTCATGACTTCAGCTCCCCCGGCACATCAGGCACAATGCCAGGGCCAGTAGGCAGCTCTAGAGGAGAAGCAAAGTAACTCTCTTCTTTCCTTTCCCACTCTCTCTGCTGTCCTACAGTCAAGGATAAATCAGGCCCTGGAATAATGCTAATTACTGCATGCAGACAACAAAGAATGAACAATTAGCCACCACTGTGACTACCCCCCTCCCCAAAAAAAATGATTAATATAACTGTGAAATGCTGTGTTAGAGGCAGGGCTATAAGCTGAATACTCCAGGGCAGCACTGTCTATATTAAACTTCAGGCTAGCTTCTTTCTTCCTGAGGTTCCCTTCACACACCAAGTAAATCCTTCTGGGCAGCATCTGCTGATTCTTTAAATGCCTTCAAATTCCAATAGCCAGTGCTGGAATTTCTTCAGCCAGCATTTCTTTCAAGATCCCCTCTTTTATCCCTTAGCTTCATCAGGATGTCCTTGTAAAAATCATTCAGACTCAGGCTGTAGGGCCTGTCTCTCTCCCCACCCTAGCTCAACATCTTGTATTTCTGTTCAATCCCCAAAAGCCCCCTTATCAGCATTATTCACAGGTCTGTATCTTCCACTTTTGCAGCCAGGGAGGCAGAAGTCCTGCAGACTACGGCCTCCTTTGTTACAGAACCCAGAATAACACATCCTGTAGGAAAGGAAAAAAAAAAAAAGCCTAACAATATCTTATTACAGACTGTGTCAAACGCAATCACATACACAAAAGGGGAGATAAAAGACATTGCATCAAAAACCCCTCATGCTCGTGATCTGCAACACCTGAACACTTGGTTTTGCAGTGTCAGTGTTTTTCCAGATGGACCAGACCATTTTCCAGATGGGCTGGCAGGAGGGCTCAGCACAGGTATCACCACAGCCCTAAAAATAGCAGCTGTAGCCAGTCATCATTCTCTGCAAGGAAGTGCCAGTACAGGGGGGTGGCGCACATGTGAAGCCAGTGGATCTCACAGATATTTGTACACACTGCAGCATGAGTTCAGTGGTGGGCTGGGACACTGTGCTTTGTGCTCGCTTAGTTCCTGTTCATCCTTCACCCTTTCCTGCCCTTTCCCTATTCTTATTCTGACCCTATCCCTGTCTGCCCCATCTCCTCTTACACCTGCCCATCTTCCCCACATCTCTCCTCCTCTGGACCCACCCACTTTCAGAAACCTCAGCCTCTTTCCTCTGCCTCCTATCCTATCTTCATTCCTTCTCCTCCTCCCTTTCCTGTTGCCCTCTCTTTTTATTCCAGTTCCTGCCAAATACCACCCCCTACCTCTCTTTAGAGTGCCAAGACATGAGGGCAAGTCCATTGTATGAAACATAATTGACAAAAGAGCACCATTGGTGGAGACTGCTCAAAGGGAAAGTCCTTTAATACAAAAAAAGAAAAAAAGCAGTAAAAAATCTGTAAACAGATTGCTCTCAGAATCATCTCCAGTCTCTTACTTTCTCTTAGAGTTTTTGATTTCTAATGCTCATCACCATTATATTGATGCTCCAAACTTTGGTATTACTTTTTCTGATAATCCCACAACTCTAGAAAAACACTTCAGGGTATTACACATGTAGCCTACTTGGTCAGCAGCACAAAACTGAAATAAAAAAGTGCTAGTACTAGATTAAACCCTTAATGAACTGGGTTTACACATTACAAAATCCAAGAATTTTGTTTGAGAAATGTAAGAGAATATCTAATTTTAACTAGGATTTGTTAGATTACTTAATCTGTAGCAAACATTAAACACTATAGTCTAACCCCGTTCATCTTTATAAGCTGCTGATGCTCATTAGCCTAATGTGTTACAGCTCACCTAAAACTCCATTTGATCTGTGCAGTAACTCTTATACAGGAAGAGGACATTGATCCCACACCAGAAAGGCCCTGTGGATCTCACAATATGAGGTGTCTGAGGACAAGAGGAATAGTATTTTCATTCATTATCCTGAAAATGTGGCAGTTTGTACGTGGGCTACAGGACAGCAGCATCTTCATAAAGTTTTTTTCTAATGAGAAATAACTACAGCCAATTTTATGAAATATAGAAGTACTGTTGGAAATTTAAATAGTGCTAGAGTACAAGTGCCTTCCAACTCCAAAAATCCCATGATTATCTCCACACAAGTATATAAAGCAACAAATCCCTCACCATGAGTGGGCATATGGTATCAGAAATAACACTTAGTTTCTATTCTTATCATTTCATTTTTTCAAACTTCTCCCATCTGCAGCTTAGCTACTGGGGCAGGAGGCATTACAATTTAGGATTTTATACTTCAAATACCAGAACAAACTAGCAGAAGCATGGCCACTGTTAACTTTGGCCACTTTCCATTTTTATGAAAAGTCTTGTATGTGTGAAAGCCCACAGCGCTGGGCCTGCTGAGACAAGTAAAATCTTTTTCAGTATTGCCAGCTTTCCAGATGTTCACATAAATTTCATAATTTCCGGTGCTTTTCTTAAAGTTCCAAGCTGATGATAAAGCTTCAAAGAAATTCTTTTTTAGACTATTAAATTTCTTATTCTTGCACAGCTGCTGAAATAACATAAAAATATTACCTAAGCACAAGCAGAAAAAGTTTCCCATTAAATGGCAGGGGAGATGGAGTTGCACAGCAACCATGACAGCATTGTGTGACACAGGAGCAAATACCATTCAGACTGGTGCCACTGAAATAGGGAGGAGAATCTAAAATCTCCTTATATCCTTCCCAACCCACCCCCCCCACCAGGTGACCTGTGCCTGAATGAAGGGCACACACATTGTTCATATATCAGAAGGCCAAAAAAAAAAAAAAAAAAAAAAAAAGGCAGTGACATCCTTCTTTAAAGGGCTTTTCATTTTCTAGTCCACCTCATTATTTTTTCAGGGACCTGACTCATCATTTTGAATGTCAATTCTGGTAATTTTCACAGTCTACAGGCTTTGTCCTGTTAAATGGAACAGTCGAACTGTCTTCTTTTTCCTTTATTTTTTAGGAGTCTTGGAATTCCTTTCTAATATTTGTCATGTTCTGCAGCTTCATTTTTGTCAGATGGAAATGGGCTGAAGTCAAGCTTACAGATGATGTGGCGCTTTCTCTGTTGTGGTAAAATGCAAAATGTAGGCTGGAGTTTCATGTATTTCAGTTTATGGATGTGTTTTCTCTCCCTTCAGTGCTTTGCTTTGGTTCATGTATTGCTTAACAAAACAGGAACTGACACAGAACAGAGTGGTGGATTTCTCATTACAGTCATCCCACTTCTCATTGTAATGCAGTTATTGTCTGTAGATACACAATGCCAGCACGAGTTGCCCGCAAATGATTTTCCAATTATTGCTCAAGCAAATATATGAAATTAAATTCAAGTATGATTTCATGTAACAGTTAAATTACACAACCACCTGTTTCCTTTCCATGAAGAATAGTGTTTCATCTCTCCTTTTTTCTTTGTTAATTTTTATCTTAATTTTCCTGCTTTGCACTAGTGAGTATTTGGTCTGGTGTTGTTTTCCTTCTGGCAAGGTGATGTCTTTGTTCCAGGCCATATATTGCAATGCAATTGGCAAGAGACCTCCATTCCTGAAAGCATGTTCCAGGAAAATGTACTTTTTTATACCATTCATTTAGAAATGGTTCCCATGCCTACATCTTTTCATATCTGACCTTATACTGCCCCAGTGCACGGGTAAATGGAGTGATTGATCACTAGCAGTCAAGGACAGATGTTACTGTTATCCATAAGGAGACCAGGTACACAAATGTGTGTTTGGCTTCCATCCAGTCAGCAATATGCAACTTTCCCATTGGCACAGAGATCCAGAACTAACCACCTGCCAATATTTTTTGATCTTGTCAGCCAAGAACAACTTTATATGTACAAATTGGGCTCCACCAACATTTCCCACCTTTCTACTTAGAACAAAGCCTTACTTTTAATTTGAGACAAAGAAATATAGAACTATAGAAGTGACATCTTGGTCCATCAAATCTAGTCATCAAATCTAGACACACAGTCACATAATCTAATCCCTCTCAAAAATGATCAAGGTTCATTTAATGATACCTAGATTTTCCCTCCGTTATTTCTGTTGGTTATTGTTCCAGGAATTCAAGCTGTTGATAGTTAGAAACTTTAAAATTTCTGGTTTGAACTTACTTATGATCAGTTTACACCAATTTGTTCTCTTGGCAGCATTGTTCTTTAGTTTAAATCTCTCCTGTTGTCTTTGTATTCACCTCACCTCCAGTGTTCTTGTATGTCAGCTAGACATGTGCATGGCATGACAGGAAGTAATGAGGCAGTATATGTTCAGGTATAATGTCTATATCCTTACTTTACCTTAAATGCTTTATAAAGTCATTTTGCATCATTAAAATGTAAAACATTCTTTCTTTAAGCAGGATGATCAATGGAGTTTTTGTAAGAGCTGTACTAGTTGTATAACAAAGTACCTGTATTAGGTTTTATTATTTATTTAGTAGGTTTTATTATTTGTTATGCAAAGCAAATACTTCGGATCCAACAGAAAAGTAGGGGTACTGGAAACCCAGGGCTATATTCTGAGTCTGGATTTGTAGATTGGGAAGGAATGAGAGAAACCAAAATGGGTGATGGGAGGCAGCAGTCAAGAGATTGTTAGGAAACCATCCCAAAGGTTGAAAGGAATCTGAGGCTGTTTGATTAAAACACACGAAAAGGAAGTAGGGGCAGGAGGGAGGACAAGAAGGAAAGGAAAAGAATGGGTGAAAGGTGGATAGCTGATGATAATCCAAGGACATTGTCTTCAGACATTATGAAAATGGCTGCTTGTCCTGCAAAAGGCTGCAATTTTTTAGCCTCTGAAACCATTGTTATTGCTGTAATCACGCCCATAGGAAGATGAATATGTCAAACTCACTGGATTCACATAGCATGCAGTCACAATTTAGTAAGCTAGTGACGTCCCAGTAACACTGTGTGTAGTTTAATAAAGTCTAGTGATTCTAACGCTACTTATATAATGTCTATAAGGCCTCTGCCTATAATACATAGAAGATGTCAAACTCAAACCTTCCTTAGATATGTGCTTTATTTTGGTTAGTATTTCTTATTTTTAAATGCCATTTTTTAAATCTGAAAAAGTTAATTCAAGGCATATGAAGATGTTCATGCTTTTGGAAAGTCAGTGTAGTGAACACAGAAATGTATGTAGTTTTGCCAAAGGGAAAAATAAATAATTTTCTATGGAAGTGTTCCTATGCTGATTGAGATTAGTTTCCAAGGGAAAATCCTCATCTTGTGAATATCAGTGTTATTCTGGTAGGAGCTGAGGTAATAAATATGATTGTGTGAGGTCAGAGAGAGGTATTCCTACATAGCAAACAGCCATGTCGATCATGGTAACAGTCTCTCCTTCCCCCCTCTGCTTATCTGTCACATGGAAAGACAATGCTGCTGGCAAAGTCCAAATCCTCTTAAATCCCAACATTAGATTGTAAAATAAAATTGAAGTCATCAAATTTAAGCACAGGATGCATACAGAATTGTAGAACTGAACAGTTTCTACAGCATTGTTTGGCTACACTGCACAGTGCCATGTAAGAATTACATGCAACAATGTCATTTGGTGTAAATGGAACTGCATTATCATCTGCCTGATAAGATTCTGTATCCTAAAATTATTTTAAAAAATCCACACCTGACTTTACTGTACCGTGCCAACAATAGCTACACTAAAGATCTAGGAGACTATAGCAGACTAGTCCTAAAACAGTGTTAAATGGACTGTGTCTGTATACAGTACACTCCTGCTCCTTCCACCTCTACCTCACACACACTTACACACACTCCTGCCTTTACACTCAGACAGGGACATGCACAGCTACTTGCAAACAGAAGCATGGATACAACAGCATACCCATATGAGCTTGAAGTCCAAAAAACTCTGGGCTGTAAACAAAGGGTTTGAATTAGCTTTCAAAAAAAATTTTTTTTGGAAGGATAGTGGAGTTTTTCATATGAATAGTGTGTTGTGGAGGGATACACTGTATTACCTATGTATTTTCTTAGTCTGCTGTATATTTTCTTCCCATAGGATTAAGAACACAGGTACAGAAGAGACTATGAAACATGGAGGTTTCACTCAGAAAAGCTACTTGCTGTTTTTTAATGCTCTGATTTATAAATGTGCTAAAGATCACTTCTGATGACTTACATGAGGTATGTGGTAATCATAAATCATAATAAAACCCCAAATGCAGGGGGTGGGAGGTATACACTTAGTGTCCTGGCACTCAGCACAATTGCAACAGCAGGAAGAGTTGATTTTGGGAACTCCTGAGTAAAGCAGCTGGCACAAGAGATGGTATTGCTAATATATTTGCTGTTTTCACAGATACCTCTCTTTGGGTGCATAAGCAGGCAAGGGCTTTGGATGTGCCAGTTCATCCCATCAGCTGCTTGCTACAGAATGGAGGGTCTAGCAATCACACCCCAAACAGCTGCACAAACAGAGAGCAATCTAACAGCTTGAATTTTCTGTATCATAGTGCTGTAGCAGTACTATTTCACACAGTACTGTTTTCTTTGCCTTTCTCCATAACAACATTTAACAATTAAATCTAGATCAAGAGTTAAAACAATGAAGACACAATTGTCTAAATAGCTGCAATGTCTCTTGCACTGAGAAGATAAACAAAGACAAAAAAAGGCATTTTGAAAGACCTGAGTAATTTCTTAAGCGCTTCCTCCTAGATGTTTTATTGCTTTTGTTATTGGAGTCACAAAAACAGGGGGAGAAAGGGAAGTAATTTGTGAATTTGCACAAATCTCCTCCCTAGAATTCCAGTGGCTCTCTTGCCGAATTACGCAGCACCCTCTAAAATCTTTGCATATTTTAAAAATATGAAGTAATCTGCTTTGTAACTCTTTCTGGCTGAATGCAGTGGCACCATATTTCAAGACACAGCTCCACAGACTCTCCTGTATCAGGTGATTAGCAGCACATGGTGTTTCTGGAGCAGGAGGTGAAAACAGAACTTACAACCCCTCTACCTTTACCTTCATAGCTGAGTTATATCACTTTATGCCTAAAGCTCATATGGCTGAGATGCACTGAAAATATTAACAGGAGAGTGAGGCAATTAATGCAACAAAGAAAAACAATTAATAAAACCTTTCCACTTTCCCCTGCTTTCATGAAGTATGTATTTTGGCAAATGCTAACATTCTGAGGTGGCCAGTAGCTTGAAATGAGTTTGTGGGAATCAGATAGCAAAAATGTGTGGCTAGGAGACAATACTAAGCCTCCTTTGAGGTTCTTTAACATTTTCCTGATGTCCCAAGTGTCCACAATGGACCAGAGAAGATAGAATCCCTGCCACTGGAATATAAAATCAGTTCAACAGTGTATATAATACAAAATTGAGGTGTCATAGAGAATATGACTGTCAGGAACAGGATTCATATTATCATCACACAGCGATGCCGTTCTTTCTAAGTGTATAGCCCATCTAAAAAATCCAATCCATGCAGAGATTATTCAAGGGCTGGAAGCACAGAGGAATGAGTCACAAACACCTGGGGGGTGACTGTGTGGGTTGAGATTTAACTCTCATTGTTTCTCAGCATACAAAATACACACAACATAAGTCAATTTTATTGAACACTGCTATAATGAACCCCTCTTGTTGATTGCTGTCTGTACAGGGCTTTAAAATAAAAATTATAGTTATTTAACAGCGTTTTGCAGCTCGAAGACCGCAACTGAGACTGATCTTGACTAAGGTAAAGTAGTTTGCTGAATGTAACTTTGCTGTATGGTGATTTCTCAAAATAGGGGTGCCTCAAAGATTTGTTGTAACGTCTTTAATGACTGTGTGCTCGTTAGTTTCTGGGGCTGGAGAAAAAGTGTTGTCCTGCACCTTAAAAGTGCAAGTCCAACTGTTCTTTAAAATAATGGAGATTTTATTGTGAAAATGGACCTCCACCAACACAGATCCATCATCCCTCATGTTCCTTATACCCATCACTAAATCCCTTAGATACACTGCAGGGTCAGAAGCCCTCTCTCAATACTAGGTCTTGCCTCAGACTTTATATAGCACGTGCATGCTATCTGAGCTTAAAACAAATATCAGGGTAGGCATTTGAACATGCAAAAATATCTAAGAATAGGTTTAGACTCCTAAACTTACATGATTCATAGATGGGTACACCAGCCACTCTGGCTTTATTTTCTGTAACAGTTCCCAGAGAATTAAATATAGATCTAGAAGTCTGCAAGCATAAGCACACTAATTACTAATAGGTAAGCTACGATGTAAATCTACATCATGCTTACAGTCACCAGTGAACGTAGGATAGCTTATCCCTCACTGAAAGGATAAACAGCTTCACGCTTACCATGGGCTAAAAGAAGTCCCAGAGCCAACTACTGTGACAGAGGTAACATACTGCAAAGGATCCTCACTGACCTTGCGATAATTCATCTGAGCAGCCATACCCTACACCAAGTGTCGTTTTTCAGTACAATCTTGACCATGAGTTCTAGTCTCACATGACTGTCCAAATTCTTTCCTGAGACAGCGGGACTGGCCTCTCAGAATGTGTAAAGGCATAAGACAATCACGCCTACTGTGTAGAGTATTTCTATGTTTTTAGTGCAGTATATAAAGATGAATACCAGTGTTACGTAACACGCACCACTTGCTTCTTACACAGTAATTAGTGGGAGCAGTTATAGATACATTTTACACAGAACATGGTTTATATTTACATGAGATTAATTTCTCCTCAATTTTATTAAATTTAGAAATACGACAAAACAGCCTGCATTACCACTTCTCAGACATGTTAGTAAAGTGCTTTAAACATTTAGAGCACACTAAATGCTAAATGTTAAATATCATTATGTCAGGCTAAGTGCTAATGGTGTAGTAGTGAAAATGGCAGCTCTGTAACATTCTTAATGTTCAGAAACCAATGACTAAAATAATCTTGTTTGTTTTAGCACAGTACAACGAAAAGCAACTGGTAACACAAAGATGCATCTAGCTCAGTATTTAGAGAATAAAGACAAGTTTTCCTAATTACTTCTGACTTCAAATTTCGGTACTCTGGAAAGTATTACTCAAAATTATATGCCATGTTTTAGAAGCACCAGGTAAACTTCAGTTACTGCTGTGCAGTACAAATAATAATGTGTTTTGCTTAATACTCCAATGAAATACAGCTTACTCTACTTCAGATCAATTTGCATTTTAGTATGGGAATTTTACAAATGTGATTCGACAGCTTGTGATATTGCTTTTCCCGCATGGACAAATGTCAGGAAAATTATCCATCTGCATTCAGAATGGCACCCAACTGCACTCCCGCTTCCAATAAGATGGTGTCTGAAGTCATTCAAACAAACAGATGCATTCATTTCTTTCCCAGGGTGAAGCAAGACGTATTTGTAAGTGACAGCATATTTATCACTCTGCTAGTGCCAGTTTCATCCTCGTATCCAGTTATTTTCCTCAAACTGCTCAGGTATGCTGTTTTGAAATCTTGTTCACTAAATGTTTACATTCCGTACTGTTTAATCCATCCAAATAATACTGAGTCTGATTAAGGAGTTTCCACAGGTATTAAGTAAATGGAGGAAGTTCCAAGTAATTATTTATTTATTTAGCCTCCTAGAGAACACAGCTGCCCTTAACATGGATCAATAGTAATTTCTGGATGAAAATCCAGGTCTCAGCAGAATGCTCAGTCAGAAATAACTGTACATTTTCTGAAAAATTCTTCCTTACAGATGATTAAACTCACTAAAGAACTTGTTAAACAGATATTACCATGTTTACCTTCCACAAAGCAAGAAAGCAAAAACCAAGTATCTTCCCCAGAAACACACAAAACACAGTAATTACTTTTCTAATAATTGTAAGAGCAATAATCTCACTTTTGATACCTTTGACTACATATACTAAGCAGTTAATGGTGCACAGTAAGCTGAATAGCAAAAAAATACTGCAGATTTTTGCTGCTGTTTATGCTTGTGCAATGCAATTCTGATTCTTTTCTTTTAAGCTACAACCCACAAAGTACTGAAGAGTTAAGTTTCTGTTTTTGTGAGTGGAGTGATTGAGGTAATGCTAATGGAAATAATTACGGCATACCACTGAAGTACTAGACACTCTTAAGTTTCTAACAAGGCTAAGAAGTACCACTGTGCCTCTTACAGAGCATTTTGAGAAAAGTAAAAGCTTAGCAAAGGAAAGTAGATAAATTTTCCTTTACCCTGCTGTGATTAAGTCTCATTTCAGTTGCACACATGGGACAAAAAAAAAATAAATATGCAAATTATGTTCTGGCTATATCCAGAAAGACAGAGAGTAAGGGAGAGGAGAGGGAAGAAGAACAGAAAAACAGACTGGTTTACCTGATACTGTACAACACTTTTCCAGTCTTAGAAATCCTCAGCAACTTGTTGTCTGTTGTCACATCATGGAAGTTTGCACCCTTCTCATTGGCAAAGAATAAATCTGGCTTCCAAATAGAATCCAGCATAGAGGGATCCAGATCCAGGGAATCATCAGGATATTCACTGTAAGCCAGACGTGAGTCATTCCACTGCTGTCTCAAAAAAATGTTCACTCTGTAGTCCTACAGAAATGCCATGTAAAAAGGTTACTAAGCCACTTACCGAAATTAAAAGCCCACTTTAGCTTTGTCTATGCTCTTAGACTTCATATAGTACCAGTGTTATAGCAAACATTTGTGTTATCCTTTGAATGTAAAAATTGTCATTTGAAAAGAAAGCAGTGTAAATACCAAACAAACGCAACTGGTACATTTTCCAAATCAGAGTTGCTTCTCTGATGAAGAAAATACTAACTACGACCTGAAATATTAAAGAGAACCCTCTGTTAAATCTTACGGATTAACACAGAGGTACTCGGAAAAACAAAAAGCATTGCTGCTAGCTATATACTATTTCAACAAAGATTCTGTAAAACTACTAATTTAAATAAATTGCTTACAATATGTAAATCAATTATTTCTAATGTACTCATGAATAGTTGCTAATTCCAGTGAAGTCAGATTTGTACTGAAGAAACTAAATCAGCACTTCTTATTTACTATTTGTGTCCTTTTTCTGTCTACCGTATGCTTTTCTCTGTATGTTCCTTCATTCACTCCTCCCTCTCTGAATCCCATTAAAATTGTTCTAATTGCATTCTTCTGCTCAGTGGTCTGTTAGTCACAACTGGGAAGGCAGCAATTATTTAGAGGTTCATTTAAAACCAACATTAATAGTGTGTCAAGAACTGGCTATTAAAAGGGAATGTGAAAAGAGCTTTTAGGGTCTAATCCAAAACCCACTGCAGGCAGTGGAAAAATATTGGTGCTTGTTCTCCTTATCCTAAATTTCCATGGTCAGCCAATAAAAGCTTCACTTCCCCCAGCTTTCCCTGCTATTATAGCATATTTACTTAAATTACTAAATTTAATTAGTCAGTGAATGCTCCCTTAGGAATACACCTACTCTTCATCTAAAAGGGAAATATTTAAGAATATTTATACAAATGATATTATCTGAAGGAATATGGTAGCAAAATAATTTTGTCAACTGTACAACCCTTTGCATTTAGGATTTGTTTTGTGGTAGCAGCAGTACATTAAAATGGTGGCATTGTACTTTTAACTTGGAAAATGTATGAGTTGTCATGTGTTTAGTTAGGATATTGAACTGCGTATTTTTAAGAATTTATCCTCTTTGAAAGGTAACTAAATATTATCACTCTGATTAAAGATTCAGTAAGCTTTGTGTCCAATACGCAAACTCTGTTGAATAAGCCCCTCTAAGTGTGAGAATTTCCCACCATTCATTAAGTAGATTCATGATGAAAAGTGTGCTGTTGCCCTGACAGAATATTTGTAACAGCTCCAACATCCAAACAGATGAAGTTTTTGAAACCTATGGGATGATGTTTCATGATCTTAGTAGCAAAATGATTTTGCTGCTTTCTTTATCATTTTTGTTTTGCCAGTGGGTCAAAACATGAGCGGCTACTAATCACAGAAAGACAGACCTAGTAGTGGTCTCAAGAATAATCCTGCATCTATTTTTCACAACCCACTTTTTGCTGTGGTGTTGTTTCATACAGTTTAACATCAAATAGCTACTTGGAGTTCTGCAGTTATAAAGTATCTTCACATCTTGTGAATATTCGTTCATTCTTTCCCGGTCTTAGAAAAAGAAAGTTTGTCTTACAAGAATATGCGGGGCAGTTTCAGTTGTAAACCTAGGAAAATAATTTTAATTCTACAGAAAAGAAGGCTGGAGCTGTAATCAGAGATTGCTGATAGAATAAATTTACTCTTACTAGTTGTGCAACTGCCTTTTATTTTTCTTTGAAATAGGAAATAAGGATTTTTCCTTTCATGACATAGAAATCATAAACTAGTCAAATCACCGAATTCTTTAGAAAGATATAAAAATAAATGTACTTTCATGAACTTCAGTAGTTGGTGATTTAGGTAAGAAAAAACAGTCTGAAAAATCCTTATTCAAAGAAGAGCTTGCTTATGATATATATTATACCAAAAGCATAAATAATACCAATAGGCTTACACTCTTTTTCAACATGTATCTTTATAAACATATCAGACCCATCACATTGATTCACTTAGAAATGCTTTCTCTCTGCACACAGTGTTGTTAGAAGCAAAACAGCACTTCAGCTTGTGTCTCATTGGCTTTGTTTATAGGCTTGATAACAAAAAATGGAAATAGTAATACAACATGAACATTTTAAAGTCATCCTTACTTTTTTCTCTTCTGCTTGTCATATAAGCAGCTAAGAGGAATGTATGTTTACCCCATGAGGCATAATCATGTGTAGAATTTTGAATTTACCTTTTCCTGTGCTAACATTGTAGCTGTCTTCCAAAAAAAGACATTCTTCTGAGAATGATATCACAACATGGAGCTTAGGCAGACTACTGCGAGTAAGTTTTGCAAGTTCCTTTGGGTAAATGTGGGTGGACTGTAGTACCGTACTCCTACACTACCATGAGTACACCTCCTTCACAAATTCTTTCTGGTGGTGTCACTGTTCTAAATGAGAAGTATGGACCTAAAGTTTCAATATCAGTTGCAAAACTGATACCAGCAATAGCCCAAGGCTACTCATATGAACAGTTTTCCTCTGTTCTCAAGCCATAAAATCATGGTAATACTAACACTCTCAAGGACTGTTTATCCGATTAGCTTTATTAGATTTCTCTGAAGATTTAGGGACTTAATCCACAGATATACTAAGTTTGTGTTATAGGAATCTACAGAGAAACATCTTTCCGTTCCCCTCACGCTGGGCAAAGTCAGGGACCTCAATGCTGCGGCCACCAAGTTCTAAGAGGCAGGTTCTCTGGCAGCAGTGGGGCTGGAGGAGCCCTCTTCCCGCCTCAGTGCTATTTTCTGTCTGTGAACTGACTCTCGTCTCCTTCCTCCCACCTTCCCCTCCAATGGCTTTAATCACCCAGGTGTTGAGTCAGATGTCTGAGTCAAGCAGCAGACTTAGCTGGCTTTACATGCACAGCAGAGGCTTGTCAGAGAGACTGCGCCTTTTCTCAACCCTAAATATGAATAATGACTGGAATAGAGTGGTTTAATCATGTATTGCAAGGTCATGACGGTTGTGCAACAGAAAAGCAGTTGGCCACCCATGTGTCTAAAAGCATTCAAGGTGGCCCCAATGGCTTCAGTGGGACTGTCTGATGTAGTTAAAACTATATATATAACTTACTGAATCAGGATCTAACAAGCTGATTTATAATGTGGTTTTTTTTTTCTAGTGGGAAGATACTAGCAGCCAGCCAACCACAGCAAAGCTGTATTACCCCTAAAATTTTAAAAAGAATCACAAAATTTTCTGCTAACATAAGTACCTAAAACACAACCATAGCTCGGTCCATTTAATCCAGTAAAAAAATTGCTGCATAGTGTTAGTCGTTGATTATAGGGCATAACCACAATAATAATGTCCTCACAGTTAGTCATTTCTATAATTAAAAATTAGCTCGTCAATGTATAAACTCCTCTTAGCTTCTCCTATGGCTGATAGCTAAAAAATCCTGGTCATTAGCAACACTGAACATCTGAATTCTTTGGGACTCTGCCCAGCCTGATGTTGATTTATCATCTGTGATATGCAACCACAATTATGCTGTACAGTGAATTTACTGCTGAATGCTGCATGTGTGAATGTTTCCAAAAAGAGATACAGAGTTTACTGGCTTATGGGATAACTGTTTTATTCAGGGAAGTTACTCAGGAAGAGATTTTGCTATTTCTTTGCAAGTTAGGGGTTTAATGAAAGACAAGTGGATGAATGAAGAAAATTTCAAGTGGCTCCATCTTGACTCTGATCTGGGTTTTTTTACTATTTTTATTTTGGTATAATATACATCATTCTAATATGCAAGAAAAGTGTTTCTTTTGGAGCAAAATAATCAATCATGATACTGTCCCATGGGTGCATTATAGTGCAGAAAGATTAGTAGAGATGCATTTTTTTACTAACTCTTTAAGGAAAACTTGCAACAAAACTCATGAAGACTGAGTAGAATTCACCTATTTTGAGAGAACCCGCACAAAATGCTGTTTTAGTTCTCACAGAAGACTTTTAGTTTTTAGGAAAATTCATTGGACATAGGAAATGTGCTGACCTTTCACAAAGGGATGAATTTGAGCCAGGTGTCAGTCCCAGTCAGAGAAAAGAAGCTACTCCTGCTAATGTTATTGAGAATGTGACCTATTGAATTTGTTAGCACTGGGACATTAATCTCGTTTGCCTTGTTCATTTCTCCCCTTGAGAGCTTCTCAAAACAAGTTTTCATCTCCCAGAGTTTCCAGTGAGCTACTGTAGCTCTTCCAAGTTGTGTTCTGAAAATGTGCCTTCAGTACATCTATATGGTTTCACTAAGTATTCCTGTCCTCTGAAACAGGAACATCTCTTTTTGACTTACAATCCGGTATTTTAAATTAATCTTTTAGTTTTATGTCATAACCATCAAGAGAATGTTATAGGCAAAAATGAATCCTAGCAGTCAAACAGAACTTATTATTTGTCACAAGGGCTGCCAACGTTTTACCACACAATTGCATCTAGTTCAGCAAAAATGAAGTAGGTGGAACAGTAACTGAGGTCTGCCTCTCAGAGCAGTTTTAAAACATCCTAAAACTAGTCATACCATCAAAGAAATGACAGCATTAAGAAAATCAATACCAAACCATTGAACAGCATCTAAGAGAACTCTCCACAGTTTTGGCAAATATTATGAATAAAGCAAAATAAGAAAGCCAACAGTTTTTGTTTTCAGCTACTTGAATGTTTAGCTGTTTTCAGCAGAATGTGTTAATGAACATTGGAGAGGTACACATTAACATACTTGATAGACGGTAAAATGCAATGAGGGGATTTAATCAAAGCAATGAAGGAGTCTAATTAATGCAATCAGCATTAGGTCGTGCAAATATTTTCATTGAATGCCATCTTGTAAAGCCAGTGATGTGCGGGATTTTTGCTACTTAAAGCTATGCTGATGTCTCTACCAGCTAAGACAGACAACAGACACGGCTGGGGGAAGAAAGGCTACATTCATAGCCATCTTTTCACTACCCTTTATACACAGGAAATGAATTAAGTTTTCCAAAAACCTGAAAATTACATCTGTTGAAAATTATAAATTACATCAAAATACGTTTTTTCCTGTCATTTTTAACTTGAATTTAGTTTTCTCACTAAGATGATTTTAAAAGACTACAAATATATACTCCATGCATTGTTATTTGTTTACTTTATAGCTGTTTATTTTATAGCTGTGTCTTTCCCACATTATCTAATAAAAAAACTTGTCCTGGTAACAACTTGCCTTTTATCTCTGGAAAATGTTAAGTTATGGGGGTTTTTTAAATAAAAATATTTAGGAGTACAGGACTTGTGTTCCTTGGGTACCTCTTTCTAAAATGGCAGCAACAACTAAAATGACATTTCCATTAAATATTTAAATATTAAATAAAACACTTAAATTAGGCTAAATATCTACTCTTCCTTCAGAATGCAAAGATCGCAAGGCAATATCTATCCCATGATATAAAGAACTAGCCTTTGGTATACCCTGAATCCTGTTATAGGTTGGAATTTCATTGGTAATTGCCAAGAGCTCAGTCCTGAGCTAAAGGTGCTAAGCACTTTTACTGCCTCTGGCTTCAGCAAACACAGAAAGACCTCAGCAGTGTGTATGAGTCCTCATAAAACAGAGTAGTGAAACCTCTTTGAAATTGCTTCATAAGTGTCCATAGCTCCTTTCCTGAGGCAATGCATGCAACTCTCATGAAATGAGATATATTCAATGCAGGTGCAAGCATCCTTTATTAGTTTATTTTGTCACAAAGGAGACTTGAAGAATCCAAAACCAAACTGGAATGTGTCAGTAGTCTGTTTTTAGAATGTGTTTAACCCATTTCTTGTATACTAACACCTGGTAATTATCATTGCTTGAGAAAAGCCATGGCTTTAAGAAAGCCACCAAAACCACTCAGGATTAACAGTTGCCAGGCATATGCATGCTTGAATAAGTAATTGATTTTTTTGGTTTATTGTTTGAAATAGAAGATTAAAAAACTCAGCATTCTTTCTTTTCTTTTTAATGTTTTTCTTAGCAAAATTTAAAGTAAAATGAAAATTTGCTTCCAGAGCTTTCCAAAAAAACAGTTGGACTAAAATTAGCATTTCCATTTTTTATCTCTGACTTCTTTAGTCTTAAAATTTAGCAATTTTTAAAACAAAAATCTCATATTGAAATGAGAAATTAAAGCATTTAAATTTTTAAATATCTCAATGGAAATCCTGAATTTGCCATTTTGGCACTTTTTTGGCTAGGAGTGTTTTCTGAATTTAGTTAAAATACACATTTCAGCCCTCTGGAATCCCATCATTTCCTAATATCAGTTTGCCCCTCAAAATTTCCTGGTCTTCTCATAGTTGTATTTTTTAGTCTTTTGACCAAACTTATGCATTCACTTCAGTTACTGTTGTGACTGCAATTCATAGAAAAATAGCTGAGTTAGTTTTAAATAACACAGTTCGGTTACCTACATCAGCATAGCCTGCAGAAGTCTATAATTCAGCATGTGGCACAAAACCCACACAAGATGCCAAGTAAGTACTAGGCAGGCATCTCCAAAGCTGAACTCAATTATTCTGCATCCTCAATGCTAGCAAGACCTGGGAAAGCTCCCTTGGGATGTCTCTGTTTGCTGTCATCACAGTCACTATAGGCTGTGGTACAGTCCCTACAGATATGTCTTAAGACTTGATAATTAAGTTTAATAACTTACATATGTCTCTATATTGCTATTTTATATTTCTTTTATTTTAATTCAGCTGGTTGATTTTTAGCAAGTTAAGAACTTAGCGTCCCCACATCTACAGCTTCTCTATTCTAAATCATATCCCACTCCTTCACAGGATGGCTTCAATGGCTAGTCCCACTCACCATTGTAGTTTCTGCTATTGAACCAAAGCTGTTGATAAATATGTTGCAGGTAACATTTACAGGAGGACCTGCAAGTTGAACAATAAATAGAAAAATTGACAGGTTGCGTTCATGACATATATTAAGTATTGTTGTTTTCTTGCCAGTGGCATCAAAGCACTTACCATTGTGGTTTCTGTGACTGATCCAAAACTGTTGATAAAAATATTGCAAGTAACGTTTACTGGAGGACCTGTGGAATGCAATAAAAATGTTGCAATATACATTGAAACAAAAGTACAGATCCCTCAGCCTCCGTACAATCTGGTACAGATGTGGCTGGAAACAAGTAGAAAGTGAGTTTTCCCAAAAAAGCATGTAAATATCTACCAAAAGAAAAATATTATCAACACTAATTTAATTCAACTAGTTTTGGTAACAGTTGTAGCTTTAGTAAAAGTTGTTATGTAAATACATAGAACTATATCCTCTTTTAAGGATTTATGAGAGGTGTTAAGGCATGGATATAACGATTCTTTCTTTATCCACAGTACCAGTATAGAATATGCCACAGCATTGTAAACACCCCTCTCTGTCTTCCTTCTCAACTTTACAATTGAAAGATTATCTCTCTATGCTTATTCCATTCTGTATGCAATGGCATGCTACTGAAATTCCCAGCAATGGCCACATTACACATTGACTCCAGTCCACTGAAAATGGGACTTAGACAAGCAGCTCTCTCCGCACCTGGTATGGAGATCTCCGCCTTGCCATAATAAAATATTTTAGCACTATCTGTTCTGACTTGACACAACTTTTGTTAGACAGCTATACATAATCTCTTCCCTTCCACCTCCTTCCCTGATATTTAGCAGTCACTGAAGTGTAGCACAATGAATGGGGACATAATATTTAATTCGTTATCTATTAGACTGCTAGTTTTTTAGGTGTGATGAAATAAACAAGGGTTTTTAACTGACTCAAAAATCAGCAAATACAGATTAATGCTAAATGACTGAATTTCAGTGGTGCAAAAGTTGATAGGAGCATTTAATATCAAATATCTTTTTTCTTCTCTCTTCCCATTACTATTTTTAATCATGTAAGATTCATTCTATTTCCAAAAAAAAACAGGGTATAGAATATAAACACCTATGTGAGGTTTTGTCACTGGATCTGAAATTGCTTTACAAAGGACAGAAATATTATTACTTCTTTTGTAAAAAAATGAGAAGTTCAAGTAATGTGTCCAGTGACACCCAGTAGCCCAGAACAGTACAGTATTAGCTTCCGGAGTGTTAGGCCACACACACATCTCGGGAGACAAACTTGCTCTGTTTGGGAAAGAAAACTCACAACAGTAGCATCTTTTAAGGCTGTAAAATTCCAGTAAAACGTGTTGCTCAAGTCTGTTTTTGTAACAATTGTTTTTCAAATACACTTCCTTTTTATCTTGTAAAATACATTTTAAATTTCAAAACCCAAGCTATAACAAGCCAAACAGTCTGCTATTCTCTTTCCAAAGAACCATATTTTTTTCCTTTTCCTAAACAACAGCATAGTTTAGTGAACATCGCAAATGCTTTTTCCCTGATAATATTTCTACCAGCTGGGGAGCCTGACTATCATCTTTCTCTAAATCTAAGCAATCAGAATCATAAAGTCATTCATGCTGGAAGCACCCTCTGAAGATCATTTAATCCAACCCACTGGCTCAAAGCAGGGTCATCCCAGAGCAGGATGCTCAGGACCATGTCCAGTCAGGTTTTGAATATCTCCAAGTATAGAGACTCCACAACTTCTTTGCACAGCCTGCTCCATTGTTCAATCACCCTCACAGTAAAAACTTTGTTACTTATAGTTATATGGAATTTCCCATATTTCAGTTTGTGCATCTTGTCATGTCACCAGCACCACTGAGAAGATTCTGGTCCCATCCTCTTTACATCATCCCACCAGATGTTTATAAAACTTAAGAAGATCAGCCTTCTCTTCTCCAGGCTGAACAGTCCCAGTTCTCTCAGCCCTTCCTTGTACATCATACTCTCCAGTCTCTTAATCACCTTCATGCCCTTCATTGGACTTGCTCCGGTAGGTTTATGTCTTTCTTGTACTGGGGAGCCCAGATCTAGACACAGTGCTCCAGATGTGGCCTCACCAGGCCTGAGAAGAGGGGAAGGATTCCCTTCTGCGACCTGCTGGCAATGCTCTTCCTAATGCACCTCAGGATGCCATTGGCCTTCTTGACCACAAGGGCACACTGCTGGCCCGGGGCCCCCAGGTCCTTTCAGCAAAGCCACTTTCCAGCATGTCGACCCAAGCCTGTACTGGTGCATGGGGATATTTCTCCCTACGTTCAGAATTTGGCATTACCCTTTGTTGAACTTCACAAGGCTCCTGTCTCCCATGCCTCCAGTGTCGAGGTGCCTCTGAATGGTTGTGCAACCATCTGGTTTATCAACCACTTTTAATGTTTTGTATCATCTGCAAACTTGCTGCAGGTGCACACTGTCCATTTTCCAGGTCACTAATAAAGATCTTAAACAGTATTTACCTCAGTATCAACCCCTAGGTTAAACCATTAGTGACTGGCTCCCGGCTGGACTGCCACTGATCACAATCCTTTGAGCCCAGCAGTTCAGCCAGTTTTCAGTCTATCTCACTGTCCATTTATATAGCCTGTACTTAATCAGTTTCTCTATGAAGGTGTTATGGGAGTCAGTGTCAAAAGCCTTACTACAGCTGAGATAAACAACATCCACTCCTCTCTCTGAGAGGATTCTTGTTCACCAAGCCAGTGATTTCATTGTAGAAGGCTATCAGGTTGGTAAAGCATGATTCTCCCTTCATAAATCCATGCTGGCCACTCCCAATTTCCTTCTTGTCCTTAATAAGTTTGGAAATGGTAACTAGTATTATTTGCTCCATCACCTTCCCAGGGATTGAGATGCAGCTGACAGTCCTATAGTTCCCTGGATCCTCCTTCTTGTCATTCTTGAAGGTATGGGTGACATTTGCTTTCTTACAGTCCCCAGGAACCTCTCCCTCATCAATTGCTCTGATTTTTCAAGATAATCGAGAATGGCCTTGCAAAGACATTGGTCAACTCCCTCAGCACTCATGGGCAAATCCCACAAGGGCTCAGGGACTTGTGTAGGTCCAATTTGTTAAAGTGATCCCTAACCTGATCCCCCTCTGGCGGGGGAAGTCTCCATTGCTTTCCCACTGCTTCATGGCTTTCCCACTGCTCTCAGGGCTCAGGATTCCTGAAGACGGGTGTCACCGGGAAAGCCTGAGGCAAAGAAGGCACTGAGTACCCCCAGCCTTTTCTGTGTCCATTTCACCTTTTCTTTAAACTCACAGCATTGTCCTGCAAGAGCTGCATATCTGAGCACCACAACTTTCAATTCCTCAGTGCCAACAGAACTTGGTTATACAAGCTTAGGGAAAGAAAGCTGCTATCACATCACTGACTACAGAACAAACATACACTAAATAGTTAAATGCTAGAGCACCATATCTTACAACAAAGCAAACATCACACTTCATTTCTGTATCTGATTGTATAATGTCCATTACTTTCCTTCCACTAACAGATTTTTGAGTAGTAAAGTAATTCAGTAAACCTAAGTGTTGCCAATGAAATCATTCACACACACTTCATTCTCAGAGTTATCCTGAAAGGGCTTTGCTGGTGAGATATTGTTCCTTTTTTATTTATATTTGTTTGTAAATATCAAAAGTGCAGTGGGAGATTTACAAGCAAATGAGAATAGAAGGTACTTACCAGAAGATCTTAAGAACTAAACCTTGATCATATAATTCACAGATTCTGAGCAAAGAGCCCAATTTTCTGTTAAAGTCAAACTGCTTGTGATGAGGTTTGTAAATGTGCCTAGGAAATATGGGTGAAAGAAGGACAGAAGTGTGTGAGAGGAAAAAAGTAACTAAATGAGCACCAAAGTTTGCAACACTTTCATTCTTTTTTTTTCCATTTTCTTTCCTATTGTTGATGTTATTATTCCACTGGGGAGGGTGTTTACTTGTTTTGTACATCTTAAGAAAGAAGTGTGCTTTAAGGAGAGCCCATCGCACCATTTTTTCCAATGAAATATTTCATATACTCATACTCCTTCTGCAAGACTTGTCTAATCTAATTATGCATTTCAAATGAAAGCCATAAACTTCTGCGAAGTATAGCTGAGGTCTGTGAACATAATCTAAAACTCTTCAAAAGCAATGGAGATATTTAATTTGATTTTACTGCCTGAAATAGAATCTCAAGAGAGTTGACATTACCTCTAAAAAAAATTAAGCAAAGTATACTGTATAATCAAATCCTTTTTTCCCCTAGTTTTGCTTTTGTCACCTAGAATGCAACAATCTAACAGGCCAGGTGCCTTTCAGGCACATTCAAGATAGTCAAAGTCATTTTTGAGGCATGAGGTAAAATGCCATTTTTCTTGAAAGAACTTAGGCCAAGAAAGCAGGTAGTTAATGTGCAAATCCATGAGAAAGTAAGCATCTGTTTGTGTTGACAAACAACTAAGATATCATTTATGTTCTCTTGCAACTACCTTCTCCCCGCTTCCCCAGATGATCTGATCTAACTGCGTGCTGACAGGAGTCTCCAAAACACTTCCTTTTTAAAAAGAGCTGACATTATAATGTGCCATACACCACCTGTGACTTGAGGGTACTTAATACTTACAGAAACTCCTCAGCATTCCTCTGATCACCTGACTGCAAGAAACCCTGAATATCCTATAATATATTCCCCTGGATTTGCTTTGGCATATTGCCTGATGATTCCTGTACCAAAGGTGTGCAGCTGTGGTCTTGCCACCATCTGGCTGGAGAGTGAGTCCTTTTCTTGTCAGCTGTCAGAGGGGGATGAATGGGAGGGGGTTCCCAGGCTGAATAGCGAGCACCAGAAGATCAGTGCTGAGCCTATTCCAGGTGTTAACCCTGTCAGTATCTTTTGCTGAATCTCCTCTGGTATTGATAACACATAGCCCCAAAGCTTTCTTCATTTGGTGGTCTCATGTCAAGATTTACTTGTACTCTTGCCCTAGAGATCATCCTAGTTGTAACTAATCATATCTATATTCCCACGTCCATCCAAACTCTGCATTTTCCAGAGTACTGTTTCCAGGCTGAACCTGGCAGCCTTTTACTCTTCACATAAGTTTCAGCTATATAGGTAAAATGTGCATTATAATCATATAAGGAGTTTAAAACGATTCCTGTGCACTTGTCAATTTTCCTTGATATGTGTATTTATTAAGTGATTGTGTAACGCAAGCAAAAATACAGTACGTGCGCACACACAACTGCGGGCAAAGTAGAAAGGTGTGAGAGCAAAAGCAAGAAATAATGAAACAGAAACAGCTCATGGAATGATTGTGAAAATATTGGCAAGATATTTACAGATCTGTAAAGAATCTTATGTCCAAATCTTGTGTTTTTCTCTATGTGTAGTATTTTTTAGTCCACATTCTGACTTTGGCCTATGTGCCAATAGAACAAGGTTTTTCCCATCATCTGGGATGGTTCACTTAGTTCTGTATACAGAGGAGAAAGGTGAACCGAACTTCCCTACTCCCTGTACCACAGGGGGCAGGATAAAGACCAGGACTGTGTGGAAAAAGTACGATCAGTCCAGTCTGAGAGTACGGATCCAGTGAACAAGACCAGGGGGCAAAGTGAAGAGACAGCAGTCCCACCAACGACTGGGTATCCCTTCATCTGTGGAGTGGCGATTTCAAGTCCAAGCTTAAACGAGGGAGGGAAGGACAGGAGGAAGACCCATGCATTAACCTGAACACTAGTAATGCAGATCACAGGACAGCAGGGGAGGACAGCAGAGCTCATTAGAGGCTTTTTTTCAATTGCCAGTTCTGGAGGCAGCTGAGATCTTAACAACCATTTCTTCTTAACCAACCTGAACAGCCTTCAACATTCAGGATAGTCTTCATGAGGCCTGAAACAGAGCTAACACCCATGGAGGGTTCTGCTTTTGCAGTTGCAGTACTACAGGTACCTGAATTACCACTTCAAGAGCTTGCCAACCTATCTCTCCATGGCCTGCAGGAACATCCCTCTAAGTCAGTCAGCAGAGCTGAACTACTGTTGGGGACACAGGTCATTAGTCATGGCCACGGTCATTGGACAGGAACAAGTTATTTATCCTTCTAGCTTTCTTCCCTCTCCAGAGTGAGGCAGGCACAGTAATGACTAAGGAAATGCTGACAAAGGCAGGTCAGCCAGTCCTGGGGTTGGGGACCCTGGAAATAGGGCCAGGGAGAGAAAGGAGGCTTTGATGCACTAGGAAAGTTTCTCTGAGGCACAGGGATCCTGTAGCTACTCCTGAATCAGTGCAGCTTGCACACTTCTTTTCAAGGATCTGCCATAATGCATAGTTGAGCCCCTGGTGAGAAAATTCACATGATTTAACAATTTTTCTTGAGGTTCAGGTAAGAAAACAGGACTCGGACCACAGGTAGTCTTTACTGCAAATATCTAGGTGAGCCTTCTCCTCCCTTTCCCTTTCCTTTTGCCCTTTGGGCAAAATCAATGTCTTCCTCCATTCAAATATCTTCATTTCATTATAGTGTTAACACCAAGGATATGCATTAGTCACGGGAGGCAAAATTAATGGCACCAGAAAAACATAGTTACCCTAAGGCTTAAAAATCAAGGTGGAATTTCTTGTTGGGGAGCAATGCCTTTCATTTAGTCTTTTTAATGGATTTTTGTGGAGTGCATCAGCCTGACTTCCTAAGTATAATCATGCCCATTAAACAGAGAATCTCTTCTTCTTTAGAAGTATTCACCAAAAATCCACTGCACCACAGCCATTATGCTATTATGCTTACATCACCTTTATTATTCATCAGTGACAATTGTACTACTCATTAAGCAAAAACAAACAAACAAACAAACACAAGGGTAGAGATCTCAGGGACCTCTGAAATACAGTAATTGAATGGTACTTTGCACCAATCCAATTTGCTGGAAAAATCAAATAAAACCAAAATTATTATTCTGCTTCATCAAGCTAAAACCAACATCCTCTGAAAGTTCATCTGTCATGTATAATAATTTAGTTTGCTGAGCATACCATGTCCACTGGTAGGAATGCGGCAACAGTTTTGGGCACGTCCTGTAGCATCTGAGACTCAGAATAGTATTCAGTGGTATCAATATACATTTATGAACAGAATAAGGCTAAGAGACACAAAGGCATTTAAAGAGACAGAACCATATCTGCAAAGATATTTAGGTGTCTAAATCTTTTTTAGGAAACTCATTCCCACTCATATCACTGAGCCCAAATATCACCAAGGATCTGAGGAATGTCTTTGAGCAATGCCTTTTATCGCAATAGTATCTATACATTGGAGAAGGCTTTCTAAACAACATGTCCTACTCAAAGCAGAGGGAGAGATACAGGCTACACTGAATAGAATCAGCAGGTAAGCATAGATAGTGTCTTAAATCCTGTTTTTCTCCAATTCTGGCTGCCTATTTTCACAAACGCACATACAGGCACACACACAAATACAACTAAATGAAATGGCATCAAGGGAACCTTTCTACCAAATGAAAAGTTGCTTCCTTCACTTGGATAACTACAGGAAATATCTGAGCAAAAATCTAGCCTTACAACATGACCTTAATATAAAAAGGGCATGTCGAATTAAAAAACCAAAGGCCCTTCTTCAAGAAAATATGATTGAAGACATACAAGACAAATACTCTAGTGACTGTCAGATTCAGAATGAGGCGCAGAAAGAAAACATCTCTGGAGTAAGTACAGCTAGAGTCATCTATACATATACATTAACATAGTCTGAAGTCAAACAGCAAGTAAAGAATTTTTGAAGAGGTATGTGAGGTTTCAGCTGTGAGACTATTGCTGAATGTAATGGGAGTCATGCTGGTAAAATCCTATCAGCGCTTCACGGAAAGAGAATGCCTGCTAAAAGGCACTTTTTGTGCATTAAAGTGCTTGTGAAAATTGTTGGATTGACGTGTTTCATGAACTAATGCCTTTGTCCATAGACTCAGCACTGGAAGAGGAAGGCAAGTCTCAAACTACAACACTCTGCACTTAGAATTATAGGATAGTCCATACGACATGTTCATTCTTCCATGCCTCTTACTGCTAAGGCTGATAACAGAAACATATATTACTGTCAGCTCTGGGCTGCTGTGGGATATTTGCATACAGGTTATCTAGTAGACACTGCACAAGAAAAATTTTCAGGTACTATTTCATTTCACTCCCCAAACCAGGAGATCAGAAATGAAAAGCTCTTTAAACAGTTGACATGCTTCTGATTTACCCAGCTAACCTGCACTAGTCTGTAAAGAATGTATAGCCATAGCAGTCACAATGGATTGTATAAACCCACTGGACTTGGCTTTCACATAGGTAGTTTGAGGGCTGCTACCATTGCAGTCATAGCAGGCTGGAACTCACTAGAGGCCATTAACCTAAGGCATTATAGCTTGTGCTGAGCTTCCTGTCATCTCTGTGTGGCACAGAGCACCTCTGAACAAATTACTTGGAAGGTAGCTCAGATATTTCTACACAGGCCTCAGTCACACTTGTGAATTCATGCAGCCAGTCCCAGAGCTAAAGCTTTGCATGTGTAAATGAATCTGCGGAAATAAATTTGAAAACCAGTGAGGTAGAAATCTTAGATCTATAAATTTCCTATAGGAACCAGAAGCCTCAGCCCAAAGTTACTTTGTACTTATGCTAACTTTGAAAATATTCAGATAAATGCTTTAATTCTTCCTATGTCCGTCAAATTATTTTTTTCCCTGAGCCTTTTTTTAAATTCTTTCAAATCTTTCCATCCCAAGTCATGACAAACACCTCATTGCAAGGCATTTCTTTCTAAAGTCTTCCCTCTTGCAATGCAATAGAGCAACAGGCAGTATTTGGGGAGATTGAATTGTATGCTTTTATTACTGCATGAAAAGATGCAGACACCTGCTTGTTGTCTTATTACAAAATAGTGTTCACTGAAAGGACCAAATGGGAAGGAGGAGGCTTTCAGCCTACTGGGAGCCAGTATCAGGGACACTCTCTGCACCTGATTCTGAGAAACTGTTTGGTTGCTTTGCATTGATGAAGACAGAGCTATTTGCTGCTGATCAGCATGTGAACTGCATAATCTGTGCAGACACTCCTTAATATGGTTAAGTAAAAGATGGTATTACCTCTCTAGTCATGAATTCTGCACTCCAGCATAGGGTCAGACTCCTCCTGGGTAATCTTATTTTTAATAAAATTTATGAATTCAGTGCAGCCAGCTCATCTAAGAGATCACATGGAACCACAAGGTAAAAAACGGGCACTGAGAAAAGAAGGAAAAAGTGAAAATTTACTTAATGAAAAAAATGTATTAAGAATAATAATGAAATTCTGTTGACTTGATCTAGGCTTTATTTTCAGTCAGAATGAACTGTTACAGTTTTCTGCTCTGCATACTTGCCTCAAAAACATTTATTTTCAAAAAAAGAACCTAACTGCTGTTTTATTCCTTCATATTTCTTTCTTTTTTCCTTCTCTGTGGATCTGATCTTGTACCACAGAAATTCATGGAAGCTCAGTTATAATATCAATAAGCACAGTCTCAAATACAGAGCTTGGTCAATGCCTCTCTCTATGGCCATGATCTCAGAATCTATTTTAACTCTTTGTTTATTCCTCTGAGCCTTGGGCATTCCCTTTATTTCAGTTCTACCAGCCTTTCCTTTAATATCTTCATAATCTTCCGTGCTCTACTGTCAGAAGGTATATGCAGGCATTCAAGAAAAAGAGCAGTTTGCCTGGCTAGCATTACTGACTGCACATTGATTTATGGCTGCTAGAGAATTATACACCAAATGATGTATGGGGCACAGACGAACAATGGGATTTAGACTAATGGTATGGCTCAGGCAGAAGGGCAAATGACAACAGAACTAGAGGGCAGTCTGCAACTGGTCAATGATACATTCACCGCAACTCACACTAAAAACTTTCCTACTATTTTTAAACCTTTTCGCTATTTGGAGCATCGTATTTTTGACCTCCTTATAGTTCAAGTCATTTCCATACAATCTATGTAAAATATAGCTTTGAAATTAATTCCACCCTCCTGACTCTCAGCTTCAATGATCCCATCATCTGTTACATCGTAGATTTAGCTCAGCCTCCTATCCCCTCCCCTTAACAAATCCCCTTTCCCTCTGGGAATCTTTTGTGCGGTTTCCCATATCCTGAATACCAAAGAGGATCTACCATCTTTTAACTGCAAGTCCTCCTTAAAGCATATCTCTGTGTCTTTCATCAGCAATTTATCAGCCATCAATTCTTCCTATATATAAAATGGCTGGAGGGAGGGAATGAGAGCTCTTCCTCAGACTAGAAAAGCAGCATCTTATAAACTAAAATCAGCATCTTATAAACTAACCTTTTTTTTTTTTTTTTTAAATCTATACCAAATCACCTGTTGTAAGGAAATGATCAACTCTTTGATGCGGAATGCTCACTGCATTACTGAAAGGAGCATGGGCATGGCTTTCACATAGGCTCAAGGCTCTGCTGACATAAAGCACGTTGCAGGGTCAGGGCATATTGTCCTTTCCAGATTCTATCACCAGTAGTCCTATGGAACAGGATTCTACTACAAAGTCATCCAAATGAGACTACATTCCCATTAAGGAGATAATTGGCCTGAATAAATGTGGCAGGATCTGACCATAATTATTTAAAATTTTGAACAAGTCCAACAAGTTTTCTGCTATAGAAAAAAAGTTAAAATCTGTTTTTAACAGATGGTGTGTGCTTTACACCACACAAAACACACCTCAGAATTGTGACAAAACCAACATTCTCGGGGATATGGAGCCAAAGAGCTGAAAAATTCTCCTAGATGCTTATTTTTAGGATGGCTATTCTAACCAGACTGACCAAAGGCTTTTAACACCTCAGACTGCTCCATCTGATAAGATATTACTGTCTGGAAAAGAAAATTGCTGCAGTCTGAAACTCTTATGTGGAGTGGCCCTATGTGCATTTCAGTTTGGGCATGTGTATGTGCATGTGTTTATGCGTCAGCCATAGGCAACATTCACAGCTGGTTAAAAAATGAGTTTTTTATATATGCTACTGGTTTGGCCCCATATATGTAATTTGCATGCATTTCTTCAACAAAATGAGATGTTGCTTTAAACTGCAGTGTGAGCGTTTAAAGCAACATTCATGACAAACTTTAACTATTGTTTTATTTATTATTTAGGACTAATTCTGTATTTGACATGATAAACAGCACAAGAAAGAACAGTCCTGATATGGCAGTTTTAGTTCTTGCCTAAGAAGGCATAAAGATAGCACACATTGGGAATGTAGTCATTAGACACAGGCTAATGTGAGTATTGATCCGGTAAATTTTAATCCTAGGTTTTCCCTGACTAACTGTGTTGGTTTAAGGAAAGCATTTAGCCTCTTCTCAATTATATTTCCCCAAGTACAAGAGCAATGGAGATAATACATAGATGTGCTCCTGGAATGGAAGAAGAATGAATTTGTTCATGCAGTGTGTATCAATTGTATACCAATTACTATTCTTTAAGGGAAAGTTCCTACAATTTAGTTAGTCTCAGATGTGCCCAGCTGCTTCTGCACATTCCTGGGATCTGTAGAGGCAGAAATATACAAATAGATGTTATTAGCTTTCAGAGGAGAGCATCCTTCCACTACTGTGCTTCTCCAGACAGCCAAATGTTTACCATAGCCAATAAAGAGCTCAGTCCCATAACAGGTAGAAGCAGCTGACATTTTGGTGCATGAACACCCAGGTCCTTGTGGAGGAATCCCAAGGACCTTATACAGTCCATGGGCAGAGTATGATGGTGAGGAACCATTTGCAGACAGAAAGTAATGAGCAATGGGCTCTTTGGGGGCCCTTCCAAAACCCTGCTTCTCAGTAGGGTTTAGGTACCTCATTCAGGATCCACAGCCCAAAATGTTCTCTGAATCAACACATACAATCTGATTTTGAAAGAGCAAACAAGAATTTCAGTCTTTTCTTCTAAAGCACAGCCAGCTTTTCAGTCAATAACACAAATGTTTAGAAAAGTCAAACAGAAAAAGTCCTTTCTAGGATTTTCTATGCCTACCTCAGACTGAAGGGATGCAAAGCTTTACCTCCCAGGCCACAATGCTATGGATTTCCTGGGAGCAGCGGAGGGAAATCTGTCTACTGTCTCCTATTCAGAGGTGACTGGATTCATGTTAAAGTATAGCTATCATCACTTTTTTAAATACTTAATAGGTGTGAATGGCCTTCAGGGGCACTGAATCCAGTAAGCTGAGCAGCAAAGTATTTAGGATACGTAGCATTTGGAGAAAGAGAGAGAGAAGGTGCACTCACGCAAATTTGTAACCTAGTGGTTTGGGCAATTATCAGGGAGAGAAATGCTGGCTCCCAATCTCTGCTCTTGTGACTTTTTTTCCCTAGTAGTTACATCAGCTACCTTTAACATGTAATGGTTACGATAGTCACATCTGAATGGTCAAGACTCATGGCTCTCCCCTCCTAGACAATCAACTACATCACAAGGCTAAAAAGACATGTTCTCATTCCATTTTCTTCCTGGCCTAATCATGTCTGAATTCTTTGCTGAAAAATGAGCCACTCAGGATCATTTATAGTCCTTTGGATGAGATACCAAATCCCTTTAAGCTGAGGAGGAACTGAGCCAAAGGTTGTCTATATTCATTAAGACTACAGAGTGGCCTATAGGCAGGCCACTTTTTTTTTTTTTTTTTTTTTTTTTTTTTTTTTTTTAAATAAGTGATCACAGCTTCACCTTGAGAGGAACACCATTACTGTTGAATATAAGGCAGGATCAGAGATACCTGGTCCTTAGAGGAAGACAAGTGGAGGGATGCCTAGCCAGACAGTCTGCATTTGGTTTAGACAGAAGCTAGGTGCTAACCTGAGTCAGGCCAGGTCAGTTCTGGGCAGACTCAGGAGCAGAACTGGAAGAATCTAGGGAACTTTAAAATAAAACAGTACTTCCATCATTACACAGCAGGTGGATGGAGGATTTCCATGTTTTTTGTCTGAGGACCTATATTCCATCTAAGTCTTGTTTTAAAAGCTTCTTTTATTGGTTCATGGAACATGTTTTCACTCTTCCCAGCTTTTGACATACAACCATGGCATAAGAAGTAATCAAAGTGTCTTCATGCCTTTGCAATACCTGAGGATTGCTAGCAGCTGGCACAAATTAGATCAACCATTGGGCTTCTGTAATTTATCCCTTATGAGTAACTGAGTATTCAGTACCTGGCACTTCTCTGTCATGAACTGTACTGCTCAGATCCTGCATGCTTCCTAGAATCTGAGTCTTCATATTTCTGTATATATTAAATTTTAACCCTGGATTTGGTGTTTAGAAGATTGACAGATTACTATCTATGCTAGATATTGTGCACCCTTCATCTTTGGGTGACAGACCCTGTCTGTATCACTTTGGAAGCTCTTTTATTTAGACTGTTAAAATCACTCCTTTCTATGAAAGACTGTGAAATGCATATTTGGGAGCTAAACCATTAAACATATATTTTCTGATGACTTAATCAGAGATTTATATTCATATTTCCAGAGGAAAAAAGAAAAGATAATGAATCTGTCTAATATAAATACAAGTTTCTGTTTTGTATACACATATTCATAGGTACTATATCACTTTATGTTATAGATTTGTAGCCTACTTATGTATATTTACAGTAAATTAAGTGTACATGTTTTTATATATTCTATATATAAATAGCTTGTTTTCTAAGACAGCCAAAACAACAAGACATTTAATGAGTGACTCCAGGGCATCAGCTTCAACAGTATGAAATATTTAAATCTAAACAGGGCACTGGATATGATGAAAATAAAACAAATTAGAACTAGATGAGAACAGTAGTGTCCCCTGCTTTAATATCAAAGGTCTTTGGATTTGCAGTGACATTTGTTTTTCATAAATTCCCTTGGCAGTTTATGCAGCAGCAGACTAATATTCTATGACAACAGCCAAATCCATTGATATCTCTTAATTAAAACACTGATTCTGAATAAAGGCAATACACCAGTATGATAGGATCACCATGGCTATCCTTTTAAATAAAAGACCAGGGATGGATCCATGGCCTTGAGGTCAAGTGGCATTGGTTGGCTTGTATTCCTACTGCTGAGTGCTTGCACCCTTCCTGACTTCCTTTGGAGGGAGCTGGCTGCAGGAAGCTCAGGAAGAGATCTGAGAAATAAGCAAACAGTTAAGCAGTATAGATAGTCAGGGGGTCTGCTTGAGCTTGCTGTCTGGCTCCTTTTATGTAGAAGTCTAGACATAACCTAACTGCAACCCATGCAACTCCCATAGCCTCCTGATCTTCTGGAAAAGAATCTGAAATCAAAGAAAGATAGGCAGAAAAATAGGTTCCATAGCCATCTTTATTAGGAATTTTTAAAGAAGCACAGTTAAAAGATTCCTTGCAAAATTGCAGTAAAGAGGTTCATGCATGAAAATGTGCATGCCTACAGTAGGGGCTGAATATAATTTCCCTGGCTATATTCTTGCAGTTAAAGAAAAATAAAACAAAGCCAAACAAAACCAGTATTCTGTTAGTAAGGTAATTGTGCAGCGTTAAATTGTGCAGCAAGATACGTGTACCCAGCTTCATCTGAAAGCAGCATAAAGTTGCAGGTGTGTTTCAAGGCAGAAATGTAGTCTGCCTCCCTAGTGACAGATGCTTGCACATCTCAAGCAACTTATGTTTGGGGAGTGTGATGGGAGCAGTCTGGCCACATCCAAAAACTGACCAGGTAGCTTCCCGCTTCCAACTAGGAATCTTCAGCACACGGACTACGATGTGAGTGCACTCCTGCCCTATTTCTTCCTTGCTACATCCTGCCTTACCTTGACAGGATTTGATTCTCTATTGGATGTGGTTCTTCTGAGCCTCAAACTGTATGGGAAATTGCCCAGTCTGGGATACTCTTGCTGCACCTGACTGCACGGCCAGTAGCTGTTAGCTGCTGAAGTCTGGCCCTGGGAAGGTTGTTAACCAATGGAAAATAAAACTCTCCAGGTCCACAGCCTATCTTACGTGTACTTTTCAACTTGTATTTGTGTTTAGAGATTGTTTTTCCAGAAGGTATTTAAAGTGTCAAGTCCAGATTAATGTAGATGTTTGCAGACAAAGCCTCTTCTTAGTACATACACAGAAGCTGGGGTTTGTGTATTAAATCTGTTGCCATTTATTTCATCCTTAAATGTCATACCATGGTTTCCATTCATGCTTTTTTAAGCACTCCATTGCTGGTCAATTCAGGGGCCAAATAAATGAGCAATGGGCTTGAGCGTATGGGAAAAGATGACTCTTGGTGCCAAGGAGATAAAGTATTAAGGTGCATAAGCCATTTCCTGTAACAGTTGTCAGGCTAATTTTCAGTAAATTACTTAGTCCATGTGTTTATTATTCAGATGTAAACCCACTGACTCTGCATGAAAATGACATTACACCACTAATCACAGACCGATCTTTTACAACTACAGCCACTATATACCCAAACTGCATTCCACTAACAAGATTTCACTGAGCTCAGAAACAACAGCTTTTGGGCAAGTTAGTTCATAGTAAGTTCTAGGAACTGCATTGCACCATCCAGTGATGAAGGTAACATTAATGGGCATTGTTGCTGGACACCTATATATGACTGCATAAAAACCAAAATATTCCTCAGCAAATAATGACTTAGTGGGAAAGAATGTCCTTAAAATACAGAATGAAATTCAGTACAAAAGAGAATCACAATCATCTTCACTGTTAACCTTTTCCATGCCAAAGGATAACACAGTTCTGGCATTCTTGGAGCCAAACTTTCTTACTCTCCATCAAGTGGATGACAGCCAATACATTTCTAAATGTATTTGGCACAAAGGACATAGTAATGTCCATAGATACATAGTTTTTTGTATTTGATTAATTCTAGCATATATTCAGGTTTTAACTGGTTTTAGAAGATGAAGATGTTAAAAAGTGGAAATAATTTAGTCACCTTTAAAGGTCAACAACTGCTAGGAAATTTTAAATCGAGCTGACTTTCCATCAGCCCCTCACTTCATGCTGTGATTAAGTTGTAAATTATTTCATTACATCATGGCATTGCACATAGCACTCTTAAGGGAGCTTGAGGTGAATATGATCTGTGATACCATTTCACCATCTCTGGTTTCTACAAGTTAGAAAGCACATCTTTGGCTAGTGTTATAACATAGATGCCCAACACTGTCATTTCTATTTTTGTTTAAGAAAACAAGGCGAGTAATGGGGAAAGTACCAGCCTTCCATCTGATATTTTTTCTTGATTTTTATCATTAAAAAACCAGAGCATTAGTATTATTCAGGCAAAAAGTACATCATACAGGCTTCACTTTTATTATTTTACAGCAGACAGGTTTAACTGGTGTTACAGCTGGAAAAGAAGTAGCTAATCAACACATAGGATGCCAATTGACTGTTTGCTGTCAGCAGAAGGATTCTCAGAGACTTCAATTAGTATTGGATTGTAGTCTTCATATTTACATTTAAAAGTATTCTCCTCTATGTCCTCACATAAATTATTAGGCTATTCAAATTCAATAAAAGGTAAGTGTAAGTATCTGACAGAAAGTAGTTAAAAGAAAGGCTATTCTGAGAGCTGTCACTCTTGCACTTCTCTCTAGCTATCCATCAGGGGGACAGTGTCTCTCAGCATCTGCTGGTGGTGTATTTGATCACTTATTGTGCCAACGAGAACCAAAAATCTGCCCCTTTGTTTTTCAAATGATCTTATAAGGCAGAAAGACACCAAAAGAAAGGATTTTTTAGCGTACAGCACTGCTGCAAAAAAGAGCTAAGCACTGATTTGTGTTCTTGATGTCTAAACTTTTATATATTTACCTGTTGCTTCTGTCTATCTTCCTGAATTTTCTAATTCACAAGAGCCAGCTAGTAAAGAGCAGTAACTGATGAAATGTGTTTATCTGGATAAAACAGTGTCCCAGTAATATTTTCCCCTCTTTTTAAAATGTGTTACCTTTATTTAAAAAAATGATCAAATAGCTCCTGTTTTCAGTAATTCAGAACAATGATGAAAGTATATTTAATTATTGTATCAAACAATGGGTTCCACCCAGTTGTTTCTTCAGGAACATCAGACTTTTTTTTCTTGACACTTTAAAATGCCTAGGGTGGACTAGGGGAAAGCTACGCAACTGACCTGAAAGAGGAAAAGTCAGACAAACGCATGAGTAGTGGCCCAGCTATCTTGATCCACAATGTCTTTTGTGAAATATAGGAAACAAATATTAACCTAAAACCATGTTCAAAACCAGATAGCAGATCCCTATTTTAAGGCAGTCTTCCTTCAGACATCCTTTGTGCTTAAAAGAATTCTTGAATATATTGCCTAAAACCACAAAAAATGTTATAAATCAGGAAATCATTTAACATTTTATCCATCAATACAGTTATATGATTTAGAATATCAGTGTTGTACAATAAACCGTATCACCAAAAAAGATCTCAGACAGATTAACAAGTATTAGAAACTGAAACAATTTGTCTTATGGCTGCAATAACATCTCAGTGCAAAAAATATCTTTATAATGCTTAATTCCATGTAAGATAAATTCACTATGATCTCTTTGCAGCTACACTTATTATTCCTTAAAAGGCAAAAATAGGCAATATAGAACAACAATACTTTCTATTTTTTAATATTTAATGAGACTCAGGAAACTAGATCATGGAGTATGTATCATACTGACCAATAAAAATGGTTATAATTAATTAAGTTATATACTAATAAAGTTTTCACTGATGTGAAGTTCAAAACCGCATGCCTTGACTCTCTACTTTGGAATTCTGTGGTACAAAATACCCTACAGAGGGACATGAGAAAACCTTTCAAAACCTTCGCCACAGGACTGAGAGCTCAGAGAGAGCTCAGAGATGTGAAATTCTGAAAAACTGCTAAAAATATGTTTATCAATTCAAACTGCTGCAGACTACCAACCTGCTCTGGAAGGTGACTTCTTAAAAAAATTAAAAATTAGAAATGGCAGATTCATCGCCATCAAGGGCTCATGGGTGTCATCAGGTAGCAACTTCATGTTGGGAGCCCAAACAAACCATGCAACTTAGAGGGGAGCAGTGTCTGTCAAGCAGTTCAGTATATGTCCTGCAGCATCGTACACACCATCTCTGCTCTACCCACCTGAGCATCAGATGAACAAAACTATGAATCTGTCTTCTCCTGCCTTTTTCACAACATGGTTTTAGACATGCTCTGGAGAGAAATAAAGGAGCTACCTTTATGCTTTCTTATGTACGGGGACTGCTACATTTTCTGGTTTTATCTGAGCTACAAGAGATGAAGCAGACTTCTTTTACTGTCCATCACACGTAAAGTGCAGGAAGATGAAGTCCTTAATGAATGCTACCTTGCTCAATTCATGACAATTTCTGCCTTCATTTGCATTCTCTAAAACTTCACTAATAGTCATACAAGTGCATGAAATGAATGTGAGAGCCTAATGCAATATTATTTACAACAAACTAATGTTAGTTCCAATCCAGGAACTTAAAAAGCACTTTAAAAACTATTCTGAAATTAAGATTTTTGGGTTCCCTGACTGCAGCAATATCTTTTTTTAACTTGTCAGCTTTCAAATCGTTGGATCAGAAAGCCACACTAGGTTCCTCCTCACTTAGGCATAATAAGCATTCAGAAAAGACACTTTGTTCCAAATATTGCAATTCTCACATGTGGAACACGGGGAAGAAACTGATCTTTGATCTGAAATGTAATTAAACACTTTTCTCATTGACATGTGAGCTCCTTCTTTCCTACCAGTTGTATTCACTGGCTAAAAAATTGTTGTTTGTTCCACTTATATTATCAACTTTCACAGCACAGCTAACAAGAGTCAAAGTAGTAAAAAATTCAGATTTGGTCACCAAAGCCAATAGATATCAATCCAAATGTAAACTGGGATTGGATATGTTGAGGAAGAAATACTTTATCACTTTTCAAAGTGAAACTGCTTTCTGAGTTTTGAATTGACATAAAAGAGCCAGTTTTGGTGGAAATGTAGAACTCTCCAAAAGTTCTAAATATTTACAATGAAAACTTCTCTCCCAGCTCTTTTCACCTGAACCCACAAGATATTCTGTGCTCACTTCCACAGGGATTAGGATGACAGCAATGGAAATTTACTCTGAATAGTAATGTTTGAGAAAGAGGGCTCCAGTCTACACGCTTGTTTGTGTTGGAATGATTGTGGTGACTCCGCACACCCTCAGTCCAGATTTTGAAAGAAAAAAAGGGAAGTCTTGAAAGGGGCAAGCAGAATATGGTTTTACAAGTTTATGGTGGTCCTGAGAATTTGGTCCTCATCATTTAGTCAGCATCAGCAGGGTAAAGTCTGCTGTGTGAATACCCTAACTCCTACCTCCCTCTTTTGAGAGAAGATTTTACTTTCTTCCAGTTGAATGCAAGACCTTTCATTTAGACACTGCTCTAAAGAAGACTGCACTGAAGTGTTGAATAAGCGGTCTGCACGGCTTAAAAATTTCAGGAACAAGTCATTTCAATTGTATTTAGTGCAGAAGTTGTATTCCTCTAAAAACGTGGAGTTAGTGAGGTCTTCAGAAACCATCTCTAACTAAACATTTTTGCCATGTACAGATAAATTTGAAAAAAAGATTCTAAAGCTCTAAACCCTTATTACCTACATTGCTCTCTCAGTTCTTCCCACGAAACAACTGATGTGAATGAAACTATCACACCAGAAAACCTAACTTATATAAAATAGAATCAGAACCCAGAGGTAAAGCCTTCAAAACCATAATTTATCCAAAAGATTAACAATTAATTTATCAGCAGTCTTAAAGAAACTTACCTTTAAAATTTGGTCTGATTCTAGCATCATACCCTGATGTCCTTCCCATCAATTTGTCCAAAAAATCTGAAGGAGACAGGGTCTGTGAGGGGGATTTTCCAGATCTTGAATCATGTTCTTTACAGAAAGTCGTCCTAAATAAATTATTAGCCACCATTAGCTACTATTTAGCTTATATCGCCTTCAAGTCATGCGGAAATTACAACACTTTAAATAAAATTATCTCTTTTCAGTGAATGTAATAGTAAATATTTTCATAGAAAAATATTATCTATTTTCCATCAGAAAACTGTATTTTAGAAATAAACTTCAAGTAGTAGGCATAGACCACAATTTTTGCTATTCAGAAAAACTCAGCTTTAAAAAGAAATTCAGTAGAGCTATAGAACATTAGAAGATTCAATTTACTCTTTATCTTAAAGTTTAAAGCATTTTCATAGGGACTTTGATATCCTATGTCACATTGTTGCTTAATTTATGTGTGTGCTGTTAAAACTGTATTCATTAGAAGCCTGATCTAAAGTGGCCTTAAACTTTCAGACAATGGCTGGCAAAACTCACCAAGCAACTGTGAAGATTACTGATTTAAATTACTGATTTTGTTAATGTTGGAAAGGATATGGATGGAAAACTAGTCTTCTTTACAAATGCCACTTAACAAAGATTTCAATTATGCGAGTGAAAGTCTGGATTCTACATCAACAGTGTGAAAAGGGTTCCAGAACCAGCCACATCTTATCTTAGTTTTCTACCAATGAACATCAAGTAATGAAAAGGATCTTTATTTTCATTAGCTAGTATTTGTATGCAAGCTCTTAGGACATATCTCTGTTTTCAGGTTTTAAGAGCAAACTTCTCATACCATGTAATGCATTTCATATATCATATATATGTGTGTATATATATATGTGTGTGTGTGTATGTGTGTATATATTATGTATATATCATATTAGCTATTGAAGCACATTAGATATTACAGAGAAAGACTGTAGGGGTTTCCCTAGGTTGTTCCCTAGCGAAAGGAAATTAGAATGAAATGAACATATTTGGTGTGCAGGGACATGGATTTCATCATGAACTGCATTATATTGATATTTGTATAACCAATTTTATTGTTTTATCTTTCAATATAATCTTTGATCTATATTAAAAGTAATCCTATCACTGTGTCTTCTACACCACTACTCTATTCAAATATTTGCCCAGCAGGAACCACTCAGTTCCAGGAGTGTTTCTTGTTCTTTTATTTTAGTATTATTCTGTGTGTGTGTGTGCGTATGGGCATGTGTGTGCATCTATGTGTAAGTATAAACAAATTAGATATACAGGTGATTGATTAACTGAAATTCAAAGCAAATGCCAGATTTTTTATCCCTTTATAAAAGCATCACAACTGTTAAAATGCAATGTAATACTAAAATCTTGTGGTGTGATTCCCCATCTTTCAGGTTTCATTTACAGGGGGTGGTTGCTTCCTTTTGCTTTCATCAATGACAAGGTACCATGCTGGTACCTTTAATTTTTTACTACGTAATAGAAGATATTCTGCACTTAGATAGTAAAAATGTTCAGTTAAGATAATAAAAACTGGAAAACAATCTATTACATTTATTTGGGATGATCTAATACAAATTACTTCTGTTTTCATTTGTAACCAACTAGTTATGAGTTGTGTTGTGATCCCAAACTTATGAATATAAACACTGTTTCACTCTGACACTGTATACACCATTACGCATACAAATACGCTTCGTATATGTACATATAGACACACAGCACCATACAATATAGTAATGAAACTCATCTGAAATAATGTTTTTGTTAATTAAACCGAATTGTTTGCTTTGTACCACAAACAGTCGATAATTGAAGCAACATCTCATCAAATTTTTTAAAAAAATAGAAATAACAATCACATGTACTGATACTTTAAGTGAGCGTAGATCCTGGCCTGATCCAGGGGGCTCCCACAAGCAGAGGACTGGTTCTCTAATTTCAAATAATTACACTCCCGACAAAACTGGTTCAGTCATTCCCAAAGCTTGAAGAGTAGGGAATCAAAGCAACTTCCTAAATAACCTTCAGTGGGAGCAGAGATAGTAAATTGCAGAAGAAAAACTGAAGAAAATGTTTTTAGCTATATTAATACTCAGTGAAAAGGCATGTTTTGGAATCAGAGAATTGGAAAATAGATAACCCAAACTTGAGATCTTTTTTTGTGTTTGTTACCAAGCAACGAATCTCTCTGAGTGTAAAAGGGATAGCCTATATAAAATGAACATGAAATACTCTCAAATATAGCAAACGAACGAGGTTAACGTGATGTTGTTTCTTTATAGCTATGGTTTCCAAACCTTTTGATAAATATCATCACATAGAGTCATATCACCTACCTGAAGTGGTTTGTCTCTAAGAAAAATGCAAACAAGGTTGTCAAAATTTTCACTAGCTGCCGGTTCATTCCTCCTGCTTTCTGTGATGATTTGGAAAATATCCCAGAAACGATTCCACAGAGATGCAAGGAAAAAGTATGCTGGTGCTGCCTAGATTCCCAAATTCAGCAATAATTTAATTTTCTTGACAATCAGGAAGAGAAGGTCTGGATCTCTACAAACAGGGGGTAAAAAAGAAGTGCCAGTCCTTGGAATCATGTTCAGGTCAAGCCTAGGCTCATCTCCAGCAGCCAGCACAAAAGAGACAAAGCATCAGACCTGCTCGTTCCCCCGCCTTGCTTTTACTGGATGATGGAGAAAAAAAAAAGAAAAGGAAAAGAAAGAAAAAAAAGGGGAAAGAGGAAGGAGAGGAAACCCTGCTACCCAAAGAGGATCATGCAAAAGGGAACAATGCTGAGAGCAATCTGCTGTCGGTGTGTTTTATTCCCCTTTTGCTTTGAAAACGGGTATTTATGAATGGTGGTGGGGCTACTGGGTTGATCTTTTTTCTCTCTCTCTTTTTTTTCCCTTGTCTTTTGGCAGTGAGGTGTCAGTACTGCCGGGCAGCGGGCGGTGCGGGCTGCGGGGAGCCCCAGCGCCTGTGCTGGAATGAGGTAGACGTGATCTCGGCGCGCTATAAATTCAGCGCTCGGACAGCTCCGCGCCGCGCGGCGCGTGCGCATGTGCCGGGCGGGCGGCTGTGGGGTGTGCGTGTGAGAGGGTGTCTCTGCGGTGTGGGGGTGTGCGTGTGTGCGGTGTGTGAGAGCGGCTGTGGGGGTGCAGTGTGGATGGTGTATCTGTGTGGGGGGGGTTGCGGTGTGCTTGTCAGCGAGAGCGTGCGTGTGGTTGTGAGAGGGCGGCGCGTGTGTGTGTAGCGGGGGAGGCAGATCTCAGGCCGCCGGAGGGCGCCATGTCGCCCCTGAGCTGCCGCTCGCCTGGGCGCAGCCGGCCGGCGAGGGAGAGGGGGGAAGAAACATCCCGGGGGAAACGGCGGCGGGCTAGTGTCTCTGCCCTCCGCCTGGCCCTGCTGGGGGAGGGGGGCGGGGTGTGAGCCCGCGCCGCGCCGCGGAGCCCCCGGGCGGGAAGGACGGGCCGGGGCGGCCGCTGCGGCAGGGGCCAGGCCTGGGGCCGGGCCCGGGCTGCGGGCCGGTGGGCAGGTAGTGGGGAGCGGCCGTCTCCCCCTCCCCTGGGTCCGCGGCGAGGTGGGGGGGATGGCAGCCATGATGGCCGCGATGCTGTCCCGCGATGTCTGCCCCCAGGGACAGGGATGCCTGCTGCCCTCCTGAAATGGTGGTGCGGGCCAGGGGTCGTGCAGAGAGCCCTCTGCCATGGCTCTGGTGAGGGGAGGGGAGAAAGGCCTTCCCCTCCCTGGTGCCGCGTGTGGGGAGAGGGAGGAAGGAGCCCTCTTTCCCCCTCAACACCAATGTAAAAACCCGAATGCGTGTGAAGAAGAGGGAGGGCTGGCTTTCTGGGAGTTTGTGGAGAAGTGGAAGGAGCAGATTAAATAGTTTTCATTTCCAATTGCTATTTGTTTTTATTTCTTTTCCTTGCAGGTGTAAAGAAGAAAGTAATGCCACTCAGGTCATTTGGAGAGATGTCCATCTCCAGACCCTGGACCATTAGAAGGAGAGCATTGTATCTCTTCTGTTATACATGGGGAACCAAAGCACAGGAAGCTGAAACAAGGAACTTGCCCAAGATCTCACAGAGGATCTGTGAGAGAGCAGGGGTGAGGCTCAGCTTTGCCATTCTCCGAACTCCCGGTCCAGCGTCCTTCCCCCAGCAATTCTCACAACTCTTGATTGTTCAGTTGCAGGTACTCATCTTAAACCCAAGCTGTCACTGAGGTGTTGCATTGTTCAAGGAAAGAGAATGACGTGCCACCTCTGAAGTACATAATGGTAACCGATAGAAACTCTACCCAGCAAACTACAGCCTTTAAACCATTTTGGTGACACAGCTTTAAGTGGGCAGCTAGGGAATCTCATCTAGTAATATTCAGGGAACATGAACTGCTGTAGTATTCACACAGGCACACACACACATATATTTCTTATATCTCCAAAAAGCCCCTCCCACTTCATGACAAATACTCTCACCACGTTTGTAGCCATCTTTAAAAATTGCTTATGAAAAGTAGTTGTGTTTGTACAAGAGATCAAAGCCACTTACAATTCATTAAATGAAACTTTTGTTTATTTTAGTTTAATACTGTAGGACTTGTTTGAAAAAAATATACCATACTAGCTATTGATAGATGCAAATGCTAGATAATAAAACATCTTGTGCACAAAAAATTGAAGTAACAAGAAAAAATAGTCATAGCAGCATGAAAACAAATTAAATACCTTATTGCCTTGCCTACCAAATCTATGTCAGCAGCATACTGGAAGGTCCAAGAGAAGAAAGGCTACAGAGTTTGCATTAAACTATCACTGTTTAACAGTAAATATTGAGAGTTTATGCTGAATCACTGCACTGTGACATCCTCTAACCTCTTGAGAAGATAGTTCCTCATTCTAAAATGGTATTGAAGAGGAGAGTTATGCCTCTCACTGCAGTGTCTCATTCTGAGAAATAAAACCCACAAAACTACTTCTGCAAATAATAGAATAGTTTTGAGTCCTTTTTCACTAAAACAAAGACATACTTTTCAAAATTTGTTCCTGTCCTTGGCTAGATAGGAACCCAATAATACTGCTATAAATTACTACTTTTCGTTAAGATAGATGGAAAAATTGGAAAACAACAGTTTCTGTCAGCTCCAGGAAAAGTCTATGTCTCTTTAACCTATACTGCCACCTGCTTAAAAGTGTGAGGAATCTCAGGAATGCTTGTAGATTTCCTAACACTGAAATCACTGAATACAGCAGGTATCCTTCTGATAACACTGTCCACATGGATTTTGTGACAGGCCATGCTTTTAGGGACCTGTTACCATTTTAGGTGGAAAAAAAAGTAAATAGACATCTCTTTCAGTATTCTAACTAGAGAAAACCTACTTGAAAGTCTGCTAAGATTTAGCTGCTTCCTACCATTTTCTGCACTTCACAGCTGTTTGAAATGCTGAATAACTATAACCCTAAGTTAAAAAAGGAGTTCCAAGAAGTTCTTCAAAATAGCCAGCCCTTAACTGGGGGTGAGGGGAGAAGCATTGTAAAAGCATGATAAAAGGTGTAATAATAAAAATCTTGAGTATCTACTTCTTCATTTCTAACTTACATTGAAGCACCAAGTAAAACTTAAAGGCTTGAAAATACTGCTCTCTTGGTATCAGTCTAGGTAACAACTTTAACTTGAGTAGCTGTCTTCTCAAAAATCAGGCTCAGAGGTTGTTCTGAGAGTTCAAAACAACCATTTTCTCTAATCGGAGGGTTTCAGGTTGTGCTCCCATCTGTGTCCTAGGGGAATTTCAAGGCATCTTTCACCTCTGCATGTGTGAAGAACTTCCTGCTGTCAGTCATTCTTGCAACACTCTCTCTTTATACTCCTCTCTTAAAAAAAAAAAGAAAAAGAAAAAGAAAGTTATTTTGAGTACTGGAAGTCTCTAAGTTCTCATATATCCACAGTTAAGTAGTGTCTATAAAGTGCACAGCCTGTTGTGAGGAAATATTTACAGTTCTCGAGATCAGGGGGAATCATTTGGAAGCAGGGTGCCTGGATATATACAGTGTGTGTTCCAGTATCCCCTTCCTTTTCAGAAGTGAGAGCCATAAGGATTATTCTGGAGTCTTAGGAACACAAATGGGCAATTGTGGAAGAGGCACCATTTTTGCCTTTTTGTGTGTGTGCATGTGTGTAGACTTGTAGTCTCTTCTTAGTTCTCCAACATTTCATGCAGTCTACAGTGCCACATAAAAGACAAATGATTCCTTTGGTGAGGAATTCAAGTTCCACTTGTTGTTAGAACATTTAATACCATGGGTTTTCCAGATTAGCCGTATATTCTGGACCTTATGACTGCTCTTTGGAGCCATCTTCCTCATTTTATCTTCTGCAGAAGAAACAAAGTACGCAGTAGGTCAAGCTTAAACTCAGATCCCCTATTATCGTATCCCTGGCTTCCCCCTGCCTGGTGCAGAGAAGTTGTACCAAGCATCTCCAGCACCTTCTGACACCAGCAGGCATTACAAACATTCAAATTGGTATAGGACTGAGCTTCTCAATGTCTCTTCCAGAAATACTTTACTTTTATGACTTTATCTACTCCTGTCACCTTGTAGCTGGGATGCACAGTTTCAGTGTAATTCCAGGATTTCTAGATGGGAAGCATAAGCATTCTGGAGTTTTCAGCTATGCAGCAATTTTCGTATGAGCTATGTATGTAGTGTTGCACAGGTATGTTTCCTTCAGTGTTACCAATCGTGTTATCTCACACAACATGTTTTTGATAGCAGCGTTATGGCAAATGAATGAGAGTCAAGGAGAATAATCCAGGATGGGATGGGGAGGCTTATATTAAAACAGAAAGGGGATGCGAAGAAAGATGAGAGGCAGATTCTGTTCTTTGAGTGAAGAAGCTAGATAATATGTCACTGCAATTCCCCAGGCATTTTCCAAAGATTAATAATCATACTAAGTACGATATATAGTATTAAATGTGAATTAATTCAGCCACTTCTCTATTCTACCTGAGCTTTTAAGCATTAGCTGCTTGGGAGAAAATAGGACAGAATCACCCTGTTTCCATTTAAATAGTTTTGTAAAAGTTAGTTGATGGCACATGATTTATGTTTGTTTTCATTGTGCATGCACAATGGTTTCATAGGTTTTGGAAACCTATGAAATGGAAGAAATAAGGTCATACCACTTTCCCAAATTATGATAAATAAGTGATCCAGAAGCCTACTTCTGAAGAAACAAAATCCATCACTTAAATATGCAATTAGTGTCTATAAGAAAAGAAAATTCAACATAACTTTTAAAATGGTACGTCTGATTATAATAATTGTTAGATGTTTACTAACAATGCCAAATGTATTTCAATGTACTGCCAAATACAAATGAATAAAGAATACAGCCTACAGAGAGAGTACAATTATAGCCAAGGTAAAAAAAAAAAAAAAAAAAGTGAAACTGAAGGTAATTTAACATGACTGTGTGATGAACTAGGCATAAGAAAATATTGGGCCTGTCTGCTTTTTGTACTGTACCATAACAAAGGATGTAAAAGATCAAAAAATGTAATCAAATCCTATATATTGCTTTGATTTAAGAACTGTGTTAATTAGAGCTTCTTTTCAATGAATGTCAGTGATACCCCAAGTTATGTTAAGACAATGCAGTATCTAGTTGTTCGGCTGTCCAGTATGAAATCAAGTAACATACTTGACACACACATATCTGACATTAACAGATACCACAAAACATTTATCAATACAGCTCCATTTTTCATATATTCAAAATATTTTCTCATCCTCCCACTAATTTTCTTATTCTTGTTCACTTCCTAAGTCTGAATTTTGCTTTCTAAAATCTTCAACAGAATCATTTAAAAACATATTAAATTATGGGAGAGTGAAATAATATAGCTCTATGTTATAAAGCACCTTATAATATTATTTCCTGGTATGTATTTTTTGCACTGCAAAGGTAGGAAATAAAGAATGCCACAAATCAAACCTGAAAATTTAGTTTTTCCTCTATTAAAGGTCTGACAGTTTCATGCATACGGAGTCAGTTCTGTTTTACCAGTCATTTCAAGGGGATTCAGGTCTTGGTTTTTGGCATTATTGTCTTCTGCTTTTCCCAAGAACTCTCTATACTACAAGGCCAGTGTAGCTGACACAAGACCTTACTCCTGGTGTGGTACCAGTGAAATGCTGCTTTTGTTTATGATAGCCAGGAGACAAAGAAAGTGGTATCAATGTTTTGTCTATTCCCTGCCTTTGTGCAGAGTTCAGGAAGAGGAGAAACAGAAAATTGCCTTGTTTACTTCTGCACACTTGCATCCAAAGTATAGTTGGGTGAGTTTGTCAAATGGTTCCTGTTCCTTCATATGCATCTGTGCTTTGAGTCATCACCCCTAAGCCTTCATTAATACAAAAAATAGTTTAAAATTGTCTTTCCAGATAATTTTGTTTTCATCTCAGTCAAATGGAAACATCATCAATTGCAGTTTGTACGAAATATGTCACAAGTAAACTGAGATTAAGTGAGGCCACTCAAATGAAAAATCAATTCTGTGAAATAAATCATTTTTGCATTTGCTCTGTATGAACCTATACTCAACAAGTTTATCGTAAATATATGCTCCCACCCATCTCATTTGTTTACTCTGTCAGAGCTAGCCACAGCCATAAGAGACAAGTTTTTGTAGGAAATCAACGAGCCATATCGTAGAATTTGGTAGCCAAACTGGATTTCTGAGCAACACTTGTTCAGCTTTAACATTTTTTTTTAATTCTGACAAAGCAGCAAGAAAGAACTATACAAATGAATTTTCTAATGTATGTATCTCTGATTGGGTGAATGAGAAAGAGTTCTGTTATATCACACTATTAAGATGATTTATGTAGTGAACGCTTGCTTCCAGTATATATGTACATGAAAATTCTGTCACAGTTCTTGATTTCATTTGCAGTGATTATTTTGTTCCAGATGTTATATATTAACCTGAGGAACATAACATCTTACTTCTACTGTAAATTAGAGACTTCAGCAGACAGCAAAATTTTATAGTAACAATAACTAATGCTGCACATTATAATCAGTTTAATTATGTCTTACCTTAAAGCTTGTAAGCTGAACTTGCTTGTGTTCTGATAATGTTATTTTGTAAATTTTGGTCTTTGATATTTAATCAAGTGTGCATGCTTCCTGGCTTGCAACAAAACAATTTTTAGCCCATTTAGTGCTCATCAAACTTATTCGAAATATCATATTTAAATTGTCTTTACAATATGGCATCCAATCTAGGCTTAAGGATGCTGAAATCCAGAACACTGTAATCATATTTACAGACTGAAGAAAAGCTGTAAAGCTTAATTTATTTGTAAATGGATTACAAGAGTATTTTTAAACTGATCTTTTAATTTTATATGCCTGTTGAAGAGCATGATGGAAGCAATCATAGTACAAAATATGGATGATTTAGATAATTACTTATGTCCTGCTTGTGCTGGTTCTGCCTCACCAGGGTTAACCATCCCCTAGCAAATCCAAAATGCAGACACGTATGCATTTTCAGTACTGTCAAAGAACAAAAAAAAGAGAAAAGAAAGGGGAAAATACTCTGTCACAGGTGATATTTGGGCACTTACCTGTGACATTTACAGTGCAAAATTCTTCAGTCATAGCACAACATGCTCTAACGCATGCAGTATGCATGAAGGTATCGTCATCACAGAACAAATACTGCTCTGTGTGCTGAAAAGTCCATTTTGTGTTTTTCCAGTGTCTCTTACTTTGATTTTCTTTCTCTAGCTTTTACTAGAGAGGAGTAACAAGAGCACACATATGTGAGTATGTGGGTGTGTAAACACTTTTCCCTTATCTTTTCCACAGTTCTAGCTACTGGGAGGGAAAGTGATTTTTCTACCTCATCTTGCAACCTCTTCAGTTTCTATGATGCAGCCTAAGAGAGGGAGGAATCTCAGTGTCTGCGTTCTCGTGACTCACTATTGACTCTGCAGCTTCCTGGTAGCAGGCAGAATTTGAGTATTCCTGTGTTAAGGAATCTCATTAAACTACAAAAGCAGAGGAAAGACCCTAGATGAGGTGTTGACTCCAAACTCACAGGCGAGACATTACTGGTATGCACATTCCTACTGAGTTTTCTCCACGAGTAGAGGTGATCTGCAAGGTATCCTCTAAGTCATTAACAATATTAGAGCTATGATTGTTCCTTAACTTTAATGCATCTGTTTGCTTTTGACAGCAATATTTCCTGTAACGGGGTCAGGTTCTCAGGAGCTAGAAGAAGAGAAATGCTGCTGAGTTCTGCCTCAGTCACCTTTCTTTAAAAGCAACCCATCTGTAAGGCTGTCTGAGATCCAAAGATGAATGGTGTTCCAGAATGTCTGATTGATTTATGAATTTATTGAGTAACATTGGCATGCTGTGTGATTTTATATAAAAGACTTCTGTAGATTCTTTCTAGCATACACCAAATAATACATAGTACTAGAAAATCACATACACATGTCTATTTAAGACATTTGATGAAATTATATTATTCCAGAAGCAATTTATGATCATATAATTAAAGAATGTATCATAACACATTATGAATAGTAGGGCGAAATGAAGACTGTCCATGCATGTCCAGACTTGAATACTTAAGTATGAGAGTTTGTATTCTCCTAGCTTGCTTTTTGTATGAAATTTTTATTAATTCAATGTTTAAATGATTAAAATGTCAACTAATCTTCTCACATCTGGTGGTATTCACTGGCAGCAGCAGTTCTGAGTGATGGAGAGAAAATAGAAGGAAAATCTGTAACTGAACATATTTATTAGCTAAACTCCTCTTTGAAAAGTAATTAAGCAAGAAATTTGTATTAAACATTTTACCTATGTTATTGCTGCCACGCCAACAGAAATTTAACTAATACTTATTAACTCACTATATTGAACACTGGCATATGGATCAGTCATAATAAAATTTTATGAAGAGTTACCAGTACAAAAGTTCTGTTCCCCCTCAGTGCCTGTGAATAATTATTATTGACAATGTGAGTTATACATTCATTACACAGTATGTACTGAAAGTAGAAAAAGACTCCTACAGAGAATGTGGATCTGTTCATATCTATCTTTCAATTGTTTACACTCTAGGGAATAAGCAAAGGTCATTCTCCCAGGCTTTTCTCTTTTCCTGCCAAAATATGAGCCAAATTAAAGTCAATTGCAGTTTCACTGGAATTGGTGAGCCTTCAACCCTTGTAAATATTCGGCTTGTTAAACAGGTTAGTTTCAAAACTCTTATAAACAAAAAAGCTTGCTTTGTTTTCAAGTAAATTCAGTAAAGCCTGCTTATGCCAGGATTTCAGTCATCTTCACAATCATATTTTATAGTAAGGTAGTTATTGCCTGTTCTAGAAGCATGTAAGTGGTGGTGTATCCTAACTACAACATGCCAGAATTTGCATATCGATAAATATATTTTGGCAAAATTGGAATGTTCAGCTGTTGCTCCTTCAACAATGATTAGTAAGTAAGAGAAGACCAAAAAAAATCCTTCTTAACAACATAACGTAAAAAACTTAACAAGTGTGTCTTGCAGTTACTGATACCTGTATTAAAAATGACAAGAACAATACTGATTTTCTGGTAGAGAGATATTAACCACCCACTAGTTAATGTTGTGGTGTTTTGGGATTAATCCTGATAGAAAGCGAAAGACTGACACCAATACAGGAAGACAGCCTTCAAGTTTATTTAAGCAAATATAGATTCAGAAATAATCAGCACCCAAAGCATCACTACAGATCCTTTTGTGATGCATTGAGACTATTTCCATGAGCCAGTTAGACACAGGGGGTCCCTGACTTGCCAGCATCTTCAGTTTTTGCTTTTTTCCCTTAAACTTGAGGTCTGCCAGTCTAATTTCCTGCTCAGTGCCAAGTGTCTTGGCCATATGAACTGTGCAGAACCCCAAAATCATGGAAAAAGTATTTTAGAACAAAACCAAACAAATCCTATAAATTGCAATTTTATTAATGATGTTGAGAGGCAGGCATCAACCAAAAAATTATCCAGCCTGGATCATTTCCTCTTTTTTAGGAAACTGCTTTCCATAATATGAATAAATATTCTGACACAATGCAGGTTGACCTCCAAATTTGGTCTGGCCAAATCAGTTGCCACAAAACTTTGAAGTCTGCAAAGCTTTCACTGAGACTTGGAGAGCAGGAAGTTATCTCTTGGAGAAAGGTAACAACTATCTTACTTCCTGTAACCTCTCTCTCTTGTTGTAAGACAAGGCCACTCCCACATCTGACTACCAGACATGGTATTTCAACAGTCTCCCAAGAGTTCTAATTCTGCTCTCTCTGAGGTTAACAAAAAGTTAGTTAGGACTAGTATGTGGAAAACAAGATGCATTTTTATTATAAATGCAGGTAAAGTACCAATACCACCAGAACTATGTAGGTCTTACATAGCATTTACTTGAACAGATCTTGAAGGAAATTGCTATGGATATGTCAATTTTCCACAGTATTTTAAGGGTCAGAATTGCCTTTAGGTAACCTTTAGAAACCTTTAGATAAGTCAGCATCAGCTTGCCTTATCCTCTCCCATCTTAGTCATTACAAATAGAGAATTCCAGCTATGTCATGTGAATCGTCATGCATTCCATTTGATGTAAGCACCTAAACCAAAGGTATATTTATTCTACAGAAACCTATTGTCAGGAAGTTGCAGAACTGGAAATCCACAGTGTTTATTGAGAAATCAATTCATGTCTTTGAACTAAACCAAAAGCTCTAGTGTTTCAATTAATAGTCTATTCCTTCTTTCTTGTTTAAGAAAATACTACTAAGATGCTGAGGTCTTCCTTGTGATGGTGTGATTACTCTCAGTCTTTTAATGTGGGAATATCCACCAGTATGAGCTGTGGGAATAACAGAAAGTGACTGGGACATGAAAAAAAAAAAAAAAAAAAAAAAAAGAATTGCAAAGTTAAGATAGATGGTCATCAGTGCGTAATTGCTGAATCATCTTCCCTTCAGTGTTTAACTGGGGAGGATGTTCAAATGTGCTTCAGTCCCAAACCAAAGTGTGATATCCACTAACGGTTCCAGCTAGCAGGCAGGTAAGTTAAAAACTTAGATTTATTTATGCAGTGGACTTAACTGGTCCCTTTAGAGTACTACTGAAAAAGTTTCTATGAATTATTCATACAACTTGGATTTAGTATTTGAAAGTTTATAGTATGCATCATTGATGGTGCTTTTTTTAAATAATCAGTGCAGAAAATTTAAAAGCTTTTTTTTTTATGTATACTCTGACCATATTCTTCTATTACACTGCTATCTAACTTCAGTGCTGGAAATGGAAACTACCCTCAGTTCACAAGGGAAGCTTTACACAGTTAAATTCACTTATATATCCAGCTCATGAATGTTAGTCTACATCAATGTTGCATTTATTTTTTTACAGAAGCACTGCAAGGAATTTATTTCAAATTTTCTATTTATTTATTTTTGTTTTTTAAATTAAAATTTTATTCCCTGGTCTGTATCACTGATTTTCTCATACCTTTGTATAGAACTCATATTAATATCAACAGAATTGTGAGAATTTAAGGCTTGATTTACCTCCTACTGCAATTAAAACAAGTTCATCTTCTGAATTCTATTAGAACTAATGTTCATTGGGAAGGGCTGAAGAAATATTTAGAGAAAAGAAAGGGAGAGTTTAGACCTTTGCTGCCTTTTCTATTATAATTGTTTTTGAAACAACTTTTTAGGAATGTAAAAAATGTATCTCTCTGGATAAAAATGCTAGTCTTTTCCGTTTAGCAAACATCAGTCTTTCGTCCTGCATTTTCTTTAGAGCACAGTCTGCCTTCATTTAATTCCCTTTCTTGTGATGGAGCATCATTCATGATGTCACTGCTCCTTCACAACAAATTCACAAAGCAGTCTAGTCTCTTCCACATCTTTTTTTTTTTTTTTTTGACTTTTTAACATATTTCGTCAAAGTAACTTCAGGCCTACGCACTTACTCACATCCTAACCACTAGTTCAATTCCATGAAAAGCAGTGCTCCCTAAAAAAACCTGCATCCTCCTGCACAGGAAAGATCACCCAATTCCTGCATGGCCATGAACCTAATCTAGAGCTTTCTGCCCCATTACAAACTTCAGGACATTACTGAAACACTGGCTGAGTAACTACATGCTCCCAAACAAGTAACAAATGTTTGTAATGAGAGATTACCCTTTTCCCAACAGAGGGCTGCAAAACATATTTTAGGATGATTCTGCATAAAGGCAAACCTAGAGGGATTCAACAAGAAAAATAGCCTAAAATGAAGAAAATGTTCAAGCTAGAAGGAAGCAATCCTATTTGAATAAATGTGTTATTATCCTTTAAATATGTGATTCTATGTGGGCATGGGTGAATTATAAAATACGTGTTTAAAGTGTAGAAAAGAGAAAAAGAAAAATAGAAAGATGCACATGGATGGGCACTTAAATAGAATTGAGTCTGATTAGTAAAGATCTATAAATATTATTTAGATTATGTCATGACTAAATCCCACTGAACAAGAATTGCTTCTGCATCGTTAGTACAGTACTTCTCTGATAGAAATCCTGTTTCAGGATAGCTGCCTGGGAATACTTAGTAATCCAACACTGCTATGCATGTACTACTTTGAAAGTTGCTGAGGACCCTTCAGGTACTGCATTAACTTGCTACAGTGCTGACTCTGAACTTTGGAAATTCAGCTTGAGTTATTTTCAAAATAATACCATTTCCTAAGTAACCATTTCTTCCAGGGGAAATCTGAAACCTGTATGATATAAGCAGTATTTCCCTTTTTAAAATCACATTTCTTTTCACCCACAAAACCAAATGAGCAGCTTTTCTTTCTTCCTCTCTTTCTTCCCTTCCCCCCTTCAGACCTCCACAGTCCTAAAAGCAGATAGAGAATCTGTCCAAGGCTCTGTATTTCTGTGCATATGACAGCAAATGTACTTTTGGCCATCATTGAATGACACTTAATTAGCTTGGCTTGCCATAAGCTAACATTTCAAATATCTCTGATATCTTTTTCACAGAAAATAACAGATCTTGCTAATAGATTCTGCATATTTAGTTGATTAGCATACATCTTTGCTGTTGTGCAAAAGCACTGTGCATCTCTTCATGCTATAGCTTGTGAGGGAGGTGACATGGGAGAGAGAAATGAAATTAAGAAGAAATAAGGGCTGACCTTTAAAGTATAAACCCTTATTTACTTAGAGCTCTAGTAAGATTCGAAGCTTTATTACAGTTCAGTCATTTTTGCTGTATGCACAAATTCATCTATTGTAAGCAATATCCAGTTTCCAACATGGATAGTGCTTGTTGCTTCAGCAGGGGTCAGCTGATTACCAAAGGCCAGTACTGCAACATGTTGTTCCTGCATGGATCCATTCTTCACTATCGACAGAGCAAAGGCAGATAAAACAGGGGTGGTGTGAAGTGCACAGGGCAGCCACCAAAGGAAGGAAATGCTATCTATTGCTCAGAGAACCCACCTTAAAATGGGTATGTTGCTAAATGTCTGGCTAAATGTCTGTTGCAAGACTAGTAAAAGTCCTGTAGTAACATGCCTAATTCATAGAAAGTTTTGTTACATAAAAGGAGAGAGGTGATCTAATACAGCTAACAGAGAACACACAGAAATTTCATAGGAAGACAGAAGCAGAGTCTTGGTCAGCTACTGAACCCTCCCAGCTCCCACAGACTAGTACTACTGGAAATACTGTAGCAATGTAGCTGAGGAGCTTTCGAGTTCCATTTCCATCACCTTTGTGAATTAGTGAACTAAAGAAATGGAGAAGGGGAGAAGGTGGGGACCCTCTCTCCCTTTAGTGGTCATGTTCAGAAGGTTCACAGATACACTGAAAAGATCAAGATTGTTGATCATGGAAGGAGAGTGTGGATGACACTCCCATATGAAATTCATATGGATATTCACTGTTGATCCACAGTTTGAGAATCTCTTTTCTAGCACTGTTTTGCAAAGTTAAAATTAGTCCGATATCAAATAAGCATGAAACAAAACCAGCCAAAAAAGACTGATGCATTCTTTACCATTTCAGATACTCAAGAGCATCAAGAATCCAAGTTCAAGCCACAAGACATTCACATCACACAAAGCCTTCCTATGTGACTTGAAAATTATATAGTATAGCCATGCTCAACAGAAGCATCTGATTACCATGGTGTGACAGCCTTAGTGTCTGTTCTGACTCTATGGACAAGGTCAGGGTGCTCTGTTATCAGGTAATCAGAGCCCACACAAGTCTGACCCTGGACAGCCGCATTTTCTGAACCCCAAAGCATCCTTAGCCTTGACCCTCACTTTACCCCAAGTCCTTAAAGTCTCCATTGAAGCAAGAAGCTGATATGGAGTCTGTTCCAGAGACACCACCACCCCGGGGATGGGATAACTGAGTGCAGCTATGAAGGCGTCAGGCTTATTCAACAATTACACAGTCATCCTTGGACAAAGTATCGAGTTCTCCTGCTGTAGTAAATGCTGTATGGGAATCAATATTAAAAATCAGCCTTTAAGTCTAAAGGAAAAATAAAGGAAATTTTCCCATTTAGAGATGAATAGCTTTATTTCACTTTGCAAACATGTTTTAGATTTTCTTGATTCCACATGCCATTTTAAACTAGGCCACAGCAGCAATATCCTGTTGAATTCTTCACCTGATGGAAATGATCGAATACCTCCCTTCTATCTCTATGTTAATAGGTTGCATATGTTCTTCACTGACTGACAGTTTGCCTACACAAATTTCTGCGTTTGGCTTCTTTCCTATTTGAAGAAGATACTTGAGTCACTGAGGTAATTTGAGACACTATGGTCACCTGAGTCAATTACCTGACTCAGTCACCCTAACTAACAACAAAATGCAGTTCCAAGTTTTCAAGGAAATGATATAACTTATGGGGAAAAATATATTATCAACAAATGTATTGCTGATTTGTTGAATTTTCTGTAGAGTTATAAAAATAAAATGATCTTTGAAACCTTAATCCAATTTTTTTTCATGCCTTTTTACACAAGCTGACATTTACAGCAAATATTTTGGAGATATTTGCCAGTTCTGCTCTGTTCATCTAATAAAATGTCTTGGAGAATTAGAGGGGGAGCTAATACTACCTTCAAAGGAGGAGATGGCAAGATTCCTCATGAATGATTGGAGCTAATTAAAGAGGTTTCAGATGGCCAATTATAAACATTATTAAGGAGAACTTTATTTTTCCTACACTGATAAAACTTCGTTTTCATTCTTAAAAATTAGTTGTAGTATTCTAAAAACAAAACAGCAAGAAAGCTACTGAAATGTTATCTATGGTGGGTCTATTTCAGATAGCTTAGTTGTATTTTCAGTACTGTTAAAAAGGGGAGGGCTTTATAATCAGTAATAGTACAGCTGGACAAAAGCTGTTCCATCTATCAAAAGAAGTTTTCTTGGCTCCACAGGAATTCTCTAAAACAATGAAGTGAACCTGAGGTCCTTCTCACCTATTTTGCATTAGAATGTAATAGAAAGTGCAGAGGCAGCAGGAAAAAAATGAACCATAAATATTTGACTTTATATAAGATAGATAAATTAGTCAGTTCTGTAACCACATACTGCTTTTAATGGAAGATACTACTGGGATTTCCACACTCAGAACAGATGAACCTTTTAATCTAATGTTAAAAAATATATACATATATGTATTTAAAAAGTAAAAAGATAGAGTTTATTAAGATTTTTATTTCTCAAAGAATATTGTTCATTTTTTAGATTAGAAGACCAGATTTCTTTTTTTTTTTTTTTTTTATTTCTCGCCTATGCTATGTGCCCCACCGATCAATCCACACATTTACTCGGCATAAGACTGTCAAATTCTCATTTTCAAAATAGCAGCTCCAAGACAAATTATCCTTCTCTGTCAATGAATCAAATCAAGCAGTGAAATCAGAAGGAGAAAATGACTGGCCTGCTAAGATGTTTCACACCATTTCCTGTCTGCAGATCCCTCTCCTGTGATGTCCCTCCATGGTCTCCCTTGCCCCTAGTGAACAGTTTCACCTCCTAGTTGTTGGGCCCTCTGCTGCCCTGTCTTTTCTGTCCAGCCGCTCCAATTGCAGCTCACAACTGCTCTTCTCATTAGCAACCTCTCTTTCACTCTGTCCATGAGTATATCACAAAATCAGGTACCTTCTGATCTCATGATGCCTGCCCTCCTTTTACCTGAACTCTGAAGTGCTCTGTATACTTGACACTGCAGGAAGAATGAGTTACTACAGCTGATGATATGAAAGCATCAGAAAGGCAATAATCAAGAAGCAAAAAAAACCCAAACAAACAAAAAAAACCCTAAACCAGATTTTGCATCAAAACAGCTTAAAAGAGCCAGTAAAACTGTACACATAGAAAATAAACTTCTGTAACATAAGCTGAAGTAAAAGTATAGTGCTAAGAATTTTATTATTAGATATTAAGCCTTGGAAGTTATCTTATCCGTATTCTTGATACAGATATTTCAAAATGCCAATATGACATTAATACCCAGACTTAAATTTTAGTTTGAGCCCTATACCCTTGGGAGACAGTAACATCTTTGTTATGTAAGGTACTTTTGTGTGAATGATTCCACAGCCATAGGGGTGTCTGTGAGATGGTCGAAAAATGTGTTTTTAGTTAAAAATTTGAGACAAAGAATGCCCAGTGGTCTATGAAAAATTGTAAAAGTTGGCAGTAATATAATCAAGGACTCCGAGGACAACTGTTTTAGACACCTTGTAGGATGAATTGGAGCCTTGCTTTTGCTTCACAGTTCGGTAGGATGTGTTCAATATCTGCTCTCAGGCAATTTGATAGCTTTTCTAACCTCCTTAAGACAGCTTCCTTAATCTGCATAGTAACAGATATAGTAACAGCATCTGTATAGTAACAGTATATACCTAAACATAATATTGCATGGCATGTCTCATTTAGCTGCATAGCCATTATCTGTCTTTGTTTTTTTAACTGAACAATAGGTCTGCATCTTTCAGAACCAGAATTCATTAGACATGCCTGATTCTGCCATAGATTTGTTCAGACTGGCCTCACAATTCCCTGTGGTCTCAGTTTTCCTCCTGGAGGAAAGCATCCAGTGACTATTTATGTATTTAAAGGCCAATATGTTACTGTTTTTTACCCCAGTCTGAGGTAGAAAGAGCTAAAAAAGGTTTCTATGAGGCATCATTATTTTAACTAATCTAAAGTGATCTGTCCTGTGCATAGTATTCCTGAGGCATTCCTAGAAGAATTCATTTAAGCAACATTATTTTGTTGATAGGAAAGGCAGCATTTCAAGGCTTCCTCATTATTTCTAGATGTCCCTTAGAGTATGACTATTAACAATTGCATTTGGTTCTAGAGAGCACAGAATGAAAACTGCAAAGTAAAAGCAGTGTAGCTAGTAAAGAAATCCAACCAGGTGCAGGAACTGTGAAATTTTCCTTGGAATCCTTTTCACTGAGTAAGAAATTTAACATAGCCTGTTGTTCTTGCTGATAACAGATGACAAAACAACCTCCAGCATCTGCAACAATTAACTGAAAATACATGCTAAGATATTATTACTTGGTTGTAAGTATCCATTGCTTTCCTTTCAGATGAGCTCATGTATTTCCCTAAGACAGGAAGGCATATAACAAGAGGCATATAAGTTCTTGTAAGAAAGTCAATGTTCACATTTTGATTTGAAATATGGCCCTTTTGAGTGCCACAGAATTCCAGCCAATGGCCTCCTAGAATTGCTATTTGCTACTAAAAGGAGCTATATCTCACCAGAAGACATAATAATAGTAATGTGATGATTGAAAAAAGTTAGAAAACTTTCAAAATGCTTTAAAAGGCTTACAGATGAAGGTAAGTCAGTGATATTTTGTTGTTTTTCAAAAGGCAAAATGGAATTGTCATCTACAAACAACAGTATCTTTGCTAAAACACCTGAAATAATGTTTCCATTCTGCTCAGCGCTAGGAATGACTCAGCTGAAGGGCTGGGTCCAGGCTTTGTTTTTCTGAGATCTATGGACTAACCAACAAGGTTCAAAGGGAGCAACAAGAATGACCAGAGGTCTAGATGTCCTGGAGACTGAAGGAATTTAGGTTGCTTAGTTTAGGGAAAAGGAGCCCAAGGTGACGTTCAACTGTCTTCAACTATAGAAAATGTAGCTGCAAAGAAAACTTTTCTTCAGCACCAGGATTCAGGCAAAACATAATCAACTTAAATTGCATCAAGATTTAGATTAGACACTAGGAAAAAGATCCTAATAGTAAGAATAGTTGGATGCTGGAACAGATTTCTGGTAGAGGCTATAAAAATGTTCAGACACAGTGATCCTGAGAATATTCTAAATGCTTCAGTCCTGAGAAACAGGAACAGCTGATGTTGCACTGTGAGAGGAAGGACTAAATGACCTCTTGAAGCCTCTTCCAGCACAGCGTTCTATATTTTTTATGTTATAAAAATGCATACATGGAATCACAGAGTAATTTAGTTTGTAAGGGATCTCAGGAGGTCATCTGGTCCTATTTGCATTTTTAAACAGGGCTAACATGTTGCTATATTCCCCTGGCTGGTCAGGTTGCTCAGGTCCTTCAGGACACTTATTTTTTGCTACTGCTTAAACAGAGAAGTAGCCATGATGCTTTGTATTGTCTTTTCTGTAGTCAGTATTTCACCTTCTCCTGCTTTCATCCTGAATCCCCAACAACTTGAAACTTTGTTTCCTACTGTCCCTCCCATTAAAAGTTCAGGCATCTTTCACAATCAGTGCGTATGGGTACTAATGTAAGTGCATTCTCAGATTTCTATGTCTGGAGAAACAGCAATGAAAACTATTTCACATGCAGGTAGACATTTATCTAAGAGCTATCAAGAAGGTAGTATGAATCAAATGATCTGCAGAAGCAGTGTTTGAAATCAGTGCCATTGTGGACATTTGTTTTTCTGAATAATTCTAACAATGTTTATATCTTTAAACCATCAGGTTTTAAGACTAAATCTCCTAGGAGCAGCTCCAGTAACCAGTGAACTGCTTTTCCAAAAACATTATAGCTTTTAAATAACAAGATTACAGATGTCTTTCTGTCTCCTCTGTCTCACGCAGCCCCATTCCCAGTAAGTATTTATAAATAATTTCTTTTACTGAACAGCTGACATTCTGGGGAATTTCTAGTTTCCAGACAGTTTGCTTGATTGACAAGAATGGCTGAAGAGAGATCCATCTGCTGAGTTTCAAACACTGCTCAGATCTGCAAATGCCAGACAGAAAGCACTCCAGGAAAACTACTACTAGTTTCCCCTATTCAAAGTGTTAAATGCGATGACAGCCAATAGAGATAATACAGGGTTTGTTTTATCTGCATAACTTTCCTGCAGAAATGCAAAAACTCTAACTAATAATTTCACTGATCTAAATGGTCAACTAAATTGTAGCTTTGAACTTAAGAACACAGTATTATGCACAACTGCCATGCAGTAACCAAGTGTGGTTACTTAGAGCCTTCCACTTCTTTTTCAATATTCTGTGTAACGTAAATATTAAGGATACCGTGGAAAGTAAATGTTCAGCTATGGGGATTTTCAAATTTTTAATGAGAGAATGAAGTCTGTGAGAATTATTTCTATTTGGATAACATGTTTGCGTGTTAAAGTTTAGTTGGGTTAGGAATTAAAATTTATCATCTTACCTCTCACCTGGTGAAGCATAATGGCCTGATTTTCAGTATAAAATAATCACCATTGGCTTCACTGAAATTTTAAGGTGCTTAACACTTTCGGGACTCTGTCTAATATTACCAAGACTTCCTCATTCTGAAGAGTTAGCAACAGATTGCTCTGGATGGTGCCCAGGCAATAGCCTCCATTCTTAAAAGAGACCTGGAAGTAAATGCTGCTATTTTCTGATTGCCTTGAAGTCTTCATCATAGCACTTGGGTATAGACAAGATAAATATCAGTTAGGAATGGTAAAGGGGGAAAATGTTCTCCCTCTTCTTTGGAAAAGGGAACGGGCTTCCAGCCTTAAATGCCTTTAACGATGTTTTTAATGCATACAAATTTGTTTGATCAGTCAATTTCTTCCTTTGCCACATAGAAATAAAGCAGTGAAAATATTGTTTTTTTCTGGAATTTTCAGCTTCCTAATCTGATGTGTATTCTTGGAGTAGCTCTTCAAAGTAATCTACCATTAATATGGTACCTTTTGCAGAATTATAATCTAGTCCCAAAGAGACATAATTAACTTGAATATGCTTATTTTTAATTTGCAGAATACTGAATTGATGAAGAACAGTTTGGGTATTTTTAAGGAACTGGAGGTGTGCCAACACTAGAGCTACTAAGATTTTTTTTTCCTAATTACAGTGTTAAACATGGTTAATGTCGTACCAGTCATGAGATTTTACAATAGGTTGTAATATGCTGTGAACCTACACTTCCACATTATATCAGAATCAGAAGTGATAATTGCATTGTATCATCATACAATAATGGTCCAATTAACCTATCATACCCTGCTTTAGTAGATCCCATTCTGATGCAGTAGCTATGTCTTGTTAAAAAAAAAATAGATTGGGTTCACTCTAAGCACTAAAAAAGTAGCTAATTCACTGCTTCCTATGCTAGAGAGAACATTAAGTCCTAAATGAAAAGACTTTCTTTCCTGCAACCTGGGTTTTCCAAGAAGGGGTACACCTGGGATATTCTGAAAAATCACCAACAAGGGTCTGTCTGGGATAAGGATGAAATAATCAGAGAAGTCTTGCCAGCAGCCTTCTTATTAGTCTCAGGTTCATACTGAAGCAAAGATGTCAGTTTTCTAAGGCTGCTGTAAACACCATTCTGATTTTGGGTCCTGGTTCCTCCCATTGAAACCTAATTTCCATAGAATCATTTCTTGGCACTTTTCCCTATTCTGGCTATATATTTTCCTGCTGGACTTTTTGAAGTGCACCTACACATCCTAAGAACATTTTAAGAAATACAGCCTTGTACTAAGATGAGGTCTCCGGTCTCCACAATCTGCCAAGAACAATCATGTGCAATGTGGCTATCATTATGGTGTCGTGCAACCAGTGCTCCCAAGTTGCAAGGCTACAACTAAACAAGTGTTTGAGGGTTATTTAGTACAGTTTCCATGTCTTTAAAATTACTGTGGGAACTTATTGTAGGAACCAGAACTTAGGAAGGCCACAAAAATAATTGCTGTAAAAAAGGGTGAGAAATCATTAGGGAAAGATGAAGATTTCAACAAAGGCAGAATAATGAAATATGAAAGTGCAATGCCCTGGAAGTATGTTGCAAAAAAGTTACCAAATAAGAAAAAATAAAAGCAGAAATAATTAAGAATTAAGGGTGACTCAAAAGTAGGGAAATAAGACTATTATATTAGAAAAGGATTTGAAAGACAAAAATAACAGAGTTTGTGCTTTACAAATACAAACTGACTTGAAATGTGGACAAATGTTCTCTATGAAAGAGATGATAAACTTGTTTCTGTCACCAAACAACATTTGAACTCAAGTTTCCAGAGCATAATTGGCAGATTTCCATTTATGCCAGTTTCTTGTTTCCTTAACATTTCTGTTATTGGTATCAGCAAAAAGAAGTGTTAATTAATCTTAGCAGCAAACAATGTAAGTCCATGTTCTGAATTCAAAATATCTTCTGACAGGAGACTGCAATCTGCAGTAAATTGTAAGCAATCCTGGCCTGTCAATTAAACAGGACAGGATAGGAAATGAAGGCTGAAGATGTTCATATTGTGTTCTTGAACTGAAAAGATCAACAACTCAATCAGTCAGAAATAATTGTCTGCATTACTGCCTGCAACTACTTTTAATGGGACTGTGGTAATATCTGCACGTTGTGCTGATATAGTATTTGCAAGCGAGAGATGAAAGTGTTCAGCTTTTTGAAACAATTGAATCAAGGAGAGATTTTTTCACTGCAAAATTGTAGGTGTGTTTTAGAAAGAAATGCACCGAACATTAATGTTGTAAGCACAATGAACTTCTGAAATGGGCCAAGATTATTCAGTCTACCCATTATATTAGGCTTGGATAACAATAGTAATACTGCACATGGACTGTCCAAACAAAATTACATTATGCTTAATTGAGGACATTTCTGTGTAATGGCTTTTTTGTTTTTTGTAATCATAATTTTTCTTACACACTTGACCAGCTACTGGTTAAACCTTGCCAGATTATAGGAGAGGAGGTGCTGCGCATAGGGAAGCACTGCATTTTACACAGAGGGGGCAGTTCCTCACTATTTTTTCTTACCAGCCTTCTGGAAGGGAGAAAAGGGCCTAAAGTCGAACCGATACTTGTTTTTCCAGACTTCGTATTCTGGTGAAAAATTTAGTCAGCCTTCCAATAAGTTGGATGAAAACTGACAATGTACTAGGTGTTTTTTTCTGCTGTTTACTTAGTAGAAATGTTTTGTATTTTGACTTTTTTTAAGGACACAGATTTTTCTGAATTCCCTTACAATTTTAAAAAAAATTCTCCGCATCTCATTAGATTTTTATGATTTGCTTATAGAAAGTCTATGTTTGCTTATCGGTCACCTTCCATGACAAAGTTTATATCAACCAGTAAATAGAAAAATATTATTTTTAGAAATATGGTTCCAAAATTCAAGTGATATTTTCAGTATGTGAAATCAAGAAGGACGGGGGCATGTTTTGTTTCTGTTTGGAGTAAATAAGCATTTAATTATAAGTTTTTTAAATTATTACATTAAATAAATGATAATTAAAATTGAACATCAAGCTAGAAAAGATGATAAATACCACTATTCTCCCTAGTTTTCTAATAATGAAAGTTTCACACACACAACCCAAAATATATTAAAAAACATATGCACAGATGGGTACAATTATGAGACATCTCAGTGAATTAAATAAAAATGTCATAATTAATTTCAAATAATTTTTAATTTTTTCATGTGGTATTTTCTTCTTTTTTCTACTCATATCTTCTTGTTTGAAAAATCTACTGGCATGCGGCCCTACATCTTCACATGATTATGTTAGTTAATAATGAAAATATCTCTTTGTGTCAATAATAGGAACAATTTCAGTTCCCCAGCTGAAAATTATTAGTTTGAGCTCTATAGAGCCATATCATTCCAAGAAATTCAAATAATTCCCATTTACTGACCAATGTGCACTGTTAGCTCAACTGTTTTCTCTACTTGCCCTTGTAATCAAGTTCTTCTGGCTTCTACTGTTCTTTAAGGAACACATTTTGTTCCTGTGGGAAGGATGCTCAGTGTAAACACAGTCTGAATAATATCCTTGCACTGAATTTAATATTCCTACTGAGACAAGAATTCAAGACCTCTCCTACAGTTTGCAAACTGCCAAAAAATAAACTGCTTTTCATTATCAAGGCCTTATCTCTGGGTTAACATTAGAGGCATGAAGAGAAATGTTTCACCATACATTAACTGCAAATAAATGCTTTCTGGCATTCACATGACCACCTCAATATCTTACCTTTCAGTAACAATTTGCTCACACATTTCGCAAGAGCAAGGAAGCATGAAATGACTTGTCCCTAGCATTATAGCAATGTCAGGAGACTTCCCAGCTTGTGCTAGATCTATCATTTGTGTTTCTACCTTAAGCAGTTGGATTCCAACAGCACCAACTCTTCCTCTAAAATATTTACGGTTGCCTGCAAACACTTGTGGGTTTTTTTTCTCACTTAACACAAAGGTGGACATTCAGCTTAATGTCACTTCCAAATTTCAAGTACTGCTCTGTTTCTCCAGTCACAAGGACACTATCCAAATAATACCATGTGTAGCAGCTGCTCTACAGTGATTCAAAAATATATACTGCTGCACTGCTGCATCCCAGGGCAACAAGTTACACCAGAATAATCCTCTTATTAACTGATAGGAAAGCAGGGTGACCAGCCAGCACCACCTTCTGGTAAGCAGTTATGGAGCTCAGTGAGACCCTGTCCTCCTGCAATGTGCCGAGTGAAGGAGGCATTGATCCATGTCTGAGAAAAGATTAAGTGCTGCTTTATAATCCTCATAAACTGGTACACTGCCATCTGTTTTCACTACAGTACACATATAACAGGGAAGATTATCCATTCGTTTTCTACTTCCCTGCACTGCTGTTTCACAGATACTTTTCATTTGGAAGCAAGGACTTTTTTGTAGAGAATTCTGGAACTGCTCTGCTTTAAATCTGCTTTTGGGGCAGCACTGTTAAAAGAGCCTGCTCCTAATGTGAACAAAGAAGTTGCTTAATAACCAATTCCCCTGCTGACTGAGCATGCTGCTTAATGCCCAACCTCTCAACTTCTGAAACTAATTTTTGTAATAGAGTAACTGTTTCTTCCCTCCCTCTTTCCAGCCTACCACCCTCTGGTACAATGGCCATTATGTTATCCCTGCGCCAGACACACTTCATTGTGACTGGCATTTACCCCTGAATTTCTGACTAGTGTGCCACATACATTTTTAGAAACTCATTCCTGAGTTGGAATGCAAGGTTACAGAATATGCAAGAAAATTTTTTGAAAAAAGATCATTTTAGATAAATCTGAGATGTGATCTACCTTAAATGACATTCCATACCCTTGTTTTTTCCATCCTTGCACAGGAGAAGTGTGTTGGGCCCTCTCTCCTGGGAAGACCAGGTGGCAAAGAAAGCCTGTAGTTCTAGGGGGAGAGGAGGTCCCCTGTCCCCAGGAGACATGGGTCTGACATGCATAGGGGAAGGAGGCAGTGTTGCCGGTCCTGGAACAGAGGAGAGGAAGGGAGAGGTGAGAAGGTTGGTCAGGAAAAGCAGAGGTTACTCAGCCAATTTGCCCAGATGAGATCTAGCAGCAACAGGATTAGGGATCTGGTCTAGCATACAGGGCTCAGAGACAAAAGACTTCTATTCCTACTGCAGCTCTGTCTCTAATGTGCTCTATGCCTTTGGATTGTCATCCTGCTCTCTCTCTTATCTAATTAGATTTTAAATTTGTAAGGATAGGGCCTCTTTCACAGGAATATGCATAATGCCTAGCTCAAGGAGATCCTGCTTTTGGTGGAAATGTTTAGACAATAGTAAAAGTAACAGTAACTGAGTATAGCCTCATGAAAGGTCCCAGCAGAGAGTAATGCTGCTATTAATGCCCTGCTCTCAACCCCTAGCAGTGAATAGACTGGTACCAGAGAGAATCCAAAGCCTTCAGTCTAACACAGCTGTGTATGTGCACCCAGCTTCATACAGGTATATAGCTCCATTGCAACCCCATGGGGTTTTACTGAACATAATGTTAGCACTGTTCTGCTGCTCTGCCAAAACACACTGAAGTCGTATACTTTTATCCAATAGTTTTAGACACCAAAATCCTAAGAATATTGCATTTTCTGTCCTACTTTTGCTACTAGCTGAATTAGGATGACCAATTTTTAAAATAAAGAGCATGAATAACACATTTCTTTAGAGAATTGAAAAGCAGCAGTCTCATCAAAACATCGAGTGTAACAAATACTGAGATTTTGTTAAACTGAAAAACAAACAGATGGTATGGCAAACTCTTTGGCAATTATGCCTTTGCTCTGGCTAACAGTGAAATTGAAGAAATGGCACATGCTTTAATTATATCCTTATTTTAAAATCACAGTTCTAGTGTTTTCAGGGTCATAACAGGCTGTACTGTTCTTTTCATCTATAGCAGTGAGTAAGGAATTGTTTTTCTTTTCTATTGCTATTTAGATTTCTCATGGTCTCTACTAAGAAAAAAAAGTCTCTAGCATGAAATAAAAGCAGCAGACTTGCATAGTGTCACATCATGTCAAGGTATTTTGTTTTCAAGTTAGCTGATCCCACCCTGCAGAGATACCATTTAGCTACAATTAACTTGAAAAGAGAGGGAAAAAAAACAGATATGTCTTCAACTTGTGTCTGGTGCATGAAAGGAGAAGGTATGGATGTTCCATGCAGTCATTCACAGCAAAATATCATACAAATGCTAGGACAATCATTGTCTACCTAATACAAAATAGAATAAAAAGTAATTCAAAATTAGGAGAGGCAACTTTGGCTATCATTTGTGAAAGGCTTTAGCAAACCACTTTCAATACACTTGATTACTAATACTACATTTCTTTGATGATCACAGATGCAAGTAGCAGCATTTGGAATCAAAGAGAAATAGGGAAGTCCAACATTTAGGAATTTTTTAGGTGAGGAGCAAGAAGGCTCCTTTAACACAAACTACCCTTTATCCTGGGTAAAAAAGTACCTTTGTACTTTTGATATCTTCTCTTCCTGTTGTTCTCCTCTCAGTGTTAGCCCTGAAAAAGTTCTTCTGTTTTCATGTCTACCCAGAATTTCACAGGTGTCCCTAAACTCCAAATCCAAACATTGGTGAAATCTATCCTGCAGCTGCATCTGACTCCAGGTATCTCTCTTGTCTAGCCATAGTACCCGCAAGCAGCTTCAAGAGCTTCCCTTTCATCATTAGCCAGTCCATCCCTTGCAAGGTCTATACAGACTCCCCCAGAACCCAGTCCCATGCTACTTCCTCTTATGTCATCAATGAACCTAGCGGGGCCTTTACAAGACGATCTGACTCTTTGTTTCATGTGGCAACATTCTCACACAGAGACAACAGCTCATGAAGGAGAACAGAGTCTGGAAGAGAGAAAATCCATTCCTTCTAGCCCAATCCAGCAAAGATCAGAGCAAATGCTAGTTAGAAAAGGTGAAAGCTGGAAGCAGCTGGAAGCAGCTCCAGCGAGACACTCCACATCGGGAGGTTCTGACAGCAGCCTCGTTCATAACAGAGGGTCACAGCTCCTCCGTGTAAAGCATCTTTTCTTTTTGTAGACCTGAACTGCAGTCTTTACAGAATCTGAGGAAGAACTGCACTATTTTTCAGCCACAGTGTAAAACATGTTTTTGTTTACAATCTCCCCCAAAAACAAGAGAAGATGACACATCATCACACCCCAAACCAGTGGGTCATCACTGAGGGACCAGTGCACTGTGTACTGAGGATATGAAGTACACTGAAATGATGTGAATGTGAACCTCAACACAGAGAAACAAGACCCATTCCCAGTTGCTTCCAGAAATTTCCTTCCTCTAATACTCTTGTTGGAAACTTATCCCATTCTCTACACTTACTATTAAGTCTCTTAATAGTAAACTTCCTTTCCTACTGTTAGGACAAGAAAAGACAAGATGAGAAGCAGAGAGGGAGTTTCCTCTAATCTGCAACAGCTTCTCCTTTTGACCCAGTGCGTGCCAGCCAGCACAGGACAACCAGGCCTTCCACTCTGCTGCCCAGCCATGTGCTCTCTAAGAAAATACACAACACACGGTATTAATACAATAAACAGTAGACAGTCATAGCCTCCATCACATACCCCCACGTACGCCTCATCTGCAAAGCTGCTCCAGAGCCTCACTGCTTACCTAATTAATAAAGTTCTTCTACTGATCAGCCTAAGGTTAATTCTTCATCCATTCACATTCACTTCGTTCTGTGCATATATTATGTACCAGGTGGTGGCCAAAGGGCCAGACACTGAACAAAACTCACCTCCTGGAGATTTTCATATTGCCAGGAAAATCTTCTGGATGCTGAGGAGCAATTGCAATGGTTCCTGGCCATTTTCCCAGCCATCTTCCTGAGTTCAAACTGCGCTCATTTTTGGTCAGGTCCTCCAAATCCCTCACTAGCAGAACAACTTCTGGGCCTGCAAGCATCAGCCAGCTGTTAAGCCTCAGCTAGCTAGCTGTAGCTAAGCATATTGCAGAGGGGCACAGGAGGAGGAAAAGCCAATAACCTGATCTGGTAAGTGCATAGCATGGATCCATGCAGGTTTACCAGTCCAGTCCCAAAAATCATACATCTGCTTTTGCATAATATAGTGCCCAGTTAATGAAAAATTTCCTGGGACTATTAGACTGGGGAAGAAGCATTGTTTGAACATGATGTCTGCTTCCAGAGCTGAGGTATTTCCACACTACCCCAACTAGTGATCCTGCTCCATGGGAAAGCGGGTGCTTGCACCACGAGCATCCTTGTATCCTAAATGGCTGCAAGCAGGAGCAAGAACCACCTTGTCTCTTCTCCAAGCACTGGCAAGCACAGGCAGCCAGAGCAAAGGATTCATCCTTCCATCTGTTCAGATTAACAGCATAATTGACTGTTCACCAGCTAATACAGTAAGCATTTGTGCATAAACCAATGCACAACGAAAGGCATTCAGACTAAGCTTTTAAGTGATATTAAGCTTTATTGCAAAGTGTCCTAAAATGGCATGGCATGAGTTTTTTGTCCATGACATTTATTTTAATTCCTACAACATGACAGCTTGCCATAGTGTCTTCAGTTTGATTCAAGAATGGAACAAAGTGCAAACAAATATTAATGTGCCATATGCAAACAACATTTAAATTTTCTATTGGCAGCATAATCCAAAGCACTATTCAGGAGATGTCCAGCCATGACCCTTATTAAAACATCAGTCTACAATGAAGTATTTGCATCTGTATGAAGAAAAAATACATCTGCAGACTTTTAAAAATTAGCTTTGATTAGGATATGCTTATACTTTTTTATTTATTACTGCTGACACCGCAATGCACCTTCGAATTTTGACAAAATCTACCAGCTTTATTAATAAAATATTGAGTCATATACTTCATACTGAGAACAAGATGGACTTCATCCACTGCCATGGTTTTAGAACCAGAACCTTAATTTTACTCTTACTTTCAGAATTTTATATCAAAATTGAGAAAAATTATCTCAAAGAGTAACTCTGGTAGGCTAGAGTCTCTGCTCATACAAACAGGCACATCTCTCTTCATTGGAAGTGAATCTATTCATTGATTTTAAAAGAGAGAAATTTCTTTGAAGGAGTGCTGAATTCAGTGTTACATGGCTGTGTATGAGAGGGAAAGGGAGCAGAAGGGAATGAGGGCAGTTTGCACTGAGACGGAGATCTGCGGTTGGTTTAGCCCCAATGCATGTAATCTTTTTATGTCATAAGAACCTTTTCTCTAGGAAATGTCTGACTTCTGGTGAAATTCCATTTCAGAAAAAAAAACCTCATGGAACTGAACCATAAGCCTTGAAACAGACACAAGATGTGAAATGCTAATGCTGCCAGTTGAATATGCACTCTTAAATGCTTTCTAGTAAGATTGAAGCTTTTCATTCTGGTAACCTCCAATAACAAGACAAATTATGGCCCACAGTGTGCAACGTGTAACTGACAAGGCAAATTCCTGCAAAAGTTAAAGGTAAGGACGATCAGGCATCTTTTGTAGCATCTTTTCCTGTCACATAGCACTGCAATGGGCCCCTAACAGCCCAGCCCAGGCCCATCTCTCCTCTGGCAGTGAGGGTACCACCACAACCTTCATATGTAGATTGCTAAATGAAACTCAGTGTTGTCCAAACAGAACACAAATATCAGCAGTTTTCTGATGACACTATACATACATATAGTGTCAATGTGTGTGTGTGTGCATGCGCGCACGCATATTTGGCCAGAAAACTCTTTCATTGCAGGTTTTCCAATTAGTGATAGCAGGGCCTAATTATCTCACTTCAGTCAGATTCTTCTAATGTTGTTGTTTTGTTTCTAGCCAAATGGAAAAAGCAACCAGCATACTTAGTCCTATAAATATTCCTCACAGGTTTATTATTATATATTTGTTTTTATATAACATTATTCCTAATGGCCTCTACTGGGTAGAGGAGTACTTGCTAATGTGCTTTGGATCCATCAATGTTGTGGCAGTATAAATTAGTCTTTAAAGTCTGGCAGCTTTTGTAGAGCTCAGCTGTTTTTTTTTCTTACTGCTACGCAACTCTTAGTACATTTTAAGGTTGCTGGTTTTACTAATACGATTTTTCTGTTAGGAGGAAGATGGTGAATCAGTGTTCATTATCATCATTCCAAGTAAAAAGCACAACATCCTTGCAGACACACAATCCTTGATTTTTAACACTACGGCTGATGAAGCTGTTTGCATGAATCAGGTCCACAAGGCTGGACACAGGTTGATCTGCCTTTATTAAGGAATCTCATGCAGAAGATATCTTTATTGCTTGCTCAATTTGAATTTCTAGAGGTTACCACCAAGTACTATTAACTTTGCTATTCTGTTGTCCAGGGAGAGAGAGAGGAGATCTAAGCTGCAATGAGGTTCAAATACCAATTTCAACACTTGAAGGAAGGAGAAGCCGGCAAGTGGGACAGGCAGCCAACACTGCCTTCTTCCCACTGACACAAGCAAAAGACAACTCCATCAGACTGCGAAAAATCTCAACAGAAGAAACACTTGGGTCATTGCAAGTGAAGTTCTTCCAGTTCCTGGAAAAGAAAAGTGACAAAATGAAGATTACATTGAATTGAAGACTCGAGGATTGATACTATGAGGAAAGTTTTGGGACACTTAATCACTGAAAATCATCCAAAAAATACTGTCTCTTTTCAGAAGAGCACTCTGAGAGTGAAGCAGATAGCCTCTGGAGGCTGAGGCACTGTCTTTAAAACACTGAATTAGTGTTTTAAACTAAGGAATGAGGGTGGAGGTTGGCAGATAGTTGTGTAATCATCATAAAATGGTCCTAATATATAACAAAGCAAAAACCAATTCAAGTGAATGTAATAAAAGAGCACCAAATCCTAGAGGATTTTCTTCCTGAAGAAAGAATCTGGTAGTATTGGTTAGAACAGTAGTCAAATGTGTAGTCTATCCAGACAGCTATATGTAAAACTTTGTACTTCATCTACGTAAGTGCTGGGGTAAACTCAGTAAGAAATAGTTGATACGTGTGTGTCTGGTCTCTGGTTTATCCATTTTCCTATTCACAGCAATACCGCTTGACGCAATGCACAGATCTTCCCTGCTTGAAACACACAGCAACTCTGGGAATATTGCACTGTTAATTGCTCAAGGACTTCACTCTCACATTTGTGATGGCATCACTGCAACCTTTCTTTGCTCACCTTAGAAGGCAGCTCCATTTGCTCTGCCCTTATGTATGTGCCCTTATGCCCCCCATGTACTCAGGCCCAGTCCTAGCTATCAGTGTGACAGTAAAACCCTATCTGATCTCTTCTGTGAACTGCTAAAAATCACTTCACTTCTAGGCCACTGAGCAAGGGCTTTAGCAAGCTTTAGATGTATTAGTCTTCGAAGCCTTATGCAGGAATTGGAGGGAGTGTCAGTTCCACAAAAGAAGTGTGACCTCCTTCAGTCTCTTTCACTCTGTGGACATCAGGCCACAACATTATTAGTCTTGCAACATATTTAATTAATTTGTCTGATTGATGCTCACAATGATTGTATGGTGTTTTATGTACATGGTTCTTGAGATGTCCTCAAACAACATACATGATCTAGCAAAATCTGTACTTTTAAATATCTTTTCAAAAACCTCCAGTGTAACAACTCTTTATTGTTCCAGTTAGACAGGTAGGAACAAATAACTGAAGTTTGCAAGAGTTGTCTGTTGTCTTTTACCAAAGCCATGTATATGAGATGTCACTACTTGTATTCTAGTAAGAAAAAGTCACAGGGCACAAAAGTCTGTGATGCCTCTAACTCCCAAGTTTACTAAACTAGGTAAAGAATAAAAAACAATTAGCCAAATCACAATGCAGATATCTCCAGGGAGACTGAATCTTATCATTTCTAAGTGCCGTGAAACCCCTGTACACATGAAACAAATGCCTGCTCTGTGATCCTTCAATATTTAGAAAAACTGTTCAAGCAGTTCTTTAGACTTTTATTTCTGTGGTGTGTAATAAAATCAGGGTGTTTGGATAGTCATCTTCCCTTATGGAAAGAGATTATTTCCTATTCAGTGATAAGCATCCTTAGATTCCTTCTTATTCATCTCTCACAGAGCTCACCTTGAAATCCGTGGGAGCTGACAGTCTGCACCTCTCACCTCAGGTGGGTGAGCAGGTAAGCCCCTTAACTGCCTTCATGTCTTCAGATGTGCCCTGCATGGACTGGAAGTCAAATGACCTGGATTCCATTTGGGCTGGCCATATCTGTCCTTTGCTCAGGTCTTGCACTTCTGACAAGTGCTTTTGTTATTGCTTTTAACAAAAACAGTGATTCTTCAGGTTCAGTTAAACCTCAGATTGAATTGACTTTTGTGCACAAAGTTTTAGCTTCAGTTTCTTCCCATAGGTTGCATAAATTGGTAGATTGCTCAGGGAGCAAAATGGCACCTGATTTTTGTGGTTGGGGACAGAAAAAGACCCTTGAAAGACTCATCTTTTTCACCAAAAATAAACAGGAAACAACTTTTCAATTAACAAAGTTGGGGAAACAATGAATAGCATTGATGAAAGCAGTGGAAAACTGTCACTTCCCACCACTTCTCTTAATACCTTTCAATCCACTCAGTTTTTTGGCCATAAAGGAAAAGACAGATGCCCAAAGCTTTCTTCTTAGATTAAAGTATTTGTTGTAGAAAGTAAAAAAAAAAACCAAACAAAAAAAAAAACAAAAAAAACCCTCTCTCTGCTTTTCACTTGCTTAATTTAACAGAACTGTTTTGAAAAGCCTATTTTTGGATTTGTGATTAAAGCCTCCCTAAAGTTCTTAAGCAGTCTGAATCTTTCTTTCTTCCTGAGTTGCAGTTACTATTTTCCTTATTTAAAGGAAATTTATAGAAAATGCCTCCACCATTTCAGAAAAAAAATCTGAGGTTTTGGGGATTGATTACTTAAAATCGAAACCTGGCTGTGTGTAAAGCAGTGGGAATTCTACTGAGGTACAAATGTTATCCATAAACAAACAAATGAACGATGTTCATTTGAAACTCATCCTTCAAACTGATCCAGAGGAGCCCTCTTCCTGGCTTGCTTTTCAACCTTCAGCTTCAGAAATAGAGGCTAATCACAACACCCTTAAACACAGAATGTCTCACATCTCTTTTTGACTGAACATGAAGGGAAGAGTGATTACCCTCTGAATGCTGTGTCTGATTATACACAGATATTTATTGTCTCTATTCTAGGTAGTATGCGATTACAGATTGCAAGCTTTAACTGGTTTAGTTTACTTGGTTCAAGTTTTTTTATTTAATCCAAACTTGTTCCTAAAATAACCTACAATAAAAAATCCTTCATCTTATTTCTGCATCTTGTTGTCATTCTTGCTTATCTTTCTGTTCCCTTCTGAAGAAGATGATGTACTTTATCTCCATGAAATCTGAACAATAACTCAACCTACGATGTCAGCACAAAGCTAGAAAATGAGTTCCCAAGCCCATGCTCAGTAGCATGTACAATGGCAAGATTTCTAGTTGCTGTTAGAAGACAAGAGCACAGGAAATCTGATTATCTGGAAGTCAGAGGACCAGTCTACCACTATTTCCCAGCCAATTGCTTTTTAATTATAAGGTGCTTTCCAAAAAAGAAAAAAAAAAAAACCTACCAAAATTAATTATAGATACATTAATAAGTCCCATGTATTCAATCCGGCATCATTTTTGTTGTCATTTTCCTGAATTTCCTCTTATCATTCATGAACATTTTTAAACATCTCAAATTACCTTATATTTGATAATGACTTGAACTTCCCCTTTTGGAGATGGTCAAACAACAGAATCACAAATTTAATTTACGTTTCTTGCCACATCCAAGAATCTTTAACACTATCAGTTTCTTGTCATGGGAAATCAGGTTAAAAGGAGCTATTGCAGAGAAGTTCCTTTAGGAGGTGTAGGAAGGTGTTCTACAGAAAGAAAACAGTAACCTCACTTTTCTCTTAGCTGGAAGGTAGTGAAGTTTGCGATGCATGAGTTAAGTGTTTATGAAGGTTCAGCCAACAGCACTCGTATTCTCAGTGCCTCTCTCTCAATAGCAGTTACAGCTGTGTCTGAGGGAAACCAGGTCAGCTCCCTCAGTTCCTGTGACAGGCAAACGACTTGTTTTATCCTTTTTCTGTTGTTTGTCTGGAAATCAAAAGGAATGGTTTTCTGGGAGGAAGCAAGTCATGTATGCATTAATCATAGCAGTTTGTGGGGGAATTTCCTCTGAGGCCATACATGGAAAGGAAAAGCAAGCACCTCCCTCAGGAATTAAACCCTTAGGGATAAACTGCAAAGACAAATCAAGGCAAATACCCACCTTGTTGGTGAGGATAGGCTGAGGAAACCCTTGCCTGTAATGCACACTAGCAGTGAGACATGGAGGAAGCTATGTAAAGCAAGATTTTTCAGATTATTTCAGGACATAGAGATGCAATCAGTGGCCAAGGGGATTTTCAAAAGCAACTGAACGACTCAGGTGCTTTATTCCCACTCACTGAAAATCACTTTCTGGTTATTTTGGTGCTTCAGTGCTCTTGCAAATCTGCCTGATCACCTGAGTATTACATACCCAGAGATGTGTGGGGAAGAGCTGGTCCTAGAAACCTTTCTCAGATGTAGAGCCAAGTTAACAGGAAAAACTGCAGCAGCAGCAGCAAGGCAGCCCTCTTGGACAGGTGCCTCTTCCGAGCCCATTGCCCCAAGCGTTGTATGCTGGGGCAGGTGAGGTGACAGGGTTGAGAGGGTTTGGAGTAGTATCAGTCCCTGTGCAGAGCAAGAGGAGTGCACAACGTGAGGAGTGACAGAAGAAACGTAGGTCTTGAGTAGACATCAGTGGCTAACAAGTTAAAAATTGAAACTAAATTAAAATGGAAGTCTCATACGCCTCTCAATAAGCTCAAGAGGTCTGGGCATACTACTCTTTCATATATCGCACACAGACATAGTCACATACCTTCTAACACCAAACAGTGTATTTAACAGGTGACAGCCTCATTTTTGATCACCTGTCCATAATTTTTCCATTTAATCTTTATTGTTTCTATTATGTCACTCTTGCTCACCTTCACTTTACCCTTTGGTTTCCAACCATGTATTTTTTTGCCAATATCATAAAACAGAAATAACACACTAAGGTCAGAATAAGGTAGTGAACACTTTGAACAATAGGGGCTGATAAAATGACGGTTCAGAATATCTTCTCTGAGAACAGGTGGAGGTATACTATCTGCCGTCATAATAGCTGACGACTTCTCTCGCAGCAAAACTCCTGACCACTGAGAGGGATGTCACTGCATGATGCCCTGCCTAGACTGCAGAGTCCCCTTCCTGCCAACCCCTGACTGCGATGGAGCATCCTGCTCTTCCGCAGCCAAACCACATGGATCCAGTTTTCACTAGGACTTTAGAATAGCTTTAATCCATCACTATAGCAGCAACCTGGAACTCCAGAACAAGTCAGCAAATGTCCAGCCTCTCTCATTTTTAAGAAGATCTCTTGTCTCAATCTTTTTTTTTTAAGGTATTTGTTTGAAAATGTCCTTTTAATTGAGCATGGTCACATACAACCACTGTTTGAAGATTGCCATGGTCTTTTATTTCTATTAATCAATGAAAAACATATTAACTCAGTACTTTGCTGTGCTCTTGCATCATTTATTAGGTCTTCCTTCGTTAATGTGTTTGATCAAAAAAGTAATTAAACAATGAAGAGCGGCAGCAACACATACTTTGCATCAATTATTAAAAGTAGGTTTCTTGGAATAAAAACATGATAATGAATGCTTGAGCTACGATGGGTTACACTTGATTTTGTCAAATTATCCGAATTGTTAGTGGCGCTAATTCTTGGCTTTCCCATAAATGAACATACTAGATATGACAGCATTAAGGATGAGCATACTAAGTTTTTTTCTAACACTGACACTTTAACGAATAGCAAATAAAGAGCAACTTCCTAGACTTGAATTACTGTACTATAGGTTCTCTATATCAACACCTGTTTTTTTAAGAAAATATAAAGCCTCTTTTGTCATCTCCATTATCAGTCACAGAATATCAATAGACTGTATCTGGAATTTGCTAGGTAGAATAGGGAAGATATTAGTAATCTCTCAATGGATAAACCAAGTTCTACTTCCTCTAGCTAGAATTTTAACCCAGCAATTTTCAAAGCTATCTGCTTACTTGTTTTTCAAAATGCATTATTCCTGCTCTACTGTGGTTCATTTTTACATAGTTTATCAAGACTGCTTTATGCCAGTCAAATTACCCATATTGTTAGTTACTCAGATCCTACAGAGCTATTCCTTAGCAGACAACAGTGCTGCTTACTTGAGTGTATTTCCACATACCAGTCTCATATATTAAGAGTCTACACTCAGAGATGCATATTCCACACTTGCTTTCCTCTTGGTTATTTCTGAGGACAGTTTGTCATATATTTGTTACATGTAGTGGAAGAATAGGAGATGTTTAAGCATTCCAAGAGGAGCTTGATGGGAAGCACTCAGTTCCATTTTTCATTAAATGCCACAATGCTATTTAAAGCTCCTTCTCTCTAGCATAATTGGGGATTGGAGACAATAATCCAGCAACCACTTTATTTGATAAACTTGATGGATTCCTCAAACCTGTGACCACGATTGTTTTCAGAAATACTGCATCCCTGAACCATGCATTTATATTGATTTCTGTCTTATTAAAATGTACAATTTCGAGAAGTGTGGGGGTTTTTTATTCTCTGTTAATCGCACTTTAGCTTTAGCCTTCTGCACCATCATAAAGTACTTGGAATGAATCTCCTCAGCGACAGTTTCAAATATTGCTCAGGTCATCTCACAGATGTGGCCAGCCACCAGCTGATTAAGTTCTTAATCAGCAGGACATTTGAAGGAATATATTTCTGTAATGGGTTCTAGCTTGTGCCAAGAGAATTGAATGCTTCCTTGAGTGGGAGTTTACGGTCTTCCATGGAATTGGCTTAGAGCACACTGTTGCCATCTGACTTACAAAAGGGTCACTTCCAGATCACTTCCATCTGGATGAGGTAGTAAGTTATCTGCCTGCACCTATCGTTCACTTCTAGCTGACACATTATGCAAATCCCTGTACTCTGATGGAGAACAAAGATAAGCTATAAGAAATCAGAGGGTTTTATAATCCCTCTATGTTATAATTTATATAATAAAGTGTAGGTTTCTTACGAGTTCTGCACTCCCAAAGAGACCTCCAACTTTCCCACTACAGTCAGCTGAGTCTAGCAATGATCCTACCCTAAATAGCTACTTATCACCTTACTCTTACTAGCTCCTGGTCTCCTTCTTAAACTGGTGTCTCACTAATAGAAAGGTCTATCTGTCTTCTTTCTACTTTATGAAGAAGCCAGAACACACAAACATGCAACAAGTACATAAGAGCCCATGTGTGCTTTTATATGTACTAAAAAGAAAAGGGCTATCTTTCTGAATAAGGGAAGGATTTTGGATTTAAATTGGTTTGAAATTAATTGATTTATTACCTACTCTTGTAACTATTAAGATATTTCCAATTATGAATTTACAAATATATACACTCTACATATATTTACAGTATCGCATTAAAATTTTCACAAGGTGCAATCAATAACAGCACTGCACAACTTTCATTACACCACACATTACACTTACACTTATATGCAGCATTCTGTAGCAGATTGAATTGCATTAGAGTACAGAACACAAATTACAAGATCTTTCATAATATTTTGATGCTATAATATAACATGCTTAACTTTTATGTTATACACTGTCAGATAAAAACTGTGCCACATAGAAATATTCGCTGTAATCAACCTAACTCAGAGAATCCTCAACCTGCAGCATGGTAAACAAATGCAAACTACTTAGCTTTCAGGCTGACCAGAACCAGATACATCCTCAAGGCTTCCTGATTTTGCATATTCTAGGAGTTGCCTTTAATTGGGATATAAATAAAAGGATACTGTTCTTGGAGGAAAAAAAAGTAATCTTTCTTTCTGTGAAACACACAATCCTTTTACTCAAGCAAAGATAATTTAAGGACAGAGTTAGCATTTATCTGAGATAAAGACTCAAATGGAAAGCTGCTTTGAAAAATAACTCTGATAAGTAGGCAGGCATGCTTCTAGCTGACCCACAGCATTCTCACTTGTTTCACCTTCGTCGCTATTTCCTGCGACGCTAACCCTGTTGTTCGTGCGTTATCAGCTCCCAACCTTGGGCTGAGCTTTCAGTCTTTCATGCTGTTTGAACACTGTTGACGTCACACTTCAAAAAGTTGCCTTCTGTTATCTCAGATGTTTTGTGAAAGACTGATTGTGGATGTTTTTCCCAAGTGATTGCTGGAAACTGAATGCTTCATTTAATTGTATGCCAGCTTAGCTAAAATAAGCACTCTCTGTGCAGCTCTTGGAAAAGGATTTTAGCTTGTTGTACACTTTAGAGCTCTTTCAGACTTCAGTGGGCAAAAATCCATTCGTTGTCTTAAGACATGTGTTTTAATTTTGCCTTAGCTTAGGGGGCAATATTTGGAGTCCCCTTTATGTCACACCCTGTATTTATGCCCATGATGCCTCTACTGCAATTCAAGGCATGGACCTTCAGAACCTAAGCAATTTCACCTTATCATAACATTGTCCAACCTTACTGAATTGTTAAAACTTACATAGTACTTCTGTCTACTTTGGGACATGGAAGAATTAGGTGAACAATGTTTCAAGGGAAATTTCTAATGCTGAACATTTAGGGCACTTTTTAGGATGTGGCAACAAATCCCCAAGCAACAGATAGGAAGAAGAGTAACTGATTACATGGAAAGAATAGTCACTAAAGAGAAGACTCTGTGCAGAGGTCAGGTACTGTCAGAGTGCTTCTGCCATGCCAGTTACCCCAGAAAAGTCTCTGCTTTATAAGTTTATGTTCAATATACATGGGGGCATTTCCCTGTTGAGGCTGTTTTAACGCAGTGAGCTATTGCCCTAGATTTTTTATCCTTGTCAATATCCTAACTGAGCATGCAAGGGCTGAACACCTATAAGCCATTAAAACAGTGATGTGATTTATCTTTCAGTTGTCTCCAAAAAAAATCTCCAACTTTCCAATAGAAAAATACAAGTGGAATGTGGTTTGCCTTTCTAATTGCATTTTGTTAATTACCGTGGCTGAAGCTGTATGACTGGTGAAACAGAAGAAAGAGGAGTTTTAAGACACACTCTTTGTTAAGTGTGGTTGGAGAGAGGGCTCTTAAGAAAAAAGAGTTGAAGCTAACAGTTTCTTTCAGACAATTAAATCTTTTTTTCCCTGTGGCATTTGCCAAGGCAGTTCCAACTAATGTGCTCCTCCCAGTGATAACTCTAAATTAACTCATCTCCTAAGCTAAGGAGAAGGCTGATCAGTGTCTTCCTAGCCTCTTGGTGTCCCTCTCGGGTGCCCAAAGAGCTGTGCAGCCAGTGCTCCTCTCCTCTTGAAGATTTGTGAGCAGCCCCTGAGCACCTCCTCTGCTATACAGGGTGAGGCAGAGAGGGGCGTCCCCTCGCTGTTTCCTCTTCACCTGCTGGACTAATTCCTTGTCTGCAAAGACAGGCAGCTCAAAACTACAGAAGACCTACTGCTTCTCAGAGTTAGTCATGCAGCTGTCGAGTCTGCAGATTACATCAGAACTGCAGAGCCACTGTAGGTATTCTTTTTTCGCCTCTAGTACCAAGTATTGCTTGTGCCCAAAGACAGCCAGCCTTCCGTCACCATATAGAAAACATGTAGGCTCACTTAAAGCCCAAATTTACATGGCACAGAGTTATTTGCAGAAACATGAAGATCCTATAGATTTAATGCAGCTGATGTACATTGATATTTCAGCCATCAGAGAGCTTTTCCTCCCTCTGTATCATGCCACTGTTATTATGAAATCCCATGCTGGGAAGCTTTAGATGCTTTTCCAATGTCCCTATCATTCCCCCATCCTGGTGTACTACAGGGAGGGAAAATAGCGTCTTTTTTGTTTTTAAAGGATAGAGAAAATGTTATTGAAAGGGGATGTTTTCTCACACAATGAATTTTCCTGAAGTATTTGTACTGCAGAGGTGACTCTAATTAGATCTCATACTTTTCAAATCATTACCTCTCCCTCATCTCCCCAAGAGACAAGAAAGGCAAAAGGCAGGTTTTGCTGGGTAAGACCTGTCTTCTGGAAGCCAGATTTTAACATTCTTCTTACAGTGATATAATCAAGTTTATTATATGCTTTTGTCTCTCAAGTAAAAGTGCTAGCATTCATCCCAACAAACAGTTCCAAGACTCAAGCAACCTCCAAGACTCAAGCAGAAGGCAATTTTATCAGCCAGTTTTCATAATGAGAAAACAAATAATAAAAAACAGTTTAGTACTCAGAAGTATTGTAGAAAGACCTGTTAGACTAGAACTAACCCAGACACCCAGATTATTTTCTAAAGCCAAACACACTTTATCTGACTCAGCAAAAATACCCTTTCCCTGTAATTTCTGTGCATTCCTGTAACATGCCCAAGGGGGAGGTGTCCTGAATCATGTGTGTGTAAAATACGTATAATCTCATAACTCAGTTGTTGGAATTATTTAGATAACAGACAATGGAGGAAAGGACAAAATAAGAAAACATGTCCTAAGCTGTGGGACCTGAAGTATGAAGAATTTTAGACAGATACTCACTGGAAAAACCCTGGTCCCTAAGAACTGACATTTCACCCTGCTGTTAACTCCTGAGACAGACAACAGCAGGACACTTGTGTATTTTCTGGACCCAGGAGATCTGACTGGAATGGTCAGATCTAACTGATCTAGTCCTCGGCAGGGCAATCACATTTCTTTCCAGATTTGCTGGGTATGTGTGAAACAACAGAAAGGATCAATACACTGCATTTACTACCACTGACAACTGAGAAGAGAGCTACGAGAAAGACCAAGATATTTTGTCACGTGGCATTTTAGGGCTTCATAAAACAATCGAAGTATTATGCCTTGACATTTTGGTGCCATGATTTCATCAAGCACCATGCTACCGCAGAGTGCCTGTGTTTGAAGGCAACACGAAAGCCAGGCTCCACGTCCTAGGCAGGTCCAGCACTCCCTCTCATCAGACTGCCAGTATGTACCTGCATCACACCAGATGTGCACCGGGTATTCATCAAGAAGAGCATGATGCAAAAGTCAGAAATGAACCTGTAAATCATGCATAGCAAAAATATTTCTTTCACGCTGTCGTCAAACGGGCTCTACTGATATTAGAAAGCACAAGACTGCTGAAATAGAAAACCGATCCCAAGCTTGCTGCTCAAAATGAATTAATTTATGCCCCTTTTTAAATTCCTTCCCCTCACTTTGGAAGGATTTGTACCACACAAAAACCCAGTATCTTCTTGTTAACTGTAGTGTAATTTCACTTTGACACATGGGAGGGTACATTGCTGCTTCTGCTACTATATTTCACTGAGTTTGAATGACTACAAAATTTCAAAGCAAATGTAAAGCATTCAGTTAAATTATAATTTTTTTCGTTAAATTTTTCTCATACTTTTAAGGAAAAATTGCTTATCTAAAATTTGCTGAAATAATTAACTTCAGTTACCCTCTTCAGGCCTTCAAATAGGTGCTTCAAATTTCCTTTAAAATCCCCAAATCAGAGAATTAATTTCAAATATTCCAGGTATTTCTTCACATTCAATGAGCAGGAAATTTGTATTTCCTCTGAATGTTATAATGCAGATACAGCCCTCAAAGGAAGTAAGAAATCCTTGCATGACTGTAGGTGCTTAGGTTATTTTCAATTATTTCAGGTTAAGTCCCAAATTCTGAACCTAAGCAGTTGCAGGAAAAAAGGAAAAATATTTTTCCTTATTGTTTTCTTTGTTTATACCTCTACAAGTTTCACAGCCCCTCATAAATTATTCTTTTGGCTCTGTCCATCCACTCCTTTATAACACTACTACAGTTACTGTAACTATAGCTATTTTTATAACTCAAAGAGCAATACAAACACATATTAAGAATATAAGTTTTCACTGAGCTGTAGCATCAAGAACTTCGCATGCAGGTTACTGCCAAAGGTAACTCAGAAGACTCTTTTGTCAGCAAATGCTTCACAGCATAATAAAATGAAATCGTTTAAGGCAGGCAGTCACAGGCTGTAAAGGATATCACATATAACACAATGACACTTGAAGAGGCTTCAGAAGTTCTGTAAGTGCAACCTGTATCTAATTCAAGGCATGATGTCTCAAACTTGCAGCTGTACATTTTAATATTTTGTTTGAATGTGACATTAATTCCCTTTGGCATCTTTCAAAATCATAAATCCATACAAATCAGAAGTTTAAATATTGTCAAGATAAATAAAAATGTAGTGATGTGCCTGGAGGGACTCTTAAGGTCTCTAATTCCTTTTAGAAACTCTGTCACCAAGTTAAGGAGAGGTTGCCATGATTTTCCTGCTTCTGGTGGAGATAACTCAGTGCTGAATACTACCAGAGCTGAAGCTGAAGGAATCAGAAATATACTGCTGGGTTTACTGCCAGGTTTAGTTCAATTTATGTAGTTCTTCCACCTCACTCATTTCAGCTGCTTCATATTACCTTAATATAAGCAGTACTGCACAAAGGGACAAGAAAGGGAATGAAAAACCTAACAAGGCTATTTCCAAACTGTCCCCATAGCCTTGACTTCCCCTCTACCAAATCACTACTCTGTATCACTCAATAGGCTCAGACTTACCTACTTCGTTACTGTTTACTAGCGAGGCATAAGAGCTTGCTGCAAAACTGGAGGCACGGTGCTCACTATTCAGTCTGCAGGATTATCCCGTTATCAAATCAAAAATCTAAAAGATGCGTGGGAAGGCCAGCTTTTCAGAACTGCAACAGTTCCTTCATTGAAATGCCAAATTTTTCACTTCAGTTTCTTCACTGGGAAAAAAAAGCAAGGGGGGGGGGGAAAGGAATTGCTAATCATCTCAAATTCTAGGTTCTTGCCCTAGTGTGATTTGCTGTGGGAAAAAATGCTGTTTTCTTACTTATCTGTAAAATACTATGTAAACTTTTGATGCTGTACTGACAAGTCTTCTGTTTTGAAAATGTTTTAAAGAGAAACTCTGAGGGAACATGTTGGCCCGATCCAATATCGGGAGGGTTTCGTTACGATCCCAAGGACGAGATTAAGACGCTAAAACCGGTCAAATATCGTACAACCTTTTAATTTTATTTTCCACAAAGTGGGGAGAAAAGGTGGGGAAAGGCGAAGGGGAGGAGAGAGAAAGAGGGGGGGGGGGAGAGAGAGAAAGAGAGAGAGAGAGAGAGAGAGAGATCACCACCTGTGGATCTAGCAGCGTCCCATTGGTCCTCTTCACCTTCGGTGTAAGTTTTAGCGATGCGCATGCAATAATTACAACTCGAGCAGGGTCCAACCCTAGGTTCCCGCTGAAAAGTTCAGAGCCAAATCAAGGCAAATTAAATAAATAAATTGTAATGACATGCGTGCAGTAGTTACAGCTCGAGTTGGATGCCTCCAAAGAGGGACCCCGAACAAAGAAATCCCTGGGCAATTATAGCTTTTTCAAATTAAGTTTCCCACCCCTCACGTGGTAGTTCAGACCAATAGTAATATTTAGGTCTGGGGTCTCCTGCTCCTTATTGGGTCTCATCACTGTCCCTAGGTAGGCTGTTTACCGTTGCGGTTTCTGCTGACAGATGTGTCTTCATTCTTCAGGTCCTGCCCTTATCTCTCAAAGCCCTGACAAAGAGGTGGTAATTCCAGCAATTAACACTGTTTCAGCAGTGCACAGGAATGCAAACTGCTTGTGACTCCCTTATCTTTCCAGCCTGCACCAGCTCTGGGGCCCTTTCTCACTGAACTAGGGAGTGCGGCCTAAGGCTTCAGCAAATTTAGCTACTCATGCTAAGCAAGTTTTATAGAAGTTGTGCTAAGCAGCAATAATTTACAGTCCAGGTCCCAAAGTCTCTGCCCGATCGTGGTCTGGTTCAGCGCAGGCTCGGTGTGTCCTGGGTGCTCGCAGGGAGACCATTTCGGGGGTCGCAGCAGCTCAGTCCTGTTTCCGCCGGGAACAGATGGCTTGTTCGGGGTTGTGGTTTGCTTGCACCTTATGTACCAAGAAATGTTTAAGGCAAAAGTTCACTCATCTGTCCGCCACACATGTTTACAGCTTCATCGGTCTGCCCCTGTAATCAGGGGGCATACAAGAGTTGTATCAGGCTATTAAATATTGTTAACTTTAACTGTAAATCTAATAGAATTGAGTCCTGCTTTGAGAAAAGAGTTCTCAGGTCTTGAAGGAGATACAGGTTTTTCTCTCTCTCATGGACACCTCACTGCATTAGAAAAAGATGGGGAAGCATCCAGATGTGTACATAGATACACAGCTAAACACATCTGCACATATATTTTCTTCTGAATATGAGAATCGAGTTATATAAAGCAGAAGTCTACAACTAGGCATGAAAAAAAAAAATACCTCTACTCTGCTAAAGTATGAGGTGAAAATCAACTCCAGTTTCCTCTTCAGCAGTTAACATAGCACACAAAAAAGCCAGTATTTCTGTCCACTCATCACGAAAGTTCTCTGACAGCAATTGTTCTTGAACATGCTGAAGGAGATGGGGGTGTCAGGAAGATGGCTTTTTTATACTGCTTTTCCTGCCCACTCCCCCCCAGCTGGAGTTGAGGTCTGGCCCCAATCACACTTGATTTTCTGTCTGTTCCACTTTTATACAAGCAGGAATTGATTCCTTTGTCCCAGGCTGAAATGTCAGCCTTTCCACAGCTGCTGTGCATGTCAGAGGAGTCGCAGACTAACAGTTGCCACCTTCATTTATACTTTATTTTGGTGCCATAATTAGCTCATAAAATACTAGTCCACTATGCAAAATTACAACTACTAGTTTGCAAGAGCATCTAAATGTTTTCAAGTGAGTTTAAAACATACTCAGCATCTGTCCATACCTTCAGTAACCAAAATAATATCAACTTATCAAATCCAGGAAGAAGAAGATCTTAAATTGAAACAGGCAGATCCTTTGAGAGTGTCCTTGCAAATAACATGAATTTTGTGGCACACAGTCGTTAGAACTGAAGGCTCTATAAAGTTTAAGTGAACTCACCTGTAAGTTAGGACTTTGTTAGCATGTCTCTTGGGCATAAGTCCTAAATATTCGTGATTTACTGCACCCATCCCCCCAGAAAATAAAAAGGAAAAGCAGCTGAGAAGCGTACACCAATGACACAGACAGATGCTTGTGTCAAAGCATCATGAGTGAGAAATACATCACTTAGCCCTACCACCAAACTCAGCCTTCTCCAAGCATTATGCACCAGCATTTCAGAAGTAAAACATTTGTTTAAGTTTGCTCATGGTACCTAAAGGTTAGGGGAGAATCAAGACTGTGTAGCAGAAGTGGCTGTGTGAACAGAGTATGTAGGGATGGCCAACCCAACCGGGGCAGTGATCTATCGACTTCAATACCCCGTTTCCAAGAGCAGTGAGTGCCAGATGCAAAAACAGTCTGTCTTGGACAATTAAGGAAATAACTGCTTCATGGAGTGAATCATCTTTCAGACCCTGGGTCTTAATCAACAGAACCAAGATTAAAAAAGGTCTTCTGCATCAGTGAATCCAGTCCCCTTCTATTTTAAGCATCTTGTAATGCTCCTCAGGAACTGATCAGACAAAATTGGTTAAGGCTTGAAGTGTGAAAGTTTATCTCATTAGTCTAAGTGGATCTGTATATGATATACTTACACATCTCTTTTTCAGCCTTAAATTCCTCACATTACTAATGTTTTATGGCAAATTGCCATGTATGCTAGTATCTTGTATTTTTTTGACCGGTTTTAACTTTACAGCCTTTCAAAGCAGCAGAAGTGGAGTTCAGCTCCAGATTCAGGCACTTAAAATTAGATGACCAAACGTAAAGACAGTAAATGCCCTAAATTTAGGGGCTGTGCTCCTAGTGACACCAGTAGTGAAGTTAAACATGAGCGAAATACAATAAGAAGCAAGGGGAGGATAGCACAGAGGCTGTAGTTCAAGGACTCATTATGAACCTGGTCTAAGCCAACACATTTGACTTCAGAACTAAGAAAGGCCAAATATGCCCGCACAGTCAGATACCTCAGGTGGGCTGGCAGATGGTAACTTATAAAGCTACTGTAACTGGTTTACTTCTGATTTTTTCTACAAACTCTAATCAGGTACCTTATCCATTTCTCAGTGTGCTTTTCTCAGATAGGCAGTATACACCCAAGTAAGGTGCTTCTTAAACTATGCCACTGATTTATATGCCATAACATTTTCTGTGCATTATTTATACATTCAAACCTGCCGTTGGTGTGCCTGAGTCCAATTCTCTGAGAATCCAGATGATGTTTAAACTGTGGGTGGTCCCTTACTGAAAGGCTGCCGTTCATTCAGAATTCAGCAACGTTTGTGTTAGCAACTCAGATGGCTGAAGAAGAAATATTTTGCTTCTGCTGTAAACTTATCTTGGCAGCAGATCTGGAAATGCTTAGATGTTTAAGATTGAGAAACAGTATTTTCTAATACTAGTAATTTCTAGTACACACACTTGATACAGATTATTTTATACTAAACGCTCCACAGCTTTAAAACTGAAAAATATATTCCTTGAACTTTTCTTGATTTAAAAGTCTCAGAGTTATAAATATAATGATTGGTGTTAATTTAAATGTTAATTTCTAAGTTTTTCATTTATTCACACAACTGTCTGAGAATCTTATAAACACCCAAAGAACTCATTTGGTTACATTCAGTTGGTTTTAGACATCTTTGCACTAAGCAATCTGAAAGTGATAAGTCATTAAAAAAAGAAAGTTTATAAAAGAAATTGGAATCTGTAACTAAATTTAGGAGTGCAAATTCGCATCTTCCACAGTGTATACATGTTCCCTGTACATCCCCATCATTTTCCATAGAAGGGAATCCATTAAATAGTATATTATAAAGATGTAAGAGGTTTAAAAATGTGAGAGGGTGGAGGGGCTGGTAGAGGAAGAGAGGAATAGGATGTGTTGCAAGTCAGGAGTTTAAAAAGGTGATATGTATGTGTCTGTATGTGTTTATATGAACAGGTATGTGGAAGAAAGTTTAAAATTTCTGATGAATCTTTTTTCAATCTCCAGCTGGGTTTGGACAATATTTATGCTTTCTGCTTAATGGAGAAATAATAGTGGTACTGAACAACTTGATTTGGAAATACTGTTGTTTTAGTTCACAGAAGTTGTACTTAAGTTCTCTCCTGTCCTAGTTCTCCCCTACTGGCTACTGTCACTAGCTCAATTTCATCTTCTAACCATCAACATCCCAGATGAACAAGCTGCTTCCCTCCCCAGAAAGGTGACTTTTGCCTTTGAGGAGATCTCGTTTGACCAGAGAAGTCATCTACAGAGGAATGGAGAGTTACCGAACAGATTATCTGAACAGCTTCCACAAGACGTAATGGAAATACTTTCCATTTGAGGAACCTTTTTTTTTTTTTTTTTTTTTTTGTCAAAATATGAAAATTTCTGCTTGAAATAAACAGTTCAACGGCTTGAAACATGTATCAACAATAACAGAAGCAATATGTGTAACCCAAGAATAGACAACTGCGGTGGCTACTTCACCTTTCTTAGCATACTGCTTCTGAGTCAACCAGAGAACAGAGCTGTAGCTATTCTGAGATGATAGTTTGTAAGACTCCTGCTTTTAAGTAGAATCAAACCAGCTAAGAAGACAAGAACTTTTTCAGCATTCACACACAATTGCTTTCTCCCTATATTCCCTTCTGACACTACCGCTTTGGAAGTTTCCATGAGCACATGTGTATCCAGGGGTCCAGGCCATTTTATTCCAAGGACTGAAGAGACCATCATCACAACTGCCAGATATGCATTACATAGCTAAGGCTGGAATCAGGCTGTGAGCTCTCACTTCTTTCACAGTTACAATGTGCTACAGTCACTAGCAAGCTCGGGCTGGTTTCTGCTCTTCCAGAAGCACAAAGCAGCTGTCAGCCATACTTAACTAGACAGGTTTGCAGTTGTTTGGCATGGCCAGAATGATGCAAAGACACAGAATAAATGTGGGAATCACCCCCAGCAACTTATATTCCTCACCTTGTAACAAAGAGTATAATCACTTTATTTGTATTCACCTGCAAAAGACCACATTTCTTGCCCTTTGTTGAAGAACAGCATTGTGAAGGAAGTATACAGGCACAGGGTTGACAGGGTCCAGGAGAATCACTTAGTTATTATGCCCAAACCCGTGAGACACACCTGGCTGCTCTGGCAAATTTTGACATTTTCTTAAACATAGAGCAAAACTAGTTAACAGCAAAACTGAACTCTTTAAAGGAATGTTTTTCCATTCCTATACATTACAGACAAAATTGAGGAAAGGTGGTGGTATAAAATTTTATTTCCCCTTCAGCCATGGTCCAGTCCAAAATTGACATAGCAGAGTTTTAAAACCACTTCTATTTACAAAGCCTGAAGAGTTGGGGCCTACAGAAATGAGAAAGACGTACATAACAAGAGTAACGCGCTGTCACTGCTATAATATCTGTCAGTTCTTCTGGAAGCTGGGCAATTTTCTCAGCATAGAAACATCAAACTTGCAACCTCAGTTCACTGCAACCTTACGATCTGCTGGTTCATAAACCTGCCACTATGGCTTACTTCCATAAACTCAGATTGAAATTGCTTTAGTGCAATCACGTCTGGTCTATTAACTCACAAATTTTCTTGATTCTTTGAAGATGGCAGCAGTTGTATGTCCTCAGCATAGAACAGCAAAAAAAAAAAAAAAAAAAAAAGAAAAAGAAAAAGAAAAAAAAAAACTTCTCTCTTGCTTCTTGCACACAAAATCTGTTAACCTACTGCACAGTATCTGATGCGAACTCTGCAGCAGAGAGAAGGAAATCTGCATTCAGTCTGTTTGGTAAATAAACCCAGAGCTCAGAGTACAGCTGAGCCACAGGGGCAGGTTTATGAGTCAACAGATTGTAAGGTTTCAGGGAATAGAGGTGCCAAGTCTGATGATTATCTGATGAGAAAATTGCTTATGGAGAAAGAATTTAAATTTGCTTTAAGTGAATGTTTGAGCAAGTAAGCTTTAGCTTCACTTTTCATAAATGCTTATGACACAAAAAAATTAATCATGCATACATCTACAGAAAAGGAAAACAAAAACAGAACAAGAATCTTTCTCTGACATTACAAGTCAAGAACCAAAAGCCCTCTCAGTAAATACTATTATGTTTTCTTCAATAGTTACCCAAGACCTACTTGAAGGCATACAGGTAGACAAATACTACAAATAAAGGAGTACAAATACTGTAAATAAAGGACAAAACTGGCCTACAACCACTTCTGTTTTTTTTGCTTGCTCCTGATATAACTTGTTTCCTATGTATATCATATGTAAAGAGAAATTAATCCTCCTCATTGCTGCACAGAGCTGCAGACATTTTTATAGGGAGTTCAACATAGAGGAGAAACACAAAGTTTTCTCTTGTGACCATATTAGCTTTCTTTCCTTCTCTTTTCCCTTCTGGCAAGTAATTGAAACCAGACGGCTCTTCTCTTACACAAGAGAAGCACACCAAAAACAGCACACAAAAAGCAGCACACAAAACCTTGTGATCTCGCACCCATTCCTTGACCAGGGTCACTTGGGTAGCTCAGAGCCTGTAACTGCACTTGCCAGGCAGACAAAGTAAGAGGTTCACTGAGGTCTGTGGATGTACAAGTGTAAAGACAAGACTCAAAGCATACACATGGAATAAATCTCACTGTGGCAACCTCATCCAAATAAGCAGACTGGACATTTCAAAGTGTAAGAAATGAAAAACCTCTTCACTGAGAAACAGATACTAAAAAGCTAAAGGCTGACATTAAAAGGTTGAATTCATCATTTTGTGGACCGTTCTATGTGACTTTTAAGAATAACATCACTTATTTGCAGCTTTTTAAAAATGGGAAATCTGACTTGCCAGAAGTTCACTCATTCATTTTCCATGGCTACTGTTTGCTTTCTTGATTGAGAATCTGATAAGGGTGTCTAGCATATACTTTCCTTTCTTATATGTCTTCGAGATTAAAATACTTTTCTTTTTTTTTTGCCTTTCCAGTTGACCCCACCACCCCCCACCCCAAATACTGGTCTTGAAGTTACTCTGAAATCAGACAAAAATGACATCATGGATAACATCACTACACCTTTAGGGACACCTCCTATTGGCATAGCAGTCACTTAATTTACATCATCTGAAGACACAAGCTATAAACTTTGTAATAACTAACAAACTGCGATAATCTTTGTCATCAAAAGGAATAAGAAATAGCTTTGTATTTTCAGAGTTCCATTCTTGGATTACCTTCTTTCCCAATGCTTTGTCCGAAATACATGTTAAAGCTGCAACTTCTGATAATGGGTATCCAGAGCGATACTTCTTAGCTCTCACTAGAGTTCTCCTAGCATCTCCCAAGTTCTTCTTTCTGACTGTATTCATTAACTACTTTCAAAGCATTTCTACAAACCTCCCTTCTTAACAGGATCTAAGAGTTCTCATATAGCATTCACCGGGCTTTTGCCAATCTGTTCAGGACTGTCTTCACCAATTTGTGCGAGCAGCTTTGGTTCATATATTTTTTTGACAGTTCTGAAACTTAAACAGTAACTTTGGTTTATTCAGCATAAAGTCATAATTAGTTCTCGCCTGGTCCAATTCTACCTCTCATTTCCAAGTGAAAAATAGTCACTCAGAGACATTCTTGATTCTAATTTAAGAGCTAGGCTCTTCCAAATCACCCGGAGGAGTTGCATTCGATCCGAATGAGCCTATCTTTAAGGAGAAGAACTTCCAATTTTCTTTCAACTTCTTGCCAACTTTTTTCTATGCTCTTCATTATTTAAATGTGAATACTGGCTGATTAACACCAATGCATCAGGAATACAAAGGTGCCAAGTTCCCAGTTAATCAGCAATATGCTGGACCTCCATGTGATACCCCCAAAAGTTGCCAGCCATTCAGAGTTTCAGCACATAATCAGACCACCCATGACCACAAATGAGGAGGAGGCTCATGCATCTGAATTGCTGTTCATATCAGTTTTGTACCTATAAATGTGCTTGCCCAGCTGTGGAAATCTAATACTAAACTTCTTTCAGGAAACATGGAAACAGGAACAGAAACAGGAAGCATTTGTTTATGGGAGTACCAGATGGGTCACAGAGCAAAAAGCTTAGGTGCAGAACCAGGGCTGCCATCTCACTAGTGATAGTAGAGGACATTGCTATGAGATTTTACATGATAGAATTGTGTACAGTCTAACAAAGGTCTTGGAATAAAATATTTTGAAGAACTAATTAGCTTGCTTTGAGGCATGTTGGTGGCAAAGGATTTGACTTGAGGCTACTCATGTTTGACATTGTCTTTGCTTTCATTGAAACTACTCACATAGAAAGAGGCATTTTGCCCAGCATAAGCAACATACAAAGACAAGCAAGACCAGGGTATCTCAAGCTGAATTCCCTTCACTCCTCCCAACTCCTTTGAATAAATGAATTTTGTTACACTCTGACAGACTAGGGAGATTAATTCAGAATGTGTGTGCACAGTACACCTGGCAGACCTGATAAAGCCTGGCTCAAAGAGCTAAGATGAAACAAAGGCATAAATAATACCGGAGAAGGATTAACAAAAGGACAAAATATGGGCAGCCATTTAGAGGTGACAGCAATTATTTAAGTAAATGTCAAAACTCTTCAAAGAAACAAGGGGGATAATATTCATGAATATTTAAGGTTGAAAGGTGAGCATGTTGATTTGCCTTTTGGAAGGTTATGTTCCTTTCTTATCTTTCTGTGATAGCTCATTGAATAGGTATTAGAATCTGTTGCAAGCCAAATGCAAAGGAATGATGGGCCATTTGAGGGCCTGTTGATTGCTAGCTGTGTTGAAACACATGGTCTTTTAATTCACTCGGGGCACCTTAAAAGGTTTATACCATTCCAGAGCCTAGCCATGAGGAAGAGAAAAAGCAAACAATGGAAAGAACCTCAGATACCTCTGAACATGTAGAGGTACTTTTCCTGCTATAGCCAATGTCCCCTGATCACAGTGGGACAACAGAAGTTCGCAGGAACTCTTTATAACCTTCCTCTTCTCTCATCTCTGTGACAGCTTTCACACATCATGGGGAGGGGAACTGATGGGCCATCATACAGCAAGCAACAGTGCTCAGTCAAACATGGGGCCAAATGCAGTGCTGCTCTACCACACACCTTCCTCCACTCCACTGGCATGCCTTTTTCTATGGGGCTCCCTACTAACCAGCTATCACTGTCTGCACCTGAGCATGGCTACACATCAACAGAGACTATCCAGCTGCAACAACAGAGTTTACAAAGCCTGACCAGCATCACTGAAGATATGCATTAACTATGAAGATTGGTAAAAGGATCTTACAAAACCAAGTGACAGTATATAAAATGGGAGATTAAATTAAATATAGATAATTTAAAAAGGATGCATGTGGGAAAAAAGTATTCTAACTCTAAAATGATAGACTTAAAATGAGGGAGTCTGGGCTGTCTGTTACAATGCAAAAGATCATGGGTTTATCATGAACAGTTCCACAAAGCCCTCATTCAGTGTCTACAAAAAAAAAAAAAAAAAAAAAAAAAAAAAAAAAAAAAAGCAAATCAGTGTTAATATTTACCAGAACATTATTATACCACTATGTAAATGCATGGTTTGCTCGGTGTGGAGTCCTGGTCCTTGTAACTCAAAAGGGATAGAGTAGAACTGGAGAAGATCCAAAGAAGAGCAAGAAGGGTGATCAAAAATGTGCAATGGTTTTTACATAAGGAATGACATTGTAAGTTAGATCTTTTCAGCATGAAAAAGGGACAGCTGAGGGGAATATGGCAGAGATCTACACAATCGTTATTGGCATGGAAAAGATGGATGGTTAATCTTCATGCAAAGGGTAGCTAAGCTGGGGAACTCCTTGCCAAAGAAACTGTGAGGTCTAAAATTTTGCAGAGGCTCAAGAGGAGACTGAACAATTTCTGGAACAGGTTCACTGAGTGTAACCAAATAAAGAACAACCACATTAGACAGAGAATTCCTGAGCACGGACTGATCAAAGTCTTGGAGAATAAGGAGGCAAGCATTACTTGCACCCACTGTCTTGCACTCTTCCCTAGACATCTGCTTTTGACTGGTTCTGGAAACAGGTTATGGACTAGATGGAGCTTTGATCTGATCTAATTCAGTTACTCTTAAGTTTTCACCTATACATTTTATATAAGCTGTTATGGAAGTTATAGAGCTTAATGCTGCAGACTAGAATTATCCCGTGTCTAAATTTTGTTTTCCTTTTCTGCCCATCAGATTCCTTTGTGTTTAACTCCTAAACACATCTGCTTTACCTGAATCTGGAGAGCCATACGTAGAAGAAAAGGGATATGGCATCTTATATCACAGCTAAACCTCGCAATCTGTGAAGCCATTCAGGACCAGTATACTCTTATTTATGCTAGAGACCACAGCAGCATCCTCTCACACCTAGGAGTAGAAAAGAATTTTACCTGTCCCCTTTCTGTTGAATTGTGCCAAGCACATACATATCTCAAATCAGGAGCTGACCTTTAAGTCCAGAAAGTGTTTTAGACTCCTTTATACTGCAAACATTTTTTAAAACACAGTATAGACCATGCTGACCACAGAGACATCCGACTAGTTTAATTTGGTGCAGTGATCTGTGTAAATTGTCACTTTTACCTAGACTTAAAACGAGGCAGAGGGCTAGCACTCACTTACTTGATGTATCTTTAATGCTTCTGGTAAATTCTGAACAGGAGGACACAGTTGCTTGCAGTTAGCCAAAATCATCATCTTTGCACTCACAGCTGACTAATTTGGTTTTGATATCAAAGAGAACATTTAAGATGTTCCATGCTGGAGACAACAAGCCTATTTTAAATAAATATAAGTGCTAGAACTCAATATGATGACAATCCAATCCTATTCAATCCTATAACCTAGAACACAGGATAGTCAAAGGAATGTTTCACTCTGAAAACCTGAGACATGTTTATTCTAACTTATCATCAGTCCTGAAGGAAAACATGGTTAATTAACATCAGTAAACGTGATGCTAGGCTAGTAATTCATCAAATGAAGTTATTGAATCTATCAAGAATTTAAATTTTTTATATTAATTGGAAATAGAAATTCAATTAGAGAAAGGAAAGGACCGGTATATAGAAGTACTCATAAAAGGCATCAACATATTTGTCTGTACAGATTATTTGCTTTGGTACCATGAGCTATATCCTGGTGACGCTCATAGGAAATCAGCACTGGAAGGGGTGAACTGGTCACCAATGACAAGCACAGCTTTCTCCAAGTGCCAACAACCATTAAGTGCAAAAAGGATCACAGAACATTTTCTTCCCCTATTGTCCTCATCAACAGCACCCCCACCAATCTGTATTAACCTTAAAGCCTTCACCACTCCTTGGCTACCTTCTAAAAGTTGTCATATGAGGAAAAGAGGCTAGTCTGTAAAACACTGATAGGCTAGCGAATAAGCATAAGAACAGGAGCAGTCTGAGTGCAGAAAAAAGAAGCAAGTAACTTTGGACATTTTAAATGGAAAGAGCAAAACATTTTCTTATCAGATTTGCAACTGTGTTGGCAAATGCCTTCAGGAACAAGAAGCAAACTCTAGCTCACATCCATCATAGGAGTACCAGAGGTCTGATTGCCAGCTCCATATATGGCACTGTTTGCTGCTTCCAACTTCCAGCATAATTCATAATGCTTTGTGGCAACCTCGCAAGATCAAGCAGAAGGTGGATTGTACCGGTGATCTTGGGTGAGTGGTGGCTTAGATGTCTGAACACTCCAGGAAGCAGCCTATTAAATGGTTTCAGATATCTGTAATCCCAGTTTTTTCATACTTCTGCTTCTGATGCTTTTACGTCCAGAAAAGAAGAACTGGTCGAGTTCAGAGCCTGATGAGGGTACCTACTTTCTTGCATAGGCAAATACTGCTTAGTCCCTCTGAGGCAGGAGCATTCCTTATTTCCTTAAGCTAATGCAAAATCTGACCCCTTTACCTTGTGGTCCCAGTCTGTATCTCAGGGCTGGCCATACTGCTAGTTATTTACATTGCATTTTTCATTTAGAAAATTGCTATTCAGAATCCTAAATCTTGTGGGGAAAAAAATAAGAAAATTCAGAAACCCATTTATGCAGTGTAAAGGACTCCAAGAAAACATACCATTGTCATCTGGAAACACAGAGAATCACTGCCAGCATGGGCTCTTCTAACCCTAGAAGCTAAGCTTTTCCCAGAAACAGTAGAGGACTATTCTTTCAGGGAACTGACAAGAGTGCAAGTACTAAGCACAACTCTCAGAAAGGCTGCAGCTCCTAGGCGACAGGTTTCCACAGTGGTACAAGGGCTATTAGGGCCCAAGGAATTACTCTCGCTTAGTCCTATAAGTCCTTCTAAGTTTTTTCTTCTCTAGTAACAAAGCCAATATTGCTCCACAACTCCTAAGAGGTGTGCTGCACACTTAGAGACAAACTGAGCTGAGCTAGTGTCCTCCTTCCCAACCAGTGTCTCATGCCTTCTGTTATCAGTTATTCTTACCACAGCTGCAAGTGTACATTTGTGCTTCTAGTTCGTACCCAGCCATTTTATTCCAGGAAACCAGTTACTTCTACGTGCTGTATGTTGAAGTCTCCAGAATGCTGCTCATAAATATATATATGGATAAGGGTAATTTTTGTTCATGTTTTATTATATTCAACGAAAGATCAGATATCTTACTAATATTCTGCATATAGCATAACAGCTCCTTTCTCAGTAAAAGCTTAGGGGAGCAAGTATACACAGTATACAGTACTTCTGTCGGCTACTGTAAAAACTTTATCAAATTAGTAGTTTAACAACCTATTGGATAGGCTTGCTGAAATTAGAACATCGACACCTAGTTATTCCAACTACTTCATTTTACACTCTCAGAGTACAGCAGGATTAGGATCCTTCAGGCAGAAAAGCAACATGTAATTCCACCTATCACTACTTGGAGTAATAGCACTGTCATAATATTCAAAAGGAATTTAATTCTTTGGCTACATTAGATTACCATTCCTTTCACTCAACTGTCTCAGGTTGTACAGTCACCTCTGAAAAACACATCCAGTTTCATTTGATCAGAACTTCTTCTGCTTTTCCTGTGTGTATATGGAAATATTCCAAGGCAGCCAGTTCTATAATTCCCAAGAACAACTGGTCCAAGGAAATACCAACCTCAGCCTCCATAATTACTGCTACTAACAAGAATTCTAGTTCTGTTTATTTATTTATTTACCTTTCATCTCACAATCACTTTCAAATGGCAAATTTCTGATAACTCACTTGTTCTACAGAACATATTACAAACTTTTAATATATGACCCATTTTATATTAATAAACATTTATTTATTTTACTTCTCTCTCAAAAAGTGGAACTCAGTACTTTAACAAGATTCAAAACATCTACATTTAAAAATCATGTTTACTCTTCAGAGTTTAATGAGCTTTTCTACTCGCTGATCTATATATTGATTCCACCGACTCCTACATCTTTGTTAAGTTTAATATTTTCTCCCCATTTTTCATAGTAGCATATGTAATTCAGGCTTTCTCTGAAATGGGAATGTATTAAAGTCTTTTTTTCTCCAAGGTACTTGGAGAGGGGGAATGAAAAAACTTGATTTTGAGTTCCCTCTTAGTTTCTCAGTATTTTTTTTAACCTTAAGTTTTTGTTTGAGGAAGAAACACCACATTCCCATATTTAACAGTGCTAGCCTATGTAATTCTTTAAGGCTACCAAAAATGAGAACAAAAATACACTAGAATCATAACTGATGGCATAAGTCCAAAATATGTAACAAAACTTGTTTCTCATTCTAGAAAACAGCTCTTTCTGCTACAGAACTTCATTTATATGTACAGCTGTTTATCATTTCTCTTTTGAAAGAAATCTTACAATTAAAATCTGACATAAATCAGAGTCAAAATTTTCCACGGATTGAAAACTCAAAATACCATCAGGCCAAAATATTAAATTGCTTTGTAAAATGTTGAACCACTTAAATAATGGCAGGATGTTATGCTGTGTATTTCAAGTATGCTATTAACTTCTAGCAGAAAATACATACTTTTTTATGCAAAATCAATTTGAAAAAAATATTTTTAAATCTTTCTTAATAAAATCTCTGTGAAATAGTCTTGACATAACAATCTGCATTTTCTGATGGAAAATGGTGCCATAATGTTATCTATTGCACAGTATGATTACTTTGTTGTTAGTAGTTATTTTTCAGAGCTTTATGTGAAGACATCTACTCTTTTCCTTCTGCTTCCCCCTCACCCCCCAAAAAAAACCTCAGCAAGCAAAGAAACAAAAAGCAACTATACAGACAGAAACTGAACTAGCATTACTAGCCTACCCAGCAATCCAGCCTCCGTTCAGGGAAAAGATGATTTTTAAAAGTAACTTCTTCTCATGAAATAAATCTCTGACCCTCAGAAGTCAATTCAATTTTTAACAACCATGTCATAAAGTACAACTATTACTAAACAGTACTGTGTTTTTTAGGTAAAAACCTGGCCCTCTAACTTCCATGGTCTCAAAGGAGTAGGATTTTCCTCTTGCTAACTATTACTCCATTTAAGCAATCAGTTATTGGCTAAAGGACATTCAGTGACAAAATGCCAGAGGCATGTTTTAGTTTGTTTTCCAGGCTTGCCAGTGTACAACAGAATAATGAAAATACTACATTAAGTTCTTTCAGCAGGTTGCCAGTTTTATCACAAGCTGAATTAGTACAGTTGAGCTTTCATGATGTAACAAGGCAATTTACTTATAAAATGTATTAATTGTATCTTTTAGTTACAGTAAGTGGGAGAATAAAAGTAAAAAAATTCAGGCAGAGTCTAATACACTGTTAAGAAAGACAGAATAATAGTGCTTCTCATTAGTAAAAGATATCGCTGTTTGGGGAATTAAGGTTTTTGTTACAGTGAAAATAGCAGGCAGAAAATCAGTCTGACCTTCACATTTATCTACTCCATTACTATATTTGAGTATTTTTCTTGCAAATACTACTGCAAACAGAAAATTTAAGGCAGTGTCAATGTATATGAGGAGTTTTAAATGGTAGTTCCATCAGTCAGTGTGTCTCTTACTCTGTTAGAAATTGACAGGCGATAAACTGGTCTTAAATCTTTCAAGGGTAAAAATCTCAAAGCGATGGCCAAGGGCAATCTATCTTAGTACAATCAAGCAGGCAAATGTATCAGATATGTACTCATTCTGGGAGTGAAGTAAGCCTGCTGGATGATATATGGAACACAATTCAGAAATATTAAAGGTATGTTTTTAGAGTAAGTAAGTGACCTATGCATGTCAAAAAATATAGTTCTAGAGATGAGCTATGAGGTGATCAGTAAAAAACATGAAATTTGATATTAAAATATCAATATGCACTTATGCTAATTTACTTTAAGGTGCTTAGTAGTGTAGTACAGGCAGATATTTTAGGGCACATATTTTAGCATCTCTATGGCAGATGTTTGGTTTTCATAAGCCAAGCATATGACTTGCATTTAAAATAAAAGCAGGTGTGCCTCATCCACAAACTAATTATACTGCAAAGCAAAACCAGCATGTTCCTCTATACAGAATTACCAAAGCCATCATCCTTGAACTAGATCTGGCTACTTACCAGTGTTCATTGGCTGGGAACCGTTCCCAGAGCAGTCTATTAAGGCCATTTCCAAGCCACCTTGGCCTAGATTGGGAAGGAAAATTAGCACATGTCCAAACAAGAACTGCAACAACTTTTTCTGTTCCCAGAGCAGAAATAAAACCAACACACTTGAATTTTCTTGTGCCTGACATGAGACTAGAATACAAAATAACAAGTAAACAGCTAAGAAAAAGCAAAACCTTCATCACCCATGAACTTCTCTGTAACGAAAACAGTTCTTTTTTTTTCCTTTTTTTTTCTGTTAAACAGCAAACCCTTGGGAAAACCAGTCTCTCACTGTCTCTGTGTCTCTGTAAGGACTGGAAGGAATGCTAGGAAAAAATGTATTTAAATGTATTTTTGCGAATAAAGGTGATGATATCATTTCATCAGTTTTTGTGACCCAGTTTACTTGTTTTCAGAGAACACCTGTATGAGCAATATCTACTCTGAGCAAGCCCTCTTGTAGTGGGAAAGAAACGTCTTTCAGTTTCTAAGACCAACATGTATCTACATGAGTGCTCACATAAAAAATACCCATGCCATGAGATGTACTTGAGGTTCCTCTCCTCCAGGTCACCAGTCATGTGAGCCAAGTAACAAGTTTTCAGAGGAAACATCTTAAGAACAACTCCTGTGCTGAAACATACACTCATGAAATACTACATAAAGCATGCTGTTTTCATATTAGCAGCTACAGTAGAGATAAGGGCCAATCGCAAATACAGTCAGTTCTGTAATCTGATCCAGCTCTTCTCCAACCTACAAAATACATTCTACAAACACACAAACATGGACCTTCCATCCCTCTTCTCTGTCCCGTCCTTTCAATCACAGGGCACTCGCCTGAGACAGTGTAGACAGAAATCTTTCAGATAAACATCAGACACCTAGTGCCAATTTAATCTACCTTCCCACTTGGCCTACAACTTTCTCTCCAACACTGTACAGATCTCCTGTACATGTTTGCAGCATTATGGATGTTCCAGGTGCCCCCCAGCATCTCAAGTAGTACAAGATACCAATACATAAGCACCTGAATACTATCCTATGGTTTGTACAGTAAAAATCTAAACTGAAACATGAGAAAACTTTGTCTGCAGGGGCATCACCTTCAAGTTTTCGTTCCTTTTACCAGTGGGTTCATATATTCACCTGTTGCAGTGTTCCTTGGCCAGGAGAGAGCAATACCGCAAGAACAGGCAACTGTAAGAAACATTCTCCATTTCTCGTCCCTTTGTGAAATGAATTCCCAGCGTAGTCTGGGGATGTTTCAGCTGCAGCTCTTTCCAAATCACACCCAGTTGCAATTGTGCCAAAGGGCTGCCACTTTGCACCCGAGTATTGCCAGAATATAGAAATACCTTAGATGTACTTACTTTCCTTTAAGCCTCAAGTACAGTATTTCTTTATTATGATGCTGGGAGTGACCAAGGACCAGAATCAGTGCTGACAGCTTCCAGGAGGAGTGAAGCAAAGTAACAGCAGCTTGGATTATGAAATAAAAATTAAAAGGGAGGGAGAACATAACTGAAGGTTATGCTTCTCTGATACTCTGAATGGATCTTTACAAACAGCAACAAAAACAATGTTTGCAGTAATATTGGAAATAGCACAAGGAAGATGCATTACAGTATGTGCCCTACAGTTTATTCCCAGAATCTTGCTCTTTGCAGAATTACTGCCTGCAGATAGGAGAGCTTTTGTCCTGGAGCCTCTTTCCTGCAGAGGAAGCTGTTCAACAGAAAATTAATTTATTTAGGAACTGTAATCAATGGTAAATAAACTCATGAACATATGGTAGCCTAGAGTTCACAAAGCAGGATATTTTATTTTCAGATAAACCCTCTACTGAACCAACCAATAAAACTTGGGGGTTTTTTTTGTTTTTGTTTTAACTTGAATACATATTTAAGCCATATATGTATAAAATAAGTGCTTTAGTGGTCATGCCAATATACAAGCTTACCTGTATACCCCAACAAGCCAAACTGCTAGAAGAGTGATGGATTGTGGTTTATTATAGGATGAATTTTCCAGGTCTCATTTGTAACATGTCCTTCCTACAGTAGTGAATTATGAAAGCATTTAGCTTGGTATTTTGAAATTTGTTTGCTCGTGCCAAGTAGCACTGTGAATGCAGGTAATATTTTATCAAGTATCCATTCAAGCGACAGCCTGTCAAAACAGATAGAGTTCATCATTATATTATTTTGCTGAATGTGCATACATATTCCTATGATTTCATCAGAGCTGTCAAATTACGTCAGCTTTAAACTTTGGAGTATTTCCTGGTTTGGGGCTGCCAGTGTCAAAACTCTCTTTCTTTCTCATGCTTATTTGTTGAATTTATTACATCATCTGCTTCAGATTTCTTTGGTATCAATAGTAAGAGATTGTCCTATCTTTGATACATTGTTTCTTTAATGATTCATTCAAAATAGAAATGGCATGCACATGGAGTAAGAAATGTGGTGACTGTTGGATACTTTCTAAATTTCCCTACAAATACAACACTTGCTTAAGCTTTGGCTGAGCAAACCCCCATATTTGCTTATTGCAGTATATTTTCCTCAACTCCCCTTGTCAACAGGCCCACCTCTTGCTTGAAAAAATATTTGAAAAGTCAACTTAAATACAGGTTTGAAGCCAATTCTGTATTAGGTTTTCCTGCCAACACTAAGAAGAAGATTGCTTCTTGCTCATTAACTGAAATAGCTGCTTAGCATTTGGGACAGTTACTCGCTAAGTAAGGAGTGTGTACAACAATAATCACAGTCAGCAGAGACTTTGGTGAGCAGAACCAAGAAAAGCATAATTTGGAACAAAATCCTGGCCCCATGTGAGTGAGTAGGAACGCTCTTTATATCCATGTTGTGAGGGAAAGCACCTCATACTGAACGGTCTGAAGATAGCTACTTAAAATGTGAATGAGGGATCATTTTCCATTCTAACATTCTGAATTCTGAATTCTTTCTTTCTTGAAATTTGGCCTTTTAGTGAATGTATTCATGAGTGTAAGCACTTCCAATTTTGCTGTGAAATGCGGTTTTATTTTTGATTGCTGCTGTTCTGAAAGATTCATCTCTGAGGTCCGTGCTTGGAGAGGAAACAGCTCAGATATAGAAAGCAAAACACACCAAAAAAAAGAAAAAAAAAAAAAAGGGTAAAAGTAGAGAGAGGTTTCTTCCACATCAGGGTGGTGCTGGGAGCTCCCTGGGAGCTCCCCGGGGCCGGCGTTGGGGGGCTGCCGGCGGGACAGGGACGGGGCCGGCCGCCAGGCAGTAGGGCCCCGGGGGAGCCCGCGCAGCCCCAGCCCCGGAGGCGTAGGGCACCCCCGCGGGGACCGGCCGGGGCGGGGGGTCCCGTGTCCGGGCAGGGTACGGGCCGTGGCGGCGCTGGAGCCGGCACCGGCACCGGCACCGGCACCGGCACCGCTGCGCCGTCGGGGGGCGGGGCGGGGGGGGGGCAGTGACTGACGGCCCCAGGCTGGGCTGGGCGGGAGGAGGCCGGGGGCGGGGGCAGGAACAGGGAGGGCTGCCGGGGCCCCCAAGGGCCAGGCACTCCAGCCCTCTGAAACATCTAGAAAACTTATCTGTAGGTTCGTAAATCTGAGGGCTTTTAAATAAAACAAAACAAATAAAAACCCCTTCTCTTCAGGATGCTTCTCGTGATGTTTAAGTAAATGTCATAGGGAGGAGCCCTTTTCGTATGCAGTGCTGAAAGTGCAGCATATTGAAGACATATTTTCAATGCTTTGCCTACTGAAATGAAGGACAACAAAAGCCAGGTTCAGTAACTCCATATGCAAGCATTCAAAACCCATTTGAGTCAGCCACAATGCCATCAGGTCGCAAGTTACACATGATTTCCTCTGGGTAAACCACTGTTTGAGTAACCTGGTAAAGCTGTTCTTTGTAATTCGGGACAAAAACTAACCACCCTGATGAATCCAATCTGCTCAGACATCAAAAGGATGAGCAACAAACAGACAGCTCTCCCCATCTGTGTGAGCTGTTGCCCTTCAGGGGTGATGCACAGGACATGTCAGCAGGACCCAAGGCGTGGCCCAGGAAAGCGGCACTGCCTCTCAGTCAGGAAAGCCAGAGCAGAAGCACAAGCACCCCCAGACCATCCTGGCAAGGTTGAGCTGGGAAATCTTTGGTGAATGATCTTCTTCCTCTCCACCCCAGGATTTTTGTTTTCTCCAGCCAAGATTAGGTTTTCTCTTTCCCCCTCTCAGGCAAGAATTACTATCCTAGACACAGGAACCATCTGACCAAGTTTTTAGTTAGAACATTTACATTCAAAAAGCAAAGTTTCACAAGTTAAAAAAGAAAAAGAAAAACATTTCACAGAAGAATTCCCAGTCAGATCTGGTCCCTCTCATCCTGTTTCTCATCTATGTGGGGACTGCACTCAGAAAACAGCCACTACATTGGCAAGAGCTCTTCACAGCTGACCATGGTGTGGCAACATCTTCCATAAACATAACCAAAGAGCAGCATAAGTGGGACAGAGACATCTCATTCTTCTGTCCATTGCATGGGCCCTATGTGACAAAAATGAAGATCAATATTCTTCTTTTAGTTACACCTGGACATCCTTTCCATCGAATGGTCCAGTTAGATCCAACAACCTCAATGAGGAAAAACAGCTTTTACTAAAGGCCAAATTTCAGGCAGCATACAATAGAAAATGCAGTACTCCTTTGTATCAGGGCAGGGAGGAACCTCAGCAGGCAGTGTGTTAAAGATGGGAATAAGGCATTTCTAGCAAAAGGAATCCAGGTGTAGGACAAAGAAGAGCCAAGGTATCCACAGTTTCATCCCATTGGCATGTGCTGTCAAACTTTCTGTTCAAAAAGCATTTCACAAAACAAAACACAGACCAGCAAGAAACTGACCAAGTCTCTTCTAAAAATTACCTCCAAAGATAGTTTAACTCCAAACTCAGGTGGCTGGTGTTCCAGTGTTGAGAAGCAGCACAAAACCCCAAAGATGGTTAAGAACTGGGAAGCCTGGCTTTGGTGGAGCTAGTTGCCAGCAGAAAGTACAGCTTGGCTCAGGCACCATCTGAGTCAAAGGGAGAAGCCCTTTGAGACATCCAGGCTTTATCTTGGGGTGATTTCCCCCTCTCATTTCTGTAGCTGGATACTAACTCTGATTTCTGTTCTCACAGTAAAACCTCCAGTTGAGCTAGCAACTCATAAACACATCTCAGATGCAGTACCTTGTTACCCAATTGTTAAAATCTTCTCCCACAGCTTCCACAAGGATTGCCTTCTGTCATGATCAGACACGGCCCTCATCTTGCAACTGCCTTTATACATTGATGTAACTGTAATAAGTAAATAGGACGCTGGTTCCAAATGTGAGTCTCATCTTCAAAGTGAAAATAGTTATAATGCAACTACCGTTCTAAGCTCTAAGCAGTCCTCATGATTTTCTAGTGTTCAAATCAATCAGAGTTAAAGAATGTGGCTTTTACTTACTGCTGTCAAATGTGCTTTTGGTTAATTCTTATATACTATTGATTTTATCACTTGCTGTTGCACATGTTTTTTTGCTGCAATGTGAATAACTGAGCACAGGACTCTGCATCTTGGCGACCTTTCTCTCTAAGAAGAAGGAGCTTTCCCTCTTATGGATTGATTTAGCAAATTGGATTTTGTTGTCTGGTTTTGTTGCTTCAGCCCAGCACCTTTTTTCTTTTACTGACTGTGATTAACATGCTTGTGCTGAAGTTCTGTAAACCAGAGCTGCCAATTGCGTTCCTTGTCAGTCTGGATCATGACCTCGCCTGGCTGCTCTCTGCTCCTGAAACAGGATTTGTGGCTGAGATTACAGTTTAGGGTATTTATCCCCAACTTGACTCTATTCACATTTCTCAGGAATCATTTTCTTCCTACCGTGTTTATAAGCCTGAAATGCAGTTGAGGACTTTCAGGCCACCAAACAAATTTAAATTTAATTGTCTCATGAAATAGAGCTGCTCTCTCGAGAAAACTCTGGCAGAAACCCTGCCTGTGATATTAAACAAGGATTTGGATGGGAGATTCAGAATCATGACTGAAATATGATTTCAGTGTTAATATAAATAATTGTGAAGCAAAGGAGGAAAATTTACACTACCTTTAGAGTCCTCCTATATAGCATGAAAGGAGGACGGACCATTTGCTAGACAATTTAAGCACTTATTCCAGCAGTTCTTTCCAGAATGCTCTACTTCCTATCCAATACATTTTACAGAAATTCCGTAGAATTCATCCCGCTTGTTTTGCCCCTATCATCTCCTGGCCCTACTGCAGACCTAGCACAGCACCACTTACCAGCAGTCCAGAGTGCATTTTGTAAGGATCTTTGTTCTTGTGCTCCCCATTCTTCCCTATTCTGATACTATCCTTGGCACCACATCTGATTTTAAAGATTTAACTCTTTGGGGAAGGGAACATGTCCTTGACATCTGTGAAGGATGCAGCACGCTTTCCTGAGCAGTGATGTTAAACTGTGGTTCTGATAGCTTGCAAGGCCTCCACATGCTTTCCTGGGTCATGAGTTCACATCATCCCTGGTGTTACACTTAGTAGTTGCCATTGCTACAGAAACAGACAGGAATAGATTCCTCCTTTGCATGAGAGGAACAAAAGGGGTTGCTACCACTGCCTACCTTTGGACACCTTGTGTCAGTGCCTGACTCTGGACACTACCTGCCCCATGGCTCCCTGCACATCCCGTGAGGAGGAGCTGCTCCGAGTGTCCCATTTAACCCCGTTCTGTGAATTCTCCACTGGGGTGTTGTAGCGACTTGGGAAGGGGAAGAAGAAAGGTACAATGTACCTGAGAAAGGTACTGCAGAGCAGACCTCAGCAGAAGTTTCCAGAGCAGTGTGCATTTCCCAATGAGCAGAGGAGAAGCAAGATACCTCCTTCCTCTCTTGGTCCAATGACAGCAAGCTTAGCAGCTACTCAGATTTGTGGAGAGGGAACCAGACTGCCTCTCCCATGAAGACAGACACCCCTCCCTGTGAAGTGAGAGGTCTGATCACGGAGCTAGTCAGAAGTACGCGTATCCAGACTTCAGCATTCATAATTGCAAGGAAACGAGAAACTATCCTGGTTAGCAAGGTTTTCCTCATAAACCTAGGCTTAGCTTGGTACCTCATGTTTGACTTTCTGTTTTTATTTAGGGTGGAACTCCAAGAGGGGGATGTCAGTCTCCTGAATTTTCAGAGGAGTTGCAAGCCTAACTCGGGTTCTTTGAATGATCCTGTTTCAACTACTACCATTTACAAATGTTTTCAAGCCTTAGCATTGCCTTCTACCGTAATCTACATGTTTCCTTGTTACCAACAGCCTCAGATACATGCTATTATGCCTCGGTTAGGTGTGAATAAAAGGTATAGCTAATTATTTAGCACAGCAAGTGCTGGCACATCCTAGGGTAAGTAATTCATGGAACCAGTTGTGTGTCAGAAATTTGTCACGTGAATCCTTAGTTCTCACATAAAAACTAATTCTATATGTATATATGTAGCAGTTACAGCCATGGATATTTGTCAGTTTGCCACACCAATCTCTGGAAGGGATACTGTGGACTGTATAAAAATTGGACAGGTTTTCCACACTGTGGACAGAGTTCTGACAGAAAGTGAGCTGGCAGCAAACCAAGTATGAATGCATAGGTTAGATTAAAAGTGCCCATGCTAAATGTCTCCTGCAACTGGCGGTGGGGCATTCAGTAGGGAATAAGTCCCAAGTTATGTTTAATTTATTTCTTTTTTTCCTCTCTCTTTTCTGTTTGGAACCTAGCAACATTTCACTGCAGATGCCGTATGTTAACGTGAGGCCAAATTACGGCTCATAGCAGCTGTATCTCCACCCTCACACCATTCTGACTTTGAGAACCAATTGAAGGGACCATGGGGAGAAGGCTGTTGGGATGCAGACTGCAGATGCAAGCGTAGATATGCACCCATGCAGGGGACATCCCCAATTCCTTGTTTTGCCAAAGAATGACCTCTATCATTCGTGATAACAAAGCATCATGGAGAGTGAGAAAGGGAATAAATATTTGAACTTGAAAATGTTTCTTCACATTCCTCCTCCTGGTTTTCTAGTAGCACCTACATTCACGCAACCGCTGCTCTGACTCTTCTCTATAGTCATATGCTTCCTCTGTCTGGAGTGCCAAACAATTCCTCTGGTAACATTATCTATTGTGAGAGAAACATCCAACTAATACCTGTTCCTACACCCTGGACATGTCCCAACTCTCTCACAATCTGTACCATTTGAAAAAGGGTAAGCCAGGTCAAGCGACTCCTGCCTAAGACAGAGAGATGAGAAAAATGTGCTGTTACAGCTCTATCTGAAAACAGCCTGCCAGCTCTCGGAAGTAGAGTGGAGGCTCATTATCCTCGAAATTGGATTCGCATACTAGCTTCTGCCCTCTTGCATTAGCATCAAGAATTTCCCTGGTTTTGACTCAGGAACCAGCCATCCAAAAAGAGACAGCCCCTTTCAGAACAGGAAAAAGAAAGGTGACCCTGATACTTATTACATGTAAGAAAGTACAGCTATTTAAACATGCTATGTAGGCCACTGATCATAAACTACAGCTCAGCCCACATCTGGCAGGATAAATCACACTAGCCAGTTTTGCAGCAACCTGTTTCTTATTTAATATTTTTCTATGGGGTGATCCCCTGAAAATACTGATTAAATGTAGAAGTTGTCATTTTAAATGTAAGGCAGTATCTTTTGCTGGGAAATCACCTTCTATCCTGCCTGAGCAGTAATGGTAAAAGCAGGATTTATTTCATATTAAGATTTGTTTAACAAGCTTCCTGACCTTTGATATCTTACTTCATGTCATTCAGTATTGTATATACACACAAAAGAAAAAAAGAAATGAGTTTGCTTGCTTCCTTTTTTCCACTTTGCATAAAGTGCAGAACTTTAATATGTTTTTCTTTTCTGTTTATTTCTTATTTCAGAGATCTGATCTGTTGCCTTCAACAGGTTTTTTTCTTTGGATGTTGTCCCGATCCAATATCGGGAGGGTTTCGTTACGATCCCAAGGACGAGATTAAGACGCTAAATCTGGTCAAATATCGTACAACCTTTTAACTTTATTTTCCACGAAGTGGGGAGAAAAGGTGGGGGAAAAGCGAAGGGGAGGCGAAGGGAAGAGGGGAACAGAACAAGGGTAAGGGGAGAAGATAGAGAAAGTCGGAAAAGGAGAGAGGAAGCTAGCTACCACCACTCCGAGGCCGATGATGTTCTGCTGACTCCGCTCGAATCACAGCTCAAGCTGGGGGCCTCCGACGAGGGAGGAGGAGCGAGGGCCGAGAGAGAGAGCAAGAGAGGGAGTGAGAGGGCCAAAACAAAGAAATCCCTCGGCAATTATAGCTTTTTCAAATTAAGTTTCCCATCCCTCACGTGGTAGTTCAGACCAATAGTAATATTTGGGTCTGGGGTCTCCTGCTGCTTATTGGGTCTCATCACTGTCCCTAGGTAGGCCGTTTACTGTTGCCTGTTGCTACTGTTGCTGACAGGTGTGTCTCCATTCTTGGGTCCAGCCATTAGCTCTCAAGGTCCTGACAAAGAAGGTGATAACTCCAGCAATTAGCACTGTTTCAGCAGTGCACAGGAATGCAAATTGCTGGTAACTCCCTTATCATTCCCGCCTGCAGCAGCTCTGGGCCCTTTCTCACTGTACTAGGGAGTGCGGCCTAAGGCTTCAGCAAATTTAGCCACTCATGCCAAGCAGGTTTTATAGAAGTTGTGCTAAAAACGGACAATAATTTACAGTCCAGATCCCAAAGTCTCTGCCCGATCGTGGTCTGGTTCAGCGCAGGCTCGGTGTGTCCTGGGTGGTCGCAGGGAGACCATCTCGGGGGGTTGCAGCAGCCCAGTCCTGTTTCTGCCAGGGACAGATGGCTTGTTCGGGGTTGTGGCCTGCCTGCACCCCATGCACCAAGAAATGTATAAGGCAAAAAAATCATTCATCTGTCTGCCACAGCTGTCTTCCTAGAGGATCAAAAAAGTTGTTCATGGAGCTTTCTCAAGCCTTGAGTGTCTGGCAGGTGCTTGAGTTAATTAAGAGTCAACAAGAACAAACAAAGCAAGAGTTTTAGGCAGCCTGGCTAAAAATCCCACCCCTCTTCATTTTTCATTTTTCATTGCTTTTGTACTTGTGATGATATGGACTTGTGAGTTCTTCAGCCATCCATAGAGTCCTCTGGGAAAAAGAGAGTAGACAGTGTCTGAATTTCTAGTAAGAAAGGAAACTGGAAGGCAAATTGGAAGACAGTATATGCTATGTATATACTACGTATATAGGGCCTCCAGCAGAAAAGACTTTCAAAAAATTATAAGAAAAACTATAAGAAGCATTTTTTCTTTGACTAATGAAGTACACACCTGACAGAAGAGCTGTCTATTATATTTATTCCTGCAGTGCTGAGTTATCTTCTGTAATACACAAGGCACCAGGGAGATGACAGATAATGGTGGAAATGGTAATAGGATGTGGAGTCAAATGACAGCTGAGCTTGTGGCATGTATTCCTCCCAGATCATCTCGGAGCCTGTTGGGGGTCTACGTGGCAAGGACACAGGCAGGGAAAGTGATCATCCCCCTTTAAACTGCAGCAGGAAGTTTAGAGGATACATGCAGTTACAACCAGCTTAAGCCTTTCAGTAAGATATGAGGTGTTGCTTCTCTGTTGCATTGCAAATCACCCTGTCTTGAAGAAGTGTAAGCACTCTGCTCAGTGGGATACTCGGTATTTCAAGGGTTAAGGCACCAAGGTAGTGGAGAATCAGGGTACAGGGCCCCTGCCTGGGGAACTCTCTGCTTCTCTAGTCTTTCAAGGCTTTCTTGGACAGACTGACACACCATGGCAGGCTGAAGCTGTACTCTTGTAAGTTAGATGAAATGGGTTCCTCTGCTCCTGCATGTCTGCTGTTGACATCAATAGTAGAAGAGCACATGCTGCAGCTGAATTATTCAGGTAACAGTTGTGCATGAAAGGGGAAAAAGTAAGAAGCAAGTGGTTTTCTTGCTGCTCAGCTCATGCTGCGCTTAGTCTGTGCTGATGGTAGCACCTGAGAGCTGGAAGAAGCAGGCAAGCAGGTCAGGGGAGGCTTTATGTCTTTCTCACACTGGACTAATCTGTGCACCATAGCCAAACGGGAGTCAGTGGATTATATGCTGGTGACCTAGCCCAAAACCAGGCTCCATTTGTGATCATTACACCTGTGCCCATGGATACAACATGCTACTAGCAGCCTGAGTAACTTCCAGGAAGGTGGTACGGCAATGCAGAGCACTGGGGAATTGAATGTCCTTTAACAGCATAGCAGCCTAGATATACAGCAGTCAGCACATCTTGGAGGGGATGGGGGGGGGGGGGGGATTTTTTTCACAGATAATAGCTGCTTGAAAAGCAAAATCATCCAAGATCCAAAATTATCTGAGGTCATAAAAGCAGAAATTCTTTTCTTATTGAGAGCAATACAGTACCAGAAGGTGGATGGTCTAGAAAGGTACCTAATGCTTCCTTGCAATTTTATTCTCAGCTGGGCTCCAAACACAGGCAAATAGAAAATGGGTTCTCTTCAGGCACAACACGCTCCTTGAGGGGCTGTTGAACCCTCCCATGCTTCCCTCCTCCCTGAAAGTCAGCTGAGCTGCTGACCCTCGACAGCTGCTTTGTAGAGAGGTCATATCTCACACTATCCTGACATTTTCCAGGCTTGCTCTTCATCTACCATGTATTACTTGATCACTGGAAATTGTAAATGTCCTTGCTGGTTTCAAAGTCAGGTTTTATTTCATAGAGTTATTTCTTTGTTCCATGAATAGCATCCTCCTTTCCAAACAAAAGACTTGTATCAGTAGGGAGTGTACATGATGCTATAGAGAAGAGACATTTATTTATCACTGAAGAGATATGCATTAAACCTCCTCAATTTACTTACGGAAGGAAGATGGATTATCATGGCTTTAAGAGAGGAACAACTCTACTGAAAGAAAATGAAGCCCCAGATAATTTGATCTAGGCTACTAAGAAAGCCAAGGAAGCAATCCTCAGTTTGTCATAAAACAAATTCTTCCCACTCATTCACAATATAATTCCTCTATTGTATATGCTTTCAAAAGATTTTGTTCCAAGAAATCCCGTGGACAATGCCACAAGAACAGATTTTGTGTGATGTTCCTAATTACATCATTTTCTGGGAGCATCAGCAATTTTCTGAGAGCAATATCCTGCAGTATTTCCCTCTTCTGACTTCTAGTTCCAGCTCGTGGCTAAAATTTGTGACTGATCCTTCCAGGCCCCACAGCTCTGTTCTGCCTCTGATTTACTAGAAGTCACCGAGCAATTTTGGCAGAGGGACTGGACGAAATTCTTCTACCTCCTAATTGGCTATATGGAGAGCTGATTGAGGTTTATTGATAAATGCTTCCAGAAGATATTATTTTGTTCTGAGCAGATTTGACCATCTTTAGTGTGACTGAAAGCAGACAGTGCCTATCTAAGGTGTTTGAGTTTGGGAAATAGGTTGTTTATGAGAGAAAGTTCTTCATGTGGTGACTGGAAATGGAAATAGGTATCTGAAACACTCACAGTGTGTGACACTTAGGAGAAGCATCACAGCATAATCTACAGCTTTGTTCCAAAGGCAAGCTCCACTATTGCAATTATTCAGATAGCATGCCTTGGCACAACTGTATAGACAGAGACAAAGTAAAAAATATGTCTTAAAAGAATGTTAAGTTATGAATTATGGAGATCCGTATTTGCATTTGAGAAGCAGAATGGCATGCATATGATAAAACCTGTCTTCCATCATCTTTCCAAATAAATCTGATTGTATGTGACTGCACTCCCTGCTGTGCTGTGCCACAAGTTATACAGGAGTGCTGCTGTGATTTTACTGATCTCTGAAGTTTCTGGCCCCTCTGTGATTTTCTTTATAGATTTCTAAATCTATAAAATGATCTCTACATGGAACAGCACAAACCTGTTATTTTCAGGCTGAAGTAACAACCAGAAACAGGAAAAAAAAAAAAACTAAACTGCCAGGGAAGCTAACTCTGAAGGATGCTAAGTACCCTCAGCTTCTCACAAGGTCCAATTTTCCTCTATAAGAGTTTTAAAGAGAGTGTAAAAATAGTGTGCCCTCACTTAAAAAAAAAAACATTTAAATTAAAGAGCATTAGGATAAAAGAGATGGAGGCCCATAGGCCTTAATAAGCATCAGAGTACTTTTTACCTCCCAGAGAGTTCTTAGCCATTTGTAGAGTCAATCCCATAGAGTACCGTGTTGGATCATCCCAAAGGACTGGGGTATTTTCTCAACATACTATAGGGAACTGTGGTTCTCTGTGCTTTTGTTTAGCAACATTTGCTCTGAGGAGGTTAAGCTTTACATTCATGGAGTACAACAGCCTTTCAGAAATATGTAAAGCATGAAAACAAGACAGATCACTTCAAATCTGTGTTAAAGGTTTACTTATTTAAATTAGATTTTCACAGAGTTAAAACTCAATCTTTTCAAATGGGTGTTCTAATATGATTGATTGTCTGCTCCTGGCATCTGACAGATAACCTAATTCAGAAGGTATTGTTCTTATTCCCATATTTTAAGCTAAAGAATGATGAATAACAAATAGTAAATTTCTTGTCTGTGGACAAATACGCAGCTTCACATTAAATCTGTATGAAACCAGCTATTCCCCAAATGCTACACAAATAAAACCATATTCTGTGCATGTTTGCAAATAGAAAGCTGCATAACATGATCGAGCCTGGCAGCTATCTGGCATTTAAGTGAAGTTGTTATAAACTCTATTTTAGGTTTAAAAATGCAGTAAAAAGTGCCAGAAGTTGGAAACAATCATAGTCTGTGGCTTTTTCAGTCTCAGTTGAATAAAATATATGCTAACATATGCTTAGCTTCAGGCCTGCTGACCTCTGGGCCATACTCATCTGTTTAGAGCTAAACAGGCCAACATTCCCTTTTTCATCTCTTCTAAATATATTGGGTTTAGGAGCAATTCCATCAGTAAGGTTGAACAGTCAGCATGAAAGCATGGGAGAATAAGAGTCATTCCAGACTCCAGCTGCTGTTCAGAACAGTTTTCCACTAGACAAGGTTTCTGTATAACCTTTGATAAAATGGAGGGTTGTGTTTTGTTTGATCCCAGCTTCTTATGGCTTTGTTACGATAACTCAGTAACATTCTTGCTCTTAAAATACAAACGTTTTAATATGTCTTTTCAAAACATCTCAACATCATCCTTTGTATGCAGCCTTTCCTGCTTTGATAATAGTCTTGGATTTTGCTTCCTAGCACAATTGCTGTTGTACCACATACAGTGACAACTTGTTATCCCTAGCTCAAGGGAAGTAATCTTCCTTTTTTTGCTTTCTAATCCACCAGTGAATCACAGCCACACTGCTTAAAGAAGAAAGTAAGCAAGAATCCAATATTTGTTCCACAGCTTTCAATTATTGCATGAAATAAAAACACAAGAACAAATAAAAGTGTAAAGGGTAAAAAACTGTATGTTACACAACACCATATATAATAATTATATTTTATATTTTTTATATTTAATTTTATAGAAATATGGGCAAAATAGGCAATATAAACAACAGAAAAATGGATTCACAACTTCAGACATCTTAATATTTTCTGAATTTTTGTGCATCCCAAACATGAACACAACACTAGTATATGTGAATTTCATCCACTCTGCTATTCTAATATATTCGTATGGGTTTCTTTACAGGTAACAGCAGCCAGAAAAGTCTGCAGCCCAGGAACATCTTCCTCCAGTCCATTCTTCTGGCATGCCCCTAGGCCAGAGACAGTATAGAGAACGACAAGAACTGTGTGATAGTATTCTCTGCTAGAATACTCTTTTGTATTGGCAGAACCACAAAAGTCATAGCAGGGACCAAAAGCTGGTGCAGAATGTTTCTTTACACACTTTCCTTCTCTAGCATTGCTTTTCTGCTTTTAGTTAGGGACTCGCAAAGGTGCTTCTCAGCAGCTGGCTGTTTCCACTGACAGGAGCTGCATGATTAGGAGTATTTGTGGGGCTGGGCAAAGTTTCAAGTAGACAAAGCTTCTCATCTGCAGCTTGGACATAGAGTGGAGCAGATCCATGAGAGTCTGTGCCTCTCAATGGTTCTTTGATCAGTATATCTTGTTGGCTCCTCAAGGAGAGCTTTCTGATCCCAGAGGCAGTAGTGGTGTACAGTTTTCACCTACCTTTCATGTGAAAAGTCAGTAACAGCAAGTTCCAAGTGCCAAGCATCTTTGAAGAATGACTTGCTCTTCCTTTTAGTGCCACTAGGATGCTATCCTGCAAGGGCCACAGCACTCACTGAAGCTTTGCAAAGACAAAGTCTTTTTGACTAGTCATGGCTGAACATGTACCTTGAGCTTTACTATACTCTTGTGAAAGGATTTAGATAGCAGAAGAGCAACAAACCCCTGTTTCTTTGCAATGCTACAAAAAGCAGAGATAGACAGAGAAGACTCTCAATGACTACAGAGCCTTGAAGAACCATGGTTGCTGCAACGCAAGTGACTTTTTTCTGTGGGTACTCATAAGCATGTGTCCTGTTGTAGATATTCACACAGGGAGATGAGACAGAGGGTTATCTATGGTTTCTGCTGAATGCTGATTATTGTATTGCTCTCCTGAGCTTGGCGTCTTACCCAGTAGCTAATTCCAGTGCGTAACGTTATATAGATGTTAGTGACTTGCACTTTGTCACTGTTTCATAGATTTCTTATTTTGATGTATTTTGGAAACCAGAAGAAAACGACCTCTGGATTATGCTTGAATCAGCCTTACTGTCTCGTAAGGGAAATACACCAGCTACACTATTATATGCTCTGCAACCATGCTGATATTCTTTGGGATGAGATAGCTTGACCTTTACAAAACCCATCTGCAGCTGGATGTACAAGAAATGACAGCCTGAAATGGTATGTTCTTGTCAGGGTAATAAAATCAAGCTTCAAACACGTCTAATGTATCAAGCTTCAAACAAGTCTTTTCTCTCGGTGGTGGCTATAATTTCAGGAACAGGCAAGCAGGCAACTGACTGGTTTACAGGAAGGCATGAGAGCACATTGGAGGTGAATTTCAAGTGAGCTCTTGAGCTCTACTACAGTTGTGGAATAATGCATGGGGTAAAGGGTCAGTCACAGTGCCTGCAGCTCAGTCATAGTCCTGGCTACCTGTTGGCATTTAGAAACATGTTCAGGGTGAAAGACTATAATAAGCATTCTGAAAAATATTCACAAAGATGACCCATGGTACTTGGGAGCACTGAGTAGTTAAAATTGTAATTATCCTTTGGAAAAAATTCAATACCAGTGGGTAAGAAATGACAACTGCATAGTCTAAGTTTGCTGAGAAACTTTATTAAGACTAAACAAAAGATGAGGCTCTATTCACTGTGGTAAATAGTCAGAGATTTTACAGTGAAGGCCTGGACGGAGCCTACATGTTATGTGGCTGCCTTTGTCGATAATTGCTTCCATTTTTAAGAAGTTGTTCTCCTGGCAGGTGTTGTCCAGATCTGCAAAACAATCTTCTGGACCTGTAAGAAGTATTTGCCCACCCTTACCATAGTACTGAGAGATGACAAACGGATATATTGAAAACTGCCTTGGAACGTGAGTATCTCATATATATCAGCCAGTCAACACTGCTTCAGTCAGCTATGAGTAATTTTTGCTTCTTCATTCTAGAAATTATCCTGAGAATTTGGGAATTCAGTGGAGAGACTGGCCTCTGTTTCACTGAAGGAAAAAAAGACCAACCCATGATTCAGGATTTAGGCTCCCTCCAGAGGAGAAATTCAGACATTTCTTTTAATCTTGGATAATTTATAAGCTTGTCGTAGGCAATCGCAATGAAGCACATGGCCTTCATGATCAGTCATAGACCACCTGCTTACCAGTTGCTGATATGCTGAAAATGAAGGGCTGTTGTGGAAATAATAAGAATTTTCCAAATATCTATGCCACACATTATGCTGCTTGTGGTAGAGTGGTACCCACTCTTCAAGACCAACCTTATGTGATTTGTTGAACATAGCATGTGAATTCTGTCCAAATAACTCTTCCAGGTAGATAAAGAAAGAAACTAAAACGGGAAATGACGCAAGAACAGATACTTGAAGGGAGTATTTATGGCTATCAGTGACCTTGCAAAGGACTTCTACCATGGCACAAACATACTCTTTGTTTGTGCTCCTGCTGATAACACAGCCTTGAAAAATGTTGCCCAGACATACTAAGATAATAGAAATGAGTAAATTATTAATTCCAAACCCATAACTGCTTGTGAAATTCTAGAATGATGACTTATCCCTAATATCAAGTAAAGTACAGATCTTTTGTTTAACTGTCATCTCAAAATGACAGTGAACTAAATCATTGGTAATGGGCTCATTTATCGAGCCCAGTTAGATTCCAATTTATCTTTTTAATTTGCACTACAGCATCACAGAAGGAGCAGTTCTTAGGGTTCAGCATGTTGCTGTGAATTGTTGAATGTGAAGCTGCCAAATCTTTTTGTATCAGATTCATAGTATACATTTGGCACAATTTTGTATTCATTATTGCCAGAAACAACGGGAATAGAAATTAATTGAATTAATTTAAATCAATTTGCACAAATGAAAGGTGACCTTTGTTCTCTTTCATAATCTTGATAAAATTTTTACATAATGCTGACAAACAACCAGATATTAATGCATGTTTTTCTCTCAAACAGGAATGCATACATTTAGTTAGTTATACTCCCCCAAATCCTACAATACTAATAGATTTTTTCAGATTATTTGCTAAGAAGTGAACACTGCAATATCTGGGGCTGATGTTCTACCACCACTTGTATTCCTATAAATAACTCATGCAAAGAATCATGCTTAGGTACAGGCATGTCCTTGGTTAGGAAAGACATACCCCTCTCTCCAGGTGTTGTAATTGGACCTTTCTCAAGCCTGCATTATTTTAAGAGACAGAATGCTCTACAGAGAAATTCAGCATCTCAAGTTTTGTTCTGGCTATTGCACTTTTGCTATATAATAAGTCTAGATTTTCTGACCATGATGCTCCAAATCGGCTGAAAAATATATCCAGCTTCCATAGTAGGGAATAAGATCCTACTGATTTTGAACCTGTAATAAAGGACACATTTTGGTGCACCACTGTTTTATGTAGCTTTTAAATTGATGCTGTTCTTAGATCTTCCATCAGCCTGTGAGTGTCCTGGAACAAATCTCAGCTTTGCAGTGCCCTCGTTTCTCCATCTCTAATGTGATTTGTAGTCCTCTTTTCCATTTTTTCACTAGCTATGAAAAGCAACCAAGACTCACCATTGCAACTGAGAAAAAAAATTCTAGTTGGGAAATACTTTTTTTGGCCAGATGTATTTCAAACAGATTTTTTCTTAGTTTGATCCCAAGTACTCAGATTATGTGCACTGGCAACAAGATATTGTAGATGTCCATTAAAGCATGTGGTTACTACCACATTTTCAGTGTGGTTATCAGCTTTCTGATTACGTGGTGGATTTTTGTGCTCATGACAGAACACTGTACAATGCCTTGCTCTGTAAATCTCAGCCGAGCAGGACTTCTGCAAAATCACATAAAGCCCTGTTTTGAAATTATAATCCCAAGCATAATAACTGAAATCAGATTTTTGCAAAAGAAAAAACACAGTCTGCCTATTTACCAGGGTTGTGCCACACATCATTACATATATAAAATAAAATGTGTTTATGAGACATATCAGAGAAGACTCAGTCATTCAGGAAAGTGTCTGACTGAATATATATAACGTGCTCCCTCTGTGCTTATTCTTATAAACCCTATTTTTAGTGGAAGTGATGTCTCTTGTCAAATTTCAGCACGTCAGAGTTTCTTGCATTATTTGTGGAATATCCACTTTGGAATATATTTATTGTTCTGGAAGCTGTCCATATTGTAACTGACAAGGTAAGGAACAAGTTCAACCACAAGCTGAATCACACATATCTCATGCAGATGATTTACATGTACAATATTTTGAAAGACAAGGGATAAGCTGAGATCTGTGAGATTCCTCTGGATTACAGAGTATTTCATATGGTAACTGCAGTGCTCCTTCCTCAGAAAAGGAATACTTTGGCCAAAAAGCCAACTTTTTTCCACACAGTGTGCCATTAACACATATTTTTCCTTTCACTCAATGCAGTAAATGAAGACTAGCAAGAGGAATGACTGATACATTGCACTTTCTGTCCACTAAATGTATGATTGCACTTGTAAGATTACCTGTATACACAGGAGGGTAAAGCATAAAGGCTCGTCTACCTAAGACTATTTCAAGAACAAAAAAAGAAAGAAAATAAGTAAGAGCAGAACTCTTCTACTTACAGCACCTGCACAAGCAGTCCATTGGTTTAAATGAGATGCAACATCTCATGGCAATCAAACCAAGCTGAAGTTGCTCCATGTCAAGGACTCAGCTTCCTGTGGAAGAGACAAAGGCATCGTCATGTCTGTGCTGGGGAGCTGGTTCATCCCCTCACAGATGACAAGGGCCATCTGCAATGCTCCCCCGGGCAGTCAGCCTCCAAGAACACTGGGATCTCAACAAGATGACTTTTCTTCCATTTCAAAACATGGTGGTAGCGCAGAGCAGGTTTGCAGCCTTCAGTACACAAAACCCTCTAAGTTTATATTTAAATAATCAGAGTACAGGCGTTTGTACATATGCCAGGCCTGCTGTCTAGCTTTGCGAGCCTGAGTGACAGGGAGAGCATCTGTGCATAACTATAGTAGAGATATGGTGCCCTGAGGGCCAGAGTGCTTAGTCCTGCTGAGCTCTTAAAACTGCTGCTTTGCAAAATTATACTTGAGCTCCTCTGTTCTATGAGAAATCAACAAACTTTATTTTTCTCCACCTTTCACCTTTCCAGGCCTTCATTTCTTTCTCTGAAGGAAACCAAGGATATTGAGATTCTTTTTGATTGAGAAGGTGAGGATTCAAAAGCCTGGCTCCTACAGCAGCTGGTTGGTTGTGCCTCTCCTCAGCCCTGTGTCATGAAAGAGGTATCTTCTGCAGGTACCTTCCCTCGCTGAATAGCTTCTTTCCCCCCAGGCCTTGTATCTCCAACTGCTGAAGCAAATGGCATGACACCTATTGACTTCCACGTACATGTCTGTGACAGCTTAAATCTCCTCCTCTTCAGTCTTCCCCCAAACTCACATCTTGAATTCAGCTTTCCACTTCCAGGCTTCCTCTTCTGCCTTCTCCTCTTCTGCCTGTATTCACAGCATAACCTTATCACAGATTTCAGAAAATCTTTGGTCTTCTCCTCCCTTCCATAGGTTTTGTCACGGGATGACTGACTGACTATCTTTACAGTCCTGGACCGTGTGGGTTGCGTGTGGTGCAAGGAAGGGAAGGAGGGGGAGAAGGAGATTTACTGCATGACTCCACAACTTATTTTAAAGATCTAAATTTACTACACAAGTCACAATGGTACAAAGCAACAATTCTTATTAACAGAAACTTAGCTCAACTAGAATACTTATTTTCCAATTCTGATTGGTCTTGCCCACGCGTTGCCTCAGCAGCCAACGTACACTCAATCCCAGGGCAGTAGCTGAGGGAGGACGTCCCTGTCCCGAGGGGATTCACAAGTTGGCAGACCCGCTGTCACCTACGAAGGGCACAAGATGGCCTCCGGGGCCGACTTATTTATATCCCTTAGGGCAAGGTGGAGGTGAAGTCGCTAGGCCGGTTGCAGTTCTCTGCATGCAGTCACAGTCCCTAGCTCTTGGCTGCTGCAGGGTTCAACTGTCCCCCGTCCTTGTTATGAGATCGCACCCACAGCCATGGGGGTGGGGGGAGGACACAACCCATTGGCAGGCTAGCTGCCTTGAGCACTCTTCAGCACTGGAGAAAGGAGTCTGTGTGACTGTGAATGACTGCTTTACTCTTGCAGTGATGGTCCAGTTTACAGTGATTAACACTGCCCCAGCGGTGAGAGAAGGCTTTTGTTTCTCAATGTCCTGGAGCTCAAGCAGGCCTTATCTCAGCGTCTCGGCATCCTCCCTTTTGGAGCTTTAGTCCATATTCAGGGCTTGCCACAAAACACAGAAATGCAGACTGCTTGTGACTGGCATCAAATGTGTGTGTGTGGAGCATCCCCCCACAGGTTTTCATGACCATTTAGTTTGGGGCCATATGCACAATTCTTTCCTGAGAAATATCACATGGAAATGTTCCTTATGATGGCTGGTGGTATTCAGTCTACCAGAAGGCATCCTACAATACCACCTTCAGCCACAAGACTATCAACCCATCTTGAACTTGAAATGCAACATGAAAAAAATCCCCATCGCATTTTTCCATCAGCAAGATAGTGCACACAGACATGGCTTTCCAAAGGATGCATGCACATATATGTATAAATCTAGCTGCAAATAGAAGCTAATTCTCACCATATGTTTCACAGGCTGGATCTTTAAATTGCTCCTAAAGCCAGCCTAAAGCCTTTCTTTCACTGAGAAATCTACAGTTGTTAGGATTGGTGTCTGCCGCCTAACCTCTTAGTTACATTGATGCTTACCACTTAGAAGGTTAACCCTGGACCTTTCCAGAGATCCTTAATTTTTCCCTGTGTTGGAGTGGAATATTGCAGTGACAGTTAATTTTAAAATGCTCTACCTGACTGTGATTTTTTTTTAAAAAGTGAAAATCCTATTCCTTGGAGATAATAAGTAATGTCATACCTAGTAGTTCTGAACCTGGGAAATATCTACTTCTCCTTTCCCTTCTCCTTGCACCCCCAGAGGCTAAGGGGATTAGGAGTTCACTGAACCAGCAGTTCTCCAACGCGTATAGGGACAGGACTGAGAAAAAAGCTTGAGACTTCCTTTTGTAATTTATAGCAGCATGGATAGTGAGTCTTGTCAGTGCTATGCCTCACAGCTCCATTTGACTTTTGACCCTGCTTTGTGAAGAAGTTTCTGCCATCACAGTATGTACCAAAGGCCTTATGTGAGAAGTGGCACAAAAAAAGTAAAATAATGCTTATAAGCCATGAGAAAGGCAAGAGTGTTGACAGCAGAGGAAGGGACACATGGTAAAGTGAAATGTTGAATTCAAAATGAATACGAGCTACAATTTTTCAAAAGGCCACCATCACAGCAGAGAAAAGTTACAGTATAATTTCAACTGTGGGATCAAAGAAAAAGACTTTATACACCATCACAGAAACAAATAGACAGTTTCACTATCTTGAAGCAGAGATGATTTGGGCCTTTCTTAAATTAGTTCTTGTGTGTTTCAGTAGCATTAGCCCCTTGTTTACAGCTGGCATCTTATGATCTCACTTTTCCTTAGATATTGTACACCATTCTGCAAATTTTAAGTTGTCAGCCTGGCTTGATTGCTATTCATTTGCTTGTGAGCATCACTAATAAAACACTTTCACAAGCCTGCGTGTTTCATGTGTCAGGGAACCTGGCCACTCCTTGTTCTTTTATTCCTGTTGACAAGCACTTACCTACCTATTTTTGCAGAGAATCTGGAATGCCTTGTAGCACACAAACAAGATTTTAAAAACCAAATACTGAAAAGGCCAGTCCAAAGGCTAGAGGGCTAGGAAAACAAATGATGTTTAAGCAGCTGGTGGAATTCAGAGATGTTCCCTTACTCACGACTGGCAGAATTGTGAATACAAGTTGCTGCAAAACACAAAATAGGCTGGAGAGTTCATTGTCTCGGTTCCCAGAAATTTTAAAAAGTCAGGCACGTACTAAAATGGTGAATCTTTATGCTTCAAGTTGAATGCACACATGGATCTGACTGGACCAAACGGTGTCCACTTCAGTTATGCAACTAGTCCAGTTAAATTCCACTGGGACACTGCCCAAACAATCAAGATGTGCCAGGATGAGCCTTCTGTCACAGAAAACAGAGGCAGAAATGAGAAACAAAGTCATCCCAGGGATTAACCTGTTGGTGCAGGCTCATTCCATTCTTGATCAGAATTACAGATATAGAACACAGCTAAAAACATAATCAATTGATATTATTAAATAGTGTAAATTCAAAGCAAACCGTACTCTGAGGGGATTAGGGACTAATTACATCTTTGCTCAGTGGGAAAACTAATAATACCTAGAAACCATTAAATCATATGTGCTCTTCAGACTGCAGTTTTGAGCCTTTGTTTATATGGAATCCTTTGAATTAGTGGCATATATAAGGGCTTACCAGCTTCTATAAGATTTTAATTTAATCTAAAATTTATTTTATTTCAAATTTTAAGAAATTTATTAAAAACTAGTGTTATTCTAATTAGTGTTACCAAGTATTAGTAGTTATTAATAAATAAAGTATATGGCATATGCTGGGGCCAGCAATTAATTTCTTACTCATACATATCTCTCCTGTGGCTAACGCCAAAACCCCACATCAGTCTGCCACCAAGGTCACAGCCCTGCCATTCAGCTGACAGCAGGGCCTCTGCAATCTGTTCATTCTTCATTTAGTGCATAGGGCTGGCTGTGACCACTGCCAAATCAAGAGCATCTGTGTTCATTCCAGGGACATGCACATTGCAGAAGTCACTAAGGCAGACCAGGCCATCAAAAGCACCTCTGATGACAGCAGTGCCTTCCTTAAGTGGCCCCACATGGCATCAGCCCTGGTCTAAGCCTCTTGCCCAGAGGATTAAGATTTGGGCTAGCAGGGACCAGTGAGCACAGAGCAGATCTAGCAAGCATCACTAGACCAGGAAGGCTAATGTTAGCAGGCACTACGAGGAGTCGTGGTACCAGGAATCACTGGGACAGACACACAGGCAGGTTGTCTCTTCTTGAGGCTCCTGGGCAAGATTTAGGGCAGCAGCTGGCAACATCTTCTGGGTTAGTGCTAAGATTCCTGGCCCATAATTAAGGTCACTTGTCCTCTGGGGAGGAGAGATGTAGATAGTGACATCAACCTCTGCATCCTCCCATGAAAGCTTGCTCCAGCATCTGCAGTTTTGCCACTGACTTCAACAGGAGCTGGAACAGTCTCTGCTGATCCTGTTAAACAAAACTGAAACTTTGCTCTGGCTATTGAGACTCTAATGCAGAGACTATAAGAAGCATTATTTCAAATCTCAGAATGCTTAATATGCTAATTTTTCTATTGATTCCTTGATAAATCAATAAAGCCAAAAATCCTCAGTAACCCTCCCCTTTTAATTATCAGACAGTGACATAATGTATTAAGTCTACTGACTCACGGTAGTGGGTTGCATAATGGAAATGCCCTTGGATATGCGCGCTTTTGTACCCTTCATGTTTCCCCATTGTAGTTCCATAGATTTATACATCACCAATGTGCTATTTCAGGCTAATATATTGCAAGGACATTGGGGTGGTGGCAGTTTATCAATGACTTGTCCTCCTTTTTTCATTAGTGCTGTTTAAGAAGGCAAGCTATTTCTGTCAGGATCGTCCTTTAAACCTAATGGATTTTACAGTATAACCATAATAGTGCACTATTATGCCCCTCCCTTCCTTGTATTAATTATGATCATATTTGCATTCAGGATGCAATCTTATCTGAATCCAATGCAAATTACTATCTTTGAAGGAGAAAGGCTCTAGCACAGCTATTGTCAGAGCTATCCCTGGAAGTAATATGCCACTACTGCATGTGTTACCTAAGGGCCAGAGCAACATCTTTCTTGATCCACACAAATACATCTCAAACGACATTTTTCTGGAAACGGAAAAAGTGCTTTTTGATGTATATTTTGGTTAGTTTAACCTTTTTTTTTTGGCCTGTGCATCACCTCACTGGCATTCTAGCAATATTACGTAAGTACCATAGCCAGGTTCACTGAAACAGGCTGGTATTTTTCCTCCACCTACTTCACAAGTAAATAAGCTTCATAAATAAGCCTTTGCTACTTCCTTGGCTCCCAAGTCAATAACATTTATTTTCAAAGGCTCCAGCTCTGGGAAGAACTGGAAAGGCAAATAAGTACATTCTTAAAGCCCACTTATTCAGGGGGATTAAAAGTATGGCTTATGTCCATCTCAATAAAGAAAGCATTAACTCCAGCTTTAAGGCCAGGTAAGTGCATGCTTGTGTGTAGTGTCAATTAACAGACTATTTCTCCTGTTTAAAGCATATGCTAAAGAGCCCTCCTAAATCTTGACCTTTGAGTCATATATGTATACAAGCAGAGCAGGATGCTGCCTGAACACTTGACTGTCCATGGTGATAACTACTGAAATAGGCAATCAAAAGATCACTGTCTTCGAAAGTATATTGTTTCAACAATTTCTTCTGTTTCACTAAAGAGAAGTGCCTTTAGGAGAAAAATAAGGTGCATAGTCTGTGCAAAACTTCATGACATTCAGTCTTGCGAATGAGAAGTCAAAAGAAAATCTGAAAAAAACATAAAAAGTAGAGACTTATTCTTTTTTTTCCAATGGGGCATTTGTTGGTAACGGGCAACTTAAGAGTTTTTAAGCACTTTCCCTCTTGATGCTGTATGCCAGATGGAAGTTCTTGGTTATGATAATGACTCTTATGGTGTGGATGATGGGAAGTCACAAAAATCCTTATGACATAAAGCTGCCAGATCTCCTGGGGTCATAACAGCCAACGTGTAAAATGAAGAAATGCAGGTTTGTCTTGACATCCCAGGTGAACTCATTCAACAGGTATCGGAAAAGCATCTTGTATATCAGGACGTTGAGGCAATCTTTATAATAGCAGATCTCCCATCATGTGGCAATGCCACACTAGCTGCAGTGAGAGCCAAGAGGACCTCTTAGTGTGCCTTGCTAACGCAGTGGCCTGCTAGGCTTTCACCTGATGGACTTAGAGGTATGTTGGTTTTGCTGCAGCAGGGTTTGAGGTGGGGGGGAACAGTCTCTATTCTGCACAGGTAAGAGAGAAGATGAAGGACAAAATACCATTGAAACCACATCAAAGGTTTACATACTGCTCTGTCCACAGTTAAAAACAAGGTAAATTCCAAGAGAAAGCATGAGAAATATGTCCAGTGATTCTGCTTTGTGTTAGCTGAAGAGCATCCTTACAGCCCTCTGATTTTGAAAAGCAAGCAGTGATACAGCAAGTGTCAGGGCTCTTAGGGCACCAGCAGGGCCAGGGACCCCCACCATCACCCTGCCCAGCCCCAGACCCCTATTTCAGCCCAGCCCAGGGCTGTCAGTCCCTGCCCTGTGACACCGTAGTGGTGCAGGTCTCCAGCCCAGTCTCTGGTTCTGCCTCCTGAGTGGACCTCAGCCCTACGTTGTCTGCAGGTCATCTCCTGGAAGGACCCTTGGACGTATGCTGTAGGTTTGTCTCCAGCCCTGTCCCAGCCCCATCTCCTTCTACTCCCAGCTGGAGTCCCTGGAGGGACCCTGGACCCAGCTCATTGCTTGCGGTGCCAGGGGCTGTCAGTAAACCCCACTACTAGCCCTGACTCTGCCTGCTGCATGCAGACCCTGCAGGACAGCGCCCTGTCAGCAAGGCACAGCCTGCACTGAGGTCGCTCTTGCATCCCAGCTTCACATCCTTGAGGATCAGCTGGCCCTTGCTGCACCCTGACAGCAAGAGGCAGAGCTGGCAGGAGGTAGATACCTGAGATGCACATGTATCTGCTACATACCTGACACATGTACATCAAAGTAGATTCCCCCTCAGAAAACACCTCTCTTTTACTACTTCTTTTTATGAACCACCAGAAAATGCTCAGTCACCAAGGATCTCATGGTGCTTTGATGTACCTTCACAAGCTGCACCCTCCAGGAAGCACATCTAGGGGACACACCCTGAGAACTAAGCTGGTATAACAGCTTCACAATAACACCTGTTTTCCAGTTCCTTTTCAATCATGTTGGCTTTGAGTATCCATTCACAAATTCATTAATTAAGCAAAAATTACTTCACAAAACAAGTCAAATGGGGGAAATGCAATTTTAGAAAATTATATATATCTACTGACTAATAACAAGTGTTTTCAAATATTTTGAAGAGAAACTTGTCATCCTCTCATATCTATATGTATACAGAGAGGAAGAGAAACACACAAACGAACAAGCATAGGCAAATGCACTCAGACTTTCTTTTTCAAACAATAACAAAGTAGGCTGTGTGAGGCTTCATGAATTTAGTTAGGTGCCCTTTGCTTTGCACAGCTTTCCAGACCCATCTGTACAAGCTTCTGTCATGGAGCCATCCTCAAAGTGCATGTATTAAATTTTAAGCTAGGCTGTTTACAAAATACTTCCAAGACTGTCCCTTTGTGGAAATACTGGTTTACAGAACATCTGTTGCTTTCAATAGTCTATACAGAGCCATTTGTTTCATCTGAAAGCAATGGCATTTCCCCATGCTATAACCATGCTCCCATGAATCAAAAGAAATATGTTAAGCCCATTCAGCCATTATTAATTTTTTATCTGGGGACTCGCTCTTTCTCTGATCACATATTTATCAGCATTAATTTTGGCTTGATTTTTAATAGCATGTTCTCTGTGATGTTTTCTACTAATTCAGAATCTGAATGGATAGAATGGCTCAGTGTGGATTTATCTTTGTTTTTAGCTTCAATTCTGCATGTCCAGGTTGATCCATTGTGTGGAAAAAGCAAATAACTAGCAACTGTGTCAGCTTCTTTTTTGGCTTGCACCAATTTTCTTTCTCTGAAATGGAGTTTCAGTAAGTAAAGCCAGCCTGGCCTCTAGTAGTTTACTCCTGTTTCTCCTAAGACTTGCCTTTTTTTCTCCTTGAAGCTTTGTTGGTGTAAGTCAGAATTCAATATAAACCTAGATGAGGGCTTAAGTATTGCCTAAGTCACATCAGGGCAATGATAGGGCAGACACAGGGTCAGACATGAGGTATACTATTCAAATGGGTTGACGACGAGATCTTCTTTTACTTACAGAGTTCTTTACATTATCCGTATCACACCTTTAGAAAGCAGCACAATCACGAGAGAGGTCTGAAAAGCATGAAATTAAGGGCCTGACTTTTCTCTTGGGCAGGTTTGTACAGATATTACTCCATTGGTCCATTCTGACTTGGCAAACTCTCACATAGTATTTCACCAGTTTAAAATGGCTGCACAGGTTGCAAAAAGCATTGGGAGTTCAGGCTGTTTGATTTCAAGTAAAACGCATCTTGGTTATACTACGAAGCCAAAAATACGCTCTTGAAATGGTGGCCACAGTAAACTTCTTTGTAAGTTGTACAGCAATGTCTAAATGCAAAACATTAGGACTCAAAAATGTAGAGCTTTGGTAAAGCAACAGAAACATTTCCAGTTCACATCATGCCCTCCAACTGCATGCATCATGTAAAGGTCATCAGGGAAACTCTGAATCATCACTTTTATGAACATTTTAAATTTAGGTTTAAGAATTATTTTGGGTGAACGAGTGAACAGGTCATATGGCAGGAAATTCCCTTTAGCTTCCAAGAGGCATTTAGATACAGTGCTTCTTCCCCTTGGCAAGAAATGCTTTACATTCAGAGAATAATGAATCAATAAAAGAATCAGTTTACAAGAAGCATAGGAGAGTCTGGGGAATTCCTCTTGACATAGTATTCAGGCTGAAAATGGATACCCTATTTCTTAGGAGATGTGGCCACACACATCTTAAAAGATGGATAGTAGTGTGAAGTAGCCTGTTCGTTTTGGTTACTCAGAGGACAAGTCATTGGAACATGTTTACAGTAGCGAGGCTTGAAATTAAATGCCATGGGGGACAGGATGTTTAGTGGAGGAGGGAACTTGGTCTTATGTATTTCCAATATTGAAATTTCAAAATCATAAAAGAGATAGTTCCTTTTCAAAGCTAATGCTCGGCAATACTAAGCATTGAACAATACTACTGACCTTCTTTTTTCGTTGTCCACCTTAAGAATGACATGACAGCCTACATTTAATACCGGAAACTTGCAAACAAGTAGCCCTTACTGAGTCATATGTGCAAAACCAAGCTGCTTTGAAATATTTCTTTATATATAAAATAATAATAATATAAAATATTGTATAAATGGTTAAACTAATAGGCAGTCCAAGCCTGATGAATCAAATTCAATGAGACTGGAAATATTCATTGGAGAATCAGATGTTCATTCAACTAACAGTTGTAGAAAGATGCAGCACCCACATGTGTATTCTAACAGAGAAGTTCAGTTCTCCACATCTCTCCTTCTTTCCACAAAAAACACAGCCTGTTGTTCTCCTTCCACTACAAAGCAGGTGTTCCTTGCCCCCTGGGGACTCACATTGCCTGAGAACACAATGGTGTCATGCAGAAACACGGTACTGCATGAGGCATTCAAGACATGCTAGCAGGTTGTTCATAGGTACCTTTTAGTTTTTCACAGACCTAGACCATTAAATGTGCAAAAATAGTATTAATGCAGTGGTCACACAGAATAATTAAGTCAGGAACTTTAAAAGTTATGCTTCTAGCACTAATGTTAGCTTGAAAGATTGTAACCATTGTAATATTTTCTGCTTATTTGCCTTAGCAATGAAAATCATAGTAATCGTAATTCATTTCATCCATCACAGTCCAGAAAAGAACTCAAGAAAAGATTTCACCTAAAACAAAGAAGTTGTTCTGCTTGTTCTCTGATCCACATATCAGACTGCAAAGTCTGTGAAAGGAGAGCTGTGTGATTGCATTAGTAAAGAAGAAGAAATAGGATACTGGGAAGGAAAGCAGTCATTTCCTGGTTGGAAAAAATGGTCAAAATGCTTAATTTCGACCAACCAATAATCGGGGGGGGGGGGGGGGGGGGAGGAAACAGTCTATGAAGATTCTGTTTCAATTAGCATTTTTTAATGTTTGTGTATAACAATACTATTTCAAAATTAATAAGGAAACTTTTCACTTAGGTATGTAAGAGCAGGAAGAGTGCCATTTCAAACAATTTCTTGAAATATTTTTACAAATGAGAAAATCAAAATCAACCTGCTCTTGTGGTCAGTATCCTTTTTGAATCATCAGCAAGAAAATTAATAAAAACTGTTTTTCTGGAGAATTTCCAATTGTACTTGGAAAAAAACACTACCCAGATTCCCTTCTTGACTGTGCTTCCATTTCTACAAGCTCTAGATTCAGCAAAAAACATTAGTAAATACTATTTTCCAGAAGAAGGAATGTATCTGAGCAAGCTGGGGTGCAAAGCAGGTTTCCACGTTCTGTAGCGTGTACAGTGATTGGCTACAAATACAGTCTCCAGTTTCTCGTGAGCTCTGAGACCATTCCCTCTGTGCGCTCCCAGAGCTGAATGGTAGCTCACATGTATGTGAGGGTGGCAGATGCAACATAACAAATACTGGAGCATCCGTCCTTCCAGTACAACCACCACTCTCTGACTGTCTGTGAGATGATTTAGCTTTTGCACTACTTACAAGGCAGGACAGCACCTCACAGGCATCGCATAGCCCAGCATTACCAGACCCAGCATGGTGGCAAGTGTGCTGGAGTAACTGACCACCAGAAAGCAGTCGAGGAAACTCCTGAGGCCCAGACTGTGGTCCTGAGCACGGTCAAAGCAGTTAATGAATGAAGCCGAGCACCACAAAGCATCAACATTTCAGGATTCTGACTTGCTAATAGACTCAGGAAGCAATAAGACAAAATGCGCTTTCACTGATGTTTAACAGTTCAAAAAGTTAACCTTTTTGTTACTAGCCAGTGTGACTACAGTAAACTTACAGTGCAATCTGTGCAGAGTTCAAATGCAGACCTAGCTCACATTTTGCCAGACACCAACCCAACTCGACTAGTCTAGAAGACCTACAAGACTGATTTCCATTCCCCAGGGTTTGCTGATGCATAGCAGCCCCCATTTCAAAGGGTATCCAGGAATGCAGTCCTAGCACATGAATCCTTCTTCATGGAAAGTGACAAATTTCTTTTTCTCAACTTATTCAGAACTAAAACAAATTTTTAAATAGCCAAGATCTCTGTAGCTTTCTCCACTGGCTTTATTTTTCAGCTGAGAGACAGTGGCAGAGAAGCAAGTAGAATTAAAGGCTAGTAGGGGGAATGAATTGTTTTTTTGTTATAACTGGTTGGATTTGTAGTTACAAATGACTTTCCAAGAGAAATAAAGGTAACAATTTATGATTCATCATACTGTGATGGAAATGGGGAGAGAAAGAAAGTGATAGCCTGCTTATTTTTCAGACTTGGCTATTTAATTTTATTCTAAATATATCTCCTTACTACATCTGGCTCAGAAACTAATTTGTTATGTACTCAGAATTGCTGTAGGGTAGAGAAACCTGTAGATTATGAATAAAGAAGTCCTTGTGGGCTTCTGTTATTGTCAGGAATCACAAAGATAGAAAAATAGATCTGTTCATCTAGGGTTGAAGTTGCTAAACTATTGTCTTCTAGGTAAAAATACAAGGTTTCTTTACTCTTAAAAATCAGAAGTGTATAGGGATTTTGAGTAATTATAACAAAAGGTCATCAGTAATCTTTAGAAAGGTTATCTGATATTGTACGCTGTAGGGTCACTATATCACTGGCATTACTGGTTCTCCATCTAGATGAAGAAGTTCACATAGAAAGTTTTATAGAAATTGAACAAGACCACCACCTTGAGTACCCTCTAGCAATCTATAAATCCAGAAACTGTTTTTGTGTCTGTGTGGTTTGAGTTCCTTCCCCCCTGTTCCTTCCCACCTGCTCCAGTGTTCATCCTTCACCTTAAAGGCCATGGTCAATTACTTTGAATTTTTTGCTGTCTGTAGGAGTTGTTAAAGTTGACATCAGGGCTACTGCTTTAAACATTTCATGCTGGAAAATCTTTCATTTCCTCATCTCCTGCTATTTCCACTTCAATTTTCATTGATGAAGTGCATACTGATTCTTAATTACCAGAAGCACCTTTATTGGACTGAGCAACAGGGTTTTTAGATAGCTAAAGACTTCATGATTAGTTGAGTTTTCCCCAGAACATTATTAAAAGCTGGATTCATCTTGTCATAATGGAAATACCCTACAATTTAACCTCAGGAGTTATGGATAAAATTATATTACTCACAGAAATATACTATATATATAAAAAAAATAAGCCAGGAGCTGAGGAAATTAGCTGGATAAGTAGCAAAATTCAAAAATCTACTAAAATGCAGTTGGCCACCTTCAGAAAAAAGAAATCTGACCCAAGTGAAATCAAAGGGAAAGTAGCAAACCACTACTGGTAAAGTGCAGGAAAGAAGTCAGAAGAGCAAAGAGGATATTTGGAGAATAACTATCCAAACACGTAACAGAAAACCCATGAAATTTTCTAGCTACAAGGTACATGACATTCAACTAAAGCAGGAAGTCTTGAATGAAACAGTGAATTTCAAGACTAGATGAGCATAAACTAGAAAGAAACAGTAGTGGAAATAAACTGGAAGGATTATTTGAATAATCCCTTCCCACCATGTCACTATGAAATTATACTTTCATTAATTCAGAATCAAAATTTTCAAGTAATAAAAATAGTATATGAGCAAAAACTCAAGATGAAGAAGAGTACAAGAAGAGAAACTGGAACAAAGTGACAAACTAAACAGCAACAGCTCACTAGGACTGGTTGGTACATATCCAAGAGCTCTGCAGATGCTCAAGACAGAAAAGATTTAACAGCTAACAAAGTATGAATCTCTCATTAAAATCAGCAGCTATATTGGAGGCCAGCAGGATAGCAACTGTTCTAGTTCTAAAAAGGTAGTATGGATCTGAGGAATTACAGATCACAGAGCTTTATTTCAGTATCCATTAATTTTGTTAAAAAAATTTAAAATAATTTTTTAAAACACCTCAGGGAACATGATAGACCAATGTACGGTAGAACCACAGTCTTTAATATCCTTATAATCATTGAGAGAAGATGCAAATGGTGAGGCAGACAAACTTACAGACGGCAGAAAATTATTTCATTTGGCAAGACTAGAGAAGATTGTAAGGCGTTCTGTAGGGACCTAATAATGATGTGCTAGTGAGAAACATACTGTCTAAAAATCAGTGTTGGATGATATCCAGGAGCAACAACGACAGGAACAGCCTGAACTATTTCATATGTATAGGTATCCTGTGCAATTTGTTGACCCAACTTGTATTCGCAGCCAAGAACCTTGTTGGATTTTTTTTTTTTTAATGGAAGTCAGTCTGCACTATGGAAAGACCTATAAAGAATGCAAGCTCTTATGAATTAAGATATTGACTAAGGTATTAGCCACCAGGAGCTAGGTAGCAGTATTCTTTGTAGCAAGTCTTCACCCATCTTCAGGAAAGGCAAGCAGGGGGATCCAGGTAAATACAGTCCAGTCAGCCTCACCTCTGAGAAAAGTTGCTCTGAGCAGTGGGTTGGATTAGATGACCTCCAGAGGTCTCTTCCAACCTACATTAGTCAATAATTCTGTGATTCTAAGTAATTACAGAACTGTTCACCAGGAGTAGTCATCAGCTTTCCTTTAACACATCTCATACCCAGTTGTGCAAGAGTTGAGATACCACAACCTATTTAGATCCCACAGCCTCTTCTGATTGAGTCAGTACTGCATGTCTCAGAGGCATGCTAGTGGTTTGCCTACACTTAAAAAAGTGATGTCCAAGATGCCTGTGGCTGAGCGTGAATGAGCCCACACAGAGCAGCACACTGACACTAAGGCAGCTTTAAAGCTGGCCTCAAAAGATAGTAAAAACTTAGCCCTAAGGCATGTCCTGTCTAACTCCATATAGTTTTTTCTGTCCGTTTACCAGAAAAACTGTTCTAGTGGGATTTTTAAACAAACAGCAAGATACTTTGAAAAAAAGAGAAAAGAAGTAGCCATGAACAAGTTCAGAAACTCACCATTTTGTCCAAATATCTTTTGATGGTCCTTCTTTGATGAACCTAGCTTTGTTACAGGCTCTCAGATGGAAAGTGTGTCCATTATACTATCGAAATTTGCCTATACTTTCCAAAAAGTAGGCAGGATGCAAAATGGCTGAACTCATTAACGTAATTTAAAATATATATATTAGCAAGTTCTTTGAAGATGATGTCTCGAATTGCTGTACTGACATTTCAAGTGTGATATAGTTGCATCAATCTGGGGAAGCAATTTAGTACTTTAACATTAATTCCTAACTGGTAACGTTTCCTTATACTTTTATGAGTTCATTTCTACTGATACGCAATTCTTAATCTATATTAGTTCCTGTTGTGACACAATTCAAAATTTTCCTCCCTCTAAGAATACAAGTAATAATTATTCCGAAGAGTGAAAATTATTATAGTTTGTTGGCCATGAAATGGCAGCTTTCAGCAATAATAAACTAGGCGAAGGGCTATCAGGAAAGAGTAGGAATAGTGGCAAGGTGTCAGAATAGATCAGAATGAAGCAAAGGCATATTCCAGTTGGGTGGAACAGATGCTGCTCGTTTGTTTAATATCTTCCATAAACAGATGACAGAGTCAGCAGCATGTTACAAGTTATATTAGAATAGAAAACATTGCAAACACTAATGAAAAGGGGAGGAAAGGAACCTAGAGGGTTAAGAAATGGGAAAATGAGGTCAGTTTTAAACATGCTGTCTGTGACAGAGAATAATTCAGAATACAGATATTTGCTTGTGTGAAATACTTTAAAATATGTAGGGTTAAAAATATTATGACTTGTGCCTGAAGATCAAAATAGATATCTGCTTGCACTACAATATTGCTCTATAAAACATTGCGTGATTTTGAAGAGGAGAAGCCTCATACCACATATCAAGGAGGTAACATCTCTATATCATGGTGACAAACATCAGCTACTACACTGCATACATTTTCTAACACTTCTGCACAAGAAGGATGTCTATAAAGGATTTTTGAGAAGAGAAAAGAAGTGCTGATTGGAGGGTTCTGTTAGCTGGGAAGCTGTTGAGAGCAGAATAAGATTAATGGGATGTATTAACCCTTCCTTGTCCCATGCTGGGAGACATGAAAATGGGATGTATGAAAATCTGTATTTCAGTTAGGTCTACACAGCAAGATGTGGTTAAAATAAGAACCCTTCTTTCTTTCTCAGACCTGTGACAAACACTAAATTAAACCTGCATCCCATGTGCACTGAGATTTTCAGTTCCTGAGCAATTGCTTTTTGAACATATATTCCATTCCCATGCAAATGGAAGGTTTAGAGAAGACAGAGCCATACTCTTCTTGAAGATGCAGTGAAAGGACAAGGGGCAAGAGACACTAGTTGCAACAAAAGGAAATCCCTATTATCTGTTAGAAAAATTATTTTTTTTACAGGAAAGATAATCAAACTCTGGAACAGATTCTTCCAGAGAGGCTGTGAGATCTCCATCCTTGGAGATATTCAGAACTTGACTGCACAAGGCCTTGATAACCTGATCTAACCTGTATCTGACTGCAGCATAGGCCCTGCTTTGAGCAGGATGTTAGATGAGATGACCTCCAGAGGTCCCGTCTAATCTAAATTACTCTGTGGTTCTAACAGGTGTCTGGAGGAGAAACCCGAGCACCTGATAACCTTCATAAGTCAACACTGTCCACAAGGTGAGAATCTGTGGCCACATGTGGGAGCAGATATGGCACCAGTTCTGCAGACACGTACGTCAACTACTGCATTCAAATGCCAGACCCTGCATTTGACTCTGTCTGTTTGCCATGACCATGGTTACAGTACTTGAAAAGCGATAATTGAAAGCTAAACTATCCCCACTGAAAAGGAGGAGCACCTTTCCTGCTGTTTTGTCTTCAGGCTTATTTTGCTTATGTTTAATAAACAGTTTTTAATTTAGAAAAAAATGGAGCTTCTTTATCCAATGCATGGGTCATTTTCTCACTGAGGACTTTTATAACCTCTTACATCTTTCTTAGGAATATTCCTTTCTTACACCTACCTTTTTCTCCTACTGATAACCTTTTGATTTGCAGGGGCTCAGTTGCAATAAGATCTTGTTAAAAAGTTTCCCAACACACATCTGAAGTACCTTTGCTGTTTTCATGCAGCTTATGGCAATCATAATAACAGATTTTACTCACATCTCTTAAGTCTAATATACAATCATAAAATTAGTCTCTTCTGATAAAAGGCAAGGGCTCTCCCTGATATCAAATCGAATTCAGCACAACACTAAAAATGAATTTGCAGACAAATACTCTAAAAGACAAATGGTTATGGATGTGTTATACAGATGTATAGCAGCAGGCGTACCACACAAAAATGTATTTAGCAAAGAGCAAGAAAAAGCTCACAGTTACTTCAGCCATGACATTCAAGGACAAATTATACCACTTGCACTTTTAAATAGAAACTATAGTATTAAAATAAGGGCAAGACTGAATCACAAATGTACAAAAGGTATTTTAGTATACAAAATGTGAACTACAAGGACGGTACAGGCTTAAAGCAGTGAAGAAAGTGATGGCTTCTGTGATATTTTTCTGTCATGGTAGGGGTTTTGGTTTTGTTTTCTTTTTACATCATGGAGCCATAACAGCTAAAGCCTTGTTCCCACCAAAGTAGGCACATAGCCTGGAGTTCTGCTGTGGAAGAAAGGCTGCTTACAGAGCTGTCCCCTCCTCCAGAGGCCATAAGTTTCCTGCTGAACCCAGCCTTCCAGTCCCACAGGTTGATCCTCCTTTGGAAACCCTGGACAAAGCTTACAAGAGCTTACAACCACACAAAAGGGAGAAAGAGCTCAGCTGTCACTCTTCTGCTTCTGGAAACCTCTGGATAACAGAGATGTGAGCTCAAAGGCAGAGCCAGACACTTCATGCCACACCATATTTTTACCTTCTGACATGGCACTGTGTACTGACATGTTCCTGGACAACCATCTCAGCAGCCTCAGCCAACCCTTATAACAGCCAAGGACATGGGGGAATGCCAGCCAAGGACAAGGCAGAGAAACAGCCACAAAGCATGTCTTTTCCTCTGCCTGGGGACACCTCAGCCCAAGCTATAGAAACATCAGGGACAAGTAAGAGCTGAAGAGGAGGAAGAGTGCAAGGGGAATGGGACTGGAGGGATAAAAAGCTTAGAAAGCAGGACATAGCATGAGGTGAAGGGGCTGGTTACTAGAAGAGGAAGACTACTGCATCAAGGGGGAGAGGGACAGAGAGGTTGTGGGAGAGAAAACTCCCACCCAGACAGACAGAAGGAACAAGCTTGAGCTGTCTACTGTGGATGAAAAAGCAAGTTTTGATGACAGCTGTTGATAGTTCAATGCACCAGACCTCAAGGGCTACTATTTAAACAGCTATTTGCTGAGCTACAGCTGAGAAGCTCAGGAAGGGAAAAATAAAGCAGCATCAGGGTAAGACATAGGAATGGGGAAGAAAAAGCCCAGCTTTGTTAGTGTAACAAGAAGTATTCATGGTCTGACATGACCATTCTCTGGATGAGCACCTCTATACATTGTTTCTTACCCAACCAGGACACAATGTGCCAGTCTTAACACTGTCCATTAAAAATAAATACATAAATAAATAATCTCTGCAACATCCATGTAGTAATGAACAAAGGGAAAGAAGAAACACTGAAAAAAAAGATTCAAGTAAAAGCCTTCTATGGCTAGATTCATAAATCTGCTGAAATTTCTTTACCAATTGTATATATAGGTGATGCACTGTGGTCTCGGAGCAGCCACAGATCTGTGATGCAGTTCTCTGCACAGAAGAACACTGCGTTGGCAGGAATCTGTAGGAAAGTATTTCACTTCCTTCCCTCTGCCCAAAGTACCAGGGAAAAGCTGGAGGCATCCTGTAGGCAGTACATGGATGAATGAAAAGAGAGATGAGTTGTATTTCAGCTTCTCCTGCTGTGAATTATAACACTATTTTTCCTGTGGTATAAAATAGGGGAGTCCCTATGCCACTCTGCTAGATTAACTGGCCTAGCAGCTCTGAATCAGGAAGTCACAACCAGTTTCTTGGCCATGCTTTTCCCTTCACTGTCCTCCACACTTTGCTACTTTGAATGCATCTGGGACAGGGCAGAAGGGAACCTCCAGCTAATAGAGAAGAAAACAATGAGCCAGCTCTGTTCCCATAGAAATCAGTAGGAGTGATGACACGAACTCCAGTGGGCCTTTAATTATCAGGGAGAGAAGGCTCTTGGAGTGATAATTACTGGTACAGGTCTCAGAGTGTTATTTAATCACCCATAATGGTAATCATAACCACTATGCACCTTTTCATTCTTTCATTCTACAGTATATATCAAATAGTTTGCAGAACTCTGAGCACAGGAGCAAAACACAAACAAGTGTAAGGTGGTTTAATTAGTGAGCTTATGTGTCAGTCACCAGGCTGATCATTATCAGACTCAGTAATTTTCCTGGTTATTTTATTGCATTTCCCAAAAGAAAAAAAGATGAAGGACACAGTGTCCTCAAAGCATTTCAGGAACAGATTCTGCCACTCTTACTCCTGTTGAATTATACCATGCCCCACAAGCTGTTCATCCAAGCCAACTGAGAAAAGGGATTTGACATTCTTACTGGTGAAACGGGCTTCAGTAAAACATGCATCTAGCAAAGTGCAACACAGTATGAGCAACGGTAGAAGAATAAATCCATAAATCTAAATCTACCACAATGCTTTCTGTTTTATGTGACAGCAGTGATCTCACTGGACACCTAGGCATGTGACATGCAAATTCAGAAGCACTAGTATGCAAATGTCTAGTCTTGATTGTTACCTGTCATAATACATGACATGCACAACAGTATTGGTGTACCTCTTCGAAGTGCTGGTACGATGTAGAGACATTTATCAGACCATTTCAACAGCTACATGTCCAGTTTGACTTTGTGAGTGAAACAATGGACTCTTTTGCAACATTTTAAAATCCCATGTACAGAAAAAAAAAACATTTTTTAAAATCTCTGAGTAGTTCTAAGTCTGGAGAAATCTGGACCCTCAAACTGGTTTCTTCCAACCAACCAATCCCCTGATTCAATTTTATTTACTGAAAAGAATCATGAATGTCTTGCTTTCAAATTGAAGATAATTTCCTCAGCATTGCAAATCAAGTGATCAGAAGTTTCATTACAAAGAAGCTCTCTGGTTAGCAAAGCCAGTTGCCTCACACAGAATCTCAATTCCTTTGTTAATCTCTTAGATAACTGCAATCCTTTCAGGCAACAACTTTCACATTTTTTCTCCTCAGGTATTCCCTCTGATGAAAATGTTAATCTCAAAACTCACATGTTTCTATTTTTACCATCTTCTGAAGTTTTGCTTGTTTTTTTGTTTTGCTTTATGGGAGCTTCTGAAATAACACTGTCTTTTTACCAAATTAATCTTTAAAATGATTTTCTCAAAATGTCTCTTTTTAGACTTCTTGCTGTTCCTCAGTTTTTGATCTCCAACTATGCCTTCTTTCTGACGTGATGGTTCAGGTTGTATTACTAACCTTTTAAATAAATTAGAGTCAGAGACAGCATAATGTAGGAGCTGAGTTTCTCCCCTGTTTTTCTGACATTCTGACAGAAGATAAATTCAGGTTGTTTCCTTTTCTTTCATGGACTTTTGGGGCACTTAAGAACTCTTCCAATATTCTTCCAGGTATCAGGTAGATTCTGCATAAAATCCAGAATTTCCCTGGTTCATCTTTGGAACCATACTGACTCCACTTAGGGTATACAGATCTCATCCTCTGAGAAAATACAAGAAGACAGGAGGACAGGAGGTCATGCTCTGTACAAAGAAATACTACTCAAACTGCCCAAATTGTCAGAGATACTTTTATCACTTCCACTGCATTTAGACCTTTGCTGTTAAGTGACTAATGTAGATACCACTCAGTGAACAGGGTCATTTAATGGTGAGGTGAATTTAGATGAGAGCTGAACTGAAGAACATTCCTAACATGTCCAAATTCTCACAACGTCGAGATATGAGAAACTGGAACAAAGTTAGAGCAGGGATCCTAGTCCAGTGCTCAAGAAAGACTTGATAGTCAATACTTTTGAAAGGGCACACAGTCAATAGCCAGACTCTATTCTGTGTGGCAAGGAGTTGGAATTTAGCCTTTTTCTGCACCTTTTTGTAATTCTTCTCACTGTTGCAGAACATTCCTTCGCAGCTTGAGAAGCTAGTCTGGTATATGAATGATACAGAGACTGCCCCAGTTCCTGACAACTCAGTCTAGGACAACACAAGGATAAAGACTTATTCTTTTATATTAATGAATATGTGAATGCACACCACTTACTACAGCTCAAACTGCTTAGTACCAAATCACCTGACTACAAAGTATAGGCCATCCATGGTATGAACTTCTCCAGTGCATGTGGACCTTCTCTCTTTACATGAGATTTTTTTCAAAGATGAGATCTGTTCGGATGGCAAATTCTGTTGCTGTTTCTGAGTACAGTTCAGCTCCTGCCATCACCTGCCAGTAATGACACCTCACCACAGACTCCAGAGCACCAGCTCAAAATGTTATTGACATTTAAAATTCAACACTTCTTAAAAGGCCTGTTTTTCCTAACTTTCTGCAGCAACACTCTGCCTTTCCCACTGGCATTTCATGGTTCCATAGGAGTGGTTCCTTCCTGATGCCCCAGGTCTTTGCACCACCCTCCTCTGGGACTCAAGAGCATGTTGTTTGTACTAGTTTCACAGATCGGGTCAGTGGCTCTATGGCTGTTTGACTGCAGAGCTGATAAAGAGACTAGCAAAGGGAGCTTTTACAATTTTGCCAGGGCTAATTTGTATGTGTTGAGGTTTAAGAATGCTCCTACCATTCAGATAGATGGAACAGCTTCTGCAGCATCAGTCCAGCACAGAATTAGCCCTGTTTTTAGCACAGCTTGAGCTACTAGCAGAGTGTTATGGGCACTCAAAAAAAAAAAGGAAAAAGAAAAGAAAGAAAGGTAAGTATTTACAGATTTGTTGACTGTTCCCTGCTTTCTATCAATGAGGCATTGCCATCATTAGTTCCTCTCTTATACAAGATACTTTCAAACAGAAACACACAAATATCATACACCATGTCCTCCACATGCCTAGAATACCTACACTAAAGTCATCTGGGCCTATAGATCTAAAGAAAAGGACTTTTCCTTATCTCTGCATAAATTTCTTACTGGACCACATAGATCAGAGGACTACCTGAAATGGAGTTAGAGATAACCCGACACTGATGGGAAAGAAAGATCCAGTATTATCCACCTGTGACGCATTAAAGAGGTCTTGATTTCACAGTGATACTATTGTGCACTCAAACCCTCCTGGAAGCTGAAAAACTTCCACCCAAAAGTGACTTCTGTTGGAAGAGCTGGTTTGCACAGTTTACATTGCCCTGAAGTTCCAAATATGCTATTCATCTTACTGAAGCAAATGGCTAAAGAAAAAAATTTTAAGAAAAAGAGTTGGTAGAACTTTTCTTTCATCAAGTAAAAATCCCCACTCTGGCTGTCTCTCAGTTTGGCCAGGGTTGTCACACCTCTGCTTGAATGCTGGATAGAATAACTAGTTTAATTAGGGCTTTAAAGGGACAATATGTGATAATAATTTAATTTTCTTCTTCTTGAAGACTTCGTTCCCACTTTCAGACCTGAAAAATCCTGTTCTACTCTCATAATTCATACCAGTATAGCTTTACTATTTTTGTTTGTTTTCATCCTGCACCCAGTTTGATGCTCCATAGATCTTGTATTGGAAGAGACAACAAATGACAAGTCCTTACGACTGGTACCAACAACATTGGTCGAAATGTAATTTCAGTGTAACTGAAAGCCTAATACCACCTGAAGTTAGCACTTCTGTGATGGAGATGTGCTCATTAATGAAAGAAATGGGCATAATTAATTCCATCTGGAAGGCTAAAACATTGCAAATTTGCCTCCCCAAACTCCTAATACATTGCATAAGATAGACCATGTCTATGACAGTCAGCACAGGTTTGGGTATGAAATGGGTAAATACCACTCAGACAGAGACAAAACAGCGTAATGAAGTGTTAACTCTGATTTATCATCTTCTCAGGCAGCCATTGTTTTAAGCCTTGCGGAATTACAGATGTAAAGTTGTTTTAAGGTCTCCAGTGCAGTCCTCCACTTTGTAGCATAGGTATAGATTCATGCCAAGGGCAGAACATAGCAAGGCCATGGTTTTTTTGCCAAGTATAATAGTGGTTGCGTGCCTGAACAGCCCCATGCTACCAGCTGCTTTCAAGAATGTGAAGACTGCCAGCCTCTTCATATATTCTCCCTCTTCTTATAAGAAGGGAGACCCAGTCGGAGATCATGTTACTGGTTATTACATTTTCAAAAAATGATTCTCTTTTCTTTATTTTGACAGAAGGTCTCTGCTATACTAAAAGCTGTTTATGTCCAGCTGATACCATAATATTATTAAACTTTCCTAGTCAAACTCACTGCTGATGTGGATGTGCTAAATCAATTTTGTTGCTGCTTGAGAAAACAATACACTTTTTTTTTGGACATTATGAAAAAGAAATGCACACACTTCTTTCTATTAATTATCCATGAAAAACAAATATACATTTTCTGATATGCTTCTCTCTTCTGGAAGGCAAAGGCCTTTTCAAAATACCACTGGTGCCAAAGATTTTGTAAAAGTGAGGTTTTGGCAGCTGACATCTTAATAACAAGCCCTGCCTCTCCAGTCAGAGTACTTCCTGCTTAATCAAAGGCACTAACATTTATGCTCAGTAAGGGAGCATGTAAGCTGCCCAAGGGGGCTGGCTGATACTCTGACCAACAGGTATTACACTTCAAGGCCGGAGACTATCAAAAGAGGCAAGGGAATTCTTCCTGTCTTGCTGCAAAGAGTGAAGACTCACATGCTAGGGCTCGCAAACAGATGCTTTCAGGGAAATGCAATAATGTCCAACTCAGATACAATCAATTCACCTGCATTGGGGACAGATCTACTGAGAGGATCATGGCCTTCAAAGTACTTTAACAATGTTTTACTGCATGCATATATTTTTGCATTCATATATTCCAACAGTATTTTGAATGACTCTTCCAATTCTTTGGTGGATCTGTTTGACATTAAAATTCAATCTCTGTTGAGGATGCACACAAATGAAATTTATTACATAATGAATATGAAAGATAATAATATACAAACATATTCCTACAGTGTTTCTATCCTCAAAAGGGAGACTCAGATAAATATAGGGCAAGCTGGAAAATGTTTGCTGAATACTAAAAGTGACAAAATAATAAACTTCCTCCTCCTCTTTAGATAATTTGGCAATAGATGAAAATAGTTTTGGGGAGATGTTTTCTGTTATTAACACCAATCATTTGGGAGTTTTTTTAAATCAAAAAGATTTATTGGGTGCTCTAGTTGTTCATACTGCAAAGCAGGAAAACATTCTTTTCTTGGTTGGTTTCCACACTGCTCCACTGAATAAAAGTGCTAACACAACACAGGCAGGGAACACAGAAAAGATTAGTGCTGTTCTGCCAAAGTCTTCATTCACAAAGAGCACCCATATGCCTTCAGTCTGATTCATCTTTTGTTTTAGATTAAGATAAATTAACTAGGTGAAAAAGTAACATGAAGAAACCACTAACAGGACTAACTGCCATTCTTATCAGCCTCTTTGCACAGTCCTCTCATCTGCCCTTGTATCTTTGTAAATCTCAGTATTGCAAGATCTTTCATTAGGTCTTCATAGGCAGCAGTAATTTTGATTATGATGAATAATTTTATACTGTCATCAGATTTTATCATGTCTCCATTCCTGTCCTTTTCCTCATCATTTATAAAAATGTTAGGTGGCACAGATCAGAGGGAGAATTCATGCTCAACCTCTCTTTCTGCTCTGAAAACTGTCCATCCATTTCTTCTAGTTTTCTGGCTTTTAAGCAGTTATTAATTCACAAGATCACCTTCCTTTTTCATTCTGTGACTGTTTCATTTCTTTAAGAGCCTCTAGTGACAGACCTTGCCAAAGCTTTTTCAAAATTCACGTACACTAGCTCAATCAGACCATCTTTTTTGTTATACCTCTTGAGATTTTCAAAAGCTCTAATGCATTTTGTGAGGTATTACTTCTTTCTACAAAAGTTCTATAGACTCCTTGTCATTATATTAAGATTTATCTGTGTGTCTATTCATTTTATTCTTTGCTATCATTTCCACCAGTCTGACAGATATAAATATCAGCCTTTCTAACGTACAGTTCTCTAGAACATCCTTAGAACTTTTAAAAACAAATTGGCACCATTTTTGTCCCCTCCTATTTGTCTGGTATCAAGTTTGTTCTGACTAGAGGCTATACATCACTAACCTTTGCAATCCAGCAAATTCATATCTGAACTCCTTTAGAATCCCATCTTGTCCAGGCAAAGTCTTAACATTATTTTTGTCAGTTTATTCTAAGATATCTTCCATTGATGCGTCAATTTTGAGTCAGTTCTTCAAACTCATTTTCCATTAAAAAATGTAACCAATTTAGGAACATTCCCAACTTCCCTTATAACAAACACTAATACAGAGAATTCATGTAATTTTTTTGCTCTCACCTTATTCTCTTTGAGTAATCCTTCCATGCCTAAGTCAGCTATCAGGCTCATGGTTCTCTATGGCAGGCATCTGCTTCTGCTGTGTTTTTAAAAGTTTTTTTTTTTAATGGCTAGTTTATATGCTTTTAACAATTTTCTCATCAAAATCTTTTTTGGCTTTCCTTGCTATGAATTAACATTTAACTTCCTAGAGTTCATGTCCATTTCTACTTCTCTCGTCTTAGCAGTCTTTTAAAGATGTCTTTCTATTTCCAAGATCCTCCTTTCTTCTGTTCTTTTAGCATGGCCTTTTTTTTATTCTGGAAGATCCTCTTCAAGTCCTTTCAGATTTATGACTCTGAACCTAAAACATTTATTTGCAGTGTACATTAACAAAAAAAAAGAGTCTGTGTCGCCAAACAGTCTACATGCTGTGTGCAATGTTTTTACACTTTCAGAAGACTCCTGTTAATTAGCCTTTTCACATATAGGTAGCTTTGCTATCATGCTAATTTTGGCTTTTCCTCACTTACCATGATATTGAATCTGACTACATTGTCACAGGTGGTTGATAATTATGTCTTAAGCCAGTCCCTGTGGCTTAAGTCCCCTGTGGTCAGGATTAAATCAAGACCTGCTTTTCTCCTCACAGACAATTGCTCTGAGGAGTAGATCTAATAGTGTTTGAATATCTAGTCTGTTCATCATGATGATATAACCTTGATGAATCTAAAATGGACTAGTGAAGTTATAAACATTTGATATTATTCATGTATTTTCTTCTTTGCCTCTGTCAACTGACGAGATCTCCCAGGCATATGGGGGAAGCTCTCACCCTTTCCGGGAAATCAGCATGCCTGCGTGCCTCTCTGAAGTGCCTGCACACTAACACATGAGGCATGGGAAATAAATAGGAGGAATCAGGAATGTGTGCAGTCGCAGGGCTATAATCTTGCTAGAATCATGGAGACGTGGTGGGATGCCTCACATGGCTAGAGTGCTACAGTGGATGGATATAGGCTCTTTGGGAAGGACCGGCCAGGACAGCAAGGAGTCACCCTGTGTATGAGGGAGCAGCAGAAATGCATGGAGCTCTGCCTGGGGACAGGTCAGGGGCCAGCTAAGAGCTTGTGAGTCAGGATTAGCAGGCATGGTTGATGTTGTGGTAAGAAAGAAGTAGATGAGGTCTTCCTCTGACAACTGGAGGAAGCCTCACATTTGCAGGCCATGGTCCACATGGGGACTTTAACCATACCGGTATCTGCTGGAGGGACAACACAGCATGTACACAAGCACTCCAGGAAGTTCCTGGAGAGCATCAATGAAAACTGCCTGAGACAGGTGATTGAGGAGCCAACAAGGAGAGGTGTTCTGCTGGACTTTGCAGTTAAGAACAGGGAAGGACTCACTGGGGATGAGAAGGTCAGGGCAGCCTTGGCTGCAGTGACTATGAGATGGTGGATTTCAGGATCCTATGAGGAGGGAAGAGGTCAGAAAGCAGGATCACGACCCTGGACTTTAGGACAGCAGACTTTGGCTTCTTCACTGATCTACTTGGAAGAATCTCATGGAATGGGGTCCTAGAGGGAAGAGGGGTCCAAGAGAACTGGTTGATATTCAAGGATCACTTCCTCCAAACTCAAGAATGGTCCATCTCAAGGAGCACAAACTCAAGCAAAGGTGGCAGGAGGCCTGCATGGATGAAAAAGGAGCTCCTGGCAAAACTGAGACCTAAAAAGGAAGTGTACAGAAGGTGGAAGCAGGGACACGTAACCTGGGAGGAATATAGGGACATTGTCCGAGCATGCAGGAAAGAGGCTAGGAAACCCAAAGCCCATCTGTAATCACAAAGTGGAAATCATGCTTAACAAACCCGATTGATAGCCTCCTACAATAAAGTGACTGGCTTGGGAGATGAAGGAAGAGCAGTGGATGTTGTTTCCCTTGACTTTAGTAAGGCATTTGACACTGTCTCCCATAACATCCTCATAGACCAGCTGATGAAGTACAGACTACATAGGTGGTTGGTAAGGTGGACTGAAAACTGGCTGAACTGCTGGGCTCAGAGTATTGTGATCAGCTGCATGAAGTGCAGCTGGAGACCAGTCACTAATCATGTCCCCCAGGGGGTCAATACTGGGTCCAATACTGCTTAGCATCTTCATTAATGACCTGGATGGTGGGACACAGATCACCCTCTACAGGTTTTCAGATCATCTGGTGTATCAGCATCTTTTCCTGGGGCAGGAGTGGCTGATACACCAGTTGTGCTGCCATTCAGAGAGAACTCAACAGGCTGGAGAAATTGGCAGACAGGAGCCTCATGAAGTTCAGCAAAGGGAAATGACAAGTCCTGCACCTGGGCATGAATAACAGCATGTGCCAGTACAGACCAAGGTGTGACAGGCTGGAGAGCGGCGTTGCAGAAAAAGACCTGGGGGTCCTGGTGAACAAGAAGTTGCCCATGGGCCAGCAACGAGCTTTTGGAGCAAAGAAGGCCAACAGCATCCTGGGCTGCTATAGGAAGAGCATCACCAGCAGATCAAGGCTGGTAACCTTTCCCCTTTACTCAGCCTTGGTGAGACATATCTGGAGTGCTGTGTCTAGTTCTGGGCTTTGCAGTATAAGAAAGACATGGACATACTGGAGCAAGTCCAGAGAAGGGCCAGGAAGTTGATTAAGGCATTGGAGCATCTGACATAAAAGGAGGGGCTAAGAGAGCTGGGAGTGTTCATGCTGGAGAAGAGAAGGCTCGGGGGTATCTTATCAATGCTTATAAATACCTGATGGTAGACTGTAAAGAAGACAGAGCCAGACTCTTCTCAATGGTTCCCAGTGATAGGGCGAGAGGCAACAGACACAAATTTGAACACAAGCAAATCCATTTAAACATAAAAAAGAAGTTTTTACTGTAAGGGTAACTGAACACTGGAATAGTTGCCCAGAGAGGCTGTGGGGTCTGCATCATTGGAGATATTCAAAACCTGACTGGACATGGCCCTGAGCTCTAGCTGACTCTGTTTTGAGCAGGGAGGCTGGACTATGTGGTCTCCATGGGTGCCTTCCAACGTCAACCAATCTGTGGGTTTATGTGTGCTTACAGGAAAACTCAGGAAGGAGATGAACTACCAGCAGTGGATGAGGATTGACTCAGTGATAACCTGAGGGAACTTGACCCATACAAGTCCATAGGACCAGATGGGACCTAACAGGCTGTATCCAAGGATGCTCAGAGAGCTGACCAGTGATCGAGTGAAGTCATTCTCTGTCTTCTTGGAAAGGTCATGGAGACTGGGGGAGATCCTTGAAGTCTGGGAAAATGTAAATGGTAAAGGTAAATCAATCTTCAAAAAAGGCCAAAAAAGCCAATCTAAGAAATCACAGGCCCAACAGCCTCATTTCAGCCCCTGGAGAGATCATGGAGCTAGTTCTTGTAGAACATATTTTTGGGCACATGAAGGAGAAGGTGATTGGGAGCAGTCAGCATGAGTTTACCAAGTGTAAAGTATGCCTGATCAACCTGATTGCCTTTTTTTGATAAAATGACTGGATTTATGGACTGGAGAAGAACAGCGGATGACATTTACCTAGACTTTATCATGGCTTCACACAGTCTCCAAAAATATTCTTGTATATAAGTTGGAACACTAGGTCTGAAGGGGTGGACAATTAGACGGGCAAAACAGGTTGGATGGATGGGCTCAGAGGGTGGTCATAATCTACGTGGATATCTGTGACATGTGGCATGTCAGTGGCATGCCACAGGGACCCGTCCTGGGACCCGTCCTGTTTAACATCTTTATCTATGACCTGAAGGAAATGACAGACAGCACTTTCATCAAGTTTGCAGATGACAGTAAATTGTGGGGACCAGTCAACGCACTTGAGGGCAGGACTGCCATCCAGAGAGACCCAGACAGGCTGGAGGAATGGTTCAAAAGGAATCTTATGAAATTCAAAAAGGGCAAATGCAAAGTCCTGCCCTGGGGAAAAAAAGAGCCCCTACAATGACACAAGCTGGGGACAGAGGGGTCTGGGATCAGCTCTGTGGGGGACACCCTGGGCTCGTGGTGGGCAGCAAGTTGAACATGAGCCAGTGGTGTGCCCTGGCACCAAAGGCACCAACAGCACCTGGACTGCATGAACATGAGCACAGCCTGTAGATTAAGGGAAGGGATTATTCACCTCTACGCAGCACTCCTCAGACCACCTATAGAGTACTGCACTCAGTTTTGCTCCCCTCTCACCCCCAGTGCAGGAAAGATGGAGACAAGCTGAAGCAAGGTCAGCAGAGGGCCCTGAAGGTGGTTGGGGCTGGAGCACTTGCCCTGTGAGGAAAGGATGGGGGAGCTGGGTTTGCGTAGCCGAGGGAAGGGACGGCTTTTGGGGCACCAAACAGCTGCCCAGCACCTATGAGGAGATGGAACTGGGCTCCTCACAGAGAGGTATAGCAGAAGGGTGAAAGACAAGGTGGACAAGCTGAAATAAGAGAGGTTCCACGTGCGTATAAGGAGAAACATTTTCCCCGTGAGGACAGTCAGGTGGTGGAGCAGGTTGCCCTGAAAGGTTGTGAGATCTCTGTCCTTGGAGGTTTTTGAGACTCGACTCAACAAAGCGCAGAGCAGCCGGGATTGACCTGAGAGCTGGCCCTGCTTTTGGGTAGAGACGTCCTGAGGTCCTGTCATGCCTAGATGACTCTGTGACTCTGTGATGGGTAGGATCTCAGTCGCTGGCTCTCTACAGTCCTTGACAGAGCTTGGTTGCATGGATGGGCAGTCACACGCTGTCAGACTCTGTTCTGTCTGTTTCAGTATGGCATTTCTATCCAAAGGAATCCCATGGTACAACTTTGTAAATCACTTTATTTCATTTACTTTATTTGGTGCTTCTTGTAATATATTCAGAGTCTTTTCTAGTGAAAAAATCTATTCTGTCATTCCTATATAATTTGTGCACAGTTACTAGCATCCTTCTGAAATTCTGTCTTGTATCTGCTTTCTAGGATACCTACAAAGTCAATATACTTCTTTAATCCAGGCACCCCACCTCACCCATTTTAGCTTTCAGACTTCCTGTCCGAGTCTATCTCCTCAAAATAACCATGTTTAGGCACTAAAAATTAGTCTGTTTAGTTCAGAAGTGTCAAAATGCCTCACTGATATCCATGGAAGCTGCTGACTATGTGACTGGAAATAAATTCCTCAGGTGCTGAGCTAGAGACTTTAGGCAGAAGTTTGGCAGAATAAAGATGATAAAAAATAGAACATATAGAGCTTTTGTACACATTGCTTTGAACATAATCCCACCCTTCAAGCTAAGCTGCAAATCTGGCACACCATGAGCAATAAGGGGATGGGCTTTATAAACCACATTTCAAAACTAAACCCCGTAAACCTGGGTTTAAAGACACTATGAAGCCCTTTGTAGTTTCTAGCTTTAAAAAGTGTAATGCAGTGCTGCCTTCCAAAAAATGTTTCCTCATCCAGAAGTGGTAAGATTAGTAGATAATCGATAAATGTATTTATATATTTCTATATAGGAAAAGGTTCAATTTTATGACTTTGAAAATACATGCACAGTTGTAGCTATTATTTACACTTCGCTATCCATTTCTAGAGTATACAGTACTTAACAACAGTACTTGTTCATATAAAACTGGCCTTTACCAGTTACTTAGCAGTAACATGATATGGATGGAATGCCTGTAGGTAAAGTTTTGAGTGTATGGCTCTAGAAAAAGGTGATGATAAGAGCAGTCAATGTATTATGCCATTAACTTTCTAAATCAAATATATCACCCTGTGGCTGGCATGGGACAAAACATATATTTTTTGACCAAGACTTTTTATTTGTTTTCGTTTTATGAATTCCTTACACCATACCATTGTGTGGCCTGACAAATATTTACTGTGGGAATTCCAGCCTGCTGTGCTTTTGTCTTTGCTTTTGTCTTTGCTTATTTGTTCCTGCACACTGTGTGGAAGAATGCAGACTCACAGGAACTAATGAGGTAATTTGTAAACCTGTCAGCAAAGACAGAATTAATCTAGTGGTGGTCTGGTGAAGGGGGAGATGAGGGGCCTCATTTCACCCCTGCAGCACAATCCTTGTTTCTACATCAAGCAATACTTTTACATGCACAGGTAAACCTCAGAGCCAGATGTTCCTCCTCTGCAGAAATCCATGATTCCCCAAAAATATGCATCCACAGGAGGCCTGAAGTAACACCTGAATTCCCCTCTCCCCTAAATCCCTTGTGAAGCTTCCACATGTGCTGTGCGTATTTCCCTCTTTCCGCCTCTTTGCCAATAGTGCTATGCAGTGTGTAAACTCTGCAACAGATGTGATACTCTTCCATCAGAACTCCTATTCTTTCCCTGAATATTCACTGGGGACCCCCTGGGGTAGACTTCTTCAGGATAAAGGTGTGCCAAAGCCCATAAGGGCTTATTGCCATCTTATTTTTATTCTATATTATTCTTAGCAAGAATAACATGTATTTAAGAAGGTATTCAGCTATAAAGTGAGACTTAAATACTAATGCTTTGTGTATTTTATTTTCTTCAGAGGAACTGAGGAAAGCAGTCCATCATCTGTCTTTATGTCTGTTAGTTTGCTTCAGGGAGGTGAGAGGGACCCTCTACATCTGTTATTCTTCTTTGCCTTTCATGGGGGAGAAAGAAGCTTTGTTGGCTTTATCGCTGTTCTATTTTTCCTAATAGCATGCACCAGAGACACATCTTCTGGGTAGAAGGCTATGAAAATGAGTGGAAGTAGAAAGTTTATGAAAGGCAAAGGAGTTGGTTTTATACTAACCCATGAGGATAACCAGATGAGGATAGCTTCCCAATGGAAAGATAATCTTTGGAGGGAAAACTACTACATAAAACTTAGACCATTAGGGTGCTCAGATAATTCTCATCTTACTTGTATTAAAAGTTTCCAGGTAATTCATTGCCTGTTACGAGCAAGGCTAATCTATTTCTTTATTCTATTATTTGGCATGCACTATCAACATTTGGTTGCAACTACTGCTGATCCCCATTGGATACCTGATGACTCATCAGCCCTGTGCAGAACAAAATGCTGTCAGGATAGCTATAACTTTTTGTTTTGCAGTGTTCACAGGGCCCAGTGTGAACTGAATTTTGCTTGACCTTTGCTTGGCACAGTGATTAATGGTGCTCAGATTCCTTTTTTCTTGTGGTTCAACCACTATCTGTTTTAAATAAAGAGCACCAAAGACAGATGAATCTTTACAAATTGTTACAAGTTTGAGTGATACAAACACTGTACACTTGACTTTGCTGGTTTATTAACAGTTCTTAGAAAAAGGTTTAAATCCCTAGCCCTACGCCATATTCTCATTTTCTCAGTTCCTTGAAGACTGCCATAATAATAATGATTTAAAACAAATTGATCATTACAATTTAGTAAGGATCTTCATGGCTAGTTTATACTTTAGAAAGGAGAAAGCTGCAGAGTTGATCCTATGGAGAAAAAGTAAATGGGTTATGACTAAGGCAATGATATGATTTTGTCAAGAATAAATCTTATCAAGCAAATCAAGCATCCTATGACAGGACAGTGATTTCATGGGTAAAAAAGGAAGCAGTAGATGTCATATACATTAACTTTAATAAGGTTTTTTAGGGTAGAATCCAGAGAAAAGTAGCAAAAGCCTTCAAAAATCTAGAAACCATGGCCTTCAAGGAAGAACTGAACAAATTGAGCTTGCTTGGCACTAGGAAAAGAACATTGAACAAGATGCATGAGAAAAATATAAAAGTACATGAAAGGCTGATACAAAGAAGAAGGAACTAAACAGCTCTCCAAATTCTCTGTCAATAAGACAAGACATGGCTTAAATTGAAGCAGAGAAGAGTCCTGGCAGACATGAGGAAAACTGAGAAAAGCAGAGCTAGTTAAAGCCTGGGATGTACTACTGGATGGAGAAATGAGATCTCCTTCACTGGAGAGTTTCAAGGACAGGTCAGACAAGCAATGTGCAGGAGTGGTACATCTGTAGTCGATCCTGCTTTGCAAAGGACTGATGGAATAGATGATATCTTAAGACATCTCCTGGCCTTCTGATTCTATGATATGTATCTTTGGCTTTAGGTGCTGCAAATAGCCATCCAGCTGAACCCTTTTTAGCAGAATACGCTTTTCTTAAACAGTTTCGAGCTGATGAAAAATATCCTAAGAGTTTTTTCTTTCCTCCAGAGATGTTATTTCTTTACTGCTGCATGGTTGTGTATTGTTATTTTGCTTTTGTTTAACCCTCTTCTTGTTTTTCTGGGGTCAGGCTGCTTTTAAGTGAGGAATTGTCTCCTAAATATTTGTAAAGCTTTTAGAGGAAAATATTCTGTATAAAATTATGGCAGTTAGTAAAACTGGCAGCTTCACAAAGGAATTACAGGTACCTGTCTGGAGCTTCTGTTTCTGTGATTTCACTTAAAAGAAAGTTTCAGAGACCTTAGGAGTTCTACTTTTCACCCTGAAGAAGTCATGCAAGGGCTGTGGGAATAAAAGCTACCTCCATAGCCTCCCGTTAATTAGCTTCCACCGTGTTCTAAGGACAAGACATAGTACAGCTACTTTACTTATTCTGTTCATTATCTCTCTCCTGAGCTTGTAAAGCAATAGGATAATGATTTCATTTGTATGATAGTGATAAGTGCCCAGCAGGAGCAAGTCTGAGAGCATCAGCTTATTTCCCAAAAGCCATCCATTACTTAATCATGATGATTTAAACATTGGGATTCAGCTAAGTCAGATACAATATCCATATCATGCTGTTCTGTATGGAGTCTTTATTAGGCAATGCTTGCATTATTTGTACATAAAATTCTATTTATGTGCTTCTGATCCCTCCTTCTCCTGTATCATATTTCTATAAGCACTCTAAACATGGGCAAATATTGCAGAAGAATATCTATAAAAACTCATTTAATAAATTGTTCACTTTCCTTTTTATATGCTTTTGAAAGTGCATTGCACGACAGATTTTGTGCAAAAATTTTCGAAGAAAGTGCTATGTACCATCTCTGAACATGAGTTTGCAAACAGAGGTTTACACAAATATGTGTGCACACAGGAAACATACACATTCATCTTGAAACCCCTTTGTGGAGTTAATGGGCCTTTGAACAGGTAGAAGGGCAGGTAGAACAGATGTGATTTGGATTATCGATAACACAGTACACATAACTAATAATAAGACTGACAGACATAGCAATTAATTCAAAAGCCACTCAGAGGTTGAGGAAGCACTATGAAAAACCCACCTCTGGGCAATTCATAAACAGAAGAGGGAGAACAGATAACAGTCATTGTCCTCTGAAAGAAGTTTGCCTAACTCTCATACTGTACTTCTTTTCTACTTCACCCCTTCTCTTGTATCCCAGTTCCCTTAGCCACAGCAGAGACCCTATGTCCAGTGCATGGAAGTGGAAGGAGATGGTCCTGGCTAGAGCTTAAGTGGAGCTCATCCATGGTATGTGAGAAAGAATAAAGCCAGGAAAAAGCTCAAAGCTCAAGATTATATTACCGGATTAGGAGGACAGAACATGGATGGAGGATTGTATGAAGGCCAACAACATCTAAAAAGGAGACTGAGAAAGCAAAAAAGCATAGAAAGTGATCAAAAGGAATAAAAAGAGAATTTACTGATACATGAGGAAACTGATCGTGAGAAATATTTGAGGCTCATTCCAATATTATCAAAATAAAAAAGAATTCCATTCAAGTACAGATATAAACAGTGATACAGTAAGAGAGGCAAACAACATATCAAAGAATTATGAGTTAAAGCAATGGAGAAAAATATATGTAAAATCTAACTAGAAAAAGAGGTGACATTAAAGAATATAATAGAAAATTCACTTGTTCTTATAAGAAAAGAAATCAATAGTCATATTAAAACTTATAAATTGAAAAAAGTTACATTGCATAAGACCTGATTCTTCGAAAATGTATTCACGTAACGTAAGCAATTCCATTTTAATACATGGGAACACCTATGTGAGTGAAAACAGTCATGTCAGCAACACCTTAAAATATTAGTTATTTTAAGGGTGTTTACTCTGGCTTCTCTAACCCCTCGTATTTTAAGTTTTTTCTTACACTCATTCAGCTCCATCCGTATTAGCAGTAGTAGTAACATGAGTTGATGTGCTGTAATTAGTTAAGCTGTGTTAAATAACATTTGTCAGCACTTTTTGTGTACTGCTTACAGGTGGCAAAAGAGCTGCCAAGCTGAAGTTGTCCCCACAGCTTATTCTGTGACAAATGCCCAGAGCCACTAAGAAGAGGCCACTGCAATGCAAATGCCACTACCCACCAGCCAGCACCTTGGTGGCTGTCTCTGAGGCACAAAAAGCATGTCAGACTCTTCCCAGGCCTGTCTTTGGAAGAGAGATACCCCAGGACCTTCATGGAGAAATCGCTTGGGATACTCGTATCTGATTTCCTTGTGAAAGAGACCCATGAGACTTGCACATCTGGCCTTGAGAGCCTCTGTTGGTGCCTGGGAGCTGTCATTCTGTTGGTACATACACTCAACTAACCTCTGAAAGAGTGTCCAAGCTTGGACCCTTTCTCTAGCCCCAGTGTAGGAACTTCATCCTGTGTCCTCATGTTGACGCGTCACTGCCCATGGGGTTTTTTGCCATTGGACACTCTGCCCAGAGCCATCTTTCCCCCCTGCTCACGGCCTTGTGAAGAATAGCTCCCAAACTGGGGCAGGATGACCTTATTTCTCTCAGTCGCTTCAGCGTCAGTGTGCCTTGGGCTTTTGCTGCCTGCTTTGCTGAGATTGACATTAACAGAGACAAGTGACCACTGAAGCAATGTGTCCTCACAGCACCATATTAACAGAAAGAACAAATAGCCAGAAGGGTGGAGTTTTCAGAGTGGGTAAATGTAGTGTCTCTTCAGCCTCATTACTCCTTGCCCATGATATTGCACACTCCAGCTGGCTATGGGCAGGCAGCAAATATTGCCCAGCTTTTGCTCCTTTGAGATTAAGGGCCAATGTTGCCATCACTGAGCAGGCAGCCAGATGGCCTTTCTGACTCCCTCTCACTGCTCATACAAAACTACCATAGAGCAGAGAGAGCGGCATAAAGAGGAGAAAAATTGCCGCCAGCATCCACCAGAAGGTTCCTCACTAACTTGCTTCAGCACCTGCAACTTGTGCACAGTTATGTGGGGCATCACACCTGTTCAGCTCTTGTAGGCAGACTACCCAGCTCCCTTTCATCTACTTCTCATGCAGTGTCTTTTGGTACTCTTAAAACACTTTTGTCTCTTTTGGGGACTTTTGCCCCACCTGCCCTAATGGGGAGTGGAGAGAAAGGTGGTGAACAGAGTTCTGGTCACTTGCAATGTTTGGCAGAGATTTATGATGCTTCCTCTCATTTCTGCCATTATTCTGTGTGGGTAAAATCAATGATGCTTTCTCACTTGGCAGAAGCATCTCACACATGATACACAGGAATTATTGGCTCAGTGTACGTGATCTGAAATCTAACAGCTACACTTTTTTCCCCTTATTTCTCTGCATCACAGCTAGCTTTTCCCTAACTGGTTAATGTTATGCAGTTACAGTCAGAGCAGTTGTTCTCAGTTTGTACTTACCTTCAAAGTTAAATGCTACCTATTCTACTATGCATCTTCTATTTCAGATCTAAAATGGCTTGTAAGCCTTCTCTGTAATTTTTCAATCAATCCAGTAAAAGGTATCATTTTACCTTACAAATCTTGCCAGAGGACCATTCTGTGTCATTCATACAAAGAAAATGGTCTTTCCATCCAACTAGGTAAAATTAATTTTTCATTTCCATATCTCAAAATTATACCTTTTAAATAAAAAAGTAAATATAAAATTAGCTAAGATTCAGTAATGTTAGGCTAACTACAAATATACATGATACAGTTAACATCCCTGGCACCATGTGTCGCAGCCCGAAAGGAGTCGTTTAGGACGACCTCCCTCCCCTTGGGACCAACGACCAAGTTCGTGATGCCCTTGGACTGAATTAAGGTGAAACGAGTTCAGTTTTATGATTTATTAACACGAAGATAAGGCATGTGGTCGAATATGATAATTCAATGGTGATTACTTCAACTAGATAGACAAGTCCCATGCCACACGTTTCGAACAGATCTTACCAACATTCAAGAAAAGAGAGAGAAAAAGAGAGAAAGAGAGAGAAAAAGAGAGAAAAAGATATCACCACCCATGGATCCAGCGGCATCCCGTTGGTCCTCTTCCTTTGGGAGTCTCAGCAGTGGGGGGTCCCGTTTGGTGGTGGGTGGGTCCTCTTCACCTTCGGTGTAAGTTTTAGCGATGCACGTGCAGTAATTACAACTCGAGCAGGGTCTAACCCTAGGTTCCCGCTGAGAAGCTCGGAGCCAAATCAAGGCAATGACGTGCATGCAGTAGTTACAGCTCGAGTTGGGTACCTCCAAAGAGGGACCCCGAACAAAGAAATCCCTGGGCAATTATAGCTTTTTCAAATTAAGTTTCCCACCCCTCACGTGGTAGTTCAGACCAATAGTAATATTTAGGTCTGGGGTCTCCTGCTCCTTATTGGGTCTCATCACTGTCCCTAGGTAGGCTGTTTACCGTTGCGGTTTCTGCTGACAGATGTGTCTTCATTCTTCAGGTCCTGCCCTTATCTCTCAAAGCCCTGACAAAGAGGTGGTAATTCCAGCAATTAACACTGTTTCAGCAGTGCACAGGAATGCAAACTGCTTGTGACTCCCTTATCTTTCCAGCCTGCACCAGCTCTGGGGCCCTTTCTCACTGAACTAGGGAGTGCGGCCTAAGGCTTCAGCAAATTTAGCCACTCATGCTAAGCAAGTTTTATAGAAGTTGTGCTAAGCAGCAATAATTTACAGTCCAGGTCCCAAAGTCTCTGCCCGATCGTGGTCTGGTTCAGCGCAGGCTCGGTGTGTCCTGGGTGCTCGCAGGGAGACCATTTCGGGGGTCGCAGCAGCTCAGTCCTGTTTCCGCCGGGAACAGATGGCTTGTTCGGGGTTATGGTTTGCCTGCACCTTATGTACCAAGAAATGTTTTAGGCAAAAGTTCACTCATCTGTCTGCCACACCATGACATTACAGCATTGTAGTGACAGAGATTTCTGATTTTAGGAAGGTTATGATTAAACCTCAGTTCAACCAACACTGTGTTACCAGCTTGAGGAAAATGTATGGTGGAATAGAGATCCTGGTCAATACTCTGCTTAATGTCTTTTACCCCCGTTTTTAGGTGATTGTCCCTCTGTGACAGATAAGAAAATAGTAAGAAGGAAACAAAATTAATTGGGATTTTATACTTGTTCCATACTCCTAATTTCTAAAAATAAGTCCGGATTATTTATGCCACCAATTTCCCCTGCAGTTTCTCCTAAGAGATACTCGTAACTAAATGAACTGCCGAACTGATCACATGAAAAAGTCAATTTAGTACTGACCATTGCTATGCTTTTGCTGTGGCTCTCCATCAGGAAAAACTACATGGAGGCTTTATTAAATAGTGATGGACCTCTGTTTTTTAACAGATAACTACTACACCAGAAAACTTGTGAAATTCCTCACTTTGGTATCTTTCCAAGGTGAAATAATGACTATTCCCACATCACATCATTACTAATCACAGAATTTCTCCCCCTAATAGGATAACAGAATCTAACACCAAGAGAGCTTTGTTTTTCAAGGGTATCATCTTGTAAGCAATTAAGCATCTTTATTTCGTATGAAAGGCTACATTTGTTCATTTTAGAGTTTACTTTAAGAGGTTTAGTCCATACTTCATGATTGAACCAGCTACATCAGTGATTCCAACATTTTTCTAAAGGTAATGTTGCTTTTCCTGAACGGCATCAGATCTGGCTCTGGGAGTTCACAAGCCACATCTGCACACTAACTGAAATCACAGTGGAAAAATAATGCTATTACCTCCACTTGACCTGTAAGTCTTGCCTCACCTCGCGAGTTCTCCACTTAGTATTTCATTCACTTGCATCACCCACAGACTCTCCCACATCAAACCTTCCAGGTAGGACAGATGGAATATGGTCCATCCCCTCTGGTGCCTGACTACTGAGTCCCACCACCAGGCAGCACGTTGGGAAGTTTGTGCAGCGCTCAGAAGACAGATGAGGCAAAGCTATCTTGCCATGCCAGGGAGTTCTGGAGAGCTTTTGCTGAACTAATGCTAAATTCCCACTCTCCTGTCTGAACTCCCTTACCTGTTACTGTAGGTCCTTGGACACCTTGTGCTCCCAGTAAAGGCACTGCGGCAGAATCAGATTTTTCCACCATGCCTTGTTCTTCATTCTCCAAAATATAGCCTCCACGGTCTGTCTGAAGCTACCCTGAGCTCTTCTGGTAGCAGTAGGCTGTGCACGTTTTTGAGTCCACACATCCTCTGTTGGAGGAACAACAAAGAAGAAGGGGGTTCCCCTGTCTTGAATTTGAATAAGCTTGCCTAGAAAGTATAGACTTTTTGTCCAAGTTTACTCCTGCCATGGAATGAGGCTTGGGGCCCACAAAATGAGCAGTAGCTACTTGGGCATTGACTGCAGACACTTGACATGTAAAAGGAGGGTTAGTATTCTTAAACAATAGCCTGTACGAAATTGCCTTCCAGTGCAGATGGATCTGTTCTATAGCTAGATTTTTCACAGAATGGCAAACTCTAAAGAAAAGAGAAATACTGACAGCATCCTGTGCCATTTTCCTTTTATATTCTTGAGTAATACTGGACTTTAAGAGAGGTTTGCTGGTGTTAATCCCAGAAAATACTTTGACAGTAATATGGTGAAATGTTTGAATAGAATAAGAAAGGCCGAAAAGGAAATATGTGATAATGATTTCACTGAGTATATTATACAAGTCTCAATTCCCTTCATTACTGTGACATTGGTACCAGCTTCTGAAACTTGGGTGGTGCTTAACAGAAATGTAAAAAACATAATGGTAACTCTGAAGAATTTCAGTATAGAAATAGTCTGTGGGAAATGAGGCATTTCTGTTGCCCCAGGTTAACACAGAAACATAAACAAATATAGAACAGAGTGTGTTATCTGCAGTCTACCAATGTGCTAAGTGTAAGTAAGGATATAATTTTTAATTACTTCACCAGATTAACTGCATTTGTAGTCTAATTTTTTAGGTGTAGGATCTGAAGCCATTGTTGCTATCAACATGTAAGGAAAAATACAAAGCACTGTGACCTGAAATAATTTAAAACCTGTTTGCTTGATTGTGAAAGGAATGAGAAAACATCAAGAAGACTGCTCTTTGAAAAAGGTTTTTGTAATACCAAGGGAAGTAAGATGCAGGTGACACTGTCTGCTGTTAAATACTATCTCACCTGCATTACCTACATTAACTTCCTGCTGTTTGTTCAAACTTGGCCTGCAATGCTGGTGGTCTACAGGCATATCTATGGTCTGCTGAAATTGTTAGAGAAAGGTTCATGCTAAGAGATTCGAAAGCCCTTCTCACTCAAAAGGTCTAAGTGTCTGATCCTTTTCCACTGCTGTGTTTGAACGAGATACTGTGCACCTTAGCTCTGCCTTTAAACCTCTGCTCTAGTTTCCCAGGAAGAAAGGAAAAGTGCAGATGATGGAAAGGAACAGCAGGGAACTCCAGCAGTCTGCCAGTGTGGATGCCTGAGGGGACATAGTAGTGCTATAAGCCCACAAAGACACTTACTTACCTTGCACTCTGGATATAATATGCATATCTTTCCTTGACTTCAGTGACTTGACTTTGGATAGAGCCCTTAGTCTCTTAACTACTGCTACACTTAAAAGAATCTGGGATAATTATAATTCATACTATTGATGACAAAGGTTTAGTATAGCTTAAACTCATGGAAAGCAAGATTGGTTCATAAGTTATCCTCAGAAAACCATAGTCACCCCAACACCAGCACTGATCCAAGGTATCAAATAAAAAATCAGTGATCTGTATTTGCTGCTGTTTTTTCAATAGCTGCAAAGCTCACTGTGACAGGACAACTAGATAAAACTGCAGACGGGCCTTTAAGAAATTAGTTTAAGAATGACTGTGACTTGAGCAAGTTCTAAAATGGCCAGAGGTGCTAATATTTGGATTCAAAATGTGTGAAAGTGCTACTTTCTCTGTTGATATAAAGAGTAATCATGTAATATACCAGCCTATTTTCTTCCTCTGTCTTTCACACTTTCACCAAAGAGCTCACAGAAAAGTCATTAGAGATTGATAGATCTCTAAGTTCTTACATGACCTCCATCTCCATGAAATCCAAGTGCTTAATTGCCACCTGTAAATTAAGATATATTGGTGTAGGGGCAGAAAATGCTTGAGATTTTTTTTAATAGAATCTTAGAAATGCAGTTTTCTATTCACCTTTATGATGTAAGAATAGCTTTTATCAGGGATATCACAAACAATTCCTTCATGCAGTTTTGCTAAAGGTACCCACTGTCCCAGTCTAGCTTTTTTTTTTTTTTTTTTTTTGCTAACTTTTTTCCTGAAATCCAAGTTTAAATGCATGTGTTTAAAGCTGAAGAAAATTTGTGGATAAAACTTCTGAATTCGCCGCTGAGTCACACGAAATGGAGACTACTGTCATGACAGTGCACTGCAGCCTGGGTTTTGAGCAAGACTCTCTGTGAGGTAAATATTGACAGAATTACTGTGCCCCTCAGACAAAGCTATTACATCAAATCCTAACATCATCATTTTTCAAGGTAAGGGAGATTAAGAACTGACATTTCAAAACCAAGTCAAAGAACCTACTGATTAAACACTAATCCAAACTGTCCCTTCTCTGCTATCATCAAGGAGGACAGATAGCTATATTAAAGGGGGAGTATAATTCTGTTGATGGATTTGCTGAGTCCTTACAAATTTCTCAAGGTTATGACATTATAGTTTGCAGTGAAACTTGGAAGTCTAGCTTTGGGTTGCTCCAGCATGAGAACAGATAATACTAGATACTCCATTTTAGTGATAGCTATTTAGCTCTGTACATGTAGATCACATACTTTCTCATAAATTTCAGAGTTCAATTATAACACCCCTTTACAGATCTGTTCAAGGAAATCTTGAAAAGCAGCTTTTAACCACTTTTAGTCTGACTAAACTAGCAATATTAATAGTCTCTCTTCTCTTAAAGGTAGGATGCAGCCCTCTGATATAGGAGCATACTCTGACAGATGCATCAATGCACCTAGTTGTTTCAGCTGTATTACAACAAAATTATTATGGTCAGCTTTCTAGTACTATTATTCTAGGGACTAATTATGCAAATAGTAAGGTTTGGAAAACAGGATGCTAAAATAATTCTCTGGCTTCATATCCATGTTATTTGTCATTAAAAGCTCCACAATTGCTTTCTATTAAATGCATTTGTGCATTATGGTGTTTTAAAAGAGAAATACAGATTTGTTGCAAAGTCGGTCCTACTGCAGTGCACAGTTGCCCCCTGCACCGCATTTTAGTAATATCCTTGGCAGGAATCTTACACTACCTGGAGGCTTAGAATAGATTAACAGCTATAAAACTAAACAGACATTAGAATAATGTCAGGTCAAAATATTTAAAACAGTACTTAGCAAAAAAGAAAAAAGAAAAGAAAAAAAAAGAAAAAGAATATAATTGTGTAGCAGAAAAGTCCTTGATTTGATTTAATTCAACTCACTGCACTTACTTACATTTTTCCAATAATATATATATATATATATAGATCTTAACTAAAACCAGAAACCATGGAAATACCAAGAGGTGTTTGAAATATTACCCTCAAAGACAGTGTTCATGATTTCTTATTCTTATTGCAGGTCTACTGTTGGAGCAATTGCCCAGGGACTAGGACTGAGCTTCCCCCTCAGCCTTGGAGTGTTTACATCCAAATGACCTACCTTTCTATACAGTATACTAAACACAGGGCTTTGAGAATGGTAGGACAGGGATGTAAAAGTACACAGAACATATCATTTACCCCTTCTTGCTCCTGCTTTTCCACTTTACATGAATAGATCAGGAGTTCACCAGTCCAGAGATTGAAAAAGAGAACGTGTGTATAAATAGCATACTCTATTTTTAGAGCACTCCTGGGGGCTTATACAATATGGATTGCATGCCTGTGTGTTTACTTTTACAATAAACAATTAATGAATAAATTGCTGTAATAATTTTAAGACTACTAATTGGAGCCACATTTTACTGTCTTCCAGACAAAATCCCTAACCATGAGGCTACACAGCCCTGCTCCTGCTCTTATTTTCTCACTAGTGAGTGTGAGGCTACTCCACACCAAGTGGCATATCAGCAGCATCTACCTGGGCTGGTCAGGCAGTGAGATGGGTCTTTCTCCATTCTAGGATGCTATTGGGGCTGAATTTTATTTCCCCTCTCCAAAGACTCAAGATGACATTGAACCCAGTGTTCCTATATACTGGACAAGTGCTCTAACCACCCCTACCTCATCCAACTGCTTGGTCCTGAAAGTGTGTGTGAAAGCATGCTGCAACGTATCTGAGACATCTGTGCAGGACATCTGATGCACATGGCACAAGGCCTCGATGACACTCTTGTCCACTTAGACTAGCAGCTGGCAGCCAGATGAGATACCCTAGAGCATCTCAACTGGCACCGGTGCCTGTGTGTGGGGAACTGAGTCACATCCCTAGCTCCAGCATAGATGCCTACATGTAGGCACCTAAATTTAGGTATCTTAATTGAAATTTGAATTCTACCCTTTCTGAGATACTGTAGTCTTCACTATAGGTGCCTTCATAAGAACAGGAAGTAAATTATCCCCCAAAGGTATGATTTTCATTAAAATTGGTCTGCTTCCCATGATATTACAGAGTCCCTTCTCCATTACCAAATTTGACTTTGGGGAAAAGGGAAGAAGGTACAGTACAACCAGTACTTTCCCCACTAGATTTTTTTACACTTCCTCAAAATATTTGTTCTTCCTTTTTACATCCTTGATATTCACCAAATACCTGATAAAAAAAGCCCCACCGCCTTCTTTCTCATTTTTATCTTTCTGGATGAGTACACATCTAAGATCTTCTGAGCCAATCCCAAGCAGTAGCCCAAATACAAAATGCTGCAGAATAGAAAATGCATGTATGCAGTCACCATTTCCCTTACTACTGAGTTTGATAACAGCCTACACCAGTCTGCCTGTTAATGGAAGGAGTTAGAGAATACGATAGCAGGTTAAAGTCACTGAAGCAGCCAGATAGGCAGGAAGGTAGCTACTTAAACTGATATCCAACTTGGACCTAAAGCTGAACATACCTATTTGAAAAATATGAAGATTTATTTCATCAATAATGAATCTAACATCCCCTTCTGCATTCAACCAGAGCTTTGCTACTGCTTGAGAAATACTATAGGGATGAGATCATTGATTGTCACAAGTCCTGAAGGGAAACCATCTCTGAATAGCTTTGGCTGCAAAATTTCTTTAAACTGTTCCTGCCTTGCCTTCTCACTTCCACCTGTGCACCACTACTTCAAATAATTTTTACCATCCCACTGATGATTGCACTGACATAACTAAGGGAGCAGCAAACTGAGGCAGAAATCAGAAACTGGAAGGGTCACCTCTTCAAAAGGTTTTACTAACATTTTAATGCAGAACTCTACCCCAAGATCTCAGGTTTCTTACTGAGCTACAAATAAAATTGCAACTGTGGCAAGCCTGTTCCCTTGAGGTATTCCCAGATCAAGGCTGATTCAGGAAGAAGAGTGACACCTGCTGATCTCCTTCTACATCACTGTGGGTTTTTACCATAGAGATCTCCCATTTGAGCCATAACCAGATGTAATCCTTTCTTCGGTTGTGCGATACAATGATATCAGTGTCTGAGGCGGCGTGTCTAACAAGGAATCTCTGGCTTGAGAAAAACAGCTAGATGTGATGTCAACTTTGTTATTATTCACATCTGTCAGTTTTATCTCAATCTGTGAGTGATCGTCTTGTTTTTTTCCCAATTGCAAAATTCAAGAATTCCGCTTTTGCCATGCAACACATTCCACCCAAAACACAGATAAAGTGCAAGATTATCAACTGCTCTGCCCGGACAACAGAGGAGATAAAAGCAGCACTGCTATTTCTTCCATGTTACATTTCTTGGCTCCCTTGCATTTCAAAAAATAAGAAAGACTCTGCCTATCAATGAAGTGGGTAGTGAAAGGTCATTCTGTCTTTGTAAAGAATGAATCCATACCCCTGTATTATCCAGTGCATGAGATGAACCAAAGATACATAAACGGCCATTCATAGCGAGGTGTGGGTTCATACTGTATAGAGGTTTTTTTAGATTGTTTTCTTAAAGAGCCTTCTAGCATGAGCCAAGGCAAAGATAAGAGATAGATAAAATGAATACATAATATGTGGCTCAGTGGAAAAAAACCCCAAAAAACAGCCAGGCGTATGCTCTGCCTACAGAGCGCTTCTCAGAAAGACCTGCTTGTTTAGGGCTCAGCTAAGATCACTAGCAATGGCTACAGTACTCTTGGGTGGCAATTAAAGATAGCTGGAATTTATAACAATGATTACACTTTAATATTTAGAGGTTAGTGTACAGTATATGAAATAGCTTTTGGAAGAGGAAGACTCATTTGTTTCTCCTTCAAACTTAACTTTGTCAACAGCTCATCTCTTAACTATATAACTGCTCTTAAAGGGGGTTGCTGTAGTTTAGTTCCAACAATGGATATGAGTGAATACATGGAAAATATTCAGTTCTACAGTGGTGTCTGTTCTGTGCCCCTTTCTTCGGCCACAGAGAAGGGCCAAGACTGAATGGTGCCTTTACATTGGCTAGCACTTCCCAGGGGAGCACTAACAGGAACCAGTTTTGTCATCTTCCTTTAAACAGAAGCGGTACGCAAGCTTGTCAAATAACCCTGTAATGTATGGGGGTACAGCTCCCCTGACTTCTGAGAAATTGCATCTCTGCACTAGAGGTGAATTTGGCCTGTATTTTCAGGTTTGCCCAGAGTGCAACAGCTTCTACGTTTTGCTCCATAATTTTATCCCATTTAACTGGAGTTGTAGGAGAGGTGGTACTGGAGGGACATCAAGCTCATCTCAAATGGGTAGAAAACACAGTAGCTAGTGTGCCGAAGCCATCCCTTCTCCTCTTGTCCTCCAAATGCTGTAATTGCCATCCACCCTCCCACACTGAGTATGCATGACTGTGACTGTAAATGGCTCAAGTGGACTATAAAAGTAGGTCAAAAAAGGATGCCTGAGCATTACCTCAAGATTAATCATGACTGGCCTGCCAGTACTGCCTGAGGTTGCAACAGTAGCTTCCAACCCTTTTCTCCAGAAAATTTCTTTGAAGGAAGAGCTCCTCATCCCCAGGGGCTACATTTCCTGCAGGAGGAGTTGCACACTTTGAATAGCTAATGTTATTGTCTAGCACAATTATAACTATCCCTCCTCCAAAAAAAGGCATCTTTCAACAAAGTAATAATCTATATTGTTTTCTTTATCTTTTGAAAGTTTTATTTTTTTATGGAGGGAAACGGCAAGGGGAGAAATAGGACACACTGTGTATTTTCTGCTGAGCCACACCTGTAATGTACTCTGTGGGATCCTGTTACTCTAGGCAGCCACTCAGGATTAAAGAGTTGCAGCTTGTCACCTTTAATTGCCATATCTTAAAATAGTTTTTAAAGCTTTGAACATTAAGGGATTTAAATCTCTTTAATGATCCTGGATTTCAGTCTCTCAAGGTTCATACTGAGGCCAGCCCCTTATAATAAATAGAATGTGGACAAGAAAAGTAATAACATAAATTAATGGCACGTATTGTAGAAATGGTGTGAAACAGTTGAAATAAGATCTCTGTGAGCCTTGAATTTCCAAAATGGCTACAATAGTAAGTGAGGGAGGAAGGAGAGAAAATTTCTCTTCCTTCACTGAGCTGAGGTGAAGTTATTTATTACTCTCTGAGGAAAAGATTTGATATCATTCAATACAGATAGATCTAGATGTGTGAGATCAAATCCACACAAAGAAGGACCCAGTCCAGCAATCAGATTTCCATAGGCTGACATAAAGCAGTGTGAAAACCATTGTACTGCTGTACCCAATAAAAAGTAACTCCTGAGGATGTGAGAGTATCAACAGAGGCTAAATGTTTTAAAGATATTCAGGTAGACTATGCAATGTGAACCAGCTGAGCAAATGTGGTAACTATTTTCTCCCAAATAGCCTTAATAACCATGTAATTTCCAAAAGTCTATGGGTACCTAAGAAACGTGTATACACGTAAGTATGTTATTGGAAAACTGGTCATTTTAGCTAACTCCAACATTTTCCTTCCAAATCCTTTGTAAACTATAAGGAAAATCCAAAATGTTTATGTGTCTAAGTTTGCTCAATATGCAGGTATTTGAAACAGTAAAAAGTTCTTATGTAGACACTTTGTACCACTAATAAATGACTTGAAATAATAAAAAGTTGATTGAACTATTTAAAAAAAAAATTCCCTCTGAGATTCCTCAAGTTGGCAGAGTTATGCTGCAGCCTCTCCGATTCCATTTTTATTAAAATAAGTATGTCTCCAAGCAACATCTTTCAGGCCTACCCAAAGTCTCTCAGTAGCAATTAGCACTTTTTATTGGGTCATTCCCTGGAGGACCAAGATGGCCAGATCTCTACAGATATCCCATTTGAGAGAAAAGCTAAGAAAGAGAAGGAAACTACAAGGAGCACTGGATCCTAGAAGGGTATGTTGTTTTATCAATTTTTATAAATCTTAGTTTTAGACCTGAATTCATAAGGTTCCATCCACCTCAAGTGCGGTTTGTTGCTTTATATGTGCTCTGGGTATGTCACAGAGCCTTGTTCAAATTAGCCTTTCATTTAATTATATTTCAGCTGTAAACATTTAACAGTAAATAAGGCCTTTCTTGCTGACTCTTTTCAAATGAAGGTCTGTCACTTGAAGACAGTATCAGGCAGGTGCAGGCCTCTCTCCATTTTAAGAACTGAATAAATTTATTTGAATTCAGTGTGACCGAGCACCTGGGTTCACTATAAAACAAGGGCAGGCCTTGCTATTTAAGGCAAAATGCAGATTTCTATCGATTCCATAATGCAGAAAAGAGTAAAAAGGACCGAAATGGATGTTTCAAATGAGAGTCAAGAAAGGCCCTATTTCCAGCTAGAGATATGGTTAAAACCAACAGCTAACTTTCATCCTTCTTTTCCAAAGCTGGCATCTTTCATCAACATTCACATCTCTTTCACTTTACTGTGCTTCACTTCACTACTCATCTGCCAGTATATTGCACCTGTGCCATAAGAAGAGTTTTATTCATTTAGATTTCCTAAGGAAAAAAAAAAATCCTGTCTCAGAAATACTCATCCACAAGCTTAACAACACAGGTACACACAGCTGGAGAAAATGAGATGCAACTTGGACTTCAGTGCACCTGGTCTTAAAGGAAGAAGCTCTTTTCCATAAGACATTTCTGTATGACTGTTACAGAATCAAAAAGCCTGTAGTCTATCTTGCATAAGGATTTTTTTAGTATCCAAGATAAAGTCTTATTTTGCAAACTATGTTTATTTTATTTTATTATAATCCTACTGCAGACAATACTGGCGTAGAATTTTTAATGAAGGTCTACTTTAATAGTTTTTCCTAGATTTTGGTGTCTGCTCTAAGTTGATTTCCATTAGTTTGACACTATTATTGTTTTGCCTTGTACCTGAATGTGTGGAACTGAATGTAGGGATTTATAATTACTCTTGTAAATTTGTATGGTATACAAGTACCAAGAATTTCTCACAAGAAATGCTAATGCTTTGAGTAGCAAATTTATTCTTGGTAATGTAAAAAATGCCTTCTCATTCCATTTGAATTTCTCTAAAGAATAAACAGCCTTTTTCTGTTTATGTTCTAAAGCTAAAAGATATATGTCACTTCTAATTACCATAATTTTCCTGTACAAAATCTGTCACAGCTGATCACCTCTTCAAACTTTTGAAAACTTCAGATTCAAAAATAAAATTCACCCAATTCCACACTACTTAAACACAAGCTATAATTGTCAAGTTGCTATCGTTTCCTATAACCATACAACCCCCAGATTTTATGCATGTTTCTTTTTAACAGACCCCCTCCCCCTCAATTCTGAAAGGCATTGTCCATAGGAAACCAAAGACTTCTCTGTTTGAGGAAGTCCATCTGTTAGGTATTAAATTATTTAACTGGCCCCTTTTCTCAGACTCTGTCTATTTAGCACCAGGAGCAGCACCTGGTGTTCATATGAACCAAGTTTATAGTTGGGTGTGATGAAGTCAAGGATTCTCTCTAACGCTGTATTGCTACCAGATCAAGGTCATACACTGAATCAATACTCCAACAATAGGCTCCAAATACAGCAATCCCAAGCTAGAGACTTCTTCCCTGACCTTTGCAACTTCTGAATGAATGACATAAGATAAATAGGCTAGACAAAAGTCCTGAGCAAAAGGAAAGGAAACCACAGCAAATAGGGATGATTTAAAAGGTTTTGCCTTCTGGCCATGTGTTGTAATATGTTTACTTCAGCAGTCTGAGCATGTACTCTATTAACAACTGAAAAATAATATTTCTTATTCAAAATGAATAGACACAGAAGTAGACTTTTGAAGGCTGTATGGAGAACAGCCAGATACAAAACTGCAGGACCTCAATCTTGTAAAAGAAAGCTTGAGAAACAGGAAATACTCCAAAAACAGCCTTGGAAAAATTTTGAAAATTCCACAAGCAACAAAAAATTCTTGACTACAGATCAGATAGGATTAGTGTGGCAAGAAACTTCATCAAGCAAGTATGAAAGGGAAGTTTCATTTTCTGGACCCTAAAGCTAAGAAAAAGGGAAGCTATATAGAAAAGATTGAAATGTAATAAATGCATAGAGAAAAGCAGGAGGAAATGACCAAGTGAAGGGATAAAGCATACAGAGGAATGAATATAGCTGAGACTCAGCCAAGCAATAAAATTAGAAATGAACAGGTGACTTCGGGGAAATCAGATTTATTTGGCTACCAAGCCTCAAAGAAGGATAACTGAAGATAACGGGAAAAGAATCCTAACCTAAACTGAAAGTTCTTTCTAATGTTTCCCTACAAAATCACTGCCAAGCTTTCTTTGAGTAGCCCCAACATCACAACTGCTTTCTTGCCAGCCTCATAAGAGACCAACGTACCCATAGTCCAGCATGATGTTTCAAACCAAAATGTATTACCAGGGTACATGCAAGAATCTGAAGCTAAGAGCAGGGAAAATTCCACCAGATGAGAAGCCAGAAACAAGTTGTAAGGGACAGATGATACCCAGAGCTTTGGGACAAAGGCCACAGTCCTCAACTACAGATCTGCTAAATAGTAACTATAGGTGCTGCCACCTTGCATGGGCTACGAGCAGCTCTGGAGCCTGGGCAGGCTATACCTGTGTTTGCCTCAGCCCTCCAGTCACTAACATGCCTTGACAGGGGGGACCCTAGCAGAAGAGATGTTATCTTCAAGACCAATAACAAAGGGAAATCCTTTTGAAAGGCAAGTCTCCTTTCTCCATTAAAAATACCTAACAGGAGAGAAATTCTTAACTTTCTATTTCCCACAAACTGACTTTCAAGGCCTGTAATATGACCTCATTGCATATTAGGGAATGGGTTCCCATGTCTCTGGTCTAAACCTTCAGCTTTAACAGGGTGTTATGGGCAGGATATTGGAGATCAAAAGCCAAATGCCTTGAACGTACAGGCCATATTGTGAGTGGTTTACAGTCCTCCATGCACACATGTAGGCCCGTGCTGTACCCTGGGCCTTCTGATTTCACAAGATGATCCTGTCTTAGCCTCTCCCACTACTGCTGAAACCTTTCAGCTCCAATAAAATCTATTTGATCCACTCTGAATCTTCTTCCTGAATTTAGTGATCCCTCAAGTCATCAACAGAAAGCTGCTGACATCCTTTCAAGCCTGGTCCTGCTCCAAACCTCTTCTGGAAAACATAAGCATAGCACTGTCTTTTTCTTGACAGGAGGCTAGATGAATGGTAATAGGCAAATGTCTCTCACTGCAATGTTTTCTGGCTTCCCCATCATCAGTCTCACATGAAGACTCCAGAGGCACTGATGAGGCCTTCTTGTTTGTTCTGTGGTGGGCAGAAACTGATCCCCACAGCTCTGTCTGCAATCAGAAATATCCTGAGGCCCTTCGGAAGTTTTACTTCAAGTAGCTTTTCTGAAAAGCAAATCCTCAGACAACTACAATAGGCTTCTGCAAGAAAAGAGGCTTGTCCTTTCAGTAGCATTTTTATCTCCTAACTAAATACCTTAGCAGTACTCTTTGGAGCAGGAAATCTCTATATGCTTGTGCAGCATCTGCCATAATGATTGTCTCCAAGGTGCAAATACTATAATGTACAATAATACTACCTGATCTTTCACTGGGAACAAAGTTATTTACTCCTTGATGTAGTTATATAGGAATATAGCTTTTCAAAAGTCCCAGAGCCATTTCAAAACCTTTCAGGGTGCATGTCTGTAATTTGGAGTATGTGAGCCACAAAAGAATCTTAAATGGAACCTGCCCTCTAGGAAGAGATGTCAGGTTGACTCAAAAAGTAACACTGAGACTCATATAAAAACAGAGTTTACACAGCTCAGTGCAGAACTCATTTCCTGGCAGTAAGTCTGACATAAGAGTTATGTTAGAACATACTTTTCTGTGCTATGCTAGAACAACCAGGCTTGATCACTATTCTATGCATCTGTCGCAGCTGTTGATTCAACTTTGTAATGTTTTACGTTTCCTTCACCAAGGAACCATGCGTAGGGCCGCTCTAATGCCTCAGAAGTTTAGTGTGCTTTTCCAAGAAGCTGCTGCAGAAGGGCAGCTGTCTAGTAAAGGTTCCAGGACACTCTATAGAGGAACAAGGAACATTAGCAGAAGTGCCCTTGAACGTTTGTGAGCAGTTAAAGGAACTTTGTAAAGCTTCTACAAAAAGCAGATGTAGCTACTGCTTGCACAAGTTCAGTAGAATATGCTCTGAAGATACACCTAGAGTCCAGAAGAGGGCTGTAAAATAGTTGTTTCCCAAAATACACAATATACTTACATTCCTTTAAAAGGCCCAGAACAGATAAACTCTGTCTCTGTTAACTAATGAGAACAGTAACACGTATGGCTTCCCGTGGGTCTTTAAGACAGGATTCCTCTTCTCTAACATCAGCAATTTAAAAATCAGGCACATTGTCTAAAACCAATATTTAGATTTGCTATAAAGTCAGCAAATGAAGAGAGAGGCACCTCAGGATAGTGATACATCCCTTTTAAAGATAGCTAACTGGGACAGGCAAAATTAATCTTTCTCTGCAGCTTCCCTTAGAGTGTCTATAGGACTCAAATCTGGTATTCAGCCAGCTTGAACTCCATTCATAACTTCTACAAGTTTGAAGTCAAGTGAGGCAATTTCTACTCTCTCTTGGTACTGACAGGAAGGTCAAAAGAGTTTGGAAGCAAAGAATCTGTAATGCACTAAAGACAAGATAACGAGAGCTACTTTTTTGTTATATAAAAAGGAGGGAATTCTGAGATACACATATGTCCATCTGGTACTGTTGCATCCTTTCTCTTCACTATCCCCACAGCTTGCTCCACACAGCAATTTTTGCAGGAGTTTCTTCAGGCTGTAACAAACGATGCATCAGCTGACACCAGACCTGAGAGATGTATTGCTCTGTCTCAGACTATTACAACCTACCTCTTGTTTACACCTGCTAGCACTCTCCTTATGCTTGCAAGCAGTTGCTGTGGTTTCAAGAACTAATTATGAATAGGTGACAGGCAATTGATCTATCTTCTGAGAATGGCCTTAACCTCATCAGTAGAGTCAGGACACCTGGGCATTTTACAAGCAGCAAGCTGCATGGAAAATGGCTGGGATAAAGCAATTCAGACAGAGTTGGAGCTAAAGGAGTAGACAAATAGGAAAGGATCATGGTGTTGAGAATGCAACAGGAATGGATTCACATGGATTTTATTTGCTGTATCTACTATGTCATGGTAGCTTGGCTGCCCAAATAGCTTGGTTGGGTGCAGAGTCCATGTGTACACTCACGTTCTGAGCTCAGAGGGGAGCATGCCAACTGGCTGAACTCCTGGGGAGCACAGGCAGAGGTAACAGGGCAGGAAGGCCAGGTCCTGGTGCACACTCACACTCTGCCTGTTGGAGGCTTTATGGATACAGAGTGACTTGGCTCTGAGAACTTGACCCTGAACCTGAGCAAAACTACCTGCAACTATATATATAAATAACAGGACTGGAGAAAAAAATAGGCCAGTTCCTCTCAGAACTGGAGATACCGCTATAAGCCAGTATCTTCCTGCCAACTATATGCAGTGTTTTCATTTTTGACTAGCAGTTATTTGTGTAATATCACATGCATGTTTTAAATTCTTTCTTCTTACAATTTATGGAATGAGCTACCTATAAATAGTTTTCTACTATTTGACCACCTCCAAATATACCATTACACACACACAAAGATAAACACACAGATTATGTCAATCTCTTATTTTAAATGAACTACTGAGTTCATTTAAATAACTAGATTAGGACTCTACATTCCTCTAAATTTAAGTACTTTTTGTAGGCTCCATGTTTAGCATGCCATCTTAGATCAGAATTCTTAATGCTGTTTGAATGATATTGGTACTTACTTCTTTTCTCCGGTTCTTCCCTTTTGCTTTTAAGAAAAAAAAAAAAAAGATAGCAAAGTAGGATGAAATGGTCAATTCTTTGCTTAGGGGGTTTTGTACTTCAGGGCTTCTTTTTATTCCAAAATGCTATGACTCACTAGGCTTTTGCTTCTTGCCCCAGATAAATCCCTCCTATGGGAACAACTATCAGAAAACCCTAGCTGTATCTGCCTTGAAAAGCAAGCTACAGCTTCGGGAATACATGCAAGCATGCCATTCTCACGACCTGAGAACTTTCCAGCCACTCTGTTGGGTGTTTGTCAAACCTGACCATGGGTCCACTGCATCCCCAACAGTCTGAGGGAGGGGCTGAGCTCAGAATAGCCACTGAGGAGCTAGACTGCAGCATGCTTAACCTGTGCAGGTCTCATCTACTCATCGCCCATAAAGGAGAATCTGGTGTTACATTCAACCTCTCATATCCTTGAGAATGTTTCAGACATAAACCTAAACTTCTGCATTCATGAATGATTCCAAGTAGTGATGTGTTTGGGACATATGTGGACTTGAGAAAAGGCTTAGTCTTAAGAGAGTTCATTGACAATGTTAAATATTGTCACCTCCACCTCCCTTTTGGTTTCTGCAGGCAAGAAGTGGCTCTGATTGTTAGCCTCAGACATAAAATATGAGAGAGTGAGTGTCCCTACTGGGATGAAAGCAATGGACCCAACAGATTTTTGTTAAAAATCTTCTGATTGCATCACTACGTTTACCACAGGCTATTTCTCTAGAAACTAAGTAGGCTTAGCAGCCTGGCACTTAAACCCTCCTCTGTCCTCGCAGGAGAGCCTTCATTGACAAATTTGATGCAGAAAGAAGGAGTTAATCCTCCAGAATGGAAAGAGAAATATAGTAGAAATAGTGGATTTTATTTAGGAGATTAAAAAAAAAGAATATTAATCAGCAGAAAGAATGAGCATTATAGATACACTTATGACCTTTCCTGCAATCCTGACAGTCCTGTTAAAAAAGCAGTCACAGAGATTTGCAGACCATAAAATCCCAGGATCATGGTCACTCAAGGAGCTCAGTTTTTAATTGATCACCTACATTTATAAAACAGTTGAACATACTGCAGAAAAAAATACAGTTGTACCCAGCCCCTCCAGTAACGTATAACCAGCACGTACAAGGTGATTCAGATGTCCCCAACTGAGCCTTTCAGGAGCTGGGTTGGCAGTGCAGTCCTGCATCCCCAATCCACCAGCCCCTGGCCAACCAAGAACCTAGAGGCAGCCACACAGCAGCATGCAAGCTGCCTCTCCGCGTGCTAGAGGTGCAGCAGCATGGTGCTGAGCTCCCTGGATGACCCAGGGGCAGCCTCCAGGGTACTCTGCTTGTGGCCCTACTGCCTAGCAAGAGGGGAGACTGTCCTCAGGGTAGGACTCGTAATAATGTCATTTGCAACAGTAGTCATGGATTTGATTATTTAGAGACACTTTATTTTATAGCCACATCTGAAAAAGAATTCCATATTCAAGGGCAAAACTGGCTCAAATAGAAAGAACCTATCCCTTCTTGTAACAGTCCCCAAAGGCATACAGTTCATTTTGCCACTGTGTCTGCAGCATGCGATTTTGTCTGTTCAACAGGCTATTAAATTATTTGCAGCCTTTAAAATGTGTTTGGTTGCTATGGTTACCAGCTCTTCAAAATATCACTACCAGATCAAAAGAAGCATGTGAGGTCTGATGATTCTGCCATGATTTTGCCTGATTTCACAAGACAAATTGTTCTAGATTCAGGATCTTGAGCGATAAGGGGTGGTATAAGTCAAGAGCAAAAGGCTGAAAGGAAGTTTCCTCTGTGCATTGCAGCTTTAAGTTGTTATATAAACCTAACAAATTGATTGGAGCACAAAACCACTGAAAAGTAACACAGCTTCAGAGCAACAAGATGCTCTAAGTTGATATTTGTAACAGATTTATGTTAATTTCTATATATGTGTTATATTAACATTCAGAGCTTCCGATGGTATACAACTGGCTGACATTAATGGGGCTAGTGTGAACTACATCAGCTAAAGATCTTGCCACAGATATGTACAAGTTGTTGTCTATCTTTTTTATCAAAATGTATTAAATTATTTGACATTATTAGACTAAAGATGTCTTTTACTACAGAGATCACACTTGCTGCAGAAAGTGTTATAAACACAGATATGAGATCATATGACTGCTTTCATTCCTTATCAGCCCTGGGCTAAGGTGAAGCCCAGGAAGCCCACAGAAAGCAAAGACCTCAGTCACTAGATTCTTCCAGATAAATGTTTCATGCTTTGAATCAGAGCAACAAGGACATCCATTGGCTAGAAGGACAGTAGGACAGTAATAGTACAGACTATTGAGTGATATTAAAAATGGTGTACATTATTAAAACTAGTGTGAAACATGTGATTAAGCATAAATACTATTTTCTTTTATATCCAACATTTAATATTCACATGAAGTAACTACCAAATGAGCTTATTGTGTTTCTAGTGAATATACAGTTTAATTTCAAACCACCAAGATGGAAGTTTATTTTTATATGTCATGACACTGAATTACATCATCCAATTAAAAATGCCCTGGATGCAAGGGAATCTATCCCTTTGAACACAGAAGCTAGGCAGTTACAGAAATATTAGCAACAAAGTCTTCCCTCATGTTACATAACAAGACTTGGGAAAACAACAGACCACCTACAAAAAGAAAGTGTATTTTGCTAAATGTGAAAATTCCACTAAATGTGGAGTTTTTTTCTTAAAATAAAACAAACCAGAATTCCTTCAGCTAACAAACATTTCCAACATACACTGGAAATCAAAGTTAGGCAATGAAGATAAATGTGTCATTTTTCTACAGAGGAAGTATTACAGAGAAACCGTTCTTCCATGGTTAACAATAGAGCTGCACAGAGGAATAAAATGGAAAAATGCATTTTTTCCTCCAATAATTTCTTGCAGGAGTGCATATGGACACAAATCTGTGGATTTTTTTTTCCTAACTTCTGTACAAAACACATGGGATGAGCTGTGAACATTTTCCTGGAGTATGAAGTAACTGAAAAAGAGGGAAAAAAAATAGAGACCAGATAAAGCCATGGTTTACCCAACAAGGTCAACACAAGCTTATACATTATTTTATCCTGCCACAGTTACTTGCTCAGGTGCACAAGCTCTCACATTACTCATTTTGCAATGAAAAGCAAATAAACAGAAATGTAGTCTAACCAGAATGCTTTCTTTATAGGTGCATACTATTTATTAGTACACTGTTTTCAAATTTAGTGTTAAAATTAAGCTTGAAAGGAAGTAATTATCTATTTGAAGACCCAAGTTCCATCACCTCGATTCCATATTCTTATAATGCATCTCTAGTTTACAGCTAGAGGGTTCCTTAGTCTCTAGGAGCCTTAAAACTAATTAGCAATGGTTTGGTTTCCAAACTATGTTCAAAACCTGACATACACATCTTCCAGTACTGTTGTCTATATTTTGTATAATTTTTCATGCCACATCAATGTTCTCTTTAAAACAATTAGTTCTCTTTAAGCTTCATTTTTGGAAGTGTTAAAGATGTTGACTCAACCAGATGGAGAGCCAGTTCCAGGCACTAGAGATGTACCAGAAGCAAGGAACAGGACCCACAGCCTCTATCTGTTTTGTATTTTACGCCAAACAGCAGAGGCTCTTGCACATTGCTGAAATCAGACCTTGCAGCATACAGCAGGCACATTCTGAACAACTGATTCAAATGGAGATTTTTTAATGCCAATAAATACTCTTGATGCAGATGTTCTCCCAGGTAATGTGACATTCATTTCAATATTGACTTATTGCCATCTAGGGCCACTCCAGTGTTATATGCTATTGGAATTGTCATACTACTGCAGTACTCTAGTCATGGGTCACAATCCCACTAACTAGGAACTGAACAAATAGGACACAAAGCTGCCAAGTGGCCCAGAGAAAATGATTTTGCCTTTAGTCCCAAGTAGGTAGAGGGGATGACTGAACACTCAGAAGGGATGCCAAAGACAGAAATCAAGATTTTAGTTTGTTCAAGAGAAAATCTGCTTCTCTATCTGCATCTGTGTAGAGACTGGAGCTGAATTTATTTTCTGACAAAATTATTCAATGAGAATGCATGCAGATAGGGATATAAAACAGAGCTATCAGAAACCCACAGGAGATAAAGGAATGGTCTCCTAAAGAACATTCTTTCTCCTAAAGAAAAAAATGATTAGATACTTGGGAGAAAAGCCAGGAGTGGACAGGAGAGGACAGAGTCTCTGGAGAGGGGCAAGAAATCAGGGGAAAGAGCATGGTTAAATGTGCTGCAGGTGCTTGATAATTCAGGAAAAATAAGTCCACTGTTTTGGAGATAAGATTCTGCTGCAATCATCAAAGACTTTGCTGAGAGAAGTGTTAGACGTATGTCAGGGATGGAGGATAGACTGAAAACAGGATGAAGTCAGGAGAGTTTAAGACACTAATGAGTTTAGGACCAAAGGGAAAAGGAGGCCAGGAAAGAAGTTAGAAACATGAGTGGGGATTGGGGGTGGGATTCTTAAGTGTGAAAAATGGGGAAATACTTAGAGTAAGCATTCAGATGGAACACAAGAAAAGCATCCAAAGACTATGAGAGATAAGACAGAAGCAAAACGGAGGAGAAAAGCAAAGAGGAGGCTTGTGGCTTTGACAGGAGGAAAGGAGGAAGAGGTAGTAGGAAGAAAAAGAAGCCAAAGGCAAGAAAGTTAGCTGTAGGGTTTTTATCAGTCTTCTCTTCAATGAAATCAGTGCAAATTTGTGTGGAAAGGGAAGTGAAGTCAGGAGAAGCAGTATAGAAGCAGGAGGAGCAGTAGTCTTGAGGAGGTGAGTCTTAAGTAAGTATCTTATCTTTCCCAGTAGGATTATCCACAGAAGAAAGGTATTTGAACAGGTGAAGAAAAATTAAGGCCCTCATGGGATATGGCTGTTTTTTACACTAGCCTCGAATAACCAGTATGGAGAATTATGCCAGTGTGGGTGAACTGCAGACATTCACACAAATCCTTTTCCAAATGAATTTGACACATCTATAACTTGCCTTTGTGTAGAGATGAGTTTCTTTCAGTAAACTGGCCAGCATGTCAGTGTATAGAGCAGGAAGATTTGATAATAAATCCTTTAGATTTGGTACTGCTCTGCTCAAAGCGGATTCTTCATGCATTTTGAAAAATATTTTTGGGATGTACTAGGCACTGATATATCCTCTATACAATGAAGTTCTCAGATACGTTCTTTGTGTTATAAGTAGTCCCTGAACTAAGGGTAACCACACATGGTTTGGATGACTTACACTTAAAAAAAAAAAACACAAACCCTCCATGATTGCACACAATATTTTATTTCACAGAAATGCAGAGTATATGTTTCCTTTCAGCTCCAAAGGCAGGTAAAAGTTTACTGAAGGTGCTTGTTGGGTTTCTCTACTGAAGGATATATAATTCACCCTTGTCTCCTGTGTTGCTTGTAAACAGCAGGTGGCCAGAACTGCAGGCATTTGCTGTCCTCCTGTTTTCATGAAGTTCAAATAGCCATTAAATTTCCATGTGAGGGGGAAAAAAGAAAAGATAGTTTCAGAAAACTGACTATCAAGCTTGCCCAGCAATATCTTTCTGGGTACAAACGGGTACACTTTGGGACTACGAGAAAATGTCCCTTTCCTTATTGCACCCTCAAAATAATTCCTTGATTTGTTGCATTGCATTCCAACAAAGGTTCTGACAACCTTTAAAAGAGAGGATGTTTAAGGCATTTAGAGTCCTAAAAATTAGATATACAAATATGTGTTGTTTCATCAATAAAGATATTTATCATTTGCACTTCCCTATGATTCCTGAGGGACGTACAGCTGCATAATACATCTGAAAGAGCATTTATGTTTATGCTTAGTTTATGTTTAAATACATAATTACCCAAATTAGAGCTGACTGTCTCATCTATGTATTCAAGAACAAAAGTAAAACTTTCCTCTGTTCCTCCATTTCTGATTCCAGCAGTCAAGACCCAAGTTCAGGCATTGTGTTAATGCAGAACTGCAATTGTGCCAATCACCCATGAAGCTCAATGTGGACAGCAGAGATGGGATTTGACTGAACCAGTCACCTTAAGTTCCTTTCATAATCAACACAGAGAAAGAGACATTTCTAGTTATGATTAACCTTATCCCAAAAGAGATGTCTAAAAGAAGTCAGATGAGTCATGCCCCAGAAATGCTTATTTCTCAACATAGACTTTGATGGGAGCTGTGGAGGGTTACCTTAGAGTTAGTTAACTACATTTTTGAGATCTAAAGTTAGGTGAGCTGAATCTTGTCAGATGTGTCTATACTGCCGCCTATTCATTCTGAGAAGAAATGGCATGGGAGAAAGTTATGAAAGAGTAACACAACTAGTTTCATCAACAGTGGAAAAAATTATGTTTGCCAGAGAATAATCATTTTTTATTCATAAAAAATGAGATCCTCTAAACAAAACAAACATTCTTATTACACTGGTTGAAGGAGTGTGACTTGCTCTTGGTGACTAGTTATCAAACTACAGCATTCACTCTTAGGTCATAACTATTGCAACAGCAGACTATCATAGTGATGTCTAACAGCTATTAAGTCAAACTTGAGATAAGCCTGAACAGTAACGTAACTTTTTTATTTTAAAAGCCCTTTTGGAAACATAATACATATATGCAATGAAAACACGAGGCGAATGGACCACTATTTGGTGCTGCTGGCTGATTGCTGGTTGCAATCAAAGGAGAATTGCTGAGAAAAACACAGAATGAGAAAGAAGGCCAGCATGTGCAAAAAGTGCTCTCTTCTAGCTAGGAATGTGCTGGAAAAATACATTGCACACCAGAAAAAAACTAGAGTACTTAAGAAATTAGGTTAAAGCAGAGGAAGACACAGTAAATTTGAACTGTAATTGGAAAGGCTTTATTTTCATGGTTATAATCCATGTTGGAAAGTGTATTCCTTGTTATCAATTTGGTGGGTCTAACAGCTTCATCCTTGGTAAGAAGACAAAAAAAGGCTGTTGCACCATTGCTTCCTATCAATTATCCAAGGACACTGAGATTATATGGCAAATCCAAAGTAGCCCTATAAAACTGGGTTATATGTCATCATTCATAAAAATTATTGCCTGCCTCAATAAAGTAAACAGCCAGCAGACACGGATGAATTAACAGAAAGCTTTGCTGTCTCTAAAATGCCATAGGAAAACATTCTAACCATTTCTTCTTGCTTTTTAATGTGCTTTTAGGAATGAAAATGGGAGAGCTCTCTTCAAAAGTGGAAGACTTTTGTTTTAAATCGGTAGAAAATTTATCATTGGACCACTGTTATATAAGGATATGATGGTTTTCACTGTTCTTAATGAAAATACGCAATGCAACAGGAAGTAAAAGATATAATCATACGTATGCATCTGATAGGAGCTGGGCCAGAGTACGATTGTACCTGCAAAATATTAGATCATTCTAGAATCTGGTGCAAAATTCACCCTGTGTTTTTTTCCCAGCAATGCTGGGAGTGCATGATCCAAGGGCTGGTTTTCATAACTGTTTACTGTCAGCTCACATGATGTTCATATCTTTGGACCTTTTTGACTGTGTCCATCTAATCCTGCTGGTGCATCTGTAGCAACAGGCAGTGCCTAGTCCTTGGACTGCTTTCACTGTGTCATGGCAACAGCCTCACTGATGTGAAAGGGATGAAACGATGGAGGAGCTTGGCCCTCAGCCTCCTACAGACTCCCTGTCATGCACTTTGTATGACACACTTTTCCACCTGTCATGGCTCAAGGCCACCACCCTATAGCCCAGAAAGCAATGTGATGTGTACACATGCCCTCATGCCACAACCCAGGACGGGCATGTCCCCCTTCTTGGAATGGATTTTTAAAACACAGCAGCCAATGCTTTCTCTTCTTGTTTATAACCACACCACTACGCTGATCCCCAGAGCTCCTCCACTAGTCTTTCTCCTTGGTCATGAAGCAGCCAGACTAACAAGGCTAACAAATTTTCATTGCAAGACTTTGATTTGAAAGACAAATCATGCACAAATATCATGGCCCCAGCATCCGGCCACTGTGGGTAGTGAAAAATTCAGTCAAAAGGTGCAGGGAAAAGCCACTAGGGCTGTAAGTGCCACCTTTTTTCTTTATTTTGCTCCTTTATAGGAAAGCAGAATATCCAAAGACCTTCACGAAGGGCACTTGCTCCCATGCTGCATGTTGAGTGTGAGAGGGCATGACCTCCAAGGAAAGGATAGAGGGAAAAATGTATAACAACACAGTGTGAGCTGTGTCTTCAGCTAGGAGCCCTGAAGGTATTTGATTCTGCTGATATACATGCAAACGGCAAGTTTGCATGATTCTTCACTCCTGGGAATGCAACACTAGGGACTCAGCCAAGGTCCACAGTAGGATCCTCTGTAAAGCCCTGACCACCCCCAGGCACTCAGATTTGGCAGGATCCCTCACGCAGGTGAAGCCAAGTGCAAGCAGACCATGGAGACCCAACAGAACTCTCCATTCTGCTGCTAAGCCAATCACAAAGGTGTCAATCTGGTCTTGCAAGAAAGCCCATAAACCATATGTCACCTGAAGTTGCACTCCACGGATACCTGGCATGAGCTGGGCTGTTCCTGAACCCTCCACTGAGGATATGGTAGTCAGCATAAATAAGCACTGAAATGTACGTACACCTTTTCTCCATTGATATCAATGACATGGTTGTAAAAGGGAAAATTTCAGGAGGAAAATGCCCAGGCTCTGAAATAGACGTAATGCACACGGCTGGCGTGTCCAGGGCCTATGTGCATGAACTACATAGTGTAATCACTGATGTCTCAGTGCATGATGGAAGGGTACTCCTTATGATTACAGTAGTCATGGCTTCCTTCGGAAAACACTGGGTGGGATTTTTAATGGTAATATAATATTGGGCATGCAACATTTCTAGAACGTAGCATGTATTAGGGGCCTCATTGGTGGTGATCAGTTCAGGACTGACCATACACATAGGGATCTGCATAACTTGTCACACTGATTGTCACAGCAGGCTTTTTAGTACCAAACTGCTATGCCACAGATGGACAGCAAGCTGGTGAAGCCAGGTTCCATCTAGCGAGGACTAGAAGCTTCCTGACCACAATGAGACAAGTGCAATTGTTGTCCTGCTCCTTCAGAGCCTGTACCGCACAGCCAGCAAGGTAACCTTCTGCGACCAGAAATTACCAGCCTACTGCATGTCATTCCCATCTGGAGGACTGCATGGCCCTATCAATGGTTGCTCAAGATACACACACAAAATCATCAAGACACTGTGGGTCTGAGCACAAGGGTGATGTCATCCAGTGAGTCACCCCCAATCTTGGTGTGTTTAGCTGAACCAAAGCTACGAATGGCTCTGCTCTCTGTATTGTCCTTGAGATGAACTGGATACCTAACCATTATGTTGCCAGTTTTACCTCTCCCTTTGCTTAAAGCTCTCTGGAGAGTTGAATATTGAAATGTATCTGAGACTGCCTTGTGAGTGCAGTGGAGGCACTGAAATCAAAGCAAGTTGAAAGCTCTGGCTTCAGATCTCTCATGTGGCACTGTAGACATGGCCTTTGTCATTTGCTGCAGGCTTCAATATCAACATAAAGTAATTTTCTAGCTACTGTGCAGGATTTACTGACACATTTTTAGTTACACTTGAGAGACTTCTTTATGCTTTGGTGAACAATGCAGTTCCCAAACAAGTCAGTATGTCCACTTCCTTACGCATGGGCAAGAAGACAGATAGAAATGTCAGCTGTGAATCAGCTATTATAACCAGAGCTATTTCTTCATCTTCTAAACAATAAAAGTGGCTACATTCCATGCCTCTCTAGGAATTGTGCAGAGCAATGCTCTGACCTGTCACTATTTCTTATTGTAACGTTAAATATTGAGAAATCCAGCTAAATGCTCTTCTTTTCTTCATTCCTTCTTCACTTATAGCAGGACTCTTATCTTCTAAGTCCTGAGGTGGTGCCTAGAATTATTATCGTTTTTGCGTTTTTTTTAATATTTGCATTATTTTACCACACTTTGGACCACGATCTTACTGAGGCACAAGCACAGAACTAATTCACCTACTTTCCTTCCAGCAAAAGCTGAAATTAGGACCTCACTGGAATAGAAGGGAGTTTGGAGTCCAAGAGTTTACACCAAATGTCTCTATCGTGTGACTGGAGCTGCACAGCCGGAATCCATCTGTCAGACAGGCAAAGTGCATCAGACTCTTTAAGACTGCCTGACCGTGTTGCTTTGGTAACAAATGTTCCCAGTGTGGCAGTGACGCTTCAGGAAACCTCAGAATGGAGATTACTGCCAGCAAAACCACACAAACTAGTGGTTCTTCGGACACACAAACGGTTTCGTTCGGGGTTTTTATTTTTCTGATATGAATATATTTTTTTCTACTTAAATTGCACCTCAGTCTAGGACATGATTCAGTTGCATGAATGTTTTTGTGACATTTAAGATGTCCTAGGGCATCCAATACACATACTTGCATGGGGCTGACAGTCCTGCAACTTCTGCAGGTGAAAGCCAAGAAGGATGCCCTATAGATAGGATACCAATCTCACATGTCGGTGGGCATCTGTGTTTATGCAATTTAACCACATTCTCACTGAAAAATTCTTTTCCTCCAACATAAGTAGAGTTGGATTCAACCCCAGGCTGCAGACTGTTAAATGTAGGCATTGTAAGGTAAAGGTATTACTCAGTCACCTAACTATAGATAGATAGTGCTATTTGTGAAACCTTGGACACCCGCCTGCCCTCTAGCTGCCTTTACCAAATAGTGCAGGTCCTATGTTATCTGCCAGCTACACGTGAATGTGATACACGCTTAGAATGTCAGTAGATTCCTATTGTTAGGGAACTCAATCACACCATAGGCATCTGCAAAACAGTTATGTATCCAGGCTCCCATTATAGTCTTGGAGATCTGGTCAGTGGAGTCTAGGTAACAATTCAGCCCGCTCTGCAGCAAATATTTACTGAGTCACTCTCCAATGACTGTAGCAGCTAAACTTCCGGTGACTATAATGGGAGTTTGGACACCTAGATCACCTACATATGGTCATCTAAATTTACATATCTTAATTTGCCAGCTGGATCTCTCTCTAGTTTTAGCTTTGGGAAATCTTTTCGGATGGAAATAGAGATGGGTTCTCTGACTCTGTCCAACAGCTCAAAATGTTTTAAGGAATTATAAGAGAAAAAAATGTCCATTTATATATGCTGGTAGTTATGTTCTCAGATTGCATCAGCATCAATCATACCTGGCAAATGGATTTCAAATTTTGATATTTCGCCATCAGAGAAAGCATCGTTTTGGGGAGAGAGAAAGGCACCTAAAATGGAATGAATGCATGTAATCTATTTTTCATCTTCTGAACATCATGCCTTATTTAAAGAATCATTTAGAGTCTCTCTATTATCAATGTAGATAAACAAGAGCTTACAGATGGAATACCTTATGATGGTAGAATGATGTTCAGGAAGGCATCTCTCTAAACAAGTAGGTTAGCGTATATCTGCACTTTTCAACAGATAAAATCTGATAACATGAGTCCACCTTTACTGATTTAACCTCCTTACTCAAGGTGAGGTTTAAAACAGAGCTTAAGTGCCATTGCTCTGTCACCTAAGATAGCTGTTAGCAACACAGTGTGGTTATTGTAATAAGAGTCAGCAAATAGATTTCTATTTTCTATACCTGTGAAAAGTAGCTACTGCCTGCAAAGTCCTGGCTCAGTAAGCTCAGAGAAACATTTGGCTTAAGAAATGGAAGGAACAAAATTGCAAAGTACAGGAGATAAATCTCTGCAAATGCTGCTAAGGTCTGAATTGACTAAGAGAAGTTAAATAACAGGAAGATATTATAAATCTTCCCCTGCTTCAGCTAAACTAATCATCTGTACACATTAAGATGGCATTTAATAAATGGTGCCCCGGGAAAAGTAAAAAATCTGCTTGCTAGTGAACGTTCTGCCAACAGCAGAGTGAAGCCAAAATTACAATGGCCTTTTAACACAGTTAACAAAAAAATCAATAGCTTTTTATTTTTATTAAATTACTATTGGTGGAGAGAATGACTGAAGTATGTTTTCCATTTACTCCATAGAATCACATCTGTAAGGATCTTGCAAATAGTTGCATACAGAACACTTCTAACGGCACAGCTCACATATCTTTATTGTTAGAGGGGATGCTTAATACACTACTTTCCAGTGGTCCTTCAACAAGGAGAAAAAAATTGAGGACTAAATAATTGACTGCTTCTTCAAAGAATTAATAAAAAGCACTGCATGTGGAGAGCAGTTATTGCTCTGAATGAACTGTGCTCTCAGTGGCTTTGTTCTCCTAGAAAACCTATCAGAATTTCCATTACTAAACAAAGTGCGTACAGCCTCAGCAGGGGAAGCAGAAAGGGGAGGAGAGATGTCATGATAATGAATATAAAACGTATTTTATTCCAAATACTACCCTCTTGATCGTTCAGATAACTAGACATCATTGCACATACCCTGAAGGGGCACAGACCAACAAGATGTACATTTCCATTATTAATAAAGATTTCCACTTCCATTTATTCTTTATCATTCACCCATTTCCCTCATTCTTTTTCTTGTCCTCTTCACATTTGTCTGCAATGTAACATTCAGAGGGTGTGACAGGGTGAAGGACTGTTGCAGAATTTCCTGCAAAAGAATCCCAGAGGCCCATCTGGCTAACGGCAATGAGGGAAACTCTATTCCAAACACAGATAGACTATTTCAATGATTTTCAACCTGAATGGAAACTGTGTAGCCCTACACATTTTGCAGAAGCAGCATTACTCTCTGTGTTGTGAGTTTCACCTTCCTTCACGATTTTTCACTCGCCTCCAGGGATTTGCGGACCACAGGCTGAAAAATTACTGCCTTCTACGTAGCTCGTATGAGACCTGTTTCTACTCTAAGTGCATTGGAGGTCACTGAAACAGGAAGGCTTCCCATTTGTCACGCATACTAACCATCTAGCACCTATACAATAAGTAGTGCTAGCAGTGCCCAGCCTCTTCATATTCTGACTCACCTCACACTAAACTGATGTGATGGTGATTGTGTATGCAAGGCAAAGCAGCTGCCACGAGCCCCCCCGCACTAAGGTATCCACAGTGGGGTGGAGCACGCAGAAATTAAGGGACCTTTACTTCCCTCAAGGATCCTAAATGAGGGAGAGCTCTGAAGGAAGTTGAGCAAAAACAACCAGGAGAGAGGCAATCATGGAAAAACAATAACCTCAGGACAGCTCTTTCTCAGCCATAATGCTGCCCTGAATATAAAGTTCCTTTATTTTTCATATTTTTCAAGCACCTCAAAAAGTCTTTTCAGGTCTCAGAAAAGTTCTGGTAGCAGAGGCAAAAAAAACAGGTGAGAAAATTTAGTCAGGAGTAAAGAAAATATTTTTTTCAATCGTGTTCAGAAAAGAATAGAAGAACTGTCTTTTTAATAATCTTGAGAGACTCCACCTTAAATATCCCTGTTCATTCACACTGCCATACAATTAGGGCAGAAAAAAGCAATCACAAAAAGTTCACAAGATGTGTAAATAAAAAAAATTAGAAAGCCCATTTTGAACAGACCCATGATTTATCTAATTCTGTATCTTGTCTCCTACAGTGGTCAGGTAACAAATGCCTATGGAAGAGTAAGAACAGGTCCAGCAGATATCATAATTCCTCCAAAACTCCCAAACTCAAACTATTTCCAGCTCAGGAAAGTGTATGGTATCTATGCATTTATTAATCTTTGATTACCTTTGAACCCACGTAAACTGCTTGAACTGATAGAATCCTGTGTCAAGGAATTCTACAGATCTACTATCTATTGCCCAAAAAATGACCTTATTTGATTCATTTTGAGCAATGCTGATCCTACTTTAGAGCTCCCCCCTTTTTTTGCAGTAGAAGGCATATGCCAGTGATGATTTTGTAGACCTCTATCACAACCTTCCTCAGTTACCTTCTTCTGCATGCTGAATAGACTTTGTTTACTATGAAGTCAATCTTTATGTGAAAGTTGTTCCATAATTTTGACCAGAATTCTTGCTCTTCTCTGAATCTTTCCCAGTTGTATTATATCTTTTGGAGCGAAGGGACCAGAACTACATGTAGTGTTCAAGATGAAAGTAAACCCCACATTTACGTAGAAATATAATGGTGTTCTGTTTTATTATCTATTCCTTTCCTAAGAATTCCCAACTTTAGGCTCTTTACTTTGACCGCTATTTAGTGCTGATATGATATTTTGTCACAGCTGTCACAATCTTATGATCTGACCCTGGACCCTATGACCCCATTTATTCAAAGCTCATCTTTTGTTACATGTAAAGTTGGGGAGGAGTCCTCATGTGCACCACTGCACATTTATTTGCATCTATTTTTACCTAAATAAAGTGCCTGATTCTCTATTGACCGGTATCATTAGACATTTTCGATACCTATGCAAATGTAAAGTGAACAGAGTGTGCCATTTTGTGCCATGGCAGCATGCAAATAGAACCAGAAAATGAATACTTTGCCTTGAATTATTTTCCCTATTTATTACTGCTTTTGGCCACACCTAGGAAAGTTTCATATACAAAAAATGTTTCTAGAAACAAAGGTAGTGCAAGTAAATTTTCTGAAAATTTATAGTGAAAGGATTGCAATTCTTGTATTTGGAATAGCTTCTGAGTAGTCCCACAATAGATATCTGAATAAATATGTGAATAGAAAATGACTACCAGCTTACAAAGCCAGTGGCCCTTAAAGAGGAAAGAAAAATATTACTGTGCAACTTTGGTGGCCATCAGCATTGAAAGCTAAGAAATATTATAGGCTTGGTTATACTAACTACTCAAGAATTTATTACCATTGTAATAATGATTCAGAAAGCTATGAAAAAAATTAGTGACTTGAAAAAAATCACGGAATACTGATAATTTTTAAAAGAGAGTCCTACCTCCATCAGGTGCATTTTCATCAAACACTGGGTCTATTTTTCATAATACTCTTATTAACGCAATTAATCATATTTGTACCAGTATTTCATAAAATATCCAATATTGAGCAATGTCATGGAAAAGCACTTACATTTTTTCTTTGCGATTATAATTTTTTTGAATTTCTTAAAATATTATTATTTTTTTTCTTTTCCCACCCCCATCTTCACTATGCCACAGCAAACAGCATGGTATTCACTATATCCAAAAACTAAAGTATTGAAATACTACAAGTTAGATGGTATACAACATAAATGAAAAGCAATTTGTGGAAAACAAAACAATCTCTAGTCACATTATATTTGTTTAATCTGAATAATAAAAGTTAATTCAACAACGTATCATAATCTCCAGCATGATTTAATCTTGTAACATAAAGCTTTACCAGGCAGCCAAAAAAAAAAAATTGCTCTAGCCCCCAACAGAGCTAGTCTTAGATACCTTTTCTATAGACAGAAAATCATCTAAATCATTTCCACAGATATATTTTAAACTGTATTATCAGGAAAGATAAAAAACCACCACTTGTATTAAAAGATGAACAAACCCAAGGAGTAAAAATAAGATGCATCATGAAGAAAATGAAGGCAAATTGGCATCTCGCTAACACATAATTTTCGTGTAAGAGTTTTTCTTTCACTTCGTTTTAGTTTCTATGGACACTGCTTATGTTTCTTAGGAGATGGCTCAGCACTATATGTGCTTGTGAAGAGACTTAAGGAAGAGGATGAAGAACATAGAAGAAGATAGGATATACAGAGCTGTAGGATGGAGAAAAATCTCTAAGAAACAGAAAAAAGCCAGTACTTAAAGATAGCAACTGGCCGCAATCGTACCACAGGATCCTGCGGCATCTCCCGCAACCCAGTGTGGGAGCTGCATTTTGGCTCTAGCGCTTGCCCAGAGTGGCCCTGCACCACACAGCCTACTCCGTGCACCCTAGCCCTGCTCAGCATCCCAGGCTCCTTGGCCCAGCCTCATCATGATGGGCTCACGGGGCCATCATGGGGCTGCAGCTGATAATGTGTAGGTGGAGGCTAGGCATGATGTGGAAGGAATGAAAGGAGCTTGATGCAGCTAAGAGCAAGAGGCTGGGCTGAGATCTCCATTGTTAGTCTGTTTTGCAACCTAATTAAATGAATCAGTGATTAAAATTCTCTGCCCATGCTTGCTGAAAAAAATATAATCTGCTTTATAACACAGCTTGATATTTATGATATTTCTTCCTCTAAAGGAAATAATAACGGGTGCCATATTAACATTTGTTCAGGAAATAATAACTAGAAATGGCAAGTTTTCACAGAAAATAATGGAAGTCATCCTCTTTGATGAATCCAGCTCATGATTTGGCAGCTAGATGACATTAAAGCACAGACAGTTAAAAGTGAGAATTGAAAAAAACACCGAATTCAAGATTTACTGGTATAATCTGCCACAACTTCTCAGCTGAACAGAAAATGTTAGATAGAGAAGCCTCTCTGAACTATGCTGTCTTGAGATGGAGAATGAAGACCCCCATCCATTCTGCTTTGTTACTTTGTCAGCTTGTTTCAGAACAAGCTGCTTCTTCTGCTAAATTCTTCCTCAAACCTGAGAAGCCATGAAACAATTGCAAGCAGCCATGGACGTGCAATGCGAAGGACTACAAGCCACAAAAACAAAAATGTGACGTGGGAAGGAAGAAAAAAGAAAAGTCTGAGGGAGACCTCAGGCCACTGTTTTGTTCCACAGTCCACCATTCACCTTCAGGGATATTTAAGGCAACAGCTCCCACCTCACCGGGCCAGGCTCTTACACACACACAGCTGATTCCTTTGCATCACCTAACTGAGGATAACCCATTAAGCTGCAGAAGCTAATACATGCACCTGCACACTGCAAAATCCAGTCAATTTATAGGAATTTACAAGAAAATGTTGCCTGGAGATGGACATACTAAAGAACTGGTGAGACAAATAGCCGTCAGAGGTAGCCTATATTTACTTGGATACAAGGACAAAAATGTTCACAATGTGTGGTCAAGCACCGGAACAGTTTGCTCTAAGAGGCATCCTGGGAGATTTTCCAAAGTCAGCTGAACAGGCCCCACACAGGCTGCTCTAATGCTGAAGGTGACCCTGCTCTGAGCAGAGGGCTGGACCAGACAGACTCCAGAGGTCCCTCCCCCACAAATTATTCTCTGATTCAACTTGAACACAGGAATGGGCTAGCAAAGCTCTAGACTACATCTGTACCAGGAAGTTACACAGCTGGTGAGAATGCTTCAGGGCAGTACAGTTAAATCATCTCAGTTGTTATCTCAATATGTCTAGATATGGACATATTGAGATAACAACTAGCATAGCTGTTGGCACTGTTGGCATAGTGTTGGACTGTTACAAATAGCAGTCTCTCAAATGACTCACGGAGACAGTTGAGGAGGCAGCACACACCCACAGATACTGTCAATGGGCAGTTTGCATGCAGCTAATTTTTTGAGGCAGCTGAAAGACTTTAACAGTGTGGACAGAAATTGTCCCATGAAAGCTGGCTCCAGTGCCAGGGAACAGTCCTGGGCACATTTGTTTACTAGTATAGCACAGCCCCAGTGTGGGGATTACTAATGTATTTCTAGGAGTCCTTCCCAAGTTTCAGAAGTGGTACTGTGGTCTTTATCTATATTAAGTAAGATCTTTCGGAACTTACCACAAGATGTCACAGCCCATAGATTCATTACTTGTTTTCTTTTTTGAGAAAACACCTTGAGCCTGTTATTTAGTAAGAGACCTGAAGGGGCTGGCACATGTCATGCTGCAGACAGGCCTCACACCATGCCAGCACTGCAGCCTCAAGCAGTTATTCTAGAAGGGTATGGGCCTCCCATAAGTCCTGTAGCATATCTGCCAACCCAAATATCCTGGAACATCCAAAATGGTGTTAGGCAACTGGCTCCTACCCTTCGTTCTAGAGAGACTTGGTTTCAAAAGACACAACAGAATGGGAAACATTGTATAAAACAAAAGAGAAAATCTAAGATGAAGTGCTGTAATGTGCAAGGGTAACTATGAAGCAAGATCTGTTCCCATGGATAGTCACCTCTTTGACTATACACTGGTGGAAAACAAATATATCTCAGTACTTTACCAACAAAAAACCTGATGTTATGATACAGTAGTATGCCGTTAGAATAGAAAAAAAAATTTTACATACCCTCTTGTTTTTAACAGGGTAATATTCTACTAGCTTATCCACCAACCTCATAAAGGTCTCTTGTGCTGTCTTGCAAAAGAGTCTTTTAAACTTCACAGGTGCCTCTCATGCCTGGCAAGCAAAGACAGCATCCTGCCCCAAGGAGAGAAGAGAGACCCCAGCTCACTGGATCAGGAAGCAGTAGCCATTCTGGCTGAGGAGCAGGAATGTTCATGCATTATTCTGTGCATGGGATCTGTGAATAACTGATTTGCAGGCAAAGCAAAAGATGGCAAAACAGATCTGGATCACATGAAAACAAGCAAACAAATTCAGATTCTTGACAAAATAGACAGTGAAAAATTCTTTTCAAGTCTGACACATTCCATTACACCCCAAAAGTAAATGTTTTGTTTTCAAGCAACTGTTAAGAAAATGAAGGAAGAAAAAGGACTAGATTCACAAAACTGCTCCTGCCTCATTCTTCCTTAGTCCTGTCCCAGACCTCTCTCCAAAATACCTTAGTTCTGAATCACTCCTTCACCCAGGATCTTTCATTCAATTCCCTCCTCTGCAGGAGTGGTTTTGATTTTATTTCACAGAACAGTGCCCAGAACTCCAGACTTGTTATTAATGGGGAGGGTCTTTCTCTGAGTCTCCCTTTTTAATACTCTTCTACCTTGCATAAATAATTAAAGGTCCAGTGCAGCAGCAATTGACACCTCCAAGTGAGTGCCTAGTCCACTAGGCTACAGAGACATTCTCCTTAGTGCCCTGTTTTGAGCAAACAGCTTGTTTGTTTTACCTTCTAACCTGCACCAGGTCTCTTTTAGGAGAAAAGGGTAAAAAGCACCATTTTCTCTTATATGAGTGACCTCACTTATATAGATCATCCAGTTCTACAGAAATTTTGTTCTCTCATAACTGGAAAAAATGACAGTCTTAGGTTTATGTGACATTCTGCATGAAATAAGAGCAGAACTCCTTACCTTCTACATTATGTGTAGAGGACCGGTTCTCTACATGCAGTTTTGTCTCAACATTGCTGCTGCTGCTGCAAAGCCGCTGTTGCGAAGGCGCGTCGGGCAATGCCACGCCGGCGCCCCTGGGAGCCGTCCGCGAGGTAAACAACCTCGTGCACCTGCACGAGGTAAAAAGGGCGCGAAAAGGGCAGAAGGTCATCTCTAGGGCACGAACTGCACGTACTCATTTGCCATCTGCGCATGAGCAGGAGACCCCCAGATGCCCCAGCCCGTTTCTGGAAGGTTCCGAGAGGGTGGACTGCGCATGACAGCTAATCTGCATGGGAAGTGAGGAAGCACCTCCCAGAGGTGGGGCAAGAACCTATAAAAACTGCAGACTGGGTGAATTGGGGGGGGGGGGTTGCGTGCGACGACTGAGGAACTCGAGCGGAGTTCAGCGGAACCAGACAGAAGCTTCCCGCCGCTGCCCCCACCCCCCACCCCCCACCAACCACCGAGACTCCCAAGAGAAGAGGACCAACGGGACGCTGCTGGATCCACGGGTGGTGATATCTATCTTTCTCTCTCTCTCTGTCTTCCCCTTTTCCTCTCTTTTTCTAAACATGTGACGTGGGACGTGTCTAGTTAGTTGATTCCATTTTGCCTTAATAAATCTTAAAACTGGTTGGCTGGTGTCGTTTCACCTTAATTCAGTCCAAGGGCATCATGAACTTGGTCGTTTGGCCCCAAGGGGAGGGAGGTCGTCCTAAACGACTCCCTTCGGGCCGTGACATTATGGTAATGCTAAAGCTGTTCTTTTGGCCCACCATTATATTTTTATACTCTATTATGGAATTATTGAGCCCGTGGTTCAGTCAAGTAAGTTAACAGGGGATAAGGGCCCTTGAATTTTCTATGAGGGTCTTGATTCTTCCAGCCAGCTACTAACTGGGAGGAAACATTTTCCTTGTCGGTTATGCCTTAGGTAACCTGTGGATAACCTTTATAGTTCACATCACTGAATCTAAGTATCTCAATTTTTTTTATTTTTCATTACAGCCTCAGGTTTTTCCATCTGCATTACAAAACCCACAAAGACATTTTTGATTTCTCAGTCCTTAAAGGCTCTACATCATGTAAATGTAATGTGCTATATAGCATGACCAAAAACTATACAAACAAGAAATACCTTTTAACGTGCATTTTTAAAAGCACAGCTTTGAAGGAAGTTAAGTTTGTGAAAAACATGAGAGGTAATTGGATAGCAATGATTGCAGCACACCACACTACAAGTCAAGAAATTTCCCAACTCTGCCAATGCTATCCAGTAATTAAAAATATCAATCACTTCTCTGTTCCTCTGTCATGCAGGGACAGGTTAAAACTTCAGATACCTACATTCCGAGAGGTATAAACTATAAATACCCATGGTAATTGTGTCTTGTTTGAGTTTCTATGGAAACAGTGTTTATGGCATTGCTGTGTTATCAGGGAAAAAACGAGTTATAAATAATAAAGAGGATAATGTTGTTTCCCTTGGTTTGCTGAACTGCTTCAGGCATTGAGGCAGATGAATTGGATAGAAATGGGAGATAGCAGCTGTAACACCAATGCTTATCATCATCTGTGCTCTATTACTGGAAAGCCCACATTACTGTTAAAGCTTCATAATGTGGTGGTGCCAAATTACCTTTTATTAAGTATTATAACCACTAAAGATCTAACTTCTTTAGAAATAATTGGCTATGCTATTTTCACTCTACTAATTTGCAGAATTGTAACTTGTCTTTTCAAAATGATTCAACCTCATTTTGCATTTTGCTCATCTACTCTTTTATATTTTAACCAGTAATACATTTTTGTTTGTTTATACCTCCTCTTCTTTATTCCCACAGGCATTACAGAATATCTCTCTTACAACTACTTTACCTTCATTGATATGCAAAACTTTATATAAATACATATTCCCCCAAAGCTAGGCAACTCTCCATTGTAACATAAATGGGTCACTTTGTAGAGGCAATGCCTTTTATCTGTTTCTATAGTGCTTAGTAAAAACAAGGGCACCTAATCTATTGCACACTCAAATGTTGGTACGTAATTGACCTGATAGTCAGAATCTCACTGCTGTCTGTCAGCAATTTCTGTGCTCAGTGACTTTGAGAACTAGTTCCACAGAAGTTGCTCCTGTGAAATGTTCTGTATTGTCAAGCCCTGCTGAAGTCATGTGTAATTGGAAGCATGCCACACAACATAGGAGGCGTTCAAGACCACATTCACATGGAGGATTTAATCACCTAAAGGAGGAGGTAGGCAGCCATGTCATAAATAACCTTGCCACCTCACTTTCATCTAATACAAGGAAAGTCTATAACTAGGAGTTTTATCCTGTAGGACCCAATCCAGACAATACACCTGAAAAGAAATTGAATGTATTCCTGCTTCACCACTGCTTTAATATCTAATCGTAACTTTATCATCATACTCATATTATCAGCACTTTTACTAGCTGTTAGAAGTCCAGGTTAAACACCCTCCTGTATTTTAGAACAGGGATTTTTACACTGGTATCACATTTCTTACAAGTGTTTCTTAATGGCTGTTTTTAATCACTGTTGTGAAGTAGGTCTCTCTTGAGATCTCTTACAGCTATCCCATATTGGATAAAATGCTTTGGTATTCTTCAGACGCAGGAGACAATGACAACTTAGTCTGCTTATTGAACATTCCCTCCCGCAATTAGAGTGAATGCAATTAGTCTTCAATGAAGTCCCTATGTCCACACAAACAGCCTTGTACTCTAAGTTTGGATCCCATTTGGAACTTTGAAATTCAGTCTCATCATTAATTGTTTTCTATAGAAAAACTCTTTACTAAATGAATGGCCCAGTTTGGCGTTTTGTCTCTTGTACTAGCCAGGAGCAAAGTCGTCAGAGAAATTTCATAATGGACAGTAATAAAGAACCCTAGCCACAAAGAAAACCCCTGCCTAAGCTTACACTGACAATTGCTGCTTCATGTTCATGAGTTATTTCTCTCTTTTATAAATCTTGTTTTCAAACTGGGTACCAAAAGGAAAGACTTTTTTTTTTTGTTATTGTCATCTATATGTACTTTCAAACTCTTGATCTAAGCAATATGTTGTCTAAGAGCTCTTACCTGTTAATTATGGCTTGTATAACACAAATATTTATTTTGATTCAGTTCAACATTTGATTCAACTTTACACAAAGAATGTTGAGACAGGCTTGCATGCAAAAAGATTTATTTGAAAGGTCCATAGCTGATGGCATACATAGACTCTAGCAGTTAAAGTTACTTTCCAGGAGGAGAAAAAAAAAAGGAGAGAGAGATTCTCACTCTAGCGGCAAGCACTTCCTATGAGAAACCTGACATAAGAAACATAATGATGTTTCAGAATCTGCAGGTGTGAGACCATGGGAACATCAGCACAAGAACAACACAGCAAAATCACTGCCACAGCAGCTTAGCGTGCCCAGGTGACAGGCTGCAGAGCAGCGAGTGAAAGGCAACCAGCAGTACTACAGGAGAAGGGCTGCAGAGCTGCAAAGGGAAGGCCTTAAGTATTGCAAATGTTCAGGCATTTGAGGCAAGAGTTTTAAATGTTCCAGAAAAAAATTAGACAAATGCTCAAAGAGGGATGCATTTTTAGAAGTCCTCCATAGTGTCAGGAGGATCCAACAGTGACAATTCTGTTGGAATTGAGCATGCTTTATTTGCATCATACTTGATGCCACTGTTACCTCACTTGTGAACTCCTTACTAGCTTTTCCTATGACTGATGGAGTCTGTGGGTAGTAATAATGCAAAATCCGTATCAAGTTATACTGATTTATGTGGATTACAGTGGCATGTAGGGGCTCCTTAACCAGATCAGAACTCCTTATCAGTTAAGTATTGAATAAAGGTGTAAGATAAAAACTTATCAAACATAGACATAGAGAAAAAGCCATATATTTCATTCCATAGCTGAGTTATTGGAGTAAAGGAGTTTTAGAACTGTAAGTTATTAGCAAATATATGTGGTCTTTTCTGACCATATCCACAAATTAGATGCAATGTTCCTAACTTGCATCTGGAAATACTCGCATGCACATGCATGACTTCCTGAATTCATACATTTTAAGAGCTAGTCTAGAAGCTTATATTTGAAATGTTGACACCACGAAGGTGAGTAAAATATTTATGAACTGCCTGGCATTAATTTAGTGGACTACAATGATCACAAGTTTTTCTAACAGCTCACTGAAATCAATGGATTTTCGTAGTACTCCTTTTGCCTTTAGCAATACCCCAGCAACAGCAGAGTGCAAGGCTTCTGTCTTTGTGATGTGGTGATTCCATTTCATTGCTCACAGCAAATTAAAAATATTTTTATGAATGTTATTTAAAGGAGAAAATTAATAATGATTCAGACTCTTGGCCTCTTCAGTGAATTGTCAAGATTATTTTAGAGGATTATTACCTTGGCAGAAGTGCTTAAAAAATCTAACAAAAATATGCACAAAGCTTTATCACCACAGTTTATTTTTTAAACAGATGCCAGATTTACACTCTTACAACCTTATCCAGATGCCTAACTTTACTAACAAAAGCATTACTTATCATGCAGTTTCTGCAGACGGAAAAGGAAGGTAATAAGATTTTTTTTTTTTTAAGTCAAAACACCCCATCATAAGGCATGCCTACATATGGATTTAGAAGCTGAAACAGATCAGTAGAAAAAGTCAGACTGGTTTCATCAACAAGGTACACATATTTTTGCTATTTGGAAATAGAGGGTTCTAGCTCTCCCCCTCTTAACACCCAGCAAGCGGGACTGGACAGCTACTTTGTTCTGTAGCTCTTGAGAGGCACTTTTTCAAGATATCATTTGTCAGCTGAGCTGGGAGTAACCTTCCTTGCATCCTCTCCCTTTGTGTGAGCCTCTGAAAACCTTTTGTACTGCATCTTCTTTAAAATGAAAGGAGTGGTAGATGATAGGCACTTCCCAATGGCCTAGAAGGAGCTTTCCATTCCCTTTGCCATCTCTTTTATACCAGCATTTTTGTTAAATTGACCACCAGACCTCTGACGTAGGGTCTATAGAAGTGGTTAGGAAGCAAATGGCTTATAATGACATCAGAGTAAATGTACACTAGCACATCTTTTAGATAGATGGCAGAAACTCTTCCTGCAACCAGTAACACTTATTTTTGCATGGATTTTTACTTACTAAAGATCATAGAAGTTTAAGGAGATAGAGTTAAAATTTCTAAAGCATTTTAAGTCAGTTGCTTTCAAATAAAACAGACAAATACTCCTAGGAGGACAAGAGCTATTTTCTGTTTTCGAGCCCAATATATTTTCTTTCAGTAATGTGGGAAATCAGTTTAGGTCAGAAGCATATAATATTTGAGACCTCCCCCCCCACCACGTACTGAAAGAGTGAAAGCTTAGAATTCAACTTCTTTCTCCAACAGTAGAACGAATATACTCTTATCTAGGCTATTAGTGGTACCTTGGAGCCCTCTAGCTCACAGTTCTTTAGTGTTGCTCACAGTTCTTGAGTGTTATATTGTGATCTATTACATCACTGCTAATTGTGTTTTGAAACATTGATTTTAGGAAAGAGATAGAGTACACTACATTATAAAGCATTTGAATCTCGGCAAAACATATACTGCATATACTGGAAAGGAAGTCGAGATTGACTTGTACTTGTATCCCACAGGGAAAGCATAAACACTTGTTAATTATAGAAGCAGCTAACCACTAAGGGAGATAGGGACACAAATTCATATTTCCAAACAAAGAAAACTAAGCGTCCCCTAGCACAACACCTCTTTGCATTAAATGAACTATCCTACCCAGGTGAATGAACTAGGCCCACAGCACAGTGCCACTTGAAGCAGCAGGAATGAGAAAGGCTGACGTAGCAGCAAGGGAAGGTGTAAGCTGTCTTCCCACGGCCAGCCCTCCACTGCCCTTTGTACCACCCGCAACAAGGCCACAGTGCCACATCCTGGCTTCACCGGCACACCCGTGATGCACTGAGGGTACACCACAGCCCCTGTATCTATTATTTCCACCCAGTGAAAGAATATTTAAAGTGATCTGGGATGGGTGAAGGAAAGCTTTTCAATAAGCTTCACTCTGTGTTCACAGGAGGATGGTGCTAACTCAACTAAGTGCTACTTACCTAGCATGTGAGAAGGCAGTTGCCTCTGCATTAGCCATGGCACTTCTTGGGAGCGGCTTGCACTTCCAGTCCTTCCTGTCCTACCAATATCCATGAAAAATCCTGGGGCCATCACAGGTCCCATGAGCTATGTCTATAGCAAGGCCCTGAGCACTAGCTTGGGATCACCCACGCCATTTAGTTGTCAGTGTGCTCACTAGCTGGTGCAGGCTAGTCCTTACCCCAGTAAAGCCCCCTCCACAAGGCAGCACATACCCAGCAGAACACATACCCGCATGGCACCCAGCACACCACATGGGTTGAGGCCACCCTGTTTTGGAGGAGAGGAAAGTGTAGCATGTGAGCACAAGCTGTACTCTTGCCACTGATCCCAGATCCAGAGAGCAGGCTCAGGCCTATTGTATTTGCCACCGTAGACACAGTCAGAGACGTCAGTGGGGCTAATCTGGGCCCTGCATCAGAGAGAGGAGTGACAGCTGCATCTTGACCTCCACCCTTGCTCATTCCTCTAAAGTTGCTGGAAATGCCCCGAAGGCAGACCTGAATCTGATTTCTATTCAAGCAGAGTAATAACACTGACGTCACTGCTTTTACTGCTGTCCTCTTCTTATACATTTCTTCTTCCACAGGATTTTTACCTGTAGCAGGAAATTCATATGAGAGTATTGAGCAGCTTGTCTGGTAGCTGCTGAAATGTTGTTTTTACCAACAATCTATAAAGCTGTGTTAGAGGTATTAGACAGAAGAGACTATACTGTGCCTCTTTGCTCGTAATTGGAATATAGGTAATTGTTTGCTCTGGCCAGACATATTCTGCACAGTGCAGATAAATTAAGATCAGAAAAAAATATTAGGCTTTGGATGTGTGAGGAATAAATACTGCCCTGGTATTTCTAGAACAGTAAAAAAAGGGGACTGAAATCAACCTCTGTGGCAAATTATTCCATGTTGTTATATATGCTAGGTGAAAATATGGGGATTTTATAGGCCTGGTAGAGCTCTAGGGCTAGATGCACAGATGTCTTTGTATAGTTATTTGTTTCTTAAGTTGTATTATTCATAAAGGTTTGTAGTGCATAAGATTAGTGCAGCTAAAGAGAGCAAAGCCTTGCTGCATTAGTACATGACTTAGCATGTTATTTGGGCTGAACAGGACTGAGTTTGATGAACTAGATGAATGAAACCCATTGCACTGTCTTATAATGGGACTGGTGGAGCTGAATGGGCAAAACCCACATTGCATTATCTGGAGATAACACTGGGAAAGCTACATAAGTGAAATTCACCTGTTTTAGCACAGATGACCAGAATGAGCCAGGCGGGGCAGCCAAGCTGAGGTATTAAGACATGTATTCATGTATTCCCCACTTCCCAGTTTTTATAAAACCAAACATCTGTATTCCCATTGCCTAAAAAAGTAGGTGGGGGAGTAGGTCAGGAGAGGGAGCCAAAGAAGGGAATAAGGGAAATAAATAAAGGTCAGTGATAAAGAAAAAGGTTTTCAGAGGCTCACACAAAGGGAGAGGATGCAAGGAAGGTTACTCCCAGCTCAGCTGACAAATGATATCTTGAAAAAGAAACCTGACAGGAGTGGAAAGAGTATGAATCAAAATACAAGGGCCATATTAATAATTCATTTCATTGCCCTGTGTTTTGTTTTCAGCATTGCAAACCCCTCTCTTAACCCTCACTTTGATAGAATAAAGCAAACTAATTCCTTTTATCCCTAAGTCCCATTTACTAAAAGAGCTGACTCTGAATGACACAAAAAGTGCGAAAGTCCTATGTTCTTCTGAGCAGTAAGCTGAACATAGTCAACAGGCAAACTCACACAGGGCCTTTCATCCAGAAAGCACTGGAGAAGCCTAGAAAATTGGGGCACACATTTCACACTCCTCTGCAAAGGCATGTTTGGGGCTGGGAAAACTGGCAGTCATGCTGTCAAGCAAAATCCCTTTTTGGCAGCTGACTGACTTGGAACGCTGCATAAGGTCTATGAATCCCCAAATTAAATGCTCTCAAGACCCATCAGAAACAGAATACATTTTCCCAAGCTGAAACCAGATACAACTGAGCAAAGTCCATCTAATTGCAAGTATCTGCAGAAAAAAAAAAGCTACAAATAATCCATTTTCTTTGCTTACAACCACTGTCAATATCATATGTAGGTATCTTTCAGCAAGAGGTATATAGGGTATATACCATCAATCCACTATTACTTGTCATGTAAACATAATTCAGGATGGGTCCCTTCCAAACCACAAGTGACTGCATGCTAAGAGTACAGAGACAATAATATGTTTTTTTTAATAAGAAAATGCTACATAAATAAAGGATATGAAGTAAGTGAAGGGAAAATTAGTAATTTGTTCTACTGACATTAAGCAGAAGCTTTTATTGACAGCATCGCTTTTTCAGTGCAGTGTATCTTAACTATCCCGTAAGATCTCCAGATGAGCCTGATATATTTAAAACATAAGAATGCACAAGACAAAACAAAAAAACATTACTGTAAATGTATTGGCTGTGCACTAACAGTGTCCATTTTTCATGTTTCACTCTTCCACGTATTTTAAAGTACAATAAAAGTCAATAATGCAAATGACAGTTATGTACTTGAAGTTTCTCACCAGCACTTTTCAGTCAGAACTGGTCACAATTTCTATTGGCACCACACAGAGTCATAATTTAAAGCTTGAAAAAATGCCTTAGCTTGTACTACAGCACAACAGTAGCCTGGTTCTCTGAGCTTATTTTTTACTATGCTCTTTAGCCAGTCCAGTGGGGTCATTCATTCTTTGGGATATCAGGCAGTAAAATTAGTTTAGGATTGAATTAAGCACCCACTGGAAGTCAATGCTATTGCAGAAAAATAAACCTCGACACATGTTTTCTTGATTCTCTAAGTTGCTTAAAGATAAAGCTTCAGGAAGTGCAGCTGGGAGTGATTATTTCACCTCTTCATTGAAGTAATCATGAGACTCCTATGAAAGCTGGGAGCGTTGCCCAGAAGAAAAACTTTGCTTTCAGGTGAGCTTCACAGGTTCAGGGAATTTGAACTGAGTATAATATCTGATGTATTAATTAGAGCACTTGTCAAAGGTAATATTTTTAGTGCTTGATGATGTCTTCATTAATCATGATGATACTATGTGCATGATAACCAAAATGGAAGGAAAAGCTAAAAAGACCAGATTGCAATTACTACAGACCCCCCTCAGAAGGGAAGAACTTGAGAATTTGGGCTGTGTGCTTTCGAGTTTGTAGGATGTTAGGAAATACAAGGCCATATCCTCATTTTAGATGTGCTTTTTTTGCTCCTGCTCCTACTGGCTTTGGCAAGCACATTTCCAAAGTTATACCGTGCACCTCTGCCTAATTATTCATACTTGGTAACAATACAGTAGGCCATCAAGTTAAAATTAATTTGAATTTTTACACATAAGAGAGGCTGAATCTTTTCATCCTCCAGCATAAATACGATTAATTTTTTTTCTATTTCACTTTGTCTTACAAACAGGAGATGTCCATAAATTATAGCACTATAAAGGTTTGGCCTTTTCAAATTCTGATAAAGCAGCCATTTGAAGAATCTTCTTCATTTCTTCAGCCCACTGAAGATATGCTCTACTTTTCCTGATGGTTCCTTTGACTCTTGAAACTCACTCTTCAAGTTTAGTTGCTTACCTAATGTGACACTGATGTTTTCATTTATCTCATTTGTGCTAAGTGAAAGGTCTTGTCAGTAGGGATTTAGCATTTCATAAAGTTTCAGTAAGATTTCTTTTCCTTTTTAATGAAATCATTTCCTAATACTCAGTCTTTTTATAGTGTTGAGCTGACAAGAAATTGTTTCTTTTTAAGATTTCAGAGATTTTTCCCAAGGTAGCTACAACTCAATCAATGCAGAAAATAGTCTTGCAAAATGCTTTTGTAATTTTAAAGGGTTGGAGGTCTCAGTAGCTCCTCACTACAATGTTAAGAGGTGACTCAGAACCTGTAGCTGGAGTATGCCAAATTTAATTTTAAGGGAACTTAATGCAGGTCAACAAAATTCTCTTAGAGGTTAGCTTGTTCCAATATGCTTTATTACAAAGCATTGAAACTAAAACATAAAACCTCTTCCAAAGGCTCTAGAAGGAAGTTGCCTACTGGAGTGAACATGAACCATGTTACTGGCAGCATAACATAATCAGTTGTGAAAATAGTGACCCCTGAGGGGTTGATTAGCCTGTGTGTTCAGTATTATCATGGAAAAGGCTGCCAAGTGGTGCTATTTCACTGTCCTATGAAAGAGAATGAATGCCAGCACGGAGTTTCCTGATGACTCTACTGGGAGCACTGGAGGCCTGCTGCATGATCATGATCATCATGTCAGTGGTGGGCTAGGAGTGCTGCAGAAGATCTCTGGGAGGTGCTCACCCAGCCCCAGGCAACCCCCAGCACAGCTGCAGTAACCCCTGGTGCTCAGAGGGAAGAGCCATGCCATCCGCATGTACGCCAGCAGGATGGACTGCCCCCAGCAAAGACCAGAGGGGAGCACAGGGCCAGGGGAAAAAAGGCACTCTGCATAGCACACTACACAATGGGTAGCTGCCTCGCATGCCCCAAACTGGCTTTTCATGGCATGCATTGTGGCCTTAATGACACTGCAAGTGAACAGTTGCAGTGTAGCCAAAAGGATTTACCTCGCTGTTATTTGATGATTCATTTAAGATCACACCCTCATAGAAAGCATTTTTGTTTCACGCTTCTCCAAAATGCTTTGTAATACTTCACTCAATAATGAGGTGTGGAAGCACTCTTATGTCTGTTATGTAGGCATCAAACTGAGGTACAGAGAGCCCAAATGAGCCTAAACATAGGAATCTGCCTAGGATCTTAGCTTTTTCATGGGTCAGTGCTCTAACTCACAGTCTGCCCTTCCAGCCACTCTAGAGCCATTTTTGTATATATAAACAGACACCGTGCCTCAGATTCTAGAGCCAGTCTTAGAAGAAGCCTTGAAGCCTAAGGGATATAATGTTTTGATAAGTATACAACCCTAACAAGACGTTTCACCAGGCATGAATTATTTCAGGATGGAAATCTAGCCTTTATTTAGAGAGTGTGACCTCAGTGATGATTTTAGCACATTGTACTAGTCCAGCACTGTTTTAGGAGTCCTCCTCTGCTGGTGAAAACCCTTAGGGAGACAATTTTTCAGCTTCTTATGACATAAAGGATCACCCAGGAGCCAAAAGGGGAAGAAAAGGATAATACATTGAAATTTTTTAAAAGCATATTAACAAATGAAATAAAATTCTGTATGATTCAAGTGGGCAGAAAGTCTGGGGTCTGAAAATCAGGGGTGTCAAAAAGCAGGAAATACTTTAGCAATGGCTTTGAAAGTTTGGTCTTATGTGCCAGAAGCGGAGCACCCATCACAGCCTATGCAGTGGCAGATACCACAGACCAGGGAAGGCTGGTCCCAGCTTCCCACCAGCTCCAGGCATGCATTCAACACACAAAAGATGTGCGAATTCAGCAGCCGCTTCTTGAAATGGAGAACAACTAGGGACAGCTACGTGTCCTGGAGGAATGATGAGGAAGCTGGAAAGGGTGTTTTTTGTTGTTTTGTTTTGTTTTGTTTTCCTGGGGAATAAATGAATATTGGGGTACCCTACAGGAGATTCTACAAACCAAGGTCTAGCACCTGTGAAGCAGCAGTTAGGCATAAATGATAGGCCAAATTATTGTTTCCTCTCCCCATTTTGTTCAAGATGAAAGAGAAACTATCATCAGATCTTTACTGTGGTATAAACACATGCCTCGTAGTTGAACTGACAGATGGTACTGCTTGAGCTCAGCATAGACAGTTGTTAAACTGGCTGTGATTATATGAATAGTCAGACATGGCAAATGGTCTTTTGTATTCTTCCAGTACACACAGACTGTTTCATCTTTGATAAACTCATACACTAAAATAAAATGTACGTCAATTTGCTGTCTGGATTTTCCATCTAATTGAATCTGGGAATAATGGGAAGTGTTTTTCTGCTCAAGATAACTGCAATATCCTCATATTAATAAAGGCCCTTCATTCACTCTTTGCAAAAGCTCACAGAACCAGACTAGATTATTTTTGAGAGATTTTAGTTAATAATCTGAGAAAATAGCTCAGTGAAATGTTTAGCAAATTGGAAGACTTTGTACATTTTGGCTCCTGCATCAGTTAGGAGAATGGGAACAATCTGTTTTGCTGTGTTCCTACATTCTTATTAAGGGTAAGATGTTTCCCAGAGATATACATGGGCAATTCTTACTAAAACCAATGGAGATTGCCAGCATGTGGGGACAGAATGTTCTTCCACTTTAGATACTGGAGACTGAGGAAGAGGGAACCACATCTGACTATGCTAAGCTTTGTGAGTAATATTCCTAATCCCGGCTATGATTATTCAAAGGCACAGAATTAGGCAATGTTGCCTAATTTGTTCTGGTTTTGCTTGAACGTTGGGAATGCCTCAAGAGGACGTACATGCTACTTATCTACTTGTTAGCTATCTGTCCCCAGGACAGTCAGCAACTTTCATTATTATTTAATAAATTTAGTTTTAAATTATTTAAATTTAAATTATTAAATTTAATAATTTATTAAACAAATTTAATAAAACAAAGGAAAAGGTATGTCTTTTCTATGTGAGTGCAGAGCAGGGGACGTTGCTACTTTGCTACTTTCCATCTCCATTCCTACTCCGGTCTAGCTGAGATGCAAAAAAAGAAACTTTTTTAGACTTTTTTTTAAATAAAAGCATGAAGTTGCCTCGCTTCTACGTTAACACACTTTTTGCCATCTCTCGAGACTTTCTTCTGATTATCTGCTCTTTTTTTATGCTTTAGAGGTAGGATTTAATTATAATAACTCACTAACTCATTTGTTTTTCACAGAGGGACTATTTCCCATCTATTTCTGTCTTGGTTGTCCCAGGCTTTACTGCTCCCAAGGTGGAGCAGGAAGACAGAGTCTCTCCACCTTGTTTACTTGCCCTTTCTCTAAGAGAACGGTGCTTTCTGAGGTTACCTGTGTGGGTGGCTGGGTGGATTTTTGGCCGTTATTCCTTATAATAGGAAGTATCTTTTTCAATGGAACCTGAGAAATAATCAGTCCTAGTTCCTTTCCAGAAGTGCATAGATACCTACCCTTTTCAAAAATGCCTCCTGCCTCCTATTATGTTAAATAAGGGGAGATCCAAAGTGTCTCTGAGCAGAAGAAGGTGGCAGACATCTTAAAAGAAGGCAGTTCTCCAAAGAAACCACTGAATTTGTCTTCAAGCACAGCTGATAAAAAAAGTGAAGATCAGTAAAAACTGAGAGTCAATAATAAGCATCTCTTTAAAAACATAAAAAATTGTCTTATACATGCAACAGAAAGAGCAAGGGAGAATGGTTTGGAGAAGAACATATGTATGCAATTCATGTGGAAACCAGGAGCTGCAGCAAAATGCCCACTATGCCCTAGCTAATTTGCTCTGGGATGTTGTGTAGAAGGGTGTCTTGGAGCCTGTCGTTGAGTCCAAACTAACTTATATAAAAAAAGGATTGAGATTAGGATATATAAATGCGTTCCACTTAGCCAACTACTGACATTATAAGGGAAAAAAAATGTGAGAAAAAATACTTTTGTAAGCAGCAGAACCAGTGCAGTCTGGGTCAGTTTGCCAGGGGTCTTACTGATGTGCACCTAACAAGGGAGGTACTATTCTACTGTCTAATGAATGATGATCAGTCTTTTCCTCAATAATGGCACTGATAGGGATCCCACCCTCTACAGACTTCAGAGCTGCATGGAATTTGCAGGAATGTGGTACCTTTGCATTTTCCACTTTCTTATCAATGTGGTTGAAATCAGCCAAAAATGTTCAAAGGTTACTAGGGGCACTGACAGGCACATGAACATATGCACATGTGTGGATATGGCATATAACCTTACAAGTTTCAAGTCCTTAGTAAGCCAGGCTAAAAATCTCTTATCTTTAAACCTCCGTTTAACCTAATCTGAAAGTAGATGGATAATCACAATCAACTTGAAATGTTTTTGTCTTATAAACTGCTGCTTTGTGATCAGCTTATGCTCAGGATGGAAGTTCTAATTAGAATTTTCTCTGTGAGAGAAAACAGGAGGCCAAGAAAAATAAAAAAGAAGAGAGTGATCTCTGAATTGCAGGTTGTATTCAGACCATACGGTTAGCAGGAGTTGCTTTACCATGTGAAGACAGATATGGTCTTTTGAATATTGATACAGCAAAACTGATTACAAGATGCAAGGCATCACATTCTCACTTTCAAAGAATCATGAAATTGATATTATCCATTAGATCAAGCCATAAACTAAGAAATGGCCACTAGAGAAATCAGCAGGAAAACAGAAAAACTGAAATATCCCTCTGAAAATTGCAGTAGCAATGTGGATGTCCCAGGTGATGTTTCTTCCATAAGATTCATCCAAACACCATATCTTTATGGATAATGCTTCTATTTTGATTTTTCACATGTAAAATAATGTAGAAAGCATTCTTACACTCTCTGTAATATGTCATTTGTTACACTAACTATAAATGTTTGAATGTTAATTAGTTCTGTGGAGTTTCTCTTCCTTCAGAACTTTATAACATTTATATCTGACCTGGATTCTGTCTAATGTTTTCTGGGAAAACAAAAACAAAGATTAAAAATATTCTATGCAGCAAAACAGTTGAATGTAAAGAAATACACTAGCCACTGCAGAGAATTTGTTTGAATATCCCAGTTATACTACCTCCAGAGACTGGCTTTCATAGCAGAAGACCAGGTAGAGAACTTGGACTGGCTGACATGGTAAGAAATCTCCTTAAAGCCCTATCAAAACACCTCACAGGAATAATAACATCAAAGTGACAGCAGGAAGGTACAGTACATAAATCAGGTATTTAAGGGAAACAGGACTCATCTTGATGTCCTCAGAATCATAGTAAGAGTGATCAATCTTCCAAACCTGAAGACAACAATACTTGACTTTTAAAATCTAGAGGCCTTTTGTGAATATGAGATCTGTTGTTCATCATATATAGCTTTTAGTGTATCTTATGAAATGAAATTCAACATGTCATTTCCTAAAGGAATGAGAAATAATGCAATCTATTAAAATGTACTATAAAGCAATACACAGGAAGCATACTAAAGAAGCTATGAGACAGTGTCCTTCCCAGACTGCTCTAGAATAAAACCCATGTACTATGCAGGATGAAAAACCTATTTCTGGTGGCTTGTCTTCCTTATGAAATACATTCCATTTTTTCTCCAGATTTTACTCCCAAAGGCCTGACACCGCAATCCTTAATCCTGTGTATAGCAAGATTCCTAGATGACTATAATGCATGCAGCCCTTTCTCAGGAGGATGACTGATCACTAACAAAAGTATTTCAGGCAAAGTGTATCAACACATTACCATCAAATGCCTGTTCTCACTGTGTGCTAAGTAAAGAAAAAGGTATACAGCCATATTCACCATGTGAACATATCCATATTCCAACACCACTACGGTTTTACATCACTGAAAAAGTGCTTGGGCACAGCCATTTATAAACTGGATTATTTCCTTTACTTGTGGCTGCACATCAAAGGAGAAGCAATATTGTTTTTCCTGTGTTTGAACGGTATTTCTTAGACTGGCCAGACATCTCACTGAATGGTGTAAATATAGGTGCTTCGCTACAATGTCAAGAATCTAAGTGTTAATGCTACCACTAGTGCTAGTAACTTCCTCAGACTTTGTTACCCCGAGAAGAAATTCAGGGTGAGGGGGTGTTGAAAGCATAAATATATGGAGATAATTTACCTTAGCTGAAGGAGCGGGAGGGAAGGAAGTAACAGGCATGGTTGTCGAGCATTTTACTGTGGCAGTTTCAGAATCTGCACCTGCTATAAACAGTGCAGCTCTACTGGCTCTGGTAAAACCCCTTTGGCTTCCTTCACCCCTGTGCTGGTGATACCTGGATCCTTTTAACGATTCCAACGGGGATCTTCTGAACAGGAAAAAAACACTTATTAAGGAACATATACTTCACCAATTTAGAGTACCTAGAGATTAAACAATTTCTGCTTAATTAAAATGCTGTAGCAATTTTTATAAGACATCACTAAAATAGGGTTTAGAGCTGTCCTAGATTGAGAAGTGATTACCATACTTGTGCTAAGGGAAAGGTATGCTTCATGATTCTCTTTCCTGGTAAGTACTATAGCTGAGTGCCACTTCCACTAGAATCAAAAGCACACTCCTCCTTCCTCAGGAACTCACCTAAGTACTTTAAAATCTACATGGATGTGGGTAGGATCAGTGTTCCTTATTTAGGAACATTTGAACATGACAAACTTGCAATACAGCATCCTGGAGAAATATACATACATAATGAAAAGTGAAGGAAAACAATTTTTTTCTTAAACAGGCAAGTTTCACCCACTTATTTTGCTTGCACCTGGGATGAACTCATTGCTTTCATTGTCTCCAAAGTTATTCTAACCATTTGGATTTTATCTCAGGTAGGTAGTGGGTGCAGCCATCCAGGGGGAAGGGGAAGCACAATACCAAAAAACATGTGTGGGCTTCTGCAACTAATGATATGAACTGTGAAACTATTGTTCCTTTACTCATCTATTCAAAGTCATGAACGGACTGGGAACATGAGAGAGACTTACATCTGACACTGACATGGCACTCAAGTTACAACAAACAACAGAACTGATGTTGGCACACACCTACCTCCCCTTGTGATTTTCAGTGACTAGAATTGCTAAACAATTCTCAGCTCAAAGATGACCATTTTCCCATGCAAAGTTAGGAGAAACTCAAAAGTATTTGCAATGACTGACAAAGTTCCAACAGTTGTTAAAAATGATCTCTGTAGTCATTTATTTGTGTTATGAGATCACATTTGCAGCTAAGTCATTGAGTATTTTCCTGGCTGTGAAGGCACTTGCATCTCCTTTGGCAGACTGTTTGTTCAGAATGTTAATTCCATGCTTGTGTGAGTGTGCAGTTGACAAAAACTACCTATGAAAAGTGTAATTAACTTCTGCAGCATGGATTCAGCATCATATTGAGAAAAAAAAGAAGTCAATATACTAACAGAGATGACACAAAATGGCCTAATATTGTTTTTTTGGACAAAAATTAAATCACTCAGTGCAGTTAGGTTTAGATGATCCACTCAAGAGAAATTTGGATAACACAGGTTCCATCTTCATAAGTCAAATAAAAATTAAGGTCAGTGTTTTGCAGTTAATAAAGATTTGGAGATTACAATTTATAAAGTAGAAATTCTAGGTTTACACTGGCAAACATAGCCTATGAGATGCTAAATGCTGCCTGGGGGAACTGTCTTGCTCTGTACTCTCATTTTTCAGGAATTCACCATTTGCTGTAACAATCAAAAAGATGACTAATACTGATACTTTAATGAACTAGATTTCATAGTAGACATTGTGGATGCTTCACAGTCCTGGTTTATAACTCTGCTCATGGACAACAAACTACCTTTACAGAGGAAACGAGCCACAGAATTTCTAAAGTAAAATTTGGGTGGCCATTAAAGGGATATTCAGAATTAGCAGAATGCAAAACAATAGCATCCCACTTTATAGGACAAAATTTTCCCCCAAAAAAGACTGATTCAAGTGTAGTTGACTAAACGAGAACCAGACTTCCGTTGAAATCCTTTCCAATGCCCTAGAGATTAAATATAGAAATTAATATGTATAGAACTCTCATACGTTTTTGGTTGTTGAAATCTACCACATGGCCATTTGATGGAGTACATTTTCCTTTTGAGTGAGAATTAAGAAGAAACCAAAGTACTTCTGTGAGACACTGAAAGCCAAACTGGCTTCACGGCTTTTACAGATTTTCAACTAGCATCAGTGATAAAAATGGTACATATCTCTACTGTTGTTTATGCAAAGGCAAAATAAGGTTTTAATATAATGAATGCTAATGTTGAGAAATAATGAAGAAATCAGCCTCATAAAAGGGCTGTAATGACAGCAAAAATGCGGTAAACTTCTGTGATAGTGGGAGGTAGACCACATCTACCATCAAGACTTGACTAAGGAATGTTACCTGCCCACTCATACCAGCTAGTCATAAGTATCACACAACTGCAAGAGAATTAACAGGCAATATAGAAGCTTTTCTGAGTATAATATAACCTTAAATAACATGCTTTTATTAATTGCTGCTCCCTTTGTTCTATGTTAAGTCAATATAAAAGTCAACTACTGATCAAATGCTTGTGTCAACATTCTTTAAATAATTTAGCAATTGGTTGGTATCACTGTTTGACAGAGGACAATTAGCTTATCATTTATAAATCAGTTATAAGCCTCATCTGCAGTGAGCCTACACTACTTCCTGTCAAGATAAGGTGGAGGCAAAAGGACTCCCAAAAACAGAAGAACTGGATACCACCTTTCCTGTTGGTGAATGATGTCAATTGCAGGGTACTGGGGTAACTCCAACAACTTGTGTGGGTCTGAAATTAATTTTCTAGTTCTTAAGGACGTGATGCCTGTGCACACAGTGGTTCTCATTAGCATGCAGGTGAGAACCAAAACCAAAACAAAATCTGTGCTTTATTTTTATACAGTTCCATGCCTATTTTGCTCCCAACTTCTGCCTCCAATATGTTCATTTTAAGTGCTGCATGCTGTACATTTTTGCAAACTAAATAATTCAAAGGAAGATTGACTTATCTCTCTGGTGACTTCTGATATGATAGCACCAGTGTTCTGTCAAAACAGGCTGTGTTACTCACACAGCCACCTTGTTTTTGCAACATTGTGGCATTTCAGAAATGGTCACAAGAGGCAAACCATTCCCTGTCTAGCCTGGCATGCAGGATTCATTAGCAAGGGATCTTTTGGGCCTACAGCCATCAGGGGCAGGATGGGTAAAGCTATTTAAGGGAGAAAGGTGAATTGTCCCTCAGGGCTAGGGACATCATGAGGTGAGAACAGAAAATGGAGATTTTACCAAATTGAGTTTTGGAAGTCATAAGTAAATTGCCCTCAAGATATAAGTATATGTTTGCCATAAGGAGACTATAATCCTGCCTAAACTGCATTTTCACAGGCTGGCTGGGCTCTGGGCTGAAGATCTGGCTCCAGTCAGGGTACCTACCGCTCTTGCTGGAGCAGCCAGGACAAGCCCCCACACACATCCAGCATTACACAGCCCCACTCTCTGCTTTGCCCTAGATCAGATTTCTTAATGACACTTCTGCCCACCTCTGCCTTCCAGACAAATCACCTTACCTTCCTTTCTCTACCTGTGTATAGGATCTGGCTTTCCAGCCATGAACATGAGCATGTAACCTCATTATACTGTTTAATAGGGATGTCAGGAGGACAGAGTGCTATGGATGAGCATAGCACATTTTAGGGTTAAAAGACTGGGTTGTTTTTTCTTTCTTTTTTCTGAGTGGGAGTGTTGAGGAAGGGGTGAGTAAGTGGCTTCAGAGATCAGTGTTAGATACCTGAAAATACATTTACACAACTGCAAACTGAACCCTTAACCAGACACAGCATTTCCTGGGACATTCCACAGCCTCCATATTGTTGAGAGAAAGAGAGGAGGGAAATTCTCCCCCACTACAGCCCATCCCCAATTACTGGATATTTTTGCTTTGCCAGTATTCCCACAGGTCTATCTTTGTGCTATTACTGACAACATGGATGCCAAAACCAATGTATGCGATACCTATAGATTTTGATGGATATGGCAGACTGCTTCAGTCACCACACTTCCTACAGTAAGGACCATAACAGTAGCAGGATGACAGAGTACCATGTGAGGACCAATGTGAGAAACATGTAATATATAAATATCATTTTAAGGCCTTTACTCAGAAAAGTGCAATAAGGGCAAGGATAATCGTTTGTTTGGGTTTTTTTCTGACTTTACACTTGATTTGCATTACTTCTGCATGTGAGGAGAGCAACCTGATGTCTTACGCTGAGTTCCAGGATGTGTCTGTATAGCTTCACATACAGGGCTTCAAGCAGCTATGAGACCCTGAGGAGGGGATTTTCAAAGTCTTCTATTGGAATGTTATGATCACCCTGCACTTAATTCAATATCATGTATATTTGTGTACATATTTAAAACCTACTGTGAAATCCCAGCAGGAGCGGCTATTTAAATCAAAGCAAAATAACAGCATATAGTCACAGAGTGAACCATATAGTAGTACTCATTTTCTGGAGTAGAAATAAAGCCATTTTATTGTGTTAACAAAATACACCCTTTATTCTTTAAATACTTTCTCATGGGTTACTTTTAAAACTTGACGTCCCCAAAGGATCTTAACATGTGGATTTTAAATATAAAATTAAACTGATTTTGAGAAGAAGGCTGTTTTCTTGAATTAGGCCATTGTTTGTCAGGCTGGTGGCAAATGACAAACTGAGCACTGTGAAGAACAGCGAGGAGAACAATTCAAAACACCTTCAGTCTTCCTTTCCAAGGATAAACATAGCATCTTTCACACTTCACAAGACATGAAGAAGCCTTCCTGGACACATTTGCTGGTACTAGAACATTAATTGCAGAAGAGGTTTTTCTCAGGTGTCAATTATTGTACAAGTCTCATGTTTTATTGTACTACTAAGTAGGTCAGTAACATTATTATGCTATTTACAACCAGTTGTTTCTTTCTCTTTATGTGGGTTTTTTTTATGATTTTCTAGGGGTTCTTCAGTGGTCCTATGCATGGAGTGAGACAGCTTCATTGCTAGTACTTCATTTAGAAAACAGCCTTCAGTTACCAAACACCTGCACCATACAATTACAGCATGGTCAAGCAGTATTATCACTACAACAGGATGTCCATTGTTAGATATCTGCCTAATCTTAGAAACCACAGCCTATGTGTTTTGAATGCGAGGTTTTTGTTTTGTTAGTGTTTTTGTTTCATTTTAAGTTGTTTAAGCAGAAGCCCAAGATACCTGACAAAAGATGCTAACCATCTGGCTTTAAAATGCATTGATTTCCCACAGGACTGCTGAGAAGGTAACCTAACTAGATCTCGGTTTTCAAGAAATGCAGAGCAAGACACCTGCCTGGCCTAATCTGACATTGCAGTAATGCATGTAACAAGTTTGCAAAGCTTAGAATAATAACCATAAAGGTCCTTCAATAGGTTCGTCACTTGAATTTTGGTGTAAAAACTCATTACAAAACAAGAAAGTCCTCTTGTGTGTTCATTGAAAATGATCACTTTGCTTTGCTCCTGTAAAGCTTAGTTAATCAAACTGATCCAAGAAAGTGTGACCCAAAAACTTTAACTTCACAAATTTACCAGATTGTAGGTCTAATCTGGGCTATAGTACTGTTAGAAAAAGAGTATGAAGGATTTGTAATCAGATCACTGACTGAACAGGCTTCTGAAGAAATTATTAGAAGCAATATTATTTTTATTAACGTTTTACTTGGGGATTTTGCAGCTACACTGAAATGGGCATAGAAAAGTATTACTTATCAAAATGTATAAAGTGTTTAGGGACTGATAAAGCCATAAATAAAGCCCAAAGAGGGCAGCCTGACAAAAGATGGCACTTAACACACATAAATGTAAAAGGTGGTAAACATGAATAGCATACATCAAGAAAAAGAGATTAAATTTCTCCCACACAACATTCATTCAAAGCATGATTGATTGTCTAAAGAAGATTTGAGTCATTATAAACAGCTTGGTTTTAGATGCAAGGAAGAATAAGAAAAAAACAGTACCTGCTTCTGTACTCCACAAAGAAATAGAATAGTGAGCCATGGCCCTCAATCCTTCAGTGTCCTTCAGTGTAGTGCAAGAAATGTCTTTGCAGTCCTCCAGGGTAAGGTTACTAATTTAACACTAGAGGACTGGCAGCCAACAAACTGAACTAGCCTGCAACATCCCAGGGCACAATGATTATGCTACAAACTATCTCCATCTGTGGTCACCTCCTGCCAAAAGTCTGACCAGATGTACTGGGCAAGGTTGAAGCTGTGGGTTTCACAGAGGCTAGACAGTTGATGCAAAGTGATTTACATAGTAGGAGCAATGTGCTTTACTGCATTTTAGAAAGAAGAAATCTTCACTGAGATAGTCTGAAAGCTGTAAAAAGTACTCTCTCTCTTTTTTTTCTTTTTTTCCTTTTTTTGCACAGAAGGTCAAGGAAGAAAAAGAAGACAATGCATTTAAAAGCTGGAAAACCACCAACTAAGAATAACACGCATTTGTCTATTATATGTTAATGAACTGAGCTCAGTGAGGCAAACAGCCTTTTATTCAAAGAAGCCAGAAAGGTCTGGAAGTTCCCAGCAATATCTGAGCTGATCTCCTTAAACAGTCCATAAGCCTAGCGGAATAATCCCTTATTCACGAAAGCCATTGTTACTGACAAAAAGCACTCTGCTGACCCTGCTGCGACAGTTCAGCAAAAAGCGTGACCTGTGCAGGACTAAGCTCCAACTTAGTCTCACTGGCTATGTTCCCACAGCCAAGCAAAAAAGGGCTGAGGAGCAATCCCTGATGCCAAGATTGTGTGGCAGTGACTGGCTTGCAGGCCAGCTGAAGAGATGTGATCTTAGAAAGAGCCAGCTGGAGTGGTCCAAAACAGAGCCAGAGCAAGCGGTAACAGTTAAATAGGATCCAGCACTCGAGATTACTCCTTTACCCACTTTTATTTAACTGTATAGACATAGCCATCACCATAATATTCCATATTGCAATATCTGACTAAGAAATATGTATTTGCTTTATAGACCTTCAAGATGGCTTTTATAACACCTGTTCACACCTTGTGATGTATATCACATAACATTATCAGAAAGGTTTTAGTGACTTAGCCCTCTTCCAAGAGAGGAGAGTTCACTTATTATTAAACTCTGTTGGGAAAGCTTTTTTCTTCCCTATTCTGATGCTTCCATTCACCCTAATGTTACATGGTGCTTGTGAAGTGATGACATAAATTAGTAACATTATTCCATGGCTACGGTCTGACTTCTAGAACACCATCTCCCCAGACCACATTACTTAGATAAAGGAATTTTATTATTTAAAGTTAGGCAAGTTCATCCACTTCTATAATTTGAATTAAAAATTATCTAAATAATTAGACCATTACTGTTTCCCTAATGAGCTAGTCTGTTTCAAGTGTAAACACGACAGGGAGAAAGCAGGTCAGTCTTGGTTTCACCAATTTTTAATGACAAAACATGAAATATCCTCTAACCTAGTTTGTCCTTTCTTTTGAGATCAATATGAAACCAGTAATAGCTTTACTTTTAGCAAACAGCAAGTGTGTTCATTAAAACATTATGCTGTTCCAACCTTAATCTTGCTGAATATACTAAGTAGGTCACTTGACAGGTCTTTTCTTATTCTTTTTAATTGAAATCAATGAAGCTGACCCTGGTAGGTAAAACTAATTAGATCATTAAAGAAGTAGCAATATTTTTAATGATGACATATCTTCTACTTGATGTGGAGTTCTTTCTAAAGGAAATGAGCTTAAATCCGGTGTGCAGAAGTTCTTCCCAAGGAAATTTCTTCTATGAACTTTGAGGAAGTATCACAGGACCTGAAATTCAGCCTTTCATTGTCATCAGCATTGCAGGGCAATTGTCTATTGACTGTAGGACATCTTCTCCACCAATTTAAGCAGAGGCAAGTCTACAAACACAAAGCGATATTGTGACTCCTGTATTTGGGAACTAGTCCTTTTGTGACTGTTAATAGCATCACATCTATGGACCAGAAGTGTGTCAGCTGTGGAGTTCTCACAAATGTCTTCTAACATCCCACTACTTCTAAATTGGGCAGACAAGATCTCCCTTCAAGACCTCCTCAGTAGTTTAGCCAATTTTCAGTCCACCTCTGGGAAGGTGAAAGGCCCAAAGGATAACAGTACTAAAACTCTGAGGTAAGGCAGCAGAACCTTCCACAGGGAGAAGGCCCCAGGAAAAAAAAAGTCTCACAACTGCAGCCTCAGTTTGAGCTTTCGATTGAGTGAATCAACTCATAACGCATAAAACTGATATGTAAGGAGGCAGTGGTTTGTTTTATATGTTAACAAAACATAATCCAATAAATACAGACAAAAGTTTGTAACCAAAAATGAAAGTGACCCTATCAGTTACTTAAGTGATCATCTAGACATAGAGGAGATAACCAGGTGTATGAAAATCAGAACTAGCAGCATAGTTCTCAGATTTTGAGTCAATAATCTGAGTTCTCAGATTATGAGAGATTAGATAAAATTCATCCTTAACAGAAATTCATCTTCATGTCCATATGAAAAGTACTTGAGAAATAAATAGTACCTACCACAAAACTAATAAAAATTAATGGAACCTTCTTCAAAAGCTTCCAAGAAGTTCTATACCAGGACTGAAATGATTCGTGATGTTACCCTGTATCACTGAGTAATGGCAACAGCTTTCTGTTCATTCTGCTGCTCTGAAAGAATAAATGCTTATAGCTCAATTTCATTTTATGCATAAAATGAAAGCAATCAACAACATTTATTACATTTTTTTAAACTGAAGAGATTTTCACTATTTTTGAGTCTGTAATTATACACTCATTTTATGCAAAATTAACTCATTCTGTAGGAGCAGTTATTAGTGGAATGAAATACATCATGCTAAGTAAACAGCTATAACAACAGTGGCAAAAAAGCAAATATATTTCAAAGATAAATAGTTATTAAAATAAAATAAAGATTGCTTATAACTGATTCTAGAAGTACTTTACTGTTATTGGTTTCAAAACAAATAGCCGTGTTGAAGATAAAGCAAAGGAAAACACCAAACAAAAAAGGCAGAAACAGGTTTAAAGAGAGTAAGTTAATTAATTATTAAAAGTAAGCCTGAAGAAAAACTGTGAAAAATCAGATATGCTTTTGTAGTAAGGTATTTATTATGGAAAGGTTGCCAAACATAACTATAAGATATATGTTTATTCTGTCTTGAGTAACTGAAGAACAAAATCTATCTTAAGGAGCTAGAGCTACATAATCATTATGGAATCTAAGAGTGGGATTCAGATAACTAAATGCAGTTACCTAGCGCTGTAAACCAAGGGCTGGGAAATATGGCATAGGACCTGTAGGAGTCTTGCACCTCTCTGGAGAGGCAGCTGGATGTCAGGTGGGAACCTCTAGGACGTTTTAAATGGCACCTGGCACCTATGTGTGAGAAACTGAATGAAGTCCTGAAAAGAACATTAAACATGTTGCATGAGATTTGGCTTGCAGTGTATAGTGTCTGGATATGAATTGGATATCTCAGCTCCCATTACAGTTCATGGAAACCTAATCAAGACAACCAGAGCCTCAAGAGTAATTTGGCTCACCCTACAGCAGACATCTATATCTGGGTAGCTAAGTGACTCCCTAGACTCCACAAACTGTGTTGATGAGATGTCCATGGGCTGTAATGGGAGGCCAGGCACCTACTTCACACATACGTGCCCACAAAATCGCACCTCTCCAGTCATGTGCACTCTGATTTGTAATGCAGACTTTACAGGCAAAAAGACTGCCTTCTGCTAAAGGAAAGAACACTGTTCTTGGTTTACCACTTATCACAGGTAATTTAGACTTCACTCAGACAACCACTTTGCCCAAGAAAATTTGAGACAGGCAGCAAACTGAATCAGCTGAGCTGCAGGACAGCTGTTGAGTACTGTACATCCAGCACTGATGGGATTACTGCAACAGTGCTGATGACCCTAGAGAGACCCCCCCCCCCAACTCCCCTTGGCAATGAAGCACTTTAATGGATAGTGCAGAGTGTAGAGAAAAAGGGATTGTTTGCAAGAATTTGAAATTCTACAATATATTGCTGTTTATTACTTGGTATTATCATTATGTTTGTTTGGGAAAGTAAGACATGGGGAACTGTATCTTTAAAAAGTCTTGACCTAGTCCATTTGGAAACCTTTGCAATATCCAGAGGTTCATTAGCTCTCATTAAAATAACACATCATGCTACATGATTGATGCTATGTGGAGCTGAGATAGCTAATCCAAAGCTCATGAAAGTGCATCTATGTTATTACTTCAAAAGAGGAGAAAGAAATAAATTTCTAAATACTATACTTAAAATACCAGGCAAAGTTATGACTCTCTATAAATATTTAATAAAAGGCATCAATAATAAAGATCTCTTCACTTCTACTCACATCTGAATGTGTAAGGTTTTATTTTGGAAATTTAAATCTACCTACTCTAGAAAGGTGGATTGCTCCCCAGCAAACAGTGAATGAACTTGGCAGGCAGTGGTCACCGGGGCACTCCAGGGCTGGGAATGCTCTCTGATGTGTGAATCCTCTTACTCCTACAGAAAAGAAGAGATTCTAAAATGTCAGAAGGCATATTAAATAGTAACTTTAAGTCTTTCCTGGGGAACAAGCATGAAATTCCCACTGAAGTCAGTGATTTGTGTATATTTGGTCTATAGGGGCTGAATTTGACCCAAGACTGTTCAGAAGTTTTACCCAATGGATATAAAAGACCTTATGCAACAAAGTATAGAAATCAACTCCTTCAACTTCAGGCAGTTGCTATGCATTTGACTTGAGGGTTGGGCCTCAGAAATGCAGCATTTTTTTTCATTCAGCATTTCCTTTATGGCTGCAATTTTCAAACTCCAGCTCACTTGCCTATCACTTTTGGTGATAACATGAACATTCAAGTGCTTCAGCATCTCTCTTGGGCTCCAAAGTGCAGGATCTTAATTCTGAATGTGTAAGGCCAGTGTGATACTCTTTTTCCAGAACCTTTGACTGGTTTCAAAATGACTCAGAGTTCATCAAGTAGTTGCATTTCAGAGTCCCACTTTCAAATACAAATGAGTATTTAGCCTACATTGTTGCTTATTATTTGTATTAACAATTAATTTTTCTTTACATAAGCTGTGGAAGACAAAACAAGGTAAAAAAAGCCTTTTATTCCAACTCAAGACGTTCATCTTTTATTTCTGCAAAATGGATGGGTTTTTTATTTTGCTATTTAAGAAATACCGGAAATCTAATTTCTCAGTCTATTCCAGCAGGAAATCACTGCACTATATATTCTGGTTTATGAGGTATCCCAAGCTTGTTTCTTGTTTATGCTAGTTATAGGCATTGCAAGCAGTATATGAAGACCTTGAAAACTCTAAAAATGATAATGAGAGCTATGTGACTGCCTTCATGCTGGAAGATGGTTACCTGTTCCCTTATTCAAGAACACCTAGGTAACAATGTATGATGAAGCCATTCCCTAGTTCATTCTTTCAACATGCAGTTGCTTTAAGATCTCTCTGATATGTAACATTATTAAAGACATTGCCTGAAACTTTGACCCTCATTAATCACCGATAGTTCTGATATGCCCAAAGAAAAAGAATAGCTCCAAAGACCTTTTTTACAGCTAGATAAAATAACTGCCTTCTCTTTTGATATGCCTGAATATCCTTAATCTAACTAGGGAAATAGCAAAAAAACTAGTAACTCTGCTTCAATCACTCCTTTTTACATGAGCAGCTAATTTTGCTTTGATGTTCAGATGGTAAACAGCAAAGTTTGTATTCAATGATACAGAAAATAAACCGACTTTGTTCATATTTCAGCCTGCTGCAATATTGATCTTACAGGTATTGGGTATGCTAATATGAATTACTGAAAACACATTTTTTGTTCTTTCATTGTGTGTGTTGTGCTGCAGAGCTGTAGAGTCCTTTCATCTGTCACCTGAATTAGATATATCATCTGTTAGATGCGCTCATTCATTTTTCATCTTTACCAGTAACTTGTGCTTTCACTATCTGCAAAAGCTACAGCTTTGTAGAACTGGATAGCCTACTCATCATGTGAAAATACATTAAACAAACTGTTCCATGCACTGTGTGTGCAGCCTATCACTGCCCTGCTGTAAAGGATTTTGATATGCAGAGACTGATGCATAATTAATCTTAAATACATGTGTCAGTCACTGCAGAATCAGGCCAAAAGCTTGGCACTGATCTAAGGTTAGAGTTTGGTGATGTAGACAAGCACCTATTTCAGAAGAAATCAAAGACCCCAGATTCATTAAAATGTTGATCCAAGCAGAGTGATGAGATGGAAAGCTAGTGAACAGCTCATGATGCTGTTAAACATAATGTTGCTTTTATTAAATAAAGCACCTCAATCTTTGCTAGAAAGTTTATTGGAAACTCTTCATAGTCTGGATCCTGAAAATAGTACAAGCCTTTCCCAGGCAAACTGACTTTCAGCAATCAAGCTCAGCAAGGCTGCCATGGAAAAATGAACAGTAAAACAAAGCTTAGGAATGCCTGGTTTTCAGTTTTGTCTGAGCTGCACCTTGAAACACCTGCAAGGAGTTTTGGGACCTGCCATCCCAACAAAAAATACTTGAAACAAGGGAAGTGCAGACTGGTAGGTTCCACCATGGCTGCTCCTTCTTGTTTATGTAGTAGTCACTGCAACAGATGGTGACATTTTCTCACAGCCTCACCAGCCCCTCTGGTTGTCACAAGAATGGTCCATGCTTGCTGGAGACTCTGGCTTCTGTAGTCCTAGTTCTTCCCGGGAGCTGGGCTTCACATAGTGTCCAGCTCATTCTCCCTGGGCATTTATATACAAGCTGGCACCATTGAACCCTCACTGTCTTCAGGCTTACGTACATCCACATAAAATTATATTCTGATATTTGTCTCAGAGTTTTGAAATCCCAGCCCCACATTTTCCATTAACTTGAATAGAGCCTCAATTTCATTGCTGGAACTCGTATCTTCTCTTTTTCTTCTTGGTTCACCAAAGATGTTTCTTCATTGGAAATGTCCACACTTCCTATGATACGAACAGCAGTTTACCCCTAGAGCAAGACCAGGGTCCCTCTTCATCCTTGTCCTAAGTAACCACTACTGGTTGCTGTCAAAGACAGCATACTGAACTAGAAAGCCCTTTTGTCAGAACAAAATGTTCTTATGTTCTTAGAAGACTTAAATGCTGGATGTTCTTTAACACACCATTAACTCACAGAAATAGTTATCCTGCATCATCACAGATGGATTAGCCTTGCCCAAGTGATTTTAATCACACTACAAAGTCACAATCAATTTAATGGGCCTTCACTGGTACTCTGCTTATTCATATATCTTTTTAGATCTGTGGACATCTCCTGTGGTTCTCAATGCTACATTATGCTGAGCTACTCTGTGATCTTTTCACTGAGGATAGTGTGGGGACTTATTTGCCTTTCTGGGATCACAGAGGGAATTGTCGGATGACATTAGTGGACCATTAGCTCTTGACTTAGCTAATATAAATGAAAGTGGCATCTGAGCCTAACCAGGCAAATTAATCTAGATATGAAGCATCAGCACATTTAGGTGAGAGCTAATGATGGAAGAAGGTTCACATCCAAGAAAAGTCCTAATTTAACTTTGCACTGAGTGCCCATAAGGCAGTAATAGCTTGAAAAATGGCAACTGAGTGGAATCTGTTTCCTTCTTTAAGCTCAGTAACACAGCACTGGAAGGAAAAATATGGTTCAAGGTAGGCCAGTCCCTCAGCCATCACAGGAACTCACAGTGTCTAATCCTTTTCCTGTTCTGGTCCATCTAAAAAGCAATTAGCTTGCTCCCATCATTCTTACTGAAGGGCTGTGACAGGACCTCATTGATTCTGAGATTAGAACCTCCTCTAATTTCCAGCCTACATGTGGCCACAGCCCCTTTATACACAGGAATGGAAATGACACAGTTGAGAGTTGTGATTGCTAACAGCTTAGAACCAAAAGTTCTCTTGCTTATATCTAGGGAGCCACTGGCAGATCCATGTCATCATCTGAAAGCAAAATATCTCACATACAGAATGGATGATAAAGTCAGGGACATACCTTATGCCCGATCTCCAGAGACCTACACGGACACACACACTGAAAAGTGCATGAGCTGAAGAATCTTGCTGGAAGCATTTAGCAGCTGCTAAAACCCAGAGCATATTTTATCAGACAGTTAGTAAAGCAGACCACTTGCTTAGAGGCTGTCTCCCCTTCAGCTGTTTTCCATGCATTGAAACTCATCTGCCAGGACAACAGTCTGACAGTTCTCACTTCAGCCAGTTTTGACTATACCAGAGCTATAGAAGGGGAAAGAGGCAGGAGGCTGCACCACTGAGTTTATCATGAATAGCCAAGAAGCAGAGACACAAGCCCTAGTGCATCATTTCTCAGACTGCTTTTTGATTTTGAGTGAACATAAGGAGCTGGAGCCTTCCCAAAGGCTTGCTGCAGTCTGAAAAAAGATCGGACCTCTTTTTCAATGACAGAAAAGAAGCAGGAGAGGGATTTCGGAGGTATTCTAGTTTTGTCTCTCAGCTAGCACTGGCAACTTAGTTGTTGCTCATTTGATCTGAACATCACTTCTTCTATGTGAGTGACCAGGGAACATGCAGGTTGCCTGCTATTTAGGCAAGAAGTTCCTGTCCTGACCAACACACATTACTGAGCACTGCAGAAGAAACTGGGAAGACAGGCAGAAAACAGAGGTCTATTTCCTATCCAGTTGGTGTGACCTGGAACAAGGAAATACTTCACCTCAAGCCTTTGTTTCACTACTGATCTATTCACAACCTTCTCATATAGATCCACTGTGCTTAAATTAGGCACTTAGAGCAGGGAAGGGGTGGTTTTAAAAAGGAAAAGTCATTATCTCCCTATAAATTCAAGGGAGAGATTGATGTGCCTCTGAAGATTTACAGAGGTAACTCAGACTATCTGAGTGAAAATCTGCCCCTCTACACTGAGGGTGCAGAAAGAAGAAGAAAGAAGAAGAAGAAGAAATGCAAGGTTCCTATAGCTCCTCAAGATTAAAGCTGCTTAATATCTTTGTGGCACTTTTGTATAAAAAAGGTGGAGTTCTCCTGCATGACAGGATAGAGCCTAAGGCATTTGGCCAGGTAGGGAAAGATCAGCTTTTTAAGCTATGTTCGGGGTGGTAAGGCCTAAACAATTATCCCTGAGGAGTGTCTTGATGACCAGTCTCTCACTCTCTCTTTATCATGAGGGAAACTGAAGAGGGGAAAAAGTGTTTGCTCACGCAGCCATCGAAACTAGGTAGCTGTACAGATAAGTGCAAAAGTCAGGGAGAACAAAGTGTTCAGACAAAAGCGAGTCCTACCTGTGAAGGGCCAGAAGTGGGGTCCCAAATCTACTTCCCAGATTGTCCCTATATTAGTCATTAGTGTATCTCCAGACAAAACCAGGGATAATACCTTGGTATCAGGGACCATAAGCCCAGGTTCATCTCTTTGCAGTTCCCTCACCAAGATACTGGAACCCAGGCTTTTTTTACTTGACACACACTCACTGCGCTCCCCTTGCATTTCTGGTTCCAGTTCAAGAGAGTGGGTCGCCAATACTTCCACTCTGTCAAGGTTTTCCCCCCTCCGGAGGTGGGGAGTCACTCTGAGAGAGGGAGACAGCCTGTTTCCAAGGCAAATGCTGTAGCCAGCAGACAGTGACCCAACCTAAGGAGGAGGAAGATAAGGTTCTTGGCTCCACCAGGTGAAGCTAACCTGATTGGAAGTACAATTAAATTTAACTTCTATGGAGGATGCTAAGCAGAACTGTCTGATTAAGCCTGCACCATTGAGGAATTCAGGTGAGGGACGGCTGCCTATCTCTTTATGCCACAGCCTTCTGAGCATGAACAAGTGCCTAGACATGGGCACTAAGAAACACTGAGCACCAAGAATCATGGAGGTGTGATGCCCAGCAGCAGGGGAGAGGAGGAGACCATGTTAGGTTTTCTGACTCCAAAGTCCAAAACACAACCTGGCTTTTCCTCTCCAAAATGGGAGCTTAACTTTCACAGAGGAAGAGAGGACTTGAGAGTAGCCTGGGAATACTAGGGGTAGCCTAGTCATACTAGGGGGAAAGGAAGTGCCACATAAGGACATGGAGACGGGGCTGGGATGTGGCAATGAGGCTCTTGGCAGCATCCATCCCTCAATAGCTGCTGAGTTTACTATCCTTTTGTTAAACAAATGACAGTTTGTTCATTTCTTTCCTCCCTTCACTTCATTTATCTGGATGGTCCTAACTGTTCAATTTACTGAAAAAATTAAAAGCTTAAACAAAGCAGTTACCTTATGTTGCCACCTGATGTGATATAATGTGTCATACAGTGCCAGCTGCAATCACAGCCTGTATCCTAAAATAATTTAATGGAACATGTCATGACATGAAATAATACAAAATGATGCATGACAAATTAATATCTAAAAAAAGCAGTAGCAGATGGATGTGTAATCCCTTCTTCAGTGGTTTTCATAGTATTCTTGATGGAACACTTTGCCACGTTCAACATCAACAGACATTGCACACTAACCCCACTTTGTGGTACATCAGACCATTGCAAATCGCTTAGCTTTGCACCACAAATCCTTGGCTTCTGGAACTTTTATTTTTTAGTTGGACACACAGTGCGTGAACCTCTTACAAAGCGTTTTCACAGTTCATCTTCACCACATGTGGTAGATGACACCAATGGGACGGTTTTGATTTTGGTATGAACATTTCAAAGGCTACCTGGTTCAGTGGTTCGGTTTGGTTGCAGTTAGTTAATGATGTGAAGTATTGCCTCAGTGCTTCTTAGCTTGAGCCACGTTTCAGGGGCACTTGAAGTGTCTGCACAATTAGGGTGAGTCTTGTTTTGCATTTAATTTTTTTTTTTTTTTTTTTTTGTCTGCATAGACTTGGTATATCAAGGGTAATTATTTAGAGTTATAATGCTGGACAGGATGATAGAAGTACAGGATCTTTCATGACATTGACATTTTCCCAGCGTGCACTTACATATGCTCTCACACATAAATCAGCTGGACAGTACAGAATGGTGCTAAGGAGCATATAATTATGCTTACTGTACAATGGAATAAGCTGCTATAAGATCATCAGGGAATTTAAAATGCTTTATATATGTTTACCAAAACTAATAACCAATGCCATAAGCAATTATTTTTCAGGCAAAAGAGCCTTTGTACAACTGCAAGACTGAACACACTGTTTCAGACTTTAATAGTGTGACTGCACCTGATTGTTACTACAGTAATAATATGACACATGCTGCAGCAAGCAGTCTGTGCTAGGTTACCTACTTTGTTTCAGATCAAATGTTTTTTCCAGCTGAACTACCCTACACTGGTTGTTTAGCAAACTTAAAAGAGGTCAAAACTGCATTTTTCATCAAAACTTTTTTAATGGAGAAGCATTTGTAGATGAATATTTTATATGAATATATATAAATATACACATATGTATTGAATGAATAACACATATATTTCTGTAAATCAAATAACATAATTGTAGAAACTTGTTCTTCAGTCCTATACTCTTTTGCATCATGCCTCAGATGATCTACAGTCCAGAGTAATATGGCTGTATTACAAAGCCAAAGAGGGCTTTGTAATCTTGATAATAGCACTGGTTGCTGGGAAGGGATGCATCCATGATTTAGAGCCATGTTTATGTCCCAAGTGGCCTTTAATCCCCTTAGGAAGAATTTGATTCTCTCTGATATTTAGAGAACAGGAAAAATCAGTTAACTGAGCTTGCACTCACTTTTATGGGCAACCCTAGTTTATTCATACACAGATTATTTCCGAACATTACACTGTAGTAACCACTGTTGTTGTTATAGAATCACAAAATATTTGTGATTGGAAGGAACATCTGGAGATCATCTAGTCTACCACGCCTGCTCAAGCAGGGTCACCTAGAGCAGGTTGCCCAGGACTGTATCCAGTCAAGTTTTGAATATATTCAAGGATGGAGTCTCCACAACCTATCTGGGCAACCTTTTCCAGTGTTCAGTTACCACCACAGTGAAGATGTGCTTTTTTATCTTCAAGTGGAATTTCCTGTGTTTCAGTTTGTGCCTGTTGCCTCTCATCCTGTCACAGGGCATCACTGAGAATAATCTCATCCCATTCTCTGTATACCCTCCAGTCAGGTATTTTTACACACTTGTAAGCTTTCCCCTGAGCTTTATCTGCTCCAGGCTGAACACTACCAGCTCTCTCAGCCTATCCTTATATCAGAGATGCTCCAGTCCCTTAGTCATCTTTGTGGCCCTTCATTGTACTTGGTCCAGTAGCTCCATATGTGTCTTGTACTGCAGAGCTCAGACCTGGACCCAGCACTCCAGATGTGGCCTTACCAGGACTGAGTAGAATGGAAGGATGACCTCTCTCAACCTGCTGGCAACGATCTTCCTAATGCAGCCCAGGATGTGGTTGTCCTTCTTTGCCATAAAAGCACATTGCTGGCTTATGTCCACCCTGTTATCCTTCAGGACCTCCCTGGTCCATCTCTGCAAAGCTGCTCTCCAGCAGCTCAGCCACCCAGCCAGTCCTGGTGCAAGGGGTTATTCCCCTCCAGGTGCAGGACTTGGCACTTCCTTCTGGTGAACTTCATGAAGCTCCTGTCTGCCCACTTCTCCAGCCTGCGCCAGGAAAGAGTGAGGCAAAGAAAGCACTGAGTACCTCAACCTTTTCTGTGTCCTTTGCCACCAGGACCCCTGCCTCATTTTAGCAGTGGGCCAACATTTCCCCTAACCTTCCTTTTGGTGCTGATATACTTGTAGAAGTGCTTCTTTTTGCCCTTTGTGTTCCTTGCCAATTTCAACTCCAGGTGGGCTTTAACTCTCCTAACCCCATCTCTACATTCTTGGACACTGTCTCTGTATTCCTCCAGGGTCACCTGTCCCTGCTTCCAAGTTTTGTCCAGTTACTCACACTGACATTACTAATACTATGTTCTTAAATCTCTCTCCTATGTCTGGCACATTTGCATGAGAACTTTGCATCCACAAGTGCCATCTGTTCATTGTAAACAAAGGTATGCATATAGCACTCAGTCTCTGAAGTTCAAGGCAATAAAACTTCTACATGTTCTGAAAGATCAACCTCCACATCAGTCCTGCTAAGGCACACAGTAACTGGCTGTAATGCATATATGCAAACATATACATTTAACGAGTTAGCCTTGATGAGGAAGGAGTAAAAGAAATAAGTATTTCATTCCACAGAACTTACCAAGTTTGTGAAAAATAGATCAGTCATCATAAGCCCTCAAATTGCAAGCATGTTTCTATATAAAAATCTTACTGAAAATGGGAAAATCCTGTAACCTATCTAATAATTTTATGAAATTTTGCTTTCAATTTAAGGGACAGGACCATAGATTCTGGGTCTTTATGTACAGCACTTGAGAGCTACAAATCTACTGTGTTTTTAAAAGTGAAAACAAAACAAAGCTTACTTATGATCAAACATAATAAAGAAGTTGCATAATACGTGATTTGTATAGAAATGATCTATTTACTGTTTGCTATCTGACACTTAACAGGTTTCATCCACCAAATGTCAGGCCAAAATGCTAAGAATAGAATACTATCTAAGTCACCTGCAGAATTATTAAGACCAATCAGGAATTGTTGCCTTCGTCAAGAACATCAGAAAATGCTACCACCTGATGTATTGAACTTCCTACTTCATACCTTCAAGGATAACAAATAGCCCGTCATGTTAGCTCCAGCAATGTAATTAGCATTAATAGCTACATAAAGTAAGCAATTACTTTCAAAGTGCGATGGATGCAAGTATAGTTCCTTAACAATAACAACTGAGGGATCCTATCTAAAACCATGATAATTGATCTTGAATGACTCATGTAATATTACTTCTACTCTTCAACCAGTATAGGGTGCTGATTCAACCCCCACAGTACCTTTGCTTTCACAGAAATAAAATCCTTAGAGGTAATTTTCCAAAACAAATATTCTTAATCCTTTTTGTAATATGAAACAGAATGTCAATGCAATCACACAAAAAGTTTGAAATGTATAAATTCTCACTCTGCAGAAAACTTTGGTCTTTGCACATCTCACTTTATAAATACGAATGTTCCTGACAACCTTTGGAAATCATTTCTCCTTTGGGAATTATAGTTGAATTTTAGTACACATCTTAGCCAGTGCTGAATAAGGGTTTAAAGTCATATGACAATTCAGCAAAAATATAAATTTTCTTTTTTGTTACAAATTTAGAAATATTTATGTCACATTTTCCAGTGCTTTTAAACTTGGCTCTTAAAGCAAAAATATTTGTCTATACTGCATCTGAAGGCAGTCAATGCATTTAACAGCACTAAAGACATGACATACTGACAATAAAGCTTGGAGACATGATAAATTTTTTTTGTAATATTCAGAAAAGCTTTCTTGACCAAGTAACAAGATCTGCAAGGTACACAAGTATTGTCAGCCTAAAGCATCCGAATCCACCAGAATAAATAATTGTACTTTGAGAAAATAGTGAAAAATCTATACATTGCATGTATACATAGTATAGGAATGTCCTGGTTTCAGTTTATTTCAGAAGGATCAGCTAGAAGAAAAGACCTAATGATGGAAAAGAATAGTGAAATACTGATACTGTCAAACAGTAGTCTATCGTGAAGTTCAAATAAACCATAGATGAAAACTATGCTGGAAGATAACAGTGAGAATTGGAAATGGAAATATATCCTTATTATAAGGTAAAGAATCTCTGTGGGCATTCAGCTACTTCTATATTCTTTACATATACATTCTCTGAGTTCTTTGAGTTCAGATATTATCAGATCTGAAACTGGATGGCTGCCTCACTGTATTAAGAAATACACAAACAGAAAAAGACACACAACCTCCTGCAAAGAACCTACAATATAAATAAAATGCAGAAATCTCAATTTTTCCATGAGGTGAGTACCTGATATCTTAATTATACTGGAAGAGTGGTAGCTTAAGAGAGTGCACTTACTCTGTTTGCCTTGTTTTCTCCAGCTAGTAGATATGGAATCCACATGAACCAAAGTTTGCTGGTAGGTTAACAGAGTTTATATTTTTCCATGCTTTTATTTGTTGTTTATCTACTTTTCACCCTCTTTTCAATTATTTTCCATAATACTTTAAACAATTTATTATATATTATTATACAATTAAACTAAAACTTTTCACATATTCATCTGAAGACAATGGCAAAAAACTTTGGAATAAACTTACTGAATGTATCATTTATAAGAGTATGTGTAACACATCCAAGAAAAAAAACTAAAGATAAGCATAGTGTAATATTTCTGATAATAATCCTCTTACTTCCTGGACTTCTTGTGTTTCAGTAATCAAACACAAGCCTTTGAACAGTCTGTCACACACAGAATGTTACAATATTCAACTGAGAATCCAAAGAGAGATATTGATCATTTTATTACCACAAAAACTTGCTGTTGGTCCCAAAAAGACCCTTTGCAAGGAAAGAGTAAACAATCAGCAGAGGGGTCCCTACTTCAGTAAAGTTTCCTAGGATCTATTTATTACCATCCTTTCCTCTGCATCAGAACACAGGAGATTGAACCTTGAAACCAATAGGGTAATATCGAGAATAAATTGTATTCTTTGACTTCAAATGTTTGCTATTGTTGCTTGTACGTAGTTTGCATTTCTCTCAAATCTAACTGTCCAACTTGTTCCAGGTACTGCAACCTCATAAGTCTTAGTGTCACCTTTGGAAAAGCTGTACAGCATCTGGGCCTGTCACATCTGCTTTGATCTACTGTTTCTGTCATGGGTAAATCCACAAACATGCTTGATGTATACTGTAATATCCATTGTGCTGTTCGCCCTACACACAAAGTAAGGTTTTATTCTCTTGCATAAGCACTCAACTGCAAGATTAAAAGCTACACAGCTATGAAGTCACCATAGCTCTCCATCCTACTAAAATGTATGCCCATGATTGATTATGCTGTCATGAAAGGTTTCACAGGATCTACAGAAAGTGTACAGCTAATGTACTCTGAAAATAAGATGTCTTTTATGATGTCGGAAGCTGATCACACAAAAACGTTCTAAAATATTGAATTTCTAAATTCTAAATATTCTGAACTCTGACTTTATAATTTCTAAAATTTAAAAAAATCTGGAAGTTTTTCTTAAGCAAATCTGTCTTTCTTAAAGCACTATGAAAACCAGCATTATTTGCGATGTTTTGGATTCCACCATAAAGAGAGGACAATTTCATTAAAAACTCATGCTTAGCAAAGTAGATTATGACTTTGACCAAGCTTTACAACCCTGGAGACTCTTACATCCATCTAGCATGTTCATTACCTTAGCAAATTTTCCTCATTGCTTTTGATCTGAGCATTACCAGCTAACAAGGGATTGAGAAAGAACATGGGGTCACTGAATGGTGATGTAGATGAACATCTAATAGCTATACCTTTATTAATGAGGCTTCAAAATTCTTAGATTTGCTGATTTCTGCATATAACCATGGTGTATGTTTCATGGAGATTCCCACACTGCCAACTACAGAAAACAGAGATGTCATACCAATGTGAGTCCTAGAAAATCCTTGCTCTAGAGAGATGCTTGCTCACTTACTGCATGGCTCTGCAGCTGAGCCCCAGTGGCACCAGCAAAGGCTACAGACTGAGTTCTCCAGCTCTTACCTGCAGAACCTGCCTGAATTGAGGAACAAAATCTGGTCTAGGTCTTGAGTCATTTTCATGGGTATGATCATTTGGAAGCTGTGACTGTGACAACAACAGAGAAGGAACTCTAAATATTACACATTTTTTTGCACAGACTCCAAAACTCCAGTGATACAGGCAAGCCTGGGACGGCTGCTGAGATTTTTTAAGCTCTTATGTGTTCGCCTCCCCATAGTTTCAATTTGTTTTAGTTTTACTTTAGGAAGAAACCTTCCCGGGAAAAATTCGTCCATGTGTTGCTCAGTTACACTGTGGAACTTCACTACCTTCAATGGGCATCAGTGAGAATTCATAGAGGTCAAAGAAAATAAGGCTGGAGGATCCAAAGGGATCATCCAATCCATCACCACGCCAAAAAGTAGGATCACAAACCTACCATTGTTGACAGATATATGTCCAACCTGTTTCTAAGAAATTTGATGGGAATTTCACTGAAACCTGTTACAGTATTTCCATATCCTTACCATTAGAAAGATTTTCCAGATGTCTAATGTGTATCTCCCTTGCCTGACTTACAACTGTTATCCTGTTTTGCATATTGTAGAGTTTATCCCCTTCCTTCTTAGATACCACCTTTCACATATTTGAAGACTGTAATCATGATTTCTCTTCTTTTAATGAATGATCCAGATTCCTTCAGCCTTTCCGCTATATTTTGTTTTCAGGATGTTTTATCATTGCTATTGTTTCCTTCTGTATTTTCTGCAAAAGGAAGTCTTTCATGAAGTAGAGTGCTCTGAACTGGAGTTGGTAACTAAGTTAAGACCTCCCTAGCACTGGGTAGAAAGAATAGCTTTTTGTGTCTAACACACCATACTTTTTTTCTATATATCTCACTGTAATATCTGTGTCATTCGCAACTGCAGAGCACTGCTGACTCATGCTCAGTGTTAGCTACTTAGAACCCAAGGTCATTTTTTGCATCACCTTTTCCCATCTAGCATTTAGGCAATCCAGAATCTTGCTCCATCCTCCATCCTGGATTTATTCAAATGATTATTCCTACAAAAATATAGAATGATTGTTTAAATTGTGGAAACAGTTTGATTTTCACATTCAACTACATCATATTTTTTTCTATGCCATTTACCTAGTTTGTTAATGTAGTTTTGATGTCTAATTCTGTTCTTCAGTGTGATTGCTATACCTGCAAAGTATACTCTCTATTCTTTCATCCAAGTCATTCATGAAAATACTGAACAATATCAAACCATTGAAGAACTTTACTTTGCACAGTCCCTAGTGTGACAATGAATGACTGATAATCTTTCTTTGGATATGGCTGTCTGGGCAGTTCTGCTCTCATTTTACAGTAGTTTCAGCTTAGGTTGTTTATGAGAATATTATGTGACAATATCAAAGGTCTTCCTAAAGCCATGATAACAGTCCATTATCTGATACTTATCCCCATCTACAAAGTTTAACTGACTGGCTTGCTCTTTTTTTGAAGATAGGCTTCGTGTTTGTTAGTTTGCTGAAGCTTCCTCAACCTTCAAAAGTTCTCAGAAATAATTACTAAGGGTCTGAGGTTGTTTCATTCAAATTTTCTACTGCTGCAGTTCAATTATCTTATTGTGAGATATTGAATGCTCACAGTAAAACAAAAGATGCTTTGCATTTCCTAGATTTAAGCAAGCTGTCCATGGTCACACAAGAAGCAGTCGGCAGAGCTGGGACTGGAATAGAGCTGCAGACTGCACTGGGCATCCCACCCTCAACCCCAGAGAAATAAATGAGTCCAGAGGCTATGCTTAGGTGCAAGAATGTGCAGAATCTGTGAGCTGAGACAACTTACACTACAGTCAGCTACAGTATTTCACAGATGCCTGTGTTGGCATTATATAAAGGTATTCAGTAAAGCCTCTTCTGTAACTTTCCAGATTCACAACAGCCTAAAGTAAGCTACAGAGACTGGTGAAATTTTTATGTGTTGCAACATTATAGCTCAGTTACCAGTAACAGTCAACTTTTTGCACCTCAGTTCTCAAATTATTTACTAGAACAAAACTTACAATTCTTGAAATTTTCTATTGAAAGGCAATCTTGGGGGGAAATGAATTGGAAAAAAATTTTTTTTGTGTGTTTTTGTTGAATAAGACAGATCATTCATCTAAGAAGCTGTTCCTGCAGAGATACAGGCAGTTTGGGAATCTTCTGCCATAGACTGGGGAGCTTGGAAGTCCAAAGACCTCTACAAATTTCCAAATATGCTGAACCCAGAAACTCCAAGCTTAGAGCTCTCATGGTTACTACATGGGCAGCAGTTTTACAGCTGAGTATCTGCAAGCTCTAAAACACTTACTTAAAATCCAAGTCATTAATGTTTCTTCAGCTGCTGGATAACTTGCTATGGAGCCTCCAACAGTGTTCTTAGGGAGCTGCCAGGAAACTAGGCAGAAATGCTGAGTACTGTCTATTCTTCAGCAGGAGTTTGCTGGAACCACTCCAACTTTGCAAAAAAAAGGTCACTTTCTACAAATTCCTGCAGGTAGACTTTCCATAATAAGTAAAAGATATACTCAAACCACCTGCCTATCATCAAACCTACTAGCAATCCAGATGCTGAATACTCACAGAACGGGGCCAAGGAATTGCCACATAGCAGTACTTCTTCCTATGCACTTGACTCCTGCAATACCAGGACTTTAAAATGAGGAGGCAAAATGACATCTACTGCCTCAATGGCAGCCAACCTGCATAATAAAAAACAATTTAATTTTGGAAAAGTTTTACTTGCCAAATTTCAGAAACCTAATTTATGCTTGATACAGTCATTCACATCAGGAATGAATTTGAACCAAAGCTCTGACAAATAAAATGATAAATCTCACTCTTGTAGATTTATAATCTCCACTTTCCAGGCTTTGTGCATATGACACTTAAGTATAGCATAGTTAGTCTGGGAGCACAAAGGCTCCAACACCTTGAAACTGCTTTGTCATCTAACAAGGTCTCATCATGGCTCTTATGGCAAAACACAAGTTTAGCAGGTAATGACACTTTAAAACTTTCTCTTTTGGCAATCTTTAGAGAAATCATTTTGAATTTTGGACTTCTACAGTATTCTTTCTACCTATGAAACTGCCAAGCTCTGTGAAATCTTTAGCTACTTAGCTTTTTGGTATCCCTGGCTAAAAATGTTCAGTGTGAACCAAATACATGATAATGTACATGGGTATTTTCGAATGGTTTGTAATAGCACCTTTGTACCATTGAGTTTTAGCAGCTGGTGAACATGTCAACTCAAAATAATGGTGTGAGCATAGAACCTCAACACTGTAGAAAATGACAAGTACTATAAGATTTTTCTCAGTTACTTGCATATCATAGGCATTGTCTATTACTGATTCAGTACTGAACTTTACCAATAACAAATTGCTCTGAGAGTTTAGAGCCTTTATTGGCAAGTCATTCTAATGTCAAGCTGCTCAGATGCTCACTGGTAGCAGACTTTGGGTAATGTCTTAAGTGTTCTATTCCAATAGCTGTCCAAGGTACTTGCATCATTGGAAACAACAGCACAAATTTAGACAACCCAGAATGTATTAAGTGTTTGAAACATCATATTATGGAGACAACAAACAAGATAATTCTGCATGTGTTTAGCTTGGTATACAATAAGCCATAATGGATAGAAGCAGAGGATGCAAAAGGTACAAGTACTTGGTTTTTGCATCCAAGTCTCAATTAATTTTAAGTCAAATCTGAATTCAAGACCAAACCAGATTTGTGTTTAGGTGGTGCTGAAAGCATCTAATTGTTCTGGAACTTTTCACTCAAAAGGATGGAAGTCTCCTGAGAGCCCCCAAAGTGGGTGAGTTGTGCCATCTTACATCTTTGCAAACTGATAGAACTACTATTCTTGCTGAGATTTCTGTCATTTGAAAGAAAAACATAGCACGAACAACTCTCATAATTCCCAGAGTACCTAAAACCTTACCCTTTAGAATCGTATGTCTTCTTTTCCCCAGACATCATCTCTCTTTTGCTTAGAAATTTTGTCCAAGCAGATTTTGAACTGTATTAGCCTGTGTTCTTGAGGGAAATGTTTCCTGTCTTTAACTGTGTGTGTCTAGTGCCATTTTAGACACTGTAGAGTATCCCATATGGCTTCTAGGTACTGCTCCAGATGGATAAATATCTCCTGTGGGTCCTATGCCATATCTGACAGCTCTTATGAGTGTCTCAAATATACCAGACCATGTAAAATGGTCATAGGGTCCTTTGCAAAGGCATTTGATTTGCTTCACTGATTTCTAATGGTGCCTCCAAGCAGGTTGCCATACATTTGGAAATGCTAGACATGGATACAGCCTGTGTGAGCTGTGACAGTGCTGGGATTTATGACAGAAAATAGGTGTACGCACACTATATAATCCTGTGTGATATTGCCAAGATTTTCAGGAAATATTATATTTATTGTACACAAGTTGTGTACAAGCAGCTTTGCTGCTAGGGACATACTGCATGTGTGGTGTCCAGCTGGCATATATGCACAGTGAGCCCAGGGTCTCTGAAAACGTCTTGTTTCTTGCACATCATTATCAAGTTAAACCATACATATTTCTGTTTAGAAAATTCCTGAGCAGAAGCATGGAGTCTTAGTACATGGCAATAGGTCTACAGAGACTTAAATTCCTATTTACATACAGCCAATGACAAGGAATCATCAAAAAAAAAAAAAAGTGAATGTTTGTCATGTGATTTTCACAGCAACTCACTCTACTACAATAAGGAATCTGGTTTAAAAGAGAGCATTAGTCAAAATTTCCATTTAAAAAAGCAGTTTAACCGGAATGAAATCAATGGGGGAATTAACATGTCATTTAAAATAATCTGATGGGAAAAAACATGTAAATTAGTTTGAATCATTTCAAATTTCCATTATTTTTTGATGTCAGACCATATTGTTTCAAATATGATTAAAATCAGATTTGCTCAGTGTTGATTCACTTTGTTTAGCTATATAAAATATGCAAAGTAGCATTCTATTATATTACAGTTATATTTTCATTATAATATCTTGTTGTTATCTGAATGAAGCCCTTAAATGTTCTGAATCATTTTTCTCATTCTGTAGGAAGCTGAGAAGTGATTGTTTTTTGGTTTGATTATGGATTAAAACAATTTTGAAATTGTCAAGATTTTCCACAAACTAAAGTATCATATTTTCCACCTCCAGTGAGAAAGAAGGGAAAGGAAGGGAAGGGGAGGGGAGGGAAGGAAAGGAGAGGGAAAAGAAGTCAATTCTTTAATTGTGTTCTAACAAGCAAAAGTTTACAAGTCTGGGCACGTAGTAACTATGAATCATGGTATTTCTGTCCAGCTGAAATGTTTGTTTATACAAAACAGGTGAGCCAAAATTATGAGTGAAATATCACTTCTTTTATTTACATTATTTCAATAGCTATTTACAAGTGACAAATAGCTGTTTACACAGGTATGTACATTTCATATTTATGTTTGTTCCTGTAATTGCTTATAATGTTTTCAAATCCTTTACCATGAATAGCTTTTTCTACATGCTTTGTATTTCATTTCATGCAAGTATATGACATTGAAATACCTATAAAAGCTCCCAAGTGAAAGCAACTGCGGGGGTTTTTTTTAGACCTCTTTTATCATTAGACATTCTGTGTCCCTCTCTTCTATCCAAAGAAACAATAGCATAGGTCTGCAGTGAGGGTAAACAACAGCATTCTATTGGTTTTAGAGGATCCCGAGGATCTAATCTTTGTCTTATGCAGAATATTAGCTCGGATAAACTAGCATCATTCTTATATGATAGAAAATTAGACTGAAAACTATGAAACAATCAGCTTAGCTTTAACAATATTTCAAAATATTTAATAAAAATGATAACCACAATGGAATAAAATATCATGTGTGCTGCATACATATATCATAAAGTATATTACATAACTGTAAGCACTGTTTTCCAGTACAGATATCTAATGCTTTGTGAGAGAAGATTAGTGCCTTCTCTCAGAAGCCATTATGAGAATAATTGCCTTCATAAAGACAAAGAAAATACCTTCCTTTTACGAGAAAGTCTTAAGAGGAAAGGAAGGAAAGGATATATTTGAGTATCAGCCGGAGGGGCAGCCAGAGCATTGCCTGCATATGTGTCCATACCCCAATGGGGAAGCACTCGCAATTCTCACTATTTAGATGTATCCTTCCTGCTCAAAAGAGAAATGCAGAGAAGTTACCTCTAAGCTACCATGGGGAATAAATTGCTCAGATGTATTAAAAACAGGCTCCTGACTTCTCTCTGCCAAAGCAGATTTGTTTACAAGGAAGTAAGACATAAACATGCAGTGAAACACAATCTATTTATTTGTTTAGGTAATTCTTTATTTGAACGACTTAAATGAGTGATCCTAAAATGAGTAGTTCCTTAAATATATTGTTTCTAATTGGACAGTAGGTAAAACAGTGCCTGCTATTACAGTGCCCTTTAAAGAAGGTTACAGAGAAATGACCCTGGCAGGAAAATCAGGCACCGAAAGGATGCCTGAAGGTAAAGATGACCTGTGTAAAGGGAAATAATACTTTATTTATTCCTCCCTTACCTCCTATTCATGAAATCAGGTGCACCTTGTGATATGATATCTCTAAATCATGAGAGTAGAAAATAAAATATGATAATAAAATGAACAAACACGAATTCTGGCGCCCCTCCCATTTATCCCAGCTAACTTACCAGTAATAACTAACAATGAAAATTAGTCCCATACTCAGTTTCCATGAGATGATAGTCAATGTTTTTTGCTGACTATAAAGTTAGAGGATGTGTCACTGAATTTGAGTGAGTTTGAGTGTAGAATTCTGTTTATAAAAATTTTCGTAAGATTTCTATTCAGCTGTGGTCTCAACAATAACACCATCAGCTGAATACTTAAAAGTCTGATTTCAAACAGAAATGCAGGGCAGCCATCTCAATATATTCATTGGGTGTAAGTAATGGTTTTGTTGATTTATGGTTCTGCAGATAAAATATAGCAAATAAACAGTACCCTTCTCCTCCTGATAAGAATATAAAAATATCAAGATGTGATTTTGTAAACAGATTATTTTTAAAGAAACTTCTGTACCTAGAGCTGGTAAACAGTATCTGATATCAAAAGCACCAAACAGAAACATAAAGAAAGGCTTTTCAAAAGGAAAAGAAAAGTCAGAAGAGCTTAGAAACTGAAATGATATCTGTTCTTTCTAAATTTACGATGAGCAAGAGGTAAAACTCACAGTCATATGTCTAATAGGTTATTTTCCCACTCCTTTCACTAAATATTGTTTCTGGGAAATCACCCCTAGAATTTCTACTGGAATCTGCATCGTAATGCAAGAGTCCCTGTATTCTAGATAATGCACACTATTATTCTCAATATGTTCAATACCTTCCAGTACTTTCTAGAAAGTTCACTTTATGAGTGAGAAGGTACTGAAAAGATAAACATCTCTCCTTACTCTGCCTATGAAAAATAGATATTTCACTTTATGAGGCAAGTAAAGGCATCTCTTATCTTTTCTTTCCCCTTTTTTTTCTTTTTTCTTTTTTTTTTGCATTTGGGCAGGCTTTTTTAGCTCAACCAGGAAAAGATGTATCAGAAGAAAAAGGGAATGTTGTAGATGGAACAAAAATTGTTGCAGTATTCTTAGCCCCCTGATTCAAAAAGTACTTCAGCATACGTTTCGATGAAACCTTATCTAAGGGCAATAGCTCAGGAATAGTAGCTTGGGCTAACATTTTTGACTGTGGTCTGTTAGCAGTTTTTTAAAACAGAAACCATTCGCACACACAGCCAAGATCCCCTATAGCTCCCAGGAACCAACTATTTCTTTGTCAGATCTAATCTAACTGGTAAATATTTAATTAACTGCACAGTTGTCAGCCTATATTTAGCTTCGATTTCAGACCTCAAGAAGGGCCCATGTACCTGAAAGCTTGTTTGGCTCTGATAGCTGATCTAATAAAGCATGCTTTCTCTACCTGCAACCCTTGTCCTCCCTGCATCCCTAGACTATCTCAGCTACAATGAAATAACACAAACATTTGCTAGGAAATCATGAATGTGCCCTTTGCAGAGCACATGCAACAAATCCAAAGCTTTGGGGATGCGTCTATACTAACACATAGATGGTCTGTGCATGCACAGTGACCTATGCTTTCCAGCTGTGGAGATTTACACTGTATCAACCTTATAGTGCATGCCCAGCAGCTCAGTCTGATGTTTCCTACAAGTGTTGGCTTTGCTGCCCTTGCAAAGTACAGTCATCCTGAGCTTATGCTAAGGATGTGTCTGGAGGTTCCAGATATACAGCAGCCTGGATAAATACACACAGTCCTCCAAATTCCTTCCTGAAAAAAGGATGGCAAGCCTTCTGTACCCCACTCTGACTCATGCTGTTAGCTCTGAGTTTGTTTCATTCAGCTAGTACTGGATAACTGAGGGGATGACCACCTCATGCAGGCTGCACAAGATGTCCTTGAAAAGAACACAAGGGCAGGAAGAGAAAAACAGACTTAAACATATGGAGGTCCAAATCTGAGTCCACACTACAGTGAGTTGGATCTGAAAAGTGGCTTCTCAGTCTGGCCTCTCTAAACTAGAGTAGCTCTTTGAAAAAAACAGAGAGATGTCTTACCATGTTCATGGTCTTTTCCAGAGATGGGAGTAATGCAGGCACTTGCAGACCCTGGGCAGCTTGTTTTGCGTGGTCAGTTTTCAGTCAAAAGGAAGGCCTGCACTGGGTTCCTCTACAAAAGAGGATCACCATGCTGGGCCGGTAAGATACTGTACATCATGGGCTGCTGGCAGGAGGTACATTCTGCTGTCCAACAGGTACTGAAGTCTCACTTTTCTGCCTACAAAACTCAAGGCAGAAAAATATCTGGAGACAAGATGCTGTTTAACTAGACCTTGAACAGAGACAAGAGGCCCACTCACAGTATGCTGAAAGCAGGAGGCAGCCACCTAAGCCACCGGCCATGTGGCAACCTACAAACAATTAGCATTTATATAGCTCTCAAGTGCTTTGCAAATGTATTTTATCCTCACTTAACCTCTCTTCAGTTCCACTTCCCCATGGGTACTCAGTAAGTCCATGGCTGAGCTGGAAAATGTATTTCTTGCTGGCTTCAGACTTTGCCAGGAACACAGGTGCTACTTCAGTAGCTCCCTGTAGATGCTGTTTGTGCCTAGCAACAAGAGTTTTTTTTCTGACAGCAGATTAATCATAGGGGACACCAGGTAAAAGAAAAGGTAACTGAAAAGTGGCCTACTTCAGCTTCTAAGGCAAAAGTATAATCAGGATTTGCCTGGGTTTTATTTTCCCTCCCATCAATACCGGTTTACTCCTGCAGTCTCTTCAGCTAAGAAGAGAGAGTTCAATCTGATTTTACTCAGCTGCTCTGAGGAACACATTCCTCCCAGCAGCATTCAGCTAAATCCTATTAAAAACATATGAAATCAGTGGGAGTTCTTCATACTCCACTATGAAAGAATTTGGTTCAGCTCTTTCTTTTCCTCTAATGATCCTGATGCTCTCTTTAGCAAGCATCCTTAATCAGGACAAGAACCTGTCTGAAAGGCTCAAATAGCACATGGGCATTTAGCCTCTGTCCCTAAGACAAGAGCCCCATACTGTTTGGACAATTTTCATAAGAATTTCTGAAGCGTTACATTTCAAGTGCAATTTGACTCAAAATACAATTCCTGTAGGAACTACGGATGGTGAGTCCAAAGCAGACAGCACTTCAATTTGGGTCTGTACAAAGTTCATAATGACAGCAAAGGAAATAGACTTTATGTGCAGGGAGGAAGGAAAAGCAGAAGTGTCTTCTAGCTCTCAATGGTAACAATACAGCATTGTGCTAGCATGCACACTGGAGCTGCAAAGTGAGATTTCCTATAGGCAAAACGAAACTGCTTGTCTAGCCTGAAAGAAATTCAAACAATGAGGAAGAAGGTAAACAATGGGAATGAATTTAGGTCTGGTGAAACATTGCCGAATTGTTACTAATTCAAACATTCTCCTGTAAAATACAACCCCCTCTGTAAAATAACTAAAGATGGTTGAAGTGAGATTATCTGACATAACTCTGGATATCTGCAGTGGTTATACTAGGAGACATTCACGATCTGTTTTAGGTATTTCCTTGAGGATTAGAAGAATTGTCCATTTTTCTCCCTTGACCATTGAGGGAGATCAGACTACAAGCGCTGACATAGGTGACTACCTCTGGTCAAATGAACCCCCCTCAGGTTGTAAATGGACGATTTTTAATGAGACAGTGCCCTTTTAAACAAAACGAACACTGTCTTTCCCTCTGTAATTAAGAGGAATAAAACTTCAACAACAGATCTAATCATTTCTCTTTCCCTCCTTTGCCATGGATGAAATGAGGTAACAGGTTTCCAATTTAGGAGAAAGGAGAGCTGTGAAACAACAAGAGGAAGAAAAGGGAAGGGGAGAAGGCAACTGAAGGCAACAGAGGGGATTTTTTTTCCCAGTGTTGGTGCCGAGGCGGGGGGACACATGGGTGCCACACAGATTCAGTTTTAGCAGAGGAAGGAGATGCATCTTGGAAAGACACAGCTGGGGGAAATGACATCCAAAATGGAGCTATCCAGTGGAAAGGTAAAGCACAGAAATTGTCAACCAGTTTATATCACTTAGTGGACTTGAATCTGACATGATAACAAGTATCAACAAAAATAAACAGGATAATTTTGAATAGTGCCTCAGCAGCTTGGAATGGACAGGGTAGCTGTTTTTTGCGTGCCACTGGAGAACACCCTGTGGCCCACAATTTTCGTTGGTATCCATTTTATTACCCAGAGAAGTTCAGCAAACCAGAGGGAATTCAGAGAAACAGAACAAAAAGGATAAAGGCTCTAGAGGAAAGGAACTATAATGGAAGTACAGAAGAAGCAAATATGTGCTTTATAAAAAGATATAATTTTGAGGATATCTTGAGGAGTGCAGCAAAAATGTTTAAAATAGGTGTTGACTGAGATCAGTCCGAACAACATTTTTACATTAAAGTGGGATAAAGACCAAGAGGACTGTGGGAGACACAGAATTGTTTAAAGAATGTAAAGGATGTAAAGAATGAGGCAAAAAATCCAAGAGAAATATGGAGACAAAATTGCCTCAAGTCAGTATCTACTAGGTTAAGAATTCTCTCAAGTCTTGTTTCAAAGAAACACCTTCATGCTGAGAAAAGTATTTATACTTGATATTTACTTGATACTAGGATTCTAACTTCTGTATAGATTTTATATGTAGTCTGGATTTCTTTGAACGGTCTTTTCAAACAAAATTAACAAGAATTTTTTCACTGACTGCAAAAGGCTTTAGATTAATTCAGATTGTGTAAAGACATATTTTCTAGCTTGTGCAACTACAGGCTAAAATAAAGTTGCCTGGTTTTAAAATGTGCAGAATGCCTGCAGTTCCCACCAGTTTCAGCGAGGGCAATATGAAAGACAAAAGAAAGAAGTGAAAAATGATCCTATGGCATTGTCTCTCGTGACATTCAGGGCAGTCAGTTTTGTTTTTGCTGAATTTTGTACGAAGGTATCCACACAACATGGCACACGCTCAAATGGACCTGCTCTGGAAATTGCTCTTGTTGCTACCGCCAGGCCGGTGTCTGACAGTGGACAGCGAGGATTGCAGAATGGACGTACAGAACCAGGAATCCCCTAGTTACCCTATGCAAACTTTCAGTGCTGGGGGGCAAAGAGTTCACAGGTGAATTTCCAACATACAACAGGGTTTGGGTAGCTGCAAGGTGGTTTAGTCAGGAGGCTGCCCAAACTTCAACAGAAACCTGGCTTTGATGGGTTCCCTATGTCAGCTTACATGTTGCTTGAAAAAAATAGCTGAATATGTCTTTGTAAACCACAAGGGGTCTGAAAGGGCCAGAGAAACTGCAGTGTTTTTCATCTGTTCAGCCTCTCAATGACCCTTCTGATACTGAGGAAAGGAAAGAAAGCCTATGGAAGGAGAAGGAAAGGGGTGAGTAAATACAGAGGGCAAAGAGGGTTCTTGGGGCTAATGAGAAACTAAGAAAAATTTCAGCCTTATGTTTAAGTTTGGTAAACTAGTAAAAGTAGTGTTAAAGTGACCTGATTACCTATGGACCTGTCTCCTGTGCCTGTACCAGAAATAACCTTTTTATTGTGTATTGACTCCTGGGTTTGACACCCAGCTTCAGTCTGCATTGAGAGTTCGATTACCTACCCTGAACTGCAGCACTCCTGACCCTGAGTTTTATAAACCTCTAGGGTCAGAAAAGGATTGGCACAGCTTGGTGAGTCTGAGCTGGGCTGTTTGTTCAGTCTGAATGTCAATTCTGTAACCTGAGTATTCTTCCTCAGAGCAGCTCCTTTTCCATAAATTGTTCTTTTAAATGCTTGAGTAATCATTCAAAGTTTGTCAGATTACCACCCATGCACAAAGACTACAGTGAAAGTCCAAGGAGTAGAACCTTCACCCTGTAATGCAATTCAGAGATAAAGGGACATAGATTATCTCACAGCTAGTTTGGGCCTTTTATTTTTTAACCACAGGTGGATGCTCTACAGGCAATAGTTACAGAAAACAAGATTCATCCAACAAGTCTTGGACATCTGCAGTATACACTTCTAATCTGAGCTTGTTGCACTTATTCCCTCCATTGATCATCAAAGGTAACAAAATATTTAGCTCAGATATACATTTTAGTTGCCAGAAGTTAACACAGTCTCAAATAGTCATTGTCCAAAATTTCACAATTGATCAGAGTGCATAAACAGCATTACCAGGTAACTGCTAGTAACAATCACAGCCCTGCTTTCTGCTCTCCAGAGCCTCTTCTCTCCCTCTGAAAATCCATGAGCCTGTCCTGCACCAGCTCTGTCCCTATTCTAGAAATTCTCAGTGAATTACCAAAATCAGTACTTGCTCCTTAACAGCCACTTAATGCAAAGTGGAACTAGGCTCAAGTTGTACTGTTTGGCTGCCAAGATCCTGGGTGAAAAATGAAACTGCAGGCATAAATTAGTTATGACAGCTGACTCAGAGGTTTAGACCCCTGAAGCTTAATTGCAGAATTTGTGCATCAAGAAACTGATACCCTGATGAGGTGAGGAAGGACTTTTGAGTCACTTATGGATGCCTTCTCCTCTAGCAATAGATATTCAGTGAGATTTCTTCAGTTTCCTATTGTTTTTAATGATCATAAATACTTTCTGGCAATCACATTATCACTTTTTCTCCCTGAGATTCCATCTGGGAAGTGGAAGGATGGGCTGCCTCTCCTTATCTCATTAGCAGACCATTTTGTTAATTTTTTCTGGAGTATTTGGATTATCAGCAGAGCCTATATGGAATTGGCTGGGGCATTGCAGGAGTGGGGTCTTGAGGAGAATTTTTAGGATTTTTTGATTCTTGCAGATCTTCCTTATGATGCAAAACTGGATTCTTTTCTGGATGCACATACTGAATGAGAAGGAGGAGAATCTACAAGAGAAATTCTACTCAAGGAGTTAAAACACACACACACATTATCAAAGCAATAAAAAAATAACATTTCCCATGGTATGGAGTTTTGGGAAGACTGTCGGAGTGAATATAGCTCTAACGAGGAATCAGATAAAACAACTCAGCATGAAAAGGATTCCCAAAGCATCCCTGATCACAACAGCCATTGCATAGGAGAGAGATCAAATCCATGTTATAACCAAAGTAAAATCTGAAGTGGGAGCTCAGAAGTTATTAAGCATCAGAGGTTCCTCCCAAAGGAAAAAACTTTGCATAAACAGCCATTGTAAAGGAGCTAGAGATGGTGCCTGAGAAAGCATGAACAAATTCACCTGAGAGATGCTGTATAAATATTTGAAATGAAAGAAGAGCTTAACATAAGAGCTCACTCAACCGTAAAAGAATACACCAGCTCCCCTATATGGGTAGCAAGAGCAGCTCCGTGATGAAATCAAAATGAGAGTCCATGCAGGAGAAATACTATTGAGATGACCTGTGAGAGAAGAAATGCCATCTGAAATACACTCTTTCTAAATCACAGGTCTTACACATTACAAAAACTTCAGAAGTGTGAGAGTGAGGAGAGTCTTTCTTTCGTGGACTATTTATTGAAAGCAGAAGACCCACGTAGGACAGAAACTTAGGAAATATGCCAAATGGGAAAAGCTTTCTCCATAGTCCCTTATGGGAGAGTCCGTGCAGAAGAGAGGCCAGGGCGAACCCACAGATGATTTCTTAATGCTCCTCCATCAGAAGCCAAATGTTTGTGTTCACATGTGGGCAGCCGAGGAAGAGGAGACTTCCTCATTCTCATTACGCACTTTGCAGTTGGAGGGAGAGTGACCAGGGAGCTGGGAGCATGAAGAGGAGTGAGATGGACACTGAAAGCAGACACTGTGTCACTGAGGGAAAGGAGGAAGGTGATGCACGTCTGGATTTTAGTCTGTTCCTGGGTCACCAGTGGAATATGGAGCCTAACAGAAAGTAGGCAGTTCCCAGTGACTTTGAGGCACAAAGGATAAGGTGTCTAGTCCTGTCAGCAGTAGGAAGAGAAAACAAGATACCTGAATGGCGTGTGTTTTGCGGGGAGGTTTAAAGAGGAAAGGGAACAGTGCTTTATTACTTCAAGGAGTTTAAAATGCCAGGTTCCCATTTGGCTTCAACTCTTCATCCATCCCACTCTCGGGAAATCCTGGGAGCTCCCTGGAAATGAAGTGTCTCATATTGAATGCATTTTCATTTTCTCTATAGACATATTAAAGTACTCCCTGTCCTGCAGTAGTCTGAGGGATTAATATCACTCAGATCATTATGAAGGCTCCTCCCTATTCCTGCTGCAATAAGTTAAATTTAATTAAATAAGCTTAATTAATCAACAAGTAATGAAACCTAACCAGACCTGTAGTCCATCCCTTGACAGGTGTTTCATTTTGAGGTTCAAGGTTTCAGATCTGGCTCCAGCACCCAGTTTTGAAAGCCTGTAAATCCCTTTTCATGTTGAGAGTGGTCATGAGGGGAGTCACTCCCAGAAGAGAGGCGTATAACTGTTTAGCACTTGCCACAGTGCACCCCATGAAAAGCTGTGGGCACTGCCCATGTGCAGAGCAGCAAGCCAGCACCCTCAGCTGTGACACTAGGCTGGTGACTGGCTCTCTCTTAGCAAAGAGAACAAGGTGGCAAAGCGCTTCTGACCTCACTCAAACATGGTAAAGTCGGTGGCTTTGAAGGGACAAATGCTCTTTTATAAGGCAAAAGCATACAAAACCCTTGAAAAGATGAGAAGTGGCCTCATGACTCGCAATGTTCTTGCCCTCTCACAAACCAAATAATTTTACAAGAATCAAACTATTACTTCAAATGTGGATGCACAATACGAGGCTGATTCAGTGGATGTGAACAGTTATCCAATCAGAACAGTCATTTGATGTACATTCAAACAGCAGTAGACATTTTATCTGAGTGACAGATTTAAAAGACAAAACTGGAAGTGAAGTTTCATGTACCATTCAGATTATTTTTTGCTGAAAGACATGCTAACTGATGACAGTAAAGAATTTATTAACAAGTTTTTACAGTTTGCTACAGCAACAGTTATGTTCACCCTTCCACTACCTACATACCCTTCCCTGCTCTGATGTGTGACCATAAAAATGATACAAACAGCTTTCACAAATGTGTGTGTAGCAACCCTGACTCTGTAAGGTCCTCCAAAACCCTGAGAATTTGAAAGTTGTTCATGAGGCCTTTGAAAGGTTAAGAACAAACATTTGCAATGAAATTTTTGCAGTGGGTGAAGTCATTAGCCAGGCTCAGAGAACAATATAGTGGATAAAAATATACACAGGCAAAGTAATCTCTGGCTCTTTTCCTCCCAAAGAAATTTTAATAGTCAATTTTAAATAGGACAAGATTTTCAGAACTTAAAATGCTGTAATTGTAACAGGAAAGGGAGGAAGAAAACAGCCATGGTCCAAATGTCTGCTGTAGTCTGCAGTTTAGCAGAAACTTCCCAAGCATGCAATGTTAAGATCTATGACAGTCAGAACCGAACATGAGAGAAAGTTTCTTCATTACTTTCTCTAACATTGGCTGTAGGACAATTTTGTGGGGATTTTCCCCACAGAAGGGTAGTCCTGACTTTACAATACAAGTAGCAAAACTCTTGGACCACTCAGGCTCCTGGAAAAAATATTTTTTGGAAATACACTATCTCTACAGCCAGATTAATATCAATGAAGATGACTTTTGACAATTTTTCAGGAAATAAGAGAAGGGCATATTTTGTGCCACATGGCTATTGTTTGACCCTTCAAACAATTACTGTTCTGTATGAACAAATATGTGACAAGGGCAGCTGTTTGGCCTGAGTGCACAGAAAAGTTATCCTAAAAGTCACTGAAAGTATTTACACATTTTTCTGCCTATAATGAGCTTACCTCGTGGGAACCCACCAGGTTACAAAATCTATACATTACCCTTTACTTCAGACATTACCAAAAGTTTTAGCTCTTTTTACAAGTACATTGACATCCTAGAGTATGAATGGGTGGGTACTCTGTACCCCTGTTGTATCACAGACCCATGTGAAGAAAGATAAGCTTTGTTACAATTACATAGGACAAAATGCATTTATGGTCTCCTCAGTATACATCCTATTGACACCATTACTCCTGAAATAAAGTCAAGCCAAATAAGATGCATCCCATTTTGTTTGGACAAGGTTTTAGTTTCACTTGAATCTTCAGAAAGCTTTAGGGTTCTAAAAAAGGAAAATCCTACCATATGGTAAGAAACTAGGGAAAATTCACACTGCACCAGAGTTGTTATGAACTCCAAATGACATCTGCTCTCCTCAGGTATCATGCACCCACACACAATGTCCCCTTTGAGAACAGGTGTGGAGACCATTAAACACAAAGTAAAAGTCAGTCATTCAAAACACTGCCAGAGTCCTGGTTGGTCATGTTTCTTGCTGTCTTTTGGCTGAGGTTGCATCTGGGTCTTACAGAAAGGTTCAGTTCTGGAGCATATTAGAAAAAGGAGTATGGAATACACCAGAGAGCCATGCAGCCATTCAGAGGGACCTCAACAGGCTGGAGAGATGGGCAGAGAGGAACCTTATGAAGTTCAACAAAGGGAAGTGCGGAGTCCTGCACCTAGGGAGGAATAACCCCATGCACCAGTACAGGCTGGGGGCTGACCTGCTCAAGAGCAGCTCTGTGGAAAAGGACCTGGGAATCCTGGTGGACAACAAGTTGACCATGAGCCAGCAATGCGCCCTTGTAGCTAAGAAGGCCAGTGGTATCCTGAGCTCCATTAGGAAAAGCATTGCCAGCAGGTCAAGGGAGGTGATCCTCTCCCTCTACTCAGCCCTGGTGAGGTTGCATCTGGGTACTGTGTCCAGCTCTGGGATCCTCAGTATAAAAGAGATGTGGAGCTACTGGAGCAAGTCCAGTGTGGATAAAAGCAAATAAACACCTACTGTTGTTTTAACTAAGTTTAATTCTTGTTGGGAGCACATTCATATGGATTTTTTTCTTTTTTTTAGCTACCTTAAACCTCACAGGACAGGAGGAACTGACAAAATAATGTCACTGTCTTGCTTTGTACAAAGACAAAAAATGGAGTATTATGACTAGATTAAACCAACGTATACAAAAAAAGTTATTAGTAACTAAAGTACAAATAGCAATACCACAGACTTTTTGCAAATTATATATTTTTGCAGAAAACAAGATTTTTAACATTATAAAATGTGTTTATTTCTTCAGCATCTCCCGTGCAAATTTCTAACTAAGGACCCACTGATTCGTTATCTACCATGCATTTGAAGACAGTTACACCTCCTTATCATTCTTTCTGACATCTACCTCAGCTGTCTATTCTGGACAAAAACTATGTACACACACTTTCCGAGAGTCTAGAAACAAGAGGCAGCAGAATCACCTAAAGTCTCTGTAAAAACTTCTTCCAAAGATGAAGAGATCAGAAAGAAAAGATACTGGAAAATCACAGCTTTAATTTTTCCAGAATTAGCACCTATCCCTGGTTGCCACCAACATCACCTACCTGAAAACATCCGCGTGTTCACATCCATTTACCTATGATTCAATCAACCCACACAGATACATCACAGATGCACACATATATGTATATGTATATGTGTATATATATATATGCATGTATGTCTGAAGAATGTCCTAACTAGCCAAATCCCATCCATGAAAGGATTTTCTGGTACACAGCTCATATAGCTGGGTGCAGGCAGTGAGTTAAGGGACACAGAGGGGCACATGACACATCTGAATCCAAAAGTAATTTGGGGAATCCTGGAATTCCTATATATCACATCTCTAAGAAGCAAAGCAGAGGTCTGATTTGGTTTTATCATGGATTTGCTTCTTTAGACCTGTCATTTTAAATGTGCTTAATTGCAATGGGGATATAGGTTTTGATAAGTGTCCAAGTGATGTTATATGTCATTTCCAAACATGTTCTTTATCTTTTTACTTCATCCAGTTTAAAAAGAGATGCCTGGACATCTCAATCCTCTGCACTGCCCTCTGGCAGTCCTGTTACCAGGACAAGCATGCAGCAGACATTAAGCAGCAAGGAGATCTGAGGCATTCCTGAGCAGCCAGGAAAGAAAGATATGAGAGATTGCCTGTTCAACGAACGCACACTGAGCATTTAAAATTTCACCAGGTAATAGGACCAGTGCATGGAAACACGCCAGTCCTATCTCTCAGGCTCACACTATCTGCAAAATGGCAATAGCAAGTACAACATCGGAGTTGCAGCTAAACTGAAAGAATGACAAATAAATGTGTTGTTAAACTTAAATCTGGCTCCCAGCTGGTGTTTTGCTGGAGCCTGCCAAGCACAATGGGGAAGAAGGGAAGAAGGACACTCATGTGGAGATCAGAGTGGAGGAGCGTGCAAAAGAATAAAAGACATCCGGACAGTATTCTTGGCAGCAGCCACTGCACTGCTAAGTCAGACAGCATTTGGAAAGAGGAAACTTATAAGAGGAGGAGAGAGAAAGAGGATGAAAGTGTCAGAGGACTAGACAAGAACAAAATGGGGAAAAACAAAGGTAATGAGAAAAAGGCAGGGCTATAGTGTCCTTCAGCATTGACTGAAGAAACGTCTTTGAGATTATAACTATTGGTGAACAGGCAAAAAAAATTAGATGAAAGAGAAGAGACAGTACTTCTCAAAGGACCCGGATATCCCAAGAAAGGAGATACAGGCAACTTAAGCCTACTTCAGTTTTACAGAGCTTTGGGAGAAATAGCACCATAATGAGAACCTAAACACTCACTGCAGCATGTCACCACCTCAGATGTGTCCAGCTGTGTCATGGACCCCATTACAAACGGGGTCAGGGAACTGGTGGGAAAAGCGGGGGGAAATTTCTCCATTGTGGGTATTTCTTAGGGGGGAAGAATTAGGGATTCCTGGGATGACTGTTGCCTCTTGCACCATCTCTCCTTGACCTGAAGTGACTGGCTGAGGGAAGAGGAAGACATGTTCTGGATCAGAAAGTGATAACAGGAGTAATCAAAGGGGATGTAACTGGAAGCAGGGCACTGTGGGGTGTAAAAAGTATAATTTATATAAAGGAGTCAGCATAGAGAAAGGAGGCTGCAGCCTTAAAGTCATAGATTTTTTCCCCAAAATAGCTTTCTTGATCTATTAGGCTGTTTAGTTCCACTTCCACTGGGAAAACTCTCATGATTCTTTGCAAATCTTTCACACTTACTTGTCATTCTCTGCTCTTGCCTTCCTTCTGGATTCTAACACTTAGTCAGATTCAATCTATTAGCAAACGTAATTTCATTTGCTTCAAGGTAACAAGCAAAGATTCACTCAATTTCTTTATTAAGCTCATCCCTAGTTAAATCATTGGTGCAGACGCCAACTACTAAAGGATGTATAGAGCATCTGTATGTCATATACCTTCATATACCTTATGCCAGTTCAGTTCAGTAGGGCAGTAAGCCCACTGGAGAAGAATAGTTTTAGCATGTGGATAGGATACTATCAGAAGAAGAAAAACAGTTGGGAAACCCCAATTTCTTGATGTTTCTCTGGGGAGGGGTGAGGCATTAATGAAGCCAAATCTTTGTGTCAACACAGACTTTTCCTCGGAGGATTCCTCTAGTCGAAGATGGAATTGCCCATCAAAGCCTTTTAAACACACCCACCCCAGGAACAGCCAAAGGCCCATGTCTTAAGTCATCGTTGTAGGAGATCACAGGTTAGCACATGTTCAGACCAATTTAGATGGAGCTGGCACATTCTAAGTGAGAAACCAAATCGCTGGACTACTGTCTCTTTTAGAGCTTTTCCCAAGCCTTTTCCCACAATGAAGCACTCCAAAGATTGCTTTGTTCTGATGCAGAATGACACAGAGTTTCAGAGGTCTAATCAAACTGGAATTTCTGGAGGTCTTGGCCTAAAGAATAAGCCCCTCTTGTGAGGTGCTGAATAATAATATTTTTCTAAGCACTCCAGGTAGCGCTCTTTAGTCCTGATCCATAAATTATTGGTGCCTCTCTGCTTTTTCTGAAGTCTCCTTCAGTGGGGGCTTCAGATCTGTAGCATCAGGTAAGTCACAGTTGACTCTTCCTGGCTTATACAGACATAAAATTTTCCCTGTTTACCAAGGGCACTGTAGAGGTGTTACATTTTTTGACACTTCCCCAAAATATCAGTGAGCTTTTAAAGTCTTTGATCATAACTGCAAAAGAAAAGCATGCCAGTTGAAATTAAAAACATGTAATCTGCCTGTTGTTCAGTTACTCTTCTTTCTAGAAATCAGTATGTACATATAGATCTATAACCACTATACTTCTAAAAGTTTTTTTAAATAAAAATATTGCAGCTGCCGGCTAAAATTAAGGAAAAAACAACAGAAAAAAAAAACCTTAAAAAAAACCAGAAACTTTTTGTTCTGTTAGCTGGGGCCACTTCAGATCAGATAATCTCATTTTCTTTTTAGTCACTTACTTGAGAAATGGCTATAATAGCTGCTCCTTTTCCATGTATTGTGAAGTCCCCTCCACCATATTAGTCTCTGGAGAAGGATGTCTTATATGGAAATGGAGTACATTCAAGAAGTAGCTTTCAGGATGATTTGATGGGAATGAAACCACTGTGAGGATTCATTAGCTCAGTAAATTCACTGCTGCTGCACCATCTATGCTTTTTAGTCACATTAAAAAACTGATGCTTTTAATATAGGCCAGGTCAATAAACCATATGAATTATGCTGTGCTTTTTGGTATGTAGACCTAGAACTGTTTTATGCCACCATCACACAGTCAGAACATATGAAGTCACCGCAGAAGACAAGCTCAGCAAAGAGGATATTATGAGGCCAACTCATAAATCTGAGCATGCGTCAATTCATGGATGGCTTGGCCCTGGCTTTTATGAGCTCTGTTTCCAAGAGAATCCTGATAACTAACCAGATCTTGTGTTTTGAGCTTAAGTATTCTACTTTGTACCATTGTTTTGCTGTGCTCTGCAACATTAATAGAGCACCATGTTATGTGACATATCAGATAATTGACCACTGAGAGTAATTAATTTTGTCATAACAGTTTTTCAGTGCTATTACTGCTCTGTTGTGACCTTGTTCACTGTTGGCAGAATGAGGCCTACATTTTTGTGAGACTTTCTTAAATACATGTGCTATAGCTATTTTGAGAATGATGGCTTCCCTTTCCTGTTTGAAATGTTCAGCTTGAAAATATTTAGCCGCTCTCCCTGTATAGAATAGATCCTCTACAAGGATGGGGCAGGGAAATGCTGTCATTTAATCCATTTGCATCCCAGCAGCTTTCATGAGTTTATAATCTGCTGTTCTTCAGAACATTTTATCCTTGGGTTTTGGACATTTCCAAGTAGGATTCATGTTCGGTAGTTATTAGTAGTTATTACAAGGTAACAACTTTCCTATTGCTATTCCTGCATTGCAGCTGCTGTGCATTTATTCTCTAATATAGTCCCAAAGAACCTAAGCACCTTAGTCAGCACACCAGCTACATTCAGTCTGCAAATACCAGATACATACAGAACCAGCCAAGTGTAGGCCAGGGCAGATGATATAGTTTTTAAGGGAGTGATACTAAAGTCACATAAAGCAGGGAAGCATCAGTCAACTAATTTGATTGACTGTGATGCAGTTTTTGTAATTCTACCTCAGAGAAAGTAACCTTTCTTTGGAAAATGACTAGACCCTATAGACCCTACTTTTGTCTCCCAGAATATGTGACTAGAACTCTCTTTATTCATACTTCTACTACCTGAGTGCAATATGTTGCAAGCGTTGAATTTCAGACTAAGATCATTTAGTTCATCCAGCAAAAATACAAATGATCAAAAGTCATGAGTGCAGGCTATGTGCCGCATTGTCTTACCTCAAAGTTTAGTTAGATCAGATTTCCCACTTTGTTGTGGATTGTACTAAGAGTATTAATTGACAGGCAAAGAGAGTCGTCATTTTGAAGAACTTTCCATCTCAGTCAAACAATGGAAGTGGCTATAACCACATTGCATACTGTGTATGCTGCACACAAGTGTGGCAAAGCACTACTCAATCAAAAGCCAGATTCATCTGAAGTCTTGCACTCCTAATTATCCATTGCAACCATTGATTGGGGAGCTAGGAGCCTATATGTCTCATCAAAAGCATGGAATTAACAAAAATCTCACAGTACAAATGAAAACTCAATTGACGATTCCATTTTCCTAGTGATACAGTCTCCTAACCCAAATGAATTATATTAAAAAATAGAGATATGTGGAATGTTTGCAAATATTCCTCTGAATATACATACTTATTTTGGAACCATCGTTGTGATTCTTTTCACATCCTTTCCATAATTTTTTCTAAGCACAAAATCTCAGAGAAAATAAAGACCCTCTGCTATAGGTGTGCAGACACTACTGATCCTGATGACAGCAATTAACTAGTTCACCGTGCTGCCCTGCTAATTTGTCTGTCTATTACCTCTTCTTTTATATTTGCTTGCAAGCTCTTTTGGTCAAGAACAGTTTTTTATACCAGTCTGTAATGTACCAAGCACAATGGAATCTTGGTCCATGACTGAGTTTATGATGCAAATAACAATCCGCCTCCTAAATCATGACAGAGTTTTGGAATCCCTTTACAGAACAAGTTAAATATTGTTATTTTTGTAAGCATAGAAGCAGAACTAAATGGCAAAAAGAAGGCCAGCAATGCTTTCTGCAGAAGCCTGGAAACATTAAAGAAGAAATAGCTGCCTCATATTACCATTAATTATGTATCTGACTACCAAGAGTTCTTTTGCCATAACAGAAATCAAAGTGGGTCGAAATGACCAAAATCTGATCTTTTCTGAAGATGGAGTCTTAAAAGCTGCTAAAGGCAATTGGAAATGGGCATTTTACCTAAAGTTAGCAGCAAAGCTGAAGAAAGGATTTCAAAAGACAGTGGGCAGATTTTGTACACAGAATGATGTTGTTATTTTTGATCCATTTTTCAAATCAAACTCAAAAGATTTCCAAGACCATGTTGCAGAGCCTGGAAATATCATCAGCTGATTTATATCAGCCTCGACCCATGGCTGACTGGGTTAGTTCATTAGCATACCCCATCTCCAAGAGTCATTAGTTCTATTATCTTACAGATGCAAAAGAAGAAATGAGAAAAGTAGTAAAAGTTCTGTCCTTTGGTAATGCTAACACACTCTTTCATTTTGCTTTGGACAATAAAGCAAATCTGAGTCTCCAAAGCACCACAGTAGCTTAATTCTGTCAGTCTGCACAACATAGTTACAAAGCTTTCTGTTACACATATTCTGTGTTTTTCTGATTTTTGGAGCTATTTACATTATTGAAAAAGCAAAAAGAATTGCTTAATACCTGAGTGTTAAATTACAGTTCCACACATGCTGACAGAAAAAATATATATATATGTTTATGGAGGGGTCCTGCTGGCAGATGTTGCCAGAGATGATGATGATTTCCTTTGTCCTGGTGCCCTCAGCTTTTACGAAGAGCAAATCCGCAGCTGCTGGCATGGGAATGAGCAGTTCAAAGTAAAACATGCCCCCCACTGATGCTCTGGCAGAGCTTAGGGTCAATAGAGGGTGGCCTTTTTCTGCAATAGGATATGCAGAAAGCTCCAGTATCCTGGTCCCTCCTCTCAGATCTCTGCTTGGTCCCACCCCTTTCCTCCCAAGAAGGTGTACATGAGGGCGTGCAGATCCTGCTATCTGCAGTGGGAGCTGGAGATGGAGCAGGTCACCTCTGTGAGGCAGGTGGTATACTCTGATGCCTAACAGGAGACAGAGGGAAGTGGAAGCCCCATATCCAAGGGGAATCAGGAGAAGAGGAAAAGAAACATCAGTCCCTTTACCCCACTTCTGCTCTCCAAAAGTCCAGCTCTTTCTCCAAGCACCTCCCAGCCTAAGTCACTCATACATCCCTTTCACATCCTCAGACTGTATCTAAAACCACTGCAGTCTCTTCAAGCTTTCCACAGAGCTGAGAAGTCTTGAGCGAACCCTGGATGTAAACACAACCTGAAAGAATGGTGCAGTCACTTTGCTGTTTCCACATCACATGAGGGAGAGCACCTCAGCTAATGGAGGTGCCAGAGCATCCCTTAGTCTCATTTTAGACCACCTTGATCTTTTAGTTAGTCATTTTAATGAAATCTGGCAGAACTGAAGGGGAGAAACAGCCATTGTCCCACTAATTCTCTCAAGTACATGGCATTTAACCTCTTCCAAGGACCAAAGGCTGCAAGGTCAAGATTCATCACTTTTTCATGTTCCGCCCTAAGAACCACGCTTATGCTGGTGGAGTCTGAGCTGCACAGCAGGTACATGTCATGCCTCCCTCAGCTGGGAGTCATGAGGCACCTGAGGCAGGTGCCCTCCCCTTGGAGCTCATTCTTGCAAAGGAATAGTTCTTACTGAGAAAATCAGAAGTTGAATCAGATGTTGAAAACCCTTACTTCTACCTACCGATGAACTATAGGAGAACAAGTATAGATTTAAAAACTTTTTCCTTCTCACTTGAATCAAAATTCAGGGAAATAGCAAAGTGGCTTGTTCCATTCCATGAATCTTATTTAGACATACCTTTCTTCTGTTGGAATCAAGCAAACTGGTACTAAATTTACTTTTGTCATTTAATGATCCCATTGTTTCTTTTGTTGTTGTTTGTGTTTGGTATATATTGCAAAAATGTTCAAAATTTCTGGTTGTGAAATCCTGGTGTCTGCTTTAAAGGGATATGGTATGTCAGGCAAAAGAAAGTAATTAGGAATACCTATGGCATGTTCTGTCATGGCTTGAGAAGATGCACTCTATTCCATTGTTGAATATTTTCTAAATGTAAGTCTAAAATAAGGAAAAAATACTGTCCAAATGTTTACAGACCAAAGATGCATGCTTTTGTGACTCCAGCTGGGAGTTAAGATACAAGCAGAGCAGTTTTCTATTACTTTGTAGTCCCTGGATCAGAATACAGGAAGGTATTAAGTTCATCCAAGAAACAGCAGGTATTAAGTCTTCAGTTTTCACAGCTAATATTACACTTGAAAGAGTTATCAAGAAAGCAAAGCCTGAACATTAGAGTTGATTCCACAGAGAATAAATTAAATTTATTGTTTATAAAAAATGCCTGTGTTGCAGAGAAATATTTAATCCCCTGGGAAAAAGAAAAAAACTAAAATAGAAAAAAAAGCAGGAGGAAATCCAAGAAAAACTTAGAGCTGTGACAATTTGCAAGAGCATTAAGGCACTCATTGGAATATTAAAATCTTAAGATGTCTTTCAACTTTACAGGAGACTAAGTTAAAGAATGTTATGGATATGTGTGTGTGTGTGCATGTGTGTGTGTGTGCACATGTGTAATTTGGGTATACATAGATACATAATGTGTTTGGAACAGGGTTTTCATAGAGCTAAGCTGAGTGAAGGCTCTTGAACTCTTTTTGCAGCTTTATCACTTCCTTTTCCATCTTTAAAGAGTTATTTTAACACATTGAGGGCAGGATCTAATGGCTCTGTGCGACTCTTAGAAAAAAAACATAATCATATGAAAGGCTGGAGAAAACAAATGTATTCAAATAAAGTGAACATGCCAAATATTTCAGGAACAAGCAGACTTGAGAAATAATTGCAATTATTTGTATGAGATGTTTTCCTCTTTTCCAGACTGGATTTTTAAGCTAAACATGCTCTGATAATACAAAGGAGGTTTGGATCTGAAAGCTATACTACACTGGTAAATGAAGCATGCCTGAAGCTGCTCTCTGGCTCTGACAGCAAGTGGCATGGAACAGTTTATCCATACTATTAAAAACTCTTACCCTCTAAAATAGGGTGGCTGCAGCTACACTGCACTTGGGAGCAGCCCCTGGCCTAAGCTAACTTCTGAACTGTGCCTGGGAATCATTGGGAGAGTACTGTTTGGACAAAAGCTTGCCAGGGGACATTTCAATAATGTAACAATATAAATAATTAAGCCTAGTGATGTGCGCTGGCACTGCTTAATGTATTAGAGCAGCCACAGCAGACTTGGCCAGCTGCTCTTCCCTTAACAGCACAAAGAAAGTGCAGATGGCGATGGACTGCTCTGGCCTTCGAGGAGGAGTGCTGGGAGCTTGACAAAGCACATGTGATGCTTCACCAGGAGTCAGAGGAAACTGGCTTGCTGCAGAGGGGCCATGCTGGTAGCAATGCTGCCAAACCTTCCAGGCTGTGCAAGAAAACAAGCCACCTTTTGCTTGGTCCCAGGTCCATGGAGGGTTAGAAGGTGCTTCCATAGCCTGCTGGGACCAGAGTTAGCAGTAGTCTTCCACATAGCAACTGAGGATGCAGCAGCCGGGAGAGGGGGTGGTTGGAGTCAATGGAGGCTCAGGGGTTGGAGGCAAAACTCTCATTGGCAGCTGTGTGTGGAGATATGACCTGCTCTTCCTTTTCATGCTGGTGGAGATTATTGACTCACTTCAATGTAAATACTGAAAAGGGCAGCTTTGATATCTGGCTTTTGCTTTATAAAAAGGTATAAATTCTTCAGTGCTGAGAAACACAGTTCAGATCGGGCTTGGGCGGTATACCTCTCACCAGGGCACAGTGTGCATTGTGGGGGCACAGGAATGAGAAACAGCCCCCTCAGGCAGGCTGTAGAGACCCAAGGAAGCTCAGTTCCCCAGGAGCTGTAGCAGGAGGGGTTCAGGGAATCACTGCTCTGATTTTTCAAAATGGCACATCTTTGCCAAGGAGTGGGGAGGGAGCTGCAGAACCTGTGTGTACACCAGCAGAGAGAACAAGTGGGCTCAGAGGGAGAGCTGCATCATGAGATGCCAATGGACACCGCAGGCAGGAGATTTGTCTGTGGTGGGGCAGTTCCAGGAAGGCTTTTGCCTCCTTTTCTCTCTTTCTTTCTCTTTCTCTTTCATGAAGGAGAAGAAGCTATCCAGCACCAGACAATGCGCAGAGGTGAGGGTTGCATCAGTGGGGCTCAAGGTGGGGCACAAGCCTGCAAAAAGAAGGGAAGGCAAGAAAAGAGAAGATGAGGTTACCAGAACAGATTTGTCTGTTGCACTCTGATTATGCCAGTGCAGTGCACCAATGCTTTGTTTCATCAGAAGTCTCTCTGCTGTCTTTCCTAAGACTCATTTGATGCCACCTACCAATAATTTCAGAACTCCCTTTTTAGATCTTACCTACTGTAATTTAAGTTAGAAGGAAAGGTTCTTAGTGTAGTCCTCAAAACAGGTACCTAGCATTGTTCCTAAATAACAGGTATCGCCATGGATAGGACATATGCCTTGGGCCTCAACTCTTTTTCAACCATCCATTTAAGATTGGCATTCGAAACTCTTGGTCTCCACTGAGGAGAGCCTTCACAGACAGTCCCCTGCAAAGGACAGGGGGATTGTTTCCCTGATATCCTGACCACTGGAGTAGCATCATTACTAGGGGTGCATTGCTGGGGATCACTCAGATTCTGTCATTCATTCTGCTTTCCTTTCCTGCCTTCACAAATATTAGATATTTCATTGTCATATAAATGCCTTAGAAGCTTGTTTTATTGAATGGTGCTGTTCAAATATCAACAAATCAGACTTTCTGTCCATGCACTATAATTTCTTCAGCCCTTTGCTGGTGTCCATTCTTTCCTGTGCCTATACTGCTACATTAGAGCAGCTTAAAGGCCACAGTGAAGGTCTAATCATCCAAATGCAGTATGCACCACTGTAGATTTTTTTTTGAATATTAGACTGTAGATGACCAGACTAACAGCCCATCTGGCCCAGTACCCTTTCTCTAGGAGTGGCAAAATTCAGGTTCCTAGGGAAGAGCATGAGAATATAGCAAACATATAATACTTCCTTCATATAGTCTCCAAGACTCCATTAATTTGCAGTTCAAAGTCTCCCAGAGCCAAAGGTATATTCTGTATTCAACAGCACTTGATGGGTTTTTTTTCTTCCGTCCTGTTTTTTTATCACCCACAAACTCTCATGGCAAGCAGTTTCCCAGCTACCCCAATAACCAATCTTTTGTTAAATGTCCATGACTATTTATTGTGAAAATTTGAAATCCAAATGCATGTCACTGAAAAAATCAAGAGGAGTAATCTTTTGGTACAGCTAATTTTACAGCATTTACAGTATCAAAAAAATAAAATAAAATAAAAAGGAGATGATTCTTCAGAGGATTAGTCTGACCCCTCTCAGTACCGGAGCACAGTTTTCCTCAAAAAAAGCTATATTCATGGAAATCTGAATAAATTCAGCACCATAGACATGTTACCACATTAAATAAAAAGGGAACAGAAGAAGCAATTTAATCCGATCATGTTTCCAACACAAAGTAAGTGCCTCATAAATGATATAGCAGGAAAACGCAAACTCTGTGAATTTTCTTTTTGCTAACACAGTTTACTTCTGGCAAAGCTTGAAAATAAAATGATCAAAGAATAACAACTTTTTTTGAGACTCATAACATAGGCAGTCTCCTACTCCAAGTAAATCACAGTAACTGCATTTTCATCACTATAGACAGAAATCATTCTCTTCCTACTCTATACATAGTTAAAAATCCCAGTAGCCATAGCAGCTGGACCACTGAATGTCCTAGGCAGGCAATATAAAGGTCTGAGAAACATCCCAAAAGCCCAGAGCAAACACAGTTTAAAAGGGAAGCGTTCTTCTTCATTTTTTGACTGCTGTCGCCTAGCTGATGGGAAAAGAGGCAAGTCTCCTAACTCCCAATATGATATCTCTGTACTTTAACTAGTTAGAATAAAGGCTAAATTCAAAACTAAATCACTGAAGTAGAAATTCACTGCCTAATTTACCGTAATATTAGGCCCCTGGTTCCTATTTTCTTCAGTACCTAAATTCAGATTAGCTAGAGGGACTGCAAAACACAAAGCAATAATGTAAAATAAACTATTAAAGCAAAGGACACCATGTGCCTTTTGTTCTCATGTACACCCACACATATACAAAAGCTTCTCAGGAGTGAGAATTCTAAAAAGTGAAAAGTCCAGCATACAACAGGATTTTAAAATAGACATTACTTTTTTTATGTACACATCCTGTGTCATTATGCAGCTATCCTAGACAAAGAGCCAGGACATCTACATGCCTTTTTTGCTACAGGAGAGGTAACTGGTTTTTCAACACAAGTCATTTCAAGCTACTAGCTATACACTGAGTGACACACTGGACAAGTAATTTTGTGCTCCCACAACAGCAAATCAGAAAGGCAGCAGACCAATTGAGTAACCACACAACTCCCCTTCTCTCCCCTTGAGTTTCAAATAATTGTCTAGAAAGTACTAAAAACAATAAAATGTCCTGCTGCTGATTTCACAATGGACCATATTTCACCCCAAATTCTTTTGCAGTAATTCATTTCTGCACTGACTTTAAAAGAATTGTGAATATCTAGAAATATATGCAAGAAAGGTTTTAACATTTATTTTTACAGTATTCCATTTAAAATACCATTAGATTGTTTTTTTCATTTGGAAATAAATGATTGGTTGTCATTTGATTTCCCCTCCAACATTTTACTGCCTTACACTAGCCCTCCCTTCATGCATTTAGATTCGGTTGTTAGCCCCATTCACAAAACTCTAAGTTCATGCTGGCCAAGTTGCTCCTGGATAGTGTGCATCTTCTAATAGCACATTCCAGTAATACCATGCTGACATAAATGGAAAATTGTCTGCACCAGTAAAAAATGTCCTCCCATAGTACCATGATTAATAGTAATAGTTTTATTGTTGTAGATGTTAAATTCAGCTGTCTAGAAGTCACAGTGACTGTATTCTCACCATCCACTCTAAAGCATCTGGTGTTTCCTCATGAGCCCCTTCCGTTAGCCTACATTTGCAAGCACATAGTTGTACTTCCATGTGAAGATTCTGCTGCATGGCTAACTTACCCTCATGCTACTGCTGCTGTCCATTAAAAAAAAAAGTGCCAACTTGTCTGACCTGTGAAGAGGAAGGGCAGACAATCCCAGCTGTATCATTTGCACAGGAATAAAGACACTTATTTGTACACTGGAAGCAAAACAAAGGCTTTGGAACCTCGAAGGCTTGAACAGTTCTGAACAAAAAAGAAAGGACTGCAGTAATCCTGCTGAAGAGGAAAATATAAGAAAATCTGGAGCTGCCACCCTCATATTGGATGCTACTGTGCAGAACTGGATTCGATGCTGAGCTGAGATTGTATCATTCCCCACATTTGCCAGTAGATGCTTTACAACTCTCAAAGAAAGCTGAGGATGGCAAACTAATACCAGTTTTATTCAAAAGCATGCTGCCTGTCTCAAGGGAAAGCAATTCTTTGATATCCAGCTAATCTTGATTCATATCCACAGCCTGCTGAGGAAGAGAAAAGATATTCAAGTAGGTTTATTACTGTGCGCTCCACACACTTTCCCAAAAGAGTCAAGCACTTGTGGACAGGAAACAAATTAGATCCCTTTGGAAGGAGCCAGTTTATTTTCACAATGTGCACTGTCAATCATAAACATAGGAAACAAAACAAAAGGTTAATACTGAAAACCAAAACCCACTTCCAAATGCATGATTTTACAGGACAGGCAAAGAGAACTTCTTGCAGAATAAATGAAGCAAAGCGAACAGAAAATGGAACATGCCGAAATCTATACTTTGGTACTCAGAAAAAGCACACACAAAATTTAAAGCAAGCCTGGTGAGCCACTTGCTAACCAGTTGCTCAGACGCCATGACTTTTCATAAATAAAATTACAAATATGTAAGGTAAACATCCAGATGCAGTACCTTGCTTCTCTCATCTGCAAATCCAAGTCCAAAACAAATTACTCGCCCTCTGTGTTTGGACTCAGAAGTAGAAAAGAGCAGAGCTGGTTCACTTTTGGCTCAAGGGATTGACTTGCTGAGCTAGACAGCAGCAATAAGCTTTCTGTTTGTAGAATATAATTTTAAATTTGGCACTTGTTCTCCCCACAGTCCTCCGGCTACTTAGCCTGTAGAAAGAGGCAGGCCTGAAAGAAGGCCTCTGAAGGATGATTCAATGCAGTAAGTAAAATGCCAGCCTCCCCCACTGCCTGGGAGCCTCTGGAGGATGAAGAAATAATCCTGAAGGTTTACCTGTGAGTGCTATCACACCGTTGAACAGACAATAGTCCGTAAGAGGGGAGAACATGAGCTTCCAACAGATACTTCTCTGAAACTCACATTTAATGCTCGTGTCTACATAAGCTCAGAAAGATAAGTCCTCTCCTGTGGGCAGGGACATAGTGGAGGAAAAAGGTGTCCCTTGGCCTGGTGATGGGAGCATTTACTCAGAGGTAGCAGGACCTGCATATTTAGCTCCCACCCAGGGTCAGCAGGGAGATGAATCCCCCACGCTTTTGCCAGGCAAGTGCTATTTACTGCCTTCTTAGAGGTCATTTAGCAAAGCCTGTTTTCATACAACCCTGCATACCAAGTGAGCCCAGAGAACACATTTCCCCAAACGATTCATTAGTTAATTAAAGTATTTTATATTCTCTTGGTTTGTATCTACTACTGAAGCCTCCAGCTGCCAACTAGGAGCTGACACACTGTTGGTAACGCAGTGAAATTTTGTTTTGATATATAACATATATACACACAGCATAAAAGTATGAATGTGAATGTGTTATATATTCATATAATCTATACAGATTGAATACAAATTAAATTACAGCTGTTTAAACACAACAAGTTATTATAAACATTTATGTACTCTATACATGTGCTATATATAAACTGGAATCTTATTCATTCAGTAACATTATCATTCAAATGTTCTTTTCAGGCTTTTTTGGCAGCATTGTTTAAAATCACTTGTGAGAAAACCTTTATCCCTAAAATGGAATGAACAAAGTTCATAATGGGGTTCAACAAAATATACTGTTGCAGTAATAATATGATCAAGAGGTGGAATGATGTAAGGCAAGAAGCTTAACTGAACTGCTTCCTCTACTTCCATTTTTAAGTGTGAATAAATGTAGTATAAGAGTGGAATAAATATAACTCTTATATCATCTCCAGTCCTGCCTCAATGGTTTGTAATTACTGCTTCATTTTGTGACTTACTTTTCCCAGTACTGCAATTCTAAACCAGTACAACATACAAGCGTTGTACATTAAAATTTTGTAAAATGTATGAATAAATTCCATCCATACTTGCAGCAAGTCACATTTTGGATAAGCTGGTCTGCCAAATAATATCTTATATAACCTACAGGGTGATTTTTACTCTGTTAGTATAGATAAATATAGATTCAGAACCATTCACTTGGATCAATGGATACTCTGAGCTTATATTATCATAAATGAGAACAGAACATGGATTACCACATAACACTATTTAAAAAACTTTAGCAATATTTTGCCCATTTGATAAAGTTGCCAACATTTTCAGATTGCAACCAGTTTGCCAGAGAGAGAAGAGTATGAGACCCACAGCCCTTTCCTTCAGGAGCAATAGCATGCAAAATGGGACCTTATATCCTTTAATATAAGCTAATTTTCAAATGTTCGCTCAGACAGTGCATCTTTTCCGGAACTTGTCTGCTTGTTTCTGTTTTCCAATGAAACAGCAGTTCCTTCCCTGGTGAAATTCTTTTTCAATATTAGCAAAAACATCAGAACATCTGGGGAATTACCTGAAAGTGTTTGGAGGCTTTTTTTTTTTTTCTTTTGCCACAGGTTACTTTTCTCTGATAATGCTTACCTGCTTGCCACAAATAACAAATAAAATAAAATACAGGCAGCATTTAAATCTTGGAAGCTTAAGAACTGATGTTAACAGACAGTCAAAAGTTCTGAAAAATATTTTTATTCAGAGTCAAAATGGGGGAAGTGACTTCATTTGGGGAATTCTGCTCAAAAAATTGAGTTTCCACCAGTCCTTGAAGTCAACAAAAGTTAAACTACTATCAATAAGGATGAATATCTACAGGGATAGATCCCTATCGATAGGCATCTTGAACTTAACAGGCATCTATAGCTTTATGTCTTGGTCCAATTTTGCTATCGGTAGGCTTAAATGCCTATCAACATCAATACCTCTGCATATTGAGAGGAATCGGTGCCTGCCAATTTCCAGCCCTATTGATAGGGATTGAGATGGATAGGCATTGATTTCTATTGACTTCGATCCCTATTGATAGGCATCAATACCTCTTGATGTCAAGAGGCATCTATAGCTTTCAGTCTCAGGCCAGTTTTGCTACTGCTAACCACTGGTGCCTATTGACATTGATGCCTCTCGATACGAGGGGCCTCTGTTTCTGTCGATCTCCATACTTATTGAGAAGCATCGAATTCTGTTGATTTTCTTATGTGGAGAGGCATCGATGTCTGTCAGTCACCATACTTAGAGGAATCACTAGCTTTTGGTCTTGAGACAATTTTGCTATCAATAGACATCAATGCCTATTGACATTGATACCTCTCAATACTGGGAGGCATCAATACCTGTCCATTTCCACACCCATTGATAGGGATTAATACCAATAGATATCTCTAAATATCGATACCTACCATCTTGATCTCTATAGATAGCAACTGATATTTCTCAATCTCAACAGATATCTATCTCTTTCACTCTCAAAGAATTTTGCTTTTGGTAGGCATTGATGACTATCTATCAACATTGACCATTCTCAATACGAAGAGGCCTCGATGACTCTTCATTTCAATAAGTATCACTACAGAATGATATTCATCAACATAGGTCCCTGTCGATGGTCATCAAGAACTCCCAATCTCAAGAGGCATGTGTAGCTTTCAGTCTCGGGACTATGTGGCTCTTGGTAGGTACTGATGACTCTCAGAAGTGACTGTTATCAATATCAAAGGGCATTGATAAGTATTGATTTCCATACATATCGCTAGTGAATGATGTCTATCAATCCCTATCAGTACGCATCGATACCACTCAATCTCAACAGACATCTATCGCTTTTGGTTTTGCACCTATTTTGCTATTGGTGGGCATCAGAAGAGTATCAGCATCCATACCTCTCGCTATCAACGGGCATTGATGCCTGTCGATATCAGTCTCTATTGATAGGCATTGATAGCTCTCAATCTTAAGAGACATGTATAGCTTTTGGTTTCAGGCCAATTTTGCATTGATGCCTGTTAAATTCCATACCTATTGATAGGGATCAACATCAACAGGCCTTGATAGCTATTGATACCTCTCAATCTCAACTGGCCTCTCAAGCTTTTGCTCTTGGACCGACTTTGCTCTCGGGAGGCCCCCAACGACTATCAGCTTTGAATGTTCTCAAAATTGAGAGGCCTTGCTAACTATTCATTTCAATACGTATCACTGCAGAATGATATCCAACGATGTTGATCCCTGTAGATGGGCATCAATACCTTTCAATCTCAACAGGCATTTATGGCTTCTGCTCTAGGACCCATTTTGCTCTTGATAGGCATCGAATGATATCGACATCGATGTCTCTTGCTATCGGGAGGCATCGATGCCTGTGGAAGTCCATACATATCAGTAGGGATCAATTTGGATAGGGATCGATATCTATCTATCCCTAACAATATCAATGCCTATCGATAGCCATCAATAATTCTCAGTATCAACTGGCATCTATATCTTTCGGTCTGGAGCCGATTTTACTCTTGATAGGCATCGAATGACTAGCGGTATTGATACCTGTCAATATTGAGAGGCACATATAGCTTTCAATCTGGGGATGATGTTGCTTTTGCTAGGCAGCGATGACTATCAACATAAAGAGTTCATTCTCTGTCCTGTGAGGAGGTTCTCATCTGGGCCAAAAATGGGGGTCTATGTCTCATACTTGGCTTGAAAAAGCTTTTTGGTTTAGGCTTTCAGGAAAAGGGTTACAACTGAGAGACAAAGAAAGCATAAAGCTGCTGCTGGAGTGGATGTGGAATGAGGCTGCAAAAGGAAGGTGTGTAGTGCCAAGAGAGCTGTCTTGAGAGGACTTTATGCTCTTGGTCAGAAAAAGCAGTATTAGTGCCAAAAGTGGCTTGATGAAATATCTTAGGGTTAGGGTCAGGGTAAGGGTTGAGAGTAAGAGAAAGCACAGAGGTGGCATTGGAGTTGCTGTGGAAAGGGGATGCCAAAGAAAGAGGTGTGGTGCTAAAAGAGATGCCCTGGGAGGCCTTTCTCATGTGGGACATTAATGAGGGTCTCATTGCCAGAAATGGCCTGAAAATTTTTCTGACTAGAGCTGCAGTTGCCGTTGAGACAAAGATATAACCCAGAGAAAAACACAAAATGTCGTTCCCTAAAAATATGCCTCATGAGTGATACTCAGCCCCCTAAAGCCCAGAAGCAATAGTTTACGTGCACACTGAAATGACCAGGCAGCAATCACCTGCAAGGTGCGATGCTCAGCCCGCGTCTCTCTCCCTTCCAGATGCAGTGCCTGCAAATTCCTCCCCCAGGCTGGTGTCGCGTGACACGTGCCTGCTGCCGGAGGGAAAGCAGCCAGCACCCCAGCTGTAGGCGTCCCTGTGCTAGCTGCATTGCAGGCAGGTGCCGGCAGGCCTCACACGGCCAAGGCGCTGGCTCGCGCCTGCCTCTTGCGCCACAGTGGGCAGCCCCGCTTTGCTCTAGATGCAGTGCTACGAGTGGCTGGAGTCAAGGAGTGGTGGTGATGCCTATCTTGCTCGATGCCTATCCAGTGCAAAATCGGACCCACACCAAAAGCTATACATGCCCCTGCACATCGGGATGTATCAACCCCTATCGATAGGCATCGACAGCAATAGGTATCAGTAGATATCGATTCCTATCGATATCTGTCCCTGTCGACAGGTATGGAAATTGACCGGCATGCATGCCTCCCCACAGTGAGAGGCATCATATGGATAGTTGCTGTTGCCTCCCAAGAGCGAAATTGCTGCAAGAGCAAAACCCATGGATGCCTCTTGAGATCAAGAAGTGTTGATGCTTATCGGTAGGGACTGGTAGCAACACGTTGGGTTCTTTAACAGTATGTATAGAAATCAAGAGTCATCAAGGCCTCTCAATACTAAGGATGGTCACTGCAGATAGCCATCTGGGCCTCCCAAGAGCAGAAGCCCTCCAAGAGCAAAAGCTCAAGAGGCCAGGCAAGATCGAGAGATATCAATGTGTATCGTCAGGAATCGATATCAATCACTATCGATAACTCTGGATCCCTATCATGATCGATCCTGATTGAGAGGTATGGAAACCAACAGGCATCGCTGGCTGTCGAGATTGAGAGGTATGAATGAGCATCCAGGGGGATCAAGATCTATCGATGTTGATCCTGAATGATATGTATGGAAATTAAGACCCATCACAGGCCCTCGGTACCGATAATGGTCAACATTGGGAGTCATTAGTAGCTACCAAGAGCCACAAGGTCCACTGACTGGAAGCTGTAAGTGAACCTCCAGATCGAGAGATAGCAGTGCCTATAGGTTTCCTTGATACAGAGGCTCTTTTGGCAGCCCCTTCCTACATCCATTCCAAGGGCCCATCTCACGGATGAGTGAGCAGTGATGCACTTCACTCATAGGAGAGAAGCAGCAATATGTTTTATTGAGATAAGATAGTGATTTAACAAAGTCAAATCATAAATAAGACAGTGATTTAACAAGAGTCGATGGCAAGGTTATTTACTCGTGGAGGACTGGATCAGATGAAAGTGTCAAGGAGACCCTCCTGTTGAGTCATGAGGTTAATGGATCCCCTTGCTTTCCAGACTCCTTCTCAGAGGAGTCTGGCTGCGGCTGGATCCGATCTTAGCCCCAGACTTGGTCAACGGTTTATGTCCAAAGGATTACATGTAAAATCAATCAGAGATGTAACTTAAAGTTTGCAAATTTTCATCATGCTACTAGTCACTTCCTGAGGATCTGTCGCAGGTAAGGAATCTCTCAGCCTTGAGAAGTAACCTTGAGAGGCGTCCCTGTCAAGAGGCGATTCTGCAGTGCAGTCTGCTGCCATGCAGGAGAGCTCAATGGGCTCTGGGCTGCCCCCTATTTATGAGGTAAGATGATTGACTAATAGTCATATTTGCATACTAGATGGATTTTAGTTGGCCTATGCTCAGTTAACCCCTGCCTATGTGCTGTTTACAGAGAGGTCAGATTGGGGGGTGGAGGGAGAGCACATCGGCAGGGAAAGGAGCACACTATCACAGCCCCTCTAGGCTTTCTCGTTCTCTCAACCCTAATGCTAACCCTAAAAGCTCACCCTAACCCTAATCTTACAAGTTTTCCTTATCTCGACAGGGCTGGGACATAGACCCCAATTTCGGGCCCAGCCGAAAAATTCCTCACAGGCAACCTCTCTCATAGCACACAAGTTCCTTTTCCAGCCCCCAAGCACACACATGTCAAAGGGGTTTCAAGACTTTCTGTTTCTATCAACACTGCAACAAAACCTTAACCTAAACCCTAAAAGTTATTTTCAGGTGAGTCTTGGGTGTAGACACCATTTCGCACCCAAAATCCTCACAGGACAAGCCTTCCTTGGCCAGCCCCCGCCCACACCCATGCCAATGGCACCTCTAGGCTTTCTGGTTCTCTCAACCCTAACCAGAAACCTACACCTGAAAGCTTTTCCAGGGCAAGGCTGGCACACAGACTCCCTTTTTTCAGGCCAGGGCTAGGACGTAGAGCTATGCGCAGACAGCATTATTTCACACCCAGACAACAAATTCTTCACAGGACACATCTCTGAGCAGCACAAGCCTTCCTTTCCCAGCCCCTGCTCACACCAATGCCAACAGCACTTATATTTCTCGTTCTTTCAACCCTGACCCAAACTCAAACCTTGACGCTAACCCTAAAGATGAAAGTGTTTTTGGGCCAAGGCTGGGATGTAGACCCCCATTTCACACCCACACAACAAACTTCTCACAGGAAACCTCTCTGGGCACCACAAGCCTTCCTTTCCCAGCCTCTTCCCACACCCACACCCATGGCACCTCTACATTCTCACGTTCTCTGAAACCTAACCCTAACCTGAATCCTGAACCTAAAAGCTTTTTTCAGGCCACAGCTAGGACATAGACCCCTATTTCACACCCAGATCACCAACTCCACACAGGACACACCTCTTGGCAGCACAAAATATCCTTGGCCAGCCCCTTCCCACACCTACGCCAACAGTGCCTCTATACTTTCATGTTCTCTCAACCCTAACTGTAACCCTAACACCTAAAGTAAAAGCTTTTTCAGGCCAAGGTAGGGACACAGACACTCATTTCGTGCCCACACAACAAACTCCTCACAGGGCACCTCTCTTGGCACCACAACCCTTCCTTTCCCAGTCCCTGCCAACACCTACACCAACAGTGCATCAATGCTTTCTTGTTCTCTCAACCCTAACCCTAACCCCAAAAGATTTTCAGGCCAAGGCTTGGACGTAGACCCCCATTTCAGGCCCTGACAACAAACTCCTCTCAGGACACCTCTCTTGGCACCACAACCCTTCCTTTCCCAGCCCCCGCCCACGCCCATATCATTGGCACCTCTACACATTCTTGTTCTCTCAACCCTAACCCTAAGCCGACTCCTAAAACTAGAAGTTTTTTTCAGGCCAAGGCTGGGACGTAGATCCCCATTTCATGCCCATGCAATACATTCCTCACAGGGCACATCCCTTGGCAGCACAAAATATCCTTGGCCAACACCTTCCCACACCCACACCGATGGTGCTTCTACACTTTCATGTTCTCTCAACCTTAATTGTAACCCCAACTCTAAAACTAAAAGCTTTTTTAAGGCCAAGGCTTAGACATAGACCCCCGTTTTGCGCCCACACAACAAACTCCTCACAAGATACCTCTTGGCACCTGAAGTGCTCCATTTCCAGCCCTTTCATACCCCCATGCCAATGGCACCTCTGTGTTTTCTCATTCTCTCACCCTAACCCTAACCCCAACTCAAACCCTAAAACCTCTTCGCAGGCCAAGGCTGGGATGTAGGGCCCCATTTCAGGCCCTGATAACAAACTCCTCACAGGACACAAGCAGCTATAGCTTTTGGTCTCAATTCAGTTCTGCTATTGGTAGGCATCAACGCCTAACCATATCGATAACTCTCAATATTGAGAGGCATCAATACCTGTTTTTTTCCTCACCTATGAATAGGGATCAGTATTGATAGGCATCAATAACTTTCAACACCTATTGATATCAATCTCCATCAACAGACATGGATACCTCTCTTACTTGACAGGCATCTCTACCTTTCAGTCTTGGGACAATTTTGCCTTCGGTAGTCATTGACACCTATCAACATCGAGACCTCTTGATATTGAGAGGCATCAATGTCTGGCTATTCCTTACCTATTGATAGGGACCAATACTGACAGGTTTCAATAGTTGTCCTATCGATATTGATTCCTATCGATAGGCAAAGATACCTCTCCATCTCTAGGAGCATCTATAGCTTTTGGTCTCAATTCCATTGGTATGACTACCATACTGGTAGTCATTAATGCCTATCGACATCGATAACTCCCAATATCAAGAGGCATCGATGCCTGTAAATTTCCATACCTAATGACAGGGATTGATATTGATATCAACACCTATTGACATCTATCCCTATTGATAGTAGTTTAACTTTTTTTTTTAACTTAACACCAGCAAGTTTACTGTTAGGTGAGCACCACAACTTAGAGTAATAAAAGTCAATAAAAACATATTCTGGCACTAACCATATTTCTTTCCAGGCCCTTATCTTGCCTCTCTTAAATATTCTCACTTCCAAATAAGCACTCAGCTGTGCTCTTTTCATCTGTATCTCCATTCTCACGTACACTGTGTTGCAGGGGACAGCTTGCAGTCAAGACTGTTTGCTCAGGAGGATGCTATATATTGTGCTTGACCCTGCCCTCTCCTCTCTCTTTAAACCGCACAGAGAGACATCCGTGGAATAAGCCTGATTTTCTGAGGAGGCAGAAGTTATTTCTGAAAGGCAAGAATAGAGGAAAAAGTGGAACATGTCCAGGAGGGGACACTGGGGAGAAACAAGCCTCAAGTGCTGTGCTTTTTATAGATACTGTAGATGCAGAGGGATTGCCATTTAAATGTTGATGTTTGCAAAAACAAATCAAATATTTATGACAGAAATCACCTTTTTGGGTGGGAAACTGTAGTTTTGATGTGCTTACCTAGGGCAAATGGAGATTTTCTTTTTTTAATAATCATCTATTATAAACAAAAGTAAAAAGCAGATCTTGACACAACATAGTCAGAGCAAACATCCTGCACTGCAACATTTGGAAATAATCCAAGTTTTCCAACATTTGATATCTAATGTAGCTCAGCTTCCACCTTTAAATGAGCCATAGCCACTGCTACAGGTAATGCCAGTGAAGCAGGTTGTGTTGCACAGTATTATGATGGGGGGGATTTCTGCTTCATCTTACTGCTCTAGAACAGATGATCTTGCAACTGTTTGCTGCAGTGCTTGACTATACCTGACTGAAATATAAAAAAGACTATTTCCTGGCCAGGAACCACAATCATCCAAAAAATTCAAATTGCTATAGTTTTTAATCCAAAAAAAAAAAAAAAAAAGAAAAAAAGGAATCATGCCATTTTAGTTTGAATGATAGCACTGGAAAAAAACTTCTACGAGAGAAATTACCAGTGTTTGTTTGCTTTGAACCAAACAGATTATCAATTCTGCCTCAGTAATATCTCTGCTGCAAACAAACTCTTTAGCAGCCAGAAGGCATAATATGAAGAGAAACAAATGATGATTGCATAAATGCCTGTTTCCATTACCCAGACTGGAAATTGTTCCCACAAACAATGTGTGAAACTTTTCTACCATCTAGTTAGATGCAAAATCACCTTGTTCTTTCCGTATATTTGTGAGAGTCACTGAATTTGTCATAGGAAGTCACACAGATGCACTTCTTAGAAAAGGCTCAGGTCAAGGGTATTTGAATGTAGCCATACATCATACAGTTGTCAAACATCTGAACTGCAGATTAAATGTAATTAGGCTATAGAAAAGAAAGGATTTTCTACAGCTGTTCTTCTCTGATGTCATCATTTCTTGCAGTTCCAGCTCAGTTTATTTGATATGTTATGGAGCATGATACCAAAAACTCTGTTATTCATGGTCAAAGAAACAGCTGTGAACAGCTGGTATATTCTATGATCAGTTATGGCAAGGTTATACAATACTTTGTGTAAGTTACCATCACAGCTGAAAATTTTCTCTTGTCACTGTGAATTGTCAGATGTTTTGTCTTTGACCTACAATAGTCTACATAAAGGATGCTGGAATTGCAAAAAGAAGTGGACATTTTTGTCACAATTTGAAAAGTACAAAATCTTAGTGGCAACAAGAGCAGTTTAAAAAAATGAAACCAGTGCGTAAGTTCAGTTGCTGCCAAAATGTGCAAAAAGAGTTGATGAAAACTAGTATATTATTTATGTAGCTATAGGAATACTGTAAGTAGCTGATAATTATACTTCTGAAGTTATCTAACATTTTAAACCAGGCTCCCATTCTCTTTCCTTATGATAGCTTGTCCATCCTCCTTCTCCCACTCCCTTTATAAATATAGGTACCTTCACTTTTAGCCCTAAGCCCCTGCCCTCCTGAATTTCAGGCTCCCTCCTACCACTCCCAAATGCAGCAACCTCTATCTCTTTTTGTCCAAATAAATCCTTGTATCCCAAGCCAGATCCAGCCCTGTCCATCCTGGCTTTCTCCATCCCAGTCATCATCACCACTTCCTGCAAAGATTCCTTGCACTTTGCCTAGCCAGATCTCAATATATTCTCACTTGTTAGTCAGCTTCCTGCACATCTAAACAGATCATCATGAAAATTACCCTTCTTCAGATATTACTGGGGCTTTTCCCTTCCTGCTTGTTTCCTACATCCCCCAGCAACACCAATAACCCTCAAGAGAAGTGTATACCTCCACCACCACCACCCTACACCTGCATTGCTCCTTAGAGCCAGCCCTACAGCTGCCTTGCCTTGCACAGTTAGGATTGTGCAACTCTCACTCCACCTGAAAGTTTCAGTGGCTTACCCAACAAGGGTAGGAGTCAGAGCACAGAGCTAGTGCTGTGGTTCAAGCCTCGCAGCAAAAGCGCTGCATGTATATCAAGGTATTTCGAAAGCCAAAACAGTAGTCAGTAGGTGTCCCGATCCAATATCAGGAGGGTTTCGTTACAATCCCAAGAATGAGATTAAGATGCTAAAACCGGTCAAATATTGTACAACCTTTTAGCTTTATTTTCCACGAAGTGGGGGGAAAGACGAAGGGGGCGGGGGAGGAGAGAGAGAAAGAGATATCACCACCCGCGGATCCAGCAGCGTCCCATTGGTCCTTTTCACCCTGGGTGTAAATTTTAGCGATGCGCGTGCAGTGATTACAGCTCGAGCAGGGTCCAACCCTACGTTCCTGCTGAAAAGTTCGGAGCCAAATCAAGGCAATGACATGCATCCCCAAATTTTTCTACATGTTGAACATACGTTCTGCACATTATGCCACCTCCTCATTTTGAAAACTGTTAGGCTAGGTCTTCTGACTAAATATATAGCATTATCCAGTGATATTCCACATAGAGCCATATTGATCTCTGTCAGAAAAATAACTACTAACAAGAAGTAAGGTTGTTTGATTTTCTTTTAAAATAAAATTAAGTAAGTGGTATTTGGAATGATTTAAAAATGCTTTATATTATTTAAAATGTTTTCCATTATTTATTCCATGCTGTGTCATCAACATTCCTAAAGCAGCAATGAGAAAAAATATTAAGAGAAAATATTCTGACTGTGCACCAGTACTGCCCAGATTTTATTGTGCTCCTTCTATTTTCCTTGTTTAATGAAGGCTGATGGACCATGGCCTGGTTGCACACATGTGAAAACTGTATCTCATTAATTGATAACCCTTATAAACGTGTCAAAGACTGTAACTTCTGTAGATGTCCTAAGAAAAGGACTTCTACAACCATTACAAGATAATGAAGACATTGAGATCTCAATTAAATCTAGTCGAGGAAGATAAAATGAGCCAAAATTAACCTAAACTAAAGAAATCGAAGACTACATTTCTTGAGGATTTGAAAAAATGTAATGTCCTATGAGCAACATCCAGACAATCTAACACTATGAATTTTTAATGGTATTTAGATGGTAAGAAAAAGCAAAGAGCTCCACTTCAAAATGAAAAACATCAAGTTACAGATTTCTGCAAATTCTGGAGCAATGAGAATAGTAAATGAGGGGAAAGAAGAAAAGGGGAAGGAATTCAGCTTCTTAGATCCTTACGACACAAAGTTTTGCTTACATTTTTTCTGTTTTTACTAGTGTCTTTCTGATCTGGGACTCGTACAATTCTTTTTTTTTCCTTTTGGTTTCCCCACCACCACTACTTTGAGTGTTTACTTTGTCTGAATATCTGAACGTTATTGTCTGAGATTTAAAGAATTCTTTGAAGACATCAGTGTATGCTGTACAGCACTTTTTCATCTAGAAAGGTATGCCACCATGAGGACTGGGAAGAATGTGCCTATGTGGCAGCTAGGCACAGCACCCTAGATGCCTAGTGCCTTTGAAATTAATCCTCAGGGATGTCAGCTCCTGGCTGCAGGAGATGCTCCAGCAGAAGTGCTAACTCTCCCAGCTGGAGCAACCACACGCAACCATGAGACAAGGGTTTCCCTTTGCCCCCTTCACATCCCACCACTTCCAGAGAAGATAGTGAGGGTCCCTTTGAAAGCAGCAACACCTGCTTCGAAAGCAGTAAGACTGCTCACCTCTGGGCTGGATTTACTACCAGGGAGGTTGTGCCTGGGAAAGGTAGTTCCCCATGCATTAGCAATGCTCAGCACAGTGTGTGTTGCACATCATATGACAGCTACCATCTCCATCTTCACTGCAGCTGCAGTGCCTTGATAATAGCATCAAAGTGCATCAAAACAGCAGTCTTTCTGCTAGCAAGCAAAGTGATTAGAGATACCCTTAGTATACACAACCCCTGAAACACTTGGACTCAAAGTTAATGAAAGTACGTTAAGTAAACGTTATTCTGATCTTAGCCCATAGGACTGGCACTAGAATAACGCATCAAAAATTATTTTTTGCCCAAGAAAGCAATTGCATGTGGTAAAATAAATGTTCTGAGGACTATCCCTCATAGTCACCCAGCAATTCAGGCCTTTGCATATAGTTTTACTCTTAGTACCACATGTAACAATAGCAGTCATTTCCTACTGCTACCCCATAAATATTGCTGTCGTACTGCTGCTTTCTCCCTCTAGTGCTCACACTTGCAAGCAAACATGCCTCTCCTGTTGGTGTCTTCTACCTAATCCTCAGAGCTGGCTCATTCCTATACCTTTTGAAATCAGTGAGTGTTTCCACTGAGGTAAATGGTACAAGTTCAGGACAATTGTGACTGCAAGAGGGACTGTCTGAAGACTAATGCAGCTCTACAAAGACCTTATGGAAATTATCACCTTAGATGAGAACAGCTTGGCTTTATTATTGTTCAGAGTAATGAAAGGTAGTAGCCATTCTGAAAAAGGATAAAAACTAGTTAGATGGTTGCATTACTTCACTTCTAAAATCATAACATCATTAAACCAATAGTAATATAATAAACCCTGGTAAATCTGTATAAGCTAAGTCAGCCAGAAAAATTCTGAAAAGGATTTTCAGCATGTATATTCTCATAAATTAATTGTTACTTCCTAGGAATGGTATTCTGCATATAAGAAAACAAATCTCAAACTAAGAGTTTTATGGTGCCTTCATAAACCTGTAAAATAACAATGCAGACATACATGCATTTTGTTTTGTCAAGTGTATCATAGAGCACTGGTGTGTAAGAATGGAATTACATTCTCAGAAATAAATCTCCGGAATCACCTCTGGATCTACCCACTTAATGTCATATTGTATCCATTAGACTAACGTTTGATCACTTTCCAACTACTTAAAATACAAATAACAACCTCTGCCTCCTTTCCCACAATAGGATTGCATTCATATTCATTTCTATATCAGCAGATTACTTGTTCTGTGCATCTGGTACCTGTATAGTGTATATCACATCTTGCTCAGTGTCTCTGAGTACTACACATGGTGACTGCAGTAAGAAATAACAGAACTAAAGCTGGTTTGCCTGATAATACTGTGTGCATGTACCTGCCTGGGAAATTCAACAGGCAAATATTGCATTTGCTTTTGAAAGCAAGTATTTTTTTATCACAACAGAATTTCTCTCATTTGGTAGAGGCAGATTGTCATCTCTACTGCTGAAAAATTCTTGTGACACTGGTTCGACTCTGTGTGTGCTTCCTTGTAAGATAAAGCCTCCAGGAAATAGTGGTAGTGAGATTTTGATTTTCACAGTCATTTAATAAAAAGGACTTCATTATCCATTCTGTAGGATTCTCTTCAGAAATAGCAAGCCTTTTTTCTTAACAGGTAGATGCCTCAATTTTAAATCATACCCACACAGGAAGATAAAATTTGCAAAGAACATTTAAATTAATAGAAAATGGATGAATTCATAATTCATGCATTGGGAATTAATGGCATGTCAATTTATCAGGCAACACTTGTAAAGGAAGTACATGTACTTCCATGACTTTTGCTTTCTTTATAGGGTCATTACGGAATGCTGGCCCAGTTCATCACAGTATAAGCGACATAGCCATGTGGCTAGTCTTCCACTGACTTCTCCACTAAAATTGTACCAAGAATAAAGTTAGTAATAAACTAGATGCTTCTTCTCCGGGAATAAGTGAAAAGACTTTCGAAATTCATGATTATTAATTCAATTTGGCTGTAAATGGTTATGCAGTGATTTGAAGAATCTCTGTATGCACAATTTGAAAACTGTTTCATTTTAGGAATTCTCTGTGCTTTTTAATCTGTGAAGACTGCAACTTCATTTCATGCACAAAATTTGTCTGCCCTCTGCATTGGTTATTATATCTCCTCTTCTTGATGCTGGACTGAAATTTCTAAGGATGATAGTGCAGGGCTAATGACTGAGCAGTGATGCTATCTTTCTGCCAGCATGCCAACCTGTTATAGAGATATTCAGTTGTTCTTCACTGCTACCTTTCTCATTCATATATTCACACATGCACCATTTCATGAGCACAATGGGGGACTCTCTACCCCATGGTCGCTGTGTGCACACTCACATACATCACTTCTGGCCACGTGGTGGGAGTGTACATGGGTATCATATCTCCCAAGTGACTTCACACACACAACTCATACCACAAAAAGAAGGTCCTGAGCATGCCAGCCAGAACAACTGCATTTTGTCCCCATTCTTGTGACTGAAAAGCCTGCTGAGTCTTCAGGAAAGAGAATGGCAGCAAAGAGGATGTGGGGTCCCAGAGCATTTCATCCACCCCACTGCATACTGTCTCCCCATCCCCAGGCTCCTCCCAGGAAAGAGGGGGTCAGGAAGCAGTCCACAGATTAAACTCCTCTAGTCTTTAAATTTTTGTCATCTTCTCTTTACATGAAAATTTTATTGGACAAGGAGTCCATTATCACACTGGCCAACTGCTTTTTCAAAACAAAACTACAAAAGACAAGTAACGCAGCAGGCGATCACTTAGTGGGGACCTGGATCATCTGACAAGGCTGATAAAAGGTTTGACTGACAGTCTTCATACAAACATTCCTGAGGAAAGTTGTTGCCCTTTTTATGCCCCCACTCCTGGGGAGACCCCACTGTGATGGGTCCCCAAGTACCCCTGTGCAAGAAAAAACTACACTGAGGAAGTGTTTATATGAAAACTTCAACCCAGGAGAGCATTCTTATCAAAATAACTTCATGGAGGTAATTATACAGAGAAACTGAGTTGAAACAAACTGTTGATGCTCAAAATATTCAAAATTTATGAACCTACCTAATGTATATTTTCATGACTACTCATGCCTACTGCAACAGATGTGCTATGTGTTCCCATAAATTTTAAGTCACTTTGCCTGTTTTCTTCTTTGTGCTGGCCAATATATTTGTGTCTGGAGCACTGCAACATCTCTGGCGAAGCCAGCAGAATGGTTTGCCAAATTAAGTCTGTGGACATGTACAACAGCTGGAATGAAAAATAAAATATTCATGCTGGCTTATAAACAGAAATCAGGCTTTCAGGGTCAGTGAGAGTAAGAGGGTTTTTTTGTTCTCCTGGGGTGTTAAGTTTCTAAGGTTTAGAAGGGAATTAAACCCAGGTCTCTCATTTTCTAAGGAAGTTCTGTACTCAGCAGGCTATCAGAGGGAGCACATTCATCATGACCTCTCTTTGTCACCTAAAAAAGAGAGACATATGCTTTCTTTCAGTGGTAGGTACAGATGTCTCCGCATTCTGGCTTCTCCACGTCCTGCATTCCTCTTCTCCACCTTTATATACATAGCTGAACTGCCTAAGCTTGTATCTAGGTTCTGTCTAAGATCAGTGGAGACATTCATTTCCAGAAAGCTCAGCTTAGATGTTAGGCAGAATCTCCATCTTCTGAAGATGCATGCCTTCACTGACTATAAAAGTAATATGAGTTCTTCAGCTAGAAGCTTGTTGGTAGAATGAAGCCAGGCACCAGTACAAAGCTTTTTCGGATAACTTCTCTAGGTACCCTCTCCCTGGTTTATACAGAAAAACCTCAGACATGGCTTTCAGCTTTGGATTGTGCATTGTGGATTAAGCAGCTACAATTTATGCACGTATGTCCTCTATCATAGCTGGCCTTTTTTCCTCTCCTCCCCGATAACCAACTCCTGAATCAGTTTCAACTTTCATAGACTTAATTTGACCCATAAGGAACTACCCTGGAAAACCACAAGAACCTCCGTTACCAAAGAGCCAGCTGTAATTCCTGGAACGCATGAGACCTGTGAACATTTCAGATGTGGCTCTGCTGTCGAAGTCATACCTCTCTGACAGCAGCCCTCGTTTGCTTTTCAGACTCTGAAAATTCAGATGGCACAAAGTCCCTTTTTTAGCTTTCATGAAGAAGAGAAACACTGTGCCATCTGAAAGCTAAGAGAAGACATCATATTTTAGCAAGCAACAGCTACATGTCAGGGCTATCTGGCAGATCTACTCCTCTGAAGCAACCAGTTTTGATTCCTCAGCACTGCAGTTTCAAGGAGAGGGTTATGTATAACCATTCACAGTATTCCCATCTATGGGCTTAAGTGGGGTTTTATATTTTATAATCAAGAGCGTTGCCACATCCTCCTTTATTAACCCTCTGCACTTGTATAGTTCTTGTTGACAGGATTCATCTGGCTAAATGTACACATCTACAATGAAAGTACCTCGTGTACACTGTCTCAGGCTTCCTTGAAAGTCAGTGGGGAGAAATAAGCACTTTTGGGGTATGATTCATTTCATCCCAAAGTAGGTAACCAGCATATCTCAGACAAACAGCACCTGAAAAACGTTAAGTGTGCTTTGCCAGTGACTACAATGGGATCTGAAGAGTGACTAGCTCAGGTGTAGATATCATTGTTACACTGTAAGCATATAGAGCCAGTAAAAGGAATACTACTCCCTTTTCCAGTGGGGAAAGCCTTCAGAGGTGGTGCTTATTTTAATTCATTAACTTTTATCCAGGGCAACATATACTACAGCAGAGAGGGATTTAGAGACATCTAACTTTGGCTAAGAGTGATGGTACTTAGTTCAGGAGTCAAGTTCCACTGTATACTTTCTTTGGCAGTAAAATTGGCTTTAAGATGTTTCCACTTCTCTCCCTGCTCTTTGCCTCCAGTGGTCTGCTCCTTCCCCTTTGCAGCAACTCCCCTCCCTATAAATGTGTTTAAGCTGTAACGACCAAAATGACTCTTTGGAGGGATCACAAACATCTCAGACCAGCTTTATCCATACCTTAAAGTAGTTACCTGAGCTCCCTCTACAGTCAGTGATGAGAGAAAGGCACTTCCAAAAAAGCAATTCAACCCATTCTGTGTTGCTGTGGAATTATTACAGGGGTAATAATAACTAGGAAAATCTTCTGGACATGCCTCTCCTTCTCACCAACTAGAGGAAATCTTTAAAGCCTACAGACTGTAAAGGAAGCCTGCAAAGCTAGATTACATAAGGTGCTCTAATTCTCAGAAAGCTTGAGTTAGGTGAGAGAAGTCTCACATGACATTTCCTGCACACACACACCAGAAAGAGACATCAATCTTTTCCTAGAAATTCTATGAATTGTAGATTCAGATTATACAAGCGCTAGACTTAAGTAGGATTCACAGTACCTATTTGCTTGAATCTGAAACCAGAATTTGCATCCTGATAGAAAATCTGCTACAAATAATATAATGTTAAATATGGCTTTGGCTTAGCAAAGGATAAGTGGAGCCAAGTATTTAAGTGCTTTAGCTGGTCAACAATCAGTCTACAGTTTTAAAGATGACCTATTCTGGATTATACTTAACACAGTAAAGCAACAGTAAAACAATACAGTTTTTGCAAAATACAGATCCTTACAGAAATTTGCACCAGTTTAGCTTACCCACACATTTGGGTAACAGATGCACACTGCTCAAACAGTTGTACAAGAAAAAGGGGTTATTGCCTGATTTCCGACTTCCTGTCTCCATCACCCTGTGCTGGAAACTACCATCCTTTCAGATCTGATGCTGATCTTACATAAGTGGTAACATGTGTTGCAGATTTAAACATATATTTTTTGAATCCCCATTCATTGTACTCCTTGTACCTTAAATCATAATCAGTTAATTAGATTAAGTAGTTAATGAACCTGAGTAGCTGACAAATGCTCTGTAATGATGTCTAGACATGACAACCGCAGACACCGTTTCTCACAAGGAAATTTCCCTACTCTAATAGCCATTCTAGTCCAGCTCTTCATTCTGTTGGCAGGAAGCATCATCCTGATTTTCAAGCTAGCTCTAGACTAATGTTCAACCACTGGAGCAACACTGAAAACTCCAAGGAACTAGTTATGAAACAAAGTAGCTCAAGAGGGTTCTACTGCATCATGGGACACCACTGATAAAACTGATCAATATGACCAAACTTCCCTTGTAATGCTTCTGGTCCCAATTCCATAAGGGAAGATCTCACACTGGAGTCCACAGGAGCTACCCTTTCCTCAGCTGTGTGAGCTTTGAGGAAGAAACTGCAGGGGCACTTATTTCATTTGGACCCAGCTTACATGTTTCATAGCTGTAGACCAAAAGGATTTAAGAATCAAGAATTAACATGTGATATCTTCACTACAGTTGGGTTGTGTGAGGAACCACATGAGGGGGGTGCCCTTGTAAGCAAACCTTTCTACCAAACTGTTCCTTCTCCCCTGATTAAGGGTAGATTTCAAACACGTAAAAGATCTACACAGGCTTCTGAGGTAAAAACAGCTCTTACAGCAGCAGATACTTCATAACATGAACCATTCAGAAGTGATCCAGTGGCAGTAATCAGGTGAAACAATAAGAAAGAAATCAATCATTAGGCAGGAGAAGGTGCTGATCTCACTGCTCACAAAATGCACATAATCAAAAGTTTATTTAACATTATATTCATGTAGGTCCTGGAAGATAGTTAACTTCAGTGTTTCTATGTAGAGAATGACTGTGCAATAGCAAATACACACAAGTAAGGCAGGTAGAAAGGAATAAAATAGGAAGCAATGAATGAAAGAACATTGTATGTTTCATAAGAAGCAATATTATCTAAAAAAGTTGTTCTTTTAACTGAAATGTTACAGAACTAAGGGCAATACAATCACATTTTAAAAATCTACATGGCAGCATCAGTAATGTGTTACTTTAAGTCTTTGCTTGATATTGATAACCTTAATAAAAATAGTACACATGCCATACCTTTGCGTAGTTTGTCCTGATAATGCCTTTCTTCCACACAAAGTATGGCAACTCAGCAGTACTACATGCCTTTGCTTTAATATCTATGTAACACAAGAATCACTGTATCAATTCAGACCAAAGGTCTATCCAGGCCATTATACTCTCTCTCAGAATAGCCAATGGCAGATTCCTAGGAAATGAACAGGGCAAGCATACAGTGATTCTTTCTTAGCATACGCTCTGAGCATGGGCTAATTTGCTCAGGGACTTCCTAAGGCAGAACTATATCTTTATGACTAATAGCTCCAGATAGTTGTTCCTTGTATGAATTTGCATAATACCTTTTTTTAACCCAGTGACTTTCTGGGTTAAACTAGATGTTCTGCTGCCTGCAACTTTCAGCCATCAGTTTGCCATGCATAAAAGCAAGCACCAATGTGTGAGGTAGAGAAGGGAAGTCAGATCTATCTGTGGGAATACACAGACCAGAAGGGGCAGGAAAAGCTGGAAGAGTCTCTAAGTGTGTTGTCTGCTCATGAGAAAAAGCTATCTGGCAACTGCATATTATATTCTGTCCAAAGCACTCAGGACAGAGAGGCTGTGTGTCTACGAATTTCTTAGCCACAGGGGAGTAAAGCACAAAATGCTTGTGATACAGGGACTGAACCCTCAGCTCTACACAGATGTCTGCCTCCTGTGGGAAATCATAAAGTGAAAGATTAGCAGGAGGAAAGGTATATTTAGATATTACAGAAACTGATAGTGAAAGGGGGTTTTATTGCTCTTAACATGCTCAGAATGTTTAATATGTTTATTTCTTATAAATAATCTCTTGCCAGTTTTACTATGGGGCCACTTTTGCCAGACTATCCTCTAGCACTCTTCTCATATTTGTGCTAACGCAGCAAAGTGGTGATAAAATAAAACCTTCTGCAACGATCCCTGCATTATGCTACGTAGGTAATATTTATGTTATTTTAAGTGTGGTATTAAAGTAGGGAAAACATATTCAGTGTCAGTGTATTATAGTTACAAAACTAGAAATTCAAAACAGAAAACTATAGACAGAGATCTCCAAATGAACATTTTAGCATACTCAAGTTATCACATACCATACACTTCAACCTTCTGTGAGGTATGCATTTACCAGAGGCACTGGGATGACAGCCTAAACCCACAGGCACTGAGTCCAGTGTGTCCTGAGCATGTTAGGTCTATTGTCCAAAGAGATAATACTGGCAAACCATGTGCAACACACTCACAGTGTGTACGACCTCTATAGTCTATGCAGTGGACCATTGCTCCAATATAATCCAAGGTAATCTAGACACTTTGTACCTGTGCACCAAAGATATGCCCAGTGAATAGTCTCTATGTACTTAGTGAACATACCTGGAATTCAAGGATGCCATGCAACTTGAACAGAAATACTTCCACTACTCTAAGCAGGCTGCAGGACACCCAGAAATCCTATGCTAACGTTGAAGTACATGAGGTTGAAATACGCAGATGCAATTTCCTTGCAAAAAAAAGAGTGTTCTTCATGATAGCAGCCCTACCTTTAGCATCTAAGGGTTAAAATGGTCAGTAAGGCTGAAGTCACATGTTCCATCACCTTCAGCACCTTAAGATATTACAGTTGCTGGCTGTTTTGCTGCTATCGCCCTACCACAGAGTAAGCAGAATGAAATGTGAGGGTCTTCCTCACTCAGCACTTTAATCTCAGACTGTAGTGCCTGATGTGTACTCCACTGATTCAGTTGGCCAACTGCCCACAGAGTGGAAACTTCTATGAGAAGAGTAAAATAGGCAGCAAAGGGGCATTATCTTCCTACATTAATTTAGCTAGATTCACTGAAGGATGTCTACTAACGTTCTTAGACTCTGAAGCATTCAGACACATGCTTTATGTGTGCACATTCCTGTATTAAAACCACTTATGTACATACTTCTTTGAATTTGAGATTTCATACTGATGATAGCACATAAAGCAAAGTTCAGTTTTGTTTAAACGTTTGAAGAGACTGGATATAATGACATTATCAAAATGCTGTTGATGAAAAATATATACACCCCAATGTCATGATCAGCAACTGCAGTACCATGCAGCTCAGTGGGGAGATGAATCAAATGAAATACATGCGTGAGTTATTTTAGGTCGATAAACTGTACGTATCACAGATTAGACAATTCAAAGTGACAGTCATGTGAAGTGCTCCACTGCTGCTGTTGCAGCACCCAACAGCAGAATCAAAATGCTCTTGGTAAGAAAGAATATGCAAGAGCAATAAAAACGGACTGTTTCACATTTTGACTATCATGCTCTATTGCTGCCTGTTCCGATTTAAACACTTAAAAGATTTGGCCAGTAAGTCATGTGTTTGGGGGGGTTTTTTAGGGGGGAGGGGTTGGGTTTTGGTTTAGTTTGGGTTTTTTTAGATCTGTATTCATCATAGAGGAACTTTGAAAGGCTCCTATGCTAGCATCTTGAGAGGTACATCTTTCTCAGCTGACATATCTGAGTGCCGGTGACAAAAAACTAGCCTCTAAAAGTAGAAGCTGAGCGAGCAGTGACTGATCTGCAGGGCCAGAGAGTATTTACCTAACTGTTCTGAAAGGAATTCAAAATTCAGTTAATCCTGAATGATTCCTTGAACTCAAGTATCAACAAGTTGCATCACTTAAAACTTTTTCAGTACAAAAATACAAGCTAGCTGAATTGATGCCACTTATAACATGGCTTCCTAAAAACATCTGGGGATCTTATAAACTATTAAATCTGATTCCAATACCAGGCAAATTAGTGGAAATTATTTCAAAGAACAATTTTGGTAGGTATATGGGAGACATATGTAGAGACTTGATATACTGAAGTAGAGCTTCTACAGTTCTTTGAAAAGTGAAATCATGCCTCACATTAGAGTTTTTTAAATGGAGCAGATGAACATGGGAAATTCTGTTGATGTACTCTGCTTGGATCTTCAGCAGGCAGGCAGATATGGCAACGCTGAAAAGAGCTGGAAAATGTGAATGAAATGGGAGGCTCTTGTATGGAAACATTGATTAAAAACAGGAAAATTAGAGAAGAGAAATAAATGTTAACAGTCACAGTAGAAAAAGAAGACCAGGGGAAATCCTGCCAGAATCTGTGCCTGCTCCGTTCAACATACCCATAAATGATCTGGAGAACGGCACAGATGAGATGGTGAAAGTTTGGTGATGGTACTCTGTTATCTAGTTGTGATAAAGATAAGGGTTTCATTGACCATGAAGAACTACGGAACAACATTATAACAACAGGTAATGAAATAGCAAGGAAAACTTAAGGTACACAGATGTAAAGTACTGCACAGGGGAAAAAGCAACCACAGCTACACTGGTAGCAACTGACCCTGAACCACCTGCTCACACATAGTCCTATGCAGGTATCAGCTCAACAACAGTCCAGAAACCAAACAGAAATTTTAGGAATTCATTAGGGGGGAAAAAAAAAACAGATGACAAAATTTCATCATGTCACTAAGCACCGCACACCCACACTCTGAGCAACAATTCAGTCTTTTGAACACTGCCTGTCCCTCCACCTCACAAACACGCAGCAGGGCCGGAAGGATGGTGAGAGCACCGCTTCCTTCAGGCAGGGCAGCTGGCTGCACAGCTCACCCCGACAGGCGGCCGCAGGGGCGGCAACGGCCGCCCTCAGCCGCCGGGGCCCGGTACGGGGAGCGGCGCTTCTTGGCGGCGCCACAAGATGGCGCCGCGACACCGGGAAGGGGAGGGAAGGGGCCGGGCGGAAGGCGCGGGGGAAGCTCCGTGCGCCGCGCCACGCCGGAAAGGAAGGGAAGGGAAGGAGGAAGCACCGGGGACGGCCCCGCTCGGCTCCCCGCGCCCGCAGCAGCCCCGGGCCGCCGGGTGGGTGCTGGGGTGGGGGCGCCCCCCGCCGCGCCGCTGCCGGGACAGGGCTGCTCGGCGGGGGGGAGGGGAAGCGGCGGCCCTAGCGGGAAAGCAAACAATTTGGGAGGGAATTAGTTTTGCTTTTAGAGCCTGGGTGGGGGGAGGAGGGGGTTATTCCACACAAATCGGCTTATGGTGTCGGGGCTTTTCCTTGCCTTTCTTCTGGAAAACGTAGGCCTCCGGGCTGAGGGGGCTCGTGCGTAATTTTAAGAGCAAGAGGTCCCGCGCGTGCTGGAGGTTGGGGGCAGTGAGTCAGCCTTTGCGTAGTGGCCTGTTTTCCTGCCCGCTCTTAGTTTGATCTGTTTGCAGTGCTTGGCAGGATGAAGAGCTGTTTATCTTTTTTGTGTGTGATCTAGTGATGCTTGAGGACTCTCATTGGGGTTTGAGCACTGCACGGCTTGGACTAGGAGGTTAACTTTGCCTTAAAAAAAAGCTACAGCCTAGAATTTTCTTACCCTTCCTATCCATGTTGCTGTTATTTATGACTAAACTGACAAACTCACATGAAACAAAAGCTAACTGGGGCTACTAATAATGGTACAGTTTTTAGCACTTCACCTTTGACCTCTGGTTGTTGTCCAAATAGCTTTTGGATTCGTTCCTTAGATCCCAGAGAAGACCCTCTTCTTGGGAGCACCGTAGGATTACACTGCCTCAGGCTCTGCTTTGGTAAAAGTATGCCATAGTACAAATACTAAAGCTTGATCTACCTGTTTTCGTTTTTGTTTTTTTCCTCCAGGTTTAATAGTTAAGAGAACTGCCCGTGCCATGAACATAATTTTGTCATATATGCAATTTGTTCCCCTTCTTTTTGCAGGAATTACCAATGCTGGTGTGAGGACATTGATGTGAAGACATCATAGCGGTCAGTAGATTTTCAGAGCTCAACTGACTCTCCTAGTTGGATGATAGCCAGCTATAACTGAATCCTAAGTGCCAGCCTGATCCTGTGTTTACAGCCATGCACAAACAAGAATGCAGTATGTAGTGCTGGAGATTTCTACTTTTTTTTTTTAATAGGGAAATATTTGTACTGCCAACTGCCTCGACACACACAGACTTAAATTTCTGCATGACTGTAACTGGGGCACTTTGGTATTAAAGTTAACGTCATACACCAGCAGTACACAGTATTAATCTGAAGTAGAGTGTCAAAATACTCTTCAAACTTTCCCCTCTCCTGGTGGTAATCCCGCACTAAAAGTAAGCATTAGAAATATAAAATGAAATAGGTGTTCGTGGGAAGATGCCCACTATTGATATTGTTATGTAGCATGTTTTTCTTACTGAACTCAGCGTATTTTTGAGAACATGTCATAGGGCTTCAGTATTTTATGTATTTGACACAGCTAGAGGAGCTTGGTTAATTGGAGATGCCTAACAAAAGGCATGGGATTTTTTTTGAACTAGTCAGGTAGTATAGTCAAATCTACCAAACCCTTGGGAGAAAGGTGCTGAGTTAACAAGAATGTTGAAGAGTGTGGAGGGTGTCCTTTTCGACCTTGCTGTCATCAGTAGCAATACTGATAGCCTTTTTACTTAACATGTGATGCTTTTAATGAGAATTTTGTTACACACATGATTTCTCTATTCACAGGTTCTAAGGGAGGAAGCTTTCCTTTCTGATTAATTTAATCTCTGTATTAAATAGTCATCTTATTTTTGTAAGAGCTCTAATATGAATGCTTGTAATTTCTGCATCTGTTTCTAAGGTTCAGCCAGTTTTGTGTGTTGAATGATCTGCTGGCCAGAAATTCCACTCATTGATTTGAATGAGTGGAATAAAAAAATAGTATCCTACAGAAATACTGTCAATACTTTCAAGTATTGCGCCAGTGTCCTTCTGCCAGAGGTACTGGTTTGGGTAGGAGGATTTTCATTTAAAACAGGTATTCTGTTTCTCTTGATACCTTATGTACTATTATCCTCCATGCTTGCACACTAGTTATATGTTTGTCTTTCTTATGAAATCCTGATGACCATGGGCACATTTTTCTGTTCCCATTCTATGACAAGTCACTTCTTAAAATATGCTTGAAGTTCCTGATACGTTCATGTTCTAAATCTGCCCTGTTGATACAAATCTTGCAAGTATAGAGTCCACTCGGTATATTGCCACTGGTTAGGAGGGTGAGTTTGAAGAACACAGCAAAACTGGTGCTGAACATACCGTATTGTGAAACCTGTTGCCGTGAGAGGTTGTGGAAGCCCCAAGTATTCATGGATTCAGAGAAATGTGACATTTATGGAAGATAAGTCAGATGTTACCTTTTAAATGCCAAAACCAGTTTGGACGTGAGAAAGTATTTAAATGGCCACTTGCAGGAATCAGAGGAAGTATGTCAGAAATAATATTTTCTGTATGTTTACTCTAGTGTTGTATTTTAGTAAATATCTGTTACTGGCCATTTCCAGAAACTGAGTACTGAGTTAGGGACATCTCTGGTCTGACAGAAGGATACAGGTCACACAAGCTAAAGGAACAGAGACAAAAGCAGCAGCAATAAACAAAAGATGTGGTCAGCTTAGGCAGCTAGTGTTTTTGGCAGTTCTGATTTAAACATAGTTTCCTTCTTCAGAAAAGCTTTATATATTATTTAATGAATTTCTCTGCTGAATTTGTAATTTCACCTTCTTTTAATTACATCTTATCTTTTTATCTTAATACTCTACAACAGGTTAATTAATCCTGTGCTCTTCAGTATTCTGAAAAAGGTCAGAGCCTCCTTGTCACCACATCAGTGGGTCTTTTTGATCTCTACCAGTAACCTCAAATACTGCAGCTGGAAGCACTGTGTGCAAGACTCCACTAGAGGATTTTGCTCCTGTAGTGTGAATTACATTACCAAGTTATAAAAAAAACAGTATTTCGTGGCTATGTTTCACAATATGACAGACATTGTCTCAATTTCTTTTGACTCCAGTGGAATTGATGTTGCTTTGGTTAGATCTACTTATTTTCATAAATGCTTACTTCGTAGGGAGACAGGCATATTTTGATGAAAGGCAGTGCATCCATGTTTAATCTCAATAGAAAAATATTTTAAACTGAAAAAAGGAAGTAATAAAATTTATTGAAAGTAACTTTTTAATTTTTTTATCATTAGTGATGAGCATAGGCAAGCAAGCTTTTTACTTAAAATTCTAGATTTTCTGGCTAATTTCATATGTTCGGTTGCTTTCATAATTTATTTTTTAAAAATATAAATTACAGCAGCAGTGTTATCACATTTGTTTTGTACTTCTTATCGTATTTCCTATTTTGCATAGTTTCTTTTGGAAGAGTAATTCAACATAAAATAAAAATGAACTCATTCTTTAATTTAGTGTAGCCTGTAGATCTGTTATGCTATGCCTTATATTTCTAGTCATGTTTGATACTTAATTTATGAAAATGAGTTACTCTATTTGGCAAAGCAGGTTTTTCATGTTTGGTAAAGTAATATAATTGGATAGATTTGCCAGGATTTTTTTCTCTCTTTCCTCTCTTTCCCCTTCAAAGAGCATATGTATATGCTGTATACTAATGTAGTATCAGACTTCACCATCTACTGCTTTAAAAACAGTAAAAACAGTGTGCTTACATTAGGCTCTGAACCTGATTTCTGTTTGTACTGAAGCTAGTTTAGAGGCTTCTGCCATGTAAGAAATAGAGTGATCGTAAACTTCTAATATACATCATTTTTCTGAAGTGGAAAATAAAAGAATCGGCTACCATGAGCTTAGGTTTTCAAGTATGAGAAAAAGACTCTTACAGTGACCTTGACACTGTCCAGATGGGTATGTGGAAGAGACAATAAGTACTGGAAGAGACAATAAGTACATATGTAAGTCATGAGAATGGAAACACAAGTTCTGAAGAGGTAGCATGAGGTGTTCCTTTTCATTCATTTCAGACATCTTATTTCCCAAGAGTCTTTAATATATCTATGGGTTACTAGTGCTACAAGTCACTGTAGTGTTTTATGAGTGACCTTAGCTCTGTGTTTTATTCTTTCTCCTCTAGGCAGGCAGGAGAGAATACAATGAAGTCACACATTTTGGCTGCCTAATGCCCAATTCTGCAAGCCTTTACTTGCATGAGTGTTTCCATTGATTGCAATAGGACCGCTCATGTATGTAGGACTTCTTGTAGACATGTTGCTGTGACCACGAGTTTATGCATTTGAGCTTGGTATGTGCTATGCAAAGGGTGATAGTTTGTCTTTGTGGTAGCTTCATGATTTGCATTTTCTTTGAATGTTACCCATTCCCATTCTCCTTTCACTCAGTGCTGCTCGTCTTAAGAGGGAAAAAGTTGCTATTTAATTAGTATGTATGAGACAGAACACAACTGTGATGTATACTGTGTGTTTGTACACACTGGAAAAAATTCTCATGTTGTGCTGGTATAAGTCCATAGTAGTTCTAAAAAAGAAAATGCTGTGTTGGCTGTATTCCAGTAAAGCCAGAAATAGCATTTGACCATGTCTTAGTAGTAGTTTAGTGCATTAGTAGTTTAGGGTAGTTTAGTGCATTGAATTCCTGTTTTCTTTCACCGGCTTTACTTAGCATCAAGTTCCAGTTGTGAGTGACAACATGAGGAGAAATATGTGGTCTTAATGTAATAAAATATTGTCAGGTAGGGAGGGAGTTTTTCGGAATGTTTCTAAATTGTTCCTGCTGGTAAATCACATTGAAAATGATGCTAATTGCAAGCCCTGTCTGGTGATTATAGGTATCTTGTACTCTCTGGGGTTTTTTTGTGTGTTTGTTTTCCAGTTGCCCCTCTTCCTCTCCCTTTTTCCTCACATCTGAGAATGTGATTGCAATCCAAATTGGTTTGTGTTTCCTTTACTGGTGGCAGGATTGGGATGAGATGTCTGAAGAAAAGAGAAATAAAGCAAAAGGAGGAATTGTATGCAAACAGAAGTGCTTCATAGGTTTAATCAGAAACCTTACTACTTGTGTGCTGTCAAGATGGGTTTAGGCGTTTTGCTGAAATTGCTTCTTTTATGGATGTCTCTATATACATGCTGCTACAAAGAGAAAATGGTGTGCTTCATTTGAGTCTATGATTTTGTGCCATTAATTTAGAAAATAAAGGTTGTAGAAGCGTATGTTGTGGGAGAAACTGGAAAAGATGAGGGTAATGATACAAATTGTGTTCTTCAGTCTCAACATTTTAGAATACATTGTGGTAAAAGGCTCCTTTTTAACCTTTATATTGTAGTGAGGAATTTTAAGGACTGAGATTATTACTGAAGCCAATCAAAAGCCATAAATAAGAGACTTCAACTAGCCATAACGAGGAGGGCTATGTAATAGCTATAGGCCATAGTATTCAAGTTTATTAAATTATATTCATTATTATTTTTGTATATATTATTATTAAATATATATTACTAAAATATATTCATTATTTGTGGCCATCTTCATATATATTTTTATGAATTAAAAAAATACTGTTTTCTTTTCTAGTTTACCTTGATCACCAGAACAAACTCCACAAGAGATGGTAAGCAGTCTTTATGGGTGTCTGTGTGATAAACTAGTCCTATTTATGGGAAATGCATATAAACACTTTTACTGAACTGTTAATACAGACATGTACAGATTATATATGAAAGGAACTAAACTGCATTCAAAATAGAATTCATATTACAACACTATATGATTTGTCTACCCTTGGGAAGACTCCAGAGACATAACAGGAAAAATAACTGAGGACGTTGATCATTTGCCTTAGATTTACAGCTTTTGTTCACTTGAGGAAATCTCTTATTTCCATTTATTTCACAGCTGAAAAAGCACAGACATAGAACTAAGTTAGACTTTAAGGTATTCCTTTCCTTTCTCCACCCCAGTGTAAAACATTTCCGTAACTTTTCTTTTTGAACAGATGGATTTTTAAAATTCAAATGTAAAAGAGGTTTTCAGGGGTCACTTTGAACAAAAAAAAAGCCACAAAAAGTATTTGGACAGGCACCAGCATCACAGTTCTGCCTACATGAACTGGCTTGTTGTCTTCCTTTCCCTGAAATTAACAACTGGAGCTAGTCACCTAGGCAAATCAACCAGCTGGATTCCAGAGCTTTCAGTAATGTTGTCAAGGCCCTTTTTAGAAACATTTAAAAGGAACTGAAGGTAACTTTTGAGCTCTAGAAGAGTGTGTTGTCCTCTTTGGAAATATATAGAGTGTATGAGATGTCATCTTTTGTTAAGCTGCGTGAACTACTCTATTATGTTCTAAAACTGGATTTTTAAGTAGCAGAAAAAATAAGCAAAATGTTCTAAAACTAACCCGTGAATTTATCAGATTTGACAACAGGACCTTCTCATCTGACTGCTGAAGGGTGAGGAGTCAGTCTGACATTCTTAAGCAAAGCAAGAACAATAAATAAGGAAAGCATTGTACATCCTAGTTTTTAGGGGTTGGATGATTAAGAATGGGTAAATTCTATGTGGAAGGTAGGTGATTTTCTTGGGAATAAATCTGAAATGAGTGGTCTTGTAGCAGGGCAGTGCTAGACTAAGAGGACAATCAGCCCAATAAAGTCTCACCTCCATGAACTGTTACTTTTCAGGAAAGATAATTTGGGTGTTATAGTTGCATGGCTGAACCCCATAGTCCTTTCACAGATAGGATGCCATTTTTGATCAGAGTTTCTTGAGCCATGTATTTTTGTATTGTTTTTTCTCCAAGAAATATATTGGCTGGAGATCTTTTGTACCTAAAATCACTTAGCAATAACCTTGAAAGGAAACAATATTTATAGACCTCTTCTGAGGTAATGGGCTCAATTTTTGCAGAAAGAAGGGACAGCTATTATTGCAAGCTCCAACATTTGCATTTTTGTCTGAGAACCAGGAAGTGAAAACAAACGTAAGTAAGTGAAATTAACATCATGTATTGCTAGCATTGACGGGAAAGTATATCTTAAGTTTGTTTAATACCCCGTCCTCCAAGATCATTCTTTTAAGGCTACAGAGTGGTGCCAGTTCAGACCAGGAAAACACATTTCAAGGAAGTTTTTTTTATCTGGTATGTTCCTTTTTTAAAAAAACTAATAAAGGACCATAAATGCCACATTCACCTCTGAAAGCCTCAGCTAATCTTCACATAGTTTGAGTATATGCCAAAGCATGGTTTAATTAAAATTTTTCTGATTTAAAAGTACAGGCATTCCATTTGCACCCTGATAGAAGCTTTTTCTCTGGAAATTAAGATGTGAAAAAAGCCTCACTTGCCATGTATGTTTTGGCTGTGTTCTAGGCCCTAGTTTACCGTATGGCTTTCTTCAAGAGCTTCAGTGTCCCTTCTTTTTGAGAATAGGATGAGGCGGGAGACAAAATGGCCTGTAGGAAGGGGGATTAAGGCTGGAAGGACTGTGATTTTTGGTTGCTGGTGAAATACAAACAGAGTGAAAGTGTGCTGTTTCAGGTTAACTAAGATTAGCTGGAGGACAGGAGATGATGTGTTTCATTTTATCCCTGAAGACCTATCTTTCCGTGTACTTTATCATTGGGATTTTACTGCTCCTTTTCATATGTTGGTTGTTGAGTACAAGAGGGAGATTTACTGGCAGCTCAGCACTTGGCTAAATACAGTCTTGTTTTTGATCGAAACCATGATGGATATATGAACCTGACTAAATTGCCATTTGACCTTTTCTGTGAAACTTATCTTGGCAGGCAGATGGAGGAAATGTGTTACTGGATGAAATTAATGCCTTTGTTTAATATGGAGGAATTTTACTCTTGTGTTTTCTGTCTGTGGATTTGGAAAGCAGGTGTAGGTTGTCATGCATACACCTTGGAATGATCCAGTTCTTGCAATTCATGGTGAGCGGTTAATGAAATGCAGAATACATCCACTTCCACTATAGTAGCAGGAGCACTTGGGAAAATATCTTCTGTATACTACTACTTTATTGGTAATTCTTTATTGGTAGTTGATGAGGAAAAAAGTCTGTTGTAAGAGTAATAAAATGTAATGCCCTTGCATGGTATTAATACTTAACATTCTCATTCAGATATACATCGTTTATCCTAGAAAAAGAATGACTGATGATTTAAAGGCAAACTTAGGGCTTGTTTTTACAGTGTTTCTCCTCTCAGTTACTGTTTGCTTTCTTTTTTTTTTCCCCTCCCTGCTCCCCAGGAGAAATTGCCACAGGAAGACACTGAGCCATGGTATTTTCAGCAAGTGTATGCAAGATACTGGAAGCATTATGATCTAGCCATGTGCTGGATGCACAAACACCAGAAAGCTTACAGGAAAGCCATGGAGTCCTTCTATGACTTACTGTGGCATCCTTCTGCAGCCTCTCCAACTAGCCGTTACTCAGATTGGGATGGAAATGACATACCACATACCCGCAACTGTTTTTCCAGCTACAGCCCATGTGGCAAAGCTAAATACCATGGTGGAGCTCAGCAGTACAGGAGTGCCCAACCGCGGAGGGAGGATGCTGACAGGGACTCGGAAATGGAGGAGGGCTCTGAGTCCGAAGAGGAGATAGAATATGACTTGAGTAACATGGAGATCACAGAAGAACTTCGACAGTTTTTTGCACAGACAGAGAGGCACCGGGAAGAACTGCGTAAGTCCGTATTTGTCGTATATTTTCTGGTGCTTGGTGGCTCTTGCATTGGGTGATGGATAGCTTCAGTGTTTAGAGTGTAACAATTTACGAAAGTGGGGGGCACCACAAGTGAGTAAGCTAGACAGAATGAACCAGGCAAAACTTGTGGGCGTGCTTAGGTCAGTACCATTTGTTAGAAATAAGGCTCAAAAAACATTTGAAGCTTTTTCTGTGAGAGAGAAAAGATGATGACTGTAAAGAGGAGAAGACAATATTCATCTTCAGTTCTGAAAAAAATTTGTCCATGCGTGGAATGTTGCGTGCTCTTCTTAGTTGCATGGATGGCACTGGTATTTTATTTCAGAATTCATTCTTTTAAGAGTCACTCGATGAGTCTTTTGCAGCTTGTTGCCTTCCATTTCTAACTGTTCTTTGGTTTATCTCACAGAGATTTGCTTAAATTTTAAAACAATATTTAATCAGCCAGCTTTTCCATCGAAAGTGTATATACATATACTTGTATTTCAAAATCCAAAACTAATTCATGCCAAATTTTAAAACTAGAGTTAAAGGTTTAAGTTAGCTGAAGGACTTTTTAATGGTATTCAGTCTAAAATATTGTCAAAACTCCAGAATTTTTAAGGTTAAATCTGATTACGTGATATATCTCTGAAAGGGGAACCCAGAGGAAGCACTTTACTACAACCCTGGAGTAAATCTCAATGTACTTTATAATGTGGATCAGCCATTTTATTTGTTGTTCTTTGGCTAACCCAACAGCAAAATTCCAAGACCTTTCTCTTCTCCCCTTGCATCCCTCGGGTCCTCTGCATTCTGTACTGTACCAGAAGTTTTTGTTTGTTTTGCATCTTGATCTGGACCCAAGTCCTTATGCAGAGGACATAAGACAAAGACTTGAGATTTTTTTCAGGTCTTGATCCTCAGACTTATTGGTCATTTTCATTTCTGTGAAATCTTAAGGGAAATAAAGGATTATGTTGTACTTTATTGGCAGTTTACTGCATATACAAATGTTGCAGGCAAATTTATGATCTGTTTTAAGAAAACAGCACGATGAAAATAACTCTTCCCATGTAAGTCACATAGGAAATACCCAGAATTAATGTTTAATAGAACTTGTTATGTATACTGAAAGAGAGAAATGCTCTAAAAATGCAGAATAAAAGCAATGATTGGGAGGGAGAGTTAAAATTATGTTAAATTCTTTGATCAGAGAGTATCTAGTGAACTGAGACACTCCATCTTAACTTCATACTTCCTTCAGGATGATGCACAGCTTCTCTAGTTAGCAGAGGAATGTGAGTTAAGGCGCGCAGTGGTAGTGCCTGACATGCAGCCCTTTCTCATCAGCATAGTTCTGCTTTTGCAGAATGAGTTTGCTATTCTCTGTTGAAATGTTCCTTTAAAGCAGTACAGGATGCTTTGAGATGCATGGCTAAGTCTAGAAATGCAGTACGCTTTCTTTGGATTTATTCTCTTTATGGTTAGTGCTGTTTAAAGGTGTGTTAATGATTAAAGTGGTGTGCTGGAAATTGGGAAATCTGGGCTCAGAGACTCTGTCACAAATATCCTATATAACCTTGGTATAGATATTTTATGTCTTCCTGACCCCTCTCTTGCTGTTCTTGCTAAAAATATGATTTGATTCTTCATGATGAGCAAGTGGATCAGGAAGAGGCTTGTGACTGAGAACAGAGAGGTTTGACCCTTGTTCCTTCTGCCACAGAGGTACTTGGAACCTTTTGGAATAATTAGGTCTCAACTCTGTTCCACTTACTAGCCTAGTTCTGGGTAAGTGTTATTCCATTCACTTCAGTGACAGTATTGCAGATCTTGATGCAAATGAAAGCAGACTCTGGCCTTTAGTTTCTGTGTTCCTCAGTTTCTTTGTAGTTTCCCTGATAAAGTGAGGGTAATAATAATTGACTATAATTCTTCAAAGCAAGCAAAAATAAACAAGTACGGTGCTTGGTTTAATTGAAACTTAAAAGTGTTACAGAACTCTTGGGTGAATGGTGCTATCTAAATGCTAATTTTGTGAGTAATTAAAAATACACTATGAGCTTGTGCAGAAATAGTTTTGTTTCTTTCAATGGGGAGGAAGGAAAATAAAATACATTTTTAATTCTGTTGAAGTTTATCAGAAGAAATAATATAAGCAGCAGCAGGAGAAAAATACTCATTTTCTGAGTAGTATGGAAATGATGAGCTGTATGGAGACCCTGCTGAAGGCAGTACTACTCTACTTTTATGGGATAGTGTTATTCATTATCCTGGGTCTATTTTTAAGCAAAATGAAATTTAGGGGTTCATTAAGCTGAGACCAATGACACTGTCAGTTAGATCTTTCATAATGTGTTGAAGACTCATTTTAGCTTTTTTATCAGTCCTCAAGGAAAATGGAGAAAATGCAGACAACACACAAAAAACACAGTTACTTAATATTTTCTCTCTGACATGTTTTACTTTCAATCCCTAACTGTAAGTCTTGAGCGGTAACCCTCCACTGTAGGAGCACATCTGTAATGGAACATGGACTTTGTAAAGCTCAGCAGTGCCTGAAATTTAGGCATCCATGTCTGAAAGAGATGTTTGTAATGCTGAGATAAGTGTTTAAGTTTTCTCTAAACTGAGTGGAAAGATTTGGACATGTCAGAGAAGAATACACAATAGCCACCTTGATAAACAGAGGAAGTACAAGCCAGCTGTTAGGACACGTTAAGGGGAGGGCTCTGCGTGAAGTTTTCTTTCTCTGCCATAGATAAAGGGCTCCAGGTGGAGTTCACAGCCTTTGACCTCTGCACTGTGCTGTGCATTTGGGAGCAGACATCTGTTTCGCTCTTGTTTTAAAATGAATGCTATGCAAGAATTTGTTATATGTTAATTGACAACTTACTGAAGTGTATGAAGGTGTGTGGGAAACAAATAGTAATGGGCCAAAAAGAAAGGGGAATTTCACGTAAAAGGAAGAGTAGTGGTACGGAGGGTAGAGGACTGATTTACCTTTGAAGGATGACTGACAATAGTCTGATGTTTTTGAAGCCCTGCAAAATAAGGAAATACTACACAGCCTTAATGCAGAATGTTTGGGGCATGTGCATGATGGGAGTCTTGATTTACCAAGTTAGATATGGTTGATTCCCCCACAGAATCCATGTGTCATCCACATATAAAAAGATATGGAAATGGACTAAAGTGAATCCTAGTTCATGTCAAACTCACTTCTAATGCCTGATGTAAAATCTGCTGGAGGTAACAGTGATCACTGACATCAGCAGAGAGGATCTTACAGACTGCAAGTGCGGGAGACTTAAACAGGGCGAAGGTGGAGGCAGAAAAGGCAGTGGTATCTGGATGGTGTAACACCAGTATTAGCATTAATTGCAAAGAGAGGAGTTTGAAAGTGAAGAAAGCTGCCATGTCAGACTAACAGAAGAAGAAAACTTCAGGGTTTTTTTCATTTTTCAGTAACTACCACAGACTTCAAGAACATGCAGATTTCTAAATTATGTACTAAATTTTGTTTTCTCAGTGAGCATTTGCAGTGATTCGCTGACTTGTACAGTAAAGCCTTTGAAACTGGCAAACTCCGAGTCTCTCTTGCATGATTTAACACTTCAGCAGGGGGGCTTTTCACAAACAGTTTTTTTTTCTTTTTTGGTCTTTGAATTCAGGTCAAGTTCTTCTTAGTTTTTAAATTATGTCATGTGTTGCAGTCAAGTTATGTCTTGCTGGAATGCCCCAAACTAATCATGAGCAGAGTTTTACTGTATGAACTGAGTCAGACACATTAATGCACAACAAACCTATCTCATGCTGAAAATATGCTGCAAACAAAGCCATTCAATTAAAATCCCTTACAGACAGTTTAATTTCTTTCCTACAGTAGGTTATAAAGAATCTTCAGTTATTTCTTTGTATGCCACCATCGCGATTCCCTTATTTTATCCTTTTTTTCCTGTTGTCAGGCTAGCCCGTTTTGGTTCTTCCTGTAACTGGTGATGCTAGTATACTTTGCTTTTAGTTGCAAGTCTTCCCTCGGGCTGGTGAAAAGCAGGAAGTCCTTTTGCTGCATTATCACACCTGTCAGACCTAGCTAGTGTACTTTTATTGCCCAAGCATCCTCGATGTAAAGGACAGAATACAGTAAGTAGCCTTTTTATATTTGCAAGTAGCTTTTAAGAATTAAAAGGACCAAAAGCCAAGAAAAGAAAATTCCCAAGTCTAACAACTTGGTAATTGTCTAGTTGCACATATTTTATTTATTACACTTTTAAATTTAGCCTTTGAAATATGTAGTTTGTCTTTATGCTGTTTTTCTTTTTTCCCTTTTTTCACATAAATGGTATTAAAGAGAAAACAACTAATATAATTGAGTTAATACAGCATTACAAGTGCATAGAGAACCATTCTGTAGTAGTCAGCAGGCAATGAGATAGTGTCCTTTAGTTAAAAACAAAGAGGAGCAAAGGAAACTACAGTCATGTCAGTTCATTAATGAAGGATAATGGTCTGTCAGTTGTTAACGCCATGACTAGTTTTTTCCGTTAAAGCCTCTGTTTGTATTGCCAACACATACCCTCCGGCTTTTCCCAAAATAATATTACGTAAACTTAAAATTTTCAAGCCAGATGGAAAACCGCTAAAAAAAATGAAAGGAAATTGTGAACGAAGATGTTTGTCTCAAATCTGCAATTTGTAGTATTTTTCCCCTCAAGTTTCTTTTTCTCTGAAAGATAACTGTTGCCTCTGCCTGTTCCATGAAGTGAGTGTGATGGAATTTTCCATGTTTTTAACTTACTTGCATAGTACCAAATCCATGAAGCATTTGATTTTATTCTTCTTTAAAGCCTTTGTGGTGCTTTGGAAAGTATTGACAGCTATACGGGTTGTTTGCCACCATGGGTTTTTTCCTTTTTCCTTCTGTTCTGGTAAATGCTTCTCCCCGTTTCTCCTCTGCGTCTTTTCCACTGGACTTGAGTTCAGATTCTTGTTTTTGGTCTCCAGCATCTCCTTCACTTCTGCTGTACCCTAGCCTGTCAAAGCAGTGTAGATGCTGACCTTACAAATGTCCGCTTCGCTTTCATGGCTTTGCCAGCCCTGTTTCACATGAACAAAATTTTTTCACTGAATTGTTGAAGCATCTGAGAAATGCCTGTGACATAAGTTTTCTTTGCAACGTGTATGGATGCTTAAGAGATGACTTTGAGACATGTTCGTTCGTGAACTGAAGGAGAAAAGTGGAAACCTCTCCCTTTGTACCATATCCCTGCTCTTGAAGATTGAACGTTTTATCAGGCTTGCATTTGTAGACTTCTCTGTAAAGTTTCAGAAGGTAAATGATATTTCCTGTAGCAGCAGAATGTTATCGAGTGTACACACTTTTCCAGTATAGAGGTTGTGTTGTTTGGTACTGGAAGCCAAGAGCAGAAAAATGCCTCCCTGAGAGGGAAACAAGGAAGAGTGCCACAATCTCCACCACATTTATATTGGAAAAAAAATCTGAATTTGCAAAAATACAGATTCTGGATTGCATTTGGAAAGCAACAGTTGGCCATAGTTTTATATCAGTTTCTTAAAGGACAAAGTTTTCTTTGTACTAAGAGTATCAGTTTGGGAACACAGACTTTCCTAGAGTATTTTATAGTCAAGAAAATGTCCTTGTATCTCATACTCGAAACAGAGCTTGAGCTTGGAAAAATGTATAGCTTTGCTGTGCCCTGAGGCTGTGGGCCTGTGACTTTCCTAGCAATCCAATGCATTCTGCAAGCAGTGGGCATTTTGCTATACAGATGTACCTGCTGCTCTAGGAATTAATGGAAGAGAGATAGTAGATAGCTTAAGGTGCTGCTGAGGAAGTGGTGAGCTTTCTGTATTACTGGACCAGATACAGTTTCTGCAGTGGCTGTCCTTCGCTGCATGCTCAGGAGAGTCGTGTGAGGGTTAATATATAGAACTGGAAATTGGGATATGTAAAGTCTTGTTTGTTCTTTGCCTAAGGCTGAGGCTCTTTGACAATATGGACATCCCCTAAAAGTATGTGAGTGAGAGACCAGGCTTTCTATCATTTTCCTGTTAGGTGCTAAAGCGTGGCCCAAGTCAGAGCTTGTAGGTGGTGTGTCTGAGGGTGCTGTGGACTGAACTCCTGTACGCACAACCTGGGCAGTACGGTAGAGCTGAGCCCTGGAACACTGCTGCCCTGTCTGCCAGCGGCTGCTGGGCTCAGCTCTTCCTGAGCATGCTGTGGGTGACTGGTGCTTGAGCTGAAGCAGGTTTATAGCTGGCTGCATTGGGAGAAGAAGCTCCTGTGGTTCAGCATACCTGTATCGTAGACACTGATTTGAGAGGAATGCTGAAGTGGCAAGCACCTCTGTTTCCTCCCACGTTTGATGGAAACAAAGAATGTCTTGGTGGCTGTCTTATTAGGAGAACATGAAACTTTAGAAACCTCTGTTTGAATATGTCACCTTTTTTTGTCTGCCCCAGTGTATTCTCAGTAAAGACAGTGGTTTGGTGGTTTGTTGAGAGGCTCAACTTGTTCATGTTTATAAGGGATTTTGAGTACCTCATCTGAAAGTAAGCAAAAGGCTTGAGTGGTAGAAGAACAAAGAGTATGGTCTGAGAAGAGTAGTTAATCCCAGCCTTTTGCTTGGCTTTTAAGTTAGATGTCATCTCCACGACCAAAAGACATACTATGGACATTTTCTTTACTGGACAAGCACGGAATTTGAACTACCCATTCTCCCAGAGGGCTTTTATCCCGAAGTTATTCACGAATCAGTAAGTCATGGGTCGACAAGAACAGTTAGGTAATCTAGTAAATCAGTGCTGTGGTAAATTTCCGTCTGACTGGAATTGCTTCTTGAGGGTATGAGAATAAGACATACAGGATGGGGCAGATCATTGCCCCTCTCAGCTGCACCTGTCTTTTACCATCCATGTGCCACAACTTTTTTCAAGAGCTCTTTCTCCATAGTTGGTGATTTCAGAAGGATCTTGTGGAAACGTGTCAATGGCTTGCTGTTGTGTGCATTGTCACTTTTACAGCTCTGATGCATCACTATTGAGATTTGCTCTTCACAAAGAAAATACATGAAGTAAATCAGTTTTAGGTCAGACAAGCAGAGTGCCAGTGCCCGCTTTGTGTCCATGCGGGCTCCAAGGCTCAAGTGCATTGCTGTGTACCTGGGCTCTGCATAGCTTTGTCAAGGAACCTCCAAGCAGATCCCCAGGCCGAGAGACCATGTGTGGAAAAGGAATCCCTCCCCAGCCTTGTTGTAAGAGCAAAAATAGCTTTGAGAGGGCTGTTACAGAAGGCTGCCTTGTATGGGAACAGCTTGGTGGGGCTAAGGGCAAAGACCCTACTTTTACTGAGAACTGGTGCTGGTAACTTTCTGAAGGCAAGTCTGCCTGCTTGCTTATTCCATTAGCATCTGCAGCTGCTCTGAGTGGCTCCCCTAGTTTTCTCTTCATTCTTTGTCCCTGCAGGGGAGCCTGTGAATGCAGCTGCTGTGGAAAAGAGCAGGTGAGACCATGCTGAGAGACATGGCACTAGAGAAAAGTTGTATAAAAGCAGCTCTGTGCTAGCCACTGGTCTCGGGCAGTCTCTTCACAGTTAATGCACTTTTCCATTGCCTCTAAACTTCGTTGATTACTGGTTCCATGTAGGTGCCACATGCAGCATTTCTGGATCCCCAAATGGTTTTATTTTAGGAGAGAGCTCTGACTCAGTTCTGTGCTGATGACTCTGAATTCATACCTCTTTAGCATCATACTCTCAACCTTGTAAGTGAACAGTGACAGTCCAAGGGACGGAGCATGGGAGCAAAGTATCTGAAGTATTTAACATTTGAAATCTTTTTTTTATATATATATATAAACCTCTCATACAGATTTGCTTGAAGATGCATAAGTTGCCCCTGCTGATTTTTAATAGGGTGTCATTAATGCCAAAACTTCAGAGACACCATTTGCTTGTCACCATCTTTCACTGTTTGTTGGTCTTATGAGAAACATCCAGATGGAATTCTTGTCCATTGTCATGATGGAATTGTTGGAGCTCTGGAGGCAGAAAGTGAGAGTTCAGGGACTTCTGCCTGGGTCTTTTCGAAATTCAGTTCCTCCCATGCTCAAAATCAAGTGAGAGAGACAGACAGAGGCTGTTAGGCTACCCATCTCAGATTTGGGTGACCTTTGCAGACTTCCATCATGACCTTGCACACATCATGTGGACTGGAGCCACAAAAGCTTTCAACATGTGTGGAATTTAGAAACAGATATCCGAAAGCATAACTTTTTTCTTCCAGCCATGCCTTCAAAGTAAAGGGGGGCAAGTCATTCATACCCAAAGGAAGACATATCTTAAACCTCAGTGTGCAAGGGAATGTTGTCAGTCTGTTTTTGCCAGTGGCTAGGTTAAGTGCCTGAGCCACCTTGTGATGCACTCTTCTGTGGATCCCATTCCAAGAAATCTGAATCACCTTCTACTGTAGGAGTTTGTGCCCAGAGTTGTTTCATGGATTTGGACCTATAATACAGGAATAATAGCCCTTCCATGCCTCTGAGGAACACACCATGTGAAGTACTCAATACAGTTTCATCCAGTTGTTCATCAGTGTTACAACTTGTTATTTGCCTTCCAAGTACTGAAACCTGCTTACCCAATGTCAGAGCTTTCACCTGATATTTTCAAGGAAATACATCTAAGTTGTCAAAATCATGGCGGCAATGTAAGATAAAGAATAAATCTTAAATGGATATTTGTACTGAAATTAGATTTGTACTGAAATAAATAACATGGGTATTACACTATTGATTGTTATTGTTCACATTTAGCTGGATGAGAACTTCCTGGGTGTAATTTCATTTTCAATTGCAGAAATGGTGGTTGCTGCTCTAAAAGTCAGCTGTGTTTTCACACAGAAATTGGGGAAACTTTGCCAAGGCATGTAAGTCTCTAAGAATGTTTTGGGCCTTGATTTTAATATAGTTGTTCACAGATGCTAGCAAGCTGCACTGCTGTTCTCTCACTGTGGACAAGCCTTGCAAATCACGTTCATTTCTAGGAGGTCTGCAATTTCTGAAGCAATTGCTGAGCAGTAGTAAAGCAAATGCATTGGAAGACTTGCTTTAAAATTCTTTAATTGTCATTACTTTGGGATTTTTGGCCAGTGGCATGGTGGGAAGGAGACTGGGAAGCTCTGGAAGACTCCAGACTGTAAGACTGCATCCAGTGTGGCGTATTGCTGGAGGAGGTGTTGAGGTGGTAGCTAGAAGAGCATCTGGCTAGCTTTGGTGGAGTGCAGGAAGAAATACTTGCCTCTTCCTCACCTTCCCATTTCTCAGTGGTTAAAGCTGGTGATCTGTAGTTATCTGTATGCCCTGATTTTGTATTCTTTCCTTGGCATCATCTGCTGACCTGTGTTTTGAACAGGCTGTCAGCCTCGATGGGCTTTTGGTCTGATGGCTCTTCTTATGTGAACTCTTCTCTTCATCAAGCCACTCTCACTTTCTTCCCATTTGAATTGCCCCATTGAAATCTCTGAGGGGAGACATGGAGCTCACACTTGCTAGGAAGTGTTGGTATTAATTTTCTTGGAGGCAGAATGCCAGCTGCCTTTTTGAAAGGAGGCAATGCTTTGAGTTATGCTTCCACAAAGGACTCTTGAATTATTTCTAGTGTCAAAAGTATGATAGAGGCACATCTGAAATTTTCCTCTGGCATATTTTCTGTTTTTCTATTGTGTTTTTACTCCTAAATGTAGCAATTAACCTTGGAAATTTAAGTAACTCCATTTAATTTACTAGAATGCTGAAGTGATGCTAGGTGAAAGGCAGTATCAAAAACAGAACCCAAGGGTTTAATATGTATTTTGTTTGTATGCTGCTTAGTATTGCTCTTAAACTCTTGTGATGGCTTGAAAGTACCAATCTGTCAATCAATATTGATGCCTGTAAGTAATATTATTTAGCATAGTAGCAGTGGGAAATAAGCAAAGGTCAGAAGGAAACTGTCTTAGCTCTTTTTTTTTTTTTTTTTTTTGCATGTTGTGATATACTTTGCTGATTTCTTTAGTTTGACCTTCTGTGCAGATGCCCCTTACAAAATGATTGGTCAGGCTGTCCAGTAGTTTACTCGCAGCATGACAAACATAAGCATTTACTTGATGAGATGCATTTTATCTGGATCAGTGTTTTTATTCTGCACATCTGCAGTAATTTGACTAAAGGAGCTGCTGGTTAATTGAAACGTTGGTTCATAGCCTGCATATATTCTGCTTTCTTTCAAAAAAAAAAAAAATCAACATGGTTGCAGTTTATCAAAAACATTAAAAAACAAAGATTTTTTTTGAAAACAAAGTAATGGGTTTCCCTGTGTATATTATTGTGTTGCTTTGCCATATCTTAAAATAAAACAAACTTGAATTCAGCAGTGTGGTCTTTGGCTGGAGTCAGGAAAGGAGTTTCAGTGTAAAGTTCTAATGTGAGAATTTTGATCTAGAAAACTGGTGCAAGCTAAATCTTTTTTCTTTTTTTCTTTTTTCTTTTTTTCCTCCTCCTTTCCTCCTCGCCTCCCTAGCACCCTATACATCATGGAGCACTTTCTTCTAAGTGCATGTACTTAATTTCTATTCAGAGCACACGTAAAAGCTGTCTTGTTAGTGAAACTCATGTTTCTTCATTGTTTTCGTTCTTTTTTTTTTTAAAGAAGCACTTCTACGCTTGAACATTTCTTTGAGAAGCTGAAATGTGTTCAGTCTCCTCTGCTTGTGCGATGTATATATGTATGCGTGTATACAGATATAGTTATATATGGATTTAAGTAATCCTTCTGTTTACTCTAGCACTGCTCTCTTTGTCTGGCATCAGCATTGTTGCCATCAGTGACAGATTGGAGTTGTCTGGGGGATGGGAGCACAGAGTCAGCTGGTCTGTATCTAATCTTACTGCTGTAGGCTTGATCCTTACTAGAGGCAGCTGCTAGTGCCTGATCCTGCACTAATTTCTCAGTAGTGGTCAGTAACTTGCTGGCTTTTTAATTGTCAGATGGCGTCTGAGTGTGCGGTCTGGATAAATTTCCCAGCAGCGCCTGCGTTTTGTTGTGTGGATATTGGTGTCTGTGTGGTGTAAGTGAGGCAGAACCTTGGTTTCATTGGGCTCATCTGTGTATTTTGTATCCTCTACAGAGCTGTCAGAGATGTGTTTATACATATATCTGAATATGGGTTATGTTTAGAGTACTGTAATTTCTACAGCAGGCTTTCACTTGAGGTTCCGCCAAGCAAGGTGGTTTCTCAATATTTATTAGTTTTGACTGTTTAAATTAATTTTGTTGTTGGGGATAAGAAGATCCCTTCTTAAGGGTTTCATTGTGGTAGGGAGTAGAAGAAAACAAAAGAAAGGTTATTTGGCTGAACAGTAACCAGTATAGCCTATTGCTGGTAGAAACAACACAAACCTTCAAGTCCATGTTTACATCTAGGATCTTTGGCAGTTTGTTTTGGAGACAGCAAGACAACCCTTCTGAGTTCTTAATCCTATTTGTAAAACAGAAATTAGCTGCTTTAATCTCCTCTTAACTGTGTACCTTTCTGCAAGTTTTTTAACCCATGGTTTTCAAAATAATGTGTGATAATTAATCCTTCAAAACCCTCCGTCAGGTAGGAAGGTATTAGACTTGTTTTACAGATTCATTAGCCTGAGGTATGATGTAGTTAAGTAACTTGAGAGTGATGTGGACCACTCAGTAGCAAATCTGGAAGTGGAACACCTTGATTCTAACTCCATTTCCTGGCTTTCTAATCACTTTGATTTCAAAGTTAACATTTAGCCACTTGCTGTCTTGGTAAGTAATTCAGCCTCGTTTCTACAGAGCTTTACTCTTTAAAATTTGTAGGAAACGTCTGTTGCAATGAAAGAGAAGATAATCTAACTCAGTACTCTGGACTGGAAAAAATCTATTTTCTGTCTGCTCTGACAGCCTGTTGCAACTGTCTCTTTCTTAAGGAGTATACTTTCTTTCCTTAGACTGTTTCCTGCTTTCACTAATAGCTTTTCAGTCAGGCTGTGGTTCAGTTAACATTTCTCAGTGCCAAAGCCAGGTTTAAGCAGTTCCTCTTCCTAGCCATTCACTCCTGCTCCCATGCTACCCCTTTAGTTCAGCATGTGTGGTGCCAAGACACTGTACTGTACCAAGATTAAATATAACAGTTCTTTGTAGAAATCATGGTGTGGCCTCATAGTACTGGCATCCTTGAGGGGTTTGGGAGCTGGAGCATGCAGCTAAGGGAGGAGGAGGGGAGCAGGAACTGCATAAGCCAGTTCTGTAGCTGAGAAAAATGTCCATGGAACCACAGTTTCAGACTGCTGCAAGCCTGCCAAGGAGTCACATCTGCACTTGCTTCAAAGCCTGTAACAGAATGCTTTTCTTGAGAGTATTGCATTGCTTATAGATACTTGTGGTGAAATATTCAATTTCTTTTAACTCATTCCCTCCTCAACTAGCACATGGAAAACCTATCAGCATAGAGATACTCATGTTTTTAATATCTTTAGCATTTGTGGTAGTTCTGTTTCATGTTTGGTTGTCACAGTGGTGGCTGAGAGCTAATCTGTGCAGGAAACTACTCCTGAGCAAGGTCACTGTTAGTCCAGAGTGGTGTTTTCAAACCAGCTACAGCCATTGATTTTTCTGCATAGATTGGACTGCTGATATAGCAAGACATGGCCTAACTGTCTACACTTCTTTGATGATCAGACTTTACCTGTTAGAAACGGGAAGGGAGAAGTTACATCATCCATAATCCTTTTGTTATGTTTTTTTTTTTTTTTTCAAGCAGAACATTTTAATGAGAAACTTAAATGAGTCTGTTTTCCCTAAGCCAACTCACAGCTAGAATGGTGCTGGTGCTGTTCTGCTGCTATAAAATCGTCACTCTCTTCTTTCAGTACCTTTCTACAATTTCTGTAGTTGCTTAGTGTTTTAAAGTAACCCTCCAGCAAACAAGACAATGGTCTTTTCCATAATCCTGAATATTTTATCTTTACAGATGTGGGGGTAAGTCAATCGTTTGTGTCTCACAGCCTCCCTCCCACTCATGAAGACTCTTGTCCTGCAAAGCTTTGCACGTGATAAAGAGGAATGCTTGAGATCTCAACCCTCTGGAAATCTATAGCTCTGTAGATCTTTAAAGAGCAGAAATTAAACTCCTTCAAGATCCTGTTTACAAAATCCTCAATTTGAAGTCCTTATTTTGTTGGAATTCCTCAAGGTAAAGATAGTGGGCTGCCCCATGGCATACCTGGTTCCTGCAAATACTGGCATAATAAAATGATCTGATGCTGTCACTTCAGAAAATCTCATATGTAAGTTTATAGTAAAGCTACTTAGCTTTTCTAGGGAGCTTGCATCGAGAAGCCTGCGTGGGAGGAATATTTAACGCAACAGATAGGCTTGTGGGAAGTGGTATTCAAAGACCAAGAACTAGATTTTTAATCAGTAGAAATGAGTAGTGTCTGACTGTTAGTGTGTGCTGCTCAAATCAGCTCAGGTAGCATTTAAGAGAAGATGAGAAAGCTCAGATAGTGCACATGCCACAATAACAAAAATCATTCATTATTTGAAATAAGCAGACAAATACATGAGCAGGAGTATAGGTCAATGTGAAGTCACAGGAAAAAAGAAAAAAAAAGAAAAAAAAGAAAAAAACAGATCATGGCTGGGGAAAGTGAAATATTTCCCTGAGGAATAATGTGCTAAGTAAGCAAGAAGCTGAAAGTCAATTGAGGAGAAGCCATTTGCCACTGCCATAAATATCACTGTGTGTGGCAGAGCCCAGGAACACCTAAATAACTGTGGAGAAGGCTGCCTTTATGAGAAATGCCAAATTGCATATTATCACTGGCTACAGTGAGCTAAAGGCTGGGTATATAGATATTAAGAGCTAAAAACAGCACAAGAAACAACACAGTGCTGGGTAGGAATCTCTCAGTAGCTTCATTAAAAATCTAACGTAGATAATTACCCTCCCTGCTTTTATTGCTATTTAATGTTGAAAAGTCTCTTCATGGAGACTTCTTCCAAATAAGAGAAATGACTTGGGTTTTGAATTTGGGTTTTGTTTTGTTTATTGAGAGAGAATATCAGAGAGGAATTTTTTTTTGATACTACTTAAGCTTCTCAAAGGATATTACAAACAAAGAAGAGTGAAGTGGATCAAACCTACAGAAAGTATTTAATGTTCTTTTTATAAAATAGGAGAAATGAGGGACTTGAGCTTCCGAGGTCCCTTAGGAAAAATTGCTTTCATCTTGAGAATGGTCATAGTCTTACAGAAAGTAGGTAAGAGGGCACTTGTGTCCATATGAAGCTCCAAATGCAGGGAACAGCTAGCATATTAGTTGCTGTTCATCCTGCCTTTGGCAGTCCCTGAGGATGGACATAGTTGTCTATACTGGTGCAGTTTTCTTTTCACCTAGTATACCCCAAATTAAAAGTCATTATTCATAGCAGGTAGAAAAAGTGAAAAGACTTTCTTTCAGAAGGCCAGGAATCACTGATGGTGTCCCAAGATTCAATGAAGTGAGTTGCATAAAGATCTTGCTGCTCTTGAAATAAGAAAGCGAAGCAGCTATTTACTGTGTTTGAAAAAAGGTATCTCAACTGGTTTGGGCCAGACAACAGTGACCTCCCAGCAGGACTGTATTTAGTAGGCATAAGTTCATTCTGAAAAGAGCTTCAAGAGAAAAGAGTCTTTGGAGAGAAACGGAACTCACCAAATACAAAAACATCAGCAATGCTTATTCTTTGTACAGTAACCAGACAACACCATAGCTGGCTGCCCAGCTTTTTAACATTTGCAAAACATTGTTCCACAATGAGGGGAAGCTTGCCAGCAGTGGAATTTGAATGCTGCAAAGGAAAGCACATTTATTTTAGTCTATGTGAAGTGGAAGGAGGAACTACTCAAAATTGTGTAAAACTGTTTGTTTCACATGTATTCTATGTCAGCACCGGGACTTAAGAATTTGGAGGATGGAACTCTGATTTTAGAATGAGCCGGGGGCTTCATCACTACAGGCTGAGAATTAGTTTTATAATAAACCTTGCTACCTAATTCATAAAATAGTATTTGGTGTTTGCTTCAAAGAAATTCTGGATGCTTCCATAGGTTATTATTGTTATAAACAGCTTATTTTATTTTTCCATGTCAGATTCTTGTTGCCATCTTTCTGATGATTGAGGTGACTGCATACTCAGCACAAGCACAACATTGCTGTGTTTTGCTTTTAAAGTAAATCTTGATGTAATGGAAAGAACACAGACTTACTGCAACTAAGAGCAGTTCTACTTCCCGGCCAATGCCCCACCAAAGAAAGCTGAGTGCATTTTGACAGGACAGAACTTTCTCTGCCTTCATCTATTACTTATCTCTGTGTTTGGTTAGAAATACTGCTTTTGTAAAAGCACTAGTTTACATATTTGTTTACTGCCATGGCTTCTCTTTCCATGATTATCCATGATGGCAGATGGTGCCCTCACTGATGATGGATTTTGTCATGGTTGTATCTCCCACAAATAACTGATTTGAAGCTACAGCACCTTCCACACAACTGCCAAATGGTGTTACTAGCAGCAGCTGCCCTATTCTACGTTCAAATTCAGCCTCTAGTACAAAAAGCCATATGTCCTTTTCACAGACTTCTGTCCCCGGCCTCTCCCTGGGTTCTGTAAAGCACGAGTTTTAGTGGCTAAGACTATGTAATAGAGTTTTTCTGGGAAATTTTTAACCAGTAGCTGTGAAATAATACAAGTTAGGTTAGAAAGTCAAGGGCAGTACATCAGGTAAGTATAAAATAAAATGTATACTCTGGAAGTTCACCGGGTAATTCTGAGAGTGGAATCAAAATTGTTACTGTTTTGATTGTTAACACCAGGATCTGCAGGTTTATGATCCGTTCTGTTTGTGCCCCAAATGGAGATTGATGCGCACGAAACTGAAATCCACTCATCTGTCATAAAACTTCTGCTACGAGCTCATTAAATTTCCAGACAGAAGTGTTCATTATAAATCTCCAGAGAAATTAATATTTCCTAAGTATTGTTGTGTGCAATGAGCTATCACCGGCCATTCTGAGGCAAGCAAATGAGGAAGCAGTTGTCTGCAACATGCAGCTATGGAACTAATGGATAAAAAACTTCCATGGGCAATACGGAAGCATAAGGAATCATCTTTGTGGCCTAAGAGAGCCAACAAATACAAGTTCAATTCATAGCCCTGCCAAAGTTTTGCTGTGTAACCTATCGCAGGAGACATTGTTTTTCCAGCGTACGTTTTTCTTTTTTGTCTAACAGTAATCAGTTTAATTTGCATTGTTTAGATCAAGTTTATGCCTAAAAGCTTGCTACCTAATTGTGGGCAGCCTGAAGTGCTAGTGAGTGTGTCATACCGGGCTGCAAGTGACCTGCGTAGCCACAGCCTGAGAGCTACAGCCTGTCCTCATAGTGCTGGGCTCTCCGTAGACAGCGTTACTACTAATTCGGACCTTCTGGTTAAAATGGCCTGAAACCAAATAAATCCAATCCTTCCAAAAACACATATGGACCCAAATGTATGTTTTCTCATGAATTCTGGCAAAGCAGGACACTTTAGGGGTGTGCCCTTAAAACAAAATCGCTGAAAGTGGAACATGTATGTGGAATGGATTGCTAATAAAATCTCAAGCACTCCTGCCCTTCCACTTCCGATGCAAAACTGTGGATGGTGTTTGAAATGGCAGGACTAAAGCTTTCCCTGTCCCTCTCAGACAAACAGATGCCAGAATTGAAGTTTCAGATTATACTGTTAAAAATATCTATTTTCCATGACTGAGATATAGGGGATAATTCATTTAGTGAGGCTGACACTGTCAGCTGGCTGCTCTCTACGGTACTTTCCAGTATAAAAATAAACTGCAGATGTTTGACACAGATATGTCAGGATACTTAACTTTTGTTTAGGGTTTGCAGATGTTGTGTTTTGTGGGAGTCGAATCTCTGTCTTGGGGGAAGGAGGGAAGAGGTACATGGCACCAAACAGAGAAGCATATGCTGTATGTGACTGACACATCCTGATCTGTGGATGCTCTGTCCCTTTTGTTATTTAAGAAGAACTTGTTCTCAAGCTCATTTGTTCATAAGTAAATAACATTAGCAGCAAACTGTTTCTGTGATGGAAATGTTGAGAACCATCATCTGTTATTGGTTGGTGAAGGAGTTAAACACGTGGTAGGTGATTTTGTTCATCTTCTAGGAATGTCCCCATAAGAGCAGTTATTTTGGAGCACTTCACTTTTTTAACAGCATAGTTCATCTTCTTGCAGGAGCATTATTTGTTCAATCAGTGCTGCATCTGCTCAGTGAAGCTAACTTTGGGCATGCAAAATCATCGAGTTCTTGCTTCCAGATTGGACTTACGAAAGAGGATTTTTGATGGCAGATTGATCCAAGTCTTTCACCCCTTTGAACTGTTCAAATCCTCTTTAAAAGATGTGCTGCAGGGATTTATGTTGGGCTTTGGTTTTTTTGTCCTTAAAGCAATAGCGATAATGCTGTCTGTTTTGAACTTTGCAAGTCTTGAGGAATGGATGAGGTTGGCTAGTGTGTCTAAACTCAATGTTTACAGTTGTGTTTCATTGGACACGCTCGATGGCTGGCACTTGTATGACAGACTGATTTGTTCATTTTTGCAGAGTAGTAGCTGATTACATTTTCTGTTGGCCATGGCTCTGCTAAAATTACATTTTCCTCTGCATCGTATCGTTGTCTCAGCTGCTAAGTAATTACTTTGGAAACCCAACTCTCTTGGATTTTTTTTTTTCTTTTCAAGATACAAGTATGATGCGGAGAAATGAAGCAATGCTGATTTTTACTTTTTATTATTAATACAGAGGTTTTCTGCAGCTTCAGGAGTCAATTCCAGGATCATCTTCCCTTCTTCTCACTGCTTCCAATCTGATTTGGTTACACTGTTCAGTAGGAATTTGTCATTATGCCTAATGAACACAGCATGACAAGTAACGTGTGATTTGTTTTGTAAATTATGGAAGTAAGCTGCATTCTGGAACACATGGCTCTGGGCTCTCTAGAGCCAGCACAAATTTGAATCTGTAATATTTAAAAAGCTAAACCAAATTATTTCTGGTTGATAGATGAGTAATTTGTCTCCTGTGGTTTATTTGTCTAGGGAAACAGCAGCAGCTGGAAGCTGAGCACCAAGAAGTTTATGTGGAGGCTGATCATGACCTTCACATGAAGACAGGGCGTTCTGTACAGCCACCTGCAGAAAGACCTGGGGAGAGGCGAATGGTAGAAATGAAGAAACTCTATGGTGCTGCAGCTGCCAAAATCCAAGCAATGGAGACTGCTATGCAGCTTACCTTTGATAGGAACTGTGACAAAAAGCAGCCCAAATACTGGCCTGTTATTCCCCTCAAGCTGTGAGTATCTGGACTGTGCTCTGACCTGGCACAGAGCTGTAGTGATGTGTGCCTCAGTCAGTTTGTGCAGCTGAAAGAACAAACTGCAATTTTTGCTTTTGGTTGGGTTTTCTTTTTTTTTTTTCCTTTTTTTCTGAGGGGAGGGGATAGGAGAAAGGAGGAGGAGGAATGGTTCTTTGCCCTGTGTTCTTTTTGTACTATCTGTCAGTGATAGCCCCAGTCCATTCTACATGCATATACTTGTTAAGTTATAAAAGGAGGGACAGTAATATTTTACCCATCTAAAGCCATAGTTTCTCTCGTTTGATGCCAGCCTGCCTTGACCATTCTTGCAAGAAATGCAGCACTATTCGTTTATGCTCAGTAAAATTTACACTGGGACAACTTGATGCCAAAAACCCCCAATATGAATTGCCTGCTTTTCCCTTTTAGGAAAGTGAGTATTCCCAATATTTTAGTATTAAATTTAGTATAGTAGTATTTGAATTGCATTTAACACAGCACAGCTTGAAGTGTTATGTCTGCTAATCTTTGATTTTGGGGAACCAGGAGCCCACTGGCCTAGATACAACATACCAAATTACTATAGCCTAGCCATTTGAATTCTTTTTCAAAGGTTTGTAGTAAGTCAGGAAGTTTTTCTTCCAGACTGATACTTAGCTGGCAGAAATTCAGCCCTAAAGCAAAATTATATACAAAAATGTTTTAACGAAAGGGAACAAAAAAAAAGACTGACATGGCACCCTCTGTTAGAAGTTTGTTTAGCAAAAGAGACCCTTGAGATGAAAAAGCACTACTGGGGCCAATGCCAACAGTGATTTTTGCCATTTTAATAAAAAGCATCTAATTGGTTTGATGCTTTGAGGAAAAAGAACAACTAGTCTGAGAGCCTAAGGGTACATCTGTACACTGTATGTGCAGGTTGGAAGCTATGTAGCTGTGACAGCTACGTTCCTTTCAGGTGCAGCTTCCCAGTGACAGCCTTTGTGTTGTATGCACACAGCTTAAACGTAGGCAAATTAGCTGTGCCTCTGTGTGTGCTCATCCATCTGGACAGGCTGTTTGGCTCCAGTTCTGTCACCCTTTACTTTTGGGCATTTGTGATTGCCCCACTAGTAGCTGGTGTGGTGAAGTGAGGTACAAGTGATCTGTTTAAGAGAAGCAGAATTAGCCCCTTAATATTGGTGACTCCTTAGAAAATGGTACCCTGAACACTCCAACACTACTTCTAAAAGCTTTCTGCCAAGCATGGCTGCTACTACAGCATTGTGTGCTGAAGATCTCTAGTTTGTGTTATGCAGCATTTCCACACCAAGGCAGAGGAAAAATATACTGTTTTAATTCTCATAAACATTCATGTATCCTTTTGGGGACAGAGGAAGTTGCTACTGAAATTCTTCCTGTGATTCATGCCCATTGGATCTCCTATATCTCTCTAGCACATGTAGTTTGTAACACACAGCTGTAGTTACTATGCCCTCTGCAGCAGCCAGTTGCACCAAAGCAAATCTGAAGTGCAGTTTGGAATCTCCTTGTTCTTACTAGTGTTACCCTGTTTTAAAAAGCACCATTTTTATTTCAGTTCCTCCTTCATTTTAGTGTGATGAGATGGAGTTGAATTGAACACTGAAATTAAAAGCCCCCAGCCTCTAAGACTTGTTACTGGTGTGACTGATCTGAAAAACTCATGTGTGGGAAGAGAGGGAAAAGGGTTGTGGGTGGATAGTCCTGCATTTGTCTTCACTCTTGTTTTTGGGGGGGTTGTCAGAAATTTAGTGTTTTGTTTGGGTTTCTCTTTGTTGACCAAATAAATTCTCTTTGTAACATATTGTAATTGATTTTTTTTTAAACAAACTTCCGTACTTCTCTAACACTCCAGTTGTCAGATGCTAAAGCTTTCTCTTCACTGCTGTGTTTAAGGAAGGTTGCACTGTGAGCAAACACAATTTTAACATAGTGAGAAGCACAAAGAGTGTTGACAGGACTTTCACAGGAATGCTGATCAATGCTATGCATACATGGTATGGTACAAAGTGAATTAAAGCTTTTGCATCCACTGGGGGAAATCCCTGTCCCTGATTATGTGCATAGATCTCTGAATTTCTCTTTGAAATGTGCTTCCACTGTGCTGGTCATTTCTCCCCTATGCAGTTCCTTCTTACTTCTGCCTAATTTCCAGTTCTTGTCTTGGATGTTTCTGCAACTTGTTCTGCTAGCAGAAGCAGAAATTCTGGTATCCCAAAGTATTTGTAGAGACCTCATACAAGGCAAACTTTGCATTCCTTTCCCACTTCAGATAGAATACACAAGAAATGTCCTTGCCCTTACTGTAATTGTTTGTAAGAGGTTTTAATCTGCTTCATGAGACTGAAAGTAGACCTGGATGTAATGTTCCCAAGGAATCATGTACATCCTAAGGCCTGAAAGAGAAGAATACACTGTTGCATACTTAAGCTGGTTTCAGAAGAATCTCTTTACTGCTCCCAAATCTGAGCGGACAGGCTGTTGTTGCTGGTTGGCCAGGTATCCCATTTTGCTGGTAGTTCAGTGGAACTTGGAGATTTTCTGATACAGTTGTTCTTATTCTATCTCCCCTGTCATTTTACAATTCTAAGAAATATCTCACATAAAAATATCTGATCATGGAAGCAATACAATTACAACTCAAAAATGCTCATTCCGTTATGATCACTGTAACATTCTCCTATCTTGCACATATGTATTATGCTGCAGTCTTCAGTTATGGGACTGCATTTTTCCCTCCCCAAATACGATGTTATGTAAGCCTCTTGAATAGAAGACAAATGCAGTGTTATGGACTTGATTCTTCCTTTCCAGAACTTTATGCCATTGTTTTCAGTTATGTCAACTGCTTGTGCAAGCACTGCCCCATGGGAAGTCTTCTTTTGCTGGTGGTGGTATTTCTCACAAGCTTTTCACAGCCCCAAAAGAAGGAGGTGCACTTTAAAGTCACAATCACAAGTCGTCATACAAACAACTAGTCTTAATTTCAGGATTTCCCCATCTCGATTTCCCCATCTGTTACATGGAAATATGCAGACCAGCCTCATGTTTGGAAGAAAAGTTTATGATTGGTTGAAAGATGCTTTTGAAGATTGGGGAAAAAATGGTAATAGGTGTTTCTTACTGCAAGCCTCTTGGGAAAAAAAAAGCCTTTCAGAATAGGCAAGTGTAAGTTTAACATACAAATGAAGCAATGACCTCTACCTTTCATACTGAAAGAAAAACTGCTTATACTTATACGTTGGTGACATTGGCAAGAATGTTTGTCCTTGTAGAATTATTTCCCTACAAAGCAGCTGACAGTTTGGTATGTCTGTATATACAGGCCAACTGAGAGGAAATTAAACAATTCTAACTACAGTAACTTTTATTTTACCCTTACTGTGTCCTTATTGATAAGCATTCTTTCTCTTCGATGGTAGTCTTGTATAATGACTGGCTACAAGTATCATATACTCAGAAGGAGCTAAATATTACAAAGCAACTTAAATGTCTGTAACAGCCTTTGTGAAGGATAAATACATATGTAGCCCATATGTTGTTCACTCTTACATGTCTTTTTCTGTTTGCAAAAATTTCTGACTTAGTCCTAAAAAGAAGTATATTTCAAATATCATCATTATCATCTTCATCATGTTCGTGTTAATCAGAATCCAGCTCTTTGAGTAGCAATTAAGGAGAGCAAGACACTCTGATTCAGCTGCTTAAGTATGATTTTTGGCACTCTGGTCTGAATATTGTTGCTGAAAGAAGAGGGGGCAAGATTATTGCCCAAAATGTGAAATACAGTCTCTCAAAAGGAAACATCTGGACAGGAAAACACTTTGTTTTCCTTAGTATTTTCTCCAGTAATTTATGCTTTTAAGAAACTATATCTGATACATTGTATGTTCATGCCATAACAAAAGCTGGTTTTTGCATTTGTGTCCTAATTTATCAACCATCTATCCTGTCAAACCTGCTCTGTTGTCTCCTGTGATCATGCCTGGATAGTCCAAAGGAAAATTCTTACGGGCTTCCTCCCGTGTACAATAGCAGCCTATAAGGGAGTTTCAGCTACTGCTGGAGGAAGACTATACCTCAAGTACAAAGTTCAAGACCTTTCTTCCATTCATATATTCTTACATAGCTGCAATTGCTGAGCTAGTGCACAGTGGCATGTGTAATAGAGCTCCAGGTAGGTGACAGATGACGACATTCATTCCTATCTGGGTATTCTCTTGCGGCCTAGCTATTATAGCACAAGAATTGTCTGGACTTGGTCCATTCCTTGAAGTAGGTGAGCATATGTGCATCAAATATTAATTTAGGCAGGGCAGGACCAGCTCAGAAGTCTTGCTTGACCAAAGGTGCAGGAAAAACTTGCTCATCTTGAGCTTCGAGTTTATAGTCAGGATTCTCTGTAAATAGACTCTATTAATTACACAGTGAAAGAAGGATTTTATTTTCCATTTAATCAAGAAAGCAAGTGAACAGAACGAGTGGGAACATGCCTAGTCTTTGAAAAGAAAATACTTTTCAGCCTAATGATGCCAATTCCACTGCTGGTTTCCTAAACTACACTGAGGGATTTTTTTGCCTCCAAAGCCTTCTGAAAGGCCAAAATACACAAAACTGCTATCCCCGTGACTGTTGTTTATACCCACCCCAAAGAAATCCATTTGTGGGGGAAGGGAAGAGAGCAGTGGAAAGGATTGGTAGGGCTGTTTTCCAAATGAAGCTTAGAGTGGTCCTCCTAAATTTTTTAACTTTGTTCTAAATAAAGCAACAATGTACCAAAACATGGGTTCAATAAAGCAGTGAGGCAAAAATCTATCAAAAGCTATTAAACATGAAGCTACAACCCCTGCCTCAGGAAGTGCCTAAGCTGCACCTTACTAGAAGCTGGGAAGAGGTAGCAAAATACTGCTTTATTCATGGACTGTTCTTATACTCTTTTCTAGACAGCTGCCATTGGGTGATAGCATAGGAAGCTAAAGAGACCTTTCATCTATTTATAGCAATTTTTAGAGTGTGTCCATGTGCTTATACTGAAGATCAAGAGTGAAATACTGGCCCCAAGGTTCCTTTTTCAGCTGCCCCACACATCCTTTTTCTTAGCGGCAGGAATCACCCCAGTGGCTCAACTCTGCCAAAGTTTATTGCCATCTAGGTCTGCCAGCAGCTCTTAATTGTGTGGTCACTCCCTAGCTGCTAAGTCAAAATGAGTTGATTTGGTAGAGCCTTAATACTAAGCTGTTTAAAGGAACCCAGCTTATTTGTAGTGAAGAGGATTAAGGGAAGCATGCACTTGTGCAATCAGATGAGCAGATCTATGGAGGTGGTGAACTTCACAGGCCTAAACATTCATAAGGCGATGTTGCCGCAGCTAGAAGAGGACGCGTGAACACATTTTTGTAGTACTCAGAGCCTTCAAGGTTTTTGCCTTGCTTTGGTATGAAAGAAAGCCTTTGCATTTATTTTCTCAGGCCTTTTAGCCAGCTTGCTCCCTTACAAAACACCTGGAAATACATGTGCTTGTTTTCCGTGTTGAAAATAAAAGGTAAAGTTCTTTTTAGACAAATCCACAGAAGGGTTTATTCCAGGATTTCTAATGATTTTCTTTATTACTATTTTCTCTGTAAAAATTACTGTCCTGAGTTTGCAGACACTGTGCTGAGTGAGTGTACTTACAAGATCCTGGTTCATACCATTTGCTATGGTGTGAACTGTAGCAGGAAGTAGAGGACCAAGATTCAATCAACCCTTTTGGTCTAGACATGTACAAACATCCAGCAAGAAAAACTCCATATTCTGTTTCATTAATTTTGACTCTCACATGGCTAAGTCTTATTCCCTTCCTTTATATTGAAGAGGAAAAGATCTCCTGGGTCATCATGTCTAGTTTTTGCTACCTCAGGCAGTCACATCTTGTAATCCATTTCAGAAACTAATTAGGCTCCATTTTAAAACAGATTCTGTTTCCTGCCAGACAAATTCTGTTTCCACCCCCACTTATACTAGTTAAGGCTGTATGGCCTGCTGTTTTCTTAAAATGCGTGATAAAATACCAAAATTACCACAAGTTTATTCTAAGTTGTCCTTTATGAGACAGCTCCAAAAGTCTGAACACAAGTATAAATTAATGTATTTGGGTTTTTTTATTGATTATGGTACTGTAATATCCTTCCTCTGAACAACAGGAAAGGAGTTACTGTTGGGACAGAAATAAGTGCTTAAAGCATGTTTTTACTTAATAACACACCAGAGGCCACACTTCTGGTCTGTAGCTCATTAAACAAACTGATCAAGTAATGACTGAAAGCTCCCATCCCACTATCCTCCTTTCATGCAAAATGGTGAGGCTGAACTAAAGCCTCGGCTAGGTAGGCGGAAATGGCTGAAACGAGCTCATAACACAGAAGTTTAATGAGTTGCTCTAAACAGGATAATCCCTCCTACAAGACTGTAGAATATAAATCAGAAATGGACTGTAAAACAGAAACAAAAATCAGTAATGGGCATTACCCAATTATTACAAGAGGGAAAATACCACTATTTGTGATTTACTCTCAATTTACAATGTATCTGTTAATGAACTTAGGATTTTCAGTGATGTCAGATCACCCTGCCCTAGGAACAAGACAGAAGTTTTTGTTATACCCAATTGTCCAGAGCACAGCACCATATTTTCATTTGCACTGCTGTGCCACAAAGCTAAGTCTCAGCAATACCGCGGCCAGCTTTTAGTCCTGTTTTGGTTCCAGTGGCCCAGGCGTTCCAGGGGAAAAATGAAGTTCTTCCTTGGCACCTCCGCTGAGAACCCTTGCGTCTGAACAGCAACCACAGCGGTTGTTTTTTGTCATTATGCATTGGTACCTTGGTCTTCATTACTTTAGCTTTTTCGCCAGCTGTTGTACACGAACATGGAAGCTGTACTACTCGTTTCAAGGCTTGCTCTTGCTCCAAAAGCTATGTTGTAGAGCGTGTGACATGACTGGGTTACATGGCAACAGATTGTGATACCATAAACACCAGATTATGGATTAATTGCAGGAACGCAGCAGAAGAACAGCTGCATTGTAGGAGAGAACGCCCTTATTCGGGGATTGCTCTCTACTCCCAGCAAAGAAAATACAGAAAATCACTGACAAAATAAATGCATCGGTGCTCCCTTGTTCCACTGAGAATATTCTTCTTCAGGTCATCTACACCTCCAGTATTACAGCATCAACATGAATCTCTGCAGTGTAGAAGTGCCTTTATAGAGCACTTCAAAGAGATTAGTTATTTGCCCTTCTGAAGTGCTTTACTACACTGACCTGCTCTAGAAAGATGTCCTATACTTTCCCTGTCAACTGCAGTTAAATCTTGTTTAGAAGAAGAAAAAGAGCTGTCATACTGTAGTCTCTTCCCTTCAATATCTCTTTTAGTCTATCCATATTACTTGCATTATTTGAGTCTAGTAAAATGAGATCTGTTTCTACAGCATGGCCACAGCTAAAGCTTTTTCATGGTAAATACACTGATAGTAATTAACCACATGAATGTCTTGTGTTACGTTGCAGAAACTGTCTTTCCTGGCATAGACTGTAGTGTGTGAAAGGCCCTTCAGTTTAACAGAATTATTCACTTCATTATGAGATGATATCACATCCTACTGGAATAAAACATACCAATAGTTTATATTGCTGAGACTTTAAGGTACCATATTAAAAATCACTAGTTGAACAGTTTTATTTAGCTAGTTTAACTTCCTTCTTGCCAGGCTTTTAAAGTGTGGAATGACATAAAACTTCACTTTTCAATGCTAGAAAATGTACAGGAGAGTCTCAAGTACAATTGTGAATTTTTTTTCTGATAGTGTGCCCAAAATTGTAGTAATTGAAGTGAAGAAAAAAAGTTTTGTTTTGTGTTTGTTGATTTTCCAGGCTTATGTTCATTTCTGTTTTCAGAAATAAAATTGGAAAAAAAAAAATTTATATTCCTTAGCTGAGAAACCTTTAAAATGTCAAATGCCTTAGTAGTCACACTTTGCAGGGCTTGAAATAACATCTGAATGTATACTTAACATAGGAAAAACACCTACACTGCCTCTCCCACTGTTACTGTCAGCATAAAGCTGCATGGAATTAAATGGATATGCATGGCAATACATTTTTCTCAGTGTCACTCATACTTTGGATCTCTGAGGAGCTAGCTGAACACTTCCCCGCATTTCTCTGACTTCAGTCATTTTTAGTTCACCTATGGTCCTGCTCTGTCATCTTCTTTTTCACAGAAGTTTCTCTCCCAGCTCCTATGCAGCTTGTATCCCTGCCCCCCAACAGTCTTTTCAGCGATCTGATTCCGCTCGCTTACTGCTCTCTGCTCCTGCACTCCTGTCTCTCTCCCACAAGTAGGGTATTAAATGCTGCTCAGACACTCAGTAGCCAGCAGAGCAAATGAACGGGACTAATCTAGATGACCAGAAAAAAATTCAGTGCCTCTGGCACCACAGATGTTGAAAGCAGAAGGTGCTGAGACCCTTACCATAGCATTGTTCTCAGTACTTGCTTGCTAGCTCCATCCGTGATCTGTAAGTGGCTGAGGAGGAGCACTCTCTCTTCTTTTCCTAAACTGCTTCACTGCTGTGAAAGTGGTGGGAAGGGTACCTCTGCTAATTCATCTCTCGCCACTCCGGGCTAACTCCAGTCAATCCCCAAGAGTAAATATCTCCACCTGTCTGAACTGCTGGTTAAAACCTCTTTAATGTCACAGTGGAATGAAACCACCAAGATTCTCTTAAGCACTAGGGGAAGCTTTTGTAAGACCTTCCCTTTAGCAAGAGGAACAGTTATTGGATACAGAGTCTGAACTTCAAAATCCATATGTTTAACTTCTAGTGTGTCTCAAAAGCATATCCCTGTCAATTCCATCTCTCCAATGGAAAGGCATAACTCTGTAATTTAGGAGTTCAGCCATTTGAAAGACCAAGCAACCAGGATTTATTCCGGTCCAGGTTGCTAAGGCAGTTTCTCAATTTCATAATCATTTTATCTCTATTTCTCTCTTTTCAGACCCCTTTGCCAGCTGGCATTTCTTTTTCTACTCTTCCAGTAGGCATTGCTTCGACTCAGCTTGATCCCAACAGGGGAGAGCAGCAGCCTATTTAGAACTTAAAACACATACATATTTAATGGCAGGAACCCCAGAGAACAACCTAGCAAGAGGTTGATGGTGGCACTTAGCCAGATCATCTCCAAAGCACTACTATTAGGAGAGCCTGATATGCATTTTAAAGAAATATCTAAGCCCAGCACATGTAACATGCAGATGATAGTATAAGGTAATAGGCCCTAACTCAAAATAATAAGTCTCATAACTACAGGCAATTCCAGTATTTCGTATTTGCTTCTAACGTCCTCTGAAAGGATCATATCTATGATATAATAAAACTCCCACAGACTCTAACAGGACTGGGATTTAGTGTTAAACTCTGGCTAGAATAAGGGGAAGATATTTCTTTTGCAAGTGGTCCAGGAAGTGATTATATAAAGGCGCTGATAATTCATTTGCATATAACATAACAACAGTAACGGGGGCTAAATTATCCCATCTATGCAGAAACCCTGGGTGGTCAGGATTGGCTAGTCATTATTCTCTTGTCATATAAGCAATTCAGTTTGCAGCTGCATTTCTGTCTTACAAATCCAATTCAATCAAGAGAACTGAAACATCATTAGCAAACTCACTGATTTATCCACCAGTAAAGCGCTGATACAGGCTTCTATTCCTGCTGATAATAAATTCTCTACATAGCAGTGTTTGCTCTTTCTAGGGATCTCCCATTATTCTGATGGCTACAGGTTTCTAACTTTACTGCTGGCATTTTAAAACTTGAGAATCTGTGAAGGTAGAGCCCAAAGACTGTGGGAATCACAGGAGAGAAAGTAGGACACAAGCCCAGGATGTATACCCAGTCACTATAAAGATGTGGCTACATGTAGCTGCAAGTGAAGCAGCAGCTGGTGCCTGAAGAAACTGCTAGAATAAGATCTTTTCTTTCTTTCTGAAAAATAACGTTTTTTTCTTGTTTTGCTCATCACTTCCTCTCCACATTTTCCCTAATGTGCTTGTCTCCAAAGCCTTGCTTACTTCTCTACATGTTTTTCTGGCTCTCACTTGGTTGGTTGCCATAATTGCCACCTTGCCTGGCTCTGGCTCATTTACCTATGCATCAGCCTCTGTAGTGCAAAAACTCAGCAGCTCTAAAATCCAGTGTAAAGTGTTATGTCCTGAGATGATTCCCATTTTTCCTCCTGAACATCAGTGATGCTTAATAAAGGTAATGCAGCTGTCTCAAAACCCTTTACTACCACCAGGATTTTGGACAGTCAGCTCTGAGCTCATCACACAGTCATCTCATTGCCACTTTAATACACGAAACCCGTTACATACTATTTCAAGGTCACGGCACATGCTTCAATGTCCTGTCAAAGTGGACTCCAAACAACAAAGGCCCAAGGGCTGTTAGAAGTGTTGTTGCCTTTTAGGAAAAATTTCCCAAGCTGCAGTTTCAATAACTTGTTTAACAGTACTGGGTCATTTGGTCTGCTAGGTTCATGTGATATTTGGTTTGCCTTTGGCCCTTTCATCTTTCAAACATGAAAAAGTTATTTCCCTCAAATATGGGAAGCCAGAATTAATGTTCTGGGCTCTCTGACAGCTAAGAAACACTTCAGTTTGACCTGAACTTAATTTAAAAAAAAGGCACAAAAGGTAAGAATCCAAATCTGCCTATGATAGTAGCCCATGTTTAACTTTAGCTTTAACAAGAAGTTTTATTACATTCCTCTCTTGGAATGGTATTATTTTTATACTTACTGAATATGATATCTAAGGTAACAAAAATCAGATAAGAGTCTTTAAAAACAGATCTTTATTTTAAAAATACAGGCTCTCCAATCTTTATTATGTATGCTATAAATGAAAGAAAATGATTACTAGTGTAAAATATTTGTCACTTTCACTTATGTACTTTTTCATCTCTCTTAAACTGGAGAAGGGATATATATAGAGGTGACTATTGTGTTCTTTAAAAATATTTTCATGCATCTGAAAAAGTCATTCAGTGCCTGGACCAAAAATAGGAGAAAAATGCTTATATTTAAAATAGGTATTTGGATTTTTTTTTTTTTGAATATGCAAACAAGTTTATTAGCCTGAGGAATGAGATATTAAATGAATTTTCCAAAACCAAGATTTAATATCATATTTGCTCTCATTGTTATTTTTCCAGTTCTTCTGTTGCATTCTCATATTGATTTGGCTTTTCTGGAGGGCTGTCACTCATCTGACCAGAATGGCTTGTGCTTTTTTTGTTTTCAGAATGTCACATTCCTGGCAGGTCTAATGTTTGGCTTTCTGGGAAGTCAGATGGAGGCGAAGCAGTTCCATTGTATTAGCCAACCTGAAGCCACACCTTCCTTCTAAAAGCCCCACTTCACAGAGTTGATGGAGGACTTCACATCTTATTTCCACTTCCATTATCTACCTCTGAAGAACCTGTTAGACCGTAACAGCCATCATATCTCACACATCAGCCCAAAACATCCATCCTGTGCAATCTGTGCAAACTATACTGCTGCACTGTTGGGCATGCAGAGTGGGTTATGTTGCTGCTGAGTTACTGAGTCATTCCCATCTTTTCTCCAACACATTATATTTTTGCCACAAACCACAACTCTGACTATAGCCATTTGCTAGAACTGGACTGTGCAAAGCATGAAAAGCTCTACAGAAGCAATAAAATGTAATGGGAAACAGAAAAAAAAAAAAAAATCCTAACCAGCATTTTGAAAAGTATGTTAGTAAAAAAGCTATGTTAGTAAAAAAGCTAAAGCTGGGTAGCCTATTATGAGACAATTTAACTCAACTTTATGCTATAGTTTAAATCCTAGGTACCATTCATGTTTACAGAGTAGAATCAAAACCTTCTGTAGTAAATTAAGAGCTTTTTCCCCCTCAGAAGTGAAAAAATGAGAACTAAAATCAGCTGGCTGTTATTCAACCTCCATTGTCCAACTGGATTAGGGAAAAGTATTAAAATGAGTCCTATGATTTTCTTCCCCAGCTCTTTGAGCTTGGTTTTCAGTCTGCAAAAAAAGCACCTGAGAATGTTCTTAAATGCTCTCTGTGACTGCCATCAAAGGAGTTTTCTACTTTGGAAAAAGAGTGAGAGCCTTGTCTCAAAATGTATTTTTGCCAGAAATTCTGTCTTGATTAGGCTGCCTTGAAGCAATTTCTTGGGTGGGTGCCATACTGAAGTTGTTGGATGGCAGCCATGTGTTCAACACTCTTAATATAAAGTCTATTCCCTTAATTTGCAACTCAACATAAAACTTAAGTCTATTGATATTACTGGAGGGTGGGGCTAACATACATATGTATGCAGTTATTTTCAGGATACTCCAATGAATAGGTATATAGTGACACAGAAGTTGCTCTGAAGTTGAATGCTAACATTCCTTGGGTATGTATTTTGCCCCCATCTGGTTTCTTCACTTGTAAATTATTCCACATTCAAATCCTCCCACTGGTACTAAGGAAAGTGTTAGATAATCCAAGTATTTAAGTCAGCTTCTCTCCAACCTACGTCATCCTACCCTGCAACATAACAGTAACTTATCAAAGCACTTTGGTAATTGTTTATATCCAAGCCTGCTAGACTGATCCTATCATCTTTGATCAGACTCAAGTGCATTTCTGAGCCCAAATGTGTTAGAATGAAGTGTGCAGAAGAATGCCTTCCCCGGGATCATTTTATCATGATCCTAGCAAGAGGTAAGATTTTTCTTTCCCTCCCCTAGCGGAAGGGTTGTCAGGGAGCTTCCCTTTGACATTTCCCAGGTCTATCAGGGGAGGGTGAAACCAGGTGAGCTGCATACTGAGGGAAAGTTCATACCAAAAAATATTTTTCCCTGTAACAGACATCAGTCTTCAGAGATGTTAGTTGACTCTTTTCACTCACAAGCTTTCTACTCTTTGTATAATGCTTAACTGAGAGCAGCAGTCCTCTTTCAGACCTCACATCAACTCCTAGGTTTTCTACATGGCATGCATAGAGTTTAAAGGCACAGAATCAAGTATGGGAATCCAGAATGGAAAGGAATGTGGTTCATATTACTGTTCTCTTCCCTCCAGTCTCCCTCCAGACCCATGTCTTTCATGGATGCTCACAGGATAGCCATATACATAAATATTGGGTGGGCAAGATACATCACGCAGAGCTGAGTGAAAGATTATTCTTCAGGTGCTAGACATCTGAACATTAATCCTTCATTTCCAATAGTATCTTCTGAAGTATTTTTTGTATATACTTAAAATCACAAAGTGACATTGGTTATTCCACAAGTGACTCAGGATATATGAGAGAGAGATAAGTCTGTCTTTTAACACTGAAGATGTATTTAGTACTCTGTAATTAACAACAAAATGATAATCACTAATTTTCAGATAAAATTAACTATGGTTCATTGGGTAAAATTATGCATTCTGCTGAATATATAATTATATCTATTCTAAAGCAATCACCGTTCATATTTACATATTGAGAAATCATTGCTGGAAATATGACCTACTTGGTAATAAGACACCGTTTTGATTTTGAAGAGTATTTATTGTATATGCTATTGTACCTGAATGTTAAATACCAGAGGGAGTATCTACATGCTAGTTAAATTATCAAACTACTTTTCATTTTTTATCTCTTCCTTTTCTCCATTTTTCTCTGGACTATGTAATCCTGATGATATTAACAGTTTAGTTCAGCATTTTGCTGGATGAACTTTACAAACAGCTCTGTGCACTGAACACGAAGAAGGGGTTTTTGGTAGCAGTAGTTGGAGTCTAAAGGAGAGCAGCTTCACATAGAAGGTGCAAAAGACATAGGAGAGCATGAGTCACTCTTCTTAATCTACACTGAGATGCTGAATTCAAAATATGAGAAAGGTCACTGCTTCCTTGCACACAGATGACAGTGCAAAGTGATCCAACTGTCATCTTATTTCCTTTTAACATCCATGGTCTCTGTAACGCCACTTTGAACAGATCACATGGGAGAGAAAATCCCCAGCTTGTCCTTGACTGTATGTGGAATCCTAGAAGTTCAAGATAGAGAGGACTGACATACCCCATTGAGAAAGGTCACAAAGAATACTCACTACAACTAAAAATGTGATTTTATCGCTTCTGGTTCCCTTAAACCTAAAATAGGCTTATGTTTAACATTGAAAGGAAGGCCGTTTTATGAGGCTTTGATTTTATAAGGTTTTGGAGATTCACAGGATTTTTGTAAAATCAAGTGTAGGAGTGGAACCCTACATATTCATTCTAATCCTCTGGAAATTGAAAATGACTGCTACCCATTGGCACTGCTTGTGTATTACTTAGAAGTAATATTCAGCATTAACCATAAACTTCACTACTAGTACAGGGAGCCATGGGAATGGGCTCACATACAGTCAACAGTAGACCACTATGTGAACTCAGAATCCACAAAAGCAGACATCCCACTAGAATACTTTCATATGAAACCACTCTCTTTATTGTAACAAAATGTTTAGTCAAAGCTAAAATATTCAGTGGAAACATACTGACTGATTCTGTTCTTAATTGGAAAAGTTTCTGTATCCAGGACAATCTGTCTAGTTACACAGCCTGAGAAAGAAACTAGGAGTGGAAAATGGAGACAAGAAAACAGCTGCAGATACCACACAGTTCCTTCTGGCTCTGAACAGGTGAGGCCACAAAAGAAAACAGAGATTCATTTTAGAGCTAGGATATTCTCCAGAGAAGTGGAGACACAGATGGAACCTGGTATCGTAAAACAAAAAATGAAGAATTAGTACAATCAGCCTTCATTTGCTCTGGAAATCTGTTTCACTACTGACTGCTGGATATGGAGAAATTTGGAGCTTCAGACCGATACTGTGCCCTCAATTACAACTGTTGAGATACTCCCTTTCCATCTTACCTCTTCCTGACTGAGCTGGATACTGAACTTGAGCTTCAGTTTTCTTCCACAAATCAAATGGCCTCTTCAAAACATCTCCAGGGAAGAACATGCTGCTCCAGACTGGGTTAGGGAATACACCAAGCATATTTCTACGAAGAGTGGAAGTGTTTCTTTATATGCCTGGTATCACTGCACTAGTATTATAGTAACACTACTTGCACAGAAGTGTTTACAGGCTCTTACCCAAGCTACAGAAAGACTTCAAGTACCTAGAGTAGATAATAAATTACATCAATCAATACAGATTTCTGACCTTCACTTTCTCTTTTATAGACCAAATCTGCAGTTACACCAGGTTATTTTTATAATCCCTTGATGCCAAGATTGTCTGGACTAATCTGACCTCTAGTGTAATTTACAGCAGCCTTTAGCACCTTATTTTATTTACTTTATGACTTTATTTTTTTACTTTAGCACTTCATTGCTACCAACTATAGCATCCAAGGTGTCATTTAACCTCTGAGATTTGTTGAAATGCTGCACATTCCAGACTTTCTTTCCTCTCCATAATGTACTAGATAAAAGAGAAAGAGCATGGGCCAGAATCCAGTGCTCAGTCTCTGTCTATCAGTGCAACTAGCAAAGTACTTGTTCCTACAAATATTTTAGTCCTGAAATTAAATCCGTAAGTTTCTATTCCTTGTAGAAATTCCAGCTAAATTCCTGCCTTCTTGACCTTATTTGAGTATTGTAATTTACTTTTGCTCAAGGAATCAAAAGTTAACATCAGCACCATTAACTTCTCTCTTTACTTGTCGGAGACTCAGTATGTCTGTGACTGGAAATCCCCATTGACTGCTGAGCCATAACCGATATTTGGACAGCTGTTCTTTGCTTTGCTCTTCAAAGAGAAAAAGAGTCCAACATTTCTGAGGATGACAAAAAGCTAATACAGAAGAGTCATCTTATTGCATATTGCATATGCACAATTCCCTGGGCACTACCATAAGAAGGTCTACCCCATAGCTTGATGCAAGTATGTAAACCCAATCCAGGCAACGCTGACTGTGTTGATTAACCTTCCTTGCACCGCTAGTGCCACTGATTTTAACGATGCAAAGTTATGCAGAGATACAAGCATGGTCAGAATCAGGCCTTTTTCAGCTGTTCCTAACATTAATCAAACAGTATGTTGCAAGTGCTTCGCAGAATGAAAAATTAACTAAAGAATTTGTTTTTAAAAATAAAATCTAAAATGAGTGTATACTGTCACCAATACGTAGTAAAAACACAGCAGGATGCTCTTACCATTTGACTTCAGCTTCCTCCGTATTTAAGTGCTATTTAGTGCCACTCTAGTTAAGGTTCATGTGCTATTTCCATAATTAATGTCATTTTTCAAAGATGTAGTGCTCAGCTACTTTAATTCCCAGTGGGTACTGGAAGCAGCTTGCTAGTGATCAGAGTTGGTGTGAATTTTTCTCCTATCTTTATAACATGGCATACTCAATCAATCCACTTAGTACCTCTTAGAGAAAAACTATTTACTCCCTGATCCTGAAATACTTATATGGTATTGGGCCTGTAGTTCTTGCTGGAAAAACAGATATGCCTCTTAATGAACGCAAAAGCATCAGAGGCTGAAACTTTTTTTTTTTTTAATAGAAAACAAACCATAGCTTTAACATTGCAACTTTATACGTGTGCACAAACACAGAATTCTTCAGGAGCAGGAGTCTCAAATTACAAAGTATGAACTAAATTCCCTGAAAAAAAGCATTCAGATTTTTGCCTTCCCTTTGCCTTCATGTTATATTAATATATGTTCCTAAGCAATCCATCTCATTTAGAGGGGAATAATTGGTTACATAATTTAACAGATCAATTTGCTAATAATCATGGCAGAAAATGAAATACATCTTTATAGTGAACATAAATAACAAAAAATAAAGATACTGTTATGACAAAGGCAAAGGAACTACATGCCAACTACCCAATTAACCTAAGTTAGTGCAATCTGATTGATATTAATGGCAGTGGATCCATTTATTCTGACGAAGAGTTGGCCTGTCTTGCGCAGTCAATTCACTCGAACGTTAAAAGTCCAACTCGGAAAAGCAACTAAACTGAAAAGGAAGTCTGACTTTGCCACACTCCACTCCATACCTATCGTCTCTGTAAAGACTTTTAAACTTATACAGCCCAACTATGTTTGTCTCGGATATAGCTAGATAAAGAAGGGGTTTACTGGTAAAGCGGCCAGAGGAGAAGCCACCCAAGCGCCCCTGCATCACTTGGCCTATTAATTGGGGCTCCCCTTCACTATCTTTCCCAAGAGCTAAGATACGTTTCTTAGAGTGTTTAAAGAAAAACAAAAAGTCACTGCAAGCCCAAGGCCGTGTAGCTGGGACGTAGTTCAGGTGGCAGCAACAACAATGCTGGGTAACGTCGCCAGGGCATGTGTTCAGAAGAGACTGCAGGAATCAGAAACAAGTCTCTGTGGAACGTGAATAGGGATAATTATGAAGTAATTTATGTTTAGACACATAGTACCCCCACCATTGTAACAGAGCAATGTTAAGCGGACGCCTCTGAAACTCAGGGGTGCCCTTAGCCCCGTTTTGTAGACAAGCACCTCAAACATGAACACGGCCTGTGTTGGAAGGGGCAGCGCCTGCTGCCTCGCCGCCAGGGCGTCACCTCGGAAGGCCCCGTGCTGGAAGACCTGCCAGGATGAACCCGTAAAATACCGGGAGGACAAGAAACACCCCAACTTTAGGAGGTGGCAGGCGCCCAAGCAGAAAGCCCGAGTTCCTGGGACGCCCCAGCAGCGGGAGCCGAGAGGCCTAAGCGCCGCTTAGCTGAAGGCGCAGAGCTCAGAGCCGGCGGTTTTGGAGGGAAAACGGGTTTGCGGCGATGCGGTGCGGGGCCGGGCCGCGGGGGACCGCCGCTCGCCGCCACGCCGCGGGGCGGCGCGCTGCCGCCCTGCCCCGGCGGCACCGCACTCCCCCGGCCCGGCCCGGCGCAGGCAGGCGGGGACGTCGCCGCTCCCCGCCCCCCGCCGCCGCGCCGCAGCCGCCCCAGGCGAGCGGAGCCCGGCAGTGTGCGAGCTGCGGTCGCTGCCCTGCGCCGCGCCTCCCGCCCGGCCCAGCCCAGCCCAGCCCAGCCCAGCGAGCCGCAGCCCCGCTCCCCCTGCGCGGCTCGGGCGACCAGAGCGAGCCATGGGTAAGCGAGCCGGGCTTCGGGGGCAGGTGCGGGGCCGGACTGCCCTCGGCGGGGCGGGCGGCGACGGGGGGGCTTCAGCCTGTTGAGCGCTGCGGAGCGGGGCCGCGGGTGTCTCTGTCTCCCCCTGCCCTTTCCCGGCGGCGGGCGGGCACTGCTGCCCCGGGAAGCCTCGAGGGAGGCGGCGTGCGGCAAACACCGGCGCTGGAGGTGTCTGTGTGTATGACCGTCCCGGGCAGAACCGGCGCGGCCATCAGAAAGCGGAGGGAGACCTCTCTAATCCACTCCAGCTGCAGAGCCTTTTCTTAATAAAGGGGGGGGGGGGGGGAGAGGAAAAATAGTGGAGCTCTAGTTTCTTGGACGCGGTTGTATGAAACCAGCCCGGTGTGGGTTTTTTTTTAATTATTATTATTTTTTCTCCTCCGCGCCCTGCCGAAGTGGGGGCAGCCGCGCAGGCAGCCCGGGGCGGCCGCTCCGCGGGCTCGGGGAGGCGGCGGCGCGCGCGGCCGCCGCGCGTGGGCGCCCCGGGGTGCTACGCAGGCGCGCGTGGGGCCTGGCCCCCGGGTTAGGGGTGTCCTCTTACCCCTCGTGCACGGCCTGGGCTGCCCACCCGCTGTAGTGGAGTTCCTTTTTTGCCCCGAGGTGCGTAGGGGATTAGGGCGAAGAAGGATAAGCTCGGGGGACGTGGATATGTTTTTGTAATACTACGTGAAATGTTTTATATACCTGCGATGCCGTGCGTGATGCACTTCTGCTTAACCATCAGGAAATCCTATGGGCTTTTAGGGTAGCCTTGTTAAACAGTTTTCGGTCTTGTGGCTCAGGCTCTGTGCTGTTATCTGTGAAGGGAGTTGGGCATCAGTAAAAAGTGATGGCTTCTGTTTTCTAACTTATGGGGAAGATACTACTTACATAAGTGAGTTAACATGAGCAGAAGTGGGGCCCAAGATAGGGTTTTGTCATGCACATGGGTCACTCAGTAGTCAGTGCACACATTCGGCGCTCACATCCTTTCATAACAGGCCTTTTTAGTGCACGCTGTTTCCTGCAAGCTCTCTCTTCAGCCAACAATAGACCCAAATGAATTAAGCAGTAATGAAAGTTATAAAGTTTCAAATGAATGATAGAAAAATACAGCTGTATCTTTGGTCCAGTTTGCCAGTGGCATTATATTATTGCTTAGAGGCTGCAGTTGCTGAAGCAGAACTACCAGTGTGTGTCCATGTGTTAAAATGCACATTCTCATGCTGGCACTGTCTCTGGTTTTAATTAGGGGGAAAAAAAATTAATTGCAAAGCCAAAGCCAAAGGAAGCTGACAATTCCTATGGTTGTTACTTTGTTAAATTAATTCGCATCACCTAACTTCTTAATTTCTAAATGCTTATTAACTGGTTTGTTCCCTAGCCTGGTGAAGATCAGACTACTGTAGTATTATGGTCCTTTTAACAACCCTTTCTAAGTTTGAAAAACCCTTTAAATAAATGTTAAAGCACTGATTCTTACTGACTCTTCAACTCTGAAAGCTGAAGTACACAAATCAGCTATGTTATCTCTACCAAAAAGCTTTTTTTTCCCCCATGTGTATTCTGATACTCACTTTTTTGGACTGTTTTCACTATGTATATTTTTAAATTTGATATTAAATGAAACTGTAATGTTGATAGCCTCTCATATCCTTTTAATGCACACTTTTACTTTGTAATCATGCATTGATGTCAAGTAAATCTTGGAAAGGGGATGAAAGAGAGAGAATGAAAAATGCATTTTTTCCAAGTTCCTCATTAAGAAAAGAGTATCCAATGTATTCACTGGATTACATCTTATTTTGGGCAGGGGGGAATAAAATGTATTAGGTAGTAATTCATGTGCAATCATTCCTAAGTGTCTTTACTGTTAGTTCTGTGAAATTGACTTTTCCCTCGGTAAATTAAATTGCATGGGATTTGAAATCTAAAAGCTGTTTTAAATCTTTGTAAATAATTTATCTTGTGAAGAAGCAAATCTGTATTTTAGTACTAAAATCTTAGGAAAATATTAGTATTAGTCTTGTAAGTTGTGGGTCTGCAACAATGTATAATATGTATGTTTTACGTCCCTATAGAATGTATTGTCCTAAAGGTAACGGTTGAGGAAAAGTTGAGGGGAGTGGAGAGAAGAAAACATTTCTTGAATGTTTTGCTAATAATAATTGCACTAAGCTCCAAATTCTGCCTACTTCTTTTCTTCCAACTGTTCTTAGATTATCTAGTTATGCCTGACTAGGTAACTGTGGTGTAATCAATCAGGAGAGGAGATTTCTAATGCAGTTTCAAATTAAATACTTAAAAAAAGTCACAAAAAAGAAGTCTTTGTCAGCTGGTGAAATAGTCCTTCATGAATGCAACATTTTGTTTATGCTATTACATAACTGTTGCCTTGGCGTTATGTAGGCTGAGGCTAATTTGACTATCTAACCAGGATTTGTTTGGACCTTCAGCGCTGTACCAAGCTTGCTGATCCAGTTGCAAAGATATATTTGACTGTTTCTAATTAGGACCATTTGAATAGTCCTTACTCATACAAAACTTTTGTGGAAGATTGGCCCACTGAGACTGATATTTTTTTTTCTTTTTTTTTTCTCAGCTGAGAGTCCCTCACTGCCATTGATTTCATTAGGCTTTTGGCTCACTCAGCATTTCTGAAAGTCGGGCCCATTGTGTTTAACAACATTTATGGTTTACATCGGCCGTAGAGTTGTCAGTAATAACCAGCCTAATGCTTTGTGCATCTTGTGGGAGAAGAACCAGCCATTAGTGTCTTACATTGCAGCACAAACTTTTCCAAATCTTGGTTTGGGGGAGAGGCTTATTTTACAAAATTAACAAAAAATGCAAAACATTTTTGCCCCCTAAAAATTACAAAAGCACTACATAAATAACATAGTATAATTTATTGGGAACTGTATGTTTTCATAATTTTATATCATTTCCTCTTTTTGCTCTCCCAAAAAGTTGCTTTCAAATAAGAAAAGACGTTGGAGTGGAGTACGTATGTGTTCTCCTCAGTATCTTAAAAAAGAAAAGAAAAGAAAAGAAAAAGCATAATACAATGTCTATGAGCAGGGGACCAAATAGAAGCCTGTCTTCATATGTACTTATGTACTGTCTCTTTGCAATTCCTGTGTAGTAGTACTTGCTCCCTAGCAGAGCCCCCCCAAACCCACAAGAGCTCCCAGGGGCTTTTCCCTGTAACAATCCTGGGCCATCTTCTGCCCGTGAGACCTTCTACAGTGCATCCTGCTTCCCCAAAATTAATTGCTCCTGCATTGCCCTGAGCTTTTTCCTATGTCTTCAGTGTGGACCATCCCTTTCCCGTAGGCAGCAGCTCCAAGAGTTCTACTTTATGTAGTTCTACCACACATAGAAAAGGTCCTTGTTTTTATGTAAAATGTGTTCAAATTAGGTTCAAATATTCCCTAAACCATGCTTTCTTCTTATAAACAGTTGGGGGCAAATCCTGAAAGACAATCTCTTTCTTCCTATTCAGCTGTACACTTTGTCCAGGCAGGATTTGAGATCTTTTGTGTGTCACAGTAATAGTAAAATCTGAATAGTATCGGTCATTAAGGGTGACTAGATTTCAATTGCAGAATCCTGTAGTCCAATTTCTGTTAAATCTTGCATCTCTTAAATATATTGAACCTTGATCTTAAAAAAAACCCAAAAACCAAAAAAACCCCTAGTATTTAGTTTATCTTCTCTGAAAACTTATCAAGTATGAAATTGTATATTGCCCTTCTTCCTCAATTTCCATAACACCTGGTCAGGCTATTAAAAAGTATTTAATTTTGCCTTCTTACTGTAATCTTTCTTGTCTGAAAAGATGCTGGAGAAGAAACCGTTGTGCATTTCAGATATATCCCAGTATTCTACACAATTTGTAGTTTCACCGTGTTTACAGATTCTCTCTCTTGCTCTCCGTATAAGTGTGGTTCAGTAATGTAGGAAATCTGTTTTTGCCTGTATGAATTATGATATGTCTGATAGATCTTCAGATGTTATGTTTCAGGAAAACATACTGGATTATAGATTTGATCCCCTGGAGAGCTGAACTGTGGCAGTGTTTGATTATCTGTCTTTCTGAGTGTCTCTGGAACCTCTTAAACCAGTTGAAATATGCATGTAACTTTTAATGTTTTAAGCACTTTAAGTATTAAATTATTTTTCTTAAACAGGATACCTTTAATCTAATTTGCTTCTGTATGTTGTTATTCCAGCAGTCATCATATTGCAAATATCATTTTTAAGCGGTGTTTTTTTCATATCTTTTGTTTTTCAAGATTATTGCTATCTAAAGTCACAACTCTTTGAAAGTAGTCTGAAGTACCTTTCAAGATAAAGTTACATAAATTGAAAATAAAACCAGAGGAGCCCATTTCTTGGTATGTCTTGCATTTCTAGTGCAGTGGCATGGTGTTATCTGTGTTTGATGGACATCTTCGTAGTGAGGATTTTGTTTTTCCTGAGATGAACTATTGGCCCAGCCATATGTGGACTGACTGTGCATAATGTACTGTAACTGATGGCCTTTGGATGTAAATGTTGTCTTTCCAGAAGTCTCAGAGCATTGTATCCAGTGCCATTTAACTAAGGGTAGCTTACAGAAATGTCTTGAAAAGTTTGCAGAGCAAGCTACTGTGGCTTGCTGAATTACTACACTCCCTGCTGTATCTGTTCTTCCCACTGAAATCTCAGGGTTTCTCTAGTCTTCTTTTGTCCTCCGCTTTCACACACCAACTGCAGGTGCTGCTCACTGCTCCTCAGACACACACGCACCTGATCCCTGAGGCTGCATCAGTAGTTCCTCCCCTCACACCTGCCCAGGGTGACTCTCCAGCAGCTCTGCGTGCGACAGCCCCTGGCTCTCCTCAGGTGTCCCCTTGCTGGGAGCCGAAGCCTTTGCACCTGCCTGTGGGAGGCGTCTTTTGGTGAGTCGCTTGGGTTGATCTGCAGAATCTTTGAACCCTTTTGTGGTACCGCAGTGTTAATGCTGCAAAGAGCATATGTGTTTGCTTAAAGTAACTAGAGATGAAGAGGCTGGGATAGAAATGGGGGAAGCATAGCTATGCCATCTTTCCACTCCTATCTCTGCATTACTTTTCCTCTCTACATTCCAGTGAGGAAGATTAGAGGGAGACAAATGTGAATTGACTGTAGCATGCAGAGTAGGGCAGCTCAGAAGTGCTTCTCCTTCAGAGGGGGTTGGGAGAATAGAGAAGTCTAATGTAAAATGTTCTTCTAATGTGCATGCTGTTTGCCCCCAAAGCACGGGGCGAAGGCTCGCTCTTGCTGGAGCTCGCAGCATTTTGCCAGGGTGCCAGTCTGGCAACGTGCATGGTTGGGCGTTCTGCAGAATTCATGTCAAAGTGCTCGTAGCCTTGTCGGTTTGAGCCTGTCTGAGAAATCAAAATCCCTTCTGTTCTGGTGATTCGTTTCTTAAAATCCATTTTGATATAGGGGGAAGAGTGAGGAGAGCTGAAACAAATGAGTTGGCGTTTGATTTGTGGTAAGCAAATGTAGAGAGAGATAGTTTAATCTTCATGTGACAGTAAGGTACTTCAATGTTGTTGCTATTTGTGTTAAATTATTGGGTCTCAGCTGAGTCTGCTTGGCTCTGTACAAATTTAGGAGCTTGATTTAGGAAAATTACTATGTGAATACCCGAAATGGGCAAAAGACAAAATAGAGACGTGGAGTGGTGAGGTGGCTTCTTCCAGGTTATATGCTAAGTTAGTGACAGTAACTAGGAATGGAATTCAGATTTCCTGAATCTCTCCCAGCATTTCTTCTGTGGTTAGGCATGAACTTCTGGTAGCTGGGACGTCAAGGCAGCTGTACTCTTCAGAATTCCCTGTTACCTGTCTCATATCGACGTAGCAGAGAACAGTGGGGTATGAGAGGAGTTTGACCATTCAGTGTAACACATAGATGGCATCATATGTACCATTTGGTCCTCACTGTTTTGTTGCTTTCTTCTTCGGCTCTCCCTTGGTGCTTTGGCAGTCTTCCTCTCCATAATTACTTGTCTCTAGGATTTTAGGCTCAGAAGCCTGCTTATGGAGTTGCGGTTTTGGGAAGAGTTTACAAGCAAGAAACGGAAATGCAGAAAACTTTGAGAATTCAGTATCTTTTGTTCTTCATGGTTTTTGAGCTGTTTGGCTAGCAGCAATTTCAAAGTGTGAGCACAACTTATGTTTCATTAATAGAAGGATGTTTCTGAAAGAGTTACTGGGTGATATAAAATGCAGTGCTTTGCTATTCATCATTTTTCTGTGTGTTTTATGCTTTGACACTTGAATGCATGTGACATATGAAAATTTTAGCCTAAAGTAATGCCTACAGAAACAGATTTTGGGAATGTGTGTCTACTCAGTGCTTAGGGTTTCTCATCTGGGGAAAGAACTTTGAAAATGAGTGTAATCCAAAGATAGTGGAAACTTGGGTCATGAAGAAAACTGGACTTCATGAAGTTGTAAATTGATCTGGAGTATCCAGCTTAAGAGAGCTTTTATAGGGTTTTTTTTTGGGGGGGGGGGGGATTAAATGTTTTATTAGGAGCATCAGGAAACTGTTGCATATTGCAGCCTAAAACTCTGCCTTTATGTATATTCCTTCAATGCCAAGGAAAATATATGAATTGCCCAGGTCTAAACCATATAGAAATTGTAGCTAGTAGAATCGCACCGATGGTAAACAGGACAAAATTTGCTCCTATATTACTGTTAGTGACTTATGAATAAGAAGGCAGCTAGCTTGCACTTCAGATGCTGGTTGGTGGACTGGCAATTAGAAAGAACACGTTGTGTTAAGAGTACAGCTGATCTGGAGTCCATGGAGATCCAAGAAACACAGAGTAAATGATGGGAGTCCAGTCAGAGAAGGGTTACGTTTAGTAATGTACATTTAATGTACATCTAAATTACATTTCTTAAATATTTGAAACATCTATTTGGGCTTATTAGTGTTTTTGCAGAGCCAGAGCTGTGGAGCCTGCTGCTGATGGCTACCCAGAGAGGAAAGTGACTTTCTCATGCTGGCAGCAAGTGAAGTCTGATTTGGACTCTCCTATATCTCTGTTTTTTGCTTTACCTTTTAATCTACATTTTTGTCAATTTGTGCTCTAGAAAATTCTTTGAGGCTTTTAAATTCTAATCCTGAGACATGCCAAGGGCTGGATAGATGTGAAGGTCAGTTGCGTGCCATCTCCTATCTGTGCCCTTTTTGAGGAGGCTAGTTGGAGATTTGACGTTGAAACATAGTATCTCTTCAAGAGAGATTTTGCACTGATATTTTAAACTCTGGGTTTATTTCTTTTTTGCTTTCCTGTGCAACACAAGTATTTTGTGACATAAGAGAATACTTTCAGCAACTTAAGATGTCTTTTTAAAGCTGTTTAGATTTTAGGAACTTCTGTTAGGATTTGCTGGAATGAAGTCCTCAACTCATATGATACCTACAAAACTAGTGCAAGTCTGAACTAGTGCAGATTTCTGAGTGGATCTTAACTACTTTTCCTAATTTTTCTATTAAATTGATTACTTCCTTATTTTTGTATTAAACTCATTTTAATTTTCTTCTTTTGTTGAAGAAAAAAGACTGTTAGAAGGTTTGCTGTTTGCTGTATAAACTTCTGCTTTTGTTACCAGAACTGCATCGACATAAATGTCATGCACTTTCCTCAAACAAAAGTGTAAAATGAGACGTATTTGTTAGGAACACAGCTGAAAATGTTTGCCACATGGAACTTCCCTTGTGGGAAATTGAATATTCCTCTTGAGCTGCTCAAGCATGTATTACAAAGAAGTCAAGAGTAAAGAGAGATGACTAGTGGAAGAATTTGAAGCTGAGAGCTTTTGGTGCAAGCACAGGGGTCTACTCCAGCATATCTGTCAGGAGCTCACGGCTTGCAAGGTATACTAAACAATGGTACTTCGTATAACATCTGCTTAGACTCTATGAAGGGTGCTGGTACAAAAGCCAGGGCTCTTGAATTCCCTGAGATATTTGTCATTCAATGTCAGGGAGATGTAACGATCTATTACACAATCTATCGCCTGCTGCCCAACCAATAAAATTATGAGGTACTAAAGCTGATAAATGCTTCATTAAACCAGAATTTTATGTAAGCAAATACACAAATGTAATGCAGAGAGGGCTTTGCTTGCCATATGCTAGACTAATTATTTTTCTAATGCAGTGTCTTCACTTCATAGATGCTTCCCCTGCTCCATGCTGAAATTAAAGTGGCAATTTCTCATGCTCCGTAATTGTCTGGTGAAAATCCCACATGTCAATTAATACCTATAAACTTAAAGAAACAACGATGTGGAATGAAAACTTGCCAGTTCAGTCATCTTGCTTTTTATAGCCTTTTATTTTTAGTTTCTCCCTTAAATGATTTTTAAACTTTTTGAAAATACCTCTTTTTTTCCGCTCAGACTTGAGCTATGAGATGCATATACTGGATATCTAATCTTTAACCAATCCTCAAATTCTGCTTTGCTGCTTTTTATCTTATCTGCCACTAATATGCTTGCAAAATCATGATGGAGGCATCATCCTAGTCTACCACATATTGAATTCTTCTTATTCTTCAGTGGAAATATAAGAGGGGTAGAAAAGAATCAAGAAGGGATAAAGGCTCTTGGAAACTGTAATATCTTAAAGTAGCTTTGACAGACTGAAAGCAAGTATTTTGGGAGCGTGTGGAACTGAAAGAAAACCCAAATGAGGTAGCAGCTTTAGTCAAGACTTGACTTGTTGCTTTAATTAGTCTGTGGATTTCATTAACATGAATTAAACGTGTTAATTACTGTCTATCGATTCTTTTCTGTTCTTATAAGAATATACTAAGAAAAAACTCAGGAAAATACCGGTATAGTTACAGCCACCACTATCTACTTCTTCCCGTTCTGAAATGCATTTAGTTGCTAAAACATTTTTGTTTTATACTTGATACTGAAGCTCATCTACCCTCTTAGAAAGAATTCTATTCAAATGGGTTAGAGAATTATGAATATTCTTTCTTTTTGACAAGGTTGTCATAGTTTAACTGAGGGATGAGAATGGAAATATACCTGCTTTTCTTTATTAAAAAAAAATGCTATTTGGAAATGTGATATTTCTGTTTATTGATTCTTCCTCTAACATGCTAAAGGAGTCCCTGTGCAGAACTCCTGAGCAAAGTCTTATGCAGACTTCATAAGAAGATGCAAAAAGGGAGCAGTAGTTATTATGGTCAGCCAAAATGCGAGTTCCTACCCTGAAGCATTCATTCCTGTTTCCGATGGTATAATGCAGGTTTATAGATTCAAAAATGCCATCATGCCTGCTTAAGTTCTCCTCTACTATAATCCTTCTTAAAATACTTGATCCTTAACCCTTTGTTTTTTAGGGATGAGGATGAGAAGGTCGGTAGGAGGAAAACATGCCTTTTTCTCTTTCGTATGTGTTTGTGAGTGTGACAGCTATGCCCACTTTCCACATGGTCAGTAGTCTGTCATCATCTCTGTGTGTGAAATGTCCCATATGTTAGGTCATGTACATAGTAAATAAAATAAGTGTTTTATATTGCCTTACTTGGAAAATATGTCATATTTTTCATTGCATATGCTTCAGTGCTCCAGCATTTGTGTTCTGCATTTACATCAGGTTATTAAATCTCTGTAGAAAAAGTACTTAATGGTTACTGAAGAAAATGCTGGGATATCTGTTATAAAAATTCCACTTTTGTAGTTTCCCTTTGTTGTTTATATGCCAGCTCCCTAAGAAAACACCTTATAATCACAACAGTAACGTCAGAGAATAAATCTTATTTAATATATTATTCCGACACTGAGGTAAGACCTTATCCTGTAATTTCATGTACACAGGTGGTTATATTTGTTTGAATGGGATTTGTGTTTGACTGTGATTTCAGCAAGGGTTAACTCTGATTTGAATTCTGTCAGTACTTATCCGTTCTGCTGTTTGACTAAGGTATGGATGGTAAACTTTTTTCTACAACAACCTCTTCCCTCTACACTTGCCTCACCCAAGTTTAAACATAGGACAGAAATGACACACTGGAATCACTATTTTAGGGGGCCCTGGAGCCTTATCTGACTGAACTGTGCTGACCTGGGTCCTTCAACACGTTCTGTTTCAAGAAAGGAGAACTCCAGAATTTAACAGTCTTTTAATACTATGGTATTAAAATTGTAATTTAAATTGTATTAAAATACAAATAGTATAATACTAATTGTATTAAAATATTAATAATATTTTACTAATATTTAACACTGCCATTTTAATAGCATTTCCTTTGTGTCAGGCTAAATTACTGACGTCACAACGGTATCCCAGAACTGAATTCATTCTGAACTGTCTTGACTGTAGTCCAAGAGACAGTCAGGATTTAGCTTCTGGGCACTCAGATGACTTCCATAGTCAAAAACGGACTTGCAGCTAGAGCCTTCACTTTTCGATGGCAGACATGGTTGGAGCTGTGATGTTTATAGCCTTCAGGCTTGACAGCTGCCATGTGCTTCCGTTTGTCTCAAAGAGGACGGCTGGGAAGAGCACCCAAGTGATAGTCTGTATCCCAGACATCCATGAACACTCAACTTATTGTGCTGGTGCTTCCAGCCAGGACATACTGGCAATTAATTGAAAATCCTTCCTCTAGGTCATCAAGGCTTTTAAGGAGCTTTTACTCTTATTATATCAGAAACCACCTTCTTCCCTTGACTATGACCTGCCAGGATAGCTGGGTTCCTCTTAGCCTCTGAACTTAATGATAACAAACATGAAGCTTGAGAGAAGGAGCAGTATTGCAGCCCTTCTTAGCTGTGCACCTGCTCCTAGTGTCCCTTGTGTCAGAGACCAGCATGACCAGGGGTCTTTGTGGCTGCAGAACAAAACATAAGACATGATGTGGGCATCTGTTATCCTTCCTGCACTAGGTTTTTGAGGATGGTGCTTGTATATCCTGTCTCAGCCTAGTGTGAAATAGGGTAAGCTTGGTTTTTATGGTGTCTGGATTTTACCATTTATCACCAAGATACAATGGAAAATTTTTTTCAGACATAGCTACAACACTGCGTAAACCATCCTCCTTGTGCTTGCATATACTACTTACTTCATTTATAAAAAGCCCTGTGGAGTTGGTAGCTTTGCGTATGAAGGTAATCAGAACGCCCTTATAACCAGTAGGCCAAAAATTACTCAGTGCGAATGTCTAATGCTGTTCCGCCTAGGCTGTATAGCTTCTTTACTATCACAGTTCATATAGTAACCCTAAACTTGCCTCTGTTCACATGCCCTTGAATTGGCTATTGTCTTGATCTCTCATACATTAGCATGCAGACCTTTTCATTCCAGCTTTGTTTCACGTTTGAGAGTTCGCTCAGTGTCCTGCAACTCTCTTCATGAAGCTGTGTGTGGGCTTACCTGTAGCATATATGGTAGGAGTTTTCACTACGAAACACTGACCTTTCAAAATGTTAGTCCTGGCAGCTGTTTCCCTGCGGAGACATGGGGAAGCAGGCAGTGCTGCACTGCCAGCAAGGTTTACCACTGTCTTTTGTTTCCCTCATAGCTATGGTGACCCTTAATGTGAGACCAGGAATGTACAAACTGGAGATAATTTAAGGAAATGTGTAGCACTGCATACTGATTAATTCAGGTCATAATACTCGTAGGATAAGTACAGCAGCTTCCTGCCTCCCAAGTGGTTTCTGTGTTGCTGTTGTGAACCCCTTTGACTTATGCCGAGGAAAAAAAACGCATAGTAATTAAAATTAATCTGAACTGCTTTAGAGGAGCCTGATTTGAATTAGGGCATGATTATTAACTGTATAAGTATTTTGCTTTGTTCATTCTTTCCTTTTCCTCCCCTTCCACACACACACACACACACACACACACACTCTCTCTCTCTCTCTCTCTCTCTCTCTCTCTCTCTCTCTCTCTCTCTCTCTCTCTCTCTCTCTCTCTCTCTCTCCAGTAGCTCAGTAACATCCACTGGGTTAATATCTGTTTAGATGCTGGCTGAAGCCACTCATCTTTGCAGGGAAAATAAGGGCTTAGCTGACATGTAGAACAAGGACTCTGTCAGAGGCGTGGTGCCAACCACAAAGCTTGCTGATGCTGCCACTCTCCAGTCTTAGCCCACCCACAGAAAGCCAGGACTATGGGAGCAGAAAAAGAGAGATGAAAAGGTAATTTTATTGCGTACATAACTGTACTGAATATTGTTCTTGCTGCAGTCATCTGAAGTATTTAACTGACAAAATAAGTCTGCCTGGAGTATCATGTTAAAGTTCTCTGGGCTCTAATGACATTGCCTTTTGTATGCCCACATGGGAACTCCAGGAAAAAGCAAGAGTGAGTTTTTCACTAAAAGACCATTTGTGTTCAATAACTCAGTGCAAGGAAATTTTACAGAGAGTGTTTTAATCTCAAAGCATGGAAACTGTTCGTTTGAATGTTCAGAGTCCCTACATTATGGCTTTCTTTCACATGAACTATAAGATGCGCCCATGTTTTCTTTATATATAGATGACACCATTTAAAAAGTATGCTCAAGCTTGTTTTTGTAAGGATGGTAAACTATGAACATGGGTTTTCATCATTAAAGTTTTTTTTTAAACAACAAGGATTTTGAATCAGATTGTCTTGTCACAATTAGCAAGTTAGGTTTCAATTAGCAAAATATGTATCAAAATTTGTCATGTTAAAGTTGCTATTTGTTCTTCAAGGCATTTTTTAGACAAGATGCACTAGAAGCTACTTTTTTTAAAAAAAAAAAAAAAGTTCTTTTCCAGTACAGTGCCTGGATGCCCTGAGCCAATTTGTTTTGTTTTGCTGGTGTGGTAAGGCCCTCCATATGTGTGACCTCTGTTGATGGAATGAATATTCTTTTTTTTTTTCACTATTGTTTATTTTTACAGCATTTAAGAAGTTGATGTTGGCAGAAGAACAAAAACAGTAGGAAGCCTTTTCTTTTCTTTTTTTTTTAATCCAGACAATCAGGATGCTTATATTGGGAAGAACTTTCTCTCTCTTATAAGAAATTGAATGCTTTTTTTGGTGGAAAAAAATGTTTGAAATGTGCATTGTGGTATGTTTCTTTTTTCTTCCAAAAGAATTGTCTCCACTGTGGAATGAAACCAGTCCTTAGTTTGAAGACTCATACTGGATGTTCCCTCATCTTGAGCACTGTTGGAAGGAAATTGTGGATAGTACAGAGAGGCTGTGCTTTTAGGCTGTGCTTTTTTTCTGTTTTCTCTGAAGCTTCAAGTTATCTTTGGAAAGCAAGAGAGAATATAGGCCACTAAACGTAATTCCTTTTGGTCCTGTAAAATGTTCAAGGGTTGATAATCCTTAAAGATGACAAACCCTTCTCTCTATTTAAGAATTGCTTTGTTGCAAGATATCATTAGCCTCTACTACCCGTGAGACATTTCATGCCCTTTAGAGAGGGTTTCCTCTGTCATCTCCATACTGTCCTTGCAGGGGGTTGATTAGCAACCTTCTGGAGGGCTGTAGGTGCTTAGTTCTTCAGCACCACAAAATCTTCATTCTCTGTTCCCACTCCTTTCCAGTCATTGTCTCTTGTGGTCCTTGAATGCTCGAAAGATCACAAGACCTGCTGATATTTTGGAGCCTTTTGTTTACTGTTTGGTTTCTGAGCACTTAGTGGCTGGTACTTATTTTAAATTTTCTCTCTTCCCTGAGGAAGAATGGAAATCTACTTTCCCCACCCCAGTGAAAGATGCAGTTTCTCCTGTGTGCTTTAGAACCAGGTCTTAAGCCTGCACCCAGTTTTGGTAACCTTGATGATGGAATTGAAAGAGGCAGTTCAAGCGTAGCTGGCAAGTGCGAGTCTCTCTTCCTAGGTGATGCTAGTACCTTTGCACTTGCCTTGGGGAAGAAGAAGGCTAAATCTGCCCCACACAGCTTGCCATCTGCTTTTTGCACTCTCGCCTTTTGTATTGGGCTTACAGTTGCAGGTCCATAAGAGAGCAGAAACTGTAGGCAAATCTAGAGCCCATAAGCACATGTGAAGGACCTATGTCCCAAAGGAGCATATCTGAAACAGAACGCGGGAGGCAAGGAATATTTTTTGGTAGGTGGTGCATCCTTGGATAGACTTATAGGACATGGAGGAAAAGTGTTCTCTTTTAACATCATAGGGTTGCTACATTTTCAGTTCTCAAAATACTTTGTGCTTCTTCCCCCACCTTTTTCCCTGTAGTAAAACAAGATCTTGCTATAAAGTTATTGTCTGTGTTTGAATGATGTAATATGTCTAGCTGATACTTCCAGGCCTTCCCTATTCAGCAGTCACTAAAAAGGCTTAGTTGCTGTCTGTGTTATAAGTGTTTAATCTAAAGGCAATAAATTTGAGGGTGGGGGGATGAGGAGTTTCACAGTAATGCCATTAAAGAAATTGTTACAAAACTGACATAAGCACCATATTTTTTGCTTTGCAAACTCTGCATTTTTCAGACAAACTTTATCATAGCAAAATAGTTAGGAAACAGTGGTTAGTGGGTCAGACAGGCCCAGAGGGCTAAATTGGTTTTTGTTCAGCCAAATGTTAGTGCTTTTTAATCAACGCTGAATTCTGTGTACAACACTCTCTTCCCCGCCCAAAGCCATAACAAAATAAAAACGGGTATTCAGTTGGGTCATGCACAACATCTGTCTGTTACTAGAACAATTAGGGAGTTACTACAATGAGCGAAGGAAAGCTGCTCACAGCTACTGTCATAGTCTCAACGTCATGGCTTTGGTGGTCTGCATACAGGCAGCTAGCAACTTAAAGATCTGAACCCAGTGCCAAAGCTTCCTTTCAAAGGAAAAAGAGAATTTCTTTTCACGTTTCACGCAACACGTAAGAGAAAGGTACAAAATTCCAGTAAAACTATATCCCTAAAATTGGAAGTGCAGTTTATTCAGTGCTGTGAAGTAATTGCATAGATTTCCTTTTACTCCTCTAAAACTTCTGTAGGTGTTGGACTACTTCACATTACGGAATTATTTTTTCAAATCTCACAGCTGCCACCTGTTCAGTCTCTAGTAAATGTAATTAACATGATGGTAAAAATGCTGGAGGCTTTGGAATCTCAAGTCTGAACAGCTTATATATTCTCTGGCATAGATCATGTGTTAATTGGGCTATCCTGAAAAGTTTCAATTTGTCTTGATATAGGTCTTTCTTTTTTTAACAATAATCTCCATGCAGACCAATTTCATTTAAAAAAAAAAATCTGTTGCAGTAAAAGTGCCTCAGTGGACGTCTAATGCAGGCATCTTTAATTTGAAGATTTTACATTCAACTGAACTTCTCCTGATTGATAAGACTTTATTAAATCCTTTCCCAAAACAGGCTGAGTCAATGGTGTATTTAAAGTTAAAAATTAACCATGAATTACTGGACACACATTGATGGTTGCTCTAAAGCAACTCAAGAGCAAAAGATAGCTTTTTTTTTTTTTTTTTTTTTTTTTAAATTCTGAAGCAATTCCCTTAACTATCTTCCATTAGAAGAAACAGGAGGAACAAGAGCCCTGTGATGTTGCATTAATGTTACAAAGAGAAGGAGGGTTAACTTGTTTTTTCCCTTGTATTGAGTGAAGAAGTTAGAAGATAAAAGCATTGTTTGTTTTTGAGGGTTGCTTTCTACTGAATATTACGTTAGTGGATGGCTTCTTTCCTGAAATTTCCAAATAAAAATACTTTGAAAAAGAAAAATACAGGTTGCTCTGAAATGGATAGCTGAATTCTAGAGATCTAGGACGAGTCTCCTGATGATGATAATGATCAGTGTTGATCCCTCCTACCCCCATTATATGATAAGCTGCAGGGGGACAGTGGGTGCAGATAGCGGCTATTTGAAAAACTAGGCTAAAATATAAACTGTATGCACATTTATTTAAATAACTGATTCTCAGAGTGGAACTGTGAGTCGTAGGGTGCAGTCTGCTAGCAGCAAATACTTGTCAATATGAAGTTTTATCCCAGTTCGGAAATGCACTAATTATGTGCTCATCCAAGACATGCCAACATTTTTGTGATCTTGAGAGAGAATACTTGGTATACTTGAATGTAGGACATTTAAGTACTCTGCTAGATCAGAGTCTGTAGGTGCATGTTTGCGTTGAAAAGAAACTTAGGAAAATGGACGTGCAGCAGGTAGAATTTAGCTGATTTGACACGTTGCAGCAGTGTTTTATTACCATTGCAAATGCTTGCTTTATCAGACATCAAACATAATCTTTTGTATTAGACGTAAAAGTGGGAAAAAAAGGTTTAGAGTGGTTCATAAAGCATGATTTGGAATAATTTTTGGATTGACTGTCACATTACATTAGAGATCATTAAATGAAATATTTCTTTGGCTTCATCTTTCAGGTAAGCAATTACAGAAATATGCACTATTATTTGATAACCCAGAAAATACCTTTCATTATAATACAAGATACAAAATGTATTTTTTGCTATGAGCCCAGTGTTAGAAAACGTGATTGAGGATAAGTACCATGGTACGAGGTAGTTCTGGTGGAAATGAAGTACAGTGTAGCTTGGATAAAAATAAAGCATTTGTATAGGAATGACACATGAAAGCATAATTACTGGCTTCTAACACAGGATTCAGGTTAGCTATAAGGTAACATGCATGGAACCTTTGACTTTGAACTTTTTTTTTCCAGAGCCGTGCAACACTTTGGCAACAACAAGAGTTGTAAAAAGATTGTTTTCCATTTAGCAGTCAAATTCAGTGCAGTAAGCAAACATTTGGTCTGTTTATTGTGGTAGAGATTGTAACATAAATTATGTTCTTCCAGTATAATTGCAAAGTGTATACTGGTTGCATGGTTTTCATGCTTGCAAAATATATTAAAAGTGCTAATACTTACTTGAAAGCAGTGCTTCTAACAGAATCATAAAAGTGTTTTTAAAATGATGGATTGATTGCCGTGACTGTAGGAGAACGTTGGTTGTGCTTTTCTGAACTGCATTTTTCATAAATGCATAAAAATGCAAAGAAAAACCTAAATGCCTGCTAATTTTTCAATAGCAAAGTGCTAATGAGTACTTTAACTGCAGCCTTACTAGGCCATTCCTCTCAAATAGACCACTCCCCTTGTATGTGCATTTATCAGTAGAAATTAATACTTTCATACACAGAGTATTTGAAATTTTTGTTATATTCCAAATAAACTTTAATCTCTGAAATGCTTCTTTAGGTATAGGAGTACATAAGCCTACGTGTAGCAGCTAGGTGGCAGAGATTGTGCCTTTTTTAAATAAAGTGATACTAAACAGCAGTGTTGCTTTGTAGTGACTGTTCAGGTTCTTTAGAAGAAAGACTTTTGTGATACCTTTGTATTGCCAGAACTGCGTCCTTTGAGAAGACAAACGTAAGCAAACTTCCTCTGTTTTACTGATGGTACCTTTTCTTTAGATGTCTAAAGGTTCAGAAATAGATTCTTCTGTTGCATATCTACCATGTATGTGTTTTTAAAACAAAAAGTAGTACATCCGATATATGTGACTCTGTGCTTCTACCAGTGTGGCTTTTTTCCTGTCTGCTGTCATGTTCTACATTTACCTGTCATACCTTGGGCAAATATATGCATACATCAGTTAAATTACTCTTGTGAAAGAAGGTTTGCTACATGAGTATGCCTGTGTGGAACAGAAGCTTAGAATATAAATATTTGGGAGCATGGGCTGTTTCCTGTGTTTGCGTAATCACTCAGAGCTGAAGCTTCACCCTAGTTATATGATCTAGAGCCTTTTAGTAATGCAGCAATTATGAAAACAATGTGAGGAAAAAAAGTTTTCTCTGTTTTAAGATGTGCTTCTGCTTCACAAAGTGTGCCTTGTATTTTAAAATTAAATTGACTTAAAATGTAAATGCAGTTAGTAACAAACATTGGGCCCTACCAGGAAAATTTCTGAATTCAGTTGATTACTGCGATCCATACACAGTTTGTTCTATCCTTTGTTGGGCATTGCCTATCTGTAAAGATGGTAAGTCATTTTGATGTGCTTCCTTAAATTCTTTGTCATTCCAATCCTTTTCTTTTAATGTTTGGCTGATGTCCACTGCAGTCGGGATAGGAAGCCAGAAAAGACTTATGCTTAACTCTACAGTTATCTCTGAACTTCAAAACGGAGCCTTCGTTAGAGTTGGCAGCTGTTAGACTAAACTGTTAAAGTGGTTAGGATGAAACACTTTCCTGTGAGCGTAAGAAGATTATTTAGGATTCTTCAGTTAGACTGTTGTAAGGGCGATATGAAGCATATTCATGTTCTTTGATTAAAGAAAGTGTTAAAAAAACCCACGACCACCACCCAGAAAAACAGTTCATGAGAAATAGTGTCCCAGTCTTGCTGGGCTGTTCTGTGTAAACCACTGGATCAGAAACGTGTGAAAGGGCTATCTGTGTTCTGGGTCCATCCATTACAGTGGACTTTCTAGTCTGCAAGCTACGTGTCCTGTGCCAAGAGCATGAAAAGTATTTTTGAGTGTATAATCTTATCAAAGTTATACTAGTTTGTTTTAAGGAGAGCTGCAGTAGGTTTACTGAATAAGAAAAAAAGTTATTTTGGTTGGCAAATAAATGCCTTGTTATAAAACAGGGTGTTTAAGAAAATGCTTGAGGATGTAGAACTTAGTATTCTCTTTAAATAACATTTTATGTCGAACAGTTCTCTTACCTGATGACATCTTGAACTACCCCCTCCCCCAAAAAACTGATTCCTTAAAGACCAAATCTGTCAAAAGACAACAAATATATATATTTGTTAACACCTATATTTGCCAAGAGCATGATGTCCTAGAATTTAATGAAAAGGATCAGTGGATCCTACTTACGTATCTTGAACATTGAACAACACAAGTCTTAGGTAGCAACTGAATAATTTGTAGAGTTACTGTGAAGTCCTTTCAGTCACTCCAGCTTTTTCATGTCCATTTTGAATATTCTAGCCAGAAATTGCATTGCGCTATAGGAAGCGTAGTCTGACAAACACACTTGCGTTAAGTTTCCCAAAGGTATTTTCACAGGAACAAGAATATTGGCTTAGCAACATGCTAAGCTGTGTATTAAGGCAATATGGTGTAGTGTTTAATGTCTTGTAATTTATGTGAATATTAAGTCATATCTGTTCCCATTTCTTAGTTATGTGGCTTTGGGCAAATAAGTTTAACCCGTGTGGCTCACTTCTATTTCTTCTAATTATGGGTTCAGGATGCTTAAAGGGTGGTTATTACCTTCACAATGCTGTGGTGCCTAAGTGGGGGGGTAATGCTGAAGAAGTTTCTCTGTGGGGAAATGTGACTTAGAGTTGCGAATGTAGTTTCTGTGTGTTCTCAGCATTTTCAGCTACTGTGTATGTCTGAACCCTAAAAGAGAGTTGTATCTGAAAAGGCCCATAAATCCTGTGCTTTTGGTATCTCCTTTCCAACCATATAGCAGAAGGTTGGAAGAAGAAACAGTCTGCAACTGAGGAAAGAGTCATCATCTTGTCTTTCAGAAACCAATGTCAAATTTTTCCTGCAGTTTAGTTTTTTTTCCAACAATTTCCCTGCACTTTGTCTTTCCTCTCTGGCTTTCCACGTATATTTGCCTATATAGGAAAGAGAAAGAGCCTTAAGAAATTACGAGCATTAAGAAATATGCCCTGTCTGCAAACCAGTCCATTGTTTCTTTCTGTAATTACTTGGGATGGATGGTTTACACATTAATATAGGTGATGGAGGGACCTCTGCCTCTGTTACTTGACTGAGAAAGAGCCTGTCTCACAGGGTTTAGGATTTTGAGATTGAAGGGTCTTGAATGGGGAAGCTCTTCTACTCTTTCTAGGTCCTGAACCCCTTCCTGAGACACACAGTCCCTTCTTGCTCTGTCTACACATCTCTCAAGATGAATTGTTTCTTGTGCTCTGCAAGTAAAGTTAGCTGTATGCTCTTAATGGTAATTCAAGTGCAGGAAGAGATCCAGCAACTGGGACAGGGAAGAGGAACTTTTGGTGTGAGCCCTTACGAGGTGCTAAACCCGCAGCCTTGGGAAGAGAAGATGCAGAACTGGGTGAATGAATGAACTGAGCTGAAGGGGAGAGGGGCAATAAATAGGGGGATTGCAGAAGAGGTAGGAAAGGCTGTACACGTAGAAAAATGGAAAGTCCTGGGAAAAGAAACTTTTCTTGCCTATAAGTTAGAAAGGAAAAAATGCTCTAAAAGGAAAGGGAGTTCAGATTTGTGCTTTGGACCCTGTGAATGGAATATTTTAGCTGTGATTTATATCCACAAGCAACTTGCATATATAATTTAATTTATTTTTACTTCTGTCAGTAGATGCCTTTTATTTTGGGTACATAGCACTAACAATGGAACCCAGCATAAATCATCTGGAATTTAAACTGTATGCCTATTTCATAATTTAGTACTTGGTTTCCACTGTTAAATTATTATGAGTTATGGTTTAACATCTGTTTGGCCAAATCAGAGAGAGACACATAGCAAGTCATGGGAGAGAGAGTATGCGTGACTATTACTCATGAAGACTTTAAGCATAAGTAATCTCTCTCTATTTCTCTCCCTCCCCCTTCATAAAGCAAACTCCATCTTAGTTTCAGAGGTACTGACTTGCATGTATGAGCAGTTTCTCACCTGAGTTGTCTCCTCCTAGCCTCAGGGCAGGATTGCTTACAAATTAATTACGAGATTCACAGTCCAATTCAGAAGAATTTAGGAAGCCTTGTCAATACATCAGATTTTTCAAGGCATCTGTGGCACTCGGTGTGTTTTATCTCCAGGACACAGAGCACTGTTTTCAGGCCAGATTCTGATATCCATTCTTAATGAATGGCTTTCACTGCAACAAGGTCCAAATCCAAATGTTGAATATAGCAGATCTGATAAAAGCAGCAGAATTTGACCCCCTTTTGGCTCTTGCTATGTCCGCTGTGAACTTCAATAATGTTTTTTCATGATGTTTGTGAGATAATCCTGGTTTTTGCTGCTTGATTTATTTCTGACAACTCTGAAGGCCAATGAATATGGTATTTTCTGGAATGAAGTCTGTGTTTGGGGAGATGGGGGGGGAAGCTGTTTTTGTCCTTTTGTTTTTAACTCCTCTTCCATAGAAGACACAGTGTCCTACAAACAGATAGAACAATAGTATATTCCATTTTAGCACAGAACCACAAACGGGATCTTTGGAATTAAATTTGGCGAATTGCCTGGATATGTTCAGTTTTTAACAAGTACTGCTTTGTGCATTAGCACCCTACGCTTCCTTCCCCCCTCCCCGCAACTCTGTAACTGAAGAGAGGAGGAGAAACGAAAAAACAAAACAGAATAAAAGCATCTGTTAGAGAGAGAATGGGGGAGAAAGAAAGGATGAAAAGAGGAGAAAAAAATTCTTTCAGAACAGCTGTCAAATTTTTCCAAAGATCTGGACAGAAGTTTTAAGTTAGTCACACTCCTGAGTATCTGATTACATATGTATACATCTTTTTTTACATTATATGAAGCACTAATTTTTGTATGGAATGCAGCTCAATTTTCAGCAGAACATTCATTTACCAAGACTTTGAACATGTATATGAGCATGGGAGTATTTGGCACAGTCTAATACTTTATTCTGTGGGTTATTTATTTGTGTGTGTGTGTGTGTGTGTGTGTGTGTGTGTGTGTGTGTGTGTGTGTGTGACTGGAGACATGCTGCAGTGAAGAAGATAGATTACTATTGAATATGGTAACTAGGTATAGTTTTGACATGCATTAAAGGTACATGTTAAGACTATATTTTATTAAATGTTACTGTTTGCAATACTTTTTTTTTTTAATTTGCTAAAGGATAAGTGGAAGCCTCAAGCTCAAAGGATTATTTTCCTTGAAACAGAGATCTGTGAAAATACATCTCATGATCCGAAGGCAGTAATCTGTGAAGAAAAGTACTATCTTGCTGTTGGTAAGATCATTGTTAACTTATTGACAAGCCAGTGGGCAAAGGTCTTTCTCCCCCACCTACCCCCTTTTCTAGTCAGGTCAAACAGTGTGATTGATTGCAAATCTCCATTAAGGTGCAGCTCAAAAATATTTTTGTATTGGATTTAATGCAGTGTATTGTTTCAGCCTATCTCCAGAGCAAAATCTGTTCTCCTCATTTAAATGAGGATATATTCCTAAAATCAACTATCTTGAAGTGACTGCGTACCATATTGCAAGCCTGTGTTGTCCACAAGCAGCCGTGCAATAGCATGACAAACTGGGATTCTCTGGTAATTATTTAGGTGGTGACTGATGTTTTAGAATAGTTTCAAAAATATAACCTCCTGGGTGCTGATGCAGGAGAACACACTATTTTTAATGGTTCTGCAAGACACAACATTTCCAGGAGCTTTGGGGGTGTGAAAAAGTCATCAGGAGGTGGCAGAGGTGTGAAAAGAGCATATTGAAAAGAAAATTATTCAGTAATGAGGAATTATGTGTAAATAACCAGTGTACAAAGAACTGTTAGCTGTATTTCTGAATCAAGCGTCACTTTTCTTTTCGAGTGCACTGTTACACTATGTCTGTTTTTACCAAAATCTCTATTGCTGTGCAGTGAAGCTTTATGTGAACACGCAGCTCTCCCCCCACCCAAGCAACTCAGTCAAATAGGGGAAAATTAGGTGATGCCAGTGTTTTCTGAGAAATATATTTTGGACAAGAATTTCTTTTCTAGTATTTTATTATCTGTAATATGTAAAATACATGATTACCTACTACAGGCTCTTATTGTATGAAGTGCTGAGGAAAAAAAAAAGGTTTAAAAAATAAAATGAAAAACCTTCAAAACTTAAAGTTCATTTGTTCCATATTGAACCAGAAGTCTTCTTACATTTATGTATCACAGGAAATCTTATTTTGGAAATTGTGAGTTCTGAAGCATACTTCTCATTTTAGTATTGGAATGAGTGGGTAAATGTTGTATTACTTCAAGATAGGCTCGTAGTGGCAATTTACTGTACCAGCTATGACTGAAGTGGTGCTAATTTAAATATTTTCAAGTTTATTTTCTCTTTTTATGCTCAAGTGGAGCCAATTCTTACAGCAGTCTGAAAATCTTACCTATCTTTTACAACACAGTGAGAACTATGCTTCAGAGTGAATATCAACTTGAAAAAATAATATTTCCAAAGTAACAATTTAGAATCTTTGTGAACACGTGGATGAGCTGATGAAATCTCAGACTTTCATAAAAAAATGTCTAGTCAAGTCTTTGAGAAATGAGTGCTTCCAGAATAAGCATGCTCTACTAGGTGAGGTTTGATGCTTTCCTGAGAGGAAGCAACTGTGAATAAGTATGCAAATAAGCTAGCTTTTAATGAGAGAGAGAAGTGTAGAGAAGAGAAAAGAAAGACATTACGCTCTCTCCAGCTGTACTAGTAGGAAGCTTGGGTCACTGGGCAAAATCGAAAATTGAAAGCTATAAAACTGAAGTGAATTCTGTTAATTCTCTTAACTGTAGGCAAAGTCATTTCACAGTAACAGTGTACCGAAGGAGAGTATAAGCTCAAATATTTTAAATTTAGAGAGAGTAAAGGAAAACTCTGTCAAGTAAATGACCATAATAAAGGCTGTTTCTTCACTAGTGTTTTATTTTTGATCCAAGAAGGAGCTTCTGAAGCAAAGCTCATTTATCCTCACTTACTGCTCTGGTTCAAATCTCAGAGCAGTCTTGGAGCACATGAATTGAATTCCTTTCAGATGAAACTGAACTGAAATATGCCCTTGGGAGGGCACCTAAAAAGTTCTCTCTGCCGAGGATTGCTCAGTTCATGGGATCAGACTGGAGCTAGTTTGAAGTAAACTCCCCTCCTCTTTTTCTAAAAATACATGTACAGTGGATACTGAGACCTCAGCTGCAACTGTTTTGCCCTATGGATCTGCTGCTATTGCTTTTCAAATTCACTTTCAGTTGATTTTCCAGTAACCACTTCAAACATGTTGCTTGAACTACAGGTAGCCCTAGTGCTAAATTTGCACATACTTTTGTTATGTATATAATATGCGGCTCTGTCTTAAGAAAATACATAATCTGAGTTTTTTATTTTATTGGAAAATGAAGGATTTTTAACTTTTTAAACTCAGTTTGACATCAGACTTTATTTGGATGAAGAATGCATCCTTTCTAATGCACTCCAACACCTTAAGTTTTTGTTAGTTGACTAAAACAAGGTTAAATAAAAAACTATGTATCAAACTGGGTTAAAAAGGGAAGCTCGTGTAGTTAAGAAATAGAAATAGTTGTATCTGGTCACTCGTGACTAAATATATGCTGCATTTTAACTCTGTGTGTGATCTCCCACTTGCCAGCAGTCCACACTTGGCTTGATGCAAGTCTTTATTGATAAGCTACAAGGCACAAGGGTGGGAGAAGCTGAAGGCATCACGGGGAGGCTGGTAGGTGCAGGGACCGGAGCTCATCCATGTCGTCAGCGTGGTCCCTGCCTCGTTCCTGTCTGCAGTGCAGGTGGGCTAGGTACGCCAAGGCAAGGCCAGGCACAGCCATATATCCCAGCCATCCATGTAATGGTGTTGCATGGTCCCAGCAGCCCTCCTCAGGGCTCCTCCCTGTTGCCTGCTGCGGGGCTGCTGGGGTTTGATGGCTTGGACTCAGGTCGTCTTCTGCCTTCTGGTGCTGGGCTGCTCTTAGCCGATGGCTGAGGCTGTCCCCTTTCCAAATCTGAAGCGCTTTCTTGACTCTAAATTAACCAGTGTTGCACTAGTAAATAAACTGGAATGAGGGAAATGTTTAGAACAACTGCAGGAAAATATGGGATTCAGGAGGAAGAAAAAAAAAATCGGTAGCCTCTGATTCTGAGTGCTTAGCTAGTCACTGCTGCTAATCTGATTTTGTGTCTTTAAAACCCAACAGAATATGTAAGCTACTTGAATATATGGTATGCACAATGATCACATAGATACTATGTGATGCGTCAGTATAGATTTTTGAAGATCAGAAATAGGTTTACGTTTGAAGAAAACTAAATGAAGTCTTTCATTCACTTTTTATTTTTATGGTGCATCCCTGCCATTCTCCCCCCTTCTCTCCCCACCCATTGCATGCAGACCCACAACCCTGCCTGGATTACTGACGGTTGTCAGAGTAGGATCTATCCTAAGGAAACAATGTATTTAAAGTATGAAAAATGAAAAGACACAGGGTATACCGGGAGGTAGTGAAGTTTTTGTGACTTACTTCCCATTGACTTTTAGTTATTTTGTGCTTTTTTGATTTGATAGTTTCTGTAGGTCTCTCTTTAAATCCTGTTAAGGTTTGACAGTGAGGACTTAACAAGGAAGAGGTAAAACAGTTAAGTGATATTAAGATGGCAGTGTTGAATAGGGCTGGCTGTAACACAACTTCTGAGCTTTCAGAGTGATTATTCAGGGTAGGCTAGGAAAGGAAATTATTTTTTTCAGTGAGACTGTGCCCTTACCACAGTTTCGGTCAGTGAAGCCCTGCGCCCATGGCTGGGTGTGATGAGAGGTGCAATTCTCCTGTGCCAGCTCCCCATCGGCACATGGGGCAGGCCAGGCACGACCGGGAGACGCATAGCTGTAGGTGGCCATCAGCAAGTAGTGCAGCTCATTAGGGCTGGACCTATAGACTGAAGCTGCTGTTGATAAGGTCCGAGTGTCCTCGCTGTGCATGTTTCTGGGGAGCAGAGGGCTGCTTCAGATGAGCTCTGATCTGATCCCACCTGCCGAACGCACTTAAACAGCTGGAGCACGCTTAGTGTGCTCCAAGACCATGTCGTGATGTGAGGCAAGGTATGGTTAAGTGGGGAGGACTGGGAGATTTGCTTCAAAAGTACACTTGTGATTTGAACTAAAATGCTAGTTTTTAGGGTTTGTGTAATGTAGCTGCACCCTAACTGTTCAGTCCCTGCGTGTTTTTGTGAGAGGACGGTGCTGATTTTGCCTGTGCAATTTAGTCTTGGCCGTTCCTGGTTTATGAATATTTTCCTGCAGTGTGCTTAACGTTCTCTTTTAGTTTGTTTTTTTCTTGGAGCATATTGGTCGGTTATAATTCAGATTATATTGTCTGTCAGTGCTAAACTGCTATGTTGTCTTTGTCAAAGCTTGGCTCCAGCTGTTCACCAGTGGCGTGAATGGTGTTTGAGTGTGCACATCTGGCCATTTTTGGAACAGGTTTAGTACATTCCTTTCAGTGCTAGAGTTTAATTTGCAGCTGGAAAGCAGACCAGCGCTACACTTAATTATAGAGTTTAAGATAAATGCTTTCTTTGTGACTGCTTTGTGAAAATGATTTATGGGAATTTTCTGTATCCTGGTGTGTTTCTTCCCCTTCTCCCCACCCCAAGACTGACATCCCATAACTTGCATGTTAGTCTTTGCATCTGCTTGCTAAGTCCTATATATCATTACAGGAACTGAAGATACAGACCATATAATTAAAGCCATAATCTGACATAGAAATGTATGCTACAAAATTGCATACCTTTTGGTGGGTATAGGATATGAGAAAAATGAAGAATTGAACTTTTGCAGATAAGTACCAGCAACTTGTTTGTCATGTGCACTTGAGGAATGTTTTGTAATCTGTTCCAGTACTCATGAAATACAAGTACTCTGAACTGGGAAAAGTGGACTTCTAGTGTCTGAGAGAGCCAGACATTGATGTGGGACAAACAAAATTAGATTGTTTCCTATAGAATTGCTCTTGAATGTGTTTGGTTAGTAGTTGTCTTCCAGAGAGGTGTGTGTGAAGATAATTACTAATCTGGGATAGACCTCAGTGATGCTTACTTTCAGCGAAACTCTGTTTTGAAGACTCATGCAAATAAATTGAAAGTACTTGTTTTCCATTACAGGCTCAGACCTTGTTGTTTATTTCTAAGGAGCAAGCAGAGAAGGAGAAATGGATGGTGTCTTTTTGCTGCAGTTGCATCTCTAACTCTGCTCAGTCATTGACCTGGTCCTCATTAGTGTTTTAGCATCTCCCATCTCCTATGAGTGAAGATCATGAAGCTGTATCTGTTTTAGTATTTGCAGTTTCTAAATGTAAATGATTTGGGGTACTTTGTTTGTCTTTAATAATGAACAACCCATGTTAATTTGCTTTTAAATCATTGCCAGAGGGAAGCATCATTCATTCATGAAACTCAAGCAGAGAACTTGACCACTGATAGTTGTTACCTGTACTGCAGAAGTGTAAACCTTTTCACTAGATATAAAATGTTTTCTGGAGTGAATTGTTGGGCTTTTTTTGTTTTCCTCTTTCAATTTTCATTTAGCTGGTTGAGAATGCTTTTTGTCCATCTTTGTCTCTACTCCCCACGCCTCCAGCTCCCCTCAAAATCATTTCCTGCCTGTTTTTTTGCTAGAATTGGCGGGTCTGTTTACTTGTAGTAACCATCAGTTTGCTGCTCTAGCAGTTCTTGGAGCCTTATACACAAAACAGGTTATGGTAAGTCAAAACTGATGTTAAAGTATTAGACAAGGAGACCATGGGAAGTGTTGAGGATGATGAATTGCTAGTTGCCACCTCACCTAATTGTTGCACAGTAGTATTGTGTTCTTTGTTTGGGATGTGGAAACAGAATTTGCTGCCATTTATCTTTCATCTTATCTAAAAACTCTATTTCATTCTGCTTTCTAAAAGCCTTTGGAAAAATAGCTCATTCAGTTCCAGCAAAGTGGAACTGCCTCTGCCCTAGCAGCAGCCACCTAATTGACTGTGCCATTTGGAAGAGGGACAGTTGAAGTGGGAACACTGGCGTGCTTGCTTTTGTCCATAAAATCGATCAGCTGGTGTATGGGAGAAGCTACGTATTTTGATTCACATCTGGTTATATATCCCTGTGCTCAGTAATCTCTGGATAAACCTCCTATAAGTGTAAAGGTTACTTCTATTAAGCAGGCTTTTTCCCTCTGCTTCAATACAACATGAGTGCATTCATCATCACATCTTTACCATTACACATCCTGCTTATTTTCCCTCTTTACCGCCAACTTAAAATGATTAAAATGCCCTTTATAAAGAAATAACTCAATATCTTAAAAAATGTAAATGGATACTACATGTTTTCCATTTAATCTAGGACAGTTTGGACCTCACATTTTCTGCAAGAAATCCTGATGGGGAAGTAGTTCTTGTGAAGAGGAGCACTTATCAGGAAATCTCTTTATGTTGTTTGGAGCTGGAATAACACTACACCAATGTGGAAAATCATGTTTTATTTACTGGGAGGGAGACAAAATGCTGTTTCTCAGAATACTTTGTGGGGCTGAGTCAGGGTTTAAACTCTTAAATTGTATTTTTGTTTGTAGACTACAGTGTATATAAAATTGTGCTGTCAGTCACAAAAAGACTTCTTTTGTTTTTTCCATTATGTAAGCCAATGAAAAGACTTAAATATGCACAACATGCAGGCACATGTTTATAGACACACACACGCACAGATATGTAAAGCCTTTGTTACGTGATCAAAATGTTTGTCTAATATTGTATTCCCTGTTTCCCACCTTAATGTGAAATGGATAGGTTATATTTGCTAGACATTTTATAAAAATTCCTGTTGAACTTGATAGGCGTGTGCTACAGCTCATAATAAAAAGAAGTAAACTATTGTGATCCAGCAAGTTTGCTATTTATCCAAACGGCATCTGTGTATATCTTGATTGTTTTTACAATGCATTTTTTTCCTGTTATGGTAAAAAGCTTTTGACAAGGATGATGCCCTTATTAAGGGGTCAGTGCTATGGAAGTTGCAGATGACCATCCTAACTGCTGCAGGAAAAGAAGAACATGCCTTTTGGGTACTTTGTTATAGTTATTGCTTGTTCAGACAATGATGAGTTGGGGCTTCTCTCAGTATAAGAACCACTAAAATGTTCAAAGCAAATTAATAATAACTAGCTGCTCTTTGGGTTACAACTTTTTGTGACTGCTTTCTCTTATATTAAGAGGTCACAGAAAAAAGTCCCGCAGAAATCCACTAAAATATTTAGGGGCGGGAGTGTATGACATAAGAGGAGAGACTGAGGGAGTTGGGGAAGGGAAGGAAAATGGCTGGGGAGTGGGGTCAGATCCAATTGCCAAATCATAATGGGGCAGATGTAGAGAAGATGGCGATAGATACTTTTCAGATGTGTGCACCAAAAGGACAGGAGGCAATTGTCACTAGTTGCAGTAAGGGAAATTTTTATTGGACATAAGGAGAAAAAAATGTTCAGTGAGAGTGGTTAGGTGCTGGAAGTTACCCGAAGAGGTTGTGGAAATTCTGTCCTCGAAGATTTTCAGTACTCAGCTGGGCATGGACCTGAGCAACCTGATCTAATTTTGAAATGAGCCCCTTTTTAAGCAGCGGATTGGATTAGTTTGTCTTCAGAGGTCCCTTCCAAATGAAATTATTTTGCAATTCGAACTTCATTTGCACAATTTGTAGCACACCGTTGTGGAGTGTACGGTCCTGTCCCTTCCCTCCCTCCCCGGGAAAGATAGGTATATAACTGTGGGAGAGAAATCTCTGGCAAAAGAAATAATTTGTATGACTGTTGTCTTGGCTACTTGAGAGGGTGCTGTTGGACAATTGGTCTTCCAAACTACTGCCCAAGCTTACGGGAAACTTTGCCCATCTGTGATTTGTCATGACTTTCTTGGTTAAAAAGACCTGCATCATATTTTAGACAGATATTAAGTATCAGTGGGAATGTGTTCCTGTAGCTGTTAGAGCTGTTAGCAGCATGTATGTGACAAGGTAGTGTCATACATCACTTTCCACTGTGTCTGCCTGGAGGGTGAAGACTCTGTAACAAGGTCAAGTTTCAGCTCTGGTTTAATACAGGTTTATCTTCCCCCAACCTGACCATGTAGTCTTATAGCCACTTCCTTTTTTGTTGGTGACCATTCCTTCTGAATACTTAATTCATAAATACTAAATGAAAGATTTAGTATGTGTGTGCATTACTTAAGCATTATTTAATGAGTCAGGCCATTTTATGAAAATTCATGTTTGACTCTACATGATTGCTACATAGTGCAAAGACTTGGGCAACCTTAGAGGCTCATTAAGCCCAGAAGTTGGAATGGCATCAGTCAACACAAGACAATTATCCATTTTCACTTTGAAATGGCAAACATTTATTTTAAAGGGTTGATGAAAATTTGTTTCCCTAGACATTAGCCAGTCAGATTACTTGATTCATCTGTTACTATCTTTGCTCAAGGATCTGATCTTCATATAAAGAAACCAGTTAATGATGAATTTCTCTCATCTTGAGAAAATAGTACATTTAAGCTAAAGAATTTTTTTTTTTTGCCGCCTTGAATAATCAGTGACTCTTTCATATTGCAGTTTAAAAAAGAAATCCAGGATGCCCACTGCAGTGCTGTTCAGTGATCAAGAAAGATGTTTGGGAGCTTGCTACTTCTGTTCACTGAGCTACTTTTTTTGTATAGTGCCAGCATACAAAGGATCTGTGGTAATCCAGGACCACGCTCCCCTACATCACAAATGTCAGCTAGCAGCACATCATCAGTAGGGCTAAACTTAATGTGCCTTAGTTCTCAGTGTCACCGTTTTCTCCCTAAACACGTTAGCTAGCTAATAAGGATTGAAACCAGAGAGCTAAGGATGTGCTTCAGTCCTCTGAGCTCTGGGGTTGATCTGTGCGTAATTGTGGAATTGCCTGACTCTGCAATAACTTCTGTGCATTACTGTAAGTATGCAACATAATCTGTTTCACAGGCACACACAAGATGTTTTAAATTAATATTCCACACTATTGGATTAAAAGCAGTACAGATTAAGTGTTTCCTCAGACACTCATTTAAGTGTTAAAGAGAGCTATTGAGTGTTCTGAACCGTTGATGCTTGGTTTTAACTCCTTTTCAAAGTGTGTCTAAAATATATCTGCTGTTTTTTAAGCAAACTCTCATTGAAATTTTGAGTTTGAGGTCTAGCAGTGTTGTGTGGTACAAGTTATAGTATTGTAGGTTCATAACTGGACTTCCCTGAACAGAAAAATTGCTTCTAAAAAGCCTGTGGCCGAACTGCACAAATAGATATGTTGAATAGTTACACTTATGGAGTACAGCCAATACCAGTGAGTGGAAAGAATTGCATAAGTCCTAAGAGGTAGTGGAAAGATCTGGTCACTAATGAACTATAAAAGACTTTCAGAAATTGCTGGTATTATTTTTAAATTTTCTATTGATTTTTGTGACAGCTTTAGTGATACAAATGCCAAAAAACTGTGGATAGAAGCTGTTATGTATTATCCAGAGCATTAGTATATCATTTATTTAACTACGGAGTTAAACAAAGAAAAGTAACTTCTACAAAATTTCATTTTTAAGGGGCTTAATATATATGAGCAGGAAGAGGGAAGAAAATAGATAATTTAGTTGTACTGTCCTTGATTAAAGAAACAGCACAATCAACCTTCTTCTACTGACCTAGAGAAATAATTGTTATGCTTTCAAAGTATTGATCTTTGTGACTGAACAACAGAATAGGAAAATAGTTATTTTTTCAGTTGCCTATCATCTAGTGAAAGATAACTGGATAGCAGAAATTAGTGAAGTAAACTTTATTCCCTCTCAGTCCTTGGAATGAAAAGGAAATTGCAATGTCCACATTCCTAAAAAACCTATCAAATCCACTCTGATGTGCCTTTGTGTAGCTTTACAATACAGAATGCATTGTCAAGGGGGCAGTTCAAAATCATCAGACAGTCTGATACAGAGCATCAAAAAGTGAGGTAGGCAGTGGTGAATTGTTAAAGAGCTTCTACTCATCTCTTAGACCATTTTCGAAATCTAAGATTTTACCATTCGTCTCTAGCTAATGCTTTTCCTCTAAGAAGGTATCTGCTGTCAGCTATCTAATAGATGCATGACTGTTGGTGAAAGCACTCTCAGCCAAAATGAAAATGAATTGAGTCTGGTAATCATGAACATTGTAAGGAAGGCACACCGATATATTATCCAGTTGGTTCTCCCCCAGCTCCATGCAGTATCCATACAATTCCTGGCAAGCATTTGTCCTGCCTTTTCTGGAAATCCTCCAGGGACTGAAATTCTCAGCCCCTTTAGGTGATTTGTTTTGGTGCTTAGTAGTCCTTACATTTAAAGGATTGTATCTTTGGGTTTTTTTGGTCATTCCTCTTTCCTTAACCCTCCCCTTCCTTCCAATTTCCTAATAATCAGTCTAAATTCCCTTTTAAGCCAACTATACTGTCTGTCGTGAACACGGAGAACAATACATTCTCATCCTTTTTGCAGAAACCTTTCACGTCCAAAATTTTTTGTCATCCTCTTTTTTTTTCTTTTTTTTGGCAATTGATATGTCTCCATGGCAGATGGAGGTATATCTGAGTCTAAAAATAATGTGTTTATGCTTTTTTCCTTGTTTATGTATATGTATGCTTTTTTCCTCTTTATCACTCTAGCCTTGATTTACATGGCTTTAACCCATAATGCTTAATTAATGAGGCATACAATAACACATAACTAGGCAGTGATGAATGATTTAGAAATAGCAGGCAGCAGTAGTTAGCTACAGTTATTGGTTTATACTCACCTGTCGGGTCCAAATGCTGCAATTAGTTCAGCCTGTGGGTGAATTGGTGCACTGTGGTTGCTTCGTGATCGCTGTATGCATGTGTGTGCGTCTGTGAAAATCCAAGGCCTGTCCAGCCCAGACCTGAGCACCCCTTGATCCTTGCATCAGTTCCCACAGAATCCAAAATGAATCACCCTTTGCTTAACCCAAGAAGGATTTTCATCTCTTGTCTGAAGGCTGCTGCTGTTCTCATTTTTATAGAGTGGAAAGGAACAGCAGAAAGAGAGAAAGGCACTTTTCTACTGTTTTGGTTCAAGAGGATCTGCTGAGACTAGCAGCTGTACCTAGCGAAGATCCAGAGCAATGCTGGAGAACCAAGATTGAGGGTTTGTGGGTTTTGTGAGCTTTTTTTTTTTCTTTTTTTTCTTTTTTTTTTTTAAGTATAAAAATGAAGTGAATTGTATGTTCTGTTTACAGCAGCTTGAGATGATGTTACCTGAAGGCCTTCGTGTTTTAGGAAAAAAATGACTTTTTAAAGGACACTTTGGGATTAGCAGAAGCTTAGGATATTTTAAGGTTCCTTTTAAGCCTGATGAGCTCTCATACATGCATCTGTTAGAAATTATTTGCAGTATGTCTTTGCAGAACCTACCACTGGTTGCATAAAGCTGCAGGGTTGGTATTTGAACAGTCTTATACTCTTGTATTTTCAGTCCAGTTTTTTGCATGCATCTTTAAAAAACTTGCATGTATTTATTTAGAAGACTTTTCTGCATAATGCTTTCTAGCACAAGTCAGAAAGCACTCAATTCTAAAAGTTTCTGTATGCTGGTTCACAGCAAAAAGTGACTCATCATAATGACAGGAAAAAAGTTAACTGAGCTCCATGATAGATTTACTGCATGTGATGGTGGGCAAGTTGTTTGTCTATAAAATACTGATATATGATATCTATTCTTTTTGCAAAGTCTCTCTGGAAAGAGAAACTGCATATCCTGTGGGCCTGTGGGGGATTTTTTCCTTGGTTTTTAGTGTCAACAGATGATGATTAGATGACCATAGTCCTTTAAATTGAAGTAGGCTAAAGCTGCGAGCCCAGGAAGTCTGCTTTCAATTCCCTGCTCTACTGTGGATTTTATGTTGGAGTTTGTGTCAGTACCAAGGGAGATAAATGTATGTAGAAGTTTAAGTCTTATTGATCTTTGATCTCTCTTTCTCTCTTCTTAAGATAGACAGCATATGCCAATTATTTCTTCTTTATGCATTTTCTTTCTGCCTGCTCCCTGTTAGAATTTAATTCCCTTCAAATTCAAAGTTACCTGGTTTATGGTTCTTCAGAAGTTTGCCCATTAGCAGTATCATGTATGACCAGCATGGGGGCTATGCTAGCACTCAGATTGCTAAATGTTAAAATTTCTGGCTGTGGGAGGAAGTATTTGATGTGGTTTGGTTACTGCTGGTTGCTGGATGCTGAGAAAAGCTCCATCCTACAATAAAAAATGAGACTCCCAGGAAACAGCCTCTGAGCTATTACTGGGAATCCTCCTTGCCTTAACTCCTACAGCTGATACATGTCTTGTAGATAATGGCCAAAGGTGTGATAGTTAGCACCTGGCTTTATCTTATTTGGGATCTCTAGTCAATACTGTAATTGAAATACTGAACAGTAGGAAGGGAGGTCTGTGTGAGGAATGTTATGGAAAAGTTTACGAAAAAATAGACCAGGATTCAAAGTGTTGCGATAAAATAAACAGTCTGGGTAAACTTACAGGCACACTGCTCATCTGTTGATACTTATTGAAGCCACAGCATGGAAGTGCACACGAGTAGAAAAGTGAGAGCTGGAAGATTGCTGCAGTATATGAAATTGCAATATTGCTTCAGGAGTTTGGTAATAACAAAGACCAGACCATCTTGCATATAGTTAGAAATTATCCTTTTTTTTCCCCAACAAGTAGCCTTGCACTCAACTCCAGCATCTAGTCTTCATTCAAGAACATCAGCCAAAAATACATGTGAAGTATATCCCCCTTCCACAGCCTTCTCACCTGCAGAAATTGTACACTTGATGACCATGTAAAAGTATCTTGCATTTCAGACTGAAGTTTGATTTGGTGTGTGTAAGCTCTGGAACAAGTCTGGCTTGGACTTGCTGGGTCACACTGAATTTATGAGTCTGGTGGTGCTATATAACTTAAATTAAAGCAATCCTGTGTGATCCACAGCCCGTTGTGTATTTCCATGCACTTCACTGAGCCAATAGCTGTTTTGAAGAAATGAGTGGGTGGGTACAAGGATGGGAGCCGTAAGGTATATGGGAGCTTGAGGTGATGACTTAACTAAGCAGGAGACTGGGAAGAAAAATAGCTAGCCTATATTGGTTTGTCCTAGCAGAAACAGGCTTCTGAATCAGTAGGCAAGACTTTATGTGAACCACAAGAGGATACCGGGAGTGCAGTTGAACCCCAGCCTCTCTTGGAAAGTATCCACTGGGATTTCTTCTTGCTTAATGCCACAGCACTTTCCATTATGTACAGGAAATATTGTATATTTTACCTTTTTTTTCCCTTTTGTTCTTTTGAACATAGTAATGCATTTCAAACTGAAAAAGAAGGAAAAGCCCTCCAAACCTGTGAGTAGTAAGTACATAAAGGGCTTCTGCTGACTGTCTGTGATGAGGCTCACTGATGCTTTGCTCGGATGTTAGCCCAGACGTACTTAAAGCCCTAATCCCATCATCAGTCTCGTTTCTATTTAATATGGGTGAAACATGTGTACCTGTTTAACTTAAAACCTGCTCAGTTGGGTTTATGGTGGCCTCTACTGGCGCACCAATGCAAAGAAAAGTAATCACAGTATCTGCTGTTTGAGAAACCTAACAGTCTAGAAAATCTGTGCTTTTTTTAAGCAAGGTTTGGGGAAAAAATCCTTCTAGAGCTCACACTTTTGAGGGGAGTATTTTGAATCAAGACTTGCAAACTCAAGCTGAAGAGCATGTCTCTTCATATATTGACAGCCACGCACCTTATTCTGTTAAGCTTACGATTTTGTTGCCTTCAGCAGCAGAGATGGCCTGGGAGAAACTCGCTCTGAACCGTGTTGCGAGATGCAGCTTTTGGGAGTTTTGCACCACCCGCAAGCGAAAGATCACACTGAGGGGCTCGGGAATATGTGGCTGGGAGAAGTGCACAAGGCGGCATTGTGCAAGCCGGAGGCGCTCAGCCTGCCCATTGTCGGCGCTTGGCGTTTGGCCCCCGGGGGGGCCGCAGGCTGTTGTGACTGGCATGCTCAGCGGCGGAGGTTGTTTGCTTCGTGCCGGGGGTACAGAGGTGCTTTATCTGCTATCTGCTGTCTCTTTTAACCTCTTCCTGCCCTTCCAAAAATCAAATCTGAAGATAATTAAAACTGCTTGAAAGCCTTCCAGCTATCTTGAATTAAATAAAACAGGATAAAGTCAATAGATGTCTTAAGCTGTTAATAAGAAACTCTCATTTACAGCTGAGAGTCCCTGCTGAGCCGAGAGGAAGCTTTAAATTGATTTAGGTACAGGGCTTTTCCCACTCCTGTTGGATAAGAGAGAGAAAGTTTGCAGGGGGTTTGGGCTCGAGGTGAGCAATATTAAAAAAGGGAAGGGAATCAGTTTGCAGTTTGTGTTTCTGTCCTTTTCTTCTGAAAAACACATTTCTTTGAACAACAGAAGACATTCTTGCTTTGGTTTTAGATGGTTCTTAATGCACTTGTGAATACTGAGTCTCTTCCGCAGCGTATTTATAAAGCCCATTTGCCAGCAAATTGTCAGTGGGGGAGAAAGGATTTGTGGGTGGTTTGTCCTTTTGGTGTGTTTAGTTTTTGCTAGGAATTAAAAATTTTGCTGAGCTCTGGGACATACTGTTCCCTTCTGGCAGTTGTTATGTGCAAGGAAGATGTGGCCTCTCATGTTTGCTTGGGGTTTTTTCCCCTCAGATCCCTGGAAACTGAGCTCTGCAGCCGTTACAGCAAAGTGCCAAAACTTCTCAGATCAAGTGAACCTGTCTATTGGGTTTGCAATTAAGTTTACCTGACTCATGAAGATGATCTGGTATCATAGAAGTTCAGGCTCTCAGAGTCGTGATCCAAAAACACAGGATTTGTTTTTAAATTATGTACTTTGTGTTCCTTATTTTTGCCTGTTTGTTAATTGTTAAAGGTTACATTCTCAGGCTTTTGCTCAGAAAACATGGAAGCTGGAAAATTTGTTTTTGTTTTGTGTATTTTTTAAACAGTTTACAGCTGAGGTTTAACAGTTGGAAAGCTGAAGCCCCAAGAAAAGCGCTGATTATCATGAGACTTGCAACAGAATCATGAGATGGCAGTGTTGCTACTAGCAGCTGATCTTTTTGGCAATGCTTCATTTTGTAGATCTCCGTGCAAATGCTTTTTCCTTGCTAAAAGCCATATATTGACAGTTTGCAATCAAGACTAAATGCATGATTATTTCCACTATCTAAACTGTTTATCACTTACATGTTCCTTCTAGCTTTGCCAGTTGAAATTCTCACAGGCACCAATTAATACAATTGTTTTCCTGGCAACACATAGATTTTGGATGTGGTTAAATACATTTAAATTAATCTGACATCTGGAGATGTGGGTAATGAGAATAAGTTTCTGTGTTACCAGCTAACTTTAGATGCACAGGTTTGGAGGCTGGTCCCTCTGGGCTCTGTAGCTAACTGTGAGAGATGGCAGGAGGGAGCTCGCAGAAGAGGGCTCTGGAGAAAGCAGCTGATGTGAGGCCTGCTCTGGTGGTGTTGACTATCAAAAGAGCCTGAAGGGACTGGCCTCTTGACTGATGTGCTTCCATTTAATTTGACCCATTTCAACAAGGGCATTGTTGGCTTAACAGCCCACCCAGGAGCTTTCCCTGACAAGTTCAAGGATCCTTCAGCTTCTCCTGGCTGCTTCTGTCCTAAGGTTTTAGCCCAGGTTTATTCAGGTGTGCTGAAGGAGGGCATAGGCACTGAGTGTGGGTGTATGCTCAATCTGGAGCAAGTATGCTCTGTCAGGCTAATGCAGGGAGTGCATTATAAACTTACGTTTAAATGTTTGAGATTCAACCGTTGTGTCCATGGGCTTCTTCCTGGTGCAGCAAACTCAAACTTGGCTAACACTTAAAAAAACCATTATCAGCATGCTTATGTAGCTTTTAACTAGGATCCACTCCTTAACAAGATCTTTCCCTGTGGGTCCCAGGGTAACTATATCCTTTATGTACTAGTTTTCTCCCTGGGCTTTTGTTCTCACCCCAAAGCTTCCCTGCAGGTGATGTACTCAAAGGATGATGTTTTATCGCTTTCGGCCAAAATGACGGCTGTTCTCACTAAACTTGAATAACGCTGATGTCCTTTGAGCAGGGGAAGGCAAAAGCATTTCCTGACTGGATAGCAAAACAAAGTTGCTCAGGAATCAGCTTTTAAATAGTTTGCTTGCTCTATGTCCAGTGTTCTCTATGGACTGGCAGGGTGGGATCAGACTTCAATATTTCTTTTGCACATAAATCAATGATCTTTGTGCAAATATGTGCAAGAGAATAAGGCATGTGCTTTATTATTAGCTTTTGACTGAGGCTAGACGTAATGGTAACAACCACTTACAGTGATAGTAGTGTGCTCCTGGTAAATCCTTATACACACAACTGATTCTGTGAAGTTCATGGATAACAATTCCGCTGTTTGGATTTCAATGTAATGCTATAAAAGTGATGAAACATTGTTCGAAAATGTGAACTCAGGAGGAAAAATTTAAAAAATGGTGGGTTAAAATAGCTTAATGAAATGTAAATATGTTCTTTCCTGTAAAGGGCCTTCATGCCCTTCAGAAAGGAAGTAAAGCAACACCTACATTTTCTTCCCAGCTACATCCTTGGTGCATGTTGGCTTGGCTTCAGTTGCGTTTAATGGAATTCAACTTTACATGCTCCCAATTGAACAAATAGGAATTGAGCAACTTAAAGGGAGACTTTTCTCTCTTTGAAATATACAGATAATAAAAAAATTGTGTCTATTTATGGCTTGCAGGGACCTACCTGTGTCTTCTTGTGAGGCTTTTTCACATCACTTTGAAAGCTATGCACTGCTGTTGATGATGCTGTTGATTTCAGTGGCAAGTTGCAAGTACCACTAGCATCTTTAATATAAGAATTCTGGATCCTCAGGGAGCATAACGGGAAAAGGCTGCAAAAAAATGCCATACTCACATGAACTCTCTTAATAGCATCTGCTTTTGTCATTCTCTGAGTGAGAATACTGGGCTAGATTGATGTTGGTCTGACCCAGCTGGGCATTTCTTATATTCTTAAGCAACATGAAATTCCTGTTCCCATGTTCCCACAAACATCATGCTGTAGATAATACTTCCATAAGTTAACGCACACGCACACACAGCAAAAAAATAACACAGTAGAAAAGTTGAGGCTTTCCGCTGTGCATATGCATGCACGCATTTCTTCCCCAAGGGATGGATGTGCTCTCATAGTGCTTATTTTTCCTTGTTCTTACTTCAAGATGTCTACAAAAGAGAATTCGCCTAACAGGAAGATATCAGATCTAGCTTGTTTTAGGTTTGTCATTGGCATGCTCTCAGCAGCTGAGGGGAGGTTTCTTGTATACTGTGGGGATGGAGAACCTGAAGGGGATAGCAGAATGTTATGTAACCTCACAAAGAATAAACAATTTTAAAATCAGGTAGTTGCATCAAACACTGTAGACACTGAGTATAATCTCCCTGAAAACCTTCTGATTCTTCTTACATAGGAACCTTCAATGATAGGTTTCTTAAAACTTTGCCATCTTGTTCTCAGAAATGTCAAGCTAGGAATTTCACCTCAGTTTTGTTAAGTGGATTAGGCCTGGCATAGCCGTGATGCTACTAAATCTCCAAGGTAGCTTCAAGGTTACGGTGTTATAATGGTGTTAGAAATATTGTTCTCAGAATGTGCCTGCTAGCAACATAATAAACAAAATAAAGCTAAGCCATGTAGAAAAAACTTTGCTGGGAATTTAATGTTCTATCGTAGTGTAGAAACTTTTAGCTGATGTGCAAATCTTTGCTCTATAAAAGTTATGAAAATTGTTTTTTTAAAATGTGCTGGTTCAGAAACTATTACACCTGGTTGACAAATCTCTATATGTAGTTTTGCTAATATATTTCAGGATTATATTTCAGAATCAGGATTCTAGTTCAGCATTGTAAAGAGCTGAGACAACAATTTTAAGGTCATATCCTCTAATAAATTAGCACATTTGTGAACAAATACATGGAGAGAGGGAGTGAAATCCTGTGGTAAGCACAGATGATTGCGAGCCTGAGTTGAGTTTTCATCATGTGAAGTTCATGTGAACTTCAACTTCTGTGACAGTTCCCCAAAACTGAGGATGGGTAACACTCGTTTCACTGATGAAATGGAGTTTTGGATAGATGTGTTTTAGGTATGCAACTTCCTTCCACAAACAGAATACTACAATATCTGTCAAACTGTTTCAGGTAACAGTTGACAGTGTGTTGCAAAGTGTAGATTAAACAAAGTTTACACCTCACTTTAAAAATTATTAAAATTAGTGCTGTTCTAACACAGATGCTGCTTGTTGCAAGCCCACTTCAGAATTACAATGTTATGATTCAGAAATGCCTGAATATCTCTGAATATCATATCTTTTCCAAATGTTTATCCATCTGCACTGACAGTTTTCTCCTGACTCTGCAAAGGGATGAGAGGGAAAGACAGAACTCTAGATCTGATGATTAGCTCTATAATTCTCATACTTCAAAAGACTATTGCTTGCTCTCATCACCCTCTGTACTATTTATGTTGTATGTAAATCATCTGATTCACCTTGTGCTCCTACTAATTCTAGAGCTATTTGCCAGGGCTGCTCATCACTGTTCTGGCTGCCATGGAAACAAATTGTTCCCGGTTTTATAGGAAGAATAGTTTCTTTTACTGTGACAGCTTTGGTTATGATGCATTCAGAAATTGATAGGTCAGGCTTCATGCTCTATAACCAGGTGCTACTTAGTATTTGTTGTTTGTTCTACTCGGAAAATGGTGTAAAAGAAGGCGGAAGGGGCATTAGAGCCTATTTGCTGCTTTCTGTTAAGGGAAGCAGTTCCCAAAAGTCTTGCTGCAACACGTCATTTAAAAAAAATGAATTACTGCCATTGTCTGTTCCCCATTCTTTGCTCCTTCATGACAGTATGACTACTGTATTCCCACAGACTTTTCTCTGATCACTCTTGAGCAGCCACTGCTGACTTAAACTACGTTTGACCTTTGCATACTTGTGTGCATGAAGTGAAGGGGGGGGGGGCGGGGAAACAACCGCTTGCCTAATTGCAGTGTCCTATGCACACACTAGTGGGATTTAGTAACAGTATATGGTGGTATGGTGCTGACACTCTCCTGGCCTGCTCTCAGCTAATCTGATGCTGGATTGTTACTAAGTACATTCTCAAAAGCACAAAAATTCTGGTTTTTGTTAACAAACAAAATATTCTATCACTAACTTGGTCTTAATATGGATTCTTGCTCAACCAACTCTGTGGACTTTCAACTTGCTTTTTCTGCACATACTTTCTGGCTCTTTCTTGTGCTGCCACGTGCATGTGGAAGGAACTCCATGGCTGGAGGAATGACACTTGCCCTTCTCATACCTTTCCAGGATGCACCTATCCTGCTAGTATCAGGCTGACCAGCATCTCTGACATCTGACTGAAGTCTCGAATGTTGATAAAAGTGCTCTGATTTTATTATTGCTTTACCCTTTTACTCATAGGATATTACCTCCCATCTGTTTCTTTTGTTTAGCTCCTGCAACTTGTCCATGTTCCAGAGATTTTAGTCTAGGATTACAGCAGTCTTTCTTCTTTTGTGACATGCCTAGCACAGTGGGTGCCTTATCCCTACTTGGGCCGTGTAGGTGCTAATGTAGTAATACTTTTGCTGATAGTGACAGCTGACAACATGTGCTGGCTTCTCAGCAAAATAAGAATATGCTTATGGAAGAGAATAACGGAGTGGGCAAGGCACACTGAGCAGGTCAGGCTGCATTTTTTTTTATTTCACCAGATGGAGCAAACTTGCATCAAAATGGCTGTAAATTCCCCTCTATAGTACCTTCTAGACATTTTTTTATTATGCCATCATTGAGTGTCTGGGCTCTAGTTTTTTCTGTCAACAAGGTTGTAGCAGTGTTTGACTTCGACTTCAGTGGGACTCATGGTTGGTAAAGTGAGGAAAAGGGAAAGTCAGTGGAGGAGAGGAGATTCATTTTGACTTTCTGGGCTTGCCAGAATTGAATGACAACTGAATGACATTGAATGACAACTGAAATAAGTGGAGAAGAATGAGCTCCCTCACTTCCACTGTCTCCTCTCTTCAGTAGTTTGGACCTAGAAAGCATATTGGTTTAAGCATGTCTAAATTAATTGTTCAGTTTTTCATCCTGACATTTAAATCCGGCAGGAAATGCTTCAGGAGTGTGCTGCCTGTCACATTTACAGTTTTATGCATGGACCAAAATGGTTCTTCAGTCATTTTACATTGGGCCTCTTAGAGCTCTTGGTTTTAGTAAAGTGTGTTGCCCTAATTTATTCTCTGTAGATTAAAATACTGCATTGATGCAGGTAGTGCGTGGTGTCAAGTCTATGTGACTTTTTCAAATGCAGGTTTGTCAGTTTTTATTTCTGTTCTTTTAAAAGGTAAGTCATACACGATACAACATCTGTGTATTGCCTCAGTCCTGACAAAACTATGTGTTGTCCAGAAAAAGCTAAGAAGGGTTTTGGGGTCATGCCAATCTAAACAAAAAGAACCTACAAAATGAGTTGTTAGTTCTGTTTCAGATTGGTTGCCATCTTGGGCAAGCAGCACAGATTTTGTCTTTAATTGGAAGGTACAGCTTTTTTTTTCTCCCTCCTTTTTAGAAATTTTAAGAGACTGCTGAGGAAAGACCAGAACGGAATTCTACTCCTAGAGGACTTGCCAATTTCCTGGTGAAGCTGGACAAGATAGTACTAAGTGCATTACAATCTGCTGTCTTTGCTTTATTCTTCTAAAATCTTTCAAGGAAGCGTCTTAGCAGTCTATATGTTACAATAAAAACTTCGAACCAATATAGATCAACTTTTCCTATAGTAAATTCTTAAAATTAAAAAAAACCCAAACTTTCAAATCTTTATATTAAAGATTTTAATATAAAGAGACTTGAAAGAAAGATAATAATTATGCAAGCAAATCATTAAAATGCATGCTAGATAATGATCCATGACTATCTTTTACTCTAGTAATGGTCAAAGTTAACCTTAGTACTGGATCTGAAAGTGAAAATGAACTCTTCTTGTGGTCTTCCTGTGATTTAGAGCCGATGAAACTTGACTATGGAATAAAAGAAGGAAAAGCTATCAAAACTAGCCTTTTGTATAACAGCAAAGTAAGCAATAGGTGTCCAGGGTCTTGCCAGGAAATTTTCGTTCCATAACATTTGCTGTGGTTCTCAGCAATCCCATTTTGAGGCAGATTAGGTGCCGTGCTCAACAGGCGCTTTGGAATACCAAGTAGTTGGGGGTGAGTGGGTGAAATACTGACTGATTTGTGTTGGCAGATGGGAATTCAGAGATTCATTAGTCATGCTATAGAGTCTTGTTTTTCAGTGTGTCGTGATGAAGACAGAGAAAAGAGTTGCCTTTTGGTAGCTGAAGAAGGTGAATGATGTTGTCTTCCACAGCAGCTTGTTATCAAGATAGTAACATTGCAGCTCAGGGAGGTATATGTGATAGGATTAGGATTACCAGACTCTGTTAACTGTGGAGAGAGTGGACTCTTGGACCTTATTTTGGAATAATCGGAAAATGGTCCAAAGAGAAGTTGTCTTAAATACCTTTTGTGTAGGTAGGAAGACCTTTGACAAGTACAGTGTAATCACACAGTTCTACAGTTCTCTTCCTGATAAATTATTTGAGTTTGTTTCAGTAAAAACCAGTCAACTGGAAGATAAATGCAGCCTTTTTCAATGCATTTTATGAAGCAGTACCTTTATGATCCCCACATTTGGGCCGTACATCAGTCTTTGCCACTCTTGCCCCAGGAGGATGTAGTAGGCCTTTTTAACAGAAGCTGTGCCTTGCCATTCCTTGGTGATTCATTAATTGGGTCTAGACCTGTGCTATCTGTGAAAGAGTTATAGGATGTGTGAGGCACACTTGCTGGCCACATCATTTTAATTTTAAATAACAGGAGGGAGGAGGAAGACAAGTCTTCCCAACCACCTACATCTTCAATATCAAAGTGGAAAATGTCTAAAAGGGTTTTAATAGAAATGATTAGCAATGAAATCATCCATATAAGCTAATAGAAAGGTAAATATACAATGAAGTGAAAGATACCATAAATGAATACTTGGAGAGAGAGACATGAATATTTGTAACCTCAGTACTGTCTGTGGCAAAATTAAGTATCCTTGAATAAATTAGAGTAACAATGAGAGGAATAAGCTTATGAAAACCTTAAAGTATGTTCTGTCAGAATTGGACAACCTTTCTTAATAAGGTGTATCTCAGGGGTACACTTCTGCCTGAAGCAACATAGGAACACCTTGTGAAAGAGTCCAGCCAACAGGGAACTGGGTTAATCAGTGCTAGTTCATTTTGTACCTGTTGCTGGGAAAAGAGAGTGTGAGTCTTCACATAGTGAGATTGCTTTAGAGACTGACTGAAGGCAGCCTCTGTGCTAGAACCCTCCAAGCGTGGTTTCACACCTTCTTCTACTGAAGTATAGATAAATGGAAAGTTTTAAAATAAGTGTTCTTCACTGCAGTAAGTGCAGTTGCAGCAAAATTCTCCCATATCTTGGCTGCTTCCTTAAACATTAGGTTTTGTGCTTTCCTCTTGCTGTCTTTGGTTCCTGTTGCTCTACAGGATTTGTACATTTTTCACTGTAGCAATAAGCAATTTCTCCTTTAGTTGTAGCACTGGTCACAGATAGCATCCTGGCTCTTAAAAGAACAAACACAAACTGCCTTTTTTGGACAGCTCTGGTAAGCATCATATTCAGAGGTGATCCAAATCTGTGTTGTTTTTGACACCTGAATTCAGGCAACTGAAAAAGTTGTTTGTTCATTAGCTGTGAGTGTCCAACATAAGCAGCTGACTGCTGAGCCTTCCTGAGAACAGTGCTTTTTGGATGTCTAAATACAGATCAAGGAGGCAGATTTGTGCATCCCTTACAGGATTGGTACTGATCAAATACTGACCCATGTCATTGTGATGCTGTTGAGAACCAGCCAAATAAAAACTGAACCCCCATCTTTGAAAAGCTTCCGGTTGTACATACAGTGAGAGAAGAACTTCTGCATGTGTGTGGGGGAGAAGAACTGAAGCACTCTGTATTTCAAAAATGTTCTAAACCATATTGTCAATGTTGCTTAGCAGCAGAGGGTTTAAAATAGCGGTATTACTCAACAGTGTGAGCCACATTTGCACATGGTAATGTTGTATGTCCTGTATTGACTTACTGTATTGCAAAAGTGATAAGTTAATGTACAGAGAGTGAAGATTGCTCGCCTCCTCCTCTCCTAACTTGGATAACAAACAGGTGAACAGCACTATGCCTTTCTTCTGTATGGTTTCAGCAAGCAAATGTCCAGTGCAGGTGTGGAGAATTATTTTGTTCCACGTACATTTGTGCATGCATGCAGACATTATTCTGACATAAAAGGCTTTCACATCACTGTTTGGCTATCAGCAAGTTTAATTCTGGACCCAGCAGTCTGCACCAGTGCAGACTAGGGCTGTACTGTTCAAAAAATATCACCTGGTTTTAGGCGCACTGGCAAGCAACAGTGGGGACACTGGAGCAGCCTGAGAGGCAGGAGCCATCTGGATGTCCAGGTCTGCTCCTCTGAGCAGAGTGGGAGGAGAAAATGGAGATGAAGCAGCACCTGAGCGAGTTACAGCAGCGAGGTTCCCAGCAGAGGTGTCAGCGGCTGGGCTAGAGCTCCCTAGAAGTGTGGTTTAACAGCCAGTTCGGGAAGCAGCTGTGACATTAGGAGCAAACTCAGCCAAACCACTGCTGCCAACATACCACTGGTGAAGAGCAGGTGCAAATAATGCTGAGTGACATCTTGGGCAGCCTGGCTTTTGGTCCTGGTCAGTGCAAGTTCCCACTGCTCATCTGCTTCTGGTTGGTTTGGTTGTCTGAAGTGATCTTGAGAGCATCTGAGGTAGAGATGTGTGTTACCCAATTGCCTGTGGAAATCCCAGCTCCCCCCAGAATAAGTCAGAAGACTTCCAGGAATGCATCTGTATTTACTATCTGGTCTAGAATAATGGAATTATGATGATGATGGCAATAAATACCTTACTAGATCATGGTACCCAAAGTGAAAAGTTTGATTCTGTGTCAATGAAATGTTTTGTTTGTTCAAGATTTTTGTCCTCTACAGTATTAAACTAAGCACAGATGGTAGATAAGTTGTATGGTAACCTACTGAAAACTATGTTTTGTTGATTTAAAGATGAGCAACCCAATATATTACATTTCTTACCTGCTTTAAAGAGCTTCAACACTTGCTTTGGAGCTAGAGAGATACTCACTTAGCATTGCTAAGGATCTTTGTAACAAATATCACTATGTATTATTGTATCAAAATAAGGCCATGTTTTAAAGCCCTGAAATGAATTAAAACTGGATCTGTCATCTGTGTTTTGTATGCAGCACAATTGAAATAAAATGTTTATGAGATGCAGAAGCTTAAAACCTGAACTTAAAATGAGGAAAATATGTTTCTTAAGCAAAGCTTTTTTTTTTTTTTTTTTTTTTTTTCCTTCCCCCAGTGTCTAAAACCATGGCCTATTTCTTCAAAGAAGGCTCATAAACAACCCATCTTAAATTATACAGTCAGAATGCCATTTCATTTTATGGCTATTTTATTCATCCTGTGCTAGCCTGAAGTGTGGGTCATTTTGTGACAGGCATTGACTCCATACACAGTATATGAACAGTGGAGGAATATGTTCATTAAGTTTTAATCTAAAACTGGGCTGTGTGAAACTAAAATATTTCACTCAACCAGTTACAGTTTTCAGGGTAGTGGTATTTGTTGTTTCTAAAAGAAATCTATTAGTTCTTGTGGCAAATAGCACAGTATAAATCATGGAAAATAATACTAATTTAAAATGCTATTTTAATCTTTTTGAGAGGTAAAGCCAAGCTCTGTGCATGTATAATTGGACTCAACTGCTTTGTGCTTGGAATAGCAGCAGAAGACAGATTTGAGCTTGGCCCTTTTTATTTAAAGTTTATACCATTTTTCCGGGAGGGAGGATTCCTCTTGCATTATAGTTGCCACCTGTAACTTAGGTGTCTAGGTTCTCTCTGTAGCTGGTGCAGTGTGATAGGTGCCTACTTAGAGAGAGTTGCTCCATCCTTGGATATGTGCTAGTTTTCTCCATTGACTATAGAGGAGAAGCCTAGGTGGCCAGCTTCAACTGGCTGCCAGGCTTTAGACGGCTAGAGAGAGCAAAGACTTGAGTAAGTCCTTTCTTCTCAGATAACACATAGCATGAAAATATAGCCGCACTGATGCTGATTCATGAGAGAAGACAAGTATATAGCATTGAAAAGTGTTTTACCTGTTATAAAATACGAATGCTATAAAATACGAATGCTCAGAGCTTGCTGAGTTTTATTGAAAAGTGAAGGACTTGGTGAAATTAAGTGACTGATAAAAAGCCTAAGTGAGTAGTGCATACAAATACTGTTGTACAGATTAGAGAGCTGCCTAAGAGTGGAAGAACTTTCACGCTTTTATCGGAGTGAAATGTATAGGAACCTTAGTCTGAAGCCAAGAGATCTCTTCTCTATTTTGTTTCTGCTTCCCAAGTGGAAAAGGCTAGTATTTACAGAGCAAGGTGGAAGCTGGACAACAAAATATACTGTGTGCTTGTGCCTAGTTTATCTTGTGAAGTGATTCGCTAAAAGATTTGATGAAAATTTTGGGTGAGATTTTTGAGATGCATTTAAATGATTTAAGAGCTCAACAAAAGTCAAAAGATATAATCTTTAAGATTTAATACTTGTAGAGGCATTTTTGTGATTACTTCAGCAGAGTCTTAAGCTACAAGTGACAGGGACACTGGAATAAATGATTATACTGTCAATTGTTTGGAAAAGTAGTGTTTTGCAGCTGTTGAAAGAAAACAAACAGATGTCACATTTTAGTCAGAAAAAGGACACCTGATGTGCCAAGAGCTGATGCTTTGGGTTTTTTTTTTTTCAAAATGATTATAAAAGACATGAAGGTCGTATGACAGATCTTGTATCACCCTGCATATGTGCTTTGTACTTCAGAAAGCAGCTAGTCTCATGAGATGTTAGTTGCTAAGAAAAATATGCTTCTGTTTCCAGTTAGGCAGGCAGGGTTTTGTAAAACTGTCTGTGTGTAACTACTGTAGTTTTGTTTCAAAATTTGTCAGGGGAGGTGCAGTCTTAGGATCTCAACTGGCAAACTCTTTAGGCGCATAGGAGACACAATGCGAGCCATTTCTGCGATTTCATGGTTTGGAGCCATATGTTACCCAATTCATTTGCCGAATGCCACGTGTAAACTAAGGATGTTGAGGTCTTGTGCTGATTGTTATGCTTCTGAGTTGGAAGAGCATTTGAGTGACTGTGATTTAAGGGTAGCACATAAGGACTCATTGGAAAGAGGGGAGTGCTTTTTGAACTGGGACCCTATCAGTGAGCTGCTCTACATAGGTTCTTGACTGGAGGGGAGGAAAGGGTAAACTAGAAAGCATTCATTCCAGCTGTGTTCTGCTTAGATGTTATTTCCCACTTCTGATTAGTCTTGATTCTCCAAACAAGTCACTCTTCCATATATGCTTACATGTCCATGTACGTATGCTGTAACAAGGCCTTGAAATGTTTATCCTGTACTTCGAAAGTATCTCATTCCTGTGGGTTATAATTGTGCTTATCTATGACCTATTTTCCGGGTAGTTTCCAATGAACACACATCATTTAGGAGAAAGCAGCTGAATGAAAATTAACTGGGTGCATATCCCATATTATCCTTCATATGACTGTCTCTCTCTACTGATAAACTTCGCAAAGAGATGAGCAGGATTTGTTTTATTTGTTGTAGGTCAAAATCTTGTTAGACCTTAAAGTTGTTCAGAAGTGTGCAAAATTAGCTGCTAGCAGCCTAACAAAACTCACCTGAACTTTAATATGGCTTGGATTTGGTCCTTCAAAAGTGTGTATTTGAGATGCTTGTCAGGCTTACATGTTACCTTAAGTTATCAGTTTGTTTTCTCAGAGACATAATGTTTCTGCCCAGAAAAAGGAATGAGATGCAGATTCCTTCCACCACTTTCCATAATTGTCTTAAAGGGTTTTTTGTTTGTTTTTCTTTCTTTTTTTTTTTTTTTTTTTTTTTAACTTTCTTAGGACCTCTTAGGATCATGAATGTTAATGTCTGAAGACAATTGCTATGGAGAGGAGGAGAAAGCTCCATGTTCAAACTTGCACGTACACTAGTGTGTGTTTGCCATGAGTGCCTCATATCAGGCTCCGAATTCGGGCCAAGCAAAGAGCTATCTAAGTTTCTGGGTTCAGTTTGGCTTTTAAAACTAACTATACGTCTGGAAAAAATACTTTTGTTAAATGCTTATTCCCTTTAGGCAGAAACAGATGTGAATCCTGCATAAAAGCCACGTGCCAGAACCTGAGTGTTTGTTTCTCTCAGCTCAGCTGCTTGTTTGAGAGCTCTCTAGCCTGTTTTAGGCAAAGGAGATATTTAGGGGTGCTCATATGTAGATTTTCAGTGGCAAACCTGAGGGCGCAGTACCCCCTGCTTAGAAAGGTGATGATGAACATCTTCTGCATAGATTATGCAGCTGATTAGCAGGTGCACATACCTAACCCCAGTGTCCAAAGTGGGTAGGTCTACCCTTGTGCCTTCACACCTTGGCAATTCAGGATCTAGATAACAAAACAGGTCTCAGCTGCAGAATTTTGACCCCACTTCCCTGAAGCTTGGTGCTGTCCTGTGTCAGAGTGGTTTCATTCTCTTTGCCAGCCCTGCAGGTAGCCATCAGCTGTGGGAAGCTCTTTTGCATGTAGTCTCCTATTCGAGGACAAGTTAACCTTTTGCTGTTCAGGACTTTCCCTTCCTGTTCTGAAGGGAGTTCTCCTTAGTAATTTCCCTACTGCTGAATGATCAGTGTGATTCATCTGCTTGTTTTTGTTTAATCCTGGGACTTCTGCTTCTTAATATGGATCCTCTTTACTCTGTTTCTCTATCTTGGAGCAGCAGTTACTGTTGCCTGAAAAGGCAATGATCCTAGGTGTTTCATTAGTGCATGCTGTCAAAATATATTTAAAGGCCAGGCTAGAGCACAGCAAGCTCTGTCTGTCCGCTTTGCTGGCTGCCAGATAGCAGCTGAAGTTCGAAGTATCCATCCTTGTTGTTATTGCTGAGGAAGAGCTTCGAATGTCTTTTACGCGTAACTCCTCACCCTCCAGGGTCTTCTGAAGCTCTGTATAAGTGTGGTCCCAACTGTACCTGTGTGCAGCCCGATATGGTTTGGTAGGAAAAGCTGAACCTGACAATGAGCTGGGATCCATGCTTAACTTCTGGCTTAGGCATAGTGTTTAGTTACCTGTTTCTTTAAGCCTATGTTTTGTTTTTGATGGGTAGAAATGTCTAGAAATAAGAACCAGGAGCTAGTGTTTGCATAAGTCAAGCCAGTGCAACATCCACTTAATATTTGGTGGATATCTTTTGGTCTATATGCATATTTCTTAGTGGTCTTTCCAGGGCAGTGTTAAATGTCATGGAATTACCAACATGGTGTGATATGTAAGAGCTGCAGGATGAGTGAGTGTAGGCAATGCAGTCCTGGATATCTCCTTGCTTCCTCCTACCTCCTCCAGCCTATCTTGTGTTGCTGTGGCAACTAGTAGTGGTAACTCTGAACACCTACAGGCACAGAACTGCTGATGCCTATCCTTGCCGTCATGTTTTGTAATCCTCATATTTCCATGCCTCTCAGTTTACTGCATATTGTGGATTTGGGGGTTTCCTTTAATCAAGGCTAGAAACTGGTAACTTGTTAGGGTTGCAGTTATCTTACCTAAGACAGGATGTCTTACATGATTTCTGCTATGCTGTATATTGCAGTGTGTGCATTGTGTTTGATTAAAATTCCTCAGACTGCTTTTCTGAGTAAAATGAAGCATGCGTTTATGCAGTGTCCCAATCACATGGTAACAAAGAACCCCATTACAACATTGAATTAGAAGTCTGTGTATATCACAGTTACTACATTTTCCAACAAGAAACCCACAAATGACCCAAGGGAAAGTCAAATATGTGTGCACTGTTGTCCAGCTATTTGCAGCTGCCTGGAAAACATTTTTGCAATAGCCATCCTACATTTTGTTAAATATTTTCTCTTGTTCTTTTATATTCTAAGACTTTTCTGGTTTTATCATCATCTTCAAAAATTGAGAATTGTATAGAATGTATTTTGCAGTCATTTTCTTCAATTAAACTCTGTCTTTCTCCAATTAAGTTCTTTATCATGAGTCATTAATTTCTTCTTATGAAAGCCATTGCCAAAAGGTTATCTTCCTTTTATGAGAGAACAGGAAATTGTGCTAGGGATACAGGCTCTATAGAGGTTTGCCAGTAAATCTTCAGCATAAAATATTTGTAGTTATTGTAACTGCATAGTGCACTTTGTGAAGAATCATATTCTTAAGTTTATCATGCCTAAATCCTAGGGCTTTTATAGTGCTTATGTATTTAACATACATTTGGTGCTGTGACCAGAAAGCAGACTGAAATTATGGAGGAAAATTAGCAATGTTCTTCTTATCTCTATTAATGTGCTACAAACTGTAATACAGATGCAGCTATAGGACAGTGGATGAAAAGGACCATATCTGAAGTGCTGTGGCAAGCCCTGTTGCTGGATGTGACTATAGCAAAAATGCAGGCAAGCCTGAAGGATGTCAAGTCAGACTAGTCAAAGCAGATTCAGTTTCATGGTCTCTAAAGTGAAATTGTGGCAGTTTACCCTTCATTTCAGATGAAATGACTATGTACTTGAATTCGTAGAGCTTGTTCTTGTACCTCTTTCCTTGTGACTTGGCTGTGGTTAATAGCTGTGCTAGCTAGAGAGAATCTAATTTGGGTATATATTTCTGCACTACAATCTGACAGTGATTTGTACTAGAGAAAAATGTATAAAAACTGTATGGATAATTGCAAATTCTTCCAGTCTTCCCCCCTCCCAGTTTATTCCTGTTATGTTCTTTGCTTAATTATATTGTTTGGTCCAGAATTCCCACAAAAATAAGCCTTGGGTATTAGAAAGCAAACAAAGCTTTTTTCATTTTGATGCTTTTTGAATTAATGGACTGCCCTCTTGATAATTCAAGAGATGTATCCTTTTATAAGTGTCTCTGGAAGAGAATTGTTAGAGTAAAAATTGTCAAAATATTTGTGGTGCAAATTGTTTTTATTTATATTCTGTCTCTCCTCATTCCCCTTGAATTATCCTACTTAATTTGACTTATTCATAGTGACAAAATGACACTATTTATTCAGTGCTGGATATCCAAAGTGTCACTCCAGGAGCATGCATTTGAGTAAGCTTGCCAGGTACTATGAGGGATCAGTTCAACTGTATTGCTTATCCAAAGAGTGTATCAAGTTCCTCTTCCTGAATGACTTTTGAAGGGCCTACTTTTTCCCTGAGTTCTGCTTTTCGTCAAGAGCCTTTTCTACCTCCTCTTCAACAGTGAAGGTCTGAATGCCACGGCAAGCTATTATTTAGTTAGGTTTCAGTAACTGGACAGAACGTTATTAAGTTAGCCTTCAGATATCTTCCTCTGTTCCTTTCCTGTGATGGCAGCTGCACTGGCTGGATTAAAATAAGCTTGATATAGAGGGAGAAAGAGAGAGAGAGTTGGAGAAGAAGAGGAAAAAAAAAAGGTTCCAGCATTATGTTGGTGCTCTGTTCTGACAGAAGACTGAAGTTAGATGAAATCTTGAACCGAGGTCACAACCACTGTTAGCTCTGAAGTATAGATGTTGCTTCTTTCATGAGCAGTGGTGCCAACGCTGGTGACCTGATCACGCTTCTGGTTCAGTAAACATTTGCACTTACTGGAATTCTTCTTACAGTTCAGACCAGGATGGTGCTGCTCTGTGCTTCCTCTGAACACTCACACTGTGTTTGATGTTGACCCCAAAGGGATAGAGATTTGGTTCTGAGCAATCTTTCTCTAGCAAGCTGCTTTACAAACTTTGTCAATTGTGCATCCATCTTTTGGTTATTGGCTTCTTAGCATTTAATTGTAGGCACATATATCAGAGTGTTATACATTCTGTTTTGGATAAACACATCAGTAAAATGTCTAGTATATTGAATCTGTTAAAAAAAAAAAAAAAGCATGCTGCTGTAGCATCAGAGGCAGTATTTTTTTAAAGTATAATAACTTCAGGCCAAACTCCATACCAGAAGAGCCTTCAGCTACCTAAGGCTGAATTTACAAACGCGAAAACTCCCTCCCAGTTAAGTTTGGGAAACTCTCAGGGCCCTATCTTTGTGCAGGGCAACCAACGGAGTTTTCTTCTGTTTAAACCTGAAGCTCTGGGTAAGCTCTGTCATTCGTCTTAATCCTGAGCTGTGTCATAGCGAGACTGGGGAGAGATTCAGAGAAGAGCTTGTATGTCTCCTACAAATGAGTTTCCATGGTTTTGTTCCTTGCACTGTGCAGTGCTGGACACACTGTTCTTCAAAAGCCTTGGGGAGGAGGAAGGCATGAGGGGAGCTCCAGGCATGGCCCATGCTGTTGCACACGTGTGCGTGCTCTTGCTGTATGTGAGTGACTCTGCCACTACCATTACCCCTACTGTTGCCTTCTTTTTGGGTGACTTGCAGGTTTTGGAAGAGAGGCTCTAAAGAAGTCTTTCTTTGCCAGCTTTTTCTGGGTCTGGATCTGGAGTGTGCAGGAATTCTCACCTGAGATCTTAAGAAAAACTGAGCTGAGGTTCTCTTGGTATGCGACATGAGCATACTTTTGGATCCCACCCCAGCTGCTGGGCTGTAGTCCTATGTCTTACGCAAAGCATTGCTACGTAGCTCAAAGTACTGCAGTCCACCCCAGGTGCCTAGAAATTGTCCTACTTCTTTATCTAGGCCAGGATGGACAAACTGCAGCTATTGGCCGCATGTTGCTCCTGAGTGTTTACATACGTCTTGCATGGTTCAATTTATCGCGTTACTGGTGGTGGGGCAGTACTGAGAATAGAGGCATATCATGCCAGGGTGCTGTGGGCTCCTGCGGGATGCCTCACATAGCAGATCCACTCTGCAGTGCGTCCATGGGGGTTGCTGGACCTCTTGCTGTCTTCTCAGCTGCAGTGCAGGTAAGGTGTCTTTTCTCTTTTACATGTCACTCTTACAGACATTTAGATTTTTAGTAGGCATATTACATTCAAGAATGTTGTCTGTCCCTTGATCCAACTTGTGTTCTTTAGTATATAAGAACTTTCTTCTTATGTCACATTTATTTAATATTAAAATACAGTATTTGAGATTGTCTGCAGGCATCCAGTTCTAGTGCTTATCTGAAGATACAAAATGGAAATAAAAGCTAAATTTGAGGTTTATAGTATGTTACTTAAATACAAAGGTAACATTTTCTAAGCCAAACACAGACTTTTGAGTCTAGTTTTTAAATGTCTCAGCAGGCCCCCAAATCTGCTATGCTATATGCAAAACGAAGCTACTAGCAACTCTGAAGCCAAAACTGGCCATTATAAAACCTCTGTAAACCGGCTGCCAGCCTCAGGGTTCATTATGAGGGAGGTCATTCTTCCTTACAGGAATGAATGTAGCTTTTGAGTACATTTTTTAAGTTTCATTTAGTCACAATGTGGATGAATTGTTTTAACCATGATTGCCTGATGGGAAACTAACTTTCTTCTTCCTGGAAAAAAAATACCATGTTGATTCTTGCAGCGGCTTTTAGAGCTACAGGATGTGAGTTTTTTTATTTTTTATTTTTTATTTTTGAAGGACTGGAAGATTTTGGCACTAACTCTCTTTTCTGCTTTTTCTTTAATACTGAGTAGTCACTTTTCTTTTTAAATCTGTGAATGCAAAGAATAAGGTCTTTAACAGGGCTCTTAGTGAAGCACCATCTTAAATTGTATTTTTTTACAAATATTTTTAGCTTCTTCCATAATAATTGTGTGAGATTGCAAAATAATTTGAAGACTTTATTCATCTTGTATTTGGCTGAAATGTTAAAAATGGCAGAAAGAAAGCGAGTATATTATTTTTCTCACAGTGGTCTTCAGTTACCTAATGGGAGGGTATGGAAAAGATGGATCCAGACTCTTCTCAGGGATGCATGGTGTTAGGATGAGAGACAAAGGACTTATGCTGGAACACAGGAAGTTCCAATTAGATATAAGGAAATCTTTTTTTTCCCCCTGTGAGAGTGGTTAAACACTGGAATAGGTTGTTCATGGAGGCTGTGGACACTCCATTCTTGGGAATATTCAAAACTGAACTAGACAAAGCCACGAGCAATCTGCTGTAATAGGCCCTGCTTTGGGCAGGACATGGGACTAGAAACCTTCAGTGGTCCCTTCCAACCAAAATTATTCAATGATTCTGTGAAATTACTTTCAATTACATATGCAATATCTATGATATTGCATGAGGGTATTGTTCTAGTTATTATATGCATAAAAAAATTGGTGAATGAAAATAGTAAGCTTAAAGTACTGTATAGCTTTAGCTTTCCTAGTATTTTTCTGGACCAGTTTAGAAGAATTATGTCTGTTATCACTAGTCCCTGAATGTTGAGAAAAACAAATAGCAGTGATTTCAAACACCTTTCTCCTCCTAGCAAAACTTCTTTCCAAGTACTTGTTTCAAATCTTGTTTAAGTGTTAAATTTTCGCATGGTTTAAACTAAACATATAAAGCAGCAAGGATATCCAGTTCTAATCCTCCATAAGCCTTTTGATTTACTTTATGGCTGTTGGAAAGGATATTGATTGCCTGTGCTTGATACTTGAGTAAGAAGAATGCAACTGTACTTAAATCAAGACACTGTAGATGCGCCCCAAACCACACAGATCAGGAAGGGAAAATTCCATCGTACAGACTAGCTTTAAATGTTTTGGCAGGAAAAATCATGCCTTCCAGAAAATCTTGTGGTCTGTGTGAATGTCAGTGCTATCCTGTTGCAGGTGTATCTGGGCCATCAACATCAAGGAAATTCTAAAGCAACTAGGTGTACAGCCTAGATTGGATGGAGGTAGGTAACAGAATTTGGGTTCCTGTGACATTCTGCTCATTGGTCTCCATATGCTAATCTTTTTAAGTGGTGCATGACTTCAGAGAAGTCATCAAGAATACAGATGTAATGATGCATTACAGATGTAATCATATAAGATGAAGTGTCATGTTTTGAGATACTTCTGAAGAAACAGATTTTTCTGGGAAGAATTCAGCCAAGTAGTTTTGGGATATATATCTTTTATACTGTGCAAAATCACAGGAGCCATTTAAAACTGTCACACTGCTGAGTTGAGATGAAAGACTTTGAAATTGTGACCTAAAAAGCCATAGCTGGATTTTCTTTCTCTCTCCCATTACCTCTAGGCATGGAAGAGTAATTCACTTCATGTAAGCAGTCCCTGGAGTACTTGGGCTGCCTAGTCCAAAAAGTGTGATTAAGGGTAACTGTTACATTGTTCTTATTTCCCAATAAAGAGAAAAAAACCGCATAGAGAAATCTTGAATAGCCTCATTTAAAATGTAAAAAAAAAAACAAAAAGAAAAAAAAGAAAAGTCAGTAAATTATACAGTTTATCACACAATTAATATAAAATGCTTTGATAAAAATCCAGTGGGCCTCAGGGAGATGTTTTTTGGGGGGAAATGTGGGAGAAGAAGCGAAATCTCTCTTTTAATTAATTATATCAGCCAGAGGTGATGAAGACAGAGTACGGATGCGGTTGAAGGAGAGACTGTATCTAGAAAGCAAATGTGGGTCACCATCCAATAGGGCAAGGAACTGCAATTTGAAAAGCACTTATGACCTGTGATGGATAACTAGACGTGAACTCTCAGTGTAGCATACTCAATAAAGGAACACAGATGATCCCTGGACACTGACATGAGAAAAATTCAGCACTGTGTGAAAGAGGATGATCCACAAGAGTTGCAAGGACAACAGTAAGTCCAGAAAACTGTGGGGGAGTGGGCTTTTTCTTTGATCCAAGAGAAGGTTAAGATGGGATCAGAGCAATCTCTAAGTGGGAGAAGATTTCTGATCAAGGAGAGATCTTTGATTCATAAGGCAGAGGCATAACAATATTTAATGTCTGGAAATTGAACATAAAATGCATGCTAGTAATGGGTAATATTCTTTATTATGCTGATGATTAATTTATGAAAGAACTAACCCACAAATTTGATAGGTTCCCCAGCTGGTTAAGTCTTTAAAGACATCAGATGGGATGTCTTTCTCTAGAAGGTAGAATGGTATGGCTTTGTAGCTGAGGTAGAAGACATTGCGATGATGCAAGACTCACTCTGGCCTATAATAATCTGGAAGCTCTGTGATCTGGAATAAGGCTGTCAGGAACTGGAGTGAGGCCGACAGGGTTTTTTTTTTTTTTTTTTTTTTCCTTCACATAGGCTGCTGAACAGCTGTCAGACAGTAGCTGCCAGTTAACATAAACAAGGTGTCCTATGTTGCCAAAATGTCTAAGTGGTTTTGGCAGCTGAAGGAAATGTGGGTTTGCGTCATAGTCTTTTCACTGCAGGACTGGATGGTACGCATTAAAATCTGTTCTAAGAGAGCATTTTTTTGGATATCAGAGGAAATGGAAAAACAAAACAAAAATCCAGGTTAGTGGTCTGTGGAGAAGAAAGACTAGATCTTACATGCTTTTACATACAGTTAAGTTCTGCTGTTCAGGAAATTTCAAGAAGCTTACTAAATCATTTAATATTTTCTGTTGACACTTCTGACTTGTTTGAAGCTGTGTCACTGCTTGAGAATAGCTTTTGCTGCATTCACCAATCCAGCAAAAGGTTAGAGATGTGGAATCTGTGTGCTTTTACTTTCCTGTTGTCCAGTAAGCCTTTCTTCTCTTTGCTCAGAGAGTATGCCAGTTTGCGGCTGGGGCCCTTTTCAGAGGTCAGGGCTGAGTATCATTGTCCTTCACGCCCAAAATAATTCACATCCTGTGCTGGCTTAGGTGCCTCTTTTCCAGAACCCAGATTTATGACAGCTCTGCTTCTGTCATGACATCATTTGAGATGCAAAATGCAGGCCATGCAAATTTTCAGAAGGAGACCACTTTCTCTCCTTCTCCAGATCTTTTCTGATCATTTTCTTCCGTACTCTGTACTATTTTTTAAGCATAGATCCTGTAGGTTTCAGGAGTAGTTGACTCTGTCCGGCTTGGCAAGTCTCTATGTGATATGTATTCCTTCCATCTAAAATGTCAGTAAGCAAGTTGTCTCCTAAGGTTGCAGTCAGTCTTGTCTCCCTACCCCTCTTGTGAGACCCTGACTTACTGCATCACTTGGTCACCAGATGTTGGGCCTGTTCAGTGATTAATCTCCAGCCTGTTAGGGCAAACTGAGTTCTTCAGGCACCAAATCTTTCTCCAAAGTCTGCCATGCAAGTATCAACCATGTTCAGTGATACTTCAGTACTAGCCCTGTGTCATCACTCTTTGCGACTTTTGGGATAGGAACAGAGACATGGCGAAGAGTTCAAGTGAGCCTGGAACTTTTCTGTTTATGGAGGTAAATGTCTGTGGGCATAAAAATAAACAATAATAAGGACTCCTATATTGTACATAGACCAGTAACAGCTGCCATTTTCCTGCTTGAAGGTACCTCCTCTGGAGAGAGACATGAGCTAAGTACCTGAGCTTAGCAACAGTGATCAGCAGGCAGTGGCAGCAATTCCCAGCTTCAGAAGCTGATGTTGAAGAACTATGTAAAATAGTGAGTGTTAAGTAAATCTTAATAAATTGGAAATCAGGAATTCAAAAAGGATGTATATGCTACATAAGCACAGCATTATACATATACTGTAGATGTATAAAATATAAATTTTGAACTGAGAACCTACTAGTGCGTAGCCTTATAAAAAGTCTGTTGCAGTGAAACACAACAGTGAATTTAATATGCTTTCATAATAATCAGTAGATACATTGTAACTCATGACCACTCAGCTCTGTGAGAGACTGGTACCTCTGGCAAAGCAGTTCAGTAAGCTGACAGGATTGACATGAAAGAGGGGTCAGCGCACCTTCAAATAGATCTATTTGCTCAGCTAAAAAATAAGCATATGCAGATATTCAGATTCAAGGGGAAATCAGTGAACCATCTAGCTTCTACGGGAAATATCTTATGGCCCATCTGCTTCTGCAGAAAAAGATCTCCATTCAACACTGTTTTAAAGAGACACTGTTGTTTGACACCTTTCTGTTCTATAGCTGATGTCTCATCAAGAGCTACTAAGAGAATTTTAAAAAGATTTTTAATAATTCAAAATAGTTTGGTACCGTAAAACAAGGGTAATCAAATTTGATCCTGTCCCTCAAATTCCTTTTTTTTTTTTTCTTGTTATTGTTGCTATTAAATCCTCAGTCCTCCCTCCAAAATACATGCTGGTGCTTTGCTCAAGACTCCCCACATTTCACCTGGAAGGTCCTCTCCCCTACTATCTCCAAGCTGTGCCTGTGGATCAGATCTTTTTCTTTATAAAATGACAGTTTCTTATGACCAGATAAGGTGCAAATTCTTACAAGCTCCATGAATTTGCCATGCTTTTCTGCAAACAGTGCTAGATTACCAACTTTGGTATGGTGCTAGGAGGAATGAAGGTGGAAAATGGGGCTTAAAGTCCTCCTTTGTGTGTGTGTGTTAATGAGGAATCCCCAGTGAGGTGTTCATGTGCTCAGATCACCTTTGAGCAGCAGATCTCACTGGGGCTGTGTATGTGCCTTGTACCATTTAGTGCTGCTGTGTGAGCACATGAAGTGCAGTGAGACAGCATCTGAGCAAAATTTGACCTTCTGTTAGCAGACGTGTACTTTGTGTGCTGACTTTTCTGATGTTTTAGCCCAAATTAATCCTCTTCCTGTTTTTTTCATTTAAAAGCAGACTCCAACAATTCACCAAGTACACATTGTTGTACATCAGCATGAGGTATGTCTAACATGCAAGATGCTTACATCCACACAATTTTGTTGAATTTGATGGCTAGCCCCCTGAGATTTGCAGCATGACTGAATTGCTGGCATTGCAATACCTTGCTGTTCTGAAGTTGTAGCACACAATCTTTCAAGAATGTCATAGTAATGCATGTCAGAGGAGAGAGAAGAGCGCCCATTTTTGCTTGTAGTGAGACACCTCGCTCAACAGAGAAGAAACCCACTGGGAAGTTCAGTATTTGCGCTGCTGTACCTATGTTTGCAAGAAAAGAACATTTATTTTGTCACAGGCAAAAGAAGTAACTCTTCTTCATCAGATGGGAGCGTTGACGACGAGTGAAAGTTTCTCCAGCATAAGGATGTTCCTGCCAGAGGACAGATTCTTCTTGTATCAGATACTTTGAATAGGCTAAAATTAAATCTAATTAATGACTGTATAAGCCGGCCTTGTGCTAGAAGGCCATATGTTCACTTGTATAGACATGGTGAAGACAGGCAAACAGCATCTACAGTGATTATGAATCTCTCAGATCTGCTTATCCACCAAAAATGCTTGATGAACAAGGCAGTCCCCCTACCAGCCACCTGAAGTAGCACTGATATTGTCTGATGCTGTATGAATGTATATGTGAATATATATGATGATAGATGAACATTCCAGGCCCACTGCAGCCTGCAGCATTTTGTCACTGTGGGATGAGGTCCTCAACTGGTCTGCTGGTCAGAGACATCTGGTCTGTAGAAAGCCTAGATCCTCATACAAACACTTTAATAGACAGACCCGTCTGGGTGTGTGGGGTTGGCATGGCAGATAATATACGAGAAAGCACTTCTTTTTAAAAAAAGAAAGGAAGCAGATGTGAGTGGGAAAAGATCACATCAGTGAAGTTACAGCCAGGAGTTTTCTTCCACCCATGGTTGCAAAGTTTCTTTCATCACCAGATCCACTAATCCTGAAGATGTATGCTAAAGCCAGCAGGAATGCATACCTGCATGTACCTCTTTTAAATATAATTCTGGCTTAAGAGGGAAGGGAAGATGTGCCTTGAAGGTGGGCAAATAGCAGTTCACTATAAAATTCCTTCAGGAAATCTGTTTGCCTCAGCCTTTGAGAAAGCACTGTTAGTGATTTTGAGTTTTTTTTTTCTTTTTTACTTGAGATCTTTGATATCAACAGTAGTTTAAGGAGTTAGTAGGAGACCATTGGAAGGACTAGAGCAAAGAAAATACAGGTTTTCCATGATCCGTCTCAATGAAGTGACTGGTTGGAATCCAGTCTTAGTTCTTTACCATCTACCTTTCTCCTGGGTTGCTTTGTTTTGAGAGGGAGCAAATGCCATGGAAGGAGTCTGCAAAATTTTTACTGAGCTGGAAGTAAAAAGCATTTCTGTGTCCTTCAGGTGTCTCATATTTGTCCTCTAGGATGACAGATAAGTCAAATGGGTTAACTTTGGAAAACAAAGAGAAAATCCTGACTAATTTTTTTCTATGGCATCTTCACCTTTTCAACCATCTTTGTCTTTCTAGATAGTCTTTTTGAACCAGCTCTCATTCTACCAGAGATCAGTTCCTGGGTGGATGATTGCTTGCGTTTTTCTGGTGGAGATGGCTGTATGTGATGGAGAAACATTAGAAAAGGACGAAGGGAGAAAATGAGTATTGTTGAGCTTCATAGAAGCACATTTCCTCACTGTTCCCTCCAAGTGGTGGCATTTATATGTTCTGAAGGTAGGGATTTTCCTGAGAGGACAGGGAAGTTTGTAGTTGCTTGCAATGATTTGGAACCCCTTTTATATTCTTTGCTGAGCAATTGCACCAAAAGTTGGAGAGATTTTAGTTGTCTCAATATTGCTAGAGTTTTAATCTTTTATTTCTTTTTGTGGTCTTCTGCAGAAGCATGTTTTTTCCTCATTCTAGTGCACTTTGGTTACTTTCAATATATTGAATTCCACTTGGATGCTTTTAGTAGTGTTTACACACCATATGCCTTTCTAGGAGTATGGGAAATAGCGGTACTTTGAAACAAAGTACAGTATTCTGAACTCAACATCAATTTTGTTATCCCATAAAATAGTACATTCAGTGCGGTTACATAAGTTTATCTTGTGTCAGAATAATAAAGGCTGGATGTGCTAAAAGACTGATAAGCCTGCCATGAAGGATTACATTGTTAAAATTCTTCTGCCTTAAAATAACACCTGTTGCTTTACTGACTGGTAGCATTTCTTGAACTAGTGTAAAATGTAAAAAAAAAAAGAGGAAGTGTGGGTTGTTCTTTTTTTTTTTTTTTTTTTCCTCCAGACAGTTCTGATCCTAGCTTTAGTAGCTTTGAATTTAGTATTGTCTTTGGGCCACTCTTACACAAAAGGACTATGAGAAAGCACAGCTGTTCAGTATTTCTGCATATTAAAAAATGGACAAAGTGACTTTTCAGTAATACTGCCATAGCCTCGAGGACTGAATGCACAAACAAGTGCTGTTATGTTAGCAGGTGGGATGGCGGTCGATCCCTTAAAATGCATAATAATAAAATAAAATAAAGTAGAATAAAAAAATGGCTGTGCAGATTCTGAGCGTAGCCTGCAATGCAGGAGAAGGGACAAGCTCCCCACAGCTGCTGGCAAAAATTGCTGCTGGCAGGGTGTGTGCATAAACTACGTGTGCTTCCATCAGGCCTTAAATACACGGTGGGAGAGGGGAAGTTCAGCATTAATACCACAGCTCTGCACAATGATCCCCATTCTGGGTGCTGGGGTCACAGCTGCTGTCTGGAGATTACGTACAGAAGCACTCTTCTTCCGGGGAGAGCCAGGTTTCCTGTAGGATTAAGTACAGCCTGAAAAAAAGGGGAGTTATTAGGAAGGGAGACAAAGAAAGTGAGCCAGCAGCACATGACAGATGATGGCCGTCAAGTGAGGAAGACCTGTGACTGCAAAAACAGCTGTTGAAACTTGCTGCCTTGATGGCAGAGGCGCAGGTTTGGGTTCCCGAAATGGTCCCGCTGTGAGGAGAAACCCCTGATGGAGACTTTTGACACAACCCTGCCTGCGTTACAAAGCGTGAAGTGATGTTCTTCCGGGTGCAGCATGGACCCAGCGGGAGGCAGACAGAGAGGCTGGCAGAGCCCAGCTACGTCCAGTAACTGAACTGGAATCATTTCTACACTCACTGTCTCAAGTCTGTTTTAGTCCCTATTTCTGCTATTCAGAAATAGTGATCAGTGTGGTAACCTGAACCCTTCTGCACATTTGCACACACCATCAGCTGAGAAAGCTATGCTGTTTGTTTTTTCCTCTGGGCTACATTGCTGTCTCTGCTTCTTCTGTGTCTGGTGCTTCCTTCTTTCCTCTTTCTTCTCAGCTTTATTTCTCCTTTTTTTCCCTCCTAATTTTTTCCCCTTCATTTTTCTTATCCTGCTGTTCCACTGCTTGGATGCACAGATTCCCAGGAAGATACCTAGAAAAATCCTTCCACCCACATATGATGTGCCAGCACCCTTTGTTTTGTGTAGGAAGATCTCCTATATTTGAAGCCAGAGCCATCTGTTTAGTTCCAAAAACCAGGTTTCTTGCAGTTTTCTTGAGGGACAGTGGCTCCAGTTTTCTGTACAACTTTAAAAGGAAAACCCAGCACATAGTAATATTTGAAACTTTTCTCCTATCTATCAGTTACTTCTAGAATTGAGACTCATTTCACTTCTTGGATCAAATTTCCCACGGTTCCCGTGTACTGATCACTTCTTATTATCTGCTTCAGAATTCACTAATGCTTTTTATAGCCTGAAACAAATGGGTACTGCACATAATGTATCAGAGGAGAGGTGGAGGCAGAGGAGGTTCACAATGTGTGTATTCAAACTGTGTGAAAATGTAAGTGGGATAAATATGACTATGTCAGTAGAACTTGTCAGAGGGGGTTTAAGGCATATCGTGTAATAGCAAAGCATTGCTACTTTGAAGGCAAGAGAAGAAAACTTCTTAAAAATAGAAGAATTCCAGAAAGACGCTAATGAGTAAGTATTTGGTAATTACCAATGTAATGTTATAGCCTCTAGTTATTGTCCCTGATGTGTGGATATTTTGTAAGTGCAGTACAATTCTTAACCATCTCACTTCTAAAACGGCACTTCCATTTGCCTCTGGCTCTGTCCCACGTTCTCTTAAAAAGGAACATTGTTGTGGCTGAATTCACTTGCAATTTAAAATCTACTTCTGAAAATGGAAACAATTTGCTAACAAAGAAGTATTTCAGAGCTGTAAGTGGTGAGACCTGTGCTGTTTGTACTTCTGATGTTGCATTTAGGCACAAAAATAAATAAATGGTAAATGATACAAAAGCTATTCGGAAGCCAGACTTGATATGAGCTTGGTACAGGTATCAAATGGAAATGTAGCTGGTGTTGCTCACTTCAGTTCCTGGTTGATACCTCCCTCACCAAGGTTTGGCTGAAGCAACTTAAATTGAATTGCAGGTCTTTACTGCAAAGAATACTGATCATTGCCCACATGTGGTGAATTGGATTAGAAGCTAGTAAGTGGTCAAAAAGTTGAAAAGTTTAGGAAACTCTCATAAAGTTTCAAAAATAATACATCAAAGAAATAAATAGCTTAGCTAAAAATCCGGAGAAGAATTACTGAAATGTTCCTTGGGAATAACTTCAAAGTAACTTTCCTGCTCGTGAAAGATGTAGTACACATGAATATTAGCCTGTTATATTTGTTAACCTTTTCTGTTCAAATAATTTGGTATATTTAAAGATACTTTTCCATCTAATCGACCTCTGTAATTTAGACAGTCCAGCTGTAAATCTAGGCACGTACGGTGAAGGGTCAATTAAGTGATTTTAGTGTTTGTGATGGCAATTTTTCTGGCCTATTTTACATGTTAAAAAATGAAATACACCTCTCCTACATTTGTGAAGTATCTAAAGAAGCCCAAAAAGACAGTCTGTTCAGTTTATGTACTTCAGTTATTTTGCAGCACTGTAATTGTAATGATATGTTTCCAAGCATAAACAGATTTTTCCCACTAATCTCATTCCCCTATGTGCCCATCAACTATTTTGCATAGCAACCTAAGGTTAAAATTCAGGCTGAAATGTGGTCCAAAGGCAAGATGGAGTCAGAAATTCCTTCTATACTGCTTACTATAAAGGAAAAGAATTTCTTTCCCCATGTCTGAATTTGGGGTTTACACCTGTACTGAGAAGCAAAGGCTTTTTGAAAGAAAATGACAGGTTGTGTAGTGGAAATTACAAGTATTTTAAGATGGAAATAGTTGTTTTTATGTCTTCTCTCTCTGTTGCAGTGCTGGTTATTTGCTCAGCTTTAGGTGCTGTTCCCCCCCACCCCCAGCCCGGCCCGGGATTGCGGAGGGCCTGTTTGCACAGGGTATTCATAATAGTGCTTTGACTTGGAGGGGTTAAAAGTTGGAGCTCTGTATATTGTTAACAGGTATTTTGTGTCTTGAGGAAAATCCTGCAGAATAGTTATCAGAATGGACTGGCATCTCTAACACTACATCAGATGGTTCAAAATCTGGGAAAATTACATTTGACTTAAATTTTGTAGGTCATCTCACAGATTGGACTGCTATTTGTGGAATAATTGACTTTGTTTGTATGAAGCTTAGAAGCACTTTTCTTTGAACTCGATAGCAGAAAGGAACTCTTGTCAACATCCATGGTGATGTGATATAGGTAGGAAGGAAAGAGGAATATGGCTTTTGGGGAGAGAGGAGTTTAGTATGTTTTTAAGCACACGGGCGCACGAGCATTTCTGGAGTTGCATGCTTCAGAGGTACATTTCTATGGGGAAGCTACTCTGTAAAAGGATATTTCTCCCCTCCCCAGTTTGGGATCAGCTCGTACAGCATGCCTGGGACCTATGGCGGCTGATCCTTTGCCATGTGGAAAACTTCAGTGGCGGTAACAGCCTCAGTCCAAGCACTGCACTCAAGCTCTGCCAGCCCTGCGTAGGATGTAATGTGGAAAAGCTCTTCCTTGTCCTGCTCTCTGTTGACTTGCAGTCATTCTCTGGGCAGTCCTCACAGATTCCTGTAAATGTGCGCCTCAGCCTTGTGCTGTCGCTATGACAGGATTGCTGGATGTAGGTGCAATTCAACCAGTCTGCAGAAGGTCACGCAGTATGGCTGGTTTTGCTTTAGAGGTGGCACACTGGGTCTACCTCTGCATATTCCATGCATTTTAGTGGCAAGTCTTCTAAATCCTTCTAAAATCGTACATGAATAAGCAATCTGTTCTGCTTAGCCTCACCCCATCTAAAATTCATACCAACAATGAGCACAACTAAGTCAGGATAGATATGGATATCAGCAGCGCCTGTAGGCAGCCCCCAGAGAAGGGCTTGCTTGTGGTCAGTAGGTGGCAGGCAGCCAAGCCTTGGTACTTGGTGTTCAAGGCTGTCCAGCCTTTAAGGAGTCTTCTATGTTCTGGGGCCCTATGCATCTGTCCCAAGATAGCCTTGAGAGCCCAGGATGCTTTAACCTCTGTATGTCCGAATGGGTACTGAGGCTCTCGCATTTAGAGCAGAAACTTGAGCAAATTTCAGTCGTATGCTGAAAAGACTGAAAATCACCTCTACCTTAGCTCAGTACCTTCAGAGAGATTCCACAAGTCAGGGAAGTGTTTAGAAGTAGTAAAAATAGTAACAATTCAGGAAGTCAATTATGTTAGACTGAGTTAAAAGGACAGGAAAGGAGACGTGAGGGACTTGTCCTACTTCACAGCAAATCAATCTCTATTTCAGTGCCAATAGTTTTGGGGTTTGTTTTTTCTGAGATTAATATAGAGGCCAGAAACTATTTCTGCCTGCAGGAGCAGGCAGAGTATGTCTTGAACTTTTTCTGTTGCTTTCTGTTCTCACTAAAACGTATTGTGAAACTCATTCTGAGATACTTGTATGTTGTTCACTTGCAGAGAAGAAAATGGCAGTAGGTGGGGTACTAGAAAAGCTAATAGCACTTATTCAATGTGGAGGTGAAAGATAGTTTTGTTTCAGAAAGACAGTGACTCATTATGCAAAAATGAATGTAATGATCATGGTTTTATTGTAGCCTGAGTATCATATCCCTCGAAGTCTAAGAACAAAGAGAGGGAGCCTTTGTTAGCAATACTGTCATGGTTCAGTTGTGGAGATCCTGGAGTGATCTGCCTTGTAAAACCCATCTCATCACATGAGAATGCAGAATGCTGGGTTTTGGTGCATCTAGAAAGGAATAGTGGTGCTGTCGTTCGTAGGGTGCTGCTCTGTGCCAGAATGCCGCAGTGGGTGGGAGCATGTGCTGTGTATTTTTAGTTTGTCTTAATCCAGTGTATATGAAGAATAACTGGAATTTGAGAATGTTTCCTTGGCTGATTTTGAAGTTAATAAGCTTTCAATAAAAATCTGGTAAAGTACTGTGGTTAAATTTGGGGGATGGGGGAAGGCATCTGCAGTATTAAATGCAATGTTTTACTCTTCTCTGCCTCTTTTCACTTCTTTTCTTCTCTTCATTCCATCCATCCCCAAGAGCAATTCCACAGATGAGGTTTAATATGTCCTAATCAATGGAGAGTTGTTTTTTTTTTTTTCTCAGTCTTCTCTTTTCTTGATCTAAATTCAAGTTTTGAGACTATTTTACCTAAGGTTTCAGTTGGTAGACCCCATTCCCAAGAAACTACAATCTTATTGCTGAGTGTACTGTACCTTTTAGGTGGGTACCTCTCTTACTGGCTTTTTGTGACCTGATAGAATTGCTGTGGCACAGCCGCAGAAGTACAGCCATTTGTAAATGGAGCCGTGGTTCATTGAATTTCCTGTGCCAAACTGCCCTGCCTGTTGATTAAACACTTCCAAAGGGCACATCTCAGAAAGTGTTTACAAAGTGAAGTTTTGCTCATCCTAGGTAAGAGTGGTAAAATTGATCTCCATTTTGATCTTTAATTCCTCTGTCTCCCACACAGACTGCTTTATTACTCTAATCCCTATGTTAAGGAACTGAATAAAGGCTTCTGAAAGCCATCCTAAAGCCTAAAGCCTCTTTTGCCTTAATGTGAGACCTTTCTGTGGGAAGGTGAAGAGGTTCTTGTCCGCTGCAGTGACACCAAGTTGCAAAGTGCCTCAGAGCATGGGAAAATGCATTTCAGCATTTAAAGGCAATTTACGGATAGCGAGAGAGAAATACTGCCAAATAACGCGTAGAGCTCTCCAGCCGGATTTCTTTAGCCCCTTTGATCAGAAAGTCATCATCCAGGCATGTGTGCCCCCAATTACAGCAAACAGATAGTTTAAAGTCTGACTATATGAGACAGTGACAAAGCTTTCCTGAGGGAAAGAGGCCTCACTGCTGCCAACGGCTGAGTTGGTGCATCAGAGGAAACTGTGAGTCAGCAGCGAACTGACTCTTGGATTGCAAGTGCTTGGCACTACAAAGGACACTTTGGTAAAAATGGTGTAAGAGCCTCTATAGAAGGCAAGAATATGGCTGCGGTTAGACCTCAGTCACTGCATTATGGAGACAGTCTTACATCTGCTCCAGGAATTCCTTGATTCTGATGGGAATAAGAAATGCAGAATTGCAAAGCCCATGAGGCTGGCATGCTGAGGGAGGGAACCTAGTGGTGTGCGGGTCACTTGGCACATGGCAAGATAGAAAAAAGAGTGGTTAAGTCTTGCACAGCAGAGACTGTTGAGTATATTGAGCATAGCTACTAAACAAAAACAAGGAATGCAGGTGGATCCTGGTCCTCAGGAAAATTTCCTAAGACAGAGCAGGAGAAGAGTCTGAACAAAGACCTTTCTCCTACAAGACTCCATCTAAAGGCTGCAACCCAGGCTTTGCACTCTTTCTTCTGAACGGCTTTTGGATCCCCCTCACTTTCAAGCTGCCTGGAAGCTCATTGGCATTCTGTTTTTCTGCTGTAATCTCATGTTGTTAAGGAACGTGATTTTTGCTCTTAGCTGTGCTGCATATAGAAGATTACATAAATACCTTGGAAATCTTAAAAAAAAAAAAAAAAAAAAAAAAAGCTTCAGAGAAACACTTTGATGGGATAGTCTTATGTCTTCCTCTCAGAGAAAATCCTGTTTAAGATAGAGGATGAAGGCAGATATGCTTCCTTACCAAGAAAGCCACATACTAGCTGCCTAATCGTCTTGCTGTGCTAATGAGCAATTACAGCCCGGCACACTGAGCTAAAGTAGATTTGTTCTCCTAGCAGTTGTTTCCCAAAGATGTTTTAATATGGTGGTGCTTCTCCCTCTCCCCTCCCTGTATTGAATTAGTGTCATTTCCATCTCCTTCCCCCTGCCTTCCTTTTCCTGGAAAATAGCTATTCACTTTCTAATTTGAATCCATTTCATAAAGGGTGTACTTCTGAGATGCAGATCTACTGTTCATAACCCTCAAGCTAAAGCAAAGGATAATCGCGGGGGTTGGGGTTGTTTTCCTTTTCTCTGCAATATAGCAGTTTGGTTTCTCATTGAAAATTGGTGTTTTCAACAGCGTTCCCCTGGTACAGGGGGAAAATTGAGCTGTGCAGAAGCCAACATTTCTACTGTACTGGAAATGTACTTTAGTTTTGAAATCCTTGATGACAGGGATCTGTCTTCTGTGCAAGCGTTTGGGGGGAGCCAGACAGACTTACCTAGGGGTGGGCACACAGTGAAAACAGTGTACACATGAAATGTTGTTCTTTGGCACTTCGAAAGAATGCCTTTTCTCAAGTCTGAAACGTATCAAATGATATAATTTACTAAAAAGATTTTATCTGTTGCACGTCCTTCTTTTTAGAAAGAGTGGAAATTTGTTAAATAAGCCTGCAAACAGAGAGATAATCAAACTTCAAACAGCACTGCTAAAAGCAGCCTGGCTGCTTTTGTTTAGACTTTCAAAATGCAGCAGCTTAATGCTGCTATTGTATGGAGGGGGAAATATGCTAATTCGAGGCACATTTCCCATCAGCAGCCCTTTCAGTCGTGTCATAGCTGAGATATGAACGATGATAAAAGGGGGAAGCATGGAGAGGCCTGCATTATGGGAGCGCGGCTGTTGGTCATTATGCAGGGGGACTGGGGCTGAATAGCGCTGACGAGCCCAGTCACCCATGACGGCCCATGGCTGCCGGCCGCGCCGAGGCGCCCGGGTTCCCAGGGGCCTGGGCAGCCCACCCTGCCCCGCGGCACGGTGCCACCGCACCCGAGGACCCTCACCGCCACAGAGCCATCACTCCATGATTTTGGGAGGGCAAGCGTTGGCCCCACCAGCTGGGCCGGGAACCAAGGGCAGCTCATGGGCCATGCTCGGGGTGGGAAGCGCCAGCCGTACGTCACCCATGTGGCAGCCGGGTCATGGAGATTCCTATGCACCTAACGTAGGCAGTTCCCTTCAGTTAGCTTTATCTGAGAGAAAGCTCAGCATGTAGGTTAATCAGTTTTGTCTCAGGCATATGATCCTGTTGGGCTGGAACTGGGGAGATACTCAACTGTTCTATTTACCCAGAAAAACTAAATTTTCTGTTTTTCTTTTTAGAAGGTCCTAGTTTTGTTTTATTGTAGAGAATTTGAGTTAAATGAGCTCATGGTTCTGATAACATTGTGTGATATTTGCTTGGAAGTGGTTTGAAAAGGGAATGAGATTATAGTACTAGTTGTTTGGCTCTATAAGCATGCAGTATACTAATGGCAAATTAAACTAAGTAAATGTGCTTTTGATTGCATTTGCAATCTGGTGGTGTTTCATATGCAGTAGAAGTAAGTGTTGTAACTGAAGCATGTCGAAGACGCAATTAGTTTAAATTATTTCTGAGAACCATAACTGGAATTAAGTGTTTAAAAATACTTCTAAAGCAACGATTGGTCTTCAGTTGCTTATCTATACTATTAAACTGGTGAACAGGCAAATTGAATTAGTTGATTTTGCTTAGGCTTGAGAAGTTGAGAAGATCTTTTTCTATAACCCGTGGGCAAGTCTGTGATCTGTAATGACAAGATCTCCATCTCAAGTTGAGCAGTGCACCTCTGATCACCTCCAGGCCAATGAGCAGCCTTGGCCTAGTACAGTTCTTTGATACAGAGATGCAGCTCTTTGCTATGGACCAAAGAGAGAATCTTAGCCAGAATTTGGATGTTGTGTTTTCCTCCATTTTTTTTCCATATACCCATACCCTTTCCTTTTCCTTAGTCCATTAGCTCCTTTCACTTCCTCTCCAAATGGTGGAGAATCAGGGAGCAGATGGTGATACTTCAGGAATCAGGAGTGGTGATAGAGAGAAACAAGATATGTCTTCAGTATTACTGCAGAGAGTATTACTGCATTTTGCAGAGAGCAAAAATGCCCAGTGTCATTTTGAAAAGTGAATGCAAGGGTGTCTAGAGCAAATACATAGTGATAATGCTTAGTGTTTAGTCTTGGGAAGCTCTAAGTGCAAGAGAGAGGGTTACAAATGTGCCCAAATCTAGAGAGCAAAAATAAAATGTGATAGGAATGAAACTCATTCAAGGAACAGATCAAGAAAAGTGCATGCTAAATGAACTTCACTCTGACTTATTCCAAAGTGCAGACATGATGGCTTTTAGCTGTTTGAAACAAGTGCGTGCCATGTTTGGAAAGTAAGTAAAGAAAGGGTGCGTAATGAGATATTGTCAGGGTAGATGTGTTCAAAAGAGAGGCTGGGTGGTTTTCGGCAGGCCTGACCCTGGCAGGACAGGGGTCCACCAGCTGGCATGCCGCACCTCACCCCACCACATGTTAGGGGACACTGACTTTCCTAGGGACCATTGCGAAGGCAGGAACCCCTCCAGCTCACTCCTTGGAGAAGCCACTCCGCTGACTAGAGAGGGAGCCTGGCCGTGCAAGGCTGGCGCTCGCCTTTGTGAAAGCCCTCCTTTGTGCTGAACTTCAAAACCTCTGTTCCTGCAAATTGTTGGGCTGCAGAATGGCTCTTCCAACTAAATGATTGAAAGGCTCCAAGCTCAGGACACTTAAAAAAAATTAGATGGGACAAAGTGTTGGAAATGCATACTGGCGAAATCCTGCTGCAGCAAGGGATTTTACTTGACAGCCTCTCTGGGAATTCAGACTGAAAGCTGCTACTTTGTCCTTAACTCACCCTGTAGTGCTTTTGTCCTGAAGCTCGTTGTGTATGCAGGATCACCCGCTCCTGAGGTGCAGCAAAATGTAGACATGACATGATCCAGACAGAGCTGCAAATGTGTTAGTTGTTGTCAGGTAAAGTCATTCACTGTTTATAAGGTAGAGGGTGTTTTTTTTTAATTATGTTGAACTCCCCAAGTGCACACTTAACTTTTTATGTGTGTAAGTGAAAGACCCGTTAAACACTTCAGTGGCCGTTGTTTGTTGTCCACAAACGGCATTCTCAAAGGCATTGTAAAGTGCAGAAAGAACCATTACTTTATACATGACTAGGATCCCAATTGATGCAACTAGAAAGAGGGGAATTGGGAAAGCTACACTAGTTGAAGTTGCCTGGCACATATTTAATAGATGAGTTAATTGGACACCCTCAAAGTGGAACTTGTTAGTGTCCTGCCGCTTTCCTAATGAGGATATCTGCGCTTGCGAAGAATACAATGATTAATTGGGAGCCCTTTAGTTAGTGTCTTAACTGAGGATTTCATGACTAGTGTCTTGTATGTGAACAGCCAGTATACTTGCAGTTCCACAGGCGGGCCACAGCTCCGTAGCAGAACCAGGCCCGGATCTTTCGCAAAATATAGTTTAATTCCATTGAAACCAGAATGATCTGTAACAGCAAAGAAGTTAAAGTAACAGTCACAAGCTGTTAAGACTTTAAACACTGAATTTCAGTACCTTGTGCCAATTGTTGTTTTAATGCTTTCTTTACATCAACATTTTGCTGCCGGGTTATGTGGGCTTTCCTAAAACCTTGACACACAATTGGCCGATAATCCGTGAGAGGGTGCTAGATCTGCTGATGTCGGAGACTGGTGCTGGTGGGGCCTTCCACCCTGCGGTGGCTAGGTGAGCAGATAGCTGGGCTCATGGAGCTGTCCTCTCACAGCCTGATTTAGCTCTGCCAGAGAATTCCTGCGGGATAACTCAGTTCTCTGCTTCTGCTCCTCCATCTGTGAAATGGCACAAGTAAAGCTGTGCCCTGGAAGAGTCGTCGGAGAGCTCCCTCAGTGCTCTGAAGTCTGCAGCTGGAAGAGGCTGTGGAACTGTGATGTGTCTGTTTATGTTTTCACTGTCAAATAATATTTATTACATGGCACCATAAATTAATTTTTAGTCTTTGTTGTGGTTCTGATTAAACTGGATATTCTGCTCACTAAAAATATGTATATAATTATATACATGTTTTCTGCATATATATAAATATGTATATACATATATATGTTTTCTTCATATACAGATGTGTTTGTGTGTATGTATGTATGTGATATATGCATGGTATCCCTCAGGAGATCCAAGAGGTATTTTCAGCTCTGTCTCTCCACACCCCTCCAGTGTGGGATACTTTTTTATAATGAGCACCTCTGGTTGCTTTTTGGGGAGCAGTAAGGTTTTATACTTTATATTGCCCTGCTTTTTCCATGCTTTGTGAAAAGACTGGACTGCAGCCAAAACTGAAGAACAAAAAGAGTACTGAATAGATGAGAGATCGTAGGTGGGAAGGTGAAGTCTATGCAAAGAGTGGGAGGGCAATTTTCAAAATCAGAACTGGATATAAAGTTAATATGGGATTATATGGTTAAATTCCACTTTGTGTAGAAGAATAAGTTTGTGTCAAGGCTGAACTCACTGAAGTTTGAAGACATATATATGTATATGGGTATATAAATTCCAACAGGTAGCCTCCCAGTTCTGATCCTGTCTCAAGCTCTCATGTGCTTTGAAGCTAAGCAGCCCGATTAGCAGGAGTATGATACCATTGCTGTCTTCTAAAACTCCAATAGAAATCACTCTTAAGTTCTGCAAGTACAGGAGGTGCACATGTAGGTTTGATAGCAAATGTGACATAAATATCCAGGATGCTATTTCAGTATGTTCAAGTATTTAGGAACACATGGTAGTCTCCTGAGATGGCAGTAGACTTGGGCGAGCTAAGCAGGTTGGCTTGTCTGTAAGTTCAGGATTTAGGGAAGGAAGGCAAAGGACCTTCAGCTTGTCGGTGTCCTGCTGCACTGCAGCATTCTTACTGCTGAATGCTTGACTGCAAGCAGAGGGATGGGGAGATCAGCAAAAGAGCTGACAGTCTTCTCTGTTGCAAAGGTGTCATAGAGAGCAGAAAGGATGGTATATGTGCCAAAATCTAGATCCTAGCCCTTAAAATGATGGAGGAGTACGTCTGTGTTTGAAGCACTGTTGAAGGGCTTCATACATTAGTCGTTTATGTGAGGATGTTACAGTTGCATGGACAGAAAATGTATATATGCTTGGATAACTCAAACCCTTGTATTGCTGCATAATTTTGAATTTAAAGCATTTAAAATTGGCCATTTGTTACAGTTGTAGGAAAGTAAATATTGCCATAGAACATCCTGTGAGTTAAGCTGAAGTAGAAGCTGAAGACCACCATCCAGGCTGATGTCCTATATGTTGCTTGTTGAATGAAAGCTACTTCTGGTGGAGTTGCTGGGGTTTCTTTGCTGGGTTTTTTTCCTAGTTTCGGTCATTCCAAGAAGGTCTCTGCTAAATTTTGTCAATGTGTAAATGCAAGGATGTGATCGCCTTTGTTTTCATTAGTTGTAGTAAAGTGTCCTGCAGACAAAGGATGAGTGGCTATGAGGTGGTAATTCTCCAACATGTAATACAATTTGAAGTCCTATTACAGCAAGCAGTATGTTCTGCCAGAATCTGTCTTCTCTTCAGAATATCCATTACATTTTTGTCCATGGGTTTTAAAAGTCCCATAGGAGAGAAGATTTTGCTGCTTCCTTTAGAGGTTTGTTTGATGTCAGGAAGTTTGCCTAAAATTTAGTCAGAATTTTCCCTTTCAACTACATCCTCTTTTTATTATATTAAAGTGTTTTTTCCCTCCTTGATATTTATTTATACTTTGTGAATGTTTAAGAGGTTGTTCCTCCTTTCTCTGAATTTTTCATTCAGCTTTCTTTTTTAATATTGCCTTATTCTCTGATGCTCTTTTAGCTGTGGTATGAGTGGCCTCCAGTTTGTCAGCTTGCTTCTGGTTGAGAATGCCAAGAACATGGCATTACTCCAGGAGTGGTTGTTCTAGAGTGAAACAGGAGGTGATGTTACTTCCATGTCAATTTTAATTGTAGTCTACTTTATTTTCATTTTTATAATTTTTCCTCCTAAGTCTTCAGCATGGTTATTTGGCATTCCTTTGTTCTGTCTGTGCTATGTATTCTTTAATGCCCACAGTTCTTACTCCTCAAAATCCATTATTAAAGCTATTACTTAGGAAATAGAGATAATATCTAAGATATTTTGTTAATTGCTTCCATGCTGTTGACTACATTTCTTAAGTACAAATGCACCTCTCAGCTGCTTAAGAACATCACTAGCTTTTGCTTGCATTGTGACTTTGATTATAGCTTTTTAGACTATCTTCTTTGGTAGCTTTCACATCTCTGCCCTTCGATACTTTTTTGAGAATAAGACTTGATGAGACTCAGAGGCTTAGCTACTGAAGAACCCATATAGAAGCATATATTCATTCTTGTAATTTTTTTTCCTTTATGTTCCAAATAAAGGTTAGCCATCCGTGTATGTTCTGGATTCAGGCTATTTATTGCTTATGATTCTTTCCAGTGGCCAAAACTGTTTTCTCATTAAATGAAGCCAATTACCCAAACTTTTCCTGTGAAGATATTTATGCTTATGGTTTTGCTATTTTAGGAATATCATATTAGCTTGAGAGCAAGAGTGTGTCTTCACTAAACTTTTGGAGTCCCTAGCTTTACTCCCATTTTGTTTTTTCAGCCTCCTCTAGAATGTGGCTTTTGCAGGTGACCTGCGATTAGGAGCATAAATTAGGAGTAGAAGGCACTTGTGCCTGAAAATGATTGTTTTTCAGTTTTTTTAGTTTAATGGGAACCTCAGATGTGCAAAGGCAGCAGGATTTGGTCTGAGATGTGAGCTATTTCTTCAACTGCTCTTTCACTAAAAACAAACAGTACGCCTGTGCAAGAAATTCTCAGAAAATACTTAATATCTATTTGTTGCTTTCAGAGAGAGAAAAAAAAAGACTGCAATGGACTGTTGCACTGCGGTCCAACTAGAATCTAGCAGGCCAGGCAGGGAAGTGTATGAAATCTAGCAACTGAATGATATCTATTTTGCTGCCTGCTTGCAGCCAGGCATTTACCTTTGCAGCAGTTACTGCTGTCTTCACATGGCTTTATTAAGAAGGTCCCAGAAGTGGCACCTTTACGCAGTTAAGGTCTGCTCACCCTCCTGAACTACCTGCATCAGCTAACTCAGTGATTTCCTTTGGTTGCAGAGATAATACTATCCATGCTTAAACCTTTAGTTTTGCCCTTTGCAGAGAAATCCAAGATTGAGATCTCTAAATAAAATGCGCACTCATATTTTTTAGTGGTTTGTGTCTTGTATTGTGTTAAAAGTGCAGTTTTTCTACTGTTATTCATTCATGAGGTTATTACTTAGGATTTCATTTTCCAAGCAATTTAGTATTTCTGAAAGCATGGGGCGCAGGTTTTTTTTCCAAAGCATTTCACAGGTACATAACTGCTACACAACTAAAAGCACGTTGTCATGCTTTGAATTTATCCGTATTAAAAAATTTCCTTACTTTTGCGTAAGCATTGAGAATGGGGTTTTTTTACTCACATCTAGGCAACTGGTCTAAGCCTGATCTAAACATAAGCAGTTACGTTGAGACATACCAAGTAGCTACATGTACGGCATGTTGATTGTCTTGAAATCTCCTTAAAAATGTATGCTATAAGCTGTCCTTAAAATTCTTTGTTGGGAATATATGTCAGTCTTATTTGAGAGAGAGTCTCTGAATTTTACCTTCAAAGTCTCAAATTTGATAGGATAATCTCAAATTGTTCTTGAACTATGTGAGAAACCGCTTTATTACAACTCTGTGAAGACTTTGTAGAAATGGCAAAGTGTATTCATCTCCTTAAAGCTTCTAAAGAATTTTCTATAACTTATGATACAACTCCTTGGCCTTCAGGAAGGTAAACTAGATTCAATGACATTAAAGACAGGCAGTTCAAAATGAATGGGCACGTGAGCAGAATTGGATTTATAATACCTTTTTTAACTTGTGCAATTTAACTACTTTGCTTGAATGATAAAAATAATTAAATATTTTTAAAAGCTAGATAAAATAGATTTTAAAATGTTTTTTTAAATCTATTCTGCAGTGAATATCACTTGGTCTGCCATGCCCTCACATACTTTGCTCCATTGTTTTTCTTCCTGGGGTTTGGCCATGGGCATAGAGCTGTGCTTTCTCAGCAGAGTCCCTCACTGCTCAGCACCGCTCCTCATTTTCATTTTTATTTTGATCTGCAAATAGAACAGTGGGCTGAACTCCTGACGTGTAACTAGCCATCTTCCCTGGTCCCTGCTTATCTGAATCAGCCTGGTCTATACAACAGGTGTTTGTTAAATATCAGTCTTCGAATAGCTTTTTTGCAATTTAAAATATTTTTCCAGTATTTTTAAAAGACAGCAGAGTAATTATAAAATTACTTCTGCCTTTGTAGCATTGTCTTTTGCCATATTGTCATAGGCATATATCTGATGTCTCCCTGGTTCATCACATATTATGAAAAGGATAATTAGATAAATCTGATTAAGAAAGGGAGCGTTGGAGGAGATAACTTGCTGGCTGAGATCTGTACTAGGTGCTCAAGAACAGCAGTGGTGGAGCACTGGAGGAAATAGCATATAGTTTATTCTATCTGCCATGCTTATTAATGATGGGACAGAGGTGGAAGGTTAAGAAATGACTTAAGACAGTAAGTAGCTACTTAAAACACAGCATATTTTCCAGCAATCTGGAAAGCAGTGAGAAGTGGGGAGAACTTCAGTCTCACATGTCACTTAAAGCTTTTAGAGGATGATTTAGTAGGTAGAATGAATGCTTTAGATTGGTGGCTTCTGAAGTCTTCAGTTCAAGTTTGTGTGCAGTTAATGCTTTCTTATGGTATTGTATACTTATTTCCTCATTGGCTGCTTGGGGAGGAGGTTATTCTGAGAGAAAGTCACCTCCGCACCTGTTAGTTTTGTGTTAATAAAGCCCACCTAACAAAATCTACTTGCAACGAGGAAGATATACAGTCGTTTGCACGAATAGGTCTTGCTGAAACAGAGTGGAATTGTTCCTTAGTGGGTTTCCTCTGAGGACAGTTTATAAGGAGAGGATCTGTCAGATGTATTTTTTATATAAAAGAAAGGATGTTCCAGATGATGTTTTATTTTCTATATATTTCTATTAATAAATCTATTAATATTATACCACCTTGGATTAGTTTTTGAATAGTCTTTCTGTAAGTTGGGGTAGTGGGAAATGAGGCTTCAACCTTTTAAACCTTTTAAACTTTTAGTCCTTTTAAAGTAAGCAGAAATCATTAAGAAAATTAACGTAAGGTTTAGACTATCACAGCAGTGAGTAGAAATGCTGACAGAATAATGAGGAGTTCCAAGACTCTCAAGGGGTTTTAATGTCAAAAATAAACTGTTTTGACCAATGACTAAAATTTGTGCAAGTTGCAGCAAGTAGAGTGTGTTTACTATGTATTTTCAATTTTATCAATGTTACATGCAAAAAACACTCTATAGAGAAGATTTTATTTACATAACCATTACCCCAAATCTAAAGAAGTTTTCTTTCATTTCTGACTGCAAGCTTTGAATGCCTTTAGTAATGCATAAAGCAATAGGACAAACACTGCCACCTGTGATTTCACCTTTCAGCCTCTTTGAGTACAAGGTCTTATTTAAGCAGGGATTTTAATATGTGGATGGGCTGTTACATCTGCATTGGAGGAGAAGCTTGGAGAAATATGCCTTGCACCTGGGTGCTGAGGTTTCTGCTGGTGCTGCTGATTCGATCACCTGCAGGAGCCTGATTCACTGCCTCACTTTGGTTCCTGAGGAAGCTTCATCTCCTCCACAAATTAACTTCCTCCTGCCCGTAAAAAAGTCCGCTGTGATGAGAGTTTCTACTGCAGGCTTTGTCCTGGACTTTAAGAAAGCTTTTTAGGCATGAGCCTGACATCAAGTGTGTTGATGCTGTGATATGAAGTCTTAGGATCAGTGAGGAGTCCAAGACCTCTTCCCAATAAAGCTGGAGCATGATACATTTGTTACTTTGCTCCAGGCCTTACTGCTCAAATGCTGCTGTGGCGACCGTGGTGCGAGATGTAAAACTGAGATTCAGGTACTGATTTCTTGCAAGCAAAGGAAACCTTTGTGAAAGGTGGGATTGGGGTTTTCTGGTGTTTTTCATCACACACCTTTAGAAGTAAATTACACCACAGAACTGTGGGTGTAGTAACCAGAAAAGGCTGCATTGCAGCTACAAATCTTTGGAAGGCTTTCGTCTTCTTGATCTCTTGGTTGGATCCATTATTTGGAACATGGAGCGTGCAGGTTTTAACACCTTCAGTTTTTGCTGAATCCCCGCTAGGCATCTTTGTTGTTTGCAAAATCAGCTGCAATTAGCTAAGGCAGTAAAACCTGCCAGGTTGCTAAATCCATTTTTCCAGGGTTGCTTCATCATCCAACACACAAAAAGGGCTCTCTGGGCATGTGTGCCCTGTGCAGTGTGGCACGCTATGAGGCCACTGCGGCACACGCAGTGATAGGGAAGGTTAATGAGCCTCAGTACAGTGCCCCTAAATACGTCAGTTATCGTGGGTTTTGGAAGTTAAATAACACCTCTATGTGGCATTGCCCTGCTCAGTGGCTCTGCAGTACAGGGCTGCTGAGAGCTGACTTAGGAACACCTGATGTCACCTAGCACTGTGCAGCAGAGGCATGGCCGAATTGGGCTGCCTACAGATCCAGTTCAGAAAAGCCTTTTAGATTGTGCTGAAGTCTGTCTGGATTTCGGGTAGTGATCAAACGTGTTTAACAGTAACTATGCACTTATTTTTAAACATGGGCTCAGGTGTCTAATGGCAGCCATACTTTTAAAATTCCAAGCTGTGTTTTCTTAACCATTTTGTCTTTCAAAGTGTTGCACATGCATTTCAGGTCACCTGGGCTTGTTTCCTTTCTGCTTGCTGGGATTTTTTGCCCCCCCCCCTTTTTTTTCCCTTCCCCTGTGGCGTATATTAGTAAGAGAAAGAATTTAAATTTTCCCTGTGTGTGCCCACACTTACTTTTATGCTGCTTTCATATGGTCTTTTGCCGTGTGTGAGCGGAACTTACTCTGCGAAGAGAGCAAATAAACAGAGCAGCCCTAGTGCCTCCTCTCAGTTCCTTGAGAGAGCAGAGGGCATATGGAATAAATCAAAATGCGAAGCATAGTAATAAGGTCCCATGGGAAAGAGAGCCTTGTGATTGTGCGCTGACATGCACTCTCCTTAGAGACGGCGTGCAGGGGGCTAGCTTCATAGCTGAGTCATACAACGAATGGGGGCTCCTTTCTTTCTCGCGTGCTTCTCCCCTCCTGATGTCACAAATGCATTCACCAGCAAGAGAATTGATTAACATTCGTTGGGAGTCTTTGGAGAAAGCGAGAGAAAGGGAGCGAGAAGAAGGCGCGAGGGGAAAGGGTGGCTCGCTGATTATTCCAGCCCCAGCGACATAGAAAGTTGGGACACAATCAAACACAGAATGGCTATTTTATAACTGGGGTCCTTGGTGACGTATGGCTGAACGTTTCCTGGCACAGATCTTTATGGACCAGTAAGCAGAGCGAAATTGAAGCTGACAAGACTTTTGCATTTTGGAAAGAACTGTAATCTACTGTAGTGAAGAACAGAGCCACTCAATCACTGCAGCTGTAAATAAGAGACGGAAGGGAGTAAGAAAGGAGGCAAAGAGAAAAAGTGTTTGCTGGGGGGGGAGGGGGGAAGGCATTTTTGGTGGATGGTATGAAGCCAGCCATGGAAACTGAAGCGGAGGAAAATGCAGAACAAAGCCAAGAGAAAAAAGGTACCCAGAGGTCTAACAATAGCCTGTTTAAATCTTTTCATTGAGGGGGCTTAAAGAGGTTTAGGCCAGTTTTTCACTTTTTAGAATAGCTCTTAAACAGTCATTACTGCATCTTCTAGCTCGCAGGGATCCTTTGCTGTATGGCTTGACAGCAAATTAATAGAGCCGCAATCTTTCTGTCTGTATGCGTATATTTGCTCTGAAGCTTTGCTAACCATACCATAAATGATTTTTGCCAAGGAAGCTTTATTATTGCTGTGTCTTTGATAGATTTTTGTAAAATTTGGTTTAGAGATTGTGTGTGTGTGTGGGGGGGGTGTGTGTCCTCTTCAGAGCCACAATGTGATATTTTCATTGGGACTGGCCGTGTAACAGAGCTGTGCAGTGCAGTGTGGGAGACCTAGGTTATAATAACATATGATAGATTATAATATCACAAGACCTTCATGTAGTTAGTTTGGTGCCAAATGCTCCTCTTAATTTTAAATCCCTTTTCATTTTCTCTGGTTTCGTCTGGCAAATTTTGTTTATGGAGAGGTCTGCCTATGCTATGATAAAGGAGAATAATCCAATGAGTTTCGCAACATTAGGCTTCAGGATATGTTAATCATCCAGAATTGCTACTTAATGGAGAAAACAATTCCACGCTAACTGTTCTGAGATGAAAAAATGGCAGTGCAGTAGGAGGGGTACTTCATTAATCCGAGTGTTTCAGGTGATTTATTTGGTCTGGAGTGCTGAACTTCTGAGAGTAAATTCAGCTACTAGAGGACTGTTATGTTTCTGCATCATATAATTTATGCCAAATAAATGATCCTTATTTGTGTAGCAGGCTGGTGTGCAAATCGTAACAATAATTTTGGTTAAATTATACAGCAGTAACAGAATTATTAAAATATCTCCTGCTTTTTTTACATGGTTCATGGTTTATCTTTGAACCTGTTGTGTATCATAAGCAATTTGAGTATCTTGTAGGTATACGCAGCTAATATATTTCACTAATTAGCATTGTTTTATTTATTTTTGAACTATTCAAATACGTACATAATGAAGATATCCAGTATCAGATTTTTTTTCCTACTTTGAATCTGATTCTTCCTACCTGCTTTGTATAATTCAAACCTAGCTTCAGTTTCAAGTAAATGAAATTTGTCAAGTGATTAGACATAGTACTACATGATCCCTTAGGGATTTTGCAAAAGGAGTTCCACAGATGAGAGATTAAACTCTGAAAGCCATTAGTGTATGTAGGCAATAACCCACCTCGCTGCAGATTTTGAGTAATTAATGTACAAAATGTCCTAAATATTTTGATTTTAAAACCACGTTGGTCTCTTAGATAGCTCTTTAAAATTTCAGTATGTTTTTTCTTCTTGTTTGGTGAGTATCTTTTAAACCGATAAAATTAATGTACAGTAAACACTAAACAAAGTTATTTGTATATGTTAGCTGCTGTGCAAAACAAAAGGAGTTACTGAGTGTATTTGTGATGAGTTTATAGTTTCCCGTTTTATTTTGGCAAGGATGAAAGCACAATGTGTAGAGAACATCCAGAACAAAAAATCTGTTATCCAAGTCAAGGTGGTTGATCTGTTATTTTCATAGGAAGCAAACAGGGGAACTTCAGATCTTAATTTTACCACAATTTCCTGGCTTTCCTGTGATAATTTTATCCTTTGGACATGTCACATAGATGTGTGTCTATAGCACGTTGTTCTTGACAGTTACTTAATTTCCGAAAGTAACACATGGCCTCTCACATTATGGTCTTTATTTCCATTCAATTAAATTCCAAATACATTTCACAGCACATTAGAAATATGGAAAGCTGAAACACTCAATTTTACTTTATTTTCAATAGCAAATCCAGATGCATTTGCATAGTTCTTGCTATGAAGTGATGCTGTAGGAGGCATATTCAGGTTTGTTCATTGAGGTGGGGGCACAGATTTTCAGAAGCACTAAGAGTTTATAGCCCAGTCAGATTTTTGGATGGGCTCAGCAGGCATCAGGTAGCCCAGTGAAATGGCAAGGTTCTCCAAAAGGGCTCTTCAGCAGCAGCTTTCACAGAGAAAAAATGGGCTTTTTTGCTGTGTGAAGAAACTTCCTGAAAAATGTTGCCGCTTTGTCTGGGTATGTAAAATGGCAGCTGGCCCTTTCAAAAAGTATTCTTTCGCTGCCCAGCCTGGATCTCCTCATTGTTATGACGTACATGTTTGCTAGGCTCGTAACATTTGCTTCCTCTACAATCACACCTGAACTTAGTGTAATAGCTGTCCTTTATGAAGTGTCCCAGATCCGGTGACGGGAAGGCAACTGTGACAGCTTGAAGCAACTGAAGATCTGTCCTAAAGTCTTTTAACTCTTTCTTCCAGGACCCAATTGCAAAGACAAAGGAGATGCAACAGAGCGAAGTCAGAGGAAGTCTGGGGGATATGCTTATTGCTTTTTCCCAGGTCCTCTGACTTACTGCGTTAACCTAAAACGAATACTGAACAAGAAAAGATCCTGAGTATTTCCCTTTGGATATTCAGATTCATACACAGGAGGTTTTTGAACTGCTAAGTTCTGGACAAAGTACCTGCACTTAACTATTAGCATATGTACTTTTCAGCTAAGAGTTTTTTCCTGTTACCAGAACTTTAAACTATAGGCTTTTGGGTTGTGTGGGTTTTTTTGTTTGTTTGTTTGTTTTTTAAGTGAGGACCTCATTAATGATGTGCAGTAATTGTACAGAAGAAATACCTCAGGGAGGTAGGACTGCACACTATATGGGGGGCTCCTTGTACTCCAAAGGATAATATTAGAGAGCCCAACTGCCCACTATTTAGGATGAGCAGTGAGAGTTAGATCATCTAATAGTGCATCAGAGCTGAATAGTGGGGTCACACAGGTACTGGTTTATGTTTCCTATACCTGTGGCAAACGTGGAAGGCCACTGTTTTGGTCTGCAGTATAGTTGAGGCAATTTACACGAGCTACTGTGCTGTATGAATATTTACTGATTGATAATTGGAAATACTTAATCTTATTTACATTTCTAAAGTTCACAAAATTGTAGGTGAATTCCAGTTTTATATCTTAATTTTTTTTTTCTGAGCCCCGTTGCCTGTTTCAGGCAACGATATTGTCCAGCTGTCAGATTCGTGTTTATCAGTCACTTGTTTCTCTTCACCCAGATGATTGGCTGCTGCCCCAGATTTTTAATTGGAAATTGAACAACACCCATGTTGATGGACATAAGAAATAAGTCAGCTCTATATTGTATATCAGCAGCTCTTATCAGAGGAGAACACCATGAGCAGAGCTCAAGCAAAATGTTTAGCAGATACTTTACAGGGCTGCAGGACAGATTGGATGCATTTTAAAGATGAATGTTTACAAATTATTACAAATGACAGGGTTTATCTTGCAGGCATTAAATTAAATCAAAACGTGAGGTCTGGGCAGGCAGATTTACTGAGGTGGAACAAATAAGAAAAATGAAATGCCGTTTTGCATCAGCAATGAAGGATTTAGATCTTAATACACATTAACAGAGACAAGAAGTTTCCCTTTTTGTTTAACTAAGAGAAATATCACCAAGTTATAAAATGTGGGGAAAAAAAATCACTGTGGATGACCATGGAAATTAGACATGGAAGAAAGCCATAATACTAGGATATAGTTTCCATGTATGAATGCCTACAATGTTCAAATTGCATATGCAGTACTCAGGAATAATGAAAAACAGCCTGAACAGCAGTCCTAAAAGTTCATTTTGACTCAGTGTTCCCCAAGAATGTATTCTTGGTGGAAGGAGACTTTATGCTTGGGAATGGCTGTAAGCTTTGATTATTATTTTCTTAATATATGAAGAGATGTTTCAAATTCTAAACCCTAATTAGACAAGTATATACTAGTCAAAAATAGAAAGAAAATACTTGTGTAAAACACAACTGTATGACTGTATGGGATAGTATTAAAAGTTGCTGAATTGTGAACTGAGAAAGGAGTGAATTGCTATGCTACAGTTAATATCACTAAGTGAAGTTCTTTTATGCAATGAACTTATGAAAATTTTGATGCATCAGAGAGAGATGTATTTTTCAGTTTAGCAAATTGCAAAAAAAGTCTTTCCTATATAGATATTATGCTTATTAGCCAAATTTTTCATAGTCCCCTATTGTTAGGCTCCCACAGTGATTTCAGAGCTGTCAAGCTGTTTAAAGATTTTTAATGTGCTGCAAATTTTTTTTCCCCGTTTCAAACAATTTGTTGATATTTTAGATCTCCTGAAAGTAATACTGCTTTAAGTGCCTGAAGAATATAATTCTAGGAAGCGAATGTTAGAGGTCCAGCCCAGGAAGAATCTGGGGCACGCTATATTCCAGGGATAATAATTTGGCAGGCTTTAGTGATTTAGCTTTTAATGAATAGTATTTGGTTTCTAAAAGGGGGGGGGAGCACTTAGAGAATGTACTTATACTTGTCTAAATGACTGCATGAAAGCAGAAAACCCACAGGGGAAAAAAAAACAGATGGCCCTGTATATGCACAACAGACGATGCAGTGGGAGAGCAGAGCAAAGTATTTAAAGTGGGGAGTGCTGGAGGAAGGGAGAGAAAAGAGGGGCAAGGGAGCAGGGGAACCTCATTCGGTTACAGCAACTCATCCCTATTATCCAGCCAGCCTTGCTTCTAGCATAGGATTTATCAACAGATTATCAGGTCATAAATGACCAAATGATAACCCTCGCCCCGCTTCCACAAACTGTTGCACTGTTTCATCAGCTGTGGCAGGTGAAAGTCATAACAGTTTGTTTCCTCTAAAACTGTACGCTGAAGAGAGCAAGAGTGAGGATGTTGGATGCAGGGAGTTTTAGTGCAGGCTTTCAAGATGATTCATCCACAATGAATATTGAGCACCACAATTGCTATGAATGTGCCTGTGTTGTGTGACATAAAAACATTGTCGTCTTGTAGCTGTTGTGTCTCTGCAGCATCAAGTTCAACCCAGTTCAGAAATGTGACATCCAGAAAGGATGGATAGAGGTTTATGGACTTGGCTGTACATGAAGAGTATCATAAACTAGACCTAGAAGTGTGATTTGTACAGTTAGACCCTCAAAAAGCAAGATATAAAGAAGTAATTTAAACTTACTTCATTTCCTAAATATTTGGGGTCTGGAGTGAAAATCTAATTTCTCCATATTGTATGTAGTAGTTGTTACTGCCACTGAAACCTGTGGGGCTTCTGATTTAACTGTCATTTTTGCATGAGCGGACCTATATGAATCTCAAAGCAGGACCCAGTTAGGTCAGCAAAAAGATCATCTTTGACTTCAGAGGTCCTTTCAGAAATTCAGTGAAGTCTGTAAAACAGCAGTTGCTGAAGAGTTCTTTGCAAAGAAATGTAAAAACCATGAGATTCCTTAAGGAATCTGAATCATCTTTTAATGAAAGGCATCCTGTTTTTGCAAATCCAGAAATGTCTAATTAAGCAAACTTCACAGAATATTTTCATTTACAGAAATGATGCTACAAAGTTTTCATGCTAACTCCATATTTCAGGATTTGATGTTTGTCCCACAGCAGACAGTGACTTCACCAGCTTCCACCATGGGCTGAGGAAGAAAGGCAGCTGCCTGCTCTGCTTTTAGCCAGTGGTTTTTGTAGCTGCTGCAGGAGAAGTCTTGAATTGTGGGTTCAGGCATGGTAGGATAAAATCCATTTGGTAGCATATGCCAAGGGCTTTGTCAATTTGCTGCTGCAATACCAATGAAGAATTTCTTTCCTTCTCTAGAATTTTTTTGTAGCTGGGTTTGTTTTGTTTTGTTTTTTTTTCTTCTTCTAAATCAAGGCTGAGGGGGAGGCAGAGAGGTAGCATGTGATAGTAGCAAGCAATTCTTTTATTTTCCATGTTGTATCAAGTTCAATTATTATAGTGATTTTTGTGATCTCATAAACAGGATTGTTCCTGTGTTAGCAGAAGGAGGTGAAATCATTATGGAAGTTTTCTTGAGCTTGCACAGTCATTTTGGAATCATACCTTCTAAACATTTTGAATTTGGTTGTATTTGTAAGATGTAGAATTTGCCCTTTCTAAAAGAAGTGTAAGTCATACAAAGCAGAATAATTTCTTTTAGGAAAAAAATACACTACCTGATGCCTGCTCGATGATTTGTGCATGAACTGCAAAGAGGGGAAAAATATCAAGCCACAAAGTATCCTTTAAAGAACCATTGATATTAAGTTTGTATCAACCCAAAGAATTGTTTTAATATTGGCATTCATTCACCAGTGTAGGAGATGAACGAATTCTTGTCTCAACCACTAGATCCAATATTTGGACTTGAGGCTAAGATTCTTCCTTTCTGACCTATGTAAATATACTGTGCTGAACTTGCTATTGCAGCAGTAGACAAACAACATGAGAGAAGGAACAGGTCCAGGAACTTCCTAACTTCTGGCAAAGCAAAAATTTATGGCATTCCTATTTCCTCCCCCTTCCATGCCCAGAAATTTGTTGCTGATCTAAGTTTACAATAAATTGCTTTTTTAGCATTGTAACCTTCACTTCATCCACCTGCCAAAATGCTGCTAAGTCAAATTTATTTTGGCCAGAGATGACAGTTCCTTTTTCATTTAGCTGCTGTGGAGTGGGACTTGATGCATTTTAAATAATGATCTATCTGGCCCTGACAGCCTGACAATTCCATAGCAGTGCCGAGGGGGGAAAATGTTGATTTAGAAGAGGGTTGATGTTGTTTTGCCAATGGCTTCTTTCATAGAGCTCAGGAGCATTTAAGCTCTGCAGTTCCTTGCTGATGAATTTAGAGATTAGAATGTATTTTGTGCATGATATATCGCTATTGAACTTTATCTGTACTTTGAAAAGATAAGGAGAAGAAGGATAACTACTCATTCATTGTAAGCCTGGAATAAGTCTATTTAAACACATTTGGTCCAGATTTTTGCAAATGAACAGAGCTTATGTAAAATAAGCCCACAATTTTTTTATATAAGAAACAAACAGAGCAAACTCATGTGTTGAACTTATCTCTACATCTGATAACAGTCATTTTCTTCATTAGATTTAGGTTATTTTAAGAAATAGTTATTTGTTTTCCACAACTTTGTCTTCCTTAATTTCTAGAGCAGAACTCCTTGCCGTGAAAGAAGAGGAGAAGAAGTGAGAGTGGGTGCAGGGAAGAAAGAGGGAATGATCAGCAGCTGTAATAGAGTCCTTTCCTATGTGTTTAATTCAAAGCCTAGATGGAGCTTTAATTATTCAGCCTTTCTTAATAGTTGTACCAGCATTACCCTGTTGGTTGTCCTTTTTTTTTTTTTTTTTTTCCCCCCTCCCTTCTCTTGGTTTAGTAGTTATGTTGTTTCAGTTATGGGACTTCAACATATTTTTCTCTTATTTTTTAAGTTAAATGACTAAAAGTACTGAACTAAAAAATTTTGCTGGTGACACTGACCTTTTACCACCTAAAATTGGCAGTGATCACCAGACCAGAAATGGAAATTGGCAGGTACCACTGGATGTACAGGAGTTCAAGGCCACACCGGTACCATCATGTGCCAGCATTGAGAGGCAAAATTAGTCCTTTGGGGATTCAAGGTAAATAAAGGGCTGGGTAAAATTGAAATGAAGAGTTCAGAAATGGTAGCATAAATCTAATGCTTTGCAATAACCCTAACAATATAAAATAAATGTTCTTTTGTTTTGTTTGTTAAAGCTGTAAGGAGTCTACTTCTTTCATATGAATACTTGACATAAATATGTTTTGTCATTAATGCTTTAAAGAGAGTAATGTGTACTGAGGGATGCTTTCCTTATAGCTCTGCTGCCCAATAGTTTAAAAACTTTTACAGATGAGACAGTGTAGTTTGTTTTTTGTGTGCAGATGAACCAATCAAACTGATGAGCCACTGGACTACAAATGGAGTAATTGCCACTATACCAGTGACAGGACAGGAGATATACTGGAGCTCCTACCAAATGCTTCTCCAGACAGTAGTCTGTGGTTTTGTTTGCTTTTTTTTATTTCCTAGAAAGAGTAATGTCTATGTGTATCTCACATTTTAAAGAAAGACTTAAGCTGAGATTTTAAGAAGTGATTGGTGATTCCACATGCCTGTCCTTTTGCTATCTGACTTCAGTGCTTAAAAAAATCTTTGTTTTCTGGAAGCTTCAGTTTAAGAATTTGGGGGGAATTCAGGTTTGAAGCACCTCAGAGAAGCATCTGAAATCAAGCACACTATTGATTGCATTGGAAAGTTCCAGTCTAACTGAGGGTTAATGCAAGGAAGGATATAAATGTGCAAAGATAGCATTTATACCTAATTCTGCCAGCAATCCTCTTTGCTTTATGGAGCTGATTGACTGAAGTCTGCTTGACAAGTTGTTTGCTGGAGATTTCTGCCTCCACATCAGAGATTTTAACAGCTATTGCAGGGAAATATTCACCAAGCTTTCTGCTTAATCCTTCCCCTTGATGTTACATTTTCACCTATGTTTGCTTTTTAGGATTCAAAGGTTTGTGTGTTTCATAATAGCATTTCTCAGCAATTTCTTTTTGTGGTTCTCTTTGCAAATCCACAGGTTACAAATCATGGTCCTCACCTCCCACCTTCAATGTCAGTATTTATTTTGGCCATGTTTTATGATAAATGACCAGATGACAGACTTAGGGTTGCCAGAAGACATTCCAAAACTTCATTCAGGCACCTGAAAGGAAAATGCATGTTAGATCAGCAGATGTGGGATATTTTCTACAAGAGAAAAATGTTCCAGAAATGGGAAGGAGTGAAAGATTATGAATGCCGCCTTCCTGGCCTGTGAAGGACATGGAGGGAGTGGGCCAGGTGTCTGGTTATCAGGGTCTTGTGCCACATCAGCTGCTTCAGTGATGAGACATGTCCGTATGTGCTGGCATGGATGCACCAGGGTGTCAAGATTTACAGCCTTCTGTTGCAGCACCTGGGAGTCTGGCACCTAAAATGGTGCTAGAAGTGTCTGTTTTAGGCAACTGAGCTCAATGCAGGCTACCTCGGGAAGAAGCTTTCTGAAATGACATGCAGGTAAATGTAATGCCTCATCATGAAGGAGTTGAAGATGAAAGGGTTCTTGCTGCTTATTAAAAATAAAGGGGGGGGGGGAAGCAGAGATGCCAATTCGAAGCAAGGTGGCTGCATTTAAAGAAACTAAAAGGTTTCTAGGCAGTAATGAAACTACTCTGAACAGGTCTTGAGTAAGAATGAGGTGGATTAGCCACCATGAAAATACTGATCTTTGCTCCTTTCCCTTAGAACGGAGGGAAAATATTACTTTAATGACAACACAACTCATAACTATAATACACCTCACTTCAGCATTGGCATGCTTCTCCCCGCTGCTGGATGGCATTGGCTGGTATACTGAGATAAACTCTTGGTTCCTTTGATACATCGCATTATTTCTGGGGTGCCTTTGCATTGTGGATATTTACCTCCTCTGTCAGTGTCAGAATGGGCATTATTAGGAAAGCAACTTTAAGGCATTCCTCTTGGCCAATCCAGACTGTTTTCATAGATCTCAGCATATGACATGATTTCTCTTGCCCATTTTAAGTTTTAATATAGCACTTAAGCAATAAGGGTAGATTAACTTGGAGCAGTGTATGATACTGTATCACTGCTGTGGTTGAGACAAGGCATCTTCAGAACACCTGCAAGCTTAATGAGCCTTTCGAAGTGCTGGAAGCTGTTTTTCCCAGGAAGTAAAGTAGCATTTCTTGCTTTAGAAAGAGTAATTTAGAAATGGTTGTTTAACTTAAGCTTAACTGCAGACATTCTTCCAGGTGAACTGGGTACTGTTTGCTTTATGGGAATCTTTTTCTTAAATTACCTCCCCAGACTTTGGGAGATGTTTCAGCTCTGTTTTAGGAAGACATGAGAACACGAATATCCATTGAAACAGCCTGCTGCTTTATTAAAACAGGCTTAAATTTTGAAAATAGCATGATGGGGAATCAACTGGCAAATAGCTGCATGAAAGCTATTACTGTGCAAAGGACTTCAGTTGTTATGGCTCAAGCTTCTTACCACTTCTCTTGTTCCATAGTTGGGTAAACTATGTCTAAAGATCTCGGTAGTTTTAACGATGTCTGAAATGGAGAATTTACCTTCTGAATCTTAGATCCGCTAAGCTAAAATCCCATACACACATTCTTTTTTTGGCCCTTAGCTCTAGGGAGAGAGAAGCTGTGTTTTTGTTTGCTTCTTTGTAGCTAGAGAGGAGGCAACTGGGGAAGCAGTCAGTAGCTGTGGCCAAGATCCAGTGTGACAAAAGTCTTATTCTCCCATTGAATACTGAAGGCTGATGGATTATGAGGTGAGTTACAACTGCCGGAAAGGTGGATCTCACATTAACAACTCCAGTTTTTCAGGTAAGAGACTAACCTTTGGTTAAAATAAAATTAGCTCTAAAAATGCCCTTTTTTTTTCAAGTAGAAATGGGTCTGGATGATGATTTCATCAAAGGAGCTCAAATATTCCTACAGAAGCATCTACAGCAATGCTGAAGTAGCTCATGGGGTTTGAGTGCTCAGGGACTTTTGTACATCTCCCAGTGAATTTGCCTGAATCTTGAGGCATTTGCAGTCTGCCCATCAATTCATTTGTTGTACCTGTTTGGCTTGAGCATGTCCAAAATAATCAATTGGCCTGGCACCTACTGGAGTAGTGGGCAGAAATTCTTGCATGTTGACCTCTTGACTGCTTCTCTAACAAAGCAGAAGTAGGTGAACAGAGGGGAGAGAGGTCTGAGAGAGGGTGAAAAGGAGCAATAGCTGCAGGCATTTTAAGCAATGAGTTGCATATGTGTTGGTTGAGAGTTACAGCCATAGTTTGGACCAGAGTCTGCCCTTGCTTGTGGAATGTGTTTGCACTTTGAGCTCTGCATATAGATAAGCCCTTCCACGTGCTCAGGGAGTGCAAGAGTACCAGAGGCTGATTTGAATAGTAAAGCACTAGAACAAGTCTGCAAGAGGAATAATGCTAAAGCTTGTATCGGTACTGCTTGAGCTATTCCTTATGCAGAAAGTCTCTTATTTAAACCATCTTAATACTTTTTTTTTCCCTCTAGAAGTAACTGAACAACTAGAAAATATGCATCCTTAAGGGATCCCATATATACCTGTCCAAAGGAAGGCCTTTTTGCAAACCATAAATTAAAAAGCTTTCTTCTGGCACAGTTTGCACTCTTTCATGGGCAGAAAGTAAAACAGAGAAGATGTGAATTAAAATAAATGTTTTGCCTGACCCTTGTCCAAGGTTGATAAAGCTGGACAAGAATTGCTCTTGTTCTGCAGTCCCATGGGGTAGCAGTGTTCTTAATGTGCAAGTGCTGATTCTTGCTCTTTCACAGCAAACAGCCCAGGATAGGTGCTTCCAATAAGTCTGAATGTAGTGGTTCATATTTTCTAGATTGTACTGTCTGAAAAAAGATGCCTTCAGAACACCTGTGAACTTAATGAGCCTTGCAGAAGGCTAGGGATTATATAAATGGGAGAGTGCATATTTCAATGAATTGAAGAAGATAAATAAGGCCTGTAAAAGACCATTCTGATCCAGATCTGTCCTGGCACTAAACAGGTCTTAGAATTTAACCTGCTCATTCCTGCAGTGGACATGCTTATTTTTTTTTCTATAAGAAATGACAGATTTGGACTGAGATTTGATGGTAAAAGGGGGATATATTTACTACTGTCTGTTCTTAGAATCTTCTCTGTGTCATTTAATAGCATCCAGAAGAGAGAACTCTTGCTTTGTAATATAGCTTTTTCTCCATTTTGAGTGTCTCTTTCTTTTCTTCTTAGTGAAAGGAAAAATTTTAGCCCTTTCTTTTGATGAGCATTGATAACCTCTGCAAGGATTTTTATTATTATTATTAACCATTTTAGAAAAACCGCACTTAATCCTATGTTTACTCTATTTTTGCTGAAGGTGTCAGGAGCAGTTTATTGTCATTATTCATACAGTACCACAGAGATACCTAGTGTTTTGTAAACTTAAAAAAGGAGTCTGCTAATGCAGGTTTTGGTTTCCGAAATGCTTGTTTTTACTGTGTACCAGTCCTCCTGGTTTCTCTGCATCAGTTCCAGCACAGGAGGCAAGAGAGAGGATTTTTAGTTTTCTGCTACACAAAAATATGGAAGCATCTAATGCACTTTAAAGATGGCAGGTTTGTAACTGATAACAAGGAATACCTTTTCAGAGGCTGTGTAATAAATGGGTAACCAGCTGTATGACAATACTGAAACCAAATGTCTCATGTGTATCAAGAGCATCTGGAGGAGCTACAGATAATGCTGGTAAGCTTCAGAAAGGGTGCTGAACCTTGTTTTTCAGTTCCTAAATTAGCTCTTAAATAGTAGAGATTGGGACAAGATCTGCTGTGTGGATCAGATTATCCCAGGTCTCACTGCGTTTTCGCTGGAAGCATCTCTTGTTAGCCACTGGGACGGGAGGGAGTGATGGCCTGGGTGGATTTCATGTCTTATCCTTTCCGGCAGCCCTGATGGCTGTGGTCTCCAAGGGACCGTGTCTTCCTTCTTACAGGTACTATGCACATTGGCTACGAAGGTATATTTATTGATTTGCACCTCTGTGGGGAGAGGAATGCAGGGGGAGATTACCAGTCTGGCTAGGAGACACCCTTGAATGACATTTTTTTAGCTCTCATGAGGAGTTCTTTCTCAGTATTAAGCTGATTTCACAACTCTTCTGATTTGGAGAGGAATAAAATGCAAAATTAGGAAATGTTGAAGGAAGTGGTCTATGGAATAGCTTTAACAGGTGCATGCGAAGAAAATTTGCTCTGTTTGAGCTGATTGCTTACTTAGTCTGTTTAATTTACTTAATCCCCAACTGTGGTGAGTGAGCATTTATTGTAAATTAATAACAAAAGTTTTAGCTTAATGTGTCATGTTTTATAAATCAGCAGAATTTAAGATGAATGAGAAGAGGTAAAAACAGAGTTTTAACAAAGACTTCGAAGTGATTGAACACAGCCTTTTTTTATTTTAGTGCCCCTATTCAGGTGTGGAGAGAAATTTGCCACATGCTTTAAACTTACCCTTGTAAGACGAAGTATTTTGTCTCATTGTACTGTTGCCACTGACCCTTGGCTGCTGGTGTGGGTGGCAGATTTGAGAAGCAGAAGTTATCATTAGGCACTATCATATTGTAACACAGGGAAGAAGGAGGCAAATTCTATTTTTGCTTCTCTGGTATTAGCATATTCCCACGTCCTTTACTGCTTCCCCCATAGCTGTCAGTCATACAGTTAGGTATGAAAGTGTACTTCCTACCATGCATGAAGCTGTTCAGAATTGAGATTTTCAAAAATATAGTAGGTGGTAGAAAGTAAAATTGGCATTTGCTTTCATTGACATAAAGTTCATTTTCCAAAAAAGATCCATGGTGATTTAAGACTCCTATGGTATTAAGTACGCTTGGTATTAGGTAATCTTCAGCAGTGGTGAAATAGAAGGTGAATGTGAAATACTGAGTTCTCCTCTTACATTTATATGTGAACTGGGAGCAGTGCTCCCAACACCAGGCTCACGTGGATGTGTAATAATGAACCTGATCTGCATGCAATGACTGTATCTAAGATGTTATCTAGTGTTTCTTCTTTCCTTAGGTCTCTTGCAACCTTCTTCTTATGAAAACAGTTTCTCAGCACTTACTCCTTAACTGCAGTGCTGAACATAGCAGAGATTATGGTTGTGTGGTGGAACATGCCATGTAATTTTTTTCATGTAGAAAATGGACAGATGTACCATATGACAAGATTTATAAAAATGCACTACACAATTGCAGAAGGTGAATGATGAGAGAAAAAATGGAGCCCATTGCTTCATCATTCAGAAAAGCGAGGGAGATTTATGTGAGGGGAAGAAATGATGCTTCTAAGGAAGAAAGAGGAACTAACACAGAAGATGGCCAAGGGAGCCTTGAGGTTTAGCTCCCTGAAACTGAGAGCTTATCCAACCTGGTTTCAGGTTTTCTGTGTTCCTTGTTTTTTTGTTTCACAGCAGCCTTGACCAGTCTGTGATATCAGCTGTTTGTGTCTGAGATACATTGAGGCAGTGGTTCAGCCTAGAAGGAATTTGGGACATAAGAGAACAGGCTGGCTTTTTGATCATGTGGGGTTGTGGATACTCTTTCCTTATATCATGTTTTCTATGCTCCATTTTGAGTGATGGCTTTGTGAAAAGTGCCTGTTTCTTCTTTCCAAGTCTGTGGAGCCAATGTGTTAACTTCCCAGAGAAAGTCCTGGGAATACTCAAGACAGCAACCTTATCCCATTGCACCCGCGTGCGATGTGTTGTCATATCCTAAGCATAGATTTTGTCATTCCAGTTTGCCGTGACCTTAGTAGGATGAGTGAGATTCTGAGGATTGCTTTTTTAAGACCACTTCCCATTAATTCTGCATTACCTTGCTCTTCTGTGTTTAAATCTTAAACCCGTACTTAAAGTACCAAAGAAGGTTTAGCCACACAATTGCCATTTGACATGGGAAATTGAATGGCTAAGCCCCTGCATGTATGTAATAGCCTGTACACTGCTGGGAACATTGTATAATTATTCTTCTTACATTAAGCAACCAATTGCCGATATGTGTACATATGTAGGTTCATCCTTTACCAATTTCCTGTGGCTGATAGTTTCCAAGAGATTAAAAGAATAGTTGGTTCCTGTTTTTTCTCTTCTCTTTATTTTTGTCCTTTAGCAAGAATATTTGTGTGTGTGTGTGTGCGTGTGTGCTCAATAGCATTCATTCCCTAGAGAATAATCTCAGTCCTTGTTTTAGCTGGCCTCCTTCTGAGAGTGTGTTAAATCTGTAGCCAAGATCACAGGCAGCTCTGGGCAAATCATTGGGCTGTTATTAACTGGCCTCCATGGCAACTGCTGCTCACCAGCCTGAGGACAAAAAATGTTTTTATTCTGCTGAGTTGCACAAAAGGTTCTAGTGATGCCTTGCACAAAATGGCCATTGAAAAGGGAGATGCAGTGATGTGTGTTTGTGCTGTACAGTTTCATATTTAAATCATTTTACACTGCTGTGTTGGAAGTGGATCTACGGCTGAAAACTTCCGTATATTGGTCGTGTGAAAAGTACAAACTAACAGAAAATTGGAACTAAACTTTTTTTAAATGCTACTTACTTTTATTAGCTTTATAAATATTCAGCTTACAGGCTGTCAGCCTGCAGTTGTCATCAGTGTATTATCAAGTTATTTTGTAGAAATCAGTATGTAATAAGCAGACATGACCATGGGTTTTCAATTGTACTCTATGAAGATACCTGCTGACTTGGGGTTATGGAGAGATCATAAAGCTGGCTGCCTACAAAGCTTAAATATTTGGAAGAAATCCTCTGTTTTGCTTCAGTACTAGTTTGAGAAGCTTGATAAGAATATCTTAGTGCCTGATGAACTTCTAATTTTAGCTGTTTTTGAAAGATGTACAGTGTTAGGCTTACTTTAGAAAAAATACACTCAACTATATTGTTCAGGCTAGGCATGAGGACCCTATGGTCTTCACAAAGAACGTTCATAGTATGATCTATGGGGGTGAATGAGGCTGTGTCTCGCAATACAGTTATCCTTGGCAGGAATGGCTGTGCAGAAGCTCTAGTGTCAGTTTATGTGCACAATGACTATGTGAATGGGTTATGTCTCATGAAAACATGCTGGTTTGGGGTGCTTCATGTACTTGCAAGCTGGCAGCGAACTATTTCCCTATTTGCTATTTGGAGTACCTCTGTCCTGTTACTTTTAATGCAAGGGCAAGTAGTTGCTGGGGTTCCACATTTGAGCATTTTTCTGTCTCACCCAAAATAGTGATATTACTTTAGAGAGCTCTTTGGGAGTGCCTTGGCCATCGTCTGCCCTGATACAGCGAAGAGCACCCAGAGATTTTCATGCCTTTTTTATTTGTGCTGTAGAGTGCTTAGGGAGGACACAGACAGTGCAGCCATGGACATGCTTGCTACTGCCAACAGCTTGGAAGTGGGAGAGGGGTTGCAACTGACAATTTGTGTACACAAGTGTCTGTGGATTAGTAGCAGATACTGGGATCTCTTCAGATAAGTGACCTTGCAGATTCTCCCAGGTCAGTGTCCTATCAGTGGCCTGGAAAGTAGGTTCTGCATTGTGGGACACCTGGAAATGGGCACCTAGCTGGGGGGATGTTTATCTTCAACCCTGGGTTTACATAGATTTTTAAGAGTTTTGTCAAGCAGACTGAAACCTGAGGCTTTTCTTCCAGACCAGGTCAGTCTCTTCATTTTGCTTCCAGCTGTTTTTATTTCCCATCTCTGATGAGATCCGTTTGTGAAGCAGCCTTTGGATCGGTGTGATTAGGTGATCAACCTCCACACCAACTGACCTGCCATTTAGTTACCTTCTCCTTTAGGAGTAAGACTTGAAAGGCCGTCATGTGCTGGGCTGTGACTATATGTATGTTAAGTATGTTCTGTTTGATCAGATCATTGTTACACTTTGATAATCCTTCCATGTTATTCCTGTGCCAGGTGCAAGACTTTCTTGCATTAACTCTTAGAGATTTTAGCCTGATCCGGCAGCAGAGGCAGAGGTGCACAAGCCAGCCTTGTCTGACACGACTTGTGAGCTGCACTCAGGCAAATTCCCCAGACTGCCACAACCGAGGATTGCTCTGCCACGTTTAGTACCTGAACTTGACTCTGAACCTCTGTGATAAGACGCATACCAGAGACAACTTCCTCCGATAGCGCTCGTTTGTATTTTGCTTGCGGTGCTCTGTCCCTCACAAACCAAGCTGCAGTATTTATTCATTCTGCAGTTTTTTTGTCATGAAGATAGTTCTTACTGAGCGGATTCCAGCTGTGGGCTTGACTATAAAAGCTTCTCAGGCTTGTTTCCATACAATTAAATCTTGTCTGCAGTTAGTGAAGTGGCATTTCATAAGTCATTTCAGCAGTGATAGCTGTTTAAGCCTGACTGGGACACTTGCTAGTGACTTTCTAAAATGAGAGTTTTACATTTCTGAAATGGGAAAGCTTTCAATTATTGTATGCATATTATTTCCCAGTGCTTCGTGGAAGTGCCGGCTCTGTAACTCATTCATTAGTGGGAAAGTGAGGATGATAAAAATAAACTTGCCTCATTTGATGGATGGAGACTTGCTGATCTTCGCTTGGAATTTCTGAGACAGGAAGTTATGAAGTATGCACTTGCCAGCTGTCTCCATGCGTTCAAATGGTTTATTCATTTAACGCCTTCTATTAGAAGAAACAGACTGTTTCTGCTGTATTCTACACTGGTAGTTCCATTAAGCAGTATCTTAATGGCTCATGTTTTGCACGGTTGTATGAAATGTACATTAATGGAGACAGCTTTATGCCATCACCCTGAAATAATGAATTGGTATGGATTGCCATTACCATTATAACACAGTTAAAAGCTGTGTTTGTTTCCGATTTACATTTCCCAGTTCTGCAAGCAGATGGATTTTCAGGCAGAGCAATCGTTAGGAAACTGATAATTCAGTTGCAACTATCTTATTACACTGTTTGTTGAGCAGCAATTCTGGGGTTTTGTTTTGTTAACTCAGACTGCTTAAACAATAGATTTCATTCAAACTATGATTATGCTACCATAGACTGTATTCTGAGATCACTGTAAATCCATTATATCCTATAAAGCAGGAAATATTGTGTGTGCAATACAGCTTCTCACTGCTCTCATTAAAAATCTTTGCTACTCTTTGGTCCCTGTTCAATTTTTCTGTTGTTTAAATATCTTTATATATCCTTATAAGCTTATATCGATTTATACAGAAAGATACTCAGCAGCCATGGAAAAGTGCAGAGTAGTTAAGTTTTGTACACCTAAGTGTGCTCCTCTTTCAATGAAAGTGCAAAGTATCTTGTATTTTTCCAAAAGGTTTAGTTGTCTTGAGTATTTGCTTCTCTCACTGAATGGCACCGGTGTACCTGGTGTTCGTATTGCTAATATGAGTAATTCTTCGATGCGATGAGCTCTATATCAGCAGCTGAATCGCAATGGATCACTTTAGACAAGTGATTTTCTCTTTTTCCATTTCATAGGCTGTCTCATCGATCTCCTCGTGAGCCCATAAAGACAGGAGCACTCAGCCCACTTTCTGGGCATTGACTTCACACCAACAGATCTGTAGGTCACTGCTTTAGAGGGTGATGCTTTCTTGCACCATCCATAGATTTCCACTTAGCATGTCGATCTCTAGGCCTTTTAGGCGCTGCTGCTTTTACCATGTAAAGAATGAATATTCTTTCCCTCATAATTTGCTTTTTGCTTACACTGTTTCCTTTGCTGTCTCCCTTCTGCCCAGGTTGCTTTGAATGTTGCATTAAGTGCCTGGGAGGGGTTCCATATGCCTCACTGGTGGCCACCATCCTCTGCTTCTCGGGGGTAGCGTTGTTCTGTGGCTGCGGCCATGTGGCACTCACGGGAACTGTGTCCATCCTCGAACAGCACTTCTCCACAAATGCCAGTGACCATGCTTTGCTGAGTGAAGTGTAAGTATGTCCCCATTTCCATTATACATGAAAGAAAGCCATCAAAACACCCTTATACTATAAGTGAGCAGAGATGGATTCAATGCTCAGTCTGTGGTCCTGGGTATTAGTTTGCTTGTCTGTTAACCAGTACTAGGTGTTTCTCAGTGTGCACACATGGAGAACCAGGGTGTATTCTGCTTGACCTGTTCATATTCATTACATTGATTCTAGGCACTTCAGGAGGCCCCTGAAATACCTGCATTGTACCTACTGTTCCCCAGTTATGTCCATCTTTCTTCAGGAATCAGAGAGCAAAGATACACCTGGAATGAGGAAACCGTTTTACATACAGGGCAGAATAAGATCCCACATTTAAATTAGGTTCTCAAAATAAGTTTGATGGAGGCTTGAGGTGTCATAGTTCTTATTCACAGGAGTGAACATTGCTGTAGGGGAGCAATCCTGGCTCTGACTAGAATAAATAAAACTGGAAGAAATAGTATTCATTGGGGACACAAAGTTTGAAGGAATAATAGAAATAACACGGAAAAGTTGTTCTGAGCATTCCCCCCTCAGAAGAAGGGGGAATGTTGTTGTGCAATGGATAGAAAAAGGACAGAGAAAAGTTTGGAAAGAGCTTAAAATCTTGTCTTTACTACTGTAGTCTTCAGGAATAAATACCAAAGAAGTACTAGTGGCTTTCATGTTCTCAGGTTTCTCAGTGAAACCAGAGAAAGGAGGAATGGAAATGCTAGGGGACTCTGAGCAATAGGACTACCCTGAGCAGAGCCTGCTATCAGCATCCAGCTCCCATGGAACGAAGCTCTATTTCCCTTTAATGCTGAGGACCCTGTAGAGACAAGTCCTTGGCACGTGTGCCAGTCTTTCCCTCTAGTTTGGAGTGTTACACATCCCCTTGAATTGAACTTGCTAGGAGCAGAAAAGACTTTTGGTCAGTGGCAGAAAGGAATTCTATGTGAGCTGAGTTTCACAGTGACAAGAAACCAGGAGCAGGATACTCACTAGTTCTGGGCTCTGTCTCTCATCCTCTGCCCACCCCGAAGCAGCAGGGATTGCAAGCCCCGTATGCGGCAGCCCCTGCAGGGCTGTGCTCGCTCCTGGAGAAGGAGCAGGGTGTGTGCAGGGGAGCAGGACTGCGCTGACGGCCCCAGAGACTCGAGGAAGGGCTCCCTGCTCAGGTTGCGTGCTTCTGCGAAGGGTAGGGGGTCACAGTGTTGCACGTTTGTGTGCATTGCACACACTGGCGTGTTGACAGTGGGCAAGATGGAAGTATTTGGCTTACCTGCCCCTATGTCCCCATTTCTTAGGCCATGATTTGAGAGAACTTCAGCATCAGGATCTAACTCAACACAGTCCTCCTTTTATTGCTTCCCTTTTGCCACTGCCTCCCTCTTAGTGCTTGTGGACATCTACCTGTCAGCTTGCACGCAGTGAGCCTGACACTTCCACAAGTGCACCCTTCCCACCCTCCTGCAGCACTGCCATCAGCACCCACAGCGTGGTTTTGGGGCATCTCCTCCTTCCCCAGACTCACATACCTGGCACTGCCTAGGCCCGTTGGGGGCCTCCCAGCGACTGCCCCCATGTCCCGGCAGCAGCTGGACACCACGTCCCTTGCTGTCTTGCACAAGCCACAGGGATGCTGCAGTTAGCCTCAAAATTTAGCAAGCAACTGCAGTAGCTGCCCTTCAGCAGCTGACTATCAAAATACCTCGTGCCCGCATCAAGGTTCGTTTATTCACTTGAGCAAAAAGAGAAGAAATTGCAAGAGCTGCCATAACAGAAAGCATGTTTTGAATTTTGGAGAGGTGTTAACAACTGTTTCTTGTCGAGTCAGCATCAGCAGCTAGGGAGATGTGATTCCTGCCAAAGCAGCTGTGGTTACTGACTCTATGGTAGCCTAACAAGAAAGGGAAAGGAGAAGAGGTGCTAGAAAGGGCAAATAATTTAAGGTAAAAGAGACATAAAATAAATGAAAATACGTGAGTAGGCCATCATTTGTGGAATAGATTTTTAAGCACATTTTGTATTATTCATTTCTGGAAACATGCACAGAGTCCCTCCTAGACTGCTAATGACAGCAAAATGAATTCTTTTATTCTTTCTCAAATGATGACTTAATTTTTTTCATGCGTTGCAGCACAGGTGCAACAGATCTAGCCTGTTATTTTTAATTATTTTGGAAAATAAACATGACTGTTACTTCCTAAATATAATTTTAAATGAGCAATATCCTATTTTGATACAACGGGTGTGCTTATATGTCTGGATAACATTTAACTATATAAATGGTAGTCATTTTTCTTTAAATTAAGCTAAAACATGCAGATGGTCCTTGGAGATGTATATCTAGGCAAGGAGCTAATTAGGGGATGCGGTAAGAATTGAATAAACACTTGAGGGGAAAAAAATGTATCATTAAAAACCTGGCAGTATGGATGACTAAAATTAATATCTTTCTCTGTTCTGTGAGTAGCTTCATCCAAAAAAACCCAAAAAACAAAAAACACCACACAAACCCAGCAAACTAATTACTTTTTTAAAAAGAGTAAGTTTTTGATAGCTTTGTGCTAATAACAAAGTATGGCTTTTGGAGACTAGAAGAAATGTTGTATGGAAGATTTGGGATTCTGCTCTTCCAAAACAATCAAATTCAGAGACTGAATCTGTAATTGGATTAATAATATTTAGTAATGATTCTTTCAATTTATCTGTTCTAGCCAGAATAAAACTACCATGAGAGTCATTGCAGATGGTAGATTTTTATGGAATCAAGAACCTTCTCAAGTAACATCCAAGAGAAGTAGTTATGCCAGTGATATTATTTCCCTCTACGCCTTAAGTCCCAGACTACATCAAATGGAAAGATTTCCTAAGTATTTCTTTCAATTAAAAAATAATAATAATTACACTTTGGGGAGTTCAACACTGCTATGACTTAAGGCACTGAAAATATCTGCTCACTTGGAAATACCTGAGATGGTAGAGCAAAATATTGTTCAGGAAAAGAAGTCTCAGCAACATTTGCTGAGTTTTGTATCTATCAAATGTCACTGAATTTACAAATTTTTGCAAACATACATTAACTGGATTTTCTAGAAACAGTAAATATTGGAGACTATTTTGCGCTCTCTAGGGTAGTTCAGCCAGTAGTGCTCCAGCCTTTGCTGTGTGCTCCCGATGTTGTACCTGTCAGATGTTGTCTGAGTGAGGTGTCAGGATCAGTAACAGGGAAAGAAATATGTCCACAGCAGAGGCATGAAAATGAGGCTTTAAAACTGTGACTAATACCAGTCAGCGTAAGAGCCACAACACAAACCAGAGATGCTTGAGCAGATGCAAGACTAATGCACATCAGCATCTCTTACCTGTAAAAGTGGGATAGTTGTACCAGCAGACTGTCTTGCAGCCTACTTGCTTAAAATGGATTAAAGAGCCTTGAACTGTCTTTATAGAAAATGAGTTGTCTCATACCTATTGTGACTAGAGAAGACTTACTTTGCTTTAATGGGACTGAAATCTAATTACCTCTTTTTTTCTTTTCCATTTTAGAATACAGCTAATGCAGTATGTAATTTATGGCATTGCATCATTTTTCTTCTTATATGGAATAATCCTTTTGGCAGAAGGTTTTTACACAACAAGTGCTGTAAAGGAGCTGCACGGAGAGTTCAAAACGACAGCCTGTGGCCGCTGCATCAGTGGAATGGTGAGTAGCTTTAGAAAAGGTAAGAGTGGTCTTGCCTTGCTAAAACCCTGTGTGCCGTTTGACCCCCCTGGTTTTGAACCACAGTATATCGTCGTCTGCCCCCCTTAATTCTTTAAGGGTGGTCAGAGTCAATCCCTGTTGCTGGTCCTTCTTTGAACTTTGAGGATGACCAGACAAATGCAATTGTGCACATTGACTGTCAGGCTGCTGACAGTGGCCTCCCACGTCATAGCTGCACCCACTGTTCTAAACTAACCTGATGGTGACTGCTGACTTTAAGATGCTCAGTGTGAGACAAAAATAAATTTGTGCTTTTAAACATGGAGAACACTAATGATGCTTAAGGGTAGACTGTAGTATGGCTGTGGTTTGCAGACTTACTTAAATAACAAGCTGTAATGCCTCAGACTTCCATAGTCAGTTCTACTTGAGGATGTCTGGGTCCTTCAGACATTAATGAAAGAAGCTTCACAACATCTTTGCACTTGAATCAAGTATTACTGTCCTGCTTTTGCAGATGAGGCATCAAGGCATACAGATAAAATAATGAGTCTTTTTCACCAAAGTGAAACACATAAAGCCTTAAAGTTACAAGCCATCTTCCCTCCAGTATACTTTTGGCATTAGGACAAAATTTTAAACAAAGTTTAACTAAAAATAAAACTTCAGATTCTCACCCACATTGCCCCCTAGGGCGTACTCTGCAAGAACAGAAACATAGCTATGTCTCTGAGACAGGATTTCAAAGCTATTTCTGAAAATCTGAATTCAAAGCTCGTAGTTATGGAGGAAGCTAAGCAGTATGACAGATCGCCCACGGGAAAGTGTGGGTGAGAAGAGAAGAGGCTTTTGATGTGATTGTTGCATTTTAATATACAACTTATATCCTGTACTTAAAAAATACATATTTTCAGCTGGTTAAATAAAAAAGCAATGCATGTTTATTTTCAAGAGGGATAACAATTTTCCACTGTGCTGTTCTGTGCTGTTGGATACTTACTGAATTTTTCAACAGCTAATAAAGATAAGGCATGTGATCATTTTCAAGTTAAGCAGCTATTCTACCACTCTTTTTTCTGGAAAGTATGATCTTAACTGAGGAACAAAATTATATCTAAAGACATCCTTTCCAAAGATCAGAAACACAGTAGAAACATACACATATGTGCAGCTCATTAGTGCCAATAATTGCTTCTGCAGCTGAGTGGTTGCAGGCACATGACTGTCAGTCTGCTTATACAAATACCAGCGTGACACAAGGAAATATGCCACAAAAAGTGCTTTCACGTTTTTGCATATTTGTCTGCACAATGAAGGAGAGAGTTTAGAAGCTGAGTAATACTTGGATCTCTCGTAAGACCCATCAGTGGTTAGTGGCGACAGTCATGGCCTAAAAATGCCTGTATGCTGTTGCGTCGTGGTAGAACTGCTTGAACCACCAGGGTTAGAACAAGGTTTGTGAGGAGAAGTAGTATCATAATAGAGTAGTGGCTGCAGCTGGGGAAGACAACAATCTTATGGACACAGTGAGTTTCTGCTTATTTATCAAGACCTTGTCTACCTTTTCCTCAATTACATTACCGATCTACATGTTAAAAGGCAGTCCCTTCCATATTGCATGAGGTTATTACAAAAGATACAGACTTCTGACATTCCTAAATCATTTCTGTTGGCTGTGATAATGCCGAACAGCCATTTCCAACAATTATCTGTACTAAATGTGAGAAAGGTTTTTTCCTAGCTATCTCAGGAATTAAACGTTTCATTTTCTTCCCATGCGCACATTTGCATAAGCATATGCAAAACCACATTTTACATAGAGTAGATCTGTAGAAATCCTTTAAACTGGTCCACTTGGTCCTTACCAAAATCCAGTGAGAGAACTTCTGGTGCATGGCACTATCTAATAAAAAGTAGGGTATTTCAATTCAGTTGTGTATAAATGCATGACTGACTGTGTTTTTTTGTGTGTACATTATTTTTGCAAGCACCTCTAGCGCGCAGACACACACACACACACACACACACACCCCACACACCACCTTATTTAAGTATAAAATCTAACCCACCAATTTCTCAGGTTTTGATACAATGCTCCCGGTGTCATTTAGTCTGGACAAAACCCTATGACAATAGAAACTTCGACCACTGCAAAATTTATTCAGTCCTTCAGTTCTGGTGCCAGGCTAAGCGAATCCTGCCCTTCAGAACTTTTCCTGTCCTCACTATTCTCTTTTGGCACATAAGTTTTAAACAAGATTGTATATTATCAATGCCTATTCCAGCAATTCTCCAAAGTAGAAGTCCTAAAAGAACCTACAGTTAAATAAGTAACACTGAAAAGGGAACATGCAGCATAGGACAATATTCTCTCACTCTGCAATTTGGATCCAAATCTTAGTCTCTGCAATTTCTTGGGTCTCACAAGGAGAAGGAAGCTAGGAATTAATGCCAGATCTCATGAGCTAATGTTTCACCATGAAACTTAGCAAGAAGAGGGAAAAGAGAGGAGGTCCAGTGAGAGGGGGAAGTTGGAGATTTCCAAAGCAGTGAGTGTTATACGTTACAATCTTACCGAAGAAAATGCATATAATAATTGTTTTTAAAAAGATAACCCAAACCAGCAAATTTCAATGGAAAAATCCATGATTTTCTAAGATGAAGTAACCAAAACTAATTTTCTCCTAGGCAATGTATATTAGATCAATTAAAGCTTTCAGATCTGCTATAATGAACATGGTATGTCTTCAAAAATAGGAGTTCTCAAAAGTTACATTCAAAATTGATTTGCATAAATCAGGGAGTACAGGAGAGCTTTGTGATTTGCAAGCTGTATAGAAACGCTAGGATGTTACAGTTAATAAAATCTTCTTTAATCGATTTTTGTTGGTGTTTAATTGGTTTTAGCCTACACCCAGAATTCCTAGTTAGCTGAGAATCTTGAGAAATTAATAATTTCTATTTCAGGAGGCCAAGTTGTTTACTTTAGCAGACTGATTAAAAGAGGAATGCCTGAATTACTTTTCCAGTAGCACTTAGAGTACCAAAAATAAGTACTTGCAAGCAGTGAGGACACTGATTGTATTTGTGCATGGATATTAACTTTTTTATTACTTACTTTCTAAATGTACTTTTAGAGATTATTTTGACACATTTTTAAGGCGTATTTCAAGTATTCCTTCCAGGGAAAAAGTGTGAAGTGCGTGTGTTTTCTCTGCCCAGTTTGTTTTCCTCACCTATGTGCTGGGAGTGGCCTGGCTCGGGGTCTTTGGCTTCTCTGCTGTGCCTGTCTTTATGTTCTATAACATATGGTCAACTTGTGAAGTCATCAAATCGCTTCAGACGAATATGACAGTTCCAGGGGACCAGATCTGCGTGGATATCAGGCAATACGGTACTCATTTTAATCCTGATTAAATGCTTTATCCTCTCTCCTTGGACTAGCTTCAATAGTTTTGTTTCAGCGTTATCAGATGAACCAAATGCAAAAGCATCTAGTATCTCCGAATGTGCTATTACTTTTCTAATTAATTCAGATTACATTGATCTCCTTCCAAATGCAATCAATTTGAACTGGCAAGTCATTTATCTGAAATGATTTTGTAGCAGTTTCTAGTACTATAATATTAGGTTTAAAAACAGACCAGCCTCAAAATAAACCGCTTATAAAGAGAGCTGAGAAATAGATAACCAGATTCTGTTCTTTGAACCCACCTTTACATATCCTTTCTTTTCAAAAAGCTGTTTTAAATTTAAATTTGAAGTTAACAAAACTTTGCTGTAACCAATGACTTTTGGTTAAAACCCCCAAAACCTGCAGTCAAGAGTCTGCCTCAAATATTAATGAATTAGTACTGCTTTCTAATTACACGTAGATATCTGCAGGGAGAGGAAGGAGCAGAGGTGTGGGAAAATAACATAAAATATGGTCAAGCTTTTCAAATGGTTCAGTCCTTAAGGTGCATTTTTAGTGAAGTTACTCCTGTCAGCTCCCCTCGTGCAGAAAAGCTTGTGCCTTAATTACTTTTGGCTTAATTTTAGCTAGCATTTTCTAAGAATGTTTAGTTCCTTGGACTAATTCATTCAAAAGTGAGAAACTGATTCAGAGTTGAAAAAGGGACAAAGTTAGGTTTTTGCTTTCTCGTCCAGGATTTATGTCCAGTACGAAAGGCTAAGATACATTAACTTTAAAAATAAAACATCCCAAATCAGTTAAACAGTTGCACCCCATTTTAACAACTGACAGTAAGAGACTGGGAAGTGCCTATTACTCAGCAGCAACGCCTGGGAGTGTAGTGGGAACATACGTTCCTACTTCCTTCTACCTCTGATGTTTCTCAGCTCCTCTAGTGCAACTTTTTATGGACTGGTGCCTTCACTGAGTGACAGGAGAGAGCAGCTTCTTGACCAGCTAGTAGTGTCACTCAGCTACCCTTGAGGTGGTGGTAGTGATAACTCAGTGGCTTCAAGTGTATTTTGAACATTCAGAGAAACTAACTTTAAAGTAAATCCTAAATGATCTTTTTGAAAGCCACAGCTAAAAGGATCTGTTTCTTACAGAGCTGCAAATTCCAACCAGCTGAATTTGAACTGCAAGTTATATTGGGGAGACAGTGTTGTTTTTCTGTTTCAAGACAGGACTTCTACTTATGCTTTACATCTGTCATAGGCCTAAAAGTTTAGGTTATTTTAAACCTTCTAGATCCTGTCTAGTTCTTAAATTTTCAATCAGATAAGAAAAGTAATTGAGAGTACAGGAGGTATGGCAGAGCAAATTTTCTTGTAGCAGTGTTCCCTTAATGCTTTTTTACCTACTGGAACTCAAGCAGAAAAAATCCTTTTGTAATTATTCCCTCTGGCTCCATATTCACATTCCCCTACAGTAGTTGCTTGTTCAAGTAGAACTTAATCTAGTAAAGAATTGCATATTAAGTGCTATCCTGAAAAGTGCCAAGTATCTCTGAGATGCAGATTATCCCTTTCAATTATGACTGGGGGAGTAGTCAGTGTGTGACTGGACCTGAAGTGCAAAAAACCCACCATTTGGCTGCCATATGGGAAAACCACATCTGAGAACATATCTTGGCAGCAAGCCTTGGTATAAGGAGAAGGCACAATTTGAGTGAGTTGTTTTAATTCCTCCTGCCAGCTCAAAGCTGTACTGGTCAATGTGTGGATGCACAAAATGGGAACACAACTGGCAAGTGGGTGGGAAAGCGTAGAAAGGAACAGAGAGTGTTGCTTGTTAGAATTAGTGGTTTCTTTTGCTCTGATATTTCAGGTATCATCCCTTGGAATGCTGTACCGGGCAAGGCTTGTGGTCCAATTTTAGAGAACATCTGCAACACGAATGAGGTACAGAAACATAACCTGTACGCAAATTTTGCCTCCAAGTTACAGAGGAATTAACAAATAACTTGATGTAAGCTTTGGAGAAAGCTTAACAGTCTCTTCATATTAATAGTATAAAGAGGCTGATTTAAGTAGAATACTGAAATTATTCTCTCTCTCCTCATCCCTCAAAAATGAAAATCATTTCTAAATATTTTTGGTTTTTACAGCTTTGAACCTCTGGTTATGAAGCCAGTTTTATTATCCTTATTCTCTAAAATGGTTGAAATGTATTTTATACCATCTCCAAACACTTTAATATTTTTAACATGTTTTTTCCCTAGTTCTACATGTCTTATCACCTGTTCATTGTGGCCTGTGCTGGAGCTGGTGCCACTGTCATAGCATTGGTGGGTAGCATTTTTATTCTTTTTTGTGTAACACGTTCCTTTCAGGTTTAAGATATTTTGAAATTAAATTTTGTGTATCTTAAAAATAGTGATACTACAAAGTAAGGAGGGCAAGCTAGGTCTAACTTAGCTGCTCTGGCACTGGCTGTGGTTTTCTTACCTTAGGACCTACAACAGGGCCTAACCAAAAAAAAAAAAAAAAATTTTCCCTTTAAACTTGGTAAGTTCCTCCAAACTTTCAACTTGTCTGACTCCTCTTTTTGTAGCAATGCCTAGTTTTGGTCATTACAAGTCAGAAGGTCTCAAACTTTTGCTTTAAGAAGTTATCTTAACTCACTTCCTCCATCCTTCCTTAGGAAAAAAACTTTGCATCTCCTTTGAAAATCCTAGCGCTACAATTTTTATACCCAAACTATTTATTTTCATTTGTGTAGTTTATAATTGATCAGTAGCTTGTAACTGCTTATTCTTTTTTGTCTGGACCCAGGCAATTTGACTAGTCCAGCTCTGCAATGCCAGTTAAAGATAGCAGTTGGAAAAAGGGACTGTAACAAGAGGATTTATCTTCACATGTCTAACATTTACTCTAGCCACCAGCTTCTGACTTCTCGACAGCCATGTCCAGGTGTAATATTCACTATTCTTTGATGAAATAGCCTTAGGTCTGCTTGTAGATTATACTCTAAATGGCAAATTATTTATCTTGCATCTTTGTCCTGGAAGAAGCTCAGAAAAACATCTGTTGTAGTTATCAAAAATTGCCCAAATGGGCTTGAGCCGTCACCTTTTTGTATCTTACTCTCCTGTATTTTGTTCTCTTCCACCAGCTGATCTACATGATGGCTACTACATATAACTATGCTGTTTTGAAGTTTAAGAGTCGGGAAGATTGCTGCACTAAATTCTAAATTGTATAAGCCCAGTAAAGAGCTGCATTGCGTAGCTTGAAATACCACTGACACCCTAGGCTAAAAGTCTAGCTTTTTGAATTTTGTTACAGTAATTGTAAATAGCTTCAGTAAGCATCATTTAGCTTATCACATTAATAAAATAACTTCTTGTATATGAATTATGATGTGGATGAGATCTGGCTATTTGTTCATGTTGAGAGGATTCAGTTACTGTAGGGGTGTTATAAATCATCCTTTTGAAGATGGGATATTTTCCTTTAAAATCTCCACTTACTTTCTAACAGTCATCTCTAAAACAAATACTGGAACAGTTCAGGGTCAGAGTTACTAGTTTGTTCTTCAGCGTCCTGAACACCAGCTACAAAAAAACGGGAGCATACAATGTATATGATGTGAAAAGAACGATAAAGTAGTGCCAGTGTCTTGGCAAAGCCCAGGTATTGTGAATTAGTTGGCCTGTAATTCCGGTGTATGGATGATAAAACTGATTTTTTTTTTTTTTTTTTAACTTAATTTTCAAGTGATTGCCAAATCATGCTCTCTCTGGAAGAAAATATATCCTTGTACTAGTTCTGCGTAAAACAATCACATTCTTTCTTTTGGACCCCAAACTAGTAAGAAACTGTATTTAGATAACCTCAGTTTTTGTATGGCTTGCACTTTAGTAACTGATTTCTCAGTAGCCAGATCTCAAAAATGTAAGTATGATTACAGGGGAAGCAAAACCATGCATAGATCATAGTGACGTTTTTACACTGTTGAAAAAGGAGCAGTGAATCAGTGTTTTCAGATGTAGATTTCTTTTGCATGAAGTATGCTGAAAAGAAGTTGGAAAGAGATGTATTCACTTCACAAACTAGAGAAAAACCCACACAACAAAAAAAAATACCAACCGATTTCGACACTTGGTATAAAACTTAAGAAGTTAGACAATGGGCGCTTAAAATGTAGTTATAAAAATACGTTATTAAGACTTCTTAACCCAGAGATTGCATGCTTTTGCTTAGTTTTGGACTCACATTTTGTTTAATTTTTCAATATGTTAATGTAGCTTTGTTCACATAAATAAAACTGTTTACAATTTTAGTTTTTTTTGGGGGGAGGGGGGGTAGAATTCTCATCTGCTTGTTGGGGAAAAAAAGTATTGCCAGAATCTGTGCCTGTATATACAGAAACACCACAACCTTAGAAAGCAGTTCTTCTGAGCACCTTTTTGTTTATAATTATATAAATTGCCACATACAAAACTTCTTTCCTGCTTCCCCCCCGTTCTGCATTTTGATTGATCAGTAAAACTCTTCAGCTCATTTTATTACTTGTACTAACTTTCTCTAAATTTTAAATAACCAACTTAAATATTAGCACGCAAAATTCTACAGATCATTGAAAATAGCCTCTGTGCTTGTTTTAATAACAGAACGCTTATTAACGTAGAATAACTTTTTTGTTATTATTTTAAAGAGTGTCTATTAATCTAACTAGCAGCTTGCTTTGCCTCTTGACATGCTCACTAGCCATCATGCTCACCCTTCTCTTCCAGATCCACTTCCTCATGATACTGTCCTCTAACTGGGCCTACTTAAAGGATGCAAGCAAAATGCAGGCCTACCAAGATATCAAAGCAAAAGAAGAGCAGGAGCTTCAGGACATCCAGTCTCGATCAAAAGAGCAACTCAATTCTTACACATAGATGTTTGCCACAGTAATTCAGCAGAAGAATTCTGTAGCTCTGACAAATCAACAAATAGCTGCTCTGCAGTACAGATGTGTGTCTACCAAACAAAATAATACAGAAGTGTAAAAGCTTCAAATTCAAGCTCCTGGAAACATGTTCATAGGGAACTCTTCCTGTGGGTAATCTTCCATCCTTTAATACAGAGAATGGAGGTTTTATTCCAGGCATTTTAAAAGGCAACACTTCACAAGTGACCAAATTATTCTTCTTTAAGACTTTTGGTATTTCATATTTGACATGTACTACAGCATGAATTCCTGCACAAGACTGTGGCAGGTGCTCCAAACCAACAAGCAAACCTGCTTGTACAGACCCTGTACAAAGACACATGTACAATGTGTGATTTATTATCTCAATTTGTATATCAAATGAAACTGTGGCTAGCTAAAATTTAATCGCTTGTGCTTATTTGACAGCACAGCTGCAGTATTTCATTAGACAGATAAGTTATAACAGGGCAGTCTTTGAACATGCTTTAAATGGGCCACAGGAATTGCAATCTACTTTTGTGCCACACTTTTTTATGAAGAAGCAGTCACTGTACTGTGCTTACATGAGTGTTGAACAGATGTCCCAAGTTTTAATCTTTTTATTAACTATTTAACGGAATGTAGATCCTTGGATCTGGATAATGATCCCCTTCTTTGAAAATAAATGTCAGCTTTGCCTTAATATTTATTTTCTATAAATGTCTTAGCATTTATATAGCAGCAGGAGACCATTATCCTACATTTTAAGTGAAAAGTGTTACCTTATTAAAATGACACCAATTTGACTACTCCAAATCAGCAGAGAAGTAATTTTGCAGAGTTTTACACAAACAATAAAAAAATTACAGCCATAAAGCAGAATACAGGATGTCCACCTTTCTCTATCTTGGTGCTTAGCAAATTTATAGCCAGTGCTTATGTGTTTTCCTTTTTACAAATTAGCTAGCACTATAAGAAAACGTGGTGTTCAGAAAAAAAATGGTGCCATTTTAAAGTTATTTCCCATAGAAGTCTGCCTTCTAATTAATGTTTTTTTCAGAAGCATTCAGTGATATCTTGAGTATTAGTGATGGTATATTTGGTGTTTGTTCTTTATGATATATCTATAAATGTTGGGGGAAAAGTAACAATACATCAGTCGTTTGAAAAAATAAATATTCAAGTCATACATACCCATGTTAAGCTGACGTGTGGTTTGATAGTTTTGACTGTTTGCTGAATATAAATAAAAGGAAGCACAAGTTTCTTCAAGTCATTATTAAATGAAAAGGCATTTGGGGGGGTTATTAACTTCAAATATGATTTTGTTGGTAAATACTGAAGTCTAATTTGACAGTTTCAAAAAAGGGGCAAAGTTGATCAATGTACAGCAAATATGACAAAATAGCCTAGTGTATGTTCTTACCTGTTGCATGAAGGAGACTTTTCTACAGCAATGCAGGTGATGTTCTAGCCCAGTGTTTGCATAAGGGTAATAATGGAGGCAGTGTCTTAAAGCCTAATTCTTTTCTAATTCAGTGTGGCTATTACTGGGAGTTTTTGAAGTTTTGTTTAAGTAGTCTAATATTTTTATGTAAAGAGCATTAAATTTTGCTATGTATAAATTTTTGTAACCTAACAGTGAATCAATATTTTCTATCAGTGCCAAGGGCTTCCTGTAGTTACATCCAAGTGTTAAAATAAATATTTGTAGATAACAGACAACACTTGTGTATGCTTATTTGAAAACAGACTTACAGCTACTCTATACTGGTGCATCTCTATGCTCTACATCTCTATCTTAAGAAGTTAAACACATTTTGTTCAGTATTATCCATTTGATAATGTACTGGGAAAGGATGCCCTGTAGGTGTATGCTTCAGTATGGGTAAGCCAGCTAAAGGTTCTTCTAGCGTTAAGTAAGTTTTGATAGTTGCTCCAGGCCAGCACAAAGCAACAAGCACTATTCATCCCATTCTTGACATCAAACAGAATGAGCCTCTTAGAAATCTTGTAAATTCCAACTTTGCTGCAACACCAAATTAAGCAGCATGTAAAACTGGACTAGCCACCAAATCACTCTTTATCTTAATTTAAAAAAGCAAGGTTTATTTCTGTCACATTTCTGGTACACAGCATTTCAACATCCAGTAAATTCAAGACAGAGCTTGAGTTTTTGCCCCTAAATTCTGTCAAACTTGGCTTCATATTCTTGTACTTAGGTCAGGATGAGCAGCCACAAATGCAGTGTGAGTTGTACTAGATGCTGCCAACCGAAATTACTTCATTGATTAGAAATACTGTATTTTATATTGTAAATAAAGTTTAATGATCTTGTCTATAATCTACGTACAAAATACAAAGCTTAAATAAAGATGAGTTAAATAGCACTTTTATTTGAATCTCTCCATTCTGGACTGGTTAATACCAAAAAAGTGATACTTGAGATAAGGCTGCTTTTAAAAGTGTTTGTTTCCCTTAAAATAGCAGTAAAGGGGGCAATTTAATTTGGTTCTGTCACACACTGCTCTTAAAACTGTACCAGCCAAGGTTCTCCAAAGAGTACCTTTAAAAACAAGTGATATTTGAATTTTTTGTTACACTTACGCTGTTTCTTTGACCTATTTGTAACATATAATGGGAAAAGTGGGGGGGTGGAGGGGAAACAACACTTCAAAATCTGCCAAAGTAAAGAAACTCTAAGTCAAACCAATCTACCTGAACATACCCGTTTCTTTACACTGCTTTGTCCCACCTCTCACCACAATCAAAAGACAGGCGTCCTTATGAATTAATAACGCATCTAGACTCACTATTTGAATTCAGTGACTGCCATGATGAGACAGCTCAGTATCAGCTTTATAATTATACGGCCTGCAATCCTTGCGCAGACTGTAACATTTCACACAGCTTCACTTACAGCCAGAAAGCTGCTTTAAAACAAACAAACAAACAAACAAAAACCTTTTTTACTGTAAGAAAGTATCAGTAGCTGTTGTTCACCAGAAGTTTTCATCAGCCTCTCCGTGAGAAATGCCTGCAGCACTGTATTTGGGATAGGAAGAAAAAAAAATTAAGTGGTATGAATCCAAAGCACTTTAACTTAAATATACATACTTGTTTTAAAGAGAAAGTTGAATTTCCATGCAATTTAAGGGACTTCATATAGTCACCAGCCCTATTTGATGTCCACACAGGATTACTTTTCAGTAAACTGAAGTAAACAACCCTTACGAGTGAGGATTTAGGCCTTCATAAACAGAAAGCCATCTCATCTATCAAAAAGCAATACAATACTATTTCCATAGTACTCAACCAGTACTTCTCTTTTGTGGAAATTCTTTTCTCAGTCCAACTTTCACAGAAACATGCTTCCTATACTAGGATTAACATAATTTTCAGTGAAAAGAACACTATAACGATGTAATCCAGAAGCACCAGCATAGGGTCTGGTATATAAAACAGCCCTTCGAAGGGGCAGATAATACCAAAAAGATTGCTACTTCTGATTTGAGTATATAATTTTTTTCTCTTCTCTATAATGATGTGCTTGTATCTATTTTCAATTCTAAATCTTCAAAAAACAAAAAGATTTGACAGAAATAAGGTTTTTTTTTTCCTATCAAGCAATTCAAAACTATATATCCTTATTTATTGGTTTCTAAAGATAATCACAGCAAATGTCCTAGCTAAGATAGCTTAGCACAGGTTGCTAAAAATCTCTGAAAAAGTGTGTAAACTAGTTTGTTAAAAGTCTGTGATGCTACCAATAAATCAATGCTAGATTCAATGCTAATAACAGACTATAAGCAACCTGCAACGCTAACAAACTCTAGTCATTGCTTAGGAAGAATCACTTACACTTCAGTTCACTGAAGGAACTGAGGTGCTGTTCAGGTGCAGATAAAAAGTTTTAATTACTACATCTGTTGAAACAAATCATTGAATGCAGTTCCCAGATCCTAATTCCATACAGTGCATTACTTTTACCTGTATGAGAACTGGGAGGGTCCTCAATTTTTCAACATATTTGCTTTTGATTACAAGTTTGTTTATTTTGCTTTTTAAAAGAGAGGTGTCTCTGAACCATCATTCAAACTGTAATTTTTTATTAACAAGGAGTAACAGATGTGATTAATAATATACCAGCCTTACCTGTCATCTTTTTCACTAGATACAAGTCCTTCTGTAAGTGATAACTCTTCAATGTCTTCTTTTTTTGAATCCTGGTAGCCAAGAGGAAAATAAATACACTTTCTGTAACTGGTTCTTAAGTCTAGCTTTATCAGTGACTCCAGTAATTGCATCTGTATTTTAAGACAACTTATTGAAACAACTTATTAAACGCAGGCTACTAAAATTGCAGGCATTTAAATTTAATGTAGTGTCTTAGTAGCTAACAAAACAGCATAGTTAGACAAAACGTTATAAAAGAAAATGTTTTCAATTGTTTCCTTTTGAATCAACACATTTCTAGAACACAAATCCAACCACTCATCTCAGGAGGTTGTTTAATCAATCATCTTCTGAATGAAGAAGAAAAAAATAAAGAGAATATTGTTTTCATTCTAAACATACTTAGCAAGAAACCAATTTAGATAACAGATTTTGGGGGGCCCAGTTTTGAAATAATCACCTTGTTGGCCAGTTCCTGCCCCCTGCTTTGCTGAATTATTTTCATGTATTTTTCTAATGGATTTGGAGAAGAATCCTTTATGTTATCTTCAGCACCAGAACTACTGTTTTCAGATGTTTTTCTTTCCTCATCTTCTTTTTCTTCATCTACTTTCATCAAGTCTTGGATACACTTCAGGACACAAAATCAAAATTAAATATTGATCAGCTCAAGAAAAATACTTACATGCTGTACTACATATAGGACTTCATATTAAACTCAGTAAAATATGCCAGTCTACTCTAAACAGCATTAAACTTGTTATATTCAGTTCAAGATGAACTAAGTTATTGCTAAACTCAAAACAGTGTCATTCAAGAAATCACACTCTTAACCTGTCTGAATGACTAAAATGCTGTGAGTACTTAAGTCCTGGCTTCTTCATATGGCTAAAGATCTGGGCTGAGGCAAACATTTACATATGAATTGAAAAAGGATAAGCTGACATAGGTGTGCAAGTTCCTTGAAGGGCTCAATTTGCTAGCATGCAAATGTGACATGGGCACATCTGATAAGCAGCACTAAGCTGAATCAAATTAACCAAGGTTTAAGGGTGGGGAGAAGAAGAGGAAAGGGAAGGGAGCAACAACCAACTTTTATATGGGACCCAGAAGTCCAGAACATTATTTCAACATGTCCTCCATCAGCTCAAGGGGATTTAAAAAGACAGACAACCACAAAGCCTCCTTGTAATTCCTACTTCCAAAAAAAGTACCCTAAATATCCTGATACAGACTAATCAACAGTCTAACACACCTTCTGGTGGTGCTGCACCAGTAGCAGTCCAGACCAGAAAGACTGCAAAAATTATAGCTTGTTTTGATAGTCTGGTGATAGCTGAGTTCTAATTTCTGGCCATAAAACTATAGTTTCCAGCTACATGAAACAGTGTTTCTGGTTATATGAAGCACAGAAGAAAAAGTATCTGCTTCCAGTGAAAAAGTCACTTGACATAAGAAGAAATTTTAGTACATCTCTTTGGTTAATCGCACATATACATAAAAGAATTTAGCCTCTATGACTTTCCCTTAAAAAGGGTAAAATCTGTTTTTAACCAAGTAACACACGCACACCTCAATCTTAAAATATATGGCAATATAAAGCCACATTACTGTCAGAAATTAAAATACTAAATCACCATCTCTTTGTTAAGTTTTTCCAGTTCTCTTTGCTCTCCTTCCAAAGCTTCCTGTTGTTCTCCCTGTCTTCTTTCTTCTCTCTTTCTTTCTTCCAACTTTTTCTCATCTTCGCTCTTCTGTTTTTCAGTCTGTCTTTGATCCAACACTGCTGTGAAAAATTGTTTCAACATCCATGATTTGATTTACATTGTTCAGTAATCTACTAGAGTAGCAAACACTGAAACCCACTGTAATAAGCATCTTGATAACAAACCCAGTTTGTAATTAAGGTTGGGCAAAATCAAGGACATACAAGTAAGTAGTAAGTCCTATACGGCATTAATAGTAAATGAAAAACAACTAGATATGTTGCTTATGTGTATGTATGTATAACTATGTATGTGCGTGTGTGTGTGCATGCCTGTATGTAGGTGCATACACCCCTCCCCCCAAGTTATCTAAATGTACCTGGCAACATTTCTTTCCACCCCTGCATATTCCCACCTCGATATATGCCTCCCTAAGAGTTAAACAGTAGAGCTAAAGTAGAGGGCAAAGAGTGGAAAAGTCTCTCGGTACATTTCTCATTCCTGTCCTGGACTTTCTCTTTAAATCTGAAAATTCCTATGTACATGCACATAAGCCTTCACTGAAACAAGTGTGGATTTAGGTGTTAAAGAAGATGTCTTTACATCTTCTTACACGTATCTCTGTTATCTTAAAATTCATGCTGCACTTTTCATCTGTGGAACGTGGTTGGATATTATTTTTTATATTTATAAAGCAAAAATACTTTAAAAACTTTTGAAAATTATTTAAGGACACTCTGCTAATTTGACCAGTAGTTTTAAAAAGCTACGCAAGTGGAACAGTATTCACATAGTAATTAGATGGTCAAAAAAAATGCTGGGAATTATTAGAAGCTAGAAAGCTCTGCTCTACTATGGTAGCATAATCGTAACGCTATCAAAAACAACTATAAAAGTTGCATAGGCAGCACTGAAATCTTCCTCATCTACCCAAAGAATTAGATCAGCATTTGGTAATGCACTTTGTGAACTATGAATAAAGAAAATCAAAACCATCCAAACATGCAGCATGGAAAATACTTTTAAAAAAAGTTTTAAAGTCTTATTTCTATCAAGAGCAGAAATAATATTTAATAGTCCTCCTAAACAAGCAAAAAAAATCAAAATCTCTCTCTATAAGCTGGGGTGGGGGGCTTAAAACGATTAAATTAAAAAAAAAATCTAACGAAAACAAGGGTGAAAAAGTCATCCTCATACAATAAAGCAGAAGAAAGCATTCCTATCTCTTTATTACAGAATCACCAATTTTGGAAAAAAGTTTTTAATCACTTCAGCATAAATATCTACAGAATGTTAAATACTGGGGGGTGGGAGTGGATGTTACACATTTGCCATGTAAAAAGGGTATTCGCTTCTGTTTCTGAGCTGAGAACTCACTTAAGTCCTGCTGTGAAGTGGCTGTTGCTGGCATAGTGGTTGTGACATGGTTTCCATTGACAATGTCCTCAGATGGATGCAAGACATCACTTTCACACTGCTTTGGAATGTCCCCCTGATCTGGAGAAGATATTTGAACAATAGTTTCATTATTTTGTAATTACAATAATGGGGCAAAGAAAAGGACACAAAGTGTGGGAATGGCTGAATTAGAACACAAATATAAGCACTAATTGAGCATTTTCCCTCCAACTTGACCATTCCCCTGAGAATTAAGAATTATCATAGACTGTACTTGCTTCCTTAATTACAGAATTGTTGGTTTTGAAATTAGCTATTGGAACACATCTATGTGTTCAAATGTACAAATGTACAAATGCAAAACAGATTCATGGATAGATACACAACAGAACATCAAAATGTTTCCATTTCTTTACATAATTAAAATACATATTACACAAAAACAACATGTCCAAGTTTAGCTCATCCTTTTCATGCATATAAAACATTTTTTAAGTATCTGATCACATACTGTTTCTTTATTAGGATCCCTGACTTCTGCAATGCACAGGATAGATACTGCTAATGCAGATATTCCACATGGTATTTTCTTCTCCTTGTGCAATGTGGCTCGCAACTTACAAAAAACAACTACTGTATTTCCTCTGTGATCCTCATCACTACCATACTCAACTGCTTCTTAACTATTTATTTGCAAAATACACATATGGAAACTACTACTATCCCAATTTTATGGGAGAAAGCAAGTAAAGGGGTAAAAGTCAAATGTATCCACTAGCTCTAGGTACCCAACCTGACCTACACAGGACTATTTTTCCAGGAATTTAGTGTAATATAGCACAGATACTTCATATTTCTCCTTAAGTTCTGGGTAAAGTTATAAAGAAAAATCAATTTCCCATGCTTCAAATATTATCATGGTTTCAAACATTTTTCTTTTCCATGTTGTAATAAAACTCAAATATTTTGCACGAAGACAAACAAGACACCCAAACTAATTAGCCTCACTCTCAGAACAGTCTGAATCACTTTAGTTAATTTTTTTTAAAGGATCATAGAAAATTTGAGCCAAATTGTCAGTCTAGCAAAGCTATGAAAATGCTTCCAGTTTCTTTCAAAAGCAACAGGAAGCCCTACCAGCTTTGCCTAGGAAAGCAAATTCTACACATGTTCTATGCAAGTGCAAAACAATGGGTTATCACACACACACACACAAAAAATCTGTTACCTTTTTTTGCTCTCTCTTTAACATTAGATTTAAATTATAAGGTTATCAACATGAAAATTATTTCCATATGAAGCATCAGTATATTCTCAGGGTAGATGTAATGCTTGGCAGAGCAGAATCTCATGGATACCTTTACCCTACTTTCAAAATAGATCTGTACAACTGGTAAGGAATAACTCATTACCAAAACCATTTAAAAATATTTTAAGATAAGAATTAGTAACAAGAAAGGCTTTAGAGAAGATCTAAAACATCTATTGTACTGATTCTTGTTTAAATAGTCAAAGAATTTCTACCACAAACATGTTCCTGCTAAGTATTGTATCCAACTTCTAAAAATCAGTTAAGCACACAAACAGAAAAATCAAACAATATAATACAGTAAGAATCATCTTTGTATTACCCATTCTGCAAAGAAAATAAGCAATAACTTATTCTTTGTATACTTTCCTTCTTTTATATAAGTGTGGTGAGAGACGCAATTTATTCCCTTAAGATGGCCATATCAACTATTGGCCATTACTGCCAAGAGAAATTCCAATCTTTTCTTGCAGAGTTCACTCACATTAGGATTAAAGGGCTTTTCATATTCTCTATACCATTGTTTTTATACTCTGGTTCTCCTTCTCTCCTTCTTCTCTCATTCTTTCATTGCCTCTTATATGACAGATACTTTTTAGATTTTACATGCTTCCTCACACCTAAATCTTTCCAGAGCACCCTCTCCTCTTTTTAACCATTCTGATTTCCCTCTAGACATACTGAGGTTGTCTTTTGATGCAATCTGCCCCAACTCAAGTATCTTATTTTAGAAAACAACAATATATGCAAACTCTTTAAATTATTCTTTTGATTGCCATTTGTCACTAAATGATACAGTGGCAAGCTATTTGGGCGTAGCATCTACTCAGGCCTAGTTACTAAAAAAAGGTCAATCTGGTCTAATATTGATAAAATAAAAGCAATATGAAATACAGAATATGTTCCTAAAAGTCTCTAATATAAAATTAAACAAATGAATCTAACCTAATTAACATATGAGATGAGTAGAAACTGTTAGTGGCTACAGACTCAGTTCACGTTAAAAGCTTGTAAGCATTTAAAGCTTGTAAAAAGAAAATGAAATTAGATAAATTAAAAAACAATGACTATATTGAGTAAAACTTCAGAGAGAACTGCACAGACAAGTCATTTCTTTCTTCTAGTTATCACTAAACACCGTCAGCATGTTTCCTGTGTAAACAGTTTTGGGGGTTTTTTTTGTTATTTGAATGCACAGTTCAGGAGAGTGAACATATGAAATATAACCTAACCAAAAACGAAACGAATGAGCCAGTCTTGGACCCAGAAAAACACTCATCCATTGGGAATAATATTTTCCTTGAAATCAGTGGTTCTGCTTCTCCTGTACAATAATTATCATCTGTCAACTGTGAATTTAATTATAACACCCAATCACATATCTTTATCAGTCTCAAAACTTTACAGACCTAACAGGATTTGGAAAAGAGAAGCACACTGTTCACATCCTTCTCATTAACAATTTCACTTATTCAAAACCCACAGTTTCACAGTAGATAAGGCTGCCCGGGCCTCACATTTATATGCCCCTTGTACGCTGAAAAACTGGGAAATAAAAGTCAGTAACTGTGCTTCTATTTCTCTCTCCGTATGTAAGTGACTATAAAGTATATTAATTTCTACTAGTTCCTTTCTAACTTTCTAAAACTGACCATGCAGGCTTAACTACAACACATAACAGTGAAGGAAACATTTTTACAGTATGCAGCATAAAACACCACATAATGACAAAATTATTTCTGCAATCAATGTGTAGCAGAAATGTAAATAAAATGCTCATCTTAGAGGAAAAAAGCTAGGATTAAATTCATATTTCAGCAACTCAACCATATGTTCCCAAACTACTCAGAGATACTGATTATTGCCATTGTAGTTTCAAGCATTTTTTCACACAGTTACAGATACTTCTGAAGCAATTTCTAATACCTAATACTATTTAAGCCTCAGTGACTGAAAGGAAAAAAAAATCAATAATAGTAGATGTAATGGCTGCAGAAACTCATCTTCAGAATTATACTTGGTAATACTGCTCCAATACTGGTCCATGATGAACACTCCTTGGAGTTTTGTTTTATGCAGTAAATTCAAGTTGACTCATACACTTACACACTTTGCTTTTTAAAACATATATATATATTTTTCTATACAGTTTTAAAACATTCTGAAACAAGTGTCAGACCTAATGCAATAATCAGAACAAGATTATACAAGTTTTCAACAAAAAGTATAATTCCAAATTTTAGAACCAATTGTATTTTAATATCTACTTATTAATACATAACTTAGCCCTCTAAAGATGCAAAGATGAAGAAAATTATTCCCAGCAACAGAGTTTTTCCTCTCTAACTATAGTCTCAAATTATCACACCAACTGTCTTGCAATTGTTATGCCCTAATGTGTTAAACACCCTTTTCCCCCTATAAATTACCATTTTTAAGTCTATCCACTAATAGTCTCTGATAATCCTAGGGCAAAATAAGTCTATTCGAAAGAAAAAAAGCATGGTGTATTACTCTTTCAATTTACTGGAATAACTGTCTAAAATACTCTAAAACTTACATTCAAGGGAAGAAACATGTTCTTCAAGGTCCTCATATATTAGTTTCTCTGGTTTGAGGATATCACTGAAATCTTGTTTGTCTGTTGGTTGATTATGAAGTCTGAAAGAACACAGAAGAACACAGAATTTAGTAAATATAATTGGTAAGCTTTTAAGCAAGCAATGATTTGAGATTTAAACACAAGGATTACTCACGTTTAGCAACAGACTAAACCAAATGTAAAAACATACAAGAAAAATGCCACAATGTTCTGACTCACAAGTTAAATATTTGAATACAGTTCTCCAACTTTCACCAAACATCATTCTCCATCTCTTTGATAACATGTTACCTCTGCAGCCTTTCCCCAAGGCCCACATATAACTGACATAAACGCATTACATTAAAACAAGATATACTCTGAAAAGGCATAAAGAGGAAATAAAAAAAGAGAAAGACAGCAAAGCATGACACACACAGTGGACTGAAAATTAAGAAATTTGCCTTTTCAGGCAGCCTGTCTTGCTTTGACATCATGTTAGTAGATGCATTAGAAATATATTGAGATTAGATGTCTGGCAAAACATAAATGCACGGGTGAAAATCTGGGTTCTGTGAAAAATAGGATTAGTGCCCTCATTTTAATTCCCTGTTTATCTAATCAGATAAATAACATGAAAGAACAATAACTCCCACATGCCCTAGCTACTAAACTTAACCAGAACCAGAACACCAAAAGTAGTACAGTCACTAATGAAATTCACAGGCAGCACTTTATAAAGGAGCTTACTTCATACCAGCTGTTGCTTTTTATCATTGCATAAATATATTTGTGCTTACAGTTTCTAAGGAATTCAGGTCTTCAGTCGGGTATAACAAACAAAACATGCCACCACAGACAGACATGTTCAATAAAAACAGTAAATCTGGGCAAAAACACAAATAAATCTGCCTTTTGAGAGGGATGGGGTTCAGTAATGTCACTGGGGAAAAAATACACTGTAAATTAAATAAAATAGAATAAGTGGAACTTCAAAATGTTGGAAGTTTACTTCATGTTTTTAGTCTCTCCTTCATAGAAATGGTTAGTTGCTAAATAATTCTTAAGCACCCACGGTTCAAGCACATGCATGCTACTTTCTTCAGTACTGTATCCTGCAACACTGCTAGATGGGCATGCAATTGAGTGCCTCAGATTTAGTAAACAGAGAGGTCTGCCTCACTAAGACAATCAAACACATGCGTTTTTAAACAGTTCTCAGAATTCATTTTGTCAAACAAAGCTGACACCAAAACCTGGGCTGTATCTAACAGCAATATTCCATAAAACAGTAGCCAATCAACACCAAATGACTGAACTCCACAAATTACACTTAAAATACCCATTAAAGAATAAACAAAAAACCCTCCAAAAACATTTAGCTTTTGTTAAGCTAAAACGTAATTCTAGACATCAAAACTGGTAGCAACCCTCACGATCACTTTCTTCAGCCCTGAACGTTAAAGGGAATGGTTTAGATAGTAACCTGCTTTATAACTCTAGTCTTCCTGTCTGTATTTATTAGCTCTCTTCATATCCACCCAAATCTTGAAATAAAAATAAACGGAGAGTTCCTGTAGTCATAGAAGTAATTGTTCTCCCCCACTGACAGAGGTCTAACTTGTAATGGCTTACTGGTGTTACAGCATCGTATTTTATTTTATTTTTAAGTTCCCATTGCCACTTACAATCTACAGATCATAAACTAATCCCACAATACAAACTAATGATGTATCATTTGCCTAATAGTTAGGCTAAATATCTGGAAAAGCCAACATATGCATTTCTCAAATACGCAGAGAAATAAAATATTCTATATAATAGAAAACGGTCTGAGACATAAGAGAATCGAAAATATTCGACAAAAGAGTACTTTCCCTTGAAGAAAGTCTTGGGAAAGCAGCAAGGTCAAGAAAGTTAGTGAGACCTCATGTCCTTGTTTTGTCAAGAGGAGCCCAAGAGAGCAACTACAAGCTGTAGCTGCCTGCCCAGACTCTGGCCTACTCTCTGCAACACAACTTGCTCATACTGTTTACTGTCCAGGCAGTGTATCTCCTTTTGTAAAACGTGGACTCCGTAAGGTCTCTCAAAGAAGTACACTCCCTCACAGTATTACTGCATTTTCCCCATACGGCCTTTGCGCGCAGGTAACATTCAACCTTCAGCTGGTATGGTCTGTCACAGGAATACAGGAAATCTGAAGCATGCTGCAGAAAGTGTCAAAGTGCAGTGGAAGGAGACAGGTACCTGCAGGGAGGCACCAAGCAAAGTCAGAACAAATCTCACAGTCCCTAGAAATTCCAGTAGGTTCTTTTCAAGTCCTAGAACGTAAAAGCTCTCCAAGCTCTAACTATAAAAAAGGATCCTCTCTACATTAAATGTGTATTAAGGACTGGATGACACCACAAAAAGATAGGTCTGTGAATGCCTGCTAGAGCTGCCTCAGGACATTTTTCTTTAGTCATCAAATCTGGCACGATGAGTGGTGGGTATGACCTATTTCAAGTGTCCTTTACTAGGGAAGCAAAATTATAAGTGAAGTAATCATGCTTTTTCTAAAGATATCTATTCAGGGTTCTCATTCTTGGGGAACGCTCATGGGACATCTACAGGAGGCACTAGCAAACCATTGATAACAAAGAAACATGGAAAGAGGAAACATTTTTGTGCAGTTTAGTTTGAAAAGTCATTAATTTATCTAAAATAGATCTTAAAAACGAACAGAAAAAAGTCCAGCTACCCATCCCCTTCCCACATGCAAGGGAGATTGAGGACTCCTATTCAGAAGGTTATACAGGCACATGAACCAGCTCTTCACAGGAAAAAATGCTAGCATTAGAACTTGTTAATGGATGAAGTGAGAACACTCAACTGCCTTGATTTAACCTCTTAAACAGGCAGTGGAAATTACGGAGCTTTAGCTAACAAAAAATTGTCATTCAAGTCACAGATGTGAAAAATAGACATATAATGAAAGAAAAATAGCTTTGCTAAAGGAATTAGTGGGTTTTAAAGAGTTTTTGCATGCCTTGAATAAAATCTCAACAGCCTTTTAACAACAACCATATGCAAAAGACCTGTTCTGATATGAAAAAGATGAGAGATTATCACCATTTTGGGCAGGAACCTGTGATAAGTTTGTAGCTTTACCTTTTCCTTGAAAAATGATTTCAAATCATTTAAGCATGAAGCTCCCCCTCCCCTAAAGATGCAACACTGGCTTCTGCAATGAAGTTCTCATGGTAGTCTGCAATGTCAACAATTCTCATTAGTCTTATCAGGATCATATTTATATCACTGGCACAGAAGCCTACTACAAGGTCCAAAACTGTCAAATCCCCTAGAGCTCAAGACAGTGAGCTGCTAAAAATACATACACATTCGGGTAATCCACATAAGGGTGAGGAACTCTGATAGGATTGTTGTTAAAAAGACATGCCAAGTGATAGTCAGTTAATTGAGCATTAACATCTCATATTCCCATTTGCAACATCCAACAGGCATTATTCTTGCACAGAAAAAGTATACAGCCAAATTTTTGAATGATCAATGCAGTCCAATGGGATGGAACACTAAGGAAAGTCATATACATCTCAGACAGCTTGATACTGAGTCCTCTTAACTTTCAGGCTGAACGGAACCTAACCCCCAGAGAGTCTGTCATCCAGAGTTCAATATGCACACATTCCTTACACATATTTGACAAATTAAAAAAAAAATTAATTTAATAAATTTAATCAAGACTATTCATAGATATTGCACAGAATTAAACAGTAGTTGACTTGCATGCTACATATTTACTTTTAGGAAAAAATAGCAAGCATGTTTTCTGAAATTAGTGAATAACTGAATAGTCATTTATTAATGGTGAAGCTTTTGTTCAGCTCTGTCTGTAAATGGTCTACTGTGTAAAAAAAGTACAATCAAACTCAAGTTCTACACTGATGTAACAGATTTCAAGCAATGCAGAATGGTTGTCTTGAAATATGAGGATCCAGCATTACTCTGCTTCAAATCAAGTGTTCAGTGCTTTTAAATGTTCACTAAAACATCAACACATAAACAAATGAAGTTTTAAAAAAAGAAGTTTTAAAAAAAGAGTTTATGGTTAAATCTAAAGCTACATATAAAGAGATATCTATACAGCAGTCAGAAAGCCAACAAGGTAAATCTTAGTGCTGAAACAGTGCAAACACTAAACGAAGAATGAAGCACCTTCTATCTTAGAATCCATAAATTATAATTAAGACAGAATACTTAAATTGATTAAAGCAGCACAGACTAAAAGTGCTGAGAAGCACAGTTCTAAACAGAAGAACTAATTCCCTTTAAAGAACAGAATTTGAGTGAAGTTTCACTGGTGGATATTTATCAGTTTGCTACATGTGCATAAAAACAACATGCCTTTAAGCTACCTTGGTCTCTCCAGATTTCTTCACGTTATCACTCTCCTGCCTTCTTAGTCCTTCATCTAGCACTTTTTCATGGCAGTGCCTTTCTTAGGCTGTGAAGTGAGTGTTAACATTCCCATTCCTAACACAGGGAACGTCTGGAATAATCTTTCACGATTCCTCAGTTTCACAATAGTGAAAAGACTTTGCAGAATATTTTCTATATCAATCATGTTTTACTTTGTCACAGGACAGGACAGAAGTTTTTGGAATGTTTTAGATGTATTTTTATACATATATACTGACAGTTTCTCAGAAAAGTGCATATACTGACAACCACTAAATGGAAAACACTGCAATCATCCGAAGTTTCTGAAATACTTGATGTACTTGAGGTTTAAGTATTACACTGCACATACTTTGCACTGTAAGAAACACAGATATAACAGAAGTGAAAAGGTCAAGTCATATTTGCCATAGCAAAGTTTCTTTTTTTGAACTAACTTTCTCTTTAGGCATGATATTCAAGAGTGGAACTCCTGAAGCAACCTTAGAAAAGTTCTGACTCATAAAATTTATGGCTTACTTGAATTGCAAAAGCAGCTATCACCATGTGTCTTTTTTAAAAAAAGGTTACAAATTTTGTTTTGTAAACAATATTACCTGATTTTCTCTCCATGACTGGATGGTGAGGAAGGAACAGATTCAGAAGATGAAAGGTGGCGTGGTTTTGAAATAGGAGAAAGCACCTGATCAACACTTTGCTGGGAAGAGGTAAGATATGAGACACTGATATCTGTAGAACAAAAAAAAGAGCAATTTGTATTAATCAGTTCTTTACATTGAGACTTCTCAGATAAAACGTCCATGATTGGACTGTGCAAGCACCACCACTATAGCACAACTAGCATCAAAATCTACAAGGATTAATATGGACTTTCTTGTACTAGCTACTTGCATCTCTTCAGAGCTGCGTTAGGACCTGACATGTAAACAGAGAAAATTTCCTCAATGGCAGAGCTCTGAAAAACGGAGTTCAGCATTTGAAGTCTGCTGGTGATGCATAAACTATCAGGGGAAAAAAAAAGAAAATGCAGTAAGTTTTTTTAATTTTTATAACTGCTTTTAAGCAACGATGCTGTTAAGTAAATTGTTGTCAGCTGCAGAACTACCAGTCTTTTTTCCCCTATTATTTCCCTATAAATTCTCCTTTACAAGCCTTCATTATCATAAACTTATTCTTCATAAAGCCTTATCGCCTTCAGCTCCCCACTATACCTCCATGTCCCACACAATATTGCCTCTCCTCAACATCTAAGAATCTCTCCCAGGCTGCTATTAGAGGAAGTGGTCACTGAGCCTGACTTCAAGCTAGGGATGCGGTTACTAGCCAGCAAAAGATAATGCCTAGGGTCTCTAGGTCAATTTCCTAATGAAGTCATCCTTCATCAGGGAATTGAACCTGGAGATCTCAGTTTCTATAGCTTTGTGAAATGGGTGGCTAAGCAAAGAAGAAAATCCTTAAAGACTTTATCCCCTTTGTGAGAGCTGTAAAGTTATCAGTGAAGGATAACAAACAGACAGTACCACCGAAGAAGTCCTGGGTTTCCTAAAATACCTAGGGGAAAAAAAAAAAAAAAAAAAAAAAAAAAAAGAATAGAAAACTTTGCATGGAAAAGATTTTATCAAAATTGCAAAGTCCAGCATTTTAGTTAAATTTTGCTTTGCAATCTTTATTTTCCTTTCCTGTGCAGCTGCACAAGTCTTTCATTACTTGATTGCGTATTTTCTTTTACCCACAAAATTCAGTATCACTCAGCAAGCAGGTACTAGCATTTTTTTCCTCTTTTTTACTGCAGTCTATTCAAATCCAGCTCTAGCAATAGAGGAAAAGTTATTATTAACACTTCCCTACTTGAAGTTCTTTCAGATGTCTCTATAAAAGTGCACCATTCATAGCACACTTCACATACCAGAAGCCCGGATGCTTTAGACTGGGGGTTGCCCCTGTGGTTTTATTTCCACAATGTCATTCCACGTGCCAAGGGAAGAACAGTCAGAACAACTTACAGGTCATTTGTTCTTCATAAGTCAACAAAGCAAGGAAATAAAGGACTGGAACATAAGTAGAAAATACATCTTAAAGAACTTCAGTTATCAACAGACATGACAATTTATTTTCTTCTTTGAGGTCGGTCTTGCATACATATGTGTAACTTCCTGAGACCTCCAAGCAGTACATCACTCAAAGAGGAAGAACCCTAAGTCCAATGAAACAGACTGCAGTATAACCCAAACAAACTGGCTGTCTGAGAAAGATTATCTGAACAACAGACTAACGCTTCATAAAAACAACACTACTGCAGACAGCCTCTATACCCATACAACATACAGAAACACCCTCTAAGGAAGCTGAGCACTCACAGAATGAGACCTAGCAGTTACGTCACAGTCCTGCATCAGCAGTGTCTGTTAATAGTGGGAACCCTCAGCCCAAGCATATCTAACCTGTTATAAAATGAAGAGGCAAATTTTCACAGGCAGAACACATGAACCAAAAAAACCAAACCAAACCAAACCAAACCAAAAAACCCACACATGGTACTTACTGCATGAACTTATTCAGCCTAACACGCACTGCAGGGAAGGACACTTGCAGCACATCAGCCATCTCATATAACAGCTTAGCACAAGCTACTACTATTTAGAAATTATCTGGAATTGAACTTACTGATCTTCTAATAAAAGACAAATAGGTGCAGTCACTGGCTTGCAGCATGTTGCCTGCAAGCCTTGCCAACCTTGCTTTTTCTCACCAGAATCAAAAAGTTGGTTACTAAGAAAGAATTCTGATGCTGTCTGACCCCATGCCCCCTATTGCTTTATCAGTAATGTTGCCCAAGGGCCACTAGAGACTGGAGACAGGGAGACAGTAAATAGGGAAGAACAGAAAAAGGATCCTTTCCTACTTTAAGTTACTCTGACAAGAAATGGGCTTACTCCTTCCCAATAGAAAGACAAAGCCTGAAAAACATCAAACATGCATGGGTTTGGGAAGGAAAGCAGTCAAATATATGAACTAATTTAAAGGATGAGAGAAAACCGCTTATCCTTCAAGTGACAGATTATATAGTAAAATAGTTGCTGGATCTGCCAACTACAAGTGTGACAGAAGGACCAACTATTTCCTTTCATCCTTCAAAGGTAGCTGCTGATAACTGAGCTGGAATTTATTCTTACACATGAATTGACTCCAGTACAGCTCATTTTTAAAGGAAAAGCAAATCTCTCAGACTCACATACAGGGTAAGGTGGTTTTTTGTTTTTGTTTTTTTTTTTTTTTTTTTTTTTATCTCTTGACATTTATTCTGAGCTTTTCAGACTGGCATCTTCAACCGCACTGAAAAACTCCATGGAAGGATCCAGAATGACTCACATTTTTCTAGCAAAAACACAGTTAGTGTTTAGCCACCTTTGGCAAAAAGGATAACCTAAATATCAGTATAAAAGAACCCTGTACCAGAAGACTCTCAAAACTTCCTGCTGTTACAGAGCAGATGGATATCAAAGGGGAAGCAATCTAATTCCTGGAAGCACATACATCACTGCATAGCACATTAGCACTGAAGCTATAGCTCTGACTGCAGTAGTGGCAAGTACTGTATCAGTATAGAAGAAGTGGTCACTGCTGCATGACATATGCTGTTGTGTTGCGAAAAATTAATTGTGAGAGAAACTGAGGATTTATGAACTTGTTCCGGCAGAAGTCCTGATGAACGAGAAGTTGGTTTACATGTGTTCTTCCTATTTACCCTTACTCATGTATCCTTTGCTCTACATTTTGTACTTGATGTTTAAGAGCTACTGGAGTAGCTATATTGGTCTGTCATTACAATTTGCCGCCTAATTCAGCTAGTTTGTTGTTCAAACTGCCAAATCACCTGCAATCCTCCTTTGTCTTCGAACATCTTCCCAAGAAACCCTGTTACCAGTCTTCTTAACTTCTTCAAAGTTGCTTTCTTCCAAACGCATTGTCATAGTGCTCTATTTCTTCTGCTTGGATGTGTAAATTCCACCATTTTGTTACCACTTGCATTTTCTGATCAATTCATTCTTTCCTATTAATCAGACTTTCATCTAAAATTCCTACTTCTCTACACAATTTCCCCACTTTCTGAAACAAAAAGCTATTTCTAAGCACATTCCAAGAACTTAAGTATCTCTGTCCTGCTGTAGTGCTTTACTAGATAAGCACTAATATTTACAGGAAGTCAAAAGAAAACATAGATCCATTCCTTAATGATAAAAGAAAAAAAAAATTGCTGATAAAAAATAGGAATAGTCACTCTTTTGTGTCAGTGTTCATATTAATACGGACTACATACTTGATACTATAAATTCCATGAAGCAGAAGGAAGATCAACAAATACAAAAAAAAACCCAAATATAGTAAGAATAGTTAAAGATATTCGGGTAAGTTGGAGGGTTCCAAAGTGCCAAGGCCTGATAAAATTTACCTGAAAGCACGTAGGAATGTTCTGAAGAAGCTGCACTATTTTTAAAAATTATTGGAGGTGGTCCTAAGTATTTGGAAAAAAGCAAATGATTTACTTTTTTGAAACAGATAACCTGGGAAGTTCCAGGTTATCTTAAACAAGACTAAGCTTTCATAGAGGTTAACATAACAATTGCCAAGGGTTTATCAAGAACAAATAATGTTAAACTTGTTTAACTTCTTCAACAGAGTAAACTTTCTAAAAGATAAAGCGAAGTGGCAGATATAGCATTTGTATTTTAATAGGCCTTGACACAGTCACTCACAATATTCTCATAAGCAAGGAAGCAAAATGTCATCTTGATTAAATCACCATAAAACAGGGGCAAAAGTGACTTGAAAAAAACCAAGCTGTGAATTTGAAATATTAAGTGAAACAAACACAATATAATTCAATAAAATAAGAAGCGAAATGCATTGTACTTATGAGGAAGAAATCAAATTTACAAACTGCCTCTATGAGTGGAAAAGGACTTTTCCAGAGCAGTAATCAACTTGGTTCATCTTGAAACCATAATATCTAGCTGTAACTCTGATTCACACAGAGTATCTTCCAGTTCTGTAGGACCAAAGTCAGGTAATGCCCTCCTTTGTTAACAACTCTTATTCTTCTCCAGAACCAAGTCAATCTTGTGCACTAAACAAGGAAATGATCCTACAGAAAAAAAAACGAGCCATCGTGCAACTAGCCTCTCACAGGTACAACGAAAGGGAGGATTGTTCAGCTTACGCACAGAACTTAAATTTTGACATCTCTTAATTTCACAACACAACGCTACTTTTACTGTAATGAAGGACTTTTTGTGTGCAAGATTATAAGAATAGCCTGTAAGTAATTTATACAAAAGCTGAGTGCTAATATAAAAATACAGTGAAAATTTAAAACTAAAAAGACAGCTTTGCAAGCTCCAGTTTTCAATAACAGGATGTGATATTCTACATGTAGAAACACAGAAACAGCCACAATAGACCACATTCTTTGTAATCTGTTTCTAACAAGATCCATTATTAAATATTTGGAACAGGTAAATTTAAAAACAAGAATAGAGTGGCATTTTACCTCTGGCAGCCCACCCTACTCCAAATTTCAGCAATACATAATTTTTGGGGTCCTCCTGACAAGCAATTTTATTCCTGTGTTTATACTTGTTGCCACAGGACCAATAACTTTCACAACTTACTTATTATGTGAAAAAGTGCTTCCTTCTGTTTCCTTTAAACTTCACCAGATGACCCCAAGTTTCCGCAGTCTCTGAAGCAGTGAAATCAGTCCCTCTTCACCTTTTCCACATCATTTATGGCTCTCCAGATTTCCCACAGCCCACCTCAACCAACTCTCTTACAAACTGAACTGTCTTTTTCTCTTTAACCTTTGTTTATACAGAAGCTGATTCTTATCATCCTTGTTACCATACTTCTTTCTCATTCTACTAAATCAATTTTGAGATGGGGTGACAAGAACTGCATGATTCAAGAAACAGCAGTATTACAGATTTGAAATAGCATGAAATAGCATGAGATTTTCTTTTTATTTTCAATTTTCTATTTTGTTTGCTTTTCTGACTACTGCCACTTTCTAAAAATTTTATTAAAATAATTATTAGGCATTGTGAAATTAATAGCAAATTACAATATTCCAATTATGACCACACAATAAAAAAAAGCAACCTCTATATTTCCATACCTCACAATTGCTCAAAAATATTTGACAAAGATGCCACAGCAAAATGTACAAACAAAAGCAAATATAGACCTTTGAGACTGGAAACTTGAATTTAACAGAAGACAGATTGAGCAGTCATCTTCTGCTGTGCACATGTAACTACAGCTGCTAAAGGAAAAGATAAGAATACAGATAGCGGCTTGTTAAGGTAGGAAATTATAATTAATGTCTCAAAGTAGTTATGCTTAATACCAATTTAATATTTAATACCAATTTTTGAATGAAATGCTGCATGTCATAAGATTACAACTGCAGTGAATTATATGGCATAGTCTTATCTTTAAAACTACCTGAACTAAGTGCAGTATGTTTAGCCTCCCTCAATGAACTTCTTCAGTGCTTCTTTTCATGAAGAACTGATAACTCCATTCAGTTAGCAAATTCTGCCTCTAACTTTCTTCTGCCCCTTAGCAAATAATAAATGAGTAAAGGATTATCACTGTTAGATCTTCCTCTTCCAATCATGGAGCAGGAACAACAAACAAAACACCAATACCACACCATATTAGCAAGTGGCTTACCATCTGAAAGTTTCTTTTTATTGAGATCTCTTTCCATTTTGGAAACAGGAGTGGAAGAAAGGCGTCTTGAGCAAGATACTCCTTTGTGTGGTGGTGTGAGAGGATCTTTTAAGACATCAACCTGCCCAATTCTTCCAATGTATTTTGGGCCTCTTGGACTGCTCAGAGGGGAATGCTGGGACCTAGGACTGTCCTCTAGAAGTTTGTGCTGTGTAGTCAAGGGGACTCTGCTAATAGCACACTGTAGAAGTAAAGGGGACTGCTTCTTTCTTGATGTTCTGCTTGCAGCTGCATCCTGGATCACTCTGTTTTGGTAGTTTCTGTAGGCTTCTTCCAGGTACTCTGCCTCTTTTTCTAGTTCTTTAATTCTAGCCCTGGTTTGAGCCATACATTCCAGGTCAGAATCTGGAGAAGCACTCCGTGTCTGCAGCTGCTGATGATAACCAGCTCTTGCAACAGCATTTCCCTTGATGACATCATTCATAATCTGAGTCTTCAAGAATGCACTATCCACATAAATACCCGGAGGTACAGTTCTATCATCAGTGAAGTCAATGATAGAGCGGTCAACAAATGAAGGCTTTGGATTCCGATACACTTCATTTTCTAGAACTACATGACCAAGAATGCATGAGAGAGAGACATACAGACAGACAGACTCATAACTAAACAGAAAAATTAAGACAGCATTTAAATTCCAATTTAATCAAAATGATTTTAACATGAAACTAATTTCAATTCTGAGAATTTAATGTAATCATTTAAATATATTTTTATGTGGCTGCATAAGTGCAAATTATGACTGATATTTTTTCATTATACATTTCTCTTTCTCTTCAGGTAAAACTCTACCTCAGGTATTCATTCTTACTAAACAATTCTACAGAGCATGATTCCTTAAATTGTGATTTCTTACATTATAATTAAAAAATATTAGTTTCACCACTTTGGATTCAGTATATCCAATCATACTGTTAAAAGCGTGAGGGACTCACAGTCAGCCAGAAGCCTTAATAGATTGATCATATTTAGATCTAAAAGAAATTCAGAACAAGCCACATCAGGCATACAGCATGTGGTTTAAAAGAAAAGTATTCCTCAAAAATTGTTAGTTAAATTTAATGTTACTGTTCTGAGGCTGTGTGCTTCCTGGTTTGCTTTTGCATGTTTCAGTAAGCCCAGAATCTATAGGGCAGTATCCTTCTCCACAGAAATTACTACCTTCCTTGTATTCTACGTTACTTTGATGACAACATCCTTAACTCTGATGCAAAACAAAAGTTCACGCAATACTTTGTCATTTAATTAAACGCAAAATTATTTTCAAAATATAAATTTACTGTATTGACCCTATTCAAATTCCAATTACATATAATACCTACAGTTGCACCATATATGAAAATATATTTATTGGCCTAGTGACTAAATATTAAGTATCGCATATACTGAACTACATGCAATATATACTGTATGTAATGTATACTTTACCTGTTTTGGTATCTGTTGTGCATAGCCACTGCAAAATTCAACTGCATAGTTTTAATTAAATTTACGTATCAAAACTTGAATTCATCTTGATATTAGAAATTTGACAGATAGGCATCTTTAGAACTACATTTATTAGGCAGACTTAACCGCTTTATGCAAATGCCTCTCTCTTCTAATGCCCACATGAGATGCTTAAGTTATCAGCCTTGACTACAACTGTCAAAAAGGTAGGTTTAAAATTGAGACACGATACAATTTCAAACTGATGATTCTTATTATGAACATTAAAGAATGAGAAAGTATTAAAACACAACATATCCACTTGAAAAAGGTGATTTATGTTATCACCAAACATTGATGCCTTTATTCTGAGGAATAACATAAACAATAAAAAATGATAGTATTCAGGTAGGTATGTTTTCCTTTCTGCCTTTTGTTTACTCTTTAATTTTCTGTAAGGGAAGGAAGTTGTAGTCAGTTTGCATTTTAAACTGCATTTTTAAACAGACTGACTTAAAACTTGAAATCTATGCACTGACCATATATTAGTTCCATGTAACCAAAGATCTTTTTAAGCCTCTGGAAATTCTTATGTTGGTTTGATAACAGCGCTTTATAAACGGCTTCTTTTGTATGAGATACAAACCTGCCTGTGTTTGTTTCAACTGCAGTTTCAGTTCTTCAACCTGTACGTTTAACTTTCTCACAGTAGCTTCGGAGTCCAACAGCTGGGTCTTTAACTGGGCACAACGCTCAACCTAGATGAGATTGGGGGGAGGAGAAGGAGGGGCAGGGACACATAATCCAAATAAATAGAAATATCCTGACCTGCTGAATGCTTGTTTCTTTCTAAGTGTTTTTCAGGTTAAGTCAAAATATATATACAGAGTAAACCACCGAAAGTCAGTAGCGACAACTTAAAGGGTGGAAAAGATTGACTTTGGATGTTTTTTTTTAAGTTGTTTACATAAAAATAAGTATAGTTCAAAGCATTTCAGTAACATTCAGAATGACATGCACACAAGGGTAAATGTTATCAAGATGACAGGAAGAAGAAGTATTCAAACTATTTAGATTAGAAAGAGTAATCTACCTCACTTTGTAGCTGCTTTTCCAAAAATTGCTTGTGACTTTCAAATTCATCCTGTTCCAGCTTTCTAGAATGTTCCATTCTTCTCAACTCTGCCTGGCAGGCCAGAAGCTCCGCTGAGGGCCGGGCAAGTTCTTTCAAGAAAGAGAAACACAAGATATTTAACAAAATGAGTGTTCACTTTTTTATAATACCTCTTTGAAACTTAAAACTGATTTGTTTTTGAGACCATAACAAGTCTTCCACAACTAAATTTCATTTGAATAAAGTACTTTGGGATTTTTCTTTTTTTTTGGCTTTTATAAAGATCTCAAAATTTTTTTGGTATAGTCACTTAAAAACTACACCAGGATTTTCTTATTCTGAAAAGAAAATACATATTCCTACCTTACCTAACTGGATGCACATCTCTACTCTGCCATAATCTCAGATGCACATTTTATAACTGTAGTCAGGTGAGCCCTCAAAAAAATGGAAGGTTCTTCTTACCTTTACTAACCATACTACTGCTGTGAATGGAAATACTGTACTGTTTTTTTCAGAAGGTGAAAGGGACTATCTTAGTATTACCATTATTAGTTATCTCTTATTTCAGAATTTGTATTATACTGCTGTATTTAAGAAAATAAACATTTAATGTCAAGGATTTTCTAAATTAAACAAAGATAATACTATTATTTAAAGATGCTTTTCAAAAAACTAAGAAATGAAGTAGAGAAGGATTATATAGTTCACTCAAACTCAGGCAAAATGTTACAGCCTATCTGAAAACTGAACTCAGACATGAAGCTTTGTGATTCCATAAATAAGAGAAGGCATTAATCAATCATCAGACATAAACTAAGTCAAAAATTTAAGGAAGGAAAAAGAAATCTATCTGGGAGAAAAAAAAAACAGCTAGCATAAAACCAAGTTTTCAAAGCTTTTGGATGTTTTTAAGGACACTTGCTTCGTTTTTTACAAACATAAATTCAGGTTTAGAGTGAAATACTAGTAAACATAATAAAAATAATTTGTTTTTATGAAAATTTCTAAACAAGTACCTGTAGAAACACATAAAAAAGAAATTTACAAAATCATTCACACTAACTGTCTTGGAGATGCTGGTGGTCACTGCGAGTCTCCTCCAGCTGTTGCTTAAGTATTTTATTCTGCACTTGGAGCTCCAGTTTCTCCTCCTTTAGCAAGGGATAGTCTGAAACCTCTTTCAGTTTTTCTGTCAACAACTGATTCTGTTTATTTACCAGCAGAACCTGGGCCTTCACTGACTCCAAATCCAGCTGCAGATAAAGAACATTTCAGAATCTTAAAAAGGTGCTTCCACTGAAAAACAAATCTGTATTAGTTAACAATGACTTATTTCATATTTTCTTTTTTGAAAATGTAGCTCAAACGCACAAATTAGAATACAGCTCTTCTAAATGCATGTTTACAATTACCTCAAGTTCTTTCTTACGTGAGATAGCTTGCTTCAATTCCTCCTTTTTTGAATTAACAGCAATGGATTCTTCATGCAAAAGAATAGCCTTCTCTGCAAGAGGAATTACAAATGTTAAATTAAAATTTACAGACTGCTGCATTAAAAAATGGTATCAACAAAAAACAATTGAATTTGCTAAAACAAACATTCAGTTTAATTCAAGATTTAAATGATTTTATATGTGTTTGTGTGTATATATACATTCCTTCAAAATTAAGTAAATTACTGTCTGCATACATGTATACATAAAAATACACACGCTTCATCATAATTAAATCATAAATTCACATGCACATCATACATAATTTTTCCACATGACCCTGACTTAAAAGTCTAAATATGTTATCCATCCCAGCTGTCTTTCCTCAAGCTTCAGTTAAGCATCTTGTGCATGATAAATGTAGCAACTGGCAACCTTTCAAGGATACGGTACTAGACTGTACCAGACTTCAATCAGAGAACTAGCTGGTAGAACTTCAGAAGGAGCTGGGAAACCCTCTGCAAAAGGAGGATGCTTTTCAGCCTCCATGTGAAGTACCAGCTAATTGATTCCCACTCTATTCTGAACTGCAAGGAGTTGCTGACCTGTCCCTGGATCCTGCTATATGTTTTTCAGTATCTGCTTTGGCATTCTCTTTGTCACTTACACCAAACTGTCACTGTTACCAAACTTTGGTTTAATAAAAATAGTGTTTTGAGGCCTCTTGGTAAAGGTTCTAGAAATAAACAACAGATATTTTATCTATCTCAGAGATGGTTACCTTTATTCTTTTTCTCATCTTCAGTAACTTTGCTGGTTCTGGCTATGTATTCTTCTTTCAGTTCAAGCTGATATCTAGAAGTAAAAACAGTTATGTATTCCCAAAGCACATGTGTGTGTGTGCGAGATGGGAAATTCCAAATTTTCCCAGACTAAACTATTGCCACACAATTATTTGTTGACAAAATTCATTCTCACAGGATCACATAAACTGATGATGTATATTCCACAGTCTCCCTGGGTAATCTGTGCCAATACCACACTATCCTACTAATAAATTTTTTTCCCTAAGATCCAACCTCCCAAGCCACAATTTATGGCCACTGCTGCCCACCAGATTGTCTAGCACTCCCAAGCTACAAAATACATGAAAAATAGCTACAAAAAACGACTGAATTGAATTCAGATAGCTGTGGGTGCTATTATCTTTCAGCCTCCTCAACAGACTAAACAAGCTATGCTCTCTCAACCTTTCCTCAAAGCTCATGTCCAGTAGGCCCATAACTATCTTGACAGACCCCGACTAGGCCCCGTCCAGTTTCTCCATAATTGTCTTGAATCGGGGAGCCCAAAACTGGGCATGGTATTCCAGGCGCAGCCTTCAGCAATACTTGAAGGGGATAACAACTTCCCTTAACCTGTTGGCCATTCTTCTCCTAAGGTAGCCCATCACACTGTGTGCCTTATTTGCCAGAGCGTGCTGCTGCATCATATTCAACCTGACATTCACTGTAACTCCCATGTCCCTTTCAGAAACACTGCTACTCAGCAAATTCATTTTCCCTATATGCAGTCACTTCATAGAGATATTTGGTCCCAAGTGCAAAATTCTGCACTTCTTGTTAAACTTCCTGAGATTTATATTGGCCCAATCCCCAAGTTTATCAAAGTCCCTCTGCGCTAGAACTGTGCCGTTTGTTATGGCAGTCTTTCCCCTCAATCAAGTGTCATGTGCAAATTTGCTGAGGATGCACTGTGTCATCATCCAGGTCACTGATGAAGGTATTGGACAGTAGAAATCCCAGTACTGGCCCCAAGGGCTCTCTGTTTGTCATCAGTGACCAGCTGGTCATTAAGCACTGCCCAACTATCCATCGTTCAATTTTACTGAAATCTGCAAGAGCTAAGAGTACTCAGTGTTTTGTATGATTGGGACATATTAGACTGTAAATGTTACCAAATATCTCTATCCCCATCTTGTAATTGTAAATGGCCCAGACCACTAAGATCCTTCTCTCAGTTGTGGAATTTAAAGCTTACTTAGTAATCAAAAAAAAGATTCCTTTTCTAACAAACATCATTATTTCTACATACTAAATACTAGCTCTTCACTACTTCTCATCAAGGATTAATAAGGACATGGATTTTATCTACTTAAGCATTTGTAGAATGCCTAAAATATTTTATATGTTGATAAAATAAGCTAATCCTTAAAATACCTTCCTTTTCCTCAGCAGGCAAAAGCACTTACAAGCATTACTTGTAACTAGCAGTTATGGACTGTCTGGGTAAAATAAGGCATATGGGTTTAACCAAGGTGAATCAATTAGTTGCATTTTGTTGTTCTCTGTCCAAATAACTGAAATAACTCAGTTTCAGCTGAAGGACCATTCTCACCACAACCCACTCTTTACATCTTTCTTCTGTAATTTAAATGAAGATACACTAACACAGACAATACCTACTATTTACTGATAGCTGATACTAACAGTTGATAGGTTGGCTTGCAAACAAATCATGGTGTATCAGCTATTTGGTTGATCTTCCTAACTGGAAGTGTGGTTCATGCCATCATGTAAGCATGAGCAATGATGTCCTGAGAGCACCTGCCTGCACTGAAGCATCAAGTAGCCCTCAAGTGACCAAAGCGCTCAAAGCACACATAATAGCAAAGTCAGTATAAACCCACTGCAACACTTCAAAAGGGGTCACAGACAACATTGTCTAATTTCAAAGAGCAGTTCTAAGCAAATTCTTTGAAATTATGTTCAGACAGATGGAATTCAATAACAGAAGGTGATCTATAACACAGATACCCCAAAAGGAGGTGGGTGGGTGGGTGAGGTAAGAACCTATCTATCTATACTTCATATGGGCTACTGTATCTCTCATCCCTTCTCCAAGAAACCTCCAACACTTCTTTAATGCTAACTTCACCTCCATGCCTTTTCCACATTCGTAACATGTCCAGTATTTAAATTCCAGTCAAAGGAAATCACTAAAACTGCTTGTATCTTCTTATCTAAACAAAAATTCATGTCACATCCCTTTCTCAGATAATAACACAGAATTTAAGTTACAAAAACAATCTAACCTATGATTAAAAGAGAATTATTTTACATAGCAAGCTTTTTTTTTTTAACCTGACAGAACTGTCAGGTCTCACTAGCAAAGATATAAGCAACAATGTAAACAATTCAAACTGATTAAAATAAAAACCTTAGTGCACATTTTTAAAGTCCTTGCTTTGTTACATTTTTGATTAATAAATTCTATAGAATGTATTATTCTATTTTCATAGGAAATAATATGTGTTCTTTTAAGAAACAAAAGAAAAATTTACTTCAAGAGTTCACTCTTAAGCTTTTGGTCATAAGTCTCCTCTATGTTCTTCACAGCAACCTCCCGACGTCGAAGTGCATCATCAATAGTTTTATTTTTTTCTTCCTGAAGTTTCTGAGTGCTGAAATATTCATAAATATAGAGACAGCGACTAGTTATGAAGCCAAAACTTTAGGGTTTTTTTTTTAATAACATTTAGAAAACTCAGAAGGTAATGTCCTTGCTTGGAGAAATGTAGCAATTTAAAATTATGATCAGAATCTGTCATTGTCATTCATTAAGAACAAGAAGAAGCAGCACACGCTGAATTGCCCTATTTAAAATCCAGCACCAATCTATTATGCAGCTATCCTGGGGTAACCCTAGCTCAGTTTCCCACACTGGAAAGCCTTCAGGGAAGATACTGCAGAGCATGCTACTCTATCAGCACCCTCTGTTGGCTTGCTGAAAAACAAGCCTTTGTGATATTCTTTTCTCTTAAAAAAAACAAATGGCAAAGTAATGAAATTAAGCAGTATTGAAAACCTGGCAAAAAAATTGGTTATTATTTTATTTAACCAAAGAAAACCGATCTTATTAAGCACAACACTATAACAGATACTAATGGAAAAGCAGGATCACATGCCTCAGTGTTACAATTACTTAATGTTCCCTCCTCCCCGAACTGCAAAGCAAACATCTGGTTCCTTGCCTCTGAAGCGATGCCACCCTATTTTGGTTGGATAAGGGGAAAAAAATAAAGCTTCTCTCTGTATGGGGTGTCCCTGATAAGAAAGGCAGATATACAATACTACTCAACACACATACACAACTCTTGGGATAGATAAAAATCTATTTCAACTTCATAAAAGCGACAGCATCTTGAAGCATGCTTTCCAGGAACAAAGAACAACATTTAGTATTGCATACGCCCATCAGTAACTCACACTTCAAATGCCTCGATTCTTTGCTTCAATTCTGCCTCTCTGGTTCTTATGACTTCGATATCTTTCAGTAGAGTTTGTCTCTGAGCGTATACTTCCTTTGCTTCAATCTGAATGAGAAAATATCTTTAGTTTTACTGCACATTTTATACAGTATTTGCTGTTTAACATGTTGAAACTTTCAAGGAACTTCTTCAGGAATTGGTCTTATTCCAATAAATATTATTTATTTATTCACAATTTGAAGTAACATGCAGAATCTAACGTAATTATATTTTTATTCCCATTATCCTAATGTTATTCTGAGTAAAAATGCCTTGGAAGGAGACATTACTGGCTATGAGTAAATGCGTTTCTTTTAAGAAATTGCACAGGTTTAAATTTACATAAAAGATTTTTTAATTATTTATTGAATAAACCTGTTCAAACATCTCTTTTTTAACAAACAACTTTATGTTCTTCAAAAAGACAACAGTGAAAAAAGAAAGGCCAAATCCCTGATTAAACATGATTTGAAACTGAACAGCAGATTCAACCAGCAGTCTTTTTACTTTCACAATTTAACTTATACATATTAAATAAACTGTTAAAGAAATCCAAGTGATGAACATGTTAATACCAGAAGTCACATATCTTCTTACCAACAGAAAAAAAGAACTTCTATTGTTCTTAGGCATACAAGGCATTATTTCCCTCCAAAGAAAGACTAAGCGCATAAGGAAGAAAAACAAATGATGATTTTGCCCTATAGGTGCTCCTATCAAGTCTGCATGTCATGTGCGTATCTTGAAAGAATTATCTGCTATTTCCTGTGCAAAAAATAGATTTGTCAAGCTGTATTTCCTGGACATAAAATCATCTCAGTAAAGGGTTAAATGACCTTTTACCTTTAATACAAATATACTTCAACTCAGAGAGCTGCTGGTCTCTGTTAAGAGAGTATCCAGGTAAATGAAGGCGCAGAAGCTGACAAGAGCAACCAAATATCCATACATAACACTTGACAGATATGCTGATCCATGTATTCTTTTTGAGTTACTGAATTAATTTCATGCCTAAAGAGGATTGATAGCATAAAATAGACAGTTATATACTGCAAGCTTCTAAGGACATAACCATGAAAGAATTTCATAGAGCAGTGATAAAATGTTTAATTTTCAGAATGGAAGGAGGTCAATAGCAGAGTGCTTAGAGACCTAAATTACTGCTTCATTAATGAACATCACGTGCTCTGAAAGGGGGGGGACACATGAGCAGGAAAGTGGTAACATTTGTGGATGAGTAAATTAGTTATATAGGAAGGTCTACTGCAGACAGAGGGGGGATGCTAGGTAAATGGGCAACAGAACAGCAAGCAAAGTATTCTATCAAAAACTGAAAAGTAATGAGAGTCTTTGAGAAGCAATTTGTTGTGTGCTGCATTAATGCTTATTACTCTGGCAAAAAAACAAGTGTTAACAGCCAGCCCAAAGGAGTAACTCATCAACACAGAGTGTTCAAAGAAAAGAAATAAGATGACAGCTTGCAGCAAAGAGAAGAGCTACTGAAAATATTGAACATATTATGACATAGCACAATGGTATATCCACACCATGCAGACTATATATTCCATTTAGTTTATAAATTCTCTCTATTAATAGGAAGAATTCTACTTCAACTAAATGCTGTGTTTTGGAATCAAACAAAAGTGAACGATCAAATCAACCTTCTATTAAAAAATCTTCAGTTGTCTGAATTCAGAAAAGCTATTAAAATAGACTAAAGAGTATATATTACATTTCAATCCTAGCTTGCAGAACTGTTCCTGTTCCAGCAAACTCTACTTAAATATTTATCCATACGCATCTGTGTAGCTGCCAATGACGTTCCCCTATTTATGAGAACAAAAGTAAATTCAAAGTTTTCACTAATAAGCCAAATAAGATCTGAATGTAGATCTACAAAGATCAAGGAACAGTTTAATCAACTCACTAAATCACTTTGTACTACATTAAAACATATATATATTTGGAACTTTACCTCTTGTTGTTTTTGAAGCCTCTCAATAGCATTCTTTTCACGAGAAATCAGGGCTTCAGACTTGGCTTGATGTGTCCTTTCAAACTCACGCCGTAGCTCAGAGATTTCTTTTTGGGTTTGCACTTTCTCTTCTATTTTAATCTTTGCTATTTCAACTTGTTTAAAATGTTCTAGCTTTTACATAAAGGAGAAAAAGAGGTTTAAATAGGTCCATCTTCAAATGAACAGACAATCCTTCCTCAGACAATTTGAATTTTACTTTACTTTACAGGCTTATGAAGTAAAACATACTACAGGAGTTCTATCCTAACTGAAATTCAGCAGAAGCCACATTCTTTAATTCCTCCTTTGACAGGGTCTCTATTTTTGCCACTTTCCTAAAGAACTGTTTTTGACTGGTGATGCAATGAATGGCAGAAGCAAACTCATCCTGAATCACTCAGGAACACCAGAATTTCATTGAGACACAAAAAAGCGTAGCACAATGTGTCTCCACATAAACCAAGTTACAGAAATGGAAGTCCTGAGTCACAGATTTGTAGAAAGCTTAAAAAAGCGAGGGCATACCAATAGTAAAGTCAATATCCTGCAAATACACAGAAGAGTTGCAGGGAACATGCCTTCACACAAAGCATTATGTGCAATATATGCAAGAACAAATAAAGAAGTATAAAAAAAATCTGGAAGAAAATAGAAAGCATGCATACAATGGAATAAAAGAATAGGAGAAACAATGAGCAAAAGAATAAAGGGAGAATTACAGAAAAAATGTGAGACTGGAGAAAACAAGGAAGTTAAGACAGGAAAAAAGCACAGTAGGGATGTCTGATCAAGGAATTTGGGTCTGTGGGCATAAATTTTGTGGGAAAGTTAAAAAAAAAAAACTGGTGAGACAGTACAGCCTCTACTGTACAAACACAACTTGGATTAGAAGTTGCTTATACTAATTCACTTCACACTGCTAAATAATCTATGTAAAGTTAAATAGATATAAATCACTTCTAAATTGAATTAAGATCCCAGTCTCCTTTGTGGCAACTGCTTTGCTTAAACTGAGAAAAACTTAACTACACACAAATTAACATGTTTTGCATTCTAATAAGACAGCGCTGGGGAACAACGAATGAGTGAAGGTCGAAGATCAAATGCACTGGTTTTAGATTTAATTCTCCATCCTTTTATTTGTCTATCCCAATAAATACAGCTGAACTGATCTCTTCAAACAATTTATATGCATATGAGTGCCTTTATAAGTGCCTAAATATTCTAATTAATAACTAGTGAGTAAATCTTTCTAGCACAGCATAAAAAAAAAAGTTCACCTTGACAGAAAACCGTGTAAAAAAACCTATTTAAGAGAACTGCAGTACATTCTCTCTGTTCCATTTTTCAAACTCAGGGACTAGGGATGGATTATGCAGCAAAAAAAGACTCTAATTTTACTCCCAAAGTGCAGGAAAAGCCTCCAAAAGAGCTCTAACTTTAATTATAGTAAGAAGAAAACCATAAATAATTAAAAATATTGCGGCTGTTGTGATTTTAAAGTTTCTGTTCGATGTTTTGAAATAGTATGCAGATTCTAACCAGTATCAAAAACTAACTCAACTTGTACCTATCAAACTGTACAGCAGCAATTAGCTTTTCTTGGTCACTATGCATTATTCTGAAATTCAAGCTTCAAAATCTTACTGTGAAGAAAAGAAATATTATGACTAAGCAGAGTAAACTTTTCTCCATAAAACAAAACAAAGAAAATCAAAGGACAAATAAAATTTACCAAATTAAGAAAGAAAAAAAATAATAAAATAAGATACATGTTTCCAAATTAACATCAGAGCAAAAAGCTTAAGAATCTGCATACGTCTAACAAAAAAGGGGAATGGAAAATATACATATGTAACATCATCAAATTTACAATTGATATTGGAGTAACTTAGCCTTTTGTATTATTATAAATTACTATTAGACTGTTTCACTCCAGTTTTTATAATATTACAAGTTTAAGTTGCAAAGTAAAAATTAACAAATTTCTTGCTCAAATTGAATGACTGGAATTATACCTTTTGAGACATTTCTGCTTGAAGCTGCTTCTCTATTTCTTTTTTATATTCATGAAGTTTTACATCCAAAGATTCGTATTTCTGATGCTGGGGATAAGAGTCTGCAAACTGTTCATCAATCAGCTGAAGCTTCTCAGCTATAAAAATTCATCATTTAAAAATAAATTAGTCACCATAGTTATCCTACCAAAGATTGTAAAGATTTTTCTCTCTGTATAAAGTTCCTGTATATGAGTAGGACCATCACAGAAAGATCCGCATGGTACAACAGCTATGGTAGCACAGAAACGGCATGAAGTAATCCATGTAGTTACCATTATGTCTTCCAGAACATATTTCAAAACATAATATTAACAATCCATCTCAAATGTTTTAACTATCAGCTAAATACCTAGGAAAACATCTGAGCAAGAACAGAATTGTAATAGGACTTTAATCTGATTTTAAGAAAGGTGAGAAAAGAATGTACTAGTGATAGGTTTAACCTTGATTATTACTTCAGGTTGCACATGAATAAATGATGAATGAACACCATTCATCCAATTTATTCATCCATACCATTTATCCAAAATTATCTGGGGAGCCTTGCCTGCAAAGGTTGCACTTACCAAGAGATTCCCTGTAAGGAGGCATTAAGCCTGTCTGAGTTTCTGTGTCACGGCTTTCCTTACTTAGATGATGCTCGATCAGTTCCGTTAAGATCTGCATAAGAAAACCTTTCAAGATCCAATATATTGGTCACTTCTGATTTCATACCAAAGTGAATTTTCAAGCATATAACTAAAAAAACAATATCCACTAAACAAAGAAAACTCATCCAATTTACTAAAGGAATACAGTGAAAATTAAATAAACTCAATGCTAGTAAACTATTAAGATTTTTATTATAAGCATGTTCCGGTCCATCTCCTTCTATAAAAGCTGCCTTTTTGCTACTTTTCCTTTCATGCATTTCTCTCTCATTTCCAGGCTTGTCGGAGAGTGCAAATTACTACTACTTCAATTATGAGGATATTATGTAACAAGAGAAAAACAAGAGTTTTTAAAGATCAAGCCACTTCAGCCTGTATAATATAGTTAGCTGTCACCATACAGACATGGTAACTATTTCTTACAGAAAACAATGAAAAATTAACTAAATCTTTAGCAAGGTATTGAAATACTCTATGCAACCTAACTCAGTCAGTTATAAATAAATCAAAACTGAACTCACCAACATTAGAGTGCAAAGCTTCCGAAGAACATTAGATTTAATATCTGATTACTGATTTCATACTTTTAAGTCATTTATTTTAGTTTGTAGGCGAATATTAACACTTCATCCACACCACAAATAAGAGTTGCATTATCCTGAAATACAATGTTTACTATCTAGATGAACTGCAAATTTCTTCAAAAAATCCTATTAAATCCAGATTATTCAATACTAATGTATACTCAAGGAATTTAAGTTTCTATTGCTCGTATTTTAATTAAAATGAAGCTGACATGACTATTATTGTGTGCATCATGTATAAACATCATATACCTTTTTTATTTTCCTTCTGAGTTCCCAAAGTCTGTAAGAAATAAAAGATGGCATTTTATCCAGCCTATTTCATCAAAAACTGTTACTCAAGTGTATTTTTTGAATCAAAATCATTTTACCAATGATTTGTAAAGACTGGATTTTGGATTGATCCTGATTAATTGAAGAAGATCTTGCATAGTCAACAGCTTTGGGGGAAAAAGAAAGGAAAAAAAAGATAAATCAGAGAAGGTCAACTATCTTCAAAACATTTCAAATATGTAAGCCACTATTTTACACTGTTATAGAATAATGTTTTCCATCTAAGAAAGATACATTTATCACCTTGTAAAATCACTTTCAGAGGCTTGCTGTCCTAGTAGCATGTTTACTATCTCCTTTATCTAAGATACCTGGCAGTCAGTGTGCAGTCTCATGACTGACTAAAGCTTGGAAGAGATGGTTGTATTTTCTCCTCAACCTGGACACATGCTCTTGCTGCTGTCCTTGCACCATTTCTAGCTACATCATATAGAGCAGATCAGCTCACTAATACAAATGACAACTAACCACTCTGCAGTTCAGAAGATTAACTTTCACTTAGAAACATCTTCACCACATTATGAAGTAATCATAGAGGGAAAACAAAGAAAGGGCAAGGACTGCTTTTTCCAGCCACAGCCTGTAGTTAGAACGGCTTAAACTGATTGTGAACCACACTTTCAGACAATTAACTGGGCCAAAAAAAGAGGCTACCTTTAATCAGGATCAGTTCAAGTCGTCTGCCACATGGCAAAAAAAATGGTCATGGCAGACTGTGGCTGTGGTTGAAGTAAGTGTGACTTCAGGAGGCTCTACATCTTTCCAGAACAGCATCATTAGCTTATTGCCAGTTTAAAAGTATTTGTGAAAATAGCCCTGGTCAGAAGCTGCACTGTCACAAGAGGGGATTTTCCAGTTATGCTGAAAGACTAATATTTGCAAAGCTCCCAAAAGTCTTAAAAGAAGTAAATTATTGAGCTTACCTTCTTCTTCTCTAATCCACTTTCTGGAAAGAAAACAGAAAGTGAATACTCATAGCCACATCTCTGCAGATGATCTGCCACCAAACTGTTGGAAGCTGTGATCAAAAGTGAGCCATGATCACTTGCAACAGTCTGTGGCTGAAGTTCTCCACTTAAAATTGGGTGCATTAGTTCATGGATTAGCTGGTTTCGGAGCTGTGTCTGGTACAGAAAAGAAATTTTAACAATAGGTAAACAGAGAAAATGAGAGTTTTTATTTTCCAAAGACCACGGGGGTCTCATTGTATTTGTATCAGCTGTATTGCAACCTATGTAACAGAAAGGGGAGAAGACTAATTTTGACAAAATTTGGACTGCTCAAGACACCATGGTTTTTTTCAACACTCACCAATGGTGCTACAGCGATGTTTGACTTTCCCTCAAAATACAGGACTGAGAAGAAATACTGTTTTCTGTCCAAAAACTCACATGAATACCATGCCAGTACTCTCCCTCCCCCCAGCTTCATTTTTAATTAATGCTTTCCTGTTCTCCTTCTCCCTGTATTAAGTGAAGCCCATCTGATGTAGTTTCAGTTTCAGGTATGGTTGAAAAACTCCCAAGTCCTCTTCTAAGTCTTAAACCAAGAAGCTGCTAATTGTCTATCGAAAGTAGATAGTAAAACAGGAAATGCAATGTTTTTAATATCATCAGTTATTTTGCAAGGAAGCAAAAGTGTATTAATCAAAAAATCCCTACAGGCACTAATTATCACACAAATAAATACTCAGTAACAAATGTAATTTAATGATGTGTGTTACAATCGAAAAAGAAGTAACCTCAAGTCAGAAAGGAAAAACTGTAAGAAGAAGAAATAGTAAGTTTCATTCTGTAATTACACAGTTGTCTATAGTGTACTATAACATTGTGACAGAAATAATTAGTGTTTTAAGCTGTCAACAGCAGCTATGCAGCAGTGACAAAGTTTCTAAAGTTGATTAAAGAGACAGTGTGCTACCAAAAATGGGATGAAACACAAAATGCTTACCAAAACCTACCACAGCTAAATCATATCAGAATACCCTGATATGTTAGCATGGCTTTTTTTTAGAAATAAGGTGGATAACAGAGAGAAATGAAGACACCTGACAGAAGGCTATAATCAGTGCCCTCAGTAACTTCTGCATTTGTCCAGCTTCAGCTAACTTTGACAAGAGACAAGGTTGTCTCAAAAATAAGCTGAGACTAGCAACCTCTTACAGGTCTTGTGACAAAGCACAGGTGGAAAACAGAGGGCTAAATCCTTGCCCCTACTAAGGGAAAGGGGGGCAAAAATCAGTTGTTATACAATTACTTTTTTTATAAGAGGTAACACTTGGCCATTCAGCACACATGTAGCTCCAGACCAACCAAGGCACGCGCTGTTTCCTAACAGCAGAGATAGTCAGACCACTGGGAAGTGGAGAGTATTCTCACTGGAAGATGCAAGAGTGTTTGCACGAATCCATAAGAAACCCAACTTCATTAGTTCTTCAGCTCAGCAAAGCAATAAAATATTTATTAAGATGAATAACCTTTCTATAACAAGGAAAATGAAGCACAAAAATAGATATGAATAGCAAGTCACCTGACAGACATAGTTAAACCAAATAAGATGAGGAATGGTTCAAGTACTGCAAGTTTGGTATAGCAATCACTAAGGAAGAAAACAAGCAGTCCTGAGGAAATTTTGGCTATAAGATTAACAGTGGTATTCTTAAAGAGTAGCTCATGATTTTTCCCCCTTTAATGAATTTAACATAAAAAGTAGGAGCTAAAAAAAATTTATGGTAACAAACAGACTTTGTGATCTAGGAAGTCCTTTCCAACCTGTATGCTTATCTATTCCTCTCCTTCCTGCCTGACATTCTTTGCAAACATGGAAATTCCAAAGGCCTTATAGAAACTATTAACCTTCCTGGCAAAGACTATGAGACCAGTCCACAACGAAAAGCACTTCTGTTTATTAAAAAAAAAAAGAATTCTGGCAGAAAAGCTGAATATGGATTATGCTACCCCCAAAACAGTACACGTGGGGAAAGTGGGAAACACACTTATTCATCACAAGTTTCACTGACTACTTTTAATGTTAGATAGTGCACCAAGAAACCCGCTGAAAACAAAACGCACACCTTAAGTGTATCCAATACACCTCTGTTCTTAAAAGTCTGATAGAGCCTTTTCCGGAATTCATCTTGGGACAACGCCTGCCGCCGAGCCGAGGACATCCTGCCCTATGACACCTGAAAAAAACTTTACTGACTTCGAGCTCGACCCACAGGCAGCGCGATGGCGCGCTCCCAAGCGCCCCCAGCCACCCTCTTCCGCAGCCCGAGGAGCTGCCGGGGGCGGCCTCCTTGCACCCCAACTGCCGGCTGCTGCCCGCGCTGCTTCGCGGGGCACCTGGAGCGGGGGGCTTCCCAGGGCGATCGGTCCGAGGCGCCAGGGCCAGGCCGGGGCCCAGGGCGGCCACCTCCCCCGCCTCCGGCACCAAGGCGCTCTGTGGCGGGCAGGGCGAGGCCGCCCCCGGCGCCGGACCCTCCCGGAACGGGGCGGGGAATTCATCGGGACCCGCCGGGAGACCCACCACCGCCCCCCGAGCGGACCCGCCACCTGCCCGCGGCTCAGCCGTCACGGGGCGCCCGGCGGCGGCGGCGGCGGCGGCTCTCGCGAGAGCTGGCAACGGCCGCTCCCCCGCCGTTGCGGAGAGCCTCGAGGCAGTCTCGCGAGAGCTGGTAGCGGCCACCACCCCCCGGCCGCTGAGCTATTCCGGCATTGGTAGCGGCGCTGGAGCGTTACGGGGGCGCGCCGGATGCCGAGAAGAGTGCTTCCGGGAGGCCGTTAGGAGCCGTTGGAGAGCCTGCGCCCGGGGTAGGCGGCTGGGCCCGGGTGGCTCGCCTGCGGGTACAGGGTAAATCTGTAGCTCTGCCGCCTGTTGCGAGGGCAGCCACAGCGGAGCTTGGCCCTCCCCCTGGAGACGGCAGCCCTCGGCAATAGCGAGAGGTGCTGCTGCTGCAGGCCCGAGAGCGTGGGGGCTCAGGACGTTGTGGCGCGGCGAGGAGATCCCTGACGCGGTTTTTTGTCTCCTCCGGGTAACTGTGGAGTCGCTAGGGATGGGCCGGGCCGGGCCGCGGCGTCACTGCCCCTCAGAGCTCGTGGTGTCTCGCCTTGAGTCGCTGCTGTTGGGTAGCGGTGGGGCCTGTGCCACGCTGTGCGAGGGAGGGCGGTGTAAGCACAGACAGCGGTGGTGGTCTTCATCTCCATCCGTTCCCCCTTTTACTGCTGGTATGTAGGATTCACAGGAAGAAAAAGATGAAGATATTTTTCAGAGACTGATTTACGATGTTTTTTCACGTGATCAATAACATCTAAGTCACCGGGAGTGCTGTCGGTAGATAAATTGACTCATCTTCACTTCTAGAATAAGAGTTTTTAGGTAGTAGTAATTAGAATCACTTTCAGATGATGAGAGGCTTTCCATTTTTTTTCCTTGTTTTAAAGTAGAAATATGCCTACCTAAGCAAATGATTACGTTTTTATTCAACAGTAAATGCGAATAGGAAGTATGTTGGCTGATTTTTAGGAGCATTTTGAGATGCATTAAGAGTTTGTATGTAGCATCGTTAGTAAAGCATGTATATCTTTTTCATAAGGAACGTTATTTTGAAGAATGTCCGGAAGCTTCTACTTTGTAATTGTGGGTCATCATGATAATCCCATATTTGAAATGGAATTTCTACCTCCTGGAAAAGTAGAATCCAAGGTGTGTTGTTTTTTCTTTTTTGTCCCATAATGCTCTGTGGTATAATTATGGTGCATTCTCTCTGATAATTTTACAGTGTATGGGAATCATGAAGAAGATGTTGTCAAAAGTCTTATTAGTATCCACTTTTTTTTTCAGAAACTTAGAGATAGGGAGCAGAACTCTGGAGTAGTGGGTCTTCTAAAATTCCTTGCCAGATCATACTAGTTCTCTAGAAAACATGGTTTCCTTAAATATTCTGGTGCTTACTTGTGAAGATTATATGCTAGTCATGCTTCAGTCATTACTGTTAGTGCATAGTGCTTTTATTATGACTTCATTAGGTAATGCTGCTTAATGTCATTCTATCTTTTACAGCATCTGTACACAGTAATAAGGAAAAGTAAGGGATATAAATTTGAAAGCTCTATTTTATTCTTTTAAATATGTATAGTACAAAAACAAATCTTCTATTTAACCCTTAAGTCATGCCTCTTTTTCAGTAAGGAAGGTTTAAAACATGTTTTGGTTAATATGGATTTGAGAGCATGAGAAATGTAAGACTACTCAATATGTAGTGGGAAGAGAGCAAATTTATTAACTGTGATATTGCATCAAAGAATTAGTAGACTTTAGAGTAAAAGTGCATACATCTGTGTGTGTCCAAAAAATGGAAGTATATGCTGTCACTGATTTAAATGGCATGGTTTCATCTGTATTTTGAACTAGCGTTCCATAAAAGATCATAAATAAGAGTATTCAGATTAGACTTATTATGGGGATGTATTGAATAGTGGAAATTTTCATTTTCTGCATTCTGCTTATGGAAATAGCTTGACCCCGATAAGTTTCTTGTCTGATTGAAGATTTAGTACTAAATTTACTCCTGAGAGAATCTAATCTTGATACGCACTGAAAAACTAGTAGGCATTGGCAGCTATAGTTCTTGTTTCTGAGATTATTTAAGAGTGAATTCACTGCAGATTCACAGCCTCCTGAAGTAAACACCTTGTATGTACATGTAAATCAGCACAAGCTTTTGCTCTTTTGCTTTACTGCTTAGTCTATTACTCAGTATGTTTTAATGGAATTGGCAAAGCTGTTAATACTTTGAGTCAAACTTGATTTGGGGGAAGAATACAGTGCACTGCAAGGTGTGAGAGCAACATTAATAATATCCCTGTATTACAAGAAACCATGCAAGACTACTCACGTTTCCAGTCTAATAGAAGCTTACACTATGGTTTAAGCCCCTGTTTCTTCTTAGTAGATGTCTGCTAATGTTCTAGTTTTATTAAGTAAATGACTTTCCCCACCCAACTTTTTATATTATTAGAGCCAAGCACTGTGATTACTGTGTGAAGGCCATTACTGTTTATTATAGAAAGAGGTACAACTTACATCTACCAGAGAAAAACAATCAAAAAAAAAAATCTGTTTCTAGGCAAATTTCAAAAAAAGGAGAATCTTTCACTGATAATGCAATCAGTGAATCTGTCCTCTGTGTTTCTACTTTGCCTTCCTCTCCTCCACCTTTTACATATTTTAACCCATAGTTCAATTTATGTCAAATCTAACACAGAGGTTATGGTCTGAAAGATCCTAAATTGCTGTAAATTTCAGAAAAGCAGATGACTAGAAAGCAGGGAAAAAACTTTATCAGGGCCCCTGTTGTAGAAGGTTGAACCTCTGTGGGAGTTTACCCATTGGTAAACATCAGTGAATCCACATGAGAACTCATTGTTGACATGTAAATGCACAGAAAACAGGCTTTATTGGTTCTGCTGTTCACAAGACTATTTTGGTGACGCTTCACCTTTTTTTATCTTGAAACGAAAAATTGTGACTACATGTTATAGTAGTGTAAGTGAATCAAAAGATGGCTCATATGTGGCAGAAAAGAAGGGTATATAGAACTTGATGTAACTTGAGCACTAGTTGTTCAGCAGCTTGAACAAATTACCATTTGGATTTAACTTCCTGAATTACTAATCACCTGTTTTCCGAAAATGTATTAGGATGATCATCGCCATCTCAACCAGTTCATTGCCCATGCTGCTCTTGACCTAGTAGATGAGAACATGTGGCTTTCTAACAACATGTATCTGAAGACTGTGGACAAATTTAATGAATGGTTTGTTTCTGCTTTTGTCACAGCTGGACATATCCTTCCTTCCCTCTTCTCTTTGCCTGTAATTATGGAGCCTTTTGCCAGAAAGTGAAAAATTAGATGAAATGGCTTTGGAACAGATTTCTCTGCTAGTTTCAGCTATTTTTGTTAGAGTCACCAACTTCAGGAGGGAGTAAGTTGGGAGGCACAGAAGTTGTTGCATATTGGGACTAATTAGAAAGCTGGATCTTTCCATTTGGAGGAGCTAAAATAGCCTAATGAAATGTGAAGATTATATGAAGCAGAGGAAAGAGGAGTGAGAAGGGAATGGTAGGCGAGGGTCTGTGCAAGCTTTTCTTCTTCTACTTCCATCCATTTGAGAGTGCTAGAGAGGAAAAGCAGAGATAAGCATGCTTGGTGTCAGTCACCAACATCTTGAAAATACAGGTGTCAAGGCTTGATCTTACAAAAATATAATCCTGAAGGTGTTTATTGTGAAAGATTTGCTATTTATAGCAAGTAATCTTGAATGTCGTTGTAGTTTCAGGGATATGGGGCAAAAGTTGCTGAAAAGGTCATTTCAACTCAGAATGGCTTGATTTTAAAAAGAATAAGCTTGAATGCATAGGTGATTCCTGATGTTTCCATTTATATTTAAAAATTCCCACATTTGAAAACAAAACTGAAGCACTGAAATTTAGAAAGCATTATTTCTTTAAATGTCTCCTCCCATAGAGTCACTGCTGTTTCATGTACAGCTAAACATTTTACATATGTGCAAAATTAGGTGTAAATGCTTATCTCAAAGATGTGATAAATTTTGTCTTTTTTATTTGTAAAATTACTTGGAGAGATGTTGATGAAAGTTAAATTTTCCTTAATTGCTTTACATATGAGGTTCATAATGCTTCATGATGTAAGGCAAGAAGATGGAATTAAGAACTTCTTTAATGATGTCTATGACTTGTATATAAAGGTAAGAATCAACTTCTTATGAACTCACGGTAATACTTTTAAGTGTGTTCTGTTGTACATGCTTAAACTTGCCTGTATTACCATGTTTTCTTATGCTGGCCAATGTAAGGGAAGAAGCACCCATGCTGTTACAGTAGCCACAGTTGATAATGTGTGACAAATGCTATATATATTATTTAACAAAATAGATTTTTCTAAATCGTTTATAGATTATGCCACTTCAGATTTTCTTTCTCATTTTAGTCCACTGATTTGGGCAGTATTTAGTCACTTATGGTGATAATGAAAGCAAAGGACTGTTCTACAGAACAGTGTGGTAAAAATGCATCTCTTGAAGCAGGAGTAACTCTCGTTTTCACAGTCAGGCTGTGTTTCCACTAGATGGAGCAACTGCAAACATTGATTTCAAGATGGCCATCTCAGCCTCCTAGCAAGACTCAAATGGCTACTTTTTTAAAACAGAAGTTTCCACCAGTGTCATGATGGATTATTTCTTAGGATCCCTTACTGAGGGATGGTTTTGCATGTATATGGGGAGAATGCAAGGGCAAGTGACTTGAAAGTCAGTACTTCAGTGTTCTGTGCTCTTAAATAGCACTAAATAGCTGAAAGCTAATACTAGTTGTTACTTGAATTTTTTTTCCAGTTCTGGACATTGTGTATATTCATGAGTTTTTCTTCTTTCCTCAGTTTGCAATGAATCCATTTTATGAACCCAATTCTCCTATTCGATCAACTGCCTTTGAAAGGAAAGTGCAGTTCCTTGGGAAGAAACACCTTTTAGGCTGAATAAATAAATTTCCGAAGTGAGTGCTTTCTCGCACCTTTCTGATTACTTGAACTGTAGTACTTTTGGTTAGTTCTCAGCATGTCTGACACTCATCTTTCTGAAGATTGACAAATTGGATGCTGAAGAAGCTTTTTTGCTGATACAAATAAAAACAACCTAGCTTCTCTGGTTAAAAGATGTATCTTAAGAAGTTTCCATTTATATCTTATGAAAAATTGTTTAAAAATGTCAGGCTGAGTAGGTACGCTTTGAGACATATGGGTGTCAATGCATATGCAAAATTTAAGCTTCTTTATAGAGGGTGGGAGGAAATCGGTTCTAAACGCAAAAGATGTCTTTCATTCATGTGATTTAATATGAGCAAAAGGGAATTTTTGACTGTTTGGCCTAAATGCTTAATTTTGTTATAAAGCTTTCTACTTATAGTCATTAGCTGGAAAACTTACTCTGGAGAATATCAGACTAATTTTACCCCTCATGGTATTAAATCAGGTCTGTATCAATATTGTAATATATGTATATAAAGGAATGAGAGGGTATCAGCAAAGCTCTGCAGTGTTATCTTCTGTCTTTCAGCAAGTTCTAAAGCTTGAAATTGCAAATTACAAGATTTTTAGTGCAATACATATTTAGCTGCAGTGTTGTATCAGTGAAATGAGTGAATAAAGTAGACCAAAACAGTTCTGTTTCCCTTGACTTTCAGTCAAATTCACAGGTAGAAAAAAATGCTAATGTACATGTTTAAACCCATCTTTACTGTGCAACTCTATGTGCTGACGTTTCCAAAAGCATTATTTGGCCCATCTGGCTACTATTACATTATGAATTGTGGTTAGGGACTCTTTTGCAAAACTTGCCAGCATTCCAAAATGGCAATTTAGCAAATACACATCTAATATTTTCATTCATTTTACAATCTTTTAAATAGTCTGTTTCTTTTTCCAGCAAAACTGTGTAAACTATTTTCTTGTACCTTTTGTTTAAATGTCCAAAAAGTACTTTCTAGAACAGCTTGCCACTTCCTTTGGAAATTACATTTTGCATAGTCTGTATGACTTAAACAGCCATGTGAATAGGTGTTTTAAGTGTGCAGTCAGTCATTATTTCTTTGTAATGTATGCTTACTGCTAAATTGTCACTGTAAAATATACCATGAAAAAAAGCAACAAGATAATATATTAAGATCCAGATATTCACCTTAAATAAAATGTGATATGATGAGGTACGGATGCCTGTTGAGTGTACTTGAAATGATTTAAGAGAAAATTAGATGTCCATTGGCTACTTTTATTGGAGGAATAGGAAATGAAGATGGGAATACTTCTCTGTAGTAGTATTTAATAAAACTGCATCATACAGCACTTTGATAGTGTCACCTAATCTCATGTAAATCAACTGATTCTTGATAGATACATACATGAAATCAAGAGAAACACTTGAGGTAAAGCATTTGTATTTAAACAGTAGGAACCATTTAGTTGGAGCTTGTGCTGTTTTCTACCTCTTCCCTCAGCATGGATTTAACTGTACTTTCACTTAAATAACTGACATATACAATGTTTTTAAGTTTCTTAATTAGAAATTAATAGCTGTTGAAAATAAAAATTACCATACTTGCAGGGATCTAAGAGTGAGAAGTTGTAAGAGAACATTTTTTTTTAAATCCAGGTAGCAGCTGATTGGAAATATACTCACTGTAAAGGCCCACTGAGGAAATACTAGTGTTAAGTAGTCATTCATGTGATAATGAGAAGGTAAAAATAAAGGATTAGTGCTGAGAGTTTGTCACTTAAAGACTGGGATAATTGTATTCTTTGCTGTCAGTAGAGTAGGAACTTTTTATAAAAGAGTATTTTATCCCTTATTTCCTAAGGCAATTAGGCAAATGATGCCTATTCTCATGGTTTCCACACCTTAACTCTTCCAGTTTTATTCTGAAACTAAGAATGGTGAAGGGGAAGGTAGGTCCCATAAGCTTTAATGAAAACAGGCTGTTAGTGGCTGTGGAGGGGGAGAATTACAACCTAACTCATTTGACTAGTTGTTATAGTATTTGTAGTGGGGAACTTTATCTTATGACAGAATTTCCAAGAAACCTGGTTAGGTCTCTCTGTGATTCCCCAGCATATAGAGCAAAATTTGTTTTGTGTTGTCACTTTCTGCAATAAGCTGGAAGACTGCTAGCTGGAAACAACAGGTGGAAGACTTAGTTGTAATCAAAATCACAAATCTGCTCTAGCTATGAAACAGACAGTTCTGGCATGCATCAGGCAGTGTATTTCCAACACTATGAAGGTAAATGGACAGGGCAGAAGAGATACCTCCTCTGCAAGTATTAGGTACATACCCAAGCTCAGGCTTGGACATATGACTTCAAGTGAAGGCACTTATCAGTTGCAGTATGAAAAAGTAGTAGATAACCTGTATTTTGGAATAAGGGAAACAAACAAAAAAACCAGCATTGGTTAGAGGGGCTAGAATTGTTCTGTAACATACAAAAACAAGCATAAGGAAGTGACAACAAGCTAAGATCATGAACCAGCCTTAACAAAACTAAACTGGAAATACAGTTCCTAGAGTCAACTTCCTGCAAGGTTCTGTTATTAAAGAATAGTTAACTAGTTAACAGTCTGTCATAGATAACAGAGTCAACTTAGAGCTAGCGCTGTCTGAGGAACTATACAGCCACTAAAATAAGGAGCAAACTGGTTCTCACAGCAGTCTTGTGCTCTTAGCATCTATCTAATATGTTGTAACATGAGCTGTTAGCTGTGCCCTAGCTATTGTACAAAGCTTGAAGTGTAGGTAGAAATGCAGTCTCTTCCCCCCCATCCCTATTTTGGGTCTGTTTTAATATGCATAGCTTTCACCAATCTATTTGCATAACAGTGTTTTTACTTTCAGGTTCCTTTTTTTGAGGATGTTCTACCAGGGCTGCTTCTCTAACTTTCTTGCTCCTCTTCTTAAAGGCCATCTGGAATTTTGCATACATATCCTGTAGTATGCTTTGTCACTTTACAGAACCCTAACTGTTTCTAACAAGACCCCTAGTAGTTAAGCTACATTAATAGTGGAATTGAAACATAAGCCACAAGCGCCTGCCTTATCTCCATATTGAATCATAGATGCTAAGCCTTCACAAAGTATCAGAGTACATATTTATTATTAATACCAAAAACTTTATAACATTTATCCACATTTGCTTGTTATAGAATTTCTCCCTCCTCACCCCCACTTCTCTAAAGTACTCAATAGTCTCCCTCTCAGACCAATTCCTGACTTCAACACAACTGCTGTACTGTTCTATTTAATATAGCATGTAAACCCCCTTTATCTTTATTAACCAGTTTTGTGATTAGTATACAACTGCAGTGCAGCAGTTCCTAGGGCAAAAGTAATAAATAAAACTTCATACAATGTAAGCATATTAAACCTACTTCTCAGTTTGCCAGCTTGGTGGCTGTGTTTTCCCCTTTTTCCTTTCTATATAATGTCACAGTTAAGAACTGTTAGGCACAGAAAAGCCCCCTTGATCTTTGCTAGTTTTACAATAGTTCTCATCCTTAATCTGTTTCCTTTTAGCAGTCTCACTGACTTGAATTATATCTACAGTACCCAAGTCATGCTACCTTTATCTACTATTACTGTTTTGTTTCAGCCTTACCTCTGTGAATGTGAAGGTTAAAAGCAGCTTTAAGTAGTGAAGTATAGGTTTACTTTACAAGAACAATTTCATGGCATTATTTTAGTAGCCCCCAAAACAAGCCCCCAACAATCTTAGTTTTTAAAGCTTTTTGTTATCTCCGTGTAAAATTAGAAGACTGCAGTTAAGATTCTCTTTCCTCACAGATCTTTCAGCCATTGACTACAAATCTAATCTAAATATGACATAAATAGCAGCTCAACCTACACTTAGCAATTAGGTAACTAAAGCTTAAAAAAGAAAAAACAAAAAAGCTCTCTTGCAGTATATGTAAAACTGTCAGAATAACATTGTACTAAGTCTGTGAGTACAAAGATGTCACTTCTTAGCAGAAGCCAATCTATGGAATAAAACAGTCCTGGAGAGGTACAAGTAAGAGTACAATACATCCAGAGCAGAAAAGTGTATTAAAAGCTACAAGAAGAGTTTGTTTTGCAAGCTTTACTTTCACGTAATTACACCTGGTACAGAATTTGAACAGATACGTTAAGAGAAAACTCCTGCAGTTACTGTATGTTTAAGAAAGCTTTTCCCATGTTAGGAAAAGAGAGTTACTCTATAGCAAGTAGAGTCTGTGTAGTTTAGTGAATAACATGGTGTGTCCTATAGGCCTCTGACTTCTGTTTGAAGTCTAAAATGCAAGTACAGAAATGCCTGTTAGCAGTCAGACTACACATTGAAACGAGCACACCATCAAGTTTGTTCTTACAAGCATACTGTGAGTACTACTATTCTTTTGAGAGCCAACTTTAAACAACTCATCATACAAATATTCTACCACTGAACTGCAATGGAGACCCTCAAATATCTGCATTACTTTATGGAGACTGTCCATTAAATGTGGAACTTATTTCTGTTCATCATCCTGTAACAGGTACAGTAATATTAAAGACATTGGAATTTTTAATTTCAGATCCTACAATGGCAAATTAAATAAGGATCAAATTCAGCTGAAGTGTTAACTACAGGTATTTACTTACACTAGAGCTAAAAAGCTGTCACAATCTACTATAAGTCAAGAGCTTCCTGAGTTCTATGTATTGCCAATCCTTAATTTCACAGTACAGAGATCACCAATAAACACATTCATAGCTCAGGTGAACAGGACCAAGACGACTGGAATTTAACTTTAAACTAGAAGTCCTCTGATAAATTTGTCATAACTTGGATCCCCCAAAGAACTATTAAGAGCTTTCCAAATAAAGCATATGTTTTTCATAACTAAAATTGTTGCAACTTCAGTTATCCAGTTTTTACCTGATTGATCAGAAGCATGCTAGAATAGGAGTTAAGGCAGAGACATGTACTAACTTTAGAAGTCATAAGTATTTTGCATTAAACTGCTGGGCAAATTAGTACAACTTTAGAATAGTAAGTGAAGGGAAAACAAACATTAAGTATGTAGGATTTTTTTCCCTACCTTAAAACCTACATAAAGTCTAGTGCTGTTAGGCAATTACAGAAGACCCGAAGGAGGATTATAGTAACTTACAATTAAAAAAAACAAAAAACAAAAAAATCATGTTAGAGATTAAGTACAACTCACATTGAAAGGAATGTAATGAGACTGATGTTTTTAATATCTAGCATTGTTATGAAACTTTTAGTGAAACAAAAATGGAATGCTGATTCCATAAAAATATATACACATATATAAAAGTTTCTTTGTATCTGAATTCCAGAACCATTTCTCCAAAGTAGTGCTTCTAGAACATTCAAGTTTTAATTATATTCAAAGTATTTATCATTTGATTAACTTGGCAAATTACATTCTTATATTAGTATATTTTTACTTGACACCTTACTAAACAAAAGATGTCACTAATTCAGTAATGGGTCACTCATGAGTGGAAGTTTTTCGTATGTTCCCCTTCGCTCCCCCAAGAAAGCAGCAGAGTATTACAACTTTAATAGTAGAGTGGAACCCATTTGTTATATATCACACCTTTCCAATCTTCTTATAGAGCAAGCTAGTCAAAAGTAATTCAGCAAAAAAAATTTAAGTCAACAACAAGATGAATTAGGTTTCGGTTTCCGATGAAGGTTTACTGTATCTGTTTGAATAAAGTGATCTGATCTATCTTCAGAGGCTAGAACTCTTCTGACAGCTTCCTCAAAGGCTGCTGCAACATTAGTGGCATCTTTTGCACTGGTTTCAAAATAGGGATGGTTGCCATTATTTCTGCACCAGGCTTGGGCTTCTTCTGTAGACACTTGCCTTTCATTAATATCAACTTTGTTACCCAGTATTACAAATGGAAAACTTTCAGGCTCCTTGACATCTGCATAATAAATGAATTCTTTCTTCCAGTTGCTTAAGTTCTGGAAACTTTGAGAGTCATCCACACTGAAAGTAAGCAGGCAACAGTCAGAACCTCTATAGAAAGGAGTCCGCAAGCTCCTAAAACGTTCTTGACCAGCTGTGTCCCATATCTGCATTGTAACAAAGTGTCCATCCACTTCCAAATCTTTATTTAAGAACTCCACACCTATTGTATGGAACAGCTGTGCATCAAACTTGTTAGTGACATATCTGTTCATAAGCGAACTCTTCCCAACTCCACCATCTCCTAGCAGTATTACTTTAAGAAGTGATGATTTTGCTGCCATTGTTATGGGAATGGATCCTCCTGGTTTTCTAGACCTGCAAAGATTAAGAAACTGTTAAAAAGCAGAGTCCTGAAAGAGTGAGCAGAAAGTTTTAAACACACTTACACACATGAATATCTAGGAAAATGTTAATTAAAATCCACCATCAAGTGTCACGTACAAAAATAGGAGGACTATGCTAAATAGGTAAGGTGTAGATATTTACAGCAAGAGATCTTTTCCACAGACTGCAGTCTGCATGGCAGTAAAAGCAGTACACTGCATGAATTACTGGACTGTCACTTAAAATACTTGTCCTCATAAATCTGAAGATCTTAAGTTACAGCATAATCCTCCAAAGTTTGCACAGAATAGAGAACAAATTAGATGAATGCAATGATTCATTTACATTTACTGAAAAAAAAAATCTGTCGAAGAAAGAGGAGTGAGGATTTTGTAGAGTGCATGCCTTTATAACTAGTCATTTCAACCCCATATTTCATCAGCAAAGTTATTTTAATATATAAAAGTGAAAGAGAAGCTTTAGGAATAAAGCAGGACACTATCTATTATACTGTAATTACTGCTGCACTTTACCCTGAGTTGTGACCAAGCAAGGAATTTTAAATCAGCTCCCAAGGAACACAGTAATCTACAGACCAAATGCAAATGCCATAATTTTGGAAGTCACATGGCTAGCTTGTTTTATTAGATAGTATTGGTACACAAGCATTCAGCATTTTTGCGAGCATGCTGTATACACTGGTGCTGAAAGAAATACTACCATTACAACTACTACAAAAGCAAATTCTCTGCTGCTCCTTTAAATGGTACTCAAGGAAAAGGCTAAACACTGAAGCCAAGTCTACACCAACGGTTCAGTTAATAGTTAAACACTTCCCCTAGAGTAATTCAAAAAGCCTTGAAGTGCTGGTAGAGAGTCCGGCTGCCAGTATAGGGATGGTAAATTAGTGGCAACAATGACTTTTCTTTTTTTTTTTTTTTTAGTTAGTTAGTTCATTGGTATTTTTGCCTGCCCAAGGTTTGCCCTCACTACACCAATAATTTTACAGTAACACTGCAAAAATAGAAAAATAAAGTATTTTAACCCTGGGGGTAAAGCTTCATTTTGAAGAGCCCAAACTTAAGTGGGTTTTTTTGTTTGTTTTTTAAATGAGAACTGCTGTTTCAGTATCTACCTGACACTGAAAGAGCTCAAATTAATTCAAAGTAGGCTTCTATTAAAATAGTGCCTATTTAAAATGGAAATAGGTCATAAGTAGCCTGGCTCATCCTTCTCTGAAGGAAGGAACATGGTCTTGCTAGTTGTGATTAATGTTACTGGTATATACATCACCTGTGGAGTACGGTTATAGAATTAGTACCTGATACAAGCTGGCATATGAATCATATGATGTATGCTGCCTTAGAATCAAGGCCTGCATTAGAAGCTGAGAATTTCAGGAATTCTTTCATCTCCGGCTTTCCATTGTTGAATATTTGTTAGACACAATCTACAGCAAGGTGTTTATAAGAAATGCTTTCAAAATATAAGCGACAGTGACTGCTTCCAGTAAAAGTTCATTCAGAACAAGTAAGTTTATTCATTCTTGTACTGCATAATTAAAAACAATGTTTATAAAAATCTTCAATATTTGTACAAAGCTTACATCACAACAGTATTGGGAAAAAAACTGCTAAAGAGCTACAAGTGGATTCTTTAGTTACCTTTCACAGAGCTACGGGATAATTGCTATGGCTCATGACATAAGCATGTACCATTTTACATACATGTAAACAACAGCCTTACTACAATCACTGGACTATTTACATATGTTTTCCAGGTTCATGCTGAAAGTCTTTAAAATGCTCCAGTGTCTCCATTTATCTCTTAATTCCTGCTATTAGTTAAGGTTAAGTTATTTGACCTACTCCATTATATAGTAACAACTTTTTAATAAAATAGTGTGTTTGCGAGAACAGAGGATACTGGATATTTCACCGTTTCTCCACTTCAGTGGATGGAAAAGATACAATTTTTTTTTCCTCTTCTATTGAAATCACAGCTTCTCTAAAAGACAAAATGTGAATAAGCAACCAACTTACATTCTTCAGACTGGTACTATGCACTTGTTTCTTTGGCTTCTACATTAAAGAATTGCACTTAGACTATAGTTAATACTATGAAATTATCCATGAAGCCACATTTGAAACAAATCACAAGTAAGGAAACTGTTAAACAATATCTAGTATTTGTGTGCATCTGGAACCTGAAAAGTTAACTTATACAGTTTAAGCTACATGGAATTTACAGCAAGATCTAGGAGATTGATGACCACAAAAATACTTACAGAGTAACTGTCTGCCCAGTGAAAGTCAGCCACGTAAACTATTAAAAGCATGTCAGACTAGAACCAAACTGGTGCAACTTTAACACAAAGGCTATAGAAGCAGTCTTCACAGTACTGATAAGCAAGTATCTCAATATGATGTTGCAAGCAACATCACTTTCCAGTACATTCAGCTTCCGCAAGTAGAAGCTGTCAGGTTCAACCAGCACTTCATATTTTTGTAAAGTTTTTAGTTTGAAATAAGTAGGAGGTATGTTCAGTCCTTTAGGCATATGCTTAGAAGCCTCACCTGAAGCTGCACAGAAGCATATTTAAAGGCAAACTTAAGTGTGTATGTTTTGAAGCAGCAAAGACTTTATATAACTACAGACAGCTTCTGTTGACTATATAACCAACTGTTACATGTATTTAATCATTTGTATACATGTATTTAATCATCTAAAGCATTTACATGATTTAGAGTATCTGCAGGATCAAGACAATAGTTTCAGCACAGTGGGCTGCTGCTGTACTTCCCCTCCCCGCCCCGACATCTTGAAAGAAGTTATATTTTAAAAAGATTACTTTTTGTAATTAAGTTTTCTAAATTACAAAGCCCTAACACTCCAAAGACCAATGAAATAAAACACTTAAGTCATCTGCAGGATTAGTGTTACTCCTCCTGTTACATACTAAGTTCATCTGTATTATGCTTTGGGGAGAAGCATAAACCTGTCAACATCTGATACCATATTTGTGAAGATTTATTACCTTAATTGTTCAGTTTAAATCATCATTCAGCATCTGAAAACAAAATGAAAGCTTGATTTCCAATCTGTATCTCATTGTTTTAACGAACATCAGGAACTGCAAAACACCATAGAATTACAGTTTATCACACAATGAGAAATAACTGGAACAAATATCTATTAGCTTAATGCAAAATAGTCTCAAAACCTAATGCACAAAGGAGTCTGTAAACAGAAGATTATCTCCCCTCACATCCCCTATTGTTTTAATATTTAACCCCAAACAAGAAGTCCAGAACAAAAAAGTCAAAAGCAGCCCCACTATGGTCCATTTTGATAGCAATTTCTGAATTTCCTCCTCCAGCTTCTAAGGAATCAATCTCTTAGACCACTGACTTCAGTATTCCTTTAAATACAGGGAACACTTTCTACTAAAATATTATTTCTAACACTATCACACACCAGCAGCCAAGCAGTAATTTAACTGTCTCCTCACAGAATCTCCCCTTTAAATGGTGAATGGCAAGTCTGAAACACTTCTATTAGCAGTCTGAACATTTGATGGCAAGACTGAAAACGGCATACTAAGTCACCTCAGAAAAATCAGTTCCTGTTACAAAAATTTTTGATTTCTAGCCCTTCAAAGGTTAGGCAGACAGATGGGACAGGGCAAGTGCGTCTCTGTCTTTATTTTCCTGATTCCATGATGGCAGCTTCAAAGCTGCCTGTTCACTTTGAGGGCAATTACCTCTTTTAACATTTAGGTACTGAGGCAACAGAAATAGATTCTTTCTCTAGAAAACCATAGCAGTAACATGTAAGCCTAGTCTAGGAATGTCATTTTTATTATAAAAAAGTCATTAAACAGATTTAGGAGGACTTGCTTACACCAGAGAACATCAAAGGCTGCAAGAGGACAGTTATGTGCTGAACTCAAGCTTTGTCTACAGAAACGCACTGTTAGCCAACACAGTAATCACACTGTAGCTATGGTGCCAGCAAGGTACAACCTCACTTAAAACTATTACATCAACAGAGCAAGTTGAACCGATTTACAGTTCCACCTTTACTGGAGTGATACCAGGCACAGCAACAGACCAGAAAACACAGCAGCTTAATTTTTGCAGCAAGTCAGTTTTTTTGTTTGTTTGTTTTTAAATAAACTCCAGAAACTGGATTTGTTGCAACTGGACCACTGAATTCCTCCAGTATTACTGAAGAAAGAAAACAGAAGTAAGACACACTTCAAATTTTCAGACTATTGCTTCTCCAGCTGTACCTGCTTTCTATCATCTCTAGCTTGAAAACAGGCAAAAAAACTATTTAGTTTGCCATTTTCAGCAAACGGTTGCTACATAAATCACTTGCTATATGAAATAAAGACTAAACTCAAAGGCTTCCCTCAAAATATGTGGTGCTCAGTCTTTGAGGCCATTCTTTAAAGAATTTTCTTAATAAGCCTTCAGTTCTCCAATACCTGCTTAAAATTAAAGTTGTTAAGGAGTGTCAGTTGACTTGGAGATGGCGACAAATGCAAGCTAAGGCAGACTCAAGTTCGTTCCAACCAATCACACTTGTTTCACACATTCAGCCTACAGACCCGCTTAAAAGAAGACCACCTTTGTCAAACATTTAAGAAGAAACACTATATTTCAAAATATAGAGCCTTTTTACTGACAAGTACTCACAATTAGCAGTTCCATAACACTGACAATGTTTCATAACTTCTTATGAATTCTCAAATTTACACATTAAACACATTATCAGCTTTGAAGCTTATTCGCAGTTTTCTTTACTAAGTCATCTTCATCTGTTAAGCCACAAATATCAGACATTAATAGTTTAGAAAAAAGACACCAACATTTCAAATATTTCTTCTGGAAGAAAATACTTCCCCTGTGATAACAGTATCAATTTACTCTCTCATAAATCACTTTTTCTTAAAGCTAACTTAAAGCTTTTGACAATATTTATGATTTTAATATGGAAAAAGTTGTTTTCTGTGGGTTGGTTGCAATAGCTCATCACATAATGACACAACTTGCTTCTCCATAGACTATCTGAAAATCACAAGAACTAGCAGAGTTGCAGCAACAGGGGCAGAATCCAGAACTAGTCAAGTGTTGAAAACTACTTTACACTCAATGTTAGTGTGGTTTTTACATCCCAAAGCCCTCAGTTACTACAGCATATTTATACTCATCAACTACAGCAGATCTGCAAGTTTCCAAAAAGCTGAAAAGAAAGCACAGAAGCAAGTTTATCCTTTTCTTCCTCTACTCAGGCCATTCATTGTTCATGTATTTAGAAGAAATTGGCCCATGAGAAACACTATAACAGCTGTTTTGCAAGACATGTTTGACCTTAAAATACATTTTTTTTTAAATTAAAAGGGAGGAAACATACAGCATTTTCACTTAATTTCTGTATGTTTTGTACTTTTGAATGCATTACAAGCTTGTACACGACACAGCCCTAAAACTGACCTTCCCTCCATAGGGGACCTACATAAGAGCTATGTACTAATAATACTCCTTCACTAATGGCCTGACATACTCAGTGGCATCTTTCTCGAGAAACCTGGAAGCTCTTTAATCGGATGGCTTGACCTATTAAGATTCTAGTATCTTGTAAGCCTTCCTTCCTTTATATGCGATTCTGCTACTGCACAACTGTGAAAATAGTTTGGGTGTTGGATAGATTTTGATTAATTTGATGACAGGTTATCAGAGACCTCCCCCCCCCCCAATCTTCCTTCCTTCTGAGTTGTCTCTAGCTCCAACTAGACTACATATACCTTATCTAACACGGGAACGCCACTAACACGGGAACGCCACTAACACGGGAACGCCACTAACACGGGAACGCCACTAACACGGGAACGCCACTAACACGGGAACGCCACTAACACGGGAACGCCACTAACTTTTGTAAGTATTTGTATTACAAACACAATTCAAACTAGCTTGACACAATAAAAAACAAACAAACAAAAATCAACAGAATGCACTGATAAAGTTGCACTCCCACTTTCCCATTACAACTCCATGCACACTGTTCCACCACACAGGGGAAATACTGGCAGTTAAGGAGATTCCCCCTCCCCTCCCACCGGCAACAAAGTGGTGTTTTGTCTCATATGTATAACCAAAAAAAAAAAAAAAAACCACACCTCAAAGAAACTCAAAAATGTTAAGTCCAATGTAGTTCAGTGCTCTAGTTCAAACTGTTGCCCTGCCATGACTCAGGACTACGCAGGAAACAGCAGCCAAAAGCAGGAATTCCTCAAGTCTGCATAGCCCCTGGATCATGAAACTGTCCCAGCGTCTATTGCCAGATCACTCTACTTATCCGAACTCACATCTAACCACAAAACTAGATCAACAAAACTTCTCAGAAGAAATACAGGCATTTATATCTCTGCTAATTTAATCTTGCAGAGACCTGGCCTTCACGTTCCATATCTTGTTCCCTACTTTCAAGCAGAATGGGCAGACCGTTGCTTTTTTTTTCCTGAGTTAACTAGTTTAGGTCTCTCAGCAGCTCCCAGCTGAACATCTCCCAACTGAAACATTCTGTTGTGTTCAGCCAACTCCAAAACATCATTAGGTGCTGCTGGTCTTGCTCCAACCTTTATTTCTAAGAATTCGTGAGACCATGTTAATTGACATTCTCATTACAACCCACTTCTCTGTTACTGCTTCCACCCTCCCAGTCTCATCAAGCAGTTATTTCTGCTCATATGTGCTAATCTTTTTTCCCTTACACTAGTTTCCTCTTTCCTCCGGGGACTCTTAGCAATAGAAGTCTGTATTGGTCAGACTACATAGTTATATTGGTAGGAATATGAATTCACAATGTTACCAAACCCCATCCCTAAGAAAGCAACAGTTATTTCTCACTAAACCACCAGATTGTCTACACTGTAGAGAATTAAGAAAGGAGAAAAAAGAAAAGAAAAGAAGAGTATTAAAAAAAATTAAAACATTTGACATGCTTTTTTTTGGAAAGTTCTTACTCATTGTGAAATATTTATGTAAAGTTTCAGTCTTAAGGAGCTGAAAGATCTGTTTTCACAAGTTATTATTAAATTGGAAAAAAAATACAGTTTGAAAAAAATCAAATGCCTCATTTGATCCTCAGCAATTTTTTTGCATATTTTAAAGTTTAAGAAAATTGATGGGTCATGTGAGCACTCAGAAGTGAATCATGCATGACCAGAGATCATCCTAAATTCTTTAATCCTCCTTATTTTTAACTTAATGGGAAAAAAGCTTTATTAAAAGTTAAGACAACAAACAGAACTCAATGCAACCTGAAAGACAAAAAGAGAAAAAACAAAAGAACAGCATTCAGTATAAATTCCACTTGTAATAGGGACACAGATGCAGTGCTATCCTTTGGTTAGGTTTCTCCAGGAATCAAGGTGCCAGAAAAAGTCTTATTTGGGTAAGTCCAGCAAACAGTTCTCCCTCCAGTCTGCCTTTACTGGTTGTTACTTTATAAACCCTACTGCTCTAAAAATAAAATAAAATAAGGAAAAAAAGCAAAAAAAAACCCAGTATGGACAGTGACAATTTCAGTGCTGTACAACTTAAAAGAGTCAAGACAAATAAAAACACATGCTTATTTAGTAGAACTGTACAGAAGGGGGAAAAGAGAAGTAGGGTAGCAGATTCCAGGACACCTATCTGCAAACAAATTAGTGTTTTGTTTAAATTCCAGAATAAAAAATTAGCCAAGGAGTTCCCTACTAACCTACCCCACTCAAATTAATAGAACTCAGTGCCCCCCACGCAGGTAGTTACATGTGATCTTGGTAGAGATGGCATTAAGATACTGCAAGAAAGCTGGTTTAAAAGGCTGCTACTTTTGTAACAGTCTGCTTTTCATTCACCTATTTTAAAGAAGTAACACTTAACATGAAATCTAGCACTGACATAAGAGACTGAACAATGCTAACCTACTGCTTTTGGCTCTCCGGCCACCGCAAAATGGAAGTTTGCATGGCCATCTACCGCGGTCACAAGAGCAACTGGCTGCCGCAGACAACAGAGCTAATTCATGCCGTCTATTCAGATCGAACTAACAATATGTTAACTACACCGCTCAGCGTCCCCCCGGCAGCACAGAAGTGCCTCCTCCGCGCGCAGCGGCAGCACAAGGCAGTGAAGGGCTCTCCTTGCTTTAACCCGAGGGATGTTGCGGACGCAGGTACGAGGCCACGCTTCACCGGGCAGAGCGGGGACTGATCACGCGGCGGCCGGGGATCGCCCCGCTGGAGCTGCCTCTCCAGCGAGGCGCCGCTCGCCCGGTCACGGGATCCCCGATCACGCCACCTTCCCCCGCGGCGCGCACCAGGCTCGGGGAGCGCCCGCCGCCCGCCCACGGCTCCCGGCCAGGCCGCGCCGCCCGCCCCGACCGCGGCGCCGGCCCGCTGCCCCCGCGGGTTCGCACCGGCCACCACCGCGCAACGGCCGCGGCACCTGGCGGTGGGAAGCGGAGGGCAACCAGGCCCTGCTCGCCCCCCCCGCGCCCCCACGGCCGGCGGCGCTCGCGGCGCGGCGGCTCTGGCCGGTACACCGGCCCCGCCGCCCCGCGCGTCCCGCCGACCCCCGCAGCCGGCGGCGCTGTCCGCACCTGCCGGCGGGAAGGAGGGGATGGGGACCGCCGGAGGGAGAGCGCGAAGGACGGCCCTGCCACGCCAGCCAATACCTGCCCGCGGGGTGGAGGCTGCCGCCAGTCTCGAGCCGCGGCTGCACCGCTACCCGAAGCCGCGACCGCTGCCGGCCACCGGAAAGGAAGAAACAACATGGCGGAGCGGGCGGGGGAGGGGGGGCGGGGCCACGTGGGCCGAGCCCAGCCGGCGGCCCCTCCCACCCGGGGCGGGGGTGTGGCTCGCGGCCCCGCCCAGGCGGGACGCGTGGGGGCGGGGCCGCGGGGGCGGGTCTGGGGCGGTTGCGCATGGCGCGGCGGCCGCTGGGCTGCGCCGTGAGCCGGGGGGCGGTGCGGCCCGGCAGGGCTACTCCCCTGCTGCCCCGGCCCCGCGTGGGGTTAAATAACCCCCGGCCGGGTGCGCGGGCGGCCTGTGCCCACGTCCTCGCGCTGCTGCCCGCGGCGCCAGGGAGCGGGCGGTTTGTGAACTGGACTGCGAGGAGCAGCCGGACTGACTGACACTTGTCACATCCTCCCTGGCCCCGCGCTCTCGGCGCTCTTCGTGTCCCTGGAGCGCCTAACCTGAGGCCGAGATGCCCGGAGGTGGAATGACGGGTACAAACACACACCTAGTGCACTCACTTTACGCCGCTTGCCGTTAAAGCAGAACATCGGGGGCCAGGGTGGGGCAAGCGCACCCAGGCGCAACCCGTGAGCTTTTCATCAACTGAAGATTCACTCTGGGATGTTCTTAATTAAGCTTATTATCTAACTGCACTCATTTTTGACACGTTTATTGAAAGTAGCCACTCTGGAGAGGTGTGTACTGAGGGAAGCTCTTCTTTCTGGAAAGTATTTAGCAGAAATGTCTCAGGGCTGGCGATTCCCACGGAAGTCCCCATTTAGAATAAGTAGAATAAAACAAATGTCCCCTGTAAGGAGGGAAAAAATAGACTGGGATATTTTTGTTTGACCACCTGTTCATGACCAGAAAAAAAACCTTCTGGTCTTAGCAAGCTGCTATGTGGCACTTAGTATCAATAGGTTGATATAATAATGTAATAACATGATACAATAATAATGATAATGTTATCAATATATTGCCAGGTATCAATGCATGGCAACACTTCTGAGTTAGCGCTATTACATAACACTTAAAAGAAGATATTCTTCTGTTGTAAGAAGATACAACCTTTTTTGCTCTAGAATGCTCTGAATTATTATGCTTTAAAATTGCACCTTTATATATTAGTGGCAGTTGAGAGTTGTTTATTAATAGTAGTAGTATTAGTAGTATTAGTGTTATCTGCACCAGAGGCCCATATAGAGGCAGATTCATGATTGCAGGGCAGCTTCACTTTACTGCCAGAGAGATTTAAATATATATATCAACAAAAGAACTAAATACAATCTTGAAGGGTGCTGTTCAAAAGGAGTATTTAGTCAGACACTGTTTCTGTAATCCCTCAGAAAAGGCCAACCTGACTGTAAGTTTCAACAATATTACAAGAAATAAATCTAAAGAGACTGGTGATAAGAGTATTCTCTGTGATTCTACAACACTGTAGAAGGTGGGGGCAAAATGTAAACAAAACCCAAAAAGCATTTATTTAAAGAGGTTTCCACATCATCACCAGCAATAGGTGATTATAGACTTAAGGGAAAAGCGTTTGAGATACACCAGCCTGCTCTAACAGACTTCACATACAATAGAGGAGATGCACTGGATTTACCATTTGCACAATCATCTCTTTTTGGATCGGATTTACAACATGGCCTAAGGAATGGAAAACAAGATTTCAGTATTATCAAAAGGAAATGCTTCCTACTGACAAGAGCAAGATTATTAAAAGGCAGTCCATGCTAGAGGCAAATCTGATGAAAGGAGACCCATTCTTATTTAACAAAGCTGGACTTTAAAAATTTTTCAGTACTTTTTTCTTGGGATCAGAATTTATCCAATGCTGAAGTATAATATGAGGATGTGCTGGGGGTAGAAAATGGCATAGCTAAATTATGATAATTGTGACATAAGTTTTGATCATTTATGGTATTATTATGTGATTTGAAAAGAAAAAATAATCTGTACTTAGAAGTGGAGGAAATAATTATTTTGCATTAGTATCTTTTGGGATGAAGCTACCAATTTTTGTTTTTTCTTCTTCTTGAGACGACCCATGTTCTCAGAACCTGGGCACATTTAGGGAAATTTTAAAATTCTAGTTAGAAACAAAATTCTTCTTCAACTTATGTGACAAGATTTATCTTTATTTCTTTTATATTGGAACAGTAAATTAAAAAAGGAACATGGCATAATCATGGCCTGTTATTACTATGATTTTGTAGAGGTATTAATGGAGTTACTCTTATAGTTAAAATTAAGCATATAAAATTAAGCGTGCTTGAGGATCAGGAACTGAAACTGCTTTTTGCATCTCTTCCACCCTATTATTAACGTGTATAGCAAAACAAATAGTTGCTGTAGAATGCGGAAAAACTCAAGAATGAATTATGTCCTTGACAGGCCTGTAACTGTGCACCTGGAATACACCTGTCCCAGTGAAATACACAGCCCCAGTGTCGCGTGGGGCTGGGCAGGAATGCGCGGGGGCGGCCACCTTGGGATCCCCTTGTGCACAGGGGCCGCGTTTTGGCTCCAGCCCTCACTGGGGGGTTGCCTGCACCATGCAGCCTCCTCCATGCACCCCTGATCCCCACTTGATGCCCCGGACCGCCTTGGCCCAGCCTTGCTGCTGCGGGCTCCTCTGGTGATCACTGGACTCTGGGCTGGTCCTGATTATTGCCAGTGGGACAGCTCTGCTCTTCTCCTTCGGGTATCGGGGGACTGTGCCCCTTTTTACTGGATGCACCGCCCCAGGCTGCCTTGTCACCCTTGGCTGCTGGCCTGCCACCCCGTGCTAAGCAACCCACTCCTGCTGCTGCTTCACAGGTGGGTGCATCGGGAAGTTGATTTTGGACCAGAATAGATAATTGTTTTGATGTCACATGGGCTAGCAAATGGCTCAGAGTAACATCCCAATGGCAAATAAAGGACATTTTGTGTGTGTGTGTGTGTGTGTAAGAGAAAGTTCTGTATCAGCAGAGCTTGTGAATAATACTTTTTACCATCCGTAGTTGGCAAGGAGACTTTGCCTCATCCTGGCAAGTGATGACAAGGCCTTAATAAAACATAACTTTGTCACCTCCTGGCTGAATTACAGCAGTACAAAATAAGGGGATATGAAGTCATCTGCCTTTACTGCTCTGGTAATACCAGAATACAGCAAGCCAGTCCCCAAGCAATCCAAGAAATTATCAAAGTGCTCTTGTTTTTTTTCTTATCTTAAGGCACTCAATGAACTGGGCCATTACACCCAAAAGATATCCTGAAGGACTGTGTTTCAACAAACGTGCTTCTCAGCCACAGCCTAATAGTGTTACCAGGTAAATTTTGTTCCTGAAAAAAAGTGGCTGTTTTTTTGTTTGAAGAGATACAGTTCTTGTCTTCAGTAACAAATTTACATGGCACAGCAGACTGAAATGAATACATTTTAAATAAACAATAAACAGCACAACTTTACTTCTGGCTGGGAAAGGAAGAAAGAGGTATAAACAACAAATGGCAGCAGAATATTCCCCTGAAAAGTGCTATAATAAAGTAGTTGTGAGGGAGATATGAGAGGCCCTTAACAGACTGGAATACAATGGATCATGCAGTGAAACTCTTGGAACCAGTAGGAGTTTTGTCATTAATGTTAAGGAAGCAATATCAAGTCCTATTTATTAATAAAATACTTCTTCGTGTAATGTTTTTGCTTTTACATTAAAAATTGGGTGAAATTAATTGTGAATCTAGCTATCATCACCCTAAGCCACATATTACATGTCTTGCAGCTGTAGGCTGCTTATGCTTTGAGTGCAATCTACATCTAAAACCTTACTAACAAATCATAGGATTCAGGAAGTAGCTGTGTACAAATTTACAGCCAGTGTTTCTGGAAAATTCCAGTGAAGACAAAGACGGACCTAAGCCTTACCCTGCGTACTCTGTTTGGAGTACCTCTAATGTCACCGTGCTGCTTTGTGGAGTAGCACCAGAGATATGCTAAACATCATACCAAAAATAATTGTCTGTGCTTCAAAAAGTTAAGAGATTTTTCCCATCAGGAACAAATGTAAAAAGGAAGTCTTCAACAACACAAAAAGAATCTATTTTTTGAAAGTTTTCCTTTTATTTTTGCTTCTGGACTCTGACACTTCCTGTATTCCAGTTATCTGGACCCTCCTGGTGACGTGTATGCTGTGCACTTGCAAGTTGACATTTTAGAGCCATTTTGAGCCAAGGCATACAGTCTTATCCAGTCAAACATTATAAGCCTGCTCTGTTACACAATCTAGGTAGGAACAGTATAACCTACTGACAAACCACAGCCAGGAGCAGTACTTTGCATAGTGAAACTAAGCCCATGCCTTTTCAAATAATAGCAGAAAGTCTGTATGATTTGAATGATTGTCTCTCTAACTCGGCATTGCACATCTGTAGCGCATTCAGATACACGGTGACACGACAAATGACATCTGCTTTCTAGAAAACAGGCTCAGATACAAAAACAGATGGAAAAATGGATACAGTGGTGATGAACTGAGTTAGGTGAAGATAACAGCGTAAGATAAGACGATCAAGAAAGTAATACAATAATTGATCATTTCATATACAGTTTTATCAACTATTAAATGAAGTTATGAGCAGCACATTCATGAACATGAACTAGGCATACAGCGAAATTGAATCTGGACAAGTTTCATCAGCACTGGAACTAAGAAAGCCTGGTTTTGTACAGATTTGGGGCCTAACCATACTTGCAATGACTCCCATTCACCTTCCCCCCCCCCCCCCGCCCAATACATTCTGTTTTCTGCCACTATTCCCAGATCTCTTCCCTATCCCAAACTACTATCTGGGCAAGAAACAGCATATTCTGTGCCTGGTTTTAAGGTAATACCAACAACCCAGAAACTATGTGTGTGTTGATTAGGGGTTAGCAGCTCAAACAGAATAGGTAGCTCCAAGGGCTCTGTCTCTTTCAGTAAGAGCATAAATTCCTTTTGTTGTCGTGATTATTGAATTTCACAAAATTTACAGAAATACCCTCATCTTTTGATGTCTATCCTTGTTACAAGACTAGTTAGACAGCTATCAGGTTCAAATGTTACTGGGAAGAAAGACAGTGAAGGAATGCCTGCTCATGTCTTAGCACCATAGAAAACTACTTAAAAATTCTGAATTTAGAATTGCAAGACTACTGAGAACTTGCTGTAAGAGTAGTAACTGCTGTCAATTCCAAACGGATGAAAGAAAGTTTAAAGGATAGTTGCAAAGGGGGCATGGTTATAATTCATTTGACTATGTAGTTACTGACAATTGTTTTTGTATCATAAATAATGAATGTAGTTGTTGGTAACTGGATATTGTTCTTCTCCAGTCTTAGGAGAAAGGAGTAGAACTGAAAGGATTGGAAAGCAAACCCTCTTGCTGCTGCTGCAGGTACAGTTCACTCAGATCAGCATTGAGGCAAATGTGTTCAATGATCTAGAAAATTTCAACATAGCTACTGTTTATTCTTTAACTGCTCAGTAAACAGAGCTCTGTAGAAAACCTCAGTCATGTTAGAGTGCATAGCTTAACACTATACATTTAGTGACAGGCAGTTTAAAAGAAAATGATGTTTCACATTATGTCACAACTATAGTATTAGGGCTAACTGATTTTACTTCTGAAACATATTCTGTCTCTTTAAAAGGCTGTTCATGTCTTTCAACATTTCCCTTCTCTAGGACAAAACTTGGATAAGCCGTACATTACTGGAATGGCTTCAAAACCATCTGCAGACAAAAATTATGAGTGTCCACTCTTCATAGCTAAAATGAAGTGTCTTGCTACACAATGTTCTTACATTGTGCTGTACTAATGTACAGCTCTCAATAGGACCATGACCTCCAAAGCGACAGCACAGAATTCTGTGCTTACTGTGAACCACTGAGGTGTTTTCTTTTCTTATGGTTTTATTGAAAGCTAAATAAGATATTTTGCACAGAAGTAATTCCACATAAACAAACAGGTCTCTTTTAGGCATCAATTCCAGCACACATGTAAGTGTTGGAAAGGTCAGATATGAACTGACTGGTTACACCTTTGAATACTGAGAGTCTGTCCTAATGCTTCAATACCTGTTTTACATTAGCTCAATTCAACTACATTATTTAATTTTCACATGATAACATCTGAGTGATGCCACAGCAAATGACTTTGCTGAAGGTACTCATACTGTTAGCTTCAAAGAATGAAAAAGATTTTTCTTGTTTATACCGTTAGAATAATAGTAAGTATCACTCGTAATCAGGTTACACTATTTCCACCACTTTCAGATAAAAGCCTGTGTTATTTTTAGTCCTTGTTGGCTTTAATTCACCAACAGCTATTTTCTCATCTTATCTCCATAACTGCTTCCTCTGATGGCTCATGTGGCTAGAAAGCTCTAGGATAGTGTGTTAGCCCAGAGAAGCTGAGAAGCCTCAGCTGTGTTACGGACAGGTGGGTACCTCAGGCAGGTATTCAATAGGTTTCTCTGCTCGGCCAATGAATTTTAACCCTGAACTGTAAAATGCCCATTATGTGTTTTGAAAAGATAGCGACATTATGCCACTACCACGTTAATGCCAAGTATGTGGTTTTATTATATTTGTAACTTCCTTTGTGCTTAAAGTAGAACTTTGGCAATTTATTGACCCATTTCGCCAGCCAGCAAGTACTCAAACAAGGAAACTTCTACGAAGGTTATGTTTCCTGACAGTGATACTGCTTTGCTGCAAGACCTAAACCTCTCAGGTAGGGCAGACGTATTTTTCACTGCATTTCTTTAGGTCCACAAGTTGACACATTCACATCCTCAGAAAACTAGAACTCAATGGAAGATCCACATTCTTTAACATTTAAGAATCCATAGTGAGTAAAAAACCAATGCAGAAAACAAAGTAGGGACAGAGTATGAACATATTCTTTTACAGACACAGCTGCATACAATGCCCTAACTTGGGTGCTTCTAGCAACTGAGAAAAGCATCTCCCTGACTTCTCTTACATGCTCCATTCAAAGTATTTGGATGGCTGATTTCTGGATAACTTTAAGCTTCCAAGAAAAAACAGGACTGATACTTGAGTGAGAAGAACATTAAGGGGGTATAAATTTTTCTGATAAATAGATCGTTCTATTATATACAGTCACTATTGACTCTGGAACAAAAAAGATTTATAAAAACTTTAGCTATTAAATTTCTTTCTATTCATACCCTCAGTTCAGAGGATTTTATTTTAAAAGACTGTTTTGCTCTTAAATGACTAAGTAGCATTAGTTAGTGGTTGATGTCCCTGTTCAAGAGAGGATATCCAGTCAGAAAGTGATTAACTTCATACCTTTATTTACTGAAGAAAGATAAATGTAATAATGGGTTTGCATAATTTCCTGAAATAAAACACTGTCCAATTCTGCATGAATTTCTTAACAGGTGCAGTACATAACGTCTAACAGTGCAAGTCTGAGCTTCAGCCTGATAGACTGTGTCATGTCATTTGGACATGATAAGCAATCTTACCCTATTTTTCCCCCCAATAATTATAAAAAGCTAAAACAGAAGTGCATTTTTGCTTTCATTTGCTAGCTGCCTTCCCCCACTCTTATACACCATTTTTTTGCTTTTAAATAACTTGGTTTGAGAGGTAATATCTTATGCTTACTTGCAAAAAGTGATTTAATTAAGGAGTGAATCCATGCTGAACATTTTGCAATGCAGGAAAGTATGTGAACTGCAGTTTTGTAAAGAGTTTACTTGCTATAAATTCATATTCTGTAAAAGAACCCTTGCTGAAGATAACTAAAATCCCAAGTAACCAGTACCTCTGTGGGGAAAAAAAAGAAAAATATTTTGCAGTATTTGGAATATTTGTAATGGATTTACTAGTGGATAGTCCTCTCTCAGCTATCACATTAACCATTTTTTCCATTTTTGTTTTAAACACATTGACATACATATTTATAAAAAGAAATCACAGATTTGATCAAATCACCTTCAAAAACGACCTAGCAATCTTTTTAAACTGGCATCTTGCAATTTATTAGTTGCAGCATCTGCATAATAATAGCAGTACAAACTGTAAATTATACAGTTTCAACAGAGGTGCCTTCTCATATCCATGTATCAGTATTTCAACATTTTGCAATTTTTGTTTCTAAATCACTTATTAAGAGTTACAGTATTACAAACAGACCCATCTGCTATGATACCATTGTTCTCCACATGCATTACAAATAACGTAAGTCATCATTTGGTCATCTAGATTTGTGTTTCGCACCCAACCTGGAAGAAAGAGAGTTCCTCTGGCAATCATTGTGACAGTGCAATCAAATTTTTCACAGCGCCTACACTTTATTTTGTTTGTCTGTGTGCCATTAATGACTTGTGGAAGCTGATGTTCTTGCACAGAAGATTCTGTATACAGAGCCCTGAGCTGTTTCAGTTCATCACTGGCCATTTCCATTACTGTCATCTCAGCAAAGACCTTTGGACTCAAAGTCCCTGAAGAAAGGTTATGTTTTAAGTGACAACTTTTAGGGTTCTTCAAGTTAGAGATTTTGCTTCTGATGCAATTTTTATACTTCTTGTCATTTTTGGCATAAAGAGCAAAAATATGCTCTTCAATTTCTTTTGACAGCTCTAGCCATTTATTGCTTTCTTCTTTGTCTTTAGGAGAACTAGTCAAAGCTTTATAAAGAAGATCTGTGCATTTACATCTCAGAGCTTTCATGTGATCATGCTGCAAGCTTGCTTCATCAACAAGAGGTTTAAAATCTGCATTGTTAGTATGCTGTTCTTCAAAAGGAGAAAGCTGATGATCCATGTTGCTTTCTGGGTCATTATATACCATATTTTTGGCAACACTTTGTGATGGGACCAAAATTTTAGAACTAGCAGCATCTAATACCTCCTGCTGACATGCTCCATCCAACAGTGACTGTTCTTTGGGAATCACACTGAGATGTTCATTGTCTTCTTCCAAATACACAGAATCTGACTTTTTAACTTGCATTGAGTGAACACAGTTATTCTTGTAAAGTGCTTTCCACCTAGATAATAAATGCTTTGCTTTCTTTTTCAACACTGCTGAAGGGCAGCTCTTGAGTACTCGGTATACAGCCTTGGCAGCTTCTGTCCCCTGAAGATATTCTATAGTCATATCAATAACTTCAAGCTCTTTAAGATGATTTTCAATATCTTGGAAATTATTCTCAGACAGTAGCTTTTCAATACAATGGGCTCTGTGCACAATATTTTTCTGGTCAGACATTTTTAAACCTGAAAGCCAAAAAAAGTGTCATCACATTTACTACAGTTGTGTCATCCGTGAATTCATTTTTTTAATATTTTCACAAGGTTTTCTTTTTGTTGTATGCTATTTTACACTATTTTATTTGTATATATATCACTGGTTTTGCCAACTTTTTCATGAAGCTGTGTATAGTGAGCATGGCAAAAGCAAAATGCGGGGGAGCCTGAGTCCTGGGAATGTGCAGGTGGGTAAGCCAGTTTAACTTGTGAAAGGAAAATACTGGCGGGACAGAGAAGAGCCTAGGAACTTCTGCTGGGCTGGGGTTAACAATTTAAAAAGTAGGGCATGACACTAGTTTTTAAGGAAAAGCACGGTTTCTTGCCAAAATACATGGTTACAAAGACACTGCTTGTCCTACATTTTTTTCTATGCACGTACGCCAAATTAGAAGTACACAAGCAGATTCTCAACTACTGCAAGAACACAGGTAATTACACAATCACTCTGCCAAACTTCTGAGACTAGAGATAGATTTTACACAATGCTTTGTGCATTAATAGACTCCAGATCCACTGGACTACTGAGGAGCAACTGAGTTCTGAAATTCAGCATTTTTCACCAAAAGAGCCAGAGGAACATTTGCTGATGTTTAAAATCTAGATATTGCTAGTAAATGACGCCCTTTGCAAAGAAAAAAAAAAGAAAAAAAAAGAAAAAAAAAAGAAAAAAAAAAGAAAAAAAAGAAAAAAAGAAAAAAGCTTTATAGGCAACATAACTCCCCCTCCTCACACATATCTATAAGAAAAACATAATTTAGGGTTTTTACAGTACTGGTGTCAACAAACTGAGTTGAATAATAAATACTGTTTTCAGAGAATCAGTGTGTTTATCACACAAATTTATACAGTCTATTAAAAAATATGTCTAGGATCTACTGCTGTAACAGCTTTTTGAATAACATAACAATGTCCTCAGGCTGGCAAATACACTCTGTACTAGCTTCCTGATAATCTTCAAGGGCAGACTTGTAAGTACATACTACGCTAATTTAAACTGAAAGCTGCAATGACATGGAAGTTTACTGCAAAACCCAAATCCAATTGCTGCCATCTTTCTAGAATGCATATGTAAAGTAATCCTTCTCAGAAAAACTGACTTATGTCTCAACTTTTGGGAACCCTTATTTAAATATCTTTTCCTATTCTTCACAGTTTTCAAGCATCTGATTAAAAATGAACTCAGTTAAAGTTGCAATGATACAGAATATTAGAAAAAGAAAAAAAAGTGGGTCCAGAAAATCCATATGATAAGGTGATGTGTTTATTTTTCTTTTTTTTTCCCCCAAAACAGTCTGTCCTTGTAGCCATACCCTAACTTAGCAAGATTTTTTCACAAATCCTATAAATGCTGAGATATTTGGCTCTCTCTGCTTTGTGTGTTTTTATTTTTTTTTAAACAAACACCACAAGCTTCCATTTGATTTCTCATAACAAACACCTTAATTAAAATCAAAATTATTGGTTTTACAAGCCTAACTTTGAGTAGGGAATAACATGTAGCAAAGCTATATTTTTTACAAATTTGTTTGTTGCTGCCACTCATCTCTACGACACAGAATCACATTCTTTGCCTTGACCAATAAACCAGAAGTCCATTTTTCTGTCAGTAAGCATTAAACAACTATTGATACATGCAGAAATTATATATGTGCATCAAGAACTACCCATAAAACATACAGAGTTTGAAAGTTTTAGAAAACACATTATATTAGTTTATACTAACATTTACAGCAGACAGATGAAATTACGTGGATTGCTTCTTCATTTCAGACTTTTTCTCAAGCCTTTGTTATTTCAACAGAATAAAATTAAGAAGCTAATGTGGGAACGATATCTCATCAAAAAATGCTGACCTATTTTAGGTGAATTTTTCAGGCACCTGTTGAAGATGCCAGAGTTTTCAGGCCTTTAAAATAATTTCTATATATCACCATGACTTGATAAAAAGGATTTCTTTAGTTAATAAACAATAAGTAGCTGAATACATTTTATTGGAAACTGCAACGCTAAGGTTGGGAGCAACTCTGCAGCAGGTTTAAACAAGCAAGACTGACATAATCCACTGGATCTTGAGCCAGAAAACACATTTTGGTCCTTACACCACCCATGACTCTCAAAAATACCTGAACCTTTCACTTGTTATGCAAGAGATCATGTGTTATTCCTCTTCCAACAGTTTCTCTTTACAGCTGCTAACTGAGAGGTGAATCAGACTAGTAAACTTTTAACCAAGGTCTCTGACGTCACCCTCTCCCTTGCTGGCTCTGTCGTCATATTAGTTTGCTTATGAAGGCAGGGTGGTTCCAAAACAGTGATACCTACAAATTGCTACTTGCTATTTCTGTAACTTCTTAAAGGGTACAGACACTTCCTTGTGTATGTATAAAGCACCTCATACACCTATTGTCTTACAGTAATAACATTCTTAAGGCATCCCCCAGTGTATTCTGACTAGCATTAAATGAAAAGAAAAAGGGAATTTTAGAATGCAGATTCTCGTGGCTTTAGTAAGATTTCTTTTGTTTCCTTTTTAAAGCCTTTTGACACACAAAAAAACTTCTGCTTAGGACAATGTGCAAATTTACACAAAAAGTTTAGTAATAAAAATTATTCTCCTGTTTGCCAAGAAGAACTGAATACAGAATTGAGTGGTGCGTTGTGAGCATAAGCATGTTCCTCTTTTGATAGGATTTAATCTTCTCAATTCATACACAAAAATAGCATTTTGTCTGAAGTAGCATAAATCCTGATTCTACTCCAGAAACAATCATCAGCCAGCTAGAGACTGATACAAGGCCAGCTACACATGTGTACATCTAAATGAACTTATAAGCATGCATCTTGCACCATCACTGTTTCCATGATGAAATCTCCCAAAAACAGGTGGGAGAAGAGATATGGCTGGATAACTTGCACACTCTGCTGCCTTTGGTGACTACCAGCCCTGTTTGTTTTCTCTGTGCCAGAAATAAGTTAAAACTTTAGGTAGGGCCTCAAAGGTCTGAAGAAGAAGAGACAGAGTGAGAGACAGGGAGAAAGGATAAACCTACATACTGTTTCTACAATCAGGAACCACAGACCAACCTAACCTCAACAGCGAATGCTGTCTACATTCACTTAACCTGTCTTTACACAGCTCATTCTTGACTGATATTTTTGAAATCTTGTGAGACCTCAGTAATGGATATTACAGAAACAGATCTACCAGTCAGATATAGTTCCAGAAACAAAGAAACAAGATGCATTTTTCGAATATGTTAGTTGAACTTGACCCATCTTCATACCAAAATGTATGTATAATTGCATCTTTGCTCATCTGTTCTGCTGTAGGAACACAGAGAGCTCGTGAGAGTGGAAAGCGGTGTTCTCTTATGTAGGGCGGCTATCATTAACAGTAGCTAGATTCCCTGTTTCCCAAACACTAAGCAGCTTATGTTAGAAGATGATGACCTGCTGGCATTTACTGTTTTTCATGCAATTTAGGGCAGAGGTAGTGCCACTGTCATATGCTCAACCAAAATGTTTTGCCTTGTGCCTTCGAATCAGCTCTGCTCCTTCTAATACACTCCACTTTAAACATATTTTTTTCACTTCTTGTACCTATACACATGTATTGTATTGTGCTAAACATACTAGAAAAGATTACCTATCCAAATGCAAGATGAACTTATAAATTCTCACCATTTAGTACACAGTATGTAAGTTTATAAAAGCTATAGGTTTGCATTTTTTTTTTAGGATGCATTTTTTTTTCTAATAGGCAAGTCTAAGACAACCTGTTTTTTTTAACCCTCTAGCAAATATATTATAGGTTGTTTTGGACTGGATTAAATGTAGTATATACATTCTCCTTAGTATCTTTTCTCACATATACACTAAGGTAATAATTAAATTCTTGAAAATTTTAACATTTTTGTAGTTATGCATTAACTTTTCCAAGTTCATGCAATGTTAAATTCAAGTACATAAAGGTTATGGAACAATTAAAGAAACAAACCCAAAACAGAATATGGACCCTGAATTAGGAACAATGATTTAAAAACAATCTTAGTAATTCAATCACTCAATAGGCAATTCACATTTAAGGCAAAACAATCACTTCTTAGGAAAGGCTTTCCTCAATATGTATGATGAATAGTAAAGAGGCAGAACTGAGTGTCTCCCTTCAAAATTATTCAGCAAAGCTAGAAAGAATAATTGGAAGTCATTGAAATATATGATAAGAACTGAATTGAATCCCATAATCAATGACTTTGTTGGAATGGGATATTCACTGGTAACTGGCCAAAGCACAAGAAATAGCCAGCAGAGAAACCACTGAATAAAGGTAATGTGCATCTTTATCTATGACGACAAAGACGTTTCTGTGGGGAAGGCAGTCTTGGAATGGCACTGGCTTTGTTGTGTGTACCTAGCTTGCACAGAATTTTCAGATCTTCCAATATGAAATGTAATACATACACAATATTGCGCTAACTACTCAACCATGAATTTCATCTCAGTTTCCAAATTAAAAGGCAATGTGGTCAGAAAAAAAATATCATTTGTACACTTTTTGCTCTGCAAATAAAGCAAAGACTGGATTTTAATCACCATGGTTGATGGAGAGTATTATTATACAGAACTAGAAATTAAACACAGATTCCTGTACTTACAAAGCACATATAAGGTTATGAAACAGTTCATTTTACTACTGCAGGCTTTTTTCAGAGGATGAGGTAGAGTTGTTCCCTAATACTAGGAAACCTGCAAAGCCTGTCATCTTAAGTCTAGATGTCAAGACCTCCTTTGCTTCTAGAATCAAGGCACAACATGATTCCCCCAAATAATTGCAGAAAACATTTTTTTTCACATATTTGTAGGGAAGAACAAAGTATTACTGATGTGTGAAGTCAGTGCTAATACTGGAGTATATTTTCTACAGTAGTTCGCTTGGAACCAAAGGAGAACATGCCTCAGTTCTTTCCTGCTCAGACTCCCATTCCTTGAATGATGGTGTTTCTGCTGTAAAACAAGTTTTCTGTGTTTTGTAGAATGATGGCAAAGTTAAAAACATACAATCTATATTCTTCTCCCAGGTAGATGTTTGCTTGCTTTATTTTGTTAGCATGCAAAAAGAACAGCGGAAGTCCGTGGTGTCCAAGACAGTAGCCAGCTCTCCCACTGCCCACTGTTCCGAGATTTTAAAGTAATCTTCTATTACGTTAGATAAACAAAATCCTTGTTTGAAATAAAGATTTACAAGTAGAGAGACTGAAATTTAAAACAGCTATACGTATTCTACAAGTATCTATCATTCTCTCAATTTCTCAGATGACAAAAGTGAGGCTTACAGGGTGAAATGACCTTCCTAACCTGGTTCAGTAAGTTACCTGCAGAATGAAAAATATAAGCATGACATCTCAACCTACAAGCTCTACCTCTTTTATAACCTCACAGTCCTAATCAGCTGTTCATAATGTTGAACATTTGAGAACAAAGGTGGAATGAAGAGGAAGCAGAGAAAAGCCTCGAAGTTTTCTGAAGAGAAAGCAAGAGTTTCACAGAAAGCTAGCTGAAGTTTTAAAAGGTAAAATGTTACCACTTGAGGGAGCTGTAAAATAGCAGACCCATGGAATCTTGTATAAAAGTGCATAATAAAGAACTCCAGGCTGTTAAGAAAAAAAGAAAACTATTTCCCTCTCTAGGACCTTTAAGACTGGCTATGGAGACTTCATACTTCTAAGGCACCCGTTTGCCTAAAGTTAGTCACAGCCCCTGTATGTCCCAAGGTGCTCGTATACAGACATGAGGGAAAGTGTGCACCCCTTATCTAGTCACTGTCCTGCACATTGCTCTTTCATTCATAAATCACTACCTGATTTAGTACTATTTGCCAAATGCTGAACAAACATTGGTAAAACTAACCTAATCATGTACTTATACTCCTTTGGTACTCTGCTGTCTTGCTAGCTGAATAGGAAAGAAATACAAGAAAAAGGTGAGTATACATGTTCTTTCTCTGAGGTTATGAAAAGCATCATACATTTTTGTTACTGCATATCTACAGTAACAAGTACAAATGACAGTTTTGTGAAGTACAAAATAAACAGTCCCTACCTCTCCTGCAACTACACATGGCATTTCCATCCTGCTTAACTTTATCAATGCATGACAACATTCGCTTCTATTGAAAGTGTCTACTTGAAGGTTACAAGGTAAAGATTGACTCACATTTACAATCAGATCCTCTAACGCTGCGCTGATGAGGTACTTCCTTGCCAAATCTTCAGTATCCTTCACGCTGTCTGCATGGTATACTGAGTCGCTTGTGTATACAAGAATACACGATGGCAAACAATCAAAAATTTGTAAGTCAATTTCCTCCTAAGAAAAGAAAGATCAGGTTGCCTCAGATTTGAAATGACTCTCATACTGTAACAATACTAAATTAAAAAATTTAAAATCAATGAAATGACAAAAAAAGAAAAAAACTCAAGAAACAGCCTGAGACATTTGCTGCTAACTGCAAAGACAACCCTTGGAAAAAACAGTGCCTTCTGCAAACTCATTTGGGGCAAATGCCTCATCTCAGCAATATGCCTGAAACAATTCAAAGCCATAGCCTACTCTGCCTTAGCACAGCTAACTCCCAGATATTCCAAGACAAACTCAATGCATCCAAGTGAGTCTGTATGAGTATCTTGAAAGTGTAGAGAAGACTGAGCACCAATCCTCCTCTCCCTAACCTGAGATGTAGATGATTTTTTCCTCAAAATTATTCTATGTAATCAGAAGAAACCCAGAAAATAGGCAAGAAAAATATCAGAAGAGGCTGAGTTCTCCTAAAGGTGTAACAGATCTTCTACTAAAAATGTGGTCAATGCTATAGTTGAGATGCTGTGTAGCACAGCCCTGGAAACCCTGTATTTCTTGCCTTGAGCAACCTAAATTCCATAAAAACAATGAAAATGATCAAACATTATTTCAAACTTGCAAACTAAAAGGAAATCAGAGACTTCTCACAGCCAGTCTCCAGACCTAAAAAACATTCCTTCATCCCATCTACAGTGGAAGAGCAGATATTAAAGATGTCACCAATAAATCATTTTCCTGCGCTTTTATTTAATCTTGGCCAAAAAGCAGAGCTCTTCCTGTTTCTCAGCAGGACTGCTCCCCCCCACCCCAAGACTTCTGAACTTTACAGAGTTTCAGCTTCGAAGAAAGCCACATGAATACAATTGAGTTAATACAGTAATAACTGAGATAATACAACAGTACCGTTGCCAGATGTCCATGACCACTGTACACCTCATTGACCAGAACAGTCACCTCTTAGTCACAGATCTGGAAGAAGCAGAGCACATGATCTCAGCATTACTGCAAAACCATTCCAGAAATCTCTCCTTCACTTACAGAACTCTGTAACTGTAGTACAAGAGGCAAAATGAACCTTCTGTTTCTCTGCACACAACAGAGTAGAATCACAGTGAACAAGACAAAGAAAATTATGTTAAAATAATTAATGTTATGTAAAATTATGTTAAAAAATGTAAAAACATTTTTAAAAACAAAAGGAAAGAGTATGTGAATACTAGGAAACAGTCTGATAGAGCAATAGTTTCATGCTGCATCACCTACGCTAAAGAGATTGCTTTAACTACAGTGGTGTTAGCTGGTCTGGATTTATACTGTCCCTAGTTGGATTTCTCTCACTGTATCCATTCTCTCATGGCTTTCTTTGCCAGAAAGGAAGTTTGCAGAGGAGAGACTGGAGGCTGTAGACTGCATTTATGTGAGGATGTACACAAAAGGCTAACTTTTATCCTGATTTGGAACTGCTTCCCTTAGAATCTGAATTTTTAATTAGAATAGAATTTCTATTTTCTAAAAAAAAAAAAATCAATAGACTGCATAACAAAGTCATCAAACCTCAGGGATCAAGATCAGTGTAGAGCTGTCAGCACATTTTTCTGATAAGATCAAACATACACGGAATTAACCAGGAAGGAAAATCTGCTGCCCTTACCAGACTGCTTAGCCACTGTCTTCATTTGGAATCAGCATATATGCTGGAGCTCAAAAAAAGACTAAAAACATTACAGCTACACCTTGTGAATAACATCTTTGACTTTCCCCACTGGTAAAAACTAGCTGAGAAAATTATTTATGAATTTAACCACTTATGCTACAGCTGTTGCATTCTAAGAGTTCTAGTTGATGTTACAATGAAAGCAGGCATCCCAACAGAAGTTTTATCTTGCTGAAGGTTTCTTTTAATAATTAGTTTAGAATTAAACTGATTCTCATTGGATGGTATTTTATCTTTTCCTGTATCTTGCCTGCCTCACCCATGTGAATTTTTCTACTGAACCGAGCGGTCATCTATCTGAATTAGGCAAACAAGATGCAGATTTTTACCTCGAAGCCTGAAAATATTACAGGTACTTAATTATTCCACAGATTCTAAATCTTTTAATTTCCATTATTCCAAGCATTGATATGCTTGTCTTTCTTAATATAATATTTTTAAGGAGCTAAAAAATGACAAAGTTTAGCTTTAACAAGTTACAGACTGCAAGGATCCAGTAGAGGTATTAGCTAATCTCTTTCATGACAAGATAGCTATACAGATTCATAATCTATTCTAATACACTATGATTCCATATGGCAATAATAAAATGAATATGTAGTTCAGATAGACTTGTCATGAATTACTTTGTGTTTTTATATGCTTAAGATTTGCACCATTTCACACACAGAAACATTTACATGGTTTCTCTGATCTACAATCAGATGATTTTTTAAGTATTAAAATTATTAAAATTATGTTTTCAAGTTTGGATGCAAGGTCCAACATATTTTCTAAAGGGCTCTCCATTTTTCCGTATGTTTGTGACAAAGCTGTATCGAAACTGGCAGAGAAATACCTTCTCTCAGTCACTTTTCAGGACTTGCCTGTATCAGGCAATAGCTGTGTCCAGTGGATGGGAATGTTGATTCTTTTCTCTGCTGGAGCTCCCAGCAGGCCAGAAGTCAAGCTTTTGACATAAGGAGCACATGTTCAAAACATGAACTATTACTTGGCCACAGATGACAAATATATATAGGAAAAGAAAAGTGATTAATAAAATTTTAACAGAAGACTCAAATATGAATCAATGGTCACTAGCTATGGTAGGAATAGGGACTGTGACACATGTAATTTGCAAGAATTAATCTGACCTACTAGAGCAAACATATTTCAAGGGGTTTATGTTTTTTGCATGCTGTATATAATTTTTCACAAATTGTAATTATTGTGATTATAAATTAACAGGCTCTCTTGCAAACTACACAGTATACCTTACCATCTGCACAAAAAAACAAGCTTAGCAGAAGCATCTTTTGCATTTTCCCAACATACTTGTCATGAACAGCAAAGCTTAACCTGAAATAAGCAGAAAAATGATAGTTTTTCTCATGTCATTCTCACAACATCATCTACCCTAGCACCCAATTAAAACTTCACTGCCTGAAATTATTTCATTTGCACTTCGTGGAATGATTGCTTCATATCCTAACATTCCCATTTTTTCCAACAGTAACAGATTTTAAAAGTAAATGAATTTTATTATTATTATTATTGTAAAATTTGAAAGACAAATTGAAGAACGATACTTCACTATTTTCTCACAGCAAGTGGATGCTATGAGCATTTTTCTCACTCAAAGAAGATACCAGGAGGAGACACCAATATTATTTACCCATGCTCAGTGTCATAGTTTATAAGTAAACTAATTTAATTCAACACAGGTTAGTCTCCTAAACTGTTCATCTGGATGGACGGAAACCATCAAATTCATACTTTCAATTGCTTAGGACAGTAAACCAACAGATAATTGTTGCAGCAAGGCTGCAACATCTTCCAGGGGAGTGGTGTTTTCTTTGAAATTAACTATATTGCCTCCTATAGGTAATGCTAACAGTTGCCATTCATGAAGCTCTCTGTCTCTCTCTTTACAGCCTTTTACCATTCACATCTTTCCTCCATAGCCAGAATAATGAGTTTACTTCTTCAGAAAAGAAAGCTGACACTATCATGTACAATATGATTCCAGAAACCAGTACTTCAAAAAATGAAAAAAATACAAGCATTCTATTAAAACTTTAAAAGACTGACAATATGTACCATGTTTGCCTATAATGAAGTTACCTCCCCAGTTCCTGCTGAGCAGTAGATCTTTCCTTCACTATTTTCTAACTTTGCTTTTTTTAAAGCTGAATGAATGAGAAATGAAAAAGATTTTTTTTAACCTCTTACTGAACTGAAGTGCTTGCTGTGAGCTGCAGGTTTAAAGCTGACTTTTATGTGACAGACCTCATCTAACATTCTTGTATGTCTACTTATTTTTCAGTCTCCATAAATACTGCTTATACCCTCTTGCAGATGCACTTATTTCAAATCAGGGAGCCTCAATCTAAACGAAGCTTCCCTAAGGTATATCTCATACCCTGATTTCAGTGAGTTCCTACGTACGCACAGAAATCCAGCAAAATAGACTGGCTTGCAGATAGGGGCCTAACTCGACAAATAAAAATGTACTCAGAGCAAGTTATATCTTTCCAAAGTACATGTGTTTGCCTAATACTTTAGAAACAAAACATGAAACACTTTGGAGAGAACAAGTGATTCTTTCTTTAGGACACAATTCCTTGCTAAGATCTCTTTACAGTTAATTCTTAATCATATATAGTTGCAAACAGACTTAAACTCCAGTACACTACAATTGAAGTAAAAGTTCTGTCTGCGTTGTCTTTTTATAACATACTCTGCTGAGAAAGTAAATATAGTATAAAAGTTAAGCATATAAACAATAAAATCTGTCTTGTGAACTTTTGAGGGTGACTATGTATTTTTTGATCATTTTCCAGATGAACATAAACTTATTTACTGCTCTAACATTCAATTTCTAGCTCACCCTTGGCTCAACGCTACTTCCATTTGCCATTTAGTTGTTGGGGATGTAGTTACATTTGGTATCACTTTACCACTCTGTTACAGGTTTTCCACTCAAAAATTATATAACTTTTTCCTTTTAGAAAAAAATACTCCTTCATATGCAGAAAAGCACATATATTTCTCAGTCTTTTACAGAGAAAGTAAATTATGCTACAAAGGATGATATTTTTAAGATGTTAATGACTTAAAAATCCTTCTGCTAAAATACTAAAACGAATGTTTAATATACATAAAGTCTAAACGTTTGAGAGTCTTCAATGACACCTGACACCGACTGAAAATAAGAAAGATCTGACATACTTGAAATGAAATGGATTTTTAAGTCCCTGGTTATTAAAAATAATACTACACTGCAGAATTAAAGTGTGAACTCTTTAATTCCATTCTAAATTGATGGCAGCAATTGACTTATCTGAAGATATTAATGCTGCACAGGAACTAACAGAATAAATCTCAAAAAAAAATTCCCACAGTACCACCATCACAGATACTCATCTTGCAGTTTCCAAGTTCAGCCTCTTCCACAGTGGGGATTATGGCCACTCATGATAAATCAGTAGAGTAATTACAACAGCACAGAGAAGCAGCACTGCCATTTGTATTTATACAAAACCTGCCAATATTTGCTTGACGTCAAAATCAACTGGAGGCAACGACTTGCGTGGAAGACTTTGGGAGCTGGTCTAACTGCCCCAGTGGCCAATCATCAGCGTTGTTACGGGGATGTCGGACAACTGCCTAAGAAACTAGGTGGAAATCTGACTACAAATTAGTCTGCAATCACTCCCATAAAAAAAGGTGGGCCAGCACAAATTTTGATTGCGTTCCAAAATACCACTCAGTAATCTGAGGAGCGTGCTAACTCCGTGTCTTTTTTCCAGACTCATCATTAAAACTTCCTCAGATCTGTTCCTCCCACTCCTTGGACAAGTCCAGCTTTAGCTGGGTCCACTGCTGTGTTCCTTACAGGCAATTTTCTGCCCTCTTCCCAGTCTCCTTGGCACACCGAAGACGGAAAGGGAACACTGACCTCCCTGCCGCCACCACCACTCCTCAGGAAACCGTTATCGCGCCACGTCGTCCTTCACCATCCCTCACCGTTTCTCCTTTGGCCTGCTCATGCTCTAAGCCCCGGGGGCCAGAGCCCGGGCGTGCCACTCGTGTCACCCCATGGGAGAAACGGCACCAGCCTCGCACCCCTGTCAACGCGCCACCGGGGGAAGCAGTGGGGACGGCTGCTGCCGGCAGGGGTGGGGGGCCGCAGGCAGCCATTTCGGGGCGCCAACACTCCGCGGGGGGGGGCCGCGAGACGCCATTTCGGGGCGCTCCGGGGGGCCGACCCCCCCCCCGCACCGCTCGCTCCAGCCGGTGCCCGCCGAACCTCCCCGCGGGCCGCGCTCCCAGCGCCCGCAGGCGGGGCGGTGCCTCCCCGGCATCAGCTTGCGGGCAGCGCGGGGGGAGCCCACATGCCTCCCTCCCGCGGCCCTGCGGAAACGCACAGCTTCACCACCCCTCCTCCCTCCCCCGCCCCGACCAGCGCCGTTACCTCTCCGCTGGGCCTCAACATGGCGCCTCTCCCCCACACACTTCCTGTCCCTCTGCACGCAGCGCAGCCGCCGCCATCTTGGCGGTGGGGAGGGCCGGGTCGGGTCGGGCCGGGCTGCGCGGGGTCAGGGCCGGCCCTCAGCGCCTGACGGGCCGGCCCGAGGTCGGCGCTTGCGGCAGCGTGCAGACACGGCGCTGTGTGCTCGCCGGGTGCGCGGGAGGAGCCCGGGCCGGGGCATGGAGCTGTCCCTGGGTAGCGGTGCTTCAGCGCCGCTGTCAGACGGGGTGAGCATAGCCCAAAAGGGGTCCCTGTGTTCACCCCAGAGTCACTGCAGAAATGATCGTGCCCCTTAGAAAGCAATAGGAATAGAGGGGGAAAGAAAAGCTTTTCCATCATAAATGGCCTCAGGCAGGAGGCTTCTACTGATGTTCCCACCTCACAGCCCATCCAAGATTTTGGCATCGCTCTGTTTCAGTTTCTGAAATTGCCGTGCAGTGAATGGGGCACCAGGAGCGTCCCCACCGGGGCGGGCTGCCAAGGGCTGCTCCTCGGCGCCTTGGCCCCGCCACGCCTGGGGCACCCAGCGTGGCGGCCGCAGAGAGCCCTGCTGCGCTGTGGCACCGGAGGCAAACCTTGCACACGGAGCTTGGGAGCCACCGGTTTTCCAGAAGGCAGGGAAAGTGCTTTGGCCCTGCTCTATCCGAAGCCTTATGGAAAAATAGGTAATGCATAATTTTAAAATTTAACCTCAGTGTCAGTATGTGCTTTCTCAAGCAAACGCAGGTAGAGAAAGAAGGTATGACACGTTAAGTAGGGTAATCTACATAAGTATCATAGCTGAAGCTAACAGAGAAGGGCAAAGCCACTGTAAACCTTCCCATTTTCAACATGCTCCTCCATTACTTTTAGTATAACCAAGTAGTCTGTTGGATGACAAATTGAACTATCCATACGCACAGGGTTAAAGATAAGTATTATAAAACATACTTCATAGGGTAACAGCTTTTGGATATAATGACGTGCTGAACATATCTGATTCAGCAGTAAACATCTAAAAGTTAATGTATTTTAGTCAAAGCTAATATGTTTGTTACTGATTTTTTATTGCTGTGCTTTCTTCTTTCATATGTATTTTACAGAAGACATTCAAAGTGCTCACATAAAAAATTAATACGTCTAGTTGGTTCTGTTGCAAATGCAAAGGTGTATGGCTTTTTTTTTCTCAATCACAGTGGAAAATCTGGCTCATTTTTTAAGATAAGTTTTTAGTTTAAATTACTAGAGAGGCATGTGGTGCCCTCTGCAGACAGTGAAGGCTCCTATCTGAACTTAACTTTTCAAAGGCATTTTTCAACATGAATACCATGTAAGGCAGACACACCTCTTTTTCCCTGCTTTTTTACATAATAAACATCACTAGTACTAATCACAAAGGGAAAAAAAACCCCAGCATTGTTGTATATGCTGTAAAAATGGTGTAAGAATAAGCAATTTATTAAATCATTGTAATGAACCAGTGAATCAGTGTTCTTTATTGCATACTATTAAAATGTCTTGAGCTAGCAGGGTCTGTAGAGTTTGAAGATGTAGACTTTTTATTAGTGCTGCAGCGGCTGAGTTATACACTGGTAACTGAGGAATCTTAAATGGTTGCTTATTTCATGTAATAATTAACTCTTCACACAATTTATGTGTGTCAAGCTAACAAATGCATTAGTGATTGAACACATGGCATGATGGTTAGCATTGTTCCACATTGCTGCATATTACAGGCAAACGGAGACCACAGTTGAGATCTGGCCTCCTCTGTGCCTCATCTCTGTGACCCATACAGCAACAAAGTGTGGGACAAGACCTATCCCAAACAGTCTGTTGTTTTCAAGACAAAAAGAGATAAAGAATTTGGATGGAAGAGGTGACTTCCCAGACCCGTCTCAACAAACCCCTAGCAGAACAGGAACACAGTCCAGGCCTTCCAAGTCCAAATGCAGCGTATCATCCAAGGGGCTAGCTTGCATGTATTCATGTTTTTCTGCAGCATGCATATATCATGAACTTAGCAGCCACTATCATTGCAGTATCTGAGACTTTCAGTTTATTCTCAGTTTGAGGGTCTTAAGAGAAAGCTCTTCAATGCTAGTTTTCTTTAAACTTTTTCTATCTGCTGAGATTGTGAATATGGTTTGTAGAGGATTCTTTACACCCTCTGCTGAAGTGTGTTGCCCACCACAGACACAGAGCTCCCTTGGCAGAGAGAAGCACAAGAACTTTTTACTGTCCATTCTTGGAATTGTAAACATTACCTCTTCAGAATAGCTCAGGCAAAATATGTTCTGTTGGGAAGGACTGACTAACAGGTGTTTCCTGTATAATCTCTAGGTACAAGCACTGGATCTGTGATTTGAACTTTCTAAAACCCTGTGCACAGGTAATGGTAGCAGCTGTTTCTTATGGAGTGGAACCAGGGAAACTTCACTGAAAATGTAAAAAGGAACTGTTTGGTCACTTGCTAAATAGGGAGGGAAAGTCAATTTCTGCTCCCAGTAATATCAGTATAAAATCAAAATGTCAGTAGAAATGTCAGTCAGAAATCAGATGAGTAATAGATTTACACAAATATGTCTGAGAACAGAATTTGTCCCTGTATCTTCAACAGAAAACTTGAACACTGAAGTTGTGACGAATGATTAAAAAATACCCGTGCTTTCTGACTGAAAATCAAAGACAGGCAAAATTACAAATGCCATTATTAAAAATACTATTAATCCTACAAAGAACCATAATCTTGTTTGATTTATATTTCATGCAGCCTTTTTTTAATACATTTGCATAGCACTGAAATGGCCATGGGATAGTTTCATACTCAATCTCCTTGATAATATGACTGTTTGCAAAGATAAAATGAGAGAGAGTTTCAGAATTATGGACATTTTCTGGCACAGGCTCTGAAACATTATTTTTAATATTGTGTTTCCTGCCTAGGAAGAATTATATGTCATCCTTGAAAAATCTAGAAAGCCAAAAATGATTAAGAGCAGTACTGACTGATTAAGAAGGGCCCCCAAAGTTCTTTGTGTTAGGGAAAGGATGTTGCTGGAATAGCAGGGCGAAAAGTGACAAGCAGAGACAGGTACTGTGAAAAACAGACTTTGGAGAAGTTGAAGGTGTGGGAGGCTAATAAGAAAATGTTTTCCATTGATTTTGAAGACTTCTTTCCAACAGAATTCCTCTGGGAATTGGCCTGATTGGCCAATAAGTTCATGCCTCAACCTGTCACTGGCAGATTTAATTTCTTTGCAATTTTTTCTGACTCCCAAATCCAACACACATTAGCCAGATGAGGCATCTGTCCTCTGACAGAGGAATGTAGATCAAAAAGACAACTTTTGACTTTGCATGCAATTTGAGTGGAAGTATGCAATTATATATGTCCTAACATAAGGCCCTCAAATCATTTCCATCTTGTGTAGGGAGGCAGCTGGGATAGCAGCAAAAGCAGAAATATGCATTTTTAAAATGGTTTGTTTATTTGATGATTTAATAGATTGATTGACTTACCAAATCTTGTAGTAAGAGGATACATTAATACGATTAGGGAGTAGTAAGACCAGGCACAAGCAAATATCCCTCATCCTGAGTTTTATCCCTATACCTGAGTTTTAGGTAGGCTTTCCTGTTTCTGCTGTGTTCCAATTAATGATCATTATTCTGTTCTAAGATTGCCTAATGTCAAATTTCTCCAGTGTTTTGTTATGTAGTGACCAGTTTGTTTCAGTGGGAGGCTATCATAACAAAATTTGTGCCTTGGGCTATTCTAAGTACTTGATAGATTGTATTGCCTTGTCTTAGCTCAGGGTAAGCCGTCACTATTCACCAGCCATTATGACAATCCTGGTTATAGTATTAGTGGTTGAAAATGGTGTCTAAACAATGATGAAAATTTTCACCTGAGGAGAAGTATATGTGACTGACATTCTGCACATGATGTTACTGTAGATTAGATCATGAGGATTGTTTTATCATATTCATTGTGACTGTATGAAGATAAGAGCAAAAAGGTACTAGCAAAGTTGTAGGTCCTTGTTGCTGAGACATCCTAAGTGTACAAAAACAGAATAGCTGGGACAGCTGGGGAAGATACATCATGTGGTATGTCTTACTACTTACCAAGCAGTTTTTGAACTGCTTAATGAATATTTTGACATGCGAGCACTTCCGTCAAAGTCTTAATTAGTCCTCGAAACTGGTATATAACATATGGGCTGTGAAGTCTCAGTGGACCTGCACAACAGCTCCTATATTATAAAAGATTCCTTAGCTGTTTGAAGATGAAGGTGAAGGTTAGCTGGTTATCTGTCTGTCCCTTTAAACAGTCATTTGAAAATTATGAATATTATTATAAGGAATACTGTATGGTTTAACGAAAGACATATGGACTTCCTGCATTACTCACATCAATAAGGATTTCACCAAGCAAACCCTAGGAGTCTGTTATCATACTCATAATCTTTTTGTCCTAGTGAAAGCAAAGTAAATAACAGGTATCAAGGATATTTTCAGTGGAAAAGAGCTCCTCCTTTCCTATATACAAAGCCCTCAAACATGTTTTTTTACCCGTGAACAGCATCCTAAGCAATGTGTTAGTTACATGCTTTATGTCATGCCTAGTATAACTTCCAGAGGTTAACATTACATGAATAGTATTTTGATTTTGTAATATCACTGAAGTCATAATTAAAGATTAACTGCGCAAGCATCCTGAAGAACACAATTTAAGTTCAGTAATGGCTAGGAGTAAAGCTCCACTGCATTTTCTCTCCAGCAGGGAAGTCAGCTTATGAACCTTTTGTCCTCAGGCCTCTACCCTACCTCCTATTCTTTGCGATGCAGTAGTTTGCCACCCCTTTTTGTTTTGTTTTGTTTCTAGATTGTATCATTTCCTCAATGCAGTTTTTCAGTGTGGCCTGGCAAGTGGCTGTATAGGTACAATGGTGAGGGCATGGATGCAGGAGGCTGGGAAGGAAATGAACAGCCAGGGGATGAAGACGTGGAGAGGAAGAGAACTCGAATTGTCTTACTGCCTGAAAAACAGCATTTCTTTATTTACATCTTTGTAAAGACTCTCAGTGCTTTAAACAACTTATTATCTTATTTATAAATATTTCATACCTAACAACATTTATGTACTACAGAATTAAATGTCTTCATTACCCCGTTAACAGGAACCATACGCTCTTTCTCATATTATACAAACCCTCATACGCTTCTTTCAGTAATATATCCAACATCCTAGCATGCTTGTATCTGCCTTAGGCTATCTCTAGTTTTGCAAGTAGTGTGGTGCAGCAAGGCTGGATCTGCAGTGTTTTGTACTTCAAGCAAGCTCTAGTTTGGCCTGGTGGAAAATGCTTATCGGTGGCTGTAGTGCTAGGTGTACTCCTGAAGCACATTTTCCAGTTTACTTGCATGAAATAATCCAATTTACATGCTCTGAAACCACTCTTCAATGTGAACCAAGGCACAGTAAGTTGAAACAAGTGAGACTCTTCAAAAGCGCATTCCTGGTCCAAACTAAAATATTAAGAGGAATGATGCTGTATAAATGAATACAATCCACATCTAGCACTTTGGAATCCCCATTCTGTTTGTATAATTTCATTACTGATAAAAGGCTCAATATACACAGCAAATCCTTAATATAGCAAACAATTACAGTTACACTGTGCTGTTATGCTAGTGAACAAAAGTACCCCCTTATAATCACTTTCCTCTTGGCAGATCCATGCAACAAAATCTCAAATCCATCCTAGCCATGGGATAGCTATTCCTTGTATGTTAATAAAGAGTAAAGATGAGTTGAAAACAGAGTTTCTGTGGGAATATGGGAATTTGCAGTATAAGGCAGTGATGTGCTGTCTAATCCTGAGAACTTTGCAATTTGCAAAATTCATGAAGAACATTTTAATCAAAAATATATTCTGCTTACAACTGATTTTCTTTAACAACATGATCTCTGCATCAGAGGGGGAAAGACACATTTTTGGCTTGGAAAACCAAATGGTTTTAATTATGCAACAGCTCAGTTTGCCCCTCTTTTTAATTATTATTAAGCCATTGTGGAAAGAAAATATTGAACAAAGCATGAATGGCATTAGCTAGCTGAGATAATAATCCAGAACAGTGGCAGAGAGGCATGCCATTTGTATGTGTCCAGATAATGCAGCCATAGAGGAGAAGTATCGTTCAGGAAGAGACTGAGAAGGAATCCTCACCAAGCCCTGGGACGAGGCCTCTGGCAGACCTATACAGCAGCCATTTGGGCCAGAGAGCTAGGCAGAGGAGCAATTTAACCTTTTTCTGGATATTTCCTTTTTCATTTGAAAGATTGCTTTCAAGCTGAAGCAAAACAACAGCTTCCCTTTCCCCCTCCATAGCTGCCTCTAAAATAGGGAATGCTTGTTGCTTTGTTACTACGATGTATGTTTTTGCCACATCAAGTTTAGACATTGCAACGCCCATTCATTGGAGCTAAAGCTTCATGTGATGGCATGTGGGAGCTTGTTTTGTGAACACATTGAGGATATATGTAATGAAAATATTTACATTATCAGGGTGATAATGTTTCTTTGGTTTCTTGTATTCTTCAGTGTTATAGTTCCAGGACATGCTGCAACACCCATCTTCTATGTCAACCTTTTGAGACTAACTTGTGGGAATGGATTGGAGGAAATGATATCATATAGGCTGCTGTTTTGCATAGAGCACTGCTTTGTTTGGACATCTGTTTTGAGGTAAGAGCCTGATTTTGGGTATATTTAGATGTATGTACAGGCCATCCATTCTCAATATTTTTTCTGCTGGCCAGCCTACTTCAGATTGTTCTTCTGGCCTTGCAACCCCTTGCCTTTCTGGTAGTGATCCCTGCTTTAATGACCGAGTTTCTGTTGTAAACTTGATTGCCAGTGCCACACTCACGTGAAATCACAGCCCTCTACTTTGTTGAACACTGGTGCAGGCCATGGGGCTTCAGATAAATATTTTAGCCTTGTTGTCATAAACATAGCAGCGCAGACCATTTGTGCAGATTTGAGAGAGGCAACTATATAATGAGAGAAAATGGTATGCTTCTTAGATTTAATCCAGAAATGTGTGGTTCTGAATACTCTTTTTTTTTTGGCTATAAACATACTGTGCCCTCCCTCTGGAATTGCAGCATCTGTTATATTGAATCATATGCATAAATAGTTCCTGAATCTTGCCTGGAAGACTACAGCTGGCTATCATATTAATGGAGCAAAGTATTTGACAAAATGCATCATGATGTTTAAAAAGTGATTTACAGTCACAGATCAGGGCTTTTTAGGGGGGAAGGGGCATACTTTCTAAGGAGCCTTGCCCATTGTGGTAGTAATCTTTACCAGATAGCCCCATCCTGCAAGACACAGATTGTTCTGTAGGATCAGTTTCTGAAGTAGCAGAAGCTGTAGAGCTTCCTTTCTCACTACTGCAGAGCACTTGCAATCTGCTTGTCTTGTTAATAGTCACTTTAAATATAATGTTTTCCACAGGCTTTTCTGATTTTTCCTCTCAGATCTTCATCCCAGAGGAGTACAATGCGGCTACCTGTATTTTTCATGTTGGTTACCTGCCCATCAGATGTAAGATGGGCAGCAGAATTGTTGATACAAGCATCCTGAGAGAGGCACTCAGATCCAGCAAATTATGAAAGAAATAAGAAGTGGCCCATGGAAAGAGAGATGCATACTATGGCATTTGTTTTATGGTCCAGTGCCTTAGTTCTTTCTAGAGAGGTTTCTGATTCAGTACCCTTCAATTTGAAGGTTTTATTTTGTCAAAAAAGGTCTTTAATTTATATTGTTTTTACAGTTCCCAGAAGAAACAAAATCTATCTATGATCCAAATGCATGATTCAGCTCATGAAAAGGCACACTACCTTCCTGCTAGCAAGTTAGGAAAAAATGACATAATGCAAGCACTAGTGAGTGAATCATTATAATGAAATGAAATGGGGATCAAATTGTATCAAACAATCATCTCTGCCTTCATCCTTAATGATAAGTGGAACAGAATGCAACACAAATTTCTTATTTATATACTGTGAAAATTGAAGGTTTGGACCATACTTTCATGCTCTGACAGATTTCATTTTGTGAGAATACCTCCCATCATGTAGACAGCATTTGAGGCATGTTCATTCACACAAGGAAGTCTTGGATGCCTGTTCATTTCAAGGATCATTTTTATATTTTTAGGATCTGATCCAGTTTTGAGAGGGAGGTGGATCAGGCCCTCAATTTCCTTAGGCTAACTTTGAACTGCTGTTGTTTATGTGTGATCAGATAAAACTTTCATAATCAGGTGATAGATGAGCTTGACAGTAACACTACTCACCTGTCCTAATTATGGTTGTTTGTGCTATTCATTTCCATGTGCCCTGACTACTGTGGATTAAACTCACTCCAGCTTATTCTTGGACACTGAGTGGGACACTTGTACAACTGCCACCTCCTTCCTAGTCCTTTACAATAAGGGGTAATGTCTTCATGTCTTTGTGCACCACAAAGCCAAAACCTCTCTCCTCTTTCACATCTTGACACACTAGAGGTAGCAGACTGCTGAATTCTTTGATCTGCCAGCCAGCTGTGTTGGGTCACATTATGGGTCATGTTACCAAGCCCCACAGGTGACACATTCAGTGTCACACTTCAGTGCATTGCCATGGCCTCTCCCTTGTGATGTGACCTGACATACCAGGCTTGTCCTCTGGCATGTGACAGGCGGTGCTGCTCTGTCACACATTGGAGAGGTACTTAGTTGGCAGGTGGGAGGGCAATAGGCTGTTTCAGGTGTAGACTGTGCTCAAAGTTACCCTCAGGTTATTCCTTCCCTTACAGCAAAGAACAAAGAATTGTCTGACCCAGGTGTGAACTCACTTAACTAACATCTTCCCTGTGGCAATCATGAGTGAGTTTTGTATTTGATTAGCCTGAGTGCACATGCAGTGAATGCTACTTTTAGTCTTGCTGAGACTGGTTGCTAACAAAAAAATTCGTTTCTTGATTGGCATTTTCACTACATTGTGAAAAGAAGGAGCATATCTTCAGCCTATCATTACCAGAAGGTTGATCAAAAGCCACCAAAAGAACGAGGATTAAATGAACAAAATTTTAAGGATTATTATAAAGTATTACTGATCTTACTACTCTCTTAATCCTTATGAATTCCACTTTAAAGGATACCATAAATAATGGGTCCATATCAAAATCCTAGATCCTAGACTAAAAGCTTTATCAAAATGTGGTTCCTGAGAGTAATGTCACAGATTAGATCAATTTCTCTGATTAACCTTGTTATTGACACTGCAGTCCCTAAATTAGACTTTCAAAAAGTTCAGCAGATGTCCAGCAACACATGTCCTTCCTGTGAGGCCTTACACAGCCCCTGAAACAAAGGCCTGTCATTCCATCCTGCTTCAGCAGGACTGTAACCAGCCTCTGGTTGCTTGGGAAGAACATTGCAGCATGAATATGTAAAAATCTCTAATTACCACTTTGGAAATTATTATATGGGCAGAGGTGGTAATAGACTCATGTGGGCTGTGAGTGGTGGCCAAGATACAGGGTTCACCCTTCTCACCAGTGCATTGAATGGCTTGCATTACTCCACAGCTCAGCCAACTAAGGTCCACCATTTCTCAGAGCAGTAGCCCTGGCTGTTCCCTCCCAAGTCTGGTTCTGCATCTGGACACCCTCTAAAGTATTTAGAGTGTATGTGTTAGAGTCTGACTCACATTGCACATGCAAGGCAGCACAGAACCTAAGAACGCATAGGAGAAGGCTGCACTGAAGTGTATGTTCACCTCCTGACTTGTGACTGTGCCAGCTCAAGGTTGGTATGCCTTCCCTTGACTGCATTACTATTCTGGTACTACATTCTGAATTTAGATTTCCTAGCATCTTCCTGTGAATTTATTTGTAATACATTATGGGACAACTAACTTCTTTACAGCTTCAGAAGCAGATGTTATTTTAGCTGTCACAGGAAGATCTGCTAACTAACTCTGCATAGTCATCTCTTCTGTGTGTTTCTACAAGCAATGAAAATCAAGGATACCTTAGATGAGCTTCCTCCTAATTGAGGGGCAATTAACAGGAGGCAGTCCTGAGATCTTTGTGGATTTTCTGGAATGCTGAAAGGTGGTGAACCTAGAGAATGAACATGGTGCACATCAAGTGAACTGGGGAAGATTAATGAGAGCTATTTACCATATGTATCCTGGCTCTTGAGGACAGGAGTACCAGTAGTACATGGTGGGGGTATCATACTGCCAGGAAGACCTGAAATTTAATTACCAGGAGAATCTGTGAAGAAATTATGCCAGAGAAAGTGTACTGTCAGGGAACTGTCTGAGTAACTTGCCCAGCCATGCAGACTACTTACTTGAGAGAACCTCTACCAAAATGAAGATGGACTGGTATCTCTTTCTGCCTCTTCTTTTCTGCTATATGTCCACAACTAACCAGTCTGGTGTTGGTTAGTCAAATATCAATTTGTCATGCGGTTCTTAAAGTTGTGTTTGTTCAGGGGTTGTTCACATATACAATGTTCTTGAAAAAGTAACTGGACATTAAAGAAGGTTCCCAAATTGTGATGGCTACTGATAAGCACATGGACTGAAGGAACCAGGAAGTAAGAAGTCAACTGCAAAGTGGTCCTGTTTTTAGCACAACAGGACATGGTGGACAGCAATGTCAATATGAGGAATATAGGAAAGACACATGGGAACACAGTATGGAGATGGGACATTTATGTGCTGTTTGCATTTTTCAGTGCCAGGGAGCATTTCAAAGGTATCTGCAGTTAATCTCAGATCATTTTCTTTAGAGGTAATAGCTAATTTAGAGCCCTTGAGTACACAGATGTAATGATGATTATTTACTCCTATTTCATTACTTTGCAGTCACCCACAATGTATTTTCCCATCCCACTTTCTTGTTCAGTAATTCAGTATCACAAGATCCTTTGCAGTCAGCTTTAGGTTTGACTATCTTGTATAATGTTGTATCAGCTGCAAAATTTGTTACCTTGGTTGGGTGATTCTACAAGTGGCCCGTAGCCTCCATGAAAAGTTACTGTTTCTTTTACCATTGAGGCAGTTTCAAAGAGGACAGTGGAAGCTAGGACTGCCATATGTGTTTATATCCTGGCCAAGAAGGTGATGTTAATGAGTAATTCACTGTAAAGGCATGTTTGGCTTTTTTGAGTATTTTGTTACTCCAGGATCTGCTCTAGCACTTTTTAAAATCTGCTTTGAATGTTACTTGGTTTAGAGTAAGAATAGTGCTTGAGAGGATAGCTTTTTTTATTTAGAAGTATGTTGCCCTGATCACTTTATGGTATATATTTCCAAAGGCTTTTATCATTATTTTCTACCATTTTATCATGTCTATGGCTTCTGTCCTTTATGGTATAAAATAATTGTAAATTGATTCATTTTTTTCAGACAAGAAGTTAATCTCTGATGTGATACCCCCAAATACCATATTTTAAACTATCAAGTATAGCAATGAAACCAATAAACTACAGTAAGTCAAAATACTGTAATTTACTGTTAAACTGCTATCAGCCTGAAATCAAGGGCCAGATTTTGACTGCCAACTTTAACCACTTAAGTCATATTTACTGCCTTTCATGCCAAAGGTATCCAGCTCAGCAGACAGATTTGGGATATCAAAGTTAAGCACAGATATTTTCCATACAGCCAGCAGAAAGCAAAAAGTAGGGCAGTCAGCTCTGAAAGAAGAGCTGCCAATGAGCTGCCAGCTTTGCCATTGTCTGTATAGAGAACCTATACCAGCAAATTAAATGTGCCTCCTAAACACCTCCTCCATTTATGCTACTAAAAATGGGGCTGCTGCATGCAAAATGCCTCCTAGGAGTTGTTCCTGGAACATTCTGACTCCCAAATTGTGCCTGGGAATCATTTAAGAGAGTGCTCGGAGCTGGGCCATGGTCATGCATATATGTGAAGATACTCAGCGCTCCTGCACACCATACAGGTGGTTGGAGGACCGTGATCTTTGCATAGAAGTAAAGAGACAAGCATATGAGGGATAAGGAATTAAGCTGTATTTTAAAGGAATGAAACTGTATTTTAGGGACAGTTTAGGGAGATGCCATTTCCTTTAACTCAAATCTGTATTTCTAATGGCATCAAATACACTACTTGTTTGTCATGCATTTTATTATTTTAGATGGTATTGAGCTTTGAAATATTTTTTATATTTCAAAGTATTTTATTTACTTTCATTAATAATATCAATATAAATCAATAATATTTTACTTTCATTTTTAAATGAATTAATAAGTGTGGGATTAAAGTTAGCATTATTCTGAGGACTTAAAAGGATCACTATTCAAATGATTTCTAAAATCTGTCCAAGGAAAATACTCTTCTCAGGCCTGTATTTGAAATAGAAATTGGTATAATGCATTACATAAATGTTAAGAAATTGAGCAAACAAGGATTTTAAGACAGAGTATTAGGTTATTTCCTGAAAAGGGAAACCAAAACAGAAAACCAAACTTCTAAAACATACACTCATGCTTTACTGAGTCACTCAGGACTAAATATTCCTCAAATAAAAAATTCACAACCAGTGTTTTGTCAATGATTCAATAATGTTCACTTACTGAAAAGCTGGAGGTGTGCTGTGGGGGGTATGTGGCTCAGACAGACTGGATGAATTGTATTAATGTAATTTTGTCTGTTGAAATTCAACTGAAAGGCAGGTATTTGAGAGGTAATTATCAAAAATAGAAATTCTTTTCCATCAAAAATCTTTTTGCCATGATGAGCTTTTACATAGCAGTACACATCTGACCAAATAATTTGTCACCAACTCTTTCTTATTAGTTATTTTTAATGAATATATTGTGATCGATTTCAGTACATGCAGGTTTCTGACGGTATCCTAAAAGCTTTATAGCATGTTATGACGTAAATATGAGTAGTAATCAGTCACTGAAAGCATTTTTCTGTTATCTTCATCTTTATGATCCTTAAGAATTCCAGTGGGGAATCCTTACTTAATATATAAAAATAACATCTCACAGATGGAAAATATTTTAAGATCATTCAATTGCAGGCTGTAAGATAACTATCTTGTGGGAACATGCCTCAGCATTTCCATGTAGTCCAGGCTGACAAAATGAAATGTCTCCTTTAATTCTTTTGGTAATTTAAGAAAAGTGATTGAAAACTTCTGTTGTACCACCTTCAAGATAAAATGGTCACATTGGTAGAGCATGTTTTGAAGGATGTAGTGTAGTGTTGAATAATTAGCTTAAAGCTCTCTTTTTCCATTAACTTGTAGGTGGAGTACTGTCTCCTAAGTTTATCAGACTTAAGAGCAGCAAAGGATGTTATCAAAGTTCAAATCACTTAACTGTAGTATACTTTCTACATTTTGAAATATTCCCAGTACAGTTTCACTGCTGTCTTAAATAATCAAGTAGATAATGGATTTCAGTAGCATAGTAATGGAAAACTGTCAGGAACATTTCGAGGTATTAATGGCTGTGGGCATAATATGCCCTTTAATTGTTTTCAGCTGAAAGAGAAATGTGTAGCTTTGTCCTGAGCAGTTGCATCTTTTGTATGAATGTTGCAGACAATACTAGTTACTTTGCTGACACACAAGTGTGCTTTGTATGAATATCTATACATAATATGAGTCATTTTGTTGCTTCTGCAGAAGCTATCTTCAAATTTGTTTGCAACAAAAAATCTTTCAGTCTTGGTCTTCAGATCTTATGCTAGAATATGCAATTATTTCTATGATCTGCTGTGATGCATGCCATGTTATATCTGACAACCGACTGCGAACAAATCAGAAACAACTTATGCATCTACTACAGAAAGCATTGCAGAAGTTATTGCAATCTTTGCTGATAAATGCCAGTTATTTTCATGCTCATGCCATGAAATACAAAGTATTCGCTTTTTATCTTTATCTTGTCTTTCAGATGGAATACTACTAGTGAAGTAACTGCCACAGTCATTATTCATGGTTGGCTATGATTGAACCAACAAAAAATATTTAAATATTGGTGTATCTCATTCCATATTAGATCATGAACATTGTGTTTGCTCTTTGTCCTTTCTGACTTGGGCAAATAGTCTCTAGATGCTACACCTTATGCAGGCAGTATTTAACCTATGATAAATATAGGGGATGAAATCATTTTTATATGCCAAATGACTGCACATACAAGAAATGCCTAGCTGCACTTCTTTCAAGTAGTCTAGGTCTGTTCTAGGCATATAGTTCAAATATATCTTTTTTCATGGTAGTGTTCAAATCAGTGCTGCATAATGTTTATAAAGAAACGTAGGATTCTTAAGCTTTGGAGGCACTGTGTACATGTAAATTAATGCGGTTTGAAGCTAGACACACAAAATTCGATTTCAATGGCATTGTTCTTATGTTTTCTCAGTCTTCAGTAAGGATGGAACCATTCAACTTCAGACACTAAGACCTCTCTAGGAAAAGTGAGTAAACAAAATACTTTTATGACTCAATCCTACTCTTATGTCTCATTCTGATCAGGTTCTTCAAGGAGTCTAAAATCATAATGGGCATCCAATCCATTCCTGAGGGAAGCTTCCCCATACTTTGAAACTCTTTTTTTTTTCCCCTTGAGATTAAGGACAGTTTGTTTCTCTCAAGTTCTTACTCTGTAATTTCCTCAGCACCTCCAAAGACACCAGCAAAGAAATTTATATGTCAAAGCTGAAATCGATGTACAGTTCTCAAAGCATCTGTTCCATAAAACATACAAGTTCTAACAAAAAGCAAACATGCAGATTACATTGCAGATCAAGATATTTCTAGTCTTGTTTACCATTTCCTCAGCTGTGCTACAAGTGCAAAAAGATTGCGTTTTAACAAGAAGTGTCTCAAACATCCCTGACTTACTTCATCGGTGCAATTCAAGGTCTTTGGACTTTTGGAGTTATTTGCTTCTTGTTAAAAAGCTTGGGTTTGTATAGGCTAAATTCTTCAGGGTTCTTCAGTGTAGCTCTCCAAAAGTTTATTCAATTGTTTTGGCTGTCCCCTTTTTCATACAACAAATGAAATAAAGGGCATCACGACTAATAAATGATGAGCAGTCAGCCCAGAAGGGGACACACAGAGCTAACCAAGAGGATTACCTATGCACTCACATATAACTTTGCCTGAATCAGAGCTTCTCTATGGACATCTCTCTCTGCTTGGGATTCGGACTGTTAGGACTGTTAAGTACCTTCAGAAGAGACCACAAGAGAGGAGAAGGTGGTCTTTTGTCCCATGGCATAGTCATTGACTTCTGTTCAGAAAAGGTGGAACTTGGATTCTAGGCCCTCCTCAAATGTGTACGTGTGTGTATATGTGCATTTGTATGTATGGGGGAAGGGGAAAGGTGCCAGCTCCTCCTTTCTGTGAGAACATTCTGTTCACCTCTTGGTACCTGGGGATGGTGGATATTCTCCATCACTTTTTTTGAAGTTTGAAGGGACATGAAGGGACTCGCAGCAAAGATTTTTTTTCACTTGCATAAGAATAAGCCTGACTGTGTGGCTGATAAGCTATGCTGTACCCTGGAAAATGAAAACTGTTGGTTCACATCTCTGTGAAGTAAAGAAGACCTACATAAATGCTTATAAAAATATACAGGGATCATTTCTAAACAGTGATTTGTGTGACTCAAAGACATGGATAACAAACATATTTTATATACTTTATTAACAATGAAAATACATCTAAAAGACATAACTCCACTTAGAACTTGTTTATCTCCACTGAGGAGGAAGAAAACCTCTTCTCTTTCCTCTTACTTGTTGAATAGATTTAATATCTACACACTAAGTAGGAAGTTAAAGTTACATCACCTAACATGGTAACAACATCTGAAGTATTGCTTTATATTCTTGTGAAGTAGAAGAAATGAAGTAGAAGACTAAAGAATAGTCTTGAGAAGAACTTCAAGGAATAAAAGCCTACCAATTGTAGAAAGGCTAGAAAAGTATTTCAATACTTTATAAACCCTGACCTTGAATGATAAAATACAGTAGTACTACACTCAAAGCATGTATTAGAATAATTCATATAAAAAGGTATACCAATAGGGATATTCTGCATCTTGCACATGTCAGTTTTTCTGTTTGCATTGCTTCATTAAGTTGAAGAGAGTTTCTGTTTTTGTTTTTTTTTGTTTTTTTTTATCTAGAGAATGATAAAAAATGCATGTCTAGTTAGGCAAATATTAAAATAGGATTAAAATCAACATACTGAAATCTCCATTATCAGGTATCTTCGGAGCATAGACCAGAAGCTAGTATAACATTGTCCACTCCAATTTCTCCAGTTTTGCCCTTCCCACGTTCTGATTCAAAAGTGATCTGTCATAAGAAAAGAAGTGTATTAATTATCAGTGAAAATGTAGTTTATCAAACCATTTAGCAACTCTTAATGTTAATCAGCTATAATGCTACATCTGAGGAATGTTTTGTCACAATGCAGGAAAGACTTAATGACTTAAATCCTTGCAGTTTTTGTAATTTCTGTGTAATACTTGAACTAGACTGATAATCCTCTACATAGATTTACTATAGCAAATGGATTCCTTTAATAGGATTACCTATTGTCACTGTACAAAGAAAATGCAAATTAAGTGAAATCTTATTATATAGCTATATCACAGAATGTGATGTTTGTGCACTCCTTTCCTTGGAGACATTACAACTGTCCATTTTCCATCTATTTTGAGGCTTAGTTTTTAGATCCTGTATATACCTTACATTCATTTTTATGACTAGGATGTCTGGGCTTTTAGGTTACACTCTGATTCTTGTTTATGTAAGGGCTCTTGCACATAATTTTAGCAGTGCAAAGAACCTTAAAAAGGGCTTGCATTTCATTTATACTCACAGTAGAACCCTTTACACAGCAGTAAAAACATACATTCATATAAATGAAAACCAGGCCCTAGAATTTCAAGGAGAAACCTGCTGACTGAGCCCTGATTGAGGCAGTTTTCACATATATAAGAGTTCACAGTGTTCCCTGTTAGTTAGCATTTCATGCTCCATCTAGGTTGATTGTCCATTCTTGATTATAAATGATGTCCCTTTTTCACTAATTGTCTGGTTTTCTGTAGTTTGAGAGTGTTTTGTTGCATGAAACAGGTATCATTTTCATCCTTCTCGGCACAGATTTATGCCTTTTGTTGCATGAAATATTAAGCAGAGATTTTGACTGATTGTGATTAGTTTATGATCTGGTGCAGTTTTTACAAAATGATAGGATTACTAGCATCAGTGTCCTGGCCGACTGGGGTAATTCAGTTCTGAAATTTCAACCAGATAACTTTTCTGCCTCCTTAAAACTGTGTTCCCATTTCTTATTTCAGATGAAGCTTTCAGTTGCCAGTACTTTCACAGTCTGTGGAACACTTAAGTATTAGGAGATTAAGCTGTTGTGTTGTTGTGTTGCTTTGTCGTGTTGGTTATGGTAGTTGGCTTATAAATTGTCATATACTTACACTGTTGGTTGTTTCGGCTCCCTGAAATATTTCTATTTTTCCAGTTCTCCACCTTTCATCTTTTCCTTTGCTTTGCTCCCAGACAGGAGCAGTTTTTCTGCTGGCCAGGAACACTCGAAGTTTCCCCACTCTTTCACCAGCAAGCCGATAACTGAAAATCAAGCAGTAGCTGCTCTTTGGTTTGAGGTCAGTAAGGAGAAGTTTTAGACGGCCCATATCCTTCTTGTGCCCCACAAAGGCTGGAACTGCCATGTAGTAACCATCACCTTGTAACAAAAAAAGAGGAGAAGGTGCCTTTAAGGGACTTGTGTTATTTATTAGCAAATTGAATACAATTTTGCTAAGAAAACAAGAGGAAGCTCTGTTACTTGAATAATTTAAAATCAGACTGGAGAAAAGCAGCAGGAAGTATACTTCACAAGGAATGAGCTTGCACTGTTGGAAGTCAGATCAGTTTACGGAGGAGATGAGTTCATACTTCATTAGCAATTACAGTCATTCTTCCTAATTTTCTGTATCTTTCAAAGGCCAAATCATCTCAATTTTTCAAATGCAACAGCCTGAAATGTGCTGCTGTGCCTTTGTGGCCAGGCTATTTCAAATACTTGAGCTAGGTCAGTAGTGTTAGCTCAAGCCTCTCTCCACTGTCCTCCACAGTGATGACAAGCTCATGCAGGAGCTGATAGTTTATTCCCCAAATCCTGCAGGTCCAATCAGATGAGAGACACATGGTAGGGCAATGGGATAAAACATCTGGGCCAATACATAAAGTCATAGTCAGCAAATCTAAGTTTGGGGAGCAGGGTAAGGCCTCGGTAAGGTCTTCCTGGAAGTGATAGGATAGAGAAGGGTCTTGGGGGAAAGGAAATATATAGAACAGGAGAGGAAGGATTAGTGAAGAAAGACTGGGATGAAAAGACTGAGGGAAGAGGGAGACAAAGTATACATAAGAATTCGAGCAAGTAGTCTGCAGGATCCACTGGTCCCTACTGCAGCACCTTCTGCAACATTTCCCATGTCACAACAGGAGATACATCCTTTGAAGCAAATTTCTTCAACCACACCTTTTGAAAAACACCAGCACAGTAATCACATGTTGCACTCATGGAGCATTTTGTCAGGTTTCATCAGGCCTGCCATTGTAGTAGTCGGGTATTGGTGGCTCTTGAATAGTGCCTTCCCTTGGCTCATTCTAAGTAATGACTTGACTTCTTTAACTTGCAGAGTTTGACATTTCTGATCACTTATCACAGTGCTATGTCTAAGCCATGTGAATGACTATTACATTACCACCACCATCTAAAGACAGCAGATATGTTGTTAAATGCTCTACCAGTGTTTGAGAGGCTTAACTCTGATAAGGTTTCTGTTGTCTTATATCTTGCAGTTCTTACCAGTTTTTTCTCATCCTTTTTCTCATCTTTTGATTCATTTGTGCTGAAATATATTGCTGAGTAGCAATTGCCAAGGATATTTCAAAGAAACAATCTCCGCCTCATCTTCTCTTCCTCCTTCTGTGATTATTGCTTTTCTAAAGATAACCCACTGACAGGAAACCTATTTGCTGTTTCCATTCTCCCCTCCCTCCTCCTCTTTTTGGAGGTGCTGAGCCATCAAATTGAACCACAGCTAGAAGATAGATATTTAAATACCACTATCTCGATCAGCAAGATTCCAGTCAAAGTCATCATCAGTATCTTGTTTCCAGTCGCACACCCCCTGACTGAAGCTGCAATCAACTGGAAGAAAATTGACAATGGAAACACAGAGATAAGAGCAGCATTATATAAGCATTGATAAAAATGATTTGCTTTTATTCATCTAGTTATGAATGTGTAGGTCATTCTAAAAGTATCCAGAATCTGAGTTCACATAATGTCGACCTAGATTAAATTGCAAAAAAGCGCAACATTAGAATTGATGAAGTAATTATTTCCTTAACTCAGCAAAATCTATTGTGCATTTTTACTGCCAATCTTTCACCTGTGTATGATTTTATATTTTGTTTTGTACACTGAATGCCTGCTAATTGCCAGGTGTAGTCTGAGGTGTCAGTTTTGGAACTGTAACACCATAAATGGTTTGGGATGTGCCAAATTTAGAGGCTTCCTCTCTCCATGTGTTATACTGCTGTAGCTGTAACCAGCTGAGGCTCCAGTTCTTTCCATTTAAAGGGAGAGGCAGGCCTCCGATGAGAGGAATCCTTTAATTCAGCACTCAATACTCATATAACATGAAACTGGGAATAGCCCAAATCAGGTGACCTTTAGAGCACGCTGCAAAAAATTTGTCATCCAGAGTGCACCACAAGCTTTGTAACTCTGCAGGTCGAAAGCACTATATATTAAGAAAGAATCATTGTGCAACACAAGCACAATAGGTCAGATTAAGAATAATATATCAGCCATCTGAACTTCATTAGAAAGACACAGTCATATTGTTCTTTTAATATATTTTATCATGAGACAGAAAAGTGCAATACATGGCATTTAGAGAGCATTACTGTATAAATACTTTGTTTCTAAGACTACGGTTCTCTGGATGGGAAAGAAACGCAGTATTTCACACTTACCGTTAGCCAGCATGTTTGTCTATTTTGATTTTTTAAGATTTGAAAATATTTATGGATCATTTTTGGGTGAAACCCACCTTATCCTAAAAAGAACCCCAGTTACAGTTAATCCCAATATTTCAGCCACTGCTTGTTAGCTGGTAAATCCACAGGAGAATGCTGCTGCTCTGTAAATGCATTAGCTCAGTGCAATCTCTTGTTTCCACCTCTTGAATTCTGCTTTCTCAATGGCTCTTATAATCAGGTCTATACAGTCAGCTTCATGATTCTGTCTTACAGCATATTTTTAGCTTCCTGCTCACTTCACCTACCTCAGAAAGGCTGCACAACTTAAAATAAAGTTGTTGCATCATGTAACTCTACCACGATGAGATGAGGGTGACGTGCTTTTATGTTCTGCTTTGACCAGAGCCACACTACAATGTATTAGAGTTCCCAGCAGCTAGTGAAGCTTTCTGTTTGAAAATGTGTGAAATAGTGTCGTAGGGCATGGCAGAAACTTAAGTTTTGTACATAAATTGGCTGGTCTTGGACCTCATATGGTCCTCTAACTGATTTTACAAATTTTTAATGTGGCAAAGAGAAGAAAGTATCATCTTACTCTGATAGCCGCAGGACATATTGATGAATTGTGAAATATCATGAATTCATAGGAATTTAATTAATATTTAAGATTTAGGATAAATATTTATTTAGTGTTATTCAGAGGAAACTTCTACTGACATCTGAGGGCCAGGAGAAAAGCCAAGAGAAAATAAGTGAAGGATGTTTGGCTGTGGTTGCATATATGCAACACTCTTCTAACATGCTTTCATTTTATAGGTGACCAAAATGACTTTGTTTTTCATGACTCTGAAATACATCAAGTGAAATTTAATTGCAAGTCAAGTGTCTGGGTGGGGGAACTTTCTGTACATGGCTTATTAATAGATAAAAGATATTTTTAAAAGAACACGAAATTAGATTCACACACTGGAACTGCCAGAATGGTTTGTGCGAGATACTCTGTCCAAAATACTAAGAAAACTTTTGTTTTATGTTAGAGACTTTAAAACTTGTTCTGAAGCTTAGCTAGTAAAGATTGCCATGAAAACACACAATACACAGGAAAATAAATACTACAGAGAATAAAAATAATCTACCTTCTTGCTCTGCTCTTGATACTGGAACTTTCTTCTGTGCCAGAAGAGGACCAAAGGCGGCTGCTTCTTCAACCTTGGGAACTAAGAAAATAACTAGTCAAGTGCCAAATCATAGGAGGAGCAGAAAATGGAACTTTATTCCTCTATACCAGCTGCCATCGTTATGTAAATAACACAATGTATGTGTTTTCCACCACCAAACTCACATCTCTAACTCCAGTTAGACACTAACTCTGAACTTTAAAACTCTGCAAAAATTGCTATTTTCCACATCAATGTCTATTTTAATCTGCAGGCAATGGAGTTGTGAGATCCACAAGATCAAAAAACTTTGAATATGATCTTTCTTTGGCATGGTGATCTGCTTTCTTGCTACAAAATTTCAACTAGTGATTGAAGCATATGAACTCTAGGCAAAGACAGTAACACGGTGGCTTGGCAGCAGTTTGTGAACAGCCACCACAAAAAAAATGGATAATGTCAGAGACTTTATAAAAGCCATAAACCTTGGGGGATCAGAGGCCCTTTAGTGCAGAAGTCTGTGTTCACATCAGTGGTATCTGTGATGCTGTAACAGAAGCTCTAAAAAATGTGTTTTTCTGAAGCCTTACCAGTTTCCTAAGGCACATGTTCCCCTGCAACCCTGTTTAGCTCTGCAGTCTGTTGGAATGGAAAGGTGTAGTGATTGCCCTGCCTCTTCCTTGCCCTCCTTGCAGCAGTACATAAGTACAGCCTGATGTCTTGATAGTCTGAGCTGGTGATAAGCCATGAACAACTTCTTTTATAAAAAAAGACTGACTTGCCTTATGCCATCCTGGAAGAGCTGGTACAGAGGCATAGTCCATGTTAGCTGCATTCTCTAAGATGTTGGCTAATAGGAAGTAGTTACTCAAGAAGTGATATTTTTCACCAGCAGCCTGAGAGACCAAGGCAAAACCTCTTCTGTCTAATGAGCTACAAAGATAGAGGAGTCTTGCAAACCCGTATATTCAGCTGACTGTCAGCTTGGGACCTCAGTATTTTTAAAGTTCTGTGATTAAGCTCCTTCTTTTGCACTCTTTCTAAGTGATAAATAGAGAGAGATTTAGTGTTACTCACTAAAAAAATAGCCTCAATTTCTCTGTGTGGAGCCTGTGTAACTGCCTACTCACATATGAGATGATCAAAAAACCTGCTTTCACTGGCAGAGGATTCTATTCTTTGCAAATACATATGCATATGATACATACATACATACATATGAAGAAAAGCTTAAATGCCCTGTTTTGCTGGGGTGGTGGTGGTGAATCCTTTGAATATTGCTTACAAAAGGTGTTAGTGGAAAACCTGACACTTTTCAGCTGTGCCACATGGTCAACATGACTAAGAAAACCTCAGGCTTCCTCAACTGCTAGATGATAGGAGCTATGAAAATGGAAATTATTTCTCCCTACTTAGTATTATATCATTCATGCTATTATAAGCTGCAAAGGCCAAATATTTTAAAACCCATTACTTTCACATGCATGCACATTTGAACAGGGAGCAGTTTGTTTCAGTGAGCTCTTCTTAGTGAGGGCTTTTCACTGAAATTCTCTGGCTTAGTCATAAGCATGTACTCAATTTTAAGAATGTGCTTACAACCCACTGCACTCTAGAGCCTCCTAGTACCATAAAGACTATGCCACCTTCTTACCCTTTCTTTTCCTGCAAAATTGTCAAAAATTGTTCTGTGTGTACGCCAAAGAACACACACACCAACAAAGAGGCCCTGGAGGCAGTTACAGAGGTGCTGAGTGGAAGGAGGAGACTCCTGCAGTGTTAAAAACTTTCTGATGGATTGCTAGGAGCTTGTCTTCTGTCATTGCCCTTGCAGCATTCCCCTCATCCAGACCATTGCTTAAACCACCTGGATAATATTCTTACTTAAGGCAAGGATTAATATATCTCTCTCCATATTAATATATGTCTACATATACACATTTAGGAACCAGATGAAAGATTAGGTGTTAAGTTCACTGTCATACCATACACTTGGCCCTGTATTTAGTGAAAGAGGCTCAGGCTGTGAAAACTCTTGTCAAAATGAGGAAAGCTATTAGAACATGAAAAGTTCTGGAAAGAGCAAAGCAATTTAATGCAAGACAACAGCTGCTGGAATTATTTATTTACGGAGTTACTGAATTACACTTGAATTCACTTGAGAGATATACATGCAGGTGTAGCTGTGTGCTACAAATGCTTCAAGTGAAGAATTGCCATGCACATAAAAAATAAAAAGAGGAAAACTTTGTATCCATATCTGTTTTTGTTTTCAGTGTCAGGCATTATGCTCAGGTTCTCCACCTACTGGAAGATGTCACCAGTGTGTTATGAGAAACTGTAAGCTTCAGATGTACAGGAGGATGTAAAAGAGAGAGAAAAAGCTCCATGTGGTCCCTAATACAAGTGTGATTTAGATAACTGCAATTATGTGAGAATCATTTCCTCCCTACAGAATAGATTGTAATGTCTGCAGTAAAAAGGTCAATGTTATGCTTTTCATGAGTTCAAAAATGCATGCATGGGGTGAGACCAGTGTATTCAGTCTGGGCATTTATGCAAATATGCATAAATTTTAAGTGCATAAATCCTATCCTCCTAAAGAGTCTAAGCTCTTTACAATCAATGAAGAGAGAACAAGTGCCTCAGAAACACTGAGAAGGCAGTCTAGTGCAGCACAGCTAGGCGCTGCCTCTCTGCCTTGACTGAATCTGGAATGTCAACTTCTTGCAGAGTCTACTACCCACTTTAGTCAGACCAGGTGTACATCTTTCTCAATGGACTGCCTAGGACTAATAAATTGGACCAAGTGCCTGTATTCATATTTACTCTGAACCTAAACACCTGCTGGTCTTGTGAAGACAGTCAGCTATAAAGAACTCTTGCCCATGAATGAGGACACCAGCATCCTAGAGAAAAAAGAATAATGACAGCAGATGGAAATGGACTCCCGTCTGGCTGGGACAAAAATAAAGGTTTTCAAGAAGGCCCACTTCTTGAAATATACCTACATTTTACGCTGGACCATTATTGGGCATAACCGGAATCCAAAGTTCACCCCCTCCTAAGTACTAGGCAGGAATCAGGCTTCCTCTTGTCAGCTCTTTAGCTGTCCAATGATGCTTGCAGAAATGCACACCTTCCTAAAGAGACTTGGTCTTATAATCTGTAAAAACACATTCACACCAGCAAAAGCTCATGAAGTCCCAGTTTACGCATACCAGATTCTATCCATTCTTTCTGTACTGCCAACATCCAGCCATCTATGTATCAGCAGCACTAGCTATTATATAATCTCCAATTATATCTAGTACCACACATTCTGAAATGTTGATGTCATCATGATACTCTTCTGAGATAAGATGGGTTTATCTTATGAACAGGAATTAACGGCAGAGAGAACTAAGGCCCATATCTTCAGAGGTACTTATGTAACTAACTCCCACCAATTTCCATAGGATTTGTGTCTCTAAATGTCTGTGAGTAGCTGGGCATAAGTAAATTGGTGACATTCTGCTCCCAAGAACAGTCAGGATTGTTACTCTATTAGGTTCTTACATCTGCAAGAAATTCAGTGCTGTTACCTGTGACACATATCTGAGTATTGCCCCTGTTATCAGTGTGAGACTCTCTTTGAGCCATGTTAGGTCCAGCTTGTTAATTGTATTATATATCAGGAACTGCACTAAGAAAAGCAACTGTCTGCAAAAGTGAACAGCCTCAACCAGCTCTGTTTGAAACTATCCTGAGAAACTTATAGGAAACAGCCGAACTCATAAAACAACTCTGAAACAACTGAATATGACTGCAATCATGGAAACATCTCTTTGCAATAGTTTCAGAAAAAGAGAAAGCAGTACTGAAAGGAAGGATAGAGACATTCTTCTAGCATAAATGTGCCTACCAGAGTACCATGAAGGGGATTTAGAAACTGAATATGCAGTTAAAAGGAGTTCAGAAATCCACTTTAAAAATGACAGGCTTCCAGGGAGAGTGGCACATAATAAAATAGATGAGGTTTGAGAGCCATCTCCTAACTGTTTGCTGAGTCAGGGGAACTTTAGGTAGCTAAGTAAGGAAAGGTGACAGGCTGACATGAAGTGATACAGCAAAAGAAATAGTTCACTTCAATCACATCCTTCTGTCCAATGCACAGCAGGGCCTCCTAGAAGTGCAAGCAGACGCTAGTTCACTGTTTGTGAAGCAGGTTTGTTAGTCAGACAAGGGGCAATGAGATGACAAAGCAGTAAGTCTTCAGAACTGCATCTGGAAAAGCTGGGACTAAGTTGTAATACTTACGTGCAAAGTAAAAAAAACAAACCCCAAACCCAACAACCAGAAGCTCAATAGAATAGCTCTGTGGAACAGTGTTTTATGGCACACTCTTCAGAAATAGTGCAAAAGCACAGGCAACTAACTGTGGCGCTAAATGAGCTTACCGAAAACACTTGATGGATTTTCCTTTATGTGCACTCAGTTTCACCTTTCTGCTTTGCAAACTACTGTATATAAAATGAATTATAATGCATTTTATACTTATGGAAATGACATTTTTTTCTGAAAAATATGGTTTTGTTTATAGCTTGAAAGTAATTTTCTGTTTGTCTCCAGTAATGCATGTGCTATCCTTAAATCTTTAATCTCTTCTTTTTCCTGTTAGTGAGACTATATTTCTCATAAATCATCTGCAGCATCACAGTGACCCCTTGCTGAGACAGCCATAGTAGAAGAACAGATATATAGCAGAATATAAGCAGCCATATATTTAAGGGAACTAGTTATAGGGAATGTAGTATATTTTTCTTTTTGTTTCTTGTTATGGCTATTTGATTTTCCAGTTCCCTGGAGAATGCATAAGCCTATTTTTTAGCCAACTGTAAAAACTGTCTAGGCAGTCTAGTTAGTCTAAATGTAAAAATAACACACAAAATCTGTGAAAAGTAACTCACTGTTAGTAATTCTAACACATACAATTCTAAAGTGTCTAAAACTGCAGCATGGGGGAACTCTCACAAAATGGTACTAATTGCCTACTTGACACTACTCTCTGATGGTTAAAGCTCCTAAGAAACCCAGAAAACCTAGTGAGTGCTGTTTATATTTTAGAGAGCTTTCCCTAAAAAGCATTCTAGCAGTAAAAAATCAAGCAGAATGTAAAAGGTAGTAAAATGAAGACTAACTTCATATATATATAAAGCAGTCAAGAGTTGCATATATAGTATATCACTATGTCAAACTGAAAGGAATACCCTCCATCTCTGCTGCCACATCCTCTTCTGAAATAATGACATTTGCCAGCTATCTGACTTCTTTTATGAGCCTTTTATCTACAGTTGTGGACTCTCTGAGCATTATTTGCTCATGCATTGGTCATGCATTATCAGAAAATAGTAAGATTAACAGCAAAGATCCTTATTAACTGAGAGAGTTGTCTTGTTCACAATTAACAGCCTAGAAACCATAAGGGAAGCTATCTACCTTTAATATTGCCAAATAAACAAGGAAACCAAAGCCTCCTTATCATTCTTATGATAAGATGCCAGATGAAGGAGTTCTGTAATTAACATGGCCGGCTAGATTATATTCCTGTTGTGTTTTAATCACAAGATAAGTTCCATAAACTGATACAGAAAGTACAGAATACGACATTGAGTTGTAGTTGGCAATTTACCCACAAAAAAAAAGTTAGAGCAACTTTGCTTACACTAAAAATCAAGCACTGAAAAGTCAGAAAATGACAGAAGTCAGGTTGGGCAATATCCATTTGCTTCTAGCTTGAGCATAGGATAGGTGGAGTCATTGCTTACATAATTAAGCACTTTGGTGCACCCGTCCTTGTCTTCTTCAGTATATAGAATGGACAATTGTCACGGAGTTAGCAGTTTTTCAGTGTTTTTTTCTTTCTCATTATTTTGTATATAGGTGCTTGTGCTCTTTACTGTGCACAACTAAAATCCTGTGCTGAAGGCAAAAACTTGTACAGCCCACATCATGGACCTTTGTGTTGTATTTTTTTAAAAACTGAGTAGTAAAGTTGTTATGAAGGTCCTGTATTTTGATACTTGGCCTATCTTAATAATTTCAATCTCCATATTTTTTTTTCCCTCCACTACTTCTCCACTGCTCCCTTTATATTTCTTACAAAGCCATAAAGTAGTGCATCAACTTTAGGACACTAACTAGGATCTCTGAAAACTGTGGCCTGTCAATTTTCATAATTAACCCCTCCTCCTGAAAAAGGCAAATGCAATGGGAATACTCAGGCAGATTATATGGAGGAACTTATGTGGTTTTGTAAAGGAATCACTGATGAATAAACAGTAGCAGTGGAGGAAATAACAAAGATGAAATGGCTTAAGTGTATGTAGATGGATACTAAAAAATTTTCATTTCCTGCAACTAAAAATTTGTATTTGTTGATTGACAAGCATAGTCAGGTCTTCTTGTGGTATCTTGGCTAAGTTTCTCCAAAGCATTTATGTTGTTTTGAAATTAAGAGTCACTTTCAAAAGTGCCATTTTCTTGGATTTTAAAGGTTTTTTAGTCATCTGATTCCCTGAAAAGTGGATCTCTAGGCATTTAGCAGATGTCAAAGAGTACATTCACAATTATGAAGTTAAGACCTTCCATCTGTTCATGATTGCCCCCATGCCTCATGCATGGTAACCAACTGTTTCTACTTTTGTTTACTGCAAACTGTAGCAGGTTCATTTCAACCAGCAAAGTACATAGCTTAAGATAACCTCTTTTAATTTGCATTCAGACTGAAGAGGAGTGTCACTGTGTCTAAACCAAAGATGTAGAAATGGCTGGCTGAAGACCTGTAACAAACAATCCAGGGTAGAAATTTCTTAAACTGGCAAACCTGTTTCACAAGCAAATGCTGAACTAACTTTCATTGATTCTTAGGCTCAAATGAAAAAGTTACTCTTCATCTATAAGAGCTATCTCCCATGATGTTTAGAATGTTATTTTTTTATTTCTTTTGACTGATTATTTTAAAGTTACATCTTGAGTGCTGCTTGACACATTACGTAGGCAAACATCCTGATCTTTATTTATACACACACATATATAAGTATGAATCTGAACAGAATACCACTTCGAAATTTGTCCTCAACATACACTGCTACTGTTTTTCCATTGTAACTACAAATGGACTTTTGCCTCTATCTGTGTATTTTGTATAGTGAGGAAACCCTTGCATAGAATACAAACTGGGATTTAACTTGCACCAAAAATATAAGCAGATAATGATCAAAAATATACATTTAAATAGAAGCAAAAGTTAGACCTATAACACCTACAGTTACTTTAGAATCAGGAGATGATCAGTCCTGCTTGCACTAAAATGAACTGGAGCCTTGCTCCTGAAGCAGAAGTAAGAATTAAAAGAAAAAATAAGACTGCAGCCCATCAAGACATTTGAGTATGTGCTTAACCAGTCCCCCCAAAACGCTTAAAGCATACATAAGAATTTTGCTGCCTTGAATACTGTTCAAGAATGTCATACTACAGTTTTTTAATAATAGAAGTCTTAAATATCTATTTTTAGGTGTTTATATAATTAAAAGTTCATTGTTACGAGTTATAAACAGAAGATTTTTTTTTCAAAAACATTATGCATTGGCTTTACTTCTTTCACTGAAGCCTCACTGGTAAGATTCTCTCTAGCTTAAGTAGGAGCAGAGCTGAGTCAATGCTCAGTGCTTGGCATGATCTCTGCTTTCTCGTCCAGTCCAAATATATTCATTCTACAAACTACTGTGTTCACTGGGAAGGAGCAGCGTGCACTTCATCTCTTTATGGCAAGTGAGAAATGGTCAGATTAGTGCAATGTGCAGCAAATGCAGGCTGCAACAGAAGATTTCCACTCCAGAATTGTACAAGTATGAGTTGTGATTTTATGATCAATGAAAAACAAGAGTATGAATGTGTACTGAATATACTAGGCATGGAATTCATTTAACCAAATGTAGACATCTGTATCTAAAGTCACCCTAGTCATCCTAGCTTTTCTAATCAAGAGAAAATTTTGATTCGTCTCATTCTCAAGTATATATTTGAAATAGGTCAGACTAAATCACCAGAAGTGTCTGTTTCTCTCCATTGACTATAAAAGGAGCTTAAGTGACTATCTTGGATGTCTACACATTATCTAAACTTAGGATCTTACTCTTGTAGCTTCTTAAAGATTGCTGTTGTGTGGTCTCTCTCCCATGAAGCCCATAATAGTATCTGGCTAATTTTTGGCATTATAAGAGCATATTTTTCAGAAAGTTTCTTCTGTGTTGACATATACAATCTTTAAGCTACATGTATATGTGTGGAAAAAAAAAAGGTTGTGTAAATCTACCAGCTGTAAGTTTAAGCTAATTGCATACTCCAAAGGATCATTCAGTAACATTAAAAATAAGTGATTTTAAAGCCCAAAGTTCAAGCAAATTAAAGTGCTTGAATCAAGACTGGATTTTGTTATAATAACAAGGATCAAGTATGTCATATGGAAATTTAAAAGGAAATAAAGTTAATACAGGCAACCCATCCTGGAAGAAAAATGGCACAATGCCTGAAGTCTTATACATAGTAGGGATCAAACCAGAAAGCCATAAATAATACAAAGCTTACATATGCAATAAAATTCCAGTTTGGGCTTTATTACATAGTAGTATCCCTATATACAGAAGCACATCAATATTCTGCCAGTATCCCCTAGCAAAATAAAATCTCTCTGAAATGTTCAGTGTATAAATCCCATACATTATTAATATAAAATTCCAGCCAACTGTGACTGGAACAAAGAGAATATAGACAAAAATACAGATAAAACACAGTGCCTTAATATTTTCACAGAAATAATAGTCACATTCACTGCTCTCAGGTGTGGAGGCAATTTTGTATAGATCTATAACCATAAATAGTCTCTGCCTACCCAGGCATATGGTATTCAAATGCTGTGGTTTGGCTGAGAAAGTCCTTGCAAATGGACTTCCACAAACATCATGACAAAAGTGGTTTGTATATTATTTTGATCTGGATTTCCCTATGGACAAATGATTTTCCCTGCGTACCCTCACTCAAACTGAAATGTTAGAAACAAATCCATTCCAAATAGTGTGGCAGAGAATATTTCAGCAGAAAGGGTATGTGATCTACCCTTGGCAATTGCATCAGGTCACATAACCCAATACAAGGGAGCATGTATCCCCCATGTCACTAGGCACAGAGAGCAGAGCCCTCTGTCCTTTAACCAAAAAATGGTGACCATACCCAGAGTATACTATTTCTGGTACTTTCCAAGCAGGTTACAGAAGAAGCCTGTTTAGATGTCAGAGCTACTTTCCTCAGTCCATCAAGACATCCACCACAGAAAGGCAGAAAGGGCTAGGAGAATTGACTTGAAAGATTTTTTTTTTTTTCCCAACAGGCTGCCTTGCATAACAATTGAGCAAGTAGAAAAATCCACAGTCCTTTATGGCACCAAATTTGGGGGGAAAAATCTATTTTTAAATGGAATAACACTAATAATATTAGTTACTAATATTTAATTACTTAGCTGTTAGTAACTATTAATACTACCAAGTAGTACTATGCCCCTAAAATACTAGCCCAATGATATTCTTCTTGCAGTTCTGTTTGGAAGGAAAAAGACTTGACTTTACACAAATCAGAACAATGGGAAAGCACACTCTTGCTGAGGGTAGATATTCCTTCAGATTCCACTAGTGTTTTACAATTAATCAGTCAATCTTTTTGAACTCTTCCCAGCGTAACCACGTTTAGTTGAATTTATCTGGTGGTACCAGTGCAAGTCAATTCATATCATTGTCTTTGCATGCAGAAGCTCCCCATCAATTTGCCTTCATGGAGAAGCTTAAGAACATACGCTTAAGAAATGTCACCACATATATTGCAACTGCCTTTCACTTTCTCCGTACTTCCTGCAAAATTATAGTCGGCTTTATATTAGTTAACATGACTGGGCTAAGTTATGTTTGTCTTTAGGATAGTACTTCAGTGGAAACATGTGTGAAACAGAATTTTCTAATAGTAAAAGCATGAGACTGGCCATCAGAAAACATGGATTTTATTGCTTCACGTGAGAGAACGAAGGCAAGCCTCTTAATACATTTGTCTGAGACTCCCAAATGTATTTGGCAGGATCAGCATGGTAAAGCTGAACTCTGAGGGTAGCTTGCCATGCAATGGAAACTTCAGCTACAATTCGGCTTCAGCTCCTGCCCCTGCTATCTTAGGTAAATGATTAACAAAGAGATCCTTAGAAGCTGGATGGAAAGCTGCCTGAGTTTGATAGGAGTGAAAGGCTGAGCAAAGAGGGACTGGCTTAGGTAATGAATATGGTGTGACTGGCCAGAGGGATAGTGGCTTCCTGTGCACAGGAATCTCAACTTTGGAATCCCAGCACCATTAGCTAGAAATTCTTCACAAAAAGCAGAGATTGTTAGAATATAGCCTTGAGGTTAGGACATTCACTGGAGAAGGTGAGGTGGGCTGAAGTCCCTGCTCTGTGTACAGATTTTGAATATGGAAGTCTTCTGCATGCCAGATGAACTTCCTAATTTTTCAGATGGAACCATGAACATAGTTCCTCTGGCTGTATTTTGTTTGTTTGTTTGTTTGTTTTCTCTCTTTTTTCCTGAGTATCTTGCTGTTCTGTTTGGTGTTGGTCTTTATGCATCCAATTGCCTCCTACCTTGGACAGTCATAAAGTCTGAGGAAGGCTCTGATAATAATCAGGTCCTAATATGAGAGAAAGAGCTATCATGCCCTCATTTACTTTGCTAATCCCACCCTACGCATTTCTTCTTGTGCAAAGAAGGGCTTGAAGCAGCAAGTCAGTTCTGAGTATTTTCAGCATTTGGTCTGGTTAAAAGCTAACATGCAGAAACATATTTTTGCATATGGCTAAGTGGTAGCTGTTTTGATACTTTGGAAATTTCACTGATTCCTGAAACGTGAGCTTGTATGTTTACAGCACCAGAGAGGCATCTAAGTGTCTTTCAGGATGCTGGTCTAGGCACACTGGATACCACTACTTTCTAAACTATTTTGAAATGACAGCATAGAACAAATTATAGAATCATGTAGGTTGGAAGGGACACCTGGAGGTCACCTAGTCTGACCTTCCAATCAGGAGCTTGCACAGAGCCCTGCTTGGTCAAATTTTGAATATCTCTGAGGATGGATATTTCACAACCTCTCTGGACACCTGTACCAATTTTTGACCACCTTCATAGTAAAATTATTTTCTCCTTATATCTAATCAGAATTTTCTTTGTTCCAACTTGACCTTGGTGAATCATTTCTGGACTCACACTAGCATGTCAATGTTTTTCTAGTAATGGGGAGCCCAGACTGGACACAGCACTCCAGATGTGGTTTCACAAGTGCCAAATAGAAGGGAAGAATCACTTCTCTTTACTTGCTGGCTACCGTCTTGCTAATGCAGCCCAGGATGCGGTTGGCCTTCCTGTCTGCAAGAGCACACTGTTGGCTCATGTTCAACTTGTTATCTAACAAGATCACTGTGTCTTTATCTGCAAAGCTGCTTTCTGGCCAGTTGTCCCAAGCCAGTACTGTTGCATGGGGTTTTTCTACCCTTTTGCATTTCCTTTTGTTGAACTTCATGAGGTTCCTCTCAGCCAATTTCTACAGCCTGTCCAGGCCTTCTTAATAGCAGACCTGGCCTCTAGTGTATAGATCACTCTCCCCAGTCTGATATTGTTAGCAAAACTGAAATATGCCACAGGCACTTACTGTTGTTAATATCTGCAGGAAGGGAGGAGGCCTGTGAACAAACTCCTGACTTCAGACTGAGTATCAGTTCTCTAGCATAATTCTGCGCAGCAATATTAGGCTATATCTGCAGTCTGAACTGAAACAAATGCCAAATACCAAATGTCCAAACACCACAGAACATTGAAAGAAAGCAATTTTAGGAGAAGAGTGCCATAGGCAAGGAAGCTTGTATTCTCAAATGTATATAGGTGAATAACCACATTTATTCTTGCCTTTCTTACAGCAGCAATATAATAGACCTTCTGTTCCGGCAGCCTTTAAAATGACCTTTCCTTTAAAAAAAAATATGTGCATGTGTCTTTTTGAATGAAATAGCAACAATTCAAATGCTAATTTAAAATTCATTTATTCATTAATATTATTATGAAACATGGTGCATAATTTTAATCACCATGGGATAAGAGAAAGGAAAGAGAAAGTATCAGGGATAAACTGTTAGCAGAGTGCATTTTTCACATTATCTATGTTTTAGCCACCTCCTTGAAGAATGTTTGACTGAGCCAGATGTATTAAAATATAATTAAAATACATTTGAACACTTTAAACAACAAGGCAAGAAATTGTATATCTTAAAAGATCTTTGTGATTCATGACTGATTATTTTTTCTGATAGGAGTGACATGAACAGAAGCAGGAGTGTCTATTTTAAATGGTCTATATTATTTGAAACGCAAGGACACCAAAGTCTATGTTTTCCTTCTGAACAGTATGCACTGTTTAGGATGATGAATATGCCTGTCATGATTCAAAGCTAATTCCTGTCTTACTCGTAAGAAAACAGCAAAATAACCTGTTTCCTTGGGGCTTCTCTGAAGAAAATGGGGAAAAGCTACACACTATGTCTACACTGCCCTGAAAAAACAGCCTCCAGAGCAGCTGTCAGGATGTCACACTCCATCTCTGTTCACATGACTACAGACAGATGCCCCTAAAAGCCAGATTCTGTATCTTTAATCTCAGTGGTAGGTATGTTAGGTTTCTTTTCCTTTTCTACAAGAAAATTCTGGTAAGATGGCTATAATATTTTGTGACTATTTTGTTAGTGTGTATAGGTAGATTTACAATAAAACCCATATAAAAAGTGATGAAGAAACTTACAAAAGACATCTCCTCTAAGGCTTTGCTCGTGGTCAATCTGATTCTCAACATCTTCCTTCTCCTCCTCTTCTGTCTCCTCTGTCTCTTCTTCTTTTGTAACTTCAGTCTCTTCCTCAGCATAGCTCCCACCAAGATAAATACCACCTTCATAGTCAAATGACTGCAAGTGGGTCTTAGAAACTGGTGTCACAGCTGGTTCTGGGATCACATTCTTGATTGCTTCGTGTTTTTTCAGACTATTTTTATGTGCAAGAAGTTTCTTAATTGTGTCCTTAACTGCTCCAGGAATTCTTGGAATTTCCTTCACTGACTTCTCGGGGATAACTAGAATCAACAAGAAAATATTAAATATTCATCTAAAGAATCATTCAGTAATCATAACATTTATAAATGGCACCATACAGTCCTTTAGAATCTCCAGACACCTATTGAGCCAAATTATCTACTGTTAGATGCAAGTTCAGCTCTGCACAGAACTGAATCTACATGCAGTAGCTAGGTGCTTAGCAATATCGTATATACAACCTTCTGCTGTAGTAAAAAGGCAAAAGCAGTCCTCTGTAATAACCTGACCTGGCCTCCTGTGTAACACAGGTCAAACAGCCATTTATATTAATTATTTTTTACACTTGAGCTTGAAAAAGTTTTTTGCCTTTTTCAACTTATCAGACATTATGAAAAATTTTGTCATTACAGGATAGTAAAACACAGGAGTGAGCCACTTTTACACTCTTTGAAATACATCACTATAAGTTTTTAAAAACCATTAGATTAACATCTGTCATGAATATGCTGGATTAGATATGCTTCAGAGAAAAAGAACAGACTAGCTGATATCATTTAGTCCCTTTCAGATGTACTTTTCTGTTATCCAACAAAGAACGCTGGCCGTTTGTGCTTATGGCCAAGTCATAACTGAGGGTTAAACCTGGGCCTGCTTATGATCAGCTCATTCAAGATGGGTGTATAGTACAAAGCAAATTGAAATGAGAAACCACAGAGGTATTGCAGCTGCTGCTTCTTACATCTGACCAAAAATTGAGGAATATCACTGTCCCAGAACTAGCTCTGACAGTGTGACAAATATGCAAGTTTTAGGGAAGACTTAAAGTGTGACCAGTTCTGCTTTATAAGATGATCTTTTTCCATCACAGAGTTTCCACTAGAGTTAATAAAGTCCCTATCTGTCATAACATCAGAGCTATTGAGGAAGACAGTGTCCTTGGGGTTTAGAGTCTATGCAGAAGACAATGAGGCTTTGAAATCAACTCAGGATTTCATGACTGCTATGGCAGACAAGTCAATGTGGTGTGTTTCTTTTCATATAAATAAAGAGGAGCAGAAGAAAAAAAAATCAATTAATACCAGCTAATAAAATAGAAATGTAATCCAAGAAGAAGAGGGGAAAGCTCCCTGAATTTTATTCACCCTTGGATAATATAATCTTATCAGTGTGAATTAGTCACATTTTATTTAAGGCAAATGCAACTACATTTTCTATTCAGTATCCCAGGGCCAAAACCAGACTCTCTTGGTTTGCTTACTGGGGCATTCAGATTTTCTGAGGCTGAAGTTGCAGGTATAAAGTAGATGGATATTAATTAAAAAAAAAAAACAAAATTGAGGATTTTTTCTTTTCCTTTGCATAAAACTTGTGCCTAGCTTGCCACATGCCTGCAAGTAAACTCTTTACTAATACTCTACTAAGCAAGCTTTTCCTCTAGGATATTATGAAGGATGTGCTGTATAATTTAGCTGCTGTGGTTTTCTGAGCCTAAACTCAGAATGCAGCAATAAAAACTAACAAGAAAACTTCATTCCAAATTTCTTCCTGACAATCAGTAACATGAAACTTCAGGTTTTTAATGAAGAGGCTATGGAGGTTTTCAAGCCAAGACTGATTGCCTAGCAAACCAGAACATCTGCTTTTAGTTTCTGCTTCAGTCTTCCTCATGAAATGAATAACCTTTCTGCTGTCAGAAAACCAATCTCCTTGTATGTGCAAAACCAAGCAGTGTAGAAAATCAGCTGACAGGAATGACAAAAATAGGTCAATGAAAGCATACAGTCTGCATGTGCCTGCAGACTTCAGTTTGCTGCTGCAGTATGAAAATCTGAATGTTTATGTTTTATGTGATGGACAAAGAGGGACAAGGCATCAGGCAGATTTTAGGAGATATCACCAGTATCCTTCTAATCTGCATTAGTTTTAGAGTAGCCTGAGGTGTGAATTGAAGGCTTTTTATCCATAAATTGCAGTAGGAATTGTTCAATCTATAGGACAGACCACCTTAAACTCACTGTTCTGTAGAACCCACTGCCTGGGGACTTGTGCGAATGACAGTCTGGGATGCTATGGCTGAGACGGTGATTTTTCAGGACCCTTTCCGCCAGTACATAAAGGTGTTGCTCACAAACATTCATACATTTATCGATCCATATGATTGCATAAAGAATTTTAGAAAATTAAATAAAGTCCATTTCATCGAAGCCCTTCTATACACACCTTCTGTCTAGAAGCATACAGATTAAGGCCTCCTGTTCTTACAGAGTTTGTATTTACAACCCTCATATGAAAATGTTCCAGCTATCAAAGGTATTTTAATTCTTTGATTCAGGGAGAATTAAAGCAAGAGGTGGATAAACAAAGGCAAGTGGTGGCTGAAGACTCGGAGAAAATCTTTCCTGTCATCAGTTTCAGTGCAGGATTACCAGACCACAAAAATGGCTTGGTATAGGATGTCTAATGACTGAGTTGTGACAGTCGAGTTCGAAAAAGTACATAGAGAACAGATGCCAACCTCTTGTCTCTATGCTATATTGTGTAAAGAGGTATACTCGGAGGATGACAGAAGAGGGACAGCCAGTATTCTGTTTTCCTCCCATGTGCCACACGACCACAGCTTGCACTGGCTGGGGCTCTAAACTTAAGAGGACTGCAGTAGGAGATAGCTTACTCTGCACTCTAACAGTCACTGCATTGCTTCCACCTTGACACCTAGCAATATATTTAAAAATCTGGTCAGAGACAAGCCAAGGAGCCTGGTTTACAAAATACATTTGTAGCTTCTGTATATAAGTTAGTGAGGGAAAGAGGGATATATATGTTTCTCTAGACAAGCATTTACTATGGTTACAGCAGTCTGTTGATCTGAGTAAAGATGAAATCAGCAGGACCCAGTTTGAGAAATTATTCTAAAAAGCTACAGACTTCGTAATGAAGGATGCCAATTTCAGAGAGTCATAAGAGATTCAGCGAGTTTGAATAGTTTAATGTACAGATTCTAGAGACAGGCTATTATTCTCTTTTAAGCATTATGGAATATCATCTAGCAATATATATACATTGTTGCATTTCTGAAGTTCTTACCATCTCATTTAGGGAAGAATGCCTAAAGAAATCAGGGCAAGTCCCTGACAATGGACTGTGCTTAATGTAAGACTAAAACAAGCAGCAGTATGTACAGTAGGAAAAGTGAGATGACAAAAACCTAAGTGTTATTCATTAAAGGACAACAGCAATATTTGGCTCCATATTGAACTGAAGCATAAGAACATTACCACTGATATGACCAGAATGGCTTTTTAAGCTTTGAAATTGTATGATGTCGACCCAAACTTTTCTCAGGACTGGCAAGTTAACAGGACAGCAAAACCACATACTGGTTAATCTATGAGCAAAAAGAAGCCTACGTAATATAAGAGGGACAAAGAGAGTTGCCATGACTTTGTATTGCCATTTAGATATTCAGCAAATCATAATGAAGAATAATCTGCATCTCCAGATGGGCAATAAAAAGAAAGGACCATTGCTGAGCTCTTATCATAATATTCTTTAGAGTGATACTTGAAGGCTAAAAGTTTTAAGTTAGTACTAGTTTTTCATGTTACTTTGTAAATTCCTAAAAAAAATGTGAATTAAGAGGAGGTTCATTTTTCCTCCATGGAATCTTAATTGCTTACGTAAGCCTGTGGGACCTTATTCTTAAATAAAGGCTGGAATGCGCATAAAAGTATGTAGTGAAGGAAATGTGTTTTTTCAATGAACAATAGGAAATCAGGAAACACATGAACCTGAGAAAAGCAACAGATTATAGCAAGATAGAAGCCAGATGTGGAAAAAGCTAGGACCCTTTTAGGGAGCATTTGAAAGGTCACACGTCTATAGGTTCTCAAACAAAATGTGTTAGAGGCAGTTCAGAAACACTCTCCAGTATGTCATGCATATCTGAGTGCTGAATGGCAAAAGGGTGCCTGAGCACCCCCAGCTCATATTCATACCAGCAGCACTGTCTGCAGCCTGATCGTTCAGCAGCTTTCTGCTAAGTTAATATATAGACATACAAATTAAATAAACAACTTCCCCCACTTTCTGTACAAACCTAGATTTTACATTACCTCTCTTGTTAAATTATTTGGCAGTATGGGGAGATTTAGCCACAGAAGTCTCATTATAAACAATGTGCTTATTCCTTTTGTAATAATACTCTGAAAATTAAACTATATATTGAGGGTTTTTTTTCATTTGTTATGAAAAGCTAATTCTGCTGCCACAGTAACCCATTTGAAATATTCTTTAGAAAATTGCTATGAAGACACTAATGGATCCTCTTCCCAACCCATGGGAATAATCATATGTAGTACTGAGGGTGTATTTGAAAAGCTCTTATTTTATCTGCCGCACCGCCCCAGGCACATCTGTTGGGAGCAGGAATGGACTGCAGCGCTTGCACCCACTGACACCAAAAGAAATGTTGTCAAGCCTCAAACTCCCAAATTCACAGGCTGGCATCCTCATCCTGTTAAAGGCAATAGCAAAAACTTCCTGTGACTTCAATAAAGCCAAAGTTTTTCCACAACTGCTTTATGACATGGAGAACACTTAGCACTGCAGTGTCGATTGGGACACCTGACTGGTATTTCTGTCAATGTTTGAACAAACATTTTCTCTGACAGCAAAGCTTATGTCCTGCCTCCATCAGTTATACTGATCCAACTTTTTCTAGGGATATAGTATAAATCAACCACTGAAATATTGTGTGTTATAAGAACCTCCTACTCTTCCCCAAAGAAAGGAAGTGTATGTGTGGGAATTGCCACTGGAGAAACCAGTCTCTTTTTAACACCACGGCTTCTCAGGTTTTACCTACCACTGACTTTGTATTTTTTCCCCCTCTATTGCTGTATTCACCTTTCTAGTTAGATCCTTGCTTTTTTACTTTATGCCTATGGCTCTGATTTCTCTCATTACAGTGCATTATTTTTCTATCCTTGCTTGCATTGAATCTCTTCTCCATTTAGTCTTCTACTAATTTTATAAATGCACAGCTTATTTCTCTTTTAAAGAGCTAATGGACTTCAGTAATTAGAAATATGACATGAGAAAGTATGCAGAGAGAGAAAAAACAACTTAATAGAAGATTTCTATCTTCTTGCTGATGTTCCTATCACCAACATTGATTTTTGTATAGGGGTAGACATTGAAAAATGTGCCACACCATCTCCACAAGCTAAAATATTTCCTTTGTTCATATTTAAGGAAGTATTTCTGCTGAACTGTTTCTGCTTGAGGAAAGAATGTCATTTGAACACTCATATCAAGATGTGTCATGTTGGTTTGCTTTGATATTCCTCCAGGCCTCAAGCCGCACTGCATGTCTTCCATCATAGTAAACTGCAGTGATACATCACAAGAGATGTGCAAGGAAACTGAACACTAAATCTGAGCATGAGAAACCTTCCCAATAGCTCTGATGAGGCAATCTGTTTCCAAATCAAACTCATGAATATGAGACAGGTTTTTATGTGTTTAGATCTTCTGATTAAAGGTCAGTATTTTTTATTGGAAGCAGAAACTTAACAAAAGTTTAACTTGGAATAAATCTGGTTTTTGTTTTTTGGTTTTTTTTTAATTTTCCAACATATAGTTTTAGCCTTGCTTATGTACCGAGTTGTTTTGGCTTTGGGTTTAAAATATGGTAACATGCCCAAATTATACTGTGATAGGTACTAAAACTAATTTCAAATGATAAAAGCACATTGGAAACTCTCCACTGGCTCTGTTACTCACTTTATGTTTCACTGGATTATCCCAAGTTTTGGACCATATTTGAGAAGCTACATTTGCATAACTCAGAAATTATGCAACATTTAAAGTTGTGTCTCAATGCTGCACCAAATGCATGGCAATACAGAAGAGAAATTGCAACAAAATCCACCATATTTTGAATGGAGAATAAACACACAAAACTTTTAAGCCTGGAAGAGTGCGATATATTTTTCTATGAGTTTCATCAGTATAGGATAGTAAAACAGCATATATATGCACACTTTTAGCAAAGCACTGTGAAGCTCTTAATCTAAAAAATGAATCTATCTGATCTACCTAAATCTATCTGATTGAAATCAGATGTTTTGGTTTGAGCTTGGCAAGGATCCTGATAGAAGCATGTGATTTTACCTGGCCCAAATTTTACCTAATGGAAAAGTATATCAGAGATGGTGGGTAGGGACAATAACAACATATTCTATATGATTTTTAGATGCTGAGTACATTCTTGTAATATACAAACATAAGACATAGAACAACTCAAACCTGAGATTGAAAAGGTACAAATGCCTTTGGAGCTGGAATCATTGATTTCAAGCCAGTGCCCATACTGTGTGAATATATTTAATATTAAATACAGAGAGAATAATGGTTGAGAAATTATCATACAGATATAACGCTATTTCAAATACAGGAAGTGTCAATATTGATTCAATACTGGAGATTTCAACAACTATTATAATGGGAATAGGAACATAAATAATATAGATAATCACAGAACATTTTGAGACCATGAACGACAATAATAATTGCATATGTGATCACAAAGATTAAAAGGATTACTTGAATAAGACCCAGGGAAAAGGGTTATAATACTGTGTAGACTTCAATTGCTAAATATAAGATCTTTTAAAATATTTTCACAACATCTTTTATTCAGAAAATTTGAGAAGTACTTACTTGGATGTCCCTCTGAGGAAAACATCTCTAATGAAGTTGTAGGATAAATGTCTCCCAGGTTTAATAAAGAAATCAAATACAAAGGTTCATTTTAAATACAAAGACAAGAGCAGCCTTTTCCTTCTTCCTTTCTGGAGGGTCATTTTCAGTTAGAAATTGGCAATGACATCTTTATAGCAAGTCTTTAATATAATCTGCCAGTAGACAGATTCAAACAAAGTCAAAATTATAAGTAAAAATAGTTTAGCACAGAAGTCACTGCACCTTCCTCCCCTCCCTCACTTTTTTTGAGTTTGCTTGAAACTGTTTGAGTTTACTGAGTTTGCCTGAAACTCCTCTGGAAGGGACTGAGCAGCCTTCCAAAAGGCTAGCTTTGAAGTTTGAGGAAAATATACAGACTCTGTTTCTTGAGGCCAAATTCTCTTCTCTGTTATACTTGTGGTTCCTAGTGATATTGTAAGACCTGGGACTCATAGGCAGAATGAAGTTGAGCTAGAAATACTTGTAGTAACTATGACTCATGTAATAAATACATTATTTGAGGGAGAGATTTGCCTTGATTGGTATCGCAGCACTGTTCAGCATGATTTTTCCCTAGAAAACTCTCCTTATATCTATCCCTCAGTTATTGGAGAAAAGCAATACAATACTGTTCCCAGCATCCAGTGGTACTCACCAGAACAATCAAATCCACTTCCTCGGTAGCCCTGTTTACATTTGCATGTGAAGGATCCCTGTGTATTGAGGCACTCTGCATGGATGTTACACTTGTGTGTATTTGCCACACATTCATTTACATCTAGGGAAAAATATAAATGCTTCAGTGAAAAACGCATTAAAGCCTAAGCTTCATGATAGCCTGTCTGTGCCTGTTACCTGTTTTCAGGTATTGTAAGCTCTGGTGTTAGACCAGGGACCATCTGGGGCAGAAGAATTCACACAGGGAGAGATTGCTTAATTTCAGCTACAGTTGCACAACTGCATATTCATCCATGAAAAATGTAGAGCATCCCAGTAAAGACAAAATGAATTTTACTGCTCTTGCGAATGAGAACAAGATTCAGGTTATAGGTTGTACACACTGTAACAAAACACAAAGGCAGCAAGAGAGTAAGAAAAAAAATTCTTAGTCACCATATCTGCCCCTCACTTTCACTCACACTAGCCAAAATGTAATTGAAAGTAATACTGGGCAGACCAAAATCTTGAGATCCTCTACCTCTAACATTCCAGGCATACATATGATGCTGTATAAAAAAAGTATAGTTAGGAAAAATTCAGTAGAAAATATTGGCAGCAAAATAAATAGACATTAAAAGTAACTGATCTTATTCTCCTTTTGCATTTGATTTTGCTACATTTTGCTACACAAAGATTTTTCTGATTTCTCCCACATGAGGGAGCCAAGTTGTTGCACAAATTTTTGCACCATTTGTGTTTTATCCAAATTGCTTCATTTTTAGAAACAAGTCTTCTGCATAATGTAGGTCAGCTAGGAGACAAGTAGAAGGAGGACTTCCTCAAAGAAATTGCATGTCTGAGAGTGAGATTCAAGTTTGCAGATAAAATCTTGACTATTCAGACATTTCCATTTTTCCTCCCATGCACACATTTGGTAGGAAAGTTTTTTTTTTTTTTTTTTTTTTTTTAGATTCCCAGGTTTACATACAACAGGAAAGTCAAACTTCAGCCTCCAAAACCTGCCTTAAAAGCTCCCTCCCACTTTGATTCTTCACCCCAAACAAATAAAACAAAAAAATTGATTCTCTTTTGTATGCACTTGTAGATCCAACCCTTTCAGGCCCTCACGTAGTGGATTGCTTGAACAATACTTTTCAATGGCTGCTGGATTAACTTCTACTTTGCTCTCCTTCCACCATTTAGCTAATGGGTTAAAACAGGAGTAAGGGTGTTTTGACATTTGTTTCACCATCTGGACATGTTAAGATAACTTTTTGCCTATATTTATTTTTGCTTGGGATAATCTTAGACATGCAAGAGAAACCTGAAAAGTAATTAAAACCTACTATTTGCATACAGCTCTTTTTCTTTTTTTGAGGTTCTGTACTGTCCATCCAAACAACTGCTTTTACAGTAATGTAGCAACTTGATTCACATGGCTGATTAACTACATACAAAAAGCAAAAAAAAAGACTGTGGGACTGCTTGTCCATCACAGGTTGAAAGTCAAGAGGACACAAAATTGCTCTTCAAATAAACTCATACCAAAACTCGTATTTCCTTACGGTCAACTGTTGGTAAGGTATACATCTTTTTTCCATGGTGATAGCCATTGTACATCTTTTGAAAAAAGTGCCCAGAGACGACTTGGTACAATAAGGTAGTTTAATTTGCAAGTGCTGATGATTAGGTCTTTCATCAGGCCACAGAGACTATCCAGAGAAAATTTCAAAGTGTCATAAACAATATTCTTAGCGACAATTTTTATCCATTTCCTGAGCTAGTATGCCCAGACTAGGGCAAAATGCTCAAGGCAAGGACAGGAAAGATGCATGGTGTGAGAATGTAAAAAGAAATAAGTTAAAGAAGAAAAATTCATGGGCTGAATCTTACCTACACAGTTGTAATGCCCACTGACATATTTCAGTTCGTAACCAAGCTGACACTTGCAATAATAGCTTCCAAACGTGTTGATGCATCTGCGGTTGTAAGAACAAAGAGCTTTGCCAGTGGAACATTCATCAATATCTGGAGCAGGAGAACAGATGCTGGTCAGATCCATGAGAAGGTAAACTGGGAAAGCAAGAACTAGTTGGGATTTGCACAGGGATGCTTTGGTGTTTGCTATCATGAAGCACTTGTTTCATGAAAAAAAAAAAACCCATAATTGTCACACTTTGGGATGCCTTTGCATGCAGTAATGTGAATGAAGCAGCAGAATGTGAACTAACTTTATGGAAGATTTTGAGACCTGGCATGGTAAAAGTTAGGGCAACTGACGGCGGGAGCCTGGGAATGATGATTTGCCCTAAGGTCACAGAACAGCAGAGGAACTAGGCAAATTCCACTCAAATTCCATGATTTTCCTGAAAGAGGAAATGTGAGTGTAGTTTAAGTGAAAGTCTCAGAAACCAGAAACAAAGGGCAGCAGGGAACAGCAGCAGCTCTTTCCACTGCATCTCTGCATTTTCCCATGCTAGGGAAGTCAAGAGACAGAAAGAAGAAAGTTTCTAAGCTGTGAGTGCTCTGCCCAGTGAGATAGATGAAAGGCAAAAGTGTTCTGGATAGATAGGAGGGAGGTTTGGTATTGGAGGAGCCTAAGAACACTATTCTACAATCACGCTAAGTAGTTAAATATTATTAATTTTGCTTTGTTGTAGTATCACTGTCACTGTTTTAAATTTGACATTTGGCATCTGCCCTTCCCTCCTTTACCACATAGTAGTGACTTTGCACATAGTTCATTATGAGAAACTGCTGCCCTTTATAATTTAGTATCATTGTGAAGCAGTATTGGACACCACAGTCAGTCTTTTTACCATTTCTACTATTCTTTTGCAGAGGTTAGGCGATTGAAGGGAAGTGGACAATAAAAGAGGAATATTTAAACAAGCCTTCAGTCAAAATCCTTCCTCCTGCCCACCCTGTATGCTTTTGATAAAGGTCTCTATTCCTGAATCTACAATTAATTCTCAGGCCTCTCCAATTTCCCATTTTCCAGTGCCTCAGCCAGGACCAGACTTTTTCACAAGCTAGAGGACAGGCCTGCTGCATCGGATCACACTGTAGAAGCTTGTACAAGCTTCATGGCCAGTGCAAGAGGCACAATGAGCAGAAACCCCACCAGTATAAACAGCATACTGAACACTGAACTGCAGAGAGAGTAGGAATCTGAGTGTATGAAGCTACTGACTTATCTGCAGGCTCATTCCAGCAGTGTCTCCAAGACTTTCTTCAATAAGTGTTGATAAACAATTGTGTTAATTATCACCAGAGATTCAAAATGTATTCTGTAGGGATAAGCTGAAGATTGTGTGCCATGGTTAATTGTGAAGGCAGGTATTAACAGATGTGTGGTGAACACTGAACAGTGTGCGCTGGTCTGGTATGTAGGTGGGTAATTGATAATATTTAAGTCTGCAGTGAACACTGAGGACTCACTGTACTCAGAGCGTACAAGTTGAGGTTTAATTAAAAATTTGAATCCATAATTGTTAGATTTATTTTTTTCTTTTGCCTATGTACATGTAGAACAGGGAAAGTGTACACATCAGTGTGCTGCTCTGCTATTCAGGACCAGGAATAATGCAGCCTCTTCAGAAGATTAAGTAGCCAGGGAACTTCAAATGTTTATATGTTTATAGTTTCTGTGACTAATACCTCAGAGTATTTTACAGTCTTTTAAACATCTGTCATCATGGCAGGAAGTTGCTATACCTCCCATTTTAGAGATGGAGAACTGGTGACAAAAAAAAAGTGACGTACCAAAAGTCATGCAGGAAAAAGGGGCCTGACATTTCCAACCACTGGGCAATCCTTTTTGTCTATTTTAGCTTATATCATTTATATCAGCATTCTTCCAAATCCATTTGAGCAGGCAAGGTAAATACAAATAAACATAATACAAGAGAATAAAAATAGTTGCCTGAATAATTCAGGGAGATATTTAAGAGAAGCACTCATACATTGTATTTAAATACATACTTCCATAATGTTCACCTTCAAATAGCTCTTAAATAATTCAAACAAATGTTATCTATGATTGGCAGTAGTCTGAGAGCCTTGCTGATTGCTCAGAGCAGGACATTTCCCATTACAAACACTTTTCATTTGAAAGAAAGAAAGAATGTTCTTTTGTTGGAGCCTTTATAGTTTGGATGCTGAGCCAAGCATCCATATGGTTTTACTCTATAGCTCCTAAAAGTGATAAAACACTCTCAGGCCATATGAAATTGATATATGATTTGTTATTACAGCTGTGCATTATGGAGAACAACTCATATGTGACTGTCCTTTTAGATAGCAGTGTCTCTTGGTTGATGTATGATGATTTGCTTAATCAGTTGTCTGAAATGTTAGGCATAATATCATTTTGGCTATTACAGCTAAAATTCATTTTCTGTGTGACATGTTAAACTTCTCAACATGTAAAACATTTGTTAAGCTGTATAATTCATTCAACCAACAAGTACTGCTAAGCAGCATCTTAAACAGAGTAGCTACTGATACTCCCCTATGCCTCTAGGGTATCACCTCCAAGCTGCCTTTTCTGATCTGGAGAACTTGCACCAGTGACAGAATGCAGAAGTATGTGAAACCATCAGCATCATCAGATATGTTGTTAAAGACATTTAGTAAGTAACAGCTGATGCAAAAAGTTCTTTGCACTGTATTTTAGGTAACTCTGGGAAATAAAACGTTTTCCGTCTGCAATTTTTAGTCTTCTGTGCTTGCCTGAGTAGAATTCAGAACAGTTTAGCAAACAGTATCTGGTCTGAAACACTTCCAGAGCCTTTCAGATTTGTCTGTGGTGAACAGCAACAAACTATTCTATCTTTGGAAGGGTTTCTGTTACATACTGTCAGGGCCCCCTGAGGCCTTACATACTGTCAGGCCTTAATTGCCCTGGCCAGCCTCCTCGAGGACCCCCACCCACAGGCCCAGGACCCCTATTTCCACTCAGCCCTGGGCTGTCAGTCTGTGCCTGACCTATGCCATAGGAGTACCAGTCTCCTGTCCTTGTCCTCTAGATAGACCTCAGACCTATGCTGTGGGTAGCTCATCTCCAATCCCATCTCCTGGACGGACCCCTTGTAGCCTCGTCTCCAGTCCTGTGTCTGACCCTGTCTGTTCCTGCTCCTGACCAGACCCTCTGAACAGACCCTGGCCCCGATTTTTCATCCCACCTTCTCTGGGATTCTTGCCAGTCCCTGTTACCCGTGCCCTGATCCAGCAGCTGTGTTCAGGTGCCATGGGACAGCGCCCCATCAGTGAGGGCACAGCCCAGCCGGTGCTGGGTCACTCTGGCTCATCCCCCCTTGAGGAACAGCCCTGCTCTCACTGCTCCCTGACACACACTGCACTGCCACATGTTCTCTGATTCTTCAAATGGTCCCTACTTTGGAGGGTTTGTTTCACATCTACTGGCCTTTGAAAGAAGTCAATTTCAACGTTAACACAGGTACTACTTTAGCACTGCATTACAATGCTGCAGTGCTGTCACGTGATAATGTAAAACCAGTATCACAGAACAGCATCAAGTGTTATGAAGTAATGCTTCCTTTCTCACAAGAAATTTCTAGACAAAGTGATACTGAGGCTTCTATATTGAAATCCAGAAGTCACTGTTTTGGTTCATCACAATACAAGAAAAACACTTTCCAATCAAACACAACGCAAAAGTCCCATAGCAACATTATTTCAGTAGGACAGCCTCCTGCAGGCAAAACATTTTACCTAACAGCCTCAGAGAAACTTAATCTGTTAATGACTCCAAATCACGTCAAAACACTTATTTACTGGGGATGGGACTGGCCCAAAGAGTTAAATGGCTGATGTTATCAGAACAGGTTATAAAAAAAGCATGCAAACATCACACTGCAAGTAATGGGAAGCATCATTCATGCCAGTGAGGATGGCTAATTACTTATTACCCTCTCCATATACTCAAAAGTTTTTTGGCATCCTGCAGAAAAGCAGCAGAGAGTGAACTCTCTAATCATACCAATGCATGTTCTTCTGTTTGGTCCCAATTGAAGGCCACCTGATGGACAAAGACACTGTACCTCCCCTTGGACTTCTTCACATCCATATTGGCAATTTACTATGGCACATGTCCTGGAGCCTGAAAACAGTATTAAAAAAATGAAAAGTCTAGGCTGGGATCATATGTGTTTTATTATTAAATTACATCTGGATGAATGCAGAAAATTAATCAGAAAAACAGAATTCATCATTCTCAATATCCATTAATCAAGCTGTTCATACATTAACACATGTATTAACAATACAATTCAGCAGTCCATGAGATAGATCTTAAAACTCCCCTCCCCATCCTTTCACTTTGTTCTTTCCTTATCTGCCCTTACTCCTCCTTTTTTTCTGCTCCCAGTTCTGTATTTTCTTACTGTTACCTTTCAGATTCAAAGAGACAGAAGTGCTCAAAGCAGAAGAGATGGGCTTGTTACATTTTCCTTTGTTATAGGCTACAGTTTTGCCAGACAGAAAATTTATTCAGTAGAGAAATATTTTTATTGTTTAACATTGAACATGGTTCTAGTATAGAATTTGATTTTAAAAATTATTTAGCCTGATGGACTGATTCACTTTGCAAGTGAAAAACCTGAAACAAATGTCAGTTTGTTTGATACAGGAACAAACTGCAAGACCTTGAATACTGGCTTGCTGCTTAAAAGAAGATAGGAATTTTATTTTAAAATGTAGCATGCCTATTGGCAAAAGTACCTCCATTTTCAGAATTATATGTAATAATGTGGGTTATACATAAGATGATGGTGTGTGCAGGTGCCTATATAGTTACAGTCATATTAACTGCTTAAACTAAACAACTAACTGCCTAAACTTGTTAAGGAGATTTACATCAGAGGTTTTGAAGCAAAAGGAGCAACATTGTTCTCAACATGTTTGAATAAAACAATGAGAATTTTACAGTTAGTTAAGTAAACCAGTATTTCATCTGAATACAGTCTTAGACTCCCATCTTGTTTGATGATAACTTAGGAGACTTAACCAAGAATAATTTCTACCTGAGTATGTAATTTACTATTTCATTTCATAATCATAGTTTCTGCTTAGGAAAATTAAAGTTCCTCAGAACCGGAAGGTGATAGATGGGTAAAGTTAATGAAGCACAAGCTGTATGAACATAAGGGTTTTGCCTCCTTAACTAGAGCTGTGAAGAATGAGGACCTCCATTTTATGGGAAACCTTGTTTTTCCTGAAATTTGGTTTCTCGGGGTTCCACCAACATTTAAATCCGGCAACACTGTTCCAATATGCTAAAGTAAAACACAGGCTTGAATGCTCACAGCTGCTCAGGCTATTTTTTCTTATATGCTCAAAATTGGCCACTACTGCTGCTGCTGAAAAATTCACACAATCCTTTGCTTTTTGTGCTGGCACAAGTAAGACAGTGCAGGAACAACCATTTGTTTTGACTGTGCTGTTTCTTGAATTAGGAAACCAATCCTGATCTCAGACTAGCTTAAAACTAAGCAAGCAAAAATGGTTAATTACAGTCTGGATCTAGTTTTCTGGCTTGGTTTTACTGTGTGGCTGCAGAAAGCAGTCATGCTCAGAGCAGTGGGGGAAGGGAGGGAGGGATGGGACAAAGTAGGAACAGGTTGCTGACATCAAAGGGAAGTGAGACAGGATATTTTCTTCTGACAATAATTCTGGCTTCTGCCAACTTCAGCTGTCTATAAGACAGCGGTCTTAGTGGAAGCAGCTCACTGTATGATGTCAGCAGATACAGAAGTTATCTGGGAAGGAATGGAAGGCACATATACCTATTTCTCAGAGATCTCAGAGGCCCCATAGCTGCTGCCTGCTGGAAAGTCCTGCCATGCAGAGTAACGCTGGGCCACAGCCTCTGAGCTCTGCTGCAGGGAAGGGGAAACCTCTGAGACCGGAGGCCCCAGGCACCGTTCGCCACAGTTCCCACCTCCAGCCGTAAGAGGAAGACCAGCAGCTCTGGCTTTTCTGCCTCCTCCAGAGTTGCAGACCCAGCAGTCTGTGAGCTTTTGCTAAGGCTGGATATTTTTCCAAGCATCCCTCGACTGAAAGCAAAATCACCAGATGGACACTGTCTGGAGAATGGATGTCTTCAAGGTTGGAGAATGAACCCTTCTGGAGTTTATTGTTCTCTGTCAAATCCATGAGAAAGATTGCCCTGCACCAGATGCACCAGGGTTTATAGGTTTAGGATAGACCTGTCGAGCAGATGGTTCCACTGCTGCGACCAGCTAGCTCTCCTGCACAACTGATGCACCTGCTCCAGTCCAGCAGAATCCAGAAAGGACAGTCACAGCATTGCCTAGCGTTTTGTGAAAATTCAAAGCCAAAATGTCATGTAAAATAGCGCAAGTGAAAGAAAGATTTTTTTTCCCCAACACAACTGTCAGGGATAAGGGAGTGGACAACTGTGTGTAAGAAGCTGAACACAACTTCAGGGGTTGGGAAGAATATCAGCACTCAGAGAAACTAAACTAATCAAGAAGCACAGAAAGATACAGCAAGGAGTAACGGGATGAATTTCAGCACAGTAAAATGTAGGCTATACTGGTGCTTTGTTTGTAAAGATTCATTCACCCTTACTCAAACGGATGAACTGCCAGGACTGTGCACCAAGGTTATACAAGTTGCCCTTCATTTGAACTAACACCAAAGGTTTTTATTTCCATAGGACAAAAATCTCTCTGAACACCAAAAATACAACTATGACCTAATTTACTTTGTCCATATATACTGCCAAATGGAAAGTGCCTCTCAGTTACTGACAGTACCAGAGAGCTGAGGCGTACCTTAAATAAGCTAGAGAAGAAAGTCTGCTGTGATCAAATGCAATTAGATGATTTTGGTGTGCCTGTCCTATCAGCTTTGTTACTTACTTGCACACTTGCCATCTGGCATAAGCATGTACCCGTTAAGACAATAGCACTTGTAGCTGCCATGGGTATTCATACATCTGTGTTCACAGGGACGTGGTTTCAGTCCACATTCATTCACATCTGCAGAAGTCATTGAAATGAAAGAAGTACTGGGTTTATACATACATACACACATATATATATTTATACATATGGGTTGATAATATTGCCTGCTTAATGCCTTAAATTCCCCACAGTAATATTGCTTGAATGGAAAATGAGTCAGCCAGCCAGCAAGATGAGATTTTAGCAGACCATCTGGCTGAGACAGTGCTAGAAAAACTAACATACACAGACTGCTGCAGCTGAAAAACTAATGCAAAATCTGCCCACCTCTGCTAGTTTGTTGGGAAGAGGAGGAGTGGTGGTGAAAGAATTGCAGTTACAATATTTTCTGGGAGTTATTTTTCTGGATTTCTCTGTTTCTAGTTGGAGATTTTGGCCCTCCAGCTGACCTCTGTACTAGAACTGCTAAAGCATAGGAGAGCAAGAACAACAAACCAGCTTGAGATAAAGTGAATCAAAGAGACTTTTTCTGTGATATATAATGGCACCAATGTTACAAGGGAAAGGATGTCTAACAGAGATGAAAAACACTGTATAAGAATCATGTGATTTCAGGAATAAAAGGACTTTACCAAGCATCTCAACTCCTTCTCAAAATCCAGGATTTAAAAGGCTTATGGAAGAAGCTGTATTAATTTCAAATTCCCACAGGGAGAAAAACAGAAAACAGAATCCTAAATCAATTTGTGTGGTGTAGGCACCACTGCTGACAATGGTATTGATCCTTTCATAAGGGAACAATATCTGTGCTTGTGACTTCTGTGAGCTGACACCTCTGCCTCTCAAATCTGAAATGTTATTAGTAAACAGACAAAACTTATTAACAAAATATGCCAGTGTACACAGCCAATTCCACGTGTCCAATGGCATATATGACCAGTAATATAATTTCAATAAAAATGCAACTCTCCAAGCCCTGAGCTTACACAGTTCCAGTTCTAATGAGAGAAGCATCACTCATCTCTTCTCATGTCTATGCAGTCTGATGGCTGGATTAAAAACAGACCATTCAGCGCATAAGCGTCATGATTATATGTGTGTAGAAGTATTTGTTACAGCTCAGTCCAGTGGAGGGTGGAAGGGGAGGAAAAAAAAAAAAAGAGGGTTGCATTCCGTTATTTATAGATAGGTTGTCCTTTTTCAAACAGACCCTATCAGTTTGCAGTCACATTGGACTTCTGCTACTGTGCTACTGTGGTTCCACTTAAGCAGGATTCTCATATCTGAAAGAAACTAGAGGGAAAAAAAAAGTTATTTTACTTTGGCCATAGATTTTCAAAAGTGCCTAGCTACATCTACATTGCACAATGCACAGTGGTGCAGAGATAGCACACACAGCTCTAAAAAAACATATGGAGATAAGACTAATTAGCTCAAACATTAGCAGACTAATACAGTTCCCTTATCTCCCTTACTTTAGCTAGCTCAGATCGAGCTTGCTCAGCAGAGCATTTTGCTGTAAGTACACACCAAGGCTACACCTGCCGGTAAATTAAACAGTGGCTCTGAGCATTCCTTGATGCTGGCACATGAGCACCTATATGGCTATGCTGCGGGAGTGGCTCTGGGACATTTCTGGCCCATGCCAGCCACCAGTTTCCCAAACAACTCCTGGTCATGCCTCAGAAATCAGAACAAGCCAGGGAGCTAACAAGCACTTTGCATTTAGTGCCTTGTTTTGGAGGCTAAGAGAGTTTACTAGCTAATAGCATAGATGCTGGCTGCTTCATACAAGGCAGTGCCCGGAAGTGTTCTCAGGCATGCTTCACTTACTGGTATAGAGGTAGACTTAAGGGTCTCAGAAAAAGCAGCTTTATCTCTGTCCAAAGAGAATTCCAGTCAGCGATCTGTGCACTTGCACTACACACTACATGCACAGTGATGCTGATGCTTCTGAAGCTGGTCAGCACCACAGCAGCTTATCTGATAATTTTGGGACATTTTATAGTTACTGACCATGAGTTGTGCCATGGTCATGAATGTAGGTCTACCCAGTGGTTCCATAAAGCCTCAGACTTTGAATCTGTACATGCACAGAGTTGATCTGCTTCGCACAGAGGACATATCCCAAACAGCTGGAGTAACTGCACAAGAAAGTCCTACAAGTTGGGTCCTTATTTGTTACTTCTAGCTATCTCTTAAGCTGCCAAGTCAATTTTGAGGTTAAAGTTGTGGGTTTAGAGGCTGAAACTAGAAGTGGTACCTACGCATCTATTAGGCATAACCAAGGCTGATGTTTCACTTTTCTCTCTACGGGTACTGAGGAGTTTTCCTGTAAGCAACATCAAAAGTGGAAAAGAAAAATGGGAGGAGTTTTCTAAAATATTTAACAGGATAACTTCATAGCATGTTGTTTCAAGTGTATTACATAATAAATAGGATTGTTTTAAGCAAATTCTGAAAAAATGTGTTTTTAGAATGTCAATTTAACATTTTCAAGCAAAGACTGCAGCTGCTAAGGAAGGTAGCAACAAGAGTGCTCTTCATGTGGCCTGTATTTCATTCTTCCTCCATGGTGCCTGCAGCTTACTCATCTGCACTGAAGTACTTTAGCCTCTCTCTGTGCACAGTAACCTGCACCTTTCATCTGATCCAACACAGAAGTTTTATATATTGGATCAGAAAAAAGCTGAGCTATCACTGATGTGTCCTAGCTGAAAAATTTCAATGGCTAAGTTTATGTAGCTAAAGTGGTACACTCAAAGTTTCTGAATATGCAATTCTGAAGATTCCCAGTTCTCTATTCTCAAAAATGCCATTCAGCATATGCAAACAGATGGCATTGGCCCAGGCAACTTGAGAAATTACGTGTCTAGAAATCCTTTCTGAGAAGAAAAAGGGTGATTATGGAAACAAAATGGGTTCTGGATTCAAATTACAGCTCTTCAAAGAATTTCCTATATAATCTCTCTGTACCTTTATCCTCTGCCTACAAATGAGACAGGTTGTTTGCCCTTGTCACAAGTCTGTAGGAGGTACATGATGCAGGTTCAAACTTCTGAGCACTGAAGGAAGCCTAGAGCTTGCATCTTCACCATCCTAGGCAAGTGCCTTAAAATCTAAGCTCTTCTACATAAACAAGAAATTCTTGCTTTACTATTTTTAAAGAGAACACAATCCTTCACACAAGATAAGGGAACAGAACATCAACAGTCTACCTTCTGGAGTGGTCTCACCATGTGCACCAACCTTGATTACAGGTTTTCCCTGTAAATCCAGGAAAGCATTTGCATTTGTTTGGTCCCATGCATTTGCCATACTTGCAGCCATGTCTACAGACAGCTGAAAGAACCAGACAGAGAAAGAAGAAAGGAAAAAAGTTAGAAATACTCTATTTAAGGAGAACTTTTGCCCTGCTTTGTTGACTAAAAGCTTGTGTAAGTTCAACATCCTCCATATCCCTCTCTCTAGCTTGGGCGCAGTAGCTACTGATCACTAGTTTATTTCTTCCCGGAGAAAAGTGACACTAGTGCAGATTACATGAGTGTGTGCTTTTTCAGGTGTGTGAAAACCTGGAAAAGGGACCCCCTTTAGCTCTCTCCCTCATTGTCCTTTCCATAGTGTTACCAAATGACATTCAGAGCCTTGCACTGCTGTCTTTTTCCTATTTTGGGGAAGCCGTATGTGAGGAGCATCTAGCCAACAGCTTGACCTGCTACGCTTGGCACCTCGAGCTGGGAAGAAGCAACAGCACCCTCCTGCAGCCACGGACAGCATATTACCCATCAGCAATTTTCCACTGTTGTCTCTTCCCACTTACAGCTGAGGAACATATCCATCCCATGGTGGAACATCCAGAGCACATCCATCAAATGATCAGACAACTGTCGTTACCACATGTCCCAGTATGTATATCTGCATCAGGCTTACAATGACCTGAAGGAGCTGTATGTAGCCTGGAGGCATTGAAGAGTAAAAGTTTTCTAGCAGTCAACCCTCTGGATTAATCAGAAATTAAATGCTGCCTTTATCAAGGCTTAAGACTTTATTTTTAATAACTCAGATGAACAATCTCTTGAAGTCAATTTGATGATCACCATGAGGGTTTTCCAGGAAAAGTAAAGTAAACATGCATTTAAACCACCACTAGCTCCAAAAAAAAAGTGAAAGAGCGTGTAGTCAGATGTGTCTCCAGCTACCTCATGTAACTAAATTATCTGAAGTATAAGAAATAGAAGAGGCACAGTGTTACTCACTATATAGTATGTTAGAATTCATACAGCTGTATTCAAGTATCTTCCCTCTATTTAAAGATTCGTTCAGAAGTATTAATCCACTAGCTCTGCAAATTAGAGCATAGTTAAATACCACCCACTCTTGTCTCTGAATGCAAAGTGGCATAATGTGAGATCAGTGGAGTATTAACTCTAAAGCAGAGAACACCACTGCATCTGGATTTACAATGCAAAATTGCATTATAGTTCACTTAAAGAAATCTGCCAAAGAAGAATTTTTAAGTTTATCAAACCAGAGTCTAGTAAGAAAGCAGCCTATTGCTTTAAAATAAGACAACTTACTCCACTGTCTCGTCTTGTACCTCCATGTATTCATTGGCACGAAAAATGAGGCAATATTAAACAATGTAAGATTATTAATAAAGCTATTCATCACTTTTTTTTAAACTGACATGCTACATATACACACAGAGAACAGAGGCTTTTTGGCATCTTTCCCTTTTAGACATCAGTCTGCTGATTTTCAGCTGTTAATAACACCAAGTCTCTGTTCAAATTCACTAGATATGCAATGCCAAACTCACTGGGACAACAGGTGCAACATCTGAGAAAGAGTCTTAAAGCCCGTATTTTATAACTTTTATGCTTTGCCTAAATACAGCTATAGAGCTATTCCACATTACCTTCTCCTTGGAGTCTACAGACCTTTAACAAATTAGAAAATTTTTAAGAATTGTTGATTCTTCATTAAGCCAACAACCCACAGACCAGAACACTGGCTGGCTATCCAAGTTCAAGTCAGGTACAATTATCGCTTGTTTTTTATTTTTATTTTTAGAAGTTTGAAACCTACTGGTTCTCAGAGGCTGTGTACTTCTGAAGATAAAGAATACCAATTAATAAAAAAACTTCAGGGCTTTGTGTATAGCATTAAAAGACACTGCATTGTTAGTACTTATTTGTTTGAGAGCTGTAACAGTATAGGCACTGACCATTTCTAATCTCTTGGTCAGGGATCTGCAGGAAGTTAGAACAGATGTTCCCTTCTGGATCTAATAATTTATGAATCTGTATTTTATTGTTTGGCATTATTTATCCAAAATTGTTTTTAAGGAGATGGTCTCTAAAACATGTTTTCTTCACTCTTACAGAGTTATAGATTTCACTCCCTCACAAGGTTTCTTTCCATAACTTTTGGCAGCCTCATATGAAATCACTTTATTAGTAGTGAGTACATAGCCATGGAGAGGAGACAAGCATAAAGTGTTAACGTTACCTTCACAGTGGCCGTTGTTGTTCTTTCTCCAGCCATAACAGCAATCCAACCTAGAACCATAGCGACACAGCCCAGGCTGGCTCACAGCCACCAGCTGCTCACGAGCTCTTGAGCTGCATAAGGAAGGATAAACACTAGCTCCAGCAGGCAAACACACTTTCATCCACTGATCCATATACTCCTTTGTACATATCCCTCATGTTTTGTCCACTGTCAGGCTTTTTCATTTCACCAACCCTTGCAGCATTCAGCAGTGTTCCTTAATGGGAATGCAAAGTTGCGTTTGGGTGCAGAAATAGGGGAGACAGGAACCTTTAGCCTTCAGTGAATGAACTGTTTGATATAAATCCTTCTAATGAGAAACATGGTGAAAAATAGAGGCAGATCCCCTGCTAGAATGAATCATTTTTAGTATCAGTGAAGTCAGTGGGGCTACTTCACTTCACATCAGATGAAGAATCAGGATTGGCTATATGATGCCATACCTACCAGTTCTATTGCTCTAGATAGTGAAACACTGTTTTCATTGAAAAGCAGCCTTCTGGCCATCCATCAGCCCAATAAAAACTACAGAGACACAAAGGCTCTAGCCACTGCATATGTGCAAACTGATTACATAGCAAATGCAAGTGCAGTCCCGTGTACTCTGGTTGCACAGGACTTCCCGACCATACAAACATTAATTCAATTTGCCAATAAGTCTGAGTAGTTCACAATTACAGAGCAGATCAACAGCTGCAAATGTTGGCAGGTCTGTACCGCTAACTGCCAAGGTTATAAACCCAATGGAAATCCACAACTGTGCAAGTCTTCTAGAGACTACTCTATGCCACAGGGGGTCCTGTGAGTCTGGTCTCCTTCTCCCTCTGCTGTTACTCTACCTGTCTATATCACATGCTCATCCCCTTTATTAAATTCTCTTCTGTACCCTGAATCCTTTGTTCACATTGCTTTCTCCACACCACAATTTAAAATGCACTCCCTTCATAGAGTCCAGTTTTCTGTCCCAGAAAATGATACCTTATCTATGGGAGTTTAGCAAGTGATTTGGGGTATTTGCAGGGCAATACATAAGAATAAATGTCTGATACTGAAAAATCAACAGGCCAAGAATTTTTACATGTTTTTAGCCTGATAAACACTAATGACGCTGCTTTATCACTTGACAGCAGTGCCTCAGTATATCTCCTTCTGTGCTTAGCTGTAAAAGTTGCACTCTTATTCAAACAGTTACTGCAAGCATCACTAGCATAAACAACTTTATTTAAATATACTTCCAAAGATACAAGATGTTACCTCAGAGTTGCCTTTACAAGCAGAACTACTGGCAAGAGAAAGGAGCTCAGAGGGAATGCAAAAACTCATGTAGCGGAGACCCCTGAATGAAGAGATGGTTTTCTTGACATCTGGCATGTAAAAGACTTTGGTATTGGATTAAGTAGTTCAAAGGTCAACCAGTCTTTGGCATATGCCCAGTGATGCAGTTTGCAGGACTATATACAGCCCATCTTCAGATAGGAGAAAACATGCATCAAAACAGTCATGACTCCCATATGGGTTAGAAATTAGCACCCTGACTGCCTCTGGATTCATTGAAAAGAAAAGCCCTTTTTCATTTTGTTTCAGTTCAGAATAGCAACATGCTGGTTTGCATCGCTTGCAAAGTATGCCAGTTAAAACCTGCGTTCTGCTTACATCCCAGAAAGCCCCCTTGAATTCACTGGGATAGTCCTGCTGACATCTTGGAAAGCTAGCATGCCTAAAGCTTAGAAGAAGCAGAATCTCATTAGTTTTTACTAGGTGCCCATTTCTACCAGAAGATAAGCTTGCTCAGTAACTTTTTATTTAATAATTCACTTCAAAATGAAATACATGAAAATGTCTTTACAAGGTTTACAATACCTCACAGGATTTCAGTACAAACTTCACTTCAAACTGTAAAATGCTCCATGATACAGCAAATAAAATGAACATGGCTGAACTTTACAGAAACTGCCCTGGACAAGATCTTTTATTTGTTCTGAATTCTGCAACAAGCACTGAGTTAAAGCTGAGTTTTAAGCACAGGAAAAGATGAGCTGGATCATTGTGAGCCCTCATGGCTCCCAAAGTCCGTGAATGAAACCAGTCTGGCCAGCTCAGCCTCTCTCTCCCATGAGGAAGACATTTTTAATATCATGATGAAGAACCAGCCATCAGCTCAGCTACTGCTGTCAGGAGTTCAGCATTTTATACAACAGAAGGAAATAGAAAGAGGAGATCCTTTCAGGCAGGCAGATCCTTTCAGGAAGAATGTCACATTGAGCTTCCTGGACATTAGGGGGAGAAGCAATGCAGACTGGAGATGTATGACTCTCTGATCCCTTCCTACATGGTATTATTTGTGTACTATTTTACAGTGAGTACCTAGAGACCTAAGTAAGATTGCTGTGCTCATCACTGTCCATGCAATGTCAGAAAAATGCCTTGCCTTGAAGAACTTGCAGCCTAAACACATGACTGAAGACAAAAGACAAGAGAGGACAGACTTGCCCAAAATCAGCATCGGTCTCCACATTTCTAGTGGAGCGCTCTGTCCTCCGATTAAGCATCAAAAACTTCTGGCATTGGAGCAGAAGGTAACAGCAGGTCACAGACTGAGCCATGCAGGGTGCCAAAGCAGCTGAGAACTAACCAATTTTATGTGGCTGTGACATTACTGAGATCAGTAGGATGGTGCTTAACAGTACAAAGTACATTAGAGATGAATGATAAGAACAACTACGACAAACCAGAGCCTTGTTAGTTGAGGTGACAAGAAAGATTTGCCTGTATTAGCTATCACAAGACGATTAAGAGCCACTAGCATGGCAATACAAAAAAAAGTGGGACCCTCAGATATTTCAGTCAACATTTCAGTAGTGATAGGGGAGTTTTACTGCTGCTATATCAGGTTGTGTTGTATACAGTTCTTGACATCCATGTTGAAGAAATATGAATTATATATGATTATAAAAATTATGAGATATGAAGAACGGAAAGCCTATTTTAGAGAGGGTGTGAAGAATTTTGCTTCAGCTGAACAAGCTGAGAGGGAATCTGATTGCTTCTGACTAAATGTCAGGCAGCTCCAAACCAGAGAAAGAAGACCTCTTTAAGAGAATGGACAACAGCACAAGAACAAATGGATATGAACTGGCCATCAATACTTTAAGGTGGACATAAGAGTAAGAACATAAGCTGTGAGAGGGATGGTGGTCTTGAAAAGCATTCAAGAACCAGCAGAACAACTCCTAGATAATTTTAAGATAGCTGGTCTCTTTCACAAAATGAGAGCTTTGATGTTTCCTCTACTGACAGAAACATAGGCCTGAATGAGATTGTTCTGTATTCTAAGGCTATGCTGAGAAGAGTTATTCCTGTCTGGAATAACACAAAAACTTAAATTCTATCTCAAAAGAAGCGGGATAAATTCAGAGCAAAGCATTCAGATACTGGCCAGGATCAGATACATAACTAATGCTATATAAACAGAGACCTGAGCAGTACCGGGGGACAAAAACTCAAACTAGTACATAGTACCTTTGACTTCTTATAAAGTGATTCACTGAATTTGGTATTAAAAGAAAAGAAAATCTATATATTTGCAAGAAAACATGTTCAGAAAGTTCACATGCTCCATTGAGCAAGTGGATAGATATATCTTTCAGCTGAGCTAAGATGATTGACATGGTAGGACAGATATCTCCAATAGAATAAATACAGAGAAACAACCACAAAGGAAAACATTACCATTACAGTAACTGGTGAAAGGGATAGGGAGGTATAAAGTATACCTGAATATTGGTACCTACTTATCCATAGTCTGCCCCCCCCAATGTATTTTTATTGCTTCCATTCTATACAGTAAATAAAGAGCCTGGTTGCATCAGTTTCCCAAAGCTAGTTTATGACATAAGCCAAATCTAACCTATTAAAAATGTAAGTATTTGGAGTTTTGATTGGCTATACAATAACTGTGCTGGACTGTAATCCTGGTTAACAGCCATTTTACCAGCAACAACCAAAATAAACAGAAGTAGAAACCCCATCAGTCAAAAGTTACCCACCACATTGTTACGATCAGTGATCACACATGGTATAATGCCTGTCTGAATTGGATTATGTGACAGTAACAGCTGTGGAGGAAAACTGAACAAGTCTTCAACGGCTGATTTAACCATGTAGTTAGATAACAAAAGCCAGCTAGCATCTGAGATACAATATACAGTAATTTGTCTCCAGATCATATAAATCTTTTGTCTTTTAGTAAAGCTTTCTCTGGAGAGGAACACTTAAGTTTTAACCAAATTTTTTGCTTCGAGACACAGCTGCTCAATAGATTTACTATACTATTTTTGTAAGATCTCTTTAGGATACTTTTGGCCAGCTCCTGCACACACAATAGCTGCCTGCTGCTGGGGAAAAAAATAGTCTCTGTTACATTATTAGCAACTTCCAGTTGACTGCAAAGACAGGATATTATCCCCTTCTTTAATTTTTTTCTCCAAAAAAGTTTCTGGACATTGCTGCTTGCAAACAACAAATGTCAAATAACTCTCAACCCACCTAAAATTTTGATCAACCAATATAGCTAAAAGGGCAAAAATGTGTTATTTTACCACTTAGCAAGTTGTAACACATTTATAAGAAGTCTGAGCTTATGTCATGCAAAGACACATTTGAACATTTTGCCAAATTAAGACATAGAATTTTTTTTAAAAACAAATTTGTTTGAAGAGTGACCTTCTTCAAGTAAGAAGTTCACCTGTCATACACTGTCAAGTAAACCAAAAAATTTTGCATCTATTAACTTCTAATGACTATTGCAGATACTCCTTCAGCCAGTTTCAGGTACACAATGCAATGACAGTCCTGCCTCACTGTGAGCCCCTTCCAAAGCACCAAGTGAAATGTAGTTTGGGTGGGCATAAGTTCCTCTAAAATTTCCAGTGACCACCAAATTCCTTAAAGCTAGTGCTCAAAATAGAAAACTTAAAAGTCCAGATATGAAAGCCTCACCTTTTGGGGACAAAAATAATCAGAATTAATTCAGTTTTTCCAAACAGATTCTAATTTTTACTATTTCCTTTTCCTTCTTCAGATCTAATATGATTTCTTTACCCTCTTAAATTAGAATCCCCTGCATTTAAGCCTTCCGTAAGGATGTTTTAACACTCTTCTTTCCCCTTCCTCCCAATGGAAAAGATAGAGTGATAATCCTTGTGGAAAAAAAGAAGCCCCCCTTCCCCCACATCACACAATATCTGCTTGGACAAGACAGGTTGCAGAGCAATCGATCTTAACTGCAGGCTTCCTGACTCACTGTGAAATAAGTTCATTTTTTACCCAATACATCCCTCTTTGGCTCAGCTAATGCCAGGCTACACTTTCTTCTGGAAGAAGATACTGATCTTGTTTTGCAGTTACACACCTTCCAAAGTGTTTGAAATACAAAGCCGTAATATCTCAAGACATAACAGGAACATAATCCTCTGAAAAGGTGCTCTGCTCTAAGAGAAAATGTGTTTTCTATAAAAGCAGTCTGGAGTTTATAAATTCAGGGGCTTACACAGTTCCTGAAAAGTTGACCGCTTGATAACCTTGAATGCACTGGAACAGCACACTTCCACTTGCTGATAATAACCAAATCTGTTCACAAACCTGACACTAAACAAATAAACCATGCAACATCTTGAAAACTTCATCTCTTAACTGCTGTGGATTGTCCTCTCACTAGCTATTTTACGGCACTGTTGTGGCCCCTGATTTAATCCTGTAAAAGTCGGGAGGGAGAACTCCAGAATGGCTTAATCTTGGAGTAAAGAGCTTTATTCAGCATCTCTCAAAACGCTATTCTGTTTCTGGAGTTTACCTGTGCCTACAGAATATAACAGCAATCAGGATATGTTGATTTTGAAGTATCTATTTACACAAACGAATGAAAAAGTAGACCTGCTCATACCTTTCTGTATTTGGTATAACAGCTCTCATCATGTATAACTTTTTGGATTGTTTTAATGTTGACATCTTTTTCATTGCAACGAAACAATTTTGGTGTTACTACTTTACAGAAAACTTACCCTACAGCACAAAAGTCAGCTAGAAAGTCTTAATGACTTTGCTAAGTGCCTTCAGCGCCATAAAACCGGAATACGGTCACGCCGGGTATTAAAACAGCACAGCCTCAGTGTATTTTGAGAGTTAACATATAGCGCCCAGGGCCACAGGCAGAGGGGGGCAGCCGCTGGCATCACTGCCCGCTGTGACGGGGGGCTGCTTCAGGCACCGCCGCCGCCGCGCAGGCTCGGAGCCCCTCAGGGCCGCCCCGGGGGAGCCTCACCGCGGCCCGCCGCGCCGAGACGGACAGGAGACAGCCCAGGACGGCACAGCACGGCACGGCACAGCCCAGCCCAGCCCAGCCCGCCGCGCCGCCCCGCTCACCTGCCCGCGGCGGCCAGCCCGGCGGCGAGCAGCGCGGCGAGCAGGGCGGCCCAGGGCGCCAGCACCATGGCCCGGCAGTGGCGAGGCGGGCCCCGACCCCGCGGCTCGCCGTCCCCCGCCGCTGCTGCTCGCTGCGCTGCGGGGCTCCCGGCGCCCGCCACCTGCCGGGAGGCTCCGCCAGCAGCAGCGCAGCGCTGCCGCGGACGGCGATAAATAGACCTGGCGGGGAGGGGCGGGCCCGCCTCCGGCCGCCCTCGCTGGCGCTCCCCGCCGCCGCCCGGGCGGGGCGAGGGCCCGGGCCCGGGCCAGGCGGGCAGGGCAGGGCAGGGCAGGGCTGGGCTGGGCCGGGCCGGGGCTGCGCGGCTGGCGGTGCCCGGCTCGGGCCGCCATGCGGCGCCTCGCCTGAGCGAGACGGGCGAGGCCTTGCTCGCCCCGGCGGCCCTGGGGCACCGCGGTTTCCCCTCCGGAAAAGCGGTTTCCAGCGCCGAGGGCCCGGGCCCTGCCCGGTTCCACTCGGGGCCGGGGGCCGCAGAGGTCCCCGAGGCGTCGCAGCTGCCATTGCAGATTTATCCCGTGTAACGCCCAGCGTTTTCCCGAGGTGTTTCGCCCCGGCGGCACGTAGCCATCTCGCTGTAGCTGATGGGTTTTCCACCTTTTGCGCTGAGACGCTGGGATGCAAATAACGTTTGTGCTTAACGATTTGTAGGGTTTGCCTTTCCGTTGTAGGATCTGAAGCGAGCAAATTTTCTTTAAGCTGCTCAAGCAGCTGCCCCTCAGCTAAATTTATTTTTTAAGCTGCTAATGCTAATTTGTTATGTTCTTTCCTTCTAGGTAGTCCTTCGGTTTGGGTGTTGTTCCTAAGGTACTTGAAACACCTTACCCCTTCTTGTCTTCCTAGGATAGTGCTTGTGCTGGGGGGTGATGGGTTTCTTATTAGATAGGTCTTTTTAAAAAAAATTAATTAAGAACCCTGTCTTTTTTGCAGTACTGGAGACACTTGGTTAAGCTGTGACCCATGTTTGTTTGCCAGCAAATTCAAAATTTTCTAGTGCGGTACTGGTAAGCTGTGTGCTTTTTGTGTTGTATCCTACAATCCTTTCCTCATTCTATAAAAACACCCAGCAGGAAGCTACATTTTTTTTTTTTTTTTTTTTTGGTGCTGACATTTACACCAGTCTACTTGCTGAACGCTCTTTGGCAATAAAGAAGATTGTGTCAAAAATTATTAGCTCCAGTCCCAATTTCCAGATCCTAATAAGAACAATTTTCCCAGTCCCAAGCACTGGTTAATTTTCTTGTTGAAAGCAACTCTGCTATGTGGGCATATGGAGAGGGCGGCCGGAATAAGCAGAGATAGCATAACCATGTTTGTGTCCGAAGCAGGGGTATTTAGTCAGATTTAGTGTTCTTATCAAAGTATCTGGCTACTGGATCTTGAGCCCATTCATAGCTGGACACATCCAGAATTAGACCAGGGAGTATAAAGACCTGTTGTTACCGAAGCAGGCTAGAAGCAATGTTTCAGCCTCAGTAATCACAGTAATAAAGTATCTAACACAAAATAAAATAGGGAAGACTTTTACCAGTCTTGACTATTTGCATTTGAATCATACCATGGACTCAGTCATCACATAGACCTTTGTGAACATAAGGTCAGTCCTGGAACATTGCTTGAGTTTGAAAGAGTAATTTTCCTTTTTTGACAGAAGGGAAGGCTGAGTCATAAGTGACGTATCTAGGATCACCCAGGAGGTCTGTGGCAAAAGCAGGAAAAGAAAACAGATCTTTTGTAAGGCCACTGGCTGTGGGTCATCCCGTTCAATTTTGAGGGTGTTGACAAGCATTCCTCAGCAGATTAAACTGGAATGGTTGACACAGTCACCACCGCTAGCCGTCTGTTGTCCCCAGGGATTGCCTAGAATGCTGAACATTGTTGTTAGGCTAACATACTGAATTTAGCATCTTAAGCATAAGCCTTTGGTCAGCTTGTTCTTCTGTCATGCTTGCCACTGGGATGGGAATGTCCAGAAAAGCTGGGAGGGCAACTGTTTTAGTCATTCCAGACTAATCCATCCACTCCTGGTGCTGAGTGTGTGCCAGGCTCTGATTTTTCTTCAGACTCCTGTAATTACAAATAGTCTCCAAAATAGGTTTAAATCAGCTTAGAGGCTAGAGCAGTTCAAAGTCAGAGCTACCAAAAGATGTAAAATTTATTTCCAAGATTGAAATTATGTGTAAGTAAAAGAAAAAAAAAAGGAAGTGGAAGTGCCATTTATGTGCTGAATAAGATGGTAAAGACTTTTTCTTTAAGACAAGTACTATCCTGGCTACTGAGGTAAAAATCCACTGCCAGCTTGGAGCTGTTCTGTTGTCTTTCTGAGAAGCAGTAGTACCTTGAGTAATCAACTACCCTCTGAATGCCTGCTTCATTGTATTTTTCTTCCTGTATGGGAGGAGCACTGTTTCTATTTCAGTCAAATCAGCAGTGTACAGAAAACATTCCAATTGCTCCAGTCTATTTTCAAAAACACAAGGTTTTCATTATGCAAATTTATTCCAACAGATGGTTTTGAATACATCATTTGGTGCTGGACTTGCCATTAAAATATTGATCAGTATTCAAGGCATGTTTTGTTGATCAGAAGAGAATTCAGTTCTGAATTTTAGTTCACATAGTCTGTTACCAGCTATAATTATTTCCCAAAAATCTTTCTTTTTATAAAGAGTAACTTGTGGGAAGATGATGAAATGATTTTCTGAAATGTCCTTGATTTAGAACAATAATTAGGGAAGCAAGAACAATGGATCTCATAGAGAATGTTTATACTTCCTGAGATATTAGTATTTGCATTCTTTAGTCTTTTTAGCCTGGATTCTGAGCTTTTGCAAGATCCACTGTCACTCAGCACTTCGCTGAATTTCCCAGATTTCCCAAAGATGGGAAATTCTTAAGTCTCAGGTCATGATCCACTCCTGAAAAGATGGGATAGAGTGAAACAGGACAGAGTATGAATTAATACTTGCTGAAGAATGGGAGGCAGGAATTCTGTTCTTTCAAAATACATTTGCATGACTGTGCAATATTTGAACAAATTTAGTGCAAAAAATGAGAGTTTTTGACAGTTCTTTGGAAATTGTATGATTTTAACATAATTTTTATATGCATTTTAAAATATGTGTATTTTTTCCCAAAAGGCCGTTATGAATAAGAAATGTTCTTTTGCCATAGATTTTGTGTGAATGGTGGCACATAATCACTAACAGAGCTGCAGATGCCTAATTCACAACACCCATGTTCAAGGGTGCAGCCACACAAGAAAAAACTCTAGCAGAAAAAAGGCTAGAAAATAATTTTGAAAAGAAAAGGGAGGAAAAGAAAAGAAGAGGAGCGGAAAGGAAAGGAAAGGAGAAAGGAAAGGAAAGGAGATGAAAGTAGAGGAAAGGAGAGGAGAGGGGAAAGGAAAGGGGAAAGGGAGGGAAAGGGAAGGGAAAGAGGAAGGGAAGGAAAGGGAAGGGGAAGGGAAGGAAAGGGAAAGGAAAGGAAGAGGAGAGGAAGCGAAGCTATAAAAAACCTTCTCCACCTAAAAGAGAGGTATCTGAAGGGGAGAATCTCTGTGACTTTTTTTTCCCTATGTAGTGTAATCCTTACTTGATAAGCATTTTGCTTCTTTTCACTCATTAGCTTTTCACCCAGCTTACTGATGAATGTCATTGTAGTGATAAGCATATGATTAATGCTCTGTTATAATGTCTTTGTTTTAATTTAAAATTTCCAAACTAATGACAGGACACTGAGCCATAAATGTATGTAGTGAATATGTAAGTTTTTGATGCCTCCCTCTCTCTTACAATTTCAGCCAAAGCAGGCAGTGATCCTCAGAAATGTGCTACCTTGTACAAACACGTTTCTGTATATTCCTCAGCCATCTGAAGAGTATGTTTTTGTGGGAGATAAACGGACAGCATGCCAATCAATATGATTAAATGCTGACACTTTATTAAGCCCGAATAGCGTCTTTTATATGCCTTAACAGTGATCCCGTGAATCAAACTATACAGTGATTGGTACATGTTCATTTAGTACGTACATCTAAACAGTATATGATTGGATAGCATTTACTGTCTCCGAGGAGGCAAAGAAATTACCTAAGCCTGTAAGTTTCTCACTGAACATCTGGGAGTTGTTTTTCCTGGGAGTTGTTTTTCTCCTTCCAAGGACAGTTTCTCACCACATTGCATGCCCTCTAGTAACCTTGCCGGTAGGCCGCAAAACCTACTTTCACACTCTTGCTATTAGCATTAGGGCTGGATTGCTCACATGTCCGTTTTCCTCTAGAAAATCCTCCACATGTTTTTATTTCTGTCAATACTGCGATTTTGTACCAGTGACTCTGCATTACTTTACACCAGCAAATTCAGTGAAATAACCTCTCATTCAAATGAGAGGGAAAATCGCACAGCAGATTTCAGGAAAATACACTGTCCTGCTGGGGTGCTTGCAAGGGTTGGCGTGATCTCTTTTCCATGGTCTGTCAGCCCTGGTGGCCCCTGTTAAGCCCTCAGGCATATTTCACAGTAATGCCTGCTGGAAGGGGCCTGGCTGTTGGTCTGCTCCCACTATGTTTGATTTACTAGGGAGCAATTTATTGGGACTGTAGTCAGACTGGCTGTCTGACGCAAGGGTGGCCCATGGCCTCCAGAGTCATATTCAGTATGTCTTAAAAGAATCTCTTGCAGCTTTCGGGAAGACTTGTCTTTTTAGCTCCACGTAATCCTGCCCCCAGAGCAGAGGTCATGGCCCCTCTTGTCTGTACCTTTTGGAAATGGGAAATTAAGATGATGGCAATTACTATTCCTGTTACTAGAATGAACATGGTTCATGTTATTGTTTCATGAATCAGTGCTTCTGTTTTGGGTCTTAGCTTTCTTTTATACTCCAGTCTGTCATCTCTGTGCTAAGGTGAGCAGTGACAGGACTGCTTTGCCCACTGAGGATGCAGTTTCACAAAACAGGGTGAACTGACATAACAGGCCTGAATAGAGTGGGGGGGTCCTGCTCACTCCCCTCATTTCCTCCTTTGCCTGACTCCTAGACACACTGGCCGGCACTGGCCACCAGCCTGATGTTAATAGTAGCTCACTAAAATGTGTCCAGCAAAAAAAGTGAGTAGTCTTCTGCAGTTTCAGTGAGTTAAATTTGTTCAGTAAGAGCTCTAGTAGGTGGGGAAGGAAGAACAGGTTTGTGGGAAGGAGAACAAGATGTCTCTCTCCTGGTATTGGAGAACTTCATGTCAGTGCAGGTGCATATGAAACTAAATCCTGTGCCCCTCAGTGCTATGTGTATGCTTAATGGCAGGTGTGTAAGTGGACCACTTCACTGCAGTGGAGCTCTTTACATTTAAAATTAAAACCTGTCATTAGATACAAGTCCCCTTGACTTAAGTATTGCATCTCTACAGCTGTTGGATCACATCCTCAGCTGAGATACGTGTGAAAATACTGAAGGAGTGAAAAGCCCAAAAATGCAACATGTTCTACAAGCCCACTTCTGCTCTTGTTACATCATTGCAGCGTTTTGCAGTTGATTTCATTTAAGGTTTGGGCTTTGCAAGAATAGGTAAGAAAATACAAAATTATAAGTTGATCCTCCTGGATCTCAGTTACCTCTGTCTTGATGAAACTAAGTCCTGTTTTCATCACTGATACAACACTTTTGTGTTTAAAGGTAGTATTGCCTCTATAAAACAAAATGCAAGAAGGATTTTGCCCATGAAGATATGACTTTGAGATTAACAAGTTTTCTCACTAACGTTGAATAATCCCTCCACATTTCCCTTGTCGGTCACATAAAATGATTACCATAGCTATGTATAATAGGCAGCTTTCAGTCATGCACAAAATGGTATCAGTAAAATTCCCTGGTCACTAACAACATAATGAAAAACTTACTTTCATTTGGTTTACAAGTCATAGAAATTGCAGTTATTTAAAATAAGAAATGCTAAATTAAATGATGTAGTCTTAGCCTTCAAAATTAAAAACACATTTTAAAGCAATTTTGGTATACTGATATACCATCTTAGCTTAATCAGCAATTATCTTAACAGTAAAATTGTCACTTAACCGTTATGGCTAAATATTTAAGAATCAGATATTTCTCTAAGTAATCACATGACAGCTTCCATTTTAGATCATTCACACAGTTCCTATGAGTGAGGTAAGTAGTTTTGAGCCCTAATGTAAACTTCAGATTAGGTACTAGAGAAAGTCTCAGTTCTTCTATAACTCATGGTTGTCATCACCACAATCTGTGACAATCTCTGCTCAACTGAGATCGAGGTGGTATAGAAAAGCATTTTCAGAATCTTTACAGAAAGAAATCTCTTTGCTTTGAGAACCTAAAATTATCTAGGGGCCAAATTTCACTAATATTTTTCAAAGTGCCCAGTAAGTGATATTTAAAGGCACAAATGGAACCACACATGCTTTTCTCATGTTAAAAAACTAGTAGGAAGTAAACACTTCACTGTCTCCTACTCTACTTGCAATGGCAACTCAATTGATTTGCCATTGGTCTGTGAAGGTCCTTATTGCTGCTATTGCCTGCAACTGGTCAGGTTCCCAATGGACAAAGAACCGTATTTTTTGCACATGCTGACCTCTTGGCCTTTATGCTAAATGTGTTTCATGGCTCAAGGTGAATGACAGTGTTAGCAAACAGGAAGCAAACACAAAAAGGGAAGACAAAACTAAAAGCAAAGGTGATGAATTCCAAAAAGTGAAATAATTTTTGAGGGCCTTTTAAGGACCCTCAGCCTTCCTCCTATTTTTTTACCAGGATTTAAAAGTTAGCTATGTTTTGAGATGCCATTAAGTAATAACAATGGCTGAGAAAAAGCCTTGTGTCTGTCATGTGACTACTTCTTTGCAATTTCTGCAACCAGATTCTGGATAGAGAAGTATTTCTTCAGCTTCACTGATCCAGGCACTTGAGACCACGAGTCTTCTCGCAGATTAGGAACTTCTCATAGATTATACTGAAAATGCTGGGAAATGCACATAGTCTGTATTTGCTTTGTTTTTTCCTTCTTTTCCTAATCCTACTTCCCCTTTGGAAGTTACTGAGGAACTATTCTTTAGACGCATAGACCCTGGAGTTCCCGTTTTAGGGAAGAGTCCAGTTCTGCACACTAGGCTGAAGTACATGAAGTACATATACAGGCGTGACTGTGGCTGAGCCATGCTTTGTTATTCTTGTTCATTGGAGTCAGTAAAGCTAATCCTCAAAGGTATGGAAGGATGGGATGGAAGGTGGTTTACTGAGGTTATGAAAGATTTGAGTAGTTATTCTGTGAGCTAGGATTGTCTTCTTTCTTCCCCAGGCTTCAGGTATCCCTACCAATAGAAAGGAGAGCATTTAGACCTTCAATTACATTTTTAAATTAAACCTTTAGTTCTGAAGAATGCTGCAAGCCAGTGTAAAGAACCTAACACCAAGTATCCAATACATAATGCCCCCCATCTGAGCTCTTGTTTCTTACCTGACCCATTTTAATTGATTCCTATGCAATCCATCTATACATCAGGGACTGCTATTTCCAACAGCTTTGTGAATGAATGTAATAAGAGATCACTGTGTGCTTTTTCCCTGAGGATTTTTACAAGTATAAATTCCTGGCTTTTGACGTGATTTTCTTTAGTTTCAGGTCTCCTGCCAAAAGATTTGGACTCTTTTTCTCATACTATTTCTCTGTATACTGAAGCACAAATCTTTCACTGCTTGACTACATTAGCCTGTAACAAAAATAATTCAATCACTGTTGATCCTCTTATATATAACACTTTCCATGTGGTAGACTAATAACGTGGTACCTCTGTTTTAGCAGCTTATTTTTTCTGAAAGAAAAACCAGAAAATTTGACGTTTATTCAGTAATAGTATATTTAGAAAAATGAAAAGCTCATGTAATGTATACCTTTACTTTGTCAAATTAATAAGTGTTAAATGTTAATTGACTGCCCTGTAATTCAATGCTTTGGAGGTTTAAACTTTAACAATTTGTCCTTTTTATTTGAAGCATCAAAATGTAACAGTTCAGCATGTGGCAAAAGAATGGAAAAAATTAGGATTAAAGCAGATAGGGCCAGTGGAACTTACCATGGGTCCATAGCTGCTTCTCATTCTGCTCTTGCTAATTTGCTGCTGTTCTTTGTGATCATTATATGGAGTATGGCAATAGATTTCTGTTAACCTGGACCGTGAAGATGCTTCCTCGTTTATTGCCCTTGACTATCTCAATACCAGGATGCTCAAATAACAACATAAAGATTTTAACGAGGAAATAGCAACTGTCCTCAACGTAACACTTTTGACTTCATAGAACTGATTGAGAGGAAGGAGCCTGTAGCAATATGAAATTTATAGGTTTGACATTTCATTAAATATGAAAAAACTCCAAACACTTTAAATTGAACAAATAATTCCAGGTGTTTTCTTGAAAATAAATGATGATACAACCCAGTTGCTAGGATTCTCATTACCTTTACTATAATGGTTGTACTTTTACTATAATGGTTGTTATTTTTTAACATTGTGGTTACAGTGTTGCTTAAAAAACACAACCATCCATAAGGTATTCTACAAACTCTGTCATAGCTAGCAGAATTGCCCTAATCATACCATTTTCAAAATTTAAATTATAAGACTGACTTAAAATAGGCAATGAATCTTTTTTGCCCTTGGGGCTTTTAGAATGAAATCTTCTCTATAGATAGGAGATATTGAAACATCTTTTAAAAGTTGCAGCTGAAATTATTTCATAATCATTTGACTCCAGAAGTAGGCATTTTAGGAAAACTGTCAGTGGTCCTGAGGTATCCAGGAACACTGGAATAAAACCAACAGAGCAGCTGGGCTCTGCATCTGCAGGAGAATGCTGAGGGCTTAAGGATTCTTCTCTCCCTGTATTTTTCTAAATGACTTCATTTAGCTTGAGAGCAGTTATATTTTCAAGAGGCAGGATGCGGAGTTGCTTTGCAGAATTAACCAAACCTCTGCATGTTAAAGTACTCAGTTTTTGCAGCACATATTTTCTCATGTTGCAGCTGAAGTTAATTGTACACAAAATGAAGGATTATGACTTGTAGATGTCAAAATGATGAACTCCCTTTAGTCTACTGGAGTACTTAAGTTTATATATAAAAATCACCTGCTATGTGTATAGCCATCTAAATATTTTTGGAGATAAAGCGCTCTCTATAGCAGGATAAGTCCAGTTTGAGAGTGGCCAGAGACGGAGCTTAAGTTATCATATTTTCCCCATGTGAAGGTGTATTGTTTTTTTGAGGGTCTGTATGGTTTCACATTGGGAAGACATTATTTGGTCCTGTAGTCTTACCTGACAGTTCTTTTGTAATTAAAATGCTAAGTCCAAAGACTACCCTTCTGTTACCAGACACATATGAGTTGCAGATTCTTTCCATGTCTTATTATTAGAAGTTGGTGTTGGTTTGAGATTCTTATTTTCTTATGTTGGAAATACCAATTATCCTATCTCTAATTAGAAGTCATGAAGGACCTATGAAGTTGAAATAGAAATACTTTGGCTAAGACATTTACATTAGGCTCTGGCTGCAGTGAAAAATAGCAGCTCAATTATATCATAAAGGGTGGAAATATTAGTAAATAGCAAATCTGACTGTCCCTGCTTTTAGATTACTGAAGTTTCTGTTTGTTTTGCCAAGTAGTTTCAAATCAAATCATTTTAGGGCTTTTGTGCAGTAGAAAAAATGGAGGAATAAGAGTAAATCATTCATTTCTTGTTCCTATGAATCGCTGTATTAGCTTTAACAGACTACTTTGAAACATGAAAAAGACATGAATGGAATTTCTGAACTGGCTTAGAAATGTGATTAGAATGAATCGTGATTCATTTTTATTTTGCCTCATTGAGTCTTAGGGATCATTCCTTTAGTGTTGCTTCTGGCAATCTTGAGAATTAAAATTAATACATGAAAGTTGAGATTCTTGCAGTTATTTAACTAGGATCAGAGACTTGAAGAAAACTATCAAATATCCAAAGATTTATGAGACCTGGTAATATTGCTTCACAGACTATGCAGGAAAAGTTGACGGACTAGATTGTAAAAGGTAGAAAACAAGTATTAAGAAATCTCTGCCATTAGTAAAATTTAGTCAGAACTTGTTTCCTAGTTGAATTTATTCAAAAGTAAAATTTTCCTAAATTTTTCTTTCCATATTTGTGTCATTCTGACAATTGATAACATTTTTCAGACTGGTACACTGGTTAAACTCAACCATCTAGTTCATTGGGCAACTCTTACTGACTTCTATGCAGCAGAGGGCATGAATCCATTGACACAATCACTATGGAACCCTGATAGCCCTAAGAAGAGGTCAGGTACACCTAACCCAAATCCAGTTTCTAGAAGGGGATCCTTATTTCTTCAGTCACTGTATTGTAACTGGTTTCCAGAATAATTGAACCAACTGTTATGATTTAGGCCTGCAAAAATAGTGCCAAACATAAAAAACTTAGTGTTTAGGAGACAGTTTCTACTTTATTATATTTAAATAACAAAAAATCATGCATTCACGGTGATGGGTGGCCTAACACAACTTTTAAAAGATCTTGTTAAAATTATACCATCAGGTAGTAGTTTTACTTTTCCAAATATATAACTAAGAGGTTTCACATGTTAGGTTTAATGCTTTAGTCACTGCACAGCCAGCCATGCAGGAATCATTCAGGAGTCTGGAATCCAGTGAGGTAAGATACTGAGATGCAAAATGAAAGCTGTGGATAAGATGTTCTTCAGCTGAACTTTCTGAATTCCCTCATTCTCTGAGCAGTGTCCTGTACCTTCTTTCCTCCTAGATGTTATGACTTCTTCTGCCCTCATACAAATCTTAGTAGAATCCAGAGGGGATCCAACAAAAATAGAAGCAATCCAGAATTCAGTTAAATGAAAAATGTGTAAATATACAATATTTTATAAAATTTATATTGTTTTCCAGTGATGACTATTCACATAAAGATTCAGTAGACACAGCTTTGTATTTATAAGCATTTCATTCTCTGTTGTGTCAGTGCTTTTGAAACTGTTATCATAGACTTTAGTCCCAGTCTGACATCTAGGTAGATCTCTCTCTAGAAGATCTCCAGATTGTGTTTTATGCAGAATCAGGATTATTCTCTTTAAGTTGATCTGATGTCTTGCTCCCAAGACCAGAAACCTTTGCAGGATCTCAGAGTTCAAAACTGCTTGTTTCCTCAGGTAACATAGGCATCTATCATCATTCAGCACTTCAGTATCATGTCTCTCTATCTTCTAGAGTGGCACTTGATCTTACCCCTCCATTTGCATTGCCAACTAGATCCCCAAGTCTTTGGTCTTAACCAGTCTATCTTGCAAGTTTTTCCTCCTACATGTACTCCTTTCCTTTAAATTTTGTGTGTGAGCCAGTTATTTCTTAAGCATGTGTGTGGAGATGTATTATTATGGGTACTTTTACAATAAACATCTGTTTAACATTTATCTATTGCTAATGTGCAGATGTAAAGCTAAGTGTATGCTTTAGGTCCCTCCTGGAAAATAATTTTTCTGCAATTTTTGGCTTCTCAGCTGTGTACATACTGTAAATAAAGTTGTACTCTGAGGCCACAGTGTTTATATCCAACTGCCTTTCTCTCTCATCCATCCCTGCTCTCCTTGCCTTGAAGGTGGCTGTTCAGAGACATCTGCTTTCTATTACTCACTGTGTCAAACAGAAAACAATTACAGCGCTCATTAAGAAGTTTCCACGTTTAACCTTTGCACGACAACCTTCAAAGAAAGAGACCTCCCAGCTTTTTTCTTGAAGAGCTTCATTATTTTCTCACCCTAAGCTCTCAAAAAGGCTTTCAGCAACTCTTCCAGGATGCTTGGTAGCTTGCCTCGAAGCTCAACATTCTGAAATATCTCGTTCTTACACTCTTCAGTCTGCAGGTCGCATTGGGTGGTATGCTTACCACAGTAAGTGAAAAATAACTGCTGTTAAAACCTGTTGCAGCTCTTGCTAAAACAAGCTGTTATTTTGAAACTTACGGAATATTTCAGAATCTCCTTGTTCACACCACTAACAAGCAGTTAATTCCCATGAATGTTTAGCATGGTTCTAAATGAATCAACTCAGCATATATAAGCTTGAAAGCAATCATTCTGTCTGCCTGTTTGGTAAGTGTTCTTTTATTTCATCTACAGTTTCTTGTGGTCTAGGTTCAGAAAAATGAAAAACCTCTGCTCTTACTCATTGTCCAAGAACTGTTGAGAAATGTGTGTTATAGGAAAAAGTTCTTAATGGAAAAATGAAGTTAATAACATATTGATAAATATTAATTTCTAGGAGGCTTTTTTTGTCTGATATCAAGGCTTTTAAATTCTTGTAAATCTTTCAAGGGCAGGTCATCTTTGTGGATCTGGCTGTACTGTCTTAGTACTGCTTATGCAGATAACCTTGCTGGTAACTAGTGTAACAAAACTCAGTGTAAGGAAGGAGAAGGTAATACTTGTTTTACAAAAGCTTTGAGTAAGATGATTTTACTCAAATCAATTCTCTCTTTGATTATCTTCACTCACACTCTTACTCCCACTTACTCTCAAGCACCAAGTGTGTCTAAGTGGTCTGGCCTTGTGTGTGACACAGAGGACAAGGGACGCTGGCTATCGAGTCCTCATCACATCACCGGGGTTTTTCTTGGTTGGCAACAATGAACTAGTTTTTGAACAGATCTTTCATATCCATTAGGAGTAGTGTTTTGCTGTTACTCTCCTGCTGTAGTACCAGAAGAAGCAGTGGCATATATGTCCTGAACCTTGTTGCCATCTTGCTGTTGTCAGAGTGCAGGGTCTTCCCTTAATGAGTCATTTGTGCTGTTGTATTATCAAAGTGCAGGTTGTCTGGGCTTGACACATTCCTCAGTTTGATTGACTGGGAAGAGTGTTCTTCATTAGGCCATTCTTTTAACCCTTGTTCTGCTGTTTCTTCTGGTGCTTTTTCACACACACACACATTTCCACTTATGTTTAATTCTTACCAACCTCAGTATTTCTGTTACAAGTCTCTACATCCTGGTTTCAGTCCTGGGAAAAACTTGGAATTACAGCTATGCAAGATGTATGCATCATAAATAATTGGTGACCCCATACTATGAAAAGACAAGAGTGGTATGTGGTTCATTATGTGAAGGCATTGTGGCAAGCACCACAAATCAGAGAGGTGCGTAACTCTAAAGCTTTTATGAAAATAAAATATAACCAAAAGACACCCCTGCTCCTAATTGTAGCTGCATACAAAAAAAAAGGTACTAGTGTGAATATAATATTTGATAAGGAGAGGCCATCTCTAGTATGCATATGTCCCGTTCAAACACTACCAGGTCATATGTGATTATGCTGAGACTGAGCTGAGCAAGCTTTTGACTGCAAGTTTCAGGATTTTCTTTCTTTTGAGGAGAAAAAGAATTATTTCATTATCCTTTGCATATAATGAAAAAAATTGTTTTGACATTTTTCAACACAAGAATTTCTATTCTGTGAAGTACCCTTGATTTATTCAACTGTGTAGGTGCTTCCTCTGTGGCTTCATTTTCATCCCCTGTGGCTTCATTTTTATCTCCTTGCAATAAGCAGTGGGATTTTAAAGCCTTTTTGTTTGAGGAAACAGGGACCCCATACGAAAGACTTCAAGAAAATAGATGTAGACTTAACAGTAGGAGGCAATCCTGACTGGTGTTAGGGTTTAGTATACAGCTGCATATTTTTGTTTTGCAGTGTGTACCACACTGGTGTCTTTTGGGCTTAAACATATAAGCATGTTTCTCAGTTTTTTTCTTCTTACTGTGGACTTGGTTCCCTGCTTCTCTAGATGGGTGTTGTTCCATTTCGAAATCTAAACTGCTTCTACATTGCACAAATTTTGATGTTGTACCTTTCTGTAATTCAGTGCAGATGGATTTATATGTTGTCTGGCTTTTTTTTTCCCCATGGCTGATTTGTCTGACCAGATGGATGGAGGTGAATAAGTATATATGCAGGCTGACTGAGTGCCAGATATAGAAACAGTCTGTATGATGTAATCAGCAGGCCTCTGCAGTGCTAGTAGTAAAAACAGACTTATACCTCTCATATCAGCGGTTACAACAAATGCTCCGGTGTGATGTTACTGGACACCATCTGTTTTTTGTATCATCATTCTTGACCATGCATAGTAACTTCAGATGGCTTATGAGAATGAGTGACAGCTAATCTTGCCTTGCTGAAGAAAATGCAATTTAGTTTGGGTGGAATTTACTGACCCTTTGTCACTGCTCTGTGATTGCATTTGGAATTAATCTAGGCTGTCATATTGCCATGCTGTGTAATCACAGTTCTCCTGAAAGTGGCTGCTATGTGGGATTGGACACTAGGATGTTCCTTGGGGCATGGATGCATGCAAACATCTTAGATCCATGTTGCTAAAGTACCAGTGTAGGATTAGTCTCATTGTAACAAATGTTTACTAATGCCAGCCCCTGTGTGTCAGTAATGCAAAGCTTCCAAGCAGATGAAGTGCACAGATTTCATAAGATTTCAGGATGAAACTGAGCAGTGGAAACATTTATTGACTTCAACTTTCCCTATCCTTCTTACAGAATAATTCACCTTTCCTGTTCAGGGTCTGTGAGTATATGAAGGAGAAATCTGAAGTATGTCAATGCAGTCCTTTACGGCAGCAGTTCTCAACTTTTCTGTAGCCTAGCCCCGTCTGAGAGGTTTGAGTGTTCTGCACTTCACGATGCACTATGGAACCTGTGCAGGGCAGCAGAGCTTATTAGTTTGGCTGCCTTGTTCTGTGTCATCTATAGTGTGCTTCATTAGCACTTCACCAGTGAGACCCAAGTCTCTGGTTGGGAACTGCTGCACTGATCCCTGGTCCAGAATCCATTTTTATTAGAAGTAAAAATCCCCTTGACCTTAACCTGGAATTGCATTAGTTCCTTGTTCAGTGCCCCTCTTAATTCCTTCCTTCTATTGGCAGCTTGGGGTTGTGTAAATGAATTACTGAAACTGGATCACCACAAGGAAAATACTTCAGTCTTCTGTATAAACAGTGCTTCTGCTCTTCTGAAAGGGAAATGCAAGAGAACTTCTGAAAGACTTAATTCATTTCAAGGCCTTTAAAATTAGCTCTTGATGCCTTGGGAATGCTGCTTGGTCATCTACAGTAAGAAGCATTGCTATAGCAAAGCACTGATCAAGAGTCCATTATTGTCCAAGTGGCATTCTCTTACAAGATACTTCTCTTTTGCAAGGCCAACTTTGCCTATCTGCTCCTGCTCCACTTTACTTTTTAAGCCATATAATCACCATTTTCTGGAAAAAGCCCACCAGTGGGAGTTGATTCTTTCACCATTGATTGTGTCTTGACAAAAGTATTCTGATAGGAGGTGGCAAAGGAAAACTGTTTGTTTCCAGAAAGTTGTATCAGTTATCTAGCTTGCTCAATATTTTGGAATTTAATTTCTTTATCATCAATTTCAATCAGCACACAGAAGAAATTGAGATCCTTCTTGATAAAAGCAGCAGAAACTGATACGACATTGCTGGGAATTGCACTAACAGCTGGTATTTTGTCCTCTGTCTGCATAACTCCAAGGCCCCAAGAAGCTGTCTAACATTTTGTTGCAGTCTTCCATTTGCAATACCATTATCAGTAAAATGGACATGTTTATTAACTAAGATAAAAATCACATGATACCCAATTTATTAAAAAGGAGAGTCTGGCCTATGGGAGGCATCCAGTGCTTTAGTCAGTGGATTAGCAGTAAACTCTTATGACAAGGGAATTTGTGCAGACACTGTGGGCTATGTAAGCAGCAGGGTGCTAGGAGAAGGAAGAATAAATGGGAAAAGATGAGTTGTTAACTAGAACTTCTGACTGCCAAGGGTAGACTCAGCTTCTTGCTCAGAAACAAGAAGGAATAAGTAAGCACTTCAGAGCTTTAAAAACATTTTGGTTTGGTGTTCAAAGTAGGCTCCCTATGATTCTGTCATTGACGTGTAGAAGATGGGTTTTTCTGTTCTTAAAATCAGTGCTGTTTGTAGTACAAATCTGAGCAGTTAATGTACAGAGAGGAAATGTTGAGTTTGCATCTCATGGAATTAGAACCCAGTTTATAATGCCCTACTTCCCAGCAGTCTGTTTAAGAGAGTTAAGTTACATCTCCTGTCTTGTACAAGAGTGGTCTCTGGAGAAAATCTCTCTCCTAGAAACAGAACTTTTTGACTTTATATCATGAAGTTTTCATTGGTTTCTGTTATAAGCTTTCTAATACTGAATAAATGCCAGTATCTGTTTGGATTTCAGTGTACATGTTTGTGCTGGTTCTATTTATTTAACTGAAAATTTATTTCACAGGTGTGCTGCTATTGATAAAAAAGGCCATGTGAGAAAGAATGAGAGGAAGTGTAAAGGGAGAAAGCCCAGCCATCTCACAGCAAAATCTATATTCTTTTGTGCCACACACAATATGTTGCATTCTTTTTTTGTTTCAGAACTGTGTTTATTTTGTTTGCCTAGTATGGAGCTCTTGATTTAGAACTGAGTAGGTCAGTTCCTGTACACTGAGGAGCATTCCTGAGAAACTCAAGCTGTTCAGCCTTCAAGCCAGCGCCTATGACAGGAACTGAATGGCTGAGCATGGACTTCGTGAATCATGTTGTGTAGGAACATTAAGCTAGATTTCCTCAATAACGAGTTTACTGAAGACCTCACTGGGCAGAAGATTTCATTTTTCTTGGATACTCACAGATTTCCTTCTTTTCATTCCTTTGTCCCTGAGGACTAGATCATTGAACTGGCCTGTACTTCTGTCTGAGGAAGATTTCTGCAGGTAATGAGAATGTGAAATCCACCTTCTCTCTTCCAACAAGCCTCATGTTCAACAAGATACAAACTGAAACTGCTGATGAATTTGTGTGGTACAAACTCAGTTTGGAAGTTTGATATTTAGAGAGTGTGTACTGCCAGGCTATCAACTATGCTGAGTGTACACACGATGAAAGTGGGAGAGAAGGGATGAAGATGCCTTTAAGTTACCATACTTAGCTGGTGCAATTACAGCATCTGAAGGCTCCTCTAGCCAGGCCAACAGCAGAAGTCCCACCCTGACCATTACACAGCCATAATGGTTTGCTGCTTGCATCAGTCTGGAATTTGATATGTGAAACTGAGGCAACACCATCAAGCCAAGAAGCATCTGCCTAAATTAAAAAAAGAAATAAGGCACAGCTTTGGAAACACATAGCTCTTTTACAATGATACATAGCTTAGGTTCCTCTTTTAGGGGTGGTGCTGCCTGGTGACTCTTAATCCACTAGGCAGGGACAACAACATAAATTATCAGTCTGTACTAGCTTCTGATTTGCTTCTGAGAGGAGGTGTTGATTTTGACTTACAGGGCCTCATCATAAACCCATCAAAGACAATCAGAAAGTCTTCTGTTGTCTTCAGTAGGCTTTATCCAAAGATACATTTCTAAGTAGGTTATGGTCATGGTGACACCAGACTCTCTCTGTCTGTATCACATGGCTTAATAGCATTCCTTTCTTAAGTATGAGGGGAATGGGTGGCAGTTGTCTTTAATTTGATGTCTAAATCTTACTGTTCCTTTTCTGCACCTTCTCTGGTCTAGCACAGCCTAAATTGCTGGGGTTTGGTATGATTTTGTAAAGACTCCCAGTCTTTCCCTGCTGGGACAGTGGCATTATTACTAGTGACCTGAGCAGAGGAGAAAATTCTCTCTTAGGGAAATCTCCTCTGAACACCAAACATTTGATTTAATTTTTGAATTTATTTCTCTTGAAAGATAACATGGCTTATAAAACAGTACATAAGTGCCTTAAATAAAGCTGGTATAAAAATGAAGACATTTAAATGACTTGTAACAAAGAGATCACATCTCTCCTATTTGGCCTTCAATAGTTCAGAAGGATATCAGTTCAGAGAGACCCAAGATGGGACTCAAGTCACACCTCTGACTGATAGGTCAAGTGATACAGAACAGACACTAATGAAATATACTCCAAAAGCTCTGCTGTCAAATATACCATCCAGCCAGGTATGGAGATTTAATTCTTCCTTTATTGTGTCTTTCAGAATCACTGAATAGATGACCCTAAAGTCTATCTCCTTTTCCATTGCTATGAAAGCTCTGGTTTATTATTTCTCATGCCTCATTCTTTTACAAGAGACACAGTAATAAAAATCGCTATACTATCCTCCCACAACACCCTACTGATGAACTGTAAGTGTGAATCATAAATCATTCCTTCAATTACAGTAACCCTTCTGAAGGGAAAGAAGGAAAAGGCAAATTAAAATGGGAACCTAGGGAATATCTGAATATCACTCTCGCATACCTTTAGAGAAAATTTTTATTGCTAGTACTAATAATAATCCCCAGGTCGCATTTGATATCCATCATCAGATCTTGAATATAGCTTGTGTGTGTGTGTATTAATGTAAAGATACATAGATAGTTGGAGATATAAAATCATAAAATAATTGTGGTTGGAAGGGATCTCTAGAGGTCGTCTAGTCCAACCCACTGCTCAAAGCACATTTGATTAGATGAGGTTGCTTAGGGTCATGTCCAGTTGAGTCTTGAACAACTCTGAGGATGGAGATCCCACAGCCTCTGTGGGCACCTGTTCCAGTATTTGACTACCCTCATGGTAAAAAAAGATTACCTATATCTAATCGCAATTTCCCATGTCCCAAGTTTTGTCTGTTGCCTCTTGTCCTGTCATTGTGCTTCTCTGAGAAGAAGTCTGGCTCCATCTTCTCTGTCTCCTCCAGTCAGGTCTCCGGTCAGGAGACCTCATCAATAAGGTCTCTACTTAACTTGCTCCTGTTTAGGCTGAATAAACTCAGTTCTCTCAGCCTTTCCTCATATGTCATGTGCTCCAGTCCTTTGACCAGGTGGTGGCCTTCCACTGGGCTTGGGCCACTGTGTCAGGGTCTTTCTTGTATGAGGGAGCACAGAACTGCACATACCACTCCAGATATGGTCTCACAAGTGCCAAATAGGTAGGAATGATCGCCTCCTTCAACCTTTGGGCTTCACTCTTTCTAATGCAGCCTCGGATGCAAGAGGCCTTCTTTGCTGCAAGGGTGCACTGCTGGCTCATGTTCAGCTTGTTGCCAACCAGGACCACCAGCTCTTCTGCTGCAGAGCTGCTTTCCAGAGAGTCAGCCCCCAGCCTGTGTTGTTGCTTCGGATTATTCCATCCCAGATGCAAGAATTTGTATTTGTGTTTCTTGAACTTCCTGAGGTTCCTGTTTGCCCATTCCTTCAACCTGTCCAAGTCTCTCTAAACACCAGCCCTGCCTTCAAGGATATTGATCACTCCTCCCAATTTAGTGTCATCTCTAAACTTGCTGTGAATGTGCTCTATCCCACCACTGAGGTCATTAATGAAGACATTAAACAGTATGGGTCCCAAGATTAACCGCTGAGGGACATCAGTAATTACTGACTCTCAGCTGAATTTTGCCTCACTGATCAGAACTCTTGGAGCCCAGCAGTGCAGCCAGTTTTCCACCAAACTATTGTCCACTTATCCTGCCCATATCTCACCAATTTGGTGATTATGTCAAAGGCCTTGCTAAAGTTGTCAGGGAGCAATGAAGGCGGGTTGCTCCCTAAGGGATGGAGAGCTGGGAGCTGAGTGTGATAACATGGCTGGCCAGGCAGGAACCTCACTAGCCAGGACCTATGCCATTGCCTCCCAGCAAGGGAGCAGGGCAGGCCTGGAGATGTTAGCCAGGTTCAACCAAGAGTCCAGATCATCAGGCAAATTTGTGGTGATGAAGCAGGTCTGATGCCAAGCCAGAAAGTCAGTCCATGGGTTGGGATTGTGATCAGGCCTGGTGAGGGTAACCATGGTCAGACACAGCCGTGTGATCATGGGCAGATCTATAGTGACAAGGTAAGGCCAAAACCAGGCTGGGTGGTTGGCCTGCAGGTTGGAGTCCAGTTCAGTGGGGCCCATGGCCATGCAGGGGCATGGCTGTGGCGGATCTGGAGACTGGCACAGTCATGGCGTAGATCAGGAAGGGACTGATGGCCCTGGGCTGAGCTGAAATGGGGTCCTGAGTCCATAGGCAGGAGGTGTGGATGGGGGTCCTAGATAAGGCTGGTCGGGGCCATTAATTAGTGCATGAAGGGCTGTAACAAAAAAAGTATATAATATCTGCTGACCTTTCCTTTTCTGCAGTGCCAGTCACCGCTTCATAGAAAGCAATCAGATTGGTTCAGCATGATTTGCGCTTGGTAAATCCACATTGGTTGTTCCTATTCACCTTCTTGTTCCTCATGTGTTTAGAAATGGCTTCAAAGAAGTTTCGAAAAGGACCATTATCTTCCCAGGGACTGGGGTGTGGTTGAGCAGCCAGTATTTACCTGGATCTTCCTGCTTGCTCTTGTTGAAGATAGGTGTGACATTTGACTTTTTCCAGTCATCAGGAACCTCCCCTGACTGGCCTGATATTTGAAGATGACAGCTTCACTCCCACAGACTGTGCTAGTAGGCTCACAGACCTGGGAGGCCTGAAGACAAGCCTTACTAATGAAAACTGAGGCAAAAAAGGCATTGAGTACCTCAGCCTTTTCTGTGTCCTTTGTCACTAAGTTGCCTGTCCAACTGAGCAATGGGTCCATGCTCTCCTTAGTCTTCCTTTTGCTACTGATATGCTTGTAGAAACCTTTCTTGTTGCCTTTCACCTCTCTTGATGGTTTCACCTGCAGCTGAGCTTTGGGTTTCCTAACAGAATTCCTATACCAGCAAGAAATGTCTTTGAATTTCTTCCAAGTAGCCTGTCCCTGCTTTCACCTTCTATGTACTCCTTTTTCGTGTTTGAGCTCGGTCAAGAGCTCCACATCCATCCATGCTAGTTTTCTGCCCTGCTTGCTTGACTTTCTGCACATTGGAATGGGCTGTTGTGCTCTGAAGAGGCTGTTCTTGAAGATCAACTGACTCTTCTGGGTCTCTTTGCCCTCAAAGGTAGTTTCCCACAGGATCCTGCCAAGCAAGTCTTTGAACAGGCCAGGGTTGTGATTCTGCTGTTTGTCTTGCTCACTCCTCTCATGATCTTAAACTCCATGGGCTCTTGGTCACTGCAGCCAATGCTGCCCTCAGCCTTAACATCTTCAGCCAGTTCTTCCTTGTTTTTGACTGAGAGGTCCCAAAGAGCATCTCCCCCAGTCAGTCACTGATCACCTGCGTCAAGAAAATTTCTTCAGTACATTCCAGAAATTTCCTGGTTTGCTTGCATCCAGCTGTATCGCCCTTTCAGCAGATATCAGGGTGGTTAAAGGCACCCATGAGTACCAAGGCCACTGCATAAAGAAGGCATTGCCCACCTCCTGTTTTTGATCAGGTGGTCTGTAGCAGACACCTACAACATCCTTACCTATCCTGGTCAGTCCTCTAATGCTTATCCACAAGCTCTCTACTGATTTGCCACCTGACCCAAGATAAAGCACTCAAGCCTCTCATTTACATATATATATATATGGATATAAATAGACAAGTACATATATATATATAGATATATAAAAGCACAGACCTGCTAATATGTGAGGTGCCCACTTCAGGGGCCATATGGATAGTCTTCAGAGAAAGAGAGCACCTGGGCACAGTTCATTCTTAGACCATAAAGAAAATTACAGTATTCGAATCTGGCAAAACTTCTCCCTCCTCTCCAAATTCGATCACAGTCAAATGGTTTTCTTAAAGAATAGAGAAAGGCAAGGCTTTCCAAAAGGGTGAAGGATTTTAGAATTAGATTTTAGTTCATTAAATCAGGAAACCACTGAAGGCAGATCCTGTGCTTTCTCTGATTGCTGGCATCTGTGCTATAGGGCTTCCCAACACTCCAAATCCTAGACATAACCACTTCAGAAGTGGTTATAGAAGAATACTCATGGAAGTATTCTAATTTTAGAGCACTTTTGGGGAGTAATTTGATGTGCATTTTTCTATCAGCAGTTCCAATTTTCATCTCAATCTGCTCATTCTTGTGGTCGTTAGAGGCACTCTGTTGTTGTTGTGGGGTTATAGTTGCTTGTGCAAATACCTGGCTGTTAGTTCCCATCACATGTTGATATGGACAGAGAGAGTCAGGTCTGAATTAGAGATTAATGAGTTGCCTGCTTAAAGATATTTATATGCAAGGTTTTATTTTATTTATTTTGAATTGGAACTCCCTCTCCTTCATTATTAAATTGTGCAAGGAAAACTGCGGTGTAAGGAAAACTGTGTAGATTTACACTTGCATTGTTTCAATAAAACCAATATGAGAGAACAAATTCTCACAGTATTGAAAAATAAAAAGCTCAAATAAGCTACCACTACAGCTTCATTTTTTTCTGTGGCCTGCTTAGTGAGCAAAATAGATGTGTATTTATTTTTGTAAATATACTAGCTTTGCTTTTGTGTTTTTAATAGACTTTAAATAGATGTATCTTTCTCATTGTTAACTTCCATTTGTTGCTAAGGGGGTATTATTATTATCTAATTCCTTCCACATCACTCTCAAAATGTGTTTTTATGGTTTTCTGAAAAATGCCATTTTTAACTAAATAAACTTGAAAAGTGACAGATACTAAGCTAAATAAATACTTTGTTTCCTCTTTTAATCTTCTGTTCAAGTTAACAGTAAAAGGAATAAACAATGTTGTTTCCTCAGTTTTGAAAAGTACCATAAATCTGTCAAGAGGACCATTACAAATACAAAGCAATCACTTGCAAACCGAGTTTGTATAGCAAATAAATACTGCCTTTGGGAATTGGAGGTATTTTGTAACATCAAGGTTATAACATTAAAATTGTCAGATTGAGATAATCCTTCTGTTAAACCAGGACATGATATACCTGAATATATGCTCCACGTTGTGACAGTATGTGGTTTAAACCTGCTTCTATGTTATTGCTCATCTCTGTGTAGATTATTTCTAAAAAGAAGTCTAAGGCTGAACCACGGAAACAAAGTGTGGGGACTACTGAATTTTACAGCTCGGCAGACTTATCTGCCAGCTTTGTGGGGAGCCTTTAAACAATAGGTCTCCAGAAGCCTGTTGTTCATATCAGAATTGCCTGTCACAACAGAGCTGGGCCTGTGCTATCATGTTATAAACAGAAATCAAAATCCACAATTCTGTCTAGGCAGATTATAAAAATGGACCTTGAATCTGGTCTGAATTCAGAGGGGAGGCCCATATCTGGTTTAGTAAAAGGAGGTAGAGTCTTTTGCTAAAGATCTTGGACTGAAATTTGGAATTTTTGTGGTTTTAGAACCTGGCTCTGCCATTTGTTTCTGCTATGATACCAGGTAAACCAGGTGACCAAATTATACCTTATTTGGTCACACAGGAAACACACATTTCCCTTTGTTAGGAAAAAATGCAAAAATAATGCTTGTAAGGTGCTCAGAGTCTATGATCAGGAATCATACACATAGTTAGTAGCAGTAGAAAAATGCTGAAATGAAAAATGGAACACTGAAGTCCATTCTCTACATACATGCTATTTCACTTTGTCTAAGCTCTGTATAACTGTTTATGCAATCTTATTCCTTGTTAAAATAATGTCATCTCTGCCTTTTGTGAATTGAAACCAACTTGTCTGTTGTAACATCCTCTTATAATGTCCCCAGAAAAGCCTTCAGATGATAGTTTCCAGTGACAAATAAGCTTAGGGACTCTAAGTAGTAATTACAATAACAAAATTTTGCATGAAAAATTTCATGGCCAGCATCCCGGTCATTCTTAGCATCCAAAGCACTTTATAGTAAAAATATGCTAATGTTAGTTAAGTTGCAGATCATGCCTGAAAATTTTAAAAATTGAGATTATAACAAAGCTTTAGATTTGTTTTCCTATCTGAACAAGGAAAGCGGAGTAGGTTTTCTGGCTTTTTTTAAGATTTGTCAATAACATGATGTGTTTGAGTATGATTGTTCTGAGACATACAAATTTAGTAGTCGCCTCGTTCAAATCATCTTTCCCAATCAAAACTATGTAAATAGGCATTTCCAGGTCAAACTTGTATCCTTAGTACCTTTCCTTCAGGATAAAGTGTGGCAGCATATTCAAAGCACAGTAGGAATTTACTACAGATGATGAGCAAAACAAGGACTCTGTATCCCATCCTCTGCTTGGCTGAATTCTGGATATTTGGCCAAAGTGCCTGTTTATTATCAACTGAGTAACACGTTTCAGGCTGAATCTGACCCAAGTCCCATTAGATCCTATTGCTAATTGTAGACAGAATTGCTTTACACACACTGAACTTTCTGAGGAAAATGCTACTGTGAAACCCTGTGAAATGTTATGTATAAAATAGGATATATGGCCACGTTAATTCTTTCTCCTTTCCACTCTACTGGGCCACACTGTCTGTCATGGTCAGGGTTTGCCAGAGCTCTTAAGAGGTCTCATGAACACAGTCTTTAAATGGAAGGGTATTCTGCTTTACTCTGCTGCAAGAAAACCAGGTTTCATGGTAACTGTGAACACATGAGCCCATGTTAAAAATAGCGAATGTCTATATTTCTGTGCCTCTGTGGTAAAATATAGGTCTCAAGGTACCACTTATCCTCTCTTAAGCACCGGAACAGGAAGACACGTGTTCATAGTGTTATTGACCAGGGACATAGAAACTAAATAAAATTAGTTCAGATACATTTACGGTTTTGTGCAATGCCCATTTTTTGTGATGATATGTTATTATGCTGGTTAAAGGTGTCTGTGTGTCTGTATGCTTGTGTACTTACTTCACCAAATTAAGGGTTAATTTGTAGTAATCTTTTAAAGTCAGAGAAATGAAACATTATCTGTTGAAATGTATTATTTCCACACGTCTGGCAGGTAAGTAGGAAACTTTGACAACTAGTAAAGGGCTCCAGTTCTAGTCTGCACATTAATAGCTACAAGGAGACTGGAGAACAGAAGAGGATCAGATACTAGTCTTGGATGTTCTGTGGTTTGTCTTTTCTGTGGGAACTGACTATATGCATCTAAGGGAAGAACTTGGCCTTGCAGCAAGATTTTTTAGACCTGGCTGTATTAGTACTCTCCTGAGACTGAAAACATGAACAGTATTGTGTCTGTTGTGGGACTACACTTCTTGAAAAAGAAACATATTTCTCAATCCTGTTCTCATCTGTGTGGTCATCTGTTCTCCAACTTAGTAAAAAGGGATTGAGACACCTCTTTGTCTCTTGTCTCCATTGCTTTTCCATCTCCATACTAGTTAGACTTCTTCTAACACTACACTGCAATATATAAAACCAATTCTTTCCTTCTTTTATCTCTTGAAAGAGAGAATCCTGAGAATTTGCCTTCTGTATGTTGCCAGTGTTTGTGCTGGTATCCCAGAAATGTTAATGGGACTTGCATCCTTAAAAGGCTGTTAAAAGGAACCTAACGTGCAGTTCTATCTTCCTTAAAAATATTGGTTTTAGATACATGATGCACACCAATTACACTGATTGAAAGAACCTGTACAGAGGTACCACAGCACTACCATGAAGCCATTGTGTGAAGATAGCATGCTATAATATTTACAAGTTATTCTGGAGAGAGTTGACTAAAAGTTGCTGCCTGATACTTGGTTTTATTTGGGGGTGGCTCCACATGTTGTAGGATGCAGATTTGACTCTGTTAGATTTGTATTAACTTACAGCATTTGGCTGTGGCTTACTAGCTAGAAAAGAAGGTGAAATAAATGAATGTCTCATTTGGTCTGTGGCTCAGTTAATGTGATTGCTACTAGGCACCTTCTGCTAAAACCATAGCTGTAAATTCATTATATATTTTCTTGAAGATAATGGGAGGTGAATGTCTGCAACATTTAAGTAGTTTGCATGCCTCAATTTCTGCAATATTTTGTCATATTTTATCAGATTCTGTCTTGAACCTTAGAACTTTGGATAAAGGGAAAAGGTAATGCTTTATAAATGTAATAAATCTGTGAGATACTGTACAAAATCTACTGCCAAAGAAATGGAACCGAAGCTTCTTATTCACCATGGGTGGTATAGGTCTCACCCTTGGTTTAGTGATATAAGCATTTTCCTGAGGAATCTCTTTTGTTGAAAATTTTCAGAAAAATTTCATGTGTGTAAAATGGAGAGGCAATATAGGAATTACTTTCTTTGTTTGGAATGTAAAATAAGGAATAAATAATGAGCTTTTCATTTGTGTTGCTTTGGCTTTGGGGTTAAATTACAATAGCTTATGCATAGTCATGCATTTAACAAACTTAATGACAAGATTGTTAAATTGGCAGTTGGATAGCTGAAGGAAACCAGTGCGCATGTCCACTGTACAGTAAAGGTTATAAGTAAAGATGCACAGTTTTAAGATCTTTCAATTTGTATGTACTGCAGCAAGAAGCCTGCCGGAAAGGAACCTCCTGAACACCTAATACTGAAGTATAGAGAAGTTTTCTGACTGAGATAACTGATGAATGATCAGGTAATCACTTGGATAATTGTCTGGCATTAGCTATTGAGCTCTCACACGTGTTCTGCTAAATAAATCTCTACACTTGACTGATGGTTGGTGGTTTGGTTCTCATGAAGTTGTGTCGAAACATCTAATTGGGGGTTAAAGCAGGATTTACCTCACCTAACTTTATCTGATCAATCTTAGGATAGGATGTGTAGCTCTCTGAAGGTGACTATGTCCTTTCTATAAAGTGAACCAAGGATGACTGGCTCGCGGATAGACTTTTAGATGTCTAAGCCAGGGCAGATGACTGTCAGCTACCACTCTTCTTCATTGTACTTCAGTATCTCATTCAAATCACCTCTTTACACACATAAGCTACCCGTAACCTTCCGAAAGACCTGAATCATCATAATCCCAATAATCAGAACATGCACATAATTAAATGAAAGATAGTCTTATCTGAGCCATTCGGCAGTGTCTGCCTGAAGTCCACAGAACTAAATGGAGACTTCCAGCATATTTCCAGATACATCTGCTTTGGTAAAATCCAGCAGACTCAGGGTAAATCTGTACTTTCATTAGAGAACCACTAAATAGTTCAGCCTCTTCTGTGTTTAAGTTAGGCCGTGGAAAAGTAAAAACAGTTGTTTAGGTTGTAATGTTATGTGATCACATAACCAGAGTAATGCGGGTCTTGTAATTGCAGTGCAGTCTGATGGCTTCAGGAACAATTTTTAGTTTTAATATTTCCTCACTTTTCACTGCTTAGCTAAGGAATGTTAATATTTCTATCAAAGCTTTTATATGTAATTCATATGTTGCTGAAAAGTGCTTTGACACTGTGACTTTATTTGCAAAAATAGATAAAAAGAAGGCTTCAGACTGTTTTGTAACTGAGAATATTTGTGAAGTGTTCTATGGAAGAGAAACTCTCTTGTCTGTACAGAGTCCATTATTTTTTGGCGTTGGCTGCTAGGCACTAAATTTCATGGAACTGCAATGACAAATAGATTTTTAGGAACCAAGAAGTACAAAGAACCTCAAAATTACCTGCAGTTGTATGTCCTCAGTTTATTACTCCTATAGTAATAACATTTGGTTAAAGGTTGTATGCAACCACAGCTCTTCTCTTAGGGTAAGTGCAGAAAAATGTTAAGCTCCTTTATCAAATACCGAAATAGTATCATTCTCCAGTGTGAACACATATGTGTCATTACAGCACAATAAGAGACAAACGAGTCCAGGCTAGCTGGTAAGTAAAAGCTTGTGAAAGGGCAGCAGAAAAATCAAACAAGTTGTAAAAGAAAGACCAAAAAGGTCCAAAACACAATCTGGAAAATCATATTGTTTATGACCTTGATAAAAGCTAGAAAGAGCTTTTGGGCAAAGTACTGTCAGGAAAAGGTACTTGGAACCATAGAAAAGCTTGATTTCTGATGAGTTTGGGGAAAGACTTCGAAATTATTTGCAAATACTTCTATAACATTTCATGGAAGGAACATCTGCCTCTTGTCAGTCTCAGTTTCTACCTGGGAAAACCTTTAAGGTCTTGAATATTTTGCTAACAGTTCTTGCTTGGGCATGTGGGAAATTGTCAGGTGAATTTTCTAGTGACAAATAATTCTAACTACAACATATAAAAAATGCAAAATTTTATCCAAAACACATCATCACATTTCAGATCAAATGCTTAGAGAGTCATGCTCAGGTCATGCATAGGTCATGCTCAACAATTTTAGCGAAGAAAATATGTTTAGTTTTGTAGGAGGAATACAGTCTGGCTACAGTAGCCCTGTATTGCCAGGAAAAGTACCCATAAAGCACAGATAATGTATTTCCAGCACTGTACTTGCTAGCATGCTTCATCTGTGAATTGTATCAGGGAGATACGGATCATGTTCCTTGTCTTTCTGTCTTGCACCTATTACTTCAGTTATAGATTTCTCTATACTGAGAGCTAGGCTGAGAGTGTAGGCTACCAAAATCATCACGTCAGAGTGTGGAGGCAGTGCAATGAAGGGCCAGATAAATGACTGCAAGGCTAAGTGAAGATAGGAGCAAGCGCTGTTATTCCCCCAAACTGGGATCATTGTTTTTACTGTGATCCAAGCCATTCTCACCACAATGTGGCACCAACTGACAACGTTTTTGTCCAATATGTGTTTATACCTATAGGAATCATCAGTTAATTTTTCAATACATGTTAAGGTTTAAATCTGCATGCCTTGTTTTCTGTACTATGTATATAAAAACATGAACAGTTTCAAAATATACTGACAATTTCCAAGAACTCCCTCCTATATTGGAAAAATGTAGATAACTTCATTTTTAAAATAAAATCCTATTAAAATGTTCAGGAATGGAAAATACCATACTAAAATTGGATAAGAGAGGCTGCCCATTAACAGCTTTTTGCCTAAGGCAAAAGTAGGGGAAAATCTCATAAGGAGTTTTTCAAATATCTGATATTTCAGCTCTCTGACAAGACTGAAATTAAGAGGGGGGAACCCTCTCCTAAACCCTTCATTCCTAGTCTAATTTTTGGAAGGCCCCCGCGTTATGCAAAACCATCATGAATTGATGAAATGTCTTTGATACAGCATAGCATTTTTAGCAAAGAAAGTTTCAATCAAATCTTTTGATCATTTTATAAAACAACTGGTAATATTTTTGAATTACTAGTCTGAAGAATAAGTCTTAGCTTTGAGACTCCCTCACTGGTGTGGAATATTAGTAAACATCTGTATACCTCTGAAATTGGAATATTTTCATCCTTCTCATCTCCTCTCCTTCTTCCCTTCCCTTCCCTTTCCTTCCCTTCCCTCAGCAGCTTGCTGAGGTAGCATGTGTGTGAGGATTCTCAGGAAATACATATTTCCGGGCCAGTTTCCAATCTAAGAGCAACAGTCTGATTTCAGATAGCAGACTTTAGTTGTCTTGGCAAGCCTGAATCATTTTTCTGTTTAACAGTTATAGTTACTACGAGCTGTCAGAAAGAACTGCATTTTACAACATATATCCTCTTACTGTGAAACTATAAGGAAACAGAGTTATTACAGTAGTTCTAGTCATAAGGCTAGTTTAATGGTTTATTAATGTTTCTGTCATAAATCTGCATTTTTAGAGTTTTCTTTTAAAGTCTGAACTAGGAAAGTCGATGTATTTATGGAAAGAAATTGTACTAAACATTCTAATAATAAGTCAGTTTTAAGTAACAGCACAAAATAATTGCAATGAGTGAGGTTTTATTATTATTGTTAATCTTATTTATTATGGTGATGCCTGCAGACTGCCAAGATTGGGACTCAGTTCTGTACAAACACACAAAATTGGATACTTTGCATTTCTTGTACCTTGGATCAGCTGATTTTCATCAGACCTGGCTGGATAACTGGATTATATACTTTTTAAAGGATTGGCCTTAACCCAAAGCTCATTAAAGTTAGCAGAATGACTCCTATGTAAATTCAGTTGATTTTGAATTAAGCTTACGACAAGAATAAAGCTCTGCTATTCATGCTCTGAGTTGGAAGCTGCCAAAACACATCTTTATTGCAGTCTGTGTTTTCTCCTAGCCTGTTTCACACTGCTGTTCCTTGGCTTTCAGCGCTGCAGAAAGTGGCTCGCAGGTCATGGAACTTGCAGATGCAGAAGTCGTGATTTGGGAATGACCAAATACTGCCCTCTGTGCCACACAAACCACCTGCTTCCCTAGCTATTTCTGTGAGTTACCTTGGAGGACCATCCATTTGGAGTTATGCTCTGAGATACGGATACCAATGCTCTGTGAGCCATGACACTTTATTGCTAGCATCCAGAGAAGAACTTGCTGGCATAAAGTAGAGAAGCTAAATCTGAAAATTGACCTGACAATTCTGCCCATAACTAGAATGATCATTGCTAATTAAAATGGAAAAAGGTCAAGTAATTTAATTTTCCCACAGCAATCTTTGAATGTCCTTCTCTTTCTTTTAAACTGTTGCCCAGCTAGGGCTGGACTCCTGAGAGGGTTGAGAATGGACTGCTAAATATTTCACAAGTGGAAATATATGGCATACATTTCAACCCTGTATCTGTATATGTATGCACATCTCTTACAGCCATAAGTTTAGTAGTTGTCAGTTACTTACGGACATGTTCATATTTTTTATCACTATTTACATCTTCCTGAAATTTAAAGCCTGGAAAGAATGCATTTTGTAATGGCAAAGATCCCTCCAGCTCCAGGTGCAGAGGAGTGCATCTAGGAATGCTCAAGGCTAAGTGCTTTTGACACTGCAATGTTATTGCCTTGGAAACAAAGAACTGACCATTGCTTAAGGTAGTGGATGGCAAGGAGTTGTCTTTGGTTCCTAGTCTGCTAAAAGACATGTTGTAACTCTGTGCAAGGCACTGGGAGTCTGGCTCCTGTGTAAAATATGAGAGAGAGGGGAGAAATCAGTGACTCATACAACTTTACTCAGTATTGGACCTGATTAATATATTACATCTTTCAACTTAAAAATGTGATCAGCCCTACTCAAAGCTGTTTCCTCAGCTTGTATGTCACCAAAAATGGTGCAGGTGTGTCAGAGAATCAGCCTGAGAGAAATTACATTCACAACACTCAGCTGAGGTCAAATGGGCTGTACTGATGTCCTCTTGCTGAGCATCTGGCCTGTTTCTTTGAAAGTAATTTACACATTGTCTTATCCCAAAAGTAGTGCTGTGGAATATTTACTAGGAAATGTCATAGGAATGAAGATTGAGTTAGGTTTACCTGTTCTTTTTTAACCTTTTAAAGAGACCAGTAGCAATACTTATTTTTTTTTCCTTAACTTGTTTTCCTAAAACAGGAACTACATTCATAGCGATTTTATCTGAAAGTATTTCTTTTCTTTTCTTACAGTGATTATATCGCTATATAGAAATAGCCACTTAGTGAGATGCAAAAAGCAAACTGATGCACATAAAGTTTTTTGTCCTTGAGTACATTCTGATTTTTGTTTTGTAAATTCTTGTGACTTCGTAAGTCTCAAAGTCTCAAATTTTCATAATTTCTGTATTTTACTGCTCTAAGGGTAAAAATTGTAAAGAGCATAAGAATTTAATTATAAGTAGAGAGAGAGCTGGAATCCTAACAGCTGTGACACATTATAGAAATAATAGGGCTATTTGAAAATTATATGTTAAAACTGGAGTTATATCTATTGAAACCAGAGATATCCGTTTGTTCTTGTAAGCATGGCCTGTGGCGGATTTGAAAAGAAAATGTTAGTAAAAGTTAGTTATTATTCTTGTTTCTCTGCAAGAGTATCTGCCACCCTAGGTAGAATATGGCTATAGAATTGGATGAGTTGGCATTTAGCACATTTGAAGGAGTGAAGACATCTGCATGAGAAAGACAAATTGCAGGTGAGAGTCAAGAGAGCAGGGAACGAGTTGAAGTGGATCTTATACCAATAGATGAAATCTTAATTTTTTCAGAAAGTTATTTGCTGTCGGGGTTTTCTGTTTCTGCAGTTGTCCTATGTGACCAATCCATTGTATGCTCTGAGGGAGCAGAAACATCCAGGAAGTGCGTAAAAACAAGTAGTGTGAGAATGGCTGAAAATGATTATCTAAAGGCAAACTGGCTATCGTTCATGAAAATTAAAATTAACAAAATAGTTTCTTGTTTATAGCTCTAATTTAGATTCTAGGTTTGTTTTGTTTTGTTTTTTAAACAGAAAAGTGAGTTTCCATGCATCTTTGTGGGGTATTGATGAAAACCACAATATCTCTATCATAGATCTGAAATACCTTGGTTTGGAATTTCTGTCCTCACACCTACTTTTGTTAGAGAGTTAAGACACACACACACACACACACACACATTTACATCCTGTATATGTTTGGAAAGGGACTGTATTTGATCAGGTCTAAAACGTATAGTATGGTAGTTTGTATTTATAAATATAATTTCTTTAGAAAGCTTATAGTCTCAGGGGAAATGCATATAGTATCACTGACAACCTTCTCCCCTTTCTGATGTGTTTTTAGAAGAATGCTGATTTTGATAGTTTCATTTAAGTTTTATAACTTACATACGGTAAGTTTCTTAAAATGATGGGATTTTTCTCTCTGTAAGGGGTGGCTCTGACAGCGCTGCTAATAAAGAGTAGAACATCACAGAAATTAATGCTGAGCTAAATTCAACTTTGAAAAAAGCTTAGGTCAGTCAGTAAGTAGTATCAGATGAACAAACTGATGCATTTGGCCTGCTCTATCGGCTGTAACATCATCTGCAATATTGCACCTTCATCAGAAATGCTCCAATGACCTTGGCAAAAAAAAAGTAATACAGAGAATTGACTAAGTAGAGGGCCTACATGGAATGCTGATGTTCTGAAGGCCTGAATACTACAGCAGTCACAGCAGGTCAGAGCAACCCCAGTAACTATATTTTGTGAGCATTACTGCTCATTATTCAGATTGGTAGGAGCACTTACTACATAGATTATCAGCAGAACAGCAATTTTCCTTCTATTTTTGGTATGATTCATCAGTACTTACTTCAGATTCTGTTCTGCAGTCCATTACTTGCTACTCTAGGTATGTCCCCAGGAATTCTTAAGTTAAGGGCCCCACAGTTTATATGAGCCTGTCTGTTTCATCACCAGATATTACATTTTTCCCCATTAATGTCTTTTGAAACATTTGATTTCTAGCCAAATATCTGACAGCAAAATCAGTGTGATGCTTCTATCCCATTTCTAGAAATCAGTTAATTAGACTCCCTTGGGGCCCCAAAGAAAAGCCTCTTATGTTTTTCAGTTTAATTTCTCCTGTATCCATTTGTGTTAGTGCTTTGTGAGAGAATACTCATATTCTATTGCTTGTTTAGTTTATTTCTTTCTTTAATTTTGGTTCTTCTTCAGTGTCAAAAATAATTTATCTTAAGAATTTATTGCAGACCTCTAGTCTAAGAGGAGTTAGAACACAGGATTTTAAAATCTTATTCCTCTCTTCAAATTTCCCTCTGTCTCAAATTCAGGGCACTTGCTATTTAGGGGGCATATTTGTGGCAACTGTGGCCTATTACATTGTTAATAATATGAAAGTGAAATTAGTATGAAACAGATAGCATAAAGCTGTTCCCCCTTCCATCTTCCACCTTCCTTCAATCTGTTTTAACAGCAGAACAAGTTCCAAGGAAAATCTGGAAGAAGAAAGAGAAATATATGAAAGGAGGGGGTTGTCAAAAAAGGGAAGATTTAAGCATGCCCATAGGACAGCAAACAGTTCATTTATAAACACCTGTCTTGTGCATACACACTGCCATTTTGTTACCTGTAAAGCACTGAAGTGCTAGAATGATGACAAATTTCCATATATTCAAGAGCATACATAAAAGTTTAATTTTGAACTCTGCTATTCAACTGTTAATTCTGAGCCTGCTCCCATTGAAATCAATGATAGTTTTACTCTTTAATTAATAGGAGATAGCTTGGGATCTCTCTAATTAGGCAGAGTGAAAGAGGAAAACACTTCCTAACATTCTCTGGCCTCCAGCTACTAATAACATTCTTTGATATTCTTGTCATTAATCTCTGTAACATTCACAAACACGTGCCTAAACCTTGCAGGAAGGGCAATACTGTAAAAAACAAAAAAATAAAAAAAACAACCAAACAGCCAAAAGGAGAATAGACTGATAGACCTTAAACTACTTAGAAATGTTGATTAAACGAGAAAACAGAGTAAGGAGTTCTCAGTTTTTCTTTCCCTCTCCCCAGCCCCCAAAACACAGAACAAACTTGCTATGTTAGATTTCTCTGTAACAAAAATTGCACTCCTCGCACTGCAGCATACTGAAACAATTCCAAGCCTTCACTCTGCTTCACTGTTAACAGAGTTTCATTATATTTCAGCTCTCTGTGGCCCCATTATATATGATGGAACAAAGCCATTAACCCCTTCATATCTCCCTTAAAATGTAACTTTCCTCCAGTGAAGAGCTCTGTATATGACTTTACAAAAGAGAGAGCTCTTGGGAGCTCTCTCAGTCCATTCAATTCAATAGCCCACAATTGCTTTGAGTAGGCACAGTAAGTGAGTAAGTAAATTTCCAGATGGCAGTTAAAAGATGGGATCAAAAAGCACAAGTTCTCCAACACCAACTTATAGAAAAGAGGGCTGTAAAGGACTTCAGGAGGTCATTTAGTTCTGAACACTTCTGAAATATAAGGCTAACAGCTGCATTGCTATATATAAATATATGTATATATACACGTGTATATATAGATATTATATATATGTCTGTATATATCTCTCAAAATGGTGTTCTGTTGACCAACACCTTGAAATGAAGAATGACCAATCTCACACAGGAGGGGTCCTCTGCTCTATTTTTTTCTGTGCTTCCACGGCAACATAAGTTCAGCTACAGTTTTCCTGTACCTGTGACATAAAACAAAATGTATTCGCAGAAAGAAAATCAGGCACTTCTTGGCTCACTAAGAGCCAGCTCTGTGCATACCTCCACCATGACACCACACAAGCTCTTTGGCACCAACACCCTGTATCTGTGGGATGGACCTCTCTGTGCCCCTTTCTCCTTCATTCCAGTGTCTCTGATCTTCCCCACCAGCCCCTTTTTCCTCTTCTCTCAAAAGCGGAAAGTCATGTGAGAGGCTCTGTTCTCTTCCTCCATTTCAGAGTTCACCATATTGCCCCTGCCAGGGGTTGTGTGCTGTACAGATCGGCTCCCCATGTTCCCTGCTCGGAGGCAGGAGTAGCACAGGCTACTTGTTTGCCCTTTGCCTATACTGCAGGTATGTGTTGCATCATTCAGTAGGTAAGCAGGGATCTTGTTATGTGACAAGGTGTTAGTGGGAGCAGTTGTTTGAATTGTAGGGAACTGCAGGAAGAGCGTCATGCTGTGGCTGTGGGAAACCTCTTTCATTTTTCTCCCAGATTAATACAATTCTGGCTAGGAGACTACCAGTGCCTCAGATTCTTGAATTCATCAATGCCTTCTGGAAAAGTTATCCCAAGGGGGAGAGGAGAGAAAAAATACCAAAATCCCCTTGGGTTCTAGATTCTTACAAAGTTTCTCAATTCACGGCCAGTTGAGCCTGGCATTGGACTACACCCAGAGCTGTGGGATGGAAGAAATTCAGCTTCAGTGCAGATTTTTGGGTATCATGTGAATACATGATGACCTCTCATGTGACTTGGCTGAAGCCTACAGCCCTTGTTCTGTGAGGTGGTCACGGAGCAGAGTCCCCGAGTAATGTGGGTCATCTATCGAGATGCTCATGACTTTTATATTCTTTCCGTGGCCTTTTCCAAAGAAGTAAATTTCAGTTAAATTAAACAAACACCAAAAAACAGGAAGAAGAGAGGTTTGCAGGAGTGACTGAGTGGTTTCTGTTTATTTCCTGTGCTTGGTTTCACCAAAAGCTGCATGAATCAACTCAAGTACCCATGAGACATTTTTAACTCATCATCAACATAGCAAAATTCTTCCCCCTCACTCCACACTCTTTGACCCTGCTCACTACCTGAGTACGCTTTGGAATATTTTTATAGATCATATTCTTAAGGAGGATGTCCTTAACTAAATATTTTCCATAAAAGAATATTCTGAAATGTTGTTTTACATGGATTATATAACATACATATTTATATTCACATAAACTTAGATCTCCGCTTTCCTTAATCTTTCTGACAAACTTATCAAATGAAGATAACATAAAAAGCATTCCTGCAGGTATGTCAATATCATGTTTCACATGTCTGTGTATTCCTTGTTTATTCAAGAAACCCCCTTACCATAAATGCCCATTGCATTTTCAAATATCATGAGGGAGCTGGTACTCTGCTTGAATTCTCTGCTTAAGGAGGATTGTCAGCAGTATTTATGTTTCCTTGAGAAGGTCCAGCATCTTGATTTCTGAATGTGCTGGTGAGAATTTGTTGTTGTAAATACTGCAGAATAACAGTGTGGGGATATAGTGAGCTTTGGATCAGCTTGTTTGGACACAGGAAGCTGGAGTGGTGGGATGATTCATCTGTTTTAAAGCAGGCTGTTACAGGTTTTCTACAAATCCCAATTAGTCCCTGATTAGAAAGTGCTTTGTTACGTACTACTATATTTAGCCTGTTCTACGCTGCTTTTGATGCTTCTGCTATGGTCATTTGATAAAATTTTTAAATGTGTTACATATCCTGTCATTCATATCATGCTCCATGAATCCTTAAACAGTTTTTGGCCTCTGAGACAAGATTTTTGGGGCAGACTGGGTCTTTTAAAGTGAGGATTAAACTTTCAGGACTCTAAAACATGGCGAATGTAGAAGGGCAATTCATATTTAGTGAGATCAGAAAGTTTTTTTCTAGCCTTCAGAGGCAAAATGATTTAGGCACATTGAGGTAGAGTTTTCAGAAAAGGTAATTAGAATTGTCAGATTGGAAAAAAGATTTCTTTTACTGCAGCCAAGAATGTTCATCATAGATTAATGGGATTTTGAGTCAGGTTTTTAATATAATGGGTGGAAATAGTGTTTTTCCCTTTCTTACACTGAAACTATCTTTCTGTGAAATGAACATGACATCAGCTTAGTTGAAATGCATCTTAATTGCATTGGTTGAATTCATGTTGAAAAAAAGAATTAGTATATTTATATTTGCTTTTATTATCCTGTGCTTAAATATACAGAATTTTTCCTCATATACTTAATGGCAGTTCACTTCATATACCACATGATTGTCTGTGAAGATAATGTTCATATATTTCAGTTTTTTTCAGAGGTTTCTTTCAGACACTTTACAGAAATCAAAAATATGATCTTTGAACTGAAGAGTTGGAGGGAATGTGAGGGTTTGTGTTATTGCAGAAGCTGCACTACTTTTAATTTAAATCATCCTTGAGAACATCAAACAACCAGGTGCAAGATAATCTGATATGGCAAATTAAAACTGATATATGAATAGGGTTATCATATATCCAGGTTTTCCTAGTTTTTTTTCCTTATGCAAACGCTTTTTTAAGCAGTATTTTAAGTCTGCATGTGTACTGAGTCCATTCATCAGTCCAGTCTGTTGCATCAGTTTAAGTGAGCAGTTATAAAATTGTACCCTTTTGTTGTAATAGTACAACTGTGTAGGTAGGCGAAGCTATAGGGTGCAGAGGTAAGTACAGGGCAAGTTAGGGTATGAAATGGTAAGAGACTAATTCTCCATAAAACAGGCTTTTGTCTGTGTGCTTGCTATTGCCACAAGGTACACAGAAAATTGCTTGTCTTTGTAAGGCTTGCCATATTTGTATTCTGCATTAAATTAATAGTGTCCAAACCCTGACTTAGATTTCTGCAACCTACATTCAAGAATTTTTTTCATTAGTAGCAGTGGTAAACTGTGATCCTTTGTGATTAGTCATAGAGATGTTATATTCTGCCTTTATAGTCATGAAACATACTCCCATGTACTTTTTCCATTGTCTGTTTATATTGCAATAAATCACTGAAATATCTCTTCCTGCTTGATTGTGGACTAAAGCCTTATTGAAGAATCTGTGAGATCTTCCTATTGTATATTATGACATTTTTTCATAACAATAGGCTGTGGTGACATAAATTTGGAAGAGAAATCTGCCCCTAGTTAGTAAAATAGTCTTACTCAGATACGGTTATCTTCCACAACAACAAGAGGGGAAAATAAAGAAGCACTGCTAATTGGGGAATCATGGGAAATAATGTAGAGAAGCAGTATAGCAAAGTGGGCTGAACAAATACAGATATATATTATTACACTCACTGATCTGCTTACTAATACTGCCTCTACAAGACCAGTTAACGTGAAGAAAAACCTAAATATTAAGTCTCATAATGGATATTTACAAATATTAGATTTAGTTCAGGGAGGATGGTCCCTTTAGGTTCTGTCTACATTCAAGGGAGAGAGTCAGGTTCCTCTTAAGCAGCAGCTTAACTCTAAGTGTCCAGGTGCCCTGTAGGAGCCACTGCCCAAGAAAGGGCACTGCTTTGCGGTCTTGTGTCAACTTGCAGAGCCTGTTCCTTTCTCCAGTGGAAGCCCAAATGCTGTACAAGCCTCAGCCTCCTGACATTAGACTCACTTTTCTCAGCTACCTTTGCAGACCTGTTGGAAGTGATTCACAGAGCATCACTACTCCACCGACCACATGTTGAAAACCTCTGCCATAACTGGATACATGGGAGACTAACCTGGCTGTGGTGAGCCTTTCTGAATATTGCCAGGGCTCCTTCCCCTTCCCCATGCCCACAGGAGGTGCCATGGAGTACAACTGTGTGTGTATTTCTCTGCCTTGGGCCAGTGTTGCTTAGTCCTGAACTTAAGACAACTTTCTCTATGACGCATAAGCTGTAACTTTCTCTTTTGCTCCCTTCCCTTCTCTTCCATTTCCTTGATAAGGAAGGAGCCTTTAATTTTCTTGTAAGTGATCACTTGCATTTTAGAGAGCTTCAGGAAATTAGATCAGGGAATCGTCTTGCATTTGCTTATGGCACTGAACTCTGAAAGTCTGGGCAGCAGCCAGCAAGTTGTCACATTAAAAATAAATCAAGAAAAAAGGCAATAGGATGCACTCTTTTCCCTTCAAACTGGGGAAAAGCTATGGGGCAGAGTGGTGATGTAGTAGTTGTCTGCCATAGAAGACTGTAATGTCTTTTTTTGTTTCTGCATAAAAAGTTGCTTCAACAGCTAATACATTCAGCATGTACATGAGCCTTGATGGCTCATCACATGATTCCCTGACCTGTTTGATTATAATGGTTGACAGATGCCAGATGAAACAGACAGTAATGGTACTTTGCTGTAGCATGATGTTCTGGGGAAATATGTAGGATGATGTTGGTAGGTAGAGATCATGATTTTTTTAGATTATTTGGTATAACTGGAAAGGTTTGAAGAGCTTTTGGTCACAAAAGCCCTTGTAAAGACCTGAATGTAATAGATGTTGTTCGGGGGTTAGCTCTTTGCTTAGCTGTAGGAACAGGAATTTATGGCTATAGTCTTTGTCCTGCACTTTAAACCTTCACAGAGGGCTGGCAAGTCCAACAAATACTTTGGCAACTACTCATTTGCTTATTTCCAGAGAGATTTCTTAAGCATTAGCAATGGAATAACAGGAACTGAAGCGCTGAGCTCTGCTCTTACGAAGCAAACACATTTGCTTTCTAAGAACATTAGAAAATGAGATCTATACAATAATGACCGACAGCTCTAGCAGGGCTCTCTGTCATGCTCAGGTGCTCATCATCAGGAAACATCTAAAAGATATATGCCCTGACATATCCTCTGGCTCCATAGCATTTGATAAAGTGCTAATGATAAAAATAACTGTAGCTGGAAAAGCAGTAGTCATAGTTCACAGTTTTTAATTTTGTGTCTTGCTTGTTTTTAGACTACAGTAATAACACCTGAGTTGCTGAAGTGTACCTCTGAGGCATAGCTGATTACCTTAAATGGGAAGGATGATTTTTGAAGGTCGTCTGTTTGCTCAGAAGTGCAATAGAGTATTTTCATGTATTTCTACAGATTTTAGAAACAGTTAACAGCAAGGATCTTCAGATGCTAAATAAGAACAACCCTCTAGATGCAAGGAGACACTTTCTACAAGCAGCCTAGCAACTTAAACAGCACTAGAAAATACATATCATCATCTGTTCCTGATTCAACATTTTATAATTAAGAAAGTGAAGAATATGAGTCTCACGTGCTGTTCCCGTTATTAGGTCTAACAGATATATACACTCTCTACATGTCTAAGATTTTTGAACACAGGCAAGAGATGTATATTTAGTGTGATGCACATATTCTCCGTAAGGAGTATACTGCATGATTGTCTGGAGAACCAGCTGTTCAAGCTCAGATATGAGCTTTTGAATAGAGTTCAGTTATGTACAAGAAACATTAAACTTTAAAATGTTTAACTGTATACACAATGGTGGCAGAGGCTGTGTTGGTACATGGTCTCTTCTCTGCTTTGGCTTTACATAAACATTGTAAACAAGTCTTTGAGTTTGGGGCATGTACTTTTGTCAGGTTAAAAAGTAAATCAGCTACCAGTGGCCGATTCAAATGAAAATTTGATATAACTCAAAAATATTTTATTATATACAGTGATGGAGTACCAAATAAGTGGTACATGAAAGCTCTTTTCATGTCCAGAAAAAATTACAGAATAAATGTCAGTGAGAGCCACACTTTACACCTTCAATAGAAGACAGCTATTCAAAAGAAGTAAAAATGTGTTCTTCAGCAGATACAAGGTGAATATGATTACAAAAATGCTGGTGGGCTATCAACTTAGATATAAAAAAACTATTTTTAAAAACAAGTATTTTGCTGTTAGCTAAGGAGAGCAAAGAAATGGTACTAAACGCTTGTGATATCTTAAGCTATATTTACTTTAGGCTTATCACGCTTTTAACCTTTTTGAATGTCACCAGTTTGAGGAGCAGTTAAAACACTCATCTGTTTTTGCTTTTGTAATTTGTGAGCCATCTGGTGAAATGCAGTCTCCAAGTTGGATCATAAGTTCAGTTGGAGGCAGGCAGGTATTTTTGGTGACAATGAAATACAGCAAGAGCTCCCCGCCCCCTTCCCCCCCACCATCATACTGACTTCTCTGTTTAATAGCAATGAGACCAGGGTTTTAGCAACATGCATTTGTGACTATTGTATTTTTATAGATACAGGATACATGTAATATGTGGCAAAGCAAGCCAAACTAAAAATAACCTTGCATTTCCATGCTGCCAGGTATCCACACTGCATATTCAACACACTTACAGTATTTGCGACAGGAACGATGTCAGTTTGTTTTGTCTGCTAGCTTCAGGTTCTTGGAGTAAAGGCTTTAGTGAAAAGCTTGCTTTTCAGTTAGATAAACTCCTCTGTTTTTCTTGCTCAAGCTGTGAGGCTTGCCAACATAGAGAAGCCAGTGCATAGTAAATTAAGCTGTGCACTTAATAACTGTCCAGAGACTCTACATTATTTCTCAGCTTGAACACTTGCAGAGCACTATATTAGACAACATACCTTAGAAAATGCACAGAGCTACTCCCAGTGTATAGTAGATAACACGCTGTAACTTCACACACTTGTTTAACAGTATTTTAACTTCCCACTGTAGAAAGGTAAAAAAATTAATGCTTATTAGACAAATTGTGAACTGTATAAAAATCAAACACCCAGGAAGTGACTGGGAAATACAGCCTTCCTGCTGATTTCAACATACTCTCTAACTGTAGGGTGCTACAGATAAAACCAGTTCACTGATAGGATTAGCTACATCCATACTGTAGGAATATTTCTCAAAGGTGCAGTTCTTCTGAAAATCTGAATTCAGCACCAGCAGCCTGAGAGACCCAACAGCTCTCACAGAAACACTTTCTGCTACACCCCAGGCTTCTATACTTGAGCTATCAGTTGGAATTTCCCTTTGAGGAAATTCTGAGGCTGAGTATAGTCTCTGAATTTAATAAAAGTGGTTGTTTTAACTTGCTTTAATCTTTAGAGAAGGCTGGGGGAAATTCCATGTGACTAAAAAGGTATAGAGTAGCTAAAGTTATCGGACTTCAAATCTGTTAGAACTTTAGCTGATTTTATGTGCCTCTGCGCAGACTTTCATATTACCTAGCAGATAGGGGCTTGTAAGTAATCAAGCAAGTCTGTGATATGTTCCTGCAAGTCAATAAGTTGGAAGCATATCATGAGGCGTTTTTCACTGTTTCTGCTGTAATCTATTGTAGTTTTATATGTTAAAGACTGATAGCCTGTCCTCACATAATTGTAGGTATTCCTTTTTCTTTTTCTGATGTCTGCTGTTCTTTCATAGAGTGGATTTTAAATCAAATATGTCTAAAGATGGAAAGGATTTGGGAAGCTTGGTACAGCTTCAGAATGTAGAGCTGAAAGAATTCTTTGGATTATTTTAAGGTGCTTGGTTAGTTTGATATTCATTTGTGGTTTTGCTGCTGTGATTCATGTTTGCATGACCTCCTCCTTTCATGTACAGACCTCAGGTTGTCTGTGATTCACCTGAGGACAGTTGGCTTTATTAAACTCATCAGAATTGGATTTGTGGGCTGGGAACTACAGGCCCATGGTTGTGTGACAAGATTTTGAATTTAAAAAAAGCATTATCTTCCTTTATTCCACTCCCATATCTAATATTACAACTCAGTTTCTCTACCTAATAAAATACATATGATTGTGACTGTTCAAAGTAGGTACCCTGAAGTTTAATCTGATGCCTGAGAAAGAACTTAATGAATGTAAAATAGAAAATAATATACCAATTAGAATATAAAGAATATAGAGGATCTGAATATAAATTTAATTACTTTTTTTAAAGTGCCTTCATTGCTCATACCACTGTATGCACATTGAACCACTTATTATTATTAATTTCTCCTTGAATGTTCATGTGTTTAATATGCATTTGAAATCTATAATAAAATTTTCTTGAAAGGACCTCCCTATTGCATGGTGGATAAGCATTAGTCGTCTTAGCCTAAAAGTCTTAGGAGCATTACTGAGCTCCAGCTTAGCTGTGAGAGAAGTAAGTAATTAACTTGCAAGGATTTGGATAAAGAACAACTGATTGGATGTGCTTGTTTTGTGACTATGCAAGTCTTTCTCTACCATGGCGGTTAAGCTATACTTGGGTGAATCAAGACTGCCATCCCATGGTTGCTCACAGATTTGTTTTCACTGAGATTCAGGCAAACAATGGTTTCCCCCTCACTGTCTCTCTTTCGAAGCTGGATGTAACTAAACATAAGATAACACCTTGTCCACATCATATTTTAGATACTATGTTTTGCTATGCTGTGCATTGTGTTAATCTTCTTTCCAGCTGCCAAAAACCTTCAATTTTACTCACCTATGGCTTGTAAGTTCCATAGCTCTGAGAAAAGTTACCTAAGAGGAAGAGAGCACAGGAATAGATTAAAACAAAAGTATGGCATAGACAGATTAAAATTAACCTGTAGTATAGTCCCCCAAGCTAAAAACTAATAGTTATTTTGGCATCATAAAAGAACTGTTTTGGATGCTGCCGCATCTTTGCTTGCCAAGCTAAATGCTTCTGCAGAGCTATGGCCTAAGTCATTCCCGCACCTAAACTGAACTCGGTGAAAGACAAAGTGCGAGGTTACAGTGATTTTATATTGCCATAATACTTCAGTATGCTGTGGGGTCTCACATGGGATGGTCTAATACCTAATATTGTTTGAGGAGCCATGATAGCTAATACTCTATAGAATGCTTTACAGATGCTTTCTAAAATAAACTAATATCAACTGTAGAGTGTGTTCCTCAAGTATTCTCTGTAGAATGTCTTTGGATCTCTCCTAACATAAGACTACGATTTTTATTTTCAATAAAAATTCTCAAAGCCCGTCCCAGGAATTAGGGAAAAGGACAGTGCAGTCTTCATTTTATGAAATTGAATACGTAGCTATATGTTTGAGACTTCTTGTTGGCATTTGTCTCACTTGAAATGCTGACTGCTGCTGCCAGTTTTTACAGAGCATTTATGTAATTGTCTAGTAGGAATTTCTGCTGAATGTGTAATTTTTCTTTACTGCATTGTGCTTGGCACTGATGAAATCTGACGACATATCCATATGTGAACCTTAGAGGGCTGGTCTGCACAGGGTCAATCAAGAAATACAAGGAAATTGGCTAAACATATAAAGTCAATGCACCTAAATTACCATATCTTAAACTTCCCTGTGGATAATTTCATTCTGGAGTAGAATGATTTCAGTTAAGCCAAATGGTAAAATTCTTTCACATCTGAACGAGAACATCCACAAGACTATGAACAGGCTCTAATTTAGGATGTGTGCAGACATCCTCTTGTGATTCTCGCTGGACTGAACTAAGACACTACTTTCTCCAACTGCTCATCACCATTCATCAGTCAGAGGTTATTGCCTTTCCCAAAACAGCTGTTGCAGGTTATGTGAGCCCTCTCTAATCTGTTTCAGTACGAAGTTAAGCAGACCACTTCTTTTTTTTTCTTTTCTCTTTTTGTTTTTTTAGCTAAGCCATCTAATTTGCATTGAAGCCTTGAGAAAGTATTTTATTGGCTGAACTGGGGGAACAGTATCCATTAGATGATATGGCAACAATCAGCTGGAGAAAGGTGGGAGAAAGTTTTGAGGTGCTCTAGCTGCTTTTGAAGTATCTGTGCTCTTGGGAGACTCTGAATTACTTTTACTTAAATGTTTGAGCATGCCCATGCAGCCTTGAGTTTAAAGAGGGACTATAGCTGTGGCTTTTATGAATGCTGTGAATGAAGGTGAATTCTCTAAATGTACAAAACTGTTTTCCTGAGATATCTCGTAAAAAGAGAAAACAGTTAAGTATCATTTCCTCACTGAAGCAGATAGACACAATCAATTGTTCTATTATTAGTGTACATAAGTTTCATATTGAAAAAACATAGATGGTTGATTTTGTAAGTTTGAAATTACCAGTTTAAGATAATATATTGCAATATAGCCACTAGGTGGCAATAGCTATTTAATTTAGTAAACTATGGCAAGTATTTGTTTTCTGTCCTGGTACTCCTGTCAGCTTTGAGCCCTACAAAGAAACTCAGTCTCCCAGATCCTATTTGCTGCCAACTTTATTCCCAGTTTTATAGGGGAAGAACCTGCTGTGCATGCAAGTAAAGTCATTTGTCAGAGCAGTGTTAGAGCTGCGACTAAATTTAAGTTCTAGGCTCTTATTCTTCCATCTATTACACTAGATGATGTCATCTCATTGGGAATTTCTGAACATTTTCTCTTGCGATACATATATGTATTTATGATGTGTTCCAAAGCAGTTATGAACAAATACTTTCCCTTGACCTCTCTTTCTATACCATGTTTTTTACGCATTTGTATTTGTACTGAGCCAAGCGCCAGCCACCATTGCATGTTGCAATGTCAAATGCATGCACATGCTTATCAAGAGTATACATATAATATCAAATAAGGTATGAAATTAGCTTTTCTGTTCTGTGGATGTTACATAATGTTATTATCTATAGGATATGAAGAAGGAAGAGTTTGTATTTAGGCCTTAAAACTAATTACAGTATAGTAGCTTTGATGCTAAGGAGCATACTTAGGACAAAACCATGAGGTGCATACTCAAATTAGTGAGACATTACTCGTCTAGAGCATTATGCCTGAAGTTTGTGGCAATACTTGTCTCAATATCGGCTCAGAAGTGCATGTAAAAAGCAAAAAGTCTTGTCCTTGACTTGTTGATATATTGGTTTTTTCTTGCTAATTCACATCAGGATGACTCTCCTGTTTGTACCAACTGTTCAGCATCATCTTTGGCCAGAAATTTAATAGGAGGTGAGAATGTGAGATAATGTCCCCGAGAGAAGAACATAAACAAGAGGCAGGTGGTCCATGGGTGAAACTTACACTGCCAAACAGTGGATTTCTTAAAAAGGTACTTCACAACCTTAAAACAGCAGAGAAAGGTAACATTTTCACTAGTCAGAGAATGCAGAAATTTGTTCTGGCCACTATCATGAGGTCTTTCATATGCTGAACTACTGTAGGAGCTGCTTGTCTAAAAGGTAACCTATCCAACTGCAGTTGGTTACTGCAGTATAAGTAGTGGGGAAGCGTAAAAATGCCATCTCTCTGCATGGTTCTATCAAACCAGTTACCAGACTGATCAGAGCTTGTGTCAGAGCTAGTAAGTAGGTGAGACTCATAGAAAAACCTGGTCATTCAACCAGTTGCCAGCTGGCAACAACGCATCAAAGCTTCTTCCTTCAATCAGTGTTTCACACAAGATACTGTAGGATGACTCCCATGACTAGAGAGCTGTGATGGTTGTGCTCTACACACAGGAGTGGCTCAAATGCATGGAGCTTTGCTACGGAAAAGTGATAGGTCTGTCAAGAGTTTATGGGATCAGAGGGAAAGCCACAAAGGGAGACATAGTGGTAGGAGTCTACTACAGACATTCCAGTGAAGAAGAGAAGGTGAACAAAGCCCTCCTTAAAAAACTGGAAGAAGTCCCCTGCTCACAGGTTCTGCTTCTCACAGGGGCTTTTGAACCACCCTCATGTCTGCTGGATGGACAACACAGCAAGACACAAGCAAGTAGTGTGATCTCTGGAGCACATAGGGAACAAGTTTTTTGATGCAGGTGCTGGACAGACTGACTAGATGAGGTGCTCTGCAGGTCCTGCTACTCATGAATAAGTGAGAACTCACACAGAACAGGAAAGCTGTTGGCAGTCTTCACTGCAGTGACCATAAGAAATTCCTGAAGGAATCAAGGAATGGGAATATCAGACTAAAGACCCTGGACTTCAGGGGCTTATTCAGGGAACTAGTAGGCAAGATCTCATGAAAGGTTGAATGGCCAATGAGTCCACAAAAACTAGCTGGCCATTAAGGGGATTATCCTTAAATCCTGCTTAACAAGGTGGGCAATCTTGTGCGAAAGGACAAAAAAAGGTTCAGTGCCTTCTTTGCTTTGGTCTTTAATAGCAAGGTCTGCTCTCAGGCTTATCAGGTTCTTTCGTCTAGTAGCAAAGCTTGGGAGAGAGAAGAACTACCTGTAGTAGAGGATGATCAAGTTAGGAACTACTTAACCAAGCAGGGCATACACAAGTTCATAGGCCTGGGTAGGATATGAGGGTGCTGAGGAAGCTGGCCATTGTCATTGTAAGGTTGGTCTCTTTTATCTTTGGGTGTGGTGATTGCAGGTTTCTGATGACTGCAAATGTCATACCCATCTTCAAAAATGGTAAGAAAGATGATCGGGGAGACTGCAGGCTAGTCAGCCTTACCTCAGTTCATTGGAAAGAATGTAGCTGGGAACAGCCAGCATGGATTTACCAAGGGCACACTGGACCTGATCAATCTGATTGCCTTCTATGATGAGATGATTGGCTCTGTGGGTAAGAGCAGAGCAGTGGCTCTAGGTTATCTTCATTTTAGCTAGGTTCTTGGTATAGTTTGTCATAGTATCCTTATAGCTAGATAGAGGAGATATGAGCTGGATGGCTGGACTGTGAGATGGGTGAATTGGATGGATTTGGCTCGAAGTATAGAGGTCTGCATTTAGGAGCTTAACTGGCAGCCAGTTACAAGAGGCTTCAAGGGTTGATAGAGGGGGTGATATTGTTTTTTAACACTTTCATCAGCAATCTAGATGATGGGTTGAGATGCACACTCCTCACATATGTGGATGACAGCAAACTTGGGTGAGCAGTTAATATGCTGGAGGGTCGGGCTTTCCTTCAGAGGGACCCTAACAGCTAGAGAAATGGGCTGGCAGGAACCTCATGAAGTTGAACGAAGTCAAAAAGCCCGTCACAAAGTGACCTCATGTATCGGTACAGGCAGCAGCTCCACACAAAAGGTGGAAACAAGAAGCTGGACATGAGGCAGCATTGTGCCCTTGCAGCGATAAAGGCCAACCACATATTGAGCTACATTAGCAAGACTGTAGCCAGCAAGTTGAGGGAAGTGATTACTCCCCTCTTATTTGTGAGACCATAATCTGAAATACCTTGCCCTGTTTCAGGTTCCTCAGTACCAGAGAGATACTGACAAACTGGAGTATATGATGTACAAAGAGAGGGTGAGAGAACTGTGACTGTTTTGCCTGGAGAAGGCTAAAGGTTAGTGGGTCTAATTGCTGTGTTCAACTACCTAATGGATACTTAAAGAAAACATGGAGCCAGGCTCTTCTTGGAGTCGCACAGTGGAAGAACAAGTGACGACAGACACAAGTTGCAGCAAGGGAAATTCTGACTGGATGTAATGAGGAATTTTTCACCCTGGAGGGCTTAGGCACAGGAACAGATGCCCAAAGATGCTGTGGAAACTCCATGTTTGGAGATAACTGAAATTTGACTGGACAAGGTCAAGATTAACCTAATTTGAAGATGACTGTGCTCTGAGTAGGAGATTGGACTGGCTGACTTCCAGTGGTCCCTTTCAATATAATAATTTCTGTAAGTGTACGGCTATCTTAATAGGAGTTCTTAATATAATCCCTGGCAAGCTGGATATGTTTCTTAAAAATGATTAAGGTTTTAAAACATACATAATTCTCTACGAAAGTCTCCAGGAAATGAAGGCAGTGTGAGCTGTGAGGTCATTAACCATGCTTGTGTATGCACAGCACAGAAAAGCAGATTTGAAATATTTCTGTCTGGGCCTCAGGGGCTCTGGCAGCCCTCACTGTCCCTGCCCAGCCCTGGCTCCATCTCAGCCCAGCCCAGAGCCAACAGCCACTGCTGTGCAACACCGCAACGGTGCTGCCTGCAGCCCCACCATGGTTCTGCCTGGCCATGGGCCCCTCCGACCCCTACCTTGGCCCCAGCCCTGGCCTGTGGCAGTGCCTGATGCCCCCCAGGACTGGAGCTGCTCCGGCTGCCTCTGGGGCCCTGCTCCCTTGGGGCAGGGGGACAGGCCATGGTGGCCAGCCCTCGCCTGGCCCCACCGGCAGTCCCTGGCATCGGCACCAGCCCATGTGGGGCCCTGAAAATTTCCTGCACTGTTCTGAAGATAGCATGTGGAGCTTTTACTTAACCACAGTATTATTTGTATTGAAATGTTACTAAGATAGCACAGAGAGTCTGCTATGAATTTCAGACAATTTTTCTTCAGTCTTTCTGGGACTCAGGAGTCCAAAATTGCCTCTTCCAAAACAGACGATGAACCTTTGACTTTTTCATCCATACTGATGACAACTTGTGGCTGCTGTTGTATGTCTACCAGGATAGGAAGGAATAGCTGAAGAATGTTAGTGTTTTAAGAACTAAGCTATTTTCATGAAAGGTAGAAGAACAACTGTGAATTTGGCTTCATCTGGGATACGAGGAAAAGCAAAGTGGGAATAAAAAATTAGATAGAGCCTATTTGAATCCTTGATAAATGCAGTTTCCCTTTAGCTTTGCTACATGCTGCTCTACAGTTACTGAGGATACAACAAGCATGCAAAGAGGTGGTGATAAAGCTGATCCAGGAGTTCTTTTATAGGAATTGAAAATGACTCATACATCAAATGAATTTCATTTCATGGGAACAGGCCATATTCTTCGCAAGTTTAATCAGGAAGGGTTGCTTAAGTTCATGCTGGAATATCTTTGTTGGAGCAAGTATCTCACAGCCACATTTCAGAAAGTCATTAATATGGTGAATAGGACATTTACTTGGTGTGTGCATGTCCCAAGTTTAACACTGGCTCTGACACAGATTGAAAAGGGCCATGGAGATTGGCCTCCCATAACATAGGTGATTGCCTTGACCTTCAAGACTAACAGTCTTTTTGTGGTAGATCTCCTTTACTCTTCCTGAAGGAGCTGTTTAATTTTATGTAAATAATTTAAATACACATTGGAGCAGAGAGTTGAACATGACTCTCCTCTATCATAAGTGAAGGATCTAAACACAGGGCTATGAAGATATTTGGAGGGGAGGAGGAGATAGTATCTGAAATCTCTTTTTAAGGACTAAACATTGATTCTTTGTATCACTGCTGGATACCATAAACACAGAGCCTGTGTCTACTCCAGAACTGTGGTACAAATTTATCTTTGATTGTCTTAATTTTTTTTCGTTGAAAACTGATAATTTTCCAGAGAGAAAAAGGAGAGAGAAGTTGACATTCCAAAACTCTCAAATATATTCACAAGATGGGAATTTTCTTTTCCAGACAGTTTGCCTTGCTGGAGAGATGAGCTCACTCGCTGAGCCATGCTGCCAGAATTCTTCCTTTTCACAAAAGGAAAGTATGCTCCTGTGAAAGTGTCACGAATGACATGGATGGTTGGCAACACAGAATCATTATTGCTTGTTGAGTAAACATTTTGAAGCAGAGAAAAAATAAGAAACTTCATAAATGAGGATTTGGAGAGGAATGACAGAGAACTGTATTACGATATTGTTATCATTTTAAATGTGTCTCTTACCAAGCTATAGAAAAGTTAATCTGAGCGAATATTGTTACTCTGTCTGCAATATATGTCTTGTACTTCCCTCCCTGGGCTACTTTGCCCTCTAATTTTTCCCACAGAGCTGGGCATTGCTTCCCACCCAGCCTTTGTACCCCACCAGTGGTAAATAGAAGCAGCTCTCTCTGCTGACTGTGCTCCCTATAGCCCCTTCCAAACTGGTGGGGAATTTCTTTCTCCATACATAGGGTGGACAAGAGTTGGCATATGTGGAGTGTCCACGTCTTGGGAGGGGGGGAAATGTAGTTTTATCTCAGGAAGATGAACGAGGCAAGGGGTTTTCTTCTGCTTCGTGCTACAGACTTCACTGTGAGCTGTAGACCCCAGAGCAAACTCAGCTGGTGAAGAGGGAAAAAAGATCCCTACATATCTCAGTTCCAAACAGTTTTATCATGTTTCAGTACTTGATTGTATTGGAATGTATGTAAGTTTTGTGAAAAACTCCCATGGTATTGCCTGTAACTAAAGTGAGCTTTCTTTTATTTTTTTTCTTATGTTTTATTTTCTACCTGAATGAACACACTATTTGGGATTTTGCAGCTGACTAATATTTCTGACAGTATGATAGTGAACTCTTTGCCTAACCTTATAACAGCAGCTGGGTTGCATTGGTACAAGTTCTTGTTGTACTGTCAGGAGTTCGCATGCTTGAATTCACGCTTTGCAAGGCTCTGGAGAAGTGACAGTTTACATGAGATTGCAGGGGATCAAAGATGACCTTTAAAAGTCTCACTGAAACTGCACAGCATACTGTCTAGCTAGAATGCAAGTTAATACAGGCTGATGACCTGGAGTCAAGAGTCAAGATTTTGTCTTGGGAACCTGGTAACAGGATGCTCTCAATGCATGAGCTTTTTATTTGTGAATTCACTTTTTCAGATGTCCTTAGTTGTATGAGTAAAGAGCAGAAGCACATAGAATCTAAGGCCGAGATTCTCAGATACAGTGAGGTAGCTTACTCCTACATAGCAGAAATTCCTCAGTGTGTTGGAGGATAGGAGTGTGACTTGGTTGGAGTCACACAGAGAGCATGTGGCAGACTGGGGAATCTGGACAATGAATTGGCCTCTTGTGTCTCTATTGAAAATGGGCTTGGTGTGCAGCATTTAATAGCCATTCAGAAACAAGAAGCAAAGATAGCAAGCAGGAGGGTTTGGAAAGAATGCTACATCTCAGCCTAGGGTCTTTAATGGGTCAAACCTATCCCTTTCTTTCAGCATGGCAGTACCTTATGGCATGAATTATTGTTGCACTCAAAGCCAGCAGCTGGCTGGAAGATATTCAAATTAAAAATAGAGTATGCTTTTTCAGGAATTGTGAGGCAAAGAGAAAGGAAAGAGTATTCATACCAAACATTTTAAAGATGTATATGTTGGTGTCATTACTCCCAGCTTCTGACTCGGTGACAACAGTACATGAATATGAAGTGGAAAGTTTTTGCTAGAGGTTTACTGTTCTGACTGCACCTGCTGCATGAATTTTGTTAATCTTCACTTCAAGCATAAAAGCACATTTGATAGTCTTCATATATCTTGCTTTCTCTTTGAGCCACAAATGATTCCCTTTGTTGATGCTCCTTTTAGCTGGGCTGTTACAATTCTGAATGATAGAGTAAAAAATAATATTGGGACATACTAAGTTTTTAAAAGAAGTTTTTGGAGGCTTGAACATCGGAGTGAAACCTTAGAGACAATCTGAGGTTTTGCTGGAACAACAAGTTCATTAAACACATGTATTGCGACAAGCAAAAATAATATGATTAGAACACATTCATAAAACCTCTGTTGTACTTCCTTTCTTTCATTTAAATTTAAGCCATCATTTTGGAAAGGTGATCCATTTTCATAGCAGAGTGTGGCTCAGGATATATACCCTTCACATATTATAGACTAACACTATTAAGTAGACTTTGTGCAAATTAACAGAAGATTCATTGAACAACAGTGCATGGCTTATTTTATACTTTTATTTGCTTCTACCTCTCAGACAGAAAACATGAATGTGTCTCTGGTGAAAAGGTGTTCAATGTATATAATGTTTTTACTTCAAGAAGATCCAGCTGTCTTTCCTTCTGCTTCATGTATCTTCACCACTGAGAGAGACTTCAAAGAAAATCAAGCTCCAGTTTTTGAAAAACTGCTGTCTAACATGGATTATGTGGCCTGTGTTGTGAAACAGACAAAAAAGGAGATGCATATTTTGTGGCTTAATTTCATGATTCACATCAGTGTTATAAAGAACACAGTTGGGTTTTAATTACTGTCTTAGTACTATCAAGATGATCTAATAAAGCTGATTATCTTGGTGTTTGCTTTTACTCGCTCCTTTAAAATAAAGGCAAAAGCAAAGTTAACTCAAAATTATATTAATACATTATTTTAGTTACAAATTACTTCAGTTAATTTCTTTATAAGCTCTACTATAACTACTTCCAATTAATTCCTAATTACCACATACAGCATCTGGATATTGCAGTAGTGCACACTCTCTATAAACACTTACTTTTAGATCAGTCATATCCTGAAGTTTCACAAAGATGAAATGAATGTTCCACCAACAAAGAGAAAAGAGCTAGATGTCCATGATGATTTCCACTCTAGTTAAAATATGTTTACTGGTGTGATAATAATACTTTTAAAAAGAGGAAAAAAGAGCACAGCTACCACCAGGTCATTTTTTTCCCCTCAGATTCAAAACTTACATTTGGCTTAGAATAAAATAAGATGGGTTCTTCTATTTTTTTGTCAGGAAGAGAAACCAGTGACATGAGCTCTTCTGCAACAGGATTCTCATATGTGGCCTGTAACAAAGGACTAGTGGAAACTTCATGAGGAAGCCCGTAAGCTTTTCAGCTTTGGGTAAGCCTACCATTGTGCGTATTTATTCCTGTCAACCTTCTTCATACCCGTCTTAGCTTGTCATCGGCCCCACAACTCAACACTTGCTTGAAAATGTCACCCTTGGAAAATAGTCCCTTCTGTACCAAATGACTGCTGTTTCTTTTTGTTTATTTTCTCCTTAGACCTTAACGTGCATTTGTCCAGAGAGGGCCACCAGCAGGAAAGCTCATCCTCTCCCCAAGAATACGTGAGTCAATAGCTCAGGGGTGTTGCTGTCTTTTAGTAGGAGTGAGGGCTGGACTGGGGAGGAAAGAGGAGGAGGATGCTTAAAACGCAGTCCTGCTAGCCTGTTTTGGTGAGTCCACTGTGCTGTGCATCAGCATGATAATGTCTGTGTAATTTAAGGGATGGTTTCACCAAAATTGTATCTTGCTTATACGTGGCTGCACGGAAAACTGCCTCCCTGTTCCTGCTTGCAGTCACCTATGGGTGTGTAACTTGCCTTCATCACACTTCGGGCATATGGAGAGGGAGGGGCAGGGGAATGGCCACCCTTCTGATTTTCCCATTTTCCCTTGGCAAGAGGAGATTCCCGTGTGCGTGCAGCCGAGCTCTCCTGCTGAAGCCGCACAGCGATGTGGTGCCCAGCCCCAGTGCTCCTTCTGGGAGGGGATGGCAGCCCCTGCGCTGCTACTCCTCGGTGGTGGGGAGTCACCACGGTGCTGCTGCTGCGCAGGCAGGGCCACCAGCTGCCTCAAAGCCCTGCCCAAGTAGCAGCCAGGCACTCGTTTTGAAAGGGCAAGTTGCAGGAATTGGGGGGAGGGGAATTGAATTAAAAAGAAAACGCGGAATTGTCTTGGGAAACAAATTTTATCTTTAAACCCCCCCAAAAAACTCAGGACTGGGGAGTGTCTGTTTTTTCTCGGCGTCGGTTGGAAACTGCGGCTGCGCCGCCGGCCAGGAGGGGGCGCAAAAGGGCCCTCCCGCGGCGCCCGCTCCGCCCAACGGCCGGGGCAGGGGAGGGGCGGGGAGGGGGGCGGGGAGGGAGGTGGGGCAGCCCTCCGAGCGGCCGGGTGAGGGCGGGTCCTGGAGAGGGGGGAGAGGCGGGGCCTGGAAAGGGGGAAGGGGCGGTGTCTGGAGAGGCGGAGGGGGCGGTGTCTGGGGGGGCGGGGGCCGGAGGGGGTGGGTCCTGGGACGGGTCTGCCCCGGAGCGGGCCGGGGCCGGGCCTGGGCCTGGGCCTGGCCCTGGGCGGCGGGGCTGCGGCCTGGCTTCCGCCCGGGAGCACGCTGCGAGGCGGCCGAGGGAGACGGGCCCGCGAGCGGAGCCGCGGCTGCTGCTGGCGGAGCAGAGCAAGCGCGGCGGCGTCGCCTCTGGCAAAGGCGGCTCCTGAGGAGGCCACCTCGGCTGCGCCGCGGAGACAAAGACCCGCGAGGGGACTAGTATCGGGGCGGGGAGAGGGAGAGCGGGGGGTGATTTTAAACGAGAGGTGTATTTTGTGAGGATTTTTGTCTGCGCGATAAAGAGGGGCGATAGCTTTGTCGTTGCGACGTTAGGGATTTTGGCAAACAGGAATGGGCAGTCTCATCCCCTGGCAGCAGTTGTGCCTAGTCGGAGGGCGCTTTGAGGGAAAAACGACCCAGTGCAATCCGTGGGCGTAAACACTGTGCGGAGAAATGCACAAATGGCCGTGCGCACCCACGCATGTGCAGACAGGCATCCCCGCGGTAAGCAGAGTTTGCAGCTGAAGGGAAATTAAATCCATGGAACAAAAGAGATTTTAAGACATTCTTCTAGAAGAGAATGGGCTCTTCTTTATTTGTTGGTAAATTAGTAAAAAGCCCCTCCCACGATGGTACACCCCTATCCCTGGCCATGGTCGCTGTATCGCATTTGTTCTGGGGAAGGGTACAGCCACTGTGCCCAGCCAGTGCAGTTCGCTTCAGCTGGCGATACCATCCAGTGCTTCACTTTGTTCTGCAGTCGGCGGCCAACCAGCCGCCACCACAAGGAGTGCTGAATAGCTGCTTCTGCCTGTTGTCATACGCAGTCACAGCTCTGTTAACTGTCAGCAAGCCAAAAACAGAAAACCACAAACTTTGCAAGCAGCCTTCTTTGCCCAAGTATGCAGATATCAGTGTGTCTCCGTAGCAAGCATGCCAAGACAAAGGCACAATTTTTTGTGAATTCCTTCAGACTTTTGTTTATGTCTTTGGCCAAAGCCCCTAAAAACAAAAACTTTGTGTGTTTCGTGGGGTGGCAGAGATTTTTTTTACTGACATTTTTATTGATATATACATTCTGCCCTTGAATTATATTTCTTAAAACCAGTAGACGCTATTTTTCCCATTACCTAAACTGTGTTTCAACAGCCTCCTTAATAGCTGGGTTAACCCCCAAACCTCTAAATATTTGAAAATGAGACATTTCAGAGCTAGAACCAAACTGTGCAAGTTGGACTTTCCACTTCAATTGCCTAACACAGCAGAGAAAAACAAAGATTGCCGCGTTTGGGAGCAAGCAAAGATTGACTTGCCCTTCTTTCTTAGGGCTCACTTGCTTTCCGCTTTTTGACCTTTTTATTACAGAAGAAAAAGCTACTCAGCTGCTGAAGAGGTTTTGAATTCTTGCTTCGTCCATGAGGTATAAGCCAAAAATAGGGAGAGGATTTCTAAGAACTTTTTCAACAACTGTATGTATTAGAATTTAATTAAAATCCATAAGTTGCACTGTGATTTTAGTTTCTTGTAAGAGTTGCAAAATAGTACTTTCTGAAATGCGAACTGAGTGCAGCAGGCTGGCAAACATTTTTTCCTCTAATCTGCTGAAGGAACCTCATATGCTTTGTCTTCCTCTGTATCCTTTTTCTTTGTATTTAAAAGGCTCCCATCTTGGGGGCATCTCCGTAACTGTCTGATAAAGACTGTACTATTATTTGTTGTTAACATGTACAGCCATAAGGAACTAAGGGCTCAGATCCCATACGGGGCTGAGGAATGCTGGTCCTCTGAGGCCCCTGTTTTGGGGGCTGGAATTTATCAGTCTGAATTAGGCACCCAAATTCCATGTACAGGTAGCAGGGGAGATGCTTGGAGATGGGAATCTGAGCAATAATGTGTATCATTAAGTGGGAAGATACCAAAAGGTTAGCTAATAGACATATGAAACACTATGAAGTGTAGACAGCTATTCACCGGTCTCCTGCAGGATGCTCAGAGCAGGATGCAGCAGAGACTTAAGTCATCCCATGGAATGCAAGTAGTAAGATTGTGTTTATTTTCAAAGTAGCTGCAAGCAATGTTAGTTTTGATATAGCATCTCCCTATTTGCCTGGGAGATCTTCCCTGGAAAATGGGAGACCTGAGGCTGGAAGGGGAATGCCCAGCCTGCCACTGGGCAGCTTTGCTGAGACTGTCCAACTGTGGAAAAAGCCATCCAAGGTTCAGAGAGACAGGATGCATGGGAGCAGGCTTTGTAGTTCTTGTTCTGTAATCCACTGGTGAAAGCACTTAGCAAGGGATGGAGGTTGGGACTGCTGTTTCAGTCCCAAATGTCTATGTATGTCTGTCATTTGATGCCATATTCAATACATAGATCTAGGAACAGAATGCAGAACTCTGGCTCCAGCTTCTCCTTGCTTTTCCTCCTCTTTTTTTTTCCTTTTTTCTTTTGAATGAAATAGAACTGTGTCTATGGTGCTTTCTACCTAACAAAATGCTGTCAGTGTGTGCTAGTGTTCTGTGAGCGTGCCTGTCAGCTTGGGTCCCTCAGGGAACTTGAACAGCAGGAGCCTCATTTGTGAATCCCTAAAAGGTAGCAGGCACCAAGATGCACAGCTTAGCTGAGATGGCTGCTTATCTGGGCACACACAGTGCTCGAATAGTAGGCAGGTAAGCATAAAAATAAAATGGCTTCTACAGTGATTGTGATTTGCTCTTTTGGGTGTTGCTATATAAATTGCTTCTAAATTTTACTGTAGTCTGTTCAGTTCCGAAAGTTTCAGAGCTGTTCAGAGCTACTCTTTACACAACACATTTGCACTTTTGTTCTCTTACTAGTATTTGTATTTCCTTTTTTTTGTTTGTTTTTCCCTTATGCCATTTCTCATGTGGGTGTGAGAATTTTGCTATAGACATCACTTGCCATATGAAACAAACGTCCTGGATTTGTTTCCAGTATTAAATCTCAGTAGAAAAGCCCAATTTGCTGCCTTGTCTGACTTCCTCATTTCTCTCAGACTGTGCTGTTTCTCTAATCCGTTTTCTAACAACATCAGTGTTCTAATTTGGGGATATAGTCTGCTTCAGAGATAATAGGCAAAAAAAAGTTTGATCCTAGGAATTTCATTCATGTGACTCTGTTTGTACCAGGATGCGATAGGAAGGGCACTGAGTAATGCTGGCCTGGGAGCTGCACCCTGTCTCTTGGCCTGCCCTGCCTTGCAGTGAGCATTGCACCAGGAAAAGCAGCAGGATGTTCTGCTCTGACACCCAAGTGAGCGCTAACTCCAAGGCAGACAACCATGTGAAACAGCGGTGACCTTGTAGCTCTGTTATTTGGGGTCCAGTTCCAAAACATCTGTTAATTTGACATTGGCTGTGAGAACTGTCAAAGCAAATGTCCTAGAAAGGTGCCATGGGGGAAATAACTGACCGACAAAGCCACTGCTGGTTCAGAAAATCTTGAAACCTTTATCTCCCTGCCCCCTTCCTTTCACAGCTACAACATGCTCTGTCATTGTCAGTGTCTCCCATGCATGGCTGATGAATCGCCATTTTAGGCAGGCAGTTTATGGCTCATAAATACTTGGGTGTGTCAGACTGTAATGGATCCCTTAGGAATGACTGTAGTGTGTGGAGAGTGGCTGAACACATCCCTGTAAATTCCCAGCTCTTCAGCATGGAAAATGGATTTTAATGGTCACAAACAGATGGTGTTCATGAAAGGGAGAAAAAAATCTGATTATAGCTCATGTCAGACAGGGTGGAGAAAATAATCTGCTATATTTAAAGCTTTATTTTATTAGAAACAGGAATATAGCTTCAAGCAGTTCTGGTACAATGTAAAAATCTAACTATTATTGCAAGCACTAAGTGGGTCTCAAAAGACAACGCAGTTCCAGTCACGCTAGGTAAGAAGAAGAATCTGAAGTGTAAGAACTAGGTGGATTTTTTGTTTTGTTTGTTTGCTTGCTTTTTTGTTTTACAACAGGGTTTGATAACCCCAGTTAAGCTGCCAGGCAGCTGAAAGAGTTAAACCATGAATGTCATTGCCACTAGCTCAACCTTTTGAGCATCATCTATGTCCCTTAAAAATCTAGTCGCTTGCATTTATTAGAAAGGTCAGGAAAAAATATTCAGTTTTGGGTCACACCGAAATGATTATTTAAAGTAGGATACTCCACTGAAAAATCAGTGATTCTAACAACTTTGGCTCAGATGCTTGTCCAAGCCTCCAGAGAGCACATAAACACCCATTAATGCATACTTCATGTGTAACATAGTGATAAACACAAGGCCCATTATTGACTGAGGCTGAGACACATAGGACTTAAATTTCACTGTAGACAGTTAACTCTGTGAGCGAGATCTATAAAAAAATCCATATAATGCCTTATATGTTTGTTTTCATTATCTTCTCCCATCACTGTTAGAAAATGCCCAGAGTCCCAGGAGCAGAAGCTGGAACCCTGAACACTCAGTTCTGCATTGGCCACGGCAGCAGGTTGCTGATCCTGTGAATCTTGCATTCCTGGCTTTGTGGGAGCACAGTTTCAACAGCGTTAAATGTTGACTCTTTACCCGGTAAAGTGCATAACCACTTAGTTCAAGGTGGCTGAGGTATGTGTTCTGAAGAGAGAGGTCATCTTCTGAATGCCCTCTGGCTTGATCAAGCATTGGGAAGTTAAAGGTGAATGGCAGCAGATCCTACTCCAGCCATATTTTAAAAAGTAAAGGTATCCATACATAAATGGGTAACAGGCATCCAAGTGTATCCGTAGACTTTATGTGAAGAATCCTTCTTTGCACGGACATCTCTCACAAGGCAGCAGTAAAGTTCTGGATTCACATCCTTCTTCTCACTCTTTGCTTTTGACTGCAGAGTGTTGCTTAGTATGAAACTAAATTTCAGAATGCTTAGCGCTGTGTAGGGATTTTAAACTGTGATGTCCATTCCTAGGGTCTGATGCCTAAAACCTTTTATAAGTCTAGCCTTGTGTGTGCCTCAGGAGTGAAAAGGGAGATAAAATTTTTGCCTGTTTGAGATGCTCTGATGAGCGCCAAACAAGGCTGCAGGCATACAGGCGGCAGTGCTTGAAGTTGGAAGAGAGCTCTGCGTCAGTAAGAACAGGGAGGTGGGACTGTAGGTTACCAGATTAAGATGAGCAGTGTATTGTAGCAGTGCCCTGTGATGCCCTATGATGCCTGGCTGGTGCGTGGAGGGGTCCAGCACTGTTGTGTTACAGCTGGACTGGGTAGTGATCAGGTTTTCATTCCTGAATGTGTCATCTATGAGAACTGCAGGCCATTTCCTCAATACAAGGGGAAAAAACAGAGGAAGGGTGTGATTACGCTGCTGAAGTGATTGCTTTTGCTTGTTGCTGTGATTGTGGCTACTGGTCAGCAACACCGGGAAGCTTCCTTTCTGGTGGGCAGGCTGGAAGTATAGGAAGCACAGAGATAGGGAGGAAGCAGATAATGGGCAAATAAATTGAATGATGTGAAAGTATAAGAAGAAAATCATGTTCTGAAAACAGTGTTCTTGGCCATAATCTTTTATATTAATCCTTAACTTTCAGAGTCAGCCCAAAAAGTGTGAAGTATTTTTTTGTGAAGGGATCAAGGGAACTTTTTTTTTAAGAAAGCATAAAAATTTAGGCTCAGACTGCCTCTGGAGGAAGGGATGACAAGCAACTGAGACTGCAACTCTGTTGAATTTGTACCAGAGTGCCTAAATTTCTTTACAGGGCTCTTTGTGAGGCTTGCAATAGACAAGGGCCCAATATTAGTCTTTCTGGCCCTGAACCAAGCACGTTATAGTTGATCCTCCATCTTACCAACCTCCTCTAAGCTCCGTTGGGGATCAGTTACTGACATTTGCACTGTACGTGGAATGCAAGTATCATTGTGTTAAATCAGCACTAGGATATAGTGTTGGCAGCTCCTATTTTTTATGAAGAGTTCTTAAAGGCTGTGCTTCTGGACCGATGTGAGTATGAGTATCTCAAAATTCCTTAAAGAAGGGAAAAAAAGAGAAAAAGGAGAAGTCGAAAATATGGATGGACTCCCAAATGCAAAGCCCAAAAGACAACTGAATAATATAAAATGAAATATGCTTTATAAAACTCATGATTTTTTTGGCATGGCCAATGACTTTTCAAAGCTTGGGCTTGGCAAAACTGGGAAAATTATGGAAAAGTGTGGACAACATTTCTTGCTGATCTTTCTAAGGGAAGAAAGAACTGAGGAAAAAGGGGACATGAGAAAGGCTTTGTCTCTTTCTCAGTGGGTGAACATGCCTGTCATTGTGGGAAACAGAAAGCAGTAGTGTATGCCTGGTGGCCCTTAGAGCTTCGGGCTATTTGGATGATTATTGAATGGACATGGCTGGAGCTGGGGTGAACAGTATGTGTTGGGTAATAATTGCAGGGCCAGTTTGTGTGATCTGGGCAGCTGTCCCTTACAGGCTGCACTGAGACAACCAGCTCATTTCACTGAACACCCCTCTGATGGTAATAACTTCTAGTTCCAGCTAGCTGGAAATGGATGGAAACTGGTGACCTGGAGGTGAAAGGTGCCATACTCCATTCCAGTGCTCTGAGTCACTTGGTCTCTTGTTACAATGAGCTTTCTGTGCTACTTCGAGGGACACTTTTGCCTTGCTGCTTTCCAGCACTTATGGGCTGTGGTTAAAAACAAATGAACCGCTTTCCACAAACTCTTCTCCTCCAGCCCCTTCTTTATTTTAAAGGGTGTTGTAGCAGCTGATGTATAGCCTGGGACTTTATTTACTGATTACAAAGATCATCTTGCTTTGGCTTCCCTTACCTTGAAAATTTAGACTTTTGTTACAGCCTGGAGACTGTACTGCTCGTATTGGAACCTGTGTTGTGGGGGACCAGACATGGGTGAGCATAGGCTGCAAATTCAATACAGATTAGTTCTGTTTCACATTTTGTCTCATTTTTATAGCAACATAGGTTTGTAATTACTGATAGTTGGTAGTATTTAAGCCAAGGAAGTTATTTATATACATGCAAAAGAGCTACTGTTTCTAACATGTTGGTCTAAGTGTGTAAGTTCATGCATTGTTATAAAGTCATGCCCTGGAGACTACACAGTTTACTACTGCCTCCATATAAAAAGGAGTGAGAGAAGCTTGTGTTTTTAACTGACAATGGTCCAGCTGAAGTCAGTGGCAGTGGTGTAGTGATGACTGAGGTGTTTACATGCATATGGAAACGTAGCTCATCATTATTTTTGCAAGTAGCATTCAACTCTACTGTTGTATGGATCCCCACCTTATCTAGGATACCACACATTAGACAGACACCATATGCTATGTCAAAGCAGGATAGACTTATTGTGACAAATCTGCAGCGCGCAAGCCTCATTAAGAAAACAAAATTAACTGAAGTGCCTTCCCACACCACTCCAAAAACATTTAAAACCTGTTAATTAAAGAGAGAAGAATCGGGAAGTACCAAATGAAGCTCCCTTGTACCATCTCCACTCCATCATGCTTCACCTTATTCTGTTTTGAGGCATCACCACTGCATTTCGCTGAAGTACAACACTGAATCGCTAATCCTCACATGTGTATTTGCTCTGGCTGGTTAAAACAATGCCTTGATACTATTTATTGTTTTTAAATAAACGCAGACCTCTGTAGGGCCCTTGTGCCTCAGTGTTTTGTGGCAAAGGTCAGGAATCTATTCATAAGACTTCTAAAATGTAATTGTTAAAACATCTCTGCTGTGTCACTGTTTTCCCTTTCCTCCCCTCATACAAATAATACATTGTCATTAGCTGCTCTGTAACCCTCCCTCTAAGCACAGCATATATGGCTTTATTTTTTCCCAAGCTTCCTTCCTGTTTAAACAAGGAATTGTTTTAGTCAGTTCTGACCCAAATATTCCTAGCCTTGCTGTCATGAAAAAGAAATATCATTCAGTTTTATGCACTCAGTTTTCTGCAGTGATTTATAAACACTGCAGTTTTATTGCTCTTGTGGACTGCAACATTATGGATTGTTATTATAGAAATGTATGTTCATGTGACCAGAAATTTAGACTTCTGATATATTGGTCAATTTACAAGTCCCTGTAAATGAAACTACAGCAAGAAGGGAAAAAGGGAAAGAAGATGTACTATTCTAATTCAGTAATGGTGTATACTACTAGCTCCTGTACTCATAGCTGAAGGTGTGTCACTTGCATCACATCTTGATTCCAGAGGTCTTTAACTTGGCATTTAATATTTTACTAAATGACTTTTAAAGTCCAAAAGATTAATCAGATATCGAAAATGACATTTTCAGTTATTTGGATTCTCACTTATTACTTAATCAGTCTTTACACTGAGCCCATTGTATTGTCCCTGACCAAATCATGACCTACAATAAAGTCAGCAGTCCCCTAATCTGAAAATACTGAGGAATGCAGAACCCAAAACTTGCCTACTGCGTTCCAAAATTTAATCATCCTTATTCTTAAATAATGTACTTTGCTTCTTCTTTAGATTTATCTGGCTTTACAGCTTGAAACTATTGGTGGTTGTCACAACTTATTCCACTACATCAAAAAATCTGTATTTTCCCTTTGTGAGGGCATTTTTTCACTCTAAGTATGTTACCTGTCAGTTTCTGTTTTGGTAAATTGAGCTGAGCAAGCTCTGTAGGTGTCTTATTTGGCAAGGCAAATCCTACAACCAAGGAATAATTTTTGCACTTCCATGAAATTACTAGCCTGGTTTCTGAAGAAAATGTAACTTACTGGATCACAGTGTTTGGCTGTCTAACTCTCTGCTAGTCTTTTCCTAATATTAAAAAGATAAGTTTAAAAAGAACCTGTGGTCAGGTTAAATCAAAACTGTCAGATGGGTGAAAGTCTCAGTCATTTACAGTCTGTAAATTTCAAGTTTTGTGAAGATGGATGCTGGGAGGAGATGAGACAAATCAGTGCTACTACTGAAGAGAAGGTAGATAAAACTCAACTGTTAGACATGCTCCTTAGCACCAGCCAACTGACTGCTCAGCATATACCTCCTGGCCGACCAACCAGCACATGCATAATCTCTTTCCTCAGGGCAGAAGTACGGAGACAGAAAAGAACACATTAGGGGCAGAACTGGGCTGTTCTTTAAGTGGTGGGTGGAATAAGGGGACAAAGGGTACAGTTTCATAGGAAACTAACTTTCCTAATTTTTTTCATGAGCAGCAGAGCTAATTGTGAAGTGCAGACACCAACACTGTATGCTATATGTCCCTCACTTTAAAGAAAATTTCCTATAAATCAGATATAGATGTTAGAAAATTAAAGATGCCAGTTATTTAAATTATTAGTGGCTGTGGGGAAAATATTTGCTATTTTTGGATTTTTATATCTTTATCCCAGTGAATTTGAGTTTTGTTGATACTAGTAAATACTTTATGATTATTTGGCCAGAAATATGGTCTGCATTATACAGCACTCCAGTGTTATGAATAGAAGTCATGCAGGCTGAGGCACTGAAGAGATTTCTCTATGGTGATATGTATTTGCCACAACACAAATGAGTAAAATACTCCAAGCAGCTCTGACAGTCACCTCTGGTGCCTAATATATTTTGTGATGACTTTTACTATCCTTAACATATTATAAATTATTATCCTGCCTATTGCCTTAAACAATTAGTAACACAAATTCCAATATCCTGGGCCATCATACTGACAACCCACCAATTATATATCCAAATGTATAGACTCTCAAGATAGGCTATCATCTTTTGGAGGAAGCAATTAAAGGACAATGTGTGTCAGCCAGAAGATTAAGGGCCCCAGGTTAGTATGAAGAGTTGAGTTTCAGTTCTTATGATCTGTCATGTCACTAACTTCTGGATTAATGGCCATGTGAGATCATGATAATTTGCACAGAAACATTAATGACAGTACAGTACAGTGCAAAGGGGTCAGACATGAATGACTGGTGATCAGTATTCATGGAGCTCATGGGAGGACCTTCAGGCATCCAGGCATGGGTTAGAAAGAAAGCATATAAAAATCATTTTTTTACTGCTGGCCTCTAAATATATTTCCTTTATAGTTCTGTTTTTCAAAGAAAAATTCTTTTAAGAAGCCTTGTGATGATACGAAATTACAGTTTTACCTGCAGAGACTTTGGCTGATTCAAAGATTATTAATAACTTTTAGTTATTAAAGGAAATGAGCTCTTGATGCCATGCAAAAACAAGATGAGGTATATTTCCTGTCACAGATTACAACCAAGAAAGGGTTCTTTGCAGGTTTTATTTAATATATGCTATATACAATATCAAGCAGCCAGGTACAATACCTTACACTCTGTTGTTTTATCACTCATTCAGAACACATCTAATGTATAGTCATTCTAGAATACACAAACCATTAATTGCTATAAATTCTTATTACATGTGGCTAAAATACTGCACATGCGCAGAGGCAGCTTTAGAGCTCTAAAAGGTATTTGCAGTTTGTTTATTTCAACCACAGTTATGCTAATTCAACTGACACTGTAAAACTAAAGTTTTGAATTCATATTTCTTTGTCTCAGAGAAATGCATACTCAATCTCAAGAATCCATGTTGAATCTGCTTAAGTGAAAAGCCCAAAAGAAGATTCTTCCAACTACCCATTCTGCAAACTGAGACTGAGGCTAGAGAATCAAACCATTTTTGCTGGGTTTTCCCTCCTGCAAGTGGTTGCTGTTAAGCACTCACCATTCACTGTTGGCTACCCAGACGCAACAGTTCTTCTCCACTCTGAATTATAATTGTGCCTGAGAGCAGAAACTTCTGGACTTTGTTCAAATAGTGTGTAGAAGTGATAAATGCTTTTTAAAGCTAATATTTTGCATGTGGAAATAGAGTTTTGATGACAATGGACTTTTTGCAAAAAGTTTTCCTTTTGTTAAGACTTTTAATTTAGTGCCTTTGAAAATGTGTACATACAAAATTGTAATTTTATCCCCCCTACTTTTTTAGCCCCTATATACTGAAATTAGATAGAATACTCTATATTTTCTTTTCATCTCTTTTATTAGCGCCCCATTTTCTTCAACTAATAAAAGGCAAAAGAAAAGTATAAAGGGAAAAGAATCAATTTAATGCAGGCAGAAAAATAAATGCCTTCCCTTTCTTTATGAGTAACATATTACAAAGTTTGTTTTTCCCTCACCAAAACCAGATAAAAATTATTTAAAAAACTGCTTAATGAACCAAAAATCTTTCCCCACTCCATTTGTTTATGATGTAGTCTAACCTTTATTGCACATTCTGAATCTGTACAGAATGTTTCGATTGTGGACTTTTATACTGTTTTGAAAAACAATGCTGGAATCTTTAGGATAGAGTTTTGAAAAAATTTAAAAACTAGAGAATGGAATAGTTTAAGTATGTGCCGTATAAATATTTGTAAAACAAGGAACATACAATATATAATTGGTCAATACTTCTTTTGTAGCATCAGCTTCCTTGTTGCATAGCCTTTTTTATTTAGCAGTTGAAATAGTCTTGAATTCCTTGTGTGTGAGCGGTTGATGGATTGAAGGAGATAGCCGGAATTAGAATACTAGGTGCAGAAGGATAAAACTGTGAAAGGTGCAGTAGAATAAAATAGTGGGAAGAATGTTAGTATGAGCATACACAAGGGAAGCTAGGCTGTTTGAGAGCAGAACTAATGGATTTATTCATTCCATATAATAGAACAGTTCCTCAGTTGGGGTAAATTTGCATTATTCCATTGCCATTAGAGACACTGTATCAATTTCTGTACTGAAGATATTGCAGGATACTGGGCAGATGCAGCTCCTGAGCGGGTGTATGTGCATTTGTAAACTGGCCATGGTGAGTGTATAGTGCAGTGGAGAGAGCTACACGGAGTAGTCCAAATCAGAACCAGGGAGTGAGCTAACCATTATGTGGTGTGTGTAATTGAGAGCCTGTGGTTGGTGCTTGCTCTTTTTCATTTCAGGAATATAAATGCTCCATAGATGGTTAGCTGGGTAAACTGGATCCCACCTTCACTTTTGTCCCCCAAACTTTAAGCAATGGAAAATCTGTTATAAATCCAATAACTAATGGTTAGTTACCCTCATTGAACTTTAGGCTTTAGTTCTGGACTGGACTTTAGTTCTAGACTGATTTTCTCAAATTTCAACATCCAAATAGTATATCTCAATAGGCATTACTTTCATTTGATCTCTGCCTCACTGTACATGCATGTGGACTGTAATCAAGCAATTTCTTAATCTCTTGAATAAACTTAAATAGTTTAAATATACCTCCTGAATAAGCTTAACCATGTTCAGTCTCAACCATATTTTCCTGCTTTAATCACTCCTGTCTAAGCCCTTCGCAAATTTCCAACCTCCTTTTTTGAAATATGGATTCCCAAAAAGGACTCTATATTCTAGGAGTGAACTCAGTGATGGCATACGCAGAGAAAATATAATTTCTCCACTGCTCAGTCATATTTCTTTGTTTCTTCATTGAAAAATTTTATGCTCTTAAATACAAACTGTTCTGGTCAATTAGCTGTCCTCTAAAGCCTCAAGGCATTCCCCAGTGTGTAGGTCAGATCTGCGTTCTTTCTTCTGAGCTGTCCAAACTTTTGTTTTGGAAACACATTTTGCTTAAATGGGCCTAGTGTACCAAGACAGGCAAATTACTTTGTTTGACCTAGGCCTAACCTTTGTGATACCTGCATATTTTATCAGCAATTTTGTACTTATTTTTAGATGATTAATGAAAATGATGATTCCCCATTTGCAGCTTCCCATTTACTTTTTAAAGATCTTTCAATCAGCCAGTCCTTAATCAACTTAACGTGTGCTCCAGTGATGGCTTATAGGGTTGTCTTTCTGCTATAGTAAACACAGAATGGTGCAAGTATAATATGGCATGTAATCACGTGCTGTACAATTTCTTAAGTATATGATATCTACCTACTTGCTTTTTAAATGAAACTTGACAAATTTATTTTAAATCATGTTAGCTGCTCTTGATTTGTAACCATTCCATAGTACAATTGGACCTTCCATGGGCAATCAGACAGTATAGCTTAACCTACCTTTTCCTGTGGCTCTTGAATTTACTCTGAGAGTGCACAAAACTGGATCAACAATGTCTTGTTGATGAATAAAGATTATTCTTTCTTTATTTTTCCTTTTGCTCTCTGAGTGAGAAAAGAAAAGGGAAAACAAAGAAAACTTAGATTTCATTTGTTCTGGTACAAATCCAAGTACCTTCTGGTGAAAGAAGGAAAAAAAGTGGGGAGTGCAAACAGAACAAATGGATATTTCTGGATTTGATAGGTGTTTGGAGAACACCGATAAAATCAGGAGCTTTGCAGACACAAAAGTATGGTTTTGCAAAAAGATAATTTTCACTTCAAAAAATGTTCTGAATAAAATATTGCAGGGAGTACTTTTAAACACTAGACCCCCAAATATCACATACATTATTATGTATTTGTAAAAATTTGAGTGCTACTTGTGCAGTATTTGGAAAAGTGACTGTGTTTTAAATTCCCAAGCGAAAAAACCCTCTTTCCATTTCTCTTAGTCCTTCTAAAATGAGTATGGTTGGCAGTTGTTGTTAAGAACAGGGAAAAAAGATACTGATGAAGAAATTTTCTTTTGTACTGCATCCTCTAGCTAGAATGCCCTTTGCTATTCTTGCTGCACACAACCCTACTACATACAATGAAAATCTAAATGTTGAGAGCTAGCTACATCTTCTAAGATGATGGCCAGTGATAGTGAACTTGATGCATGATGAAGCTTTCCTTTTGTAGGTTTAAAAGTAAGTTCTTTGAGACTTGTTTTCAATGTAAATACAAAGAAGCCTATACAAAAGACCTCCATTTAAACCTTTCTTTTAAGGGACAGTCTCAGAAAAATGAAGCATGATTCTTCTCCGTGTTCTCAGGAAAGGACATTGCTACTAAGCCACCTTCACATGTTGTTCCCTGATTAGGAGCTTCTTTGTGTTTGGATATATATCACAAGTAAGAACTGATTTTTCCACATATTTTCTAGCTTATGCAGATCACAGAGCCATGAGGCCCGAAAACAGCACAAACTCTAAAACAACTCTTTATTACATGTTGGTGGAATACCTGCAATAATGTTATGCACTTACTCAGTTTGGAAGCTTAGTCCCACATATATTATTGTTTCCTTGAGACATGTGCCTTTAAAAGTACATCATTAACGTTATTCTATAGCCTTTTTCTTCTTCTGTGGCTCAGCACAATTGCTGCTGTTCATTCAGAGCCAATAGCATCATTGCGAGACTCTCAAGTGGGATGTGTGTCATATACCATGGTATTGAATCACATTCATTTTTCTAATGAAGATTCTACCAGGGCTTTTATAAACATGATGCATTTTTGCTTACTGTTATGGCTTCCCTTCTCTCTCCAAGAGGGAACAAGACCAGTGAGGTAAACTTTTTCTTTCCTTGATTTTTATTCAGCTAAATATACCTATGATTAAAGTAACAAAGTGGGAGGGGAACATACTGTACAGGAGTAACGTGCCTGAAAGAGATGGCACAAACACAACTCCCAGGGTTTCTCTGCTAGTGTAATGACTGATTGACATGATCAGAACAAAATTTACATGGCAGGCTCCTCTTAGTGTTATCTTTAAATAATGCTGCTTCTAGTGCTTTAGAGTAATTGTTTCCGTGTCTGCCTTTAATAGCATCAGCAAAGAAGTCTGTATTGTCTCCCAGGTTACTAGGTACCTAACAATCTGGGATTCAGAATTAAGTCAAAGGAAGAAAAAAGATGCATTTGAAGCCCCTTCGCACTGCCACTTATCTGCCTGCAACCTGAAGTGTCTTGCCTCAGCCTAGAGGCATATGGGCTAAAAAGAGAGACTCACTAAGCTGCTTCCTGCTATCAAAACCTCTACAGGTTTCAGTAAAAACAACTGCAGTGTGCAGAGCATCTACTTCTCCTTCCTCATAGAAAAGACTTTCCAAACAAATATAAAGGGTAGCTGGAATGGTGTTATCATGGGCTGGAATGGCATTGTCATGTCTGAGTATCCTAATGGCCTGGGCGGGAAGGCTATCCCAGAGAAGGCTATTGCAGGAGTGCATTGACTGACATCCACAAGGTTCAAGCCTGGAGTCCAGGGCACCAAAGGCATCTTTGTGAAGGGATGTGGTTGCGCTCCAGTTATGGTAGGAAGATGTCTGGTGAAGAGCTATTGCTTTATGTGTAAATAGCTGCTGTCTCTAAGGTCTGTAGGATCAAAGAAGAGAATACCTGTCTGACAGCTGCCTGGTAGGAAAAGCATTTGGGGCTGTTTAAATGTGGGGTGAAACCATGGCTGGGCTTGGCTTTGTTCATTTGACTGATGAAGACAGATAGAGGTTGTCATTGGGAGTTTGTCTATAAGAAGGGCTGTTATAGCGATTGACTTCTAACTTTCATTTCACAGTTTCTGCTCTCTGTCTTTGCTAAATGAAGGATGCTCAGGATCAGGAGTGCCTCCTGGAATGGAGGGGCATAACCATGACACCCATGCTTGCAAACACAAGCTGAAATCACTAGTGCTGTGTTTGCTTCACATCACTGCAGTTCTACCACCTGCTAAATTGCTTTACCTCAGTGTACTGCTGGGTCATGCTCCAGAGAGAACTACATGCATAATCTACCTCTGAACTTAGGCAGGCAGAGCAAATTCACTCTCCTTTACTGTTTCGCTTCCCTACCTTCTTGTGCTTTGCATGACAAGATGAAATGTGTGCTGCTGGACTGGAATAAAACAGAAAGGCACTTGCAGCTTGTTTAATGTGGTGACGACAATGTGGTGAAGGGGAGCAACTTTCTGAGTTGATCAGACATCTGGGAATCTTAAAGAACATTGCTGAAAAAGATCCAAAAGCCTAAAAAAGCCTAAAAAATAATAACTCCCAAACTCATCCAACACCACTCCAAATCTTTCTCTGATTAAACTGCTTGGAATTCTACTTGACGATGATAAAGAATGGCATTTGAGAAAGGTCACAAGAAGCATTTTCTAATTCACTCATCTGGAATAGATGTATATTTAAATTGCTCGGTTGTACTGTATTGATCACCACAGTGATTTCAGAGTTCTACATTTACACTAAGAAGAAAGACCATAGGTAATGGATAGACTCAAGCCTATCTGCCCCTTGCTGTATGCTTAGGGTAGGACCGCAGAAGGAAGTTCCCTCATGATAAGATAGGCTGTGGAGGTACACCATATGGGCTACTCCATTGATAACTCCCTGTGCATGTCCAACCTCCCAGTACACCCAGTAAAGCCTTAGAAGGGTCCCCATCCCAGCTTGCCTCATGGTGACTATCTGTGCCCTTACAGTCCCTTGTGACCTTGGAATAAGTGACCGAGATTGAGGCAGCCAAAATCCCTTAGCTTACAAATCATATACCAAAATCTTCATCTGACAAACAGCTACAAGGCATGGACCTCATGGTCCAGGAAGCCATGAAGGGATAGCTGTGGGAGAAATTCACAGGCAGGACGGCTCTTCTGGGGTCCCTTGGCTCCATGAGGATTGGGACTTGACTGGGAGGACAGCTGAAGCCAGAGCAACTTAGTGATATTGGCAATGACTGGCCCCCAGTTAGGGGATTAACCAGCAACCCCTGTGCCAGTACAGCTGCAGTGGTTGCACAGTGGCATACTGGCAGGCAAGCTCCAGTAGAGCTGCTTCAAAGGATCTGTGCACAGCCCAGGAACCACTGTTTGGCAGCACTTGTAGACTGAATGCTGCTCCTCCTTGCTTTTAAAAACAAAAAACAAAACACATGAGCAAACTCAATCTCTTTGCTCTCCAGCTGCCACAAACTCCTCTTGACAGTCCAGCTTCATCTAGCTTGTTGATACTCCACCTTTGATGTACAAAGAATAATTCCCAGCTTCCCAATGGAGACCTGAGGACTAAAGTTTCTGTACATGAGAAACTACTCTGCAGAAACTGTGAGCATCTGAGCAACTGAGACTACTACCTGGCTATCCTACTAACTAGTTACAAACAAATCTGTGCAAACTTCTTGGTTTTATATTTTCTTCAGTGTTGCCTCTGGAGCACAGGAGGTCAAGAATGGAGAATGAAGCATTTGAGCAACAGGACTACAGTCCAAGATAATTTACACAATGTTTTAAGTCCCCTTACTCAGCAGTAATAGAATTCTTGCCAAGTTCAATTACCCCCATCCAAAGCTGAATTAACTTCCCGCTGTAGCAGTAACAGTAACTTGCTTGCTCTGGCTTAATACAAACTGAGGAAAAATGATTATATAGGGTAGGACATCTGTACTTACCTGCCTCTAGAATTTCACTGTGGGCCATTTACAGCTAGGTACATAAATACGTATTTCAAATTACTAGCCCGAGATTTTCAAAAACAAATATCTCAGTTTTTAAATTAGACATGTATCATCATTGTCCCTTTGGGATTCAAAGACATTGAGCACATCCATCATCTTTAAAAGTTTTAACACCTCTGGAAATAAAGGAACAAAGAATGTCCTATACTGCACACGCATTTTGGGTCGTAGTATGCTGATCTTCCCCTGATTAGAAAAGGGCCTCAGAGAATTGAATGGATTTATGTGCAGAACGTTCTGTAGAAACTGGGACCCAAATTTAAACATTGTCTTTAATCAGTATAGCAGAGGCAGTGGGCAGCAAAGAAGTAGGAACTTACTAGTCAAGTCTCCATGTTCGCAATATCGGAGGGCGCTAGATTTGCCAAAAGTCTTGCTACTTCAGCCAAATGGCTATTCTGCACGTGCAGCTCACCTTGCACGTGGTCAGCTGTCCTGACAGCATATTCCCAGTTTTATGCTCGTTGTCAGGTAAGCTTAGTGTATGTAGAAGAATAACACAGAGAAACAGGCTTATTCTCTGTCTTCTACTCGACCTGTCAAATTCCAATGCACATAATTGTCCCTCCTTGCACAGAGCTGAAAGAATAAATGTATGTCTTAGTGGTTGAAATGTTATCTTCTTTACATCTTTGTTATAGGTAAAAAAAAAAAAAAGGTTTGAACGTGCCCTTAAAAATGATAAACTTTCTTTTATTTTACTCATCATCAGAATTCATACTTTAGAACTTACACTTTGCTTGAAGCTATAGTTGACTTAGCAGGATATTTCTTAGAGCAAGAAGAGGGACTCTGCTGTTAATCACTGAGGTGTAGATAGCATGGAGGCTACAAGGAAGCATGTTTTAAGTAACAAAACTTGAAAATCTTGTACTGCTACTTTTTCACTTTATGATCTAAGTGCTTCAATATGAGAGGAAAAATGAAAAACGATTCTCTTCTCCTCATAATGTCTGTCTTATTAAGACATCTTCTGTTCAGTGTAGATAAGATTCACCCCTGAGATATTTTCTCTTCCTGAAGAAGAGACATGGGAGTCCTGGGCTGGAGAAGAGCAAATTCTGCCAAATCCCGAGCTGCACTATTGTATTTTGCTATAAGGCAAGCAGGGATGTATAATAACACCTAAATCTTCTTCAATCTCATATCTCAACTTTACTATTCCAGATAATTTTTGTGAAGAGCTTCATAGCTTAGGAAGCCAGAAGAGGTCACAATCTTTGTCATCTCACCTCTTACATAGCATGTGCTGTTAGAAGTTTCCTAGTTGTCCCTGTGCTAAGCTCAAATGGTTATGGTTGAACAAGAGAATTTTGTTCCAAATTTCTGAGGTCAAAGCAGAATTTGGGGACTGTGATTTTCTGGCACAAATCATTCTTTTTCTTTAGGCTCCATTTGAAACATGACTCTTGGCTGTCCTCTTTTTCACTGGAAATGTTTGTACATCAAGACTTAAAACACTTAATGGTCTTGAAAGTCCTTTAAATTCACATGTATGGATGGGAAATATACTAATTACTTAATATCAATAATAGCACTAGCAAAATAGGACATCCAAGCTCAGTACACTCTGAGGTTAGATATGTGATATCAGAAAATTAATTTTACGTATGTTTGTTGCTGCACTATAGGAATCCAGGGAATGGTGACAAATGGAACATAGTCAGTCCAACAAGAAATACCAAGCGGAGCCAGGAAATTGTTGTCAGGCAGCAATGACATCAGTCTGCATTTCTTGCCAGCCTCCTTCCACCACGTCCACAGTTCCAAATCACCACTTTGTAAAGGGCCACTCCCTTCCTGTTAAATCACTGCACACAGGACAAAATCTAAAAGACTTCTTTTTTTTTTTTTTTTTTTTTACTTTACATGAGTGCACCGTGATTACCTGATATCTAATGTTGAATCTGCAATTCATTTGTTTATGTGGACAAAATATTCAGCATTTCAGATTAATTCCCTTCTTTCCCTGGCTGCGGCTGTCCCTTCAATTTGGCTTGTTCAGCATTTTAGCTTGTTCTAGAGCTCGTTAAATAGATGGAAGCTCCAGTCTTAATAAATAGATCATCCCCTCCACAAAGCTGTTATCTCACACTTTTAAGCTGTACCCATCCCTACCAATGTGTCTCCAGGCTGCCTTTGAGAGTGTATAATATCTGAATTCCTGAGTAAACAACCATCATTGTAGTGTTTATTACATGCTTCAGTTTGGGGGTCAAACTGATGAGGAAACTGATTGCTAACTAATGTTTTTTGCTTACTTGGCTTGTTCGTTTCATAAGCAGTAGAAAATGTTCTTCAGTATTTGACTGATTTCTTTTCAAAGATGAAAAATGTTATAAAATATTGTGTGGGAAATGGAATTTAATCTCTGCAAAGGAGAGACCGGCCTTCAGTTTTCAGACGCTACTTTAAATACGCCTAAAAATCACAGCTTCATCAATCCTTAAACAGTGCTGCTTCCAAGAATGTTTTGATGACTTACAAAGGTCAAGCTAAAGGTTAGCTTAACTATTTTAAGTTGCATAACCTTCAAAAGACAGTGACAACTGAAAAAAATGAGTAGTTTTATGTAGCAATCAGTATAATATCTGGTAAAGCATGGGAAGGGTTGTATAACTTGAGAACTCGTGGTAGTCTAAAAAACAGAAGTAATGTTTTTACTGAAAAAGATGCATTTTTACTTTGGGGTAGATGATCTACTTTTCCATACCATTGGAAAAAATTCAGTGAAGATAAAGTACTTCAATTTTACTATGAGGTAAACTCAGCAACATCAATTCTGTTGTTCTTGTTGACAATTATTGAATTATCTTGGAGTTCAACTAGACTTCCACTCTGTTTTTACATTGGAATAGCTCACACATTATTACAATGTTAGCACTATTCCAGATAACCAACTGGAAAAGTAAACTCTTTCACTTATTCCTATATTTAACTTCAACAGAAAGTTAAAATCACAGATTCTCTCCTAGAAGTTATTTTTCATCCTTTGTATCTACCAGCAGTATCTTGTCACATAAGCATTCTCATGATTTTGAGGTGAACATGTTCTGACCTGAATCTTGACAAAGATGGGAATTTTAAGTGTGTATTTAAGAAAAAAAGAAATAAAGCACTGAGTCAAATATATGCCGGACTGAAGGATGATTATATACCTTCAGCAGTGTTTTTGGATTTGGGACCCTTGTAATCCCTCCTATTTCTTCTATAGTTATCCTGAGAGATCTTTCACCTGTTTGATTCTGCCTTCTTTTATCTCGTGCTAACTATTACCTTAGTCTGAAAATAGTTCAATTCTGAGCCTTATTCTCTTTCTCAGAGCTCTGCCGTTTAAAGTCTCTGCCTATTAAGAGTAAGGATATCGTATTTATTTGTCTGACATTTCAGTAACAGATGTCATAAAAATAGACACAAATTTCTGATAAAATTGCCTATGAATAGTTGAATGCAGTCTTTATCTCACTTGCAGTTTCAGTCAACATCCTATGACAGTAATAACAGAAAAAATATTGAGAATGTAACATCAAAGAAATAAAATAATAAAAATAAGTGATAGTACAAATATAAACTTCAGGGTATATGGACATATAATGGAATCTGACATGGCCCATGTGTCAGTCATTCCCTGTCTTCCAAAAATAACTTGGGATGCAAGTTCCAAATCTCACACTAAGCTGTATTAGTATACTTAAAAGAAAGATGTACAGTAGTTGATTTTTTATTTGGACAATCCTCATCTTTTTTGTTTGTTTTCTCATCTTTTTCATTCCACAATGAAAACCTGAATAAACTTAATTTTAGGTCAAATATGTACTTTTAAACCTGAAATATAATATTTGATTTACTTTTCAGGGGAGGTCAGGCAGCCTTATTTTAAACCACTTAGCTTATTTGTAACTCAGAAGTTTTTTTTGCTTTGTATTCACTGAATTAGCATTGATTTGTTACTAACTTTGGTTGATCTGAATCTGTATTTTTGGGAATGTATGAGTTATCTTTCAAATTTTATCCAGCTCTAGTTTGGATATACCAGACTGTTTTCTTACATATCAGCCTAACTGGTTAATTTTTCCTGGGAGTTTGCAGTTGTTAAAAATTAATTTAGTATTGATTCATCCATATTTTTTTCAAATGTATATTAAAACATACATTAATTTCTTTAGCCATTGACTGGAGCAGTTAATGAAATGTATGAAGTTTGTTCTTCGTAAATATCATTAAAAATTCCTCCCTTCAAATGGAAATAGAACTTTACAGAGCTTGTTGTTGTGCCATGACACAATTACTGCTGTTTTCATGTTCCATATCCTGGAGGTTATATATCCATTAGAGAGTCATTAGATAAAAAATGCACAATCAACTCCACAGCAGCAACAAGAACCCAAGACCACTCACCAAACCATGGGAGCACTGTAGGTGACAGGCTGAATGCAGGCACTCTTTTACTTACTCTCTTTCTCTGGCTTTATCAGTCTATCATTCCTTCCTGCACGGTGACACAGCTTGAGTGCACTGGTGTCAGTACCATTGGAGCATTAGGGATGCCTAGTAATATATTGTATTGGGCGCTCTTCAGCAACATCTATATTAATAAATTAAGTGGGTCAAAGATGTTCCTGAGCGCTGAAGTCGACCAGCACAGAACGGCCAGCATCTATGCATCTATGTAAGTAAATTTTTGTCACCCTCACAGCTGGGTGACTGCATGCATGCTGTCTACTGGGAAAGGTCCCTGGGACCCTCCAGCTCTCAAACCATGCTCAGGAATTGCTTGGGAGAAGGCTGGTTGAGATGGGCCAAACCCCTGGGCCATTCTCAGAGTTTATTAGTACAGACAAAAGTATTCCAGCTTCCAGAAATGTTCCAGGCACTGTTTCATTTACTAATGCAGACATGGCTTCACTGTACTTGGAATGAGTATGACAGCTTGTGAATCCCAAGTCTCTGAAGTGCCCTGCAGAACCAAGATGGCTGTGGGGTATGCATGCTTGCAAAAATGACTGTGATTACAGACAACCAAGTAATGACGGATTTAGACAGATTTGCTTTGGTACAAGTGCCTTTCTTGGATTCAGGTTTTTAAATTCCACCTAAACTGGCCTTCAGTTATTGTCTAAAATTTCTGCCCTGGTTAGTAATGCATGAAGTAGGTTGCATCAGCGAAGAAACAATTGATAGAAATGCTACCCTGGGTCCTTAGCTTCAGTGCTCTTCCAAGACAATTTCATGATGGTAGTAGTGCAAAGCACTTCAGAACACCTGACGTGGAAAGGCTAAGCTTAAAGGCAGGGCAATAGCTCATTTCTTATACTGCTTTAGCCACTACTATAAAGCTTATTTAAGTAGAAGCAATTGGCCAAACATTGTGTAGATAGTGAGTGTCACAAAGGAAAACACCCTATTATGAACACTATTAAATGGCTATGGACTACCTCAGAAATTTCCCACTTCGAAAATCCCTTCTTTGTCTCCTGAGCAGCAGAAGCATCCCTCATCTGAATGGGAGGGTAGTGCAGGTCTAAGTGCATCCCACAACAAGCAAATCACTCTAATATGGGAAATCTGCCGGTAAGTCTATGAAGTAAGCCTGTATACCATCTGATGAATCCAGCTGGAGGATTTTGAATCATGGAGCTACTGTGAGTAAAACACTGTTTACTTCTGTTTTTCTAATATTCTGGTGGTGGGGCTGTCTTCTTGACTTTTTTTAATGAACTGGTACAATTTAGAAATGAATCTTGGGAAGTGGCATTTGCAGAAACAACACAACTTCTACTTTAAAAGCTGTATCTAGCAGGTGACATATTTCCTCTCAACTGAAAGCTTGTTTTAATCCACAGACAGCTTTCTAGTTGGCTGATCTAGGAAGGCCTAAGGTAGGTCTTTAGGTTACCGTCTTCAGTTTCCTCTCTGTTTCCACTTTTCCTCTAGCGGCTGTGTTAGTAAGTCAGGCTGCTCACACAACCAAAGACTGATAATGCAGAAGCATATAAGAATTAGAGCTGTATTTCTCAGCAGAGAGAACTCCGCTCTTCAGCTGAGTTATCCCTTAGTATTTACTACAATTGGATCTCCTTTTGAGCTTTCTGTTACGTAAACTGAAATTTCAAGATAGCGAAAATGCCATGTTTCAATTTCAGAAAGAAATCAGAAACAGAAAGAAGAAAATAGTAAAAAGATTTCACTGATCATGAAGTTAAATTGAGTTATATGTGCTGGGCACACTTGTGCATAAAAAGAACAAAGAAAAAAAACAGAAGAGAAAACAATTTATGGGAGAAGTCTCTCTAATTAATTTCTCCATATGCTTCTAAATATTTGTTCCCACTTCTCATTCAGTTTGCCTCCTCCAAAATGGAATGACTTTTTGTAATCACTTTGGAAACCAAAGGATAGAGCTTTTTAACTCTGATTTTGCATGAGTTTACAGTGCAAGGAATCTAGCTACGGCTGTTCTCTTTGTTATGATAGTGGAGAAAACAAAAACTTAACAGAAATTGGTACTGGTAATGCTGTAAAGCCTTTTAGTTTTGTATATCATCTTTCTGTAACCCAATTTGTTCCTATAGACTTAAGTCCTGTGGGTTCTCTCAACAGGAGTACCTTTGCCCAATGTTTTTACATGAAAGATTTATACCCAAGCAGTGAGTACGGGTGATTTGCAGTGTCAGTGAGAGTTTGTAATCTGAAAGTCCCAGTTGCAATACTTAGCTCTGGCTCCTATCTTCAGTTTTAAGATGAACTGAGGCCTAGAAATGAACAACTCTGAACTTTGTGTTAAAAATCTAAGGCATTTCTCCCTTCACAACATAGTCTTCAAAGTAAACTTGACCCTGGCTGTGAAATTCTCTAATGCATTGAGATACCAGCTTTTTGTATGCCATGGACATGACAGGTTTCTGACTGATGTTTAGTTTAGACATATACACAAAGTGCCTGAGGCACCCATTGAGCCTTAACAAAGAAGCCTAGGGAAGGACTCACCATACCTATTGTCTTATGCTGACATCAGCCTTTCCATTACAAAGCCCTTCAAGACCTAAAGTAATCAATAGTGATGAATGTGGTTTCTTCCCTGTGTGCATCTGAGACAGATGGAGAGTCACTGTGGACAACAATAGCCCCCAGGCAAGGGCCCTGACACGGTTACTTTAAAAAAGCACCCCTCTCCAAACACCCAGATAAAAATAAGGTGCAGAGTTTTGTGGGTTTTTTTCCATATTTACTTGCTTGATGACAAATTCCTTCAGAAAACAGTAACTGGATTGTCTGCTTGCATGAGGATCAGTGCTGTTGCTGAACAGAATCCATGCTCTCAGACAAGTGATGGTCTATTTTTCCACATGGATCTCTTTCTCTACCTCACTTCCTTTCCAATCTCCCATTTCCTAAGCTCTCTTTACCCTTTCTCCATGTCTCTCCTGTATTGCTTATGCCATCTACTTCACAGCCTGGTTCTCCTACAGGGGCTTCATAGAGCCAAAAATAAATGCCTCAATTGATCTTGGAAAGAAACTCCTAATGGATCTTTGTGCATTTAAAACCTCCTAATATATAGCTGTGTTCAGTATTGGTCAAATAGAGGAAACAGCCTCACAGTGGCACATCCCCAAGGAGACCTCAGGTACCACTGTGAAGAGCATGGATGTAAAAGAATGTGATCTCACCTAGGGGGCTAGGAGGTTGGCATCATTTTGTGAACAGATGCTGTATACACCTTATCCCATCCCAGCCTGCTCATATTTATTCCACCCACAGCACATCTCTCCTTCTGCAGAGGTATAACCAATCCTATGATAAATACAAAAAAAAAAAAAAAAAAAAAAAAAAAAAAAAACCCACCCAAAAAACCCACAAAAACCAGAAAAAGAAAAAGAAAAAGAAATCCAAAATGGAAGTGATAAATTGATTATTTTTCAAATGTCAGTTTTGTTTTTCAGTTGCCTTTGAGTTCTCTTGTGATGGCAGTAGAGGTACAGCTGAGTAATTGGGAGGGATGATGCAAAGCCTTGTAAAAGCATTTACAGGAGCTCTTATCACCCAAGGAAATTATTTTACTTAAACAGTGTGGTTCACTAGTAAAACTAGGAGCAATGACAAAAAAGAGGAATGCAAACCGGAAACTGTGAAGTTGGATTTGCCCTCAGTTCCAGTGGGATGAGAGAGAAGCTTTCTTGTTTATTATTAGTAGAAAGCCCAGTGTAGCATATTAACAGTTTTTTGTTATAACATAGTAATTCAGTCCTACTAGCATTTTACATAGAGTTCAAATGATTGTGTAGTAGTGGATATAAATAGGGAAATGCTGGCTCTTCTATTAGAAGCTAGATGAAGGCCATAAGATACATTAGATTTTTAATTAGTATATAATGGGACTACTTGATCTTAAGGTGTGGCAACTTTTGTTTCTGAAGATGTGATCCCCTCCCCATCAACCCACAATTCTAATTGTGTGAACTGTTCCATTGATCACCTAAAAGGATATGTAGTGATACTGACACACTTTGCTTTTCCAGCCAAAGGCACATGCTGTCAGTCATCAGCAAAATATTGGCTAAATTATTGACCAATGTTGCTGTCTTTGTGCATCAAGGGAAAAAAAAGAACCATTGGAGACAAATCCTATGCCATCCAGCAACTGGTTCTTAATTCCCAGATTCTTATTTATATGGACTCCTTCAATGAGTGAGTTTCTCTTTTCAGTCTCAAAGCTCCAAAAGAGAAAGTGTGCTCTGTCCACTTCAAACCCCATTTCTCCCACACCAGTGGAAAATAAAGAGAAGAAGAGAGCTAGCCTTTTTGAATAATTTATTCCTGTCCTCCTGCATGGGTGGGGAAATCAAACATTCTGGAGTCTGTGGGGGTTGCACTATTGCAAATGAGGGCACTGTTCAGCTCTGGATCACGCTAATTCATCCCTGTGGACAGCCCTTGGAAGAAAACAAAAAGCACACCCAAAGACAGATTGTTTCCTTTACATACCAACAAAAGTGTTTATTCTAGTAAAAAGCTGGAGAGGAGCAATTAGAGACTTCAGGGAATATGCTAAGTGAAAATGTGTTTTTGGTTATACCGGAGTACAAATAATTTACTGAATTGTCATCTTTTACTTCATGTGGTAACCAGTGACACAGTGACCCTGCTGTGGTAACCCTACATTCTGCAGTGTTCTGAAAATATGATAACCATTGCAGCCGCCCTGAGATGCTGCTCTTTGCTGCACATCTGAGTGCCAGAAATTTTCCTGTTCTGCTCTGCCACAGTGCCTTGTAGTGGAGACTTCCGTGAAAAGTCTCCTGCCATTTGCTCTCACTGGGCTGTGTATGCAGCCATGGCTACAGGGAGAGCAAACATGTAATGTGTTGCTATGTGAATGGGAGGGGATGAGTATAGCTAGAGGAAAATGACCCTAAAAGCCCTTTCTGTGGTTTATTTGCAGCAATGCTATATTTACAACATGCCTAAAAAAGCCTTCGTCTGAATCTATTTGGCAAGCTAAAGTTATCAGTTCCAGCCCAAAAATCTTTCTTTACATATCTGATCTGTCTCTACTGATTGGAAAAGATGAAGTAAGTGAGAGAGAGCAGGGTGGATGGATGAAAGCAAGTCAGTGTAAGCTCTGCTGTTAAAGTAGTTCTTTCTCCACTATTTTATGTTTTATACCACAGCTGTGCCCAGCCTTCAAGCATGGACATTGGTGTTTGGAGCCCTGGCCCTTCTCACCTCCAACCCTGTGTTAAGCATTTGCCAAGAGTCCTTACGACTGAAAGGGAAGTCTAGGCACAGGGCTGGGTGTTTAACAACCCCACAGGGCTGTCAGTAACCTCACTGCCTGGCTGTTCATCCTTTCTTGCTCGACAGCTGGTTCACTGGAGCACGAGACATTGGGAGCATACTATAGTTCGGCCCATGTGTATGTGGGGTGTGTACACACTGTGTCGGCTGGCAAAGGCAAGGTTGGGGGGCATTATTGCACTGATACAACAGCTAGCCTCTCCTAGAGAGATCCTTGTTACATTTGTCCTTCTAGCTCAACCTCTCTGCTGCTCTGCAGCCACTGATGTCTTTTCTTCAAAGATGTTCAACAGTCTTTCCTTACAGATGTAAATGAAACACTGTGAGACCACTACACTGTCCACTATTTAATTCCTGTATGCCCCCCTAGCCTGGCCCCAGCTATTTTCATCCTTGCCTGTTATATTTATCTCTACCTGCCACAACCTCTACCAGCATTTATTGTTTCCTCTCATGCCTTAAAGACTTGTACGCAATTCTAAAATACAAGACAACAGCTCACCAAGATGAATCCTTAAAAAAAATCCCAAGTGATAATTAAGTAATAATACCCCATTCTCCCTTAGATCTTGCCCCATTCCCTCTTTTTCGTGACCTTTGTGCAAGGCTTGGAGACTATATGTTTTGAAGGTCAACAGACTGGTATATACTCAATTAGACTATTTTGGATGAAGCAGCAGGCTAAGTTCCAACTTTGTAGCCTGCTGCTAGGTTTCCCTTTCTGCCTCTAATTTGAGATCTACAGTTCAGCCTTCTGTGGACTACAACACTAATGGAGAGAGAGGCAATAATTTATATGGAAAGGTAATTAGTTCATCTTGCAGATCACTGGTTTCATGCTTCTGTGAAGACATCCATCACCAAACAGTTGTCAGTTTCCGTCTTCAGATATCTTTAATGTAATGTACATCTCTGGCAAAAAATATTTCAGTGACCTACTCTTGAGATGGCTACAGCCTGGGAAATCAGTAACAAGATCCACACTTTCCTTTTGAAAGGAAAGTCCGTAGGCTTTAGACCATGAAGACAAGGAGAAACACTGGTTTGGCTAAAGCTGCTACTAAAAGCATCTGTTGCTATAAAAAGCTATAAAAAGCTGTAAATCATGAACAGACAGCTTATATGCAATCTTGATTGGTTGGTCAGTGCAAACCCCGCCACGGTTTCAAGCCGTTTTCTCAGTCCAGCAGCAGTGATTCTGTCTTGTGTAGTCTGAACCTTGGATTTCTCATGCTCTATCAAACTACTCTAGCTGAATTATATGAACTAAAACCATATAAAGGGGCAACCTGTGCTGAACCCACAAAACACACCTAACTCAGGGGCTGGCCATATCAAGTCTTTTCCTGAACAAGACTGGCACCGTATTCAATGAACAATTTCTCTCATTGGTCATGTGAGTGTATTATATTTCATCCTGTTTACGTGTGAGAGACTAGGCAGATGTAGGCTGGATATAAATAAAATGCAAAAAGGTATGGTCATACCAGCTTCTGTGTACTTCCCCTTCAGCTGACTACCAGCTCTTAAGCCCAAACCAGTCCAGAGGTATTGTCCAGTCAAACATATTTACTTAATTTTAAGTTGCAAATGATTAATGTATTGACTTCCAGCACTCTGAGTTGAAGCGGTGGAACATATTGTTCCTTAGTGCTTTGGCCTCCTGAGAAATCAGAGATGGCAAGAAAGAAGAAATTGAAATGAAACTTCTTCATCTGGGCCCACATCTTCCTAGCCAGCTCAATGTTTATGGGATCCAAGGGCTGCATCTGTACTAATAAACTAAACATGTCCAGGACTGTTTTCAGCATAGAGCAGCTGGCATGGGATGGTGTACATCCACGCTATCACATTTCCTCACCCCCCCAGACCAGAGTGCCTGCATGCAGACTGCCACCTGGGAATGGTCTCTGGCCTGTGCTAACTCCCAAACCATACCTGCAAATTTTGATATTGGGATGTGCAAAAGGCTTGCCAAAAACTGTTCTAATAAATTAACAATATGGATGATCAAATTTCAGGGACTAGGAATGTTCCCCAGCACTATAATACATATACTGTAACGGATAACAGCCAAGCAACCCATGTTCTGGACAAAAAACTCTGTATTTCCAGCCTATAGCAACTTTTTTCTGGTGTCTCAGTCACCATGACTTTGGATTTCAAGGCAGAGTAGAAACTGCCACATCAATGTACCACATCGCTAATTAGATACCCTGTCTAAGTTGGACATTCCTGGTTAGTCACCTGCTCTGCATTTTAGCTTCCTCCCTTTCATCTCCTAGTTTTAACTATAGCTAAAAGCAGTGCCTGTGGTCCATGAGGAGTTTAAATTATACTACAGATACTGAAATTACAGTATTTCTGCTTTAAATTATACTTCCAACTTGGACATTACCATTTCCTACTATATCAGGATAAACCCACGGGGCTTTTCCTTTCTGCATTTGGTCATCAAATGAAAATACTTTCCTTCTGCATGACCAATTCCTGCTGTGATCGCCAGAATGGTATGATCGTATGTCAGTGTGTAGAACCCAAATGATGTCTTTTTGAATTGGTTTTACTGTACTGAAGCTGTCATCACTTCTCTACTCTCAGCATCATGTGACAGGAATTATATTGTGTTTGACAAATTCTGCCTGTTCTAAATTATCTTGTACACCTAAATGATACATTAGTAATGACTAATAATAGCAAGAGCAAAATCTGCTCCAAAATACTTCTATGCATCATTCATAAGAGAATCAGAGCTTACTGCTCAGTTCTGCTCTTGATCTTGAAGATACTTCTTATCAAGTATCTTTACTAGTCTGACTAACAGTGCACACAGAGATGTACAAGCTCATTAAGAACTCTTTGTGCTTGGTATACATTCAATTTCATGTTTATTAATGAACTTCACTAAGAATCCATTCCTTGCTCTGCTGACAATTACTCATAGATCACTCCCACCAAAACTTGTGGGTTGCAGTGTAAACTGAGAGCTGCCAATCTGACTAAGTGTACACATCTCAAGGGTGGGAGAAATCCCTGCAAATGTCATTTTAGTTTCTATTATAGCTGTAAATTAATTTTATAATGCACCTGTAAATAGATATATGATTTACTAATCTTTTATTACCCAACAACTACCTTGCATTTTCATATGAAAGCTATAAATATATTTTAACATAGATACAAAATCCTTAAATGTAGCATTACCTAAATAAGTGTCATTACAAATAACAGCTTTAAAACAAAATTTGTATTTTTTGTCTGTTTTTTTAATATGCTTGAATTTTGTTCTGAAGTCATTTCAAACTGAAATCTGCAAAGTTTCCACAGATTCAGTCATTTGACTTGATGAGATTGGAGCAGGACTGCCCCATTGCTCTATGAAGAAGTGCCATCAAAACCTAGTATCTGTTTTCTAGCCAGGCAGCAGAAAAGGAATTAGTTGCAATGTTTCCTTCCATCATCCAAAGACCATACCCTCTCTGCTGTAATCTGGAAATTCAAGATAATTCAAGATTCTTGACTTGACCATGCAACCTAGGAACCATTTTAAACTTCTGAATGTTTCTTTATGAATATCACAGGCAGAGATGCTCTTCAGTGCTATAGAATAGCTTTATAGTCACCTGGCAGATAGCAGTTGTGCAGTGTTTTCTTCATCTGTTTCTCACTTACTCACATCTAGTTGACAAACATGGGAAGCTGAAGCAATCTTTCAATTCAATGGTGCATTGTGCACCATTAAGCTAGTCTTGCTACAGCATCCTTATGAGGGAAAAGGACTACAGAAGATTACGGAGCTGACATACCTTTTTCTACCTTTGTATTACAATTCTGAATGTGCACAACCCTCATGACCTGCGCTCACCTCTTCCTGCCAGAGAAACCATTCATTGCATGGATTTTGTTTAGTGACTAGTTTGTTCCTGAGGCTGTAAGTATTGTTCATCAGCAGTCCTGCGGTGCAACAGAGCTGATGTTTTCAGGTAGTGTGACTGGGCAAGTTCTTCAGCACCTGAGTACCATCAAAATTAGCACAAATATCACCTTTATTCATGGTCTTAGCATGGAGGCTAAGGACTGAGAGGGTCTGGAATCAGGAGTTGAAGCCCAGCTCCCAGAAAAATGATGAGTATATGTGGCCAGTTGCAGAGATAGGGCAAGGAGCCAGATAGTGGGGAACGGGTCTGTTTTTTTGACTGACACTTTCGTGTCAGTTGCCATTTTCTCTCATTTTTCTGATCTTCTGGGAAAGTCACTCTTCTACCATACACTGTACTGAATGTTAGACGAGGACCTACCTGGGGACAGGTGAGCGACTGTCAGGGTCAGCCCCCTCACTTCATGCTACCTGGTGTGTTGCTCTTCTTGTGGTATATGATGCAGTTGTTGTGCTAAGCTGCATGATCTCTCCCCACTTACAGCAGGGTTGCATCCACCCCAAATGCTTCCAGTTTGGCAGAGAAAATCCAATTCTCTCCTCTCCTGACCAAGGCAGAACATACCAGTTATGGTGCATAGGTTTTTTGCAAATCACCTGTGGTGAAAAAGTAAGGCCAGCCATTTCCATGAAAGTGAAGCTGTCAAACAAAAATAGATAATCTATCCTTCAGGTGAGCTTTCTTTGCAAGGCAATGTGCTTTCTATTTGAGCCTTGTAGAGAAGAATGGCATGAATTGCATGGTCAGGGACTTAGTAATTGTTAGAAATGAATCATTGCTGTCAGAGTTTCTATGGGAATGGAGAAATAAATGAGTAATTAGGCTATTTTCAAATTAATGCTATCAGAAGATCCAAATGTTGTGCAATGGCTAGAAGTGAACAAAGAAATAAATCATTATATTATTTAGATTTTGCTAGTTACTGTTACTGTTTTTTTTAAAGTATGTTTTATACAACTTAGTCACAAAACATTCAAACTCAACAGAAGACAAACAGAACATTTGGCTGTAAGTTCAGAACAATGAACTCATGAGATTTATTTTTATATGCAAGTTCAACTTGGATGCATGCCATGTAACATGAGAAAAAGTTACCACTTACTGCCTTTCTTTCTCTCTTGAAATGATGAGGGCATCTGGATCCCATTTTAAATTGCAAACTAGGCTCTTTAGCTCTTTAAAACAATTTGCATAGCTTGAACTAATTAATGCTTTGGTTGATGTATAGGCAGTAAAACACCACATGACCCCAGGCATGAGAGAGGTCAATGAGAATTGCATGAATTTTGGCATTTCCTAACTTTTGAGAGCTTGAATTTAGTATCCTAACATTTCTGTGTAAGTAGGGCAGCTGATGTCACAAAATAATACCAGAAGGAGACCCTGAGGATAAGTTATGCATGCATGTTTCCCAGCATCCCAAATAAGTGTTCACCATGCCTAAATGCACAAACTAACGTTCTGTTACCCTGAGCAAAGCCAATAGCATCAGCCAGATGTGTATGTACCTTGTGAGTTAGGAAACATTTGCTGCAGTCCCTGAAGTCTGGAGCTGCAAGTTTGCTGATGCCAGCGGACTAATTTCTATGATCTGTACTGTCTATTTCTACTGATATTGGACTGATTTCCTTCAGTTCCAGCTGACTGGCCTAGCCCAGCCAACTTCATCTCAGGTTTTGCAGTGACAGTTTCCTCTCTTCAGTGAAACTCAAGTGCCTGCAAGCAACCCCTTGACTTTGTTCAAGAATGACACTTCTCTAGTCCAAAAAAAATCCAGCCTCTTACAGCTGAACTGTGATCAAAGTGGGTGTTATGGGGAACCAGAACACCTCAGTTATATGGAATAACAGGAACCAGGTAGAAAAGAGAATTTCTCTTCACAACAAATCCAACTTGCATGGAAGCTAGGAAAACTGAACCATATCCTCCAAGCCCTAGTGCCAGGCACATATTCTGGATTTGGTTTTGCTCAGGTTGCAGCACTTTATAGCATTATGGTGTGGATGCTTGGAGGAGAGCTTGCCTAGCTAGAGCTCAGTGCTAACAGACTAGTGAGGCACTTCCCTGAAGCTTTGCAGGAACCCAACTCCCCTGAGACATTTTGGTTTCATGATACAGTTTGTTCTGTCAAAAACATTCTGGCATTTCAGTCGTGCTAGCCTTCAATGTCCTGCAACCATCAGTTCACAGACAACTTGGCCACCTTTAGGGGTATTTTTGGAGGATGGCAAAATACCCTGAATCCGAAGAACTGGGGAATGACTGTTGCTGGAAGAAAATGTTCCTGGAATTTTTTTGACTTGGACAAAGACATCTTTGTCCTTTGTTCCTTGTTCACAGAAATGGTGAAAATGACTTACCTGAAATCTTCTGTAGCAGTTTTCTTTGAGGCAGATACTTGCCTGGCACCTAAGAAGAAAGAGTCCCTGCAATGACATAAGCTCGGATGGAGGGGCTGAGGAACAGCTCTGTGGGAAAGGCCCTGGGAGTCATGGCAGGCATCGAGCTGAACATGAGTCAGTGGTGTGTCCTGGCAGCAAAAGGGCCAACAGTACCAGGGCTGTAGGGACAGAAGCATGGCCTGTAGATCGAGGGAAGGGATCATCCCCCTCTATGGAGCACTTGTCAGACCACGTCTGGAGTACTGCACCCAGTTCAGGGCCACCAGTTCAGGAAAAACATGGACAAACTGGAGTGAGCTCAGCGGAGGCCTGCTAGTGCAGTGGGAGCTGGAGCACTTGCCCCTTGAGGAGAGGCCGAGGAAGCTGGCCTTGCTTAGCCTGGGGAAGGGATCGCCTTGGGGGCACCGAACAGCCCCCACGGGGCCTACGAGGGGTCATCAAGGAGACAGAGCTGGGCTCCTCACAGCAGGGCATGGTGGGAGGGAGAGAGACAGCAGGTATAAGCTGAAAAGGGAGAGGTTTGGACTGGATAAGGTGAAAGACTTTTCCCTCACAAGGACAGTCAGGCAGTGGAGCAGGTTGCCCTCCAAGGCTGTGCTGTCTCTCTCCTTGGAGGTTTTCAAGACCCACCTAGACACAGTCCTGAGTAGCCTGGTTTGACCTCAGAGCTGGTTCTTCCTGCCTGAATTTTCCTGTCATAATCAACTGAAAATGGGGTCCCAGTCTGAACACACTCAATAAATGGTAATGCTACCAACCCTGCCTAAAACACTTCCAGAGAACCTGAGGTCAGAACAGTTCTGATTTCAGAAATGATGGAAGGCATACAGCTAGCAAATGATGGGGGACTTTATTCTTCCTTTGACATTTTTTATAGGTATTTGAAAAGCTTATGAAGTCTGGGTGAGTCTTCCAAATAAAAATCTAACCGCACAGATTGGTCTGAATAAAACCCATATACAGTATTAAAGAAATCTGTTCAGGTCAAAACAGCATTATATTTTACTATATACTATTTAGTACAGATTAGATTTGTAAATCAATAAACACTGTAGTGGTGCCAGGGCTGAGCAATCCAAGAAATATTAAGTTTAAAATTGATGCAGATCTGAAGACTTAAGCTGTATCTACAGTTTTGCACACCATCCAGCTTTTCTTAGTATCTATCACTGTTAGTATTTGTTATGACAGCTACATTATTTGTGAGGTAATGGAACATTATAAAATAAAGCAGAACTGTTTAAAATATCAAAATTCCCTTATTATGAATGCTTCAGTCTTAGGTTTCATTATTTTTTGGGTCATCCAGAATGGACATTTGTATACTATAGCCATGATATTTCTATATATTAATCTTTGTGACCTGCATTTGCCCTGGCTCGTGTGATCTCAATATTTCCGTAGTAAAAAATAACAGAAGACTCAATCAACTGTGCTTAGAAAATTTAAGACATTTACTGTGTTTATGAAACTCACAATGGGCCTGATCTTGTAATCCCTTTACTTGGTTAAATTTTCATTATTCATCTAAGGTCTGTCACTGAAGTAAAACTTCATGTATAAGGAAAGGTTTGTAACATTGGGCCCCAATGAGATGTTAACAATAGCACTGATCATTCCTGTCTTCCATCAAATTGAGGAAATCATGAAAATGAAACAAACGTTCTTGTAGAAATGATTACATCAGTGTTGTCTGCTGTGGGAAAGGAGGAGACACTTTGTCAAGCTGCAGGTGTGTTGGGGTGGGAGTGGGGCTGAGGACAGCTGTGTGCTGTCTGAAGAGGCAAGGAGCAAGGGCAGGAATCACTTAGCAGCTCCTTGAGGGGCATGAACTCATTACAGGTAGAATAAGAACAGTTGCCACAAAGCAGTGTAGGATACATGGGGGAAATCTAAAGGCAAAAGAGACATCTGTGCTATCAATAAGAAAGCAATAGTATTTTTGAGAACTGGTTTTCAAACCAGCCCGTGATGTGAAGGCATCTGCTGCCTTATTGTTATTATTCCATTATTATTATTATTCATTTTCTTATATTTATTATTATTATTATTCCATTTAGTCTGATACTAAAGAAGAAGCAGTAATCAAAAAACACACTTTCAAGATCTGGGTGCTTTTAATGCCCTCTCTGGGTGGGTGATTAACCTACCTCCCCTCATCACAGGCACCATGCAGAAGGAGTTAATGAAGGCTTTCATTCTCCCCCATTATGGGTAATGGGTAATCAGAAGCAGCCTCTCTGTTAGATCAACAAGGCAGAGTCCCTGCTCTCCCCCAAGAAGAGCTGTGATAGCAATGGCTGGGCTGACTCAGCCCTGGGCTCTGGGATGGCCTTGAGAGCTCCTGGGTTGCCTTGCAGGGAGGGATGAGCTCCAGCCAACAGAAGAAGGGCTGTGGTGGACCTAGGATCATGCAAGGCTGTGCCGGCATTGCTCAGGGCACCTTGCTCTGGCTGGAGATCCCAATGTTGCTGTTCCTACAAAACTTGGGGAAAACTCCTCATTTTCACTTGCTCTCACAGGGAAAAAGAACAAGTCTGGCCTAACCAATTTTCCTAGCCAAAACTGTAAGAAAATAAATAGGCCTTATTAAGGACTGCTGGCTGCACCTCAACTGCTGCTTATCTGTGAAAGGATGCAGTCAATCAGATTACTCTGAGGAAAGAGGAGGAGAAGCTATGCTCCCTGCTGGTATTTATTTAGCTTAGATAGTACTAGATATTGCTAGATGCCTTCGAGCTTCAAGTTTTTAACCACTTGCCAAAGGGGTGGGAATGAGTGTGTGAGAACCAGCATGACTGATGTGAACACTCTTGGCTATTTCATTTGACTTGTCCATCTTGTCTCCACTTCTGAGGCCTTTTTATCTCTAATAAAAGCACTTATGCGTACTGCTGGTAGTTCTATATATGAGGGAAAAAAATGACATTTTTGGCACATGAGGATGATCATGTGAAATCAGAGAAGACAGAACTCTCCTGATTATTGTATCTATATGATTAATAATTCTGTGAACTGCCTTTGGAGATTAAATTTTAATAAGTCAGTTTTCTATTCTCTTTTAACCTCCTGTGCCATAAGGACAAATTCTCATGAATTTTCTTGACTCTCCTGAATAAAATTATTTACTTTAAAATCTGCTTTCTGGGAGACCTAATTCTTTTTATATATGCTGCTGACATATTTCTAACCTGTTGTTGAGTCAAGTGATTTTAGAACCATTGCTTTATTTTCCTCAAAACCTGCAGCCTTCTAGAGAGATTTGTAGGGGTAAAGGATCAGATACCTCCATTTCTACCTTTCTGAACTGGCCTCAAATTTAAGCGCAAACTGTTGACAATGATTAACAGCAATGTGCGTTATCAGCTAGGAAGGTGGCACTGTAGGAGTGAATCCAGCTATAGGATGCAGATGTTTGTATGTCAAAACTAGGAATGAAAGTGGTCCTGAAGCCTCCCACAAACCCTCCCCTTCTCTCTTCCAGACCTGGAGTAACTACTGAGTGCCACATGGGAACTTGGGAAAGGATATGCCTGGCCAGGGGACCCCCAGGAAGGTCACCCTCAGCAAGGGTGCAGCTGCGTGATTTTTCTGCTCTCTGGAAGAGTAGGGAGAGCGAGAGAGAGAAAGAGAGGGAGAGCCTCATGGTGACGCCACTAGTAGCTGCTTTGCCCTCCAGGCACAGCCTAGAAGCACTTCTGCTGTGAAGTTATTAGTCAGTGTGAGTTAGGAGGTCAGAATTTGAAGCAGTGAAGTATTGCTGTTGCTTAAAATGGACTTCATTATCATCAGTTTGCAAATACATTTTTTCTCTCAAAGAAACTAAAAAACAGTTAAAAATGATTTACTGATAATCCTGTTCATTTAAGTTGCCCTTACATGACAAGTAGACCTACACATGACTTGCACCTCTTTCATGGTTCCAGGGCTGAATAACCCGTTTCTCTGTTGATTGTCTGTACTTTTTCTTGCCAGTAGCTTCAGGCAGTGTGGTAGGGGTTGATGTTTTTGTTTTCTGCAGCTGATCTAAGCGCACTCCGCTGTGTAAAAAGTGGTGCACACAGTTTGACATGTTGTAACTATTGCCTGTGCAGATTCTGACCTTCTTTCAGGCACCACCCATCTATAAATCCGCGCTGAACAAGGGTTGAGGTTCCCTTCCCTGACCCATGTGGCCTGTGCTATAGCATGCAAAGTTTATGTTAGTGACTTAATGGAATTCAAACTCTATGGGGCATTGCTATGACATCAATAGATCCCTCCTCCTCATGCTTTTGCTTTTTCATTCAGTGTTTTATGAAAAAATGTTATCTAATGCCAATGTTAACTGTGTACCACCATGGTAGCTAAAAGGTCTGAGTTATAGTCAGGAGCCTTGGGAAGCAGGATTGCTTACCCGAACAAAGGGTGAAAAGGGACAGCTTTCTGAATTGCACTAAGAGCCCCAGCTCATGCACTGGGATGAATTTAAATGAAATGTTGGAGGCAGGAACTCCTAGCTGTGCGTCAGTAGCAGCAGTAACACCTGAAGGGGACAGGCACATACCTGTTAATTCAAATCAAAGTTAGCAGCTTCAGGAACATAAGCCTTGCTCAGCTGCTCGACTGGAGAAGAGGTCTCTTATGTCAGAACAGGAGATAGAGGGCCGTGCACCTCAGGGATAACAGTTTTAGGTCCTTCAGCTAAACTTGAGCTGGAGCCCCGCAGGTGTAAGTCTCTGGTGTGGGTTCAGTTTCTCTCTCTCACTTTGCCCTGTAGTGGAGGGACTGTCAGCCATCTCACCCAGCACAGCAATGAGGAGCTCTACAAAGCTATTCTTCACTGAATTTCAGCTGTTACTTACTGGCTTCTAGCTCTGACAAATAGTAAGTTACCATAAATTTGGTAACTGTCATGAATGACTTGGGTTTGAGAGCTCTTCTTGTAGCCCTAGAGACATGACCTGCAATTGAATGGGCCAGGCTGGAGAAAAAGAACAAGACTTGCGCTATAGTCCTGTGATGAGGGCTTCACACTTAATTAGTATCAAAATCTAGCTCATTTATGATATTCAGAAATACTGAATTTTGTGCATTTGCAGGTGAGATATGCTTCTGCTCCATTAGAAAGAAGACAACTTTATCTTTTCCCTGTACCAGCATGCAAAGAAATTGTTTTGAAAAAGGAAATCTAATTAAAAACATTTAATGCTATCTTTATAGCTGAGTCACACCCCTAGGTACCTCATGTTCCTCACATTGTGTAAGACAATAAACGTCCGACTCAGGACTGAAGTTTCCACTCCTGGGGCCAGGCAACTGCCAGGCAACTGAACCCTAGGTGTTGTGTTATTCATTATCACAGTGCTTGAGACTCTTTATAAATCTAGCCCTGGCTCTTTCTTTCTCTGCTGATCATTTTGCTTTTCTTTTCTGTTTTTTAAAATATTTCATCTATCTTCTTGCTGATGAGATTCCTGGAACTGTGAAGATCCAGGAGAATTCATAGGTGTAGTTTGTTATGACTTGAATTGCAGGTGTTAGCAGCAAAACTGGAGAGTGGGGAGGGTTTGCCAGTGGTGCTGTACTGAGGGTAGTGGAAGACCACGTTCCAGAATCTTGTCTGCAGGTGAAAAATGGAAACAAAAAGAAAAGGTTTTTATTTAGAGGAATAGCAGAATGAGCAGAACTCAATACTAGTGCTACCACAAAGGCTACCTAAAGCATTGTGATCAGCTGTGTACTTGCTTTGTATTAGAACAGTTTAAAAAGTTACCACCCTCTCATATGAAAATGGTGTAAACTAACCTGGTTACACTGAAACCGACTGGCTATGCCATCACAGGATTCATGTGCTGTATCAACTGCTAGCTATTTTTGTATGCTTTTTTTGCAATATCAATTTAATGTAATGCAGTCACCAAAAATAACAGTGTAGTTATTTTACTGCTGGTCAGCTGGATTGAAGTCCAATCTAAGGGCCAAATAAATCAGAGGGAGTCATTATATTTACTTGGACAGATTCTGGATCAGGTATTATGGCTTATTTTGTTGATATTAACTTGTCTTCCTAATGTGTCCCTCAAGCCATCACAATGTTTTGTGGGGATAGATCACAATCTAACAATATTTCTGGGCAAATATCTATAGTCCAGGATCTAACAAAACATTTATACTATAGTATAAATTTGATATGAATTAATATTTGAGTTTTGCATCATAAAAGCCCTGTTAGAATACAATCTATGTCTTTGTTTCTCTGGCTGTCTTTTTTTTCTAAGGAATAAAGATTGGAATTACTGACTTCTTTACAAAAAGGGTTTTCCTACTAATCCAGTTTCCATGGGAGATCATATTTAAGTGTAAAACAAAAGGGAGGAAATCCAAAATGGATTAGCAAACATAAATACTTCCAGAGACTGTGAGATTCCAGTTTGTGAGGGTGGACAAGGGAGCATGGTAATGCACAAATACTCATCTCATGCTCAAGAGACCTGCTCCACTGGAAAGCTAATGGGATTCATGCAAAAGGCCAATGTAGAAAGAACTGGCCTATTTCTTGCAGCTGTACTATGCATTTGAAGTGCAGTGGCATTATAGTTACGGGAATAAATTATTTATGTTGATCTGAGTGGATCAGCAGAGAAATTCCTATAGCTAGATATAAATTGTGTTCAGACACATGAAGTATCTTTCCTGGTTTTTGAGTGGTTGTTTTTTTTCTATTCCCATTCTGGTTTATCTGTGAAAGTGGTACTACATCAGAGTATTCAGTTGTCATATCTTGCTCCTAGATATGGCTTAAAGATGACAGTTTTGAAAAAGGTGAGAAATCTGTTCATGCTGCATCTACAGGGTTTTTTTTTCATGTTCAGTGGCAGGAAACAGCTGTCTGTTTTTAGTGAATAATGGAATAGTTATGACTGGATTGTTCTTTAGGTGCTGTCACAGCATGAATTGGCTCTTTAAAAGTATGGGTTCAGCTTTCTCTTTGTTTGATTTAGCCTCTGTAGCCTCAAAACTGAGAGTCTAGTCTAGAGAACCAGGGTTCAGCAATCAATATCCGTATGAATATAATGGTGTAAGTGTGTTTGGATTGCAGTCATTGTATGCATGTAGTATCTATATATGAAAATATGTTGCTTTCTTTCCCTGGTTGTGTGTGTTGTCTTTTCAATCTGTGCTTAGCATTTTTCTAAGCCATAAATGAGAGGTCAACGATAACTGTCAAAAAGACCCAGCTGTTTTTTAATATTTGTAGATGATGTGCATTATACACCAGTGCTAAGATCAAAACCTAGCTTTTTGCAAGAACTGTCTGAAAAATGCCTCTCTTCCAGTGGGTAGGAGCCTGCCCTCAGCCTAGAATATTATTTTCCCTTATTTCTATCCATCTCTTTGGAGCTAAATCTGTGGTTACTAAGAGTGTCTTCTGCACAGCTCCCTCTTCCAGTACTTGCATATTCCCCAAGTGTGCTTGAATCTCCACAGGAGTCGTTCTCAAATGATGTTAGTTCTTACTAGTCCATCCCAGGAGCAGACCAAATTGCAGCTAGGTAGACTGTGGATTAGATTTTCATTAGCTCAGTTCCAATATTCGCCACTCTTGTTCCTACCAGTTTTTTTCCTTTTTTTTTTTTTTTTTTTTTTTTGTACAAGGATATAGGTTTAGATTGATCGATAACATTTGGTTTAGAGCAGGACCCGAGAGTAAGAAGGCAAAATAGCTGTACACCTCTCTGAGACTTGAGCCAGCCAAGACTTGCTGGCTCTACGGGAAAGGAGAGACAAGGTTTCTGGGATTTTCAGCCTGCTGTAATGTGCTTCCCATTCCTTCCACATGCTTAGGAAATAGCACAAAGTTAATCAATGTTTGTATTTATGTTCTTGCAAAGTTAGTTTAGTTTGTACCTGATACAATTCTGCTATGGGCTCCCCTAATTCTAGTTACCTTGCAGTCAGTTAGAGGTAGAATGAATTTATAATATTGATAAAGTTGAGCTTTTCATTTAAGCCAATTGCTCCAGGGTAGCGAATGTTCTCTCCTATTGAAGGAAATTACTCCAATTTAAAGGCATTAAATATTTAATCATTTTTCACTTGTCTCACTTACAAATACTGCTGATGGTTATGTTGTTTATCTAGACTGCCTCTGAGAAATTAGAATTTGTAGAAAATTCTCTGAAAGTTTTTCTAAAGAGAAAAAAATCATCTCTCTACTTACTCCTCTCTAAGTAATTAAGTTCTTAGAATAAATTGAGAGTCCTAGAACTACATATTCAGGTCTAAGTGAGTGGCTTCGTCCCTCCATTTTCCCAAGGAAATGAACTGTTAAAGGAATATGTTTCAGTGTTTTATTACATTGGTCATTCACATTAACAACATATTTCCTCTGTGTAAACTTGATGGTTCCCATGTCACTTCTTTCTGGAGTCCTTGGCCAAAATTTCCTCCCCCTGTTACTGCCCAGGTTGTGGTCTCACTGAGCTGTTGCCTTCCTCTCCAGGGAATACCTGTATCTGAATTTTGCATATGTAGTTTACTCATGTATAATATAAACTTACAGGAAGAAAGAGACTACATAAATGTAAGATTTATTTCCCTTTTATAATGAAAGTTTCCAAGCTGTAGTGCGATGGTGCACAAGCATGTTGAAGTAGGATTAATTTTGTGACTTGATTAGAGTAAAAAGAAAACATGAAATGCGTGTACTGTTCTGATCACAGCAAACAGTTCACAGCCATAAGTACTGTGACCAAAAATAGCTAGTTACTTTGCATAATCACTTAGTGTGCTACCTTCTCTATCCCTCAGACTGAAAGGGAGCAATTTTCTTCCCAACCCTGCTGTATTTTGTTAGATACTCCATGTGTCATGGGAACGTAACAATCAATTTTCAGTTGTGCACTTCTTTCTGTAGTTGGAGCCATTGCAGATTTTGCTGCATGGTTTTATTCTTGCAGATGTCAGATATTTATTAACATGCTCACAGTGCAGTCTACCTGCCTTTGGACACTGCACCCATATGCATATACCAATTGGTTTGCTAAGGCTCCATTCCAGCTTTGTTAAATTCCTCCTCAAAATTTCCTGTGTGACAGAAAAAAGCACAAAAATAAGTATTTCTGTCAGGCAGCAAGGAATGTTTCTTAACCCGGCAGGGTTTGTTATTCTGACAATCATGCTTAGTCTTGCCTGCTAGATGTAGATTTAGAAAATAATTATAATCATCCCCATACAGCACCTTTTTACAACATGGTTTCACTAGTGATATGAGTTAGCATATACGTTAGCATAACGTTTAGCCACACACATAGGCAAAGAAGGCACGGACAGTTATTTACATCTTAAAACACACATGCTTTGAATGGTTAAGTGTTTGGGAAAATTTTTCACTTCTGTCCAGATTTATAAAATCCAATCTATTGTGTTTAATCATATGGTTCTTCATTTTAAGTAATACAGTTTTAAAACCTGAGGCAGTAATTGCTGAGAAAGCAATTGTATGAATGTTTCTAGCCTTGGGAAACTTTCTTAATGGTGGCTATTAGCCACATAATTAAGCATTTGGCACTTACCTGGCTTCATTTACAAAGCACCTTCTTTGTGCCTTTTCTAATCATATTAGTAGGAGAGCTTACAGTTTTGAGATTCATCTTGGTCTCACAAGCAAGGTAAAGCCACAGGTATGCCCTTGTCTGTTTTATCATTTCTGCATTGGAAGCGGTCCTCTTTTAGCTATTTTGAATACAAATGCATGTTGAATAGGCTGAGGAATGGGAAATCCATGTGAGTTTTCAGCAATCCTATAAATGCTGAGATACTCTGGACAGGGTGTCTCTTCCTATGTCCAGAAGACAAAGATAGAGAAAGAACATTTTATTGCTCAAGTATTTTCCCTTTTTTGGCTTTTATTTTCCTGACTGAAATCAATATTTCAGGGCTAATGGATGAGCATGTCTGCTATTGCTGCCTAAAATGCTGACCTTGGCAATCAATACATTTAGCTTGGAGCATTTGTAATGTCAATTAATGATAATACTTCAGCATTTACTGCCAGCAAAATGTCTGGGTTATTGGGTTAGAGTTCCCCTTCAACCTCATCCTTCCCACTTTCTCTTTTTTTTATACTCTGTAACTACTGAGGACTCAGACCCTTTGGGCACAACTTTGTTAAGAAATTATTTTATTAGAACTGGATGAATAACGGTTTTTGCTTTGTTTTCTAATTTTTTTGATCATTTTGAAAGCTCAGAGGGAAAAGCAATCTGTTTTGAAAAATATGTTTCATTTTAACACAATCACAGTGATTTGTTTTGATGTTTCAAATCTTTTCAAACATATTTTTAAATTTGCTAATAAAGATGAGGTGAAGTTTGCCACAAAGTTGTTTTATATTAAAAAAGGACACCATTTTATAGAAAACACTGACGTGTTTGACAGTTTTTTCAGTGTGTTTTGTAACTTATGTGAACAATTTGGTCGTATCTAAATAAGTTTAATGTCACCAAATGTACTTTCTTTTCCCCCCAAAATGATTTCATATAAGAAGTGTCACATAGCCCTGGATTTTAATGCTAGTCACCTCTATATGCTTTCAGAAGGGAACCTTTCCCCTTTCTCCTCTTTGTTTTATTCAATGTGAACTGCCTACTTTCTGGTTCTTCTTGCTCTTGCCTGAATGGTGCAACATCAAGCACCATCACCCCAGCCAGCACTGGTACTTTCTGTCCATTGCATGTTGTTCCCTCGCTGAGCTTCTGCACCAAATTACCCAGATGCAGCAAAGACCTTGACCTTAACCTTGACATCAGTTGGATCCTTGTGACCATAAAGGCTCTCGAAAGATCTAAGAGATTACCAACCTTAATCCAGAGCTACAGTGAATTTGGTCAGTTGCTGTGTGGAGATAACAGTAGACAGAGCCTTGTGGCTTTTTATCCGTAGGCCAAAGTCTTGAACTGCAGCATCAAATCTTATCAGAGAAAGTTCGGTCAGTCTTACAGCTTTAAAATCTGTTTGGGGAGCTCTAGCCCACAAGTTGTCAATCAACTGAAGCTTGTCATGAAGGTTTACAAAGACTGACCATGAGCTGATAAAGTATGCCTGCTATTGTACTTTACTTCATTGTCTTCAGATCTAGCCAGATCTGCATTTTTTTGCAGATTAAAAGGAGTCTGTAGGCCACAGAATAAATGCTTTGTCTGACATAATATCGAAGACCATTGTTAGTATTGACATTATTTGTTTTATATGACATTTTTCAGAAGGAGCAAAGGTTGCTAAAACTGAGGGGCTCTGAAAAGAAATTATTCCTGTGTACTTGTACCAGTTGAAATTTTTTTTCCCTAGTTGTGTAAAAATACACATATGGCACTATTTAAAGGGTTTTCAAATGCTTCTTATAACACTGAATGAATAAGCAAGGTCTGTCCTGAAGCCCTTCAATGTAATTGAGAGCTTTTCCATTGACTTCAATGGGCTTTCACTTGGGACACTGCTGAATTTAGTCCCTCAAAACCACTTGGACTATTGTTATCTGTATATACTAGTAAGAGACTGAGACCCAAAAGTGCAGTGACGTGCTGTCACTCACACAAGAAGTTGGCAAAGACATTATAAGAGCACAGTGCTTTTGCTGGCAGTCCTATTATCAGACCATCTCTCCTCTCTATTTCTCAGAATTTTGCTTCTAAGATTTATAAGAGGAGGTGTCATTGTTTCAGTCACCTACACATCTGCCCAAATCCAATGACCTTAGCATATATAATTATTAAGAAAAAGAAAAAAAATGGGGGTTTTTATGCTGGTGAAATAGTGCTGTGAATGGCTTGAGATTAAAGAGTCACGCTTTGATTACATATAGGCTATCCTAGTTAATGATATCTCAGGTACGTCCTGAACTCTTCAGGGTTTATGGTATTGCTAGGGATATCAGACCACATGGGATGAAGCAATGTGATCCTCCCTTCCCTGGCCTGCGCTGTAGGTTCCTGGTACTGACTGAGATCACATCAACAGGTCTGAGTCATGCTCAGCACCTGCATTTTTGTTCTCTGAAGGTGCCTGGACAAAGCTGAGTAGCAGCCAGACTCCAGAAAAATATTTGTTAGATAATGCATTCAGGGAAAACAAATATTGACACAACAATAGCCTACACGCATGCTTCTTTCTGCTGTGGCTCACCTTTGCCTGGGACTGGTGAAAGTCCTGTAACCTCCCCTCTTTGGCTTCACAGTCTGTTCTTACCAGGAGAAATTTTGCAGGGTAAAGCAGAATCAGGGTGCAGGCAGCCTCTCAGGCAGGAGACTTGAGAGCTAGCAGCATCCCTCACAGCAGTGCTACCTTTCCCCTTGTGCCCTCCTGCTACAGGGAACAGCGGATAGCCCCTTCTCAGAGCTGCCCTCAGCCAGATGACCACGTCAGAGCTCCTTGTGGTTGGTTCTGCTGTACTTGTAATAACCCTAGAAACCTTTGCTGTAATCTGGCTGATTATTCACAATCTGTGCTTCTTCATTTTTCTTGTTTTCTTTTTTTTCTTTCATGGCTTTATGTTTTAGTTTCTGCCTGCTAGCCTGGGGGAGGGAACCTGTTGCTCACTGTGTGGCATCCCCTAGTAGCTCAGCTAGCTTTGGGCCCTGCAATATGTGAGGATGTTATTCCCCTTGGAGATGGATGTATTTGTTGCCTTTCTTTTCTTTTTTTTTTCTTTTTCTTTTTCTTTCTTTTTCTTTTTTTTTTTTTTTGCGTGGCTGAAGAGCACAATTTATCCAACTGCACAGTTTTTTATGTTGTCAGCCCTACACTGAGAAATAAGCTCCAGGAGAAAAGCTTTCTCCGTGTCAGATCCACTCCAAGCCAAAGGGGCCAGGCACACAATGAATCCTTTCCCATCTGGAAAGAAGAAAAATGTTTCTGGTAACTCTACTTCCCCAGGTTGTTCTAGGGGTAGTTCTTAAGTGTTAGATGAGGTCAGGAGAGATTCATACTATTTCCACGCTGACAGCGATAGCCCTGCCAGTGCTGTCAGTAAGAAGTAGTCATGTGTGTCAAAGGAGAAGAGAAAGCATATACATCCAAAGGCTGCAAAACCCTTGAGCTTATTCACCTTTCTTCTTTGACCTCCATACTGATTTAACTTGAGGCTATCTCATCACTATGTTGAATGTGATTTACATGGTTCATTAATTAAGAAGCTGGGATTATATTAAGAAGCCATGACTACACTGTTAACTAATGGCTCTGTCACGCTCTTGCTGAAGTCTTTAGGGAAAAATCCCAAGGGGATAACTTAGATTAATTCCATTCATATCAACTGCCAATGCCTTAAAGATGTGGCCCAGCTGATGAGTTGTAATTGCCTGTAAGGTATTATGAACAGCTCCTAAATTTGACAAAGAATAAGTTGTTCTGATTTCTATTGAGCTGAAAGGCCTTGATAAAAACTGTCAAATACTTAAGCTGAGACCACAATTTTTAGTGTCGTCTGATATTTTGTATGTATCTGACCTGCTACTTTAAGAAAGCTCTGAAAGACAAGAATCTGTACTTAAAATATTGTAAGAGGAAGAGCTTGATGTGTGCTTGTGCAGGGACAGAACAGATGCTGAAATCTGAACAGAGCAAGCGTAGATGACAACAACCAGCTATAAAACTAACAGGAAGTCTGCAGGGGAACTGTCTAGCCCAGAACATCAATGATTTGCCTAGAAGTCTTTTCCTGGTCACTTCTGACGTTTCTATCCAACTCACTATGAACCCCTGAATAACAGTCCCATTTCTGCAAATAGGGAATAATAACTGGAAAACGTTCTCCTAGAAATCCCTCTGACTCCTAGTAACCAAATGCATATTTTTTTTCCATTTCCTTTCAGAAGTGCTGTGCCTGGTTTAGGGAAGGAATAAAGCAGAAATAAAGCAATAGCCTACATTTGCCCTCTCTCTGCGAATAGCTGTCATGTGAAAGAATGATGACTACAGACTATAGTTTTAGAGTAAGTTTGTGTAGATCATTGCAGATCAAGCTTTAGAGCAGGTTCAGTGGGCTTAATTCTATTCAACATATGTGCTAAAGTTATGACTTAAAGAAAATAATGTCAGATAAATCCTAGTCACTGCCTCTGCATTTATATATCTTACAAAAATTGTAGCCAAATGAGAAATTTGTTCATCACTTTTTAAATTCTCTATAGATCTTTGTAGCCACTGTCATGACAAGATCCACGATATTCTTTCATGTGCTGTTTTAAATCTAGTTACCTGAGGTAGCTGAATCTAAGGACAGTCTCTTGCTATCACTGCCTTCCCAGATGTGAGGTTAGGCCCCACAAATTGGTACAGGCTGTGAATTTTCCCAATTTCCATTGTTCCAAATGCAACTTTTTCCTGACAGCATCAAATTAAAACAAACAATCCAAGTTATTTTATTAAGTAATTATCTAGGACAAAAGCACTGCATTTCTGAATGATTTGAAAGATCTCAGTGATTTCAAGATTTGAAAATGATTTACCCTCTGCTTTCTAAATACTGGATCAGAGTTCCAGATCTAGGTCAGCTCTAAAGCATTTCTTTCAGATGAAGACATGCTGTATTAAGGTCAGTCGGGTTGTTATACTTGTTAATCCCAAAATGGAGCAAGAAGTCTCCATGTCAGTACAGTGTGACTGAGCCTTCATCCTTACAGGCTGCACACTGGGATTAATGGCATTTCAGTAGCAAAAGAAAACTGGAAAAGAGGCAGAAAGCAACATGAATGACTTCTAGCAATTGTACTAAAATCTGAGCAGACTTAAGTTGTCTTGAGTCACTAGGATTAGCCAAGTTAGCATTGATCTCTTACTTTGAATTATCACCATTCACATTATGGAATGAATTGCATTTTTTCTGTAAGCATCATTTTGTTCAGTGGGGCAAATATGTATTAACACTGCTGCAGTAATTGATCAAAAGGCATTACTTGTTGTTTCATGAAAGTGTCTACCGACACCATTTAATATCTCACTGTGCTAGATGTTGTAAATACAAAATAAATGTCAAGCCTCCTCTCAATGACCTAGTGATTTCAACATATAGTGAAAGATGAGAAGTAGAAAGAGAAATAGAAGAGAGGGAGAAGACAGATGAAACAATGTTTTAAGTAAATAGGCAGCTATTATAACTGCATTGGTTCAGACTTACCAGAGGGGATGTGGAAGAAGTGACAGGACTAATACCCTTCCTCCATCTGCTCTGCCTAGTGCTACATGTCCTCCAGTCTTGTGAGAGAGGTGAGACTGGAGTATAGTTTAGCTGCCCGTCAGGATGCCAACCTGATTCTGAAGTGATGTTTCATATCCTTTTGCAATAAGAAAAGTTGCATCTGTTGTCTCTGAGCAAAATCTAGATGCACTGTGTGCACGAGTGAGAGAACATGTAAAATCAGAAGGTTTTTTTCTGTAGCTAATGCTCCTCTTCCATTAGCAGAAGTATGGTAGAGCTTGGAGTGAGATCCCCAGTCCAAATGTGTTTTTGATGCCTAGCAAGCAGTCCTCCTGAAGCAGGTGCCTGACTTCCATGCTGAGTTGGCAGAGGCATGTAGGTTCCTCTTTGGAGGATGACCCTACCTGGCTTAGGTTGTGAGTTCTCTGATACCAAAGGTACAAAGAAATCCCTTGGCTTTGCAACTCTTGTCTAATTCTTGGTTGGAGGAAGTGGTATTCTTGCCTCTATTTTCTGAGGTGGAAACAGTCCAGGCACACTTGGCATGTCCAGGGCCATCTGAGTTGTTCTAAATGTGGTTGGCTGCAGCACAAGGAATCCTAGAGCTATGTAGTCCTTGCCTTAACCATACTAATTATTCTGGTCACATTGGTAGGACAGCATAGACATTTTGCTGCCCAGATTCAAACTGATGCCTCTGTGCAGGCCTGTGCTATATGGATGTTCCAAATCCTTTGGCACTAATTTGGATTTTCCTACATGGTGCTGGCTTTTGTGGTGTTGATCTGCCCATATTGCTATGTCAAATGTCACAGAGGAGGCTTGTAGCCAGCATCGGAACTCACCACACCAGTGTATTTTATTTATGGTATTTTCCCATATAACTTGATTCCAATTTCAAGACATCAGCAGAATTTTAAAATGATTTATTACTGCTTTTTATGCCTTTTCATAGTCTCTTAAGATATACAGATTTAGAAAGTTCTAAGAACAAGTCTTTAAATAATGGTCACCTTTTCTGGCTGAATAGCTAAAGAACAGAAAGGTTTAGTGAGTTGTCCTTGTGGGTTCTGCAACTTACTGGACAAGACCCTGCTTGTCAACTCAAAAGAGTGCTGTGGCTGACAGCCATGATTTTGACACTTAAGGCTTGAAAATACATTTTAGAATGACTCATACCCATCTTTCACAGTGAAGGTGGGCTATTCTATCAATATGTGAATGGTTTATGAACCTTACAGTGAATATATCTATCTTTCTAAATTGCTAGTGTTAATTATCAGAGCAAAGACAGTGGAATGATGTATTTCTGGTACACATTTTTGCCTGATTCATCTTGGTGCTACCAGATGAATCAGATCCAGTGTTCTTGCTAATGGATGCTTTCCATGACACAACCAACAGAGAAGAGTGATGCATTACTGTGCATTTTCACTGGCAAGTACTTTTTGTAGTAATTTCACAGCTACTGAGAGAGGTGATTGTTGGTTTCCAGCTATTATTACTGTGGTCAGGGCCACTTGCTCCCACTCTCTGTTTTAATTTAATTCTCCTCTGATCCTTCCATTTCATTTATTTAAAATTATGAAACTATTTTCTACATTTAGCTACAACAAAGAAAGAAAGATGAAAGCTGTTTTAAAAATCTGATTTATTCTGAACATTATGAAAGGGTAGTGAGGGTAGCTACCTGGGAACAAAGTGTGCTTAGTGATTGTGTAGACAAAAAGAGAAAGCACAGCTGAGACTACCATACTTTCTATATGCTCCACAAATAACAGGCATAGAAAAAATAAAAGCACATTTCATTAGACTAACGCAGCCTTAAGTGTGACCAAAACAGACAGATTTTCAGCCTCTGTCTCAATGATATATCTCTGGAAAAAGAAAACCGAGAGGCATTCTGCAAAATCGTGCAGAGGAAGTGCCCCCAGTTCATTGTACTTCCTTGCATGCCTAAAGTCTCTCTGTGTGTGAGCATTTGCAAGAACAGACCATATGTTAATGACTTACTAAACTCAAAGACAAGTACACATGCCATAAACAACTGATGTTACCTTTCTTTTTTGTGCACTTCATTATTGCCTGAACAGAAAACATCATTTCAGAAAATGTCAGATAAAAGTATTGTATCATGATATGGTCCATGGAAAGTCAGCTCATGCGTTTATCAGAAAGTCATTATGAAAAAATGTATACATACTGAAATCAAGATAAAAATAATATATAAGCATATACACAAGCTAAAAATATGATGTTCTATTATGATGAAAGATGCTTGAAAAACATTAAGAATAACAAAGCAGATTCTTTCCTACCATAAAAAACTTTGCTCAACACAGGGGGGCTTCATGACTGCTGGAAAATATGAGAAAGGTAAACACACTACAATGATATCACCCAGACTTATTTTGAATTAAGGTTTTTGGTTTTTTGACTGCAGTTGGGCTGCATACTAGATTTGCATGAGCACTGTAAAGCTACCATATCTGTATGGTAGGTGAATAAGCTGGTACTTTGATCTTTCAATGATTTTCTTGTGGTTTTTAATTTTCTTCAGTCATTTCCTCATTGCTTTTTTGTTGCAATATCTTTGATAGTCCCCGTATATGCTTCTGCTTTACCCTGCTGTTAGCTGTGAAAGGAATTGACAGGCCCCCTATCTGGCTTGTTAAGCTCTTGACGCTTGCTGCATCCTGCATGTAGCGTGTTTCTGATTATGCTGGCAGCACAGACATTTGAGCTTACAGCTGCTGCAGTGCTGCCAGATCAATACACCCACAAAACACAGCAGACCTTTTGTGTAGGTTCAGAAATCAGATTTCCCTTGTCTAGGGGGGCGATCTGTAAAATAAAATCTCTTAGCATGAAACAGTCCTCCTGGAGCTTCACTGAGATGTGCATTTATCGGTATATTTAATAAGGTGCTAAGAAGCTGTCAAGGCTGAGTGACAAGAAGGGATTTCCTTGCTTCAAATCAATGCCACCTTCCCCTTCACCTCTGCCCTGCACCACCCTAGAATCCGCATGCGATAAGGCACTACATATATTTCTCTTTAGACCTGCTATACTGACTTGTCTGCAAAATTATCAACCCTTAAAAGATGCGTCAGTTGTGGACATAAACTGCTGAAAAACAATTATCTACTGTATCTCTTTGGGATCTTATTAAATCACTTGGGTTGTAATGACCTTGCAGATACCCTCTGTGGTGGAAATAACTGAGGCAGAGATAATGTAATTTATTGATAAAGCATGGAGTCTAACTAAGTCAGCTTGAAGCCCACTCATTTTTATTTGGGGGGGGGGCTTTATATGATTGATACGATTCAATTTGTATTCTTTCCTTCCCTCTGATATGGACAAGCTCATTTTTCTCTCCCCAAGTACGCTGAACACTTAGCTTTAGAGCTAGTCTGTAGAAACTGTCAGCTCAGCAGCCAAAAGAAAGAAAGGACAATGGGATACAGGCAAGGATCAACCATAGTGCAGTGTGGAAAGCAGACTAAAACCACCCTTCCCCATACATTTGTCCTACCACTTCACTGGGAATGGCAGTGTGACAGGTGAGCCTTGCAGGAATGCTAATAAGTTGCACTGGCAGCAGGGTTGACTCTACAGGGGCACAAGAATATAAATCAGTAAGAACTGAGCTACAAAGGAAAAGGGATTGCATGTATGGGGCGAAGTAGCTTTTTGAGCAATCTGGGCTCCTCTCTATCTGCGCTTTTTCATCCACCTATGAGTAATGTGCTTAGGGACTGGATTTGGGGAAGCTACAGAATTTGACTCGATAATAGCCTAGGGATGGATTTTTCTGCAGGGGAGACTGTTGCTCCAGAGGAAAGAACATAGATGCTTGATGAAATTGCAGGACTCCGCTTCTGGGGAAATGGCTGGTCTCAGTAAAAATATGAAAATATAGCTTAAGTTAACTTGTGAGCATTCCTTTTTGCTTTGTTTTTTTTTTTTTGAAAATCATCCAAAGAAAAGATATTTTGGGGAGAGGTTTCAAAAAGATCCCAAAGGGAAAAATGAAGCAGTGGCAAGACCTAACTGGTTTAGAAGGGCCGATGGAGAGGAGACCCAGGTTTCTTATTGGGCCTGCGTGAGGGCTGAAACAGCTTTGCTTTACATAGTTACAAAGAACCTGACTGAAACAAGTGAGTCTGGTCATGGCTGAAGGAGGCGTTCTCTACACAAGCAGCAAATTTAAATATTTTTTAAATTAAACCGCACAAAGGCTTTTAGTCAAGTCAAGGAGGATGCCTCATTTAATAAGACTTCAACAAGAATAGAGGCCTGAGAAAAATATCCCTTAGAAGAAAAGTGTTGAAAACACTCTGAAATTTATATTAAGATGATTCCATTTTTACAAAGGCTACAACTAAGGTAATGATTTTAATTAATTTATTAAAGATACCTCATGGGTTTTTTTTCTTATGATATAGTAAGGTGTTTTGATTAAGGTCTGCTGCCTGGATTTTACATTAAAAAGGGGCAATACTAAGCAATATTTTTTTCCTAATTTCCTGTTAGGAGTTATGGTTGGGAAACTGTTCTTAACTGAAAGACTGGGGCTGAGGATGCTTTGGATGCTTCACTTTCCCCAGCTTGTGGGTTAAATTAGAAGCTAACAACTGACTGATGAAAATAGCCCAAGTAAAATATTTTCCTTTCTCTAGTGCAGGACAGTTGGCAGGGTATAGGTGCGAAGAAAGGAGGAGACCCCATGGCTGCCTGCCTGGTAGTTCCCAGTCTGCATCCTTCTATCTTTGCTGCTTTGGCCTTTAGGCATCGTACCACTGTGCTGACTGTCACTTACTTTGCCATACTCTGGCTTCCAGTTTCCTCTAGTTGTCTTTTATGTGATTTCTCTTCTATACTGCTACTAGTCAAAGTATTTTGTCTCCTGTGTTGGTGAAATATCAAACTTCTAATGGTGAATAGGCTTTAAAAAAACTCAGGCATTTTTTTTATTTTCAAAGGTGGTGTTCTCCTACCCTATCCATGTCTTTGGAGAGGTCACCTCTAGGTTTTGTACTATAGTAGATGGGGGGGACAAGATCCATCTCTCTTACTGTTTAACCATTTAGGACCTCTCTGAGGTGACTGATACATGCCTTGCCTCTGTTAGACACCTAACTTAGAGGACAGTGAACTATCTTTTAGAAGTGCCTGTCTCCTTCCACTGACCAGGCCAGGAACCTGTGTTTTTGTAGGCAGGTACATTCAGTTGCAGAAGTGCTACCAAAAGTCAACTGACCAATGACATCTTATGTCATATTGCCATAACACATTTGTACCAACAGATCTTATGAGTCAGTACAAAGGCAGAGGTCTGTAATAGAGAAAATAAGCTCCTCATGGTGTTCTTTGTTACATACAATATAATCCTGATTTTCTTAGTCCTGCTTTTGCTTGGACTGGTTTATCCTGAGGCTATAGACTGCAGATATTTTTTGTCTACCACTACTTTGTCATGATATTGTCATTAAGAATATTACTATACTCTTGGTGTCAGGGCAACCCAAAGTGCTTTTATCTGAAGAACAAGGAGAGAAGATGAGATTTTTTTAAAATTCAACTTGCCCATCTCATTGCATTTCTCTAACTCAGTTGAATATGTTTTTCATTTTCTGTTCCAAATGCACTTTCGTTTCCAATATCGAAGATTATATTTACAGAGGGGCTCAATCTTACTGATGAAATCCATCACTATCCCTCTACTTTTACAACTTAATTTTAACAAATTTTTACAACATTCTAGCAGGCAAAAGCATAGGCAGGTACCCAATCAGTACAAATCTGAGTACTCAAACAGGACTTTTCCAGCAGGAAAAAAAACAAGACACTGAGTTTAATTAGATGTGCTCTAAAATGGGAGCAAGGCCAGAGGGTGCCACAAGCTTGAGAACTGATCCAAGTAGGCAACATTGTGATAAAGCTAGAATAAAAAACTGTACTCCGGGGGAAAAGGGGCCAATTACAGTTCTTTATGCTAGTCATGCCCAATCTTTTGTGCAGGTTGGGTCACATAGTTTCTCAAGAGTCATGTGTCTTGTCCCCATCCCATTATCAGCTCCATCTCTCTCATGTATCTAAAATGTAGGTGTCTTTTTAAAAACAGCTGGACGCAGAGGTAGGTATTATACCAAGAGAGGGGAATTAAAGACCATGACAGCTCTCCAGCCCAGCTGTTCTGTGCATAACCAGTCTGTGGCTCAGTATCAAAGAAAACAGAACCTTAGCCTCGGTGGTCTAGTTTGGCCACTTGACCTTTTTATATAACCAAGAAGTGATTGCCTCCTAACAATTTACCTGGTAAATCACTTTATCTACAGTGCATATACAGGACTTCAAATATTCTGGAGTACTCTCACTACAATTTATGTGATGATTTTGTTCTGAAGTATGACTCAAAACAAACAATATTTGGAGATACTGTTAAGAGATGGTTTCTAGAATGTAAGTCTAATAATCACTTCCTCAAAAATCATTACATTTTCTTTGAGTAATCCTTAATAATTTGTTCAAATGGAATCAATATCACCTTTCAGCTAGTTTCTACATTGTAATGACGATTTTGAGGTACAGACACTAACACGTACTAGTGTATCCTTTGTCAGCACCTGTGGAAATTCAGAGGTAGCCTGTGGAAATCAGGCAGAAATTATTTGTTGTCCCCATAAGGAGAATGATGCCATCTGGAAACAGATGGCTCTATCCCAAAGTCAAGAATTCTTTCAAAATGCAAAGAACAAGGAGCTCCGTTCCCAAAGCAAATAATCTCAGATTAATCAAACTATGCAGTAATTAGAACTGTTTAACTGAATAGCATTTTCTACCACCTATAGTGGAAGAGAAAAACACTGTTCATCTTGAGCATGATGTAAACTTGAGAGTATGGTAGAAGACTTTTTACCACTGATGACCGGATGACATTGATGAAAATATGTAGAACTGATCAATGGTACAGATTCTGCTGTTACTGCATCCTAAAGCTGCGACTGAAAGGAGATGCCTTTCTGCTTTGAGTGGATGGATGAACTAGTCACAGGCTTAAGAAGAAAATGAATCAGCTTACTCTTTATACCTAGTCAGTTTTCCTTTATAGACAAGACATAACAGAATAATTAGGTTCACTCACATACCTCAGTGTCACCTGTACTGGTAACAGAGGACTCACTGCAGAGATTTGCTTTGTCAAAGCTGATGGGCAATCGACACATCCTGCTTGAAGAGTTTTAGTCTAAAAGAAATAAATAAGAAACAAGATCATATATAGTATTTCATACTTAACCTTTGCAAGCCTCTCTTTGCTTTGGAGGGTTTCCCAACTCACTTACTAATCCTGTAACTGGCTGTGTGTCTAGGCCTCTCCTTACTCATATGGTGTGCCTTGGAACATGAGTCAAATGAAGACTGGGAGTTACAGTCCCTTTGTATTGGTTATATAAAAGGAGGTTATTTCTGTCTTGAAGAGTTTACAATCCATGTAAATTTTAATGTTTGCTGTTGCCCGTAATGGAAGCCAGGAAAAGCCATTGGAAAACCTTCCACTGTCTAACAAAAGAAACAGATCTGGGTCTCTACATTTCATTCAAGGTGTTGATTTCATTAATTCAGTGAGAAGTAGTTTATATGGTGAATTTGAACACCAAAGTTAAACACAATCTGGCAATTAAGAGAAAATGGAGTAAAGCCGTTCAGTTACTCATGGCAAAAAATTTAGGACCGTTCTTCCCTCTTCTCTCAAAAAGATTGTCTCTGATGAGGAAACCTCCCTAAACTCCTTCATGATAACTAATTCTGTTTCTATCACAATTGAATGAGTCTTGCAAAATTCTATTTGTTGTTGATAAAGAGTATTAGGAGATGTGGACATGACAGGGTAACAGCTTTATCAAGACAGGGCAAAAGCAGAAGTGGGTCAAAACTGGGCAAGAAAAGCAGGAGATCTGAAGAGGCAGAATGTGACTAAACAACAAAGAGAAGAAGAATAGCTAATTTGTTTCTTTTCCCAAAGAAATTCTGGAGGATTCGACCCTCTGAAAGATGTAGGTAAAGAGTCTGTCATTGCTGGATGAGGGTTGCAGTGGATTTTGAAGTCTCAGTGTAAAGAAAATTGCAACAGGAGCAAAATGTTTTGACTTCTCATTCATTAGCAGTAAAGAGATAATAATAAAACAATAAAGATAAAGCTAGCACCTTGGGTAGTGTCTTCTCTCCAGACATGAGCCTTTGCTGAAAGGAATATATTTTCTGAAGACTGGATGACTTTGATACATATACATAGCTAAAATGTCAAGGAGACAGCGTTGGAGTCAGTTGGGAGCTGCCTGATATGTTGACTCTTTTACAATAAAGAAATAACTCTCTTTTTTTTTTGTCTTCTATATTTCGACATCTGATGATTTTGCAAGAAAGCAGAGCCATGGATGTTGTTCAGCTTCTGCTTATTTTCAGAGAGAAATGCTTCGCCCCCTTTTTCAAGCCCTTTTGTTTGCTTTTTGCTATGCACTTATGGTGATGCATCCCATCTGGTTCTGTTGTATTGCATGATCCAAGATAATACATAGTGCTGTTAGCATTCAAGATGGGACACATCATAGCTTGTTCCCAGTGCACGTTGCCAAGGGCCTTAATCTTCTACTTCAGGGTTACAGATAATTTTTTATTTCTTTTTAAGTTATAGAGTGGTAAACATCCCAGAGAGCTCTACATTTCCACGTTCTGACTGATTCCGGCACCCAAAAAAACTAGTTTAAAGCTGGCTCAGGACCTTTTGCTAGATATACCCTGATCGGGCTGAAGGTCAGGTGAGCAGCTCTGTGTTTCTCCCTGAACCTCTCAGTCTCATCATGTCTACCTTGATTATGTTTCACTCCTGTCCTGCATGGAATCCTTCTCTTGTCAGGAAAGTCTCAGTGTCCATTTAGAGCAGTTTTATGTTGCTGAGTTGTGGAAAAAACAGCCAGAGCAGAGGCAAAGGACAGAGCCTATAATAATAAAGCATTCTTTCTGCACCCTTCATTTTTCATGTCCCATATTTCGGTTTGAAAGCAGGATATTTTGAACTATGACTCTCCAATTTTGCTTAATTGGTGATGGTCTGTGACTGGTAAATTTTATGAGTTTAATCAATCAAGCTGCCATGTGCAAAGTAAAGTTTGGCAGATAGTTTTTAATTTCTGCACAGAGTAGGGATAGATAATGTAATGAGACTTTATTTCATGTCCAAAAGCATATAAATTAACCTGACATTACAGGCATAGCCAGTGCACAGAAATAAAAAGCAGGACTTCCTGCTTTTGTTTATATCGAGTTTCCAGTGTTGTTTTTGTATTGCTGTGGTTTGTGTATTACTAACATGGAGACGGTGCTGGGGCCGTGCCACAGAAATCAAATGTCTTGTGGAACCTACAGAAATGCCTGAGCTCAGTAAAGGGAGAGAGCCTGAAGGGATGCAGTATCATCACATTGTGCATGCAAGAGAAATCTCCCCTGCAGGGTCTTGCTGAGGATGCCACCCTCCCACGAATACTCTGGTAATCTCATAATCCCTAACCAATGACTTGCCTCTGATCTCATCTTGCCCCAGATTGTTTGGAGTTCTAATTAGGGGAAGTTTAGAGAGGAACAATTATGAAAAAACATTTCCATCAAACTCTTAAAATATTTTTAGCAAGCTAAACAGAGCAGTTAGTAAGAGCAGTAGTGGAGACCCTGGGAGGGTGGTGTAGATACCTTTCATCTTTCTGCTCTATTTTTCTTATCTCCACCACATCTGCTGAAGTCAATAACCAAAAAAGATATGTTTGCAGTATGCACTTAACACTTTACTTGCTATAGCTAAATGGAAGAGTAGAGAAATACTTTGTGTTTCATTGATTTAGCAGTTTTAATTGATGTGGTAGATATGTCATGAAATGTTCTGTGCACATACAACCAGCCAGACTTGGAAATGGTAGGTCTGGTTACTACTCAAAAGTAGATCCACTTCACTACTTTTTTGCACAAAAAATACATTCTTGTATTAGAGTGCCCTAGCAGGCCTGTTATACTATAGTGAAGAGACTATTAGTATATCCTTTCTGTTTCTGTTTTTTTCTGGATTTCAAAGACAATTTCAAGTTAACATAGCCTAAAGCTTGAGGAAGACTGGCACCACTTATTTATTCTTTATAAGTAGATGTAATTGTTTTGTTCATTTTGTTGTTAACAGAAGTTCTAAAATATGGACTGTTCTGTCTTATATCAGTGATTTTTATATGGCTCCCAGGCAAAAGGAACTGACTGAATTTTTACACACCAGTTTTCTTTATTGTCTTTGAAATGTAATATTTAAAGTATTTTTTGTTTGCAAAACAGTCCTCTTCTTCCTCTTTTACTCCAATTATTGCTCTTTCTTTTGCTTTATGAAGGTTTCTTTATAGTATGAAAGAGAGAAGAAACTATTAACATGGAAGGAAAAAATAAGAGTAATAAAAATTATTACTATTTATTTTTCATGAATACTGAAAGGCCACAATTGAGCAAGACCTGGAGAAACAGGCCTTGTAAGAAAAGTCAAGAAGAGAAGAAATATCACAAATAAATTTTTTTAATTTTGCAGAAATGAGGAAATGTAGCTTGTCAGAAGACAAGTGCAGTTGGAATTCATTACCATACATCACTGAGTGGCTCTCTTTTTCCTTCTGTGCTATTTTTGTCTTTTCTATTTGAACTGCATGTTTGGGGGGTGATCGTTGTTTCTTACTGTCATTTCAACTCAGTGCTTAGCACCATACAGCTCACATCTCAACTGGGGTCTCAAGGTGTTGCACTAAGATAATTTGTAATGGGTAGAATGACAAATACCCATCACTATCTCCAGCACTATTTTTACAAGGCCATCAACAGAGCTGTTTGAAAGCTGTCGCAACTGTTTGGGTTTTAAAGGCAGATTTAGCCCTTTTGCACTGAGGTTTTGCAATTTTTGAATGTAATATTTCATAAGATGTTTTGTGCACAAAGCTGTAGTACCGTATGAATAATTGGAGCAACTTTTGTCATTTTACAAATCCAAAGAAATAAATGCAATCACCACTAAAACAGCATAATTCACTTAATGGCGTCACATCCTGTTGAAGTCAGTAGTAGTCCATATTATATCCCATCCTTGCTGTTTTATTAGAACCGCCTTATAAAAATGCACCATTGACTTTGCAGGAAAATATCGTTAAAAGAGAGTGCTTTATCTCTTTTTACCCCTTTGACCTCTCCCTCCCAGCCATAACTAGCTTACTGTAGCTGTATTCTTCCTCTCTTAAAGCGAAAGTAACTAATCTGCTTTCAAGATTTGCAGAATCTCATATTTCAAAAAGTACCTGGTTATGCTTAGAATGGCTTTGTTGTCATCATGCAATTGAAAAACAATCTGAAACATTTTATCAAAGATCAAACAAACTCAATCTGCACTTAACATTGGATAAGTATTTGGCCTGAGCTGAGTCATTCCATCATGTACTGGGCCTAGTGAGCTCAGTATTATCCCTGATCAGTGCTGGAGTGCAGAACCCACAGGTTCAATTAGACTGCAGCATTTCTATCTCACTGAGCTGGAGTTTAGCAACAGATAGGTATGATAGGATGGATCTTTTAAAGAGTACAGTATACATTGAACATGTGATGAGTAACTGACAATTTAGAGAAGCTAGTCTATGCAGAGCTTATGAATTCTATATAAATAAGGAACTTTCTAGGTGAAAATTCAAGCTCCAGTTTGTGGTAATGGGTGCCTTCACTATTGTCTTTCTACAGCCATATTCAGCTGAAATTCAATGTGACAATAATGCAGCACTAATAATGGAGAGTCATTAACCTAAGGAGATCTCACTCAAATGAAAGTTCATGGGGCAATGCAATAGCTAAAGCCTACCAGGATAAGTTTTCTCTGACTTCTTTGTAGAGAGCTAGAAATCAGAGCAGTGGAATTTCTCCCTGAGGCAAAGCAAAGAAATTAGATGTAATTTTACAACCCTTTAACTGAAAGTGATTTCAAAATTGAGGACTTTGTGCAGGAGAGAAGGTAATGTTCTTGGAAAAGAAAGGTCCCATTTAAAAGTAGGATTAGCCAAGGAAGAAAAAGATGCCTTCACAGGAGAGGGAGAGGAAAAAAAAAATATTCAAGAAAGGATCCAGAGAGAACTATCACCCCAAACCACACACAGTTCAAATGGAAAAGACAAAAAGATTCTGACATATCCCCAGAAAGAAAGAGGGGAAGGAAACAGAGGCATGTGTGTTTATTATTTTGTCTAGCTCTGTATCCTTCCTGTGCTTACTAGAGGATAATTATACTTAGAAACCCATATACATCTTGGGAGTCTGTTACCTTTCATCTGTCCTTTATCCCTGAAGAGTAACATGTAAATGCAGCATACTGCAGGCTAGAATTAAATTCAGTGTATTTAAATCACTGTGGTATCTAGAAGCCTGGGACAGCTGGAACATATAGTCCCATTTCTGTGAAGAGGTAATAGATATCCATATTTTATCTAAGGATAGTGTCAGAGGTGCCAAGGATGGGACAAAGATCAGGTAGATCAAGAGAAGATGTCTGTCACATGTGTCTGTCTTGGGATCCCAACGCAGCAACCTGGCTGTTTTTTAGCATCATCAGAGCTGAAACAATAACCAAGAATAATGGAAGAAATATATATTCTTACCAGTAAGTAAGCTTGCAAATTCCATTCTCCATCAGCACTTGGCCTCAGACCAGAATTTTCTCATCTAAATGATATGTTGAAATATCGCTAGTGTTTTTCCCTCTGGTTAATTAACAAAAGTCTCTCACTGGAGTGCAAAGAATGAATGGCAGAAGCAACTGAGAGGATTCAGTTTCTCCAGAAATGAGAATTCCCCTTAGTCAGAATTAGCTCTGACATTCTGGGGAATTTTATGCAAAAGCCCCATTGTGCTTGTTTCTTTCCCATCTCCGACAGATATGTTTCCTATTTATCTGTGACCCCATTTTTTGGCACACCAATGACTCCTCCTGAGCCATCTGAACTGCTTTAAAATCTGATAATACAGATATCTACACCAAAGAGGACTCAGACATAGAAGAAGGTAATGTGGAATGTACAAGAGCTGCTCTTCAAAAAAGCAAGTGTTAGTGCTTCTTAGTCACATTAGTAATTTTTTTTCTGAAGTAGAAGTTTCTAATGTTGGTTTTAGCTTGTGGCCATTCAATAGATCAAAGATGAGGACTGGGGGATAATGCTTATTTGAGAAGCACGTGTGCTGGAGCCCCTTTAAGGCTACCTTTCGCAGCACATGCCTAATGTTCTCATTAGAGTCAAACATACCTTTCTACCAGCTGTATTATACAAAGCTGAGCACACAGAGGATGATCAGTTGATAACTAGGCTTGCCACTCATATTAATGAGCTAAATGTAGGTGACAGTCTTTACATCAACCTTGCATTATCTCACCATCTCATGCTGTAACAGAGGACACTACTGCTATATAGCCTTGTGAAACTAGAAGTTGAAGTACTTCAAGGAAGAAGTGCTTCCTACACCTTCACAACTTTTAGTGTGTCCTTCCCTCTTGTTTCTGTCGTCTCTGTCAAGGTCTGTCTTTCACCATGATTATGCTCTTAGGTGCAGCGTGTGGATACCATGAGGCTCCACTGAGGCTAACAGGGCTTTTTGCTTCTGTAGCCAGAGCTAGCTTATGCAGCTCTGCACAGCATTACAATCTGTGAGGCAGGTAGGCTTCTGGGCACTGCTCAGCAGAGTGAGACACTAATTTTGCCTGTGGCCCCTGATGTAAGATGTAATACTGGGTGTAACAAGGGCTCAGAATCTCCCTCTTGGGAGGCAGATGTCCCCTCCCATTGCCCTCCTCAGCTCACACAAGTAGGAGTTTTCCTTAGATGTTTTCAATATTTGTGTAAAAGCAGCTGCTACAACATGGCCTTAGGAATCCTTTCAATGCATTTATGAATGCAGTTATTTTTCAGATTATTCTAATGCAGATCTATGGCTTAGTGACCTGGATATTTGTTAGGGCTGGATTTTGCTCTTTCTAAAACATTGCAACTGATAATTCACTTGTATATAGTTCCCTCAGTGCAGAAGAGATGAGGCTTCCCCTTCCCAGTCCTTTGACCCACCTTTGATTTCTACTTCCAACTGTATCTCATTCTTTGTGGCAGGTTTTGATTTATTTATGACATTTATTCTGTGATCTCCTCATCTTTCTAACATTTATTGTCAGGGTGAAGTCTTTCCTGGTGTTGGGAAGCTGCAGCCCCAGTCCTGGTGTGAATCAAAGGGAGAGGAGTGTGTACTGGGGGCAGTGGGATACAACCCTTTCATTCCTACACTGGTTGTGAGCTAGGGATGCACCCCTGCATTGCATCTTGTGGGAGAGCAGGGGAAAGCCAATGGCATAAGTTCGCCATTAGGCCCCAGTGCCTCTGCTGCTGCTGCAGTGTTAGAATCATTGCCTTCCCACTGCAGTGCCACAGCTTCTTTTCAGCTCCCAAAATGTGTTGTATGGGGCTGGAGAGCAGAAGAGGAGCTTCAGCGCTGAAAAGGGGAATAGCTCAAGAATATAAGAAAGAAAATATAATGAGTCCAGTGGAGGGTGACCAAGGTGGTGAGGGGCTGGAGCACTTTGCCCTGTGAGGAGAGGCTGGGGGAGCTCGGCTTTTTCAGCCTGGGGAACCAGCAGTTTTGGGGCGCTAACAGCCACCCCCTAAGCACCTACAGGGTGCTTACCTACAGGGGGGTCAGAAGAAGACAGAGCCAGGCTGGTGGGGAGAATGAGAAACCATAACTTGGAACAGGAGAGGTTCTGATGGGATATAAGGACCTTTCACTATTAGGACAGTCAGGCGGTGGAGCAGGTTGCCCCATGAGACTGTGCCATCTCCGTCCTTGGACGTCCTCGGGGGTCCTTCAAGTCCTGACTGGAAACAGCCCTGAGAAGCCTGGTCTGACCTCAGAGCTAGCCCTGCTTTGGGCAGGAGGGTGAGCTAGAGACCTCCTGCAGTTCCTTCCCACCTGAGTAACTGTGACACTGTGATAGAAAGAGCATTTGCTTAGCATATAAGAGATACTAGAAATAATCCCTTCATTGCAGAATGTGTATGATGGCAGCGTTACAGCAGAGGACCAAGAGACAAGGGCTGTGTGTGTGAGGCCTGAGGGAGCCTGTTCTCTTCTTCACAGGACTGTGGGAATCTAAGGCTTGACTAAATACTGTCTCTTTGGGAGCCTGGCTTTGCTAATGCAGACCCTGCTAATGCTGGAGTTGTGATTGCTCCTTTCTGGGCTGGGAATGGGCCTGGAGACTGCTTACCCTTCACTTTTGGGAGACCAAGTGATGCCCTGGTGAGACCCTCTTGGCCCTGCTGGGAGTGAGGAATTGGGGACACTGTCCTCATCAGAAACACTGGCATGATGGCCTGGCTGTGGTGTGCGGAATGTGTTTCCCTGCTGTTTTTCTCAGCCTTAGAGCATGCTGGAACCAGCGGCAGTTGAGGACCCCAGCCTGTGGATGCCCCTGTGTGGAGCAGCCCCTTGCCCAGGGCCTTTCCACCCAGTGTCCTGGCGGGGATCGGCTCCCTGACTCTGCATGGAGCTGAGCTGGGCCCTAAGACTGGGCCCTGGTTGGTGCTGAGGAATGAGGGTCTGCCATGGCCCTGTCCTGTGCCCACATCCCTGACAGTGGTGAGAAACTGGAGCTGGTGGCAGGAAAGCGGCTGAGCCAGAACCTTACACAGGCAAATCTCTATTCGATTGGTGAACTCCTGCTCATGCAATCTATGGCTGTAGTCCCTTTGAGGGCAAAGGAGAAGAGGCACAGCTCTGTCAACCCCTCCCAGCAGGGTTCCTGTGCAAGCAGAAATGCAACCAGGTGACAGTGGCAATAACACAGAGGTGCCATCACCCAGGGCCAGTGGTCTGCCCTGCGAGGGCTGCTCTGGATATGAGATTCACGCTCCCCTTGGGAAGCTCATCTTCCAGGAGGTCGCAAGTCTTTGGCAGGGGTGTTTTGGGTCTGAGCTATTCCTTGAGACTTAGACAAAAGTCATGTCCACTTTCCCTGCAGTCCAGTTCAAAGTTGGTTTTGAGGGGACTGCTTGCTTCTTCTTCTTTTCCTCAGAGAAGGAGTGGGCAGAGATTAATCCTGCTGCCCGATCCAGGGAAGGGGCAGAACTCAACCTGAAGGACTGCTGTGAACTGCACAGCTTTTCTGCCATGAGACAAGAGCAGATTCCCGAGCAGCACATTTCTAGCTGCAGGAAATGGTTTGGGAAAGAAAACCAAACACAAGGAAGTAATCCCACAACCACACAAATAGCCACGCCATGGACCCCCAAGCCCCACCATGATGAGAGATGCTGGGGAGTGCTGCTGAACCAAGGGAGAAGAGAGGGTGGCTTTCTGGCTTTGTAGCGTCTGCCTATTGACATACATCTGCAAAGCCGTGCAAGTGCCTGACTTGCACTGCTCTGGCTGCTGGGCTGGAAGAGTGGCACCCATCAAGGGATCACTACAGTTGCCAGACTTGCCTGAAAGTGTCTTCTCACACCCATATCACACCAGGAGGGTTCTTTCCAAAGGGAAACACATTTATTAAAGCCAAGGCATCACCTGAAGAAGAGTTGTGTGCCACACACCTCTGATCTTCACTTTGAGTCAAAGCAGAGAGGGGGCATGCTGCTTTGCAGTGGGCTGGAGTCTCACTCCTTTCTGCTTGCCCAGTCCAGGAGTCCCAGGAGGCAGATATACCCCCTGCTTCCCGAGCTTATCTTGGGGCAGTGTCTCCTTTGGACGACCCATGCTGCTGCCTGCTCCTCATCTCCTCCTGCCATGGCCCTTGCTACACCCTGGGACCTGCTAACATCTCTTGCCACAGTGCTCTCACACCTACACGAGCCTCACAGGCTTCTCTGGGACTTGCCACTGTCCCACCACCATGACATGCATTGGTTTCTTGGGCTGCTCAGGCTCTCCTGGCTCTGCTTACTGACTGTGCCTTTGGGAGCCTGGCTTTGCTTGCATGTTCACCACTAGTGCTGCAGCCATGCCTGCTTCTTCAGGGGCTGGGAATGGGCCTGGGAATGGGCCTGGGGACTGCTCACCCTCCTCTTTTTGGAGACCCAGGGACTCTCAGGCACATGTACTCTACCCCTGCCAGGAGTGGAGTGGCTGGGTACACTGTCCTGATCAGAAACGCTGTCCGCAGCCTCCGCCTGCTCATCCTGGCCCTGCGTCCTCACAGTGGGGACAGCTGCCCGCAGTGGCCTCTGCCCTCCTCTGCCCTCGTGGGGGGCTTCTTCATCAGAGCCTCCCTGCGGCGGCTGGGGAGACCCTGGGACTGCAATTTACCTTGTGAGGCTGAGCGTGTCCGTGGTCCTGGGGAGCTCCTTGTGGCCAGGGACTGGAGGTCTCCTGGTCTGGGACGTACTGTGTGTGGGGGCTGGCAACCCATCTGTGGCTGGAGGGGTGTCCGGGCTGGAAGAGGCTGAGGGGCATCCTTGCGTGCCCGTGGGAGCACAAGGATCACTGGGAACCTAGGGAGCGATGAGCTCCCTGGTGCTGGTGTGCCTGGCCTGGGTGATGAACTTGTGGATGAACTGCTCAGTGCAGCTAAGCAAGAACAGTCTCAGGTCATCTACAAATGCCGGGCTGCCCACTTCATACCTCTGCATGCTAGTGACGACAATGTGCAAGATGGAGCAGATGGGCCGTTTGCAGAGGCGGCACTCGGCTTTGCTGTTGGACCTGCATTGCACACAGCCAAAGCAGAAGTGGTGTTTGCAGGAGTTCACAAACACTGTGTTGTCCAGCCTGTCCAGGCAGATGGGACACGTGGCATCTGAAGAGGCAGCTTTGGCCATGGTGCGTGCAGAGGGCTGGGGAGAGCTTCTCGCCCTTGGAGGCACCCCAGCTGCTGCTGCCATGCTGTGGGAAAGTGAGAGACAGTGAGATCAATGCTGACCCTGGGGAAATGGGAGGCTGGTGGCGGTGGCTGGGGGATTACCGGAAAGCAGAAGAGCTGTGGAAGGGCATGGATAAAGAAATCTTGAAGAAGGCTAAAAAGCAGCTGAAGAACCATCTCAGGCACTGTTGACCTTTTACTCAGGGAGTCATAGCTACACAGCTGCTGTTGTTGCTTTCTCCCAAACTGATGCCATGCGCAGCTCACCCTTAAGAAAGGTGGTGTGGGCGGTCTTTCTCCTGCCAGCAGAGGGAGAAGAAGGGGGGATGTGGAAAATGTCCAACCTCTGCTGTCCTCCTGCTCTCCCCGCTGTAGGGCATGAACATGTGGGGGTCTTGAAAGGGCAGAAATCGCCTCTCCCCCTCCTTTGCAAGGGCAGGCTGGTGTTTGCACCACCAGCACCTCCACCAGCAAGCACTCCCATCTGGGCACAGGAGCAGGAGGGAGCAGGTATTTGCTACACGCCCAACACAATAGTTCCATTATGGCTTCAACCAACACAATGCACCTAGCCAACATGCTCACTCTCGCCCCTCTCCTACCCGCCACTTTGGCATGGGCATTTCTTCCACTCTAGTCAGCCAGGACCGCTCACAGGCTTTTGAGCAGGCATTTGCCTGGGTGCTGCCTCCCCCCAGCTGGGGGCCCACTGTCTGCAGGACTTCTCCCATCCCAGCTCACCTCAGCTGCAAGTGACCCTGTGGAGCAGGCCATGCATCTCCATGCTCCCAGAGGCCCCTCTGCCCTCTCCGCACACATGTTGCCCAGGCCTCGGCCACACAGGATGTCCTGCAGCTCTGGCAACGCCACAGCAAGGGGGCAGAGACCGAAGGCGGCTCCTAGGTTCAGCACCGAGAGAGCTGCTGTGGCACCAAAGCAAAGGTACAGACACCAGCACCTCCACATGTTCTGACCCCCTATGGCTCACCCTCATGCCCTCACTTGAGCTCATGCAAGAGCTGCATGGTGACAGTGCCTGGGGGCCACCTCACAAAGTGGCACGCACATCTCCCTCCCGAACGCCCCCAGGGGTTGCTATGGCTGGAGACCAGCAACCGCCTCATGCAGAGAAACAGTGCTGTGGTCCCCGAAAGCTCTTCTCCTTCCCCTGACTTTAGCTCCTCTCCTGGGTACTGCTAGCAATTCTAACCATCAACATTCCTCTACTAAAGCAAAGGGCAGCATAGGATGCTGAGGAGGTGTGCTTTTCTTCTGGTGTAATGATCTGCCTCTTTTTTTCTGGCCATTACCATCCTGTAAGGCTTTTTTTCTCAGAGTCACACAGAGAAATTTTAAATCAAAAGAGATTTTCAATTATTAATTTGAAAAGGCCTCCAATAAGCCTTGATTGAAAGCCACCAAAATCAGCAAAGTATGCCACCTTCCAATGGAAGAACTACATGTCCTGTATTAGATGTAAAGAAGATTGGTTTCTGGGACTTGTATATTTTTCTGTGTGTATTTTCTTTTGGACAATGGAGTCAGATTCCATTATAGAGTAACAAACACAGAATCACACAAAGAATCACAGAATAGTTGAGGTTGGAAGGGACCTCTGGAGATCATCTAGTCCAACCCCTCTGCTCAAGCAGAATCACCTAGAGCAGGTTGCCCAGGACTCTGCCCAAATGGCTTCTGAGTATCTCCAGGGAAGGAGACTCCACAACCATCCTGCGCAACCTGTTCAGTGTTCTGTTACCCTCACAGTAAAGAAGTTTTTGTTATGTTCAAATAGAACTTCCTGTGTTTCAGTTTGTGCCCATTGCCATCTCGTCCTATCGCTGGGCACCAAAGAAAAGAGTCTGGCCTCATCCTCTTTACACCCTCCCTTCAGATACTTATACGCATTGATAAGATCCCCACTCAGTCTTCTCTTCCCCAGGCTGAACAGTCCCAGCTCTCTCAGCCTTGAATATGGAATATGAAAGATATTCCAGTCCCTTAATCATCTTAGCTGTACTCGCTCCAGTAGCTCCATGTCTGTCTGGTATGGAGGAGTCCAGAAATGGACACAGTGCTCCAGACTCAGCCTCACCAGGGCTGAGTAGAGGGGAAGGATCACCTCCCTCCGCCTGCTAACAACCCTTTTCCTAATGCAGCCCAGGATACAGTTGGCCTTCATGGCCACAAGAGGACATTGCTGGCTCATGGTCAACTTCTTGTCCACCAGGCTCCCCAGGCCCTTCTCCACAGAGCCGCTCTTCAGCAGGTCAGCCCCCAGCCTGTCCTGGTGCATGGAGTTATTCCTCCCTAGGTGCAGGACTCTACACTTCCCTTTGCTGAACTTCATGTTTCTGTCTGCCCATCTCTCCAGCTTGTCAAGGTCCTTCTGAATGGCAGCACAACCCTCTGGTGTATCAGCCACTCCTTCCAGTTTTGCATCATCAGCAAACTTGCTGAGGAGGCACTCTGTCCCTTCATTTAGGTCATTGATGAATGAGTTGAACAGGATTGGACCCAGTATTGACCTCTGGGGGACACTGCTAGCTACAGGCTTCCAACTAGACTGTGCCACTGATCACAGCCCTCTGAGCTCTGCCATTCAGCCAATTTTCAATCCACCTCACTGTCAACTCATCTACCCCATACTTTCTCAGCTTGCCTATGAGGATGTTATGCGAGACAGTGTCAAAAGCCATATTGAAGTAAAAGTAAACAATATCCCCTACTTTCCCCTCATCTACCCAGCCAATCATTCCATTTTAGAAGGCTATCAGGTTGGCTAAACATGTTTACTCCTTTCTGAATCCATTCTGACTACTCCTGATCACCATCTTGTCCTTCCCGTACTTAGAGATGGCATCCAGGGTGAGCTGCTCCATCACATTTCCAGGGATCAAGGTGGCACTGACTGGCCTGTAGTTCCCTGGGTCCTCCTTCTTTCCCTTTTTGAAGACTGGAGTGACATTAGCTTTCTTCCAGTCCTCAGGCACCTCTCCTGATCACCATGACCTTTCAAAAATTATTGAGAGTGGCCTTGCAATGACATCAGCCAGCTCCCTCACCACTTGTGGGTGCATCCCATCAGGGCCCATGGGCTTGTGTATGTCCAGTTTGCTTAAGTGATCCCTAACTCAATCCTCGTCCACCAAGAGAAGTCTCCCTTTCTACTAACTTTCTCCCTGGTCTCCAGGGCCTGGGATTTCTGAGGGCTAGTCTTAGCAGTAAAGTCTGAAGCAAAGAAGACATTTGGTATCTCTGCCTTTTCTGTATCCTTTGTCACCAGGGCCCCTGTCCCATTCAGCAGTAGGCCCACATTTCCCCTAGTCTTCCTTTTGTTACTGATGTATTTAAAGAAGCCCTTCTTGTTGTCCTTGACATCTCTTGCCAGATTAAACTCCAGATGGACCTTGGCCCTCCTAGCCCCCTACTTGGACAACATCCCCATGTTCCTCCCAGGTTATCTGTCCCTGCTTCCACCTCCTGGACGCTTCCTTCTTCTGTATGAGTTTTGCCAGGAGCTCTTTCTTCATCCATGCAGATCTCCTGCCCCCTTTTCCTGACTTTTTGCTCATTGAGATGGAATGTTCTTGAGCTTGGAGGAGGTGATCCTTGAATATCAACCAGCTATCTCAGGCCCCTCTTCCTTCTAAGGCCCTATCCCATGGGATTCTGAAGAGGCCAAAGTCTGCTCCCTGTAGCCCCAGGCTGTGATACTACTTTTTGCCCTGCTTCCTCCTCACAGGATCCTGAGCCCCACCATCTCATGATCACTGCAGCCAAGGTTGTCCCATTCTTCACATCTCCAACCAGCCCTTTCTTGTTTGTAAGTACACCTCTCCTTGTTGGCTCCTCAATCACCTGTATCAGGAAGTTGTCATTTATGCTCTTCTGGAACCTCCTGGATTGCTTGTGCCTTGCTGTATTTTCCCTCCAGTAGATATTAGGGTGGTTAGAGTCCCCATGAGGACCAGGGCCGGTGAACATGAGGCTACTTTCAGCTCTCTGTAGAAGGCCTCATCTACTTCTTCCTCATCATGTGGCCTGCAGTAAACACCCACAACTGCGTCATCCATGTTAGTCTGCCCCTTAATCCTTACTCATAAACTCTCAGAGAGCCCATTGTCCACCTCTAGGCAGAGCTCCATACATTCCTGCTTCTCACATAAAGGGAAACTCCACCTCCTTGCCTTCCTGGCATGCCCTTTCTAAAGAGTGTGTAGTCATCCATTGCAGCATTCCAGTCACGCAAGTTATCCCACCATGTCTCTGTAACTATAATGAAATCATACCCCTGCAATTGCAAACAGATCTCTAATTCCTCATATTTATTCCCCATGCTGCCTGCATTTGTTTACAGGTCCTTTAGAGAGGTATCCAAGCATGCTGATTTCCCGGAAAGGGTGCAAGAGGTTTCCCCATAGTCTTGTCTTGTAAGTACTTCCTTGCCTGCATGCAAACACTTGAGGAACTGCCACTTAAGCCCTGTTTTGTTGATTGCATGATCTCTATGACTCTCCCCTTCCCCATCTCTCCTAGTTTAAAGTCCTCCTTACTAGGCTGGTCAGCCTGTTGGCAAAGACACATGTGCCCTGCTTAGTGAGGTGTATTCCATCTCTCCCAAGCAGATGTCGATCTTCAAACAGGGTCCCATGGTAATAGAAACCAAAACCCTGTTGCTGACACCAGCTGCACAGCCAATTGTTGACTGGCAGTATCTGTCTACTCCTCCTCACATCCTTCCCTCTCACTGGCAGGATCAAGCAGAAAACCACCTGGGCCCCCATACTCCAGACCACTGCCCCCAGAGCTCTGTAATCACATTTGATGCATTCCAAGTTGCCCTTGGCAATATCATTGGTGCCCACACAGAAGAGCAGCAGGGGGTAATAGTCAGAATAGTGGAGAAGCTTCAGCAGTCTGTCCATCACATTCCAGATCCGAGCCCCCAGTAAGCCGCAAACCTCTATAGACAGTAGGTCAGGTCGGCAGATGGGTGCCTCTGTCCCCTGCAGCAGGGAGTCACCCTCTAATATCACCTGCTGCTTCCTCCAGGTGGTCCTGCATGGCACAGGGTTTGTTGGCCCAGTTGCTTCACTTGAAACCACGCCCAGCTCCTCCTCAGCTTTGAGCGCAGTGAACCTGTTTATCAGCTGCAAGCACTCAGGAGGAGCAAAAGCTTTCCTCTTTGTAGGAAAAGACACCAGCTTCCAGCCTGCACCTTGTTCAGAGTTTACACTTTTAGTCCCTCAAGGCACAGACTCCACATGCGTCTCCACTGGCATTGGGGGCAGAGACTCTTGAAGCTATAGGCTCTCTGAGAAGATCCTATCTATCTCTCACTCATCCTCTCTGATGCTATGCAGCTGCTGACCTCCTCCCATAACTCCTTGACTCGGCAACACAACTCATCAACAACAGCACACCTTCTTAATGAAGGATGACTGTCAGCCCTGATCTCACAAAGAGGCCCCATGTGCTCCCTCCAGCCTGAGACCTGCAGAGCTGCATCCGCCATTGGAAGGTCTGTCTGGGTGGAAGCCTCCAAAGTGGTAGGGAGAGCGACTCCAACAGCCACTGGGGAACACACACTGGCATGTCATGACCATATCTGAGAAAGTGTATGCTACTGTGAATGGAGACAAGGATCTGTTCTTTGCACTCTCTGTGCAAACTGTTACATCTGTTGGCTGCCTCTGTTGGCTGCGCTAACAATAATCAGTTCTTCATAACTTGACCCATCCAATTGCAGAGAGAGCAGCTTCTAAAAGTGATTAATTTCCTAACATGTTTTATTTTGTTGTGCTGCTTGCTCCCCTTGACCCAACAGTTATTCAAATACCACTCACACCTTTGTATTTCCTGTCTTTCTTCTCCTTCACATGTATTTTTGCTTAGCTTTCAAGTAACCTGTGTTTGTGTGAAGAACTGCCTTTTTGTTCATCTGGCAAACCAAGAAGTTATATTTCTTTTGGGCTGACTTAAAGCTGACTTTCTGGGAGGATAAGCAAACTGGGAAAAAATCACTAAGGACAAACACAGCAGGTTTGGGTTTAATGAAATCAGGTTTAATAAAATCAGGGCTGGATTCCGCAAAACTGAGGAGATGTTAATCCTCATAAACCTGCTAGCCCAGTGGTTAGGTCATTCACCTTATGTTTTGAACAGAGGAGATGAGCTGATAGATTAGCTGGATCACAATCTTTGCCTCAAAGAATAAGTAAAGCATGCTAAAAGGCACTATCCCCCAAGATATACACACACGCCTTAGCGTTTATTAGGCCAAGCTGCATTTGCTAGGCCAAGCTGTTTGGAGAGGGTGTATAGTAATCTGTAATACCTGATTAAAACACAAGACCAGATAAACAAGGCAACAATTCTAATCACTACAATATTCGAATGGGCCTTTCTTCTGTTCTTCTTTGCCGATTTCTCTTTGGAACTATACCCAAGCAATCAATATGTTTTGTTCTAGAACTGATATTTTTCCATTTTATTTGGCTACAATCAGTTGAATGGACTCAGTTTTCTGACAGTCATCGTGTAGGTACCTTACTAAGCAATAGGTGAAAATGGTTTGTTTTATCACTCACCTATTTTACAATTCACCAAACCTCAGAAAAGGGATAAGTGTGGTGATGTCATAGCATGGTGAGGCCGGGGGCTTCCCAGGGCCAGGATGGGGGCCGGGCTGTGGCGGGGCTGCAGCCAGCACTGGCACTGCTGCAGCATCGCGGGGCAGCGACTGACGGCCCTGGGCTGGGTGGGGGGAGCCTGGCAGGGCCAGGGATGGCGAGGGCTGCTGGGGCCACAGGGCCAGACAGGTGACATGCAATAATGTAGGCTGGGCTGTCAATAGGTGACTGGTAACAAACTATAGATGCAGAAGTAGCTGGATTTCCCAGTCGCAGGTTAAAAAGAAGATACGGATCAGAGACTCACATGTGCTGTATTGCATTATGTCCTGAGAAAACTTAGTTATGGCTTAGGGCCAGGAAGTAATTTTCCAGTCATTTTTCCAGCTGCAGACTGGAGTGCATTGAATGTAGCCTTTATACTCCTAACATCGGTCTCTGAAACAAAGAATGTGTGTGCTCTACAAAGATGTTTTGTTATAACTAGGTGGATTGTATTTACAATTGGGATTACAGTACATGGGAATCAAGATACAGAAATATAAATGAGAAAACCTCTTTCCAATGATACTAAATAAAATAACCCCTATAGGAATTGTTGTCATCATGTGGCTTACTGGAAAGCTGAACATATTAGTCTTGTAAGGGTCCCAGCATATCTGCTATTATATCATTGAGTCTATTTCGATATAGTACAAAAAGTACTATGCACAATTAGAGCCACATTAATTTTAGAATTGTTATCACACAGAAAGTGCTGACATCTCAATATTTTTTATTTCATTTCACAACATGACAAAACCCAGAAATTTCAAAAACTTCCTTAGAAGGGAAATTCTGAAATTCTGGGGAAAAAAAATCTTATTTAAAAAAAAAGCCAGAGTTTATTGGAATGTTTTATTTTGATTCATTCAAAGTATCACAATTGTTTGTGTTGATTCATCTCAACACTAAACCGCAGATCACAACTATGCATTGTCTTGAGGGAGCTGTAGTACCAAATTTCATTCACTCCCCCATTGTGAGCAGGATCTTTGGCTTGATTCCATCTCCCATAGTGCACTCAGAATCACAGGACTTCCAAGATAAATTCTACAGTTCTGTCAGAAAGGAGTTATGTGCATTGCTTTATAGGAAATGGGTAATTTCAGCAAAAGCATGAGAGAAAGGAAGTCCAGAGCTATGGCCACAGGAGACAGAAACATTAGGAAACGGTCACTGTACATTTATCTATTCATGCCAACTCCAAAAAAAACCTTTGGGGTCATTCAAACCACAAACACTTTCTAATTTGCATCTAACCACCTGTAAATGGAGTCTTTCACTAGCATTTTTATCAACATTTTTCACAAAATCTATACTCTAAAATGAAGTCCTGTCCAACTCTCTAAAAAACATCCAATACAGGAAGTCAGGTAATGGAGGATCTTACAGCCACACCGTCTGTACAGGACTTCTGACAAGAAAACTGATGAATATTTTTAACAAGAGGAGTGGGGACTTAGTTCTGACCATGCATCTTCCTCTGCTCCAGCTTGTCCCTGTACTGCCTTTGGTGCTCCTCTTTTACCGCTTCTCAGCTGGAGGCTGCTACCTATTATGTGGTGGACCTTCTGGTGGAGGGGCTGCCTGGCCCTTGCCAGTCAAAATGACACAGATAAGGCCTATGATTTAAGCTGTTACTTGTTTTGAGTAAAGCAGGTGAGGGAGAGCCTTTGATAGTAGTGGAGCTGGCAGACAGGATGGCTGGGGAGTTACATGGGGAGGCAATGAGAAGCACCTAGGAGTAGGGTTCAAAACTTCTTCCATTGGCACAGCTGCAGCTGGTAGAAAACATTTGCAGACATATTTCACTGAGGTGTGGGGGGGTGTTCATGGTGATTTGGGCTGCACTTTCAAAAGTCATGCTTTTCTAGCTTAATTTGCTCAGCAGGTTCTCCAAAATAAATAGGCTGGTTTGAATAAAAGATACATTTGCACTGAAAAAAGACTGAATGAGTTAATGTTAACACATAGTGCCATGCTGTGGGGATGTTGTACTTTCTTCTGATGAGAGCAGATACACTGTGCATGCCAATGTGATTGTCTTCACTGGAGAAAACATATAACTTGACTTTTAAAAGCTGCTAAGTATACATAATGTGGTGGGCTTTGGTGAGTATCAAAAGCTGAAAACCGTTTTATTACTTTTGGTGGACATAGATGAAGTTAGAAAAGCAACACCAGGAATCTCAGGCTACATCATTTGAATGGACAGCTCACATATCCAGGTGAAAACCCCCTCTGATCAGACCCCCAGAAGAGACTTCCCTCATCCAGATTTGAATCCAAAGCAGTCTGTAGATGCTGCCTACATTTTCTTGGTATGATTTTCAGACTTTTTTTCCCCTTCTTTTTTAGTTTCTCAAGAAACTACATATTAAACCTTGGGAATGTTTGTAGACAGCCTTAATATCTGCTACTTGTGTTGAATCAAGCATAATGAAGCAGCCTGACATTTATGTCAATAAATATGGTTGTTATTTTCTTTCAGAGAGTAAAGTTCTGGTAAGCACAGCTGTGCAGGTGATTTTCTGCATTTTGGAAGATGGCAAAATCCTAATATTTACTACAGTGCCACTGTCAGATAAAAATATTCCTTATATGGACAAGAGATCTACAAGGAATGTATACATTTAATATGTACAGTACTCACTTTGACAAATACCAGTGGCATTTGAGTATAAGTCCGCAGATCCACCAAGCTGTCCTTACAACATATTTACCGTAATTGGTAGTTGAGGTGGGGGAGAACAAGCAGAAGAATTGCTTCATTTCTCAATCTGACTTCAAAAAATAAAAACTGAACATCAGTTTGATTTAGGTCAGTTTGTGCATTTTATCAGCTAGTGATAAGGTACTCTGTGCAATCTAATTCTGTAGGCATTTTAGTAGGCTGTATGAGCCAGAAACACGATCTCCATTTGAACATATAATACCTAATGCTTGGAGGTGATAGAAATAAAATAACAGTGTAAGTGCTGTAACTTAAGAGTACTTCTTGCTTTCATAACACTGTATGTTCGTAAACATTTCTGTATCTTGTCACTACCTGTCTCCTTTGGTGTAGCCTGCATTGTTAGGTATACAGAGGCATTTCCTCTGCTTCCTCATATGATCCTATAAATACGATGTATCTTGTGGAAGATTTTTACTCATTCTGATAACTCATTATACCTGTAACAGAAAAATACTAGTAGAATCAGTATAGCCTGCTACCCCAGGGACCAATGATTCCAGAAATCCATTGGTTACTATTTTTGCATAGGGGCCTTTTCCTTTATCTCCAGTGGTTTGGATTGCCATTTCATTCCAGCACAATGAAAGGCAGCTTTTTCTTCTTTGCATCTCATGTAGCCATTTGCCATATTTTTCATCTGTGGTATTTCCACTCCTTTTTCTTTAAACCTGAACTGCTACTGAGTGCAGAAAACTGTGTTTCTGGAACCATTGTTAGCACTGTAGATAGACAGATGTTTAAAGCAATGACCTGGGATACAGGTGGTGCCACAAACTTCTTCATTAACGGGGCAAGTCTGTCTCATTTGCTCTCTCCTCCTTACATGCTGTAATGTCTTCTCTTCCCCTTGTCTGTGTTGGGTATAAGCACACGGAGGTAGAGGCTGCCTTGGACTATATGTTTGGACAAGATATAACGTGATGCAATTTTGATATTTTTGGGAACCCCTAGGAACATAATCATGTAAATAAGACTGTTTCATATGAGTAAGGATTTTATCATTTGACAATTTACTGGCAAGCCCCTGTGGGGACTGAAATGCAATTTTCCTTGTGCCATATGCATTCTGCAGAGCCACTGTGACAATTTGTTCAGGAACTGGAGCTTTTCCTCTCCACAGAAGAAATATTGAGCTAAAATGAAGGCCAGTAAATCCTTAATTACTGATACTAAACCATTTTTCATATATATACTGTGAACATGAAACATATTGCACAGAGCTTCTGTCTGGCACATTTTCATAATATGTGAAACTGGTAAATCAGAAACAGATGGAAGTGCTGAAGTGGGAGATTTGCCCTGTTCCCTAATTAACTTGATAACAATGAAGAATAGCAATATTTGGGTTTTTGTGCAAGACCATTGGGTCAGTATTCACCGAGATAGAAGAGAGAGAGCTAGGACATTGAAATTATTAACCAGGATATATATACATTACCGTATTACCCATTCATATTTATCAAGGTGCAGCTATTAAAACAGCTATCCTTATGGTTCTTATTCTTCTCCAGTATTATTTCTTGAACCATCAGATATTCTGCTGTAATGTTTTGCATAATGCGCTTTTGCTTATTAGCATGATGTCAGACATAGAGTTGAAGGAAATTACTCTTGAAAAATACTGGTTGCTGAAAAAAGTAGTTTTCTGAAACAATTTATGAATTGAGACTGAATTGGATCAGTACTTCTAGCCATTAAAAGTGGGTCTAGAATGACAGAATGGTTAAATGTCCCTTTGGATTAACTAATTCTTAACCTAGGAGAGCTGGGTTCAAAACCTTTTGTGTCTGAGAAGATTTAAAACCACACCTCCAGACTTTTCACCTGTGTAAACATGTGTGTACAAACTTATGCTTTCCTATGGTTATAGTTCTGCTTTATGGACGAGGTTAGGAACTATGGATGTGGCTGATCAGGAGTCTGCTGTCTCACGCCTTGCAGAAATGGTACAGTCCTTTGGTAGGACACAGCTGGGGACCCAAGCAACCTGGGGACAGGATTGAAAGACTGAGTATGACCAAACCTAAAAAGATTGCAACAGAAGGAACTGAAGCAACCCAGCATATATCCTATGGTTTGGTGGTTAAGGCCCTTTTCTGGGAGCTGAGAGATGTGAATTCAAACTGCCACAGGCAGGGAAGAATGTGGACCTGAGTCCCTGAAACCCTGGGCAAAGACTCTAAAAATCCCTGAGTTATTGAGCAGGATTACAGCTACTCTTCAACAGTTTTCTTAGCCTACATCTGCTCTTTTGCCTTTCTTACAAATGCCTTTCAAAAATAGGATGGTTTTTTTTTTTTAGATTGAATAAAAAACCTTTAAGTGTTCCATCCACCTTCCATTTTTGCTTTATTTGTCAAGAAAAAGAATGTTGTTAATTTACTTTTATTGCAACCAAAATGCATTATTTGCATATTTTTCTTTAAGCTGTAGATCTAAAAATCCAAATATTCTAACAGTCCCAGCATTAACAAATATGAGAGCTTGGGTTTAGAACCATTCCTCTTTCTAAGGATTTTCCTCTAAGGCAAGCTGCTGAATAAGCACACAACAAAGTAAGATTCTGCTTTTAGTGTGAGATTGTGCAATCTATAAATCAAGCTTTCCAAAAATGGGGAGAGCAGTGTGGTGAGCCCAGGCATTCCATTTTGGCTCTCCAAAGCAGAATGCAGCAGGCAGTGTTCAGTTATGGCTAGAAACCTGATATCCTATGCTAGCTGCAGGAAATACAGTCCAGGCATATTTTTCCTGAGTCATGATAATGTTGAATGCATTTGCTAGGTGAAAATGGGAAAAAAAGAGAAAAAAGAAAAAAAATCCATGTAATTGCTTTTCTTCTTTTTTTCTTTTTAGAAAAAACTTCTTAAGCTCAGGACAGATGAGAAGGGTGTTTGCTTGCTACACATCTTTTCTCTCTGTCATCCCTGCAGATGAAATTATGAAATCTCTTAAAAGTGAAGGCTGACCCTTTTTTTTGGAATTGACATTAGAACAATTATATTTCAAGCATTTGCAATATGTAGTCTATGGAGCAATTGCTGATGATCTCTGCTTGGCATCATACGTTTCTGAGTTCTCCTCCCTATTTCTCACTGTTAAATCAAACTTGCAAAAACTTAAAAGCTCATCTGCTGTTCTGCTAATATTACTTTTCAAGGAAGCTACTGAAGTAGTCAGAAAAATGTCTGCAATAAGGAAGGGAAGTGTCCACCAGGCAACCTTTGTGTGAGGATGTGATGAATTCTAGGAAAAGGTTTAAAATGTTGATTATTCTGGCTACTGCATTACCCTGTCTGAGACTGCACTACTGTTGCATCTTTGAGAGGAAGCAGAATCTCCCCCAGCATTGACCTTGCTTCCTTCTAGAGTTATGCCCATTGCACTAGAGCAAGAACTGGATAGAGGAGGGGCAGAGGGCTAGGAGCTCTTCTTTGTGTAGTTGCTGTTGAGATGTCAAGCCACATGAAAACTGCTACAACTTTTGGTCTTGTTTGTGAGATTTTCATGGCTATGCTAATGAATGTAAACGACTACTTTTTTTTCATCAGTAACTTCCTGAATCATTCGTTTCTCTGTCTTCATTTATGTTATATGATAAAACTTTTGGGGAAGATATTAAAAGTTCAAGGGTCAAGTATTCAAGTTAGGAAAAGTCATGCTTACGATTCTTTGCGTCATTAACTGCATGATGATGTACCAATTTTCCCTGTACCTATGATGCATTGGTGGGAAAGTAAATGATATGCCACATTTTTATAATAATTTCTTAATTATTAATTTTTGCCATGCTTTAGTTGTAATCTCAGTCATTGTGTTTCACTTGTTGAATGTATTTGAAATACATTTTCAGATATATTGTTGAGATCTCTTTTTCTCCTGTCCTTTTGGGAAGAAGACATCTGCAAAGTTCTGAGCTAAGAACTTCTGAGTTCTTGTCAGAGCTTTTTTTTTTTGTTTGTTTTTTTTTACCAGAAGATATGCCTGTTTCCCACTCAGTCTTAAAAGAGGACAGCAGTTTTTCCATAATTTCCTTCACAGTTTAACAGGATCAATTAACATTTGAAAATATAAACTGTGTAGGAGAGAAAAGTATTATTATTTGGAAGTATTTTAAACATTATTGCTCAGAAGCGGTAATTAGCAAATGATGCATCCAGACCTGTACTAAACTGTTTCTGAACAAATCTCTAAAAGACATAGAATTCTGATTGTCTTCCAAGATTTTATGATTTGCAGACAGATCTGTACAACATAAGAATATTATTTTAAAGTTAGAATAACTTAACCTCTTCATAAACACTTTACTTTGTTTGACATATTCTAGACAGATTTGAATAGTCTAGGACTTTTTTCCCAAAGAATTAAGTGAAATATCCTAAGCTGAAGCAGGGAATGGTGTTAGAATCCTTGCTGGAAAACAGTCATCTATTATTGTGTTTCAGTTACCATTTCCTTCAGGATCATACTTTAAATCACTGAGAATCTTACTAGTATATACTTTGGTATATTCAGGAGTGAAATTCTAATGTGCAAAAAATATTAAAACACCCTACCTTCTGATTTCTCAACTATTGCTTCTTTGTGAGAAATCCAGACCATTTTTAGTGTATGACTAACTTAATTATATTGTATTGCCCTATTATTCAGTGCAGATTTATATTCCTTTAATGGTCTTCCAGAGGCCATGGGCAACACTTGCCGATATTTACATTGTGTGGTGGTCACATCTGTTCAAGGAGGCCCTTCAGCTACCATACTTACGTTATGGCAAGAGTAAGAATGACATTCAAACCATTGTGCAAAAACTCAGATATGGTATAACAGAAAAATATTCAATAAGCAAATGGAATGCACAGAGTTATATATACATGGATTTGACATGCTAGTTCCCCCACCCCACCCCCCCGCCCCTTCATTTTCTGAAGCTGTTGGATCAGGATAAATTTAAAATAACATGAAGTAAGTCTTTAAGAGTTTGGAGGTTTGGCAATGTTAAGTCCTGAAAATTTAGTCTGATGAGAAACCAGCTGTGGTCAGCCCTCACCAAAATTGCTTTTCCCTGAACTACTCATTTAAAATGCCAGCTGGCCAGCAGCCAGCCTAAATGCAATGCATTGTGTATTGACACTGTGTAGCTGATATGGAGCTCAACATGATTTTCAAGGCAAACCTGGGAAACTTTCCAAATTATATCCTGACCACCACTGAAAAGATCAGACTACAGAAATGGAAATAGCTCCACAGTATAGCATAACTTTTACTTGATTGTGTAAATATTAAGAGATGTTTCAAATAATGCCCAGAGACAATTTTCCTTCATTTAAGCCCCGGGTAGGTCTCTGAGCTAAAAATCATCTTTAGTCGCTTTACACCTGGCTTGAGAGGGAAATACCTGTACAGAAATATTTGTTTTAGTGTCTGACAAGGAAGCCCACCCCTTCTGTGATAAAGGACGTCTGGAAGATTCCAGGCCGAAGCATGGTGACCCTCAACCTTTGCTCCACAGCTAGCAGCTGTTCATGATGCTGCATGACACAGAGTGGATATACCTACTATAGTAGCCTCTGAGGCCATGTAGTAATGACCAATATGAAGAACTGAGAAGGACCCAGGACTGAATTTCTAGGTCTAAGTGTGTGCAAGACTGCACTGGTTTCCTAGATAGGGCCCTAGTCCACCAGCTGGATGAGAGCTTCCATGCCTTTTGGCTGGGCTGAGTCAAGAAATGGAGTTGTACCATGGCGCACACACACCCCATGGGGTAGGTACCATCCCTCTTTGCCACCATGGGTTACGGTGCAAGATAAACATGGCCACAGCGGTTCAGCATCTGCTACTCTCTCACCGATGTGACCCACTTCAGTGGAAACAGTCACAGTTATCTTCAGGGTAGACAGATCATGTTGAGAAAAACTTATCTGAAGAAGAATTAAATCCAATGAGCAGTACTAGATATACTGTTAGTTCTAAGTATATTTTATGGGAAGTGTTTACAAATAGTCTCTTACAGCAATTCTCTCTACACATGATGGAGCATTAAAGATTTTCTCTGGGTTCTGTATTATTGGTATTCCCTAAAGGTTTAACAAGTTTGCATGAATCTTTCTTTGTCTGGAATGATAGTTGTTTTTTTCCCAGAATAATGAAGCTGTTTCACAATCACTGGCAGACATGAGGCCAGTAAGATAACATTTCCTACATACTCCGCATTCCAGCATCTTGCATGGGAGCTTTTAGATATGGTTTCTTAAATGCAGTTGGAGGCTTGAATTAAAATGTCCCTGAATGTGCCTCCATATCTCAGACAGTCCACTTTTTGGAATACAGACTAATAATGACTGATGTGTTGACAGAGTGTGACTATACAAATCCATTAACAAAAGTCAACACCTGTTCAATAGAAAGTGGGAAACCCTTGTACACAGCTGCAGTAGTAAAAACAAAACAAAATAAAACAAAAAAACCTCTTTATTTTCCAAAAGAAAGTGAGCATTTCTTTTTCACTTGCTCCTGCTTGCTCTAACATGAACCTTCTCACGGAATAGAGGGAGAATTTCATATCCAAACTATCTCTCTTATGCTGTCATTCATCCATTAATCTGGCAATTAATTTTTTTCAAACAAGAAGTACTTTTTTGACTTTGAAGGAACAATTGCCTCATTATCCATGAATGAACAAGGGAGGCTAGTGTTTTTTTCTTAGTGCAGTAGGGTAGCACTCAGTGAGGTATAAGGTATTTCCTATTAACCATAAGGTTCTGCATCTCCAAGAGCCTATACACTGGCAACAGGATCCAGGGAAACAATTTTTATTTCCTCTAGAGTGCACTACAGCAAAATTCTCTTTGTTCCATTTGTGCCCAGATAATGACTCTTTGGACCCATTCCTTCAATGGGGGTGATAGTGGTATATTTTTTTAGCATGGGGATTTGGTTTGGTAAGGTAGTTAGCCTTTTTGCTGTATTTTTTTTCCTTTTTTTTTATGGTGATATGTGTTTATCTTAGAGAGAGCAAGGTCAAAAAAGCATGCTTTGCTGTGGTCAGCCATAAGTCCTGAGGAAGTTCATTCCATGGTCTGTGCACTATTCCCAAGAGAGCTGTCCCCTGCATAGAGGGAGGTGTAACCCTCTGGTCCAAAATTCCTTTCTGCTTAAGCAGTAATGCTAGCTGCAGTTTTTACCCCAGAGTCTTAGCTGACCTTTTGGATTTGCTGGACTTGAGCCACTAAGTGCCTTAAAGGTTTTACCATTGCCCAGATTGTCTGTGGGAAGCTGATGTCAAGAGCTGAGGCAAGCTTGATGCAACCCTGCTAGCCTGTGCTGCTGAGGAAAAAACTCTCCACCAACTGCAGTCCTTTGCAATGTATTTTTAGTGGCTGTGGTTTTAATAGGTAGGGGAATTCCAGCAAAACACAATAAAACAGTTTTACTAAGCTACTAAAAAATAGGTTCATTCAGTTTTTCTTAAGGCTCAAAAACTGATGAATTCTGTAATCATTTTGAGTAACAAAGTAGGGCAGGGATATTGCAGGGCACTTCTTTGCAGAAGCACTAAGGCTAGAGTATGTTGGAATGAATCAATGGTGTGCCAGGTTGGGCTAGAAACTGGGGCAACCTAGGGAAAACTGATGACCTTGAATGGCTGGTGGCCTCCAAACTCCAGGTGAGGTAATTCAGGACACTCAAGGTTTTTCTGAGGGTAGTATGGGGAAGAGAAAGGCTCTTTTTGCAACAGTGACACTTCCATGGAAATTGAGAGGCCTGGGTTTCCTGGCCATTTTCTTCCACTAGAAGACAGTTGACGCTGAGATTTCCAGAAGAAGCCCACAGCCACGTGGGCAAAGGTCAAATTGCTTGCCACTATGCAGCCAAGAATAAAAGAGTGGTGGAGTCAAAAAGTGCACAAGCGAGAATGAACCTGCTTCTGTAACCTGATGAGGAGGCCGCTTCCTGCTAAAAGCAGAAGTCCTGCGTTTGGGTTGCTCTTTGGTTAGCTTCAAGCCTAAATGCTTCTGAGCATGAGCAGGAGCCCAAGCTGTGGCAGCTCCTTGGCTCAAAGTGGAGACAGTGGTTGAATTTTAGATGTCTCCAGGACTTGTGTTACTTAACACAGGTTATCTAAAACTTTCAAGAGAAACAGTGAACTGAGTTTAATCTCCCACTATCAAAAATTGAAAGTCCTGCTCTCAGCTTCATGATCCTGCCACTTCCTTTGCCCTAACTCTGGCTCTGGTCAGACCCTCCTGTGAATGAAGACAGCTCACCAGCATCCTCTCTTCATAGACCATAATCCACGCTGAGTAATTTTCTCCTGGGCTAATGAACTGGATTGGTTTATGGAAGTGAGCTCCAAAGCTGGTACAAAGGATAAGATGGGGCCATGTAGCTGAGAGCATGAGAGAGGAAGAGAAGAGAGAGAGAGAATTTGGAGGGAAGATAGATTTACCTGTTTCAGAGCCATTAGATACGCTACGCAGCTAAGGAAACCACAACCTAAGACACAGTCTGTTACTTGAACATTTTAAGCAGGCATGAATCAGCACTGCAGTCAAAAGAAGAAGCCATGTCTTTCCCCTGCCTTCCAGTCTGGCCTCTCCAATTCCCCTTCCCTTGTGCTGGTGGTTTACATGTGCCTGCAAAACAAACTGCAGAAAACTGCTCAACTGAAAACTGGCTAGACAGAAAAAGGTTATTTTCCAGCTAGTTATCAGAGATAGATAGTAACTAAGGAACAGTAATCATATACACAAAAGATATACTCCCACTAGGGGAAGAATCAGCCACAGAAACAGTGCCTTAGCACGCTACCTGAAAAGTGAATGGTGAACACCGTACATTCGGAAGCAAACAAGCTCTCACCAGTGTGAAGCCAATTCATCTTAATACAGCTTTCTTTTTCCCACTGAATACCAGACCAAGGAAGGATTAAGGATGCTCTGTGCATACCGGGTAGCTGTAGTTTTCCCTCCAAATGGAAAACAAGGTGGGGAGACTGTTGCTTGCTTTGGTATAGTTGCTGCATTTATTTCCTTTGGGCTGCTTCCAAATGGAGAGCAATATGGCAACTGCTTTTTGACTTTTCCCACATCTTCCTTTCAGGAGGTTGTGCGTAATGCTTTTCTCCCAGAGTCCATGAGTACTTCTGTTTCTTAGAGACATAAAGTCTCTGTCCTCCTTTCTTTACTGCTGATAACAGCACACAAAACACCTTTCAGCTCTTTCCTGTTTCTTTTGGTTTGTATATAACTTGCTTTGTCTTTTTCCATTCACTCAACATAAGTGAGTGGGCTCTGTTTCCTCTGGGAACAGAGACTTGCTATACTGGTACAACAGGTGTAGCCCAGCAGGCTCACTCTGACACAGACACATTTTCTCTAAGGTTGTTGGCACCACTGGGGGCTCTGGCAACCCACCCCTGTTACACGTTCCAGCTCTTGCTGCCAATTTCCAGCTGTCCTGTGCGCAGAATCACTATTCTCCCTAGCTGCAGGGTGCTAGAGTGGACACAATCTGGCCTTGGGCATGTTTTGGAGGGAATTCCTTGGCTACTGCAGTTGCTCTATTTACTGTCTGCTACATACTGCATGAGGGCAACTGACATTTAAGCCCCTCCAAGAATCTTGAATCTAAACCCCTGCAAGTCTCAGGTTTACTGGGCAGATGTCGCTTATTTACTGGGTTTTTATCTTTCAAGTTGGAAGGGCCTTTAAAACAGGGAATCTCCTTTTGAGTTCTCATGTGAATGCTACTGTGAATGCTCATGTGAATGTAGTTTCACAAAGCACTCATGAGATAGGCACAGCTGCTAATCTTGGTAGTATTTGACTGCCCGGGCTCGGAATCATGCTGAAAAAGCTTGTAAACTTTCAGGGCTTCTAAATTTGAGCTGAGCCTCCATTTCTGAACCATCTTGTAACTTAAACACTGATCCTTTGCCAAAAGCTATACTCTGTATCTAAGCCTAAATCCGAACACATTCCACATCACCTTCCTGTAAGTTGAATTAAAGCAAAATGTCTTTCATTTCTGCTTGGTATTAAACCTTATTAATTCATTAAAATGTGAACACAAACATTTAGAATTGTCTTCTATTATTTACTTAACTGCTTTTGAAAGTTCACATCATGAAATGAATAACAACATTTGGATTATATCTCTCTGTTTCGGTTTGCAGATCATCTGCAAAGAGCCTGCAATTTTCTCTTGTTTGTTGTTCAAAAACTACATGCCAATTTCACCAAAAAGAATTCATGTTTGCAAACACCAAGTTGCAACCATTCAGTCAAATTTGGAGTTGATTTGACTGGACATAGAGGTCACATTATGCTTTTCTTCCTCTCGCTGGATAGGCATAACATCTTGAATCAGGTTTCTTGTGTGCATACTACCAATTCCACATGTACAATCTGCCTTCCATGAATATTAAACTGCATTTGTTTGAAATTTGGTCTTCTGACAGGCATTTCTGCCGGTGACCTCATTTGCTAGAATTCTGGGATGCTGAACATACTGCTACAGAACAAGCCACCAACACTGGGGGGATCTTTTATTTTGAGTTATTTATCCAGATACAGTTCTTAGGGATCAGAAAACCACTATCTGGAAAGTGGTTCCATTACCTCATTTAGAAGAGCTGAGAATTCACTGAAGCTTGACTTCTGTATAATTGAAATTATCTTGCCACAAAGGAGCCTGCATAGGTCATTAAAAAGAGACTCGCACTAGGTTCTTTCAAATATTTTAGCCTTTTTGTCTTCAGGTGGTCTTTAATGAAAGAGCAAGAGAAATGGAAAAGAAGACGATCTTTTCCTCAAAAGTATGTGCTGTAAACACATCAACATTTCTTTTGCCTGCACAGGGAAAGGATCTTTATGTGCAGTTGCTGCCACAAAACTGGAGATTCTAGAACATTCAAAGTAGCCTTTTTCATTAAATATTAAATATTTTTAACTCATCAAATGTAACTTCTGTTTTTGCTATACTTATTTTTTTTATGATGTCAGATGTGGTAACCAATCAAGTAAAGCATGACTGGTAGGGGAGCAATGCCTCATTTGTTCTTTTGCAATACAGCACAGAACAGTAATTAGAAGAGAGGCAAAAAGTAATCCAATATATCCAACCTACTGGTGTAAGCAGCATAATGAGAAGGCCAATGTGCCAGAGTTCCTCCGCCTTTTGATCTTTCAATTACTACAATATGGTCTTGCACTTTGCAGCTTGTTACCAGGATAAACACTATTTACACCTCGGCTAGATGTTCACATAGCATAGGAAGACAGAGTAGAGCCTACTGTTCCACTTGCTTGTTCAAGGAAGCCAAAACTCATGAGATAGGCGTTTCCAGGACTCTGGCAAATAGTGGCTGTGGGTTACAAACCTTGTGAAAATTGCAAGTGGAAAGATATAATGCTCATCCTTTAAGATGGTGTGAAGGAACAACTTACAAAATTGTCACAGAACAAGATAGCAGAAACCACTGTGCTCTCCACCCAAAGGCAGGAACATATAGTCCAAAGCAAAGACATCTCCAAGGATGTTGACTGTTGTTTAATGATGATTCATGTGTCTGTGAAAAGGAAGGAGAGAAAGCCAAGCAGTAGACATGCCAGACAGAAAAGACAGTAACATTGTGCATATAAAATATGGTCTGGGAACATCACCTAGGGAAAGATAAAAAGAGCTTTCGGAAAAAGTACTGACTGGCCAAGGACCTTGGCACAGTGAGGAAATAAAGGGTGTCTTGCTGTTTGTCTTCTGCTATCTTCAGGGAAGCTGAGCTTTATGCATTTCTTGTAAATAAATAGAATTCTGTCACAGATATGGGATCCTTAAATTCTCATCCTAATCTAATCAAACCTGCAGGGCCCATATTTTTAACCAACCTTGCAGGTCTAGGGGTTAACAGCATTATTACCCTCTAGGTTAATAATCTTGTAGCCATGAGCCACCTTTTCTTTCCCACATGAAAAGACAATTTAAAACAAGAAAAATGCAGGTTCATTTCTGAATAGTATTAGAAAGCAATATTTTGGCATCTGCCTACGAGCAGTGACTGTTGACAGTACATTATAAAGACAGAGTGCAGTTATTTCTGCCTCACTGTGTATGTGGTTGCTCTGTCTGCCATGCATGGTCTAAACTTTCTGAACTTTGCTGGTTCTCTCTGACACCCTAGGCATGGGGTATAAAAGGCCCTTTTAGCGTGAGTGAGAATCAGGCCAAGGACAGAATAAAACAGTTTTCCTGTGTCTGTCATCTCTCCTTGCTTCATGGGGCCCCTTTCAGCCCTCACTTCCCTGTCCTGTTTCCCTGCACCTACAGTGCCCCTTTCTGGGCAGCAGCTATGGGGGCAGAATTAGGGGTGCTGGCAAATTTATGCTCAACTGGTTTCTCCCTCAGAGTGAGGTAGAGAGGAGGAGCAGAGGTGCCTTCAAGTGCCCAACCTTTCCATGCCTCTGTTTAAGCCTTTGTACGTTGACATTTTCATCTCTAAGTGCTTGCTTGAATTTATCACAATTAATGCAGTAGTATTTAAAAAAGCTAGACCTTTAAAGCTGAATGAATTCAACAGAAATACTCAGGAAAGTGAAGTCATGATGGGAGAATATTGTTGGGCCTTTAAAGACTGCAGTGGCTCACTTACAGCTGGGACACCATGCTCAATTCTGGGACAGAAAGGACATGACAGAAGAGTTTAAAGGAGGAAAGATTTAGAGGCAGCACATACGAATGATTAGGTCTGGCAGAAATTCTCATGAAGAGACACTGGAAAAGCTGAAGTTGTTTTATCATGGAGAAAAAATGAGCAAGAGTAACATGAAATTATAGAAAGCAATGAAAAAGTTAGATATGTTATTCCCATTTTCGTGGATGGGATGGTAAGACCTGAATGATATTTGGCACTTGCAGCTTATTATTATTGTTATCAATTCCAAGCAGCTTGTGTAGCAGCTTTTCTGATATTGGATCTCAAAATGCTTCCTAGAGAATGTATTTTTTCAGGTTAATAAACACGGGATATGTGTTAGGCACATCAAAAAGCATACAAATAGTACCTCCAAAATACCTGAAAAAGTAATAATTTTGTGCTTCTACTATAAATAGTCTCAGTATAGAAAGAAGGAGTAACTTTTGTGGAGTGACTAATAATATTCAGATTTCCAGCCTGAGTCACAATCAATTGCCAAAATTTTAGAAAATGCTAAGCACTTACTTTCTGAAAATAACATACCTTCAATCTGACATGTGGAAATAGTGGTTACCTTACAAAAAATTAGACCAGAGCTTTTTACTGAAAGAAATTTATAAAACTTTTAGAAGGTGTCTATTCTTAAGAGAGGGCAAACATATGGATAACATAAGAACCAGTCTGAACTTGAAACTTGAAACCAAGCTTCAAACTGGTTGAAAATGTTTATTTAACTCAGGGAAAAAAAAAAAAAGCCTTGCCTGCATCTGCAATTTCTAGTCTCTATAGGCAACAGACATATTCAAAATAACACAGAGAAGAAATGACATCACAGAATTTCTGATACAAACAAGAACCATGGACATTCCTCAAGAAACATGTGCTCTTCTGAAATATAATGTGTGATTCATCAGTCAGTACATGCTAACCTAAATGGTACCTCTGCACACTGTAGCTATAATCCTCAGTAAAAGTTAAAAAGTTATCTGGTGATCAGTAGAGTTTGCAACACAGTTCAGTGACATTTATTTTATGAAGTTTTATGATGAAGCTTTACGTTTTCAGGTCTTGCTATTGGAGCTATTTTTTAAAGCACATTTTTCGTTTTGCTTGGATCATTCTAAATTAAATGAGAAAGGAATCAGAAGAGTGGCTAATATCTTCATTCTAGAAGAGAAACTAAAATGCTGAACTACTTTATTATTTCTCACCACCAGAATTTTAAAGATATAGTTGAACTCGGTGCTAAGTTAGTTCTTCCTCTCAGTTTTCGAGACTGGACACCGGTCCCTATGCACTCAGTTGAAATTGGCAAGTGAAGAAATCTGTAACTGCTTAGCCAGCACCTTCACCCTTGAAATGTGAAGCTTTGCATCACGTGGCCCCGGGTCAGACGTTCTAAGCTTTCTTCAGTCAACATTTGGTCAGCTGTGTTTTACAGATTCATCCCCATTTCTATGCTTCGTGATGATGTGCCAGTTGGGCAGGCTTGTCTGCACAGCTGGGGTGGATCACCAGGAGCATCACTTGCTCACCATAGCTCCTTGCCTTTGTGTTAGTATGATCTGGCAAGCAGACAATTTGTCAGGAGGGACTGCCAACTCAGGCACAGTTTTTTTATAGGAGCGCATGTGCATTAAGAAGTGGGCCACGTGGACTACCAGGATAACAAAAGCTGTACAGAGCTGTCAGCATACGGCAGTATTTTGCATGGCACAATTTACCTGCTGTTGGAAACAGATGAGTGTCCACTTTGCCTCTTGCCACACCTCAAAAGTGAACATGTATCTTTGGTCATTATTGACCTGGTCTGAAACAAAGGAGCATCTTCCATGTTGGGCTTGTATTGATTTGTTTACTGACTTTCAGGTGTGTATTGATATTAATCCATTTTGCCTATTTGGTAGTTGGTATTTACCTAAGTCTCCCCTTTTGACTACTTAGAATAAAAAGATTTCTGGTTACATTATTGAATGGAAGATTTTAGTTGACTGTCTTTACTGTTTTTATTTTGTATGTCTTTGCACACAACAATGTAGGTTATAGTCTGATATGATCTTATTTACAGTGGCATTAATCAAGGATGTGTCTATTCAAGTCAATGGCATTATAAGAGGATTAGGCTGGGGAAGGTGAGATAAGAAACAGGCGATGGCAGCCCTGTGTTATTCAGAGCTGTTTTTCTGCCACGAATGAGTATTTAAAGAGCTACAGGAGCGGGAGTGATTCCAGGCTTTTAGAAATTCCCGTGAATGGAGTGCAATAAATACACAGGAAATGTGTCTGTAGAAGTCCAGAGACAAAAGGTTTATATTCCATTTTTGTGGCCATTACTAGGATACCAAGTGGGATAAAAATGACTGTCTTGGGCCTGATTCTGATCTCCCCGGTTATCAACTGAGAGAGCTGTTTGGCTGTGAACCTGCTGTGAGATTAGAATGAGGTTGTTTGTGCACTGATTTCCTAAAATATGTGATTAGTCATAATCATGCTTCTAAACACTACAACCCTTCTTCTAAGCACTTTTTTAACTTGAAGGAGATTCTCAGCCCACCTAAAATTTAGGGAATTTTCAGTATTTCCATTTACAGATAATTGGTTGCAGGTCAGAGGGAGAATAGTATCTTACTGCCATTCATTGCCATGTACAGAAAGAGGGACCAGAGGAGGTGACTCCAAAGTCTTAATACCTAGCCCATGAGCCCTTTATCTTAATAAAGGCTAATAAAGTGAACATTCTTCTGAATTAATATGTTGTGAGAATGAAGGAGCCTTTCACTTGTGCACAATATTCACTTGTGCAACCTTTTTGACACATTCTGACATTTCACAGAATTGTTTTGGAGTCAACATTAAGCCCAGTGGAAGACAACTGAGAGTCCAATTCTGCCTAAATGCTGAAGACCTTCTACCCTGTGTTCACAGGGAGAGTTGAGGACAGGCCATGTCATGCTGTTGTACAGTGTTGTGCACATGCAAATGAATGAAAGCAGCATTTTTCAAAGGTTAATTTCATGATTTAACCTGAGACCCCAATGTTTTCTATATGCCAAGCTGAATGAAGTTAGGCAGCTTCATATTGATGCTAAATGCCAAAACCTCATGTACACAAGGCCAAATGTGGTGCCCAAGGAAATATAGTAACTCATAGCTATGTATACTATTCGTTCTGTTGTACAAGACTCATTTGTTAAACAGTGCCTTGACTGTACTGTTTGCTGCAGTGCCATTACAACACTGGTATACTGATATCTATCATATCATTGGTAAAAAAGGCAGGATAGACAAAAAGGAATACAAGGACAAAACACTTTCTGGGGACTAAGCATCTGTAGAGAAGCCAAAGCATCAACCTTCGACTGCAGTCATTAACAACAGTTCTAAGTGTGCTGTTCTGCTAATATCAAGTGTTTTTTATCTGGGCAGAAATACATATATTTCAGCACTTATGGTGATGTCTACCTAGAGGGAAGCTTTTTCTGATAGACTAATCTGACAATCTTCTCCGGTCCTGACCTGAAAGGACTGCAGTTTCTAATGCTGATCTAGGCCATTCCCTTTCTGCATCTATGCAGATTGGGCTCGCTCTGCTTCAGCACCTTTTTATTCCAACCTTTGTGACAGGGTTGTTGTTCTTCTCGGGTGAAATAACGTGAATGTCCATTACCTGGGGAATTCAGACTATCACAGGAGAAAAAAAAAAGGAAAGGGGTAGGGGTAGGAGGTTCATGCCTTACGTCTGGCCAGCTGAATGCATCGATGTTCCAAAAATATCTTGGGAATGAAAGAGATGCTTTGACAGGCTTCCACAACCAAAAATGTGGATGTCATTTTCTCAGTGCCACAAAATATTCTTGATTCCCACAGTCTGTAGTGGGGGGAAACCAGACTGCCTCTGGCTTTAATTGATACATTTTGTATTTGCTCTTGGTTATTTTTCTGCTAATATTCTTTAGCTTTCATCAATTTCTAATTGATTTCTGGTATGGTAAGCAATGTGTGTGCAGTTGTGAATTTAAGGGACTTTAAATTCAAATGCTATCATTTGATGGTCACAGTCATGTATAAATAATACATGCAGTGTTAGTATGCCTTTTTCCAAGTGACTTCATCCTTCATTAGTGTTCCCAAGAAGGAGAGGAGGAATACGTTTTAAAGCATGAGGAAATACCAGACAGTTGGAGGGAATGCATGTTGATCAGACTGCAGTACTGTGACATGGTTCCTAATGAGCAGAAATCAACATCCATTGCTTCAGCTTGCCAGATCAGTCCCCATTCTCTTGCTTGCTCTCTAATCACTCCTTCAAAAGCATTTTTAAACTCCAGGCTGCTGGAGACTCACAGCCTCCACATGACCACAAAAACATATATGCAAGCACATACACATAAAGAGCAGTGAAATGATAACTGTTCCACTCTATCATTTAATGCTTGTAATTTAGAAGAGATCATTCATGTTGGTTTCGCTTTGACAGAAGAGCAGAGGATTTTTTTAAAACATATTTTTCTAGTTCAGAAGGTTAAGAACAATCTGGTGCCTGCAATGAAAAAAAAAGAAAGAAAGAAAAGAACAAGAATGAAAGGAAAAGAAAAAAAGAAAAACTCCATCCATGTCTGGATTTCACAGGGAGGGTTCCAGCAGTCTTATTCCTCTCTCATTCCCTTCCTCCCTTCTTCCCTCTCCCTCACTTCTTTGTGTGCTAAAGTTACAATCCAAGGACTTGGAGAGATTTCAAAGGAGCGTCACTAATGAAGACCACATGTGCGCTATTCCTCTTATTTAGTTCAGAACAAAGCTGAACTGTTAGAGCTTTCTCTCTAAAGGGGAAAAAACAGATCTCCCCCCAACCCCGATTACCCACCCACAGTTTATGAATGAGGCTTATGCAGGTAACTACTACTTGGTATCAGAACAATTTGAAGAGGAAATAAATCATCTTTCCAATAGACCGCTGTAAAGCAGAATGCGTGCGTTTCGTTTGCCAAATGTCAGTGGCAACACCGAAACACCCACCCATTTTACAATACTGCAGCCTTTGGCCTTCACTCATGCACAGCAGCAGCACATTTGCTGTAGGATTTTTTTGTTTGTTTTTGGGATGCCTCCTCCACATTGTCTCTGAAGCTGCATTAACTCATACAAGGAGCATTAAGTCTTGTACAAGGAGCTGGGCCAAAGCAGGGCCAGGTTACTGAGCAATGCAGGACCTAGGAGAGTACTGCAAGCCAAGACTGAACCTCGTCATTTCCCATCTCTGTTTGGAATTAACTGTACTTAAGAAAAGACTTTCACCAAATAACGGATAGCGGCTCTTCACAGAGGTAGTTTTCTCAGGCAAAAAAAAGAAATAGTCCTCTGAATTTGCACTTTCTTGTCTATTTGGTACTCGCTCTCCCATGGCGATCTGCTGTTGCACATCGGTAGCTGTCCAGCCTGAGGGCTGTGGTTCAGACATCACCTCCAGGGAGGTGTCCTGGCCCTTACCACCCGCCTGCCCTCTTCCCGAGGTCTCCATTTGGCAAGCTTGCTATCTTAGCTGCAGTGATGCTCGCCGTGGTTTGTTTTAGCAGGTGGGGGTCTGGCATAACAGACCTTGATGGGCTGTATGATTTGGTGGGGGCGTGTGAGAGGTAGGAGGCACGGAGGCAGAGGGTTCCCTCGGGGCAAGCCATGCTGGCGGCCCCTGTGGATTAAGCCCGCTGCTCTCTCAGGCAGCTGAGCACTGCCATGAAAGGCTCATTCACTCCAAAACAAATAAATATGAAGAACATCAAAGCCAGTGCACAGTTGTGGATGCTGCTATGGCTGTGCCTGTTTTCTGACAGGAAGCCCTTCCCGTAGAACTGCCTTTCAGATCCATTTCTGGTTTCCAGCAGTAGAGGGTTTTGTTTCTATAACAAATAGATGTACATGAAACTGCTGGTATTGAAACAAAATGGGAAGAGGGAAGTGAAATCTATGGTAAGGTAGCTGTAGAGGAAGAGAAGTGACCAGTGTGGGTTAGTTCTTGAGAAAAAGAAATGGTGGAAGCATTTGAAAGGTCATAGGACTTTTTACAGAATGGATTTTAAGTAAAGGATTAAACCAGAGTATATATATGGAAGAAGACAGTCTGAGGAAGGTTGTTTGTTCATAAGCGATCTGGGGTTAACAAAGCATTCCAAGGTTTTATGAAAACAGTTTTAAACAAATAAACATTACCCTGCAGTATTTACAAGCTAAGCACTTCAACATTATCTCCGTGCATGAGAACCTGAGAGGAAAATTGATTGAATCCCATGATAAACTGTTTTGTTTAATTGTCTAACCTCATGGCAGTGGAGAAAAGCAAATACGATAAACAATGAAAAAATATCAAATTCTAAATTTCCAGTGCATTTCATCACCCCAAATGCAGTTTAGTAATCAAATTGGAGCATCTAAAATATTTTTGTCCTGCACGTTTCTCTAAAAAGTGGTGTGTGGACTTCTTTTTTCAATAATATCAAAATGCGTGAGGTTTCTTTTTTCAACGTAAGGTGACACTATCTATTTAGAACAAGGAATTGCCATAGTCTTTGGGCAGTGCTTTGAAGCGTCTCCACGTTGCCGTCTGCTCACCAAATAAGGCATTCTAAACATTTCTATTACTCTGGATTCTTCTTTTCCCCATCAGTTTTTTGCTGAGTATTTTGTCTGCCTTCCAAACACATCGTGAGGTCTTAAGATTTAAACCAGCTGTGATTTCATTCAGTGCTGATAAAATTAGATTGAGTAAAACAGGGCCGTGCTCCTGTGAAAAGGAGAAGACAGCTTTGGACTCTGCTCGTGAACAGGAAAACAACAGGGAGCTTCTCCGGAGTCCTTTCTACATGACCGAAAAGAGATCGTCCAACCTTCACGGCCACTTCATTGTGGGATATAGAAGTGCTGCCTTACAGCCAGCCTTTAGGGGTGGACACCAAGGTGTTCAGGCCTCCTCGCTTATTTTGCTTACTCACTCTTTGAATATAGCTGGGCTGTTTTGGATGTTCTTATACTGTTTCTCCAATCTGCTCAGCGTCCAGAAAAAGGAGCAAATAATCAGGGTGTGGAAACTAGGCCCTGGGCCATCCCAGTCTGCATAGCATATCCAGCGGTTGCTGAGCGTAAAGTTTGTTGCCCTGATTTCCTCTGACCCTGAAGGGATCTGGTTTCTCATAGTATTCCATGGTTTCATTTTTTAGTGGTGACTGGCTTTCTGGAGAAGTTTGTATTTATAGAAGGCAGAGAGAAAATAAGGGGTTTAAGGTGATGAAAAAAAATCGTTTTACCTGGTTCCAAACTGCATCTTTGAGTATTTTCCTTGCATAGCAGATGTGGCCCTCCCTGCTAAATTCCCCCAAGTTTTCAAGGCTGCCCCAACTCACCTGGTTTCTACAGCCAGCTGAGGCTCTGGAAATGTCACTTCTGTGATGCCAACGCCAGGCACTGCAGTGTTGGCTGCCAAATGATGCAGACACCATTCCCAAAAGCATAATCCCAACATGGGTTACTGCATGTGCGACACCTCCTCCAGGCCATTTTATATAGTGGAACGAACAAGACACTGACTGACTTGACAGTTTGCTGGATCATTGTCAAAATTAACCTTCTCTCTGATGAATGATGTAGACAAATCAGCAGTGATGCGTTGGAGGTTGACATTCTCTCTCCTGTCACGTATGTCACTGGCATTTCTCTGCACAGGCACAGATGCCACTGCAATGCATGTATGTAAATGCATTTCCCACATCCACAATAGTTTTAAACATAGATACACATGTCGTAGTAGGCAGGTTTGTTTGAAATCATCTATCTTTTTATGAAGGGGGAAAGCTAGTTGTATAAAACACAGAAGCAGAACAGTATCCTTTCATCTTTCTCCTGCAACAGTGTTGTGCAAGAGCTGTGAAGTGAGAAAGCATTTTACATCTTTAGAGGAAAAATCCTCACAGCAGTATCAGTCATGGAAGCAGCCTGGTTGATTCATACAGCGGCAAGGTTTCCTTTAAGTGAAGATTAGCTGAAGCTACAGTATCTGTTTTATAGCATCATAACCCATTCTTCAGGAAATTCTCCCTATCTCTTGCTTCATAAACTGTCAATAGCATTCCTCTATCTCTTTAAAACTACAGTACTGACTCAGTCTGTTTGGAGACAGAAAGCTATTTTGACTTACAGGTTCAATTCCTGTTGACTCAAAAGGGAGGAAGAAAATGCGGAGACTGAGAATGAAAACATTTCTTATTCCAGAAGTCACTAACAGGCAAATGTCATTAAAGAACGGGTGGCATTTGTTCACAAACTTTTAAAAATATTTTTCCCTGACTGAGATTTAGCTCCGCATTTATTTTCTAGCACGCACTGCCATGAAGACAAATGAAACTGCATGTACTCTTTGTTTCAGCAGATCTATGAAGCAGATTTCTTTTTGGCTTGGATCTCAGAAGGGAGCCAGGGCAGAGCATGTATGTCTTCCTGTCCTCACCAAGGCACCTGCAGGATCACTGAACTCCACACAAGCATAGCTCTCATTTCCTCACCGATTTGGCAAAAAGGGGAATACATTTTTTGCTTGCTGGGAATACATCTTTGCAGCAGACTGTGGTTTTTGCAGTTTAATTTCTTGGACTTCAGAATCTCCAACATCACAGATCAATGTAAATATGATGGAAAATGGGAAGGGAGAAAGTGCTGCTTGGACACAATAAGAAAACCATTACTGGTCACTGCTGTGGCTCAGACCAGGGCTGAGGTCTGCAAAACAGGAACCTCTCACAAAAGGGCTGACAAGTGGATAGGATACAAAGCGAGACCTCAGTCACCTCTCTGCTCCCATCACCACGTTATGTCACCAGCTTAATTCTGGAGATCTCTTTGCTGAAGGCCATAGGAGCAGAGGGCTGAGAAGAGCTGTCTGGGTCTTTCCTGTGCAACCATCGTATCTGTCTTGTGTAGGTTGTCTCTCATGGAGTGTGGCAAAAAGAAAATAGCTAGATCCCTCATTTTCCCATCCCGGAAGTGGCTTCCTCACCGAGAGCCTGATAGCCAAGCCTGTCCCTGGGGCCTTGCAATAGAAATCCCTCATCCCTCTGCTGTGTGGATGCACTTGCCTGAGTCCTCCCTGTGCAGATTTCAGTCTCATGTGTGCATGTACCAGAAACGCTTCTAAGTGTGACTGCTCCTTCCTACCGCCCCAGCAGAAAAACTCATCTCCAGGGAAACGGCAATTTTACATGCGTGATAACTTAGCTGTCTTCCACTGGCCTCTGGGCACAGATTATTGCATATACCAAGTGCCCCCTCCCCCCCAGTCTAGTGTGCTCACATCCTTTCTACCCTCCAGCATTGATTTTTTTTGAGGGATTTCAGCTCTTCATGCTGCATCTCCAGAAACAAGCTAAATGAAGGGTTTTGATCAGAGTCCATTTTCAAGCCACAGATTACATCCTGTGATACAAACCAATGTGCCAGAAAAATGCATATTAAGGTGTTCACCTTAAAAAGAAACCATGCCGTACGTTTTTCATTCCAGTTGCCACCTATTGTACTTGAAGTAATTATGCATGGGCGGGAAGGCAACTGTCACGCCAGCTCCCTGAGAGAAGAGAGTGGCTGCTGGAGGAGTTGCCAGATGAAGACTGGCCCTATGGTAAGTGCCAGCGAGAGACCCTCCCCAGGCCTTTCCCCATGCGCAGGAGGCTGCGGAGTGCGAGGGGTGGGGAGGGAGAGGCTGCAGGAGGGGAGGTCTGGGTACCAACATAGCAGCAGCGGAGCAGCCTCACGTGATTTAGGTGAGCCCTGGAAAAGCAGCCACATTTTAAATGATCTTTCAAGGCTTGCCCTTAGCGAGCATTAAGAGGTTTCCTATAAGCACAGGAGCTGTTATGGGGATTTCTTTAGCAGCTGCTTATTTAAAAATCAGCCATTGTCCTCCCTTAATCTGAATTCAGATCAAGCCAGCTATTAATGTTTCTGTTACACTCATCAGAATGTCTTGTTTTCAATTCTTTTGTAGCAGGATAAGGTATAAAATGGATATAGGGCCATAACACAACCTTGACACAGAGAGGTGAAGAGCATGGCATTTCTTTATTGAGCATATCGAGCAAGGGACGCTTGCACTTCATTGCTACAGGTATAAAGGGAAGGTGCATTAATTTCAGCAGTAGCAAGATCTTTTTGGAAGAAGGTCTCCTTGCCCATCTTCTTTTGTCCAGATTCTCATATCTGTTTACAGCTATTTTTAGAAAAAGTAAATAGATGCTGCAGAGTCTGAGTCTGTATAGGGGAGTTTGGTTTGCTCACGTGTAAATTTGACTTACTAATGTGGGCAGAAGGCAGCTGCAAATTTTGCAGCTAAACTTAGATTTAGGTGTTAGACCAATATCACCACTGATTGATCTAAATTGTATGATATTGCTCTAAAATTCATGATTATTAAAAGTTGCTTGTTCTGTTTTTTTTTTAATTACTTTTCTAAGAATAGTAAGTTAGGACCAGGTAAAAAAAAATAAACTGTGTAAGTAAAAATACTCCTATGCCAGCACAGAAAATAATCTAGGCTGAAATCTAAAATGATGAGTTTAAGTGGAAAATATGAGTTTTTTCTTCAAGTGGCCCTACTGGGATGGCACTGGGAAGGGGTGTTATGTTTGCTGTTTATGATGGACTCCATCACAGCTGAAATGTAGTTTTGCTTTGGGTACTGTGATTATCGAATATCAGGTTAACTTTCAAGTTTCCCACTCCTTTATGAGCTTTACTATTTCTATGTGGGTTTTAACTGGGACTGGTGGTTCCATACTGCCATTTTCTCTCACAGTGAAAACTCTGAAAGGCCAAACTGGACCGTCTGTAATTGCTGTGAAGCCTCTATACCCTTTATGCTGACTCTGGCTGAGAATGTAACAACTCTAGCAAAGATCCTAGTTTTCTTGGTGCTACACCAAGGGCAGAGTAAGACATATTTTCACTATCTGTACAAGATAAGAAGTTGTAAGACTGATCCCAACCAGGGTTTGCTGAGTAAGAAGGGGCCCTTTCAACTGCAGAGACTGTCTTCTAGTGAAGAAAGAGCTGAACAATTGAGTCATTACAACACCCTGGGCTCTGTGAAGAAATGTTTGCATTGCAGAGCCCTAGTTAGTAGTGATAAACTCTCTGCAGCATACAAGAACTAACCATACAGCAGAACAAACTTCTCTGAGGACCCTGTGCACTTGAGGTGAATAAAAGCTCATTTCAAGCTGTTACTGTAGATGTGTGTGTATAGAAAGACACTGTACACGTAAGATCTAGGCTCCATGAGGAATGGTAGCTCTGGTTGTGTTTTTCCTTTGGAACAAGGCAGAAGAATGATGACTGTTCATATCTGCTGCACTTTGGTTAGGCTAATTACTAGGAACGACATGAATTTGCAATGAATTTGCAATAAATAATTTATCTAACATATTGAAGTCTCATTTTGTATTCACTTGGTGCATTATACCTGTAAATAAATGAAGGACTTAACAAGCATCCACAAATCTTGAAAATTAACATGGATTTGGATCCCAACCCTGAACCCCAAGACCTCAGTGCCTGCTATACTAAAGACAGCATTGTGTACTGGTAAGCCTGACTTTCCTCTGTGCCTAGAGAGATGGAGTAGCACACCCAGAGGCCAGATAGACCTTCTTGCCTTTGAAATGGCTCAGCCTGGTCTCTGACATGAGTTAACAGAGCTTAGTATTATCTCGCTGCGGTCACTTTGTGCAGGCTGGGTGTATCATTTGACTTTGTACTCTAGAATGGTGTAAAGGCCCTTTCTGCTCATTGATAATTTCTCTGCTGCTAAGAGGATACGGCCAGTAGGAGCAAGACTGCATCGCCTTTGCATCAGCCAGACCGAAAACTGGACCCTCAGTCTTGTAAGGAGCCAAATCTGACAACATTAAATCCAAGCACAGCTGTGGACTCTAAACGCTGACTTGACTATCTCTGTTGTAGTCTGTATCTAGGCAGCATTAAATAGGCTCATTGCACTCATAAGTGTTTTATAAACCAGAAGCATTACGTATAGTCTTCATGATAGCCTTTTAAAGCAGAACCGAAACCTTATGAAATCATGATTTGTCACGTGAAACAGCCAAAGCCTGGGGGGAAGCCCAGGTAGTGGGATAAATGAGAGCAGAACTGTGATGACAGCACAGGAAATAGCTCCATTTAAGCAGACGCTGATATCCGCACTGCTTTCTCCCCTGGTGGAGATCATTTGAATGCTGCATTCGATTTGGAGCCAAGTAAGGCTCAGCCTGACCTCTGACCAGTTGGCACTGACCAGCTCCAGGAATTCACAGAGATTTCCTAGGCAGTGTTCATGACTGAATACACTGTCCTAATGCTTTGTCCCTGTGCTGCCACAGTAGCAAGAGCTATTGCCTAGAGAAAAGGCTGCAGAATAACAACCGTGGGGATGGACAGCCTTTCTTAAATCAGAGAAAGTGACGGATAGGATGTTCAGTGCAACTAAGCTCGATGTAGGAAAGTGATATTGCTTGGATCTGAGCAAGGTTCAACACAGGATTGACCTCGCAGTTCTTATTAGTAATAATTTCCTCTGCCTTTATGGAGTGATCTGTGACCTGGGGTGGCAAATGGAATGAGGAAGATCTCTGCTTTGAACACCTTGGCTGGCTTTAACACTGCCTTGAGAAATACCACGTCTCTTTCAATCCCACCACTCCCTTCCCCCATGACTTGTGTGTAGTCAGGAGGGAGCGCCACCAGCGCCGCTCTGACGTCTGCTGCCAGGAAGAGGAAAGGAAAGCAGAGTCAAAAGGGGCAGGATACATTTCTAGGTCCTGGCTTGACAGAGTTCAGGGACTTCTTCACCCAAGACTCCTGCAGTCTGTGGGAATGGGACATCTCTGTGAAGTCTCTGGGCCCCCAAACTGCTTTTTCTGGCAAGGAAGCGAAGGAAGGGAATATTAGACAGTTTTACCTTCCCCTCCTGGCCTCTTTCCATAGATTTTCCATGGGGCAAAGGCAATCTGGGGTGCAGCACTTAACTAATGTACACGGCCTATCCTTTCGAATCAGAATGAAATCTTATTTGAGATCCAATTTAAAGTGTGATGAAGGAAGAAAAAACAAGTCAGAAGAAATCTCTTTCTCTCCATTTTCTCTGTGCGGGCCATACCTGTTTGTATGTTAATGCAAATGCTGTCATGCACAAGCGCCTGGCTGGAAAGCTGCCTGCCTGAATGGCGCAGAAGGCAGCATTCCTTCGGTCGCGGGGACAAGGGGTGGGGTTTGATCATCCAAGGAAAAAAAAATGTCAACATCTGTCTGTCACTGCACAGCAAATGGCCAATTATCATTTTTTTCTGCTTCTCTAAGCTCCAGTCAGACAATGCTGCTGAGCTCCAGGCTTTGTTGCCTGCACCATTTCCCACCACTGCTCCACCTCTGATATGCTAATAGGAAAACTGAATGTTTTTGTGTGACTGAAAGGGATCTTTGGGCACATTCACTGGGTCAACAATCCCAACTGCTGTGCAGGGGCTCAGCCTGCTCTGCAAGAAGCCCAGTTTGAAGGGGACTTCCCTCCCCCACACTTGTCTTTTTTTAAAAAAAAGTGGAATTAACCATCTGGCTGTCTTGGTCCCCAGAAACCTGGTTGAACAAATTGTGACATGATATACTCCCATCGAATACTTTCTTAACTGACAAATGATAAGGTGGGCTGGCTCTCCAGTGCAAATCACTGCCCTACTTAAGTGCAATTTGGGAGCTGAAAGATGGCCATCTCCTCTCCTCTTGCGAGCACCAGGGATCTCTCAGATGCAGAGCAGCTAGGTGGTACAGAAATACCTCTGTGTTTATACAGTTTGCTTTGCGTGCATTAGAGCAAAAGTAACACTGACAAACAGTCTTTTGTTTAGAAAATAAACCCTGTCATACATGCAGTGCTGGGCACAGAATGCAAACTTGATGACCTAATCCTATCTATTGTGTTAGTAATGGTAACGCACTTAAGTAATAAATCTAGATCTAGTTAAAGAATAATTGCAGAGAGTTTATTGGGTGACTAGTTTCCCATTCACTGATGTTGTGGAAGTGCCAGGGGAAATGGGCTATTGGGCAACGGAAGACAATGTGCTCGTAAGTATGTGACACAGATTTAAAAGTATTTGGCATCTATAGTTAGTCACCCGAACTAAGTGTGAACTTTATGAATGATATGCCACTCCTTTTTTCTGATGCCTTGCTAATACTATGATTGCTTTATGAAAAATAGCAAGTTGGCAGGTACTTTGACTGTAAAATTTCAAGTAGTTTTGCAAGCAAGCTAACACGTTTACAAGCATAGTAATATGCCATCGTTATTCAGAACAACTATGACACATACAAGCTCATCTGCTCCAAGCACCCTATAAAAACAGCTTGACATAAGGCCCAAGGACATGAGAGAAAAAAGCTGGAGAAATTTAAAAGCTGAATAAGCAAAGCAGTTAAGTAGCTCAATGGCTTCCAATTGACCCCAAGCAAAGTTCTGTGTAAAGCTGGATGACTCCAGCCAAGAAAAAGGAGATAGCTGTGTGAGTTGTTTATGAGACTACAATTCTAATATAGGCTGCATGGTAAATAGCACTGTAATAAAGGCTGTCCTTTGCAATAACTTTCTTTATCCTCCTCTTCCCAGAACCTGCTTATGAGCAGTGAGAGAAAGGTGGATCAGCCATCTGGATCCAGCACCAACTCACCATGAAGACTGATACTTAATTTATTTGTAGGCGAATTAGCAATGACATTAATTATTGTAGGAGATTATTGTAGTAATTATTGTAGGAAAATTAACAAGATAAACATTATATTTCTCTGCATTTTTTTAAAAAATGTTCAATTATTTCAGCTTTTTCCTGGTCCAGCTTTGCTACAAGGCACATATATGTCACCTATGCTATGGTCTTGCTGCTTTTTCTCACGTGTTCCCACTGACTCTCACCATGGTGTTTCCTTTGTAGGGGTGTTCACACAGACCCTGGGAAGTGCTATCTGCTGTGTGTTCTGCTGCTTTACAGAGAAGGACTTCTATAAAAAAAGCATGCACAGCATGAAGGAGGAAGCAGATGTAGAATCGCTCTGCACACTCCGCTCCAGTTCCTGGCATATGGTGGATGGTTAAAAAAATGGATCTGAATGGTGTGAAAATCTATTCATCCTGTATCACAGAGAATAAATTATTTCTTTTTGGTCATATGCTATGTGTTGTCCTGGCTGCAGCCTCCTATGCTGTAATGAAGGAATGCTTTAGAGTCACAGGCTGTATAGGTCAGAACAATCTTCTATGCTGACTTTCCACATAACACAGGCCATAGATTTTCATTCAATCACTTTTTTATCCAGCTCATAATTTCTGATTGTGCTGGTATCTTTAATGAAAGTTATCCAAACCTGATTTATGGAAACAAAAGGATGGAAAATCTGATGTGACTGTAGGTAACTATGCTGTCCCAGTGGCCAGCTCCTGCCCTTTTCAGAAAATATGCTTTAGCCATGGTGTGACATTTTCTAGCTTCAGGTTTTAGCTACTGGATTTTGTTACAGTGCCTGCTATACAGGGAGGTCAGAAATCTCTGCATATGGGTGCTCATGAATGGCCCTGCTATGGATGTGAGGATCACAGGGCAACAAGACTGTTGTCCATGGGGGAGTGCGTCCCACCTTGCATCTGAGGGCACCACTGTCCTGTGTGAGAGGACAGCAGATTTGGGTTCATGTTCCCTGCTGCTCTCTTGTCTCACAGCTGCTCTCCTGACCCAGAGACCATGAAGCAGCTGCCTGTGGCCTGGGGACCTTCCAGGAAGACCCAGCTCTCTTCTGGGTGTGCGTGAGCTCCAAGGCAGGGGGCAGGCAGGGCTCGGGAAAGTGGGCTCCATCCTTCTTAGTCCCCTGCCTTCCCTGTAAGTCTGCAGCTGCTCAAATCATCTATGAAGCTTTTCTTCGATAAACTAAATAGATTGAGTTTAATTTAATCTCTCAGTATGTGGCAAAATTCCAAGAATCACTTTTGTAGCTCTTTCCTGAAACTTCCTCGATTTGCCAGCAGCTTTTTTAAAGCCCAGGCACAAGACTGGCACAGACATTGTACATTTGTAGTAGAGAAAGGTGGAAAACCATGTTAAAGTGAAGCTCAAATGTTTCATCCTAAATATTTAATTTTCATGGATTTTGTTGGCTTTTGTCATAACTCTCACTACCTAAAATTGAAGGGTTTTTATAGAGTGTTGACTGGTATTTAGTCTTTGCTGATCTCCCAAAGATCCAGGGATATTGCCTCTTACACAATATGCTGCCTCAAAATACATTAGCAAGAGAAGCAATTAATGACATATAATGAACTATCCATCCCATACAATAAAATATCAGCTGCCTCTTTTAAATATTATAAGCTTTTCTCTTTACTGGATGCTAGTGGTAGATAAACAGATTTGGAAGAAATGAACAATCAAATTTATCTCTATTCATAGATTATTACTGTAATGCTTTCAAGCCTATAAACTTTCTCAGCCTTTGCTTCTCCAAAAGATATTGGAGTGGGGAAGTGTGTGCATATGTGTATGCATAACTCAACACCTTAATGATGTTGTAATGGTTCTAGGTCTGGCTTCCCTAGCTGGAGCAGAACCCCTCACTTTTGTTAGACCTTGTACTTCTGAGGGAGAGTCACCTCAGTCTCTCACTTGTAGGTAGGGACTCTCAGCCACAAAACCCTGCATGTCAGCTCTGCTTTATCCACTAGGCCTGAACAGATTCTGCACAAGAAGGTCTTCCTCAGGAGTCATAGCTGGCAGATAACTGCTTCCTGAAACAAATGTGGATTTGCTTATGGTGCAAAGGAACAGCCCTAGGGAAGGGGACAGAGATGGTAACACAGTCTGCTCCAGAAGAAGCACCTGATTGGGAGGTCACGCTCCCAGTTACATGCTGCCATAGTATTACATGGCTTTTTTCCTCTCCTGGTTATTCATGACTACCTCCAAAACTAACAGTGTTTACAATTTAAAGGAGGCAAAAGCAGGAATTCATCTACACTTGCACAGGGGCTGGGCGTTCTAAAAAAAAGAAAAAGAAAACACATATAGGTTAACCATTGGAAGAGTTATGCCTCTGGGATTAGTTCAGTCTGATGTGTTTTAGCTTGTATGCATGATAAGTTGTGGCCAGACACTGAGAAAGAAATGCACCTGACCTGAACATATGTGATAATGGTCTTTACATAAATCAGACATTGGTGGGTGGCCAGCCTCTTTCCTTTAGCTTCCTTTTGCTCTTTTTATGCTGAGGTGGGGCTGGGACAGCCTATTGCCTGCTGGCAGGTCTGATCAGCCATCGGGCTGTCAGCAGGGACCTGGATCAGTCTGAGCTGTGTGGCAGCCCTGCAGGAAATGGTGCTAAGAACCTGGGCAGGCATTCGCATAGGGACTTCCCCTGCTATGAGAAGCCCACCTACACTCACAGCTCCCACAGGTTCATACCAACCAGGTAGGTTTTTACACTCTATGTGTAAAAAGAAGTGTATTTTTGCCTCCTTTCTGCTTGCACCCCAAGGAACACCTGTGATAGCAGTGTGTTTTATTGTAGTAGCAGATCCTTTATATCTTGTGAATATACCTTTTTCTGATTAGTCACTGGGGTGTGAGGCACAGTCTTGTGCTGACCATATCTTCTTGGAGTTCAGGGCTGGCACTTTGGAAGGGGGGAAGGAGTAGAACGGGTGAGCTACTGCATAACCACACCTCTTCCCTTATCCTTAAAGAGAGTTTCTGCTCATCATCAATATTACCACTGTCAGCAGACATACAGGAAAATGACAGAAGATGCCAGTCAGGATACTAAACGAAGTCCAAATGTGTGGGAAAAAGAAGCTATTTGTTGCCCATTTGTTGTGCAGAGAGCACTGAGCACTGGCCAGCCACAAAATAGCCTTGTACATAGCTGAGAAGGCTATTGTTTTTCACACTGCTATTTTTGTGCTCATATGACAGCCACAGAGATGTATCTGACCTGTAAAAGGCCTGCTTCCTCCATTTCGTCTGCAATTGCAATAGCTCTAATTACTGCAGCCTAAAAAGGGAAACAGTTTTTCTTCCTCTCCACAGATTTAGAAGACTTTATTAGTGGGGAGTGTTATGTGCACAAATATATGTGTGTGTACATAAATATATATAGATATATATACATAATTATGTATAAAAACACAATGCATACACAGCTTTTTCCATCAAATATGTTGCAAATATAGCCCAAATACAGAGAATAGCCAAAATAAAGTAATAGACTTATTCACACAAAGTCATGCATTAGTTGCTGAAGTCAGTCACACTGCAGCAGCAATGAGCTGAAAGCAAAAGAAACAAACAAATATATAATCTTCTCTTTTTCTCTCGTACTCAATACAAATTGCAAGTGTATTTAAATTGCTCAGCCTATTCTTGCAAATTGCTAGGAGCAGCATACATTTGAATGTGCTGCAAAATAAGGCATAAAACTTAAAAATAAGAATGTATAATAATTTCAGAAGCCTGCTTTTTGTTTTGTAGAATATACATAATAACACGTGTCGGTCCAGTTTCCATTTCACTAGATACTGGGGAGATGAGAGGAAATGTTTAGTTTAGAAACTGCAAATCAATACCATTTCAGCTCAAAACACAGAGGTTGTGAGAAGACTGCAATTATCAATTTAGCATCAGCTGGACACCTGACTGAGCTGGGGAACTGCACAGGGTGCCTGGGGTTCTTGCAGGTTTTCTCTATTGGACGCTGGAGGGTCAGAGCTGTGACGAGAGTCTGAAAGCCTTTTGCCTTACATCTTTTGCGTGAGCTGCTAAACTGGTTGAAAAGATTTAGAAATTCAAGTGACCAAGGTGAAACTTGTCTTGGGGGGCAGTTATCTTTCCTTCTTCAATAGTTTGGTCACAGAAATAAGAACATGTAATTCATTCTAGAGCCAGTGAAAGCCTATAAGACTCTTTTCAGTATTGTTATTATTATTATTTCACAGGCTTTGGACCAGATTTGATGTTTCTGAGACCTCAGCTCAACATGCCACAGCTGCAGTACAGCTTTTCAGGATGGATTTGTTATGAAACAACTATTCTGTGTTTATTCAGGAATGGCCCACACTGGGTCTGAGCTCCTGTTAAAATGCACAAGATCAGTGAAGTACAGGTAACAAGGAAGTTGGACCTAGTACAAATTCCTACAGGGTAATGGCATTCAGCACAGTCTTGGCTCTTGCAAGGTGCTGTATACAGTGGGGCTAAGAGATTCTTCCCTTCAAATCGGGCAGTAGAGATGGGCCAGAGTTGAGCAGAATATGGTAGGATTGGACCCTAACCTCTGGGAAATCTTACATTGACTGTTTAAGAGACAGTCAGTCCCAGCCACCTGCTGTGCTAGAAATTGTCATCATCTCAGTCAGCAAAAAGAAGACTCCTACGAAGGGTCCCAGCATCTGAGCACAAATCACTGATGAAGCTTGCTGCAGACTAAAACAACTGGGTTTAACCTGCAGACAGCAGCCCATGTGGATCTCTGCTAACCCTGCCATGGAAGGAGTAGATGAGTAGACAATTATGGGTCGCCAGAAGGCTGGGGACAAAGATCTTCTTTAGCCACTGTATCAGGGTTCATCTTCAAGTTTCTGGGGGGATATTGTCCATCCCAGACACAGTGGCTATGAGGGCTCTACCTGGTTCACCACGATAACTCAAGTTTCCCAACATATTTGCTTTGATTTTTTTATTGTCATTGCAAAGTAACAAGGGATTTACTTTCATTACCTGCATTCTGTCTTTTCTCTTCCTTTTGCACTTGTGGCTTTCCTAGCAGTAGCTGTCTGTTTGTGGCTTCCAGCATTCAAAGAAGAAATTGCACATCTGGGCATGATATGAAATCTCTTGCTCTCAGACATGCTACATTTATGCCCACAAATACCTATTGCTAAAAGAGCAGATGACGCGAACATCTAAACTTTGTTATAGGTATCAGAAGAGTGGCTGTAGCAGAGGAATATGTACAATGCTCACATTCTTCTAAATGGCCCAGTGGTATCTTTAAAATAGGAAGAGGAGAGGTCTGGCTTGTATTGAGAAAACTGAGACAGCCCAGAATTTTAGATGTAATTTGCACCATCCAACACAGCATATAGTGATCTTACTGGATGATACTTATTTCCTTGGAGCCTGCTATTAACTATGCTATATTGGTAATTTCTTCCTATTTTCTTCTGTTTTCTTTTCTCTTATCAAGCCCCTTTCTTTTTCTTTGAAGTCTGAGTAGTTCATGAAATATAGAGAAAGAATATATAAATGTTCTTTCCTCCATTAAGAGCACTCCAATTGTCTCCTCTGGGTGTGCATGCACCGGTGTGTGTGTGTTGTGTTCAAGGACTGTTAAATTTCATATAACTGAACCAGAGCATTTCTGTCAGATGACACTGACAAGCTGCATTCATGCATGGCACATGCCTTTCCTTAGTTCAAAACAGATGTCATTTCTCTTGGAAGATCTCTTTCTTGATTCCTGTAAATAATGCTGGAAATTTTTTTGTTTTTCTTCTTTGTTTTTTTAAATAACTTCAGGTTCATATGTTCTCAAACTGAATGGAACGCATGATGCTTCTCAGTTACTGATCTCTTTTCTTTCCAGAACAAATTCTGTTAAATAGCTGTTTTTAAGGTCATGGCTTTAATGAGAAACACGGTAGTGACTGCATTTCCATTTTCTATAATGCAAAGGACCTGCAGCTGAATTCTGCTTGGACTGGGGATGTCTTCCTTTCTCATGACTATACAGTGATCGTGATGCCTTACGTCTTTCTTGTCATGTTATACTGCAGGACAGGGTAATAAGAAATGAATTCATATGTGTCTTGGCTTATCTGCCTGCATGTCACACTTGGTCTGCGAACTCTATATAGCCAGAAACAACTCTGAAGAAGTGATTATCTTGCACTCTTCTGGTGAACAACAGTGGTGGGAGACTGAGGTGATCATTAAAGGAAACTATTTTTAAATACTTAACAGGAAAACTAGTCGGGAGGGAGAGAACTGTTATGTTTCTGTATTTTGTATAATGCTTTTTGTACTGAGAAGGAAGGTTAGACTTGAGCAAGCAGGTTATACTGTAGCAGAAGAAACGAAATTTATCAACTAAAATGCTTGAGTGGCTATTAGTATGCCTGGGGAAAAGAAGCGATTTTCCAACAGATGAAATTAGTGCTGCATCTTTAGCATATATTTCATTTTGCCTTAAAAGGAAATAGATACTGTTTGGAATTCAATGAGACACTTGCAACATTATGTATATGTGTTTCATTTGTATGAACTTAATAAGGGAAAGAATTGGGGAAAAGGATGGAGAGGTTAAATATATTTCTGGCTACTAATACCTATGCTTCTAGATAATTTTTTAAAAAAATTGGCTTTGTAGTTGCTCACTGTGTCTGTAAAATTCCTGCTTTTCCTTTTTAGAGATTCCCTTTGAAATATGGGACCATGAAAGGGTCTTCTACATCTCTCGTCTAACTCAGCAAAATTATAATCTACAATAAACCACAGTATCTTTCTGTTGGGAATCAATCCTGTGATGAGTCATATGGATTAATTTGCAGGACAGATCAGATGCATAAGAATGAACATAGTTAAAGCAGGAAATACAGAGACCTGCACTGTAGTGAGATTCACTGCTTGTCATTGTCTGGCATGAAACTGCAGTGGGCTGTTCTCAATACACAGAATCTGTAGGAGTCAGGGACTGTTCAAAATTACACCTTGATAAACTGTGCTTTATTGTTTTTCTGAAATATGAATTTTAAAAGCATCTAGCAATGTTGCAGAATCCTCTCTCTTGTTCTTTGGAAGTAACGGTTTTCATTTGGCTAAGGCCTTTGAAAACAGCACAGTTAAAGTAAAGGAGCTGACACCTTAAACTGTGGGTACAGTCATCATATGAATACTGTTTTATCATAGCTCCACTTACATTGATTGATTTGTTTGTACAGAGTTATGGTGAGCTGAAGACCAGATTGAGAAGTCCAACAGTGTTATTGGATAAAGGCAGGCATAATATACAGAGGATGATATTGAAGATGTTAACCAAGTTTAAAATAACCTTAATAAATTCAGTACACAAACACTCCTGGAAGGATCATATTCACAGCTAATACATGCTGTTGCCAAGTTTAAAAAGTATGCCTCCTCCACGTAAGACATCTACAAAGGTGATGACCATGTTAGTTACTTGGATTGATTTAATAAGAAGCAGTGTAGGTGAGTCAGACTGTTCCCACTTTGGCTCAAACTTAAAAGAGCTTGCTGTAAATAATTTTTTATGCTTAACAAAAGCTTGTACAATTCCTGATAATTAATTCATCACCCACACTGACATGCAAAAGACTGGGATAGTTTCTGGTGTTGTCTGGCTCACTGTGAGGACATGTCCAAAGGAATTACTGAAGACTGACATTTCTGAGATAACTGTTTATGTTCTTAGGGCCAGATCTATTACTTCTGTAAACTGGCTTAATTCCTTCAAAGTCAGCTGAGAATCTCTGAACTCAAAAAGTTAATTAAAAGTGCTACAGCAGGCCTGTGGGATCCCTTTTGAACAGGGAAAATTGGTTGGTTCATGAAGGTCACATTCCCCATCTGAGCCCACGGGGTGCCATGTGGGACTGTTCCCTGGGCTTAGACCCCGGGCACAGCCCATGAACCACATCTGTGAGATTTCAAGACAAACCCAACAGCAGCCCCTGATGCAATAGTGACAAACAACCCGCAGTTCCCTCTTTCCTGTTTTAAGTGCAAACCTCTGTCATTAACAGCTAACGCTGTTAGTTGTGGTCTTTCAGAGAGGAGTGGCTGTGCCCCCACACGCTCTGGGATGGTGGTGGTAGTGCTCACCGAGCACTGATGGAGCTGCCTTGTATATTGGCTGTGGCAACCAGCCTCTGCGCATTGCTGTGCGTTGTGCGGGCAGAACGAAAGGCAGCTCTGCGTGTGGCTTTGAGTAGACACAGATGGGGACAGGACTGCCGCAGAAGGAGAGCATCCCTCTGATGCCAGCTGACCTCTTATTGGGAACTGGATCAAACACATGAGCAAGCTCTGCAGTTGGTGGCAAGCAGACATGTTATAACTTGTCTGAGGTGCGTCTTGTAGGCGTGCCTGGTAACCTGGGCCATGGGCAGAGGCAGCAGCTGCTTGGACGTAAGCTCAGGTGATGCCAAATATGTGGCCAGCCAGCAGTCGGCTCTGAAACAAGGTGGTAGTGGGCATGTCCTTCCACCAGCCTTGTTAAATTCTGCTTGCGCCAGCAGGACAGGAAGAGCAGAGGGTGCGATCTTTCAGCATCTCTGAACTCCTCAATGCCCTGGCAGGAACCTGCACTTCCTCCACATTTTATGGGTGTCAAGGGGCACCAGCAAAGACACAGCAATCCCTGGAGATTCCTTGCTTCTGCAAGTATTAATGCCTTGCAGCATGGTGTTGACACAGGTCATGGTTACATGCCTGCACTTCCACTTGCAAGGGCTGAAGTATGTGGGGGGAGAAAGCAGCTGTATCTCCGTCTACAACCCCTGCCCTGCCCAGCCACCACTTGCGTTTATATATCAGGAGCATGGCTGTGATGCCATGTGCACCGCTCTCCATCACTGTGGTATACACTCCCCCTGCCTGTCACCACAGGCAGGTAAACACACAAGAATAGACTAAAAAAAAGTCTTCCCCTCGAACCATCAACACTTCCTCTTCTTTCTGCAACCTTTTTTTTTTTTTTTTTTTTTTTTTTTTTTTTTTTTTGGTAACCTCAGTGAGAAAAAGCTGTCCAATTAGAAGTTTAGATGTGGATAAACTATGATCCCACTGCAACCAGCTAGCAAAGCAGCTTTAGCCACTTTGTAGTTGTTTTCTCCCTGGGGGAAAAACATATTCACGTACTTGTAGCAGCTGACTGCCAAATCTAAAGAAAAAGAACTAGTTTCTTCACAGCTATTGCGCCCTTCTGGGGGAGTGCGAAGCGTATTTACTTTGTGGGGAGAGTAAAAGCTGGGGAGGTGATAGACACGAGAAAGTTATCTTCCTAAACATGTCAGAAGTACTTTGTAGAAAAAATCAAGAAAAGCTGTAGTGGGAAGAGCACATACTAGGGCTCTCGCAAAAGAGGATCAATCACATCGATGGCCATAAGTGGGAAGTGTAGACACAGAGGAATAAAAGGGAAGTTTGCCCTTGTAATAGAAGTGCACTGGTACAGTAAATTTATGTCTTGCAGTCATCTTCAGGGGGAGGAAATACATTAACAACAGTAACAACAACAAAGGATCATGACAAATACATTCAGAGGGCCACAGAAATAACAGGCATATCTAGGATTTAGCTATGGTTATATTTTTATTTGGTGGGGAGTGTTGGTTAAGAGATGCTGTTGCGCTATCACAGGGGCTACACACAGCAGATCATTTTAGTGATTCAAGATGGAGTTAATATGCATATTGCTGCTGTTCAATGAGATTTCATCCTTCAGGTTGCCTGTGGGCAACGAGAAAATGCCCTTGTGAGTGCTCAGGGCCAGGAAACCTGCCTGACCATGGAAAAAACTGTTTGAGCTTCAGAAAATGGTAAAAAAGGCTTTTTCGAGAACCTCAGTTGATTACAGTGATAGGCAGCTGAAAGGCCTTTGTCCTTGGGAAGCTTTTGCTATAGCCTGATGCAGTAATGATCTGTACCTATTGCAGTTCAAGGAGAGGTTTTACACGTGACAGTGGAGAGCAAGCCTGAGGGGCTTGAGGGCTGAGCCTGGGTCAGATGGTGCCTCCATGCAGATGTCAGCAGTAGGGCCCTTGCCCCCCTCGGGTCCTAAACTCTCAGCATGTGTAAGATCTTCCTCTGTGAGCTTATTGCACCAAATGGGAGAATGGAGGGGAAAGCAGGTCTGGGGGCCAGGCGTGAACTAGCTTTCCCATGATTCAGAAATTGTGAAGAAACATGTAAAGCATTAAGGAGCTGCTACAGGTTGTAACACATTTAGCCAGAACAGATAATGGGACAAGTCTATTAATTTCTTGTTTCACAGGGATGAGCTTCATTAATTACTTTTATTTGAGATACAATCATAAGCAAAAGCTAAACTTGGTATATGAGAGCCCCAGATTGATTCCAGGTATGTTTCTTCTTATCATAGTTTCTGTTACAGAAATAGTGAGCGTTGCAAAGCAGCTGAGACAACCAGGCAAACAAAGATTGATGCTGAGTACACTGTCTGAGGAAAAGCCTCTGTTTGCTGAGTTTCTACAGATTTTCTAGTGATTCTCCATTCTCTATAGCATTGTGCTGCAGCTTGCTCACTGCAGATTACATGTGAACTGAGCAAAACCAATACAGTGGTGTTTTACTGAATTTGCAGAAATCATGAAGCCACAGCTTTGGGAAGTAAACAATGTCATGCATCTCAATGGGCTTATTACCTCCTCAGTATGGAGCTAACAATTTAAGTAGAAACATGATGAACTATTTTACTTCTGATCACTTAGAAGATGCATCTATCTTATTCCATGATATCGAACTGCCTCTCATGTGCCTGCAGGTGCTCTCAAGACCAGCTGCACAAACCCGCATCTTTCCACCCAACAATTTAGATGTAATTGTATCTCATCAAGAAGAAAATCAGTGGCACTCTGCAGACTGAGAATGTGGGCAGTATTAAATACATCACAGTTAATATCAGGCTAAACAACATACAGGCTAATGCAAAAATTTGATTTTCCCCAGTGGTTTCTTCTCAAGCTTCTGTTTTTTCTTTAATCAGCATTTTTGATGAATGCAGAATGGAAATTCTGTGGCATTTTTGCTAAAATAGGCTTTTGCTGCCTAAGTTGATTCTAGTTAGAAATAAGACATACGACATCCTATCAGCTAAAGTTGCAACAAACGTCATCCTGCTTCCAAGACAGAGGCAATGGCAAAGTTTCAAGACAGCAAAGAAGGGCAGCAAAGAAGGGCCTAATGTGGGCACCTAGTGCTATCTTAGGTACCATAGGGTATCTTCTCTGGCTCCAAAAAGGCCTGGATCTTCTGTGGATTCCTTATTGTATTTCTCATTTGAATGTCTCAGATCAAAAAGAACATCTAAAATGTCACTAGCTGCTAATGTTCAAGAACCTGAATTGCTCCCTAATTGGCTGAATGTGAACTAGGAGGTGGCTAGGAAGTATCAGGAGATGTTTAGGGTGTCATGCACCATGCTTAGAGCCCTTTTCTCATCAGCATAGCAGCAATACTGGGGGCTGGTGCTTAGCCTTGCTGCTGAAGCCATCTGAGGGGAAAATAATACTGGGAATCAGGGAGCTGTTTCTTTTATCTCTTAATGTAAGAGCAGAGCAGAGTGCATGGAGGGGCAGGTGAGTGTATGGGGGGATGATGGGGTAGAGAACAGGTATCAGCTGCCTCCAGGGCACACACACAGCTCAGAGATGACTCCTGAGTATGGATCTGTGAGATAAAAACATCTGGACTATAAAATTAAGAGAGTCATAAAAAAAGTCAATATGCAAGTGAACAAATGTAGATGTGGCTTACAGATTTGATGAATGCTCTAGTCAGAGATGTCATTTTCTTTAAAGAATATGGAAAACATCAAGTACAAAAGTCATAACTGATTGGGAAACTTTAGTTCCACCTGCATATTCTGTTTCTTCACATCCTTTTTTTCTTTTGCTCACAACTTTTCTCCATTTTTTTCAGCTACTATTAAGGCAACTTTGTGGGCCTTCTTTGCTTTTTGCTCTCAACTCACAAAAGCAGCTCTTCCTTTTCCTCTGGAGTGACCTTTCAATTCTTCCTCAGTGGCCTTTCTGCTTTGTTGTTTTGTGGTTCATCATTAACTGGGGGGACTGCACACACAATTCCCGGATGTAATTGCATGTGCTTACAAGTGCAATGCACTTGCTGGGCTCTGCCCTCTCTGATACTCTAAGGTTCCTGAGATGATTTCTGAATGCTTCATGCTTGGCCATCTGCAAACCAGACCTCTGTATTTTTCTGAATATGTTTTTCAACAGATGAGCCAGAGCGAAAATAGAGAATTTTCTCCCTTAAGGTGTCTTACTACAGCATAGCTTTTCACAGGTGAAGGTCGTAATGTCCCAGTGCACAGGTAGCAAGTATGTGTATGTGAGTGCAGCACCCTGGTGGACAGTGTTCCTGGGATGATGTCTCAGGTCAATGTTCAGTTGAAGATGTGCCAAGATCTCCAGCCAGGCTGGTTTTCCAACTCTGGGGGTCAGGATGCTGTAATAAAAAGAAGACTGGAGTGTTGTTTAACTATGTATCTTAAATGGGGGGAGCCTCTTATTTTGCTGCAAATAATTGCTGGCTGCGAATAGACTAGTCAAACAGGAGAAGAATGTAGCTATTTAGGGGTCAGGATGCTTCTGCTCCACCACGTAGAACATCAGCTCTGAATTGCACCCAGTTAACGGTGATGGAAAGCCACACAGATCTCTTTTTAAGCCCTGATACAGCAATATATTTTACCATATGCTTAAAATTAAGATTATTTTCAAGGATTTTTCTGAATTAGGATTTAGGAACTCAGTCTCTCCTATGTTCCTCATTTGAGATGCTGTAATTTTAGTTCCAGTTGCAGACATATTGATTTACACTTGGAAGAGGAAAAGAAAATCAATGAAAGGTAGAATGATTGCAGGGAGAGCTGCATGCAGACAAGGTCTGTTAGAGGGAAGCTGGAAGAAAGCTGCAGCCATTTTGAGACTGTTAGATTCTCTTTTTTTCTAAACTCAGTCATGGGAAAAATAAACCATTTCAGCCATGTAAGAATTCTTATTTTAACTGAGAGGTTTAGTGATCGTTAATTATAAGCTGCATAGTCTATACCATAACATTTCTGAGAGCAGGATGGTAAAGATCAACGAGTAACCATTCCTGCAAAATGTGCCTCTGCTGGGATTCACTGTGTTTTCATATTCCACTGGTGAGACACCTGTCATGTTATATATTGATTACTTTTTGTTTGTCAAAGGTGTTGTTTATGTATGGGAACTAATCCTCTGATCCCTACAGGAAAAAAGAACAAAGATCATTTGTTTCCAATAAGCTTTAAGTGAAAATCCAGCGTGCCTAATTAGGTAACTTTTTAGCTCTATAGCTGCCCAAATCTGTACATTGGTAGTGCAGGCTACATGCAGCATTTAGAGTGAACAGGATCAGGGGAACTGGCTGATATCCTGGTGCAGACCCTGGTGAGGCTCCCTCGCTGTCACTGCGCAGGCTTTTCATTGCCTTCCTTGCACTGAGTGGGCTGCAGCACTGTGCCTCTCCTTGCCTGACTGCTATCTGCCCATTATGCCTTCATGGAAATCAGATGTTATGGTGCAGCTATATGGTGCAGGACCAGTTCCAGTCTACCTGCCACTTCACTGTGTCTCTTCCAAGAGCTTGTGATTTCAAAGTGCTGATTTACAAGTTATCCCTCTTGGACAGCATGCTACTCAAAGCAGACAGATGCACCAACTCTGAAAAACTGCCAAAGACTAATAGTTCTTTATTTAGTTATCAAAATAAATGCAGGTATCTTGACAAAACCTACACAGATTTCCTTGTTTATGTTTTCTCAGCTTTTCTCACATTGAGAGCAAAGTCTTATGCAGTGTCTTATTTCTGCTTCCTTTTATTTCTGACTTCTTGTTTGAGTTTAGCTCACTTCTGCAAGAGGTGTCTGGCACTGCTATTTTTCAGTTAGTTTCTTTTTCTCCCTTCTTTCTCTCTCATTCCAAAATGGTTAATGAAACCCTTTCACTTATAATCTCTTGTCAGGTGAATTCTTAATCAGCCTCATCGAGTGATCCTTTTACACCCCAATCCGTTGCCTAGTTACAATCTGTCTGGAGGGCAGATCTGAAAAGCTGCCTTCCTCTAAGAGCATAACTGTAGCTTTGTCCAAAGGTGTGCCACTTAAATGGGATCATCACCAAAGTTTGATGACCTCATTAGTACTCATTTACAAGGTGCAAAAGTGAGCACTTTCACTCTCCGTGGGATTTAGACCAAAACAAAAGAAACATGGGAAGGAGAAGGCAAAGGAGACTCATTTTCAAGACAGCTCTCAATCTAATCCAGGCATAGATGAACAGTCCTTAGCAGAAAGAAGACATTGTTCTCCAATCACAGACCGTTTTCCATATTGCCCAACATACAGACCACTAATCCCATTAATGTGTATATACATCCCCATATAGATGAGGACCAGTGGGAATACACCACACCCTTAAGAATATACATGTCTGCAGCTGAAGATAATGACAGCAGAATTACCTCAGATCTTCATCTTTTCTGGAAATTAATGGATTTTTGACCTTCATATTAGATTCATAGAGGAAAACTATTAGTCTACTCTAAGAATGACTCCCAAAGTGGGAAAACTATCCTTAGGCTGGACCATGAAACATAAGCATCAAACTTATTGTCATTGTTACTAACAGCGTATGCTTGTGCTGCTGTAATGTCTATTCCACTGTTGTGGAACAGAGTTGAGTAAATGATTGTTTGAAGAATAGGTGTGGGATAATTAAAAGTCAAGTCTGTTGTCTGAATTATTCATGTGCAATGTGTGGTCTCAGGGAAAGCCCCTAGAGGCACTGGGGGTTCACTGGCAAAGGTCATCTCAGCTAACTCGAGTCATCTGAAATGTAGGTGTCCTGTAGGCCATAGTCGCTAAGGCTATCTCTGTAGTCAAAGAATAGAAACAAGCAGCTATGAAGGGTCAAGGGGTGCATCGTCCCTCTTCATCTAGATCTCTCTCTCACTCTGGAGGGAGCTGGGATGACTGAAACTAGCTGCCTAGCTTTTAAACAGCTGAAATTAAGTAGGGTGAATCCCATACTGAGAGATTAATAAGCTGCTTATAAAGTGAAAGTTTTTTATACAGTTACAAAGCATTATAGGCATCTTGGAAACGCCAAAACGAGCAAGAAGACTGGTTAGCCTAGAAGAAATATGCAAGTTAAGGCATAGCATAGCAGTATAAATGCAGAGAAAGTCCTAGGGAGTTAAAAATGTTCCATGTTCTGCTTTCGCCAAGGGTATTTCAGAAAAGAATCCCCGAGAAAAAGATAAAAAAAAACCTGAGAGTCACCACAGCTGTATTTAGTATAAGGAGTTGTATTTTTGTTAACTATTGGGAGCTCAAAATGCTAAGCAGACAAGAAGAGAAATGGTAGACTGCCAGTCTGCCAGGTCAGCTGAGATCCTGGAGCAGTTAAGAGAAACCTACTATAATGTTTTAGTAACAAGTAGTATTAAGTAGGCATTAAGTAACTGATAATTCCCTTTTACTGATGTATATTTTTCCTCTTTTGTAGCTTTTGCTTCCCATTTTTTAGAAGTGCTTTTCTTTGTTAGGACGAACTTGTTTCCTTAAGTTTCCTTGATGTTAGAAATAATCTCTAACAGGCATAAGGCACATCACTACTCCAGAACTGACTAATCCAAAATTAAAATGGTGTCTTCAGACAAAAGAGGTACAAATCTTTGAGTCTTAAAGAGTAGAGCATGTGGTGGCTGGTAGTGTCTAGGCTCAGCACACACAGTAAGCAAAATAAGGTTAATCAGTATCCTTCTAGCATGGGGCAAGCCACAGAAAGGGACACCTGGCAGCTGTTGTTGTTATCTCCTCCTCTGAACACTTGAGACTTCAAATATTTTCCTATCCCATACAAAGGCAAGAAAAGGCTGTCATGACACAATGGAGAGACCCTTTTTAGAAAAGCGGTTATCACTGTGGTTAGCACACTTAAAGAGGATATAGAGTGAAGTTCAAGGTGCTGAGTTCAGTCAGAATGAGCAAGGCCTTGACCTGCTCTTCCTGGTTAGTGCCCTAAGCTCTGGGTGCTGGTTCTCTTCAAAGAGGTCTGTCTCTTGCCAGTATTCCCAGAAGAGTCTGAGAAGACTTGCTAAGGAAAAAATAACCTAAGATGCAAGATCCCATGAAGATTTTGGGTTTTGTTGTTGCTGTTGTTGTTGTTGTCTCTCTACCTTCTGAAAGAAAAGCCCTGTATTGAAAAGTTAGCAACCTGGCCTAGCCACAGCCCATTGGACTAGCTGAGGGTTTTCAAGTTTTGTTGTTAAAGTCATGGACTGCTTCTAAGGGGACTCTGGGAGGTACCACAGAAAGCAAGTTGGCTTGTAGTCACTCTGCACAGAACCAGACCTCCATGGAAAATCCTTAGAGATCCACACTGTGAAAAAGGTTGACATTATTGTATTAGATGCTATTCCAAAAGAGAAAAATGACAGTCCCTATCCCATAAAGTTTTCAATGGATTGTGTGTTTATAGGAAAAGGTCAACAGTAATCTCTTTCTGTAAGGCAGGCCCTACTGTCTCCACAATCTGGTAGTCTCAATTGTACTCTTCAGTGAAAAAGGGAAGAATAATGCCTTCTGCAGTAGAAAAAATCAGTGAATTTCTATAGGCTGTGTTGTGTGGCAGCTCAGACTAAATTATCACAGTGGTTCCTTGTGGCCTGACTCAGTTATGAAATGGTGAACATGGAAGTGATTTCTGAATGTGGCACTGGAGGGAGAAACCAGGATGGTTTTGAAAGGGTATTGAAATATTTGAAGAAATCCAGTCTGCCAACTGCATCACTAAATCCTTTGAGGTTCATGCTTCAGTTATTACTTGCAATATCAGTTACAAAATGTGTATGCACATGCCAAATAAATGGCTTAACAAGGTACACATGGGCACTCACCCTCCTTCCCCCATGTAACAGAGGAGGCTCCCTAAATCAGCCTGCATGCCATTTCTTTTCTAAATATAGAATTTTTATAAGCAATCAGAAAGAAGCTAGACAACAGCTTCTCTTGTAGCAAACCTTGAAGAGCTAAGCATCTAAATTAATTACTTAGGGATTTCCTTCAAGCTGTTACTAAGGTAACAGGAGTAGATGTGTTTAAAGGTGGCTGAATATGCTAGGCACACTGGAGGATACACTATGACTTTTCAGCAGCACCCTGCATTGTGAGTTTTATGCAGTACTAATGTAGAAAATGAAAGGTGTGTGTGTATGTGCATGTACCCATGAAAGTGCAGAGCCCACACAGTATCATGAATTGCTGGATGCATGTGTCTGACTCAGAAACAATTCTGTCCTGGGCTTCAGGAGGACATAATGGGAAAGAAATATTGGCACTCATTTAAAGCATGCAGGGCATACATTTCTCCCCAGCTCCACAGTGCCTTCATTTTGCTGGCTGATTTAAAATAGTCTCTCCCTCATCAGGTTTGAGAGAAAATGTTGGCCTGAGGCTAGCCTCCCGCTTACCGTGGCTGCTCTCCAGAGAGGCTGGGGTGGAGCTACCCCCTCTCCTGCCTGACACCCACGCAGTGCCCACCACAGCTTGCTTTTACCTGCAGGACACCTGAATGCACTGGCCCTGTGCTGAGCAATGGTGCTGCACAAGTTCTCTTGGTTTTGTGCTCCATAGCAGCAATACCTTTTCTGGTCAAAATTGGTGAGAGACATATCAAGAGGTGGTTATGGTGAGGAATATGCCCTTTATTAAGAAGTGATTGCTCTCTGGGTAAGGAGTATTTGATCACATGGGAGACCAATTGTCCTGGGTGATTTTTGTGCCAGAATTTTAACAATGTTAATGTCCAGGTTAGTTAACATAGAACATTGAGGTAATTAGTATTTTGGGCCTTTTATTCAGTCAGAGAAAACTCCTCCTCAGGAGTTTATCCACTTGTACCCTTAGGAGAGGAGAAAGAGAATGCAAGACAAAACTAAACAAACCCATAGCTGCTAAGACCAATTCAGGATAAAAGCCTGTTGTGAATTTAATGACTAACATGAGTTTTGTAGCAGTCTGAGTTTCTGCACCGCCCGGAGAGGTTATGTCTTCTCCTGCTCTGACACCCCTGCTGTCCCCAGAGTTTTTGCACATACCTCACACCCTCCTCCCCTGTTCCCACTTCTGACGAAAGGCTCTGCCCAGCCCCTCTGGCTTCTCGACTCTAAAGTGGAGGCCAACTCAAAACCTTAAAAGGACTCATGCTGACTTGGTAATTTTTTATTTGTAGACATTCTTTTGCCTTTTATCATGTTCCCAGCAGTGACTACGAGGAGAAATTATCAAGTTTCCAAAAGGAAGCACTCAAAACGTGACACTTGCAGGGTTTTTTGGGCTATGAGATGCTGAATATCCATAACTCTCACTTGGCGTCTTACAGGATGCTTATTTCTCAAACTGTGCAAAAAAAAAAAAAAAAGAATTCTTTTGGTTTACTGACAGCTGCTAAAAATAAATAAAAAACATTTTGGATGAATTGAAATAACTTCTGTGAACATCTTTTGGACAAATTGTGGAAAAAAAATCATGCTGAGCAAAACAATCTGTCAAAAACAAAAGGCTCCAGTTTAATTTGGAGAGAATTCGATACTTTTCAATACTCTTTAAAAATGTAGCTACAACATAGTTTGATGTTACTGCATCTGTAGTTTCCCCTCCCAAATGTTTGGTTTAAACTGTTGCCCAGTACTCTGTATGGCCTGGCAACCCATGGTTACTGTTCCTTCTCTAAGCCATAGAATGCCTTCAAACTATCTTCTGGACTCTTTTTAGTGGAGATAGCACTGCTACTTTATAGATAATCATATAGCCCAGACAACTCATTTCAGGGCAGCAAACAAAATGATTTTAAGCTCCCTATCTATACATGTATAAATTAGACACTTCATGGATATTTAGGAGGTATGAGCTTTATTAACAAGGTGTTAACATTATTGTTTTGAAAAATCTGTCAGCCCATGTTAGGTAAGCAATCAGGATGAAGACGTGTAGCTGTCTTACATCCCCTTTCCCACAACAGGCATTTCTTTTTTATACTCTTTAAAATGTGACAGGACAAAACTCTTCAGGAAGAAGAGCAGTGACAGGGTTTTATCCTGTCTTCCATCTCTACTTTCTCTGGGTGTAATTTTTTCCTATTGAGCAGTCCTCGCTCTAGTGATGTTGTTTCTCTCTCCTGAGAATCAACAAGTGTGTTTCAACAAGCAAACCGTAAGGAACTGGTTCAGAAGATTTTGAAGCTCTTGGGAACAGGAAAAAAGGGGGCTGTTGTCTCAGGGAGTTTCCTGTATTGCAATAGCAAATATTGGCCTCTAAGCCAGCAGCACTGCAAGCTTGAGGTGCCAGGCCTGCCATCATGCTGTATTTTGGTTTGCGTGTGGGATTCCTGCTAGTGGCAGCAGCACCCTTGGAGCAGTGCTGCCAGCTGGGAAGAGGAGACCTGGCCCTCTGCACACAGCTGGTGTCTCCACTGTGGGTCTTTGAGCGCCACAGAGATGAGATGGTCCTGCCCACTCTTTATGTTGCCTCCAGCTTAGCAAGATGTTGTATCAACATTTCTGGCTTGCTATATTCCCACATGGGGATTGCTATGAGAACATGTTAAAAACCAACCCATCATTTCTACAGCTTTCTTTTAATTTCTTGAAAACTAACAAGGTTGAGCTTTTGCCCCAACTTAACTAAATCCACGGAGAGCTGAGACTGCAAAATGCATACAATGTCTGGCAGAGAAGCAGTTCTATCAGCGTAAAACCTTGATGCTCGGATGGCTAGGTTGGGATACACTGTGGGGCAAGGTGAAATGGTACTGACCTTCTGCTCTGAATCTTCCAGTTGCACTATCAAAATGAAGGATGAGTTACAGCAACTCTTTCCTAGGTGGTTTCCAGTGTTACTGTCCCCACTTACCAGTGCACAGCTGCAGAGCCAGTACAACCCACTCCACCAGTGCAGCAATTCATTTTTTGGTGAGTTAGTTTAAACTGTTGATGAAAGTGGACCAGAGCATGAAATGGAGCATCTGAACTGCACCTTAAGAGTGGGTACATGTCCAGTACTGTTGACTCTGTGGACATGTAGCCTCTGATGGGTAGGCTATAACAGGAAGTGTGAGGTGGTGGCCTAGGTGTCACAACTGTTTGCTCCATGCATGGGCTCTTGAACTCTTGAATCCAAAATAGTTCTCAAAAGAGCTGGAAACATCAGGAGAAACTCCCTGCTTCAGCTTGGTAGTGAAACTGTGAGTATAATTTTCAGTGATAAAGAATGAGGGAACACCAAGTTTATGCGGAACTTCAGTAACACTAGGATGAAAGAAGAATGATTTCCAACTCTTCAAAAAATAGTTGCAAGAACTAGGATCCATGTTTAAAGCTCAGAATTTAGAGATTTTAAATTTTTCAGAAAAAACATGCAGTTTTGGGTTTGCATGTGACAAAGAACGAGAATTGATAGTATTTTCTGTGTTGGTGTAGCAGAAATAGAAAATAAAAGCAGAATGACATGCTTTTTGGCAATTGTTACTTTGTTTACTTTCATTTACTGAAGGCTTATTTTTGTATTCTGTGAGCTAATTTCCTTGGGAATTGATAAATAACAACTTCCTGGAATATTTTCACCCCTGTAAAATCTTGGCACACTGTAGTGATCTCCCAGCAAACATAAGACGTAGAGCATTTCCCACCCTCCCTACCCCCACAGAAAGCTGCTTGGAGAAGAAGCATGATAAAAGTAAATCTAAAATGGAATATGAAGCAAGAAAAAGGGGAATAGCCTTTCCTTGGAAAGAAATCTTTTTGTGAATCATGAATACAGAGCTGCCAAAGATCATAGGTCACTAAGGAACGTGGAAAAAAAGGAACAGATCATTATCTGTTTTACTGCTACTAAACTGCTGGGGTAGGTCTGGGCACATGCAGTTCTCTAGATACATTCTGACGGTCCATGGATGGAAATTAACAGTTGTAAGAAGCAGTGGAAAACCAGCAGAAAGTTAAGCTAGAATTCGTTTGTGGTACTGATTCTTAGGGCTACTATGCTACAAGTGTGTGTTTTTTTTTTTTTAATCACTAGGATAACTCACAGGCATGAACCTTGGCATAAGAACACTGAAGCTACTTGACACAACAAGATCAGCTCTGTATTCCTCACTGCGTCCTACCTCAGCAAGTTTACCTCATGCTAAAACTAAAATTTCCTTGTCTTCACTGCATTTCTGTGTAGGATAACTGTGCTAGTTACCTTTCTAATGGTGAAGAGAAACTTTTACACTGTGGTTTTAAGTACTCTATAAAGTGAAAATCAAGATTTATAACGTCAGATCTATAGCTGGAAAATCAGTTTTGCAAAAAGAGTAATAAATACTGATTTGTTGTGATTGATCAGTGCAGAATTGATCCATTACCAGTCACTTCTTTCTTGACCTATCACATTACCTCTCCCCTGTATATCTTGTTCTGAGCTACTCTTTGCAGAATCAAATGGAAAAAGAATGAAAATGAACTTAGTAGAAGACAGTTTCTATAGTCTTTCATCTTTGGAAATGCTTTTAATTACTGGAATAGTTTTACTGTTAATGCAGTGGATTTATTGAGCTCTAGACAATCTTTCAACATTTCATCTGACGCGGCACACTCACTTTAAAGTGCTGGTGATGGATGTTTGCTGCTGCTGTTGTAAGCAGGCTAGATCCAGATGTAAGCATTGGTTTATGAAAGCCATTTCCTTTGCATCTCTCTCTCTGAAGACAAAATGCATGCAGGTGCAGATGCCAGTCAGGATAGTCTACATGGCAATGTAGTGACATTAGGACAGTAAAAAGCCAAAGGAGATACTTATTTTGAGAAAACATACAACAGGAGAAAAACACAGGAGAAGGGAAGAGATGAGAGTATTCTCTATAGAGGAACAAGAAAACCCCCTTCAGAGACAAGATAAAGCCATGATGGTAGGCTTCAGTTTAATTGAAGGGAACTGATATTGCTCTGATAAGTTTAACAGTAATGTTATCTATGGATGGGCAGGGAGAGCAGAGCAGAGCAGAGGAGAGCTTGTTTCCAGGCCACCAATCTGCCAATTCAGAGAATTTGGATTAACATTAACCTCCTTTTGTCTACCCCTTGTTGTAACCTTACAGTAAGGACCAGAATATAGGACTCGTTACATATTAAGGAAGAAAGGTGTAAAGTGAACAGAGGAAAAAGGGAGCTGGAAAGAAGCAAATGAATACCTCAGAGAGTTCAGCCTCCTAAAAAAAAAAAAAAACCACAACAATACATAGCTCAATTATAGCAAGCATGGCTGTGGAGGTTGACATCTCTGCATCACACATGCAAGTATTACAAGAGGCAATTATGAAAAGCTAGGAAAGTGCTTGCAGATACAAAAATAGTTTATTAAAGCCCATCTGGTCGTGAGCCAGCAAGAGGGAGTGTCAGTATGCGCCTAGAGAAAGTGATTAAAACATAAACAGGATGTGTTGGAGGAGGTGAATAATCTAAAAGAATATCATATTAATGCAGCATTTCATTAGTTAGCTTTTCTGGTACAGCAGCTACACTTTGCCTACTGCCAGCTGCTGCATTTCTCGCCAGCCTAAACATACTCCTGGTATTTAATTGCACGACTTGTGAGCTATAATTAGTACACACTAGCTGAAGCAGACAAGAGGACACTAATTAGAAATCTATGGTCTTGGTGCTGCTCCTACTGAGGAAAGGAGGCCATTCACACCTGACAGTATAGGCCATGCTCCCATATGAGGTGATGCATGCAGGGGTATGTATTTCTATAGATCCTCCTCCTTGCCTCCCTCATATGGACTGGGAAGACACTTTCTGAAGAACCTCTGGATGACCAAGTACACCTATAATAGCTTGTGACTTTTCCAAATTCTCAGACAGGATAACATAGCATGGAAACTGACAGCTGTCATAATTAGGTAACTTGTACCATAATTACCCTGTGGAGACAAAGGGGAAGCTTCATTGTTCACCCAAGTGGCCCTCAACCATTTTTGCAGCTTTGGTTATCTAACATGCACTAACCTCAGTGCATGATCTTTCTCAGATATCTTCATCCTCTTCTATGCTACCTGTTATACATAAAATGTCTCTCCAGTTAGTCAGTGGATATCTTGCTTTTTTCAGCAATCTCCACAGATTTCCTTTCTTGCCCCTACTATCCTTGGCCAACTGTCTCATAGTACCATTCAAAAAATCAACCTTATTATCCATGTCACATGCCCAAATCTCTCTTTCTGTACATTTAAGCCTGTCTTAGACTCTTATTCAGTTCTCGGTTGTGAATCTGGCAGCACAACCATCGTCTGCCTGAAAAAAAGGCTGAAGTTTCCTCTCCTCTCCTCTCTGCTCCCTCTCCCTCTTGCCTCTGCCTCTGCCTCTCCCTCAGTATCTTGGGGACAGATGAGCTGTAAGCACAGAATGAGACTACAGGATTTGTGCCAATAGTGTTTTTCGTCATTAGAGTTCTTGGCTAGACATTTTTGGCCAGAATATGATCCTAACCATTGTCTGAATGTTGCAGAATAACTTCACCTGTCCAAGGTTCAGCCTAATAACTCCAGGAGCTGAATTATCCAATAGTGGATAGATAGGATCATGGACATAAATGTTAAGGAAGTTAATGGCTCACCTACAGTACTAATCCTTTAATTTTTTGTCAGGAAGTTTGACTGTGTAGGCATAATATATGCAATCCAGGGGTTGTGGCTGAGCACCTCTGATCTGTGATGGGTTGCACACATTTTTTGTGTGTATGTCTGTGTTTCCATCACTCTCAGTAGTATTTGAAGTGGTACAAAAAAGGGATAATCGGGAGCTCCTTAGACACACAAACCTATATTTTCTCTGTATGTATAAAGCAGTACATTTCCATGACACTATAAAATGGTGTAATTTCCCATTATATCCTATGAATTATTGTAAGGAAAATAATGCAAATTATTTTTATATAATGAAATATAATTAACTCACATATAGCCTAAACTTAATTTATCGCCAGTGGTCTCTGCTTCTAATCAATTTATTAATGCCTATCCTTTCATTGCCAAGTTTTATTATTGCAATGAGTTACTCTTACAACAAACTTTTGATTCAGTGAATAAACCCTTCCAAACACAAATGCTTATGCTTACAACAGAGGAGCAAGGGTTGAGGGCTCTTAATTTGCTGAGTGAACGATACCTCCCCTACCTTTCTTTTCCTCCAGAAAAGTAATCATTATTTCACTAACACACATTAATGAAAGTTGTATTTTAATGAAAGTGTGTATATAATTAAAGAATGTTGAGTTGAGGGTGTCCTTCTGAGTCATCTGAAAGGGTCTTTCAGGTAGATATCCCTTGCTTCTTAGGATTTCAATTCCAAGAGGCCATCAGTTTAACATTTTGTAGGGAACAGGCTGCTTGAGCAAAGACTGCAATTTTATTTTTCTATCTTAGACTTTTCTCCAGAAAGCATAGAGATGGTATATGATCATTCCTCTCGAGTCCAGTTTGGTCCAATGGTATGGAAAGTGATTTGAGTCTCAGAATAATTTATGAGCTCTAGATAGAAATCATTGCTGGCAGAGATGATTTAGCAATTTCAAGAAATGGAATGAGTCACTTAAGGAAAAGGAAACACTCCAACATCCCTTGAACACCAGTGACAATCTCTAAAAAGGCCTGCTGAGCTCCTGTGGCACAAAACTGCCATCAGGAACTGAAAGAACATTTCTGAAGAGTAGAAATGAAACTCAGTTGCTGCTGAGAAAACAGCTCCTGTCCCCCCTGAGAGCCATGGCACCCTAACTATTGAAAAAGCACAAATGTTCCCTCAGAGAAAGTTGAATAAATACAAGTGCTGGGATGACATCATGCTCTTTTTGTATGTTCACTAGCTTCACTATTCAATGTCTCGTTCAGAGGCTTGAATAATGTTTGCTTTGGGAAGTTTTCTGTGAAAATTAGCTCGAACTTGGAGGGCTTTCCAGCCCTTGTGTTTCAGTCAGAGCTGAATTAAACTGGAAGGATGCTACAGATTAACAGCGAATTGAAGAAGCCAGAGGGAGTTTCATATTTAGTGTTACTGTTTCCAGAGCAGATTTGGAAAACAGTCCTGGGAGCTGAAAAACACCTTTTTAGATATTGTATTTGTTTATCTGGTTTTGTCTCTGGCAAGCTGGTAGGAAGACTAGTAGTAATATTCAGCTGTATGTTTTTCTCTTGTGGAATGCCAGTTTAAGAAATCCCTGCCTTTCTGTTTCATCTGGACTCCAGTTCCCACCTCCACACTGCCATCGCTGACATCTCAGTTGGTCCCACCAGGAGCAGTATCGGCACAGCTCAGGACGCAGCAGGCTGTAACACTGAAGTTAAGAGGCAGAGGCAAAGGAGGCAAAAATGTCTTACACTGGGTTTACTTCTGGCAAAAATGTTTCAGTGAGCTACACCCATGAGTATTCAATATACAAAGCTTGGTGAATGGTTCTACTGCTGAAGTGAATAGAAGTTACAGATCAGTTTTTGACAGCGCAACCGTATTTCTTGTGAAGTATCACTAATAGTAAAACACTGGGAAAAAAATTATTTTTTATTATTGAAATCTGCAAGCATGGTCCTAAAATCACAAAAGGAGGAGGTTTATTGAAGATAATAGTAATTATAATAGCAATAATAGAGAAGTCCTGCACTTGGCATGGACTAACCCCCTGCATTGGTCCAGGCTAGGGACTGATGGGCTGAGGAGCAGCTCTGCTGAGAAGGGCCTAGGTGTCCCTGTGGCCATGTATGAGCCAGCAGTGAGCCCTGTCAGGGATGAGGGCTAACAGCATCCTGGACTGTATTAGTAGAAGCATAGCCAGTTGATTGAAGGAGGTGATTATTCCCCTCTACGCAGCACTCATCAGACCATGTCTGGAGTACTGTGTCCAGTTTTGGGCCCTCCAGTACATGAAAGATATGGACAAGCTGGAGCGAGCTCAGCAGAGAGCCCCCAAGGTGGTCGGGGCTGGAAGAGAGGCCAGAGGAGTTGTGCTTGCGCGGCCTGGGGAAGGGACAGCTTTGGGGCAACAAACAGCCGCTTACCATGCAGTTGCTCTATTATCATGTGTTTTCTTTCACAAACGCAGTCCTTATTTTATTTTCATCTTCTCTGTGGCTTTTAACTATTTCTGTTCTAATTTGGCCTTACAATTCAGTAGCTATTCCATTATGCCAGAGCAGTCTGAATTGCTCTGTGGTTCCATTATCTATTTTATTTTGTGGGAACAATGTTATAGATATTCTTCTGTAATGTATCTATGAGGTACTCATTTATCGTAGAAAGCATTACCCGACCTCTTAAAACACAGTTTTATAATGGTAACACAGAATAAATTTTGATAACTTTGATACTTACCGCACATCTAGAGTGAGAATACATGTAGTGGTCTGCTCCTAGAGCATAAAGGAAGTTTGTAACTGTATATACAGTTACAAAAAGTCTATCTAATAGTGGGCAACACTGGATATCTGAAAGTATTACTGTGACTGCATTGCAGAGACATTCTTTAAGTTTTCACACAAAGGAAGAGCAAGTATTATTATGCAATAACTGAGTGTTGAAATATGGTTTTATTTTCCTTATGCATGTTTTCAAATCTTTCCAAGCTGCTACCTGCATGTGATTTCTTACATTCAATATTGTTTATTACAGTCAACTTCTTTCCTCATAAACATGTAAATCACCATTCCTGGAAATCTGGTTTCTCTTTTTCAATGTCCACTATATCATATGAGATTCCTACTCTGAATCCCTGCAAAGGGATTATGGGAATGATCTAGAATCATCCAATGTGTTTATTTTCAGTGACAGGAAGCTATATCAAGTTGGTGGAATTCACCACGCATTAGTGATATGTTAGAGTATTTATTGTGAATGACAGCCCAAGATATTTCTAGTAGGCAGTTCAGACTCTCAGTACTATGACTGAATGTCTCTCTTTAGTTCTCCAGAGGTTACATGCGCATGTTCAGCTGTCTCACACATTCCCTTCCTTTATTTAACAATCATTTTTAAACAAGAAATTCTGAACATAGGTGAAGCTATAAAGAACTAGTGGTCTATAAAAGTATGAGAGTGGGATCCCTAGGTAGGCTATTAAGTCACTAAAGCTTTGCTAATTTACGCTAGTTGACAAGTTAGGCTTTATAGGGAAATTAATTTCCTTTGAATCATCAGGACAGTGATTCTTGTGTGGGGTCAAGAAAGATCTGAAGTCTCAAAAATATTACTTGCATGGTATAACATCCTGGTGTAGGAATCATCTAACATAGTGTGACCATCTTACAATGTAGACATCTACAGAGGAGCAACATGCTTGTACTCCCTTCTCTAATCAGTGCAAAGAAACAGACACTTCTGTAGTGATATTCAACATATCCTACAGTACATGTTTAAAATAGGTTAGATGAGGAGATAATTTTTTGCCTCTGACTACAGAGGAAGTCCAGGCTGACTAATTTATAAGACTATATGGTAGATATCTAATATGAGATAGATGTCCCTCCCCAGATGAACCAAATCTTCTTCTGAGTTTCAAATTAAAACAAAAAAGATCAGGAACATTGTGTTTCATATGCTTTTGCAGCGGCTTAAAAAAGAAAACACACAAAGAAATTAGGTGATCTTAAAAGATTTGTAAGATTTGTGCATTCTAGAAAACTTATCATTGAGGTTGCACTGTCTTTGCAATGGGACCCAGCAAGGTATGAGTTTAATGAGATTTGGAGGGTTTATTACAAAAATATCACTTACATTTAGTCTTAAATGACTTTATTGTTGGATGGAGCATTCTCCTTTGTTCCAAAACTGCTTATGACATAAGACTCTTCAAATGCCTACCTGGCCATTTTTTGCTAATAGCTTCTGTCCTGCAATTCTAGCACGCCCATGAGAATTTTTTTTTCCGACAATATTCTGCTCCTTTGCCAATTTCAGCCAAAATCTGTAAATGGATAGTCCTCATGGCACTATGAAAAAGCAATAGAATATTTAAGATAGGAACATAATTTAACCTTTGCAAAGGGCAAATGCTAATGCTGTTTTGTAATCTGTTGCTTGCCTAATCCAGTCTCCATCTCCTTATTTTCTCTGATTCTACTTGGGTTGTACATTCTTGAAAGACTTAGGAACAGGTTCAGTGGAAAAATTTGCACTGGCTTCTGTAGGCTTTGCTAAGATTTAAGTGTGCACATTTAGCTGCCAGGATTTAGTACCAAAAAATATGTATATGTGTAGTCACTCAAATTCAAATTCTGGACCTCTAGTTTTAAGCATAGAGTCAGATGCATTTTCACATCCCTATCAACAAACCAGTGCAAACTACCTTTTATAGTTCTTCTGGGCTAATAAAAAAAAATCTCTAATTTGGAAAAGTGTATGACATTTATAGAGGAACTAAAATGAGTAGTCTGCTACTAGACTGTGCTGTATTGTTTTTAGTGTACTACTTCAAAAATAGCATTTACAAGAATGATCACAATCTCTTGCGTGGAGAGCATTGTTTTTGTAGGTCTGAAACACTATAAAGTTTTTGGGTTAGCTATAAAGTTCCCTGTTCCTGACTGCACCTACTTGTAGAGCATTGAAATACATTGGGTGCAAGCCAATGAGTTCATAAGTGTCCTTAATCCAATTTCTTGGCAAAAGTGATTGATACTGTGCTTGCAGTAAGAGGCTAATGAGTCTTTGCTTAATAATGAAAAGTATCTAGATGAGATGAAAGACTAATGCAATTTATTCTGCCAACTGTCCCTGCTTGGAAGTGTACCTAACTTTGTGTAGTGTCTGAGTGGAAGCACAGATGCCTCATTTGTATTCTGAATGATGTCTTTAAGCTGGTGTGGTCCTTAAACCTTTGCAAAAGTTTTCTTGCCTTATCTGATAGGAACAACTTCCGTGGGCTGTGATGTGGGATGTCTACAGTAAGCTCGAAGATGGTTTAGTGAGTAAGGTCACATGGTAGAAATAACAGGTGATTTCTTCTGTGTCCCAGTGATCAGGAAGCTCAGGTCTTTAGAGGCCATCTTCATCTGGTTCTCTGGAAGAGAAGCTCCATTTTTCTGCAGTCTTCTAGCTCAGCTGGGTTATTTTTCAGAATTCCCTTTTCTCCCCTCTCTCTAGTCCTTACATTGGTGTACTAAGAGACAGACGGCTAGTCATTGCTACCTCTCCAGGTTAGTGCTGTTTCCCCCATTTACTGGGAACTGTCTCATTGCAACTTCCTATTTTGACTCACAGGGTAATTTTAGCTCATTTTCTCAGGGAAATACTGTGTTGCTGAGACTGGAGTTTCTAATACTGTGGCTAAAATTGCAAGTTAGATCCAGAGACTCAGTTAACTGGTGTGTAGTTTTCTTGGATGAGCTTGAACCCAGTGAATCTTGCTTCTAGATTCACAGTGAGATTAAAACACAGGGAAACAGAGTCTCTTCAATCAGGAGTCTGTGCAAACCAGATCTGAAGCAGAACAATCAAAAAACAGTTTCAGTCTGGTGCTGATGGGTTCACACAGATCAACTTCTCCTTGATTGCCAATTTCTGCTTCACTTGAACTCTGGTTGCTTTTTTCACTGTAAGCATGGATACAACTTCGTTTTCATATTCACACCATCTCTAACAACTCTGTCCTCTGCAGTAAACGATTTCATTTTCTTTCCCTCCACACACATAGCTTAAGCAATAAAATAAGAAATGCTTTAAAGTGCCACTAACCTAACTCTTGAAAGAGAATGTTCTTTGGAAATCTGGATGTTTTTGTATAAATTAATTGAGGTTAAGAGATATTAATATGTATATTTAAACTGCAGACTCTAGTGGTCTGACCAAAATGTAACCCTTTCTGGGTAGATATGTAGCTGTTAAAGGAAAAAACACTTTCAAGGAAAATAATTGTCAGTAAGGTCTAACATGTAATTCTTTTTTGTGCAAAATGCATGTGTAGATAAATTATACATCTGAAGAATTTTGCTCCAAGATGCACCAAGGGAAAGAGACATCCAGTCTGAATTGCCAGTAGACTAATTGTCTACTTATTCATGTGAAATATGACTAAGAGTCACTGTTTCCCCAGCAACAGTGTCACAAAGGACAGCGCTAACTCTTCATGGTGGAAAGGGACATTATTCTTATAGAAATTTCTGTGCACACAAATAATTTTGCTAAAAGTCTAGAGTGTCCTTTGGCAAGTCTACGGTCATTATAAACATTAACAAGTAAAAGCAAAATTTTATGCTCAAAACAGTATGTCACTGGAAGCATCTTTTGAAGTCACTGGTGTGTTTTATTGCAACAAGATACATAAGTTCTCAAAGTATTTAAAAAGAAAAATGGACTGATAAGAGCAGACACTTCAAATAGCCTTTCCAGGGCCTAGCATTGCCTGAGGTACTCTGTCAGGGCTCTTATCCTCTTTCTTACTTCTGCCTTTTATCCAGTCATTGTCTAATTCATTGGTTGAAGTGCATGAGGCCCAGAGACCAAAGCCATTTCTTGCTTCCTAGACTGTCTAACCTAACTCCCTGACCAGAGAGCCAGATTTCCTTTTGCAGCAGTGCCTGAAAAACACTCTGAATATTACTTGGTTATAGGGTCCTTGATCATTTTCCAGCTGAGTAAAAACATCAGGTCAAGGAAATCCTTCTCTTCTGTTCAGACACCATTTCCCTTTAAGTTGGCAATTTCATCTTCTGTCTTCCCACCCATTCAAAGCCCTGCAGAATATCACCACATCCCTGGGATAATGGCAGCATGTCCATTTACATGGGAAAGCTATACTGGGAAAGCAAGTTGTGTATTTTTAGTTATTATAAATGAGATTTAGCAGTAGGAGACAAAGGGAAGCCTTAAAACTATGTGACCAGTCAAGTCTCTGCGGACCAGCTGTTTGGGAATCTTTAAGATGGCAAGATACATCATACTGTGAGCTCATGTGACCCTACTTTTATTTCCCTTTAAATCCCTAGACTATTAATTCCTTTTAAAATTGAATTAAAAAAAGAAAAGAAAACAAGCCTTTGTTAGCAATGGTAACAAATATGTTTGGCAGAGTGGTGTTTTTGCTGCTAATTTTTAAACAGTTTTTGTTGCTTTTTTAAAGTGCCCTTGAGATTACTCTGTGGTTGGCAGGAAAACTAAAATGTGCTAGCATAAGAAAAAAGGGAGCACTCTAGCAATTGTTTCATGTCAGCACATCTCAAGCAAATGTTTTCCCCATTTGCAATTTTAAGAAAAAGCTTGCAGGTAGAGTATTTCATTGTATCTTTTACTTTGTGCATGGCCTTAAGATGGATTATGCTGGCTGAATTTTGGAAACAATAAATATTTTGGGAACCTTAGCTGAAATTAAAGGACCTTCTTTTTCTCCATTGAGCTGAAAATACAGAATTGGCAGAGAGCAAATTGTCACACTTGGCCTTATCACTTTATCATATTGAAACAGAGATGCCCTTTTGCAAAGGGTTCATCCAACAGTGTCAATGAAGAACGAAGGATCATCGCAATGCAGTCAACAACACTGAAAATATGGGATGAAAATAACATTTCCCAGTCATTTTAACATTCTGCTCATGCCTTATGCTGTCCATTCCCAAGATTAATGGGAATCACTTGTTTTCTTCAAATATACAGTTGAAATATTGGGAATTAATATGCCATATTTGGTAATAACAGCATTGATTCAAAACCAAAGTAAAACTACAAAAAGTAGCATATTATCCAACTTTTTTTTACCATTATCTTAAATGCTCTTGAGTAATGTAAGTATCTTCTATGGGCACATTCCTTTCAAAGGTATTTTATGAATGTCTATTTAATTCATCAGGCATTTTCAAAATCTGCAGAAGATTTGATTTAGTATCTGAATCTCAGGCTAAATAGGATTGACGATATCCAAAATGCAAAGCCAGTCTCCAGTCCTGCAGTCAGTTCCTCACAAGGAAGAGCAGCTTTTCATAGTCTTACTGAAGGGTACTCTCCCTGAATAAAAAGACCCACCTATGTAAATCTGATTTACAGAAGTGGACCAAGGCCATAAAGAAAATTAGTTAGTTTCTTTATATTATCAATACAGACAATAGCAATTGAATTTAGAGGATTATAACTGAGACTCTACTGAGGCTCTACTCTTACTGCTGGAGATAAATCAAATCAAACAAGTGGAAGGTAAAACAGTCCTCCCAGAACCTTCTGAAGTATTCTGATGGTATCCCACGATCTTATGAGGGTACCAATCTGCAGGAGAAATTACATCTGTGATGGAAGCCACAAAATCAGCACTATAAAAAAAAAGTCTGGTGTACAAGCAGATGACAAAACAATAAGGAATCTGTATAAAAAGTAAAGGGGTCTATAAAAGCTGACAGGAGCTTTCCCCATTCAAGTGACTTCAATTCTAAATTCTTAGCACTGCCACCAGATTCATCTGGGCTTGCAAATAAATAATTTGTCTTCTCTCTGTTCTTACCAGTCCAGGTCCAGGACAGATGACACAAAGGGAACATTGTTGTGGTTGCCTCCCTTATCAGACATGGCAGCAAATCATAAGCAACATAGCTTGTAACTAATTCCTGTGTCACTTTTTTTGCCTAATGCAGCAGAACAGGGCAAAGCCACAATTTCTCTCCTCATTTTCCATTTCTGCTTGTGCTTTACTACTCTCCCACTCTGACTTCTTGTTTTTTTTAAAGGATTATGTTCAAAATAATGGCATGTACTTAATTAGGATATAATTTACAGTTAGGCGTGGCAACAGCATGTTTTATTGAGTGAGCAGAACAGGAAAACTGTAATTCTTTTTAACGCATTTACGCATAATGATTTAAACACATTCAATATTCCATGTTTAATATGCAGAAAGGTTATTTCTTGCAAGTGCCACCACAGCAACTGAACCTATATGGTGTCACTTAACTACCATTGACCTCTGAAGAAGATTTGCATATTAAGTTTTTCAGGACTGATTGCTTTAGCCTTGAACCCTACAAACACTCACAGAACTAGGAGTAATCACCCTGCAGCTGGCAGATTTGATTTAATCTTTATGGTCTGTCTGCATGATTTCTTTTAGTGGTCCTGACCTACTCACGCATTTCACGAGGACTCAATGGTTACAGACTAATGAGGGTGGTATAAAGTACAGTATGGGGGATGTGTGTAATGATATCAGTGTATCCAGACTCAGTTCACTGTACTATATACCTGTAACTATATTTAAGTCACTGTACTATATACCTGTAACTATATTTAAGTATATACATAATATTGGCTAGTATTTCAAAATACTTGAGAGCCTATTAATTCCTTTTGGCTTCCAGGGTAGCAGAGATGTTCAGCGTCTCTGAAAAAAAGGACCCATTCAATGTAACTTAATGGTGACCATTTCTTTTTTTTGACTGCATGGCCCACTTATGCCTTCTCTATGCAAGAGTCTGTCATGGCCTCCCTGTTTTTCTGGACCTGCCAAGCCAACCAGTGCTCCCCAAGAGCAATCCTGTGAATTCACACCAAGGACTAGCTAATGGACTCAGACTACTCTTGGGGCTGGGTCAGTGATCCAGCCCACAACCTGCTGCTGAGCTGCCCTGAGGTGTGGGCCCTGGGATATATGATGCATGAGTGGACGGATGGGGCTGGGTGACTGCAGAAGGAACGCTTATAGTTTATGTACTTCACTTTGGGATCTCAGATTTCAAAATACTGAGCTATGTCCTTGGAACTTACCAGTAAGATTTTTTCAGATAATTCTTAATAACTTACCTCAGCTTTTCCTGTAGAGGAACTGTTACAATGGTTCCTATAAGAAGCACTGTATTTTTGCCAGTTCTGAGGGGTTTATCCCTAATGAGTAATATGCTGCTTTATTACAGATACCAGAACATTCATATGTGACCAAAACTGAACCTTGTGCCCCATCTCTTACTGTACAGATTTTAGTTTTAGCCTCTTAATGATTCTACTGTTTCTAAATTTAATTTACATCCTCGATGATTTTCTACATACAGATTATTTTTCCTTTGTGTTGTTAAGGGAACTTTGCTTCCATAACAGCCATGCAGTTCATTCTAATGAAACAAAGTGATGCCATCTCTCATGGAAATATTGTGCTTGACAGCAGATGTGATTGTCTTGCCAGTACAAAAAAACCTACTAAACATACTATTTTAACCTCATATTCTGCAAATGTTACCACTATATATGATCAATGACTGTGATTCAGCACACTGCACTAGCGCATAGTGGGGTAAGAACAGCCTGGTCACACCTGGAGTACTTTTGAGAAGACTGAGGGGAACCTGACCACTGTGAACAAGGGTATGGGAATGTTCCTCTGAAAAGTGTAGAGGCTGTGCAGATTTGGGAGCTCAGCTGGCACCATGGATATACGTGTCCCACAAGTGGGGGTAAAACAGCTGTGCATAGGAACATGCCCAAGATGTGGGAAAGTAGCGGGTGTGACTGAGGGTGGTGAGGGTGCTGCTACACAGCCTTCGATGCGGACAACCTGCGCGGGGACCCATGCCCTCGTGTAATCTGTGCTGGCAGCTATACCCCTCTGGCAGCACCACACTTACTAGCATATCCAGTTAGATTTAAGCTACTTCAGAGAAAACTGTGTGCTTCCCAGCTGCTCCCTTGAATCCTAGAACTAATAAGGAAGGAAGAATTATTCCAGAATGATTCAAGCAGAATTTAACCCACACTTCTAAATATGAATGGGGCAGTGACAGTTTTAGGTTCAGCTTCCCAGACATCTAAATTATTACTTTTTTCACAAATAATTGCTAGTTTGAATCTTTACGTGCTATAAATTATTTTATTTCCTTGTAGCTATGTCAGTTTATACCACTGAAAATCCAGTCTGATGACTTAATTGGAAATCTGGGGTAAAATGCTAATCTCCAAGAGCATCATAGTCTCTTCACACAGATGTTTCCATAGTAACATAAGTATCATGATACAACCATGGTGAATGGGGGTTTTATGTGATTTATTTCCTCTTATGTGACTTTTTTAAATGAAAGAATATGGATGGGGACAATACAGAAATGATACTAACTGATCCATAAGTACAGAAAAAGATTTATCAGGGAAAATGTGATTATGTGTCTAGGGGATATATAGACATGTTATTATGAATAAGAAGTGGGATTATGGTCTCCATCTAATATACATGTATTTTAGATTTAAAAACCGTGGCAGCATTTATGTAGTTATATAAAAGTCTCCACCAAAAACACTATAAATTCTTTACAATATTAATTTTCTTACTAACCAGAATATTATATTAAAGGGCTAAATCAACTGCCTTTGCCTCTACTGTCACAAGCAGAGCCAATACCCAGACATAATCAGCTCAAGTCAGTGAACCTCCCTGTCAAAGCCCATTTCCAAGTATCCCTTTCCCAAATGCTCCTGTCCTTGAGCAGCAGCAATAATGAAGCCTGCTAGCCTGGTTTCTTGTGGGTCTGTGTCACAGGTAGCCAATAAAGTACAATTTCTGACTGAAGCATTTTCAGCATCTATGGCAGTCATGACAGCTCTCCTGTATAAATTCTCTGACATCTAATACAAGTTGGGGTCTTTTGTCTCATGATACAGGCACTGACAGGGTTGCTCTTCCATGCCTTTTTTCGGGTAACTTGTGGAAAATTAACATATTTAAGACCATCACCCCATCAAATCTGATCCCATCAAATATGGCTGAAAATGGCTGATGGGCTCAAAGTTATTAAGTGCAGGTAGACAGGTATGTACATACACTGCAAACACATGTGCTCCTTCCCTGAGAAAAAGGATGAGTGAATTTTGCAATATATACGAAAAGTAACAACCTGAAGCTTTTGTAGAGTAAGGGCCTTCATCAGGCCTGCGCTGCCCCATTCATGGTTCCAGTCGTTACGTGAAAGAAGATCCACCTTCAGCACCTTGGCTACATGTGGTACCAGGTCACGGCACTACAGTCCCTCAAGGTAGGTTTAATGCTGCTGCGAGGGGCAGGGAGCAGGCCCAAGCACTGGACCACTGTCGTCCACATCTACGAGTTGTTTTCTCACTTCTTGGTTCTGTTCTGGACCACTCCAACTCTCTCTAGGACAAACCTGCATTATGAGAGTTAGCCTTAAGCAGTGTGTATGCAAACTAGTTGGTGCCACTTCGCCTCCCCACCCAGGACTAGGCCCAGACTCCCCTTTATTGAGCAGCGTTAACATAGATCAAGTAGATGAGACCCAATGTGCATTAAAGGCCAACACCTTGAATTTCACCCCAGAGCTTGAAGCCCACAAGGCAGACAACACATTTCGTGGAGCACCTCTGTTGAGGGCTATAATGTGAAGCTCCAGGAGTGCATGGGGTTACTGAATTGCAGGCTACTGTCAGCCCTTTACAGCTGGTCTTATGCCTTTTTTGATTCTTGCTGACAAGCAGTGAGGTGTTACATCTCTTTCCCTGCCCCTTCCACAAACGCTGAGGCTGTGTTTCTGCAAGATGGCCAGCCTGGTTTTAGGGCCTCTGATGTCAGGTCCTAAGCACCATGACCACAAAATGTAAAGTGCTGACCCTAGATAAATTTGCTCTGCCAGCCTCAAACTTGTACTGAAAGGGGTTGTGTTGTCCTAAAAGATTTTGTGCTGCTGGATCAGGTCTCATCTCTCCTTGTGCTGCTGGTATGAAGCTATGATGAAGCCTCTGTGAACACTGTGCCATGTGCTCTAATTCATCTGGCAACTGTTATGTGCCTGATGCAGATCAAACGTGCACTGCTGGAAGATGCAGGAACGTACAGATCATGGATCACTGCCACTAGCTTGGAAACCACTTAGTGCTTAAGATGCTGTGCACGCAAGAAGAAATTGCCTCGGAAGAGGGGAAATAAATGTCAAACAGAGGACTCATCTAACCAGCTACTCAAGTTTCTCGGAAGAAATAATCTCAGTATCTGCGGGAATGACTGGTACCTTATTTGGGTCTTTTCCAGGATAGAAATGGTTTTAGGGACTTTCCTCAACCAAAAATGATTTATGATGCACTTACTTGTAACTGCTATGCCAATAGAAAATAATATGAGAAAATTATCTATAGCGCTGTGTTGTTACAGATAAGACTGGATGTGTAGGTTTTATAAACCTGAATGTATTTGATGCAGATTCATCTAATCTCTTCAGTTTTAGCTACTGCTGGAATTTTACATGGCTGTTTACTAAAGGCTTGACTGTATCCTTAAAATTAGCAATCTGTGCTTCCCCAGAAGGAAACCCAGGAGAAGTTACCACTCTCAGACGTCCTCACCTGCACTTCACCCCGACACACACTTTGCTTTGCTTGAAGGAAGGGCCATTTCCAACAGCAACCTCTCAGGCTTGAGCCCCATCAGCCCCGGCACCCATGGTGCTGCAGCAGAGGGCAGAGATGGCATTGGGCAGGGAATCGCAGCCGGGCCGACGGCTCTCCCCTTGCACTCCCAGAACCATGCCCTGGTGTCAGGCAATGTGGTCTGCCTGGTCTGGCCCCCGGATCCTTGGAGACTTGCACACCAAACCCGCCAGCATAGGGACTTTCACAGTCCTGCACCATTACTACTGCGGTCCTCCCAGATACCAGGGTGGAAAGGGAAATTTAAAAGCCAAGTCACAGGAGAGATTTAAACCTTCTCAGAGCTGATTCTTTCAGGCTTTCAAAACTGACCCAGTTCCTGGATTTAAAGTAAGTAAACAACAGCCTCTGTCCTAACCAATCGTCACTGGGATATTTTGATTTTTTCCTGAGCACATTGATTCTTTAACTCTAAGAGCACCAAAGGCAGAGGATAAGTGTGGCTCTGGACAGAAGTCCAACTCTCCCTTAGAAATATGCCGTCAGCATCACTGTGTGCAATTCCACAACATTAGGAACTGTCCTGGTGCTTCTTCTTGCATCTTTGTGAAACTGAAATCTTATATAGTTGAATTCTACTCAGTTTTTATGATGACTTTACATTTAGCCATAATTTGTAAGAAAAACAGATTTGGGTCCAAACTGAAAATTCAGTGTCCATTTTCTAAAGCTCCAGTAATCCCCACAGACCCTCATTTTGGACAGACTGATGCCTAGCCTCCCATGGGTGACCCTGCAAGGACAATGGCAGCCTTCTGATCAATAATGTCCCCTCCACTGGCAAAATTTGCCATGTAGACAGGATATGGGCATCTCCAAGGCCTGCCCAGGAGAAATCTGATTAACCCTAAATGGGTGGGTAGTGACATCACAAGCTAGCCTCAAATTTAGGGCATACTATAAATCTAGGCTTGTCAGTCTGCCCAGGACAGAGGCAAGTGCCAGGTGCAGAATTTGAACCCTTACTAAAACTTCCTGTTTGGTCTAACCATCTGTGATTACAGTTTTGGTTGAGCCCTTGAAAGTAACCTTAGCCAAAGAAATGCTTTCCTCAAAAGTATAAAAAAAAGAAAGAGATTTGGAATGATGTTGCAAGTACAGAATGAAAACAAACTTAACATTTGAGGGCTTTTGCATGACAGAAAAATGGTTTTGTTTTTAAAACTGAAATTTAAGACATTATAAACCTATAATATGGATTACTGGTTCTAGGCATTTTTGGAGAGAAATCACAATATTTTAACTAGAAATGATGTTCATTGACCATATTAATTGTTTTTTTTCTGAATATAACCTCACAACAAATTTTAGCATGTGTATTTTTAGTGTTTATGGTTGGCAGCTGGATGACAGAATAGACAATATTATTATGGATTGTAGGATCAATAATCCACATGCTAAGAAGGATTTATGTAAGGGACCATAACAGCTTAAGCTTCAATAAATAACACGTAACTGAGGACACAAATAACAGACGTTCTCTAAAGAAAAACAAGAGCATTTTTCTGTACCAGAAAGGAAAATAATACATGTAATGTTAAAATCAAAATGCACTTTTTAAAAAGACAAGTAGAATGTATATAGTTGCTTTGTAAGAAGTTTTAAGTACATATTTGTATAAATTGAAATATGCTCAGAGGCCTGAAAGATCAGAACAAAAAGAGCCTTTCTTGTCTGTGCCCATTTTATCAGCTTCCATGATAAAAAGGAATTTTTTCTTTTTCCCTGATTGAAGTTCAAATCACAATCCCTGAGGGAATTCCAGAGGCAGTGGAGGAGGTGAAAATAACCTCTATATTTGGATACTGTGAAAGCCAAGAAATCACAGAGGTATATTGGAGCTGATATTTCATTTAAGGGTTTTTTTGCCCCATGTTCCTTTTTATGGGCTGTTGTGTGTTTCTTCTCTTGCACTGGGAGCATCAGCCTAAACACTGAACATCCTGGTTCTCATGGTTTAAAAAAAGAAGTAAATGTGATCAAAACATGTTTTGGGGTTGGCTTTTTTTCTTTTTGCCTCAGAGATATAGCTGTAGCTTTGATTTCCTTAATTACACCCATCATTCTGGAAAGGTCATAGTCTAATTTTGGTTACTATGCTGGGAGCAGAGGGAATAATTCTGAGTTTTTTCACCTGCTTTCATAATCTAGTGAGGCTTCCTTTTTCTTTCTTTTACAGTTACAGCTACATCCTCAGGAGATTTGACCAGCATGTGACTAGTCAGTCAGCAGAAAATTATTTACAGTTTTATTTTTAATTATTTGTGATAACAAAAATGCCTGAAGAACTGTAATCCAAGGACAAACCTGCCCCTCACTAAGGAAACTGAGGACTATTTAACACTCTGTTGCCACATGATTTGTATTTACAAACAAAAAAGCAAAACAGATTAAATTTCTCTATTTTTATTCTGTTTGCTTTCCCAATTTGTATGTGTGGTAAGCTGCGCACATAGCTCTAAAATAAAAATGCTGCAGACATTTTGCAGATGAACACCTTGTATCTGAGGGACCACCAGTGGTCCATAGGTGAGAAATGATGCTCCACACCGCATATTCCAATACTGTCCTTGGGACCCAAGAGCTCCAGGCTTCAAGGTGCTAACCCTCTTGGCCTTAATCCAGCAAGACGTTTAAGCATATGCTTAGCATGAAACACCTGAGCTGCCCCGTGGGCTTGAGCTGGATTACCCGTGTAAGAGTGCTTTGCTGGACGACAGCCAGAGCACTCAGCACCCTGCTCCCGTTTCAGGAGGGAAAGCAGAGAGAGAAAGTTCATCCTCTCTGTGATGCCTAACAAATACTGAAGATGCTGCAGCTCTTTTTCTTAATTACTGGCCTGATTTATTGCCTCCTGAAGTCAATGGCAAGATCCCTTTGGCCTTACTGCGATTAAATAAGGCTCTACATGATTAGCTAGCTAAACCTGTGACTTTTCAGGCTTGGTGAAATGGCAGTGTTAACTGATGTAAATCTGGATCATGCCTCTGTTTCAACAATTTACCCCATCCCTTACTTACCAATAGATATTTTATAGGCTTAACCAAGCCGCCATTATGGTAAAACCCCCCTTTTTAGTGTAATTGCTATTCTTGTTTTGGTTTCTTTGACCAAGAAAGAAAACAATACCAAAACAATACCTCCAGCTTTGAATAGCATTGTATTTGTAAATACTCTCTCAAAGTGGTGGTGTGAGTAATTTATAGTTCACTATAATATTTCTTGCATCTTGTTCTTCTCAAGATATGACCACTAACATGATTCTCTCCCAGTTGATTATGTCATTGTTTCAGACAGCTGCTAATTAGACTTGGAAATCCTGATGATTCTTCCAGCTCTGACAACTCTGAGTTGGATAACTTTGGTGAGGGGAATATCTTCAAGAATCCTTCTGGCTTGGACACATGTTGACACATCTTGTTCTTCTCAAGATATGACCACTAACATGATTCCACTCATCTATTTCCTGAAGAGTCGAATTATCATCTTTCTCCTTTCACACTAAAAGGCAAGGAGTAGGTCACCTCCCCACAGTTTCAGAGAAAATGCAGTGATTTCTCCCCCAACTGCTCATTTCCACAGTGTATGCCTGCAGACCCCAAAGACACTTGCTGGCCTCCAGCTGCAGCTGTCAGCTCCCAGGTGGATTGGCAGCCCATCTGGCAGCTGGAGCCAGCCTTGGGATCTCTGTAAAAATAAGTTTTGTTCCCTTGCCTTCTCTCCCACAAAATGGGTAAGCCTGGCACTTATTATGGCCAGCCATATAGGTGTCACGAGGAGCAAAGTCCTTGGTGAAGGCCCCATGAGCAGCAGGGCCAAGGAGGCTGCATTTGTCTGTATGGGAAATCCAGCACCGCAGATGTGGAGCTTCACAGCCCCGCGCCGCCTCCTCTAAGGGTCTCACCGCCCCTCCTCCTTCCCTCCGGCAGGAGGGCTGGCCAACAGGCTGCACGCTCATGTTGGCTAAGGAAATTCCTGAAATTCTCTACTTCTGTGAGCGCGGCGAGTGCTATTTCAGTGCACACCGCTGCTGGGCTTCTCACTCCTCAGCCAGCCCGACTTGTGTTTTTATCAGGTTTTTAGGTCACGCTTATGTTCCTGGGGAAAAAATGAATTTCATTCAAGAAAGTCGAAACAAGTGGTTTTGATATTTTATAGCTCTTCTGTCCATGTTTTCTCTTTGGCAATGATACTATTTTCTGAATTCAGGCTAAATCACTAACAACAATCTTTAGTCCCCTGAAAGATATTTTTGGCATGTGTAATGCTTTCTCAAACATCTTTACCTACCTCTGTTCACTTTAGAGGACAATACTCATAATTTGGTATACAAATATAAAAGAACTGCCAAACTGGGTCAGAACAATGGTCCAGGTTAGCCAGTACTCTGGCTGTGGTACAGTGAGACCTGTACCTTTGCCTGGTACAAGATGTTCTCTAACATTCCTGGAAATGCTTAAGAAAAGGAGTAGGAAATGCAGGTCATTCTTGGTGATTCTTCCCCTATCCCAGCATTGCCTGGCCAGCAGTGCCTCGGGGATTTGCTGAGCTGTGGCAGACCCTTATGTTTAATAACCATTGGTGGTTTAGCCTTTGTCTAACCCTCCTAGGAATCCAATTGTGCTTTGGCCTTCATAGCATCCTGTAACAAGTTCCACAGTTTAATTTCCACTGTGTGAAAGAGGACTTCCTCTATTTGTTTTAAACTTTCTGCCTGCTAATTTCGAGGGGTGCCCTTAGCTCTGTGCTAAGGCATGGGGGAGTGGCTGTTACTTATTCACCTTCTCCACATCATTTAGAATCTTAGTCATCTATCAGTCCTTAGTCATCTATCATCCTCAGTCATCTTATCCCCCCTCCCTTACTTGCCTCTTTCCCAGCAAACCCAACCTATTAGGTCTTTTCTTGTACCAATGCCACTCCATACACCTAATCATACCTTTTGTTCTTTGCACCTTTTCTAGTTCTCGCATGCTCAGGCATGCCCTGCTGTAAAGTCAATTAGAGAAGGAAAAATCCAGTTGTGCTTTTTGCAATACCTTTCCACTCTGTCTCCATCCAGCAGGCAGAGATCCATGGGATGCTTACCCGGGAGGTTTCCCAGGGACAGTCCACGGTCATCAGATGTACCAACAGGTCCCCCAGTGAACATTTTCCATCAGGAAACTCCTGCACATTTGGCAGAGGAACAAAGCCCTCCTCCTGAAATAGCATGGTCTGCAAGGACTTCTATGAGAGAAACTCTGGGGAGGTTTTATCCCTTCTTTATCCCAATGGCTTCTCAGCAGGAGATTCTTGGTCCCCAAAGCTTCCTAGCACTGAGAAAAGCATCTGAACCAAAGAGGACACATTAAGAGTGCTGGGAGCTGCTTGGCATATGTGGATAGGTAACCAGGATTCAGCCAAGTGCCTGGGCTAGGAACTACTTTTATTAAAAGCAAAGTGTCAGTGTGTTATCTCAAATGATTTCCCTCATGAGATAAGTCTTGCCAGACAGACTATTGCTTGCAGAAGTCCTGTCTGCTGGCCACAGGTATACACAGAAGTCTCAAACATGCTCTGTATGTGTAGGAACGTGAAGTCAAGTTACCAAATACTGCAGTCTCAAATGCCAGGCCTAAAGTAGTTTTAAGTTGTTTGATGGTATCAGGCCTGCTTGTCTACTCAGTTGCACCAGGTTTGCTTCACTGATTGCAGCAAAGCTATATCTTATTGATGTGGGTAAATGAGAGAGAATAACCAGGCCCTTTGTGCTCAGTGGGCCTGCAGCCAGCTCTTGAATGAAGCTGAGAATCTGGTCGGAGAACCACAGTGACATTTACTACAGCGGAAAAACTGCCTGGCTTGCAGCGTCTCTTCCATAGCTGAAGGGACAGAATGGCTGGGCAGGCAGCTTTTGCGGGGGAGACATTGCAGGAGAACAAATCACTTTTTTCTCCTTGAGTTTCCATTTTCCTAATTTGAATAATGATCTTCTACATTTTCCCAGAAGGGATATCACTTTCTTAGAGATGTTATTGCCAAATATCTATCTTCAGTGTCACACACACACACACTCGGAGTAAATAACATATAAACAGAGCACTAGATGTGAAGTGGTGCGGAGGACCAAAAGCTGATAATGAAACAATTCTTTCAGAATGTCATGTAAGCTCTGGTGTTGGGTGGAACCATTTTCTTCTGCTGATATAGCTGAATGAGCATCTGTTATTGTGGAACTAAATAATAGTATAGATTGAATTAATTCTTGTGACAGGCGAGCATTCTATCAGAAACAATAGCATCAGCTGAGAGAATTAATTCCTAGGTTTGTATTATTAGTCACCCCCAACCAACGCATGTTGAAGCCAAACAGTGCGACAGAATGCTGTATAGTAACTAATTCCTCCACTATGCCATTCTTAGTGCTGTCCCCTGCTTTAATTAGTTTCCATTAATCAACCACTGGTTAATGAGTAACCCATATCAAAACGTTTGGCAGTATAATACAGCTGAAGCAAGATTCATTCTTACCACTTGAGCCTTGCATGCTTGGCCATATGGAACTGCGTTACAATTGCATCTGTTGATTAGACAGCTGTAAGACTGTCCAAGTCCCCCTCTCCTAAATAAGTGCCATTTCTTTTGCTCCATCTTCTGCTTCCATCACAATAATGAATGGCTGTGAGCAGAGGGCTGAAGTCTCATTCTGCTATACACTGTACAAATAGGAATAGGCATGGCTGGAACATTCAGAGATATTTTTATGCCTAAAGTCAAGATAGATGCCAAGTGGGATTTTCTAAGGCCTCTGGATACCTAACTCCCTGGAAGTTGAAAAGAGGGACATTTTAGCCCCTAATTCCCATGGAAGTCATACAGCTAAACTGCTTTACAGATTGGATCTGGGCTTTTAAAAATCCTCCTAGGTAACTATTTCTATCTTTTAACATTTGCCCATGATTCTTACTCCAAAGTAATGTTAATCTTCCAAATTTGTATTGAGGGGTGTTTGGGCAGACCACTGTATGTGATCAGTTTTGCAAGTGCAATAGTCAGAAATATTTTAATCAAAATATTTTAATCACTGGGTGCTCAGGAAGGTACAAAGGTCTCTGTGCGTATAGCTTGGCAAAAGACCAGAGCCCTGGCGGTAAACAAGGTACAATGGCTAGGAGAGATGAAAACAATGAAATATGGAAATCTGATGATCATGTAATTGTATTTATTTGAAATAGCACACAAAATTATGATAAATATTCCACTTCATCCAACTACTTTTTAGGTGACAGCTCCAAGTGCTTCTCGTCCACAAAATATTGACTAATTCAGAAAGCACAGTATGAATGAAGGGTTGTTAAAGAAAGTGGGATGATCTACCATGTGATCAGGCTATTTATGGCTACTGTTTACTTAATATTTGCAGCAATCATTATGGTGTAAAGTCCTCAGAGTCAACGAGAATATTTATTTTATTGCAGTTATACACTTTCTGTGGTACAGGTTTACTGTACAGTATCAATCTTAACTTTGGATACAGCCCTTTATCACTTGAAATGATTCCATATCCTTTTATAAAATAAACTGAAGAACTGATAGAAATTCTCGGAAGAGCATAAGGATTGCCTCACTTCTGGTTTCCTCCATCTCCTCATTGATATGCAGCTGATAGCAACTGCATTATAGAACAGGATATAAGAGCATTGTCTTTGAAAATAAAACAAGGTTTTCTATTGCAGTGACATATTATATGTTTCACTCTTTGTTTTGTACAAATTCTCTTCATGAAAATGGTCTTTGACTTGCAGTCATCTTCCAAGCTCTTTACCTACTGTACCCTCTCCAGAAGAAAAATCATCAATGGTCCTGAGGTGGGAAAAATGACCGTTTATTTCCTTGAGTAGCTGTGGAGTCTTATATAGTATTGTTAATTTTTGAATTTTCTTTAGCTGGCATTTCTAAAGCATTTTCCTGCCAGCCAGCTCTATGGCTTCTATCCTGCCAGCCAGCTTCTATCTGGATAGAAGACAATCACTTCGAATGGTAATCTACCATAGTTTTGGATGCTTATCAGGCACAGTGAGGCCAATTTATCCTAGACATATGGGACTCACTGTGCAAGAGACTTGGAGCCCTTCTACATTCACCAGGTCCACAGCATTCAGAACAGGTCGAGATTGCTGCACATGCCAGAGCAGACACATTGAGTCCATCACACCTGGGTGACCAGAGAGGTGCTACAGAACTGATCTGCGTATGAGCAGAAAATCTAGGGTAGCTGGACCCAATGCATGTGGACTGATCTGCTCAGATGAACAGTAGAATGGCCAGATATGTTGGACCTCTACCACTATCTGAGTACATGTTGACAAATATTAATTTCCCTTCCCTCTTGTCTAGCATGCTCCACTTCATGAGTCAATTCTCTCAAGCTGGCACTCCTGCCCTTCAAGCCATCTTCCCAACAGATACCTGGGACACCATAGAGCATGGTCCCTGTTCACCAGGAAATAAAATATTTCGGAATTTCACTTAACCAGCTACCAAAGGAAGAAAGGGAGATTTTTCACTAATGAAAGTCAATTTTCAGCAGAATGTGTTTCTAATTATCTTTTTGTTAAAAGACCTTTCTCTTTCAAGCAGGACAACAAACCTAGTAGTTTGGCATTGAAACATTCTTTAAACTGGCCATGATGGTAATATAAGTAGTTTGATTTGTTAATGTAATGGATCACTTAGCCTGGACCCTAACTACAAATTGTCTGGCCAGTGGGCCCAAGGTCAGACAGACTGACCTCAGCCTGGAGAAGATCTCAGGGTTGGAGCATGACTGTAATGGCATCTGCCTGACAATCCAGGTTTGCTCCAACTACAGTCAAAGAAAGAAAAAGTTTTCCAAATATTTGTTTGGATTTGTAAAGGAATTCTCTACAGTTAGACTTACATGTTTTACAGGCAGAGTAAATATGGTAACATTCAAATTTGCTTGCATAAATATTCACAGATGCTGGATTCTAAGTTTACCCATGTGGATATTTGCTCCATAAGAGTTAGTACTTTCATCCAGTCAGTGCAGAAAAATTGTATTACTAGACTTATGTGACCAATTACAAGTAAATGGTTACACAGACATTAACCAAGCACATCTGAGAAACAAATTTTTCAGGATGCAAGTTTTCTGTAAGTACTGTGTTGCAAGCAAATAAGTTAAATAAGTTCAAAAGTTTTCTTTTTGTTATTAATTATTCCAAAAGCACTAATCACAGCAATATTTTAAATGTCCTTACAGAGGGCTCTTAAAAATGGCTGCTTGTTCTATGCTGACCTTCTCTACCGCAGAGTCTAAAGTAGACTCACAACTGGAGATGAAGGATAACCTCATTAATTGATTACAATTATCATTTAAGCATTTGCAAAACTGTTTAAAAAAAGCATTTCTTTAGCAGCTTCTAGGTGGTTTCACTCTATACTAGCTAGCCTTCCGTGTGAAATAATCAGTATTGCAGTAAACAAGCATTTACTCATTTAAATAGTTTCGTCTCTGAATACACTTAAGCAAAGACTACTGAAATGTATCTGAATGCTTTGACAGTCAGTGCTTATCTGATGTTCAAAACCTATTTATGACATTCATTTCTATAAGTAGCACAGAGCTTCTTAGATGTTTGTAAAATACATCTTTGTATGACATGGATAATCTTTCATCTGTCTGTGGACTATAGAATTCCCACATAATGTCATAGCAAAAACATCTGCATCCCAGTGCAAAAAAAGGATCACAGTTTGTAGAGCCTATGTATTTAGAGCCCCTACCTCTTTCTTTTTAAGATTAGATTTAAATTCTTTCATATGTTCACAAATAAAACATAATGCATATTTGGTTCAAAGCTATGTTTTTTCTGACTTCAGTCCTCTGTTCATCTCTCTCTCTCTTTCTCTCTCTGAAAAGAGAGAATGAGAATATGAAAAGCCATCAGGGTTTCAGGCTGCTGTGGTTCTAGTGGTTTAGATCTGCCTTGACTAATGGAAAAAAAAACAACCTTCCACATGCCCCACTTTTAAAACCATCCTTTATTTTAAGTTTTTCAAGATGGTCATGTTCCTATCAGCATCAGACGAAATTCCTACAACCATAAGTAAAATCTGATGGAATGAATTTGAAACAGAACAAAGCAAAACAACAACAGATTTGTTTCGATAGAGAAAGCACATCTTTCTGAGGAAAAACACCTTTATTTTCATTTCCCTCAAAAAAAGATAATGTGCAATACTTTCATAACAATGACCCAACTGGAGGTGGTTTATTATTTTTTATGACACATAAAGTTGAGTTATCACTGACTTCTGCATTGCAGAGACAGCCTCCGAATACTGCAAACACACTTGCGCTACCAATTACATGGACAGTATTTGTTACTGGTGCTTGTGGTCAGTGTAGATGAGAACTCCATTGTGAGCTACTTCAGGGCATGCACGTGTCACTTTGAGTCTGAATATCCACCTTCTCTACTCATTGCAATATCTGATGTGTCTATTACACTTTTCTTCTAAGAATATTTAGCTGTTTGAGCTAATGTTTTGAAGAAAAAGTTTTCTCTTTGGACACATGTAGGGCCCTCAGTTTGCCTGAACTGTTCACCTGTCTGCAAGCATTTTAGATCTATCTCACAAATTTGAGCTGGGGTTGCAGTAAAATAAATGCTCTGTCTCAGATTTGCCACTGCAAATGACTTCTTTTAGTTTGCTGTTCACATCTCTGGCTGCCATCATTATAAAATCATATTCAGGCAGGTCAACCTTGGAAGATATATCATGTCATCATAAAGCTGGTTTGTGAGCTCTGATTTATGGCTTTGTTAGGCCTGCAGGGTTTGTGAATCTCCACACATTGTAGTCTGCACTTTGAGACTAGCCAGCTCTGAAGTCTTGGATTCTTTCACCTAATTAAAGTACAAGTAAGCTGTTACAGAAACATTTGTGACAACATGAGATGAGTAATAAAAGAGCAGAGGTCTATCTCCCAGGAACAATGCTATGACGAAGCTGCAATGTCATTTTATGAGTTAATTTGAGCTTAGGTAGCAGAAGTTTCTAATAGGGTCAGATGGGATGCACATTTTGGGGTATTTTTGCTGTTGGTGTTTTGTAATTTTTTTTCACTTCTGGATTCAGAGCCCTGGAAATTCCTTTTAGTTCACACAGCATTATTCCCTTTCATGGTGATTTTGCAGCTTCTCCAGGTGCTAATGTCACAGCCTGTTTTATCAATGAAGTAAAGACATACTATATAAGCATTATCTTTTTACATGTATTAGGATATTTGTACTAGGACTAAAAATTTCTTTCACCTCATGTAACATGAACCAAAGTTCTTCATTCAGAGCTCAGGCATATGATGTGAAGTTAACTGGCAGAGTAGAATCCAAAAGCTAAAATGTGTGTGTGAGGGGATATAAAGACTGGCCCTCAAGTTCTACTAAGAGTCCCTCATAACGGTGTGGTGGACATCTTGCCATATCATGATAGCCTCTCTCCAAAACTTTAATGTGGTTACAAGCTATGTTTTCCTTTCAAAATCCAAACCTCTCTCCAAATTGTAACTCCAACCCTAAGTCTGCTAACTTCACCATTCTGTCACATTCCCCAGTGCTACTTCATAAAACCAGCTCCATCTCACCCACCAAACCAACTTCATACTCCCTGCCTGCCAGACCTGCCCTGCTCCTGCCTTCCAGCAATATACACTGCATGCACCTCCAGGAGAACCTGCACCATACAGCTGCCTGATCTGTGGTGGTGTTGCTCCTTACACTACAGTATCTACTTTGACTTAACATGCAAAACATTGAGGACCATGACCTGCCATGGCACAGCTAACTGTAGCTCACATATACTTACTGTATCTCACATATTTGCAGCACTGCAGTCTCTTTCTTGGTCTATGATCCCATGCAGCTGACACAGCTGATTGGCATGACCTACTCCCCAGCAGCTCCAGACCCATGAGGCTCTGCAATGGCAAAGGAGTGAAGAGCTTCAACCAGGATCATGCAAATGTTCAGCTACCTGTGGGTGCCAGGATGTAGGAAAACGTATTAGAAGATGCAAAGCCAGACACTGAAGTCATTTCCTCACCATGTGACATTTACTCCTTCCCTGCCATGTGACCGAATTTAGTCCTTCCCCCAGGGGTCTGCCAGACAAATAAGCTGGAAGAGATCTGGAGATGTCAGTAAGTTGCACTTGGTGTGTTTGGGAGCAGCAATTTGGAGAGACCCTGCTGCAGAGAATAATTCACTTTGATCAAACAGACCGCAAGGAATATTCTCTGCCTTCATGATTGCATTATATTGTGGCAGAGAATCAGCTGTTCATTGTCCCAGGTGGATCTGAGTCTGCATCCCTGAAGTCAAAGGGAGGTATGCCACTGAATTCAGTGACTGCAGTAGCCTGTCTGGCTTTGAGCTCACCTACACCATTTGCCAGATATTCTTCTGTTTGATTGGGTCCAAATCTTATTGCTGCTGGTTGAACTCTCTCCATTGTCTGGAGGGACGATTGAATGCAGGCTGTAATGAACACTGAATGTGTTTTGAGAGCATGAACAACAAAAGGTTACACAAGGGAGGAAAAAATTTGTTCACTGAGATTCCAGTAGATACAACAAAAATCAATATGAATACAAAAATGTCCTGGATTTAATAGTGCAGCACTATGACTTGTAAAGTGGCGGTGATATTTCTTGCTGTGTTTATTCCCTTGAATTCAGGAAGGAAGGAAAAGATTTTTATGGCTCTGGAGCTGGGCCAGTCTGTTTGCCTTTCCCTAGCTCCCAGCATTTGGAAATGGGAACTCACTTCTGAAGACTCTGCTCTGTACGTCTCCCTTTCTGTCCACATGCAATCACAAGTTCCATTGTTCTAAGATGTTGCCACTCCATTTCCTCCCCCAGAAACAAACTCTGTATTTTCTTCACTCATCATTCATTGTTATGCAGTCCAATTTTCAGATACACATCTCTGCTGCTGCTTTCATCAGAATGTACACCCTCACAAACAGTGAACAGTTTAAATAGTCTGTGGAAGTGAAAGTAGTATCTGCTAGATTCTCCAAGTAAAGATAACATACATGTTTCCAAATAAATACTTAAAAGAATTTGGACTCCACATGGATGTTCTTCCAAGATCATTTATTGGACTACAAAATCTCTTATTTTTTTTACTCTGTGAGTTTTTTACTGGGAGTTTTTTCTGGCCTTTTTCATCCTTAAAATGTGTAGGCCTTGTGATAGACCTTTGCAGGAGGGTATATTTTGATTTCTGACAATTGTTAGAAAATGACATTCCATTTAACCTTCACTAGTACTATTCAAGGTTTTAGGAACTGTTTTTAGATACTAGTACAAATGTGCAAGTCCCTTAAGAAGGAGCCATGGGTAATAGGAATAAGAGGTCACTTTAGTCATGAATTGTGAACTCTGCATCCTGTCAGATGGTATTATGAAGGGAGGAGAAGGAAAAAAATGTTTCTTCATTCCCTTGAAATAACACTGGGGAGACTATGTCGTTCCCTGGAATATGTAAGAGCTTTTTCCTGTTTGGCCAGATGAACACTTTAAACAGGCAACTATATCATAATCGGACATGCTAAGAAATCCAAGCTAGAATCATTTAGGACTAAATGGAGATAATTCATGAATGTAAAAAGTCTGTCATTTACCAAGAAAAAATGCTACCAGTGTTGTGAGAGCTGTCAGCAGGCTATGCCTGACTTCTAGTTACACCATTGCTCACACAAGGCTTTTGAGTCCTTGGAGCAGATTATTTGGTTGCAAAAATTTTGGTACTTGTCAGCGTAGCCCTCCTACGTTTTAGGCACACGAGTAGATCTGCTTAAGGGGGATGCAACCGTCACAATTGTCCTGAAAAAGGCTGGTGTGGAAAAAGATGCTATAAGGCAAAGATGCTATAAGCCAAATTATACCACCTTGCAGGACAGAAGAAGGAGGTCAATTTTTATCTGATCAATACACCTGAACGAATTTATTACTATAGAACTATGGAACAGATGGGATTGCACTCAAATACTCCAGGACAGCAGCCCCCTGCTACATAGCCGTGTGTGTCCCTATACTTCTTTATTTCAAATCATTATGAATGATAATATCAAGCCCTTTTTTGAGCTTTTTTCATCTGTAGTCCTTTTGGTTCACAAGGAAGGATAACATTATCCCAGTTTTGCAGATGCAGAACCTGAGGCAAAAAGAAGAGCACCCAAAAGGCACAAGATGCACCAAGTCAATGGTACAGCCAAGACCAGATTCAGCCGTATTTCAGCACATGCATCATATATCCACTCATCCTACCACTTTTGCTGTACAGACTGAACAAAAAGTTTGATGTGCAAGTCACTAAGTGAGCAAAGTTTGCTGTCTCCAATGTGGTCTCAGTTCCCAACTATTGTTTCTGTGGAAATACAGAATGAATGGGTGGATTTTCATTTTTCCTATTACATTTCTATGAACACATACATCTTTGGGTCATGGGTATAATGCCAGCGTCTTTTCTGAATCCTTTATTAAAATGTTCTCTTCAGCAGGGTGTGAATGGGTTAATTTTTACTTCCTGCAAAACAACAAGGTCAGTGGCTTTGTCCAGCTATACAATTAACACTTCAAAGTTTCTACTGGTCAGAACTAACTGATAACAACCTGAATATGCTGGTACTCAGCTAGTTTATTATTCAAATTAAATATTTCAAAGGAAATGGATTGGGACATCATGCCTTTGAAGCTATGGAAAGACCCCAGTTTAGGGTTACCATTTCAAAGAGATTTTTACAACAACTTTTAGATGAAGCAATTTCAGTGGTGGCCAGATAATTCATCTGCAAACTGGCTAGACTGAAGGACTCCAGCTGGGTTAGCAGAAACAATGCATGAGGTGCTCTGTGAACTGCACTGTAAAAGGCCCTTGGAAAGGTGTTTTTTAACTCTGGGCATTGTAAGAACCCACAGTTAGACATAACCCTCATCTTGAATCTCTCCAGTCACATCATGAACACTAGTCTGATCACTGCAAAGCAGGATTGCTAACCTTAGCCATTGTGAATTCATAAATCCGGCATCTGAAGTATCAGATCTGAATTTCAAAACCTCAAGATGTAAAATATTAGTGCTTTGGGTTTAGGTCTTTATTTATTGACCAACTTGAACCTGTAGGGTGTACATTTTAAAACTTTCCTCTGCAGTCATAAAGGCTACAAGGTTCTTTTAGTTGTATTTTAGCAACAACAATCATAGACAAAGGTATTTTTTTGATGGGTGCTGTATTAACACAAAGCAACATCAGGGTCCCATTTTCAAAAGCTCCTTCTACCGCAAATCATGACAACATTTAGACATTGCATGGCCTGACAGCCGAGTCCCATTTTCATCATTTCTTAGATATTTCAGCTCCTATAACCCACTGAAAGTTACTTCGTCCTGCAAAGCTGAATGGAGAACAACCTAAATAGCCTAAAAAAATATGATCCTTGCCATCTGATGTCCTCTGCATTCAAAGTTGAAATCTTAAGAAACAAAAAAGAAATAAGTCAAGGTTGCTAAATAAATTATAAAGTATAAAACCAAGAAACAATCTCTGCAGGGACCCGAACAACTTCTGTCACTATTCATCAACACTATCCAAGTGAAACTCTAGGGAGAATTTAAGGTAGCCTGAAATTTAACCAGCATCACAGGATCTATCCCTTTGCTGCATAAGCCCTTTGCGCCCTTTGTTCAGTTCAGTTGTTCTGTTCTTATGATGATAGGAATATATAATTTAAAAACATATTTTCTAATAATGATATTCTTACTCTGCGTACTATTTTCTGCCAGAAACCTGAAATGAACTTGAATTCCCTCATGAAACTACTGAAGGCTTGTGATTTAAATATTTTATAACTTCATTTTAACTTATCGTCAAATAATTTCATACATGAGACTGATCTTTAGCCTCCTGAACTGAATTTTGTCAATTTATTTGATCATTTTATGTAAGAAAGACTGCATTTGAAAAAAAATGGAAAAATTGCAGTCGCAGGCTTGGTTTGTTACTTGTCCAACTCCAGACACAGGGCAGGGGCTGAACTGGTGTAGGTGAGGTGTAATTCCCATGAGTCAGGTCCTATTGAATGGTAGCCCTATGGGAATGATTTACATTCACAGGGGTTTTGGTCATAATGTTATAAAATGCAGACTTACTCTCCTCATCAGGTCATGAGGATGCAGATTAAAGAAGGGAGTGGACTGTTTTTTCTGGCATGATGGTGTGGCATGTTTCGGTCAGAGATCAAAGGAGGAACACAGGAGACCAAATAAGGTGGAGATTGCAGCAGGCACCCTGTTACAGATGCTGGTGAAATTATACTGACATGTGACTTCATCAGTCACAATGAAAATTCAAGTGTAGAGCAACATGAAAGGTCAGTAGGTAACCTCCCTAGCATTAATTGAACCCTCTGGGCAATGACAGAGACACAACTGGCGTAATGCTTTCTGGACCTGGGCATGCTACTTTTCATGAAATAAATCATTTGATGAATGTAGCTTGTTTCCTGTCCGTTACACAGAGTTGCCTATGATGAAGATCTCTGTGTTAATGTACTTTAGAACAGGGGGACTGCCTTCCTGAGAGAGGTGATCCAGTGTAAACTGAGCAGACTGCTTCTAAAGACATGAACAGCTGCAAAAGGCCATGTCACCCAACTCTTGTTTGGCTTAAGGGAGAGTTTGTTTGCTTTTTTGCTTGACTTTGAATAGAACAAAGGGAACTAATAGAAAATAAACCATTCTTAGAGTGGGGTGAGGGTGTCCACACAGCCTCTTCTAATGGATTAGTATAGATAGAAAGCCAGCGTAATTACAGTGTGTCACCTACATAAGCTTTTAGGCCCAGTTTCCACATAGCTATCAACTAATATAAATGTGGTGCCAAGGAAATGTTGTTTTTTATGAGAAAATTAGAATTGCAAGCATACAGCCCCGAACACGGTTGCACATATAGTGACTACTTTCACATCCTGGAAACAACTTCAGCAATGACCCCAGGATTTGGTACTTGGCCTCCAAATGATCTCCAGTAGGCAGCTAGCCCTCAATGTGATCCAGCCTGGCCACAAACCCCAGCTGCTTCAGAGACAGCAGAGGGGAGTCTAGACAGACTGTAGCCATCTATTCTGCCCACTGCCATCATTGCAAGGGCAGTAGGCTAACAGGAGGCTGTACAAAACACTGAGATCTGTCAGTGCTGCACATAGCTAAATGAACTTTGAAGGATGCTCTAAATCCTGGGGAAACAATAATTTTCCATTGGTAATACCAGGGCTTACCTGGTATGGGTGCAAAGGTTGCTGCTACAGGCAGGCAATCTGGTGTGTATCTGTTTTGGTCTTGAAACCGTGCAGGAGGCAAAATGCAATCATGTAGGTGCAATCACACATCACTTTTAAATTGCTTAACCTGTATAGCTTAATGCTTTTTTTCATAGAGGAATGAACTATATCGATATAACCAGATAACTCTGTTCCCACTATGGGCGTTGTACCATATAAAATCTCTTAGTAAAATTAGAGCAGCACAGACTTTTGTATAGTGTCAAAGCCTAAGGAGTCCTCTCAACAGGTCACAGCAATTGGAACTGGTTTGATTTTTGAATTCTTTTAAGCAAGAAAATTTCAGTCACTGGTTACTTCCCATAAACTGTTCACCGTGACTAATCATTCTAACACTTGCTGTTTGTTATTCATGGTAAGGGAGTGTCAGGCTTGCTACTCCAGGGACTCATTTTTCCCAAAGAGTTCAACTACATTGGCTTCTTTGGTAGTTAAAGCCAATGTAACAGCAGGGGAGATCTGTTCTCAGATTGTATGGCTAGAATTTCTATAAGTAGGAGTGACTGATCTGTAGAGCTATGAAAATAATTAATTTTTCAGTGTGGTGGCTGAACCAAAAAACTGGGGGGAAAAGTTAATTTAGTGCATCTCAGTTCAATTTTATTTATTCTTTTGTCTGTGGGCTGAGCAAAAACATTTCATTCAGCTTCAGAAAAAAAGCATTCATTTCCCAACCAAGTTGTTTCCAATGAAAAGCTAGTCGCTAGCCAGATTTAATTGTCATTCACAGAGCAGACCAGGAAATGTAGGTGTTCCTTGCTGACAAGGAAATGCAGATGTTCCTTCAACATAACTGCCAGCCAGCTAGGACACTGTGATCTGGGAGACTGAGCTACAGATCCCTCCTCTGTCTTCAGAAACGCACCTCTGCTGAGAGAGGTTCCCTATCCACCAGCAGGCTGAAGAACCAGGTGTCGGAGGGAGGTGGTGTAGCCAGTGGTGTAGCATCTGCGCCAACTCATGTTCAAGCCTAATCTGTGAAATAGGCATGGAAGGGATTAACCCAGCTGACCTGACTGCTGGGAGTGCTTTTACCAGAGCAGAAGGTGGCAGTTTCCTCTTTCACTGACTGGCTCTGGGGCAGAGCCTAGGCCTCCCAAGAACATACCTTGGCATTTAGTTTCAGCATGAATTATTCCCTGAATTTGACCCAAATATGAGAACAACTTTGAAAAAGAAAAAATGGTATTTTTTCAGAAAGAAACCATCAGCTCCATAAAAAGCGATTTCCCAGTTAATTCTCGTGAAGAAATATATTTGTGGCAGCCCTGTGGTGGGACAGTTGATTTTCCATGGATCGTCTTGTGTATGATTTTGTGTGCGTTTCTATAGGACAATCAATAAGAAGGGATACAGATAGCATCGAATTGGTGTTTGTAAACAATTTCTCACAGATTCTAAGTTTTTTTCCTCTCCTTACAAAAATGAGAGTTGTCTTTTTTATCTCTGTCTTAATAGATTGAGAATGGAGGCTGCCATGACACATGCTGCTGAGCCAGTGCCTGGTCAGCAGCAGAAGGGTTGGGATTGCTCCTTGCTGGTGCTGCTGTGGTAGGGTTCCTGCTTGCCTCAGGGACCCAGTCACCTGAGGCAAGCGAGAGTGCATCAAAATACACTCAGTTGCATTTTGTTATGTTGCACTAGCACTCCTCTTTGTAACAGAGTTGGTCTGGATCTCAAATCATTTTTAGCTAAAGTTGGTGACATTCTTTCCAGCCATTTCTGTGGAGATAGATAAGCCTCCAAAAGGGCAGTTTTACATATTGCTCTGCCTGTGAGTCATGCTGTGCTTAATGTGAAGTCATGCTCGTTTTGACAAAACAGGAGATAATTCACTGATAGATAGGTCTTAGAAATGAATGTGAGTAGTTTTCTGATAGTCTGTATTACATATGATTATAGGCATGGCTCTACTTGTTCAGGAAAGGAATATGTCCTGAAAGAGACAGATGCATAGGAAAATCTCTTTTTATTTTCCTGGCCTACATTTTGTTTAACAACAAGGGATGAATAGAATTTAATAGGTGGAATGGAAGCAGCTGTGTTGCAATTAGAAGGCTTAATTAGTATTTGCCCAGAAGTTTGAACATACAACTATATGGGGTATAAGGATGGCTCAAATGATCAAAAATAACTGGGTTGTGTGGCTGATGTTTCAGAAATCTGGTTCCTCCTGTGCAGCTAATGTTAAGCTAGTAAAGTACACTGAAAATATAATCCCTTGCAAATGACTTTCTGGATCTGAAAGTAATCAATTATCTGTGACTGATTACTGTCTCAGGGCCAGAGAAGTACCAGACACCTGCTATTTCCATTCAAGCCAGTGAGAATAGTTGGTGCCCTTCTTGCTATTAGATCATTCTCACTCTCAGCGCATTCAAATTTGGTGTTGTATTGTATTGTTAGTTAAAATGAGGACAAGCACTGACTTCCCAGGAAAAACTGTCCCTAATGATGTCCTTATTCTAGGTTTGAGATAGGAGCAGTTCAAATATCCTTCTGTGTGACTGCCAGTTTTACACAATTTCCTAATTTAGCATGAGGCCAAGGACAGTACAGTTTTATTTTGTATTGTGTTTTCAAATTGTATCTCCAAAAGCTTTACTGATTTAATTAGTATTTTTGAGATAATGAATGTGTGCAAAGAAAGGATGTGAAGATTAAAATGGTAACTGGCTAGCTGTGGAGCAAAGAGGTTTTCAGATCAGATTTGAAAAGAGGTGGAGAAATTTGACAGTATTGCTGCTGATGCAAGAAACCTCAGGGGAGAACAGTCAATAGGGGTGAGACTCTGTTATAGGACTCCTAACAATGCCGCACTCTCACTCTTCACAGAAATGTGTTTGCTTCTTGCTCCCGATAATTTCATGGGATATGTGTTACTAAGGAGGGAGAGTGGCAACACGCTAACTGTCAGCTGGAAAAATTGAGTAACCCTCCTTGTAAACTGGTTAGTAAGGAAATACTTTAAGAGCAGGCTAATCAGACAGGAAGAAAGAAGTATTAAATAAAAGCATCATTACTGGTTTCTGAGTATATAAAATAATTACCATAGCTATTTACAGTGCAATAACTGGAGAGTTTGAGAATGGGGAAAATCTGGTCCACAGATGGATTTTTTTCACTACTCTGCCAAGCCTGGAAAAACTGTCAGGATGACATGTGGATGCAGACATGAATTCACTTCATTTAAGGATATGAGGACAGGAGACTTCTGAACAGGAGTGAACACAAAGGAAGGGCAGGTGGGTTAAAGTACAGATATGAAAAAGGATAGGAGGACCATGATGTCCAAAGTGTTAAGGGTGCTCTTTGCTGCAAAAACTCACTTCATCTATCTTATGATAACAACATGCAAAAAAACCCAGCTTCATGGCCTAACTTTAATTTCAAAATAAAATGGTGGATCTTTCTCTTTGTACCTGTGACAGTGGTGTGCAGATGGGTGGGCATCTGTGGAAAGCATCTACAGAAAGATTAATTATGAGATGCATGCAGTGAAGATAAGGCTCTTGCTACAAAACCCAGGCAATGTTGATAAGGCATTCCCCTTCAACCCAGCAGATTACAGGTTCATATAAGCTACTTGCTACCGTAAAAAAGCTGAGCCATGGTTTTCTATACTGTAACCATTTTATAGGCTATTAGTAAGCACATTTATATGCATGACTTTTCCTTCTGAATGCTTCTTTCATTTGTACTGTATCTTGAGGTGGCTGTTACCTTTCTAGGAAAAATGAATGAGATAGATATCTATCACTGCTCTTCTTTTGCCAAAACTTTAGTAAGATGAAGGAAAACAGTTTCTATCTCTTAGGCTATTCACCAGATTACTCAGATGAGATACTCCTTACAACAGTTCAACTGGAAAATCTTACCCGTGCAGGCCTGCTTCTGTTTCATGTACCTGCATGTCTGTGTGAAGTTTTCCCATCTCCTTCAAGCTCAGAGGGATGTGAGCAGATGTTTCCTTCTTCCCTTTGGCAGAATACTCTTCGTGCAGGGTTAAGTAATGATTAAAAGGCTCCATCAGCACAAGCACTGATGCTGTATTCAATTAGATGCAACTAGTGACAAGTTCTGCAGTTCTGTTGGTGTCCACATGTCAATTTTCTGCTATTGCAGCAATGGCTGTGTTCACTCTCAGTGCTCTGCTATTAAGGATTCCACTTGGGAATCGTGCCAGAGCTGCCTAGAATACAATCTCCTGTACTCAGGTCTCTGGGCCTTGGATTATTCGATTTTTATGTCAGTTGCCAAGGTCCTTGTTTGAATCTTTCCCTTGAGTGAATTGCAGCTAGGCTTTCCTGGAACTACACAGCAGCCTGCTGGCTCCATTCGACTGCATTTTCTCATTATACCTAGCTGACTTTGAGCTGGTCTGAGGTTTTCTCCATTCCAAGCAAACAGAAAGCTCCTGTTACACATAAATTGTAACTGGCTTCTTTGGCTTAATATGAACTGGTGAATGAGGCTGCATGGCAGTTCAGGGGAGTGCTGTGAGTGCCAGGTGTTGCAAAGCAAGGCCTCATGCTTTTTGAAGTGCCTCACAGATTGCAGGCTATTCACACAATTCCAATACCCTGGCTGTGCAGATATGGCTATTTCTGTGAAGATCTGCTCTGAGGTTTATCCCAGAGTGGTCAGGAAATGGCTTTGAACCCTTTCCATGGGTATAGCTGTCAAGTGCAGAATACACTTTGTTCCCCTAGCCATTGGGACGGTGGATATGACCAAGCTCCCCTCTGATGTAAATGAGTGCAACTCCACTGAAGTTTCAAGCAGATCGGACCTAAAGAGATTATTAAGAGGGTGGCAAGTATTCCTCTAATTCTTTGATCAGTGCACCAAGTTCAGTTCTGACACCACCCTCAGGAATACTGTTCTGTCATTTAAATAACAATTTTAAAAACCTGGCCCATGATGTGGGCTGTGTATGCTCCCCGCAGTACTTGGGCCTTTATGCAGACTAGCAGAGCCCAGGCAAACCTCAGTGGGCTGTCCACAAAGCACAGGCTCTCTGTGGGGAAGCCATCTAGATGAGTGGTGGCACATGCTGGGCTTTCAGCTCTACTTCTGCACCTCCCACGCTCTCCCCAGGGCAGGCATGTGCATAGCCACAGACTCTAGCTGAACAGAGAAGCGAGTATTGATTAAAGAATCGGAACCTGAAAGCATGGTCATTTAGAAAATCTCTTTTATTTAATCAGGCTAGTTACTGAAGAACCACAATGTGTTTACCAGTATTTTAGGAGTTAGATGATAGATAGACACGAGGCCCACTTACAGCAATGGTAGTTATTTGCAGCAGAGCAGCTAGTTTCTGTTAAGGTTTGTGTGTCACTATGACAGTGGTGGCACACATAAAGAGCATGCAGTGTCTCCTCAGAAAGTGTTATAAATTGGATGCTACCTTTAGAACTGGGGAGAGGTGGTTAGAAAGTCAGTGTGGACTCAGGATGAATGTTCCCAATTTCATCACTGACATACTTTGCAACCTCACTTCTCTCAGCTCTAAAATGAATATAATATCTGTCCGCAATAGTATATTAGGTACTTCATTCTCTTTGTTCCTGGGAGAACAAAAGCTATGTCTGTCTGGAACAGGGCAGTGCTGTGCGCTAGTAACCCAGGCTAGTAAAGCTGCATGTGGTGAGGACAAATATACAACCACAGGAATATTGACTGTATTTTTTAAAAGCTTAGTGATTTCTCAACACTTCAGTTTTACTGTATTTAATCTAGCATTTTTAAAGGTGCATGAAATTCAGAGGATAGGCAAATTGCATATTCTTAAAATCAGGATCTTTAAAAAGATGGAAGCACCAGAAATTACTAGTCACTTGAAAGTCTTCAATAGGTTCTCTTACCGCCAGCGTTCTGTTGTCTAATTAATTGTATTCCACATAGTGGTCAGGTCTGGTGATAGTGGCATTTCAAACCCGGTATTTGACACATTTTCTTGCAAATTCACATTAACTGAGAAAGATGTACAATCACAGTGCCGTAGGAGCAATAGTGTTGATGGAGCTGGGATGATCATAGGAGTTAGAGACAAGTTCTGTGAGGAAAGTTTAAAGCTTTTATAAGGCAAGCTGATGCAGTGTGTGTGGGGGAACATACATGTTTTGTGAACACAAGCCCTTCTACAGGCCAGGAATAGTTGTTGCTACTCAGTCTGACTTCTTTTCCCTTCAAGTTGCAGAGTCTCCCTTCCACGGGTCAGTAGCCTCCATGTTGCAGTGGTGCTGCCATGCATCTGGCTGGGCTGAGGACCTCACAAGAGTGCTGTGGGGTGGCTGAGCTCTCCACAACTCAACTGCCCAACTCCAAGGCAGTGGAGTGTGCATCTGCCAACATGGGGATAGGCAGATTTATATGATCATGCTGTATAACCTTTAATCTTCTGGAGGCCACATGTCTTACACGCTGGTTGGAAAGATTTTTGTTCAACATGCTTTTTATTAATTCACTGCTAGCATCTGTGTTTAACTGTACAACCAGTGTCTGTGTTTGTTTAACTGGGCTAGAGGTCATACTATGTATAATTTTGGTGTTGGCTGAGTGTAGACATACACTGTTCAGATTAGAGATTTGCTTATTACCTTCCCATGCCTAACTGTGAGTTCCTGGATGACTGGATTTTTCAGTTTGGAAGGACAAGAATGACATTAGAATATTCTTCCAACTGTTTCGGATGAACCAGCGAGTAGGAGGCAGGATAATTTAGTAAAATAAACGCTGAGCACTATTTCCCTTCCGTATCTTCTTCACCAAAATATCTACTGCTTATCAGATATTCAGTCTACTCTATCCAGTCTCCTTTCTTGTTGATACACAGAACACTGTATATCTAGAGTGAGAGTAAGAATGAGACAATGACCTCCCCTATGGTCTCTGTAATAGTCTTGCTGCTGATGGCCTTTCTGAGTGCAACTGAGCTTATCAAGACACAAGATTTTCCCCCTCTCCCTTCACAGTGATCAGGCAAATGCATTCTGCAGGAAAAAAATATATAAATAAATAAAAATCCAGTGAAGAAAGCTGAGCCATCTCATGGGGAGATATTTTACTTCACCAGAAAACACATGGCAAGATCTGCTAACAGCTGCTTTTCTGTAATCTGCATAGAGGTGAAGAAATATGGGCACGGAAGCTTATACAAGGAATTTTAAGTAAACTGAAAAAAACCCCAAATTTATGGAGGTATGATTGTGTGTTGCTTTCTCTTTGATACCTGTGAAGAGGAAAACTGCCTAGGACAATGTTATTTACAAGTGATGACATTTATTTTCAACGGCTACTCTGATTACAACTTCTATTTCTGTAGAGCTCCTCAAAACATTAAGATGTGTATTAAAAAAAATGGTTGTATTGAACTGGCATTTTCCAGGATAAAACAAAACAAAACATCATATTTGTTCCTTTCACTCTTGTAAAAAACAACAAATAAAAATATCTTGCATGAAGCTCATTTAGCAATTAAAGTTGGAAAGACACATAGTGAAAGCAGGGGAAAAGTTTCATCAGAAAGAAGCACTTCAAAACCAGAAGAATTTAAATAAAAATGCTGGTAGAATGCAAACACGTAATCAAGCAAGATCAAAAGTGTCAAAACCCAACAAGCTGCACGGTGAGAAAAAGCCGTTAGCAAAAATCAGATATCTTCCAATGCAGTTTATTGCAAGATGGCATAAAAGTCTTGCTCTTAGAAGAGAAATCCTTGCAGGGATGCCTGAGGAGTGTGATCTCGTTATTCACTGTGGCCACTCTTTCATGACATGCTATGCCTCTTGCAGTGTTCCCCATCCCTCAAGCCCTAGGGAGGCTTTCCAGCAAAGAGCAAGGACCAGCTTGTGGAGAGGAGAGAGAAGGTAAAAACAATCTGAAGCTGGGGCATGATGTTGGTGAAGGAGCCCCTGTGGAAGGATGAAACAGGATTTTCTCCTGTCAGCATTACCTTTCCTCACTGTATTAGTACAGTATCTGACAACTCTTTCAGAGCAGAATTCCCTGCACAGCTGCTCTACTCATGTATACCAAACAAGTGAGGGGGCATTACTTATTTTCCCTGACTGCATCCCTCAGCGTTGCAATGGATCGGCACAATCAGAAATGCTCCCTGAAAGAAGCAGCAGTGGGTACTGATGGTACTGGATTTGGGGTTGCCTTGTGCACTATAGGAGCTACGTTGAATAACGTCCAGCATGGTAGTCTTCCAGCTTCCCAGTCTAATTTTAATGGGAATGTTTATTTCTCCTGAGAGTCAGAACTTCTCCCCTTGCCAATTCCCTCATGCCATCTTGCCTAGTCTTTACTACTACCTACTCAGAAATCATTTTTATTCCTCTGTATGAATTCATTTACAAAGAAAGGCCTCTACCTGCAGTCACTATTGCTCCTGAGTCCTAGCTTTTCCCTCCCATATCACCTCCACACGCTCTTTTCCCTACAAGGGTTGTGTAGGAAGTGTCATTTGCCTGCCTTCGACTTCTCTGCTCTTGAGATAAAGAATCTGCACTGGGGGTGTGATCATATCCAAAAGATTTAGTAGTAGTGTAGTGTCATTACAGCTGCAATGGCCTAAGGATACAGACAGCGAAAGGTATGTAAGGAATGACAATATGTTTTCTTGAGCTGACCCATGTAAATGGAAGACACAGAGAAGCCTTCAAGTTCACAGGGCCTTCCTCTGAGGGATTATTTACAGTGACTGTAATTAGTTGCACAGGAGACACCTCTCCCTTGCTACTCACTGTACTTTATTACATGATTCATTAGTAATCACCATGTAGACTGGCACTTTCATGTCACCTTTTGTTCATGGTTCCCCTAGGTGCCCCTATCAGGGCATCACAACAAATCTGTCTGAGTAAGAAAGGATCAGACATTTCGCCCTCTTAATAAATGCAGCCTTCTCTGTAGGAGGGGAGACAAATAGCAGTATGGAAGCTCCAGAGATTCAACAGAATTCAGACCAAGCTGAATAAACACAGCAAATTATGGGCACATAGGCAAAATATAAGAACAGACACCTCAACACCATTAGAGGTAGGTAAGAAATAGCTGAGGCCTACTGCATTTAAGGCGTGTTTCCCTAGCTGAGATTCATTTCACCTGACCTTAGACATCTGTAAAGTCTCTGAGCTAATCACCCTGGGCTCCCTCTGTAATCAGGGAGACAAGTACATCTCCATGGTGTGAATAATTTCACCTATAATAGGTCAGTATAATAGTAGGTCAGATGGATCTTTCCCTAGAAACATTTGTTCCTCTCTGTTTTCTATAAAGAGGATTTAGAGTGACTAATGCTGGTGTCTGCTTTGTAAATGTCTGTAGTTAGATAGAGGAATCCTGCCCTCTCTGCTCAACTTGGCCCAAGACAAAACACAATTAAATTGATGCCCCTACTCAAAGTATATTTGATGTTATCGCTGAATGTGAATGGTGGGTAAAGTGTTGTCACTGATTCTGGGAAGGGAAAGAGGGGGAAAGGGGAAAGTGTTTGTTTTTCTGCTGACCACAGACAGAAAAAATGCTAGAAAAATAGAGACAAGCAGTCTCAGTAAGTACCAACATTGCCTGGGTCAGAACATTCAGGAGCAGGCTATTTACCCCAGCCGCTCATCCCCACCCTGATGATGCTCACCATCATCTCCAGTCTGTCTGGAGCACTCCTCTGGGAAGTGGTGAAGATCTAGTCACAGAGAGGACCTGTCTCCTGGCACGGGGGCATCCACTCATGGGGCTGTGACCAGGCAGCACCTCCAGCCTTGTGCTGGAGGTGGGTCAGGATGCCACATGGGTAGGTCAGTTTGGCTGCAAACCAGCCTAGTGGTGGCAGCAGCAGCAGGATTTTTTTCAGTGGTGGTTGAATACCTAATTTTCCAGTAGCTTGTGCAGCTATTCATCTCCTTTTGGCAGTGACTTTTGAAAAGACAGCCTCTTTCATTTTCGTTTCCCCAAATCTGTTTCTGACTGTGAGCTATTCCTACCATTCCCTAAAGGATTAAAGACAAAAATAGCATTGTACCCTTGAAACATGAGCCATGTTAATAAAAGCCACCTGTTCTTGCTGAACATATATGCTTTTCATAAAAATCATGGGTGATTTGACAGAAAAATAAAGAAGTGAACGAACCGATGAAGTTGTGGTAATTCTGCAACCAACATGTTTTTCAAGATCAGCAACAGAGAAGGCACTGACCCTTTCCCCATGACAGTGCTTTGGTAGAGATTATGAGAACCCTGCTTCAGGTTGTCTCTTCTTGAATGAAATTCCAAATTGGATTTCTGCCATATCTGTTGGTAAGTGCCATTTGATTTATAGGCCAAGGCCATCCACCTTGGAGGGATGGGTGTGTTTTGCCACCTGGGAACTAATTGCTCTTCTTTAGTTTCAGTTTTTCACATGAGCAAATCTATCTTTCAAACTTCGCTTTTGTAGCAGAGAGAATAGTAAAAGAAAAGCCTGAGGAAACAGTTAGATCAGATCAGATCAGCAGCATGAGTTATTTGTATCTGGCTTTTGTATAAAGCCACTCCTAATTTTTATGTAATTTTCTTGTGAGATTAAAAGAACACTATCTAAAAGCACGTATGTGAGGACAGAGGCAGGGAATGAGAAGCACAGTGCGTACTAACTCCATATAAATCTATATGCTATCTGAGTCAGAATGTCATAAAAGAGCTGAAATGTGGCAGTCACAGGAAGGATGCAAAGATATTTTACCCTGCTTGACTCATGAGGAAAGCAGGAAAGAGAACCCTCTCATTTCTTGAGGTATTAGGAATGGTTTGCTAACTAAAGACACCCACTCCCTTTGTTTATATTTGGGGTAAATTGGAAGGGGATAGGCAGCATTTAGCCAGAAACCAAAGCAGGAAAAAAGGTAGAAAATAAAAATACCAAAAAATGAAAATGAAATGCCTGATAGTTTGCTGTGTCTGATAGCCAAATATTAGGATGAGTTTTTGCAAATAGACAGTTTTAGAAAAAAGACAAAGCAGCACTAGCAGAGCAAGAGAGGAGTACAAAACAATCCCTTCCTATATAAAGTTATTTTCACAGAAGAGCAGCAGAATTGGACTAGATTGCCTGTTATTTGCATGGAAATATTTTTACATGTTTAACCAAACTCTGGTGGGCCGTGTTCTTCCTTTTCAGGAAAAGACATGCATCTTTCTTCTGCGATCTGGGCATACAGCATGCTACATTCAGTGCTCCCAGCAGCTTTATTGATATAGTGTGTAAGGTACTGGAAAGATTAAATGCTGTAAGAAAAAGTATCAGCTTCAGGACAAATCTCATTATCACTAATTGTACTTTACTAATTCTGCCTACTCAAAAGAGAAGGAGGTAATCTGAAACAAAGCACGAGGTTACTGCAGGATGAAGAAATTCTGCTTGGAATTGCAGCTCCCAGTGGGTGACTCACATTGTACAAACAGCAGAGGTGTGGGTAGCACTAGCAGACAATTGCCTGTAATGACTACCACGTGCAACATAATGAATGAAGCAGTGAATAAAGAGCTCTCTGTAAGATGCATCTATGTGAATGGCAAGCCTTTGATTTTAAGCTAGAGTCCTATATCACAAATATTGGGTTTGATAAACTTGTTTTTAAGATGTTTAAGTAAATCCATGAATGGGTAAACAACTGAGACAGCAGATATTGTCTCTAGTTTCCAGAATTTTAGGAAAATGTTCACTTACTGGCTTCAAGTTCTTCACAGCCTGATAGAGTCAAAATATTTTTCCATAAAGGAAAACAATCATTTCTGAAAGGTATGTTCCATTTTGGGTTAGATGGCCTGTGTGGAAAGGATGCGGCTATTATTTTTATTCTGGTCTGAGCCAAAATTTTTTGACTTTCCATGTACGTCCTGCTGTTTGTAGATGTTCTTCCAGGACCCACCTACAGTAGGCACTCCACTGATTGTGAGCAAAAAGGCATACGTTCCTCCGGCACAAGTCAAATATGTTGTGATGAAGCACTAAGGACACTTGTGGCCAATAACAGACAAGCAGCTGTGGTTCCCAAAGCGTATCTGCCCTGTCCACTTGTCTGGTGTTGCTTGGTTCACACTGTAGTCAGTGGAAAGGCATGGGTGGGTATGTCATTCAGCTGGTCTCAATATAGCCCTTAGCAGTTGTGATGATGTCTGACAAGACCTTCATGAGAGTCAAAAGTCTACTTGGTGTTATTTCAGGTCCAGGGGACCTGCTTTGCAAAAGCTGGACTCTAAAATAGCCCAAGCAATACTGATTTGTGAATTATTCCTATTCGCCTGTTTAGAAACACATTTTAAAAACTGTAATGCTTGCATCTTAGTAATCACATATGTTTGCAAAGGCTTATCATGGGAAACTTGTGCTTATAAGCACTATAGCAGGGAATACAATGACTGAAGCACTGAATAAGTAAAGAGCTCGCTGCAAGACACTCTTCTGATTAGAAGTTAAGGCTTTACCTTTGTTCTGAAATATCCCAAAGTGGTCTCCTGTGGAACCAGAAGAACAACAGAGAAACTACAAATTTTACCTTCCAGGACCAGCATGTTACTCATCACCAGTTTTAGCTAACTGACTTCTCCCTAGTTTCTAGATTTTAATATTTTTCTCTTTAGTTACCAAATAATTTGTGTCATGCTGAGCTTTAGCTTGATCTGAGTTGTTCTCCCACTGTGCTCTGATCTCAGTGTCTGATCTCTGTGTCTGTTATCTAATGATTCCTTGGTGCAGGTTTTGCATCCGAATGTCAGCTGTTGAATGTAGTTGATCACCTTCCTCCCACTTGTTTAGTATAGTTATAAAACTCTCACACCTAACGAAACAAGCCACATCATAGATACTGTCACTTCTGCTATATACTCAAAGCAAGATAAGCTTCCTGATTCCCAGTTTTTGTTCTGCACATCTTAATAAAACCAGACTCGTTTAGGTAAACTTTCATCAAGTCTGCCCTTGCAGACACAGAATGATACTATGTCCCCTATAGATACTGCTGCTGTTTCTGTGCTGCTGCTACTGTTTTCTAATAGTCTTTGCTGCCAAAATTGCTTAAAGAAGCTCTGTTCTTTTAGAGGGAAAGCTTATGGCTTTTCTGGCTTACTTCATGTTTTTTTCTTCTCTTAAAGAGGTTCTCTGACAGGATCCATGATTATTCACTGACCTCTTCATTTATTTTTCCCATATGCACCATCTTGCTGGTTTAACAATGACTTCATTATATAATGAAGATTGCACTGTACCAAAATGAGAAAAATCTACTTCTGATATCGTTTTACCCAGTGAAACAAAAATGAGAGAACTTGAAGATCTCTAGAACACTTTCTCAGTTCAAGGTTAACTCCAAGTCAACACGGACTAACATACAGACTTTGGCCATTGCTTTTGGGAGGAAGGAAAACAATAGTCAGTGCAGAAGTTTATGCAATTTAAAAAAAGGAAGTTGATCTCATGTGGTACAGAATCAGAGAAGACAGAAATGGAACAAATGTACTTGATCACCTCCTCACCTCCTCAGCTGAGATTTGTTCTGTGCAATACACTTGCTGGTGCCTTTTCCAGATTTCTTTTAAAGGTGACTAGTGATTTGCCTTTTGTTGCAATCTTTATTCATTTCCAGAGAATGGAAAAAGTTGTGCTTTCAGGGAAAGCTGGACTTCCTTTCTCTTAATTTTAGGTCAGTCCTTTAGGTAATTTTTCCCTGATAAAGACTGCTTGGCTCCTGACATTAATTGCTTTGGAAGGATGGATAACTTACCTCTGAGCAATTAGTAGTGGCAATACCACTGATAAGAAATCAAAATGCCAAGGCATGTTTCTTGAATTAAGAATAGGAGAGTCAACTCCTGATGGTTACAGCCTGGGCAGTGATGGGATAACTTACATAGAAATATCAAGAGTGGACTCTGTGCTGTACTGTTGCTTACACGTGACTGTTCTCACAGGTTGGTTAAAGTGGGGGACAGAATGGGGAGGCAAAGCAAGCCTTTTGTGAGGTTTTTGCCTTTTGAAAGGTTTTAATTTGAAGGTTAAAGGTCTAAAGATAAAAAGAAAAAATGGCATGCCTAAGGGAATGAAAGGTTTCACTTATTTTGGTGTCCAGTTTGAAACATTTTAAATGACTTTACAAAGATTTACAAACACAGATATTAGACTTCCTCCAAATCACAATTCTTCCATAAATCTTAAGTCGGATTTCTCCACTCCATACCCTTTGCCTCCCACATGATTGAAAGCATTCAGACTTCAAACATTTAGTAGGGTATAGGTCTAGATCTCCCCTGTGTTTTAGATCCAAACTGTTTTTCTTTTTTATTTAGTTTTGAAGGCTGCTTGGTTGACATAGAATCTAATTTGACCAGTTACAGTACCAGTGATAAAAAAAATAAAATGAAAGAAGATGTAGAAATAATTTTATTGAAAATCAGTCTGAGTTTTCCTTTAAAAACATCGTGACTCAGTGAATTTTGAATGGATTTAGTTCTCCATGGCTCCTCAATGACCCCCACAGATGCTTCCTGCCCTGATTTCAGTGCATTTGTAGTCTTTTGTAGGTTACTTGCATCCCACACAGACATCCCTTTACTAACATCCTGTGAACCTTTAGTTGTGTTTCCTCGTGAACGCTCAGCTTCCTATAGCAGAAGGATTGGCTTATGTGAGGGTGCTATGTTGTAGTCAAGCGCACAGGGAGCTCAGCTTGCCTGTACAGTGATGTAAGCTGTGGTAAGTGAATGGTCTCTATTTGACTGAAGGCAAATATATCTTCTGCAAATACAGTAATATTTCTGTTTGATTTTTACCATTGACTCAGACTTTGTATATAACTAAAGATAGTGGAGGCAAGTGGCTCAGGAGTGTAAAACTACAGCAAACCTAGTCTTCACTTCAACTATGCCATGAATAGTTTATGTAGACTTATTTCAGCATCTGTATTGCTAGTGCATGATTTATCTCTAAGAACAGTGTGAATAGTAATTCACTACTCAAGGGTGTGATTGACCACCAGTCACCTGATTTTGGGTCAGCTCATTCCCAAGCCAAATAAAATCTTTGTAACTAGAAATGACATGTTAGCACACCTGGTACACTTGCTTGCAAATGTAAATGTATAATATGAATCTTAACATAAGCTTTATGGGAAGCTCTCAGCCAGATGTGTAGGCAAGCCTGAATTCCCCTCTCTCTTCTCCAAATGCTGTTTAGCTCCTCTGCTGGGAACAATACTTGGTCATTAAACCATAATGTTCAGCTATTGAGTTGGAAATAGGCTTGGGACAAAGGGTTACCTAAAGCTTACACAAACCAGTTTTTCCAGGTTTGTGTGCAAGGAGTGTAGTTTAAAAGAGTGGAAAGTTACTAGAAGCAGCACAAAGACAGGTGTTAGCGGATAATCAAAAGGAGGGATCACAGAAACAACTGGGAGGGTTTAGCCAGGAGGATAGGAGAGACAAGCTTGCATTCAGAGCGGAGAGTTAAGAGACAGTCCCTGAACTCAGAGAATACAAAACATGAGTTGTAAAGGCAAATAAATCTGAGGTCACTGTAAGTCCCCTCACCCTGACTCAGAGATGTCTGATTGTGGTGAAGAAGCAGAGGCAGGGGAATGCATGCAGCATTTGTTATTTGTGTCAAGAGCTATTAACTTTTCATGCAATTAAGTAAGTCCTGCATCTTGGTTTTCAGTGTATTGTGTGTGTATGCAATCCTATATGTATATCGCGCGTGTGTGTGTGTGTGTGCGCACACCAGCTCATGCCTGTCACCTGCCATCAAAGAGTTAAGTGGTGAATAGGAAAGCTTTGCTTTCTGTGATAATTTCTTGAAAGGAGATGTCCAAAGCATGAGAGAGCTGGAGGCCCAGCACTGAGTCTTGTGGGTAGGTAGACAGACCACCATCTCCCAGACACCATGCCAGATAAGGCGTTTGTACCACAACAGTATAGATAAGAATTCATGAAGAGGTTACCCACTTTCAATTTGGGTAATATACAGCCTTTTTGACTTCTCATTTATGTCAAAGAGGCTAGGTTAGCCACTTCTTTTCTTTACCTTTGCACCATTATTGCACCCCCCAGAGCATGTGCAGAGGTGGGATACTGAGGCAGTGCCTGGTGTCTTCCAGGAGTCATGAAGACCAGGAGATGAGAGTGCAACACAGGGTCTCGCGAGCATCCATAGAGGAAGTTTGACCGAATTTGCCATTCAGAAGTAAGGCTCTTCCCTGCCTTCTGCTCCAGGGAAGTCTCAGGGAAGGAGTATTATCACCTCGCCCTTGGGCACCTTACCTTCTCTCTTGCCTTAGCTCCCACGCAGTAGGGCTGCATCATTGCCAGTGTGCACAGGGCTCCCTATAGCTGTGGGGGATGTTTTGGAGAGTTAATGCCATAAGAATTTACTTCCTGAGCCTTGTGAGTCCTTTGGAATGATTCACCCCATGAAGGTGAGGAATGAGGAAAATCCTATTCTTCAGCTGATAGCCAGTGCTCTGTTGATGGCATTAACTGGATTTCTGTTGGCTATGAATCATGACTAGCCCAGGCATAGATGTCTGCGTTGCAAACACCCATGTTCAGTGAGGTGAATCCCTCTCTTTGAGAGGTATTTTCTGATCTTTGCAAAAAGGAGGCTGTGGAAGTACTGGATATTATTATTTATGGTGACATATATTTAGAGAAAAATATGGTGTCATGAGGAAGTCAGAAGGCTTAGGAGCTCCCAACTGTTTTTCATATTCCTTGTGCAGAGGGAATACTATCTCCCTTCTCCCTTGATGTCTCTTATCAGTTTGGAATGTAAATGCTTTGAGTCAAGGTTACTGTGTGCATGTGCAACAGCAAGGGCAGCAAAGCTCTAGTCTTGGTCTGGCCGCTAGGGCTACTGTAATATGAATTACAAATATGGAGATATTACGGTCAGATGAGTTTCTGCCAGCCTTCCTCATTCTCAGTAGCTTCTTGCCCTCAGCACAGCCTTTTGTCAGGGTGCCAGCGTATGACCTTTGCTTTTATATTTCATACCATGGATCAGATCTTGTCCTTTTTAAGAGGCATCTTACTCCATGGCTAGTTCAATCGGCTAATGCATGGAGTGAGCCATTACTTACTGTGAGAAAAGGATCAGAATCCATCAATGAATTGTCGCTGTTAACCTTAACTCCTGCTGTATTTTGTTGCATCCCTGCTTTCTTGGATCCCTTCCATCATGTATTCTAACCATAAAGTTCAGTTCAGAATAATGACAGAAAAATATGATTGTTTTGAATCTCCTCCTTCTGCTGAGACTTTCCAGGCAAAGGAAGATGGGAGGTCAATAAAAAAATTGGAATTTTTCTCCTGCCAAACCCTGTGTGCTTTGCGAAACTGCACAGTGGCCAACACAACCAAAAGAGACAACACAGTGACTTGCTGGAGACACAGACTGTTTCTGCACTGCTGCTCCACTGGAGCAAGTGACATCCTCTGATGAGGGGATGTCCTGTGCCGAAACAGCCTGGATACAGAGAAGCGGAAAATGCAGGTGATGGATGCGCTTGTGAGTGCTGCCTGCGTCTGGGAACCCTTATGCCTGCCCTCAGCAGGGACAGCAGCCCTGCAGAGGTGGTGGCAGCAGTGGTTCAGCTGGAAGGCGTCCACCTTCGCTGTCACGCTGGAGTGACCCTGTCCCTGGAGCGCTGCTGTGTGGAGGGATGGCTGGTGGGACGGCATCTGGCGCGGCGCAAGCAGCTGCGCAGGCAGGAGCTACAGGCTGGGGGGAGGGGAAACAAAAGGAAATTCGTGGATGGAAAGCAGAGAAGGTTATGGCCTTGTTTTTATTTTTAACAGTGGGCAGCTGTGAATTTTTACGCAGAATTATTTTAGGTCTCAGGCCAGGCTGTTTCATGCTTCATTGGTATCTGAGTTTCCCGTTCAGCTATCTGTATCCAAGTGATATTATTTGCAATTACTTCAAGAAACCAGAAGCTTAAAGGGAGTGTCCTTGGTGAATCACTGCAATTCCTGTGCTGTGGCTGCCCAAAAGCTATTACAGCTCTGCTATCTCTGGCTGCCTGCCAGAAAGAAGGATTCCTTTCAGAACTAATTGCATTTCCCACCTTCCACCTTACAGGTATTCCAGGGAGTGGTTTGCAATGGGTATATCACCCTGCACGCAAATAGCTACATGTCTTCTCATATGTGTTGTAGAAAGGCAGCACAAGCAAGAAGGCAGACATGTCTCTGATTTTTCAGGCCTTTGCCAATATAACAAAATTGATAAACAGAGGTGGTAAAGAGAAAATAAGTTCAATGTTAGGCTCATTATTGTTTACGGAATGGAGGAAGTGGGGCTGCTTTTATAGAATGTTATTCACAGCGATGTGCAGAAGCTGTCGCCTCTTTGTGTTTGCAGGACTCTGCTGGGTGAAGGGAGGATGTGCAAGAAAACTGCAAGCTCGGGGGGTTTTGCTTGGTTTTATTTAAATGATATCTATATAGAGCTACCTTGGCTGCATATACATTATATGGTGTGTACGCACATAGATCCAAAATTGCCCTTTGCCTATGCTACATGGCCATGTTTGGGTGCAGTCTTTGAGAACGGTTTAGGAGGCACTGGCTGAGCTTACACTGTCTTTAGCACAGGTCCCTTGCAGCGTGGGGCAGGACAAGGGTATTATTCCCTACCTGGTCTACTCCCATATATCATGCGTGCTCCTGTGATACCACCAATAACCAGGACAGCTAAGGAAGGGTGCTGTCACATAGGCAACAGGGATTTTCGGGCAGCTGTAGCATGTCCTGCCCATGCAACACCAGGGATGTGCTACACAGAGCTTCCTCAGGTGATCAGGGTGGCACTGGGGCAAGAAGCACAGTGAGCCCCAGTCCCAGCCCTGCACTGAAAGGTACTGCCTGGATTTGGCAGGTCTGTAAGGTCTATTTGTAAAAAACAGTCTATAGTGCTCAAGGGCATCATGATTGCCCTGTCCCTTATCATGCCCTCAAGGCAGGGCCCTGTGCCAACCTACTCTCCAGCATGGGCTGCACCTGTGCTGCTGTGCTGGGTCCATGCGGGGCAGCCCATCCTTTCTCCCTTTTCCCCCCCACAGGCAGGGAGGGAGGAACTTGCTGGAGAAAGCTCCCTCCCTCGCCTTACAATGACCTTACAGGGGGAATTGCAATCTGGCCTAATAGACTTCTATTTTGTAACTTTTTTTATGAGATGCATGTTGGCATGCATCATTAGATATATTCAACAGGCCTTAAGTGGTGGTTAGATAGCAAGAACCAGGCAAAGGGGAAGAAAATGTAAATAAGGAAGGAAAGGAGTGAAAAAAAAATCCTTTTCTTCTTCTCTTTCTTTTAACACCAAAGTGCCACAGATCTCAGAGCTGAGATCTTTCATAAACTGCCACAAAAATGTTCATCCTGAAGAAGATAACAATTTATTTAACCTCTGGGGTCATTTTCTCTGCTGTCTTTTGGTTCCTTCCTCTACAAAGGAAGAAAGAAAATTAAAAAAATAAACTAAAATGTTCATGCAACCTCAGTGGAAGCAGAAAATGCTTGTACTATGTGGCTACACATGACCAGGTGCTATTCTTCTCTGGTTTAGCTCTATTTTTATGCTATTGTACCAAGACTGATTCAGCACAATGTTATTGATAATATTTATATCTGGCAGGTTAGATAAATGAGATCAGTGATGTTTGAGAAAAGGCCACATTCTTCTTTCTTCACTTGTGTTGAGCAATGCCTAATTCATTCAACACCCCTAATGAGTTTGGGTGGCTAGGCGTGGAATAGAGCCCATCCTGAAAACACATGTCGGAGTCAGTATCTGAGCAGTCAGTGTTATCACTCATGGGCCAGATTCCCAGGGAATTTAGATGCCTAATGGATGCCTTACATCCCTGCATTGCTGCTCAGTTGCTACACAGTCACGGAAGCAAGTCAGCTCTCTAAGGGTCCATGTTTCTGCAAGTGAGGTCGACAAGGTGACTACACCACTGCCATGAGGCGTGCACGGATCCACCTGAGTGCTGACACTGCCAGCAGCTTGTGCTTGAGCACAAATGGGAGTCCCAAATCTTGGTTGCTTCACCTCTGGGACCCAATCTAGTGCACAGGGTAGAAACTTAAGCATGATAAAAAGAACATGATGCCACCTCAAACCCTGCAGTCCTGGGGAAGTGCACACATGCCATGTGACCAGTCTTCACTATACCCCTCTTCCCCATATCTCCCCTATACAGAGGCAGGAGCAGGTTTTCCACCTCTGAGGGGAGCATGGAAACTAATGGGTTGTAGAACACTTGCAGACAGGAGCTCTGTTGCAACCTTGTCCAGGTAAGCTGTTCTATGTGGCATAAATAATTAAATGCTACTGGGCCACACATAAAGAACATGAGATTAACTTGGAAAGGCACTCACCTGGGAGACAGAATAGTCAGGCTGAAATCTCCGTTCTGATATTTAATTATTTATACCAAGTGAAACATTTTTTGCCAGAAGAGATTAAGAGAGACCCTCCTAATTTAACAGCCTGCTTAATTTAACATTTAGTTTAGTAATTTAACATTAAGTTTAGTAATGGTCATGCAGAACATTAAGATAACTACTAGTATCTATCTGATTAAACATAAATTAATGTGTTGGCAGAATCAGGCCCTTTGTTCACCATTCTCAAGCTGGCAAAAAATACACAATGCTTGTTTTCAACATCAGTAAGGCAATCAGCTTTCTTATAATAAAACAGTGGTATTTTCATAGTAAAATATCATCTTCCTTTTCAGTTATAGGCACTGAATTTGTAAAAATATATGGATACTTAAGAATGATTGAATGCTGTTGCTGAAAAGTGAAAGTTTAAATTAATATTGTTTCACATGGGATGCAGTGAAATAGGTGGCTGAGAATGCAGAATAGGTCATTCATATCAGTAAAGAAATCACAAATTCAGTGATTTGTTAAAGATGCTTTAAACATGGACTACATAAACAAAAGGATCCTGCTCATGTGATAGAAAATGTTTGTTTAGAATTTAGAATTTGCTTCCTTTAACTACTGCCGGGGAAATGACCTTGGTGTTAAAATATTAGTGGAAAATTTGACTTTGCTGGTGAGTGCTGCAAGTGGAAATAACTGTTGTTGGCCGTTTGCATGAAAATGAAGAGCTGATGTGACAGCTGATTTGGTTGAACATGACATAGCTGTATTAACGCACAGTAGCCGAGTGTGATGAAGTCTGGGTCACTGCAAGAGCAGTGAGAACATGGAGGGCCTGGGGTCCTGTAGATGGCTGGACAGCTTGACCTGCTCACCAAGCCAAGAGGTATGCTTCAGAATATTGAACGGCTTGTCTCACTCAAACTGATCTTTTGCAATAGGCTTGGAGTGGAAGATTCGCTCTCGTTTGTTACTATGCACATGCATTCCTGCTGAAGTCACTGGGCAGCTAAAGCAAATGGTTGGCTAGGGAGCAGCCCCAAGGCAGAAGGGTACAACTGTGCTTTTCATGTTTGCCCTACTCCACTTCCCTAGGGTTGTGTAGCTTCACTGTGCCACACTTGTGGTCTCAGATCTCAGTGGCCTCAAGCTAGCACATCAACACTGCCGTTGTGGCTGTGCAGGCTCCAGGCTCTCTGGACTTTCATTTCCCTCCTGGGTCATGAGGTTTGCTCAAGTTTTTCAGGTTTGACTAGAGCCTCAGATGGACTGCGCTACAGACTCACATACTGTGACTGCTCTTTTATTTTATGAACTGCACTGACAAGTTGCTAAAATATAAAGGAATTAAGTTGGTGTTGTTAAGCAGTTGTTATGCTGCCAGTATCATGAAAGCCATTCATGTCAAAGTTTTCAAGCTTCCGGATAATCTGGAAACCTCTGTGTAAAACAGACGCTTACTCTGCTCACGTAATTTATTTTGCCTAGGAGGCTTTCTCTGATTTCACTCCATCAGTGCTATTAACACTTCTCATCAACTGTTCCCTTCTTAGAGCATCAGTTGGAGAGCTTTTATGTGGTTGCTATTGCTAAGAAAACTTTTTTGCATATTCACCACATTTGATTTCCCTTTTCTGTTTTTCAGACTACATCTTGGCAGGAATATACCACAGGGCAGTATTAGTGTTCCAAATTCCTGATTAATTCACTAGTCACATCAGTGCACAAATATACAATAACTGCATGCCATATTTTATGCTCATGTTAGATGAACAACCCATTCATGGAGGAGAAAATGGCGAAGTTGGGGACAAAGGTCATCATTCCAAATTGGACCCTGTTCACCACACAGGAAGACCAAAAAGTCATAAAGGCTTCTTAGCAGTCACTGATTTTAATCAGTGGACTGAAAGGAAAAGAGGAAAAAACACGAAAATCTTCTGAAAACTCTTCTGTGAACAGGACTTGAAGTGAGCAAAAATGGCCTTAGGCCACAAAAACCTTAAAGTCTTCCTTCAGATTCTGGTCTGCATCAACCAAAGGTGGGGTGCAGTATCACATGTAGAGCTTTTAGGTTTTCTTACATCTATGACTGTTCTTTAGACCTACTTACACTGTGCAAGCTGGAGCTGAAGGAAGGTGGAAACAGGTTAAAGCAGAAGGAAGTCCTCCTTCCACTAGCTTCCACCCTTTGCTGTAATTCTCTTTTCTGTTGCTTCAACGTACAGGTTATATAAAGTTCTCTCAGCTTCATAGCAGTCCAAAAAAGGGGTTTAGCTTTTTAGTGTAAAAAGGGGGTTGATGTGATGCTCAGAAATAAGAGGAAAATTGCAATGTAAAATTGGCTTGCATGTGCATGACAGACTGGATTGCGATGTGAAAGGAAGATTGTAAGGGCTGATTTGATTAAAAGACTGTGAAAGCAACGTCTGAATGGGTACGTCTAGAATGAAAGGGCTTCTGGGGGGGCATTTCCCTGCAGGGTGGGGCTTTTGGTGTTTGGCTCCGCAGATGCTGGCTTTAGAAACACTAGGATTTAAGAGCACGTGCTTGGCCTTGGTCTGAGAGAGGCCATATTTTCAAGTGTGCGCATGGAGACATCAATAATTTCAAAGATTTTCATTTGATTTCTGAACAGAAGGGAAAATTTGTTTTGCTTTTCAAATGGAGAGAGATATTTTAGGAATTCTGAAGAAGACCTTTTCAGTATCATGTAAAATCTGCCTACCACAGGTCCTCTTTTCTTGATTATATTGTCATTTAATAAATTATTCTCCATATAATAAAGATAGTCCAGAATAGGGGACATTCATGCAGTTTACATGATTATGTGAATGCGTTTCATATTCAGACATCGCAGTGGGTCCCAACCAAAAATGTGGCACTTAGATGTTGTCATCGTACAAACTATTAGGCTTATTGTGTTTACTATTAAGTATAAACAGAGCTTAGGGTTGACACCTAGACAATAAACGAGAAAATTTTCCTCTTCTACAATAGCTATATAGTGAAACTACACCTGCCAGTCACACCCAGTAAATGGTATAGGTATGTCAGATGTACTCCAAAACCCTGCAGAAACAATCTGCTGACAGCAGAACTGTATATGGGCAACATGCCATCGGCAGGTGCCTATGGTTAATGACATGACCCAAATTTTACATGTTGCCACAAATATTTAAAGAAGGGAGACTGAAATGTATGTTGATTGGTACAATGTACTGGCCTTTCCTTTTCCTTTTCTTTATAATCTCTAATCAAATTGAAATTGTTTTTCTAATAAGTTATTTGCTACCCCAAAGCCCAATGCTTTATTCATGAACAGTGTTGAGGTGCCTGGGCAAAACAGTCATAAATCATTATTCACATAGCTGAAACTTTTGTCAACATCTTTCATTTCCAATTTGTATCAGGACAGGGCTTGCACTCATTTCAGCACACAGAGTGACAGGTTGAAACCCGAGCTGGACTGAAAGTGATTTCCACACATGAGAGAGCTCCACTCCTTTGGTGGGAAGTACACAGGAAGATTCTGTGTGGGGGAGATACTTTGCAAGTACTCACATCATTTATTGAGAAAAAAGTTGTCTCTGCTAGATGAATTTGCATCAGTGGGGTTATTATTCATGTAGAGACATAAATAATAGAGCTGGAAAACCCCAATGTGCTGCAGTCTCAAAGCTACATGATATATAAGGATTTGAGTGAGGAGCATTAGTATTATTAAAGTGATTTGCTAATGCAAACTTATAATTTAAGGAATACTTATTTCTAAGGATGGAGAAAAGGGTCTTTAAGCAGGAATCTTCTATCAAGTGGAAGTGCTATGGACTGAGTTAAAGTGTCTCTGATTTATATTTGATAAGAAAGGAGAAGGGCAAAGGCAAGCTTTTTGAAAGCTAGAAAAGCAACTCTGTCCCTCACCCAAGCCTCAGGAAACAGGGTCAGCCTGCAGGGGAAAGAAAAGGAATTTATGTAAATACACAACCTCCAGCCGGAGGTTTAGTTGAAATATTTGGTCCTTAAAAATCTGAAACAAAACCTTCTGCAGAGCTGGCTGTCAAGGTTCTGCATTTTGGTAGCGAAACATGTAACATTGTGCTTTTATTCATGTCACCATAGTGGAAGCTGACTTCCTTCTTGAATAAAAAATACTTTATCTACATAGTGATAGGAACCGAGATGAAGATCACTTACTGCAGGTTTATTTAAGATACATCTCATACTAAGCACAATGCCCTTTATGGTTGCAGAGATATTTCAACACAAGGAATGGAAAAACTAGCATAAGGCAAATTTTCACTGTAAGTAAAACACCTTTGTAAAGCTTGTGTCTCCTCTCTTGTAAACAGACAAAGGAGGCGTTTCAGTGGGAAGATACATGTTAGCTGAGGTAAACCCCCTTTGGAACATCACATGGCTGAAGACCAGGGCCTGAAAACCTTGAGCATGTTTGTGACAAAAATGTGCCTGTAAGCAGAGGGCAAAGTGGACACTTCTGTGGCATTTTTCTCAGTGATGTCTTGATGTGAAAGGAACAAGAATGAGGGCTTATTTTGTTGCACCATCCCAGCCCTATAGATGCTGGAGGAACTGTCTGCCCATCTGACACCTCTTCCAGCAAGTTACCATGCCTGCACAATGGACAATCATTGCTTGCTGCTGGCTTGCAGCAGTCAGCTTCCCATAACAAAAGACGATAAACTGCAGCTGGGTCTGGAGAATAACTGGGAAGAAATATAGGAGTGGAGGGAGTAAAACTGTAGAAACGCCTCTGCTGAACCATAGCATAAACTTTGGGGGATATTTTTTCCTTAACCAACTCGTTCTAGGACTGATTCAAATGTTCTCAGCAGTCATTGCTGCTAAGTACATTTAAGTCATGTATAACAAAGCACCCTACGTGCATCAGCCAGCAGCTCATGATGACAGGCAATATTTGCCCTCAATGTACAAGTAGATTCTGGCCCTGAAGTTCTACTAAAGCATCAGGGAGCCACAAAGCATTTAGATCCACAGCTGCCTGTCTTTTTGCTTGTCCTGTCTGTGTCCATGCTAAGGGCAACCTCCTACTTAATGTAGCACCTTCACAGCATGCCCAGGATTTTACCATGAGAATGCCATTGCAACAGAAGGCAAATGATTTAGGATCTACCTGCCCGTTCTACACAGGTGTTTTACACTAATCACTTGCATGCAGCACTATGCTTAGCAAATCTAAGAAACGAGGGACACCTCAAGAAGTAGCATGTTTTTCATGCCTCAACTATTGTAACTCCCTCTGCTATGGGCTCCTTACATCCCAGTCCTCCAGATGAGTGCAGGCACAGAATTCGGCTGCCTGATTTTCTTCACCAGTGCAAGAAAGCATTAACCACATCTACACCATTATCAGCTGGTCACATTGCCTTCTTCTTCTATCTGGGTCCAGAGAAAGCACACAGTCTTCTACTGTTTATTATTTGCTGTTATTATTTTGGTGAATGGAAAAAATGGAAAATGATAGAGCATATAATCACTAATGGTAAAACTCTTCCTCCTAACTGTTTCTGCATTAGAAATAGGTCCTGGGGAGAAGGCACAGGTGTGAGGAGGAGTCTGTGAAGCTTGGATGTCTAAAGGATAATATTCATTCATTTCTTACCATTCTGATGGAGGAGCAGAGGTAGACTTGTTTTTAGGTACTTGCATATCCTGCTGGTGTGAAATGCAGTGTTCAAATGTGGACAGTTCTGTGAAAAGGATAACAAAAGGTGAACTTACTTTGATGTATCATTGTAATACGAAACAAAACCCACTCTAGAAAACGAATGCCAGCAGCCATATGAGCATGTAGCTGGACCAAACATCTGTGTCTGAAGAGCACAGTGTGAAGTGACCATATGCTCAAGGAATCATTTCTTTTGTTCAAAGCTGCACTAAACAGGTATGAGCTATTTAGCCATGGCTAACCCCTATATTAGTGGAAGGTCATCTTATATCTAAATTGTTTTTCTTGGAAGCTGAAAGAGTTTCCTTTATAAGAATGTCTGTGCAGATCACTTTATTTTCACAGACAGAATTATCTGAAGCTATGATTTGCACCAACACAACTAACCTGTGATTGCAGATACAACTGTACTTCAGCAAATAGCAAATTTTTAGGATATTTTCCACTCCATATTGAGGATCTGGATCCATGATCCTAAAAACAGAGCTTGGTCAAAGCTAGAGTGAAGTGATGGACTCAAAAGACAAACCAAAGGCAGGGTGGTTCAGCACACTAGAGGCAGGTATAGGATTGGGGACAGTAGATGTAATCTTGGTTGTACTGGAGTCTGTGGGTATTTGGAATCCATCTCCAGCTGAGCTGTGATTTAACTCACAGGTCTTTATAGCTCAGAGCATTGATGTTCCTTTCATTGAAGAACATGAGCCAGGGGCCTAGTAGTAGCTGAAACTCTAATAGCAGAATTGCACAGTGATATTTAAACATGGCCCTACTTCTGCTCGCAAAAATCCTTCATGCCAATATTTGTGAATAAAGCAGTGCAAGAATTATTTTCTTGGGTCTGTACAGTTCTCTGTCAAGAAGGAAGTGACCCTCTCAAGAACTGTAAATAGTCCCAATACTTCCAAAGATAATTAACTGTGCAATGGACCATGTGTTACTCCATGATTCATTTGTCTTGGACCATGTGTTACTCCATGATTACTTTGTGCACAGTATTTTTAACTAGAGCAGTGAAGAGAGACAGAGCCCCAGTAGGATGCAGAGCTCCCTCTGCTCTGACTTGTGTGCCTGCAAGGAATCTGGGCAGGCTCCAGACCTCAGTCTTAACTACAAAAACACATGTGGCTCCAAGGGAAAGGATTCTTTTCACCTAATTCAAGTCATTTGGCAGGTAGGCCTCCAGCCTAAGACAGTTGTGAAGGTTTTGTCTGTAGTTAGTGGAGAGATACAAGCACTTCCTCAAGCAATTTGTCCCACTAATTGCAGAGGGCAGTTCAGCTGCCAATCTGACTTAGACTTTCTGCAACTCTCAGGACACATCTGACTGCACATCCAAACTTTTCCCCTTGTACTCTCTCCTTGGTTCTTGACCAAGTGCACGCTCAAGGGAGCTCATTCACTTAAAAATGCGGGGGTTTTGCCAGGTTACCTCTCGGTTGGATCAGTTCTCAGGAATGGTTCACAGTACAGTTTTAGGATGGGAATCTAAACGTCCAGCTTAGACTAAATGCAAAAATTTGAGAAGATGAAAGCTGAGATTAATCCCATGCTATTTGTGAAAGCCATTATGGCAGCAGGGTAGGGAGAGTGGGAAATAGAAAAGAGGAAGAGGAAACCATTTAAATTCCCATAGTTGTTGCAGGAAGCTTCAGGCCTGAGAAGCAAGTGCATTTTGAGGTAGTCTACCTGCCCATTCTTCTGCCTGGCAACCTCTGTCTCCCCTCTTAACCTCAAGGTTGTTCCCTGCAGCAATGTGACCCTGACAGCAGCGAAATGAGTCATGCACAGTTTCTCACCACACTTCAGAGGACAGTAAGCAACAAGGAGTGGGGAAGGGTTGAGGAGCAGGCTACATGAAAAGGGACAGTTGCAAAACTGTACAGGAAGGTCACACACATTTTGCTTTAAGCACTGAAGGCAACTCTTGTTTGACTGGTGCCCCAGTGTCTCAACAATAACTCAAGAAAAGCAATAATCTTGCTTCAGAAAGCAAATAATTGCTACGAAGGAATTTCCTTTGTATTGGAGCCGTTTGTTAGTTTTTATCATCAGGTCTTAAGTCTATTTACATTTCATTCTGATTAGTGCATTGCAGTCCTTAAATCAGGCACTTGACTGATTAATCTATTCCAAAGACTGGATGGATTTTAGAGAGAATTAAATTTTGATCCTTCCATCAAAAAAACCCGACACAAAAGCAAAAAAGGCCAGATGTTTCAACCACTCCCTGAACAAAGGCAAAGCTTTAAGTGACACAATTCTGCCCCTTGATTGCCTGTATCTAGCCTTTGGCCGCCTTCAATCATATTAGGTAGTGTCTCCCTCCATTTCAGTGGGACTAAGTGTGGGTTAAGGTTTGCCTCAGTGAGGATAAATGGGAAAGAATTTGGCACTTCAGTGGCTAGAGCCAGAGGGGGGAACAAAAGAAATGACTGTTTTGGTAATTCAGCTCAGACTCTTCGCTCATTGGTTTAATTACCACGCCACAAAAGTGTTACTAAGCCTAATGAACTTATTAAACAGGATCCTGCTCCCAGGCACACTTGTGTGACCCTAGAGTAGTTCCACTGGAGCTCCATTACTGCCTCATTCACTTTAAAAGTCAATTTTTATTCCTGTGAACATATCTAGAACATGTTACTCACATGAACAGGTCTAACTTTTTCTTCTAGTCTGTCATCTTCAGCTCCAGATTCAGACACCTAAATTTAGGTGATCATAGGGTAGGTACTGTGACCTTTGTGTCCAAGTTTCCATTGTAGGCAGTGGAGAGCTAGGGCTTGATTAGTCTCCTACACATCAGTGCCTAGTAGGGTCTAGGACACCTCCATCTGATATGTCCTAGGGCCTGCAGCTGCCATTTGGGAGAATCACAAGTTTCCTGTAGTCATACCTGCCAGCCCTGTGCAGACGTCTCAGACATCCACAGTTGCCTTTGTGGCACTGAACACTTACATTTAGGCAACAGAATTGAGCCTTTGAACTAGCAGAGCCTCAAGAGGGATTCGGAGGCCAAGCAGAACCCACTGCAGGGTGGTCTCTAGACCTCTCTGGCTGAATTAGGTGGATCTCCATGACTATAGGGGGTACAGGGGCACCCAGCATGCATGTAGACACCTGTGATGTAGATACCTAAACTGAAGTGTCTAATCTAGCACTGACCTGCTCTGCAGCTGTCTAAGGGTATGTCTGTGCAAGTGTGTGCACTACTCATGCTAAATTGGCTAAAGCTATGTAGCCAGGTGAGTGGAGTGCTCAGCCCGTAGTATTATACATGCTGGCTCTCTGCAGGATATATTAGTTTGGGCCCAACAGTGTCATAACTATGATTACAGAGCCCCTGGCTGTGCTGGGCAGAACCAGCTCATGCTTGTCTGCCAATGCCAAGGAGATATATCCCAGGAATTAGGTATCTTTTCCCTCTTCCCCTTTTAGGAGTCTGACCAGACTATTACTATTTAAATAAGTTGTGTTTTCCATGTAATCTAGTGTAAATATGAACCATTTATTTTCCTTCGTCATCAGGGATTTTGATGTGTTCAGTCTGTTTATCAGCAGTTTGTAGACTGGTGTTCATTACCATCATTTGTTTTTTCTAGTACATTCTTTCCATCTGCCAGGTTTGACACTCTGGAGCCTGTCTTGAACTGCAGTGCAATCTCATAAATCTAGCACTGGCTATGTACTGTCTTTTTAATTTTAAAAATGCTTCAGAAGAATCCTTGAAGAAATCAGGCCTATCTGCAAAATATATGTCACCTAATGCTTCCCTAAGCACCTTAAGTCTTTTGAAAGCAATGGGATTTTAATTCCTAAATTCCTTTCCACCTCAGTGAATACTAGTGTTGAATTTTCTATCTATCTTCCATCTCAAAAAAATTTCACAAAAAGTAATATTCTGAAATATTTTTATTACAGAATATCCAGATATTCCATTCTGTTTTGTTTAACTGACATGAACTGCATTTCAGGTCATCTTAGGGTTAAACCGGATTTCTCTGTTGAGGTCCATTGCCCTGTGATGTTGTGTTTTTGGAGTCCGATGCATTTATTTTTCCAATTGTTGGAAAATAATTTGGCCAGACCTCTACTTTCCCTAGTGATGAGACCTTGTTGTAGATGTCGTTTGGAAAGTGTTCACCTTCAGGAAGTCCAGCCCAAAGCAAAATATAAGCAAAATATAAAATATTCCTGTGTATCTATGTGATATGATAAGAAAGTTTGAAGTTGATCAGATTTGAAATTAAACACTTTAAAGCATAGTATTCAGAATTAAGCAAAATTGTTCCCAAAACAAAACTGAAATTTGAAATTTACTGGTGTAAGTTACTATCATAAGCTGTAGCACAACAAGAGACTAGAATATCTAAGTCATAGAAAGTATAGGCCCAAATATAGCATAGAGGAGATACAGGCTCATTTCCAAACCTTTTAAAAAGTTGCCTAGCTGTTCACGTGCACTAGCAAACAGCATCAACTTCATTTTAATAAAAGCGTAAATAAGTCTTTGATGACAATATATGCCTTCTCTGATATTTTCAAAACCCAAGATAGTTGTAAATTTAAGGTCATCGATTAAAGTTTATCATCAAACTGATTTTAGATTATGTCAATCCTAATTTTCCTCGTATAAATGTTTCGTATATACTTTCACTGGGTGACTAGATGAGGCAGTTCAGAAGTATAAAGTTTTTGAGGTATTGAAAATGTCAGATTGACACGAAAGTATAAGGAAATATTACCACCTGTCCAGATACAATGGCACCCATATTTGCCACCCACAGTTTTTCCCCTGAACAACTAGCATCCATTTTAGTCTCCTCCCAGCCCTGAGTAGACACACTGATGTTAATTATCACTTTATAAATTGTCACTCACGGCTGTCACCTCAAAGGATGACATAATTACAGAATCATATTACAGATAATGTTGTTTATTGGATATTCCTTTTTCAGCACCTGTCTGGGAATAGCTCCTTTTTAGGATTTACTCTGTGGATACATCTCATAAATACATCTGTAGAGAGTACTGTGCATCAGCTCTTTTGGTTTTCCAGTTCCAGATACTAGTGAGTCTTTTGACTCTAAGCTTTTGAAGAGACTCTCTTAGGGGAAGGATGTTTAGAAATAAAGGGGGGTTTCAGGGAAACTTTCAAAAGCTTTTTGCCAAAGAAAGAAGGTTAGCACATTTTTTTTAAAACTGGCATTTTATTCTAGATTTTCTCTTGGCTTGAGAAAGTTGCTCAGTCTAACTAAAGTGGAACAACTTCTGTATGCAGTTATTACAGCATAAAAGTGCATATACTGGTCTAAAACATTCCCATACAAGAAACTCAGAAAAGGCATCTGCAGAGCACATTTTGTGTGTCCAGATTCTCATTTGTACAAAATTAATTGTATCTGTAAAAATCACGTTCTTAACTAGCACCTTGATTCGGACATGAAAGCTATGTAGACATGGCCTTGATCTGACAGAGAGCAGGGAAAATGCATCATCTGGCTCTTACCTAGCACTAGTCTCCCTAGGGCAGAGCTCCATTCTGTTGGCCTGTGGGTTCCACCAGCCCTTGGCAGCACAGCACCAGCAGGTTCGTACTGACTTTTGGAGCCAGGGTGGAGGCATAGCATCTCTGTGCAGAATGTCGTGTTGATTCCTCCGGAGTCTTATGGACCTTTCTGTCCAGGGCATAATTCTTTTAGTATTTTTGGGACAAATATCCATAGGACAAATTTCCTTGACTCTAGTAGAAAGGTAGCACTCTCCACTCCTTTCCTGCTCTCCCCTCTTGATTCTTTCCAGCAGCTTTGCCACTCAAAGCAGCTATGCCTAGTACAGTTGATATTTTATCTGCTGAAAACACAGTAGTAACCTGGCAAGCTGTGCCTTGCACACAGAAGAATGCAAACTTAAACATGAATCTTTCAAGAAAACTACACATAGGTTATATGAAAATGTGTTGAAAAATGATATATATAGATCTGTGTGACCAGAAAACTCTCCTGAAAATCACAGAGCAAAGCAATGGCAGCTAATATGGAACTGTATCATCTCTCTACAAAAATCCCTGAAAGAGGGGAGGAGGAAGGCATCCATTTAGAGTTTCTACATTGTGTGTCATTTTACTAGGCTAGGCTAGATCTCTGGCAAGTGACAGCTGCCCCAGAAACACCCATTTCAAGTTTAATTTGATTTTGCCTTTCTACCAAATGCCTCTCTGGCATTCCTGCTTCTCCAGGCAGGTGCTCCCCTGCTTTTTGTTCCCCTTTCCTGGTTTAGAGTTCAGGCCCTGGATGGGGAAGTGCTTGGCAGACAGCTGGGGACATCAGTCACAGAGGCTTTTTGGAGATCTTCCCTCAATGAGGCATCAAGTGCTTTGCATGGGCAGGCTAGAATAGATCACAGTCACTTTGCCTTGGGGCAGAGACATCAGCCTTGAGCAAACCACACAGGGGCAGCTACATAGGCTCTTTGTTGATTATGTGGGTGAATATGCAAGTTTGAAAACTGTTTTGCTGATCTCAGGTCCTGAAGTTGGGGTTTGTTTTCCAATCTATTTCACTTTCCTAGGACACTAGGCTATGTCTTTTTCAGCTTTTCATAAATGGTCTGTCCTTGCCATTCCAGTTATTTTGTCAGTGGGTTGCTACAGTACAGTTAAAATGAACTGTTGTTGCTGTATAGAAGTGTTGCTCCTGGGTTAGAATCTTCCTTTAAGATATTTAGGGGAAGGACTGCATTGATGTAAATGTATTGAATATAGGTATCTATTGCGTTAAACCATGAAGTTTGTTTTTTTAAAGCTGTAAATCAAAAGAGGCTAGCAGATGAGCTCTGGGACAGACAGCAAGAGTAATCACTTCATCTGCCACTTAACTTTGTTAGTGGTTACTACCATGACAGTGACAGCAGCGGAAGCGAACGTGCGCCAGTCTTTCAGCTGCTGTGGTTCATACCCAGGGCATTACCATAAGCTGAAATTGTAACATAAACTGAAATTGCTGGTAAGCTGTGCTGCAAAGCACCTGTGAACGGTGGGAGCTCTGAAGCCAGCCCAGGTTCATTGACTTTGTCCATGCTGCTATGGGGGTGGGGGTGATAATAACTCTTTAGCAAGTCCGTCGAGCCTGATGGAGCCCATGTCCTGCAGCCCTGAGATGCCTTGCCAGTTGACTGCAAGTGGTGATGAGGTGGTGATGAGCAAGAGCTAGATGAGGCGTCTGTTCGGTGAGGGGCTTGGTTACTGTGGCTGCCTCCAGCAGCTTCAGGGAGAGGCTGGCTGGTGTGCCCCGGTGCTCCCCTGGGGGGTGCCACGTCTGCCCATTGCTTCTTGGAGATCTGGGATTCCTCTGAATGTGGGATGCAGAGAGCTATGGGCAGTCGTTGGGAGTGCTTGCCAGTTGCCTGCAGGGGTGTAGCCCTGGCCCTACAGAGAAAGGAGCATGACCTACTTGCAGTAAAGTTGGGTTTGATTCACTGGCCTCAGTGTACCTCCAGGCAAGACATACGTGAAGTAGCTGACTCAGTCTCTGAGCTGGCCAGTTGTGAGCCAGCTCTGGGCTGCAAGCTATACAGCTATGTTAGTGCAGTGCTATGCCTGAACTAATAAATCCTGCTTCCCAGAGCGCTCATTGGCTCGTACCTAGGCCAGGTATGGTTTTGGGGCTGGAGCATGTCTGTGCTGACGAACCTGATGATTGACATGAGTGAGCTTGTGTCTACATCTGCTTGTATGGGCATAAGCATCTGTTCCTTCCTTCATATCTGTCTCCCAGTAGTTTCCTGCTCCCAGCTAAGGGAATGCCATTATTATATGCTGTGAGGATATCAGATATTACAGTCATAGGAGTTGTACAGAGGGGCAGATCTACTGAGGAGCTAAAGGAGCATGTTCCCCTTAGTGCCACGCACTGTGGCTATCCCTGGTCTCTCGATGTGGCTGTACATTGTCTACGCTTAGCTTTTGCCAGCCTGCCAGCCTGAAATGGGTACCTACACCAGGACAAAGAGACATCTAATACATGCAGAGCAGATATTCAGGCACAACAGAGGAGAAAGTCACAGAAGTTGAATCTTCTCTGGCTTTCCCTGTACCACAGGCCACTGTAATGTTCCCAGTTATCACTGCTTTGAGCCTGACAGCACGTTTGATCAGTGTATCTTTTCTAGCTTGAAGACCAGAGGAAGAATCCACCATTTTCCTTTCTCATTTGTTCCAGTGGCTGACCTCCTTCTCTATTAAAAACTGTTTTTCCCACTGCAGAATAACCCCTGCCTTAAAAAATAAAAACCTATTAGTCAGAGATAGTTAAATCCGACCTAAGTAAAATTTAAAAGTGAAAGAATAGTCTCCATTCCAAAATCACATTATTGCCCAGAACTTATCAAGCATTGTTGCTTCTGGCAGTGCTATCCCTGAAATAAAAGGACTTCAATTTAAAGAACCACTTAGTTTCTCATATAAACAATAATGAGATATTAAAACATATATGAGAACTGAAGGCTCCATCTGTCTTGTAAAAATTAGTCTCATATAGCCACATGTTACTACATAAGCTTCCTGGTGTGAAAGCCCTTGTTCAGCTGGGCAGGATAGCTTGTCATAACTAGAGAGAGGTTAGAGACAGTCTGTCCCACTGCTTTGCCGAATCCCTCTGAATTGCTGAGCAGAACAGTTTATACTGATAGGGGTCACAGCTATCAAAATTTATGGAGGACTTAAGATTACTTCATTACTTGCACTGCTGACCTTGTGGCAGGGCATGACATCCACAGGCTACAATCCGTTTGGTTGTTTAAAGCACAGGTAATGTCATCCAGACGACTGGCACCGAGTTTTAGGCATGGTCATTAACTTGTCCTTGTGCCTGAGTGTTTCTTCCCTTCCTCCTCTCCTATACTTATCTCGTAACCTTTTTGGAGCAGGGACTATTCCCCACTATGTTTGTTCAACACATAGTAGAACAAGGCCTGTATGTGCTATTCGCATACAAATAATTACACATTGTGACATATAGACCTTGTCGTCTGTCATGCCATTGCCCACTGAGAAAGGATACATCACTATTTTGAAACTATAATATCGTATTAGAGGGACTAAATAGTTAAATTCTTATGGAAATTGGACATGTTGCTCAAACACTTCCCCTTCCTTTTGTTTTTAACCTTGCTTTCCTGTCATATGTTATCCTGCCCTCACCCCACCCCTCACTACTAGCTGCCAATCTGGTATTTGCATCTGCGTGGAAATATAGCTGCTTACCTCCAGGAACAATACGGTTCTCTATAGCTAGGCTTGGAGATGCTGAGGCATTTGAATGTCGCCCATATTCTCTTTCTGGAAAGGAGGTCAGCCTGCAGGCTCAGCATCTTTGGCCTGTAATCTTAAAATCCATATTTGCACCTCCCACCACTGTGCCCTGGCTGAGCTGCTCCACAGTGAGAGCAAGGAGCCAGCTAAAATCCCCCCCTGCTCTGTGCAGCCTGCATGTGCGCGGGTGCATGTTTCTAGCCCGTGCACCTGCACACAACATGTTACAAGAAACATGAGGATTACATTGAGCCGGCTGAGCACCAGCATTTATTGAACTCAGCCAACTGCAAACAAAAGAGAGAGCAAATTAATACTAGCAGGCAGGCTCTCTAACCAAGCAGTTCAAATGCTAAGAAAAAACGGGAATGCAGAGAAATGTAAGAAATGCAGGAATCACAAGAAATGTTGGCGGAGGCAGCAGTGAAACCAGAACCCACGCTGGCAGGAAACATTTTGCAGAATCAATGGAAAGAAGAAGGACTTGTGCTGGTGTGAGGCTGTCTGTCTGACTTACTGCCACTCTGAGGGCAGAGGGAGAGCAGGGACTCTACAGCGGAGGAGCAATTTTAAGAACCATTTAGGAAAGGAAATGAGAACTGGGGCGGGGGGAAAGACTCCCTGATTGAGAAGCCAAGTAATAAAGTACTGAGGTAGCTTAAACAATAAATGACAATTGCTCATTAGTTTCCTGCTCGTTATTTGTTGTCTAAAAACAAACAAAGGTTATGGGAAACAGGGTGAATTTTCTTGAAAGTTCTGGGAATCGAGACAACACACGAAGGGGCAAGGGACAGGGGAAGGGGAAAAGTTCAGGTTTTGCAGGAGCTACTTCCTTGAAAATGTCAGCTGCAAGAGTGTGCATGGGCTTCTGGCAGTCCCTTGTTGGGTTCGCTCCATTGACTTAGCAGCAAATTACTTGCATGAGACTGGAGAAGTGGAATGAAGAATCAGACCCCACATTTCGGGTGCAGAGAAACTGCAGGTGGTCATCAGGGACTGGTTGAGGGAAAGAGCTGCCTAATTCCTGGTTTTTTGATCCACTTCAATTCCTCTCAGAAAACTGAAGGTCATCTTTCATTGGAGATGTATTTAAAAAATTGCCAAGGAGAATGCAGAATCACACCACAGCCTAGACTCAGGTCATCAGTACTGATGTGTTGTGCGCGAGATCTCTCTTTCTTTACTCCTCTGACTAGACTCAAGGCACAAGATTCTTTTGAAATAGCAAGGCTTTATTTAATATAACATTTCCAGCCAGTTAAATCAGACTGGAGGAGAGAATCTGTCCATATTTGACAGCACAATTAATTAATTCCACAAACTTTGTAGCAACCTGACCAATCAACTTGCATATTCTTTATTATTGGCTCTCCAACTTGTTTTTAAAGACAGTCTTATCTCTGCAAATTGTGGGATTCTTTGAAGTTCTTTATCTAGAAAGAAGAAAATGAGCAAGAAAGGATTTATTCATGTCTGTGTTTGCTTATTAGATGTCAGAAATGAATAATCATCTGTATTTCTTTCTTTCTTTCTGGCAGCTTCTTCATTTCTTCAGGATAATTTACATTAAAACATGGACATATCTATCTACCTGTCTGTCTATAGGCATATCTGTCTATGTAAATATAGACAGATAGCTTGCAGGACAATGGCTCGACAATGCTGATAAAGAATGCCAATGAAACCAGAGACAAGGTTTTATGGCACTTTTACCAGTTCGCATTAACAATTTATATACAGGTAATTACTTGACAGATACTTTGCCCATTTTCATAGTTAACTCTTATTTTAATGGAATTATACGATTTCCATAAAGCGAAAAAGGACACATGGCTTTTCACAGCTAGGATGAAAGATGGTGGTTTTAGGAAGATGAGGAGTTAGGTGAAGGAATGAATCAAACAAAAAGCTGAAATTCCCAGCTGGCTTTTGTTTTATTTTTTTTAAACATGGGAATCTGCAAAGATGATGCCATTTCCTTTAATGAAAAAGAGAGCTAATGTTCAGACCAAAAGTATGCCTATGATTAGTCAACATGATTTAAGGTTCCTGGAAAGAAGCAAGTTCAATGCCAAATATGGGGAGGTTCTTCTTAAACCTGCATCATAGTTGCTTGGAGAGGTTATACACGTGGATTCCCATATGACTGTGATATGCCGAGCAGCGTGGGTGACACATGGGACATGACCTTTCACTCCATGTGATTACCTGGGTTATAATTTTTCCTTTTTCCCTCAGGACCCAGGTTCTTCGTAATTGTATAAATGAAGAGGTGCCATCTGAGGAAAAGAACAGAAGTGTTCAATGATACTGATGGAGAAGTATCACTTGAAATAGAGCTCAGAAAATGTGAGGAAGGCTCAAATGTGCTGATCCAATATGAATGAACGTGTCAAAGAGATTCACTTGTCATCAGGTTCTTGAATGCATTTGAAAGTATGCTTAGGCAACATCTACTCATTTACAAGTTTGTTTCTCTACTGTCTTGTTACTGGAGATAGATTCTCTCCCTGTGGAGCTACATCTTGCAGAAGTGGGAAAGAAGCTCCAGAGTGGGAGAGAGGAGATAAAGGATCTAAGCCTTTCTAGGGGAATGTTACCAGGCAGGGAACTGGTTTCTACTTGGGCATGGAAACAAACTAGGCTTTCCTAACAAACACAAAATTCACTTTTAAATGAATCTAAAATTTTTTTTGGTAGTGAGGGGATGTGAGGATAGGGGTGGGCTGGGGAAGAGGTGACTGCTCATACTTCTGTCTTTCCGTTCCTGCCTTCCTATAGTTTTCCTTGGAATGCAGACATTCTTGTGGAGCTGGAGGCTTTTTTTATCCTTGTTCAGACAGCTTTATAAAGATGCACATAGCAGTGCGTACAGGGGGGAAGCTCTGCCAAACAAGTAGCAGGTTTCTATCCTTAAGATTAAAGACAGTATAAAGATGAATGCAGAGACATACAAACACAGAGAGCCCAATGGGCTTTTGATTTGAAAGCAAGAGCAGCAGCCATTCGGCAACTTTTTGCAGGAGTAGTCTGCCATCCATCTGGGAACTGTCCTGTCATTCCTGTGCTTGAGAAACCTGTACAGACATGAATGGGAGTTTTACGGGCATGACTGAAGGATACTGATGTCAGAGGGAATTCTTTCCATTGACTTCAGCTGCTTTAGATCAGGCACCATTCTAATCAAGATCTGCCAAAGTGATTGCTAACTTTGGATTACCCTTAACATTTGGGAAATCTCTTTGTATCAGAGCTCATGTTAGGCACAGTTACATTTAAAATATATGTAAATGAAACACATATGCACAGAGTGCTCCCATTAGTGTTAAGAACCCAATTTATATGCACTAGAGCTAAATCCACTCTTAAGAAAGAAAATTCTAGTGTGGTGTAAAATACATCCTAATCACTAAAATGGCATTTGGAAAGAACCCTGGGATGTCTGCAGAGTGCAGAACAGTGTAGCCAAGAAACAGAGTGCATTAACAGAACATATCTTTCTTTGGTATCTCTCTATTTGGCTGGATTTAGCAGGGACATCCCAGTATGCAAGGATTGTCAAGCCATCGCAGCAAAAGTCTGTTGACAAAATATCTATTTTGTCTCAGATTTTTTTCTGGGTATCTGATTTTTCTGTCTTCTCCACCCTAGCTGCAGCCCTAGGATTTAGGGTGATGTCTTCTGCACCTCTGTGTAGCATTGTGGGGGAGACAGAGATCCCAGCCCTGGCTGTGGCTCCATTGCTTGAGTCAGATCATGTAACCCAATGAAAGGATTTGGTCCCTATTCTGTAAGAGCAACACCAGACATATACTTCTGTGCCCTTTTAAAAAATCCCAAACTGGTCACTCTGCTCTCCAGAGCATTGCACAGCAATCAGGACATGGAAGTGTACCTCAGTCACTTTGTCCCTCAGCAAATCCTGTTGTCTATCTACTTAGAAATGTTGCTTGCTGTAGTGATTTGAGTGCCCTGAGTCATTGGCTGCATCAAGACCTGTTGAAAGGAGCTTAAGAGTCTAAGACCTCTGAGAAAACAGCCATGGTCATTTAAAATGCCTGCCCTGCTGACAAAGATTACTTTCCCATAGTAGAGTTGGCAGGAAGAAAGGTTTACCTGAGCTTCAGCTGCCGCATTTCCCCAGCTGGGCCCCTGAGGATTTGGTTTCACATTACACCTCAGCTAATATGAGATTTGTCAAATGGTCCTGCTTCTTGGCCTTTCTCTCTGCCTTAAATTGTATCTGGTAGTTTTCTGGCCAGAAGATGAGTGGATCCAGTGGCTGATCTAATGAAGATTATTCTTTGTTTTGTTTTGTTCTTTTTTTTCTTTTTGCATGGTTGTTTTTTTGCCAGTTCAGTCAGCTGATTTGGCTCACCCTGCAGCCCTATAATTGCTGCAGCCAGCATGAGAATGAGCAGGAGTGTGGGGCTGGGGGAAGGCAGGAGAGGAGTAGGACAGCTGCTTTCCACAGCGTCTCTCTCTTATCACCTTAGGTGTAACCTGAAACCAAAAACTTACTTCAAAGTCACTTTATCAACTATCTAAATTACTACCTCCAGAGGTGAACTGTTGCTTTTCTAAAAAAATGGCATGCCCAACTCACCTTGTGTCAGGCTTGGTCTGCCAAACTGTTACCTGTGGCCTGTCCTGCTGGTAGCTGCACTCTTTGCCAGAGGTTTCTCAAAAGTGCTCACAGAGCAGGATGTTGGTCAGATGAACTAGTCCATCAGTCCACAGCCCGTTTCCTACAGCTTGCTCCTCAGCCTCCAGCCTCAACCCAGGTTCATTATGTGATATGGGCACATCCGGTGATCAGTATGCCAGTATCCTGCATCTTACTTGATGGAGGCACATCCTTCCACATGCAAGGAGTGCATCTGTGCCTTGGTGACAGTATTATCAGCAGGTTGCATTAACCTGTGAGGGGACAACATCCCCCTCTGTCTAGTGACGGGAGATATTTGCATGTTGGTTGCGAGAGAGATGGACACGGAGTCAAAAGGACCAGAGAGGAGCCACTGCGCAAGTAGCCCAAGAAGGGGCTACCTGCATGCCAAAAATTAATGTTTAAGCCTGGTCAGCAGATTTCAGTGTGATGATGCAGGTCTGGCTACTTGTGCGTTATATGAGGTAGACTCAAATTCAGTTCCTCTATCTTCTCTCTGTGGCTGTGTGTCCTCCGCATCTTAGTCTTTGTAGTGACCTAGCTTCAGCAGCAGGAGTGAAGAGCAGTCATCCCGTCTGAGTACCCTGGAGTCTGGAAAATGTGAACCTGAATCCTCTCAGGCTGAGGAGCAGATTGGAAAAGAGAAAAGGCTGTCATGCATGTCTCAGCATGTGTGCAAGGTGCAGAGAAAGTCTGGGGCTTACGTGCATCAAATTGTGGACATCCATTACAGTCCCTGGCAATCGTTCATGAAAGGTTGGATTTACCTTGCATGTGCACAGATACTTGGGGCAGACATAGCCAAACTTTGATCAAGAATAAAGAAATCCCAGATATATACAGAAATCCCTCAAAATCTGCTGGGTTGTGGAAAAAAAGGAAATGTCCAGGAAAAAGTACACAGAAGCTACCCTACATGTGGGGAAATCATGCTAGGTTATTACAAAAGGATGATGTAGTCATTGTGTAGTGTTTTAAATGAATGAAGCAACTGATTTCTGTGAGGATCCTGCTGGTGAGCATTAGGCATGTTTAAGACTCACCTACCAGACCTGGCTTTCTCAGGGGGTGAAAGAGGAGGAACACTTTCATTTTGAATCTTAAATGGGCTTAGGCATCAGGTCGATATCATGTTGCTTAGTCTGATCAGGACGAGAATACTTCCAGACAGAGAGGGAACTATGATGTGAAGCATATAAGGAATTTTACAGCAAAAAAGCAAGGTATCTGTGCAGTATAGGGGACTCTAAGGTTAGGGGCAGCTGAACAAGAATTTCTGGACTTGGCTTTGAATTTGTGCCCCTAAAATTTCATCTATGGCATCCTTCATGGGAAATTACCTTAAATTTTAAAATCTTTAAAACAAACAGTGGGTCTTACATGAGGACTTTATGTCATAGAGTCTAAAATAGCCAGCAGACCTATACTATACAGTGGTATCTTAGTGAATGTAGTCCCCCTCCACTCGAGCAGAGATGAACATTTCATATTTATATGGGTAATTTGGCAATGTTTTGAAATGAAGTATCTTCTCTCAAGTTTAGGGCCCCCAGTATCAGGACTAGTAAAATCAGATCAGTAAGAGAGGTTCTTCTATTAGTGAAGTTAGGTAATGCTTCAAGGAGGGGCTCATTTTAGCTTTTCTTACACAAGCAGTTTGGAATATGTTCAAATATCAATCTCTGGGAACTGATATTTTTTGCCAGGTATGGTATTGCCTGGTGCAAAAGTGCAGAGAAGATTGCGGTGAGACAAGTTTTGAGTGATCCAGCCCTAGCCTGGCTTGTTGCTCTCTGCCTGAGAAAGGTGCAGAGATACTTACTGTAGACTCATCAGGCAACAGCCATCTCCTTCAGCTCCTCCAAATTGCACTTCTTGGAAGGATCAGCCTCCTGAATTCCTTTTAAGCATACCTGGTCTGTCAGCTGACATCACATCGGCACAGGTTGCTTGCATCTCTCTGTGATCTGCTTGAAGCAGTGACAAGCACAGACCTCAAAGCCATGCTAGCAGCATCCCCAGAGCAACCTGCCACAGGAAGGCTGTGGGGCAGATCAGATGATTCTTACCTCCCGGTCGATTTACAGCAGTGCAACTTCCTTGACATCATCTCAGAATACGAGCTTACATAGCTGTATACCAGAGTTAGCTCAGGTGCAGCTCACAGCACGCGCTGTGGCAATGCAGGTCCCTGTGCAGGTGAACTAGCCCCTCATGTGTGCCACTTCTCAGGCAGGCTCTGCAGCTCACACTGTCTCTGCACTGCCACAGCTACTCCTCCTCCTCGGCAGCACCGGCTAGCATATTTAAAGTCTGCTCAGATACATCTACACACACTGCAGTCAGGGCAGGCACTGCAGTGCCGAGACACACTGACTCATGCCTGCTTCTCCCTAGCATCAGTGAGACGCCTCTTGTTTCCAGGGGGAACAAACTAAAAAGAAGCCATTAGAAGAGGATTGTGCAGGGTATGAAATCCACCACAGTGGATAGATTACCTTAATGTCTTAAATGTCATTCTCTTTTCCCCAGATCTTTCTTTCTTTCTTTCTTTTTCTTTTCTTTTCTTTTTTCTTTTCTTTTCTTTTCTTTTCTTTTCTTTTCTTTTCTTTTCTTTTCTTTTCTTTTCTTTTCTTTTCTTTTCTTTTCTTTTCTTTTCTTTTCTTTTCTTTTTTTGGAAAACATACTGGGTTTATAATATAAGCAGTATTTCCCCCAAGGTTTTCTGGACACAGCATCTGAATTTTCTGCCGCTGCTGTAGTGGATAGTTACCAGTTTTTGCTCTGACCTGAAGTATAACTGTATTCATAATTTTAATGAGGTTGCAAACCAATCTGTATGGGCTTGTAAGCCCTGTAAAGAGTGACCCATGTCTTGTGCTTTTTTTTGTTTTTTTAGGTGGTAGGACCACACTTTGCATCAAATCATGCCACAGATGGGTGCATTCCAGCTTCTGGTGGCATGGTCATTTGTGCCAAATGCCTTTCATTATTTTGAAAAGTTATAAGCTCCTTGAAACGGAGTTAATAGCAGATCCTTCACTCTAGTCATGCTAGAAAACAACTGCAATAATGAACAGAGCTCATGCTGTGTGCAAACTTGTCTTGAACCATAAGGAACAGGAAACCTATGTGGGTTTTCTTGCAACGACCTGACATTTATAGTTGCCTTCAGAGCAACAGCTAGTGAGATTAGGCAGCCATGAACCCCAAGCACCACAAGTCTCAAAGGGGAAAATTTATCAGCAAGGCTCCTGTCCAGCTACAGTATGCATTTGAAGGAGAGCCACTTGAACTTGCAAATGGTCTTTTGTTTACCTGCTTTTCTTCCCAGTGGTTTGTCTGTTTTCATCTCCACTAGAGTGCTAGGCAAACCAGGACAAACTGCGGTCTTGAAATTTGGAATTAGCTCCAGGGAGCAGCAGGAAATCTCTCTAGGTGTGCCAGGGATGTGCGTTTCCTAGTCTGCACATTAAGGACTTGCCAGTGCTTTCCTCAGTGTTATCCAATGCGTTCACAAAGAAACAAAATCCACCTTTCATCCCTGCTAACATAGGCCAAAGAAAGGACTAAAAATTATGACTACTCCCTCTTGCCACCCGCTCTCCACTGCCAACCAATAGTCCATATCATAATTGCAGTAATCCCTCTAAGCTCGGGAAGCACTGGCTGGGGACGGCTGGTTTCAAAAGAAGCTTTCTTAATGCATTACATTCTTCATTGTCATGCTTGGTTGATTATGGAGGGTTAAAAATGAGCCTTGATATTGGAGATTACGGCAGCCAGGAGGTGATGGTTTAGAGAGTCTACAGGTTTGTTTCCTTCTTTTTTTTTTAAGATATGAGAACAGCATTGGGGGAAGAAAAGTAATAAAACAGATTTGAACAGTATATAGCATTTTTGTATGTTCCTATGTATGCTTTTAGCAAAGGCTCATATTTTTGCTTGAAAAGCAGGTAGGTTTTTTGTTGAAAACCAATCTGGGCTTTTGGGTTTTCCAACAAATATATAAGAAAATTAGGAAGGACTGGGGCTTCTCCTGGCAATTGCCATTTTCATGAAAAAGTGATAGATTTTGTTGAAAAGGGACTATTGAATGTTTTCCAAGGTAGTATCTGAAACTCTTTCTCTGCTAAAGCTTTTTTTCTTACAGTCCTGTCACCAGACAGATTTTCAGATAGGCTCATCTTCCATTATCGCACCAAAAGCAAGTGTCCATGAATGTAATGTAGCTCAAGGCACTGGGGATTTGGCACTTTTAAACATTTGGCTACAATGGCTCTGCTCGATAGTGCTGAGCACGTGAAAATTTGGCCTCTTGTGTCAAAGGCTTTTGGCTTTTCAAAAATAGTTTCACATAGGAACTCCAGCTCCTCGACTTCTAAACCGTGAAACTGAGGGCTAAATAAACTGTGCGCATGCACTCATTTGTCAGCCACTTGGTCGTATTTTCTGTGGAATAACTTACCGCATACTTCCCAATCAAACTTAGAGATTCACGGGCCTTCAGGTATTACAAAAATATCTTTGCTTCCACTGTGACAGATACTGAAACCAAAGTTGAAAAATGGTGAACCCCAAACAGAAACAACAAAAGAGATGCCTTTTTATCTTAATTGTACTTCATTTCATTTTGCTGTAGAGGTACTAGGAGGGAAAAAAGGCCTAGCACAACGAGCTCCAATTCTGTAAACCAAAGCTAAGAGAGAGCGTATCAGACCCACTTTTCAAAAAGGAATGCTTAAACTGTCTAAATGTTTAAATGTTTAAACAGTGTAAAAACCTGTACATGCAGAAGGATGAACAGGTGTCCAGAACATATTTATGTGTTGAACAAAAGCATGTGGAAGAATGTGCAATTTGGGTGCTTGCAGCCCAGCCCCCTCAGAGGCTGCATCCCCGTAGCCCCCCGCAGCAGAAGGAGCGACAGGGAATTGGTGCCTCTCCAGTTTCAGAATTGCACAGGAAGCACACCATGCTTGTTTCTAATTTCTAAACGACTTGTGCAAGCTCTCTGTGTAACAGTCTGTGGCATGACCACTGAGAGGCACTTCCTGCCCAATTGCAAGGATGATTTGGACTCCGAAGCTCATTCTGTAGTGTCTGTTTTCTTTTCCTCTCTTTAGTTTTCACCATAGTGAAGTCAGGCCACAAAGCCTGTAGAGGCAGTCAGGCAGCTATTTGTCAAATATGTAAAACCATTTCAAATGCACTTACAGAAGGTAAGCAGTACCTCTAAAAGCATAATGAATAGCAATGCAAGGCAAAAAATGCACAGATGAGAGAAGAGAAAAAGGATGAAAAAGCTGAGTAGGTAACAAATTGTTGCCAGAATGAGCAAACTGAAAGCAACCATTTCAACAGAAGGCTCTAAGACCTCCTTTAAAACTGGGATGAGGTGGAGATAGCAGAGCACCAAGTGGTATGCATAATGGCTGGTGGGAACCCTGAAGGGCGACATGGAAACCATGGAGCCTGCCTGCACCTCCCAGTGACAGCATGCTGGGATGCACAACTTTTTCTTTTTCTTCCAATGTCTGGGGAAACCCAGGCAGGCAGGGAATACTAGTGCTCTTCAATAAGACCCCCCAGCTGCCTGCTGGGGGAATCAAGACTGCAAGGCTCATTGCTGAGAACAAGCTCAGAAACAGCACAGGAGAACTCTCACTTCCCCTGCTAGAGTATTGCTGTCCTTCTTCCAGCCAACTTTAATCTGGACCACATCAACCTGAGCCACCCATATTCTTTAATGCTGAGGATGCTGTCAATACGCCTGCTGGTTGTTAGTGGGAGATAACTAAAATTAGACTTTAAGTACAGTGTAAGTAGTTAGTAAAAGAGTGGCTGAGCTTTGGATGCATTAGTGTAAGACTAAATTGGTTCCTAATTCATCCAAGCAGGAACTTAAAACTGAGAATGTGCTTGGTCTTACTTACTTGCAGTATCAGGCTCTTCTTCAGGCTGAAGTTTGCAAGACCCTTCCCACATACTGCAAAGTCGTTAGTCTCTGGCTGAAGGGAAGAAAGCAAAAGAGGCAGTCAGGCAGCTATTCAGACAGCATTTTCTTGATAAGCAAGGGGCAACAGGACCCATTAATGCTCATGGTAATATTTTCCCATACTTTCTCAATCTTGCATTTGGTGTTCTCTAAAATATGTGGAGACTGTTGAATTTTAGATGTAGATGTTTTGACTGCCAAGTCAGTTTACATAATAAATAATAACTCATCAACGTTTCACCAGAAAAAGAGATTATAATTGAAACAGACTCTAAAAATGATTTAAATATTTTGAAATACCACAAGAATGTGGTGGTTTATATGTCAAGTTTGTCAAGATAAACTTATTCCGATTACATGTTAAATCTCAGGTTCCTGCACACTGCTCATGGCAAATTAACTACAAGAACAGAACTAAATGTGTCCACTGCTTAAAACTGAGCTAATTCTACAGAAAAGCTCATTTGACTTGGATGTACTTTTTGTTTTATCTCAGTCTTAGCTAGCTAGGCTTTCTTCCCCCTCAGGAATGATTACAAAAGTATTAAAGGCTGTAACAACTCTGAAAACAGAAAGGAGAAACTAGCTTGTGAGCAATCTCAGTTCCCTGTGAGGTCTGTGGACACTCTCCAAAACCTATCCAAAGTAAGCATCAGCATTGTTTAGGGGGAAGGTGCGTGCCACTGATTAAAGTGTGCCTGTAACAGCCAGGACACTGAAGGTTTGTCCCCAGCACTTCCAGGTAATCAGTGCGTGATTTGGACACTATTGAAAACTGTGTCTGGTGAGATTGTGTGGCTTGTCCTGAGCTGATCTTTTGAGATTGTTTTCTTTGTTTTCAAAGGAGAGAAAACCTAAGAGCCTAAGCCCTTTTTAAAAATTTGCTGCTAATTCACGTAGGTGCTTTTAAAACAACCTTTTTGCATTGGTTTCCCCAAACGGAACAAAGAGCCAGTACAAACAAGCTCAGAGAAGTATAACAGATGACTGATTTGTTCAGAAATATAACGTTATTTGAGCTCATATACAAGTTCAATGTAAATGAAGCCCTCAATTCATTTCTTCCTAAAGTATGAATAAGTAGCTTTGATTGTGAAAAATAGTAACATACGAACAGCAGGAAAAATAAAAAGAAGCTTTTCTGGTGCAGTGTCATATCCACTGAAATTAATTGGAAAATTCCAGTCAAAGTCACTGGAAATGAAGTCTATATGAGATATGCTACATTTGATCTGTTTCTTTAAATAAAAGCATCCACATGTAATAGCCACATTATCAAATATATACCCATAGCATACCTAGAGCTTGTCCCGAGCTTTTTTTCAATTGAAAATGCTTTCATCAGAAAATACCACTGTGTTAACCTAACCTAATCTCTGAGATGGAGCAGATTCAGATTCAAATCCCCTGTGTGAATCAAAGACGGTATGGAGATTTGAATGCTGGTCATCCACATCGTAGAACAGTGTCAGACTAAATCTAGAATTGAATGTACTCATGAAGTCAGCTCATATTCAGTTTCAGGAATTCATTTCCCCATGGATCCTCTGTGGATTTGGTTTCTACTACGTTCAGTTCACCAGCTGATCCTAGTCCACTGTTGAATCTTAGCCTAGTGGTTGTAGGACTTCTTCCAAAAACAATACTAGATTCCTTTACATTCTTTACAGCCTGCCCAAAGAGGGGTGGGTGGAAACAATTTGTGGAAGACTGGACACTTTTACTTGTCAATACCAAGTCTCATATAACAGTCAGCTCCAGACGCTCTGAGGAAGATGTAAAATCTCTGTAACTAGCAATTATATGCATTGCCATGTCTGTGGAGCAGCTTTAATTTTTTTCTCCCTCCAGTTTGTTGTTGATGATTTTTTTCTATTTGGTTCCATTTTCAACTGTAACCAAACTCTTCTGAGGTCTAAATGAGACAGCAAATTAGTAATACTCAATCAGTTGAACAGAGGGAGATAATAACACAGAAGAAGTCAAGGCAAGGCAGTTGTGCTCATGCCTGTCTGAGACATCTGTGGCAAAGTCTTCTTCTGAGGCTTGGGTATGCATAAGTGGTAGCTTTCTGTAGTGTCAGCAGTCATTGTGTGTCTTCTGTGAAGGATTCCTGTAGCAACAGGTATAAAGCAGTTTGTACTGAAATGCTTCTTCTGATATTACTAATAGCACTTGCATAATATGGGTGCTTAGAAGCCAAAATTTCCAGAGGTGACTCTTGAGGCTAGATCAGTTATTGACGCCCAAGATCAGAGCTGTGATTTTTTTTCAGTCTGCTGGCAAAACCAAGTTATACCTAAAAGACATTTTTCAAGAGGTATGGCTTTTTTTTTCAAAGTGAGAAATACATTTTTTAAAGATATGCTTGGTGCAAAAGAGATATATTCTGTTTGACCTAACAGGAAATGCTAAGCTTCGTTTTCAGGACTTAAAAACCTTTATTATTAACTATTGCTCCAAACGTTGCTTTGAAAAGCAATGAGAATAATGTACTTTTTCTTTTTCTTAATATATATTTTCTAGCTGAAGCAATCACTAGATCTGTTAAATTCTAGGAATAGTTTCTGCCTTCCCATAAACCATAATTTTGATGAATAATGCATCTTTTACCAACATACCTGAATGTTACCTAGTTTACAGAAAATGTTGAGTGCTTTTTGTCTGCAAAGGTATTACTGTTATGGTTTAATCAAAAAGACCACTCAAAAATGAGAACGCTAGATGTTAATAAAGACAAAAGCCTTTCAGGCTGGCTATGCTGTTGTGATAGGTACACAGTTCTCTTGTTACTAAATACACAGTAATATAGCTTAAGATAAAATCATTCCATGGGGGACAAAGAGAGATCACTGAACAATGAATTCATGACTCAGAAAACATTCCACAATATCAGCCTTCCCCCATCAAAAAAAGGAAAATATGAAGATAGGGAACATCAACCAAATATAGAATCAAGGGCATGCAGCAATTGTTCAGTGCCGAGTGGAAAAAGCAGTAAAATCACTTGGAAAGTCGATGTCTGTTTAGGTTTGTTTTTCATATGCTCCGACATGCTGTGGGGGTTAGCATCTAACGCAAGCCGAGGTGGAGTTCACACAGGGCCAGCGGCAGCCACCAGTGCAGGTGTCTCACTGCTGACTCATCCACGCTCCCCTGCGAAGGAGCCTGGGGCACCCCTGGGAGAAGGCAGGCAGCAAAGATGGGTGGAAAAGCTCCCTGGCCACGTGGACTCCCCCGAGCAGGACCCTCTGCATGACGGAGAAAGGTCGCCATATTCCCAAGAAGCGGGACGCGGAGGAAAGAAGTAGCACTGGGCTTTCCCAAACGCCTCCGGGGCTCCCCCTCTTCCCAGCCACCTTTGGGAGAGCAGAAAGGGCACCATGCAATGCGTGAGCCAAGCAAGGCGTCAGGGACCTGCTCCTGTCCCTGCCCCTAAAGTCAGCGGTAAAGCTGCTGCTGTGTTCAGACCATGGAGCCAGACACCAGGTCTAGATTTATTTCACCTTTATTCAGCACTACGCTGAGGTCTGAATCTCCCTCTAGAAAGACTTATCTTTCTCCATTGACTCTAGAGGGGGCCTCTGGTGACTATGCTTCTAATTTCATCACTTCAGGTAAAATTTGGTTAAGATGGCTCTGGATCCAAGTATTAAATTAATAAGATCTATAGTCCTGATAGCTCTGCATCTCTATTATGTCTCTCATTTTTCTGCATAGCTCTTTTCAGCTGCAAATTCTTTATAGTCGCATCTGTCTTTCATTACATGACTGGATGGTATCTGGGACTGCAGAGCATTTAGGCATAAAAACACAAATAGGAAATATATTTAATTTATTTAACTTAAATGTAACTTCATTGTGCTGAATGATGGCATGAAAGCATGACCTCCAAATAAATAGTCTGTTATTTAATTTTTATTCATGCCTGGTATACTGTGGTAGTTCCTCTTTACAGCACAAGCATATCATTGCCATATAAAAGTCCCAGTGACCTGAAAAGAGGAATTTACCAACTGCTGTGTTCTTGTGTTCTAGAGTCTTTCCAAAAGCCTTGGTGCTGACCTTTCCTTTTGACTGGGAGGGCATTTCATGTGATCCTGTGTGATTCATTACGAAAAGAAAGATAGATTCTCACTCTCAGGCTGTGGAAATCATTGGCACTCATTTTGGTTGAATAACATTAGGGCTATTTGAATACACGCTACTTTTAAATTGCCTTGCTAGTGTGTTCAGCTCCATAGGAAAATGAACAATGGATTTTGTTACTAAAAGTGCCGTAAATTATATTTCATTTTGCTTACCACCTAGAGAGTAATTAAAAAGCCATTAAAATGGAAAATAAATTATGTGGAAAGCATAAATTGAATTTTTGTGCAACAAGATGATTCAATAATATAATTGTACATAAAGTTCATGGTAGAGAACTCTGCTTTGTTTCTTTATGGGACTTCTGAGGTACATTGCCCCCCAAACTCTAATGAACTGTGTATATATACACTTTCCCATAAAACACTTCTTTTAATGATCTATCAAATACGGCTACATTTTTGTCTGGATAGTCTACTTATGTGAATGTCTTTCTGGTGCTGCAGCTAAGCAAATTGGACACAGTTGCAGTCAAGATCAACTCTGAAGGTAGCTATGTAAACTATGCCAGGGATTTTGCCTTCTCTGTTGGATAGGAGGTAAATTTCTCATGACAATTAGTTTTTCAGCCCTCCGCTCAGTTACACAAAAACAGTGATGGTTATTCACAGCAGGACCAGAAGGTCCCTCCCACACAGAGCAGTCTGAGGCAGGTAATACCAAGTTCTGTAGAAGATGTAGATAGCATTGTCACTAATAAGCCTGATTTAGTTGTTTGACTAACAGAAAATAATATGGTGTGGGCAGAGCAAATAGCAATTGGGAACATAACTTTTGCCTTGAGGTTCACTTATAACTGTTCTCAAAGCAAAACCATGAACATCAATTAGGAGATTTTGCAGGAAATCAGAAAGTTGTGGTTCATGTCCATCTCTCCTAGAAATGCATGAAGGGGAGGCAGCACTGTGGAGTGAACAGAGGATTTCCACTGGAGCAAGTCAAGTCCCTTCTCTGTTCCTCAGTTTTCTCATTTGTAGTGATGACACTGACAACCATTGAGATCTGTGACTGAGAAGCTCTGATCAGGTCTATGTGAAATTTATGCATGGAAAGATGTCTGAGCCTAAAGAAGCACACTTCAAGAATCTCAAGTAAGGTTTTTCTGTGAATGTGGCCTGTATGCTGCAGGACCCCAGTGATGATTAAACCATTGTACTAATTATGGGCATCTGGGTAGGCTTAGACTACCAAGGAGAGGTTGCTAATACTCTAAGGTATGGAAATGTGAGTTTAATCCCTGTTTATTTCATAGGCCGCTTTAACTATGTCCTTTTAAGAGGGTCTGGCCTGAGCCACTGGAAGTGGTTGTGGTGTTGCGCAAGGTCTCATGGTAGGCTAGGCCGATCAGCGAAGGCCTGAACCCAGACAGAAGCAGACCTCTGTCAGATTTGTTCACTCTGGACCTGGGAATAAAGCAAAAAAGGGAGATAGCCTCCACAGCAAGGCGCTCCTCCAGAGCTGAAACTTGCTGAAAGCATGGTGGGCAGAGAGAGAAAGTATGAATAAGGATTCAGTCTGCATTGGCAAGCAATATCCAGCAGAAAAATGTTAGGAGGCCTTGTTTATTACCATTATTGCCTGTGCAGAGCCTGATGTTTCAAATAATTCTTTAAATAATTATTCTTTATTTTTAAAGATTTAAGTATTTGACTTTAAGCCTAGGAGTCTGTCTCTGAGGCTCTGTTGCAAACTTTTGAGGTGTGCTGCACACCCGTGAGCAGTTCGTACTTAGCTAGAGAGCAAGGAGAGAAGGTCATGAATGGCTAAAAGCTGAAGAGCAAAGCGACATTAAGCAGAAGGGCCAGCAGATCCCGAAATCATACTTCACCAGAAAAAGTCCAGGGAACTGAATATGCTGTAGGAGACACCAGACAAGCACAACATGTGGGAAAAGCTGCAAAAGTGAAGTTGCTGATAACATTTTGGGAGTGTTTACTGACACCCACAGAGAATGTATGCTTTGGGGAAAAGTACAGCAATGTCACCATAACTTAGGGGGTTCTGTCTGGGACAGGTGGATTACATTGCAGGAGATGATGTTTGGTCTATCAGTCTAAAAACAATTTGAATACTTCCTCATTTTAAGCTGAATGTTGGTCCATGATAATGTCACTCCTGTGACAATGACACTAAAGAAAAGCCACAGGCAGTAGGGTGTAAACAGATGAAACTTGGGACATAGAGTTTTGCTTTTTATCTTCACTAAGGGACTATGTAAACTCAGTGTTACTGAAACAGTGACAATGTATAGGGGAGAGAGAAACAATAATTGCTGGATTTGGAATAGACCTCTCTCTCGATCTCTTTAGGAGCTTGCATCTATTTGATAGACATGAGGCTGAAACACAAGAGGAAGCATTTGAGAGTTTGAGCTGATGGACTGCAACATCACAGCATATGCCCCTCACTTGAAGGCTGGGGCCCAGAGACAAGCTGGGCAGTCTCATTGCCTTGGAGTCCATAGCAAAAGAGCCCAAACCAACACCTGAGGAAGAAAAACAGGTCCTCTCACTAAATAGACCCAAAAGAATAATGTAAGTAAAAAATCAAGCACCTTCCACTAATCAAAGTAGAAACCATTACTGCAGAGATAACTGATGCTAAATATATCTCAGTGCTTGATGCATCAACAGGGTCTGGCAGGAGACCCTAGATAAACACAGCACATAGTTATGACCATTCAGCTCTTCACTGGGAGCCTTTTTGGGTTCCTTTCATAACCAAAGATTTTTGATGGGAAAATATGAGTTAAAAGGGAACTATGGTCTATACCAAAGCATGCCCCAAGGTCCCCAGAACCTTTGGAAACAGCTGTAGTGGCAGCCTGTGCATCACAGTTGTAGCAAAGCTTAGGTACTGATCAACGATACCAAACAGAGAAGGCAACTTCAGCTCTGAAAAGCTGCTGTTAAATGAACCTGGCCATAAATCATTTCGTGCCACTGGTGAATACAGAAGTGGTTTTCCAATTTGAAAGTATGAATTTCTAATCAAAACAAGTCTAGTGGGGAAAAGTTCTGCTTCTAGCACACTCTCTAGCAATTTTGATAAAAGTGCTGGGGAGTAAAATGCAGAGTTGGAGATTGTTATGAAGCGACGTGACTTAAAACAAACAAACAAGCAAAATCCTGTCAAAGTCACAGACAAAACACAGATTGTTATTACCAGAGCAGAAAGAGATCCTGCAAAAAATAATTGAGATTGTTAGCACAAGGTGGCTGACACAGAATGTATCCAAGCTCTTTTCACAAATGAAGGGCATGCTCTCAGTAGTCTGCTAATAGACACCCGGCTGGCTAATTCTCAGATATTACCAAAAATATGTTGTAAAAGTATGCATGGTTTAGGGATGGAAATATTTAAGAGAAGGACTAGGGGTGTTTTCTTCTAGCTTCATATGAGCACTGATGTTGAAGAAGTTCATCTGGCAAAAATGCAAGACCCATTCAAGCAAAGGAATTGTTGTTGGTAGGACTAGGAAAAACAATTTTTTTTAGGGAAAAGTAAGCATAGATATGTTTAAATCATTCAGGAGAATGGCAATTAGTCCCCCAAGATAGAATCACAGGAAGGTATAGGTAAAAAGCAGACTTTGTCAGATTCTTTTTCACTTGTCAGAGTACATCCAAATTAGTAATGTCTGAGTTCACAGGTTAGTGGGCAGGGATTTAACATGTGTTATAGTATTATTATGCATATATCAATACTCATCCGTCATCCCTCTGTGACTGTTAAGTAAAGAAGGTATCAAAATAATCATAGCATGAGACTGATCTGTGTTTTTCACTGTTACTGAACAAAACTTTGCTAGTAAAGCATGGATTATCACCTACTGATAGTTGGTTCCTATAACTGCCGATACAGATATGGTACTTTTTGCTAAATGGTACTTTTGGATACCCTTTAGCAAAATGGTGCAATATAAACTGTATTGCCAATATAGCAGACATGCCATTATAAGTGGTGTCCACACAGAAAGAGCTTTGAAAGTGCTGTGTGCTAAGGTATCCACAGCTGCACTGGTGGATTGGATTTGGCCTGAATGCTCCAAAAAGCCTGACTAGACTATGGCAGTCTAAAACAGGTAAACATGGTTGCAAGCTAGAAAAAAAAACTGAAAAGATGCAGCGATGGCTCTCCTCCTGATAGCTAAGGGTGAAAAGGGCTTTCATTGGGATGTGCTCTGAAGTGCAGGGCATTTGTTGTGTGGCCTTGGCAGGTCTTGGGGAGAGTCATGTCCCAGCACTTTGGGGCTGGAAGGGAGACCTGCTCTGCCTGGAGGCCCCCTGAGAGCACAGAGGAAGTGAAAAAGAGACATTGTATACAAGCAGAGGAGGGAAAGAGAGCTCAGAATCTTGGAAAGCCCTCAAAATAGAGTTTAATTATTAATACCGTCTATGTATCTACTCTTGTTTTGTCTGCAGGCCTCTGGCAAGTTGAACATATGAAACAGTGTTTGTTTCCATAATAGCCATTGGGCTTGAGTTGTTTGATTTTCCATTACAACAACATCATGCTCAATGCACTTTATTCAGATTGGACACAGAGGATTCAGATATCTAAGGAGTAAAAATAGGCAGGCTTGTAAAATGCACTTTGAGACAATTTCTTCTTTTGTCTGGTTTCCAAAGGAAATAAGACTTGTGCAACCACATTGTCCGTGTGTCTCTCTGTCTGCCCATCTGTTCAGATAAGGTTTGAACCCGTTCACAGGTTCTGATGAAATTTGTCAGAGGGGCACCAACAAACTGTGTTTCATGAAAATCAGAAGCTAAGAGGAGAAGTCTCCAAATCAGTGGAGGTGAAAGGCTCTAAGTGTGGTGTAATAGATGGAAACGCTGCAGTCTGAGCTTACAGAGTCAGACTTTATCACACAGCAGAGAATCCACACTGGGTTGGGTGAAAGCAAGAGAAAGGAAGCTGTGAATAACCCATTCGAAGGCAATTTTTTTATCAGAGCTTGAACCTAACTAGATTTAGGTCAGCCAACCACAGGAAAAAAGTCTGTAGGAAACAAATTTTCCTTAGTTCAAATATTCATGAAACTACTTTAATCACACTAGCCTAACATAGATTGGGACACTCAAGCATTGGCTTTTTTATTCAATTCAAGATTTTATCCAAGCTGTTTGATAACAAAGAGGTTACGCATTAGCATAACCTATGGCAAGTTGTGTTAGTTTAGGTTATGTACTTGGTTACAGTAGCCGTTTGTGCCTATTTGCTACTGAGTTTGTAGCAGGAGGAACCAACTCTTTGGGACCTAGGCTGAGTTCACAAAACTGAAAGTGGACTTGGACCAAAATTCTAGTTTCCAGCACTGGAGGAAGCTGGAAATATTCCTAGTTGGATTTTATAATAAGAAAATTAAATATGAGGCTTCCATATTATTATTGTTGCTATTATTATTATTATTAGCAGGAAGTTGAAAGCACCTGAGGAGCTGAGGAAGAACTGAAGGATCTCTTCACCACTCCTATACTTCTTTTAAGCAACAGGCAGTTTTCTCTATATAATGAATGTAGGATGAGGAAGAACACAGGATAGGATAGAAGTTTAGCACATACGTAGTTGAAGAAAAACAGCTGTGAATAAAATGCAATACTCTGAATCATTCAGACCATCGGATTCAAGAGATACTATCAAGTGTATCTGCCCAGGACTCCTGTATACTCTTGTCCCATCAAAAGTTTGAATTCTTTGCTAGAAGGGAGGCTAGAAATCGATACATTCAGTTCTTGTTTCTGCTTTTATCCCTCCCATCTAGCCAAGAGAGAACACTGAGGATAACCTCAGTATATGATTGTGCAGTTGCATTTTTCAAAATTGTATTTGTTGTCTTCTCTTAAATAAGGCTTACCTTTTACATGTTTAAAATATTGGAGCCTGGCTGTGACCGAATGAGCTGGGGCTAATGCAGGTAACAGTGCTGTGTTTTACATCTCTTTTTCTAAGACTCTTTAAGCATCTTTCTTAGGAGTTGTGTCATGTTTTGTCCGTGCTTTATACCATGCTTCAAACCATAACACCTCTGTGCAATGCTGGGTTGTGAGCTAAGCATTTCTTCTTCTTTACCCTACACCAAATATTTTGCTAATAGTCTCTAGCAAATTAGGTGTTTTGACAATACCCTGTCACTCCATATTAATGAGAAAAATTTATCTTGGGCTCTAATGTTATACCACACACAGACATACCACACACAGACATGTTACAATAACCTTGTCTTCTTCCTTTTATTTTCCTTCACTCTTTCTCTAGGTATATATTAAGGCTATAAGCCCGCTAGAAAAGGGGCTACCCTGTTAGCCCATGTGCCCTACAGTCCTTGTCCCGTGGCTGCCCCATTGGGAGATCTGTGGGCAAGCATTGACCATTTGCTTTCTATGGAAAGCGAGGTACACAGGGCAAGAGGAGGACAAAAATTATGTCTTTCTGTATCTCAACCTAAAATTCAGTCAGGACCTGGCAGAGGTGCTCACCTTTACCTAGGAACTGGGGAGCACACCTGGGTTTTACTGTTTCAAGATAGCCAGAAAGTCATCAAGAGCATATTTTAAGGCCCTGTGCAATGAATTTAATGTTGAATCAAATAATTTAACAGTTGCCCAGCTCTCATAATTCAAATAATGAAAGATATGATAGGGAACATAAACTTGCACACAACTTTAAATGTTTCTGTATGAAAAATATTCAGACAAAATGGAGGCAATTCTGAAAAAACAAGAAGCGTGAATACAAGGCAGGAGTTGAATGGCATGTGTAGAAAACTTGAGAGTGCAAACTATGTACAGCTGGTTAAACAATGACCAAGGAGAACCCTGGTAATTGTCTACAGCTATTTGAGAGTGTAAACATGCAATGGAGAGAAAGAGAAATTATTTAGCCTGGCAGTTAACAGTGATTTGGGGGTGCAGTGCCACAAGAAAGGACTGCCAAAGCCCCACTAGCATGTACTCGCTCAATCACGCAGAAACGTCCTCACTGGGTCAACCGTTCTGAGAGGAGATCGCCTGTAGTGCAGTTACAGCTGCTGTGCCGGCATGAGAGAGATAGAGGAGTAATATTTACCAAGTCTCTGCACAGCAGTTTTGCCTCCCAGACAAGACTCGAAAAGTGCAGTTCCTTGTTCGCCTGTCTTTAGACGTTGCCTTACTCTATCACCTCATTTACATAACACTCCCTTGCCCCACATAGCCCAAATTGATGTGATGAATACAGTTTTGTGTGTTTGGGGATTCATCATTCCCCATGTCCCACCCCCTTAGTTTTGTACTAGATAATCTCAGTCCCTGTGTAGAAAGGTCCTAATGGAGCCTTAATTAAAAGTAATGGGCACAAAATAAATGCATTTTCTTTCTTCCTCTTTGTGCCAGTTGCAGATTCCTGCCTGCTGCATGCTCTTCTGTTTCATCTGAAAACTAACGGGAGGAAAGAAGATGTCATAGCTTGTAGCTCTGGGATAGGCAATAACATGAGTAAGGGAAAATGGGGGAGGTGGCTCTTTTACATTTAGGAAACCTGCAACTATGAAAAATACAAAATTGAGAGTGGAGAGAATAAGAGAGAGAGTCCCTCCTTCTGAACCCTCCCATCTCCAGTCATTCCGACAGTTCTCTGCATTATCATTGCAGCTCTAATGATTGCAACAGAAGGGTTATTATACTTCCCTTCAGCAGCTTCTTAGTGTATTTGCTGGGTGGTGACCTAAAAGGTTTTCAAATGCTTGTCTCAGCCTTCATTTCCGAGTCTCTTGGTAGTCTAGGGAAGAGTGAGGAGCCACAGAAAGGAGCCAAAAAAAAAAAAAAAAAAAAAAAAATTATAATCTCTTCTGGGAACTTTTGCTTCCTGAAGTACTGTGTTCCATAGATGAGGTATCCTTGATTTTGGATGTCATAGCAAAGTTGTGGAATCTTGGAAATATTAGTTATTTATCACCAACTATTTGGTGATATTTACCACCTTCTTGCCAGCAGAGCACAGCTCATGTTCACATCCCTTCTAGTATTGTTGAAAGTCTAAGCACCCAAAAGATGGGAATTCCTCCTCTCTTGGACACTTCATAGATTGAGCCTTCAGGAAGACTTTTTTCTGTCATTAAACCTCTGGGTTTTTTTTTTCTCTTTCATACCACCTTCGACCCAAACTGGTATGAGTCTAATAATTCCTTTATTTCCTTTCAAGCCTGGTACCACTATCATCATTCATCATTGCTAGTGTGCTGCTCCAGTGGAGATTTTTCCCATCTCAGTGATGCCTTTTGATGGTTAAAACCTTTGTTCAGTTGCATATCAGAGTCAAGACCTCACAGTTTCTCATACAAGTACTTGCAAGTGCTCTTTCAGAGTCAGCGTTTAGCAAGAATGATATATTTAGTTCCTTCTAAGAAGTCACTTGCTATAGCTCAATAATTACTGTTATTACCCTCTCAATGAATTTGGTGAATGTAGCAATATGGTATTTGAATACTTCTGGAAATAAGACAGCTCATTAATTGAAGCAGTGTCTAAGACCACTTTTATTTTGTTTTTCATTAACAACTTCACAAATAGGTTTTGGCTTACAAGAATTTGCAGAATTCAGAAGCATTGTAAAAATCTGTGTAAATAAATATTCATATTCAAAATAACACTCTGAATAGGAAATTATGTTTGCACAAAAGACTTGTGTGACTAATATGAGCTTTTGTGGCTATTTCACCTATTCAAAGGGGAATATCTAAGAGAATCATTTTAAATGATGCGTGAGTTAGCAAAAATCATAATTTGAAAATGGAAACAACTTCACTAGTTCTTTAGAAACAAAGGTCACATTAAAAATTGCACTAATTTGTTTTTCAGTTCTTCTGTGTAAAAGCTTATTTAGTCCTGGAAGCGCCTCTTGTGGAAAGTTATATCAAATTTGGAAGAAATTCTGCCCCTCCCTGACACCATCATCTTTTGTCTCAGTAGGAGACAATAAAATCTGTGCTGATAGTTTTGTACTCCTTGCTGAAATCTCTCTCCACTGTTAACACACGTTTGATACTGCTGCCTCCACGGATTGCTCTTTTATGTGTACATTGTGATCTTGACCCTTTTTGTCTAAAATATCCTTGGGCAGATCATGAGCATCACTCACTGTCTCCCTTTTTCTTTCCTCCCTTGAGTTACTTTCAAGCCTAATGAATCAGAGGTGAATTTATTAGAAAGGCTGAATGGATCCTGTAGGACCCTGCTGAAATGTTGTCTTGTGTTGAAATGCCAGCGCATATTACATTTTAATGCAAGGTCACAGTAGTAGAAATGAGGAATGAGAGACAGCAAGGCAGCAGGGAAGACAGCTGGCTCCAATGCACAGCTGTGGTGAGTCCAGGCAGTCCTGCTGCTTTCAGGCTTTCTACTCTAGTCTTCACACCATGCTCAACCTGTGACACTGGCATTGCCCTGCTCAGTCTTTGGGGGAACATTTTAATGATCAGTAACCAAAATATCTCCACATTGGTCCTGGCTGGATTCCTGGATTCCTAATGGGGTCTCTTATTGCCAAACCCAGGCTCCTCGTTTTGTATCTCCTCTCCTCATTCGCATTGTGCCTGCATCTACTCCTGATGCCTTGCTGGATAAGGGTTACTGGTTGATTGCAGCGTGATGACTTCAATGAAAAAAGGTATCAGACTGACCTCAGGATGATTGGTTCACTTCTTTGTTCTCTGGAGTGACTTGTCTTTCAATTGTCTGGGCTCCTCCCATCACCCTGCCATTACTATCTGGGAAATGTTCTGTGGCATAGATCTCTCTGCTGGTCAGTGCATGGTGTTGTTGGTGTATCATCTCTTCTACACAGGTAGAGACAACAGAAAGAAAGAGAAGAGAAAAGAGATTATGGTTAATGAAGTTTAACAAATGATATGAAGGCTGTAAGTTTAACAGGCTCAAAGATCTCAGATGACTTTTTCAGTGGTGGCAGCTACTTCTGGACGTTCTGTGCGTAACATGTACAAAACTCTGCTTTCCTGCACATCTGTAGTAAGTACATGCACCTCTGTACCGCAGACTACATGGTGCTTAAAATGGGATGGGAAAAAAACACCAGCCTACAACACAGACATGTTTTTCTCAGTCTGTAGTAGTATGCATACTGCTAGAGTGAATGCAGCATTTTGACCTCAAAGGGCAATTTTGGGTAGTAGAGACAAAATGCTCCAAAAGCCAGACCTGTTTTGGGGACACAATCACTACATTCCATTTCCTTCCTCTGCACCACAGGAACTGGGCATCTGCAAAGCTGGGATGGTAGGGGAAGAATTTAAAAAGAAAAGGTTTTTTGTGTGTGTGTAGGAAAGTGTATAAAACTGATACTCAGATGGTAGCTCAGCTGCTCGGAGTGCACGTTGAACCTCCTTTCTCTGAAGGAGTAGCCCACACAGCTTTGGTAATATTGATGAATCCCAGGTTATTATGCAGCCTTCAACCTGCACAGGAAGGAGACCTGGCCGTATAGATATTCTCTGGCTCCAGCCAGTTTTATCCAAGATTTCTCTAAGCCTGTCAGCAGTGCAGTTATTCTGTGGAAACATCACACAGTCTTACCTGTCCCCTCTGCAACATGCTGTGGCATTGTGTAGGGACATATACTTTAATTCTTCTCCATGTGTTAATGATGGGTATGAAAGTAGAATAACATTAAAATATCTTTAGCAATGGAGTCTACAACGGAAGCAATATCTGTTCCTTTATCTAGGAAAGGTAACATCTCTGAAGTAAGGGATGGAAAACTTGCTTTATTTGTACAAAATATTTTTTGTGATTGCATGTATGTTAAGTGGCCTCTTAAAAATTCATATGCAAACCATTTAAATTCACTGCTAACTTGCATTGACATTCCATTAAGAAAGTTTCTATTTACCAGATGTTGTTCCACAGTTACTATAGATATCTTACATGCTACTTACAGGGAGGAAGCGTTCTCTCAGATACCACTGTGGTAATTATTAGCAAATGTTCACTGGCAAAAGATAATTAGCAAGTAATTATTAGGAAATAGAGGCAATCAGGCCCTGCAAAACTTCCTCCACTGGGATCACAGACTGGAGGGAGAGACACAGAAAAACACCTTTTTAGGAGCTTCAGAAATAAGAGTTAATTAATGCAGAAAAATTATTCAGCACAGCAAACTGAAGCTGCAGATATCTTTGTGGAATGTAGCAGCCCCAGCTGCAGCCTCCTTCACTCTAAGGACGGCTGTGTTCAAGGAGGGTTATGATTAGCAGGTTTGCACTGTGTGCCTTAAGAATAGCAATCAGTTGACAGCACAGAAAGCCGGCAGGAGCATGCAGAAGTAATTGCTGCTGTTTCCATACAATTGTAAATGTAATGCATTGAGAGACTTCAGGGCTGGCATGTACTACTACCTAAAACTGGAGGGAGGGGATAAGAATGCAAACTGAAAGCTCTTTTCAAAAGACCATGGCAATTTTAACCCTTCGTTACTGAAAGGCTGGACTCTTGTCGTGAGGGTATTTTACTAAGTAAATATATCTCCATTCATCTTCAGGGCAGCACAAACAAGGAACTCCTGTTTCCGAAACAGCCCCTGTCACACGCACAGCAGCTGATTGAACAAAGGACCACATTTGTACATGCTCAGAGTGACACCAATGAACGCACATTACTACCAAAGCCTGGTGCTGCTGAAGAGGTATTGCTCTAAGTCCATAGAAATTTTCCTCTTATCATGCTCTGTGGTGCATCCAGCTTTAATGTTAATATTTTGGTTCAGAACAGTATATTGGGCAAGACTGTGGATTCAAAGGAAATATATTGCACTTGAAATTGACTGATTGCTTCATACTTTACCTCAACATTAAGAGGCTGGTTGCTTTTTTCAGCCATGCAAGTGCAAGATCTCTTGCTTTACTGCTTTACTGTTATTCTACTTTCACTCATGCCAGATACCATTTCTGATGCTCAATCACCATGTTCCCCCTTGGGATAACAGCAAGACTGAGACAGGGCTGGTTTTCTGCTTTATGAAACAGAGAAGTTAACTCTGCACTGGGACAGCTGGGACATAGCTGTCAGTTCCTTTTCATTATCAGCAGCACCCAGCTGGATGTCTGGAATTCACAGACACTGGGGGAGAATCATGTTTGCTTGAATTTTAAAAACAGGTTTCTTGCTGGGAATGAATACCCTGAAACAGTTGCTCAACTTTGCCTCTCTGAAAGCAAAAGTAAGCCCAATGGCAGCTAAAAGCAGAAGAGAAATCGAACTGCTCCTTGCTCATCAGTTCAGAATCTGATTAGCACTTGAGAGCTTTGCTTCTGCTGCAAAATAATCTGCACATTAAGTATTTTTTAAAAGATATATCCCTATTAAAATTAAAGCTAAGGAGAAACCCCAAATTCTCATTGCTTGAAAACCACTACTCATTGCCACTAATTCCTTGTGGAGTAAATAATTATGCAACTCTAGCAGCATTGTGATTTGCATGAGCTTTGAATGAGAATCTATTGCTGGACCCTTTAAAGCTAAGGTTGTAAATGATGTTCTGTTTGCCACATGTCAAGCAAGGAACCTTTGCTTAATCCAGCACAGAAAATCTGTTAATTAAAAGGTCAAAGCTCGTGCAGTGGCATTATTGCTTGGAACAAGAAAATTTGCTGAATTTCTCCTAGCGGGGGCTTGCAGCTGGTGTCTATGACAAGAGTTTAAAATATTTGCCTCCTTAATCCAAAGCAGCAAATGACCTGAAGGATTCTTTTACTTATTGGCCTCTCATGTAAAATTCCCACTGCTAAACTAAGCTTGTCATCTGTGACAGATGAAGGCAGTTCCCTTCTGGGACTTGAGACTCCACTTAGTGCTAGGCTTTAGTTCTCTTCTTCTTGGCCTAGCTTTGAAATAAGTTTGGTTTCCATATTACCAATAAAGAAACAGTGTGTCAAGAATACTGGCAGAGACATCTTTCTCCTTCCTTTATTTCACCTTGAAGTCTACATTTAAAAAATCCAAAATCATCACATTGTCTTAGACCACCAAAGATAGCTTGGGCTAGGTGGTCATTTAACTCCTATTTTTTAGACGTTCGAGCTATAACCCACATAGCTGAAATCAGCAAGTATTTTAAAGAACAATGGCAGGCTTTGTTTTGTCCCTTTTATCCTATAGTCTTAGTTCTGTTTTCCTCTTAGTTGTGAGCAAGGAGTTTTGGCCATCCCTCGTATGTTAAATCTGGGCTATCCCTTACACATAACACATTTCTTGTAAGGACTGAGAAATCTCTGTCTATTCTCTATTTCAGCTGTGGTAAGTTTTAATAGTATTCTGAAATAACCGTTGCTCAAAAGTATAACCAGACTGTCAGCTTGAATAACTAGCTCTAAATGCTTGAAAAACAAACCAGTTTCTTTTGTAAAAGGTCAACTTACATAAAACAAGCTACCCAACAAACCCAGAAAACTATGTTTATGTATAAGAGTAAATAAGGGTCTCATGTTAAAATACCTAAAAATGTGAAAAGGGGGACCTGATGAATGGTAGTGTGATGCCATTTTTTTCACATCTCAGAACTTGTCTAGCTACCTATAGGCTCATTTGGGCAAACCTCCTTTGTGAAATATGATTTATACTATATATATTTATAATATGCAATTGTCTTCAGTGTATCTTTCTAAAATTCCAATGTAAAAGTTTCTTCTGCTGATCTTTTAGTCTTTACATTTGACTTAGGTCATCTGGGATAGAGTTTATGACCAGTCTATTTGATCCAGCCTAATTCCTAGTGGACCAGCATCCAGGTCACGACTAGGCAGTAATTACAAATTTCGCTGGTGGTTTCAAAGTATTAACCAGTGTAAATACAGTCTTACTGAGCTGAGACGCATGATCAGAAGTATATTGGCATTATTACTGATCAAGATCTTTAGGGCAGGACAGAAGAAAGTTCTGGAATTTAAGTAGTTTATTTAGCACCAAGCTGCAGTGCATGCGCTAGCACTAGTTTGTTTGTTTTTTTCCACTGACATGTTTTTATTACAGAATCAAAAGCATCTCCCTTCAGCTGTATGAAATACAACTATTAAGAAATGTAATCTCACTCCATCTTCCCCCTAAGGCCTTCCAGGATTCTTTGTAAAGCAAAATTGCTGTGTTCCCACCTCAAAAACTCTTGAGTTCCAGGTGTGTGTTTAGAGATGTGTTTGGCCCGCAGAAAGGCTTCTTTTCTTTCTCAACCAGGGTCTTGGTCTATTGAAAACTCAGCTAGACTGGTTGTTATGCATTATTAGTCAGCTGTCTTTTGGTGTTGCTCTCTTTCCAGTGAGGCTTGGCCTCATGGTCTGTGCAGAGAAGATTATTCTAAAATATTCTGTTTTGTGGCTTGAAAATCCCAGACCTCAAACCAACTCCCCAGAACATGGACATTGTGTACTGAACTCCACCACCTAGAAAGGCAGAGGGAGCAACAAGAGGACTGTCAGCTTTAGCTGAGTGCAGTGTTGAACACAGCAGGAGATAACAGCAGAAAATCCATTTTACAGGCTTATACCTGAAAGGAAAAGGTATTTTGTAAAAATCAGCAGGCTATCTACTCTGTTTTGGGACCCTGACTAACTTTGGTAGGAAACGTTGCAGCTCCCATTTGATTCTTGAGCATGATTCTGTGATGATTAATACCTGTAACACACACTAGCGATCAGGTGTGATTAGGATAAGGCCTGGATATAAAAGGGCTTTTTTGTTGAATAATGCAGAGTGCCTAGTGAAGTGTTCTTTTGTTTTTGTGTTCATGCTGTGCTGTCTGTGAGAACAGAAATGCTCTGTGGTAAAATTAGAGTGGCTTGGAGAGGCATATGCCAGAGGAGGCATAAAGTTTTCTGGGACAAAGTTAACCCTCCAGAAATTGTCACCAACATTTGAACCAACAGAGTGTGTTTCTACCAGATCAGTTCTTTGCATCATGGACAAGGTGGATTTTTTATGTGGTACTCGGCAACACAAACCAACTCCCTGGATGACTGAACTACAGTCATAAACTTCATTTTAGATATCCTAAATTCATCTTTCCTTTCTCATTTGTTTTAAATGTGCACAGGTTACAAGAGAGTGAGAAAATGCAGCAAGAAGTTCAATATAGGCTGTGTCTTTACCACTACATAAAAGATGGTCAGGATCTCACCTCCCACCACCAAGTCAAGTGTCACAGTCCCTTCCAGAGCAGATTTCTCCTGTTGAACTGGTCCAAACACAGTTTAGGGAGTAAGTTAACAATTGGGCAGGCTAGGGTTGATCAGGGTTCAGTGCTTGTGTGTCCTCCCTCAATCTTTTTCACTTTGCAGTATAGGAATACCTATAAATAGTGGTATGAATTCCTTCATTCATGTGGACTATATGCGGGACTTAAACAGGCAAAGGCTGCTTTAAATTGCCTTGACGGTTCCCCCAGTTCTTCAGATATGTGGCCACACATACAATCCCCGGTATAAAACACAGCAGCTTTAGACAATCCACTTCATAATCCCTGGACTGTTCCGATAGCTGAAGATGCTCTCGCAATACCCTTTTTCTCCATATTTGTACCCATTCATGGCTGCAGACAAGAGGTCCTTCAAAGTGCACCCAGTGTGGAGGGCAGCATCTGTTGACCCAATCCAGGCATATTAAAAATGGTACAAGCAGGGCAAAACTTCAAGAATAGCCTTGATCCAATTCTCATAATGTGAATCAGTGGTAACTCCACTGTTAGGAGATGAGCTACAGCAGTGTAAAACAAGAAGAAAATGCAAACATCCTACAGGGGTGTTTGCAAAATTTTAGCATGAAAATACCCAAGCCTACATTTGGAATAGGTTCTAAATGTGTAGAAACTTACCAAAACTTACTGAGTTGTACTAATTTGAGGGCATTTTTCAAAACATGAAACTGAAACAGAGCTCTTGGGTTTGTTCCTATTTTCTCTTAAATGGTTAGTCCATTCCCATGCTTCCTCTTATCTACTAAGCCTAGCAAACTGTTTGAAAAGTGAACGTAGCTGCAAGTCTGAATTTCAAAACTGACTTTTCAGAAGACAAACCAAGATCCCAAATTAATACACCACCAAGCCCTGGGGAGATCCTGGGAGAAGCTGAATCTCAATTTTACTGCTAATGTTTATCACATCATAAACCACATTTTGTAAGTACAAATGTATGTTTCTAAAAACATTTATGTTTCTAAAACATACAGTCTATGAAAATTAACTTATTTGTACCAAATTCCCTACTCACTTGTTCAACAAATACCCTGAAAAAAGTGAGATTCAAGGTGACTCTGAATTTAACTTCAGCCTCCAAGAACAGAGATGTGTAGGGGGGTACCCAGCAAAGAACGGTACGTACCACCTGCTATAGCACCATTGAAATCAAGAAGAAAGATCACTAAATCCTGTGCAACACCTGGCTTATAAAATCTTACCTCCCTCAAAAGCCACAGAGATTTTCATGGAGTTTACCCACAGAGCTGGAGAAATGATTAAACCAAGCAGGCTGACTCAATGTTTTCTAGCTACATGAATTCTGTGCTAATCTGTTCCCATCTGCAGCAGTGGTTGAAAAAGGAAAGCAAAGGTTTTTTTCATGAAGGAGCTAATGTATCCAGGCAAGATCCCTTTAGCATCCCAGCATTTTAGAGCAGGTGTCAAGGCATTGCTATGGAATTTTGCATGCTTCTGCCACAACTGGCATACCCTAGTAAATGCCATATTGTTCAGGAATAACACATCATTTTGTGGTATGGATCTGTTTCTGTGGTGCTATGGCCCTGTGAGTGTGTGCGCTCCCCTGAAACTGCGGGGATGCTTAACAGCAGCTGAGGGCACTTTAGGTGTTCAAGTTACCCTGAACCTGAAGATCCTATGTAGGATACAAACAGGGGCCATTCTCCATACGGGGAAATATCCACTGAAGAAACCCTTCTACAGTAGCTGCTGGGGAATGTGTTCCATGGTGGATGCTTTGTGTTGAAAAAAGATGACTTTTATTCTTAGAATCAATCTTATTTATTAAGAATAGTTACTCTGCTTTGGTACAGAATTAGAATATAGTGAATTAAAGCCAACATTATTCCAAAGACAGGTGTCCACTCAATTTCATGACTACCCTTCAAATTCAAATACTTAGTCCAGATTAATTCCCCTGTGAAGGCAAGCCCTAGGTTTATATTATAGCCCTGCTGCGGGAAGGGATCTGTCTCAGATGCTCGGCACGCTGAAGCAAAGCAGATGATTGCCATGGTGACAACTAGCAGCAAAGTGAAAGGGAAGCTGACTAAGCGCTGGCTCTCATCCCTTATGATCTAGAGTAAGGTGATCTGGATTAAAGTGCAATTTTTGCACTGGATAAACAGGAAGTCACATAGTGCTTTACCTCCTTCTGTCTCGCTCCTACTGGCATGGCAAAGGTGAACCATGGTAGCAAAAAATGTGATTCAGATCCTTCTAGTTGACTGGCTCAAGACAATTCAGAGTGAAACTATTATGAATATGAAATCTGTCAACTGTATCACAAAAGCCCATGATGACGTGATGAAAACCGATTGATAGATAATTATTTCAGGATGCAAAAAGCACTTTGTGCCTTAGCAAAGCATCATTTAAGAAGAAAGAAATGAGTGAAATTTCACTTTGCATCTTTAGCGTAAGTATCAGATCTGTAACACGCAGCCTGCTTTTCTGTATATTTGGAAATAAAAGAGTATCTTCCTATGGCAAGTAGAACCAAACAGAAACAACTCATACTGTAACTTGTGTCTGCCCAAGGAGGAGTAAGGAAAAGGAGAGTTATTTTGGTGCCACACAAAAGATTTGTTACAGGGTGTTTTTTTCCTGGAATTAACAGCTGTCTTTTGTTTTGATCATTGTGTATACAAAGAAAATAATGTCATAAGACATTGAGCACTTTCAGCTCTTAAGGGCACTTGACGTTGCCAAGGAGAAAGCCTAAAGTTTGCATAACAGCAAAAAACAGAGCAGCTCTAATTTTGCAAGTATGTAGTAATTTCACTGTAGCTGAAAATTCCAAAAGGAAGCCTCGTTTCATTTCCAGCACAAATCACTTGTTTGTGTGACTTTTTGGCACCAAGCACAAGTCCAAGGAGAAACAGTTAGGTACTTTTCAACTAGCAGGCATCCATTTCCTTCTCTGAAGCAGCAATAATCATTGTTGAAATACATCTTTAAAAACAGGAAGTTTTATCATTATAATTTTCTAGCAACCTCGCCCTTTCTTGTGAACCCAACCCTGGCTACAAATCATCTGCTTTGATTCAAACCCAACTATTATAAGATTGAAACACAGGTATTTCCTATTTTGCTTTAAAGCACATGCGACATGTACTTAGAAACAACCCTTCTCAGGGTGATTCATGCAGCCCTGAGCAGGAGTAAGGCTTATTAGGGCTTTACACAGGAGACCTATGTTTATATCATGCATTTGTTTATGGTTTATTTCTGCAGAATAGCGGGAGTGAAGCAAGATCTCCTGCACTGGGAAAATATTATCTGACATGAAAGCAGCAGCAAAGTGCTGAGAACAAGTCTGCAGGAGCTACTGCACAGATGATGTTTCTAGACGTACAAGCAACAAGTAGATGCCTCTCCTGGCAGTACTTAGCAAAAAGGCCTATCCACACAAGAGCATAACAGCCTCACTGCTGCAGTAATGCATCTGTTTATATTTAATCCCTTCATGAACGGCTCCTTGATGGCACAGGAAGAGCCAGGCATATACCTGCTTGGTGCTGCTGCCCATTTGCATCCCTGGAGAGGACTTATGGGATGGGGGCAGGTGGTCTGGCCCCTGTCCTGCAGCAGTGCAGGCCTGTGGTGTGGTAGGGAGCCCCACAGAAACACTCAGGCTCGCTCTGCACTTCTGCAGAAGAAATGTCCCCTGAGATCCCATGGATGCTGTGCTACCCATTGGGAGAAAACCTCCCCGCTCCCCTCCCAGTGAGGGGCCGAGCCCCGAGGCAAAAGCTGGCCTGGGACTGTGGCTGTCATTGCCTTTGTCTCAGGTCTTTGGCTCTCGCTGCCTGTGAAGAGATCCTGGGGTGATGATGGTAGAGGAAGGGACACAGGCTTAGACTAAAAACACTGCCAAGAATGCTTTATTCCCAGGAAGGCTGGCTGAACTGGCTCCTATCAAAACCAGCCACGGGGTGGATGTTTACACGGGGTGGAAGTGCCAACAAGAAATATTTTGGAAAGCATAATAAATCATGTCATTCTAGGTTTAAAGTAGTCTCCAGTTTTAAATCTAGCCTAGAGAACAGCCTGTCTGATGCTACCTTGCACAGGGCTTTTACAACTTTCCTCAAACAGGCTGGAAACAGGTGAATGGGAGCTGATCCAGGACTGTAGACTCCACGTTCCTCTGTAACCATTTAGGGTAAGCCCTAAAATTCTTGTTTATCCTGGGGCTTTTCCCCTCAGCTTTTCTTATCCCTTAGCATAGAGGCAGCCTGGAGGAGCATCATACAAGAGGAATGGTACAAGCGCACCAGCTCAGTGCAGTGAGTCTATCCCAGTGTACATGGTGTACATGTACTGACTAAGTGACGCTGACGCCAGTGCACCTAACAAGGAGGAGCCCTGATGTCCCTACCAATACTGATGGCAGAATTTGGCCATGAGGAAAAAAACTAGAAGTTATTCACCCCTCCTTATAGTGTGTTGTGTCTTTACGGCATGTCTGCTCCACACATAGCAAAGACTTTTGTCATCAACTGAGTTAGCTCCAGAGCCAGAAGCCAGGGCTGTGCTGGAAGTAACTGGGCTACCTTGGTAAAAACAGATGTTAAAATAGGAGCTAGTTTCTGAAACAACTGATAAAACGTCTTCAAGCAGCTCTACTCACTGCTGCTGCCATCTCGCTGGGCAGTCTTTAATGCTCAGTTCCTCCTTCTGTGCTCTCCACCCACTGTGTCTGGGGCTGGGCAGACTTCCCCCAGCTGCCAGGCCCACGGCTGTGCTCGCTGTGCTCGACTGCAGGGCCTCTGGACTTCATTAGTATTCACATGGAAGTCCCCTGGGGCATCTCCGGCAAAAGAGCACATCCGTGCAAACCAGCCAGTCTGCCTCTGGTGCCTTCCCAAGGATCTCTGTGGAGCACAGCAATGTTTGGGCACAGTGGGCCCCCCAGGCTAGCACAGCCCCAGCCTGGTGCAGGTATGCCCAAAAATGCTTGGGGAACTGCTGAGGAAGTGATGAGGACTGGCTACAAATACAGGTTGTGCCCTAGTTGTGAACTTGATAGTCAGCAACTGCAAAAGACTTGTGGTTTAAAGCAGCATTTCCAGTGCTTTTTATTCTCTGAGATTTGTTTTGCTTTGGACACACCAGAGAGTACTGATATAGATGAGAAAAGTTGAGAGAGGGATTTCTCATTTGCAAACACAACACCCTGCTTCCGCCTGAGGAGTGTTTTGCAAATTCTCTGCAAACAGGGGAACAGAAGCTCACCATGGAAAATACACTGGGCTTTACACACACAGTACCTGCATGATGATGCCCAGCTGGCTGACAGGAACATGCTCTCTTGAGCTTTTTTCTGCCTACTGTCACTGGCAAGTTTTGAACACGTTCAGGTTAGCCCCCAGGAGAAAGGGTATAGCTGCCTGACACAGGGAAGGAAGAGCTTCAAAGGGAAAAGGAAGGAAAGTACATTACGGACTGCGAAGGAAATGTGAGCAAGAACAAGAAAGCTGGTCCGGTAGTCCGAAATCTTTTCTCTGAATGCCTTCTCAGTCTGTTACCTCTCTGTACCTTTATTATCTGATTATCACCAGAGAAGTCTAAAGAGTGGATTCACTGATTCCTAAACAAATGCTAACACATAATATGACCCATACTTTCAAAGTGGTGTGTACATTTGTACTGAAGCATCTGAGGCCTGAGCACTCTTCTACCATGTTCTGAGGCAAAGGTGAAGAATCAGAACAGCTGAAACAATGCTGTTTGCAACAGGCCAGTCACAGTAGACCAGGATGCATCTTGTTTGATACTAGTTTTTATATTTCAGTTTATCATAAGATTAATGGATGTAGTACCCAGGAACTCATCTGTGGTTTCTACTATGCACTGCTCCAAGCAAAGAGCTGACCAAAAGCTTTTCCTGGCCCCAATAAGTAGAAACTGTGCAGAAGATGACAGCAATGGACATGGATGATTAAAGAACAAATGAGGGAACACTGATCAGCACAATAAGCAGTGGTATCACTTCCTTGTCGCAGTTTAGATTTTTATAGGCAACACAGCAAAGGACATTTTTAAGGGCACATTCAAAGGCCTGAAAAGTAGGCTTTTACTAGAGACCAGTGGGCTCTGTAGTGAATTCACCCCAGTTTCAAGATGCAGTCTGGGTGAGTGGTGAGCCCAGGAGAGAGCAGATGAAACTTTGGTAGCAAAGAAATGCAGCTCTTGCTTGAGATAGTTGCGCCACGGTGCAAGCGATGGGACATGGCCAAAAAGGTGTGCCAGGAAAAAGGCAGCCCACAGTAAAGTCTGATACTGGAGGAGAGAGAAGGGGCTGAGAGGCTAAAGCAGAAGAGCAGGGTAGCTGGTGACAGTCCAGGAGGGAGAAGGTACAAGAGAGAAACAGCCTCTCTTTTCTCCATAACCTTTGTAGTATTCAGTGGTGATTAAGATCTAAACTGATTTATATTGACTGTAGCTACTGCTATCTCACTTATCCTGGTTCTTTGCAACATAACCCCCTGCTCACATTCTAGCCATCACTCAGCTCTTAGTGATTATGATTTTGCATAAAGAACAGGGTGACTTTCCTTCCCACCCACAGACACTTTCTTATTTATTGCTCTAGCAGCTTGCCAGGCTTTTTGTGCACAATAGTGATTCTTAAATCCTTGGGCAGTGAATTTCTTGCTCTAAAATCTTCCAAACTGCTCTAGACAACATTATTGTATCTTTCTAGCCTGCAAAGCATTCAGGCAAGTCATTTGTAATGCTAGCTTTATCGTAGCTAGTACAGAAATTCTGGTTTTGCATGTGGTACAAATTGTATGTCACAGCAAAGTTTTCCATTTCCTCATGCGCTGGAGATGCGCATGTGCAGATCCTGGCTTTGTACATCAGATGTTGTACATGTGTTGGTCAGGCACTTGCTAAATTGCAATGATGTCAGAGAAGCAGGACTCAAGAGAGCAATGTTAGTGGCAATCCCCTGCGTTGCTGTTCTCCCTCACATTTCCTTGGCCACTTCAGTCCTTGAGAATTGTCCTGCTCCTGATACGTTTTTTGTGAAAGGTAAAAACAAACACTGTTTTAAACCTTTCAGCTTCCTTTTCTGAGGCTAGGACTACTTCAGTTCAATAAACCTGAGAGGGGTTTGATTCTTTCTTACACTAGCATAATAGCTAGTGTATAGGCAGTTAAATCATACACAGTGTTTAAGGTATGTTAGTGAGTTACATAAGGAAGGGGAAATAAGTACGAAAGGGTTAAAAGAGAGACCATTCCTTTAGTTTTATCAGTATAGCTTTCTGTACAAGCCTAGAACTATGTTCCATGCTCTTCAACTAAATTGAGTAGTACCTGACTTTCTAAGAAGACCTGAAACAGAATAAAACTTACAAAATCTGCCTGTAACTAGACATCATAGCCCCCATAGACCCAAGAAGAGAAGCTATTCATGATGAGATGGCTATTTTTGAGAGGGGTAGGGTTTTGCATCCTGGCTAAGATGGTCCAAAAGTCCACTGCTGAAAATAGTCATCTCCCTGTATCTTCCCCCATGGCCCACAAGGGGTGCCTTCCTTCTTCAAGGAGCAGAACAGGCAGAAAACTCATCCTACCAAATGAAGTGGTTAGCTTAGCACCCTGCAGAGTCAGAGAAGGGCCAGCACTGGCACAAGCGAGGGAAGAAAGAAGGGGAAGAGGGACTTCCCCACTAAGCATTGCCTAGCTGTAACATGGATTCACAACCTGGGGTCTTGCCCATGCCTGTTTCTTCATTTGCTCAAGACTGTACAATCCATTTAAACTGATTAACTAATGTGATACAAATTGACAATGTAGCCATGGAATGATCAACTCTGTATTACAGAAAAGTTTTTTAAACTCCTTGCATCCACCAGCCTTGGCAAAGTGAGCATGCGTCCAGTTGAGCCTGACTCCCTGACCCCTTGTGTTGTGCATCCCAGATCCCAGCAGGAGCTTTTTGCACTTTCAGGCTACCTAGCCAGCTGTCTGCACCCCCAGACAGAGTCCTTGTCCTCTCTTCCCTCAAGCCTTTGAGCCTCTTGGTCTATAAGGGTATCCCTTTATTACTTACTGTTTCTGTACTCACAACCTGCAGTGATCATCAGTGCTCGGTAGGGAAGTCCCTTCTCTCCCCACAAAACTTTTTGCAGTTCCCTTTGGCCCCTTTGACCTGGGCCAGGAAGCTGGGGTGCTGCCACAGTGGGGTGCTGATGCAGTTCTCGTGACCCCAACCTCCATTTGGCATGCCATTACACAGGGAAGGTGCTACACAAACCTTGAGTGGCTGTTCATCATGCTCCCTTTCTGTCCTTTCTTTTTGTGGTCAACAGAGAGGAGAGAGCTCTCAAGTGGAGGGAGAGAGAATGGAAAGAAAGGTGAGATGGGCTTTCCCTGGTCCTCCTCTGTCTCCATCCTCAGGTTTATTCTACGCTTCTCTTTTTGAGACGAACTGATCTATGCTTTTGTTTTTGATTAAAAATAACCATAACATATAAGAAATTGAGATGGCTAGTAGTTTTTTTCCATTATTCCTTGTAGGAAGTCAAAATAGACTGAAGGAAGAGTTAATCTTAGGAATTTGCCAATTGAGTTTTGTTTTGATGTCCTACTGCAGTCTGTGTTTATTAATAATATTTAATGTCTGCTCTTAATTTTTTTTTAAATTTATACAAGGGTGATGAAGGGATGCCAGTGTTAGAGTTGTATTTCAGTCATCTTGGTTATCCTGGAAAGTTTCCAGCTGGCTGGATAGGAAGGAAGTAGAAGGCTTAGTGACATCAGGGTATATGCTACTTATACTGACATGTGATCTGTCAATGTGCAGCAACAGCTGAAAGAGGCACTTCTGAGTTCCTCTGCTTTAGAAGGAGGAACATTTCTTGCTTTGAACAGTGAGAGACGACACAAGTACACATAGTTTCTTTCAGAAATGCTTTTAGTCTCGTATTAATGAGAGAAGAAACAGAATCTAAAAAGATTCACTTTTAAGTGCTGAGGAAACAGTCAAGTTTCAGGCTGTTGGCAACTTTTCTTCAGCTAAAATTTGCTTGTTATTTTTATCACTCCAAACACTTTTTAGCATCCAGATTTGCTCTAGGTGGTTTCCCCAGACAATTATGTAAAGAAAGCATCCCTGTACTATTCATTTGTCTTTATTTTGCTTCATGCTGTGCTTGGTGGCAGAGCATTGTTCATCAGTTTCCCTTGCTTTTTCATGAGAAATGAGAGATCACCAAATTCTTTGCTGGACAGTGGAGCCCTACATTTGTATTTGTTTTCACAGATTAAAATCTTGGCTTAGTAGAGTGTCAGCTTTGGACCTAGCAATTAGATATAGCTTTGTGTAGGTTGGGCTGCTACATTTCCCCAGGTAGAGCACAGTTGGAAACCTTGGATACTCGTGCCCAAAATGGCCTCTTCTGTAACACAGCAACCACAAAAACGTTCAGGAATTAGGTTCGTCTACCAGGTCTATTGTACTGTCTGAGCTTATAATACCGCTAAGTTCAAGAAAGACGAGGATCCATGAGTGCTGGTGATGGAGGGTAGTAGAACTAATGTTTGAAGAAGAGGAGAGAGGAAGAGCCCATTGAACCAAAAGAAGAAGAGAAAACAAGTGGAGGAATGATATGAGAGAGAAGAATGGAGAAGCAGACAGGGAAAGACAGAGAAACAAGTAAGACACAGTGGTTCATGGAAACCATAAAAGGAGAAATGGAAGTGAAAGAGGCAGTATCGAAGAGCGACACCTTCCACCAACCAAGCAGCCCTGGGGTCAACACTGCTCTGCTGTACTACACTTGGACCTCGGTGTGATCTCCAGCACCAACCTGGTGGCATCTTCTCCCACTTGCTTCTTAGTGACACATCTTCACTGAGTGGGTACCAAAAACAGTCCAGGTGGCTCTCCTCAGTTGGGCAGGGCAGTTAGTATTTAATGAAGCCCTCTGGGAAGGGAAATTAGTGGAAAATATACTGGGAAGTCCCTCCTGGTCCAGGGAAATAGCCAGGAGCCAAAACATGCATAATCACAAAAGCAAAAGCTTTTCCATCACTGCTGTTGTTCATATCATGTTTATCCATTTTTATGCTGAAGTAGCTTAATGTATAGTTGCTGTGGTTGGTTGAAGTTAAAAAAAACCCAGCACTTCCCCACTGTCATCAGCCTCCAGTAAACAGCTTATTGGGAAGATGATCTTTAGGAAGCCGTGTTCAGTTATTATTTTTATTCTGTTGCTTCAGCATTTCTAGTGGCTGTGTCAAAGAAAAGTCAGTTGCCTGAACCAAGCTGCAATTGATCTAAAGGCTGAACTAGCCCTACCAAAACCCTAAAGACTCATTCCCATATCCTCCTCTACTCATTCACTAGTCAAGAAAAGCTCCCCTTGGTTTACTAAATTCACAAAATTTTCACTCCTTGGGCTGTGAGTTTTGGGGGATTTTTTTTGTGGATCATTCAACTTGCTCTTTTTATTTTGTTCCCCTTTTTGCTGTGTGTGGTTATGTCGTGTGGCAGAGTGGTGTGGATAGAAATGCTCATACACCTGGCTCAAACAAATTTTCACATTAGGCAGAGGTAAGCTGGAAGGGTGAACTTTCTCTTCTGGAGCTTAAGCAACATGTTGTAATAATCAGATATTCTCATAGCAGTGGAAATTTTAATGAAATTAGTGCTGTTTATTCTGAAGTATTAGTTGAGTTGTGCTGTCATTTGCATGGGTAGGAATCCAAAGGAACAGTTAGTCTGAATTTCTCTGGACATGGTTAACTCTGGGCAGATTTGGTTCATTTCCTTAATTTCTACTTTAGTTTTGAGCTGCCTAGTCTCTGTGCCACCATACCACTTGGACAGCCAAGCATATAGCAGAACTTCCTTTTGAAAATGTTGATGATTCATACACTTCTACCATAACTATCTGCAGCCTTCTAAACAACCGCTTTGCGTGTTGAAAAAAAAAACCCAAACCAGAAATAGGAAGTTCACCACCAGGTTGCCAGTGTTGTAGAGTTAAATTAATACATTAATAAATTAATCATGCAGTCAGTTTACATGCTTTTATTTTGTCTTTGCAAAATGTTCGCGACGGCACTTTGATGTTTGGCTAACCAGTTCAGCATTCTTACATTTTTTCATGGGTAGATAACTTAATCTATAAGTAAAGTTACAGAGCAGGATGAAGTATCAATGGCAAACATTAAACTTTTAATTCAGTAATTTATTTAATGGTAGGAGCTTGCCAAAGTTTGAAAGAACTGTGTTATGGCTGAATCACAGTCTTGGTTCTTACAAGCACAGACTTTAACCAAGCTGTTAGTTTTTTCACTACCTATCTATTTGTGTTCACTGTAGGATATATTTTTGTAACATGTATTAGACCAATGCCTAAACGTACTACAAAAATTAGTTCCAGCCCCTTTTTTTGTAGTGACTTTTCCACACAAACGCTCCACATTGAAGCTGGTCCTTGGTGAAACCGATGGGGACAAGCCGGGAAATGAAATTCTGAGAATCTCAGGCTTGAACTGGAAGGCAGCCAGGGTATACTCCAGAGCACGAGCTCAGAGAGTAGGCAATGAGGCTTCTGCCTTGAATGTAGGTCATCACTCAGTTATGGAAATTCACTGCTCAGAATACCATGCAAAGAGTGCCATGAAGCAGCACTTTAGGGAGGCAAGGCAAAAGTGTAATACTTTCTGTGCTGTAATTACAACGGTGCAGGGGGAAAAGCTCCTGTTTGCTTTAGATTTCCCTACTCCATTTTCACCACCTCTGAGCGAGGTAGATAAACATCTGACATCACTACAGAGTCCTGAGGGCATGTTTCATTTTGAACCATACTTTAAGTATAAAATCTCTTGACATAAATGAAGCATCTGTCTTTTATCTTTCTAAACAGATTATGCTCAAGGAAAAGTTCTAGGCTGAATTCTATTGTCAAAGAGAAGAGCTGTGTGTGAGCTAATCTCCTATTGTCTGCAAATCCCTGCCCACAAGCCTGCCTGCAGCAATTAATGGGAATCTTTGCCTGCTTGTGAAATACAACTACAAACAGATAGGAACACACACACATACAGATACATGTTGTTGAGATCTGACTTCCGTTTGGCTCTGAGCTCTGCTTAAATCAAATGCAAAGTGTGCTTACCATTTTCGTTTAACCACAAAATTAAATATTCTGGGTATTGTGCTCTGAAAGTGAGGAAGAGAAAACTAGCTTGGTTAAAATAAGAGCTGACAAATCTTTCTTTGGCTTTTATTTCACTGAGTTGTCATACTCATCAAAAGAACATCCTCTCTTTTATGTCTTATTTCACCTGAGGACAGTAATGCCCAGCTCTCTGCCACTTCTCCAGCCACTGTTTTGGAGCTCCACTGCCAGTTGCTTAATACTCTGCTCTGCTAGCCATCACCTTGTGTTGTCGTCTTGCACCCTTGATAGAAGTTGATGCATGTGAGGCATGATGATGCAATGAAAACGTAGCTGCTCAAAAGAGGCAGCAAGAAAGCTCACACTAGAAGACTCGCATTGGTCCTTGGTCTCACAGATAATGCAGCTGAGATCTGTCATAACACTGATCTGTTCTGATAAGCCAATATCTCCTCTAGCTAATGATCTCGTTCCTGCCTCTCCATCCTCCAAGTCACATATATTGTCCCTCTGTTTCTATATTGTGGGCTTTTCTCAGTTCCTGCAGGCATTCCTCTCTATTACATTAATTCTTATGGGGAAAACAGCTTTTCTATCCATCATACCACAAACTGTTACACTTTTCAAGAACGCACTCTTGACACATAATGTGGTATGGCTGTATTACACACATCAGCATTAAGATTAACTCTTCGCTTTAGCTTTGGGCCTGAATCAGACACTGCCCCATGTCTGCCACAGTAGTTACTGGAAGAAAAGAGCCCTCCTATCCACTGGCAGAAGAGGGGCTTTTAAAAGGAAAGGATGCTGCTTGGCAGACAAAAGTAGGACATCAGGCCTCAATCTCATGCTATCTCATTTCTGGCTTGATGTCATGATTATTTCATCTTGCTGGGAAACACTGTGTTTAGAGAGACGATGCATCTCACTCTGAGCTGAGAGGGGAAGCTCATGCAAGTGTCTGATTTAGCATCCCAAATCTGATGTATACTTAGTACAATTTTTACACTACTGTCAGGACACAATACCTTACTTTCCAATGGCCGGTTCTGAAGAAATGCCTCAAAGATTTAGGGAGCATGAGGTACCTACATCCAAAATCACACTGAAAAAGCCCACCACTGGCCCTGATTCTTAGGGAACTTATTTTCTAATACCCACTGTTTTAAATTTCTCCACTCTAAGAGATATGTCTCTGAGCAAATCAGGAGATGTCTCACTCCTAACATGGTTGAACAGGTTGCCATTTAAGCCTGATCAGGTTTCAGAAGGCGGTATAAAAATTCTCTCTTCTATCTGCTAGCAGCCAGACAGACACATTTCCCGGTTTAATACAGCTAGCTATAGCATTCCCCAAAATGGCCAGCTTTCCATTGCAGGCTTTGCTACAGATCATTCTGTAGGTAAATGAATAATGAATCACCATTATCCTTCCAAATGGCAGTATCATTCTTGCCCTTCCCCGCCCCCCAAACCCACTCTAGCCAAAGTCTGGGCTCCAGCAATCAACTTTGAGGTGACGTAGGAAATCAGTTAACCTCCTTGTGTACCAGGTTGCTGAGCTGTGGAATGGGTATGCTAGGAACTCATCACATGCTAAGAAAGTTTGTTTAGGATTTGTGTGATCATGCATACAATGAGCTGTCAGTAGGACTTGTGTACAGAGTCCAAAATATAAGCCTCTACCTATATAGCACAGGAATACCTCCATTAGCTGATAATGTCAGGAAGTGATTATACTTTATTTAGAAACCTATAGGAGAAGGGTATGATATACACGGTTATTGGGCTAAATTAATAAAATGCCCTAAGACCCTTAGAGAAAAGAGCTGGTATAACTTGAGTTCTCATAGGGTAAATTATTTATGATCTATTCATCTTAATTATTTATTCTCCTTTAATTTCTGTGCCTTAGAGGGAGATTTCTATTATGCAGCCCTAGTCATCTAAAAGTTGGATACCTAGTTAAAGCTGGCTTTCTAATGTCACTAAATAGTGAAAATATGGGCAACTTCAGAGGAAGAGCCACCCCTGCTACCTTAGACACCTCGTTCAGACTCTCCACATTGACTAGAGAGGAAAATGAAATGAGTAGCTCAGACCAGATGGCTATCTTTAGATGACCAAAACTGGGTGAACAGCATCTCATCTGAAGATGAAAATTGACATGTGTCCATCATGGCAGCATTAACACTTCTAATTTTTCCTTTTCTTTGGGTAATCTCAGTGTCCCGAATAATCTAAATGGATTACCATTTACATTTTTATCTGTGATAAAATGGAGATACTACTGAAAACAGGAAAAGTTTTACGGATCATGGTGTTCGGTGAAAACAAGAGTCTTCCCTGGAAACAGAGCCAGCAGGGAGCCCCTGCTCCTTCAGAGATGTGAGCACACCATGTGGTGGAGCACAGCTTGGAGATCCCCGTGAAGGCTTACCAGCCATGGTCTGGCAGGTATAGCCAAATCCGCGCAGTACCCACCATGGGTATGTGGTTAATCCCTGGGCTGTGTGCACTGGTGATCCTGCCTGTGCCTGGCGCCCCCCTCCACTGCTGGGCCGGGACTGAGTGCAGGCAGGGCCAGCGTGCCTGTCCTGATCCTGTGGCCAGACTTGCTCTGAGGGCCACAGGCAGCTGACCAAGGCAGCATGCAGGCCAAGTGATGGTAAGATACCAATGATTTAGGAAAGAGCATTAAGTTGGGGTGAAGAAGAAAGAAAAAGAGAGACAGAGAATGAGAGGGAAGATGTGAAAATTAGAGAAATCAGGTGGAGGAAAGAGACAGCAATACAGAAAGAAAAAGAAAAAGAAAAAATCCCAGTACACTGCTTGCAGATGTCAGTTAAGGTTGACGTTTGGCTCTCCAAGCAGGAAGGTGGATGGCTGCATGACCAGGCACAGCAATCCCCCTGAATGGGGCAGGCTTTCTCTTCTCCTTTGCCCAGCTCTGCATGGCTTTCCTAGCACTCTTCCCTGCTCCCAGATGCTTACTTCATGAATCACATTGACAGCTGGGCAGAACATATCACATCCCATCACACAGCACTCACATTTCCATCCTCATGCACACTCATTCATTACCATGGCGGGGCATGAAGAAATACGGACACAGCCCTGGAGCTCTAGCAGCTGCTGAAATAAAGGTGTGTGAGAAAGGAGAGTCCTTGCTGTCCCATCTGCAGTCTACTGCACAGCACTCCCCATTCTTGAGAGAACAGCCTCTGTAAGGCAGTTACTGGAAGGGGAAGAAGACAGCCAGCACTCAGACATCCTGAATATGCAGGTTTATATTTGGAGGCTGTTACAAATAAAAATTATTTTAAGGCAATCACATTAATCAGAGTCTTTTTATGCATTTGCTGCAATGAGACATAAATGAATAGAGTCACGAGTGTATGCTGAATGTAAAGGTTAATCAAAGGCAACTTCTTCTTTTGGCAGCTACATCCTTCTACTGGTCTTTTCCAGGAAACATTCACTACATTTTTTCTTTTTTTCTCTCTTTTTTTTTTAAATACATATATCTAACCCAACATTCTCAGATTTTCTAAAATTAGGAACATATCTCACCCAGTTTTAAGTGTCTGGAGAAAAAAATGGAGAACCTTTAAAATTTCAAAGGTACTTTGAAAAACATTTTTTCAGCTTCCGTAGTTTTGACTGAGACTTTTCTACACGTATTATAAAAGGAGCTGACTGATTCTACATTGCAGGCATTGAATGTAATCCCTTTAAGATAACCACCTGAACTAGCAGAAAACCTCAGAGCAGTCTCAGAACATTCAGAAGTTGTACAGTCTTGTTGATATATCTGTTCCCGGGACATTATCTCTCACACACTGCCCACCTGGGAAGTATTTGGAAAAATTTTATGGACCGATTCAGCATTAAATGGTGAGATGACTGCAGACTGCAGTGCAAGATAGTTGTACCTACAACAGCTTTAAACAAGCCCATGCCAACTTAAGAGGCTGTTTACTTGACAATATTCACTTTGGGGAAACGTAGATGTTGCCTGGGCTGTCACTCACCCAAACAGATCATCTGACACCCAAGTTTTCAATTATAGCTAAGCCTTCACAGCCCTGCTGGCAGAAGTTGCAAGAGAAGTATTAAATTGATGCACTGTAATTCAGCTGGCCTATGTCCCTTTCTCTTAGAGCACTCCTCCCTTTGGCAGTTGCACAGATCCATCTGCGCAGAGCAAGGTTTGTAAGGCTTTCCAGACCTGCTGCACACCAGAGCTGGAATGAAGCCAGGTGGTGATGCTTGATCCTGTGGTACAGTAGCAGTGCTGACCTTGGCTCCACTCTCTGCCATAAGCAGCACACTTCCCATAAGTCATTAATTTTTAACTTTCTTCAGTCTGAGTCAGGAACTGAATTGCTGTAAAATAACCCATACTGAATTTCAAAAAGAAACTGAGATAAACTGGGAAATCACCTTTCCTCATTGAGAGGATTTTACTCTCCAAGAGCAAGTAGGTACAGTAGGACTGGTTTTGCATCCCATCTATACTGATTTCTCTGTGCTTCCTTTCTATATCCACAATGTTTTTTCTCTTCACAGAGAAAGTCCCTCAGTAATTTTCCCCTTCCTTGTCTTATCCCATTACCAAATTTAGCTCTCTGACACTCTGCCTTGTTTAAATGTCTTCTCTGCTCTGGAGGTGAATTCTTTCCACTACAAGCAAGGTATAAGGGGTAAATGAGAGTTTAACCCTACAACATAGTTGTACTTTCCCAGTTAGACCCTGATTCTCAGCCTCAAAATTCCTCCAGTGAAGCTTCCCCTTGAGACTTAAAATAGATGCAGTCAATGCATCCAAAATTTTGCTAGAAAGAAGCAGAATTCTGAATTTCTTCTGGCCTGGTGAGGTAAAAATCTGCTTTTGGCTCTGGTCTTGAGACAGATCAGGTGATGATGCTGATAGATGTTTGCTTTCAAATCTTCACTTGAAATGGAAGTTTGAGTTTCCATCTTGGTTTCTCATCAGTGTTTAGATTATTTCTTTTAAAATTTCTAATTCATTTAATAAATTTACATGGAAGGCATAGATGCATTCAAAGGTCAACTTTGGGTATATTGCTTTGCCCAGGCAAGGCAATAGACCTTATAATCTCATTGGTTTTTCTCCTTTATTAGTGTTTTTGAAGGCAGCAGAATCTGTCTTCAGACTGAAGCCCAATTTATTTGGCAGTCTTGATCATGAGAGTTTGTCCATCAAGGTCAGGCAAGAGGTGGATGGGCCGAATAGCCCTGGGAAGCCTGCATTACAGTTGCTAGTAATAACCCACTCAGTAAAGGGTTTCCATCTTCAAGGCATTTAGACAATGAGTTTTCATAGCACGTAAGCTAGAGAAGATCAGGTTTTCTTCTGCTGAAATGAGATTGGCTGTTTGTGCAGAAATGCAGATCCTTTGCAAATTGAATGGCTGCTGAAGCTGACAGTTTTAGTCTAACTTTAATCAGGAAAGGTTTGTTAGATAGAGACCAGGACATCTTCTCTGAGAATGATTTCTCCTTAATGATGGAATGCAATTCAAACTTCCTAATACAAGAAAAGAGGAAAGGTGAGGCAAGACAAGGAGAAAAGATAAAGAAAAAGAAAAAGATAAAGAAAAAGAAGAAAAAGGTTAACCCAGACAGCTTGAAAACCATGTTACTTTTTTTCCCTCTTTTGTTATCATGCTCATTTGCAATGGCCTGTCACATCTGATAAACGTTGGAGACCATGGGCTATTACAAATTAAATAACTGTACTCTGAAAGTAAAGGCTTGCTCTATTCTGCTTAGGAATTTTGGTTTGTAAGACGAAAAGTTCAGTACTGCTCTGTTCAAGTACAGCTTTTCAATGGAGTGAATATGTTGGTAAACATCACTCACTGTGCTCTAATATCTTTTATTCTGCCAAATGCCCCTCATTTTCTTTGGGCATCTATTATCGCTTTAACGGGCACTAGCCAACAAATATGCCATATAAACTGTTTATATCACTGGTGTTGTAGGATAAAGTACAGTCATCCAAGATGCCTCTCCAATAATATGATGATTCAGAACTATTTGTATGACTTATGCACTGCCTCTCCCCACAGATATTTTATTTTGCTCCATGGTTGCGTTTCCAGATTTTATCTTATTGCCACTTACCATAGTATTTGTTGTGTGGGTGTATAGCTAGTGAATAGAGCCTAACTAGATTTACTTTGCAAATACTGTGAGCTTCAGCTGCAGTAGCCACTCTGAAAGTTATTATGCTTTATCAATGTGCAAATACTATGTTCCTACCCACACTCTTCCTACAGAGCTGCAGGTCTGCAGACAGGCTTTGGCAGTGCTTTAGACCATAGTCCGTTTCTCTGGCCTAGTTAGTACAAAGGCCTAGGCTGAGAATTAGACCTCCATATACGATGGAGGAGCTGAAACCCTCAAACTCACTTTTGGGCGTTTAAAAAGGACCTAACCAATACTCTAAGTGTGTGCATGTTTGCTTGCATGAGTATGGCAAATATCAGCACAAAGGTTCTTTATCAACAAAATTCCCCTTTCTCCTTTCCATCCCTCCCTCACCTCCACTGGCCAGAGCTCAAGGGTATATGAAAGGCCAGCTATAACACATTAGAGGACTTGGAGACATGGCAACAGCAAATTGCTGCCTGGTTGTTCTGCACTGTCTGAAGAGCCCACAAAGAGCTGCTATGGGCTGACATGAGTCCTGGAGATGGCTCAGAGCTGCCTCTCCCCACAGCCCACCATCTTTGCTCCTCTGCTCTGACAGTGGTGCGCAGAGCATATCTGGGAGCCTCACTAGAAGATGACTTTTAGCAAAGTGCTTTGAAAATTAATATGGCCATTTCCACCCAGGAGCCAAATGAGCTTTACTCAGGACATATACTGAGGTAAATGAGGTGGTCACCTAGCTCAGCGAATACGGAGTTGATAATTTTCTTCAGCTAGTGGGAAATTTCCCATCCCCCATCTTTTTTCTGTTCAGTTCCTATTACAGTTCCTGTCAGTACCAGATAAAAGAGACTACTAATTCTGGTAGATAGCATGGAGGAACTAGGAATCCTTGTTCCTCATTACAGTGTTAGACTTAGCAGTCCCCAAGCTGTTATGAAACACTGTAGAGGGGTCACAACAGGAAGTATAAGCAGCACCAGTGAGTAAAATAAAGGCTTTCCTTCCTATTCTAAGATCTCAGAACTTCCTTATCCTCCAGCTCAAAATCCTCTTACAGCTGTTGCATTTATTTAAGGGAATTTTTTTCTTTTTCTTATTTCTGCCTGGGCCACATTAAGGGCCCACCACCTGCTCGCTTTTACTGGCATCCTCAATTTGCATGGAAAACAGGCAGAAGGAAAATAAAAGATGCAGCCTAATCAATCCTCAGAGGAGACCTTGAAGCCACTGGTCAAAGGTCTGCAGACTGCATTAGGTATTCGCTCCCCTGGCTCCATCTGAGCTCCTGCCACAGCTTTGTGTCTCTCTGCCCCAACCTCATTTCTCTTTTTCTAATTAGACATGGTGCTGCTGTTCAGGATGGCAAATAATCTTACAGCCTATTTAATATATACCTGTTGACTCCTGCAACACAACTTAATCAGAACTTGACAGGATCTGGAGGCAGTCTGTCTGTTTTGAGGCAGAACGAATAAAAGCTATCTGAGAAACTCTTCTCAAAACCCAGAAGAGGGATTATTTCCAACTAGGTGCAAAGTCTGGGTCAGATCCTATTCATTTTATTTATATGAGCATTCACCTGTGAATGGAATGACACAACAGAGCTAGGTAAGCAAGATCCAAACTATTATTTTCAGTTCTCTGAATACCCCTGGTCCTAATTCATCAAAAGTCCCAAGGACCTTTCAACCATAGTGAGGCAACGCAGGCAGCAAGTTGAAGCACAGCATTATTGGAGCAGTTAAAGTTAGTCTCATGCTTAAATGCTTGCTGAGCTGAACTTCACAACAACTCGTGAGCTTTGGTCTTCTCTACTCTCATTTGTTTACACCAGGCAAAATCTTTGTGAAGAGATGGTTGTTTTCAGCTTTCACACAGGTTAATATGGGCTGGTCCATATTTTTTTTTAGTTGGGCAGATTACTGTACGTGGGACCTTCTCACACTGCACAGAGCAGAAGGCAACAACCCTCACTGGCTGGATTTCTTTTCTCTCTTCTGTGGTGACTATTTGCATGGACAGAGATGCAAGGGCTACTGCATAAATCCCAGGAAGATGGACGAAAAAACAGGTTCCCAAATGTATCTTGCCCGCTTACTACCACTGGTGGCAGCAATAGGGAGGGCTGCAGCTCCTGGCTGGTGGCCTGTGGACAGGAGTGAGAGACAGGCTGCGCTGGCAGCATCCATGTAGTGCTTCATCATTTAATATCCAAACACAGACACAGCGTTTCTGTGCTCATTTAGCAAAAAAAGATGGGAAGAACATAACATCCAAGCTAGACTGAAGCAGATGCCCATTTCACTTTATCCTCAGCGCTCTGAGGAAATTAATAACTGAGCCCACTCACCAGACAGCTGGCACATTGCAGACAACCTCCCTGTCCCCCCATATACTTCTTTAGTGCTCAGCTTTTGTTTCAGGATCCTGTAGCTGCTCCAGCTGGAAGAGCCCTCAGGGCCTCCCCTTGCAAAGCAACTTCTGCAGCTTCGGGATTATCCAGCTGTCAGGGCCCAGGGCCTGTTGATTATCACTTTATCAGGCTCTGCATGCAAGATACAAAATGAAGTAAAGGGGAGGGGAGCGGGATATAGGGTAAGTGTATACTACGGCTTTTCAAGGTTACTCAGCGGCTATTATTAGACCTGAGCTGTTGATCCAGTCACTGTTTCTTTGTCTCTGTGTGTCACGTAAAGCAGAAAGGCTTGCCAAGGAATGAAAGGTAACTGGCAAACCCACCACTCTCCCTTGGAGGACAATGGGGAAAAAATGCACCATGCAAGGATCAGCCTTCTTCAGCCTCCATCTATCATGACAAATAGGCAGTGGTGCCCATTTGCTAGGGAGCACTCAGCAAAAGAAGGCATCAATAAGAAATTTAAATGGTATTTCTTACAAAGACCAGTATAATAATGCCCAAGGCCTGAGGATTCGATCTACAAAATTGAATCCATAACAGTGTAAACATTCCCTTCTTTATGGTTGGCCCATTGCCTCAGATTTCGTAGCCTTTAGATTACATGTTGCAGAAACCACCACCACACATACACACACACAAATTTAAGAACAGATGTTCATATTGCAAACAGCTGTTCTGCTTGAAAATGGTACTCCCTTGGCTGCCCATCCCTGCCCCTAAAGTGAAGATCACTCCCCGCACTCCCGGGCACATGCAGAAAGAAGGTTCATGTGAGCTCTTCGTCATCCTCTTCAGAAAAAATCAGCTGGGTTAGCTTGCCCTGCTGAGGAGGAAGCTGACTTACAGGAGCTCGGATGCTGTGAAAATTAGGTGATTTGAAAATGTTACAAATATGTCCTACTACTAAATGAGTCAGAACATCTTATAAAAATATCATTTGTAAAGTAAAATGGTGCTCATTGCAGACACCATATTTGTTTAAATCCAGCCTCAAACTTGATCCCAGTTTTGCACAGGATCACTACTTGTGTATACAGTCCTTTATGAAAATTTCCAAGATTTGTCTCTCTCTGCAAATTTAAAGGAGTTAAACCTGACATGAAGAGTCCAGTGACTAAATTTAAATACAGTACTGGAAAACATCCAGTCATTTAGATTCTTACAGTGTTCCTCCTTAATATGCAATTTGAGTGCACTGCACACACACACACACACACACAAAAAAAAAAAAAAAAAAAAAAAAAAAAGATAGCAAACTACACACAAAATAGTAGAACCATACAACACAACTGGATTGAAAAATAATGGATCTTTCCTGAGATAAGCGCTTGCCTGCAAAATTTCAGCTGAGCAGTAGTCTCTGTGAATAAATTATTTTTTAGTACATATAAGCATCTGAAATAACAGAACTTTAAAGAACAGCAGGCACAATATGCACATCAGGAAGATGTATATGCTTATCCATGGAAATTCAGACCTACTTTCAACAAATCATTCCAAAATACTCTCTACTTTGCAGTTATCTTTTTTTTCCCCACCTTAGCATTTGTGGATGTCCTTTAATACTTTTATGGATTTGTGTGCTTGTGATTCTGAACAAAAAATAACCTTTTCAATCAAAGCTGAAATAGATTGAACTAAGCCCAGGCTGCAGTGACATTAGCATGTAAACGATGCTCATGGAGTCAGTGTGATGCTTATTGTAAAGGGTTGTTGCAACACAGTACGATATTTTGCAGGTTTAAAAAAGACCAGATTTTTGCTGCAAAATACCATTTCCCTAGTATTCCTTTTGCATAGGAATGTATTATACTGTTGTGCTGAGTGCTTTCATTAATCATATTTATAAAGCATTAATATTTTCCATATTGTTTTTGTAGCTGATATTGCTTCCATACAAGGATGCATTTTAACAGATGCTCTGCAATTACTCCTCACCAGCAATTATTTCTAGTAATATTTTTCTGCCACTTAACTATTCAACTAGACATATGTAAAGATAGGACACACCTCACCAAGGAATGAACTGGTTTTTAAGGTCTTTATGCAATCGCATTCTGTCCAGAAACACACTGAACTAATTTTGAACTCCTGAAAAAAGAGGGAGGTGAAGAAAGAGCAGACAACATGGTGAATGAGCTGATTAACAGGGCAATCCAGAACAACAATTCAGGTCTCACTTCCTAATGTATGCTGATTTCTAGTTCATTTCTATAATCACTAGCTTCTAAAGCTGTGATGACTCTCACAGTTCCTTTTCATTTACAGGAAAAAAAAAGAAAAAATATTTAGTTCTTTCACAGTCTGTTCATACAGATAATCAAACCTGTCTTTCCACAGTCTGTGTCCAAAGTGTAAATGCCCTAAAAAGGGCTCACTGCTCAAATGCTTCTCTTTCTAGTGTGCTTCATTGCACATATGTTGGCAATCATCATGCGTGATCTCATCCTATCTAATAAGCTATGCAGGACTGGGCTAGTTCAGTTCTTGTGTGATATCTCTGAGAAAATCCCTAGAGCCGTAGAACGTATAAGTCATTGTTTGTCATGGGATCGCCCTCTATTTGAATCATTTAATTACTTACAGATGAGCATGCTGGCTGGATAACTGAGGCTGCATCTAGACTTGCACACTCAGGTGCAGCTCATATGAGGGCAAAGCGCAAGCTCCCCAGCAGTTCCTGCCATAGGAAAGAAAAACCCAAGTATGTATGCATCCAAACCTTGATACTTGTTTAGGATAGTTGGGTGACCAGGAACATGGGGCTCAGTATTGACTTTGGCTGAGCCCTCCCTCACCTCTCAGTCATAGGTAACTAATAGGAGAGCTTTAATTCAGACTGATCCAAAGATCACTGGCTTCTCTATAAGCCACAACGGTCTATTCATCATCCCAATTCAGATGTAAGAGGGTGCTACCAAAAGCCAGTCCTACAGGTTTTACACAGAAAATGAAAAATCAAGTCACCATCCTAGGTCTCTGTGTTAGCAATGAGTTAATTAGATGCCAGTAGAGATCTTTCCCCCTCCTTATTTCTGCAGAAAGTTGCATCTTCCCTCTTCCAACAGTCCTGTCTAATCTGATAGGGAAAATCTATTCATGGTCCTTAATGTGGTAATTAGTTTAACCTTGAGCAAATCAGCAAAGCATGTCAATCAAACTCTCAGCATTGCCTGCCCAACTTCTCATCTCTAGCTATGGCAAACATCTGAGGCTACAGGCAAAGGCAGAAATCCCCTCACATGCTTTCCCAAAACTGATTACTTATTAAGGAGGAAGCTAGCAGGTAATGTTTCACAAGTTTAATTTCTAAATCCAGGATTGTCTGTATCACTAGCATTATCCTCTAAATTAAATTATGCTTCTTCCTCTTTAGTATTTACTTCAAGAGTAATGTATTTAAGAGAAGTAATCCTATTCTTTCCCAGCTTTCTTATTGCTAAGCTAAATAAACTAAGATCCAATAATCTCATCTCATTAGTTAGACTCTTAGTTCTTGTATCACCTTGGTAGCCTTTCTCTGCTCCTGTTTCAGTTTAAACTCATGTTTCTTGAAGGTACTCATACGTATGCCTTATACAGTTGTACTAATACTTTCCCTTTTTCTGCTGAAAAAGCTTTGATCAGTGCATCATACATAGAACTGAAAAAGGACTCCCTGGGACTACATGAGTCATTATGTCCTGCTCCTCATAGTCACTTGAGATTGATCCCCAATAACATCGCACTGGTGGTTCATAGATTTTCTGCTATTGATCCACATCCCACCTCTTCTCTGCTCTCTCTGAGATAGGAACCCTGATTCTTATAAGTCCCTAAATACACAGCTTTGCACTTTCTGCTTCTGTAATTCATAGGGTCCTCCAGTTCTCCCTGAGTAACGATCCAGATGCCTTCAGCATTAGTGACTCCGCACCACTTTGTAATACTGGCAAATTTCTTATGCTTATTCCAAGTTATTGTACCAAGGTCAATCATGAGAAAACTAGATAGCATTGGTGTTCAAACTGGTCCCTGAAGAACACCACCAATAATCTCACTTACCCTAGCTCCCCATGACGGTCTCACCCAGTTCCCACTCTAATTCCTGTATGAAACCAGCTTACCTCCTTACATAAAGGTTTTCTATTATCTACTGTCTTACTCTGCACCACAGCTGGGGACACTACACAGCTTAGCCATTAGTTATCCCTATTATTGTAGCTATTTTTTCAGCAGACCAGCTGGCACTGGGAATCCATCCACCACAGAGGATTTCATCTGGCATCCCCACCTTGGTGATAGCTATCTGAATTTGCTGGTGTGGATTTTGGAACAACAGGGAAAGGGCACATATGCCTGCAGTCTTGTGTGCACTTCAGTGATGCTGAAGGCCTGTGAACTACCTATTCACAGAGAGCATAGAAAAAAAGTGTTTAGTAATATATTCTGCAGGATTAAGAAAAAAATGTTTTTTTCCTTTTGATAATAGTACTAGTAAAGGCAAGTCCTCCCCTTGTGATAAATAGGGGAAGGCTGATGTAAGAAGCTTTATTATTACAATTCTTTTAAATTAAAAGTGAGAAAACCTAAATGAGATCTTACTGGGTATAATTTTTTTGCTTGTTTTCTGGAACTCTAGAATGACTGAAGTTGAGCTATCTCTGCTGAGCAAATAATGAGAATTAAAAGTTATTGAAAAAGAATGCAGGGGATAAATATCTTTTAAAAAAAAAAGCAATTGTTCTGTAATTGTGTAGCAATTGGATATGACCTAAAAGGAAAGTCGTATGCTTTAATCTCTAATAACTTCTTATAAATTGTTGTATTGCAAAATATTTTTTGAAACTTCTTCCAGCCTCATCTATTTCTCTCTCTCTTTAAAAGACTTGGAAATAAATTGGTTTTGTAACTGTAAAAAAAAGTGTGAGAATTTTGAAACAGCTAACCTTCACAGGATATTAGAGTCATAAATTACCTTTAAAAAGCTTGGGACAAGAATCTAGTATCCAAATCAATAAAATATTCAGTTGTGTGGAACTACCTCCAAAAGCTATTGTTAGTGGGAAAATTCTCAATGAGCCTTAGTCAATGAGTTCTTCTGACATTGCAATATTACTACTCCAAACACAAATTTTCTGAAATGTATTTACAGGAAAAAAAAGTCAGTAGGCTATCTGAATTGTGTGAGCCATGATGTGAAAAGAAATACATTTTGCATACAGCACTATTGTAACTGTGAAAATTGCCATCAAATTGCCATCAAAAACATCAAGTCATCCTTTTGTTCAGTTGTATATTTGTTTTCTAAACCACTCATGGAGGTCTATAATCAACTGCCTTTTCTTAAACTAGCTAAAAATATCATTCAGTGAAATTCTCAGATAATTTCATATAAAAATACAAAAATGCACAGTTTTATGCTTAGAAAGTAATAGATTTATAGATGCATATGTAGTTTGGCAGCTCTGGACACAGGGCAGAAATACAGAGCTGACTTTTGTGGGTATTCCTTCAGTTGCTTCCAGTGCTATCAGTCCCTATCTTACAAAAACACTTCTTAATACTCTTTCCTGACAGGCCAGGAGGCAGAAAGTGGAGCCTAGCTGAAATACAGGGTTCAAATCAGCAGACCTCAGCCTTCCTCCCGTCAAGCGGTCGTAGGCTTCCCCTGCCAGGCTTTCTCTTTAGGTTCTTTATTACTCGTACATTACGCTAGAGCAAACAGTGCTTTGTCAAGCAAAACAAAATCTATTACTTCCAATATTTTCTGTCCTTCCCCCTTCACACACCTACCCTCTCCTGTTAAAAAATATCACTCCTTTGGTGACCTGATGCAGGGGGACTTCAACGCACTTATAGCCAAGGAGACTTTTGGAACATGAAATGAAGCTTTACTTTCTCCTCTTCAGAGGCAGCTGGCATTTATTTAAGTCATGAGTCCAAGTTTTTAACATAGGTCACTACCAGGTGTATTTCAGGGCTTCAGCCTCCATGTGTCCTCCTGGTAGAAGAAAGCACATGACTGCACCCAGATCAATGCAAGTGGATCTTCAGACTCTTGTGAGAGGCATTATCACGGCAGCCCTGCTTTCAACATAACGCCTGTCTCTCAGTAATGTTGTCACACCTGGCAGAAGCACTACAAGTGATAAAAATGAAAAAGCAACAAAGCAAAGCAGTGAAAACTAAACAAGAGGGAGGGCAGTCGAAGGGCAGACTTCCAGGATAGCACTGTGGCAACGGACCTGTTTGGCTTGGCTGGCGTGGGACAGGCATAGGTGGTGGCTGCATATCGCTGGACTGGTGTAGCAAAGCGATGAACTGGCTTCAGCCTCTCCTCGCATTCACTGCATTGGATTGCTGCAAAGCTCCATGGTTGTTGAAGTGGGAATAAAAATAGCTTTTGCCCATTCAGTATCACTTAGTTCAGTCCCTTGGTATGCTTTTACTTGTACTGAGGGCAGGACCAACCCTTACTGCTTTGATCTTGAACCACTGAGGTTCAAAAATGCTCCGGGGAGTGCAGGCTCTAGCCAGGACACAAGCTAGCTCAATAAAAATGAGTGAATGCAAATGTTCTTGTACATGCAATAAAAACATATGCTATTCATTTATTTCAGGGGGGTGGAGTGAAAATGGGGGGAGGATTCAGTTCACAGATTAATACATTTGAATTTAGCACTTCAGCTGGCCAAAGTGTCTACTTTTGGACAGACGCTCCTTAAACCCCCCCATGTGTATTGACTAGTTTTTCATTAACAGCAATGGGACCTTAGACATCTCTCACGTAGACATATTTGCACTATATATTCCTAAATGTAGGCATCTGAATCTGGAGCTGAACCTCATCTCAAATGTCAGATTTGTCTAGTTCTACTTTTACTTCTTTGTTAAATTGCCACTAGCTTTTACCGTTTTGGTTTGTTGCTGCGTCACAGAGCCTAAGCAAGTAACGAATGAACACCTAGGAGGAGGTTGGAAGACAAGGGGTGGGATGACAAGGAGGTGCTCCTCAGACCGTGTGAATCGCCACTGAGGTCAGTTGGGCTGAGTACAGGGCGTGCAGCTGAGGCCAACGGAAGGGCTGCACTGATGATTTCTGCATGCATGCAGCCACAGTGCAGTGTGGGGACAGAGCAGGGAAATAAAAGCAGCAGGAAGGAGGAGGGGAAAAGCCACAGCAGTGAGACAAGGCTGTTTCCTCACGTGGGTTACACACTGAAAGCAACCTTCCTCCTTTGCACACTGCTACCAGATCTTGATGCTAAATAACATAGCACAAATGCAACAAATAAAAAGCTCTGATTTGGTTCATGTGATAAAATACTGTTTTGGATAAACGGTGCAACCTTAATATAAATTATCAGAACAGCTGCTGAGCCAGAGGTGAGAAACAGGGACAGACATTGTTCTGTGCAAATTTTAGGTGTCATGTTCCTGTGATAAAGAGCTGCAAGACGAGACTGGAGGAGGGAAATCCTAGAGGATAGTGAGGGGTTGCTACTGATTCCAGGGCATTCGGATTCCACCTCCAGGCTATGGTGGGGTGACAGCCAGTTTTGTTGCTCTGGGTTCCTTTTTATGGAAATCCTAAACTCGTGTGCATATCTCATTTTCGTATTTGGAGTAAATTAAGAACAATTTAGTGATTTGGATAGATCTTTGGAAAAAGTCATTTTTAACCACTTTCTCCTTTATTTGGTGCACATGAAGTGTCTCTGCACATTTCTCTTTCTTTTCTAAAATAAAGCTAGCAGCACTAAAGAAGAGCAGACGTTTCTCGCTTCCTCTAGTTGTTGAAAGGAGCTATTTGAAAGTGTATGCTGTGGGGAACACAGTCACTTCCTTACCATGTTTGGCCAGAGAAAGAGATTGTACTAAACCCGGAAGTTCTAATCATTGTGCAGTTTATGAAAATACATTAAACATCTATTTTGCCTTCCTGCTTTTTTTTTTTTTTCTGTAAGTGAAGATTTATATTTAGGTGTTGCATTGTTAAAAAGAAAAAGCTGAGCTGTCTCATACTTGTCTCGACAATTTTATTTGAGAGACTAGAATTCTGCAGCTCCGATGAAACTGGCTAAAACACTGCAAGCTTCAGCAAATGCTCTCAGTGCACATAAACAAAGTGGTCAAAAGGACCAAAGTACCTAATGAACGCTCGACTAAGTGAGTTTATATTATAATGTCTACAAAAACAATTAGGGTATGAAAGGATCGAGCATGAGAGCAGTAAACCCTGAGTACAGGAGTGCTTTAAAAAAGAGTAGTTTTGTCACTGTTTACGTGAGAATGAAATTAAAATGCAGTCATTTTCCCTTTCAAATATAGTTCTGCTGGGATGCAAGAATCCATGTACTGCTAGCTGAATACCATTTTCGAATGCCAGCTCTCTAAGCTGTTACTTACGGCTTCCTATTTTTCTGTCTCATAAAGGGTCAATGTCTCAAGGAAGTCAAATTAGAATCGCACCTTGAGGGCAGAATATCTCTTACTGATCTTTTTTGTGCAAGTAACATGGGTGTGTGTACAAATGCCCAGGGTCTGGGTATCGGGCTGCTGGGTGCCTGTTCGGCACGAGGAGCTGGTCCCTACGCAGCATCTGTCCTTGGGCTTCCCACTGAGCATGCCCAGAGCTTCGACCCGCATGGTCTGGTTTTTGCTGGCTCTGGGCATAATGAGGGGTGTAAATCAGAGCAGGCCTCAGACTGAATCTCTCCAGGCGGCTGTGACAACTGAGTGAAAAGGTAAGCGAAAGCTGCAGGCTCTTGGCACACCACGTACCTCCTTCTAGCTGTGCTAGGTTTGGCCATGGATCTCTTGCTGCATGACCCTTGCCAGCGCTGGAAACACACTTTGTGAAGATACAGGTAAGGACAGAGGGTGCAGAGTGGGGCTGCTAGATGTGCTCCCAAGCTGCCAGGGAGCTCTTACTCCTCTTGTCACAGCGTGGTGCCTGCATGCCTCCCTGCCACATGCGCGTCCCACCCCCACGCAAAGTGTCTCTGACAACGTGTGACGCCAGCAGGGCTGCATTTGCAGGAAATCTGTTTTGCTCTTGGTGCACCTGTTCCTAACTCAAAGATAAGTGGGAGGTAAGAAAGACACAATATCCCACGTAGCTACGGGTGTCCGTGATGCGTCATTGTTCTCGCTCACTTCTATTGTGCTGGGCCGTGAGGTCACCGTCTCTGTATAACGCCTGTGTAGTACAGCAGGAAGTCTGCAGTCAGAGGAAATCTAACCCTTTCCCAAGGACAACTGTGCATGTGTTAGGGCACTTTGGTTTCTTCTCTCACAGGACTGAGGCTTGTGAGGCTGGGGGTGCTGTATTACTCATTTCAGAAACTCAGACTAAATACATCCTCTGCTATAGGACAGGCTACACTCTGTCATCTGCCACAAGCTGACACTGGCGTTCCCTCCCCCCGCTTGCCACCCACTCACTGGAGAAGTTTTGTTTTACTGGTGTGAGCAACGCTGAGAAGCAGGATGTCTGGAGCGTTTTTTTCCCCTCAGCCTGTTGCTCTGCAATGCAGAGAGATTCCATGCATTTTACTGACATGACGCGCCACGACGCAGGAGATTAGAAAAATCCCCCTCTTTGGTAATGCAGTTGATCCAGCTTCTATCAGGAGACTATTTCAATGGCAAATTTCAGGAAGAATAAACGATTCCTTATTAATAGTAGTAATAACAGTAACAGCAACAACAACAGATTCTATTTGAGATTCTCTGCATCAAAGAGCTCTTAGTGTTGCCTGTCTTAGTTTTACACGAATAACTTCTGGGAGGTTAAAACCTATCGATTTCCCTAGGATTCATCCTGCTTTACAGTGACGACAGGAGAATCACTCTGTGACCACAATTGCAAGGTTCGCAATTCCTCTCATCCGCAGATCCTCGCAGCCTTTCTCAGGCAGGAAGGCCACATGCAGAGCCCTCATCCTGCCCGAGACACTGTTAGGGAGCCAAAGTGCACATTTGGAAAAGAGGTTTGAATGTAAGAACTCTTCTCTGTAGGTCCCTGCAATGAGAAGGAGCAGAGAAAAGGCCTTTCTCAGACTACCAGTGATCCTGGGCAAGGACAAAATTTTCCAAGCAACTCTTTTTCTCAAGAAAATGTTGTAGTCTACAAAACATTTTTCCAAGTGCCTGTCTACAGAGAAAGGTCACTCCTGTACCCAAGCTAGGGGTTTCCAACCACTTTGGAACTGACTCTTTCATCTGAGTCTCCATCTTCCAGCTAGCTTCTTTCCTCTGCTGAAACCTCAGGCACATCCACAGTATGGGAAAAAAAAAAATCCCAACCCCATCTTCTCACAAACCTTTGTGTTATATTCATCCCAGGGAGAAGTACACAGCACAGTGTAAATGACAGACAGCCTGACCACTCCCTGGATTTGCCCTCTATGTTTCATACGAGCTCATGTGCCACCTTATCTCTTTCACCCTGAGGCTCAGTCTGGCCTTCAGCACTTAGGGAGCAGCACCTGCCTCTTAAATTCAACCTGAATTTCCCCTCCTTTTCCTGTTTTTGCATGCAGTTTCTTCTCACTTCCTGTCACACTTCAGCACTACCTGTGCTTGAGAATGATACCCATGATAAAATTCACTGTTGGTTAATATAATGAGATAGTTGAGGTTAACCATCAACCTTTTTTTGCATCACATAAGCACTGAGAAGACAAGGAATGCTTCAAGGGACGAAAGGTTAAAAACAAAAGTTTTCAGTGCCAGCAGTGGCACATCCCGGTCCCACCATCGTGTCTTTCCAGTGGGTACTAATGGGTGGTTAAAAGCCCGGTCCTCACCACTCATACCAGTGGGTGTTTTCTTGCGGATTTAAATGGGAGCAGGATCCAAGGACACCAGGTACAGCCACGTGTTATTTGTATTGGCTTCTGTCTTCAGTTTATTATATCAAATATTACTCAGCTTATTGCCTGTTGCATTCAAAATAGTATTGTTCTGTGCAGTTTGTAGTTATTCACTTGTAGCTGTCTACACAGAGCTAGTGCCGTAGGTGCTCTCCCCATGCTGGCTCCTTTCCCCAGCGATGTGCTGCACAGTCTAAGCCTGCACTCACCAACAAGGCTGTGAGACCAAAGCAAAGGTGGGGGTATGGGAAGAGGGAAAACGTTCTGGGGTTGAAGCGTCAACAGCCACAGCAAACCTACTCTGTAGCCTCGGACGACTGCTCTGAGTCATTTTGAAAGCAGCCCTATTTCCCTTCACAGTGTGCTCACACAGCCGTTGAGATGTAAGAAGCTACCACCCTCTCAGCTAAGCCATGGTAACGGACCAAAGCCACCTTCCTACCTTCCTGCAATGGGGCAAGATAAAGGTGCTTCTAGCAAACCTATGTCACACCCTGACTCATGCCACTAAATGCAGCCAACGGGGTGTGTTTCTTCCTGTATGTTTGTATCCTGTACAGCAGAAGAGATCTTGAACCAGTTTTCCAGAAGAGGTAGCAGAATTTAAGGTGTTGCTTACTGAGGTATCTGAAGGAATTGGCAGAAATTAATACAGTGTTCCTTAAATTATCCATGATTCATCCCTCTATGAAGTCATGCCCATTTCATGTTTTTTATTATTTTTTGTACTGTCTGATACTATATCACTGCATGTATTTTATTAGACTTCCAGGTCAAGGGTTTTGAACTTGTTTGTCATTGTCTTCTTACCGTGCAATAAAAACGCATATGCCAGCTTCATACAGTGACAAGAGCGGAAAATTAGCTTTTCAGTGAAGTTTTCAATATTTGCTTTATCACATGAAATTCTCCAGGTGTCTGAATGCTTATTGAGTCAGTAAAGATTTCCTGTGTTTATAAAGAACAGATTATACGTGTTCTTTTCCAAGCACGTCCAAAGTGTCCCTCTCCATGGAATCTGTCTGATTCCAGCATTTCATGATCTTCCTGTATGGTCTGAACCCTTAAACATTAGCCTGGCTGAGCTAATAATTTTTGTTTATGTTTTACACTGTAGACCTATAGAAAATAGGGCTGGAAGGAACTGTAAGAGGTCATTGAATCAAGTCCTCTAATCCATAAGGTAGACTCAACTCTAGTTAAATGACTCTTAAATTAAAAACAAGTGTTAACAGATTTTGCAAGCTTACAGCACCCTGGGGCAAGGATCTCTGCAGAAAGAAAATAGTTCAAGGACTCTAGGTAATCTGTGTACAGGCTTGGTTTTGCAGCCGCAGGCAGGAGAGGGTGCAGTTAGCTCCTCCGCATGATTGGTAGGTGAGGTCTTTGGGGATCTTTTCCATTGTGCATGTGTCAGGCTCAAACTGCTGTCCTTGCCCCAGTGTGGGGTTCAATAGCATCTTTGAGGCAGCACAGGTAACAAATGATACCAGTGGATCAGGTGAGAATGTTCAAATTCAGATTTCACATTTGTTCTCCTTATATTTTTACAAACTTTTAAATATTGAAAGCCACAGAACTGCCCTGTTGTCTTTCAGGCTGGTGTTCCGACAACCCCAGAAGAGTGACCACATCATTGCCAATATTTATCTCACTCCTCTGAGAAGAGGAATGACTGAAAACCATAACCAAGGAACATATTACAAGAAGTACTGCAGCACTCACTGATCAGATACTGTGGCACTATCCCAATAACATGTATGGCGATAGAACAGGGAAATAGTTCGTGCTATGATGACCTAATGACACAAATTGTATGTGGCTTCTGCTGCCCAGTGCTCACACTGTCCCCTAACATGCAGGGGCTCATTTCCTGCCTTCATGCTCCCTGCTAAATCATCACAGAATCATAGAATAATATAGTTTGCAAGAGACTTCTGGTAGTCATCTGCTCAAAACAGGACCAACTATGCAGTTAGATCAGGGTGCTCTGAGCCCTTGGAATTCTGAATATCTCCAAGGATGGAGGTTTCCCAACCTCTCTGTTTCCAGTGTTTGGCCACCCTTATGGTCAAAAGTTTTCTTTTTTCTAATATCTAATGCATTGCAACTTGCATTAGTTGCTTCTTGTAGGTGGAAAGACTGGCTCTATCTTCTCTATAACATCCCATCATGTAGTACTTCTCTTGTCCAGGCTGAACAAACCCAGCTGCTCTCTCAGGCTTTCCTCTTATATCATGTGCTCCAGCCTCTTAGTTGATCTCCACTGGACTTGTTCCAGTATGTCAATGTCTTTATTGTATTTAGGAGCCCTCAAAAATATTTTCCCACCTGCAGTTTTCAACCTCTCCATTGTTTTCAAACTTGCAAGATCAAGAATAGTTAATCTATTTATTTAAAGGAAATAAAAGGAAAAAGTCATGTAAGGGCATGATTCCAGGGCTGTCTCTGCATTTAGCATTAGACAGATGGCTCAGGTTCCACCTATGTCTCTAGAGACAGATACAGCCCCAATCTTAATGGGGAGCTGCTCAGCTGAGGCCATGCCAAATGATGAGCACATGTCTCAGCTGCTGGTACTAATGGAAAAAGGGGAAAAAGGAGCTTTATAACCCTGATCAAGTACCCTGGAATTTGTAGCAGTAGTGTTACCTATTTCTGATTTGCTGTAGAAAGGATAGGCAAATTTTCTGCAGTCCTCTCTCAGGTAAACAAATTCCAGCAAAATATAGAAGTCACCACAGGGCTTAGGATCTCTTAATGGCTTGTTCTAGAGTAAAATCTCCTTCATGAGAGCCTGTACAAGCAGAGAAATGGCACAGGTCACTTCTAAGATAGTAAAGTTCAAGTGGAGGTAAGGATGGAAGCAGTAGCCCACAAGGAGGTGAGTACAGTAGGATGTGAGGAAGGGGAGCAATTTTATACCTGCCTAGAACAATGGAAAACCTTAGACTCAGCTCTGTAATTTAAATATCTAAATATGTCTCCTTGTTCGCTATATGAAGAGCCAAGCACCATACTCAAGCACTGCACTGGCTGAGAATTAGACCCCTGACCTCAGCTAAATTAAGTGCTTGGGGTCTCACCCTTAGACTTTCCAAACAAGTCTCTCAGGATGCCCCCCAGGGAGCCGTTTCTAATAGTGCTACACAATGATTACATATCAGTACAATCAATCCACAGGAACTTTATACAATCATTGTCACATCAACATTGCTGAATTTCATACCAGCTAACTCCTGAAACATCACACCAAGAAAAGTAAACATTTGCAATGTGTACAACCTTGGGGAGCAAATTCTATGAAATATACCCAGGTGTCTGGAGGAAAGATGCTTAAAAAAGTGTGTTTGGAGCATCCCACTGACTTCTCACATAGTTAGCTTTGACAGAGAAGTTTTTTGGCGCTTAACTAAATTCAGGGTCTTTTAATGCATCTGAGGTCAGGCACTCAAACACAGTCATGCTCTATCTTACTATACACTCTTAGAAAACTTTATGTTTTAAGCTGGACTGTGAAAACTTCTAACAATAAAAAGTGATATGTCTAAACACACTGCTACATGCTCCTGTCACGATTAATTGCCAGTGGTCATACCACAGATACAGCTGTTATTTCAGTGATGTCTTGGTGGTGGTCCAAAAATAATTGTACTATTGCTATGCATGACTCGAGAAAAAAAAATACTTTTGTAGCTGAAGAGAACCAAAGGGCACTGCGTCCATCTGCTTGCCTTATGGCAGGCTCAGTTTGCTACTTATCGGGTGTAGCATAGTTTTGAATTCTACCTTCTGTAGCTTGCAGCTCTCGTTTTGTCCCTTGGCAGGGAGCTGACAACTCTGAGTCAGCTGGGTCCTGTGGTCCCCATTCGAGCAGCCACATATTATGTGTCAGCAAGTCTCGCTGAGTATTCGGGAGTAGGAGTCAAAGAGAATCCACTTTTCAGAGGGTGTAAATTATATGCCTAGCATGCCAGAGGAGGTGCAAAGCGCACCCAACTGCGCTGTTCTGAAGTCAGCTAAACTCCTTTCCAAACACTTCCTTCTCTCCTTCCCTGTGGCGTGGAGCCCCATGTCACTAAAGAGGGAAGAATGGTGAAGTCACTAAAGGAGAGAGAACAAATAGCTGCTGAAATTGGAATTAGCCCCTTGGTGGGAGCTTCAGAATGAGTCTCTTAATACTTAGCAGCTTTTTCAGAGAAGGACTTTAGACCTTACAGTGAATGCAGCAGGTAGTATATAGGAACAATACAGGCCAAAGTAGCAAGCAACTCTTGTCTCTCTGTCTCTCTCTCTCTATGTATATAAGTATACTCGGCATTCATTAAAGTCTAGAGCTGCTAGATTTTTGAGCGTTACAATAGTCAAAATGACAGACTACTTGCTGACTGTTTAGCACCTTCAGAGAACAACAAGGAGGAAGGTGGAAGCTGCCACTCAGCTAATGTCACAGGCTACAGTAGCACTGCTGTCACCTTGGCTTAACAGAGTTTCCACCCCTGGCTATTGCTGGAGAGCCCCAAACCTTTCTCCACTTCCCTCCTCACCTCTGTTGTGCTGGCGCAGTTGTTCATGCAGCTGCCTGGAGAGCTGGAGCAGGGGCCTGTTCTAGACAGTAAAGAAAATGGTTTTGGCAGACTATTTTTCAGCCTGATTGGGGTCATTGGGTGCCCATACCAAAAGCTCTGCCAGGTCAGCCAAGAGGATGACACAAATGTGGATGTAGCTGAGCATGGTATGGGGGGTGAGAAGGGGAAGAAGGCAGAATGACCTAAAGCATGCAATGGCTTGTTGCTAAATGTGTAAGTATAGCCTAAAATGAGTGCAATCTGCTTGCCAGACTGCTGTATGGAACCAGAGCTAACACTGGTATTCTTCTAACCAGGGGAGACTTCAAGCATGATATCGGGCCAGGCTCTGCTGGCATCTGCCCTTCTGTGCACTCAGGCTCCTGCTCTCCACGTGCTCCTCACGCACTGCTGCTCAGCCAGGGAAACTTGCCTCTGGGGGAGACTTTTAAAATAAGGCAGTGTCTTTTTAACCCTTTTCAATTTGAAGACCTCTAAAACTTTTGAGTGGAGCCATCAAACCCCACGCAGTGGATTTCAGTCTGTTGATGCTTGTTTTCTTTGAGTACCTTTTTTACCTGGATTCCAGGTGGAAAATGGCTGGTCTGAGATACCATGCACAAAAATCAGTCCTTGTTTAGGAGAGATCTCTTTCCTTGAAGGCCTTGGGCTGCATTTCCTGCTGTTGTTTCATTAAACTGGTACACAGACAAATATTTCCCATTATGCTGACTCTAAGCATTATGAAAGCCTGATGGCTAATGATTCATAAAAATGAACTGCTCTCTGTGCCTTATCAAATCAAGGGCAAAATATCCAACATCACTACCCAATCAAAAAAAAAAAGTGATCTCTAACTACTTTGTAGATATCCATCTGTTGGCTCAGCTAATGAGAACAAAACTGATAAGGAAGTTTCAGGTAAAAAATCACCAAAAAATAGCATTACAGAAACTGGTTTTATCTGAGATAACACAAATAATGCCATAGAGTAACTGGGAGTTTTGGGTAACTGTGAGCAATGGGAGAAAAAGGAAGAGATCTGAGAGTGCCCACTAATACAGAAATGAACTGAGACTCTGATATGAATAGACAAAAATCAACCTAATTTCACACCAGATTAAGCCTATACTGAATTACCTACTAGAAGAGGTGAAGTAATCCTTATTCCCCTTCCCACAGTGAGACGTACAGATCCCACCTGAAACTGGAGCAGCGTGGTGGACTTTGTAGGGTCCACATTTTCAAATCTGTGCTGAGCCCTGTTTTTAAACACCCAGTTCTGTAAGAACTACCTCTGCAGAATAACTAGGACTCCTACTGAAAGCCAGGGTTTCAAAATGTGTATGTGTCCAAATGAGCTAGATGCTTTTGCAAATCTGTCCCTACTTGTGCAAGTTAACTGTTTTCCGAGAGCCTGTCTATGTAAACATAACATAAAAAACAGTGCAGGCACTCAGTCTAAACAAGAGGAGTGGCAGCATAATTCAAAACATTTCCGATTTGTTTAGGAAGAAATACCAGTTGTTTATATTGATAACACTCTAAACACACTTTTAATTACAAGGTATGCACTGCGGTCCCCTGTACTCTTTCTGCATGGCCCACTCTGGGATCATTCGCTTTCGCGTGAGTGCAAGGGTCTGCCCTTACAGATCAGACCAACACACAGAAGCAGGGCAGGAAACACTTTTTAAAATCAGAAAACATATAGAAATAAATTCAAGAAATGAAAAATAGGAAGGAAAACCATAGTCCTAAAAGTTATAGAGCTGGGCAAATGGTAAATAGGCTATACAAAGAAGCTCTTGCCCTGTACATGCTTCATGTAACTATGAAAGTCTATACTTTGAACTTTTTAACTTAACTCTTTGAAGCTCAAATACATGCACTGCTAAATGTAGCAATCACCCAGCATACAGAACCATAGCATTATGAAATGCCTCTACTAAAATAATTGCACAAGAGCCTGAAAAAAGCAATATAATGACTTGCACACCATTAATTAGAATTTTTACATGGCAGATCAGCCATGCACAAGTTTTAATGTTCTTTTAACATACTGTGAGAAAATTAGGACACTAAGAAGTTAGTTCATTTCACTGCGGATTTGTGATATACCTTTTATAATACTTTTACCAAGATTGATTTCCCTAAAGTGGATAAGGATGTTATGTTTTTACTTTGAAGTCAAAATTATAATCAGCTGTTATAATCAATATCAATATATTTCAGTTTTTATAAAAGAAAACAACAGGCTATTGCTCTATCCCAAATTTTATTTCCTAAATGATGGAAACTCTAGCCATTGTTGGTACCTGTTGACAGTATATCACAAGCATACATCACAGGAGCATACCACTCCTGTGCTCCATTGCTCCTCTAAAATATGACTGAATGTGTACCATTAAGGTAAACTAACCAGAATACCCAGTAGAGGATAGGTGATAAAAGAGAAGTGAAAATAGAGGCCCTTATGATACCACAGGAAAGAGGCAGTTATTCATTTCCAGTCCTACTGTTTTGCTGCTTGGATGACTTCCTACTGTGTAACAAAATCACTGGTCACAAGTGAGAAAAGTATTAAAAAGATGAGGATAATAAAACCCTTGCCTATTTGAACTTCATTTAATCCTCATATATTCATTCCTGTTTTCTGGAGGTGGTAAAGTATGTATATTCTTGTCAGCTAAACTACTGACTGAGTTAAAAGTGTGGGGTTTTTTTCACATATCATCATTGCCTTAAGGGATAATGCAAATATGACTGAATGTCTGAAAGACTAAGAACGAACATAATAGGACCTAGAGGAACTAAAAGATGCGTCTCCTTATGTGTGTAAGTAACCAGTTCATAACTTTTTCCAAACTCCAGATAGACACTGAGCTCAAAATGAAACATTTTTCTATGCAATGATTATAGCAGCTTTCCCTCAAGATCTCCTCACAGTAGAATTAATTGATATAATAGGCTAGAGAATGGCAATGTGAGGGAGGAGAAGAGAAGCCGGTATCTATAGCTCTCAAAAAGAAACAAACCCACAAAAAAGTGGGTCACCACTCCCTCAGCCACTTGCAGATCCCCCTGAGATTCTCTGTGAGTTGCCTAATGTGCGCTGAAGACAACAGCTTTGGCACCACCGTGCCTTTCCATCCTGTGCCCCTCTCTTCTACTCCCTAAATCAGTAGCTAAAATGTCATTGTACAGTCACAATTTCTCCAACAAATTATCCCCTCCAAACTCTTTCTAAAAGGGGAGAGCACGTTCCAGAGAAAGGACTTCCAAAATGATAATGCAACCTCAGGCTACCTTCTTATTTTGGTGACTATATTGCCAATTGTTGGAGGATGATAAAAGGAAGGGCTGGTGTTCACTAATACACCGTGGGCCAGCCTCCTCACTCATGAAGCACGGGGATGGGGATGAGGAGTGGGCAGGGATTGCTATGAAAGAAGCAACATCCTTTCCCTGCTGTCTGTAAAAAGGCTATCCATACCTGTCCTTTTCTTTTCCAAACCAAACCTAATAATACCAGGCAGTTTATGATGTGGCAAAACTCACAGTGGATATAAATCTGCATAGTTCCACTAAGATCCATTTATGAAGCCATCCATCCCCAGCTAGCCTGGCTGAGTGTTCAAAACATATCCCACAGATCATAGAGTGTAATAACAGGTTCTTGTTATAAGGGTGTCCACATCTTCCGTTTTAGGTTGGTTCAGTGATCTAACTCCTGTGCAATTCAAAAGACCAAAATCCACAGCTACTTTCCCTTTACAGTCAACAGAGGTGCCTACAGGAGCTAACCAAACATCCCCTTACTTGCTAAGATAAAATTGAATCATAATTGAATCAATTTGTCAGCTTGGTCAAAAACATGGTAATTCTTAAAAGTATCACTGAGAATGGTGCATGCAAATAAATAGTTTTCATCTTCTATGTGTATCATTTACCTTAAGCAGTATTGTATACACTCTAATAAATGAGATAGATACTGCAGAATTATGCTGGAGATATTTCTTCATCCATCAAGTACTGCAATGTTTGCTTGTTCATAAGAGCTTGAGTATGTGTGTCTGCCTCACTGGAATTTTTGTTTTGCATATGAGGAAGAAACCTCTGCCTGTCCCTTTCATGTAAGCAATTAACCATATGAATATTGCACTGAATTTGTAATAGCCGTGTTACTGCCAAAAGGAAAAAATGTGTCTGAACTTACAAGAACTGTGGCTGAAGGCAGTGGACAGTCCATTACCAGATTAAAAATCTATACACTACATCTATGGAAGAAGCAATCTATAAGGAACCCACTAACATGAAGATATTTCACAGGTAGAGGATAGTTCCATTAAATCTGTTGAAAGAATTCAGTGTATATGGCTGAAACTCAGCATAGAGATATAAATAATTCACATTTGCAAAGAACAGAGCATAGGCCTTGATCACCTAAACTGATGTACAGAGAACTGGATACTTAATCCTGCAAATCTTTGTTCATCAATGTGGCATTTACTCATGTGATTAGTCCCACTGGTTTCTGCCACCTTTGCTCAGCTTAGAGCATGCCTGTCCCATAAATAGCCCTCCACACAGGAGTGCACAGGTGTGTAAATTGTTAGTGACTTCCTCCTAATCATAAGTTTTTATTAGTTTGTTCTCTCCAGTGCCCATTTGCTCTTAACACTGATGGCATTTTAAAAAGATACCATGCCTGAAGACCTGTGTGATTAAGATGCCCATAATATAGCACTGCTGTAAGATATATTACTTCTGTATAAAAATCAATAAAGGGAATTTTAAAACAGATGTTAAGTACTGTGGGGCTTAGAGAGCCATTGGCTTAGTTTTCTATCAATCATTCTTTTAATGTGTGTCTTTGGGTAGAGCTCCGTGTGAAGGATGGTGGGCAAGATGCTTCATCCCAAGAGGGACGATGCTCCAGATAGTCCCCTTCTTGCTGTCCCTGTGCCCACAACACATAACAATAATGACCAGTTCAATAATGGCCCTTTCCCCACTCCCTCCTGCATGGGGCAGCGCAGAAGTAAGTCGCCAAGAGCAAAACTCCAGCAAGGTCTTGCAACTTCCTTTGCTATATTCAGTTTGAGTCACAGTGTCCGTTTCCATCACCTGCAGCTCTGTTTGGTCGCCTGTGCTGGGATGGGCTCACATGAAGTCCTATAGAAAATAACAGTGGTCCTTAGCTACAAAATAAGGCAGTTGTCAGGGCAGAAGAACAGACCGAATAGTAAAGGCCTCATTTTCTTGGCATTTAAAAGTATGCTTCATTTGGAAACTGCATCTTTTTTGTTTGCTTTACAAAAAAAGGAGTCCCACATTCATGCAGGCCAGTTCTGCACTGGGTTGAATCCTGGCTGACAGAAAAGCTACCTCCTATCGCTGTTGACTCTAACTTTTCACTGGACTGCATTAAGGTTTTATATGTTTTTGCCTTAGCATACATGCCAGTCCCACTACATATCATCCGTTAGCTTATTGCACAGCTGACAAGAAGGATGTACAGCAACTCCATATCCCTGCTGCAAGATGAGCATACGGTACTGATATAAAATGTAGTTGATTTCACTGGCAGAGCCTGGCCTGCAGCTCACAGGCAAGCTACTAAAATAATCTAAAGGAATCAATAATCTGCTATTAGATTGCAACTTTCAGTATGTGAGATTGCTGTTTCAAAAGCCCTAGTGAATAATTTGTAATGGCTTCCTTTCTTTCTCCATAACTTGAACCTCCTTCTTTCTCTTTCCTTCCATATATATCCCACATGTATACTTGTCTGAGCACTCCTGGAGGATGACATGTAGGAAAAAAAAGATATACTGAGACTTAATTACACTGGTATAGCTAACAGAAAAGGCCTAGATGTTTCAAATGTCAGTAGATCTGAAGATGTGTGGGCAGGATTTACAACACTAGTATGTTGCCACTGGTAACTGACTGCATTTTTAACCTTCCCACTGCTGGCTAGTAGCACTGAAAGAGGAGAAGTCTAGGGACTTATCACTGGAAATAAACAAGCACATTAAAAAAAAAATCTAAAAAACATTGCTGTGAAGCTGGGACAAACAAGGAGAAGAAATGCATAAAGGTCAGATAAGAGCCCTTTCTTCCTAATGGTCAGCCTATGCAGCGCCTAATCCTTCCAGTTTGCTGACGTGCCACTGTTTCGGCTGCCAGGTCAGCTGTTAGAAACCAGCTTTGTTCATTCAAGAGAGGAAAGGAAAGAGTGAAGCTTTTACACAGAGTATTTTACAGGCACAGATATCTTAGGCAGAAGATTTTTGAAGGAGTCCCCTGTCAAAAATTTGGCAGCAGACTCTTGCTGCAAGTGAGAGTTTCGGAGACACCAAGCAATCTGACAGACTATTAGACTGTATAATGGAGTCAGAAATATAATCTGAAGTAAGGAGTAGCTGTTGGCAGAGGTGGTATGCACACAATTTGGATATGACGTGTGAGAACTAAAGAGAAGACCAAGGTTTCTGGGCATGTAATAGTGGCGTTATTAGGGCACCCATCCAGAGGGAGGGGAATAAACATAGGGAGGGAAACAGGATTCAGATTTGAAAGAGGAAGGTGAAACAGAAGAATGTATAAAAGGAGATAGCAAGAAGTACTTGAAATATGTAGTTATGCTTCATTTTTCACCCAAAGAAAGGGGATACTTCCATTCCTTCTGGGAAGTGCTTGTTGTCACAGAGACCTGTTTGGGAGGCCCTGTCAAAGCTAATAGGGTATTTGCCGAACTGGAAGGGGTTGCAAGGGACTAAAGTTACATTAGTCTTAATTAGGCCCTCAAATGGCCTGACTTGTAATGCCCTGGACATGTAGAAAGCTCATGGATATTAAGGCAACCACACAAGCTCAATGCCTGACACTTCTTGGGGCCTTTAACTTCATCAAGGAAGGAAATTTCACAGGAAGCCGTGAGTATCCAGCTGCTCAGTTTGTGTTATTCCTAAATATGCATCTAAGTGTCTTTTAGGCTACCAAACTGAAGATTGTCTGAAACTGTTCCTGGTCTCTGAACACTTTCTGCTACTCTTTTGATCTCAGAGAGCAAAACCAAGCTGTATGTGGACAGCTACAGTGTGTCCTTTGCTGAAAACAAACTTCTGTGCATATCAGCTCACAAAGTCCAGCCGAAAAGGATATAGAAGAGACTATTCTCATGCTGCGATACATGTGATTAAACAGTTCTGTTCCATTTAAAGACCTTTCACAGAATGCAAGGCTGTTCCTAGTTTTAACCTTTAAAATGCAGCAAGGACTTTGAGAGCTACTTTGTCATTTCTCAGTGTAACCCCCACCTCCCACATACAGCAGAGATGATTTTAACCTGCAAAGTATCAGGGAAGCAGCCATATATGGGTATGCACATCCTATGGACCCATGCAAAAGGTGCATCTCCCTTGGAAAGATTTTTTCACCTGTATTCCTCTTGGCATCACACTAACACCTCATGCTGAGAAGTGGTGTTATCTATAACAGCCTAACTCATTTCCAGAGTTTCCCCTTCCCCCTTCCATTTAACATTGGCAAGCTAACTACCAAAAGCAAAGCAAGCAACAGATTTTTCTGTGTCTCACAGAGTGGTAATTAAAGTTGCTCAAAAAAAAAAAAAAAAAAAAAATTAAAAAGGAAACGTGAAGTTCTTCCTGGGCGTGCTGTTCTCTGCATGATCCAAGCAAGCATCAGCTGCTTTCATAGTCACAAGCTTTGCAGACAAGGCTGTCTGGGATCCATCTATCTTGCCTTAACATGTCAGAGCAGTGGGATATTGTTCAGCCTTCTATTCCAGAGATTTCTTGTTCCTAATTCACACTGAAACAATAAGGTGGGACTAAAATCACTGATGCCTTTAACTCTCACTTCATTTTTTATAATGCTTTGTTTGCTGCTGCTAAGGTATGCTTGTATTAAGCTTATTTCTCATGAAAATCATTTTAACATTCCCTCACTAATAGCCTTTCATGGGACCTACTAGCCTCTGACATAATCTAGGGATGAGATTATTTGTAGACATAGGTACAAGGCTCACTGTCAAGAAAAGCCTTGATATACACTGTAGTGCCCTTAATCTAGTAATTGGGTTCTGTAAGCTATGGATTTACATATGAGCTGGTTTGCCCCGTTGCTAGGATGTACTAGGATTACGGTATTGCCACCAGTGCACACTGCCAGGTGACACTGACTGACCTGCCCATACAGTCCCTCTTCACAAGAATCCCAAGTGGTGCAAAGAAATCTGCTGGGAGTCTGGAGGGTGCTCAGCTGGCTGAAGATGCTTTCTTGTTTTGGAAATATAGATGCTAGGGGCTCGTCCACTCTTCTATTTGGAGTCGCTACTCTGAAATGGCTTCCTTTTTCTCGTCACTGGTTGATTTTGTCAGGTATTAAGAAAGAGGTGCAATAATGAATGTACTTTTCTCAGGCAACTCTCTCACAGTACTCTGCTGTGGATCTTTTCTTCGATGGAAGATCAATCTCCTATGCCAATGCTAGAAACCAAAGCTGAATATTAGTAATAACCTGAATGGTGAGGATGCATCAAATCATTGAAGTGTTGCATGCATGCAGAGGCACAGCTACATGTAGGAAGTCTGGCAGAATTCGTCGTCTGCAGAAAAGGGAAAGAGGCAGTTGCATTTTCAAGGCAAAATATAGCTGAGGGAGTGAGGTGCTACCCCTGCTGTAAGGTGCAGCAGCATAGGGACTGCTTCACATACAATTCAGCCGTGCTCAGTAAAGGCAGTCACCACGCAGACCTCTGACTTTACTGAGCCTGTGCTCATGAGTCAGCTCCATTACGGCAGGAGCAGTTTCTTCACTGCACAGGTCTGAGGTCCCTGGTTTTATGATGGTGGTATCATACTAAAGTGCTACCATAATACCTAGAATAAATAATAGAGATAAGGCCCAAAAAGATATTCTCTTCTCTAACTTTTCTGGATGCCAGGGTCTAAATTACTGTGTTCTTTTTATTGTCTGAGTTTGATATGGCCATATCCTTTTTAAGTGATGAAATCACACTCATGCCATCTTAGAAATGACTTAGAGAAGGTTTCTTTCCATCTTCTACTTGGCTGACACCCTAGTTTTTGTAATTCTAACTGCATAGTCTCAGAGAGGGCCATAAATATCTCCAAAGCTGAACTAAAATTAGTTTTCATCTGTAGTGTTGTCCAATACCAAATTGGGACTCTCTGAAATGGTAAGCAAGTGCTATGAGCCATTTGCCACAAAGCTCCAATTTCAATCTTTGAGGAAATATCATGGCATACTGGACTTTTTCACTTATATCATACTGACTGCTATTACTACTGCACACTGGGTCAGTGTTATTTCTGAGAGGAAATGCCCTATTTGGTGGGAAGGAAGGAGGAGATCACTCTGTTGACTCAACTTTCTTAGAGAGGCCAAATGACATAGTGCAGGTGAGGTGAACTGAGATGCATGAAAATTTAATCCAGCCAGTGATTTTCACGTTATTGTGTAACTCCAAAATTTTCCCCATGGCTCAAAATCTACCTGTGCAGGCAGAGGTGCTTAAAGATGGATTCCAAAGTTGCAAGTGATGGTTGACTCTCCACTTCAGAACATTTTAAAATATTATACCTACATAAGATGCTGTATAATATATGGCTATGTGTTATATGAAAGGAAGCACCACTAGAGGAAATCATATATAAACTAATACTTATAAAAATTCATAAAACGGGTTAGGTGAGATTTGAACCATCTGAACAGCTGGATTTCATCCTTTCAGCCTACTGAAATCTCTAGATACGCAGATTTCAGCTGGTTCATCTGTCTTATTTTAGAGAACTGAATGTTGCTGCTGCAGCTTCAAACCACCGGAAGATATAACTGAATTATTCATTGCAAATATTATAGAACATGCAAATGCATTCCTCTTCTTGTTTCTTTTTTTCATTTTCAGACACATCTCTATCCAATTTGTAAGTGTACTCAATATTAACACATATTATGCAAACAAAGGGCACTCTGCAAATGTCTGTTCGTGGAATATGCTAAGTCTAGAAAGTCACAGGAGATTGTTTCCAGGCCCAAATTTCAAGCCCTTGACCACATGCCAAAGATAAAATGATTAAAATGACAATACTGGGAAAAGTTTCTTCTGTCATCCAGAAGCCTTTGGTCAATGGAATGATTTTTTTTTTTTTCCCAAGAAAATGTTTTGATTGAAAGTATTGTGAATATTAGGGGACTACTCAAATCCTGGAAGAATATATAAACTAGAGTAAATCCATCCATTCATCTGCAAAATGCCAGTAAGTGAAAAATCTATGCTAAGGATCCAGAGCCATCAGAAAACATGAGGCCACAGGACTTCTGCATTTAAAAAAAAAGGAAGGAGACTTACTTTTTACAGCATCACTCTGCCATTCTCTACATATTGTGGTCTGTAATTAATGCTATAGATTTGACTCCATTTTGCCATCAAGATCCTTTTCATGTGAGGGAGCAGTGGTTGGGAGAATCTCCCAGTTGCCAGCTTTCATTATGTTGCATGAATTTCATGATGTCTGACAGTTTTCAAAAAGCCCAAGCTCTGGAAGACTGAAAAATCTCCTGAGAACCTCAGCTTTCAATTACAAGGAGAAAAAGGAATATTTTACTCCTCATGATTGAGGAGACAAGAATAAAAGTACCTTTTCTGTTCCCACAATATGCTGAAGGCTCATTAACCCAAAGGCAAAATAAAATGACTCCCAAAGCACACTATGTTTGGAAAACAATCTGTTATTTTTTTCTGAGGAGGAAGGAGGGAAAGGCAGAGAGGGGTCTTATAATTTTTAAAAACTGGTAAGAGTCATAGTGGAAATCAGGCCATTACCCTTAACTGCCATTAGAGAGAAAAAAGGGCTCTTTCTTGTCACAAGTCACAGGGTTTTAAAATAGGTACATGGTAAAGAACAGAGCCTTTTAAAAAAATCATCATATCACAGGGACAATAGCAAATTAATCAGTCAGACAGTGTACAAATAATGGAGAGAGATTGTCTGGAATTGCCTTTATACAAATTAACAAAATATCCCATTTTATTTACAATTCAGTTGCCTTGCCTGTTAAATCGAAAATGCACAAAGCTAGCACATCAGATGATCTCATGAAAGACAGTTCTCCAAGACCGTCATAGGTTGCTTTGCATAGTAATAGTAGTGTATGTGAACAAACAGGCATCAGCTACGTTTCCTTATTTCCTCACATCCCTTTTAGTATCAGCCCTGTGGAACTATTGCACTAAACACCTTATTTTGTGCTCATTATATTTTATATGATGCTTAGATTACTACACATTAATAAAATTATTTTGTTCAGTGCCTGTATGTATGTGTATGATTACAATACAAGATAGGAACTGTTCATTTCTACACTGTTTCTAGGGAAGTAAAGGGTTACTAAGGGAAGTGGTGTTTTATCACACATTCAGCATTGCACAAAAATAGTCTACAAGACCAAAATGCTTGCATTAAAGTCTCGACATTTCTTTAATTAACTTTAGTACCACAATGACCTATTTTGGATATTGTTAGCATATGCTTTCTGTACAATATACACTTAGTTAATGATATCTTGGGAGGTGCCTGAAAATCATTTCTTTAAATATTGAGAAAAGAACAATTTGGTTCAGTACTTGAGGGCAGAGCTACTTACTCTCTGAGCAGCCTTGACGGAGCTGCTGTGTTTCTGGTGGGGGCGGGGAGGCAGCACACAGACACGGCAAAGCCTTAGTCTCGCAGGGCTGGGATAATGTGACTGCACAGCATGTGAGATCAAAAACCATATGCGCCTTTCTGTTTCAGATGACCCTTCTTCATAGCCAGGTTTTGGGGGCTGTATTTTTTTTTTTTAGTGGATTTGTTGCTGGTGCAAGTTTCTAGACTGACAGCCTGATATCGGTCTCTTTTATTAGCCACCGTGAACAACCAGTGTAGACACAGCCCAGAATATTACAATCGATCCACCCAAGCCTTCAGTGTTCACACAATTGCATTGGTAGGGTTACTGCCCTACCTCCTGGAAACAGAGCTGAGCCTCATCACCTCTTCGCACGTGCCTTTGGCCACCAGACACATAGCTGATGGTTATACCTGCTGGTCAGCATTGTCTTCTGGTCAATTTGGACTTGTGATCCACTAGCCAAAGGCCTCGTATCTTATTACCATTTTATTGAACCATATTGGCTTTCAGCACATACTTTCTTCGATTTATACTGAGCTAGGTACATCTATCACTTTACCTCTTTTAAAAATACATTGTTTTGGTTTTCTTTGTGTAGATGAATTCACTGCAACCAGACACTTGCCTCTGCTCATTTGTGCACGTACTGTTCAGACTGCACACTTCTGAATTTAGTCATGTTACATCCTGTGTTACCTGATTAAGATCAGTAGCTGGGAGCTGATCATTTAATTGACTTTTCAGAAACTCAGCTAAGCGTTTCCTGTGCCTTTTCCTTTATACATGGGGAATAAAATGAAAGCTTATAAAGCATGTACCAGCACCACAAAAGGTTCACTTTACTCCTTAATTCACCAACTTAAATTACTGTGAGGTCCTTATGCCACCAGGACTTCCCAAATCTTTGTACGAATTGCATGAAAATGGTACAGGCATGAATCCTGGATTTTTGCCAAACAGCTCATTCTGCAGCTTTCAATTGCCATGGGACCCAGCGGGCTTCACCCAGGAACACACAGCACCCTTGGCTAGCTCCTTCTCCAACACCACGGATGTCCACCAAGTGTCTAAGCAGCAAGCCAGGCTCTCTGCTTCCTGGTGTAAGCTCAAGGACAGAATTTGTTGCTATGATCCTTGCAAAAGTGAGAGGTGATAGGATGAAGCCCCAAATCTACATGACCTTCCCAAGCTGAAGGTCAGTAACCTCAGAAGAAAACCCAGACTTGCCCAGAGACACGAATTTTGCTTTATAGCAAGTGGTTCAAATTAATACAGGCTCAAGATCTAAAGACACAGTTAAGGTGCTGAAGAAACACGCTCACGATCTCCCACAAGGCCTCTCTGAAAGCATTTTTTCCAGAATGCTAATTAGTCACTTCAACATTTTAAGAAAATGGGTGAGATCATGACTACTAAAGTCAATTCCTAGTGACCTCCTCAGTTCCCAAATGTCACCCATTGTCATTTAAGAGATAAGGAAAAATAAGCAAGGAAGCGTCCCAGGCCTGCATTAACTGTCAGAAACCAGCAACATGCGGTGTTGCTATTTATATATATAATTAATTTAGTCATTATCTTAATTTTACAAGTTACCAGTAATTTTTTTGTGCCAAATATTTAATTTTGAATTTGGAAATAAATTATAGCTTTTTATGCTTTGTTACCAATTCTTAGGTTCGTTCAGTGGTTAAGATATTTTACAACAGTATCCAAAACATGAGTAACATTTTAGTAGTTATTTTTATTTGCATGGGACACCATCCACTAATTACCTTTAAAATACTACAAAGCACATGTTCAACAATGGACTCAATATTTAAGCCACCTCTTATTATAATTAAGGCCTGGTCTATTAATATATTATTTAAAGGAACTATAGATTTACACAGCAGAGGTTCAGTCTGTGTGACAGTACAGGAGAGTTCTTACTAAGAGCTATGCTATGGGTGTGGCAAAGAAAACAAACTTAGCCAGATGCTTCTCTTTATCAATTTCTACATTAAATTTCAAAGAATAAATATTTAAAGTTAAATATATACTCACATGGCAACAAATTATAAGCAATGCAATTTTTACTGAAATGGTCTAAAAACTAAAACTAAAAAGCTTCGAGGTATGCAAATATGTATTACACTATTGGTCAGAGCACGTATCAAAAAACTGATAATGGCGACTGAGGTCCGAATCATCTCCAAAGGTTTTCTAGTATCCCATGTCTCAGTACCAGCACTTAGGCTTCACATCCTTTGATACAGTTCTCCAAACAGAGGACATAAATACCATCCAGGTTTTAAAACATTTTATTTGCATATTAAAAAAATTGTGCATTCCAATAATTAAAATCATTTGAACAAAAAAAAATGGCACTCGATTAACTGCATTTTACAGCTCGCAGGACCTTGGTACAGCTTTGCATTTATTCGTGTGTTACTATAGTTTACTGTAGTCCCACCCAAGTTCTTCTTTCATCAACATGCAAGGTCTTTCATGCCACCAGGACCAAAGCCAGACAGGCAGAGGGAAAGGCAGCGCCTTCATTCAGTGTCAGTAGTTCTCTCTATTCTTTTGATGTGAAAGGGGCAGTACAGTCATTTTAAACTTTATCCAACCTCTTTGCATCTTACAAAGTTAAACAGCTAAAAGAAGTAAAATAAGAAGGCAATGCTTGTGGAATGTACAGTGCATAATTTGGAAGGGCAGATTTCATTACGATTCACCCGCTTGCTTCTCCTGTTCAATTGCTAAAAGGGGAGGAAAAAAGAAAAGGAGAAAAAAAATAAAGATCAAGAACCTGAAATGCATTTGCATGACAATTGCTGTAGCTTGTAAAACCAGGCATCGGCAAAATTGAAATCGGGTTTTTAAATTACAAATTGCTGCAGGCTGATTTTACAGTTTTGGGGGATGTGGCGTGGTTCTCCGCCCGCGGCCCCCTCCCTGCCCCTCTCCCCTCTTTGTCTCCGCGCTGCCTCCACGCCGCCCTTCCCCGCGCACGCCCCACACACACTCACTTTCTTTTGAAGGCAGCGGGTTTTTCTCTTGCGTCTCTGTCTTCTTCAATTTCGACTTGTCAAATTTCTCAATTTCGGCCATGTCTGGTTTGTCGGACATGTTGGCAGGTGGCTCTGCGCACACAAGGGAAAAGCCCGTTACCCCCGGCGAGGGCTCCCGGCCCCCCCGGCGGGGCCGCGCCCGCCGCTCCCAGCGCGGCCCGGGGCACCGCCGCCGCCGGGGCTCCGCCTCGGCAGCCGGAGACTCGGCGCACGCCGAAAATAAACTGCTTAATCCCCGCACGGCATTTAAGGAAGGGGGGGGCGGAGGAAAGAAAAAAAAAGTGCAAGTTTAATCCAGCATCAGAGCCGCCGCTGCTCGCCTCCAGCCGTCGCCGGCGGCAACTCCCAGTATTTGCACGCTGCTTTGCGCGGTACAATAGGAGCCAGGCGCCTGGTGTTGACCTGGCTTTTAGCTCGTCGCGAAAAAATAAAAATAAAATATAAAAAGTAAGAAATGCAAAAAAACAAAACGCCCGGACCACAACAAAGCCCGCTCGCCGCTCCCGACGCGCACGCCACCGCCCTGCAGCAGCGCGGCCCCGAGACAATAGCCCCTCCGAGACAATAGCCCCCTCGAGACAATAGCCCCCCGCCCTGCCCCGCTCCCCCCGCAGCCGGGCGAGGGCAGCGCCGCCGCCGCCGGCCCCGCGGGCTCCGGCCCCGGGGGTCCCGGCGGGGGACGGGGGGGGGGGGAAAGGGGCCCTCCGCGCCCCGCGGGGGGGCGGGGGGGCGGGAGGCACCCACCGGTGTCGCCTCGCCGGTGATGCTCAGCCCCGCAGCCGCTCCGGTGCTCAGCGCTCCGCTCCGCACGCGAGTATAAAGGGCGCTCGCTGGCGGGGCGGTTTTATCCCCGTGGCTATGCAAATCGCGGTGATGTCATCCGCTAACCATTTTGCCGCTTTCCGCCTTTTTTCTTTTTTTCTTTTTTTTTTTTTTTTTTGCTTCCTTCCCCTCCCCTCTCCCGTCCAGCCCTCTCTCCACACACACACACGCACACAGACACGCTACGCTAGCCTTGCTCCTGCAGACGGCGCCGCCGGGGCGTTTCGCGTGGTCCTCAGCGGGGTAGGGGGGTGGTTCGTGGGAGCCACGGGCACGGGTGGGCGCCGCTCGCCGCCCGGGCAGCGCTCCGCGGCCGCCCCGCTCGGCTCTGCCCGGGCCGCGGTTTCGCTTCGGCTCTCGGTGCCCATCTCCCGGCCGAGTGCTGTCACCTCGCTGACGGCGTTACCCAGATTTACCCGTTGGAAACGAAAAGGCGCAACCCAGCCCTTCAGAGGCTCCCACCCCCCGGCTGCCTTTGCAACCCTGCTGCAAGGAAAGAAAGAAATCCCCCAGCGCCAGACCAGGCTCTGGCGCAGGCTCAGCAGACAATAGCCACAGCCGGCCGCTGCCCTGCCCTCCGCTCCCGGCTGCCCTGGCCGGCCGTGGGCCGCGGCGAGGCATCTGGCTGCTGTGGTCCAGGCTGGCTGGAGCAGGCGAGGCGCGGTGGGCCTCGGCCGGGCCGGGCCGCCCGCTCCCCGCGCTGCAGAGCCCGAGACGTCCTCAGCGGCTCACCGGGGGAATTCAAACAGCAGGCCTCAAACAGCAAATGAGTCTAAAAATAGTATAATCTAGCTGGACGGGCAATTGTTGGTGGGTAGGGGGGGCAGAAAGGGATGAATGGACTGGGTGACTCATTTCTGTATTTACAGTGTCGGGTAGTAAACTGAATTATCCATGCAAAATTAGCGGAGCATGTAGGGGATGTCTGTGCATGTGTGTGTGTGGGAGAATGACAACAATTCAGGCAAATCTCTGCGCCTTTGTCTAGCAGCGGCACAGCGGAGGGAGCAGGGGGCGGGGGGGGGGAGGGAAGACAGGGAGATGCAAGATGTGAGAGGGTGGGACAGGCCTTATGAAAGCCTGGATTGGGTTTGTGGAAATTAGCTTAATTTCTACTGCTCCTGGGCCATTCCTGTAAAAACCATTTAGTATATTGCTTCTTGCTCCCTGCCCTCTAGCAGTGTATCAGATGTGAGTGTGATTCTTGATGAATTAAAAGCCATGACTAAACAGTATTAACATATGCAAGGAGAATTGTAAATACATTTCAATAAATTCCCTGGGGACGCTGCGTCCTCTGTTTCATGGCTGTGCTCTCTCCCCTTGGCCAGCCATTTTTGATAAAATTTCCAGAGCCATAATTTTGCAGGAGAATATCTTGTCCCCATGGCATTTCCAGTAATACTTCCTACAATGAGCCAGGATCTCCAGTCACCCCAGAGTCTTCTTAAAGCAGTGCTTGTGGTGTGGTGTATGAAGTCTGTTTTTCTCCCTTAGTTTATGAGCAGCTCCAAAATTGAGATTAACAGAATATATTGCTGTGCTGTGATCCAGGAACCGTGTGACACTGAAGGCCAAAGGAATCACTTAGGAAACAAATGCCAAGATTCATATTGTATCATTTGGAAATATTTACAGATTTTCATAATAACAGCATTAGAGGGATTCTAGAGGGATCTTCAGCACTGGATGCCTGCTAACTTTGCTAACGTGTGAGCAAGTTCTCTAAGATGAGTTTATTACAAAGTTGACTGCTTTGACACTTTTGAGCACTGAACCTTGTGACCATGAATTGTGAAATTTCTCTAATTATCAGTTCATCAGCATGCTTGCTAATACTGTAGCCTCAGACTTCTCAGTTTTGAAAGAAGATTTTTTGACCCCTTAAGTGGTGATAAGAAATTTAATAGATATATTCTTTAGAATTTTTATTCCTGTCTGGCTCCTATTATAACTTATGCATGTGCCTAAACAAATCAGTGTTCCCTTGACCTGAGAGTGGTCCCTGCACTCCTAAATTTAAAGAGCAGTGACAGTTTGCAGGACTGGAGTCTGATTTGTCAGAAGCAGCTTGTCCATTAGCAGTACTGTCTTCTTTTGCTTCTGCTCATTTTGGGGCAGATTCATGGCTCCCTTAAATCAGCGTAACCCACGAACTTAAATGAAGCTTTGCTGATTTCTGTGAACCAGGCCCCTCTGATAAGTTTAAGCTCAACTGCAGTACTGAGAGACACAGACAAATAAAGGCTTTACACTTCTGCTTCTTCTCTGCCTTCCTATAACCCTGTTCTCATGGATTAATGGTGATCGTCACAGTTTCATCTTAACTAGAAAAATCATATGCACTTTATTACATATATTGTCCCATGGAAACAAATGAGGGTTTTGCATTTCAGTGGCAGGACACAAACTAATTTCTGTAAAAATAAATCCTTTTTATGGCATTTTTATTACATATCCATCTCCTTTTATGTTTGCTTCTTTTTGTTGCTATTTGGAGAATGTTTGTACAAGACTGCCCCGTGTCAAAAGACTTTGGGGGATAACAAACTCCAAAGTGCTCTTGGATGTTGCAAAGCTGACATCTTCAGTAAACTTCCTGGGCCACAATTATGTAAAGGATAGCAGGCTTAGGAATTCTTATTTTGGATACTGATGAGCTTTTATGGCTTTTATTGCTTTGTTGTTTTTTTTGTCAGCAGTCCCTTATCATGATTATTAAAAAAAATTTCAGACTATACGTATTCAGTGATGTAGTACCCCTCTAGACATGCCTTCTCTTAGCCATTTGCATGTTAAAGGAGTGCACTTTTCAGCACATTGCTGATCTCATTTGCTAGAAGGAAATTGGACTCTTGCAGTGTAGTTTGCAACTACAGCAAGGGCATGAACTATATCAAGGCTGCAAGTTCATTCTTGCATTCTAGGAAATTTGCATGGTAGGAAACGTAGTAAGTGGTAAACCGTAGTTCTTATGTCTCATTTTGCATGTACGTGTTTGAAGCCCTGTAAAAAAGATCAATGCCCCTTTTCCAGGTAAGTATATACGGTCCCCATTTGTGAAACTGGGAGGCTGAGGTGATAGAAGACTTGCCCAAAGCTATGCAATAAAGACTTAGTCAGATATCCACTGGTATCAATAAAAGTGTCTATATCTAAAATTGACTTCAATGGGCTTTGGCTTGAGCGGCGCTGAATATTTTAAAACATGAGTAGGAGCACAAACTTTCTAACATTGTGCTAATTTTGCCTTGCTGTGACTGCATTTATTAAACAAAACTGAAAAATAATTATATTACAAATGGAGGACACGAAATGTCTATGTGATAAAGCACCAGAGATTAATTCCCATTTCAGCTTATTATTCATAATGGAAGAAGGGATTCCTGGCGCATCAGATGACTAGATAGATAAAAATAAAGTCTGCATGTAGATTTCTCTGTCATATGGAAAACAAATTAAAGGAAGAAGAGCCAAGAGATTGTTTTACAGATTTCAATTTCACATGTGAAATCTTACTGTCACACGCTTGAGTCTCTGAGAGAGACTGCTTTTCTCTAGCTCAGCATACTGTTAGAGGAAACATGAGCTGGGAGCGTAAATGAGGAGACAATCACATTTTGTAGCTTCTTCATGCACTACCTAGCTGCCAACAGTGCAAGAATGTTTCTTGGGCACCAGCATTTTGGTGTTTGGTTGTTTGTTAGGGTGCACTGTTTGTTTTGTATTACATTCCACCAGACACTGTCTATAAGAAGAAAAAAGCAATTCATGGAGCAATGTGTTTTAAGGGAGAATCTCCTCCCCTCCCAGCTTAATTTCAGAAAAGCGACTGCAAAATGCCTGTTTTATCTAGACAGATACTGATGCTAATTGGCTTTACAAGTAATGGCATTTCCTTTTTTACTGTGCTTGACAAAGGCAATTTTGCAACAGGTCATGACTTCAAGCAGGTAGTACTTGTGGGAGAGGGGAGGCTGGTTTGGGGAGCTCAGATTGGAAGCTAAATACCCTAGAGTAGCAGATGCTCCTCTCCCACACCAATCTGTCTGGCTCTGGTTTTCCTGCCTCCCCTTAACCCACGAACAAGAAGAGTGTTGAGCCTTTCTTTTAGTGCGTGCAAAAGTAATTGCAAAGCAACAGTTTGGAAGACAGGCTATTTGATCATCTGAGTGGAAGGCTGCCTGCATACAGTCAATAACAAAATGCACAAGAGGAGCAGGCCTTTGGCTCTGGCTTCCAGCTTTTGATGGACACTGAGAACTTACGCTGTCATGTTCTGAAATTTTTAATACATAGAGATGAAGCAAGAAAAGTATTTTGCAGCCTTCAGATAGATTTCCGTAAATATGCAGGAAACCCCTGAGCCTTTAATTATTTGCCTGATGTGTTTTGCACAGGGAATATTTTACAAAGGTGGCTGGACTAAAAGTGTCTAAACCACTCTTTTTGGCTGGAGTTCTTTGCTGTCAGATGTACATGCAAACACTAAGTTTAAAAGCCATCTCTAGAAAAAGTTACTGATTGATTTACAAAGTATTTGAGAGAACTGAGAACAATACCCTGGCACATCTCTTGTCTGAAGAAGGCATTTCTGTGCCAAAGTTCAACAAGTATTTGTCACCACTTCCTGGATTTAGCAGCATTTTTTCCCCCTGCAGTTTACATAAGTAAAAGTAGTAATTTTGAAAGTGCATAAGTAATAGCATCAGCCTAATGCATCACAAAAGCATCACCACCCTGGTTCTCCTACTGCAACTCAGCCTTATCCAGCAATCCCTTGATTCTCCATGTTAGACTTCTCCTAAGTAAAATGGCTAATTATATGGCGCATGCTTCAGTGAGTACAAGAGAAATCTCAGATTAGATAGACAGATAAACAGAGAGTACAAAGAGAAATCTCAGGCAAATGGGGAGACTGGATTTTTATGTTACTATTGAATTTGAGTTTCTTTCAATGCAAAGGTAAAGCTAGATATACATTCAAAATACTGTGGTCTCTTTATTCAACATACAAACAAATCCATATATAAGAAAGACAAGAAGGCTATTCTTATCACAATTCCATTGAAAAAAGGATGACCAAAATAAACACAGTGAAGGAAACAATGGCTAACGGCATTAAACTGCCCAGGCTATCTTGCAGGCTAAACCCTGTGGGGACTGTCATCTTACTTGCTCCTAACAGATAGCACAGAGATGGGGAAATATTACTCAGCGAATTCTCCAAAGTGCCCTGCATGCTGTGCCCAGTACTGCATACAGTACTCATGGATTAGTTGCAGAATAACAAAACGTACCTGATACTGTGAATTATGTTGAGCCAATAGTGGGGTTCCTGCCCCCAAAAGCTGACATCCTAAAAGCGTAATTTTCATAAGCCACTACGCATGCTCTACACCAGGATTAATTTCTTTAGTTTGGAAAATAGCATTGCCCTTGAGAACACACCTATGCTGGGCACTCTTTCATATATAGCTATCTCTGAGCTAACTTTAAACTTGTGGCAACTTGGAGCTCACCCTGGATTTACTGCCTTGTGTTGATTTTCTTGGGTGGATTTTGCCACCCATGCTGGCTGCTGCTAGCTGTATCCAAGGAAGTTACTTTAAAACTATCCTAAGCATACTCAGCCATCAGCTCCCTTGTGTTTCTGGCTTCTCAAACACAAACGACTACTACAAACTTTTCTCTTCTCTCTTATAAGATCCTAAGAAAATAAGACTTTTCAAAGTTTAGGTGTGGGTATAGCTATCTGTCTCTCTGTCTTTCTGTCTATCTGTGTGTCTTTGTGTCTATCTATCTCTGTATCTATATATCCTCCACTATTCCGTACTTAGATTAATTTATTTCTAGCAAGAAAAATTAGACACTAAGCTTGTTGCACAACCAGATTCAGAAATAACAGTGAGGTCTACTCAAAACCTGACTCATCTCTCTGTCATTTGAGCTTTCACCAGTCGAATGGAGCTGTTGAGGTAAAACACATCTGGTCATTTAAACTTCATTGAGGTAATGCTTTTTTGCACAGTAACAGTTTGTAAAAAGCAAGGGAGAAGAAGCATTGCCACTGACACAGCCATGAATTTTAGTTGTCTCTGGCAGAAGCAGCCTGGATTTGGAGATTGGTGGGTTTCCTTCTTGAGAGTGAAAGGCACAGCTATCACAGTGTGAAGGCTTCATCATCCCACCAACATGTGTGACAGAAAAGTTAGTCCTGGCATCTGTACAGCTCTTGAAACTCTCAGAGCTCTTGCTCTCACATTTCCCTTTCAGGGCAGAGGGAAGTTACAATATCTGAGCGCAAACACAGATGGGTACAGGGAGGGACATTGGCTGAAGCAAAGTCACGTGCTCTTGGCTGTGTGTTAAAAAGGCCCCGTGCTTGCTCGGCACTTAGGATTGTCCCAGGCTTGTTTGTCTCTCCTTGATGGTTATTACTATTTGGGCTATTAAGGCAGGCTGGCAGGCATGGGGTTTTGGAGAGCACTACTTTGTCAAGTGCTCAGGAGTTTTCAGCTTATTCCACACAGTATGGAACAGTGCTGGAGGCTGAAGATTGATGAAGCTGGTGACTTTTATGTTTGAAGTGTCAGGCTTAGAGAAATGCACCCAAGGACACTGTCACTGGCAGGAAAAAAAAGTAGTGGCAGAGAAAATTGGAGCTGAGTTCATTTTTCCTTATAGGAAGAGGAGCTCTCAGAGCAACTTACAGTTTCTGGATGTAGCAGGGTGTGTTGTGCCTGCTCGCTGAAGTGCCGCCTTGTCCGTCCTCTGTCAGTCATTATCACTAGGTGCAGGTTTGTTTGTATCTGACAGAAACAAAAGCATGTTGGCATGCTGGTGGGAAGATATGGCACACATGCACAGGAAAAACAGCAATAATAGCAACATCCCAATATTAATACATATTGACGTAATGGGGTTACTGCCAAAACATGTTACAGGAAGGCAGAAGGCTTGTATCTGTACAGAGGTACACAGCTACTTTGCACCTCAGTGCAAACTATCACATAGTAGCGGAAAGAACAAAAATACGTAGGCTTCACTTTTTCAGCCAATGTCTTTTTTTGCTACTGATATCAGTGAGAATGGGGTGGAACCCAAATTTCATTTAGTTCAGTTATCAAATGTGCCTTAAACAGAATGCATGTGAAACCAGAAATCATATCAAACTTCCCAAATGAAACATGTCTTAACTTAAATGTATAATCTCTTTATCTTCTACTGATTAGTGTCCTATACATGTAATCTGAGCTTTTCTTCACAGCTGCAGTTTTGATAAAATCAGAATTATGGGATGAGAAAGATTAGTAACTCTATAGAATGAGTTAGATGTGAAAGTTCAATACTTCTCCCACTAAATCTGTCTAGGAAGAGCCTATGCTATTCAAGCAGAGTTTTGTCCACTGGTAATGAACTGCTGCCACCACTGGGCTGCGATTTGTATTGACGCACATTTTTAATACTGGGATCCTTGTAATAACAGCCTAAATATTCAAGACTTCAGGTCTAAAATGAAGCCATGCCTCCATAAGATAGTTGCAGAGAGCCATGTACCAGGTCAAAAATGTCATGGCTGTCTCTGCAATGCACACTGAACGTATAAGAAATTACTCTGCTGGTTTAGACATACTCACAGCGCACAGTACTGTGCCCTGAAATAGGACACATGACTCACAGCGCCTTGGTGTCACCAGTGCCCCACTCACTACTAAGTTCACCAGAGAACCAGAAACTAAATCCCTTGAGAATCCCTTAGTATATGCTTACACACAGTAGGAAACCTGACTCCTCAAAAATGTGATTATCTCCACCATTTTCTCTGAAAATATAGCCAGAGACTGAGGTGATGATAATCCATATATATACATGCACGCACACACACACACACAAATGTAATATAATATTATATTAGCTCCAGGGATTTGGTTATGTTTCACAGCCTGAAGGAGATTCAGACCAACAGCTTTTGTCTTGCTGGAGAATATCCTACCTATGCAGTAAGGGTTGATGTAGTATGTCCAGTTTACACAGCACTAAAATGAATACAAAGGGGAAGGGCAATGAAGAATCATACCTGTTTGGAAGGATTACTGATTCAGACAGAATTATTTAAGAGGACAAAAACAGGCTCTTTAGCCCAAATGAATTTCCTGGAAAGACTCATCAGCCTATAGTATGCCATCCCTTCTAAGCACTGATGGGTACAGTATGTGCTGCCAGGTGCATGACAAAGCAGCAGCCTTGCATCTGCTTAACCTTCCCATTCATGTCCCAGGAGCATCCACCCTGCCACAAAGTTTCCCCCCTTTGGACAAGTGTGTACTATACATATAGTAGCAGGGTTCCTTTGAATCTACTGTTATTAATTTTGCCAGAATCCAGCTGAGATACATTTAGAAAACAAAACAGCACCTGTATGTGACCTCCTGCTCTTTGGGTTTTTTGAAAGAGGGCAAAGATGGTTTCTCTCAATCAGAAGATCACTAGCCATGACAAGCTGCTCTCAAAGCAATTTTCGTTTTCCCTAATTTTTTAGGTAGAAACTGCAGTCTGTTATTTCCTTGAAGGAAACTTTTTTTTGGATCAAATCAATGCAACTTCCAATTCTTTTTAATGAGTAGATTCACAGGAACCAGCAGTTTATTGGAGCCACGTTTCTATCGAAAGCTATATTAAAAGATGAAACTGAACTGAAGCATATAACACACAACTGGTTCATGCACAAATTTAATATCCACATTCAGTTTTCTACTGCAGATGCTTTTTGCTACAAAGTTGAAATATCTCAAATTTACTTCAATTTTTTCTAGGCAATAAGGGTCACTGCAGATGTGGGATGATTTTCTCGCTGAGAGACAAAAAGCTTCGTGTTGGTCCCAAGAGAATCCCTCTTGTTGATGCTTGGGCAAAGTCCTAGCAAGAACTTCGTTCGTCATTTATTGGTGAGAAAAACGGCTGCCCACATTCCTGCATTGATTCTAAACCCATCATTCTGTTCTCCGTTTGCAGCTCCAGCACACTGCCATAAAGAGGGCTCTGAGCACTGAGGGAATCCAGCTAATGAATAGATAGTATGCTCCTTTTTAAAAATTCCCTAATATGAGGAAACTAAAATTATATACCATTTCAAAATATTATATTATATTATATTATATTATATTATATTATATATATTATATACCATATTTCAGAAGTATAAGAACTTTATTAATACTATCAGGTGGATATTCTGCTAGCTGTCTGAATAAATCCATAGAAAACTTTAATCAGAAACAAAAGATTTTGGCAGTGTTTGGTCAAATGTCTTTTTTCAGCCCATACTATTGGGCACAATTACTTCAGCATCCCCTAACCATCTACCATATACAGACTTCCAACTCCATAGTTAAGTGCTTCATAAGTAATTTTCTTTACATTTCCTGACTTTGCTGACAGGTGCTGTTTATACAATATTTGGAAAATAAGATAATTTATTTAGAAGGTGAAATAAATATTTTGAGGACTAACTTTGTCCATTTTTTAAATAAAAAGCAAAACCAGAGATGAAACCCTACCACGTATGGATTTTTTCTTCTTCATGGGAGAAAGGAAAGCAAGGAGTGTGAAGGGAATCAGTCAAGAGGAATGATGAGGCTTTTCAGTTTTATATTCTTAGCAAGAATCAGGGACCCAGTGGTGGGGAAGCTACAGTAACTGAGAGGGGCGTTCACTTGGTAGTGGTTACAGTAAAAATGTTTGTCAAACTAACCAGACATTGGAGAGAAAGTTGCAGACCTGAACACAAGCACACATTAGGTGCAGGACAGTAGTCCTCACTATCTCAGCTACTCTGCAGGTGGGAAGCCGCTCCAAAATGTACATTCCTCCAGAAGAAGAATATTTATATGCATCGGTATTAATAAGTGGGTTTTAATTTTCTTTTCTTCTGTGAACACCTAGAAGTTTTACAGGGGAAAACAAAGCCCCTGTTTAGTTAATTTAAGTTTACTGACTAAAAATTATTTCTTATAATTTTTCACAAACCTCTTCAGAGTTGTCCTCAGCCCTCAGTGATCCATGGCTTGCAGGCTGACAACCACTGAGCTGGAGTACTGAAAATGTACCACAGTTGAAAAGCAAACTATTATGACAAAGTGATAGTAAGTCACCCCAAAAGCTGTGAAGAAGCAGAGCTGTTAGAAACATACACTGTCTCATCACAGTCAACTGCTGCGTAAGTGGGCTGGTGGATAGATAGTGTTCCATGATTTTTTTTAACTGAGGGTGTGTAAGAGTTCACTAGCTGAATTATAATTAGAGTTTTAAAATATGCTCATAAGATATACTATGATGAGTTAGTATTGCCTCTGGAAAATATTAACATCCTAACATTAGAATAAAAGAGTTAGTAGAGTAGAGGATAAAAGAGAATCAGTAACTACCTTATGTTTAAAAAAGCCTGTGGGAAAAATCTCTAATGGGGACTCAGAACTGAGATAGTGAGAAAAAAATACTACCAGAGATCAGAAACAGCAGGAAAAACAAGGTGGAGATGAATATTCAGGTTCGAGTATAATTAGTGATCAACATGGGAAGATTGCAAGGATCAATACAAAGACCACTATTGCCATTTACGTCCATTATTGATGTGGAAGCCCCACTATCCTTTGGAAAGAAGCATTAAGTTTTATATTCCTTCAAGAGGAAGATTAACGCAACTGTACATTACCTTTGTAACCTTTTTTGTGAGTCCTGCCAAGCTCTTCTCTTCAATATCTTGTGGCAACATCTCCCAAAGCTCATTTTTAGTTGCATAAAGAAAATCATTTTACCAACTGCAAATGTGCTGTTTCCAACTCTCACTGGAGATCCTCTTGTCCTACATGAAGATGAATGGTAAACAGATATCTCCAATTGTTCTTTCCTCTATGTGTTATTCATTTCCTTTTTTAAATCTCTGCCAGGATCCCTTTTCTTATTCTCTTTTGAGAGTAACCACTCCTGGTCCTGTCAGGTTCCCTTCAGATGGATGTTTTTTCATGACTTTCAAGACTGCTCCCCTTTCTGCATACTTGCTAGGCAGAGAAGGGAACAAAACACAGTGACCAGAATTCAGTCACACCTATGGCATCACCCAGGACTTACTTGTCTAGTCAAAGCGATAGTATTGTTATTGAACGCTGAGACCGTAATCCCAGAAGAGGACAAACTAATTATTCATTTCATGGCATGCTAATATTATCAGGATTATTTTCTCTTGTATTGTTCATAAACTCCAGCGTTTTTTTCCCTTTTCGGAGTGTGACAGAGCAGAGCTCCTGACTGAGGTGGAGAAAGGAAGCAAAAAGTCTTTTTTATTGCAGGCTATCTGCTGCAAGTCAGGCTTCAAAAACCCCACGTTGCCTTGCCTTCCCTCTCCCTCTCCCTCTCCCTCTCCCTCTCCCTTTCCCTCTGCCCTTTCTTCCCCCTCCCCCTCCCCCTCCCCCTCCCTCCCCCTCCCCTTCCCTCTCCCTCTCCCTCTCCCTCTCCCTCTCCCTCTCCCTCACTGAGGGTCATTTCAGCAACTTCGAAGATATTGAAGTAGAGGAGCAGTTCAAACTACTCCTCTCTCTTTGCACACATCTGCATTTGCTTTTTTCTTGACATAAAATTGTGCTTTCAACAGTAACAACTAATGAAGAAAAAGCATTAGGGAGAGAAGAAATAATACCATGAAATGTAGACTGGGCAAGTGCATATTTGCAGGAGATACAGTTTTTCTGAGGTAAGGCCACGTGGAGCTGCACATGAATTGTATTAATGCATTGGTGAATGTACTCCTCAAAATGAGCTATCCTATGCCATCATGAACTGCTTTGGGCAATTTTTTGGACCTCAGCAGTTTGATCAGCCCTTTTCCTTTTATATCTGGAAATAGCCACAGACAAAGAAGTCACATATGTGACTGCTTTTTATTTCAGCCATTGAGTGTATGAATCTTTTTTGTCATCCAAAGTCCCTTTTGAAATCAATGAAAGATCAGAAGAAAAGTCATCCTCCATTTAAAGTCATTTATGCTTATTAGACTGGATAGTTGCCCATCTGCACCCACCTTCCATAGTAACTCACCTTGAATTTAAAACCTTAATAGCATCCATTATTTCCTTTGTGCAGGCAAAAATATGCTACTGATAATATCTAAATCAGTATTCCATTAGCATGCACCTTTGTCCTGTAATTCGGTGCCAAAATAGGTAAATCTTTTGCCCATCCCCCAATTTCTGCCATAGTATCAAGAGGGCAGAGGGGGTCTGAAATTAGCTGAGATGGGAGGAATCAGACATAACTTTTGGCACTTCCAGTCAAAGCTGTATTTGGGAGAGAAAGCTACTGTATGTTTTCAATTAATGTGTAAAGGAAAGAAATGAAAGATAAAAGAGGTGCTGGTAATGGAGAAAGAATGAAGTATAAAGTGAGACTGCTCAGCCTGCCTCAGAGAATGCATTAATACTTTTCTGACACAAATTTTTGGCCCAAGCATTTTTTGGTGGGGGGCAAGAATTCAAGAGACACTGCAAAATGACTTGGTATGAATGGGAATTTTGAATAATTTTTCTCTCAGCAGCTTAAATAGTTTATATAAATCTGCCACTTTTCAAATGATGTATTACACCACTCTTGTACTTGCTTAATATCAATACTACTCTGAGATTTTACTTCAGCAGCATTAGATGAATGAAATCTACACCTCCATAATTCAGATGACCAACATAGGCAATGCTTCACTGACCATTTATGTACGCAGGCCTGAGAGCAGGGGAAAATCAATTCTGCCCTAATGCACCACCACACTTCTCCTGCAGTCCACCATGGGCAACCTGAGAAGCCTGCAGGGGAAGGTGCAGTCTGCTTGTGATCAGTGTTTCTATATGTTGATGCGGAGGGAATGCGGCATTTCCGGCAGGTGGTCCCATTCCCCCAGCTCTTCTGCTGGTGCTTGGGGGATGCTGAGCACCCCCGTCCCCAGCAAGCGATTCCCCCAGACGTTGGCAGAGCAGAGGAGGAGCAGGAGCTGCTGCTCAGTCTTTGCACTGTGGTCTCCAGGGATGGAGGTAGCTGCTGGTAAAAAAGGTCAATTCAGCCCCTGAGGAGATAAACCCTTCTGACTTCTCAGGAGAGCATTTGAAACTTGAAGTGCAGCCCCCCACCCCCCACCACCACGTTGGTGGGATGGAAACATTGCACAGACATGAATGTGAGAGTTGGAACAGGAAGGAGCCTGATTCTAAACCACAGGATCTCCCATTTCCCAGATGACCGCTGGAATTTTTCTCAGAAAGTCGTTGGTCTCATTGCCTACCACCACCTCATTTAGTCGAAGCGCGGAGGCCCATCCACCTAAATATGGAGCATGACAGAGCATTAAGTACCTGCATTCATGGAACAGGCACTCCTGAGAAAATATGAAGGGCTAAAGCTTAGGCCCCCAAAGAAATTTTAAGCTAAAAGGGGAAACACTGTATGCCTTTCGGAACCTGTGGAATAAAGCAGTCCATGAAAATAGGTGGGCTGGCTCATTGCTTGGGATTTACGTGGACTGGATTTTGAAGATATACTTTTGATCTTTCCATTCATTGGTCCTAGTTAGTTTGTTCTGATATATGAAAGATACATTTTTTTTTCTGTCAGCCACTAACACTGCTGTTTTAACTATAAAGCATAGTAAAAATCAACTAATTAGGAGGAAAGCTACAATAAGATGCAGATGTTTTCATCTTATATTTCATAATTTCACCCTCATGTTCCCCTAATATTTTCTATGAAAGACATGTGACAGGAATATCACAGACCATTGCTAAATAAGGAAAGAAAGTGAATAGCAGATGGAGTAGAGAAGGCTGAGGCACCTTTCAGTTTTAGTCTTCCCAAAAAGTGAACTGTGCCAAGGACTTAATCACATTAATTTAGACAGATGAAGACAGGACCGAAGTTCAAGCTAAGTGAAGATCAGGTTAAACAGTGTGAGTAAGATAAACGTATTCAGGCTGACTCATTCTGATGAAATTTGATTTAAAATATTTATGGAGCAAATCAAAGTAATCTCTTATGCACAGGGGGTTCTTCAAAGAAGGTAAAGAAGACAGGAGAGGTTTCTGAAAAGCAGGAAAGGTCAAAGACAGTACCCATTTTTAAATAGTGGAATACAAAAAAATACAAAATTATAGACCTGACAGCCTAACTTCAAACCTTGGAAAAATTTCAGATACCCAGAAGATCATGTGATGATAAAAATCTGCCAACTGGGATTCAAGCCAGTCCAATTTCTTATTTTTGGATAAGCAGAAAGCAGTAGGTATAAAGTTTCCTGACAATACTAGGAGGTGTTTTGAGAGGGTTTTTTTAAAATCATCTTGGAGGACACAATGATGTGTACGCTCACCACACACGCAGATCACATCAAATGATAGGGCTCTGAAACAGTTTGTAGAAGAGGACTAGATTTGCAAATGATGATGAAGAACTGGGGAAACAGTCTGAGATAACCACAGTGAAGCTCAGTGAAGTGCTATTAGGAAGAAGAAACATGAATGTAAGCTGGGATATGACTAGATAAAAGCAGTAAAGCAGAGAGGCATAAGAAGGTAGCGGTGGACTGCAAATGGATCTGATGTTGACATTGTAATACTGGGACAAAAAGGCACAGAAAACAGTTTTAGCATGACCGCCTTATGTAAGACATGATATCCTACACCCATTCTACACCAGAAAGACTTCAGCTGCACTACTGTGTATGGCTGTAATGTGTAAAGAAAGATATACCAAAAGGGAGGGTTTCAACAGCGAGTAGGAATAATTATCACAGAAAGTATAGTCTTTGGGGGCAGGCTGAATAAACTTCATTTGTCTAGGTCAAAGAAGAGAAGGCCAGGGAGGAACGTGATGCTACTTTCCTCCTGTGTGTGTAAAGATTGTTCTGATCAGCCACTTTCCTTGCCTACCAGGGGAAAGACAGAAAAAAAACCCAACTTGCAGTACAGCAAGGGATATAGATCAGTAAATTAGATAAAGGTTAAAGATTTTCTAAGTTATTAGAGAGGTGAAAAAGATCAGCGGAGGACACAGGGGTATATATTTTTTAAAATAACAGGTTAGACAAACATCTCTGCCTGGTGTCCTCTAGACATGTTTGGTTTCAGTGGGCTGGTTAACTCATTGGTTTAGCTGATGCCTTCCAGCTCTGTGCTTTCATGAATCTGTTTTTCTACTCACTGAGCTCTCTGAGGAAGTCTGGCATCTCTCCTGCTGAAGAAGTGAGGTAAAGTTTTAAAAAAATGGAGGTGTCTTGGAAACGTTAGTCTCATTTGCAGAAATGAAGGGCAGGAATGTACATCCCCCTGAGCTGCACTGATGTTCCCTGATTGCCCGAGCTGCTTTCGCAGGGGTCACAGGAGGTGAGAGTCATCCTACCTAAAAGCTGGTATGCAGCTGTAGTCCAGGCGCTTTCTGTGATCAGTACAAAAAGATCTGTAGAGTGATTCATCCCATCCAAGGCAAGATGTTTAGGATAAAGGGAATGACTCACTTCCTGGAGTTTCCTCTCCCTGCCACCCCTCTCCCATTGGCTTAGGGGAGTACAAAGGGACTACCTGACAGTAGACACTGAACTTTTAAATTGTTAACATTAGGTGAGATGAATCCCACCTTTAGTAGCCACTCAGTCACCTACATCCAGATTCTCAAAGATATTTGGGTACTTAATTCTCCTTAAAGTAGACATTAAGCAGGTCTGAGAATTTGTCCTGGGAACCGACTGGCTGATGAGGCTACCAGATGAAACAGGTTATACAAAGATAACAAGACTCCTGCCTATTCCTGCATTTTCCAGATAGATCACTGAACATACTAGGGAGGCAGAAATCTCTGAACATGCTAGGGAGACAGCTTAGGTTATCAGCTGCTCAGGAGGAAGTACAAAACCTAGGGTGTAAACCTGGGTCACAAGCTGTGCAGTATTATTGGAGTAGAAGGGAATATAATTTGCACAGATAAATCAATGCAGCTAACACTAATCCTCCACTCCAAACATACTCTTCCTGCATAGGCCTTGGTCAAAGCCATACTGATGTTATTGGAAGTCTTTCCTGTGAAATACAGAGCCACAAATTAGAGCTTAATTGAAAAACCCTTGTATGAAAAGACTTTTATATGCCTTAGACCTGGTCCTTTACTGAAAGGATGTTCAGGAGTAGTGACTCCACAAATATTGATACTTCTACTGAAGAATTATATTCATAATTGTCCTCTTAGTGTGAAAAAAGAAGGAGGAAATGTAGACCTTTCTGCATCAACAGCCAGGCAGAGCACTGCTACCTCTTTGTGGGCTCATAGGAAGAATTTTCCATGCAGCTTTTCAGTGCAAACTCTGTTCTATCTTTTAAGACTTTTAAACTTTTCTGCAACATCTTAACTCTGAGCACAACCTAGACTTAAACTGCAGCACTCACAGGGAGTGGAATGAGATCTCGTGTTCATTTTCTGTGGCTCGTCTTCACTAAGGACAGGAAAAAAGAAAGCTTTTTCTGCTAGTTTGAAGACACATTAGAGTTTGGGCCGTAATGATATTCTACACATCCCCCTCTGCTGCCCTCCCTCCTCCAAGCCCATGAGTCTCTGTGAAAGCAGCAGCTGCAGGTACATGCTCCCTATCCTGCTCATGGCACCTGGCCACAGCTGGAGGGCTTGTATCACTTAAAGCCATCACTGAAAACCAGCAGACTGTTCAGTATCAACAGAGGATGCTTCTTATGTCTCATGTAACCAGAGTGACTTATAGGTACAAACAGCTCCCTGAGCTCGTTCATGGGGATTGATATGATTCTCCCGCTGTGATGGAGATTCAAACCACAGTATGCTGCAAGGACCACCCAGACTGAGAGGGAGACTCCACACTGTTGAGATCCAAAGACGTTTCCAAATTTCAGACCTCTTTTTGCAATGCAGGACTCTTTGCAGTTCACGCTGTTGCTCTGCTCCTCAGCTGAAGCACCAGATCCTCCTACAGGGGAATGTGAGAGGTCGCTGCTGTGATGAAACAACCGCAGGATGGTGAATAACCGCAGGAGCAGCTGTTGTTGAGCAAAATTGGCCTAAAATGCTTCAGCACAAAAAGCTGTTTACTTAGCACTAACTTGATCATATGGATAAAAGAATGGTCAGAAATCTATACAGTCTAAATAAGGATCTTGTTAACAGATGCCAGTATGACAGGAGCATTATAAATAAGACAGATGAAGCGATGGACATTTGCTTGCATGTTTTCTTCCCTAACCCATATTTTAATACTTACGACATCTCACAGGACAATATACCTTCTCCTGTGCATTTCAGGAGGGATTTTGACAGTGCAGAAAATGAGGTGTTTGAAAGAAACAGGAAATGAGTTGTTCCATTTCAAAAGAGTTGAGCCCTCTGTGCTCATAGAATACAAAGGCAAATGCTTAAACATATTCCTATATTTTCACTACCCAGCTGTAGGAAAAAATTGCTCCCTCAAGCAGACTGCCTGCTGGTTAGATCCTTGAAAGGCTCCACATCCTGATTTAAGCTACAGTTAAAATTAGCACATTTGCCACATGGTGTCATCCAGGAATTTCCTGCTGCAGAAAAGCAGATTAATATGATGGAAACCAGTGTTTAATTTTTGTAGGATAAATTTCTTATTGTGAATAGTAGAAGTAATTCCCAGGCAGGACATGGAGTGCATCATCTTACCCCAGTCTGCTCACGGTTGTTTGAATATTATGAGATGTATTGTAAGACACTGTGAGCTTTAGAATTTTTCTTTTTAAAGCATATTATTATATTCATTCTTTCTTTGTACAATTATTGCAGGATAATTTTGATTATTATAGTTATGAGTATTGCATGGATACCTACTTCTACTAAAAGCAGTTCCTTTGATGCTTATGGTCCCATGAGGAAAAAGCGAATCCTTAGTTTATTTTGAGGGTCAGGATATACTTTCTTCAGGCTATCAAAAGCCAAAATTTCAACATAATAAGGTATCACCATGCCATCCAGTTTTATGAGTGTACGAGTGTAAGTTCATGTGCATATGTGTGTGTTTTAGTGCAAAATAAAATAAATCACAGTTTATCTTTTCTTGTGGATACTTCTGATTGCCTCTATCCCCTTTCTTGTCCAGGCCTTCTCACACATTCCCAGCTGTCCCTTTTTGTTTTCAGTTGCATGCCTGCCAGATTGTCCCTCGGCCTGCAGAAAATTTCTGGTACATCTATCACTCTGCTTATACAGTCGCCAGCATAACTGTTCTCACTTGGTTCCTAGTTCTCCAACAATAATACCAGACTGGACTTGAAAGCATAAAGATGTTAGAAAATATTAGCGACAAGCACTTGAAAATATCACACACAAATACATCTATTTCTTTCCATTTCTCAACAGAAAGTCTGGATTCTTCTTATTTTCTCTGCTTGTATTACCCATTCAGAATAACGTTAGCCAACAGCATTCTGCTGAACTCCTTCTATACATTTACCACCTCTGCAAGACTTTGTCACAGTAAGGCTCTGACTGAGAGTGTCTGAGTTGCCATTCATGGCTCCTCTGTCAGTTTTGACATAGAAAATGAAAGAGAAATACAGCATGCAAAAGAGCCTTTTCCCATTTAGGGATCTCATACAGACTAAGCCAAATCATTCCTGAAAAAAAAACCCCACTTAAAGATAAGATTGGGATTTATTTTCTTTAAGCTTGTTGTCTAAAAGGTCAGTCATCTAAATCTGAGGGAGTCACCCAGGGTCTCTTTACAGCCATAAAGGGACATATGCACCTCCTAGTGTCAATGCCTCTGCGATGAAGGTAGGTGTCTGAAATAGGTCAGATGAATCCTGTATGGAAGTACCTGTTTGTCGCCACTGGCTATAACTGGAGCCCAATCTACTCAATACAGTTAGGGGACATGCACACCCCCACTTGATACACCAGGGACAAATGTAGTCCCGTTCTGTTGTGGATGGAGTGTTGCCAGAAATAAAGTGGTTGACCTTATGGTGAATCTGGCTGATGATATTCTTTGTGTCTCAATGTCTTAAGCCATAGAGTCATATATGCATTTACAAGGGGCAAAAGTACAGATCTGAAGAGAGCAGAATTATTCCCAAATTACATCATGGCAAGTTAAGTGGGTGCTGAATTCATGGCAATAGTGGAGGCGAATTATGTTTTTCTTCCATTTGCTTGACTGTATTTACTCATTCCCTTTGCTATTACTTATGCCTGAAGGATTGCTCACATGGTTTTTAGGCTGCATATTTGAACCATGCTCTTTGTTTGTAGAACAGAGGCCATTTTTTGTAGGTGATATTTCTTTTCAAAACAAAATTTTAAGTGTTTTTTCCCCCTCCAGCTAAAAAAAAGAAAAAGGAATAACCTCAATGTAACACTTCTGAGAAATCTATGACAGCAAGCTGCTAGTGTTCCAGATAAAACAGCAAAAAGAAACTCCTCAGAGGAAGTGGACATCTGTTTTAAAATGATTAGGATTGTTTTTTTTAAACAAAGAATAGGGTTTTTTTAAAGGAAATAATCCTAGTAGTAATTTAGATATTAAGCATTACCATGATTTACAAAAGAACTTGATAGTTTGCTCAAATTTAAGCATATGATTAGCTTCACTGACTATTCACATGCTAAATGTAGTACTTATGCATTTTGTTAGACATAGATATGTTGTCAAGAAAGTGTTGCTGTAATTAAATTGTTACATCAATGCATATATGAGCCTTACAGCATAATTCCTCTGATAAGCAAGATCATTATAAAGGGCATCTTATTTCAGGGAATATAATAGCTTTGTTAAATGCTGTCTTTAAAAAATAATAACTCTTGCATAGAATGGGAGAGTGACCTTTACTACATTGTTGATGATCACTACCACTATTATATTTTTAGGGAAACACTGCACTCTAGAGGTGAAAACTGTTCCCCCAATCATGAAATAGCTTGAAGAGCAATTTCTTTCAGAAAAGAAAAAATAGATTCTATATGGAGAACAATTAATACTTTTTAACCATGAGAGTGCATGGCCTGCAGCACCCTTAGAAACAAGAATAAGTCTTTTTTCTTTCATTCTCCTTTACTTATTTTCTAAAGAGTAGGCAAAAGTATTAAAGGAAATTTATAGATATTTTGTAACATTTACTGCAGTAGAGAATATGTAATTATGTAATACACATTGGTTGACTGTTCCCATAGTTTGTAGGGTTCAGTAGAAAGTACAGTGCAAAATCTAAACGATCTTTACTGTATCCTGTATGGTAGTCCCATAGATAGAATTTCCAGTTAGGAGTAGGGCCAGTAAACCTCAGAGCCAAGCCTGCAATTCTAAAGTGAACCCTTTGCCTATTTACCCTCCCTCATCACTGCCTTTCAGTCATGTCACCAGTTCCTATTCCGTATTTTCTAATTTCTGGCCGTTAGATGGCAATCTTGACCGTCATCTATCACCTGCTGTCTCTATCCAAGTACCTTGATGGCAAGCCTGCTCCTAAGCAAAGCTTTTCTCATCCCTCTGCCTTCTTCATTTATACCAGCAGTAGTTATGCTGGGAAAAAGGAATTGTTTGTGTTCAGAAAGACAGTGTTGTCTTGGTACAAGTAATGTGTACTTAAGCAAAAAAATAACAATATTGTATGTTAAGGCTGCTGGCTCCTTGTATGTTAAGGCTTCTTTCTAATTCCATCAACTCATGGGTCTCCGGCTGGTATTTTCGAGGCATACAATAGTTTTGTGATTGTGGATTTTAAGTTTCAGGTAAATCTGTTCATTCCCGAGAACAGGACTAAGGCAGATATATTATTCAAAATCTTTTCATTTCTTGTTGAGAATCTCTGTTGCCAGCCTCCTTTTTGGCAGGGACTTGAAGATGCCAGATGAAGCACCCTGAAGTATATAGCTGACTTTGTTCATACTATGACTCCTGAAAAAGTCTGTAAGTGCTGGTAGGGACTGGTGAGCATTTGTCAGCAGCATTCCCTGGTGCTCTGTACTTCTTCCTCCTTTTGGGAGCTTCTGGGTTTATACTGGTGTCAGCTATTGTTACTGGTTCTTTAGTACCAAGCAGGGCCTTTGCTTTTGAACTCTGTGGCCTTTTTTGTAGACGGTATTTACCAGTATTAAAATGCACCAGAGATCAGCTCAAACACCCTTTCCAGGAACACATCCCATCACCAGGGAGAGGAACAAACTTATGCTTTTGGTTCTTCATCAGTGACCAACTGCAGTTTTTATGAATATCAGTTGGTTATAAATGGCCTCAATTTTTCTTGCTTTGCTGGTTCAAGAACCATCAGTAAGCTGGCCACCAAAAATGAATACTTACTTAAAAGCATATACTCTATATTCAATGGTACACCCTTCAAAACTTCTCCCCCATGGGGTGATATTTGCATTTCATTTTGCCAGGAGGTCTGGCTGGTAAGGCAAGATGGGACTGGCTCAGGCCTGTCACTGATTAGGTCCCCTGTTAGATGCTGTTCTGTGCTCTTGCCAGTTTTTAAAAATCATCTTTGCACAGTGAAAGTATCCATCCACTGGCCTGGTATGTCACCTCTACCTTTCTTCCATCAAGAATCTCTAAAGTGTTTCTGTTCTCAGTGACTTGTTCTATGCAGGGAGAAATCAGGGAGCATATGATGGTCAAAGAGACTCTGCTATAAAAGCACAGTACCAACTTGTGTCACCAAGAGGCCCCTTGATGTCTGTGTTAAGCTACTGAATGTTCAAAAAATTTCTTTTGGAATTTTGGGCAGCCAAGTTTTTGCACAGTGAAACAGCAGATGCAAACTGTGGCCTTGTCATGAAGATATGCATGCAAACAGCCCTACTGGCTTATATCCTAGGTTTGACCAATCAGGACTCCTATGCAGGGAGGTAGTGTGAAGTTAGTGGCACTGTGCTGAGAACACACCATGGGTAAAACACAGCTGTCCAAGCTCAATAAAGCTTCTAGACAAGGAGCAGTAATCAATGGTTAGATGTTAGTTGTTGTTAGTTTGATCAAGAATTTGATTTCTTCATAAATCCATTTATAGATGAATGTAGAAGAATGGCACTGGGAGGAAAACAGAACAACGAGGTTGGAAACAAGTTAGGAAACAGCATCATTACGTTGGAAACCTTGGGAAAAGTGCAGAACTAGTGAAACTTTCTGCTTAACACTATGGTTAAACTAACTCAGCTAGTTCGTAAACTTGTTTCCCCTTGTCAGCATAGTTCTCCATTAAATAAATTCTGTGATGGCAAAAGTAAAAAAAAAAAAAAGCAGTGACCATAAGAACACATGGACCAACATATTTGATGTTTCCTCAAGTGCTCCTCTGGCCTCTGACTATTTTCAGTTCAAGGAATCTCCTGAATCTGACATGTTTTTGTCTGTCCAGTAAAACTAAACAAATATGTCCAAGTACTTGTCCAGCCTCCCCTTGAACTCACAAAAACTTTTGGTGTCAGCAGCTTCCTTTGGCAAGGTGTTCCACAGGTTTACTACCCGTAATGTGAAGACCTCCCCCTTTTTTTTGTTCTCCTAGTAGCCTTGTTTGATAACCTTTATTTTTGGAATTGAAAGGGGGGGTGAGAAGTCAGTCTCTCTGTTGAGCTGAGTCCTAGCCACCTTAATTGTTCCTATATAGAGGTGGTTTCCACTCACAGTCCTCCCTATTGCCTTTTCTGATCCACGTCCATTTCTAATATGACTTGTCTATTCTGAAATGGGGGAACCAGAGCAGCACGCAAGATTCAAGGTGTGGGCAAATCATGTGCTTGCAGGCAGTGTTATGATGTTCTTTGTCCTGTAACATAGGACAACTCATCAATTACACTTCTAAAAAACAATGTATGGCTGCTCATTCTCTTCCTCTGAGCTCTGAAAGGTCAGCTATGCCAACATATTTTGTGGATGTTGCTTCTGAGGGCAGAAAGAAAGTCTTCTGTAGAAACATGGTGATTGAAAGGATGAGTCCAGAAATACATAAATTAAAGATATTCACAGAACAGTTGAGTCTGATGGAAGAACAGAGTGAAATTATGAAGGGCCTGCTCAGGATGGACCGAACACATTCCTGACATTCTTGCCTCCCCCAGACCTTTTGCAGGACTGCCTGTGGATCCTGTCTGCAGAGGGATGCTGGGGGGATTTCTGCATAGGAAAAGGCTACTGGATGGGAGTTGGCAAAACAGGAACAAGTAGACATGGCTTCTTGCAAAACTATTTCCTCAGCAAGCATTTGGCCAGGTAGAAGGACTTCTGCTGTGCTGGTTCCTTATTCTCTACAATAGACCAACATAACCAGTAGGAGAGGGATTTTTTAAACCCTTCCCTGAGACTTGCTGTAGGAGGCAAACCATCCCCAAGTCCCTGCACAATGCTGCATTAATAAGGAAAGATAAGAGCAAAGAGGACAGGAAGAGGGATCCCAAAGGCAGCAGCAAGTTTTGTTGATGAAGTGCAGGGGTTTCTTTTTTTTCCTGCTTCAGCATTAGGGTTGCACTATGATTTTAGTTTGCATGTTCATTTTCTGACTTGTACCATGCCTTACATCTAAACAGACACATTTACTTCTTAGTTACAGGGAGCAGATCTCTGTGTGGTGTTTAAACTTTGTCTTGCATATACCTGGAAGTTTAATAATATCCAGTCTTTGTTAAAATGCTTTTTGTTGCTTGCTTAGTTCAGAAGAAGTGGGAAATGCAGTAAGCATCAGAAAGTATTAGCAAAGCATTAAAAACAAACAGCAGTTGACAAAAACCCATAAAAGGTGTCTCATGACCCATGTTCAGAGAGAGTTAAGTTTCAGCTAATATTTGTATTTGGCAAACAAATCAGCTCTTACCAACACAAGCCATAAAATTCATTAAGCACAATATATCCTTATCTCAGTGTCAGTTCCTCATCACAGGCATTAAAAAAAATACAAGCACAGCAGGCTAGTATAAGTACAGCACATCACATGGCATTTCTTCAGCCACAAAGCAGTTCATGTGTTTGCGTTGAGTTCAGCCAGCCTTTACATTGCCAAGCAGGACAGGAAAGTGCACCCATGTTGCATCCCTGTGCTCCTTTCACCTGGGTCTGAATTCCTTATGGAAGCTCTCCCCTGTTGCTTGTATGCTTAGATATTTACCACTGCCCCAGAGCCACTCAGTGTAAAATGCTAGCTTTACAGATGCAGTCCAAATTCACATGCTGCAATCATATGGCCACTGGTGAAAATACCAGTGGCAGGAGGCATTCAAATGATGTCAGAGTAAGTGATGTGTACAGCCTTCCAGATGCTCAGGGAAATTTGCTGATAGAGCAAGCAAATGATTTGCCTGATTTCACTTATGTCTGGCTCCAGTCACCACAGGAAAGGAGAAGCTAATAGTGAGCATCATCACCGTGTTAACTGAGAGGGAGTGAGCTTCACCAGCTTCATGATCATGGACCCATCCTATTGTTCAGTGGGAGCTGGCTGGTGTGGTACCCACAGTGGTGCTCATCTTCATGGCTCCAGAGGGTTCAGCTTCTGGATACACCCATTCCCCAAGGGGCCCCAAAGCAGGCTGGATACCCTATACTCTGAAGAAAAGAACTTTTGTTCAGGTCTGTTCCTCAGGGCAGCAATCTGAAAACAACTTTTATAGCCCCATCATAAATATCTATTACCTCTGCTCGAAAACTCGTTACTGATAACATGCTGGTTAGCTCAGGGCATGTAGCATGTCAGATAGGAAATTTCCAGCTAGTTTTAGTAATCTACAACTACATCAGCAGGAGCTCCATCATTTATATGTTGTGGTGCTGAATGGCTCAGATGCTTCCTAAACATCTCCTCCTTCTTTCGGCAGTTCTGCAGTCATTGCTAGCCACCTGCTGTTGAAATGTGAGACCCTGTCAGGCTGTGCTGGTTGCCCTGCTCCACAAAGACTGCTTTACATATGCAGAATGTTAAACCACTGACACTCGCCAGAGCTACAGTGGATAATCTGCCCATCAAAACTGTGAGCTACCTAGGATTTGTGTGAAGTTAGGGCTGGGCGTGGGAAAAGAACCTGAGTCTGGAAGGTGCAACAGCATTTGGTTGAATAGGATAATTGAGCCTGGGAGATTGGGGGGGGGAGGGGGGGGGGGAAAGGATGTCATGACTTAGCAAAGATATTATCTGGTGCAACGAGTCAAGCTGAAACTCTGAAGACATTTCTAATTTTAGCATTCTCAACATTTTGAAAACTTAACCTCCATCTTCTAAAGTTTGTTTCTTTGCAGTATATCTAGCTATACATTTTTAGGCTCAGGTCGCGAAGAAATTAGTCAGCTTTAGGCCATTTCTAGAGGGAATTTCCACTGAGTGACTTAATTTGTTTTGATGGGAGTTCATCTGAGTAAAACATAAGTGAAAAAAATGTTATTTGATCGGCTGGTAACTTTTCTTGTGACTCTCTCTCTGTAAAAGCATCATGAGACAGTAAATACAACATCGGAAGAGGGCATTTACCCTGCAAAGTAAATATATTATCATTAAGGACCAGAAATCATGAGCATAGTGCTTTGTACATGAGAACTCTTTCTGCATATTTCGAGTTCATAATTTTTCCCAAGCTGTTGTTTGTAAGAAGGCTGTTTAAAAAGAAAAGTAAGTCTTGTTGGCTTTTTAAGAGAATTATATGTGTGGGAACTCTCATTTAAGACATGGTACCAGTAGACAGTACTGAACAGCAGAGTTCCTGTTTTTTAGGACTAAAGTAACTGTATGGGTGTTTCCAGAAAATCTTTGCAGATCTTCACATTATCTGTTTCATTACCTGTTTGCGATCAGCAATGCTTATAAAAATAGGTTTTGCTTTTAGCATCACAAGACTAATGTATGCTTAAAGTAGTGCACTCTATTGAGCTGTCCTATCACCATAAAAATAAGAAATGAAAAGAATCAGTAACAAAAAGAACTTCCTGTCAGTCACAGGAACATGGACTGATTTTGTGGCAGAAGCCTGTGGAAAGGCCCAGCTCCAGAACATCTGCCAGAGGGAAGGAATCTGCACAGAAATGGAAACAAACTCGCTTGAGGTAAACACATTACTAATCCCTGCTCTGCCGTGACTAATGGCACCCTGGCACAAATCCTGTTCAAGGATCCCCTTTCCTGGTGATTTTTGATGGTAAGGGAGTGAGGCATCAGCCTTCCTTCATTTTGCAGACCTGTGGCCACATACTGCATATGCAGATGATAAGTACTTGGTCCTGGTGTGGTTTGTTAGATGACCTGACTCCAGTCTCTGTAGAAGTATGAATAATTATTGAAAATACAAAGAGCTTTGTTACATACAGACCCTATTAGATTCACTTTTAAAAATGTTCCTGCTTGATTCTGGCCAATAGTTAAACAAAGATATGCGATCATGTTAATTCAAACTCGTTTGGCTGCAAACGTCAATGCTGGAGTAAAAAAAGATTGCATGTCTTTGTGGTTTGCAAGTGCACAGCTAATTGCTAAGGAATTCTCTCCCTCTACCAGCTTCCAGTAGTGACAGCTAAGAGCAAATGTGAATCAGAAAGTTTCTGATTAACATCTGAAACTTTCATTAAACATCAGCACCATGAAAGACAGAAAATGTATGTAAATAATGATACTTGGTCTATTTTTGCCACCTTTTTAATATCAAGGAAATGAAAATAAAATGTGAAACTACTTTTGGAAACTCCTGAATCTAGAAAAATTAATTGCATCACTGAAACACATGCTTTGTTAAATTTGGACAGACAGTGAATACTAGATGATAAAAATGTTTTTTTCACAAATCCTTTTAATGACAATTTTTAGAAGAAAACCTTGATCTTGTAAATGTGACACATGAAATTTTCAAGACTAACTGGTTTCACATTCTGGCATCAAAATTATTTTTTATTTTAAAATATTTCATTAATTTGCTTACTGAAAGGTTTTTAAAGACTGACTTTAAAACTTAGCAGTTCAAATTATAGAGATGAATTTTTTCCAAGACCTCCAAATTTTGTTGTTCCAGATTTTCTGTTTATGAAGAGTTTGAACATTTGATATGTTTTCCATATTTGTTTGAAATTAATTGTTTAATTTTTCAGATTTTTTTTGCAGGGTAGAAACCTGTTTCTGCACACACAAACAAGCTGAAGCAGGCAGCAAGGTTGCAGCAGGAATAGTCACACTTGCTGCTTTTAGGATCTAGGATAGATGCCCAAATCCTCAGGTCCCCTTTTAGTCAGTGGAGAGGAGGGTGCTCCCAAACATTAGAGTAAGGCCTCTTTGGAAAAGCCTCTCTCTCTCTAACTACAGAGGATCCAAGGTTACCAACATAAGCATTTATAATGGCATGCTAGAACGTTTTCTGCATGCAAAAGAGAAATGAAGGAATGATTTTTAAAGAATCAAAAACAAAACAAGTGTAAAGAAAACTGTCTAATTAGCCCCAGACTAGAATGCCTGGAGAAGCACAAGAAAGCCCCTTGACAGCATAGCAGTTTAGCAGCAGTCTGCATTATGTATCATTGAATTGAAAATAACTCCACAAGCACATGACCATAAAATTAATGGTATCCCATCTACCTTACTTATGCCACTACAGCTGAAGGCAGGTTTTCTATAAGTTCAGAAAAAACAAGCACAGAGGAAGTTGATTTCCCATGACAATGATTTTTTATTTTCACAAACTGAGTTTTGAAGTCTGTAAGACTATATCCAAGAAAGGAGGAAAAGAAAGATTAATTTTAGGAATATTAATATGTTCTTTGAGGAGGACAGAAGTGTCTCCCTTACAAGAGAAGCATTGTATCCCTGTAACACAATTAATATTCTAAGGAGCATCCCTACATCTGCTCTGATAAAAAGCCTAAGTACCTCCTTGCGTGCTTGCTCTGGGTTTCTTGTCTGTTATTAAACAGTTCTATTTCAGTCACCTCAAATAAATGATATTTAGCTATGAACAATGAAAATCCAGATTTCAATCACTGCTTTTGTACCTTCAGTAAATTAATTAAGAGAACATATAAATCCAATTTCCACCAGACAGGAAAGACATGCAAGTGGCTGAGTACTTTGGTGGACAGTAAACTATCTGAATTGTAAAAAATTATTTCAAAAATGAACAATGAAAATAGAAGAAAAAGTTCCTGGTGTGAAAGATAGGCAAGAAACATTCAGAAATTCCACTGGAAAATGAGGGCATAACTATTTAAGCTGTTTTAAACCATAATTATGTTTAGTAATATTAACTGAAAAGTGTTGAGAAAACTTTTCCCCAAACCACCCATATATTATAACATTTATGGATATGATCTTCCATTCATATAATATTATCATATATCTCATAAAATCAGGCCTTATGGTTTCTGTCTCTTCCAAACGTCCACAGACTTCAGTACAAAAGCCATTTTCCAATGAAATTACAACTACCTTCACAAAGCAGGTAATTTCCCGTGCTGATATAGCAGTTTCTAAGACAAAGAGTCTTCTTTCTGTCCTATCATTTAATGAAGTCTGTATACAACCTGCTGCAATTTTCCACGAGCCCTGCTGTTTTTGGACTCTGCCAAAAAAGGCCCTTACCTCCGGGGGCTCTTCGGCCAGAGCCACCCCCGATGCCTCAGTGGTCATGAGTGCAGCAGCACCAGCTCCAGGAGCAGAAACTCTAAAGATCTAGATTCACTATGGTCTGTCCTGTTTGATCTCCCACTATTGCACAGATGAAATCAGTTACCAGCCATGGGATGCTTACATTAGCATTTACATGCAGCTATTTTAAGAAATCAGTAATCGCAGAGGCACATTCAGAAGGATCCCCTTTGAAGTCCAATCGCACTAAATAATTTAACTCTTTAGACAGAAAGGTTGCTTGCTTTATGTGATGAAGAAACTGGGTTAAATGAGGTTGTTGGCCTTGCAAAAAAGTTCATCAGTAAGCTAGAATAACTTGTTATGTTGAAGCAAAAGTATCTGAAAGGAGGGAATGCTGTTGGCAAGATTATTACATCATTACTATATATTGTATATTAGATTTATTATTTATTACACATAAGATTTTGTATTTTTAGCTCAGCTGCTGTATTTTGAGTTTTGAAACTGCTGCTGTTCTCTCCACTCAAAGTAGTGTAGTTCACTGTCGTTTGTAAGTAATTAATTTGACTTGGATAAATGCTGTGGACCACCAAGGAATGCCTGGCTGGGAGTATCATGAAGTTTGTTGTGGGATATGACAAGAAACACCAAACTGTAAAGGTTTTTAAAGTAATCTATGTAAGTATCTCCATCTTTCCATGAATAGCTAAGATGGTTTATATCAAACAGTAACTTTTCCAGAGCGTTGTTGACTTAAGTAATCTCTGTGGGTATAAAATGTCATTGTAACTTCAGTTTTAAATTTTCGGATCATAGAATCACAGTGTAGCCGAGATGGGAAGGCACCTCTAGAGATTATCTGGCTCAAGCCCTCTGCTCAAAGCAGGGTCAGCTAGAGCAGATTGCTCAGCACTGCATCCAGTTACTTTTGAATACTCTAGAGGTGGAAACTCCACAACCTTCCTGACCCATTCCTGACCTGTTTGATCACCCTTACAGTAAAGAAAGTTTTTTCTTGTGTTTAAATGAAATTTCCCGTGTTTCAGTTTGTGTGCTATGCTTCTCATCCTGTCGCTGGGCACCACTTTACATCCTCCCATCAGATATTTATAAACATTGATCAGATCCCCCCTGACCCTTCTCCTCTCCAGGCTGAAGAGTTCCAGTTCTCTCAGCCTTTCCTCCCATGACAGGTGCTCCAGTCCCTTAATCATCTTTGTGGCCCTTTGCTAGACTCACTCCAGTAGCACTATGTTTTTCTTGTACTGGGAAGCCCAGACCTGGACAGAGCACTCCAGATGTGGTCTCAACAGGGCTGAGTAGAGAAGGGCCACCTCCCTTTACCTGGTGATAATTCTCTTCCTAATGCAACCCAGGATGCCACTGGCTGCCTTTGCCACAAGGGTGCCTTGCCAGCTCATGGTCAACATGGTGTCCACCTGGACCACAGGTCCTTCTCTGCCAAGCTGCTTTCCAGGCAGTCAGCCCCCAGCATGTGCTGATGCATGGAGTTATTCTTCCTCAGGTGAAGGACTTTGCACTTCCCTTTGTTGAACATCATGAAATTCCCATCAGTCCATTTCTCCAGTCTGTCGAGGTCCCTCTAAATGACAGCACAGCTGGTATATCATCCACTCCTCCCGGTTTTGTATCATCTGCAAACTTGCTGAGCTGCCCACTGCCCCATCGTCCAGGTCATTAATGAAGGTGTTAAACCCCTGGGGTACACCACTAGACTGGCCTCCATCTGGACTTTGCACCACTGATCACAACCCTTTGAGCCCAGCAATTCAGCAAATTTTCCTCACCTTCCATTTATCTAACCTATACTGTCTATGGTGATGTTATTGGAGACAGTGCTAAAAGCCTTACTAAAGTCAATTGCCATGACTGACCTTGCAAAGATTATCAAGAGTGGCCTTGGAATGACATTGGCCTTCTTCTTATGCACTCATAGATGCATATCGTTAGGTTCCATGGACTCGTGTATGTCCAATACGTTTAGATGTTCCCTAACCTGATCTTTCTCCACCGAGAAAGGTGTCTTCCTTACTCCAGGCATTCCCACTGGTCTGAAAGGCCTGGGATTTCTGAAGGTTAGTCTTGCCAGTAAAGATCAAAGTGAAGAAGAAATCGAGTATCTCAATCTTTTCCATGTCCTTTGTCATCAGGTCCCCTGACCCATTAGCAGTGGGCCCACATTTTCCCTCATCTTCCTTTTACTGATGATATAGATGTAGAAGTCTTTTGTGTTGCTTTTCATCAGATTCAACTCCAGATGGACTTTTGCTTTCCTAACCCATCTGTACACACTCGGACAGGGTCTCAGTAAGCCTTCTGGGTCACCTGCCAGAGCTTCCACCTCTTTTACGTCTATTTTTTATGTTTGGGTTTAGTCCAGAACTCCTTGTTCATCCATGCAGGCTGCCTGTTGCCTTTGCTTGATTTTCTGCTTGCCACGATGGACCATTTGTGAGCTTGGAGGAGGTGATCTTTGAAAACCAACCAGCTCTCTTCAACCCCTCTCCTCTCCAGGGCTGTTTCTTATGAGATTCTTCCAAGCAGACCCTTAAAGAAGCCAAAGTCTGTTCTCCTGAAGTCCAGGGTTGTGATCCTATTTTTTGCTTTGTTCCCTCCTCTCAGGACCCTGAGCTCCACCATCTCATGGTCACTGCAGCCAAGGTTGCCCCTGACCTTCACATCCCTGACCAGTTCTTCCTTGTTTTTAAGTATCAAGTCTAGCAGAGCAACTCCCCTTGCCAGCTCCTCAATCATCTTTCTCAGACAGTGGTCTTCAATACGCTCCAGAAACCTCTCAGTGTGCTTGTGCCCTACTGTGTTGCCCCTCCAGCAGATATCAGCATGGTTCAAGTCTCCCATGGGACCAAGGCCTGCAAAAAAGAGGCTTCTTCCAGTTGTCTGGAGAAAACCTCATCTACTTTTCTTTCCTGACCAGGCAGTCTGTAGCAGACACCCAACACAACATCATACATGTTGGCCTACCCATTAATCCTACCCACAAGCTCTCAGCTGGCCCCTGACCCATTCCCAGGCAAAGCTCCATGCATTCCTGCTGCTCTCTCACATACAGGGTGACTCGCCACCCTCACCATCCTCACTGGTCCTTCCTAAAGAGCCTGTACCCATCCATGGCACTGCTTTAATCATGTTAACTATCCCACCATGTCTCTGTGATCCTGACAAGATCATAGCCCTGCAACTGCGCACGGACCTCTGATTCCTCCTGTTTGTTCCCCATGCTGCATGTATTAGTCTACAAGAACTTCAGAAAGGCACCCGGCTGTGCTGATTTCCCAGAAAAAGCGTGAGAGCTTCTGCCATCATGTTGTTCTCTTGGCACTTCCTTATTTGTGTGGATATATTTGAGATGGGCCCCCTTTAACTCTTTTTTTTTGTTTTGAAGGTCTCAAAAACAAGATAAATAAAACTCTACTTATGTATTATTCCTGCCACAGTGAAGTTGTGCTTGTTTTCACTGACCTCCAACACCCCTAAAATGGGTAGTTCATGAAAAGCATAATGAAAATTCAAACACAATATCCTCTAAACACCTTCAGATTGCTGTGTGTCAGTGAAGAAAAATACCGTTTCAGCTTTGAAGGACTTATCATATATGTTGCACTGGGCTTTGACCAAAGACATACCATCACTGGACTTACCTTCTGGCAGGGACACATTATTTACTGAAAGGTCCAGATCTGTTTCTGTTGAACAACTTTTAGCTCCACGTTTTTTGATGAGTGCCCTGCTTCTGTTAACTTTTGTTCCCAATTCCCCCAAACTGCGTGCTCCCAGCACTGCCTGCCTCCCTGCATCTTCTTTTTTCTTACAGCTACCTGGACAAAACTAGGAAAATATAGAGAGGATCAGCATGGTTTCTAGTGGTTGATTAGCACTTATTTATCCTATTAACAAGTCACCTGGGAAGAGGGGAAGGGGTGGAACCATCAAAAATTTCCAGTCTACTCCAGCATCCCTCAGTTATAGTCCCTTTTAAGTTGTTCATGGAAAAGACTTTTGTTCAGAAAGGTCCACAAAGCCTACCTCAAAATACCTCTAACAATCTCACAATCTTTTGGAAAAAAAGAGCAAAATCCTGGAAGATGCCTTTGCACCACTGGAAGAAACTCACAGTGCTCAAGTGCATCCTAGGCTCCTGCAATAGTGGGATTTTTCTGAAACGAAAATGTCCGGATAACCCTAAGAAAAAAATCATGTGCCACACTACAGAGGAAGGCAAAAAATGGAGGAGGGAGGGAGGAAATACATGGCCTGCAGAAATCACAGATCATTTAAAGCAGAGCTTGGAGGCAATCCACATCAACCCAGGAGACAGGAGGTATTTCAACACCAGAGCACTCGGCCAACACCTTGGGAGATGGCCTGTTTTCTCTGTACAATCATTACTGTTCATGAAAACAGGACTGTAAGATGAAGAGCCCTGTGTTTCAGAGGAATAGCTTGCATATCCTGAGTTACACGTGCTTACTCTTGGTTGCGTTTGGTGAGATACAAACTGAAATGTGTGCACCAAATTAATCTCTAGCACCATGTCTCAAGTTAGAAAACTTCTGGATGGAAGATGCAAGCTAGGCAAATGAATTCAAATTCACTGAGGATCTTTTCAGAACAAGCATTACAGGGTTCACCTGGCTTTTCATTGCTACTGTAAAGAAATTAGATGCCTCTCTAAATATATACCAACAGCACTGACAATAGAGCCTACTAAACAGAAAGAGGATTTATTGCTAATAGAAGGTGAGAAAGCTGGAAATCTTTCATCTCTTAGGCAGGCTGATCAGACTTGTTACAGACAGCATATAGGAATGTGTTCATATTGCTATTATCATGATCCAAAACCAACTGAACTCGGTAAAAAGTCTCTCAGTACACTGTAGGATCAGGATTATAGTACCAACATTCAGTCATCTTTATTTCACTGATCAGCTTTGTTCCTTCCACTTTTGTGGAAGGAAGGTTAAGTATCATGGAAAGAGGGATACATCAGTTTCAAAACTATGATAGTTTGAAACACAGTCTCATTTACAAGCAAGCCAAAAATTTAGGAAATGCTAAAGAGCATTACTATACAGAAAATACATGCAGATCATAAGAAGAGAAGCCTTTAAAATGTTGCAAATAAGATTCAGATGGAGGAACAAAGAAGAAGAAAAATGAGGAAGAAGTCGAAGAGATAAAAGAGGTGAAATGACTATCATTAGAGGATAGTCATTAATATTGTGATTAAGTGGTAACACAATAGTTATTCCACTGACTAGAAACCATGGGGATGATTATGCTCCCTGCTACTGGAATGCAACAAAATACAATAAAACTGGATTTCAATAAATCAAGAACAGTCAAACATAGCAAAATGATGAATAAAAGCATTTGAATTTTAGAACAGTCTGAAACAATGATGCAAAATATCTATAAAGCAGCATTACTGTGATTCAATGGCAGTAAAATTCAATATTTAATTAAAATATAATGTTGTATAATCAAATATTTAAACACTTTTAGGAAGTATTGGAAAGTTCTTATGATTTTCACCATGAAAAGGTTAGCTGGATTACTTTCTAAAGACAATCTCAGCTTGCTTAATACAAGAGTACACTGGTTAATTCTAATGCCAAAATGTGGCTAAGTGGGCCATAGCAGAGCAATGAGTTTTTAAGTCAGGAAAGCCACAAAGCTGGTGTCCCATTCAGAAGATAAAGCACAAGCAAGAGGACATGATCTATGCATTGACCTCATACCACTCCACACTTGCCTGCTTAGTACTTTAAGCCTGTGTATACATACATATAAGAGTCAATGCAGGCCAGCCCCATGCTTCCCAAGTGTGTTATTTATTTAAAAGGCAGCTCTTACGTGTGTGTATATTTATGTCAATTGCTCTTATAGGTCTTAAAAATACAGAACACATTGGGCACCACTAGAGGCCTCACAAGTTATTTAAAGTCATATTATTTTCCAGAGCAATGCTGAAAATTTTAGCAAAGAGTTAGCAAATATGATAAGAGTGACTTCGATACGCACATGCCAAATATTATAAATAAAAGTATTTGCAGTGTGGCTGTAGCTTTCTACATAATTATAGCTGCATAATTTATTCCCACCAGCCTCAGACAGCTTTAACGGCTCCTTCTTTTTCCTTCTCTTGTACAGCCTATTTAGAGAAAGAAATGCTTCAAGGTCAAAAGAACCACAAAAGCTCTTTTGGCTGAATATTTGAGGTCAGTTAGTCAGCATATCATGTGCTGAATTGTTCCAGGCTCTATTTTGGTGGCATTTGGGAAATTACATTACTTATGATTACGTCTGATGTTATGAAGTTATTTTCAAAACATTTACTCTGAAAATGGCTGTATCATTAATGAGTCCATCAGTGTGGATGCAGCCCACTGAGACATTTATAAAAGCCTCAAAAAGAGAAAGGGGCACATGAAACAGGAGAGAGCGAGAAGCAGACAGGCTTTTAGAGCAGCGGCAGACTCCTTCGTAGTAAGGTGTCAGACAGAACAGTCCGTATGATTTCTATGTGCTTACCTGAACAGTAACAGACTGTCAGACACCTAAAAGAAGGATGAACAAGAAAGAGGGATCTCATCTTCTGGGAGTTGGATGATTTCTAGTGACATACTCTATTTTCCATTTGTCTTTTTTTATTATTCTTTTTTAGTGAAAGAGAGAGGTGTTCCCGCTGTTGCTGGGAACATGGTTTGTTAGCTACCTGCAGAGCCAGGAGGGTCACAGCTTAAGTGAGATTCAAAGAACAGAGATGCTTAAGCTACTCGTGAGCCTGAGGAGTCAATATTGGACCTGGGAGAGCAGTAAGAGAGAAGCAAACTCTAGCTTTCAGAAGGAAGCTTGAACCAGAGAAGCTGCACCATGGAAATGGATTCAGAGCCCTCAAGGAATGGAAGTCTTTGAACTCTGGCCGAGCCACAGAGGCGATTTTTTTTCTCTCTCTTGCTGATAATCTCAGCAGTATCTTGCTCCAATGTGAGGCAAGCTATTCTCACTGCATCAAGATTTCAGCAGCAGTTTGAATGAAACCTCCAAGCCTCTCTTCCAGTTTGTTAGACACAATTGTAAACTTAAGGACAAATTTACAATTCATAGGATGTGCAGTAGATCCTAAGTAGGGAAAGAAGCCAGAAAACTAAGGATGAAAAAAAACTTAAAATGATTAACTGCAAGCCACGAAATTTGCATAGCTACACCCTCTAATCAGAAAAGAAACAAAAAAAGGGGGAGAGGAGGTAGAGTTATTATTTTTGCCACTGGCATGACTTCAGCAATCTTGTCCTCATACAAGCCATTCCCAGGGCAAACTTCTTTTCTGATCCATGTTTCCAGAGGAGCCAGTTTGGTTCCATATCTGAGCAGCTCATGGCATGATGAATCTACCTTGCTATACAAAATACATCATGCTAGTTCGAGCTGATCACATTTCATTGAAGCTAAGGAGACTACCAAGAGCACTGCAGGGAGTTTGGTCTTGCAGACAGGTTGCTTCATCAGAGGCTTAGAAAAGAAGACAGGTACTGAAAGCACAGGTAGCAGAGAACGTGGGCAACCACATCCAAGACTGTATTCCACAAAAAAACTCTCTTCTACACTTAGCTGCCTACGAGTTCATCAGTACCCATTTCTGCACAAATATGTACATAAGCCCAGGGGAAATACATAGGTATGCACATACATCTGACTGCTATTTACATGCCCGCAAAAGCTGCAATCATCTCCCAAGTAGACCTCCAACAGGCACCTATCTTACAGCTCTGCCCACTCTGGATTCACATCCTCAGAATACCCATGTCTAAGGGCCCTGAGAGTCCAGCAGCATTGAGTCCAGCACAAAACCTAGTGGTCTCAGCCACTTTCAGAAAGGAATAAGAGGTTGCCACTGATGAAATAGCTGAGTGCCTCTGATAAGGGTAAATCCTCAGGAGAGGGGAGTGCCTTGGCTAGGTTCCCTCTTCATAATGCTGACAAGGCACTGAGACAATCCCTATTTCTTGGATTGCCACTCTCCTCGGGAAGCATCCTAGCCAAAAGTTCTAGAGTCACAGGGCTTTTCACTCCTTACCATGTCTTAGGCTCCCTGGCTCTCACATTTCTTCTGCTCACAGCAGCCAGCCCAGTTTGAAGGTGAGGCCGGGGCTATTCTCACCCCAGCCTTCCTTATAAAATAGAGCTTGGGGAATTTCCTGCAGGGTGAGAACTGCATTTCAATCTCCTCAGGCAAAGGGCTTAAAAACCAAGTGCTCCTTTTCTGTGAAAGTCCTATAACCACTGAGCTGCTGTACAAAAGATGAGGATGACCACTGCCTAGTTGATGTATCTCACCTAAGTGCAGGAAGTCATTCTGGGCCCTGAATTTCAGCCCCCCCAGGACATCTACACCACTAAATAGAAGAGGACTGGAAGTGAATGGGGCACTAGGTACCTCACCAGCTACCCTTCTAAGTTGTTAGTTTATTCCCTGGCACTGTTTTGGACTGCTTTAACTAGTTCTCTCCAAAGCAAAGTTTCTCAAGAGGAGACTGGCTGTAAGTGGTGTGAATGCTGCCAGGCATTGCCTCTTTTGCCTGAGGTCAGGGATCAGACCTGGCCCTGTTTTATTCCACTGTGCAGACATAGACACACCAGCATCTGCTCAATCAGGCAGTTAGATGCAGAAATCCTGGGAGACGGGCAGGATTGCAAATTTACCTCTCCCAGTATGCATTTCCTGTGGCTTGGCGTAAGGATGCCTCTACTCAAAGGACTGCCTGTTTTGAACTCTGTCATATGGTGCTTTTCTCTTCCCCCATACACTGTAGAAGAAACCTATCTGGAAACTGTGAATTCAGCCCCTCAAAATGGCTGCTGGCTTGAAGACAGTTGTTCTTTGCAGCTTATATGCCTAGACACCTTTGGGGATTCTCTTCAGCTGGGATTGAAGTAATTAATTTTATTGCATCTGAGTGTCCGGTCAACCAGCTTCTACACTAGTTCCACACAGGGAGAAAAGCCAGATAAGGTCATAGCTGAAATGGCTGAATACTGAGGTCCACAAAGGGACTAAACCTGGGAAAATGATCCTCATCATTGCATGTAACCAGTGTGAGAGGGGCAGGATGACCTGCAATGTTCAATAACGCTATCTCAACAGTAATAATAGTAGCTTGAATATTGACTGGGCACTGTTAAAGATCCTGACAGGACTCCCATTGGCAAGATGAGGGTCTCTGTGCCTTTCATCTCAGTATTTCAAAGCACTTTACAGATACCAAATGTTTTACAAAGCAATCCTCATTATCTGCATTGCACAGATGATTAAAGAGCAGAGTAGAGAGGCTTAGAGAGTGCCCCTGGTCACTCAGAACTAGCAAACAAATGTCTTGCATATAAGCAGTAAACACTCTTAAAAGCAAAAATTTCTTTGAACTGTAAAGTGATGAGTTTCCCTTCATATCTCATACGTAGCATCTGGCATCATTGTCACAAGCATGTCGGCAAGGTTTTCCCGGAAGAAAAGCCATGTCCACAGCAGCAAAGTGACAGAAGACATCATCAGGTGTAAAATACATCACTCACTTCCTAAACACCCCATCATGTTGCATGTATCAGCCCTGCTGGTTTGGGCCTTTGCCAGAAAGGGCCCATTTCCTCCAGGAGAAATCAAGCTCGGTGATTACCTGGTCGGTCACTGCCGCCTCTCGGGTGTCATATGCTGTGTATGTGTCGTAGAGAGTGTTTTGCGTTGCCATGGATGTACAGCCAAGCACTCTGGCAGACAGGAGCTGTAGGTGTACCAGGCATCCTGGTACAATCACTGTTTCATACTTGCTATCACAACAATGCTAATAACTGTAAGAACTGAAGTACAAAATAAGACATCTACAGCTCTGCAGAGCAGCACAGGTAGTGTTATTGTTCACATGGTCATCAGGACTTGCACAATTGACTGTTGTTGCTCTCTGTGGAGTAAAAATGTTGGCAGACTATCCATTTTGTGAAGTCCTTTTTTTGCCAGGGATACTCAAGGGGGTCAGTCTGCCTTTTAACTATAACTAAAGTCTTTTCAAGCCTTACAGCCTACCTTACCATGCTGTAACTCGGGTCAATGTACTGAAGACGGCCTTTTTCAATGAAACCTCCTACAAAAAACTCTGAAATCATGCAGGGCCTTACCAGCAGTCAGCTAGGAGTCTCTGAGGAAGCATTAAAGGTCACGATAAAGCCAAGGCTGTGCTCAGTCGTCTTCCCACGAGTAAATGCACTGAAGGGTGCTAAGTCAAAAGCTTTTAGCTCATTGCTTTTCATAACTAGCAAGTTATGTTTTCAGGGAAGGCTCAGAAATGCCTCAGGGAGGGTTTTTACCTGTTTATTGTGGAATATATCAAGACATGTTGGGTTATTGAGATTCTTTAAAAATGCATATTTTTTCTGGTATCTGTTGCCCCATTAAACTTTGAAGTACTTTGCTTTGAACACTGAGTCCTGAGGAGAATTGCTGCTTACGTGGTTATCTGTACATGTAGAAAGTGAGTTCCAACACAAGCTAAAAACCTTTAGCCAAGGGAGATTTTCAGTAAATGCCAGCTGAAGTGTGATTCCTGCCTGTTGTGGCTCAAATCTAATACTTCTAGATTTCAAAGCTCTTGAAATGCAAACCTACCGGCCAAATGCAATATATTATTTGATAGAGAGCTGTAAATATTTGAATACATTTAGATTGAGTTCAGTGCCATTCAAAGCCTGACTAATGCAATTTGCAGACAAATTCAATCAGGCTGTTTCCCAAAAGCTTATTAACCGCTCTGAGTGTAAACTGATCTGAGTTAATGAAAGTGAGGCTTCTGAAGCTCCGATCCAGTGCTTTGCAATGTAAGGTATGCTGTGGTCCGAGAACAGATAAAAGAAATAGTCCATGATTTCATAAGTGCATGAAAGGCTCAGCGGGTCATCTTTTCATACCATTAAATAGACTTTTTTTCAAAAATTTTAACAGACTATGGAGTAGTCTGGTCCCTTGCTAAAGATGGCATTCTGTAAGTTAATTTTTGTAAGATTATCAATGTTTCAAAAGCTAGTGAAATTGATTTGTTTAATAAAGAGGATTTCAAGATCAAAACCCTGAGTTTTTTAGGGAAACAGAGGTTTTGAATGATGTTTAGATAGGTCTTTGAAAATGTAGCCTGTAAGATTTAATCATTTTGAAGACAGCGGAGAAGATAAAAACTGTGTGAGGTTTAGATACTGTAAATATATTTTTTTTTCTCAAAATTTAAAGATAGCTTCCTCCAGAAAGGGCAAACTATAAGAATTCTTCAAAAACTGTTTCATTCTTTAAATAATTCAATGTGCATCATAAAACAGTTTGCTGGGACATTTTCTGAAGCCAGATAGTAGGTACAACAGTTAGAGAAGGACTGGTAAGAATTCAAGTGTAAAAGGTTTTGGAAATGAGCAATTCTTTGAATGGAAATACATATAAACTGAGCATTATAGCACCTTGGTCAATGCCTGCTTAGATCAAAAATTTCCATATTAATCAGTGTATTAAATTTCCACTGATACACATGCTTTATTTTGTTAAAACAAAATTAGAGTTCTGGTACAGAGGAGAGCAGAGTATACACTGGGAAAGCTATTGTAATAGAAGAAGAATGGTCAAATCAGTGAGACCTGCAAAATCCCCCTTTCCTGTATCCAAAACTTTCCATGGGTATTGCTGTACCATTCTGACAACAATTCTGGTTCATACAGAGCTTCTGTAAATAGAATTCCCAGAACGAACTCCTGATAGTACAAACAATATTGCTGACATTTCGTTCTAATGTGGTAATGGGAGAGGAAAGGTCCTTGGCTACTTTGTGCAAATTGCTATTGAGACATAATTTCTCTGATTCTGTTAAGCTCCTGAAAAAGAATAGGATAGCAATGACCTGTCACATTATGGTTAAAGGTATTTTTTAAGATTTGTAAACTTTTTGAAAGATGTCATCAGACACTGTTTTGATATGATTATAGACAAGTATCAGAGTGACAGCATTATCATTTGTTTCCATTTAGCATTTAAAACTTAGGTTGCGGTGAAAGACTGTGAAGGAACTGATGATTTCTACTTCTACAGTATATGGTAGTTTTCTGTGATAGAAAATAAAAGACTTCTGAGTCCACAAGGACCATCAAAAACATGCAAAATAGGTAGTATTGGATGTAGCTGTGTTTTTTTTCAAGAGAAACGAAACAGCTGCATGAATGGCTCATTAATAAAAGTAGCAGTATGAAAACTCTGTTCTATAATTCTAATATTTACATTCTAGATCATCTTTAATTATACAAAACATGCATTTTACAAATATCATAAGGAAAACTGTTAGCTACTTTATAAATATCATGGATATAAGTTCTTTATGGTTTTATTAAGTTTTTTCCCTCTCAAGGTTAAAATGATTGCATTAAGGCAATAAATATTATCTTGGGCTGTTTTAGTAGGCAGTATTTAACATTGCTTGTACTGACTGTCACAGTTGTCATCATCAGCAAGTAGTCCAGCAAAACAGGAGTAGTTTTGGAGAGCAAAATAACTGGCAGTGAGGACCCACTGCCCACATCATATGCATTTTAGGGAGGTTTATTTTAGAGAAGCTCTAGTCTGGCCCTTAGGCTGAATGATGAGCTTCTGGTGAATGTTTCCCAGTGTCATTCAATCTGAAAGGAAATGAGAACACGTATTTCAAGACCATTCCACAACGTGAACCAAAGCACAATGAGGATGAACGAGAGGGAGATTTGCCTCCAAAGTGTGCTTACTCCATGTCTCAGTGCATATGCTGCCGTGGATGCAGCCTGTGACAGGAAACAGGTGTATTAGTGGCTTCCTGTCATGATTTATGTTCAGCTGCATGTAGTGTGTCTAATCTGAGGAATGACGTCTATCTGCTGGATATGAATTGCTGAAGCAGAGAAGTACGCTAGGTTTCCACTCCACAGGAGTATCTTCAGCATGACCTTATTCCTTCATTTTCAAGGGCATGGTGCAGCAGCTAGCTGCGCTGGCTGCTAGCCAGAAATATCTTGTTAGAAATTCCTCTAAAGCCTTCTACAAAAGTGCACAAACCTCTAGAACTAAATGCATAAGGGACTTCAGCATCATGCTACCTGCTCCAGTAAAATGGCGTGAAATTTCTCTGGGATAGTTATTCATACCATGGTTAGAAACACCTGTAATGCTGGAACACATTATGAACCCTTGGTTTTGTCCATGCTGAAGTCAGAGGTTTAAGAAGTCCTAATGACTGAATTAAATAACTGGAAATGGATGGCAACCCATGCCATCAGCAAAAACATCAAAAATCAAATAGCTTAATTGGCTAAAGAGGTAGACAACTGAACTTTATTTAGTTCTTTTTGGAATATAAACTACAGCTTTTTCCTATAACAGAGAAACTGAATAGCATTTCAAACAGTATTGGTCTCTGTGAGAATAGCTAAAATATGTTCATGTAAATAAATTATACATTTATGTGTCTGTAGAACCATAATATACTTTATCTGTTTTTTTTTAGATTTACTCTAAAAAGGGAGGTGGTTTAATATTAATGAATAAGAGCTGTATTTACTAAAATAAAGTTCCTGGCATCACTGTGCGCACTTTGGGAAAATAGGAATACTTCCCTTGAGCTGCTGCTGTTGGTGGTGTCCCAGCGAAGCGTTTTGAAAGGAGAGGAAGAGGTCAGGCACCCTGGAAGCCAGCATCCCAGATAGGCGCAGGCATGCACTGACAAATCTCCCCACCTAGGTTGAAGCGGTGCCAGCGGCAGCTGGTTTGTGGTTTAGTGCCATGTGTCCGGGGCAATCCAGCAGCTACACGGGCTGCGATATCAGGGCTTCCTGACTTGCAAAAAGAAAAGACAGGGTAGCTCTAAACTGGGGAAGGAAAGGCCGTGTCAGAGATGAATACTCTGGTAAACTGCTCAGAAGATGCAGCATCAAACCACTACGAAGGCGGAGAATTTTGTCACTGCATACCCCCACTCCTTCGTGCGTCTTTCAACACATCGGGTGCCAACAGCATAAAAAGACTGCATAAGCAAAGTGCATGTCTCTGGGGTTATTCAGTAGTCACAGTGTGGAAGACCTTGTTGCATACCCACACAACCCTACTGGCTCACTCCTGAAGCAGGGGAAGCTCAGAGGCTATTTAAAAGAGCACTCTTTGTGCTCAAATCCCTAAAAGTACTGAGGGACTCACATTTACATTTCAGAGAAAAGCATATTGAGAGAATCCAAGAGCAAGTTCTTAGGCACTTAAGCTGCAGTATAGGCGTGATGTAAGCAGCAAATTCAGGCAAGTGATCCCAAAAAATCTCTTCTCACCTTCAGATGCATCACTGGCATCTCAGTTTGTGCATGTCAGTACCTAACACACCCACGCATGTCACCTTGGCTGGACAGACCATTTCAGTGCCTGACTCCTCTCTGAGGCTACTGGAGATTCAGAATTTCAGCAGTGTCACTTTAAGTCTTCTGGCTTCTATTCACTTGGTGCATTTTCACTGCATTTTAGGAATACAGCAAAGTGGTAACTTTTTTACTTTGTTTCCAGCTGCACCATTTTTCCCCTTTTGATAGCTGCAGTTCTAGTTTAAGGAGAAAGTGTTATTCTGTGCAAATACCTCCTGTGGTGGTTCGTAAATGACAGCAGGCAATTCCAGACTCCACACAGGTTGTGAAGATAGTCTTTGTGGGAGAGCTTTTTCCTAAAAAAAGGAAATGAAAAACCAGGCACATAAAAACTCCGTACATACAAAGCCATTCAAATTTTTCATGTAAAGGGGCAGGGTTAATTATTTCAGCAATTGGTTTATTCATTTAAAAAGACATTTGGGTTAATCCAAGTTTGCTAACTGGTTTAGGCCCAATTTTCAAAGCCAGTGAGCTGAACTGATAGGATAGTCGGGTTGTGAACATCAGGATTTAGTTCCCTCCTCTGCATATGAATATGTCAATAGAAGCTCTCAGATGCAGGAAGGCTACAAGATTTTCTGAACTGTTCCTGAATAGCTTCTTCTGTTTACCTTTGCACTGAGTAATTAAATATTAAATATTTACTGGAACAGGAACTGGAACCATCCTTTCTCCCTGACCATTCTCAACCTTTGCTGCTGGCTTAAATTCACAAATACTATAGAAAACTTCATATCTCAATAAAAATGTCACAGACTACACGGAATTGCTACTATATACATTTTGTCATCCCTAGTGGGGAGCCTAGTGAGTACTGTCCAACATCTAGGCTGGTATCATATTCTAGGAAGAAAGTTCCGTGAGTATCATCACCTCATAATTTAGATGGATGTAACAGAAGCTGACATTAATGCTGTTCTACATATTAGAAAGTTAGATAATAACTGCTTCTCTCCCACTAAATTTACTATGTACAAGCTGAGGAAGGTGACTGCATTTGCAGGGCCTGGGCCTTGAATATGTCAGGGATCGTTTTGATTTCAGACAGAGTTAGTGTAGCCCTGCTTTAAACTAATTCTAGCCCTCAAAGAACAATTTGGCAGTGGTAAATCCCTGATGTGCTGAGCCATATATTGTGATGCCAGGAATACCTCCAGTATTAATCTAGACTGAATTTTGCTTCGTTACTGAAATTTTTAAAAGTCAGGGAATATGCAGAGGTTCTACTGGAATCTACCACAATGAAAAATCTATGGATCTGCCTTTTGGTACAAGTCAAATTCAATTCAACAGCAGTTTTGGGATTGTTTGCTTTCCTATTCTGTAGGAAATTTTTCAAAATGAAAAATTAGTATACTTGATTGCAAAATTGCCAGATCAACCTGTTTTCACTCGTTTCAATTTTTATCTTCAACTTTTCTTGTTGATCATAAAGTTGATGTGTAAACAGGTATTCTGAATGCTTAAGCAAATACTCAGTTGCTATAGTAGCCAGTTTCACTATTGCATCTATTCAGTTTGGTGAATAATAATAATGTCCTGCTTCTAATTGCAAACTTGATGCAACAGCAAAAGCAGCTCCATCAAATTAGCATTCTAATGGGAGCAGGGGAGCAGTTATCTGCTTTCTGTGGGCACAGCTGAATGAATACTTCTCATATTATTAGAAAATATTATGCATTCTAGATGTCATCACACAGGTTTGAACATGAGGCAAAGTTTGATGAAACTAGGGTAAGAATCGCTTTGCAGTACATGCTAGAGGTGGCAGGGGAAGATTTACGACAACAGGAGTGACTCAGCAATGTGATCTAGCCAAGAAGAAAGTAGAAAGAAATGTAGAAGATTTTTCTCTTGAGATTATTTTTGCATTTTTTCTGGCTTTGAGTTAATATGACCAAACCTGCTACAGCAGCTTGTTTTCTACTTCCGGTACAGGAAAGTTCTCGTCATTTGGGTTGGGAATGGCATGTGGCTTTAGTTTCCAGGCTAAAGCAGGAAATGCCTATGCTTTCATATGTCCCATGAAGCTGTAATTTACAGATGATCCTGGGTTTCAAGGACATGAGCTATGGGATGAAATTGGAAAAGATGGTCTGAAGAGTACAGTCATCATATAACCTTAAGTAGGTCAATAGCAGGTTTTAAATCCAGAAATTCTGAAGCCTAGTTAATCAGAGGCATACTTCTGAAAGTATTTAGAAACTTAAATTTATTCAGGCTTATAGAAGCATTTGACAGCTGCCAGTGCAATTCATGCTGGAACATCTTGAAGGTCTATTGCATGCCAACAAAAATCATGAACCTCATCAAGGCATTATATCAAGGTTCTGCTCGAACAGTTAAGGTAAATGGAACTTACACAAATGGGTTAATCAAACTTGCCTGTCAAACACAGGCTCATTCACTCAAGTTGTCTTTTGTCAGACATTGACTCATTACAAAGAGAAAGGTAGAAGCATATGGAGCAGGCATGGCAAACCAGAAGAGCCCTGTACCAGAATATTAAAATGGTGCTGACAGCTCAAACTTTTTAAATACAAGTGCAAGCAAAAACCTTAAGAACTGTCCCTCTCCACAAAAATAGACAAAGATTGTGATCAGCCAGGGGAAAAAATCCTCCAAAAATGGAATTACTGAGAAATTCAGCTGCTCCTGCTGCAAGTAGGACATGCAAGAGGTGAGTCCACGCTAATGCACAGAAGGATGTCAACCAAGGTTGGTCATCAGGAGAAAAGAATGTTATCAAGTACCAAAGCAGCACCTGCCTTTCAGCAGCTTAAACAAGTTTTCATCACCAATTATCTAGAGGGTACGTGCCCCATGTTGGCCCTGCCTACACCCCTACAAAAGCAGGCATGCTCCGTAGTATATTGCGTACCTCCTCTCTCCAGGCCTGGGGAGCGGCTGGAGGGCATCGCACCTCCCTTGCTGGTTGCAGTTCTGGGTGTCCTTCCAGTGGGAACCCAGGCATGCACAGACGTGTATACTCAAATCCTGTCTCCCCCTGTGCAGTCAGGATATGGCCATGGAGCTTCCATGGGGACCAGCTTCCAGGCTGTGGGGCAGAGCATTTGGTCTGGGATCTGCGGTGGTGTAGAGTACACAATAATTTACAGAATGGATACTGCCTACATGTCCCTCATTCAAATACAAATGTTGGAAACACACCAAAGGCAGAGACAGATGGTTAAACAACCTTGAAAGAAAATGCCTCAGAAAAGATCTGTCAATTAAACAGATTAACTGTATAATGAACATCAAGACTCAAAGGAGATATCAATGACTCATCTCCAAAGTTATCCAGAAAAGAAAAAGGAAGGAAGTGTATTATAACTGTATTGCAGATGAAGCTGCAGCAGCTGCTAGAAAAGTAACTGATTGGAAAAATAAACCCTTTACTAAGCAGTACCTTGGAAAAATATTTGCAATTCCTCTTAACCTAATCAACTAGCAAAAAAGTAAGATTTTTGTAGTTATTCCAGCAGGTTCTCCAACAGGAGAATCTGATGATTGAATCAGGCATTTTCTTATTCTGATTGCTCTGCAATTTAGTTTATTTATAAGAACAGACAAGGTCTTCTTTCCTTGGCTGCAAGAGGGATGGTTCCAGCTGCTGTAGACAATCATCCTTCTTTCAGCACCAACTGTCCTTTTGGCCAGGACATGCAAAGGCTCTTGCTGGCTACCCCCCATCCCTTGGTGCTGCCTGCTGAGGCCTTGCTGGCTTTTTGGGCTCCTCCCATCAGCTGCCTCGCACTGCTCAGCTCTGGTTCTGCCCAACATGCACATATGCACACAGGGATGCCTACCTGCCTAGTCCCGTACTCAACCAAGTGCCTGCTCCCAACTAGTTTGAAATTCCTGGGCTGCCTTTGCCTTCCTTGTGTGAATCAGTGATCGGGGTTTGGAGCATAGTGTTTACCTACAGACTTTCAGAGAAGAGTTTAATGACTCTTCCTAATCACTTTAGATAAAGTGGTGATGCCCAACAGCTTCACCAAGGTTTAACATAGCTTGCTGTGGCTGACACATATGACCTCACCTGGGATCTAAGGATATCTGATAGTCCAGAAATTCACTGCCGTTCAGCTGTCTAAACATGCAGATAGGTAACAAGCGGTCTTTACAAAAATGCTGCCATATACATTACTTTATAAAGCTGCCCTTAGGGCCTGATTCAAAGACATTGTAGTCATGGAGCAATTACCACTGACTTCATTAGGATTCAGCTTAGATTAATGTTGCACACTTCTTTCTCTGCTGTCTTTTGCTGTTTCTGTTCCTGTGACTTGAATTGTTCCCTCATGGTGTTGCAAAAAACTGACGGAAATGTTTGCAGCAATTCATGGGAAATCAAATACTAGTCCTCCTGGTTTAGTCAGTGCCTGATCAATACAAAAGGAAGAAAAGAATAATTTTAAATATTAATAGAAAGTTACATTCATATTTTTAGAAGCTCATTGCATTTTCAAAAATTTTATCTAAGCCAAAAGTGAAACATCTCAACTTTTTTTCAAGAAGAATAAACTTGTATGCCATTTACTTGCAAAAATGGTGAGTTCTCACTATTTGGAAGGGGCTCACTGAAAAACCACCCCATGTTCTTGCAGTAAACATCACATCCATGGAAATCAAGTGCAAGAATTTGACTTCTACATCATTGTAAAGTACATAATATCTGCCTTCAATAAATCCTTTCTAAGATATAAAAATGTCTAATGGCAAGCATTTCATGTTAAAATCTCCTTCTCCAGTTGTATCCAGGCACCAGCCCAAATATATTAATTAAAATATGCACAGTATCAAACTACCTGCAGAGTATATATGAGGGCAATTGCTTTAGAGTATGTGATTGGATGCTTTCATAATCAGGAAGTGAAAGAAGGATAAAAGGGAAGTCTTAGACTTTTGATGGAATCAAAAACTAAGAAACAGGAACCAGTTATTTTAGAGTTTTATATCATCGGCAAGAAGAGAAGGAAGATAAACTGAAAACATAAATATAGTGGCATACAATTAGTCTGCAGTGTTAAAGATAGATTAAAATTTTGTATTTAAGAAAGCTTAAACCTGTGACTGATAAAGAATGCTTCATGCAGAACTGCTCTGCATCAACCCTAGTATCAGTCCCAAGCTCTTTGCTAAGAGTTCTTAGCCACAAGCTAAATAGCCTGACTGAAGAGTAATTTCCAACATCATCTCTACTTGTGGATGACAGAGAGAGGAACCAGACACAGCAAGGCTGATCGTGGGAACGGAGAACTGCTGTTTGTGGGTATGTCCCAGCACAGTGCAGAGAAGGCAGAGACTGACAATAAGTGGGGGGAGGGATCCGCTGGAAGAAAGTATGGCTGTCATGGATGGGTTTGTTCTTTTTGGGCTGCCTCTCCAGTCTTAAATATATGGACACTGAGGGTTTTCTATAATTGTTTCAGTTTTCTGGATGCATGGTATCACTAGCCAGTTACTCTCAGCTGCATGTATGCAGTTGTGCCAGGCATCCAACCAAGTACCCAGAAGTCCCAGACAAGTCTACACCACACGTATGCACCATGCATGTCACCAGTGTGCAACAGCTCCAACACTGCCAGGAAGCACGAGCTCTTCTGCAAAATCACTCAGTAGCCAATCGACCCATGAGCAGTAGGGCTGACCCACTGCAGAACTGTTAGACTGAGTGCATATGTGCTGCGTGGTGTTTGGGAAATCCACCACAGGGCACTGCATGGGCTACTTGGTTGCCAGTGACAGGGTGAAGATTTACACTGTTTGCTAGCTGTGGGCTGTGAGTAAGCTTAGTGGTTAATCTTAGCTGCCCATGTAAGACTTATGGTTTACAGCTAATGCAGGTAGGATCCATCCGTCACAATGCAGATGTCTACATCTGACTTTTTCACTACTCTCTTTGCAACAAGTGGAGAGAAAAAGGCTAAAGTGTAAGTCATCCCTTTCTCAAGTAGGTGCCAGAACAAGGTAGGATGACTATGGTGGCTACACCACATACAAGTACATCAAGTAAGATGAGTCCCAAATCTCCCTGAGCAGCCTCAGGCTGGGTTTGCAGTGTGAGCTCACTCTCTCATCTGAGCTTAGCTAGTTCAGAGTAAGGAAATGTGTTCAGAGGCATCACGCTGACTCAGCACTGAAAACATGAATCAGAGCAGTCCCAAAAGCTGTTCATAAACTAATGAGGTCTACCAAACACTGCCAAAAAATAAAAATTAATAAATGAAAAATGATGCTTTCCTGGTAATCTATCAGATTACAGCCAGTAACAGACTTCTGAATGACACCAAGTATAAAAAAAAGATCAAATCCATGAAATTTTCTGCATTGATAATACATGTAATAGATATGCATAATAAACATTGGTTTATTAAACATCAGACTTGCAGTAGGGTCTCTTTCCCCACACACTCCAGACATAAAGACACATTTTTTAAACATTAACTTTGTAATATGGAGACTGAACACATATTTGAGGTATACAGCTGTTCTTATTAATATGTCAGTATACAAACATGCAGAAAACATGTATGAACTATATACAAAAATATGAAAAAAATATGAACATAAATGATCATATTACCAAATGAGAAAAAACTGAAGCCCAGAATGGAAAACAAAGCACCCATTGCACTGGGTCCAGCACACAACAGGCACCTATGTGAAAATGGCAGCATAAAACTTCAACAAAACAGGAACCTACTACATTTCTGCTTTTTTTTTAAAAGCAGTCTATAGGATTGAGAGTGGTCAATTAAAAATGCTTTAGCAGCCTGATTTTTAGGAAAAAGGTGAGCACCTTGAGCCTGAAAATTAGGACTCTTTCAAGATCCTTTAAATCTGGTACTTACATAACACGTTTCTGAAATTTATTGATATTTTCAAAAAATTAAAGCACTGTGCTCTGGCTGCTCTCTAAAGAGTGTATAACCCATCATATTGCAAGGTGTGAACCCCACTTTTTCTGGACTCTGCTAGAAAAGACCCTCAGCCCGGTGGCTCTTTGGCCAGAGCCACCCTTGATGCCTCAGCGACCATGAGCACAGCAGCCCCAGTGCTGGGAAGAGAAACTCCCTCCCAGGCTGGGGCATGTCCACCAGGCTCTGTGGGGCCATAGCAAAGTGGCTTGGGCCAGGCCCCTTTTGCACCCTCCTCCGTCAGCACAAATATTGCCTTTCTGCTGCTCCAATGCACTGCACCAAGCTGTTGGTAGCAGCCTTGCCCAGTTCCCAGGCCCTATCCTCCAGGCACAGCTGGACCCGTGTCTCTCCAGTTCCCTCCAGAAGAAATCAAGCTCAGTGATTACCTGGTTGGTCACTGCCGCCTCTCGGGTGTCATATGCAGTGCATGTGTTGTAGAGAACATTTTGTATGGTCCTGGACATACAGCCAAGCACTTTGGCCGACAGGAGCGGTAGGTGTACCAGGCATCCCAGTACAATCAGTGTCTTGTAATTGCTGTCACAACGGTGCTAATAACTGTAAAGACTGAAACACCAACTAATACAGCAGAGACATGTCCATAACACAACCATGCATACCTGTCAAAATAACACTGTGTCATCTTTGATCAACAGGATTCATGTAGATGATATTTTTGCCAGTTACAAGATGGGGATTTAGGTTTTCTGGATACATGCAATGAAGCTGCTGTTTTTTCAGGTGTAGTGAAAGGAATTCCCTTTTAATTAGAGGTTTTTATATTCTATATATCAGGTAGGAATGTTGACTTGTCTAAGACTCACAGTTCATTACAACTCAAATCTAGATATAGCAGGCTGCTGACTCCATTAACTAACTCAACAGAAATCTTAGCAATTTTGTTCTGTCTCAGAACCACATTCTGCAAGGACTGTGTGTAACTGTAAAGTATATTAGCTAACTTTAAATTGTTCTGACTTAAACCAAGCATCTTCATGGATTTAAAGTAATTAAGTTTTTCCCAGCTGAGAGTGTGCACTTTGCTGTTATTCAGATACCATTAAGCTCTTTGGCAGATATTCAAATGCCATCAGAGAGATATATCAAAGACCATTAAAAGAAAAACTGAGACGTGTTGGATTTCTGAGGTGCTTAAACAATCTGATTTAATGCATGTCTCTATTTCCTGATAAAAGAACAAGATATTCTAATTTTTGAAGGGGTGAACTTCTTAGTTCTGATGTTATCAATGGAGAAAACCTAAATTTAAAACTTCAAATTTAGGAATGTTTTCAACAAATAGGAAGCTCTGCTCCAAACCTGCCACCAAAAAGTAGACTCAAATCCAAGACTTTCCTACATGATTTACAGTTCTGATTATCTAAACAGTACATTTACTCTTTTTCATCATCAGAATATGCTGCATATGACTTGGGTTTTCACTGCTAGCTGTAAGAGTAACCTATCAAACTGTCTTTTTTTTCCTCAAACAATTAAGATAATATTGATTTCCTTTGGGAAGATGTTCCTGTGGGACTATTACTTTATTTCAGGGATAAGTCTGTGTGGCTCTTAAATTCCTAGAAGACAGACATAACAGCTTTTTTAATAAAGTTTGGACCAAGATCAAGAATATTTAGCTTTTTAATGGTAAAAAGAGGTTTAAATGCACAGCTCCTTGAAGATATACTCTTTAATATCTAATTGCTCCAATGCTATTAGAGATGTAAAGTGTTGAGAAAGGTTTAGATACCAGGAGTAGACCTGCTTTCGGTAATTGAAAGATAAATCCAGCCCCCTCAGAGCAGACAAACTCTGTAAGAGCTCTCCAGGTGCCATCGCCTGTGTGAAGAAGTTGGACACCAAGGGAAGCACCCGCAGCTGTGGCTCGTTCTGAAACCAGACAGCTGGTACTTCAGTGAGCACAGCACTAGTCAGAGTTAAAGTCTTTAATTTGTTAAGGTTTTGGAAAGCTATATTTAAAGATGCATTTGAATGGGGGATTTTCCAGAGCAAGATTCACATGGAAAAGGAGCAGAGGCATTTGGGACAGTTCAAACTTATATCAAGAACTGTTAGATGAACAAGATGTTCCTTAGCTTACTATGACTTAGGTCAACCTCCTGTAGATATGGGTAGGCAGGATGACACCTAGGTCAGGTTACAGTGTGAGAGTGACAGCACAGCCAGGTTGGCAAAAGCAGAGAAAGCTCCATATTCTATGGAAAATCATTTCCCATGAGAGTTAGCAAAATAACAGTTCTCATCCCTGCACGGTTCCCTGAAGTTTGGGATGCTGAGAAAGTGTTTGTTGTGATGGAGATGATGTTGCTGGACATGAGCCATATCAAGGCAATAGCAGGTGGAATGCCTCTGGGTACTGTCTTCAGCTGATCACCATTAAGAGGGCAATTCCTTTAACTTTTTTAAACTTGAGAAAATTGCATTTGCTATATACAAAGGTTGGAGACCTACCGTAATCAGATTTTTTGGCCGTAACATGCTAATTCCGGTCCAGTATCAAAGTCTGCAGGTGCTTAAAATTGTAAAAATCCTCCTGAGAAATCTTTTCAGTACTCTTAAAATGTCATGATGACAGATGTCAAGACAAAGAGTCAGATGCACTGCTTCTCTAATTCTCCCAGGCCTCATTTAAACTCAAAGCTTGATCACGCTACTTTTCACATACTAAAAAAAAAGTGTTAATAGTCTAGTACAGACCAGGCAGTGTGCCCATAATCTGTGTTAAAATGGTCAAGGTGAAGTTTGGTTGCACTCTGGCCGTAGACTTGAGTGTAAGAAAGTGCTGCTCATGAGTAAAACATACAGGAAGCATTCACATCAGCCGTTACAAGTCTGCAAAGAGCCTCCAGTTAGCTAGAAGTCAAACTGAAGGAAAAGCTTTAGTGATGAAAAAAGTTATAAAGTTGTCCTCTATGCCGAAAATTCAAAAATTTATATTTACAGCTGGATCACATGCAGCAACAAACTTGAAACATTATGCAGTTCTCTGGTATAGCTGTTGCTAGAAAATACTGTCACACACAATCACATAAAGTAAAAATAACCCCAAATGCTTTCTTGATAAACAAAAAAATACTGAATGCAGAATTATCCTGAAGGAGTTAACTGTTTACTTGTAGAAATGAAGAACAGATACTGGCAACTAATTTAATGGTTCTGCAGTGAGACGAAGAGAAATGTCTGTGAAAATTCATTGCAGGCATGTATCTTCTTCATCACTGTAAAATGATGTGAAGGATAACCTAGATATTCTTTTAGTTAGTATCTACATGCGTATAAAATATCTCATACTGAATTGTTAGCTTGAGATATTTTGTCATCTCTAATGAAGTAAAAAACGTTATGACTAGAGAGAATGCAAGCAATTAAAACTAACGTTGAATCAATTTGTTCTCCCTGCAGGAAGAGCCCCCATAAAACAGCAGGTAAAAGTGAGGTGAGAGAGAAGATCAATAAAAAGTGAAAAGAAAAATAAGAAGCAGAATCAATGTGTCCATCTGGTGTGGTGGAGGGGGGCATGTGGTGATCAGCAGGCAGAGGAATATGAGGACTCATTGAGAAATAACCATCTCATGATACTCTTTCTCAGGAACAGAAATATATCGAAATTACATCCAGGTCATACTCCAATTTGCATTGTTTCATTCTGCCAACATGCATTTGCCATTCAGTTAGTTATACTACAAGAAAATTTTCACTTCTGTCCATGAAAAATTGCTGTATCATGTTACTAAGGCACAAGAGCTACTGTGCTCTGCTGTAGTCTTGACAACATATTGCAGTCTTTCATTAGAGAAGAAGAAAGAGAGAGAGCAAGAGAGAGAGAGAGAGAAGGAGAATAAAGCTAGCAGAAATCTTTTAGTTATCGGGAATTTAAATTTAGACAAATGGGGTTTTTTTGGATTTCCCACATTACACAATATAAAAACAACAAATCACAACTAGCTAGCTACACATAGAAGAAGACTTGGAAATGGGTGGGAAAGGACATCACAATTAATTCACAAAGGACCAAGTTACTGGGTGCTCTTTGTACAATATGTTGTTTAGTTCCTCTTTCATTTAGGGATTCTTTGGGTCTGCAAAATCCCCCTTATCCTTCGCACTCCATATCTGCTCACCCTCACAAGCTTGCTCTCAGCCCGATGGCAACCCTATCTCCAGCCAAAGAGGACTAAATGGGAGAATTAGCCAAAGAGGATTAGGCCCTATTGTGCCGTGTTCACCTCTAAACTCCCAGCTGAGCTCTCCGCCCTGCAACAGAGTCAAGACAGGCTATGTAGATGGATATATAAAAAAATTTTGAGCCTGGTGGCCAAAACCAGGGTCTTTGGTTTCCCTGAGCAAATAGCAGCAAGGAGCACTTGGAAGTTTGGAGTAGGTTGTCTCAGGAAATGACAGTCCAGACTGCAGAGTTCAACCCCTCGGAGCATTGACACCACCCCGTTTCAGCCCCCCAGCACAGCTTCCTACAGCTGGACAAAAGCTCCCCTGGGCAGTCTGGGGACAGCCCGGCCCTTCTGAGGGGTGCTTGGGGCAGGAGTAGGGCAGGGCATGACAGGCTGCTCCCTGGCCTTGAACCCCTCAGGGAAAGCAGCCTCCTAACTTCAGCATGCCGGCCAGCAGCTCACAGCAGGGCAAGGTGGGCAAGGAGCTCTGGTTCAAAGTGCCTTATCATGAGAGACTTGAGAAGAATAGCATAGTTATCTTATCCGAGAGATAGTTAGAAGGTGAGGAATTAATTCGGTCATAGCCTGGGGATACTACAATAGTGGAAAGCATGTGCAAGCACAGTGTTTCCCAATTTAACAGATAAAGGGATAGAAAAAGGTCTGAAGGTTGTGCCTGGGGAAATACACAAGAGAAATAACTTTTTTTTTTTTTCCCCCTAAAATAGTGAGCATGTTTTCATGTTGGAAGAAACAACTGTAACGTAAAGTCTTTAGAGCAGGTTCTGGACATCTTGCTGGATGATATACTGTTACACAGGAAGTCAGTTATACAGTGAATAGTCATTGAGGGCTAAATAAACTTTGGTCATTGTTATTGTTAACCATTTTGTGCAACAAAGATATTCATTGCCATTGATACCAGTTTAGCATATTTGTTTTAGCTTTGCACCACTGAGGGAATCTTCCACAATAAAGTAATTTGCAACAATTGTTAAATTAAATCAATATATACCTGAAGTATCTACTTCTGCTTTTATAGTCTCTAATTTCCAAGGAAGTAACAGCATCACTGTATAACCATTTGCATTACTGGTTGCTGATAACTAATGGATATATTTCCATAGCAGATATTGCAGTATTTTTTCATATTAATTTTGATTAAAACATGCAGTTGCGAAATTCTTTCAGCGCTTTAAAAGAAATGTGTAACTACTATATAAAAATACATAACAAAGGAAACTATGTAAGAACCTACCTTCTCAATATGTATTAATACGCCACTCCTTGCATGTAAAATTACTATTATAAGAAAATACTTGAGAACAGTGCCAGACTCAGATCATCCGTTCATTTTCTCTTTCCTGAGAATAGATTTCTGCCTTGAGAAAACATGTTTGTTTTGTACTCTTAGGTTCCTCTTTCTTTAGAGCTATTTATGTATTTAGCTTGCCTTAAAACTGCTGTTTCTTGTTTTTTTTTCTTTTAATACTTAAATCACACCATTTCTTACATTACTACAAGATTTCTCAGCTGATTTTGGTCTGCTGTTGACAATGTAATGGAGATTTGGGGATTGTTTGAAGAATCCTTGTTGTGGTCCATGACATTATAAAATACTGATTTAAATTTTGTCTAAGAGATGATTTTTTTAGGATTTCAGGATCACTCAGAGGTGATTTTTTTTTAACTGCTCTGAGGTCAGTGTCTTTGGTCAAAGGGCAAGAACCTCAGAAGGTTTTAGCTTCTGCAAAGCTGAATACTGCCATGGCTGCTCTTTGTAGAGGTGGCTGGTCCTCTTTCTCTATCACCTCTAGAGCTGTCCTCATGCTGGCAGGTGCTCTGGGGCTGAAAAGGGTGCACATCAGCACATGTACAGTGTAACAGTCCCAAGGAAATCCAAACCCCAAATGTCTGTAGCCCAGAGCATTAACTTTTCTGCCAGGTGCTTTCTGTGACTAGGTCTCACCTCAAGGCAGGGTTTTTCTCAGGGGCAGCTATGGGAAGCTGAAGTAGAGCCACTGAGAGGGAGCAATACTAGGAGGAAGTCTATAGTCAGTATTTGATTTATTCATAAGACACATGTGACAACTGCAATTGAATAATATCTTATAGATGTTATTCTTTGTCCTTAAGAATGTGTTCAGGAAATGTTGCCCACACTTGTGACATTACTCCTTTTCTTAAGTGCAATAAGTGAGAATATAGGATGAATGGAGTGGGGAATAAGTGCTACACAAATAAAGTCAAGAAACAACTTATTCTTTATATGCATCACTTATTTCAGGACATGTTTCACAACGTTTACAAAACTTAGTGTGATCCCTCAAGGGGCAGCGTGTCCCTCTCCTGGCTGCCTCTGAGCTGAGTCAACATGCTCACCTACAACCAGCGCCCCCACCCTGGTTCCCCCACCCCTGTCCAAAGCCAAACCAAGGCGCACAACAAAACTGAAAACTAGCAAGATCCTCCATGTCAGGGGTATCACTTTCTCTGATGCCTGCAGGTAGAAAGGGCCTCATGGGTGTAATTACAGGAGATATCTGAGGTGAAGCAACAGAAAATGTGGTTCCAGCGATAGCACGAGGCTGGAAGCTAAAGCCACTAGCTGAGACTTACTTTCTCGCTACACTGGTGTCCTGTTTTCTGGAGTTAAGAATAGGCTTCATATCACCACTTCTTCTTCTTCTTCCTCTTCTTGCAGCAGCCTAAGTTGCTGATTGGCTTTCAAAGATGAATAATCCAGCTCTGGGATTTCGGTGAACTGGTGGGAAATTTTGTGCCAGTGTTGCATGAGATGGGGTCTAGAACATAATAGCATGTAGCATGGTGACATTGTGGAACATCTGAGAAGACTACGTGAGGTGAGAAAACAGGAAATTACACAAGGGCTTTGAGATTTGTTTTTCCCAAGTGCAGGGGTCATGAAAATTCTTCTTTGGAAGTTGTTGCCTTTGCATCACAAACTGGACTTCAGAATAGACAAACAAGAGCACAGTTTAGCAATTGGGTTTCTCTTAGGTAATACTGGAATTAAAAATAAGATAAGTCATAGCCTAAGATAATCAGATAATTAGATTAAAAGATTTTGTAGTGAACAGAATGCAGCTTTTAAGCACAATATTCAAGAGCATGTTCCTGTAAAAATGTTCTTCCATATAAACTTGTGGATCTGAAATATTACAGGTATGTGATGGGGAAGAATCATCTGCTAGCCAGAAAACAAGGATATAAGATAAAAATTCACTTGTTTTATGTTTCAGGAAATTTTCCTTTGTCCTAATACTCTTAGAACAATTCCTCATTGGGGAATGTCAGTTGAAACTCAGATTTTAAGTTATTCAGTTAGTGAAGCAAAAGCAGAAGCAACTTAGGACAGGGAAAGAAACAGATGTATTGACAAAAAGGGTCTAATTGACAGCTTCGCTGTTCACTTGAAAAGTACTATGTCTCTTGGAAAATACAAGACTGGGCTTATGTGTTTTTAAGCAACATTTACTTCTAGAACCTCTCACTCTTGTGGAGTCTTAATAAAATAAACTGAGAGAATGCATAAGGTCAGGCTTGCATATGTTACTGTGGCACAGATAAACCAGGCAGCCAAGGCAGTGAGACTGGAATTTCACTTCTAAAAAGAAAAGAAACATTCAGAAAAAGATTTAGAAATTGAAGTTTGACACCTTCAGTTTTTGCAAACCTGCCACCTTTTCCATTACTACAAGAATCTGTTGTCAGTGCTTTAATAATGCGCTTGCTACCAAAAAGACTGAAACTTTATTTCCTCAAATGTTTCTGAATTTGCACAGGCAAGGATGGGTTTGATTCTGTGGGTGTTTTCATTTTCTCTCAAAAAAGATCAGTTATCTAGATCTGTTTTTCTCAGAAGTTTGTCATTAGTGGTTCATCTCAGTAACAGCAAAGGAAGGAAAACAAATAGCAGGGAGATTAGGCCTTGGTTTTAGATCAGTGACTATTCTGATACCACTTTTTTGGCTCAATAATGTGCATCTTGAACAAATATTCTCCCGCAGAAAGAAAAAAAATAGTTTTATAGAATTAATAGGGCTTCCTACTGCCTCACAAACAGCTTCAATACTCTGCACTCCTGAATTCAGAACTTCTCCCCATGTACACATTTGATTTTCAAATTGCCTATTTTTCTAAGTAAATAACCTCATTTATAAATAACCTTAATGTGTCTAGTAACTGAGAAATACATTCAGGTTGCTTTTAAAGGTTGGAAATTTAGGTTTCCTTTTTAGTTTTGCCATCAATGGATGGACACAGTAGGAAATCATTCAACTTCTGGTGCTCTAGTTTTCCCATTTATAGACCTGGAGATAATGGTGGATTAATGTGTGTCTTTTGCATTTAGATATACAATTTATGTTTCCAAATTAGGAGGTTAACTTCCATACAGTCAATGAAGTTAAGCTCCTATAAAGGCAACTGAGCAGAATTATAACCTAAATGATCTCAATCTCTTGTTCAAAGTAAATGGAGAAAGTGCTGAATTTTTCAGATGGACAGTCTATCACATAGCTTATTTCTACAGGCAGATACTTTACAGAAGAAGATTTAGAAAATGAAGAAATAAGAGATATTCAGAAGGCAAAAAGTATATTCTATATTTTAGAGTGCCTGTTGTCCAAGAAAGTGGTCTACTACAGACCAAAGGCTGCTTTTTATATATTTTTAAAAAATGCTATTATAAAGTTCCTTTACAGGATAACGTATTTGTTACACAGTACCCCAACTTTGTATCAGGACAAGGCCATAGGCAAGCTAATGCAACTTTGAAATTAGACCTGCTTTGACCTCTAGAGGTCCTTTCCAATCTAAATTATTCTCACAGGGAGTCACCTGAAGTTCCTCCTATGCCAGTTCTTAAAAAAATGAGGGAAAAGAGATTGCTATATTCATATAAACCTATGCTGTAAATAAGGATGGTTCTTACCAGTTTTCATTTGATATTCTTCTTGTGGCAAAATAGTGATACCATAAGTAATGTAAACAGTGCATTTTTCTGCTGTTTCCACAATGACTGTAAAAACTTGGTAAATCCATCAACATTCTCCTTCCCTTCTCTTCTTCCTCCTTCCTCCTCTCTATGTGCAGGTTTTCCAGGTCATGCAGGCTAAATAAGTCTAGCTAATGTCTGGTAAAATCTTTCTAAGGAAATAGCGACTGATGTAGAACAGTTTCAGTCATCAGAGCTGGTGCTGATAGCACTCCAGATGTTTTCCCATCCACATGACATAGTCATTCAGGACCAACTTGCTACTAATTGCATGTGTAGCCTGGAGCAGCATTCACCTCACCTAACTAAAGACATCTGCCCTGTGAGTGGCTTCACTAATTGAATAACTAACTTTCACTAACTTTTGCTTCACTAACTGAATAACTCACTTAAAGCCACCTACATCTGAACTAGCCACCATAGGAATCCTTTACAATTAAGGGACAGAAATACTACTTCTGGAGTGCAATTCCTTTAACCTACCTTAAACTTCTGTAATAGGATGAGATAAGTCATATCCTCAAAACATCTGCATCTCACTTTTGAAGGGAGAACAAAGCTTAGGCCAGTTAACACAGCTGTATATGTCTACATTTAAGTCAGCTGAATGCCCTTACTGCCACATCCTCTTTAACTTCACACAAGGTCACAAGCTATACCACCCTGAAACCCTGAGCCATAGAAGTCTCAGGACTTCTCAGTGTTATGTGGATCTAAATGAATTCAGGCATTGTTACACCAAGTAGGCAAGCATACCCCAAGGTTTAAAATTCTCACACAGTTTAAGCATAAATTATTAGTTTGAATCTGTCAAATAACTTCTACTTTTTTAGTGGTGCTCCATTATAAAAAAGGTTCCAGGGAGAATGGAGGGCATGCCCATTTAAGACATTTCTTAGGTATAAATCTATTGAATGTAAGTTCAATTAATTTTTTTCCTCCGAAAGAAAGGCTTAGACTGAGCTTGTACCCATCAGTGCAAAGCTCAGCTGCCAGTTGTGAAACTATACCTAATCCTTTCCGCCCCCAAAACCTAGTCGGTCTGTGCTTACAGAGGTCATGTTCAGCCTGTGAAACATACATAGGCCAGTACAGTATGCAGGCCCTCTTCTAGGATGCCCTGAAGCATTCAGAGAGAAGGATGTATGCCTGCCTCATCTAATTGGGGTGGTACCTCCTCCCCAAAGCACTGTACCTATTCAGGTACATCACAGGAAATGAAAGCAATTGGGGAAGGGGAGGGAATTCTCCCTCCCCGCCCCCCCCAGCCTATCAATAGGTAGAAGAACACTTGGTGTTTCAGTCTCCTTTGATTCCGTCTTATTCCTGTGGCTGTGTGTTTATTGCAGGGGAAATAGAAAGGCATCAGAAAGGGTTTTGCCATGTGGAAACTGCTGTTGGTTCTTCACCCAGTGAAGCGGATGCAGGCAGAGAGCACTGGCCGAGGTGGTGGGCAGTGCCATGCAGAAGACTGCTTGCTTCCCACTGCAGGGCACGGTGGAGTTTACCATCTCTCTTGGATACTCACAGTCCATGCAGTCTCCCTGGCCTCTCTCCATACTTGCACTATAGCATGAATAACCCCCTTGCTGCACCACCATCTCAGGTCTTTGTTGATATACCCATTGCTTATACTTAAGGCCACTTCGCAGCCTTAGCTAACACTTACCTATACCGCTCCTTTGGCTTCTGCTCAATGGAAAAGGAGAAAATACTTCTCCCCTTAATCTCTGATAGGCCAAGTGACCTTTTGTCCCTTCCTTGATGACCTGGGCCTAGGAGTAAGCAGTTACTCCAGGTAGAAGTAGTGATGTGGGGAGAGGGAGGAAGATGATGTGGGAGTACCTGAGGAGCAGAAGTATTTATATTAGCATTACCTTATGAAGAGAGTGGTATTACAGCTCATCTTATTCTGTTTAGACATACAGATTATTTAGGCTGATAAACACAACAGTTGTTAGAAAAGTATTCTTTAAAATGTAACCATAAAACACCCCCTCTTGTACCCAGGGCTTCCTGTTCTCCTGCTTCTGTTGTTAATCAATAAAAATGCTGTGACAAACTGGGAAAAGAAACCTGTTATTATATGCATTTTGTCTTTCTTGTTCATGTTCTTGTCTGCCTGGATGCCTAGAGTTAAATCAAAAAGGGGTTATTCAAAGAAAAAACCAAGCAGAATAGGTAGACCAGTAACAGAAATAGGCAGTTTAGATATGCAGATTCAAAGTAGTTAACAATGCCGGCTCCCCCTGGGCCAGGGCAGTCACAGAGACTAGTCAGCAGAAAAGAAAAAGGGTTTTGAGAGAGACAAGAGAAACTGCTCGGCTTGTGCAGTGGACAAAAGTGCCAGGCAAGGAGAGCGACACGCTGTTCCTCCCAAAACAGAGATAATTACAACAAGCAGAACCTTCTTGTGCAACACACAGAGAGATTTATGCTGCCATTACGAAGATTTCAGCTGAAGCTCTATGATGTGTTTTATGAGGATGTGCTATGAACCAGAGTAAGGAACAGGCTTAAGCATTCATTTTTTCTGAACAATTTCTTTTCTTTTTCAGGGTGTTTCTAAAGCCAGGGTGGTTCCCAGCTGTTTTTCAGTGGAGCCCCAGGAGCCGCTGGGGACAAGAGGCCTGCCCAGGGATCAAGGAGGGCTTTAGGCTGGCACTGAAACTGAGCCCTCTGGAGCAGCTACAGCCTAGCTAAAGAAACAGTCAGGAGGACACTTTTGTTGACTAGCTCTTACATGTTTGGTGATTTTAAATGATTATGTTTTGTTTTGAAGAAAGTCTAGACAGGCAGAGGCAAGCAATTCGGCCATCTTAGCATCTCCTTAGGGGCCAACCCTTCCTGGACCTGCTGACATCACCCCAGTTGATATACAAGGGATGGAAACACAGGGCCTGGACCAAAACAGGGAAGCTGAGCTCCTCCTGGGCAGAGGTGAAAACTGAAGGCCTGACACTGAAGAGGAGTTCTGAGTCCTCAGAGAGGAGCCAGCTCAACCACCAGCCAGGAAGATAGGTGAAATGCAAAGTGAAGAGACTACTAGAAATTATCAGTGAATCCTTCTTTAGGTCATAATTTAGCTAATGCTTTTCTCTCTTTATTCTTTCTGCCTTTTCTGTATTACCTTTTTTTTTTCTTTTTACCTTCCTTTCCTTATCTCTTTCAACTTCCTCTTTGTTTTCCTTGATTTTCTTCATCTGCCTTGTGCAAAGGCTTCCTTCAGCCTATCTGCTGTCCTGCTCCCCCTCCTTATTCTTGTGCAACACCCCCTCGCACAGGGCTCCTTCTATCTTGTAACTTCCTCCTACCCACAGCCTGCAAGCCCTTTTGAAATTGTTCCTCTCATACATTCTCATTTTGGCCCATAAAAGTTCTTCCAGTCTTCAGATTTATGAGCATTTTGACAATGCAACCATGGGAGAGCTCCTATACAGCATTCAAGCCCCTGACAGCAGTCCTGCCAGAACCTTCCTTCCCCAGAGATAAGGCATGTTGCCTGGTCAGACAGAGCAGGTAGGCTCAGCAGCTGTAAGCCCAAGATGAAAAAATAGTAGCGCTCAAATTTCTATGACTCCTAAAAGCAGAGCATCAGCTTTGCTTGGAGTATTTTCTGACAAGAATGTGTCAGTAAATGCTTTTCCTGTTTTACATACACACACACATACAGAAACTATATTTTTCTATTAAAATCACATTTACTCAAACAGTGATCCAAACAGCAGCAACTTTAGGCACAGCCAAACTCCTCCTGGCAGTCTGTGTACTAGAGTAAACTGAGCAAGTCTCTCACCAACACTTGGCCCAACCACAGGAAATGCTGGAGGCCTCCAGTGAACCGAAAGCTGGAAGTGGTGATGCTCTTCTAAACCAGGGACTTCCCGTGAGTAGTGCATCCTATTTTGCTGTGCAGCAGTAAATGCCAAGCAAGGTGCATGTCAATTAGACATCTGTGCTGGCAAGGGTTTACTTTGAATCTTGTCACAGCAAAACAAGTAAGTTATCAGCTTTGGGACTAATTGTGTGTTTCATTTTGGGGTATAATATCAAAACTAAATTTATCCTCCATGCTTTGACATTTTCTCCAAATGAAGTTTGGGATTTTTTCCTCACCATGCATCATAACAATATTTTACATGGAGCGGTAGGGCTAAACAGTTTCTTGCAGAAGTTTGTTGTAAGCCAGCGTATTGTTCATAGCTATTGCATTTTTCAGGCACTGCCAGAAGTAAGGCTGAGATCGAGGGTTAGTTGGCCATTCCAGGACAGAATTTCTGCACAGCCTTTTCCTCAGCCGGACATACCGGGACTTCTGCAAAACCTTCTCAAGAAATATCAAAATAATTACATCCATTTTTTCATCTATAAGTCGCTGGTGGGCCATGTAAAATGTTGTCTTGAAGCTTCCACTTTTCATATACTTGTTGGTCAGGACAAATATGGTCTTTTTGCTCAGCTGAATGCTCTGGGAAAGGTTGTCAAAGACTGGCTGTCCTGGGAGCCAGTCCCTTTCTTCCAGGCATAGATTGAACTGTCTGACTTTTTGATCTTCCAATTTTTCAACCAATTCTGTCAGCACCCACTCATTCACAGCTGGATCTTTATTGTCATAGGCAATAAAAGCATCATAGCAAGTATCTGGTAAAGGTAAACGGCGATAGCCCTTCAGTTTAGCAGTACAGTAATGGTAACTATACCACACATCCCAGAAATAGAGATGGCTCATAACTGTGAACACCATAAAACCTAGGATAGCTGAGGCTGACATAGCATACAGGATCAAATAGGAGGTGTCCAACTCACAGGTATACAGATCTAAGAAAATCACGCTCTTTCCTTTATGTGCCCCTGGGCCAGCACAGGTCACATCTGTAGCCAAGAGTGGAATAGTCACCTGGGTCTGATTGATCCACCAAACGAACCACACTGCATCACAATTGCATTTGAAAGGATTGCCATGCAAAAGTAGCATCTTCAGATTGTTGATGACATTTTCAGGAAAACTAGATTTCTTAATTATTTGGATCTTGTTTGAGCTGAGGTCCAAGTATTTCAAATTAAAAGCACCTCTGAGAAAATGGTTAGTTAGCCGTTGAATACGATTGTTTCGGAGTATCAGTTCTTGGAGGGTTGAAGAGCAATTGGAGAGTTCTCGGGGAACTGTAAGCAGAAGGTTATTACTAAGGTCCAAAGTTATCAGTTTCTCCAGGAAATGGAGTCTTTCCCAGCTGAAGTTCTTCAGCTTGTTATTGGTTAAGTTGAGTATCCTGAGTTCTGGAGGCATAGCTTCAAAAACACCAGAAGGCAAAAAACTGAGAGAATTGAAGGAAATATCCAGTTCCTCTAGGCTGGTCAGATTCTTGAAGAATGACAGGTATCGAGCATTTCCATCCATCCATAAAACATCTAAACGATTTCCTCTGAATTCTAAAACTTGAAGAGATTGGCTTTCCATCCCTGTGCTAATAGAGGTAGAAATCTCATTCTCATTCATCATCAACTTCTTCAGATAAGCCAAGTTTTTCATAAAATTAAGCACATGTGTAACGCCTTCAGCAAGAAAATAATGTTTGTTGTTGCTTAGATCTAGAACTTCTAGAAGTTTCAGCTCTTCAAAAGCAGTTGAGTATAGCAAATCAATCCGATTGTTAGAAAAATCCAGATATTTCAGTCTAGACAGGTAGTAGAATTCACTTCCATTTAAAGTTTGGCTTATGGCATTACCTGACAAGTTAAGGCATCTGAGGAAACTAAGATCCTGGAAATCTGAGGAGCTAACAAAAAATATGTTATTCCTGCTTAAATCCAAAGTTTCTCCATATTTCAAGCAATCCTCATTAACCAAAGGTTGGTAGGAAGCAGCCTCTTTGTCTTTGGACTTGCAACTTCGCCCATACTCATCATACCTGAAATAATGCATATCCTGTAATATTTGCCTATTGTACTGCTCTACTGAAATTCTGGGATCAGGGCAAAATCCATAACAGTTGCTTTCACCTCCAGAAGGAGAAATTTTATTCACTGAGAGGTCAATGAATTTCAGAGCTGGGAATTTTTTGAACGCTTTCAGGTCAGCAACTTTGATAAAATTAGTCCCAAGATCCAACACTGTTAGATTTGTAAGATTGAACAATGGATCTAGATTTTCTTGCTTCAGTTCTTTAAAGACATAACCCCTGAGCCTCAGGGTTTCTAGGTTAACAAGGGAGGAAAATGTATTAGATAGGTTCAAGGATGGAGAATACATCTGCAGTTGAAAATTAAAGGACAGATCCAGCTCTACAAGGCTAGGAATAAGCTTCAAAAACTGAGCATCTCCAATCTCCTTTGCAAGGAAATTTTGGGACAGGTCAAGCTGTTTGAGATTCTTGGTGTTTTCAAACCAGCTGCTGAGTATTCTCTGAAGAGAGTTACTGTGAAGTCGCAGAATTTTTAATTGTTTCAAGGATTGGAAAGCCTTTGGATGTATCTCAATTGTCCCTTTGGGGCAGGGAGTACAAGGATATGGGGCATTATAGCAACGTGGGCAATTACCACTTAGATCAAGGATTTCTAGGTTGTGAAGGGCAATTAAGTCATGCTCTTGAATCACTTGAATCATGTTGTTGTAAATATACAATTCCTTTAAAGTCGATGACAATTTGGGTGGAATATAACTTAAGTTGTTAGACTTCAAGGACAGTATTGTTAAATTTTTCAGGTCCAGAAAGGCTGTTTCTTCAATTTCAAATGAAACATTGCAGGGATTACGGTAGTAACAGTTCTGTCCTAGATACAATACCTCTATGTTTCTTAGCTCTGACAAATTTGCTCTTGTGATAGAAAAGATATTGTTTGCTTCCAGGCTTAGCAGACGTAAAGTAGTAGGAAGACCCCGTGGTATTTCCAACAGTTGATTTGCATCCAAATACAATGACTTCAATCTTGTCAATGCAGCAAAACTGCCATCCTCAATCTGCGGTCTCCTGACACAGACATGATCTTTGGGGCCCAGTCTGACAGGCACACAGTTGCATCTGAAGTCAATCTCCATGAGGTTTTCGAGATGAGCAAAGGATGTTGGATAGATGTGTGGGATATGGTTAATAGTCAGGGTAAGGTTGGTAGCATTTGTAGGGATTCCTTGGGGGATTTCCGTGAGGCGACGATCACTGCAGTCCACTTTCACAGCAGCTTCGGAGACTTCTACATCACAGGGTAAACTTTTGGGAAACCAAACTCCTGACAGCACCTTCGGAAATACGAAGAGCAAGACATATGGCAATGCATTTGGGATCTTTGCATAAGGCACCTAAAAATAAGAAAACAGCGAGATATTAATTTAATGCAATGGGAACATATGGCATAGGATATCACATCAACCATATTTTGTATAAGTATCAGACCAAAGATACATCTAAGCCATGGTCCTGTCTCCCACACTGGCTATCAGTGGATGTGCAGGAGGGAGTATAAGTCTGCAAAATTCATGTACTGGTATTTCCTCAGCTGCTTTCTTTCCTCTCTTATCAGTAAATACTGTAGAACAAAATATCACTCTCTAAATAGTGAATCATAAAAAACATTAAAGAATCTACTAAAAACGACAAGGCAGCTGATTAAAGGCTATGTTCCTGTGAATAGTCTTTATTTAAGGAGAAAGAAAAGGTATTAAACATGCAATAGACTGTGATTGTATAATATGCAAAAATGAGTGAAGCTAATTTTTAGAGGCATATGAAGCAATGAAAATCTATAGTCAGCTAAAATCTAGTCTAAATTGTCAAAAAACCCACTGACTAACAGCTTCATGCTTAATTCAAATTTCACATTATCATGAGGGTCCTTCCTCTGAAAAGCATCAGGACAGATGTATGGCTGACTAAAATCAGTTAATGGCTATGCTTCCATATGCTTTTCATACCAGTATGTGTCTTCACTGTCCAGTAAAGACAGAGGGCCAAGAAGACACTGTATCAAAGATACGTGTAAAAATAAAAATCGAGGAAATATTCAAATTGAGAATGTCCCTTAAAAGAATTATAATAATTAAATGAGAGCCAAAATCCCACAGGCATGTAAAGAACCTACCAAAATACGTCGTAAGTCTTTGCAGTCATGCCTACTTTATAGATTGGTGTTCACTTTGGGGAGAGCAAAGGGCTCTTAATGTTTCACAACATACTAGTCATTTCCTCAGCCATAACCAATCTTAAAGAAACCCTGGGCCTTTGAGGAGAGGCAGCTGGCCAGGCAAGCAGGCAGTCCGGGCCTTGGCTTGCACAACCCAGGCAGAGGAGCTGTGAGCATTCTGCTGCCTTACACAGCTCCTTAACTGCCTGCATCTAGTACCAGTCTTGGATTGGTCAAGACGTTTGAACACAATCAAAAGCACAGTTATCAAAACCAACATTTCTCCCTGGATAACTCAGTTTTTAAGGATTGGAAAGCAATACGTGGCATGAGAATGCTGTTTAATAACCAGAATTGGTTAGGCATGGAGTTTTACTGACCCAGCGTAATACCCAGGGAAGCAGCTGAAAATAAGACAATTAGGTAAAGTTTCCAAGATACACAAAAATATTTTTTCTCTTCAGCTAGGATACGTCAACATACTAAGACCTTCTCATTACGTCAACAGTATATGAAAACACTTTTGAGTGTTACCTGAGACATGTTTTGTAGGTAACACAGATATAGATATTAAGTAGGGCTTCCTGTTGTATCCTTTCTTTAATTAGACCACTCTATCTCCTCAGTTATGTTTTTCTGCTTTACTCTGTATAACAATGCTAAATCTATCTATTCATCTATATGTCTATCTAGATGCGTGACTAGTGACTAGTAGGGCAGCAAATGTGAGAGAAGCTAGATCAAATCTCATACAGCACCGCACTTCTGCTCTGTGGATTCAACAACCAACTGAGGTCACTTCGGAGATTCATTCAATCAGCTCTTGAATACAAAGCTTCAGTAAAGACGGAAAAATGTAAAAGCCCGCTGCAAACCTTGAATTCAACATATTGTCATATAAAATCCTTATCAGTAACCTGGTACTCTGTAACACCACAGCCTTTCCTCTGGCATGACTTCCTTTTACATTGTCAGGAAGTGTTACAGTGTTCTCTTCAACAGATCAACAGAATAAGTACTTAAATACTCAGGATGGTACCCGTGACTATCATTATACACATACTTATGGAAAGCTAACCTGGACCATGACCATGAATTCCAAAGCAGTGAGTCATATTTCATTACTATCAAATATTGTGAGGGCATTTGTCAAGAATTAAAATAACCTTAATTTGGCTTATAGTAATTCACTTTGGAAACTCACCCAGACTGAGGCCACTGGATAAGATAGTTCACCAGGGTCTTGAGTGTGGTCTAACCAATCCACTTTAGAGGCTGATTAATTTTTCTGATTTCCTGATGTAGACAAGCATTTGGATGAAAATAGTGAATAGGAATAATCAGAGCTAATAAGTGGAGAGCTAATCTGGAGAAGATAAAATACATTCAATTTCTCCCATTATCCTAGTTTTTAATAGAACTCTTTCTTCTCCATTAATATGGTCAGGGAAGTTGGAGGCAGGAAGGGCAATACCACTGAAATTAATTACATGGAAAACTAAAGATCTTTGAAAGAAAAGGGACATTCTAAAAGAAAAATTTGGATAGGTTCTTGTAAATATTTTCCTTCCTCCCTTTTCAAGGGACTCATTGAATCATGCATGTAAATGGCTGCTTATTAGAATAATGAAACCTTAAGAGGGCCTGTCCTAGCTCAACTGTCCTTGGTTCCACATCTCCATGTGACTGCCTCTCTTCCCCTTCCAGGCACAACACACCACCAGGTCCACAGTTGCTGTGAACCAAGGGAGATGCCCATAAAATGTGGCAGAGAGTTGACAGGGAAACCGCAGACTCTCCCCGAACAGCAGGACATGTCATGCAGTTACACGAATGCCTTTTCCCTTTATCTATTGATGCACACCACAGCAGCACGCAAAGTACCAATCCATCAGCCATGCACATAGTATCTATATCTACCAAGTGAAATTCTGACAACTGCGATGGATCAGACTTTAACAGTCTGCTTTGCACTGCCATTATGAGAAATGCTGAAAGATTTCTTGCTGTAATGGTAATAGTAGCTAGCATTGTAACTGCTTTATTTATTATTACTACAATAGTGTATTTCATTTTATCTATTAGTGCTATTCATTCAAGTCCATGCTTTGACACTTTTTAGTCATCAGTCTTGGAAAAAATGAATGGGCTTACCTATTGCCAAAATGTCTGTTTAATGGCAATTTTAAAACAAGGAAAGAAAATCTCTGCTGACAGCTTGGGAGCCAAACCACAGATTTGTTGCTTTTGAGGAAAAGCTAATAAGAATCAACCTTCCAGAAAGATTTGCTAAGCCAAATTAAAACCCCCTGTAGCTTGTCCAAGCACTAGATTAGGACTTAGGCAATGTGGAATTGCTGTCTAGATCATCACAAATCTTTTGCTGAGCTCGTACTCGGACACCACGTTCAGCCACCTAATTTTAGGTGCTTACCTGAAGTTCCTCCCTTCAATGCCATCACCCTGGGCACTGACATTCAAGAGAGAGGGAGCAAGAGGAGAGAGGCCCCCCCGCAGGCGCTGCTCAGATCTCTGAATATGGAGGGAGCACAGCATGACTACGCTCCTAACACAGAGTCTTCAGCTACATGCCTGAAATTAGGTGCAATAAATCTGGGCCTTATATACCTTTACAAATACATTTGTAAGTTCCTTAAGATGTCAAAAAATGTATAGTCAGATGTGCAGAATGCTCAGATTCTGAACTCTCAGCAATTGCTGTATTTTTAAGAACTGAGGTGTCTTTGTAGAGCCAACTGAGCTCTTAATATGTGTGCTTTATTTCTGTGTTATGTGCTTCTGCTTACTGAAACCCTTTTAATGTAATATCTATTTAAATTGTAAACTGTTACATTAGGAGGCTGTGTCTAACTATCTTCATGCATAACATAGTGTTACTTCAACAAAAAAAAGGATTGTAGAAATTAGAAGAAATAAATAATGATAAATTGTGCAAAGTCTCTGGAATGAGAAATAAGTATAAAAGAAAAGCTAGAGTACCCGTATGAACTATCATTTTCTCTGTGATCATGTTTGGTTTTATAAGAAGTTCAAAAAGTACTAATATTCTTACATTAACGGAGCACACGAGTAAACCCAAAGCTGAATTTACATCTGATTTATGGTATGCTTCAAATATTCAGAAACAATACAGCTAGTTTTTTCTTAATGTAGTTTTTCTGTAGATAGTCCATACAAGGTGAAAGGGTGTAAGGTTTGAGAGAAAACAGCTTCTCAAAAGTTATAGATATTATAGAAGACATTATTATACCCAGCTTGTGACACATTAGTATGAAGAACTGCTATCCTTCCCTTCTCCATGTCATTATGTATTGCAACTTATAACCACAACAGCTAATTCGGACATGTAGAAAGAAAGAAGGAAAGAAAAAAGGAGACAGCATTCTTAAAAATCTTTCACAACTGTTCCAGTTAAAGAGTTTTAAGAACAAGTTTAAAATGAACGTTTAACCTACCATTTTTTGTTCTCTTCCAAGTCTGAAAGGTTTGTTGTTAGAGGACACTGTAAATCAGAGCAGAAGAAAACAGCATAAAAGGGGTCCCCACTGGCTCAGGTCAGGTGCAGAGGAGAGTAAAACATGACATAACTCACACAAGACAACAGCAGCAATCACTACTCTAGCTTTCTTCTCTTCAGCTGAACTGCAACTTGGAGAAATAATTAAATGTGAAACAACTGCTGCAACCCACTTCCTCAAATATTTGTTTTTAAAATTGAAACAGCAGTACCTCGTTCAGTCCTCCATCCCCCATAAAAATAACTGAGAATACTCTTATTTTTTTCCCCTTCTACAGAAATTCACATATTACTCATAAATCCACGTGCTGCCATGGCAAAGGATTTCGTTCCTTTTGGTCTCATATGCAGCAATTTGTTCCCTTCTGTGCTACATTTGAACGTGGTTTGCATTTTAAGCTGCATATTTTACCCAGCTACAGTCTCATACCTTCAGGGACTATATTAACACCTGCCCCAAGAAGGTGAACAGACAGGGAACCCCACTGGAAAACAATTGCAAAATACTTAGCAGAACATAAGATTGATCAGACAGGAGGCAAATGCACTACATAAGGATAACATTTACTTGAGACAACCAAGATTTGCAGAAGTCAAGTTCCTTTTTTTCCCCTTTTTTAGTGTAAGCTACATGAAGAGAAAGAGAGAGAAGGAGACCCTGATATGCACAATATTGTAGAGCTGGAAGTGTAATCATTTTTATTATTATTTTCTGGGGTTCGTTCCTGCTGCTGATAGGGTCAAGAACTGGGCCTTTACTAAAAAATCAGTTGCATGACTAATATAAGCAGACAAATTTCTTCGCTTGGATACTTTGTGGAAGAAATGTTTATTAAGTGAAAGGAACTTGGAAGGAAACCAAAACAAACCAGAAGAAAAGGATAGTGGTAAGAGCAGAGGAAACACCATGTAATAAGGTGAAAAAATGCATGGGAGAGAGTGTAGAAAGGAAGAATCTGAAGATGCCATGGACAGACATAAGTCAGTGACAATTAAGCATTTCATGAACATGCTGCTTCTCTGAGAGTTTCTTCCTTAGCAGTTCCTAGGCTTAGCAGGACATGCTAGTTCAATGGTTACAATATTTGAAAGGGTTTTTGTCATTTCTTCTTTCCCTGCACATTTTTCTTTACATTTTAAACAGCAGTTCATGGTTTCTCTGACTGTTGTGGAGCTGAAGAACTCATTTCAAAAGACTAAAACTTGAACAATGAAGAGAGAAAGGATTTGTAATCATTCTTTAAAATTTCCTGTTGTCAGTGGCTGAGTCATATAGACATAAACAAAAACAAGAAAGTTCACAGAAGAAAAACATTTAGCATCATTAACATTTTAATCAAGGACTATGAAAGGACTCATTAACTCACTATAGGTTCAGGACTCTATTTCTCAAAATTTGTGCCTGATTACTAAAAATACTGTAATAAAATATGAGTCTTCCACTATTGACTGGTAACTGGATTTTTCTTTTTATGTAAGTGGCACTGAGCATTTCAGTGAGGCTATTATAAATAATGCAGATGTCTCACTAAAATCCTGCTGAGTTCTGCAAGACCATTGAACACATTTTTGATAGGAAGAAAATATTCATTGCAGGCAGTGTACTTTTAGCTGTTCCACTCAGACTGTTTCACAGACTGTGAGCCACCACAGCAGAGAGTTAGGTTGAACTCACTTATAGTTATTCACATCATTATAAAACAAATGTGTTTAATTAATTGTATAGTGGTATCTAAGAGAATGGCTAAGCGACAATTGGATTTCGAAAGTTGATTCCTACAAGCACCTAAACGCATCCCGAGTGTATCACACTGGAACACATTAAACATGATGCCCTCTCACTCTGGTTTTAGGTAGATTTTCAAAGACACAGTCACCACCCAACCCTGCTAATTTTCAATAAGTGCTCAGTGCTTCTGGAAAGGTCCCTTGCAGTCTATAGCTACAAACTCCAGAAGCTCTAATAAATCTACAAACATTTTGCCTTTTCTTTCGGACTAAGGTGGATTTTCTTTCTATTTTTTTTCCCTAAATAGGAACAAGTTGTCACTCAGCCAAGAGCATTTGAGTTTCAATTCCGTGCAGAGTGAAACTGCAACTTAACTGAACGCTAATAGATATGCGGAGGATTTTTTGGGGTTTTTTTGTTGTTGTTGTTGTTTTTTTTAATCTAAGAACTGTGGGAAGCAGAGTACTGCAATCTTTCCCTTCAGAAGGTGGGGGTAAATGCAGGGCAGCTCAGCAGTCCAAAACTTCAGAGCTATAATTTTATTGTTAGAGGCACCAGGGAATCACTGCCTTGCTTATTTTAAAAGCTCAGGTTTGCCCCAGACATTGTGCAAAATCTCTCTTGCCTGCTGTGAAACACAAAGTAAATGAAAGCAGAAAAGTACTTCCTACTGCACCATGTGCCAGGAGAGGACACACTGGTAGCAACACATGTATTTGTCTGCCTCTGTAGAGGAAGAATATCATTTACCATAGAGCAAAAGTCTTTAATTTAATCTCCTTAATCCTTCACCTACAAGTTTTGTCTTCAGTTAGAATGAAATCATACTAGTGAACATTTTCTTTTCTTCTAAACAAAAACGTACAGCAAGCCACTTCCTTTGTTTATCAAAATCCGGGTTCTACTGTGTTTAACTTAAAGTGGGTAGTTAAAGTCTTACATAATGTCTTTTCTCTCTGTGGTAACCTGCACACCCATAATTATGTTAGCACCCTAAATATTCACTGTTAGTATTATGTGTGGAGTGTAACATTGCATAATTTAACCAGGAAATTATCACAGAGATAAGTTGCTCAATTTTTGAAATACACAAGATGACTCTTTAAATTGATGTAGACAGATGTACAAAGTGAACCACAAACAGAAATGGATAGGAAAATTGAGGAAATGATAACAAACCATTTGCAGAAGCCTTAAGGGCTGTAGAAATGTAGAATCACTGCTGATAGCTGTTGCAGAAATTGGAGAGGGGGCACTAAAACTAACCAAAACAATAAACAAAAGGCAACAGTTGAGAAGATCAGCCTACAACAAAGGCAGAGAATGGTGACCAGTTGTTCTCAGACCGCTGCGTGAGAGAGGCGAGGCTCCCAGCTCCGCGCTAAGAGCTTGCACAGCCATCCAGCGCTGCAGCATATGACTGAGGAGCCCCTATCATCGCAGAAATAGACTGTTTCCAGGTTTTGAAAACTAATTACCCCGGGCTATCACAATACAAGATTAACCATTTGGTGTTTACCAATCAACTATCCATTTGCCAACAACAAAGGCTGGTGCTCCTATTATTGACAGTGAGTTACCTTCAAGGGAGAAAGCATCCAGAAACGTCCAAAATAAAACGCAGCTAGTTTCCAAGCCCTCCAGGCTTAGTGGTGCTGCTCTTCCTGTCCCATTTCCCCCTCCCTAAGGCATCAAAGATAGGGTAGCCTTAAGGGCACCCTTGCTGTCCTTGAGGGGTGGGGAGAAACGCTTTAGCACTAATGCAGGAAGTGCTGGCAAATCATGCAACTGACAGGTTTGGAGACGCATTGGCATTTATGACTCAGATAACCTAAAGTCCTATTTTTTATTGATGAAAAGACTAGCCTGTAGGAGCACCATGATTTCAGGAGTTTCATATAAACAGTCCTGCCATGGCTTATGAGGTTATCTCAGGTAAGACCACTGAAGAACCACTGGATTAACCTTTGCAGAACAAAGTAGAACCAAGACACTGATGAACTCAATAAAGCCTCATAGCAAGGAACCATATAGGTCCATACAAAATAATGGCCCAGTATTAGGGCAGGCAAGGAACAATAAGGATGCTCACACTAAATATGCAATGTGTCACTTTACAGGTTTTCAGAGACCACGAAACATGATTTTCTCTTTTATTATAGGGCTTACTATTGCCTTTTAAAAAAATTGCACATGAATTTTTTATGGGGAGAGGGCTACTACTCAACACAGGGTATTTTGATGCTTAATTAATTTCATAGATTGCAGCTGATACAGAATGATCTATTTTCTACCTCCATATATGCATATATAATATATGTATATACACATAGTTGCCTGGGGCTTTAAGTGCCTTAACCTGTGTAATGCTGAAGGCCTCCACCTGCAATTCTGCAACCTGCCTTCCCCTGGTAGCTTGGTACCCACCACCCAAGGCGCTGTGGCAGGGTTTCCCAGAGTCTCGCCTCTGGGGCAGTATTTTTCCACTCTCCCTCACATTGTGATTCTCAGGGCCTTGCCCTTGCAACCCAAATCTGGTCACTGGGGAGAGTTTGCCCCTTTTTTCTCTCTCCTTTTATTTGTCCACCAAAGTAACTAACCATCAGAATTGATGTGTCCACCTACTGCCCCAGTAGTAAACATTTGTGCATGTGAACCTATCTCAACATCCTTTGTGCCAACAAGTTACGTGTATATATATATATATGCATATATACACACACGTGGATATGTGGGCAACATCTAGCTTGAGCAAAGAATGCAGGCAGCACCCATTACTCTCTTGTTCGCGCTCTGTGCTGTCTTTTATTCTTTTCCCTCTTTCACCTTTTAAGCACAGCATGACACAGGCTTGGAATAAGAAGTAAATGACTGTCAGAACCAGCCACATTCGACAATCACACCTCATTTGTCAGTCATGACAACATACAGAGGGCAGAGAATCAGGATTCATTGCATACTGATTGACTGACAACTTGGAGAGGGACTTGTGCAGTGAAAATGTAAGGTTATACCCATGCTCAGGTTTTACTGCAGACAGCAACCCTGCCTCAGGAAAAGAGTCTGAGCTTTTGACATTGAAAACACTAGAGTCCATGACACAGCCTTTCAAAAAGGCTGCGAACTTCAAGGACTTTTACAGTAGAAAGTCAAAAATTTATACTTCCATGATGACCGTACAATAGGATTCGTCAAATTAGTGTTTGTAGGGTTTCAGTTCATCTCTGCCTGATTTCTGGCATGCTGTGGTGGTCCTAACAGGAAGACTATTGTACATTGAGTAAGCAATCCACATAAGCTGACCTGAGTAAACACAGGCATGTATTGTACTGCACATCACTTGACCTTCAGGATTGTGCTGTGCTGCACGTAGCCCTTGACATAGGGTGAACTTAGCCAGATAATTGTAATGGAAGACCATGAAGGCAGCACCTACTTGGCACCAGTGATGACACCATCCACGTGTCCTTATCTTGAAATGAAGCAACGTGTTTTCCATCTACACCACAGTACTTCTAAGAAAATCCTATGAAAACCTCTAAAGGCCACAATAGTGATGAACCTTACCATGGACGGGATCTGAGCAGTGTGCTGTGGCCTGAGTAGAGGTGTATGAATTTGGAGTTCCCAGAATCACCAACTTACAAATTCTTATGTCCCTTCTACCATCTAGTCTGGGGCATTAAAAAAATAGTTGTCTTTCTTGAAAGAAAGCTTGTGCCTTTCTTGTAGGATTCTGAAGAACCTGTACCTCTCAGCACAGAACACATGCAATCCAGTATTTTCTCTTTAATTCAAAATAATTCTGCTCTGAGAAGAAAGCTTCCATTCAGTCCAAACTGTTTCAAAACAGAATCCCAGAATGGGCCAGGAAGCATATAGTGTTTAAAAAAAAAAGAAACACCTCAGTTTTATGCTTATAGGAAAAAGCTGCTTCTATGTCTTAATTTTGGCAAAGATTGATAGGATTTTCACCTCTAACTTCACAAGTATTGAAAGTGCCCAAAATTCAGTACAGACAGTAAGCTTACTTCTGGAGTTACTTCTGCTCTTTCCCCCACCTAATCTTGCTAAATACAGCTGAATTGTTTCGTTTACAACAAACTGAGAAGCAAGAACTTCAACTGTTCATGAAGCGTTAACTCAAATTTCCAATGAAATTTAAACAGTGTCATTTTTGTCAGACCACATAAAGGAGGAGGATGATCATCTTAAAGATGTGCACTGGTCTGGTGTGATTAACAGTTCATTCTTATGTCCACAACAGCTCATATATAATTTATTAGTAAGGTTGGCATGAGTATCGGTGTCTGCATTCTTCTCTATTTGATCTGCGCAGGACATTGTCTTCATAAATAGAGCAACAAAAGAATAAAAACACAAGCAGTCTCTTGGCACATGTAATTTTTAAGATTTATTTACAATACTTGTGCATAATAAAGGCGAACAATTCAGCATTTTGCTTGTAACAAAGATCTGATCTATAAAATTGAATTAATATTGGGTATTAAGTTTATTGTATAACTTATATGTGTAATAAGGACTAAATTTTGGTGGTATAACTAAGTTGTTAGCTCCAAAACTGTAGCCATGTAACTGCAAAGTAACATTTTAAACACCTGCTTAATACAATAGGTTAAATAACCATGCATTAAAAAATTGCTTTCTGATTCAGATAATAATGTAGATCCATTCCATTGTGTTATAAAGTATTTCAAAAATTAAACTCTAATGAGAAATTCCTCAGAGGACTGATGGCTGAACCAAATTCTGATTGCAGTATCTTATGAACCCATTTCTATACTCATTATGTAAAGCAGTACAGGTGAAACTGTTTTCATCTTCAATATACAAAGAAACCCACAGAAGAAATAGCAAATTATTAAAAAAAAAAAAATACAAGGACAAAATAGCCACATTTTTTCCTCAGAGAAACTAACAGAACATTAGACCAGGTTGAATTGAATGGAAAAAATCCATTTTAGAACACAGTGTATCATGATAAATATATCCCAGAATAAGCAAAGTAGGATGAAATCAGGCTATTCTGTGTGGTTCCACAGTAATGAAACATTTCAAGCATGGCAAATGCTTTTATAATTAAAAACTGCAATCTCAGGTGCAAAGCTGAGTTTTCCTACGATTTAGGTGCAGGAACACTATCTTAACACAGCTGAACTCTTCCTTTCCAGCAGATAGGCTGAAAACTGTAAAAGAATGTGAAGACCTAAAGTGACAGAAATTTTTTTTTCCCCCCAGAATCCATTATTGACTGCACTTACCAGTACCTAACCATAAGCTTCTCAGCATACAATCTATTTTCCCAGTGGTTTTAGTTCTCTAATATTAAAGTATTCAAGACTGGTTAGTTTACCATAGTTCACCGCCTACACAGCAAAGTGCTGTGGTAGTTCATAATAGAAAGATGAAGCTCGATTAATTATGCAGTTAAAAATGAAAATTCTTTTCTGATATTTTCAGTCAAAATTGGTCCTTATTATTGAAATACAGGAAATTAATAAATAATCCCAAGAATATTGAAACATCAGTCTTCTGACTGACTATAGCATCTGCACAATAGATTTCAACCAAATGATATAAGGTAATGAACAACTGAGAGCTTTACAGAAGAAAATTTGTAACCATATATACCTTGTGAAGAAAAAGAACACCAAGTTTATGAAACACAGGTAATATTATGGATGTGTCAACAGTTCCTTAAAACTGATATGAGGTTTAAATTCTGTCAGGGTTTACAAAATAATTTTCATTGGAGTTAAGCAGAACAAGGAAAAATAAAAACAACAACAAAAAACCCTGCTTGCCTGACAGACAACTAGATTCCAGATGCCTAAATCTGTAGCATTTAGCTTAACACAGAAAAACTATTTCATATGCATAAATTCCATTAAGTTCTATAAACTTCTTTAGTAATTCTGAATAGAAAACAGATCTGAAGCAGCAATTTAGCAGAAAGAGCTCATGAGCACACAAAAGAACTTAGCAACAGGTAAGATCCCAGACACTCAAGGGAATTCATAAAAGGTTTCTGCAGGATGGTAATTTATTGCCAATTTACAAGGAACAAATGGTAATTAGGAGACAAATATAATAATTAATCATATGAGCTCTGGGCTTGTACAGAGATACTCATCTCTTGTGGTTGAGATGCACTGTTAAGAACAGGGCTAGCTGACACAGCCCTTGCAAAGGTACAACACAGCTTCTTGCGGTTATAAGGGAACATGACTGAACAGGTAAGACACAGATTCACCATTGTGTGTTCTTCGAATTGCCTCAGCCAGGATCATAGAAATGTCAATAACCTAAGAGGAAAGAAAGAAAGAAAAAAAGATTATAGGATATCAAAACAATATACTACAAAAAAATCAGTTTATAAGCACGTGTTTACAAGCATATGGACTGTACATTCAGTTTACTATTCTGCCCTCTTACCCACCTAGGAAGGAAAATAACTTTAAAGCATTAAGCAAGCCTAACATGAGGAATATATTAACACAAAGTACAGACTAAAAATTGAACAAGAAAGTAGTAACCAGTTTTTGTACAGGCTTACTGCTGAGGACTGCTAACACAGGCCATGCTGTCAGAAGAAACATTTTATTCCAGCCATTAGATGGCAGCATCCACTTAAAATCTATATGGTACTATGTTTGTGTCAAGTTGTTTTAATTCAGTGTAGCATAAAAACAAAACAAAACAATCCCCCCCACCATCATTTTATACTTACCTCCCTCTGCATGGAAATAAAAAAAAAAAAGGCAAGCTAACGGGACACATGACTGCCAAGAATAGTCTCATGTAAAAGCTACTGAGATAAGTCAGCTTTGTATTTTTGGTTTGATTTTAGAAACATATGAAAATGCCAAAGATAAAGATAATTAGTGTATTTCAAAAACAAAGAAATCTAAAGTTTCTGTGGCATTCACAATAATATAACTAGCTTGAGTTCCCACATACAAATATTGTGTGATGAATATTGATCAAATTCTAAAAAAGCATCACAGCCAGCTTTAAACCCATTATTCTTTTACTGTCATGCATAGTCAATCTGCTGCAGTATCAAATATTTTTTCCAATATTTTATCATACTAACTGAATTTCCTTAAAACAGTTCTTCAGCATGATTTAGCAGTATGTTCTGCAAACAACCTAGCTGCACAACGTGTTTGAGAATATTGTTTTCATCTTAAAACTCTAGCATCAGAGAATGGTAAAATACAAATCCAGAGCTTGAACAGATGATACAAAAATACTACAGTACCTGAATTTTGGGGCAGTGTTTCATTTTCTCTTCTTGAGGGATTGTATTTGTTACCACAACAGCCTCAAATGCTGCATTATTAATCCGAGAAATAGCAGGACCAGAAAAGATTCCATGACTAAGAATAGCATAAACTTTAGTGGCTCCAGCAGACACTAACCTGCAGAACACAAAGGAAGAACATGCTGTGATGCATGTTTAAATGCACAGTTCTAGATGGGACTTCTTTGAAATGGAAGTGAATTGTGCTTGGACAGAGGTTTCTGGGGTCAAAAAAAAAAAAAGGTTTAATTATCAAAATCCTAGCTTACTGCAAGGTTGGGGAAGACATGCTGCTGATTCAGAAGACAGATGATGCAGCGCACAAAAAAATTGTATAAATAAAAGAACTAGAACAACTTGTGAATAAGTCAGATTCTCTTCACTTGGTTTTGATTGGCCTCTGTACCTCCAGATACTCAAAGTTATGCAAGCCTACAACTGGAACTGGGACAAAAGGCAACCTTGAACAGCTGGTACTTTATTAGATCATCGCAGAAAGTAAGAAAGGGAAAGAGACAAAAATACGGAAATATCATATCATTCTGAATGACTCACTGGAATCAAAGAATTCCAATCATTAGTATGTGCAACCTAAAAGGAGGGTACATTATTACAGTGTGAATGTGTACTACGAGTGAAGAAAAAAGCCTTCAGTAAGCTGATCTGCAGTATCTGGAAATACATGTCTAACCTAATCTGCTAGATGTGCCTTTAGGTCACTAGGATAAAGAGAGACTTAAAAAGTAATTTAGATAAGTCTAATTAAGCAGAAACTGCATCTCATCTAGGTTTGGTATTAATGAAAAGCATACCTTCATGCCAAGAACACAGGCAGCATTGTTCAAGCAAAAGCATCTTCTAGTGAACACTCCAGGTACACTGCAGGTTTCTGATGCTTTTAGAATTTATCCACAGTAGATTTTTATAGAGCAAAGTGTTTCTTTCATAGCAGGAAAAAAAAAAAAGGCCTCCTTTCTGACAGCAGCTAGTTTCCTCTGTGCACAGAGGTGTCAAAAAATCATCGGCTACACAATTTGTGGTTTTGGCCAGCAAAGGGCACAACACACACAGGCCCACTTTGGGGTTTGATACCGATTACTATGTGGACAGCAAACAACTGCATAGTATCCAACTGCAGGATTCCATCAAGCATGACAGAAGAGGAAACAAGACTGTAAGAATTCTTCTACCTTGAGTTTTTGACATCCTGATCATCTAGGAGCAAACAGCAAACCGACAACTAAATCCTGTAAACTTGTGGGATGATCTTTACTTCAGACCACTAGTGGTAATGTCTAGCTCACTCAAGTATCACCCTATTACTTCAAAAGAACATGAAACAGGTTTAGGTAGGAAGTATCATGTGGACCTATATTAGATCTGATGCTATTCAATACTTTCAAATGGTCTGCAAGTATACTGGGCAGGAATATAAATTCAAAGTGATCTCAAATCAGAGATATAAGCTTTGGAAAGGATTAAGTGCAGGTGTAATAATACCGTAGTAAGTGTTCAGCAACAAGATCTGTTTAAGACATTCCAGGGCCTTGTTCCCCAGCAGTTTGTTCCCACTTCTATTTTGCAGCAGGCACAACCATTTGGGGGGGCTTTGCTGTAAACCAGATCATAACGTAAGATCTGAAAATAATCTTTGGATGGGAAAATTAGACCTCAGGTCTCCAATCAAGTTTAGACTGAAGCCCTTGACTTTCCGAAACAGAGCTGACATCATACACTGGGATATGAGTGGAAGGGCAGGAGCCCTTCAGTTCACTATTGCTCAACTGTAATATGTCACATTTGTCCTTAATGAGTATCAGTCCATTTCTCCAATTTGTCAAAATGATTTTTGAAGCTAGAATTGCTGCCATCCATTTTCAGTTGTGAAGCTATGGCAACAGGAATAGGAAGAATTAATCATTTGAATTTACACAGACTGGGACTCCTGGCTAGCAATTTTTTAGGAAAGGGTACAGACATTAACAGAGTTCAGGGCAGTCAACATTATCAACCTCTGTGGAAAAAAAAAAAAATTACCACCACCCTGAAGCGTACAAGCATAAGGACAGGCTGATAAAGAACCCCACAGATTAATCCTTTCTACTCAGCAATGTTAGGGCCTCAGTCAGGATAGTGGGCCTACTTTCAGATGCTGCACTTCAAGAAGTAAATGGATGAAACGAAGAGAGTTCAGACAGCATCAACAGCAGAGCAGAGGTCTAGAAACTGTCTGGAAAGACTGAACAAACTTAAGTTGTTTAGTCTAGAGGGGGATGAAAACAGTCCTCAACTACATTCCAGACAAAAGAGGATTAAAAAATAAATAAATAAATAACTTATTTGCACTGTCCAGGATAAAGAAGACTAGGAGTTTTATACTGAAGATTTATATTAAAGATTAAACATGCATTAAATACTGAGGAGAAAAAACTTTCTAATGGTGAATCTAGCAAAGCTCTGCAAAAGATCACCAAAGGAGAGTGGAAAAGCTCCATGATAAGGTTTAAGAACACAATGATCTGTCATTTCTGCCTTGGAACTGGAAAACACATTAGATGGCCCCCAAGTCTCTTTCAAGTTTGATGAGACTGTTTTAACTTTTTCTTCTTTCTAAATACAGAATAGATATTTCTGTAAATATTTTCACTCCCACATTCTACAGGAAGACAGTCTGATCACAGGACTGTGACCTATAGACTGAAGAATCAGAGCGACTTCACACTACAGAGATCAGGTTGACTTATAAGCATGCAGACACAGCAACTGAGTTCATCTGCTATCTGCAGGTCACACTACAGGGAGACATTGCGCTAATTCCTAATACTTACTTGTCTGCTGCATGACATATCGTGCCACATGTGTCAGCCATATCATCAACAAGAATAGCTACTCTGTCTTTCACATCACCAACCAAGACCATTCTGTCTACTTCATTTGCTTTCTTCCGTTCCTTATGAATGAGAGCAAATTCCACATTCAGTCTATCAGCAATTGAAGTAACCCTAAGTTAGAGGAAGAAATAAAACATTTCAGAAACCTATTTTAAAAGAAAGAAGAAAGCCTACTTGTCTGTTTGTCATAAGACTGTGTGTGTGTTTATTAAAAATCACTGTAGCACAAAACAGGGCAGAAAGAATCTTAATTCTCTGTTAATAAATACCACCACAGTGTCTTAACCAATACTCCAGAAATAGATTTTTTTTTTAATTGACTTTAGTTTTCTGGCACTAAACTCCTGTCTTTGAAAAGGTCATTAGGCAAATACAATTAATAATATAACTAAGTTACTGTGTTTAGGGCATTCAATAGAAGCAGTAATCCAGCAATGCTGGTCATTGGCTGGAGAAAAGAGGACATATACACACACTATTTCTCAGGATGAGAGGTTCACTTCACAGCATGAGACTGTTAAACTAGGGGGAAAAAACAACCCCAAAGCAGTCATTACTTTTCTTCATCCAAACCAAAGAGGAGTTTAGCTGTATTGTTCCAATAAGTTTATGAAATATAGTTCTGTACACATAATCTGCTTTTGATAACACAGATATACTGAAGTAGAAATTTACTATAAAGTAGAAATAGTTTCTGAAGTAGAAATTTATAAATCAGAGACAGCTAGTGTCTAATAGAAAAGAATTGGGTATGTGCTTAGAGTCTACTGTTATAGATTCTGGTCCTTCTAGTGTCGGTCTCTTCCTCTTCAGGATAGAGAGTAGGAGAATTACAGGCCCGGTAGCGTAACCTCTGCACCTACACTATAAAAAGAAATTTTGAATACTTGTGTAGGGGAGGGTCACTGCTAGTAGAAGAAAAGCTGCTGTCTGAAAATATGTGGAGATTTATTGCCTCATTCTTCAAGGAAAAGCTTTCCCTTCAGGACTGCTATTGAAGAACTCAGGAGAAGGTTTGGGCATGGGGAAAATTAAAGAATAATGTTCAGTTGTGAAAGCTACTGCGTTAGATAAAATAGTTAATTCAAAATTAAATTTAAGAAGACTTTTAAATAAATATAGCTTTTTAAAATCATTTCAAAGGTATCTACAGAGCTACTAGTAGCTCAGGAAAAATGTATGCAGGTCCATCCAAATTTGTTAGACTCTTACTGGTATGCGAAACATATACACAAAACATTTCAGTTCTTCACAAGCTTTTATTGAACTGCTGCAAAACCTAGTCACTCTAGATAGTTTAAAAAAAGAGAGAGCCTCAATTCTAAGCATACAACAGCTTGTACTTTAAAATCCTAACTGAAAGCACTGTTGCCAGGAATGTGAAAACCAGACCAATGGGAAAAACAAGCAAGTAAGTTAGTGGTGATTAGTAACTTATTTAGCAACATTTGTCTAGTAATCAAGTAGTTTACTTAGCAATTCTGTTAGCAATGCTTTTGATCACCAAAGATTTTTTAGAACTCCTCAGGGTGACCTCTGGTGGCCAGACTGAACTCCACTAACAAGCTTAGTTTGTTACAGACTTCTAATTAAATAGATTGCTTTATTCAGATTTTTTGAATATGCTAGAGCTCTCAGACATATTCAGAGAAATAAACACTACTATGCTTTGTCTGTGCTAGCACAGTCTTGAAGCTTGTCCATTTTAGAGTGCTGTTAACAAGGTTAACATTCACAGTTAATAGAGAATACGGTTCAGTTTCTTTAGTACTTAAAAGGTAAATATGTTTGTTTGTTACAGCTTTCCAAAACCAGGCAGACAGACAAAAAATGTTAGTGTTTTCACATTTTTGTGCACAACAGTGTAATTTCAAAGCAAATCTCAATACTTACGAGGCATTAAGTTATCAATAGAACCTGCATGCCTTACTTCAATCACAAAATTCAATGAGCTGGAAAGCCACCAAGCAAATGGTAAGAAACAGAAAAGTATTCAGATGTTTAAAATATTAAGCAATCAAAACATACATATATTTAATACTTCCAATTTATTTAAGATATTCTTCATATTCTATTCACTTTCATTAACTCAAGTATTAATTTGAAGGTCTACATGTTTTAAATGAACAAGCCCAAACCATCTTCTTTACATTATATTACTGAAGGCGAAGGAGAATTTATAAGTTTACAGTAAGCAATGTTCTCCCTTACTTCAACAGCAAGTGTTTGATTGCATTTCAACAGAAAGATACCAAGACAGATTCTATCCGTATTAAATAGAATGAAAGTGATCCTCAAAAATAAACTCTTATGATCAATCTCTAACACACAAATATAACTTGAGAGTGAGCATTTCACCTCAACAGCATCCTTTGTCACTTCATTGACTTTGTGTTTCTGAACTTTTACATTAGTTTATAGGTATCACATAAAAGATGGTCTCCTAAACGACTAACACATACTGTGAAAAGAGAATCATTACTCTTTTATCATTTGCCACTCAAAGCAAAACTTCATTCTCTTTTTCTAATATTCATAGTACATAACTTGAGTCAATAGGTTTACAACTAGAATGCAGTAACTTTAGGAAAAAAGAAACATGACTCAAGCAAGGTCTTACCTAAATGCCAGCAGGTACAGTGAGGACAGGCCACATGCTTTAACAGAGAAAGGAAACTTAGGCAATTCCAGAGTGAAGCAGGAAGAGGTGCAACAACTGGACTAAAGAAGCAAGCAGCAGGAAAAATCTTTCCCTCCGTGGAGGGATTCAGCTAATGAGGCCATATCCAGGGAGAGAGAAACACATTTTCTTTAGAGTACAGAAAGCTCCTGGATGTTTTCAAGCATGAACAACATTTAGGAGAACTAGTTATGCTGTTTTTTTCACAACGCAGCTGGCGTCAATTTTGTAACCTATATCTCATACAGTTCAAAAGGGTGGAGGAAGTGGGGAGGAGGGCCATGAAAAAGCATACACCAAACAGTTAGTTGATCACTAACTATATGCAGAACTAACAGCTTGAATAGTACCTTTTTGCACCACCTGCATCAGGTGAGACTATGATACAGTTTTTCCACTCCATAATGTTCTCTTTTATCCACTGCAGCACTGCAGGTTCTGCATACAGGTTATCTACTGGAATGTCAAAGAAACCCTAGTCCAAAAGAGAAAGATAGTTTCATAAATATACATTTATTTTTTACTTGAAACTTACTTGGAAGACATCAGGGAAAGAGTCAAGCCTTTGCCTCTCATGTAGGGTAGGACTTTAATTAGTATTCTACACTGGCCTAATTCTACCCTCTGCTATTTCTATCAAATTCGGTGGAAGCAGAGTTGGACAAATACTAAGGTCTCTAAAAATCTCATCCAAAGTAGTGAAATGAAGAACAACTGTTCCCACAATATGAAACCCAAAAAAGACCAGGCTCAAGCACCTACGTAAATTCATGTTAGTGAAAAAGCCTTAAAAACTTACTTAACTGCCATAAATTTTAATTCTTAAGACTGATTGCTTGATATGAACACTAGTATTTCAGTCTAGGGAAGATTCAAGTTAACATTACTTGAGCAACAGAATGGAATCTTTCTTCTCTTTTTGCAAGTTGTAATGAGAAGAAACCTGTGACCACAAATGAAGCTGCTTTTTATGCAGATGAGAGCAATCTAGCATAATTTGAAATTCTGATTAAACAGAATGCCAGAACTGGAAGAGAAGGTATCTTCTAGAAAAAGCAAGGTATCTTGAAAGAGGTGCACATGAGAACCACAGGCAATGTCTACTCTGATTTGCTTGATTCATCAGCGAAGCCAGCTAAGGGTTTCCAGCCTCCATCTCCACTTCTCTTGAGAGAATATTGTCCCCTTGGCTGCACCAATAAAATTCTACCACGGCCAAGACTAAAAAAAGAACACACACACAACCCCCTACACACACACACACACACACACACACCCCGGAGGGCATATTGTATCTTCCAGAAGCTCCAATACACTTGAGTTTGGCAAATTCTTGGGGGGAGGGAGGGAGAAACACTCAGAAGTTTCTAAGGTGCCCACAAAATCACCCCGTAAGAACAAGACTGATCTCTTTTGAAAGAGAATTGAATTTAATTAGAAACCAGTAGTGAGGTAATCAAAACTTTCTCTAAACCCTGAGAATTACACTTCCAAACATCACCTTTCAAAACAATGAGCAAAAACCAGAGAATTAGTAGTGGCCTTTCATATTAATTCAATAGACCTTCTGCCTACAGTCAGTAAGAACTTACAATTACCTGTATCTGAGAAGCATGCAAGTCCATAGTGATGATATGGTCAGCCCCTGCAACTGACAGCATGTTGGCAACAAGTTTTGCTGAGATTGGAGCACGACTCTGAGGAATAAAGCACAAATGTTCAAATTTAAAAAAAATGACTAGATACAAGGAGTCACAAAATTTGCTATGTTTACATATCTTCCTTTAGTATATTTGCAATTTAGATATGAAGAGCTCCAAAAACTTTGACCAAACTAGCCTGTCAATAGCAAGTGTTGCTACTAGGGTTTTGGGACTCAGCAAAAAATTTTGGAGCATCTGAATCGGCTTGCACAGCCTGGCTAATAATGTCTGACTAACAAGCAGAGAAAACTGGGGATATAATTTTCCAATTCTTTATTTTGAACTTTTAGCTAGCTCTTCTATACTAAAGATAGACAGTCTCCACTTCTCTAACCCACTATCCATACTTTAATATCTGATTCTCAGGCAACTATCCTATTCTAAAGAACATTGCCAAATATGAAGAAGGAAGGCAGAGTAAAACTAACTTTTAAAAAACACTGCTTAAAACAAAGTTAATATCAAGCATTTCTTCATGATACAGTAAAACAGATCCATGTAGGCAGGTGTAGAGGACTATTCTTTCTGCGAGTTAGGACTTAATTGTCAGATGTAATTAGGAATCTAGGCTTCTGAGGGGGAGGGGGGAAGAGAATGGGAATGCAGAAAACAGGAAAGTGGAAGGGGCAGAGGAAGAGCGAAAGACTAATTAGCATAGTTAATGGCAATGGTAGGTGCTTTTTTAAATCTGACAAAGATGCAAAATTAACAGCAACATAAAAAAGATGAAAAATCATGATTGGAGGCTAGCTTATGGTTTTTCCGAGCAACTGCAAAATCCTTTGAGACTCTGTAGCTATATAAAAAACCTGTTATGTTACCCCCAACAGCTTGGTCTGTAACGGACATACTAAACTAAACTTCATGTTCTCTTTTTACCAACCATTAAATATGACTAGCAACCAGCACTACTGTTAGCACAGAAGCAGAACTAATTCAGAGGTTCCATCTCACTGTTGGGTTCTGGTTTTGCTAGCAAGATATTCTCTCCTCTTAGTTTTCTTTATCAACAGCTTCATTTAGCCTTCTAGAAACTCCCCCACAATTTTTCAAAGTATCTCACAATTTTTACAAAGCTGTCTCAAGGGCAAAACCTACAATAAGCTGAACCACTGCCAATTTAACCGGGATGCTATACTGGCACCTGGCTACAGCACAGACTTACTTCCCTCAAAGCATTTGTTGATTTAGTTGGAAACTCCACCTTTCCCCATTTTAACCTGTGAATTGCCAACATACTCCAAGCTGTAAGAAAGACTGCAATATCTCTGTTTATTTCCTTGAAGAAAGTTTATCATTAAGAAACCCTTCATTTAGAAAATTCGCGTGCATGTGTGTGCGTGTGTGCATTTTGCACAAGATCTCCCCGCTTTGGCCTTTATAAGATCCACAGAAGATATATACAGTGGTTTGCAATTACCTAGATATCCAATTCACATGCAGACAGCTTCGGTAAGATTTTGCAGTCCCTACAGCCTCATCAGGGATGGCTATTTCCCAGTTAATGAGGATTACACTGGTCCTCATTTATGCTCATTTCTGTAAGGTCCAACTGAGCCAAAGCTTTCTGGATACTTCTGTTCTTTTCAGTAAACTCGTGATTTGTCCTGTTCAAGATCCTGGTCACTTCAGGTCATTTTAGCAGTCCAAATCAGACTGGGCTAGGCTTCAAGACATGCTCAAGTCTCTGGTAACATCCAGCAAAACAAAGATTTAGTTCCTAATCTATGGACTTTACCATCATGTTTTTTCATCAGTAGTTTGCGAAGATCTGATTTGATGTTAGTCAAGCTAAACTAACAAATGCTGCTGAAGGCAGAGGTTTGCCCACCTTCTTGCCCCATTTCTTGCCTCCAGCCTATACACTTCCACCACTTCTCTTGGGCTGCACACTGATACCTGTCTGAACCCACAGCAGCCAGCTGAGGAAGCCAAAATGGAAGGGGTGAGGGAATAAGACTGCTAACCAAGACAACCAATTCTGGTAGAAAGCAGGACCAAGTTCAGCCTTGCTGTCATGGCAAATAAGATTCTTCCCAGAATGTGGTTTGTATTTTCACTCCCTCTGGCCTAATGAAATTCACTGTTTTTTTTTTCTTTTTTCCATTTCTGTTCAACAAAAATACCAGTTAGCTTGTCTCATGCCTCCGTATCATGAGTATCACCATCACAAAAAACAAACAAAAAAACAACAAAAAAACCACCTTTCCTGCATCAAGTACTAATGTATACATTACCAGTTGATACTTCTTTCAGTTGCTGGCCTTGGAGGCTGACTTCCCAGAAGGAAAAACTTGAAGGTTTTACCACTAGGTAACTTGTTTTAGTAGACATGCACATCACAGATTGCCTACATGCTGGTGGACAGAGGGTCTTGGAAGGAAAGATAGCCAAACACCTATACCTGTTTCTCAAGAATAGGCTAATAGGAGATTAAGACAAATGAAGTTTTCAGCTATCTGAGTTTCCTCTACACAAAATTGCGCATTAAAATAAATAATCATATTCAAAAAAGATTTAAGATTTGATTGCTTACAAAGAAAGTGAGAAAAGTTTTATGCTACAGCATAATCCAAGTTGATTTTTAAAATAAACTTCAAAAAAACCTCAATCTGGCCTCAAATTGAGACACTCAGATGACAAAGGTAGACAAGAACTGAAGGTTCTCTTTGACTTTGTGATGTTTGCTTATCAGAGAGGCAAGAATGCAAGAAGATTCACTATATTCATTTTTCCATTCTTTGTCACAATTTGAGATTATTTAGAATTATTAGTGTGAAATACAACTTTAGATTATGTACAGAAACTAAGTTGGAGTAATCACTGAGGTTTTTAGTTCCTAAACAAATTCCCTGCTCACTTATAGCAGCAATTATATAAAGATTTCTTGCTTTATGATGTGTTACAAAGTTATTAGCAATTCTTAAAATTACTAGGGTCAGGGAAGGAATCCACAAAGCTAATAAAAACGACCTCATAAGAACAACTATGCAAAGGATACGTAGCTGAAAGCAAAAGGTGGGAATGCCTTTATTCATCTTATTATATTGTTTTGCTCAAAATGCATCACATGCATACTGAATCAAAAGAAAAAATTATCCAAGAAACCACAAACATTTGACTAGAACTTTCACTTCCAAGAAAGCCAGTTGTGACGTTTATTGATACTGAATATTCACTAATTTATTACCTAAATTCATCATTTTGAAAATGAGATATGCTTTGAAGCCTCAGAAATTGACAGCCATTGTCTTGACCGTCCAAATAAATTTTCAACTAAAATCAAGGAGTTTTCTATTAGCAAATTATTCCACAGGATTACTGTCACAGCCTAGGTAAAAAACAACTGAAATCTAGAAGTGAAACTGAAAGTGTTCCCAGTTACATATGATGTAACCCAGTAAGTCTCACCTTTTAAGGCCATCTTAATGGAAATACTTACTGTTAGATTAAAAAAAAATTAAATTAAAAAAAAAAAAAAAGGATACCTACCCAACGCTCCACGGCCCCCTTCTACAAATCAAAAAAACAAAGTTACATAAGCTGTGGAACACCAAACCTCACCTGTCACTATACTTCTAACTTATCTCAAAGACATCTCTACAGTATCCTACATAAACGTATCTTGCCCAAGGCTTTGAAGGTAAGCATAATTAGAGGATGCATAAACTTGCAAATGTAGCCAAAGCACAGATACTGCAGCTAATTTTAAATTAGCTAGCTTGTGTATCAGAATTATTCTAGCTTATGACAGCACTTGATTATGCCCAAGTCAATTTACCAGCTTTCCGAGGATTCTTGGCAAGTTTTTTTTTTTTTTTTTCTTTTTAAACCTCTGTTTCCCTGCCTTTATAATTCGGAGAACAGCTTGCATGGATCTGTATATTGTCCTGCTAGAACTGTTGCTAATAGCCAAAGCTAACTCACTTAAAGCTAGTCTAGGTTTAATGCTAAAATGCCCAGAGTAGATTACATAGGGCTTATTCAGAATATGATGTTTTCCAGAAAGCCCCTTTTACTTAAATCAAGAACACTTTCACTGTTTTCAATGATTATTACTGCAATAGAGGCATGAAGAAGGTGACATCTCCAGCAGCAAGGACTCATCTACGAAGAACTAAATGGGCTGAAAGTCAACAACTTAAATTTTACTAGTAAACAGCAGATTATGCTGCTTCACTTCATATTCAAGCAACTGCAGCAAGATCTTTCAGCAGAAAGAAAATCTGCACACATTCATAGTAAGAAAATGGCTGGCACTTTTCTGACATTTCAGGCAGCACACAAATCTTACGCATTCAACATGGGTCAAAGACCAAATGATGTGATGCAATCAAATAGTGAGAGGAAGGATCTTCCTGTCAAAGAGCTGCCCAATGTCAACAGCGACACTATAGTTTATTTTGCAACACGGAGGTCAAATACCAAGGTTATTTTCCAAAGATGGCAAACATTTTCACAATTTCAAAACAGAGGTTAAAAGAAAAAAAAGAATAAAATGGCTTGCCTAGAATTGCAGAACACAGCAGCACCCAAAGAAAAGTCTAGAACAATGCTCTAAGTCAGTGTCTTAGTTACTTTCCCGTGCTATCTATCTTCAGATGGCATTTCCAAAAGACAAAAATGCTCCTGGGCAACATGCTGGGCCACCACCCTACAGGTTCCAAGTGTCTCTTGGAAGCTTACCATCTTGATTTTTGGTACACTTGATAAGGCATTCCCTAGATGCACAGTAAACTTGGGACATACTCATCCTTTTCCCACACCAAGAACTTATATTGTGGTTCAGCAGAATCTTCAAATAGGAATTTGGAAATCAAAACATCTTCAGGAGCAAAATGCTTTCCTTAGCTTTAAACAAAATGTTTACTGCTCTCTTTTCAAGCTCTTTTCATAAAACTCTTTTCAGCTCTCTAGTCAAGAAACAGCATTGTTCAGTACAGAAACACAGCAAACTGAAGTTCCAGAACATGTAGGCAAAGGATATGGAGCTACTATTTAACCCCTGAACTGAGTTTTTGAAAGTCTCCGTAATAATACTGTGTTATGGAGGCTAGACTCTTTAAAATAAAAATTTGGGTGTATTCAGTTTTGTTCTCACATGCTGATAATGGCATAAATTGTAGTATATTCTATTATTTTTAGATTCTACATCCTTTATCAATCCTGTTATATTTTATACAAAAGAATAAGAGAAAAAACAACCAAAAACTCAGAGGGCTTTGAGGATGGTTTGCACAATGCTCCAAGTGCAAGGGAGGGGGCAGTCAATTTATGGGAAGTACTAGAGTGGGGCAATTTTGCAAAAAGACAACAATTGCAATACAATATTAAAAGCTATGTCACATTTATTGTTGTCAGTTCTTTTCAAGTGGGTTTGGTAAAAGTAACGCTCATGTAACATAAGGTTTTTGCATATATGTACTAGAAATAGAAAATTTTCTGTTCTGTATTTTTTAATCAAACTCACTTGCCAATAAGGAGTTATTGTGTTACCAATTTAGCAGAACTGTTGCATTTATCATCTGTAGCAGCCCAAATTTAGAGAAAGCACTAAAAGGACAGAAGTGATCTAGGTTTTTTTCTACACTTTTTGGTCTGTATCAATACAAATAGATTATTCCAAATGTACTTTTCTGGAATCTGCCCTACAGAATGGAATAATGTGTTCATTCATTACTGTTAATGTATTGCAGTTTTAATCAGCTCCTTCCATTTGGCTCTCAGTTTTAACACATAGGGTAAAAACCACCTGCATAGTGGTTCTAGCACTTCAAATTGTCTCAGGCAATTCCTGTCCTTCACTTCTACTAAGTCCTTCTCATAAATTTTGAAATAAAATGTCAGTATAAGGATTTAATTCAGTGCAATTACACTAATTAAAAATGGTAAAACGGGTGTATACTCCTGATATACATAAAAAAAATAAAGTCAGCAAAAGCAAGAAAGAGTTCCACAAAGTTAGGTTTGCTAGCAAGGTACTCTGAAGTATACCACACACAACATATACTTACTTGTAAAAATCAAAATAAGTGAAAAATCATGTATTGTCTCCATTCACTTACAGATGATGTAATTCAACATTTGAACACAAAAAGATAAATATGTTAAAAAAAAATCTTAATTCTCTTTTAAGTGTTTATGAAAACATGCTTTATCTCCAAAAACTTCAAGGGAACAAGCTGAAAAAAGATTTAAAAAAAATATGCTTTTTATAATAAAATACATCTTACCTACCTTGTCTTTCTTATCTTGCCTGGCATATGGAAAACATGGAATTACTGCAGTCACTCTGGAGGATGATGCAATCTTGCAAGCATTGATCATGATGAGTAGTTCCATTAAGTTGTCATTTATTTCTCCACAGCCACTCTGGATGATATACACATCTTCTCCTCTCACACTCTCACCAATCTCTACGCTGAAAGAGTAGGAGATAGCCAGTTAATCACATTAGTTATTGGAAGTGTTATTAAAGAATAGAACCAAACTGTTTTGACTAACAAACCTTCATAGGTTTATCCTCATTTAGGACACTTACTGTGACTTGGTAACTCTCCCCTTGATGCACAGTTCACTTCAAAACGAACCAGTCTGAAGTTTACTTCAGCCTAAATACAGCCTTTGAAAGGTCTGTACCAACCAATGTATAATTATGGCTGTAGCACAGATGCAGCTCACATGGTTATTAAGTTTAATAACGCTTTTTTGTTTTAGTTTAGGTATTCTATGTCCCAAGGAGAGTTAGGATAAGTATTTAAAACCCAACCTGAATAATTACAGAAACAAGTAAGAGACAGCTTCCAGAGTATTTTATTAATAATTGCATCAAAATTCCTCTGCAAAAAGTGCAATTCATTTTCCATGATAATTAGGACATTGTTAAATTCAAGAAGATACTGCATTTTAGAAGACAGCAGTATCAAAGAGCCAAACAGAAGTCTGGTTAAAACTGAAACCATGATGTCTATAGACAGTTAAAAAAAAAAAAAAAAGTCATCAACAGTTCACTCAAGGTTTCTCACATGCTATGCTATTTGTTCTAATTGAGCTTACCTATTTTGGCCCTCTAAGATAGTTTAAGAATTATTTTGTTCTTCCACAAACTTCCAAGTAAATTTTGGCACTGATCACTGCCTCACATCATGACACTTGTGTGTTACACATTAATGCCACCACTACAGAATTCAAAATAAAATGTAGCTTAAAAATAAATAGGAAAATTAAAACAAATCAGTGGAATATTGTTTTTTTCCCCATTCTAGATCCAAGTGTGAGAAATCTACTGTTGAGTCATACCCACACCTACTACCTCAAAACTTGCTCATAAAAGCTACAGACATGAATTCAGGGGGGAAAAAAAATGAAGGTTAGTAAAATGTACAGACTTCCTGGATAATGAGGCAATCGGAACATTTAAACTCATGCTCTGTTAAATCAGTTTGAGATACTAAAGGCTAAAATATCTTCAGTTCTTATTTGTAAGGTTGCACCTTCACCCAAGCCACAAATAATCCAAAGGTTCTAGCTGGAAACTATCCACATGACTCACATGGGGTAGAAAACAGTTTCTCTGACACTCCTTCAGCACTGAGGCCTGTTCTAGTCAAACATAATCCAAAAAACTAGTTTATCAGCTTCCAGGGCACTGTGCAAGAGGCAGTAGCTTTGTGTAGCTACAAAACACAGAAAGGAATTTACTGCTTATGTACATCTGAATGATAGGCAAACATTAGAGATAGTCCCATGATGATAGCTGAAGGCAGGATCACCGGTTACATTTTGAAAACTGTAAAGATGTACCTGTCCCAGAAAGAATGTTTGTCCCTTTGAAGGTTTTCAAACCAGAATAAAACTAAATTACACAGAACAGACTGTGCTAATTTAATGAGCAGCCATTATTTTGTTTCCTCCTCATCAAGCAACGTGCAGTTTCATGCTGAGCAGTGAAAGAATGAGTCTGATGGAAAATATATATGTGAGCATGCAATTAAAGACGACATTGTAAGCCAGATGCACAAAGCAATAGATAAGCAACCTTTCTTCACTTCCTTTCACGAGTGCTCTTCACTGAGCTCTAGTATGACCTGAGTGCTTCACTTTGCAACCTTAACAGTTGTTTCATCTTTCTCCTGGCTACTTGAACATGCCCTACTACCCATGCATATTCACACCCAGGCTCTGACTCCTCCTCTGTCTCATATTAGTAGCACCTGCCTCCTTGTTTAATCCTTTTCTCCCTCTAGGCCCTTATTCAACTTCCCCATCTCGCCTCCTCACAGGTCTCAGCCTCGTTGTCTAAACCAACACCTCTTTCACCTACCAGTTTTTGCCTTATCGGACTTGCTTTCCTTCAAATCAACGAACTCTCATTTTTACGTTACAGACATACCATCAGAAAGGTCACCAAGAAAACAAAAAGGAGAACGAGTGTCCCTGTGCTCTCAGCTCCCCTATTCAGCTCCACTGCAGCCTCAGAGCAAGTTACAAAAAAAGATGTCTTAGTTTTTCCCTCCTTAAATGAATGTATTTTTTTGCCTGAGAAAGTTACCAGCAGAATTTTCTAAGCTAAAGCAAAATATCTAGTAAACGCAAGGACCTCTATGAAGACTGATATTGTCAGGGACAGTGTCGTCTTCAGATATTGGAGTGTTAATTCTAGCAAATCTTTGAGACTTCCCTCAAGGCAGAAGGATACATTTCTGTGGTTACACAACTGTTACTTCCCTGTCCAATTTTTTGATCAAAGCAATAAAGCTATTCAGAGAAGACTGTTTATAAATACTTTTATCAAATTCAAAATATTTTTCTAGTTTATTCTTTTCAGCTCCAAAAAGAAAAAATTTTGGTCGACACAACTGCAGTTCAACAAAGCTCTAAGCATGTTCCATAACGGGAAGAATTTGTCAACCTTAATAAGAAGCCATACAAAAAAATAGCTCTCATACTGATGTACCAGAGTTCTGCTTCCCAGAAAAAAAAAAACACACACACAAAAAAATAAATTGAGAAATCTGTCATTTTTTCCCAAACATATAAATCCGTCTCTGTGTAAGCATCTACCCATTAGATTACAGACAGTCTCTTATGCCGAGTTAACAATTGCTTATTGATAGTTATTATTATCACCGCTTTGAAGAATGATAATCACAACTGGACTGTGCAAGTGCAGAGAACAGCTTAATAACAACAAGTATTGTCATATGCCCAACTTTTGGCATGGGTCCAAAGGAGAACAGGAACACATGCAAAAGCTCTGTGGCATTTCTTTCAACCCAAGACTGTGCAGTTATACTTCTGTTCTTGAAATTAATCTAGGAACCATTAAAAAAAAGGGAAATCAAAGACTAAAAAGGAAATACTGCCAATTTCTAGGGGAGAGTATTGTTGGAGTGATACAGGAGGGCATTATAAGATTTTAGTACTTGGGAAAAAAAAGAGATCATTAGTTTCACAGATGCATTATGTAATAGGAAAAAGCTTTGATGAATGATAAGAACACATGATCTTAACATTCATCACATACACAAAGTATATTGAATTATAACACCCTGATTTGTTTCCCTCTTTTAAACTGCCATCTCTAAGCACCCCACTAAGAAATAACAGGTTTCAAAAGGTCAAGGAAAATATTTTGAGATGAATATAGTTCTGGTTAATACAATGGACCTGAAGCAATTCTTCTTCCATGGCCATTAACTGTTGTCTTGCCCTTGGGCTAGCAATTACTTTTTCCATCTTGCAGGCACCTTAGAAAGGAGTAGCATTTTTTTTTTTCTCCCTTGGCACTTTTTAAAATTTTGTGGTCTTGCTTTTCAGACCGGAATGACATACAACTCTGGTGCACATACATGTGAATAATACATGCTATGTATATGCAAGTATTTGATCTGGTGAACACAGACATTATGTGCAAACTGAAATGAATCAGGCTTAAATTAATATTTACATAGCACTCTAGAGTAACCTAATTAAAGGTGCCAGAGAAGAACATAATGCAATTATTGCACAAAGATCTTCTTACAATCAACTAGTGATGGCCATGCAACAGATTAGTAACTCCCATCATTTACCTTCTCAAAGTTCAGTAATAATACTACTAAGATACAATTTAGGCCATCTGTGTCATGGCCTAATTAACTAATCAATCAATTTGAGTTTTTGTTTAAACAACTTTGTATAGTGAGGACACAGAGGAAGGACGTAGGAACAAGCTCTTGCTTCAAGATTACAAGCTCTGCTTGTTTTATGCAATTTAATCAAATTCAGCTATTTGGTAACACTCAGTTTATTTAAACTTCTTGGTTGGGAAGAGTCAACAGAACCTGCACATTAAAAGCCCCCAAACCATGTAACTTTTAAAGTAAGCATTACAGAAATTAACAGTCTGCAAAAGTAATCAGCTTTAAATTTCACCCATTTACTTGGAATCTGTGGTCCATGTGACGCTGGCTGGGAAAGATGTGCAAGACAGAACATGATGAAAAATAAGTTTGAGTGCTGATTTTTGCCTTCATCTTGCAAAGACCGATCAAAGAGTTTAAGTATCCAGAACCTTGGATAGACTGATTATCATAAATTAAGGATAAGGCTCAAGAACCACTTACATTGCAAACACATTTAAATGGCTGAAGCATACAATCATTAGGCAAAATTCACAGTCAGGAATAACAGTAGACTTAGCCTCTTACAATACTAAATTTATAGCACATTCCTAACAGAATTAATAGCAAGGGGAATTTTAGATAAGTATATCTCAACTTAGGAAAAAAAGGTCTGGGAAAGCAGGGACATAAGTATGCAGAACCACACTAAAATTGTGAGTTATATAAGCCCATGACTAGTTTCCAGTTCAAATCGTGCAATTAAAGGGATCTATGAATCTTAAAAAAAAAAAGTTCTAGCCTTGCTTGCAGGAAGTAAGCTTTATGGAGCTTAGGTGCCAATTTAGTAGAATTTAGGTGCCAATAAAGTAGATCTTCATTTTAGGCATTTTCAGTACCCAGAGAAGAAGCCAAAACTTGGAGTCTAGAGTCCTCGCACAATGTGCAAGGAGAATCAATATCTCAAAAATGATCCAAAAAATCCCACATGCTGAATTTGCAAATCATCAAAAACCAGCCAATAGAAAGTGCTAAGCAGAGGGGTGTGTTCGAACTCTTACCGTTGGGAACAAATTCTTGCAGAATAAGGTATTTAACTTAAGGCCTTCAACTTACTGGGCAAATATTTCAGCTACCATGATGTTATATAACAAAGTGGTTACAAGCCTAAGAAAAAAGCAGCTTAAAGAAATACATTTTAGATATGTTCTACGAGTCTCCACCCAACCTCAGCCCCTCAAGAGATGCAGAGGCTGCTTCATCTATTGCTGGACCTCAGCCGAGCTCAGGAAGCTGTATACAGAACTGCAAAAGCACAGTGCACCTGCTTATGGCAAGTTTAAGAGGCCCCTGAACAACTGTAGAAATTCCAGCGAGGGAAAGTCAGGAAGGGGTATGGCCACAAGCAATCTCTCACAGTACTCTTCCCTGAATACTAATACCCACGAATAATTACTTACTGTTCTGACCTGCTCCTTAAGTTCTATTTTTAAGACTAGTAGAGAATGTGACTACACCACAGAGCACAGCAGAGATAAACTTGAATTGTTTGGATGCTAAAAGCAACTACAAAACTGTAGAGCTCCATGGGGTTTAGTTTAGTCTGGCTGGTTTTGGTAGAGGCTGTAGTGAGATATTCTCCCACAGGACACCAGCCTTGATTTCAGGAAGAAATCGTAGGCTCCTGAACGCTGAGATCACCTTTGAAAATAGTGTCTAAGAGTCAAGTCATTTAAACTGTAGATTAATATGCTTTTAAATTCCAATTGCCAGGGTGTGCTAGGGCAGGGAACGGGGAATCCCGGTCTCTCCTCCTTCATAGCAATTTTGCTGCTCATTTCCATCACCTGTACTATGCACAGTGATTTAAAAAAACAAAAAACAAACAAAACAAACACATACACCACACAACCACCAACTGTGGCATTTTTACCGCAGGTTTCTAGGTATCCCATATCTCCTGGCACCCATGTTCTCTCCTCAACTCTAGGCACTTTCACTTTGATCAGCAGCTCCAAGGCCAAGCCCCAGCTAGGTCTTCATTTACAACTCTGCCTGTCCTAATGCTGGGAACCAACAAAGCAAGCACCCTGAGCACGGGAAATAACCTTCTAACCCTCAATTCTGGCATGCAGCCTGCCACTGCAACAGGAAGACACCATTGCTTCAGCAGCTCCCGGTTGAAACACATTTGATTGAGAAGGAACTCTCAGAAATTTGGAAGCAAAGGTCTAACAAGTCTGAGCATGTGCAGCAATTCTTCAAAGGCTTAGCACTAAAGCCTCCATCTAAGCACATATAGGACCATCAGGAATTATTCGCACAGGTCTGGTTTACTGACGTATTTCAAGTGCTTGGCATCTATCTAAAGATAAGAAGCACACAGTAAGGTCAATAAAGTGCAAGTCAAAACAAAAGCACTGAAGTATTTTTAGGCCTTGTAGAATTCAGATCCATTAACAATATGATAAATGACCATATTTGGCATAGCTGGAATTCACTATATAAAAGAAACCTCCACTACAGGCAATCCAGAAAATTTGTCTTTTGTGTCCATACTGGTAAAATCTGTTTCTCCAGCCTCACTTTGCTCACCACAGTGTAAGTGAGCAGGGAGTGAGGGAAAGAGGCAACTCCGCTGCCCCAGGCAGAGCATGACAACCACAGATACAAATCATCTGCTGAGTGGTTGGGCCATATAAAGAGAGTTCTCACATTCCAGAGGGTCCTGTGTCCCCATCAGCTTCAGCTGATTTAACATCAGCTGACTACTTGAGCTTGCTTACTGCAAGACTAGGCTTGCAAACAGCACAATAACCTACTTCAATGAGGGTACAACCCGGGGCCTCCACAGCTCTGGAGCCCAAAGGAAAGAGGCAGAGGAAAAGCAGCAAGGTCTCGTCTTAGAGATAAGGCAGCTGCAGTAAAAACATGGAGTTGGAGGGCACTGTAGGGCAGATGGGGGGAAGATGTTACAGCCCAATGATGAAAAACAACTTCATTTGAATCATGCATCCCTGCTATATAGCACTGATATCAAAGTTTTTAGGTTTGTTTATTTTTTCCATTATTCTTTAGAGCAAACTGTTCTCCTTACCCTACTTTCTACAAAATAGTCACATTCATTCCTGTAAGAATCAGCTATTTTTTTCCTAAACTTCCAAGCTCAGTCTAAGACACAAATGTTTGATCTTTTGGGGTTTTGTGGTTACTGTTTTTTCCTCTTTTTTAAAACACAAATACCCTTTTTATCAACAGCACAACTTTTCCCATAGAGCAGGCAACATCTCTTTGCAGCCAACACATTTTCCTCTGTAAAAGCTGTACTGCATACACTTATGTTGGTGATTCTGAAATAACCCAGGCTCGGCAGTTATATAAGGCTACAGATAAACTGTCTCCAAATTCACATGCGCCAGGCAAAACTTCAATTCCTCTTCTCATGAATCTGTCAAGATGACTTGCTCTGACAGCTTACTGCAGGTAAAAAACAGTGAATCTGACTAGGAAAAAGTTAGGGAGCTTCCATGAAGGGCTGAGAGCAGTAAGTTCTTTCATTGGTACAGAGGTGTGTATGAGGATATCATCTATGACTTCAGTTTCTCCATTTAAAGAATAACAATTACTTCAAGTACAGAGCTAAAATAAACAGCCTTTAGAAAAGAAAGCATGCCAGATATTGTAAGAAAATACATTTATTTAAGAAGTAATGAACATTCAATCTTAATTTTTTCTTCATCAGCTGATTCAGTAAAATACCATTGTGCCACCTAAGGGTATTTGGAGACAATTTTGTGAAACATTTCATATGCAAAACACTCCATTCTATATATACATACACACACACATATATAAAAAAATACATAATATATACATATATACATGCATGTTTCTGTTTTATATCTGTGTGATGCAGTTTCACAACACTAAGGCTGCAAGAGTCGTGCCAGCTTAAGGTCTTCCATTCCTCTCTTCCAGCCTTCCAAATTGCACTGCCAGTTGCTTGTAGAGTTGCGAAGAAGAAAATCCTGAGCCCCCAATGCAACACTAACAGTTTTACTGGATAAGCAAGAAAGGGGTGGCACCCAAGTTCTTACTGGGACGCTGTGGTCAGCAGGCATACTCAATTGCCACACCAGTTTATGATACTAAACAGAGTTACTTTCTACAACCAGACATTTAGGAGCTCTCTTACTGCTTTAGTAAAGGTAGGTTGACTCCTGTAGTCAGCTGAAGGAAAGTACTTTCATATTCTTTAAAGAAAAAAATGGTGGGTGGGGGGAGTCAAATCTAGCAGCAATTTCCCCTTGTTTCATCTAGCACAGACATAGTATTTCTCAGTTACAAACCTGCTAGAACATTGAATGCCTAAATCACAAGAGAACTGGGATACTGCCAGATACTCTAGTCTCAGTATAAATTAAAATGAGAAGCATTTCCAATTCTAAGTTTTCAGGAATTTAGAACATACCAGCCCATTTAACCTCATTTCTTGTCAGGAATATTCCTACCCCTAGCTAATCTCAGGGAATAATTCTAATTCTTCAAGAACACTTACATCTGCTCAGGATTGAGATTGAAGCCTAAAGCCCATTTCAGTTGAAATATAATACAAAATATTTAATGACTCTTTGCCATTCTATTCTGCAAGCAAGATTAATTGCTACCCTCCAGTAAGTGACTTCCAGTTAGGACTTTTCTGACAAATATTTAAGCCTGGGGTGGCACATATTTATCAATTTACACATAATTCACATTTACGTTCAAGAGAATGAAGCAAACAGCAAAACTGAGTTTTTAACAAAAGGTGAATCTTCTCTGCAACTTGCTAACTTAACAGATCTGACAAAGCAAGGGTTTGTTGACCCTCAGGCCCAAGCTTATCTATTTGCACAGGGTTTTGCCTGAGTGCCATTGGGAAGGTTTAAGGTTCTTTGAGTATTTTAACTATTGAGTTCTAGTATTCTGCAATACTGCAAATATATTTCATAATGCCAATACACTTATTTGTAAACCAAAAAATGCAACAAAAATAAGAAAACACTGCACTGGTTTATCTTTACATATGATGAAATAAAATTTTGCTTATATACACATGAAGAAACTTTGCTAAAGAGAGACAGACTGAAGATCCAGATGCTGCAGAAAAGAACCATTGCAGCTTAAATATCTTATCAAATTTAGCTATACTTTAATTTCAAATTTCAGGAAATCTCTCATTAATACTGCTGAATTTTGTATTAAGAAAATCAGTGTACAAAACTGAAAGCACACCATCCCAAAATAAGTTACTGAGGATACTAAAAAGACTACTCACTTAAAGTTTAGAATAAAGTGGGGCAGTTTTACTTGCTAAAGGAGAAACAAGAACTGCATGGTTTTGAGATTCTAAAATAAAGTTGTACAAAAGAAAAAACACTTAAGGATTTAAGTGTTAAGGTATTTTAAGTTGGGGGGAGGGGAGGGAAAGAGATGTCAGCCTAGCAGTGTTGTGACAGAAGCAACCAGAAATAATTTTTAGATTACATACTTCACTCAAGATATCTATACCACACTACATCCCTACTCGCCTGAGAAAGTAAAGTGCCACTACTAGATTAGCCAAACAACTGACTGATAATTCTGCAGTCACTATTAGCTACTTATTTAATGGCAGAGGCTTATATTTCACACCTGAAAAAAATAGGTGGAATGACAGAGTAGAGAATATTCTATCCTGAAGCCTAGAATTTAATTATTTTACATCATAAAATAAATACACAAACTTTTGGAGATAAGTCTCTGCATTGGAAGAAATCTAAACCAAAGAACCTCTGTTTAAAACACAGCAAACACCAATGTTTAAATCAGTATCTCTTGAAAACAAACAAACAAACAAAAAACAAAAACAAAAAAAAAGAGAGAGACCCGGTACAAGTTTGCAAGACAATCATGCAACCAAATATGCAAATTAAATTTTATCATGCAGAAAAAAAGATCAAAGAGTAATAAAGTGATTATGTGGCTGGAAAGACTTGAGGGAAGATTTAACCTTCAGCTAATCAGGAATGAATAGAAGAGAGTAAGAGCGTGCAAACATTTGATGGCATAAACACTAATGGAAGAGGGCTCATAGTAACACCAGTAAGCATAACTAGAAAAAGAGCAGTTAATTAAGAACATGAAAAGGTAGACTGAATAGAAGGAAAAACTTTCTGAGACCAGTTTTAGTACATAGTATATTAACCTTTCAAAGGAAGCTACGAAAACATGCTTGTTTGGGAGATTCAGAACAAGAGCAGATAAGAATAAACATACAAAAATCTCAGGGATTAGTAAGCAATTTATATTCAGGAACCTTGGTTTCAGAACTAGATGATAGTCTTATATACCCATATTGAAAAGCAGCAGCACAGTCATGGGATGAGCATGCAGTTGTCACTTCAATTTGCAATTTGTTTTTAATATATTTTGAAGAATATGGAAAATATCTCAGCTATATTTATGGACTCCTGCTGCCTGCCTGAGTAATAGACAGGTAGGTCAGAAGCACAGACAACAAAAACTAGTAAAGATGAGCAATATCGGTAGAAAAAGAATTGGCAAGTCTTGAATGCATTCTCAGATAGTAAAGCAAGCAGTCCACGTGGTTTTACACAGGATCCTTAGTACTGTTACCAGAGTAACTTTCTATGTTTGGCTGGCCAGTAACCTAATATGCTTTTCATTTCAAAAAGTAAGCCAAGGCCAACGTAACAACTCAGGCAGGACCATCAGTCCACATGCATAACTGACTGCTGCTGAACACTGTTCAAAACAAATCCTGAAATGTGATTTGATCTAGACTCTTCCAAGTGTCTAACCCATCGTTAACATCCTATTCTTATATGCACTCACATACAGACCTACTTATGAAACTTCATAATGTACTGTATTTCATAAAATCAAAAGGATCACATCTTTAATTTAAGAAGGCTCTGCCACAGCTGATCAACCCTGAAGTTAACTGTTCCTGAACAGTCTGATAAATCTCATTGTGGACTGACTGCCTTTCACAAATCCCACTGAAAGAGGTCACCATCCTCAGTGCAATTTGGCACTCTCCCCTGCTACCGGCACCTGCTCATGGGAGCACCCCTCGCTCCTTGCAGTCACAGCGAGCCAAGACGGCTCCAGCACAGCATTTTGCCCCACAGACCCATTTTGTTGGCAGCAGGGAGGAGCAGTGTCTAGAGGCGCTCGGAGGCCCCAGAGGCAGTAACAAATGCTGCGGGACAGGTCAGCACACCCATGGGGACCACGCTGCACCACCTGGCTGCACCCCATCTTAACAGGTGCAGGTTAGCAGTGCTTTTCTCATCCAAGCCTAACACAGAGTGTTACCAAAGTGGGATATACGTATTCATAGTGAGCAAACTGCTCGTGTCCTCGGCGTGCTGCACATTTTGTGCTGGACACGAGCCCTGCATCGAGCGGCATCGCCACTGCCACCTCTGACAGCGGTGCTAGGGCCAGCCCAGTCGGCCGCCCCTGCCCCGAGACAGGGCTGCCGGGGCCCTAAAAGAGACGGGTGTGCCCCTGAAATACAGCACAAAACCGGCAGGCGAGGGGTGTGTGGGGGGCGTGTGTGTGGGCGTGTGTGCGCGGACACCTATCGGCAGGGCCACCGGCCTGACCGCAGTGCTATCGGCTGTGCCCGCCCTGCCTCTTTTCCCAGCGGAGCCCCTAGGCGTGTCGCCGGCGTTGGGCAAACGCGCTACAGAAACGTTAAGTGCCTCACGCCTATTTTTATTTATTTACTTGGTTTTTTTAAGGCAGACCGCGGCACAGGACACGGGAGAGGCCCCGGGAGATGTCCGGGCTGCCGTTTGGGAGCGGCAGGGCGCGGGGTGGGGAGGGGGCGGTTCGTGGGGCGGCGGGCGGTGCCGCGGGGGCGCCGACCGCGGCCCCGGTCTCAGGGCCGGCGGGGGTGTGGCGAGGGCGAACCCGTGACGCCACCCGGGCGCGAGCGCAGGTAACGGCCCCCGCTAGCACCGCCCCTCCGCCCGCGCTAGGCGGAGGTGGGGCGGGGGCAGAGGAGGGGACCCGGCGGCTCGAAGCCGTGTCCGTCGCAGCTGCTGCCGCCCCGCGCGCGCCCCCATCTCCCGTCCCCGCCCCGCCCACGCACCTGGTCTCCTGGTTGCTGAATTTCTTGGTCACCACCTTGCCCAGGTCTAGCCCGAGCCGGTCCGCCACGCGCTGGGACAGGTCCTGGTGCGAGCTGCCGCTGAAGAGCACGATGTTGGGCATGGCGGGTGAGGCGGGGGCAAGAGCGGGCAGGGCTCGAGGCGCTAGCGAGGACGAAAGAGAGCGCGGCCACCACGGCGCGGGGTCAAATAAGCGGCGCTGCGGGCCCGCCCCCTCCCCGCCGGGAGGAGGGGGGAGGGGCGGGGCGCCGGGGGCGGCCGTTGACGGGGGGCCGTTAGGGGCGCAGGTAGCGCGGGGGGCCCTTAGGTGGCCGAGAGGCGACGTTAGGAGGCGGCAGAGCCGGGCCGGGCCGGGACGCAGGCAGCACCCACAGCGCCTGCTCCTTGCCCTGTCAGCCCTGCCCGGCCCAGCCCCCTTGCCAAGGCGCGGTCCGTGCCCGCTCTGAGGAAAGCGCTCAGGTCCTGGGTTGGAGCAGTGAGCCTTAGGCTAGGTTTTCCCTCAGACAGGCACAGCCCTGCCTCTGCTTCCCTTTCGTGCCTCCTAGAGATGCACAAATGGCAGCTCTCAACACGCTGTTTAGGTGTGTGGGTATTTATCGTTCAGGTGACACTGTCACCTTGAAAGCAATCACTGAAAACAGCTATAGCTAGGTATATACTTAATTACGTGGATATCTAAGTAGTTTTAGCTACTGCAGCTGTCCCTGAATAACCTGCAGTCGTTTCTATATATACCATGCATTTTCCATTATTTTTCTTTAATGTTGCTTAGAAATTGGCTCTGCTTACAAATTACCGTCAGAAAATTGAACAAAGACAAAAAAGTTTTAGTTTTTAGCTAGAGTAATTGTAGGCTTATATATAAAAATAATAAAAATTGCATTGGGTAAATGACTGAAGAGTTTTTCAGTGTTTTCCAAGCTTTTCCTTAGAGGAGCAGGGTCTTGAACAGTTGCTTACTAATGCTCTATCAGTGGGATTATTCATGATCAGTTAAACTCCAGTGTTCCATAGTCCAGATTTACTGACAGTTTTAGAGCTGGTCAGAAGATCCTATCAAAGTGCTTTTTCAGCTGAATACTAGATTTTCAACAAAGCAAACTTTTCTTGAAAAAGAACTTTCTTTAGAACAGAAATTTCTCCATCAAAAAAAAAATTTATTTCCAAAACTGAATGTTTTGGCCTAGAGTTGAGTAATAGATAGTTTGAGTTAGGGAGTTATGGATTAATAGCTTTGGTTGCTCGTGCTCCTGTTGTCTGTGATCTCAGCCAGCCAGCCAGATATTTCCACAGGTCATGGATACTTCTTGCTAAATTTTGTATCACTGCAGATACAATATAACCAGAGGACACAGCTTGTGGACAAGAATGAGAACAGTAAGTATTATGAATTACCACAGTGTAATGTCAGAATCTATTTCAGTATTTGATACCTTGCCAAAACCTCAACATATGAGATGTTTTTATATGGCTCCTTCACCCTTCTGCACTTTTTTTATATTTTCTCTCTATGCAATAAAAAAGGCATTAATTGTCAACACTCTAAAGCTGATAGCATTTGAAAGTCAAACCTGTGTTTTTTCCAGTTCATACCTTGTCTTCAACAACTAATTTTGTAGGCCACGTTTTGTTCTTGGTTACCTGCAACTACTAGTTTTGCCAGCTGTTGGGATTTCATTGTGCTTTTTAACAGCTGTCGTTTTTCTAAAATCATTCAACTTCCGTGACAGGAGATTTCAGCTTTTGTTAAGATTGCACATTTCTAATGTGCGAAAAAGAATACTCACAGATATGACCCAGGGATTATCAAAACTAAAAGCCGTGACAGGCAGAAAAGGGTAATTTAACTTCAAAATAATAAAATAAAGGAAAACCAACCTTCACTCTGGACTCAAACCAACACCAGAACATTTGAAATAGTCTGCAAAAGACAAGAAAAGAAGTTGAGCTGCCCAGAGCTGGACATCTCTGACTGACTGAAGAAGCTGCAAGCACAGAAATCTCCATATCAGCCAGCCAAGCAAACTGTTGAGGAGAGGCTACCAAGAAGCTGGAAAAGTGAGCTGGCAGGAAAATATACTTCCTGGGCAGGGGTCTACTGGCATCTCACATTCAACCCACTCAGTCTTTGTCAAAGTCAAATCATCTTCACAAAACCTTTTTTTTTTTTTTAAATAAATTCTGAGGAAAAAAGCAATAGAAGCAAAAAAAAAAATCCCTAAGAGATTTTTAGCTTAGTTTCCAGAAATCAGAGGCTAAATATATGAAATTAGAATTCTTTTAAGTTAAAAATGATTTTTTTTTACATTTATTAATAGATCTGAATTGCTGGGTTTTATTTGTAGGTTTAGCAGCACTCAGCCTTACAGTATACAGTGACCTAGCTCACTTGGTGCATATCCTTATCTGCTTTCTTTTTTCCAGGGTATTTAGTTAAAACTCTTGTCACATGGAAGTTATATACTTGCTGACTTAACTGGATATTCAAACACTTCTTTTCAGCGTGATTAGCAAAAACACACTAAGATTCTTGTGCTAATTACTGTTCATCCTATAGCTACAACATATAAACAGCAGTCAATTAAACTATCTGTGGAGGCTGATGTACAAAAGAAATGTTCTGGCTGACATGCACAGTATGGCTACCTTTTCTGTGATTGTAACAGACTAAAATAGTGGACCAGAATTCAAAAACTGATGTCATCACTGCTTGAAGCTGAGTGTTTGCTTTGCACTGTTTTAGAGCAAAAATCAAAAATAAATAAATGAGAACTATAAGGTAACTACCTACCTAACAGTAGAAAGTAAAACTTGATGTCTTCCTTTTATCATCATGTTGTTGGTAGAAGTAGTGTTACCTGATGTAATATCAGGTATTTTCTTTGGTTCTGGGAGTTGGGTTTTTTTGTTTTGTTTTTTTTTTTTGACCTTTGATCAGCAGAGAACAAGAAAATGCTATTTCCTGGTAACTAGATGCTAGCAAATATTGTTCAGGTTAGCCATAGTAAAGACTTGCAGGTGCATCAATTACCAGTCAACTGGAACTGAGAAAGCATATGTAATTCTGCTGCTGCAGCAGAAAGCCCTTCAAGCAAATGTATAAGAGCAAAATAAAAACAACAGAACTTAAAATATCAGAATCAGAAATCAAACTACCTGGGATTCTAGTTTACAGAAAACTGTGATGTTTTCACCCATCTTAGTTTTATTTCTGGTACACAGTTTTGCAAATCTTCCCATATAGCTCACTCTGCGATCTCCTGTCAGTTCCCGTATGAAAAGCTGTTACACTCTGAAAAAAGATCACGCAACGTAACATACGGGTTTTGTAGTTTTTGTATCATAATTACTTCTGTTTTTTTTTTTTTTTTCCAAATTACAAAATATCTTTATTCCAGTTGGGGGAAAAAAAAACCCTACAAAATCCAGCCATTTAAAAAAACACAGACAAAATCCCTGTTGGGTCCCCAGAAATACAACCTGAATAGCAAACTGTTTCATTACTTCCTTTCACAGTCATAGTTTGCAAAAGATTCCATTGGCCAATTTTTGCCCTCAGTTACATCATTTCATTGTCAAATGTTAACAAATCATGGCTCAGGTCTCAAAAGAGTTAATCCTGAAAATCTGAGATTTAAAATAAACAGTTGCAGGATATTTTTATTTGTCTTGTGGATTTTTAACTGTTAGTGTACATTTGGGTCATGATTTCAAGATTTTCTCAGAATCTTCTTTAAAAAATGAAAGCTAATATTTGCCTCTAATCATTTGTCTCCAAGGGCTTTGGCTTGAAGATTAAACAGCAAATGCTGAAGGCCTTGATACAGAATAGCAGCAGCTGACAATATTACAGTCACACCTGTCCAAATCTATTATCTCTACATTTTGTGACCTATGCTTCTGTTACCTTCAAATGCTGATCTAGTTCTTCCAAAACTTGTTCTATCCTGTGAATATAAATATAGAAAAACATGTTAAATGAATAATGCCTCCAAGAAGGCATAAGGTCATCAGACCTCTATAGCTCTTCCTACCTCCCAATAACCTAGCATGTTCTTCGTGATCCTGGCCCCCTACTCCTCCCAAATTGCCCCAGATGTTCCCAACTTCCACATATCTCCAGTCATCTCTGTTGTACTCCCAGCTGTCTTCCAAAGCCCCATTGCTTCCCTACTTTGATCTTTGGCTTCCAGTTTCCCTGATTGTTTCTAATATTACCTCCAGATATTTTCTGAAAATTGCATATTTCAGCTGCTGCTTCTCTTTCAGATCCACTGCTCTATCATATACTATTCAGCTGCTCATAAAATCTCTTTGATCACTTAGCTCCACTTTTCTTTGTGAGGACATACAGCTCCTATTGTTTCATCTACTTTATTCTATAAAGAAGCTTAATGCTCTTCATACATTTATTCTGAACAAAGATGCTAAGTCAAGCATTTCATAAATTTCTCCTTATCCTCATCATAACACCCCTTTCTCAGTTCTACCCATGACCTAACAAATGGTATCTAATATGATGCACTAGCAGTGGGGAGAAAAGAAATAATTTTCAAACTACAAGTTATATTAACTATTCACTGTATGCTTTTTATGTCAGGACGTTTTCACATCAGTGGCCTTAACTGTTCTTAACCCTATCCTTATCTCCCTAGTGATGTTCTCTTTCCTCTCTTACAGATTCTCACTTAGACTGCCTTTAACTGAACAACAGAAAATATCTCTTGGTGCCGAGAAACTTTCTTTCCCTGGAAAATTTGTCACTGTTTTTCTAATCTCAGCTTTGAGGTCCCAAATGCAGTAAGAAATCACTTCCTTATTCTTGTAGTTATAACAGAATGAATGAATGTATGTCACATCATAATGCAGTTTCCCCAAATGGCTTATAAGCTGCCTTTCACAGTTCTCATATCTAAAAAGCTATACCTGTGATACATGGTTTGTCCTGAGCACAAATTGTCTGCCACATTATAGTGGCAAAAATGATCTATTGAAGATTTTTTGTAGGTACTGTAGATATTGCTATGGGGAAAGGGGCCACACTAGGTGTTTTCTTAAGATCCTTTTAAAGTCTTTTTTTCTATAATGCTACTACTATTCTGGATTTTATTGCTGCTAGGAGTTTCTCATGGGTTATGCAATAACGATTCCTGATCATTTAGACTTTTCCATATTAAGCCATCATATACTCATGACTTTGTGTTCAATGTGTCAGTGCTTCTTTCAGACTGTAATTACTAGCTTTTATGTCCGTTATGGAAGGGTTCTGTTGAAGGGTTTTTTTCATTTTTTGCTGCAACATCTCTTTTCAACTGTTACATTACCCTTGGCTAACTGTTGAAGTGGTTTCTCATGATGAACCAGTAGTGGATTCTCATACAGTAGAAAAAATTAAAAAAACTTAAAACCTGCCATGTATTAATTTTTTCTTGTCCAGCCAGCTTTGTTACACATTTGCTTTCTTCTAAAGATGACATCACAGTTCCTCAAGCTTTTGGTGAAATTTATCCCTGCTAGGAAGCTCCAAGCTGAAGGAAGTCATTTACTCAGTAAAAAGCAACCTGATTCCCCTTGTTTAGTCCTAACAGTTTAGACTGAGATCCTCCAATTTGGGTTTCCAAGTGAATCATGAAACATTTTTTTTTTTTGCACAAAGATTTAGTTCCTACCAGCAGGTCATATCTCAACTCTTTCTAGGAAAACATTCATATGTTGTTTTAATTCCTTTCTTGTTTTAAATCTTTTTTCAAGTGTTTGTAGAACTTTCAGTTCCTATTTTATCTCTTACTTTAATTCCTTTTCACCCTTTTTTTTCTTTCTACCGTGATTTGCCCATTGGAGTTCGAAAGGAACATTAGCTCATAATCTTCTTCCTTGAAAGCTCATTTTTCACTTCGAATAACAGGGCTTTTACCTTTGATTCCCCCAGTTAGTCAACAGCCAGTCTTCATCATCTTCTGTGTTATCACTTGTATAAGTAGGTAAACACAAGAAAGCAGGCTAATCTTGGAACTAAATATTACTTTATAATGTCTGTATGTAAACAAGATTTTATCAAAGGGTTACTTCACAAAACACAAGCAATAGGAACTACACTAATGGAAAAAGAAGTATATCAGCAAACTGAGGTGGAAAGAGGGAGCAGATCAATACACATCATCCTTTCAAGGTCTCAAAGTCAAAAACCAAAGTTGTCTATAAAACTGTTTTCTCTCCCTTTTTAAAAAATGGAGAAAAAATAGCCTAGTTCAAGATAAAAGATTAAAGACTTCTTAAAAATTTATTTTGCAAGTCAAATGCCTGTGAATTCTGCTTCAGGCTGATTTGGAAAGTTTTAGTTTGCCTTTTATGCATCTTGGTTCTATCTCTGGGAGCCTTAGGACTCCATCCAGCCTGCCAGACTGTCTGCTTGTTCTCCACTCTAATCTTCCACTAAATCAACACCTCTCCATGCAGTGTCTTAATTCTGTTAAACCACATTTTCCAAAAGAATACCATTCTGCATGGACATTTTTGACTGGCAAAAGGGAAGAAATGAGAAGCAAAAAAGAGAAGAGGTCATGCTCTGAGACTGCACTCTTTTTAACATACCATACTTTCACAACCACAGGCACTTGCTTTTGGGTGTGGTCAGAGGCAGAATAACAGATATCTGGGTCAGATTTGATCTGACCCACTATAGCTTTTCTTATGTTGTTGCATTATATTCTTATAAAAATCTTAAGGGTCATCTTTATTTGGTGATAAGGCTTTAATTGCATCTGCTTAACCTGACATATCTTCTGTAGAACTCTGTTCACAGATTTACCATATCTGAAATACTGTAGCATTTGAAAGTACCATTTTCAATAGCTTATCTTTTTTTCTCAATGAAAAGTCAACAATATTTATAGTTAAAGCCACAAAGAACACATCATTTCAAATATTTAAACCAATTAACTCATTGAATAACTTGTGTTCAACTTACCTCTGAGGTGTTGTGGACTCAGCTCTCTCTTGAGATACCAGTATCATAGTCATCAGATGCTCTTCAGTTCCTTTTGTCCTTCCAGCATTGTGTCTTGGAACCTGTTTTGGTCATTGGTTAACTTAATCTTGTTAGCTATGGGTAGGAAGGGAGAAACTTCATTAAGCCTGGACAGGTCACGGCCACCATTATGACTAAGAAAAGGTAAAGGCGGAAGTCAAGGTTTTGATGGTTAAAGCTCCTTTTAGGAAAGACTTAGGTGTGCCCTGTTAACTGAGGAGCAAAAATGCAAGACACAATAGAAAGACTGCCAATGTTCATGTCAAGAACGTGTATACTTTCTGTGAAGTTCAAGAAGATGAGTTCAAGAGATGAGATGCAGGTCTGTTAAACCACAAAAATCTGCAAAGTATGAATCAGGAGAAGGAGGAGGGACTTTTCAAACTGTCAGCAGAACTCTACAGAAGACAGAACCTAGTGGTACACAGAGTCTTCAAATATACTGGAAAAGCAAATGTACAGGATTCGGAAGCATCATCTATACTAGCAAATTAAACATATCCAAGAATGTTCCTTGGTACCAGGGCAAAGTGGCATGTAACAAAGTAAAAAAATCTCTCATTTTCCAAAACAGTGTCTGTATGCAAACTGCAGACTGCCTAGTGGAACAAGCCCCACAGTGGCTACCTGCTGAACTGTCCCCAAGAAACACTTGAGGAAAGCAGTATTTGGAAGGGCCAAGCTTACATCAGGGAACATTCTAACAGTTTATTAGCACAAAGGATCATGCTCCAAAGATCAGTGGTACTCTTAGATGTGCCTAGATCTCCTAGTATATGCACAGACAGCTAGCCCAGTAAGCTTTTAGGGCAATGATTCCCCACCCCGACCCACCTTCCCCAAAATCTAGAAGCTGCTACTGGTGAAGTGGCTATTTTTGATATTGTTGTCCCCAGAAAATGACTGAAAATATAGAAGTGGGAAGCAAGCTTGGGGAAAGCGAATGAGAAGACTTCATTATTATAAGGAGAGGTAGGTGTCAGAGGATTAGAATAAAAATAAAGCAAACTGTAACAAACTCAAGGATCTGGCAGAGGGAGTCTTCTGGGAACTTAATTTAAATGACGGCTGCCAGGAAGGTAGCAGTAACTGAAAAGGGCCTTAAATGGACAACAGCAAACTGCTCTGACGGAAGACAGAAAGCAGCATAAGAAATCACTGTGGCTGTACCAAGAGTTTTTTAACAACCTGAGAATCAAAGAGAAATCATGCAAGGCACATAGCCATGCATCCATAAATATGAAGGAGTCAATATAAAAGATTAATATAGGGTTAAAATCAAAAGAGTTAAAGGGCATAGAAAGGGTCAGAAAAAGGGAAATAGAAGCTCAATTGCTTACCAAGAAAGGAAAACTCTCCTGGAGTTAATTCAGATTTTGACAAGCTGATTTAGCTCTGGAAGTCCCTATCTCCACTGACTCTCAAGGGAGCCAAAGGCAATATTAGACATCTTTGTTCAGTGTCTGGAGGTAAGTGGGATTCTGGATGACAGTTTATTTTCAGTAGTCAAAAAGGATTGCTCTTCACAGAAGAAACAGAAAAGGGAGTGGGGGAGAAGAATGGCAAATGCAAATAGCCAAATGTAAAAATTCCTAGTATCCTAGTATCCTTATAGCCAAATTAGTGACATGTGGACTACAGAAGCAGATGATAAGTTGGGTGGAAAACTGGCTGGCTCATCAGGCTCAAAGTGTTGTGATCAACAGTACACAGTCCAGCTGGCAGCTGGTTACGATTTGTGTCTCTCAGAGATCAATAGTTGGATCAATACTGTTTAATTTCCTTATTAACAACCTGAACAAGGGGACAGAAGTGCACACTTGGGAAGTTCACAAATAATACCAAGTGGGAGTAGTGGTCGATATACTAGAGGGCAGGGCTGCTATTCAGAAGGACCTCAACAGGCTGTAGAAATGGGCTGACAGGAACTTCATGAAGCTCAACAAAGACAAGTGCAAAGTCTCACTCTGGGCCAATGGGTGAGAAAGCAGCATTGCAGAAAAGGACTTGGGGATCTGGTGGACACCAAGTTGAACATGAGCCAGCAATGCACCTTTGGGGCAAAGGCCAACAGCATCCTGGGCTGCGTTAGCAAGAGTGTTGCCAGCAGTTCAAGGGAGGTGATCCCCTCCCCCCATGCAGCACCTGTGAGACCCCATCCAGAGGGCTGTGCCCAGCTTTGGGCTCTCCAGTACAAGAAAGACATTGGCACCCTGGAATGAGTCCAGCAGAGGGTCACCAAGCTGATTAGAGCTGAGGCTGAGAGATTTGGGCTTGTTTAGACTTAAGACCAGGGATCTTGCTGTGCTGTCTACAACTACCTAATGATTATAGAGAAAATAGCCAGACTCTTCTCAAAGGTGCATGGTGATAGGACAAGAGACAATGGATGCAAGCTGGAACATGGGGAATTCTGATTAAAGACAGGAGAAACTTTTCCCCTGGAGGGTGGTCAGACACTTGAACAGGTCAACAGAGAAGCTATGAAATCTTCAGCCGTGGAGATATTCAAAACTCAGCAAGTGCCTGAGCAACCCAAACTAACTGGACCTACTTTGAAGAGGAGATTGGACTGGATGACCTACCAAGTTCCCTTAAAACATGTATGATTGTATGACTGTGAAAAAATGCTGATTGCTTTTGAAGACAGTCCAGAGCTGGGTATGCTAGATACCTGAGGGGAACCATCCCTTTCCTCTTCTCAGAAACCATTTCCTCTGATACCTATTAACCTGCCTGTACTAGAAACTCATTATACTTACAGATTCCAACTAGGTTTCACATTAAATCATAATCTAAAAATATTTCTTCCATGTGGAAAACCCAAGGTGTTCCTATGACCTGACTCGTCCCTACCTGACAAAACCTAATGACAATAAAGGTGAAGTTGTGGCAAGCCTTACATGTACAAGAGGCCAAAACACCTTTTTCCAGCAGCTTGAAGATTAGAGGTCCTCGTTGCCACCCCTTGAAATGATTCTTGGCCTAAAAGCATCTGAAGGAGTTTGTTTAGAAAAGAAATCTTTTGTCACTATTCTGCATTTCATTAGGAATCTTTTACCCATTTCCAGTAGTTCTGCTTACCTGTGCAGCACGGGGCAGGGGATCTCTGTGGTAAGAAATTAAAATTGGTCCATTAATTTAGATTTTCCATTTATTATAGGATTAATATTCTGCATGTAAGTGCTCTGTCAGTGACAGGTGCTTCAGAATTACTTAAATCACGAGCGCCTCTTAACAGTAGACTGCAGTAACCCCAAGACTTCATTTTGCAGGGGGGAGAATCCCCTAAGGTTTATTTGTTCCCTACAGGTTTGCCCAGGATGCGAAAAATACAGGCAGTTCTCTCCAACAAACAAAGGTCAGTAGTGAGGATAAAAAAAACGTGCTGCTAAGTCTGGTCTGTTTCTCTAGGTATAAAAATAATAAATTTCAGCTAGGCTTACTATAGATTTTCAGTACTATGGAGAAAAGGATTGATTTTTTTTTTTTTCTCTAGACCTGAGCATAATTGCTTGGGTACCACAAGCTTTAATTTCCTGCCATCAAGACTAATACAGTTCCAATAACTAACTGATCTGATTTCATTTGTCAGTCTTTCTCCTCTTCCTAATGAACAGAACAAAAACAAACTTTAAATGGTTTTCTTCCGTGTAAGATGACTTTATACATTTCCGCCCTAGTATTCTTATTGTTTGGGTTGAACATTCTTGTAAAAGGCAGAACATAATCTCTACTTGCAATTTAAGAGAAAACACATTACAGTCCTGTATGTTATTCCATGAAAAACCCCAGTGGAAGTACTGGGTTGGCTGGAATTAATTACAACTGTGTAATGGAAAAGTCAGGCTTTAAGTTGCTTTGGGAAGATCCGGCAATGTACTAGCCACTCCGAGGATTTTGTGCATGTCTTTATATTCTCAATTATTCTCACTTTCACAGAAGGTGTGTTTTTACCTCCATTTTATCACTTTCCGTTCACATAACATCCAGGTGCTCTGTATTCTAGTCTGGGTCTGATCTCAGCTGCATTGATACTGCATTTCAGCTTCGGGCAGAATTCACTCAGGAAGAGGAACAGGGAAGATGAAGGTGACTATACATGTGAATTCACCGAGGCATTGCATGATCTGTTTTCCTTAAAATAATATATTAATAAATTGCAATCTTATGTAATGCTTTGGAAGTATTTCCCCTTTTCACAGTTTCAGAGCTAAATTCTTGAGTGCAAGGTCTTTGGGACTGGGACACTGTTTTCCTCTTATTTTTAGTACAAAAACTGTGCATTATGGACATTATCTGTTAGCTGATGTCTTCGTCCCCTTCAATTAACTATGAAGATATTAAATTATAAAACCATATTAGCTTGCCTGTATTCAACTATGAATATAAAAATTAAAAATTATAGTTTCACAGCAGACTTTTGAGACCCATAAATAATTCACAAAAGACTATAATCTAAGCACTTCGTAGAATACGGCATAGATATCTGAACCTGAATTTCATGATTTTCTTCTGGAGTAAATATGGAATTTCATGCAAAAAGTTACATGGCTTTGAAGGCTAAGCTCTTCAAATCTCCCCTTCCCCTAGAAAGAAAATCAAATGCAACATTTCCTCAAATGGATGTACACAGAACAATTGTCTCATTAGGGAGTGTGCACTTGTGTTCTTATGAGAGGGACACATGCCTATTTTCTTTTACTCTTTCAGCTGAGGCTGCTAATTGCCTTGCCTTTCTATGAGGAGGAATTGGTCCCTGCATTTTACAGATCCTGAAAAAGGTTTGGAAGATGACAGCCACCACACAGCTCTGTGAATCTGCTTGCTTTACTTCAAGGTTTTGTCTTTGCAGAACAAGGACAGGGAATCCTTAGGATGCTGAAGAATAGTTGTAGTTCCACGTGGTATTACTTATTTTCCCTGATATCCTTAAAAGTAGGGGAAGGTGATGCATGCCTCTTCCCTTCCTTCTCCTGCACAACCTGCCCACTCTCTCTGCAGTCACCAGACCACCTGGCAAAAGGGGACTGGGCAAAAGGTATATGGAAATGCTGCCATTTAGCTCCCTTCTATAGAGATGAAGTACACAGAGGCTAGGCATGAACTCTGAAATGGGGCAGAGGGCCTATCAAGAAAGGAGTCTAACTTGTATTTCCTTTTTACCCTTTGCAAACATTCTAATATTATCAGATTGACATTTATAAAGCCTTCAAGAGCTTCTGGAATCGATAAGAACCAAATATTATTGGTTATTGTTAGTCTGCAAGCAGGCCTAAGGCCTGTATCCAGAAATGGGCTCAGATTAAGACAGAAAAATGTCAATCCAATTTTCCTGCTGGGAGTAGCTTAATTTAGCTTGTTGGGAACCACAGAGAAGTTCAAAGTTCTTCAGTGGTTTTCCAAAGGCAGTTTCAGGCACTGTATCATCCTAACTATTTTTATTTTGTGCAAATATTTAAATCTGATTATTTATATATATATATATAAATAAAATTAGACTGCAATCAAATTAGAATGCCCAATTTCATTGTATTTCATTGTCATTCTGTGATGTTCTGGTACTGTAGTTTGTGATACTGTAAAAACAAGCAATATTTAGGATTCAGATGATAAAACTCTGGATGATATCCAAGAAAAAGAGCATACATTTAGGCCCGTTTCAAACTTCTTAGCTGTTATATGCTCTGAAGGTCATTTCAGATTAATGCAGTATTAAGTTCACATTATGTTTAGCAGAAAAAAAGAGTAATATTTAAGTAGTTCTGTTAACCTTGAAAAATAGAGCAGAGACAGAAAAGGAATTTTAAAAAAAACAAAAACAAAGGAAAATACATGAAGAGAAAAATGGAACCAAAAATGGAAAGAGAAACACTGCTGAAACCTACGTTCCTAGGTTTCAAGGAAAAAAAGAATCTGTAATTCTCAGAAACGTCTTGCAGACCATTTGCTCAGATTACAATATAACAGAAAGCCTTGCATGACTAAGCCCTTTAAAGTTGTCTGTTTTATATATCTTCTCCAGTCACAGAGATTTGGCAGGTCAAATTATGCCTGTTTCTGAGAGATTGAAGGGATCATTAAAGGCAAAATTCGTCAGCAAACTAATTTATCGTAGTAAGTGAAATATGAGCCACTTTATTTGCAGAATAAGCAGAAAAAGCAGTGAAAATTTTACCTGTCAATCAACTGTGAGTTTTATCTGCAATCAGTGACAGACATACAGAATGCACTCTGCTGCATCTCTTCTTCAGCATAACAGGTTCTTAAGAATCTAGTCTGCTTCTCTCACAAGTTTCCGAATGTTTATTAATTTCAGATCTGACAAATTCCAGCTGGGCTCTGACAACCAAGTTAAGTTCTTTCCTACTCTGTAGTACTGTTTCTGAAGCCCTCATCTGTGCCCTTATGTTCACCAATAAAATTTGAAATGACCCTACCATTTCTGGCTCCTGATAAAGAGAGCGGAGAACACAAGTATTCCAGAATGTGATTTGTCTAGCATATTATGGAAAAAGCCAGAGCTATGCCTCCAAGTGACATACCCTATGGGATAGGAGGGGAAAAATTTACATGCAAATGGAGCAAATTCATTATGTAAATAACATTACATAAGGATGGAGATGATGTAGTGTCCCATCCATGACGCTACAGTTTTCTGTTCAAGCATGCTGTGTAAAATGGAACAGCTGTCACAGGAGGAACTCTAGGGAGCGTGTCATGGTTATAGCCAAAGTGGTTAGATAGATAGGAAATATGGGAAATATAAAGACAAGTGTACTTTCCTCCCAGTCAGTCATGTTTGGTGAGTCTAAAACTTGAACACTTTTCTTACCAAAATGGTAACCAATGGTGCAGACCGTGAATTTGCTACTTTTTTGCAAATATTAACTGAGCCTTAGAGATACTGATGCATGCTTGTGTGCATTTTCACTGTTGGAACAAAGAAAATGTGCACACTCCTTTGAATTTCAGAATTAGAAAGCAAACCTTCCCCCCTTCCCATCTCAATAAGGAAATGTACCTCTTCTGATTCTTTCTATTCCTCCAAGAAAATAAAGTGTGATGGGGTGGGGGGAAAGTCTATCTTGTTTTTTCTGTTTTTCTGTATTTTTTTACTATATTTCTGCCTCATAATTACACCACAGGAGAAAAAAAAAAAAGAAAGAAAGAAAAAGAGGCCCTGGAATCTCAGAAGGGAAAATATACATGCCTTTGAAGATTGGAATTAAAAGATTTTCATAAAATAGTATTTTTAGCAGTGATACTTTAACAGCAGAAAATTTGGCAGAATAAAACTGACAGTTGTAAGAGATGAAGCAGTAAAATGACATGGCTTAGCCCCCAAAGCCCCTTTCTTGGCCAGGTATGGGACCACTTACTGAATTGTCTGCACTTCCCAGCCTGAGAGAGCAACATAATATTGCAGGGAAAGCACGCTAAGATGGTTTTACTGTTTAAATTCCCATCTGAGATGTTTTGCTGATATATCGAATGATCACCCACAGCTTTTACATCTGTACAGAATTTACAGGAGATTGAAGACGTTAATGAAAAAAACATGAATCACACACAACAATTTCAATCTAATTTGCCTCTAGGTGTTACAGGAGGTAATTCTTATTGACCTTTGAATTATTTTTTAAGTTGTTAAATTAAGAGCATTATAAAATGTTACTATCATTAATGTCTCCCCTTAATCCTGGAGAGAATAGCTAGCAGTTCACCAGCATTAAAAGTTTTGTGATTTGATTCAGTCTCACAGACATAATGGATGTGATTAAGTTATTTTATGCAGAGTAAACGGTTGCAGCATTTCTCTTCTTGCTCCTGTCCCCAGCATAAGCAAATAAACTGACTGCCAGCATCCGTTTCATGCCTCCCATGCAAAACCTATTGTGCAGTTTCAAAGCCTAGTACTGTAAGAGAGAACCTGATCTACTTCTAAATAAATTCGCAGATTAATTTGCTGAATAGTTTTGAACAATTTAGGTTATGACCCCAGCCGTTTGTCTAAGAAGTATTCTGTGGGAAATTAAATGCAACAAGAACTATTTTTGAATGCCGTGCTTCCCTTTTCTTTTGCATTGCTTAAAACGTTTCTATAGAATAAAGTATTTTTCCCACATCCATTTCTACTAGGCACATATCTTTTCTTGCATTTTGAATGGAATTTTCAGTAAATAAAATTACATCATTTACATGCTGTACCTTGCTTAATAAAAGGTCATCGAATCCTTTGTAAATACAGTTTTGTAAAGTAAGGAAATAATCCAGTGCAACTGAATGTAGAGAGGTCACACTATTTATTTAGTATTGCTTTCCTTCACATGTATCTTAACAGGCATTCCCAAATCTCTGATGAGACTTGGATGTTTATGCACTGACTGAAAAAAATCTATTTTTAAGCCTGTTAATTTTTTCTACTTAAGTTATTCAAGATCATAAAGTCTGTCTGCAGCAAAATCAGGATGGTCACCAACAGTATTTATTTGAGTTTTTTTGGCTTCCTATCCTAATATCTCTGATAACGAGTTCCTGCACATGCACACATCCTCTGTTCTCTGCTCCACCACTGCTCAGTTTTTAAATAATTAATTAACATTTGACCTGGCTGGAGAAAGCTGGAGGGCAGGTTGTGAAAGAACTTGTCTCAAGGCTACCTCTAGGTTTTGATAGATGCACTTTTATGGTTTAATATCTGCTCGGATTCAATTTTTACCCAGAGAAGTTTGAACAAATTCCATTAACTGCTTCCAAGTCAGATGGTGGTAAAAGAAACAACACTGTTATAAAATACTAGCATTTCATCACAGTTCTCAAGCAAAAATGTTTACACTTCGTAACTTGAAATTTGTCACATAAATAATTATTATTACCATACAACGCACCGCTCTAAGCTAGCTATTCATTTGAACTTTGAATTTAAATGAGTTTATGCAAACTACATGCCAGGATTCACAGCATCTTTTTAAACTTTGGATATGACACAGTACACTCACTGCTTGAGACATGCTTAAGGATAGATAAAGATTAAAGTCCTGCACTTCTAAAATCAATGGCACAGTTGCTACTGACTTCAGAGGGGCCTGGGCTCCATGCCTCAACTTCGGCTGATGTGAAATCCACCCTCTGCTTTCGATAATGTTGATGAGATGGTGGTAACTTGTCTGCAGCAGCAGCAGAGGGATACACCATGGGTCAAAACTTTTCTTGTTGAGTGTTTCCAGGGTGGGGTTGTTCCTTACTCCCAGAAGAGCTACCACAGGGACCTCATGCGAGTAGTGAGAAACACAGGGCACAGTGTTATGAGCCCTACTCCTACATCGCTCTTGCTCAGCCCTGATAACACAGTGACTTTCTGTACACATCCTCTGACACTGGGACATGAACAGATTTCCCGAAACAGGCAAGTCCTGCCTAATCAAGCTAGCAACAGAGGATATGACAAGAGTAACATCTTTACTTGCAGGCTTATTTGTTTGAGTTTTTTTTTCTTGTTAATTCAGTCCCCAGTCAGGGGTCTTCAACTGTTATGAAATACACATGGTTGCAATAGTAACCAGGACAATTTTGTTTTCTAGCCAGGAGGTTTCAACATTTTTGTAGACAAGCAGTCTCTAGATTGCTCTCATTCAGGGTGTTCCTCAAATTCAAGGGTCAAGGGGGCTGATGCAAGCTGTGGCATCATCCTAACTAGGTGACATTAGGTGACATTGGGACTCCATGGTTATTGTTGTCTGGCTGGGAGTTTGCATATAGAATGAAGGATGTTGGTCTTCTCCATTTGGTCTTCATTTTGGACTTTTTTTTTGGACAGTCCATTTTTATCTTTTTGCAATATCAAACAGCCAATTTTAGCAAAGGTGCTCAGCTTTGACAGGTGAAAAAGGAGACTTTTCCTCTCTCTGGAATTCACACCCAAATATTGTTTTAAAAATGGTTACTATTTTTTTTTTTTAACTTTTAAGGCATACCTTGAAGATGGCATTTCTCTGCGCTTTCGGTTAGGAGGAATTTGCTTAAACTCTTTGCATTGTTTGGTTCTTTTCTTTCCCTAGGGATGAGAACACACTGGTTGTTTTCCACTCTAGGTTGGGTGCGTGATTTTTGACACCTGTCAAGAGCTTAGATTCGGGCATGCCACCCAAAGACCAGCGCTCTGAATAGCAGCCCTCAAGCGTGAGGGGCCAGAAATACTTTTCCAGTAGCAGCAATATTTGGAGAACAAAACAAACCAGAGCAGTGAGGCTCCTGCAACCTCCACAGCATTTCGTGCCCAGGCGGGAAGCTGGCTCCCTCCCGAGGCCTGCACTGTTGGTCAGGGGCATTGCTCAGGGGCCACGGGGCCAGGCTGGCTGCAGCACCCAGATGGAGCCCAGGACGAAATCCCAGTCCGTGTTCCTCATCCTGTGGCAATAACTGGGTTTTCTTATAGGGCGTGAGGCTCCAGTGTCGCTGTGCAATGCAGCGGCTAGGCAATGCCTTGTCACGGAGCTGCGCTGAGCATGGGCCTGGGTGCGAGGCCTTCGGCAGAGCAGGGCGGGTATTTCAGACACGGCTCCTCTTTGCTGAACGGCAGCTTGGGGCCTGCCCTGTGCTTCAAGTTTTTGAAAGGAGGCTCTCTAAAACCCCTTTCTGGAGTTAGGTCAGGGAGAAAGTGGCTGAATGTCCCTCGTGATGTGAAACTGAGGATGGATGAGGCCAAACACAAGCATTTTTGATGGTGTCTGTCAGGGCTTCTGCCCAGTGCGCAGCCCGGCGCGCTGGAGACGTGGGCATGCAGCCGCTGCTTGCCACAGGGAAGCCCAATTCTGCACCGTCTGCACCTAGATGCCTGTGGCCTGCCAGCTTTGGGATTGGGGGGAAATAACTGTGTCCCCCAGTACAGAAATTGGTAATAAGAAATGTTGAGGTAAACTAAAGTCAACAAACAAAGTAAGCTTCTTAAAGGAATTAAATACACAAGCGAAATCTGGGCTTATGTAAGCACCCTCCACCTAATTGAGATAATATGGCTTAAAAGGAACATTCGGTGAAAGTAAATGTAGCAGAATCTGACTTCGTGGAGCCAAACAGCAGTATTATGAAGCTACTTATATTCATATGAAATGAGGTTCAATTAGCAAGATATTATCAAGGTCCATGCCTCCAGGAGGGGGAAAGCTCTTGGTAGGTAATGGCTAGAAGGCCGAAGTGTTCGGTGCATTTTTGTCCCAGCTTTTACTAAAAAGACAACTGTGATGAGATGTTTACCACAGCTAATGACTAACAGCAGATGCTACTTCTGACTGAAATACAAAAGAATGGGCTGGAGAGCACTTAAACTTAGTTATTTTCTAATGAAATGGGCCTTGTGGACTTATCCAAGGACACTTCAGCATATGAGCTGAAACAGTGTTCCAGGTGAGGCCCTACAATCAGAGAATTATTTGAATTCTTGAAGTCAGTAGAGTTATTTAAGGGTTGCACCTAACCTATGTTTAGGTCTGCATAACTTCAATATTTAATCTCCCAAATGTAATGTATGCTGAACACAGGAAGTGACGCCTGTGTAATGGCCTGTAACAACATGGAAAATTTTACTCACAAATCCTGCTTTCTTCTTTTGTTTTGATTTTTATGCTTTCTCTCCTTTTAAAGTTATCCACAGCAGTAAAATTGATAATTTCTTCTGTGAACTGTAATATAAGTGTGCAAGGCAGAACAGATGTGCATGTGATGCCTATGGTAACACCAATGAACATTACATAGTTCAGACTTTGAGACAAAGAAAAAATTCTTTCCTACAGTATGTAACCTTCACAGTAATGTCTTTTTTTCCTTGTCTTCCTAGATCTGAAAATTCTCCAAAAACTGAGCTGCAGCCAAAAATTTCAATTTGCCTATTCAAATAATGCTGGACTATAGCACAGGGAAATTCCTGCAAATGCAAAATTGCATACTGCAATTAGTGGTAGGATTCATCTCATCAACCTTTACACATTTACAAACTAGACTTGTGTTTTTGCACTAGCCTCCCCATCCCCCTCCAGCTCCCATTTAGTCAATGGAGAGAAAGAAGCATTTTGAAGAGAAAGAGTATTTCTAGTGATCAGTTTATCTGGCCTCTCTCAGATCTCTTCATTAAGATGAGATGAATTACAGCCCAGGAATGCCGCTTGTCCTTCTATTGACTATAAAGTGAAATTGAAATAATTAGCTCAAATGTGGACATCTCCATTTGGTCTGATAAATTCCATCCTGTGTGCTAATGCAAAAAATCCCAACTGGAGTTTCTTGTAAAAATAAACAGAAGCAACAACCAACTTTCCTTTCTTTTGACTGTACCAAAAGATGCATCCCATAAATTTAGAGTGAGGCTTTTTGGTGCAAAAGTGGCAGGAGAATAACTAATAAAATGAATAAGAAGTGTCTAGTTAATCCCACATTTTCAAAGGTAAATACAGTTAAAAATAATCTGTACAAAACTTTTTTATTTTACTGTTAGATTCATAAACACATATTCAGTATCTTCACCTCCATTTAGACTGATATGAAAGAGATGCTAAAATCAGTATCTGAACAACTATGAGCTTTGAGAAGGTTCAGATCTGCCCATTGCTCTCAAAATCTGCATGCATGGTATTATTTCTAGGATTTTCCTTAAATGGTTTTTGTGTTTTTTCTATTGGTTGTTTTAGCATTTAGAAAGAATGATGAATATGCCCCGTAATAGTCTTTTGATTTGCTTGTTTAACCTGATAAGGGTCTACTAAATTAATTTTCCTTTCATACATTTGCAAATAAGAAGACATTGCTAATCACAAGATATTCCCATTAAGCATCTGATTCACATCTTATAGAGATGTAGCTTTGAATTTTGCTAGCAGCATTGGACTTGTTCAACAGATCTTAATGAAGGATTGATTTTGATTCCATCTTAAATGACTACATGAACAAGAAGATGAAGTCTTTTAGTCAAGCTTATCTGAGACTGAAAATAATTGAAAAGCTTAAGGTGACAGACTGATGCAAGACTATTCTAATAAGGTTACAGGTTAAAGCTATCAAGACTATTCTAATATAACCAAGATTGCAACCCATTAAAAATAACAGGCTGCCGATAGGACTATCAGATATCGATGAAGTGTTTGCACAGAAAAATCAGAAGTCAATGTGTGTTTCAAAATTAATTACCGTATATTCCAGAATAATCAGTTGTGTTTTCTTACTTAGTACATAAGACCTCAGTGCATCCATGAAATGCATCTAAGAAACAAGCACAGATGCTGCTGCTTACCTGTTAACCTGTTCAAACTGTGGTAGCATCTACATTTTCTGGGTTAAAAAAAATGTTGAATGAAAAAAGATGATTCAAAGTTGCACCTCAGTTTATTTTCATATTTTTTGATTCTTTTAAGAACATCATCTCCATTGTTTCTATAACCAGAGATTTTTTACTCAATTAAAAATGAAATAATTTAAAATTTTACTTTTCATACTTTCTGTGTGCTTTTGTTAAAAGAGCTGTGTAGGGGTCTAAGTATCAAGACTGAAATACTGAGATTATATATATATGCTGTTTTGGGTGAATCTTCCTTACATAATAAAAAGTCTTAATAAAACTAAGTTTGTAATTTTTTCATCTATAACTCTATTTCTTTGCTATCTACAGTGACCTAAAAAATTCTTCTATTGGGCTGATGGTGTTTTATCTTTGGAAATTGTCTTCTGAGGTCAGAGTGATGTTGTCACAATCCATCAAGGTGAGCTGTATCTAGAGAAGATAATAATCATGAAGGCTAAATGGTTTCCCTTGCTGTGAAACTGGCAGGTTTAGTCTAGCATGGCAGCAGTGAATGCCAGATAAGAAACAAATATTTAAGTAAAAAAAAACCTTTTCTTTTTACTTCATATTAAAATATTTTTCTTTCCCTTTCTCCTGTTTCTTTAGTCCTGAGCCTAATGGACCTACGCAATCTACGGAGACTGGAGAATAGCATACCTTTGAAATTACAGCCTTGGACAAGCTCACTAGCACATGCACATGCATGCACTTAAATGCAAATATCTATTCATTTTTACAGCAAAGAACACAGGATATCTCAAGTTGGATCCAAGGCAATCTAGCCCTTGCTGTTTTTCTATTGATCATTTTATACTTTCTATTATCTTTTATTCTTTGTTTCCATCTTCATTTCATTTCTTCTCTTGTTCCAAATAAAAGTGTGGAAGAGAGAAAAATGCCTGTACTCAAATGCTTGAATTCATTATGATGGCTGCTTTAGCCACTGGAGGACTCGAGGTCGTATTAAAATATTTCTAAACAGCTGCAATGTTTCTCTCTTTTTTTTCCAAATTGAAACCTAAAGATAGTAGATAGATTGTAATAAGAAGGTGCCTAGCTTTCATATTACCTGATCCAGCAGCCAGAAATAAAACAAGTTTTTGGTTTAATGCTCTGACATGTACCTTGCTCAGATGCATAAACGTAAAAGATTTTTTTCTTGTGTAGAATTTCACACAATCTTTGAAATAATGAGAGTAATAAATTAAATGATTTTTAGAATACAAATTTTCTCTCTTCTCACTTCCACCTGGTCAGATGTTTATTGTATAAGGGGGTTAAAGTATATAAGGGTTTGGCTATGAAAATCAAAGATTCCATATCACTGTAGAATAATTTGCTTTCTCACTGAATCCTGGAAAAAGCAAAACTTTATAATGAGTAAAAAAAAGATCTTGCATCTCTTCAAAAATATTTGTGAGAATCACCATTCAGTAGTCCGTGATTGCTGGTGGTACTGCTGTGATACATCACAGATCTTGAAGTTCCCTACACCTTTCAATCTGAACACATACCTGCCACTGCCCCTACCCCTAGTTCAGTCCTTTTCATGGAAAAAAAGTGTGAGTTTTTCCCTAATACTGGAATCATTTCTAGTCACTTTCGTTCCTGTCCTGCTTGCAAAATGGGCTATTCCACTAGGACAGCTCACAGAATTAAATGCTGCAAAGACACTCCAATTCCTCTGAGTCCTTATCCTAAAGTCTGAGCCTCTCATCCTACTTTTTAGTTTTGTTTGCTTTTCCTCACCTTCCAGCTTTGCCACTCTTTTATCTGTTTTGTTTGAAAAAAGTCATCTTTGCATTCGATACTTCTGTATTCAAAACACTCACTGAGGCTCCCAGTCTGTGCTGTTTTTACAAATGAAAGGCTAACGGCAGCTTTCCCTGATGGTACAATGCTAGTTTTCTTTTTCTCCCTTGTCTGTGAACTAAATCATGAGATTTCAGGTATCTTCTAATCTACCTCACCGTTCCTCCTCCACCTCTCCTTGCTGTGTGGGGCTTGGACTTATTTCAGGCCATGTCCCATTTCTTTCAAAGCTGCCTAAACTCTGCATCTTTGTTTTCCTTTGAAACATTACCATCTGATGCTTGAGGGTTGGTCTTGAAGACTATTCAAGGATAGTCTGATAGATTTGTAGTTTGTGGGTTTTGTTGTTGTTCTGTTTCTTTGTCATTTTTGAAACAGAAATGTTCCCAAGCTTAAAAAATGCTATCAATATTATTCACATGATAATTTTCTTCTGTGGTTATGTGAATTACTCATTTGACTTAGCACAGCTGGTTGGCATGCCGGGTATTAAAAAGACATTGAATTTAACATAATTGCAAGATGCATGTTTTTTTTCCACTCAGCTCCAAATGCCTATCCAGTATCCACTCTGCAGTCTGATGAGACTGTCTGGAAGTTCAACCCTTAAAGACACTGTCCTTAATAAGATCTTGCAAGATAAAATCTTCCAGATAAAGTCTTTCAAGACAAAATTGAAAAATGATAAAGAAAACCCACACATAATTATGAATATTGATTACAAATACTTATAACCAAGCTATTAACTGAAAAATGCTCAGGTACTCTCTGAAGTGTTCTACAAGGATACATGAAAGCACCAGGCTCTTGGGAACAACAGCCTCTCCAGGGCTAAGGGCAGCAGACTGACTCATTCTATGTACTGCAAAGTCCTGCACGTGGGGAGGAATAACCCCGTGCAATAGTAGAGGATGGGGGACAACTGGGTGGAAAGCAGCTTTGCAGAAAAGGGATGCTGGTGGGCAACAAGCTGAACATAAGCCAGCAGCTGCAAAGGCAGCAACAACATCCTGGGCTGCATTAGCAAGAGTGTTGCCAGCAGATCAAGGGAGGTGATTCCCCTCCCACCCTGCTCAGCACTTGTGAGACCCCATCCAGAGGCCTGTGCCCAGCTTTGGGCTCCCCGGTATAAGGAAGACACTGGCTCCCTGGAATGAGTCCAGCAGAGAGCCACCAAAGTGGTTAGAGGAGCAGCACACATGATGGAAGAGAAGAGGCTGAGAGGTTTGGGTTTGTTCAGGCTTAAGAGGAGACGATCTTGCTGCTGTCTACAACTACCTAATGAGGTTATAGAGATGATGGAGCCAGACTCTCTTCAAAGGTGCACAGTGATAGGACGAAAGCCAATGGATGCAAGCTGGTACATGGGGAATTCTGATTAGAGGCAGGAGAAACTTTTCCCCTGGAGGGTGGTCAGACACTGGAATAGGTAGCCCAGAAAGGCAATGAAATCTTCATCCATGGAGATACTCAAAACTCAGCTGGTCTCAGAGCACCTTGACCTTCCAACACGAACACTTCTATGACTCTTTGTTGTCTCAGATACTGCAGGAGTAAGACCCTGTGGCTGAAACCCCGATTTTTTTCTCCTTCTTCGGTTTCAGAATGCACAATACCTATTAGTCTGTAACATACATATTTTGAGTGACAACCTCACATGAATGGGAAACAATCTTCTGTGACATCTATTGCTTTTTATGACTACTGCTTTCACCACAGGAATTCTGTGTCTCATTTTCATAGTAGAAAATTATATTGATCATTACTCTTCCTTATCTTTGCCTGTTTTTATATTACTGCAACTCTCCAGTGTTTCTGATGGAAGTTTCAAAAAGTGTGGACATATCTTGGTCAGTTTTATGTTAAACAGTATTGTCCATTCAGTGAAACAGCCATATGGAGAAACAGATCTCAGTTCTGATTCCTCAACACTTTTCACTAAGTGAAATCACTTCTGAGGTACCAAAGTATGTATTCCACAGTTTTTTTTCAGTGAGGTTATTTTTTGGATTTGTTTTGTTTTGTTTTGTTTTGAGAGGAGGATCAGGATAAAATTCATGAAGAATCAGATATCCTCAAGGAACAGATATAATAGAAGTGGGCTAAATATGCAGTGTCAACAGATAGGAATAACAACCTTAAATGCTGGCACTAATCAATGCCAGAATGATTAGGAGCTACTGATGTGCTGAAAAATGTAAATGAGATCATATTATGCACATATAAGGTACTGCCAGTAGAGAGAGATGACTATCAATGGCCTGATTAAGTTGATTCTGAAGTCTGCTGTATCAAAAGAGTAAAAGAGCTTGGCTTGTCAAATTTAGCTAAACAAGAAAAGAGGCAACCTGCCCCTTTATAGGAGGTGGGGAGAGGATGTCGAAAAAGTTGGAAGAGAGCTGTTTAAAGGTCCCTGTTGCAACAAAGATGAGTATTATTTTAATCTGGAAATTAAAATGAAGTTTCCAGTTATGGAAGGTGTGGGGTTGTATGACAGCTATCCAGGAGTAGCAGGTACAAAACCTATGTGAATATCACTACAGCATGTAATGGTTTTGTTTTTTTTTTTTAACTCTAGAATGTCACTGAAACAAAATGACATTAAAAGATCTTTAAAGGTCATAAGTCAAGCACTTACAACATAGGAAATCTCAGATTTAGATCTGCTTCTGCAAAATTTAAATTGTCCTTAGCCATATGCGTGGGTTTCACCGAATTCTCAACTTCTTCCAATGCGCAGGCTCCGGGATGCCATCAGCATATGAATCAGGAAATGCAGAAGGAAGGGATACATGAAAAAAGGTAATAACCAGATATAGCTGTAGTGAATGGGATTCTATGCATCTCTGTCAAAGAGATCCAACATGTTGCTATTTCCAGGATGGCTCATATCAGCATTACCTATAGTTTTCCCCTTGAAGCACACACAAATTCAAAAAGCCTCTGTTTTTTCCCAATTTAAAACAAATCTCAATTCTGACTCTTCAACACTTTTCACTAAGTCAAATGAGCAAACTGTAAAATCCAAACAGGAAGCAGCGCCACTGCTTTAAATTAAAGGAAAAATTATCCACATGCTATGGAGTTGCTCTTAAAGTGAAGGATGTTGAAATAGTTTTTACTTTTCAATGTTTATTCTGTACAGATTTCTTGCAAATTGGACAAGAAAAATAAGTGGATTCTATTTCTTTTCTAATTTTACTTAGAGACAACATTAGGCTCTGGTGGCCTATTTGCAGGAGGTCACATACATAAAAAAACTTTCAAGACTTAAATTCATTTCATTTCAGGCTTGCAGCCTTCTCTCTTCTTTTTCTGTTTGCAAAAGTGTAATTCAAAAGAGTACTGTCATTCTTAACTGCCAGCCAAAACTGAACTTGCACTAGGTCAAGAAGTGTTTGCAGGAGCAAGCTTTACAGTAACTCTTACATAATAATGGTCTGGATGGAGCAAGACTGACAGGGTCTGGTCCTAGAAATGTTGGCATAGGCTGGCAGAATTTGATAACTTTAAATATCTTTAACATTTCTAGATAAATTATTAATAAAGAAACAAACAAACTAATGTTTGCTCTTCAGGCTACTCCTACAACATTTTGTGCTTTTGTGCTGCAGAGTCGAAAGAGGGGACATAAGTTAATTAGCAACTGTCTTACTAGAGTCCTACTGACATCATTGATGATGCATGTTCAAAGTAAAGAATGAGCATAACTGGACTGCTTTTGATGTAGTCCTTTTCTGAAGTGCAGGTGGAATATTTTAAAACCATCAAAATGTACTTTGGTCTCTGTCAACAAACTCACAGCTTTTCAAAAATTTAACCTTCAGGAGGAGACCATGCTTGGACATTTTTAGGTGAAAAAAAGATTTAACAAAGATACAATATGCAAATTGAGTAGTTTCATGGAATTGATGTGCATCCTGAACAATGAATTTTGTGTATTACAATCCTATAAAATGGCCCATATGAGACTGTGAGATTCATTTGAACAAAACCTGAGCATTTGAATCAGAATGTAAGTACCACAATGGCTTTGTGAACATCTACCAAACTATCAACATATGTTTTCTTAAAAAAAGACAGCATTTGCCAATGAAAAGAGAAATAGTTATTTGACTTCTCTTTGGAAACCACGACATTATTCTTGAAATACTGTCTCACATTCTCCATTTGCCTTTCTTCTACTGGTTGATTTATTTCTAATATAATTTACTAATACTGATCTGCAATTTATTTGATTCAGGAGTTAGAAATACAAGAAAAGGTGTTCTTTTCCAGGTAAGAATCCTGCCCACTCTGAATTTTGCAAAAATACAATTTATTTAAGCTTTATACAAATACTGATGAGGATTCATCAGTACAATACATCATTCAATAACTGTCGTTAAACTGTGAACAATTATGAAGTGCTGTTGATCACTTCTATTTAAGTTTGGTGCTAAATGAAATGTTGAGATTTGTACAGAAACTAAATATTCTCTTTCAGGCTACCAATATTTGTTTGGTTTATCTCAAGAGCTGACTTATATGCTATGCTTAGGAAGGCAGTGTTTTGTATGCATACAAGGAGCTCTGGCAGGCAGTGCCTATGTTTCCAGTGCTGGGACTCACTAAGAGATGGTGAGAAAACTGGCACACACTAACTTGACTTGGGCATTGGCATGAGAGTGACAAAATAAAATCACCACCACCAAGTTGTGGAGTATTATCAAAGTTATTTGTCAGTGCTGTCCCCTACTGGCTTGATTATGCTTTTCAGAAGGGCTAATCTCATTCCATAAGATAAAAGGAGGGAGGAAAAACTCCACAAAAACAATAAAAGAACTTGAAAAAAACTAAAAAATAAGTATAAAACTTCATAGACCTTCTGAATCAATGCATTTCAATAGCCTCATAATTTTCTGAGTTCTTTCATTTGCATAGCAACATGTGACTTCAAACATCCACAAGCCAAGCATGAACATTTGAGTTAGTTATCTCTGACTTCCTTAAGAATTCTTCAGAGAGGAATGTGCACTTCCAAGGTGTGAATCAATTTACCTGTTTTGATGTCTACTTTAGAGTTATGTTAGCTGCATCTAGTAGTGCCTCTTTCTCTCCAGTATGAAGGGAGCCCAGCGTGACTAGCTCAGATTTGAACAACTCTACTGAAAGCATCTACATTCGTATAGATGAATACTAACTTTTCCTGTTTCACTAATCATAGTGAAAATAGTTAGTTCCACTAACTATTCAGTAAGAGAAATTTATGAAATTCAAGAACTTTGAATGCACTTTAGCAAGTGATATTCAGCCCTAGAAACGCAAATAAAACCTTTCATATTATTGGGAGTTCTAGAACTGTTGCTTACTCTTCACTGCCAAATTGTGCTGTAATTCTGTTTTTTACCAACCTTTGGAAGATGCATACTCTGTTCAGTCTCAAATCAGTGGAAAGGGCAAAGAAAAGAAATTGAGTTTGGAATTATACACCATGAAAACTGTGAAAAGTGTCCATACAAATTTTTCCAGTCACAGCAACTTTGATAAAACTTTCCTATACATTCTCAGAGTGTATTAAAACTTTATAAGCAAAGCATTAATTAAAAAATGTGAGCACAAATAAGGCAAACAATTAGCCATGGAAAAAGCCTGAAAAGAGGGGATATATGGCATAACTGGTGAAATGACAACCTCTAATGGGTATTAATAGCCACACATCACTTGATTTCAATGAATTTCTTGTGGAGAAACAATGTGCTTACTGCCTTTCAAGACAGTTTGTTGAATCGAAGATAGGATTGTCAGTTCACAGGGGATGAGATGCTACTAGCAGAAATGAAGACCAGACAACCTTCACAAATAGTGCAATTGATGTGAACTAAAATTCAGAACAGAACAAAGTGTGAAGACAAATGAGGGGAGATTCATCTCCCTATATTCACCACAGAGACTGAGATGGTTGTCTAGGCTGTCTATGTATCATCAATGCAAAGAGAGAATAAGGCATGTCTAGAACGTGATTTATCTCACCCAATTTTGAATGTGCCTCAGGAGATGACTCTTTCTCTCCCTGCATTGACTGTAGAGAGTGTTTAGGGGATTTATACCTGATACCCAGCATTTAGACAACTAAAGTCAAGCAAGATGAATTCTACCCTGGGGACTAACAACAAAAAGGTCCGTCAAAACTTAGGACTTCATCATTTTTAATTGACTGAGGAGAAAGAACTGAGTATACTAGTTATTCACAGAATGACTGTAAGCCACCAGTGTGCTTCAGGCATGAAAGGCAAATGGGGTCCTGTGATGCGCAAGACAAGAAATTCTCCGTGGATAGAGAAGTAATAACCTAATTATACAAATATGGGTAAGACCTCATCTGGAATTTGATGTACAAGCATCAGTGAGAGAACTTTTTAAACCAAAAATATAGAACTAGGCCTTTTGTCTTAGATTTCAGTTAGAAATTAAAAACAGGTCCCTAAACCTTAGATCAGTGATGTTCTGGAATAGCCTTCCAATAAGAAAGATACCATCAAAAACCCAGATGCTTTTATGTTGGGTCCTGATTCTGCCTGTCTGCACTGAGAACACACAGGGAGACTCAGTGAGCACAAGACACCTTTCAGTCCAAAAGTCTTATGGACACAAGGGATATAAATGATGGAAATTATTCTGCAAGTAAAAAGGCTCCCACAATATTCATGTCTAAGCTGACAAGTACAAATAGGGACGCTCAGGAAGAATACCATAATTTTAAATGAGATTCCTCTGAAATAATCTTTGCAAAGAAAATTGCAATTTCCTGAGTTTCAGAAAAAAAATAGCAAGCCAAAATAAACAATATACAGAACAATAATATCTTCATATTTTTTAAAAATAGGTTGTCAGTGGGTAACTCAGAATGAACATTTCTTTTAATGATTTTTACTCATAATACTAAAATTGTTTTGGGAACCTTTGTGTAGAATCACTTTCCTTTTTATCATCTAGTAGTCAATTTGCCTTGTTTGTGTAGGTCTTTCATATAACAAGAGAGGAGAGAAAAACCCTTCAAAAGTATTCTGTTTTAAAAATCAGTATGACAAGAAGTCAGTAAGGGTGATAGCATTGAAAACTACTTTATAAAACATGAAAAAGGATTTGATTTGCGATCTTACCAGTGGCAAGGGCTGAGCAGACTGCCTCCACAGAGATGCTAGAGCTTCCCAAGGTTCTTCATGATATTCTCTGAGTTTCAGTGGAGATCTCTGAAATTTTCCCTCCAGATGCAACTTTTTCCTCGTGGAGGGCATGGTGGCAGGAAACTCCACAAGGCATCTCCAAGGTGAAGTTCTTCATTTTTATTCTATGGAAGGAACTGATTTGGCACTGTATTTTACATGAAGTCCAAGCATTGTAGAAATGAAGCAACTGAAAGGCATAACCTCATTTGTTCTGTTGAATATCTGTCGTTACTTACTTCTCAAAGAATGCATTGCTGCCTTGCTCACATTGTTCTTCCATATATTTAGATTTTCTTTTTACAGTTTTGTTTCAATGATTTAAAGAAAAAAATGCAGTGAGTGTTTTCCTTTTTAGAAGGCAGGAACTACTTTTAAAAGCAAAATCCTGTGAAGCATCTTTGTTGAGAAACATACCCAATTCACCTCTTTTACTGTGTGGTAAGACATGTTTTTCAAGTGCTAAAAAGTTAAAAATGAAAGGGGAGAATAAAATAGGAAATAATAAAATCTGGCCAAAAAATACACTCTTAAACCAAGAACAATTAAAAGCAAATTACTGCAATGTATGTAAAAAATTGAAGTCACAGTTATAAAAAGCCAGTATGACAGATAGCTTGTATACAAGTGTCTAAGACAAGTAGTGTCCTGTGTCAGTAAATATGCTTCAGGGACACTAAATTTGTTGAAACTGGAATAACATCTGGCTGGTTCAAGCAGCGATGGTTCAGCATTATTAAGGAGAAAGTTTATAGTGCCTATAAATGTGCTTGCTTGTAGAATTGACCTACAGCAGAAGCCCTAAAATAAGTGTTCAGATGGGGCTGGGAAACTTAAAAACTTTGCACTGAAACATGCTGACTTTGGACTAGAACTATCAGAGTACAAGCAGTTTTCTATTCATGTTGCAGAAAGCAGCTGAAGATCAGGGGAAGAAGTAAGCAGGGTTGTATGTACCAGAAATGACTGATGGCATCAACCTTTTGGGCTGTCCTTGCAGATTCAGGAGATATCAGAAATTGCAGACATGACAAGAGCATGACCATGCTCAGCAAAACTACAGACTAGCAAATTCTTCAGGCATCCATGTCCTCTGTATTGCAGACTCAGGGATGGACTAGACCCTCAATTGAGTTTATGGCCATTTCACCAGAGACAGAAGAGTCAAAGTAAAATTATATTCTTTGGCACCTCTTTTAGCAAAAAGATCCCTGTCTTAAGGAACTCAGCACTTCTAGGGAAACCAAAGCCTGGAGTTCAGGTTGTCAGTATTAACATCAAAATATGCTGACCTCAAATCTCTCCTAGATAAAAACTTTGTTAAAGTAGGATTAAAGTTTAGTGCACAAAAAAGAATCAGGCTTTCAAGGATAAATTTACTGATGACATTTAGTGTCATGCCATGTTGCCATTTTAATGACATAAGCAATAAAAAGGAATCTTGCAATGCACTGCAAAAGAAGGATTTACAAAATGTCCTTTCTCTCTGAAGAGTCACTTGAAAAACTGCACTGTAAAACCATTGTGTAACATCTCAGTGTCTCCTGTATTAAATGATGACAGAAAAAGTTGTTTTTTTCTGTTACCTGTTGTTGTTACCTGTTTTCTGCAAATTCTATATTAAAGGCAACTATCTTCCTTTGTCATCTTGTTAATAGTAAGAAACAGCAGGAATATTGTTTATTATTTTAAGCTTAATTCCATCTTTGCAGATACTGACTGCTTTCCCATGATCCTCAATGGCAATTCACAGGTGGAACAGAGAACAGCATTTGGCCTTCAGGAAAGAAACATAACTTACCAGTAATCCGTCTTCTCCAAAATGTGTGGTCTATATATAAATTTGTTCTGTGGTTACACCTACATCTTATCACTCCAGACTGCACAGCTTTTTCCCTTTACAGTAACCATGGAGGATGTATTCACACTGCAGTCATCACCTTTGGCACATTGGCACAGAAAATAAAGCGTGTCCTAAGCCGTTTTGATTCTTTCTCAGTCACAGAGATAGAGTCTAAAACACTGAAGGAAATCATGCTAATAGAGTTCAGGAAAAATGTCTTCTCTTTCTTTCTTTCTTTCTTAAATTAATATCCATGTGTTTGTTCCCACTGTGCAACTTTACACAATTACCTGCCATAAGCTATCTAGCAGAGGATCTTGAAGTCCCTCATGCAAACAGCAATTGTAGAAGGGCTTTACAAAGCGCTGTGACAGGTCTTGAGGCCTCAGAGATGCCTCAGAGGTGCCTGGGGAAAGAATGGTAGATACACAACAGTATACTAACAACACCCTCATAGGAGTTGTGTAATCTCAGCTGGAAGTATGAACTTCAAAGTTTTACAGCAAATACTGAAACACTCCACCATCCATTTAGATACCCACTGGATCTGCCACATGAGTGAAACACGAGTGCTTTACCTGGACTGAAAGGAAGGGGCTGGAGGAAATGCTCTCGCCCCACTATCAGGGAATGGTCCAAGAGGCAGTCTGACCACAGCACTGCTCTCATGGAAGCGTGCTGGCACTTCCTGATGCTGTGGGACACAAACAGATCTACGTCAGTGACACCACTCCTCATAGATCCTCTTGGAGACCTCAAACAAGCTTGTTGAGAAAGTTGGGAAGGATGTCAGTAGATGAGCGGCTAACAAACAGGGCCAGTAGTCTGTGCACATCTGTCAAGAGCCAGTCAAATTCTGGCAGAGAAAATAAAACTCTGCACACCCTCCGAAAGTTAACAGGTATAAAATAGAAAAGTTGTGTGGTCAGTCATAACTTGGGCAAATACCTTCAGATATGATGCAAATCCCTGCATGCAGTTCAGATGAGCTGGAACTCCATGATACTGGTGTGAAGCTTTCAGTTCTCTGGCCAGTCCCTGTTTGATTCTGTTGCCCAAAAGGACTGCTCAAATGCAGAGGGAACAAATCTAACATCAGCACTTGGAAAAGTGGAGAAGATCTGAGAGTCACGCCTCAGTGAAAATAAATCAGCTTGAGGTTGCCACCACAAGAGAAAGCTTTCATACCTTGAGGAACAACAATGTTAACTCAGGAACTTTGTCTTTGCAGTAATCCCTTGATTAGTTGACTGAAAAGCCCCTGACTTCATCTTACTGTGATGGAAAGGTTGGGGAGGAAGTACCTCCCTGAAGCATGTGTCTTAGGAGAACCATTTCTGGTTGCTTCCATTTCTGGAGGCTTCCACCAATGCCAGGAACGGTGGCAAATAGTCCAGTTTGGTCAATATTAGTGTTTGGCAGTTTCAGGCTCCTGGAGCAGAAGCACCTTTTGTGGCTTCTCAGGCTATTAACTAAGCTCCTGACACCTTCCCATCCCATTTTTAAAAGTATGGCAAAGGGAGCACACAGGAACATGGCTCATTCTCAGGCAGTGAAGACACATTTTATACACGTGACAAGTTATAATTCAACTCTCACAGATCAGAAAAGGGCAAAAAGGTAAGCTTAAAGGAGGCACTGACGTAGATTAAACAAGCAAGAAATAACTTGCTTCAGCACTTGAGAAACTCTGAAATAGCTCTAGGTATCTTCTGCCTTATATACCATGTGCTGAAAATAAGAAATGGATGAAAGTGCAGGTCTCATAAAAAGCAAACATGCTCCAAACTTGAGCAACAACTATAAGCCCAGTGTAAATGGACAATCATTTAAAGAAAGAACTTAGAACATTTTATTAGTGAAGTAGGTGACAGAACATGCTCTTTTACTCTTACATAACTACTTATGCTGAGCAGTGCTAATGTGCAGTAAATACTTATTTTGTCAGAATGACAAAATGAACGTATAATATAAACATGTACAAAGTGATTTTAAAATGTGACTAAATAAGGCCTATTGCATAAAAATGTGCCATCAATAACACAGTCTTTCTTCAGAATAGAAGTGCATTTCAAAATCAATACTGAACTCTCTCTTTTTTTTATTTACTATGGTAAAACAGGCTGCTAGTTTAGTTTGCTTTTAGTATTTTTTTTTTGCCTTATTAAATTACAGACTAGCTCCCAGATTTTGCAAATTTACATTTGCTGTCATGTTTAAGTCTCCAAACAGAGTGTTACTATTGAGTCTCATGAATTTTCACCCATCAGCATCTCCCAAATATCATCAGCACTGACAGAAAAGTTCACATTTTGCCTTGGGAACATCTACAGGAAAATGGATTTATCATTTCTTTCATTTTTTAAATGAGTGAATGCCTCAGACTTTCCACTTCTTTGGTCAAATCTAGTTCTGAAAACAAACTGGGCACATTCCATAGGTAACACAGTAGAAGTTTGTGATCACTGTGTTCTATTATTTCACTTTCTTTTTATGCAGAACAACTACATCTGAACTTGAAATGGCAAATGATAAACACTGGTTAATGTTAGTGCCACAGCTCAGCAATAAGCTATTGTGACATAAACCATGTTTTCATTTTGTACTAGTTTAATGCTTAGTGCACTGAGGCTCTAGCTTTTAACTTATGCTGCTACAATGCTACAATTATAGCCTATAGAGCCAAATTCATCCTTGGTAAAATACCATTAACTTCAACTGGATTTCAGGGTGGTCATAGGGACTCACTTAGATACAAATTGAATGAATGACTTAAGAGCCCATTTCCCACCTTCAAATAATATATTAGTATAAGATAGATTATTTTACTTTTTTTGGTATGCAGTGAAGTATGGAGCATTCTGGATCTCCCAGTGACGATGAATTGATTAAGTTTCTATTAAATGGAAGGAAAAGAAATGGAGGTATGCAGCTTTTTTTTAGGGCTACTAAGATGATTAAGGGACTGGAGCATCTCTCCTATGAGGGGTGGCTGAGAGAGCTGGGCCTGTTGAGCCTGCAGAAGAGAAGACTGAAGGAGGATCTTACCAGTGTGTATAAGTATCTGAAGGGAGGGTGTAGAGAGGATGGGGCCAGACTCTTCTCAGTGGTGCCCACAGGTAGGATGAGAGTCAACAGGCACAAACTGAAACACGGGCAGTTCCATCTGAACATGAGGAAAAGCTTCTTTACTGTGAGGGTGACAGAACATTGGAACAGGTTGCCCAGAGTTGTTGTGAAGCCTCCTTCCTTGGAGATATTCAAAAGCCATCTGGACACAACCCTGGGCAACATGCTCTAGGTGACCCTGCTTGAGGAGGGAGGTTGGACTAGGTGATCTCCAGAGGTCCCTTCCAACCTCAACCATTCTGTGATTTTGTGATTTGTTTCTCAATTTCAAAAGTGCAAACTTTGTCAAAAGTTATTGAAGAAAACAGTCTGAACTCAGGAACTTAAACATGAAGATACTTGTAATTTAGTCAAGCTAACAGCAACTAAAAATACAGTGTGTCTATAAAAATAAATACACGTACAGTATACGGCAGAAAAAAGTATCATCTTATTTAATATTCCATTACTGACCTGGTGCAAGAAATACTGATGAAATTTTCCTGATGACACAAAGTTGAGACATACAGTTAATGTAGGAATCAATTAGGATACCACAGAGGAAGACAATGACCCCTTAATGCTGAAGATTAACAGAAGTGGGTTATAATTCAGTAGCAAATGATGTGCAAGGTCATGCCCTTCAGAACTAGAAACAATTATTGTTATTATTATCTGAGGATCTCCTTAGCTGGACAGGACAAGGTGAAGAAAGATGGAGATACTGACTGACCAAGGATGATTTTGAACCATCAACCTAACATGTCTGTGAACATATATGATTCTAGCAGACCTCAGACAAAATATTTCCAGGAGAGATTGGGGAGTATCTATGATATTGTACAAAGTTGCCATAAGGTAGCGTATAAAACACTGCATATAACTCTGTGTGGAAAGCTTAGGAAAGAGATATTCACCAGGTATCAGATAGGTGATATTTCAGATATTGGGGGAAAAGAGAGAGCCTGTCTGCTACGAGAAGACTAGAAGAGCTTGGCTAGATGATATTTGATATTTATCAAAAGCAGAGAAGGGAACATGGTGAAGCCACTCCAGCAAGTCCAGTGGAGGTTCATGAAGCTCAGCGAGGGCTGGACAATGTACGAGGAGAGGCTGAGAGAACTGGGATTGTTCAGCTTGGGAAAGAGAAGGCTCATGGGAGACCTTATTTCTGCCTACAAGTACCTCATGGGAGGATACAGAGAAGATGGAGCAAGACTCTTCTCAGAAGTGCACAGCAATAGGAGAAGAGACAACAGCCACCACAGGAACACGAAAAATTCCGATTAGACATCTGGAGGATTTTTTTTTTTTTTACCATGAGGGTGGTCAAATATTGGAACAGGTGTCCAGAGAGGTTGTAGGATCTCCATCCCTGAAGGTGTTCAAGGCTCACCTGGACATGGCTCTGAGCAACCTGATCTGATTAGACCTGCTTTGAGTAGGGGTTGGACTACATGCACTAAATGAGAGCCATTCTAAGCTAAATTATTCTGTGATTTTATGAAAGTGAATTAAAAAGGAAAGAAAAAATCCTAGTTAAACTGAAAATATTACCACAAAAAACTCTGATCACAATTGCCTTTAGGGAGCAAAATTAGCAGGAGATCTCTAATCAGAAAAGTTCTAAAACATGAGGGACAGAAAAAATCTAGCGAAATTTAAAACTAAACTAGATCAATTTATAAAATGGAGTATGATGCATTGTTGTAGAATGGCAAGGACTAGACTAGCAACCTAGAAAGTGCCCTATCCCTATGATCTATGTTGATGTTTAATTGTGACACTTCTAAATCTGTTTTTGAAACTTAGTATTTCCAAATCCCTGATGAGATTTTTACAGAAACTCACAAAGAAGTAAAGGAATACGTACCAATACAACAATTCATTGTTTTTTTCCCAGTACAAAATACTCAGATACTACAGAAAGAATTTCAGTGATGCACACAGCAAAGAACATCACAGCAAGCCCAACTCTCAGACTGAGTATGAGCACTATGTGGGAACAGGCTGCTATCTCCCACCACCAAAATAATTCCACCTGCAGCCTACCTCTGAGCTGCCCTCAGGAATGGGTCCTCATGTTAAATGAATTCATCTAGGAAACCAGATTCTGCTCCTACAGACAACAAATTGAGCTTCTGATACTGAGTTTCTGGAGATGTTTCTCTGCAGTCAATGCCTTGGTTTCACAGTGAAGCACATCACTCTAACAAAATATTTCCTTAGCAAAAGCTTTAATTTTGTTGTTCTATCTTTCTAGTTCAGCAGAGAAGGCTTCACACTTCCTTCAGCTGAGTGTCTAAGTTTTCAAAACTGAGCTGTTATATTCTTTACATATGATATTATGAGAAACAGATGAAAGTTACCTACATCAGATTGGAGAATGGTATTCAAGTGTCTGTACTTTTCAAAGGGCTGCTGTTCTTAAATGACTCAGAAGCTTAAAAGAAGCCCTTGTTAAAGCCTATTTCCCAGGTGAAACTGAGAGCTTTTGCTTTGGCTGTCTCTCAAATACAAGGCCACAAAATGTTTTTCAGAAAGGTTCAGATGGGGTAGATCATTCACAAATTGCTTTGTTGTTACTCACAGAAGTATTGTCTCTGGCTGGAAACATTTCAGAGCTATTTATTGTATTCTGAAAACTTCATTTTATTTCTAACTTATTTACAGTTAAACATTCAGAATCGTAAAATATGAAGTATAAAATATTTAACAAAATAGTTGCAGTTCATGTTCTTCAGATGCACCATAAATATATGATGAAACAGTAAACAGCACAGGAATTTCCTGATGGTCCTCTCTCTCATTTAACAAGGAAAGGAGTTTGTAGACCTGCCCTATACATTCTGATCTGACTTGTATGCCACCGACCTTTCATTACAGACAGAACATTGTCACTCTGGTTTTTATGTTCCCACTCTCTCTCCCATAGTTACCATTACTGTCTGAAATGCAACATTGTAACATTCAGTACATCAGATACTCTCTCAAGTTGGTATTTTCAATACTTTTTTTTTTTTTAATAGAGAACTTCCTAGAAAAGAAGAATCAGGTAATTCAGGCAATATGAACAAAAGAGTCATTTATTATATATATATTCTCTAGTAAGTTATAATAGTCTCTTGGGTTTTAAATGTCTTTTTACTATTTTCAATGCTTAAAAATTATAATTTTAAAACATTAAATACTGTGTTATATACATTATGATTTCATTTCCTATTTCTAAACATGGAGCATTCTCCAAGTGAAAACTTGGAAGAAACTGAAAACAACTCCTTTGACATAACAGGCTTTAAAAGTTCACTTCATACAACCATAAATTTGACTATATGAAAAATAGCCAAACATTAATTTGCTCCTCTATGTTTTTTTGTTTGTTTGTTTCTCTGGTGTTGGGGAGAGGGTTTTTTTGGCTTTTGTTTTTGTATAAACAGAAGGACAGATCTGGTCGGTACTTTTGTCAGTGTTCAGTACTATAACTTCTTTTTTTTAATCTCATACCTATTTTATATAAAATAAAATATACAGAGAGAGCTGAGTTTGTTACATTAGTTCATACACATACAGTAAATAAAAGTTTTTATGTATGGCTTTGCAAAGGTAGATTATGAAGTGACTTTTGTATTTTATTTGTTTAAAAGCATTTTAAGAGAACGTGTTAGTGTGCTTACAATAGCGGCCATGGTAGTCGAATGTCGAGCCAAGAGTTTAATGCTAGGATCACTGGAGGTCTTGCCTGACACTGCTTCTGCAGCTTTCAGAAGACAAATGTAGTTTATCACAACCTCATCTATCTTAGCTATAATTTCCTGCTGCTGTGTTTCAGAGTTCATAACTTTAACTAAACGCATGCAGGCTTCTGTTAAGCAACAGAGTACTTGAAAGCTGGAAGTCATAGCTAAAAGCATTTCCTCAGGGCTTTTATCGGCCATGGCCATTTTCCTGCAGGCACTTCCCAACTGTCTCGATTCCATAGATAACAGTTGTTTGTACTTAGAAAGTTTAAGGTCATATGTTTCTGGATGTAAATCTTCTCTCTTGCCCATACTTGCTCGGACCAGTGAGAGTAGCTCATTGGCATCCTTTTGTGCTGCAATAAATCCATCAGGCATTGCATATGTCTTCTCTTTCATCACATTTATTCTTGTGATTCGTGCATCAAATGCCATATCATTGAGATTCACATCAATTTGGCCACCTTGGAGGTCAGCACTGCTTTTCTCATGTGCATTAACTGCATCATCTCGCAGGGGCTCAGCAGCTTTGGGGGACTCAAAAACTTCCTGCTCATTATCAGTGGAAAAAGACTGCCCGACTGGTTCTGCGAGCTCACACGGGACCTGCGGTTCGAAGAGACACGAGAGCTGATTGCTGTCTCTGTCATCTTCATCATCATTGTCATCATTTCCTCTGCTTAGGAAACAGTAGCTGAAGGGGCCATGACACTTCCAGGTGCTGGTATCCAGCTTTCGCAAAGGCAACGTCCGATACTGCTTGGAGTCCTTCCGACTGGCGCCTGTGCCTGAACACCTCTTACTGTCCTTCCTATCAGTGCTGACGTACACACAACTCTGGGAATAACTTTTTGACACCTTTTTGCCCAGGGGAAGTTCCACCCTTCTCTCTGATTTGGATTCCTCTCTTTGGGTGATGTCGAGACATTTCAAGCTGACTGCAGCTGCCTTCTTTTCAAACAACATCTCAATGCCTGCAGATCCTCCAACGCTGCTGCTGCTGCTGCGCCTCAACACTTTCCTGTTGTGCGGCATCCTGAGGCTTCCTCCTATCATGTCATATGGCCGTAAACTAACTGTCGCCCCACAAGCCTGATTTACTTTGGGAATGTCACAAGAGTCTTGATTTTGACTTGGCACCTTTGATTCTGATAGCATGGATGATAGCATGATGGAGTCAGCTAGAGGCTGTCCAGGAAAAGCTGTAGGAATGCCTCCTTGTCTTCCCTTTTCAGGCTCTGTGAAAGCTACACTAGGGGTAGTAGAAGAGCAGACAGAATAATTAAGCATCACCCTGATAATATTCAGAGACTGAACTTTTAAATATCTTTAATGGTCAGGCCAAATGGATTCATGGTACTTTCCAATGGTCTCCATTCCGCAAAATATTTCACAAAAAACCTGCTACTTCTTTGTGTCTTTTGCATTTCACTTTTAAAATTCATCAATAAATTATAACTTATGAATAGTTAACTGTTCCTTCCCTTACAACACACTCATTTAAAAAGAAAGGAAGTAGAAAAACATCTACTAAATTTCCCAAATTTCTCCCATTATATGGATTGGAGGTTTCCTACTATATAATTAGAGGAATATTTTCAAATTAAAAATTCCTTATGTAACCATACCTGAGAACATATGGAAAACTGCACTCATGGTAATTTTTGTTCTGGGTATGTGTTTCTTTGGCAGAGAAAACACACTTCTCATTCCTGCTCCTACTCCATTCCACTTTTTGATTTTCATGCATTCATGCATTACTGGTACATGTGTGTTACAAACCAGGAAAAAGGGAAATGTTTAAAACTCAACTGAAAGCATTCTCAATGTTATCTCTGAAAAACTACATTTTTTACAACATTAAGTTCATGAAATCTCTTAAAGCTGGAACTTAAAATGTGGTAATGGTTCTGGATGTAAATTATTCTTTAAGGAAACATCTATAATCAGATGGCAAAGTGAACACATGCTTAACAAGATAGTGACATATTCTCATCTTCACAGTTGGTGATTTTTATTCGCATTGGCATATTTTTGGCAGTCTACTAAAATACCATATAATATACACAATAAATGAATCACAGGTTGTTCTCTCCCACACTGACATACCTTGTGAACTCATTTTATAATCTGACAGGTATCCAAGAACTCAAACAAAACATACTAGATGAATTTTGGAGAAACTTCCAAAGAATACTTTCTCCTAAAGGCCTCTCCATCAATGTCCCCAAAACAGTAAATATAAAATGTGGGGAAAATATGCCTAAAACTCACTTTTTAACTGTAATGAGAGATTTTAAAAAACTTCATCTTTGTAAGCAGCCCATCAGAACAACTCAATACTTTATAACTAAAATGAATAGATACACTGAAAGCCTGATTTGACTGCTTGCTATAGTTTGTTGCTATATTTTCAGGTAAAGATAATGCAAATGTGATACTTAGTTCTCAATCTTAACACGTAGCCTTAAAATCAAACAAAACAAATCCCTTATTACTGCCGTACCTGTAGTTTCTTTTATCTTGGGGATCCGATGACATCCTTCTCTCAAAGTGCCAAACAGTTGTTCAGCATTCATTGCTGAATGCACAACAGGCACTGTCATTCTGTGACACACAGCTTCAGGCTGCTGATGCAGATCCTTGTATGTTGTTCCATGGTTTGGAAGGATGGCAGCTCTTTCATCTGCTGGAATATAGGCAATGCCCTTCACCGATGGGTCAGAGATAATGTGCTTAACATCAGAGGTACAAAGAGGAGATTCAACTGGGGTAGCGCATGTGCTACTGCCTGTGCTGCATCCTGCATCCACTGAAGAGCACTGAGAGCTTTGCAGTGAGAAATGGCCTTCACTTTGCAAAGACGACATGCGCTTAGCCAAGTGATATTCACAAAGTCTAGCTACACTCTGCTCAGCTTCTGGAAGCTTTGAAGGATGGTCATCTGCAGATAAATCAGTATCTTCCGTGTCATTTAGGTCTTTGGCTGAAGACACAGGAGTCGTATCTGACATAAAGGTCTCACCTTGGCTAAGCCCTGAGGTACCATCCTGATCCACCTCAGCATCCACTATATCCTTACAGTCAGTTTCTGTTTTACCAAGGACAGGAACTCTTGGAAAAGTCTTCCCATTCACTGTTTCTGGGCTTGGCTTCTCTGCTGACCCATCATCATCAGCAGTGTACCATCTTTGGCGAAAGGCAGTTCTCTCCACATTAAAAGTGCTTAAGCGTTGAGTGTCTCTTGCTGAAAGAGTTCCGAATTTAACTTTTAGGTCTTCATCAGTCTCTGCTTTTTTAGTTCCCTGTTGCTTTTTCACAGTAGCATTGCCATCAGAGGGTGCTTTTACTTCACTGTCAGTCATCTTATTTTTCCTTTTACTAGTGCAAGAATATACCAAGGATCCCATGTGCAATTTGCTAAAATAATCAGTGACGGATTTTGTTTCCATGGTCTCTGGCTCCATTTCCATGTTATCTGAATGAAGAATCTGCTTTGAAGGCACAACTTTTGATTGTAGTTCTGCAGCCTGACGACCAGGCAAAGGCTGTGAGGACTTCATGCCTGGGCCCCCAGCCTGACCCTTAGTAATGGGAAATTCAGTCTGCTCTTCCACAAGGGGTTGGTAGCCTTCACTTGTGGTCAAAAACATACGTGCAGTGTTTTCTGATTGTTTCTGTGCCGCAGCTAGCTCAGAACTTTCAGTCATTTCAGAGGAATTTGTTTCATTGCCAGAATCTGAAGATGACTCAGGGCTATAGGCTCGCAAGATAGCTACACCTGCAAGCCACAGAAAACAAGAGTCAATTAATGACAGCAGCTGAAGCACCTAAATAAGTGACAAGCAAACGGGGTGTGTTACATACAAAAATACGCTGTGTAAGAATACTCTGACTTTATTGCACAGTTCCCAGGACAGGTAACTTAATAACATAATGGTAGTTCCACTACATAATATGGAATATGATGTATGTAAAATGATGGCAAAAAAAAAGGAAAACCAAAAAAAAAACCCCTCAGGAAATGGAGTACTTCCAAAGCTAAATGGATGAAATGGAATGTTTTTCAATGAATAAATGTAACTATGGTGAAAGAACCTGAATTGTCATTCGTCTGCTGTTCCTCTGAAGCAGCCAAAGCTTCTAGTGCTTGAAGTGTAGAGACTACAGCATCATCTAGCCCCTTTTCACACTTCCCCTCTGTATTAGTAGGGACAGCGTCGATAAGTGACACTGGAATGTCATCATTGCCTAGATCACTAGATTGCTCCTTGTCTTCTCTAGGCTGAGTTGCTTGATTCTGAGAGTCTTCCTCATCTGAACTGTCCCTGAAGCCAGGTGGAGGAGCAGCAATGGCCATGTTTAAGGTATGCAATAAGAAATCATCTTCATTATCATCACCTTCTGGAGGTGGAAGTGAAGTCAAATCAATAATGTCATCACTAGACCCAGAAAGGCTGAGAAGAGCTGGCCTATTGATTTCTCCTACCATAATGTCTTCTTCACAGCTTACTTCATCTTCATCTTCAGCATCATCTGTGTTTTCTGCATAACAAATATCATGTAACAGAGGCTCTTCTATCCCTTCTGCAGCTCCAAATATTTTACTTTCATTTATAGTTGCGTAAACAGAATTTGCAGCAAACTGAATGCTTTCAGCATCTGGTGATAATTCCAGGCCTTTAATGTCATTGGCATTACTAATATAAATGGCTCTTTGTTTTTCTAGTACTTCTGGACTTTCATCCAAAAGCCTTTCATAGCCAAGAGTTTGGGGACTGATACCATCCAAGTTGTGATCTCCAAATATAAAGGAAACTTTTGCCCCCCTGGGGGAATCCTGTGCTGTCTTGCTAGATTCCAATCCTGAGAGTGACAGCAGTGAAGGCTGATTAAAATTTCTATTTTCTTCTGCTTCAGTGGAGTCACTGTGCTTGGCCAGATGCTGATCAAATCCACCTGAATTATAGGTATTTTCTATGTACAGATGTCTATGTTCTTTTTGACATAACAGACTTTCAGAAACATCTATAGTCTTCTGTTTGGGATCACCAAAGGATATTTGAGTCTCTTGATCTCCTTCAGCCAGGAACGTTGTTGTTTTTGGTACACAGTTCCACTCAGAAGCATGGAGATTATGCTTCCCTCTATTTTCTGCTCCTGTAGTGTGGTGAAATAAAAGCAACATTGTGAAATCACAGAGCAAATGCATGCAATTTTTTTAAATAATAACTGTTAATAGTGAGCAGTAAGCATTTTAAATAAAACAGCTGGGCCATCAAACACTTCACAAACACTTTCAAAATCACCTCTACTCTAAGTTAAATAGCTGTTGGTTTAAAGACCTCAAGTTTAACGGGTACTTTTATACTGCAGTACAAAACTAAACTACAGCTAGGTACAAACGATATTCCAGGAACAGTAAGACAAAACCAAATCCTCAACCAGTTCCCCCACACCATATGTATTCGTACAAAAGATATATGAATATAAAGTAATAACATTCATAGATAAATAAATAATCATGCATTTGTTGCACTCTGTTATGAAAAAAAATCATGACCTGTTTTACTTGACAATTGAGATGCTATCAAAAGCTGAATATTAAAACATCATAAAGCTGAAATGGTATACTGTAGTGCTGGGTCTGAGCCAGCAACCAAATCTCATTTGGCATAGCCTTGTATTTATGTGGAGTTCCACTGGCTTCAGCTGGATACCCTCTGTGGCAGAGGCAGACTTCTGCTTTACACGTGACCATCGTTAACATACTGTCCAATGAATACCTGTTTCTCGGCTCCCTGTATTTTTCTTGTTGGCCATGTTAAATATTGAGCGCCTTGAGTCAACCAGCAGTCTATAGTATCCAGCTGCTAGGCAAGCAAGATTCATTGCATCTGATGACTCCATCAGTAGAATAATAGGCTAAGAAGAATAAAATTGAGTTTTGATTAATGATTTTCTTTCTCAATCAGTTTACCTGCTGAAAATACTAGTTCATGGAAGCAAAAGGAATTACATCGCAAATGCCACATTGAAAAATACACAAGTGAACTTATTTTCCTCACTTCCAATATGAAACAATATCAAACATTTAGAAAAGACTGGAGCTGTAGTAAGGTAGATGCCCAGCTGGACATTTTAACAGCTGATATTGCTCTGTTTCTGAATGAAGGTATTTTAAGACTTGCTTCATCTTTTTCTTGCACAGATATATTTCTCTCACCAAAGCACTGTTTGTTGCTATTCTCAGACTGCGCGGGCTAAGAACCTGGCACATCAGGAGCTGGAGTATTGCAGTAGTATGGGAATCACTGCAGCTTGCCAGAAAATCAGGTGCCATAAGCATATGTAAAGAAACAAAACAGGCAAAGCAGTCAGAGAAATGGAGAAAGTGAATGTTGAAAAGATACGGCAGTGAGGTTAAAGCTATCATTACCAGGCAGCAGCAGTGAATATTCAAAATGAGAATTTAAGAGTGTTTCTGGCCTGGCATTATTAAAAAGACAAGCGATGAAAAAATAAGCAGACAAACAAACAAAGACAAAGAGAACACAGACAAAAAGAGCCTCAGAAGCGAGATCAGCAAACTCACAGCATCAACAGGGAAGGGTTCATAAAAGATAGGCGCTGGCTTGGGTTAAAAAAAAATAGTCGAACCTACGTGGAAAAGTGAGAGACACTCAACCTATTTTATTGCTCACACAGGTTGCAGTGACTTATGGCCGTGTGGACATCTGCTACAAGTTATCCTAGTTTAACATAAATGCCACTGTCATTAAGCCAGATGCAGGGTACCTGCATAATTTCTTCCAGAGGGAGTATAATACGGAACAGGAATGGCTCTCCATCTTATTCAGCTTCTTACTAGTGAAAAGGCAACAGACGCTGGTGGTTGTTGTGGTCAAAGAGTAACTTAAGATTGCAGTTTACTACCAAACCCACAATAGGTCTGGTCATGTTTCAATTGCCTGTGCTGCAGGATCTTCTGCAAAATACCCTGAATGTTTTAAGAATGGTTTTCAACAACATGGGAAAATTCTATGCATTATTCTTTCTTTGAAGTACTTCATGCCAGCACAGTTTGATACATGCTTCTTTCAAACCATTCAACTACAGATATAAAAATTAACACAAATCATTAAACCTATAACGGGCTAATCAATCTTTGTTCTTTCAAGTAACTACTAAAAACTAACATCTGAAATGCTATGTTGATCTCAAATTTTATGCAAAGATTAATAGAAACGAATGATCTCCACAGAAATCTTATACTGCTCAAAACAGTGCTGTGAACTACTGCTCATCTGCTGAACAGTCCTGTGACAAATAAACCTTTACTGACTGCTTCTCCAAAGTGATGTATGCTTGAGAAGGCATTGAAAAGAATCAAAAATAAAAGAGAAAAACAGTTTGTTTCTGAAGACTTTCAATTCCAAGGATTTTAAAATGCTTCATAGGCAGACTAAACATTCCTCACAGTTCTTAGTGACTTATTACTCCCATTTATTCATTAAGAAACAGACATGTATTGACATATTCAGAATCTGGATATGTAAACCTGGTACCTTACAGTAATCCAAGAGGTAAAAGTGTCATCTGCTTGAGAATAACCACGTGTTTGTGCCCACATTTTCTCCACAGAAAACAGTGACATTCCCTACTTGTTCCTCCCACAGAGAGTATTTTTTATTGAATTCCATCCACATCCTCCTATCCCTGCGATTTTAATGTTAGGCCAATTTCTCTGGGTTTAAGACTGCACATTTTGAAAGGTAAGGAGACAGGAATATATGTGGACTGCAATAAGATAGTAATAATATTATAAAATAAGATAATATTATGGTAATATAAAATAGCTTGGCACACAATATTGCCTTCAACATTCAAGCAGATGGAAAGTATTTAATTTCTATATTACTCTCTCCATCAGTAAAAAGGGGATAAAATTCAGTTTTCTCTCAAGAGGGCTATGAGCTTAGCACAGTAATAGGTCTACAGTTGCTTGAGATCCTCAGATATTGTTGTTAAGGAAGGTGACAGAGATGCAGTGTTCACCAGCTTGTAAATTTTTCTTAAATTGCTGTCAAAGAGCATCTAGATTAATTTACAGAGATGTTTTTCATTAACTTAAATACAGGCAAACAGTTCTAGGTCAATAAAGTTAAAGCACTGAAAGCAAAAGCTTAGTAAATATTCCTTGTGTATGTTTTATATGTATTTGGGTAAGCAAATAGAACAGTTAGGCGGTATTTATTTTAGCAGTTTCAAGTATAATGAGACATCTTCCTTCAGTCTCTAATTATCAGGATTAATTCTCTAGATAGTCTATGAAACCTTTCAGTTAAGGCTACAGGATCCAATAGGAAGCACACCAAGAAGAACCAGGATGATGTGATAAACAAAACTTCACTCACTGCCACAAGATACCACAGAAGGAAAGAGGCAGGATTCAAGAGAAATTAAATGCTTATAGGCAGAAGGAGAACATCCACGAATACATTATGCAGGGTAGAGAACTTAACTGGAGTTATAGGGACTAAGAAAAAAATTTGCCTTTTTACAGGTTATTTCTTTGGTAACCACTATGTAGTTGCTTGCAGTGTTTCTGCTCTGATGTAGCTGGCAATTCTCTAACAGTAATAATATAGTCTATTATATAGCTCAAAGAGCTTCAAAAGGAGGTCAGTCTCATCATCACCTCTTACCACCATGGACATCAAGGAACGCAACAGCAAAGCTAGTTGCCCTAGGTCAGCCAACAGAAAAATCAGAAACAGAATACAAGTCTTAAACAGCACCAGTCTTGTATACCATAGGCCTCTCAAACGGCTAAGGAATACTCTGTATGCACTCTGACCGAAAAAGGGCTAAAAATGCACCTCTAGAATACCACTGTCGTGGAAATCTTTGGAACAGTTAGTATAGCTTGATCAAATACTGAAATAAAAATGACAAAAATGTTACTTTGTCTTTGACGTTATATGAGTATAAATCAACACCAAACTTACTTTTACATCTAATACATGTAGCTCAACTCTAACACTGCTTTCGTCTTCTGTAAACATCTCAATCCTGTTCACATGGCTGAAATCTGCTAAGAGAGCCACCAGGTTTGTTTTGGTGTTTATCACATGGCTGATTCCGTATCGTGGCCCTACTAATAAAGTCACTTCTGAACGCTTTTCTCCCTGCTTTAGCATAAAAAGAAAAAACAAAAGTAAAAACACGATAGGCACTGCACAGGAACAACAATTGCCACTGCCTTCTTTCATTTTCATGATACTTCTACAGTAAAGACTATTTATTACATGTTTTCTAAGAAGATCAAACATACAAGAGCGTACATAATTAAATACAGAAAGTAAAGGAATCTGCTCCTGGATATTGGCTACTTGTAGTTTTCAGATGGATGAATAGATGGACATATAGAGGCTGCTTCTGTTAAAAGAAAATCTTTGTCATCAAGAGTTTCCCAGATTAATAATTTTAGTATTTTATAATTAATTGGACAGCAGTATTTGCTGAATAGATGCTACTTATCTCCACATCCCCGGTCAAAATAAAATTGTACCAGGAATCTTATTTTCAAGATGAAAAGAAATAGAAAGTGATTTAGTTCAGTTTAGCAACTATTTTTTCAGTGTATGAATAGAACCTAAGCTTCTAAAGAAAATGTCATGGTCCAGCTTTTGTAGAAAGGTATTTAGAGAAAATAATCAAGAGAACAGAGAAAATATTTCAAGAGAAATATTACCACTAATGTTGCCTTGAAAACGCGTCCTCCATATAAACGTAGATCACTGAGGAACTTGAGATAATGCACCTTGGCTTGCAGAGCGGAAAGCTGAGGAAAGAGAAGCTGGGGTAAGTTGTAGTGGGGGAAACCAACACGTTATGAATTCATAAGGAAAACACATTTACGTAGTATAAGGTGAATGGACTGCAATAAGGGCTATTCAGAGTCTGAAACTAAATCAGTAGATGCTTGAGTTCCAGATAAGGAGAAACAGTTTCATTCTTTAAATTAAAATCTTATTTGCTTAGTTAAAATGCACTCAGGACTTCAGTATGGGCTGTGTCAAGGCACTGCAAGAATGTCGTAACTGCTCCAATGAATGGAAAATGTTAAACTACTCAGATTAAACATCTGTTCATTGAGGGATTTAAAGAGTAGACAGCAGCTTTCCATTCATAATTACCACCATTTCTTTAACATTTCGTGTACCAATACAGAAAAAGAGAACAAAGAATTTGCATTTGTCAGCTATGTGTATTTCATCTTGCTAGGTACTTGTGGCATATGGCGTATTATTCCACTTCATTACTGCATTTTTCATTTCTCTAAATAAAACTCTTCCACTTAAGAGGGAATAAATCTGAAAGCCAAATACAGTATATGAATACATATGATCATATCACACAATACGTGCCATAATTTATCTCCTTTTTCTGCTCCTAGTTTAAATCACCTACTTAAAAAGCAAGAACTGCAAAATATTTTATCAGACTGGATGGAAACAAACAAACAGTTCATTTCAGCCAAACAATGTGGATGCAAAACTTTTACCTCACTGGTCTAAACGTTTAAATGTTGACTTCCAAACGATCTAATAAATCAAGCTCATCTTATTTGCTGTTCTCTCTCCAGTAGATTTCCAGTCTAAGAATTTATTTGGTCTTGAACAGCATTTTAAGAGCCCCTAAATTTAGGTTCTTACAGACTCCAAGGAAGAGATGAATCCAAAGGAGAGAGCCTACGGAGAATGCCTTTTCTAGCCCTTCAGTAGGTGTTCAGCTGGCACAGAAATACATAGGGGTTGTAAAAAAGGGAGAATTCTAAGAATGACAGGCTTCTCCTCCATGTGGAGGGAAACAAGACTTTAAAAGGAAACTGGTTCCCAGATTAATATCTACAAGTGAACTAGAAGGTAAAGATGAGACCAGATGCTTTGTTTCTGAGGCCTACCTGCTAAAAAGGCAGATAGGCACACGATGTATTTCAAAAGCTCAAAGCAAAAAGAAGAAAACAAAAATAACAAAGTGTGTTGCAGGAAGGGATTGTTGCAGTCTCTGTTCTAACCAAGAAGCAATATTGTAGGCCACTGGCATCCGTTGAGAATCCTGCAGCAGTGATGGTTTCCAAAGTAAAACCAAACTTCTACTGCCAGGATAAACCATAAGTAATTGACTAATTGACATTACCTAGCTTTAGCTTTAGCAGTACAAGAGACAAGCATCCTTTCGGTCATAAAGGTGGCCTTCCTTCCCTAAACATACAGATCTATGCTCCCAGGCGGAGGCAATCAGAAACTCACCAACTCCAGGCAGGTGTTCTGCTGATCACAGAGAACCTTAGATGGGGCACTACGTATTTTGGGGGGGTTGCCATTCAGAAAGAAAGTGGCATGGAGCAGGATTCAGCTTATTTTATGTCCCAACTAGTCACTCCAGGCTCTTTTTATAGCCAAAGGAGAGAAACAGGCATTTCTAGGACACAAGTCATCTGACCTATTTCTGGTGCCTAATGTGGGATGGGATGAATTGCTCCCTCGAAGTGCCTGTTTCTCTCCACTGACCGCAAAAAGAGTCTATGTGGCTTGCATAAAGGAATTTCAATATGGTGTCTAAAACCAGCCTCAGCTATATGCATGTAACCAAGGCATTTCTCAGAGATGCTGTCTTCTACATTTTCTTCCAGCTGAAGTGAAAGCTTAGTACTAAGAAAAGCATTTTACAACAGCAAGAAGGGTTAATTACTGTAAAGAATATCATCTATCCAGTTAGATCTTGGCCAGCAAAAGGTGTCTATCTACAACATAACTGAAAGCAATCCTGAAAAACAGCATTCATGTTAGGCCCATAGATCAATGTGGCTCAGATCAGCGCATCAGAGAGAACGATAACTTTCCTAACAAGTCTCCCATTAACAAGAAGCATGAAATGAATTAAAAAAAAAAGATCTTTATCACATGTGGAGTGTTAATAATCTTTCTGTCATTCTCTAGATAAGATGGTTTAGTTGGGGTATAATTAATTATTTTAATTGTTCTTGGCTACGTCGTAATGAGCACCAAAAGCTAAGTTGTCTACATTCTCCAAAAATATAATGGCTAGGTGTTTTTCCAAAGGACTAATTTTAAATGTTTCACATGCATACCACCCTCTCTAGTCTTTAAAACGTATTTTCCATTAAGATGCAAATGTAATACCTTTTTACCCGGAGGAACTAGGTTTTGATTTGCTTTGACAAGGTGTGAAAGTGCTTTCTTTATGTTCTTTTCTTTCATGCTTTGCAGCACAGCAGATGGAAGAAAAGTCTCTAATCCCCATTCTTTTCTGCAATAAAAGGCATATATTTAATTTCACATTCCCGTGATGATTATTTATCTAAAGACTATAGTGGCTGTGATGCCAAGTGAATAAACTCCTGAAAGCACAGGGAGAGCTGATGAAGTCCAGAGTGCTGCAATAGTGCAGTGTTTTCCATACTCAAACTATACATTAGTTATGAAGAATACGCTTTAAAATGTGTATATATTATCTCTCTTCTCTCCCAATCCTATCACTCAGAAAAGAAGTTTAAAGTTTGCCTGTTTAAAATCTAGCCTTTATTGTTAAGCACCACTTAATGATTACATATGCAAGTACCATTATAAAATTAAAACTGCAGAAGATTTAACAACATAATGCCAGACTTCATTTAAATTTCTAGTTTCTAAGAGCAAGCCAAACATGATCTTTGTCACTTGCATTTCATTTTGCTCCTCAGAAACAAACAGTCCCCTCCCTTTAACCCAAATTGGTTCTTCTTTAAGCATCCCTTTTGATAGAAGACTGACTCTTCACTAATAAATAATTATTTCTGCTGATTCATTAGTAGGAAACAATATAACGTGATCCTCAGTAAGGTGGATGAACTACAAGGCTGAGTGTTTAAAGCTATTATTTCCATTCTGCAATAGAATTAAGCACCAAGTAACAATGAAAAGGTATTTTTTTTAAATCCAAGCAGATATACACGGTTTCATTTTGGAAATTTTCTTTTCCTTTGTAATTACATATATTTGCCCTTTTGGGTCTTCTAGAAAATTATAAGGAAAACATAAAACAGGTGATTACTGGATATTTCTGTATAAAAGAAATCTTCATTGATAAAGACGAAATCTAAGACCTTGCAGTCCTCTAAACTAAGAAATCATCTGAATCATACTATAACCATCTCTTTACTAAAACCTTAGGATTAACACCATTTAAACTTAGATATGACTCTTAAATTCTTGAAAGCAAGTGGGTTAATCTTATTTATACTTACAGGCTATTTCACGTGCCTAAACAGATGGCCAAAGGTAGACATATAGTCCATTCCATACTTACAGCTCTTAACATACCTGAATCACTTCCAGTGACAAAGAGGGAACCTAAAGTTGGTGCATACATGTAGACATATTAAGGAACCAACCTTAAAGAATTTATAAGATACTCCTAATGCTTCACTTCTAAAGAACATAGTTTATTCTCAACTTACTCTATATATTTGAGGGAGATTTTCTGAGTTTGCTTGGTGGTCACAGTTGCAATATACATTTGTAATGCAGCCAACCGCAGGGCAATGTCGTATTTCAGTTCTGGTCCAAATCTTTCCTGAACCACATCATTACAGCTCTGCCAAAGAACCAGTAGAGGGAGCATCAAGTTCAAAAATCTTGCACTAAAAATATATTACAATCCATTTTTTAAAGGAACATGACGAGTAACCCCAAACCCTAAACAGCAGCACCATGCTGAAGTTAAGACTGCAGCTCTCAGAGACATCAGATGCTCACAGGAGATGCATATGTCTGAGAACTTCTGCTAAAGGGCAGAAGGCATGAACATTTTGATCTAAGCTCTCTCTCTCTTCATCCTTCCTGAGGAGAACAGTAATACTCTTTTAAAGTGACTGCTGGGAGGGTGTTAGGATATCTGCATTCAGGATAGCAGGATTCTGCCTGCTCAAACACTCAGGAAAAGGAGAACTACATTGCTCGCACACCAGCTTTCTCATCCATTTTACTGGAAGTTCCTTCTCAGACATAATTTCTGCCTGATATTATAGTATCAGAAATAAGTAGTAATTATTTTGGCTTTACTCTCTTTGAAAGACATTTGGAAAGATATTTTGGAAAGATATCAAAGTGTTGCTATGGAATGAAGGGGACTTTCCTGATAATAAAGATCTGAATATTCCCCAAGTTTTATACGGCAGAAACAAAAATGAGGACTTACTACAGCCACATTTTTCTACGTGAAGATACAAATCTATACATCCACTCAGTACAATGATCTTTTCATTAGCCTTTATGCCTACCAATGGCTGCACTTTCACTCACCTGTACATAGAGATATTCAAAAGCAACTGGATCTCTTCTTAAAAGATCAATGGGATCCTTTGGGACAAAGCTAATCCGGAAAAGACATCTCATCTTATGGGAGCTTGGCCTCTGGGTCACCTAGGATTGTAGAGTAACCACATCAGAGCTTGGCCATACTGCAATGCAATCTGTACTTTTAAACTTTCTGACCCTGCTCCAGAGGCACTTATAGCAAGGAAAACAATTCTGTCCAACAGAGCTTTGCAATGGGCGCGTTATTAAGTATTACACATAAAAACATCACATATATATATATAATCTTGTGGAAAGAACTGAAGACTTATATAGCCATGACTGCCCAACACAACTCATTCTCCGAGCAATGGAATTCACTTACTCAAAACTAGAACAAAAGGACAGATGACACAGACTTTATTGAAAATGTTCCAACAAATAAGGTGCCCTTCAGCAGGATCAAGATTCTCATAAGCTAGAAGGGTGACAAGGTTTTTGGGGAGAGGTTACATTTTATTTCTCAGACTAACTGATAATGCAGGTGAAGTACAGGTTGGCAGCTATTATTCTCATTTTCTCTTGATTGTATTAATTTATTATGCAATTTGTGAGAAATTTTGTCTTTTCAGTTTTCCTGGGTTGTTCTGGATTAAGATATTTGCCCCTAGACTTCTGAGCAATACAAATCTCTCCCAATGCTTTAAAGAAAGAAAAAGAGTTCTTTGCTTGTTGGTCAGCAAAAATCTTTGTTAAAAATGTAATACAATAATCTGGGTATATTCACAGGGGACCGCCACATAGCTAATGAATAATTGGATGGAAGGGCAGCAATCCAACAACACTATCGTAAGTCATGGTCAGCAGCAACATTATAATAGCAAATTAAAGTATTGCTGATTGTACAGGAACTTCAAGGAAGAAACTCTCAGAATTAATGTAGTTTATGCAGTTTGTTTAATTAGACTACTGTAGTTAGAGAGTTAGTGTACTTTATAATCAATGTCTTTAACTTATAAAACTATATGTTTTAAAATCTTCAATGAAGCAACTGTCCTGCATTCACAATTTTCAAAATGTATGCTTATCCCACATCATCTTTGTCCTCCTTCCTAAGTATCTAGGCATACTCTGTATGCATAAATAAAAGCTCAGGATGGGATTTTCAAAAGCTGTCTGTGTTGGCTTATTCTGATCCTTTTGATTTCAATGGGAATTTTACCAACTACTTCAAAGAGAGTGAGCTAGGCCAGGGTAGCCAGTATTGAGTACTTCTCAATATTGTACATTCAATGCATAGCTTATAACCACAAGAAAAGAATGTTAAGATGGCAAAATCAAATGTTCAAAAGTTGGAAAATGCTACAAAGACTGTTAGTTGATAAACTAGTTCTTTCATACTGTTACACAGACTTTAGTTACACGATCAAAGGAATTCTGACATTTAAAATTAATGATTGTTCTCCATCTCATCTAAGAATTCATTTCTCTTCTTTGGAAAATTTAGGTGAAATGTAAAAAATACTAACATTCTCCTGTAATATAGAAGCATCATGGAAAATTACAGGCTAAACAGTTTGGCATAATGACAAGCAGCTAAAATCAAGGTCCTCTGCTGGGAAGAGTGAACTGACTTAACTCTAGTCAGAGCTGGCCTGTCAGCAGCCTAATTCTCCTTCCTAATCTAAGGAAGAAAGTCATGACAAACATTTTCTGGATCACAACTCATCATCACAGAACTGACATAAAGTCTCACTGTGTAAATATGCCAAACTTGGCTTCATCCGAAAGAGAATTATTTCCTGTTATCCAGATACACATTTGTATAATCAGATAGGAATCAAAGATAAAAATACATTTTTCAAGGAGTTTTGACAGACTATGGTTTAAGAATTGTTATAATGAATTTTCGAGCTGTTCAGAATGTTTATTAGGTGTACCACATGCGATATGAAAGAAGCTCTAATAAATATTTCCTAGCTTTAAGTATGATCTTTAATGAACTTTTTAACACTTTTTAACAGCCCAGTGAAGCAATGAAATATGATGCCTATGTAGCAGGAAAATGATCATTCTGTGAGTACCTGATTCTTACAACCATATCTATGTACTGGTCTTTCATTCACCGTATCAAATGATAAATCTCACAATTAACTCACTTAAGTATTTAAACGGTTGGATAACTTACTGATTAACCAGTCTCATTAATATCTGTTTTCACACATCATTACACGAACCTGAGTTAGTGTCTCCTGTTCATGTAGCAAAAGGAGTTTTGTTCCAGATCCTTCAACCCTTTGCTCCAGCATCAGTGAAAAGTGTTCGATACACTTGATGGAAAGCTTTTCTTGGAGTGTTAAGATGACATCCTAATTAAGAAAGGATTTATAAAATGTGATTAAATTCATGGAATATTTGGAACCCAGTTCTTCATTGCCACACACCCTGCACATACACAGCACATGGTGAAAGCTCAGTGGTTAAAGGTCAGGATGGTACTGTTTCCCACTTGTTCTGCACAAGTGTAAAGGCCATCACACACATTCACCCAGGGGAGAATCAGCACCTTTATATTCAAACTTCTCTGAGTTGGTATCAAACATGCATGTGAAAAATACATACATGGAATTACCATGAATGGACAGTTCTCGGTGCAATTTAACATGCAAATTTTACTACGTGAGCCTTAAATCATATCTCTCAGTCCCTCTGGAAACAAAACCTATCCATCAGCAAGGCAGAGAGGGTCTGGCCTTTCCTCCCTCCACTTATTTCTGAGGGAGGCCACCAAACAGTAAGGACAAAGCCATCCTCAGATTAAGATGGGCCAAAAAAAAAAATTAAACGGATGGCCTTTATTCGTTCTTATGGCAAGGCTTTTTTAAAAGCACACTTTGATCTTTTATTTATTAACACGCTTGCATTTAAAATGCTGACAAAAAGTCAACAATTATGATACCTATGCCATGCAGCAGCTCTAAATTCAGGGACCATTTTAATTTACATTATAAAGCCTATTTTTAGAAAATTTTAATTAGGCTTTTTACCCATTGGCTTACGTCTATGGGGTAATCAATTCAGGAACAATTGTCTTTAAAATAACAGCTGAACAAATCTTCTCACAAAAACATTCAACCAATCCATAGTTTACTTTCATATACTGCTCTGTAAATATATATGTAGAATATTAATTTCATCTGGCAATTATCTTTTATTTTGCTGAATGTTGTAGCAGATAGAAAAGTATAATAACCCATCATTTAAAAACAGTATCATACTATAGTGAAAGATTAAAGCATTTCTATCCATCCAAGAGAATGTTAGATATACATAAGGAACCAGATGGATAGGATTTACTAAGGAGATCATGATGAATAGTAATCCAAGTGTTTTAACATAAGTTAGGAAGATTAATTGAACAATTGCAGTGTGTTTATGGAAAATCAACATCAAATTGGTGGAAGGATGAAAGATGTGTAGGGGGATGGGGATAACTCTGTATGCTGTAAAAAATAAAAGCATTAATGGATTGTAAGCAACCACTCTAAATAATGGAGGTTAATATCACACTATTCCAACTAATAGGGAGTTCATTGCTTATGCATTAAATCTATTTTTATTTATAAGAGGTATAACAGTAACATGAAGAAACATGGTATTAAAAGGAAGTTTTAAAGAGGAAGTAATAAGGTACTATAAAAGGCACTATTTGTTGCTAGCTATCTTGGATCTTTTAAATATGTTGCTAAAGTACATAGGCACTGAACTACCCAAAAAGATTACATTTTTGCTAGTACAGAATCACAGAATAACAGAATAGTAGGGGTTGGAGGGCACCTCTGGAGATTACGTGCTCCAACCCCACTACTTAAGCACGGTCTGTTAGAGCAAGTTGCCCAGGGCTGTGTCCAGCTGGGGTTTTGGATATCTCCAAAGATGGAGACTTCACAAACTCTCTGGGAAACCTGTGCCAGTGATCAGCTCCCTCGCAGTAAGATGTGACTTCTTAAGTTCAAGTGGAATTTCCTGTGTTTCAATATGTGCCCGTTGCCTCTTGTCCTATCACTGAGCACCACTGAGATGAGTTTGGCCCCATCCTCTTTACACCCTCCCATCAGATAATTGTACGGATTGAGCCCTGTGCCTTCTCTTCCCCAGGCTGAACAGGCCCAGCTCTCTGAGCCTTTCCTCATAGGAGAGATGCTCCAGGCTCTTCATCATCTTTGCGGCCCTTTGCTAGACTCACTTCAGTACGTCCATATGTCTCTTGTACTGAAGAGCCCAGACCTGGATGCAGCACTCCAGATGCGGCCTCACCAAGGCTGAGGAGAAGGGAACGATCCACTCCCTCCACCTTCTGGTAACGTCCTGCCTAATGCAGCCCTGGATACCATGGGTTGTCTTTGGCATAAGAGCACATTGACGGGCTATGTTCAACTTGCTGTCCACTGGGACCCCCAGGGCCTTCTCTGCAAAACTGCTCTCTGGCAGGTCAGCCCCCAGCCTGTGCTGGTGCATGGGAGGCCAACCCCCTGGGGCTGCATATTGCCCCAACCTATCTTCTCATCCAATAAGCTATAATCATCCAATTCAGGTGTTGCTTCTCACGGGGACAGCAGGTAAGCCACTGGTTGCATCCTTGTTTTTACGTCATGAATGACTGGATGGCTAGGGGGAGGGAAAAACTATATTTGTCTTTACTGAATTGGGGCATGGCTACTTTGCTCAGGTTTAGATGAAGCAAAAATCTGCACCCACCCATCCACGACTGGCAATATACAGGCACACATACACACATATATGTGATATAGAGCTGTGCATGCTATGGAATATATAATAGCCTGAATTAGATAAAGAGGAAATTGTTCCTGCAAAAAGTGAGAACGACTAAGGCCAAAGCAGGCTTATGACATTACTAAAACTGAGTTGGTAAGCCGCAGGGGTTTCTTTGCAAATGACTACAGGTTAGATATGTGGCTACATAGCACATGGCACACCGATGATAGAACTACTGACAACTAGTAGGATGTGATGGCCACAGAAAAGCCCCCTAAGGCAAAATATTCTGGAACAGATTGGTTGGTTATACAGTCATAAAATAAAATACTGGGAAGCATGCTCATGGGCCTCAGAAGGGGATGGAGACCTCAATCTCTGTGTGAAGCATGTCTCCTAATTCTTCACCCAACCAAATTCTTGAATGGACTGCAGAACTTCAGTATCACATCGCTGTAGTGTGGAGGCTTGTACCTATTGCTTGGGCTCAATTTATGCCTAAGGTGTATATATGAATCACAAACAGAATTTGCAGCCTCTTTTTCAGTTTAACTTTAATATGTTTTGTTCCTTCACCTGCAGGTAGAAGTAAATTTCCCCACTTTTACTTTAGCAAAATGCTTTCCTTGCTGTTCCAACTGGTTGAGCATATGACATAATCACAGTGAGCAGAAAAGCAGGATTTCTTGAAATACACATAGTTTTACAATCTCTTAAAGCCAGCAAAAGCTGGCACTGCAGCTGAAAATTGCATCCTCCCGCCTTTGCTGCCCATTCCCACCCATGCACCTCTCTTCTCTCATAGTCACAAGTGTGCACACTGCCATGTGGTGAACTAGATTTGGTAACTGATCTGGGTTAAAACTAACTCACTCAAGCAAAAATGCTTGAGAGAATAAAAACATGCCCAACAGTGCTAGTCATTTGCTTACTATACAACTCCAAGGCACTCACACACGTCAACAGCAGCTTTGATTTAGGAACCTAAATGGAGCAGAGTATCGCAGATACCTCCCTAGTAGCCTTAGCAGTGGGTCAGAGCTTCACTGCTGTTTAAACTCTACATGAAATGTGTTAGGGAAAGTATAGAGGACAATACACTGAGATGAGCAATTTATCACCAGCATCACCCTACAATATCCCATCCCAAGTTCACTGGATGACAAGCTAGATGATACTCAATTAGCAAGCAACATCTTAATCTTCTTAGCTTCTTACTTTTGCTGACAAATTGTGCTAGCATTTGGCAGCATATCAAAATGATAGGTCCATGCAATTTTAATTGTGCCCCAGGCACATTAAAATGATCACTCCTGCTTTTTCTTCATTCACAATACAATGCATGTTACCAGCAGAGAAACAGAATGAAACATTACTTCTTAACTATGAAGCGAGCCATAACTTAATGCACTAGCCGTTCTGATCTTAAAGGGTTCAAAATAAATTACAGTTATCAAAAGATCTCGCAAAATACTTAATTGGCATCCTGGACGTTGCATGTTATGAGATTTGGTAGATTTAGCCTACCTTTATTGAAGTGCTGCAGTCAAAACGGAAAGATTTGGTTTGTCCATTTTCAAGATACACCTTCAGAACATTTGGCATGAAAAGAAGTGAATTGTCCTTAACTGTTTCCTGCCAAGCAAATTAGTGAATCAGATTACAGCTCCACTTTACATGTTACAAGGGAAATCAAAATCGTTTTCTACAGAGAAGGGCATCGCACAGATAAGAAGGTAACATCTGAAAATGAGTTTGTTGACTCAAACTGAAAGCAGAATTAGCTATGCCCTATAAGATTCTAGCCATGCTCTTTACAGCTGCATCTACCAGCTGTCTTTTTCTTGGAATAAATAACTGTTCGTATACATTTTATCACTGACTTGGAATATTTTCTTTCCTTAAATCCTGTTCCTCTGACAATATAGAATAGAAGAGAAAAAAAATAGAATAGAAAAAAATAGAATAGAATAGAGAAAGAAGATTACTGTGCCTCTGCAATACAGTGAGCTATCTAGTGTCTTTAACCTATGAAACTGGAACACCAGAATCATTAGTAAAAATTAAAATCAAGATGTTCTACATTTTCCTTAATGCTGGATGTTAAATCCGGCATTATTTAAGAAGAATAATGTATAATATTGCTCATTAATTGTGACAATTCAAAAAAAGATAGTAAAATAAACCCAAAAAGGAAGAGAAACAAATGAGGCTTTGCTTTTTCAAAAAAAAAAAAATCTGCTGTTGAAAAAAATACAGTATCACTTTATGTCTGAAAGAGTTGAACAAAGAAATCAGTACAGAAAGATGTTCTGGCAAATTAGGAAAACAAGCTAGAAGTTTATGTTTAAGGAGGAGTTCAGTGACTCTCAGAACAAGGCTGACTTTTCCTGAGGGCTGGAAAGAACAAGTTCAAGTAGATAAAACAAGTTTTAAAGAGGTCTGTGAGGTAGTGTTAATCCATTTTCCTGACATGCTACTTCTCTTGAGTTGCTGGATTTTCCTTTTACAAAAATGCCCTGAAAAAACAAGAAAGCATTATCAAGACTATAAAGAAAGATATGTGTGCTATCGCCACAAAATGCATATTCATTAGCATTCTCATTTTTTTTAAAAGGGCCAATTTTTTAATTAGGGGTCCAATTCGTAGATTTAAAAAATGGGCCTTTCTAAAACTTCAGAAATAGAACTATCCTTTTCTATTCTTCGCAAGCCTATCACCATTGTTCCTACCATATATTTTCCTTACTTTCCAGCCTTGAGGCATACCTTTGGATGAAATGCTCAGTCCTTCCTGAGGTTAAAAAATTGAATACTCACCGACACCTGGCCATTGATAATTACTTCTTCTGAGAAGCGCACTTTGACAGGATTGGACTTCAATCTTGCCTTTTTTGCAGCACTAATAAATGCTGATTTAGGAGACTGGAAGGAGAAATGATGACAAGATATATCACATAATTTCAAGTTACAACATATCTTTCCTTTTTCAATTAGTTACCCTGTTCCTCACACACTGGATACTCCACATATACAGCAATACTCTGCATACTGCTCAGTGAGAAGAATGGAAATATAGCCAAACCATAATGCTCCTTGATATAATATATATACACAAATACATACATAGAGGTAACCACCGATGCATATGGCACATACTGAAACTTATCCCACAGTCAGACAGGAGCAATGAGAAGGGCTCTCAGTATACATACAAATTACTTATAGTGCTTTGTCAATGACTGCTGTCAACTATACTGGCTTGCATGAATGAACATTGACCAGTCAGTGACCCTTCCTTCAAACTTTAAATGGAAAATTTTGGCATGGCCCATGATCCACTACATATACATATACATATACATATACACACAGTTTTTGCAAAAAAAATGTCTGAGAGCTCTCCAAGTACAGTGGCGTCTCATTATATCAGTTCACTTGCAAGCACAGGTTAGAACCACCAAAAGGACCATGCAGGCTAGCAGGTTTGTCCTACATTCTCTACACAAGCTCTGTGAAAGGCTTGGTTACAACCGATCAGGCACTTGTGGGACTTCAAGGATTAGACAACCAGAATCATTTCTGATTTTCTTCTGGGACTTAATTGACTTTTACCTACTACATTATTCATTGGATTGACCTGTGATCAAGTGCTCAGCCCTTGGAAGAAAATCTCTCCCCACATGGCGAGTTTGACTAACAACTGGGATACTGAACCTACTTTAAGTAACAAATTAAATGTACACAGTCAAAAGGATTTCCATTTTCAGCAGCAGAAGCAAGGTGGTTTAATTCTCAGGTCATTTACAAATACAGAGCTCTTGGCATCACCTAACACCACAACCATGATAATGGGCAATGGAAGAAATTCTGGCTTCATTGAAAATCACTGGGTTCCTCTGGGCCAGGTTTTGATCCATTTATTTCAGTAAGATGTGAATTAGGATTTTCAGAATCTTATCCTAATTCCTGAGGAGTGGCCTCAGTAGTTTTGGATACTGAAAGTACCAACTTGTGTTGGTTTGTTTGTCTGTGAGAAATTGGTGCAGGCATCGATGGTGATCCTGGAATAACTTCCTATTATCAATGCAGTACAACGGCAGTTCTTGTCAACACAGCAAGTCTTGTCACCATCACTAAAATCTGGACATGACTAAATCTGCAGCAGTGAAAGAGTAGTTCAGGCCATGTGCTCTTGTAGTCTTTGATCTCTGCTGAGACTGTGTAAAAAGCTATTTTTCTGCGATGGAGAAGTCCAGTTTTTAGAAACTGACAGGATGAAGTCTAGCTTGTTTTTGTACGCCACTGACTTAACATCACATGGAAAATGTGGTAACTATTACAATGGGCTCAATATCAGCCAATAAACAAGGAACGGAAAGTGCCACACTCCTGGAAATATTAGTGTCATCTGATAATTCCTGAAGTTCAAAACAGAACCAAGAAATAGAAGTGAATGCTCTCTCAACTTTAGAGTTCATTCTTATCTTTTCTCTAACAGCTACAAGCATGCAGTTCTTTTTTTTTTTTTTTTTTAACTAGTAACAGTATATGAAAGAAAATTCAAACATGGGATCAAACCAAGCTGAGTTTCCAAAACCAGTGACGAAAACCACAGAAGGGCCCCAAAAGATCAGAAACAGTGGCAGAAAAGAAAAAAAAAACTAAATTAGGAAAACAAGAATTCTTCAGCAAGAAGGTACAACATGGAAGTGGTAATGCAGCATGCTTACATATGCTTACATATGGTATTCTGGAGATGAATACCTAGAAAGAGACAGCGTGTGGAAACACCATGATTAAGATCACTGCCCATATGCCCTTTCTGATCCCCCCCACCCCATGTGGTGCTCCCTTTCTGCAGCATGTAAGGGGCATATTCTATCTGACATCCAAATAATGGACTACAACCTCTCTATTCCTGCTGCCATGGGACAGCACTACTACAGGAACAGGCTGACTGGCTCTCACTTGCAAGGGCAGGTGAGAAGAGGAGTATATTTCAGGTACTCTTCTTGCTGGAAGGGGCTTCTTACAGCTGTTTGCTCTTGTCGCAGATGAGTCACCAGCCTGGCCTCTCTTTAGAGGCAGACTGTCAAATTTTCTTCTGGATTCTGGTAAGGTTTTTCCCATACAGTAAATCTGGCAGACCACTATGTGGCTTTGTTGTTTGACTTTTGAGGTTCTAGAGAGCAGTGTGTGTGCGGGGAATAAACACTTAAATTATCCCCAAAATGTGATATGGGAGTCCAACACAATTGAAAAGCTTAAACATACGTGAGCTCCCTGGAATCTCCTTGGGTAACAAGGTTTAACATTACTGCACAGCAAGAGGAGTATACCATCACCTGAGATAAAATGTGCAGCTTCCCTGCCTCCTCACTTCTACCGCTGCCTGCCTGCACAAGGGAAAGAGGGTAGGACTCAGGCATCTTTCAAGACACTGGGTACACCCAAAAGTAAATTGCTTTCTAAAAAAACAGGGATATAATGAAAACTAGAACAGCTGTGCCAAGTTTTGGGGGGGAATAGTCTCTGTTGATTGAATAATATTGCAGCTTTTACATTTAATTACACAATCTCCATTGTTTCTATTTCTGCATTTAACTTGGCACTTGACATTTTCTCTTTGAGAAAGGAACTATTTCCAAAGAGCGCAGATAAAACCTAAGCAAAATATTTATTTTTGTTTATCAAAACTTATTTGTCTATCTAACAAAACATCAGCAAAATCATCTCCTGCTCTATTATATTTGAATGTCTTATCATTTCTAGGCTAAGAATGCTATCAATAAATGTTTTTCCAAGTGGCAGGTTCATTTGTTTCTGATATGCCATCTCTTAGGCAAATGGAAGCCATTATTCTCAGCTGATGACCTTAAACAGGAGGTGTTTACAGTAATGCAGTATGTTTATCACTGCAGATAAAGTATTTGCATTGTCATAGATAAAAGCAACTTAATTAGAGTGACTTTTGCAAAATGAGGGAACACATTTTGATAACAAGTCAGAATACTTAAAAATACAAACTGTACAATGTGTGACCTACACAATGTTTTCTGCTAAAAACTCAAATTTATCAGGAATTTGAATAATTTTTACCTGTTTACACAGAATTAAGTAAAACTTCAGCTGATCATTTCAGCACTACTTAGAGAAACTGCTAACAAGAGGGTTGAAGCATTGCACAGAGATTCATTTGGAGGAAATGACAGTGAAAACTGAGACCCTTCTTTGAACCCTACTTGTGATCATAATCTATGGGCATCTCATCAGCAGGGTCAAAGCATGAGAGATTGCTAGTAACAAGAGGAGGCTTTCTGGAAAACGGTATTTTTCTCATTTTTTGGACTTCTCAAAATTAGATCTAACTTTTGTCAGCAGCATTATAGCAGATCATTTTCAGATAGCTGTTTGAAATTATACCTTTTATTTTGAGGGAAACTTTTTAGAGTGAAAACAAGAACATTCAGCATTTTGCCCACTTTTGCAGGTCAGCTGCAATTTGAGGCAATTCCAAATGAAATGGTGCTTACATTGCTGCAAAAGCCCCTCTGAGTCCTCTCACCGGTAGAGCTGTTGCAACAACAAAATCATTCCTCATGCTCAAGAGAAAGAAGGATTTAGCAGCTTAGGGGGGGATAGCATAGTACTGAGTTGCCGTAAGGAAATTAAACACGGCAGCAGTATGGGACAGTCATAAAGGTGAAAGGAAAACCTGCTTTCCGAAAATGAGTGTCAAATTGGACTAAAATAAGGTAGTTTTAAGTGGCCACAGATTGTATATATACAATCAACTCTAAGCTTGCTACCTAAAATTAGTCTTTAGTTAGCTGTGAAATATCACGTTTGTTGGGAAATAGGGAAAAATTGTATGACTGCAAAAATGTGTTGATTTTTTGGGCCATCCCTAAAGGCAATTATGCGAGGCAAAATTTAGCAAGCAAATAAAATGTGAACAAGAAGAAGAATTAAATTTATTAAGTGGAACAGTACATAATGCCCAAAGGCAAACTAAATATTGTCATTCATGGCTGTGAGCAAGGCTGAAACAACTAGACTGGCTCACAAGAGCACTGCAGAAGAGCAGGTAGGGACAGAGAAGTAATAATGTTGAGAAATTTTACCTTGCAGTAATTTGTTATCACCACAGTGCACTGACAGATGGGCATCGGGAATGCTCCTTTGTTAAACTCTTGGCACAAGTTTGATTGCTGAAGTAGTGATCAGATTTCTGATCACTCTTAGAAGTTCTGTTTTTTTTCCTAAACAATATGATCTACCAGAGACAATTATATTTTGTTATTGCCAGAGTGTAATCACAGTCAAATCATTAGTCACATACACGTATAACACAAGCCTCCAAGGTGGGGAATTGCCAGACCTTACTTTAATGCAGGAATTGCAAAAATGCAATCAGTTCCATCTACAGTAAATGACAGGTTTATTGTGACTGTCCCAAGTGTTGTGAGTGAAACCGCAGATCTGTTTCAGACTTTGTGGAACGTGTAGACATCTCACCTCTTCTCCTGACTAGATGGGCCTGGACCATCTACCTCTACGTTTATAAAACGTGGAGGTCCTCCACAATATGCTTTTCAGTGGCATCTTGAGATCCTCCTCGTCAAGCTCCAACCTTTTATATTTATGGATTACCCCTTTACATTCATGACTGGTTCTCATAAACAGGTGATGTCTCTTAAGTGCAGAGAAGCACATAAAAAGACAGCCTTGCTGTACTACTTGAAGTCCTACTGAGCAAATTCTGCCAGGAGGCGGACCTCTGGGAATGAAAGAATCTTCACCCCAGACAAATCTGGGCACCAAAAAGGAAGGAATATATGAATGAGAATACACCTGAGGCAGGGGAAAGGCTAACGAAGAGGGAAAAGAGACCTAATAGCAACTGTGGGGGGAGAAGAGAAGAAGAAAGAATTGGAATGAGAAAAAGGCAGACAGTGTGAAGGGTGGAGAGGCTGAAACATTTGCTGAAACAATTAACACAAAATTTTAGGCAGAATTTTCACATACTCTTTCCTGCTGAACAGACTGTATATTTTGTACAAGTACACTCTAGAAAAATCAATAAAACCTAAGAAAAGGCCTCCAGAAAGAAAGGGCAGGTGCAGCAGTGCACACTGGGATTTATACCACACACCGATGAACGATGAAAGGCTGTTCGACATAGTTCTTATGTGAGAGGAGTCCTGTCCAAACAGCAAAAGGGTTGCTGGAAAGTGGCCATGTACCAGCTTTCTAGGAGGCAACACACTGTTAGTATGTTTGTTAGTAAGCACATCATAATCACGCTGTGTGTATAGAACTAAAGCCACGTATAGAATTAAGCATGCTAAAAAGCTCATATGGAAGTTATGCAGTGGCAAAGGTCCTAAATATAATTGTGAAAAATGCTGTTACGTATATATTCAAAGAAAAAATTGTCATCATTCTACATCAACTTCTCAGCTCCAAGTAGTCAAAAACCCTCCTGTTCAAGAGGCTTGTATGTCTGGCCTCGGAATGAACTTTTTAAAAGTACAATTTGATATTCCTTTTCACTTCAGGTTTCTAAGTCTTTGGAACAAACCTGTTTCTTTTTTATGCCCTTGTTTACAACCAAGTCCACATATAGTGGACTTTTCTATTAATTACACAACTCCAGAAGGTTAAGCAGAGCGAAAAATAGACAGTGAGAGACTGTCAATAAAGTCAGTTTTTGCCACAACCACTACAATTCATAAATGACTTATTTACTGAAGTTTCTCTGAAAACATTGTTTCTCAGACATGTTAACAGTATCATAACATCTCTTTCAAATGGATGTAAAATAAAAAAAAATCTTATCCTTTTTCCATCACAGAACTTATGCACCGCAAAATTGCCAGAGATCTCTACTGGGCCTGGATTGTATCCAAGGACATTAAGAGATTAATCATGAAAGCAACATATCAAATGATTTCTACACATAAAATCTGAACAGATAACAAAACAGGCACGTTATTTGATTTGAGTAATGCTTAAAACTTAATAAGGCACCAATCTGAATGATAGTCCATTTATAGAATAAAATGGTCAGAAATGCTAATCAAATGCCATAATTCTAGAAATCAAAACTTTAAACTGCTTCAAGTCCTTTAGCGATTCTGTCACTTTCTTATGAGCAGTGGTGATACTAACCTAGCAGAGATTTATTAGATTGATGGAAAGAACAAGAGAATATAATGTTTTGGTGTGGTCATAATTAAAATGAAATTTTAATGAGTTTAACCATTAAACAAAAATGAATGCACTTAAGCAAAAATGATCTGCAATAGCTTTCAGAAAGTAGTATGTGAACTACAGGGTACTATAAATCTAGATTACTTTTACTTTCACCTGCAATCATAAAGAATGGTTACTTGAAAGAATGCAAACAATACAAACTCTAAATAGTGTAAATAAAAACAACTAAGAAACAGCATTCTATAATCCATCTTGGCAGATATTTTTCATGCAGTCATAGAAACAAAAAGGTTCACCATCAAGAAGAGAGCTAGCTGAAATATTTCTAATGATGTATTTCTCCCAGGAATGGAAAAGAGGGTTCAGTCTTTATTTAAAAGTTCTTAGTTTTCCTTTGTCTGGTATGCATTTCATCTTTCCAGTTTTATAAGTAAAATGGTAAAAGGGAAAAAGGAGGAGGCAAAACTAAAGAAAAGAGGAAACACCTAAGTATCATAACTTTTGAAGACATAAATATTGTTCAAAACTGAAACAAAATGCATTTGTCAAGGGACCCAGCGCACTCAGAAGTACATCCGCGTCTCACTGAATGGAAGAAGATGGCAGGCATGGCCATGCTGGTGTAACATGCAGGGTGGCAGATCTGAGATGGATGCCACCTAATTGGCCCAGGTACTACTAACAGTCAGGTTGGGGCAGGATGAAGTCCAGCATGAGCCAAATGTTGAAGAGTAACTCAGAATCCCAGCAGACTTCATAGCCCAGGGCTCACATGAAATGAGGGACCCTGCACTGTGTCAGGGCCCAAATTTGGGTTCACACACTGGCAACACTCCCACTGCTCCTCAACCCTATGCATACCTTTGTTTCCATTGCAAGAAAACCTGGGCCTGAAAGTGGTGAGGGAGGGAAGCTATGATCCAATACACTCCTGGTCTAGACGGCAGTGGGAAGCAAAATGAGTGGAAAAATCAGAGGAGATCTGCAGGGTGCAACAGTTCAAACTCAGCCACTACATTCACGCCACCTAAGCACTCCTACTTTGTGATGAAAATGGGTAGTTAAAGCTAGTGTTAATATGCTTACAACTGTCTCATCTTCTGACTGCTCTGTGGACATACTCAGTGAAACAATCTTTATCCCTATTTGAGTTAAAACTCTCATCACCCCCAGAACATGGGTGTTAGACTCCAACAGGCATGCCAGAGGGGGGCAAACCAATATCATGCATAAACTCGGCATGTCAGCCCATACAGTTCCTCACAGGAAGCACAGTGCTTCAATACCATTTATATAAAGAGAAAAGCAGCTTGTGCCTTGTGAAGCCTTGAATAGAGGCTGGATCCAAACAAACTGTGAAGATGTCAGGTCACAACTTACCTTCTTCTCCAGAGCAACTGCTGGAAGAAGAGAGTACCTGTGCTGGAAATGTCTCCCACTGGAGACATTTAGGTTACAACTTCCCTTATGTTCAGTATAGACAAGCTTGCTCTCCTACCAGCAGCACAGCAATAACAGGCCACAACACCTCAAAGGCATCCAGTATTACAGTTTACAGTCTCCTTTTAATTCAGCAAGTAAGTAACCACCGAGCCACATGTACCTGCACTAAAGCACATGCCCTTTTTCCACCTAACATTTAAAGAAAAGAATGAAGGCTGTCAACTGATGAAATAAGCCAAACTTATAGAAAGGGAAGCATCTGAGGAACTTTTTCCATATTATAGACGTTTCCTGTGATCAAAATCACTGTCTGTAATCCAGTTAGCTTTAAAGGCATTTAGGTTCTTTATTTAGTCAGATCATGTCTGCATTTCATTTAAGAAGGCTGAGGTCTATCAGATCTCTGATCACCTTACTGCTAGCGGTCTTACTGCAGTGCAGCAGCTACTGCCCAGTTTTGTGGAGGAGCACATACTTTTTTCCCATGAATTAGCTGCTGTGTAGATGGGCTTCTAGAAGGGGTATGTGACCAGGACAGCTTGCCTACCTGGCCACCTCTGAACTAGTCAGAAGGGCTAGCGAGCAGTAGGAAAGCAACACAGCAGTGACGAAGTTGCATTTGCAGGATTTACATTTTGACTGCTTCAGCAGATGCATGTGTTTTCACAACTTTGCATCGAATCCATCTTATCCCTTATTCTTGGAAGAAAAAGATGCACTTCTCTCTTATTGATCAAAACTGTCATGTATCAGGCTAGCAAATGGGGAGGTGAACGGACGTGTTACATTGCAAGGGACACAACTGGACTCACTCCTGACCCATGGTTAAGGTCCCTCAGCAGCCTGCAAGGTGCATATGGCTGTGCACAGGCACATGTGGAGAGAGGGATGTGCTCCCTGCCCCATTTAGCCTCTCTCCTTTCTCATCTGTCCCTCCTCAACCAGGGGTCTGGCCTGAGAGCTCACAAGCCCACTCCCCACAGCACTAATGGAGGTGCAAAGGTGTACGTAGCCCCAGTCAGCATGGTGGGAAGCAGTGCTGGACCCCGCCATGACCCAGACCGCCTTGCTGCAGTGGCCTCCCCTCCTCGCCTCTCCCGCAGGCGTTAAATGTGCTGCCCTAGAGAGACAAACAGACTCCCCTCGCACGCAGGGAAAACTAGCTTGATACACCAGTGCAACTCTGTGGTGATGAGGCGGACCCCTGGCAAACCCAGGAGCTGTGACAGACCAAACCTTGAAACCTTGGGGGCTGTAGGGGGATGGTGCCAGCACAAGTACTGGGCAAGATACCTGCGCGTCCACATGCCTCCAGTGGCGGGAGTTAAAACATACCATCATTATTTAAGTTAGTATTATACGGAGTGCAGTACATGGTAACACACAGTCTTAAATATTGCCTTTAAAAGACACAGCCCTTATCTCACTTTTTTTTTCTTTTATTACAGGGATAAGGTAGAGATGCAAACAGCAGATAGGCAGACAAAATCCACTATGTTGCTAGGAAAGCCACAGATACTTACAGGGTAAGGTTGAACAACAGTAAGGAGGATTGATTCTTTGCAGCTTCTGCAAAAAAGAAAAAGAGTAAATATTCATACTTTCACACACTATAGATAACCAGCTTTTCTTTTTAAAGGAGAAAAGTGCAGTCCTATGGCAAAATGTTTATTACAACCACATAGCAGAAAATTACAGAGATGAATAATATGCCAAAATAACAATGAATATTAAAAATTACATTTTTTCCTACATAATAAAGTGAATTGACCTAACTTTACAGTTTCTACAGAAATACTTGCTCTGTCAGAGAGGCTCACATATTGCAATGATGATTTTCTCTAAAGAGAATGGAATAACATCTGATTAATTCTATGGGTTCAACATTTATAAACCACGTATTTCTGTTGCCTACTTAACAAATGCAGATCATTTTTATACCATCTAGCTCTTGTAAAGGTAAGGCCAAATTTATCTGAAGACAGCAGTATTTTCAAAACAAAAATGAGGACAAAATTTAGTCCCCTGAATCTTCTCTAGCTCACTTTTTCCAGTGGGTGGAGAAAGATTAATATTTGAGGAATAGCCCTGTTAGAATTTTTAGTCTTTTACAATATTACTAAAGAAAGGTTATTCTTTAAAATTGCATTGTTCTTTAGGATGATAGTAGTGAAAACAGAACATATAAGCAGCTCTAAAGAAACTAGTTTAAGGACAAAGAAGAAATTAATGGGTAACTTAATATGATCAAGTGGTTTAGGCAACTTATATGACAAATAAATGCAGATTTTCACTACTGATGGGTAGTTGGTGGTAGTGGATGACTGCAGAAGAGTCACAGGAAAGTGGAAGAAGGAGGAAAATAATCACAGTCAATTACTGTATTATGCTGTTGGACAGAGAGCTTCTGAGGGCAGCATTACCTAAGAAAAGGTCAGTTGCCATTTTGTTGAGATGGAGTTGATTTTCTGTTGGTTTTACTAATTTCAAACACAATTAATTGCTTATTTATATGATATATTGCCTGGCTAACTGAAGTGCAACTGATTTAGCACGCCTGAACTGTTCAGCAGTACAAACTAAAATAAATCACACTGTATTGGTCTTATACATTATCATCTTATATGGCATATTCACATCACTGAGTGCCATTTAAAAGCCAACAAGCAAAGAAAATAGAGAAGAGACTGATGGCCTCGTAAGAAAATGATCTGGAATATCAGGCTGTACTTGGTGTCTCCCTGCAGGCCAACTGGGCTAACAAATTCTACTTTTGCCAAAGCCATCAGCTGTGCAAGAGACAAGATTTGGGGGTCAAAGATTTGGGTAGGGGACAATATCCTCTACCTACAGTAGAACTTGTAAAACTTCAATTTTTACCTGTTTCTTATTAGATAAAATATTTGTATCATTACACTAAAAGAGGGCAGGTAGACTTTTCAAAAGGAGGGATTAAAGGCTTTGATTTTTGTTTGTGCTTAGAAGAAGAGAAATAAAGTCAGATTAGAAAGCTTAAAAAAATGAATGAGGAGCTACACATGGTGAAAATGAAATAATCTTCCACAAAGCAGCATAATTGTATCCCCGTTATGTATTATTATAAATACTGTAAGGAGCTTCCCACAATTACTTTTTCATTTTAAGAAATCCTGTTCCAAACTTAAACTCCAGAAGTGATTTATTCAATCATGAAACAAAATTTACACCTCTATTGACACTGCTGAATTTTGTGAAAATCTAGAGTGCATTTGTAAGATTTGTAAGTTATAGAAGGCATTTCTGGAAATTTCCACTGTTGTATTATTCTATATTGTATTATTCTTCATTTTTATTCTTGACAAGTTTACTGTTTATAGTTTAAAAAAAGAATTCTCCATTCTTTAGTTATTAGTTTTGACCAATAACTGAATTCACTCTACTTCCTTCTATTCTGCCTACCATATTTTTGGGAATCTGAAAATACACAATAATGAATGTAATTTATCTCAAGAATCTCACAGTCATACCTATGCTATATCCAATATATCATCGCCATATTAATCTAGGTATAGGAGTAGACAGAAAAGGCTGCAGAGCTGTTAGCTATGGGATAAACTGCAGCCTTGAGACAAGTACTCCATGCCCAACTGACCTCTTCAGTTACTTTAAGCCCACTAATTTATGTTCTTCATGGACTTGCTCTAACTTTACAGCCATTCTTACCTCCTGCTGTGCAGCCACCTTAAAGAGTTACCTTTATAAAAGGAAAATCAACTTCTCATGGAAATGTTTTTCACCTCTTCACTACTCTCAGATAAAATCTGTCCAAGTGCCAGTAGAGGCAAGATTCAGCCTAGACTAACAAGAGCTTTTTTTAAAATCAAAAAGGTCACTAATTTTAAGAGATATTTTGGGGATGAGACTTTCTTACAGGATAATCACTTGGATTGAAAAGACCTTAGACCTCATCATTAGAGGAAACATTTTCTCTAAAACACATGCTACATACAAATCACAGCACAGTTACAAGGGAAATAAATATTTAATTAGCAGCTGTTTGATCTGCAGTACTCACTCATGACTCCACCATCCACATTAAAACTCATCTCAACTCACGATGACAAAACTTCATACCATAGCACATCACTTTCTACTTCCACTACGGTTATAAAACCATATATATTTAAAAGATAACCCTTGCACAGCACTGGAGACTGCCAACTGTGTCATATATTATATCTATCACAGTAATGGAAAAATAAGGAAATCACTGAGAGTGTAATGTGATCTGTAAGTTTTGTAGCTTAAATATATGTTTACCTATGTATGTCCATGTGTGATATCAGATTATGTAAGCTAGGCACATCGCCATACTTAAATGTGAGCTACGTTCTTTTAAAAAACTTCAGAAAGATAGCAAAGGCCAAAACAACAATCACTTTCCCACTGAAATGTCTTTTCCTCCTGTAAGAGTATGACTAAAGTAAAAAAATTATACATATATATATAGCAGACATTTAATTAACTTTCATACTCCTTTAACCACAGTCTAACCATTTTTCTTTCAAATTTAAACTACTGTCTATGCTTCCTTTTAGAGGCCAAACCTCACTCAAGATCAAACATACACAATTCTAAGCTTTGACAGTGCTTGCAGAGTTTTCAGGTGCTCAGTTAACAGCGACAACGAAATGAAATATCACATTTCTTTCATTTCCTGGCATTAGAATCAAATGGTGAGAACAAGGCTAAAATCTCAAAAGTGCAATGGGAATTTCAGTGATTCATGTATTTGTCCTTTCCAGCACCCTGCACTGTGATTATATTTGCCCATTCTCCCTACTCCTTACAGCTACTTAAGCTGTAATGAGGAGAGAATATAGATGGCTTGAGAATAAAATTACAGAACATTATAAAGGTTAAAGTTGTATTACTAAGTATTATGCGTCTCGGACAACACGAGGCGTTAACATTCTGCTACAATACCGGTCATTGACTTTGTCTGCGAACTTGCAGCTGGCAATTGCTTTCTCTCCTTTGCTTCCATTTTAGCTGGAAGCGAGCAAGGCATGTGGGGGCAGCTGAGGACGACGTGGGAGGAGTGAGGTAACCTCCAGTACCTTGAACAATGGGACGAGATGGCTCTGTTCTTCATACGTGCCCTACTGCAAACACAATAGATGAGGAAAGAGGAAGGATATATACTACCTGCATTCACTCTTAAGACCTGAGAAAGGAAAATTATTATTTATAGTATATTATTAAGCCTTTAATGAAGAAGCATACTAAGTACCTCTCCCAGTGAAGATGAAAAGAATAACAGCCCTTACTCAGAAGACCTAGGTTCCATAATTAATTAGAAACTGATGTATAATAAATAATATAATTCACAGGGAATACAGTCACGGCAAACCTTTCTTTTAACCGTAACATTTCTGTTTCACTGACACTGGACATCAAATTCTAAAATTCCTGTTTTGAAATGCTATGCTTCGTTCTCTGCTATTTCAGGGCCATCTATTGCATTTTTGGTCTTCCTATAAATAACAAGGGCCTGAATTACACAATTACAGGGTTAGATGCCATGATTTGAGGTATAATTCAGACTAAATTTTTGAAATAAGGAAATGGAACTCAGTCAAAAACTAACTGCAAAGTGTAATAGGTTAGCTCAAATACCATATTTAAAGCAAAGCAAAGTAGAACTCATCTTCAAATTCTAGAATCCAGGCTAAGAAAAATCATTCAGCATTTGAATGTCTTTCATTATTATGAAGATTAAGGCAGTAATAATGAACAAAGAGTTTGCATGAGAAAACTAAAGTCACTCTATTGTAGTACATAAAAATGATTTCAAAAGGATCATTTTGATTTGAGCTCTATATACATTTTTACATAAAACCCGCACTCTTCTACAGTTGTTATCTTCACCTAAGGGAGCTCTGAATTTCCCTTCTGTAGACTTCTATCATGTATGACGGCTCCTGGGGGAAGAAGACTTTGCCCCAGAGATCTGCCCGGATTTACCTCCAGGGCTGCAGAGACCTTGGTGGGATGGAGTAGACCTGTCTTAACTCGTACTGCCTGATCTGCTGATAGCATACAGCTCCTGTCTGCATGCTTCTAAGCCTTGCAGCAACACAAACCTGTCTGGGTAGACCCTCACCCCTGAGTGGAGGGGGAACCCCAATAAGTTGGTGAACAAACTCAGGATTCACTTCAGCCCATGCGTGAGGGCAATGCAGAGGGGGCAGGTGGAAAGGGACTTCTCAGAAAGACCATGCCTTTCCCTGAGGCTATTTCTGGCACAGAAGTGATTTTATGCAAACACACGTGTATAAGCTAAATGCTCATGCTCACTAGGCTTAAATCTGCATAAGTACAAAGTTACCCATGAGACCTCAATATTAGCTCAGGTTTTTGATGCAATGAAAAGATCTAGGGTTGTGTAAAGGATCCCTAATAAGTCCAACTTCTCTGCATAGGAGGTTTTCTCCAAAAAAAACCACAAAGGGAAAAAAACCACACACCTTTTCGAAAGGAAACACTGCAGCACTCAAACTACAGGCAATGTTTCTAGGATTCAGTGGCTTTTAAGTGAGAAGTACAATAAAAGAAACTGGCCTGAAAGCCATGTTACTGAAGGCAGAATACTTCTGATCTCTGAATTCCATGCACCTACAGATAAGCATTGTTTATTTTAGTAACAGGTGGAGAATCTCATCTTTCCAACCTTAAGATGATGATATTTTTCAGCACATTCTAGGAAAATACAGAAAAATAAACTTTGTCAAAACAGTGCCCATGCATGGTACAAGAACTGCTTCAGGGGAGCAGTGGTATTTCAATCTGTGCCTGTATGGCTGGTTGTAGCAACCTCCTGTGAGTCTCTTGGAAGGTCCTGTGCACAGGCAGAGATAGGCGATCCTGCCATCACGCTACACAGGTAAAGTTTGGTACACTGCGCACGGTGTTACATCTCCAGCTCCATCTCAGGACACAGATGCAGCAGCAAAGCAGGCAACATAAGCAGCCAGAAGCTGATAAAATCAGGTATGCTATCTTTAAGGGGGAGGTGTGGGGTTCTAGTTTGGGGAGGAGGGGTAATATTGCATGGTGTATAGATAGAGAAGATGGAATGTGAGGCCAAGGTCTTGCTTTGTGGGTGGGCACATGAGGAACAGCACAGGAAAACGATGGAAGCATCAGGTTAGGGGCTGTTTTTCCCTGGGGTGAGAGAGTATAGAACACAAAGACCATGGGCTTCAGGTCTTATTTTTGGAGATAGGAAGGCTGTCGCTGATTTTGGAAGACAGAAGGACGACACTCATGGTTTGGAAAGCTGGCAGCTGCTGCTTCCACTACTCTTAATGGTAATACCTACCCTTAGCCTCACTGTCAATGCAGTGAAATACTTGTGACATCCAAGCAACTTAAACTTGTGAACTCCTGAACCCCACAGATTAATTTGAATAGCTGTGCTGCTTCACAAAGTCCTTAAAATTTAAGTCTACCATTAAAGATGAGAAGGTTTTCAGTGGCAGAGGCAATCTGCACAAGAATCTGGGAATTTTATAGGATTCCTATAGAAATGTCCGAGCCCTAAAAACTGTGCAAGTAATGGATGCTGAAAATGACCACCGCCACACAAAATAGAAAGATACAAGTGCAGGATTATTACTGCTCTGCAGGATCAAACAGAAGCAGAAACACAGCTGAGAGAAAAAATCTTATGACTCTAACATAAATAACTTCAATAATAGCATGCAGAAAATTACTGTCAAAGCAAACTGTGTTTTATATAAATGTTCTTTCTTTTAAAGGTCTGCATGGTGTGAAAGTCAATCTTTAAAATTGTCACAGTCTGCAACTGGCACTAATTGGAGCCCTTGTTGGCAGTCTCAGCAAGGGGCCAACAAGTGAGCGTGTATGCGGGCTGAATTACTGCCTCTTCCTCTGATAGAAGTGATCCCTTCAGATCAGGTCTACTGTGAGGCATTTTTGCAGGGGTACATACAGGGGATGCCATTTCAGATGCCTCTGCAGTAAAGGCTTTGAGAATAAAAAGGCCTCCCATTCTCTAAGGCAGTCCATCCGTCATGCTTGCAACTGTACCAAATTCACCCTGTTTTCTCCTTTATTAGCATGGTGGCCCGCAGTGCCCTACAAAGTTCTTGAATTTCAGTAGTTCATTACGACCTACAAAACCTTCCAGCCACAATAGTCTTCCCCTCCAAAAATACCCCAAGTTGCTTATATTCTCAACTATAAGGTTATAATCTTTGTAACTGAGTTACTAAAATGCTAGCCAAGCAATAAATACCTACGTGCACTGTGCAAGACTATCTTAGTAAGACTGTTTGGAAACATCAACAGCAGCATTACATTGCTGTCTACTCAGCAACGTTACCTGCAGTCCATTATCAGACTGTGTCCTACGAGTGCCTTGTTATTCCATCGGTCCATTGTGGAGTGCAGTTCTGAATGTCAGCAATACACAGAAAACACTGTATTGATTGGGCTCTTCTTAGGCAACCATTCTCCTACTTCTATAGATCTGACAGTCTCAGTCAGCCCCTGACAGGACCCGTATTTAAGCCTCAAGATGGAGTAGATAACAGATAATGAGTTATTAGCTCTGGAGCCCTTTATTCCAAAAGAATCATTTGCTCACTTTGGCCAGCACAAAAACAGAGGCAGATGGGCATGTATGTGTATCTGATTGAGTGAGACTTTCATCAAATTGAACCGTTAGCATGTTTCAGCCACTCTATCATAGCACAAATGACTTCACGCTGCATGAAGATGCTATACTCCCATGGAGAAAAATGGATGTGCTAAGTGTAGAGTTTACTCCCCTCTTAATTAATTGTTCAGCTGTCCTCTTCTAATTAGACTTTCTGCATATTAGTTTTAAAGGATCAAAGTCAGATAAAGTGTGATAATATGGGTCTCTCAGGCCACTCATCGAGGCCAAATTTTCCGTGCTAGTTTTCCTACCATTAACTGCGAAAGCTTCAGTAGCTCTGAGGAAGAGTTATTTCTCAAACTCTAACACATATAGCAAAATATAAGCAAGCCTCAAGAAGGCTATTTATGAGACATCTTTAAGAATGGTGTTACAGAGATACTGTAACTATTGACATAAAGTATTTACAGAACAGGATGGTCTCACTTTAAAAGGGGCAGCTCCTCTCCCTTAAAAATATCTTGTCTTTATTTCTCAGACCATGTTGTTTCCATCAGACAGTAATGACTTTCAAACAGCATTTCTGTGGGTATTTTGAATAATCCCTTTTAGACAGGGCTTCTAAGTGAGATAAGTGCAATTCTATTTTTACATTCTGCAACTGCATATATGCAAAAACTGGCAGGCGCACAAATGCTGCCCACTGCATATACCACTCAGGTAAGTTAAACCCATGCAATTAACTTGGTAACACTCATCTTTTGCATTAACATACTTACCTAGGACTTCCAGAAACTTGGACTTTACCAAAACACTGAGGTTTCAAAGCAAAATGCAAAAAATGATAATATTCTACAAAATCTGATCCAATGCTGACATGAAAGATTATGCTTTAAAACACTGGAATGACCTCATATACTGATTCTCAGGTCATCCACCAGAGAAGTGGAGATGACTAAAAAATCTATCCTGATTACTCAGTCATTTCTTAATTTTAGCTTTAAAAACTGGAGCCACCATGAATTTGTTATGGCTGCATATGTGGTCACACTAAAATGGCATTTGAAAAATGCTCAGTGGCATTACAACAATCCTCTAATACTCTAAATTTTTTGAGATGCATTTGAAGTTTCAATTAGATTCAGAATTCATTTTCCTGGGACTGGGAAAGAATAAAGCTAGAACACCTTGAATGCTTTCCTGGACAGTTCCCAGATGTTTCTCTAAATAATCTGAATTAGATTAAGAGGGGATTTCTTGTGCACTACTGAATTTTCAGTGGCTGCTTAGACATCTTGATGCACTTATGTAGCCATTTGGATATTTACCTTAATAGTAGAAAAAGGCAAAATAATGAAATTTGCAGGACCCAGGGAAATGCTGAGCTTTCCAAATCCTGAAAATTAGTGTTATGCCATTCATTTACCTTAGTGCAAAAGAGAGATTCAATTAATTTGATCTAGTGACTGAAAGGGATGTTTCAGAGAGTAAACCTAACTCTGACACCCACATACTGAAAGCTTGTTGGTTTTGTATTGTTTTTTTCTTTGAAAGAGATACAATGTAAATTTTCACTTAAGAAGGAGATTCTCTTTGCCAATGGTTTTATGTCTCTCTGTTGGCAACGTGTTACAAAGTAACAATCATCCCTTTTATTTAATAATTCGGCTTCTCTAGTCTCCTACAGCTGACCTCTCATGCACCACTGGAAGTGAAAGTTTCGATTTCATCAAAGCTGGGCTACCGCTCTCCATTATAACTGGTGGAGCAGCATGGAGTCCGCTTAAGATGAGGACATCTTGACAACAGGGAAAAAAGCCTAAAAGAGAAATAATAATTCTTTGACTAGTCAAACAGCATGAGGAAAAAATCAGCAGCAAAAGAAAAAATCAGGAGCAAAAGACCAACAGCTATGGTTATGGTTTGACAAGACACTAAATCAGGCTTTCAAGGCTGTCGGTACCAGGTGAAAACCACCGTGGCTGTATGCTGCAAAGCTCTGGGCCAATGTGCCAACACCATCCATCAGCTCCAGCATGCTCAGAAACTCTCTTTGCTTAGGCTTCAACGAAGCAGATTTTATACCGGATCAGGTTATTATCTCTCCTTCAGCAAATGCCATAAAGTTAGCAAAGACGCCAGCATAAACTTCATGAGATGTCTAAAGGCTAATTTCACAGAAATATGATTATATGCCTAGCTCATACTCAGCTTAAAACTGTACTGGTGATTGAACAAGGAAGGCACAGCCCTCTTACCACTGACCGTGGAGCTGCTGCCTCCGACAACAACCCCCCTGCCTCTAACAGCGCCCTCCTTTGCCTGCAAAGGCTTGGCAAGAGTAAGTGTTGGATATAATAGCATTTGCTTAGCACTAGTTGCTAAATTTACTGAAGCCCAAGGCTGCACATCGCTGAACTTTCCCTGAACTTGTCTGAGCCAGTTGGAACAGCAAGAGAACAAGGAGGTAAGAAAATAACAAAACAGCAAAAACAGCATCAGCAATGATCAGCAAGTACCGTAACTCCACCTGGAGACAATAGGGAAACCAACCAGGAGTGAAGAAGCTACTACTTGTCAAGCAATCATTGGTGCAACAAATTGGAGAATGGACAAAGAACTTTACCCGCAGGGGTATAAATACCCAGGGAATTTTCCGTTTGGGGTCCCCGCCTTGCCGTCCACCTCTGCCTTTCAAGCCCCTTTGTAAGTCATTCCTGTGCCAGAAGCACCCCTGCAAGGTCTGCACGGGGTACCTTGGGTAGCTACGACACGAATTTATCAACCCTGGAGTCCCCAAGATTTGATTGTGTGGAGTATGGAGTCGTTTTGTAATTTCTACAGATTCACCTTCTTGTCTCTTGGGAAGAGACTTACTACAAACTATGGATACTCAAACCTGCCTCCAACTGGAAGGGGTAAAATTAATCACTATGGGATCATGCATTTTGGCTGAAATGGCAGATAAAAGGATCACTGATCCAAGAATCCAAGAATTACCAATTCTATCCAAATTAAAATTAGTCCCAACCAAATTGTGGAGCCGCTCGGGGATGGACGTAGGCCTGTTAAAGTCAGCCAGTCCAGTTTCAATTAGAACAAAGGAAGGACCTCCCCCTGCAGTTAAACAATACCTTATTCCACAGGAGGCAGAAAGGAGTATCCAAACCCAGACAATTATCTAAAATCAGGTATTCTACAAACCTGTGAATCTCCGTATAGCACCCCAATTTTACCAGTTAAAAAGAATTGATTAGATTCCGATGGTGACCCGAAGTATGGATTTGTACAAGACTTGAGAGCTATTAATCAATATGTAATTGCTCCTCACCCAGTGGTTCCTGACCCTTCGACTATATTGTTGCAAATACCCCACTGGGAAGCGTGTTTCACTGTGATTGACCTAATGGCAGCCTTTTTCAGTATAACAATTGCTGAAGGTAGTCAAGAACTTTTTGCCTTTACCTGGAAAGGAAAGCAGTTAACTTGGACTCGATTGCCACAGGGATTTACCAGGTCTCCAACTATTTTTTCACAAATACTTAAAAACAATCTGGAAGACACCGAACTTCCAAAAGAATTAGTGCTAATACAATATGTAGATGATTTATTGTTAGCTAATAGGAATTATGAAACGTATTTGAGGGACACTTTTCTTATGTAAGAAAATGTTTCTTATGTACTGTTTTCTTTCTGCCTCAGCAGAAAAGGGGCACTGTGCATCCCTGTCCAAGCTTCAGCTGTGTCAAGAGGAAGTCAAATATTTAGGCTTTATTTTAAAGAAAGGACATAGACTAATTGATCTGGATGGAGTAAAAACAATTCTCAAGCTGCCATGCCCAGTACCTAAGAGACAGTTAAGGGGATTTTTAGGGCCTTAGGATTCTGCAGACCATGGATTCCTGGAGTAGGAGAAATTATTAAATCCTTAGTCCAGGCAACAAAGAAAGAAGAGGTGGACCACTGGCCTGGGGTTCAGAACAAGAAAAAGCTTTTATATCTGTGAAAAAGGCCTTGACTTCGGCTCCAGCATTAGGGTTACCAGATTATAGTAAAGACTGAACTGTTTGCCCAAGAACGACAAGGAGTAGCAAGCGGAGTGCTCACTCAAAGGTTAGGCCCTCATCGCAGTAGCCTATTACTTAACCCAGTTAGATCCAGTAGCTAAAGGTACTCCAGGGTGTATTAGAGCGATAGCTGCAACCACAGCCATTATCAAAAAGGCACGGCCAGTAGATCTGGGCCATCCGATGACTGTGTAGGCACCTCATGAAGTAGAGTTACTGCTAAAGCAGTATGCTACCTAGGCACTGTCACCACAGAGAGCCCACTGATACAAACTTATGATTCTACATGCAGATAATGTAACCCTAAAAAGATGCAATGTTTTAAATCCAGCTACGCTATTGCCTCTACTGAAGACAGGGAATAACACCACTCCTGTGAACAGGTGATTATCAGCTCCAGTAAACCCTGAGAGCACCTTAAAGATGTACCCCTCGAAAATCCAGATCTAATCCTCTTCACTGATGGCTCATCTTACTACCTGAATGGAAAACGACATTCACAGTATGCTGTTACCAGCCCCTTTGAAGTGCTCGAAGCTGGCCCTTTGCCACCATCCATTAGCGCTCAAGGGGCAGAACGAATAGCTCTTACACAAACCATGAAGTTGCGAGAGAACCTGTGGATCAGCGTGTATACTGACTCTAAATAAGCTCTTGGGGTATGTCATGCTACAGGAACGCTGTGGAAGGAGAGAGGATTCTTTACATCGGCTGGGAAGATGATTGCTAATGGACAAGAAGTGCAAGGGTTGTTAAAGGCAACTGAACTCCCTAAAGAAATTGCCATCATATATTGCCTGGCCCATACAAGAGGAGTATCTGATGTGGCACAAGGGAATAATCTAGTGAACAGAGCAGCTAAAGCAGCCACCCGACAACCCTTTCCTATAACTACTCACACAAGAATGGCCAAACATATTAAGCCCAGCAAAAATCATTTTTTTCTTTTCTTTAATGCTTTTTAAAAAGCAGAAGAAAATCAGATACATTTGGCTGATTAAATGCTAACCTGAATCTATTGAATAGTTTAGAGCATCTTGTTTTAGAGAGTTATCTAGGCTTTTATTAATAATACATAACAATCACATAGTGATTTTTACGTCTGAAGTACTTCACAAGCATTTTATTAGCTCTAAGTATTAAGGCCAATGAAGAAAAAGAAATTAAGAAGAGGAAGACAAATTCAGAAATGAGATAAAGCTCTTGAATTCAGAAGCATATTGTATTTTCAAGCACTGTATTATATACTTTTTCCTGTTCAATATTATTGGCTTTATTATTGTTCCTTAAGAAGAAATACATTCATTCAAAGACAAAATGATATTTTTTTTTCAGATGCCTGAATGCTATTCATGTTGCTTTTAACTCTTATCTGCTTTTTCAGAACCAGGCTATCTGATCCAATCTAAGATTATCTCTATTCTTTGCTATGGAACAAGATATTATTGAGTATGTTTTAAACAATTATGGACTGATAGAAATAGCCCTAAAAATAAATGTTCAAAAAAAAAAAAAAAGATTTATCCAGTTTCTTCTTAAGTAAAGTTTCAGTTGTCAGTGACTGGCTGGATTTTTGTGGGTTTATTATTATTGTATCTGCAAGGTTAGACAATTGGTGGACACTGAGCTGCACAGACTAATGCAGAATGATTTTTGCTTACTGAGTCCAGAATAGAAAATTGCTTGGTCAGATGCCAAAGACTTATCCATGTGCCAGTGAAGCAGTGTAAGTCACAGCAAATGTGATTTTATAATGATTTGGATGCGCAGCCAAACAGGCAACTCTTCTTAAACTACCAAGCACATGGCACAGTAATTTGGACAACAGCAGGCCACACATGTAAACTCTTTGGTCACGTTCGTGTCCCCACAAAAAGACATACTCATTTTGCAATTTTCTTTTCAACCACAAGAATATTTCAAAAGTAGACCGATACAAGGAGAAACTGATTCAGAATTGTTGCCAGCCAGTTAACCACTTGTTTGTGTTAAATTACAATATTTATTGAAAAAGCCCCACCATAAATATATACAATATATCCAGAATGTGTAAAATTCTAAGGTTTTTCTCCCCCCTTTCATTTTAAACAAAGGGCCAGTTATTTATTTATTGTGTTAAAATCACTAATAAAATATGGCTTTAAAAACCTATTCCATTTAAAACTCTGTCCAAGCTTTCAAAGTCACATATTTTGTTAATTTCAGTTAATAAATGTAAAAGTTTGTGCTAGTTCACTTAATAATGTATTTATGCTCTTATACCCCTCAATTTGTTTCCCTTTTGCATCAGCAGAAGTACTTAATCTGTTTTACGTTTTCTTTGGGACAAAGGATCACTGACAAAAGCCTCACTGAAAAATTAAAAAGTGAATGCTCAGTGCACATAAACGTGATACTTAAGGGATAACTTAAATTTCACTTAAGCAGAAATCCTTCCTTGATAAATGCAACAATGCTGCAAAATCTAAGGGGTGAAGGAATGTTTGAAAATGGGAAAAGAAAATTACCCTGCAAACAGGAACCAAGCACAAAATGATGAATGGGCCCATTTTTATATCCACATGGAAGATGAAGACATAACTGCAGTGCAGTTAGACTTATTGATGTTAATGGATAACAATAGCAGTAAAAATGTGATGCCGCTCTGTTCAGCATTGGTTATCCCCCAAGAAAACACCCACGCTTGTCGAGCCAAGCCGTGCTTTGTTATCCATAGCAGCGCAATTAAAATTCACTTGGGTAGAGGCACACGTGCTGCAAGCCCTCCCTGCTCTGTGGTACATGCAGGCAGCCCCAGCTGGCCGCTGCTGCTCAAGTACAGAGCTTCGCCATGCTGCAAAAAAGGGGAAAATTAACCAATTTCATCATTGTCCTCTCTCGCTCCTCAGATGCTTGGGGCAACAGTCAGGACCAAACTAAAGGGCATTAAAATGTGTCTCTTCTTCACGAAAGCGGTGAGCGGGAGCCGGTACTGAAGCTGCTCCTGGAGGTGGGAGGAGGCAAATACATAACTTGCCATAGAGCTGAAGCCAGAAGGTGGTAGAAGGAAAGATGGATATTGGTTTAGGGAAAAAAAGAAAAAAGGACTGAAATACGTGACTTGCTAAATGGATTTTACAGGTTTTTTCTAAATAATTTGTTTGATACACTTGTACTTTTCAGCTAACCTTTGTAGCTGATCAAGTACCACTTGCTGAACACACATATTCGTTGCCCTAAAGAGAGTTATCTGTAAAAATCATTTGTCAAAGATTATGTGCTGTATGGAGCCATTAAATCTTTTGTGATCGTGGCAAAGCGTCAGGTTGTAGCACAAATTGAAAAGCTAACCCCAGAGCTACGCCAGCTGCTGTGTGTGCGAGGCTGCTACCTCTACCCTCCGCTGGGCCTCAGCCTTTTCTTTCTTTTTGGGGACCCAACATATGCAACAGTGATGCTTTTCCAAGCAGCAGAGCAAAATTAATGACAATACTAGATTTAGACTAGCATAATGTGAAATGAATTCACTTATTTTACCCTTTCCATTGTGGAGACTCCGTGAGGGGAATGAAAGCAGGGACATCTCGCACCCTGACTGGGCAGCATTTCAGGCCTCCGTCTCCACCTTCTCGCTTTGCATTGCTTCCAGGGTGTATTGCACTGAGTGCTTCCGCATGAACAAAATAATGCACATAATTTCCTGAATGAATATTAATGCTGATGAAGATTAGGAACTAATATTGCCAGAGTTCTTCTTGAGCTTATTACTGCTAGTTAATACAATGGCAGCTGAAAGGTAACCCTGTTGGCATTGTCCGTATGAGTATAAAACACGTCTTTTCACAGAACAACCACTTAATCAGCTTTCCAAGTGGATACACCCATAAAATTAATCTGTTAGAGTAATTTGTTAAAGGAGTTGGTCCTGAGCAGAATTATTTTTTTATCAACAGACCTACATGTACTTATATTACTTATAACTAATCCCTCTAATCCTAACAATATTAGGCACCACAGGCTGGTGGCACCACAGGACGGGCACCCTACCCATGCAAGGAGGAGGCGAGAAAAAGGCAGAATACCCTGACAAGGAATCTGGCTAAGGATGGAGGAAATGGTGCATTTTCTGCTTAGGCAAACTGTAGGGACATCCTAACAGCATGATTTTAGTTCCCACCCTCACATCCCTTTCCTTAGCTGCATGCCATAAATAGCTGCATTATCATTCAGAGAAACTTATTCAGCCCAAGAGTAACTTTCATTCAGAGAAAAGACACTTCTTTATCAACATTACAGCTGAATAAAATAACCTCATTACAAACAGATCTCCGCTTTCTGAATCTAAAATAAACAGGGAAGGAGGTGCATAAAAGATAGAGACGTTTAGTTTGTAACACTCCTGGTGGAGAAAGAAATTCTGCTTAAAAGTAGATTTTTGTCCTCTGGGATAAAACAGATACTCACCACTAGTCTTGTTCTTAAAGGTTTTCACTCCACAGTCAAAATAACTTCAAGAGCAAAACATTTTTCCTATTCGCATTTTATACTTTACTAATGCATACGGAGAAAAGAGGAACCTCAGTCAGATCTAGTAACAAGATATAGTTTGGTGAATGCATCAGTTTATCACCTGTACAAGGTAATCACATGTGTTTCAAAGTCCTCCTGGGCTTCAGATCTCATAAGAGTTACAAAAAGTTTCTTACAGGTAATTTAAGTAACACCTTTGTGTACAACTGCCTTGCTATACATTCAGAGCTGACAATGAAACAATAGCTGTCCTTATTTCAAAACAGATTTAAAATTATGAAGCCAATCACCAAACTCCCACATGGAACTTGAAGCGCTCAATAATTTTGTCTACATAATGAAACAAGATCCCACAGATGGCTGAATCTTTTCCATAGTAATTGCTTCTCTCATAGGAATTGCTTCACATCAGAGTCAGATTTTCTCAAAGACAAAGGCAGTTTGTGTTCTCTCTTCTGGGATTAAACTTAAATGTAGAACTGTCTGCATATTTTACAGTTTAGCAGCAGGGTGATTAGAAAAAAAGAATCTGTGCTTCATAACTGATGACCTCCCCTCTGAAGCTGAAGATGACTGCCCTACAAAGCTTGTATCAAGCCAGAGATACTATCACCACTTTCCTGGATAAGAAATTACGATATTTCATTTTGAAACTTGTTTTGACTTGTCTTGATATCTGAACACAGAGTGGGTAAAATATAGGCTGAAAAACATTTATGCATTAAGGCAAAGTGAGCTTAAAATATTCTCAGGTTTCCTGAATAATCCATATCCTGTTCCTATGACTTGAAGCACAGTATTGGAAAGAAACACCCTAGCCACTGTGCTCATGGCCATGCAGCAGCCAGGCTATCACGCAGCACAGGTCAAGCCTGGAAGGACCCCTGGCCATCCACTCCCGGCCACGCATAGGGAGGCTTTGACAACTACAGACTCAAGCACTTTCCCTCAGGCATGCATGCTATCCGTGTTAGAAGTGCAAAGTACCTTATACGTTGTGTTCACCAGGAAAACAGGAGAAAAAGAGAGCGGTGCCAGTTGGTTACACCACTTCTCCAGAAAGTTGGAGATCTGGCATTTATGTCCTCTAGGGCTTGAGAAGGTTCTTTTATTTCCCAAGAGAGTGCTGAGCCATCTGTCCAAATGGCAGGAATTGCTGAAGCTGTGCCACTCGGTAAAGAGGAATTTGCGATTCGTTGTGCTGGAGAGAGAGCAATACCTTGACAGAGAGGCTCCCCTGGAATGGCCACAGCCTTTGCTCCCAACATAGCCACTGTATTTTATATAATGATTATTTGGCACAAAATGCTTAAGCAGACGTAGAGTCTTCTTATGCAAGCGCTGTAAGCACAGGCCTTTATATAAAAGGGGTGAGGGCATACCACTGCGGCTGCCTCTGGCTGCAATTGTGAACAAAACTGTCAATAACCATCTTCTCTGTGCAGAATCCAGTGCTGTCAGTGTGGGCTGCACTTATTCCAGGCATGTTCCTGGGACTGAGGGCAGAGAAGCTTGCTCCGTGAATTGCAGATGCACTTAGGTGACAGACTACAGCTGAGATGCTCAGTCCAACCAGCATAACTAACAACTCCAGGCACTCATACTAGTAGGATTTCAGTGGTGAGATTCATCCCACATACCTGTAGCTATTTAAAGGCATGAGGCATCATGGCTTAAAATATTTCTCTACACACCTTCTATAATCAGAGAAGAGAGACAGCTGCAAACAGAATAGTTTCTCCAGTCTTTGGAACGGCTACAGGCAACTAGCTCAGGCTAAAGGCCTGACTTCAAACACCTAGACATTATGGAGAGAAAAGTTCAGCCAGATATGTGAGCAAATTTACTGTTGAAAAATTACCCTGGCCTGTCACATGCAGAAGCAGATCAACAGGCTGTTCAGTGCTTTGCATGCAGGGTTGTAGGCACCTAGACTCCACTGTGGACACTGTGGGGCTGGCTCTTGTAGTCCAACTCAAGTATGATGCATAAAAACATGCATCTCACATGTAAGCAGGCAAAATATCCTCAGTGAATCTGAAAAAAATGAGATATTAAGTCTTCTATAAAAAACTCCTACAATGGACAAGCTCAGAGGCTTGCAAATTTTTCTCTTAGGTACACATTCCATTCTTTTACTGAACAGTTGATACTGTTATTTCATTGTTATTACATTGAGGACTTTCATTTAAAGCTAGTTGATGAAGTCATTAGGCAGCACAGCTATCCCTCACCTCAGCTGCAATCATGAGATAAGCAAAATAGCTTCAGAAGTCTTATCTGCTCATTTGTACACACTGACAATGATCTATCTGTGCAAGACTAAATTCCTTGTGCCAAGGACATGCATTAAAATTTAATTCTCAAAGGAGGCACAACAGAAGATTTAGCATGCAAAGGATATATGTTATTTAACGTATATCTGTCAAACTGCAAGATTAAAAACAGACTTTTCAAAATGCAGTCTGACAGAAATTGTGGTAAAATCCCCTATGTTCCAATGGACATAACATTTTTTCATTATGTAGTCACAGAGTAATTTTTCTGAGCAACCTGGAGACTTCTCTGGAGTCTAATTAACTGTGAATGTGATTTTAAAACGCAAATTAAACCATTATTTTAAAATTACATTTAGTGCTGATGCAAAGTGCTAGATTAGGAGCACCGACTTGTGAAGTTTCTCCACAATTACAGGTCAGTAGTTTGTGGATGAAGCGTAAGACAGAAGAACAGTTAGAGTCTACCCTCATGCATAATTTTGGCCTTTAGGTTGACGCTGTCCGCTAGAACAGCATAGATACGAGATCTGAACAGAAAGGTCACAGATCAGTGATAACACATTTTAATCACTTGCAACCCAATCTAGATACAAAACTGGCCAGGTACTTCTCATTAATTCCTCATAGCATGTGTGTCAACAGAAGAATAAAAAAAGGTGTTAGGAGTTGAAAATTAAAAGTCCTTGATTCTCTAGCAAATGATCTCACTACTAAAAATCTCTTTTAAATCTTGCAAACCCATCTTTTTGTATTTCAGTGATGCTAAAAGATGTGCTCAGTACATGAGCTCTCAGTCTACAAAGCAGTGACAGCCACAAAATTATATAAAGGAAAGAGATAAGGGAGAGAAGTTTCCTTACAGAATCAGATTCTCAAAATCAAGCATATTCTGCATTAAAAAAAAGGGAGGAGGGGAAAAAAAAGTGAGCGTTTTGGAGGATTTGTTTGCTGCCTGTCTTTTCCCTACCTTCCTCCCAACTGCAGCTTCCCAGAAAATTTGCCAAGTCTGTATCTTCCCTGTAGCTCTTTTGCAGAACACAAATCTGATTTCTGGAAGGGAAGTTTTAGGAAGGCCATATAAGGAGGGGATCTTTGCGGGTCAAAAGCCAGCAGCTCCGCATTTGAATGACGTACTATGAACATCTAGAAAATCAATTAAAAACAATAGACTCTCCTAGTTCTTTGCTTCATCCTGTGAGACCAAATGTCTAACTTTTGCTTAACTGTTCTGCATGCCACAGTTGCCAATATCATTAACCTATTTAGTCAGCCTGATGCACTTGAAAGTTTTGCAAAATGCTTTGGAGGTAAAGTGACTTTTCATTTCGTTCACACCGCTGCTGCTGTCTCGCTGCAACTGTGGGCAGCTCCCAGTCTGCGCGGAGGCCTCAGGACCTCTTTCTTTCCTGGCCCTGGGCAAAAAAACTCCACATGCTCCAAAGGCGACCACGTATTTTGGCTGATTGCATGCAAATCGATTGGTTACACAAAGGCAGCCACTGGAGAGGCTTACGGATTTACGGATCCCCACGGGAAAGTGCGGCTCCGCTAGGCTGACCCTCGGCTTCCAGCTCCTCTCGCCTCCCTGGTGGCCGGCTCCATGCTGCCCCGCTTGGGAAGAGCCAGGGCAGCAGAGGCCGCACCTTGCCCACCCGTAGCCTTTTTTATCGTGTCCGGGGCTGGGAAACGTTCCCGCTCCTTCCCACACTGCCTGCCCCCAGTCCATCTACTAAGAAGTAATGTGGGAAATTATAACGTTCTGAAAACGCAGGATTTCTTCCCCTTTGCATAGTGCAAGTGCGATCTGCATGCAGAGGGGAACCTGGAAGGGAAAGGGGGAGAAAATGGTCAGTTTAACTCTGATCTCTCCTTGAAGGATCCATATATATTATTAAGGACTTCGATTACATGTACAGCCAGCAAAGGGAAGATGGCGTTATGGGCCATGGCATGTTGGAGAGAGGAACCAGTAGGAAGGTGCACTGCACTGTAAGGAAGTAAAAGACCACAAGCAACCAAGACTACTCAGAGCTGCTATGGAATGTTTAGAAAAAGGAAGGGAGAAAGAAGGAGGGTAACGCCTTTTCTAACTAAAGGGATTGTATAGATAAATCTTCCCCAAGAGAAAATATTCTGTAAATAAGTCCTTGTGTGGTCTCTCTGACCTTTCTCCGAAACGACTGGAGCTGGTCCTATCAGATACAAAATGCTGGAATAAATGGACTTTGGATCTGATTTGGTCTGGTGATTCCTGAATTTCTGTGTTCCTTTCCAAGTGATTAATTCATTTATAAAAGCTTTTGATAATGCTCACATTCTGATGTTGCACACTACACAGCACTGACATTTTTGGTTGACATTTGCTTTTCATCAAAGTTCTTGAACTTCAGCAATCACCACTGGAGTATTCGTTAAATGGAAAGTAACTGTAAGTGCTGAATCTAATAAATTTGTTCTGTATAAAATGCTTAGCCCAGGAAGGAAGATGATTTCACTGAAAAACACAGTACAATATATGTTGTAGAGAATGGTGCTATCAAGTAACTACATGTTTTGTTTTCCTGTTTAATCTCTATTTTAATAGATCAGAATTTTAAATAGGGAAACACTTCAGATTCAGTCTGCTTTGGGTTTCCAGATCTAACATTGTAATGGTGGAGGAGGACTGGAAAATTAAACCAACTTACTTAAGGGAAGTAAAAACAGGAACATGAAAATTAATGAAACTTGATTTCAAAAACTTTCCTATTATTATTATAAGAAAAGGCACTGATAATGCATATAGAAGTACTTCTTATAATCCAGCAGGTAAATGGTTAAACTATGCGTGCCACTTGTGAGGAAGGGGATGAAGACAGGGGCAGCAGAAGAGTTGTGGCAAGATGGGCTCTCCTGGGCATGGTCTTCCATGGTTTCTTTAAGCCTCTTTTCATGGTAAGACTGCCTCAGGAAAGAACACATGAGCTGATTTATATGAGAAACTTTACCTCAGTACTGTCAAACTCATGCGTTAAATAGTGGTGCATCAAAGTCTACCATGACTTAAAATTCATGAACCCAGATATGATAAATTGGGCATCTTTTAATTGGTTTTTATCATTTTTGGCCTTTCAGAGTTCATGACTGTACATACTTCCTGTGACCAACAGGACTAGGCTCTTACTTTTAAGTATGACTGGGCTTTTCACAAAATCATATGAATGCCACCAGTCATAACAAAACTGCCTAATGGTTTAACTTGGACATGACAGAAATATAAGGAAAAAAATCCCAACTGCCTTTCAGTAATCATATCAAAAATAGTTACTGTTTTTTTTCTCTTGTGGCTAAAAAGCAAAGTTGAAGGCTGTTGCTGCAACCTATGCATTTCCGCTGGCCTCCCTGATACTTTGCACCCTGCCCAAAGATGCTGATGTGGAAATAGGACAGTCATAGAGTGATGCAATGAAAAAATGGTCGTAAGCATGTGCATAGACCATCCTAATGAGGGGAAGTCTACTTCCACAAAACTTTCTAAAAGCTGCGCTTAGTTTCATTTATTTCCACTTGTCATTTATTTTCATTTGTACAGGTCCATAAAACATATCACAATAAAACACTCTTGCAGTGTCTCACCCATGTTTTGCTTTGGAAAATATAGCATCAATGTTGACCTTAAAATCAGGTTTGGCCTATTTGAGATACCTAATTTTCATCTGGTGTTTTATAAAGCTCTTAGTGGGCACCTGATTCAGGAGAAGGGGACACAAGCTGGGGAGAATGAGGCAGAGTGGTGGGAACCGGACCTGTAATGGTTGCAACAGGTAGCCACTGGGAATGCCGTGTCACAAACCACTCCTTGGACTGCCCTAGATCAAATAGGTAAAAGCTTTCTTAAAGTCTGTTATACCATCACCTGACAGCTATATCTTCCATAAAACGGCAGACTACAGGTACAGCTGCTACAAATAAAGCATGAGGTAATCCAGAAACAGCCTGATCCAAATCCCCCTGAAAGCAATTAAAAGACCCTTACAAAGCCTTAAAGCAGCAGGCACTCCTTGCCAGACAGCAGAAGTTAAATATTTCTAGAATGCAGTCAGTAAGCATTTCAGTATTTTAAGGTCATGGACATGTTGTTTATAGAGTCAACATATAGCATATCAATCACATTGGAAATTCAGAGCTGTCTCTGAGCTAAAAATCAAATGGACATTTTTCTTCATGTCTACAAAAACAAGTCCATCATCTTTCTCAAATAAATAAAAACATTTAATTTACAAAGCTGTAGAATTGCTTTATTTTCACTTGACTGTTTAATAGACAGGTGTTTTAATAAATCAGCCACTGGCAGAGTAAGAAAACAGCACTATTACTACCATTATATCATGTTTTAATATTTGTAAAATGCTACATTTTGTTACTCTGTTTACAATAACAGTACTGTTTAAAAGCTAGTGATAACAAATGTGTTTTTGACTAAAGAGCCACTGATGTTTGTCTCCAGAAATTAAACTAGACAAAAAAATCCATGTTTACAATGATATTCCCTTCTTTGAAATAACAAACCTGTGCATTGCTGCTGCAGTATGAGCAGCAACCAGGATCCTACTGGGAAACTCATATCATGCTGCCTCATGCATCAGATGCCTAAATGAACAGTCTTGACAAGAGTCTTTTTTCCCCTCATTGTTAATGACATATATGCAAAAGCACTGTAATTATTCTAAAGCAGCAGCTGAAGGAAAAGCACTCATGGAGATCATAGGTAATCTGTCATGAAGGCAGTACTATGCAGACAATTCAAAATTCCAGTATTTTTTGCTTGAGACAATTTAACTGTTCAGAAGCATCTACCAAACACTTAAACAAACACATATTGGAATAGTCTTTTAAAAGTTTACTGTTTACTCAATAGACTATGAATTCTATGCAATCTATGAAGTGTATCATTAGAATATGCTTCACAAATGGGCTGTAAAGGAGCTAGTGAATGTACCGCACTCTATATTTTGGTAAAATGTTGTCTTTTTAATCTAGACATTAAGAGTAATTAATCCCTACTGTAAATAAACTGCTACTCAGTTAAAAACTAAATCTTAAATTAGTAAATCCTAATCAGATTAAGGCACTTCTGCCAGTCTTTACCACAAAATTATTTTTTTCTCCTGACTGTTTCTGACATTCAGAACTTTAATCGCCAACACAGAGCTTTCCCAAATGTCAGTGCAGAACAAAAATTAATACTAAAAACTGAAGGAAATATGCAGACACAGCGAAACTGTATGTGCTCAGCACTGTGTATCAGAAAAGAAAGTGCTAATCATGCTGCATTTCACTTCCACTCCAAAAATGGCTCACTAGCCCAAGTGTACACCTGGGGGGTGGAAGAAAAAAAAAAAGTCAGGAGTCTTGCATAACCTCAAGATCTGGTGAGGCTGCAAGGAGGGAGAGCACAGACAGACAGAATATCACTACACCTCACTGCCACCTATGAGGAAGGCTCTGCAAGATGCTCCACATGATGATAAACACATGCGGACAGAAGATGGGCAGGAGTGACACTGAATAAGAGTCTAAAAGCAGAAAGTTACTGCTGTAAAACAGGGCTACTGACTTTGCCACCTTACTGGAAAAGCCAAACACTTCCACTAACTCCACAGGTACTGAGCACACAATGTGGTCAGGGCATTGGGAATGAGGCATACTGGTTTTACACATATGCATAGACTCTTCATGCTGTTAAAACTGAACGCTGGTGAGATTTTGAGATTTTGATTTCTAACTGTAGATCATCAACCATATCACAACAAAAGATACACTTAGCTTTTTAACCTACTTACAGTCAGAATACTGCAATGAGATAGGACAGTGTGTACTCCTATGCATTTAAAGATCCCAAGGGCAAAACATTATCTACATCTGACTTCCTGCAAAACACAAGCCTCCTAACCTTAGATACTAGGTGCTTTGTGAATGCCTTAACTTCCGCTTGAGCTACAGCACATCTTTCCAAATATGTACAAGGTCTTCATTCAAAGACTTGCAATAATGGCGAATGACTGCAGTCCTCTAGAGACTGTGCCAGGGAACATTCACCTCTCCCCAAAACACATACTGTCTCTCTCTTCTGCCTCAGTTTTTCTAGCTACAGTTTCTCAAGGCTGGACTGCATTTTTCTGCCAAGCCAAACAGGTGTCTGCTATCAAAGCTCTTCCTCATTCAGGTGTTTACATTCAAATAGAGCCATCTTGCTCTTACCTTGGATAAACCAATTAGATTGAGCTTCTTATGTCTCTCACATAAGGGGACGATTTCTGGCTCATTTTTGCTGCTTTTCCTGAACTACCTCCAATTATTAGCATACCGATATGAGTGGACAACGCTTCAGTCATTGTGTGGTTTTATATCAAGTTTATATTGTCTACCTACTCCCACTTGATATTCTCTTTCTTTTTATATCCAACTCATTCTGTCAGTTACACACCACACTATTCTGAAAGGTCAGATTTAATGAATTATTTAACTTCTGGCAAGCTGAGGCATGAAATGCTACCTCTTTACTGCTACTGGTAGTTTTACCCTAAGCTGAGCTTCAGTTGTGTGAGCCAAGCAGATCAAGACAGGAACAGCCACAGTAACTGCTCTAATTCAGAGCAGTGGCACCTCCATGCTGCATTCAGTTGGGCCACACTTGCTCTGGAGCAAAGCTTTTACTTACCAGAGGCCATATGCAACACACTGTGCTGGGAAATAGCACCTGCCTTGCAGTGCCGGCACACAGCTTCCAGACTCCCTACCCTAAATGTAAGAATTCCTGGAATTTGGCTACCCCAACTATTGCCACATGATAGTAGTGCAATCAGCTAGAGGTAGGAAGATCCAATGTTATTGCAACGCCACACTGTGCATCCTCCCTGATGAGTAGCCTTATGTATTTAGGCAGTTAACAACAACATACAGGCTCTGTATGATTTCTTTGAGGCTGGTCTACAAAACACCATGCATTCTCAACAGTTTGCTGCATGCTTTACTTTCTGAGTGTACCGGACCGCAAAGGACTACCTTCCCCCAGAAAAAAATGCATAATGGACAACAGGACCGATCCTGAGATGCAGAGACCATGTATGTAAGTCTTGATGTCCCTGTATGTTCCAAAATACACCTTTCTTGCACAATCTCCTCAGGCATCTCCCCCTTTACCAGAGTTGGCCAGTCTTCCCTGATCTTAGAGTCCCATTCCCCAAAGGCTCCTCTCCCCCCATTCACACAGCTCCTCAGCTCAGAGGCTGGAGAATGTTATCTCACAAGTCCTGGGCTCCACTACCCACCTTGGCCAAGGTATGGGTTTGGAAAAACAGCACCTATGCCATTTTTCCATAGGGTCTGTACTCTCCCTAAGCCTACTGGTTTAATCTATGTTACTGGCTATGATCGCTGTCCCCAGAGTCGGACTTGGCAAACTGAGTCCCAGACTTTTCTTCTCCCCACCAAGATCATTTGCAAGAAAGCTTTAAACAGGCTGGAAGAAGAGCAGGTGTCATGGAAAAGGACATGGGTGAAGCTGGCAATAGACCTACAGATGCCAGATGCAGGCACTTTCTCCGACCACAGAATCAGAGAATGAATGGAGTTGGAAAGGACCTCTGGAGATCATCTAGTCCAACCCCACTGCTCAAGCTGGGTCATCTAGAGCAGGTTGCCCAGGACCACATCCAGATGGCTTTTGAATGTTTCCAAGGATAGAGAGTCTACAACCTCTCTCTGTACAACCTGCTCCAGTGCTCAGTCACCCTCACAGTAAAAGAGGTTTCTCCTTATGTTTAGAGGGAACTTCCTCTCTTTCAGTTGTGCCCACTGCCTCTTGTCCTATCACTGAGCACCACTGAGATGAGTCTGGTCCCATCCTCTTTCAACCTCCTGTCAGATATTTATACACATTGAGTCCTTGTGCTTTCTCTCCCCCAGGCTGAACAGGCCCAGCTCTCTGAGCCTTTCCTCATAGGAGAGATGTCCAGGCCCTTCATCATCTTTGTGGCCCTTTGCTAGACTCGCTCCAGTAGGTCTATATCTCTCTTGTACTGGAGAGCTCACACATGGACCCAGCACTCTGGCTGTGGCCTCATCAGGGCTGAGGAGAAGGAGCCCCTCTCTCCAGCTGCTGGCAACGCTCTAATACAGCCCAGGATACTACCAGCTGTCTTTGGCATGAGGGCACATTGCCGGCCCATGTACAACTTGTGATCCACCAGGACTCCCAGGGCCTTCTCTGCAAAACTGCTCTCCAGCAGGTCGGCCCCCAGCCTGTCGTGTGGCATGAGGTTATTCCTCCCCAGGTGCAGGACTCTGCACTTGCCTTTATTGAACTTCCTGTGGTTCCTCTCTGCCCATCTCTCCATCTTGTCAAGGTCCTTCTGAATGGCAGCACAAGCCTCTAGTGTAACAGCCACTCCTCCCAGTTTTGTATTGTCTGCAAGCTTGCTGAAGGTTCATTCAGTCCCAGATCATTTGAGAATAAGTTCAACAGGATGGTACCCAGTATTGACTCCTGAGGTACACAGCTAGTTCCTGGCCTCCAACTCAATTTTTTGCCACTGATGACAGCCCTCTGAGTCCAGCAGCTCATCCAGCTTTCAGTCCACCTCACTGTCTCCTTGTAGAAGACCGTACTTCAGCTTGCCTATAAGGATGTTACGGGAGACAGCATCACAAGCCTTGCTGAAGTCAACGGAGACAACATCCACTGCTCTCCCCTCATCTACCCAGCCAGTCAATCCATCATAGAAGGCTATCAAGTTGGTTAAGCCTGATTTCCCCTTTCTGAATCCATGCTGACTACTCCTGATCAGCTTCTTGTCCTTCATGTACCTAGAAGTGGTTTCTAGGACGAGCTGCTCCATCACCTTTCCAGGGATCAAGATGAGGCTGACCAGCTTGTACTTCCCCGGATACTCCTCCCTGCCCTTTTTGAAGATTGCAGTGACCTTTGCTTTCTTCCAGTCAGGCACCTCTCCCCAGTGCCATGATTTTTCAAAGATGATTGAGAGGGGCCTTGCAATGACATCAGGCAGCTCCCTCAGCACTCATGGGTGCATCCCATCAGGGCCCATGGACTTGTGTAGGTCCAGTTTGCTTAACTGATCCCTAACCTGATCCCCCTTCACCAAGGATAAGTCTTCCTTGCTCCAGGCTTCCCCTCTGCTCTCAGGGATTTGGGATTCCTGTAGCCTGTCTTACCAGTAAAGACTGAGGCAAGGAAGGCATTGAATACACCAAGGTCCCCTGCTGCATTCAGCAATGGCCCACATTTCCCCTAGTCTTCCTTTTGCTACTGATGTACTTGTTGAAGCCCTTCTAGTTGTCCTTGACATTTCTCGACAGATTAAACTCCAGATGGGCTTTGGCCTTCCTAGCCCCATCCCTGCATGCTCAGACAGTGTCCCTATATTCCTCCCAGATTACCTGTCCCTGCTTCCACCTTCTGTATACTTCCTTTTTACATTTGAGTTTTGCCATGGCCACATGCTTCAAAGTGTGTTGCCCAGAACTGCTCAGCTGGCTACAGCAGCCCATGGCATGAAGCAATCTGTTATTAGGCAAAGCTTCCAGCACAGTAAGTTTACATGGCTGCTGAATGAACAAGTCTATGTAGCAAGCACAGGATTTCTATAGCCCTTGGTGGCCTCAAATGACATTGGAGCAAGTATGATGAGGCAATGCTAGGCAGTGCTGCTACTTGTTACGGTGCTTGTTCTTGGTCTGGAGAGCTGGTGCCGCACACTACATCTGTCCCTTGACAGGGGGGACGTGCTCATGTTCATCTCGCTCCAGCCCACAGTAGCGTGCACAGAAAGAGCAGCTCTCAGCTCCTGAATGGGCAGAAACTGCCCAGGACGTCCCTCATGGAGATCAGCATGTTTGGACTGTGAGACAGCCTCAGCGGGTCGAGGCTGGGGCTTTGTAACCCCCCAGCAGAAGTTTACACAGGCATACAACCTCCAAAATTGTTCCCTAGTAAACCCCTAGGAGTACAAGGGAGTCCGCCACACCCCCATGTACACCACCATAATGCCAAAAAGCTGAGAGAAGATTTTGCTTCATGGTAACGGAGGACAGGGACATGCCCTAATATTACTTTTTTCCAACTGGAACAATATATTGTAAAAGACTGAAACTTTAAGTTTGTCAGCCTGCAGTATCAACTTTGCTTTGGATCATGCTAACATCCTAACTCTGTCTTCCTGAACTCCCCAGCATCTCACAAGAGTTGTAGCTCTAGCTGTTGCTGCCTGACTTCTAAAAGACAAGTGACACCCACAGTCTCTCTTGGGGCCCACTGCCTCCAAGGAGATCTTATTTCTGCACTTCCCATGGGAAATACCACTGACATCTATTTTCCCTCATGGAAAATGTCCATGAAACCTCATTATGTCACAGCCCAAAGGGATTAAATCGACTATATTTGGTGTTTTTACAAAAATACAAGCATTATATATACATATATGAATAGCTAGACCTGTATATTCTATGAAAACTAACATTCTAAAAAATGTAAAACACTTATCAAATGATAAGGGTTTTTAAAAAAATTATGTTCACATCATTCACTATTTTAATATGTACTTTCCTAGTAAAGTGGAAATTAGACATGAGTTTCTAATAGTGGAGAGAATCACAATGACATTGCAGAATTGGCATTTTATTTATCACCATTTTAGGAACAGATAAAGGAAATATTTCAAATAGATATTTTAAAACTCTCTAAAGCAACTTTTCTTGTAACAGATAGGGTGTACAAACTGCACATACTGTCATGATAAGAAGGTTTTGATTTAAATGAGATGCATAACTTTAGGCTGTCATTTCTAAGCAATGCATACATCCCAAATCCATGATGATAACGGCTTTATGCATCACATTCCCCCCTCTCTTCATATATATGTGGACGTATGCAAATGCATATACACATTTGCAGAAGACATATTCTATGCTTAGGATATACTGTTTGTCTAATAAATGGATGTAAGAATTACATATTCTCAGTATAGTCTACACATTTAAGAGCATAAATAATACAATCTTTTCTTTCTCCAAGAAAAATATTGCAGCAAAAATGTGTGTTGAGTTTTCCTTCACTCTCATATGTCATTATGTGATGCATTTCCTCCTTTAAACCCATGCCAGTTTGTATGAATTATTAATGAACTCAACAAGCCTGCTGGACAGTGTAACTGCTGGACAGTGTAACATGATTATAATTGGTTTAGAACACTAAGAAATTGCTTCAATACTTTATAAGGAAAAAATGCTATCTTTACTAAAGCGTTTGTTCTAATATTTAATTAAAGGCTTTGCACACAAACAGAATTTCAGATAAAATGCAGAACAAAGGCATATTTTTAGTTGTAAAACTGTAATTTCCGCATAAAATTGGAGTAGAGTAGACAATGACACAAGATAAAGAATTCAAGAGAAACTGGACTGTAAACTCAATTAATGAGTAGTTTTAATTTTTTTGCTGTCCTCTAAAAGTGAGAGTTGTTATCATTCTTGTTAAACTACTAAGAATATGATATTTTCCTTCTAAATTTCAGGTACATTGAAAACAATACTAAGCAGGAAGGCAATGTATGGAACGAAGATTTCAGTACAGTGATTAAACCTCATGACTCCTACAGTTTTTACAAAATATAGACTGTGCGAGCAACCGATTTACTTCTCCAGAAAACAAAATGTCTTTTTGCACATTGCTTCCTGAGTAATGGACCTGATGAAGTTTCAAGATCATCACAAAATGGACAAGTTCTACAATATAAGATGAGAAAACCTTTGCCTCTCTTGGAGACTTGTTTGACCCATAACCTGTACAAATTTGGTTTTAATTAAACCTGCAACTAAGCTGACCTACTCTATTTAACAGTAAAGACACTGGACTACAGGGGTTGTCCCTTGTACAGTAAGTAAAATACACTAAGCTTTAGCCTGCTGAAAGAGGAGTAAAAGCTAACGGAACAATTACCATTTCAGCACATACTATGCAAGAAATGCATACGGGGGCTATGAGGGAGACAGGGGTCAGAGTTGATTGCATTCTGTGTTTATCTCTGAAGTCTGTATTTTGATATTTTGTTATTCTTTGTTATTCTTGTTCTCTCAGTACAAGACCAAAACAAAGTAAGACTAAGACCAACATTTTTGGAAAGTCACACACTGTGAAATACATAAAATTAACCTTTCCCCTGTCATTGTTGCTGCTTCCAGTAGGTCAGTGAAGACTTGGATGTTTCGAGTCAAGGAAAAAGCCAAACAGAGAACAGTATCTTTGGGGAAAAGTTTATTTATTTATTTATTTATTTGAAACTGAAGCTAAAATCATGCTTCTCTCACTTTCTTTCACACGTGTTGCTTGCAATAGACTAGCACTAGTCAGTCATCACACTGGAGATCAAACAAGGCAGAGCTGACCAATAAATCCAGCAAAAAATTGTACCAACTACCATGTTAAAGTATTTGAAATATTTGGTATTTTTTTTTAAGGTAAATTTATTTTAGCCATTTAATCTTCTACCAATTTCAGATCTTTTCTTTAAAGAGAAATTGCTTTTTCTTTTCTAGCCTTTGACCTTTCACTATGGCCCAGAGTCATCCCAATCAGTGTAATATTTGACTGAGGAACGTAAGTCTGGGGACTAATGAGGGTGATTCAGCCTACATAAAACTGTTCGCCTTCCACTTTAACTACCCTTCTGATTGGGTAGTAAGTCGAGACATCTCACCCAATTTGAATCAAAAAAAGGTTTGGATTGGGAAAGTTTTGTCAGTGTAGGATTCATGCAGATGCTTCTCATCTCTGTAGTATTTTTGTGATTTCCCAGCTGCACAGGCAAACTGTTACTGATGGCCAGCATTGTCACCCCTACCTGCGTGCAAGCCGACTAACAGATATTAATCAGAGCAGGGAGATGATATAGAAGTTCAGAAGAAATCACTGTAGCTGTACCCTCATGTTAGGAGGGAGGGCCACCTCAAACAACAGGTCATGCCGTTCTGGGCACACAGAGCTTTAGGAGGCACTATTCTTAATTACATTTTACTGAATAAATTGCATGGAGCCTAGCAGGTAAATAGGATGTCTGTTACTAAAAAGTAACTCTGAGTTTCAGGAAGCCAGGAAGACACAGCCTCAGCAGGCCAGAGAGCAGCAGAAAGGTCCTGCTGCCTTCAGGAACTCCTGAGTCAGCTTCCCATTACAGAATTCATAAAATTACCTTCACAGCACAGTGAACTTGCTCAAAAAAGAGGGGAAATCTGGAGACAAGACAAGTAGTAGTATGCAGAGGAGGAGTAAGTAAGCCAGGAGGCCAAGACAGAAGATACTGCATTAAGTAGAGAGCTGGCAGAGAAGCACCTCTTACACTACACAAGACACTATGCCAATGGGACTATAGGCTACCACTACCTCTCCATGACACTTTGCTCTCAGAAGGGTTTTACCTGTTTCCTGGTTAGATACTTTCCCTATTTCCTTCCCACTCCAGACATTGATAATCCCACCTTGACAGGGAAAACACTGCTCTCTTGACTCCAAACACGGGATTACAACAACACTCAACATATCAAGTCTCAATATTTTTTGATCCACATCAACGAGAAAGCCTTGGACCTCCATTCATTCCTTTCATACTTTCCAATTGCATGGGTCAAGAAATTTTAAAAAGCTATTCATTTTTGTCCCATTCATTCTCCTTGTGCTTTAAAGAAGACACGGCTAATTTTGTCTTCTCCAGTTTGACAAAGAAATGGATTTTTGTAAAATGCACAAAACCCTTCAAATACAGGCACTGCCAGGAGCTACTATACAGCTAACAGCTAAAGTCTAAGAATATTTCAAATTCATGAAGATACACAACACACTGCAAATCAGTCACAGTCTTTTCACCCTTCTCTCACAATAGTTCAAAGTTATCTTTTAATGTTCCTATAAGCACTGGTGCATATAAAACAGCCATCCCCAAAACAACATTCCTTAAACAGGAGATAACAATCTCTCTCTTTCCCTGACACTAGGTGCCTGTAGCAGACACAATGCTCCAAGAGACAACCTGCAAAACAATCAAACCCTCCTGTCTGCCTGCTAGCTCATGACACCACCTTTGTGGTCTATCTTTCAGAACATATAGCATTTGGGTATAATTCACAGTAACTACTTGCCTTCTGCTTGATACTGCCATCTATCTTTCAGTCTTTTAAAAACACATTTCTCTGTCATCTTGAAGCTATTTAGGCAACAGACACCCAGTTAATTTCTATGATACTAATGGCCAGCATGGTCTCAGGATAAAAGTGAAGGCTGATGCCACCATTGTCCATATTTCATTAAGGAAAAAAGGTCAGAATTGCTGAAAATCCTAACACTGTGTCCATTCCCAAAGAAACACCCATTTGTAGCCAAGATCTGGTGTACAAATATAAATAGCAAGAATACAGCCTCTGCTTGCAGACAAAGGTATTTCAAAATGCCTCAGGTATAACACAAGCATCACAGGCCTTATACTCATGCAACTATCATATCTTTTCAATAATGGCAATCCTTTCCATGACGATAGCTTCAGCAGCTGATGTGTATATGCTGAATCAATTGGCAACCGACTGGCTGAATGAGGGAGCTGCAAACTTCTTGATGAGGACAGCCACACACTCCTGCAAGCACAAATGTGCTCTGTGACTTCTGTGCACATCATGGTGAAGGCACCATTGTCATCTTCAGCCTTTACAGTCACTCTTTGCTGGCAATCCTAATTTCACAGCATGATCCTCTCCAATCAGTCCATATTTCTCCTCCAAGCCCAGAAACCATTCTGCACAAGGCAACACTTCCAAGCAAGCTCCTGAAGCCCTCGCAGTTGTTTTCTTTTCCCTCTCGTTTTCTTCTTTCTGCTGGTTAAACTGTTCCATATCACAGCGCTTGTCTTGTATAGCTGTAGCTGTCCTGTAGTAACATGCTCAAGGCATCCACGCAAGCCACAGAATATTCAAGTACCAACAGTATGATGTGGAAGGCTGTCTTCTCCAAAATAATCATTTATTGATTTGGAAATAGCACCCAAAAAGAGACTGATAATGGGGTCAGGAGTGAGGAAATTTGAGATGTCTGTACTTTGACATCTCTTCTTTCCCCTTCCCCTCCTCAAACACTGGACATGATGTTTTTAGGCACCTTCTGCTACCATCCCAAGAGGAAACAATCCCATGATGGACACTGCTTGTAGCCACAGCACAAAGAAGGATCAATATCTATTGCACAGTATGCAATATAGAGGAAATCCATCATGTGGAAGGGTTAATTCATAATAAAATAAAAGCTGGATGTTAATTTGTATGCCTTTATAAGGAAACAATTACTTTGAAACTTTCACATCAGTACATCTGACCTCAAAGTAAATCTCCCATGCAGACAAGGCAATACTATTGTTTAGTTTTATGAGAAGCAGTAATCTTGCTTGTCAGAACAAGCTAATAAGAGCTACATTTGATAGTTCACATCTGAAGAAGGCATTTTGTACAGCTGCTTGGGTTTTGGGCACAGCTGTTCCACATCTCTGTCCTTAGCACTGTGCTCAGTTACCATAAAGCAACTTGTTATGGAACAGCTGACCTGAAATTTAGCATGGGTGACTTCTCTTTCCAGAGGGTAACATGGTAGGCTGATGATACAACGTTTCCATTGGATGACACATCAAGCTGTGGAATTTCAAAGACCACAAACCTGCTAACATTAGGGGGTATCTACCTTGGTAAACACGAAAAGAAGCTTATAAATTAAGTTCTGAGCACTCTGAACATTTGAATTACTGAGCCCAAATCTGTCTTGATCGTGTCAGCCAACTCTTTGCTAAGAAAGCAGCAAGGATATAAGACTGCGTGCTTTCACAGATACAATGGATTAAAAAGAAAACAATTTCCATAGTTGGTACTGCTTTTAAAAATAACAAGTAATATTTCTATATAGCTTTTACCTCAATTTAAATCTTACAGAACTCTGACAAGGTGGGCAAACACTTTTGAAAGCGTATTACAGATTAATAACTAAAACTTAGAGCGATCTGATTTAGCTCTAAGTAAACTAGTTGAGGTAATGGAAGCACCTCACTACTGCAGCCAAGAAAAAGGGCAAATCAGACAAGGCTAAATCTGTGCTATCACAGTTAGATTGTAGCAGTTGGTTTAAACTAAGTTGTCTCTAAAATATGGTGCAGAAATACCCCCAAAAGTAGAAGATATATATTCAATAACATTCCTTGAGACAGCCGGGGACTGAGTTCTCACACCCTGACTCCTAGCTCTATGCTTAGGCTAGCTGATTAGGTAGCTATTGATGTCACTGGTAAAAATCCTACCAACTACAGAGAATTTGGTCTCCCTGTTCAGCAATATGTATCTAAACAAAACACTACTAATTCACAGTGTCAAAGCCTGAAAGCTATAGCCTCTGGATATACTGAACTGGAAGTATAGCTGAGTACCTTCAGGTGAAAATGTCTGCATGAGTGCCGTTTCAGGAAAAGCAGGTTTCAAGATTCTCGGTTGCTAAGCAGTTTCATGGCTAATGGTTTAATATACTTGCTTTTTCCTCTATGATGTTGATGAAGAAAGACTATCTTTAATATTAAATTCACCAAAATTGCTTGATCCAGTATATGAAATAGTCTGGAGGTAGAAATTACATTTGAAAACTGATATTTACAGCTTCTATGAGAACAGGAAGATGACAGGCACTGCTACCAAGCTCATTTTTGCTCTACATTTAGTTCTGATGATACAGGAACAGCAGATTGGTCCCCTGAAACACATGGAGTCCAATGGCAGCAACTGAATCGTCATCCACTCCATGGCGATGCTGAGAAGGGTCAGTATTGATTAAATCCACACTATTACTTAAAACACAACATGCATCCTGAAACCCTGGAGGGTTCTTTCTCTCCAGTCTTATGATAATACAAACAGAAATGCTACTGTAAAACTGAAAGAATCCTCCTCCTTCACGACAAAAAAAGTTAACTTGCCAAAGCAAGAGTTATTTCAGAAAGTTTTTTGAGTCACTTCTCTTAAACAGAAAAAACTAATTACTAAATATGTGTGAAAAGCTTTAAGTCACAGAATCTGTATTAGCAATACAATAAAAATAAGATAAGGACCTCCTGTTACAATGATGAAAAATCTGTACTTTAAATAAATACATCATCTTTGTTGAATATTCTGTTTGCTTGCTCCTTGCCTTGATTTTAATGATGCATTTACAAAACTTCTTTTCCCAACTTCAATAACTTTTCTTCTTGAATGCAACACTTCAGTAATGCAGCCATCAGTGACTCTCATAAATGTGACCTGTCTTTGTAAGGGAAACATGACTTCTGGGTTTCTGCTTGAAAACAGCCCAGTAGAGTACAATATGGTGCAAAAGCCACTGAACATTACCAGGAATAATGAGTGCTTATGTAGTTTGTCTGCAAACCATACTGTATTTGTATCTCTGTAACCTTGGCTTTCAAAGGACAACTTGAATGCTAATTAAATGTTGCCACTAAAGCAGGACCAAAAGAATTAGATGAATGAGAATGACCTACAGGTGATACTCATAATGAATATCCCCGATAACCTCTAGGTCTCAGACCTCCTAGGATAACAACAGCCCCCCTCAATTCTTAAATAAATAAATAAACAAATAATAATAAAAAAAATCTTTCACCAGCTTACTGCTCATTACCACCTGCAGTCTGCAGAGGTGGCTTTAATACAGTTTTCTACTTAAGGAAGCTTATTTTCAATAATAAGTAGTTAAAAGGCATGCTCTAGTTACATAATTAAAATATTAAAAAGTAAGAAAAAGATATTGTGAAAATATCTGTATTTTGTGTTCCCTTTTATGTTCTGGCATTTTGATGTAGTAAAATTGTTACGCAAAAGAGACTGTCTTAAAAGACTGGTCTAACTATTTTTAACACCATAAGAGTAAAAAGCTCTAAATGAGTTTAGAGCTAATAGGAGCGGGACTAAAGCAAAACAAACTGATGTGAAAAAAAATGCTTCTACTTATTTTATGGAAAATTTAAAAATACAGCAAACATACTGGTTAGGGACATAGTCTTTTGTAATGAAAAAAAACCTGTCACTTTTCAGATACCCTTCTTGGTGAAATTCTGAATCTTTTCCTCAAATTGATTTTATGAATCAATTTAGGGGAGAATTTAAAATAGAGTGTAGCAGAAATTTTCTTTTCCATTTTCTTTTCCTTTTACAGCATGACTGTTCTCATAAGTAAATTTCCTGCTAAAATTTCTTGGAAATCAATTAAATATTGCATTACAATGTAATGATGTGATGGGCAAAAAGCAGGGCTTCTACAGGCACATCATTAGTGAAAGGAACACCAAGGAAAATAAGGGCTTGCAGCTGAATGTGGTGAGCAACCTAATGAAGGACACTGAAAAGGCTGAGGTACCTGATGCCTTGTTTTGTTCTTCACTGGTAAGGTTGACTTCCAAGCCTCCCCAGTCCCCGTGCTTAGTGGCAGAACTGAGAGGAGAGACATACTCTACCCATGGTAGAGGAAGACTGAATTAGGGATTGTTTAGCAAGATTGTATGCACACAAGTCCCTGGGCCTGGATGGGACACATCCAGGGATGCTGAGGAAGCTGCCTGATGTCTTTGTGAGGCTGCTTTCCATCATCTTTGAAATGTCATGGTGACTGGGGGAGGTTCCTGATGACTGCAAAAAGGCAAATGTCATTCACGTCTTCATAAAGGCAAGAAAAAGGATCTGGGAAACTACAGGTTAGCAAGGCTTACCTCAGTTCTGGAAAAATTATGGAACAAATCTCCCTGGAAACCATTTGCAGGTACAAGAAAGACAGGAAAGAGATTGGGAACTGCCAGTATGGATTTACAAAGTGCAAATCATGCTTGAGCAACTTAATTTCTTTCTAAGATGAGATGATTGGCCTAATGGATATGGGAAGAGCAGTGGATGTTGTTTACTTTGACTTGAACAAGGCTTCCAACACAGTCTCCCATAGTACCCTTAAAGCTACATTGAGGAGCTATGGATTGGATAGGTGGACTATGAGGTGGGTGGAAAACTGGCTGGACTGGAGGCTAAAACGGCAGTGTTCAGCAGGTTACTGGTGACATTACTCTTAGTATTGGCCCCCTGCAACCACTAGTATTTAACACCTTCATCAGTGACCTGATTAGTGGGACAGAGTGCATCTTCAACAAGTTTGTAGGTGGCAAACAGGGAGGAGCAGTCAATACACTCAAGGGCAGGTCCGTTGCTCAGGGGGACATAGACAGGCTGGAGGAGTGGTTGACAGAATGCCTACGAGATTTATGAGGACAAATGCCAAGTCTTGTACCTGGGATGAATGAACCTCATATAGTGCTGCAGAGTAAGGCCTGACTGGGCCAGGCAGCAGCTCCACAGAAAAATGTGGGGGTCTAGGTGTCCACAGTAAATTGAACATGAGCAAACAGTGTGCCCTCCCAGTGGTGAAGCTTAACTGCATACTGGACTGCATTAGCAAGAACACAGTAAACAGGTCGAGTGATTATTCCTGTCCACTCCCCATGAGGCTGGAGCTTTACCACTGTTTCCAGTTTTGGACTCCGCCACTGTGAGTAAGCTATTGACAAACTTGAGAGGCTCTAGTAGAGGGCCTCTAAGAAGGCTGTGAGGCTTAAGCACATGATATAGGAGAAGAGACTATGGAAATAGGACTTGTTTAATCTGAGTAGGCTAAGGGAGGAATCTAAGTCTTCCACTACCTACTACAGGTGTTATAGAGAACAAAGCCACCTTCTCAGAGGTGGGACAAGAAGTAAAGGTCACAAATTGCATCAAGGAAAATTCCAATTTGATACACACACACACACATACATATACACACACACACATACATATATATATAAAAATCACAATGCTAGTGTTAAGCACCAAAACAGGTGCCCAGAACAGCTGTGTGATCTCTGTTCTTGGAGATAGTCAAAACTTAATGGGACAGGCCCTGAACAACCAGGTCTAACTTTGACAGTAGCTCTGCTTTGAGCAGGATAGTGGAGTAGATGATCTCCAGAACTCCCTACCACCTCAGTTTTCTTATGATCCTTTGATAATGCCCGTTACAGTTATCAGACATACTCGTTGCTGATCATAGATATTTTCCTACTAGCTGGAAAACAAGATTTCAAAATTGCTTCCATCCACACTGCAAACTGAAAGCAAGCATTGCTTGCAGGGTGATGGATGCATCTACCCATAAGTAAACCTATTACATAGAAGGGATGTATTACTTCATCAGCGTAAAGAATTGCTTCTGCTATGGTTCAGGACTGTATAGTTACAGTGTCTAATCATTCCAGGTGTCCCCACTGGAATTAAAAGAGAGCTCTTCATTTCCAATGCTGTAATGTACAATCCCAATATATCTCACTCTGTCGAAGTCCCAAAGGCAGATATATTCCGAGAGCAGAGGCAGAATTACAGTGTAAGAAAAGTGCCACCAAAATATTCCCCTGGAATGTAAACATTAATTGATTTATTTGTAGCTGGTTGGCTAAGACACTACCTGTGGAGTTAACATGACTAGGAAGGACTACATTCTTACTCAGTATCTCATTTGCAGGCAGGCAGAGAATCAGTCACACAGTAAACCCACTCTGTCTCAGTTTTAATCAGTTTTTTCTCCTGTTGTTATTACTATACGTTGCTAGCAACAGAGGAATGAGAGGGAGAGATCTTGATTCTGATTACTTACATAACAAAGAATCAGGAAAAGAATGACGACTGTAACAGATGACTTTATGAAGTAACAAAGATATCAAAAAAGTTTAAGACCCATTGGTGGGTCTTATGCTGCTACTCTATGCAGAGCATAGGATATGAATTTAATAGGAATAGGGCAGGTCCTTTAATTCCTGAGGGCTCTTAATTACATAAATAAGAGTGTCAAAGTCCCTTCCTAAAATGTGTTGTGTTTCTGTTAGCTGACCTGCTGGTTACCACTTTTTTAAAATCTGAAAATGTATGGATTTTGTTCATAGCTGCACAACATAAAGACAGATAAAGACATCGGTGTTGCTGGCAGTTTTACTGCTTTGCTGAATAGGCTTTTTATGCCCCATAAACTGAGTACACTTTTGCTCAAATTATGATCTGCAAGAGTAAACTATCACAGCAGCACCTCCTGACTAAATTTCTGAAAGCAAATATGACTTTTCAAACTGCATGGGCAACACTGATAATAGACAGCTACCAGTTCTGAGAAGTACATGCACAGTTAAAACTTGATCATCTTCCATGAACCAACTAGACCCACCAATTCAGACTTTTACACCAAAGAGAAGAAAAATACAAAAACCAAACTGGCCTCCAGTGACCAGGCTCCTGAAATTTAACCATAAAATAATCATCTTTATACTTAAATTTTGAATTGCCAATCATTTTTCTATGCAATGTGCTTTCTAACACCTGCTGTTACTCAAAATGCAAAGCTTGTCTACCACATTGCACCTTTTTTTTTACGTTCTGAGCATTTGTTGGTCCCCTGTCCTTTTTCTCCTCCTGCATCCCATTACAGACATTCATTTTTTTTCCATTCCTACACCCTTCGCAGTCTCTTTTGTCTTGTTTCCTACCTCATCTCTACATAGGCCTTCCTGCTCTTCTCATACAAACTCACCTACCATATATCCAACCAAACATGTACCATTTACATGCACCTATCCTTTCTCAAAATCATCCCACCTGCTTTTCCCTCCTCTTCATGTAAGACAGACCTGACTCTCTATTGTGACACTTTATTTCTGAAAAAAAAAAAAAAAAGAAAAAGCAATAGAGCAACAGTGAATGGAGCTGCCTTGCTCCAAGAGTTACTCCTTCAACAATCCATACCAAAAAGGAATATCGGGCAAATATTATTCTTCTTTTGATACCCAACTATTTTGGAGCTGCTCCAATATCATATTTTTTTCAGCTACCCAGAGGATATTTATGAGGACATCTCATTTCAATACTAAAATATTTCACCATTCTTCATTATAACTAAAGTAACATTATTTTCTATTTTCTCAGCCATGAGAAGGCAAGATTGCTATAGTATTGAATGACTGCACAGGCAATAAGCCACTGGGCTCATAGTTTAAGTGACAGGACATCAACTACCTGACAAGGTCGATGACTCTCTCCCTTGGAGCAGTGCTGACTGGCTCATCATTAATCATTATGATCTGATCTCCTGGTATAAGCTTTCCTTCAGAGGGGCCGCCTACAGACAAATGAAAAAAAAGCACAAGTTAGTAGACCATTGTAAATGCACACACACACAATATTGTTCATATGCTATGCGTTTTTTTTCTTCAACTAATGGCATATTTAACACTTAATACTTCTTCTGACAAGGCCAGTACTTCCTCACTAGCAAAATCTTGAAAGTTAGTGGCTTAGGTGTTTCTACGAAAGTTCCTCAGGTTAGGTTCCAAAACCACATTTAGGTACCTCAAACTAAGGACTTGATTTTCTGGGTTAGTCACACTTATAGAAAAAATAGGCCAGCAGGGCCCATAGAAGGTCACCTAATCCACCCTTTAAGGCATAATCAACCATACCTTACTCATTCCTGGTCAGTATCTGTCTAATCTTTTTGTAGGATCACCTCTGAGGAAGACTCCTTTTCCTGTAGACGATCCTGTTGTTTAACTACTGTTAAAATTAGGAAGTCTTCTCCCCAGTGTCTAGACCCGATCTTCCTTGTTGCAACACATAACTTCTTGCCCTTGCCAAAGCAGCACTGGGGAACATACTATTCCCTTCCTCTCTGTAACATCACTTTACATATTTGAAAGTCATTCGCAGGTCTCTCCTCAGACTTTTCTGGTCTAGGTGAAACAAACCTTCTTTCAATCTTAAGACAGAAAGTTTTCTGTATCTTAGTCTTTGAGTCTGTTTTCCTCTGGACTCCCTCCACTTGGTGAAAAGAATTTCTAAGGGATACATCCAAAAGTATTGACACTTCTAGCTAAATATAGATTGTCAAATTATTATAACTAGGTAATTGAATACATGTGCTTTGGAGTCTGACACTATTAAAATGCATATTAAATTTACGCTTTATAAAATGCAGAAAATATTTTGCTTCTCAGAATGAGTTTAAATGCCCAGAAGTGGGCATAAGCCTTTTGTCTTAAACTTTGCAGTGATGATATTAAAAAATTATTACCATTGTGAAGTTAAAGTCTTAAAAAAAAGTCAGTGTCAGAAACAATTCACCCAGTAATTGAGCAAATGCTGTTCCTTTCCTCTGTTTCATTTGGAAACTTTACGTCACTCACAAATCCAGCATAAACGGATACAGATCCATGTAGAAGAAAGTTGTTCTGAACACGTCTTTCCTCCTGTTTGTTTGGAATAGATATAAACACCTTTTCCAAACTGAACTTTAATATAAGGCTATGTTTATAATGCTAACTCGGGAGAAAAGAACTGTGTGAATCTAGTTCAAATATTAGTTACAACACTCACTCCATCTGCAAGCAATACAAGCATAATCAATGCACACACATGGGTAAATGACATCAGAATTTTACATAGTCGATTTTGCCTCTCCTCTGCTCTCTAAGGGGGCTCTACAGAACATATTGAATAGGAGCAAAGTCAAAGTCCTGTCCTTAGCTCCAAGGCAATTTTACATAACATCTGAGCGTTCAAGCATAAAGAGCAAGAGCCCGCTATTCAGGAGACTGAGCATTCCCAGGTCTGGGACCCCATAAACGCTAACCTCACTAATTTTCACTACAAATAGGAAGTTTAGGACTATTTTGAACTGGCTTTTTTAATACAGTTATACAGAAGTATACATTCAAAAAGAATCATCATCACCACCCTCTTTTTCCAAAAAAGTTAGAATCCAAATCTCCTCACGGGAACCTGATGATAAAAAGAATGATGAATACATACATTTTAATCTCACAGCTTAATACACCCCCTGAAAACACTGATTTCTGTGGCAATGAAGGTGGCATCAAACCAATGTAAAACATAACAGGGAGAAAAACATCTTTTCTTGAATGAAATGGGTGAATTTTTTTCAGTCAAACAACAGAAATGGCTCAGAGCAATAAGTTAAAACTCGCTTTTTGTTAACAAATTTATATAGAGTTCAAAAATGAGTGCAAGCAGGGAAACTGCTCTGTAATGTAAGGCTTAAAAACCTGTTATTCATGATTACCTCTTCTGCCTGAATATTTTAACAGTACTCACATTTGTAACCATATTTGATCTCAGTAGATTAAGTCCTCAGTCAATATATGTACAGAATTATTTTTAATACTCACAAATAAATTCACTGTCTTTGAAGAAAACAATAGAAGTCATTATAATTTTCTAGCAATATGGCTACACCTATTCTCTCATTTGGCAGTCTGGCCAGTGTTTGACACTAAGAAGTGCCAAGACTGCTTTTGGGATCATGTGGAGAAAACATACCTGGTGTTACTGAGCGTACAACAACTGGCTTTTCACTACCAGCCACAAAACCAAATCCTAGCACTGGATCCCTCCTCATTTCCACTTTCCGAGGGGCTGGAGGGGTGATTTGGCAGCTCTCTATTCGAGGGTCTTCAAATGTGGCTGATTGTGTCATGTGACTGTGAAAAAAAAAAGATGAAAAAAGGAAAAAAATCATTAAAACATGATTTTGTGGTATCTACTCAGGTCAAGCAATTTCTGCTATGATATGAGATGAATATCTGAAATGTTCTCACTGTCAGAACTAAAGCTCCAAATTAATAATTTTCAATTAGATTTTCTTATACATAACATGATACTGCTGTTGACAGATCTCAAATACTAATCAATACTATCAACCTATAAAAAGGTCCCTCTTTGGCAGCATACTTTTAATCATACTCCATATATGAAAGAATAATAACCTAACAATAAAGGCTTTGTCATCTGTGCTTAAATTTTTCATCCTTCATTTGTTGGAAGGGAGAAACAATAACTGACCTATTCTTCATGTAAAACATTACAATTAAGTGCTATCAATCTTTGCAAGAAGAGAGAGCATATACTTAAATTTGATTTTCTAAGATATTATGCAATTTCAGAGTTGAGTCCTCTCAAACTGACTGAAAGCACAGGTAACAACTCTTTATCTCTTTATCTCTTTATCTCTTTATTTTATTTAGCTTTAAATTATAGATAACCGTATGTTTCTAACCAACCAAATGGGAAGTTCAAAACAGAGGGCACTTAAACACAAAGAAACAAAAGAACCAGTATCCCTCACTGCTTTGATGATGCTACTTACCTATCCAAAGCTTCCCCAAACTCCAGTCCAGTACAAAAAAGACATTAAAAAAAAATTCTTTATTAGAAATTACTAAAATATAGTACTTTCAGCCACAGTGTTATAATTAAGATATCTTTTTGCACCTAGAAGACAGAACTCTCATGACTGGTAGATCTTGATTTTTCAAGCAGAAAAGAAAACCAAAGAGATCCAATATGACATATCTGTGAAAGAGATGATGGCTTAAAAGCATAGAGACTCCTAAATTACTGTTAATAAGTGCTGAAAGGTGATCAGCACTGTACACATACTGAACGGGGCACTGCTCAGCACAGGAGTATGCTTCTTCTTTGCCACTCCGTAATCTGGGCTTCCCTAGTCAGCCACTGCTACCAATTCCCAGGGCTGCTTGCACAGACCAGCAGACCCTTCCGTTTTCATGCCCTTCAAAATGCCATTCATTGATCCCACGTGCTTCAGGAGAGCTCAGAAGACATTCGTAGCTCAGCACGAGCTAGGCCCCATGACCGCTGGCCTCCTCCGCCTGGCTGCTGGAGCAGATGCCGGCAGGGAGCTGACAAGCTTGCACGCTTACAGCCAGGCAACGCCGGCTCAGCTCGGCACGAAGGGAGACTGCAGCTCGCTGCATCAAGTCATCGCTGTCTCGATGGGGCACGAACGGCATTTGTTGAAAGCTGCCTGGCCAAAAGTTAACTCTTCTTTATATTCAAGAAACCATAAATTTGCAGGTGTTGAACAAAATCCAGCTCTCGTTGGACAAATGTGGCAAACTGTATGGGAGCACAATTCTAGCCCTGTCGCCAGGGAGAGTGCGGGCTCCTGCCCCGAGAAAGGTGACAACTGGACGCCTAAGCTAAGAAAGCCATGAAGACATCAGAGAGACAGATATCATTACAGCAGTAAGCAGTATCATCAGTTTGACAGTTGGTCTCCCCATAAATAGCTGTAATAATCTGAGAATCAAGTAATGTTCTTTATCACTGAAATCCTTTACACGGGATATAACATGTCATAACATGACACTTAGCAGGCATCCCATGGGGCAGAGTCATTGCTGTCATCTCCAGCCCCTTTTCCATCTGCAATTCCCCTAAGAACTCCAGACAAACGGTCCATAAAGGAAGAAGCATCATTCAGAGATCTGTTTTCAGCATCAATGGCATGCAAAAGCTTCTCTCATTGTTCCCCAACACATACTCGCTGGGCATGACATGAACCTCCATTCTCTCCATGGACTGGTTTTATTATTTATCTGCAAAACAGCTGCACAATTTTAGTAAACTCTCATCACGAATTTACTCCTGTGGTTGGATTTTTCTAGGGTTTTTCTTCAAAGAAACTCTGTCCCTATCACTAGATTCAGTCTGCTTAACAGTAACAATGCTGCATTTCTATGCATATGATCAGAGATGGCTGAAGCTAGTTCCTTACAAAAATAGAAGAGAGAAAATATCTCTGTGCTGTCCTAGGACTTGCATTAGGTGGAGTCAGCAAAGAAACTACATTTTCTTTTACTGTGTAAAGCATCACATATGACAATGCCCTCTTCTCTGCCTTCTGCTCCTACAGTATTTGTCAGCTAATTTTAGATCATTTTCTATTATGCTCATTCAAAAAAACTGTTAGAAAATCAAGAGAGTTTTATACAGTATCTTCACTAAATCTATCTTCAGAGCTCTCAGCTCCCTCCCCTTCCCCCCATCTTCCCCAGAAACTCCTACTATAATTTGGGCTTCTAGATATTCAAGTATTTTGTCTTTAAAATGGGCCACTTTCTGAGGTGTTACCGGTATTTCAAAAACTATCTATTTAAACTTGTGAACTTTGCTTTGATAGAGAGGACAAGGCTCTGCATTTGTCATCTCTTTCAGTTGACAGCCTTGCCAAACTTCCTACAAAGTTAAAATGTTCTGTTTAATCATTTCCTTCTAACAGCTGTTTCCATTTCTGTAACTAGGGCACTATGAGCTGAGGCTGTCTCCAAAAAAGAAATGCAGTATTTACAAGCAACTTGCAAATATTGCTTGAGCCTTTGAGGACTACTTTCCTGCCATTGCATATCCTTCCTTTTCAAGCCACTTGTTTAGTCTGGATTGAAGACTAAATCACAGAGAGAAAAAGAAAAAAAAGAAAATCCAACCCCCCCCAAAACCCCATCAACAGCTACAATTCAGATAACAAATTCTAAGAACAGACATAAGATTTGCTTAAAATAGCAGCTCTGCTAGTCGATGCCTTGCTCCAACCACTGTATCATCTTGTACTGAGACTCTGCAGTAGCGGCAGCAGTAGCATCAGTTATTCAAAGCCTAAGCAAGGAACAGTCCATCACGATTCGAGGGACGCAGAAGGTTTTATTGATTTTTAAGGTTATCCACCCACAGATTCATCACCTAAAAAGGCTTTGCATCTTACACTTCCACAGACTGCTGCATCACATATTCTTATATCACTCAGTATGTTGGAACTGTAGCCAGATGTATTTCAAGAGAGTAACAAGATATATGAATATGACCCCAGAAGAGATGAGATGAATGCTCTCAAAGCTTGCTGTGATAGTAGGCTGACAGACCCTTTTCCTCCTGCAGTTAGTTCATTATTGAGATGTCAGCTGTAGCACCATAGCTGAAGATTAATTCGAGCTTTGCATTAACAGGAGATATTTGATCTCTACCTTACCAGTGGAAAATATTGTCTCCTGAAATAAAGAATTAATTTTCTAAGAATTCTAAAACAGAATCGAGTAATCTTGGACTTGCAATTATTTCAAAATGGGCACCCCAGGGAATCTTATAAAACGTGTCAGAGGTTTATTTTAAACATCAGAAGATCTTAAAAGAGTAACTCCAACACTTCAAACTTCCCGTTTGTTTCAAACACAGTAGAAATGTGTTTAGATTAGGTATGATCTAGTCACAGTACAAAGATTTATTTTGGTAAAGGAAAAAAGGAAGAAAAGGAAAAAGGCTAGGATTTTAAACATGAACTGTTCTTCCCCCACACACAAACTGCCCTTAGATTACCTTTTCAAAAGAGCTACTTACTTCCTACCATTTCCAATGACTGAGATGAGTCCCTACTTCGGAAGAGACTATCTTCTCTGGTGTACTATTATTGTGAATGATGGGAGACAGCTACCATTACTCAAGAGAGTAATTTTTAGAGAATTTCTTGAACAGTACCAACCTCTTCCAACAGAACAACTACCAGCTATGGAAAATCATAGCAAAATCATAATTCAAAGTACTTTTGCTCAAAAGCTTTCTGTGGCAGCTGTTCTATGCAAGAGAGAGGGAAAACGAGAGAGACGGCATCAGAGTGTGTGTGTACCTACATACAGAACAGAACGGAGGTGTAACAAGATCAAATAAAATTTGTGGGCACCCTCATCCACAAAGGGGCCTACAGTGAGTGAAAGAGGAAGAAAATTAGGAAACTGGTCAGCTGATCTAAAGTAGCCAGCAACTGCAAACACAATTCAGCTGCCCATGACACTGTGTGCAGCCTAACCTTACAAATTCGTATCTGAATTCATGCTCAGAAAACTCTGAGGTATGGTTTAAAACTAGCATTTTGAAGCTTCAGATTAGCTATCGCTTGGCAATGTTTTCTTTGGAAATCTTCTTAATGTTTTTCTTATTACAAATTATACACGGAGTAACCCAACGAGTATCTAAACAAAGACTGCAAACAAAATGAGGGCTTGATTTAATAATGCATATTAGTAATTAAAAGCAAAGCATCTTAGCAAAATGCTTTTTCAACCCTTGGATTTTAATTCATTGTTCCCTGACACCTGGGGATTAGTGAGCTAATTCTAAGACGTTTGCACATGGCAGCTAAGAAAAGTCCATCCTCAGCAGGCAGAAATTTGTTATGCAGGAGTTTGCATTTCCAAAGGAAAATGTTTACAGGTCTAACTATTGCCAGAGACTGAAAACCACTGCATGAATAGAGTGACACTAATTATCATAAATGTTATTTTGGAAATCTCTAACAAAGGCATCCAAACAACTTCAGCTCCATTCTGCAATAACATCCAAAACAAAGCAGAATAGATGCCCCCCCAAAGTAAGTCTAATACAGCTCCACCCCCACAAACACTAGGATATATTAACCATAATCACATGGTTGTTGCATCATATCATCAGAGTGTGGAGACAGGCTGCACTTTGGTGTTTCATTTTGCATTTCCATATTGCTACTTGTTTCAATTACTTCAGAGGTTAACACCAACTCTCAATTTTGATGGTTTATAATACTTAGCTTTGAAATAGTTACTATATCTGTGCAGTACAGATTGATTTAACTACAAAATATTCTCTATTTTGAATTGAGATTATAGCAATTATGTTTAAGTTCACGGCAGGTGTAATCCTGGTCAATAATGGAGAAGAGAGTGTGTGGAAATGTCAAGCCACTCATGGACTGAATGAGTGGACGTTGGCTAGGAGGATGGAGATAAGGACTTTTCTGATAGAAAGAATTAATTCGTAAGTAACAAAAACACTTCAAATTGTTGAGCACTCGTTGTTAAAATCCTGTCTCATTAATTAGGAGGTGACGGTTCTGTTTTGTTGATTGCAGTTGTGATTTTCAAAAAGACCTAGGAAGTTAAGGGCACCACACAAACATTCACTTGCAACTGTCCATCTGGATCACTAACACCACAAGGCTCTGCCCATCCTGCCCTAGAAACTGCATTTTGTGTTCGTACTCTATTCAAAGCCTCAGGTTGTGTGCTCAAAATTTCCCTTCCAGCCAGGAACTCGTAGGAGCTATTACAGCAACAAAAGAAAGTAGATTAGATTCTCACTCCACCACCTGTCTCCGGGAATTAGCTGCAAGTAAAATGGCCTGAGACTCGAGACAATATTATGGGAACTGATAACAGCATGAGGGTATTTTATGGTCTTTCCCATGATAATCCAGAAAGACTATCACAACATGAATGACAGTTAAAAGGAATAGATAATACATAAACTCTCCACATGATGATAACCTGTGATATTTACTTATTTTTACTAGTAGCTAAACATGGAAAATAATCCCCTTCCCTCCTTTTACCCCTTCCTCAAGCTCCTGGCACCCCTCAACTATACCTTAATTTATTTTCTCCCAGAAATCCCACAAGATTTATTAAGAACTAGGACAGGTGTCAAAATCATGCATCAACTGTATCTGTCTTCTACTTGGAAATGACATTTTAGAAACCTACTGCCCAAATAGTTATTGCATTGTTAAGTAAAACTGCTGCTCCTACAGAGAATCTGGTGCCTCGACAAACTCTTTATATGCTCTATTTTGCAGCAAACTGGATAGTCACTCACAGCTGGAGAGTTCATTGTAGACATATTCCACATACAAAAGTTGTATTTCCAGCTGCTCAAAAAGGAGTTAACTTTTAACACTTCAATAAAACAAGCTATTCCCTACATTTCCACTGTTTTCGTATATGTATGCATGTACGTATGTTCAGAAGTCAATATCACAGGTACAAAATATAACTGGAAGGTATTACCAGATTTTTTCTTTCTTTCTAGGACTGTTTTTCTGTGTCAGTGTCAATTCTATTTTTTCATAAGCTTCTTCAGCAGTTAACTTCTCTAAAGTCAGGTCATTTTATAGCACCCTAGAAAATGCTGGCATATGCCATCTGGATGAACATATGGTAAAAATGTAATTAGAAAGAAAAAGGTTTGCTGGTTTCAGAAAAAGTTGGTGACAGCTTTTTGATAAAATTGGATAGAGGGAAATCTGACACATAAAAATTTTCAAAAAACACCCCTCTTCCACTGCCAGGCATGATGTGCAACCTAAAGCAAGACAAAGTGAAGCAAAGTCATAGTGAAAAACTGATGTGAATACAAATTTAGAGGAATAAAAAGATTCACTGTCGGCTCAGGCAGGCATTGTGAAAAACAGAGTAAATTTTGCAATGACAGCTAGCACTCTCATACTGAGAGTGTACATTACCTGTACAATACGTGAATGGTTTTGCTCGTACATGTAATACATATGAATGGTATACATTGGGAAGAAATCAAACTTCCCTACCTGAATCCCACAAAGACATGGAAATAAGTCCAAGGCCCCAACTGTGGACTAGCGGTCGCTTGAGTTCTGCATCCACAAATTGCCAGAGAGGCTTTCTTTTATTTTTCTTCTCTCAGGATGGCCACAGACATTTCTAGAGCTCTGTTCACAATGAATTTTGAGTTTCCTGCCTGCTGTATTGTGATGGGGCTTTTGGGACATGAGCCAAATAGCAGAAATTACATAGAAACATCTCAGTGAAAATTGGCCATGGCAAAGAAAGGGACACAGAGGATAGGAGGGCAAAATACGAAGGAATCCTGAAGAGAGGAGTTAACGAATATCAGAAGATGATAGCACACAAAAGAGGACACTCTCCAATGGAAAAAAAAAGGGGGGGGGGGTCAGCCTTTGATTACATTAAGAAAAATCTCAGACTAGAAATTTTCGCAAAGGAAGAAATAAGGGAGGAAGAAAAAAAAAAAGAAAAGCTCCCCAAACACTGGCCACCTAACTGCTGGAACTGCCTACTGCTCAAGCAGAGCATGATGCCAGCCTCTGCTTTCCTTGCTGCCTGAAAAACCCAACCAGCACCTCTCTGCTGACTATGTCTAAACTGCCCCTGTATGCAGATAGTATATAGTGTACACTGACAGCCCCTCTGGTGATGTGCTTATGCTGCTACGCACCACGCTGAACGCAGTTTCTATGTCCCGTTTTTCTCCTGGCATCCCACTCACATCCGTGGTTCTTCACTAGCTTCAGGGCCCCCCTCTGTGGGCTTGATCAGGTTTTCATACACAAAGGAAGTTCACAGATTATTCTTATATAGTAGACTGCGTAGCTGTATTACAGCTGCTGAGCCAACTGCATCCCGTAAGCAGTCCCAGAGCGACCCCTGTGCTGGGAGCTACATGGGCCCAGGTACAGTATTCCCACAGTGGGAGGGAACGAGGCAGCAGAAACGGCCCGGGCTAACATCACCTGGTCACACCACAGAGGCCCAACCAGCTCAGCCTTGCCTTTTCCTGGGAGAGAGAGTTAGGACCCCACCAAGGCGCTGGTGTTTCCCTCCTGAATGCAGCCCTTCAGCGCCTCGGCTCTCATGTATGTTTTGTGCTTGTGCTCTCATGTATGGCACGTGCTTGTGGCACAGTGCCGGGAGGCACCATGTTTGGCCCCCTGCCTGGTCTAGGTCCTACAAGAAGGAAACTGTGCGAGTTGTTTTTGTCAGGAATTGGAATTACTGGCAATCCTCCAAGGTAGCAGTTTCTCACGCTTACTGGTGTAAGATTGAAGCACACCTTGTTTTTCCACAAAAGCCATTTTTGTTTATGTGATCTGAGCAGTTCCATTTAGAGTAGTAAACTACGCTGAGTCCTTCAAAAATGAGCTGAAATGTAGCTTCTCATTATCTCCTATACATGCACCAGTAAACCCCATTGCAACTGAAGACCCAGCAAGGGAAAAAGAGAGATGATGTACTGAACTGCAAATACACAATAAATTAATTTGGGTTGAAAGTGTCCGCTGAAAAATGGAATGAACAATTCCTATTTGTTCTGCTTTTGACAGGTTTCATTCCAACTAGATCAACAGTAATTTGTCTGCTCCTGCCCAGCCCAGCTGCGCAGCAAACAGAACGGACCTCCCTTGAGGCCCGTGAGCAGTTCTCACTCAGTGAGGAAAAGGAACTGCTGTGTCCAACCTGATATGAATAATTTGTCGAACTGAAAGGTTAAAAAAGGAAAGGGGAAGGAGAAACACCCTTAAAATAGCTTTTAATGTGCTGATTAGATTATGAAAGCTGACCAAAAAATCTGGTTTGGTGAAACTCTGATGAAATTAGACTTGTTCTGACATGCACATGTCAATCTTGGTAAACACTAAGTGAGGATAGCCTGGTAACATGATAAAAAGACAGAATCCAGATTTAAATGTGCCCACTTTAACACTTTGGTACAGTTGGGCTTAGCATGAACAAACAGCTGAAATACCAAAGCACCTGTTTCACCACCTCTGTATCTGCATAGTTCCTGTTGGCATACACCCAGGCATGCAGGAGGGAAAGCAACATAAAAGGATGGCAGTATGGGAATAAATAACGATCCACACAAACAACTCTCCGAAAGCAGAAATGCATTGACTACTTTTCTAGCTAGTTATTTAAACACGTAAAAAAAGAAAGGAAAAGATGCACCATGCTGCTCTAAACCTATTCCATCCTCCCAAAGACCTTGCGAAGAGAGTTTTTAGGGTAAAAGGGAGCAGAAAAGTCCCAAGCCAAGGGATCCTGCAGGAAGCGACCATCTGAAGCCTCCTCTTCTATTAACCACTGGTTGCAGCCATGACAATATCACCTGGAGCAAAGACTGGCAGCAGCTCAGTACAGTTATGAGTGTACCAAAATAAGCCCTTACAACAGAGACAAAAGCCATTCTTTAACCTTTAAACTAATCTTCCTCATTCCTTCAGAAAGGCAATTGATGAGCAAGTCTTGGAAAGGGCTCTAAATTACCTACTTATCTCCTTCCTTTTCACAGTTTCCATTGCAGTGCTCCTGAACCGCGGCCAGCCCTTTTGGTGGTACCACATACACTGATTATTTCAGCCATTGCTTCTTCAGCAAAATGTAGCATTTCTCAGGTGAATCAGGAGAAAGTAGCAACATAAGAGTTAGTCCCATCTGTAGACTGGAGGTGGGTACTCAATACTGTAGCTGCTTAGTTCATCCACAATCACGTATTTTAAAAATTCAGGGATATAAACCATTCTGTCACTCTGATGGGTACAGCTCTTTGCACTCAGAAATGGGTTGAAGACTTGATTCAGTTAGAAATGTGAGTAACATGAGGCCTGCACAGAGAAGCGGTCTGTGTGACAGTACAATAAGCTGTCTCCAGCTTCACATGCAGCGTATTCAGGTGCAGAGAAGCTTAGAAAGACATGGTGTTTTTATAAAGAAGTCCTACTACTGCACTGAAGTAAAGAGTTAGGAAAAGAGCTTTACATCCTTTGGCTACCAGACAGAAGTGAGCTTGTGTGAAGTGAAAGGGTTCTACAAATCACTGAGGCACACAGAGTAAATTTTAAAGATTTTTATACTAACTCATAGAACCCTCAAATCAAATCTTGGCGTTCTTTAACTATGTTTTTACATCCAGTCTCCAAGTCCTCTAGTTCTGTAACTATTCTGGAGAAGGCCTATAGCACAGGGGGGAAAAAGAAGAATGATCTCTTTCCTTCCCCTTTCTTCTAACAACATATAAATAGAGAGAATTACTCTTCTTGACTGCTACTTTGGTAGTGTGCCATTATGACTCCTCAGCAAATGCAAAATGAGAAGGAGAACTTAATTGAAATAATCTTGAATGACAGATTGCACTGATGGGAGATGAGGCTGCCAGATAGAGCTGTCATGTGAAAATTAAACTTGGGATATAGAAAGGAAAAAAAATGAGGTATGTTTGATCCTTTTTTTCCTTGACAGATTATCCCCCGTACTTCAACACAACATGGCTAAATGATTTTCCTGAGTCTACTTTCTCATTTCTAAGTGGCTAACCTTTACAAAGCACAGCATTCCTAGTAACCACATGGTATTTTCTATTCCTTAAAATTAGGGGTGTGGGTAATCATATTTCAATTTCATTACATCCGAGATGCTCTCACTAATGCCTGTGGAAAATTTTTATTTACCTATCTGTAAGAACAAATGCCCAACTAATAATCCATTAAATTTTGACAGTATCTATGTAAATATCATTACAGATATTATATATAATAAAGATCAGGCTACTGATGTACCTCTTACAAGATAAATAGTCTCTTTTCATCCATAATTGCAAGCAAGCTTCTTCAAAAAGTAAGGGAGTTAAAAGGCAAATACTAGGCATTTCAAAATAGATCCCTTTGGACAGGTAGGTTGAACTGGATTAACACCTGCTTGAGGAAAGCCTATTCAAACAGAAAATCCCTATTTTACAGGTAAAGGAAAAAATCAACCACAAGTGTCATTTACACTGGCCTTCAATAAATAAAAAATTTAAAAAGAAAATGATAATGGAACTTGCAGTTATGACAATCAGGACATCATATCCCCCCCATTTATCTCCAGCCGTTTGAAATCATTGTAAATAAAAAGAAATCAGGCATTGCATAGTGAAAACTAAAGGTAAACTAAAGGTACCAAAATAAGAGTTTGGACATCATGGAATGAAGGTCATAGGTTTTGGTGAAATGCTCTGATTTGAAAGCGGAAGGCAAGGGAAAGAAAATGCTACAATAAGGGACTCAAAAAAGAGAACAGTGTATAACCAGGTGAAATCAGGATCCTTTCATCCCAGGAAACTCTGAAGGCAGCAGCTGAATAGGTACAACAGAATAACAGAAACCTGTCCACAAAATCCGACATGTAAAACACAAGAATTCATTGAGCCAGTGAAGTATCAGCCAATGTCTAACCTAACTTTAATAGTACTACTGCTATATCTAATCTGCTACATCAAACATATATTATTGATATATTATTTATTGTGTCATCTGCCAACACCGCCAAACTTTGTTTACTTCAGCAATTCATTTCTAACAGTTTCTAATAACAATCATAATTTTTAGGTGAAGTTCCTGTTAAGTTTAACGCAGTGGGACTGTGTTCTCTTCCCACAGAGAAAGGCACACCTTTACCTCTTCTAGAAGAAAAACAGAAAGAAACAGGCACAGTAAGCTCTATAACTCTTGTCTATACAGTAACAGTCGCAGACCAATATGTCATCCTCAGAGCAAAATGGTAAAACCAGAGCAGAAAGGTATTTCAAGACATTTCAGTATATTTTTCCTTTTTTAATACTGCATGTTCCTTGTCTACTGTTCTTCACTTACCATAAAGATGATAATGACAAACTTACCATGTGGAAAAAACTGTAAAAATTGACTGAATTACAGAGGAATGAATCTTATTCTGCAATATATCCAGCACATTTTACCAAGTTCATCATTTTGTCTTTTTCCTATTGTAGATAATGCAGAGTGAAGTTTTAGAAGGTTTCTAAATAAGCATTTAATTTTGATGAGACAGACATAAGAAGATTTTAATATGGCATTTTTGCTTTTTAACAAGAGCACATAAAACTCAAGTTTAATTATCATCACATTAAAACTGGCATGGTCTTATGAAAAATGCAGTCTTTGTACATGTAACAAACATTTAACAAAGGATGTAAGATAGTTAAGTTGCATAAATACGCTAAATGTCAGAACTTCCTGTAATTCATTCTACTGAGAGATGACTAACTTCTACAAGCTTCACCTTTAAACTCTGATCAACATCTTACAAGGCATCTACAAAAATAATGCACAATTCTGCAAAGTGTTGAGAACTCGCACTTCCTTTTAATCTCAGCTGAAGCCGTGAGAAAACTCTGTCTGTGTCTCAGCCCCCTCAGGCCTGATATGAGCATAAACACAGAGGACAATTAAAACCCTGACACCTGTAGCAGTTCCAGTGCTCTAAAAAATCAGGCCTTCCTACAGATCAGTAAGAGCTTATCACAAATGTCTGTTGCATTCGTATTTTGCAAGCATTTGTATTAATTCCAAGCCTATGACAATCCTCACTCTTGAATTCAGAGGAATTCGACAGATTGCTTGTTTTTACCGAAGTGACATATAATTCACTCTCTTTTTGAGTTTAACAGCTGTTAAACTCTGCAGTGCCTAATCCCATGAAAATTCTCATTTTAAGGCTTTAAAGGCTTTTACCTTTAAAGTTTCAGAAGTGAAACTGTCCAAAAATATTTTGGAAGATTTATTGTGTGATGAAAAACAACAAGAGTGTACTGCTAACATTAAATACAGTGCTGAAACTAAGACTTTCAGCACTCACGCTTTAAGATAATCAAGTAAAATTAAAGGAAAACCTTGGCCACTGAAGGGTGAAACCCTAAAGTTTTGAACTATTTTCATTTCTCATGCATCTTTTCAAGGTTAAAATAAAGTGATAGATTTGAGCTGTCTGAAGGGGATACAAATTGGTCTGGCTTGGAAGTGTCAGGTACTATCAGGCTTGCAATATGCTGGGGTTCAGAGTTAAAAGGCAGGCAGGCTCTTCTTGAGCTCTACTATGCTCATCATGTCTTTTTTTGCAAAAACAAAGAACAAAACAGGAAAAAATAAGAGTGCAGAATTTCATACTTGCTTAAGCATCACCTGTGACATCATTTGACTACCTAGCAGTAGCTAAACTTAGGTCAATACTATCCCCCCCATTAAGCAGCTGTCATTATCATCAGGATAAATCAATTTCATAGGAAATGTTCCAGTGAAGAAGTCCCCAGTTTACCATGTCAATTAAACAGGGTGTTCTATAATAACATTTTATAGTTATATGGCACTTCCTGGCCCAAAGCACTTTAATTTTCACATAGCATCACTGAACCATAGTGCCCCTTAAAACATAGGGCAGAAGTTAAATTGCATGGCATAGCACATGAAAGCAAAGAGAGGAATCTCTGTGTAATTATATCAGTTAAACCCTCGACTCTTACAAAATATATCATGGCCCCATTTCAACGTTCACACGAAGCACACCAAACTTTGATTTTAAATGTCTGCTATAAAAGTAAACGTAGAGAGTGTTTTCATTAAGGAATGATAAACTGAGCCAAACCTGCCTAATTAGGTTTGAGCCTGCTGCTCCAGGGGGGCCCGGAGGCCTTTATTTTCATTTATTTGGGCATATAAACTCAACTGATGTCAGAGCAGCCTAACACGCTTCAGCTAAAAGGAGAGCCAGGCACTTGGTACTTCCAAGCAGCTGTTTAAATTGCACCTTGCCAGAAGAGCTGGTTTATGCCTGCAGGCTCTAATGGGCATTGCAACGTTCGCGGGACCAGGTGCAGCTAAAGGGGAGAGCTGACTCCAGCCCCGGACCGCATCCAGCGTGTCCAGAGCTCAGTCGCCAGCGTAAGGGGGTAAGACCTTTGCACCACCACACACTTCAACTTGCCATGAGCGTGGCCAGCCCTCGCCGCTTGGCTTCAGCCTTTTCCCAAGCACCATCCACTGGCCAACAGCCTCCTGGACAAAACTGACTGCATGGTGCTCACCTGTTTCTTGAGCTTTGGTATATTAAAAGCAACCAGCTCAGCAACAACAAGAGAGGGGGAAAAGAAAAAAGGAAAAAAACCCTTATGATCCCAATCATACAAAGAATAATTGTCACAAGAAAAAGCTACGGAGTAATGACCAAATGCCATCTGTTCAAGGAAGCAATACTGCAAGGCAGGCCCACAAATCTGTGTGTTGAGGAAAGCACATTTTTACACCCACCCCCCTTTTCTGAATAAAAAAAATAGTATCTTTGCTGCTGTCACCAGAAATTATGTACTTCTTGGTCAGGCTATATCCTACAAAGTGAAAGCAGGAAATCACTTTGCGGACATTTAGTCCATCAATTTTTAGTAGGAAAAAGAGGTCAGCATATGTAGGAAGCATGTATTCCTCAAAAGAAAATAATCCCTTCACACCTTTAGTTATTCAGACAACCAACCTTTATATTTTCAGATCACATAATGTCTAGTCTATAAATGGAACCAATTTTCTTCATTTAATTATATAGCATTTTTATTTAACAAAATGTGCAAATCAAATTGTTATTATTCCAGAAATGAAGAACTCAGAAAGATTAATTAGAAAAGTTTTACTCAGTTTTCACAAGGAGTTTAACTTCAAAAACTGAAAACTCACATTTGGATGCGGGAGCAAAAATAACATCTGTCACATCTGGAAATACAATTACTCTGATTTCTGCTTTGAAACATTACACAAAATTTCACAGACTCATACATACTCACACTCAGTTCAAAACAACTGGAACTGAAAAAGGCAAGCTCACTTTACTATTTTCTAAAATGAATCAGAACATCTGGCAAGAGAAGATGACAAGTCTTCTCCAATGATGGATAAGTATTCTACTCACTGTTACATCCACATCTCCATAAACATCAGGAACTGATGTTGGAAACTCTTAACATCTTCAATCAGATTCACATCCTTGTAGGGCATGGTTTACAATATATCCTTCAGTGTGGAAAAAATAAGATCTCCTAAAGGACCAGTGATTCAGAGGACATTATGTTTTGTTATAGGACAAATAACAAAAAGATTGCCTACAGTTTAGAAGAAGTCCCATTTAAGTTTCCACACTCACATTTCGTAGAGTAAAATTGATTTAATACTATATTGCCAGGTTTAGAAAATGTATTTTTATCTCTTAATTTTGCTATGATTCAAATACATAAAACATTAAAAAAAAAGAACAGAAAAAATTGCAACTGCAGCACAAATAGAAAATATTCTGCAATTCAGCTTTCTGTTACATCTCTTCAATGAAACATCTCCTGTTCTCCTGAGAGAAAGGACAGGGAAAAGAAACCACTTTTTAAACAAACACCACCATAAAACTTTGTCTTTAAAATATAGAGAGTTGCCTGGCAACTATTCAGAGTACTCAGTTGAGAAAGAAGACTCCCACCCTCAAAACAAGCTGATACTAGCACAGTATTGGAGGAAAAAAAAAAAGAAAAGAAAACCCAAGTACCAAACCACCGGCCATATATTCCATCTTTGAATACTGTTAGGAGAGAGAAATCCAGAGAACTTGCAGACAGAAAGTCTGAGGCGACTTTTCTCACAGGCATACCATTCAACAGGAGGAGGAAGGGGAAGGCAAGGAGAGCTGGTGGAGCGTGAAACAACAAGGAAGCCACATAGCAGCAAGACCCTCAATCCCTCTTAATTGTGTACAGCATGGGAAAAGCATTGCTACTGCCAAAAGCAAATTCACACTCAAACTTCTGGACTAATCAGGAACACTTCATGCTATACCCATGACATTAGTCTCAGTGCAGCCAAAATTACAAGCAAAACTTTCTTGTGGTTTCCATAACCTCCTTTCAGCATGTTCCCAGAGATCGACAATGAACAACTTGTTCTTCTACGACCAGAATGCTTTCTTACAGCTTATACAAACATCAATCAGCATTTAATTCCTTTCTGAGTCTACTGGCAGCCTGACTTACAGCAACACCTGAATGAAACAGCCCAAGGAAGACAAAGGTGGTGTTTGTGGGAAACAAAAACATTTGGAGGCTTTGGCAATTATCTTACTACCCATCAAGTATTCCTGTCTTCAGTTTGTTAAATCAACCCATTCCCAGCATTCCCCATACTCCTGGCCAAACTCAAAGGGTGCCTCGGTTCAGCTACAGTGTAGGTGAGGGCCTGCAAATTCACCAGAAGGAGACTGAAATAACTTCTTAGTTTGAAGGGCTCTGATTATTCCAGCACACAAAAGCCCTGGTACAAACATGCATAGCCACATTAGGATCCTCTCTTCTCACAACTACCATGGCTGCTCTCCACAGGAATTCTTCTACAGTAGAGCTCAGATCCTTGGAGGAAGAACCAGCACTAATCCTACCCTAAAGCTGCATACGACACATTGCCAGATGAAACAAAAACGAGCACAAATTGAATGCCTTCGGGAAGATAAAACTTGTTTCTTCCTCTTGCATTTCCTCACAGCTGCAATGAAAAGCGATCAGGAGGAGGAGGTGATGAAGGCAAAAGAAAGGTTAAGCAGGAAGAGTGGCAATAGTGAACCCTGCATGCGGGAGAGTGCAGAGGGTAACGTGTGACTTGCTCTTCAAGAAGAAAGGGGTATATTAACATCTTGCTGTAAAGGCCCACTGATATTACTTTAAAAACAAAACTGACATTATTTTAAAAGCCAGACTTTTGAGTAGTAGAATCAAAGCAACTGCATGACTCAGACAAGGAAGAGAGCCTGTTACTGACCGGTAACTAAGTTAGCTCAATATTGACTGTTTATGTGCCTTTTCAGTATAAACTAAATCAATCACCACTAAAAAAATCCACCTCAGTTACATATATTTCAGGACATGAAAGTCCATATGAATCTTCCCTGGTCAGAACTCTTTCAGTTCCATTTTTGACAGCTTTAACACAATGAACATGTTAGATATGAAGCATATTTGTGATTGCTTTGCAAAGTTAGTTTCACAAAGCAACTCAGTAAGTATGAACAGTTTGGCATTGAAAATTTTGGGTTTGCATCCCCATTTTTCACAGCTCTTTTAAAATCATGGCTGTATTACAGCTTCCATGCCAAATAGCTGGGCAGAAACCTGCATGTTATATGTCACTGGGGTCAAATCAATCCCTTAGACTGAAAAAAATGTGGCATGACCCATTTGGGGAAAAATGCTCATCTAGACCCCCTACTGGTGCTTGCCTGCATGGCCTCTGTATGTACTTTCCCTTCTGCTCCTTCAGGCAAGACTACACTTCCAGCATAATCCTTTGGTGAAATTAAAATTAGTCATGCTGGAAATATTTAATTTGCTTTCTAAGTCATGATTTAAATTCTGTTTTACTGGAAGTAGGGGGGAACAGAGAAAGGGAGGTTTGGAAGAACTAATCCATTCCAGCAGTGAAAGATTGGTATAACGGCTTGATCAGGCTCTTGGAGTTACAAAATATGGAGTGTTTGGGATTCAGAGCAGGCAACTCTCTGCAGCAAAATTAGCTATTCATCTCCATTCTTCTGTATATAAATGAGCAAACAAGTTACAGCCAAACTGTCTGCCCGCATGTTCTGCTTAGTAATTCCGAATGCAGGACTATCCGGTGCACAGACACCCGGAATTAATGTTGAAAAAATCCTGGCAGTCAGTTATTACTACTGATAAATATTAAATTGGATGAGAGAATGTACCATAAAAATTGGGAAACTAAAAATAAATAAAAAAATAGCCGGGTTTTGAGCCAGAAAGACATGTCCTTTAAAAGATAAAAACAGAACTCTTCAACAGGTATAGATATGGAAAAAGAGCTAACAATTGATCAGAAAAAAGTTAAGCAGGTGAGTCTACAGAGCAAAGACATTCATCATATACATCAGAATTCATTAATGAAAATTATATTCAAATTATTGTACCATATCTATGATGCTGGTGGTCGAGCACAAAGCAACATGGGCAGCATTTACTGAATAGGGTAAACAGCTGTCCTCCATTCAAAATCTCTCTTGCACAAAAAGTCTTATCTGGGTTTCTTGTATACTATTAACCTTGTTAACAGTACACTTTCTGCTTGGAATGGACTGAGACAAGGTTTTCTACAGTTCTTTGTTTCTCCTAATTTTGGACTAGCTTCTGAAAGCTCAACTGAGGTACAAGTTTCTGTGCCAAAAAAGTGAAATCATGGACAACTGACCTGACCTCAGAAAAGGAAATGACCTCAATCCCAAATTATGTAGAGCCTTAGAAGAGTACAGAAAAGATTTTCATTTCCTGGAATAACCACAAATGCCACAAACAGCAAACAGAAATCCAAAATGCTGCTCTCGTAATCACCTCTTCCCTACACACCTCCACATATCTCGGTTACATCACGTTCAGATAGACTGTATTGCTGTGGTCCTGCAGGAGGCAACAAACTCATACTGATGAATTCAGAGCACCAACGTTTAAATCTCTCTATCCAGAAAAGGGCTTGGTAGCCAGTTTCCCTCAGGGCTGCCTTACTCAGTTTTGAGGCCTGGACACCACATATAAAACACTGTGTCCTCCAAGCTCAAACAGTGAGTCAGATATGGCTGTTATTTGATGTTCTTGGCTTCAGCAGGAAGCTCTCTGAGTCCTTTCAAATTAGGGGTCAGATCCTGTTCCCCCAGAGCTGGGGCCTCAAGTGATGTGGAAGCTGTGGGGAAGCTAGAGGACCACTTCTGACTTGCATATATCTTATACCAGTGGAAACTGCAAACCTCTGAAATGATTTTCATGTCTGTGTGACTATAGACCATCGAAAAGAGCCCTTAGTTCAGTGAGCCCCACAAGCAAATCTGTGCTATGCCAGTCACAACTGCAGAACACGACTCTGCTGCGTGGGCTCGTCCCCGAGGAAGCATGTGGGAAACCCGACCCAAGAGAGACAGCCAGGGCTTAATGCACTTCTGGAGAGTGCTCAGACCCTTGTGAAGAAACCACTTTACAGCTGCGCTATAAAGAATGACATTGCCTGTAACAAATATATCACCCTCTAACCAAGTTGTAGGTATGCTGGAAGGCACGCTGTTTAAAAACACGGTTTTATGTACCTTTTTATTTAGGCAGGAGTAGTATCTTTTGTTAGAGAACTGCAGCAACTGAAAAAACAAGAAGCTTCTGGGCACAAAAATTAATTTGACTATCAATTTGCCTAATAACACGTTGTTAGTAGAGCAGTTTATATAGCTGCAAAAACAGGCAAACTTTTAACCTGAAGATCTTGTTGCCCAAAAGCGTCCTTGCTTTTTTGCAAACTACCTCTGTAGCCCCAATGAAAGATACTACCTCTACTAACAAGCACTGCCTTCCTTATATTTCTACACCTGCCACAGTTACAGAAACACTACTAGTACAAATTTGTTCACTATTTCTCAGAAAGGGCCCTTCTGACACATTATTTTTAATTTCTTGGATAGTGTATAGGCTTATCCTGCCTTATCTTAGATCAGATTAAATTCAACCATAAATATCTGAACATATCAACTGGAAAGTATTGCCTGGCTGCTCTACTGAGTAAATCAGCTACCGATCATGATAAATCAGACATGAGACATGGATGCAACATATGTGCTTCTACAAATCTTTTTCTTTCTCAGCCTTGGCTGTTGTAAATGGTTTGGTTACATCCATATACACAATGTAGAAAATGCCACAACCTTGTTCATGAGGAACAGAACAATCAAAAGCAGAGACCTAGCTTGGCTCTCCTCTTTAATGCAATCGGTATGAAACCAGAAGGCACTTCAGGTTACTGCTGATGGGAACCAGTAATTTCAGAGTAGAATTTCTGCCAACTTGCACATGCTTATTGAAAGTATAGAATAACTAATCATGAGACTAAATACAGACATAAACATGTGTGCATCCCTTAGAGAAATTTCTAAGGTCTTCTAGGCACCTTTTAAGGAATAATTCATTATACCAAGAAGGTGCCAAGCAAGACACAATGGCACATAAATCAACCTTGAGAACAAACCTATTCACTGTCTCGCTCTCCCATTCAGATGATAAATCTTTCCTTTAAGTATATCTGCCTCTATCAGCGCTGTTGTTCTTACCTGCCAAAACCTGCCACTGACACGTCTTTGCAGGTGGCTACAGTGGCTATGGGCTGCTATGCAATGTGTAACCAACACAAAATCTCAACCAGCTTGGTAATAACATTACACATTGTATATTTTGCAAGATCCAATGACGCCATAGTGCATCTTTTCGTTTTTACACAGAGTGTGTCTAAAGTATCCTTTATCAAGCCTTGATAGGAAAGGACTCCTAATAACCCCCACATCCCTGTTACGTATTTCCAGATAATATGCAAGCAATATTGGCCTGAGAACATTTCTGTCACTATGGCAATACTAATAAATTACTTATGCCAGAGGCTGTTCTCTGGCATTGAGAGCGAGCAGCACAGAACGGCCTGTGCCAGTATTATTACTGCACAGTAATTCTCACAGTAGTTAGACTCTTAACCTCCACAACAGAAGGGGCCACATCCAAAAGCCTTGTGGGGGCAGACCGCAGCTCATGCCAAATCCCAACCCATGGCCAGGAGTTATTTGGGAAAGTGTTAAATGGCATATCCAAAAGCATGCCAAGGACCATTCTAAGAATTCAGCTGTATTGCCCCATTGCGTTCTAGTTACTGGAAACATCGCCTGGTGCTATTTAATTTACAATGGCTTCCAACTCAAATGTGTCTAAAACAATAGGACCTTGTTGGGAAAGACTATAGTGGCCTTAATGCATTTAATTAATGATAACAGCAATAAAAATTTTGATAACAGAAGTAAAAGCTTTGGGGTTTGAAGTCTATCATCATCCCATATATCATTCTACACACAACACTATTAGAGATACCACCTGTAGAAAGACCTGTGTAGTACTCAGCCCTTCAAATACCTTTGACAAGAGTCAACCCATTTCTGATCAAAATGCAACCACAGTCATGGGCTATTAAGTACACCTGCTACATAGGAAGCCTCATACTAAGAGACTGCTGGAGGACAGGGAGGTATACCAGGAAAGTTTCCATGATATACTTGCTTCTTTCTTTTACTCTTTCCCTAAGCATGTGCTGTTAACCACTGTCCAGCATCAGGGATAAGAATATGGGCTAGACAGACTTTTAGCCTGAGCCAGCAAATTGTACTTACACTCTTACACAGATGGCCATTATAAAGAAGTAATTCTTCCTAGACAAAACCAGAAGTTTGCACTGCAGAAATATTTCTCATGCTGAATTTAAAATTGACTAATTTGTAATTCTGATTTCTTTTTCCTATAAGGTTTTACAATATATATGCTAAACATGGTCACAAGCAGATAAAGAACACTACAAACACTTCTATTGAATGCCTTTATGAAACCTATCATGAAAACACTCAGACTTCATGTTTATGTTTATAGGTGTTGGAAAATAGAAGTACTGAGGATCCACACAGAAATCTGACCCATGTTATTTTTTAATACAGCCTTACTGCAAATGATATATCAAGCACTACAGTATCTAATAAGGTTTTTATCTCTAACCTTATATATATATATATATATAAAGTAGCTTGCATTATTCTGTATATGTCAAATAAACACAACTCAAAGTACTTTCATAAAATAAACAGAACAGAATGCATTAAACTACGTAATACAGATTAAATACATGATAATATATAAGCTGCTGCTTATAGGCCAAATAAGGTTTTAGATAAAATAATTTTATAGTTAGCTACCTCAAATAATTGTTCCTTAGGAAAGCTATGTTTTTTGTATACATGAACATAAATCAGACTTAATATATATGACCTCATTTCCCCAATATTATATCTCTGAAGGAAAGCTATGAAGTTAGCAACAAAAAGTAGTATCATCTATAAGCAATTAAGTCATTAGCTATATACATCAACTCAGAATAGGAAAGATTATTATTATTATATATGCTTTTCTCAACAAAGACATGCTCAACAACAAGTCAAGATTTTTCAGATGTCCAGGGATGAGTGCTTTTTTTCTTAGGATAACCACTTACTAGAGCACTTTTAGAAGCTCTGAACCTCCCTCAGAACCTCCCTCCTTAAGGCTTTGCAGCACACATACGAAATGAATGGTTACTTAAAAAAAAAAAAAAAAAAATGTGGAAAATGAAGAAATAATATCAGAGTATTATGTGTGATATACAATAATGTACAAAATACAAAATGCTACATAGTACTCAGAGAAGCACAGCTGTGTCGTAGTGCAAGGTTAAAAGCAGAAACAGGTATGGTAGGACAAGAAACAGTGTTGTCATTTCTCTGTTTTTGAGTGTTGAACTGTATAACCTTAATAAGGCAAAGGCACTTAAAAACTAAACGCCTTGAGACACTGTACAAGGTGAGTACTTTCATTCATTGTGAACCCCAAACAAGACGACTGCCATATTCATTACCCAAATAAGTTAGCTGTGTGATGTGAATTTGTTTTTTGAGTATGCAAAAATGACTTCTGTAAAATCATGTTTGTATGCCTCTGGACACCTTTTTCAAGTGGTCGTTATACAATCAGATGAAAAACAATTTCAATTGGAACAGTCAAAAACACTTCCACTGAGATTGCTTTTCCACATTACAGCTTTCAGTAACAGCCTTTGCGACATTAAGTCTGCTTTAAAAGATGGAAACACAAAACATAAAAATCCTGAATAAACTCATTTGACCAAACAGATATAATCTAGACTGAACTAGACATCATACTGTATCTTTTATAAGGGACACAAAATTCTAGGATATGACCAACTTCACCCTAAGGTAGATATATAAAATAGACCAACAACCTAAGATACCTATTTTGCTCCCCTGCAGGCAACCTAAAATAAATAGCTCAGATGTAGACATTTTACAGCGAGGTGAGATGACCCCCCCGCCCAAGGTCTGCAAAACATCACTTTAGAGACATTACAACCAACCGATCATGCGTGTGCATGTTATAATGAAAAAGGTAAAGAGAAAGGCTAAATACAATTGCCTTAGTGAATCAGTGTTCAGATACATTACTTGTGAAATCTATTCAAAATGCCTCTCAAGTATTTGGGGTCAAACAGACTTATGAAGCATTTATTCAGCAAAAATTGTTCTTTGGATCTAAATTTTCAATAAACCAGTGAATTATAAGCAATTTCACATGAGAAATTAAAAACTGAAGACCTTTTAATATAACTCAGAAGAAGGTTTATTAAAAAACACGTTCTATTGCAAGGTAGTAACTTACACTATAACTTTGCTTTAATCATTTCAGACTGTTCTCTTGCCTTTACTCCAAAAGGTAATTTTTGTTCCACTTCATTGCATGGAAAAATAATTATTCCATCTCCAAAAAGAACTTTCAAAAAAAAAAAATATGCAGAAGACCAAGTGCTTATTCTGTAGTAAACGAGATTTCTCTAGAGGTCAGAATGGATCTTCCTGCGTTTTCATATTCATCACATATGCACAACACTGCTTTTACTTGATTTATCAGCATCCATAAAAAGTGACGCAGGTTATCTCTGCCTCCTATTATTCTCCATAGGAGAGGACAAAAGAGACAATCCTTCAGTTCTCTCACAAAATCAAAGTCCTGGAAAGCCATGAGCCAGCCCTGCTTGTTTGAAGATGAGCATTTGGTCATGGTTCTTAAGCACTGGAGTCCAGGCAGTGGTTGGGGAAAGCGGTGCCCACAGGGACAGTCTCTTCAGTTTCAAGGGGTGCTAGACTCTCTGGTATCTCCTGATCCGAGGAAACTTATCAGGAATTTGCTGTAAGTATCTTTAGCTGCTGCAGGTTTTGGTACAGATTTTGATCTTGGTAAAGTATTGTCCTGGGGTGGGAATCAACAGGAAAGGATCCAAGAATTCAAGCCTATCAAAGGAGAAAGGTGTCTGTGACTCAGACTGGACTCATCCTTCGGGGGCTGCAAAGGACAGCATTTTCCCCAGCTTCCTAAGATCTAGGCACCAAGCAAGCTCCTGTAGTACCTGGGGAAGACACCTACTTAGGATAAGGCTGCATTGTAAATTCTACTAAGTCTGACAAAAAATGCTACCCATAGGCAAGCTGAAGTATGGCCAAGTAACTCCAACTGCATAGTGTATTCCTCTAAAAACCTTTTGATTAAAGGACCCAAACCCTGTCCTTTTGCTGATTTAGCATGGAGCTGCTGAGGTACAGTGCTGGGACAGAGAAAGTTCACACTCAAAACTCAAAGGAAAAACCACAATCTGAAAGTCTTTGTTCTTGGGAATTGGCTGCTCTAAATCCCCCTTTAAAACAAATTTTGTTTTGGATCAGATACACATCCACTTTGCCAGGTAAATGGCTCTCCTCTCTGTCCTGAGGAGAGTCAAAAAGACACATCTCTGCTATGGGGTAGCTAAGTATGCTCTGCATCTCTGCACCTACACACTGTCTGTGTCTTGACTGGACATCTACCATTCTTTCCTCCTCTTCTCCCCCAGTCATAGTGGGATGAGTTTCAAAGTAGTCCAGCTCCAAAACACCTGTAATCTATTTTTTCCTCATACTTTGCCATTTTTATTGTAGCGTCTGCTACTTAACACAAAGATCTCTCCAGGTTTCATAGATCCTTGTGATCTGTGGAGGGAACTTCTGACTAGGCCACAAGCTGACTGAAACGAGAATAGATTGTAGGCCATTTGAAGACTTCTTTGCTGATCCACAATCTGTAACTAGCAAGACACACTTGAAGATCCTGATTTAGGAAAGAGAGTTCAATCAAGGCTTCCCAACTCTCATAAGAGTCTCTCAAGCATGAACATGGTTTGAGACAATCTCTTTTCAATCTCTTCTGATGGTGAGTTCATAAGCATAAAATGCGTAGTCACTGCAACAAGGAAGAATACCATGGCCTGTGGATCAAACATTCATTTGAAAAGTGTCACGCTGGATTCCAGCCTCTGCTTCAGTGAATGTGTCATTCATGTCTATGCAATATGAAATAGTATCACCATGACTAAGATCACCCCAGCACTCAGTATCCTAACATGGGAAACAGGGATTATGGGTTTTTCTCAACAGGTAGATGACAAAACTGGCTGAAGGTACATAGACATGAACCACTGAAAAACAGATGCAGCTTCCTTAGGGAGTTTTGTGAATTTAGCTCTGAATGGGACACTTTGTGCTTAAGAAAGAGAATTTTGGAGAACTTTTTGTTTCAGTGAGGGTCAAAGCAACCAGAAAGAAATGAAACAGTTATGCACATTGTATTTTAGTTGATTCAAACCAGCAACCAAGATGAAAAAACAATTATTCACAGAACATAGCTACAAGTTCTTACAGAGACTGTAAATCGTAACAAAAAATATGAAACTCTGTCATGCAGAAAAGACTGCTACATCTCCAGAAAGTATTTCCATCAGAAGACAGGTCAGGCTAAAATCCGAATCCATCATTAAAGAGAACTATTGATAAAAGTGAAGACATGAGTATTGAGCTGCGAGAAGCCCAAAACGTATACAGCTTTCAGCTAGCAAGCTTAGGTACTGTGGGAAGTCTGGCTGCTGCATTGCAGAGCAAAGCAGAGCCCAGCTTCACATTAGCCTACACTTCGTGCTGCTGTTGCAAGATTTTAACTGCTACCTGAGGTAGCCAAGTTGAAAGCTGGCTGGGATACATCAACCACAGTATTCAAAATGACTAATTCTGTGACTGCAATGTAGGCAGGTCCCTAGACTGCAAGTATGCCAGAGCAGGAACTGTGCCTTCCCCTTGTATTTACAAAATACCTGACACAATACTAGCAGTAACTGCAGCAGCCACCACACTAACAAATGTGCTAGCTTTTGCTGGGAAAAGAAGTTCATTTTATAATTCTGACCTTACCAGTGATTCTTGTTTTAAAAGTGTCCTGCCTGATTTCATAACAGCTAGATCAACAAATGTCAGTTTAACTGACCGGTATTTTAAGCAGAACCCAGTTCACCTCCAGATACCTATTTTCTGACTAAGTCTTTCTCTTCATGAGTAACAACTTATCCTGCAACAAACATACCTAAAAGAAGTGCATCAAGGTTCCCATGAAGAACTCAGCTGGCCTTATTGAGTAACATAGGTGTTTAATTATCTGCAGCTTGGGTTCTCCTAAGGCACTGAAAGGACATCTATTCACATTCATAAACATTTAAGTTTGTTCTGTTGCAGAACTAAACCAGAAAGGCCACATGCAGCCAGCTTACAATTCACAAAACTTCAAAACACACTTTGACTATTATCTCTGATTAGAAAGCAGAAATTAAAACGCCTCAGTGATAACTACAGACAACCACCACAACACTGAACCCTCTTTTACACTTACTCAGACGAAGGATATTTGTAAGCTCAAGTGGCTGACAAAACGATGAAAGAATAGAGAGGACCAGAGGGGGGAAAAAAATCAACTGTTAGTCTAGGAGTCATTAAACACTGCAATAGCACAGCTCATGCGAAAGGCAGTAAAACATAACAAGTGCTTCTGTGTCATCTTTGCTGGTGTAAATCAGTGGAACTCTGCTGACATTAATGAAGGTAAGTTGACTTAAAGCAGAGTATCTGGCTCTTTATTTGTTACAATGATTGATGATCTCTAAATTCACAACAGAATTTATACAATCATAATTAAAGGTCTATAGTAACAGATAATATACAGGTAGTCTATGTAAGAGATTCATATTCTTGGATTCATTTTGTGGCCACATATTGCCAATAGCACTGGTATACATAATTAAAAAATGAATAACATCTCTGTGGAAGGTACCAACACAGCATGAAATGAATACTTTAGAACAAGCTACTAGCAGCCACATTCCAGAACAATGAAATAATATTATTTTACAAGACAGACTTTGATCTAGTTACCACAAACTGCAATATTTAACTCATCTAATGTTACTTCTGAACTCTCAAATGTGTTAATAATGTTGACTATCTGCTTATCACACCTCACTATACGTTTGGGGCATTTAACAAAGTAAACATTAACATTCATGTTACAGAGCAAATGCTCCTATCCATTGGACAAACAAATATGGAGATTTTATAATCGATGAATTTATCATAAAAACGAGACAACATCCAGACCAACATTTAAGGAGAGAAATTTTGCTGAACTGTGGTAAGGACTATTGTGAATCATAACTGGATCATGAGTCATTTCTGCTGTGTTACCAAAAAAAAAAAAAAAAAAAAAAAGTCATTTGTTACTTCCTCTGCCCTCCATCTTTCCACATCGCAGCTCTCTGTCAGATCAGTTCCTCTCCATGTAATTCTCTGCCCCTTCCATTTCGCAATCACTGTGTGGTATTCAGCTAATCTACGTGTTCTCATTCACACTAGCTCCTCCTCAGATTTTACTGCCCATACACTTTCCCAGATTCCCTCAACAGCTCTCAATTCTGATGACTAGTTGTTATTGGAATAACTTCCTTCTAGCCATGTAATTTTTGGACATGCTGTATGGATGCTTTTTTGAGATTACAGTCTCTATGTTCTATTCTGCATGTCAGTTTTTTAAATTTTTAAAAAACTTGCAGGAGAATTCCATAGGAACATCAGAAATGACATCCCTGGCTCAGAGGTGATGTGTGGGCCAACTTTCAAGCATATGTTTCAAAGACTGGGAGCACTTTGTAAAGAATATTGGTGAAACAACTTATCTTTCTCCAGGAAATGGCTGATGTTTTCCAAAATACCAATTAGGTCTTGGGAAAGCAAGGAAAATGAAAAATTTCTGCTCAAACAGTGAAAGTACGGTAAAGTTACAGATAACTAAAAAGGCTCTGTAGGTGAGAGACATTCAGTAGCCCATGTAAAGGGAATGGGACCAAGCAAAGCCTGGTAAATTCATGCCAGCTTTTCTAAGATTCTCCAACATCCATTAGCAGCATACAGTTTCAAAAAAGTTTGGTTTAGATAGCAATCCACACTTGCTGAAGATAAGAGAAAGCACGTCTAATAAAAATACTACAGTTCCTGAAGTACCATTAGAAAGGATTCAAATACAATAGTGATAATGTAAAATCAAAATCTAAACATCATTAAAAAAAGAAGCCCAAAACTTTCTTCTAACTTATTACATATTTTGCCACTATTTTCTTTAGAGGTTGATGGGCTGATACTTCTGGGTATTCATAGAATTCAGAATTGCCACTTCCTACAACTACACAATAAGTTTAGTTTTATATTTCATAACTTAGTTTTCATATTCCATAACATTTTTAAAAAATAAAACAGTTTTTTTTAACTTGTAATAAAAAAATAGAAAAAAATACTCTAACTGTTCTGGTTGGCAAACAGATAACTAGTCCTGGCCTGAAGATTAGGTAATTGAAGAGATCATAAAGAGCTACTGGACATACCATGAGAAATTGCTGGATATAACAATTAATAGGGTAAGGTGTGACAAAAGTTAGATAGCAACACGAGGAATGGTCAGATTTTACAGGCAGTTAAGGAGGAGTGACGTGAAAGATGACCAAATTCCACAAATAATTGGAGGGGAGCACTGAGGACCTTCTGAGAGCAGAACTTACAAGGCCAAAAGTGCTTAAGTAACTGTACCAGCAATACCATACAAGGCTGAAGTTAGCTAGATAAATACCAGTATCAGAAATACCAATTTCGGTACATACATCACAATTGCGAGAAAGTAATTAGGGATAGATTGCTTAACTGGGAAGAAATAAGGTTGGAGAAAGGGAGGAAAGAAGGTGGATAGAGGGAGAACAAGTGTTGAAAAACAGAAGAGGGGATAAAAGGGACCAGCTGCATGTAGGCAAGCTGCAGGTCAGCGTGTTTGCCTGGCCAAACCATGCCCTGGTTCACCAGATCCGTCCTACCTTCTGAGCACACTCCAGCCCTAATTATCTTCTGCACAAGTGTGCTTCTATCCTATGCATAAGTGTGTGTGTGTGTGTGTGTGTGTGTGTGTGTGTGTGTGTGTGTGTGTGTACACGTATACATGCACAGGTGAGATACTAGCAACCTTCGAGCCAGTGAGTAGGAAAAGATGCCTGTATGCCAGCTACCACCAAGACCACAGGTCTGGGAACCAGAAATCAGGGAGACTGGGGCTCAGAGACAGCTACTGGGGAGACCACAGGTCTGGGCCAGCTGCTGGTGAGGCCCATTTGTGTGCATGCCCAGGGGGTGCGTATGCGATTTGCCAGCAAGCTTCGAGCCCGATTTGCCGGTGCGTAAGAACAGGATCAGGCCATTTGTATTGTTCATTCTTATGTGAGAGCTGGTTGTGTTCATGTGATGCCTGCAAAGGTGCTGTCGGGCTGTATGTGCTGCTCTGGCAGCTGACTGTGTCCATACAGGGTGTTCGTTTGTGCACACATGCGCGTGCATGGGGAATACGTGCTCAGCCTCTCTGCGGGCTGGATCTGGGGATGGGCAACTGGAGCTGCCTGACACTCTCAGACCAGGGTGGGAGGAATTCCCCGACCCATGAGGTTTGCCAATTTGGCTTCCCTTAACAGCATCTTCTATATTTGACTAGTATTATTTCGGGTGCAGTAATTCAATTGAAGAAGTAAAATATAAAATATATGGGATAAGAAGGGAAAAGTATGAAAAGTCATAACGAGAATTAGTACTGTTTATGTTAAGATAAGGAGATAAATAAGGGAAGAGATTGGCTCAGTTAGAAAAGAGTGAAATATACACCAAAACATGATCGTCGCTTGTGGTCTGTTGCTTTGACCCAAAACATCACTTCTTTGATACTACTTTGCACCAAAGCCAACAGCTACTCTCTGTACTTCCTTGAAAAGCATGCTAAGTCAACCTCTTGCTTGGGTAGGCACTGTAGGGCCTGAGTCACAACATCTCAAACTGTTGATGGGCCTGCTCTAAGGAAATAATTGTCTATAAGCATCAAGAAAAGTATTTTACTGTTATTGAACACTGAAGGTAAAAGTCAATCTTCCAAAAAAAAAAAAAAAAAAAGAAAAGAAAAAAGAAAAGAAAAAGAAAAAAAAAGTCCAACGATAACTTGTAGCTTTAGCTGAAAAAAGAACTTTATTATCACACAAGATGCCTGAACTACAAAGGCTTTGGCAACTTGCACCATTTACATGCCAAATGAATTCAAAATGGTTTTTTTGAGTCTCTGAAGAACTGCCAAACTAGCACATTTCCAAAGCACTAGCATTTATATTATTGGCACTAAAAGTTTACTCATTCAAAAATGCCACAGCCCTTACATCATTTAGTATATTTACCATAGTTATGAAGAAGTTCACAACAGCAACCAGATTCCCTAAATAGCAGTTCAAAAACAGTATCAGATACTAGCAATTACGTTTTTGTATAGGTAGGCAGAAGAGGAAAGCCAACATATCCTGATGAAATTAATAACTCATCCCTGCTCTTATTTGGACAACAGCACAAAACTCAAAGATGCCAGCAAGAAATACTGCTGATGCATTGAACTTGTCCTTATATTTGCAGCACACTTTAGTTTTCACTTTAGCAAGGTTGAAGATAAGGCATGTTTTCCAGAAAAACCTTTTGTTGATATTAATAAATACTTAAGGAAAAATATTTCCTCATCTATCTTTCAATGAAAGCATTTTTTAAAGTTATAATTCATCATTCTGTGACAGCACTTAGAAAACAGTATTTATACTGTATCTAAAAGCCCAGCCAAATCATATCACCATCCTAAATATCATTCTATTTAAGTACTTTTATTACACATATGCTTACTAGAACCACTGATCTTTATTCCACTTTTTATGTGGTAATGGTAATCTAAATTGCCTTGAGTAATCTGTGTATCAGAGATGATTAAATGTGTTTCATTAATATCTGCAAAAAGTTCCAAGGGCATGCTGTGGATTAAAGCCCAGTTTGCAAACATGATGCTCAGATTTCATGATCTACATACTAAAGAAAGTAACAAGTAGTGTGTCACTTAATTCATAGGAAAATAGGAATGGATGGGATCTCTTTTGCTGTCAGCTTCAATCCTTCACTATTTTACACTGTATCATATCAGCTGTGTCATCAGCTTTAAATATTATCAAGGATCACCATAAACCTATTTTGGATTATTCAACCCAGTACATTGATTGAAAGGTTGGGAATGACTTCCATTGCTCTAACATTTAATGGTCTTCTCATTTACAGCCTAAATGTATAGTCCCCCTAGTTCTTTGGCACAAATCGTTCTTTGGTTTAAACAATTCTCTTTTCTTGCTGGTGTTTATTCCCTCCTTTTAATTTTGCTATATTAGACAAATCTGTTATCTAGTCTGTTGTCATGCAATGGGCTTTCCTTTCCCCTAATCATCTCAACAGCATTTTCTGCATCTGTTACACTTTGAATTCCCCCTTCTGAAACATGCCTGGCCACTAATATTATCAGCACCCTAGATAATAGGACCCCAGGCTTTGCACTACTCCAGCAACACTTCCCTATTTCTAAAATGGCATTTGCCATTGACATGCCCTGATGATGCCTCTCAGTTATTTAGCCAATAAATCAAGCTTCTTCTCCTCAGTTATCTTAAACACATGCTTCTAGATGTGTTTAACTAGTGAACTAGTGAAGATTTTGTTATTAATCCTCAAACACACCTGTACACATTTTACCGTATTCATATACATTCTCTACACAGAGGTCCCCATTCCTCCCTCGCTTCTTTTCATTTATAAAGAAGCACTTGCAATGTATTTTAACATTCTCCTGTAAGAAGAAACTCAGACTGAATATGTGCAAATCCAGCTTCAGCCCTCTAGTTTCTTTTCTAGTGTCTTTTCAAGATGCCTTCTGTGTCTGTCAGTCCTTTTAAACTTTCCTTGCAGATTATTTACTTTTCTGCTATGTCCTTATTGATGTGTTTATTCAGCTAATTACATCTCTCCTCCAACTTCCAGGAGTATGAAAAACACTGTAAGATTTGGGACCATATAAAACAAACACAGAACACAAAAACATATTTTTTAAAATTATTTTTTTTAAAATCATGATCTACGTTTTACAATTCTTTTCTTATTGTCAATACAAAATCATCATACAAGTAGAGGATTTATATGTATATGTTTACAATCATACACAACACTGCCATCATGCTCAAGCTTGAATCTGATACTTTCAAAAATAAACAAAGGAATTAAACATTTTCTTTCTCTGTCTCTCTCTCCTCTCCCTCTCAGGTTCTTCACTGAGAATTCACATTAGTCTCATACAGATCCACCTTTAGTTCTTCAGTAAAAACAATTTTCAGAGTTACTGAAAGCAGTAGCCTGCCTATAATGCAGCATAAGACAATCTATACCTGCAGTCTTGCATATATATTCCAAAATAATTTTGAAATAGTAAAGTCAAATGCCAGCCGCAGTAGCCATAGTAGAAAAGAGATCAGCTTGAGTTGCAAAATATGCTTGAGAAGCCAAATTAATCTTAAGATAGTCCACGCTGAGCTTTAGGATAGCCTAAGAATGGCAGGCAGTCCAAGTAACTTAAAAGCGCATGAGGGAATGTCTATATTATGCTGGGTCTTCAGTGCAGACATATAGTAGATTTCTCTTCCATATACCAGAAGTGCCTATATGCTGACATTTATGTAAAAACAAGCCAAAGACTCTAGAGAAAGATCATTTTTCTATCATTAATATTTACACGAAAACATCACTTTTACTTTCCAACATTAACTTGGCACAACACTTAGCCTGGCAACATGTGGCCTGATTAGTTTTTTCATTTGTCACTGAATGTGAGTTAAAAAAAAAAAATCTGCATGCAGTTCTTAAGTTTTGACACAGATTTAGGGGAAGAGAAAGACAGTCTGTCTATCCTTGAAACAATCTATTTAACCTTACCATATTTCAGCATTTCAATCAAAAAGAGACCAGTGACACTTTCTTTCTACCATTTGCTGATTAAAACACAACCATCAAGCACAACAGGACTCCAATTATGTGGCAGACTCTATGAGCCCCAGTATTACAAAACACACACACACAACAAACCAAAAAAAATGATCTACCAGGCAAATGTGTCTGGGGGTTCAACTAGTCAATTCTCTATATTGGAAAAGAAAACCAAACCAGTTTCAGCAACAGTAAGCTAACTACTATCTAGCTAGTTTGTTCTAGGCTGCCAATTCTTCAGCATAGGGACACGAGGCATCCTTTCTCTTCAAGGATGTCAGGGAAATGCCATCTGACTCTAAGTATAGACTGTGGAAGGGTTTGCCTTTCATACAAGAAGATTACAGACAAGAAACAAGCCAACCAACCAAGCTTCCTGCTCTGAGAGACTCTACAGAAAATCCTGTCCTGTTCCTCCTCCCAGCTGGGCACCAGCTTTTCTGAGCACCATCCACACACAGGGCTGAATTGCCTATGCAAGACACGGGACAAGCAGCTGTGCAGCTTTTACACATTATGCTCAGGTGAGAGGGTTCCTCCTTCAGGAACTGTATTCTTGAAGGCTCATGCCATGAAAGCAGCTGGTCCTCTGATCTGCCCATTAGCTCACACTTGCTTTAATTAATTCTAGCCTGGAAACGAGCAGAACTGGTTTGAACAGAGTTCCAAGATGCTGCTGTTTTGATCTCTCCGACCAGGCGTCAGTTGGTACCCTTTTGCAATTTCTGGCCACCAACGGTATGACACTGTGGGCAACCAACTCCTTAGTTCTTTCTTTTCTCTCTTAGTTTTTAAGACCTACTCAAAATCCTACCACACGTCTGAAGGCTTGGAAATCCCCATTTATGTATACCTATATTTTAACTAAAAAGATTCCTAAATGGAAAGTGGTGATTTTTCAGTGCACAAAAGCTATGTTAAGCTTTTGTACGATTTCGTTTTCAAAGGTAGACCATTAGCTCATCTATTCCCAGTACACTGTTAAAATAGTGGAACACACATTTTAATAGGATGCTGGCAATAAGAATCAAACAACAAAATCCTTAAATATCATTACTGTGAGCTGCCAGAATCAGCCCCTCATGGCCCAAAACAAAATGTCTTTTATCAGGATGGCTTTTCTCCAAGTCTCTGCTGTCCAGCTCAAGATACTAACTGGATTAAAGAAGAACAATAAAAAGAGCTGCAAAAAGAAACTCTGAAACAAAAGGGATTTAAAATAGAAAGAAAATCAGGAAGTATCTCTTTAGACTCCAGAAAAAATTATGTTTTTCCATCTGACTAAGCCCAGGGACAACTCAACTTAATGCAGAACTCCTAAGAAATGGTCTCCTGTATAACATGAGCTGTTTCTTAAGAGACTTCCCCATGTATCTCTGCCCTACTGATTTTATCTTATATTTCATTAATATTTTATTACTGCTTCCTTCTATATTTGCTGGATACTTACCAGAAGCTAACTTTTACAGGGCCTCTGCATTTGTGTATGAAGACAGAATGCAACTTTAAACAGATATAATCCACATTAATTCCTACCAAACATATTCAATACTAATCTCTCCCTTTAGAAACTCACCTGATGCAATGATGTTGGATATAAATACGCTATTTATCATGAATCTTTAACTTAACTATTAATCATGAATCTCTCTTCAAAATAAGATGAGTAAAAGAAATTGCATCTCAACATCCAAGGAAAGATATCTTAACTTAAAGGCAACACATTTGGACCATCAGACAACTACTAAAACTGAAGAAAGTCTTTTCATAAAAGCACAGTTAAAACAACTGTTTGTTTACACACAAAGACCTAAACTTAAGCAATCCAGCTCAAGGTGAGCAGGCAGTAGGAAGAAGAAAGTTCTGTGACATTAACGATACATACCACATGCAGCTTTTACATTAATCAGGAAGCTGAATTATGCTTGAAATGAGTAGGGAGCCGAACTCTTCAAAGAGCATATACACTCCCGTGATCAAAACAGGACATTGCAAATGTATTCTAGCACGTTTGGCAAGTTCTGATTCCCACAGAAAAGATACAGTTGTGAGCCCATCTCCCCCTAGGTCTCCTAACACAGCTTCCAAACAGCAGGTCTGCTATCCAAGGATGGACGACCCATCCCAACAAGAAGAATAAGAACAGTGTGATCTCAGGACTAACCTCAGGCAAGTATGTACTGATTAGAAGCACATAGCTTGTTCTCAACAATATCTGGTGAGATGGAAACACTGACCCAATGCTCATAAAGGAGAGGCATTACAGAGGCTACATCTGCCTAATACATGACAAACAGCTGCAGATCATTCGCACATTAAGGGCAGTTCAATCGTGCTTCTTACAGGTTGATGGGAAAGAGTGACAGAGGAAGTCCTCATGAAGCAAAAAAGAATGCTTTGAAGATTGCTTCAAAAGTGGCATTGCTTAAGACCATTGGCAGGCATTTCTTGGACAGACAGCCCACAATTATAACATTGCCCATCACACTGAACACTTGCTGATAAACCAAAGGTAGTGATTAATACCCCCAGTTAAGACAGGGTACCTCAGCTTTATGCAGCATTAAGAGACCCTTCCAAAATGACTGGAATAGTTCTTCTATAACCTAATCTAAATCTAAACTGGGGGGGGGGGGGGGGGGGGAGGAACCCAAAACCCACACACAGAAAGCTGAAAACTCCAAATACCAGTAGATTTGCCCATACAATCTTTTCCATAAACACACATAAGAGGCTAGGAATAGGCTGGGGACAAGCAGAAATACATTAGAATAGACTGATCAATGCGTCTTCACTGAGTATCAGTGTGTCTATTTGCACTGTAACTTTACATGCGTATTACTCATTGTAATTGTTACCTCATAGCAGAGTTGCAAATAACCATCTCTCCTCATTACACGTAAAGTCATTAGAAAGTTCATTTAAAAATTATGAGAAAAATGGCTCTATTTTTCTGTTGAATTTCTTAAATTATGGCAAAGTTTGTTCTTGCTATTTGTACCATAAATAATATGCATCTTCAAGTTTTAATTATGGAAATCAAAATAAATCCCATGAGCAAACACTTACGCATATCTGTCTGCTGAGTTCCTATTTGTAATTCCAGCTAATTACTTCCCCTGTCAGGAAAATATTCTCTGAAGTACCAAGATGCCACAAAAGTGCTTCAATCTCTTTCATTTTATGTCTCCCAATGTTTGATATAGAAAATGTAAATTTATTTGACTATTGCTGAAGGAGTAAGAAACTTGAAATAATCTCTGCACTGTCAGCAGGTCTTTACCTTGTGTGCTTAATCCCTGTTGCTATGCTTATATTTAATTGAACAGCCACACAGTTTGATTGGTTTATTTTAAATTGAAGTTTTTCTGTAAAACTGCACAGGATACTAGTGAACTCTAGATAAATGACTTTAAATAGATTGCAGTGAGTCATAATGTTGTCAGTGACTAGATTAATTTGAGTTCAGCTAAACTATTTCTTCCTCTTAATGTTATACATACATGACATCATACTACGAGGATTATTAGCATTGTATTTAGGAATTCAGCACTTCAAGTATAATAAGCAATGTTTTGCTGTAGGAAGGGAAATTAAAACCTAAATAAGAATTAAAATTCAGTAAGCTTTTGTTGGCCATATCAACTTGTCTTATTAAAACAAAGTACCTTGCTGTTCTACAATAACAATCCAGATAAGCACCTTTTACAGTAGGCTCACTCTATTAGAAAATTTTCTCTTTATAAAACTGTAAATATATTAAAATGACAGAAATGAAACCAAAGGAAATATACAATTTATTCAGTGTCAGCATTTATGTATCCCAGCATGCAGTTCCTTAGAAGTATATTAATGACTGTTGGAAAGACATCATCAATATGATATTTCCTGGCATGTCACACTGTATTAGATAACTTGCTTTAAATTCTACACATGCACTATGAAGAACTGGTCTACTTCAACTGTACCATTTAAACAGCACCAATATACTCTGATAATTCTTACTCCTTTTTCACTCTATAACCCAACACCAGCACATTTTCTTCAAAGTTTGTAATGCCTTAACCGAAGGCCTGGAGGGAAATATCACCTAGCTTTTGCTGTAACTGGTTCCAGTTCCACCACTAAGAGTGCTGGACAGCTTCATCTTATTTATCTTTTTCAAGCTTCTGGCCACTAAGGCCAAAACACACAGACTGCAGTATCATACTACCTTTATAGTGTTTTAAATTACCAGTTTGTTATCACAATGCCAAGGTGACCCTTACAACACACTTTTGAGGTCTGACAATGATGCAAGTTCTGAGAAGTTTTGAAATTTCTGCCTTAACTGGAAATGAAAGGATGATTTAGTTTACCTACGGGCTCTAAAATTGGAAAAGGCCCTCTTATTTTTACAGACTGACAACAAATTTGGTTCTTTTTTGTTTACAGAGTTTCCATGTTTGCCTCACTGGAGATATTAGCACATGACCTCAGATTAAACTTAATAGTTTCTTAAAAAGTACTCCCTCTCTTCCAACCACCTGCATGGCTTTGCAGAACCAGAACTTGATGCTTTTAATCTAGATTCTGTAGGGACTGTACTCTGTTTATAAAAGAGGCATTTGAAATGCAGACTCCAACTGGGGCTGGTATCATTCTTATACAAACTGTTTACATTAATTAATTTCTTCTACGCTCCCAGAAAGGGCAGGCTGCAATATCAACATAATACTCCTACAGATGCACACACGTCACGATGCCCAGATGAGGTTACGCCATATGAAAGCTGTAGCCTGAAGCATGGCAACTCAAAGAGTAACCACAATTTCATCTTCTCACCTCCATACACTGTGACCCTGGGTTAGGATACCCTGAAATTTCTTCTATCCAGGTTCTATTCCAGAAGTTTTATTCCACTTCCTAATCCACCTTCAAACACATAGGAGTAACACTTTTTCAGGATGAAAGACTCCTCTGAATTTCATGGTGTCCCCATCCAGTCTGTGTTTGGAGAAACCGCTGGGGATTAGATCACAAACACTTACTGAGTGTTTGAGTGAGAGGCCTGAAGTGAATCGATGGTTCCCCATACTTCACTTTGGTACAAATACATCAAGGCAACCCACATTATCAGTTAAGGCCTTCCTGAACAAAAGCTTTTCCTCTTCTGAATAGTGATACCTTCATCCATACCTTTTCATGCAACTCTTCTCATCTTTTCAGCATGAGCTATCCTCTTGGTTGTCACATTCAGCAAGTGATCTTTCTGCATGCATGCACAGACGATTTGGAGAGGGCAAGTCAGCACATATGAAATGCGCCGTGCTGCTGTGGCTAGTTCCCAAGTTAGTGCACATAAACTGGCTTAGGTACAGCTACCTTACACTCCAGTGAAGTCTCCACCTTTCCTTGTTCTAGTCAAAATGAAAGAACTCCATGAACCAACATCTCCTTGCGATTATTCCCTCCATTATAAAAATGATTTATCCCAGTCAATATTAACATCATTCGGTCATATGCATGATTAAAGCAACATTTTTTGCGAGTGAAGGACAACTGTTAAATTACCTTCTCTGATTTAACAATACTTTTTCAGCACCTAGGGGCACTATTCAGCCCCTAGGCAGACCACTGACACAAACAGGTTGCTATATATTTTTCCTTCTTCTCCTTCCTAATTACTCAGATCTCCTTTAAGCACTCATTTGCAGTTGTGCATCCCTGTTGCTGATTTTGTTGTCTATCCCCACTCCTCCTCCCACCAAACAAGTCTGTCCTTGAGCAGGTCAAACCCATAGCAACAGAAAGCAAATTTGTATGCAGTCTGAAAGAAACATAGTAGCACTCTTTCTCTAATTCCATACTATTCATGTGAACAGTCTGAGCGAGGAGGGTTAAAAAAAAAAAAAAGAAAAAAGAAAAAAAAAGAAAAAAAAAAAAGGAGAGAGAAAGAGAAAACCCAAAATCACCATACCAATCAGACCTGTTGTCCGTCTGGTCCGGTATCCTGTCTCTGACAGTAGTCAGTACCCGCTTCAGAGGTGGGTGCAAGAAACCTTGTAATTATAGAATAACCTGATTAATACAGGAAGTTTCGTCCTAGCCCTAGGCACTCAGCAGCTGACTCACTCGCTTGTCTGAAACATAAGAATTTATATCTGCTCTAATTTCTTTTAATTCTATGTAATTTAATGGTGGAAGACTCATTACAAATGTACATTTCTCATCCTGTTTTGAACCCTACATTTTAGGCTCTACTGTAACCTGTGGCTGAGAGTTATATTTGCTAATTATATAGGTTGTACTATTTTTATCATTGTTAAACTGACTGCCATTCAATTTCATTGGATGTCCTTTTTAAGGATGTGCAATAATTGGGCCAGAGAGCATGATTCCACTGGCTGTTTACTCAGATACTCACTTGGGAGAGGAGATGCCCAAAGAAGCAAATTGCAGAGAGCCTTTAAGGCACTACCCTGCAATACAAGCCCCCTTCTTCATTCATATCCCTACTCTGAATCAGAAAGATCTGAGCCCTCTTTTTCAACATCCTACAGAAGTGCTGTCACTCCTGGCTGAAGGAGGATGAAACAGCAGCAGTGGTGCTGTTCATATTTTTGTGAATGCCATATAAAACCTCCAGTGAGCCTAATCCACCTTTTGTCTATACTTAGAGATGAAGGAATGTAATGCATTCATTGAAGTGCTGTGTAACATCATATCTACAGGGTAAAAGGTGGCTCCTGTGGCTTCCAACTTTCATTACAGTCTTATGTACTTTAAGGTACAAACAGCAGCAGCTTTTTCAGGATCCTGGAGGATGAACAACACTGTAATTATAGTCAAGGCTTTCACTATACTTTATATCCTTTATATCCTTTGACTGTTTTCAGAACCTTCCAACAAAGCAAACTCCAGGGAAATACTCTGAGAAAGGACTAAGCTAACAATAGACGTATACGTCCTGTAGAACATACGGGCAAGGTGGCTGGGATCAGGTTAGAGATACCAATAGAGATTTGGAGAATCTCTGATCCTCTTATGTGCTTATTTATTTTGAAATAAACTGATTAGCATGCTGTGAGCCTCATTTTTGCATCTGGTATGCATTAGTGGCCCTTAATAAGCAGGATGCTTGATTGATATGTCATTAATATCATCAATGATTATGTTCTGTCCTTCCACACTGCTAGCTAGCTTTGAGAGCTGTAAGTATATGACAGTGGGAGGAGCGGAAGGCCAGACAGGATTCTGCCACATACAGAGGAACCTCACCTTTCAGAAAACATTAATGAGTCTCCTCTTCTACGTGGAGCAACCAGTCAAAGAATAAGATGAAGACTACTAAAAGAAAATTTAGGATAAGTATTTGAGTATAGGAGAGTATTCCCTTATGGCTTTGCTGTTTTATAAAGAAATATGGTACACTGAGGTATTAGGATGCTGCACTAGAGACTAATGAGCACAAAGATGTTCCCTCTGTTTTATGTACGGGACAAAAGCTGGCATTCAAGAGTTCCATAATTTGGAATTAGCATAGTTACTGAGCCAGGCCAGACCAACCAAAAGATAATGATTTGACATGCCAAAACTCACAGAGCTGATAATGTTATGTGCAAGACAGCATAACTTAGAGAAAAAAGAATTAAGTTTGCCATATACATCTAGAAGAAGTCAGGAAGAACTCAGTGTTAATAAACACAAAATAACAGCTAGAAAACAGCAACAGGCACCCAATATCAAAATATGCTGCAACGTGTTTCAACTAGTGTAGTAACAAGGTCATAACAACATGGTAAGATTTGGAAAGACTTTGGACCAGCAGGTCTCTATGAGCTCCACTGTGTGTTCCAGGGACAGACCTGGGATTTCAAGCCAAACAGTAAAGCTGTAGACTTTGACCTCTGGATGAGCTTCCTTTTATTTCATGCCTGGGGTCCCAGCAATTTGCTCAGTTTGTTCCAGACTGAAGCACAGAAGTAAACTAATATGCATCAAGTACAGATGGTCAGGGTCCTTGGAGTGAAATCAGGAGCAAATCAAACCGATAGCACAGACACACTCTGTCATCCCATCCAAGGCAACAGGAAGAGTTAAAAGTAAATATGATCAACAGTATGTCCTGTAAACAAAAATATGGCAATGACTTAAAGACCCCTCTGAAAATTTATTTTAAGAGTAAAATAATTAACTACACCTTACTGGAACCACTGCTGTTTTGAGTCCACATAGGAAGGGCTACACTTTGTTTCAGTTAACCTGATTTCACAGACACTGACTTTTATTTGAATGATAGAAACCAGAGCCACAAAAATGCCTAAATTCTAATACCTTAAGAATTAAATAGGAATAGGAATCACAAAAGGATAGGTCTTCCACAGCAGCAAATGTTACTTCAACATGCACCTTAGGGTAGAGCTGTAGAGCAGCTTAAAGCCAACATATGTCTCATGCAACCCTGCTCACATACTCCTGATCCTTCCCTTGTATAGCACTGATGCTCATCATTTGGCATTAGTCCTGCTGTGAGTAAGAGCTTGGACCAGCTGACTTCCAGGGGTCTCTTCAACCCTAATTTATTCTGCAACTCTATCTGACCATGCAGAGAACTGGTTAAGGGAGCTAAACTGTCAGAAAATTCATTCCTTTTCTTGTGGGACTGATTTTTTATTAGCTTTTGCCAGTTTATTTCCCTCCATTAACTCCCTCCCAGGTCTGATGAGCATCAAGGCTGATACAAGGGAAAGGGCAAAAAGGTACATGTCGGAAATAGATCGTGGCAGTGGCAACTTAGACCAGCTTCAATTGCCATCAAGCTAAACCGTCTGTGGACAAAATCAGCCAAAATCTTCCTGCTTTGCTTTGTCTCCCTGAAACCCTACAGTCACATCAAATAGACTTTTAATAACTTTCAGGTTAGTATTCAAATTAGTGCTATAGAAATTTCACCTAATCACGTACTATACAGTGTACATAATAAATGTGAAGAAAACAGGCCTTTAAAGCAGTTAAATATACATTGCCAATTATTTTGTATTGAAGGTCTGGCTTAATACCGCTTGTGCTGTACAGAAATATGCTGAAAGAACACTAGATGATTGCCATCCTCCCATACCGAAATGTATTACTTATCTCATTAAGGCTATTTCAAGTAAAAGTGGCAAGCTAAAAGGGAATGGGTGAAGTTCTGAAACTTTAATTTACCATGGCATAAACTTAAGAAAAGCATTTCAGAGGTTTGCAAAATGACCCCAGTTGTGTCATCTGTACAGAGGAGATAATGAATTGATAGTGACATCTCAAAACATTTTGATAAAAGGTTCTTCTCACAGTTCTACAAAAGTGCTGTCTGGCAATGGAAGCTACCACTGATTAGCTCAGGCCATAGGGGCTTTGATAGATTTGAAAGAAACCAAATTTGCTTCAGTAGAAAGAATAAACATCTCTTCACATTCATGCCTTAAAGCACTTGCACCGACACTATATAATTATTTTTCATTTCACATAAAGATTCTCTTGGTTTCTCTATTCATTCCACAATTTCAAAATTACAATATGTCTGCTTGCAGTTGAGTGGATATTCACAAAGGACACTAAATAAATTATTTAAGTAAAAAACAGTTAATGTTGCTATGAATTATCTTATTTGCTTGTACAGAACTCGTGCACATTTCATCATGGTAATACCTGGTTTATACATCTTTAACCAAAAGCAAATGAAGGATTTGAATTGCTGTCTCTCCTTCAGTGTGATGCAATTTGTTAATTTGTATGGTTATAAAAAGTCTCTGAGACAATACGACAAGCTATCTTGCTGATCTCTCTTCTTCCTCTATAGACATAACTGTCAACAATCATCTCATTATTTCATTCCTAAAAGCCAGAAGTGAAAAATGAAGGAAAAAAAATTAGGTATTGGTTTCATTTATGAGTGAAATTAGTGCTAGCAAAAGAAGCCATTTGAAAGCTAAGGAGAACTTTTCCTTGGACAAATAATAGGCACTATAGGGACAACTACTATATGCGTCCAAAGAGGAATTGCTGATAAAATCACTAGACATATTCAATCTTTGACCTTTCTGCTAACATGAAAATCTACATCTCAAGACTACCCAGACACAGGCTATAAGCTACCAGGGACCTCATTCACTAGTAACTGTGGTTAGATTAGAGCTGGTGATTCACTACAGCAGTGCACGGTTCCAAGTGGTTTCATGGTTTCATTCCATTTTCAAAGTTACTGGTTTCTAATGCATCCAGGTGGATTATCATTTTGTGTAATATGCATTACTATTCTGGAGACATGACTGACGTACGTTTTTATAGCCAATGTTGTGCCCTTTAAAACATTTGGTACAAAAAGATGTACTGTAAGTATTCTCATGCCATGTGTATGTATGTAGCACTGTTCAGCTTGCATCCAAGAAGGCTCAGAGATATCAATGTGTAAGAAAGTCAGGCAGAAAATATCAAAGGATTATGTAAGACAGCTTCCTCAGAGTCCTCATTCTTTCCACTCCTTAGAGCAATCTATTATTTTTCCACATGCTATGATAGCATTATAGTTTGGATATCCTCAGCCTTACTAACAAAACTTTACACCAACTTTCAATATAGGCAACTGCAACATACCAGGATGAATAATATAAGTGGGTACAAATTTGATGCCAAAAGCTCAGGTAAAACCAAGAGACCCTGAAAGCCTGATAAATTCTTGGCTCGGTATTAGCTACACTTGGAGCTTCTAGTCACTGCTAAAAGTGAGACTGAGTTGCAAATATATATGCTACAGTACAGAAGCTGAGATTTTACATCTTTGGCTTCTTCCTCTGACACAAAGAAAAGGGAAAGGACATCTCCCTTTGCAAAGGGACTCTTCACTGCAAAGTTAGCACAGAAATTATTTCTAGATCCCTGGCCTTCATAACCCAGTGAGGCTCTTTTCCTAGCTACCAAGATATCCATCCCATGATCCATCCGCTACCTCAGTGCCCCTTGATTAATGCCTTCATGCAGTATAGGAGTGTTCTCACTGCAATTTTGTACCCATGCCTTGGAGTTCAAACTGTCCTCTGCCCCCTGCCTCCATATCACAGCCTACCCTGCAGGGAGTAGGGAGCTCCCACTCCATCATTTTGATACTGTTAAGCTTTGCAAAGAGTTAGAAGTTGCATCTAGGAGCCCCGGTCATCTCTTATGCTAAATAATATATAAAAACAAAGTAAAAATGGCTCCTAACAGAAAGGAAAGAAATATATATGAATGTTAGAAAACACTAACGTTAATGGATGCATGTAGCTCTTTTAGTAGGTATTTGTAATAAAAGTTAGGCTTTATAAATTACAGTTTTTAGCTTGAATTAGGCCAGAAAGAGATGTCAAGATATGAAGAATCAAAGGACATGGTCCTAGGTGAGATACCATGGTGGGAATAAACTGTCACACCTACAGAGAGAGCTGACTCAGAACTAGGTCAGGCAGGTTGAGGTAATCAAAGGGTAGAAAACCCAGGCTACTGGTTACACCCATTCTGCTTGGAGATAAAGTAATAACCCAGGCACACGCACCTGTCGTATTTGTAATAACGCAGCTTTGTAGTTGTAGTTAGATAACCAAAGAGCAGCTCTGACTGGAAGTGTCCTTCTGGCGCCAGGCTTCATGTTTACAGTGAGGGTCACCCAAGCACAAATGCAAGAAGATACTTGCTCTCTCACAATCTAACATCTGAAGCTTGGGCAAGATTTATCCCTGGGCATCTGTTACCGCTTTTTAAACACTTGAAGCTTGTGAAAAGGAAGGATTCTTCTTATTGTTAAATTTCTGGAACTATGCTGTATATTTAATTCATGTAAAGGAATTTTTATTACTTTCCTTTTATTACGTGTTTTAAGCATTAAACATGAAATTAATCAAGTGACAGTTACCATCAAGCTTGTAATTTTTGCCCGCTCACAGACAATTTGGAGATTGTGAGAAGTGGGTTCAGAGGCAGAGCTTTTTACCTATCACCCAAACCTTGGGCACCTTGAAAATGGACTACAGCAAACCTCGCTTTGCTAAATCCATTTTTTAAATTAAAATAATTTTGCAAGGCAGAGCTAAGATCTCACCAACACGTTAAGTTCTACAACCCGTTCCTGCTGTCCCTCAATCCTGAGATGCCGGTTTTGCTTTATAAAATTCTAAAGGATCATCAGAGAGAGAAAGCACTAGAGACACCCACTCTAAAATGTCTGGCCCAGTACAGCTGGTGGAAGCTTTTGCTGAGAGAGAGAAATGGAGCAACTGGTTGTGTATGACCCGACTTGGGAGAGTGGCCCAGGGCTCCAACGCTTCCTCTCCTTTTGTACTGTGAAATGTGGGAGGCTTATGTTTTCCAAAGCTGATGGGAGGGATCAGATAGATAGTACTGCAGTGGAGTCTAGATCAGTTCCAGCTGCATTTATATATTTAATTTGACCAAATTTATATATTTAATCTGACCAAATGGAAAAGTGACGCATCTCTTCACTCTAATGCATTCACAAAACATTGATGGGGCACCCAGAAAAGATGGGCAATTATCTGTTATAGCTGCAGAAATCTACATACAAACAAATAGAAGGAAGACTAAGGCCCCAAAGAGAATGGGAGGCAAATGCTTCATAAGAGCAGGAAAGTTAAAACAAACCAAAAACAACCACACATGAAAAACCCTCCACAAAACAGATCCCCCCACACACATTATTTAAGGCATAATTTGGCACCGTTTCTTACAGAATTTTGTTCCTCGATTCATTTTTATGCATCTAAAGAGCTGTAAGAGGATATGGCACTTTAGCACACTAAAAGGCCATCCAAAAAATAAACAAAATAATCATTAGCTATTGCAAGTTAGAAAATGTTCTCAAATTACAAAATTAATGACTCCTAATGCACTGCATGCTGTAAGCCACAGCTGTTCATAGTTGCACAGGAAGTACAGCATCCCACTATGCGACCAGTGAGAGAAGAGAGAAATCAAATGTGGTGCCTGTCCTCAGAAGCTAATGTTATCGTTCAAATAAATTTCAGCCCTGCAGAATAGACCTTCTGCATTCACTGCCATGCTGCAGAGAAAACGCATGCCCCTGAGCAGTTGCTGCCGATATGGACACGGACCTGCCGCAGCCAGGGGAAGAGCGCGCAGGAACCACCGGCACTTCCTCCTTACTTAGCTTCCAAATCTACCTCTGCAATTTTTAGTGGTGAAGATACCTTCACTAACTTGAGTAACAGAAGCAGCATAGTTGCATTAACACAGTACTTTTGAGGTTCACATATTCTTCTTGACAAAGCTAATTAGTTCAGCCAGAAAACCTAGGCTAATATACTTGCATAGTGCCTGGCATTCAGCTTCACACTGCCCAGCACTGCACCCTGTGTCTTACAGACACACACAGCATGACAAACATGTATTCACGGAAGAATACGAGATTTCAAAGTCACCTTTGAGCTCTCATTAACCCAGGCAACTTGCTGTAATATGGACAGGTCTAAAATCTCTCTAAATCCTGAAAGCCTTTCCACGGTTGCCTGCAGGTCACCACAGTACTCCAAATCTACCTTCCGTGGCTCCTAAAGCACACCCCTCCGAGCAAGCCAAGGCAAAGGCCCTGTGCAATTGGGGAGGGTCAGAGAGAAGAGAAAGAGGGATCCTCCTTCTTGCACAGCACAGTTCAAGTTGTGCAGAAGAAGGATCTTGGGTGAATTCAGTGCTTTTAATGGTAATTTTAAAATAACTTCAATCCTTTTATTCTGTGTTATAAGAAAGGATTGTGATTCTCACCCAGAACTTTTTAAGCACCTACAAGCTCCCATTCAGACTGATGAACATAAAAAATGAAATAATGAAAACCTCCAGCCTTCCACATCAGCGAAATCAAAATGCTGGAAGTACACATCTTGATCCTGTACAGCTTCTTTACCAGTATAATGAACTTATTAGGCAAACTAAAAGAGCTTACATGGCAGAGATGGATGGGAGTTGTTAGTCCCAGCCAGAACCGACCTTTTGCCTTATTCTTTAAACATGGGGATTTTTTTTTGTTAATGACATTTGCTGAAATTCCTCAACGAATTACAGGTCCTTATATTATCAGTGTTTTCTTGGCTAAATGAAGAAATAACCAAGGACCAAAACAAAGTTTTATAAAGAACAAGGCACAGTAAAGTACAGGTAAAGCTATTTCTGTGCAACAAAACAAAACAGATCAACGTAAACTTTGTAAGACTGAAGCTGATATTAGGATTCCAAGGAAAATAGTAGCATGCTGCTGCACTGTGATACAGCATGAACCTCGTGGTTGCACCAGCTCACACTACCACTTACTTGAGGAAGTAGTCTCTTCCATCTCTGTTTGCCGTCATCTCCCATCCATAAGGTGTTCCCTGGTTCAAGCTCCAGGTCCCTGAAGGATGCGGCCAGCCTGAGGACTTGTTCCTGTGGCTGCAATTTGGGTGGGGGGGTGGGGGGGTGGGAGGGGAGAGGAAAAAAAAAAGACTTTTCTATTGTAATTGTTCTTTTGATTTACTTCTTTCACGTCATTCACTGTGGCACCCAAGTACTTTCCAAGCTATGAAATACACAGCCAAAAAACAGGCAAACAAAAACAGGTCTACTCACATTTGTTACATTCACCTAGGAAGTGGCAAGATACATGCATTTCTAATGGTCTTTGAACCCAAGCCTTTGACAGGTGAATCTATCACACGCCACCAGTCCTACACCTCCTTTTCAACAGCGTACAGCACCAGAGATGGAGAGCAGTTCCATTCATTGTCACTCCCTGTTCAAATACCTGTTTTCTGCACAGTTTTCGCAAAACGCCCTTGCTGCGCTCATTACACAAGTGGACGCACTAACTGGCACAAGAGGCAACATCAATGCCCTATCTCACTATTAGCAGCCTTTATTTATTTTTTTTCAGTTATTTTTTCACCATACACTCCTACTTCTGCTGCGGGAATTGCAGGTACAGAAGGCAACAAATAGTACTTTCAGCAAAATTAACCAAGGCATGAATATCTACAATGTACAGTCCAAAAGAGAAAAAGAACAAGAAAAGGAGGCAGGATATCCAAAGATGCTACAGACCAGCTGAGGGTGCTTCACAAACAGGTGGAGATGAATCAACACACGACACTACATATAGTCTGAAATTTAGAAATGCAAAACAAAGACACATAGAATAAGGGTGTGTCTTGAAGTAGCCTTCTCCTATTTCCTCTGCCTCTTCTCTGCCTATCAAACATAATACTGATGAGTTTTACTTCCTAGATTTACATAAGTTCAAATGTTAGCAAGGAACTTACATCTCTATCTAAGACAACAGATAATAAGAACTTACTTCTTTTAGAGAAACAGAGAGTAAGTTAACCTGGCGAACATTCTTTTGAAAAAGAAATTGGTCTCTACAGACAACTCAACAATTCATTGCAAATTCCTAAACTCAACAAAGTTGTACATAATTAATCTTTCCCAATGGGGGAACGCATCATTTAAAACAAGCTAGCTACCTCCCCTTCCCCTTTATTTCAAGGATTAATCACCACTGAGAAAAGACATGGTACTTCAAAATACAATTTACTTGTAAAGTAGAGAATTACAATGGAGTGCTAGATATCATCTGATTTACCAGTTACATTAAGTACTCTATCATCGAGGAGTAGAAAAACATTTCCGTTAGCATATTCATACTCTAGTATTTGCCATAAGAAAGGGCTTAAATCTAATATTTAAATACGCTACAAATTTTAATAAAATTAAGGCTACTCATGATTAAACCAATAAATGTCAGATGTGTTACATCACCCCAGATAAGTGCAACTAACCCACTCTTAATCAGAGGAATGCATAAGAAACAGGCATTGAAGGAAGAAAACAAAGTTTTAAAATAAGTATTTTTAACATTTTCTTACATGCAGATTCACGTAAAATTGAGCATAAGCATTCTTGTGCCTCTGCATGCTTGACAGAGGAAAAAAGAATAAAAGAAGTGAACCACCCTACAATCTGTGGATGACAGGGTAAAAGATACTAAAATGGTAAACAAACTGTATACACAAACTCCACAAGCAATGTCTTCCACAGCTCACAGCTTAACTATATCCATAGACTTCAAACTACACTTAAGATCATTTGGGATCTTAAATACTTTGCAGTTAGCTAAATCATAGTAGAAAGCAACCTATTTTATCTGTGTTGTAAAGACATACCCATGCATTTAATATCTACTTTTCACTTCAATTAAATATGCTTTCACAACTTTGTGCTTCAGTTTCTCCATCTGTAAAATGGGTATGACAACATTAATTTCCCATGTAAAGCACATCAAACTTCTACTGTCAAATGATTTGTAGGAGTCCAGGACAATGATGATGATCATTACCATTCTTCTTTGTATTCAAACCAATGGCTTATCCTTGTATGGATTCTAATATCAAGAGATTTTAAGCTAAATTTGATTTCTCTGAAAGCTTTCTTTGAGCTCTTAAAAAATTACTACTGACAGAACCTCATATAATGAAGGGTAGTAACTGCCTTACTTGGGCTTGCTTACTATAGATATCTCTACATCTGATCTAGTCTTCCAGACTTTCTTTTAATCAACGGAAGAGCAAGTACTATTTTAGATACTGGGTGCATTGAAGATGCCACACGAGGCATTAGATGTGTGCAAATTCTATGAGGTGGCTCCAGAGAGGGGAAAAAAAATGCCCATAGCATGTTTTCAGTAGTCATTTGTACGATTCAATAATAAATGTTCATGTTACAACAACAAAACCAGGTTTTACACTCCTGCATAAATGAAGCTCAGAGGTGATTATCGTTGGTGATTCCCAGCAGCCTGTACAGCCTGAGAAATGAGAGAATGAACTGCATTATTTTCTTTTAGATGCTTCCATCCACTTGTTGAATATTATGCTGCCTGGCTGCAAGGATTATATGCAAAGGACATTACAAGGCCCAAACAATGTTATGAAAGGAGGAGGAGGAAACCATGACCAGGTCGGGCATTTCACCTGGGGGAAGCACAAAGTCATTTTGGCAGGCATTACATGCAGAAAATGCCTCAGTGGTGAGGAAACTAATCATGCTATGGGAGATCCCTGTCTAAATCCTACCTCTCTGCAGGCACCCAAGTGATCTTGGGCAAATGCCTCACCTGTCTGATCACCATTTGCCATTTCCTTTCCTCACAGGCAAATTGAGAGGAGAAGCACACTACAGGACTGCCCAAGTCTCTGACAGATCTGCACAGTTCCCAGTACAGCTACCAGAAGGTTAAGGAAGTGCAGCTTGCACCCTAGCAAGCTCTTCTGCAGAGCATGGCTGTAACTTGCTGCTTGCTGTCCACAACTGCCTCTGCTTAGTGCAATCAGCCCAGCTGCTGAAGTGCTTGTTAAGGTACAGCTTTTAGGTGGCCAACTTCAACACCAAAAGCCTTGGCCAGCATCATTCCAGCAGAGCCTCGGAAACAAGGTGGTTTAGCTATGATATCCTGTTCAACCTTCTTTTGACATCCTTGCTGTAAATGTAGAAAAACTGACCTGCTGAATTGCTTCACGTTGAACAAATTCAGAAAATCATGTAAGCAGCATGTAAGGAACCAAGATGTCATATGGAGGGACCTTTGTACTGAGAATATAATAGCTGTGCCACAGTGAACATCTTAATCTCAGCCTGTTTTCTGTCCTGTGTTTGAAGCATGACTAAAATAATGTGTCTTCATGTGTCAAGTTTTCTGTACTCCATGTCAGCAGACCATGCTTTAGAGTAAGCACAGGGTGAGTTGTGCAATACGCAGAATATATTCAGTATAAACTACTGTACTAACAAGAGGTGAAAGTCTGGTAATGATTTCTATCTCTTCCAATATCAAAACTAGAACAGTTTGAATTTTTAAAGTGTATTATTATAGCCTAATGTCCAGAGGATTTTAGATAGTTTTATTGCTTCAACTGAAAGTGGAAAATGACAGTATTTGATTTTTAAAGCTTCCAAAATGAAAAAATTAAATTTTCTGGAAAATTAAATAGAAATAAAAAATAGTATCTACAGATTCAGACAATAAGCATGCAGTTTTGCTCCAAACCTATCTTTTTAACCAGCAACTAGAGATTCCTCTGCAGGAATAGGTCTTTGCTGTAGGAATCTTGACAGACTCTTTAATTACATCACCTCTATAGCTCAACCTTGTAAATTTTGTTACAAATAAAACACTTCCCTGAACTAAGCAGAAATGAAGCTTTCAGGCTGTAAATTTAAACAGCATAAACTGGTAGTGACACCAAAAGCAGCATTCCTATCCTCTCAATATCCCTACTTCATGTCATGTTGCTCTTGTGCCAACACAAGTAAATTGGATCCGCTTAAAACTAAGCGCTAGTTTCTCATCAGATCCATCTCCACCTACTCCACTTCTGGCCTCACAAAGACAGGTAGCCATATGGCAAAAAAAATGAAGGGTGGCACAGAAACTGTCTGCTTCAGATACTCCTCAGGCAAAGACAGAAAGTGCTGGGCTAAAATGGAACGCCCCAAATTTGTTTAGCATATGTGGCATCTACTGGGGCATAACACTCATCGTGTAATAACAGGGGGCCCACCCATTCCAAGGTGGCCACACCCAAGGCCACCATCCAAGGATGGATATTTTTAAGTCTGTCCTTCTCCACAGACGGGGGATGCCAAAATTCTTGTTTGCTTAGGAACGAAGTTGGACAAAGAGTTAGGAGATCTGCTTTATCACTAACTAGAGTAGTCTTCGCTCCCTTGCCTGAGGATCCCAACTTGCACATTGTTGACAGATTTAAAACTGTGACAGAAAGTAGTAGCAACCTTGAAACCCTCTGTTTTTGTCTGTTTTCTAATGATATGAAGAAGGCAGAAACCTGATTAGCCCTGGTCATAGCGGCCTTCATTCTTGCTTCCTGCAACCTCAGGCGGTTGTCTATTTTGAAGAACGATCCTCTGCATAGGTCTGGATAGATGGATCCTTGCTGACTCCTCGGAACTGAAGTACGAAGAAATAAAATGGGCAAGCTACTGTATGGAGTTTATAAACCCTTCCTCCCCTCTTCACAGCCTGATCATCTCTTCCCTCCTGTAAGCAGAGGGTGGAAAGCAGTGGTGATGCATCTGAGTTGACCCCACCTCTCCATCCCTCTTACTTTGATTAGCCAAATCCTTTACTGGGCAGGAAGGGGAAGCATTTCATTTATTCATTTATGTGTTTATTTTTAAGGCATGGTAGCACCAGTTCCATGATTAACACTTTCCTTGATTGACACCAGCACACAAGGGTATCCATCTATATTCTAATGTCCACCTGCCACTTTCAGTTTGATGCCCTCTTGCTCTTGCACTGATGGAGATAATGAACAATCACTCCCTTTTTATCTTCTCCATGCCACTTACAGTTCAATAGATCTCTAACATAACCCACCACTGACGCTAACTGTCTCCTCCTCAGCCTAAGGAGGTCTGATCTATACAGCTATTCCTTGTACAAAGGTTTTCATAGGCTTGATCATCTTTGTTGCCCTTCTCCAAAATTATTCCATTTCTGTGCCTCTGTTGAGATGGGGAGATCAGGCTTCACACAATACTCAGGATATGGCTTACACTGATGGGCTACCTCCTTAGTAGACACTAGATGTAGGTATTTCATGAAGGAGTTGAGGACCACCTCTGGTGTCTAGGCTCTCAGTCAGTGAAGAGCTAGAGATTCAGTTCACCCCAAATTAGACACACAAATTTGTCAAGCTGTCAACCTGTATTGACTAGATCTTCACTGAATCTAATTTGGAGCTCGGACACCTCACTCACATGTAGATACTAAAATTTGTATTTCAAGCATGTGAATCTGGAGATGAATTCTACATCACTCTCACAACAACCCTTTGGAACTAATTTTCTTTAAATTCCTGTGTAACTTAACATTGGCAAATTTTATTACTTTATTATTTATTCCCCATTCTATACTGCTTTCCAAAACAGCTAAGAACAACACCAAAACAAGCACAAATACCTTCCAAGCTCCTAGAATCTAGATGGTTTTAGTGAGAAATTCTAAACTACATTTGGCAGATAAGCTTTTTCATCCTAAGGAGCCTTTAGAATTTTGGGGTAAACACCATCTATCAATTTGCTACTGTTTGCTTCATTGATCTGATCTCTGACATCACTTTCTAACTTTTCAAGTTGGAGCAGGTCTTCCATGAAGTTCTCAATAAAGAAGAGTTCCCTGTATAGGAATGCCAGGCTCCCCTTCAAACACACAGAGATGCAAAAAATACACCTTTCCCTTTCTCCTGTGGTGTTATTTTCTCCTAGTATTGCTTTTATATAACAATTATCTTCTACTTCACAAACTCCAGCAAAGGCTGAAGTCATGTATAGTTTCTGACAGAAATGTTCATAACTGAAAAAAATCTTTTTATGTGAAACCATGTATAAACTTCCCAAATACAAATCATTTAAAATACCAATACTCTGCCTTTTCCCTCTTTTAGTATCTTTTGTTATTAGTAAATTTATAAGCATTTACTTTGGACTTCTTCTGCTGGATCAAAATAGTAGAAGGATTATATTCTAATCTTTTTTTAAAGCAATCTCTTGAACAACACAGTTGTAAACAACAGTGCACAACTAAAATTACAGAACTTGTATTCTAAAGATTTGCAGTATAATGCCTTGTTTACCACTCAGATATTTAATGTGTTGGAAGCATCTTTTTTAACATCTTGATATGCTCATGGTACTTATTTACAGCATTTCTTCATTCCTGAAGGTACTACTATCTACAGGGGGATCAGTGACTCATCTAAGACAGACACAGCTAACTCAGCATTCCTAATGAAGTAATATCAGTGGACACACTGGCTTCCTTCATGTTACTATACTGAGAAAAACTTCTAAATTATGAGTCCTGGCTTGTGCCCTGGCTTCATCTCAAGTCTGCAGTGATACAAAAGCCAGTTGCTCTGCACCCCACATACTGGTACACAAGCCAGTCCATCTCCACCCCATCATAAAAGGAAAAGCCACAGAAACAAAAGCCACTTTACACTTCAAAAAGTTCATTGTCAGATGACCAGGACTTCACAGCATTCCCTTGTAGATGGCCTGGTTACAGTGATCCCTGGGAGGTACCAATAGAAACACCAGAGAAACAGAATTTTGTATTACTATTTTTTAAAAGCAAAAACATCATACCTAATGCATGTGCCAGGGAAAGCTATCTGCGAGTAAGAAACATGTTCATGACTGAAGCAGAGTTCAATAATATCTCTATGATTTTTAATCTTCCACTGCCTCAGGAATAGAAACCTGCTTTCTTAAATCCACTTCTCACCCGCTCTTGTCTCAGAAGACTATATCCTACCTCAATCCTATCATTTTAATATGAAAAATGAAGAAAAAAAAAGAGTTTTAAAGGACTTTGGAGCTATACTATCAAGATCAATCATCACATTTTGCTATCAAAACTCTTCTGAGGGGCACTAGGCCCTACAATAGGACATACGCGATGGACAAAAACTTTTTGATGCTCAATCAAGAACAGTGAAAGGGTTGCTACAGAAGTAGTTCTATCAGAAGCACAACAGAAGGAATCCAGACCCATCACACTATACTAAAAATGTTCATACTGGGACTTCTACTAATAAATCACCCGCATATGGGAGGGAACTTTAATGACTTCATCTGACAAATTCAGACACCCTTCAAATACTACAGATCTGCATGCTTTTAAATCTTTTGCTGGATGAAGAACTAAGAGATTCTAATTCTCATATAAACATGCACTATGAAGGCTTTGCCTTCAGCTAGGTAAACAGCTCCTCAGTACTGCGTGGTGATGCCCCAAATAGCCACTCTTTACCAGTATGTTCCCAGGACTAAAAATCTACATGACAAGATGACAAAGGTACAAAAAACAAATTGGGACAAGGGATGAAAGAAACCATGTGCGGCAACAGCAGTCCATTCCAGACCTGAATAATAGCTTCCACTTGCCCCAGGCGAGGGACAAAGTGAAGGTCTCATCACTCCCAGGGGCACTGTGCCTATTCCAGGGTGATTCTCTTCTCTGCTTCCACAATACATTTTAAACTCCTGTCCATCAGGACAGCTGCTACTTGCACTCTCCTGCTGAGCAGTAGCTGTTTTTCCTTTTTACAAAAATTGTTTTCACATTCTTATTCTCTACAATCACCGCTGTCTGCAAACTTCACTTTCATTTGTTACTTTTTTTAAAATTTTTGACGTCTTATCTTCATTTCCCTCTCCTTCTCTCCCTCTATGTCATATTTCCACTATTATTAAAGATGTGCCCCCATTACACAGAAAACAAAAATCTCCATTATATTTTCTTTTAAATTGCCACAACTTTCCATTTAAAGCACACTGACCCCATTAGAGATTCACAGTGCTGAAGAAATTACTTTCCTTGTCAGAATCTTGTTTTGCAAAAACCAGAAAGTATCTTCACAAGAAAATAATGGTTTGGACTTGGATGTTTGTAAAAGGCTTTTTGACTTTCTGTTGCATAGGTTGCTTTAGCTTTACGCTGGTATGCATGAGAAAACAAAAGTCTCTAAAAACTGAAGCATGCAAGATGGCTTTTCTGTTTTAATGGGGTTTTTGACCTTAGGCTTTCTTAGGTTTACTCAGTTTTTCAGGGAGGAAAAAAAAAAGAAAGAAAACAAAAAGTATATGAAGTATATAAAAAAAACATTTGGCTCCTTCTCACTCAGTGAGTGGGTTACTGGTATTGCTTTCCAGATTTTCTGTAAAACATTTTTAATACAGGTTTGTTTTCTCTCAGACTAGGGCACATTGGAAAGCCTTACCATATCATAGCCAGCATCCTTCTATAGCAGGTAAACAAACTTTATGTGCATTCTCATTTTACATACACTGCAATCTTCAGCTATTATCTCTGACAAAATGACAATTATTATCAGGTGCTGAATTACACTCTACATGAGAATTTTTTGCTTTAATGTTACCATGTTGTTACCTCTACTCTCACTGCATCTTTGTGCCCTTGCCAGTACTCCAGTTACAGCGCAGCCATATCCTACTGCACTACTAATTCAGTGAACAGTACAGAAGCTTTGCCATTTCTGCCATACACCTGCAATATAGATGCTTGCCTAGGTTATTGAATGTGTTGTTACTAATAATCAGTTTATGGTAGTACAGAGTAGATCACTGGAAAAACGACACTGTAAAGTTTAACTACATTTTAGATAAAAGACATGTAACAATACACCATATACTTTCTTACCACCTATTACATGGTTGGCCATTTCTATGCTATAAAAATTTGAGGTCTATGTATTCATTAAGATTTGACTGTGAGTACTGCATTCTGAAAAGCAAATAGGAATTTCATTTTTATACATGGCAAATTTTATTTTTTTGCTAGTAGCATGAATGGGCAAAACAAATGAGATCTGAATACACTCAATGCAACCAAAACAAGCACAAAGTGATTCAGCGTTTGAAAAAAAGATACACAGCAAAGTGAATAGCTTTTTGAAATGGGCAGGTTTAATGCTTATTCATCAACTAGACTGTTTACCTGTCTGGCAGAGTGAAAGCAGTCATCAGCTCAGAGTGGAACCTAGAGATAAGCAGAATATTACACAGAGCAGCCGCGTAGCAGGGGCATGGGTAGATAGGAGAGGAAAAGGCACAGATTTGAGATGAAGGAGGAACCTGGCACTGGAATGAGCAATGGAATGTGGAAAGATATCAAGTTGTTCTACAATATTTTCTGTGAGCAGACAAATTTTCAATAATCATACACTACAAAAAACAGCTCAAAAATGTTCAGGCACTTTTGGGGACAGGATTTCTATGGAAACTTCGCATTTCTATAATGATGTAACCCTTATCTCAAGCCTGTGGACTAAATGTGCATTGAATTGCAGTGTTCTGGGTCACATGAAAAATCTTCAAGGAGTGCTCCTGCCATAATGTGACAGTTTAGCCCATAGGAGAGTGGAGCACATCAGAGGAAGCAGTGAACAAGGACCTACTCACACCTGTAATTGCCAAAAACGAGACAAAATTGTTTTTCTAAAGTTGAATTAAAGCCAAAATCCCTACTGCTTTTTTTTGTCAGTAACTCTTACTAGGTTTTATAATGAACTCCTTCAGTAAGCAGCAAAACAAAAAAATCTGACTGAATCTTCAATTCAGTTAAGAAGCAAGCATGATGGAGAAGACAGAAGGGAAAAACACCCTTACGCATCTACTAGTTCTCCAAATTTCAACTATAAAGAATTTTCCCTTTCTCCCTTTCAATTTGTTTGAAAATAAAAAAATTGGTGGAAAATAATGACAGTCTACATTAAACCTACTTTATAAATTAAATCAAATAAATGCTACCTTTTAATATTGAAAAAATGCTATTTAAATCACTTTTTGCTATCCAGATACTAGTAAATAATAGGAAGCAGCTATTCAAGGAGAAGCTCCAAAAGCCTGAGAGTCTTTTCCTCAAAATATACATTTGATAACCGGGATCAAGTTATAGCCACTGATCACTAGCTTAGTTTATTTCCCATAAACCCTTAAAAATATTATTTAGAAAAAATGTATAAATCTTTCAGAGGAGTATAATAAGGCATAAATCAACAAATACAGGGATTAGTTTGTGAGAGATGCACTCATCAGAAATTTCAGTATCAAGGTAATCAGGATCTGCTGTGTAGACTTCACAAGTCTTGAAATACTATGTTCAAACACATAACCATAGTTCAAGCTATTTCATTCTGCTTTATGAATGAAAAAAAGTCTCAATATTCACAGAATCAGAGAATGGTTGAGGTTGGAAAGGATCTCTGGAGATCATCTAGCCCAACCCCACTGCTCAAGCTGGGTCATCTAGAGCAGGCTGCCCAGGACCATGTCCAGATGGCTTTTGAAAATCTCCAGGGAAGGAGACTCCACAACCTCTCTGCGCAATCTGTTCCAGTGCTCAGTCACCCTCACAGTAAAGAGGTTTCTCCTTATGTTCAGAGGGAACTTCCTCTGTTTCAGTTGTGCCCGTTGCTTCTCATTCTACCAGTGGGCACCACTGAGAAGAGTCTGGCCCCATCCTTTTTACAACCTCTCCTCACATATTTATACACATTGATCAGGTCTCCCCCCTGCGCCTACTCTTCTCCAGGCTGAACAGGCCCAGCTCTCTCAGCCTTTCTGCATATGAGAGATGCTGCAGGCCCTTCAACACCTTTGAGGCCCTTTGTTAGATTCACCCTAGTAGGTCCATATCTCTCTTGGAGAGCCCAGACCTGGACACAGCACTCTGGGCATGGCCTCATCAGGGCTGAGAAGGATTACCTCCCTCTACCTGCTGGCAACACTCTCCCTAATGCAACACAGGATGCCATTGGCCTTCTTTGCCACAAGAGGACATTGCTGGCTCATGGTCAACTTGTTGTCCACCAGGACCCCCAAAGCCTTCTCCACAGAGCTGCCTTCCAGTAGGTCAACACCCAGCCTGTGTTGGTACATGGGTTATCCCTCCCTACGTTCAGGACCCTGCACTTGCCTTTGCTGAACTTCAGGAGGTTCCCCTCTGCCCATCTCTCCAGCCTGTCAAGGTCCCTCTGAATGGTAGCACAGCCCTCTGGTGTATCAGCCACTCTTCACAGTTTTGTATCATCAGCAAACTTGCTGAGGGTACGCTGTGTCCCTTCCCCAAGGTCACTGATGACTAAGCTGAAGAAGACTGGAGCCAGTATTGACCTCTGGGGGACACTGCTAGCTACAGGCCTCCAACTAGACTTTGCACCACTGATCACAACCCTCTCAGCTCTGCCATTCAGTCAGTTCTCAATCCACCTCACTGACCACTCCTCTAACCCACACTTCCTGAGCTTGGCTATCAGGATTTTATGGGAGAGAGTGTCAAAAGCCTAGGTGAAGTTAAGGTAGACAACATCCACTGCTCTCCACCCATCTACTCAGCCAGTCATCCCATCATTCCACCTGGCTTTAAACAAAAACTTCCAAAACTCGGAAAATATAACAAAAATATTCATCCCCCTGTTAAAACACTAACTACCATTTACTTTTCTAGATTGCACTTGGGGGAAAAATACAAAAATCTTTGGAAAAGGATCACATAAATTTTGTGTTGGGCAATTCATTTACATTCTTAAATCATTTACATAAAAAGCTATGTTTCTATTGCTGTCATGATAGAAGATTTTCTTTTCATTTCTTTTGAGCTTATTTATAGTTCTTCATTGAGGAATAAAAATCTGAAGTTATGCTTTATATAGTAACCTATTGAGAAATTACATAATTAAAGGCCATTTTGAGGGACAGACAAAATTTAACTTTTTATCACTGTAAGAAAACTTTATCTCGATATGATGTTATTTAAAGCACTATGAACATAAAGCTGCTTATGAAATCAAGCAAATTTGATGCAGCTGCACTCTTAGGAATCCCTGAATGCTTGGAATTAGTAAATTCCATCACAGAATGATGTTGCAGACCAATGAGGTAGGCAAAATGTCCATCTGATGTGACAGACCTCTTTTCCTTGCCCTTTGATGTAGACTCAAGCCCACAAATGATATTCAAATGATTTCTTTTCTTGCATTCACCACCCCTCAACACACACACACAAACACATCAATAGAAACTGTAGTACCCTGAAGCTCCACGGAAATCAGAAACGTCCAGGCTAGGGACTGAAAACTGCTTGCAAAAGGGAAAAAATTGCAATGGAAAGACAGAAAGCAAAGAAAGAAATTTTTTGCTTGGTCTTGAACCAGTCTTGAAAAACAAAAAGAAAAGAAAAGGGTAAACTTCAGTATTTTACAAGAACCCCGTCTGCTGTAGAATACCGGCACAATGAACACCGCTAACACTAACCTTTTCTGTCATTTTAGGATCACATTTTCCTGATATTTATGCTGCACACTTCTCTCCCTACCTTTTCCTTATTACCATTTTAAAGCACAAACAGAAAGTAAAGCCAGGTTAACCTTCTGTCCTGGGAAGACATGAAAATTGAATGCACTTTACTTCAAAATAAATCAAAAAAAAACCAGGCATGGACAAAGACATGGAAAAACAGGCCAGAGAAAATCACTTTTCTCATTCTTTTGAGTAATCTCAAACGTGCATCAACAGGTAAACATTTACAAACTTGCATGTGATTTTTAAACTAAGCAGTATTTGTAATTACATCTTAACTTCAGTGTACAGTGATGGAATATCACTTACCTGTTACAGTCAATATACATGGCATATCACTACAGTTTCAGGATTCTAGGCTTCCTTAGAAATAACTTCAAATATAACGTTCACAGTTGAGAAGCTTGTGCAAGTAAGTGTGAACAGAGTAGAAATAAATCATTTGAGGCAACACCAGATACTACGTGAGCCGAGCAAGTGAAATGCTCTATATCACATTTTAAGCTCACAACACACATTAGTAAGAAACAGTCCTCATCAATTTTTCACTTCAAATTCGAGTCTGTAAAAACTCGGCAGAACACAGAATTAATAGTCTTCCCTTAAGCTCCTGCTGGTCCACTTCTGTCATTACCTGGCCTCACCTTTTCTCAGCACACAAGACATATGCTATGCTGTCAAACTGGTTCTAATTCTGATTCCAAATGATGTAAATTGATAACACTATTACCACACCATTACCAATCATTACCATTACATTACCAATCATTAAAGCAGCTTACCAATTCTTACAATAGTCTGCATTGAATTAAAATCTGCCACTTTTTACATACTACCTCATCAATCTAAATACTAGATATTTTTTGGCTTTAGATTATTGGCAACTGAAACATTTCAGATCTCAGGGACAATACTGTTCTCAACATGAATCAGAAAAGGTAGCTTTTAAAGTTACTCTGGATTGGCAATAGAGGGACTGCGTGATTTACAAAAAATAAAATTGAAGTATATTATCATTTTATCATTTTGTGTTAAGCTTATTAAAGCATTATATCATAAAATAGTCTGTAGCTGGAACAGAAATGCTAGGGATACGTTAATAATTATCTACATATACAGCTACTTTCCTGGAGTATATCATTTTAGGGTTACATAGCCATATTGAAAAACTGAACTTTTCTGCCTCTTTATGATACTAGCCCACAATTTACATAAAATTTTACATCATATTTTATTCACTAGAAAATCCAAAAGTTGAACATATTAGAATTGACAATTCATTCCATACCTTATAAACTGGGTTAAAATACATTTTTGTGCCCTCTAGACTCCAGAGGCTCAGTAAATCTAAACTTCTGCCAAAGTTCTTGCTCCCAGGCCATCAGAAGTGGCCAAGCAGTATTTTATCCATGCCCTGATGATCCAACATTCAAAGATTTAAGTAACTCCAGTACATTAGCAATATGTGCTTTACTTTTATGTTCCCTCCTTTGTTCTGCCAACCCTTGGATACAAGAGAGACAAGTTAGAGTAACTGTCAAAAATGGAGTAAGAAAATGAGCAATATTTCATTGTTATTCCACTGAAGAGTAAGCAGATTTCATCCCCAATCATCACTTGCATCTATCATGCTCTTTTTGCAGGCTGCATTCTTCATTGTAGTCTCAAGGCTATTACCTACCTCGCATATCTTTAATACTAACAGCCCAGTTTAGAGTTTAACTTGAATGTCATTTCCGGTATCAGTTGCCTAAAACAAATCAGTTTTAACCTACGTCCACTTTCACTTTACACACTCCACAGCAAAAGCTACGCAATAATGCAGTGTACATCCAGCAGGCTACTAATTGGTGCACTTCATAGGATCACAAGGTAATTCAGACCAGAAGGGACCTCAAGAGGTCATCTAGTCCAAACTCCTGCTGAAAGCATTTCATGTAAAACAGTATGAAAAAAAATGCATTTTTCCTGTATTAAACTGCAAACTAAGTTACCTGGATTTAATCTCGTATATTTGAATTCTATCACTAATCATTAAACGGAAGACAGGGAGAAACTTGCTTACTCTATGCTTTGCTATTCTTTGGCATATATCCCCCTTTTTTTCCCCCATTGGTATTTCTTAACCCAGTGATTTTTGAAGATAAAGCTTGTAAGCCAAAAACCTATACTGTAATTTTTTTTCCCTCCCTTTAATTTGGTGTATCATCTGCAAAACACTCTAAAAGTAGGTAGTGCTTTTACAACTTGTAGAAGAGAAAATAAAAGTGAAAAGATCTTGTTACATACAAACCTCTTAGAATATTAAGAATCTAGCCAAACCCTTAGTATCTTCAGACATCAAGCCATCTAGTTATGCCTCTGGGTAAACAACTTTCTTGTGACAAGTGTCTTAAAAACAAAAACACAACAAAAAAAGCCACATCCTCAAATCCTTCCTCCTCCAATTCACACCAATCCCTGGTTGTATGAACCAACAATGACTTGGGTAGGAATATGTCCTGGTGAACAACAGGCAACTGTGTTGCTGCTGTGACAGCTACCAGAAACCATCACTGTCTCACATTCAGCAAGTGAGAGCTACAGAAAAGGGTACAGGCAGAAATAAAACTGATTCAGCTAATCTACTTAGAACCACCGACAACAAGGTTCCTAAAGATCTTGCAGGAGAAAATGAAAGTTTCCTTGCCCTCAGAAAATTAGAGGGACCCTGGGATTTACACAGGTTTAATATTCCTCTCTGCCATTAGCTGGTAGGGCTGCAGGATGATTTCCTACAGTAATAAAGATGAATCTGGTTGTAGCTTGTAACTGCATGTTCCAACTGCGGTATGCACACACACACACACATTTAGATGCAATTCAGCTCTCTGAAACCATGTATTTGTTACACTTGCATTTCTTAGAGCTTGCTAGTAATTGTCTTATGAGCAGGGATGCAATTCTGCACAATATCAATAGAGGTAAACCAGAGCAAGAGTGTACACAGATACTATATTTAACAGACAATGTGAAAGAAAATTTTTAGGTTTTTTCAGTGCCTAGATAAAGCTCGGCGTCACCTGGCCAGCTCTGCCCTTCAATGTGTTTTCTTTTTGCTGTTAAGACATGATATACATACATCCATTTACCACGTTTTGCTAGTTAGAAGCTTGTTATGTGATACAATCACTGTTTCAGCTACTATTGTATCCCACTGACTTCACAAAATAGTCTCTAAACTGGGTTTAGACATATTCCCAAGAAGGTATGGGAGGGAAACTGTTCACTCTGGTTAGTCCCAATCTCAGCATCAGCTGTATCACGTTCGGCTTCCATGAGACATTCTCAGCACAAAAGGTTTTGCAAAGCTAGTGAAATATAAGTTTAAAGACTATTTAATGAGAATATGCAATTTGTTCCATCTTCCTGATTTGCAAGAAAGCCAAAAAAAGGTGGGGAGAGGAATGCAGAAATAAAGCAATATGATGAATACATAAGCCAGCAAGCTTCAGATACAGGGAGCAACAAAAGCGCTCATCTCCTGCTGGCCAGTTGCTCACAGCGAAGCCCTCGCTGGGGAGAGGCGGCAAGAGGAGACGGTCCCCGTCAGCCTAGAGGAAGGTCAGGCCACCCACACCGGTAAAATGCAGGCGGCCACAGGACCAGTGGCTGCACAGGAACAGGGAATGCCGATCCGAGAACGGCCACTGGCAATCACATCAAAGGTAAGGCCCTCTCATCACATCTCTTGGAGCCAGTAGCTGCAGAACTTTGGAAGAAATCACTCGTTTCAAGTCAGCTCTTCTTCCAGCAGTGGGTCCTAAGTTACTTAATCCATTCTTTTACAGAAGCCATTAGATAACAGTTCATCCTTGCAATCCCTTCAGTTTTTTCTTTTGTTAATACATCCTATTTGAAATGGCTACTCCAAACATAGGAGAAACCGAGGAAACCCTTATCAAGTTTGATTTAGAACTGCGTGAGAAATAACTTTCATCCTTTTGCACTGATGTCTCTACCGCTGCAAATCTCTTTCTAATTCTTTCCTTGACAGAACAAAACAAACACATGCTTTCATCCTGAAATCGTGGCTGGTAATCCGACTGACTCCGACTGATCTGGCACACGCTGAGCCCTGCGCTGCTGGGGTAGCGAGGATGCATTATTTACCAGCTGCACTAGCCAGCCAGGCACGGGTCTCCCCAAAGCCCAGGGGCACGCCAGGGCGTCACAGCGTGCTGCCAGCAGGGTCATAAATGCTGCCACTGCACAAAGAACGGTCTTGCCTGCCAAGCATTAGCCAAAATCGCATGATAGTGGGCTGAAGGCCTGAGATTTTTATCACTGAGAACTCTCTGATAGTTCACGGAGCTATTTTTGTTTCTTCAATGCATTAATTCTCCCACCTACTTTCCAAGGCACAAAGCAACACAGAACTTGACAGCTAGCTTTTTTAAAGACATTCAGAAATTTATACGCATTCATAAGTGCCTAGTTATTTATAAACCAGGCAAAAAAGTTCCTAGTAACCGTAGTTATTCGCTGTGGCATTTTAGATATTCCCATTCAAGTCCATCTGAATCTTTAGATGTTTAGGTATCTTCAAAATCTCACTGCAATGATTTAGAAAGATGAATCTACATTTAAAATGACCTAGGCCCAGATTTTATAAACATGTCACTAAGTTTAATTAAGTTGAGACTGAATTAAGCATTTTAAAATAAAGTAGTATATCAGCAAATACATTATAGCTATCTGACTTCATTAATCTTGTTTTTAAAGGTCATACCTTAACACATTTAGATCTTCAATTTAGCACCAACTCAACCAGTAGAATAGATGTAGATATACATAGCTTTTTAAAATTAATATAAAATTGTTATTTCTTAATCATAATGTAACGGATTATATTCTGTTTCCAAATGACAGTATACAGTTTTTAAAAATTCACTTTGGAGGACTGTACTTAGACGTTGCAACTACAGCTTTACAACCCGGTTATTAAAGACATGGGGAAATTCTAATTCCATCTGAAGCAATGGAAACGTTACTACTGATTTCAATGGAGACAGATTTTATCCCCAGAACAGCACAAATCCAGGGTACAGTTGGTCTTTTCATGCTCTACACCAGCTCCGCAGGAAGAGCTCTGAATGTTACTACAGGTATATGCTCAGACTGCAGGCTTCGGAGCGCGGTACGTGCCCAGAAATGTTGCTGTCTACATTAACATCTCATGAAGTATAAAATTAGTTCTGCAGAACTGACAGCACAAAGAAACAATACATTGCCGTTTGGATGGTAAATATTTACAGACTGTCAAGTTGAGTTGCAACTGCATTAGCTCTACTGCTTGGGTAAACACAGTTGATTCAGAGCCCTGAAGCCACGAAGCTGATTTACCTGAAACATAAAAAGGATGTTCACTCCTAACCAGGTAAACAGACATATATCTGAGGGGCAATACTTTTTTTTTTTTCCTTCACAAAAGTAAATATGTAAGATACTGTTCAGAAAATAAACTTGTTTTCTTAAAAGTCACCACAAGGCAACCTCCCCTTCCATCAGCTCTGTCATGGCAGGCAGACACGTAGGCATATTTGAAATGCAAGTAGGCAATGAGCAATGTTTTTCAAACTGGTCTTTGTGATCTACTGTGGCATTAATAGGAACATTTCAATACCTACAAGTTTACATGGCATCGTATGAGATTATACTCCTGCCAAAATATGTAAACATGATTTATTTATCCCTTGTTCTGTCAAATACTTCGTGTGCTCAAAGATTTTAAGCTCTTTATTCATCTTATGACCACTGGATGAATAAACATACATAGCTGCATGTAAAAAAGAAAAAGGGGAGGTATGCAGAAAAAAATAAAATACTAAGCATGAATGAAGTTTTGCAAATACACATCTTGCAATGTACTTTGTTTTCCCATCACACTTCAATTCACCCACACACTTGTGTCTTTCCACTACTGGCATTCTTCTTCCTGATTTCATTATTTTAGAACTAAGACCTACAATTTTATTCCAAGTTTCATGATTCTGTCTTTTAACTTAAATTCCTAGAATCTCACTTTTTAAATTAAAACTTCCATTTTGATACTAACAGTAATTTTCAGGTCTCGAAGCAGAAAAGGAAAATTTTAAACTAAGAATTCAATGGCAGAAAACGACAACCAGATTAATAAAAAAATGAAAAAAGTTCATTTGAAAAATACATGATTTTTAAACCAGTCTTACTAGTGGGAGAGCAGACAAGCTTTTAACTGCCCTTCTGTATTTATTATAAAGCATTTTTTTTAATCTAACTATTTCTATTGCCCCAAATCACAGCTTGAAAAACATAAAATAACCTCTAATTTCTGTTTACCAAAGCACAGGAAATTGAACATACTGCTTCTTTTCCTAAAAGCTGCATGGGGTCTAGCACCTATTTTAGCAAAACACGTAAAATTTCAAGTATATATTAGAAAGGCATCAGAACGTCCAAATGTTGCATCACTTGGCCAGCAATGGAAAAATACAGAATCAAATCAAAAGGAAAACAGACATATTAGTAAGTCTGCACAACCTGTTCTTTTCAGTCAACATTGCTCAAGGCTCTGGTTCTTTCAATTCACATGTGAAGCCACTGTGTAATTGAGTACTTCACTATCAAAGGTTCCTTGCTAGTGTTACAGCAGTCTTCTCTATTACGTGGAAGCAAAATCTGCCTTGCAGTACAAGCCAGCTCTACACACTAACCATACCTCTACCCCTCTACAGTTGTGATTTTTTCTATATCATACCCTGTAAGGTGCAACTTTTAAAAGAAATTATTTATGACTTCTTTTCTGTAAATCTCCATAGACTCTCCTTGATTCCCCTGCAGCAAACTTCTTGCAGCTGCTCCCTTAGGTTGCTGTTCAAAGCAATACCTTGGTATCTTTTCAGATACTGAGGAAGACTTTGAAGTTTCTTCTTTCTGGATGAATTGCACAGGACGAGATTCCAAGAGCAAAGCGTATCAGCTTGCGCTACGGAGCAGCAGCAACTTGATGTGTTCCTCCCCCAGAAATAGTTTGAAATCTAAACCTTAAAATTCATCATCTAGAAGACATTTGCTCTCAGATTCAGACATACTTTTAAAATAAATTTGGACAACCATTCTCACCGATAATGCCAACGGATTTTTAAAACATACAATTTGTAACAAATTTACAATTAAATATCAAAAAAGTAAGTGATATGAAAGTCCTTCATTAAGAACTAACAGTAGAAACAATGCCATTTGTAAAAAGTCCCTGTTTAACAGAAGTAACGACTTTTGTTACTTTTGTATCCCATTGTCACACAGCTCATAAAGAGTTATGGTGAAAAAATTCCCGACCCTTCTAAAATGGATAATTTTTGAAATCATGCCTTTAAAAAGTAAGTCAACCTCCAGAACACCTTTTCAGTTGACAGTTTCGAATGGTTTTGGAGTCGCAGTGTCTTGCCGGCTGTCTGCTGCCCTGACGCCCTCTCCTGTGGCTGTCGCTACCTGCGCGATGTTTTGTGTCACACTTCCCCGCTGCAGCACCCAGGAGAAAGTCCAGTTCCCATTGGCTTGCCTGCAGGGCAAATGACGGTGACCCTCCACAACGTTCCCCTCCCTGCTTAAACAAGCCGGGCAAAATCCCCCTTGCCAGCCACTACCCCGGCACTGGCACAACACTGTGGGAGAGGCAAGGGGCTGGTGGCACCAGCTGAGCCCCAGCTGAGGGATGGCAGGAGACAGCCGCGGGCAGGATTTGAAAGCTTCAGCCTTCTTCTGAAAGTGCAAGAGCTTAGCACACACTAAACAGAGACCTAATTGATCTCAGCTCTCCTCCAGAAAAGGGCCAAATACGAGTTTGCATTTGACAGTGTTGAGTTTCAGTTAAACTAAAATGCCTCCTGCCCACTTCTGCTCTCCAGGCTGCTATCCTCTGTCAAGGACTAGTGGGTTAGGCAGTTGTCCTTCAGCATCACATACCCACTGAACTAAAATGTTCCTTTTCCTTCATGTCTAGCCCTGGGCTCTAAACTAGCTTTAAGCCTCAACTGTAAGTTTTGAGCTCTCTGCACAGTGGCAAAAAGCTGTTCCCCTACTGCTTCTGGCCCTTGAGGCCTGGCTTCAAGGAGAAGCCATAAAACGTCCCGTTATAGTCTCTGCAAAGGGACTGCCCTAAATCAATCACAAAAATGTCACTGGCAAAGAGATCAAACTTCCACATTGCTTGTTACCACATGTTCCCTTTTATCTGTTAAAAAGGGTATCATGGGAATTTCTGTTCAGTCTCGTCTCCCATTTCCTCAGGAGTTTCTAAGACCCTATTGTGATTTTCTTTTGTTGTTTCTGCTGTTGCATTTTCCTCTACCTTCCTCCCCACCAAAGCTCTGGGAAGCCAGCCATCACACTCTTCCAGGGTGCTTTTTATAACTGCTCTACTTCCTTTTATATTTTCTTCTGTGTGTATGTGTGCGCACGCATGCCACCTGTAACTTCATTAATATTTACTGTCTATTGGGAAGGAAAAGCACTTCTCAATTTATTGGCATATTTACCTCATGTGCTTTGCTGCACATGGAGTCATAAAACAGTGTCTTTCTCCATTCAAACATCATCAGCTTCATCTGACACCAAATTTCCCTTGCCACCCCTCTATGTCTTTCGTTACTTGCCTGGTGCACAAAACAATTTGCGATGGCACAGATGCATAACATGATAACCCCTGACTGTATTTCTTTGCTCTCTCAGCCACCTTCCTCTCCCTCCTCCACCCTGCATCTTGACTGCCACGAACCTTGACGAGGCTGTGAACTCGGTCCTCCTTCCTCCCTTACCGCAGCCTGCTTGGATGGCTGCAAAGGAGCAAGGAAATAAAGAGCTCCGGGGAAGAGGAGGAAGCAATCTCTGTGCCACCCCTCCTATCACAGGGAAGTGTAATCCGTGCCCTTGAGATGCAGCTGCAAAGGAGGGAGAGCAGGGAAAATACACATTTGTTCCAAGTCACAACTCTTCCCCTGACACTGCCCGAGGCGATGAAGCTAAACACTTCCACTAAATACAAGCACAAGCCTACAGGCACAGTCTTGCTCTCTGTTTATGTGCTTTATGAAGCACTTTTTTGCTACTGCAGTTTTGGCTTCTTTGATAATTTTCTCAGTGGGTTTTATTTAGACTGATCTCTCCCCTCTTGCCACATTAATCGTATTTGATTCTTCATCTCCTCTCCTAATGGTTTCTTGTATAGCCACAGCCAGGTGTAGTGCTTCCTCTTTCACAGATTCATTTCACCATGCTCTACTTATTTGGAGAGTTTCCTGTTTTCTGTGACCAGTGTCTGCTTTCCTTCTCTGCTGTGCTACTTTTCTCCCAATTTACTCGCGTGCTGCACTCACTATTCTGAACTCTTCACCTGCTTCCAAATTTTGTGATTCCCTTTTTTGAATGAATTTCAGCACTCACAGATCAACTCAGGACCCATCTTTCAAGCAACAGCCTTCTTTGAGAAGTGCTCACATTTACCAAGCTGCTAGAGAAGTTCCAGAGAAAGCTACAAATAATGCTTCCTGAGTAACAGGGAATTGAGCAGCAAGAGTTTCCTTCTCAGCTCAGACCTCATCAAATTACTCCAGGTCTTGAGTTACCCAGTTCATCGGGGTCTGCTTCATCATCTCAAATGGATAAAATATGATTTTAAAATTCTAACCAATCAGGCTTTTAAAGATAAATTGGTGGTATCCTTTGGTCCTTCAGTGAGAGAAATGATGACTCAGGTTCACTTTATCATCTCCTTCCACTTCTCTCCCACCCCAAACACACAAAAATGTGCACATTGCACATATTTTATCCTAGCTTGTTCCATAAGAAACCTGTCTTTATTGTTTCTGCAAGAGGACTGCAGAAACTGAGTGTTGCTTCAGGAGTGTTACACTCAAGTGGGACAGGGCAGAGAGCTATAAAATATAATTCTGAGCTCGTCCTCCTGACAAGCCAGTGGGAAAACAGAATTTTGAAAGGCAGTTCAACTCCAGAATAAGAAAAAAGAAAAATCTGTGGCTAGAAAACGGCATCATGACTTACTATTTAGATCCTTAAATAGCATCAGCTGTCTTTGGTTCCTGTTTTCCCTTCCCAGAAAAATGAAACTTCAAGATACTTCAATACCATTTAAACAGACAAAATGCCTCATATATAAATATATATACATATAAAATATATTCCATGTGAACAAGTTCAGTTGAGATTCTGAATTTCATCATAGACTCACACATCATATTTATGAAGTGATATCTGAAAGATTAACCCAATCAAAATAGTATTTAAGTATTTTCAAAGTACTCTTACTTATCTATAGAACAAGGTTTACAAGATATGACACACCCTATTTATCTTGAAATTTTACCAGTATAAGCTTTCTAAAGGCTACTATTACTTTAGTACATGAACCTGCTGCAGAACCATATGCAGGCAACTACCAGAGGAAAGTTCTCTATTAATCATTATGCAGTTTGGGAAGGCTTACCACCACCCCTACAGAAATGTCGCCACAGCTTCCACCGACAAAGGAACCAGACACCTAATTTTCACTTCTCTAACCAGAACACATTATCGAACCAGATGGGAGCAAGTGATAGCGTTCATGAGTTATCAGAAATTGTTCCATGCCTCTTCTTTGTTACATTCAGGTGGTTAATGTTGATGCTTATTTAGTCCAAGTATTGACCTAGGAAGCAAAAATGAGATACCAGTCTATTCTATATGGGAGAAGCAAGCAAAACAGGGCAAAATTATTGGATATCAGTTAAGTAGGTTAGCCACGCACACTTTTCATTAAAACATATTGAGTCTTTTAGCCTTTTTTACTCTGTATATGGAGGCATGAAATTCATAAACACAGCAAATACCAGCAACAAAAATACACCGATTTGGGAACATAACAAGCAACTATTGTCCGAAAACTACCAGTGCAATGAAATCCTAACACACCATTCTCAGTCCACCATCAGTTTTATTACTGGGTCACATCTGATATCTGTGTAGTCTTAAGAAAAAAGCTGTTTTGTGACATAGGTGAGACAGACATCATGACCTGTTAAGATATCAGTCTACCTACATATTGCACCTACTAAAGGTAGCACAGTTGAAATGTTTTTAACTCATTTTACCTGGAAAGCACCAGGCAGTCAAGAGAAACTAAACCCAATATTAGCATAAGAAAAGCAGGTAAACAGCTTCAGCCAGAAAAATACTCAATTTATAACCTCACTGGATTCAGCACATAAGAAATGTCTCTTTGCTTCTAAACCACTTCTAACTCAGATCCTCTAACCAGTTTAAAATCATTTGACTCAAGTTAATTAGGGAGAAAGAAGGGGCGGGGGGAATACCCAGGAGTATCCTTTGATTCCTCAGTTTGCATAGAAAGGGAAGTGAAATAATATCCAGACAAATATTAGGGCATTCCAACTCTTGTTCCTGTTACAAAATGGCATGTTTATAGTTTGTGGCTCAAATCCCTGTCCTAATTACTGTGAGACATCTAGGTCCATTTTTCAAGGTATTATTCTATGGGCTATGATTTCACCCCCAGATCCAGCAAAATCCTGACATGGGGGGCTAACTGGCCAGGCCATGAGCTGGAGGACGAGACGCTGACCTGTGAACAGGGCCCACAGCAAGCTGGTTCCAGGAAACCAGATGCCAGCAAAGTCCCACTCTGAAAGGGTCAAGAATGGCTGCTCAATTTCAGAGAAACAGCAGCAAAAATCCTGAAGCTACTGAGTTTTAAAATGTCAGGAAATATTATTTCAATACTTTTTTCAGCTATTGCTAAACACGACTCTTTTTTTTTTTGACCCTTAAACTGTACATTAAAATTGAACAGATTAACTACACATTTTCTAATCATGTTTGTCGATAAGGAGGAACAAATGACACTCAGATCCTGCAAGGACAAAGTCTCCATATGTACTTTATGTATAACATACTTTATTTACACCCAGCTTGAAGGGCTAGCACAGGTTCTGGCGACAGCAGCGTTGCATGGACAGTGGCCAGACTTTGCGGTGGTCACAAATCAGTAACTTCTGGTACGCAACGAGAGGTGTGTGGAACACAACAGGGGATGCGACATCATCTACAATGTTGCAAACACACTTGATGGATGGGAAGTAAATAACTATAGCTGCAAAATTTCTAAACAAAAAATAAATACATACTGTGGTTGTCACTGAAGAACATATAGATATACTTCCCTCAGAGCTGCCCTCAGAGCTGTTTTCCAGCATACCAAAGCACTGAAACACAGCTTTGCATTTTTGATTTTCTCTATGAGAGTCAGCTTTATGGTAAGGATAATTTGCCTCATGCTGGATGAAACATAAATATTCCCAGGTATCTTTTGACACTTTGGTTTATTTTTCAGTTTATCAGGTAGAAGATCAGAGGTCCAGTTATAAAGGCACCAAGCCAAATCAAATGAAGTAACATCATTGTGTTACTTTCAGAACGGGTACATACTTGAAACCCATTAATCAGTTCTCCATGGATTACATATAAAAGGAGGCTGCTTTATTATAAAAGCACTTTGGAGAGTTTTCATTTTTTTCTAAGTAATACAGTTTCCTAATTGAGATTTTTTAAAAACTTCTCTCCTGTACTCCTTTCCTCATCCAAAAGTCCCTTTTCATCCAAAAATATCTAAAGCATATCTAAGACACATCAAACTCCACCTCCATGCCAGTCTGTGGACCATATATAGCTGCGGTCTTGAGTAACATGAAGTCATGCCAGAGATGTTGCACTGAAAAGCAGCAGCACAAGTGTAAAATATGATCAGCAAGATTTTTATTTCTAAGTTGAGGGAAACTGTTGAATGATGTACCAGAAGCACTATTAATCTTGGCCATTCTATATTCTTTTTCTTTGCTGGAGTAGTAGCAGAGTGACAAGACATTTTCCCATGGAAAGGAATGACAAACTGAAATACTCCTTCGGGCACAACATTTCTCATTTTCTCTTTCATCAAACAGTAGAATTTACTTGGTTTAGCTGGAGCTAAACTTCTTATAGTAGCATCAATGACAGAAATAAGAGGCAGATAGCAGAAGAGACACTGGAGAACCTCCGTGCCTAATAAAATAGTTTGATGTATAATGCATCCCCAGCATCAGGGCCATAGGGGCTTAGGGTGGCAGGTACCATCAACCTCAGCAAATAGATGCATCTCAGAGAGATTCAACACAAATGTTAAAGAACTAGTCACTTACAAGAACTGCAGAAGATCTAAGGCACCTCATTATTTTGGAGCCTATCAAATATCTTCCTATGTTCAAAACAAAAACCAAAGTATTTTTTATGAATAATGTGAATAACTGCAGTCATTAACATAACAGATATAAGCAGAGGTAAAGCAGTAACAGACTCCATCGCGTGGGGTTTTTTTTGGGGGGGGGGGAGGGAGGGCATTGTTTAGGGTTTGCTTTTTGTTTCCCTTTGTTTTGAAATATAGATGCATTCCTGAAGAAACTTCTGACGATGGATCTCTCTGTCTAATTGGAGAACAGTGCAGTGAGAGTCCGTGGTTTGGAAATGGTAGCTAAACAAATTCAGATGAAAAATGAGGGACACATTTTACAAAACAGGTAATTAGCCACTGGAATCACTTTAAGATTGAAAATCAAACCTGGAGGCCTTTTAAAAAAAGCATAGATGAAATAGAAAATATAGGGTCAATGAAGAAACCAATGGGTGCAAATTTTTCATCCGTGCAAGAAGTCAAATCAAAAGATTTATTCTAATTCTAATGCTTTACCAGATGATCCATGATGGTGTAAAGAATAAAGAAGAGACAATGATTTAAGATGCTCTTAAATTATCTCAGCATGGATCAACAGGACGTAAATCAGTGTTAAAATCTGCAAATTTAATAACTTTAGATCTGAAAAACTGTGCTGCTCTCAGACTTAGTAGGTAGCTCCAAGAGAAGCATAAAGAAAAATAGTAAAGAGAAGGAAGAATATTTATATCCAAATGAGAGTATGGATCTGTCAAAACAGGGGATAAAGCAGAGAAATGGATGAAAAATGCAAGTTACACTATGCTGCTGAAAAGAAACAGGCTTGAGTAGTCTCTGATAGACAGTCAGAGAAGGAAGGTATAAAGATGATGTAATGATGGAACAGGGAGAAAATCCTAGTTCAGTGAGTTTTCATATATCAAAAATATTTATGTATCATAAATCTTGATAAGAAACACTATGAAAGATTCAGTTCAGATCCCACCTTCTAGACACAAAGTTACAGAATGGCTGCATATATAAACACCTTACTCAAAGATTATACATTTTCTCTCCATAAAATGTGGGGCTCAATTTCAGAGGGTTCAGTGAGGAATCTTAATATTGCTTGTCCCAACATTTGATAAAACTTGTCCAAGACTAACAATGGTCTGCTTTGTTTGAAGGGCAGAATAACCCTTGCCCATGTCCTTCTCACGTCATCTGGAAAAAACAGTCTTAGATCCCAAACCTTCTTGTCAACTTTTTCAAACACTTCAAATCTGCCAAGTAAAACCTAGCATTTCCAAACTACTTTCTTCCTGGAAACCACACAAACCCACTGTCTAAAATTCTACTCTGATTACAGCAAATCAATTGGAAGCTGAGTTATTTTGAATTTGATCATATAGTATAATTCAGTTCTCAATATCAATATACGAACACTACCCATTACACAGGAAAACATTTGAGCTTCTCAATTTCATGTTATTCCTTCTTTTCCAACTTCACCTTCCACCCCAAGCATAATAATATTTTCAGGAAAGATGGTACTGAAGGCACTAATACATCTGTATAAAATGTGCAAGTTTACTCTGATTATTTTGCAGCAACAATTCTGTGCCAACTCACTGGAAAGCCAACTCATTACATGTCTGCATTCACTATCCCTTCATGCTGTAAATTACAGTTAAAATTCAGATAATAATATAATATACCTCATGTTTCAGCGTGGACCTATTCTTTCCTATTTTACACTAAGTTGGAACAGATCAATGTAAACAGATCAAAATAAACCAAATGTTATGTTAATTAAGAGACAGTGCCATGTCCTTTGGCTGAATATCAAACATTTTTAGATTTCTTTTTATCACAAAAATATTTACTCCAGCAAGCTCTAGGTTATCCATCTTACTCACATATACCACACTGCATCTTTTCCATACTGAAGCTGCTCAAAGAAGTCAGTAAAAAATTGTCTCAAGCAAAAGACAATAATTTCCTGCTAAATATATTAAATAAAAATTATTAATATGAAACACAACACCCAAAGACATGAGCAGTCTCATGTTTAGAGAGGGTGCCTATAGTACGCTGACACTGAGGACAAATGAAGAAACTGGTCTTCCTCCCGACCAAGAACAGCAGAGACAAACCCACCTCACTTTCTTTTGTCTTTAACTCCCTGATAAAAAAAGAAGAAAAAAAAAACCCAAGTATCACAGCATATGGATTTCAGGGACTGAAAGCTAGCATATTTATCACTTAATGAAATATGGGAATTTACTCCTAGGTATTAATCCCAGCATATTTGGAAATGAAGACTAGATTGCTTGTTATCCAATTCAGAACGGCAAAGAGCACAGAGAGGCAGGTATTGCACAAAATACACATCTTACACTGTTATTCCAACAGAAGACTAAATTGGAACACATTAGTAAGCAAGGAATGGTTGTGTAAAAACAGAAGAAATATAATACTTTATTGACTTCTATCCACCATATTTTAAAAACTGCATTAGAATCTAGTTCTTATGATTGTTTATTTACAAAGTTACACTCACTTAACTCTCCATTATCTGGGAGAAATAAATTAAAAGTTGAGATGCTGGGATTCCAGTGGGACAAGGGAAAATATCTGCCCAATGCCAACTGACTTGTACAGACCAAGTTCATTTGTCTTTGTACCCATGGCACAATCCAGATAAGCTTACTCATGCAAACTAATGCCATTCTCCATTATATATGCATTCCTTACGTAATAAAATGTAAAAAACAGGCTATAAACAGTTTAAAAAGCATTTTGATTACACTGTCTATACTCTGTCAACTAACTCATTATGGCAAGACTACTTCAGGAAGTTCAGGGCTTTCAGTCACCTATAATTACAAGAAAGGGGATGGAGACAATTTTCCCTGGGAAATCTTCAATTCCATGCACTTATTTGATGTTACTGTCTTATATAAGCAAGATCTAACATATTTTTGGGTCAGTTTAATATTTTTCTGAATCTAACATCAGTTCTATCGAAGTCAACAACCTCTTAATTCCTAGGGTTTTTGAAACTTCCACTAACATACATTTTAGATGATCTCCAGGTGCTTCACAACTGAGTAATGCAATTATGCCAGATTAATGCAATGTGTCATTATAAATTCTTTCCTTATTAATAAAATGTTCTATAAAAAATCCTAACAGCACATAGAAACCCTAATAGCGCATTGAAATCTCAGGTTCCTTCTTCAAAATCTAATTTGAAATGACATTTTTTTCTTGAAGTGTAGCACCTGGAATACATTGGCAATATTATACAGTTCTATATATTAAAACAACTAAAGGAAAAATAGTGAAATAAAAAGCATAGTTCTGATGCAAGACATCTTTTCTTTCTTTAAATCAGTAATTTTGTGTTTTATGGCAAAAAGCAAACATTCTTCACTATATGGCTAGTCCCATTCCTAGTCAACTAAAATACAGGTTTTTTTAATCAAAGAGGAAAAAAGCATCAGAAGTTTTTGCAGTACACATTCCCACGTTCTCCTGTTGGCATGTAAGTTTTAGATATAAATTCCTCAAATTGCAAGAGGTAATTCCACTGTGAAGGTACTTTAGAATACTGAAAAACATGTTTCCCTAGGTTTTTTTTTTTGATGCAATGTCTTCTGAAATTATGTATTTTTTAACTTAGTTAAGATTTGTAAGAAAACATAATTTGACTGTTCACTTACTATATTTTTTCTAAATTGTAGTAATATCATTGTTTAATGCATTACAGTATATAAAAATCAAAATGACAATTTCTATTGCAGCAAATATGTTACATTTACAAGACAACAGTCAGCATACAGGTATACATTCAGCATGCTGATTTGACATCACAATATTCTAAGTATTCTCTTACATCTGTCTTCTTTTTAACCACAAAGTAACACTTTGGGAAACATCCAAAAGAACTAGCTTTAGGAGAGTCATCTCACGAGGTTTCCTTGTCTCTCTCTGTCTCTCCATTGAGAGTGATTTTTTCTAGGGGCGAGGCAAAACAGGAACACGGAGCACATTTTCTCCTGGTGGAACAGCCTCGTCTCTGCACTAACCGCAGAGGGATTCTATGAAGGCTACACTCCCAGGGCCAGAGCTCACCTTGGAAATACTGTTCATGGCTTCGTTTCATGTTAGCGACAAAAACACCTCAATAGTTCACATGTGAAAAGTAATGCTAACTTAAACCAAAGCAAGCAGGAATCAAAAACAATGCTAACTGAGGTTCTTCAAAGACAGATGGAGTACTGCTAAACTACCTCGCTCAGGGAACAGACCAAAGGAAAGCGCGTGCGTAGGAGATGCCCATTAGCAAGGGGAGCTGGGGCTCAGCGCTCTTGTTTGCAGTCAAAAACCCAAAACAGCAGATCTTGTAGGTCTCACAAAAAATATACTCAAGTTTGACTAAATACAAGAATGTGCTAGGAAGAATGCACCAACATCTGAAATTACTAATACCTAGTCAGGATCAGCAAATAGGGCTTTTTCTTAGTCAAAACAAACCCGTGTCTTATGAATGTCATAAAAAAAAAAAAAAAGAGCCCTCTATATTAGTTTCTATATAGTGACAGAAGTAGGATTACATGGAAAAGTAAAGCAACAAAAGATAACAATAACTTCCAGATAGACTTTTATTGTAATAAAACAATTATGGAGAACTAATACATTATCTAAGATCCCCATCTAGTTAAGAAAAAATAGCGGAAATTTAAATCAAGCCTTGAGTCATTAGACAGTTTTGAAAGATTCTGTACACAGAGCTTTCAGCTAAATGAATTTTTAGTGTTTTTCATGGATGATACGAATTAATTTGCAAGCAATTATTCTGCAAGCACTATCAACCGCCTATCTGATAGTTACCTGTGGAGTCTTCAAAACTAATATTATTTATCCAGGGGAGGTCATACAAACATTCCTGCTTCAAAAATGTGTCAGCTTGAGAATGAAAGCCTCAACGTTTATACTTGATGTCCTCTGAACTAACTAGTTTTGTAAAGAGAAGCTATAAGAGTTGAACAGCAAAAGAATCTTTTAATGTAATATTTTTCAAAACTCTGGAAGATTTCAAGCATATCCACTGATCTACCCTTGAACGTTCTTTGTCATCAAACACTGCCAGTATATCATCTCAAGGCATAAGTATTATTCGCCAAATGCATATTGTTTTCTTACAGCTTCTTTTTAGAAAATGTGGCTTAATTTGTTCCCAAAAGATGAAACACTGTGAGCACTAACAGATACTGCATGCTTCACAAGTTTCAGCTAAGCCACTCAGAAACCACATTTCATGAGATTCAATTAGCTCTGGGAATTAATCTGTAACACAGATACAGGCCCTATCCATAGAGGTCAGAGGCAAAACTAACACCAAATTACTGACTGTGCCTCTCACCATGAAGTATAAATACAGCATTAATAGATCAAAAGTTCTGTCAATAAAAGAGGAAAAAACCCCACCACCAAACTTATTACGGATACAGCATCACTCTCACCTGTAAGGGATAACAGGACAAGGCAACAAGCAGCCAACATAGATAGCAATGGTTTTGAAAGTCTACAATACTGCTTTCCTGAGCATCCTCTACTCAAGCAATGTATGATAGAGATGACAGAATTAATTAAGAGAGAGCTGGCAGCAAAGTCAGAGGCCATAAAATGCAGACAGCTTTTTGCATAATCACATAATAATAATAATGAAGGGAGAATAACAAATACATTTGTCTGGCACTAAGATATAATGTGCAAATATTCAGAAGAACAGAGGATGTTTAAAGCTCATCTACAGAGAGATTAACATTTATTTTCTTGATGCGTGCACTACCTAATTTCTGCTTGGAACTATCCATTTAGTTTTTAAATTGGCCAATCATGTAGCATTCAATACTACCTCCTCACAGTAAGTAATCACCAAAACCTCACTGACTCCTAGTGTTTTTATTCTCTTTTGCAGATATAGCTGTCTCTATGAAAAATCCCGTTAAGCAGTACCATAAAATGACACACATAGTAATACAGCCAGACAGAAATGGCCCAGCAGTCAGTTCTTGCAGGCTCTACACACTTTTTTCCCCCCTGAATATTAAGTTGACATGCTGGTATCAATACCTTTTTTCTCGTTCTTGCACCAACTGTCAGATTCAGTAGCCTCCATCTGATTGCCATCCTTCCCAGAAACCTGTATTTACTCATATTGCAACTGAAAAGGGCGCAAACAAAGCAACAGAAAGCTGTTACGTGCCTTGCACACCGGGCACCCTTCCTTCCTTCAGCATATCTCTGAAGAGGCAGGGGCGCACATTGCAGCTGTGCAGCTGACTGAAAAAACAGGACCACGCACAGTGTTACCAGGCCCCTCTAGCTGTGCTGCAGATTTTTTTATTTCTCCGAGAGGTAATGAAATTCGAGACTTAATAACATACCTCAAACAGGCCAATCTTGTATACTGATAGTCAAATTAAAGGCTGGTTGGGAAGCGTTCCATCGCCGATAACCCCATATTATTTTCCAGAAAAGACAGCTCCTTGATTTCCACTAGAATTCTTATAATAATTTCATTCCTTACACTGAAGTATTTACTTACTGCATTTTCATTTCCTAGCTTAGTCAGCCCCAGTAAAACACTCAATGAATGCACACCTGCATATCACTGAGGCAACCCCTGGTTAATAACTTGGAGGTTCAACCACCCAGAACTCTTTGAAGAGCCAAATCTCTGAGAGCAGTAATGATTTTAATTTACATGACTGGTAAATCTGTGTTTTAGTACTGTTTATGAAAGAAAAAGATGTGAGTATGAGAGAATAAAAATTGCACATTAAAATTTTACTCTATTTCATTTTGTGGTATTTCACACGTTGATGATATTACATTTTTATCACATTTTGAAGCACTGGCTATTTTCCTGTAAAGAAAAGTAAATGGTACAAAGATGTTCTTTGGCAAATATCCTACTTTTGACATTAATTTCACAATCCTTCATGTTTGTAAATAAGTAACTACAAATGTGGCAACGTTTCGCCACTGCTTTGCATTAATTCAGTTAATTCATCACAGCTTGGCTCAATAACCTCCTCAGCTTTCACCCATCTTTTATTTTCTAGTGACACATCAGCTTGGAAGTTTATTTCGCCTAACACTCCGTTGTCTCGGAAAACAAAGTGCTGGAACGATAATTATTTATTTGCCATTTACACAGTAATTTCACTCTGAGTATCCCCATGCAGCTTACCAAGCTTATGAAATTAAACCTCATAAAATTCTCGCTATGCAGTTTATCTACTCCTCCTGCTTCCCAGGTGGGAAAACTGCAGCACGGAGAAATTAAGTGGCACGACTCCCCCGAAGCTTCCCATGCACACCACAAGCTGCACCCCATCACAACTCCCCCCTCTCTATTTCCAGGCCAGAAGAAAACCGCGGGGACCACACTGTAGTAGCTCCCGATGTACTTTCTTCTTAGGGGCATAGTAACAGATCAACCAAACACAAATATTTCTCCAACTCCCTGCTATGGCCTGAGCCCATGAATCTGATACAGATCGGGGGAGAAAGGAAAGGGAGGAAGAGGAGAAAACTCCCTTGGAAGCTCTCCAAGTTTGCTAGCTGTATTCTTGAAATATCAGGCAATAAGGGGCTCGTGGGCAGATGACCCAGAGCTGGCAAACGGTGGGTGCAGCGAGCTGCTTGAGGCCTGCCAGGAGCAAGCGGCAGCTGCCTGGGGGTGCACCGTCAGCATGGCCCCACATGCCTTTGCCCGGCAAGACGCAGGCTGGCAGCTCTGCCTTGGTTGCAGCCCTGCGGACAGGCATCCCTGCTCACAGCGGGAGCAGAGCACACACCGCCCCGGCAGTGGCCACCAGCACCCCTCCTTCGGCCCCCGAACTGGCGAGGAGCTGACCCCTCTCCAGGGACTGCCTTCAATCCCTGTCGTGTCCTGGCACCATCCCTCCTCAACGCCCCACATTGCAGCCGGATGCAGACCGGAGGACACCTGCGGGTGCTGGGAAGAAGGGTGTCCCAGGAACAGGGACGGGAAGGGAATAATGGGGTCCCAAATAGGGGGAGAGATGGAGCAGAGACAGCAACGTGCCTGCTCCAACCTCCTGCAGCTTCCTTACCCGCCTCATGGCCCCCAGGCACGGGCAGAGCCCTTCCCACACTCTGCCAGCCTGCCCGTCCACAACTCCCACTGCCACAGCCACAAAACTAAGAATTCAACCACCATACACAGTAAATCCATAAATCATTTATGTGTAAAAAACCGTGACAGTCTATTAAAATAGACAGCAGCAATCAAGGAAATACTGTAAATATCAGACAAAACCCTTACTGATCCAGATACATCCTAAATACTCCATTAGTACTGAATTACCCTTTCAGGGTATGAATTAGGAAATGAGAAGGTAATAGAGACATATTCAGTACATATTTAGAGTAGACATATTTAGTCCAAAGGAAGTGTAAGAAAAGTGTGTGTGTGTGCCCATGTGTGCATGTGTGTGTGCCGGTGTGCATGTGTGTGAGACACAGCTCTACGTTACAGCCACAATCCAGGGATTCCTAGAAAAAGCACTGGAGACAGAAGCAGAAAGAGCATTACATTAAGCATGAGCAGAGGGAGTTGCATCTCCAGAAAACCCCTCAGAAGAAAGGAAACCTTGAGCAGGGCAAGCAAGGTCACAAACCTCCTACACTATCTGTACAATTCAGTTTTAGGATGTAACATACTACTGAATTGCCCACTCGGCTCCAAGGACCCAACAAAGCTTTGAAGACGTCCCACTCCACTAGGCAGCGCTCTGGAGGCAGAACGCTGTCGAGGAGGCTCCTTATTTTAACCAGTGCTGAAGGGCGTCTCAGAGAAGCCATATCTGACAACGATGACAGAAGATCGTTGACGACATTTTCTAAGAGTGCAGGAGAATTTTTCATTTTTTAAACAAGATTCTTTAGTTTGCTAAATTAACGTAAAACCAAAGAAAGTTGAAAGAACACAAATGCTCCCAAAGCAAGCGTGGCAGGAGCAGAGCACGTAGTTTCTCTAGAAACAACAAAGCCAAATAAAGCAGTGTTAATAGAAAGTCTTTCAAATCAGGGGTTAAAGTACTTCCTAACAAACTACAAGAATCAGTTTGAGAGCTGGTTATCAGCTAGTGCCATGGCACTTTAGCACATATTATCACAGGAGGTGCAGCAGAGAGAGACCTCATGGCTTTGTGAAAACTTATACTTTCTGACTTTGCAAAAATAACATAAAATAAACAACAGTGTACAACTAAGCACTGGAAAGGCACTTTACTGTAATGGCATTTAGAAACAAACAACTCGAGCTTGTTTCAAATCATGCCGTTTGCCAGTAGTCAAACACTTCATCATACCTTTAAAATAAGTAAGTTTAAACTACCATCAGTGGTGGAGAATGAATGGCACGAGGGCTCAAGCCAGCCCCTGGTGCAGCCAGTCCTTGCTCTTTTTTTTCTTCATAGCCTTTGGCTTCTAACCCTGTACATTTGTATATTCAGCAGTCCAGGCAGTCTACAAGCTAAACAGACTCATACCATACGCAGCTCTAATTGCTGCTTCCCTGCACCATTTCAGCTGGCAAAGACTTAACAGAAACTCCACAAAGGCAATGGGAATAGAGAACTATTGCTAAAATAACTCCCAGCAGGGAACTACTGCTAAAATAACTCCCTTGATACCAACTGAATAAATTCCTATAGAAGCTAATTTAAGTAAAAAGAATAAAAAAATAAATGAACCCACCTGTACTTAGGATTTTTGCATAACTTATCTGATATGTGAATGCCACTGACGTTAAACATCTAGGCTTTTCTAGACCTCTCGATAACAATATAGCATTCATGGGAAATTAAAATATTTATGTTACCTGTTTTCAAATGACAAGAAACTAAAGTATTTCCTTTAATTTAACTCTTCATTTTTGGCCTGCTCATTCTTTTTCAGGTTTCATTGCTCCCGTAGGAAACGTTTTCATAGCTGAAAGCATGCTGTGTCATCTGTTATTCTCCATTTCAAAATCTTTGACTCTAGTACAGGAACAGGCATTAATCATTCATAACTGTATAAATACATGAAAAATTAATAGCCCAGCTAGAATTCCAAGGCATCTACTTAATGAGCTAGAACTCAAATGCAGGAGCATTATGTCATTACTATTATATATATATATTTTATATATATATATATATATATATACACACACACACTCACATAAAAGACAGTGTTCAGAAAGCTTCATCAAAGGAGATCTATTACTACAAATTCAGAACACCAGACTTACAAATAAGCATTGAAAAGCCAGATTAGGCATTTACTTTTTGCAAGAGAGGAAAAACATCCTTTTTTCTTAACTAAAAATTTGTTTCAGGAGATTGAAACTCAAGTCTTAGACTGTCGAAGTTAAAAAATCAGTAAATAAATTTAATACAATATTTGGTAAACCTGCTTGAAGTTTTTAGTCAGTTCTAAAACAAATTAAAAACTCAAAATGAGGAAAATTTGGAGCTGTTGGAAAGATTTTTGGATGCACTTTGGCAATTAAAGTCAATTAAAGCAATGTTTACTGCTGCAAGAACCAGTTATTGTGACAAATCCCAACACCATATGCGCTGCTAATGAAAAAATAATAAAAAGCAAGACTCAAATAGGCAATTAGTTTGTTCCAGTGCCCCAAATTGTAATCTGTCCTCACACTCACAAGTATGTACAATTGCATGTACACAGAATAAAAGGGGCAATACAACTATGCCTATTTCCAGGACGGCTGCAATCACTGTGTTTATCATCGTTTGACCAGAAAGTCTGTGCCAACACCGACTTTATCTGAACACCACTTTGAAGCACCCATGGGAAGGCCTCAAAGTGATTCCTTTTCAGAAGCAGCGACCTTGTTCTCATCAGCAGTAATTCACAAGCGCTTCTACTGATTCTGTATCATATGCCTGGTACCACATTTCTGACCAGCCATCAGGAAGCAGCATAATAGAAAAGCTCGAAATTAACAGTAAAAGCCGGCTGGCCGACTGCTTTTGGAGGGGGAGAGGGCAGATAGGTGAGACGGGGCTGGTGGAGGACACACCATCATTGGGCCAGCAGCAAGAGCATTGTCACAGTGTAATCGCCTCTCCCACAAAGCAGTAGTTTCTAGAGAAGGAATTAACATACTTCCTGAAAAAATAAGATGTAAGATGTAGAGCCAGAATATACTAATAATCAAATGAAACAGTAATTCTCAGTCTTACAATATTTTAAAAATGAATTGCCAAATTACTTAGGGGGTAATGAGCCATTTGCATTTACAATGCATAAGAATACTTTATGATCAGAGAAGAGCTCCTCCATGACCTGCAATGGTATGCAATTATATATTATGCTTCCATTTTTCCTTAAGCCAAAATTACAGCCCTAATTTATTCAAAATTCATTTATATTTCCTTCAGAGCAATTCACATTGCTACCAAAAATAAATACAATTTAAAAATATGAGCAGGCTGCTAGCAGTCTTTTAACTAAAAAGCATGGCATAAATTTTACATACTTCACAGGAAATTAGTCTACCCATAAGCCAAACAAAACTCTACAAACAAGTAAAATCAAAACCATAGCATGAAGATAGCACCATGATTTCTTAACCAGACTGGAGAGATCCCATTCCCTATTTTTCAATGCTTCACATTATCATAAAACGTGTTCCTTTCAGCTAAAATTTCTCAAGTCTAATCTCAGTTTAAAGCAGAGTCCATTTCTGTGAAAGCATATGCATATGCAGATATACATATTTTACTGTTAACAGCTTGCACATTTGGCATCCTGCCAGAATAAAGATACCAAACACCTGCAACGTATATAATTTGAAGACACTGCCCTGCCCTCCTTACCCTAGGAAATACCAGTGCTCTCAAGGGTCAGATCCTGACACAGCTCAGGGTGTCAGGGGTGTATTCTAAAGTCAGTGGGGCAAAGATGTTGCCTGGAGAAGTCTGAATGATGACACAGTGACTGCAGCATAAACCAACAAACTGTAATTCAGGCAAAGGTTTTCAGCAAACTGTCCTCATCAAAGTGAGTCTAAATCTGGGTACCAATCATACCAGTTAACTCTATGAAAAAACATACTGTGTCTTCCCCTACAAACCCTGACTCTTCCACTGAATAATCTTCTGCTCTGCAAGAAAAGATAGAAGCTTTTCAAGGACCCAGATTTTTAGACTGACATATAACAGGATTACTCCCTAAAAATCAGACTTAAGTACCATGATTCAAATAGAGCATGTGCACTAAGCTGGTAAGTTATGCCTTATTTTTAAGAGGTATGTAATTTTTAAATCAAATTAACAGGAACCACTGACGCAAAAGAATGCTTCAGTTAAGGATACAAACAAAAAGAAAATTTATTAGCTATAAAGAAGAAGAAATTAGCTCTTGCAACAGAGGAAGAAGCATGAAAAGTTGATAGTGAAAGAGCTGAGGAAGCCTGTGTTAGAACTGAGTAGAAGAGGAGGAATGCATTAATAATAATAAAAAGATTCATGATAACAACTTTGCAATAGAAGTCCTAAGAATTAGAATGGGTTCATTTGGGTTTTGTTTTTTTCTCATCAACAAATTTTTTGTTCTGGAGAGTGACAAACTTACCTAAATTCTTTGTCACTGTCATATGTCTGAACACTGGGAAGGATATTAAAAATGAGAAATATTATGCAGGAAGACTGGTAGGAGTAAGTGAGCACAAAGCTGTATTTGATATTAACAATAAAGGAAGTCTGAGAAGAAAGCAAAAGAGAAGTCTGAGACATAGTTAATATGAAGAAAGAGATGCAAGCAGAGTAAAACAAAGGAAAACAAGCACACAAAGTGAATTCTGAATTTATAGCAATTGATACCAGCTGAGAATCAAATGAACTGCTGCAGCACTCAACATGAAATAATCCCTTTTAATAATGACTAATGGTTTTGCCATATATCTTACACTGTGGTTAACTATTATATAATAATTTAAAAGTCTATGAAAGTAAATCAGTATCAATATGGAGAAGCCACAGGTCTCAGCATAAATCACTTCCACAAATTCAGTCATTCCAATTAATTCCCAATGTATTTAGCTGTAAGCTTGTTTGAACTTGTTTGCATAAAGTTACTGAATGTTGCAAGATTTAATCTCTCGGGCTGGTACCCTACTATCTATAGATGCTGTATTTCCAAGAGTAAGCGGGGGGGGGGGGGGGAAGAGAGAGAACAGAAAAAAAGAGGGGGGAGCAGTGTTCCCTGCATATATGCATCCCACCCCAACCAGACAGAGATGCTCTGGAAATGGATGCCCAATGACCCACACCACTGTGATCCAGGGCCCTCCCCTCTAGCTCCCTTTTTGTCACCCCATCCTGCCCCAGAGCTACTCCTCCCCTGATTTCCCCCTGACCAACATCTCCCCTCAGCCCCAAAGCCCTTCCCACCCAGGCATCCAACCCCAAGAACGTTGCTCACCTCTCTCCTTCCAGTTCACCCTCCCACCGGACCAAAACCCCCAATCCCTCAGCTTTTCTTGCTACATTTTCAGTAGCGCCTCCAATTCAGTGCCTCTGATTATATGCTGGAGTCTCCCTGCTCTATCCACCCAGGCACCGCTGCTCTTCACTGCACAGTTTGCAATCACATTGGTCTAATTTCTTTAGGGAATTGGGATAAAACCAACCAACCCAGTTTTAATCTCTGGCACCAAATGCGTTTGAGTTGAACAACTCTTATTCTTTGCAGAATCGAGTTTTGACCCTAAGGTTCCTTTTTGAATTTTAATGGAATGAAAATCAGAAAGCACAACTTTCACAGAAAACTGCATCTAATCTACTAAAGAGAGAGGAAGAGAAAACAAAGACTCTGGTCTTTTCTAAAGCTCTGGATTGCAGATCTCATTCAAGCAAAATGCCCATGCAGTTTTGAGTTGGGCCCATACAGTTCTCACAGAAATAATTCTCTTATCACAGTCACAGAATAATTCAGGTTGGAAGGGACATTCAAACCTCTCTAGTCCAACATACTCAAAGCAGGGTCAAACCAGGTTGCTCACACTCTATCCAGTTGAGTCTCGAGAACCCAGAAGGGTGGACATGGGACAACCTCTCTGGGCAACACGTTCTACTGCTTAATTATCCTCATAGTGAGCATTTTTTTTTCTTTTTATCTAGTCTGAACTCCTGTTCTTCAGTTTATGACTATCACCTCCTATTCTCCCACTATACACCTCAGTAAAAGGCCTGGTTCTGTCTCCTTCATAACTTGCTTTTTGGTTCTGCGAGGCTGCTCCCAGATCCCTCAGGAGTCTTCTCTACCCCAGAGTGAACAAGCCCAATTCCCTCAACCTATCCTCATAGCTAATATGCTTACAGATGGTTAAATCCTGCATAAATCTAACCTTTATTCAACATCCCCAATGTGCAAAAATTAGGTAGCTCTTTCTCTTCAGGATCATAATAAAAGTTTTCTGATTTCTGCAGTCAAGGAAATTATTGCCATAACTCCCTGTAATGGAATGAGAGTGATTTTATATTCAGTTATTTCCTCTGATAGTATGCCCAGATCTTTTTTTTCTTTTTTTTTTAAAAAAAAAAACCAAAATTGCTATAGGCGTTAAAGAGAGAAATAGGACTGGATCCATCTTTTCCGAGGGACTGCATCAGAAGCACACAACTCCAACAACTCATATTGTCAAAACCCAGAAATTACAGCATTTCTTTCAAAGTTTCTGTGTAATTCCACACTGTGGAAATAAAGGCTGTTAAACTCCATTATATCCTAGGTAGCTTAAGCATGCAAGCAGTACCTCAGATCACAATGATCTGTCCTTCCAGAAAGAATTTAATTATCCCACTTACTGCACAGTAACTAATAGTTCATGTGTTTTGAAGGCCAAGCACTGAGACCAGAGCATGAAACACACTACTGAGTCATTTTATCATCTGCTGGGTTTCTAACTCACTTCCATGCTATCTTTCATGGGTAGGCTATCAAAAAGAAAAAAAAATAGTAGAACTATAAATACCTTTCCCAATATAAATAGTCTCTGTGGAGACAAGAGAGAGAGAAGACTGGTGGGCAACCAGATGGGTAAAAAGCTGGTTGGATGGTCGGGCTCAGAGGGCAGCAGTTAATGGATGGTACTCTAGCTGGAGACCAGTAATGGTGGAGTACCACAGGGGTCTGTCCTGGGTCGTGTCCAGTTTAACACCTTCATCAGTGATCCAGAGGAGGCAACGGTGTACGTTGTGTCTTGGTAGCATGGGCAGCCAACAGCACCCTGGGCTGTAGGAACAGAAGTGCAGCCAGTAGACGAAGGGAAGGAATTACTCCCCTTTACACAGCATTTGGTAGATGAAACTAGAGTACTGCACCTAGTTTTGGGCCCCCCAAAGGGAAGAAAGGAAAGGAAAGACAAGGACGAGCTGGAGTGAGCTCAGTGGAGGGCCCCCAAGGCAGTCAAGGCCAGAGCACTTGCCTTGTGAGAAGAGGCTGGGGGAGCTCAGCTTGCTCAGCCTGGGGAAAGAATGGCTTCAGAGGCACCCCCCTGCCAGGACCTAAGAGGGATCATCAAGGAGACAGAGCCAGGCTCCTCACAGCGTGGCATGGCAGGAGAGAGAGAGACAACAGGCACAAGTTGCAACAAGAGAGGTTCAGGCTGGATATAAAGAGAAGCTTTCCCTGTGAGGGCAGTCAGGCAGTGGAGCAGGTTGCCCCACATGGCTGGGCCATCTCTGTCCTCCAAGGTTTTCAGGACTTGACTGGACACAGCCTTGGAGCAGCCTGGTGTGACCTCAGAGCTGGCCCCACTTTCGGGCAGAAATACCCAAAGCCTGGTCCCACCTGGATGTCCCTGTGATCCTCACAGAGGCACGAGGAATTCTGAAGCTGTGCTGGTGCAACCTGCCAGTACCCAGATGGTGACTACCAGTGCAGCAGCTGCATCAAGCTCCAGCTTCCTTGCTGGCTTGGCTTGCTGATTCCAGCGAGCCCACAGAAGAAGGAGGGTAGAAGAACACTTTTGAACCTGTAGGCTTACTAAGACGTATTTGTGAGGAAGGATGGAAAGTACCTTCACAAGGGAATCATGCACAGTGCACTGAAAGGCTTTAACCTTTAAATCACAAAAAAGTATATTTTCCATACACTCCAGGAGTTCCAGGAAAAAAAAGAAAAACCCATTAAGAAATAGTTTAAGTTAGAAAAAGACATAAGAGTCACAACACCAGTGTAACCTCTTAGAATAAAGCCAAAGAGTATTATGAAAAAACAGGTGAGGTCTGTCAAACTTATTTTGTTAAGCATATTAGATAATTCATCAGTTCTGCCATTTCATAAACATACTTTTACATACATTCATCAAATTGGCATTTTCATTGGTGAAAACTGTATTTGACTACCTTTGGGAATGACAATGCTCCATCTAAATTTTTCTGATTGATTTTTCCAGAAATAAATAGTAGTAGTTTGTGCTGCTTATGTATAAAAAGCCTGCACTTCTTTATTTAATGGAACAGTTAATTAGTATGTTACTGACATTTTCTACAGAGAGAAACACTGAAGTATTTAAAAGAAATACAGAAAACTAAAAATATACCATGCTCAACTAATAAAAAAAGAATAGGCTCATTTATTTTTAATTAAATCATTATCATTACATAAGCCTTGAAATAGGATACAGTTTCCATTTTTATAAGCCTTCCAAAAAAAGTGTGTAGAGTTGCTTTATAAAATCCTAATTTATTTGATAGTGTAAGGATTTTGTAACCTAAATCTTCCAAAAATTTTAAAATTCTGACCAATAATTACAATAAAAACCCATATAAAATTGTGTGTGCATGGATGTATGTACACAAGAAGAAAATTTTCTTTTAGCAGAATAGTAATTACTTCTTTACCAAAAGCCACTGATCTCCAGGTTGGTTCCATTTTGGAATTGACAATGAAAAATAAAGCTGAATTAACCACTGAACTGCAATCTCATCCACTTAGCACCAATTAGGTTCCATGGGAACAACAACAACAACAAATGGTTTTAACCCCTATTTATATAATCCTGTGTTTCAAGCACACATATCCCACAGCTCTAATGGTACAAAGGTTTCAGGAAAATTTTTTGACGAACAAGTGATGCATGGAGTAGCAAAAATGAGGAGGATAAGGCAGTTATACCAGGAAATCTGGACTACTTAGTGATTTCACCCATTCAAACCAAGTATTTTAAACAGCTGACTAAAATCCGAAGCTATATGCACAGGCCTATGTATCTAGGAACAATGAATTCAAGTCAGATGTATAGAACATTTCTAAGGGGATTTAAAAAAAAAAAGATCCTTCTCTGGGTAGCAGTAAAAAAAGGAACCCAACAAAAGCCTCCACACAAAATCACAGCAAAAGACTACTGCAATGCCTAGATATATAAATGGAGAAGAGTGATGTGCCTTTACACTGCAGATGGAATTGTAGAGATCAATACTAAAACACTGTATTTAGCTTGTGTCTGCATATTGCAAAGTATGCAGCAGAAAGCCACAAAACTGTAACCAGAAAAAAGGTAGACAAAACCGGTCACTGAGACTTAGACACCGTAATTTGATTAGCCAACAAAATGAAGACTAAGTGACTCGAATGCAGACAGATAATACCAGGTACAGAAAGGGCCCTCCAATCTAATGCTGAAAGGCAGTAACAAGAGTCAAAAGCTGACACTAAAGTTGGACAAATTCAAATAAGGGAAGGAGGGAAGGTACCTGTGTTCCTCTACAAAATAAAAGCACTGGAAAAACTATGGGAACTCCTATGGATTTCAGGGTTGAACACATTTCCGAAAGCAACAGAATTCAGTCACACACGCTATTGAGCTCAGTAAGGGAACAGCCTGTTTAAACAGCCTGCAATATTCAGGAGATCAAAATACAAGGTGTAATGGTCCCTTCAGGCTTCATATTATGGATAAAATAAGCATGCTCTACACACTTCATTCCAAAATGTAGGTAATTGTGTTTGCCTGCACAAAACCATGTTTGACTACAATCAGACTGCTGAGACATGAAGGCCATTCAGTAACAATAACCTGTCATAGATGGAAGAACATTAAACAATCAAATCATATACATTGGAGACTTTTAATATTTCGTAATACCAATGAGCACAACCTGCTCTTAGCCAAGATCAACTACAGCACATGTTTTGGGTCGGGCCTCCCATTAGCAGCTTTCTGTTAATAACTGTATTTTGAAATCCACTAGTTAGTTTTCAATTTGTTGTGTGCCACATAACTGTCAATGTGATGAGTTCAAGCACTGGTACTTCTAAGTAAAGGTTTTATAGAGAGACTATAATAAATGGGGTCATCTTAATGCTTAACAACAGGAAAAATTGTTTTGAAAGTACAGAAATGTAATTTGTTCATTAAGTTTCTTAGTACTCCAATATTAAAAGTTAAATTTTATGAAAACAACCTAACACCGGTAGTCTACAAACCTCTTCAGACAACTTTTGAAAAAAATTGACTATTTGACTCCTGTATCATGTTAGTAGTTTTAAAGCAACTAATCTATAAGTACATGCAGTGCAGTACGTGTTTAGTTACTTTACTGATAACATAGAATGTTTTTCAGCAACAGTCAAGTGTCCAATTCTCTCTTCTTCAGGTTGATACGTCCTCATTCGACTTTGAGTATTCATTGTAAGTGGCAGGTCCCATCACACTGTTATTACTACCATGGCTATTGCAGGTCAAGAGGATGGTCTTGCTCTGCAGCCCCTGTTAGGTTCCCCTTCCCCCCCAACAATGTAGAGACATCAAGAGAAAATCATTTTGATGTAAAATTTTATCATTTCTTAAAAGTTGAGTTAAACTAAACACATCTTACCAACAGTTAATATATACGTTAGCTGACAGCAGTACAAACAACTAAATTAGCTTTACTGAGTTTATGCATTCTGGGGCAATAGCATAAAACATCAACATCCCTGTGTTCAGTCCCAACAGGTGATCCAGGGCAAATTCAATGACATAAATACAGAATATTTACAGAGGGGCAGGATGTCACATGGTAACTTCAGGGAGGTCTCCCCACATTGGCCAAGCTCCAGCACATCCTTCAGTTCCCTGCTCGGGGTTCCTGAGCATCCCTGGGTTCCTTGGTTGGAGCCCTGGCGCGAGCACCCTGCCCTCTTCACAGGAAGGGACCCCCATGTTCAACAAGCCATAAAATCACCACAACAGCTTCTTTTTAAGCTTAAATTTTTAGGAAAAAAAATGCTTTGCAGCTACAGCCCCTTTCAACTAAGCTGTGCAGGTACCTGTAGCAGTTGAGGCACATCAGACCAGCTCTGCAAATACTCACTACAATCACTCTTCATACTGGAGAGCATCAGAAGCATACACGTGTATTTAAAAAAATATCAATCAACAGAGCATTCACACAGTCTAGCTTTCTATCTTTTCAAATGGTTCATCTTCTTTGAACATAACCTGGTTACATTTTGCTTGGAAATTAATTCACACCGCAGAACCATTTCTTAGTGCTCTCCATTCCAAACCCAGAACTTCCTTTAGAATGGAATTTCTGCTTCGGAACAGTATTCCCTTACTGAGGCCTCTGTACCTCCCAGGTACTTCTGTACTTCTGCAGTCTTTTTTTTTTTTTTTTTTTTTTTTAACCACTACAACATTCTCCCAAGCACGCTAGCCCTCAATGCTATCACATTCCTTTCCCTGTCCATTACAAGGCAGGTAAAGGACAACATTCAATTTTCACATCCAGAAAGGAAATGCAGGTCCAACAGCAGAAGCCAAGACAAGTGGCAAAGCATTTTAAAATTATCACCACTCAGCAACAGAGCTAACAAACTATTCTGCAATTCCTTAGTAGCTTCTTGTATTTTTTCATTAACATAAAAAAAAAAAAAACCTTAATTCATTAGAAAAGAACTGTCTGAGAAGTCTGTATAGGGGTTTCTGTATTCTGTTGGTTTTCTGTGAGGGCGGGGGGCAGTTTAACAGTGTAAATAGTAATTTTTCCAAGGAGACAGGAGGAGTTTGTATCCAATTGTTTGGCATCAAGTTGTAATATCAAATACTTTTAACAGGGAATGTTAAGTAGAAAACATTTAAAATATCCAAAAATGAAGGTATTTTTCTTCTAGCTTTATATTTACTTGTGTCTTGATAATCATTGAACAAAACTAGTAATCAAGCATATCTAAATGCATTAACATTTCCTTGTTAAGGCATCTAGCAGCCTGTTAAAAGTAGTAAATGTCAGAGTTCATAAACTATTTTGTATATCTTGCAGGGTCAGCCATTGCTTCTGCAATTAATCAGTCTTGAAGAATGACATGAAAATGTACAAATTGCACACAAAATACTCTTAACTGGTGCAACAATTTGTTGATAACAAACTTTTTGCTTTACATGTATTTAAGTTAATAGGTTATTTTGCCACTTTCATTTACAGCTAAAAATCTCAATATTTAATATTAATACATTTATCATTATTTAATGTGATGTGGGAATCTACAGCCCATGTCTGCATATTATGACTATACAATATATATACGTATTAGAGATATCTGCGTTGGTATATAAGTTACAAGCTTCCTAAAATGTCATAAGTCCCACTTGGCCCTCAGGTAGGGGCCGGGGAACTTTCTTCTATGAAACAAAAAACAGAAAACAAGTTGCATGGAAACTGAAAACTTGATCATCTCACACAATATCCAGTTCCACAAGAATATACTTTCTTCTTTCAACTTTCCCATTTATGATGGATTCAGCCCTGAATAACTGAATCTTTTGTCTATATCTGTGAACTTTGTTTGCTTAGATGGTTACCCCTCAGCACTAGAAAACTTTAGAAGATATTAACTGATATTTTGCAAGGTGTTTCTTGGGCCTGCAATCAGAAATTCTGCTAAAAACAAGGCCATGGGTGACAGCAAAAATAACAACACTTCTCAGAAGGGAGTGAAGAGGAGTATCAACCATAATCTTGCAGTTACATGAGGACTCAACGAAATCTGCAGCTAACTTTTATTATTAGATGCAATGATTAGCTCTATTGCCCCATTTTCGCTTTCAAGAAACAACAAAAATTAATATTCCCTAAACAGTTCTGTCATCATGCAGTATTTTATTTTCATATGAGATGGTTGGGAGTACTTCTACACAATCAAGAGACTTTATTACCCTTCCAAACACAGTTAAGTTTATGAACAACCTATTGATTGTTCTTAAAAAATGTTACCCAGTTTTCATGAGAAAAGGAGTTTCCCTTCTCCGAATGGATTTGAACCTGTAATACAGTTTTAGAGAGATACTGGCTTTAAGGAGACTACCGGATTGCTCTATCATTCTGCAAATTTAGAGATTGTGGGACAACCTAATCAAAATGATGAGTAGAAGAAATTCTTGTGATGCTTCTACTTTTTGTTCTCCCTCAAGAATTATCTTCTTTTATTGCCCCTTAAAACATTTTCATCAAAAGACTAATATATAAACAATTTGTTGTCAAACACCAAAAAGTGTTCTGTGCAATTGTTCTGTAAACAATAACATAATGGGAAATTACATTTTTTTTTTTTTAATTCACGGTCCCTTAATGCTCAAGTATATTACAGTCCTCACTGCGTTTTACAAAAACAAATGCTAAGCATTTGTTCAGTCAGCCTAGGAATTGCGTAGAAGTTTCCTCCCATAGGGATCTCTTTAAATGAGATATAATTCAAACTTAAAGTTCTATCTGAAAAGTAGTTTGCATATTTTTTCCGCTTTCTAAACAGAAACTATAAAAAAAGAAATATAGGTTTGCAAAAATTCTCTTTGAAATCTTTTTATTTAAGAGGTCCATAAAAAAAGATTAAATATTTTTTAATTTTGCTCTAACTTTTCTTCTTTGTTCCTCTCTATATCCTTCCCACTAATCATTCTATCTTATCTGTTTTTCTGATTTTCATCTTGCTGTATTTTCCCCTCGCTCACTCTCCCAGAGAAATCTCTCCATCTCCCCCAAACCTCTTGCAGGCAGCTGGAGCAAACTTTGGAGAGCGAGGGATCCTTCAGTCACTTGCCAGTTCTGGTTTTACGTGCTGTGACAGTGTGCAAAAAGAAAAAAAGAAAAAAAAAGAAGAATCTACTAAATGGGTGATCCTACCGCAAAATTCAGTCACATAGACCCTCCTCATCACAGAGGGAGCTAGTAAAATGGGACAGAAGTTTGTACTATTGAATTCTGAAATCAAACACAGTCACCAAGGGGCTAGTAATTGACTGCTGAAGCAGAAACTCTTACACTGACGACCGTATAGACAAGGTTTGCCACGTTCACAGACTTTAAAGGGAGAAAGCAACAGGGAGACAGCAAACTTCCCTTTAAAATTAATGTTCGGTAACCACATGTGTTACTTGCAGCAGTGTGTAGTTTATAAATTTTTAACACAAGGTAAGGCTGGAGATGGAATGCTCTCTTAAGGTAAAGTCCTAGTCTGAACTGAACTTTTAAACACACAATCCAAACTTAGGCAAAATGAATTCATTTGTAATAAAGAAAAAGAATGAAAGCAGTTTTGAGGACCCACAATTTAGGTACAAATATTTTAACAATATGGTATGTTATGTCTTAAAAAAAACCCTTAAACTACAAAAGTGGTTGAACACTAAAGATGGCTAAAATAAAACAAGAGATGCCAATCAATACTTTTGGTGATTCCTAAATCCAGTGTGGCTTTATTGTACATTGATGTACTCTGACTCCTTATTAATGAAAAGTATTAACTTGAATTCTAAATTCTTCTATGGAGGTAAATAAAAACATGAGAACAACATAGTGCTCAGAGGAACAAAAAAACCCAACTCTCTCTGAAATATGATGTAGTTATAATGGTTCAGATCTTCACTGTTTACACAGTAGACAAAAAATACTACATGTAATCCCGTGGTCTGCAAGAGACAGCTACTTCCCATGAAAGCGACTGTTTAACGTTAGTGTGCTGTTACATTCTTCGGTCTTAATCAAATTTATATTCAAGACAAATAAGTAATACAGACACCTGAGCATTTAGACGCTAACATTAATGACACAGTTGTTTGCACAACAGAGTTTGCGTGAAAATGTTTTTAAATTTAGGATAAATAAAATAGTTTATTGTTAGATAAGATTAATAAACTTGTTACAATGTTACCTTTGCTAAATGCTATATAAAATTGTTTGAGTAAGAAAGTTGGTCAAACAAATGGAATGTAACGGACTTCTTAATTTTCTTAGATCAATGGTAAAATGTACCTTTATGAACATGACGTCATCAACAGCACTCTAGGTACACAGCTTGCACGTAGAAAGTTATCTCCAAAGAACAAATAAATACGAATCAGAAAAGGACATATAATTTGTACCATTTTTAGAAAGGAGCTCATATTCTCGGCAAAAAACCCTTAGTAATATAAAAGTTATAAATGCATAACTCAGATCAGATAAGGGCACAAATTTAAAGGCTGAAAGTTTCTGTCTGAATTTTCCTTCTCATTCTCTTATCCTAAATTTCCAAGGTGGGAAAAAAAATAGATCCTACGCAAGCAGCTTTCAGAAAAGTTTCAAGTTAACCACTGAAAAGTATTTTTAATTCCTTCTTTTGGTCACATAAAGCAAAGAAGCGTTTCCTCTTTCCTCCCCTCAACATTTTCTCTTTCTTTTTTCTTCAGCTTTTTATTGACATAAATTATTTCAATTGCTAGAAGCTCAGAATATTGTTAGAGTGGCAAACAGAAAATCAAAAAGAAACTTCCAGGAAGTTAATCATGCTATTTATCCCATTTTATTTTTGAGGATGGAGCTGGGATAAACAAACAAAAGCAACTACAAAATAAAGAATTTTTTTTTAAAATCCATGTTTCTTCAAGCAAGATGTTTTTTGAAGTTTTGAAAAAGTACTGAAGATGACTCGGTTTGAAAAGATGACAACTTGAATTATTTTGACCTGTTTTTCAACACGGGACTTAGAATAATTCTGGTTTTTGTGAGGTTGAGTTTTTGGCAGAGGTAGGCAGGGGAAAGAATCGCTCCTTTGAAAATTTACCAAGTTTATTTCTTGACTTTGAAGTAGTCAAAAGCAGTTTGAATAGGCTACTCTTTTTACTCATTACATGTGAGGTGATATTTCTTTAACCAATGAGGTTGTGGTTGGGACACCAGGAAAAGATCAGATGAATAGTAAAGAATAACTTCCAAAAAGGGATTTGTAGTCTGCAGTTAACAGAAGAACTTTTCTGATCTTTAACAAATCCACTTGCAAGAAAACAATTCTTTTAATTAAAAAAAATTTTTTTGAAGACCAGCAAATGTAAAAACTACAGCACATTGAACTCTAGAGTAACTACTGCTTCTGGGTACTATTACTATTATTAATCTAACTAGACTAAAGGTAGAATTAGTACACTTTTTATTCCCAGGAATCCTTTTTCCTGAAATCCCTATTACTCACAAACACATCCTAAGTTGCTACAAGTTGTTTTTATTCTTTAACATCTCTTTGCTCTTTGTAATTGAAAATAATGTATGTGGAAATGGGCAATACCAGACTGATCAAAGAAGTCACACACAGAGAAATTGTCTCATGCCTAAATGAAGAAAATGCAGTGCTTTTAAGAGTTATTTTTCTTTCCTATCCTACCACTTTTTCTTCTTCCCTAACCCCCATCCCCTGCTTTGGCACAACACTCGGTATAAAGCACTGACAAGAGAGTATTTTTTAATGTTAATATTTAAAGAGATTGTTAATATAGTGCATGTACCCAGTCCCTTAGGGTTACAGCTCTTTTAGATTACCCAGTTTTCACTGCAGAAGTCTGGGCATCTGACCACAACTGTTCAGCTTCCCTTCCCACCCTTGCATTTCCCTGCCTGCACCGCACATGCTCCATCTCAGCAGCTCCTGTAGCGATACCTGCAGAACAATCACACCACCAGTTCATCCAGTCGTCTGCTCCTCGAACGCCCGGCGGTGCTCTCAAGCGTGCTTCAGCCAGCGCCCAGCGCCAAAACCCCGCACCCACGCTACTCGCTCTGGAGGAGCCTGCGCGCCCCACTCGCTAGATTCGCATCAGCTATTGCCATCATCTTTTCAAAGTCTGCCCTTAGTCTGCTTGAGGCACAAAACCAAACCCAACTGTCTACGCTTGCTATGTAAGCAGCCACTTGTTTATCCAAAGCATTAAAAATAGAACCAGAAGCAAAAGACCAGGAGTAGTACATTATTTAAAAGCTGGACATGTTTTAGAGCTGTAAACTGGGAGGGTGGGGGTGGGGGGAGTGCAATCACCTGTAATCTCTCCCCCCAGCCACATGCTAGCCCTGTGCCTCATGCTCAAACAAGAGAAAGGCTTAGTTTTCATTTATTCACAACTGAGTCTTCTCAGAGAAGTCAGAGTTTGGTGGGAAAAAGATGTTTATGACTATACTTTGAGAGATGTTGGGCGGACAATATACTTGTACCTTATCTTGTCCCCTTTGTGCTGTTGTGTCACTTGTCTAATTTAAAGATGGGCCAGATGGCCAGCGAGTACCCCCAGCCCAGGTGGGGGACACCACCACTTCTGTGGGTCAGAAGCATGGTCTTTGGGGACCTCCCAGAAATAGCGGAAGTACTGATAAGATGAATAACTTGAATGTAATGACCACCCATCCAAAAGTAAAATACTGTATCTGAGACTTGTCTGAAAAAGTTTTGAGGCAACTCTCTGCTTCCAGTCCTTTTTGCTCAGGGTCTGAAGGTAGGAGTGGATGAAGCCTGGACAGTCCTTGCAGTGGGCTGTCCCCTCTGTGTCTGCTCCACGGTGACCAAAATACAAGCAGCGGAAGAGGAATTTGTGGGATTAAAAATTGCTTTGGAGGTTTCAACAACTAGGTAAAGGGATTCCAGGCCCATTTTCTTTGCCGACTTCAGCTTCACACTGCTGATCGCTCAGAGAGACCAGAAGATGTGCCTGCAAGTATCCTAAATGTTTTATTGGCTTATTTTGCTTTATCCAGCGCCAACACCCAGGAGCTCCAGTCAGCACACTTTAAAATAGGAAAAAATACTTTGATCACAGGCCCAAAGCCCTTATTATAGTCAGGCCCTCTTTAAACACCAACAAGGACTTGCCGTTACCCCACCAGATGCCTTGCAGTGGCCGTAACCTGGAAACAACCAGGTACTTGGCTCTTAGGGATACACCAGAGAGACAGCGCACTGTAGTCAGTGACCCTCTCGCTTAGCAGGCAACACGAATATCATAATCGTTTGGTTATATTTATTTCCTTTGGGAGGCGTTTGTTTAGTCAAAATTATATAGATTTTAAATGAGGTTTTTCAATGAGGAAGGGTGTTGTACCACACTGCCAAAATGCAATTCCCTTTCTCTAATCTATTTGGAAATATTTAACTTCATTTCAACGTGCAATTAGATTAGGTTCTTATTGGACTATTAAAATCTTCAGAATAATCATCCATCTAAAGCTATTCCACAGCCTGAATTACTAGTATTTTCTATTTTTAAATAATGTATTTGGTAAGAACCCAAATAGCTTTTAATTTTTTTATGTAGCTGCCAAATCATAATACAGTAGATCAGAGAAAGCCTGAAGCAAAATATAATCCATGATATATAGTTTTTTCCTTTTCTCTTGCAAGCCTGGGTAATGGATAGGCACAAGCAGTTTCACATGTCATTCTACATCACAGGATTTAGTCAGAATTAGCTCATTGAAATAATTAGTTTTTCCATACTCATATTGAAGTAATGAAGGAAGGGCAGGTAAAATATCTAAACTAGACTAGACAAGACGAAAGAAGACAGACCTTCTGTACCTTCTGGTAGGAAAAAAATCTACTTTCAAAGCAGTGTTTAAAATACATTTTAATATCACTACAGACTTACAAATTACATGAGCTTTTTGAAAAACTTTGCATTTATGTATAAATGCCTTAACTGTTATTTCTCTTCAAAATTTATTATATGGTACTAGTAACAATTTCTCATTAAAACAATGCGGATATGTGTAAAACAAAGATGAGACAGGAGAGCATGAATATATGTTTTTGTATTGTAGACTTGTAGAAGTCATCATGCAGCAATATAATTTTTTTCTCATGTGCTTTAAAATTACTTTGCTTTCAGCTTTGCTTTCCTTTCCGCAGGTGTTGTCTGAGTTGTAGCTTTCAAGGAATTTTGTTTCTTACTGCTCTGCTCTTTGGTTAGTAAAAATTGGGAAAATAAACCTAAGAAACCTGATGACTACCACAGCACAAAGACCATCCTCCATCGGTAAAATGAGCCAGACCTTAAACTCCAAAATTTCAAATGTGGGAATGTATCTGAGAAAAGCACAAACTGAAGAAAATCACAAGGGTGGTTCCCTATTCACTTGTATGTATCACCTATTGTTTTGTAGCAAATAGACAGTTCTGCTCCAGTGTTTGGGATAGAACAGTACGAACTCGCCAAATTTTATCGTACATGGTGACCATTTCCTAAACTTGTCTCTATTCCCAATTGATACAATATTCATTTTTAAAAATGATAAATATATTCATCAAAATAAAAGAAGTCTTTGGAAAAATCAGAGGAGGTTCAAAGTCAGTAGCTCTTGTTAATTTTACTTGTGAGACACTCAGATACAATGGCAGGCAGATAAGGAGCAAAAATAAAAACAAAATGATATTCTGAATCAACAGTGCAGCCAATCCTCTAAGCCTTTTGATAGGTACATCAAAAATTGTATCATATTACAAGCCATGAGAACTACAAAAGCTGGTGGCATGCATAAGATCTCTCAAAAGGAATATCTGGTTATTACCACTACCTAGATGATAGCTTTAAATAACTACCCAAGAAAAGGGCTGAAATTGGAGTAACTTCAGCATTTAAGATGCTAAATGCCCCCCCAACACATAAAACCAAGATGGAGTACACTGTTCGAGATTATTCATCTGCAAACTTGGAGTTAGGAAATTAACCTCAAACTGAGATTAATCGCACAATTTCTCTTTGTGAATACTAAAAACAACCATGTACATCTGAAGCTAAAGTAATGAACATATTAGTTTATAGAAATAACGCAAACAATTTTTTTATGCAAGTAGAAACCTCATATACCAACAGAATGTGGACTGCAAACAATTCAGTGTAGTAAAAGATCGCATATTAAATTTCCCGCAAAAAACAATGAGATTCAGGATCCTTAGTGACTTAAACATTTATAATATTTACCAAGTCTTTTTTTATTTATAATCTGCAAAATCATTAATAGAGCTGATTATTTTTTTAAACTGCATTAATTCATCTGCAAAGTGACAATATGATGGTCAAATTTATTGGGAGAAGTAGAAAACAGACACATCCTTCAGTAACTTTCTACATGAAAAATCTAAACTGAAAATGAAATTGGGTGTTTTCTTTCCTAAATCCAGATATTCATCAAGCCTAACATTCCTTGCAAGCTGTAACAACAACTTTTATGCATGAACGAATTTTACTAAAAGAATTCACTGAATAGTGTTCAACAAACAATAATCAATTGGCTAATGAATTTGGTTTCAGTACTACAGAATGCAAGGTAAAGTTTTTAATTCTTGCTTTTCTGCTAACATCTGAAAGATGGGCAATTGAAGGAAATTTCAACTTTTCAAAGGGGCCTTCTACAAAAGCAGATTGATGACCCTAATTTTCAAACTTAACATTGATCTCTTTCAGAGTGCAACAATTAAAAAAAAAAAAAAAGTAGCAAAAGAGAGCCCTCTGCATCTTTGCATCTGTGTATGTTGGCAAAACCCAGCTCATACTGGGAACAGTGCAAAAAAAAAAATTATTGTCTTTGCAAAAATAAGTTGATTGTTTGATTGTTTAGGTAGTATTCATAAAGAAATCACACCAAAATCACACTAACCACCACTCGAATAGGTACTGTTGCCAGCCTTCTTTGCCATAGCTGCGGTGGCCAAGAATGTTAGCAATGTGCAGTCTGAACTGCTGTGTCAGCATTAGAAATTCTCCCATTAGGCACACAGTTCCTAAAATAAACAGAGACAACTTAAGACATGAGGTATTGCAACTGTGTTGGACTTAAGTCATCGTGCATCAATAATACATCCAAATGCAAACATTTATCTTCTCCAGTTAACTTTCAGATCAGATCCTGAGTCTATTTTAGGAATATCAGTGCTGAATTCAGAAGTACAATTATGCTTCATGCAGATAAACCCGAGATACGAACGCTTCCCAGACAGACATAGCCTTGATCTCATGGTGCGGGGATGGATGGTTTAGCCAAGTTGCCTGATAGTGTTGTACATACATAGTCCATATTTCTGTTCAGAGTTCTAGAAGCAAAGACCAATGAGAGAAAAAAAACACCAAAACACAATGAATTAATTCTGTTGATACACTATGCATGTGGCCAATGCATATTATCCCGTATAGTCCAGATTTATAACTACATATGCCACGCTCATGCAACACAGGTACCATACCCCTTCACATAGTTTTTTGCTACACTGCTCATCTGCTCCTTCTGTTCAGAGTTCTAGAAGCAAAGACCAATGAGAGAAAAAAAACACCAAAACACAATGAATTAATTCTGTTGATACACTATGCATGTGGCCAATGCATATTATCCCGTATAGTCCAGATTTATAACTACATATGCCACGCTCATGCAACACAGGTACCATACCCCTTCACATAGTTTTTTGCTACACTGCTCATCTGCTCCTTCAGCACCCATAACTCTACTCCATACCTGTACTGATAACCACATAATCACAGCAGCATATTGCTTTGCAACCAGCCGCAGTATTACTGTCAACCAAGCTAACTAGTTCAGTGGTAATTCAAAAAGGTGCGATGACAGCTTGACAGTTCAGACATACCCTGAAATGAATATTTAAGATATTCTTCACTTCTCAGCTATTAAAAATGGCTTCAGAAAATTCCAAGGAATGTAACTGCCTAGATAATAAAAAACTAGATTATCACTGAAGGGATTTAACATAGAATTTGCATAAGTACTAATGAGTGCTACGATGGTAAATAGCCTCCATGCATTGTGATGAGATGAAACAAGAAGTCTGATAAACTGATTAGAAGTTCTGTATTTTGTTCAATCTTTTGAAGAAATAGTGAAAATCTCTTTTTATTACTCTCATATTGTACTTGCTTATACACATTCATTTCATGTGAACAAAGAGAGCTTTTTGCAAAGATATAAGCAGGAGTAAAAAAAGATAACCAGGACACTAAGAATTTGATTACAAGAGCGTAAGCACGCACACACACACAGCACTGTTAAGACAGATCCAAAATGTGAAAAAGGACAAAAGGAAGGTGATAAATGTACTTTCAGACTATCTCCTTAGTCTTCAAAGATAAAAGTGCATAAAAACACAGCTATTGACTATTACTCAATGGAGCCAAAATGCTGCTTCTGCAGCAGGCTGTGAGACTAAGAGGTAGTACTGCAAAAGGCAGTCGAGCTTGGAATTGCATGTGTTCTCATCAGTTCCAATGAATCCAGAGAGTACTTATCAAATGGGCCACTCTTTCAGGACTTTAGATCCTTATCTAACCTGCACCAAAAGAAAAGAAAGGATAAAGTATGAGTATGTGGACAAAACTCTTACATTTCAAAACTCCACCTTTGCTGCAAGTATCCATATGTCCAGTAAAAAAAAAAAAAAAAAAAAAGTGATTACAAACTTTTCCAATTATAGTTCGAGTGTAAAAATACAGAACTTTATTTCAGCTTAAGTGGTAACAGTGACAAGATCCATATGCAAAGCCTAGTTCCCTAATGCTAAAAATACATTCCTGTACAGAATGCTGTTGATACTGACTGACAGATTAACTGTCCTTTTGGATGTAATTTAAAACCATTTTAAAAGATCCAGAATGAAAAAACTCTTTTTTCAGGTCATCTGTGAAATCCAAGATGTTGAAACCATACTAAGAAACCAAGTGGTCTGTGAACTGCATTCTGCTGAATGAAGACTCGTTTCCTACAGTTCTTTGCTGTAGGAACCAAATGTCTTCAAATCATCATTACACCTCTTTTCACCACAACTCCAGATCCCTTGCATTTCTGACACTTCACAGAATCAAGGAAGTGCTGGCTTGGATAAACTTCTGTCCCACCTTCTGCTAGAGTGGGACTATCACCAACATCAGATCAAGTCAGCCATGGCTCTGTCCAACTGAGTCCCGATATCCTCTAAGGATGAAGATTACACCACCTCTGTGGGCAACCTCTTCCAGCGCTGCTCTGCCCTCACAGAGAAAAAGTTCTTCCCTACTGTTTTTTCCTAAATCACGATTTGTGCCATTACCACTCATTTTGCTATCTGCCTCTACTGAAAAGGGTTCAGTTTCAACATCTCTATAAAGCTCAAGTTTTCTTCTGCTATTGGATTGTTCTTTAGCCTCTTATTTTCCAGACTACGCGAGCCCAACTCCATCAACCTTTTACTTGGAGGCTGCACTCCCTAAGACCCTAACTGACGGAGAGTTAAGGCATGGACTCCTGATGCGGGTGAATCAGAAGACCCTTTATTGAGGTTCTACACGTACGCTTATACCCATATAGATTCTTCATGCGTAGCCTTCTCACTTGTGATTCGCTGATGATCATTGTCCATGCGTCTAGCTCTAGCCTACAATTGGGTTAAGCTACAGGGACACGCGGCACATGGGCTGGATTAGTAGGACACTGACTTTGTTTTTCTCTGCTTCTTACTTCCCCATTTTTGCCTTGCACAAACACCCTTCTTCCTCTTTTCTCATCGTTCAAGGTCCTTCAAGGACTTCCCAGCAGTTCTATCGAACTGCCTACTAGCTCCTCCACACCTAACCATCTTAGCAGGCCTCCACTAGTCTCTCTCTGCTTTTCTACCTATCTCTTGAAATAGCAGGCAGGGCACACAAAACTGAATTCAGCATTGCAGACACAGCCTCACAAACACTGAGTAGAAGGGATAACAGCTTTCCTTGATACACGCTGGTCATTCTCATCCTAGTGTAGCCCAGTACCTGGTTTACCTTATATGCAATGTGGGCACATTGCTGACCTAAAGCATGGATGCCTTGGAAACCACCATAACCCCCTGGTCCTTTCCAGGAGAGCTGCTACTTAGCTAGTCTGTTACTACTAGCCTGTAGTAATGCATGTGGTTATTTTGCACTAGGTACTGAACTTTGTACTTCTCCTAACTCAGTTTGAGAAGGTTTCTGCTGTCCCAATCCTCAAGTTTCTTGAGCTCTCTTTAGATTTAAGCTCTGCCATTTAGCTTGTCAACCACCAAGATAATTTAGCATCACCTGCAAATTTTCTGAAAGTGCATCTTGCTTCATCACCCAACGTGCTGGTGAAGATCTTAATGATATCAGCCCCATATAGACCCCCCAGGTACACTGCTCATTAATGACCACCAACTGGAAGCAAAACATCACTAATCTTTCAGCCCTGCATCCAGCCAATTTTCAACACATCTAGAAGTCCACTTGTCTAGCCCATATTTCCTCAGCTTCCAAAAGAGACCACTATGGGAAACAATGCCAAAAGCCCTACTGACTTCAAGGTATATTATAACCACTGCTCTCCCTCACCCCTGTAGCCAGTCGTTTCATCAAAGGCAGCAATAGGGCTGGTCAAGCATGATTTGCCCTTGCTAAATCCATGCTGACTGTTCTTTTCTTTTTAATCCTTCACGTGTTTAGGAATGAGAATATACTCCATGATCTTTCCAGGCATTCAGTTGAGGCTGACCACCTTACAGTTCCCCAGATCCTTCTTCTTGTCTTTCTTATGAGATGGGTATAATGTTTTAGTCATTAGGGACCTCCCCTAACTGAACACTTTTTCTGCAGATGATAGACAGTGCTCTCAGAGTCGCATTGACTGGCTCTTATAGCACCCTTCCGCAAATCCCAGACAGTTCCATTAATTTGAATACATCCAGCTTCTCCTAGTTTCTCCTGCCCTGTTTCTCCCCAGCTATTGGCTGCCTCTCTCCTTCTCAAAAAATGCTGGTATACGCAGAAATGGAGGAGCAGGCTTTGCTTATAAAGACTGAGGCAAATGAGGCATTCAGTGCCTCTGGCTTTTCTGTATCATCCTTCATTAGCTTGTCTCTCCTATTCATCAGTGAATTTACGGTTTTCCTGAACTTCCTTTTGCTATCGATCTACTTTAAGAGTCCCATCTTGTTACCTTAGCTAGAGTTTTAGCTCTAACTGGATTTCTTTTCCTTAATTTTCATCTCTAAGTGACCAAGCTATTCTTTCATACTCCTCCTTTGTTGCCTGTTCTTTTTTTCACTTCTTGTATGCTCTCCTTCGTTTTAGTTCATGAAGAAGTTCCTTGTCTAGTCAAAGGGGCTTTCTGAAAAAAATCCCAGCCTTCCTGAACAATGGGATCATTTATTCGTGAGCTCTCAAAAAGTTTTCATTTAAAAGCAACCCTTACTTGCAAGGACTGAGACCCACTTGGGTCCCCATCCTTCTCATATATACCCTAGAGCCCTACAGTTACCTTCAATCTGCCCAAGATTTCTGCTGGCCATATTACTGATGCCCATCTGGATCGGCTGCCATGGTAATAGCGAGAAAGCCAAACAAGCCTTGGCAGCCCATCTGCAGTGCCACCTATCTGGGCTCCAGGCAAGAAGCAAATCTCTCTCAATGACCTGGCAGACAGGAGTCTCTGTCCCGCAGAGGGTGAAGTCACTAACCATTAACCCTCATCAAGGACTCTTCATAGCACTGGTCCTAATTCAGTGACCCAAGGTGTCCGGCCTACAGTCCTCCCCCAGCAGAAATCATTCATTCTTCTCTGCTACCACAGCCCAGGAAAACAGCCGTAAATAGAAATGGAGCCGTCTGTGTGTGCTGTTGCATCTGCCAGCTTTCCCCCAGTCCAACACTTTAACCTTGATGGGTGTCCCCTACCGATTGGCTGCTGCTTGAGGCTGAGCATCTACTGCGCATCTAGTAATAGAAGGGGTCAAAGACAAGTGCCTAAGAAGGGAGGACACGTCCTTTTGGCTAAAGACTGTGTTAGATTATTTTAAGACCACTGAGATCACCACCCATCTGGCCAGCTTGAAATACATTTGACAATGAGTTAAAATGCATGACAAATAAATAGACAGTGAAATTATATAAGCTTTTTTTTTTCCTCCTTCAGAAACCAGGCTAAGGAGTCACCCCCCCACACACATACTTTCTCCATATCAGCATACGAGTTTTGCTAAATCCCAGTTGAACTATTAGCATGTATTTATTCCACTCACTGTACATGAATAGTATCTTGATTTCCTTCTCCCCTCCTTTTCCTTTAAATCCCGTTTGGCACTATTGAGGTAATAAAAATCAACACAGGCTCTTTTTGTCTCTATATTATGGAGGAAAGATACAGGACGTCTCTAGGATGTATGATTTTCTCTATTCCCCTTCTCCCACCACTCTGCTATAAAATTCAGGATTTGTTTTATGCATAAACACAGAAGATGAGGCAGGAGCTAAATATCCAAGTCTTGGTGGGCAGTTTTATCTATTATTCAGTCCCATCAAGTGATAACCTGAATTATTGCAGGTTTGCTATCATTGAGTTCAAAATGTAGCCTTACAGAATGTATCATATTTTCCTCATATTAGAAATATTACAAAAATATATTTAATACTCTCCAATAAGAAGCCTAAATGGTTTGGTAGCCCATTATTTGAGAAGTTACCATCTTCCACGTTTCTCAAGGTAGAGTTAATCTAAGATATTACTTATTCTGACATAAAGAACAAAAATGCAAACTAAAAGCTTTTGAGTCAAATCTATTCATTGACTTTTTAGCTGTAACATAAAAGAAAACAAAACTAACAGATATCTCATGGGATTTAGACAACTGATGTGATATGAGTAAAATCATATTAATTCTTTTCCCCTCAACATCTACAACTTTAAATAATGAAAAGACAACAACACACAGTATTAGACAAACAGATCACAAAGGAAAGCCTGTAGGTTTAAGCCAGCTCCTGCTCCTTTTTAGAAATAAAATTCATGCAACAGTAATTACTTTTTCCTTCAGTACTCACTACTACATGTGTCACACTTGCTAAAGTCTTAGTTAACAACTGAAGGTTCAGAGCCATAATTTCTGACATGTAAGTTATTGCTAACCAGTGACTGAGATTTTGTATCAATAGAAGCCACAAAGTTAACCAACTTTGGCCAGGTACTCTTAAAAGTTATCACAAAAAGCCTTTCATGCCACAGAAGTCAGAAAATCCTACCACGAATAGAAGGTGATAACACAACATTATTTAATGCTCTACAGGACAAGGGGGAGAACGTAAAAAAAAATCTACCATGTCTAAGAAGCCGGACATACAACATGTTTTTCCTGACAAGTCTAATTGTCAAATTGCTGCTCAACATGCCTTTTTAGAGGAGGTCAGATTGCCTGACCTAAGCAATGGTTAACTAACTAAATGTAAAGCGAAGCTGCAAGTCTAGCATTAGCTTATCCAAAACAGTAAGATCTGAGAAGCAAGCATTAAATACAGGTGGCTAGATTCCCGGAAGGCTGGGCCTTAAAGAAGGGACAGACAAATCTATCTTTTAGTCTCACCTCCCTGGGAAAAGAGGAGGGCAAAGGAGGGGCAAAATGATATTAGCTGAAATAGTTTATTTCATTATTTTTATTGTAGTTTCTATTTCTCTCTTCTCTAAAAAGGGCATAGACTTCTCCGGATTAGCAGGCAGAAAATTACTAAACAAATCAGGCTTTATCACTAACCTTCCCCCTATCCTCTAGAGGGGGAAGCCTCCAATTGAAATAGTTTTGGCAGGTAAACCAAAACAAATTATGCTGTATTCTTTCCAACCCTGTCCTCTTTGATACAGGCTCTTTAATACCAAATTACATTTGCAGTTCTCCCACGTAAAAATATTATTATTTATGCCATTTTTGCAATTTGGAAAAGAAACTATACAATTAGAACACTAAATCTGAGAACAGTTCTTTAAAAGTTATCCCTTCATTCTGCAAGTAAATAATCCTCTTTTGAAGTCAAGATATCCATGACTGCTTGGGGTGCGGGAGGAACTATGCAAATACCTCTTCAAAGCAGAAAACAAACTAAGGAACATTGCAATGATTAAGCAGAAACTCAGCCTTCTTTTTGCATCAGGAAAACCCCCCTGCCATCTTTCTGAGGATACATGCATAATGGCACACAGCATGAAGAAAAGCAGTCAGTAGCATTACCAGTCTCAAGGACCCCATACCTAGAACATGAGGACTGAAAGTTATGGTTTTATCACATCACCATACATTGAAGGAAAATATTGAAAATACCACCAAAAGATCCTTAGCTCTTAAAAGATGCTTTAAAATTGCACTGCCAGCATACCTAAATTCAAACCAGCTGCCCTCTAGATATTTTAAAATTGCACTTAGAATGTACGATCTAAACTTTTCTACTGTCTCATCAGTTTGTCTCCATGTCAGTGCTTCCATCCGTGAAATGCAACTACAACCTGTTCTTAAAGATGCTATAAGACTCCATTCGTTGGCACTTTCAGATTTCTGCATAAGCAGAAGTATTTCCGCAAGCATGAAAGAGTATCTGAATGCTTTCCACAGAAGTGTGTTTTCTGGATACAGATGTTGGAAAAAGGGCTGCAAGAAGAGGGCCCCCTTCAAAAAATGGTGGAGGTGAGATAATTTAAGCATCATCACTACAATTTCAGTAACCGTTGTATTGCATTTGTTCTACTGAAGCTCATGGTAGCATGAATGTTATAATCTGAAAGTAGTAATTATGATTCTTAAAAGACTTCCTTTTGTCACAGGGTCTTCAGAAGCTTTCAAAAGGAGATGTCAAGCAGGCAGATATTTTTTGCCAGACAATAGAAATCTTTCTTAAATCAATCTTGTAGGAAAAGGAATAACCGCCACTTTACTACATAAATATCACAGTGCTTAAAAACTACAGTTCTCTGGATCAGGGGATAAAGCATGCTAGAGGAAAAAAAAAAAGTTTTTGACTTGTAAACCAATAATCTGTTTTTCAAAATCTGTTAGTTTTTTGTGTGTTGTATTTGTTTCCAATTTTGGAAATTACTTTTGTAACTGTAATTTCAGTAGCGTAAAAGTTCTTTTATAATTATACCTAGTCTCCTAACAAAGATGAGAACCACAGTCTCCAGAGCAGACTTCTGCTGGGTTTATAGATACCTCTCTGAGTGCAACTACATGGTGAGGGTGGTCTCCAAGAGTTCACAGGGAATTTCCCCACTGAGCTGCAAAGCTCAGGACACGGAGCAGCAGGCTTTGTAAAATCTGCCTGGCCAGCACTGGCCAGAGCTTGCGGCAGGCAGCAAGTGAAAACACGTTTCCTCTGAACCTATGACAGCAATGCAACAGTAAGATATTACAGCATCAGGACAACCAGTTTTAAATAATCAAACCAGCAGACCTTGAGTTCTCTATCTCACATGCACAGACCCGATCTTTTCGTTGAATCTGTTCCTTGTCCCTCCCAGCTAATTTGGCCGTGTCACAGCTGCGACACCAACACGTAGTGCGTATGCCTGCCTTGCCACAAGCACCAAGGACGATACTGAGAGAAGCCATTTCACCAGAAGGGAGCACACAGAGAAACCTTAACGGCTGTGTGGAGAAGCCACTAACTCCATCTCACACTTCTCCCTGAAAGTCTCCTACGCACCCCAAAAACCCATCACTCTGCAGATCCATTTCCCCATCTTTTACAACCAAACCACAATAACACTGCCCAAAGACATGCAGAGAATAAGGAACTCGTGAGCCTGTGTGCATCTCTAGTAAGCTGCTCCTAGGCTGATGAGCAGATTCGCTGAGAAGAGGCATCAACCAAAAGTAACTTTGAGCCATGCTTTTTGGGTCACAGCTCACGATGTTTTGGCTGTTTGGCATGATAAGGCTACAATGTCCTGCTTGCAGAAAGAACAAGGCAAAAGCATGCTCACTACTACTCCATACTTCTTAGACAGATTGATAGCTAGGAAGATGATTAATCTGAATCCATTATAGTCCTGCTTTATGTTCAGCAGTAAATCTTTCAGGTAGAAAAAACTATCAAGATTTCCAAAACAATGATACATGAGGATATATCTCCTTAAAGAGAAAGCTAATCAGTAAACTGAAACATACAGTCAATATTTAAGCCATTGATTGCAGTAGGCCTGTAAGTTTACAAACTAGAAATATTTACATAGAAGCTATTCTTACAGTCGTAAGTCAAAGATCTGTTATTCTGAAATGACTTTGCTGTCAGTCGTTTCCAACTAAGCAGAGAGAGAATTACAACAGATTTCAAACTAAGCAGACCTGACTACAGATTCAGTACGTATACTTGGAAAATGATGCAATCTAGGTTTGCATATAAACATCTCTGAGACATTCAAAAGCATGACAGATTGTATAAATGCAACCTTAAAGGCATGTGAGGCAAAGGTGTAAAAGGAAATGTATTCATGGATTTAAACATTCAGAAAGATATTCATATGCAAAGATAAACTACGTAGCACAATGTGCACGAAGTACACACCCATCAAATTGAACTAAAAGCTTAAAAGGATTAAAATTTCATTAGATATTTGTTTTTGAACTAGATTTGTGGCAAGAGATAAGTGACAAACTATGCAAATTATTCCAGCCACCTGGAAGGCAGAAAAAATTGCTGCAGGGAACAAACAAATAAATAAATAAAGCGCATGTTGCCAGGCTCTGAGAAGAATGCCTACGAGAAAATTGACTCTCTTCTCTCCAGCAGAGGTCACAGCAGTCAATATGAATTATTAGCATGATTCTTGTAACATGAGAATAAGCTAAGCTGCCAAGTAATAGTTACACTGCAACAGTATGCTGGCTGCAATAGTATTTCAAATACCAGCTTTAGCAGTACTACAGAAGCAATTTTTTTTTCTTTTACAGAAAAGGACACTGATTTCCACACAGAAACTGAACTAGTCAATTCTTTTCTCCTTGTATCTTTTCCTTTTGAACTCAGCACAGCTATCTTGTCTTGAAAGATCTCTGGAAGTCTCATGACCCAGTGCAATGCTTTTCACTAAAATGACAATCCTGTCTGCAGATAGCATCAGTCTCCCCATTTTTACACAGTAACTTTCTAAAAACTGTACCCCACTTTTTCTTCTATTCAAATGAAACTGTCTACCATTGCAAAGCGGTTGATACAACCCCAGAGAAGTTAAATATGGAGTGAAGGGGAGCCCTGAAGAAGGCACGTCTGTGAACACCTTTTCTCACTGACCAAATGCCTGATCTAGTAGCTCCTGAAGACATTTCAGGTTTCTGTTCTCACTTTTGCCATAGAATATCCCACTAATGAGAATAAGCCCCTCACATTTTTCTTTTTGTTTGTCCATGTACAAAGAAATAACCTGATGGAATGTCACCTTAAGATCAGTTTTAAAACTTACAGTAAGTGCAAAAACTGACCTTTGATGGAAACAGTATGCATATATAAGTCCTAATCTATTACAAGGAGAAATCACCATTTTATCTTTCTCAGATGACACCTTTATTCAAATTAAAGACTCGTTATGATATAGGTTGGAAGAGAGCTGTCCCCAGTCATGTTTTGCTTGAGCTGCTAGTGTTTTGTGACAGACTGAAGGAAAAATAAAATAAAATAAAATAAAATGCAACAGGCAAACAAGATTATATCAAAGTTATTTTCTTCCTCCTTTCCTCATTGAAGAACTACTTCTTCACCAAAATTTGGTGTATGTTCTAAATAACTGCCTGCTTCAGCTGCATAACATCATACAGTATAACTCCTAAATAAATGGGTGAGCTAAGTGGTTCTCTCCACGTATAAAGCGTTCATTTCATGGGCACCATTTCAAATATCTAGCTGTAGCAAACTGTTTTCCAGAGGGAAAATTTAAGATACACTTTTGGGAGGAAATGAGAAACAACAGTATCCAATCACTTACATTGGAAACACTGTGCTCCAAATCTGATCCTGAGTAACATGTGATGGAAGAAAAAAAAAATCTGAAATACTACTGTGTAGTTCTTGGAGGCAAAGGAAAATTAAAATCTTCCTGGACTGGAGTGATTAAGAGAATAAACTCCTTTAGGTAGCTATTTCCCCCACACAAACAACTTGTGGCGAGAGAGGTGAGAAATTTTTCCAGAGTTTGGTTAGTTGATTCTTTTAAAGAGGGAGAGGCACATTTGGTTCATCTATATTTGGATTTACAGCCTTTGTTCTGTACTCCTGTGTTCTGAGTGTCCAACCTAGAGCTAGTTACTGCTTTGCAAATTTAGGGTTTCTGTTGAGAACAAATACTTCTGTAATCTTATTTAAAAAGTGTACAGGCGAACCCTTAAACAGGCAGGTTACCTGGTCTATCCTATTCTCTGCCACCACCTCACCTAACAGCTGCCTCAGCTGCACAGCAGCGTAGCTTGCTGCACCGAAGACCAGCTTCAGCTCTTTTGTGGCCAGGGGCCATTCAGCGATACCCCCACCCCAATCACCCCCTGCACAGGGGGCTCTCACCTGAACACCTCCCCGCTGAGGCCCACAGCTGGCTGAGGCTGGTGAGCCCAGCGGGTGCTAGAAGGACAAGCCGGACGGCAGAGGGAATAACTGCTTAGTGAAACACTGCTGGGGTATGAAGAGAGGCCTTGATGAAATCTTTTTTTTTAAATTTCAGCGACACATGGCCAGGAGCTCAGGCACGCCATGTGATACAGGGAATGAAATCTCTGAGAATGCTGAAAGAACAAGAGGTTCAGGGGGTATTAACAATTTGACACTGCACTTACCTTTTCCAGTTAACAGGACCCTCCTTAGCGTTAGGTCCCCCCAACCTCCCCCCCCCCCCCAATTCTTTTTTTAATCTGGGTGGCCACAAAGTTAACTGTGCAGGAAGCACATCCCAGTGGAAACATCTTCCCTGCTCCCTCACAGCCCATTCCCCACAGCAGGAACCAAACACCTTGCCCTTGGTGCCTGGCGCGCGGCGAGGCACCTCTCCCGGGGACAAGGAATCACCCACTGCTGCTGAGAAGCACCATTTCTCACTCCCCTGCCCCTGACCCCACAGGTCCCCTGATGGCAGCATCTGTGATTTCTCTGTCAGACCACAGCAAGCAAGATGAAATTTGGCTTTTTGGTGGGGAAGGTTTGGGGCATGAACAGCTGTTCTCATCTCTGGGGATCAAGTAGATTACTGGTGAGAAGCTGTTTGCACCCCAGATTGGGATCTACCATCTGATGGACCATAATGGCTAGGAATACAGTATTACCAAAGACATGCTAGATACTTTATAACTAAAGACAAAACCATACCTTTAAAATTTTTAAAAAGTTACTTTTTTTTTTTTTTTTAATATGGGTTATCACTAAAGAACAGATTGCAGAGATGTTATGTCCTTTTGAAAACCAAAGTGATTCTAAAGAGCTTCTTTACTTTGGTATTTCCTTGAAACTGAAACTCAAATCAATTTAGATGTAAATATTACCCAATTACACTTGCTGCCGATGACTCCAACCTCATGGGAAATGTAAACACAGTTGAGTTTGAAACGAGTCAGTCTCAGTCAGAAAATTCTGGGAAATTATTTTGCTGCACTGAGGGCCACAAGAATGCAATTCATCTACCAAAAAGGCAGCCAATTTTTACTAGAAAAGTTAAGTATTAGTAAAAGTTTGTGTGAAAACTAAGAGCGAATTTTTTTGAATTCGTTTAGAAAAAGGAATCCCAGTCATCAGACAAAAACACTCAAAATCACCTTGATTTGTGTCTAGAGTGAAATCAACTTAGGGACCTATATGGCCCAGAGGAGAGTGAGGGCTTCAGAGGTCTTCCGCTAGCTGGACATCAGAGAGTAGGATGCCTACTTGCCAGACCTCTGACACCTGCAATGCTAGTCTTACCATGGTCTCACCATAACCTTTACCCAGCTAAGGTACATTTAACTCTGTCCCTTATGATGCAATTTCTCTCAGCAAACATCCATCTAAAAAATGTCAATTCACATACTGGCTTGTCACCTCAGGCAAGCCCTTTTTTTGGAAGCCTGATGTGCAGAGATGCCCTTTCTGCAATCCTGTTCGCGACACAGCCTCACACCCCATGAGTCCTCTCCTTCCCTTCTCCCTCTGCCCATGCCTTTTAAATGGACAAGGAATTCTACACTCCTTAGAGCAAAGCTTTTGTTGTTGTTATTGTTGTTTTAAATAAATACCTCTGAAAACAGGGTTTATCGCTCTTTCAGACACATTTGCAATATGGAGAAGGATGTCACAGAAGAGACTGCCAGTCCAATTTTTAAGGTGTTTTTTTTTTTTTTTTTTTTTTTTGTCTTCCATTCTTCCACTTGCTCTTATATACGCACATCTCCACTGCACTGTTTCTTCCCTCTTCCAAGTTCCAGGCAAACCCCAAGACAGCAAATGCCTCTCGATGCCTCTTAAGTGCTTCTTATATATTTCACTTCAATGCTGCCCTCACAGAGCCTCTGGGAAATATTCAGAAAAGCAACCTTTGGTTTAGTGATGCTCATCCCCCTTAGCTCACTCCATCACTGACAGAGAAAAACAAGCTCTTCAAAGGAGCTGTATGCAGCAGCTAAATATTTGGCTTTGGCAGTGAACTCTCTTTCAGAAGAGCCATTTTCTTTCCTTTGACTAGGAAAGTGTGGAGAGAATGCCCACCCACCCCCGCAAGGCCATTAGCCTATCTGTGCATTAGCATTACTGAACACCTTTCCTATCTGCCTCACTAAGATCACCCCTCACTTCAACTTCTAGACAGACTGTACTATAACTCCCTGCTTAAAATCCATCACTCATCTCCTGCTCTCTAAATCTAGCATGTTAACAACTGTGGGAAGATCCCTCTAAATATATTTAGCTTATCTTATTTTCTAAAGCAATGATACTTAAAAACTATGATCTCTAGTAATAGAGAACCTTCATGTGGCACCGTTGAGTAAGGAAGATTTTAATAATGCAATGACTATATATTTCAGTAAGTTATACAGGAGATAGGTAAATCTAAAAATTAAATTAAGTGAAGAAGTTTGTGATTGAATCTGTCAGCAAGCATCTTAGACTATGCTGAGGCTTGGCAGCCCTTGTTTGTGAGATGCAGCTGTTGCACTGTATTAAAGTGTGCTTTTTAAAATTATGCAATGCACTTACCAGCTCATAAGAGCAGCAGGATATGTCTAAATCTACCATTCATTCTACCATTCATTTTACTATTCTACTACTTGTCTGTGAAGCTCATCAGCACCCATTCCCAAACCGCAGAGTTTCTCTAAAGAAATAACTCCAAAGAAGTCTGAGGTCACAGGGCATGCCAACAAGTCTCTGGTGTAGGTCCCTGGATAGATGGGATGAATTTCTACTGTATTCATCCCCTGTAGGAAAACATACTTTCAGGCTGGATTTGTGAGACAGACCCAGAATCATGGGTCAGTGCCAGAAAGCAGCAGACTAAAGGACCATAAAGCCAAAAATAAAAGCCCTTTGGATAGGACACAGCTAATGAATTGTTGCAAGTGATATAAATGAAAAAGACCAGTCAGCTGCTGATTTACACGACAGCACTGTGAAGATTGATGGCAAAAAGAAAGAAGAATAGTACACACATTCCTATAAAAGAAGCTCTGTTGGACCTGATGTTTTGAAGTTTTTTCATTTAGCCAAATTACATATCTTCACAAGGCTGACAAACCCCAATTAGAAACACACAGACCTGGGCTGTTTTCTGCAGGGATACTGCCTTCCTTGCAAACCATTCTGAACACGGTTCCCCTGGAAGTGTTCTTGGTGCAACCATCAGATCTCATTACAGAAATTGGTGGACTCTGGAAAATTACTGAACTCTTGATCTTTGAGGCAATGAATAAGTAAATCAATCATTCATTTTAATATTTTTCTGAAATATCCTAAGAGTTCTGGAGATTCTCCTTCTCTCCTCCTTTCCTCCTCCTCCAGTGGCAATCTTCCCATGGTAACTCCTCTCCAGATTGCAAGGGCTTTCATCTTCTGAGTAAGACCAGCTCACATCATCTTTTTCCAGCAACAAATTTCACCTTCCAAATTGAGATGGAGAGTGCTGTGCCCTTGCTTTCCAGAACACAGGAAATGACACTCACAAAACTTGGAGCAACAAAACTTGGAGCAACAGGCTTTTTGAAAAGTCCCAACCATTCTCCAAAGGTCCAGTTTCTGAAGTGCAGCTATGTGTTAGCCGTACTTCTACTCGCCTCTGCATGTCTTTTTCAAAATTTTCAATTGCACAATAACAAATGGTACATCCAATTCATTACTGCTAGAAAAGCCAAGAAACACTTCACATTGAAGTTGCCTTTAGTTTCCCCTAAAGAGTGGGAAGATTTAAAGAACTCTAGTATCTAGCTTGGAAGGAATTTTTAAAAACTTAATAAGGGCCACCAAGATAAACCATAAATGTCACTGATAAACCTTTAGTTTAAACTGGAAATGATATAAAGGGAAATGGCTATGCTTCATCAGCACCAAATGCATTAACATGTGATAATAGATTTAGAGCTCACTCAAAGTGGAGGTACTACTGCTCCTGCAGCATCAAGTAGAACATTGCAATCTGTTTGTTATTCCATTGCTCAGGGTTCAGCCCAACACAGTCCTCATCTCTATGCCTGGGGCTCCTTTACATATTACAATACAAACAATATAATACTTTGCAGAGATGAAGCAGAGAAAGCAAAGCCAGAACCCAGGAAGTTGGCAAATGAGGTAACATTCAAACCAGATTTGCGCAAGACCACATCTTAGCTGCCTTCTTTCAAGCCGGAATACCATTTTATGTAGTTATTTCACAAGACCTAGTAGATTAGCTAAAATAAACTTTGCTCAGGAGTGTCCAGTAACTAAAAACTATTGAAAAGAAAACAAAAGATTCAGAGTAAATATTGCACTTTCCAAAGATCTGGTCCTGACCCTAACCAGGCACAATACAGAGGGCATTATGCTGCCAGTATTGCCTTTTTATAGCTATGTAGTCTATAGATATGTAAGTAGACAGATATTCTGCTTTTCCCAAACAGAAACTGCAAACATAGTAAGATGTAGTCAGTTTATTTAGCCTTTATTGTAATCACCAATGTCTTCAGGATTTGGATTTAAAAGGGCTTTTAAAAAAAAAAAAAAGAAAAGAAAAGCTTCCAAGAAGAATAGGGTGTGGTCACTGAAGATCTTCAGCCTTTGATATCAGTAGCCATAGAAAGAAAATTGTGAGATTCAGAAAGGCACGCTAATGAAAACATGCATATGGACCTGCCTTGCAAAGGAAAACTACTTGACCCAAAACCAGTCTCTTTACTGCCAAGCTCTGTTCAGCCAAGTGGAAAAAGGGAAGTGTGTGACCTGATTTTTTTCTTTCGTTAGATTTGCCTGAACATAGTATGGGTAGATTCTAGCCTCATCTCTAAAGAAACCAGTTTAACTTGTCAGTTAACACACACCTTCTGTACTAACACATAATTTCACTTGTGAAACGACAAGTGAGGCTAGGGCTTGCTACAGTAAATTAAGTAGGGCAGCGCCAGTCAATCATGGGTGTAATGAAAGTTGTAACACCTAGCATTTTAGAACTTGCCAAGGCCAGACATTAATGTTTTTAAGGGCCAGACACATACATCTGTAACGGTACCAAACATCACATTGCAAACTTCCTACACCATGTGTTTTTGGTACCCAGAATGACAAATCAGAGTGCCTTCTTACTGTGGAGCCACCAGCAGAACCACCACAGAATACAAATACTGGCATAAAGGCACAGCGGGAATCTGAAGGTTACATTTATGCTTGCTACACTCTCCTTCGGCTTGGGGGGAGGTTGTACACTTTAACGTGCATTCCTTACACATAAATATAAAGGATTTAGATTACCACTTTTTTTTTTCTCGTAACCCCAGCAAGTGCTATTATTTCTGCAGTTTGTGCTTCAGATGTCAGCAGTTAGGCAGCGAAATAAAACAGTAGAACATTTTTAGGAAATGCAAAATCTGAAGTACAAAGGTACTCTGCTCTGTTCTTACGTTCGGAGAAGGTTGACTATAAATTACATTTCAAGAAAAATCGGATTTCTTGACAGACAAACCTAGCAAGTATTTTCATAATGAATTCTAAACTAGTTCTAATATAGAAGTATGTATTGAACAGAAGCAACAAGGTTTTGGGAGCATGTTGTTGCTGCTTTTAATACAATTAGGCATCTTTATTTCACAGACATTCAACTTCAGCCCCACATTGCTGCTGCTGCAAAAGCCTATCCATTCTCATGATACCACAGCTGCTTTTTCATGTCTTTCAAAGAAGCCTCCAGAGGCTAATTATCTTGACTACATGTTTGTCAATACAGCTTTAAAAAGTCTACATAATACATCAGGTTCGCAGATGGAGAACTGTAATTGTTGTTGGTCACTGCCTACAACAACAGATGCCTGTTCAGCTTAATATGTCAGTGCCCAACCTTTATCCTCAGTTAATTTCATGCTGCTGAAGTGGCAAGCTGGAATCATGCTTTGCCTAGCCTGGAAATGTCACCCCACAGTAGGATAGGAATAAAGAACTCGAGTTGGTGAATTTGCTATTTTTTTTCCTGAGTGCTTTGTTAAATAAACTCTATCCCAGTTTGCAAAATTACGGTGCTCAATCTTTATAAAGAAACGTTCTGCATTGTAGATTTGTCATGGTTCAGCACTTTGGCTCAGACCAGAAATGAAATATGAGCACTGAGATGTAAACAACAACTACATTTCAGCTCTGCCAGAAAGTTACAAGTTATACCTAATCAATATAAAACAGCAACCTGGCTGCACGGAAGAGTTTTATTCATGGATGAGCTATTCAAAAATTAAGAGAGCCAAAAACAATTTCCAAGCCCACCACCAGCTCTGTGTGTGTGTGCACGTATGTATGTAATGTATATACGTAGGTATACACACACACACACTTATTTCCCTGGTACTAACTCCTTTCTAAGAAGCTGGTTTTGTTTTCCAAGAACCTTCATGAAAAGTTATAACGTCCCCGTCCCCCCCCCCCTCCCCAATCTGAACTGGAAATACACCAAAGGACAGAGAAAACACAACCTACATACAAATTTCAAATGCATACTGGCTTCACCTGGTTAAGCCATCAGTCTTTAGAAAGGAACCTTCCTTTCTATTCATTATCTTGTTTCTTATTTTGTATCTGCCATCTCTGTCATCTCTTAGGTCTGCTACATTATTAAGAAGTCCCCCCCACTCCTTTTCCTTGGATCCATTATTATCAACACCTGCAATTTAACCTGTCATGAAGTCTTTGGAAAAGCAGAGCAGAACATGATTGGCTGTTGTTTTTGCAGCAATGCCATCATCACAGAATTAGTCCATCCTTTGGATGAGACATTAAGCCACAATCTCACCATATATAGTGGGTGCACAGATGAAAGTAAGAATTATGACAAGGACAATTCGGGATTCTATGTGACATCTTTAACTTTGCATAAACTACTGATAACTGCAAAGGACTACGAATAACCGCCTTAACTAATTTTCAGCAAAAAGAAGGTAACTTGAAACTTTCATGAATTAAACTTCGCAGAACAGTGATTCTTCTGCTATAATCATCAGCTATGCACAACAGAAATGGCTACAAGGCTAAGAAAAGCCATCTTCCACTTAATGATCCTCATGTATTCCCCACTGCTATTTTCCAATATCCCAGAGAAGGGCTTTGCAGTCCAGAACATCAATATATATGCTCCATACACCCCAACAAAGTATTGATAATGATATAGACACTAGCATGGCGCTCCTTTAATTCAAGATAGTGTTTTATGTTCAACATTGCTTTCTGAGCACAGCACCAGCTCAGTAATAATTTCATAGTCATCAAGACAGAGTAAGAAAGAAACTGAGGAAAGCTATGTCCTCTTGAAACACAAACTTTTTGGCCTTCTTTTTCAAATTATTAAAACAGCAGCAAGCTGACACTTCTTAGAGAAAAATTCCCACCTTCCACTAAAGAACTATCCATCTGTGGAAAGAGACTGTATCTGGAGAGAGCATATGACAAATCTCTGAAAAAATCTTGAGAAAGCTGGTAACTAAGATATACAAAAAATTCACTCCTTAATCGCATGTTAAATCTTTACAACATAGGTAATCTAGAGTGATCAGTAATACAGAGAACAGTTCGCAAAATCTGAGATATCCTCACCCTGCCACGTTGTGCAGTTTTGTTTGATAAAGCCTGTAAGAATGAACTGGCGTTACCTCACACTCCCTTTGCATTTCCTGCACCGTTCTGCGTTTGAAATACTTCCTCTAAACTGTACCAGGGCACTGAAGTCAAGTAAGATGCTCTCATGGCTGCTCTGATAACTACAGCGCTACAGTTTGGATCATTTTATAGGCCAAGAATATTGAAGGTTACATGAGATTTATCATCCTGACCCCAGCCCACAGTTGGCCCCCTTTGCTCAGTGGAAGCGCCCAGCTGGCCCCATGAACCACGTCAGTGCCCTACTGCCCCAGTCAGCAGGGGGTTCACTGATTCTGCACAGCTGCCCTTTCTTCGTGTTTTAAACCAAAAAGGCTGCACCAGCCTATTGCTGTCTCCCCGCCGGGTCCTCTGGAGGCAAACATCATACAGCGGTTTCATGAGAATCACAGCTGCCACAACCGCCTTGCTCACCACTGGCAGTGAAAACCAAGCTGTAATTACTGTTTCAGGGAGTTTTGTTATCTAATTAACAGCCCAGATATTATAAAACCTTCTCTTGGAAACCCATTTTCTAAAGTGGCATATGTGTATTAATTATTGTGCTCCTCAGGTTATATTCACTCACATTATCACATTATGCAAAAATGGAAATATTTCTGCAATTCACATGTACAACAAATGCTATGATCACTTTTCATATTTTCTTGCATAATTCTGAAGAAATAAAGTCCCCTTGGATGTTAAAAATATGGTTTTGTATTAGCTCATTATGCCCAGAAACATATCATATATGTTCTGTGGTTTAAAAATCATCATTTGGCTAATTTTTATATTAAATCTTTATTCCAAATGCTACACTACACTGCCCAGGAACACTACAGTTCATGAGTATGTTATAGGCTACTATTATAAAACTCTGAGTTGTAATGAGTCTGAATAGCAACTTTTTGAATACGGTCAGTCTCTGCAGACCTTTCATAATTTCTGATACTCAGGTACCTCAGTCAGTACTCATTCAAAACTTTCCATGGGAGAGACCTACTTGTATATTGTTTGGAGGCATTTACAACTTTTCTGTCTACTCTGCTTCCATGTGGAAAGAACGTTTGCCAGATCTTAACTGGAGTCTTTTTAAAAGAATGGATCATGAAAATAATCAGTCTTCAATGTGTTTCAGTATAGCTGTAGCACCTTCTTGCTATTTTTTCTGGAAACATTTAAGTCTTGCCAACATTTTCGATGTTATCAACTATTTTAAAACTTTTGATCTGTTGCTTCAAGCCTGATCTTGAGCTTCAAGCTCCAATTCTTGTACTGTTCAATAACTTTAGCTTTTTATGGGCTTGGATATTTTTTCTAAGAAATAAATTTTTTAGTGCTAAGAGATTGAAAATTTCAACACAATAAATGCTATTTTAAAAGATAATTTCTGGTTTAAGCAAACTCCTCTTTTCACAGAGTTATCATTTTACATAATATATATAGCTTCACTGAAATAAGAAACCAAACTTGTTCCAAGATAGATAAGACACCTTGAGCAGCCACAAACTTTTTCATGATATGCTGTCTCTTTTGCATTAAACATTGTTTTCTCTTCCCCCCCCCCCCCAAGTATTTGACATCAGGTACTAAAATCCTTAGAAATTTACTGTCATTTAGCACTAAATACTGCATCTCTCACCGTGTGATTATTTTTTGTTTCTGAAACAGTCCAATTAGTCCTGAAATGGTTTAACAGTTTTCTCAAGTAAATGACAACTGAAGACTCCTGTGCACTACCACTAAGTATCAGTTCAAATGGTCAACAAGCTTCCAAAGTCTATCCAGATCTTTAGAACCTAACAATTTCTTTCTCCACAAATGGATTTTAAAAGGACGAACAAAAAATCACACAAGAAAAGCATTGATTTATTTACGACCTTTCAATTAACTTCATGCTTTCTTTTCCAAGCCCAAAGCTAAATCTTAATATGGAACTGACATTTGTATTTTCTGCCTTTTAAATGTAGAGTAGAAAAAAGTCTATAATATTGACAAAAGAAACGTAACTGCAGAAGAAAGACTGTCAAAGACCAAGGGGAAAAAAAAATAGATGCAAGACATCCTGATCATCATTAGGAGCTGTACATCTAACTTTCTAGTGTTCCTATAGTATCCTTTTGATATACATAAAGCATGACCTTCAATAAACTTTTTGTTGGTAAGCAAGCTTTCAGTTTATTAGAAACTAAACAGACAAAAATATATAGTTGTACACTCAGATATCACCCTTTAATTTCACCGTAGCATTCTCTATCAACTTCAGCGTCGTCTTCAGTAAAGTTTGACTGATGCAGTATATTGCAAGTATTTACCCAAACACACAATTCAGTACAGCCTAGTAAGGTTGCATCAATTCAAGGACTTTGTTTGTTCTTCACCGAATAATAAAAACACACTAAAACCCAAAGGAAATTGCAACGTGAAACAACTGTTTAAGATTACATACAAGTTCTTCAGAATCTGAAAGGAAAGACTCCACTCTCAGCACTGAGGCTCTCCCGTAAGAAACAGGCTTCCCCAGACATTGAGCTACCTCTCTTTCCTCGAAAAATCTCTCTTCCCATTAGAATAGCTGGGCAAAAGGCAGCCTGTGCTGTGGTTGCTTTGTGGCTACTGCCAAGATGACTGGCCAGTAAACAGAAGGAGTAAGCTGAGGCCCCCTGTTTTCTCAGAGCACAAGTATAAATTTGAGCCTTTCCTCTCTATGCAACTGTAGATTTTTGCAAAATCTGCAAGCGTATCTTTAAGATCTCTACTCTGTCTGATTGACCAAAAATGACCACAACTTTCCAAAATTACTAAAGCTTGAACTGAAAAAGCAATTGTGGATACTGTATCTAGTACGCTCCCTCAATTTGGACTGTTCCTTCCTAAACTAGATTGTAACTAGGAAAATGATATATATATATAAAGAATATTCTGTAAATTACATTTTGATATTATTTTTCTGGACATTTCTGTATTTTTTCCTGAATTATGGTTTCTGAAAACCTCTGAGTTACTGTTGTCAACATCCCATAGATAGAAGATAATAAGATAAAGCTATACTTTCTCATCTGCAAAATGAGTAAAGCAGCCTGCTAAATTTAGCATAACAGCCTTCCTTTCCTCAGTGTCTATCTTTGCTTTCAGTGGGCGTACATTAGAAACAGACACAGTACTTGCATTTACAATGCAAAGTATATAAACATAAGCATAGGAACTTGGTGCCAAAACACAATGCTTCCATAAATGGACAACTTCCTGGACACAAGCAGCAAAGTTATTCCAAAGGGACAGCGACGCACCCTTCCCAAAACGACGTTAACTCTGTTTTTCCTTCCTGCTGTTCCAAGGAATCAGGTTAGGTCTTCTCTAGGATAGGTCAAACATATCCTCTATCAAGGGTTACTCTTCTATTGCCGCCCTGAAACTACACAGGGAAAATCACACAGCCCCTTCAGCAATTTTTTGCCAACTAGTGAAAGACCACACCTGGCGTAAGTAGTGTGTACATTGAGATGTACCTGGAGATACGCTGTATACTTGCCTGAGAAAGATAAAATTTACTGTACTGTAAATACTGACTGGGAATTGGCTAACAGCTCTCCTAATACAAACATTTAATATGTTCAAACATGAAAGAGTCAGTCAGGAGCTGCTGACTGACTAGTTATTTTTCTGTTACTACAGAACTTGAGACCTTTTAGCTTACCCGAACTAGGGCCTAATTAATCCTATGCTGTTGAGAGCACACTGTTTACACGCAGAAAAACGGGCTGTCATCACCTTCATCTTTCCTCCTGGTAGTCAGGAGAAGGAATAACTCTAACTCACTAAAACTCAGTGTTAGGATTTAATTGTTAAATATTGTAACAACATTAATTCAGCTTCTAAATTTAATTCTCTATTTTGATTCTTTAGAAGAAACTAAGGCAATTCTGCAGGCGAAAATGAAAACTTCACCTGCGTAAAGCGAAGAATGCTCATTTTAGAAAAGGAATGGGACTTCTTAAGCATTCTCATGACATGACAAACAACATTTCGCTCAGAAGTAAACAAAAGCATTAATCATCAGATTTCAGAAAAGCAAGAAGCTATCTTTTGCTACAGAAAGTTAATGTTTAAAATAATACTGTGATTCTACTCTAAGTTTTCAAAAAAGTCTAGAGAAATGGGTTGAAAACAAGAACCCCACCCCCAAAACTGACAAAAATTGAAGCACATAAAATTGAATGCAATTAAGAACTGATGTGTGCACTAAGGAGGGCTGTCCAGCCTATAAAGGACACCATCTTTCAACTAGCATTGAAAGCGGTGCAAGTCTCAGCTTGCACTCCTTTTTTTCCTCCTCAAACACTGGCCGATCACAGAGTTGCCTGCCATTCTCCACTGTACCAAGTCAAAAAAAAATTTAAAAACAACAACAAAAAACCTAAATGCAGAGCATTTGACAATTATGGAGTCAACAAAACAACCCCTTGGACCGTAATAATTTCATAGGCTTCTTATCATTCCTTTTTCTATAGCTCCCTTTTTTATTGGAAACTGAACATGACATCTAGGTTTTTTCACAACCACCTGCAGCAAAACACGCACTGCTCACATAACACTTCTGTGTAACGCTACAGCCATACCACACCTTCTGAAAAGCTATTAAACAGATACCAGGAACTCAGAGTGTGTTTATTTATCTCTGGAGCATATTTTACTATCTTCTAGTTTACAATTCTACGTTCACTTTGATTTCCGGTGTCACTGCAGCCCATAGACTACATAAAGACCACTGCAAGACTTTTTTCCTATTATAAACAAAAATACACTTCCAATACTGAAATGCTACCTGGGCTTCAGAAGTTTATTTACTGATGCATTGTTTACTACCAATAATGGCAGCAGGACCATCTGATTTCTGCTGCTCACCTGACACCATTAACGCACTCCAGTTGCCCGAGGAAGCACGTACAGAGCATGCCACTGCTCACGGCTCTACAGTAAATCTTCCGGATAGACTCAGCCAACCCCGAGACTTAGCTGCATGTAAGTTCTTATTATTCCTATGTAAAACTCGGATGCAGAATAACCACAGAAGCACCTTTAAGCAATCTTAAGACAGTGCAGTAACACAACTATAATACATGTCTTTTTTGCATAGACAGAAATCAAAGCCAGCTCTAAAGACCTTATCTATTTGATATATATGTATCTGTATTTTTGCAAGTCTCCCTTTTATTTTGAACTTCTTCCCTAAGAGTGACAAGTTCCTTAAATAAATACTGCAGACTACTTTCACCAATCAGGACTTCACATCCAAGAACACAAAGTTTCCATGTATCAGTTGCCTTGCAAGGCATTTTGCTATCTCTGGGAAAGGCAGAGAAAAATAAAGAAAATAAATCAGCATTAAATTGTAAAGGGTGCCTTAAAAAAAAAAAAAAAGAGTGGGGTGAAATCAGGAGCATTTACAACTCAAGCCTCTCATTAATGTTTAAGAAAAGTGCTGAACAGATGCCCTGATGAAATAGTGAAGACATTTATTTCTGATATTAAGCTATACAGGTGATGGTCACATGTGTGTATTGTGGGCAGCAGGGAGGTTTAAACAGGTGAATAATTTACAATAATATAAAAATTCCCTGTCTCTTATAAATCTCTTCACTGAGAGAACAATGGAAGATTAAACCTAGTGTGCATATATAGCCTTACTTTTCCTTTCTATAATTAACTAGTGATGCTTTTAAAATATGCCAAAGGCACTGCAAGATGATGCTGCGCTTCACCCGAAAGGGTGACTATTTGATTATACTCCACACAGTCGTTCAGGGCATTATGGAAAACATTTTCAAGTTCAGGTTCAGTGAGCTCTATGTAATTTTTTAGAATAGCATACACAAAAAATAGAAACAAAATGTTCATAGTGAAGCCTACTTTTAATTACTTTAAACAAGTGCTCTGGTTAGTAAATGCCGTATCTACTGAAGTTCTTCACTTACTATAGCTCTAAGCTAAGTTAAAGCTGCAGTGTTGTCAAAACTGTGACAGATAAAGGATTAAAAAAAAAAAAAAACACACAGAAGGCACATGCTATCCTTTTTGCTCTCCCGGCAAAATACAGTCTATCTATGCTCAGGTATAAAAACAAAATCCTAAGTCACTTATGAAGATCTAAACTTTATTGTTAGTTTAATTTAATCCAGACCTGTGCTATGCGGCCATCCGAAATCTTGTCAATGATTCTTTCAAGAACACCTTCAATACACACGGTCAGCAAATAAATATCCAATAAAAAGCAGTTTAAACAGCAGACAGCTTAGCCTTTCTCCTGTCTTTAAAAAAATGCCAGACTCTTCACTGTTTGCTCAAGACTCTTCTTTTACCAACGTTCAGTTTGAATGAGCCGGTGCAAATGCACTGTTCATCCTCTCATGAGAGCAAGATGCATTTATGTGAAACATGAGCAGAATGCCTAATGCTGAAACATACTCTCTGCATCCTCAATGAGATTTTATTACAGGGCTCTCTTTCTTTTCACTGGCGTGTATCAACACGCCTGCAATTACTCTACTTTTTTTATGGCCAAATGCTATCTGCACACTTGTTTTTACACTCTGTATACACACACACTCTACATGAACACACTATATATCATATCTGCATTATAATCTAATTGAGTCTATTTAAAAAATAATTAACTGCTACTGAAAGCACTCCTGTGCAATACTGACATATCTATCAGTATGTAATACTCGTATGTAATGTCAGGATGTAATTACTCATATGTAATACTGACATATCAAAAAATACATCTGCTAATATTGTATGCAGCTAAATTTCTGGTGATTGAGAGCCATATTTAAGGGTATTTTGGCCTCCAAAAGCATTACAAGCTTAGATTTTCAAATGTGCCTAATTGTAAGTCCATTTTAAAAACCAGCTGTATGACCTTCAAAGAAGATGTGGTAATTTAATTAGCAACACAGAAGCTAAAGTTGTTATTTTGCTTATTCTGTCAGAACTCCACATGCCAAAAATTTATAATTTCTGAAGTTATCAGCAAAAGCTCCATTAAAATCCACCAAAAAGAAAACCTAAAAAATAACTACCTAGATTCTTCAACCCTTTAAAGAACATTACTAATCTAATGGTAATCTTTGCTTAAAGAAACATGATTTACAAGAAGAATGTCTTTTATTCAGATCTTTGAGTATCTTGGGCTGCGACAACTAGATTTCACCAGCTTTGATAAATAATAAAAGAGTCTGGCAAGCATTCAATTTTTCTTGTCCTCCACCTACGTAGTTCTACAGTTCCTATCGATACATTATTTATATTTCAGTAGCATTCTCTATGCACTAATTACCTTATACACAGCTAGGAAAGAAGTCTCTGTCGCAGAGATCTTCCATTCCAAGACAGCAAGCAGGCAACAAATTAATCTTGTAAAACTATGGTTTCCCAGTCATAATAAAAACAAATGTTCCAAGTAATGGGATGGAGATGATGGCTTCCTCCCATTCTGAATGACAAACTCTTAGAAGTATTGAGTGTAAAAAACCCACTATCTATGGCAATACTTTTCACTATCCTCTTAGTTAAAATAATAAAAGATCAATAAAATGAAAACGTAAGAAAACTCATATTAATGGCTCCTGCATCTCCCTTACTTTTTTCCATTTATTTTTTCCTCTTTATTTCTTTCTTCCTTTTATTATATATATCCAATATTCACTGTATTTTTCATTCTGTCACTATGTTCTTACTAGAACACTGTCTCTGTATCATCACTTGCACTTTATAATTGACTCCAGGAATTTTCTTAAATGTCTGACCACTTGGTTCAGGGACTCTATACCACAAATCTTCACCAACTGTCCTGGATCAATATCTGGGACTGCTCAGCCTCCCAAAGGAAGGGCTTCCCCCTGGACTAACCCCACAGGGCACAACAGGAGTTTCAGAAAGGTCGTGCACAGCCGGAAAACAAGAAGAATTTCTTAATAGCTGCAACACAACAGGGCAAGCCAAGGAAAAGCCTCACCGTGAGACTTTCGAGGCCTTTATGGGCTGATGTGTCAAACTGGCAGCATCTCAATGTGACATACTGGTTCAGCTGAAACTCTTGGTGTTCTTTAAAGTGTATTAAACAGGATCCAGGGCAATTTAGGAAGATACACAACTCCAATCTTTTTTTTCCAATACAATCAGGAGATAATATTCATGCTAAAAAGCAAATATTATGGCATTTATTCTCAGAGTCTTTCTAATCTACCTATTACTGTTGATGTCATTCCATTATCATTAGCCATTATCTACTTATTTGTGTAGGGGAAGAAGAGATGATGAGAAATGGACATCACAAGACTGCCAATCCACCTTTTTGGAAATAAATTCAAGGAACCTTGCTTTTATCCTGTTGAATCTCCACTGGAATCTGTCAACAACAACATTTTCAGAGGAAGGCACAGAAGACATGGCAATTGTGTTACAGAAAATTTGTACATTTCAGGACACAATTTTTGAAATTTTTGAGCAACAGTAAAATAATGCTCTCTGGAGAATTATACTAGCTATAAATTATAAACATAAATATAAATAAAACATTTTCAAATTGAAGATCATAGTAATAAATTATCAGTTATTCTTGCATTAACCAAGATTTAATTTCTCTGCCTTCAGGCTTCATCCTGAGTTTTCATGCAATACATGCTGACGTTGGCAAAAGCTTATACAACTGATCAGTCACACACAAAATACGTGCAAGGGTGATTGCTGAACCTGTCCTCCAGCACTTTTACTTGGGAACTTTTCTACTCTTTTTTATTGACTGCAGTTCACACTTGTAAAGAAGAATTTAAAACAGGTTTCTTCTGTATATGTAGAGTTAGGCAGATATTAGGGAAACTACCTGATTCCACCTTGTATACACTGTGCCTCTCTCCTCCTTTAAACATATGCCTACCTTGTGGAGAAACTGGGTATCAAGGGATTTCAGGATAACTAAGCAACTTTGAGAGTTTTGCTCATTCAATATTTAGTTACCTATTGGTGATTTTCAGCATCATTCAGTTCCTTAGTTATTCCTATCCAAGACAGACTGCTGGAAGCTGATAACAATCTTTTCAAATGTGTTTTTTTGGTGTTTGGTACAGATTTGGGGGAAAAGCTTATAGCATCCATTTACCAACCCCACACCCCAAAAAAGAAAGAAATCCACAGCAGAAAAAAGTCATTAAAATGTTCTTTCTTTTTTTTTTTTTTTTTAATCTGAAAGAGAGACTACTTGACTAAGCCACTACCAAATCCAAAGAAATGACAAAGTAAAAAAAGACTTCCCCAAAGAGATGATACTGGAAAGCATTACTTCAAATGGTCATCATAGAAAGTATAATCTGAAATAGCAGTGAAAGCATGCTTGCTGTCTTGTTAATCTATATTCCGAGTTTTGTACAGCTGATAAAGGTTCTCCATCCAGGGGTACAGGCATACTTAGGTCCGATTTATTACAGGAACACTGTCAGGAACATGATAAAGAGATTGGGTGACATCACAAAAAGCAAAATAAAAAAACTGCAAGTGGATGTTTGCAGCTCTGTTTCCGAATCTAAGGACCAGAAATTTCAAAGACAGAAAGAAACTTAGTCACCCAAATCCCACTGAATCTCAACAGCAGTTAAGACATCCCACTCTCCATAAGACCAGGGATTTTAACTTTCACATATTTTTCCTAGCAATAGAAAGGACCAGTCAGAGAGACAGTTACACTCTACTACTGTGTGCCCATCCAAATCACACACTTCTTCAGAAACCTCATTTCTCAAGACAATAATAAATTCATGCTATTTCCTTTCTTTGCCTGAGGTAAGATTTCGATAGAGTCAGGTGTAAGTAGTTAGAAATCAACTTCAGAGATATGACAGACTTGTTCCTAACCCATAACAATTCCAGCAGTGGAGCTACAATAAATTGCTCAAGTCAGGATTTTCCACTTTACCATGAGTATCCTGAAACCTGACTCTCCTCCCCTACTTCTCTCTCAAAATTTTGGCCACAGTTTTTCATTGTATACACAGCTTAAACTGAAAACTGCAACCTCTCTATTTTTTGCTTAAATTTGTGCTCTCCATCTTCCTGGAGAAAAGTTGAACACGATCAGGCATCAGAATCTGAAAAAACAAAATAACATCCAAAATGTCTACCAAAATAAAAGTGGTTATAAAAGTCCCATACGTGTGCAGGGAGGGTATTAAGGAGGAGAAGCGAGGCAGAAGCCACTCAAAGGAATTTAGGCACCTGTACTTATTTAGCATAGATCTTACATCCAGTCTTGAAGGGTCAATACTATTTTAGACTACCAGCTTATCTGTACATTAGTAATAACATAGAATAGGAGCATTTCCAAGACATCAGCCTTCTCACCTTGCCAACCCATTGTTTTCCAGCTATCTTTATAAAGAAGGGGGTGGTGGGCAATAAGACATGGTACACCTGTGGCTTACATAAAGCATTTTAGGTGGGGCGTCTTTGAGGCGTACATATTTGACATTTTCTCAACACTAGATCTGGCATGTTTGCATATCTGTTATAAATATATGCCCTTTGTCACTGCCGATTTTGCTTTTTTTTTAATAAAGCATACTACTATTAAGTCACTATCTGCTCCGCCTGCTTCCCTCCCCATTTGGTTCTCAAATTTTGCCTTTTTTGCATTCTTCTTTGCCTTTAATTTTCTTCTTATTAAATAACTTTCTCCATCACCTCTGCTAGTCCTTCCGATCTCTCATCATGTGATTTTTCTCTCTTTTACTTTCTGATCACCTCCTACCTCACTGTCTGCCAACTTGACCTTTTTCTCTTTCTCTCCTCCCCTCCTGTCCTTTTCCAAAGACATATTAGTAGATAAACTCCGATTACAGCTTAATCACCACGCAGAAAGTGAAACCTCAGAGTTTGATCAATCTGCTGCTACAAAACCAGCATTTCTAAAACCTGGAGATTAAGCAACTAAAACATATAACTACAGCTGAAACACTATAAACTCATAGTGAATGTTCTGAAGACCAAGGCATTCATAGCTGAAACAAAGTTAAAACTGCCTCTTGTAGCAAGTTGCATCTCCTCTTATTAAGTAAGAACGCAAGTGTTCACAGATCCGTACCATGACTGCCACATCACCGTGCGCACTACATCGCTGCTTAACACGCCATCACCAACCATTCATCACAACTTCAGATTGTCGTTCTCTCTTTCTGTAAGTGACAAAAAATCATCCCAATGCAGCATGAGTTAGAGCAAAGCAGCAGTGCGCTGAACCCCCAACAGCCTGTGGATGCCCAGCAGTTTACCGGACGATTGCTGAACACCAGTTCAGTTTCCAGAAGGCTATTCTCCTCCATCTATAGCAGTGTATTAATTATATTATTCCTGGACCCAAAAATGTAAGACTGAAAGCTGATGTGGAACATCTCTTTGGCTCTTCTAATAGCCTGTTTCATTGATTAACTGTACTCACTGTTGTGAAGCTCTTTTCAATATTCAGCTTAATTATGTCTTTGCTGACACTTAAAGACCAAAACTTCTTGAAATGCTTGTCATGGTCAGCCATCTAAATGTGTTTATTTTGCAGAACATGAATAAGTGATGCAACTAATCACAATACAAGCGTTATGCAGCTTCACAATATTTTTGTTGTTTGGCATAATGAGCAAGCCTAGAACAGGCACTTGACTGCTGGCACTCTCTCTTTCAGAGAATTTCTATTTTGTTTAATAACTCCAGGCTGGCAGCTAAATCAATTGTGAATGGCCAAAATACATGCATCCACCAAAACCACAGACCTTCACTGAAGTATATGCAGTCTGAAGTACACCCAGCTCTCCTGTTAAAAAGACTTTGGCTTTCAAGACCAAAAGCACTAAGAGGTGAGCCAGACTAGCTGAAAACTTGAAAAACAAAAGCAGAAATAATGGAGATTCCTACAACTGCCCTGTGAATAGCAATAAAAACAGAAAAGAAGAGCAGGTGCCTAGACCAGCATACAGATACCTATCCACACAGCATGCAAAATACATCTGCTGTTAGGAAAATAGTTTTGCGCTCATGTTTACAAGTACCAAAATTGAATGTGAAATCTTTCCTTTCTAGTGCTAAAATGCTGCTAGTTTTAATTACTACGAATCTCTTTTTGTGGAGGAGAGGAATAGAGGGTTGGGGGGGCCGCAGAGAAAGCCACCCTCCCAGTGAAGCATTTTCTGATGATCAGACTGTCCCAGCACAGGGCTATCAGGTTTGTTCCCTTCCAAGTACAAAATCTAGTGAAATATTTTTCCCTTTACTTCCCTGAGAAGACAGCCTTTTCTCTGTTTTTCCGAGATGAGAATAGCTTCCTCAGCTTAGTAGGAAACTCGTTTGCCAACCTTCAACTGTCAACTTACCATTCAACAGCTTAAGAAAAAATGTGTATGTGGCCCCAGCAAGAGGCTGAAGGAAAACTAGCTTCTGTTCTTTCCTCCCGGAGAGCCTCAGCATCATTAGAGATTAAAGGAAGAAAAAAAATTAAAACAGAGGGCTTTGCTTGCATCTTTCTTTTTGATAGGGTTGTCTTCATGTTAAATAACACCTGGAACATTGAGGTAAGGGATAGATAGTGCCTACAGATATTTATTCCCCTTTCTCCCCTTTATCACACTAAGCTCCCAGAACAAGATAGAACAAAGAAACACAGGGGGCAAAAAGCAGAAGATAACTAAGCCCATCTTCTGCACCAGTCTGAGGCAAGCGTGCACCCCATTTGCTTCAGGTATTTATTTGCCTATGAGGCATGGGGGGGAGGGGGCAGGGAAAGAGACAGGAAAAAAAATTTTTGATGGTCCAATCTGAACATCAGGCTTTGTAAGCAATGAATTGGTACTGGCAGCTCTTGAGGGAAGAAATGGCAGAACATGCTCAAGTCATTCGGCTGTTAGGAAAAAGCCAAATGTTTTCCAGCTTAGATCTCCACATTATCCTTTAGGCTACAGATCCATTTGAGGTCCCAGAGCAGTAGTTGTTAATCTACTCCCCTCACTGTTACAATATTATATAATAACGTCATATTTGCTGAGACTTCCTTCAAACATGTGACACTACACTTGGCAGAAGATGACCAGCCTTTGACAAGTTCAATGAAATTATGCAGAACAAAGTACAAGCATACACCACTCCTGAAATGTATAAACTGTGGTCCTAATCTACAAAAGATTAAGCAGGGAAGGGGAGATAAACAGAAACATTTATATTCCTATGAAAGGCACAGAAGAAACAGAGTAAAGCAGCAAGTCCATGAACAAAAGAATAATTCAGGAGAACATGCAATACAAAATGAACATGAATATAAAATGCAATTATTCAGACAAAAGGGGAGTCAATGCAACTGTGTTGAGTTCCTTTCTCTTAAAAAAAAAAAAAAAAAAAGGTGGGGGGGGTTCACTAGTAGACCCCCATGCTTTCTCAAATCAATCAAAAATAGTAATTAAAAAAATCCACTTCAGCATCACAATATGCCTGTGGGTAACAACTCTTACGACGTCATGGAAATAGTTAGCAGGAAAAAGTCCAGCTATGAAATAATTGACTAATGCTGAGAGCGAGTGTGTCCAGGTCCCAGTTCCCTGCAGGACAGTGATTTGCAGTACGAGCCAGTATGCCACAAACATTATCTCACCAATTGATTTAAAAAACTAGTTAAAAGCTATTAGCAGTGACAGACCAGGTAAGCTAAACAATCAGTGTTCAGACTAAGCAAACAACATACACGCTTGAAATATTTTGACCTCAGTCCCATAATTGCTCCCACCAGATGTCCAGCAATGAATACTGAAGCCACTGCTCTCCTGCCTCTGTTCAAAGTTATACATGAGCTTCTGCACATGCTTCTCTTTCTTTTACTCCGAAAACACAGACAGGGAAGTCATCTCCTCAGACCTTAACAGCAACATTTAAATTTAATTGTGTCTGCTAGAGGAAGGGAACAACAAGAAGAACAAGAAGAAGAGGAAGAAGAACAAGAACAATAACAACAACAACAACAACAACAACACTTCCTACAGAAGCAGATTTGGTAGCCTTGAAGACACAGATGATGTAGTAAGATGTAAGGACAGTACTATCACAATTTTAGAGTAATGTGCAAATGTCAGAAGATGACAGACAGGGAAAAACAAGCACAAAACAAATTCTTAAAATGTCAAGTGTCTTCCGGAAAACCAGACTACCACAGGGCATGGCACATGCCAGCAGCAGAAGCACATGAGCTTAAAAAGCAGCAGCAGCAGCCCACGAACAAGAAGAGCAATGACAGTCACTAACTCCACATACACCTCAGGAATCCCTCTTCAGATCTCAGCGACACTTCCAGCAAAAGCCCACCTCAATACCCAAAGTCCACACGGTGGAGGCAGACATGCAAGAGCTCCATCCAGGGACTCCTTTATCTGATTTTCATTGTCACCACCACACAGTTCACTAAAATACTTCATAAGTTTTCTCTCTCTTTTTTTTTTTTTTAAATCTGGTCAAAAGCTATTATATATGCAGAGCAGCTTCTAAAGAATGCAGTTGTTTCAGCTGCTTCACTAATCAGCTGTTCACTAATAAATTCTTGCACCTACAACCTTGAGTCCCCTGATACAACTGTTTATGAACTTTGGAAAGAATTTTTATTTCTACACTAAATGTGCATTGAAAGTCAATCCTCATCTGGTAATGCTTTTGGAGATTGCTCACTTTTCTTCCAAAAGCCCTATTAATCTTGTAAAAGAGAGTAATATCTTGAACCAGACCAGGTATAATGTAAAATATTTCTGCAGTTCAACATATTTCTAATTCACTTTGATGTCTGAGCCACTGTGCATTCACTTTCATGACCATTTACACAATTAGGTTTTCTGCAGAACACATGCTGAACTTCCACAGAAACTGAATTTAAAAATGAATTATCTACATGTATTCCCACCAAAACCTGTAATACAAAAATGGCTTTCATCCAGATCACGAAAGTTAAACAATAGATAATGTATTTATCTAGTCTACAATATGGCAACGGAGGTAGGATTCTGAATAGCAAATTGAAGTGCTAAGTCCCTCAAAAATCTAAATAATTCTGCACAATGGAACATTTGGAGAAGGCTGGTATGTTGCCAGTCACACAGTGAACACAGGAAGACAAAATTTATTGAATAAATTATTCATTAGTATTTAACAACTCAGCACTGGATCCAATATTTCTCTTTTGGCTAAAGAACAGTGCTACAAATCCATCTACATGTAACTGCATTGCTGAAGAAAAGTTAACGGCATTTATTGACGGGTCAATTTATAATATCACATTAATTAAAAAAAGATTATCTCATGACTCTGACTGAAATAGAGCTGCAACTGATTAGGAAAAGCGTACCTACAGTTTAATGAATGATTTCAAGTGATTCAATGTTCAGTTCACACCAGCAGCTGTAGGAGTTTGGCAGGGGGCAGGGAGGGAGAAGAGTTACCAAAAACCATTAACCTGTATTTATTATACTTTTTAGTTAGCAGTAACAGAAAGCTTCAATCTCTGATCTTAACCTTTCAGCAAAACTATACAAACTAAAATTGTCAGGGTGTGGATTTCACACAGGCAGAAGCAAACTCCCTATCACTTGCAGACATGTAAAAGAGCAGCAGGAAAATTTGTTTGTTCCAGCTTAATTCCAACAGCTACCCCAATACAAGATTACCTGAAGAAACGATGTACCTTGGAGCCAAGAAACAGAAATAGTGACCCATCTGCACTCATCTGGAGGCTCCTCTTTAAAGCCTGTTTCAGAATGTACCAAACTTTGCTTTGCTGATCATATAGCTGTTTCTTCAGCCTTTTTAAACAAGTCTTTGTCAAGTAGAAGCCAATGAAATAATGTGCCACTCTTCAAGCCTAAGTAGGACATTTGGGATAGCGGGACTTGGGGATGTGGGAAGTGACTTCTGACTAATTACAATCTTAGAGAATGTTAAACCAGTGAACTGGAATTTGCCTGCTCCCCACTTAGCAACACTGGGTCAAGCATAATTTGTGAAATATAGTATGTATAGTATCTTATTTAAAGTATACTATGCTAGCTCTGTTACTGTTCTGAAAGCTATAATATTATTTCCTTAAGGCATTTTTCCAATTATACCAGGCCAGAAATTCTAACTTGGCTGGCAGAATGGTTACTTAAGAACAAAACAAATTCTCATTCCTGAAAGAGAGTGATTCAGGAGCGTGGGGTTAAGCTGCCTACTTGCCAACATTTTATTCAGTGAATATTTGTGAATCCAGGATTGATGAACAAATTATGAAAGTAATTAGGAAAAAAAACGCAAGTCCATTTGTTGCTGAGTAACTGCATATTGTCATCCTATATTTTTTCTCTTCCTTTTCATTATAAATGTCCTTTTTTGAAATTTCTGACTTAGAAAACAATGAGAGCTGCAACCAGCACTAATTTGATCCAAATATTGTAAAACTTTGCAAGAAGGTTTCAATGGCCATAATTCTACGTGTATGCTCCTACCTGAAAATCTAATCAAAAACCATACCTTTGCTTCTCATGCATGCTCAGTTTTAATGAAATGTCATCACTCAGACTATATCACATCTCATATTTCTTTCAGAAGCAAGGCAAAAAAACTAGAGTTTTGCCTCCTTTTAACAAAGCTTAAACTGTGTTTCCAGGCCTTTTATTGAAGACAAAGATTTGTTATCCTCCCTTAGGAAATAAAACAGTTTTATACCCATGTAGCAGCTTTATGCAGCTGTTGTAAAAAAAAACCCAAAAAATTAACAGGCTCTAATCTAAGTCATATTGCCTCTCAGATTGATCATGCAAGGTATTTCTATTTTGGCCATTTTATCTCTAACCCACAGATCATGCTTCTCTCCCAGACCTGAGGCTAGTACTCAGTTCTTGGTCTCCATTATTCTGCTATTACCTGGCAAATAGTTTTAGTATGAAGAAACAATATATCATTCTTTTTTCTAGCATCTGGGTCCCCAAGATGATCAAAATTACTTCTGTTTCTCATGCTAAAGAAGGTCTGCACTGAAGATCTAAAGGTTCAGGATTCACATTTTATGAACAGCAGATCTGGAAGAATCTCAAGAGTTAAAAAGTGCTTTGGGGGGAAGAATGGGGGGGTGTTTTTAAAGTTAGTTATTCTATATTTTGTAAGTGAATCTAATTATCTGTGAAAAAAATCCTTTAAAATACATGGACAAAAGCTAAAATATATGTATCACATTCAAAGGGAAGCATTTTGATAAAGTGAAAAGAAAGGAAATGAACTCAATGGAATTGCTCTGAGATGTCTAAGGAAGCAAAACCTTTTGATTTTAATGATGTCTGATATTCAGATTATTGAAGTTTTCAGGTTAACTTACAAAAAGGCTCCTCACTTGACTTGTTAGAAGACATATAATGAACTTAAATAAACAGATAACAAATTTTTAAATGCCTAGTCTCTTGAAAATGCTCAGTTTCTATTTCTCTTACTTGGGAAAAGAGGAATGGTATCCTATCTGTAGACTCCCTAGGACACACCGCTAATTTCTTTTCTTTTTTCTTTTTTCTTTTTTCTTTTTTTTTTTCCTTCTGGTAAATCAGTCTGGTTATTTCCTTCTTTGAAAGCTCCATTTCACAAGTGGAACAATATATACCATTCGCATCCACAAACAACACTTCTAACAAATTTCATTTCCACAGGAATCAGCCTATCAGGGTTCTTTCCATGGGGAAGACTGACCAAAATAACAAAAAAGTTTTGTTACAATTTTCTGCAGCAACTGAAGACTCTTTAATAAAACAGCTAAATCTTTGTTTCCAGACAAAATTTTCAGATTTTTCCTGTTTTAGACAGCAAGTGTTTCAAGTTCAACTGCCCATACTCTTTTGGCCTGCAGTGAGCAAGCTGATGTCCAAACATCACCTCTCATGTGGTTTCACCACTAGCCTCATTAGAAAGAGAGATAGGAAGAGTCACAGAAGGAATCTCAGGCTGAACTGCCTAACAGAGAAACTCAGAGAGAAGAGCTGAAGGGTAGAAAATTCATAAATAAGGCCTTGTTACCAGTCAGTGAATCAGATTTACAAACTGTTTTTATAAGTATCTGTAGGAAGACTCCTAAGGGTACAGCAACAGTGATGATTATACCAGCTTCACAAATATTTTTTTATAGCTATCAGGCCATTAACTAGACAAACTTCGACTCCTGATCTGGGATCCCCTCCCATTACTGCACGCCCTTCTCCATGCAATGAACTCAGATGCACCAGTGTGTTGTACCTGGGTCAGAAGCTGAGGGTGCAGGCTGTTCATCTAATCCGGAAAGCCACCAAAAGGGACAGTCCCCTTGACCAGTCCTCCCTTGCACCACATCTACCACCAATGCAGTCATGCCATGAATCAAGGTAGGAGGGAGGCCAGGGATGGTGGGAGATGGGCTAACTTTCTACTGAATTAACAAAGTGGTCCAAAGAAATGCACAGCCAGGAGCTAGGGAGGAGGAGGAGGGGGAACTGAGTCATTTCTTACAGCAGCAGTCTACACCTAAGTAGCATCAGGCACAGTAACACTACACCATTAGTCAATATACTAGAACAGGCAAACAACAGGATACACAATTCCTCAGAGACTTTCTCTTGCTGCAGCTAGAGAATTTGGTATGGAAGTGCCAGCCATCAGGGACATCACTACCTGAATTGGAGCTCAAAACTGTTTCTGCCAGGTGCAGCCCTGCTCAGCACAGCCCCTCGCTCCGTGGCACCTTTCCTCTCAACTGATGATGGTCAGCTTCAGCTGCAGGAGCGTTCTGTTGCTGATTGGTACCTTGCAATATTCATCAAGCAGATTAACATTTATTTTCTCAACTCTCTTTTCTGCATGTACAACCTGCAAGCTGCCTATAAATACATCCAAGTTCTCCCCTGAAAACACATACCTGCAGGCCTGCACAATTCAGCACTAACGTCAGTTCTACCTATGCCTCAGTTACACAGAAGTGAGTTTATCCGAACTCTCCTTCTTTTTCCCTCCTTCCTCTAAAATCCCAGCAGTTCCCCTTGCTTTTGGTCCACTGTTACTAGCCAATTTCTCCCTCAATGCACTGCCTTCTCTCAAAGATTACACAGGTTATACATGGTGCAAGTCATACATACGAAAATATGATGATTATTTAGATTACTGAAGCAAAAACAAAGCAAAAAAAAGAACAGCAGAGATACACATGAATAAATCAATGGGGAAAAAAACAGGAATAACACTTAACAGACAGCAAAAGAGGGAAATCCTATTTAAAAAACAAGAACTCAGGAGCCAGAAGTAGCTCACATTGAACAACAGAATTGAAAACAAAAACCATTAGGAGCAATTCAGCCTTCTCTGAAACCTATACACATCATCATTAACAATAATAATTTGGCTCTTCATGTGTAATCACTGTGTGCTAGCCTCACTTTATATTCATAATGCCCATTAATGTCAACAGGAATTGTTCACATGGGCACCACGCTGCCCCAATTTTGCTGCTCAGTCTGCAGTCTGTTTCACAGAGAAAAACACCTCCCTCTGATAATTCTTCCCTCTAACCCAACTGAGATTTTCAGTTCATGAACGAAAAAGGGAAACAGCTGGGCCAGCTGAATTGAGCCTAATATAGGAAATACCATTATTTTTAAAATATTTACAAAAAATGTATTATTAAGACAATGACATAAAGGTAAGTTATATCTATCTGCTTACATAATGTCGAATTCAAGACAGTGCATACTGGAGCACTGTAAAGACAGAATCCATCACGACTGTTTTGCATTTTGATGACTGATTTTTATAGGTTGCTATTACCTGAAAATTTTCGTGAAGATTAGGAATATAGAAAAAGTCAAAAACAAGCATTAATGCAGCGTAGTTCATCCAAGATATCGCACCTTCCCCTACACACAACATAAACATGGCGAGGTGGGGGGGCTGCGTAGCATTGCTCTTTTCTAACATTTTGACAGTATCCTTGAAGGCTATAATGAAACTTCCCTATCAAAAACTCAGTTTGCTCTCATGAGCAAAACATCAGCTTTTTTCATTTCATTTGTTCCTGGAATTTAGAACGGATACTTCTGGACATCACTGGAATTAGATCACGAATACAATCTTTAACTGCTTCCATATCAAACAGTGGCACAACAGATGCCCATCCACAACACACAATACTAAAGAACAAGGCCAGCGCAAAGAGAAAGGGGAAAAAAAACAGGGAAATCTTTCCCAACATTTCTGCTGATCAGCTTACGCTAATTCAATAGAACTGATAACCTCTTAATTTTGAGCCAAGCAACTGCAAGTACACTTTTTCTTAACAGTAAAAAATGTTTAATCCTATCTTGGATCCCATTAAGCTCCTTACCACAAAAGTAAATTAGTTCCACATGTTAATTATACATAAAAATACATGTGTTGGAGGACTACAGGTTCCTTAGTTTTTAGATGCAATATAACAGAACACACACAAAAAGTATGCATGATCTTTATTTCATTGTAGTTTTATATCCTAGAGAGGAATGAATCATTTTAGAAAGTTATTAAAAACATATGGTACAGAGCAGAAAATGAAATAAATGGGAAATTAAGATTTAAGAGCAAGTTTTTTGGCATGTGTAGAGAAAAACTAAAAGGTATAATTTCAATACTGAAGGAAAGATTGAGATAGAACAAATATGATTCAATTACTCTCGTTAATATACCAGTTACAATGCTCATCAGCCATATGGTCACTATAATCCTCAATTGACTGAGACACAGAAATAGAGGATTCTTCTAATTGAATTTTACTACAGACAAGGTTGAGCAAAATCATAAAGTACATGCTTGTTACCATGCCTTTAGTAGCTCAGATGAGCTAGAGGACTATCAAAGAAGAAGAATTTTGCACCAAAAGCTAAAGTTTCCACCATATATGAGCAAAATCACCATAAATCTTCCAGGAATGTAACTCTAGGATATTAAATGAATTCATTTTTACAAAAATGTCTACAGTAAAAAGAGAATAAACCATTCACTTGTATCAATGCTTTATTTTCCAGCGTATTTTATCTTACCTTCTTTTCTAACCAGAACGGTCCAAGTCAGTCAAAGTCAAGCCACAAAAGTACAATAATTTCATTTTAGAAGGGTATCAGCTAACATGTTTCTTGAGATGGACGTATTTTACTAAAGCTACATCAAATTTAAAACCATCACTAAAGTTACCAAATCTAAAATAAGATTTTTCATGAAATCTATAAAACTATGGATTCCCGATGGTTTTGCCTTAAAAAAAAAAAAAAAAAAAAAAAAAAAAAAAAAAGATGAGGCAACATTCAGTAGAAATGTTTACAGATCTAATCTTCAATTCTCAGGTTTTTAAGTAAAATCCTGCATTAGCTGATGCTTGCATAACTTCAGAATGCACTGCCAGTCCCTCATGTACTTCTAATGCTCATTGTTTCCTGCTACACAACTCCAGCTTGTATCCAGATCATCAAGATACTTATTTTTCTTTTTCTGTTTCACAGTAATTTCTAATTTTGCCATCTTCCCTGTAATGATTTAGACAACATACTTAAGACTCCTTTAGATAAGGACACAAAACAGTCCAGAACAGTCCCTCCAGAAACCTTGTTTGACTGCACCCAATATTTTATGCAGCTAAGTTATATCCTATTACTTTATCAAGTATTTTATTTCTGTATCAAGCACTATGTGACATAAGGCTATAAGTTCTGTATCATTAAAGGCTATGGTCTTTATGTAATCTTCCTTATATAATCTTCTATTACATTAGATCCCATTTTCATATCATATTTTAATTAGCAATTTGTTTAATATGGCCCTGAGAATTCCATAGAAAGTCATTAGGCACTGCTTTCTGAACAAAGGTTGTCCAGGTGACTTCTTTCATCCCATACCCATCTAAAGCAAAAGGTGAACAGCTGAAGCAGCTAGAAGGAATGTCTTCTACATGTGTGAGAATGCCTTCTTTTCAACGCATGTAAAGTTTGGTTCCTGGCTTGCTTGTCCTCAAGCCTTTACAGCATCAGTCCATCACTAAACATACTTACCTTCTCTATAGTTTTCATCTCATCTTTGCTCAGACTCATTATGCCAGGATACAGAGGTGATCTCATTTTTATTTGCAGAGTGCACATCTGGCAACCTATTCTTTGCTCTCGTAAGCAAAGTGCTCGTCTAAAGGTGCACTGCACGCACTTTATGCTCTGCTACAGAGATTGTCTCCATGGTTTGGGAGATGAAGAAAAGGGCCGAGGAGCAATCACCCTGTAAAAGAGCTGGAAAACCTTCACAGGTTCACTGGAAAAGTGCTTAATGCCTGCAAATAAGAGGTGAAGAGGAGGGGTGTAAGGAAGGGCATCACCAACACCACGCAGGCGAGGAAAAGAGATGAACCCTGCTGAGGTATGAGAGTGTGGTGGCAGAGTACTGCTTTTTAAATACACTGTGCTAACCTATGCTCACACACAGCCCCTTGATCTTGGTCTAGGTAACCTTAGTCACCTAGACCTCAGTCTAGTGATTTCAGCACATCTTGAAGACCAAGGTCTGTTATTTCAATGCATCTTAAAAACTATGACTATCTTTGCGACTGGAAGTTTCCAGCTCCAGTCCCTTGAAAGGTTAATAGATTACACTCACAGAAGACTAAATGAATCTCATCAAGATATGCTTGCATTTTTTAAAAACCCTGCATTAAAAGCCCTGGCATTTTACTAGTAGATCCAATAAGTTCTGGTACACTTAGGCAGATAAGTAGCTAATTGTTAAAAAAAATCCTTCAGTGCACATTGTGATTATAAATAATCAAAAGAAGTTCCTTCAATAATCACAGAAGTCATACTCCATTTATCTGAATAAATTCTACAGCAGTTGATACCTCCTTCATAAATAGCACTGATGTGCAAAAATGCACACTGCAATTACAACAAGTTTAATATTATATTTTGATTTTTTTGTTTGGTTTAAATAATTTCCCAGTCACTAATGAATACTTTTGGTGCTATAGCAAAAATTCAAAAACACCTCTTTGTAGGTCGAGGACATTATCTTTTCATCAGTTGCTTCAGTAGATCAAAGTATTCTCTATTTCCTGCAAAGATAAGCCAGTCCTTCCAATTATTCAGTTTCTTCTTCATATCAACATGGAACATCAAGCCACAATATGGACAGATCCCATATACTCACCCTGCACTGGTTAAGTGGGCTCTTTTTCAGTGACATGTCACCTCTGAAATCATTTTTTGAAATATAAGAAGAAAATCTCTGAACACTCTTGCGGTTTTATTATAGGCTTCAGAAAGACCAACCACCACTCATCCCTCACACTAACATACTTGTGAAGTCAGAAAATATCTGATAGTAAAGTTCTTTTATATGTTATATTTATGCATCTTATTTTTATAAACTATCTTTGTGTCAACATTTTTAGAGTGAACAAGTCATCTAATACTAAATATGTCTACTAAAATAAGCACTTTAAAATACTTCGTGTTTAGTATTGGATAATACAGTCCCTGTAAGGGACTGTATCTCAAAGGTATCTAATATACCTAAAATTATATACAAAAATATACTATAAAATCTATTTATATTTATGGTAGTATTTTGAATAAGATAAAACAGAAAATTGTTAATTGTATTTTACAGCAAAATACAGTTCATAAAGATACTCACTTTGAGTTCTAAATGTATGTCCTTAGTTGGCCTTTCAGTTGAAAAATTAAACTGGGATGGATACTCACTTTCATATTGAAAACATTTTGACAGTTGCAGATGACAGCTTTCTTTGCTCAATATCCCATTAAGTACTTACTTTCTTAATGCTTTCTTTGAATGCTTATCAAAACATTACATTAAACCTAAAACTGCATCTGGAACCTAAGCACCGGAGAAAGAAAATAAAACATAAGGTATGTATTACAGCTACTGTTTTTCTTTCTTTCTTTCTTTTTTTTTTTTTAAAGAGGAAAAGGAAAATTAAAAATTTCAAATATAATACGAATAACTCATTCTCCTCCATTAGAGGAGAATCCCAAGCACAGGAAATGTGTGGTTGATAATGCTTTTAAAATTCTGAACCTTGCTTAAGGAATTTAGTTGCCTAGATACTGATCTTACACCTTTCCCCTTTCTTTAAAGAAACAATCCTATATTACACAGTAATGGGAACTGAAAGTGGAAAAAAAGACTGCTTAGAAAAGGAAAAAGAGGTTAGAATGAAACAAAGTTTCTGACTGAAGTAAACCACAACAGATAAATTAAGAAAACAAGTCCTTTGTTCCTTTTGCTCCATGCTCCTTTTATTTCTTTTTTTGGGGGAAACAAGTAAGCATTGTGCTCATGAAAATAAGTAACAGCAGAGTTTGGGCTAGGCATATAGATACGATAATTGTTTAGTGGCTTATGACTCAGCTAATAACCCCTTTCAATTCAATAATGATGCTTTTTCTTTGCAAAGAGAGTAAAACCATTAGAAAGTCTGGTAATATGCAAAAACAACAAAATGGATTTAGAGAAAGGTAATACCTTATTGCAATCATTTGTATTCAGGTCTCTAAAAGAAAGTATATCCATACAAATAATGAATCTTATGTATTCAAGAAATATTTCTGTTTGAGGTTTACTGAGGGCAGATGACTTCTGCTAAACTGGGTTTAAAAATTTGTTGCAGGGATAATCAGTTTTATTTTTATTAGAATATTGATAAATACAAGTTTGAAACACTTAGTACTATAGTTACAGTAATACATATGGCTTTTATTATGAAGCATAATATACATAGCTTACCTCTTTTTTGTAGCTTTAAGACATACCTTTCATTAGGTAAATGTGCTCTGCTAAGCAAAGACTAGTTCCACAATTGTTGGAGTGACCAAAAACCTTTTCTTTTGTGGGTTATACAGAACCTATCAAAACGGAGTTACTCCATGGCTTACAGACTCGATGTGCAAATAAGAAATTGCTATTAAGCAACACTTAAGAAAACAAGTAGTGTTTAAAGAATCATAAGCCTCAGATATACAGCTGTACAATGAGAAAGCACTCTGTTATTTCAGAAGATATATTACTTGGAAATGCAGCAGTATTTCCAAATTATACAGCCATGTATAAATTGTGAAAGTGGCAAATTTAATCAAAACTTTACTAAAAGAAATAGATATTGCATAATGTTGCTTACAGCAATAGTAAAATGGAGATGACAGATACCTTCATCTATGCCCCAGAAAGTACAGTATGCATGATACAATCTATGCATATCCAAATGCAACAACACTTTCCAAAGACATGAATTTTATTTCAATCTGGGATTGTAACAGGAAAAAAAATCAAATTTGCAAAGTGTGTGTGTGGGGGGGGGGGGGAAAGAGTTTGTAGACACACACATACATGTATGCACATGTGTACTTGTGCGTACATGTCTCAAAATTAACTAACCAGAATAGATCCTAAGCATCTGTACAGAAACTCTGCCAGCTCATTTCTTTAAAATGGCACATCCTCTACTACATAACAAACTCCTAGTTTTTTAGTTGCCAAAAACAAACCAGTGAATACATTCTCCCCTGCCTGAATAAACAGTCCAAACCTTAGCAGCTCTTCTCCTTAATTAGAGAGAGAGAATTACATCTGCCACAGAGGCCAACAACACTGAGGCAGCGTTCAACCAACAACTCAAAATAGCATAAGAGACACTAAAGCCTATGGAGAAATAAATGAATAAAAGAACGATGGCTTGTGATCAGAGAATCTCTTTCCCAGTAGCCAGGCTATACTGTCCTCTTCTAATCTGGGTTCAGTTCTAACATTTCCCTTTCTATCAGACTAGTTTGCCCAAATAAATATGTGCAATGAAAGTTTACCTAACTTCTGGAGCAAAAACACAAAAATGAAAAAGAATGCACAGAGTTATATATGAAGTCATTTTTCAGGCATTTTCCTTCAGGATATTATTCCTTGCATAGTCCATTGCCCTCCAAAGTACAAAAGACAGGAAGAAGAAATACAGGTACTACATTTTTGTGTTACATGGTATTTGCACTGGGTTTGCTCACCTCAGCAGCACTATGTAACAGCCCAGACTAACTTGTCATGAAGAACCTGAGCCACTGCCAAAGCAGTGTTTCGGGCACTTTTGGGCCAAGTGGGGAGAAGTCGTTTTCAAACATTCTGTCGTGACCCAAGGACTGAAAAAATTACTTCTCACTCATGCTCCAGCTTTGAAGCAGCCAGGAAGAAGTTTCACAGTTTCTTTCAACAAATTTCCACATCACAAATAACAGTGGAAACCACTCTTTATGAAAGTTGACCATATCCGACTGTTAAGATCACACATACTGAAAAACAATACAAGCACAGAGAGTACCTGGCTGCTCATCATTTGTGAGGGTACAAATGGGAGCCTGGGGAGCTATCGATCTCCTGGCTTCATCTCCATACAAGGGACTAAGACTATGACTACCCATCACTGTCTCCTTACCAAAAACATACACATTACTGACAGGATGGATGAAAACACTGCTACTACTCCATCTCATTACTCTTTCCTCCAACTCCCAGCACTTTCTGCTGGAGAGCTCCTCTCTTGCTTTGCCTGCTTTTAGTTCTTCCTCACTTTCTTTTCCTTTAATTTCCCTCTTCCTGCTACTGCAGTCTTTGTTCTTCACAATTTTCCCTGATTTTAGCCTTCTCTCTCATTTTGTTTTTTTCCAGCTGGTTTTTCTCAGCTCATGTTTTTAGTGTATGATTTATCTATAATAAGGATTGGCCCTGATTTCAGCCAACAGCATCTGGGAACACGTATAAATATTCTGCCTTGGCTCTCAATAGCAAATCAGAAAAGCAGAGGTTAAGTTTAACAAGGTTTCAAGCTGAAATCTGCTTCAAACATGCACATTGCAGCTCCCTGGTTTATACTTTGGGTTTTTACAGACCCAGCTGTCGTTCTCTGAGCAGCTGTCAGTCCCTTGCTTCAGATTTCAATCACTGTCTGTCTTCTTTACATTCATACAATGTCTTACCTTTATTCTTTTTCCAGGACTCATTTTCTACCTTGCTTTTCTTAGTAAAATTATTCTTCAGTGCTTCTCATCTAGATCTGCATCTCTTCCTTTTGGATCTCTCTGCTTCTGTGAAGTTTCCTTTGCCATTCTCCCACCAGCTCCTTTTTCTGTCATCCACTGCCCAGTTCTTGTTTCCTCCCACCAAAGGCAACAAGTGACACAGGTCTCACACCATGCACATACACCCACTCATGGCAAGGGGAACAGGTCATCGCCAACACCCTACTCCTCCACTTCATCATCAGACTTTACTCAGCGACACATGGAGCTGGGCAAATGTACGCAGGCTCCACAGAAGCAGAGTCCTTCGGGGGGACGGGGCTCCTGAAGGTCACCTAGTCCCACCTCCTGTTCCAAACAGCACCAGCAGGATCCATGGAGGACCAAAACGCCTCTCCTGTCCATGCTTTATAGACCCAGCTAAACTAGCAGCCCTGTATCCATACATTAGAAGATGTCTAAATAAAATAGTCATTTTTACTTAAGCAGGTTAACAGGTCCTTTTTATTTTAGTTGAAATGGTGCTTTTTGCTGTCTGCTTTAAGCTTATTTGTGTGCTGCTGTATTTACCACATACAGTAGTACTGTATATAGTGGGTCACAGCACAGGATGACAGAGAAAGAGGAATACCTTCTTGTCATCTTTTGATTGCAAAATATAGTGTATGGACCCTCATTAATTCAATTCATACTAGCAAGACCAACATTAAATTACTAAATTTGTGAACAAGTTCCAGAACAAATAGCATAAAAAGATAATTAACTGCAAAGTATACTTTGCTAATTTCTGTTGACAGCTGTAACATAACTATAATTATTTATTATACTCTGTAAATCAGGGGTTTTTTTCTTTTTTCTTTTTTTAATATGAACCTTCGTCATAGCACTTATCATTGCATTTCTGTCAAACCATGCTGAAACATGTTTTTATTGGTTTTGCTGAACTCATAAGTGGGAAAATTAGCAGAGATGTTCTGGCATATATAACAAAGATACTCATAGAGTAAAAAAAGATTTATCTGTACCAACTTCTCTCATGAGAAAGGAGAGGAAGTTTGCCTAGTAAAAATGCAAGACTCCTGGGGGGCGGGGTGAAGATATACTGCGATTCCAAGAATATTATTAGCATGATGGCAAATAATTTAGAGCACCTACTTATACCATGTGACCTTGCAACACAGCCTGTGAACTCCAACAGGAAGAAAAAGCTGAGTTGTGTTAGGAACAAGCAACGTTTTACTAGTATTTCAATGACTATCTAATTATCTTTTTAATTTTATGGCAATACTTCAGTATCATTTGGATAATGGGTAGAATATCTTGAATTTGTTCTGCACTTTTTTAATATGATAGTAAATAAAATATACACCTGCATCTGGCTTGGACTGGGACAGCACAGTTGGAAGAAGGTTACAAAACCAGTGGCATGCCACCAGCCAAATCTATTTGGACTTGGAGAAAGGAAACCTCGTAGCTTGTAATCCAGGCTGAAACAACCCAATGGAATTGGTAACCATATGTTTTTGGAAGGATAATGGCTATATGTCTGCACGTTTTTTGGGAGAAACTGCTATTTAAGGAATGACATGTTGTACACTGAACATATTGTTGCTATGTTGTCATTTTATCTCAAACCATGACCACCAAAATTTTTGCAGCATTAAAGAATGAAATGCAAATCTTTGTGCTTCAAGCGTTTTAAAAGAAAGACAATTTCTACGAGTTTACTGTTCTTATGGCCTGTGACCCTTATTTTAAAAAGCCAAAACTGACTTGAAGGTGACAGACACACTCAAAACATAGTGGCTTTTAGCTGATGTTAGAAAACAGGCCTATGCAAGTCATTTCATGTTTAAGTGCTAATGAAATCTACACATTTAATTGCATTTCTGTAGTACCTAGTAGCCCTGACCACAACCAAGGTATTCTTGCGGTGCAGGTACATAAAACTGCATTCTACCATAGTAATCAAGTATAACAACAAGTTATACAAAATGTTGCAATTCATGATTTGTATTTTATCACTCAAGACAGGAGGCCTTTCCAAAAGCATTATTCCATTCCAGCCAAAAGAGAAAGGAACGATCTATGTAGTTTCTGGTGAAATTCCAAATGTCCCAGAGGACTACAATGATATTTTCCTGTATTTTTGCTTTTAAGCAGAACAAAGTGAGATTTCCTGTTCCTGAAACTTTCAGAATATCAAAAAATGAACAAACATCTCCCTCTCCCCTACCCCTCAACTCCAGTAACCCATAGTTATCTCGATAGAACTGTCAAGAGCTAGACAGTAATAGCGAAATGGGCTGGAACCTAAAAAGGTTGCACCTACTTCCTTAAGGCAGGATCAACTACACCTGTACCCTTCCGACAAGTGTTTGTCTAACCTAGTCTCAAAGATGAAACGTCACCTGAAAATACAGCAGAGCATGTTTACTCTGTCGTTCAGACTGCAAACAGAAATGCAGAACGTCAGACCTCTGTGAAACTCACTGTTTGAAAATGAACCACTGATAACTTGAGAGCTTTCCAGTTTTACTCTGCTTTAACTTGCATTACCTAATCCAGGGTTTGCTAATATATTCATTACATTGTGAGGTCAGAGTATATTGAGAGCCATATTAAAAGTTAAAAGAGGAAACATCTTGCCTCTATTTATCTTCTGAAACACGGTGATAGATTGATTTGGTTTAACAGGCTTTGTTCTTGATAAGCCATGCCGGCAGCTACACACGTCATTATTTTCTTCCAGGACCTTTCAAACAGTCTGATTATTTTTCTCTGGTATTTTTCTCACAACTGAAGTGAAGCCAACTAGTGCACTGCTTCTTCAGTTTTCATCTCCCCCTCCAAGTGAGGGGGGATGACAAAAAGCAAAAACCAAAAAAATAGGAGAGAGAGAGAGAGAGAGAACCTTACTCTTCCCTCTGTTCGCTTTCTTTGATTTTTACCAACCTCCAGAAATTCCAGAAAGTTTCATCATCTCCCGAACAAACTCTCCTTCCTACACAAACTGCTATCCCAGCATTAAGTTTGAAAATAAATGCCACCACAGAAACTTCTGGCCTAAATCATGAACCATACCTTCAAATACAAAATTGTATGCAGCCTGCAAATCTTGAGGCTGGACGGTACCCTTTGCAAGTGAAATGTGGCTGGCAGCAAACTGGAAAGTTTCTTGCATGGATGTTCCTTTCCAAATGCGCAGGTTTGCTTTATCTCACCTTCTCTAAACTGCATTCCTTCACATGCTTTTATGATCTACATTTTCATCTACTTCTGTATCTTCCTTTCAGTTGTCATATATCCTGAAATGCTCCCTACCAGGGCATTTCATATGCAATGCATCTTTTGTCATATCCATTTTACTCTATTTCTGTGTACAGAAGCAGTGCTTGTACTGTTTGTTAAAGGGCTCTAATTTTATATGCTTTAAGATGCTTTAAAAGAAAATCATAAGACTGTCAGAAGTAGTAATGACTGTTTTTCACTTCTACAGAGTACTCTATCATACTTAACACCCACTGGAGTATTTGCAGGTTTTGGAAGAACAGAGCCTAGACATTATTGTACTAATTTAAGATGTATGTCATTGTGAAGGTCAGCAATTCTTTCTACATTATTGAAAAATACTACAAAGAGTACATAATCATAAGCTTTGTTATACAGCATTTTCTAATACCCATAGTATTCTATTTTCTGCTCTAAGATAAGTAAGAAAAACTAACAACCCCATCCCTTACAGATACCTTAAACAAGCTTTTTAGTCAGCATACATAACTGCAAGTTATTGTGCTCCAAGGTCCACTGAAAGATTGCAGTACCATTCACAGTGCTATTACTGCTTAACATTTAGAGAAGAAAGATAAATTGGTGTCGAGTACATTCCTGAAAAGACACGGAACCAGCACCTTTCCTTCTTTTTGCCAATGAAAATACAGCAGTTGCAGCATTCCAATTTGCATGCTGACAAAAGTATTAAATTTTGAGCATTAAATTCCTGTTTTGGGGGATTTGTCTGGGCTTAGAGCAACAAAAACTTAAGAGTCATTTTGCACACGCTTTCTTCTCCAATTTTCTAGAATCCATGCTCCAGCTTCAGACAATTCAAAACAGCAGTGTGTTTCTCAACAAAGGTCCACTTTTTATAGCCAATAAGTAAATTAAAGATACTCAAGAGATTAGTGAATATGGACTAAGTGCAATTTAATGAATAATAGCTTGAAAAGAAGAAAACCTTACGCTGCTTAAGAACTTACAGCAGGAAACAGAGTGCTTCAGTGACACTGCTGAGGGCTACAGAAAGAGCTTCAATATGAAACATCTCGGGATGTAGAACTCACATGTATTCAGGAAGTAGCTACAAAAAAATAAGTATTTCAGAATTAACTGAACTAACAGAAGATTCAACTACACTGAAATGTTTTCCACAGAAGTCAGTAGACTGGCACAAGTTTTTATACCTGCAGAATTTGTCTCCAAGAGATTATTTTCAATCGGCATCATTATCAGATGTTTCCTCCTGAGATTCTAGGATCAAAGACTCTTCTCTGCATGTCCACATGATAAGCAGATGTTCCTTCTGAGGCCTCTCCATCTCAGTCTGTCACTCAAGTGCACAGACTTTGCTCAGTATAAGCACTATTATGACAGTTTCTGAGATTTGTTTGTAAGAAATGTACCACTATATCCAGAGAAAAGCAAGAACCCTCAGATGAACGTTCTTCTTACACTCACCTGGGCCCAGGAATTAGAGCAAAGTAGAAATAATTTTCTTAGATGTTAAGTTTTAATCGAGTACCTTCAAAAAAAGAAAACAAAACTCCAGGCAGATATATCAGTAAAAAACACAGTGAGTGATAACAGTTTCACAGGTGTGCACATATATATGTGATATAACAGAATTATCTACAGAATTTGATAAAAAGAATAAAAAAACCTGATAATGTCTTTTCTCCTCCAAATAAATTTATTACTTTTCCTTTTCAAAAGGATTCCAGTCATACATACATATCCAGTGACACTTGTGGACACTGTTTAATACAACACTTTAAAACAATGCTAATAGAGGTTAAACAGAAGATAAACCACTGTGTCCTCCTGCAATAAGAAGCAAGTAGTATCTCAGTCTAAGGACAGTCAAGGAAGAAACACTTTTAGATTGAGACTTCACATTTAATGAAGTCAGACCACTGTATCTTTGTTTGGAACTGCAGTTTTTAAAGATACTGAATTCTGTCACACAAGGGACTTCCTACATAGGGCCAACACTTATTTAAACTAAGCTGTTTTCTGCACAGCCTGTCAAAGCTTGCAAAGTCGTATGTAAGTCTGCACACAGCCTCTGAGGCCGTAGTTTTTCAAATGTTAATAACTTAAGTTTCCAGGACAGATCCATCAATTACAAGATTTTTATTTTTTAATCCATACATTTGCTATTAAAATAGATGCAAACTGATGGGGCCACAAGAAAACATTTAAATTCCTTTGAATTTTGAGAATGGTACTACAGGTCATGTTCTGCTTTCTCAACTGAGCAATGTTCATGCAAATGAATAGTCTTGAAGGACAGGTCCATCCTATGTTGCCAAGTAGCCAGTTTGTTCAAAGGGTTATTGGTCCAAACCTGTGTATTGTACAGTTTGCAGGTAAACACTACACTAGAGCTCGTAGGTCCACAATTTTGTACAAGCCTTCTCACTTCTCTCTTCTGGAAGTAATAAGCTATCTAAAAGCTATCTTGGCTGCTCTGTGGTAGCAACATAATCAAGGAACACCAAAGCTTAAAACTCATGCAAATCATAAAAGAAATCTCCAACAAATCTCCAAGTTATTGAAACAGTCTTGCTATTACTGGACAAAGGTACTGAATGTCATGTATTAAATGAAGATGAATATCCCATGTGGCAAGAATATCAAAAAGTCATTCACAAATGGTATAAAACAAACAAACAAAAAAAGGCTGTCTCATTAAGGTTTTTTGTTTTCTGCCTTTTTTTTCCCCTCCATGTAATAGCTGATCTTCTGCAAATCAAAACCTGAATGTTGTGTGTCAGGGCATGGTGGAACAGATACACAAAGGCTATTGAGGCTCCTGTGTATTAAGAGCATAGCAGTAATATTAAAATTGTAAAAAAAAAAAAAAAAAAAAAAAAAAAAAAAAAAAAAAAATCTGACCAAGTAGTGAAAATACTGTTTACACAAAGTCCTGCAAATTTTATTTGCGATCAATTAAAAAAAAAAAAAAAAAAAAAAAAGACCACACCCCAGGGAAAAGGAACACAAAAAAAGCATAGTAAATAGCCTGAGTTATTAACCATGACTAGCTCATATTACGGAAACAAGTTTTCTGTGTTAAAGCACATCGCCTTCGCATGAACCAGAATGCATGCTCTGTTAACTTGGTCGGACAGCTCCCAATCAAACAGTAACGTGGTGCACCACACTCCACAGAAAAACACATCTACACCTCTTGTACACATCTATCAGACACTGTCCAGAGGGCTCGCTCTGTTTGAAGGTCAAGTTTCTTCCCACTACAAATGGTTAGTAAATGCAGTGCACCAATGCCAGCCATAGTTCCCATCTGCTACTCCAGCTATCCTAATATCCAGTCTCCCAACAAATCTCAAGACAGAAACAATTACAGTTGTGAAGTGAACCTTAATATACATCTCATGAATTTCATCTTTTTGAGAAGTAAAAGATGTACTCAGCTATCCAACTCATTAAAGCAGGGTGCCACACAAGATATATATAAAAAAGGGGAGGGAATAATTCATTTCTAACATGAATTAATTCTCAAACCTGAGCACAGAAAACGAGATCACAATCAACTGCAAATTTTACAATACTTAAAACTGAATCAAAAGTAATTTTTAGAGTCAGTGACATAGGCTTGTAACAATGTATTTGAGCAGGAAAGCATGTCACAAAGAGCTGGATCTGGTGCTGTGGTACCGCAGGGCATAGAGTCAAGCTATACAGAAAAACAGCAAAGGAGAATAGCTACCAGATGGCAACTATAATCTTAGGACGCAGCCAGCTATTCCCGCCAGCTATTCCCTCCAGCTATCCCCCTAACATTTTACATGCTGATAGGTATATCTACAGTTATCTACAAAATTAGTTGAGACACGAAATTTTATCATTGCACGTATCCCTAATGTAGCTTAGCTAAGTTATTTTTCATGATTTTCTACTATTTTATTTTATTGCATAAGTTGACGCAATTCATTTAAAGTACCTGACAGATGAAAATCTGTTCAAAAAAGAGTTCAAGCAGAAAGTGAAATAATTACAGGGGGAAAAAAAGCCTAACATAAGAATGAATATACTAAAACACTCAACCCTAAAAGAAACAGTAGGTTACATGCCAACAAGTTATAATGCAACTTGAGAACTAACACTTAGCATTAAATTCATAATGCAATCAAAATTTATAAAAGCTGTATGTTAATTAGGGAGAGACCCTATCTTTCTAGCAAGGTATATTAGATACACAAAGACAAAAACATACTCTTTAGTAAAATGTCTTTTAAAGCTGGCTGTACCTGAAAAGTCTGAAATTCTTTTAACTCAAAAAGAGAACTACCTTTACAAGCCTTTCAGCACCACCTAAAAAAAAGTCTGTCCTATTTCCATAAAAGAGCAGGACTGCACAGTTAGTGTTTAAATAAGCAGTCAGACATCACAGGAAAAGGCATTCTGAGTAACAACATCCATCACAGATGAAGCTAGAAACCTTTGCAGGAGCTTGAAAGACGATCTAATGCATCCCCACATGTTGAGAGTGGTAATGGAATAAACAGACTTGCTGGATTTCATGTAACTGCAGCTAAATACACAGTATATAGCAATTCAGATTCTCAGTCAGCATAAACTATTATCACTCCATTTACTTCATTCAAGCTGTGATAATTTACATTAATTAAGGATCTGGCCTAGTATTGTTTCAAGCCTTTTAGGTATCTGATCTGAAACCCAAGCATTTTCTTAACTAAAGACTGCTTTAAGACAAAACCAAATCACTGATGTTTTCCTGAACAGAAAAAAGTTAAAAAAAAAAATCTAGAAACAGAAGCATATACATTCTGCTTTTTACCCTACGAGGAAGTATGATAAAGAACAATGATTAATATGTTTCTGCAGTGCAAAGAGTTAGGCAGAAAGCCTTCACAGTTTTCTTGATACATACTCTCACTAAGTAGTCAATGGGGTTACAGTAGCATATTAAGGTAAGAGCACCAGAACCACATTCCATACTGCTAAGAAGCACTAATGATCTGCGAAAGCACTCTAAGTATAGGCATGCAAATGGACACCCTGAGCAATCCACTCTGCTTCCAAATCTCGTACACTGATTACAGCCTGAAAAAGTCTTTAGAAAGCAGGCCAGGTTTTCACTCAGCTAAACTTGGCCACAAACGTATACACAATCTGTCAGGGATTATCAAAAACCTCATAAAGGAACATGGTCTCTTTTATATAAAGTTGGGTATTCATGAAGCCTGCAAAGAGAACCAGGTACAAGACTTTAAAAATAGCCAAAACAGCAAGCCATTCAACAATCAAATCTACTTGAGTATAATTACCCCAATAGATTGATGCCGAATTGGAAAGCATGCACAAGAGAAGAAAAAAATTTCTCTTTAGCCTACACTTACTGTGACAGATGCCTAAAGTAACTCAACCAGGAGATGTGTAGGAATGTGTGTGATACGGATATAGAAGTGATACAGACTATAAACTATTTTCTATAAAGGTAAACCGTGCTCTGTTTCTGACGTAAGATTTGGACACAGAATTGGGGGTGAATTCCTTTCTTTGGCTATACCTCCCTTTTTCACATAGTCATCACGTTGGCCAACTTGCTTCACCTCGCAAACCTGAATGTTCCAGAGAGAAAACAAACAGAACTTGCTCTCCTCTCCACAGAGAATTTACACCGAGTTAGGCTTATAATACTCTAAATATTTCATGGAAAAGTTGTACTATTACAGCTCCTTATAACAAAGCATTTGTTTTACTACAAGCATATGTTAAAATCAATTTAGATGGGACACTAAACATAGAAGTGACATAAAAACTACATGCTGGCATATAACAGGCTGGATTATCTGGTTTCCTAAGAAACTTACGGAGGGTGGGGAGGAGAGATCACAAATCACTGCCCTAAATGCCATATGAAACTTTCAGTCTCAAACTGTCTAGGTGTTGTGGTTCACCTGTTAGCACCTTGTCATATAGCATCTGTAAACTCATCATCTCAAAGACATCTCTGACAGTATATGTGCCAAAACTTCTCAAGCAACATTTCCAGTTATCTAAAGGAAAAAGATGGAACAGCATTTTGCTGCAATCAGTGTTTAAAACATATCCCTAGCACCATCTAATCTTCTGAATTTTAGAACATGGAAGTTGCATCATTTTTTTCCCTGTCTCTGCATCTTTAAACAAGTCATCAGATAATGACTCACAAACCACCCTAGACACGTACAATCCATTTTTCTAGCATTGTTTGCTGACGTCCCTTATGTTCTAAACACACATTAGCAGAATGTTTATTCCCACCCTCAATCCAACTGACCTTTTGGATGACTAGGTTTCTTTAGACCTTAAGCTTCAGCACTCCTCTTCCACACTGTCGATCACATGCCAGAATTCAAAGCACTCTACTTCTAAAGTTGTCCCTCAGTGAGATCAAAGGCCAATCTTCTGTTTCTGCAGCAAAAATTAATTCAGACCTAAAACCTCATTTGGACTCTGAAGACATACTCACTTTGCCAGACGTGTTTATTCTCCAGTTGAGAATAGTACTGACGTATAAGCTGGCTTCAGACTATCTAGTCTTTACTGTCATTACTGTGAACTTATTAAAATTGGTGCCCCTTGTCCTGAGAGGATCATTAGTGGTCACTGAAGGTAGCTTGTTAAAAACACCAAAAAAAACCCTGTTGAGATTGTAAAGGCAAAGTGTTTGAAGATGAAAATCTGTCCTACAAAGAAACCGTTCACAGATCTTGCTAAATTGCCTGTAATGCTGAAAGTGTGATATCACATCAGCACATTCGGCTTTTAAAAATATTCTGTTCCCCCAGGAGGGTAGCATCTGTCCCCTCTGCACTAGCTCAGTGCCATGAGTGTTATAGAGACACCTTTCCTCCTTCAGCAAATGGTGATGGATTGGAGGGACAGCAAAGGAACAGATTTAGCCCCAAATACAAGAAAGTTACTTTGTGAACTTTTCTCCACAGAAGAAGAAAAAACAATGAAGAACAATAGGAAAGCAAAAATTTTTCGTGACTAATTCAGCAAAACTACTCTGCACAACAAATACATAACCTTAAAATAAAACTCATGGCAATATGTCTATTCACAAACTTACAATAAAGCTTATTCTTAAGCTTTGTCAAATGAGTTTGGAGATGAATATACAATTAAAATTTAGGGAAAAATGTATACCAAAATAGTAGCTTATGTTGATAGGAAACTATAAATATTAAGTTAAAGATTCACTCATATTAAAGAGATAGCTACCAAACATTTTGGTTGAATTCTGACCTATTTTATTTAATCTGAAGTCAAAAAATTTCCTACGAGAAAAAAATTTTAGCCTCTGCCAAATCTTTCCTAGCAGTTTAATATTTCAGCTTTTCCTTGTGTGTTTCCACTGATGATAACTTAAGAAAGTCTTTTAGCAGAAAGAAGTATCAAGCAATTAGCCCCAACTATCTCAATCTTTTCACACAGTAAGGTGTGCAGCGGTTAAGAGAGAAGAGTGGAAATACACACAATTAGACACAGAACAAACAAGTCTAAATTGTAAAAATGCACTAAAATAGCACACATATATCATATACTGTAGCTGATCAGATCCTGTAAAAAGTGAGGGCGTTTATTACTATTTCTATTATTTCTAACTCTAAGTTAGAGTGCCCTCATGTAAGGATCCCTCCTCCTCTTCTAATATATGGCAAATAACATCTATTACCACAAAAATATACTCTAACAAAGTCTATTCAACATTTGCACAGGTTTGGCTCCATTTTATACAGGCAAACAGTTGTTCCTACCAGCAAAATACAAACGACTTTAGTTGAAGTGTCTCAACTGGTGAGACTAATTCATGTCAAGTGATCTGAAGGATGTAAGAATAATGGAGTATCCAGACTTCGATCCTGCAGCTTTTCTGAATATATGAACTCAGCTGTACAGGGCAGTAAAATGTAGAGATTTTAGTTTTGCAATGTTTCATCACTCCACAGAATTTAGGACCTCTAATTTGCCACGTTCCACTTCACTTAACCTGTCTTTCAATAAATAAAATACTCTGGACCATCAAGGTCTGAAGGTATCAACTGATGAACAGCTTCAAAAACCCCCATGTCTCCTGATGATTAGTGCTGGTTTAAAAAGAAAAAAAAATTCCCTCTCTCCTCCGAAAACATTAAGTCCTGCTTTTCCACAACAACAACAACAAAAAAAACCTCACACAAACAATAATAGGCAAACTGGCTGTATATAAAAGGATAGGATGGTTAGATACAAAGTGCTGCAAAAGCAGAATATAAATGAATAAAGACAGAAGCATTTTCCTCCTCCAATTTTGTACTATTATAGCCATTTCAAATGTTTCTTCTTACAAGAACGTGCATGAAATATGGAGGCAGATGCATACTAATTGTCAGTTGACACTATCCATTTAATTCTATATAATTAGATTTGTTGTTTTTCTTCTTTTCTTTCCCCTAAGTGAGGTTGAATTTTTAGTTATAACTTTTATTAGCAGGATATTTATGCACTCCTCTAAGTATTATTGCTCCTCCTGTGTTAATGCACTGCCCTATGTGTAATCATGGAAACATACAGTGAAAAGCAAAATGAGACTTTATTTCAAATAAAGTTACTTTTCATCATTCCTTACAAGTATATTACCACACACAATTTCCTGAAAGTACTCAGCATTTGTACCGGGGATAAAATCCTCATTAACAGACCACAGCTGTCATTGCGCTGGAGAGTGAAACCATGGTGAAGGATAGGAGAAACCAAGAAGGTACATGGTAGCATGTTTCACAAACTTGTGATTTTTTTCAATGGATGGAAAAAAACGTTTTGAATAAAGGCAGGAGTTCCATAGATTTAGCCGTACAAGCTGCAAGTTTACAAACACATAAATTAATTCTTTATGATTTTTAAGGGTTTTTCTTCTTTCTGTTTTACATAGTTTTTTTCTGTATACTTCTGTATACTAACCAGAGACACAAAACAGCTTCTAGACTCAGAAGAAAAAGAAAGGAAACGCTTCCATTGCTAAATGCCAACGGACCACAGGAAGACAATAACGTTAAATTTTCTAAAACTCCCTACCCCCCACGCACACACCCCCACACACCACGCTGACTTCAGTATGAGAGGAAGGAAGGAGTTCATATCAAAGCTGGGATGGATCATCTCATAGCTGGCAGTACCGAGTGCTTCAGACTTATGGGGTAAAACAATAATATAATTAATTCTCTTGATAAAAATATTGTAGAAGTCTATACAGTTAGGTCAGGTTATCCAATAAATGTGCATCTATTCCCAAATGGAACTTCATGGAAGCTTTAACCATATGGATTTTTTTCAAGTTGGGGGTGGGGGGGAAGAACAGAACATAAAGGAAGTATCAATTCTGTTTAACCACCATCTCCAAAAGACCTGATAAATGCTTATAAATTACCTACTGTAATGCATATATGAGCTACACTGCCTGTCCTTTTTGTTATTCTTTTCATCGTCCATCAGAAAAGTCAGCTAAACAGCAGCATAGCTGTTGAAAAAGCAATTCTTCCAGGAGAGAGGATAGTGGTATAATCACAAAAGGAGGAGGAGACCATCCGCGTGCAAGTAGCTTCTGCTTCAATTGAATTCAAGGGTGAATATTTCACAAATCATCAGAAGCTAAGCACGAGGAAAGCCTCGCTGACACTACCATCACCTTGTCTCCTCTCTCTCTTCTGAGCAACTGTTTACTGAACTCCCACAACTACTGCACTTCAAAAGTTTCTTGCTTTATGGTGTAGACAACCTGCACAACACTAGTCAATGCAGCGGGCACTGGAAAGAGAAAATCCAATATAGACTTGAATGATATTTCTCTGTAGAGAGCCAGAGCCTTTTTTCCTCTCTTTTAAAAAATAATAATAAAATAAAGATCTAAGGCAAGAGAAAGTTTATTGTTCAAGTTGATTTCAGAAGGAGTGTGTGGAGAACTTTTTAAGCTCAGCAAAGGATTTTTCTCTCACTCTGGATCTTCATGCAAAGCAAGGGACCCAGTAATTTTAAAAAGCAGAATAGGACTTGTGGTCTGCACAGAAAAATTATAAAGGGCATAACTTTAAAGCAAACAGCAAGGAAAACAATTGTATTTTATCTAATAGCAAAAATCAAGATCCAGTTTCTCAGAAGCTGTGATGTTTCTTATCATGCCAGCTGCAATTTAGGGCTCAACTTAGAGCTGCCAGGCAGTTATGGTTCAACAGCACAAATACATATTTTCAGAGGGAGATAACTTAAAGGACACTGTTCAGTTTCTTTTTATTACACTAAAAGACAACAATAAAACCCACATTATAGTTAAAAATTCCATTTTGTCTTAAGCTGAGATATTTTTCTTTTTCAATATTTTTGAACAGATTTGAGAAAGACTGCTTCAAATAGACCCATGTGTCTATTTTCCAAACAAAATTTAATGAATCTGTAAAAGCTTACCACATGCTCCTTCTGAAATTCAGTTCAACAACAAACTTTCTCTCGACCTACAATCTTGAAAGAAAAAAGAAAAAAAGAACTCTTGCTCTTACCACAGAAATACAATTTGAGTTCCTATTTGACTTTCTCTTTACAATGCCTACTCTTATCCACTCTTCTGGTATCATATAGGCTTCTTTCTCTGTAAAACAAACCTGCATTTCAATCAGTGATCTAGCATCTTCTTCTGAAAGCGAAGAAATGAAGAGAGAGGGTGGCTTCCAGTATTCTAGCTCTGTGGTACAATAATTAAAGAGTATCCTGAAGCACAAATGCACTTTTACTATTAAGCTATTCCTTTGGGAAAAAACAATTTTATTAATAAGCTTAGGACTCATGCAGTTAGTTATTAATAAGCTAATAAGCCAAAAATGCATATCCACTGTTATTGTTTGGAAGATATGTTTAGAGGCATGTTCCGAGGGATTAAATGGCTCTCCTGGCTTGCACTGCTGCACCACATCTCAGCGCCCGAGATTCCCAAAAACCTTCCCAAGTGCTTTCCTTCCATGCACCGGAATGAGTGGGGCAGTACGCGCTTCTCTTCAAATGCTGCCTAATTTCACTTCATAACAGCTAAAATCTTGTTTTGGCATACACACTGTCTAGTTACTAAGATTAGTCTGAGGAAATATAAATACCTAAATGGTAGTGGCAAATCATTTCAAGCAAGCCTGACGTCTCTAACTAAACATAGCCATCCAGCATACAAAGAAAAGCAGAGATGATTCAGGGCATTTTCTTTCACCATCACCTTAACTTTTTATCAGAAGTTCACATTTTACAATACATGAACAGTTCTTAAGCAGTTACTTTTACAGATCCTAGGCTCTTCAAAAATCTTTGTGATAAAATGACCATTTTAGTTTCCCATCTCCCTCCTACAGAGTCACAGGAAAACGAAGAAGGTGGTATATATACTTATACAGCAGAAATAGAGAGCATACTCTGCATAATGTCAAACACAAGGACACTGTATTAAACACTTATTATTGAAATCGAGTGACAATTTCACTTCATGACTAGTAAAATAAGCAGAACTTTAGAAAACTGAACTGAGTCTAGTCTAAGCAAGTCTGAATCTAAATCCAACAAGAAAGTTATTTTAGTAGGGAACACTAGGCCCTCAGTATCCCCTATTAGGGATACTCAGTGCTTCCCATCATAATGGCACTCTGCAATTCTTAGCTCTACCAATTTTACACAGCTGAGACCAGCATTTGCTATAAAAAACAGTCCTTCCCCCAATGTGAGTTTTCTAGAGAACTTAATCTAAAATAACATGAGTCATTTTCAAAAACCAAGGCTGGGGAAAACACATTTGACTCATAAAAAAGTACTGACAGGTAGATTTTTCAAAAGGCTGTGCTTTCAGGCAGGAGGACGGATTGCTTAACCTTTTCAGAACCTTTCTAGTCATTTTTTTCCATATGCTAAATGTAGTTTTAATTAGTTATACAACAATGTTAAACGTTGCCAAGAAACTCCCACTTTATTTAGAAGATCAAGAAATTGAATGTTTGTGCTCTAAGCGTCTTGTAAACTTTTCTTCGTTGTTTGCTTTTTATTCTGCTCAGAAAATATCCATTCCAGAAAACATCTCTGAGTATTTGTTGTTGAAGGAACACTGGTATATTTTTCTCCTAAATGAACTGATACTCAACTATTAATGCCTGCTGTAGCCCTGTTTTTTTGTAGCCCCCCTCTCCCAGGCCACTTTATCCATCTAGATAAATGGGAATCTCAGTCCCTGCATATTACCTGGAACTACTCTGAGCACTTTGCAAATCTGAGGGAACAATACCAAAGTAGAAACCAAAGTACAGGGCATCTATTTTCATAAATCTGTCAACCTAGGGACTAGCCACCCACTCTCAATCTTAGCAAATGCCTCTATGAAACAAACTATAAACATTTCTGTGCGAGAACCTGTCAAGGGATTCAGCACATCCCAACCACAGTTTAGGCCTGTAACACCACTGCAAGTTGCAGTATTGTCCTGATTTGACTTCAGAGCATGCTCCATATCCATTCAGGTTCTCATCAGCTAGCAGATACTATTTGCCAGTTGTCAGGTTTCTCACATCCCAGAGTCCTTGTCTAAATACCCCCCACTTCTCTCACCTGGATCCTTCCATCAGCCAAAGAGCTGCATTTGTCTCCTCCTCTCCTAATTCCCCTTTTGAATCTTCTCTAACCAGGACCTAAACTTTCTTTCTGCTACTCCTACCATACTCCAATTTCCTCCTCCTTTGTTTTCCCAAATCAGGACCTTTCCCTCATCTCCATCCTGTTATTCCATGTGTTGTGCCACCTTCTTTCCCACACCTGCTCCACTTCTGTATTCAAGCTACCCTCCTCTAAGACCCTGAAGGAGCTAAAGTCTTTGGCCTCCCATACGGTTCCCTATAACCCAAGTACAGCACGCCACAGAAGGGTGGCTGAGGCTTAAAACCAGGATCCATCAGCTGCTCCATAAACCCACACGCCAGACTAGTGTGAGTCATTGACTGGGATCCCTTGGCACAGGGCAGGTGCCAGTGAGAGAAAGGCAAGCGCAAGGACACTGCAGGTAGAGGGCTGAGGAATTGCTCCCATGGGCCCCTGAGCTCAAAGAGGCCTTGCTGGAAAGCAAACGGCTGAAGTCGCAGCTTGTTGCCATGTAATACGTGCAATTTCTCTTAGTGTGCTGTGGAAATCCATTTTCACCGCCATTCCCCATCCACACTCCAACAGGGAAAGTTCTTCTCAGTCACAAGACACCTTACAAGTGTGGGTGCATGTTTGAAATATTTAGCTGCTAAAAACAGATTTTTTTACTGGCCATAGTCAGTCGGATGTTCACAGGTAAGACAAAACACACATCCATTACACAGAGGCATTTTTACAGATTTGAAGACTTACGTTCCTTCTCAGTCTTCTCCTCTTCAGGCTTAATAACACTAATCTCCTTCTCCTATCATGATGTCCAATTCCAGGTAATGTCTCCTGGGCCCCAGCTTATTTTTTCTTGTTTCCTTCTGGATTAAAATCAGTTCATACTTTTCTAAAAAAAAAAAAAGGTCTTACCAAAGCCAAACAGAACAAAATAATTACTTTGCATGTCTTACCTAATACCCTGCTTAAACCTCTAGTACCAGGTTTACAGTTTTGTAATTGCATTACATCATCACAGAGTCCCTCTATCCAAAGCAGGAATCAAATTTCCATACCTGTTTTTTTCCTTGGCAAGCTACTTTGAATACGGACCTTCTCAGAGCCATGAGTCCCCTTTCCCCACCTCCTCCTGATTTGTACTAATCAGCTCCAAAAAAGTAACCTGGCAAGCTGACATTACAGAACATGAGAGCTCTCAATGCCACTTTTCTGTCATGACAGCTTCATTATACATCTGCTCCCTGATACAAATACAAACAGAGTACTTAACACTCCACTCCATTTGAGGTCTTTGGCAGGGACTTAATATTTTTATCATGTTCACAAAGAACCATTTCCCCCATATCAAACAACTCATTTAGTTTGTTCCAAAAGCCCATAAATCATTTATCTTAAGATGCAATTAACATGCAAACACCTTATTATCACCACAGCAGGCAGTTTGTCCCCAACAGTTCAGAGAGACTGAACGTGATAAAAAGACAAAATAAACATGAAATGGGGAACTGAGGTGTCTGACTGAAGAGCCCTCTCACACTATGCACAAGCAGTCTTTGGGGACTCCATCATGCTGTTCATCCCAACCTCCTCAGTCTTCTCCCTCGCTCCCCACCGCCACACCAAAAAGACAGTGCTCCTAACAACAACTGTTATACCTGTTACTTTCCTAGCTGAGACATCACAGTCAAACCATGCAGATCAGCAAAGTGAATAGCTCCTTTTAAACAGCAGAAGTCATTGTGTAAATACAACAAAGTGATTTACAGCTCAGTGTATTACTTGCAGTGTCAATCACTTCTAGTGTCAATCACCTCATTCAGTTTTTCAAAACTGACTTTAAATTAAGCTGTAACAGTAACAGTCACTAGCATCACTCCCTCACTTCTATACCTGCCTTTGCTTAAAAGGTTCTTCAAAAAAACAAAACTGGAATATATTTATACTTTTTTTTTTTTTTTTTTAAGTAAAGTTTTCCTGGTTCACTTTGGGTTTCAGATACATTATCAACTACAAAAGAATCCTGAATACATCTATCCACATCTATCATAGCTTCAAGCTGTGGCAAGATGGTTGCAGTTAATCTGAATGAGAAGGATTTTAAAATGTATCAGCTTAATAGTCATCCCTCTGGTTATATCATCATAAGAAGCCTTTATTTTATTTATTTTTAGGACTTCATATGCAAGGTGGCTCCCTACTGCTTTGTGGGTCTCTGCTGAATTCACACTGCTTGGCTACAAATTCAGTTTTTGCTAAATGCATCAGAACTGTAATAATTGACAGCTTAATACTCAAAAATCAAACAATACATGAGAGCATTTATTTCCCCCTTGTAATTATTGCTATGGAAGTGCTCTCCATGAAGTTAGGTAATGTGGCTAGGTGACACTGAGTGCCAAGCAGAAAACCTGTGTGCTGTTTTCTGTCTTGCCCAACAGCCTGCAACGTGCCCTTCAGCAAATCCCCTGCTGCCTCAGACTCTGTGAAACAGAGGTAACATGCTTCCTTCCTTTATGTGCTAAATAAGCTCAAGCGATAATGATGCATGCTGCTCAAAGGTGACACAGTCACTGGGAAAACTCGCACTTATCTCAGCAAGACAGAATTTTACCCTCAGAGGATTCAGAAAATATTTATTCATAATTACTGAAGCTGCCAAAAAAACAGATTTTATACCTGTTGATGAATGGATTGAAAGGGTCTTTTAACTGGTCGAATGACACAAGAATGGCAACTGAATTCAGCCATTACGTACATTCAGTACATTTTCCCTGAATGTCTTTAACGCAAAATGAAATTAAAGCCAAAAGGTCAGGATGTCAAAATTAAAATATTAACCTAAAGAACTTTCAATAGACATTTTCCATTCCATTTTTCTTCTTGTAACTAGATAACAAATGATACTTGTTATATTAAGGAAAGATAAAATTTGTCCCTACCTAGAGGATAGGATCGCCTGTCTCCACAATATGCATAGCGGGGTCCTTTAAGCTTTCCGAAGATGATGTCCAGGCACTTCAGGTGACTATTCCACATGGAGGTAAGAGGCAGCAGATGCAACAAGCAAGGCCTGACAGCTTGAAGAGTCAGACGGGGACAGTGTGACCGCAGCTCCAGATGGAGGGTCTCTGGGCTGCAAGGGGACAACGAGCTCACCGGAGCATGACCCAAAAGGCCTTCAGTGTCTGAAAGCTAATCCAGCACTGGTACCTTACACCATCAGCCAGAGTTCACTCTCTACAATCATTCGCCATGTATGTGGAGGGCCTGTGCTACATGACCACGACAACCAGATGCCAGCTTCAACAGCAGTGTTTTCCATTTTGCTGAGCAAGAAGTTTCTGTGGAATTTAGGCAGATGATAAGGACATTCAAACAAGCAAACTGAGAGGTTCTCTTTCAGGTTTCAGGTTCTCTTATTTTTAAACATTATTTAGTTCAAAAATGTCGCCTACACAGTATTTTTCATTTACACTACTCCATTCATTCAGAAATAGCTATATAAATATTGTCAAACTTTTTAAAAACTAAATTGTACCTCACATCAAGGTTAAATCACAAAAAAGAACTCCATACATACAACTAGAAGTACTTCAGGCTCCTATCACAGAAATAAAACAACCAGAAAGATGCTATTAAAGAAGTAGCAAGACATCCAAGAAGGCATATTATGTTTATCAAGAACAAAATCCTAGAAGAACTGACTATTTTGCAAGGAACAAGTAGACCTCAGGGCATGTTTTCTTCTTGAAGCTAAGACCCTGGAAGTAGCAATAAAGTCAGGTCGCTTCATAATCTCCGAAATCCATTTCACGCTATAAGCCAAAGAAGGAAGGCAAAAGGCAGAGGCTACTGCAAGAAACCTAACACAGTGCTCTCTTAATATGGAACTTTGTTACACTTACTAAGGGGTGGGGGGAAAAAAAAAAAAAAAGGAAAAAGAAAAAAAGAGAAAATACCACTAAAGGTATTCATGGGACCCATGAAAAAGAAATTATTTTTTCACCTAAAAGCCTATAGTGAAAGGCTGCCTAACTAGAATTGCTCATTTTTTAGTATAATTTTTTCTAAGGGAGATTCATGATTAGAAAGTGAAAGTCAATGCCTAATTAGAAGGATCAGCTGAGCAGAAGAGGCAGAGAACTTAGTCAAAATGCCACTTTTTTCCCCCGGTAATTAACAACTCTGAAACAAATCACCTTCAATGCTTAAAAAGTAAATGTTCAATGAATGCTATCTCACGTTTACTGCAAACAGCAAAAACTACACTGACCAACAGGGTGTTTGAACCACTACTGCTTTTTATTAATGCAGTGGGAGAAAAAAGTTATAAATACCCTCGGGGTGTTGAGAGTGGGAGGAATTAAGGAGTGACTTGTACCCCAATAAGGCCTTTAAAAAAAAAACTTGAAATTATCAACTATAGTATTAAAAAAAAATCAACTCAAAAATATTAAACCAAAAGAGATTTGTATTAGGCATCAACTTGAAAAAAAGAAAAAAAAGGTTTTCCTGGTGCTTTACCCAATTTTGCTAAACTTAAAATAATTATGTGCTCAGTTGAGCATGACATTTATAAGTAGTTTCCTTATCAACATGCCCTTTTGTTATATATAAAAATTGTGAGCTCAGAAGTATTTATTGGGAAAAGCAAGAGGCCAAAATACAAACGTATTGCTTGTGTGGCTAAGAACAGTATGAGGTTTTGTAGAAAAAAGCAAAACACAAAAAGAAATCACCAAAATGGTGATACAATAATAAGTGACAGAGTTACAATAGCAACACAGAAAATACACATATACAATTAGTACCTTTCTACATTTAGCTGATGTATTTTTCACTCCAGCTGTGAAAACACTAAATTTCAGTTTATTAAAATTAGTAATTCAAAACAATCAGCACCGAAGAGTTTTAAAACAGCTAGCCAAGAATAATATAATGAATACAATATAGATTTATGGAAATATTTGATTTCAACCTAACTTCAAATAATTCTTGGCAAGATCAAAAAATTTGAGTGAAGACAGCTCTCCAGTGGTGATTAGCAACATGTCACCCTCAGGTGACTGTATTCCTAGGGACATCCCATACTCTCCAAAGTTTTCACCACATTATTCAAAAAACACTGTGCTAAGCCATGTAATGATACAGAAACGCATAACACAAGGAAGCCAGCAAATTCAGTGATATTGATCACTGAAGTCAGTAATTTGAACTTCAGTAAACAACATGGCTAAAGTAAAGAGCCACAGATTCACACACGCACACACAAAAAAAGACATGCTTACAGACTGATGAACTTTAATCAGAGAAACTCTGAACGAGACTCGAGGATCATGACAGCTACTAAACTAAATAAACTCCCTATGAAAAGCTTCAGGGAAACAAATAAAATGAACCTCAAATCTATATACAGGAACATTACAGAGACTGTATTACCTCTGTTGTTGGCACAGATCCCCGAAGACAGTGTCAGAGAGTAATGCCCAATTTGGGTGCCCACAAATTGAAAGGGGTTCAGAAAAGAGCCATGAGAATGACTGAAAAGCATGTTTTTTAATGAGCACATCAAAGAATATAAGTTAGTTAGCTTGTCAGAAAGAAGGCTGGAAGGTGACTTAATACAAATTGAGAATAAAGGGCTCTTTAAATCAAGAGTTGTAGCCTCACTGACTCAGACTGGAAAACATCACTACATACTTAAAAGAAAAAAAAAAAGAAAGAAAAAAACACGGTGAACCTCTCTACCTTTTGGAAGGGTTCAGAAGAGGAAAAACAAAGGCAAAAAGGCAGCTTCATTTTCCAAGAGAAATATTTAGAACATGAAATAGCAAAAGGAATTGAAAAAGCACTAACATGGACTCTCTCTTTCTCTCTGACCTGTGCTATATAATGGACCAAAAGAGCTAAGATGACAGCTACACCAAACAAAAGAAAAGCTTTGTTACATGAATGTGTGTTAGTTAACCCAGTGAAGTTATCAAAAGAAAAACCTAAGCTGTCAGCAATCATACAGTATAAATAAAGATGATATGCAAATATATTGATGACAGCAAGAGTTGAAACAGTATCTACACAACTGGTTGCATATTAAGGCAATTTTTTGGGGAAGTCAGCTAAAAGAAGAATGTACAGAAACCAATGGCTATACAGTTTTGTTCCTGAAGGCATTAGGCCAGCTGTGATTCTCTACACAACCCTTTGAGATGCATATTTAAATGAATATTTATTTTTTTTTCCTCTGGAAATTATATTTAGCAAGAAACGGCAGATGTTATCATTTTTCAGATGCAGATTTTTGTCACAAATTAGAATTCAACACTAAGCATGCCCAGCCTCACTCTGCTCCTTGTCACTCACATGCTTAACCAAGGCCTGTGAGCAGAGATGGCTGCTGGCACTCATTTCAGTCCTTACAGAAAAAGTATTGAACCCGATTCTTATAAACAGGAGACACAAGCACATACGCACCTATGCCACTGAGACCTGTGCCACATGGCATGAGCCTGTGCACACAAAACAGCTTTGTAAACCAGTCAGTTGAATTTACATGTTTTAAGGAGAAGGTGTCCCACCAGTAGATAGCTTCTAAGTATGTGGATTGCCCTAAATGCCTCCTACTTGTAATTATTTCAGTGCTGAGAAAGGACTACCAACACCAAACCAAGCAAGCAAGCAAGCAAGCCTGGTCTCTTAAATCAGTGCTGTCATTTATATTAACACAGACAGGGGGTATTAAAGCTGATGGTCCACCTGAGTGGGCATCTGTACTTTTGCCTGCAGGAAGCCTCTGGCTTGGGCTGCCTACAAAAGCTGTCTGACCCATAGCACGGACCCTTAAAAGTTTTTGAGGAAGAAGCCTTGAGCCACAGGCCATCAGCTCAAGGATAAATGGGATGTATGGTGTCAACCAAGCCAGGCACAGCAAAACTGGCCACCGTATTTGAGTAAAATGTGTTTTAATAATAAGCCAATAATAATCGTGGGAAGGAGCAAAAGTTCAAGTTTTTGCTCTGCCTCAGAATCAAGGCTGGCCTCCAAACAACACGGAGGCATGACCAGCCTGAATTCAAGCAGGGGACAAGGCCAGAGCACAGAGTGCAGTTTGGCACAGACTACATGCCCTTTCATGCTTCAGCATGGAGATCACTCACCTGCCATTACAGCAAACATGCAGAACACCCATCAGGAAAGAAAACTTACCATATTTGCATCAAAGAAAAAAAAAAAAAAACTTTTTGCTTAAAGACGACAAGAACACCCAAAGCTACAGATGGGCCACTGTTAGCAATGACCTGCACGCACTATCAGTGCGCCACTAAAACATGCAGTATCAAGTTGGGAGGCACCATCAAAGGAGGACAAGAAAATCATACAGGAAGAACTAGATAACCTTGAGAATTCAAATAAGAGAAATGTGGTGAAATTCAATTACACAAAGTGGAAACTTACACAACACCAGATACATAAAACATATTAAAATAAAATGCAACTTGGAGAATATAACCTTAAAATTCTGTTACATACTCATCAGTAATAAAAAAAATTGACAGAAGACTCTCTGCTTACTAGTTAGTCACAGGACTGAGTTATGAGACATCAATTTTATGTGGCCATGAAAACAGATTCAATCCTATGAGGTAGCAGAAGTGTACAGTAGAGATAAGAAGTATTCGTGCCACTTCACAACCCTAGATAAAACCTCATCTAGAGTATTCTGTACTTCCTGGTCACCCTTAAGAAAAATAATGGAAAAGGTGCAGAAATCCTAATGGAACTGCCACTGAGACAAGTCCAGTTATCATGAAACAGCTATGATTTGTCACCCTAGGTCTCTGCTTCTGTCCTTCAAAATCTCAAATTGCCTTCTGACAGTGCCCTACGCTTTTCTGCTAGAAAACTCATCTGATAATTTTTATGCAATGAAGTCTATGTTCACAGAACCAAGGCTAGTCAAGCTTTTTACTTCAGTATCCTCCAGACATTGACCTTTATTTTGTGAGGGCAGAGGATCTTGCAATTAACAGTGTTAACTGTCTCCTAGTTCTACACAGAGTCACAGGAGTTAAATACACTCTTCTGCTATCACTAAGGAGTGGTTGCTATTGCCAGCATTTATGGGTGCACTACAGCATCCCTCCTTAAGACCACTCCAAAAAAAAATAAAATAAAATAAAAAAATCACTGTGAGGACAGCCAACCACTGGAACAAGTTGCCCAGAGTCCTAAACTGGGACAGAGCCCAGAGCAACTTAAATTCAGTGCTGCCCCTGCTTTGAGCAGGAGGTTGGACTAGAGACCTCCCAATGTCCCGTCCAACTTGAGCACTTCTATGACTGTCCATTTCAACCAATTTACTCCCTTCTCATGACAGTAATACATAAACTTTATATATAAACTGACTGCAGTAGAAGGCACAAGTGCCTTTGCAAGTTTCTCTTCCTCAAATAACAATTTTTGATGCCCATGCTAAAAGCACTCTGTCACTTCCAGCAACACATTACATATTTATTCTCTTCTGGAACTTTTGCTAGAGAGCAGTTTCACAGAGAACATCACTGAAGTGAAAAGCAATGCACACACCTTTCTATTTCTGTACAAAACTGCTACCCAGCCTTGTGCTCCACAGACTGTCAAGCAGCCGCTGCACCAGCTCCTGTAGTTTTATGTGACAAAAAGCCTGGCCAGCAGGTAACTGTAATTGTTTTCTTAAGGACCATGCTGTTTCACCATGTTTCCTCCCATCTCTCCTCTTCTCACGCGTTCCCCACATCTCTCCACCTTTTTTGCAGATCTGGTTCTTGTCATTTCCTATTTCACTGGCTCATCAGAAAATTTCAAGTGAACAGTAATATTGCTACTCTTTTCCCTTCAAGAGTACCCAACACTGAAACCCAACATTGAATAACTGCCATATTTCAGAATGAAGGGTTTATTATAAACAAAAGTTTTAAAAAATAGCAAGCAACAACAAAAACTCAAGTCCCCAGCCACATGATGTGATTTTAATTAAAAAAAAAAAAATCCACAGATAAAAAATAGGTTCAGGAACTGTTTGGTTAGTCAAAAGGCTAGTACATAATGAGGAGGGATAAAATTGGTACACGCAGTTCACTTGCCTTATGCTCTTTTAGGTAGAAGTTATCTTTCTTCAAACCTCTGGAAGCAGTGTGTGCGTGTGTGAAATCACAAACTGAGGCTCATCCTGTCTTACGCCCATTTCTATTTTATGACTTTGTCTGAAGCTGTATCTCTCTGACACCACTGAAAGTAGAGACTGACTGTTTTGGGAACATATCACATGTACCTGAAGGAGCACAGCATGAACAAAGAGGCTAGGATTCGTTTTGCCTGACCAAATTGCCTGGACTCCCTGTGTAATACAGAGAGAGTTAGAAGTGAGCACTGGACATGCAGAAAGCAACAAATCATCCTTTGCTAGTACCTCACTCAACTGATTACTGAGCAAGTCTAGCCAAACAAGCTCAGACTAGATGCTTGATTTTTGTCTGTTCTCAGTGTGCTTCCAAAACACTTGAGCTCCAAGAAAGGATGTGCTTTGGTAACAAGAGCATCTGAGCAGGTGGACGAGGATGAGGAAAATTGTCTTGGCTGCCCATACTGTGAGGTCCTGCATCTGTGCAGGGATAACGGCGACCAAGAGACCTCGGCAGCAGAGGGGCTGGAGCTCACGCAAAGCCAAGGGAATACAACGTTGGTATTCGGGTCTCAGGAGTGTGGACCGCAGCTTGTTAAGCTCTGACAGGAGCCACTACACAAGTCCTGCACATGAGTTGCAGCATTGTTAGCACCTGACAGTTCTGCTGGTGTACACTACGCTTCGGAGTCTATTCACCTCATAATTAAGCTCTCATAAGTACCCTTGAGTTAATTTGGAAGAGCACATGCGCATGATGAGAAAAAGAGACAATGATTTAGAAGGGTAAATACTGGAGTATCATCTAAAAGACAAAGCACTCCACAATCACAATAGTAGTAATATTAAAATAGTATTAGGTATTTTCTTAATATTTAACTCAGCAGTGTGGGACTTTGCGATACGCCAAAATACAGTGCAGTGAATAACAATCCATTATAATCTCTGTGCTTTATAGCATCTAGAGTGAACTTGTCACAACAGGGACACCTAAAACTAGGAGGGGATGGGGGAAGGGGAAATCAATATATTCAAAGTAGATGCAAAACTACTTTTGATATTCAAGCGGGGACAAATCCAGCAAATGAAGCTCAAAACAAATGACAGTAAAACTGAATTAACACAGAGTTCCTCATCAATTCAAACAACAAAATAATTTACATATGACAGGTTTTTGTTTCAAACACTTCACCTTTTCAAGGAAGCAACCACATTGCCAATAAAAAGTCAAGCTTTGCAAGCCGACTTCCCTTGACATCATTAACCTCACAGAAGAAACATATGAATCAGGACCAAAGGGGTGGGGAGGAAACAAGATTAAAACTCAATCCCATGCATCATCTTATTTCAGATTATTTTGCTGCTTAGTTGAAGTTGCAGGACCACTGGTACTTTGGTCATACGGAACAGTCATTGCATATCTTTTCAGAATTTTGAAGGAAAAAATAAAGGTCACTTACTTCAGGGTGTGGAAAACTTTCCATTTCTAACAAGCTTGTTTTCTTTCTACTTTTATAACTACAATATTAGTCATACAGCATGAAACGCTACAATAACTGGAAAAGAAACAATATATGCATATGTTAAGTCATCAGATGAAAATTTTTCTTAAAGTTAGGAAAGAGAATTTTGAATATGCATCAAACCTTTCAACACTGAAATTCAATTCTCAAAGGCTGTATTAAAAATTCTCTGTCTGATCATAAACAATCACCAACACCTATATGGGGCCTTCAGTCATTCCCATTACTTCAGAAATTCAAATAAAATCTGCTCAGTAAAACAAAAATAATCCAACAAGTTACGATTCTGGAAACATACCCTATCTTATAAATTCTACATAGAGAAAAAATAATTAGCTTTGAACGTTGTCAAGACTAAAATGGATGTGCTTCCATGTCCCAAGAGTTGGTTCTTTATTTATTTATTTCTAATAGCTAAGAGTTGCACATCTACATGGAATTCAAAGAAAAACTTAAATCAGCAGAACATAAAAAGGATCAGAATTACATAAAAATTCTACTACTGCCAAAAAGAAAATCCAAGACCTTTTAAACATGAAAGCGTAACAGTGACTTTATTTCTTCTTAGAAGAAACTGTCCTTTTAAAGTCCATTCATTAGAGTTCACCATTGGTTCTGAAGCAAATGGTGCATGAGAGTTGAGATTTAATTAATAACCCACCAGTTCCACTGTGCACGGAGCTTTTCCAGCATAACGACCCACTAGGCCCATCCTGCCCAGCCTCTGCAACAGGGTGCATTCCCAATCTGAGGTAGCTAGCACTGCAAATAGCCCCCACCCCTATATGTCATCCATAGTTTGAAGACAAAATTTGATGTCATTTCTATTTCTTCAGGGATGATTCTTCAATAGATTGTTTTTAAATCATGACATTTCATGTATACAGAAAGCTGTTGCTAGTAGTGCAGGACTTCATCTAACTCATCCTGTAACTTCTAGCTATCTCCTAGTCCCAATTCTTTACTTATTAGTCTAATTTCTCACTACAGAAAATCTTCTGTGAGAACAGGAACAGCAGAATACTAAGTATTTTGCCTTTTGGATTACTGGAAGTTTGTAAATAAAGCAGATTTTCCCTAGTTTATCTAGACACAATAAGCACAAGGCTGAGAACAGTTTTTGAAAGGACTTCTGAGTGGAAATAAAACAAATAAATCCAAAACATATCAATCTTACATTTCAGTTATATATTTGAATTTCTTTTTTATTGTCATCTTTATGTACACCTCAAAGAAAATTAACCAAAATTTCCAATGCACTATAAAACCATGCAGAAAATGGGGGTGGGGAGAATCCCTCAGAAGACACAATACGGTCTTATGCCATCAGACCAACTTCCAACAAACTCGTCATGTTAACGTATGCGTAACCACGCGCTTAGAAGGCCACATGCCCGTGGTTTGTTGCAGAAGTTAATTACTCAACTTCTTGAACTCATTTGATAACTGGAAATTGTTTTTTGCAATTTTCCTTTGTCTGAAAAGCAGCTCCTCTGCACAAGACTTGCTCAAAAATTAGTGACTACTCTACGAGAATTAAGACTCACTACCAAATGGAAAACTATGAAGTTTATTTCACTACCATATGGAATCTAGTAAGCCTGACAAGTAAACAAGCCTGTGCCAAAAAAAAAAAAAAAAAAAAAAAAAAGAAAAAAAAAAAAAAAAGAGAGAGAGAGAGAACTACAGTTTGTGTTCATTTACCTACCCAGTAAAAAGTCTGCTTGTTAAAGCCATGAGACAGAATAGAGAAGAAAGCAGTAAGAAACAATTAGTAATAGTAATAAACTAGTATATATCATTGTATTTATACTATGGCACAGTAACTGTTAAAAGGATGTTTTCTGCAAGATGAAAATATGTAGGAAGAAAAGTGGAAGTAGTGAAAGTTTTTGTTCTTTTTCTTATGTATGCCTCTTAAAATTACTTTGATTTGAATGCCAAACTAATTGCTTTTAATAATAAACAAAAATGCCCTTTTGATTATTTTTTTAAAATATCTTAATTGCGTTTCTTGTTTACTGAGCAGATGTCATATATTCCACTTTTAATCTCTAGGCATTTTTTCTTGCTATATATTTAAAATATAATTATTTCTTACTCAGCAGGTGCCATGCAGCATTATGCATTGCTAGACAGTTTATTTGATGTATCAGCTCACATAGGAAAGCTTCTTTTTATTCTTATAAAGAATGGCTTCCAGAAGGAAAAAAGAACTGGAGAGAAGGTTAAAGAGCTTAATCAACACTGCAACATTTTAATTTTCACAGAGTAACTTCAGAGATAACTTCGCTTAATCCCATCTACTGTTAAAACAGTATGGCCTGATGACTTTCAGTTTACTCACAAAACAGTTGGATACAATTTATTAAAGCAAATAGAAAGTTCTGTAGCTTCTTTAGCCTTATTCTGAATTCTAAGGGTATGAAGGTCCCAAGAGGATGCTGAAATCGATGGTACTGTTTTAACTTTGCTTTAGACAGGTTTAAGGTTAGGCCCATGGCACATGCCATTTACCTCCATTTCAAGTTCCTAAAATATTCAAGAACAACAGTTCAGCTAACATTTAATATTTTAATTGGAAACTCAAAAGCTCTCCTTTGGATAATACGGGTGCTACAGTAACTTCAAGTTTGCAACGCTCTGTGCAGCTTATGGTAGCGTACCTGCAGAGGTGCAATAATCTTACATTTCTTAAATTTCTCTGCCTGAAAGAACTGAAATGAAAAGCAAATCTATGAAACAAACTGATGTGACTGAAATAGAGCAGAATGACATACTTTATCTAACCTACTTTAAGAGAAATATTTTCAATCCCTTAATCCTTAAAAATGATTCAATTTTACATTTCCCTTTTCTGTCAACAATCACAGGTTGTTGTCATCCTTGTTCTTCCAAGTAATTTACATCCAAGTGAATTAAAGAAATTACATGTTCTTTTTCACAAGCATTCTCATACTAGAAGAAAAACAAGCAAGCTACAGAACAACTTCATCATGAAACCAGTCCATATCACTCTTAAATCATGTGCCAGCAAACAAAATTTATATAAATATTTTGTTTTCTGAACTACAAATACTTCCAGCATGACAAAAAATGTACTACAGAGTCATAATAAAAAGGTTTTTATAAAAAACCTTTATAAAAGATTTTTATAAAAGAAGGCTGTCCATGTAACAGGCATAATATTTTTCATACCTGAAGCAAATGAAAATTAAGGACAGTCAACACCTCAAAAGGTAACCTGCATAGTCTCCTAAGTCTTGTTTGCCTTACTTCTCTAACAGCTCTAACTAATTTCAAAAACCAAAGGATCTTTTCCTGTCCCACACTATAGCAAGCACAGCCTGGCATTAGGAAGTCAGGCTGGAATTTCTCAATACAGTTTATCCAATCTCCCGCCCCAAAAGACACCATGCAGGCCAGATCGGTGGCTAGCTACACCCACTGTCTTTGTATTCCTCTCTCCAAAGCGCCCACACGACTGTTGTGCGAGGTGGTCACAGAGGTACAACCACGGGGAATTCAACAAGTTGGGCTGTCTGAGGCATGAGCAAATTCAGTTATCTGCTCACCGCTAACACTAAACAGAGTGTCAATAAAAAAAACCTCAACCTCAAAACCCTCCACCTCCACAACATCAGCTTGTTTCGAGTGCTCAAGTGAGCAAAACCATCTGAGACTAATTGCCCTCACTTGTCCAACTAAGGTTGGACTCAAACTATTATTTCCATAAAACATTTATTTTGAGGAAAACTAGATTGGATATCCTGAGCAAATGGAGAAAAATAATCTAGGTATATTTGCTTACTTGCTCTTTTCTACCTTAGTTCATGTTGGCTCTCCTCTAAATTTTTAACTTTGATTTTTGTCTACAAAAAAAAGGGGGGGGGGGGCTCATTTTCGGGAGGGACCTGTTCTTAAACTACACAGTTATTGACACTTAGATTCTTAATTTCATCCAGTTTAATGAAGAAAAGTTTCTCCTTGAAACTTGGACACAGAAGCCATGTCCAAAACCGAAAATCCGAATTTCTCAAGATGCACTCCTTATAAATGTATTATCGCTATTTTCATTTTTCTGCAGAAATTTTGTAGCTGTCACCACATACATGTTGTTGCTCACTGTATCAGATGTAAGTTTTGGAAAAATCATCAACGTATAGTTTTAACACAATGCCTATTACAGAAATGGACCCTGATTTTCATTAAATGGCAAATCTGTAACCTCTATTAAAACCAGAAATTTCTTAATATATACATTCTTAAAGTCTTAAAATACAGATCCTGCAAACTCTCTGGATGGAGTGTTAAAATTCTCACCTGCTAGACTCTCATGCATTTTCTAATACAAGGAAAATATGAAACATAAAGAGCAGAATGAGTCCAACTAAATAAATAAGCAGAAGGCAACTATATAAGCTATTAAGACATATAGCTTGTCTTTCATCCTGAAATATGAAGGTTCATAACCTTTATGCATTTTTTCATAGCTCTTAAGTTTTGAAAACAAGATCTAGGGGAAGTTGCACAAATTGGGAACTTCCATTCAACAAAAGTCTAGAAAATGATTATGATAAAGCAAAGTTACAATTTATTCACAGTAATAGCCACACCAGATATACGTCAAACACATCAGACTCTTCTTTTGTCCAACATTCAGTTGCAGGATCAAGTGAGCTCTGATAACACTATACTACACATTAAGAACAAAACAGCATTCTGGTACTGTGAAACTAGTAGAAAATTACAATATATATTGACATTTGCTAACATTTGCTATTTTACAATAGAGAACATGTTATTACTTGACCAATCTCTTTGTAAACAAAGGAGCAGCTTTCATTTTTTTCCATTACTGTTCTAATTAAACACTGGAGGTCAGATAGTCTTCCCCAAAGTCTAACTAATCAAGCAGGGGAAGAAAACCCCAAACAACAAAATAGTTTTTTTTTTCCCCCCATAAATGTAAACTTTTCTGCAAGTCACCATGCTGCTGAATGGAAAAAGACAGGAGAAAGGAATCATTTTCTCCAAAATATTGTGACCAGTCTTTCTGCACAACCAACCATCCTTAAGAGATTCCTTTTGAAAGATATGTTTCAGATGGCATTAAGCATGAACGGACTTCCAAAACAAGTGTTATATCACAGCTTAAAAATAACTTTTGTAATACTAATTATTTAAACTGTACCATTCAATAACCCTTGCTTTTCTGAATCTCAGTCTGGCAGTCAAAAGAGAGCTATAAATATTACTTAGAGGAGGGGAAAAAAAAAGATAAACATCCTACAAGCACAAAGAGAATGTGGCTATCAACATTGGAGCTCAGTGCTGCAGCATAAACATCCAACAAAAAGAGCACGTATATGAGAGAAATGAAGAGCTGCATCATAAGCAATGGCAATATAAGAGTTAAACACTACAAAATTATTTTTCTCTGACATCCTCAGATGAAGTAAACATATCAAGGAGGAAATGGAGGGCAAAAGAGAACACTGCTAGTGGAATTTAAGTGTTCTTTATTTCTAGTTTTCAAAATGTACAAGCGCAGAAGCGAGAGATTTCTAAAACACAGCCAGCAGCTAGAGGACAACCAGAAAGCAGTGATATGATTGATCAACACCTTCTCAAAACATACTTACTAAGACAACAGGAACAGCATTCAGTGCCCTACAGTACTATTCACTTCATGGGAAGTGCTCAGCTAGAAACAGGCAAATAAGATAGGATGTCTAAAACAAAATTAAAAAAAAAAATCTCTCTGGCAACACTGGAGTACAACAAGCATCCCTGTTACTGTTAAATTGCATTTCAAGTAATAAGTGAGTGCATCAATAGGACATAAGGGAGAAATTAAGCAAGTTGGCCACTCTTCTGCACATAAGAAAAAGACCAACTTTCAGCAGGCACAAAACCCCAGCATCAAATATCACCTACCTTCTTCACCGATCTACCAGACAAGGCTGTATGTAGAAGAGAAGCTATCAATAACAGTGTACAGACCCTACAGTATCTGAACAGAGAGCAGATCTCAACACTGAAAAAAAAAAAAACACCTTGGCCGGAGGGAGGGGCAGGGGAAGGCAAAAATGATGCCTCTGTGATCATTAAATACAGAGAGAACAAAACCTAAACTCTCCTCTCACCCATAAAAATGCCTAGATGTCTGACAGGAATGAGTTTTGCAAGCAAGTCTGTCTCAAATTAACAATCTCCATTTCCTTGAAACATTGTAGGGCAGCAGAGGATCATACACTACATTTTTGATGGAATTTAAGGATGTAAGTTTTTAAACTGTTGTTTATTTACAACCCAAATTTCCTAATCTAGAGGATCTCTTTCTGTGACAGAGTCACTGCATGATCTGCCATCTAATTAAAGATGGGGAGAGAGTGCCAGTAGGCATTAAAGACAAGTGGGCCTCCACATTAAAATCTTTCTCATAATTATAATACAGGATATCATAATCATAATACAGCAAACATAATGCATGCTCCACAAAGAAAGATTCTACCTACTGCACCTACAACTCCAAATGAAGTTTTGCACATTTAGTAGCACACAGATTTTTCTACTCTTTTAGAACACAGTGCAGTAGAAAAACACTGGAGCTGTAAAAAGATCCAAAGATCACACCTGAGTGTGTAAAGGGGGGAAAAAAGAAAAAGAAAGCAAAAAAAATCATGACTTTCCACTACATAAGAAGGTGCAACTTCCAACTCCACCACTACACACAGGTTAATGACACTCATTAAATGTGTCTTCATATATGAACACACACACACCATTAACATCGGACAAAAAACACCATGTATTTCAAGTCTCACTGGTTGCAGATATGAACATCTTTGTCTTTTTAAATAGGCAATGCCAGTATTTTTTCAATTAATTTTAGAAAATGAGTTCTGTAGGGACAGCATGACAGAGCGGTGAGGTAACGCGGCAAAACATTGCCAACGCTCACACTTGTTGCTTCAGTTGAGGAGCAAAAAGGGCACTGCCACATTCTCCTGCCAAACACCAAGAGATGCACGTTCAGATTTCCGCAGAAGATCTGCAAGTTTAACAAAAATAATCATAGCCTGTTCATCAAACGGCTGCCAAAGACAAAGGCTTTTTATACCTCCTACTCCTACTATCTGAAGGATGTCTTTCAGAAGATAATTTTCTTTTTGCATTGTATGGTCTTTACAATCCCCAGGCTTTTCTTCTTCCTCTGTTCTCTTCTTCCCCTCCCCTTCCTTAAGAGGGGGTTTAAATTAAGAAAGGAGTCTCAAGTCTGGAGTCATTGGTCAGATTTCCCTCTACATTGGTAGAGATCTACCACAGTATTAACTTCCTTTCATCAGCATCATATATGATTTGATATTACTTCAAAGTTTTTGATATATTTTAATATTTTCAATCTGTGACATGAAGTGACAGTAACTGTTCTGCAAAAACATCTGAGTATATCCTTTACTAAAAAGGTAATGAAAATATCTCTTTGGGGGTTTTCGCCCTCACATTTTTCAGCAGACAGCTTTCAAAAGTATAAAAAAAAATGCAAGGTAAAGCTTAAATTTGCTTACATAAGCCCACATTAGAATAAAACATAAGTAAGGATTTGGTCTTGTTCTAACTTATTATCTGAAAAATAGTTATCTGAATAAGGGATTTCATTATGTCAAAGAATGTTTTCCAGAACACACTTTCTATATGTAAGCAAAAAATGCAGTCTCTCTTTAAACATAATCTCTCTCAACTATTTACAACACTTAAGGCTATTTTCTTTCAGATTGTACTAAAATCAGGATAACAGCCTAGCCATTTCAACAAACTTCTACCAATCACACCATTGCTTGCTGAAGCTGATAAGTACCTTCAAAAATGCTGTATAGAGTTGAAGAAAATATGAACAAATTCAAACTCCTGGGAAAAACACAATAATTAAAAGGTGACTGGATGCAGTTACTGGATAGTGAAGTAGACAACATGTAATTATCACCACAGCAGCCTCTGCACACATATTTCCAGAAAAACTATCATCTGCATTGCAGTGTTGTTGAAAGTTATTTTTCTTTTGTTGCACATCTGACTTCACAATTTTGCTTCACAAGTTTAATTCCGTTACATTAACATGCTGCATAGTTAAAGGACTGGCCACATGAATCTCCCCCGTAATTTGTAACTGTAAGACAAAGACTTTTTCTGACAGTCATATTTAATTTTATACATTTTCAGCTGAGTCTTATTACAGAGACATAATTACGTTTTATTATTTTGAAGCTCTGTTACACAAATTAATTCTTTGAGATGCAACATATCAAGGATAACAAACTTACAATCACACTTTCTGAATCTCTTACAGAGCTATTCAAAGCTATCCCAAACCTACAGACACAACTGGGAGCTCCCACATTGGGAAGCAAGGAAGAACTACTGAGAGTAATAGCATTTTGTTCCCCAAGAGCTCAACTGCACCCTAGCCCATGAGCTGTGAGAGACCCTGGGAGTCACTGTCCTTCACAAGAGGCTGAATTCCTGAGCTTTTGGGGATAAAAGAGGCATTTTGTGACTCCCAGTGTGTGAATCCTCTTTAAAAAAAACAAAAAACAAAAAAAAAACAAAAAAAAACACGCAAAGGAAGGCTGATCATACCTGAACAACTACGTTCTCTATCGATACTTCATCTTACTGGGAGAAGGAAAAATGGCATCACTGAAGTTTAAGGATCAAATTCGCTGATATTAAAAAAAAAAAAAAAAGAAGAAGTTGTCTGCATTTGGGAGACAAAGGAGAGTACACCTAAATCAGCTTTCCCTCAATACAAGATGTGGCAGATGCTATGTTGTACAGCCACAAATCTGCATTTAGAAAGTTAAAAACAGATTGTATCCTTATTATCTTCACTGACTTCCTTATTTGTCAGACTACCTTTAACTAAGGACAGAGGAATAAAAATAATCTGGACAGAACTTCAGATGCCCTTGGACTGCACAGGCATAGAATAATCTCTGACAACAGAAATTGATACTTTATTCTTTGATGTTTCTTATACTTGTATGTACACTTCTATGTTCGAGACTAAGTATTTCACAAGACCCAGCCCAGTTTGCAGACTTAGACTTGCCGGGAAATACAGGAAACAGCAAAGACTGAGAAAACAATCTCTGTGATGGAGTCAAGCAAGCCAGCAACATCCAAATTATACTACAGGGTTTGGAGACCACCCTGTGCTTTTGTAACAAAGTAGGGTTAGAGAACAAAGGATACACTGCCAGCCACGCTAGACTCCTGCGAGTCAGTTTTGCTTTGGCCCCAGCAGCTCATGACGCTGGGATCGAAGTTTTATAACGGCGTTGAAAGGTCAAAGAAAATTCTTTTTGAGTAAACCAAAGGTAGTGTCTCCCAGTCCCTTAAACCAAAAAATATACTGAAATCAGTAGTTAAATCTCTCATTCCTGGCAAGAACTTCACCTTGGTGCTTCTCCTCTCTTCTCTGTCTTCTGAGAAGGATTACCCTCTGGCTTGTGGCCTTAATTATTGTTGTTAATATTGAAAAAGTGGCCCGAAAGAGTAAAGAAGTTGTGGGTCCCTTTGTTCTGAGAGCAAGTGAATACTATTTGCTTTCTCCTCTACAAAGCTGAGGTCACGATGTCTTCCAAGAGCTGAAGCCTAAGTCTTCTAAGTCTTCCCTATAAGCTATAAAGACATTCTACGTTCTGTGATACTAACAGGGGAGAAAGAAATTGAGGTCAATGGTCGAATTCTTTGCCTCATAATGTGGAAGGCTCTGAGGCAGCACAAAAAGCAAAGCACAATTCAAAAGAAAGGCTCTCAAAGCCTTTTTACTCTTAACCGGCATATAAAACCTCCAGAGAACTCCAGATTGACTCCTAGACGGATTCAAGATCTGACCAGTGAGACTGCCTTCTGGCAGAAAAAGAGGTACCATTCACTAGCTTTTAAATACTGTTTTACCTATGCACTGGTGTCTTTATAGGCAATTTTCATATTTATGTCTAGATATATTTATTTATATTTATGTGGGTGAGTGAATAGATGAGAGAGAGAGATGAAAGACTCTCTACTATAAATTGAAAATATTTACCATGTCTCTGCCCATGTCTTTACATAAGACCATAAAATAGCTGTTCAAGCTTTTGCAGGAAGATGATGTAATTGTATTATCCAAACAGCATTCCCATCACACGAACATGGCTTACTTTCTTTCTGAGGTCCCTAGAATTCTAACTAATAAAGAATGTCAAAGAAAGATAGAGGATTCTTCTTCACTATTAAAATATGGATCCTTTTGCTTACAGTGCACACATTACAGAAGATTCTCATTTTCTTCCTCCAGCAACTATTTGGCACTTACGACACTGCCAAGGCTTTCAACAGTATGTTACCAGTATGTTCAAACTGCTGTTAAAGCGAACATGCTTTCTAACATTTTTCATTTTATAGTATTTTCCTCACCACCACAAGAGATGACAATCAAATATCTTTATTTTACATTTTTACAGATAGGGAGAACAAGCCCAAAAGGTTGAGCACCTCTGCATCACAAAGGAAATTGGTACTGTAAACAACAGAACTTCTATCTCCTGACATCTCACCCTTTGTTTTATAAAGTGTGCCCTCAGCTTGTGGAAAACACAACTTGGATTAAATTTTTTCATATTAGATATAAAATTACTTTCTAATCACCTGAGGAAGTTATGTTTCATTCTTAAAGACAGTGCCAGTGTACTTATATTATACTCTTCCCAGTTTTAGCCACTCTTTGTAGTGCAATGTAACACAGACTTTCTGACCTCATCCAAAGTTTTCTTCATTCCTTTTCTATCTTGTTACCTTTCATGGAGCAGTATCAACTCCAACTGTGATACAAGAAGTTCAGAGAAAAAAAAAAAACTGAAAATAAGCTTAGCCAGCTAGTACAACATACTCTTCATTCTATTTTGTTATTGCCATCTCTCTCATCTCTTCATGTGTCCTGACTGTTTACTTGACGCTGTCTTTGGCAGTTCCCAAACCTTTTTCTTCTGGAATACCATAAACCAAAGATCGTCAGCACATAAGAAAGTATTTATACATAAGTACTTAACTGAAAGTTAATTTCTCATACATATGGAGAAATAACACAGAATTCAGAAGACAGCTGCAAATTAGGAAGAATCTTCTGCTTTTACCTTCATTTTTTGCTGTGGTTTGAAGGCATAAGCCAAATTACTCTTGCAAAATGTATAAAACAATCATCTCATTACGCCTCCTTGTCTCCAGGACGTTTGCTTTTCACTTACTAAGCATAAAGAATATTCTGATTTGTCACTGCACTATGGAATCCTGCCTTTAGCAAGTGAGCATTGTCCCCTCCTCTGTCTCTGTCAACTCACTACACAAGATCAGCAGACTGCACAAGTGGCAATCAGAGGAAGCAGAAGAGAGCAGTCTTAGGCATTGGAGGCAGGGATGGGTGAGAGAAGCAGATATAAGGTCTGATACAGACTACCTGGCAGTATTAAAAAACATAAAAAAGCCAAGGAACAAGAACAGAAAATTAAATCACTACCTGGGAAGCACTGCAGTTAACTACATTATCTGTACTTACCTGCAGACTGGGAGAAGAACAGATACACAAGATGAATCTGTGCAAGCAGATAGGAAGCCAGACTGAAAAACATAATTTCCAAATATGCTCTGCATTCAGAAATACCACCAGTTTTCTCTTCAGTCCTTGTACTACAAGTGACTGGTGCCCCATCACCTGGGATTTCCATCCAACTCCCCCAAATCTATCAAAGTTCTGCCATCAGTTTCAGTAGAGGCCAAAATTTCCAACTTAATACTTTGCTTACTTCAGTGTCACAGAAGCAGGTGTCTCACAAGGTCCTGTCTCACATAAATGGTCTAGTAATAAGTAATTTGGTACACATTTAAAGAAGTAACTGCTTGATTTTAAGTCTTCCATTTTACATAAAACAGGATTTTTATTTAACTTGTTTTTCCCTCTAAATACCACTGCCTGATTTTTGCTCATTTTGTAAATGCTTTTATACCCTCACGTTCAATGGTTGCACACTACTTAAAATGCTTTCTTTGGCTTCTCTCCAGTTTTAATCATATTCCTTTTGTCACACTTACTTCTCTTGAAATTTTTGCATAGTTCACAGGTTTTATAATATAGGTTTAGAGGTTGTAAATGGATTCCCCATGAAAATCATCTTTTCTATCCTTCTAACAATCCCCACAAGACACCAAAATACACCAATGCACGCAACTCTGTGCAATAAATCTGAAAAAGGAACAAGAAAACCTAACATGCTACATGTACGCACAACACATGAAAAAGCACCAGTTCAATTTCTGCTTAATGACAGCCTTGCTCCACCTATATAAATAGTCTAAACATGAAAAAAAAAAATGAGTGTCATTCCAAAGAGGATGAGTGTAGTGTGAAATAAAATGATTTTATATAACCATGACATACAGTTAGAACAGTCATCTAAGGGTAACAAATTCTAGAGGAAATGCTGAAGGCATAAGTATTTCTGTCATGGCAGACTGCATTATAAAGATCTAGTTGCACAATTAGCAAAGGAAGGAATAAACAGATTTCTATTCTTAAGTTTCTGTATAAAAAGTAGTCATCAACAACATATTAAAATGCACTTCTGTAGAGGAAGAACAGAAAATACAGAGGAATTCCCTACTCTATATGGAGAAACCTGTTGATCATAAAGAATGAATCAGAGACATAAAAGTACATTTTCTAGAATGTCTGCTTATGGCAAGGAAAAAAAAGTCCCCGAAAAATAAACTTCATACCCACAAAGGAATTGTGAATGAAATTTTTACACACTTAATGACAGTCTTTGAGTCATTCTGGACACATGACAGTTGCCTTAAAACCTGAATTTAGGATTGTGCACATGCACACACACTCCCTAAACAAAACAACATAACCCTTCACCCCACAGACATTTTACAAGAAGGTATCCAGAAAAAAAACTTTGAATACTTGACAAAAATCCCACTATGCCTACGTAACTGAACCACAAACTAGTAAACTGAAAGAAACAAACACTCAAAACTATAGTAGATACTTCTTTGTATTTTTAAATAGGGACTACCAATGACTCTGACCGTGGGACAGTTAGAGTGAGATCTGCTGTACAGAAGCAATAGCCTACAACAACAGCAGAAGCCTAAATCTGGCATTTCTATTAACATTTTTTAAGCAAGCCAAATGGCACTGCATTCCAGCAACCATTGGAGTCAAATATTTGATTTTTTTTTTTCTTGCCTAAAAAGACCTCTTTGGTTGGCCAATTCTTCTGGGGAAAAAAATACCTGCTGGCTGTTATTTGCATGAAGTAAACATCCATCAAAAGAATATCAAGAAAATCATTGAGACAAAAATATTGATTAAATGAACAGCCATAAATAGCATGAAACAATTATTTAGTTCCCTGGGTATATCGGTATGCATTTTATTCTTTGTGTACTTTCTCTAAGCTCTACATGACATCTGGCAAGCCTTAGATGCAGGAGTAAATTTGATGTATGACTTCCCCCCCAAGAAAGAAAAAATAACCTGCATTTTTAAATCTCAGCTTCAATATTTTTTTTATTATTCTGCAGTTGAGTTGACTTACTAATGAACCAAAGGAATACTTCAGGGATGCACCAAATGAAAAGTGGAAAATAAAAGCCGATCATTTTGCACTGCAAAAAATGTGGGACACAACAGCAGAAATTAAGAATCAAAGATATTTCAAATTCAGAGTTCTTGTGGCATTATTATACATGTAATGATAATACAGCATTTTTCTTAAAAATTTAAGATTCTGGATTCTGAAAAAGACCACATGGTTTCTTACAAATATTTTTAAAAGAATTTCTCAATACTCATAATTGGGGAAGAGTGTGAAACAAATCATAAAAATCTGAAAAATCTGGGAAAACATACTACCTCTAAAATGTCACTGTATTGTGCTGTTTTGAAGGCTGGTATCATGATTTTTATTTCTTTTTAATGCCCGAGATTGGAGCACAGTCCTGAAAGCGTAGTATTTCCCACACCTGGTACACGTAAGGGTCCAGTTTGATCACGTAGATCATGAGATAAAACTTCTGTTTCCTTATGGGAAACTAACTCTGCTATCAAGACTGAAGTTTTTAATTTCTTGAGAAGAAGTAACAATCACAGATGGGGAAATTTTAAGAAATACTGAAACGTTTTTCTTCTCAGCCTAGACAGACTTTACCCAAATCATTTTTTGTAGATGAACAGGTCTACTGTTCAATTTATTACTTCTATCTTCAGCTACATGTCAGCCTTTTTCATTATTCACTTAGGTTAATTTTAGTCATGATTGTGATCAAATCCCTTGCAGACAAACTTAGACTGACAAGTCCACTGTCAGCAGATTTCACAACTATAAATTAAGAGTTTCTGCATGTTCAGTGACATATGATTCTTGTGATTCACCACACAAAGACTATGAAAAACAGAGAAGTAGTAATTATTGCTGTTTCTTAAGGAGTACATCATACAGTGGCCTTCAAAAAAAAGGAAGACAGAATTATTACTGTCAGAGCTATCCTGACAGCTGTCCAGGTATAGGACTCGTGCACAACTCCTTGACTACAACTATGCCAGGTTCACGTATGCTACTTCTGCACAAATATCAGTGTCACGGTTCTTCCCTTTCCAATATAACAGATAGGACTAGGAGTTTTCGTGGTCTTACTAGTAACCAACTTTTTTGTTGTTGTTAAAGGACAATAAAGAAATAGCAAAACTCTTGAAATTGGAGGCTGAAACATCTAAGATCAAACAACAGATGAGAAACCTGAAGAAATCCACTCCCCCTCCCCCCCCAAAAATCGATCAACTTTCAAAAAGAATAGAGAAGACATTCTAATTACACATATTACACATCCATCTCATGCAGGATTTGATTTACAAATGACAGTAAACTAAATACAAAGGCTGTCCTGAAAGCAGAAAGATTTGTGCCTGCAGGTCTACAAATTACCTTCTTAATGGCAATGGAACAGCGCCAGCCCATGTGACCAAGCCCTAAGCTGCACAAATAATGAAATTGGAACTTGCCGAGCCAACAAACGAGAAATAACAAGACTGTCTATACAAGCAAAGCCAGGACAAGGGAGACAATGAGAAGGTATAAGAAGTTAAGGAATGACATTGTAAGCCAATGCTTACTCCTTTTTCCTCTTCAACGTATTTTAAATATTCTAATACTACTCCCAGTTCAAGACTTATCAGCCTAAAAATCAGAGCGTTCTCAAAAGGAGTGCCCACACTAAGCGTCAGGCAGAAGATCAAGCTGTGCATTTACTAGAAACAAACTTAAGACATTGATCCTCACACAATGAAAAAGTAAGAGAACCTTAACGGAAATGTTAGATACAAATTCCTAAGTTTACAAACCTCAGGAGGAACTCTGAGTTCAAACCTTATGCACCTTCAATAACCATCCAGAAAAAAAAAACAGAAAAGAAAAAAAAAAAGGCTACAACATGCATTTCAGTGTGCATAAATATATATTTGCAGTAGAGCAAAGCATGTTATTATTTTGAGTTATTGAGTTATTATCTTGAACACAAAGCATGGGCACCAGCTGACATCACCTACAGCTCCACTGCCTCAACTCTGAACTCCCTCATCTTCATTGTCACTGTCTCATTCTCTCTAGACTGCTTCTGCTATCAGTGGATCAGGGATAACTACGTATCCCCAGGTACATTTTGTTCATGCACCGTTAACGCATTCTGTTCATGAGCCCAGACCTTCAGAAGGAAATATTATAAACAAATCAATGTAACATGCAAATCAAAACCAGCTCTCTCATCTCCCTCTCATTTTCCTTTCAAGACCAGCACACTCCAAACAGCTTGCGTCTCTGTGGCTGGGCCAGATACAGAGCTATAGAGAAAGTTCAACAGATGTAACGGTTCAATGAGGCAAAGGCAAAAATCCTCTGTGGCAGGCCCGCTTCTCCCCAAGGCCATTGTTCACTCCGAAGACTTGGAGCTGGCAGCACTTCAAGCCATGCTCTCACTCCACATGGTCAAACCCCGGCCCAAGCTGCCCATCTGGGCAAGCAGAGCCAGCCCTGCCAGGAACGAAGCTACACGCCCACCCCAGCTCTGCCATTCCAGTCTTCCCTCTCACCAGGAGCCTACTCACTTTTGCAGTTTCTGAGATCAGTTTGTCCTACAGAGCACAACTGCTTCAGGTCTGGAAGATACTCTTGGCTTTTTTGCTGAGATTTAGCCACACCTAAAGTCCTTGTAAAGAAAGCAATGAGCACACCAGGTACCACCCAGCACTCTGTGGCTCAGAATGGTCTCTTTGACTAGACACCTGGACAGCAATTTGCAGTAATGCTCCAGCACTTACTTTTGAGGCTAGCAATAGTAATCTCCTAAAGATTTTTAAATCTATACTGGATGGCTATGTCTGTTCACATTAAAAATCTAATACTTCTTTGACTGACTACATCTCTAAGGTGTTTAAGCTATTATGAAAAGAGTGCACTGCAGGTCACGTCACAGTATTAGTGGTTCTTCCAGATTCAGTGTCAAGACCTTCCCCTTCCCCCTCAACCTGGAACCTCAGTCTTTCTATAGTCCATTAACAAGCAAGCAAGAAATGGCATTTACTAATGACTTCAGATGTTAGGAGGCGTTTTTGTTCTCCCTACATGATGGTAGATGAGCAATCATTCACATCTCAAAACAACAAATGTTTTAAAAAAACCCATTCTTTTGCTTGTTGTAGAAGAGACAAAAAACTCCTGTTTTTTTTGTTTTTTAATCCTTCAATACTTAGCAACTAATTGAGTCATGGCTACAATCCAAGAGGCTGCTTTCTACTTTCGCAGTTATTTCACAGATCGGTCTTCTCTGCAGAGATTATATATGGCCTGCAATTCACCATATAGCATCATCATTGAGAATAAGGCTGAGAGGGCAAGGACGCTCAGAAAACATTAAAATTCAGGTCAACTGCAGAATAAACATATGCTTCTGTTCCATCAGTACTCTTTCTCTTACTTTGCCCCTCTCTGACCAGCTATAGACAACAATTTCTATATGAAATACCAGCAGAGGCACAGGAGAAAGAGAGAAGCTAAGGGGTAATTTTATTTGTACAGCACACTTCAGATTCATTCATTCTGATAGGAGCATAAAAGAGCCACTTCTGTTTCCTCTTGCTCATACGCCAAAGTCAGAAACGAAATGGCAAGGTTCTGATGCTGAGATCCACCTTGCGTTCGAGCCATTAAAAACACAAGTTCACAGTGCCCCTTGACTAGAAACAAGACAAACAAACAAACCTCATGCATACTCCCATGAATTCTCCTACTTCCAGATAAAGGCCATTCTCCCTATGCAGATCCTTACAGAAACACGTACACACAAGCTTATACATTTAATTAATAAACATGCATTCCTCATATTACAAAAAATTAGAAACCAAACTAATTTTTTTTTTTAATAAACAAGAGTTGCATATTCACTTTCCTTCACTTCAAGGAGGTTTTGTTTTGGTTTTTTGTTGTTGCTGTTGTTTTTGGGGGGGAGGCGTTGTTGGTAGCTTTACCTGTGTAAGTTATGGGCTGAATTATTGGAATAAAATGCACAGATTCTACAGTTCTTAGAAACAGACATCAGGTTTTTGTGATTCCTTATCACGTCCTGTTAGAAACATAGGTACTGGCAGCTTCTGGCATAGAGATTTCCAACAGGGCCTATATTAGGTAGAAAGTGAACTAACTAGATAATTTTGAGAAATGTTAGTTATGCTTATCAATCTTCTTACCAGTTAGTGTCCTCCATGTCACGTAATTTCTATGTATCATGAAAACAGAAGGACTCAGTTCTCATCAGTGGATAAAATTAGTACAGTTTATCCACTGCTGTCATTAACAACAGTCAACGGAGATATATTGCTATCAGTCTCAGTATCTGTATCTGACCACACATCCACTTTCACCCACAACTGTTTATTAAGGCTAGCAGACACCCACAAGAGAGGGAGTCCTTGTGTTATTTCCAGCTCATGGATTTTCAGGTTATTTCATTAAAGCAACTAAGGGCACATATAATGGTGCTGGATTCAAGTTAAAAAAAAAAAACAACAAAAAAAACACTGCATTTTGGAAATACTAATACCTATGTCAATATCATGTTTTTAGTGTTTTCCATACTACTGTGCTTTGTGCAGAAATCATTTTTAATGCAGAATTCTGCATAAATATGAATCTCATAGCCACAAGGGAGGGCTAAGAATTTTTCTGATTTTTTCATAAATGGAAGATACAGAGAATCTCACAGTTTGAAAGTAACTGCGGTTTTAGAGTGCAGCCAGAAAATGACCATTAAACAGCTTAGCATTGCACAGTCATCATTTTACTGTTCAGTTGCAAGCAGTACCAAGATTAGCTCTTACCCAACTTCGAAATCAAAATAAACACTAAACCCACTGGCTGCTCTCTCACTGTTCAAAAAATGTTCTCTGCTCCCTGAATATCTCTTACTATGGATGAAATGAAGTGGACGTGGCTTTACTGGAGATGCTGCATCTGCCCAGTGACTGTGTGCAAGTCTCACTCCACAGACTGCCAGAAGCCAGTGGCAACTGGGAGCCCTTAGCAAGCAAGCACTGTGCCAGAAGCCTTTACTGCAACAGTAGTGCAGCTCCCCAGCACACCGCTAGCTATCATGAATAGTTTAATAATGCTTCATAGTAGGCTGTCTCTTTCGTAACAACCCCGTTATATTACCACGACTATGTAAGTCTTTAACATTTCCGCTCCTTTCAGTTCAATAGGCACACAGCGTACACATACTGCATGGACAGTTTACATAGTACTGCTTTTATTACATACATAATGAGGCATAAACAAAAACATGAATGGAAATTCACATGTCTTTATAATTAATACATACAAGTTTTAAAAGGATTGCTTGCATTTTAATAGAGATACCACGCCAAGTCATTTTGGAACTTTCATCTTCATTCCCAGTAAAGACACATCAACCACCTTGGGAACATACTCGTCTTTAATTATTAAACAGGTCATTTTACTGTTTAACAAATACATCTGAAGAAATATGCAGTTTCAGTCAACCCAAAAACACCTGCCTGAAGCCAGATCTAATTCTCAAAATATTTTCATCTTAATTTACTCTCATCCCCCCCCAAAAAAAAAAAAATTGATGGGGGGGGGGAGGGGAAGAAAACCACACCACACACAACATCCAACACTGGATGACTATTCATCAAATCTTTGTTCCAAATATGATAGAGAACAGATATGAATTTGTAGTTCCCAAAACCACAAATGTGTCAAGACACTGCACCATACTGTATCCTGAGGTATGACTCTGTTAAAGCTGTTTCAGCTGCAGGAAACATCAGAAATATTCACAAAAGGCGGCGGGGGGGAGGAGGGCAAAGGGGGAAAGGGTTCAATACTGGGTTTAATTTGTACAGAACCAGATTTTTCAGTTCACCTCCAAAAACAAAAGATTTATTGCATAGATCTTACTACGTAAAGGAAAACAGACTGAATTACCAGTGTTTGCTAATCCAGTTCAATTTTTTTTATTTCCTTCAGCTTTAATAGTGGATAGTAATTTCTATTTACAACATACCTTTGATCTGGTCTCTTGTTAAGTCATTTTCCATAAATTGCTTCATATAATTTAACTACACTATAATATTCTTTTTTGGTCATTAGAGAGGTGATCCTGCTACTCATGAGAGGCCAGCTACAGATGTACAACTGATCCACAAAGACTAAGACATTGAACTACGAGAGAGGACAAAAAGAGGAAGAAAAATAAGACTAGAGTGAGTAGTCACTAGAGTGAATCACATGCGACTGACTGTTCACTATGAATAAGCAAATAACCTGAATTTTCTTTAAATGTTTGGTATTGTAGAAAGCTGGAGGAGCTGCATCTCTAATCAGCTCTGCAGAATGATAAATCCACTTCAAGCCTGAGTATGAAATGGAAGCCTCTCCTTAAATGAGCTATCCACAGATCACATTACCCTCAGTAAGCTTGAAGTGATCTTTCTGCAGTGCTTATATTCAGTGAAATAATGAACTAGAAGATTATGGCCAATCAGGGAACTACGCACAAAATCCCATCATAGTATCTTTGTTTTATGCTCACAAGAGTCTCTGTCCTGCCGTTACTCTGTAGTACTTGGTAGAGCTTGTGCATCAGCAGCCAGTTGCAGTTCCATCTCCAAAGAACGCTATTCTCACCTTGCCACAAACTCCTGACTACCCTAGAGAGGTTCAAACCACCATTAGGACCACAAAGAAAAGACAACTTGTTTCTTCTTTACTCAAACCAAAACTGTAATTGTGCTTCACTGCATGAACCTTTCCTTACTGAAGTAACTAGGTAACTGCACTGAGTGATTTATAAGTTCAGGCAGGTCACCTTAAAGTATATCTACAGACTTTGTTAAAAGGCACAACCATTTTACCTCATAAAAATGTAGACCATTTGGTGTAATGCCATGTCAAGTAATACTGAGTAATGTGAACTGAAAAATATGCTAATAGAGAATTATTGCAATACTACATGACTATGCACTTGCAAATAAGAAATGACAAGCTGAATGCAGTAAGATTTATTTTTAACAATTATTCATACACTGAATACCTCAAGCAGTTTTTACAGCAGTCTTTCTGCAAGATTTGCAATAGGTAAGAGACTCTTAGTGGCTTTGCAAATGAATAATTATTTGCAAAATCAAATACTCAGTGTCAAATGCTTACCCATCACAGGAAAAAAACAAATGAAAAAAAACCCCAACCTTCTGTGCCTCCTGTTTTCCAGCGAAACACCAGAAGAAACTAACAACACTTTGATAGGTACTAAGAGTATAACGGCTTAGCCATGAGTCAGTTAGCAAATTTGGCTCTCAGTACAAAATTGGAAAGTATAAACCACTCCATGCCTACCAGATGCAACTCAAGCTTCAGGAAAAAAATAGCCAGAAAGAAATGCTATTTTGATCAAGCAACTGGCTTTGCAAAATGAATACAGCGCACTGGGACAAGTACACATGAGCACAGCAAAGCATACACGCTACTTTATCCAGCCAGCTACAAGCACGCTTTCTTCCCATACCTTTGTATGTCTTCTCTTCCCCTTACAAACACCCAAAGAACAGCAAAGATTACTGGAGAAATCAAGAAAAAAAAATCATACAAAAACAAGATATCAAGTATAGCTTGACAACATGTAACGATCCTGCAATGGAAATTAAGTTGCAAGTCACAAGAGCTACATTCCTCAATTTAAGAGGCTCGTAGAACACTGAAATCTCAGGCATCATTTATACTCACCTACTCAGGTGAAAAAAGGTCATTTCTTACAAAGAAGCATTTGATTACTCATCCTTTTGATTGTTTTGGCTGAACTTTTCAGGATATTTGAGAAGGTTAAAGTATAAATCACGTATAAAAGACTGAGCTTTGGCATAAAAGCTGCTTCACTACAGACAACGTTAATCTACCAGATATTTAGTTCTGCAACTTTAAATAGACAGTAGAACACACAGAGATTCTGCACAGAACACTTTATTTTTCTAAACTAAAACAAATACACAGCCCTTGAAAATCACTAGACTCCTGTCATTCCAGGATAATCTTACGGGAAGGCCTCACAGCGCTGACGCTTAGAGGGGGAGAACAGCTCTTGGCTCCCTCTGATGGTGAAAGGGAGTAAGTATTTCCACGAGGTTAAATCTCTGTACCTCTTAAGTTCACACCAGGGCAACTGCGCACGTTTTTTTACATTATACTGGGACACGGTCAGGCTCTGCGTTGATGATACACGGCACAAGTAAATGGAGCTACCCAGGGGGCAGGTTGTGTCGAGGAAGTTCCCCTGGAGCAGGCAGGTCACACAGGGCTTTCCGATACCTAGTGCTGCTGCGGCTTCAGAAATAACAGCAAAGGCTGCTTCCCACACTGGTCTATGCTTCCTTCCCCAAGCCACTGCCGCTGTGTGGGGCGCCGGCTGCACGCATCAGACCTCACATCAGAGGAAGATGATGTGATGAAGGTAGAGCAAGCTGAGGCCGGGCCAGCAGGACTAACCTGCGCTGGCAGGATGAGGCCAAACACCTCCCACTGCAGAGCAAGGGTAAGCTGAGAGCACGGCCCCTGCCGCCAGCCAGCTCCTTCCTGCACCACCAGCACCCACACAAGTCCGCCGTAAAGAGAGACAGAGGGACGAGGAGCCGACTGTATGGTTGTTCTGTACCCCTCATCCGCTATTTAATTTTTTGCTAAGTGAATGCTGTTGTGCTGACCAAAGGTCCATATTGTTTTTTCCAGTTAAGGACTATCAATGATCTCTTATTCACCAGGACTTCCAAGAGCTCTCAAATGGAAAAAGTAAGAGTCACTCAAACATTTGTATTATATAAGGGCTCAGCTCCAATGTTTCAGGAGGAACTTCTCAACTTCACTTTATGTTTTAACAGAACCCCTAGGTGCCACCTCAGCCTGGCTCTTGCTACATCATTTAATGGCTCCTGGCAAAAGGCTCACACACCACCACAGCAAGCATTTGTGACCCAAAGCGCCAATAGATTCGAACAAATTATGATTTGTTCTTACACAACAGGCACTACACAAAGCTTGGCAGAAAAGAACGGAGTCTTTTTGATCTTTGCCATCCAACTAGCTTGTAGAGTAGACGGCACTGTAACACATACAACTCCACGTCTACACCAGGAGCACAACTGACAATAGCAGCAGTGTTCACATTGAACACCTCTCGGTATTTACTTTGTGATGACTCTGCACATTTCCTTCACAATCCATTAACTCTGGAGCAGGCAGTACAAAACATCTGGTTTACCCTTTTAAGAACTGAATAAGTTTGGAAGTAATAAAACTTGCCATAGAAATGGTATTTTATGAACAGTGAGAGTCAATGGAAGAGTTTCCAAAATAAGTTCTCATTTATGAGTAGTCAACTTACATCACTTTAAACAAGTTCAGTTCTCAGAAAATAAAGAGCACCTATTCCTCCTCAAAAACCCCATCTTCACTCAAGTTGGGCACTCAAAATTTATTAGTCATTTTGGGAACCTTAGTTTAAAAGGCAGAAAAAGAAAAAAGATTTAAGTACATGGGGATTGACCAAAACAAGGCCAAAAGGGAGCAAAGTTATCTTCCAATCTGACACAAGGCAAGGTGCGCAGTTTTACCCAGCATAACCTGCCTCAAGCCCAGGAACACAGCATAAGTTTAAATTAAATATTTGCTAAAGATAATTGCATCTCTATGTTCAGACAGTCTGATTGCTCTGCAGGTACAGAAAGTGTATTTTTTCCTAATTCCCTATACCATCTGCCAACTTCACGACCTGGTCATCTTTTGGCAATTAGTATCTAGTTCTATCTAACCTTGAAAAATGCTTAATAATTGCACTATTAAAAATAATCAAAATATTACATAATACTAGCACAGCAATTTTTTCATACTTTTGATTTTTTTGAAATTGTACAGATATAAATATAAACCTCTTTCCTGTTCAGTATCTGATATACATTCAGATTTCCACAAGCTTTTAAGGCAGCATCTGTAAATATTGCTTGGAGAAAAGCAAACACAATAAAAACATATCTAAAAATGTTTTCTTCTGTTTATATATTATGCAAGTTTATATGGAGGAAAACAAAATCATATTCCACACAGGAAGATAACAATTTATCTTTAGGAAGATATAGGAAGTAAACAATATGAAAACTGTCACATGAGAGCTGAATGTTATTTTTAATAAAATCAGTGATCTGCCATTCAGTTCTTGCTTTGAATGTATTCATCCTCTTTGTAGAAGACATCTCTTCTTACCCCTCCAACCTTGAATCTAACAAGAAATACTTAACATGAAAAAGCATAAACTATTTTATACTTCATGCACACACACACTAAAAAGAGTAATTTGTAATGATTTCTTTAAGTTTCTAAAAAAACATCCCCTAGAAGTTGAGCACAGCAGGAACAGACTTGGACTCTGTATTAATTGAAGTTTTCCTATCTCTATGGTTATAGCTGGGACGTTAACTAATGTAAGGAACAGTCATTGCTATTGTTCTCATATATAATTAACAATAACGTATCTTCAATCATGTTCACAAAAAACAAAGTTGAACTTGCACTGTCATCTTGCTGTAAGCAGCATTCACAAAGCTTTATATTGGCTTATTTGCAGAAATGTAGAAGTGGTTTTATAACCACTGTCCACTTAGAAAATAACAGCAAATATGAAATGAACAACTCCCACTACCTAAGAGAATTTCTGGAATTGTGTTCATAACATTACAAAAACAAAGTTACTCAGAAGTATCAGATATACATATTAAGTACACTGACATCAATCTAAACAGGTAAAAAAAATAAATTATATACAAATATCTGTTATGAAACAGGAGTCAAGACAGAAAGCTACCTATAAACAAGAAAAAAGATCCTTCACTCCCACACGAAAATATGAAAGTAGGAGGAACAGAAAGTCCACATTCAGAGGACAAACATGTCAAGATTTTTCATACTAGCTCAGTCTATAGATAACTATGCTAAATTTCTTCTGAGATTAATTAGTCACTAGGTCTTACAGTTCCTATAATACAGTAGTCAAAAGGAGAGCAATGCCATCTGTGTAGAGGTGCCTCAATGAGCAAATTAGATTGGCTGTTTATTTCCAAAGCATCTGATGCTATCCACATATAAAAAGAACGAATATGATCTGCAGTAAGCAAACTCATTTCTTTAGACACACAAACCACACAGCATTCCATAATTTAACAGGGAAACCAGCTGGCACAAGAGCATTATCAAAGCCAAAGAGTTCACAACTTTACACAGATACATATACAGTGAATACCTACTCATCTTGACCAAGGATAGATAGTGCATTTGAAATTCTAGACATACCAAACACCAGACCAAATGTGCCAGGGCTAAGCTAATAGCTCGTGAATTCACTGTTTAACATATGATGTAATTAAATTTACTGAACATAGAGCTAAAATGCACACAAATTCCTCCTTTCTCCTAGGTGCTTCCTTAAAATATATGACAAAAAGCCTATAAGCCATATAAGTAGAACAGTATTCACTCTCAACTGTGATTTATGCACATGTACTTTTTAGTAAGAGTTTCATGATCCTGAAGGAATTAAAGGAACAAAACCTGAGTGATTATAATTCAGTAGAAGAGGCAGCAAAAAGAAGCCGTAACAGAGGAAGCACACCATGCAAATCACTGTATTACATAGCATCAAAACAACTATCACCTTAATATATATTTACTAGTGACAGCATACATGATATAAATCTTATTTAAAACCCTACATGAATCCTGAGATAAACTATAATTACTTATCCATTTTGTCAGTTAAAAGAATTAAGTATGTCATATAAAATCTGTTTTATTGGATGACTTACTGCCTAGAAAGTCTAGTTCCTTATTCCCCTCTTGGATAACAATGAGCTTTAAGACAATGTTTTCGAAAAACAAGTTAACTTCTTCTCCAAGTAATGTTTCAGGTATAATAGTGATTTTATTTTTAAAACAGCTTTTTATCTTCTTCTCTGTCTTTCCAATTCCCAAAGTACATTTCTTTCAATTGCTTTTATCACCCTCTATTTTGTTTGCAAGGAGAAGAAAAGGAGAAAGCAATGAATTTATATAAAGAGAAACCTGCACAACATTTAAGTTCTGTATCTGTCTTCAGGAAGATTTAAATTATGGGTCAGCAATTTGAAACATCTGTTCCAAACAGGATATTGGAATAGACTGTTTCCAGTTTCCACTATGTGCCATTCAGAGGAAGGAACTGGGAATCAGAGCTTGAGAGAAATCTGCTACCAATTCCCTACAATTTTGGGAGACTACAGATGAGCTAGCTGACGATGCATTGCTTCTCAGAGAGGCAATGTTACTGTTCTCTAATACAGGTTATCATCCTCTAGGGTCACACAAACTCCTACTACAGAAGGAACCAGTTTATCACAGTGCTTAGGTTGCTGACCTCTGATTTAAGCTAATGCACCTTCAGCACTGTAGTAAGCAAGTATGGACACACTCCTATTCTTTCTAGCTGATGGGCGGTAACATCTTAAAATGACATTAACCCAAGAGAGTGTTTGAATATCTGTTGTAGTTAATGTTTAACTGACCTTACAAAAATGAAAACCAAGCCAAAGTAAGAAGTCAAACAGTGGATTTCAAACAATTTCCTTGCATTAATAAAATAGAATCAGCTTCTGATCAGCATATGACTGGTATGCTGCATCTCTATCACACCTCCATAAAGCTGTTCTGGGTGCTCCTTTCTAAGCAGGACAGCAAAACACGTCAACACCTAGATTACTGAAACCATACGTGAGATGCAGCTTCTTTCTAATAAAAGACTTTTAAAAGATTTGATGGTGTTTGAGGTTGTTCTGCCTCACTGACCCAAAGTTTACAAAGACATTTGCTGCAAATAACAACATTTTCTTTCCTCTAAAAATCTTTCCCTCGCACAAACACGTAAGTAATCCAAAAGTCAGCCTGGGATCTATGCTTCTTACATATCACCACTGCAACACAGTAAGCCAATACACGGCCTCACATCTGTACAACCCTGTTAGCTGTTATGGCACTGCAGCAGCACAACCAATTTCATCAGCAGAACTCAGGATGAATCTGCAAATTAAAAATACACACACACACTTCTGACTTCTGGAAAAGACATTCCCAGTTTGCACACGTACGGAATACTACAGAGTATAGACAGAAGTAACCAAATCTGTATCTACATCAAGAATGTTTATTTTGGCATATCACTTAAAACTATCGTAGAGGCACACTTCGTGCTTTATTTTTTGCTGCTACATAGCAGTTTAAAAATATCATATTCCCTAATTCTTTGTTACTAGATGGGATTTTTAGAAGTATTCTGATTTAACTTCCATTGAACAGAACTGAAACATATACAGTTAGCAAGAAATAAGTTTGTCAGATTTTTAAGCGCACACAGAGGTGATCTATCAGCTCAAAATCAGCACTTTCCCACATGGCTTCTATTAACAAACTTTGAAGCACTATGGCATCTCAGTGTATAGTTCTTGTCCTTCCAAAAACATTCTTCACAGACTCAACCCACCAACTCCACGATGAAAACTTTTCCTTGCTGACCACTGAAATCATTTACATAGGCTTCACTACATTTACTTTGCACCCTTATTCCCCTTCCAAACCTACAAAAACATATATATTCTAATTTAATACTGTGTGCATATTATGCACAGACAGCGCCAGAGCTTTGGAAACATTCTCAGTATTACGAGTATGTACATTTTAAATTTGATAGTGTTCCTTTAAAACACAATTCTAATGTGTGTATCGGTAAATGACTGGCTAACACAGAGTTTCTTGCTAAAGTTTTTGAATAACATCTCATTGCATGTACCAGACTTTCTGCTCTCAGCTGGAGGAGAAATTTTTTTTTCAACCTCCAAATGTTAGAGATACTGAGAATGCAAGAGGTTAAAAAATCCTAAAAGACAATAAATCAAAGAAAACCTCAAAGTCTTACTCTGAAGAACAAGCCAAGAAACTCCTCTGAAAAAGGAAAAGAGAAAGAAAGCAGAGCAAACATGACTATGACAGAAAACCTATTAGCAGAGGTGGTGTTTCTTTGCTTCTTACATGCATGGAAGGGCATCATGTATCCCAGTCATTTTTTAATGCATGTAGACTTGCACGGAGTGCTTTTCTATGGCATAACCACTACTTACTAGTATGAGTGATTAAACCGCTGTCCTTAAATGATATTATCTGCATACATAGAAGGGCAAGGTGACATAAATACCCATATCAGAGCTATGTCAAGGTCTGTAGGCCTAAGCAAGTATGTGTGCAAAATTCTAATTAAGAAATAAAAAAAAGAGTATGTTGCACCTTGGTATAACCTTTTTATTATCCAATGCAAAAAACAGGACTATAAAACATAATTTTGCTAGATAGGAGGAAGCTAGATCTGTCTTTAAAAAATAATAAGAAAAAAAAGCGTTTAGTGGCATAGTTCATTGGCAGGCAGCAGGGGGGAATGGGCTCCATTCATAAAAGTTCTTCTGAGACAATAGTGAAGCTTTCTTACTCCCTTGACTTTTCAAATGTACTGAGGAATGACATAAATATATGTATTCAGAGCCCACGTATCCTGCAGCAAGCTATAGTTGAATCCTGAGGCAAACAGTCTTTCACATAGCTCAAGTGCTAAATTCAGTAACACATTTCAATACATATAATAGTAGGGCCAACTGAAAAAGGATAAAGAAAACGAATAGTAGCGAGCCAAACGTTTCTTGTGGTTTTCATTTCTACACTAGTTTTCCTTCATGCCTCTAAATGCTCAGTATTCACATGCTGATATGTGTTGATAATGCATTACTTTACGTCGAAATGTTAGGGAAGCACACAAAATACAGGAGCGTACAAATTCAACTGCAGGTGCAAACAGGACTGGCTACACTCCAAAGACAGGTATGTCCAAACTTACAACACCAAAGGAAAAGAAAAAGAAAGAAAAAGGAAAAGAGACTTGGGGGCTAACTGGAAGAGATACATTTCCCCATTCTTCCTCTTTCCTGTGGGGGAGAGATTTAGGGAGAGTGGCATGACTTTAACATCTACCTTCTGTACTTAACAGTAAACCTGTCACGGTACTCACTATCAACCCAAATGCAAGCACATTAAGTGACTCCCACTACTAAAGCAATTAGTTGTGGAGCAGCTAATGTCAACAAGTAACCGTAAAATATGTTTAAAAAAAAGTTTAAATCTGAGAAACAACAGATGAGTCGGGGGGGCCTCACAAATTAAAATCTATTGCTTTAAGGCTGTTATATAAATGTAGGATGATGATATTTTTCAATAGAACACAGAAGAACAGGGAAATGGATGGCAGTGACTTATAAACTAGCAGTTACAAAATTTAAAAATTGATTACAAAAAGATAAAAAGTCTACCAATAACAAATATATGGAAATCAGTATAAGTAGCAAAATAAAATTTTTAATTATTTTTTAAAAAATGCACAGGAACAAAAAGTGTTCTACCTTTAGTATAGTTATGTATCTTAATAGTGATGATTATCCACAATGATATGGGCACTTCTACTCATATACGGGCAAAAATAGGCAGCTGACCTTTAAATAATGCCATAAAATGGGAAAACATTTTTATGAAGAAATGCTGAAGAGCAAGTATTATAGTAAAACAAAAACCCTTAAGTGATTTAATAAGCCAAAGATCTAAACCAAACCTGGGTGTTAAATAAACATTGCATGTTCTCTGGATAAACTATTACCATATTCTGCACGCAGAAAATTTGTTTGCTCTCCTTTTGACTCCAGGACTTCCATTTTTGATTGCCATTTTCCAGCTGCAGAAGAAGGCACAGAAGGCAGCCTCCCTTCCTGCCTCCCTCCTCCATCTGCCTATGAACAAAATGGTGTCCTCTGTCAGTGGGAAATGTGGGTTTGAATCCACTTGTGGTGAAGGAAGAGTTGAACTCTAGTCTCTCAGTTTGTAGGCTATCAAGCAAAACATGGGAAACCATCCTTATGCATTTTAAAAGGACCACACCATTACCTGGTGTACTTACCCTCAATGAAAGGGCTTCAATAGCTGGTCATTGAGTAAGTTATGGACCACACTGAGAATGCCATTATATTGATAATTACAAACACAATCCAGTTTGCTCTTGTCTGCACTTAGACATATTTACTCTGCAACCCAGTGAGGAATGGCAATGTGGTTTTCAGCACAGATGGGAAAGGCAAACATATTTTCCAAGTCTCACAATTTCTGAAGTCACATGCAAAAGCTTAACCAGCAAAATACTTCTTCACACAATATTCATTAGTCGATCAGCATAAAAGGCAGAGGCGTATTATTTCCTAGAATTATATTAGCATAAATAGCTCATTAGGTTAAATGATTAAATATAGAAACAATGCTGGATATATACATTATTTAGAGTCTCCAGATACATAGAGTGAAACCTGGACCTCACTGAAGTCAATTAAGTTTTGCTCTGAGCATCAGTGGAATGAGGATTTCACCATTAAGCTTAATTTTGAGAGACATAAGTTTTAGATGTTAGATTCCTAAGTTCTGTAAAAATGTATTTACATCAGTAAAACAGAATATATGATTGTCACCATTAAAATAATCGTACTTGTACAGGAAATACACAGCTAGAGGAAAAAAAGGTAAATGTAATATAAAAAAGTGAAAAAAGTGTTGATGCAATACACCTGCAATTTTCAAAGGCAAATGATTTGACCACTCATCAGTTTCAGAAAGTCAGCCATTTAAAAATAAGAAAATTTATTTTAAAAACATCATTATTTTTAAAGATAAAATCCTAACTAACTGGACCCACAGGGATCAGTTCTTGACCCTTTGTTATTTAACAATTTGCTAATGACCTAGAAGAAAAACAATTGCTACTGATAAAATCCATACCTGGCAAATGGGTTGGGGGAAATGGTAAACAGGAAGACGACAAGCCACTGATGGACAGGTCTGGATTGTGCATTTGAAGAAAATTAACACAAACAACAGAGATAATGAAAAGCTACCTATTCAGGAACAAACACAAGGAAATCATGTGTAAGTGTTGAAACTACAGTGGAATTATAGTGAATAATTAAATAGGCATGAAGCCATAAACACTAACACAGCTTATTAGATGTCTTGACAGAAGGAGGGTGAAAAATAACAGAGGGAACACAGTATCCCTGTATTTGGCACCGGTATGAGAGATTGCATGTCCCTACCAACATCCACAATTCAAAATGTCAAAAAGCCAGCAATGACTAGGATAAGGACTTCAAGAATAACTGAAAGACTAAGAACACCACCTCCTACTACCATGTCAGAACACCACCTATTTATTATATCGAAGAGGAAGCTATTGAGCAGCTCAGTTCCTGTCTGTAAGCACGTACCTAAGGGAACAAAACCTTCAAAATAAAACTTTTCAATAGAGCAGCCAAAGGTCAAACAAGACCTAATAGCTAGAAGCTGAAGTTGGACAAATTCAGAACAGAAATGAGTGCGGGTTTTTTTTCCTTCTTCTTCTAAGCAGGGGTAGTTAGCTAGTGGAATGATCACAGACAAATTTCTAAAAGCAAAACTTCAGGTAGTTTTCTTAAATATGAGTTCTAATGCATACGATAACACAGGGAAGCACTCTCAACTGTTTTATATAGGTCCAATTAGAATATTACAAAGTTTCTCTTGCCCTTATGACCAAGGAATATAGTGATAATACAGCCTCCAGTTCACAAAACCATGCAATAAATCTGTACTTAGAAATACCTAAGCTAAAATAAAAGATAATGTATACTAAGGCCACCATCTTCCCCAAGTGTTCAGGCATCTAATTGTCACAGAAATCAACGTAAACTGCATCTAAGTATGATGCAGGTCACTGGATGTATTTGAAAATCTGAATGCATGTTCCCAAAACAAATTAAACAGAGATGATCAATAGCTCTTTACTGAGACATTTTACTGTAGCAAAAGCCGTCAGATGATGCAGCCCTGCAATATGATTGCATCTCCACCACCCTTGCTTAAGTTATTGATAACTCTGAACCTAAACACATACGGATCACCATGCTTGTTACCAACAGGGATGTGCTGCATTTAGCTGAGTAAAATCAGAAAACTGGACAATATACATACAAAAAATTTGGAAATAAAAAATGTTTGGTTAGAGAGAACTTATGTCTGGAAGATGCCTTCAAGAGAGCTCCAACAATGAGCAGCTAAAACATCACCATAAAAATTCATGAAAATAGAAGATAATCACCTTTTTAATACAAACATTGCTGCATCCCAAAGCTCAGATATCTACGGTTAAACATGAACTAATCACAGAACTGGAAGCTCATTGTCTGTGACCTGCAATCATGGTACAGCTAATATGAGAAAACACAGGAGACCCCCAACCAGTAGCCATTCACAAACCTTTTACCTTTCTTTCTGCAAACATAATAAAACAAAACATACCCTTGGGCATGGAGCCTATCAGATTCCCTGATATCATATTCCACAAACTCAGGAAAGCCAAGGATATACTATGGAAAACAAGTTTTCTCTAACAATCATCTGTTACTTACTTTCTAAAAAGGAAGCATGGGTGGGGTTTCACAATTTTTTCAGTTTCACAATTGCAGGGGATTAAAAAGCACTGTACAGTCCATATTAAGCATATAAACTCATGAAAATAGCTGCCATTTCAAAGGTATATTCCAACTTCAGGAGGAGATCCAATCGTATTTGGCATTTTCATCACTGATCTGTCAATAAATACAGAAAAAAGACCTGGAAAATCTGTATGACAAAGGTTAGCACTCAGAGGAATCTTTTAATGATTTGGGTTTATTTGGACAAAATTCATTTCCTGCAGCAAATATAAAGTCCATACCCAGAGACAAAGAATGCTAACCTATTCTGTAGAACTTCATGCATGGTCCTAAAAGCAACGTCTGAAAAATTCCTAGTGAGCAGGCAGGTGAATCTGAGCTCCTAGGATGATGATACAGAATTGAAGAGGCAGAGACCAATCCTTGAATAAATCAACAGAAAAACAGTGATTTGAATATTGATTTCAGTATGTTGTACCGCACTGGGAACACTGATGTTAACATACTACGTGCATTTCTCCTATAAACCTTTCAAAAAAACGCAACCAAAAAAATTCATATAGATACAGCAATAACAGGGGGCTAGAGAAAATGCCCTACAGCAAGAATTAAAAGCTGTCTGATTAGTTTACAGTAAGAGAATTGAAAGGTGACTTCATTAGAGAGTATAAACATCTCCCTAAGAATAAAGTATTGGAGCTCTAGAGCAGAAACCAGAGGCAATGCCTGGAAACTGAAGCCAGACAGATTCATATTGGAAATGGAGCATAATTATATTTTTCAGCAATGAGGGTCATTAACTACTGATGAAGTTAGAGTGAAACGTGGCTTCTTTGTCCTTCCATGTCTGCAAATGAAGACCGAACATTTTTCTTCTGGAAGATGCACTTTATGTTAACTACAAACTCAAAACAGAGGTAGCTGAATAAAGTCCAAGAGGCCACATCATTCAGAGGGTAACCTAGATGATGCAGTGGTCCTGCAAGGCCTTAAAATTGCTGGAGTATATGAATCAGTTGGTGCCAAGATAAATAAATTAGCAGTAATAAATCAAATAGGATCACTCAGATCCATTAAAACAAATATCCCAGTTACTTTAAGTCGCCCCGTCTTTCTACAGAGGACCAAGGGATCTCCATCTTGTAACAACAACACATTTCACTGATATTATCTTATTTAAGTGGTTAGCTCCCCAAAAGACTTTTCTGTCAAGATTTCACCTTTAAATATTAATTTTAAGATGTTCATATAACTTTTTCAGTACTTGTAGCACTTAGTAACTGTGATAATGTTTAGCTAGATATTAATACAGTTATTGGAAATTAACACTAGCAAGACTAATAAAACAATGAATACTTATCATAATAGTTAGAAATGCTAACTGTGGTTGGCAAAGGTCATTAAGATTAGAAATAATTATTTTGATAAAAGGACAAACATCAATTTCATGATTTGCACTCATTTTGTCACTTCTTTTTCTATCTTTTTCTCTTTCACTGCATAGTTATTTGACACTGCTGACTCACAAGCAGTGAGTATATTCCCAGACTGAATGTAAATGCATCTTATGTCCCTAAATTGGCATTTTCAGACATTCATGTCATTCTTAATACCACCTGTATTGCGAGGGTGTACCTGCAAAGAGATTAAGTAAAAAAGCAGAAATGACCTCCAAAACTGAATTGTTTCTTGATTGCTTTGGAGGAAACCATTCCTTTAGGTAAACAGCTACTTCTTCAGCATACAGAAGAAGAAATGATACAAAAATAATCCCATTTTGAAGAGCGTAAATACCAAAAAACAAAGAGACATGGGACAGTGAGGCTTATTAGCCTACAAAATTCTATCCCAAATAAAGAACTGGTAACTTCAGAGCAGCATATACTCATAGTATATTTGGACTTACAAGGGCTATGGTCAGGAACACAATTCAGGAAAGACAGGGACAGACAGACACAAAAAAAAACCCACAAAAGAGGACCTGAAGAGGTCAAATAGCTCAAGCCCTGCCCCAGGAGCTTCCTGTGTCAGTACGGACAGAGATTTGTCCAAACTGTTTCTCAGATTCTCCAGACAATCTGTTCCCGGGCTTGCTACTCTTGCTATGGGAACACTTTTATTAATATTTAACCCACACTCTTTTAGCTGGAGTTTAAGCTTCTTGTCTATCCACTATCACAAGAAAGCAGATTATTGCCTCTCTCCTTGCATCAGCCTTTTACATATTTGAAAATTTGTCTCTCCCATCAGTAAATAATCACAATTCATTCAGACTTCTTCACAGCTCTCATTGCCTAGATCCTTCCCCTAAACCAACTGGTCCACATCTTGCTCGAATACCAGTGCCTCTCCAATGCCAGTGTATGGGGCAGAAGGGATTTCCATGTTTTCATGCACTTAGCTGGATTACATTCTCATATAACCTGCACAAAATCAGAGGTCAAGAAACTAGTGAAAGAAAAGAAGCAGGCAACGAGAGATCAGAGACAGGAAGACACTAGAAAGTAAGGAGTATTGCTCCACTTTTTTATATCAATATTCCAATCTCCTGAGTTATTTTTGCCTTTTCTCATTATATGTATGAATTTATTTGTACAGCATGATGCAAAAGGGATCGTGATTCCACGTGAGGCTTCTAGCATAAGTCTGGAACAACTGTACCAATGATAAAAACTCTATAAATACTTTATAAATAAGAAGAAAAAAAAAAGGAAGCCATATGTGTGTATATATACACACACACACAGAGTAAATATTTTGGCTAATTTCAACAGTCCTTAAAACATACATTTTTCTGGTATTTTAACAAAGAACAAAAGAACTTGCCTCTCCAAACAGTTTGAATCAAAGTCTCAACTAACACCCAGATTTCACAGTGGAAAAAATTCAGTATAAATTAACATATCATTGCTTTAAGGGATGCCTGTCACCTGCTCATGGCTTGCTATCTCTGGTTCCTGACCTAGACAGCTATATTCTAGCAACACTGGCTTCAAAATCATCTATGCAAATACCTTTCACAGACTGAAGTAATATTGTCTATTTTTTTGCCACTGCCTTGTTTATGGGGATGCACAGGCAGAGAGTACAACTTACAGCAGCAAAATAGTTTTGAGACTATTATTGATATAACTATGGAAAGAAGTTTGTTTCCTTTTGAATTGTTAGCCTGTGATTTTGCATCAGTACTTGAGATCTGAAAGTGCAATTTGGATAAGCTGCTTTGTCATTAAGTCTTGACACTGACTTAATTCACCAAAGCCCTAGTGATGGTGCAGAATCATTCAATTCTATGGTGCAGAATCAGATCTCAAATCAGTGACAAAGTTAGTTATTTCAGCGTTTCAAGACTACTTCTGTAACACAAGCAACTTCCTTACTGTTCTCAGTCCCTCAGTCCTACTCACACATGCAAGAAAATTGAGTAAACCAGATTTAATCTCCACTAGTTCATCAACGCTTTATGTAGTTGGATCTCAAAGCCTCAGATTAACAAACCAAGAGAACTCACACATGGAAAAGGAACTACGCTTCACTCTTTGCAACATGCTGAAATACATTTAAACACTCAGGTAAGTCTATATTCTAAAATACAGCAGTTGAGTATTTATAAGATCTTAATGTATATTTAATGAATATACCATAAAATGTGATTCAAAAAAGTGAACCATACAGATGGTTCACCTTTTTTTTCTACAAAACCTTTAATACATCAGTCAGGATGTGTATTACAGAAAAAAGGATAGATTGGCACAGAAGAGAAAAGGCAATTTGGCAGCTTATCAGCAAACACAGATTAAAGCACACAAGCTCTACTGGCTACAAGAAACAGGATAAATAACCCAAAAAAGGTCAAAGAACATCCTTTAAGATCCGGGGATACTTACGTAATAAAAGATACAACCTGCTTTTGTAAATAAAACCGAGCTTCCAATTTCAAAAAGATTTTAAATATGTATAACAATATAAAATCATTTTATGTGCTGCACTATTTTTCTTATAACGGGAATGTTTTTCTAAGCCCATGAGAGAAAGTACAGCAACTGCCACAATTCAGTACAGCTACCAACCAAGCTCAGTCAAATGCCTTCACTAAACTTTTGTTCTATACAAGATGTTATCAGCAACTTTTGTATTTGATTTATGTTTTCATGTAATTCAGAACAGTGCATTATTAAATCATATTATTTTAAAATGATACTAAAGGTATAAAAGCAGACTCCCTACAAAGAAGGAATCAGCTGTAGAGCTGAACAGGAATTTTCTGGCATAGTTATTCTTGCACTGGGAAATGCTAATTCTCTATTTTCCTCCTTCTTGAATCTGAGATATCCATGGAAACAGAAGGCAAGAGGTAAACTGGAAGTGCAACGAAATAATCTTATTTCTTTCATCAGCCATATCACTACGGTTGGACCGCTAACTGCCACCCCCAGCTACATTCAAATATTTGCCTCTACAAAAGGAACAAAACACAAGCAGAGAGGGTCACTGCAGCTTCTCTCAGGTTTAATAGAGACCATATTTTATTGCAGATTGCCAATCATACATACACTGGAATAAAACAGGACTAGTGCTTCTGTTCATCCTCATCATACCCCTTCTTCCAATTCTGCCTGAAGGCAGGGTTGATTTTTGGACAGCAAGAAATTTTTGTGCTTTTCCGTACTCCTGCCTTCCTCTTTTCCCTCAGTAAGTACTTCTGCATTTCACCCACACAGGTTAGTTTAGAAACTTTTAATTCTAAGAAAAATAAATTTTTGTTAACTTGGCTCAATCTGAACAAGCACAGCTGCTGTCCTGCTGAAAATGTGATTAAGTTAGAAGTTCTTTTTTTTTTTCCTAGTTGGCAGGAAAAAATCTCACTTATGCATGTCCTTTTAAAGACTCCAGCCGCACTATTCTCTCTTGACCATGCACAAAGGGACTCTCACATCCTTACCTGCTGGCCATGCATCTGTTGAAGAAAACATGCCCTATCCCCTAAGAGCAACAGCGTGTGCTCCACTTCCAATCTGACACACTTGAACAGGACTTCACTTAAAATTGCTCAACCTTCTTGACCAGGAGCTGCTGTGGTGAACAGTGCAAGAGCAGAGCAATGAGCACACTGTGCTACAACAGCAGCCTGCTGGCATGCATGAGATGGTAGAAGCAACCAACACACATGAAGGGTGTGAAAAAAAAGCAGTGTGGAAGTGTCAGGGAAACAGATACCAAGGGGGAAGGATAGGACAGAAAAGTCTAGAGAGCCATATGAAATTTCCTAGTAGTAGTTGGGGGGGGGGGGGGGGGGGAGGAGGAGGGGAGGGCACATGCTCAGGATCCTTGAGTCACAAAATGCAACTGTAAAGAGCTGTTAAGTCCACCAGAAACCCTACATCTACTTCCCTCAATCACTGATACAGAAGGTAACATCCAACTGCTGCAATGACCAATTACTTACTTTCATTCCAGTTTTCATCTGTCGTATACTGAATACATACACTGAAACACATGCATGTATGTAATATATATACTACATACAATACATGCAAAGATTATTGTGATTCCATTTAATGAATAATACGTTTAACCAAATCAACCAACCAACCTACCAGAATGCGGAATGTACACACAAGAACAATATGGACACAAAAATAGGGAATGCCATCACTATCTTTGTATCCAAAGCTGGACACCCCATGCTGGCGTATTCTGACATGCTCTTCCAGGCGGGTAGTTTTACACCCTTTTCCCTGCCAAACTCCGAGGCTGCACAGACTGGAGAGGCTCCAAAAAAATGAGCTGGGTCCACAGAATAAGTGGGACTGCTGTATAGGATCTCCCAAATCTCTAAAGCCAAACTGTCCACCAACAACTAATGTGTTTGCCCTCTGCAGGTCCCCAGTCAAGATTTTTTTCCCCCAGAAGCGCTAAGCAGTCACAACTACTACAGAGGTTAACAGCGTGTTGATCATATAAAGGAAATCTGGCACAAAGCCACATCTGGCTGACAGGATTTTGGCATTTCTCAAAGACAGTGGGATATAATGCTTTTCAAAATAAATTTCAGACCAGACTTGAGAAAGAAAGATTTATCCTCATTATTGGAAAGGGCTACAAAAATGTCCAGCACCATGAAAATGCAGGTCTACAGGTCCTGGTTTGCACACCAAGACCTAGATTTTCAACTGTTTCAGCCTTAATGATTTTGTACCTAAATTTCTCTTCTATAAACAGATGAAAAAATGCTGTCTACTCTTACAGCAGCAGTATAAAATAAATTCATATTTTTAAGCATGCAGATACTGCGATAAGAGTGCCACAGAGCAACTGTGAGGAAACAAGTAATGCTGTATTCACTGCAGAATATGGACAGCATGCAGGTAATCAGAAATAGAGAGGCACAATGAATGGCAAGAGCAAAATGAAATACTGAGCAGCTGCTCTTTGTCAGAGCACTGTCCCATCTGTACACAGAGAAAAGCAGCAGTGCCACAAAAAAAAAAAACAACAAAAAACCAAAGACCATGTAAATAAATTCAAAGTTTTTCTGTCACAACATTTTGCTCTGCATTGTGATTTGTCAGTTCTGGCATAAAGAATATAGATATTGCTCAGTACTCATTCAGAATAATTTAGTTTTAACTAATAGTACTGTAGAAAATTTTTTTAAAAATTAAAACAAAACTGGACATTTCTATCATATTGCATTTCCAAGTTTCCCCACCAAGCTTACTTTTTCTTTCTCAAACACAAGGTCCTTAAAAATCAATGGTAACAGTTCAAATATGAAGAATCTAAATTGAAGATGTGATGACATGATGTTATGAAATTAATTTACGAAAAGAAACACTTGGATTCTATACTCTCTCTTTGTTCCCTTTCTTTGAAGACCTGTGCAAAATGCTTTTTGTCTTTGGACAGAAGAAGAAACTAGCATTTCATTACAAATCAGTATGAGATCTTCCATTTTGTACCAGTTTGGGTTTCTTGCATTAGATACAAGTATTGCTAATGTTTTTAGACAAATCTTGTTTTGCTGGAAATGACCTGTCATATTACATTATTACTGCACATGTTCACTTCTACCAAGACCTGGTTAATGCAGCCAAATTTACACTCTGCTAATGACTCTCAACAAGGTTATTGACTTCATATCACTTCAACAAGTTTTCTCTTAAGTCTGTGGTGGATGTCCTACTGTGACGCCACAATTTTAATTGTAAAACAAGCCCTAATACTTTAAGATGCTAATATAACTTACAAGAACCTCAACTATAACAAAATATTCATATCTCATTGACTGATTTTATTGCGAGCCAGAGAACAAATCTTAGAATTGATTAAATCATCAAAATGACAGTCACTTAAGTCTTAAATGATGGATTTGAAAATAATGTAGGCTTTCTCCTGAAATTCTTAATTATTTCTCAAACTGCCAAGATAAGGTTAAGAAAAACATAAAGGCAAGTGAAACACAAGTGAAACACATTTTTAATCAGAAAACACGTGCTGTCGAAATACCTCAATAAACTACTTTTCTTAAATTTCCATAGAGGTCTGTTTGATTTCAAAAAAATCCTACTTTGAAAGTTGGTATCATTCAGAATTTAGTGAGCCAACAAGTTTAGCAGCTTCTACAAAATTTAGACTGACAACTTTAAAATAGCAAAAAATTTCCACCTCTTTCTTCCAAAACTCTTTGCTAATTTATTAAAAGCAGTATTTCTTTTCCTCACTTAAATCATCAACATCCAAAAAGTAAGCATTTACCAACTATCAAATACATGGATCTTTCATTAAACCAGGGAGTGACAGTAGTATTTTTTTCCTCCAGATTTAAAACCACATGTTCTGGACATATTGCTTAGCTAATTCCTAATTCTGAGCAAACTTGAGTGATAAGTTCTGAGTTCTGTAAGTCCCTCAACTATTATGCTGGGGGGGGGGGGGGAGTGTTGCTGTGATAGATAGAAGAAAAGGAACAGAATTCTTTGGCTGATAAAAGAAATCAAAACAGCCACAAAAATAGATTAAAACACAGTGAAGATGGGGGTTAAGAGAAAAAGCGTATTGGCTGATGAATAAAAACTCAGTTTAAAATATACATATGTATATATCACACACACATACACACACACACCCCTATACCAAATACACTACAAGTTAATGGACTGGCAGAGCCAAGAGCAACACTCCCAGGATGTGTCCTAGGATGCAAGCCTTGATGCTGTAATAAACCACAAACATTCATTATTTTGAATAAACATTTTCAATGCTTTTCCAGATACGCTGAGATAAATAACAATTTACTCCCAAGCCTGCCAGCACTACTCAGAGTAGTTCACAGGCCATTAGATTTTTAAATGCCAAAGTCATGCAACCCCTCCACGATACTGTTGCCTGTTCTCATCTGTAATATCAACGCTTCACCTCCCCAAAACCCTCTGCATCCCTCAGTTTCACAGTTCTCCAGTATCCTCTTCTGAAGAGCAGATACAAGCACTGGAGTTGTCCTGTATGGTGAAGCTGAGACCACAAGTCACTGCTTCCTCTCGGCTACCCAACACATGGATTGCCCTCCTGCAGTCTTGCCAAGGAAAACACTGCAGGCTCATAGAGCACAACCCTATTTTGTGGCAGGACAGCTCTAAAGAGAAATCTCCCAAGAATCATTGGAGTGCCTTATAAAATACTTCAATTTATAGAAATGTCTATGTTAAATCTAAATTAGGAAGACTGTTGCCAGCTGGTTGAGGAAGGTGATCCTTCTCCTCTACTCAGCCCTAGTGAGGCCACACCTAGAGTGCTGTGAACAGCGCTGGGCCCCCAATAGGAGAGAGAGACAGGGACATACTTGAAGTGGGTCCAGCAGAGGGCCACAAGGATGATGAAGGGACTGAAGTATCTCTCATAAGAGATGGACTGAGAGAGCTGGGACTGTTCAGAATGGAGAAGAGAAGGCTCAGGGGGATCTTATCAATGTCTACAGACATCTGATTGCAGGGGGAGCGGGGAGGCAGGAGCCAGAGCCAGACTCTTCTCTGAGGTGCCCAGTGACAGGACAAGAGGCAACGGGCACAAACTGACACACAGGAAGTTCTGTCTGAACATAAGAAGAAACTATTTTACTGAGGGTGGTCAAACACTGGAACAGGCTGCCGAGAGAGGCTTTGGAGTCTCTGTCCTTAGAGACATTCAAAAAAATCCAACTGGACACATCAAGTTTATTTCTCAAGCTTCAGTTACAGCTTCCCTGCAACCTGCTCTTGCTGACCTTTCTCCAAGCAGAAGGGTTGGACTAGATTGTCTCTAGAGGTCCCCTCCAGCCTCAACTATTCTGTGATTCTGTAAATATTAAGATTAAACCACCATCCTGTTTGATGCCAAATAAGAATGGAAGTACAGTGTATACAAATGTCAACAAACACATCTGGGCACAAAGAAAGTTAATTATAAGTCCCCAACTTAAAAGACGTGTTGAGTGGGCAGAAAACTACCATGGCTGGACTTTCAACTTGCTAGCCTTGACCCTCCTCTCTTCAGGGTCCCTTTGGTCTCTGATGAGGGGATACTTCGTAAGACCAATTCCTGGATTCAACAGAACAGTTTAATCAAAAGTCAAGGGAGGACAGCTTGGCCTCAAAATTGGGGATTCTTATCTCATTCTCTTTAAACACTCATTCCATCCCCCCTATTTCTCTCCCCCACACAGATTTATTCCTCTCATTTCTGCTTCACGCTGTTTAATCTTTTGCATCCATCTGGAATAACCGTCCCCTGTCATCACTGTATCCTGAATCACTAGCAGTAACATCCTTGTAGTAATAATTTAAGAGCCTTTGCCACAGTGTCGTCCCTGCTTCCTGCTTAACAGTTTCACGCTAATTTCTATTTTTTGCTCCAAAAACAAAAGGTAGTGTCATCCACAGCTGCAATAAGATCTCCACTGCAAAGGCATAATTACTCTTCTTTCATGGGTTGCCAACATTTCTTTTTAAAATTGTAGTAAAAATGTGTACAAACAAGCACATCTCACCAGTTCTCTGCTAGGGAATGCTTCTGAGGCAAGATCTCCCAAGAAAGGTTAGTAAAAGCGATTTAGCATAACCTATTGTAATTTAAAAATAACTGCTATAAATCACATAAGAGTGCTACCAGTAAGTAGAAGCGGGACAAGAACAGGTGTACTCTTTCGAAGGATAAATGATGTCATTTTTCTTCCCGCAGGTCATTTTCCTCTATCTCCTTATCGTTTCCAGTTGCTTTGCTATTTCCTCCTCAGCTATCTTACTAATTCAGTCTTAAGCTTCAATTTCTACCTGCCTACAACTGCTGCTGCTACTATATATATATTCAGCATCAAAAAAGATGCACTTCCAATTGTGCTTTGAATACTAAATCCATATAAACCAGAGGATTTTCTGCATGTATTAGATTAATACCCTTTCTGTTGTCTTCAGTGCTCTTTCCCCATTCTTCTTTCATCAGGATCATCAGTGGACTTCTGGCCTTTTTCAGAATGTAAAGCTATTTTTCCAAGCAGGCTCTGAATCATTTTTAATTAAGTGGCATTAATTCTGCAAAATAAGACTGAGAAGCAAAAGAAAGGATGTTTAAGGCACCAATTCTAGTTCCAGCTCAGAGCCAGCAAGAATGCAGAATTTAAATCGTCAGCACATAAGCTTGGCTGTTTTTATATCAAGATGAGAACTAAAGTAAACCAAACTCTTCAAACTCTCAAGCAAACCCCTTTTATTAGAAGAATAGTGATGCCCTATCAGTCTACAGCAGGATTGCAGATACTCATTCTCCAGCTTCAAGCACTGCTAGCTGACAGCAAAAATCAAGCTTACTGACAGCAAAAATCAAGCTTAGTCCTTTCTAAGAGATCCCACTGATTCTGTCTCTGCAAAAGAGATCCATGAGCAAACTACAACATCCTACATGTTCCTACATTCTCACTCTCTGCAAGATCTCTCCAGTCTGCTGCTTCAGTCTAGTAATTAAGTAAAAAGACTTACCTTTCAATGGTGTAAAACGACCCAGATCATTTTGACCTAGACAGGACAAAGGGAAAGAGCACACAAACAGCTCTGGCACTAAACATAAGAGCCCAACAACCTCCAGCAATGTGAGGCCCTGTAGGTATCAGTACCTTCTTCAGCTGCAACTGGAAGACAATATCCAGCTACCACTTACAATGGTGTGTTAACTTCTTACTGGTAGATATTACTGTGTTACAACAGTGGATCAAACAAACAGTATGGTATAAAAAACAGCCACACCAGAATAGCTGAACTTACCTACATGCTGGTCTTTGGAAAATCCAAAAACTTGTTATGTGCCACATTTAAAATAGGGAGGTAATCAGCAGAAGCCACATGAAACAAACAGATGAAAGGTTGCTGGCAGACTAGTTAAGTAAATCAAGAGAATAAAGAGTATGAACACACTGCCTAGACATTGCAGCACACCACACCTTTATCCTTGTTTAGGTAATATTACTAATATGTTCTCAGTTTACAATCTATTCAACTGGCATGACCCCTTCAGATCAATGTATTTAAAAAGACACAACAAAGTTCACAGAACTTGCTCATATACCCAGAGTTGCAGGAATAGCTGCCCTACCCACAAAACCTGCTCTTCAGAGAATGTCAGCTTAGATACCTTAAAAACAGTAAGACTGCTAACTCTCTTCTCTCAGAGCAGGCTGGAGAGAACAGGAAAGAAGAGTGTATGGTGAAGAACTGATCCCTCTGTTATGCATCGTTCCAGTCTTTTGGCTTGAGAAACTCTGGGATTCTTCTCCAAGATCCCTCAAGAAGCACTCCAAGTTGCAATTATATCAAGATTTGACAGGAACTAAAGTTCATTCTTAAGCCTGCAGGCCATCAATTATCCTTTCTATCCTGAACAACCTTGATAGCTAAAAATTCTCATAGAACAAAATGTTTCACTACCTAGCTGCAGTTACTGATGAGTTAATACTTCTAGGACACCATCATGTGACACAAACCTGGAAGCTAACTTCTGGATGTTCTGAGAGAGAGTGATACAGAGCATGAGCGTAGCCAGTATGGCAATAATCAAGTTTTTATTATAGTGCATTTAATTGCTAAAGGATATGAAATTAACATGTGCCACCACCATTTGCCATCATTAGTACAGCACTGCTTTCCTCTCTAGATGATTGAATGTGTCCTGAGATGCAGGCCTCACAATGTTTATTGAACTGTGCCCCTGGGGTACAGGCATGCTGAGGGAGGAGTGGCCCATCATACTTCCTTGAGCCACTGATAAATCACTTGCCAGCTAACTGCAAATCTTCCAAAGCCTCAGTCCCCTTTGATGTGTGTGTGGGGCAGGGGGGCGGGGGGAGAATGCTGTTTCACATTGGTGCTTCAACCACCTCCTCCTCCATCTCACAAGCAACATAAGCAGACAGGAATAGGGGAGGATCACACTGTTGGAAAGCAGCTATTACAGAGCACAGCATATGTAAAGACTCTGCAGTCCTGGAAAATTCTTGGACTGATAATAAGAAAGCTATGCGAAAAGATGAGAATTACTCTATCACTCCTAATTTAATGGTGTCTTTCTGTTATATAATGCAATGTCAGCATGGATTGCAGTTCCAGAGGATCATTTTCCCTCACTTGAGCACAAAAGTGTACCGTCCCCAAATTCAGTATTATATGGTTTAAGAAAAATACTTGTCTCAGGAAAAGAAACATGCTTAAGTCATCCTCAGCCTAGCACAGATCCTAAGTGGAAATCATGTCCATACAGAGTCTAACTTCCGGTGGAACTGTGAAAGGCAACACTTAACATCCCTTCTACTAATAGGGAGCACTAACAGCGGAACACGTCAACACGTTTTCTCTAAAAATTAAAGGAGGAACAAAAATAGTCTTGGAGCTTTCTAAACCGATTTCAAAGAGCCTTCAGCTGAGTAGCTTCAAAATGACAGTTCTGCTTTAGTCTCCTGCAATAGCTTGTTAAGCCTATGAGCATAACATTGGAAACAGCACATCTAAGGTGATAAAGCAAATAGCTGAAGACATAAAATTCGGAGTTCTACCCAACAATAAACAGAAAAACAAAACAAAAACCCAAATAAGGAATGACAGAAACTAATAAGATTGTGGCTTTGCCTTTTTAATTATTCTTTTCAAAATATCATTCAGATACATCACAATACTTGAAAAAGCTAATGAAGACAAAATTTAAATCTCAGAAACACTATGGAGAGGATTATACTCCTCAAATTTCTATTAATTTGAGTGGGAAGCAGTTTGTGTATCTGTCAACAGACCTTTTCAATCAAAATATCAACTTCCTTCATCAAGAAGGTCAATTTGCAAAGTTAAATCAACACTTCAGTGTCCTTGCATATTGACTATGCAACAGTTTCTATACTATCTGTGCTCACTGCACAACTTTTGCATAGCATCATAATAAGAAAATATGTAGTTTGCAAAAGCACAAATATATATATATATAGATTTGGAAGGTAATAACCCTACAAATCAGCACTCTCATAAAAAAAAATCAAAGTCTTAATGAAAATGCTATAGGACCTACAATAAGACCTATCAGCTATATTCAATAAACTGCATTTGAATAAGCTGCAGCAAGTATAAAGCTCCCAAGTGTCCAACATACTTGGTCTGCACAATAACACACAAATCACTCCTGATCCATGAAAAAAACTGCTGATCTTACAAAGCAAGAACACTGGTTTAGTAAGGCTCCGTCATTTCAAGATATATTCACTTGGTTTTGTTTTAAAAGGTCTTGTGCCAAGCACACTGTTTTCACTAGTCTTTTCAATTCTTCCATAGGGACATGGTTTATTTGTTTCCTCAGTCCTCTAGCCAACACTAGGTTCATTATTTCCTACTCTTTAGGCATTTGCTTCTAACAGACTAAGGCATTCTGACTTGACACATTTGACCTCAGTATTTCCGTGGCTCCGAATCAGCCTCACAGGCACAAACATCATACCTTAAGAAATAGGTCTTCGTTCGTGCTCCCTCTACTGGTTTACCAAAGATATAGCACAACCGCATTACAAAAAACAGAGACTACCGAAATAGAGTAGCAAGTGTTGCTTTAGCAGCCATAACGTACTTAAAACCTATGAGCCACTTCTCACTGTAGTAGAACAGACTACAGAGATAAACCAGAACAGTAATCAGGAAAGTGATTTATCTAATTTCAGTGCTCAACACAAAAGACCAAGTACTCAACTTCCAAGGGCAGCCCCAAAATAGCTTCAAGCTTAGTTTTTAAGCCCATCCTAACGTTAATTTTAGCTCTTGGAAGTCACCATGTGTAACAGAACAAACAGCACTGCACCTTCAGTGAGGGAAAAAAGCAGTAACATAAAAGGTTCATATTTGTCTGGCATTAAGAGACTAATTTTCAAGTTTAGAATCTGTTTTAATCATTTTTATATTTAGTATCATAATAAAAACAAGAACTTAATTTATCTGTATTGACTTTGGCATCAAAGAGCAAGAAGAAATGGGGGGGGGGGGGGAAGAATGCGCAGTAGCTTACTTTTCCAGTGTAATGTTGTACTGCAGTGGAGCTCTATTTTGAGAAAGCCATAGTTGCCAGCAGTGTAGCCTTCTTAAGTCATTTTGGTAGAAGCTGTCAAATATTTTGACAGATATGTTCTTTGGAGTCTTGTTGGATCTGGAACATTTTATCTGGCTTTGTTTTACAACAGAAAGTGAAATTGTTGACTGTCCTCTAATAAAAAGATTGGGAGATGTTAACTCTGGGTGGGAAAAGGGAGCAAGTAAAATAATCTATACTTATCTCTGGAATGTATGGGATATACACTACAAAGTGGGAATGAATAAATCAGGGCAAAGGATGAAGAAGGGAGAGAGGAACTGAATTTAGGCATCTTTGTCCAAGAGGAGGACTTGAGAAGTGCTAATGGAACTGGGTACTGTTGCACAGACTCACTAGCTATTGGAGCACTGCGAGCAAGGAGTCCTAAGCCTGGTCTCTGCTCCCAGGACTGCCTGTGTGACTTGTGTTACAACACAAGGGAAAGAGAAGCCATAGCTTAACTCGGGAAAAGGGACTAGAACCCAAGGACTCACCCTCCTAGTTAGGTGTCCTAACTACTTCGGACCACTTTACAGTCAGACACTATCTTCTTTACAGCTCCGCTTTCATTCTCATATTTACACTCACATTCTTCCTCCCTGGAATATCCTAAAGCCTGATACTCAGGAGAGACAGATGTTGGCTCAGACCTCCAGCCTATGAGGGGATATGGAATGCATGAGCTCCAAAGAAGGGCAGAAATTCTGCAATACCATTATACTTAATATTTTATACTACCTATCTCCAAATGGTTTCCAAGATCTGCTCATCAGGGACATCTCGTATTCTGCACTAGCCAACATGAACTGGTCTTAACCATTTAAACATATTTAGCTGATGTCAGGAACACAGTGTAAATACCCCATACTTAAAGATGCTTTTTTCTGATAAAGTTGCTTGACTCTTCTGGAATTTAAGCAGTGATCAAAATTTTAGAAGACAGCATATGCCATGACAATGGGCTCTAGAGTTGATCTACATACTTGCCCTATCACCTATCAAATCTTTTTTTGCATATAGCTTAGTTCTTCAGCCCTATAGTTTCTGGAGAGATTTGTACAAAAGCTAGTGATTCAGCATGGCCTATAGATAGCTCCAGAAACAGGAGCACTTATATGCTCACAAAGATGACAAGTTAGCATATATGAAACAAGCTAACAGAAGCTCACTTTTATGTTCCAAGCAGCACATGTAGGGACATTCCAAAGCAGGTGGCTTATCTCTTGCTCTCTTTATCCTGCATTTATCCTCCCACAGATAAATGGGAATCTAAACAGGAAAAAAAATCCTGGAGAAACCTACACAAAGTCAGTCAACTGACAGCATGTCTTTCAGATTCTCAACACTTTAACTGTACTATCCTCTCTGAGTGGAAACAAGTGTGATAAAATCCAATTTGAGTTTTCACCAATATATGCAGACTGCTATAGCCTGTAAACCTTTGTAAACTATAGTCTATTAAAAAGTAAGTTTAATACACTGCAGTCTGTGGAAAATGGAAGAGAAGATACTTTTCCCAACTAAGTACATAAAAGCTGTAAGGTTTATGTCCCTTATAGTATGTCAGACCACTGAATACAAAGTAACCAAAAGTACAAGCCTATTAAAAAAAGTTTCCTTTTGACCCAAATCCCTCCCTCTCACTCCTTTCATATACACGTTCATGCTCTAGCCAACCACAGTTTAAATCTATACTGTAATGTAATGTTTATAGTGTAATCTATACTGTAATGTAACTTTTCAACCTTTTTGCTTGATTTTATCAGCTGGAAGTTGGATTATGTACAGCAAAAATATATATCCTAATACATTTCATGCTAGATCAGCCTCTTTTTAAGTTCCAGTAAGATCTAACTCTTGATGGTGTCTAAGGCTGGGACTGTTCAGCTTCGAGAAGAGAAGGTGCAAGGGGGATCTGATCAATGTTATAATACATTCCCCATTAAACAATGGAAAAAAAAATAATTCTGAAAAATACTTCCAAGGCCATTCCTTACAAAGTAAACAGAACATTCTATTTTTTTTAAGACACTGCCACTGCATGCTGACAGGTTTTTCAATAGGCAATTCAGTAAAAAAAAAATTTTTCCTGCAAGCAGTTAAAAACTTACAGCCCAGCAAAATGCATGAGCAATTTAAAGTACTTCTTCCAAACTATTAACAGACATGTCACACTGAACATTCTCAGCAAAAGCATTCTTCTGGCTTTTCTGACCTGTTTAAGATGAAACGTGGGGAGGGGGAGAAAGGGGGGGCAATCAAGAATGCTTATGCAATTCCCATTCAAGGCAGCAGATTATTGGCTAAATCCAAAAGCAAGCTGGGCAAACTGCAGGCGATCCGCTCTTCTGTCACCACCAAGTGCCATCACAATCAATCAGAATCACTACAGGGACACACGGCAGAGCAAAGAGGATAGTTTTAAAAATGAAATTTTTAACTTTAGTAATTTCAAATTTTAAAAGTATTTTTAATTATACACTAGAAAAGCATGTTTTCAGATAATTCTACAGGAGAATTGTGTCCTTCAGAAAATTCTTAAATAAGTTCTAGTAGTTAACTGTGATAACAAAATATGAAAGGTGGCTCTGGTTTTCAAAACCAACTTATGATTTGGCATCATCACTCAGCAGTCAGCATGTGTCACTTTATAGACAATCAGATGACAAACGGTTCTTTCTAAGAAAAAAATAAAATAGGAAAAAAATTGTCATTAGTTGTTTTTTTCCCCATTAGGTTTTGAACAGGACATCAAAACAAAGATACAACAACTGAGTATTCAGAATTAACGGCCTCTTTTGGAACAACTACCTTCCATGTTTTACCAGTTCACAGAGAAATTCCAATCAGATCTCAAAATTAAGTCCAGGAAGAGTGAGTGCCTGATCACTAACTACACAGATAAGCAATCGATTTAGTTGACCACCATCATTACTGCTGTTTGAGTATTTGTTTTCTGTATGTATTGATAAATGTCAGAAAATACTAAACAAGTCACCATGCACTACCATAAAAATACCTTACCATAGAGGTGAAGTAGTATGTTTACTTCTACTGTGAAACAACCACAGCTTTCAACACAACAGGTATGAGTTATGGAAGTCTAACTTGGGAATGGGGAGACATGGCAATTGCCCCTCTGCTCCATTTCTACAGCAAAGCCTTATTTAAATGTGCTTCATAGGAGGCATACAAAAAGTTAAGTGTGCGCATTTCCACATACGCACATTTATACCCCCACCTCCCCCAAAACACACACAACTCCTTTGTCATTATTACTGTTGGTTATTCAGGAAACTATTCAAATCTGTTGTCAGACTGAGCTTTCCAGTTTGAAGACTTGATCATGTCATCTGCAAACATAATGCAAATTTTACATCCCAACTGAAAAGTCTGCCAAGCCTGGGAACTGTCACATTCAGCAGCACTCCACCAGCCCAGGGAAGCAGACCTACAACTACATGGCAGACTTCCTCCTTTCGACCAACCTGACAGCAGGTGTTGAATATGCCTGCAGCTGCTACTGAAGCACCATGCTAAAGGCACTTTATTAATTCCAGTCCAGATACGTGGAGGCAGTTGTGGTTGACTAGACAAAAAGAAACAGCATCTGGGACAGACAAGTCCTACATGTGAAATCAGAACAAGGGTGAAACCAGAAAAGAAAGTTTTGGCTGGGATTCAAGTTACACCATTGTGTATTAGTTAACAGAGAAAATCTCTACACAGGGATATTTTGAGTTTGTAGTGTGCATATGAAGTTTGGCTGGAGGAAAAAAAGAAATCCACATTTTATTTATAAGAGCTGGTACCATTCAATTCACAATATTCAAAAATGAGCAAGCAAAGAGGGAATAAAATGACTATATATATTTGAAATAAAAAGCAGCCACACTAACTGTCCGCAAATTTTTGCAAAGATCATGTGAAAACAGCACTGAAGCTGTCTTATCCTTTCACACAACACTATGCAAACTTTAAGCCTTTCTGTCACTAAATACTAAAGGCAGAACCAGCAGTGAGCTTGTTAATGCTCAAACCCGCTCTTCCCTGAACATACGCGTAAATAAAGTAAAGCACAAACCATCTCATTTCCCCCCCTTCAAAAGCCAGAATATTGAATTATTTAATACTGAAAAACAAATTTCTGGTGTAAGATGTGTCTTCTTGTGGCCACAGAACCCCTCACCAAGCCCCATACGTGCGCACACACACACACACACACGTGCGCGCGCGCACACACACAGACAAGCACACCCCTGGCAATATTGCCAAGCAATCATGACACTCACAGGTCAGCATTACGTATTCATAATGAAAAGGGGGATTTAGTGTACGAAAGCAGCTTGAGTGGAAAACTAATTAAGGGATGGATGGAGTGGGGGGAGAAAATGAAGCAGAAAACCATACCAGAGAAATCAAGACACAAATTGTTTTCTGCTTTCCACTATGTTTAGAGCTGGAAAATGAGTATTTTGAACACTGGATAGAAAAAATGTCAGCTGTTACCAGCATCATTTGGTAAACACATGTTGATCCAGTAATGTTTTATGCAGCTAAAATCAATTTCAGCCATTTTGAGATAAGGCACAGTAAGACAGGTATTGTGTCTTCTAATTAGAATGCTGCTCACTGCAGCCTTGAACTATGAACTGCTCGGAAAACAAAACTAATGCTGGTTTAGTTTGTCCTATTAAAGAAACATTTTAAATGTTTAATGTGAAAACTAAATTTCTCTTTTTGAGAAGCATAATGTAACATGAGAAAATAGAATCAACTCTGACATTAGTGGCTAATGAACATAAATGAAAGGGAAACCTTTCCGAAAGCATACAACTCAGTCTATTCACTCCAAGGCCACAGAACACTATGAGGTCAAGCTGAGCTTTAGAGAACAAACCAAAAAGCAAATCAATGTCTATGTATTTTACCATTAAATAAATACAAAGCACATTTGTTAAGATAAAGGCGGAAGCTTTTACTTACATCTAGAAGACGGAAAAGTTCCTGCCCTACACTTTACATAGGGGGCTATCATTAAATCTATTAAACAATCACGACCACAGGTAGCATACCCAGATGTGATGGACAACGTTAATCCAATAGGGTGAGAAAGGAGCACAGAATCTGCCAACTTCCCATGCTGCTATTTCCCCTGCCTTTCAGAATATCCCACCTGAGCAAGGCCTGTCACAACATCTTAAAGCCTACCAAAGGCAACAAAAGAGAAGAATAATAGACTTAGTGTTTTGCTTGGAAAAAACTGCTTGTCTTCAGTAAACACATATGCAAAATATATGTCATCCATCAACACAATATTAACATGAAAAACACAGATCTTGGAAGTCTTTGAATCAAGCACTTTGAATAAAGCAAAACAGGCTTGTATACTAATGTCTGTATTGCAAGAATATGATTTATAAAGTGGTCTTCTTTAAGACATACTAAATACTAGTCATGCAGATGCACTGTTAGCCATCTAGAAAAACAGATCTGTTTTTTTTATTTTGTATTTATTAATATCAGATATTGTTCTTCATATGGACATATCTTTCAACATTCTTGTAATCGTTACCTCTCTAGCCCATATTTTCAGTGACATCAATATATAAGAGTCAACAGGTAAACATTTTAAAGCATAAAAGTGATGGACAAGGAAGGGACTGCAAAAATGCTATATATCTATTGTATGATGCAAGGAATAACAGAAGATGTAAGCAGAAATAGAAGAATTGCTGTATGGAAACTCCTTGAAGTTTACAACATATTTATGCATCCTGGTTGTGTTAACAAAGAGAAAGCCACACTTTTCAAAGATGAATTAAAAAATCAGGCTAACTAACACAACTATAAAACTTTTCAGCATGGAAATGGTGAGCATAAGGAAAGCAAGCCATTAATACTCTCCAATTATTTTCTGTGGTTTCAGAAGCAGTATAGACACACTACAGTAGCTTCTGTAAGATGTCCTTTCTGAGTTCAGAAACAGAGCACTTGAAAGGAACCCTTTTATCTCATTAGACAGCTTCCAGAACCTGGAAAACATGTACATGAAAAGGATGTAACCACAAGCTTATTGCTATGAATGAATGCACACTCATCAGGCAATTACGAAAAAGAAAAAAAATTGTCTCCCCCATTTCTCCTGGAAAGTTCTTCTACAAGCAATATATGAATTAATCCTTTGGACAACTGCTCTACTCTCCTGTCTAATATAGTAAATATATTAAGTGAAATCCACTTTTTAAAACACTTTGCACTAAAAGGAAACCATTTTTTTCAAACTATATGGAACAGGAGGAGGGGTGGAATACCTCCACACATCAAGATGTGCAAGATACATGAAATCCATCCTTAGTGTGGAGAGAAGCCTTCAGCTTCTCAGCTGCCCAGGCAAATCATGAATGACTACTCAGCAGCAGAACAGGCTCCAAAGCAGGAGAGATGCATGCAAGGGGGAGAGGATAGGGGAAGCCAGAAGACCCAGGAAAGGTCTGTGGAACTTCAGAGGGGCTGAAGCAGTTCCTCCCTCTCTCATGCAGCTCTTCTAGGATACCGCCCTCTCCCCACATTCTCTAGAGTGTGCAGTTCTCACCTAACCCCCTTCAGTTCCCACGGGCAACTGAATGGTGGTCTCCATCTCCATAATCTCCTGCAGCAGTTCCTACCACCAAATCATACCTCTCAGGGTGCAGTTTTACAACACAACAGAGCTGATCAGATGCCAAAAGTCCTGCTTTCTTCCTCCTCTTCCAACCATCTTGCTACTTTGACCACTTGTGCTCCTATCACCTCTCAAACAGGCCAACTCAGAGATCTAGATCAGCAAAAAAAAAACATGCTAAAGAGAGGTTTCTACTGGTTTTGGTCCCTGAAGTTACTCACCATAGACTGAGATGTAAGAAGAGGCCTGTAGGGAATGACTCAGGGGGAGAAGAGAAGCAGAAGAAAGAAGAGGAGGTCAGACCCCCACAGTTTCACAAGGCCATCTGGCATCAGCTGTTAGATCAGTTCGACCACATTACTGAAGTACATCCTCACATTGCTCAAGTGCTAGGGCCTGCTCCTAATTTTTCCCCATAGGTAGGAAGGACAAAAATGCCTTCTGTTTTTTGTGGGGGTTTTTTAGGTTTTCTGCATTTGGGAAAAAAAATTACAGAACCCATCAAACCTGGAGTGCAGGGGATGAGCCTCTACTTGTGAAAAAAAATCACCTTCTTGATCATAGTACCTCCACACGACCAAATGCACAGGGAAACAGGAACTACCTTATTTTATGCCATGAGCCAGTTCAAGTTCAATCACCACAGATCCAATGGAGAAAAAAAGAGTTCTCAGAAGAAACTGAAGACAAAGAAAATGCTCTTTGCATTGTAATTCAGGACATAAGTCCCCCCACACACACTTTTTTTTTTTTTTTTTAATAGCGGTCACACAGACTACAGCGCATCTAACCAATTAATTCAACCAGCCTTATGAAGCAAATAAACACCTACCTAAGCAACAATGCAAGTCCACCTTCACATAAAGATCAGCTAGTCTTAAACAATTACTTCAATTCACTCACTGCAAATAAGCCCATGTTCAACAGAACATTAACTTGCTTTCTCCAGTTTCTTCTGTCTTCCACTCTCTGCCACTCCTCCTCATACTCAAGTCCCTACTCACCCTGTCCTCACAGGGAAAGAGCAAAGTACAGAACATTCCCCATGTGTCTCTATCCCTCTTTACTGTGATGCCCTGATCGAGGAAAATACGCACCTTGTAAACATGACAGATAACACAAAATAAGGAATACAAAGCAAAAACCAAGGCAGATAGCCAAATTACTTAGTTAACTTTACCTCTCTTCCTGGAAAAATGATTTTTCTTCAAAGATGAAAATTAACATTTTGATTAACATCTTTTGGAGTTTACAACAAGTGGGGAAAAAAAAAATCAAGAAAAGCAGATACCTTTACACTATAACCTAATGTCAGTCAAAAAAACTTGCATGTAAATTTTGATCATTTCTAGCTGAATGAGTAACTGCTAGCGCTTCTGGTAGCATTTACTGCCATAGAATAATGGGCATTTTACTGTCTAAAAATACAAGTACTGCCAAATCCAGAGTAATACAACCACAAATTCAAGATTAAAAACAAACAGTGAAACTGCAAAATCTATACACAAAGTAAGCAAGCCTTACAGGCTGCGTAACACTGGAAAAGTATTTGATATAAACATGTAAGCACTTGCATTAAAAAGGCTGATAGTTCATTTGAACAACAAAAAACTAAATCATGCCAAAACACCTAAAAAAATCTTCATTCTAAAAAGGATACAATCAGTATTTCTAAGTTTTACAAATAATTTTTATATTCTCTTCCTACTGGGCCTACTGTGAATCATGCAATGGCTTACTGTAAAAGAAAACAAGGATATTTTCAGCAAGCATATCCTTTCCCTCCCACCCTCCAAAAAATTGTACACATACAGAATTAAATTCTGAAGAACAAAAGTGACATCTTCTTGGCCCTTTTGACTGTTAATGCAAATCACTAGGCAGTTTCCATTAATGCACACATACATACTTACTACTGTGTACAGATATCTTTTTAAAGATATCTATAATACATTCCAATGTCTTCCAAGTCTCTTTCCCTTAAAGTTTCAAAAATTTCAAGCAGAGACAAAATAATTCTATTGAGAACCACAAGATCGAAAACAGATTAATTCTCAAAACCTGATTTTAGCATACAGTCAAGTATGCCCTCTTTTTCTTCACTATCTTCTTTTTTATTGTTCAAATCCCCCTTTTACCCTTGAGTCGCAAAATCCTGCAAGATATCCCAAAGACAATATGTGGCAATTCCCCTCAATGACTTGATAATAAGGAAAATGAGAAAACTTCCATTCAATACTCACTGACAATGCTTTTATAATAATATAATTCTTTATATGAAATCTCTTCTTGTCTTTCTGAAAGCTATTAACTCTTTAACCAGTTGTGGAAACACCCAAGTCTATCAGCAACAAATCTCCTTACCATCAAGGGAAGTTATCTTTGTTCAGCTTATACATCTTACAAGGGACTTTGCCTAAAAGATACTCATCAGCTTTATATCACATCCCTCTCCCATTTTAAATCATCAGTGAAAAATTATTTAACAGGATGGAGCCTTGCATCACCATTTTACTTCTTTATAGTGTTCTTACCTGTTCAAAAATGTTTCCTGAAATTCTTCTTTCATGGTTATTGAAATTAAGGAAAATAAATTTCTATTTCTATATCCAATGAACAATTTATCAAAAGGAGTTTCCATAGACTCTACACTAAAGGACCACATTAGAGATTTCTAGTAAACTAGGTCTTGATTTAGGTAGGAGAGACTGCCTAGTCCCAGGGTACTTTCCACTTCTAGTTGCAGTGTATTTATATACATGTTTAGATTTTAAGTAGTGTAGATTTCACCAGGATTTTAATGTGCGATTACTGAAATTTATGCTGCTGTTACTGTTACTCATTTTAAATCAGAAATAGAGTCTCAGATTCTTTTAAAAGTCTTCAAAAAACATACCTTCAATAAATATGTAACCATTTAGTTCACAAATTTCATCAAGGTATTTCAGCAAACTTCAATCACAATAACTCAGGATCATAAGAAGCAGCTTTACGTACAACATGGTACTATCAGAAGTACCTTCCTGTTCAAGGCATGTCTCTACAATATTTCAACATTGACACCTTATCAACCTATATCTCCTCCATCTTGAGGTGGATCCAAACAGGGTAAGTGCCAACAGTGACACATGTGAGTAACTCCATTTATATGGATGGTTTCATGTCATTTAATAGAACTACTTGTGCATGACACAGTATGCAGGACTGGAACTCAAGACAAGCTTTCCCTTTCATATCCAACTTTGTGCATTATTTGTCTTCAACAGTTACAGTCTTCCTGGCTGATGGTTCATTTTACAAGAGATGCTAGCTCATATGAGTTTTCTCAATTCTCATTTACATCAGTTGGATAATAAGTTGTGATATACTGATCTATCCACTTGAAAATATCATCAATAGCAATAAAACAGCCCCCTCTGCTATGTCACCAGCAGAGCTGAGTGCACGTATTACCAATTATTATCTCAGGTCAAAGTCTGTATCTTCTACAGACAGTTTGCTGCATTTCCATAATAACCTAGAATGTTGTAAAGTACAGAAACATGTCCTCATTTTGCATTACTGTTATGGTCAAGGAATGTTTTCAATTTAAGTGCAATTTTTCACATGAATTTTCAGACTGACAACAAGGTGAACAGGCTTCTTGAAAAAAACCTCTAAACAAAAACAACAACAACAAAAACACCTCAGAGTTTTCCTGGTACCTGCAACTGCTATAGAAAAATCAGCTTTCTCTGTACAACTTCTCAAACCGTAAGAAAATGTTAATGACCAGATTAAGTTAAATATGCATGTACAAAACAGTGGTGCAGGTTATGATGATAAAGAAATTACCATGAGATTCTTGATTCAACTACATCACTCAGAATCTGACATCATAAAGGACTCAAAAAACAAAAGCAAATAGACTGATCTTCCTAGAAATGAAAATATTATACTGATCCTGCACATGTTATGATTCCTTTGAAAACACAGCATCCATTTTCAGAGTTATTTAATCTTCTTTAGTAACTGCTAGGGGAAGAGGGGAAAATGAAAGCGTGTAATTGCTACTTGTGGAGTTCAGTTTTCCATTTCTTGCTTTCTCAAAACCTTCAAGAAAGAAGGTAACTTATGGACCATGTACATCACACAGAACACATCTTCCAAGCTCTGTTTCACTAGGCAAACAGCATTGAGACAACATACATATTTAACAGACTTGCATCATTATCCACTGGACATTCTTTAAGTTTACAGCAGTTCATAACATAAGAAGCATTTTTAATAAATCTCTGAACTACTGAAGCTGTTATGACATATAACATTACTAACATCACAGACACTAGCACATATCTTTATTATATTATTTCTGTTTTGTTAGCTGACACACAAAATATAAGATAAAGATCTCATATTAATGTGAATACTCAAATATTTCACTAAATATAACAGTCCTCTCAAGAAAGAAAGGTGAAATGAATTCATGGTTATTTGAGTTATCACCCAGTATAATAAAATCCTTTAGAGAATTAAATTACCTCCTCTGAGCATAAGAAAGATAATCATAGGCTTTCTTACTGACACATTCATTTGTAAATACTGAAAGTAACTTGCATGCTATGATATTGTCATTCCAAAGAGTACCAATAAAAATTGTTCCAAATATTGTACATAAAACAGCTCCGGTAACCTGAGTATATTTTTAATTGTATTTCCATTAAGGTGGCTTTTTAAACTCCAAAACAAAATAAAAACATGACCAGGGAAGTCACAGGTAAAGAAGAACACTATTTAAACATATCCGGTCAAACTAAAGATAGGTAAGCATCCCCAAATCTTCTCAAATTGCTTTAAAATCAAATAATAGACAGACTAACTAATCCAGGAACCTTAAAGCTGCAAAACACACACTTGCTTGGCCACCTACAAGTATCCTGAAGCCCAGCAACCTCATTCTCTGTAAAACCAGGACCTAACATTCAGAAGTCACAAATACAGTTTCTGGTTTCTTAGATTTTAAGGTAGGCCTCAGAGAGGACCTTTCATTCCAGTTTGGTAGAACATCTAGAGAGAATTTCTGGAAAGAACAAGAGCCAAGCACAGGGCTACAAAACTAGACAATAAACATAAGACTGAGATTCAGTGAAAACTTTTAGACTTCCTTCACTTCTATAAGCTAGAAGAACCCAAAGACACAACTATTTTAGCAGGTAGCTAGTCAACTTTCCTGATTACAGAAGTCCAGCTATAGGAAGATAAGCACAAAAGATGAGAATGCAAGATTTATCCAGAGCAACCCCAATGAAAAGGGCCTTTTAAGAGGTTCCTACCTCAGATAGGAATCTAGCTTCAGGTATAGCATATTCATAGGAAAGAAGGGATATTTGAGGGCTCTCTGAAAAGAACAGCTTGCAGGGCTTTGGGTTTTTTTCTTAAGCTGAGTCCATGGGGTACACCAGGAATATGAGTTTTCACAGACAGTTTCTATGGAACACATTTAAACTCAACAGTAACAGTTGGCAATGCAAAAACTTCAGCAGACAGGTAAAGATCTAGGTATGCTAAATTTACCTAGCACATACCACAGATTAGTATCATCAGTAAGGACAGATGCAAGTCTTGCTAATGATAGCTTCCTATTTGTGATATGGGGTTAATCTCCACTATTATGCTTCTGACTGGTACCATGAGGTAGAGCAGATGTCTGCTTCCGTAGCCCATACTCCAGCCTTCTATTTGGAAGGCTTCCTTTCCTGTAACAAATGGCTTGCATCAGCTCAGCATTTCTCCAATAACAGTAGCTGTGTGACATAGGCTTACCACCATGCCTTCATCACTGTTGTCATGGCTTACAGACTGCCAACCTCCTATGTGGACAACCTTGTTATTTTCTATATAGAGTTATTCAGCAGAACAGTAGCAGGGCACTGGAGCTATTTGTCCCAACTCTGGAGGGTCACTACCTCACCTGGTCACATTCGCAGACAGCCATCTTTCCATATGAAAGTTTTGTGTCTTAATATGAAAGCCCAGAAACAGAACAGACTTCTACAGACACCAAGGAAACATTCATCCCTGGCAAACAGATTTTCTAACTGGAAATATGTTCTACAAATACAAGCTTAAACCCTTGCTAACCCCTGTTTGCTGCTCTGACCTATTGTTTCATAGTTCAACTGTCCAGTATAGACTAGAAACTTGATATTTTGCCCTCTATTCAGATTTACCTAGATTTGAAAAGGTTCTATCTCATTTTCGGCCCAGCAATACCATTATTCCTCCACTCCTAATACCTACGCTAAAGAATTATCACTCTACTCTTGTTTTATTTCTACTCTTTCTCCAAGCAGCTGCTAAAAAGCAATTAAAAAGAATAGTGGGCAAGACAGACTTCTGATCCAACCTAATATGACAATTTTTATGTACACTTTATCTTTCCTAATAATCCTTCCCTCCAAATTACAAACACTACTACACCATACATGCTTATGCAACCCACAGTACAAAAATATTCACTTGCCTTTTACAACTGCACATCAGAGTACTGATCCATTAACAAGACTTCTCAATCATTTTCTATGCTTGTAAATTCATTACAAGAGCAGGGGTTTATTTTTTCTTCAGAGAATGGCCCCACAAGAATTATACCAAAACAATTATTTTTCGGAGTACTACTAGATCAGTGAATTTCAATGAAGGGAGGTGGGAGAGAGGAGATGTTAATGAAAGTACAATCAATGTTTCTACAGAGTATTTTTATTTTCAGTGTCAGATGGATATCTTACATCTTTAGAAATCAACAGAAACATCATCATGAAGCATCTACATTTGATGCAAAACTACACAGTGTCACAGACCTACAATGGCAAAGAGAAGAAAAGGGAAACCCCCTCTTCCTACAGACACATACGCACAAGCATTGCTACAGCTACAGCACACCACGGACTGCATCTACTGTAAGACCAGTTCTGCTCTCTCTCATATTTCTGCACATATCCCTTCTCCAGATTGTGTCCACATTCCCCACTTACCCATCAACTGTGGATGAAGTAGGTAGTTGCAAAGTGGGTGTCTCTAAGACCCTACACACACAGGTGCCACAAACGAAAGAGTAAGAGGGGTGGTGAACAGATAACATGCCTAGAGATGAAAACTGCACTTCAACGTAACATAAGAAACCAACACCTAGTGAAATTTTATATCAAGTAGCCACCTTCTAAGAGTTTATGTCCCATCTCAAGCCTATTCTAGATCACAGCTGAAGAGCTCTTATACACACAGTGATCAAGGCAAATTTTAAATTCTCACCACATCTACTAAAGTTATACCATAACTTTAAAAAGTATTCTTTGCAGTAGCCACGCATAACAGGGCTTATCCATGCCACTGCCTGCAGAATCAAGGCCACTGACTGTAATTCTAATAGTTGACTTGCAACCTAAAATGAGAGTTCTGAATCTACAGCAAAACAAAAAAATGACTGAAAGTCTTAAAAACGTTCAGTAGCAGCCAAGTTCTCAACAACTCTATGCATGTAATCTGCCTGCAAGATCACACTCTCAATTAAGGCCCCTTTATCATATCTTTCCTTTCTTTCAAAAAGACCTTCCTCCTAACAACAAGGGAAGAATCAGAATTTTCAAATTTTCAAACTAGTTTTTCAACCCAGACATATAGAGGGGGTTTACATTGGAACCTGGCTGCTCCATGAAGTGCTCATAAAATTGGAACAGATACCTAGCTGTTACCTAGGAAACAGTAAAGTCCCATGTAAATTACTATGGTCATTTAACAACTAGAAAATTAGAAACAAAAAGACTAGCTTGGTAGAGAAGTGATTTACTGCAATCTAGAAGATAAATTCAGTCCCTGAATATACAAACTTCATATCCTTGAATCAAATGAAGCTCAATAGAAGCTTTGAAACCTGTGATTTAATTGCAGAAAGAATTTTCAGGTTTTCTAGTGAAATACTATGATCTGCCTTTACCTAAATACAGATCTAAGGATTGGTAACACCTGTATCTTCGAGGATGTGGAAAGCCAACAGATACAGTACATACCAACAAAATACTTATAAGACTGAATCTTAAAATATATCTAAAAATTCCCATGTTCCTGACTGAATAATATTTCCATAGAGCACATCCTTTTCTCTCCCTTTGATTTTAACTCAAGTGTGACAAACATGAGACAAGAAGGTTAGGGGGAACGAGAGGGCTTTAAAACTCTGCTCTCAAACAAACAGAAGCCAAGCAATTTGATATATCTGGAAATAAGGAGCAGGTCATGTGGTATGATACTTATCTATACTAGTATATTTTCCCTTTCCTCCAAGTTTCCACTGTAGTTACAGCTGTTGCAGCTCTAGTGGCATCAGCTGGGAACACAAACCAAGGAAGGCTGAGCAGGCCACTAGCGTTTTAGCCGTCACATCATGCAAAATTGCTCTGAGCAGGATGAGACAATGATGTGCTTGAGTGACAGCAGCTGCTTGGTGCGGGCATTGCCACAAGTGGAGCTGTAATCACAGCCAGGTGCAATGGTGGGAAATTTGGGGGATAAAGGCTAGGCTTGCACCTGTGGCATTCTGTAACTTCCAGCCATGCAATATTTGTTTTTAAAGACCATCTGTCATTTTGACAAGTTACCTACCTGAACGTCACTGAAGCAAGCTACCTTTTGTATTTCTTTAACAAGGCCTTTCTCCCTTTTGTACAACATCCAGTTTCAGTCTGTGCTTCATAAACAGAAATGGATATGGTAACTATGGTGTCCTAACCACTGAATCATAAGAATTCAAAACACTCCCAGTTACAGTGATCAAAGCTAAATCCTTTAGGAAGATTATCCACACCAAAAACAGGAAAATCCTGTGACTAGAGCACTTTTATACTGTATCTTTGATATAAAGTGTGATTTCCCATGTTACTGAGAAGAGTTACCTCCAATTACGTTTAACTACAGTGAAAATATTTTTAATAGAGGCTACTGTGCTGCTTTGTCCATCTACGTAGCCTTGGGCCTGGCAACTAGCTGTGAATGCAACAGACAGAGACCAGCAGTCAAAGGTTACTAAAAGGAAGACTTATTCGAAAAGAGAAAGATATCCTCATTAAACACCCATTTAATCAACAAGAAGTACATGCTTTTCTCCCATTTAAGCACGGAAAAGTACATGCCCAGCCAGCAAGGGCTGACAGACGCCAAACCCGCTTGCTCCCCAGCACCTATCGTGTGAAGCGGCAGAGGGGCAGCGCTTAGAGCTGACGATGATTTCACCGCTTCTCTAAAAATACCGCCCGTGTACGACCCGGCGTGCCCCAAAGCGGGCGCGCAGCGGGCGCGGTGGGCTGAGGCGCGGGGCAGCGAGCGCCGCTGCCCTGGGGCCGGGGCCGCCGCGAGGCGGTGCCCCGCGCGCCCTCACAACTTCGCCCCCGCCCCCACCCCCGGCAGCGCGCGCCCCCGGCGACCGTTAACCGCCGCTAACCACCACTCCCCGCACCTCACCCGCGGGCAGCGGGTACGGAGGCAGCGCCCCCTCCCCCCCCCCCCCCCCCCCCGCCTTCACCCTTTACATTTCCCAAACAGTTTTCAGCACGGGCAGCGCTCTAGGGAACGCCAGCTTCGCCGCGGCAAGAAGCACGAGCCGCGGGACACGTTTATTGTCTTTTAAGATGGGGGGGGGGGATAGCCCAACGACACAGGGCCACCAGCGTGACCCTCCACAGGCGCCGAGAGCCCGCACCCCGACCCCGAGACCTCCGCCCCGGCGCCAGGGAAGTTGAGCGCGCCGCGGCCGGCAGCCCCCGGCGCCCTGCCTCCCTCCCGCCCCCGCCGAGCACGGGCAGCGCCCGCTACCGCGGGACGGACACCTACCCGGAGAGCTTCCCAATCTTCACAAAGCTAAACACATCCATCCATGCAGCCGGCCAGCTCTGCCCGTCACTCACTCACTCACTCCAGCAGCAGCAGCGGTGGCGGCAGCAGCAGCAGCTCCATGTCGGGGAGAAGGATGCGTCCAGCGGCAGCAACAGCCCGTGCAAAGGCAGAAGCCGGCGGCGGAGGCTGCTACCCCCCTCCGGCAGGGAGCTGGGCGTGCAGCATCTCGCAGGAGCGACATTCATCTGCGCGCAGTCCGCCCTCCCTCCCGCTGGCGTTGGTCGCGCTGCCTTCCGTGCCCCCTCCCGGGGTAACTCAAGGCATGAGGAGGGCGGCGTGGCCGCTAGCCCAGGCCCCCGCCGCTCCGCGCACCGGGAGGCTGAGGGGGAGGCGGCCGCGCTCCGCCGCCCGCTGCCTCTTTGCAGTATCCCCGGCGGAGGAAGGCGGAGAAGGGCTGCGGGGGGGGGATAAGCAAGGTAGAAGGAAGGTGGAGGGCGGGAAGGGGGAGTTTCTCCTCTCGCCGGCAATGTCTCCCTCTCCTGTGGGGGAGCGGAGCGCGCAGGCGGCGGCTGCCCGGGCGAGCACCGCCCGCTGGCTCTCGCCCGAGGCGGCGCTGCGGCCGCCGGCAGCGGGCCGGACCAGGCCGAGGGGAGCTGGGCCGAGCTGGGGGCTCCTCCCCGCAAGCCTGCCCTTCCCTTGGGGCAGGCTGGCCCTGGGGAGAGGGGAAGGGCAGCCCTGGTGACGGGGAGAAGGCTCCTCCCCAGCCAGGGAGAAGCACCGTGGTCGTTGTAAGAAGGCCACTGCCCAGATTCCTCGTCCAAAAGCAAAAGTTGGGGGAAGCAGACAGCCCTCTTCCACCCCTGAGGATCTCTCCTCCGCGATCATGCCTCACTGTCCTGCCATACTTTGCCCTGGGGCAGAGGAAAGCCCTGGTGGCCTCCAGCCAAAGCATTAGATGTTCCTCAACAGTGGACCACTGATAGGCAACAGAGTGGCAAATTCACTGCCCTGCTGTCACTAGAGGAGGTTGTCACCATCCTGTGGCCTCTTTACCCATACCATGTAAGAGACTTTGAGGAAAGGAGCCCTTGTGGCTGTGGCAGGAGCACTGCGAGGCCGAGTCATGGCGACATAGTTAAAATCAAGCGTTCATCATCCCATGTTTTGTGGCAAAATGGCATAGCTGACTCATCTTGACATACACAAGGAGACACACCATCTCACACTTTTGCCCTGTATAAAGCTTCAAAATAGGCACTGGAGTTTAACTGCCGTCCGTCAGCTTTCTGTGAGTGAGCAGGACAGGAGGCTGGAGAAATTCAAATTCATCTTCACACATAGATATGCTTCAAAGCTCTACACTATGGTACAATAATTCTCAGCATGGGAATGCATATTCTCCACTTTAGTGTTTTTATTTGTGTCTTTATTTGCTTAACAGATTGATATGTTCTTTACTTCCTGCAATTTCTGTCTCTTTTGGAGGCTTGCACCTAAACTGTCTCACCAATCAAAAATTTCAGAAATCACAGTAGAACCTCATAGTAGACTTTAGCAGCCAGAAAAAAAATGCAATTTTTTAATGTTAAAACTTTTACTGATAAGGGAACAAAAAGAACAGGCAGTATGAACACTCACTGTGCATCAAGTTTCAAACTATTCTTTAAAACAATAACAAAGAATGATTCATCATCTATTTACACTGGGAGAACATTGAATAGCCAACTAAAAACACTTGCAGACCTACCATATATGTTAATGGTTTGTGTGTGTTCTGAAATACTGTATGAAATACTTTATGCTAGTACATCAAAATATATATGTGGTTCTTACATGTAACTATATTTATTTATTGTTATACCATATTTTTTAAAACTGCAGAACCTGTGCCTGTCATTCTCATTCCTCTATTGATTGGCAAAAGTTACAAAGATAACACAGTTTCAGCTGGTTAGAAACTGTGTTATTTATAAAACTGTCATTATTTATTTATAGACTAAGGAGATAGGCCAAGATCCTACAAAGCTAACTGAGGCTGATGAAATGGTATACCATTTATAAAATTAGGCACAATATGCTCTGTATCAGACAAGGTCCCTATCTTGAGTGCTTTACACTCCAAGGCTTACTGCACAAAGGTGCCTCAAAGCATAGTGGTGAGAGCCAGAGAAGTGAAGACACTTTAAGGGTTCTGTATAATTTCTGTGCTTTCAAGGTCTTCTGGTGAAAAGGCAAATATGATCCTATGATGCATCAGCTGAGGTATTTCCAGTAGAGACAGAAAAACAGAAAGTATAAGATCTGATCAGAAATGCTATACTCAGCTCATTCAAGAAGTACCTTTGAGAAAAATGAGAGCAGGTGCAGGAAAATGCTAAAAGAATGTTAAAGGTAATGAAGAGTCTGCCTTAGGAGAAGAGGTTGAAAGAGCTTAGTCAGCAAAACAAAGACTAAGGGGTGAAAAGACTGCTGTTTATACATGTATCAGTGTGATAAACAGAGGGTGCAGTACCCAAAATGACTGGGCTCAACAGAAAGTCATTAAAATTTGAAAATGAAATGAAATTATTTTTATCTCTTTCCTTGGCATTCCAAACAGTTAGATGAAGTATTGCTCTGATTAAAATTACTTTGATATTTTTGTTTTCCTGAGTAGAAATCATTGCAACAGTACAAATTGTCCAGAATGGCTGTGCGGATACTGTTGGGACAGCCGACACCCTGGAGATCCATTAATAGCAGGAGTCTTGTTCCCAGATGTGCAGACATGAACAGAGAACCCAAACAAGTATACTTGTTCCAACTGTGCTAAATACTGGTAGCTTTCTTGGAGCTGTGCTATGTGGGAATCAGGCATGGGGGTGGAGATTGGGGTATCAGTCTCAACATTGCAGTTCACGGTTCTTTGGCCTCTGGTGTCACAGCAACCAGATATAAAACTCTATCTCAGCTGCAGGGAAAGGATAAAACCTGCCAACCCAAAGAAGCAAGGTGGAGGACATTGTTTATGTCATGGGTCAACATCAATTAATACACGTAGTTTGGACTGGTTTTAGAGCTATCGTCTGTAAATGAACATCACATTTTGGTATTATGCCTTCATTTGCAGGATACATCAACTAAACAATGTCATGACTGAACTCTTGCAAATACATTTATATTTTTTAGTCACTGGTGTGGGATTCTTCTCACTAACTACCAAAAATTTGGGTTCCAGCCTCAGTTAGTCATCCCCTGTCTCTGTGGTGGATGGGCACCTATCACTCCAACATATCTCATTCTAAAAAAAGTGACATGAATCGCCTGTTGGAGATGCTTTATTTTCTCTGTCAACTCCAGGAGAGAAGAGGCCTTAGATGCCTACCTTTGACTAGAGGCTTGTCTTCTACATGCCTAAAGTTAGGTCAGATAAAGCCCATTTGCGGGTGACAAAGGTACATGTAAACACTGAATGAGAACAGACAGCCCAAGACAGCAGAACAACGTGTATTTAGTATCTCAGTAACAAACAGTAATTGAACATGAAGTTCCTAATCTCAAACCAGAAAATTGACATCAATTCCTGGCTAAATTTTGTCTTTTCTTTTTTTCCAAGTAGAATTCTAGGTCTCTATTTTTGATGATGCTTTGTTACGGTATACTACAGCCTTTTTGTTACTTTTGCCTGAAGTAATTCAATTCGGACACTTAATACTAATGTTTTGTGCAATCATAGATATCCTACTGTAGACCATGGGCCAGCAAAAGCCTTAATTTCACGTATTATGGCAGTTTTGTGTATAGTTTCATATACAGAGAAAGGAGTCTGCCTCATTTTATAATCTTCTTTGTTCTAAAGGAAGTGACAGACATGTGTAATGCATGTAGGAATGTTTTGGCATTTTAACTTATTAATAACATAAAACCAATTAAATCACTCTAAAAACTATTAATTTTTTCAAACATCTAAATTGCTTGGGTCCTAGGGAAACTGCTGTGAAGATGGAATGTAAATATCTTTCTGAATGAGATAAAAAAACATTTATTTGTGTGTCGCTGTATTTTAGGATTTTTCTTTCTTCATTCTGAGGCACCGAATGCTCAAAGAACAATATGAGTTGGACTCTTCTGGATACCACACTGCACAAAGTTTTTTAGCCCTGCAGCTTGACCAATAATGTTTGTTTTACTACGTTTGGGTTAGTACAATTTGATCCTAGATAATTTAAAGGAAGCCAGATAAAATTCTGCACCAAAGACATAAAATGAAACTTCTGGAAATGACTAAAGTGTGGTTTTTCATTTTAATACTTTTGGAGGTCTCAGAAGTTTTCCTCTCAATTAAAAATCTCTCTCTACAATTTTTTTAAGACTAGTCTTTTTTTTTTTAATCATTTGGAATATTAAAAACATATTTAAAAGTGCTGTAGTGCTGTATTTCACCTTTAGGATGGATTTTAATTCATCAGATTAGAATGACATTTTACTTCCTGAGATAACAACTGAAGGTTCCGTGATTTTTTGGTAGTGCTTGATGATACTGTTCATATCCAAATGGCATAAATGTTTAAAGGAGTGTGATAATAAAAGCCATTGGCTAATGAGATGTTAGTTCAGAGCTGGTATTGAAACCTGAAGTTTCAAGGAAAGATACCATTTTGATATTGTAGTCTGGTGCTTACTGAATGTTATTGGTAGAGATAGTTGTTTCTGACTGTGTCATGCTAGTAAGTTCTGTGGTAGTTTTCTGGTCTGCTTGTATTTCAAACCATTACATTCATTTTTTCAGCTTTGAAAGTTCAAAACATGGATCTTTTTAGAAACCATTTGTTTATCCCAGTGCTTATTATCCATATAGTATACAAGTCCCCTTAAAAATATTATACGTTACAGATTTTCTCTGTCCGCATTTACAGCGTCATCAAGAAATCACTCTGCTTTCCTTGAATCTATACACCCAGCTTCTACACATCATTTTTGACACTTTTATTGAATAGAGTTTTATCAGACATTTTTTTTTTATTGACTCATGCAAACTATTAGGCTCTAAAGGTTTCATTTTTGCTACATAATTTAGTGCTGTACATGTGATATCACATAGAAATTCAAAATTAAATCCTAAATAGTTGAAAATGTAAATAATAGCAGATAAGATTATTTTCTTTCTTGCTATTTAGGAAACAAAGAAATCCAGAGGATGGTTAAGTTGGTGCATTTCAATATTTATGGTTCCTGAACAACAGCCTAAAAGATACTGCATTGCATGGAACAAAATAAGCAAGGATTCCACAATTGGTGCAACCATTTTGCTGAAGCCAGGCATACATAGTCAAAGCTATACAAGCAGGCTGTTTAAAAAAGACAGTGAACAAAAACTACTGGTTGCTGTTATGAACTGAAAAGTCTTACAGCATATTGAACCTGCTGTTGAAAAATTGTTTTCGTATGTTGCAACACACAGACAAGACCAAGTTAAGGAATGGGACCTTAGCCAAAATAAAGACAGTAGTATTTTCTGCTTCAATGAATAAGACAATACTAAAGCATTAGTTCTTTTAAAATAAACTGGTCTTCATAAAAAAGGATTCAGTTTTCTATAATGGATAAGTATGAAATATTCAAAACGTACTATGGAGAGAACAAAGTTATCTTCTACTGACAAAAGACCCCATTCAGGAAAAACTTTAACACATGCTTATCAGCCCTATTCATGGCAACACTTAGTCTAAAATATAACTTGAACTAACTACAAAATTAAGCATGTGCTTAAGCGTCCTTTGAATAAATATGATTTCAGCAAATCAGGCTTAGAAAAGAAAATATGTGAACATGAATCAGAAAAATAAAGAAATGTTAAATGTTAATGTGCATGTAAGTACTCAAATGTATTTACAGTAAAAGGAAAATTGAGGGAAAAGTAAAAACCTCATCTACCCTGTCTGAAGGCAAATCTAAATTCTGCCATCTTTTTATTTTTTTTTTTGATACTTCAACCAAACTAGTGTGCAAACTGAAAATTTTATGGCAGCATTAGGGAAAATGAAAAAAGTAGGCATTTTAAAATGAATAAAATATTACAAAAAAAAACCTACGAGTGAAGCCTTCCTTGATTTATCTATTATATTATTCAGTTGTGACTAAAATGATCAAATTAACAGGAAGTTTTAAAAATCAGAGGCATATTTTATTTTGTATTAAGACATCATCAAAACAGAGGACAGGATAGTTGTATTAGAAATTTATTGGCAGTGGAGAGTCTTTGTTTATGGTCTGGTGTTCAAAATCTTCAGAAATATTTTGTACTGCTTATTATCTGCTAGTACCAGAATATGATTTCAATTATGGCTTGTAAATTTGCCAGCTTGTCAGTCTAACAACACAAAATACTTTTTTCCCTGTCAGAATAGGGCATTACCATGAAACTCAAGAGACATTGCAAGGTTTTGTTCTATGTGGATCTTTCTGGGAAATATCTGCTACCATCTGAGCTGAGGAGAAAAAAAGTGATCTCATAAGAGAGATCGCAAAATAACCTACACTCAGAGGGAAAAAAAATCATGATGAATAGAAACTTCACAGACATAGTGTATGTGGCATAGTGTATGCCAAAACCTAGTTTTCTCAGTCCATATTTAGGCACTTGCAGATAGGTGGCCTACTTGTCAGTAATACTAAACATTCACAAATGAAAAAGAATTTGCTAGCTAGAGCTAAAAACCAAGCAGCTTGTGCATAACTGCCTGAGTATCTGAAGTGCCAAACTTCACCATGGGCATTTGAAATTTGCAGCCTCTATTTCTAAACATAATGCACACCATTTTTTATCTGCTAAAATGCATTCTTTTTGACCTTAATAGCAGGATTATTCTACAGCCGTGAATTATGTGAGGTCTCAGACAGTATGATAGTTACTCTTAGCTTAGGCAAGTTACAGTGTACTGAGATGCTATTCCATAGTGCCAACAGAAAAGTCAGTCTGTGTGAATCAGGGTTTGGTTCTGGAATGACAGGATGTATAAAAGGTGTGTACAGGCAAGTATATTATGTGGCTTGCATTAAGAATGCTGGTTTTTTCTAGGTAGAAGAGAAGACTGCAAGTCTGTCTGCAGAACAAAATACAGTAAGGTAGTTACTTGTTCAGAATACTGAGTAACATGATAAGGAGTCCTCGGGGCTCAATGCATTTCTGATTATTCAAGTGACCACTGGTAAGAATCATTGGAGATTTTCATTTTGTTCAGGCTATGCAGTGCTTCTAGAACAGAAAGTAAGTGCCCTAATGCTGCTGAACAGTAAATACTGGAGAAGAATTATCATAGGAATCAGATACATGGAAAGACCAATGGAAGCTTCAAAGTTTGAAGGGATGATAACATGCCATAAAGATCACAATTTTCTTGGGAAAGCGTGCAGTTTTTAGAAATTCACTGCAGTCATCAAGAAGTATTCTGTAAGTACAGCACAATTCAGAAATTATTCATTTACCCCACCATGTAATACCTAATGCTTTTGGTTAGGAGGTATTAGCAAGTAAGTGTTGTCATACCCACCAGCAAATGGCCTATGAGCAAGGGGAGGAGGGTGAGTAAACTGCAGATGAAGGCACTTGTGTCATATTTGCTGCTATCCAAAATCTGTTTGCCAGATCATTAAGAAAGATTGATAGGAGTGTCCTACACCTGTACTCCCTGCTTTGGCTGCCAACTCCACTCCAGGTGAAATGCAAGGACCTATACCGTCTCTGTGCCCATTACCTCAGAGCTGTCTTACCCTTACCTCTTTGCCATGCTCTTGGTTCCAAAGCTGAAAGCAAGGAGATCAGCTGCAGAGCTTTTTCCAGGGAGACTATTCATATGATTCTTTCCCCCTAAACATTTAAGCCCTCACCATAGCCACTGAAGCCTTGACCATGTACGTTGATTCACACAAGTGGACATACGCACCTTCTGAAGTCAAAAGAGCATCAATGAGGCAATGCACAGCATAAGAGTCATCAGTCTCTGCAGATCAGCTTACAGGGTAGAGACATTTTAGAGCACAATGCAAGATCACTTTCTTTGTGCTCTCTAGTAGAAACAGTCTTTAGAATTCACTGACATTTAATCATCTGCCTCATATCACTCCTTTTCAGAGTAGCTATTTTGGTGCTATGTGGGGGTTGTCACAGAAATGGTTGCTTAATTCTGATCTAAATTTTGTGATACGCACCCAGATCTTATACTGATAAGTATTTTACATCCTAATGTAATAATAAAAAGAATTAAAAGTGATTCTGTTTCATGAAAGAGCAGTGACATACTTGCCAGATATCCCTAGCTCTTTCAAAAAGAAACCTAGCACAATTTCTACAAAGCTGGTGGAAAAACATTCTTACATCAGTACATGAGTTCTCACTGCCTGCCCTATCTCTTCAGCTGTGTCTCAGTTAGTCACAGGTGAATGGATTTTCAGTAGGGTCTAAGAAATCAGGGCTTGTTCCATGTAAACCGCAAGCATTGGTATTTTCAAATCACTGCTGGCCTTATAAAATGGCTGAAGTTCAGAACTATTTTGAAGCTTAGCAGCCAGAAGAATATCAGTGAAACTGCCAAGAAGCTTACTGTTTCATGCAGCAAGGAGCACAGATCTAAATGAGATTTTTCCTTTCTCTTGCAGAGGAGCAGTAAGGAAGGGGGGATGGGGAAAGGAGATGCTCACTTTATTTTCCCTGAAATACACTGTGGCTGCAGATTTGAATCAACTCAATGAGTGCCTTATGAGTGGTTTTAAGATGTTATAAATGTTGTCCTATTAATGGCTTCTTCGCTTTCTCTGCTGAGATAACTACAATTATATGTTTACAATATGCCAGCAGCATTTTTTTTTCCCAGGATGACTCTTTCAAAGTTAGCTTTGTGCATATCTGCATTTTCTTACTTTACTCAAGCAAATACTTGGGTTGTGTGGGTCCATGAGATATTTGCCCATAAAATTAAAAGAGAAAATCCTAAAAAAGTCCAAATACCTTTCAAATAGCTAAAGATCACTTTTGCGTCAGGATTTTAGCTTCCCCTCTACTCAGCACTGGTGAGGCCACAGCTGGAGTGCTGTATCCAGGTCTGGGTTCCACAGTACAAGAAAGACACGGACCTGCTGGAGCAAGCCCGGCAAAGGGCCAGAAAGATGGTTAAAGAACTGGAGGATCTCTTATAGGAGAAGAGGGTGAGAGAGCTGGGAGTGTTCAGCCCAGAGAAGAGAAGGCGCAGGGGGAATCTGATCAATATTTATAAATAACTGATGGGAGGGTGTAAAGAAGATGGGGCTAGACTCTTCTCACTGGTGCCCAGTGACAGGCTGGAAGGCAATGGGCACAGAAAGAAACCCAGGAAATTCCAGCTGAATATAAGAAATCATGTCTTTACCGTGAGAGTGGTTGAACTGTTCCCAGAGGGGTTGTGGAATCTCTGTGCTTGGAGATACTCAAAACTCAACTGGACCCAGTCTTGGGCAACCCACTCTAGCTGCCCTGCTTGAGCAGGGGGGGTTGGACCAGATGATCTCGAGAAGTGTCTTCCAACCCCAACTATTCTGTCATTCTGTGGTTCTGTGATTCTGTGATTTAACTGTTAATAGATCTGACAGGGCAAGTCCTATGTTTCTCAGTTGGATGTCTTACTGCATTCTTTGCTTCTTGTGACAGGGCAAAGCAAATTATAACTATAGTTAGAAAAGCTGGGATCTTAGTGTATAACATGTGATATCTTTATGGCATGGTGAAGTCTCTTGATTTTTTAAGGATCATCTAGTTCAAACTTTTTGAGTGTGCAGTCTCATTTTGTTTTTCTGCTTTTGTGTAATGTTTGAAGACCTGAATAATGGGTACATTTTGCAAAAATAATATTGTGTAATTTGAACATACATTTCTTAATTACTCACAATTCTACAGTACATTTTAAAATTTTATCATTTTATAGTATTTTCTTTTTCAAATGATCATTTTTTCTAATATTCACAGACTACCTCAAATCCTTTTGCAGGCTACAGAGGAGTTCATACTAACTCACAGTTTCAGAATATGGGTCATCTTTTCCCATTCAAGACACTGAATGAAAATAATCTGCTGCTGTGCCAATGAATTAAAAATATTAATCAGGGAGTGTAGCAAGCATACAAGAGAAAGCAGATTTCCAAATGATTATAACACTCAACAACTCCTTTTTGCATATGTAGCATGCTGCTGCACTGCTGTATGTAAAGTGCTTTTGACAGTTTGGGCAACCAGTTTTCGTGTTTGTCTGGAAAATCTCTTTCAAAATATGGGGCAAAGACTCAACTCACACTGAGCCAGGAATTAGCCATACATTTATGACAGGATCCCAGTTTGGCCATACCACTGAGGTGAAAGTGCCAAGGCCTCCTACTGGAATGTGTTCCCAAAAGAGGGCTGTATGACCTTTAAGCTCATTAAAAAAAAAAAAAAAAAAAAAAAAAAAAAAGTTTTATCTGAATAGCAACTACAAATGTAACGTGTTAAAATGAGACAAAAGAAGACATAAGCACAAATAAAAAAGTTTCTACACAGTTCTTCCAAATCCAGTGTGTTTTGAAAGCTAGTCCATGATAGCAAATAACTTAGTAACTTACTGAATGGCGGCAAACTCTGTGCTGTCTTTTCTAGTCCCTCAGAAATTCTCGCCTTCACCTCCAGAGCCTGCCAGGCTGCTCTCTGATCCTCACTGCAGTCTTTCAATCCATGCATGAGCTGCAGACCCCCTGCTATAATTCTCCTGCTTACTCCATCCTGCAGTCTCTTAAGCCTTCTCTTTTCAAGGACTCTTAGTAGCCCTAAGAGAAGGAGCAACATCCCTTTCCCCCAGGAGGTCCCTCTTTTTAAAAAGAAAACAGCACACGCTTGGAAGAAACAAAGCAATCAATGCCCAACGCAAGCCGATTCTGAAACTTCAAGTTAAGTCTGCCCCAGACTTTGAATACCAAATGTCATAGTTTAAGACTGCTTAAAGAAATATGTATTTGCGAGAGACCTATGACATCTGGTTTAATACTGCCTCAGGACAAAACTATTTTAGTATAGTTTGAAAATGTGTCAAAAGGTCGGGTTTTTTAAAACATACAAAATTAAAAATATATCTGTATTTGTATCAGATCATCCACATGACAAATTATTCTGGTTATTTGTCAGGCAAACTCAGTAGTGCTGGCCATCCTTCAGGGCCCATTTCTCTTATGTCTCTGCTGGGTGAATGGCCAAATTGTCAAAAAGCCATTGCAGTATGAAGATGAATTAGAACCACACAGTAAGGGTCATGACCGCTACCCATATCAGCTTCCTGCTAAAGCTGTTTGCCATCTATTTGTGAAGAATGAATTCAGATTCACTCCACCTACCTGAAAGCCACCTTACAACTGTAATTCTCTCAGGGTCCCTGCACAGTCAGTGGAGAGAAGCCTTTCCTGAAGACAACACTGCCCACCTATGTAAGGTCTGACCTGTATTTTAGGGGGGGGGGGTGTGTCTCTATCTCCCCAACAGACGTTATGCTCCTAACTTACTTGTGTCAGGTAGTGTCTAGACTCAGGTAAGTGTGGGCCATCCAACAGTTTGACAAAGTCAGTAGAATAGTAAAGAGAGAAGAACAAATGACTAGTCATCTTCTTGTAAGCTGTGTTACAAGAAGTACCCATTACACCAAATCCAGGACCTTCCATGACTGAAAACACACTCTACTGTTGTTGCTCAGTATTGTGCAGTTTTGCCCTCATTCCTCAATACAGTTTGAGATAGAGTATCCTGCCAAAGGTAATTCTGAATCTCCTGGCACTTGCTTGACATGGCACTCTTATCTAGCTTCCTGCTTGCTGTTATGCTTTTGCAAGTATTCTGTCCCTTTGGGTCCAGTTTTCTCTGGATTGATACATTTTTCTTCACACTTTCATTCTTTCTGTTCAGCATTAATATAATTGAAACTGTCTTTGCAAAGGAGATAAATTGTACAATAGCAATAAGACTGCAGTCATTTGAAGTATAGATATATCTGGGCAAACTGGAGTGATTTGCCACACAGTTCAAATCAAAGCATCTTGCCTTATTCAAATGTAGATAAAGTTTTAAATGGAAAGCTAAATACAAATGATAGATGAAAGAGATCCTAAAGAGCTCTGGAAAGTTTATTACTTATGCTGTTACTTACAGAGCATGAAAAGACTATGTGGTCAAAAGACCGCAAAGATTGTTAAGGTCTCTGACCTGAAGAGTTAACAGTCCAATGGTCTGGTTCAGACAGAATATCCCATGAAATCAAATAGGAAATGCGTATGAACAGAAACCTATAACAAAGCAAATCTAGGCACAAACTCAGATTCTGCGTGTCTATACACTGCAGCACGCACATGTTGCCAGCTCAAACATTCAGAAATCATGAATCAGAGCCCAAAATATGATGAGACTGTCTTTAAAAAATATTTAAAAAACTAGTGCATTCTAATTTGTTTCCCTTCTGGTCTCTAAGATGTTAGAGAGCTCTCAGTTAGTGTTTTCAAGTTTTCATCTGCAAACCTGAGGGCTGGAAACTTACATTTAGTGGCATCAGAGTTTTCAGGCAATCAGATTTATCAAGAAATTAGGTTTGTGAGAAAATAAAACGATACTGGAAGATATTGGAAGATTTAAAAGATATTGGAAGATTTAAAATAAACAAGTGCATTGGCAACCTTGGATGCAGTAATATGGGGAACTTTACATTTATACAAATATAAAATTTTCTCAGAACACTTTTAGAATAAGGAAGATGATTCTTATTCCCTTTCTGTAGATAGGAGACAGAGTGGGTTAATCTGGTGTCTACCAGCCACAATTCTAAATGCATATGTACAAAATGGAAAGAAACCAATAACATATTCCTTAAATATCCACTCTGAACTCAACTAAATCCACCTTACTCATCTCATACAAATTTCCGTGGACTCATTATCTAAAAATCAAAAATTCAAAAACTGTTTAATCTGAAATCTTCCCTTCATAAATCAGACCCAATAAAGGGGCTTGAAAATGGAGGAATATGTCATTGTGAATGTTAGCTATATTTACTCCTGTTTCAGCCCCTTTTACATTTTCAGTGGAATGTATGGAGGCTTTTTCATAACTGAAGATAAAATTCTGCTTCAGTCTGTGCTAGAAAGTATGGCCTTGAAGTCATCAGACAATTTTCACTATTCCTTTGATATTTAAATGTAGGGTCTAACAGCTTTCCAGATAAAGCACGAATAAGAGAAGAGTAGATGCTACAGCTGACAGAACCAGATGTGATTCTTCTAAAAAGCACTTTGTCAATCTTCTACAAGTACCACTGTGTCCTAAGCTTTGAAAATCTGTCATTGCAGCAGCCTATGTTGTATGTACCACAGTAAACCAGCTTCTTGGACAATTATCCTTTCCTTTCTTCATGTTATTACTGTGTGTTGGTTAAAGTCCTGTCCATTGAGTAGTTCTATGCAAACTAATGTTTTGCCATTTGTCTCTACAAATGAGACAGCTCCTCCATAGAAGCAGTGGTAGAAGCTTAGCAGGGACTAATCTCAAGCAGCTGCTAGAAATTTCATTACTACCTTCCCTTGATTTGATCTGAATAAAACTAGCAAAGATGCTACTAATAGCACTGCTAATACCTCTGCTTTAAAAACAGAGGAACTGGGGATTCCTGGGCAATCAGCAGCTGATGTGCTGGATTAGACTTCAGATCTAGTACCCTGTCTCTGGCAGTTCCAGTGTTATACTTCAAAGAACTCCATAATAGCAAATGGGAGATAGTCTGCCCCTGCATACACAAACACATATGTGCATGCACACACACACACAGGTCTCATCCCTCTTCTTGACCAAAGAAGAACTTAAACCCTGAAACACAAGGCTTAATACCCATTGCAACCTATGTGTTGTCATTAACTGTAATTCTGTATAAATTTGATTCTCATCCATTTGAAAAATCATGCATGAATTCATTCATGAAATGGATTTTTATGTCAAAAATAACACTTTAAATTTAATCTAGGGACAGACTTTTTACATAAGAGTGCACAGTGTCTTAATTAAAGTCATACACTTCCCATGTCCATCTACAGAAATAAGTGGGCAGCCATACTCTTCCTGAACTGAAGCTTCTGGATAGTAAACAGGAGTAGTAACTTTGAGAGATTTATATTGGTCTAATACAATACAGAGGTAACAAAGCCATGAGTGAATTTAATGTTACATTCATTCCACATTCATTCCACATATTCAGGTTCATCTCACTTTGCACTTTCCTCATGAGACATCAGCTACAAACCTCTGCTATCCACAGCTGCTGATAGATCTTTTGCAATTTTTGTTTGACCACTTGATAATGAAATTCATAAGGCTGTCAGATCAGATACAAATTCTATTATCAGCAGCCTGCCAATATCTCTTCTCTATCCTTTGCAACAGAAATTCTCACTCAGATCCCAGTTTTGGCCTGCTCAGTGGGAAAGCTGAAAGATCTTCATTCTATTTAGATGAGAAATCACTGCGTTAAGGGTCATTAGCCCAGTGGTGCAAATACAGCTCAAAACATTCATGACCTCTTAGAGGAAAAGGAGCAATGACCAAGCTGAGCTTCTTAGCATCCTACACAAAAGAATCATTGGGACAGAAGAACAACCGATGATATTATTCTTCTGGATCCACTCCCACAGGGGGAAAATGAAATGACTGGTAATTACTAACAAGCATTGAAGGCAGAAGTAAGTTATGAAGATCATTCACAACACAGATAAAAATAGACAATATAGACTGAAGGCACAAAGCAGTAACTGTCTTATTATGCAACATTTTAGAGAAATATAAAGAACAATGTAGAGAAATACCTATACATTTTTAGAGAATTTAAAAAATTACTAATACTTTTATGCCTCTCTCTGTCACACAGCTGCTTCATTACAAAGCACAGACCTTGGAATGACAGAGAAAGTAGTGTTGATACAAGTTTAAAACCTACAAAAATATCAACAATGGCTTGTCTATAAATCAGAGTAATGCAAATTTATAGTGTCATATCTCACAATTGGCCAGAACTAGAAACAAACATTTCACAGAATTCTACATCCTGCTTGAGATGCAGCATTGTTTTCTAGTTCTAAGTTATTTGTATCAGGTCATAAGCAATCGCTGTACAGAGCTTGGAATCTGTCAGTAATAGCTCTTAGTCCTCTGAAGTGGACAGAAATTCAACAATTTAAGGAAGCAATAAGAAACAGATTTTTTATACTTGTTTTATTAATTATGGTAGATGTCTCAGAGGTGCTGAGGATGTTGGAATATAAGGATTATTTCAACACAGTGGGAAGAGTTAAGGTCCAAAGTTAAAAAAAAAAGAAGAAGAAAGTATGCCATGATTCTGTAATTCATTTTAGGACTGCAGCAATTCAGTGTATAGATTTTATGAGTTTGTATACAGTCTAAGTTAATTGGAGGTCTGATGTATACAGGGTTCACCAACAGGAACATCTGCTGCCATGCTTGGTCCAAGGCAGACATCCTTGGCACCTACATTTATACCTTCCAATTTACAATTTAACTTTAAGATATACCTTTCCCGCACAATAGGAATAGTAAAAGCATTCAGGAAAACTACCGATTGCTCTGCAACTTGCAAGAATAAAATGAGGCTTTTGAGTTGAGAGATCCAAGTCAATCTGCCTCCTGAAAAATGCAGTCTGGATTTCAAATATCACAGGTAAGCTTGTGGAGCTTATTTGTTCCAGAAGCAATGAAACTGGTAATTGCATGCCAATTTAAGGATAAAGCTATTATTAAAGCTACATGCTGGTACAACAGAAACAAAGAAATATAGGGTTTTTTATTAGTTGGTTGAGAGTTTCCCCATTCGCTCTTATGTCATAATTATTATTTTCATGACAGCATAATTTACATGAAAGATGTTTTGTTTTGGCACTGTAATAAGATCCCCATAGACTGTCATATTTTTTTCTGTGGTTGATATTTTTCACATCTTCCTACTGTAAATAAAAAATACATTTACCGAACAGTGCACAGTTTCAGTAGCTGGCTGTGATAGTCACATGTCTTACTAAATACACCAAAATTTCAAAGGTCCTATTAAAGACTAGATTTCAGAAAAGTTTATTTTTTAAAAAAAAGTATGTGACAGTTTGTTAGAAAAAATGATTGGAGCCATGGACATTATTTTATTTTTCTCTCTGTAACTATAGGAACATGATTAGACAGATGTTTCACTGCAGATTTGTTTTAGACCAATGTGATTAAAAAATACTCAAAATACAGTACTCTTTAGAATGTAGTTCAGAATTACAATTTGGAGAAAATTTTAACTATATTACAGTAGACCAAAGAACTTTTTCTAAATTAATTAAAATAACATTAACAGTGAAATTCTAAATTTACCAAAGAAAGACAGACATAAAAGGAGAGTAATACTGTAAGAAAATAATTTGTGAATGTTTTCTCTCCATTATCCCTTTCATACTAACTGTCAAAGAATTTAGATAAATGCCACAGAAGCACTGTAGTAAGTATGTTTTAATAGGAATAAGAGCATACTCGCTACACAATACTGTTTTATTTTATTGCAAGATTACGTTTTCAAGCTAGGGTTTGGATTAACTATGGTGTAGACAGAGTAAAATAGCTACTCTAGCAATTGCAATTTGTTCCTTCATTGGTTTATGCTTTGGTCAATTCTGGCTTCATTTTTTATCAGATATTTATCTGTATAGACTTAATCTAATAGTCATGTGAGATAAGTCTCGGTTAATGAAAGGTGTGATGCTTTATGTGAATTTGCTGATGAAAAATCTGATAAGACCATTCAGTGTGTTAGATGTATACTACATAAATCAGTTTATTAGCTTCAGGAACTGTGCATATCTAGGTCTGTGAGATACATCTGCCTACTAGCTCTGGCCACAATAGCTCAGAAAATAAGGAATACTGCAGTTACAATTATGATGATTTAGCATGGTGAATGTCCCTGCCAAAACACCAATTTTGAAATCTGGAAAATCTTGAATATGTTTTGCAGGATACATGCGTGTGTGGCCCCCTAACATTTTCAGATTCTACCACCTTAAAAAAACATACTATGAGGTTAGAGAACAAAGCTAACTTATTCATTTGACAAACTTAAATATACACAAGACTGGTCCTTACTGATTACTTTCCAACAGTTGGTGAAGTTCCACCTTCCCAAAGTTCAAAGTTTCAGCTTTCCAAAACCTTAGCAACGTTCTTTTTGCGAATTTTTGGCCTCTTGTTAATGTTATTTTTATGACATATTTTGAATCATTTGCTTGACTTATTTAATATTATAATTTCTGTTTCTTTTCCACCAACTTCAAAAACACACTGAGGCATACCTGTATGTCTTGGTGGTGCACTGATTGCTGCTCTGTACTACAATATCATCTAACCATAATACCACCTCCATGCCTCATTGTGCATATATATATATATATAAAACAGAAGCAATTATCTCTCCAATAAGAAATAAACATATAAAAATCCTCTCTCTAAAGCTTCATAGTCCAAGAAAGTCTTCATTACCATCTTTTCATACAGAAGCCCATAAATTCTCCTTGTGGGTCAGGAAAATGGTAAAGTACATGTATTTTATATTGAATATATTTGCTATTTACCACTGTATCTACTCAGAAACATGCAAAATGGAGATACTTTTTAATATTTTGAGTGCTAGATTCTCTCCATAGTTCAGTTAACTGGCTCCAGGCATCAGTTCAGCAGTAGATAAGTTCAGTATTAAAAAAAATTTGAAAAAAGAGCACTTTCAGAATGGAGACTTATTAACGAAAAATTTTAAAACTTTTATTTAGATGCTATGTACCATTCATTTTTCTATCACCTTTCTCCCCACCTCCTGTCCCCCCTCCCCACACTTTTAATTTGTGTTTATGCACAACCAACTTATTCATCACCAGGCTCATGGACTCCTTCCAGTCAAATTTCAGGCTAGGACTTGGAACAGACACACTGTTGGCTCCAGTGATGGGTGACCTCCTCTTGTCCATTTAAAGATTCCTGTATCTTTCTATAGCACTCAATATATTCACCACATTGAATTGTTATTTTACCTTGAGGAAGTTAATGGTTAACCATCAAACTGGAAAACATCCTCTGTGCAGAATGCAGTCATAGTGCTGCTGGTGTGCTTTGTCTTATTTGCCAGAGATAGGAAGATCCTCCAGTTTCTACATCAATTACTCATTCTTTTCAATATCCATATAAAGACACAGGGGAAAATTATGAGACATCATCCGAAATACCAACAACATGGATTGCTTTCTGTCACAGTGGACGGTAAGTCTCTTACTCTTGAAAAGTGAATCTTTCTCAGCTGTGTCCAAACTTCGAATGAAACCTACTCAACACCATGGGTAATGCCAAGTGAAATGCATAGGCTGAATTCTTTCTATACTCTCTTTAGCTAAAATTCCTTCCTTGTCCCCTATCAGGCTTCCCAAAAGAAATTGTGAGACTGTTCATATGTGACTAGTTTAACTGTCATTGAAGTCTGTTTTAGCTCAACTCTGAGCGGTGGGTGTCTTCTCTCAAAACATATCCTTATTCAGTTTTGGGGCTTTCTCCCTCTAGGGAGAGACAGAGATTGCACTGCCCTTTCCCATTCCAGAGAGTTCTTTTTGCACATAGCATAAAAGCCTCAGTGCCTCATGAAATCAGAAAGGCCTTGAACAGCAATTGACTGAAACTAACCCAAAATTTAAAAAAAAGAAAATCACAGAATCACAGAATAGTTGAGGTTGGAAGGGACCTCTGGAGATCATGTCATCCAAAACTCCTGTTCAAAGCAGGGTCAGCTAAAGCAGGTTGCTCAGGGCCACGTCCAGTCAGGTTTTTTGAGTGTCTTCAAGGATGGAGACTCCACAACCTCTTTTTGGCAACCTGTTCCAGTATTTGACCACCCTGACAGTAAAAATGTTTTTTCTCATGTTTAAACAGAGTTTTGAATTTGTGCCCAAGGCGAAGAAGGCATTGAGGTATTGAGTACCCTGGGCTTCCCCATGTCCTTTGTCACCAGATCCCTGGTCCCATTCAGCAGTAGGTCCATATTTTCCCTGTTTTCCTTGTGCTGCTGATGTACTTGTAGAAGCTTTTATTGTAGCTCTTCATGTCCTTCACCAGATTAAAATCCACGTGGGCTTTGGCTTTCCTAACCCCATCCCTGCATGCTTGGACAATGTCTCTACATTTCTTCTGGCTCACTTGACCCTATTTCCACCTCTTGTTCTCTTCCTTTTCATATCTGAATTTTGCTAAGAGCTCCTTGTTCATCCGTGCAGGCCTCCTGCTGCCCTTGGTTGCTTTCCTGCTCATCATCGTGGACCATTCTTGAGCTTGGAGGAGGTGGTCCTTGAAAATCAACCAGGTATCTTGGACTCCTCTTTCCCCTAGGACTGTCTCCCATGGGATTCTTCCAAGCAGGTCCTTGAAGAGGCCAAAATCTGTTCTTCCGAAGTCTACTGTTGGAATCCTGCTTTTTCTTGTTCCCTCTTCTCAGGATCCTGAACTCTACCATCCCATAGTCACTGCAGCCAAGGCTCCCTTGCTCTTCACATCCCCATCTGGTTTTTCTTTCTTTGTAACTACCAGATCCAGCAGAGCATCTCCCCTCATCAGCTCCCTGATCACTTATGTTAGGAAGTTGTCATCAATGCATTCCAGAAACCTCCTGGTGTTCTTGTGCCCTGCTGTGTTGTCCCTCCAGCAATATCGAGGTAGTTCAAGTTCCCCATGAGGCACAATGGCCTACAAACACGGGGCTTCTTCCAGTTATCTGGAGAAGGTTTCATCTACTTCTCCTTCTTTTTCAGGGGGTCTGTAGCAGACACCCACCACAACATCATCCATGTTGGTCTGCCCACTAATCCTGACCCACAAGCGCTCAGCTGGTCTCTGACCCATTCCCAGACAGCGCTCCATGCATTCCTGCTGCTCTCTCACACACAAGGTGACTCCCCACCCTCACCAGCCTCACTGGTCCTTCATAAAGAACCTGTATCCATCCATTGTGACACTCCGGTTGTGTGAGCTCTCTCTGTGATCCCAATGAGACTGTAGCCCTGCAAGTGCATGCAGACCTCTAATTCCTCCTGTTTTTCCCCATGCTGTGTGTGTTAGTGTACAGGTACTTCAGAGAGGCACCAAGTTGTGCTGATTTCCCAGAAAAGGTATGATAGCTTCCCCCATAATGGTGTGGGGGACATAACAATGATGGGGGGAGAGGAATATTAGGAAGAACATACCATATCACAGTTCTTCTCACTGTCAAGGGACTCCACTTTCCATACTAAGTAAATAGTGTGACCTGGGACTTTTTCTGTACTCCTCACAAATTCTGCACCCAAGCTGATAAAAATGCTGTTTTATCTTTGAGTAGCAGAAAGCCTAAATTCCTACTCCTGGTAACAAACATGGTTACATTAGTCTGAGACTTCATGGTCTTTAGGTTGGTTTTTCATAAATCACTTTCCCTGTGGATAAAGCATTGACTTGAAAAAAGAGGTCACCGCTAGTTGACTAGTTGCAGAAGAAATTTTTGGAAGGCAACTGGAGGCAGATCTTGTCCTGTTGACTCCCAACTGATTCCCCTTGTAATACTAGATTCGAAAATAGTTTTTCTAATTTTTATACTCTGTATAAAGATCACTGCCATAGCATATTTCATTAAGGGAGCAAGACTTCCCTGAGTAGCTACATGCCGTACTACAAGAATGATGCAATTGTCAAAGGCAAGGGTTGAACTCATAAAAACATGAAAACCACCCTCTACCTCTACCATGTGAAAAAGACAGATTTCACTGCTTTCTAACCTCAAAATAAGAATATGCCTTTAGTTAAACAGCCCAAACATTACACCTGCTAATATTATCTAGGAGAAGAATTTCCCTCCCCTTAGCCATCCAATCTTGCATACACATGTTAAGAGGCAACAGAGATGGAGATAAGAAAATGTTCCATCAATGTTATACGGAGGTATGGGAAATACACTGCATGAGTGGGATCCTGCTGTCAAAGTAATTCAACTTCGGGTGGCATTTAGGTTAACAGTACCTGCTCTAGGTTTAGATTGAGAAGCAAAGAGAGGAAGGCCTCAAGCAACCCCTAAGCAGTAAATGCATATGGCAAATAAAAATCACTCCAATCACTCCCCACACTTTTTTTCTTCTACACAAGTTTATGTTATTCTACAAAACTATGAACAGTCTCATGTTTAGAACAGGTTTATGAAAGTCATTCAAAGTTTTAATTCAAGGTTCTGTTGTTACTTGTATGTTCAACATAGCTATATTAATGCTTCAACAGAATGCTATTTGTAGGTGAACTGACATTTATCACTAATTTTGCTATCTGAGTGAAACATTACTTGTAAATGCTGGTAGTTCCAGCCTTTGGGAGAGATAACATTTTAAAATTTATTCTAGAAAGGACTAAGTTTATATATAAAAGTAAATTTAAAAGTGAGATAAAACAACACTTCTATTTCTTTTTCTCCCCCTCCTCAGCAAAATGTGAAGCTTGAGCAATCCACAGCAACATCATATAACCATAACAATTATATATATAATAAACATACATACAACATATGTATATTAAAATGGTATTGTTGAGTGATATATAATCAAAGCTACTACTAAATCATGGTTGCAATGTGTGAGCAGTTATCCTCCCAAAAAGACAGAGAAATGAAAACAAAGTTTAGTAACCACTGGGAACTCATTCCTGTGTGATTGCTTTCATTTTCTTTTAAAAATATAATAAATGCCTTAGCACTCTTCATTTCACTTGAAGGAGAGTTCAGATGATATCGCAACTGCTTATTTTTAAGATTGGACATTCTTAACAGTATTCAAACATGCTGGATAAATCTAATCTTTTGCAACATGAGCTTGCCAAATGTTAGATGTTAGGTTTAAGCCAGTTCACCAAAGTTCTGTATTTACTCAATGAAAGAAGTAGGAGCAATCACCTGCTGAGGGTGCCTGCCTTGGGCACCCGTGTTAGAAGGGGATAAATTAACCTATGGAAGTTCCTCTCCTTGGTGACTATAAAAAGAATGTAAAAGATTGGTTTAGACTAGAGACTTAAGTTTTAGAGAGGGGAAGAGTTAGGACAGATTAATTTGCTCTGTAAATGACAACCCTGTTAGAATATGATGATACTGCAGCATTCTTCCTGTTGTACTACAGAGTAGTTTGACGGGAAGAAAACAGAAATGCCTGGGACAGTGGAAGCACGAGTAGATCAATGTACTGTGCAGTGAGTAATAATACAGGGAAAGGGCACAGAGAAAAACCTCTCAGGTTGTTGAAGGTGTCAATTAGCTAGTCAATGGGGGAGAAAGAAGGGAAGGGAAAGTAGGCTTTCCTGGGAAAATGTAGTAATAATAGTTCATTGGAAAAAGGTAGACATACCTTTGAGTAATGGTTGTCTGGAGAACCAGCATGTGAACTCTAAATAAGAGTGTTTTAATGAGACTGGCAACTATTTGTGGGAAGTCTCATGATTTCTTTTTTCTGAATGGGTTTGCTCAAACTGGGAAAAGACAAACAAAACCCCAAACACTTAATAAACCTACCCAAGGACTGTTCCTTAAACAGTAATTATATTTAAACAAATGACTAGCTATTTTAGCTTCCACAGAAATGGTTAAACATGCAGTAAAAAAAGGGAATTATGCTGTTACTGCAGTAGGTTTAGGATTAATCTGTTTTATTTCTGGAAACAATGTGGCCCCTCTTCTTCTTGTGACTCTGTTAGAAAGAGAAGTGAGTTATTACATAACGGGGCTACAGGGAGTATCTGCAATCCCCGGGGGAGGCTTGGCGAGTCCTGGCGTCGAGCTTGGCTGCGTATACATAAAGGGAAGGCAAGCCTCAAAGGGGAGCATTATGTAGCTAATCTCATGCTGGCTTTAAAACTAACATCTCTGACAGAAAGGGTCAAAACAAAGGAGAGATGCAGAGAAATGGGTAAGGAGCATGAAATGAATGAGGTATAGCTGTTCAATGAGTAATTTGTACTGACACATGCGATTGTTTGGGGTGGACAGTATCTGTCTTTCTTTCGGCATGCTGTACAGTAGGTTTATATTTTCGGCAAGGAGCACAGTATAACTCCTGTTATGAATAATGGGAAATGTCTCTCACATTCTTTGTTCATCTCTCTGGTAGCTCATAGCTTTGCATCACTGTAAATTCTTTAAGTGCCGTTTTTACCATTGTTATTCTCTGTATTTCATCTCTAGTGGGAAAATTGGGTGTTTCTTCTTTGCATCATGTTATCTTCAATGACAGATGAATCTCAAAAAGCTGAAATTTCATTTCAGTTTGGATAATCATCCAAATGTTTAGATGATTCTCTGAATCATATGTGGACTACATGAACTGGCAGTCTCTGAACCTAAGCTGAAAATGTGACAAGTACCATGTTTTTCATGAATTTTCAGATAGTTTTTCTTTCAGTTAAAGTTGGAAATACAGTAAAAGCAACAACTTTGTAGCATTCTGGCACTTCCAGGAGAGAAAAAGAAACACCTTGAAGTGTGGCCTGTTCTGTAGATCACAGTTTAACTTAAAACTTGGTCTAGTTTGAATAGGTATGAAGTGCGTCTTATTGTATTCAGGATTATGAAATTAGCAGGTGTGTAATGTATTTTTCTAACTGATTAGCAATAATAACAATGACAAATTTTATAACATAATAAAGAGTATATGTTGCATAATAGTAGCTTGATAGGTGAAATTCATCTGGCCTAATTGCAGATTTTGAAAAGTTAAATATCTAAATTACAACCCCTTTTCAGCTAATAGAATAGTCTTCAGAAAACTATTCATTTGACCAGTCTTAGATGCCTTTCTCAGGATGAGATGAATGGCTTTCTGGAGATCTCTGTTTCTCTCTGTTGAAATGAGCTGACAGTAACAATGTTTTCAAAACACTGAAGCTGTGAAATAGAATTTCAAAAAACTTTTAATCAGACAATATGGAAGAGAAGTAGAGCAATTCCTGGTGTTTGCAGGGATGAAGGGCAGGAACTCTGGGAAGCAATGCTCTACTTTGCTTAGTTTTAGTATTGTCTGTTTCTTTTATGAGTTTGTTATTGGTAACACTGAAGAGAAGAGAATGCAGGTAGCAATTTGTTCCAAATTGGCCTCAACATAACTTAGAAAAAATGATTTGTATTCCAACCCAAACCTTCACTCTTTTTTTTTCCTTTCATCATGTTACTCCTCGACCTTCTAGCAATTGTCCATGAATTCAGTGGTGATGTCTAGATGATGAAGTGCAGATCAAAGTGATAAATTCTTTTTTTTCTACTTCTGACCATTTCAGAATTACCTTGCTCACTGCTTGGCCTCCATCATATTTTTCTGTAACATTTTAAACAGTCGTATAGCTTCAAAGAGCTGCTATTTTAAAGATTTTTTTCAAAAGTGCAAGCAGTCCTCAATGATTTCTTCTCTCTGCCCTAACATATACTGACCTGGAGCTCAGAATGGGCAACATATATTCCTAAACCAGTGACAGCTTTATTGTGTTATCTCACAATCAAACAGGGCCAGAAAATTGGAGCTATATTGCACTGGGAACTGCTGAGCCCCAACTTTTCAATTGGGTACATAGTATGGGTTGTAATGCTGAGAAGTTCTACCATACCAGATCTTATTGTTACTAAGTGGCTACTTCAGGTAATTTTTGGAGACTTCAGAATGTTTACCATTCATAATTTTTACCTTCCATGCCATAACTGTACAGCTGGACAAATACTATTCAGTTATCTAATTTGGCAGATAGGAGATAGAAAATGAATACTGAGTAGTTATTTACCTCAATACAAACTGTGCATACCATGCTACCATTGGAATTGTAATGTTTTAAGTCCAGTCTGCAGGGGGTAGGAACTTCAGCATGCTCAATAGATAATTAAGTTCATGAGTTCTAAAAAAATCTCTGAAACAAACTAGAAATCACAACTGTAAGAGTACTCAGTTCTGAAGAAGCAAGTGAGTGGAAGAGCAAATAAGTTTTATATGCAAAAGCTGATGATAATCCACAAAACTCGTATGTGGCTCTACCTCTCAACTATTGAGGTTATCTGTATTTCATGTTAAACTCTAAGCACATCTTCTCATTGCTGGGATTCACTAGCAAGTCTGAGAGTTGAATAGCTGGGCTACTCAACTGGGCACGCAAGTTCACATAGCGGAGGATCAAAGCTCTGCGTGAAGCAGAGCTGCCATCCACCAGCCCTGTCCGTGAAACCAGGCTGCCACACTCACTGGGGGCAACAGGAGGAGCATCAGCCATCAGAACAAGTAGTAAAGCTGACTGGCATCTGTCCAGGACCATGGAGTTATTTCACTATGCTTTCCAAGGGCTTGAAGGGATTTTGAGTAACCACATGTAGCCAGCACTTCTCTTTTATATTGTGTCCATAAACCAACCTTATATTCCTAGCTTAGTCCTGGGGCTTTACGAGCTGGCATGGTCTTGACTGAGAAGGGAAGAGTGGCACAACTTTAATCACTGCTGATCTTTACAGCACCTGGGAGCAGCTGGAAGCTTGCCATGTCCCTGCCAATAAGGTCTGGCTCAGCTGGTTTTATGAGCTCTGACAAGATCTCGACCTGATGCAATATTGCTGCAAATGCTGGTAATGTAACACCCGTGTCAGAAGCATAAGGAAATTTTCATATTTTTTGATTGATCTTTAATGAGCAAGCTACTCAGCTGATGACACTGACAAAAATATGAAAGGCACACATACCACAATGTGCATGGATGTCTGATCATATGAACTTTATTTTGAAGAGCAAACAGAATGCTTGGATGAGTGATTCTTTGTTGTTTTAAGTACGTGACAGTGTCCCTGTGCTGACCTTCTGTATTTTCTCTAAGGTCAGTTGCTCTTCTGTTGCAATCCGTGTTACACATTTGTCTTCTTCTTTCTTTAAAGCTGTGCAGTTCACATAATGAGAAATTAGCTTTTTTTTTTTTTTTACTTTTTAAACATAATCTTCTCAGTGTTATGATACAATTAGACTATGTAGTAAAATGAATAAACAAACTACTTAAAAATACTCAGTTAAACAATAAAGCCAGTGAGAGAGACAACTAATCAGAAATTCTCCCATTCTAAAATAATTGATCATAGCTCTTCATCTGGTCTTCTGTGAAAATAGTACTCTTCTTTTTTCAAAAGCCTTACTGTACCAGTCACCACACTATCTGAACAGCAGAGACCACTTTCCAATTCTTTGAGAAATTTAAGCAGGTACAAGAGGGTAAAAAACAAGTATTGTATAGTCCTCTTTGGGAAGAATTATAATCATCTAAATGTATTTAGGTCTTTGGTGCTTTGTAAGAGAAATCAAAGTGAAAATACATCACCAGTCTTTCATCATTTATTTTTTACTGGACAAATAAAAACTTCCAGATGATATTCAGAGTTCTCTTTTTACCACAGAAACAATGAGAATTGCATGTCCCAATGTATAGAAATTTCTATTTCAAGGCCTGCCAACAACTGCTTTCATGAGCTGTGTTGGTGAATGTGAGCAGACACAGGCTGTGGATGAGACATCCAGGAGACAACAGCATAAAGGACATAAACCATCCGAGTAAGGTTCATTCAAAGAGCACTATCAAGAAGAAAAATGAATGCAAAGAAGAGAGCCCTTTTGCAGTACAGCTTATAAATCACAATATCTCCATCCATAAATATTTTTAACACTTACAACTCATCTCTTCCCAAAGAGCTATAGGTATTAGAGACTCCCTTCATAGAAAAACAACAACTAAGATGCAGAGATACACACTTCCTTATACATTCAGTCTCTAAAATATGCCTGAGGAGCGATGCTAGCTATAAGTCTAGACAAAACAGAGAGTTGGCACAGGCAGCAAAGGACATGTAGACCAGCAGGTACTGCAGGGGAACAAAAAAAAAATCCCCTTAATAGCGAGAATTGCCTTTTCTACACTTCCCATCATTGGTGGCAGCAGGAGCAGCAAGGCCATTTCACTGGGGCTCTCCCTTGTGCTCACTGTCCTCTTCCTCTGGCAAGATGTCTAATGACGTTGGCTCCCTTGGGAACTCCAATTGCACAGATTGCTAAAAGGTCTGAGCCATCCCCAGTGAGGACCACATGCAATCAGCCCAACCTGGAAAATGCAGGCAAATTGAATGTTCCTATAGATGAGTCTTACCCTCACTGCCCCAGTGGAAGAACAAGGATTAAAAAGAGCCTAATAAGCCAGAAAGCTAGAGAGCAGGGGTGTTTATGTAAATTTCTGATAAGTGGCAGAAGTATCAAAAGACCATCCAAGATTTTCGAAAGTACTAGTGGTTCAGGATCCTGTGCTGAACCACTGAAGTTAAATCTCGTATTTAAATATAGTTTAAACTGGATTCCTCAAAATGCAGAAGAGTAAATTCTGTGGTCAGTTACTTTTGAAATCTTTGTTATCAGTGAGTCTGGTGAGAGAAATTAACTGTACTTTGAAAGATGTTCTAAAGCAGCAGCTTTCAGGGGGAAATAAGATTAAATAGTAACAAAGATGACTATGCTTTTGTTCTGCTATTAAGTGGTGTGCCCTTAGTTACTGGCCATTAGCCATGGAACCACAGGAAGGGGGACTTTATAAACCTCTGTCTTTAAAGGATCCTCAAAACTTTACTTGGTAAGATTGCAAATTAGAAAACACAGCATAGTATCTACACTTTTTACTTAGTCTGCAGTTCTTATGGTGATTTGATTTTAGAAAAATGGATATAGAGAGAATAATAGCAAAGCCTAAAATTAGCTAGTAATTCTCCAAGGAGCTGCTGCACTTCTCTCTTCGGACCTTTTTCAGCACTCTCTGAGGACCTTCCATTTGCTGCAGTACTGGGTTTTATTCTCCAGCTCCTAGATACCAGTTATATATCCATAATGTATAGGCATTTTTATTTACTTCTTTGCCTTAACAGAAAACAAAGATACTAAGATAACCCACTACATTGCAGTTTGCAAGCATATCCATCAAATCAGAATACTTATTATAATAAGTATATAACAAAGAATAAGTATTATTTGTTCAAAGAGAGAGATTCCATTACACATTCTGCTATAAGACGTATGGGACATGAGGAGTTAAAACCGCAGGTCTAAATTGCAGTTCAAATTGCTATTTGAATTAATTACTCTCATTGACTTATAGTCAGAAACCTAAGCTAAAAGTGATAGTTTGGAAAAAAAAGCTGAACACTCCCTCCAGTATTTTTGCATAGGTTAGCAGGAACTGAGATTCTTGATGGCTTACTTCTGGTTTTACATAACATCTACCTACTTTTCTAAATAACTTTTATATTTTAGTTATGTCCAGATCAGTTGGGCTAGGACAGTAAAAATGCCTTAAATGAGCCCCAAATAGACATGACACAGCAGGAGTAATACATTTTTTATACTTTCTAGTCAAGTGTTGTGAGTGTCTAAGGGAAGAGGTTTTATCTTCTGTTAAATACAGGATTCCGAAGCAGGAATTCTGGGGTGTTGTTCCATCTTTACCACTGACTTACTGAAAAAACTTATGTTGGTTATATATGTGGATACTATGGCTATCTGCATTTATAAAACTCTCTACAGACATGCTCCTTTATAATTCAAAGTATTAGCAACCTCAATCAGTCCTAAAGTTGCCCGGGACAATAACTATTGCCTGCATCAGTGGCGTCTGGAGCCAGGCTTAGAAAGTGGTAGATGAGATACCTCAGACATGTTCCAGCCATCCAGAAAAAATCTTTGTGGCCCACAGTGGGTAACTGAGTTTCTACCCATCCTTTTCTCCTCCCCTCCATGGAAACTGCTGCTGGGCTTTGCAATTCTCAAAACTTTAGATAAGTCTGTTCAGGTGCTTCATAAGCAAACAAGTTCTCAAGTGCCAAAAATGTGCCGAATTTTTGACTTAGTTTTTTCCTAAGTGAAGAAATTCAGATTCATCTTATGCACAAAAATGCGGAGAGAAAAAAATAATAATAAGAAGAAAAAATCCTACCTTAGCTATGCAGGGTGAGTTACCTCACTTTACAGGCAAGAATTTAACAGAATGACTTGCCTGAGGATCAGCAGTGAGTTTGTGGAAACAGCACATCTCTGAATGGCCGAGTTGTAAGATTATCATTCACCAATGCCAGTTATCATTATAATACAGAAAGGTATCTAATTTTTTAAGATAGACAAATAGTCCATACTAATATGGAAAGGAACTAACTTCAACGGAAAAAAAAATGCTTCAATACCAAATGGGTCAAAGCACAGGTTTGCAATGAGTGAACTATCTTCATATCTAGAAAGACTGTTTTCCTGCAATTAAATTCTTTGTATAAATTAAATTTATGTGCCAAAGCATCCTATGCTGTGGCAATGCTTTCTGTCTTACCTCTGTTAAAACACATCAATAAAAAAAAATTTCAGCAAATGCTTCCAGTTGCAGACCAAAATTCTGTTGAGATTTATTCAATAAGGCAGGTGTCAAATCCTTGGAGAAGCTGAACAGCTGGGACTCTTGTGGCTTCAATGCTTATCACCACCTTACTTTGGACCCCAGAAGTTTACACAGTAAATGATCTAATCACCTACCAGGGTTCAGAACTATCACAAGTTAATAACAGTACTGCAGCCGCTGCTGCAAAATATTACACAATAAAACAAAATAAATGGAAATAATCTCTCATGAGTGCCAATAATTTAGATTTACAGGGTAATCTATAGGTATTGCAGCTCCTAACAGATTGCCAAAATACTGTCTGGAGACTTCTATTTCAAACATAGTACATTTTGTTATCATTTCGAAGGCTAGAAAATTGAGGAATAAATTAAGGAGCTAAAATGGGAAAAATAAACATTTACAGATTGGATCTAAACATACGGAAATGTGAAGTGAACTCCCCCTTTTGAAAGGATTTTATTAATGTTTAATTAATTGAGTTGCAAACTCGAGTTTGCTCCCCAGTGTCCCCTGTTATCCAGATGGCAGCACACACGGCTCTCCTGCATCAGTGGAAATGCAGGTTTTGTTGCTGCCACTCATAAGTGGCATTTTTCATTCACTGATCTCAAGGCATTTCATCAAGTTATTATTATAATTATCACCACTTCAGTCAAGGGATAGGCATCTTGCTTAAGGTTACCAAGCAAATCAAGGCAGGGATCTGTATGGTGAACTAACTACAAGGCCATGCTCCCCGTATTTCTCGAGATGAAAGGATGTCAGGCATTTTGAAGAACATTATTTTCTGGTACTGTCTGCTTGGCATCAGAAATAAGGCTCCAATCTCATCTTCAGGCCCTCGCACTATATGTTGCCTGGGTATTTATGGCTTTTTCCCCACCACTGCAAGTATAAAGACAGAAAACTGTCTAGTATCAGGATGAACTAATCTAGACAGCCTTCTTTGGCCCGGCAGTGAGTTTTACAGGGGTCAGGTCTGCAGGTCTGTGCGCCTAAGGTTCACATTTGCCTAGATGATTCCCTGACATGCTGGGTGAGCATTTCCAGGTTCGATCACGTATCCACACTCTGCAGGGAGGCCAAGCTGACCAATTCATTTTACATAAGCTTTTGAATGACTTATGATCTGTACCAAGCTGAGTTCAGTTTGAAGGGTGACCTAGAAATGACCACCATGAGTTTCCTAGCTACGCAGTTCTCTTATATTCCATCCTTATTTCCAATAAATTGCAATTACTCTTGTTCTGCTGTGCTATAATTGTTTAGTGACCATATCTCAGCTCTAATCCTCCTCCAGCAAATTCTTGTTCTTGAATATCCATCTTCTCCCACTCCCAAATGCTGCAGTTCCCTTCTTTAAGCTGAGTTATTTCTGAAGAAGCCTATGGGAGGCATTCTGTTCTTCAGAAAGTAACTTCAGTGTTGTGATATGAATATAAACAGGCCTATTGTAATATATGATTACCTCATGTATTTGCATTCTATTTTCTTAAATGTATTAATGCACAGTCTGGAGCAAAGAGTTATTAAAGATAATGATATTGACCAAGTTAAAGTATTTATGAATATCTTATGCACTAAAACATATGTGCATACTGCATTCTACATTGCCACAGCTGTGATATCAATTTATTCACCAGTCTAATCTATATAACAGATAGTGACTGAGACCATGGCCTAAGTTTTAGTGTTTCAGTAGAATCTAAGACAGCTGGATAAGTGTGAAGTCGAATAAAAGCTGTTTAATTTTCACAGAACTCATTTACAATGTTAAAAAAAGCCAAGATCATTCAATGGGCTAGTTAGAATTCTTAAAAATCTTGTTTTATGTACATGGATATACACTTCACTCCTGTTTTTATACACACAGGAATTTAGTGTAGCTATACCTGGATAGTTAGTTGTGTCTCGATGTAAAATATACACAAATTTTGATGTGATGCTCAAAGAAGACTCAACTCAGCAGAAAGCTGGAAAAATGTGCTAGCACAGAAACCAATACAATAGCAAATCAGATCTATAATATCAACAAAAACAGGAAAAATAAATTAAAGATAGAAATAAACTTTGATAAATGTGAATTATTCAATCTTGTTGAGACATCTTTTGACTATTTTACTAAGTAGAGTTTGTTAGTAAGTATTTTCCTACGGGGGAATGACATTAATCAGAAAACTCATGAGAATGAATTAATCATCTTTTTGCAATCCTAATGGCCACACTTGGTGGTGTTTTGGATGAAGCAAAATCTTATTTTAGATAATTGTGCACAGCGCTCACACAGTTCTACACCAATATTGTTTTAAGTATAGAAAGTTACTGTAGTATCTCAGGTGTTGAGGGTTCAGTGATAACTTTTGATTCAGTGGAGCATAATAATCTCAATAATAACATTTGACAAACAATAACTGAAAAGGCATAAAGCAGTAAGTTTCATATCAATTCAGAAATATTGTCCAAACCTACATACAGGCTACAATACATTAATTCTATTGCTTAATTCATGAACAACCCTAACTCTTTCTGTAGTGCATGAGTTAAATACACAGATTCCACACTCAGTAGGACAGAACAGTTCTGTGTTTCATCAAAACAAAGCTAGAATATGTTAAAAAATATTAACTTTCCTCCGTCTTTCCAGCTAGAGGCACTATGGAATACCAGATACTGCTGGCCATTAAAATCATTTGACTTACGCTGCTTTTCATTTACAAAAGGTCTGGTTCAGTACCCTTGGAATGGCCTGTGTTTTCTTGTGGATTACAGTATATATTATGCTATATATGAAATGGTATTAAAGGTTTAACCAGAAGACAAAACAAAATATAACCTTGGAAGTCAATTTTGTCACTGAGTTGAATTTGCCCCACCTCTGCTGTGTTTCACTGCATAGATAATGTATTTTCAAGCTGCAGTCATGGGGAACAAAGCCTTCACTCTAAGGATCTGGCAGGCCAGAGCAGCAGCATCTATGCTTGACCTGAGCTCTGTGCTTAAACTTCATGCACTACGAAGTTAAGCCTGGGCTTCAGTAATTTACTGAACAGAAAAGATTTTAATAAACTATTTAAGATAATAACACACTTTGTAGAATTGAGATCAATGGCTGAATTCAATCTTGCATTTATATCTACCTAAATAAATCAGAACATTTCTCTCCAACCAGAAGTATATAATAAGTGTTGCCATTCAGAAAATAGCTTAGGAAGAAATCTTCCTTTTCGAAAGACACTATATGGTATAGCCTAGTAAACTGCTTTTTGTTCATGCCAACATTTTAACTCATAATGACTTGAAGAGTAACAAACAAAGTCATCTGACAACTACAATTTTATTAATAACATCTTCCCAAAGAAAGGCTACAATATTCATCAACTGGCATAGTGTTGTCAGAGAAAGTGCATTTTAGACATCATTAAATCACCTAGATTAAAATACCAATATTGCAGCTGACCTTAAGCAAGCAACCATTGACAAATTCAACTTTTCCCAAAGTGCTCTCTGAAGCTTAGCTGTTGGGGATAGTACAAATTAAATGCTCCAACAAAAGTAAGAAAAGGAAAAAGGAAAAAGAAACTGTTAAAATGCAGTGTAAAGGTAATGGTGTTTTCAGAATGAAATCTTGCTTTCCTTTTAGTTACAATACCTGTCAGGAACAGTCTGGTAAAAAAAAAAATCAGTGTGGTATAACACATTGCATTAATATCAAAGCACAGAGTTTGAGATCCATCTAGAAAGATTAAAAAAATATGATTAAAGAGAATCATCAAAGGATGGAAGACTTAAAGGTCAGATATTTCCAGTTATTGACTGATTGGGTGGGTCAATGACAGTGATCATTAACTGCTAGGAAGTGCCCTTCCTGTCAGCCTCTGTTACATAAAAATGAAATACAAAGAAGCATAGATCAGAAGCTATTAGATGATCACATATGGAAGCTGGTCTCCAAAATGCTGTGGCATTCACCATGCTAAGCATGATACTAATGTGCACGCACTTTTGCTCTCTCTCTCTCTCTCTAATTTACCCTCTTTTTCTCACGCAGATGCATGTATACTTTGGCCTCCCATAAAGCTCAGAGTGTGCCACCAGATGACTGGTGGCTGTCACTGTGGAAGACGAAAAAAAATCTCAGAGATTAATCAAATGATTAATTTTGTGTTAATAGATAACCAAGGAGATGTGAAGATTTTAAAAGCAAGGACAAAAAGGTATAATTGGATATGGTAACTTTTGTACAGAAGAGAAGAGCTGCTGGGAAGCAGAAAAACAAGTAATTATACAAACAAAAAAGGATTAAGGAGATATCTTTTTCCTGCTGGGTACAAGCACCTGGATGGCAGAGAGCCTAGAATTGGATTACCTTTGAATTTTCTAAATTGTTTTCACAAGAGGAATTTTTTTGACCCATATGAATCAGAGAGAAAGCTTCTTAGAGACATGGGAAACTAATTTATATGATGCCTCCCCTTCCATATGGATGCTCAGGAATACACCGACTGCTCAGTACTGTATAGTTTTTTTAAAGTCTCTTCCTAACTAGGTCAATAAAGTACAGGGGCAAAATTAATGACCTTCAGCAAGGAAGAAAACTGCAGATCTTTGAAAGAAACATATTTCTTCCTAATCTTTTAAATTATCCTTTAAAACCAATCTTAACCATTCAGAAATAGGTAAATGTGATATAGCAACTTTCAAAATAAAAAATTGTATGAGACATTTTTCTTCCTGCTGCTGCTACTCCTCTTACACAGAAAAGGATACAATTTTCCTAGTACCATTTGTATTTTTCCAATTCAATGTTGTATTTGACTATTTAAATTTATTTTCTGCATAGATAAAATATATGGTGATAAACACCAGTTACATTGATATGTAATCACAATCCCAATAAACTGTAGCAATTTTTTTCTCTTGTGGGATGCTGCAGGATTGACAGTTGGTGACATTTTTTCCTGAGTCAGTATAAATTGGGATGTTGAGCACTTTCTCTTTCCCTAGAAGAGAGAGTCAGCGCTACCCATTTGCATCCCACAGGCATAGCTCCCCTACACTACAAGTTGCGGTTGGAAAAGGTTGGAACTAGATGGGCACCAGTATTTCTCTTCCATTTTTTACAAAGTTTGTTAACGTCCGTTAAGCTGTGCTGTTCCAGATTCAACACGTTAAGATTAACAAAATATTAATGAAGGGTTTTTGCAGTAAAACAAAATAAAATATAATTCGAAACACGAACACGTAATCAAACGCAGTCCGTTCCCCCTGCCCCATATCGCAAAGACTGATCCCAGCATCCTAGTAAGACCCCAGGCAAACTGTGCATCTCTTACCTCTTTGGTAAAATGTATTTGTGAAAACAAAGGTGCTCAGAAGTGACTGTCCCTCCTGTAAAAGGCTCTTGCTGTAGCACCGTAAAAGAACTGTTTAAGCTTTTAAGCCAGCGATTCCTAGCCAAGGATGCTGAGCATGTTAGGCACAGCCGTCCTACAGGCCCCCTCCAGCAAGCTCTGGTGAGAGAAGCATGCTGCAAGATGCGACTGAGACCACAGAGGGGAAGAGCAGACAAATCCCCAGACTCTTCAGTGTCTCTGCTTGGGTGACTACACGTGGGGCAGCCCCAGATGAGGCACTCAGAGCCTCCCTAACCAAATCCACCCTGGACTGTGAACTCAATAGCACTTCACGGGTTGCAGAAGCAGTGACTGTCGGCATAGACCAGCCCAAGTGGATTTTGTCCTCCCAGCTGAAAGGAAGAACTGGCTGATACAGCCTTAAACTCCCTCCCTGATATTACTGTGTCTCCAAGTTGCAGTCTCACCGTGAAGTAAACCTGGCAGTAAAGCAACAGCTGGACCAAGCAGAAATGTTTGGAAGAAAAACATTGCTGAATAGCTTGCGCTAACCCAGCCAAGCTGTAAATGAAACCTGAAACCAAGCAGGGGTAACTTGCCTTCCAATTACACAGCTGTAATCCTGAAGCCCTTAGATAAACAGGATATTATTTAAATGGAGGAGCAGTACATAACATGCATTGATTGTGGAGGGAAGTTATTTAATCAGCATTTCAGTGCACTAGGCATTTTGGTTAAGCAGAGATCAGTGGGAGCACGGACAGGCCTGTCCTATGGTTCCAAAATACTACCCAGGCTTTACCTGGAGGATCAGATCAAGAGTGATTAGCTTCTGTGACTGTTCATCTGGAAAAGCAAAGGGTCCATACGGACACTACAGGTGCAGAGAGCAACTGCTGTGTTAGAGAAACTGTAAGCAGCCTGACTGGTGAGAAAGACATGGCTAACCTTCATGTTGATAAATGAAAGGTTTCTTCCAATTATAAGAGGTTTCCCCCCCCACCCACCCCAGATAAAGCATATTCTGTAAAGGTTTAAATATTTAAATGAAATTGCTTCCCCACCCTTACTCTCTGTGAACAGCAATTAAATTTTCTGGCAGGAATACAAGTGATAAATATAAATGGTGTGTTACATGGTATTTATAGAAAATTAATCTTAAAGTTTGTATTCACAGAAGAAAAGCCCTCTGAAGAGTCACTCATATCCTCTCAGAAATAAGAAACCACATCTTGTGACCTATGTCACTTGATTTTTATAAAGTGCTTGCAAGGCAGAGGCAGCAAGTAAGCAGCAGATTAAAATTACTGCCCATATTCTACTAATGACTATATTAAATATTATGATCTGTGTTCATAAACAGAAGGAAAAGAAAAAAATTAATCAAGTATGTTTGTTATGAAATGGTTTACAGCAATTCTTTGCTTTAAAAGAAAAGCACGTTCTAATGCCTTTGGAGATGTGTGTGCATATGCTTTAGCTAACAACACTCTATGGCAGAATACATCCCATGCAACTCATTATTTCATGCAAATAATTCACAATTTCAACCAGAAATCGACAAAAATATTTGACATGCAGCATACTGATAGCAAGAAATTTTGCAGCAGATTTACTGCAAGGGGAAAAAAGGACTGTAACGTGAACTAATAATTTCTCCATTTAATCCAGGTATAAAGATAAAAGGAGAAGAGAAAAATACAGTTAACAGTCTTCCCCAGGGTGTTCGAGTGAAGAAAGTGCTGAACTGTGAATCAGAATTGAACAGACAGAAACATTAGCTCCTTTCAGAAGGATGTTTGCCTTACAGAGATCAGATATTGTAATAGCACAGAGCTGGCTCCTTGTGTGTGCTTTGCAACATGCAAATTAATATTTTCTTTTCTCAGCAGCTCTGCAGTAAAAACACCGCAAAATCACAGAGATATAGGCAAAAACCTTTCCAAATGACTTCTGATTCTACTGTCAAACAGGAGAAACACTTGAAGCCTGATTTGCAGAGTTGCTGACAAGAGCCCTCAATTCCAGACTTACAGCCAACGGAAGCATAAGTAATCAATACCTCTGAAAACTGGGCTCAAAGAGACACATTATGGAAGGTGGCTGATGTTCCACATAGTTGCCAGACACTCTTTAAAAAATAGCTACATGCTGTTGACTTGAAGTGGAGCATGAATATGTTTACACTGTGGATGGAAGAGCAGAGCTAACCTCACTTGCTCTGAGTGTGCTCTAGTTTGTCATGCTGAAGACCAAGATCCATCAGCCGACGCTAACTTCACTCTGCCACATCCAGACCCTTCCAAGACTGAACTACCCTGTGTAGGGCAAGCTTTAATATTGAGATTTTTATTGCAAACTGAAAGAGAATAATCTGAGGATGTTTTTTTCTCAGGTCTTTTAGAAAATCCAACTAAGCATCTCTTTGATTGTGTAAACATCTCCAGCAGGACTGCTGAAAAGCTGTGTTTCAGTCGGTCTCGTAATCTAAAAGTCCAAAAAACTGTTGGCCTCTATCAGGATGGAAGGAAAAACGCCTTTCTGTCTTATCAACTTTATCGAGACTAAAGTCGCCACCACATTCTCTCTCATTGTGAAGTATTGTGTATTAAGGTGGAAGGAAGGGCACCATAGTGGAAAGAATATGCCAGAAAGTGTTATTGCCTGTTTAACCATGTACCTGAATCACCAGTGCAGTCTTTTCCTCTCATACTGTAACTGCCTGTAGCTCTCCTGATTTTAACACCACAATTAAGCAGTATTAGGGTTACATTTAAATAACTATTTTGGTTACATTTAACAGTTCTGAGAGACACATAAACTTATTTTTCACAAGCTACTTCTAGCATACCCCCTCTCCACCATCCTATCAACATCGTCACAGTCATTCAGGTTGGAAGGGACCTCGGGAGGTCTCTCATTCAACCTCGTGCTCAAAGCAGGGCCAACACTGAAATGTCTCATGTATCATTATAGAACACCTCGCAGGTGGCCTTCTTCACAGGCTGTCAGTCCGTGGCCTTTTTTGAGAGAAGTAACACTTGCCACTGTGATTTATATGGCTTTCCGTTGTAGGTCACCAGTTCAAAGACTGTCGTCATGTTTCTATCCAACAAGAGCTCAGTGGCCTATGCCTGTTGTGACCCCATCTTTCTACAAAGACAAGCCACTGGTCTAATGTGAGATGATAACCATGATCATTTACAATATTTTTATTTATTTGAACTGCTGACTGAAGCAAAAATTCTATAATCTGAATACCCAAGCATTTAAAATGACTCTAAACTTTTCAGTAGATAAAAAGATGTAACTTAACTCTCAGATTCTCACTATTTTTCTTTTCCCACTGTACCTTCTTAGTAAAGTATTTTTTCCAGAGTTGGTCAAAAACAATCTTATCTATTTGCCTCCTAAGACTCTTTACTGTAGTGTGCAAAAATTTCAGGGAGAGTATGGCTTCAATGTTTATTCAATGTGAACATGAAAGAAAAGAGAAAATAGCAGAGGTCAGAGTTTTAGGGCAGCCACCATGAATTGATTGTAGGTCTGGGAAGACTGTCAATACAGAAGGCTTGTGGCAATACACTGTGAAAGTACAGGAACAAAATCAATTACAGCCAGAATTTTTCCCTCCCAGTAAACACAACAAAATTATTTACAAGTGGCTTATTTAAATCTAGCCAGAAGTCAGCTATTTCAGGGCCCTATTGAGCAGAAAAGATCTCCACTCAGCTGAAGAAGGTCATAGATCTGGTTACATCACCCAGATGATCTCTCTGACGGAGTGTTTGCAATACTTGCCGCACCATGCCTCTGTTTCAATGTGTATAGCTTGTGACAGTGTTTTTTTACTGGCATTTTTTACTGGCATTGTCTAGAGCTTACCCTACCCTGGCATAACCTTCCACATAATGATGATGAGTACAGTGTAAAAAAAGAGAAAATAACACATCTTATCTAGCAGCAAAAACAGCCACTAAGACCATTATTTTGGAAAACCTCATCTAACCCAAAGCTAAAAACTGCTTTAAACACCACCCACACTGCAGTCATAGATTTCCTGCTTGGCACCTCTCCATAATCTCAATGCAAACTACTGCAAAGGCTGACAAGCTAATAGCTGATCTGGCTCAAAGCCAGCCTGAATTTGCCTGTCCCCTTTAAAAGTCTAGGGCATCTCTATATTAGCAGGTAGCACATCACAACTGGAGTGGATCTATAAAGCCAAACAGTGGGTGCAGAGGAGTCAATGGCTACACATTTTAAGGGTTTTGCTTTGGACTAGCTCTAGTTTGGACCCTACACAGAATATCCATTAGCGGTTGGTGCACACTGGGTGCCCTCCTGGACCACATCTTCTGGTTTCATCCAAGGGGGATCCAGTCTGTGTGCTCCAAGACCACTTGGTACTGAGAACCAGAGTACAGTACATGGGACAGGCTATTTGCTTCACAGGTACAGTCCTGATCTGAAGTAAAATGCTAATGCAGACACATCTTGGGATGTCTTAGGAGTGGTCTTAGCCCAAGGAAGTCTTTCGCATAGGAAGAGATTCTGATTTTAAAGTTAATAAAAGCATCATTCACTGCTTACACTGTCTCTACAGGGTTAAACCCAAGACTGTTGAGTTTGATGAGCGACTATGACTACTTGTGACCTTTTTTTCCTTCCGTATTGCTAAATGTAGGACTACAACCTGCTTTTCTCTTACACAGTTAAATTTCTCAGAGATTCAAATACCTGCCTTTCTGTAATTCGGAAGTTTAAAAATGAGCAGTGCAAATCACTGATTTTGAAGTCTTTTGACATTGTGAGCCTCTTCTGTCACACTTTGATACTAACTGGCTCCTAAAGCATATTCAACTCAGCTCGTCACTGTCAGTTTGTCATCTTCCAAGCCTGTCCATTGAGGGACACTTGTTCTTCATGAATTAAGAGTGGTGCTCTGGGGACAGCACTGTGTAGCTGGGTAGGGGAGATGTTTATTGCTGCCAAATCACAGAAATCAGAAGTACTGTCTTCCAAAAAGCTGACTCCTCTGTTTAAACTCCTGCAAGCTTACTTCACAGCCAGCCTGAAGAGCATGTCAGAAACAAGGTCAGAAAATCATCCCAATGTGCACACATGACCCTCATTTATTGCTCAACTGTTGAGAGGAAGATGATGGGATGTACTGCTTCTTTTGTTGTTTTTCTTTTTTTTTCCCCCTTGTCTCCATGCAACTAAGCAAAATTATTTATAAAGATAAATGGCTTTCACAGAGATGAAGACTCAGCCATTTATATCAAGCAGCATATGCCTGATCAAGCTTTGTGGGTGGGCTTTTCACAAGCAGTTAGGGAGCTTTATTACTGACTTCCAAGGGAATAGCTGGGTGCTCTGAAAAAATCTCAGCCTACCTCTCTAATGACTGAATTCTGGTTCTGCAGCAAATAATACAGGGACTTGATGCCTATACAAGAGGCCTCATTTAATTCACTGTGTACCAGTTTCTTATCCCTGGCACTCCTCATCCAGATAATCAACGAACAGAGTCTATAATGATTATTTCTGAATAATTCCTTTCTTTTTAAGCTTCCAAATTCCTCATCAGTATTAGTTATGCTTGTGCAAAGCTTGCCAGCTGTCTTCATGTTTTAAGGGGAACGTGCATAATAGAGAAGTCTCTCTCTTACTCATGGCTCTATTGTAGAGCCTGCACAACCACTGCCCACTCATTCCAAGCATCTTTTGTTCTGAAGTAATGTGCTCAAAGAATTACACTTTAAAAAAACATTTAACGAGCAGTTCTAAGCCTGCTGAGCATAACACTGGTGCACATGAGCTCTAACGACTGTACCCATTGTACACAGCCTTTGGGGTTAGGGTGCCCGCATCCTATGCTGCAAAAATATGAATTTGCAAAGACTCACACTTCAACCCCGCTGGAATCTGAAGGTGCAAATAAGATCATCCTATCTTTCTGTCAATTTTGTTGGAAAAATCTTCCCACAGGGGTTCAGTTGCTATGTCCTTTCAAACTGGCAGCAGTCACCTTTACACAGCAGCTCCTCAGAGCTGCCTCACAGGTCAAGTATCCAGAGTCTCTGGAAGACCAAGGACATCCACAACAGCAGTACCCCAAGCAGGTCCCCTGCACATATGGAGCTGAAGCTGCCTTTCCTCTACTGCTCCTGGAAAAATGCTGATTTGGGTTCCAGCTGCATTGCCTATCCAGGCTGGATTTTTGTTTTCTTTTTTGGAGTGGAGAAGCAGCATAAGGAACTATAGATGAATACAGACCTGTATTTGCTCTCCTTGTTCAGCCTGCCCAGTTCCCAGATTCATTTGCAGAGTCCAGAAGGAGGGGGAAAACTGACCCCACAGTAGTGGCCAATCTGCTTTTTGTAAGGAAAGGATGAAAGATGGACTTAGGCTGACAAAGACACTATCCAGAATTCTGACTTTTATTTGAATGCACCCCAGAATATGCTAGGCTTTTCACTGGAAACCTGCCAAGACACATTCCCTATTCAAAAGGATTTCTAGCATAGATTTAAAACTTGCTTTGATAAATTAAGATGCCAACAAGGAAACAATGCAGAAGGAAAAGATGCGCAGAACTTATAATCATATGGTTAGTGAAAACCTATAGATATCTTTGGGCTCTGCATATTTTATCTAATTTGTGGAAGACTAAATTGAGGTAAAAAAGTTAAATAATTTACAAAAACATTACTGAAAAGCTCAGAGAAGACTGTCTCAGCAGCAGTCCAGTTCCACAGGGAAAGAAACTTGTATTCAAGTAGGAAGGAACTGGCTGAGTCAGCAGCTTTACAATTGTTGAAAATTTGATTAGGACTATATAAATTTTAAGCTTTCTCCCCACTGCTATTCAGTAAGTTCTAGTTTTATATCCATTTTAGAGGTGGAAGACAGGCTCAAAAATAAAATTACCTAATTTGTATATGGCTAAACAGGTCTGTGATAGAACTGCAAGCAGAATCCAGACACATTTTGCATATAAATGCAGTAAGACACACTTTAAACAAACATTTCCTATGCAGTGACCCAACATACATAGACCACAGTGAAGTCTTGAATATTTTATCTGCGCTCATTGTTTAAAGACAAACAAGCCCCACAGTGCAACAGGAAATTAGCTTCATAACTTTCAGGATCTTTCAAATGCATTTTCCAGTTGTGAAATAAATATATACTTGCAAAAATAGCTAAGACGCCATACCTTGGAGGTTAGCATTCTTAGCAGAAAGAAAATGCCCAATACCTTCCCTTACTTTCTGAACTTCACTGCAGTACTATGGCATTTTCAATAAATTTTCTAGAATGTCCATGTTACCATTTTGTTGAAATGCTACTTAGATTACTTTAATTCAAAGGTCAAACTATTTTAAATGTTTAACTAAGTCATTTCAAAACATGTCTTATCATGAAGCATACAGAAGTATGAGTATTTTTAACCATATTGCCCTTGCAAAGTATGTGTATATTTAAATATTTATAGTCACATTAACTTAAAATATGGAGTACAAATATATTAGCTTACTCACTGAATCACGGTAAAGATTCCCAATGGATTATCATAAACATCCATTGTATTTAAAGTAGATTGAAGCAGTCAGCAAAGAGAATTGCTCCTGGGCCTCAGGAGTCTTGGTCTGGGAGTCTATGCCTCTTCTCTTTCTCTTCCCTTTACATGCATACAACCCTCCTCTTTAAGTCTTGCTCAGTTTTACCCTCTTCAGCTCTCCAAGTCAATTCAGCTATTAACTGCTAATGTTGCTGTTGGTTAAGTGCTAACATAAGCACAGCCCAGCGGCAAGCAAAGCCGGGGGGTTCTGCTACAGTGACGCTCCCACATGCCATTGCATGTCAATGCAGCGGACGGGGGAGGATCAATGTGGGAAATGCAGCCCCATGGTCTGGGCTATAATGATTTAATGACAATTTTAAAAACTGTTTCATAGCTTCACCTTGAAACAAGCCTTGAGATCAACCTTAACAAATATAAACAGTAGTTTTATGCAGCACATAATAATATACGGCAAATGTTACTTCCTTGTGTTTTCAACCTCACGTTAATGATGTGTCAATGTTTTCTGGTGTAATGAAGGAAAGGCAGAGTTCTGCTTCATTTCCCTTACCTTTGCTGGATTAGTATTCATATCATTGAACATGACCTTGGGTTTATACTGAAATAAAGTTTTCTTTCAATTATGCAGAAAAGAAATGACTGTAAGAGGAAAAATCTTTGTCAACTAAATATCACAGGGTGAACAACAGTGCAAACCAGTCCACTGAACCTTACCAGGTGTCTGAAAATAGTGGTATAGTCATTTTCAGTGTCTCAGTTTTCCTCTGCTCAACTGGAGACCTCTGATTTTCAGAAGAGGATGCCTCCAGTTTCTGGAGGCAGGTTTCCTTAAAGCTCTTGGGCAACCAGAACTTACAAACACCTTTGAAAAACCTAAACGTAAAGAGACAACTTTTCTTTACCAATCTGCCCTGCACTTTAAATACAGCTGTGATAAGACTAATGCTGCTGAAAGACTAACAAGTTATTCCCCAGTCATCCTGCACAAAAAAGCCTTCGGTTGAATAACTTTGATGACAAATGAGCATGTCAAATGGAGGACTCCCTCTCCTTCCTCCTTCCAGCCCTCAGATGTCCCCACTCCATTTTCAGAGGCAGTTTGCTCATGACTGTGAGCAGCAGTGTAGTGCTGAGCACTGGCTGCTTTTGGGGAGGAGTGAGGGAATGCAGTCAGGTGAAGCTGGGTGGACAGCACTAACCCTTACCCCCAGACTGCATGGAGAGGCAGGAGCATCTGTGTCCAAGTAGATGAAGAGAAGCAAGATAATGGGAAAAAATGAAGGAGCTGGTCATTGAGCTGAGTGGTATGGGTCTTGGAAAAAAAGGCAGCCATCATGGGAATGGACTTGCAGAAAGCAGTTAGGCAACAGCAACCAGTTCTACCAAATTAGACCCCATCAGCTGTCTCACAACTCTCACTTTTACCTGACCAGACTAAAAAAATGTTCAGTCTCTCCAAACAACAGGAAAAACTCCTGCAGAATAAAAGTGAAGACAGCTGTATTGTAAATACTATTAAAATTGCTGAAGATTATGCTTAGCAAAGATCATTTCAGCAAAACTCTTATGACCAGGCCAAGAAAGTTTCATTACAGACTCCAAGAAGCCTAAGACATCAGAAGAGAGAAGGGACAGCAGGGGCTGCAATGGATGGAGAACGCACCTAGAAGATCCAGGCCAGGGTTACAGAGGCTTAGTGCAAATGCAAAGTTGTCAGTCTGCTGGGTTTTTATTGTATTGCTGGACTCAGATTTTCACAAAGTAGAGAAAAAAAAGGGAAACCACTCTGAATCTCCCCTTTAAAAAGTGCCAAACTGAGCCCAGAGTCTTAATGTTCAAGATGGAGGCTGAGCACGTACCAGCATGAGCCTTGTTGAAATGCCACCGTCTGCAGGGCCCATTACACACTGACAGGATGGTCGCCTATTTGTAAAATTATCTTTTGGCCTTTCTTTTGGGAATCATAGAGGTGAACATCTTCACTTGTGTAAAGAGCAGACAGGAATTTTTCCTAAGATAAGCTTTGACTCAAGCTAAGCAGCCTCTCACCATTTTAATTGCTGTCTTCACAAGCATGGTTTGAATATGTGATCTAAGACTGAAAAACTCCAGCATAGTGAAAAACTCTAGAGGCAGTATGGTACGAGCAAGGGATTGGGCATCCTGCCTGAATTCTGGTCCTAGCTGTGAAACCAATTCAATTTCTGGCCTTCGGCAGAACAGATCACTAACAGGTTTCAGAGAGACAACTATTCATGCGTAGCTGCTGATATTCAGTGTTTAGCCTAAGACACGTAGGGCTTTATTTTAAAAAAAATCACCATCCTGAAGGCTTAGCTACAGATGCTCATTGTCTCTAAAGCTGAGGTAGAAGCTATCACTAACTGTACATCTGTAATCAGCAGCTACTTTTGAAAATATGGACTTTCATCTCAAATTCAGCAAGTGCTTTTTTGGAGTGGAGATTTTCCACTGAATTTGATAGAATTTAGAGTAGCTGTTCAGGCCTTACCATTTCTGTGTCAGTCCCCACATCTCCAAAATAGGGATAAAACCTTACTTATCTAAAAGGTTAATCAGGTAATATTTGTGGAGTGGCTTGAGCGATGAGGAAGGTAGTTGTCCCATCTAATTTCCTCACACATCCAATTAAACTTTAGATAATCTGATCACTTAGATTCTCATGTTTTCTCCCCGTTGCATGTGTTTTGACTGGATCTTTTCCTTGCTCCTGTTTCAGATTCTCTATTATTTTGTGTAATAGCCTTGTTATTCCTCCATGCTATGTAAGACATGCTACTGAAGTTATTCATGCACCGTTAGATACTGAGTCCAAAGTCATATCCAGTAATACACTACTCTGAGGGAATTCAGTAAATTCCTTTAGAAGTAATATGATACATAATGAGGTAAATAATAGAAGTCAACCTCCAGTACAAGCAATTTCTTCATTTCAGACTTCAAAACTCTATGTAAAAAGAACATTGAAAGAACTATGGGGGGAAAAAGGGACATATGTTAATTTATTTACTTTTCTCAGTGGATCTCTTATGAATGAATCAATACAGAAAACAAACTAAGCATTTAACATAATCCGTTTCTCTTGCTACATTCTTAATACCATCTTGAGAATTATGTACTGAACATTTGGGGCCAGATGCTCATCTGGCATGAACTGATGCACACACATTGAAATCAGCAGAGCAGCAATGATTTATATACACCAGAAGTTATGGCAACTGGTCCTTAATAAAGGGATTTCATAGGTTATGTAACTGGTAGTTCCAATGCAGGATTTGTTTTTAATATGATTGACTTTTCCGGGAGAACATAACATTAACCTTGGAAAGGAAAGGAAATAGCCATACTATTTCAAAAAGAAAAGGGCAAAAATCAATTAAAACCACAATAACTATGTTCCTAGAACCTGTGACAAAATACATTCTTCCCAGACTGTCGTGTCTGACACTTTTCCATTTGAGCTAGAAGAATGGGACTCATCTGACCAAGTGCAGAGATGTAACACCCTCACCTGAGGCTCCCAAATAGCCAAAGAACAGAAGAAGGCACTTCTAGAATATAATTCATCTCAACTTCACTGAGGTATGTTTTGGTCTGGTGAATCCCATCGTAAGAGTAGGAAGAGCCCTCTAAAGTGGGGTGAGGCTACCCACCATTTCCTGTGGTCTGTTATTTACAGTGGAGCCAAACCAATGGAAGAGCAGACATGGGCCTGTCGGGTTTGCCTGACTCTTAGAGGCACTGTGTAGGCTTAATCACCACAGCTATCTATCTCACCCATCTCCAGGCAGGCCATTGCTCCTTGTTTACAGTAGAATAGAGTCTAGGTTGCTTTTGGGTGTTTTGATTTGTCATGACCCATCATGTTATGTTGTGCTGCTTGGGATTATCAGGGTACCCATTATAAGGACTATTTGTTTGCCTACCCTTGATGTGCCCACCCAGATAAATGCCAGCCGTACACATCTAGGTTGCATCACCTAGGAAAGGTGGTCACATGTCCTTTGCTTCACCAAACTGGTTTCAGGGTTTTAAGTTAAATCTTGGGTCCGGATTCTCTTTGCACTTATTTTTACCCCACACCACTTTCACTCCACTGGCTGTAACATGGTTTTTAAGGATAGGAAGGGTCGGTACAGTTTTGTAAAGACAAAAGCACTCCTACTAAGTAAATGAATATACACAATATTGCTGATAAGTTGCCAGTTTGACTGTGCTGCTAGAAAGCAGATTAATCATTGCTTTATAGGAAATACTAAAAAATGAGAACTTTGCATGTAGTGTCAGTGACTCAAGTCTGATGTTATTTCAATACACAGAAGTTTCTACTGCAGTAATTGATAGGTTGTGTATGAGATACTTAGGACAACTACTAAGTAGCAAGATAGGCAAATTCAAATTTGAAGAAAAAAGAATGTTATGAATCCTATTTAAGGATAAGAATGGAGTGAATTCTTCTACACAATAGCTGACCTAAACATGCTCTTGGTCTATAGCTTCATTTGATCTTGGCAGCCCTCATAAACATGACTTATCTCTGCTAACTTTAGACATCTATGGTACAGTTGTCCATGTCTATGCTAGTCATCCACTACTTGCTTCCACAGCAGCTTCTAGGGTGTGAGTCATTTGATGTATTTTAGACAACTACTTTAGAGATAAGATGAATAAAGCCTACAAGTGTCCATCTCTCCATGACTATAAGGGGAACTCACTGTGACAAGCTTGGAAGTAGATGTCTGTATTGAATCAAGAGAATCCTAAAGTGATGTCTTTATCATTTTCTATATGAGCTATTGAGTGTGTGGTACTGCAGACAGCAGTACTTTGTATACAACAAAGAAGAGCAGGAGTTGGAGGAGGAACACTCTGAACTGTATGCTTCAAGTGACGGTCTGTGCCCCAAAGCCTCCCCTGCGGCTCTATATTAAAACTGCATGAAAGTCAGATATAAACCGGTCTTTGGCTTTACACTGGTCTTCCAAACTATCTGTATGAAAATTTGCTGTCCTGATACAGCCTTCCATAAAATTATGCTTACCGCTGTGACCAAATCTGGCCAGCTAGATGGCCTTTCAGATGTCTGGAAATACCTTTTGTAAAGAAAACCTTTAACATGTCAGAAGGTATAGTCTTAGCAGCAGTTGTGTGAAAAACACTCTGGCAATAGGATAACAGAATTTACCAAAAGAAAAACATTAATAAGACCCACACATTAGGGTTGTACATAATCTGAAATTTTGGGTAGACCATGAGTTTGACTGTATCCAGCCAGAACCTTCTTCCCATTATTTATCATATTTACAAACTCCCCTCAAAGCCTTTCATACAGTGCTTCTCATTTGCCAAATGGACTACTGCTCACCTTCCAAGCTCATCTCTACCCTAGGTCACTAGTGAAAGGAAATGAGATCTGGAAAGGAAAAGGTCAAGTAACTGTGGGCAGACTGGCCATGCTTCAGTTCAGCAGTGTGTGGGTAAGTCCCAGGTACATCACAGGGAGGGGGCAGAGCTGGAGGAGAGCAGCGATGTAGCTAATCTCTTATCTAGGATTCATCTGATACTGTATTGCATTTGTTTAATCTTCATCCTATGTTTGACTTGTATTTATTGATGTTTGTGTTAGATTATGTATTTTTTGCACTAATGCTGTATCAACAAAGCTATAGAAAGCATTTGACATGCTTAGGAAAATTCTTCATATGCTACTATTTATCATCTTAAAACCAGTAAATAGATCATAAAAAAAGCAAACAAACTGATTTTCAGGTGTACTACAGAGTTGTAATAAGTGTTATTGCGATACACATTCCTAAGTTACTGGGAAATGTAAAAGGATGAGAAAATTTTAAATCTTATTTTTCCAACCTTGCACCTGTTGTATAAGATCTTACAATATAATATCATTTTCAGAATTTGATGCAACTCATTTTGAATATGTATGCATGCATGTATGCATGGAAGAATTAATCTTTTAATAATTGGAATATGTAGAGAAAAATGAGAGAAACTTCTGTGCTGCCTTATGCGTGGGTAAACAATGTTTTTATCTTTTGGAGAATTAGATGTGTAGAAACCCTAAGTAATAATGGACTTAAACATATCCCTTATTGCCCTTAACCAACATAAACTTGCACCTATCGTAAGTGAACAAGGATTGTGACCCAAGAAGACAGGTCTCACTAGAAGATTTATACCCATTCCAACCCATTCTGACACAAAGTTGCCCTGGCAACCAGAAGAAACAGATTATGATCAAGGTTAAACAGCTCACAGATGGTTTTCCAATGATTGACAAGGCAGGTTTGTTAAAAATGAAGCTGGGACCAATCACTCAGTCTGTCATTTTTGGTGGCTACACCTGAAATGTGTACGCAGTCGTATCACTGTTAAGGTGAATGTAAAATTCTGATGTGCTGTAGGACTGTCGCACAGGCTCACACCTTGTTAACTGCTGTTCATGAAAGCCAAGCACAGACACGCTACATCAGCAGTGACAAGCATCATTCCTCATGTGAAAATGGCTACTGAACAACCCGTTCAAATTATAAACATGTCTTACAAACACTAATGAAACTAAAGGTGATGTACCTGGAAATTATATTCTGGAGTATCACTAACCCAGCAAGCCATGATTAAAGATTGCCTAAACCAGACACACCAATATGCCAAGTTGATTTATTTATGATCATGTCTAATTTCTATCACGGACTTCCAATGAGCCATATTCATCATTCTCATTCAGCCATCGGAATAATGAATAATGTGGAAGCTATATGCCATTAAAAAATTATGTTCCTAAATTCATGCATATTCAGAGCAATGTAACTCAGCATCATCCATGTCTGCCAAGAGGTGTACTTCTGTTGTGTAAATACAGTGTTTTTCTTAGCAACCAAAATATCCAGACAAGACAAGAGATGGCCTTCCCAGCTAGATGGGAGATTCTAAAAGCATCTTTGAGTAACACAAGGGGAAACCATACCAGACAAAAGTGAACATGAAAAAGGCAGTGCCCTAGCAATTGCCAGCACTTGCCCTAGTTAAATCACTTATAATGGTTTGTGAAAAGTTCCATAGACCAGTTCATTTACAACCAAAAACTGAGTAAGGTGAACTGAAGGAGAGGCTTGACTCCCAAGTCCATCTCAACTCAAGAGAAGGCAAATTTCAGGATAGAATTGTTAAAGGAGGTGCTTCCAGTGCTGGAAGGCTGTCTAGAGTATCTCTGCAGTTGGTTTGACAGGTTGGCCTACTAACCAGAAAACATTTCAAAGCCAGACAGTAATCATAAACACACCCAAAACATATCCAAAACACATCTTAGGCATGTATTTAAGGTCTCTATTTCTGCTAATTTTTCATACCTTTCATTTTAATACCATTTTTCCTTCTCTTAAAAATTTTTTTTAGCATAGTGTCAGAGCAAACTACCTTATTTTTATGGAGGGGCTGATCCTGAGTATGGGTACTGGGCCCTCTGACAGCTCCCAGTGTCAGCTACAAGATGACTGAGAGACCTCTGAGCCCTCCTGTACCAGGCCACAAGGCTGGCAATGGGCCAGGCAGCACAACAGCGGAGTCCTGGGCACATGCCTGCTGGAAGCTGGCCTTAACTGGCAAGTCCTAGCTCTTCCACAGGGCTTCTGGAGCAGTGCCTCAGTCACCAGGTCTTCTCAAAATTTGAAGATGCTCCATTGTAATGAAATATGATGGAGGATAAGAGACACATTTCTCACTTTGATCGCCTTCCCCATTCCCAAGCAACCGAGAGACACTGTTAGTGCTTTCTCTCACACATCTGTATGTGGCAATGACGTCTGTGGAGGAAGGAGGGGATCCCTTTTTGCACATTTCTCCTCTCTAATGATCAAACCCTTCAATAAAGCATTTTCCTCTTAACTCAGTTTGGCTAGTTACTATTTTGGGTAACCACACAAGTGCACACACTATTGCTAGGCCATCTCCCACCACCACTAAAAGCCCTCTGCTGCACACCCCCTTCTCCTACTCATTCCTGCTCTTGTCTTGGAAGCTATTCAGGCAAATCGGCAGCTGAAACTTTTAATCTTTTTTTGTTAATTGCTAAAACAAGTGCATGTACCAGTAGAGATGTACTATTGCAAATCTACATGAGCGCTGACCTCAAATCTCTTTAGCACTGGCATAACTCACTTGCCAGACCCCATCCATATAAATATTGCTTCTTCCTTCTAGTAAACATGAAAATATTTTAGCATTTTTTTTTTGCCCAGGATTAATGACAGCATGAAGACTTGCTTTTCTTTGCCTCCCTATCTAGAAACTCTGTTAAACTGCAGAGTATCTCCTGCATTCTGATGATAGGACTGATTTTCAAAAGCAGCTAGCAATTTGGGGAGCTTTAATGTGGGATGCAAAATAGAAGTCTCATTTACAAAAATATTGCACTGTTTCTTTCTGAAAATTATCCCCCACTGAAACAGCTAACTGTGGGCACCTTACATTTGAGATATTTGTAATTACAGACTTTGCTGAGAATGTCAACTTTCACTCTTTATCCAGAGTTATTGTGAGCAAAAAAATACTCTTAGGCTGTAGATCTCCACTGAAAATTGTACCTATGTTTGATCTCAGCATCTTCCTTTTTTTCCTGTATATTCAGTTTATGAGCAACCTAGTTTTCTCCACTGAAAGTTGTGAATAACAGATGTAACCTCATCATCCTTACCGACTTCACTGAGCTATAATTGAACTCCGCTTTTGGTACGCTCTCAGCAGTGTTGCTTGTATACTGCAAGCCATCTAAGTACTAATATTGAATTTCTTCCATCAAAAACCAGTCCTTAGGGGAAAAAACAAACCAGAAATAATTAAATTCATCTAGTAAACCACAGGCTTATTTGAATAACATTGCCTTCTCTTAATGCTCTGTGTACATACAGTAAGCATAGATCCTTACAGCCTGGCAGCAGCATGAACTCCTGCGAAGCCAAGATTCTCAGTTTTGGCCTCACAGATAACTAGTGCTTTGAATGAGAGAGAGAAGAAATCTGCGTTTCTCTATTTTTTCCCCAAGTAGAAATGCTGCATATTCTGTTGCCAGGTCTCTCATAAAGCATTCTGCTTTCCGTGAGAACTCTTTCTATATTGCACTAGTAATTTTTTACTGCTTCCAATCTGTCAGAGTAAAATGACAGCAGTCTTATGTCAAGCCAGTTATGCATCTGATTGAAATCCTTTCACATTTCACCTGAAGCTCATCAGTTCTCTTGCTTCTGTGCTGCTCGCAGGATGAACCAGTTCGCAGTTCATGTCTTTCCTGGAAACATTCATATAAATGAGGTGCCTCAGAGGTACAAGTGCTGACCGACAATCTGTGGACTTCTGCTTAATATTTCTGTTCAATATGACACGGCTTCTCTTATGGATGCCTCCCATTCACTAAGTTGTTCATCTTGCTATTTAATTTGTTACACTGAATCTCTCCTAGCAGAAACTGTACGGTAGGCAGAAACCTGCAATCAAGTAGCATTTATCAGGGGCCTTGCTGAAATTTAGGTCTGCATATAAAGTGCATTGATGAATATCTCCTTTTCTATCTTCCCTCAGCTCTTGACATGGGAAAGTTTTTGTGGTCAATAATTTAAGTAAAAAAGTAGATGTGATTGAATATTGCAAAGTGACATGTTTTACTTCTAAAATTAATCTTTTTCAGCTATGCTACTTTGTATTTTGCATACCAAAAATAAAAATCATGAAGAAATATATATCACACTTTAAAAGTCGAAGATAACTATCAAAAAATTCAAATGGAAAACTCTGTATGTCATTTTACTGAACTACTCTTTATTAGAAACTGAGTGATCTGAAGAAGAATAGTGTTTACTGGATCAGAGCAAAAGGAGTTTTACATTGCAGGCGCAGCTCTGCTGAAGGGCCTCAGTACATAGCTGGATAACTTCCAATTTTCCTGTGTTTCAGTTTCCTTCTACACAAAATGGAAATGTATACTCAGTTGCTATATCACACAAAGGTATAATATATGAAAAATTCTTTTGAATTTTCATTCACATCTCACTTAACTTATTTCAATTTCTTTTAGGTTACCTATGCTTTGGATGGAACCTGAATGCAGCCTCAGTGATAAACAAAAATTTCTGTTTCCCTGGGAGTTAGTAAGAGTGCTGTACACAACTAACCTCATTTTCTCTAGTTGGGAGAAACATTACAGGAAGAACTACAGTTATCCTTTCCTGAAGTCCTGAAGCTAGTGTGGGTGGCACTAGTGTCACATAAAAGAAAAATTAAAAATGTCACCTACGATGACAAAGCCTTCTTAAGAAAATCACATTCACAATCTTACCACAAAACAAAGAACAATCAGGAAAGAAAAATACACATTCTTATGCATAACAGTAGTCTTATTTTATGGCACATCATTTGTATAGCCATTTATTTTTAACAGCTGGTGAATAAATGACTTTACTATAATGTTGCACTTTCTTTCACTTGCTGAATGTATTTTTCCACAGAGCTCTGATCCAAAGTCAAATGAAAGTCGGTCCACATCAGTTTACAAATGACTATTCTATTTTACAGTAATCCAAGGTTTGACCATGCTCCTTCTGATATCAATGACAAATCTATGGTCCCATGTGTTCTTTTATTTGGTTGCAAAGACAACCAACCAAAACTGCTAGATGGCTAGAAATCTGGCAGAAACTTGAATCCCAGAGCTGAGAACAATTCAGAAGTTAGAGCTGTGTTCATATTTTTAAGAAAGCAGGCAATGTGATATCTCTAGTATGCAGAACACATCAGAGGAACATAAACAAGCCACTTTTATGGTGTGAAATAAATGTTAGATGGAGGAATGAAAGTGTTCTCAAGTTGCAAAAGGGCCATTTTGTGGATCATTCTACTGAACCCTTTCTCAAGAGTTATTTGCTCTAATACACAATATAAATTACTAGTGTATTATTCTAATGAGACAGAATTGCTTAAAAAACTGTTAAATAATTGCTTGTAAAATTTTACATCGATAGCATTAGCTTTCTTAAAGCTTAAAATTGTTGAACTGTAGCAGAAACATTTTTCAAGATGTTCCCAACTGCCTCTCCTTAGCTAGCTAAAGAGGATTCAGAAAGGAAGTGTACCCAAAAGCCAGCTCTGTAACTCCTCTGCACTGTAATGATCCAGATTTCCCCTTGAGGTGCTGCAATAATTAATGCCATGAACCCTAGTCATAGCAGCAGCTGAACAAGAACAAACCCAAACCCGTCTCTTCTTGGAAATGCCAGTCACTGCAGGCCTGCCGCAGCAGAAACTGGGGAGCAATATAGTGCGTCTCTAAATCAGTATGTAGATACTCTGCTTACTTTTTTTCCCCAGTGACAAAGGAGGAGTTTCTTCTCCTTTGCAAGCCAGTACTTTGTTTTTTCTGTGGTCCTTATATCATATTAACATTGATTTTCACTTGCTGAAAGTGAAAGTGAATCTTCACAGCATTTTTTGTATCCTTTTCTCTAAGTTTTAATTCTCTGCCCTCCGTAAGTAGCAGATATACCTGCTAGCCCTCCCAGGATCCAGTGGAAAAATGTAGGCTATCCTTATTTGCAATAATGGCTACATCAATACTGTGCATATATGGCACTCGCTGGGGTGTTCAGCTTACCTGCAGTTCAGCCAGCAAGGCCCTCTGGCATGGTCAGAGCCACAAACTTCAGGATGCCGCATGCTTGACTGCTGTAAGGCGATTACCGTGTTCCCTGGCGTGTCCAGACAAGATGTCTGCAGGCAATCTGCAATCTGCCAAACTGATAAGGTATGGACTGGAAGCAGAACACACTTTGTTTACTGTTGTTCACAAGATCACTCTTCCACAGAGACAGCCAATATTTCTTTCTCTAGGAAAGATGCTATCTTCTCTGTTTCCCTTCTTTAAGACTGTGGACCATTAAGAGGTCTTGTGAAGAGATATATATCTTCCTCTAAGAGTCAGTGCCAAGATTTGTTGTCATGTGAGGTACTCTCCTGCTTGCTTCATACTTCTAAAGTGATGTAGTGATTAAGAAAAAATGTGTCTTTGTCCATGGGAAATGTTAACACTCCAACATATGTTCAACAAAGTTGGAATGGACTACAAAATCCTGCTTAGGCATACTGAAATGCCAGGGTAGAAACTGCAAATTCTTTGGGAAATGATCATAACTCCTTATCATTCCTACGGGAAAACTTCGCTACCTATCATAGGGTAAACATGCAGAAACAACTGATTATTGGCCTTTACACCCTAACAGACAGGCAGCCAGGCAGGCAGACAGTGAACAGGCACTATCTGTTGGACGTCACTGATTTTCCATTCCTTTTATGCCCCAATTGCTGCTAGATGAGTAGCAAGCCATGCAATGGCTTCTGAGCTACACATGCTGCCTCCTCACATATCTGATCTACATCCTGGTGCCCAAGATGGCAGGCCTCTGTCAGAGCCCTTTCTGCGATATGTGCCAACTTCCCTTCTCAGCCTCTAACACTTCTGACCCCTCAGGCTATCCAGGTAAAGACTACTTGTATGCAATAGCAACTAACTCTCCAAATTCACAACAGTCAAAAACATTTTCTTTCAGCAGCTTGCACCTCTTTGCTGGCCGTATAAGAAATGATACCTGGTAAGTTTGGTCAAATTTTCTGCAGAAACTACCTCCTGACAAAAAGTTGTATGTTTGGCTGAACCAAAAAGGAAGGGCTGAAAGTGTTTGCTTTGTTTTCTTTTTATTCAAAAACTACATACCAGAACTGAATGCTATTGTTTTTAGGCTGAAAACCAAAATACTTTGGACAAAAGCCAGAACTTTTCAGCTGAGAACTAGCTAATGCTTCATCACGGTGGTTAGCAGATGTGACTGGATACACACAGGGAGTGAATTTGTTCAGCAGAATTTGACATTTTTTCATAGTCATATTTCAAGTAGAAAAGAAACACTTTGAAAATACAGTGATAGATTAAAAAGAAATCATCTATTGTTTTCCAATAAAAGCTACATATGTACACACATAGCGAAGCTGGTAATAAGGCTCTCATATACTTTCTCTGCTCTTTCTCCTCCCTGCTACACACAGTCTGTCAGTCACACGGCAGGAGCTAGCGGTCAGAACTGCTGGATAACGGGCATGCAAAAAGCTGTCACTTCAAATCTTTTTTAAAAGGGTGTTAGCTTTTATATACTGCACCCCCAGCTGATGGAGGAATACACTTGGTAAGGGCCCCAGCCTCTGTAAAGGATAATGATCCCATGTGCTTGAGACATTCAGTTATTTAAAGGTATGTGGCAATCTATAAAGAGCTGAAAAAAGCTCTCCACTTAATATGTACTTCAAGATAGGAGGCAGATGAGTTTTAATAAATTCAGGAGGTGCTTAAAATAATGATCATTAAGTATAGCTTTTATTGCTGTTCTCCTTGTGTTGATTGAAATAAAGGCTGGTGTGTTTGTTGTTACCTCAGTCCCAGAATTTCAGTTGTGTACACCTAATTCATTGAAATTTACGCACTGTATTTGTGCTACCAGTCAGGGAGACCTTCCTACTTAGCACACAAAATGCACTAGCCACCCCCTGACTCCACATCTTGGAAAATCCCAAGAATGAACAAGCCCCATTCCCTTCCCATGCAAAAGAAATCCCGCCACATGGCCCAGAAACGAGAGCTCCAGGGCACTTGTCATTTGGCTGAGGGAGGAATGGCATGGCATAGCATGCCTCAGCAGGTAAGTCTAGCTGCAATCATTTCCGAGTGGCAGTACTCTAGGGAGATACATCTGCTGTCATTTATTTTACCTTACGTGGTGGAAAGAAAGTCATCTTTTTTTTCCTCTCTTCATCCTTTATTCCTCGCCTCTCCACCTGGCAAACAGTAATTCTTCTTCCACGTGGCAAACAGTGATTTCATTTTGCAACAGTAATGAATGCGCGTTCCTTTCTTGGTGGAACTGTGGATGTGGATTAAGCTCTGTGTGTTGCCAGGGTGGAGAAACTGTCATTGAGGAAGCAAAGCTCTTGTTATAGCTGGGTTACTATGCGGTACTGCCAGTGAACAAAATGCATTCTGGAATCACACTGTAAAACTGAAAACACTTGCTTATTTGAGATTAATACCCTTGCATGGTCTGGGACCCTGACACTGCTTCAGCACAGCACATAGCTGTTGCAGGTGCCCTAGTTTAAGAGCGTATTCATCCAGCTATTTGATATATGCTCATGTAGCAATCTGCAACACTGTTGTTATGACCAAATCTACATAAGAGTAAGAAATTGGTAAAAGAATAGAAATTTTACTTTTTCTCTCAAAAAAGTGACTTCCCTCAGGGTAAAGTGAGCTTACTGGGGTGTGTGTATGTGCATTACAGTCAGCGACTAAACCGCTCTCCTGCCGCAGCCACAGCACCAGTGGGGCACTATGAAAGCATGAGGGAGCGCTGTTTCTGCTTTGTGCGCTCTCATGGTGTATGGGCCCCCAGGGACTGCTGCCAGCTGCTATATGCTGCAGCATGGAACAGCCCTCACCCTGGTGGAATATTTACCCCCTCTCTACTCAGGTTCGCAGTTTGTTTAGGGTTTGACATGTTCCTCCCACTTCAAGAGTTGTACATGATGTTGTCCGGCAGACCTTTCTTCTCTTTCTTTTTTAAACCAATTTAGAACATACTCTAACAACTAAAAAACACTCGTGTTTAAATCCCACAGGCGTCGCAACTGCAAAAGCTCCTGAGCATGACAAACTGCTGTTGTGCCACGAAGGCCGTGGAGGTGGTGGGTAGTGCAGCTACGGATGGATGGCTGCCGGAGATGTGTGTCCCTGTGGAAGCTCTGCTCTGCAGGGGCTTTTGGAGTTCTGCAGCAATAGTCAGGGTGGTGGGTGGATGGGGCTGAGTTTCCCAGCCAGGGCACTGCCAAGCATGCGTTGCTGCTGTACCAGGTCAGAGTCAGACCCAGAACAAAGCGGCTCTCTTGCAAGTACCTCAGCGTTGCATGATGACTCAACATCCCATGATGCCCAGAGAGAAAAAGAAATGAAGAAAGTAGCTGAGTAGGAGAAGGTGCTGGTTAAAAGCTCCTCTGGAGCAAAGCTCTCTGGAAAGGTGGGAGAGTGGAGGAAGCCCAGAACAGCTCTTCACCCTCATCTGCACAAAGCGGGTGCCGGTGCACAGGGAAACATTGTGGAGACAGCCGTGGTTTTGGCAAGGGCTGCCTGGGAAGCATTTGGTAGCATAAAACTGCATAAAAAAGAGGAACGCTTCACAGAAAAACTGAAGATACAAAGATTTTTAACTGGAGGATAATGAAACTACAGAATGGTCTACAGCTAGTGTGAAGCAGAGGAGCTAGCCTTGAAATTTTGGGGGACTCACTGAGGGACTGTGATCCCAGTCCCAACAGTATAGAAAGGCTCTTGGAAGATCCAGCTTACCACTTGACAAAGGAGTCAAGCAATAAAATTCACCCAGTCTGGGCCAAAGCATATGGAGGTTTGACAGACTTAAAGCAGAAACATCTCTGGAACAATCTGTAAAACCTTTTGTTTTCCTTTTATTTTACTTTGGGAAACGGACTCAGATAACAGCCAATCCCTCACAACTACTCCATGCCCTGTGCGACCACTGAGCGGTGTGAGCCATGCCATTAACAGCAGGTGAGGGATTCTCCTTCATCCCCACAGTCCATTTATTCAGGCTGCTCAGTGAGGACAGTTATATTCCAGTTTACCTGATCAGCTCTCACAGTCCATGTTTTACAGCTTTCTTTTGTGGTCAGAATCAGATAGCTGCTTTGTTCGTCCTAGCTGTGACCTTGAGACGTTAAGAACTCGTATATTTTTCTAATTATACTGTTCGATTTTTAAACTTACTTTCGAGCACCTTTTTAAAACTGTCCAGTCTGTTCCAGCATTTAAAACTACATCAAAGAAATATGTTTGCTGCTGCTTTTCACAGTTCTTAAATATTGATCATTTTTAATGAGCTTTATTGTAAAGCACCCTTGTGACTCTCACCAAGGACACCATATAAGTGCACGGCTGTGATGACGTTGACCCAGCACAAATGTTTTCAGCACTTTAAAGGCTGTAGTTCTGGCACACTCTAGGAAAAATAAGCAGGATTTTATTAGAAACTGTGTCTCATACAGCATATTGTAGTAGCAGTAGTAATCTTAGTCTGTTTTATTTTTTAATTAAAGTCACAAGCTGGAGATGGAAGAACAGAGTTTGGCGTTTGAGGGGTTTTTTGTATCTAAGAGCTGTTTTTTATATTGGGCTATAATATTTTCAATAATGGGCCAAAGCAGTGCAATGTGCAGTAATGGTTCTGGAGTGTTTTCAGTGATCGTGATAGAATTTATTTCTCCTTTCAGCACGAAGGAATATATTCTAGGGGCTAAGAAGTGTTCATTATTTTAGGCTTGACTCAGTACAAATATAAATTAAAAAAGAATTTAACTAGCTTCAGCCCACACAAAGCCACGAAGCCAGATGTCTTTTTTTGCCTCAAATTCAAGTAGATCCTTTATAAACTGATGTGGAAAAAAGCAGAAAGGGAAGTTTTAATTATATGCTACAATCAAGAAAGCATTTTACATCCCAATTGGCAGAGCTCTTACTGTGTATTTTAAGCAAGATGAAGATGACAGAAGAAAGGGGAGAAAAAAGAGCTTCTATACTAGTCCTCTGGTGCAAGGAACAGCTTGATCTTATTTATTGTATAGTTTTGCAAGATTTGATATTTAGAGCCTGTCTTGTAACATTCAGGAAGAAACACTAAGACGTCTCAACCACATTAAAATGAATTATAAATTAATTTCCTGGAGTCATAGCCACAGCTCCTAGAGAGATGTTAACATATATGCCATTTCTTTTGGCACCTAATGAAGCTCTGTTAGATCTTTCATCGCTAATTGTCACGAGAATGGATGAGGATTAGGGAGGAGGGGAAATTCTCTCAGCATTTGCTTTATAACTTTGTTCTACTTTAGCAGAAACGAATAAAATATTATAGTTTGCTCTCTTAATTAATTTGCTTTGTCAACTGCCAGACTTATCTAACAGCTTTTTTAATATATCAAAACTGCAAAGTGACAGGTTCCAGGATTAATGCTCAACCCTCATGAAAATTGTAGTTTCTAGATACACACCATTTGGCTTCTCTCCCCTTCTAAACAGAGGACTGATCTAAATGATCAGCTCTTTATGCTTCAGTACATTTACTGTGCAAATTTAATGTCCTGTTCTTGATTAGAAAATAGGATTCAGTAACAGGCTTTTCAAACAGAGCTGCCAGTAGCTGTTGGCCAGTAGGTTACACACAAACTCATTCTCCATTTCTGTAAGTTTTGCTGAATGCAGAATGAGCAATAAACATGATCATAATTATTAGTATTCTATATAAATACTTTGTAATATTGGGCATTAAAAATACTGGAGAATGTGCTTTACATATCTAGTAATGGGTAATGTAACTACAAAACATTAAACCTGAAGTTTCTTTCTTTGGTAAGAGCCTGAATTAAAAAGGGTAATAGTGCTTTGGGGATATGAAAAATCTCTGAAGAGTGAAACAGTTATGTGTTCCAACCAGGTCTAGTTAATAGCACTACCTCTTTATTGAGTGTGATTAATGAAGTGTAATGATTGCATAGTTACACACTGGAAGAGCAATAATAATTATCATTGTTAAATATAACAAAGTTTCACTCTTGTGGTATGGAATACCAGGTATTCGTTAACTGCAATTATGAATTTTAACTGATTTAAAATGCATCTCATTTTGGGTCAGACTGAGCCAGTTGAATCCAAGATTGAAATTTTAATTTAGTATTCTTAATTCTCCATAACTGCTGAATACCTAAGACTGCTTAATTTGATTAAATGATAAAAACATTAATATTTCCTTAAATATAATTGTTACAACCCTGGGTGAGCTCTTACTTGCCTTCCTATCAAAGTTAAGCTAGCTGAATCTTCAGGAATATAGATTCTAATTTCCTTTGGCCACCCTGTCCCTGGCCCTGTCTGACATCTCCTTCCTGAGAGGTAAGACCTTGCAGTACAGCTGTCTGAAATCCCATTGCCAACACTAACTGTTAAATATTGCCAAGAGCTTACATGCTCCTTAGAAATCTACCATGATGGATACTGTAATGCATTGCTTTACACTTTCGGAAACATTTTGACAAACAAGTAAGGAAAATTGAGATGCTTTTGCAGAGAGACATCTAAACAAAGAATATTTCTGCCACGCACAAAAACAAGATTTAGAAAGCTAGACCAAAATAAAGCAATATTCATTGAAAAATCCTTTCTTCAATACTCCATAAAATCCCAAGCACGCTTGCCCTAATGACTTCCAGGGCATCACAACCCTCTTGCTGTTCCTGTTGGAAGACCTTGGTGGCCAGGGATGGAGTCTTTCCCTTCGTTTGAAGCATTATCAGCTTTCTATCACATACCTAAATTACTAACAAAACTGGGCTTTATCCCAGAGACAAATATTATTTTGTTGCTATATGTTTTTGTGAATGAGTTACCAAATCTGAAGAACTCCATAATGTTCAACTGGCAAGAACAAGGGCTAACCATACATCTAGAAAACGTTCCCCAAATAGTTGAGGGATCCTCAGCATGCTGGAAAATGTTTTCTCTATTCTCCATTAAAAGAACATGTTTCAGGCAACTGTCTTGTGTAGGCAGATCAAACAACTCAGCTGACCTAATTTTACCTGTCTACAACGTCAGTGTCCCCAGGTACATGTTTTTTGTCTAAACTCCAAATATATACGATGGAGATCTAGTTCATATGGTCAGTAGAATCTGAATAACTGTTTGTCTTATCCCAAAGCAGCTGAATCACTCTCTAAACTCCACAGACTGTGACAGAAGCAGAAACTTCTATATAGGATACAGCGTATCTAGGTGCCAGAAGTATACATTGTAGTAGGAGATAGTGACACAGTTAAGATTCAAATGGCAAACCTTAGCTCAACTGTTCTCCAGTTTTGATGGTTTGCATCCTGCTCTTTCCAAATATCAGCATGCAGTTCAAAACAATAAGGTATGGAGTACTTTCTAAGGAGCTACAACATCTAGCTTCAAAGGCCAAATACGTAGTTAGTTATGAATCACAGCCCATCCATTGATCACATGCCATCTGGAAACACAAGCTCAAAGAGCTATAATCACCCATGGTGTAACTTCAGTAAAGTCTACCTGTGAAGATATTCCAACTCTCTGAAAGTGTCACTGTGAGCAATACCAGCTGGTCACAGGAAACTGGGGTATACAAAAAAAAAAAAAAAAAAAAAAAAAAAAAAAAAAGCTATGCCAGTGGACAAAACTGAACTGGGACAGAATAAGCCCACTTAAGATAATAGCTGATAAAAGTAAAAGAAAAAGGGGTCAAGAACAATCAATAGCTGGAACAGAGGATTAGGCATAGAGCCATTCTGGTGGATTTGGGCCAGATATAGCCTGAGGCTGTACTTAAGCCGCTCTGAGCTGGAATGTTTAGATGTTAGTTTGAATGGCTATAAAAGTTTAATTAATGTCTGAGGGGCTTGGGGAGACAGATGAACAGAGAATTAACAACCAAAAACTGCTTCCCATAATGAAACCCTATTAGTTTCTCATAAAACTTACAAAAGCTGAGAAAAAATATGAAAAGATTTTTTTTCTTTTGTTAATATAGAACTTTTAAAGAATCCTTTCATAAGGCTAGGAATTTGTACTAGAGCTGAAATAATTATTTCATAGCTGCATCTACTTCCTTTCCAAACTGAGAGGTTTATGTATAAATATCTCCTACGTCAAAATACTGTGACCAGAAAGAAAAAGCAAATCTTTGCATTTGCATTTTTGTTGCACAGAAGTCAGAGGGTACATTTCCTTGACACTACATGCCTTAGTGTGCCCAACTCGGTCACAAAACAACTGAAGACTGTGAAGTTGTATTTTGTAGCTGCACAAAACATTATCTGTTTTGGTGCTCTGGACATTTACTGATCACCATCTGTGGCCAGGTAGAGTTTTCTCCCACAGTGTAGTGTTGCACAGCTGACTGTGCAAGGCATTTATATCTTCCCGCTGCTGCATTCAGTACTAGCGAGTTTTAGATGCAGGCTACTGTACCACAGGGGCCATTAGTATATTTTGATATGGTAAATCTTTCATTTGCATTATTATATATGGAATTACAAATACATTCAGTTCACCACATTACACCTAAAACACTACCACATATGCAAAACGTACATAACAAACGTAAACCCATCACTTGGGCACATTCTGTCCTTTTGTTTTGGAGCAGACCTGTACCATAGCTCTCTGCTGCTGCATGCTGCCTTCCTTCCACAGCAGCCTACTAAGTTAGTCTGCAAGGCCCCCACCTTCAGTCAGACACTGTTAAAAATCAGCCTGGCTCCCTTTTTCTTCCAAAGCAGAAAGTTCTCTTTGTCACCCAAAAAAACACTGGTCTATGAACAAGGCCAGGAAATGTTCAATCTTGTACCATAGCAGGTTTGTCAGATTGGTTGAGCATTTCACCCTTCATGTAGGCTAGAGATGGGAGTGTTATGCTATTGGAAAGTGGAGATTTACTGTTTTCTAGGGTATGCACATGTACTTATATTACTTCTTCATCTGTCCCCCAGGACTCCCTGTAGGTTGCTGGCTGGCTGAGCTCCTGTTGAAGTGATTATTTAATGTAAGAATTTATTTACTGTGTGATTAATGATGGTAGAAACATAGAGCCTTGAATGGATGTCTTTTTCTATTCTCTAAATCTAAATAAATACATAAAAATCAACCTATTCATCTTCCTTATTCTTCTCAAAATCTAATAGCTACTGAAACCCAGAGAATTTAACCAGACCTTCCTTTCTGAAAACATTGCCTTTGTTGTTTTACTCACGCTAAACCTTTGTGTGTTTATTTTGACAACTTCCTTCTGAGGCAAAACTGTAGGTTCAGTTTAGATAGACTCACATAGAAGCCATGTTGGGAAAATCAAATCCACACTTTTTTTCTCTGAAAACGCCTATGAAGAGACATATTTTAGAGAACAGCATTTTTGAACAAGCATGTCCTTAAGTTAGATATTTAAAATATTTTTTATACATCTAAATGAGAGTGGCCTGTTTTTCAGGAATTTTAATCACTTACCCTTTCCTGTGGAATTCACTGGAGTTCTTAATTTGTCTGCAGTTCAGAGACTGCAGTTCTGCAGGAGACTGCAGGACCAACTGCAGTTGGTCCTTTCCATATAAGGAATAAGTATTTGGGCTTGAAAATCTGAATTTTGTCAACAGGAATATGATCATAGGGTTCTAAGGACATTTGCCTTGAGGCTTCCAACGAAGGAAGAAATCAGCAAAGCACTACTGGGCTGCTGTAGCAACAGGTGAATAATAAGGGCAGCTCATCTGCACTGATAGGACTGTGTGGTCCACTAGCTGGTGGTTCCTCTAGAGCAACAGTCTATGTAGCATTTGCTGCAAACACCTATTTGACAGCTCCTAAGTAAAGTAACTTTGGTTTGTAGCTACTCTGGAAAGCAAAGTTTGTAAGAACGACTTGTATGAAACCTTCCTCATCTGTCATTGGAGTGTTCCTGGAACTGTATGAAAGTAAAACAAAGGGTGTCTGATCTCCTTATTAAGGAGATGATGCTCTAGTCCTTTTAGCTTCCCAAGCTTTGAGTTTTTCAAACATAGCTTGTTTGGAAGAGAATACAAGATGAATAAGCTTTCACTGGTGCTCACAGAATATTTATGAGAATCAAAATGGTAATTTTGATTTTTCCCATGCAATTGTTTTGGTGGTTCTTTTGGTCTTAATTAGAAGTCTGGATGCAAATAGAGATGTCTCATACAGACTTTTGAATGCAATTAGGAAGAACATAAGAAAAATAAGGAATGAAAAATCAAAACCTCTGTCTAAATATGTAAGAAGACGTCATTGCTTTATGAATGTTCAACTTCTAGGAACTTCCAAAAGGGAACACCACCCATGGCAGTGCAGCAATTTAGAAAGCATTTTCCTAGCATGGCAGAGTGGAGTGTAGAGGGTCCTGAGAGTGTTGAAATAATCTGCTCCGGGCCTGCTCCAGTTTCCCCATTGAACAACTGCTCTTGGTCACTGGGCTTCGTTAATATTACTGCTGCTTTTGTTGACCTTTTCATCAGGTATCTACCCATTACCAATGCAGGGTTAATTAAGGAGGTGGGGCATGCAAGAACATTTCTGCCTTCTCAGCACCCTTCAGCTATTTCCTCTCTGGAAGGAGCGAGCAGGTGCTCCATTTACAGGACCTTTGCTTTAACTAGACATGAAGGCATCATGACTCTGAAGCACTCGTTGCTTATCTCTGTCCAAGACACAGATACATGGCTCACTGCAATTTCTGCCAACATCACTGAAGGTGTTACTGGGGAAACAACTCTTCATACATGCCTCTGGGGAGAAACAAGTAACTTCTGCCCATTTCTGGTGTCTACTGGTATCCTTACAATGAACCAGTTCATTATTAATGATATTATATTTATAGCCAATTCAATGGAAATCAATTCATTAGGCTATGACTATCCCTAAAGCCTTATCCTACTCATTAATTAAAATCAGGTTTTGTCACTAATTACACTAGGAGCATGCCCTGAAGAGAATTATGTATAAACCCCAGCTATTATGGTCTACAAATTAAAATGAAGATGAATAGAAACTCCAGAACTACTGAAGTTCTGTTTCAAGACAAGTTTTGTCTGCACCAGCTCAAGGGAATTTTTGTCTATTCCTTCTATACCAATGGTTGCAAAAGTAATAAAAATGCCTTTCACTCTGAAGGACCCCAGAATGCTTTACAACCAGAAATCACTTCAACGCATCCTGAAGTGCAGCCTCCTTTGTCCTGAGAGGGAGCAGCTGCTCCACTGTGCACATCAGCAGCAGCATGCAGCAATTTCAAAGGGAACAATATCAATTCTGACTGAAACTGCTGCAGCAATTTTAGGCCAAAAAAACCATGGTTGCCCAAATGCACTTTTGGCCAGAATACTGTGCCCACTGAACACTCACAAAGACTTGCCAATGGATAACTGAGCGCTAACTTTCTTTTTTTGTGCTGTCTTCCCAAATAGAGGGGGAGGTGGGGGGGCTACAGCAGCAGCGTGCCACAGCACAGATCTCCTACTGCTCGAGGTCATGTTTAAATGGAGGGTGTACAAAGGCCCCACCATGATCCCTGTTCATAAAAGCACATAAGTGTGAGCTTAGTATGGCATGTAGGGTGCAGCCACACACAGTCAAACTTGGCAGGATCTCTGAATGGCTAAAGAGGGAAGGCCAGACAGGACATGGTGGAGCAGGCCAGCCCTGAGGACTTCTGCACAGAGGCTCCCACTATGAATGGCCTTGCTCTAATCCTCTGCTCCACTCAAAATGAGGGAAGACATCCCTGGTCAGCTGTGCTGTCCTTACAGCCCAGTAGTAAGGCTCCCACGAGGCTTCAGCATAGTAAGTGTCTCTGAATGCAGGTGGAAACGTTCAGCTCTCCAAGCCTGTCATTTGTAAGCACACTGCTATGGGCTGCAGAATCACTCGTAGGTCTGGCTTCATTTCTGCCCAGCACTGGTAATTGCTGTCTGCACCTATGAGCCTGCAACCTAGTGGTTCCACAAGTTGAAGAACAACTGAAAAAAAAACAAAAACCCTCAGACTTCATGGAATTTTGTAAAACTCCCACTGCTAACATCTTAGAGAAGAGAGTTGCTCAGTGCTATTTTGCTCTGTCTAAAAGAAAGGAAATGAAGTCTTTCCAGACAAACTAATCCCAAACACTAATGCCTTCATATGTGCAGTGTGGCCACTACTGAAAGCTGCTAACAGAGCTCTACAAAGAACCCAGATGCTAGCAACCTATATATTTACTCCATGTTTATATTTTTTGTGCTTTCTCCTTGTTGAAACACATTTTCCATTAAGCCAGTATCTCCGCAGGGGGACCCAGTAACAGCAGCTTGCAACTCATCTCCGTCAATTTTGCAGGAAGATTGTAGACCACCATGATCCACTTTGCTTGGCTTAGTTCAGACTATCCTAAGGATCCTCAAGGATGGCTTATGATATAAAGGATCATACATATTTAATTAAAAACTGAGAAGCATGTGTTGTAAAGATGAATTGAGCTGAAGCGATTATTTTCTGTGTATACCTCTGTAGATACAAGCGACGTTACACTTTCACATCTCAGAATTAAACATGACCTCTATTTTGCTTATGTAACTAATTCAATCTCTCAATGATTTTTTCTTCATGAGCATCTCAGAGGCATGGAGAGCATAGCTGGGTAAGTATCTCTTGTGCTATGCAAATGCATGTGTGATACACTTTCAGGGTTAGGGGTTGATGCACTTTCAGGGTTAGGGGTTGAGCTGTTAATGCCAAAATACAGATTTTGTCTATGGCTCTTGTAAGCCACATAAAGCTGTTCCCTGAAGCATGTGTGTAACAGGTTGCCATCCTCTTATGCAACAGAAAGAAGTATTCAATATTCATTGACCAAAAAATATTTGAGGGTCTCTGCATAGCAAAAGAAATTTATTACACCTTACTATGTCTAGAAGAATAAATCAAACATGTACATCATGTTGTTGGCATGCAGTCGCAGATCAACGCATAGCCAAGAAAGGCTTTCCAAATTTTAAAAAATATTTTTTGCTGTTAGCATAACTGGCATTTTTTATAACATCAGTAATAATGGATTACTTTATAATGTTGGCATATTTACGTTATTATATCTCTTATGCTTTTAAGTCTTTATCTGTGTTCCTTTCTATATTAACATTCAATCTACATGGAAATAAAAGGTCTTTCTATCTTTATGATAATCTGCATTGCTATATGACAGCTCCAGAATGCTTTTGATTTAGCTATCTTGATGCCAAAATGATATGATCTCCTTAGGTAGGCATAAATACATGCCAAAGATACAGGACAAAGTGGATGATAACTCTGTTGCCAAGCAAGCACATACTCTGAGCTGAAACTTCATAAGCCAGGGAGATCTCCTAGCTTGCATAAAACAAAGAACGCTTTGTTCAAAACATGCTCAAAATGGTGGCAAAAACTGCTTTGCAAAATCAGTGCACAGATGTATGGAATAGTCAGTGGGTGAATAGAATATTCTAGTGGCCTATTTGATGTTAAAAAGTGAAAAATCAATCTGGAATACTGCACAGACGTGTAGAGCTCACCTTCACCACAGAGCTGCAAACTGCAATTGTAAACATTCTATTTGTATTGCTGATTGATTATGGTTTTAATTGCCATATTCGGTAAGTTAACTGAACATCAGGTTTATATTCTGGTTTTTAGTTCCATTAGAAACCACTAATAGATTATAATATAATAAATCCATAATTTGTAATTTGATAATTGCATATTTAATAATAAATGTCATGCATATTAGGAATCTAGTTATAAAGTTTCCAGAAGAACAGATGGATCAAAAGGTCTAAAAAAAGAGATTGGGGGGGGGGGGGGGGGAAGTGCACTGCCTAGGAACAATCAGGTCTGACAGACTTGTCCTAAACATGTTTAGAAGTGAGAGAATTAAGAGTCACCATGAGATTGTCTTTCTCTTGCAAGGCCTTCATATTTGTATAATTAAGAAAAAAAGTGCCAGTAGATGGCACTCTCCAATGTGCAGCATTGTGCACAGATTTCCAGGAACAACAATTTTACTGGGCATCACCGATAGCGGCCAGTATATAGGTCTCTGGAACTTTTGACTGTTTTATTTCCTAAAAGCACAATAAATCACTACCAGCTATAACCAACCACACAGATTAAGATCAGTCTCACAGGCTGAGTGAAGTTAATTGTTTGTATTAAGATGGCAAGAAATGGCAACATTTGATTAATACACTAGTATGGTGTCTGTGCTCTGCCTTCAAGACTGTTTTGAGATTATTCTCACTCTTAGCTGCAACAAGTGGATGCCTTGTGTAACCAATGAACAAATGTGAAATTCATACGGGGCTGTGCAAAATCTGCAACAAAGGTAAAGTAAGCCACCATAACCTCCATCATCAGATTGGATTTATTATTGAAATAATTAGTTTGGACTTGCTTTGAATTTCCTGCAGAGAGGAAGGATTACGCCTGCTCTCCTTGCATAATTTCTATGAACTCCTTTCACGGGCTGGCTACAAATACAGCACACAATAAAAATAAGGGAGGAGTGGAGGGGCGAGAGCCAAAAAGTTGATTTCTCTGAAGGAGTCTCATGTGTGTTTACTGTCATGCTGTGACTTCCATTGTCAAGACTAGACTGACACAATCTGGGGGAATATCTTCTCCTTTATTAATGTAATATCCAATTATTTGCATATGTAGATCTTAATATATGCAAATGCATAAGTATTGAAATGGCCTGAGATATGTCCCTCTTTCTCAATGATAAACACATATTGTATATATTTAATTTTCTTTCCAAAAAGAAGGACCTTAATTTTCACCAGGTTAAATGAAAAATATCTTAGGCCTTTTCCTTTCTTCATCATTATGTCCAGTCAGGGAGAAAAAGCTGTTATTAGAATTGTTGTCGTAATTGAAGTCTCAAAAATTTACCATGCTGTGCAAATTATAAGGATGTGCAAATTATAAGGAGAAGAAGTAAAAAAACCAAAGGACAGAAATGGGTAGACAACTGAAACCCTGTATTACTTTCAGTCAGCACTTTTCAAACCTCACTATTCCCTATAAGGCCATGCAAGGTGCAATAAATAATCTGTGCCAATTGCAGTTCCTTGAGGAAGATGCAAAAGCCTAAGGCAGACGTTTTGTTAGTTCTATTTACATTGCAGTACAGCAGATTTTAACAAGTGCAGTAAAACACTTATCATCTTCACTTTAACTTTGCTTCCTGTTCTAATTTGTAAGAATAAATAGATTGTCTAACAGTGATCTTTCCAAGCCATTAAAACACACAGACGCACACACACACACTGAAGTGGCCATTTTAGGGTATCTTTTATAAAAATCAAACATAAAAGCTTTTACTCAGTAAAGACACCTCTGTTTAACATATGAAACAGCTTTTAACTACCTGAAATCACAGAAATGAGTGCATTGCCTGTAAACTAGTAAAAAACAATAGGAAATGAATCATTGCTACTCGTGGTAACTAGTCTGAACCATTTTAGGTCCCATAATATGGCATCAGCATTTGAATTAACTAGTCAGTTATTAATGATTATTTAATAAGAATAAAGGAGAGTGTCATATCATTTCATTGTACTTAACTTACTGCGACACTTATCTTCTTGACAAAGAATGCCTTCAAAGACAGCACACACAGACGTGCCTTCTCTCATCCACACCTAACAATGCATTGGGAAATAAGAGCTATTTTAACAAAGAAGTCCTAGCAATTCTGTTTGCTTAAAGAGCAACAAGATCCACTGATCTGTCCTGGCTGAAATTACTTCTATTAAAATAGAACCCCCCCTTTTTCCCCTCTAATTTGCAATTGTCCCACCAGCATTAAAAATATACTTATGCTTTGACATTTCTGAGCGAATTTATAAAAACTTTAAGAAAAGCTGTTTTCAAGTTTACCCAGCTACAATGGATTTCCAGAGCCCAGTATAATACAGATTCAGAGCAGACCATAGAGGAGAGACCTTTCTGTGGATCTCATGGATTAACGATGGTGTTCTGCTGACTGAGGGCAGACATCCCTTTTCTCTGGGCATATACTGCAGCATTAGCCATTACTGACAGGTTATCGCATAGCAGGAATATGTTTCAGTGATATTAGACCTTCCAAGGGATACACAAAGAAGTTAATGATGGGAGATGGTCTCAGACTCCAGACTCCTTGCTTGTTAAGCAGGAGTTAAGAACTGATCCTCATGGGACTCTACATCTACATGCAGCCACAGGGAAAAGGAGTGGACTTAAGGTGTTCGGTGAACAGTACATAGTTTCCTACTTAGAAAGTGGGTGACAGCTTCAGTGCTGTTCACTTGCCTTAGGGAAAACATCCACATGTTGCTCTCAGGTAGAAAAGGGTCAATTCAATCAGCATTTGAACAACTACATTTATGCTAGATGGGCAGAAGAAAACATACAGAAATTCTTCAGCTGGATTTCTGTCCTGTTTGTCTTGAGATATACGCACAAGCCCTACTGGTCAGTGAAGACTGCAGTTTGTAGATGTTCCTCATTGACTTGCCAGCAGTGCAAGCAGCCAGCATGCTCTGTCCCATAAAACAAGAGGATATTATTACCTGCTGGTGGATATTTTGCCTCGGTCACACAAGGGCCCTTGGTACGGCCTCATGCGCTTACCTGAACATGATATTCTGAGTATATGTAGCAGGAAGTGTTGTGTCAAATTCATTCAAGAATTAACTTGGTTATCACAAAGTCATAACACCTGTCCTCCAGATTTTATACTGGCTTCCCAGCAAAAAAGTCTCAGAGGCAAGATTTCTGTCCTCATCTACAAGGCAGTCAATGGCTTGAATCTAAAATATCTGAGGTTACTAATATTCTAAGGCAAGGAATATACCAACATAACTCTGCTCCTCAAATGCAGTGAAATTATCCAATGCAAAGATATTACACATATATATTATATATAAATGTAAATAATGCAAGAATTTTCTTGGGAGAAAAGTAAAGCATGAATCCAGAGCATGATACAGACCTTTACAGAAAACCACAAACTGCTTTAATTCTAAGTCATGCTTGTTTGACCTTGCCTTGATTGACAGATATGTAGTAAACACAAAGTTATATGTTGAATGTCCACAAAATGTGTGGTTAGAGAAAGAAGAGGAAAAAACCGCTCCTCAAGTTAGAAGTTATATTAAACAATATTAAATTTTGAATTAGTGGACCATATAATTATTACCACTGCTTATTAGAATGGAAATAGTTAACTAATAGTTCTTTAAATATTATCTATCATTTCTCTACATTAAAGAAAAACACAATTATTAGTATACCACATACAAACTGTGAAAGAAGCATTTAATAGTTACACCTTTCATCAAAACAAAACTCAATTTTGCCTGAAGACTAAAAAAAAGCTGTTCATTAAGGATCACATATTTGAATATCAAGAGTTACAATAACATTTAAATAAGTTGTTACTGGCTTTTGTAAGATACATTTTAACTCAATTAACTCACATCACCTCCTCTTTGTTTACTACTTCTCACACTGAAAAAAACTCCCAAAAAGCACTAGGAATCATCAATTGTTCAAATTCATGACTTCATATAATGATGCAATACTGTACTATAAATAGAGTTCCTCATGCTCATGCCTTATTCAACTGCTTTCTTTTATGGTGCAGACCCAAAGAACTCAGTCATTTGCATCTGATTTTACATTCACACACAAACACATTCATACGTGTATTACATTAAACAACAGGCATCTGAATTAAACAAGAATAGTCCTACTGAAGGCATTGTTAGAAAGTATCAGAGACAGAACAGATCTACTTATCTAGTCATCGGAGCTGGCTTACAGACAGACTGACTATCTGATCTGGAGCTTGCCTCTAATGGCAGCTAGTAGGAAACATTATAAGAAAGCACAAAATGCCTATAATGGACAGGTATCTGTCCATCTTGCACATGCTAAAGGATCTGATGCCACCACTGCCCCAGCTGTTAGCTGTCCACTGCATGTAACTCCCTGGTCACTCGCACTCTCACTGCTTTTGCTCTCAGACATCCTCACCTTCCTCAGCCTTTCCCCCTCCCAAAGATCCCCAGTAGCTTACATTCCTCAGTACTTTATAAATTTTACCTTAAGCCTAAAATCTCATTCTCAGGTCTGTTATGTATCTGCATTCAAAGGCCATGTGAGACAAGTCATTAAGTCCCTCCCTCCAAAATGGCTGATCTCACCTTCCACCTCAAATTTGCAAATTAACATATCCATCACGAAAGGCTGAAGAATTCTCTTTAGATTGCAATTATTCACAAGAAAACTGGTATAAATTGTAGGCGAGCTGGCTAAATCAAATAATCTTACGTGAAGAGCTTGGAGAAGTGTTCTTCCTACCTCTTTTGGAGTTAAATTAGAAGAACATTCACTGCCTGTTTGAACTTTCTACAGAAGTTTCTTTGTTGAAGAAGATCAGCATGTATCCAGAAGGTCAAAGAAGCTGAAGTTTTCCCTTTGCTTGGGTTCAAACCAGGTGCCCTAATGGACTCACTGTTATACTACCCCGGTCCAGCTGTAGCAGTTGTGTTAGAATACTCCAGGAATCAGCTGGGAGGAATGTGAGGTTGGCAAAGATGCACAGGTATAACAATTACATACTTCTTTCTTTCCCTTGTATCCATGTCTTTGGATGTTGATCACTGGCCAACCCAGCCTTCTTAGATGAAGGTTTATCATCTTTGCGTGTCTCTTGAAGGGCACTCAATATCCACACTTAAAAGCTGGCCTTAAGATACGGCTCAAATCCATCGCTGTTGTCACTGCACTGTAAACTGGTTTGAAAACACACATGGGTTTAAAATGTGAATGCATGCACAAACCCTTGACTACATGCTCAAAAGATATGCACGCTTGATTTCTAGCTTTCACAGTCTTACAGTAATTTAGATTACAATTACAGTTACAGATGGAGCAGAGCTAAAAGCCCATAGAAGAGATGTAAAAGCTTTATATGATTAGCATTGCCATGTCCATAATACAGATAAATAAACAAGAAAGAGTGAGTTTCTAAAAATAACTTGTGACATCAATAGTTTGGGCTAAGGTGTGCTGGACTTCAAAATAAATGGTTTGTGTTTCCATCTTAAAAAAAGAAAAATAGGCAGTGCTGTTAGTTGCTCCTCTTAATAATAAAAAAGAGTCCAGGCGTGGGACTCTAAACGGGGACACCGAAAGTGTCAGACCCTTTCTGAACGTCCTGGCACCTGACTCATAAGAAGTCATGCTGCAAATCAGTGGCAAAACTGATTAGATTCTTCATTCTTGCTCTAACCCCACCAACATTTTTATAAATCCAAGGAATTATACGTAAGCCACTTGTGATGACTTTAAAATCTCTAGCCAAAGGAAATCATCCATGTCCTTATTTTGCCCCAGGCATCACTGGTTCTCTGGTCTCCTTGCTGTTTACTATTCTGAGCCTCTGTAGTGCACTCTCAGGGGACGCTGTGATTCAGAATAAATAGGGTATGTGTGAAAGAGAGGACACCTCTGATGAGAATCGCAGAGATCGGCACCAATTGCATTTTACAATAAGAGGTTAGCTTGTGCAGTCACCATAACAGTCTTTCTTGGAAGCGAGAGTGTTCCATGTATTTCAAATTACACAAGAGAAATATCAAATAAATGTCTGTAGCTGAATGACAACATGGAGGAAAGAAATCTAAAGATTACAGACATATTCATGTAACAGCTAATGTTCTGATTCTTAGAAGACAGAAGAATAGGACTTGCTAGCTTTTCCAGATATCAGTGACATACAGAGAGTCTGTCTACTGACTTTTCTCCTTTCTGACTTTCTGATTCTTACAAAATAAATTTTGTAAGCACTTAATGATTTCCTATTATTTTACATGATTTCCTATTATTTTACATCTGCCACTAGTTGTTCTCAAATTTTTAAGAAAAAGATAAAGACTGGTTAAGACATTGGACAATAACTGAGAGAGAACTAAGTCTTGAATAATATCTATATCTGATAGATCATGCAGTAAAATTACCCAAGTGTTGTCTTTACTATCTCAACAACTCCAACAGAATAATTCAGGCAACATAAACCAACATTTAAGTAGTTTAAACAGCATGAGCCATCAGATGTACCATAACTAAAGAGACTATTATGATTTACGTTAGAATAGATTAATCCTCTTTTAAAATATAACAGTAAAAATGCATTTTAAAGAGGCTAATGAAAGAAGATAATACGGTTGAATTTTACAGGATTAGCTAAGTATATCTGATTTGTGTTCTGAAACAAATGAAATTGAAGTACCTGAGAGGGTGAGCTAACCACTGCAACTGACTTAAAGGAGAATAATACTCATGAAAATAACCTTAGCCTGTCTCTTGAAGATGTCTGAATCTGCAGAAGTGCATTTGCAGTTTCTATTTGCTTAAATTTGTTGTTATCCAAGACAGCAGCTTCTCTGTCTCAGGGAAATGAAAGTGTAGTGCCACTGACTGAAAACTACATTGAAACTAACACCACCCTATGAATCCTATTAGGCTTCATTCCCTTCAGTTTACACAGCTTTTATTTATCTGTGATCAGAAAGGATTGTAAGTGTATATTAAAAAAAAAAAAATCTTTGATGCTTTCAGACTTAGGAATCTCAAAAAAAGATTTATGTACATACGGAACAGACAAAAAGTGCACAGACATTGAGATGCTCAGGGAATTAAAACTGCACATGAATAAAAAACACTGACAACTGTTATCAAAGGGGTGCTGAATTTTAATCAAGTAATAACACCTCTCTCTAGCTTGCTTCCCTGCCCTACAAGTGTGCCACTTCTCTTCCACTCCATGGCAGTGAGCTGCCTCCCACTCGGTGAGAAGCACTTTGGCTGCTTTTACAGACAGCAACGTGCCGCTATGCACCAGTAAGGCGAAGCAGAGAAGAGGCCTCTTGGGGGTGGTTGCAAGGGAGGAGGGAGAGAGAGGGCAAGATCCAAACGACCATTTCCCAGGTGATGTGAACCACAACTTTTTTAAATTAATGTCTTTCCCCTCTTACATTGTGGAGGCAGCACTCTGAGGCCTAGAAGACAAAAGCCAACAATGCTTTCATACTAAGAAAGAAAAAAATCATCATTCCTTCTAGCTAGCTTTGAGCTGGTGTTTCATCAGTGAAGGATCAGCGTACTCTGGATTCTTCTAATGAAGCCTATTATTTCTGTTAGTTGAACTTTCCATAGTGCAGCATGCAGTGTTACATTGAGGAAAGCTTCCCAGGATAGTATTTCCCTTGAGTGCACACTATGTGTCAATCACACGCTTTTATATCTCTGTGAAATTGTTCATTTGGTTAACAAGGCATGTCTACTATGCTTTTGGAAGCTATACTTTATAGGCAAATTTGCTGGTATCAAGTGTCTAATGGTTACCATTTTGACCAAGTGCAGTGAAGATTTCGTATCAGGAAAGAGGCACTGTATTGTGAGAACATCTTCTAATTAATCTTCAGAAAAACAAACCTATGGAAAAAAACCTCAGCCTGGAAAGCACTGAACATTAACTACAGCTTCTCTTAGCATCTGGAGTGCTGTCCTGAAAGGCACCAATCTCCTCCTCCCATCTCCTCTGCGCCGTTCATGGTTACAGCTCTCAGCTACCAAAGGCAATATCTGCTTTTAAGACCAGTGGATTAAGCAGGAACACTCCTACCAATCTTCATTTTATGTAGGTTAAATTTCAGATCTAACTCAGTGGCATGGAGTAAGCTCAAACAGATCTATAAAATCTTTGCTTCCGAAGTGAAGATAGACCTTTTTTTCATTAAGGAGCTCATCAAAAGAGCCCTTTTCAGTTCAGTTCATGTCAAAATATTATGGCCTAAATACACTTTACTCAAGCTAAGCTTCTCAAGTAGCCCTAGCTCCAGGAGTAAGAGGATGCTATATGTCAGTAACCATACCCTGAATAAAAGCACACAAGCCTTTGTGAATGGTTTCAACGGTTACATAACGTTAATGATTTCACGCTGCATGAAAATGCTCTGCTAGTGGTTTACATCGTTCCCTAGACGAGCAGATTATTTACTCAAAAGTCATTCTGTTTCCCTTATCTGTTTACAAGCTGTTCCTATTCATTAGAAGGATCACACTGAGTGCCTCTATACTCTTAAATAAAATAAGGCCAGGGAGCAAGCTTGATTACTGATTGCCTGTACTGCTTAATTGTTGGTTCAGCCCCTGGCTCTGTTTTGGACACCTCCAAAGAGCAGTCTCCAAGACAGCACTGATCTACAAGAGGCTCGTGCTACACAGCACACAATTAAATCCAGTTCCTGTTGCTCACATTGGGATTGAAATCAGGTCCTCTTTTATTTAGCTATTTACAAGGACTCAAATCACGGCCGATGTGTGTGAAGATCAAAAAACAAGGCAGCTCATTCCTAAGGGCTCCCCTTTATGCATGCTGCTGTATCGCTTTGTACATAGCACTCTTCTCCATTCACTTTGCTACGCAATTATCTTTCTGCTTCAAAGGTGATCTATATACTTAACTTCTTCCTATAGTGCACAGGATATTACAGTCACACTTTTCTTCCTTTCCAAGTACAGTGAAGATTACATACCAGGAAATGGATATTGTATTATGAGACTGTCCAACACAGTTCCTTAGTGACCCTCTGAACTGAAGGATGGCAAAGATATTACCTGTTTTTTAAAAAGAAGTAGAATTCTATAAGAGATATAGGAACTTGCAGAGCAGAAAGGTAAACTGCTTTACTGGGGAAGCTATGTAGACATGATAATAATGAACAGAATGAAGATGCATGGATAATTATGATATATCAGGGAAGAGTCAGCATGGCCTTTGTAAAGACAGTCACGTCCCACAAACCAGTGAAAGAGTCAGAAAGCATGCCAATAGAGTTTGCTAGGATTTCCAAAAGACCCCTGGCCAGCTTGGTCATTGAAAGTTCTTTACAAAACTAAGAAACCATGGGAGAGGGAAGGTCTCTCTATGGATTGGAAAAAAACAAAAAACAAAAACAAACAAACAAACAAAATCAAAAAGCCCACCACCCCCACAAAAACACAGGTCAAAAAATATAAGAAACACAATAGAGAGTGCAGAGACAGTTTTCACATAAGCTGTGGAGCTCATTCCAACGGGATGCTACGGACACTTCCAGCTTACAGGGATTCCCAGGACAGATGGCTAAGTTATGGAATAGACATCAACTGAGTGTGATTAAATACATGACCACCACCTCTGAGCTGCAAATTGTTGTAGGCTACTTCTGGGGAAGTAGCACTGTATGCTTGAACTATTCCTACATTCTGCTCTAGGCATCTGCTTTTGGCCATTTGTGGAGAACATTTGGATATAGCGAGTATACCTATTCTTAAAGTTTTACGTTATGCTGACAAATGCAAAAAGGAAATATATGCAGGCAGAAGTGGAAACTTTTTGTCCTCTACCAAAACTACAACCAAACAATAGAGAATAATGTGCTGGTTCACATATCAAGAAATACTGGAATCACCCACATTACCACATTATATGCTTAAAATAAGTAACGCGAAAATATTCCCTCATGAGAGTCCACTGAAGTCATTGGGACCTTTTCTGCTGGACCTCACTTGGTTTTGCACCAAAATAGGTAGTCTGTGCAGGAGCATCTTTTTTTTAGCATGTCTACATCCCAATCTGTGGCAAATCTGTCTCTGGTATATTTATAGCCAGCAAAGAAATAATGTTTGCTTTTCAATTACAGAGATGTCATTTTAGTTGAGCTTTCCTTCCCAGACCCTGGATTTTTATATTTAAAAGTTTCAGATGTGATATTGCTCTTTTGTAAGCTTACCTTCATAGTTTGCTATTTCCTAACTTAGTGAAGGTCATAGAAAAAGTTCTGCTTGTGATCAATACCTTACATTTAAAGAAGGTGCTAGTAGAACAACCTGTGAACCATCTCTCAGCCAGGATGTTTTTTTACCTTACTGCATTATTCATGATTGTCAGCTGCTTCAGTATTCATTGCTGTCAGTTAGTGCATGTGCTTCTCTGGATTATTCTGTACATCTGGGTGAACTGACAGGCAGAAGTATTTAGCATCTCTTCCTACACCAAGTACCAATTAATGCAACCAGTTATCTGATCAAGCCTACTGGGAAAAAGCTATACTGGATCAAAAGCTACTTTTTGAAATGACTCCTTTTGACTTATTTTGCATATTATGATTAGAAACCTCTTACCTTCTGAATTTTCCCTGAATATTATTCCTTTGACTGGAAGAGACTTTATCTCAGCTTCTAGCAACCATAAATATTATAATAGCGTAACGGTCACAGCCAACAGTGGTTAATGTGAGTCTAATTTGGACACAGAAAGGCTAGGTTTCTCAGGCTTGTTCGTGTGGACTTCCTAGGAGCATTCAAGGGAACACACAGAAAAAGTTTGCATGAGATTCTCAGACAAAGAAGGCATGATGTGAGTGTATGTGGATACAGAAGGCGGGGAGGGGGGGGATTAAATGAAAGAAGAAAACACCAAACAGTGGCCTTGGAAAGGCCATGAGTGGCTCATCATCCCAATGAGTCAGAGAGCGCCTGGGACCCTGTCTCCTCTGAAATGAAGCCAGCTGCAGTTTCTTGTACTTGGTTCTCTTTCTTGCTGGCACAGAGGACTCTCCACAGCTCATCTCCTCTCACTAGCACTGAGTCTTGCACTTATTTCTCCCCCGTCTTCTCAATGGTATTCCCAGTGGGAGAGAAACTGCCTACTGGCAGGGGTATGTAAATCAGTATGATGTTAATATCGTTTCCCTTAGTAGAAAGAAGTCTTCCCCCCGCCCGCCTTTTAGATGCATCTCCTTCCAAGCAGTGATAAGCCCAGATCCAAACAGCAGGGTTAGCCATGGAGAAATTTTTGTACTCTGCAGAACTCTTTACAGTGCTCACACAGGGTTAATTTATATATGTTATATGAGCATTCAAATTTGTTCTATAATTTATCAGAGGGCAGTGGCTATGCTTATTAGGAATGCTCATCATTAGCATAAAACAACCAGTTAACATAGCACCGAATATTCCCAGGAGACTTAGGCAACCGTAAAAATATCATTGACTTTAGTCTCAGAAAATTTCAGAATCACTGTCTTACAGCTGTTCCCGGCACACTAAGAATTACAAATTGCCCTGAGAGAGGCAGAAGAGTAAGCAATAGTAAGTATCATACATATCAAGAAAGATGAGGCAAAGTTGCAGGAAGACAACTAATTATTTGTTGTCGTTCATAGACCCAAATGAACCAATATAAATTCTATTGCCACTTTGCTTTTTAAGGTATTCATACTGGGGTCCTATTGCCCATTGGAGGAGGAATCAGTGTTACTCAATCTGCAAATATTCTAATGACTTCTGTTTTATTTGTATATAAGCATAATTTTGAATCAAAGAAGGTTAAATGATCTACAGAACCCTGCATTCACATAACTGTCGATTTACCAGAGTGACTCTCCTTTAGCAACAAATTCTGACCAAAGAATAAGGAAGTGAGCAATCTTTACCACTTACCCAGCTTTTTCAGCTGAGAACCTGCTAAAAATCTCTGAAAGGCTGGCACACCAGACACTATCAACAATGCAGACTGTTTTCCTGAAACTACATATTTACTCATACAGCAGAAAGAAATCTGAACGCCTACATGAAATAGAACCAGCTGGTTCACCTTCCAAATATTTTAAATGATATCCTGTGATGAATAACCACCAGTGTAAGCAGCGTGTTATTTTGATGGTGAACAACAAGGGCCATTTTCAAGAGCTTACTGCTGCTGGGAGAAAAAAGTAAATAAGAAATTTTACAGTAAGACAGAGAGTTACAATTCCCTTTCAGTCTGTAAATATACACATCTACTACTGATTCTGGACCAAAACAGTCACCAGAAAGGCAACTAGCATATCAATTAGGACACTTTCAGGATTAGGAACAAAATTATAAGGCAATATCAAGACATATATTTAAATGCAGAAAGCTGAAATAACAAAGTTAAGGATCCCCTAGTGAGTCTAAAGTGGTCCTCTCACAAATACGAAGCAATTTAATATGGTTCTCTCTTCAGTAACCTAATGTATGTGTACAGAGCAGCCATTGAGTGCCTGATTTAATCTTCCTGGCAACAGTTTTTACAGGCATGCTTTCAAAGTTCTTACATCATATTAACATAGCCCTGAATAAGTAAGGTAAAAAGAACACAACAGAAATCAGAGTGCTGTTTTCTGTGTACTGCATTGGCAGCTCTTACCCTGATTCTCCTCCAGGACAATCTCTGGTGATTGCAGCAAAGCTGCTCCAGAACACGTACAAAGCCAAATTCAGGAGCTATATGAACCTTGTACAATGAAACCTTTCGGTAGGCAAGAGCAGCTTTGTTTCAATAAAGAAAGAAAACCCAAAGTTTTTCGAATGAACCACATGGTCATTTTTAGGATCTGATATAGTCTAGCTCTTAAAATCTGGAGTTCCAGTTCAGGTGTTCACAGGAACAGCTCTGCTTCTTGTGCCAGCAAGGACACAGGTGAGAGAGATGAGCTACTGACTCCAGCTTGAGCATGTCGGCACTTCTGGTTGCAAGAGCTTGGCTTTAAAGCTGCCCATTCTTCTGATCACTCTGAGATTTACTCTGTTACTGTTATCTGGCTCAGCATTACCTTTGTAAGGGAAAATAGAGCAGAGCCAGAGGCATGGCAAGGAGAAATTGCTACCAAATGGGGACAAATATGCCCAAGACTTCTTGGCGCTTCTATTCTGGTTCTTGGCAGCAGTCTGTGAGAAGGCAGCAGCATCTGGAAGGGCTGAGGCATTAGGGGGAATAGGAGGAAGACAAGGATGCTGCTGGAGAGGATGCCCCAGACATGAAATATTTCACTTCAGATGGGAAAAAAAAAAAAAAAAAAAAAAAAAAAAAAAAAAGCAAGGGACTGATGCAGAGAAGATAAAGCTATTCTGACTCCCTTTTCTGAGGAGAGAGCAATCAATCCATCCAAAATGTTTTGGAGTGAAATCAGATAAAGCAGCTCTTAGGCTCCTTTATTCAAAGCAGAGATTAAAAAAAAAAAAAAAAAAAAAAAGTCCCATGAGTAAGTAAATGCAGCCTGGTTTCTGTGGATCTGTGATGTGCAGCTGATTGACTTTGGTGTCTAAAGGTAAGCTCAGGTTTCAGTTTTCCCTGAGCGAATTGCCTATTTTCTATTAAAGCAAAATACACTGCACTTTTTTCCTAGGTGGATACTTGCAAGTTCTCTCTCCCTTAATAGGCCACCAATTTTCACCAGCTGCAGATCTCTTTCCTTCAGATAGTTGTGACCAAAATTGCCCAGCAAGTTCAAGTGCCAGCGGAAGGAGCACGAGTACAAACCCTGCACACAAACATAGGCCCAGGATCACCAAAGCCCACCAGACCTTTTCCAAGCTATTCCCTCACCACCCCACGATATCATAATGGAAGGTGGCATGCCGACAGGCATATCTGATCCTAAGGACTGCATGTGTAGCTGGCGCTGTCAGTCCATTCACCGACTACCCAGAGCAGCATACAGTCCCATAACAAGAAGCAATGAGCGGAGGTCACCATCCTTAAGTCAGGCAGCTAGCCTTATAGTTTTAAAATGCAAAAACAGGCAAAAAACTAATTACTTAAATATGCCCTTCTAGCCAGAGTAAACCCTTCCCCCACTTTTGCAGCTCTAGCTGCCAAGCATGTGAGATACTTGGATTTATTTTCATACACAAATATTAATAAATAAGTGGAGATCTTGTGAGTGCCCACTTTTAACATTTGCAAACTTACCACTGTGTTCAAAAACAGTGAGACGAAGGAATGTGTATCAAAATAGAGGCACTGATTTTCTACTTATCTAGGGGGAAAGAAATTTGTTCCTGCCATCGCATTAGCAGAAAGTGTGATTTTTAAATGACTTTCACAGATTTGTGCCCCAGTCTAACATTAAATACTTAATATTGCACTTCAGAGCGTATGTTGTCTCAAGTATTAAAACCGAGACTAAAAGATAGACGTACTTTGAAAAACTGCATCAAAATAAGTCATACAGCTCAGTGCTTATTTCAGGAATCCAAAATGGACATACCCTCTGACTTTGATCAAACTGAATGCTTTTCAGTTTCAAAGCAGTGGAAACAGTGCTAGGACGCCCATCTACACTGAATTTAGTATGTCATTTCTGCCTGCTATCCATCACATAGGACACACACCCTGAATACAAAACAGTTTCTACTACAAGGTGCTGAAAAAATTTGATTCTTATTGAACCAATAGGCTTTGAGGTTTACTGACTTCTCAAGAATGATCCTTTGGGGCATGACATATTCTACTGCTGTCCAAGAATAATGGAAATGCAGTGATCAGAGTTATTGTGATCACCTTTAATTATAGGAACATAAGCGAGTGGGATTGGTAGAAATGCCTTGCCAGATCACACTGTTACTCCTCAAGTCCATGCTTTCCAGAAATATCTTTCAGGTACTTCAAAGCACTCACTAAACCCTGTAGAAAGCCTTGCTGCTAGAGGAAATGTCATATTAAGCCTCATTGGCTCCATGTCTATAACAGAGTAGAAAGCTGCTCACTAATTTAATTTTTTCCCTGATGTACAGTTGAATGTTCTCACCATTGATGCAGCTGTCTACCTGATTACAGAATCTAGCTAAACTCTTGGGCTTGGTGGTTACCATGTGGCAAAAATTTTATGGGTTGGTAATCCAGTGCTAAATGGAAGAGTATCTGTACACGTCTCAATTTTTTGTATTTCTGTTGCATCAAGTATCTCCTTAAACACAGTACTTGATTATCATTCATACCTTTCATACCCTTCTCTCTAAAACAGGGTCCCTGTCTATTCAAATTTATATTCCTGGAGAAATCTTTCACTGCTTCTATCCATTTCTGTAAAGATTCCAGAAGCAGGCAAAATATTACTAGGGGCAGTGGAACAGTGATAGACTATTTGTGTATATGTGTATCAGAATTTGTGTATGTGTATGTGCATGAATGTGTGCACATACATGTGGAATATCTGAATATAATGCTGAATCATAGGACTTCATTTTATATACTGGTACTTCTACAAAATCAGCTCTGTACAGAGGTCAATGTTGTATGCGTGGGCATATATGTGCACAGACATACTTATGCACTCCTACCCATGCACTTTCACACTATGTATGTCTGAAGATACATTATAAATGTATAATAAAACACCTTACATCTCCAACATAGTATTATTTCTGTTATTACTTACCTTTTCATTTATGCATCCAATCACACTTCAACCACCACTGTGGATAAAGTCCACAGGACACTTCAATGGAGTGTCTTCAGGTTCTTTCCCCCTCCAAGGTGTCTTTTTTGTTTTCGTAACCAGCAATATTGTCCATTGTATTGTTTTGTTGACGTATTCCATCTATCATTGTCCTGCCAGTTTACCTAGCTTTGTTAAGTCTCTTTGTTAGGTGTTTTTCCCACTCTATTGCAGTTCAGGTGAACTCATCTATCATTTGAAAATGCATCTGACAGCATTCATAGTACAGTTCCTCAGTCACCACTTAGCTCGTGTTTTGCCAGCATGCAACCTGGGTATTTACCTATATCCCTTGTTTTCATATGGCTTGCCAGTGTATAATCACACTAGCCTCTCACCACCTTGTGATTGTTTACTTTCCTTAACAGCCTCCACTTGAGGAATTTTGACAAGTAGTTTTTAAAGCCCAAATGAAAGACTTCACATAACTTCACTTTAGACATTACTATGCTAGCACATTCAATAAATTGTCAGTAGCATGCTTCCACAGAATTCTTGGTGGAGTAGTAGCCAAGTTTCTTTTAAATATATTGCTGTTTAATATAGCAGCTTGTTCCAACATCACATCTTTTGACATCTCAGTCTCACAAGGTTTCAGCTTTATTAGCTGGAAAACAGCTATTTCCAAGATTGTCTGTGGTTAAATAAACACAAGAAAATAATTCCATTTAATGACTTCATCTACTTTCTTTTCATATTTAAAGGCACATGGATCAGAGAGAAGCAGCATGAGAAAGTATGATCCTAACCAAATACCCAAAGACATGGGTGGGAAATATGGATGGGAGAAGCTTAGGTTCAAATCCCTGATCTGTTTCCTTGATCCAAAGACCAAATGCTCACAGAGTACACAAGTCATACAAAGTCTTATTCTGCAGTGTAGACAAAATCCGAAAGTTAACAATAATCCTCAATGAAGAACACAGCATGTAGACAAATTCTTACTCTTTTTCTCTAATTGTTCGTACTTTGATGCTATTTTTTGTCCTCAAAAAACTAAGAGTACCTCATCTTAGACTAACCTGCAGGATCTCACCAAGATGCTTTCCTGAGAGATGAAGGCTTGACAGTCCTCTAGCTAAAAAAAATTGTGTGGGGAGTGGGGTGGACAAAGAGGCAAGAGGCATTGAACATGAGTTTTGCTACTCTGGGCGAGCACTCCAGTTCCTTCAGCCATGCTTTTATGTAAATCACCAAATACATTAGACACGCACTGAAAACTACTTCTATATCAGGCAACAGAATCAGGTGTACATGGTATTTCTGTCAAGACTGAGGCAATCTTTGGCATGTAAATAAGCTGACCTAGAACAGTTGCTGAAACAAAACACTTTGATAAAGTTTTCCATTAGTGCTACATAGCAGATATGCCAGAGGTTTTTCAGGACTATGGCTTTGCATTTAGGTGCCTAAATTTCACAGAAGTCCCTTCTTCAATCCAAGCCTCTCTGTCTACAATTGTCCTGCACCTCGCTGGAAGCTGAGGTACCTAAAGAAGCAAATAAAGCAGGAACAGGGTTGACACTAGCATTTCTGAGTGATTGATATTTGTCCTTGGAGTTTTTCCACAAAAGAAGGACAACATCTAGTGGTTCTTTTGAGAAAGAAGGAGCTGTCCTGGCTTCTCTGGAAGCCAACTCTAGGAGAAGGCTCAAAGTTGTGAAGACATCTCTTGTTGGTCCAGAATAATACTTTACGTGCTGAGAAACAGAGCTAAGGCTCTACATCCCTCTTACTGCTAGTTGCTACCTGGACAAGTCTTGTTCTGGCCTTTATGTGTTCTGTTCTCCGGTGTTTAATTCTCCTTACACATTGTGGTGTGGTGACATACCTTCCAAAGGAAACTCCAACTGCATGGCAGAACACATTATAAATACTCCTTGTGAGTGCAGATTGAATCATCTCTTATTATTATTATTATTATTATTTATTATGAATCATTATGATCATAATATTATTATTATGGCATATAGATTATGTCCAACCACATCTCTTTAGCTCTCTCTCCTTGCTTCTGCAAAGTCCTGGCAAAATTCCACATACCCATGATTTTCTCTAGGCATTAACACTCTCGCTAATGTGGAAGCTGATTTTCTATTTTTTATTTTCTATTCTTTTTCTATTCTATTCTATTCTATTCTATTTTTATTTTCTATTTTTTATTTTCTATTTTTATTTGCTTTTTTTTTTCTCTTTTTCCTTACAGCATTAGCACCTTTGCTAACTTGGAAGTCTGCATGTCTCAAAGCTTCCAGTGCAGCTGCTAGCTAGAGAGCTACTTTGTGGCTGCAGGTGAGTGCTCCAGTGAGTGGCTGCAGCTAGTAAAGGATGTTAGCATGGGGAGGAAGAGTCAGTCCAAAGTACTGACAGAAATTTCCAAATCTGATAAGAAGAGTAAGCTAATGCTCTGTATGGAGCAGGATCAGCAGGAGCTTCTCTAGAGGCAGTGCAACAAGGAAGGACACCCTTTGCCACAGGGCTAGCCTAAAAGTGAGCAAAGGAAAGCGTACACTGTCTAGACTGCAACATTTGTTGAAGAACTACAGGTTGCAATGATTTCTTAAACCTGGCCCTTCTGCAGTGATGCATGAAATTCTTATCACATTTTCATGGTCTTGAGGGAGGCAGACCTCCAAAAGACTAGCAAATGCAATGCTCAGCCCTACCTTTCTACTGAACTCTCAGTTCCTCCCATTTTAGTCTGTAGGGAATGAGGATCTGGTCAGTTGTTCTTCCATGACTTCTTCCTCGGAAACTTTAAACAAAAATGAGCAAAAGCTCTTTAAGAAAGTTAATTAATCAAAGAAAGAAAGGCAGAGAAAAACTCCATCAAACTGTGCCGGCCTGAGAACAGGCATGTTTGCATGAATATTCATAGCAAACTCTTCTGCTACCCCAGCCTGACAAGCTCAGTTTATTCGAAAGGTAGGTTACAAACCACTAGGTAAACTAATCAAAGGACCTGCTGTATAGCTTTGTTGTATATTGTTCATGAAGTTAGACATTTACTCTATTCCCATGGGTCATTTCATACTGAAATGGAGCTCTAGCCTAGCATTTCATTAGATTCATAAGGAATATAGGCTGAAATAAATGAATAAAGACAGAAAGGTATTAAATTTTTTTGCAGACAGCTTTCTGATCTGAACATTTTTCATTTCTTTAAAGAACTCAAATGTTTTACCAATTTAAAATATGAATCTACACATATTTTTATCCATTTCATGGAGCACTGACTCTAGAAAGTTGCCTATACACAGAAGATGACATAAGGTTGATCTACATTTCACACGGCAGCTACAGAACCAGGCCATACAGTTACCAGCAAATGACACAGTGGCCTGAAGGTGAACATACGGTATTTGTCATACTGCTCAGCTGTGAAACTTGCTAATATGGCCATAGGAGCAAAAAACAAAAGAAACTATTTTGTTTCAATGGAGTATGTTGCTGGTTTGATGCAAGTAAACTCTGTTTTCAAAGGCTGGAAGTTAAAAGACAAGTGTAGAAAATTGTGAAACATTTTAAATAGAAAAATTCTCTCCCCAGATTGCTGGAGACCACATGATCTCTTGCTATAATCCACAAAATGAAATTCACAATGCTTAATTATACTCCAGTTCAGCAAATATACCCCAGTTCAGCAAATAATAATCTTCATATCATTGTACTCATGTGAAGGATAGTGTGGGTGAGCATATGGATCTTAAAGATGATTAAATTAGTGACTAATTTACTGCAAAAAGAGAAGGAAACAGACATATAAATAAAAGTTGGAAAAGAAAAATGTCTTTTTTTCTTTTACAGATAGCATATGACTAAAAATAGAGATTAGACATAATTTTAGATAAACATAGTAAGGCTCATATTTAAGATAAAATATTCTCTTACATCTTAGCACAACTGATACCTGATTAATTATGGGGAATCCGATAACTCTTCTGCTAATGAGGTCTACAGTTAACAGACCGATTGTTGGACTTGGAAATAACTATTTCAATTTACTGTGAGACTTTGAGTTTGGATGGGCTCTTTGGCCAGCTGTTCACTTTGATATTGAGGGAAAAATAACATAGATATAATAATGGACCTTTCTTGTGAAATTTGCCTTTTCAGAATACATAGAAGCCGCTTTAGCCAAGATACTCAAGCAGATGTGCCAAATATTAGAGCCCAAAAGCATTATTTAGGTGGGTAAACAAATGATCAAGTTTTCCAAAGTGCTCAGCTGGCAGTAATTTCCCTTGAAAAAATGGCTGATTAGAGCTCAGCACTTAAAAAAAAAATTTACTTCCTTAAGCATACATGTTGAAAAGTCTTGCCTTAAGTGCACAGGATTGCAGACAGCCGTCTCATTTTGTTAAACTAAAGTCAGAATGAAAATAAAGCTGACTGAAATGATGGTTATCTGATTAATCTATATAATTTGCTGCCTCAAGTCTTTATCGAGGCTAAGGGCTTAGTAAAACGTGCTGTATGTGCAAAGATGTTAAGATTTAAAAAACACTTAACGATTTTCATAGGTGGGGGAGGGGACACTACGATTTTCAGGAGGAGGGGACTTCAGGAAGTCTCTAACCCAGCTCCTGACCAAAGTGGGGCCAGCTCTGGGGTCAGACCAGGCTGCTCAGGGTTGTGTCCAGTTCAATCTTGAAAACTTCCAAGGATGGAGATGGCACAACCTTGTGGGACATCCTGCTCCACTGCCCAACTGTCCCTGCAGGGAAAAAATTTTTCCTTGTATCCAGTTTGAGCTTCTATTTCAATTTATGCCTGTTGCCTCTTGTCCTCCTGCCATGCACCATGGCGAGGGTCCCAGGTCCATCTTCCTGATAATCCTGTAGGTACTTCCTCCCGGTCATTTGGGGATATGACCCTTATTAAACTGGTTTAAATTCAGCTTGCAATGATTCAGCTGGCAGCCATAAACACTGGTGTAAACTAAAACTAAATCTTAAATCTGACTCCTTGTGTACAGTTACATCAGTTTAACCAGAACGGCTTCTAGACAGATTTAAGCTAAACTAATTCTATCATGTGCAGAAGAGCCTAGGTTTAAGAAAAGCTGCCATTCTTATACAAGCGAGATCATCAGGCGTAATTATAAACTATTTTAGGTAGGGTAAAGAACATTTATCTTCCTGCTGCAGGGCATAAGCTAATCACCTGCTGCTGTACAGAATAAATTTTTCTTCCTTTAGGTATGTTAAGTGAGGTGAATGCCTTTCTCTGAAACATCTGTTATGGGCCAGTGCCTCAGAAAGGATTATGAGCTAGATGGACCACTATCCATTTCAATAATAATTAAATTCTTAGGTAAAACATAGTGATATTATCATCAAATTGGGACTAAATCCAAGGTAATGGAGAGCATAGAACAAATAGTCCCCTTCTGCCTGATCAGATGCCTTTCTTGGCATTAACTGGAAGTGCATCAGCAAGGGAGGTAACTTGGTTAGCAAAATGGGTAATATTAATGAAGTTTCTTGGGTTATATATGACAAATCTGTGTTTAATCAGTCTGACTTGGAAAGGCTGTAAAGGATCGTTTTATTAATCTCTAAGGTCTGAATTTTAGTAAGGATTTCAAATTATTAAAGAAATTGGCTGATAATTAGGGCAGCAGGTAGAGTAACATTCAGCTTTGAAATCACAGCATCAGCAAAACATTCTTGAGACCGATTACTGGATTCAAAGGGACTGAGACATGCATTTAGGCTTGCAAACTGTATTTCCTTTTAAACAATTTAAAATAAGGCAGAAAAGTCCATCTGGATCCATTATGTTTTAAGGTCTGCTGAACTAAATTGTCCATGTTATTTCATTGCTTAAGAGACATGGGTACACTGCTGTAACCAGCAATTTCAGAGAATTTCCTGATTTTCATGTAATTAAAATCATCAAGCACAAAGCTGTATCAATTTGAACCGTTGTACTAAGCTGTAAAGTATGACTTTTAGAATTTGGCCTGAGGAAACGTCAGGGATGCAGACAGAAGTGAGGGCCAGACGAGTTCTCCTGCTGAGACTACCTCTTGGCAGCACAAGTGACCTCTTTTCTGTACTGCCACAATTTTCTTTTGCCCCATGAGGACAAACGGTGAAGTTGTACTTGGTTCTTCTGAGCAGGAAGCAAGATTCCTTGCCCTTTACAATAGCTGCTAGCCTCTTGTCTTAATGTGCCTTTCCTGAGCTGCATGATTAACAAGGAAGTCATCCTAGGCAGTCTCCATCCTGAACAACACAGGCGCTATGAGTTCCTGTTCCCCTTCCACTTCCTAAGGAGCAGAAGTTACCTCCTCCACCCAACTCTGAACAGAAGAGAAGACATGGATCATCTCACAGATGCAATACAGTGATGAAAGGAAGCAACTGCCCACAAGATCTGATCTAGCTCTCAAACTCGTCAGGGTGTAAGTTCTACGGTTTACAGAAAACATCAGTGTCATACTACTGTTGTGAACACACCTCTCCTGTAAGAAGACAGCTTGGGGCAATATAGGTATTTTGAATTATAACACCAGTTCTCTGTCTCTCCTCTATTTTTTTTCCTTCATTTTAAAAATGTTATTACTTTAGCCAGTATTTCTATGCACCCCAGAGCTAAACTTTGAGGGAAAGCACATGAGCTCAGTAGGATCAGCCTAGCTCAGCTTGCCAATGGGAAAAGAGGTTCACCGAAGCTCTGCTCATCACAGCAATGCAGCTATGGACTATACACTGGACTTCTCTCAACGTAATAACCCAGGCATTTAACTAAAACATCGTAACATCAGTCATCAGTTGTCACTAAAATCCAGAATTATTTGAGGAGATGAAAGCAACAGTCTCTAGAGTGTTGTAGAGTGTTGTAAGATTCCTTTCTTTTTTTTTTTTCTTTTTTTTGCCCATAGTTGAAATTGCATCCACTTGTATGAAAAGAAAAAAGTTTATATTGCTATAGTGCTTGCTGACCTAAGGTCAGTGTTATCTTATTAGAAACTGAAATCATGCATTCAGACTTCTTTTTCTTTTAATAAGAGGAGAAACTTGCTATGTACTCCCTTCTGTTCAAGAATTATATTGCACAGAAGGGATATATATCCCCTAATAAACTTTGTCTGTTTTTTCTATTGCCTTTACTTTTCTCAGTATCAGTGTTTGAAAACCATTTTAATAGTTCTCCAAACGAGAATGCTCTTTTTTTCTGTGGCTTTGAGCTCTTCACTATGTATAAACCGAGATGTTTGGAAAGGCAATATGCTTTCAGATTATTAAAAAAAAAATAGTTATTTTATTATTTTTGCAGAGAGCAGCAGCCACAAGATGTAATTAAATGTATTTCTGAATATATTTAATATCCGATTACAAGGCAGTAGAGGAGGCTCAAAACAAATCTAAGATGGGCAGACTCCTTTGGGAAATGCCATCTCTAAACTGAAAATGTTTAGCTGTGACGGCAATAAACCATCAGAATATGATCCCAAAGAGCATGAGCAACTTTCTATTGTCTAGAGTCTCTAAATCCAGATTGGAAACAAAATCCTAGTTGCTCACTTTAGTGGGGCTAGGATTTCACTCCGAATATTTTCAGACTTGAGTATCTAACTAAAGCGATCGAACTTAACATAGTTGTCATGAAAGGGCTATTTAGTGAAGGTTCAGGGACTGTTTGTACAGGTCAGAGTAAGACATTCCTGAGGTTTTAAAACCTCTAATATTCTCCAAGTATTGCAATTTAATCTTCTAAAATATTTGTATTTTCTGTCTGGGGAGCCCAGTGTGTTTTACAGACATTGATGGAGTTTCAGCAGTCCTGTGATATCAGAATATGCTTGCTTCGGATGCAGAAACTGAGGCACATCAGGTTGAAGTAACTCTCTAAAAGCCACAGAAAGGAATAAAAATAATCAGGGCAGAGGCTGTATTGTCTTCTGACTGCTCTGCACCAGTTCTAACGTGACCCAACCCCTGGCCCACAGAAATGATGACATTTAGGCCACTAGCAAGATATACTCCTGTAAGCTACACACAAGAAAGATTAAGCTATGGTGAGATGTGGGGAAGGAGTACAGCACTGCAGCTGATCTGTGGTCATCTCGGCACTGTTCTCCAGGTTATCAGACCATTATTAGGCAAGAAGGTGGAAAAAAGGACAAAAATCACATTAGAAGAAGCAGTTGCTTTGAAAAGTAAAGGCTATGTGTGAGTAGGCTGGAAAGGACAATATTTAACAATAGGCTTTGAACAAGAGTTCCCACTTCCGGCAAGGCAGTAATACAGTAATGTAATTATGTGAGAAAAAGTGACATAGTGTCATTTTCCAACCCACAGAGTTCAGAGAGGAAGAAAAATAACAGGCATTTTGTCAGGAAACCTCTGAAAATTATTCTGTTGATTAATCTCTGATTATCTATGGACACTAATATTTTTTAAAATAATGTCATGTTTAAGTTTTCTACAGTCATAGTCATAATTGCTTTTGATTTTTTTCTTTTTTATCAGCCCTTTAGCTTTCACTGGAAAATTATTTCCTAGCAATATACTTGACTTGAAGTTCAATTAACATAAACAGAGTTTACTCAGTAAATGACCTACATAATCTCCTTGCTAAGGAATCACAGGTTGGAATGATACTCTGAACTGTTGTTTTTTATGCTGTCCCTGACTGTGGCTCTGAAAGGCTTTAAAAATTCATTTACAGCTCAAGAACAAGTCACGGTAGTCCTTCATTTAATACAGAGAAAAAAAGCCTAATGACTTCCACTGGGATGAGACCATGTTCCAACGGAAGAACTGTAAAATCTATTCCTGCTTATGGCACTTCTGTGGGGCTTTTTTCCTCTTTCCTCTGACTTTCTCACTTTTGAGAACACAAAAAATTCCTGAGGGGCACTTAAGCATTTTTCATATCCATAGCAGCCAAAGGAAACCCATTTTTCCAAAATGCTTTCCAGGAAAAATAATTTTTCAATCTGTAGGAGAAAACAACCTACAAGAACAGCCAGATTTGTGTATAGTTTATCTATAAAAACAAAATAGCATCAAACAAACATTTCCTCTAAATTCATCTAATAAACACCTATAAATCTTAAACCAGTTGTTTGCAGGCCTGCAAAGGTATAATAATATTAAACTGATCACTGCATATGTGTACACATTCAGCCTTACTGCATGAGATTCACTGATGTTACTTACTACTTATATAACAATAGATAACTAGTATACTTGCCAATTTATATCTTGCTGTAACTAACATAGCTTATATTGTAATTGATTATAAATAACAAGAAAGCTACCAGAGATGTTATTAACTATTAACTCTAATCTATAGTTGACTCAACATTCTGGTACACTTACTTTTGTGGTTTCGTAAATGCTAGCTGGTACTTTTAATGATTCCATCATTTTCTTAATTGCTTTACCTACAGCCTTTCTTGGAACCCAAATAAATGACCGCCTTGAAAGAAGGGAGACAAAAAAAAAAAAAAAAAAAAAAAAAAGAATGTAAAAATTTCTCATTCAGGTTAACTGCTTTCATTTCAGTGTGTATTTAGTTATTATTTAGTATGCATTTAGGCATGCAAGAAATCTGGATTCCCTCTCTTACTGTTCCTGTGCCATGGTTCTCTGTCCTGATCTTGACTACGTGGTAAGTGCGTGCTTTGGGGAAGGGGAATCTTTTTTGATTAAAGTAGTGATTGTTGGTGTTTTGAAGACCTACAAGGACTTTTTTGGGAAAGAAACAGAAAATCTGCCATAACACTCCAGTAAATTTGCCAGTCCCTGCAGTATAGGAGGCTGATCACTCGCAACAACTTTGATATGAAAAGCACTATCTAAACTTGCCCATGCACATAGTTCAGTGCTTAAATCTTATGCATATATTTGTAATTATTCTCCATATAACAGGAATAAAGAACATTTACAAAATTTACAATCAATTTTTAGGTGAAGAGGCACAAAACATTATCTGTAGAGGTTTTTATTACTGAAATAAAAAACTGTAGGTGGCTGCATGTAAAAATGACTAGGAAAAGAGGCAGAGGAGATAATTCTGTTATTTTAAGTTTTAGCATTAGAGGAAAACTCTGATATTTCAACCATTGAAAGGATGGATGAACAGACTGCTCACAAATTTGCAGAGTGCTGCCAGGGACTGGATTTACACATGTGCTTAGAACTACGGGCAATAAGGCCATTATCTTTACATGTCGTCATTTACCTGTTCATGCAAGACTCAGAGCAATGAAGAATCAGGCTCAGAACACATAAACTACTACTAATTCACATGGGAAAAGTCTGGTATTCAAGCAATCAGAATCAGATGGAATAACCTGAGTTACTTAATATAACTGGTTGTAGAATATGTATATAAATGTATGTATATATTCTCTAAATTTAGCAAAGGGAGGAATAAATCAGTTCAAGAAAGAACTAGACAGTATTTTGGATGAATAATTCAAGCAAACTGCCTACAGCCTTGTAGGTGTTAACAGAGCTTTAAATCTCTGGACACCTAAGCTAGACTAGCAAAGCAGAAAAACTAGCTAGAGAAATGAAATTTTGTTTGAGCTATGTACTTCTATAGGTGATACAATACTTCTTGAAACAATAGGGACTGTTGAACTATGAGGATGCTGGCACAGGTGGAATGGAATAATAAACATGTCCATTCCCAAACCAGGGAATGCTAACAGGAGAATGGGACTATTTATACTGACTGTGTCCTTAATGCTGTTGTCATACCTCCTAAAGCAAGGAAAAAAATCTATGAAATGATCTATGTTCATTTTACTGAAAGGGTATATCCAATTTTAAACTTCTAACAGCTCTCTCAGAAGACCTTTTGATTTATTCTATGACAAACTAAGAAACTATACTCGGCAAATATTTCTGTTTTCTATCTCACTTAGCTTCTGCTTATCCTTCAGTATGTATTACCAGCGGATTAAACTCCAGCTGTGTCAAAGGACAAACTTAATCTATCCTCTGCCACAACAGCCACATTTCACTTTTTACAACGGTACAGACGAGACTGGGGACAGAGCAATTTCAACTGAAGGATTCAGTTATTTAATAATCTCACAGAATGATCAAATTACAGAAATGTTGCACCAATTGCCCTTTCAGAAAACCTTTGTGTCACAAGTGACCCTCACAGCTGCACATTTTTCACTTTCAAAAGACCTTACTAACCTTTGATTCCTTCTCTTCCTTCTCTTCCACCTCTCAAAAAAGCCACCAAAACCAAAAACACACAAGCACAGTTAAAGTCTTGGAGGCTTAAAGATCGCAAAGCTAAGATAGCCTAAAGACTAGCAGGTACTTTGCTGCTAATGTTATATGGAAAGTTCTGAGATACTACAGTGAGAACTGGTGACACAAAACCCTAAAATAGACAACTTTAACATGTACCCTGCCTTGATTGTTATCCATGGTGCAGCAAAAAAACCAAACCATCTAATTCAGCAAGGTCTTTTCATTTTCCTTTATATCAGTTGGTAATTAAGTATCTGATCTCTCACTTCCTAGTCCAGGGTTTAGTCTCACTACTCCAAGCTGGCAGCCAGGTGTTACCTAAAGTCATTCATTGCTTCAACACATAGTGAGCTTTGTATATTGAACAATAAGAACTGGTCTACAAGAATGTAAGCCAGAAGAGGTGCATACACTATACTAAAGATACTTAAACATATTCAGTGTATTTGACATTTGCCAACTCTTCTCTTCCTACACTAGCCATGAAACCTTCATGGTCAGTGCATGTTTGGTGAGTGACTATAGCAAGGAATAAGTAGGAAAAGATACGGTTTTCCCTTTTCCTCCCTCTCCCCACAAAAGGATTTGGAGATGCTGCAGCAATGCCTTGCCAGCTGGCAGAACAGTGCATCCCATAGCTGCGTGCTCCTGTGTGCCATGTGGGGACAGCGACAGCTCTTCCCAATAAGCTAATTTGCTTCCCCCTTCCCAAGGTTTACTGGGAGCAGCAAGTCCAGCTTGCCAGGGCTTTCCCTGCTGGCCCCTCTCCATCCCCTGCTCCCTGACCAGGCCCTGCTCCCTCCCCACTTCCCCTCACCCAGCAAAACTGGGACGGGGAAGGACTGTGAGTGGGGCTTGATACATGGAGAGCAGGACTTTTTGTAAAGACAGGCAGGTTACTGCCAGGTAGAAAAAAAGGAAAAAGCTGCAATGGGAAAGAGAAGGCCGTTTTAGGGAGGCTTAGTGAACGAAAAGAGGAAAAAAAGCCACCACACACAGAAGTGACCTGTGCCTCCCCCTCAAGCTCCCAGCTGCTCTCTCCACCTCCAGTCCCACCCCAGAAATCCTTCGTGCAGAGCAGAAGGCAGGTTACTCCTTTTCCCTTTCTTCCAGCCCAAACGGTTTTGCCACCACTGCAAAACTGACATCTGCCTCCCCACAGCAAGAACAAGGATGGAGAAGGTATTTTGTCTCTGTTCTTTGGGCATCAAAATTAAAGTTTTAGTTGTCCTGCGGCTGTGCTTTGAGGTGGGTCTCATGTTGTGTGCATTAATGTCGCGAGTGGAGGAATTTAGATCAGGAGTCAGCGAAGGCAGGAAAAGCTCACCACTCGCTTTTGTGACATTTTGTACACTCAGGCAAAATTATATCAGTCTATTCATCAGAGCAAAGAGACAATTAGAGCTGGGACTCCTTAGTTCTGTGCCTCAATTTCTTGCTTTGAGCTTTCTTGTTATAGGCAGGTCTGATAACACTCCTCGAGGTAAGTGGCCTTACCTGTCCTTTACCAGAACCTGCTTTCTCTTGTTCGTAATTTTGCCAAAATGTAACTGTGCCGGAAGGCCTGTTGGCAGGTACTTGCCTCAGACTTTGCATTTCCACTAAAATTGCCCTGCCATTTCTGGTATGCAAGGAGGCTATGCAGCGTTTGTGACTATATAATGCTGCAAGGGCCCTGGTGCCTCTGCACTCAAGCAAGGACAAAGGTGTCAACATTGTGGGAGGGGGATTTGTAGAAGCTTAGCCTAGTTTAAATGTTTCCATTTGCACTGGCTCACTACAGGCTTTCTAGGCAGCTGAACAGTTGCAGCGGTGTGAAGCATGCCTTCACAGGGCTCCACGGCACAGTGCTGCCATGTGTCACGGACACAGGCACCAAGGCCTGGGAGCTTTGTCCATATTTGCCATATCACTGGCAACTACTTGCCCACACCTAGACACCACATACAAAGGAAGTGAGACAAGACTGAGCCGGGGAGGCAGGAAAGATTGCAGACATAATTTATGTCTGCAAGTGTGTGAGGAGATTGGGAGAAACAGGGATATTGAGAAGAGAGGAGAGGAGGCTGATATTGGGTGAAGAGCTGGAATAACAGAATGGGTGAAGGTAGTGGACTAGGACGACATTGCAGTGTTGAGGAGATACCATTAGGAGAGTGCACTAGGAGTAAGGGTGTGCCTGCACTGGGACTCAGGGTGTTGGGAGGCAGGTCCTGGGGACCAGACCAGAGAACCAGGAGCTAGTGGAGACAAACAGGGATGAGGAAGAAGAAATAAGAGGGCCTTGGAGGCAAGAAGAGGATTCATCTCCACACTGAAAGCACATCCAAATGAAAAAGAAAAGTTCTCCCTCCCCTCCAAAAAAAAAGCTCAGTGCCCCATTTCAACAGGGGAATAACATCTTTGACCAGACCTCCTCAACTGGAGTGCTAGGCAAGAGCACACTATTTCCATTACCTGTTGCTGTTTTCCATCCCTCCAAACCTAGCAAGGAGAGGAAGCCTCTCTGCAGGGTAGGGCAGGAGCTCACAAAACCCCACATCCTGCTGACTGCCTGCCACACCTCTGCCCTGGAAGGAGCAGATATCTCCTTTGCTTCATTCATAGGCTGGCCATGTGCTTTTTCTGAGTTGTATGAAGGTGAGGCTGTGATAGTAAATAGACAGAGATCTTTGAGATTTGTAGGTAGATAGCACTCAAAATATTTGATATTAAGCTGTGTGCTAGTGCTAGGTGCCTGTAGAGTTTCCTGTAGCAAAAAAGTCCCTCCTGAATATAGGATAAAAACAGAGGATTTGGTGGAGAAAAGAAATACCAAATAAAATGGGGGAGTCCAAAAGGATGAGAGAGGCAGGGGAAGGAACAATAGACAAACATGATGCGGGCATTTTGGACCAGTGTTCTTTTTAGTTATGGGGAGCCAAGCTAGAGTCTCTTTCAATGCCAAATAGATCCACTGAAGTCCACACAAAAGACTTAGTTGCAGCAGGAAATTGCTGTTTTAAAAAACATGCCTGTACAGAATGGGAGAATACATATGGCACATATGTGCCTTGACAGTTTTGCTAAATAAACCATGAATTTTGACAAGCGTATATCTGTAAGTTTGCCATGGAAATAGGATTGTGTAACATCACAGCTGAAACAAAAGTTCAGCCTCTGAAAACTGCAGAGGCGTGCTGCTAAAATGTTTGCTTTGAATGTTAGCTGACTAGTTTCATAACTCCCATGCATCTAGTTAATGCTCTTTTAGACAATACATTGAAAGGGTGGATGCCAAGACTGTACAATAAAAGCATCAGAATTGTTATATCTAATGGCCAGAACCGTGTTTCAGAACATGACAGAAGTTTCTTGTATTAGGAGACTGAAGAGTTGAAACTGCTCGGCTTGTTTACACAGAATTCTATCAAGCAGAGGTGTGGAAAGATACTTGGTTCCTTGCTTAATGAGGAAATTACTCTATAGGGGTATTAGTATCATTGTTGGGAACTGGTTAGTTCAGGGAACCAATGAGGAATGGGCTATAAAGACTTACTCTTTTACATTGTTAATGTAGGACCATTCCCCCAATGCCAAGACTGGGAACTGCAGCCAACAAGAGCTGTTATTATCAGCGCTCCTGTGATTCAGCTCGGGAGTCTCATACAGAGCCCAGCGAATGCGTTCTCACTTCATAAGCCACTGGTCTGTTTGGCAAAGCACCAGCAGGCCCATCAGTCCAGACCCAGAACTAAGCAGGTGAAAAAGGACATCCCCACAGGATTCCTCGAAGCCGCAACACTGGCACAGGTCTGATATGCCAATTGCTTAGTGCGAGAAACAAACTGCCATCAGCTGTAGATAAACACGGATATCTCTATCCAAAAGAAAAACAGCAGGACTGGGATTCAGAGCAGCTTTTATTGCTCTGAGCACTAGGATTCATCCTGTATTTGTTTTGCAAGTCAGTTGTTCACTGTCAACCCATCTCACCCTGTGTTCAAGGGGACGTAAAACCTGAAGTAACAAAACCAAGATTTTTCCAAGCTTTACCTGAATTTCAAGTTGTTAGAATCAGTCTGAGTGTTTGCATGAATTATAAGACACAGACCTTCAGTAACCTGACTCCTCCTGGTTCCTCAGGATATTAGCATGATCACAGCATCTCTTTCAGGTAGATCTGCCTGCCCCTTGTTGCAGAAGGCTCTTTCTTACCCCATTCTGGATCAGCACACAGCAAAAGCAAAGACATCCTGCCCTGGGCATAAGTGCCAGGGAAAGACTGCTCCACCCTACCCTGGTTTTGTCCTGTGCCAAAAGGGGTGCTGTGTGTGCGCGTGCACATGCGTATGTGTGTGTGGTTCCTGAGGAAACATGTTGCTGGCGGGAGCCAAAGGGCCCGTTTCCCCTGTTCAGTAGCCCCAGCGTGTACCACATGCTGTATAAGGCCTGCCTTATCAAGCATTTCTCAGGTTGACAGGATTTCCCTAGGGAAAATGGCCCAGCTATTGCTGTGGCATCTTTCATTATTTATAATCAAATTGTCTATAAGCAATATATTAATGCAATGCTAGTGTCCCCTGTAATGAAAAGCAGGAAACGCATACATAAAGCAGGTCTGCACCTCAATTCGCACTCTCTGCACAGTGCTCCTTCCAAAGTGGTGTGCTGGAATTGCTTGGCTTTTTTACAGGACTGACATGCTGAATCAGCTTTAATTTTGTGCCCAACAGATTGTCTGGACTATCCATGTGTAACAAGTCCAAACTAGCACACTACACAAGAGCGAAGGCCAGGCACATGACTGTTCAAGTCATGCACAAAACCATTCGTGTTTTTGGCCAATTACAAAGAGGGATCAAGCAATCAATGCAGGTTTGAGACGGTGACCAATGAGCTGATAGTTTTTATCAGCCCAAGGTTGCCCAAGACAACATTTTTAGTTAACTTTGTGAGCTAGCCTGGCAAGACATGTGCAGAGGAAGTGGTGGTAGGGAAGGCAGAGGTTCCCATTTGGGATCTGGAGAGTGTTTAAACATCCCCTGTGCAGTTCATATTTCACTAGATCCTGATTTCAATACTAAGTCCCTGTTAGACACTAGTATCTTTCTGCTGTCCCACATAGCAGATACGTGCTGGGCAAGTGCTCCAGGACCCTTGAATTAGGCACAGATCAATAAGCCATGGCTTTTTCAGGTTTCCTGTCCCCTCATCACATGAGACATCTGTTGGGCCACATGCAGTTTATGGCTGCCAGGAAAGGGCATGCCACGGAGGCCTGAAGCACAGGATTAGTGTACCTCCCTTTGCTCTGTACTCATGGATTGGATGGAGGTAAAACTGAATGAGAGTCTGAGTAGCACAAAGCTTTGAAAAACCCGTGAAGTGTGCCTCTGACTACAACCCTCATATGGCTACACTGTAAAGCAGGGAAATGTCATTTGTGAGGCTGGAGAGCAGAGACATAGAAGAAATAAGGAACATTTAGGTAGGAAATTTAAAATTCACCAAATGGCAAAGATCCTGTTACAATGGTTTGTCTTCCCCACAGCCAAGACACTTGATCTATTAAATCATAGAAATCCCAGACCCTTCAGTTTCAGTGCACTGGGAGGATTGTATTAAACTCAGTCAGCAATTATCTGTAATACAGGATAAAAATCTTTACTCTGAAAGTAAGCTTTAAAAGGTCAGAATGTAATCACTGTCACTGATGGTCTCTATAGCGGATGTTAGCCTGATTGCAAAGCAATAGAGAAGAAATGCAGATGCTGAAGTTGAATGTAAACCCTAAAATGTTATTTTTATAGCAGTCTTGTTAGCAAAATTACAGATACAGTACACATCACCTTTTTTCACACTTGCTAGTCTTGACTTAATAAATTCACCTTTATTCATCATAAAATTTCCTCTTTATTGTTGTTCTGTGAAAGCTCATTATGAGCAGGCACAGAAGTGACAAACAAGGCAGGGAAAGTGGGAACTGTGCTAAGGAGTCAGCAGGAGATTCAGGCAACTTCAAGGCCCTCTTTGCATTGCTCACAGAAAATGTAATACACAAGTCACAGCCACGTTGCCAGATGATGTCTGGAGCTGGATGTGGCAGCACCTTCCACTGCAAGGAGATGTGGAATTGAGAAGTTTTGAGCCTGATTTGGATGTCTGAGATTTGCATCCTAACAGGATTTATAAGCTGCCAGTTTGCACAGGTGGTGGGAGTCCAGCTCCCTCACACCTGCAAGTCCAAGAGCCAACACACTTCTTGATGCCATTTCTTCACTCCGGCTCTGTCATATCTGCCATTCCTTTCCTAAAGGGGCCACAGAACCCCCGTGCCACAACATTTCCCTAAGGCAATTGGCATAACAGATTTCAGCTGTCCCTTGGCTGCTTTCAGAAGTCCTACCTGCTTACTACAGCTTGTTCATGGACAGCACTTGGAAGAATTAACTCCAATCCATTTTTAAAGTAGTGTGGGCAAACTCCATTAAATTCTCATGTAGATGCTCTCATTCAGAACTAAAAAAGAGTGTGATTTCGTGCTCAAGCTTCAAGAAAACGTGTTATTGCATGCCAGTTCCTAGATAAGCATCAGTGTGTGCTCTCTGCCCTCAGCCTAGCACTGCACTTGCCTGAATCACATTTGCTATATATTAAGAATCATTAACAATTATTGCAGATTCCTCTTACATAATAATTTGCAATACTCTAATAGCTTGCTGCTTCTACTGCCTAAGCCCTTAGTTTATATCACTTTGAAAATAATTTCTGCTTTAATTGAGTTAAGGTCTCTAACTCTTATAGAGATTGCTGGCACAGGGACTGAATGCAGTTCAGCTGATTTACTTTGAAGTCATATCTTAACATTTCTAAGCATCAACATGTGAAAAAAAAAAAGGAGCATTTTCGTACAAGAAACATGGAAACTGGGACATCCTGAGCGATATGGCTGTTTGGCTTCACTGTACATTGTGATGCATATCCCTCTGGCTATTGTGATGCATATCCCTCTGGCTATGTCCAATCCTACTAAAACTAAAATATTCTCCTTTTTCTGGGAAATCACTTTTCTTATGGTCAAATCATTCAGAAAGTCACTCTTACTAATGGCTTTACAAACATCTCACGTGCTGCTTGAAACACTCTGATTTGTTTAATAACAGGACAATTTTTGGTTAATCAAAATCTCAGTGGATTCTGAAGTAACAGCTGGCTTGCTGACCAGTAAAATTAATTAGTTTTTATTTCCTCATGCTAAAGGGTAAAATAATCTCCTGATCAAATACATTCATGATAGAAGCTACCAGGAGGCATTGCAGGCATTTATTTTCTGAAATGCTAATCATAAACGTAATGAAAATAAAAAGTCATATGAAGAATTGGGCTTGTATGCAACTACCTTTGCTGTTAAACTGATCTTAAATACTAAGCGTTACCCAGCCTGAAAGCTGCTCCTCCTTCCCTGTTTCATCTTATACCTGAACATCACAGCAACCTACCTGGCCACATTGAAGGCTGGCAGGCTGTGTTACTGGCATCTGTCCACAGCACCTAGCCTGCCTTACACAAACCCACAAGCATCCTTTCCTTCATCAAGAAAAGCAAAGATTACTGCATGTGACTGAGATGGGCATCAAAGCACAAACCGTGGTTTCGGAACCCAAATGCTGCGAGTTTCTGAGTATCCTTCATTCCTGCAGCTTTCAATCAAGGCTCAATAACACTGCGGCACAAGCCCAGGCTTGTAGCAAAATGCAGCCTCTCAGACAAAACCCCAGCTAGTTAATGTAACCATCAATGCTTTAAGGAAAGATGAGACAATCCCTTTATTGACCCAAATCTAAAGCAGGCCTGAATCTAAGGTCACCTTCAGCCTTAGAAGACTAGAAGTTGCAGAGTGACATACTGCACATCAAAACATTAAATACCAAAGGCTGCCCCACAGTCCTCCTCCCTCCAGCTCCAGGCACAGTTTCAAGCCAAAATTTCTCTAATTTCCCCATGATCACCTATCTGAGTCCTAGGCAGCATGCAATCCCCCACCACAGGTGCAGCCCCACAGTCCCTGCACAGAGCTCCTTGCCCCAAGCTCCTCTCTCCCAACCTCTGTTGCCCATCAGCCCTGGGCAGCAAGCCCATCTAACTCAGCGATCTTATGCAATTACATGAGTAGCATTGCTCCAAGCCAGCTGTTAATTACTGCTGATATGTGAAGGATGATTACTGGAGAGGTTTTGGGAAATCAGATTCTACCTCCCCAAAACAAATGGTGCTCATACCTTGGGCTGATCCTGCATCAAATATTGGCAGTCCCTTCATATCATGACAGCACATCATGGCATATCCCAAGCTGAAGCCAGGTTTACCCTTGGTATTTTATAGCCTCTGCCCCAAAAGAAGACGGGAAATGATCAAATGATCTCTAGAAGCTTCATATTGGTAAATGCAAGTCTGTATATCCTTTAAAATATAGCTGGAGTTCACTACAGTTCTGAGCCATTTAATCATGATTTTTCTTTCCAAATTAACCTCTAATAGATAGTAGCCCATCTGGCTAAATCCTGGAGAGAGTCATAGTCAGATCCAAACCCCTGGCCAGAACATGAAAGACGCAGGGTAATGCTGAATTCATATGAAATTTAATAGGAATTGAAGGTACTTAGCACTTCTTAGGGTTTGGCCTGGACACATCATACTCCTCCTCACAAAAAAAGCAAATACCAACATAAAATACCCTGAAACTGAAAGCAATCTATTTTAGAGATATCTATACATGTCTATATGTCTCTCTCTCACTCCTTCTTAATAACTTTTGAACCTGCTGACGAATTTCAAGAATATTTGACAGAGTAGGAGGATGGAGGACATTCAGTTGCAACATGATTGATGGAAAGAGGAAGCTAGGTGAAAGAAAGACTGCCATGCAAGCTGAACCCATATCTGCATGTTGGCTCAACCTCAAGACACAAATGTTCAGGGAATCAGACCATAGGACTGACTCCATTGCTCACTGGACAACTTCCCCATTGCCCTGAAATCCATCATAAACATCTGTTGGAAGCTTCACTGGAAGTGGAGCAAGAGTCATATTTACTGAGCAAAAGGTTTTATGAGCCATTAACAAATTGTGTATAGCTCCTAATGTGAAGGTCAATCAGCTACTGTGTTTCTATTCAAATATAAAATGAATAAAACTTCCCCTATAACTGAAAGAGAAAAAACAAACTGAATTCCATACAGCTGCTGGAGTTCATCCTACCAGCAGTGACCTCAGCAAGCATTAGAACAATTCATTTAAAAATATAAATTTCCTGCTTCAATAAAAATGCAAACAAAAAAAACCCCAAACTGAATAAAGCGGAACATTAAAATCACTTCAAAATTTTAAAATGTTCTATCCTGAAAGGTGTAGACACTGCAGAAAAGGAGTCAAAAACAACTCTATTTGATAGCATCTCAATATCTGAAATAAATGTTTGGTATGAAAAGAATTAGGAAAGGCATACTGAATTCTCTGTACCTTCACCTTCCACGCCAGTTCTTCACTGGTCTTCAAAATGCGATGAGGTCGACATCCTCTAGTAGAATATCCATGTAATTGCAAAAAAAAATTGCATTCGTACCACACATGCATCCCACAATCCTCCAGCATGGCATCAATAGCTTACTACATATCTTATTAGAGCTTACTAATTAGAGCTTACTATTTTAAACCGTTAATGACTATTTTAATGGATATGTTATGTTATATTATGGGGGGGGGGGGGGGGTTGAAAGCAAGCCACAGTAGAGCTATAAATGCATGCTTGAGCTTTAAGGTATATTTTAGCTGAGATTAAACCGATGACAAAAAGCAAGGCAAAGACTATGATAAAGAAAGGGACACAGCCCACTGTTATAGATGCTTATATCCACACTTCCCTTATTTGTTGCCTTTCTTTATATAATGTGTTTTAAAGGTTTGCATTTTGTCTTTAGTAACAGCAGGAATGATGCTTAAAAGCGTAATAATGCTTGTGAGAAGTTAAGGCTGACATAGTTTCTGCTATTTCATTCCCTTTTCCCTTCCTTCCTAAGGCAAATGAAAGAACAGTCTGTATGGAAGTAAAATTAATTACTTTCTCCCCACATACAGCTCCTTTTTCTCTTTGTAAAATGGCGACCAGCACAGAGGCCCCCTCAGCTGCCGTGGCAGCTCTCTCGTGGGACTGCAATCCCTCCCTACGGATGCATGGGCACCACAGGGTTCTGCCAGCTCTCCCTGGCACTCCGGGGTGCTGCAGGGCAGCCCTCAAGCCCCCCATCCCCACCAGACTGCCCAGAGGGGCCAACTAATCAGGTAATTTATCCTGATTAAAAGTAGGGATATATTTCTCTACATAGCTGTACCCTGCAGAGCTGTGTCATAGGAAGGGAAGGTGTGACCAGTGGCCTCACAACATCTGGGGGTATCTGGTTATGGGAAGTCCCTAACAAACTGCTGGTGCAGTTTAAAACACTTGGGCTGGTGTCTGGTACTCCTAAGGGGCAAAGACATGCCCAGTACCCCCCCTAACCAGGGAAGCATAAGATGCCTTGGAAGGACAGAGGCGGGGGCACACATCCAAGCACTTCTGCAAAGCCTGATCCTGAATCAGAGGCATACACTGGGTAAGAGAAAAGGATATAATTCTGCCCGCTCCCTTGATTCCCAGTGACCAAGAAACAGTGAAGTTGTGCAGTTAATACAAAAAAGTCACAGCCAAGAGGCCAAGACTTTGGCCAGCTGTGTAAAACCACATCAACCAACAGATCACCCCGCCAAAGCGTGCTAGTGAGTCCTTCCCCCTCCATCCCCAAACCCAGAACTTCCTCCATGTAAAGTCCTTGCTTATCTATAAAGATCAAGGGATTAAGGAGCAGGTGGAGCCAGCCCAGCTTCATCCCATGCCCCAGTTCCCACCAGGGATAAGGGAAGCCTGGTTAGGCAGAAGGAAATTAGAGGTCAGTGAGAGCAGTGCTGTGAAATGCAGGATTTCACCTGACAGTAGCTGTATCTGAAAAATGTCCTTTCCACTTAAAAAATATGATCATTAATATACCCATATTATCGATTGCAAAGGACATTTGAATAAGTTTGTGTAGTGTTAACCAGTTTTAAAGATTTTTCTGAGGTCTGGTGTACGTACACTAATCAAAAGAGACATCCCCACTTAGTAATGAAGTTCAGCCAGGACTGCTCATTTTATCAACATTAAAACTGGAGCAAAATTTGACTTTGTCATTACGTTAGTCTAAAATGCTGTCAATATCTTCTGCTTCATGCCAACCCTTCCTTCTTTGCTCCAAATCCACTCTCCTCACTGCAGTTTTAATATACTCATATTCTGGTCTTTAACATCAAAAGATAAAGTATCTAGGTAAAAAACAGTGCTCTCATACTGCAGAGAACTTTTGACCCCTTAAGAGAAGAAACAAAAAGACTTGCATACAGCCCTTAAAAAAATTAAATGTACTAGCATACTTATTTAGCCTGGAATTGTCTTTCTATCTGCTGTTTCAAGGATTGTGCATCTAGCTTGATTTTCTTCCTCTCAGTTGCGCTAGGCACCTTTGCAGCCTCCTGCAGCACTGCACATGCACAAATGCCAGCGCTGTCAGCAGCGCTCATCCGCCAGCGCTCTTCTCTGCTGAGGTCACTCGCTCGCAGGGTTCTGGACTGTTTAATGTACGTACAGCCCAGGACACCAAGGAACATACGTATTTCTTTGTTTCCCCATGTAACTCAAGCGTAGTTTTCAAATCTGCAGCTGGCTTGCACTGTGTATCCACTTGCAAGCTTAAAAAGCGGCTACCAAATTAAGCGCTATTACTTACTGGCAAAACTGCTCCTCTCCCACTTCATCTGTGACTTTGCTGATGTCCCAGGGAACGCAGAGGGTTTGCTTTTTGCCAGCACCAAAGTCCCTCTCCATGGTGGAGACAGGAATAAATCACCGGTCCTGCTCCTCCCGGGAGCTACGAGAGCACGAAGCAGCTCCGCTCCTGGTTCCCTTCAGCAGGAAAATGATGGTGCAAGCTGGAGTGACTTTGTCGGAGCAAACCCAGGGAAGGAATGGCGCATATATGTGAGAGTGGGGGAGAGTGGCAGCGAGTGCTTGGAGGCCAATCACATTTCATCATTTTGCTAGTTAGAAACAAGATACGTTTGCGAGGTCATGTGCCCTGAGTGATTTACAAATGCAATGGCTGTACAAGAAGCCACATGAGGTTTCCTTTTCAATAGAAGCAGGGGTTTTTTTTATTGATATTTGGTCTAACATCCAGGCTTAGCAATTGCCCACCACATACAGGAAAGAATGTTGAAGCACTTAAAAATATATTAAAACAGTTTTAAAAGCCACAGCGTTGGTTTTTTTTTTAATTCCTCCAACCAGTTAGCAGAAGTGTAGGATTTAGCACTTTCTGTAGCACTCCGAAAACCTTTCCAGTGCAGTAAGTGGAGCCTTGGATCCCAAACCTAATGCTCACATTTGATAGGGAATAATACTCTCTTTTTCTGAACAGGGCCAATTTGCTACAGGGATAAGAAGATGACACGAAGTGTGTGGCTGTGGGTGTGTATCCACATTCCCCTCTCACGAGAAAAATGTGGAAAGCAGCAGCAGCCTTCCACTCCGTATTGCATTAAGCTGGGATGCTAGCAGGGGAGCCTTACACAGCATGGTAAACAAAAACGTATATATTTCCTTATACATTTCTGTCTGGAAGATGCTAACAATATAATGCTTATATAAATCAGAAGTTCTTTACTTACAGGAATGTATTGTAAACTCTCATTCCAAGTGTTTAAAGTCCACCTAAAGGGAACTTTAAATGTAACATGATCAGAGAGGGATAGAAATCTTCTGCCGTTTAACCAACAAAAAAGAAAAGAAGGTGAGATGCTAAGCACACAGGAACACGCTAAAGGCTGAATTTCTTCGGAATTCTTACTGCCAATTATGGATTACACTGAATGATTTAAAGGGATATTGTAAATTCAAATTCAGTATTTTAAATGATTTATAGCTAGAATTAAAGTCCCTCGAACAGTCAATTCCTACACTGTTTTGGCTTCTTTCATCCACTTAATATATTTCACACCTCTCCTCAAGCACAAACTGAATTTAAAGAGACTAGAGATTTTCCTTGAGAAAGCAAGTTCGAACTTGGTAGGAAATGCAGGAAACATTTCGCAGAGAAAGGACTCTTAATCAGAGGAAGTTCTGTTAACAAAAATCTGCAGTGAGCTCTGCACCTCCTGGCACTGCAGGCCACTCCACGGCAGGAAGGACTCCCAGAGGGAAGGTGCTGTAATTTCCAGTTACGTATGGGCCATAGCTTTGAAAGTGTTTGCAAGACTTGTGGGAATTACACTGTAACTTAAGCTGATCCTGGAAGACAGGAAGTGAGGGAGCCTGCTAGCCCCACTGCTTGGGTCCATCTAGTAATCAAAGCTCTCTCTTGCACTCTGGTCTGATGCAGGAAAATACACAGGATCCTTGTGCATCCATTCCTCCTAGCCATCTCTTGGCATATACAAAAAACTGTAAGCCACTGGAAAAGGGCCCTTCTATTTTGAGTTGTCCCCCGTTTGTTACTGTGAATCTGTGACTCTTGGCGAGGGCTCATAGGTGCAACCACAGTGCAAATAAGAGTGATGAGAGTGACCAGGCTTTGGACTGGGGCAACGGGGATGTTACAGACGCTCAGTGATGATATTGTACTATATAACACAGCAGCCCCTGGACTGCTACAAATTACATTGGAGGTAGCTTTTATTCCTAGCCCCAAAATTTAGATGTGAACTCATGATATAAACTTACCTCTTCCCTCCCTCTATTCACTCTTCCTAAGCCTAACTACCCTAAGGTACTTCTGGTAGTTTTTAAGATCTTGGACAGCATCATTTTAACCTTATGGCATTTCTATTTCCTTCCTTCTATTTCCCTAGCTGGACTGTGCTTGGTGGTCTTTCTTCCTCTCACATCTAAAATAAAGGCACTGCAGCCATTTTGTCAGTTTTCATATTAAAATTCCAAACAGTTATGAGTGCATTACAGAAAAGACTTTAAGGGACTGTGGCTTTTCAATTATTTATGGCAATATTATACATCCAGACTTGCCTTAACATAAATAGTATCAAACAGGAAGGGAAAGAGAATGAAGCATTCAAGCCTATTTTCAAGAAACCTAACATGCCATGAAGCTCCACACTCAGACTCCAAAATCTATTCATTCCACTTACTGCTGCAGCGTAGGATGCATTGATACTCCAGACATGGATGAGAGAAAATCCTCTCTGGAGCAGCTCTTACAGTCTGCAAGGTCCTTTTACAATTATTACTGGGGATATAACATCTGCTTGTTTCACTTAATGAAGGCTCTGATGCAAAGTCTTTCATTTTACTTTATGGTTAATTTCTAGTTTGAAAATCCTGGCATGGTTGGCACCAATGTAAATGGTCTTTAGTCCCACTAAGGCACAGATGAATTTGCAGGTGATCACTGACAGCTTCTCTGAGCCCAAGTGTGCAGCTCCCTTTCCCAGCACTGGAGTAGCAGCTCTGGGAAATATTTCAAGCACTGCTATTCAGAGGGACCTCAACAGCTGGGAGAAATGGACAGAGGGGAACCTCGTGAAGCTCAACAAAACGGAATGCCAAGTCCTGCACCTGGGCAGGAATGATCCCTTGCACCAGAACAGGCTGAGGGCCAAGTGGGTGGAGAGCAGCTTTTCAGAGAATGACCTGGGGGTCCCAGTGAATGCCAAACTGAACGTGGGCTGGCAATATGCCCTTGTGGCAAAGAGGGCCGGTGGTGTCCTGGGCCACATTAGACAGAGCCTTGCCAGCAGGTCAAGGGAGGTGATGCTTCCCCTCTGCTCAACCCTGGTGAGATCACATCTGGAGTACTGGGTCCAGGTCTGGGTTCTCCAGTACGAGAGAGACATGGAGTTACTAAAGCAAATTCAGTGGAGGGCCATAAGGATGATGAAAGGACTGGAGCGTCTCTCATAGGCAGAGAGGCTGAGAGAGCTGGGAGTGTTCAGTCCGGAGAAGAAAAGGTGCAGCGGGGGATCTGATCAATGTGTATAAATAGCTGATGGGAGGGTGTAAAGAGGATGGGGCCAGACTCTTCTCAGTGGCGTCCAATGACTGAACAAGAGACAACGGGCACATATTGAAACACAGGAAATTCCACTTGAACATAAGAAAACACATCTTCAGTGTGAGGGTGGTTGAACACTGCCACAGGCTGCCCAGAGAGGTTGTGGAGTCTCCTTCTTTGGAGATAGTCAAAACCCAACTGGACACAGCCCTGAACAACTTGCTCTAGTTGACCCTGCTTGAGCAGGGGGTTGGACCAGACACTCTCCAGAGGTGCGCTCCAGCCCCAACTGTTGTGTCATTCTGTGATACTTTCATTCTGTAATACTACAACAATGGGGAAAGAAACTGTTGAAATGTTCTCTCTCCTTTGAGACTTATTTTGTAAAAGTAAGTGTCAGTCCCGGAAGTATAACATCTTCATCCCAAAAAGCCAATTTACACTGATATGGGAAATACCTTACCTTTATAGGCAAGTTTTACACTGTGCCCTGCTGGGACAATTCTGCCCTCTTCAGCCACAACCACAGCTTGCCTGTTGTAGAGACCCTTTACAAAAACGCACATCACAAATCCAATTCATTCTTCATTTTCCCATTGCAACAGAAAAACACTCAACCCAAAGGCATTTTTAAATGCTCCACCTGCCCTGGCCATGTTCTGACCTGCTCTCCCCACCACTGGGCTTATGAAAATAAAAGGCCTTGAAGAATACCTAGTATATAATCTCTGTTATAATCTTTTGCGCTATCAAACTCCTACTCAGGTGCCTCTGCTGACTGCAAACCAACCGATATAATATAGGTAGAAGAATTACTCTGGAAAACAATATTCCCATCCTTTGTGTAGCCTGATCCTACCTTTTTCCAACCAGGGGAGCAGCTAGCACTATGCATTGCTCACCGTGCGTTCTTAATCATTCAGACTTAGGCTCCATTTAAAGATCTTCACTTTCAGGCTGATAACTGTGCATGGACAATTCACTACATACCTAGGGGCACCTTACATGTGTTCTTTTTTTCCCTGCTACTATATTCAATAAAAGCACAGACAGAGAAGCCAAAACCAGGTTCCATTATCACCAAAGCTAGAGCACAAGTGAAGGACCTACATCAATGGCAGAAACCTGGTCGGTACTGGATGGAGATCACTGATCAGTCACAGGCAGTACCAGTTCGAGTGCCATGGTGGTGTCAGCCATCATGACCTTTCCAACATCAGAGTCCCCCTTAAACCAGGGCAGGGGAATGAGAGAGAGAGGAATTGTAGAAGGAGGTAAACATTGCATATTTCATACTTGGAAAGATTCAAACATTAAGGGAAGGAGATGAAAGAAATGACAATTAATAAATCTATATGGCATTGAAATTTCTCCATTGAAATTTTAAGAAAGTTAATACTTGTGTCTGTGTTTCCAGTCTTCAGAGTAACAAAACTGAAATTATGTAAGGTACAATTTCCATTATCTTCTCCCTAATCTATGTTTACATTATCTTTTGTGCAGAAGCAAAGTTTGTAAATGAAAAAGGGAAACAAAAGGTGTCATATACCTGGTATAGCAGAATAACTTTGTAGTATTTTTATTATGTAACAAGGTAGAACAATAATATAGAAAGAAAGCTTATCTTTTCTCAGTGATAAAGAAGAAAAGGAAATATCTTTGTAATTAGTTAAATCTGCTTTACATTTTTCCTTTCTTGAACATAAATCAAATGAGAAGTATTTCTAAAGAAATTATTTGCATGCACAGAAAGGATTTTCAGAGGATGTTCAGGATCTAGAAGGTCACCATGAACTTAATGAGTTTTTCGTTCATAGGTAGCCTTCAAAAATACATTTTAATTGACATAAGGAACTTTAAAAAATAAGTTTTATTGTATCTGGAGTTTTAAAAGAGGGAAGATGCAATGACTTTTTGTTCTTTTTAAATTAGATGGAGTAGAAAAGTATTTTTGAGATAGCACATGCTAGCGCTAGGAGTCAGTCTGTGATCTTCGCTGAGGTGCCAGCAGAAGTGCAACCTGTAATTTGTAGACTGAATTCATGTCATTTCTGGGGGATGAAAGCAGCAGGGCGCATTGTGTAGCTAGGTATTCTTAGACACACAATGCCTCCTACAGGTGTTCTGAGAACTGTACTAGTCATATTGGTTGATAGGCTCCTTTGGATGCCACCTTTTCCCCAGGTATTTACTGACTATAGCCATGTATATTTACCAAAAAAAGTGTCACTAATGCAATAGCAAATCTTAATATAGATTCAGAGGAGTCACTGGCAGCTCTTACCAGACTCAGGGTCATGATTCTATTCTTTTTAATCCAGTCAGCATCAGAAAGGAGAAAATTGGTCATTGCTTACTGCATTTTCTTTCATTTAATGTTTGAATTGTGATGCTGGAATTGAGATTCCTCTAACCTGGGCGCTGTGCAACAGTAAGAGGTAGTCAATAACCATTATCTAGATAGAAGGAAGATGGAAAGAGAAATGAGACAGAGAGAAATACAATGAATTGCCCAAAATCAAACAACTAAAAGTAAGTCAGCATCCTATGGACAGAATTGGATTTTACCATTTGATCAGAAAAATACCTCAAATTTTGATTGCTTACATGACTTTACTTCCAACATCAAAAGATACTTTCATAAAAGCAGAACAGTCCTGTCTCTTCAAATATTTTCTGTGTTCCTCATTAACTCTGGTAACAGAAACCTAACTCAGAAAAGCAAAGAAGCAAGGTGTAAATTATTAGCATTGCTGCTTTTATTATTAACATCACTTCAGCTCTCCACAAATTTTACATACAACTGTAGAGAAGCTGAGCTTTTCTTTCTTTCAATGAACTACAAGGGTAAAATTACGTCAGGTCTCATTAGTGCTTTTTAATCCTTCCCATATTTTGACTCTTGTGAGCAGTGGAGGAGGAAACAGAACTTGTAATTGACTCTGTCATCATTAAAACCTAACAACTCTCATTAAAAGAACTGCACATCAGGCATAACTGTGTCAGGCTTAAACTCAACACAGGCACTGCCAGTAAATACATTCATTGTTAAACACGAGCTGACAGCGAAAACGATGGCCAAAGGTTATCTGCAGCTCTGAGGACAGCCACGTTGTATTGCAATGCTGCTGTTGCCCTCCTTGTGCCTGCATGGGCTGCCCTTCTTGAAGGTTACAGAATGGAGGAAAGAGTTACATCGCTTTTCCCTTCCCCTCTGAGCAGAGCTATCCTCCAAGTTGGTATTAACTGAATGTATAAGATGGCTGTGCTGTTGAAGAGGGAGTTTCGCATGGGAAAATCCTGTCTTTTCTAAGCCCCTTTTCCCAAAAGAAAAAGAGAGACCATACAGACACCACGATGCGCCTCTGAGTCCCCTGCAAAGTCAATGGAAAGAGCATAAATGTGAATTGTAAGTGCAGGACCTGCAGTTGGCGTGCATACAGTCCCACCAGCTCAGTGCCCTGACTCGCAGCATTCCCCCCAACTCCAGCATATCCCATGGACAGCTCTGCCAGGCTGGGCACAGCACACTTCCAGAAATGCCGAACTCAGTCTGCTTTTGAAAGATTGCTAGAAAATGTAATCTTGCATATTCTGGAAACAAGTGGGCTCCTAGCAAGGCAGTACCTCATTAGATTGGTTTCCTTTATATTGCTGAGAAATAGAGCCCACCAAGCTCTCTGCATGGGTAGTAACCAGGCAGCAGTTGGTGAGATTACACTGCAATGTCCATTAACAGACTGCATTTTATGTACCTTTTTGTACAGCCAGTCATAAATGTGACACTTTCTTCAGAAGTGGTCAGCAACACTCACTTTTCACACAATGCCACATTTTGTTGCTGATACATTAATTCAGTCACATACACAATGCTGACTTCAAGTGAGGAAAGAGGAGATTACTTCCTAAGCAACAAAATTATTATTTTCATAAATGTATCCTTATCAAGGACAGATTTGGCTCCCTTTGTTCATTTGTAGTAATATTTTGCTCTTCTGAGTAGATGCATGAATCAGGCAGCTGGAAGGTGGGCAGAATCTGGCAGGTGGACAGTGACTCCTTTCTCCTCTAGCCTTCCAGTTCTCCAAACCAAAGGGAAGTATTTGGAGTGAAATTCCTAAACAAAGTGTTTTTATGGAGCTGTTTTATCAAGCATCACAAGCTCTTTCAAGCACTTCATCAGTACATGAAGAAATGATCTCAAAGATAAGAGGAGCAGATCATGTCAGTCTGATCAACAGAAAGTGAAGAGATATAAAAAAGGAGGTAATAAACACATTTCAGCTTCTAATTAATCTATCAAAAGCTCTATTTCCCTTTTGGTCTAAAGTAAAAGAGAAATTAATAAGTTTTTTTCGAAGAATAGTTGTATGATTGTTGCACTTTTTCTTTTAATGACATTGATTTTTAACCTTTGCTTATGAAAACAGGTTTTTTTAGAAACCTTTATGTGAGGAACATTTATAAAGCAGCTTTTTCTCTTTTTGTAACATCTACATGTGTGAATCGTAGAGAAATTAGTACTAAAGTGTTGAACAAACCTCAAAACACAGTGCATCTGGCAGTGATAATAGCCTGGATGGAGAATAAAACTGTTTAACCCACAATTTCCCAATCAGTTTCTTTGCTGCTGTATGCAGCTGTCCTTCTTGTAGCACAGGAAAGAATATTAAAAGCACATAGAATATGTTTTACTCTGGATAAATTATACAAGCGCTAAATTTAAAAAAATAGGCACCCCTCCCCAAACACACTGCTTCTCCAGTTCCGTCGCCCACCACCTTGGGCATGAAGAAAGTGGCCTTTTGTACAAACAGTTTGCACTTCTGTTTCCCCTGGACACATGATATTTTCTTTCTGTGAACAAGCAACATGCAGCACCAGCATGGATAGGATTGCTAAATGTTTTGACAGTTTGAAAAAAGCTAATAACACAGCTTGTTCTCATACAATAAGTGTAATGGTTTGCATAAAAATTCAGAGAGAGACTGCTGGAGAACACCGTTTAATTGGACTGTAAGATCTCATCACATCTTAGAAAAAACACAATCAATAAGACCTTCAGTTGATTAAAGATGAAAGTTATTTAATAATAGCTGATGAAAATAATTTAAATCACTGCTAAGTTAAAGGCCTTGCTACTGCTCTGCATCCTATGTTGTAAGAAAGACACAGGCTAAACCTTTTATTTTTGGCTCACCTCTGCCAAACCCAGTGATTTTGGGAACCACACTTTTTGTGGAGGGCTACAAACCTGAGCACTGTCCATGAAATATAAAGACTCCAAATAACACGACTCCACTTTTAAAACTCAACAGCAACAGTTACTGTCAGCTGCATAAAGGGAAGGAATCTGAAATCTATCTCCAAATCAAACTTGAGCCTTAATGTGAAAGCCAAGATTTTATATAAAGAATGAACTTTATTAAGCAGACAGCTAATCAGTCAGCTACAAGACACTTAGCTCCTCATCGAATCTGGTACTGTTTGTAAAACATGTTGAGATCCTTGAAAGGAATAGAAATGCAAGGAATGATTTGTGGGCAATCACACTGTAGTGATGAAGTGCCAAGGAAACGTCAATAGCAGTCAAACGGTAATGCTTCTGACTAGAACAGGTAATCTCGGCTCCCCTTTTCTCAGGTCTGACGCATAGTGTTAAAGAAACTGTTTCAAACAACTAACTTACAATCTGTGACCGAGTGAAAAAGCACATACTGAAGGCTAAGCATGTATCCAGGTAACATTGGCTTCAGTGGAAGATGAACACAGTCTTAGTTCTACAAGTGTGTTTAAGCACCGTCCTGAATAGAATGTTGTTAATGAGGCTTATTACTGTAATTTGTGTTGAGGTAGCTTACAGGCCAGAGTCCCGGTGCATTTGGCATAGGGCAAAGAATGCAAGTTTCTCTGCTCTGTGAATTACACAAAGTAAGAGAGAGAGAAACAATTGCCAAGAGAAAGAGCTGGGAAGTGGAGAAGCAGCAGCAGGAACACACAGTACAATGGGACAGTGGAAGATAATGAGGTATGCAGTGGTCACAGCACATGGAGAATATGTTTCATCTCATCCAGCTTCAGATTTTACAATGTAAATTTATGTTTATGAGTTGGCTGTCCAAGACTTCCACATCTGACCCATTTATCTGACTCATCTTATGCTAAAGACAAATCACACCTTAGCATACCTCTTTACCTCCAGTTACTACAATGGAGCCCAGAGTGACTAGCTCAGATGCAGCCATTGTATACAACCATTGCCCATAACAAATAATAAAAGGGAAAGAATGGATAATAATAACAGCTTTTGCCTGGCACAGTAGCTTTAGCTGAAGGGTGGACATCCACGGTGTGATAATACAGAAAAAAAATTGGAATTTTAGTACAGACAGAAGCAAACATGCCAAGAGCAGACAGATACATTTGCACATCAGTAGCATGAAAAACACAGCTACTATTCACTGTGAATGAGTTAACTCAAAGAGCATCTATGGAGGAAGACAAAGAGGCAATTGACACCTGTAGATCTTGAGTTTTCATTTATATCCTGTAGTGTTTCAGGCACAAACTCATGCTGAAGCCTCAACTCTTCTGTATTCATACTATTCACTTGCAAGTTAGACAGAAGCTTTGGGGAAACTCTGGAGCTTGGTAGGAGAAAGCTTGCTCCTGCACTGCCCACGTTAGCCCAAGTGGACCCCTGCTCATGGTAGCTAGGAAGCCCTTTGCCCGTGTCCTCTGCCATATGTATAACAGTGCCCCTGCAGCGATATCACGTGGCTGAAGCCTGGCAGAGCGCTCAGTCAGAAGGTCCCTCCATTGGGATTTTGTGCGTTTCTGCAGCTAGTCACTCGTTTAGCTGGCAGCTTAGTGAGGAGCCTGATGGGAAGCTGCCATCTCCACCGCACACCACGAGAGCCCTTGACCTCTGCAGCTGTATGTTGGAGGGGTGTTCGTAGCCAGCTTCCTGCCATGCCGACCCTTCTCCCTGCTCTTAGCTGACCCTGCTGCAGGCTGGGGGTTGGCTTGACTGTTGTCTTTGTGATATCTGAGGTGATAGATTTGCTTTGGGGTATGCCATACTGCTAAGCATGTGCCTACCAGCTGACTCTGTGCCTGTTTCTACTGACATTACTGTATATTTGTGCAATATGGTCAGCATCTGAAAGCGACATTTTTTTATTTTTAATTAGTCCAGCATACATACCTACTAACCACATCCCCTCCTCACTCTCTGGACAAGTAGACCTTCCTGCTTCCTGACACCATCTTGGCTGCATGAAGGTGCCCAGTTCCGGTTCGATTACTGGTATTTTCTGAAAGCACCCAGCGTTATGAACCGCAAAGGCAGATGAAATGTCTGAGGTTGAACTGTCCCTAGAAGAAAACTGCTGGGCAACAGCTGTCCAGACCTTCCTTTGTACTCTAGGTTTACCAAGACATTTCTGAAGAAGGCATAAGATTGCTATGTTGAATGAATTTGTCTCTCAAGTACACTGCAAATTATGTCACGTGTTTTTTTAAAAAACTTACAATATTCACTATGGCATACTACAAAAACAGATTTTTTAAAACATCAACAAATTCTAAGTAATTGCCGACTGCCTATGTGCAAATGAAATGCTGACAGAAACAGCTACATTTTATTGTTCTCTAGATGCATTCAGTGGTTTGGATAATCTTTCATAGTGCTGCGAAAGGGGTTTCATATTCATTAGCAAGAGCTTGTAAGTTGGAGGCTGTTGATTTATTAAATATCTTGCTTATTAGTGTGGAGATACAGAACAGAAGGCAATACTTCATGATTGCATTTTAATAAACAACGCTGAATAGTTTATTTTTAGTACGTAGCTGGCAGGAGGTAGGCTACCAGTTTTTCTCTGTGAAATGATTAAGCTGATGGAATCTGATGCTTCCTTTAAGCTCACCAGGTCCTTTTCTGTCATTTTCCTACTAATGCAGTTTTGCCAACCATTTAGGCAAAGGATTTTTTCTGTAAGTAGGTTAAATACATCTCAAACATCTCAAAAGATAGCTGCATCTGTTACTGACTCAAAGATCAGCTTTAAAGTCAATATACACATCTACCTCAAGCCCCAAACACTGTGAGGAACACCATCCTTGGACATCTCTAATGAACAGTGCTCTCTCACTTGGAAGCTTTGAGCAAATAAAAAAAGGTCTTATTTACAAGAAAATTAACTGAAATTCAGTTTGAGGAAATCCAGAAAATACTGAAGTGATAAGCAGAATGCTCCCCCTTATTAACTTCGGCAATAGTTAATGCTCGTCTTCATCCATCAGTATAAACATCAAATTAACAGCTGTGCTTTTACTTTGTCTCTCTTCTTTCTTCTTACAATAAATCCTGCCCTGACGGGAGGTTGCATATTTCCCCAGCCTCCCCATACCAGAGATGTACACTACATACATATGCTATTCTATTCCCACTTTAACAGCCCTGCTGGTCTTTAGCATGCTCAGGATTTTGCCCTAGGATGTGTACATCTGAGTATGTGGCAGAAGGAGTAGGAAAAGGATAAATTTTTATTCTTGACAGAATGAGGGATTTGAGCACTGATGTTAGAACCACTGAATCTCCTTACAAAGTGAAAGGAAATCTGCTCCAAAAAAAAGCAGCAGAACACCAGAGACCATCTCAAACGCATGCTTTGAGAATATAACTAAGGTTACAAAATAAAAGGTGCTTAACAGAAAGGATTTGTACTTTCCCTTATTAGTCCAACTGGAGATCAGAGAAACGTGGTTACATTCAATCTTAGGCTTTAATCACTAACCTTTTAGTCATCCCTGTCTTTTCCGCACATCAAAAAATGAAGCAGAATGAAACACATACTTACTTGTAGTTCTTGTTATTATGCTTCTTGGATAGGTAATAAATAGGATTTAGAAAAGGATGTGGGATGACAGACATGAGAAAGATGAAATGGGATTTGAATGTGAGAGAGTGTTTTCCACATGCTGTCAAGCTAATCTGAATCTCCACAGAGCCCCTAACACACAGTCCACTGGGACAACAGGGCGACTACACTGGCTTCACAGGCTTTCTGGTTTGCAGCCTAGATGCCCAAATCACATTCAGAATTTTCTGAAAACTGAATCAATTCAGCCTAGAAAATGTTGTAATTCAGTAGGCTCTATCAATTCTTTTCTGCCCACACTTACATTTTGTTCCAGTACACTTCATTTGATTTCAAATTTATTCTTTTTTTCTTAAGGGAAAAGATTGCTGAGATTTCAACCCTATTGTGGTTTTGTGCTGCTGAGCATTTCTGGATTATACCAACACTTTTTTTACTTTATTAACCATTACATTAGTGCATGGGAAGCAGGAAATTAAAAGAATTGATAAGTTTTCATCGTCCAATCTGAACAAAGCATGTGTTATTAGAAAAAGTGTCTGAATACAAAAATGTAACAGGAGTTACTCACAGTTTTTACAATATTCCTGGAAAACAAGAAGCCACAGTTTTTAAATATGGTTTAGAATCTGGAAATGACCATATGGTCCGTTTGCGAACATGAGGAAAAAATACACACACACACACACACACACACACACACACACAAATCTTTCACACGTCAATCAAACAATATAGTCAAAGCACGTGGCACCCTGCGATAGCTGACCAAAAGACATCCCCAGATAAGCCTGAGTGATTTTCGAAAGATTGCTCACAGGGCAGATATTGACTGGTCCAAGAAATCATCCTGGCAGCCCTAATCTTATTTCCAGATAAAATCAATTGTTAGAAGAACTGTAGCAACCCAAAGGTATTTTTTCTGCCTGAAGTGCTATATAGCAGGCAAGCGGCACATTCGAAAACTCATCCCCACTGAGAGCCAGATTATGGTCCAAGGATCTTTCCAAAGGATAGAGCATGAAAGCTGCATGGCTAATCTCAATAGCATCTACTGCTGGGGAAGCCGGTGGTCCAGAATAACCTGCAGTAAGCCTTGGCATATTAGCAGGTCAGAACTAGGTGCCAGCCTCCATGGCAGTCTTGCTCCACAGCATAGCTCCAAACAGGGGCTTACAAATTTTGAGGAAAACACTCTTCTTTCCTCCATAACTCTGGATGCTCCCAGTCTATTTGTATCCTTTCGAAACACATATATTGCCTTCTCAAGGCTGTGATTATTAAACCCTGCTGTTTGCTAATATTTTTCTTTCCACAGGATGGATAAGAAATAGAAATAAAAGCGCTTTATTAACACAGAATCAGGAGAAGGAAATTACAACAGGTTCCCCAAAAGACAGATGATTCATGTATTTCATAAAAACTCTACCATAAACGTTTGCTATCATTCTCAGATAACATTATTGTTGTAGGCATTGTTGTGTGCAAGTACTTCATTTATCTAAATTGAAGCTTTACACTTCTGCTCACCCTGCAGGTCTCACCCCTGCTATGATGAAACTACTGTAGCAATGTATTATAGTGTCAACGCAACTCACATTTTAAATTTTTAACTAAAGAAGGTCACAATAACAAAATGCAGCTCAGAAAGGAACTACTACTATCATCTGAGGCTGCACTTACGTAGCAGTTAGCTTAATTCCTCCACTTTTTTGAAGATGGTTCCAGGGTGCCTTCATAAATATAGATACTGGTATTTTGGAAGATGCATTGTGGTTTTGAGAATCTCTATTTTTAGATGTGTATGCCAATATCCCTTACACAGGACTGTTGTTCATAAAGCAGGTAGTTAGCACTTCTGAGAAATGAGCCAGGTCAAGTCTCTTGCTTAGACACTGTCAAACAAAAGCATGAGGAATCACTGGTCACTTTTGAAAACTTTGTAAATTAATTAGAAAAAATTGAAACTGCCTACAGTGAAATATTCTAACATGTGAAGTGCCATTTTCTTGTCTCCCATTAAGGGTAAAACATGAAAGACTGTTTTGTTGTTTCTAGAAATTAGGAATTATTCTTTTGTTTTTGTTGCTGTTACTTAGTATATTACTGACAATCTGTAAAGCTTGAAACAAAAATTTTGTCTTTTATGAGTGCAATTATTTATTTGTACTGGAGGAAGCATGGTTACTTTTTTCCTCTACTATTTCCTGGCCCTAAATATTCAATGTCTTCCTAATCACAGCACTTGTTTTCCTGTGGCCTTCATTATTTTTGGTTTGCTTTATCCACCCAAGCAATTAGCACATCCTGTCACTTACCCACCTTGGTGGCATCATTATGAGTAGAGTTGTTTTATGTTTCATTCTCATGGGCCCCTGCCCTCATTAAGGGTGACAGGAGCACAGTTTTCATTTGTGGGAAGTTCTTTAATTTCTCAAACCTCTTTTCTCCCCCCCTAGTCTGCTCATATGAGACTTATGAAGGTGGTACTCACTCTTTGATAGACAAAAGCTGACTTGTCAGCCTGCATCAACCCTAGGGCTGATTATGTATCGTTCCAGAGCATGAAAGAGGAGGTACACAGGGGTCACTCATCTGGCCCAGTTTTGATCCCAGAGAGGCAAGCTAAAATTGGGTCCAGGAATATGGAAAACAAACATAATATCAGTAACGAGTCATGGGCACAAATCTGTTTGGCAACTGTAAGAAGTCACTTATTCATATACTCTGTGAGTAGGAGGGAATCTGCTGGGAGGCTGTCGTGATGCAAGGTATAAAATGCTCATTGCCACAAACCTTAGCCAACAGTAACCTTTTACATTTAAAATTTCTAGCCATAATTCCTGAACCATATTCCATTGCTTTTGCTGAAAGAAGCTAGTCAGCATAACTTGCTGTCTACCCTGCTGAAATGAGTTTGCATTTGCTGAGTCTTTGCTTTCACAAAGCCACCGAGAGAATCGCTCCTCTCTTACCGACCTGCTGTATTTTGGCAGCTCAAGGCTGAGGTTCGTCAACTCCTCTCGGGATCTAAAGGCAAAACTAAGCTCCTGCAACTGCCACTACTGGGAATTTGCTGGAAATTTTTCACTTTTACACGATCACTTCCATAAGCCCTGTCAGCAGTGGCGACCCCTGAAGCATTCATGCTGCCAGAAGTTAGGTTTCCTTCCCACTGCTGTGGGGACGAGTTGAAGCCGGAGCTGGTGATGCACCCAGACATGGGTGCGTTAGATCTCTGGAGCTGCACTGTCATGATACACACACTGACCACTAGTTCAAATGAAACAGGCTTGGATGAAAACACAAAAATTTCTATCTATCTGTCCCGCTAATACTTAAAAAGCAAATAAATCCAAAATCCCACCAAAATAAAGCATAAGTTTCTTGATTAGTTAAGAATTTAATTATACAGCACAGACGTTGGAAACATGTAAAAGAATCAAGCAGAGGCCGCAAAGTCAAAACACAAAACCCACCCTCTCCCCTTCAAAATCAGAAAAATATCTCTATTTAATAGTGAAATAGCTTTCTAGCTTCCATTTCCCAAAGGAGTGTTTTCTAAGGTACAGGGACTATATAAATACAAGGTAGAATGAGAACAAGATACAAAAATGTAAATATGTCTAAAATAAAGAACTTCACTTGCCCTGAGACATGTCACAGTGCATACATTAACTTAATTTAACTTACAAATACAACTCTCCTTCTCACAGCTAAGTGAAACTTGAGCCGGTGCTTGATTTCATTTTACAAAAACACGAGTATGCCAAGATAATGTTCCAAGCATGCAAATACATAAGCCCAGAGATCTCAAGACAGGATTATTAGTTAGGAATCTCTCTGCAGAGCCTTAGAAAAAACATGTTTATGTAGTGCTGAGCACTTAGTAGAGGGAGGAAGCACACTCCCAAACCCACTGCCCACAATACATGACATAAGAGCAAAGTGGGCACTGAATAGCTGCTCTCTCTTTCTCTCTGAGGTGTAGTTTTTATTCGTTCGAAGACTTTTACTGAACAATCAATTCCCATTTTTCAAATCTATTTTTTCCTGTGTTGAATATCTTGTGCTGATAAAGCATTTTCAAGTATAACTGCACTGGTTGGGTTTATCTCTTTGTTCTGCATTTATTATTATTGGTAAGTAGAATTCCATAATTGCAACTACGGCATTTTTTTCCACAAATGTTATGCAGAATGAAAAATTGTTCAAAACTTTTTACTTTAACTTTCTGATGCCCCTCTGGATTCACTAATATTTCCAAAAGTAAATATTTAAAGTTGAAGCACACTAGTGCCAGTCTGCTGGTTCTTCTGGCCAGTCTTTGGCATCTCACTCTAATAAGGCAATCATTACAATAGCCACATGCAACTGGGGTGGTGCTGAAGGCAGCACAGATAGTGATTCCTGCTGCATTTAAATTCCTGACAAAGTTGGACCGTTAATCCTTTGTAACCTTCAGATTTGGCTCAAATCAAAGCAAACAAACAAAAAAACCCAGATCAACAAAACTGTGTTTATATCATAATTTTAGAAATATCTCTGTGGTGGCCTTCAATATACCTCTACCTTATTCAGTTCAGTTGCTGCTATCAAGAAAGTACTCAACATGTCTGTAATATTGAACAAGCAATATAAGCCCCAAATACAATGCTGAACCTGAAAATGAAGCTAGAAAGGACTTGAGCTTAAAAACAAATACCTTTTCACTTCCCAAGTGAAATTACTCGTCTATCACTTACCTGATTCTTCTCAGAGACCTAGTTCTTAGAGTTCAGAACAAGAAATACCAAAATATCTTTCAGTCGCAATGTTTCAGCAGTGCTGTAAATAATCTAGCACATAAAAACAGAGATAATGTCTGAAATTTCTAGACTGATGAGAAACACTTCAGAGAACCCAAACTTTCAGGCGCTGACAGCATCTCACGCTTTTTGAAAATTTTCCCTCACTTTCAAGCATCACCCAGAGAAAGGACAAAGCCATCAACATTTGACGAGTTTCTGAAGTGTAATGAATTACCATTCTTCAGCTGAGCTGCAGTAGCTGACTCCATGCTTGCTCTTCCTTCTCAGCAGAAATGAGGTAAGAAATTTTATGTTGTGTTTCAATGAATGGGACTTAACAAGAGAAAGTGAAAGACCAGTAATCTATGGAGCAGAAAATGCTTAACAAGCGTGTTAATTACCACCATCTAGCTATTTTGACAGGACACCTGGGACTGCGCTTAATCCAAAAGAGAAATGCTAGAAGTATGCTGTAAAGCTTTCATGCTTTTGGAACTAGAACAATGAAGATGAAATAGGATAGAGTACATTCTCTGCATATATTTTCTTCTGCAAACTATTAAAGTTTCCATTCTTATAACTCTACACACTTGCAAGAAGTTCTGGTATGATAATTAGAAAGGGAAATAGTTTTTCTGAAAAAAGAGGAGGATATTCTTCTTCATCAGGCCTACTTACAACTGTGACTCTAAAGATACAGTTTTTGGACTGACAGGAACTAAAATAGCTTTGCAGTTACACTCAAAGATGGGTGGTGACTTAAAAAACAGAAAGCCCCATGAAAACTTGATACAGTAGTTATGGTAAGATGGTAGCACTGGACATGAATGCATCATTTAAAAACAGTGCAATACATCTCTGAAGAATACAGATTAGTTCAGATTTATTATGTGTTCATTGCTGACTACCCCCAACTGCTATTTTAGAGGAGAAAGCCAATATATTGAGAAAAAAGTCTAGAAAGCATGAAATACATTTCAAAATTCCAGTAAAATAATTGGATCCTTCCAGAGTTTGCTAAATTACGCAATACAGTTAATCTTTAAGTTAGTGATTTAAAAGTTGGGTTAAATACAAGAGAAAAGCCTGTCATTTCACTTGAAATAAATAAGATCTTACCCAGCAAGCATTAGAATTACACTTCTTTGTTATACTGAAAGACTCCTGTATCTTATGAAATTATGCTTCCCCACCAAGTTAAGATGCTTTAATTAAATTTAAAACAGACAGACCTGACACACTCACCAGAGAAAAGCAAAATATGAAAAATGAAGCTTCAGTAAAGAAATCTTCCTTGAGCCAGTTGATAGACTACAAAATCACCAGTTTGATAAACAGCTGTAGGCCCAGAAAGCATATGAAATTATTCAGACTGACGGATCCAGACGTTCTTGATAACTGGAGGTGAAACTATAATTTACAGCAGATCAGCCATTATACCAAAAAAAACTCACTGCCTACAGCTAGCCAGTGGTCAAAGTTCTGTAACATATTATAGAATTAAGTATATTTCAGAATCTACAACAAGGTTTGCAGAAATACGGCTCATCACGCTGCTGCCCATACTATGCACAAGTAAGCTGCCCTGAGTGCATACACAAAGTCTGTATTTATGATCTGATATAACATTGTGATTCACTGTGAGCCTTACAGCAGGCATTTTCAGAAAATGTACAAAAGGTCGACATTGATAACCTCTGCCTCAAAAGTACAGGGTGCTGGCTGATGAAAAGGTTTGTCTAGCAACGCGCATCCTCAGCAGGCTCTATCAGCCCTACTTCTGCGCAGCTGACCGGCAGTCTCAAGTGGTCCCTTCCCAGCAAGCAGGAGGCAAGCACAGATGTGTGCCCTGGAGCACAAGTCTGCAAGTGCAGTCTGCCTCTCGTAGACTCCAGGGGATATGGATCAAGCCAGTGGTTTTGTGGAGGAAAAAGAAGCATTTGCACTGAAAAAGCTGACACCTCTTTAGTGGGGGAACTTTCCACCTAACCCTGAAGACCCTGAAAATGTCCTGTTGCCATGAAGGAAATAAATAAGAGTGCAGAATGCAACCATAGAGAGGTCTCTTATCCTCGCATGACTTGTATGACCGTATCTGAGTATCTTGCTGGTTTTTAACATCCCTTTACAACTTTAATTTGCACTGTAAGTCAGAGATGCAAAGATTAGATTTAGGCTTTGCAGCTGTGGGTATTGCAGTATCTGACTGCTAGCACCTGGCTCCTGAATGCCGCCCGCTGGCTGGCAAGGCCACGTGAGAGCCTGGCTGTTGAGCAACACACGGAGCCACGAGCCACGCAAGTTCGCCAAGAGGTGCTGCAGCAAGGCACCTCTCCTGTGGCACACCACTGTCATGACCTTACATACCTAAGTCACAGTTACCGAAAAGGATTGGTATCAGATTGGGATTTATAGCCTAGAATTCTCTCCTCCAGTACAGATGTACATTGTCCTATTCAAGGAAATAACCTGGGCCTTTTACAGTACAGAGAAAAGGTGTTATGTGTGGTAGGTAGAGGAGAGAGTACCATTTTAATCAAATTACTTTGTACAGAACTCACTCCCTATCCCAACCACCCTGCCACAGCTTTTATAGCTAGGAGCTTCCTCTCCTGTTGCAATCATATCACTGGGCAAAAAGTGATTAAAAGATTCAGTGGACTAGAGAGAAGAGACTCATATCCTTTAACCAGTGACCAGGACACTCACTAAGAAATGTCAAGTCCTGGTTTCTAATTGCTGCTCCAACAGCTGTTCACAGAAACAAAATATTAAGCACAGTGAATTTCAGTATGAAAACAGGCGCATCTACAGAATTAGGTGAGGAAGTGGGAAGAAAGAATCCCATTTGGGGGTTTAAGATTCTAAATTCCTCATTCCCATTTAGGAGACTTCAGTCCTTTACGAATTTAGGCCAACAAAAAATATGAAAGGAATGGCAAACTTGAACCACAGGCTCTCCAGACTAAGACACCACACTTTCCTTGCCCTCCATGAGACACTAACTGCTCTGCAGATACTGATGATTTACTTGCAAAGACATATTCATTCTTGCAACAACATTGCTTTGACTATTTGTCATTTACCAGAAAATAAGCTGTTCCTAATTTATAGCTGCCATATGAAGTTGGGCAATTGTGATTCTCCACACTCCTAGATGTTGTCTTGCAATAATGAGCATGTCTTTCCCAGGTGAAGTCCTGATAGGATGACAACCTCTGACCTTGAGTAGCTTCATTTTGCATCCTGCTTTCCTCCGTATTCCCACTGAAATATTTTCCAAGTTTCTGTTACGTGCACCTACTCTTGCAGATAATTTATTATACTGGTTTATTGTTTAATTTTGGAGGGAATCCATGAAAATAGAAGTACGTAAAATATCGCCAAGATTCTAAAAAAAAAAAAATCAGAATATTATTCAGTCAGAACCAAAACCAAAGTTCTGTGGAAAAAACAACTAAAAATGTCATCTCAATCACTGACTCAGTTTTCCCACCACTTCTTTGGATTTGTTCAGTGTCTGTAGAGCCTCGAGGGTTTTGCCTTATCTCTTCCCTTCCCTGCAGCCGAGCTATGCTTTTTTTTCTGATTAGCAAAGAAGGGTTGCTTATTGAAAAAAAATCCTCCTTTTGTAACTATTGGTCCCCTTCTTCAAGCAATGTAGTTGGCTGGCCAAAGCTCAGTTTGGTCATCTATTTCTTGGCTACCTGCTTATCTGGCAGGGTAGCATTTGCTTTATCCAAGGATGACAGACTCATACAGTTTTGTAGCCCTCTGCTAAATGTAATGTTTTTTCCAAACCTGCTTTAGGCATGCCAAATCAAAATAAGGAGGTTATCTTGTATATATGGAAGCAAATAACATATGCAGATGGATAGAGATATATTTAGTCATGCACCAACCTGTCATATCACTGACGGATGGGAAGTCGGCAAGTTTCATAGACATACTGATTTTGTTAAAACTTTTGGTAAAGGGAGATTCTCCAGTCACTGGCAGAACAAAACACCAACCAAACCTTATTCTTTTAGAACACAGGTACTGCCAAAGCTGTGTTTAATCACAACAGATTCAAAAGGTTTTACTTTCTTTCAAATAGAGAATGAAAACAAAATAGTGAAGCCTCTATGCGGTGAAACAAAGCAGTTTATGGATGTCTCTCCCTTAGGCACAAAGTGTGTGAGACCAAAGATTACTGTTAAAAGCTGATTTAAACTATTTGCCCCCTTACACAACATAACGTGCTGTTATATAAGACTGTTCTTGTCTCCTGATGAAATCAGTATCCATGGACTTCTGTGAATACATTTACAATTTTAGTGTTCCTTTAATATACAAAAAAAAAACCTTACATTTATGAAAGTTACATCTCGTCCTTGAATGTTTCTTCTTTCTCTAAACACTCTAGTTTATTTTGTGGTTTATCTGTTGTCGCCTCTTTCTTTGCAATTTCTTGATACCATCTGTGAATTTGATTGATGTGCAAGTTTTCTTCTGTTATTGTTTTAGGTCATTTATAGAGAAATGTATTAAAGTATTAGTCTTGACACTAATCCTCAATGAGCTCCATTTAGCTGTTTTACCATTCATAATTGCTTTGCCTTATAATTGTTCAGCCAGTTTTGTACTAATACCACAATAATTCCTATGTTTATTCAAAGATATATTAAAAGATGTTTAAATTGGATTCCCTTGGGGGAAACACCTCAAATTTCTGCAGAGATCTAGCTATGTTATGTCCGTTATCTACTGAAATTACAAATGAATCAAAGAAAGCAATCAAGTTTGTTTGACACATGCTGTTCTTAGACCCATGTGGCCTGCAGCATATTTAGTTATGCTCATGTGTAACTGCTTATAAATGAATGATGAGGTAATCATTATATGTGGTAATGAGAGCTTAGGCTGGTTTGTTGGAATTATACTTTTATCTTGCAAATTAGTCTTTCTGAACAAACATACTGCATAGAAGTGGGGATACACAGGGCTTGACAACAGCATAACAAACTGTTACTGTTTGCACACTATAATGACAGTTGCTTACTTTTGCATATTTAGAGATATATATGGTCAGGAATTTTACTAGTAGAGCAGGAGCTATAATTTCTATTCCTTATATTGGCATCTTCCAGGTAAGATGAAAAGAGAACTAGTTCAATATTTATAAGTTTGCTTATAAATGCTTTCTTGTTATAAAAGTTCAAAATAGGAGAGGTAACTTCTTGTTCTTCTAGAAAAATATATATTTCATGTTTCCAGCCAAACATTAATCATTAGTTAATTTAAAAAGTATTCCAGTATTTCTCAACACAGTATAAAAAGGCTCAATGCCCATCACATTCATCCTTCTCCTCTAGAATCTCACTTTATTAAAATAGTAGTTTCCACCAAAAAGCAGATGGAACAGAGCATGCTTGACTATTGGGATCATTTAGACTCTTTCCTGCTGTTCATACAATCTTGTGCAATGCTGCTGTGACATTACTGAGAAGGAACCAGACAGTACAGAAATTACTCCATTCTGACTAGGTGATGACCATTATTAACCTCAGTATTCGGGCTGTGCAGTATACACATCTTTCTGCTCTTACCGCCATAGCATTCAGGCAGCTGTACTTACAATTTTCAAGCTATTTATCAGAGAAAAGGGCCCTGACTCCATTCCCCTTTAGCACCTTTCAGCTAAAGCACAATAAATGTTATAAAGTGACTGGAAAAATATACAACATAACCTTGCATTCAAGGAAATGGTGTTGTCAGACTAGAGATGAGAAAAGTTTTTAAAAATATTTTGACTGATTTGCTCTTATGCTTTCATGTCTGCCACTCATAGCTCTGTTAGACTTGTCAGATTCATTTTTCTAGTGGAAGATGTGAATTCTCTTCCTGTTTTGCTCTAAAATAAAATCAAGGAAATAGGAGGTGTCTGCAAGAATATTCTGTGATGTTCTATGAGCGTTCTTCCCATACACTGAGTAATTTCCCCTTCAATGCCTAGACGGTGTCATTACCAAGTCTTCATTTAGGGTCTGAATCTTTAAGCTGGTTTCCATAATAAAATCCTCTCTGGTTTGATGGACTTCATGTTTGTTCTCCTTCAGTGAACCCCAAACTGACTACGTAACGGGGGAGATTATCTATGTATTTAGAGAAACTACTGCATTACACAGAGATTGAGCACCATAAGCAGTTCGATTTTAATCCTCTACTCCGGAGTCTAAATCCCAGGTGGGGGACTATACTCGTCTTCTGAATATTAGTCTAATTGCACCTGCATTATTCCAGAAAAGGAACTTCTTGTCCTTATGGACAATTCATAATTTTGTCAACTGTATCAGAGAAGCCTGCATTGTCCCAGTTTAGAAAGCATCTTGAGAAAATCCATTCATTTACCACATTTCTGAGCAATTTCTCAGCATTTCTGTACATATTCCTCTCCATATCATTCACTCCCACCATCAATGCAACACTCATTACTTTTCTCATGTGGGACTCATTTACTGAGTAATCTACTCTTGATCTGCAAGTCTCCTGGGTACCTCTTTCAATGAGGGAAGCCCAGTTTCTTATCCTTTCATCTCTTCCCAGTAATACATGCGACCTGGATGGACTTGAGAAAAGACTATTAGGGCTTTGACATTTGTTGGCCCTGTTGACTACTCACAGGTTCATTTTGAAGAGTGACTAAGCACCTTAACTGCTAAGTTAACTACAGTCATCCTACAGTTTTGTCTGATCTTAAGTGTAAGTATTGTTGAACCTTCAATTTTTTTTTTTTTTTTTTTTTTTTTTTTTTTTAGCATAACTGAAGGCTAAAATGGCTTAAACATTGTTTAGACAGCAAAAAGAAACATTAGATAGAAAATCTAAACCATGATTCAAAATTTAGGCTTCTTATGTTTTTCAGCCTGGATGTCCATTCAAATGCTAAAAATAGTGTCAAATGGACTAAAATTTATGTGGCCTCAAACTTCAGAATAGAAATTAAAAAAAAAAAAAATCAGAAATGTATGTTCAGAAATAACCCCTTACATGACGCCCTGCAGCCATCTTCCTCAGGGTTCCCAACACAGCCCTAAAGCTACTGCTAATCCTAAGCAAAACCTCATGAAAGTTCAGCATCCAACCTTGCAAATCCACCAGGGGACCCACAAGTCAGCTGTCCTCAAACCCTCTCACAGCACCTCGTAGACCACATTGCCACCTGGAACACCAGCTCTTCTCCCAAAGCCAAACACAGAACCACAGTATGTCTCCTCCACCAGTTACCAACCACATGTCCGCTTCCCTCCAAGCCAGGCAGAGATGTGCACACACAACCTCACAGTCAACAGCCTTCCAGTCCATGTGCTGCTCCCCAAGCCCCAATATTTTGTGGGCTATTTTAGTCCTAATAGATGGCTTCAATCCATGTAGTACCAAAAGCATGGCTGCTTTATCATGGATGCAATAGACTAGGTGGAAAGAGAGGAAAAATGAACATATTTGCATCCTCTGTTTTTTCATCATTGATTCCTGAACAGAAGAACAATAACTCATGTGAGCATTTAAAAGTCACATATCGTATGGGGGCTCTGAGTAGAACACTGTCCTACAGTGAGGAGAATGCTTAAACTGGTGGTTATTTCTCTCCAAGCAGCACCAACTTTCTCAGTGCTTTAGCAAGAACTGCTGTAGGGTGAACTGCACATCACCTTTCACACAGGATCTGTGAAAGTACGTGATTCACCAACTGGCTGCACCTGCCAGAATGTCACCAGCTACCACAGTCTGCATAAAAGGCAAGCAAAACCATAGTGTTGTTCCTACCTATTCCTTTGTTTTCCTTTGCCCCCTTTCAACTACTTACTGTATGTAAATTAATGAGTTATTTGCCAGTTTTCTCCCTCCACAGTTACCAATTCCTCTTCCCATGTTGTGTAATTTTTTTTCAGGCTTCTACCTTCCCTCTTATGCTACTGGTTTCTGAACACTCTTGCAGTAATAACCAGGTTGAATAACAACTATCCTATCTTGGGCTTAGAGCAAAATGCCCCAAAGTAGTTTGAATTTATGCAGACAGTATGGGAAGGGATCACCTTGCCTAACTGCATGCGTATGCACCTGTGTCTGAGCTGGTCACTCTAGATTCTCTCTCTAAACAGCAATGGCGTTGCTAAGTCTAAACAGGCTGTTCCATTCACCTACTTCAGGGCAAGATCAGTCACACCCTGAAAGTGCAACTTCTCTCCAAGGGTTATAAGGGAAGTTCAGATGTGGATATCTTGGCTGCCATCATCTGTATTTGGTGGGCTCACTTCTACCACGTGTGCTTGACAAAGAAAGTTCTTCCTTCTAGGTCTATCCCTCTTGCATCCCTTTCTGCATGGTGATGCAGCTTTACAAGCAGTGTAGATGGCAGCCTCAGGCAGTACAGGCTGTGAGCACACAGCAAAGCCCCTCTTTCAGACTAAGCAGTTGCTGAACATGGATCTCCCAATTCCTAATCAACCTTTAAGTTGTTGCATCAAAGAGACCTGCCATTGCATTTCCAATTTGCTCTTCTTCCCAACTTCCATTAAAATGGCCGTTCATGCCATAATGTGGGTTGCATTCATTTTTCAGAACACATTTTAACCAGGTCTTCATATTGAGTCCTCCTGCAGATACAAGCACAGACATACTCAATCTATGTATCCTAAATAGCCATGTTAACCTGAAACAGGTGCTAAAAAGCTCAGTTCAGCTTTTTAATATTTAAGTAACTTCACTGAAAAATTAGGCTCCTACAGCCCAAACTAGATTTGGGATGAGAAAGGATTTATGGATTGCTCCCTTGGGCTTACACATATCTGACTTCCACCCAGACTGCCCTTTAGATATCTATGCTCTTTGACAGAGCTGGACCTCAGGCAACAGTGACAACACACTTCTCTTGTTGCAACCAGAGTAAGACAGATAACTCGGCAAGTGTCTATTACAATATAAACAAGAACACAATACTCTTGCACACATAGTGTAGGAACTACAAAATTCTCATCTTGCTTCCGGTTTTCTTTAGATGCATGATTTCAAATTCATCACCCTGCACAGGGTAAAACTGTTTTCCATAGTAACAGAATATCTCCCTCACTTTATTAATAGTCATTCCAAACAAGTAAAAAAAATTAGATCTACAAATTTAGATTTATGTCTTTGGCAAAGACAGACTGTTTTATAGATTAGCAGATACAACTGCCCTGCCCAGAAAATCTTCCCGAGGCTTGTGTTGCATTCTCACAGATGTTCACAAATAAATTCAGTCACTGATTATTTTCAGATTAATGGCATCCTGCCCTATTAGAGCTTTGCCAAATCATCATTTTATTGCCAGTCTTGCAAGGTTTTTTGCTTTTTTCTAAAGCCTCAACTCTAAAAGACATGTGATTAGCCAAAAAGCTCAACTTTCACAGAATCATAGAATGATTGAGGTTGGAGGGGACCTCTGGAGATCACCTAGTCCAACCCCCCTGCTCAAGCAGGGTCACCTAGAGCACATTGCACAGGATTGCGTCCAGGCAAGTTTTGAATATCTCCAGGGAAGGAGACTCCACAACCTCTCTAGCAACCTGTTCCAGTGCTCTGTCACCCTCACAGTAGAGAAGTTTGTCATCATGTTCAGATGGACCTTCCTGTGTTTCACTTTGTGCCTGTTGCCTCTTGTCCTGTCACTGGGCACCACTGAAAATAGTCTGGCCCCATCCTCTTGACACTCTCCCTTTAGATATTTGTATACATTGATAAGATCCCCTCTCAGTCTTCTCTTCTCCAGGCTAGAGGGGCCAAGCTCTTTGAGCCTCTCCTCACAGGGGAGATGCTCCAGTCCACTAATCATCTTCATAGCCCTCCGCTGAACTCTCTCCAGTAGTGCCATGTCTCTCGTACTGAGGAGCCCGGAATTGGACACAGTACTCCAGATGTGGCCTCACCAGGGCTGAGCAGAGGGGGAGGATCAGCTCCCTCAACCTGCTGGCAACGCTCTTCCTAATGCAGCCCTGGATGCCATTGGTCTTCTTGGCCACAAGGGCACATTGCTGGCTCATGGTCAACTTGTCCACCAGGCTTCCCAGGTCCTTCTCTGCAGAGCTGCTTTCCAGCAGGTCAATCCTCAGCCTGTACTGTTGCATGGGGTTATTCCTCCCTAGGTGCATGAAAAAATATTTCCTTTCTAAAGTCTCCAGCAATTCTTGCTACAAGCTTGACTCACATTACCCTAGGGGCTCAAAAAACAGGAGTTAATCTTCACATTTCCTTAATCACTCCTAAGACTTTTAGGAGTCTGACTCATGATTTCTAATGCCTACAGTTGGCAATACTGCACATACATTACATGTGTCATACCATCCATCTGCCAGCAAGCAAAATTTTTATGAAAAGTCTAATCAGTTACTACTCACATTACTTTTAATAAATTTTTTTTAAAGGCACAAATCACTGATGCCAGAGAACTTATATCACTGCACTAGTCATTCACAGCACAAAAAATAAATTCCTCATTAATCTGATTAAAAACAATTAGTAAAATCTACCTCCTACACAGCTGTGCATGTGAAACCTAAATGTAACAGAACTACTTACATTTTCTTAAGTTAGCAGCCTACAAAGCAGGTTGTAAGCAGCGAAAATTCTTACTTAATATCAGCTACGAAAGCATTGTCCTGCTATAATTAAAATGCAAGTATAAGATGTACCTTGTTGGTATTTGTTCCATTTGAGCGGTTCTCCAGTAGCCTGCTGACACTCTTTGCCCATCAGTGCAACACAACAAGCACATTCTGCTCAGGATAAAGACATTTTGCAAAGAGCTAGTTTACCTTTGCGATTACCACGGAGATGGACACTTTCACCAGCTCAGCCATGTGGCAGCAGATTTGTCACATGCTGTATTTCTAAGGAGCGGCTCTAAAAAGAAGGGCAGCATGTCTCTTTGTTAATAATACAAGACAGTAGCATTTCATATTTTTAATTAAATTTGTTAATTAAATTTTGTTAATGCTGACATTTAACCATTCTTATACTTTAATTTACAATGCTTGGCATCAAGTGACCAAAACAAGTCAGACAGCCGTATTTAAAGTAGAAAGCCTACACATACAGTAAAGCTACTTTCAGGCACATTTAAACTGTCCTTTAACTTGATTATATATTTGCACCATACAATTTATTTGGCTGTCGAACATTGGATCCACTTTTGAGCTTACAAACAAAATCCTAATTATATTTAACCCACACTTTAATGAGCAGAGCTCCAAATGAATCAGAAACACCTAAATACTTTTTAAGAAATGTATTTGCAACTTGTTAATCTGAGTCAAAAATCATTTCCCCTCTCTCTCTGACTCTGAGAAGCACTGTTTTTCTAATTTTCTAGATGACTTCAGAGAAACTACAGGCAAAGTAAGGACGCTTAAGAAAATACCTTTATTTTAAGGAGCTTGAAGAGTAATAATTTAATTAATAATTATTATTAATAATAGTGTATAAATAAAGACTAGCAAAATATGAATTAATTGAACCACTGCCCAACATTTGCAGATATTACAGACACAGACAGTATGCTACTGATATGATGGAAAAGCGATGTTCATTTTGCCAGGAACTGAACACATTTATTAGTACACTTCTTGCTACATAAATATTAAACACAGTTTTCTGGCATCACACTGAATTATCCACATGAACATATTGTATGATTCAATGCTTTAATACCTTGGTAATCTTCCCCAGTAGATCCAATATCTTGTACGAATAAAAGTTACTTGCAATCAAAACCTCTAGTCATTTCCAGCAACAAAATGGCAGAGAAATTACTCTGTTCCTTAGGACACAAAAAAGTTTGTATTAGTACCAGGAGTTTTCCGTCTGCATCTCAATTTTTTTTTGTTTTCTTTATAAAGATGTCATCCACTTTATGTATGATGACTGACTGCTCTCAACCAAGATTCAGAAAGGGCAACATGAACATTTTTCCAGGCCAAAAAGTACAAAGTTTTTGCACACATTTCTTTGTCATTGTTGAGCATAGGTTTGTGCTTCACTGATCTTATTCAGCTTGCCATAATCCTTAGCCTTAATGCAAAAAATATATCAGCTGCTACATGAATTGGAAGAGAAAAATACATAATGCATGTAATAGGGAGGTTGCACTGAGTTGGATATTAATAAGCATCTGCATCTGTCACTCAGTCATTGCTGACAGCATCTTCCCCAAGGCAATATATATGTCAAACTTTTAAAGGAGGAAAAAAAATCAAAATTGTGGCAGAAATACTGCATCAATACCTGTGACTGTAGAAGCATAGTACCTCTATTAATTTCATACAGAAAAATGAGGCACTTATACAAAGAGCTGGAAATCCCTCCAAATCTATTGTTTCTTAAACAAGTGAAAAAAATTGATTATGTAAACACATCAAGATTGTACTGATTATGGTCAAATACATGAAGAAAATACTCAAATCAAATGCTGTTGTTCCTGGGAAGCTCATTACATTGGTATATATTTACATAGAAAAGCAAATACATAACTTGATTTGTCAATGCAATTAAATTCAATCCCCTCATATCACCAAGGAGACACTACAGTGCATAGGAACACAGCATAAAATGTATTTCTTGATGGCACTTGGCCTAAGCATGCTTACCTTGTGATTCCTATTCAGCATTTTCTCTAGAGCTTTGTAGGTAGACTTTATGCACTCTGAACTGCATGCTTGCCTCATTAGCTCTGTTAATAGATCAAGAAGTTAAAAGCAAACAAACATGCACCAGGCCAGAAGGTCAGATCTGGCTGGCTGTCCAAGAGCTGCCATTGTTGTGCTTTTGTACAATTTACTAGCACAATAATACACAATTTAATCTGGGACTAAGGTAAAGGAAACATGCTGTGACCTTTTTTCCTCCCCAGGAGGCTTACAATTCCACCCAGTACACATAAATTTGGGGGACCCTTAAGACACCAGTGGGGCAATGGATAATTTCCAAAAAATTAAGGGTTTAATGTGATTTTTAACTCAAATAATCTCCCACTGTATTTTTTAAATGTCTTGATAAATTTTTTTTGATGCAAACATGAAAAGCAGTAACAGCTTTTTATTTCCAATAAGACTTTTATTTTCTCTTTTGACTGAACACAATTCAAAGGTCATTCTGCATTACCATTTGACAAATTCACACTGAACAGCTCAGTCATGACAGCTTACCATATAAATGCTGTTAGCCCACACCAAGTGCAAAATGAAATCCAACATATAACATTGCCTATAATTTGAATGGCACATGGAACATATTTAAAACAGCACTTGGATACAACTGCAATGGTCATCTGAGTATGTGGAAGCCTGAGCTTTGGAACAGAAGTATTCAATGGAACTTGAAAAAATGCATCAACACAGTACCAAAATGAAATGCAATGCATTAACTCCAGATGGTGCACATGAAAGAACAGCATAATTTTTTTTGATGCATAATAGGTTTAAAAGTAAAGCCTAAAATTAGGAATAAAGCTGAACAGTACTGGAAGTTATTTTGTGTTCTTTGGTAATCTGAGAGCACTTCAGATAGAGTCCATTTCATACTTGGTGGCACATTGTAATGCTACTCAGCTATCCTAGCTAATACTGATGAACAACTTCTAAGTATTGGAATTAGTAGTATCCACGTAGACCCATGTCAGGTACCTAGGCAGTAGTGCACTCCTAAACACCGCATTAATTGCATTACCTGCTTTTAATCCTATTCTGTGATGATTCTCCCACAAAAGGTCAGCTAGCTACATTGAGGACACTACACCATACTTCATGTTGAAGCAGCTGAACTGCCTTTTAGCTTGTTAAATATCTACTCTTGAAGGGAAGTGCATGTAGAGAACAGATTTACCATCTTAAATAATACACTATAATTATACTAGTATAACTTCTTTAAATGCTCAAACAAGAAAACCTTAAATCTGGAATGAGAGTACATGTGAATTATGCAGAACAGCTATGCCAGCATAAAACATTACTGCCCAAACTGCTTTCTCAGCTCAGCTCCTCCTCTGCAAGACACTGTCTCTTAAGTCTGCTGGCAAACTTGCTCATGTGAACACTCCCTAGCCTGCTTAAGTCAGTTTTTTCAAATTTCTTCAGCTAATCTGAGTCATTTTGACAATCAGGTGAGGAAGCACTGATAGAAGTAGCTCTACAAACAGGGACCAATGAATGACAAACACTGGGCTGGAGAAACCTCTTTCATCTGTCCAGATGGACAGGAATCCCACCAAAAAGTCTCAGTCAGGGACATTCAAGGAGTTAAAGAACACCACTAGCAATTTAATTATACTATTAAGCTTCTCCTATCCAGACGAACCTTTGGATACTCCATTCAAAAGGTATGATAATTACAAAACTTTGAGGGATAAACTGACAAGTCTCTACACAATTTTGTCAAGATAAGTGAAAACTCCCCTCTTCCCCAATCTGGTTAAAGCCCTTGCAAGCCTTTTGCACTACTTCAGCTTAAAATAAAGTTAGGTATAAAATAAGAAAGTAGTAAAAGAATAGTGACAGTAGGGAAAAGTGCAAAAAGGTGGTACTTCGGAGAAAAGTTTTCTTGGTTGTTATGAGAGCAAGATAGTTTGTAATATTTAACCCACTGGCAGCCCCATTCATTTCCCCCTCTCCCCCCAAAAGAAAGTTCACATCAAGAGTACAGTGTCACTAACTGGACTTTCAGATTTTAAACTGTTGAGAGAACCATCCCAACCTATTAACCAAGCAATACTGACAGCACTAATAACCATGGCATGCAGAAACTGTCATTTTTATACTGTTAAACAGTCACACAACAAGGTTTAAACTCTGCTACTAACTTGCCTTGTATTCATAGATACCAACAGTGGAACAAAAGAGTTGAGGTATTATACACATTGCGACATTCCTGCAACAGAAAGGATTAAGGATGCAGTTTCAAGCAGTATTCCATGGTGGATGTCCTACTAGATAGTAATTAGTATTTCCATGGACTGTTTTGTTTTTAAAAGACTAGGGCCCAAAGCTAGAAACAAAACACACCCTCAATGTGGATTTTGCAGTATCCAGATTCTGCTGAGATTCACAGCTTCTGTAATTTAGGAAAGACTAAAGAGCCCATAAAATTTTTTGGTATTACCCAAATACAAAAAAAGTACTACCACTAAATGAGAAGCTTTAGAAGTAAGGATCACCAAATCTGCTTGGCCCCATGTCAAACAGATTCATTCTTCAACCATTACCAAAACCAAGGTAATCTTTATCCTTCCAGTTCAAAGGCTTTAATATACCAGTATGCTCTGAAAAGTGACTACTGACTGTCAACAGCAGACTTCAGATTTGCTTTGGCTTTATAGACTAAAGTTTGTTATGTACTTCTGAAAGTTGATTCGTCATAACACCTAGACTCTGCAAGTCTCTAGGAGGAATGTTTCAAGTTCTGCATTAAAGGTAGGTGCTCTAATTGAGGTTTTCCAAACCAGAAAGGAGAGTGATTAAATGCACTAGCCTATGATTTGGAGCCTTGAGTTCTGTTCTCTGCCCACCATTTAAAATCTCCATGTCTATCTTTAGATAACAGAATTCTGAAGCCCAGAGTTCTGCATCACTGACAAGATTTTGATGAAATCAGAGACAAATAATTGTATTTCGATTAATTTTTACTACTGAATGCATTGTCAAAATGCTATGAATTCAGTTAAGTGAATTCCAAATTTCAGAGCTCAAGTGCCTAAAAATGTCTGCGGAGACATTCTTTAAGTCTGCAGAGGACAATGATACAGAAAGGACTTCCCTCCCTGTATTATCAGTGCTCCTGCCTCTCATTCTATGAACAGTCAGCAATTACTCTTCAAAATATTAATCAGGAACAAACATTTTAGACAGCCAAAATTATACATTTAAACAGCAGCCACTGTGTACTTTATTAAGAAATATTTGCCAGTTAAATTACCATCACTTTGACACTCTGCTTACTTGTAGAAATCCGTTCTTTAATAATGGCTCTGGAAATCATTTTCAGCCATGTAATGCTAGACCACTGGCAAGGTATGCTCTTCTTGGAACTATGACAGCCTTATCATGGAAAGTGTATAGGCATCTTTGCAAAACACAAAGTAAGCAACACATCTGTCATTCAAGCAACAAAGCCATTCTTGAGGCAGATGTCATGCTAGCCAAACAGCCCAAAAAATCCTTTACAATAAGCTATCTCTTCCATCATGGCGGTTTCACAAAATGAAGTGCAATTTGTGGGAAACAAAATCCAGGAGACGCCAGTTATGCATTCTCTTGTAACTGTGGCGATGGTCTGATTTTTCAGGCTAGAGAGGTCAAGCTAATATGAAACCCAGCATGATGTACTATCTTCATGTAAAAGTCCTGTTGCTAATGCATCTGCTTTTGCCTCCCTTCCTTTAATAGTTCTATGCAGTCCTATGCATTAGAAGTCAGAACAAGGCTTCTTTGTTCATCTGGAGTTGAAGTTGCATTTAATGCCTAAGCAATTCAGAATGCAGTCTACACACATCTCCAAAAAAGTTCTCCATTCCTTTTAAATAATCCAACCACCACAGAAGATTCCCCTATTTCCTCAACACCAAAAGTTGTTTCAATTCCTTTTTCATCTTCATCTTGTAGCTACGTGGCAAATCATGGGCTACGTATAGTAAGATCTAATCTTCGTTCAGAGCTTCAGTAGATAGCCCGAGGATTTTTAGTACTGTAGTAGGCTTCACATGCAGCTACATAAGCAGATTCTGGAAAGAAATCATCATGGTATTCTGCTAAAAACCTGAAAAGAAAACACATACACAAGAAAAAAAACATTTAAAAGAAGCCATTTTAAAATCAATTTAAGCTCAGCAAAAGCATAGACTTCAAATTAAGAATTATTATACTTTGAAGTTGGGCATACAAAAATGACACATCATTTTTTACTAGCTTTGCATATTGAGAAACAGCCTTCCCCTATCATTCTCAAATTCAAACAGTATGAAAAGTTTTGCTCAATCCCACAAACATGAGTAAAAGCTAGAGGCAGAAAAAGAGTGTAAAGAGCTAGCAAAAGAAAAATACTGAATAAAAGCAACTTCTCTGACGTAGTCATGAACTCAGTATACTATTTTCACTTGCATTTAAAAAAGGAATTTAAGTTATCAGCATGTCAGTGTCTTATCACATGGCCAGTAACTATTAAGCTAACCCTATCTTTTAAGGTAAGTAAAGCTGTATGATTTGTCCTTTCATATGCCTATGCACATGCCCATTCATGACATTCTTGCAGGATCTGCTCTCTGTCAAGAGTCACTGACTATGGAGATGACCTATTAGAAGCTAAATGCTAGTCAGTTTTGTATAACCAATACTTTAGACATAGAAGGTCTGAGTTGGAAAAGAAGAATTGCACAGCTGAGTGGATTAAAACCATACTGTGTTTCTCCAACTTCATTCTCAGCCACACTTCCTTAACCAGACATGTCCTTTGATCTTAAGAAATCCAAGGCATCAAAAAATATCAACAAAATTCTCTCTCTCTCTCTCTCTATATATATATATATATATGTATATATATGTATACATATATATATATATATATATATATGGCAATCTAAATTTAAGCAAGAATATTAGTTGTTGAGAGTTCATACGGAAGTGTTACAGAACAAAAATGCAAATGAATGAAAAAGGTGCTTTTTCTACAACCCTTGTATGAAACATAAGTATCAGACAAGTGCTAAAGTGGAGTAACTGATTATATATTACTAATTCTAGTAAAAATTGAGAGCAGTAGGAAACACAAGCTTTTTAGCATAGATCAACTCTTCAGTGTGCCACCACTTTCATTTAAAAGGCACTTTGTCAGCTTCCTCCAAACTTGTTCATTTCACAGAAGTTACTTTCAGTAATTAACAATGTAGCAGAACCTAGCATAGTTTCTGATGTTGAACATGTCGGATTCAAGACCCACAGGTGAACTGGCTGAGCAAACAATATGCTTCTGGAAAATCAAATGGCAGTTTGTTTTTAATTTTAAACCTAGAGAATTAAGCAGAGAAAGCTCCATTACATGAGCTATAACAAGACCTAATTAGAAGTACCTGATTTCTGGCAATATTCAACTGAGGCAGGTACTGCCAAAAGGAAGAAAGATACTCTTGTATTTAAGAGAAGGATCCAACTGGCTCTGCCAAAAACTGACACTACATGAGTTATCATAATAAATGTGTAAGAGCTAAGTAAAAGTCGAAGTTCAATACAGTCCTCATCCACAAAATCCTAAGTGTGTGAAGTACTTCAGCAGCTTTTTTTGTTTGAAAATACTCACACTATGCTAGTTTCTCATTGGTTCCAACAGCAGCTGCCAATTTTGTTTATGTTAAAATAGCACAAAGCAAAAAGGACTATGTAATTAATCTTTTGAGATCACGTTCAAAAAAATTTCTCTGAAAATTATTCTGCTAAGTCAAAAATTTGTATTTAATGTTACAGCTATATTATATCAGCTTTCTCTTTGCAGAAATAAAGGCATTTACTTAAATTAAACCAGAAGTGAAACATTTTTCCCTTGAAGAGACATCTGTGTAAGAGACTATGCAGTGAATCTAGATTAGTTTAAAGTTTATTCTTAATAAACTTCAAAAAAATATTTTTCTTGAACAAAAAATGTCATATCTAGATTAGAGACACCAAGATTTTATTAATACACTGTATGAACAATACCACTTCAGCGAGTTACTAGCCTCAGTCATTAACACCATTCACCACCTAAATCTTAGGCTTACCAGGGCATAAAAATCAGTCTAAGACTTTATAGAAATGCTTACTTCATGAGATAGAGAAACTTCTTAGAAAATGATTTATACAGATACAAAACCAATCCATATAAAATCCAGTCCTCTTAGTTTTTACAAAACGATGTCATTCATGTGCACTGCATACATATTTTACTCTACAAAAACTACTCAAAAAAGTACTGAAATTATAGCAACTTAGAAGTGAATGACGTACCTGAGTCATCAAGTCCCACTGTAGTTAGCTATAAATCACTTTCTAGATCATCTGGGGTTGGTATGAATCAAGTGTGATAAGGCCTAAACTTAACCGACTTGAGTCTAACTTCTAACATACTCAGATTGTGTAAAATTAAAGTGAGCCACAAACAGGATTTAATTAATAGAAGTCCTTCATTAAAAAAACATTCCGACTTTAAGAGAGTGAGTGCATGCAGACTACAGGTGGTGATCAAATTCCTCATGTCATTAGATAACACTGTCTAAAAGACAGTATCAAGTGCTAGATCATATGGGGATGTTTAAAACCAACATCAACAAAACAAAGGAACCTGTAGAGGACATCCATTTAGCTGAAGTTTCCAAGTGTTTTAAAATGATATAACAGGAAACATGTTTATTTTCTTTGTTACAATTTCCTGACTTTGGCTTAAGGTCATCAGTTGTAAATGGCAGTTTGGTACAAGCTAAAGTGACAGCTGGTAAAGATGAAAAATTTTAAACAGATGCTCATGACAGCTACAGCTCAGAAAAAGAGAAGCCAGACTGTGTGCACTAAGATGTACTCCTCTTTGCTCATAACATAACAGTTATGAAAGGCAAAGCACCCAGTATATTTAGAAGGTTCAGATTACTTTCACTCAAGAAGGCGAAGGAAACAAGAAGGAAGAAAAGCCTGGTCAGCTTCTGTCCCAATCCCTTGTCTACCTGTGTGCAAAAAGCAGCAGCCCTGCCAAAGCTACTTTCTACTTCAAACTGCTTCCATGCAGGAAGTTGGCACAGAAATATTAGGAGTCTCACATGACTCTTTGGCATTGGATATTTCACTAATGCTTTGCTTCTGGAAAAGCTGAAATAGCACAAAGAGATCCATTACACTAACTGCAAGCTGTGAGCCAAGATTTAAAAACAGAGGTTGCTGCACTTCCTTATTTAGCAAGCAGAGTCAATGTTCTGCTATAGATCAGAAAACATGCTGCTACTTAACTACTCAAATTTCCATTACTCCTCACTTTAAAATTCAGTTATCTGTTGCATTATTGCCTTCTACACTTCTATGCTTTTCACAGAGCTTGTGCTTAGACATACAGTTTTTCTTTTAGGAAAAAGAGACTGTTTACCAGTAATCAACTGCTTTGATGCAGACAGTCCACACACACAACCTGATATAAGACTGCACACTTTTTTCTCATCATGAGCATCCAGATAAAGAACACATGGTTCATCCTCTTGTTCAGAACATAAGAGGTACATGGCACAACGCGCCTATTAAAATTTCATTTCCCTACCTCTACTGCAGATTTGTAGAAAGGCAACACAACACTTCAGGAAGGACTAAGAAGGGATGGAGACAGGAAACAGGGAAACATGGGCCACCTAGTTTGAAGAATTACAGAGTTCTTATCTTCAAGTAGCAGTCCATAAGCAAGCTTACCTCAGCTGACTTCAAGCAATAGCCTCACAAATATACTACTGTCTGGCTGTGAGTTACACAGGCAGATCTACCAAAAAAAGAGGCACAGAACTGTATTGTCATCCACATTACAAGGCAGTCTGGCATGTGTGTCAGGAACAGACATTTCTCAACAAGGTCACTGAATTCACATGTGCTCCAACAGCATCAACTGGTAGTGAAAGAGTCCTTGTCTTGGCAGCCTGAACACAACCCATTACTTGAACAGTCTCTACATGAAGATAACTACTCTTCTGCATGTCAGCTGCCACATGAACAGTCTCAGGGACTGCCTGAAAGGCATGAACATTATGAAGAAAAGAAAACCTGAATTTTAAGGACAGCCTCAGCTGTGAAAGTGTGAGAATATGCAGAAAAGGAAACATTTCCAAGGTGGTAACACCTTGCATGCTTTCATCACAGCCCTGAATTCTAGAAAGTAAGCAGATGCTCCAATGAGATCAGTGGCCAGGGCTAGCCGCTGTTTGAAAGGCAACTGTAATAATCTCCCTAAGAAACTGGCTGAAAGAGTACAATGGGTCCTGACACGATGGGTGACCTCATCAAAATTGTCATTTACAGATGAAAGACCTGTCTCCTCTCAGAGACTACTACTAAAAATAAATAATCAGTATTTCAAGCCTAAGAGGTACAGCTTCACAAAAATGTACATGCGAACATCTGCCCCCAGCAATGGCTGGGCAAGTCTCCACCTGGAAGCTGGTTCAGGGCAAGAACTCACCAACAAGGCTCATCATAACTGCAATGGAGGCAACAGAACAAGAAGAAAAATTCCAGATGTTTACGTTGATATCCAGTTTTTCCAAGAATCATGCCAAAGAAACCAAAAGATCTATCCTGTTGACTGGACTCTTGTCAGTCATCCACATACAGAAACAGTGAGATCATTCTCTCCAGCCTTTGAAGAGCAACTGCAGAGAACAACGAAAATGCCAAGCTGCCAACCTAAACATTTCGGATAAGACTACATTAGTGAAAATTAAAAATAGCAACTCCTAGCAGACCTTTTAGGAAAACAGTCCTGCAAGACTCAACAGTGGAATTCTTGGTGGGTCTTAGGGACAAATATCCACTCTCAGCAAGGCCAGCCCAGATCCCAGAATCAATTCTTGATCCAGCTTCTAAAAAAGATGCCATAACATGCTTATAATATTTTGGACATGCTCTCATTTTAGTGAGCAACTGAAACCCATGGTATTATGATTAGGAATATGCTCCTCATTCAAATACACGGGCACTTTGTGATCGAGTAAACAAAAGAAAAAGTAGCAGCGCACATGGTACAGTTCCCAAGAGATAGTTTTTGGCAAAGCAATCAAACCTTAGTCAAGGAGAGGAGACGTGCAGATTCCACACACCAAAGGAGGCAGAATGAAAACCTACTGAAATAACCTATAGCTTCTCATTGTGCTCAGGCACTCATGGGCTAAGAAGCATTTAAACATGCCAAACACTTGAAAGGAACTAAAATAGCAGTTACCTCTCTATCCACTCAGTGATGCAAAGGTTAAGTCTTGGTCTGAAATAAGGAACATATATTCACTGCACAAGTAGAATTCCTTCCTTGCAAAAGTGTTTTAAAGCATTAGAGCTAGGAGAAAGTAAGGAATTTCGAGCTAGGAGAAAGTAAGGAATTTCGAGCTAGGAGAAAGTAAGGAATTTCGAGCTAGGAGAAAGTAAGGAATTTCGAGCTAGGAGAAAGTAAGGAATTTCGAGCTAGGAGAAAGTAAGGAATTTCGAGCTAGGAGAAAGTAAGGAATTTCGAGCTAGGAGAAAGTAAGGAATTTCTTTTAAACCTGTATATGACTATCAATCTCAGAACCTTGATTCTGTCATATTTAAGCCCCAATTCAGTAAAGTTTTCTAGTATATCATAACTGTGTACTGCACAGGTAGGCTTTGTCAACTAACAGGTTAATCCCAAAATTAAGAGAGGCAAACAGAAAAGTGCTGTTTAATATGAGAAGAAAGAGCAGTAGTATCAGGTTCCTTGTGAGCTTTCAAATGGTCATTTTTAACAATTTTGCAACATGACAGCTGATTAAGTCAGAATAAGCTGAAATTCAGTAGCAAACACATTTACGTAAAGATGCTTCCTGCTACTCCACTCACCATGCAGAATGTTCCACCTCCTCATTCTCAGAAAGTCACTAATAACCTCTCATTAATTGCATATTAGCACAGACTAGTGGTCATAATTCACCACTGCAATTAGGTGTAATAAAATTACCACACTCAAAAATGTTAAGCTATTGAAACCAGAGGATCTATTTCTTAAGGCTACTTCAAACAACTTGTCATCTTTTTAATCCACATTTTATCATCACAGCCTTCTGTATTTTGGTCACATACTGATCTGGTTCCCTCCCAAGAAAAATACACAATGCAGCGTTAAAACACTTTTCGACCCATGGAGCAGACTGGCACAATAGATACAAGCAGGTTATAAAATACCAGAAATAAAACTTCTCAGAATCAGAATGAAAGAACCAACTTATAGGTATACTCAGTTGGAAATGTTAGTGGGTTTTAACAAAACACAAGTCTTTGACCATTAAGAATGTACTTTTCTGTGATCTGAAAAGCTACATGTTGGCCACACCAGGATAAGTGTACTAGAAATTTCTAAAAGCAACATTTTAGGAACACAACTGATCATTTTTTCCATTCTTCTCTATTCCAGAATAAAGAAATAGCTATGACTTTCTGAAGGGCTGTAAAGTGGGGTATGGTTTTTTTTCCTCCTTTTTTTAAATATATGCAGGCTATGTTAACCAAAATTACCTCATTGAAGATTGACCTAAGAATCATAAACAGATTATGTAATAACCCTAAGTATCTCTTATTGGTCAACAGTCCTGAGAAGTGACTTCCTTAACCCTGAGAGAGTTTTCCCAGTTAAGGTTATGTTCAAATCAATGGAAAAAGGAAAACAAGAAGTGACACTTTCTTACCGATCACGTCCCATTACAGAAACAGCATCTGGAGACATGCTAAATGCCTCACAGTACAAAGTAGTAATATATAATATAGCACATACAGCATTTTATTAGAAATATGGCTGAAATTACGCAATTGGTTAAAAGGCAATACTTGCTCTACACCAAAAACTAGTAACTGGAAGGAAGATTTAATCAGGTGCCTTTAGTTAGTAAAAATTACTGGTTGAAAGACACTGACCAAGAATAGCTATTGTGCCAACTTCCACTGCTTGCTCCTGAAGACTAAATTCAAACTGTAAGTCAGATTCAGTGAAACCAAATGGCAAGTTGGCCACTAAATTCCATTTCAGACTATTATTTTTCTACTGGTGTTCTGAATTATTTCAGAACTAAACAATTCGTTTTAAGTGAAGACTAAGAGTTTTGTAAGTTGAAAAAATAATTGTTTAGTTCTGCAAATTCTGTAATAAAAATTTCTTCATAAAAAGACTGACTTCTTTTTGTTTTCCCTATGAAGATATTCTTATTATGCACACTTGTAGAATGCTGCACTAGGCACAAATGGTAAAGCTTTAATTTAATATGAAAGTCAAAGATGTATTTCACATGCCTCAAAAAAATATGCTGTCTGGAAATTTGAGATCAATCATGTCTTGCAGCAATCTGAGTCATGACTGAAGAATATTACCCAAAGTGAATTTAATGCATCTATCAAGTACTGAGTAAACTCAATAAAACAAGCTTCCAGACAAAGTGGTATATTAAATAAGTCTCAGTTTCTCAGCCCACAAGAGACTAATAGTGCAAATGTTAAATGAAACTGTAAAATTTAAGCTGTATAATCATAAGTCCAAGTTCAAAATTAGATCAGTATCTCTGCCAAAACTAAATCAGCTATGTGTACCACATCAAAGTTTTATTTTAAAAAAGATAAACTGCTTATGCTTGGTCTATTCTAGCTAGAATAGAAAGACGATTCAGAAACAGTGTTATTAATGTGAATAGAGAGCTTCAATCCCTTTTTTGCTATTAGAAAGAAAAAATACATGTATACAGAGAGAGAGAAAAAGGACTTCAGCTTGTCACTCCAAACTGCATAATTTCCTTCAGCGAGTTACTCTCAATAAACTGTCTGCTATTTAATGCATACAGACTGTGTAAGACAGTTCTTACCTTTCAAAGGTAAGTCAGAACAGAACTGAGGATAGAAGATTTCTTAATAAACACCCACTAATTCTTTCATTCCCAAAAAGGAGAAGAGAATGCAAAATTTGTGAGGAAAAAACTAGTGCAAAATGTCACCCCAGCCTCAAATTCTCTTGTGATAAGAAACAGAGTATAGAAGTATTTCTGTGATGAAGTCTGAACAAGTTTCTAGAAAATGTAGTTGTCTGAGCACTTTCAATAGCATATGGAACAGAGAAAGAAAAATCCAAATGAAAGATGTCCTAAAATCCTGAATAGTAGTTGAATAAAAATATATTAAGTTGCATTGGTTTCTGTGTCCACTATTTAAATATGCAGTACCGTATCTGGTAAGGAAACTAGTCTACAAAGAATATTTGTGACAAAGCTACAGAAGACTGAATGCTTTCCACAGTAGTAACTGTAAATGAGAAGCCTCTTGAAAAAGCTGCCCGATCTGACAACAAGCTCTGACAAAACTACAGAAATTATGACTTCAGCCTAGAAAATAAACCCTAAAAACAGCATCAGCAAAACAAACACGACATTGGCTTAAAGCACTTGAAGGAAAAAAGAAAAAAAAAAACACAGCCCTCAAAAAATTTTTGTTTAAAACTCAGCAGCAACCAGATGCAATAAGATTAAAGACTCCTAATCAAAGAGCAGAGAGTGTGTCAAGACTTCATTGCATTTTGAGATGCAATACTGATGTGCCATTGCTTGTCTGCTCTAACTTCAACAGTTGGATAAAAGACAATAGCTGTGTGTATAATAGCAATTAGTACAGCGCAAGAGGAATTGATCTATACACAAAAACCATTGTACCAGCTACACAATATCCACACTATACTTGCTGGGGGCAGGGAGAGGGTATTAGTTCTGGTTTAGTTCTAGTCTGGTCTTAAGGACTGAATGTCTCTTAGCACTGGAGCACTTTTCCAGTTAAGTGTTACTCAAAAGAAATCCCACTCACATACTCTGAGTCCACTCTGCAAGATAAGGCAAAGCATGGGAACTAGTGGGAGATTTGCTTCAAAAGCTCAGTTCTATCTGACCTAACATGCCGATGTTGAGACACTCACCGACTTTTGATTTCCATTTATAGATGAATACATATTTCAACAAGATAGACAGATGGAAACATAAGACCAATACAAATACTATCAGTAAGAACTTTAGTTTGATCATTTCCCTACTTGTATGGGGGGGGGGGGGGGGGTGAGGGGGGAGAAGAAGCCATGTTTCCTCCTATCCCTCTCCACTTCAACCCATCCGAAACTGGGTATAAAGAAACTGCATTTGAGGCAGTCAAGAGTTAAGACATGCTCTGACCAACGCAAAAGAACCTGAAAGGGCAAGAGAGGTCTGATAAATAACTGATTGATCCACAGTGACTTAAGCATCCTAAATAACATTCACTCCAAGCAAAAATAACCAGTTTCTGGTTTTCAACAGTAAGTGCTAATGCTGTCACACTTAACTGACAAGAACATTTTGAATATTAATGGTCTGACAAAATAGAAACAAAGAAAATTAATGAGTAAAATGTAAAAATGACATGCTTCAAGAGGAAATTTGTTTTGCGGAAACCTTAAACATTTGAGACTTACTTTCTATAAACTGTTACAGCAGTTTAAAGTTTTCATCCGTCGCTCTCGATTTCTAACAGGGATAGTGCCACACGATTCTTCAGTACATTACTACTATGATTTGACCAAAACTAATAGAATTTGCACATTTGTTCCAGATCTATACCAATTACAACATTGCTTTTCTAGAAGTTTTTCTTGGCAAACTTACTTTCGGCTATGTTGACACTACACAATACAACACCATGTTAACTATTTGAACTAGCACTGCAATGTCATACAGGGATACTAAAGCAGAGTACCTGAATAACAAAAGCTGATCCTGGTTCAAACATGACTGTACTGCTTCCAGCTGTAGCACTAGTGTGGTCAGAAATAATTTGGGTGTCTCTACAAGTCACTGTAAGAGAGTAGCCCTTTGGTTTAAAGCTTAACTAGGACAACTTACAATTTTTCTTTATAAAACTAACACCATTAACAAAAGGCTCTAAAAAACAAGTTTTTTCCTCCACTAATATCCGTGCAACATCAATACTCTCAGATTCTGCTCTCAAAAATAACAGTGCAGTTTAAATTTCTATAAAATATGCTGCTTAGCCAAGTCAGACATGCCATTCTAACAGGGTGCAGCTTCCTTTCAATTTGAATTACACAAGCAGCCTATTCTTAACATTTTATCTTACTAGCTTTATCATATTCTTGTAGTTATATAAAATGAATATCTTACTAAAAAATCCCATGCCATTCCAGAACACAGAACTATGTAACAATGCAATCACTGCTGTGGTAGATTGTGTCAAATTACCTCAGAAACATTTCGAAGTGTTTTACTAAAGCCTTTAGGTTTTTGTCAGGAAAGCACATCTTCCCCAATATTTCTGGTAGCTTTACTGTAAAAAAGAAAAATAAGTGTTTATGCCCGTTCTTTTAAAAGCAATTTCTAGTTACTTTTATCCACTACATAGAAAAGAGTACATAAATTCCACTGCAGCCTCCGCTTTTCTTTGCAAGTTAACAATTGTTCAAAACCTTACTGCCCGTAAGAAACACGCTAAGAAAGTTAATGCTGTTCAGTTTATTGATGTTTGATAGTGCACTGCAAGTAAGGCTTGCTTGCTTTTTAATGAAGGCTTACAGAGCCGATAAAAGATAGGATACTGTTCTCAAACTCAGCTAAGAATTTTAAACAGATCTTTAAGTGTACATTTTTCCAAAAGTAAAACTAAATGCAAAAAAGTACAAATAGAAAAACCACAGAAACAGAGACTTTAAATGAAAAGAAATTAAAACAATTAAAGCAATTTTGATTCACCACAGGGTTTTACATCTGTTTACCAAACATTCGTAGCAAATGCTGAGACCCATAGATATATGAAGGAGGTGGTGGTTGATCACTTGGTGGATAGTTCTCTGGCATCAGTTTCCAGGACAAAACCTGGATACAAAACATGAAAATTCTGGTTACGAAATCATTACAGCATCATAAGTAACTTAGTCTGTACAGAACTTCATAATCAGAGATGAATTAACCACTAAGCATATGAAGTAATATAAGCAACATCTTTTCTTACATAGCCCAACTGAGGTCTAGCACAGTAACATAAAAGCTGTTACCTCATTCAACTCATTGTTTCTTCTACCTTCAAAGCCAGTGAAAACTGCACTCCCCTCTTTGCTAGGAGTCAAAGTGATAGGTGAAGATGATCCACTATGGACAGGGGTTTCTTAAAAGGGAAGCAAAAATAAAACAAGAAGTTAGAAATACATTATTTAAGAACTTGTTTTATGCAACTGTAAACCATTAAACATAACCAAGGCCTGCTGCTAAAACATTTAGTCTTTAACACAGACATTTAAAAAATGCCATCCAAAAGCAGGCTCACAGAAAAGCAGCTCCCTGACTTCTGCTGAGAATTACAGTACAGGCAAACTGAGAAAACTGTTTCTCCCTTGGGTGTAAAATTCCAGAGATAAATAGTTGATACAAAGTAACGAGTGCCCATTTCAATCATTCAGTTCACAATTCATACAGGTTTAAAAAAAATAAACAAGAAACCCAACACACACAGAACTTAGAATGTTGTTTACAGTAACAATTTTAATATCAAAACCCACTTTTTTCCAGGTGCAAGAAGAGCTTTGGCATAGAAGCTGGAGTCTCAAGATGCCGCCGTTTAGGTTGCGGGGAAGCACTACTTTCCGATAACCTATCACAGTTAGAGGTATGGCGCGTAGAACGTCTCAGTGACTGTAAAATTTCAGGTTCAGCTTTACGTCTTTTTGGTGTGGCTGGCTCCCCTGTCGTAGGCTGGCTGTCTGTTGACTGAGGTGTTGGTGGATTCAGAAGAGGAGGACTCGGGGAAAGCTCCTCCTGATTTCTAGGAAATAAAGTCTACTTTACAAAAGTGAGAAGTTCAGGGTTCTGCCCCCAAAACAGATCATTCTAGTTTCACAGATCTTGTTAAATACTTGTTTGAATTAGTCTCCTCCCAAGAACTGGAAAAATTGAGGAAACCTTTTAGTACAGTACAGACGTTTGCTTATTTTCAAATTTAAAAATTAATGACATCAATTTACATTTCAATCCTTTTCAGAAAGTTACAACATAACTCCACCCTCTCATTTGTACCCTCTCTTTTATCTGGTTAACTCACAAATGAAATGTTTATAAAATGTTAAACCTTTCTGTAAATTGCTTCTTACTCTAAATATATAATCATGTTCAATTGCATTTTCCACATGAGATAAGTGATATTAAACTAATTATACCCAACCTACCTGTTAGTGTTTGTTGAATTTTCTTTGATTGGAAGAAAGAATTTTGATGAAGTCACCTTCTTAAATTGGGCTTGTTCATAAGGATAGAGCAAAATCAACGGAAGTGTGAAGTCAAAGGTTATTCGCAGCCCATCCACCATCTCTTTACATAGCTCAACACTAGCAAAGGGAAGAAAAAGAGGGAAAAAAAGATCTGTTCTTAGATTATGAAGTTCAAAGCTGCATGTTAACATTTTTCAGTGTGACTGTGGGAAATTCCCCTTAAAGACAGATTAATCTATTAACTATTATATGCTCTGATTTCACCAATATGCAATCATAAGCAATTAAAAGCATATTTAAGAGATAGTGATTGTTGCTGACAACTTCAAATGAATAGAAATAAGTGTTTCCTTAATAAGCTCAAACAAAAATCATACCATTGTTCTGTTTTATTACTGTTTACCAGATTAGTAACGTTCACTTTATTGTAGGAAACAGAGTGAATCAGGAGTTTTTCATGGAAGCATTATTTTGGTTTTCCAGGTTTACGATTGTCAAAAAAAGGAAAGCGTCACCTGACAGAAAACAAATATTCAACAGCTTGAATTTCTGTCTAAATGCCATATGCAGAAAATGATCTATAGCAGACAAGGTGCAATTTAAGCTGTACTTAAGAGCTCTCCAGTGAATCAACAAAATTAGATATGTATACAATGAAAGAGATCAGATTCCACTAGCCTATTCCTGGTAACTAAAGCACCACACTTAGAAGCTACTAGGAATTTCTGTTTTAGGCTTCTGTAAAAGGCTCACGGAGTTAGGTGGTGGGAAAATGTGCTGTTCCAAGCAAACCTAACAATGCTGAGTCCAGCCCACAACCAACTCCTTATCACCTCTATGAAGACATTCACCTTAAATCTCAATTGCATATATGTGTATAGTAGCATGAATCTGATTCTGCTAAAATGACTTAAATTAGAAAAATCCATGCCTCCCTTTATAGCTGCTTAAACTGTTGCTAGTTGTTTGGGGTTTTTTTAATCTAAATTGCGTTAGAGGAACAACATATGCAGAAATTCCATCATATCTAAGAAGGGCAACTACCTTCTGTGTGAAAGCAGTAATGGCAATACAATATAGTGGTCACAGCTAACTCTCCTATCCATAGTCCCATCACCAAAATTATAAGCATCTTCCCCTAATAAAACACCTTCTTTATTGTAAAAATCACATAAATATACTCCGTCTAAAAGGATGATATGCATGTGATTATCTGTGCATATTTCTGATGTCTCATCCAATGTATTGTTTGGGAGATTATACTACAAAAAAGGAAAGTATCATTAATATAACAAGTGACATCAATATAAACTGAAACATTTGCACAAATCAAGATATTACAAGGCATAATTGGGAAAAACTGAAGTAGAATGTGGTAACAGAAATTACAACTTATTTTCTATAAAATATAAGATTGCAACCCAACATAGATTTAGATAAAGAGCAATCTTGTCTATTATTCAGAATCTTTACATAAAACTCAGACTGCAGCCACATAGGCTGAATTAACAGACCCTCCATTTGTAGCACTGAAAGACTACACAGTTCAATTTACAAAACAGCAACTAAGATGCAATAAAAAAGGTTTTTAATTAACAAGATAGGTGCTACTGAACACATTCAGTTTCCCTACATATTGACTGTAGAATTTAAGATCATTTGCCATAAAAAACACACCTCCAGCTGGAGTTCTCTACTTTAAGTGCTCATATAAATATTTATTCTTTATAAAAAAAGTATGAACTGAATGTATTCAAGGTTTATTTCAACAGGGGAATTCTCATATCAGAAATCTTTCAATGCTCAAAATAAATTCTTAATACAGTCAGAAGCAACATGTTCTTCCAAAACAGGTCACAATATTTACAGAAACTTAAGTGACGAAAAGGTAAACATGTAAAAACATGTAAAAGCAATATCCTTTTTAGATTATAGGGACCCTCTCGCCAATACACAAATTGTTGCTATTATTGTACTTTACATATTTATCAAATATTTTAAGCCCTATACACAGAAATAGAGCAAAGTATGAGTTCACAGAACTGAACAGCCTTGAAAAATTGCACCTGAAAGAAATTCATTTTCTTGTGACAACAGTGCTGGACTAAAGATTACTTACTTCTTCTCTGGTGGCACATAATGAAGGTTCATATTGGCATGTGGAGTCATTTGATGGTGCCGAGATCTTTCGTTGGCTGAAAACGCAGCATTAATAGCAAAATGTTTCACATATGACTCCAGGATGGTTATTATATTTGTCTGACAAGGAAGCTTCACCAGCTGAAAAAGAAACACAATCTAATCAAAACAAACATGAGCTTCTAATGTAGTGACTAGTTTATTGAATAAATCTCTATTGAATCAATTTGCTTCAGAAGTGATTAAGTCAATCCTTAAATTACATTCTTGATCAATCCTTTATAAACACCTAGAGAAACAAAAACATGGTCAGGTTGACTAGCTTACTATATTTCAAGCTTTAAAGAACAGCCTGCACTCTAAAACATAATTAAGTACTGAGATGTTCACATCCTTAAACGCAAGGAGAACTCAATGTTTTAGCTATAGAGAAGACTGCTCCCTATGCTCTTAACTCATTTTTCTTCCTTATACTCTAAGATCACCTTTGCACTAAAGTTTAAAACAAAAGAAAAAAAAGCAGTTGTTGTATGCAAGGCCTGTTTTTGACACCTCTATGCGTATTCATTTCATAGCTCCTATTTCATACCCGTTTCCTTCTGTTAATATAGTAACAGTCTTCTTCAAGCTTCTTTTTCAAGACTTCAGGAATTTCTATGCTTATTGCTCTTTCTTCCATGTCCCTTTTTGTGTGACTGTCTTGTTCTTCTTTCTACAACAGACCACAAAAACAATATTGGCTGTGCTTATTAATAACAATGAAAGAGCTTCAATAGTCAAAACAGGCTGTAACAATGAAACAAAAATAAACATTTATTTTTTACAGGACAGTAAATATTTACTTAAACAGTAGTCTTACTGTAAGCAATTTAACAATATTGCTTTCAAATCATCTGCAAATTCAGATTTTAAAACTATTTATTTGCCATTTGCTGAAGTATTTAACACAAAAGAACAAGTAGAAATTTGTTCTGCTACTTCAGCTCAACCACACCTTAGTACTTAGATTTCATAGACCTTCAAGAGCAACTGTTTTCTGCTGTATTTTGTTATTGCATTAAAAAAAAAAAAGTCAAGTATCTTCCAAATTCCAATTAAAGATCAGAGCTGAGGTCTTCTTCACAGTAAGATAACTTCAAAACCCACAAAGATCCTCCTTGCTATTAGGATTTGCCCAGCCTGACCAGACTAGCAAAGTTTTACAGCACCCATAAATATGGGTAATACTTTGTTATTAAGTCTCATGTGTAGAAAGAGAGGAAAATGAACAAATTTGTAATTTTGAATTAATATCAAAGAATTCTACAGGAATAGAACATCTTATATAGTTTTCAAAACCTCAGTTATAGCAAGTACTTAAATTATCAAATATGCATGTTGATTCCAGCCATATACTGGAATACAATATACGTTGTGGCCTATACTTCTGCCATTTCAATTTTTCCAGAGTTTCAAACAGTCTTAAATATTGTTAAAGAGTTCATGAATATACCATTTCGGTCCTCTCTTCAATGTCACTTTCTTCACTTTTTATTTCTTCATCTGTTCCATCATCACTGTCATCAGAAGAAGAACTACTTATAGCTGTATAAAAGAGATATTTTACATATTTATCTCACATATTACATTGCAGAGGTTTAGACCAAACAATTACAGGCCTAAATTCAAAAGGTAACCAACTTGTTATATTTACTTAAAATTATTCATCATCATTAAACATGCAAATTATATTGACAGCACACAAACTTTTTAAATATGTAAAACAAGAAAAGCTGACAGGAAGGATTGTTGTACCCCTTCCAATTGAAAAAAACACTCACTCTAGAAAACTCTCTAGATTTCTGAATACCAACAGATCTTCCCAATTTTTAATTGGACTTCAGTTGTGAATAGGGGATTAATGTATTAATCATTCAGTGAGGAGATCTGGATTTGTGCAGCACCAGTTACCAGAACACCAGTTAAATGCCAATCTTCCTTCTGGCTTTCAAAGTGCAAAGACAAATACTATAAAACAAAAAAGGTGGCTTAAGAGTGAAATCAGCAACAATAGTCAGCTGACAAGAGAGACACCTTCCAGGGAGACTGGGAAAAAACTTACTGCTTCAAAATATACATAGATACATTAGCAGGAAAAATATCTTGTTTCCTATCACCAAATAAGAAAAACCTTGCACTTGGCAATATTACACTAAACAAAGCAGCATTAAGCTCCAAAGTCACTGATTAGACTAGTTGAGTGGAGGCAACATGGAAAACTGAAAGCCTCTGAAGCATGAAAAAGAAATAGCACAGGAATAAGTTCAGTAGTCTGAAACAAAGTACGTTCACTCTTTGTATAACTGCCTCAGTGTACTTCAAACAGGACCATGATACTCCTGTATAAACCTAATAGCAAGTTACAGCAGTCACTATATCTCTAGCTTAAGAAATTAAAGACATCATGTCAGTTATCACAAAGAATGAAAACAAGCTCACAGTTTTCACTACTCTCGTCATTTTCCTCAGCAGGAAGGCTTTTTAATACAGAGTCGACACCAGGCAACCTGCAACGTCTCTTCTTTCTTCCCTTTCTTCTCCTATAGAAGGTAAAATGGTTCACTTAAATTAGCTAACATTATTTGTTTATCCTAGCTAATGACATTACGTGAAAATGCGCAGGAAATGCATGTTTGTGGTTATTTTTATTAATGTTGTAACAATTTGGACAATGCTTATTTGAGAGTGAATACCTTAATGTCTGCAGATTACATCATACTCCTGTTCTTAAGCCAGATCCTCAAGCCATGGCCAACAAATATTAGATTAGTGCCTTTGGCTGAAAATTACTTCAGGTTTTCTTAAGTTATTTTCAAGTACATTTCTTTGGGAAGATGTAGATCCAATACAAATTCATTTTGCAGCACTAGTTAAGAATAGTGTGTAGTTATTAAATGTGTTACTCCTTTGGAGAGTACTTTAACATATAGATATAGATATCTACTTCACTATAATAAAAGTAGCTCCCTATAATACACTGACTGTTGATATCTACCATTTACAGTGTGAGCTTAGAGATCAAACTCACTTGTAGGCACCTAAATGTAACTGTTTGAATCTGAAAATGAATCCTTGATATCAAAGGGTTTCTTACATGCGAGCCACAGCCTTCCGTGCCAATTTACGCTGTAATCTGCGATTTTCGTCTGTATCACGAAGAACATGATCTTCAGCTGCCCATCTATCCCAGCTAGTAGAAGGTCAAAAGAAAATTGTTAACAGTTAAGAATATACTCCACTGATGATTGTAGGTGTAATGTATATTAATTCACCAGTAAAGTACTGTTTTAATCAATTATCTGTCAGAACTAACATTTACAGTTGTATCACAAGGCTTGCAATCTTTTGTATTTTTATGGCTTCAAATCTCAAGATAACTTTACAAAGCTCTCAATTTTTGACTTAGCATGGTCAGAGATTGCATTCAGCTACTGACCTCGATAATTAAACAACTTAGACACAGACTTAACAAAATATTTAAGTTTCTAATTCCTTGTTTTTATTAATGGGAACCTAGGAGCCCAAATAATAGTTTAAACAGTTTGAGCCACAGTTATGACAAATATCGTACAAAATTTAAACTTCCAGCTATGAAAACTGAACCATCAAAATTTATGGATAAAAACCAATGTGTCAACATGAGTAGGTATATTAAAGGCATTCACAAAACCAAAATACTCACATAGGCATGATTTTAACGAAGTCCTCTGATTTCCTGTTTAATCTTTTCTTTGCAGAATAAAATGGAAGAATTAAAACTGCATATAGGTGCTTACCTTCTGTTCCAACCATTAAAATGGATCAGATATTCTGGAATCTTTCTGCCTTTCTCATCTTTTCCAACAACAATATCAACAATCTGAAAAAAAATTGAATACCATATATTAAAAAGCTTGGAAGAAAGCGAACTTTCCAGCATTTAGGGAATTTAAACATGTGGAAAAAAAAGAAATGTTTATTTACGTGAAAGAAATACTCCTAAAATTCTGCCAGTGAACAACGATATGAACAGAAGATATGGATTATACTCAATGGCCAAAGAAGTTGCTAGTTTTTTTTTTTTTTTTAAATAGAGGACTTGAAAAATTGAGGACTAATTAACCGCCCTTGTCCTGTGCTCAAATTTCCAATGCTTTCAAGACAGAGCGCTGCAAAACAATGTAGAATCACAATATGGATATGCAGATAAACTGTAGCTGGGCAAGTAACACGTTCTCCTTTGCTCGCTCTCTCTTCACATCCTAAAAAGCAGAAAACAATGTAATGCTATATATAAACCTCAAAAGCACTGCTCTTTTGAACAACACTGCATTTAGCCATGAAACATTAAAATGTTTTGTGAATATCTGAGCATTTGTTTTTTTCTTTTCACCCATGTAATATCCTCTTCCCCAGCAGACAAAAGCTTGTTTTGACTGAACAAGGATGAGCATAAGCAGAAGCAATAACCATGATTCTTGCTAGTGGCATTTTCTGGCCAACTTTTGAGGCAGGATCTCTCACCCAGCGGAAAGACACACATATATTACCGTCGCTTTCCCTCCTCTTCCCAGGAAGGAGAGTCAATGTCCAAAAAAAAAAAAAAGTCTGAAAGGAGCTGCAGCTCAAGAGAAAGATATTTCAGAGGGATCACCGAGAAGAGTATCAAGACTAGTAATTACAAAGGAATAGTACTGGTGGCACCTGAAATGACTTTGTACCAAGGCCATGTATCTCAAGGTACAGCCAGCAGTTAGGCTACATGAGGGTATAACTTGGAAGTGGAGTCCAGAATTTAAGAACTATCAACCCTGATCAAGCTAAGGACAGCTTTGCTGGAGCTTGGAGTATTTAAAAGTAGAGAAGAAAAGGCACTATTAATTTTTGCACCCATGTTAGCTCTAGGGCTGGTAATTATGGTACTGCAGGTTGGAGTGGTCCAAATGTAGGGATACATGTTCTAACAAAAGGGCTCAAAAATATTAGAGGAAGAAAAGGAGGCGTTCCTGATCCTCAAAGAAGCTTGAAAACACTGACCTATACCACTAGCAAACTTGCAACAAGAATCTTGGGGGGGGAGGGGGGAATCCACTTGCCCTGTTATTCTTCATCATTCACAGTAACTGAAGAGAACTCTGCTTGCAAGTTAGGTAGGGAACATTTAAGACTGAAAAATTACTTCAATGGTGCCCTGCTAGTACCCAAAAGCAGCATTATATTTGCCTAAAGGTCTACAATTACAATTATAAACCAGGCACAACTGAGTCAATGACCTCTGACCCAACACTTACAGTCCAGCACTGACTACATTATTTCTGCACACCCTCCTGTACCCTCAGTACCATTCAAACCCCTCTGAACAGCAGAGGGAACACCAGGAAGGGGGAAGAAACCAAGCTACCTACAAAAGCGAAGGGAAGAAAACAAGCTTTCGGAATTACTTCGCCAGCGATGGGGTGGGAGGCAGGCACTGAGTCTGACACTTCCAAAGCCCCTCGGCCGCTCCGCTCTCTACCTGAGGCGAGAGCACGTCCCCAGCAGCCGCAGTTCTCACCGCTCTTTGTCGCCCGGGCAGCGGGACGCCTCGGCAGCGCTCCCCAGCGCCACACGGCGAGGCGCTCCGCGGCCGCCAGCACCACGCCGCAGTCGGGGCGAGGGGCACGGCCGCCACGCCGACCCCACCCCGGGGGCAGGTGGAGGGGGGCGAAACAGAGGCGAGCCCCGGCGGAGGGCCGGGCTGACACACTCGGGGAGCGCTGACGGCGGTGCAGTGGAAGGGGGAGGCGCGGAAGCGGCGCGCAGTGGCAGCGCAGTGGCCGCCCGGCCCGGCCACCGCGGACGAGGCAACGCTGGGACGGCGCCGCGGCCGGCGGGAGGAAGGGGCCGGCGGGGAGGGGGCGGGGGGCCGCGGGCCCCTTCCCCGCGGCGGCCGGGCGGCGCCTCCCTTTGTCTCCCAGCCCCGTGACGGCGGCAGCTCCCGCGCCGCCTCCTCCCTTCCAGCCTCCCTGGGGCCGGCGTCCCTCTGCCGCAACAAGTGCTGGTGAGGGGCCGCCTCCCCCCCCACCCCTCCGGGTCCGCAGCAGCCGCCGCCGCCGGGGAGCCGCTCCCCCCTGCCCGCGCGCCCGGAAGGGGAGCGACTCCGGGCACGCGCAACGCCCCGCGCTAACGGCAGCAACGGCCGCGGGCCGGGCTCCGCGCCGACCCCGCCTCCCCGTGCGCTCTTCCTGCCCTGCGCGCCTCGCCGCTGGCGGGCGGCCGGGAGGGGAAGGGGGGTGGGCGCGCGCGCGGCGGTCACCTTGGCATCATAGAGCACTTTGGCCTTGGTAGGGTCGGGCTCGAAGCAGAGAACTCTCTCCCCACGGTGGAACTTAAATTTCATTCCCCGCGAGGTCATTTGTTCATCATGGCGCAAAGGAGAGAAGCCCCGCCCCCCGGTGGGCGGGGCCGGGGCCGGCTGCGCCCCGCCCCTCGCTGCTCGCCGCTTCTCAAGCGGCGGCCGGAGGAGACGGTGCTGGGGCCGGGAGGAGCGGGTTCGCCGGGGCCGGGCGCGGCGGGAGCTCCCTGCCGTCCACAGCCGGTGCGGAGCGGGGAGGCGCCGAGCCGCCGCCGAGCCTCGCCGCCCCCCTGTAGCCGCCCTGTCGCTGCCAGTCATGCGGGGTGCGTGGCCCCGGAGCGGGCGAGGGGAAATGTCCTCCCGGCGGGAGGCGGCGCTGCCTCCCCGCCTCGAGCAGCCGCCCTCAAGGGCCGCGGCGCGGTGCTGGGGGAGCGGGATGCACCGGAGAGGCCCGGCTTTGCGGGCCGTCCTGGCGAGCCCGGGCTTGGGCAGGCGGTGAGCTGTGCTGCGTGGCCGGATTTCTTCCTGCGGAGCGGTGTTCAGAAGAGCTTCAGTGCACCTGCGAGATCCTTTTGTCTGCTGCGGCTTGGCCTGAGCACTACCACGCTGGTCCCATTTGTCTATTGCAACCTTCCTCAAAGTGTGCTTTCCTCTCTGTTGTCCTTTCAGGTTTCCTACAGGAAAATAAACTAGAAATAAGTACGATGTTGGACTAGAAACTCAATTTCCTAGAGTTTGATTTGTTTCCAATGTTCAATTTCAAATACAGTGTCTTGAACAAGATGCACATAGTGGAAATAATCTGCATTTGTCCAGCACATATGCTTTGTGCTAACTGATGCTCAAAAGGGAACTGGGATTCAGTCATGAGACTACTGCAATTCCCGCACGCTGTTACTGGATGCTCCCTCAGGCCATTACAGTTTTGATACCAATTCTGCATTTCTTACGCAAGACCATAACAGAGCCAGGAGACCTGGGCTTTGCCAGCCTTCTACAACAACCAGTTAATCTGTGATTATTTAGCATTTCTGAAGTTGCTCCTCTGTTAAAGGTGTTCGGGAGGTAGATGGCCATAAACAGAAAGAGGCAACTGAGCCTCTGATGCAACTGAGCATATGCTGGTCCAGCCGCTCACTGTCTGATGCTAATGCATAGAGAGGTTTAAGGCTTTCCTTCCAGTGTCCAAGACTGGCAACAAAGCTGGAAATTGGCAGCAATATCTTGGGAAAAGATAGGAAACTAGTGTCATACTTAGGAGGTTTCTGAAGGAAAAAGAGGGGATAGATGTCCAGGGAACAAGATTCAGAGAGTATACTTGAGGCCTGATGATAGGTTGTATTGAGTCCTAAATTGGTTTTGATCCAGAACTTAGTATTTTTCATAGCAGGGGGTGGGAAAAAATGGGAACTTGCTGGTAAGATGGGGTAGACTGAGAGAGGCCACTTAAACTTACAGAAGACAGGAAGCGTGAGAAAACCAAGGGAGGGTTCTCTACATAGTTTAGAGCTCACTACTGCTTAGGTCAAAACAGGCCCCAAGAATGAATGGGTCAATTGCAGAAAATCCTACTGAAGCTCCTTTAAAAAAAAAAAAGAAAGAAAGAAAAAAGAAAAAAAGAAAGAAAGAAAACAAAATGGTTCTGGACACCTGCAGAACATCAGCAGATTGCAAGGCTCTATCATTTTAAAAGAAAAAAAAAAAGCAGAACAACAAACTTGTGCTTGTGTCCCTCTCTCCAAACTGAGGTGCCAAGGGCTCACACCAGATGATGCTCCAATCATTTCTGCCCTAAAAGCCTCATGTTTCCATGCTATCTCAAAGATTTGCCCCTCCATCCCTCCTCACGGGTTTCCATTTTCAGACTCTTTGCTTCTTGTTCCTCTTGCCTTAGCCTCTCCTAGTTAGCCCCAGTCCAGTTCCCATCCAGACTCTACTCCTCCAGCCTTATGCCTCAAATTTTTCTCACTCAGGTTTTCTAATGCCTATATACAGTTCTGTGCCATAGGCACTTAAGATCCAATTTTTGCCCTTTCTCCCTTTTCCCTGCCCCCAGATTTGGAAAAATGCACATGTGCATATGCTCTTATCTCTCTTAGCCACCTTCCTATAGATCATCCTTGCCAGCAGCTACCCCACCGTGCCAGATCTCTCTGCAAGGCTTTTAAAAACCTGTACATGAGCTGCACTTAACTGAAATGCACCCAGATGGAGCTCTGAGAGCAGAAAGATAAGTGCATTCAGGAAAAAAAGGCCCTGTGGTAGTGTTACCCAGGAAATGCCTAGATCTACCAGAAAATTAAATATGGAGTATCCATTTTCAAAGGTACCACATTCTCCATAATGAGGATTGCCAAATGGCTGAGCACAATAACAAGAGCAATGGTCATCTGGAAAATGATTGCAATGCATGTTTATGTACACACCGTATGTGCAATGTCTGTGATGTATTTGTCATATATAGCATATAAACAAAAGGTCCAATGCAAGATGTATCAGATTTATCGGAGCTTGAAGAATAAAATTCTTCACTTTTATCCAGCAAACTCATTAAAAACAAAAACAACAACAACAAAGGAAAGACTACAGGGCTCTACAAGGCTTGCCTTCTTTGGGTTCAACGTCCAAAATGCTGAGGAAAGAGAAGAGGGGTGAGGGCTGGGAAAATCCAGTAAAGCAGTAATCGTTTAACTTCTCTAAAAAATGGGATGAGCTGACCCTCCACATATTTTGAAGAGATTCCCAGGACATTGTACCACTTCCAGGAAAGAAATACGATTATGAAGTTCCTTTGGGAAATGAAGTGGCCTGGGAGAGGAAACCCAAAATCACTGTCAAGCGATTGCAGCCAAAGGGCAACCCGCTGGATCATGAAGGCTAGGGTTTTTTTGGAGGAAGTATTTCAACTGTCAGGCTCACTGTAGGCTCAAAAGACATATTTACAGAGAGCCCGGCAGTCAGGTCATGTTTACTGATACAACAAAACCCCCAGGGTTTGTTCAGCGGAAACGGAGCGGGCTGGCCCCCCCTGCCACCACCACCACCACCACTGCCGCCACCGCACAAAATGGAGGCGGTGTGGGGCTGCCCCACTTGCCCCTGCACGGGGGCGCAAGGCATGCTGGGAGCTGTAGTCCTACCGCAGGGAGCTGTGGGGCCCCCTCGGCCAGGGGGGCCTGGAAAGTCCTCAGGAGGAGAAACGTTTGGGGTGGGGTTTTTTGACTTGTCCCTTTGTGCACAATGCCAAAATGTGCACAAGATGGCAAAAATCAGTTCTCATCTGTACTAATGCTCATACACTTCTAATTTCTTAATTGTTTTCATTATTACGCTGTGTTTAGCCTTAATTTTAGCTACCGTGTCTGCTGCTATTAGGCATCTAGTTATATTGGCAACTGCTTCTTTTCCACACCTGCAGGAAAAAAAAAAGTGACAGCATCTTAGAGTACGTCTTAATTACGTAGATGCATTTGTGGTGTGAAAATCATACAGATTGCTGTTCGGTCGATCAGCACCAAAAGAAGAAAATAATCAGGTTTGTTCAGGTTTCCACTAAAGAGTTTTCAGAGATACTGCTGTTCAAGCTGGTTGTTAAAAATACAGTTGAAGACTTCTACATCTAGAACACAAAATTGCAAAAGTGTATTTCTAGAAGCAAAAGTAGAGAAACATATTGCATGAAGTTAATATTAAAATATGCACTAATTATAGGTTGGTCTGAATCTTTTTAAATTGAAGAATATAACTGAAAATATCTCTAAGAAAAAATAAAGGACTCTCTCTCAAACCCTTTCAGGTCACCAGCCAAAATAAACATGCAGGACACATGTTGGCTCAGAGGTTCACTCCCTATTTCATCTTTTTTTTTTTTTTTTTCTGTTCTGGAGGAAGGAGTACCATACAGAACATGAGCGAGCACTACAAATGTGAATCCATCTTGAAAAAAGTCTAGAGGGAGCTTTTCCCACAGGATCCCCATTGATGGATGCAGTGATCAAAGACACAGTCTTCTGCTGTGTTTGAGGAAAACAGATTTTGTATTTAATAAATAAACAGCTTTGCCTCCAGGAAGGACCAGTTCCAACAAAAGGTTCTCCTAAAGTGAGCAAACAACATTATCCTTAGTATTGGCTAACTGCTTGGATCAAAAAGAAACAAGACATTTAGCTGAAGTCTAATATAGGTAGATATTTTTACTGTTAAGCAAACTTTTAATATCCTGTAGACATACCCAGTTAGTTTGACATATGCATAGTTGCATTAGTTGTCACTCTTTTAATTTTCCCTGATTTTCATTATTTTGCCTGGGATTCATGTTAGGCTGGGAGTTATGTGGTTACCTGCATCATTTTAACTGGTCCAGTATCTAGCCCCCATACACTGAATGGGGGGGCACATTACTTGAGGGCAGTAGCAGTGACTGGCACACCTGGCAGTGTTCGTACGAACTCCAGCATCCACAGTGTTAATAGGCTTCTGTGGCGGACAGATGAATGAATTTTTTGCCTTAAACATTTCTTGGTGCATGGGGTGCAGGCAGGCCATAACCCCGAACAAGCCATCTGTCCCTGGCGGAAACAGGACTGGGCTGCTGCGACCCCTGAGATGGTCTCCCTGCGACCACCCGGAACACACCGAGCCTGCACTGAACGAGACCACAGTCGGGCAGAGACTTTGGGATCCGTTTTTAGCACAACTTCTATAAAACTTGCTTGGCATGAGTGGCTAAATTTGCTGAAGCCTTAGGCCGCACTCCCTAGTTTGGTGAGAAAGGGCCCCAGAGCTGGTGCAGGCGGGAACGATAAGGGAGTTACCAGCAATTTGCATTCCTGTGCACTGCTGAAACAGTGCTAATTGCTGGAGTTACCACCTCTTTGTCAAGACCTTGAGAGATGATGGTGGGACCCGAGGAAGGAAGACACACCTATAGGATGGAAGACACACCTGTCGGCAGAAACTGCAACAGAAAAGATAAGGGAGAAAAGAAACAGCCTGCCTAGGAATAACGATGAGATCCAATAAGGAGCAGGAGACCCCAGACTCAAAAATTACTATTGGTCTGAACTACCACGTGGGGGGGTGGGAAACTTAATTTGGAAAAGCTATAATTGCCCAGGGATCTCTTTGTTCAGGGTCCCTCTTTGGAGGTACCCAGCTCGAGCTGTAACCACTGCACGCGTGTCATTCCGAGCTAACCTAGGGTCGGACCCAACTCGAGTTGTAATTACTGCACGCGCACCACCAAAACTTACACCCAGGGTGAAGAGGACCCACCTACCACCAGACGGGAGCCCCCCCACTGCCGAGACTCCCAAAGGAAGAGGACCAGCAGGACGCTGCTGGATCCACGGGTGGTGATATCTTTCTCTCTCTCTCTCTCTCTCTCTCTCTCTCTCTCTTTCCCCCTCTCTTTTGTTGAATGTTGGTAAGATCTGTTTTGTCTAGCTAGTTGCAGTATTCGCCATTGAATTATCCTATTTGACCACATGCCTTATCTTTGTGTTAATAAATCTTAAAACCGGTTGGCTGGTGTCGTTTCACCTTAATTCAGTCCAAGGGCATCACGAACTTGGTCGTTTGGCCCCAAGGGGAGGGAGGTCGTCCTGAACGACTCCTTTCGGGCCGCGACAGCTTCTTAGAAACACTGGCATAATATCAGCTCAGTAATACTTCAGTAATCACTATTATTTTAGCCCTGCAATCAGTTTTTCCTTAAAATTTCTCCTTTATTCCCTTTTTGGGCTAGAAAACACATGCGGTATTTTTCAAGCATTCTGAGGGCATTTCTGGCTTCATGAGGCTCTCGTCACATTGCTCAGACTAAAATCCCATACAATTATGTAATTTTCCTCTACCTTTGTTTAGTAGTGGTCACCTGCAAGGGTTCCATTGCATGTTTTATTTGTTAGAAAGCAAAATCATTTGTTTCAGAACTGATCAGGGAAAAAGAATACATTATTGCTGGCAGAGTGACATTCCCCCTTTTTTGCCCACTCAGTCTTTCACATGTAATTATAAGCAGTGGTTTTAATATTACCATTATGGAAATTCTCCCATTAATGTTACAAGCCATTCAAAGGAAGCGGAGGAGATCTACAGTAAGCAGAGTAGGCAGTAAAGAATCAAAGCACAGTTCATAAGAGATTGACAATAACCCTTTGAGAATATTTTATTGCATAAAAATCTTGCTGGATTGCGATGCATAGAAAATACCATATCTGCACATTTAATGAAGTAAGGGACCAGTTGTCTTTCCTTGAAGGTAAAAAACAAATAACTTGAACACCAGCATAACACTATCCTAGATTCTTTGAGATCATCCTTAGCAAACCTCAAATGGTAAATGTTTAATAAGGGGAACATGCTTCTCCAGTATCTCTAAAATGTATAGACTATCTACTTCACTTTATAATGGCAAGCCCTGGCCATTTCAAGTTTCCTACAGTTAAGCCCTGGTAATTAAGCTAATTTCAGCTGTTTACAATGCCTTCATAACCTGAGGTGAGGATTCTTCTCAAGGAACAGCTTTAGAGAGGAAATCCTGACATCACTTAGATGAAGTATATGTCCTGCTTTAGCTTAATTAAGTTGTGAGTTCTTAAAAACTAAAAAACAAAACTTCAAACTTACTGTAAAGCTACAGGCATCTCTGCCAAAAAATGATCTTTCTTTCCATATGCTGCGTATGGGGATGTTATCATTACCTATGAAGGATGTTCCTCGTTAAGGTCTTGTTTGGATATCTGTTTTGAGCTGAGAAGTTTCAGCCAAAGCAATTGGTTGCTTCTAGAGACAAAGCTAACATTGGCTCTGCTCAAAAAAAAAAAAAAGAAAAGAAAAAAAAAATCTCTGCCAGTTTTAATGCCCTCATGTCAGAGCAAGGATTTCAGCAGGACTGTGGCCTTAGCATCACAAACATCATTCTGCCATCCTGTGAAGGTCAACCAAGATTCTTCATGTTGGGCTAAGTTTGTAATACTAAATAAAACAGAGCAAGGTCTGTTCTCTGGCCAAATGCCAAGACCTGGTGACATCCACATTACACTGCAATCATTTCCCCTCTGTGGCCCTAAGACATAACTATTCTTATGTTTGTGCTTTTTTGTTGGCTATTTCTTCTAAGGTCCTGAAAAAAAGTTTGTCAGAGTGATGTTTTCATAGTATGAAGCTGAGAACATGTACAGCGTGCCCTGGGGAGCATGGGGGTGGTGAAAAGAATAACTGGGCAAGGGAGGGGGAAAGCAGGGAGCCGAATATGGTCTTTGGCAGACTGGCTGTTGTAGCATATGTTGTCTTCTGATGCATGCCTGGACATTGCCTGGGACAATGCTAGCCGACATGGGCCAAAACTGGTCCAGGGCATGCTCTAGCAGCTAAGCATGATGGACAATTAGCAGTTCAGTTCTGAAGCTCATATTCAGGCCCTGTTTTTTTAGTGGTGCAGACATAGCCTTAGAGACCTTTGTGCAAAAACCAGTTCACATTGCACATGATCAGTAGAGACTTCTTTAATTTTAGAAGGTCTCAGGCCAGGGTTCCCAAAAGCAGCTTAAGAAGTTTCTCCCTCTGGATGTTTTCTCATGCTGTTCCACCATAGTCCTTAATCCATGAAGCTGTCCTGGCACAAGTCTATGCTGATCTGAAGATCAGTTAAGGTCTTATAGCTGTAGCAAATCTGAGTGGAAGGTTGGGCTGAAATACTAGTACCATATAGTAGCGAATATTCTTAAAAAAAAATCAAGACTTAAATAACTCCAGATGGACATCCCAATTACATTTGACTTCAATATTTTTTGCTTTGGTTTCTGTCTTGTAAAATGGTGATAATACTTTAAACCAGCAGGGAACTAAAACTGTATGTTCAGAACAGGTTTTGAACATATGCAAGTAATAATGCACATTTGACAAAGCACAGAAAAGCAAATGTAACAAATGCTTTGAGGTAGTCCTCAAAGCTTTTCAGTGAGCTTCCTGCATTACGAACCTGACTCTCTGGCCAGATTCTCATGTATAGGCTAGTGTTCCCAGGGAAAACAAAAGCTCAAGCAAAAAGCAAGCATTTCAAATATTTAAATATAGATTTAAGCAGAAAAAGTTTAGGGCAACTCCAGCTCAGGTATAGGGGTTCTCAGCAGCCTTTTTTCTGCGTGCAACTGCTTATTATCTCAAGACTGATATGTCTGCCTTACGCCAGCCCAGAGCTACAGACACTCTGGCACTCTTCTGGTTTAAATGGACCATGCACGAATCACGGAGTGGGAGGTGGTGATGTAGGCATCAAGGCAGCAGGCTGTGTAATCCCTAGGTCTTCAGTTTATATTTGCAATTGTATCTTCAGATTTGCCCCTTTCCAGGCCCTAGACTCCTAGGAGACTGAACACACACACACTGAGACAAGTTTGAGCACATCAACAGAGTGGAGGCAGTGAAGCCATTTTAAAAAAAGGGTGAAATACACATAATCACAAGTAACTCAATGGCTGTTAACTGAGGTTCTACAAATGAGAATCCTCACTGCTCAACACTATCAGCACAGGATAAATGTAGGGAATACATATAAAATCACGCTGTTTTCCTTCAGGGATCTGTCATTATTTCCCATTGCTATGGAGGGCAGAAGACTGCAGGGGAAGATGTAGAAATAGGATATTTGTACATACCACATACTGTGGAAATAAATTGTCTGTGTCATAAAATCCACTCTTTCTGGGCATTAGGACTGTGCATATTTTGCTCGCAAAAAAAATTGCTCTACTCAGAATCAAAGCCTCCATTTATTCGTAGCCTTCACACTGAGGCATCCTAAATAATGCAGTAAGCTGCTGCTCCAAAGTCAGGAGCTCAGAAGGAAAAAAGAAAATGTACATACCCTGTGGCTGGCTCGGTGTCTAGAGAAGTGGGCATGTGCAATTTGAGGGGGAAGGAAATGCCTCTGATCACTGGAGGAGAGCTGGGCTGGCTAAGCATTTCATTGCTGAGCAGAAACCTGTATCTGACAGAGCACAGTGGGGCCAAGCTAAGGAGCACATCCCCCAGCTGTAGGAGTAGGTTGTCCAGCGCATGAGGGACACTGCCTTAGAAGGCAGCCTTTTCTATTCTCCAGACCTGGTTTCTTCTTCTATTTAGAGGCATTCACTGGGTATTGGTGCTTGCAGAGAAGCAGTCTCTTGAGATGGTCTACAGAAAAATCCTGAGTTCAGACAACTGCGGAGACTATGGTGAAATCCTTGACTTTTGGAGGGGAGCTTAGGATGCACATGTGGCTCTTGTCTTCCACTTTTCTATGAGTTCTGCAACCTCAGCAAACCTCTTCCCTTCCTATTTCAATATTTTTGACTCTTTGACCTCTTCCCTTATATCATTTTTTGTCCCCCACAATCATCTGATTTTCCCCAGGTCTTCTTCCTACCCATCTCTCATTTTTGTGGGGATGGGGAGAGGGGAAAGGACAATTTGTTTTATTAAGAAATGGGCTGATATCCATCCTTGGCATGCAAAATTGATAAGAAAATTCACATCTTTTTCACCTAAGCCTCTTTTTTTTCCTTCCCTTTCTGCTTACCAAATAAGAAGAGCCTGAGAGCATTTCCCTGAAGCTTTCTAGTAGTGCTCAGGAAAGACTCCAGACAAACTAAGTTCAATGTAAGCAGCTCCTACCCAGACCATGCTACAGTTTCTGGTCTACCTTAGTCTTCAGCCCCGCAGGCCTCCTGCTTCCTTGCTTAGTAATCTTCTTACAGTTCTTTTACTGTAGGTTTTTAGCATGACTCAGAAAAGAAATGGTGAATACATGCACAAAATCAAGATTTTTCATTGCAAGAGTGTAAACTGGCACTGGCTGATATGAGAATCTGACTCCATGCACTTGTTCAAAAAGAGTCAGAAAAGTTAATACGAAGTACAGGTAAGTAAATTGCAGCTTTTCCTCTTGAACTATGCAATTACATTTTTGCACAGAGAGGCATATCCTCAAACTGCCAAACATATCGTACATCATCAACTTATATGCTGATATAGTGAGGTCCTTCTTTTCCTATATCTATTCTTTTGTATAGTCATCTTCATAGTCATCTTATTCCAAAGTAGAAAGAGGAGGAGAGATTGTCAAAAGATCTTTTTTTAAGATGCTTAAGATAACAAGGTAGAACACGTTGTTTTATTCTGTAGGGTCACTCAGTCAATGCCTGTTGTTCCTCTCTTCACTTTGGTACCTGTACATTGAATGAGTCAGACAAAGCAAAGTGCCAAAAATCAAGGTACAGAGTACCACTGAGATATGATTTAGCATTCTTTGAAGGTTTAGCTGTCTCTGATGCAAAAGGATCTTGACTGCACAATATGTGGAATATCAGTGTAAAAGAGTTACCGAGATAGCCTTCAGAAGAAACAAATTATAATACCCAATATAATGAAGACATATTTCCATGGAGCATTCATGACAGTTTTTCATCTTATATGACAAGAATACTTCTGAATTATTTCTAAGCAAACTGACAGGGCAAAATCCATATTGAATAAATTGTTTCTTAATCTACTTTTATTATTTCATTGAGGAAATAATGGTATAGTTAAGGCTGATTTTAAGGTTTTAAATGCACATTTTCATTTGCTTATAATATACTTGCAATTACAGTTCAGTATTTTTCATGCTTTATGTGACCCACATGCTTTGAAGTGACTGTTTTTACCACTCACAAAAGTTTTTAGGCATCTTCTGAGTTACTTAGACCCTGAAAATAAATGTCTGTAGTCAAAACATTTTTGGGATGTGTGTTTTATTTTCTTGCTTGCTTTGGTAAACCCAACAAACTTTAGTTTGAAACTCTGAAACTTGGCATGTACTTACTTTGGAAAAGGATATAATTTCTTTGAGTGCTCAGTAAGAAAATTATCTCTGAAACAGTAAAGCTCTCCACACTGTTTCCCACATTATATGTATTTGCAAAGGAGTCCATTAGTTTGGAGTGTTAATCCTGGATTCATGGAAAATAACCATAAACAGTCATCTTTGCTATCCTTAGAGAGAGGATCTGACTAATGGTTTTTGGAAAGGCTGGTGCAGGAAGGGATGGGGTTCTGGGAATAGTTATGTGTCTTCCCACATTTTCTTCTTCTCTACCCAATTTTGTGGAATAAGCTGAGACAAATTACTGTGGATGGAGAATTACGATTATAGAAGGAAGGATTACGATTGTAAGATGAAGGATATTTGGCATGAGGCAGAGGTCAGAGGTGGGCTTAGGGGACAAGGACTAAAGAGTGATGAGCAGCAGATGGTGTGGGGATGAATTTGTGGATTCATACAGATCTCTGTGAATTATGCCATTGCAGTGTGGAACTCCACCCTTTTAGTCCTTCTGACAGATGATTAAAAGAGAACTGAGAAATACATTTGGACAGTTTCAATTAAGTTACTGTTGCATTAAATAGAAACAAATATCTGTAAGTGGATCACACAACAGGAGTTGCCAGTTTTTGTCCTCTCTTTCCACTCCCCTATTATTTGAATATTCTTTTTTATATAACAAATGCAGGGTTCCTTTTTTCTTTGGCGAGATCACAGTTGTACACAACTGTGGATAGGCAAAATGGATAGTGTTCTCATATTATAGCGAAACAGATTGAAATAGCTCCCGAATTGTAAACAGAACCATCCACATGTGAATAAATTATGATATGGTCTGGTCTGTTGATTAATTTCACTGTAATGTCCATACTAAAGCTGATGTTAGCTTCAGCTCTTTGAGGGCAGAGGACTTTAGCAATGGGGAGAGAAAATGAGAAAGACCCGTTCTTTCAAGCGATGTGAATTAGGAATTAATTCAACAAAGAAGCTTAGCAGGAAAAAAAAAAGGAGAAATGAAGTGAGGGAAAGAGAGAGAAAGACACAGAACAGAAAAGATAGAAATGGAAATGGCCTGAAGGTAAACTATCATTCTTAGTAAGTGGTACTGCATCAGGCAAAAGACTGAGAAAAGCCTGAAGTTGTGAATGCATAAATGTACTACTACCATTCATTCTCTCTTACCTTTGTGTTTGTTATCTACAACTTTTATTCGTGAGGATTTCACATTTTCTTCTAGAACGTCATTGGAATCATGAAACCTCATTATACACGGGACAGTTTCATTCCTTCACCTGACAAGGAAGCTCCTTTCCCTACTCATTAGAGATGAGTGCATCCAGATTGTCCTCTTGCTTGGTATGCTTTGGTTTACAGAAATCAGCTAATGCTCCAACCAGCTTTATCTCTGGGGAACACTGATCCATAAACATCCAAGATCTTTTGCTTCCAGGCCCTGAGTGACTTGAAAACCAGTAGAGCTAACTCAGAAATACAGTGCACATGGTCCCCATCCCTTCTGTCCATTCAGTCCAATCTAATTAAGTTGTAAGGAAGGCTACAGTTGCCAGCCAATGTAAAAATGGGAGTGGAAAAACAAAGTTTTCTTTGATCCTTTCTTCTTCTGGAAGAAAAACATTGGCGGTTAGTGCATTCCTGTGGAAGGAGTTCAGACCCACTCTCCCATTGTCAGACTTCCTCCCATTTCTTAGGATGCCACCCAACATCAGGTTCGAAAGTACAGTGAAATGAGCTTTTTTCAGGCTTCTGTTAATACTGTTTCACTGTTTATAAATACTACTGTGAAAAAGACTAAGTGATCAAGAATGATTTTGTAGGCTGGTGGCTGGGGCATTCTCCCAGGAGGTAGGACCTGGGTCTGTTCCCTGCCCCAGTCAATGTTTAACCATTCACAGAGAATGAAAAGTGCCAAGAGGAAAAACTCTCATTCTAGTCTAGTCTATCAGCAGATGATTACAGCATTTCCTCATTTTTTGCATGATATGGATTCAGATTTCAAAGGCAGAGAAAATACCATAGCCTTGGTCTACCCCTTTTAAGTGAGTTCTCTTCAATGAATTAGGAGCAAAAACTTTTGTTCTCCAATAGGTCTGTGATGATCTGGGTGCAGTTTTTCTATTCAAAACTATCCAAAACTCATTTTTTTAATTATTTTCAGGGTAACCAAAATTAATTTCCCAATTAATGTGATTTTTGCCTCTCTTTTTCTGTGTTCAGTTTTAGATATAAACTTTATTATTAATATTTTAACACTATGAATGTTCTCACCATGTTTTATTAATGCAAAGCCGGAGGACTGTGTATGCTAAATTAAAAAAAAAATCAGTTTCTCTTGTCCATTAGTCAGGCTGGTGTACAGAGAATTAAAAAATGTCATTTCATATTCTGTCAAGCCTTGAGTAATTTCTTTCTGAGCGTATTTATTTTGTGCAAAATGAGTGAGTCTTTGTTCTTTCTTGTCTCCTCTGCCTTCTGTTATTAGTTAGTGTGCCCTTGACTAATCAGCCTTTCTCAGGGAAGAATGGTTCATCTAAATAATGTGTTTATTTTACCATTTTCAAATACAGCTACCAGAGATAATTCACCCCAGAATGAGAAAGGAGGAAATCTTCTCAATGGTGGGCTTGTAGAGGTTCTTTGCTTGCTTTTCTGGAGGATAGTAAAACTGCCAAATTCAGCAAAACACATAAGCTCATGTTTGAAATTAACTGTTTTTGGAAACGATGCACAAACTAAAGTCAGGTCCTGTTCAGCAAACTATATTAGCACATGCTGAAATTTTAATATCTATTTAAATCTTCAGTTTATTCTGTGCCTATTTAAGATTAAGACAAATTTATCTTTTAGAAACAGCTTCTTTAACTGTTCTTCTTGTCATTGTATTTGTGTGTTTAATTTGGGGGAATTTAGAGACAACTTGGAAAATGGGAAATACATGTGTCATGGCTGATCTCAATTTATAGGAACACTTTGATACAGTTCCATTTTATGGACTAGTTAAACTAAGGGCAGCAGGGGATCCTGCTTGAACCATGGGAAAGAATAAAAAACTTGGCTAAAGGACAAAACAAAATACAGAAGGGAAAAATGGATTTTTGCCTAACAGGGAGAAAGGGAAAGCACTGAGTAATTTCCCTGTAAAGCCTATTGTTGTTACCTGTCTTTAGTAATGATTGGACCTTGAGAGATAAAAGTGAGCTACATGCATTAAGCTTATGCTGATCTAGAACCCTTTGTAGCTGCAGGCAAGTGAATGGGCCAGTATAAACTGGCATTAATTCTGACCCATGAAGTTTTGAGGCAACGGCACGCTATATCACATTTATATCTAAAGGCATGGCTTTTGGACTTGACTTTAAAGTGGTATTTAGACCCCTGACTGAGGAAAATAGTTCATAATCATCAGTTTTAAAAATAAGTGAGATGATAGGTTAAGCTACAGTAAAAAGTACTCGAAAATGACTGCCTGGAGTTGTACCACTTAGCATATTTAATACTCTAATTTGGGTAAAAGAACAGTGTTTGTGAACATGGAAGATAAGAGCAGTGAAAGAACAGTCTTTTTTCCCTCTGCTATGAACTTTTTTCCATCCCACTCTGCAGAGAATTACTTCTTACTTGCCACAACTGCAGCTACCAAGCTGTGATGTGTTTTGCAAATGGACTACCAGCAGCACACATATCTGGCACACAGATGTTTTATTCAGAATATTCCAGATATCAGATTATGCCTCAGCATTTAGGAGGAACAGTTACTCTACAGAAGTAGAATTAAGACTGTTCTGCACCACCTTTAGTACCTCTCTATCATGACTTGTCTGTCGAGATGAGGATTAGAAAGATGAATGATTTCTGTGAGTTTTCCTGGTTCATTGTAGGTCCTTATAATGTTCAACGTAAGCTGCTTTGTGTGTAATTATATCATTACATAATTGCATGTACTGAAAATGCACTCCAAAGATGCAATACTGGATAATACTAATGAGATGGTAACAATTAAGTGTTTAATCCACTGTTTGAAAAGGCATGATTTTGTCAATTGGTTCCTTTAGATGACCCCAAGCATAAAGATCTTGTGTAGCCAGGGCAGGAACATCTTTGGTCAGTGACGATAGCTCTGATCCAGCTGGATTTATCTATGTATATGCATGTTTTTGAAGGAGGATATTAGATAGCTGTGAAACAACCATGGCAACATGTGCACAACAAGCACAGGAAGGCAAGGTGACGTGGGAGGAATCAAGCAGCGAACTGAAGGCAGTGTTTCAGAAGATAAGCCATTTGGTTTGAGGGTACCAAAGAGTGGCTTGTAAATGCTGACACATTGCTAACACCGTGATTCTTCTGGGTAAAAGAGAGCCACGGTTTTTGAAGAGGTAAGCTTCATTCAGCAGGGTTTGATTCAGCACGTTGGTCCTAGTGCATCTCTGGCCGTCCATTGTGGGCCCTCCATTGCCTAGGCCAAGGTCTCTTCACCTTCCTGTGCTTGTTGCTGAACCACCTCTGCTCTAGCTACCATTACAGCCAAAATCATTCATGCTACATGGCAGCAGAGACCCAGTAAGCCAGCTGTAGTGGGGGTTTGTGCACATGGGGATCATGTTCCTGTGGCTTGGTCCACTTCAGCTTGGGCAGAGTCACCGGACCATCATTTCTGGGCAGAAGCATCTGTGAAAGGGGCCACTGCTGGGTCCTTGAGAAACAGTACCAACTGCCACACATGTCTCAAAATGCATTAGTACAGCTGCTGTAGGAATAAGGGGACTAAGGGTTTGAGGCAGACCTAAACAAAGGCTGAGGAAAATAATGGAAGTCCTGGGACTACCAGTATGACAACAGAGAATGCTCCTGCTTGATCACATCCAAACGCAAGAGGTGAGCCTTATCCCCAAATACTGTAGGGTTTTCCAGGGAGCATCTGAGGCTGTCCTTAGTTTTTGGGGCAGGAGAGTAGAAACAAGGGTGATGCCCAGATGCACGATTCAGTCTGTTACGCTCCTGTTTAGTCCATGCATGTGTATGCAAATCTACACCTTTCTCACCTGCCCAAACAATGCTGGCTGTGTCCTGGCACCTTCAGCAAATTATCACACATCTCACGTGGCTGCAATTTTAAGAATGTAAATACATGCACTGATGTAGCCAGCTTTTGTTGGTTACACATCTGAGTCTGCATTTGTTTTCTTAATTTCTAGTCTAAAACCAATTTTCTGCAGTAAGGTGAAACTAGGAAGGACCCATTTGTTCTCTCTGGCAAGTAATTGTCAACCATTCTCTGATCCGTAGATAGTGTACTAGGGATTATACAACTGAACTGAAGGTATTCAGGGTATCATTTCCCTGACTTCTCCGCTGGCCCTGTATAGGTTGCCTTCTCCTGTCCAGGGTTTCAGAATATTCATGAATACCCTGTGCTTGAACAGCATTAGGGCATAGTGGTCTGGATTTCCCTGGGCTTGAGTAAGATGCAGTCTCATTAATTTCAAGTAAAAGAAGTTCACTGGGACTAAGGGATCAAGTTAATGTCCTGATTAAGTCAGTCATGAGGAGTTTACCCCTTCAATGAAGCTATATTTAACAGATGCCATTAACTAATGAGGGAGAAAGAGGAGAAACAGACCCCCTGCAGCTACTTTGGGGAACTCAAAGCCAGGATGAAACTCCTCAAAGAGTGGACCCAAGTATGGAGAGAATGTGAAAATCTTTTTTGATGCTATGTTAACTTGACAACCTGATAGAAAAAAGGAATAGATGAGATATCTTGCAGCCACGCATCAAGCATATAAGATATGCTATGCTTAATTTCCTTGCATGTGTCTCCAAATAAATACACTGAATTTGTTTAAATGAAGGAATTAATGGATTAAATTTCCCATTTTTATCTCTAAACTCATTTACAGTGAAGAAGGACTAAACGTGGCCAGCAAACCAGAGGCCTCCAGTCCCCAGACGTGTACAGGCCCCACTCACTGGTCCAGGTCCACTCTTGCAATGCCCAGCACCTCAGTGCCCCGGGGCCCAGAGGGACCCGCAGGGTTCTTCATCAAACACCAAGCAAGGGCTGCAGTGGTGGTTTGTAACAAAAGGTGCAAGTTAGGAGAGTTAGTTAGCCAGAATCTTCCTGGTGGGCAAAGAAGCCTGAGGTGAGACTTGGGGTCTTCTCAAATTCTGAATCACATAAGAGGAGAACTGAAAAATGCTGGATAATCTATGAAGTGGATCATTTCCAGCAGGCCTAGAAGAGTGCTTTTTCCAGTTCTTGCACTGGAAATTTTGAGAGAACGTAGGGATTATAGTGATGTTAGTAGAAGTAAGCAGCTCATTCCCATCCCATATTAATACTGTATTTGTCATCAAAAGGATGACATTTTGCACTTAGATTTCTGTGTAAACTAAATGACTTTACATGACACTGTTGTTGTTATATTTCTACTTAATTTATTTATTGAAGTCAATTGTTTATATCAGTCAATTAGCATAGTGTCCAAACTTCTTTGGATCATGTATACCGAGCTGTTAAGCAGAATAGCTTTGGCTACTGAAAGCAGTAGACATTTATATCTTGTACATAGCTGGGAATACCAAGGATCAAAAACAAGTTCTTCAGAAACTTTCAAAATACCTATTGAAAAGAAGGTATGCAAACGTCTACATGAGCATAATATATTACAGAGCGTATATTCTATATATAGAGCATAAATTTAAAAATGAAGACAGAAAGACATTTTACTGCACAAGTTTTAGAAAAACCAACAGATGAGAAAGAACAGGTTATTTAAGGGCTGAGAAATGAACAGAAATACTATTAGACTCTGACCATATTTCAGTGAATAAACAATCCAATCTGTACTTTGTAGTAATATAATATGCCATTCTAAATGCTAAACATAGTTGGAGGTGAGGAAAATGCTTCATTTGATTATTTTACAGTCATCTCCCACATTTGAGTGATAAATTTAACTCAAACCTAAGTATGAACAAGAAAAAAATAATATCCAGCGTATTTACAATTTTTAAAAAAAGAGGCTGTGATTTATTATAGTTTATTTTATTAGCTGTTTCCTGAAGATGAAGCTTTCAGGAAAGTGCTTAAATCCATTCATCTACTAATAGACAAGCCAGGGAGTATTTGATTCTGGCACTCTGCTAGCGACACCATGTGTGGCCAAACCATAATTAGAGTATACTACGGCTTTGTTCCCCGTGCGGTTTACACAGCGAGATTGTGGCTGTGACGCATAGCTAAGTACGCTCGGACGAGGGGACACGAGCTGTGAGCCCGGAGAGGAGCCCTTGGTCCTGAGTGCCAGTTTTGCAGGGGAGAGGCGAAACTCAGAGTGAAGGAGGGTGCAGCAATAGGATGATGAGCCTCCCGTGGATTTACGCTTTTCGGTAAAAGCCGCTCTACCCTGCCTTCCCACCAGGTGGCCCAGTGATTTAATTCATTCTGCAACAGCACCATGGCCTTCTGCAGTTATTTTGTAGTGCAGGCTGGACAGGTAGTTTGGGAAACGAGAGCTGGAAAATAGGTGTAGCTTTCACCTGCCTTTTAAAGGACTTCTCTGTGGCTCTGTTTTTCTCGTACAGTGATTGGTTTTCCTCATTACAGAAGGCTCCAGATACTGTTTACATAAAAGTGATAACATAGATGAAAATACCTTTGTCTTCGCTAGAACTTGACATCATCTTGCCATAGCTCAGTTAACATGAGTTAGGTAACATTTTTCCCTAAGTTGGATTCACACAGCGGATTTAAGGGTAAAGGCACAGCACTAAGCAGATAATCACCTTACAATTTATTTGTAAAGTATTTACTACCTGCATCTTAAAGTCTCTCTGGAGACAGATGATTACATTTTCCACCCTGTTATGAAAATAAGCCTCCTCTCTTCTCCAGGATTCCTTTTCTATAGAAGCAGATTTAAATATGTGATTTGCAGAGAGACTTGCTGTGGTTAAATCACTGCCATATGTTTCCTTTTGTAGTGGTATCAAATGAGTAGGGGAAGGTAATCAAACTTCCTATAACACATTGATTAGCCCTCTTAATTTATAGAGCTGAATACAGCCAAATACCATTTACGACTATATTCACCCTCACCCCAGCACAGTTCTGTGTTGCTTCAGGTGTCATTTAAGCATGTGATAATATTCCCAGGAACTCCGGTTGTCTCTTTACAGCTGATGCTGTTATAAATAGGACAGCATTTTTCAAGTAGACAATTCCTTATGCAAATGATTTGCAAAGGCATACTTGATTTTTGTGGAGGCATATGCCATCATTCTCCCTGTTGTTTGGCTTATATTAGAAGAGCCAAGTAAGGGAATGGACAGCACTGCTTAGTTTAACAGCAGAGGAACACTCCTCTAGGATGTGCCCTTTTCATGTTTTCAGATACAAAGTCCACCTCTGGTCCCGCTCTGAACCTCAGGACCCCTTGGTACATGAACCTCTTGAGAAGCTGTTCCAGAGAGCTTGCACAAGCATATTATAGCCCCAGTGTCTGGATACCAACATCCAGAAAACTTGATCTTGTTTAATATTTCCAGCTGAGGGCAGAAAGATTTCCTTCTGGCCTGGAATGATTTCAGGGATATTAGCTAAACATTCCCAGTTTTATTGCCAAACTGAAATGTGCAATTGATTAATGCCCCTTTCGTGCAACTTCTTAGCTAATTACTTAATTCTGAGCACACAACGGATTCCCCTGACCATGCATATGCTTACAGTGGAGACTTCAGCTACATGCTTGTGCTTGTAGGATTGAAAATTTGTACAAAATAGCTTATTTTTTAGATGCTTAAGCTGTGGTGCAACAAGATGGTTTAAGGTGTTGCACACCATAGCAAACAGTTACAGATTGCGAAGTGCTAGACAGACTCACTCTGCTGGTTCATGCTGGTTCAAAAGATGTAAGTGGGAGGTATGACTTGTCCTAGAGGGTTGCATAGTCTGTCTGAATTGCTCTAACTTTATTTTGGATAAGGTATTGCTTTTTCTCCTGAACCTGGCATAAAAAAAGCATGTATAACATATTTTCCACTCAACATAATGCAATGGTGCTCACATCTGATATCATCAGATTTGTACTGCCAGGTGATCCAATAGCACAGATTCTGTATTTGTTACCATGACTAATATGGCTTTTAAAGGAGGACCTAATCCCAAAATCAACAAAACTCCCCCTGAAGCGAGTAGACCTTGGATCAAGGAAGGGTCTCATCTGCTTTGCCACCCGCTCCCCCTCCCAAATTGGAACAGACTGGAGGACTTCAGTGGTTTTAAAATAATACATTATTTCTTAAGAGAACGGCTTTAACTTCTTCTCCTGCAAAACACTGTAAAAGTGACTTTCCCATAAACAGAGCATAGTACATTAACCATTATGAAAAAACATTTTATATTTAACACCACCACATCTTAAATGAGTTTTAAACTGATACATCTATAATACTTTTAGAAGTATTATAATTTCTAAAGAAAGAAAAATTCAGTGTGGTTGTTCTTCTGTTCTTGTATTATCCCTGGGAAGAACAGGGATGGAGCATGTGATGTGATGTGATACGTGTTATGAGATCAGCCCCTGGCTTGAGGAAGATTTTGGCCTGAGGCGGACAGCTAATGCATCTGTCAGTGTTATCTGCTTAAGCTACAAAACTTAGATGTAGTCTGGGATTTCAAAGGCTTCAAAGTATGGGAGTGTTTGGATCTGGTTTTAGTTTTCACCTGGCTTAATTACAATGATATGTTAGCTCAATCTGCTGATGTTTTTTTTCCTGGTAGCAAATCTGAATACACTTGTAATTTTCTTGACAATGATCCTGTTCCCAAAGTCATATCCACGATAAAGTGTGTGACTGAAGGAAAAAATAAAAGCCTCTCACTAAGCTGTATCTAAGACCTATTCAGAAGTGTATTTTGATTCTTGAGATATGTTTTCCTAGATTGTCTTCCAAAAGGTGGGCACCTGCCAGGCCAAGTGGGGCCTGCCTTATCAAGATGGTCATGGAGGCCAGGACGTTTCATATCTCAGGTGAAACTGCATTACCTCATCTTTCCAGATCCTCATTCACCTGCTTACACTCATGCTTCTGGCAACAGGCTCACAACGCGAGAGATGCTGAAGTCACAAAAAAGAGTGTAGCTTCCTGTGGGAATAGTTAATGCTCGAAAAACAGTAAGCAGATGTCTGCAGCATTTTATATGGGTTCCTGCAAACTCTGCTTCTCTGTGACTTTATGCAGACCCACAGCTCCACATCATTAGATCGTAAACCAGATTGGAGATAGAACCATTCTTTTTTCTTTTTTTTTCAATGCTATATTTGCTCATAAAATGAGGTCACAGTATACATTGGGAATCCTATGTACCAGAGCATGCAGTAATAACTAAGCAGGAACCATTGCACTATGGTGACAGGAGGACTAGTGATAACAGTTAAGTTACTCTAAGGTTGACTTTTGCTGTGCACAGGCTCTCTAATGGCATAGAAATACTTGGACTTTAGCATTTGTTGAAATAAATCTTACTTAGACAGTGGTTTTATTACATTGTGCATGCTGAGAATGCATTTTTGTGGGGACCAGTAGCGTTTGGAAGCAGACTTAAAAGTAACAGCAAAACAGTGCATTTCTGTTGGGGAGACAAGGCTGTAGCTAACTGACTTTTGACTTTCAGCCATGGTAAAGAAAAAGTCCTGCTCTCAGAGGAAGGAGAATTACACTTGCCCAACAGAAAATAAAACAATAGAGCAAAAGTAACAGGTTCAAAAGAGAGTTCTAGTTTGCTTTCTTGACCACGGGGGCATGGAATCTTAGATCTGAGGGCTGAAAAGTGCAAGGGGAAAAATTAAGCCAATTTAGGTAGTATAGCAGACATATTGGGCACAGTGAATAAAGAGATTATTGAATGATGGTAGTACAGACTACTTAACCCAAAATTGGCTGCAATATTGAGTCTCATTTACTCCACCTGTCCTCCTTACTGCCACTGTATCTCACCTCTGAGATTTGCATTAGGTCAACAGTATTTTCATTTTTTTCTTTGCTGATTAGAGCTATGTAGCTCATCAAAGATAGATTATTTAATAATTTATTTTTAAAAATAAGCCCTATTTTTAACAAGGTCCCAAGCTGGTTAGTTAGGAATATCGATGAGTAAGAAGGAAAACAAAAGAGCAGCAGAGGAGTTAAAAGGCCTCGTAGTGTGAGGGTTGAGTTAGGAGATGGGAGTCTTGAACAGAGCAGGAAGATGGTAGAAAGATGGAGGACATGCACAACCCTATAGTGAGCACGAGTATGAGGAGCAACAGAGGATGAGAGGCAAATTCATCACACTCAAAGGTGCTGTGAAAAGAGAAGGTGAGAGGACATCTAGAGCCTCAGGCAAAGGGAGGGCAGTGGAGGATGCTGGTATAGGGAGCTGGGGTACACCAAGGCTCTGGTGTAAGATGCAAGGAGACAGCAGTAGGAAAGTGACTGCATGATGAAGGCCCCAGTTCTAAGGCTGGAGAAAAAAAGTTCATGGGTGTTTCATTTAGACAGAACTAACCTGAGTCATAGTAAAAACAAATTTTAAAAATTAAGGCATCAATAAACAATGGAGGAGGAAAGAAACAAACTGTGGGGGGGGCTAGGTGTAAGAAATAGAAAACTCAGAAAAACTTTAGGAGAAAAATTTTTCAGATTTAATAAATATTTCTGTATTGAAGGCCTGTATTGACAAAGAGCTTATGGTGTCCTTGAAAGGTGCCTTCTAAGATGATGTCTCCTCCTTATCAGTACAAAATAGGGGTAGGTTAATTAAACCCCTCCAACTTAGTCTAAAAATGTTTTGTTTAATCTGAAAAATATTCTTTTTATTTTTGTGAAAACAAAAAGTCAGCTCAGCAGACAGAAAGCATGTTTCCTTTAGTCTTCTGGTTTGTTTAAAGAGCTGACAGATCAGTTGGAGGCTCAGACACAAGAGTTGCAGCGACTCCACAAGTTGCTGTCCACATGTACACCCCTTCCCAGGGCCCGCTAAAATGCACCTCTTTGCATGGGGCAGATGAAGGGCTCAGTTCCCTGATGGGTGCCACAACTCCACTGCTGCACTGTAACTCCCTGACATGGCTTTGAAATGTGTCTGAGGCCTTATTTGCATTGCTCAACTAAGGATTTCTTCAGCACATCTGAAAAGAATGACAGCCCGGTTCATACCAAACCACTCCTTTTAATCCGATCATAAGGACTGCTCTAAATCATGGTGGTTTATAGTATGGACCCTTATGCCAAAAGGCATATTTTCAGCAGTGCATATACTAACTGCGACGTCTTGCTTTCGGCAAGCACATCTCTGACACAGAAAAGCAGCGTATAGGGCCAGCTTTGCTGACTCGCATGAGCCGCACATCCTGCCACATGGGTGAAATCCTCATCTGACCTGTGACCAGTGCAAAGGTGGCTTCTCAGGGGCCCCCTTGATCTCTAACTCAGAATTCCTCAAGCTTGTTTTTAGGGTATGTAAAGCGTATCAGCTACTGATGGGTGTACATGGTTAAAATCAAACAGCAAAGCTAGCACATTTTCAGGTTTTCAACTTGAAAGCAAAGTGAGTATCAAAATTTAATGGGAAGAAAAAGGATTGGAAATAACAATCTATCAAATTAACTGTTTCAAGTAGATCACAATATTATCAGCCATTAGCTGGCCAGGACTTCTTACAGTATTCCTCTTTATACTGAAAATACAAATGTTAGTTGAATATGACCATACAGGCAGATGATGGAAAGAATGGACAGATTCTATGTATACTTGCTCTTGATTTAGGATGTAAAACTAACACACATGCATGCAAAGATACACACTTGAGTCCCGCTTTCCACTTCAGGCTGCTCTAACTCACCATTTCCCTTCCAAACGTTTATTTACTTTGTTTATCTCTTTCCATCTTTTCCCAGGACACATGGCTGTTCTCAAAATGAATTTTCCCCCTTAAAACTGCAATATGTTAGAAATCATTTCTCCAGCCAGGACAATCTGTGTAATAATTTCTGTGTTATGAAAACATACCATCTACTCAAACTTTGTTAAAATCAAAGCACTCATTCGTTATTTGCTCTGTAGTCTGCTGGGAGATCTAAAAGCAATAAATGAAAGACTGTTAGTGCCTCAGGAGGATAATGAGAACTTTTATTGCCCAAAAGAGAAAAGTTTATATTGAAGCTTAGTGGATACCAATTCTGTGCATATGAAGATGCATCCTGTTTTAAAACTTGATAAATAGTTTTCTGATGGTGGGAAATTTTCCTGGGATACAAGAATGACATGCACCAAGAGAGCAATCAAAAGACACTAGGCCTTACAAACTGGCTCTGATCTATTTTTCTGTCCACACTGCAATTATCTAAATTGGTCCAATAACAGATGCCTTGAGTTTACATGATTTCTGGAAGAAAATTCTGGCTGCAACTCTGTGGTACACTGTCTAAATAGCAGCTGTCCCTCTCATGAATTTTAGACTGAGGCTACTATTGCAGTCAGCACAGAGCTCAGGCATAGCAACCAGGGACGCAGCACCCAAGGCAGCCGGCTCTCCACTTCCATCTCCATTCTACAAGTGGGAAAAGTCTGACAACTACAAGAGAAGTTTCTGAATTGTATATATGTAAATGCTGTTTCAGATAAAACAGACACACACAGGCACTTATTTATTTATGCTTAGATCATTTACATTTAAGGTTTGAAAATAAAGCTAGCTTCATATTTACATGTGTATTTATATATATAGATATATATGCAAACTTAGCTTTATATATTGGAGGAGGAAGAAATAAAGGTAGTCCATTAAATTTAGTCATATGCAGGTCTAATCATTGCTACAGCTGGGACCAGGGTGACTTGGATCGAATGATCTCATACGCAGAAACTGTGCTGCAAGTAAAGACCTGACTCTGTAGCTCAGAGGCGGACAGAGGTGGGCAGCTGCCTTGTCCACAAGGGACAAAAGAGCAGTGGTTCACCTGCTTCTTGCTTCTGCCTCACTGGAGGCAATGAGATAACTCCATGGGGAGCTGGACTCACCAGGCTACATAACCAGGATGCTGCCACAGGGCTGTGATACCTAATGCTGGGATTAGCCAAGCTCTCTGCTCCCTGCATCTGCCTACACCAGCAGGGACAGCAAGCCTGCGTGCACTCTTCCACACCCGTACTCTAGCCTGGTACATGCCACACATTTGGCTTTCTTTCTTTGGCTCCTCTCTGCAGTACCACTACTCAGGTGTTTTTTCCTATCAGCATTGGGAAGGCTTAGTATCATTTTACTTCCAAGCATGGATCAGATATTTTCAGCCGAGCATTACTCAGGTGCAACATGGCCTAGCTATACCAACTGCCTCTTGAGAGGCAGCATGCTACAATTATGAACTGGTCAGTGTGCTCTGTGTCTTGAGAAGAGTCAGCACAGCATCAGAAGAAAAATCTAACCATAAGGAACCACTTGAAAAAGTGAGCCCTTCATTTCTAAATCCCTAAGTGCTAGATCCTACAGTCTGTGCACACCCAAAAATCTCATCAACAGTGACAGAAGAAATGTCTGCTTACAGTCCTGGAATTAGAGTTTCTTCACATTAAAGAAAGATGAAATTCCAAGTTTACAGCAGCAATCAAGCTTTTTTAATTGCTCTTTTCAGTTGTGATTTGTAAGATGTAGAAAATAACTGCACAAGCATTGGTTAATTTAGAAAAGCTTGTTCTGAGGGGAGATTTTGCAAAATGCGAGGAATAATAAAACAGAGCCATTTTTACATTGTGCCAGAAAAACTCCAAGTTAACAAGAGAAGTCTGGCTCCAAGCTGGACCACCAAAATAGAAACTAAAAATAGTGCTCCAAATATAGTCCCTTAAATTGGTTCATATCAATGTGGTTATCCTGTAAGTAAAAAATGAGGAATGATTTAAAACTTTTGATTTAATAATGCTTTAAAAATCCCACTTGTATTGTAGATCATCTCCATTAATATAAAAGCCAAGACTTATTTCTTTGTTAGCACACGTACCTTTAAGCATTAACAAGTTGCATGTAATTAATTATGGCAAGACAATTATAATGTACTTCTAAGGCTCAGCAGGAAAGCAAGTAGAATTTTTGTGCAAACATAATTCCTACATTAATCAATTTTCCTTTCATAGATTACAAAGGAGCAAAAGCATCTTCAACAATCATGTTGGGTTTTTCAGTACCTGTTCTGTTTTATGGAAATTGCTGTTTTTCCTGGGAAAAAAAAATTGTATGGTGCTGCAACTGGTTAAAAATAACATCTTCAACAATGAAAACACTGAACTGGAAATGCTTTTTAAAGTAAATAAATGTACTCAGGTGTGATGCTGAACATAAGAGGCCCATCTGCTGAGAAAAATTGGAGTAATCTTTGTGTAGTTGCTGTAGGAGCAGCTTCACTTTAAACAAAATGAGTTCAAACACATTTTTTGGCCTAACTCTGAATCTAAGGTCACGTGGGTAAGTTTTTTTTTTAGTAACATGAGAAGTAGAAGCTTGTATTGCAGAGAAAAGCATGTTGTCTTAGAGGAAGGAAACCTATAGCAGGAGCAAAATAAACTAGACAATACAGAAGTCCAGTGTCTCTTACTCATTACTTGGCAGAGGTATTTAGAGATATTGAAAGAACCTGCATCCAGAAGAGATTAGAAAAAATACTAGAATATTTGGAAATTATACAGACTAACTAGACCATCTTTAACAGAAATTTTGGGACACTTCAGAGGGCCCTAGCCAAACGGGTTGACTGTGCCTCACAACAGCAGATAAAACCTAGGATAAACAAAATCAAAGTAGCCCACATGGAAGGTAAACCATGAGTATATCTTAGAGGGGTCTGAACAGTTCCTATTCAGGCCATCACCACTGACTGCCTCTTGGAAACATCTAGACAAAGAAAAAACAGATGAAATCCTAGCTCAAAGACCATAGTAGAAACTGTAATAGAAAGTACCATAGTGAAAAAGTATTTATATGCTGCACTTGAAAATTTGACCTGTACAATGCATCTTTACTTTCTCATTCCTGAGTTGTCTCTCAGTATTGACTGTCTTCAGCGTGACATGCAGCAAAATCCAACACTGCTATTTACTTACTGTTCAAAAAGGGCTTCCAAGCAAATAGTAGGAATATTTCCTGTAGGCACTCTCAACTGTGTTCTCTCAGGCCTCTTGAAGCTCCATAGTCATCATTTCCAATGTCCATGTGAAAATTTGTAAAATTCTGCTTCTCTAGAAGTCAGCTAAGTTCCTGCCTCTGCCATCAGCTCCCTAAGCAACATGAGCCCTCTGTTACAACGCAGCCACGGCACAACTCCAGGTTGTTTTCTGTATCATTCCCACCAGCCACAGTCTGCAATACCTCTTTCCAAACACTAATAGCAACTGTGCTAGTACAACTCTGAACTCCACCGCCCAGGGGTCACAGGGAATGGGGGGTAGTGAACAAACTCTTCCTCTTGTCGAATCCTCCACAGGAGGCACTCCACAAAGGCAAGCATGGAAAGCAGGAATCTATAGCTATCCCATAACATCCTCTAACAGTCTAACAGAAGTTGTACAGTGAGTAATTCTCGCCTTCATGTTGATGTCTGAAATCACTCTCCTTTAGGAATGGTGTTTTTCCTCACACATGGGGAGGGGAGGGAAGAACAGAAGAATAGGTCCCTTTGCTTGTTGCTCAAGTAATTAATTAATAAGCACACTGGAAACCTGTGGTGGAGTTCCACGGGCATTATAACAGCAATACAGAAGTTAATTTCATTACCAACAAAATAATGCTGCACTTTGAGCAAAGCAAAGTAACACACAAAGCTATCCAGAGCTAACCTTTCAAAGCTTAGGTCCAGCATTTGTCACATTTTAATTTTTAAACCAAAAGGTCACCACATCAAACACATCCACAAGCTCAAGGCAACCTCCCAATCTCAAATAAGTCACTTATGCATTCTGAAAAAGAGGCAAAGTATGTTTTGGGGTTTTTTTTTTTTTTTTTTTTTTTTTTTTGGTGGCTTGTGAGGTTAGGCAATAGAATCAACCATCTCACCAGGACATATTTTGTCAAATTCTTCTCTCCTCCTACCACAGCAAAAATCAACCCATGCCCATGGCCACACTGTGATGACACACAGAGCATGTTGTTATGAACCACTAGGCAAAAAAAGCTACAGCAATAAGCACATTTACTTTTCCTGGGTCTCCATCACTATGAAATGTTATGCAATTAGTTGTAACCACCATTGCCTGGACTAAGCTTAGTGGCATTCACTACAATTTTGCTACACTCGTGAGGAAGTGTCTCTGACAGCCTTTCTCACCTGGCTGTTGACTAGCTTGAACAATTCCTTCTCCTAGCAGCTTCACAGAACCAAACGTCAGGAGTGAAGCTGCAGGCACACTAACATATGCCTTAAAAAAAAAAAACAACAAACAAACAACGAAAAGAAACAAAGAAGAGTTTCTCAATTTCCATGCTCTACTTATCCAGAGGCTGTGGGCTGGCCAGATCCGGAGCAGCAAAAAGCCAACATGTATCTCATAGACCAACAGGTCAGTTGCTGTGAACCACTCTGGAATCAGGTGACCTGAGCTCTTGTTCTCAGCTTAACTTTGTGAACAACTCCATTTTAACAACTTCCTAATGCAAGAGACAGGTAAAGAGTACGCTGAATCCTCTCCCTTCTGATGTAAAATAGGGGGTGAAATTACATATACTTGTGAGTAATAAGGAACTTACAAGCAACTCACACTGCTCTCAACAATGCAGCAGTGTTGTAACACGCTCAAAGAAGTCTATGCTTTCAGTGTTCTCAGCACAGACAAAAAGATTCCAATGGTTTTAAATGCTTGCTGACAAAGCCACAAAACTTTAAATAATCTTAATGCGCTGATAAGTTATGTTGTTCTCTACCTTGTTTTTTTATTGAAAGATTCAATTTTATTTCTTTTCATTTGCATGCAATCAAAACGTTTAAAATACAAAATGCATGTTTTGGGAAATGGTACATACCAAATACCACCCACACTCCCCTCACAAAACATTTGCAACAGTAGTTTATACGTTGTTATTATTCGGCATTCCGGTTGTACAATGAAAGTGCTTCTTGTGTCTTTTTTTAAAAGCTCATTAAGACACAACAACAAGGGTGAACTTTTAAGCTCCCTCCCTCAGCCGCACAGCTCTGTAAGCAGTGCCATGAAGTGCCCTTGAATTGCCCTGGTTGGTCAGCATCACAAGCAGCCTGCCCAGCTTCACCTGCTGGCCAGGGCTCCTTTTCCTGCTCCTATATTGGCCTACAAAGTGCATGCAGCCATAACAACACCTCTGGTACCAAATCTCACCAGAAGACCCTATGCATAGCTTTTCCACTGGCTAATATCACATTAAGCTCTGTAGCTGAACCTTGTCTTCCTAGTGGGAAAGCAAAGGACAGATTGGGTCCCCTGGAGTCACTTTTCAGCCCTTCAATACCATCACACTTAATGTACGTGTTTTGGAAAATGCTCACGTTCTTGAAGATGTAAACAGTCATTAATTTCTCCTAACAGTACAATTTAATGCCAGTGAGATGTCTCCTGTGATCCACCAGTAACTGATAACAAGGTCACTTACCTGGCTTGAGAGACTATGGTGAGGAAGCAAGGACAAGAAAAATGGCATGAAAAGAAGGAAAATAGAATGTTTCTCCTCTCTTTCCACAAAACTTTGAGAAACCTATTGCTTCAAATTCCTCTCGTTATCTCCATAGTCACATGAAGTGCAGCAAGATACACACCTGCACTCTGTAATTAAAAGCATGTTCATTTGCGATTTTACAGTGCTGAACTCTATTTTATTGACAAGAATCCACAGCTGCAAACACTTCTAAGAACCTCTGTTCTATTAGTTAGCTATTGTATAAACTTCATTTCCCAGCTTTACTTTAAGGAGGAAAAAAATATATTTATCTTTCACCCTTAGCACTGCATGGATCATCCATGGGAGATGTATATATAGGGACACTCCCACATGTACTAATGGTATCTCTTCCTTGCAAATACTGGCATGAATTACATTCAACTGTTACACAGTGAATAAAGTCAGGGGAGATGAGGGAGCTATGGTGGAAGATACAGGACAGAACACCGAATCAGAAGGTGGGGAGTTTAGCCAAGGGAGGTAAGCACTCTTGGTCTACGATATCTAGTTCCTGCCTCTGGTCTTGCCTCTGTTTATGCCAGGGATGCCTATAGCTGAAGACAGAGTCCAGGTTGTCCGCCACCATGTTGTCTCGCAGCTTTTAGATGATAGCCCCATTGACTAAAACCAGCACACCTAGCCTTTTAACTGTCTGCAATTTTTTTTGCAGAACAACCCACACACAATAAGAGATTGAGATTTCATATGCAAATAAACTTATCAAGTTATCCCAAATGGGGCACTTCTGGACACATTGGACCACATCACTAGTGCAGACAGCGCTTGTAAGATCTAAAGCAACTGTAAAGCATATTTTTGTTATTAAGCAAGCATTTCTGACTTCAGATCATTGGGACTCTGTCACTTAAGTGGCAACTGATATTCTCTACATCCACTGATGCAGGTATAGATCCAATAATAGTATTATGTGATTCAGAAAATAAAAACTTTATCCAAATACAATCAAAGTTTTAGACTTTGTGCAGAACCAAAAAGAAGAATTTAGCTAAACAGTCACGAAGTTAAGTGGAAAGGATTTTATGGCTACAAATGTTTGCAATTAAAAAAATTATCAAATAAAACATATTTTGTTTACATCTAAACATTCTCCTGCTGCCTTGGAAATACTAACACAGCAATACTGGACTGAGACACAGGAAAAGTGCTCTTTAAAGTAAGGAAAGCAGCAACAACCACCAAAAAAGGTAAAAGCACTTCCTGAAATATTTGAAGTTTGCTAATATTTAAGATATTGTAAATGTTTTGTTTTTCAAAGCTCAGCTGCTGTTAAGCTGACTGCCCAGTAAACTGCCATACTGCAGAGATGCCAGTTGCTTTTGACAAATTTCCCAGGAAAAAAAATGAACAAATGAACAAAAGAGTGCTGGAGCCAGGAGATTATATGCATAAAATGAAGTGTGCTGTATTGGAATGGACTAATGCACATTGAACTTTGTAATAGTGAGATTCAAACTAGAAGGGGAAAGTAAGACCTAGCTTTATAACTCTTCTAGCCTAATTTTCAGGCACATGATCTCTTTTTAAAGAGAACTGACAAAAGCACATAGACATCATAAATTGTTGCAGTCCCTGTAAACCAGATGACCAAAAAAAAAAAAGGGGGGGGGGGAGAAAAAGTGAACTCCACTTGGCAACATTTCCACAAAATGTAGGCTGTTAGCACTGACTCGCATCCTTCCCCTCAAAGCTTACAAAAGTCGATGGGTTTTTAGTTTTGATCTTACCATGGGAGTGGATGGAAGGACCTGTTTCCAGCTCCACCAGCTTCTCAAAAACACTTGCAGGCAGCCTGGAAGCTTCCCCCACACACTCTGCCCAGGAACAGTTAACAGCATTTTAAACTTCATGCTGGACTATGCTAACTTGGCAGAACTACACCAGCGTGAAAACTTCTGTACATGCAGACAATCTGGTCAGACATTGCCTGATCTTAAGGCTGCCCTCAGAACACATCTGCTGTGTTCACCAGATTTTGACACAGAAGCAGAACGCAGTTGATGGGATACTGAGAGAGAGGAAGATGAGATAGTAGCAGCTTAGGCTTAAATTGGAAGCCACATTCAGAAACTGGCAGGATCTCACCAGACCTCAGAAGCAATACTTTTGCTCAACTGCAGCCTTTAGATGCAAGAGGCTACCTTATGTGCAACATATAATGTTATCATCTTATCTTTAAGACACATCATTTACAAGCAAGGCCAGGAGAATATTAACACTGTCTCATTTTTCAGATGTTCCACTTGTTTGCAGCAGTCAAGTTAAAATATTTGGAAGTTAGAAATCCCCTTTGACTACCTTTGCTGAAGCCTCTTAACTCCCTGGCCATGTCAGCTTGCTGAGACAAAGACTTAGGTATTTCAGTCTCATCCCTTTTTAAGTTGCAACATATTTGGAGTTGTCAGTGTTACACTACATCTGGCACTTTTCTTATTTTCTCAGGTTTTAATTTGCCCTTTGTAGTAACAATGCATATCAACCCAGCACACGGAAAACCACATCTGTGAAAGCAAATCTGCTGTCTTGCTAGAAATCTGTAACAATAAACTTATCTGAAAAAAAATTACACACCACTTGATTCCAGTCAACTGATAGAAAACTATTTCTCCATAACATACTGGCCCCCCAAGAAAATCAGCTCCCATGCATTTTAGAAGTATCCCCAATTGGAAATTCCATCAGACTTGATGAAAAACTTTGCTGCAACTTAGTATAGATGCTCAACATTTTTTATTTTTCAGAAAACAATATGAAATTGCAATAACACTGAAGATAGAACATCCTACAACTTACAGAAATAATCAGGATTAAAAAAAAAAAAGTAGATCAATGATTTCCACTACAGATCACAGTTATTGTACGAATAAAAGAATCATGGTTCATTTCCACTGTAAGCCTCTCACCTAGTGTGGTATATCTTCACTCATCACAGTTAAATGGTTATCCTCAATGTCTGCTTTCAGATAGCTCGCACCTTCCTTCTGTCTGTCATAGTATGTATGTGACAGCAAGCTTAGCTTATAACCACCAAAATGAATCTACTCATAAATCAACGATGCACAGAGGATATGCAATTCCGCACCACTCTTTCAACACAACCAGCAGGTCTATGCAACAAGGACATGGCAACTTCAGTAGCTGCAAGGGCAAGATTCATCCAATGACATTGACATATGCAAATCCACCCAGTAACTAACTGTTTGAAAGAGAAGAAACCCATTGAAGTTGAACACTTTTAACTATAAATTAAGAGCCAAAGAAATTTCATGCAGAAGCTTATAGCACAACAGTCAGTGGGAAAGTACACGTGCTACCAAAGCAGGGAAGCACAAGTACCACAGTGACTGGGTGGCTCAAAGACAGTGACAAAGGCCAAGTTTGTGAAGGAGGGGAAAAAAAAAAAAAAAAAAGAAAAAGAAAAAAAGAGCAAGAGAGGAAGCCCCACATTTCTCAAAAACACCACTAATAGTTTGAAAAGCGAGTTTCTTTATGAAAGCAGGCAGCCGTTTTAAAGCAGCCAATGACACTGGAGAGCAAAGCAGAACCCTGGCAATTGTCTACAGCAGACAAAGAAGACAGGGTGGTCCAGTCTAACATCAGCAGCCACAGGGAAACTGAGAGGTGACAGAGTGCCAGGAAAGGCACCAGACTGTATGAAGACTAGAGAGTAACAAACAAATCCAACAAATTCTTGGCAGGACTCAGCAAAGAACATTAGGAAGCGTTTCAGACTCCAGCTGGGTATACTACTCCCCAATAGGACAGGAAACCCGAAACTGTTGCCACTTTGCAGCTGGGAGACAGTAGGTTAAGCCCTGCACTGTGCAACTCATCACTGGGACTGAAGAGACCAATGCCTACTCATCCCTTCCTTCCCCTCGCCTCCCCCCCATCCTGTCACTATTACAGAATTTCCTCAGGAGATGCCTGTGATGATTAATCTGTAGCAACGACGGTGAAGAGACACAGCTTGGACTACTGAAGAACAGAATTCTGATGAAGAAAACAGGACAAGAGAGAGACGGTATGAGTGATCTGATACTGAGCTTCAGCACCTGTTCAACAACGAAAGACATTTTTATTACTCGTACTTCCACCTGTAAATTGCCCTGTATTCTACCCTATCAATTACAAATATGTCAGTATTCACTGGATCAGAGTCCCAGTTTTGGGGCCATAAAAATATCGGTATTTTGATACAGCAGGCATTACATTTTCAGTTCCAAGACAGATTAAGGCCTGATACCTACCGTTGTCTAACTGACTGGCAAAGATGAATGAGCTATGACAACTACAGTTAAAACATTATCAAGCCTTTAGAGAAAATACTGAAGGCCAATTTCAAAGGCCTATTTGTTTTCTGTTGATGGTTAAGATTCTGTTGCGCTTTCATAACTGAAAAACAAAAGCTTTTGTAAAAGGTCAGCTGATGGAAAAAAGTGATTATGAAATGGGAAGTGGCAATATAAGAATAAGCAGGGGAAAAAAAGGCTAAGATTAAGAAAAGCATTTATATATAAAATTTATTTAGGTGAAGTCACAAACATTTTAATATCAATTTACAAACACTTCATGTTATGCATATTATTGAAACTATCAAGAAAAGGGAAAGGAGAGCAGACAATGGCAGTCTTTTTCCTGAAACTAAACGCATGCGCTTACCATCATGCGTGTTACTGGATCATAGTATTACCTTGATCATACTCCCTAGTATGCAAGGGGAAAGGAAAAGAAAACAAAATGCTGAGAAGTTGTAAAATGATTAAACCATGAACCAGCCAGTCTGATTTTCGTGAGCACCAGACTACAAAGGTCTTAGCCTGATGCTCAGGATGTATTCTACGAGGATAAAAACAGAATAGTAATTTAGGTCAATATTATACTTGGTCAAGAACTTTGTAATGCACAATTGGGCTACAACTGACTTCTGGCTATGACAACAATGGTTAATGCATTTTTCAGAGAAGGGTGTAGAGGCAATATGGAGCCTCACAGAATAATTCTGTCAACAACCTGAGATATACCAAATGTAGGATACTGTTTCAAGTCAGATATACATTTATGTTGAAGATATTCTCAATAAAATGGTAAAATTAACAGCTGTAACAAGACAAGTTATGATTTTTTTTTGAATAAATATAATACATAGATTTTTGAAGTGTCCGGTTGTGATCTGCAAAGATCCAGGATTGCACACAACTTTGCTCAAATAAGAAGGGTTAATCTGCCCATTAAATTGGCTTATACTTTCAAAGTAGTATTTTAGGGTAGGGTTCTCCTCCGGGAGACTGTTCCTGACCTCATTCAACCAATGTTCAATTTATTCACCTTCCTGAATCTTTGCCCTCTTTGGACAGTCTGTGACAAGTGCTGCGCTGCAGGAATTCCTGTTTTCCAGCAAACTGGCTTGCTCTGCAGGTTTGTAGTCCATTGTTACAATTGCTGATTGGGTAAAATGAATTTCCTACGTCTTCTCTAGCACAGCTTGCAACGCAACAGAAGCAGAGGTAAAAGAATGCACTAGAATACCAGAGCTCCACTTAAACACCAACGGAGTCAGGCTGTTGGCACCAATAAGAAATTCTGTATTTAACAAATCTGCAAATATTTAAAGTCCAAAGTTAGTCAGTTTTATATATAAACTCACCCACTTAGTCTGACTGCCCTTCCAACTGGCCTTCTGTTTTCATGGGGTCTGAAAAAAAAAAATTGAGAATCGCCTGAAGTTAAGCGAGACAAATTTGCAGGAATGAGTCTCAGCTATCTTACGTATGTGCTGATTATTGCACTCAAACCGAAACCAGGGTTTCTCACTTCATTCTGTGTAAACAAAGTCATAGATCTTTACTGCTTCCTTAGAAAGGACAGCCAGACTCTAACACATCGCTTTGCTTTTCTTGATTTTTTTTTTCGTTCTGATTGACCTTCTGCAGAACTGCAGAGCTAAAGAGACATAGGCTCTTACAATATGCTGAAATTTAAGGAGCCTTCAATTGAGAGAGAGGAAATTGAGTCAGACTGCCTAATGCTGTCCTCTGATTTTATGAGAAAAAAAAATCAATTCAAACAATCTAGAAGAAAAGGTCTCTGTAAAACATCTCTTCCTCTTGATCATATGGAATTAGAAAAACTTAGGTTCTAGTCAAAGCCTACTGTGTATAAAAGCCTATTCTCTCCCATTTTAAATCTCTACTACTTCTTCTCAAACACCAAAGTCACAGCTTGGGGGCAGGGGGGAAACAAGTCACCTTTAGAACAGCAACATTCCTTGCTGCTGCCTTGCCAATGAAAACCTCATGCTTTATCCTAGGCCACATGTACATTTAACAGCTGCTCAGACAATTATTTCAGTTAAGGACATTTTTCTTTTTAAAAGTTACAAATTACAGTGTAAGTGATATCAATAAAAATTGTTCTATATCGATGGAAAGGTAGTGAATCCACACTGAACAATTATACAGCTTTTACTTTTATTGTGCTTCTAAAGCACTACAATTTTTATATTCAGACAAACCATTAAACTAAATTTATTTTGGTGTTTTATAAACTATCTGGTTAAAAATAAACACACAGAACTTTTCTTCAAGCAACTTCTGGTTGCTTCTTTCAGACATGGGGAAAACCTATCCTACTGCTTAATTCAACTGGAAATTTTCCATTAAACTAAGGAGGACCAAGACCTTCAGTGCCTTAGCAGACAACTGTCCAAAGGTCTGTACTGTTAGAACAGCTATCAAGAAAGTTACAAGTCTGGTTAACATTACAAGCTGAAGATCCAATCTCGGATGAGATGAAATGTATGAGACATTGCCCGTCTGGTGCTCACGTAAGATCTGTAGTAAAATGAAAACTGACCTGTTGTTCTTGAGAACGGAGAAATCTAAACAGAGACACCAAAACAAATTACATAAAGCTAGAATATCAGTCACAAAATGCACCAAAACTATAATGCCTGCACTGGGAGCTATTATAGTACTCATTATGTGGTGCTCGTTTCCATTCTTTTTTACAGGTGGGCTCAGAAAAGCCAATTTTGTAAGTACAAAAGTCAAGATTGGGTGTGACACAGGAAACACTTGCAGATTCCTGAAAAAGCCCTCTCTTCTGAGATCAAACTAACACAGTCCAACAACTTAACCACTCCTCTGTACTGGCATTCACTGAGAAGTACAGTATCTGACGGGATAGCAGAAGTTTTCAGGAATGCAAAGATTCTTCAGCTTTCTACGATCCTAAAAATATTACTTAAAAATAAATAGAGCCAATATAACTGAATCTTTTAAACATCATTCAGCTGGCATGAAAAACATCATTTAGTGTTCAGCACTTCTTACACTGCAGATTTGATAGATTACAGCCACCAGTACAGAGAAATAGTACAATCCCTAATACAGGCAGGCAGCTATTTGTATCAGTGGAGCTCGCTGTCACTGCTCAAGCAGTGGAAATAGTAGATCCGCCTGCGTACATTAGGGGTTATGCCAATTCACTGACACTTGATGCCTGTAATAAAAGCAAATCCTTAATGTACACAGGATCTTCCCTACTTCCTCTAATCACACCCATCATCCTTTCCCACAAAATAGGCCAGGATTAAATCTACTGAGTCCCAAAATAGACATAAATCTTCAAATCATAGTAAATTTGCAAGCTGCGGCCATCCAAATTGAAGTTTGTCTTTATTTACATCAGTTTTTCTCGCCTCCCACAAGGCCTGCAACTACCAAACACTCCCAGCATAACAGGGAAGTTTGTCTTCTTTGTCTTGGATGATTCTATTGTCGAGAAAGTTTAAATCTTTTTAAGACAACTCAAAGAAAAAGGAAAAACCCCTCCCTTTTCTGATGTCTTACAGAGGATGCAACTATCTACCGGGGGAGGGAATTCCCTCGTTTCCTAATTTTTGATGGCCAGAACAACAAAAAAAAATACAAACACCCATTTTCTGAGAAAGCACTCTTTTCTCCAGGGACACCCGCAACTCCCGCCACGGCCAGTCAGGCACCGGTGCCGCACCGGGGCAAGTAGGGCGTCGGGCCTTGCAAACCGCCCTCCGGCCCGCACGGGCCAGCACGGCGACAGGGGAGCAGCCGACTGGCTTGCAGACACCCTCCTGCCTCCTTGCCCCATCGACAGCCCCTTCGAGGGGGTGCCGTGACTGGGCTCAGCACAGCTGGGGAAAATGCGCGCCGCCGTGGCCGCGGGCCCGTCACACCTGGCTTTTCTCCTCCTGCTTGGGGCTCGGGGGCAGCTGTGGAGGTGGCGGCGGCGGGGGGGCCTGCGGCTCGCTCTCAGCATGCTGATGCCTGCTGACAAGCGACTTGAGGGGAGCCATCCACTTCATCCACAGGTCCAGGTCCACGTCGCCCCAAGGCAGGGTCGGGTCCTTGGCCGCCCGCCGCCGGAAGTCCTCGTCGTAGCTCATCCACGAGGTGCCCCCATACGTGGCATGCAGCTTGCGGATGGTGTCCAGATACTTGAACATGGCCCCGCAGCGGGCTGGGTGCTTCTCGCACAGCACGCTGGCGTACACCAGAAAGGCAGAGACCCACTGGTCCAGCGTGTCCCCCGGGCGCGGGCCGTGCTCGGGGGCCAGCTCTGTGTGGAGCAAGGAGAAGAGGTCAATGAACTCCCCCCGCCAGATCCGCTCCTTGGTAGCCTTGGCCAGCTGGTAGCCCAGGGGCCGCCGCAGCCCCACGTAAGGGGTGGCCGCCGCCTCCGCCGCCGCCTCGCCCTGCCCCGCCGCCGCCGCCGCCGCTGGGGCCCCGGCCGCGCCGCTCGCCGCCGCCGCCGCCTCGGCGCAGGGGCTGGCCGCCGCCGCCGCCGCGCCCAGCGCCGCCTGCCGCTCCAGCCAGCGCGGGTTCACGTAGACGGTCCGCAGGCGCGGCGCGGCCCCAGCCGCCGCCGCCGCCCGCGCCGAGCCCTCGGCGCCCGGCTGGAGCCGCAGCACCGCCAGGGCGGCCGGCGCGCAGCCGGGCAGGTCGCTGCCCTCCCGGCGCGGCGCCGGCTGGGCCGCCGCCGGCACCTGGAGCAGCGAGGGCGCCGCCCAGGGCGGGGAGCCGCCTCTAGGCCCGGCCGCCGCCGCCAGCGCCTCTAGGCCCGGGAGGCCGAGCCGCGAGCCGGGCGTCACCGCTCCGAGGACCCATCGGGTCTCGGCGACCCCGCTGCGGTCGCGGGGGCTCCGCGACCTCCCCTCCTCTCTGCGCCCGGCGAGGGCCGTCCCCAGCGTCAGGGGGCCCGCGGTTCCGGCCCGGCGCCGACGGCGGCTCCGCCGCCTCCCACGTGGCATCGGCGCGGCGGCTCCGGGCAGGACGGGCGGCGGGGGGCGGGCGCTACGGCCCGGCGGGCGGCGCGGGGCGGGGCGGCCGCGGGGCGGGGCGGCCGCGGCAGCGGCAGCAGCGGCAGCGGGGCTTGGGGCCGGCGGGGCCGCGCTTGGGCCGCGCTCGGGCCGTGCTCGCCTCGCCCGGCCGCCACCGCGCCTCGCCCGCGTCGCCAACCCCGCGCCGCCAGCTTCACCGCGGCCCCCGGCGGCTGCGGCCTCCCGCGGTGCGCCTCGCCGCCGACGAGGCCTAGCCCCGGCGGGAGCCCGCGGCCCGCTCTGCCCGGGCCCTCCGGACACCAGACACACGCGCGCGCGTGCGCTCTCTCTGTCTTTCCCCCTCCCGCCGGATGTTGGACCCCTTGAAATCCGCTCACCCCGCACCCTGGCCCCCACTGCTTCTCCCCCAGCTCAGTGCTGCTGTGAAACACGCTGGCTGCGGCTGCCCGGTCTGGTGCCTCCGCTTCGGTTCAAAGCTGGCTGCAGGTAGCAGTCGAGCCTGGGCTGAACTGACGGCGGATTATTTATACTATAAACCTGCCTGGGGACTGCCCGTCGCTTGAGGTGGCAGCCCCACGGTATGTGACGGAGCGCGTTCGCGGCCACCTAGAGTGCATTGTCCGCTGTAAATGAAGTTTCTGTTGCTGGTTGCAGTCCAGTGTTTTCCAGAGTTTTTAGGCAATTTCATGTTCGTGTTAGCAGTTTACCTGAATACCTCACGTGAGTGTACAGCACACTGCTGAATGTTGTACTTGACCTGTGAAGAAAAGTCTGTTGCTTTCAGAAGTTAGTGAAGGACGTAAATTCAGCATATATGCCAAAATGTCGTATCAGTAGTGTCAAAACTAGGCATGAGTTACAGGTGGCCTTTTATTTGATAAGATTTCAGGGAAAGATAAAGAGTTATGTTGTCTCAGGGATTTCTAATAGGTGTGTACCGTTTAAACACTGTGGCATTTAAACACTGGGTTTCCTGGAGCCTATAAATTACGGTGTAGGAGGAATAGGGTAACAGTTACTCACGTAATTATTGTTGCTTCTCTGTAGTAAACATTTGGAGGAGAGCTCAAAGTAATTATATTCCACCATTTTCCCCTTTCGGTATAAATGAGTATCTCTCTTTCTAGAAATTGGGCATTTTTTAAGAGTGATATCACACAGCCAAAGCTGCCCCAGGTAAGGAGTGAGCACCTAATCTGAGCAAACATTTGCTAACACACCTCAGTGTGTCTCAGCAACCTACCCGCAGAGTCCCGTGCCGGGTAAGGAATCAGGGAATATGAGGACCATGCAGACAGACGCAGCCCTACAGGCAATTTCCTTACTAGTCATTTCAGAACTTCTTTGGTGTTAGCATGGCACAGCCCTACAACTCTTAGCGAGGCCCCTGGCAAAACAGACACTGGCCTCTGTAGAAGCAGGACCAGGCCATCACAATACTTGGTCACCATCTGTGTGTAGGTCAAACACAGTAAAAGCGAAAGCTGCTTACAGGGTCCTGGCTTTTTGCATGGACATAAATTATACTCTCACACAAACCAGCTGCCACAAGGTTCTGCGAACAGTCTTGTACTTCCTCTGGAGGAGGAGTAGCTTTAAACGTTATGCTAAAATGCCTATAGATAGATCACTTACACCATAATATAGACAAAAGTTCTGTAACAAACATAAAAACTCTTCTCTCTTTGCCTGAGGACTAGAAAAGCTAAATTTTAGATGCAAGTCATCCCATTGCCCAAATCAAATCCCAGGAATTAAAAAGTTAGAAATTCTTGTGCAAAACCAAGTAAGGTAAAAAAATATATTGACATTTTTATTATGTTTAATAAATCAAACAATTATTAAATAATACAGTAGTAAAATGCTCTTACTTTCTAATTCACATTTATTTTCAGAGATTTCGTTCAGAAGGAGAAATACAGTTTTTGCTTAGTTCTTCAGATGAATGCATTCATATTTTTGATCAAAAATATATTTAAAAAAATTTCTACCCAAACAGGTGCAACTCTGTAATTAACTTTTAAATATTTTGATTTTAAATTCTGTCCATTATCTCTTTCTAATTCCAGATTAATGGAGTATTAGTAACACCAGGGATTGTGAAAAGTACAGTAACACAATAATTCCTCTAAAACTTGCCTGAATGCTTTCATTGAGTTGGCCTTGAGCTTGCTATTAAAACATGTGATACACATTTACATGAAATCTCTGAAAAGTTTCTGAAGGTTGAGATTTTCTTGGCTTTAATCCAGAACTCATATTTGATTAGAACCACAGAGTCATTCAAGCTGGAAGGAATCTCAGGAGATCTGTAGTCCAACCTCCTGCTCAAAGCATGGTCAAAACTGAATTCAGACCAGGTTGCTCAGGGCTTTGCCCAGCTGGGTCTTGAAAACCCCCAATGATGGAGATTCCAAAAAATCTCTGGGCAACCTGTTCCAGTGCTTTATAATCCTCAGTGATTTTTTTTTTCAACAGGACTTAAACCTAGTCCCAATTCAATTTAGGACCAGTGTCTCTCATCCACTCGCTCTGCACTTCAGTACTGAGCTCAGTTCCACCATCTCGATAATCTCCTTGTAGGTACTGGAAGGCTGTTAATAGCTTTCTCTTTGCCAGGCTGAACAAGCCCAGCTCCCCCAGCATCTCCTCACAGAGCAGGTGCTTCAGCCATCAACTGTCTTGGTGGCCCTCCACTGAACTTGCTGAAGTTTATCACTGTTTTTCTTGTATTGGGGGTGTGAAAGCTGTTCCAGATGTGGTGTAAAAGAGAATAACCACTTCCCCTTGACTACGCTTCTGTTGATACAGTACAGGATGCTGTTAGCCTTCATCCTTGCCAGGGCTTGCTGCTGACTCATGTTTGCCTATTGGCCGCCAGGATACTGAGGTCTTTCTCAGCAGAGCTGCTCCCTGGCCCATCAGTCTCTAGCCTGGACCAATGCAGGGCACTGGCCTGCAAGAGCGGGACTTGTTGAATTTCATAACGTTTGTGTTGGCCCATTTCTCTGGCCTGTCTAGCTTCCTCTGAATGGCAGTCCTGCCTTGGAGTGTATTGACTGTATACCCTCATTTGATGTTGTCTACAAACTGGATGAGAGTGTATTCCATCTTCTCCTGCAGGCTATTAATAAAAGACACTAATCAGAACAGGTCTCAAGATAGACTTCTGAGAAACTCCACTTGTAACCAGCTTCCAGGTAGCGTATGAACCATTAATCGCTATGATGCAGCCAGTTTTTCAGTGATCTAGTTGTACACCCGTCTAGACTGTAATGCTTCAACTTTGCTACAGGGATGCTGTGGAAATGTGGAAAGCCTGCTGTCCACTTTCTCCCCTCATCCATAGATTTAGGCAGGCAATCAGATTGGGTTGGTATGGTTTACCCTTGGTAAATCCATGCTGGGTCTTCCCGGTCATCACGTTCTCCTCCATGTGCCCAGAAATGGCTTCCATGAGAACTCACTTTGTTATTTTCTCAAGAACTAAAGTGAAACTCACCAGCCTGTAGCTCCTTGGATTGTCCCTCATGCTCTTTTTGAAGATAGGTGCAACACTGTCTTTCTTCAGTCACTGAGGACCTCCCCCAATCTCCATGACATTTCAAAAATGATAAAAATGGTTCTTACACCAGCCAGCTCTCTGAACACCCCACTCCCAGATGCATCCCATCTGGTCCCATGGACTTGCATAGGTTGGGATTCCTCAAGAGATCCCTGACTCAATCCTTTTCCACAACTGACAGATTCTCTTCTTCTTGAAGCATAAAAGCCTGGGAGACCTTGTCAGTGAAGATCAAGACAAGGAAAGCAGCAAATACCTCAGTCTTATCAGTACCCACTGTCACTAAGTTACATGCTCCTTAGAGCAGAGGTTTGACATCTTCCTTTTTATTCTTTTCCTGGTAATGGAGTGGTTGAAGCTCTTCTTGTTGCCCTTGACATCCTTTGTCCATTTTAACAACAGCTGAGCCTTGGCTTTCCTCACACCACCCCTGTATGCTGAGGGAATGCTCCTATGTTCCTACTTTTTGTGCTAGGACTGAAGATATTTCGGAGTAGAACTGATGACTGGAAAGTCATAATTACCAACTGCATTCATTCCTTAAAATATCTCTGAATTCTTACTGTATTATTGATCAGTATTACTGTTATGCACCTTAAAAAACACAGCCTTGAAAAGCTGAGGGGAGATCTTTCAGGTTCCAATAAATCAACTAACTGTTGCATAAAGGTAGTGACAGGCAATGAGACAGAACAGAGAATAAAAATCTTCACAGAATTTAAGCTTTCATTGTAAAAAATATGGCAATGCAAATTGTGTTAGAAGAGCCTTGCTGGTTCCAGAAGTCAGCACTCTCTGCTGTCTGTTTTGCTAATCACAACTCTTTGAAAGACTATAAAACTTCTGGACTGCTATTGCAACCTTATGGGAAGCCCTTACAAAAGCAGCTTTGCTGATAATGGCTTCAGAAGAGAAGGCCTGATAAACAGTATTAGATTGGCCAGTATTGTCTCACTGTTTCTGTGTACCTATAGCTACACAGCTGATAGCTTTTGCCTGGAAGTTAGTGCTAAGGTTTGGGGACTGGGACTGTCTTTTTGTTCTGTGTTTGTACAGTGCCCAGAACCCTACAGTCTGGGTGCATGGGTGGTGGTGCCAGTTTTTACCAGAATGCTGTTAATCCTGTTAAGTAAACAGCAACCTTAGGAAAATAATCAGAAATGTCTATATTGCTGTTGCATCAGAAAGATAAAGTAGCAAAGATGGATAGTAAAAGTTGTCTACATCAAGCTTTTAATGTGTTCTTGTCAAAGCATATTGGTGCATATGCTGGCTTTACTCACTGAATCTATCAGCTGTGATTCTCCAGCTCTCTGTCTCACGAAACCTATCCTCAAATTTTTTGTTGAGGGCTCCCATGGAGGAAACCAGCCGGGTAATAAGACCTGGACTGAGGTAAGTGGAAATGAGGACAGCTTGCATCCACTTCATTTGCAGTAGTCATTTGTAAGCTGACATATGCTCATATCATTGTATTTATCTGATTGTTTCTGTCTCCTTTCACAGGTCATATGTGTTGTGTAAGGATCTGAGTCTGCATCTGGAGTTTTGCCTGCTGGAGGCTGGCTGTGCCGAAGAGTATCAGCTCTTCAAAGTAGGCAATGCACCTTATTGAGAGTGTCAGGAAACACTTCCAGTGGATTTTGGAGGCAGGCGTGACTGCTGTCTCTGCTCCTCATGTGACCACAGCTCTGGATATCTCCCTCTGCATTATATTGTCATGTCTTTCTGCCCCTTTATGTTCTGCTGATACATTTGTAGAGGAGAGAAGTTAGTATTTGGAACCACACTTCTGTAAAGCTGTGTTGTGGATGTGTTTCTCCCAACCAAGCTGTTAGGATGGGCACAGAAGTCCAGAAACAAACTCAGATAATTGTTTTACACTTAGACATTATTTTTAGTCTTAAGCATAAGACCTTACTGAAGGCATTAAGGAGAAGGCAAAATTAAGCTTTAAATAGAAACAGCTGCAACCTTAACTGTGGAGGAAAACAGAAAACTGTGGAGTTTGGAATTGAGCAATAGAAGAGTTTATTAAAACAAGTGGGAAAAGCTCCTTTTCGGACATTAAAAAATGGAGGAAAAAGGCGTTTGGAAACATTGTATAAAGCCAGAACAGCTGCCTTTGAAGGTGGATGCGCTAGCATGCTGCTTGTTTATAAACTTTAAGAGTAATGGCACAAAAGAAAGAACTGTTTACTCCCTCTATTGATCAAACTAGAGAAGTGCTGCCATGCAGCACTTAAGTGTATCGGCTCCAGGGCACTTGGGGGACACCATAGCTCAAGTTTCGAGGTAGTGAGCAGAAAGCATACCATGAGGGAGAAATAACTGTTGTGTTATCTCCAGGGGTGTTTTTCTTTCTTTCTTTCTTTCTTTCTTTCTTTCTTTCTTTTCTTTTTTTCTTTTTTTTTGAAGTAGCTAATCGTCTAAAGAATTTAAAGAGTTCTCTATAACACTTTTGGGGAGACTGTGAAGGTGGTGGTTTCTTAAGTCAAAATAAGGATGCTTAGTCCTCAGCCAGTCAGTAGTCAAATGGTGTTTTCATCTGAGGCAAGGGAGATTCAAGACTTGCACTGGAACTCTTGGCTGGGCTTTCCCCAGGCCTCTTTCACTCCCTCCATAAATAAAGAGTATAAGTCTGGAAGCAAAACAGGATCTGGATTTGTGTGTTTTGCTTTTCATCTCAAAAAATGTAATGGCTGTACTCCATGGTGACAAAATGAGAGCAACAGATCTGAACTAACCCATGAAGCTAATGGTTAGCTGGGGCTTAATAATGTTGAAACACTAATTAAACGATGGTGTGGGGCCTCTAGAAACAAGCTTACAAGCATCACTGTTGAACCATTTCCAGAAAGGGGAGGACTTAGTATTCCCAACTGGGAGTCAGGGGCAGGAGTCAGATCCTGTGGCTGAGGGGCTGCTTCCTCCGCTCCAGGTGGGAAAGGAGCTGGCTGGATGGCTGCCAAATTTTGTAGGGCTATATGGTATTCTTCCCCTGCATGCACTCTGTTTCTGTGTTAGTCTCTAAGTTTTCGGCTTCCCTAAGTTCGTTCCTTTTTCCTGATAAAGGTTTCCTTGTCTATACTTTGAGAGACAGCAGAGGAAGTCTCCATGGAGGATCAGGCAAGTTCAGTTATTTGTTTTAAGGAAGCTTAGTTTTATTGATCCCAGGTTTTTTTTTATGCTGCTGTGACTTAACCTGGCAGGGCAGGTACAGCTCTCTCGTCTTGGTTAGCTGTTATCTGGGCTGTGTGTGGGATTCACGTCCACAGTCCTCTATGCGAGGCTGTTTTGTGCAGACTGTCAGATAGAGAAAGCCAAGTAAGCACTCAAAATCAGGTGTTTCTTGTGGTTAAATGAAACAGGACCATGTTTTCGAACTGACACAGGATGGAAAGAGAGACTCGGGTCAGAAGGTATTTGCTGGTCTGTACCTGCTGCAGACCTGCTCCCGGCAAGCCCTACAGGTGCGCCCTGTACGCCGAGCGCACTTCGCCTGTTCCTGCAGCCTGTTCCCGGAGGCAGCAGCTCTCCCTGACGCCCAGGGGGACACCGAGGGCCACCTCCACCTGCCCCGCGCCCGCGCTGGGCACCCGCGGCCCCGGCGGGCTGGGGATGCGCCGGCTGACCCGCCGCGGCGCCTTCGGGAGCCATAAGGACTCCCAGCAGCCATCGTTCCCCTTTGCACGTCCCCCTAGCCCCCCGATCTCGAAGCAAGCTCAACCTCAAAGCTCAAGGCGAGCGCGGCGCCCGGCCCTGGCCCCGCGCCCCGGCGCCGCCCGGCACCCGACGGGGGGCGGCGAGCGGATCCCGTGCGCATCGCCGCCGAGGCGGGGAGTGACTCTGGCAGGCTGCGGCGAGCCGAGATAAAAGCTTTCGCTGCTGCCTCCTTCCCTCCCCTTTTCGCTCGTAACTTTTTTTTTCCTTCCCCTCCCTCCCTCCCTCTCCCTCCCAGCGAAGTGACCGCGGCGGCGGCAGCCCCGGAGCAGCCCCGGCGCGGGACACGGGCCGCCGCCATGAGCCCCCCGGTGCCGCCGTCGGGCCGCGCCGCGGGGGGCTGAGCCGCAGTGCGGGGGGCGCCCGGGGGCCGGCGGCGGGAGCGCAGGGGGCGGCGGGGGCAGAGCAGCCAGCGAGAGCCCGGCGGCAGCGGCGGCGGGGCCCGGGGGGCGGCGGCCGCCGCCGCGATGTCGGCGCAGAGCTTGCTGAGCAGCGTCTTCTCCTGCTCCTCGCCGGCCGCCGCCGCCCCCGCCGCCAAGAGCCTCTCCAAGCGGCGGCTCCGGCAGACCCGCAGCCTCGACCCCGCCATCATCGGCGGCGGCGGCCGCGAAGAGGGCGAGGGCGCGGGCCGGACGCCGCGGGCGCGGGCCGCCGGCAGCCCCCCGGCGGAGCGGGACGCCCCGCCGCCGCCCGGCGCCTCGCTCTCCACGCCCTGCACGCCGCTGGAACGGTCGCCGCCGGGCAGCGGCCTCTTCGACGGCGAGACCCCCCGCGGCAAGCGCAGCCCCGGCCGGGAGCTGCCATTCCTGGCGCGCACGCCCTCGGCCTCGGCGCTGAGCGGCCCCGCCGGCGCCGCCAACAGCATCTTCTCCTCGCCGCGCCGCTGGCTGCAGCAGCGCAAAGGGCAGCCCTCGCCGCTCGGCCCGCGCCCCGCCGCCTACGTCGTGTGGAAATCCGAGGTAGGCGCGCCCGGCACTCCGCCGCCCCCGACGGCAGCCGGACCCCGCCGCCGCCCCCCGACAGCAGCCGGCCCCCCGCCGCCGCCCCGCCGCGGAGCGGCCCTTGGCGCGGCCCTCGGCGCCCGCCGCCGGTGCGCGGGCAGCGGCGGGCAGGGCCGCGGGCTGCGGGCGCGGCGCCGTCGGGGTTTCGGGCAGAGGCCGGGCCGCGGCGTCGCGCGCGCGCGCGCTGCGCTGTCGCGTTGGCGGGGCGAGCTCCTGCGCTTGGTGTTCCCTCAATGAACTCCATATATAGTTGTCCCGGGCATGTAAAACTTTCCCCTCCCAGTTTCACACCTCATAAACTTAAATATGCAATGGCTTCTAACAAGATAGACAAATTATTTTTAATGCGCGCACCCAGCGATCCGTGATTTATTTGACAACACAGATGTGTCAAAACCACATGAGGAGCGATCATATTCCAAGACAAATCCAGCTTAGCAATGCAAATATTTATCCATTTAACTTGGATATCTTCGATGCTGGGCTGCAGATATCATACCAAGTGGACAAATGTATTCAAAGAATGTAGCATTGTTTCTTGATAGCGATTGCTTTGGAAGTTGATTATGCGCAGCCCTTTGTAACTGTAAACTCTGTGTGTTTGAAGAAATTCTCCTTCCTGTTTGTGGCATTTAGCTTTCTTCGTTAACTGTTTAGTAGTGGCTTTTGGCGCTCTTGGATTGCGGTTGGAAGACAGCCTTTTCCATTTATTTCCATTTCCTTTTCAGGCAGTTTCTTCTGTTATAAATAACTGTTACTAGATCAATTAACAAAACACAGCCATTATTTCGATATGATGCAGAACTCCTCACAAAATCGTTACCTTCCACAGTGACCTGGGATTCACAGGCGCATTAGACGCTGTTGAGACACAAGATTGCAAAAGACAATTTTTAAGGGCCGAGTCTGCCTCCGACCCTGAACACGTCCCCCACATCTTCCCTACAACTTGGGATGTAAAAGCTCTCAAGCTCCGCCAGTTGGGATGGTATGTCAGTGCTTGGGTGATGGCTTCAGAAGTGTTGCTGTGTAGAGTTAAAAGAGACAAAGAAGATTTTTACCCATTTTCAAGAATGTGTTAATACTTACGATCAAAAGTTACTCAGAATTAGCTAAATGTATTTCATCTAGATGCTGGAATTTCAAGTTAAAAGTCGATGACTGCAAAAACCTTTTTGGGAGTACCAGTGTCAGTGACAAAAAACCTGCTGTGAGACAGTGGGCAATGGGATCTGACCTTTAGAAGTTCATGCTAAGTAAGGGTAAGATGGCCACTTACCCAGTTATGATTTGATAACTGCCATCAAAACATGTAATATAGGTAAGAGTTCCCATGCAGAGTTATCCAATTGTATCCAAGACGTAGAGCATAGGGACCTAGGGCTCCAGTCTGCAGAGCTAGGTGGGTCCCTGTATTTTCACTGGCTCCAGGCGAAGGTGTTGGATGCTCTGGGCATGTAAGGGTTACTCTACCTGTCATTTTTTGTAGTCTTGAGGCCTGTGGGTTGTCAAACTGTGCAGCACAGCGCATCTTTTTCAGACTGCAAATGCAAAAGTGCGAGGGTTTTTTCTCAAGTTGGTGTGCATTCAGCATTTTTAAGTAGTCAGGCCTTTCTTTTGTTTTTGGTTTGATTCCTGGTCACAGAGGATTGTAGCTTTGCGTTGTGGAGCTTCTGGTTAAGTTTAAATTCAGTGCAGTATCATGTGATGTTACAGTGCTGTTCTTCAACAAAGTTTTTATTTGATTACTTGGCATTTGAACCTGGGTAGGTATCTTTCAGGCATTTAAGAAAAGGGTATCTACAATAACAAAGAGTGGTTTGTATTTTGGAGGCATCTTTCATGTTGGTAAGAACAGATATTTAGAGTAACTGATATATTTAAAAAATCGCCTTTAGACTGGAAAAAAATGCCTGCAGTTCTGATGCATGAGAACAGTTCGGGACAGGTCCGTGCATGGTGCTGTAAAGGAGTAATGTGTACCCGGTCTCTGTGCTGAACGCCCATGTTTGGCCCTGGTGGGTAGCTTGCAGATGGGACACTCCTGCCCACGATGCCTTGGTCCTGCATGAGTGACTTTGCAGTCGCCGTCGCAGTGGTCACGGCGGTGCTGTCGTGTAGTGGGACTCCGATGCTGCACCTGGTTTGTGGTGTTGTGTGTCCTCACAGCACCTAATGCCTGTTGGGTCTGGAGTTTGGATTTTCAAGGTGTTACACAAGTATTAACTCGTCATGTTTTAACTATCGGCAGTGATATGTATAAATGATTTTAAACCATATTTTAAAAGAAATTTTACATGAGTAATTTTGATCATCTTCGCCCTCTTATTGTGTCCTAATGTCGGACATGTCCTAATGTTGGACATTCAGTTTGGTTTTATCATAAAATAGGATTGTTCGTAAAGGATTTGGTTACTTCATATTCAGTCTTCATTGAAAAAAGACTTACTCAGTTTTAGGAAATTGGGAATTCTCTGTTTCAGGTGCTTCACCCTACCTACGGCAAAGTAAGTGTGCTTGAATAGGTTAAAAAAGACTCATTTTATTTGGAGAATAGGAAGTAATTGTTTATAATATTGTAACTTTAAAAGGTCCAGTTATCTAGGTTATAGAATCCTCAATAGCAAATTTGTAGTTCAGTTTCTCTCAGCTTGAAAAATTGAGTTTATCGTGGAAAAGATTTTACTCAACTGTAAAAGAAAATTGAATAGATGAATGTGAGCCAAAAATGAGTGTGGAAGGTTTTGGTCTGAATATTTAAAAATTCCCATCCTGTTTCTTAGGAAATATAAGAGGTATTCATTACAAAACCTTTTTTCATTAACTCCATTCCAACATCTTCAGTATAATTACCCTTTTTGGAAAATAATTCTGTAAATCCACTGTGCAAGCACCAGGGTTATGCATTGAAGATTTTCTTTTAGGAGATAGATGTATGTGGGAATTATTTCCTTCCTCCCATCTTTATCTCTGATGCAGTAAAGAGAAAGAGAAGTAAAATTTAATGGAGACTGTGTCTTCAAAAAACCGAAACCAATATCCTCTGAGCAGGACATCCTTCATCTGTCCCAAACTGCATCTGTGTCAGATGTGACCTGGCGACGATGCAGCTTGTAGCATGCGCTTGCGTGCAAGATCTGCAAATCCTGCCCTTGGAACAGCCTGTTGTTCAGGGGTAGGAACAATTGGCCCAGCTGCATTCAAATTTAAAGTGTTCACTAAGTGCTTAGTTACCAGCTGATCGGAGATTTCCGTACACGAGGCCAGAATTTCTATAATTTTGATATGAGGCCAAGAGAAGGATGGATTGTTTGTTTTACCTTTTTTATTTTAGCTATTTGACTTCAGCATTTTATACCACACCCCTTTATACGGGCCTGGGAATGGAAAGGTTGCTGCTTAGATAGAGTTGTCATTCATAAATAATTTTTAATGGAATGTCAACATTACATGGGGAATTTCAAGTTTCAGTGGTTGGTCACATGTAAAGGTTTCATGTGAAGAACGGTATTAAGCCTAAATTCTTGCTCCAAGGATTTTGTAGATGTGAAGCATCAAGTGAAAGAGGTCTCTCTCGCTCTCTAGCGATCTCTTTCTTCGACATATATTTTCCAGTGCAGTTGATGGTGTTTATCTTCACAAGAATTTTTTACAATTATAAAGAATAATTTAGTGGAGCTTTACCTCACTAACAAGAGCTCTTTCCGCTTTCTATTATCAACTCATATTAAAATATGCTTAAATATATATTTTAAATTGCTTAAATTAAGGGCTGCTCTTCTTGTTCCTGGTTTTATTGAAGTCAGTGACAAAGTTTCCAGTGGTTTCAGTGAATTGTAGGGCAAAGCCTTGGGAGATTTTTAATAAAGGAAAAAAAGGTTCATCTTCAATTCCCATCAGATTTCAGCTGTCCTTCTAAGACATTTTCTTAAAAGAAAACATCTTCTTTCACTTATAAAATGAAATCTTTGAATTATTATACTTTAATTCGTTAAATGTTTTATATGGTTAAGTGACTGTTAAAGCAAAATAAATATCGTGGGAAAAGGTGGCAAAAGCTGTAGAGCTACCTTAAGGTCTTGATTCTGCAAACATTTAGTCATATATTTATACTTAAATATCTTAGTAGTCCTGTACAAGCTAAAGGTGTGTTTTATAGAGTGTGGTTTAAGAGAGCCTATGTTTTTAATGACTGGAATACATTCACCAGGTGAAAAGTCCAACAGAGTTCAAAATTAATAGGTCTGCATGAAGGCTCCAGTAGTGCTAAGTCTTCTGCTTATTTTTCTTTACTAAAGACAGGAATGGAAAGCCACAGCATGTGTGTAGCAAATATGGCAAATTATGGAAATGTCTCTGACTAATCCTTTTGTTATGATATACCAAATCTACACACTTAAACTTACATGGCCTGATTATTCTGTTATTACACTCAGCATATTACTCAGAAATTAAACATCAACATCTCCAGCTAACATGCTTTTTTATGAGAGCTGGTTTTAAAGTAATGGTGACATAAAGTCTGAAGCCCTTGTTTTTGCTCGTTTAGCTGCTGGGAAATGGGAGGAATTGTCATTTATTGCTTGTTATTACCTCCTCAATGGCTTTGGGTTGTTGTGACAATTTGATCAGCTCTTCCTCACTTCTGACATAACCTGGTGAGTAGTGAGAGAGAAGCGGTGCAATGTACCTTTTTGCTCCCCTAGGGTGGCTTTTTTAAACCGTAGCGGAGGCGTGTCGTTTCCCCCATTGCAAGACTGGAAGTTGCCTTGGCTTCTCTGCTCCCCCCAGGTTCTGGGAAGAAGCTGGGATCTTCCCGATATTGCCGAGCTGCCCGTCGGCACAGCTATACTAGTTGCAAGGACGTTGGAGTTGCCTGTCTACAAAATCAGAATGGCAACATTGCTTTAGCTTAATTATTTTATAACTTCTGTTTGAGTCACATGGGCTGATAATTTAGGGCATGGCTTTCAGAAGTAGTAAATGCTTGCAAAGACAGTTTCAGTTAATAGGTGCTGAGGGATTAAATTCACTTGTCTGATATTTTAAGAATGAGAGTTTAAATCTGTCAGAACGGAGGTCGCTGATTCCCTCCTTGTTGCCTATTCCCTCCTTCTGTATCTCCTTGCCAAAGTTTCCCACTGAGCGTCACTGTTTTTGCAAATGAATTTTAAACCTCTTTCTCAAAGTTACTCTGTGTGCCTAGCTTAGTTTTTTTCCCTCACTTTGTTCTGCTTTTTCACAGCCAGCCCTCACATCCAAACTACACTAATGGGAGGATGTGCATGAGAAATACTTTCACAGAAAAAGGACAAAACAAAATTCTTCAGAAAATTTTAAGGTTACTATGGTTGACCAGTTGAGAGGTCACTTTCTTCTACAGATATATATCTTTGGGTGCTTCAAATGAATATTTTTCTTTGAAGCTAGTGAGACAAACTGGGAGAGAAAAAGTACTGATCACATAATCAAGTTTGCAGGATCAGAACCTGTTCACTGTAAATTGAGAGAGGGAAAGAGCTTTTCAATACTTTTCCTTCCCCTATTCAATCTGTGAGCAATGATTGATATGTATTCCAAAATGTGTAGGCTACTTGTGTAAAAAAGAGTCTTCTCATATTCCTTAGGATGCATGAAGACTTGAAATAGAAATTTGTATGTTGTATTACAAAAACCTAGGATGTGGTGTGGAAACTGCAGCAAAGATATCCTTTCCCCAGTTCTCATGAAGGATTACACTTCAAGGGGTGTTGATATGACAGCAGGTGTCAAACCACGGATTAAACTAAATCTTTCCTCATGTAGAAGAGCAGAGCTGCTACACTTGGAACTAGGGGTAAGGCCCTACCTCTGAAGGCTGTAATAGTTTGCATCATCTGAAGATCGGTGCTCCTGATCTGACAGTATACATGCAAATATTTTGATGAAACTCCTTCTCTCAACTCCTCAACATTTAGTTTCTTGCGACAGTGCCATATTTATTGGTCTTCAGATGCCATAGTCTTACAAGCTTTATCTTCACTGTGCTGTTAGCTGGGTGTTTTTGAGTTCATTGTTTCTGCATTTCCCTGCGTCATATTAATGATGATATGCTCTATAATTTTTTTTCCCATCAGCTGGAAAATGTGTCCGCTTTTTGGGAAGGAAGCACAGGGAATGTATTAAATTACCATCAGCACCAGCTCATCTTTTTGCCCTGATAATCTCTGAAAAATGAAATGTAGCTGAAGTTAAATGAACGTTCAGTGCCACTTCCATATACTTATCCTCAAGCACCTTGATTCTTAAGCTGGACATTTTTCCATATGGGTGGAAGAGGAGGGCTCTCCCTGTGGAGAGCCCTGATCAACTGTTCAGGGAGCAGAATGGGGATCTGGTGTGTTTAAAGGGCTTTTTGTCACCTTTTTTTAGTAGCCCTTCAAACAATATAAAAACTAGACCCTCCCCCCCCAAATTGCTAATGTGCCTTTTTCCCTTGGGAGGGGGGCCTTTTCATCTGAGAACTGTGTTTTGGAGAACTTTTGATTTTTAAAATAAAACACTATCTGCTATTTACCACTGAACTGTTCTGCTTTATTTTCTTGTATGAGATGCTCTAAAACACTAGATGTACAGTACAGATTGATTTCAGCCTAAGTCCATACCACTCAATGTTTTCAGAGTTCTGTAACTGCAAAGCATTTTGTGGGCACAAATGTTGTGGGTCTTGTATGAAGATGTATGCCATTAGAAATTAACTAAATGTATTCAACATTTCTGAATTTGGGAAATACACTCTTCCCATTCCTGACTAAATTCCAGCTTAAGGACATTTGGTGAAAATGTGGGAATTGACAGTTAGGACAGACGAAATTTTTACTGAGTGTGCATTGCTTAAATAATGGGAAAGAAACTTGTGAAAAAAATAGAAATGACATTGAAAAATGATTTTAAGCAGCCACGAACATAACAACAACCCAGACTGAAATCTTTGTTTCATGATGGAGTAACTGCTTTGCAGACTCAGTCCTGTATGAGAAGAACTTGAAACTGTGACAATTTGTGAGCTGAAAACTTTTCAGAAGCCTCTCTTCACTCTTCTGTGGTGCTCTGGAGGTATAAGCATTTAGGTAGGGGGCATGTTTTTTCTTCCAGTTGTAAATATCCTAATGGAAACCAAGAGGGGATTCTGAGCAAGTAGGGCTGAACACTCATTCTGCCAGAGTAGTAACTGGGCTATATCAGTGTCATATCTGCGGAGTAGAAATCTTAAAGTAAGGTAATGAAAATTAAATGATAATAGCAATACTATTATAGCCACATTCAACATGATACGATACTGCTTGTGTTTGATTTGCTGGCTGTGTGGCATAGTATCTGGGACCATATGGGTCACTGGACTTAAGTAGATGTTTTAATACAGTTTTTGTGCATCCTGAATTGCACAGATTTTTAACCAAACCAGGTGTCTGGATGGTGGGGGAAGAGGCCAAATATTTCATAATGGAAATTGAGGGAGGACCAGGTAAGGAGGTAAGGGTAAGGTTCAGGTTATTCAAACTTTATTAGAATTTGACATTGGGATTCAGTGTCCAATTTTGTGAGGTATTGAGCACTTTGACTTTAACCTAACAAGGTATTTAAGTGTGTGCTTTACCTAAAGCAAGTGAATACTACTAATCAAAACATAAAATCAGGTAGGAAACAAAGCCCTTGGTTATCATTCAGTCATAGGAATTTTGCTTTTTTTCACTTCTCTTTAAAACTTTCCTGTGGAATGTTTTATGCAGATTTTGAAGCTGTGTCTGTTCAAAATCATTTCTGTTGTTATCTGATTTTCATCCTGCAGCAGTAGTACATTTCTATGGAAATGTATGGCCAGGTTTTTAGCTCAGGTTGAATTTTTTCTAGATGTATAGGGAATGGCTTTGTCAAGTTGCATGTCTGCTCCACTCTGGTTGTGAGCAAGGACATATTGGATTACTGGGAGAGTAAGAATGTTTTTGAAGGATTTGGTGAGCTTTCAGTGCTTGACACTCACCACATTATTGTACTGGAACCAGATGTTGGTACCACATACTCTTGTTTTTGGAGCAAAGTAGGCTAGATATGGTATCTCTGGCCCTTGAGCACAGACACCAGCTCCCCATCCCTGTGTCAGCATCTTCAAAGCCCTGGCTGTGGGAACAGCCTGCGTCCGTGCCTCCAGCCATGAAACTAAAACTGGCTTCTCCAGACCTTCTGACTTGCTGCTGCTCTCTCTCAAAACAAGGACATTTCTGCTTTACAGTATTTCTCCATGAAGACAGTTTGACAGTGTAAGCTCATAAAGAGATTTCTGAGCTTTGGACTAAGTGGGGACGCACAAGAGCATTCAGTCTTGTGCAGGAGCTCTCCCTGCGCTTTGTACGCTGAGAAACTCCTGGGATTTGGATAGATCTTTCTTTGCTCTTTTTTTTGTCTGTTCATTTATGATTTCCTGTTCCATGCAGCTAGATCTATTCACATTCACCTTGTCTTTTCTCTGCTTCTAGTTGTCTTTGTTATGTATTTCTTTGGATTATCCTCAATGTCAAACATTAAAAAGGAATATGGTATATCTTTTCCTTGTTTCCGTCACCTGAGGTCCATACTAAGAAAAGCTGTTTTACTGTAGCTCTACCATATCATTTGGGTTGGCCAAGGCAGTCGTAGTCGAATGTTAATTAGTCTTTGTGTTCTGGTAAAAGTTTTCAGCGAAGTACAGAGTGTGACACAGACTCTACTAACAAATGACAGATTCAAAGTACATTGAGGCATAATTTTACAAGAAATCCATGAAATGAGTCAAAAGTAATAGGTCTAACAATCCATCGCAGAAGTCTTTTTCCTCATGCTATGGTAGTATCTTAAATTTTTAAATAAATTTTGGTGTGCATTCATACATAAACTGAAAATACATGCTACAAATGTGCAACCTCATTTTTATAGGATGATTAAGATTACTGTAAGAAGTCTCTTGCACAGCCTCAGTCATTCTTCTCTGAAGGACTAGCTTCTTGGATTTGATTTACAATGGTGGGACTGTACCTCCACTGAACATCTATAACTGTGTTTGTAAAGGGAAGACTAGTACAGAGTTTCCCTTGCTGTTTCCAGGTGTCATTTGTTGTATCCCTTTGTTTTCTGCCACTGTCGTATTATGGCAAGATGGTTTTTGAGCAGTGTCTTTTTCTTATTTCTCTAAAGGGTAATTTGAGTTTAGTTGCACCCTCCCGAGAGTAATTCGGTGAGAAACCAGTTGGCAGTGTTCTGTTCAGCTTACATTTGCCTCTCTCTCTAAAAGTCTAAAAATATTCTTCCTACAGGAAATGTTTTTCATTCTGTTATGTCTTTTGCTTCCCGTAGGAGGTATTACTTTTAATTTATTGAATAAACCTTTCTGAATTGTATTCCCTTAAGAGCTTAGGCACAATAGAGTCTTTGAGTAAGCTGTCCAAGAGATCTCACCATCTTCTGTTTTTGGAAGATACACAATCATTTTTTATGTAGTGATTTGAGTCTTCAGGAAAAGCTGACACTTAACATGAAATGGGAAAATTTGGAGTTAAAGAATGTGGATTAACACATCTGCTATAACTTCTCAAATTTTGTTGTTTTGATCGAACATATGTTTATCCATTCTTAAATCATAAAGAAGTTCCTCCTCGCTTTTCCTTGCCCTCAATTTTAAAAGAATTCTGGACAATATTTTGATCTCAGTCTCATTATCACAATTTCTTTTGTAAGCGTATGTGTATATAGAAAGGCAAAATCCTTGTAATATCCTGCTTGGAGGTCAACTATGTTTAGCTGTTAATTTAATGTGGATGACAGGGTAGGGACTGTTATTTGAAAGGAGGCAAAAAGAGAGACTGGGACAGATTACATTTTCATGCTCCAGAAAAGACCCTATCTATTCTGTCCTAAATTAGAACAATCTAGTTGGTTTTTTTCTTGTGGCTATTTCATAACATTCATACTGACAAAATATGGTGTGCCTTTTCCTCATTGCATCACTGCTCTTTCTCAGTACTGCTGTGTATCTGCATCTCATGGCACCTCTTGCAGCAGTGCGCAATGGGTGCATGTGTTACATTTCTTTAGAAGGGAAAAACATGTTCATGAACTATATGAAGTGGACTGCGCCAGAGAGCAGGTACCAAAGCATAGACAGCTGGGAGAGTTAAATGGCCAAATTGCTTAGATAAATACAATTAAAGTTTTACTTTTTTCAGGAATAATGTGTCTTAATTCTGTATTTATTAATAGAATGTGACATAATTAGCAATCAACCTGTGTGGAAGGTTTTAGGGCATTTATTCAGTAGAATAATTAGTAGGATTTATATTTGTAAATTTAAATATTTGTAAAATCTTTGGTACATGGTACAAAATGTAGGCTTCTTACTCTTTTTGTCTACTTGAGGTCTGAGTGAATACCATTTCTGCCCTTCTTCAAAGCTCAGATAAAGATCTTTGTTTCATAAACCTCTCCTCAACAGAAGCAGAATGAGTGTGATGGATGAGCATACTTTTTTTTCTTGCTGTGAACTATGTAACAGAGCTTCCCACCTCTTTGTTATCCCAAATACATCTAAATTACAGTCTCACATGGATCAGAGGAAAATCAATTAGATACATTAGTGAGTGGTGGAAAGTACACACTGTAGAGAGCAACAAGCCTTGCATACTGGGTTGTATGAACAAAAATGTAATCAGCAGGGTGAGTGCACATCTGGAGTACTGGGTCCAGTTTGGGCTCCTCTGTACAAGGGAGATACTGACAAACTGGAGAGAGTGGAGTGGAGGGCAATCAAGACAGGTAGGGGACTGGAGGGAGCTCTTAATGTACAAGGAAAAGGTGAGATTTTTTTCAGCCTAGAGAATAAGGGGAGATGCCATTCCACCTCTGCTACCTAGAGGGGAGCTATGGAGAAGACGAAGCCGGGCTCTTCTCAGTGACGCACAGTGACAGAGACAGGAGGCAACTGTCGCAAGGTGCAGCAAGAGAAATTTTGGCTAGATGAAAGGAAAAAAAACCTAATCATAGTAAGAGTGGTTAAGTATTGGAATTGGTTGCCTGGAGAGGCTGGGGGGTCTGTATCCTTGGAAGTTTTCAAGACTTGACAGGGCAAGGCCCTGAGGAACCTGATCTAACTTTAAAGTTGGCCCTGCTCTGAGCAGGAGATTGGACTAGATGACCTCCAGAGGTCCCTTCCAACCTAATTTTTTTCAGTGATTCTGTAACTAAGTATCATTTCTTTCCACAGTAGAATCAAAACTCTTTTCCCTTGTACTGTAACATACCTGAGGTGGAATAAATGTTGGTGGGGTTAATGCAGAAAGAATGATGCTCACTAGCTTCAAAAATTTGAAGTATACTTACAAGAAGAGTGACCTCTTTCATTACATCATTCTCAAAAGTTGTTTCTGCACTAACATTTTGTAGGGCATACTCTATTGTTAAACTGCAACTATCCTGCTAGTGTATTACAAATGTAAATAAAGTAAGGGTGTTTTTGTAAAGATGTTGGTAAAAAATAATTTAAAAAAAGCCCTTCTCAAGTTCAAGTGTTTTGCGTAGACAGTTTGACAGTGTTATAGCAGAACTTCTGCAGGGATTTGATGTGATCTTGACTGGCAGAAAAGTTTCAATAACTACTTGCCAGGTAGGTTTCTTGCCAGCTCAGTTAACTGAACCTGCCTGCATGCATCAGCATTAGGGACCTTGAGCTTATAAAATACATATATGCTGCCTGAGCCAGCCAGCTCTGAAGTTGAGCTCCACACGCTTTTGTGGGTTATTTCACTTCAGATTTAAAAATACTGAAAATTTTGCAAAAAGAAAAAGTCTTTTCTCTCATGTTTCATGCTAGCTTAGTGTGCTCGTGACAGTCCTGATGATGCGCTGCCTAAAATGCTTCAATTAAATGCGTTTAGTAAAATTATGCTACAAAGCCATTCATGTCAATTTAACTTTTCTTACCTTCATTTTTGTCATCTTCCTGAATGTATTGCAAAGGTAAAAATAACCTGGGAGAGAAACAGCAGAAGAAGGGAAACTGTCAGAGGTATGCAAGAAGGAAAAGAAATGTGCTGAGCTTTGAACCGGGAATTCCATGAGATACACAGAAAAATAGGTGTGGCAATAGGGCAGTCCATGCTTCATCTGTATTGTATTACACAGCAGCAGTTTAACCTTATATTGACCTTACAACTTATGAGCTTAAGGGTACAGTTATGTAACTGGGATCAGCCAAAGCTAAACTAAACTGGAATAGGCTGATGGGGCCACACAGCCCAGAAAAAGCTAGTACCAAATTGGCTTGCTGAACTAAATGCTTCCCCAGTGCTATTTAAATGGAGCACAGGGCATAATTTGCTGCTCTTCACAGTGCAGTCGTGGGTTTATTTGAGCTTCTGGAGTACGTTGGTCAACAACTGATCTCCTGCGTCTCTTCACCTTGTTCTTGAAAAATGATTTCAGCAAGTTTGCATTTGGCTGGCAGAGATTTTGTAAAACAGGTGTGCTTATGAAACTCGGCTGACAGGAGCTTGCCCACAAAAAGAAACAAAGCCTCGATTGCTTTGAGTCCTAACCTCTTCCAGTCCCTGTGAGTATGTTTTGCCATCAACGGACATGAAGGTAAAAAGAGAAAAATGGAGGCTGTGGAGTATGGCTGTGTGGCTGAAATAAAGGGAAATAAGGAAAGGGAGAAGAACAAAACAAAATAAGAAATCAGCGGCTAACTAAAGCAACTCTAAGGGCAGAAAATAGGATTGCTACTGAAGAACTACCACAGCTGGAAAGAGAAGAGCTGTTGACTCCCTTCTGTTTTAGCAGCCCTGTCAAGTCTCACTCTCAGTAGGAAATCCTAGTTTGCCTCTACTTCCCCAGCCCTCGTTTCTGCCCAGGAGCCCCTTGGCCCTGGGGGGCAGTCCTGTGGCTGCTCCACGCTTCTGGACTGACTGTGCCTGCCATGCGATCTTGGTGCAAGAGAAGCTCCCACCGGTGGTGTAGTTTTGGTAAGATGAAAAGTCGGTATTTTTTGAGCCTACTCAGAGGTGGAATAGTCCCTTCTGGCTGCCATATTGCATTGCACTCTCTGAATAGTTCTCACCATCATCTCTAATGATAAGATTTTCAGAAGCAGCTCAGTCTCTTTGGAAGATGGACCTTAAGCTCCTAGATCATTTAGGAAGTTTTAAAAATCTTACTCTAGCTCCTTACTTTTTGCTATACTAAATAGAGCCTCCTTCCTTCCTTCTTCCTTCCCAGAGGAAAATCTCTGTAATAATGAGGTCTTCCACACAACTGAATAGCATTTTTAGCAGTAAAGGGTCTTATATATGTCCATATGTCTTTTTGAGATGTTTCTGATTTTAGTTGCATTTTCAACTTCACTTGTTTGAGTTGTTTCTGTAAATGTTTTCATGTTCTCTGTGCTTGCGTTGTGGTGATTACTGTGTGTTTCAGCACAACTTGCTACATTATGTTGCTTTCTATTATCATTTGTTATTTTCAGCTTGTGGCTGAGTTGCTACTAACTTTTCAGAGATATGTCTTGAGACTCTATCAATGCATTATTAGATTCCAAATATATGCACTTTATTTCTTTAATCCAGTGACATCTAGCTTATACACTTTGATGATAACTGGAAATTCTGATTTCCATAGAGTGCAGGATCTGGCATAATTGCAGAATTACAAAGAGAAGATTTGCTCTTCTTTGATAACTCATTCCATCCCTGTGATAGCTCACTTAGAGGATGCACTTGGTGAGCTATGCTGCAGTGCTGTGTTTTTCAAACAGAGTTTGCTCTCTGGGAGTCTTTTGGAAACAAAGCTCCCTGGTGTTTAGATACTGGGTCTGAAGTGTTGGTTGTTTGAGACAAACTCACTGAAAGCTGGATACTGCCTTGCTTTCTGTGGAGGAAATCCTTCCCGTATCTTCAGGGCTGCAGAAGTCTGCAGCTCCAGCAGAGCCAGTGAGGTAGGAGGAGTGGGTAGAGAAGAGAGTGGTTTTACAGCCTGATCTATATTGCCTGTGCTCCACAAAGGCCAGGTTTTACACCATGTCTTCTGAATCGGGATGACTGGTGTAGAGAACAGAGAATGCACTCATTGCTTTGCAGATTGAAGAGCTGTTGCACCCTGGAAATAGAGATACAGGAGCAGTGAGGGCTGTGCATCCTTATAGTCACTCCAGCAGCTGTGGCTACAAAATCTCTTATGGTCTCAGCTGGCAGGACATCTTTCCTAAATGTTTTCAGCTCTTGGAGACCCTTCTTCTAGACCAAATCCAGCTACTTCAGCTTGGTATTCAAAATGAGGTTTAGCCATTTACCTTGTTTTGTGACTAGGGACAGCAGTCTTATGGTGACATCTGAATTTGAGTTGAAAAGCGTGAGATCCCTGCAGTGGATTATATATTTCTGGCTTCCTTACAGTTTTCTGAAAAATATTCCTTTGGTTCAGATAAAGGCATTTATTTAATGAGCATATTGCTGGGCTAGAGGGTGGCTGGCCCCTTTAATTAAAATAGCACCAAAGCCTTTGTAGGAAGGCAGGAGCTCTTCTTGTGCTGGACCTAACTCGGACAGATGTACCGGAAGTGAAGGGGGATGAGGGAGTGTGGTTAGCAACATCTGGGGTGAATAAAAACAATGCTGGCAGGGAACAACTAGTTGGGATCTTCCCAAGGACGATGTGGAAGATTCCTGTTGAAGACTGAGAGTGGGGGGAGCTACAAAGGGACTTGATTGCTGACCCCCCTGAAAAGGAACTCCAAGACTAGCAGAGGCTGAAGGCAGAAGAGCAAAGGGAGGTTGGCTTGGTGTGTTCCTTGGAGCAGCAATAAAGGGCCAGAGAAGCGAGGAGGGGTGTTTCCTCCCTTGGCGATAAGGTGGACCTGGGGGCTCGAGATGGTGGTGCTGCAAATGCACCTCCCCTCAAGTCCAAAAAACCCCCAACCCACCAAAAACAAGAAGACAATGGGTCCTTCCCAAATGGAGAGACTGAGAAGCCCTGCTGTGGAGGGCAGGAGACATTTGGGAAGGAAGTACTGGGATGACTGGAGAGAGATCTGCCGACCACTGAGGGCAGATAGAGGACACTGTAACTGAGGTCCCTGTTGTGGTGATGTTGTGTTTGGGCTCAAAGGACTATGTATGTTGTGGGATAAGTGGCTGAGATGCTGAGGCTTGCTGTCAGGGCCCTGAGGGCACCCCCTGGTCCCAATGGTCCTGACCAGCCTCACCTGGGGCCTCCCGCACCCCTGCCCAGGACCCAGGGGCTTGGCCTGGGGCTGCCGCTCCTTCTGTCAGCTGTGCCAGAGGAGCACCCAGTCTCCAGCTCCATGCCTGTTCCCAGCCATGGACCTGGCTGATCCAGGCCCCGACCCGCGGACTGATTTCCTGGCCTGACCTCAGCCCTGCCTCATCACTGCAGCCTTGCCTGGCCATCCTGGGACCTGATCCTGGCCTGCCCTGCAGATTGACCTCTCCGCTTGACCTCAGGCCTGCCTCTTCACCGTGGTATGGCCTTATGAGCTGGGCTCCTGGGTGGACCTGGCCACCACCTCTGGGTCTGCCTTGCTTGTGCCCTGCAGGACTAGGCCCTGCTTGGCTGGGTTACCCCTCTGCTCCCAACTCGCCTTCTCGGCCCTTGCTGCTCCCTGGCACTCGCAATATTTAGCAAAGACTATTCTGTGCAGTAGTCAAGTGTTCTAGGCAGTGATTTTACAAGTCTTAATGCAGGCTGGAGTTGAACCCCTGAGGAAGGAATTTGTGGATAGCATCTCTGCATTATTGCGCCTGTGGTGAGGGGTGATTGCTTAGCAGAGCTGGGTTGATTGTGGCTGATGGGAGGAAGGGGAAGAGTTTAGGAGCGCTATAAGGGAAAATCAAAGCAGAGGTGCTTGGGGATGGTTGGTGTTATGAAATGCAGGGAAATTAGTTAATTTGTGTGACAAGATGCTTTGCCTATTGTGCATATCATATATATATATATTTTGCTTTCTGAATGTGCAAACAGTGTCGGAGCCGTTACTCTGTGTGGAAAATGTTTCGTGTTCTGGGATCTTTCCTTTCTGTGAAGCATCGCCAGGTGGAAAAATGTTAGTTTAACCATTTAACAACAGTCTAATTAAATCTGAAGTCCAAGCTACTAAAAAGCTGCATGTTATCTATACATAATTTCTATTTACATGGAAATGGAAATGTTCCTGGACTTCTACCCAGAAAAAAGATCTGTAAAATACACCTTTACCTAGTAATGTATCTCTCTCAGTAATAAGTCAAGATTTTATTGTCTGTCCCTTTCTTCATTCTGTCAGGAAACATCTCTCTGCAAGTGAGGCGCTCCAAAAGAGGGTGGATACAGTTCATAGTAGTAAAGTTTATGCTCCTCGGACATGTGTTTGAATTCTCAGTGTTGTAAATCAGTGGAATATTGCTTTATATTCCAACACGGTAACTCCACTGTTGCGTATGTCACCACATCAGTGACTACAGTGCATAATTCAAATGGCATTAGGTGTCATTACCAAACTCTGCCAGATGCCATTTACTGAGGAACTTCCACAACAAGAAGGCATGTGAACTGTTAGGAGATCAAATAGTTGGATGTCACTTGCCTCCAGAGAACTGGAGGGCTTTTGCCTTTACTTCAGAGTGATTTATGTACTCTTTGCTCAACTGGTGCAAGATCAATGTGTAGAAAAGAATCTAACATGATGAATAGGGAAGAAATGAAGAAATATTCTTTTAATTTTTTTCTATGCTTTGTATTAGGATAACTCTGGAAATACTCTGTTTATGGTTTTGTTGTTCCCAGCTTTTTAGGAAAAATTTGAACAAAAGAATTGAGGCAGTGCTCAAGACCATTGAGAGAGAGATGAATTTACTCAGCAAGGAGAAGGACCAGCTGCAGATCTTACTGCTGGGACTAAGCAAGCTGTTGCCCTTCTTTTCTTCCTCCCCTAGTGTTATGGATTGGGGCTACATCCACCTCTGCAAGAACTTTTATTTATTTATTTATTTATTTATTTACTGTATGCATAGCTTGCATGCTTCTTAGAGTATCTTTTGAGTCGCTCCCAACAAGTAGGGCAGAACCAGTGGGCAGGTGATTGCCTGGTTCTGTGGAGCTGCCTGGGGGGGTGGCTCATCAGAGTGTGGGAATAGGCAAGGCTAGAAATATTGGAGCTGCAGATGAGCCTGTGGATTTGGTGACTAACCCACGCAAGAGCAAGAGAAGTTTCTGTTGTGAGGACTGGGTCTTGGTGCCTGTGCCACACTGCCCTACTGAGGAGGGCAGCATTGCAGTTGGTATGATTTGGGGTGTGCTGCTGTGTGTTCCCCTGAGCAGGGGGGAGATGCTGCATTAGTTATTTCTGGAAGCTACACAGCCTACAGAAATTATATTTAGTTCTTAGATAACTGGTTTAAACTGGGATTATACCCAAATTAGAGACAACAGGGTAAAGCTGAGTGACAAGAGTGTCTGAGTCTTCCCTGACTGTATTGGGTTGAGGGACGGAAATTGGCATCAGCAGCATAAAATGCATTACAGAGTCCAGGGGATCTGTGTGAGGATCCTTGAAGCTGTGGTGGCTTTGCATTGTAAATGTGATTTTTATATTACTGTAGTGCCTTAGTACCCTATTTACAGACTAGGATGTCACTGTGCAAGATGGTATATAAACATAATACTTTTTTTTCCTCCTCACATGAATTTTACAGGGGAAAAGAGACAACAGATAGACACAGTTGCATTAGGAACCATGCGAAAACTATTTGTAGTAGCCTGGGCATACCAGGGCCATTGCTAAGTTTTGGAGAGTCTTAACATGTAGGAATTAATGAGTTAATGGTACAGGTATTTGTGGGGAATTTCTCCTAAGTATGAGGATTAATGAGGGAGAAGGAGTGAAGTTTCCAGAGCACATAAGTGGGTAAAAGAGACTTGATGTGGTGGAATGAATGTAGGCAGGAACTGAGGAGGACAGATCGGATGGGGCAAATTAAAAGAAGGGATATGTTTAACATTTGACATAGTAACAGACTGAGATTGAATAGAAGGCTACGTAGAAAAAGGTGGTGTCATCAAAGCCAAATAGTCTCTGCAGCAGCATTCTGGATGAATATCAGTAGAGGAGTATAGCATTTGGAAAGGCCAGGAAAAAGAATGCCACAGCCATTGAGATGCTAAAAGTCTGCATCAGATTTTTAGCTGGGTTTTGTATTGAAAGAGCTGTATGTGGAGAGTCTTGCACAGAAAGGTGACTTAGCACCTGGCAACTGCAGAGGGGAAGAGGAATACTACATCATGGTCATCTTTGTTGTCTTCTCTCCTCCCTTTCCACCAGAGGTATCAAATTTTCCCTGCGTCTTGGATAGTGTGTTGAGAAGCGGAGTGGAGCATGGTGTAAAGGTCACTAGTCTAAGCTGGGAAGGCGACGTGGTGCAGTGCTGCTATGCTGGATCTGCTCAGGTCCCGAAGTAGTTCAGCTGTAGTTCTGCAGTGCTGTACCCAGGCTAATAAATCTAAGAAAATCTAGTAATCTCTTGAGCAGAGGGTGCCAGGTACTAGGGTTCAGTAGTAATAAATGAAAAGTAAATGAATTTAAGTAGCAGTCTAGTTTTATCTCTACACTAAGTTTGTTTCAGTAGCATTTGCTAAACGTGACTGGAATATTGGATTGTGCTTATCATGTGATGGGACGTGCATCACATGGAGTTTGACAGGGAGTTTGACATCCCTTACAAGTGAGATTACCCAGAGGTGAAGCATAAAAAGAAATTCAGCTATTGTCCCTGTACTGATAACTCACAGCCCCATCTGTCTTCTCTCCCAACTGGAAACTCTGGCTGGCTCACTGATAACCCCTTGCCTGGGGGAATTTTACTCTCCTTCCTGAGATGTGTCTTACAGTCTTCTTTCTTGATCCCTGTAGGCACTGTTGTTACCCTTTCTGTCTATTGACAAAGAGACATTGCCATCAAAAAGTCTTGGTGAACGATACTGGTAGGCTCACTGTCTAATTCTTTTTGTTTGGAAGTTACTCAGTTTATTCCAACTACCTTTTACAATGTTTTCTTTGTGCACTAAATGTCTGAATGGAGAGCTGACATTTTGCTGTGAATTATTAACACTTACCTAACAGGTGCTTACACATGTTTGCCTTGAAACTTAACTCTGTAATACTATCTGAAAACACTGAGCTTAAGCCTGTACTTTAACAAAGAGTACAGATGAGGTACGAGAAAGATGGCACTGCCATATTTATTTATACGTATGTATTATATACAATTACTTATATATAGCAGTTGTGTCAAGCCTCCTGCAATGTTGTTAAATCTGCACATCTGAGTTTCTTATCTTTTCATTGTGGCCACTTAACTACTTCTGAACTCTTACTCTGTCAGCAAGACTTAGATGTCTGCATTAATTGTAAACCTCTTCTCTAAACAGCTTCTGTATAGTTTCTCTGTGTGAAGAGCAAACTAACCTCCAGCCATATGCAATACTCTGGAGAACTTTATTACCTGCAGTACCATTTCTGCCTATACCCAGTACTGGACAGCAGCAGCCTGTGTGGTAGAAACCAGGGCAGAGCTTTGGTCTTCTTCAGCTCCTCAGCCAGCTGATGAGGAGAGGTACACCCCAGAAGTGTGCAACTATCTTTTGGATGGATGCCTTCATGTTCTTGGTTCAATATCTTTTTGGGGACAGACTATCAAGCTTCCACCTTGTACGATCATTAATAACCTCTGACAAGGAAGTTGCTGGATATTATAGCCATGGTTGCAATATACAATTCTTGGTCCTGATCCTGATCCTGCTACTCTCCAGAATTGTCTTCATTACCAATCCAGAGTTTCCTTCTATGAGAATTTGAAGAGGCAGACAATTTCAGTAAAAATTGGCTTTGCAGTAGCCACTTCTTAGTACTGGAAAAAAGAGAGGAGGAAAAATCCAACAAAACCACCAGAAGTTGAAGACCCAGTCTCCATTTAAGAGGGCCAGAGGTCTTGTTTGGAAATGCAAGCTCAGGATGGTCCTGAGAAGATGACTTAATTTGTATCTCTTGCCTTGGAAAATGCTTATTTCTGTGCTTTGATTAGATCCTTGTATGGAAATTTCAGACTGGAGCAGCCAGCTTCTAATTCAGGGTTCAATATTTCAGCCTTGTTACAGCACAGATGGCTTCCACAGAAGTCCTTGCACTGGTAGTTAGCCATTACCAAGAGGGGTCTAATGATTTACCTTTACCTGAACAAACGTCTCATAAAGGACAGCCGAAAGGATCAAGTGGCAGATGCAATGAAGCCTTCCCTGACAACAGAAAATTTGTTGTGTTGGAGGTAAATGCACAGAAATCTCACCCACCCTTTTCTGTACAACGCTTGCAGTTCATAGGGGCAGTTCTGGACTCTCAGGCTTAGCACTCATAGGATTACTTTGAGGTGTTGGTGGCACTGTTGAGATAGCCCAGCACTTGTACCCCAGTTGAGATAGCCCAGTACTTGTACAACATGCCTAGCTGTCCTTGAGCCCCCCTGCCTTATGTGACCGCATGCGACCCCCGCACTCCCTGCAGGGCCTGCATGCGCCGCCTGTGCCGTCTGCTAGATGGCAGCTGTTCAGAGCAGGCTGGAAAGCCTCTTCATTGGAGGCAGGTGTGAGCAAGGTACCCAGAACACTGCTGCTCCACCTCTTTTCCCTGCCCAGGTGAGTTGTCACAGTGTGCTTTGCATGGTGTTAAAATCAAATCACCGCCTGGAAGGAGATGGCTGGGCTTTGTTTATAAAATGTTATTTCACTGAAGAGCAACAATGATGGGTTTCTGGACATCCATAATTTTTGAAGTTAGAGAAACAGGAATATGTCTTAAGGTCTACAAGGGATGTAAAAGTGCTTTTCACTCCCTTCTCTCAAATGCCTGAGATCCCATAAATAGGACAAGAAGAATGATATTCTTTAGTCACTATTTATCTTGTAAGGTTTTAAATCTTTCCCTCATCTTAAATGACAGTTATCAAGTTGAACGTTAAGATGAAATACATGTTTTTGTTAATTCTAATTAGCGAGTCTCTTTAAACTACTTAAGAAATAAGAATTCAATTTTAAAGGAATATAATCAACTATCTTTAAATGTATGTGTATCAACTTTCTGTTGAATTATGATCCTGGGAAGAAGGCTCAAAGTCTGTTCATAAGTGTAATAGGACAGAGCCACTAATATGCAGAATTAATGATATTTATAGTGCCTTTATCTTACTAGAGTATGCTAGACTATCAAGTGCTTTGATTGTTTTTCAAAAAGTAAGGCACTAGTCTGTAGGAGAAGTATTTCTAGCTAGAAAATCAAAAAATTCTGTTCTGCTATTTATTTTTTTAAATTGGAGAGACTGGTATATCTGGTTAACATGAAGCTTATCAAGTGGCATGCTGATTTTAATTGGTATAGGTTCTTTGTCAGTGGTGGTCTTATTTAAAACATGTCTTAACATATGATGGAATCAATTAAATATTACTTTGCAAACGGTGTGGTATTTCAACAGATGTGTAAACACCATGCTCTTCCTAACAGGAAAAGGTCACAGATAAGTCAGCCTTATAAGTAGGGTTGGTACTGCTGAGGAGGTACCTACTTAGGGTACTGCTCATGAAGGAAATAGTCTTTTATATTGAAATAATAGAGAGTATTCTAGTTCCTATTTTGGGACTGAAATAATAGAATTTTTGATTGGTAGGAATCACAACAAGTGGTTCATTTTTAATACATACGTTTATTTTAATAAAATGAAAACTAACATTCATATCAAAAAAGTTTATAGTATAGTGCTGTCAGTCAGGACTCAGTTGCAGTCTCCACTTGACTATATTTATTTCTATGTGTGATTGGGGTTTGTTTTTTCAGTCAATTTGCCTTCCCGTGGTTGGGAGGGCTGTATTTATTAGATCTTACTATGCCTAATCTAACAAGAACACCTGCTGGGAAGCTGTAATAGTGTCAACTGTGGCAGTGAGATAAGGACCTGATTTGTGTTTACTTGACACTATTTTATTTTTACTGTATTTCTTTAAAAATATTTTGGAAAATTTTGTTTGTTTTTTTTTAAGCTATCCCATCAATTACTGCTGCGTTTTTCTTCCATATATAATGCCATATCTAACTCTAGTATATCCCCGTATGGTTCTCTTGATAATCGTTTGTGTAAGACATGATCTGCCAGCTTCCAGACTTCCGACATGTACAGTCTTTGTAAATTAATTATGAGACTTCTTTCACTTCATTCTTCTTTGTTGTTTAGATGATTCCCATACTTAGTGGGTTAGACAGATCAACACAGAAATATTCATTCATATTATGAGAGGAATAAACAACATTCATTTAGAAAGTGTCTTGTTCCTATAACTTAATGTACTGAATGAGTGAGAAATGCAAGAGGTGTATGACTGTTGTCACATCTATTACATTTTTTTTTTTTTGCAACCAATAAAGAGGCAAATGCAGCTATAATGTAGGATTCCTGACAAAATAGTTTTAAACATTGTTATATGGGGAATAGAATTTCTTTGCTTAGATGCCCTACCACACCTTAGAAGCTGACAAGTGGTGCCATTCATGTTAGAAGTAGCATTCAACAGGATATTAAATTATTTTGTCTTTATATATAAAAGCAATATTATATTCTGTCATCCTCTGCTTCTGCTGTTCTAGATAAAAATAGGTAAAATTGATTCAAAAGAAAAAAGGCCATTTTATACATATACTGAATGACAGAATGAGTCAGTAGAGAAGTGTGTTCTTGGACTAAGTAAACTGAGAATCTGTAGATTGACACGGATTCACAAGAAGATTTTATCTCTAAGTGCTGGACATTTATATTGTTGCTATTTAATCTGATTTGTGTGGACTATGTGTTTTGAAGTGTTCCTTGCGTTGAGGGACATCACTCATCCTGATTTTTTAGTGTAAGCATGATTTCATCTACATTTGATGCTGACATCAGAAAAAAATATGTAGCCGAAAAGATAAAATTTTAAAAAAGAACTACTCCCATATAATATTGTGAATATACTTCTTGCATACACGTATGTTCCCATGTAGTTCCGTGCATGAACAATTTGTGTGTGTTCCAAATGAAGGACAAAATGTTTCCCACATTCGGCTTTGGCAGGCAGAATGGTATGTGTGAAAACTGGACAAGAATAAAGATTCATTATTGGCCTCACATCTGAGGATGTTCTAGAGTATAGTGTTTTCTTCCAAAGTCCTCCTTAACTTGTGTTTGGTAAATTAGCTTCAGATCTTCCTACCCTGTGCTGTTCTACCATAGGAAAAGGGGCTTTGGCCACAGTTCACTCCTCTCTGAGGACAAATCACTCCTCTCTGAACAGATCAGCAAATTGAGACATGTACGTGGCGTGTCTAGACCTAAGAGACGATCCATGGACATGGGTATGCTGGGGACCTGATCCCCACCCGTTAAGATAAAGAAACAACTTAAACACATTGAATCTTCCTTCCCTTGTGCATAACTATCTTCCCTTCATGTAGAAGTGGAGGTACAAGGGAGCTGGAGGAACGAGTCTGGTGCAAACCTAAGGTGTGCTGCCATATGGGGTCAAGAAACATCTGGACCCAAGAGCTCCTAAATCGGTCAGTGAAGAAGCAAATTTAGCTGAAGATTTAGACAGGTTATGTCTATTGAACCCTTAGTGTTCTTCTATTTATTAGGAAGAAAGTGCTATTTAACTGGTTTTATTATGTAGCTCTCACAGGTGCTTTTCATCTTTTCATGCAATCTATTGTTTGGTCCTGTAACACAAGATGCCATGTTAGTATGTGCAGAGATACAGAAAAAATGCATAGAGCATCTTGCTAGAGAAATTCTGGGTGACCGTGTAATTGATGACCACCTCCTGCTTGAGTTTAGATTCAAAGTTACAACTTTATCATCAGAAGTTTCTGAGTTTTGAGTACTTATCTCTGCACGTTTTGTGTTCTTTCAAAGTATCCTGTCATTTGGGATTGCAGTTCTAAACTGCAGAATGCTCAGACTGAAGGACAATGCTTTTATGTTGTTCTGTTTTAGCCAGCGCATCCAAGTGTAAAGATTCTGGGACTGCTCAAGAAATAACAGTTATTTTGTTATATTTCTATACATGCCTGAAAAAGTGGAGTTTTTACAGTTGCTTTTGTTTCGTTTTGTTTGGCTTTGTTAATGGTGAGTTGCAAATGAAATAATTAAATTTCCATCCACTTCAGCAGAATCTATATGAACATTGCCCTCACAATGCCAAGACATTCAAACTGTTAGTTTTAATCTCAAATAGTTTTCAGTCTCCATTCAGTTTCTTGCATATCTTGTTTCCAGTCTGGTTCAGATTACTGGCTCCTGCTCCATTAAGATGGTTCAAAATGCTTCATGCTTCCTTGGCTAATTTTTAGGCATACTGTCCTAGTCCCTGTCCTCAGTTTTCCTGAGGCCCCTAGTTGGCCTTCAGAGCTCAGTCTAACTGCACCTCAGCTACCTTTGTGAAAACACTTTCTTCCTGATGCTCCAAAAAGGGTTCCACTTCTTTATAACATAACTCCGTGTTGGAAATCGCCTCAAGAGTAAGGAAGAGCCTCTCGGAGAAATGTGGCCAACTTTAAGTGATTTGGGGGCACCCAGCAAAAAGCTTTCAGAAGGCTTTCTTGTCTGCAGTGAGGAGGTGAACATCCAAACCACCTCATCATGTTGCTGAAAGATGCCTAGGTGCAGAAGTGTGCTGTGGGTATTCAGACAAGCAAAACTTCCTTTAAACAAGGAAAAGAGAAGAAAAGAGGCTGCTAGGATTGTCACCAATGCTGTATAATTTGCCCGGAAAATATAGACGTAGATAATTTCATTAAGAGTAAGTTGGAAGGAACTTATGTTGCTCTTCAGTTGTTTTGTCCACAGATGCTTTTGGTATTCTGGAAGTCTAATGTTTATTTTTCAGGGGATGTTTCCCAAGTACTAAGTGTGTCATGTGCTATCTATAGCCAACTTATAACCACCTGTGCTTCTTGTCTGTTCAGCATAAAATTATGTTCGATCATATTTTTATTAGCAGTCTTTTAAATCATTTGTGGGTTTGCAGCTCAGACTAGTTAGCTGAAGTGATTTTAATCACTGATTGTAAACATGAACTTAATTAGTAAGCAAGGAACTTGGTTTAAAACTTTTTTTTGGATTGTATTTTATGGTTATTTTCCTTGCAAGACTGATATTTGTTGATTGATAGGTACTTCATGTGTTGAGTGTCAATGGCAGTATAATCTTTTCCTTAATTTGGTACTTCTTTTGCTATTCAGACTGACAAACTGTATACAGTTTATTTATGTTAGAAGATGATGAATGATACGTTTATTTAGCCTGTGGTCATATTTTACTTGTGATGATGTCTTCTTGGAATTCAGTTCAAAAAACAGAAAACCAATGTTATAAGATTGTTTAAGTAACACTGCATTACATGTATGAGAAGCACTGAAATGTCTGTGAAACCATGTTTTGTTGCTAAAACTAAGGGCATTATCAGACAATCAGTTAAACAACACTATGCATGCATTAAAATTATCATTTTAATTTGGATCAGGTGAGTACTTTTAGTAGCAGCTCTCATCATTCCTGCTTACTGAGCTTTGATTCACATCCTGGAGTAATCTTGGAGCATGTGAATTGGGTTTCTTTTAGATGAAATCGAACTGGAAAATGCACTAGCATGCGTTCAGACTACATTAGGTATGCTGGATGTTCAAAAAAGCAAGCATGCTTTGCATCTATAGCTAAGGCAGTTATTAACTTGTGAGAAATCCTGAATATTATCTGTACATAGCACTACCTAGGTATCTGACTAGACTGTTCATGGTTTCAATTTCTTTCAGATTTTAGAGCTATGAGATACCAGCCTCTTCTGCCTAGTTTTTGTAGACTGGGGAAAAAATAAACCTTTGAAGTTTATTTTTTCCCAGTCAGTTCCTTAGGTTTTAAAGGAACTAGTTCTTTTCTCAAACTGAAGAAAATGCTCTTTATTATGAGCAAAATAGTTTGTGATTGAGCAAATCACTTCAGCTAGTTTATCTCTCTGATACATCCTCCAGGTCCATAAGCAGTTTGTTCTACAATTTTAGCCTTAATCAGCAGACATGTACTGTTTGAATTAATTTCAGTTCTTTTAATACATCGTGAAAACTTAGATTACAGTAAATAAGATTTTCACAGATAAATAGGTTTATTTAGAAATAAGTAAAATCCATTAAAAAGTTATCTGTCATTCACTTATCCTAAATTGTTCAGAATCCTTGGATGCAAGCCATATCTGGTCCTCATGATTTCTGCTCTTTCTTGGCCTCAGCTATCAACAGTATATTTCTGAAAAGAGAAAGTACAGTTATTTTGCTACCACCCTTCTACTGGGAAGATGGAATGCAAAAGATGCAAAAAAATGTAGCTTTTGTGTATTTTCCTTATCCTCCTCTCCTCCTTTCTTCTATTTTACTTTCTTTTATTCTAGAATGTGTCATGACTGCTCCTGTCTCTTCCAGCACGTGGCCATGATGGCTCTAGGCTTATGCTGTGATCTTTGATTAAGTGAACCACTTCTGTGTTCATCTCTGAGTCAGGCGTGAGGTTAGCGAGGAAGCAGCAGGAACGGGACGGGTTTTGAGGCAGGAAACATTGGTAAGGCATCTGAGACCAGCACTCGCCACTTGTTCCCGGCTGCGTGAAAAATTGTTCCATGCTTCATCCCCGGCCTCTGCTGTTCGAGCGTGGGTGCTCCTGTAGTACCTTTGTGGTCAGAGTTGTCTCTGTCCCCTCAGTCCTTCAGAGACAGCTGGAGAGCGCACAGTTTCCTCCTGTGTCTCAAAAATAACATGGAGGAATAACATATTTGGGTTGTTAATTCAGACCTCCATCCATGCTGGGAGGTAAGAGCTTGGGAAGCTTTAGCTGCTTCCTAAGCTGTGTTTCTGTGGCTGTGGCTCACTGGTCTGCCCTCACTGTTTTTTAGAAATTGGTGCTGTGGGCTACCTGGAGCTGTAGGGAGAAGTGGGGGACTCAGTGTTTTGGGTTTGTGGCTTAATACTGTGCTTAGCAGAGTGCAAGCCCCATGATAGAGTTAGCCAAACAGGCAGTATACAGGTAGGAGTGTGTGTGTGTGTATATATCTATATGTATGTATATATAGTTGTCAGTATGTTCAAAAACTGAAAAATAAGGAAAAAGTACCCTTGCCACTTTTGCACAGTCTAGGGCGAAGGTAAACACTGGCATCAGAAAATAGTAAAAAAGCTTCTCTTTGTTTTAAGAAAGATCTTTGCACAGTTTGTGCTTTTGGCTACTAAGGAAAGAGTACTCATTTTAATATTGCATTCTTCTAAATTATAATTATTCTTGACTTACACAGTCCTCCTGAGTAGGGTATATTTTAGGCTCTGGGTTTATTTTGTAATGTAGTTTGGTCCCCAGTTTGGCTGCAGCAGCACAATTTCACAGTATGTGGATGGAGTTTTATATCTACTTTCAACAAAGCTTTTCTTTGGCATAAGGTGTGCTGTCATTTGATAGCACAGTTTTTATTCTTCTCTTACCCTTCTCCTCTATCCCTACTGTGGTTTTGATATCTGTCAAAGTTTCTGTTGCTGTTTGTAACTATATACCTTTTTCACAGCTCTTCAATGAGGTTTAGTTTTTCTTCTGGATTGTCTGTCCACATTATTCTTTCAGGTCATTAATCTCTACATTCCCTTCCCAGGGAGGTCGTAGAGGATCAGACCTCGGAGGTCTCATGGAATTCTCTTTAACAGAGTCCAAGGTCATGAGGCTGAATGCATTGTTTGAATATTCATCCAGCAAGACCTTTGGATACACAACAACTGAACTCAGCTGAACACTGCTGCTTACAGCAGTCTTGGTTGGTCTTTGTTTATTTAACCCAGGCTGTATTTTAAATAAGTTTTGGTTACAGGCATGTTTTGAGTCCTATACAGATTGCAGCAGCACTGACCTTCTTATATTATCTCTGAGCATCCATATTGCTGCTGAGCAAAATGGGAGGTTTGATTCTTTTCACATAGTTATATAATTAATGAATTATTCTAATGGCTTTTAGTTCTCATTATTTGGAGAAATTCTGAGTAAAGATAAACAAGGTCAACATTTCAAAAACAAACAAACAAAAAGAAAACCCAACTGAGACTACATTTTTTACCCTAAAGAGTAGGATACATGCATTACCACTTCTGGTAGAATTTAACTTTAGATTAAAATGTCTCTGCTTCTTTTGATTTGAAAAGGGTTCTCTTGCAAATATACAGGGGTGTAAACTGATTTTCAGATTCTGCAAGTAGGCAACTCCAATTCTTGCCAGTGCATGAACTTTACCAAGCTGCAAACAACTGATTCTGATAATGCTGTGGACCGTTTCCCTGTCACTATTTAGATCTTGGTGACAGAAAGGAAAATGGTAAAAATCACCTGTGTTTTCACTTAATTTCTTCTGAGAAGACACAAACAGTTATAAAAGGTAGTTCAGGAATATTTGTGGGGGAGGAGAAATAGAAACAATAAAAGACTGGAGTAGAGAGGTGGAGACACTGGTGTGAAAGGTAAGGCCATCTACCAGGAGGTGGGGAGGTGGATTGTAGATGTTTCCAGGAAAATTTATTTCAAGATGTTTTGAGAGCTGTCTTTCTACCTCTCCTATGTATCAAAAGGTTGGTTGTTTAGAAAATATACATGCACAGAAGAAATCTGCAAGATCTTTAGATTTTTGGTGTTTGGCACTGCAGTGTCTCAGGGGCTTTCTAAAAGTGCTCAGAGCAGGCTTGGTGCTTGTCTGTAGGCCTTTGGGGTGCAGGGGTTTGGGTGTGAACTTGGGTTGCTTTAGCGTGTCAGACAAATAAAGAGGTTTTTGTGGCTGACTTGTGATCTGTTCGCGTCCTATCTTCCGCTAGCCTGGCCAAAGAAGCCACTGTCCCAGCTGCTCCTCAGCTGGGCCTGCTGGAGCAGCGCTGCTCTGAGCTGCCAGCAGAGCCACTTATGGGAACATTTTGTAACTCATCTAAGTCTGTCAGCCAGGTTAGCTTTATATACTGGCTCTCTCTTAATCCAGTTCATTCCTCTCAAAAGGGATGTGGGACTATTCATGGCAACACCCAAGCCAGCGGTTCAGAGGAGGTGCTAATCTCCAGTGAAGGGGAGATGACAAACAGCCTGGGGCAGACCAGGGCAGTAACCTTTGCAATCAGCACAGCTGGCATTGCAGAATGACACATGGCCAAATATGTAAGCATCTGAAAGGCATTTAATACCCACTGTGCTTTTATTTCTAAATTTTTATGTGCACCAAATATATTACCCTTAAGCTATGCAGTGAAAAGCTCTTGTGTTAATAGAGATGAAGCTCATGCACTTGCAGTTCTGCTTCGCAGTATCCGTAAATTCTGCATGGAATATAAAATCACTTCGCAGTGTTTGGTTCCACTCTGTAGTAATAGTTGGAATATAACTCTAGGCTCCATTGCAGACATTTGAAAAATTTGAAGGTTTATCACAAAAAAAAGCAGTATTTGAACTTACTTCACTAATAGTTAGTACACGTTACTCAAAAAGTTCTGCACTAGATCAAACCATGTGCCATCCAGTCAGTCACTCTGACTCTGGATGTGGGTGATACCAAATGCTGAAGAAGAGGATGAAAAACTCATGATGCAATGTGTGCATCTGTGAGCATGAATACGATTACAGGAGGAATTAATACTCAGTAACTTCAAAGAGAATTCTCTAGCAAGCAGAAAATCACCATTTAGCCCATGTCTAAAGTCTTTTGTCCCAAGACAAATGTACATGTTGCATTACAGGTCATAGTTTGTCTTCTTCAGAGTACACAGTATAAATGATGCAACCACAATTTTAGATACTCAGCTAGCCGTGACACGGAGTCCTGAGAAACACTCATTATTCTTTGGCTTGACTCTTCTTTTTAGCTTTTATTTATTCAAACAGATTACATTCCCATTTGGTTGGGATTAACTGTGGTTTGAAAGTATTGCTGTGGTTTGTCCCGTGAAAATGAGCATAGTATTTATCTGGGAGATGGCTGTTTCATGACCCGAAACATACTGGATAGAATATACAAGAGTGTCAGCATTTGTATCCAATGAGATTTCCTGTCATATAAAGACCTGAGGCACATTTGGGGACTTCTCATGAATTTACGGCTCCTTTTCCACAGGGAGGATACAGAATTTGGGGTTTTACTCAAAGCTTTTCTGTGAAACAGATGTGTTTTTTTTCTCCTTTGCTGTTGAGCTTCTGATTAGTTTTAATGAATGGATCCTGAACAGGCTAAAACAGTGGTGCCCAACATTTTGCTGTGAAGGGGCATGCAAGAGCATCCTGTTAAGTGACTTGCAGTGCATGTGTTTGTGTCCCTGATGTGTTTCCATCCTGTGCCACCACTTGTCATGTGGCCCAATGAAATGCACGCAGAGTTGTTTTATCAAAAGTCAGCAATGTGACTTTGCCTTCAAACAACTTGACTTTGTGTTTTTAGGAGTAAAAATACCCAAATATGTGTGATAGATGTGATTTATATTTAATGCTTATATGTGCCATTTAATATGGTGAATCAGAATTTCTTAAAGAGACAGGATCGTGAAGTTTAGGTTTCAAATTCATTTATTAAAATGTAACAGGATAATTAAACCACTGTGAATAGTTATGTTGTTATGAACATGAAGTATTTTTCCTAATTTCATTTAACAGTTTTATTTTGGATACAAGTTGTTCTGTTAGTGTTGGAAAACCATACACAATAACATAGCTCTGATATTTAAGAACCGAAAATTTAATTGACTAGCCTTGTCTTTGTGCAAGTAGGATTCAATGTAAACAAGAACACACAAACCATAAATGGTGAAAAGCTAACTTATGAATTTGAAGCTCTCGGGCTAAACTACTGAAAATTCCTGTTGGGAAATTACCTCAGTGTGAACGTATACAATTATTTTAGTATGAAACACTTTTTTTTCCCTCTATTGCAGGTAGATTAATTGTTAAAACACAGTGTGCTACCACTCTGCAATATGTATATATTTCTCAGCACAAAATAAATTGCTTCTTAGCTCAAATTACAGTGAAATAAAAATTTGCTTATATCCAGATGGATATAGTTAAAAAATAAGGTGCAAACCAAACTAACCTCAGTAACAAACCCTTCCTTGCTCTTCTGTGAATTACCGTTCCACCTCCTAAAGGGTGACTTGAGCACTTCTCAGTCCCTCCTTTCTCTGAAAAAGAGTATCTGTGCTTGCGGTACTTCCCTCCTGGACCAGACTGCACATGGCACAGATTGATTCCAGTAGGCTGGGGGTGTAGTATATTTTTCACATCAGCTAAAGTAGTTTTTGGGTCTACTCTAACAGAGAACATCATAGAACTTTTACCTTGAAAGAAGACAACTATCTGTAAAGAGATCCATGCCTGGAAAAAAGGTTTCTAACCCAGTAGCCTGGGGAAGAATAGGAGGTCTTACTGCTGGTTCTGTTTCTTGGATATTAAGAAGCAGCCACGAATACACGAAGACTGCAAGTTGTAAGGCTAGATGTCAAGTACAGTCCCATGAACTCAGATAATTTCAGTTCTTTTTTCTGCCTCTATTTCCTTAACCTACATTTTAAAGTTATAACTTAGACTGTATTTGGTGGTTCCCAAATATCTAAAGCTGTAAATGGAAAGTGTCTGTTGCTGTTTGTGTGCTTTATCATCTGCATCAGTAAAAGACATCCTTGTAGTAATAGGTGATTTTTTTAGATGTCCTGATTCTATCAGCATCTCTCACCTAGGAGTCACAGACCCTGAAAACCCCTCTGGCTGGTTTTAAATACAATGACTGGTACAGAATGCAGCAGCAGGAACATGAAAATGCTGGTCTGACATCTGTTCTTTGTATCAGCGTGTGCTTCTGCTTTTCTGTAAGTCGTCAGAATATCCTTTGCTATCTTCAGGATCTTTCTTGTGGCTGCGATTGCTCTCACTAGCTGTATTGCAGTCAGGTCAAGGAACTGCTGATCTGTAGATGAAAGCCACTTTGCCTGGTACTTTGGGCCTGACATAAAGCTGTCAGTCGTCAGTGAGAGACTCTTTTAACTTCAGTGAGGTTTATGTCAAGCCCTTTCTCAGAAACTGGACCTATACCAAAGAATTCATTCCCACAAGAAATAAGCATAATCTCAAAATTGTCAGTGTTTGAAACTAACTCTAGCTCCCATGATGTAGTTTATCTCATCTGTGGTAAACACTGAGAACCAAAGTCTGCTACTTTTCAAGCTGAACCTACAGAGGAGAATTGGTTCTTTTTTCTATTTTGAGGCTTTCTATTTTGACACTGCATTGGAAAGAGCTGGCTAAGTGCTTAACAAAGACCTTCTGATTTCTAAATACAGTTCACTGTCAAGATGTAGGGGCTGGAGGCTGGCTTCTCATTTTGATTTTTCCAAGACCTTTCCAATCCCTTTGAGCCAGTTATCCTTATGTTTTCTTGCCTAAGCCATGTCCTCGTTTTACTCCACAGCTGAAATGAGTACTCAGAGAGCAGGAAGCAGTTTTCTCAAATCTGTATTCGTAGTATTTGCTTGATAAGGATGGACTTCTGAACTTTCCTATTTATCTCTATATACATTTTTTAGAAACTGAAATTAGTCCAGTTCTGTTACTCTTTAACAACATTCAGATATGTGTGATCGAGGTGGTAAAACTGTTTTTTGTACAGAATATAGCACTGAAAGAAATGCGATTGTTTGATCATTCTGTTTGAGATTCTAAAAGAGGGGAACTGTAGGACTTTAAATATATATAGATGAATAAAGTAAGTCAGTAGCTTTTCAGATTTGTGAATTTCTGTATAAAGATGTTTAAGGACTCCTATAGGCATTAGGATTTCTCAGCTGGATCCAGGGATATCATGCAGAGCTTTAAAAAGCATTTTACGATTAAGTCTTCTGTGTGGTGATTTAGCCTTCAGGACTGCTTGATGTTTTCCAACACTTTATGTTTTAACCTAGACTAATGATTTTTAAAATAGATTCTGAAGGTATGTTAGTCTTTCAAGAGTCAACAGTGTTAGGGGTTGCTGAATCTAATAGTCAAATAGAAGTGAGGCTGCTGCAGCTCTGTGTCCCTAACTCCAGCCAGTGGTGAGGCTGAGCATGTATTCCCAATAGGCATGCATGCACACGTACACACAGTGTATATGTATGTGTCCATACAGACAGAAAAACACACAGTACTTGAGCATGAATGGCATGGATGACCTGATCCTGCTCTTCTGTTTCTGCTGCTCAGGATGAAAATCCGTTAGTGTAATATATACATATATACGCACATGGTATGGATCCCTCTAATAACTGGCCTTAGACACTGGATCTATCTAGTTGCTGCCACCTGGAGCCACAAGCACCCGAGGCTGCAGCCTCACTTGGGCTGCTGGCACCATGGACACACAGGCCCCCACTGCCCTGGTCTGGCTCTAGTGGCTAGTGCTGACTGCACCACACGCACACACATCCGTGTGCACACAGAATAGAGAGCCCCTTCTGCCCCCTTTTCCCTCTCTTTTCCTGCACATATTCTTGCCTATTCTGCCAAAAGGCAGGCTGTTGTGTCTATGGCGATCAGCCCTTAATTGCCTACTCTAATGAAGAGGCTCTAGGCTTGGGCTTGGTATCTTGAAATGAGTGTTTCACCTGTATTTCGCTCCAAACTGTAGGATAGACACCAAACCACTTGCACATGGGTGAACTGTATCTGGTATTTAGGTATACAGAGTATAACTAATTTCCATAAGGACTTTGTTAAATATTTGTTACAGTTGTGTTTATCTTTTTCTTGGAAAGCTGAGTGTAAATAAGGTCTCTGTTGACCCTCAAGTTCTGGGATTTCATCCCACTACCTTCATGCTCCTCAGAGAGGCTGAAGCTGCTTAGGAAGATAGCTTTTTAAAAACTGACCTGTTGTGTTACTTGTCTATGACCAAAACCTTGCATCTCTGTGGCAGATTGCTGGTAGGTTTTCATGAATTCTTTGAATTATTCAGTGGGAGACAGAGAGACCAGTTCACCCTGGAAAAATGCATTCATTACCCTGGAAAGAAGGAGTTCTTGGTGTATGTCAGATTACTGAATCAGCTTTATGCCTGAGAAGATTTAAAGATAAAAGCATGTTTACTAAAGCACAGGCTTACAATAATAATGGGATGAAGTTGTAAAGAAAGTTGAAAACACGAAAATATATTAATAAGACTACACTTGACACGAATTTATCTTTCCTACTCTAGCATTTCAGATAGCTTTTAAGGCTAATTAGCATATTACTTCATTACAGCTTACTCTAGACAGTTCTTAGCATTAAATTGTGAACTATAGCTCTCTGGCATCTGGGTGGTTCCCAGAGAGAGCTGCTTTGGGTGTTGCCCCCCTCAGCTAGCTCAGGGTGGACTCAGCTCCTTCCTCTCTCTTGGTGTCTCCCTGGCTCTTTTTCCCATAGTGGCTAATGGGAAAATCCTAAGGCTTTAAGTTGCTTTCTTCAGCTTTTGGTACTTGTAACATAGCATGCGCTTTACAAGTGTTTTTTCATGAAAAATATGAATAATACAAACTTTTTTCCCATATTGCTTGCTCTTGCTACATGTTTTGCAGAGAAGCTCAGATGTATAGACACAATGAAGAACAGACTGCCTAGGCACCATGATTTTTACTATTGAATAGACTTAGGGGAACTTCTCCTAGGACCTGTTAGAGTCTTGTTTCTGTTTTATTTTACTGCACTGTAACCAGTCTCTTATGGAGTGAAAATATTTGAGAGGGAAAACCTTAAAGAAAAGGAAGTAAGCTTATTAGAAATTATGAGTTTAGGACCTATTTTTAGTACTTGAAGTATTCAGCACTTGGTTCAAATTAAAGCACAAGCTTGTGAGCAGAATCTGTGACTTAAACTGAAGAAAAGGGTGAAAGGTAGACTGGCCTGCAAAAATCAAAAAACATGATTCTTTTTGCATTTAGGGGGAAATTAGAAAGGCCTTCTACCTAAAAAAATGGTGAAATTACTTGATCCAAGGTGGCCTTTTCAGTTTGTTTAACTGGTTGGTTGTATCATAGGATAAAGTAGTTCTGAGCCAGAATCTTGGGGATAGCATCACCGGAAGGGTGTATTAGTTTGTGCTGAGGAAGGTTGTTCTGAGTTGCGAGCCATTAAACTGTTTGAATTTCAAATATCAACATTTAGCCTTAAACAGAGAAAAAATGTTGAAATTGGCAAATTTTTCATTGTATAACATTGGGAAGGCTTGCAGATATTTGGAATGCCAACAATCTGATGCACTGATGTGAGCTGTAGTCCTCGTATTTGACCTACCTGAATACATTTTGCAGACTAAATATATGAGCCCACAATTATATTACTGAAGATTGTTTGCTTCATGATAGCTGCTTATATAAACGGTCTTACCCTATGAAAGGACAAAATTATTCAAGTAGTTTATTCCACCTGCTACCTCTTGGTATATAGGTGTAGGTTGGAAGTAACGTTAAGACCAAAAGAATTGCTATTAGAGAAATGAGAATCAGCCTCATGGTTTCAATGTTTTCTTGGTTTTCTTTATCACAACAATTTTTTTTTCTTTGAGAACTATCTTTTGTGAATCTGAACTGAACTGCTGAAAGCTCTGATGTCCTTAGTCAGATTGTCAGATCCATTCAGATGTTCCTTTAAAACACAAGGTTTCCCAGTGAGTTCTGTGTTGATAGTGTTTGTTTTGTTTTTTTGTAAACCTTGTTGAAAGGAGACAGTGGAGTGGCCAAAACTCTAAGACATTGAGGATTTATTTGTTTTTTACCAAAGAAAACAGCAGTTTGAAAACAAGAAGTTGGAACTTGTTCCTTTTCAGAGGCCAAATATTGATTTCTTCCCATCGATAAATGGACTTTGGCAGTTGATAATTAATAGTTATGACCTTTTGAATGTTTCTGGAACACTTCACTGGCTGCAGAGCAATTAATCGTTCCTAGCTGCAGTACTTCCTTAAGCTATTTTGGTGGCAGCTATAGAGGGATATGTATGTTCTTCTGGGCAGTGATTAGGCTCTGCAGATCTTTCAAACCTGGTAAGATCCCAAAACTGTGTAAAAATTCTGGTTTGTAAATTAAGATCAGAAACTATTATTAGCTTTTGTTTGTAGTTCAGGCATGATGTCATGTTTGGCATAGTACTATAGGAAAACTCCCAACTCGTGGCCCAGATCTGTTCTTTCTCAACTCGGTGTCTTCGATGTCTGCTCTTGAGGCCGCCTGTCTCTCTTTAAGAGAGGAACGGTTCTTGCGATACCAGCATTTTAGGGCTTGATTCAGTGTTATCTGGGGGAGAGGGACGGGAGGCCTTGCTTGGAGCCAGTCACAACTGCATGATTTCCAGCCACCTTATCCTTCTATAAAACTGCATTTAAATGGCTTTAACTTTTCATGCTGGCATGAAGTCCTCTAAGGCCATTCCAGCAAGACAGCACTGGGCTTAGTGGAAGAGGTCTAGCGAACTTGCTCCTGTGTGCACTTTTTTTGACATTTTTTCCCATCCTTCTATTTATACCACTAAGTAACTATAATAATTTTGGGTTAAAAAAGACTTGAGGAAGCATAGTATCACAACAAAAACATATGTTTGGAACTGTAAAGCATTGCAGGAAACCATGTTCTTCCAAGTTTCATGAGGTTGCAGCATGTTAACTGTTCTTTTGTAAAGTCTTTTCTAGTCTTGGCTTTTCATACAGATGACAGGAGTCACTGAATTAGGGTAACTGTATAACATACAAGTTATTATAATTGTGGAGAAATAATTGGAATCCTTAGTAAGTCTTTGCTCACTTAACTTGAAATTTTTCTGAACATTTACTTGAATAAAATCTGTAGTCTATCAAAACCTAGAAAGTCTCGCCCTGTATATTATGACTATTTAATTTTAATTTACTTTTGTTACAGTCAAATAGAAATAAAAACTATTCATTGGAAAAGCAAATATAATGAAAGGGGAATATTATTCTTCGTACAGTTAAAAAAGCATCCTTTTAAACCAGGAACATCATCAATTCATGAGGTCAGTCACATTCATAGGGATAGAAAAGATTCATAAATCATGTTGTTATTATTTCCCATGTCTCTTGAGTTCTTTGGCTGAGTATGCATAAATGTTTAGTAAGACCACTGTAGGTTTTGCAGTTAAAGGTAAAATTCATCTTTCTGTCAGATTACCTTTTTAAAATATTCTATTTGCTTGCTGAAAAATCTTCCTTACCCTTTGTCAAGAGAAGTGTTTTCTTCTTCCAGATGTGGATTTTTATTCTTTCACAAGATTAGAAAACATACAGTATACTGGTTTAAGGGGCAGAACAGCCAATATACAGCCAATACCGGAATAATGGCAGATTTAAGGCCTGGTAACTTGTCAATTAATAGGGCTATAAAGGAAGGTTTTATAATACTAGGAAACAAACATTCCCCTATTCCCAAAGGAATGTAGAATGTGTTTATAGACATGATAAATCCTGAGAGAAGGTATTTCACAGCATTTTGTATTTGTGCTGCAGAAGAAATATTAAAGAAGTAGATACTAAAGGGGTAAATATAAGGATAGATATTACAGAGACTTAATTTATATTTATAGCTGTCTGAACTAGATTTCATGAACCAAGAATAGCTTTATGGGCAAATGGACAATAAATGTAGTCCCATCAACTGTCCTCTTACCTTCATTACAGCGAAGAGAGTCCATTATATTGGCAGTATATAGAAAATATGGCTGATACTGCTGTGTCTGAACCTGAGATGGCTCCTGCAAAACCATCCTGGGCATCGCTCATGCACATTCGTCAGTATGACCAGTTTGGAGAGCACCAGGCAGAGAACTTGGACCAAACTTCCAAGCAGGATGGAATGACTTAAATTCCATTGTGGACATCAGTTGGTCTTGCCAGTGCCCACTGCAAGTTCTATATTCTCCTTGCTGGAGAACTGACTACAGAAATTAATACAAACCTTCCCAGGACACTCTGTCTTACAGCGAACACGTGACAGTGTAGTTTTGTGAAAGGCTTTTATTGACATTCACTTAGGATAAACAGCATAATTCCTTTGTGGTTTTGCTACTCATGAGTAATGCAATTATGTCAGACTATTGTATTCAAGCCTTTACACCGTAATGGCAGCGTATGTGTTCTGTAAGTAATGTTGCTTTGTATGAGTTTGTCAAAGCTCTATTGTAACACTTCCAAAACATTTTTTCCTCTTTTTAAGAAATCATTACTGTATTGTAATGTGCGATAAACTGTGGAAAGGAAGCAAATGTTCATCTCCTGAATGCCTTTGAAATCACTACCTGTAATATTCAGCTCATCTTTGCAAGTAGGCCTTATGTGACCTGTCCCTTTGGTTATGCTTTGTGCTTTTCTGTACTTGGAATGAAGCACTTGGCTAATTCTTGCTGTGAAATCTAATCTAATATTCAAGTGTCCAGTTTTCAGAGGTCTGCAAAAAGTAACCACAAGTGATTTCTCATTCCATCTTTCAGCATCGGTACCTGTAGCCGGTGTGGTAAGCATCTTGTAGTGTTACGAGGAACAGGGGATCAAAACAAAGTGATGGCAAGACAGCTAACAAACATCACAACATCTTATACACAAATGTCTTTTATAAGTAAATAAGCAATTTATTTAGTGTACTCTTTAGTACACTAGATGTTACTTTTAAAAAAAAGCTTTTCCAGTGAAAACTTCTAAAGCTAAACAGTAGGAGAGGTGAAAAATGTTCTCTGTAGGCTTGTACTCACATTAACATTGTGGTGTTCTAGAGATGGCTTTCCAAATGCAACAGCTGGTTTTTTTGCCCAAATGATTATGATTTCTAAAAAACATGTCTGCTTTCAGCAGAGAAAATGAAATGTGAAAACTATAATGTAAATATTTTTAATCTAAAAGTTTGTTGCTCATGTTATCTTAAAAATATATATGCACATCTACAAATATACACACACATAAATACATAAATACATATATATACATATATATGGATTTCTGAATGTGCTCTCAGGTGCTGTAGGCTAATGTTAACTGAGATTTTGTAACAGAGAGACAAAAGAGTTGATGGCTTTGTAAGCCTGTGCTGAGCTGTGCCTGATACCTTCCCAGATCAGAAGGCATTAGGATTTTGTCTGTGTCAAAGAGCCTGCAACCTGAATAGGCAGCAAAGAAAGGGTGGAAAGTCCTTTCTGGACTGAAGAATGTTAGTCCAGTAGTTCACTGAGTACCTGATTTCTGATCTAACTTCCAACAGTAATTAATTTATCTACTGAGGATTCATCACATTTCTGAATATTAAATAAACTGAGACTTTCACAGTTGATGTTAAGAAATTATTTGTCATATGGGCTCAAAGTAATTTTGTTTGCGGCACCCTTATCAAATAGCCCCTAAGGGAATCATGAAATTGCTTCCTGAACCTCTGCTGCTTTCTCTCTGCTGACAGTTTAATCATGTTGCTCTTCAAATAATTGGAGGCAACTTTGTATCTATTACTGATACATGCTTAGTTCCAACTAATTATGAAAATCAATAGCCTGCGGAGAACATTACTGGCTTTAAAAAACAAACCCTCCCTCCCCAGGTTTTACTTCCACAAAAGGTGTTTCATGAAATCATGAAATTCTTGATGTTAACTTTTCAATTAAGCCACCTTCTAAAGGAGTCTCAAATAAATCAGATTACCAGATGCTTACCGCAGCCTAATAAGACTTTGAGTTCTGCCACCTTCCCAAGAGAGTATTATGCTGTGAGTATCTCTGCTTTTTTTTTTTTTTTTTTTTTTTTTGCTTTTTTTTTTTCCAGAGGTAAAGTAGCCTTGTCTAAAGTAGCTGCCTAGAACTCTTCCATAGTGCTTCAGGCAAATAATAGTGTGGCCCCGCTTTCAGCAGGTAAATGGAATAAAAGATCTGTAAATGTGATGCTTGCAGGTTAATTTTCCTCCTTACTCATGTTTATTACCTGCTAATGATGGTGGTTTTGTATGAAGTAGTTCCAAAAATGGCAGTGGCATCTCCTTACCCTATTCCTGCTGCAACTATTCCCAGCGGTATCTGCTGACCTTTGCTGTGGAAAGAAACTTGTGCTGCCCTTGTTTTTTGTGCTAGTGTTACAGAATCAGCTGATATAAAACAGTGAGTTGGATTTATTTTATGGCTTACACAATGTTAAACTGGACTTTTTGTAGTTTGCCTTGTTAATTTTCATAGTGTGCAGTCTGTGTTCTTACCTTCCGATAACTCTTGAATGGCTAGTCTGAACTGCCATTTCATGCCATTTTTAGTGTAGTAAAAGAGGTCCATTTTCCTACTCCATTGCCTCCAGAGGAATCATCTGAGAGTCATGGAGAGGAAGGTTGCATCTCAAAGGACATCCCAGCTCCAGCGGTGTCCTTGCTGCACTACACGCTTTATTATTGCATCACTTGGAAAGCGCTTTTGACTTCCTAAAATCCAGAGTGGATTTAGTTGAACTTGAAATTTCTTTGATTATGTGAACACACAGTGGAGGAAGCCTGTAGTGATTATTGGATGGCAGGGAAAATTGTTTATATTTATGCCAGATGAGAATAGTTAATTTGATGAAATCCAACCTCCGTTGCCATCCTTCTTCCGCTTAGTTAGCTAAACTTTCGCACTTTGATGAAGTTTTGCATCTCCACATCCATTAGCATTGGAGTTGGGGTGGCAGGAAATCCAGCTGAGGCACAGTTATTTTTGTTCATCATACATAGTTTATGTTAAAAAAAAAAGATATTTTTACAAAGTTATTTTTACAAAAGGACAATAAGGTGTGTGAAAAATCACAGTGAAGATATCAAGTTCTTAAAAATTAAATAAGCTGCTTTACAAATTAGGAGAGTTATGCCAATTCCCATCCGCTCTGGGACCCTTCTGCAATGAGACTATTGAAAACTAAAATGTATGTTTTGCAATAAACAGTTTAGTTTTCCAACAGTATGTATTCTAGCGTAGGCATTTTTTCTTTTGTTCAGATACATAAGGAAACTTTCCCTGCATGTTCTTCAGATTCATTTGCGCTCCATTCCAAAGTAAAGTAATAGAACATGAGGCCAGAATAGAGCATTATGACCCAGGCTGACCTCCTGGGTAGCCCCTGTTCCTGTATCTACACCAGTATCTTGTGACTGAACTGAAACAACTTGTGATTTTTTTAAGTACAAAATTAAAGGCATTAAAACCAAATGTATGATTTTGCTGTTTTTATTCTTGGTGCTCAGATACATAACAATGAAAAATTCAATATATTTTTTCCCCCAGGAGTCCTAGTTTTCATCCTGAATAGAAAACATTATTATGGATTGGGTGAAACCTTATGAAAAGCTTGGCCATACCAGTCTTTTCTTGTGAGTAAGAGTGAGAAACAGGCATCTGTATTGTAAAATCAAGCAGCTGAAAGCAGCTGAGGCATCTACCCCCCAAACCTCTATGGCTAGCATAGAGGTTTAATTCTGAGGTAGAAGAGGCATCGCCTGTCATCGGATAACCATTTCTGGGATGGAAGGCTGGTGCATTGAACACGCTAGAGAAGTCGAGAGAAAATGACTGGGAAGCCAAGAATACAACTGGAACAAGTACTGTGAGCAAAGTCCGTGGAGGAACAAGTGTGGAAAGGGGGCTGTTTGGGCTAAGTCCTGGCAGGATGTGGCTGGACTGTTACTACAGAAGCTGTCTTGTCTTTGATTGTATTGTGTACAAGGAAAATGGACTTTGCATGCATTTTGTGAGCTGGGTTTTATCAGAGAAAGGCTCAATTCCATTGCGTTTTCTTTTCCTAACAGGTAATCTGCAAAAGCAGAGTTTTGGCCCTATGGGTCAGAAACATAAGTGCTTAGTACACGCACACCTGTGAGCCCCTGTCTAATTTACATTTGTTAAAAAGCAAGTTAAAGAGACAGAAGTAGTAGTGAAGTTCAAACTCTAATAAGGTTATCTGTTTCAGCATAACATATTTCATTCCAGTACTAAAATGGTAAAGCACTGCTAGGCATCTGAGCCAATACATGTGACAAAATAATGAATACATTTTGTACTGATTGGCCAAGCTGATCTTGCTCTAATGCACTTGGCTCCTAAAATAATGTATCTATTGACCTAGTTCTAAAAATATAAAGTATCAGGTAATATCTTAATTCAGATTTCTTTTCTTCAAACTTTTGAAATTGTATCACTTGTAGCTGGCAAACATACGCTGGTAGGGAATGGTGCCATAGTGAAATGCTGCGGACTGAGAAAAATCACCTGCTTGTCCTGGGATTAGTTCCATTGCTGTCTGCCGGAAATGTCGGACTGGTCTTTCAGCCTCTGAATTGAAAGCAGATGTTTCCAATGTAAAAGGAATTTACCTATGTAGCACAGGGGATGCAACAAGAGGCGACACATCATTTAGCAAGTGACTTTGTATCTGAACAGAGAACTTTTCTTTTTTCTTTTCTCTAAAGGCAGAACCAAAATCTGGTAAATATTAGAAACAAATTGCTCATGTACTGGAAGAGATTCAGGACAGCTGTTTGTTTTGGGTGATTTGATTTTTAAATAAAAACTCCTAACAAAATGATAGAAGAAATGTATGTAGAATATTGTACCTTTGCTTGGCATTTATGCTACAGTGCATTAGTTCTCACTAAAGCTATCGTCATCTTTTTTATATAGCAGCTGGGCATCTAGTCAAAACAGCATATGCTCACAAATAATTAGGCTTGTGCCTGGAATACTAAAACTTTGAAGAAGTGTGTTGGCTTCCCTTATGGCCTTTGCTGAGCTCTTTTTTTTCTTGTGTTGGGCATCAGCTTTGTGAGCTGGGCCCAATATTTGAATCCCATGTGCCTTTTAGATTATTGGGTTACTTCTTTTCGATATATCCCCCCCAGTCCATTCCACACAACCCTTTGATATCTATATTGAAACTGGGCTGCAACTATTTTTCTAGAGTGGACTTACTGAAATGGGAAATCAACCAGATTGAGGTCTTTCCCATTTCTAGTCCTCTTCTCAGATGCAAGGAATTCACTTATGACCTTTTGGATACCAAATCAAAATGCAGATGAGAGTGCAAAAGCAAAAATTCAGATCAGTTTATGATAAATACGGCCCTCACAAAATAATGTAGCCTGCAGACCAGAGGTGGCTACATTAATCTTTCTCAGTCTCTAAATGCCTTTGGCCTGCTTCAAAAAACTTCTACCAACAATAGTCAACTTGTTCTGCTCTTTGTGCTCTAGGGATATTACTAGATGCTTTTTATTCACTTTGTTTACAACCAGTTCTTGCCCTCTGTGGGTGTGACAAAGTTTATGGGCCCTGCCCTGTCACCTTCCCTCCCCTTTGAACTTTCATCATTGGATGAAATCCGGACCTTCTCATAGACATCATTCCTCACGTATTTGTTTAATTTCACGCTGAATTGACTGTCTTCCTGCTCTGGACTTTGCTCTGATGTTACCATGTTTTGTTTCCATTATTTAAAGTTGCAGAAAACCTATTTCCTGTTTCCTCGTGTTTCCTTAATTTAGTACATTTTAATGTATCTGTCCATGGTTTTTTTCCTGTGTGTATAATGTCAAACAGAGAAGAACATAGCGGATGGTACAGTGAAAAGCTTTATCAATCAGCATTAGCTTGGGATAGCTCTGTTATTTCTGGGCAAAGGCCACAAATGTGTTATTCAAGACATCATAAATGAAGGCAAGACTATTTTAAGATGTTTCTCTATCATGCATAAGCCACATATATCACAGAATACTGGTGGAGGAATACTCTGAAGAATATTGAACTCCTGTTGTGACCAGAGCAGATCTGAAACAAAAATGTTAGTTTATTAGAAAATTCTAATAAGTTGATGTTTTTTAAGCATTTTAGGTGTGATGAATTCTTACCAAAGGAAGGCAGTTTCTGAGAGATGCTCGACTAGATAGACTCCTCTGAGGACCTCATACAGCTCCATCTCTGGTACAGTTTGTCTGTTCTGAAGCCATCAGCTCCAGCATCCTCAGGCTGGAGGCAAGGTATCCTCTAACTTGGTTTACCCTGAAATCAGGGTTTTCTGGCCCCTTCTCTTCTATCTTCTCGTTCTTCACCTCTGTCTTATCACCTGTAATGCAACCTGATTAGGTATACTGTCATTGCATCTATAGCAGCAGTGTTTATTTTGCTCAGCAGACACAAGAGGAACTAAAGAGTATATGTATTTTTGGCAGAACAATATTTCTGGTTCAGGGATGATTTATAATATATTTTGTGTGGGTCCAATTTGATCAAGAAACCAGATAAAAGCACTTGAAACAAGTAGGTAAAACCCACAAAGTTTTGATGAGGCAGAACACATGATTTTTGTCAGCTCTAACTGGGACTCTTTCCTATTGTTCAGCCTGGATCACCAAGGCTCCTTGGTGTCTGACTTCAGGATTCCCAGAGAGCTGTGAAAACACCGTGCATACTACATCTTTCTTGAAGGCCCTCTATTTTAAAGATGAGATTATTTAGCTTGATTCAATTTGAACTTGGAAGACTTCTCTTTTCCAGTGGCATAAAGGACCACCTTTCAGTTCTGGAGAGATGTCAGCAATCGTATGTAATTTTGTGAAAATTATGTTAATAAGAAAGTAGTTTTCCTTACCACTTCTCACAACACTGAGTCTGGTTTGACCAGCACCTTCAACTGTAATTTTTTTATTTTGTGAAATGGAGGAGAATAACATCTTCCTCTGAGACTGATATTTAAAGGGTCACTTATTTGAAGCTCACTGGTGATCTGGAATGTTAAAAGAAACTTTGACAGAGGAATTAGTAGAAGATGAAGCCCTCAGCTTTGTTCTTCAGGATGGGGCATAATTGTGACCTCATCCTTAAAAGAAAAAAAAAGAAGCTGGGCACGGAGGAAAACAGTTGTAATTGTATATTGCTGATAATGGGTGATCTGTTACTCCTTAGGAATACAATCTTTGGGTTATAACAGATAGTTTTGTAAAAATATAGTTCAGTAGCTGTCAAAAATGTAAACAGAATTTTAGGAATTAGAAGGAATAAAGAACAAAACAAACATAGCTCTACTACTGTGTAATTTGGCCTGCTTTTCTGTGTTGAATACTGTGTGGGGTTCTGATACCCTTTTTCAGAAAGGATATAGCTGAACTGAAGTTCAAAACAGCAACAAAGGGTTCATTTATCTTTGAATTTAGTTTGGATCAGGAGTGAGCTCTTCAAGAAATCTAACCCCGCTTCCTCTACTTTGGTTTGTCCAGCGGGGCAATCTCAGAGCACACAAACTGGATTCCTTTTAGATGAAATGAACCCAGAAGATGCACTTCAGAAGCACACCCAATCTGCTCAAAGCAAAAGCAGGCATTCAGTCTGAACCAGATCTAATCCCAAGCAGACACCCCAAAATATGCACATTAAGTCAAGTCCGCAGCTCCACCTCTTTTGCTCCACACATCTGTTCCTCTTGTGCTGCACTGCTTGCTCCTGTGGATGTAGCCCCAGTGATCCCTGCTGTGCACAGTGGTGGGGCAGATGGGCAGGCTGTGCATGCTGTGTGCTTGTGCTCACCTCTAGGCATCTGTTATGGGAGACCAGGAGCTGGGCTGGGTTCAGCCGTTGGCTTCCCTTGTTGTGGTTGTTCTGACGTGAAGGATATCAGGCTCTTGGTTTTAGAGAGACACTGCTGAGGGAGAGGACATTACTGAGGAAATAATCATGGTCATATTCTTTTCTTTTTCCAACACTGTAGCACTACGGACTTTACTAAGAGCGATATATCTGTTGTATCCCTTTCAAATGTCAGAAAGATGAAGAATCATTGTGTTACTAATACAATGTATGTCCTATATTAAGACCAAATATACCTCTCTCCTGAAAACTAGCTTTACTGATGTTATTAGTAAAGTACTGAGAATGGGATCCGCAGTCTGAGCTGTGCTGTAATTCCAGCCATCCATGGTATTTTCCCTCCATAACTTTTTCATCTCAGACTTTCATTTCTGCCTCCCAGTGATGCTTCATTTTAATTCATTTTATGTTACATAACTCGAATATAGTGTCATAGCTAATTGCAAACATCTGCTTGTAAACCTTACAGTTTTTTCTACCACACTTCACAACAGTGACTGGAATCTATTAACTTGAAGGCTGTCCAGCTGTAGACACCTAACTCAGATTCTCTGAATTACTCTCTAGCAGTCCCTGCCTCTCTCCATTGACTCTGTGTGGTACTTTTGCTTCTACCTTTTGTGATATGTTTATATCATCTAAACTAGCCTGAAATGGAGGGAGTGAATATATGTTTTCTGGATGACAAACTTGTCCAAAATGCCTGGAGAACAATTTTGGGGGACAGTTAATAATGGCATTACAAGTTGCCTGCAATTTCTTGATATGTAATAGCTGTTCAGTTCAAGGCACTTTTTTGGTGCAATGCCCAAACTACCTTCTTCTGTGGCAGAAAGAGCGTGTCAGCAGCAGATAAAGGTGGGTAGCTGCTTGGAATGAAGGCGGGGGTAGGTGCAAAGATTCAGAATATTTTAAGCTACTTTTGGGGAGCCCTGGTTGCTACAGTAGCTGAAGAAGTGGACATTTAAAAATAGGACACTCTGCAGAAATAAAGAAAGGCTTAAGAGAGGATTTTTGCTCTCTGCTTCTTACTCAGTCATCTTTTCTCATTCAGGTATCCTACTGAATTGCCTTCAGTTGCCCTGGTTACATGAGCAGTGAGTTTTTTGCACGTGCTGGTCCTACTCATCTCAAGGTCTTAGGCCCAAATACAGCATATTGTAGCAAACTTTTTGTTTTATATAAAGGTTTTCAATTTCCAAATGAATTTCAGTGATTAGCAAGTAATTTGCATATATCTATTTAGAAGGAAGGATGCCGGTTGAGTGGTGAGCTGCCATTTCTCTCCACATTCAGGCTTTGGAGATTGGCCCTGGAACCCAGCTGCTCTCAGACTGTGGAAGATCTTCCTCTAATGCCAGCAGCAGCATCTGGATGCCTGGCACAACTCTTTGAAGAGTTGTTTTGGCAGCTCAGGAGCTGCTCTTGATTTCTAATATGGTCAGCATACAGCTGGAATTTTTTATCCTGCCTGGATGCCTTTTCTCTTTGGCTCACCTTGGATTATTTGGAATTTTTATACTTCCATCCCGCAGGGGAGACAGGACTCTCTTCAGTTACTTCTCAGTCCTCAAGTGGAGGATCCTTGCAGCTTGAATAGGGAGAATTTCTTTCTGCATACTAAAACTTACTCTCACCCTGAAGCTGTTGTACACTTGCTGAGCATATGCTGGGACTATGAAGGCAAAAGGAGTATCTTTTGTGGAGCTGGTTGCAAATCTTTTTACATTCTATTTTCTGTCAGAAAATTCTAATTCATCCAAACAAAAACTTTTTGCAAAGTGTATTTCTTTTAATGAAACTTTAGTAAGGATCCTTCTTGGATCTGCAGTAGAATTTCTGATTAGCAAATACAGATAGGGAAGTAAAAAAAATCTGTGAATAGCTAGTAGTGCACATCTCTTTCTTTCACCTGGATATGAAGGAGTCACGTTCAGGTACTTGCTCTACCTGATTCAGTGCCGCGACCACCTGGCTATAAATTTGGGGCCTCTCATATTAAAGCCTTTTACTAGGCTGGGTGAGGTGTTAAGCTTATAGCCTGGTGGCTAGCACATGTGCCTGAGAGACAAGGAGCTAGAACTGAGTCCAGCACTTCCCTGAATCAAGCAAGAGGTGACTCTGAGAGAGGGAGGAGGAGGTTTCTGTTCCGAAAATGTTGAAAAGAACTAAATTTTATCCCGTCGTGAGGCAAAGCTAGGTATCAAATGCTGCATTTTTCTTAAGTGTCTTGTTTGTGGTCTGGGCCATACCTGACCACTCATTCTCTTTTCATGCTCACTTACTCCTTTACTGTGCACATGTACAAGACATCTGGGGTGCAGGTTTCATCGTTGTAGAAATATGCCTCTGCTGTCCCTTGCTGTGTTGAGACGACTCTTTGCCTGGCAGCGGTTTGCTTGGGTTGTAAGCAAACACACACCCCACAGCCTGAGAAGCCAGAGGATTGCTACCAAATTAGGAGACGGGGTTGCTGGCTAGGTCAGCAGAGGGATACTGTGGAAATGTAAAAGACAGCTTTCAGATCTGCCAGCTGCTCTGAAGAAGTCTGAAGTAGTTTCTGGAGCGACAGCTATTTTGGAGGAGGCAACAAAAGCGAGCAAATGTTTTGGGGTTGACTGGGGCTCCCTTTACTTAGGGCTCCCTTGTCACTTTTGGCATCCCAGGAAGCTTTGTTTAGGGAGAAAAATCGTGTTTCGTTGCGACAGAAAAAGCAGTCGCTGACCTGTATCCAGACAGTCCTCTATCAGAGAGTATAAAGCAGCTCATTGACACTACCACTGGGGCTGCTGCCTGGCTTGCTGTGGTGGCCATGCTGTGAGCCAGAGATGGAGCAGCCCCTGCCCAGCTCAGCTGCTCCCTTGCTGCACCGGGAGGCTGTGAGAGATGAGGGTGACCCTGGCCTCTCCACCTCTTGCTTCTTTATTGAAAAGGCCAAAAGAGCTGGATGAAGCCACTGTGACCCAGGAAAGCCTTTTGCAGACGATGCCTTTGCTTGCTTGCCACCCCGGGTCGCTCTTGGCAGGAGGCCGAAAGGAGAAGCTAAGCTGAGCATCTAGTAGGGACCTTGAGGTCCCTACATCCAGCTGGGGTTAAACAGGTCTGGGGACTGCTTTTACTTGTGCTTGCTGGCAGCTGTGACCCCAGGCCTGTCCTGAGATAGTCAGGGTCAGTAGTCCCCCTGCCTCCCTTGTGGCTGGGCTCTCAGACTCTAGGAGAAAGAGGCAGGGGACAGCTGGACCTTGTTGGGTGATTGCCGAGTGGAAGGTGAAACAGGGCAAAAGACTTGCTGGCAGGTATTCACTATAACTCTGTCCTGTTCAAAACAACAGATTTGGCTTTTGAACCCAAAAGGTTAAGACACCATTAGTCTATTTAGTAATAATTGCAAGTTAACAGCAGAATTCCTAGGACTTAACTCATTCTGTCCTAACTGCACTAGCTCAGTATTTCCCTCACTTGGCGGATGAGTTAACTGAAATAATAAGAGAAGATGTGACTGCGGTTACACATGGTGATTGGCAAGGACTCTCTGTCCTGTACATTAGCCACAGCTTTATCCTCCTGCTATTTGTACCGTGAGTTTCATTTCCTCCCTTTATTCTGTGTTCCAATCTTCCTCCTTTTTTCTTCATTATCCTTGCTTTTGCCCAGCCTTGTTTCTCCTTATGGTTCAGTGACTGCTATCTTTTGTCCTGGACCCTTCCCCTATGTCAGGAGTGGGGGAAGAGAGTGTACACATGTAACACATGCAAACATCTCCTAGGCACACATGTGCACAGGGACCCTGGCCCGCGTGTACATGCCAAGTCTGCTTGGTTTTACACCGTAATTTAACCTAATCCAACTAGTTTTTATTAACTCCACAACTGTCAAATTGGGCATAGGGAAGAACCGCAAACTGTGTGTTTTTCCATTTTACCACATGCAGTGACTTGCTGAACTCTGACTGCATCTTATAAAATGTATATGCCCTAATCAAGCGGGCAAGGTGGGATGTAGTCCTTGGATTTGTGGTTTGAACTGAACTTATCACAAATAAAAATCTATAGATCTGTTCTCTGCGCTCCAACTATTATAAGGGTTTTTTTTTTAAGCAGTGGAGGAATAATTTTTGAGTAATTTGTAATATACTGCTTGTAAGTTAAAAACGTATTCAGAAACATTTAGTTGTGTCCTAATTCCATTGCCATCCTAGAAAATGCACGTTTAGTCACAGAGGGGACGTTATGTTCCTGCATGTTTTCCAGAGTTCAGTCCAATGACACTTTAAACACAGGTGGGAAGTATAAAACATATTTTCAGTCCTTTTTCTGTTTCTGGCAGTCTGAGAAAATGCGGAAGATTCTCTTTTATTTTCATGGACAATTCGGTTTGCTCCATACTTAAGTGGCTGTGCTGAAGATACATAGCTAATGTAAGAAAACCTTCATTTATAAACTGTTTACATTTGAGAATATTCTCCTCCAAAGTTGTGTTGCTATTTTTAGCTTTGTTAGGGTTGATATACAGAGTGTGACAAAAGAGAATTGAACATCAGCAACTATCTGATAGCTGCTTTTCTTAGGCTGCCTGCAACGAACAGTAATTCCTACCTGAAATGTCCTTAAAAAATGTGCCATTTGGAGATTTAATAACATGTCAATAGTGATTTGTTGAAGAACTGTCTTCTTCACTCAGACTTGTGTTGAAAAGAGAGATTAGACTAGAACAATTTGCTTTGTAGCAAAAAGAAAAAAAAATCCAAAGGGAGGAAACTGTTTTGCTTCTCAAAGAAGTGAGAGTAAGCACACGAGGAGGGAGAATGGTTGTGACAGGTTCTCCCCTTTCCTCCTACTTATTCTCCAAATTTTCATTTTCTTAATTGTCCATATTTCTGAAATGAGAATTTACATGTGTTTTCTAACTGAACAGTTCTAATCTCATGAGGTATTTATCAAGTACAGTTTGGGCTAGTTATAGGAAATAGACACTACGTTGAATTTCTTAGTATCTTTTCCTGGGACAAGACCACTCCTTGGTTAGCAGGTTTTTCTCTTTTTAAATGAGTAGCTATTGCAAGATTCGATTTCCATGTAGTAAATGCACTAATTGCTGTTTAATCAGGGACACTCTTAACATCAACCTATTTAACAGAATCAGTGGAAACAACCTGTTTTCCGCTCACAACATATTACAGAAAGCTGTAACTTAGTTTGCCTCGCAGATTGGGATGTCAGACCGGAAGAAAACAGCATTACCTTTGCAAGACCCACCCATTTGAGATGCCACTGGGAGCTGCAGTTTGCTGATAAAATCAGTCTGACTTCTGGGTCCTGATTGCACATCAGAAATGGTTTGGGCATGTGGAGCAAAGCACTCATCATCCAGTACTGAGTTGTTCTTCTCATTCAGATTCTGTGGACTCATTTTGTGCCAACACATTTTTTTGTAAGTCAGGTATTGTCTGGCCTTCTGCAGCCAGCATAAAAATATAAAGATTTGGCTTATTTAACAAAAGTGTAGTTGTGTGTGTGTTCCTCATCTGGATCAAATTTCTTTGCTGGATTATCTAGCAGAGCGCAGGGTTTGTATTGTGGAGTATGCAACCACAGCCTAAGACTCTTCTTGGTATATTTTCACGGTCTTTTTCATGATTTAATCAGTAGTGAAAGAGCCACATTGAAATGTAGATTATCACTAACAGATTTCAGAATATCACTCTTAAAATATATGGGGTTCACACTTCTCTGAACTACTTAGTGTGCAGGCTTAGACAGGCAATACTGCATCTATGAGACTTAGCAGTAAAACCATCTGTCTATGTGTCTGCTTGGCCAGAAATTGTTGACATTTCATGCCAGGTAAGCAGATTGTGTGCTGCACTCCTGTGCTTGACAGATATTTTCAGCTACCATTAACAGAATTTAGGTGTCTAACAGAGAAAATGCCGTTTATCTTAATATATCACCTTGCTTTATTGCAAGTGAGAAATGGAAAATGTGTTTTTTCTTATTAATTCAGGCATGCTTCCTGAGTGCTATGTTACTATGTTATCATGAATGGTGTTAATTAGGAATTTGAAAGTAAAAGTGCAAAATATCACCTTGGCCCACCATAGAGTACTGAGCGATGCTATATTTTAAACCATAGCATTTTAGCTTTCAGTAATGCCATGTAATTGAGCTATCTGCCAGTCTACCTCATTACATTTTCTTCATACTTTTGAGGGTGCTCCTACAGAAGTAGCACAAATAACTCCTTTCTCCCTGCTGTGATTAAGATACATTGTCTCACCAAGATTTCATTTTTCATTCCATTACCACTTCTATAGTATGGCAATGACCAGTCAAAATTAAGTCATTGTATACCAGCTAAAGATGTTTAAATTGACAAAAAGAATCAGTCCAAAAAGGAAAGACAGCTTTGCTTTAACATCTGTTTCTATGAGGGAAGGAATTTTGTTTCATTTGGGATGGAAAGTATGTATTTACGGATATGAAGTTGTTCTTTTGCGGTGCTTTGGTGCATTTGCTGCATTCCAGCCCTGTATTTTATGTTAGTAAAGGCAGTTTAATGCCACAAGAGATCTGCTTGTGCTAGCTGGTAGATGATTAACTTTTGTAATGTATTACACACCTCCAAGAGTTTCTTTCTGTAGTATATTGTTGTGCTAATCCCCCTTGGTTAATTCAACACCTCTGTTATCTGAAATGGATGGAAGGTGTCAAGAAGATTGCTTTAAGCATTAAATGCATTAGGAAAAGTTCTGGAAAGGGAGAATGGTCAAAGTTTGTCTGGGTAAAAAGAAAGTTTGTGAAAGCTCTGACAAAAAAATTCTGATATCTTTGTTAAGTTTAATGAGTTATTACAGCCACAAACCCATCTTCTCAAGAGGGGAGGTGTTAGGGACTTGTTTTGAGAGAAGGCTAATAGCGACTAGACAGTTGTGGAGAAGGACTTGAGAGCACTGGAAAGGAAACCATGGAAAGTTGGTGGATATAAACTTCCCAATATTGATTGATATTATTGCCTTGGGCTTAAGTATTTGTTTATACCCATAGTGTATATTATAAGAGAGAGTAAATCTATGCTCAGAAGAGGCCAGATAAGGAGGCAAGGGCAGATGATCAAACACAATGACACTGTTAGCTTGGTGAGCTACTAGGTTATGGCCGGGGTCCAGTCTGGAGCCAGACAACTAGACAGAATCTGAGAGGGGCTCACAGATGGCAGTTTTTGGCACTGATCTCAGTCCTCCAGCACCATCCCACTAAGTTATGCAGCCCTAACCGTCCGCGTGCCACCTCCTGCCATAGTACGTGGTACCTGCCCTTGGCACTGCCTGCTGGGGGCACTACTCTGGTGGTGTCATCTGTGGCACGCTGCAAAGAAATGTTGCTCAGGAAGCTTGAAAGACCAGCCAAAATGTCTCAAGCCCACAGATAGCCACAGGGTACTTGGGGGAGACCTGAGCTGCAGGTCTGGGAGCCTTGAGCTCCTGGGAGGTGAGATGTGTTCACCGTGCCACCAATCTCTCTGGCCACCAGGAAGGACATGGTGGCGTAGCTTCATGCCTACAGTGGTAGAGCACAGCCACAAGAGCTGCTGTTTGGTGTTGACCCCCCAAAAGGCAGCCCAGGCTGGTGGGCCAGAGAGGCACTGACAGGCATTGTGTGTGGCAGGGCGATGCAGCCGAGGGGCCAGGGAGTCTGCTGGGGGTGGGCAGCAAGCACTCCCTCACTGCTGGCACCTGTAAGCTGTCAAGAGTTTGTGTGCTGGGACTGTGGAGCTGCTTGCGGGTCTGAGCCCAGCCAGCAGCAGCTGTGTGGCCAGCGGTCCCTTTCCCAGCAAGGAGAAAGCACTGGGGGAGATGGTGCATTTTCTGCATTTACAGAGCTCATTTCTCCCTCCTTTGTGTGCATTTGTCTGAAGAAAAAACAGTTGGGTTAATACGACAGCTGGAATTTTCTTTCAGGCTGTCTGCGGTAGCTGGGTCCTCGCTGTGCTGGTGGATGGCGGCAGTGATGGATCTGCCAGTAGGGCCCAGGAGAGCAGCAGCACAGAGGAGCCAAGTTAGTACCTCCGTGGACTGGGTCTGAGAATTTAAAGCTAAGCATGCAGTCTGTTCCAAAACTGTGTTTTATCAGGGAATGGCTGAAGTACATACATACATTTACTTAAAAGATCTGTCTGTGTTCAATTTTTAATGCATTGATCTCTTTTCTTCTTTCCACTGTTTCTGTTATAATAGTTTCCTGGGTGGTAAACCCTAGTAAAATAACCCTCAACCATGTAATTGCTGATAAAGTGGCAGCTAGAAAAGGATTTACACTATTCTTATTGGAATATTCTTAACTTAATACAACAAACTCTGGACATAGATTAACAGAAAAGGAAAATTTATTTCACTTGGCTGCTTTTCTTGTTGGAGTGAGTGGGTGTAGAGAAAGATTTTTATGATTAGCCTTAGATTCAGGGCAAGACATTGGATCAGATGGTTAGCAATAATCTTTATCTTGTCCCCAGTTACTATGCTTACAACTTTGGTTAGCTACAATTAAGAATTTGTTCCAGTGCATAAAGCTTCATTGTTTCCATTTTCATTTTTTTATTTTTAAGTCCTTGCTTCGTTATGATCAGGTCCCTCCTGGCAGAACTTCAATAAGGAGTCAATACTATGGGATTCACCATGAATCACCATTTTCAGAAGGGGGTTACCAGTTGCAAGCAAAGGGGAAAAATCCTCCCTGAGGGAAAAGAAAGTGAGAGGGTAGCTCTAACTATGGAACCTAGTACAGTTTCTTGCTCTTCATTTGTTTCACGGAGATTAGTGAAACAAGAATATGTTTGTAAGAAGATAACTGTAGGAATTTGCAGCAGTCTTCTGTAAAGCTCAGGAAGATGGCAGTAATACACAGCACACATATATCACCCACTGTTGAAAAGAATTTAAAAAAAAATCTTGGTGGTGTTAGAATGATAGAAACTTAATGTCCTGACTCTATTATGCAAAGATATCTGTAGAAAGCCTGTTTAAGAGAAGATAATTATAGGAATCTGCCAGTCTTCCTTAAATTTTGAGACTGATGGATTTTTTGCAATACAGAACATTTTGATTACTTAATTTAAATTGCTGGTGTGTTTCTAAAAGCAAGCTGACTTTTTGCACTGGTGTCGCAGTGTTCGAAAACACTGAATCATATATGGAAGTAGAAACTGCCCATGCACTTCCATTATAAATGCATTTGGTGGACTAGAACTTTTCAGTTGTTTATCACATAAAACAGCATTATGACAGGCTGGCTAAATACCATAAAACAGAGAAGAAGAATGTGGGTTCATAGCTCTCGTTTTTCTGAATTGCATAACTGCCTCATAAAACTAATCTCTTTAAAGAGAGAGGATCAAATTCTCATCCCTCAACTTAGCTGGAGTTATCCCAGCGAATCTGGAAAGACTCAGTAGGCTCTGCGTCCCTCAAACCCTCCATCTTTGCGTAAGTTCGAATGGCATGAACCACCTGCTCTGGTGGAAGCTGCTGGGCTCTGCAGCAGTAGGAATAGCAAGGAGGAGCAGGTCCTCCAGGAGAGCCTCTCTGAAGCCTACCCATGGGAAGAAGTGCTGAATGCTTCGCTCGTGCTGTGAGCTCAGTTTGTAGGCAAAACAACAAGACCCAAAACCTTCAAAGCAGCAGAAACAGTGAGATCAAAGTGAATAAACTTACCTGTCTCTTTAGATCTATTTTTCTTATTCCTTTCTTTGTCTTTTTATTCTTTCTCCTGTTTAGATGGATATATATTACCAATTATATATATTACAGCATATATTTGGCCCAGCAGTGAACCTCCCTGAACAGGTATATCAGATTAAACTGAATAACTACAACACTGAATCTGTTTTGACTAAACCGCATGGCAGAGTGTTCTGTAAGGAAATGGTGTGTCTTGTTAAACAGCAGTTGCAGCAGCAACGAGAAAAAAAAATCCAGAGAATGGAAACAACAGAACAGATCAGAAAGCAGATTCTCCCCTCCAACAGAGTCACAGCCCCAATCTCAGCTTTGCTCACTTTCCGCGTCAAGGACCAGAGCTTGTATATTCTGGTCATGCTTTGCCAAAAAGGGAGCACAGACACTTTGGGTGCCAGACACTCTTGTGGAGTAAAACCCAGTGCCTCCTTCTGCCGTCTGCAGGTCCTGGGTATTAACCGTGCTTGCGCTCATTACCAAATTTTGAGACTGGGCTCAAAAGAGGGTCCTGGAGCAGGGGGCAGCACTTCGTGCTAGGCTGAGTGCTGTGAGGGCACTTTTGGCTCTTAGTATGTGTGACAGTAAAGTTGCAGCAGTGACTTTTGCCAGGTGCTAGTTAGGCACATTTGCTAATTGAGTCTTTGTTTTGGTTTGAAATGCCTTTAGGAAGCCTGGTCACATGCCTTGCGATCTGCTTGTAAATTAGCCTCAAAATCAAGGCAGGTCCATCCTAAAAACGATCCTTTTCCTTTGGATGCAGAGCTCCTGCATCATAAGCTTGTTCAAGAGTTCATTTTACCTGAATGGTGTTAATCTGCTTCATCCTCCTTTACTGAAGTACTTGAAACATACCTTTCTTCCAAGTGAAGAAGCAAGCAGTGGTATCTTTAATTTTGCCTTAGCTTGTCATACGTGGGTCATCTGCACTGTAATGACTTTCTTCCAGTAACGTTCTCTTTCTTATGTTCAAGTGAATTTTTATAATGGAATAGTTCTTCATATAGTTTTTAATAATGTTCCTTTATGAAATTTCCACCTACATATAAGTCCAATTATGTAAAGCTTATTACAGTATTCACATAAATACCTTTATAAAATGCCTATTAGATGAAAAAAATTACAGAGGAAAAGACTTAATATGAAAACTTTTCTAAGCAACAAGTCTTCAGTAGTATTTTTCTAGTTCCCAAAATAACAGCACTGAACAGCACACACTGAACACCAATTCTAGAGGATTTTTATGTGTGTGTGTAAATGCTGAAAATATATTTAAGGTCATAGAAGCCAGTATTGCTGGCTATTTTAAAATACCCCAAAGAAAGAGGGAACCAGTTTTTGTAACTTCAGATTTTTTTCTTCATCTGGGTATTCCAGTGTTGATCTTGTATCTTCTGGTACTACTAAGTGAGAAATATAAACTTTAGCTGCCAATCTTGATTAAAAAAAAAAAAAAGTAGTTGTTTCTGAGATACGAGTACAAGTTTTTTTAGCTTCCAGTTTCACTGATGTGTGGTACAGCTGCTTCTCTTGTAACTCGTACTTAATTCAGTACAGTAACTTCAATGTGATTGTTAATGAGATAATAAGACTATAAAAAGTGTCCTTGAAATAAAGCTTTAGTAAACAACATATTTTTCCATTTCTTAGTAAAGTAGCTACATAATATTAATGCCTTGAAAGACACTAGTACTTTTCTAGGATTACTGCAGAACTTCAACGCTCACTTATTTTGCAAGTAGAACTGAAGTGGGTTTTAGTGTATGGTAAGCAATGTACCGTTTGTGGGCTACTGCCGTGGTAAATCCTTCTAAGCCAGCTATATCCAGCATGGAGTTACCCTTGCTCTCCACATTTTGGATGGCCTCTCAGGTTACAGGTATGCATGTTATTTGCAATGGATTTTTTTTTTTTTTTGTAATGGGAGTAAATAAGCTGGTAAAGAGAAGATGTACTGTCAAAGACATTAGTCAAGGTCAAATCAAATGCATGGGGACTATTCTGCTACACCTGCTGAAGTGCATATATAAAGTGGTAAATTTTTATGTCAGTCAGAAGTTCATGGAGTCTTCCGAAGGCCCCATTAGTGTCACTGGGATGTTCTGCTCTCACCCTTTGGCTTCTGATATTTGATTCTGGTTTCATATTTACAACTTTGCAGACTGCAATTCAGTTGCAACAGCTGAATCCAGATGTTGAATTTTGTCTATTGCTTCTATTTTTCAAACCATGTTCTAGCACCCATTCCCCCTAAAACACTGGTATATGAAGTAGTGTTTTTAAAATGTCATTTTTAACTTCTTTCCTACTTAGTAATGACTGAAATAGTGGAAATGGCAATTGCTGTTGCTGCCCCCACTGAACAATTTAATAATGAGAAATTTCCTTTTTATCAAAAAAAAAAAGTGGAGGTTGTAATCAAATCCAAGAACCTGACAGTTCCAACCCCATGGTCAGAAGTAGTGGAAGCTGCATTATAGTTTTTATTACCTCCATTTCCCTTCATTGAAATTTTTCTTTCAATTGGTATTGTCTTTTTCTTTTTTTTTTAATGAGGAACATTTTATCAGACATGGAAACATTCCCAGAGATCTCTTAACTAAGAGGAAGGAAAGATAAACACACAATAACGAGATCCAGATGAAAATTCTGATCAGGAGATTAGATCCTGGTATAAATGCCAGCTCTCGGATGCAGAGATTCTTACTGCTGACTGCTTAACACATATCTTTGCCTTTGTCATCAGCATAACCCTGATATCTGAACTGGTGCACACTGTAGTAGCCCAGGTTCCCCCCCAGACTACGTTAGCGCCAAATGAGCTGCAAAGGTTAGTCTGGATTTAGCAGGTATCTCAGTGAAGATAGCTTAATTTAAAATGTGTTTTTTGCCCATGAATGGGGGAAGTAAAGGATCCAAACATATACAATGTCTTTAAGCATCTGTTCTGGTGCCATCTTGGGCTGTATGAACCGTCTGAGACTTTAGGAGTCCTAAATGCATAGTTACATACAGTATTGCCATGGGACATTTGGTGTCTTTCCTGTGAGTTTCTGTAGGATCGTTTGATTTTTTTTTTCTTTTCAGTTTAATCTTAAATTTGAAATTTTATATGAGTAATAGTACTTGTTTCAGAAGTAATTCAAATGTGTTAGTTATGTTTCTATCTTTGCATTACTGATAGTAAGTATTTAATCTTCATTAGTATTTTAACATAATCTTAATTCTAGTTTAATGTAGCATTTAGCTAGAAAATCTACTGTGCCATGTCCCAGGAATAGTTCGGATTTAGGCAATTCAAATGTATTAATAGCTTTTATTGTGTCATGGAAAAAGAAAAAGAAAACAACAAAAACGAATGTGCCTGAGTCACTTTGACTGTATTTTCTACCATAGGGAACATCCTTTTAATTGAAAAGGAAAAAAAACAAATCCCCAAATGCTATGAACCAGCTCTTTTTCTTTCACACTTCCTGTCTAGACTTCTAGTCAGGAAAAATCTCCAGAAGCTTGTTCTTCTGTTGCTGTCTTTAGTGCAGGAGTCCACTTGCTAAGACTTCATGTAATACATTCAGTCCATTCAGAAGTCTCTTCTCTGTATCCTCGAAGATTCCCAGGAAATGTTACAACTTTTAAACAAATGTCCACAGGATTCTTGGGGAAAAGAGACTATTTCCTATCTCTGAAGACATCCCTCGAGCATTTACGTGGCTGAAGAAGAGAAGTGAGGGAGTGCAGTTGCTCCTAATGAAGACATTGGAATGGTATGTTGTCATTTGATGGCCCTACCGTGAAGATCCCCAAAGGGCCTCTCGTTGTTGGGGTTTTTTTCCTCTTGTTTGTTTGGTTTGTTTGTTTTCTGCTTTTTGCTTGAAATATCAAGGGTAAAATTCTGGCACCCTGCTGAAATCAGTGGGAGGTTTGCCAGCGAGCTTAGTGGAATTCTGTAAATGTAGTAAGATTTTATTCTTAAATGTTATGTTTTACATTTGTTTTTAAAACAGTTACAGTGGTTGATGTCTTTTCCCTCCTGTGAGTAGCTTTGCTTAGCGGCTTGGGGTTTGGCAACGAAGAGCACTGTCGGGGCTGGTGAAGGGGGGTTCTCTGATAACCAGCTCTGTTCCCGTCCTGTTTAACCCAGCTTGACAGCACCTCATTCTCCACATTGGCTAGGCTGGCTTTTGCGCTAGCAGATGGCCGAATCTGGCATAAGGGAGCGTGAATCTGGCAGGAGTCACACAGGATCTTCAGCCAAAAAGGGCTGGGTGAACATTATAGCTTGGTAAGAAGCATATACACAAAAAGCACCATTAGCTTACAAATGAAAATCAGACCTGGAAAAGCCGAGCAACTTGGAGTAGGGGCCTGAGATTCTGTTAGTGCTTCCAGATTATGTAGCTCTACAATATCCAATAATCACTTCTTTAAACAATGAAAGTCAGAGTAATACACTGGCAAAATGCATAAGTAACGCAGGTCCTCACTTTGAAAAGAACGCGTCCATTCATTTTACATTTTAATTTCTTTTGTACGTGTGCTTCAGGAAATAGCAAGAGGTACCGCTGTCATTCTCCACTTGGTGCAGATTGTTCCCAGGACCACTGCCTAACCCTGTGGGTCATTCCTTGCTTGAGCTCTGGTACTGCTCTTCACCCCCAGACCTAATGGGAAACATTTCCCTGCTCCCTTAGCAACTCCTAATGCAGGCTGAAACCTTTGTCGGTTTCAGAGAGGTGCAGAGGCTTCAGCAGCTCTTCTCTGGGCAGCCTGAAACATGCCGTTATCTCAAAGAGAGTAAATTTGTATTTGTGGACAACATAAACGCTTAGGGAGGCAGAGGTTTTAAGTTCTAATTTTTGCAAAGAGCAGCTTATTTGAGTGGACTTTGATAAAGTGTTCTGACATCATAGTGGACCAAGAAAGCAAGTGTTTGATTTTATTGTTCCTGTGTCATAGTATTGGGAACACAATATCTGAAGTCTCTAGTAGTCAGAATTGCAGGCCTTTATATATTTCAGATGTGCAACTGAGACACCGTTTCAGCAGGTGAAAGTACAGCATGGGTTAATGCAGATGTTTGTACCTCAGGACTGCAATGAGCAAACATCTGGCTGTTGCTTCACAGTTCAGCTAGTTTCTTGCATCCCAAAACTGATTTTAGGGTATATTTGTCTGTGGTGAAACAGTGTGATATTGCTTTAATTCTTTGCAGAGACAACATGAAGGAAGACCATGTTCATACAGTGTTAACTGCTCTCTGACTCTATATCTCTCAGGGTATAGAGTTTATGAAGGTCATTCTTCTGCCATACCCCAGCAGGATCCCTGGGGAAAAGCCTTAAAAAATCAGACAATGGGCATATGTTTATTGGAGTTAATTTGTAAATAGAAATCTGAGATTTGCCCAGAGAAGCAAACAAGGTAGGAAATATTTATGTGTACCTGAGTCTCTTAGGATAACCACTAATAGAGGAGGAGAAAAAGAGAGCTGAAAGAGAAAGCTAATCGGAGTGCCCTGAGGAAATGCAAAAGCCTAATGGAGAGAGAATGGGTTCATACCCAAATGTGAGTATGCAGTGATCTTTTCCTTCACATGTGTTGCTCCAGATTTTGTATTTGTGCACCATGTTCTTGTCATTAATAGAATATTATACTTCTGGAAGGGGATGAAGGAGGAATTGGTCAGCAACAGCTGATAGTTGTTATTAAACTGTTGTTCAGCTTACATATGACAGGGTAAACTCGAAGTCAGAGGTTGTTGTGAAGGAACCTGTGGCCAAAGATAGTCCATTAATGCTGAGTCGGATGACTATGAAGTTTACAGATTTGGTGGTTATAGTAGTCATAGTATTAAAGTATTGCCTGCTTGAACTGCCTGTCAAGACAAACTATAGAAGATAACTCTTCCACATCTCTTGTAAATGCAAATGTGTTACTTTTTACAGTGATGCTGATGCTGTTGTAGTGTGATCACAGAAAATAATGGCAAAACTACAGTTGCCGGTAAAAAAGGATTTCAAACAGTCTTCTAATTGAGAAAAACCATTAGCGTACTTTTCCGTTCCTCCCGTGTGTGACTCTTGTTGTAGCATAGTTTCTTCCATAAATCTTGTACAAATGTATTCCATTCTGTTCTATAACATTTTTTTTCCTGAAAATTCCTATTTGCTTTTTTCATGTTATGTTTTGTTTCTGACAGAAGGCTGTTGTAGACTGACTCTTTGTAACACAAGTCCCTGTTGCAGTAATGTTTGCTATAGAAACATATTTCCAAGAACCTGGAAAGTTCCAGATTCCAGTGGGCTTCAGGATGCAGAAAAGGTGAAATGTTTAGTCCCTCCTAATATAGTAGCATATTAGGAACATATATATTGGGTCCGTTGTCCCATTTCACACTCTTGTTTCCTTTCTTACAATTTTAGAAGGGAGACAGTGGAGTTGTCTCCTGGAGTTCCTGGGAGCTGGCCAAATAAGGGGGCAGCCAACTTAAAGGCAGAACAGAGGTAAAAGGAGAAGCCTGTCTCAGAAAAGGCCAGGAAAGTCACACAATTCAATTCTTTTTTTTTAAAAAATATGTTTCTAGGAGAGGAGAGTAATAGGAAGGTGGCTGAGAGGTGTTTACAGAAAAAGGGTTAAACTGCAAACTCTTGCTCTTTGAAGAATATTGAGGTTTTGACCTGGCACATGATCTCAGGGAGGACTCAACTCAAGATATTATTTTTCCTCCTTGTGAGGTCTTGAGTGCTTATTATGAAGAGGAAATGTGGATTTCTTTCCTAAAAAAAAAAAAAAAAAAAAAAAAAAAGTGATTCTGGGGCTTTGCTGAAAGTTGGTGAAGTTGTTTTACTGGGCCCTAGTTGAAAGTGTTTGAACCACTGTACCAAAGGCATAAAAGCTCATATAGCTGCCCGGGCAGCAGGAGACATATTCCCCAAGCACAAAAGGTGCAAATGGAAATATTGGCAGAGCGCCTGAAATTGGACTGTGCCGGTTTGGTGTTTTATCCAGTGTAGGAGAGGCAATTGGATTTACACTGGAGAACCTCTGGAAGAGCAAGCAGCATGGTGAGCCCATCTGGTCCCAGGAGAGCTACACTGGTGTGGGGCATGCTGGTGTCCCAGGGAAACCGGCCTATCGGGGCCCGGTGCCCCATACCATCTGGCCCTATATGCCCTGATTGTCATGTCCCGATGGAGCTGGACCTCACCGTTGCTGGGGCACTGCTCCCAGGCAGGGGGAGGCTGGTGTCTGCAGGGTGTTCAGCACAGTCACGTATTTAGCACAGTTGTGGATGCGTGTTAGGGAGCTATTTACGTATGGTCTCTGCTGCCTGTCTCTGGTGCTTCCTCCCACTTGTCCCTTGGATTTAGATACCAGCCGCAGCTGCTAAATGGTGCCCTGATAGGCTTCATCTCTGACTTTCTGTTTTTCAGATGTGTAATTACATTTTTCAGATGATAATAATATGTTTTGCTGTTTCCTCCTTCGTGCTATCCAGTTGCTCTCTTCATCTTCATTGAAAGTGTGGGTTTCAGGCCAGGCAGGAGGGTTTGTAATTTCCCCTCTTCTGTGTTCCCTTGGCCTTTTCTTTAATTTCAGTCATTTTATCATATAGGACATTGAGGTCAGTGTTACCATTATTAGAACATTTGCACAGCTCTCATTTAACTGACCTTCAAAATTAGACAAATAAAGGATATATGATGAGTCAATCTGGCCATCACAAAAGCCTTGAGAAACGGGCAGTAGCCCAATATAATCAAACAGGCACAGTACAGGAATTCAAGGGGATGATGCCTGTCTTCATAGATATATTTACAGATGATGTTTCAAAAAAGGGCTTTTTTGTTAGGCTTTTTTTTCTTTGTAGTGTGAGGTCCAGGAGTATCTTTAGCTAAAATCTGCTCAAAACCCATAAAAATACTTGTACATACATGTAATGAACTGCCCTCTGCTTTCAGTCTTCCATTTTGTTTATATTTTGTAATTATTTCTGGTCCAGCTGTTATTGCTCTGTATAAATAAGAAAGTAGCAAAATATAATGGAGTTTCTCATCAGATACCCTACTGAATATGTTTGGTTGTTCTATCATGTGCCATGTGTTTTTAACAAGAAGGGCTTGGATTAATCAACTGTAACAACTGTTTTAGCAATATTATATTTTCTAAATAGATTGGTATGATAAGTATGATTATATTTGGCATGAAAAACTGGTAGATATTATTCCTGTATACATAGCAATTTTTTTTCAAAGGGAAACAATATTTTTTCCCCTGAAGAATGTCACTGTCACTGGAGAAATGTACTAAAGAGGCAAACTGTGTTTCAGCAAGCGTTCCAGAAATCTAAAACTCCCTGTCAAGGGGACTCCTTGCCATTCGTGAAAGAGTTTCTAAAGCAGACATAGTTTAAGTCCTGGATAGCATAATTAGTGTACAAATTATGGGATAATTGTTTCTGTACCATTAGAGTTTCTATTTGGATGTTGCTCTTTTCCAGTATTTCACATTTTATTATTGCTTCCCCTTAGCTTTCAAAGATGATGTTAATTTATTTATACTCTTTCTAAACTCAGCTTGAAGCGGATGAGACCCATATATTAACTAATAATTCTAGATATAACCCTTGACTTGCAATGATTTTGTTTCTCTTTGCTCATTCTCATACGAGCCCATAGTAAGTATTTTCCCATATTGAGTAGTTTTCCATGATTCATCATATTAAATAAAATAACTAATTCACTATGAAGTTAAATTTGAGAATTTGGTTGAACATGAATTAAAAATGAGATACACCTTCAGTAAAACAAGGAAAACAGGGAGACATGTTACTGAAAAATCAAAGCATTTGGCATCTTAGAAATGAAATGTTTCCTTTTTTGTATTGCGGAATAAGAGTTGACAATGAATATAAATATGTTTTTATTTAAAAAAAAAAGTGCCTCCTAACCTCAGAGAAAATGTAATGGAAAAGTGTGAGTTGAAAAACTCCTTATTTTAATTTATAAGGATATTGATGTTAGGCATTCTTTTCAGGAATAAAATCAAAAAGTTTCTGTACAACAAAAATATATTTTCTGCAATTTTTCAGTTTTCACATTGATGCAGAAAAATCAGATAATTTTAATAGATAATATATTTGTAAACATACCGTGTTTAATGTGTTTAATCTTTAGACCTTTTTATTTTTAGACATTTTAAATAGATCTTTATATTACAGCCCCACAGAGATTTGTGTACCTTTACATGAGACCAATCCATGTACTTCTTGTGGGCAATGCTGTGTAATATGCGAGTTTTTTGTAGATCAGCTATGCATTCTACATATTTATATTGCTATTCCTGCATATGATTTCTATAAATTAAAGAGTCTTGTGAGATTGTTTTTAGTTTGATAAACGTTGTTGAAAGTTTAAATATAATGCTGCATCAGGTATTAAGATTATTATGAAAAGAAGCTTTTTAAAGCTGGAGAAATACACGTTATTTTATAGTTCAATAGTATTTTATTGTTATGGCTTTTTATGCTCCAACTTTGGGTGTGAATTGTAACACAAATACATAGGCAGGTGTAAATGTTCTTGGATTTGAGGTACTGTTGAAATCTAGTCAGGGTGCAGTAGTTTTACTATACATAGAAAATGAAAAATGTATGGTTTCAGATTTCCGTAATCTGCACATAAGTGACTCCTTGCAATGAGGAGGGCTTCATGGATGTGCTATTTGCAGGATACCCTCTATGTGCTGAAATACAGAAGTGCTGGTAAAAGTATGTTTGCCTAGAACCGAAATAGAAAAGGATTGTATTCATAGCTACTGCTGGAAAAAGAAAACGAACAGTTTGTGTGCTGGTAGAAGGACTTGATCATATGATTCACATTTTGGAGGGAAAAAATTAGGTTACAAACAGTAATTTCTGTTTTCAGGCTTCCTGCATTCCAAATGCACACAGGTTAATTTTCTGTTACTTTTAACATGTAGTATGAGTATGATTATTTTTTTAAGAATGGGAAAACTAGTCCCTGATTTTACCATAATAACATACTGTTTATACGTATCCCCCCACCCCATATATACATATCTATATACATATACTTAACTTTAGAGAAATATTATTGAAGTTAATGCAGCTAACTATTAAGGTAGTCTAGAAACAGTGTTATTCTGGTATTTCATTTTTTGAGAAACAGTATGTGATTGAATGAAATCTGTCCGCAGATTCCTACTGCAATTGCGTTCAAAAGGGAATCCAGTTAAGAGCGTGTAAGCAATTCTTTCCAAATCTTTGAGTGCTTTATTTTACTCTGCAACTCTAGCATTTCCTTCTTAAGGTATGGGAACCTTCTATTTTTTTTTAAGTGAAAAAAACAAGTTTTAAAGTAAACTCTTAAATCCACATGAAAAGTTTTAGAGCCTCTGTATCTCATTCATTTTAATCGCGGCAAGCAGGCCAGCTCCTCCACCCTCAGGTTGTGTGCCTCCCTGAATTTCCAGCTGCCCCGTTTCAGACCTGCTTCCCCGGGTCTTGTGCCCTCAGAGCTGCCAGGCATTTCCTTTGGCTGTCCTGGCTCTTGCAGAAAAGGGAAACTGGAAAGCTTGCTGTCCCAGGAGGAAAAAGCCTGAGGCTCCAGTCTTTGCTTCTTGGTCCCTTTCCTCTGCCAGGGACACCCTGCCCTTTCCCTCCCTGCCTGCCCTGAGCAGGGAGCTGGAGCTTCAGACTTTAGCTCAAAGTTTGGAACTTAACAGAGGTAAGACACTGCATTTGCGCAGAAGGCACTTTCCTGCCTTGCAAGTTGTATGTTATTATTAAAAGCTATTATATATTAAATATACACAATCAGTACTTTTAAAATATCAGCTGGTATGCTTCTCCACCCACATCCCCCATGGCATGAGTCTGGTTGTGCTTAATGCCAACGTGCGTCAGGCAGCACGCGCTGTTCAGTTGGAAAAAAGCAAGGATTTGTTATGTTCAGTTGGTAGTTCTTCTCTCTGCATCTGTTATACAGAGATGCCGTGAACTAATCACATTTGTTCCACTCAGGGTCTTAGGCCGAGATGTGTCTTTCAAATATATTTAAAGGTGAATGTTCATTCCTGTGCCTTTTCTGCTGTTTACATACTTCCTGGGAACAAGCGTGTGCTGCCAGTAATGCTTGTTCTCACTCTTTGGATGGAAATAATGCCCTTCTGCTATGCTGCCTGCTGCGCTTTACGCAAGCCAGATTTCAGGTGGTTTCTCCTTTTTGCAATGTTGGCTGCAGGAGGAGAGGCATCTAGGTGTGCAGAAAGGGGCTGTAAACCTCACGGTGGCAAGTTCACCCACATTCTCACTGGTGAAGGTGCAGACCAGGGAGGAAGCCTGTGTTGTAGGTTATTCAGAGTTGCATTCTGACTGTGCATCTTAGGTAGTTTTAAACAAGATTTGATGGTGAACTTGGTTACTTAAGTATTTTGACAATGCTCATCACTGTTGTATTTGGTTTACTATCAGTAGGATTGTAAAAAATCAGTGAGATTGCTTCTTCCATACATACAAGAGGAGCTAGTTAGAAATAAAAATGCCAGTGGTGTTTTTCTTCAGGAGCCTATGTGCTGACAAAAAAAGGAGCATTTCATCTTCTGTTTCTCATTCATTGCTTTCGTATTCCTAAAATTTTCAATTGCGTTTCTTTTTTGTCACTGGTTAGTCTCTCTTTTTAGTTCCTACTCCTCTTTTTAATGCAAGTTCTAGTCCTTAAATGTTCGATACATGATTATCCATTTTCAAAGCGAAGTTTCTATCTCTGTCCAAAAAGGAAATGTGTTGGACATGCAGTTCAAGAGACTTTATGGATGAATAATTGTGAAGATCAACGATTTTCACATATCTGGCCATTTTTACAGCAAATTAAGTATTTCTTGGAGATTGTGCTATTTTTGTTTAGTGTCGGGCATCTGCCAATATCATGCTCTATTTAGTACCACAGAGACTGTCATCCTTCCTTCTCTTTACACAAGCAACTTCCTTTCTGTCTCATCTGTTTCCACCATCACTGTCTCCATGATGAAAATGAATTTCAGTGGGTCTTTTAAAAATAAGTAGATGAGTAAATAAACCACCAAAAAGAACACAGAAGTGAGTGCCAAGCAGTCTGTTTCTTCTGCCGTGATAGTGTCAGAAGATGATGGGGAAGGGCTAGTAAGAAGGTAATAACAGAACCAGCTTTGTAAAATATTACTGGTTTGCATAGTTACTCTCCCAAATGAAACAGTCCTTTTTGCCTCGCCACAGTTGCTCAGCCACCCAGTTCAACCATTTTTGACGCACCAGTTTGTTTCTAATAGTGGTCGTTTATGGGCTCTAACAAGTTGTAACAGCAGTTAATGTATGGGTACAGGCATCGGTGGTGTGACTTGCAGATGTTAATGTGCTTTGCTAGCTCCCCATTAGAATGTAAAACATGACCTACGGCACATCTCTGTTGGGCCTCCAATGTGTGGTTAGCACAAGGGCTTTGGGAGTCATCAAAAGTTTTCCCCTCCCAGCATGACATTTTGTTTATTGTGACCTGGTTTAGAGAAAAACAATGAAAATATGGTGACTGTAGTACCTTTCACAGTAAAACATTTAAAGCTATGAAGTCATTCTTATAAATCATTCTCTTGCAGGCTGTGAAAGCTGATCCTACAAGTCATTATGATCTAAAAATCGCTGTTCTAAGAGAGGAGATTTTCTTGCCTTTCCTGAAACAGAACTGTCTATTCTCCAGAAAGAAAACAGCTCAAAGTGCACTTGCTTCTCTGTATGCCTCTCAGTTCAGCTTCTAAAAAGAGTCAGCTTGCAGCCAGCAAAGGCAATGTCATTATCTGTGACCACTGGCACAACAGTGTGTGTCTGCAGCTTCCAAAATCCACATAGCTTCCCAGGTAGAAAAAAGTGCATGACTGATCCCATGTGCTGACTAACACTACAAACTGAGGAGTTTCACAGCAGTCAATCTGAAATCAGTGGCATGTCCAAAAAATTATGCTTTTCTGCTAAATCTTTTCAGGATTTGGGACTGTCTCTGGACCACTTAACTGCTTTCTTGCCCAGACACATGCATTGCACATGTTCTCATGGTTTGTTAGGAAGTCCCCTGTGATGAAAAGTGATACAGTATTACCAGCTCAGATTAGTATTGTTCTTCTATAAGAACTGACTGCCTTGAAGTTATGGACTGTACTTGAGTATGGACTCCCTCACTTCAGTGTGCCCTGTCTCCAAATTGTTTTCTGGTAATGACAATCTAAATGGTATTGTTGGAATAATAACACTGGAATAATAGTCATCCTTATATAGAGTAGTAAGGATGAAGAAAAATATTTTCTAAAGGGAGTTTCAAATTTTAGAGGCAATGTTCTGATAGGATGAATTTTAAATAATTACAACAGTGTCATGGATCAACTTTTAAATAGAAATCAGTGTGACTCCTTAAGCTGTCATGAGATCTGGGAGCCTGGTTTTCAGTCTCCCAGGTGTATAGCTGACCAGCCAACCTCCCAGCCTAGAAGCTGTCAAGGAGGTGAGTGTTGCTTGGGAAACCAAACTGACTTCTTCTGGAAGGGTTGACAGTTTGTAGTGAAACATTTCAGTTCCAGTGAACTGTCATATACCAAAAGGAAAACATTTTGTCCAAGCATTTTTAACCAAGGCTGCAGTTGATAAGTTTGCATGCATTTGTTCATGGCTGTATTTCTGTGACCTAAGCCAGAATTTCAGCTGAGCTAGATTGTACAGAGTGCAGTGTTTGTGTATGTGTGTGTATATGTGTTAACAAGCAATTTAAGGTCCCTGACCATTATTTTGATCCTGCAGCTCTTTTTGGACAGGGTATTGCTTTCCCCGTCATGAAGGGGTTTTTTTCTTTTTTTTCTTTTTTGTTCCTTTATTTGGTTTATCAAAATGTAGCTGAACACACAGCAGAGACTAGAAGGCAGCATTGCTTTATTGTAGTATTCCCTTTTATTGACAGTTTCACTGACAATGTTCAAAGATTGTAATGTAGGAGGGCTACCACACTGTAGTTTCTTCCTAAATGAAGGGGTTAAGTTTAAGGCTAGATTATGTTTGTGAACTGTGCAAAGTGGCTGCTATGCCCTTGTGAATCTGGCTGACAAACTTAATGTTGCTTGCATGCCACAGTGATAGATGCACCAGAATAACCTGGTTAGACATATTTGTATGCCAAGAGCACCTGCCACTGCAGCCAGTTTATGAAGACGTGCAGTTTACTTTATGGCACATTTATTCAGTTACTTTTTCATCATCTGAAGTTGTTTTAGTTTCAGCTTTAAAATTTTAAACTGCTGTGAAGGATTCAAGTTAGGGAAATATGGCTTGTCACAGGGCAAAGGTATGGAACAGATGATTCACATTTATGAACCGTGGCATTGCCTCTGTTTGGCGCTTGCCCCTTTCTTGTGCTCGGATGATGACAAATTCGGAGAGACACCATCCAGACCTCCATGGTATTTCAGTGCTACTGTGATCCTACCATATACATTCATTGGGTTATTTTTCCAGTATTTCAAGGCCATATTTCTGTAGGTATGTCCCAGCACTCTATTCATAGCTCTGCTGTTGTGCATACTGTAAACAGTGACCTTCACACTAAGTCATACTTAATTTTCATTAAACTAAGTACACCAAAGCAACAAAATGAAGCCATTTATTTTCACATTCAGGTTACACCCAAACATGCAGTTATGAGAAAAATAAACAGCTTTGCAACTGAGAGAAAAGAGAAGCGTTTTCATCCACATTGAACATGAAAGTGCTGTTTTATATTTATATACAACTTTGACTGTTGTCATAACATGATAGCAAATGGCTAAAAAAGTACTCACTGCTATCAGTCAGTCTATCAGTCTCCATTCATAGCTTTTAGGTTTGGGTGATAAAGATTTCTCATTGTTTTCATGCTTATGCTGAAATAATTGCTTTGTCACATTAATTTATTGCATATTGCTTTCGTGTTACACAGTATCTATCTTTAAATCTGTATATAGCTTACATTTTGCTTGGTTTGTTTCTTTGTGTACAAACTGGTCCTTTTTCAATGGGGATAAAATCAGTTGCTCCACATGCCTTGGCAAATTTTGTGAGAATTCTCTCCTTATCGCTGTGCAATAGGAGGCTTTAGGACTTTAATTTATTCATAAATACTTCAAAGGTCCTTGCTCTCCATGTTATCTGGTTTGTTTTACATGGATAAAATGCCTGTGATTAAACATTTTGCTTATGCAGGAAGAAAGCTCATTTGTAAACCCTCCGGCGAGAGGCTAACTTCCATTAACGTAGGCGTATGCTGGGGGCTTCTGCTAGCCGTCAGTGCTGTTGGGGGCCGGTGCCTTTTGGTTCTCAGGGGTAGCTACAATTAATGATTGAAAAATACAGCGAAGGGAGCACAGTGAAGAGAGGGAAATGTTTTAGGTAATTAGACAGTTGTCTTGACCACACGTGCTGGAGAAAAGCTTTTGCAGAGGCTCTCCCCTCTGCAAACCCCCCGCTTGGGAGGTTTCCCAGGAGCTGCCGTCGCTGCTGGCTTGTACCCGGGAGCCGCGTGCTTCTTAGGAAGAATAACGGCTTTTAAACTGGGACTTTACAAAGAGAAATAGCGAAGTGACAATGTCTGCTGCTACCAGGCGAGGTCTCGGCAGCCTGAGTCGGGGAGCTTTGTGCCGCTGTGAGTGAGACATGGTTTGAAGGATGCAGCAGATGCCTCAGTTTTTGTTTAATGAATCCAACATACGAGCTCGGGGCGTACGTATCTCTCTCGCTGCCTCACACACACATAATGACACGTTTCTGCTGTCACTCATTTGGTGAGACTGGATACCACTGGTGCCAGGACTGCACGCCTTGTGTGTGTATACATATACCCACACCCACATGTTTCTAATAGCAGTGTTTTTGTTTCTTAATTGGCCAACTGTTTACAGTGTGCAGAGCTGTGGGGACAAAGACTGAAAAAGCAGGGCTAAATTGTTTATAATAAAATAACAAACTGTTCCATGAGCAAAAGAGCTAATGAAGCCTGGTTTCCCTTGAATTTACTTTCTAAATCTCCCCCTTCTCCTCCTCAACTCCCTCTCTCCTTCCTCCCGGCCCTGCGCACATACGCTGCTCTCAGCACCCTCCGCTGTCCTAGCTGCCTGCGGGGCGAAAAAGCAGCAGATCCTGTTGGTCCCAAGGTGAATGGATGCTGATTGCCTGGCTGGTGTGAGCAGGGTGATTGGCAGGCCCGCAGGTTAAACAGACTTCTGCTGCACTCACTTTGCGGTTTTTCCCTCTGTGGGCACTTCTGCTTGGGCTTCTGTTCTCCAGCCAGTGATTTGACAGAATTTATGTGAATATCATAGCTTTGAGGGCTCTGTTCTCCTGTCAGAATTGGTTGATACTGGCCAGTGAGTCCAAATGTTGCTGGGGAAGGACTAACAGACAGACAGGAAGAAGTGCATTAGCCCTGTTTCCTTTGGAAACTGGCCTAAAAATGGGAAAACTTGTATTGAATCCCTTTTTCCCAGTCTTTTTCGTGGTGCCTGTCTCAATTAAAGCTGTAAATACTTCAGGGCTAAGGGCTCTGCGTGTGTGAAAAGCTTAGAAGCATTTAGGTTTTGTTGTCACATCGATGCTAGTAATGACGAGAAGGGGCATGTGAGGAGCAGACAAGGTTGGTTCTCTAGGGGGTGTTTTAAAGGCAAACCTATAATTAGTGGTGTGGGAATTTAGAAATTTTTGTAATTTTACCTGATTAAAACATTTAAAATAGCCATTCCAGCGAGTTAAATAGATCTTTTTTACGCCAGCAGAAAGGATATAGCAACAAATATTCTGACTAATACTGTCCCTATCAGTACTACATAAAGAAGTGGGAAGTTTCATGGGAAGTTTCATTAAAGAATAAGATTGATGTTTTTCTTCTAAAATATTGTAAAATATTGGCATGCCAGTGTGCTTGAAAGATTCATTTAGATGAAAATCTGCATAGAAAGACTTTTCTCATATTACGACTTTTCAATTTTTGGCACAGCCTCTCTAGGAAATTAAAGCTAACCATATTTGCTTAATTTAAGGAGGGGGCAGAGGTGGAAAAGAAAGCCTGAGCTATGAGCAGTGTTTCACCACATTAATCATTCAGGATTTTCTTGCTTGAAAATGAGGCATCCTGATGTTATTCCAAACATGGTGTTTTAAATATACACATAATTCTATCAAACATATGTATTATGTGACCTAGCTTCAGCAAAATATTTTACTGCTTCTTTGTGCTGAAGGAAAAGAGGTTGTTTGGAACCACAACCTAAAAATTGTCAAGTTCTTAAGATCCCAATGTAACTCTGTGGTTTTGTTCACAGAACTTATTTTTAGATTGGCCTGTCTTTGCCTCACTGAAGAAATAAATCACAGATCATTTATGAAAAGCAGATAAAGAATTACAAAACTTTGGGCTGGATGCCCTTATCACAGGCTAGTGGATTGATTCTTCTGAAAGTGCCATAAACTCTCCTGATTTTCACTGATGAGACGAGAATCTGGCTTTGACTGCAAATGCATTAATCTTGCAATACATTAGGCTCCACTTCACTTACAGTCTCCCTTTTTGCCTTGCCTTTCCATGTATTTCTTCTTTTTTTTTTTTTTTTTTTTTTTCCTTTTTGGGGGCTGCCACCTCTTTAAATTCTACATAGGCTTTTCTGTTCATTTTTTTTTTAATGTAAAGCAGTTTGTATGCCTCTGCTATTCCCACCTGTTCAGATCTGAAGTGTCACAGTACAAATGTCACTTGTGCTGGCAACATCAGCCTTGTATCAGTCTGCTGGTCTCACTGCAGTCCCCAAAAGTGATTTATGGAGATTACAGACATTCCAGTTCTACTGGTGGTTGGAGCCACTGTCCTGAAGGGGACCAGAGCACAACACAGGGCAGTGGTTGTGCTGCTTCCCTGCTGTCCTCCGACCCTGTCACATCTTATGTTCACTTGGCCAAGGGACTCCCACAGCTAGGAAAGGGCCTTGCGCGGTGCTGTCTGTTGCCCACCTCCATTGTCACCTTTCATAAAGTTTCTGGGATTCTCGTGGTGTTTAATTGCTTGTCCTGAAGCTGAGGCTCATGGCGGGATGTGTGTATGGGAGAACTGCAGCTGTCAGTCAAAATGAAAACTGTACGTTGGGGCTTATGGTTGTAGAAGGTATCTGGAAAACTAAGGACAAATAAAAAGTACCCAAAGGTATTTATTTCTAGCTTGTTTTTCTGTGTAAATGAGTCTTATATGATCATCCTGTCTATCATTTTGCCCTCTTAATAACTTTTGAATAAGTCCAATACAGCCAGACTTGACAGAGAGGGAGAAGTTCCCACGAGTTTTGTAGAATTCAACCTCTGGGTAGAAGAGAGACCCAAATTAGTGCCCACACACGGGCAAAGGCAGTTACTGTTCTGCTCCTGATACATCTGGGCAGGCAGCTCCCAGCAACTGCTGTGTGCGTGCAAGATCTAGCTGGTTGTGCTGTGCGTGGAGAAGGGCCGAAAGACATAAATCTGCAGGCAGCTGTGTTGTTTCTCATGGAGCTGTCTGTTGAATTTCGAGGTTTTGAGCCTACATCATGCTTTAGAGTACTTAACCTTGGCAGCACTGCACCTACTGCCAGCAACACCCCAAATCCGACTTCGCTTCCTCTCTCGCTCAGGGTGTCCTTGGGCCAAGTGTCCCTTGCAGCAGCAGGAGTCGTGGGCACTTCCTCAGTTCCTCGTGGGCACAGAGGAGTCCCACCACTACAGGCTCTTTTTTTAGCGGCTGGGAGCTTATCACAAGCTGGAGGCAGCAGTTGCCTCTGTTTGGCCACAGCTCTTCCTGGATCCTGTCTTCCAACTGGCAAGAGTCATTAAAGTATAAATTTAATCTCAAAATTAAGTTATAATTATAGAATGAACAAACAACTCTCCCATTTCTCCAGCTCCCCCCCCCCCCAACGGATAGTCCTCCTTAAGGAATATCACTTTCCCATAAATCAAGTGACACCCAGGACAGTCTCAGGATGGGTTCAGTTACGAAGCAGGTCCCTGCCATTGCTAGGCTGCTTTGCAGGGTGTGCAGTTTTTACTGAATATGTTTAGTAACTCCAATTGTTTCTGGTAATGCTTTTATTTGTAAGGACTATAGGGAAAGCTTCTGACTATAGCTGCGCTATTTTTTTGAACTTTTTAGAGTCTCTTTCTGACACTGGCAGCTCTGGAATTTGATGGTGTTGAACATGAGCCTCCGGCATTACTGATTTGTTGGTATTTCAAGAAACTCAGAAGAAAGTCCTTTGGGGTCAAGTGTACAAAAATTTTTCAGTGAATCTCAGATGATATTCAACAAATGCATTTATTTCAGATTGAATGAGAGGCTGTATTTCAAATGGTTTCTGCCTTTTTGGAAAGAACATTTTGGAACAAAAGCATTGCAAATTGAAAAAGCCTACCATTTTGTTTTGAAAACTTTGGAGCACTTCAGCTGCTTTGGAACTGCTTGTGCATTGACACAAGTGTTTCAGAAAAATGAGAACAGGTACGCAAAATGTTTTGATGGCATGACTACATTTGTGCAATGTAGTCTCGCTGAGCTGTGTGTCACATCTCCCCAGAAGGTAGGTCGGTAGCCTGAACTAAAAGGATCCCTGAGTCCTGAAATGGGAGCTGAAGGACAAGCTGGTCAAGCTTTAACTCTCTTCTGAAGATGCACGCAGTGCTGCTGGTGCACAGACCTTGGCAAAGAAGGGAGGTTGACCCTTCAGGGCAGCACTGAGGACTGCTTCTACCCTCCCGTAGAGAGCGTCGTCATGTAAAAGTGATACCGCTGCTGCGTGTTAGCAGCAGGTGACTTTATGAGCACTGCAGATCTTCCCAAATAAACCCAGATTGGTATCACAGATAATTTTTGTCCTCTTAAGAATGGATTAATAGGTGCTAGCCTCATGTCGCTCTGTGTGTTGATGAGGGAATATGAATTAACTGATTTCAGCAGAAGATTAATCTGTTTGATGCAGAGGAGACTTCTTAAGGAAAATATTACACTGTGTCTAAAAGCAATGATGGGAATTGTTGGATGTAGTCCAGACTAAAAGACAAAAAGAGTTGCGTTAGCCTCTCCAGAAAGAAATGTTTCCCTTCTCCCTGGAGGCACAGCACAGCCTGCCCCTCTCCCCTCCATTCTCCACCTGAGGCAGAAATATTACCAGCCAAAGCCAACAACAGCACGGCAGGTCTTGTTACCTTCTGAAAATGTCACAGCATGGAGGAGCTGCTCAGTTTCACACACATCTGCCTAGTTCACTTGCGTGATCTTTTTTTCTATACCTAAAATTGCTTCCTTTGCCATCTTAATCACTCCGAAAAAGGTCATTTTGGACATTATTTAAAAAAGAATTTAATCTGACGCAGGCCAGGACTGAGTAAATGAAATTTCTTTTTGAGAATCATTATTAAATGCTGTTTCCTGTTGGCTTCATTTTATCCCCTGTTACTTACTATTAGAAAACACAGCATCAGATACATTTCTTGGAAAATTCAAGTAATCGCTTTGCTTTTCATACATTACTGTGTGTAAATCTTTATTTTTTTACTCTGTATCTTTGATTTCTTGTCACCACTGAACTATGCATAATTCTGACATCTGTGCGCAGTTTGTAGCTAAACTGATTCATATAGTAAGTGTGAAAGTCTGGCAAGTGCCGTGCACAGATGGCATAGGGAGAATACAGTATGCAGGTCAGGTGAGAAATTCTGTTAGACCTAGCCATCCATAAACCTTAGCTTTGAGTTTAATTGTTAACAGCAGCATCAGCTTCCAGTTAATGGGCTCGAAAGTGCGCTGGCAGAGCAAGCTGCAATGGATGCTCCCTTCCAAACAAACCAGGAAGGGCAACGGTATTTACCCCTTGGAAGAGTCCTATCCATCAGGATACCATTGGCATTCCCTCTTTTTCCTGTCTCATTTAATAGTTTCATAAATCAAAGATTTTTGGGGTAAACTTTAACTTATAAGCTGTTTCCGTACCAGCGGCTGTTTGCCAAAAGGGTGCAGGTTTATACCTGCCATAGGTGAATTTTCATTCTGACTCTACACTGTTGCCATTTGCTCTTAAAATGACCTTTCCAGTTTCATAGAGAAAAAAGCACATTCAGCTACTTGAAATTCACATTAATTTCTTGGGTGAGCCCGGCACTGAGAGGGACAGATGGGCTGCGTAGAAGTTTAGTGCCATTTGAGATGACCTAGGTTATCCCATCTATTGCCAGTCCAGCAAGGCACAGGCACAGGGCAAATGTCGTTCTTTTAGCTCCCAGGGAAGTTTCAGATCCCCTAAAATGCACTTAAAAGTGGCACTAGATGCTTATGCATAGCCTGCTTGGTTTCTCCCGGAGTATATGCACCCTTCCAGGTGATCACAGTATTCAGTGCCTCCTACTCCTTCGAGATCATCCTGTAACTAGCAAGGAAGATCAAAATAAGATAAGACTATTGTAGGAAGTTTAGGTTTTTGATTACAAAATTAGAGTGCACTCTTACTACACAAGAAAAAAAAATTCAGTTTTCAATTATATTTGACTGTAAAGCTCACCTGCAGTTGCTCTGATGCTCAGTTGACTAGAGGTCTGGCTCACCTTGTCTTAGAGACCTTTTCGTAGCTATCACTTCTCCTTCCTTCTGGTAGGGATGGAGATTAGGCCCTCTCTGTGATACAATACTCTCCTCTTGATCAAGATGAAAATAGATCTCTCCTACTTTTCATCAGACCTCTTTTCCTGTTATTTTTTTCTCTCCCACAGGATTCATAGAGTCTTCCATTCCGTTTTCCTTGGAGTTGAGTTCCAAAGCCATAATATCTTAAGTGTAACATATCTTTCTTTGCTCTCTTGAAGCAGGCCTGTCCTTTGGAAATTCCTTGAACTCACATTTCCACTGTATTCTTTAGGAAGCATGTTCTTTCCTGCTTTAGGTTTTCTTGCAAGTCACTGGATTTTCATGATAGTGACAAAATTGTAGCTACTGTTTGTTATATGAAGTATTCATAGTGCATACATTTGACCAGACTCGTCTCTTTCATAGGGTGTTGGACTAAAGTGAAGATGGCAGAAAAGGGAACACTCCTGAAAAATTGCCTTTTCTGTAACATTCCTCACTTCTGAGAGGGTCTGCTTTAGATTGTGCCATCCAATAGCATTGTAAAGTTGCAAACCAAACACCAAGACATCACCGTTCACCTGCACATAGCCAGGATGGTGCACCCACTATCCTCAGCCTCCCCTTGGCCTGTGTAATGTACAGGATAGAGAGACCCTTGGGTCACCTGCTCTGGTTTCCCACCTTTGCGAGCATCGTAATGGATGTTGAGTGGGCTTTACCCACCTCTCCCATATGCCACAGGATGGAGACTGTTTTCCAGTACCCAGAGGAAACTTAAGAGTTTTAGTATTTGTGGTCTATAAGCTTGAACAGTAGCAATTATGTCTAGGCATGAGGCCATGCCTTCTCTGAAAGAAGTTTTGCACTGTTGGTGTTCAAGTTACTGATTCCTGTGACCTCAAAGGGTAAAGAGCATTTTTATAGGTTGAGGGCTGCCCCAAAGAGAGCATATATTTTCAGGAATAACAGCCGCCTCTCTCATGAAGCTGTTCAGTAGACACTCCTATACGCCCCATGTAAGTGTGGGAGGATGTGCAAAAAGTGGCCCTTCTGGCTGCCCTGGGCCTGCCGCTGTGTCCCCTCTGTGGGCAGATGGGGCGACTCACACATCTGCCCCAGTGCACTGGGGACCTGTGTAGGCGTGAGAGATTTTAGCCCCCCGAGATGGCTCTTTGCCTGTTGTAGGGACCACTCGCAGCCAAGGCGGATCAAAAGACCGTAGCAACTCCCGATGAGTTGCCACACACCTCGTTAATCAGCTAATAAAACGCCGTGAATATCCTGCCTCTGGAAAGTGGAGAGAGAGGCCTTGCGGTCCCTGATACCATGAGCTTCTCACTTTGTCCTCATTTAACCTGCATGTGCAGTGACTTTTTTATTGCATTATTTATAGAAGTGCATATTATTGTAATCCTTTTTCCTTTTACTTCAGCACTTGGGAGCATCCTCAGACATAACAGTAAAGCGCAAATCAAAAAAACAGATTCACATATACTTTTGTAGTTTATTTTACAAACCTATTTGTAATGGCCAGAGAATAAAACACAATTAATAAGGAAGCAGGGAGTGGAAGCTGTGTTCTTTTATCTGAATATTTATTTTGGCAGTAATGTGGAGTTCTCTGAAACACTGGCTTAATTGTCTCTTGAGTTTGCCAACTGTAATTTTCTCTCCTATTATTAGAAATAAGGGCATTTTTTAGTTCACTTGAGGAGATTTATTTTCCTAGCAAATGCATTACGTGGATCCTGCTAATGTAAAAGTCTAACTTTTTGTTAACATCTTGCACATAAATGTATTTTATGGATCCGAGCTCTTAGATTGAGCTCTAAGGAGCATTAATGTATCCCAAAGCAGCCCATTTGTGAGGGGTATTTCCTGCCAAGCAATCTCGTCTGTGGACCCATATGCAGCCCTGTCAGCACGTTGGTCTGGAGGGGGAGGAAGCACACTCAGTATAGCCTGACCTTTCTGACTAGGAAAATTTCCCGCTGGTGAGCAAAAGGCACACCGCTTACCCTGGTAACCTCTGTATCAAATAATAAGTTCCTCCTCACACAAAGTATGTAAGTGCTTGGCCTTTATTTCTTACCAGCCCTGTGAGCTTTAGCATTAGGTATTAGACTTTAAAAAGTGACATCTATAAAAAAGAAAGAAAACCATTTATTTTACTTTTGATGTAGAACAAATAGAATTTCTTTTTTTTCATGTTTTATCTGGAGGAGCCGATGCAGAACTTTTTCCTGAACGGAATAGTCACATTAATCCAGATATTAAGACTACAGCCATTAAAATTAAATTAAGACTAAACCACCAGCTAGTGCTTGAGTTGTGATAAACTTATGAATGTTGGCAAAATGACTGCCTTTGTGGAAAGACTTAATGTGAGTAATTGCTCTGCTGAAAATGTTAGGCCTGAAAGCAGTAAGTGCAGCATGTGAAATAAGAAATCAGCAACATTGGCTGCGGAGGACAACTTTGCTTTATAGTTTTGTCTCCCAAGAAGCTGAGGGAGTCATTAGAGCTCGCAGTCTTTGCAAACTTATTATGTTTGTGTATGACTGTTCATCAATGAACAAGTTAACTTCCACATGTGCTTTATCCAGTCTTTTTTGAGATTCGCTAGACTGGAAGGCTTCCTCTCAACTGAGGCTTGTCCTGGTTTTGATTGACATGCTTTGGTATACGAGAGGGCTTTTTCTTATAAATGTTCCTTATCCATCAGAGAAGAAAACACTCAGTTTCAGAATAGGGTAGCGAATGCAATCTTTAAAACCACCTTTCAAATTGCAAGGTCTGTTTTTCTGGCAATTAACTATGACCATTTTGCTTTAATAGTTTCAACATACTCCACTTTCTTTTTCCTCCCATCTTTTTCTATAGTATTGTTTGCTTAAAAGCAAGTTTTAAACTCTCCTTAGGGTTTTTTTTCCCACATTGAGGCATTTACAGGACTGAAATTAGAGTAACTGGTGTCTTTTGCAAGACTAACATTCTCCCTAAAAATAGAGCATGAATCAAATTAGCATTAAACATTTTTGTCATTATCTGGTTGGTATAAGTTTCAAACAGCTCTTTGTAATGAGATTTCCGTATTTATAGTTATTTTGCTAACTGAAAATGTTCTTGGGGACTTTGTAATTTTGTTTAGCAACATTAAACGCTATTCCTTAATAGCAAAGAACAAATTTTGTTAAACTGGAGTTAAACTTTGTAATATATATCTGTAATGTGGTGGAGGAAGAGAAATAAAGCACAAGAGCATTATGGCTTTCAAGTAAAGCATTTAGAGTCTAGAAAAGTCAATTGAAACTTAATGAAACTATGAATTTGGAAGTATTGCAATGCATAGGTTGGGTGTTAGTTGCATCATCAAATTACTCCTGCTTAGTAGTTTACAGTATTTTAGTAAAGAAAGTGTTGGTAATAGTCCATGTGCATGTTCCTAGCCTATGGCAAATGCAAACTAATTTGATTTAGGTTAGATTGCAATGAGAGTAGGCTAATTTATGTCAAATTACCTTGCATTTATTTAGGTCTAAGAATATGTATGGATAGGTTACCACAGATCAGCTCACACACAATAACTGGTTCAGTGTTGTAAAGACTCCATGTGCCTAACTCTTTAATTCAACCTAGAAAGGGAATCCCTAAAAATGTTCAAAAACTTTATATATCTTTAAATCGTTGGTAATTTTGTTTCATCTTAGCAGAGAGCAGAACAGCTTACATTTAACCTGAAAGTGTTTTTATGGATTTTAACATTCTTTGTGGATTCGCATAAGCCATCAAATATGTATTTTTCAAATTATATAGCTTATTGAATCCAGCCGTTCCAACTTTTCATTAAGAACAGAGTTGAACTTTTTTTTTTTGAAAAATATTTTGCCAGAAAAAAGTGGTTTCTGTCATCCTGAAACTATTTGGAAATTTGGGATGATTTGCTGAATAGGTTTGGATGGAAAAAGCTTTCAGGCTAAAGTAGTAATTGTTCTGCTTTTACCAATTACCCTGTGATTAGGGTACTCACAGATGATAATGGAGAGTGGGTTCAAGGCCAAAAGGACTGGAAGCCACATCAGTCATCCTTTAAGAGAGTAACGTGATCTGCAGAATAAAGAATATTTGGGGGTGTATTTACTCAAATCTCTCCTTTTGATTGTGTTCCTTTGAAACAGTAAAATAAAATAAAACACTTAAATTTTTGCTGAGCCAGAGGAATAAAAGGTGAGAGTGCCAGTGTACCGGTGGTAAGGGCACTTGTCCTGGTTCCAGACCTGGCTCAGGTGATTATTTATGCACTTACAACAAGAGAAACACCTTAGCACTTCAGCACTACAGCTGCTGCCCTGTGTTTCCTGTGCTTTTAGAAAGCATGTCCAGGGAATAGCCATTTCAGTGCAAAGAAAATATTTTCTTTGACTTGAAATAAAAGTGAGTCATTTCTCTATGTAACTTGGATTTTTTTTTTAAATCAGCCAAGAAATTGTTTTCCTCCTGTTGAGTTGCTAAAGTGAAAAACAATCAAGCAGTTATTCACACCATAGCAACTCATATCCATTACATCACATAAACAGGTATCCTTAGATGGGCCTGATTCTTTGACTCAAGCCAGGTCAGTTCTTTCTTCTGAAATTTATGGCAATCTTGCCTGTTGTATCACACCATTGCCCACTCATTCTGGATGGGTAGACTACATGAGTTGCAAAGCGGGATGAGTACCTTGCGTAGCAAATCTATTATGATGGGTTTCTAAAACTTAATTATGAAACTAAATTCTACCAGTTACATGAATAGAGCGAGAATTTTGATGGCAACGTTTGGAATCTGTTATGTCACCATGTAGCACCTCTAATAAGATGATACTGTGTGTTTATTCCACTTGTTTCTTTAAATGATTAGCTTGTCTAATAAGAGACTGAATAGTGACGTGGCCACGTCTTGCATATACTTGGAGAGAAGATTTGTGAGAGACCTTGACTTTTCATTTTTCTGAAAAAAGCAGAATGAATTCAGTTCATTGGAAAAAGGTGCCTTCCTAGAGGCAGGGAGCAAATTTTCAGTGAGAATGTACAAATTTTGAATGTCCTATGAAAGAATATGGTGGGATGTCTGTAGCAATGTGTTTAAAGCAGGGGTGGCTTTTTAGCTACCTGAAATTTAAAACATACTTTCACTTTTCTTTTTTCCTTGGTATGAAAAGTTAAAAATTCAAAATTTCCAGAGAAAAGCTATTTTAAACAGGTTTTATTTTGATAAATTTAATCATTTTGTTACAATCAGACCAATATAATTTGTTATGTTTTTATTTAATTAATACATAACTAACTATGAGGGGTGGTAACACATGTCCCAAGTGCCCCTGCTGACTCAGGAAGGGGGGACCCAGGACATTCGCACAGACAGGCCTTCTTTGAGTGATTGAGGACACTGGCTTAGTTTGCCTTAGTAAAAGGGGAGATATTATGGTAAACAGAGGCCCAGCAGTGGGCCAAGGGTGCCAGAGTGCAGCTCTTGTAAAGCCTGTTGAATTGCAAAAGAGGACTTGGAAAAGAACTTGGAAAGCCAGTCTACTATTTTCTTTTTTTTTTGGTTTAAAATCCTATCCTGTAGTGAAGTATAAGCTTTGCACAACTTCAGGAGGAGATGATCACAACCTGGAAAGCAAAGGTGAAACCAGTAAATGCTTGTCAAAAAAAAAAAAAAAAAAAAAAAAAAAAAAAAAAAAAACCTTCGGGGAAAAAAAAAGTGAAGCACATCTTTTAAAGTCTTGTTTGGGTTAGAAATGTCCCCTTTTTCCCAATTGGTGTTGCATCTGAGCTGTCTTTAGTTTTTCCCTTTTTTGGAGAAAAATGTGATATTGCTTGTTACCATGCATCATAGAAAAGTGTTTTACATGGTGGGAAGGAAGGGGTCACAGTCTCCAGCAATGGTCCTACTCCAAGGAGTCCCCATGGAGGGGAGCACAGCAGCAGAGACAACCATTATCACCTAGGAACCTTCTGCCAAATGCTGCAGAGCAGTAGGAAAGGTTCTCAAGAAAATGGTGGATTTTTCAAGGAAAAAATTGTCAGCTTTTCCACTCACAACAGCAGTGCTTCTGGGCTGATACAAGTAATCTTTGGGCAGTTATTTATTTATTTGTTTACTTTTATCTTGTATTGCTTTGTGAAAGTAGCTGCGGCTATTCTGGAGATCACAAGCCAGTTCCAGTATAGATGCTGGGTTTCTAGCTTTCTAGCAACCCTAGCTGCAAGAGTTTGTTTTGTTTTTCCTCTCCTCTCCTCTCCTCTCCTCTCCTCTCCTCTCCTCTCCTCTCTAGCCAAAACAGTGTAGCAATGACTGTGGGGAAGAGATCTGATCTGGTCAATTTGAGACGGTAATTTTGGCAGGGCTGCAGAGTCAGGGGAAGCTTGCAGAGCACTGAGATGTTGTGTGGTCCTTCCAAAGGAGCCTCTCTGGTGAGGGGATTACCAGTAATGCAGTGCTAGACAAATTCTGCAGAGGAAGCAAATTGCTCTATTAATAGTATTGTGCACACAAAAAGTACCATATAGTGTATCAGGTAACATATCCAATACAAACCTAGAAAGCAAGGGAATGATGAGCTTAAGTGGGATGGAAAACAGTGGCCCAGCTCTGCTTTAATCTAGAGAGATCACCTCAGTAGCCTGGCATTCGGTTTGGTGTCAGGAAGGTCTCTCTCTCCCTTTTCTTTTTTACTTCTGTTTATAACTTGTAGGAGAAACGATGGCATGTTTTGTCTTTTTGACTCTTGTAAATGCCACCATGAACTCTAAGAGCTCACGCATTACTGAAGTCATGCCAGCCTTCATTATGGCAGAAGACTTTAGTGAGAGAGCAGGGGAGGAGTGGTGGGCAGCTGGCAAGGATAGGAGACTCTCCCAGTGTACGCTGCGATCCGAAAAAGCACGGGCTGAACATTTGACAGAAGTCGCTGCAGCTGTGGTGTCCTTTTGCCCTCCACGCTGACTCTGCAGCTGGAAACAATGCTGACCAAGAAATAAATCTCAGCGCAGTGAGCGCAGGACTAACCTCCTTAAGGCAAAGCATGAGAATCCCTGCGCAGAAGATGGTGCTTCTGCTGCCCTTCCAGATGTTGACACAGCTCGTACTGCCGACAGCACTGAGCACCAGGTAGGGTCAGTGCGGCGTGAGAGCTGCTGGCCCACTCCGAGCGAGCCCTTTGAAGGCAAATTCCACCTCAGCGGAGCACGCTGCTGGCCCCGGGAGGCAGCTGAACTGCAAGGCCACGGCTGGTATCAATTAAATGATTTTGCTGAGTGTTTAAAACAGTTAAAAATCAACACACCGGAAAAAAATAAACACACTACAAAAGACTGCAATTACAAAGATGGTGCCTCTCCTCCTTGCTTTTCTGTTTGAGTACTGGTGGGTTACCTGTTTTGCTGGAGTGGAAAAGAAGAATAGAAAGGGTAAGGAGCTAACAAAATGAATTATTCCTGAGTTCAAGACAGAAGAAATCTAAGCATCTTAGACCATCCTCTTTTTCTAGTGTCTTTCTTCCCAGAAAAATATCAGAACTATTAAAAAAAAAAAAAGTGTTGTCAGCCAGAGCTATATTTTGTTACAGCAACATGGAGTGGAGCAAGTCAAATTACTTTTAACATTTTTCATCAGATAACGTTCCTGCTTTTGCAAAATGTCTGCAGAATAGGAGCTTTTTTAATTTTAAAAGGAGTTACTTACAGGCCTCATGTGTGGTTTTGCCATTATTTCAGTGTTGCTTTATTTTGTTCCCTTTCTTTCCCAAATTCCAGTGAAAAACACTGATATGCATGTAACTTTTTAGAAACCCCATACTGGGTTTGTTGGACTACAAAAGCTGCCTTCAGCTAGTCCGGTGGGTTGCTAAGCCTCTTTGGCATAATCAGGATGAGTAGCGTAAGCCATTTGGTCTCCCTGTCTTCAGTGCTAACAAAATGTTTTCTATTTGTCACAAACTAATTAAAAAAAAAAAAAAAAAAGGCCACGAAAGCAGATGGCAGTTTTGCACTGCTGTTTCCAGTAGAGTATCGGCAGTTGAAATATCCTTGAGCATTTGCAGGGAAAGGCCTCAGGAGGTGACCCAAAGCTTTCCTTGACAGACAACTAAAAAATGAAGTGAGAAAGGCTTGGTTGCTGATGACACTGGTGAGAGTAGAAAGCTGGTGGGGTTTTTTGTTTGTTTCTTTGTTTTTTACTAAGACTAAATGCTCTCTCTGTTTTGCAGAGGGTTACACAAACCTTCAGACTTGCACTTGCTGGCCACTGCCAGGAGGCTTTGGGCAATGTAGCGGTGGATGGATAATGGCTCTCATGCGAGCAGCAACGGTGAGACTAGCTTACAGAATGGTCTGAGTCCCGCAGCACCTTGTCCCTCCTTCACCATTCGACCTGGTGATGCTCTGTGTATGTGTTGGGATTTGGGTTGGAGAGGACTGAGTTACCTCCTGGTATACTAGCCTAGCAGCAGCTATTTCCTCTGCCTCACCGTTCCTAGCTCTGGCTTGCTCTGCTGGCTCTGCAATCGCCTTGGGAGTGGGAAGATGCGTGAATGTGGGCTGGAGGTGCTGTCTCTGCATCTCGTGGGCGTGTGGAGCCACTGGCTTCTTCGCTCAGGTCCTGGCAGCAGTGAATCTCACCACTGCTCGTTCTTCGGTCTGCGCTTTCCTACTGCTCCACTTACATTTCGCTGCTTGTGTAGTATCTGGTAAAGTTATGGCTTTTCTATTTTGCTCTGCGTATGTGCATGTGTACGTGAGTACACATATGTATTTAAGCTAGAAATTATATTTAGTCAACTCTCAAATTATTCAATTTCATAGTATCTTTGTGTTTATAGAAACACAGGACTAAAAACCATTGTTTTGAACTGGGTTTTATACAAGTTTGCTGATCCTCATTTAATTATTGAAATCCTCCCTGGAAGGAAGCCAGTTATCTCACTCTTGGAGCGTACATGCCATGAACTTCAGATATATGTCTGTGCATAACAGCAATTCCATTAATTTTAAAGGGAGTAGGATCACAAATACTTGCCTACCTGTTTGTAGAATCAGAGCTGTTAAGTAGCTATTACACTAAAAGTAAGTATCCGTCAAACTCCTTATTCAAAATTTCCTGAGACTTCTTACTGCTTAAACTGTCATATTTTGTCTTGAGAATTAAAAACTAAAATTATACAAGACTTCTCACTTGAAACTTCTAATCAGGGGAGCTGTTAAGGAAGGTCAGTATAATATAGTATGTCCTTTCAAACTCACCTCTCTAAGTTGGGTGTGCTGCTAACCAAGGAAGCAAAGATACTAATTTAACCAGACGTAAACTGAAATAGGTGGCAAACAGCAAAATCTGTACCCCTAAGAAACTTGGACCTAACAGCCCTATGGTCATTTTTAATTCCACCCCCACTGCCCTTCCCACTCCCCAGAGCTGGTCGTTTATTAGAAGGGGTCTTCTGTGAGCAGCTTTCCCTCAGTTGAACAGAGTACAGATGTGGCTTCATGGGGAGCAGCTGCCTGGTTTCTCGGAGGTGCTCTGCCCATGTTGGCGGCTGCCCCACCCAGAGAGCGGCCACTAGCTCCTGCCAGACGGACTGACGCCGGAAAGATTGGAGCAGTAGCCAAAGGGCCTGGAGACCTCAGACAGCCAAGTTTTTAGTGGGCTGTCAGTATCAGTCTTATAAAAGATAATATTTATGATTTTAGTGCAGTACAGTAGTATATAAATACTACAATGTTAAATAAAACTAATCCTTCTGAGTCTTAGATATGCACCTAAAAGGCCTCTCCAGACTTAGTAGCTCCCTTCTTCATATTTTGGTAGAGTGTTGATTCTTCCTCTTGGGTTCAGAAGAATTATATTATTCTGTACCTGACAGGAGAAAAATCTGGGTAGGTTCTCTGGAGAGTGTCTTGGAGAAACCATCACGGTACTACACAGATTGCTAAAACGGGTTGAAATAGGTAGGGAGTTCTAGTCTGTGGAGAGTGAGTGAATTGTGTCAGAGAGCAGTAAGCCCAAGCCTCCTGTAGGGAAAGCAATGGGATGCTTCAGGTGGACCTTTAATGTGTCTTCTGACCTCACTACAGTAAACCCACAGGGACACTGCTTCAGTGAGGTATTTGCTTCAATAGGCTTTCACAACTTGCTGCAAAAAAATATTGAAGAAACACTGTATTTGACTTGGACTGCATCATAGAGTATTTTTAGGGAGATTACCTGACCTTGATCAATATCTGAAGTATTTCTGTATATTGTGAGATATATGAATCTAATGCATATTATACTGTTTTAAAGTTATTAAACAATACACTTGCTAAATATTGAATGCATTGAGAAAAGCACACAAACATGATATCTGGATCTGGATCCCACTTGTGTAAACATATGGTGTAATAATGCTCATTAACAATGGAAAAATACTGTTTTGCTGGCACTGTTGTAAATGCAGGTTAGCTGTAGCAAGGATTTATTACAGCAAAGTTAGACTGTGTGTTTCTGTATAATGTCATCTTTCTTCCTGAACCAACTCTTACTTAAATCATATCCCACAGCTTCACCCTCTTATACCCTATATGCATTCTTTCATATGTGGCTACAGCAGTATCTCCTGTATAGGATAATAAGAAATAATCTTGCTTTGCACAGCTTCATACTTTAAATAGTAGAAGTTACTGAGAAAGCTCAGACCTGTCTAGCAGTGGCATTGAATGTAGGCTTTTTTCCTTCCCCACATGCTCCTCATACCTACTGTGAGTCACTGATTTTCACGTTATTACATTTGTGATTTTTCTCTGCTGTTTTTTTATTATCTCCAATTTGTGGATCTCATCAACACTAATGTTGAACAGGAGCATAAACTGGATGTGTTATCTTATTAGCACTTACGAATTTTAAATGACTGTCATCAACTTTCTGAAGCATACAGTAAAATATTACTCATGTGCATAGTTTTTTAATAGCAGAAAGAAAGAAGGAACAGCTTCAGTTTAGATGTCACATGTTGTTGAGTGCTTTCTTTAGCTATTTGTAATTGCGGCGGCCCTTTGTTTAGTTCTATAGTGACAGTAAGGATAAAATGCTGTCAGTGTTTTTTTCTTTTTTTTTCAGAACAGAGGGAACCCATTTTTGAAGCATGTGACATATGCCTTTGGGATTCTGTTTTCCTTAGGATGATGAGCAGTCTTTGATTTACATCTGTCTTCACAGATTGCCATTATCTCCTCTAAAGAGTCTTTTGTATTTAAAAAAAATAGTGGAAATCTTCCAGTACAGTTAAGGTGCTTCTAATCTTCCCTACTTTGTAGATAGGTAGCAGCAGAAACTAGTGAAGGGGGGAGATAAAAAAATGGAGTATCCAGATAGGCTTTCCTGGATAAAGAAATCCATAAAAAGAAAGCCAGATAAAAGTTCTCGCCGCTCAGATAAGGAAGGGTCCAGAGCACGTTTATTCTTGGTAATGGGAGTGTAGCACACTGATAGTCATTTCTAGTCCAGAGTCCTCTGAAAGGTAGTTACTTTGCCCCTGCAAGAAAGCAGCTGAAGACAAGAAAGCTTTTTTGGAAGTGATAGATGTTTAGGGTCTGTAATATGTGTGAAGTATGTTTTTTCATTAGAGGTTTCATATTGCAAATAATACACTGGTCTGCATCTTACAGAATGGGGACTGTTTTTTTTCGCTTGATATTTGTTTAATGCTGCTGAGGTTTTATTTTATTTATTTTATGAAGTTATTGGGGAAAAAAAGAGATTTGTCATCTTTGACTTCAGAGCTTGTACCTTTTGGTGCTGCCATCCTACACAGGTCATTTATTTTTGTGGCCACATATATTCTTGCTTTCCATTGAAGAAAGGCTGGTGTTGGTTCTCTCCTGAATTCTTAGGCTGCTGTAGAAGTCCTGAATATTTAACTGCAGGCCTTTTTGACCAGCTTCAAGCCAAATAGTCACTCACTTGATAAAACCAATTTCAGGGAGAGGAGAATTAGAAAGTAACAATAATTACAACTTCTCAGTGATGTTCTTTGCCACCTCTGTTGCAGTACAGATGTCTCTAGAACTGGATGGAAAATGGGAAAATATTTCATAGAAAAAATTGTGAAGAAAACATGTCACATTTTTAAGCTGAATTAACTGTGTGATTTGAAAATCTTTAACCAATCCTACAGATGGTGTGCAGGAAACAGAGTAACTGCTATCATCACCAGCCTTTTTTATGCCCTGCTTCTTCAGGATTTCATTCAGCAGTGGTGTGCAGCTCTTTTTCCAGTAAGGGACTCATTTTTTTGTTCTGAACAAAGTTTAATATTGTTCTGTCTCCAGAAGTGAATGGTGACTTTTTTTAGCCTGCTCTCTGCCTTCTGACAGGAACTTAGGAAAAAATAACAGGAACAAAAAATAACAGGAACTACAAACAAAAATTCAGTATGATAAATGTAAAATATTTATGTTTCTCTTGCATTTGTTAAGTTATGGTTCAACTCCATTTCACAGATACTCATTATCTTTCCTTTTGTTAGCTTACACACTCTTATATCATCTCCCCTACCTCTAGAGCTCTTCCTTTTCAGTGTTAGAAACTTCAAAAATATTAAAGTATTATTTTAAGGTTCTTTTATGCTACAAGGTTATAGTTAATAGTAATAACAAATAGTCATTTGATTAAATTAAATCTGTTGTCCTTTCTAAGTTGATAAAAATGGCCATTCTAACTTTATTACATAAAATCTACAGCCTGAAATTAGGAACTAGGAAAAACTTTGGCCTCAGACATGATGCAAAAATGCTGATCCTCCCAGGGAGATGCTGATGTTGCATTTTATCGTTCTACATTTTTTCCTGTCATGTGATGAACCCTGTTTGTCCCAAACTTAAACTCCTTTCTAGCTTCCAACAGAAACTTGAAGATATTGATTTGTGTGGTTTCATAGACCCTTTTTAGAAAAACAGAATATTTGGACCCAGGTAACAGATGATAGTCAGTAATGCTGTGTTTTTAAAACACTGCATATTCAGAACTGGATACTATAAGTGACTCAAAGACCCATAGTAGGATGAGGAAGAGAAGGATTTTGTTTAAATGACATATACCAATATTTTCCTATGGCTACTTGTGATTTTAAGGACAATCTTGTCTTTTTTTCCTTAAATTTTGATTAGTTCTCATTGCGGTTCAGTGATCTGGGAATAAAGAACAATTTTCAGGATTGTGTCATTTTCACAGTTGAACTGAACTGCCTCGTAGTAAGTTATAGAGCAAGGAAGAAATCAGGCTGCAGAGCTTGTCTCATTGCCAGCTTTTTTTGTTTACTTTTCATTATGATTAAATGCCTGTAAAAATATCCTTAATTTGAAGGGGCAAAATGGAATTGGGAGTAGAAAATGTCAAGTTTGAGTAGCTTGATCATAAAAAATCAAAGCTTTCAGTGGCATCCCTTGCTGAATCTTTTCTTCTTGCTAGAGGCCTGTCTTTTTAAGATAAGGCTGTAGGGAGACATTTCGGAGCTACCCACTTTGAGGGTCAGAGCAAAATCTTTTGTTTCCATAGAAGAGGGCAAAGTATTCTGCCATATGGGAGTAGACAGCCAAAACTCATGCTCTTGTTTGGAAGAAAGTGCTATTTTTAGCACTGTCAAGCCAGACCAGTACCATTCTTCTGTCGCGGGCTGGAGACAGCGAGTGTGGTGGGATGTCTGCTGCTTGGGTCCCATCAAGATTTGCTGGCTTCATTGTGGGAATAATCATGCAAATCTGTCCCTCTGAAAATAGCTCATCCTCAGAGCTCAATCTGCAGTGTGTTATTCTGCTACTCTTCTGGTCTTGAGAGAGCCCTTCTTTTTCCCTACACCTTGACTTAGGTCAGTAGAGATTCATCTAATCTAACGCTAGAAGTTTGCAATGTGGATGTCTACGTGAGAATTACCACCCTGGTGACTCTTTGATTGTCAGTCAGTCAATGGAGAGAACAGGCACTTCACATGCCTGTTAGAGGATGAGATGAGCAGTGGCCTGGAAATGCTTCCTTTGCCTGTAAAAGGCATCTACGTGACCAGGTTAGATTTGCTAGGATGAATTCTACTCACACATCAGTCCCTTTATCAGGACTTCCTAAAAATGGTGACAAATCCAAATGAATAAAGTGTTTGGTTTTGACTTTTTCATCTGGATGCACTTTTCAGTAATGCTTTATGTAAATACCAAATATTTCACATTTGATTTTTCTTAGTGCTGGAGCCTCAGAACTGGATGGAAGTGGAAAAGGTCCACACATAAAATCTGCCAGGAAGCCCCCATGTTTTCTGTAATTCCTAGGAAAAGCCTTCTGGCTGATCTATGAACTGAGAAAGTGTTTCCGTGTCAGGGACTGTGTTTAGATGTATTGTAGTCTAGGAAGAGATCACACTTTTCCTCCAAGCAGGCAAGTATTATGGCTCTTTTCTAGTCTTTAATTCAGAAATCCTTTGTACCTTTTTGAGGATCTCCTTCTTACTAAATGAATAAATAAAATCTGTATAGCCACTAGCAGTGACATTTGCTTGATATTAAAGACCTAAGTACAGATCTGAGAGGTCTCATTCATTTAGGCTGTCACTTGTTCAACAGCCCACATCACATTGTCACATGTGCAGGATCTGTGCTTTTGGCTGCAGGATGGGCTGTGCTGCTAGTGCATTTTTCCCATGATAGAATTTATTCTGTAGTCCCAGACTTTTATAAAGGGACATGCGGTATGGGGTTATCATCCTATACCCTCTGGTTTTCTCTGGAGCCACATCCAAAGAGCAGCAGGACACCTGTCAGGAGGAGGTGTTAACATATGGGGAAAGGGATCACTGCAGACTGTTTTTTTTCTTCTTTAATCCTCAGTATTGCAGAAGTCTCTCTGCTTGGTTTAGAAACTTTAAGCTAGTCCCCTGGCTTTGAGATAATAAAACAAACTCTTCCTGTAGAGTTTATTTCCTGCAGAAATAAATAGTATGTCCCTTGCTTTTGGAATATGTACAGAACAGTCCCTCTTCTTCAGGAAAAGATCAACAAAGCTAGTCCACAGTCTGGCCAGGATTAATACTAATAATCCATTTCACCTCTGATAGGGTCAGGTTGTGTTCTGGCCCTTGGATTCAGGCCTGGCACTTTGAATCTTCTCCGTGTTACTCCAGATAGACGCTGGTCTTGTTTCAGGAGATTGGTGTGTTACAGCCTTACTCTCCTAGCTTTTTAGGAGTCACACTCTGAGGGCCGTTCTTCTAGACTGGGCCCCATAGGAAGTCGACGTTAAGGCAAGGCAAGATCTTTGCCCTCTTCCAGAAAAAGATTGGATCTTGAGTCAATCGGGGTGTTCGGCAATGGTGTTTCAGCTCCACTAGAAACTACACTGAATGAACTTAGAATGATAGGAAAGCATGAACATTAATACAGTATCTTTGGGGAATTAGGGTACCACTGGGAACAGGGGAAATGGGTCACCAAACCTTTCTCAGATCAGCATAGCTTTCAGGAAGGAATGCAGAGGGTGAAGTAGTGCCCATCGATGGATGTTTGTTAGGACAGCCTTGACAGAGGTTGATTTGAAAACCTTAGAGCTTCAGATGTTCTTAAAAATAACAGAAGAAGAGGTATCAAATACTGTCCTTGCATTTTTAGGAGTGAAAAGTTGAATGTCTAAAGAGCAGCTCTTTCATCATTGTGTATTTTAGAAGGTCAGTCACTTATGGGAAGAGCTTGTGTATCATTAAACAGATACTGATGTTGATGATGGCAGGATGCCAGCAAAAAAATTACCAAATATTAAGTTAATGGGCTAAATGTGATTAAATCTTCTTGATCTTTTGAGGAAGTCTACTGTAGATTGTTGCTAAGTACTTTTATTCGTTAGTGTGGAAGTAGATCTTTTGTGCATATGTGTGGGTGTGTTTGTTAAATTGAGAAACTGCAAGGATATGAGAGGGACACATTTGGAAACTTACCAAATTTAGACTCATCTTTTTCTTTTGGCAGAAATTATTCATGAGACTTGAAAGCACAAATTTATCATATAATCACAGTGGAAAATAATTCAAGACTTCTTGCTATAACCACTTTTCTTTACCATGTTATCTTCCAGAACTTACTCTAAAGAAGATCTGATACTAATTTTAACTCTGAGTTCTGACAACAAACAAGTCAGTGCTAAAGTTGTGCTCTTGGTAGCACCTTTCTGGTCACCGCTCATGCTTTCAGGTGAGCTATCGTGATAGTCATCAAGTTGCTAAAATCAATGAAAACTTTTTCTCATGTAGTGTTTATCAAATTTTAAAATCTTTCAGTTTTCTAAGAAATGGGTTGGCACTGAGAAGAGAGAGGGGAAGCTTGAATATAAACACTGGTTCACTCATGGAAAATTTAAAAGCATTCGAGATCATTTGGGAGAAGAATTATCTACAAAATGATTCCATACTAGAAGGACCCATCTGTTAAGTTCAGGCTTGGTTTCATGCTGGAAACTTTGTGTAAGAAGCAGATGCACTTTTTTAACAGATTATCTATCATAGTTTCCATAGTGCGTAGGATTCCAGTGAGAATTGTGAGTCAAACATCAAAGGATAAATTGCTTAATAGTTTATTGCTCCAATAAATCATCTTTGAATATGAAATGGGTCGCAAAGCACCGTTAGCTGTTGTGGGGGTATTGTTTCTCCCTGTTCTGAGGGCCCAGATATTTCGTTTTGGACGCTGACGTGCCTGTTAGGTTTGGCTTGCAAGTGGCTCAGTTCTACTGAACAGATCCCCTCTTTAATTAGCTGACATGACAGCTCTTATTCAGTTCTTGTGAGAACTAGATGCAGTGCTTTTGGGGAACATGGTGCTTCTTGAACCATTTCATCTTCTCTTTAGCCTCACCACAAGCTGGCTTTTTTGGGTTGTTTTCAGAATACCTGTGGAGTTTGCATGTGAATAGAAAGTCTTGAAAGGAGTGCACTCTTCAGCAAACTCTATGGACAAGGTAACTTGTGTTAAAACAGTATCATTTGCATTTATCGCATTCTTACCACTCAGAGAGGGAGTAACTACTATGGCCAGTTATGTTTGATGGAAGGCATCTTCTCTGTAGTCTGATGTGAAACCCTGAAGTCTTGTTTTACGTGTTCAGGAGACCTGGCTTTTGTTGGATTAGGAGACTGCTGTTTTCTCTCAGACCAATAAAGACTTTGCTGGTCATTTTATCTTTGGGCAGATGTAGTTGTAGGAGCCTTAGTGTCCTGAGAACAAGCTGTAACACCATACTTAGTATTAAGCAAAGGTAGTCAGGAACATAAAATACCTGTAATCCACATGCCTGTATTTTTTCAGAGTACAGTTTCTGGTCCTGATGAATGAAGCATCTTTCTTTCTGTCTGAACTGCCTAGAAGTCTACTTATTTGTAATTTCCAAGGGCAACTATGTTTGACTAAACATGAACTTGCTGGGAGGTTGAATGGAGCTGTTACCATTTTATTAGCACTGCTGGGTGCTTTGTTTCAACTTTTTAGAGAGGCTGAACTCTCATCAGGGCTAGTTTCATTCATTCCTGTTGCATTCTTACATGTTTTCAGAGGATGACTGAGAAGGGAAGGCTGTGTCAACTAGATAAACTGAGAGTAAGGCACAGTAAACCTAAGTTATGAGGTCCCTTATCCTGAGAAACTCAAGCAGAATCTGAATCTGACCATATTACTTGTTAATGGATGTATTTGAGACATAAGGCTTTCCTCCTAGTGACAGAATCTTCTCTGGACAAATCCACATTAGGAAAGACTGTGAGAGAGGAAAAAAGGTAAGAAAGTGAGGGAAAGGGGGAATTGTAATAGAAAAAGGGAAGTTATGAATATACTGCTAGTTAGAGCAAAGTCTTTGTATGTGCTATTCTTGTATAGAATACAGATACCAAATATTAGGTGTCTAAGAATAAAACTTTCAATGGCATAACTCAGTAGGCATGATAAGAGAGTTTGCTGTAGATGCCCTGCTGATAACCTCTAGCAGTATTATCTTAATTTAGAAAAGTGCAGAGAGAGAAATCTTGCTTTGAAAGAACTGGAAAGTCCAGCTCTGAAGTAATGACAAGAACTGGTCTTTGAGTAAGAAATGCGCATTTTCTTGAAACAGAGATACCATACCAGAGAACATCTTTGCAAAAGGGGCATTTCACAGTTAAGAGTTGTAGATCCCCGGGGAATATTATTCTGTTTTGATATCTGTTCAGCAAAATGGCAAGATGAAGGAGTTGATAGAAAGGCAAGACTCTGTACATATAATCAGATTCCTTTATTTCTTGAAAATGATCACAAGTGGATATTTTCTAAAAATAGAGTTACAAGCTACTGAAATGCTACATCACTCCAAAAAAATAAAAAAGCTTGAGAAAGGAAAGATGATTCTTAAAAAATTTGATGCAAACTTATCCCTTATAATCCTTATAGTCCTTGAGAAATGTTAAGCACTCCACTTTTAAGTAATAGTATCCTAAAATGTATGTCATTGAGAAAGGATCCTGCTGCTGAGGGGAACACAACGAGTGCTCTTATTGCCTTCATTTTCAGGGCCAGGGCTCCATAAATCCGCAAGGCTGTAAGTCTCTGATATTTTTATGCAGGTTTTCATAGTGTTCGGTATGTCCTTGTTTTCTTTTCCCCAGATGGCAGCTGGTAGGGGAAGTCCTTAAGTATGGCTGAGACTGTTTTTAATACAGCTATGCCTTGAAGACTTCCTTTTGCTGGGGTCCCTTTGGGTAGGGCACTGAACTAAGTATATATCTAGAAGGAGAGATGTTATCTCTCCTTGCCTTGGGGAGATCACAGCTGGAGGAGCACAGAAGAACAAACTGTTTTGGCTGGTGTCCCAGAGCATCTCAGCCTCTCCAGCCAGAGTCAGTGAATTTATGCACGGACTTACGTTGCCATTCCCTGATGGTGTCTGCCTGTAGGCTGAGAAGGATGCTGGGTGCTAGGATGGTGGGTGCTAGGTGCAGGCAACGGGAGCTTTTCCTGCTAGCTGGAGAACACCACCAAAATGCCACTTATACCTTCTCTTGAGATTCTGCTTCTTCTTGGGAATTAGTCTCACATAGAAGGTGAGGACAACATGAGCCAGACAGGTCAGAGAGGTCAGGTACCATCCTGGAGTGAATGCTGCTGCTTAATACTTTCTTACAAAGATGCTTAAAAGTTACTCTTAGGGGAAAAAGAAAAACAAAACAAAGCTCTGAGGAGAAAAGAATCTATACTAATACTAGTTTCTCCTTCGCTTTTGGCATTTTGATGGTGAGATGAGATAAGCAAGGTTAATACTTTTCAAAGTGCTGTCTCATTTTATGGACTATGTTTGAGCCGGGCAAGAGGCAGAAAGCTGTTTGCTGGCTCTGGAGGAAAGAATGATTATGTATTGTCTGAAAGGTAGGGCAGAAAAGCCAGTAAGTGACATAGAAGGTAGGGACAATTATGCACGCATGGCTTGATGGCAGTGCAGAGATGAGCCCATGGAGATGCCTCACTCTTTCAGTGCCGGTGCCAGAAAGTACCTACAGCTGGTGGTGTTCATTCTTCCTTACTGAACTGCTGGCAGTTGTCATCACTGCAGGTACAGGTGTAAGAACAAGCACTAATGGTGAGGTTTAGATATTCCTAGATGTGATAGCAAATGGCTTTGTCACCAAATAAACTATGAACCCATTAATATTGTCTTACATGTGGTTTGGTAAATAGTGAGAACATTACAGAGGAACTGGAAGTGGTATTTCAAACCCAGGGGAAATGCTTGTAGAGAAGGCTACTCAGTCTAGTCAAATAGTGAACTTTTGAGGGGGTTAGAAGTAAGCAATGAGTTTTTCTACAAAGAATGGAAAAAAGGAGACCAATCGACAAAGAAATTTTTATAAGTCAGAAAACACCGACCTAGAGTAAAAGAAACCCAAAGTCTAGCTTAGCTACACTAAAAGAAACATGCCAGTGTGAAAAACTTCTTTAGCCATATATAAAATAAGAGATTGCATTTGCTCTGCAGTGAGAGCAGAGCATAGAATCAAAATGATCAAATGAAAAATAATGCCTCAGCTTTCCTCAGCACAGCGATGTCAATTGAAGGAAAGTGGACTGATAGGAATGAGGTTTGGAAATGGAAAATAGCGCAGCCAAGAGGATGGCAACTCAACTGAGTGACTCAGAGGGTGCTTCTCTGAATATTACCAGGGTCTTAAAAGAAATGGTACATGGAGCAGTAGATCTGGCAAAAAGGATTTTTAATGAAAATCACGTCTGTCAAGCTGCTGACTGTCCCTAAGAGAAGACAGAGCAGGAAATGTAGTACCCAGATTTGAGAACAGATGGAAAAATGTGGTCTAGACAATACCGATTCATTATTTGAGTTTCTGTATGATCTTTGAATGAGGACTTTGAATGTGTACTGAAGGAAAGACTAATTAAAAACATAGAGGGAAATGGAAAAAAAAAATGAATGGTTTTCTTTGAAAAGATAGCTCATTTTTGAGAGAGGATAATGTGGTAGATCTAATCTTCTTTATTTTAGTATTGCCTTGAAAATCCTGGGAAGTGTGGGAGATTATTAGGCTGTGTCTCCATAACCACAGTAAACTGTATGTCTGTCTTTGCAGGGAGTAATGGGAATTATGTACTGAGCAAGAGGTCAGTCCTATATTCTGAGCCAGAGGTCTGTCATGATCCAAAGCTAATCAACATTTTTTATTAATGACTTGGAAAATAGAATAGAGAGTAAGTTTATTCGCTATGCAGCCGATGACAAACTGAGGGAGGAATGGCTCTGCAAACACTGAAGGATGGGATTAAAATTCACTTTCTGACTAACTAGGGCAGTAGTCTGGAATCAGATACAAATCAAATCAAGTGCAAAATACTGTATTTGGGAATCAAGCAATCAATGGCACATCCTCATGACAGAGGATGGATTGTTAGGCAATTCTGCAGAAAAAATGCAGTGATTATTGTTGACTGACATTTAGCCTGTTATTCAGTGTGCCATGTGTTGCAAAGGAAGCAAACACCATACTGGCATGTATAAACAGGAGTGTTGCATACAAAACTTGGAAAGTAATCCTCTTACTCTGCTCAGCCCTGCTGAGGCTTTACCAAAGTATCACGTCCATTTTTGGGTATCGTTCATCAAGAAAGATATGGACCAATTTGAGGTGGTCCAGGGAGGACAAAAAGGGTGATCAATCAGAAGTCTACCGACTGCGATATTTAAAGAAGTCTGAAAGAATTGGGATTATATAATTTAGAGAGAAGAGGATGCAGGAGAGATACAGTAACTCCAAGCTTGGTAAATATGAACACAAAGAAAGAGGTAATATAGTTCTCTGTGCCCACAGCAAATAAGTGAAAAAAAAATTAAAGTGCAGAAAGGGAGACAGGTTAAACATTAATAATTTTCTGATTATAAGGATAGTGAAGCAGGGAAATAGATTTCCTAACCTGATTTTAGCTGCCAGGGACAGCGATTTCACAGCTTTCTTAGGTAGCCATTTCCTGGAATAGCTTAGATCCTGGCTCTGAAGGTTTTCCAGCTATGCCTTCTGTCATTCTAAGTTCTCCAGCTGAGCAGAAGGGTTTATAAATCAAATAAGAAACATTTAGAGAAGGTGACAATGTCTTGTTATAGAAGGAGGAATAGCATGTAGAAGGAAAATTGCTAGAGAATTTTTTGGTAATGGTTTCTACTGTCCATTTAAAATCACACAAAAATATGTAACAGAATTTGCCATGAACTGGAAAGAGAGCTAGTTGAAGACTGTATGAAGTCCTCTGTTGCCAGTCTATTTTACACAGAAAATACTCAGGTAACAGCATGATAAGTAACAGTGCAAATTCTCTGGTATGTACGTAGTCCATATATCCAGAGTGACAGACTTGAGTAGACTGTAGGATTATTGGCAGATTCCTCATGCGAGAAAAAGGAAACTCCTGAGTAGTTCTCAAATCCAGCCTTTTGCTGAGCTGACAGAAAGTATGTTTCTTGGGTAAAATAGTGCAGTTGCAACTGCATATGAATTAGTCAGTTTAGCTGTTGTAGCAAGACCTTTTTTCTGCTTGCTAATTTGTACATGATGTGGCACATGGAGCTGAAAATTGCTCATTCTGTATACTCATTAAAATAATGAACAATATCTTTGCAGGCATGGTGGGTTGAATCTTTTGCATCAGTGTGATCAGAAATGCAGTTCTGGCACCCATGGTACATGTCAGAGGATACCGGCTCCAGCTCCAGGCCATATATCCAGTAGGAGGGCTCTAGCCCGTGCTGATGAGGGTGAGAATTGCAGAGGAGAAACCTTTTCTGCATTTACTGCATAGATATGGGCAAGTTCTTCAGCTGATGTTGCTTTTTTGATGTGGTTAACTGAGATGGTAAGAAGCAGGAAGACATGTACGTCTGCCAAACCAATGCCAGATACTTGAACATAAGCCGCCTTACATAGATAGAAAGTACCTTCATATGGCTTGATTCAAAGCCAATTTGAGTTAAACAGGCTGTTCTGTTGATGACAGATTTGTCTTATGTGGTTGCCATCTTCACCTTCCTACTTGCTCTTTTCATCTAGATCTGTGAAATAAGCATTTTTAAAAAAAGAACTGCAAAAAGTGTGCGTGAATGGAGAATTGTTTGTATTAGGGTTTGTATTCTTTTTTGTTTGCATTAATCTGGATCACTTGATGAAGCTGGTTTGGGATAAGACTGGATGAACAGTTAAATTAGCAGAACTGAGAAGATGAGAACTTCAAGTGGGAGGGTCTGAGGGGCTTGTGATCTTCTGGAAATAGTAAGTGGGTAAAGTGGGTTTAGCAGTAATAGAGAAATTTTTGTATCCTTGCAGTCACTTTTGTATAACTGTTATCCATATTATGAAAATAACTTTGTCCTTGATGGCATAAGCAAGATGTGTAGCTTGCTGTTACTGAAAGTCATTATTGAAAAACCCTCATTCCTCCTATTCCAGCCTCCTCTTGGAGGACAAAGACCACAATTAATAGAAGTTAGTTCACAGATGAATAGAGAAAAATCCTGATGTCTGTGTAAGTGAAAAAAATAGGTCAACTGTGGCTGCTAAAAGGGAAAAAAGGAGAAGGAATGACTGGCCATATTTCTGTAGGGAGACTTTAAATACAAGTCTATCAGGAAAGACAAATGTAGTTCCTTGATCACGTTCTTGCCTGAAATGAACATGCTAATAAAGAGAATGCCAAAGTATAGGAAGCAGTGGGTAGGCAGCTTTGTACTGTGACCTCATTCTGCAGAGAGAATTCTCATTTTTCTAAATCTTTACATTAATTCAGTGATGTAGAAATCCACTGTACATTGTGTCTTGAGCTTCCATTAGTGCATGCATAGAGATGAGCATGGGCAGCTATGCACATCATGCATACATATAGAAGGGGTTGACAGGAATGTGTGGGTGTGCATCGTTATGTGAGAGCCAGCCTGGACACATGCAGGGACTGTGTCTTCAAAGAGTGGATTATAAACTCTTTCAAATGGATTCTGCTGGAATAAAAGCAACAGAAAGTGCTGTGTAGCATAAAAGGCCCTCGCATGAGGAAGGACGGAAGGAAGGATGGAAATCACGTTCTCACTAGCTGAAGAGGGCACTACTGAAGACATGGGAGGGTTTCTACCCATGGGATTTTTTATTTTTTGAAATAGGAAGGTTTGAGTTTTGTTTGTTTTTTATTTTCCTAGAAGATCTGCTTGGGGCAGCTTCCTCTGTGCACATACTCCCAGCCACAAAGGCATTCCAGCCTAATGTAAGACTGGGGACAAAAAGTGATAGTAGCAGGAGAACAAAACTTTGCAATAAAGTAGTTGTGATATACCAAAAGTATAAGATTTCTTCTGCTATCGTAAATGTGTATGAGTCCTTCAAGGATCAAAGCCTGATGTGAGCTAGGTCTTGTATGTATCCATAAGGACAGTCCCTTAGAGATTAGCAATAGCATTTGCTGATGGAGGAGGTGGAGAAAGCAGGAGTGACGGTGTTGAGAAGGATGGTGTAACAAAACAAGCAGAATTCAGGGCAATAGTTCATCATGATTTGAGCCCTATGACCAAACCAGATTAAAATGAAACTCTAACATATCAGAAAATTATGTTACTATCTAACCCTCTACTTGTTAATATTTTTACACTCTGATTCTTGCATAAAGAGATAAAGAGGGGATTCTTTTTAAAATTTATTTCTGACCTCTTACTTTTTGATATCTTAATGGGAAGAAAATAGAGATACTGTTTAGAGCTATTCTTGTTCCTCATGCATTTCCCAGTAGCAGTCAGTTACTGTATAACTGTGACCCAAAGTATTGCCCAACCCAGAGTCCGCATGTGCAAATCAGCTACATCCTTTCAGCACATTGAGATATGACTTGGGTTTGTAGCTTCTTTCCTTTTTCATTTTGATTTTACTGGAAGGAAACATGGGCATATGGGTCACAGCATGTGGAGAGGAGAAGGGACAATTGGGTGGTGAGGATCATGGGATGCTTCTCAGAGCCCAGGTGTCTCCTCCATGCACAGCGGAGACAGAATAACTTCCCCCTTTCCCACATGCGCTCTCTCACTTTTCTCCTGACACCTCAAGCACCCTGTGTCGAGGGATTAAGCATGTGACTAACTTCATCAGGACAGCTCAGGTATATGAACACCTTGATTTTTACTAGAGCTCAAATGCTCTTCCAGACATAAAAGTTGTGAGTTATTTTTTATCTGATTCTTTTTGGATTTGTCTCTCTTTCACAAATAATGATCATGTGTTTTTATGGTATTAATCCTTCCACTTTGAATTTGTTCTTTGCAGAGAAATGTATATGATTTAAAATTGCCGGAAATGATAGTATGACTTAAATGAAGCTGATAGCTGTATTTCACAGCAGTCTTCATTCCGAAACTATCAGACAAGACTATCTAGCTAAAAAGTGGCTGTTTTGCATGTAAGCAGAATACTTCAGATGAGTGTTTTATTAAACTGATTTGATTGTTATGTATTTAGATCAATATGGTAACTGAGAAGTTTGCTTCATTATAATAAGTTTTTGTAGTTAAATACTACAGCTCTAGGTAGTGATGCCACCCAGTGGAGAGGAGGAAAATGATGAGGCTTCTGATAGAAAAAAAAAGGGATGTAAGAATTTCTTCTGAAGAGGCTAAGAAGTTTTTCTCACTTTTCTGTATTTAGAGAGTCTTGCTATTTTCTTATTTCTAACGTTTTATGAGGATCTTTGAAATTTTGATTTGTTTTTTCTCTAGTCATTTCTTTGCTTTATTAATGTTATTAAACTATCTGTGTTTTAAGAGTACATGAAAATAATGCAGAAAGTGGTTTTTGTATCATATATGATATTACATAATTTCAAAATTTGTTTTTCCTTTGAATTAGAATAAAAATTAAGACATTTCAATCTTTTATAAAGTATTTCTTTGGAAAAAATATTAAGGTCAGTCAAAAAGTCTTATGCTGAAATGTTCTGTTATATTTGTCATGATTTCTGATATAGAAAATAGAAAATGAAACACATAAAATGTTTCTGCTTTTAACTGGATCTTCCTTTTAATGATATATTTCTCTGAGGAGAAAAAGCTCAGTTCACAAGCTCCTACATCCTTAATCTCATCAAGATGTCATTTCCTGGTGGAAAATGTCGTATCTGAGAATTTTTTCACAGTGAATCATGACTGCCAGTTTTTGAGATCTTCTTGAGATCTTGTAAAGGAGTAAATTTGTCTTAAAAGCAAACACACAATATAATTCTGAATTTATAGTCAGATATTTTTGCTTAGGTGTAGTCCCATAAAATACTGAGAACCCTGAAATTCTTGGGAAACCCTGGGTGAATGTGAGAAGCAGTTAGCAATGGGACAAGTTAGTGGAGTTGCACATTTCTCTGAATACATTCCTACCCATAAAGCAGCTCATAGAGTTGTAAAGCACGCGGTGTGTTGCATGCTAACTTAGTATTACTTAGTTTTGCTAAGACTGTGGCAGCTTCTGTGGTGCAGGGGTTTGCTGTGTGCTGGTCCCTGAAGGGTGTGAGGAGTCCTGAGAAGGAGCGTGGTTGTGTTGAATGTCACGCTTCAATTCAATAGTTTTGCTTCATCCTTTGCTATTTCCCTTCATCAGAAAGGGCAGGATTTCAGTTTTACTGTGCCCGTCTGATTTACTAACAAAGTCGCTCAAGCCGTGAGGACCGTTTGGCCCCGGGTGGCAGCCCAAGCAAAGCAGCCCAGCCTGACATCATTATCCCATTCCAACGTGCAGCCTGGGTCCACTGCGAGGTCTTGTGATGAGAATTTGTTCAGATCTGCTCATGAGCTGCTGCAAAACAAGTTAATTTTTTGAGTGATTGATTACTTGGCAGGTGAAAAGAGATCAAATTACTTGCATTTATGTTTCTTGGCAATCTTACTGTTTCTGTTGTGTTGCGAGGGAGATGGCATCCATCATGGCTCTCAGCTGCGCTGTGGTTAGTCATATGCTGGCCTAGGTTGACGCTGCCCAAATTCTGAAAAACTGAATCCTCTCAGGGAAACCGAAGCCTTTGCCAACCCGGCCAACTGATGTTGAAGGGCCACTCAACTTGATGACTGTGTTTATTCAACGTATTTGGAGCTGTAGTTGGAGGCACACTACATTCCACCCATCTAACGTGGGCATTTCTTGTTAGCTTCATCCCCATGCTGCCAGCGCAGGCAGTGAGTCCAGAGGAGGTTGGATGCCTGCCGCCAGGTAGAGGGCTTGAGCTGCGGGGAAGGTTTGGGTCGCCGGTACCTCTATATGAGGTTAGATTACTCTGGGGCTGTTTTCACATGTCCCCAGTTTGCTCTTTACAGCCCCGTGACAAGTCTGTGGTCACTTCTGGCGTGGGCAACGGGGACCCAGCATTGAGGCTGCCCCGACGCAGGGAGCCAGGCACGGGCAAGGCTGGAGAAGGAGCAGCCGTGGACCTGAGTGGGCTTTTCTTGCCTTGTAGCTACTGCTAGAAGACTTCTTCTTGACCAGCCCCTGCGCCTGATGATTTTTGGGTCCTCTAATCAATTGCTTTTCAGCTTCTTTGAGCTCTTCCGGCTCTGTTCCTTACTTTTTCATATTGCCTGTGATCTCAGAGTCATGCTGTAGCCTCCAGCTTTGCTTTTAAAACTGTTTCTCTACAGTTAGCAGATGTACGAGAGTTTTTAAACAAAAAAAGCTAGTTATATGGTGTTTCTTTTCATATGGGAATAGAGAGAGAAGTGATAATTGAGAGTTAGAAAAATACACTAGTTTGCTCTGAAGATTGTCAAGCTCTTCCATATTGATTGCTCTTTGTGGTAGAATAACGACTACTTTTTAAAAAATGATTCACTAGAAAGAATTCCACTGGGTGATTTTCTTTATTTATTTCCTGCATGTTTGTACATGGCAGTTTGTTGTGATTCTGAACTGAACATTACTGGGCATTACTAATGGAGGCATATTAGTGTCAAAAGACCAAAGAGCTGAGGTCTGTGAGTCAGAAAGTGTGTCTTTTAAAGCATGTTTGCTGCTAAAATGTAGATCATCAGTTTTAAAATGTTTGTTTCATCAGCACTGAAGCTGGAATTTTCAGAAAACAAATCATATGCATATTAACTTTACAAGACCGAGATTAGAGGAGTGTGTGTATACAGCTACGTGGAATAAAAGGAAATGTAATTCTTGCTTGTTTATGTAGTGTGTATTTAAGCATAGTAGAATTACCCTGGTTGCTGCATGGGACATTTGTGATGCAATGACCGTTCAGTGATTCACTGATACAGAACATTAGGACGCATATGATGACTCACTTTTTCCTTCCCACTTTCTCTTCTGATTAATCTGAGGAAAAGCTTAACAACTTTTACCAGAATTTAAGAAAAGATAAATATAGGCTGTAATAATTTGACAGTGAGATGTATTTGAATGTAGATTAGTTTCACCTAAGGAAATAAGAATTCTTGTTTCCTTAGATAAAGGAAAATGAACTAGACAAAACACTTGAGAATTCCTATAGGGAATAAGTTAGCAGCAGTGTCAATTTCTGATATCCAACTACAGTAAATCTTGGTAGTTTGGGGGGAAAAAAAAGACAAAATGAATATGAAGCATGTGCTCCTCAAAACTATAATTCTCCTTTTTACAGGTGTAAACAGATGTTTTCATTTGACCACCTCAGATTTTTACTATAACAATGAAAATAAATAAAAATACTCTTTTGGAATAGAAACGTAAAAAATGTTGGGAGCCAGCCATGGGGATGCGCAAGTGGGACATCTGCTGTGCTGGTCAAAGGTATCTATTTTAGTAAAAGGTTTTGATGTTCCTCTACAATAGTGTAGATTTTTCTGTCACTCTTTTCCTGTGTCTCTTGTCTGATGCATGCATTTGACTAAAAATGATTGATTTTTCTTAGCTTGCTGTTTGATGACAATTCTGATTCAGCTCTTTGGGAACGAAGAACTGTATTTCAAGGACCACATGAGGGAGTCTTGTTCTGCATATCCATCTGTAAGCAGATCTCTTGTTAGTGTAAGATACTTCAGCTTCTTGTTTTTATCCTGCTAAAGGAAAACATTTTCTTCAGAAGTTCTCAATTTTTTCCAGACTGAAGTAATCTCTCAATAACTCACTTTTTAAAGTGGATATTTGGGATTTGTTGCTTAATAATGGCAGATCCTGAGTGCTGACTCTGCTGCTGACATATGGGCTTTTCAAACTCCAGACATGCTTGGAGTGTGTGTTTTGTGGGAGAGTGAGTTTTGAGGGGGAAGACCAGAAGGGTTGTTTTGTATACTTTCTGCTTTCCTCTTTTCATGTCTGGTAAGTGCAAGTTCAGTTAGGTCTTATCTGCAAAGAGCCATTACATTGCACTAACTAGTTCTTCTTACAGTGTCTTGTCTATGTCGAGTGTTTGTCAAAACCCTTTTATTTTGGACCTTAGATTACGGTAAATAATGTGCTCAGAGCATCATCCATGCTGCTTTACAGAGAAGTGATTTGCTTTAAGGCTTGCAGGCACAAATTCTTCACAGCTGCATAGCTGGCAGCCTGCAAACTGATGTCTTACATGAATGCAGTCTAGGCACTTGGGAGCTGCACACCTGTGAGTAAGTTGACCCTTCTCTAATATTTGAGGCAGCCAGGATGATCCTTCCCTTTGTATCAGTAAGAAGCGTGTTCTCATGACTTGTGACAGCAGACACGAAGTCAGGGCGGTGCTGGAGCCGATGGCCCTGTTTGCATGTCCTGTTCAGTGTAGAAAAAAAATCATAAGGATTCAGGTAGCTGCTGGATAGTGCTAGGGTGAGGGGATCCTCTAAAGGCTTGTACTATTCAAGCATTAAAATGAGGTCTCTGAGGTAGATGCACCTGAATGAGAGTGATCAGAGCAAGACTTTGAACAATTCACCCAGTATCTACCTTTCCTGTGAGGAAACAGAGTCCATTTCTTAGAAGAAATGCTACCATACATGAAAAGAGAAATGTGAAGAGCTTTGCAGAGAGCATGACAGTCACTCACCAATTGCTCCAGAGAGAGAAATGTTACCAGAGAGTGATGTTATAGGAGACCACTGAGTGGGCAGCCATTCTGAAACTGCTATTTTGGAGGTCTCTCCGTCAGTGTAATTTCTTCTTGCAGTATAACTGAGCAGGTGTATTTCAGCTACTTTTCCTTCTTATAGATGACCTAGCACTTTGCTGGGTAGAGCTAAGAACCTCTCTGGTGATGTATGGCTTTTAGCTCCCTACTGCCAGCTTTGTCCAAGTGGCCTCTGTGCAAGACATGGCAAGTTTTTCTGATTTTTTTTCTCTACGGTATCTCATCCATGCATTCCTCTTTCACAGAACTCATGATTCAAAGGCTTCAAGTGAGGCTACGAAGAGTTCAAAATGCATATATATTTTAGAGCCTCATCATGTGTAGTGATCATACAGAAATCTATCAGTTTGGCAGTGGATTTTATCTTGGTCTGTGGAAGTAATTAACTGAGAGTTAAGGCAAAGAGAGTATTCAGTTTGACAGGAACAGTAAATGATCAAATAGCTCTCTCAACACTCCCTAAATAGCTCCAAATAGTTCCAGGAAACATTTGGTTCATCCCAATTGAGAGATATGAAATTAGGCTTGTGGAAATTTAGCATCTTGGAGCAATCTCAATGGAGCAAACAGTAAAACGTGGCTTTGTATAGTGTTAGGATTAAAATTTTACAAAGGAACACAGCTACTGGGATGCACCTCTTGTTATAAAGATCAAGCACTCTGCTCTGAAGCCCTGCAAAACACAGAAAATGCTCCACACTGGAATATCCATTTCAGTCAGCCAACTCGCAGATTGTTTCCACCACACTTAATTCCATAGGAGATAAGGTCTTCCTTGCCATGACCTGCTTCTCTTCTTCCTCAGTTTAAAAATTTCCAATTTTTATGAAATAGAAGCTGTGTTTTGTGAAATCAACAAATGCACTTTTAACTATATATCCAAAAATCTTTATGTAGTTCTGATCGATCCACAAATGCCAATATACTGACTTTTTTCATTCTTTATTCCTAGCTTCTCCTCTTCTATCTTTCTCCTCCCTTCCCTCAGCCAAAAGTACATTTCCTATCTAGCAAACTGTTTCCTAGCCACAACTGCCTTGGCCATTGAAGTGACAACACTAATGTATCTATGACCTATTTCCTTGACAAACTGCATTTTTTCCTCCCAGATATGGTCTCTAAAACTGCCCAAAATTTCAAAAAGTCTTTTCAGTTCCTGCTGCCACAAATTCTCCAGGCTCTTGCTTGGTTAGATTTTCTATAAATTACTACAGGCAATTCCCCTCTGAGAAGCAAAAAGGTGAGAAACACAGCTATATAATCTCGCTTATGTTCCTCCAAAAACACACTGATATTCTACAGCTTCTCTGGATTCAGTCACATCTGTTCTTTTTGTTGGCCAAGCTTTTGGTAGAAGACTACATAAACCAGGAAGACCAAGTGTAAGTTGAATCTCCAGATATGAAAAGGATTTTTAACCTTCAATAACCAAGCTTCATAAAAACATAGAGTGGTTACTGCCTTGCAGCAAGTCAAATATACCTGATAACAGTGCTGATAATGAATTTATCAACTCAACCTGGATAGCTGCTGACTGCTCAGATAGATGCCTTCCAACCGGGGCTCACGGCATGCTTCTCTACTGTGAAGGATGCTCACAGGTTAGATTTCTGCCACAGACTTGTTGGAGTGAGTCCCAGGGCAGCTTTTAGTAATATTGTCCTTGTCATTCATCCTGCGGCACTGCTGTCAGTGCTGGTCTTCACAGCTCTCCATCACTGCATGAACCCTCTGGTCACTCTGCAGAGTTAAGGGCCACCTGGGATGTTTGGCCAAAGTCCAGTCTTGATACCTTCTTTCTGTTGTCAGAAATGCTGTATTGCGGAAGCCAAAGGCTAGGCACATGGATGTGTTTGTGGCACTTTTGGGGTGAATCTTATAATGATACCTGTTGGTTATTTCTGTATATTTATGTCACTTCTGGGACAATGTCTTTGACTTATACTGTAGATGTTGGGTAAAAGCTACTGTTATGATGCTGTGGGTGTAAGGTGCAGCTGTATCAGACAACAGATTTTATCATGAGTGATAGAAAATTTTTTGTTAAGAGCGAGTGTTTTGATTCCTGTAGGATGTTAGGGGGGCAAAAGTGTAAATGAGTTAAAAAACAGATTAGATGAAAAACAAAATTGTTTTTAATACAGCTTGTGGCACTCCTGGAACTTTGCACTGCTGGAACTGAAGATAGACTGCCAGGGTAAGAATAACTTGCCCAGTGCTTATAAGGTCTTGTTAAATATCCAGTACTGTGAGAAGTCAACTGACTAGAGTAGAGTCAATCTTTGCTCTGACATAGCAGGCCTCAGAGAGGCATATCTGTAGGACAGCAAAGCTATGGTCCTCCTGAAGGCATCTTTACAGTTTCAGGTTTGGGTGCATTTGCATATACTTGTCAACTCCACAGCTTCTCCAAAGACTTTTTAGCTTAGAAAGAGCTGTAAAGATTTCTGAGGGACAGATGAGAGGAGGAAGAGTTGCTCTACTGTAGGGGAAATTAAAAAGACTGGCCATTGATTTAAAAATGGAGAATGCTTTTGAATTTCACCATGGGTGCACAAATACTTATCCGTAATAATTACCTACTTATCATATTTGTGTCTACCAGTACTGTTGTTTCATACTTCCACCCTTATGAGCAGATTAGGCAAATGACACCTATATGTTAGAAACACCTGGAGATATGTATGTTGGTCTCATTCATTACAAGTAAAGGAGCATTATCACAATGATCTTTATTGTTCAGATTTTGGGGAATGTGAGCTGAGACTCATCCAGATGTCATTAAGACTTTTCTTTCACTGAGGTATGGTTTAGTTGGTCTTATCTTTTTCTAGATTGATGGGCATGGGCTACTGTGGAAGCAACATTTTCCATTTCAGGAAAGTGAATAATGAATGGGAAATAATTGCTTACATTGGTACTTGTGACCTTTGTTTTTCTCATGGCATAGTTATGGCATCTTGGAAGACAACTTAAGATGATGGTACAGAAGCATAACAGAACAGCACAGAAAAGATGATTTCTTGTTTTTGAAGTGAGCAATAAACCTGAGATTTTTGGAGAAAAAAAAATCAAAAATTTGATTCTCACAAAATTGATTCTCATAAACTAATGACCAAATGTAGTTTGAATTTGATCCTACTGGTAGGCATGAATCTAAAAATGAAATACTTGTGTACTATAGTATCATGCACTTATAACAATATGACAGAGATTGATTTTTTTACCCCAGTGCTGAGGTAAAGAGAGGAAGGGACTTCAGTAAGTGAAAGAATAAGACCCAGTTCTGTCAGTGACTTGCAACAGAAACCCTAGCCTGCTTTTACTCATTTGTGGCAGTCCTAATATAATATCATCTACTTCGTAGCATTATGATGAGACATAATATTTAGTAGTAGTACCTTATGCTCTTTGGAAAGCTATTAACTTGTATGTGTATATATAGTCTTATTTGAAAAATACTCATTCCACTGTACAAGGCATGAGTAGGATGATGTACAATTTTGGTCATCTATATTCAAGTACAATGGCTTAGGACTGGAGTAAAGCCAAATAAGTGCTGCTAAAATCAGGGAAGTGGAAAATCAAAAGATTTTAGATTGCTTAGCCTTGCAAACGAAGGACATCATTGAGAAGGTGGTAGGATTATCCTTTCTTAGTAGGGACCAAATACCAGGGATGAAATGGAAGAGCGCAGCTATTTAAGCTGAAGATTTAAAGGGTTATAATGTGGCATTGAATAACCTTAGGACAGAGATTAGAAGATAGTTTCCAGTCCTCAAAACAGTGAGGCTATGAAACTCTTTAGAATAGAAGTAATGAGAGCAATAGGCAAGAGGTATAAGAAGAGACTTTTTGGTAAGTAAGCTTGTGACTGTGGCCTGACCAAATAATGCAATAGTTTGCAATAACTCTCAGCTCACAGGTGTCTCCAGGCCCTGTACTGTAGGTTTTGCAGCTATAGTCCTAGTTTGCTTTATTCCCAGACACACTTTTTTTAATTTGCATATGGCAGCATGAATAGATGTTCAAAAAATCACCATCCACAAACAGCAAGCACCCCAAACATATGCTTTAAGCAGACTGAAAGGAGTTCCAGATCTATGGCCTCAGCTTCAGAGGCTGAAGAGTCATGATGACGCAGCCCATGGCCGCATCTCCAGGTACAAGATCCTGCTTCTGAGTGTCTTGACCGTGAATGGCAATTGCACAGGGGGCAGAGGCAAAGAAGTATGTGGTGGAGAGAGGGACAGCTTCAGAGCTCGCCAGTAGGTGGTCGCTGAAGCTTTGATCTCCATTTCGGAATAGTGCCCTTTCCAAATGAGTGCATGGCCGGCATGCTTTGAGAAGTCTGCAGAAGGAATTGCTTACCCAAGGAAGCTGGCAAGCCTGACTGCCATCAGTCAGGAGAAAAAAGGCCTGTACAACTACCTAGCACTGGTAAAAATGGTATGAAATCAACAAATGATGCTTCTGTTGATTCTTCTCTTCCTTTTTTTTTTTTTTTTTTTTTTTTTTTGCATTTTAAAGTACACCCAAAATGTTCATTTTGTTATGCTTAAGTTTTTCTCTGACAGCTTTCTCTTCACTTTGATTCTTGAAAAATACTGAAGTAGGAAATTAATGGTTTTGGTGGAAAGGTAGTGCCTTATTGTGACTGAGTGTGAACTAATGTGCTGAGTATGAACTAATGTTTTCGGGCAATTAGCTAACACTGAACAAAGAAAGCAAAGAAGCAAGTGAACAACAGATCAAATGTAGCCCTAGAGAGCATCAGAGATTGTAAGGAGGCTCTTATATGCCAGTCTGCATGGTACACTGTGTACATTTCCATGGCCTTGTTTATTCAAAGAAGTATTGAGTAGGCAGCTTAGCTTTTCTCCTTCTTCTCGCTAGGCAGTCTTACATTAGAGGATTTTAATAATGCAATTACCATTGTAGCTGTTTAGCACACCTACAGATTACCTTGCATTCCCCCACCTTTTCCCCAATGCAGGAGGCATAAAGCAGAGTCTGATGCCTGTTCTTGAGAAGGAGAGGGACTGCTGTTTGAAAAAGATTTCCCCTCCTCCCTGCTCCTCACAGCAAGAATAAACCTGACTCCATTTGGGGGGAAAGGGGCTGCTCGAGGAGGACAGAAGGGGAATCAGGGAAGGGCAAGCCTGTTTGCAGTAAGGGATAGGTAGGTACGAGCCTGCAGAAAAGACTGGGTAGGAGAGGGATTAGGAGAGGGGAAGGTGATCCTGGGGGAGCAGTGAGCATGAAGAGGTCTCCTCATCCTCACTCCCACTGACTCCTCTTGACCCGTTTTTATCATACTTCCCAGTAGGGACACCAGTGACACCTGCATGGACAGAGGAGGCAAGAGGTGCAGCTGGGATTAGCCATTCTCCTGCAAGGCCTCACAGTGCTTCTGCCGATTTTAGGGGAACAGCTGTGACAGCCAGAGCATTGATTGGCAAGTTGTGTTTCACCACCTGTACCTAAGTGTCAGCCTGAGGACATGCGAGGTCTGTTCAGCAGGTCTTGTTTGCCGCAGTCCTTCGTCCACTGTCATGTCTTGACTCAGCAACAAACAGCATGCACAGGTTAAAACCAAGCTTGAATACAGCTTTTAAAATGTATGTCTCTTTGGGAAAGGGGAGAAGTATATTAAAGGGCTGTCAAAAGGACAAGTCAGTAGCCTGTCACATACTCTCGGTGGTAGTTCATTTGTGGGGTGCTACAGCAGCCCCAACTGTTTAGCTGATGTCTCACACAGCTGGTAGAACCAAAGTCAGATCTGTAGATAAGCCCCTTCTACAAACATAAGGGAATATGCACCAAAAGGCTGTGCCAGGAAAAAGCAGAGACGCCTAATCAAAAGGCCTTGGAGTGTTTGTGAGAAGGGTCATGTGAATCTGAAAGCTGGTGGCAACTATCCTGCCCGTGGGACTTGCACTCGCTGAGACATGTTTATGTAGATGGAAGTTGTTTGTCCAGATGGCACTCAAATAGCTTTGCTCTCCATTTCCTCATTGCAGTAAAAGAGCTGCACAAGGATCACATTGAGGAAGTTGGCCCACTTTATTTTTTAGAAGCCTAAATATTTATAGTTTTCTTTCTGGGTGAAAGAAAATCAGGTGGAATTGCATCAAAGCCCATCTATCAATGGGAATTAAATGAGTTGACTTGTCAAAGTCTCCTGTTGATGGAGAGGATAGTTCTGTGGTTACAAACCAAAGCTGAGGCCAGCCACGTGCTCCAGACTTCTGCCAATTCAGCCGTGTCACAGCTGGGATGTGAAGCTGTGTGAGCCTGAGTAGCCACAGCTGCACTGGCAGCAACACCTCCTGGGCAGGTAGTTCCTCTGGCAAAGCTGTGCTTAACCCACAGTTTATTTCTCTTGCTAGGTGGAGGTTTCTTATGCTGCATAATAGGGCCGGAGCACTCATGAACTCAGCTAGTACGTCAGTGAAAAATTGCATTTGTTTTCAAGTGTTCTGAGGCATTAAGGAATAGGCATAGGTGATTTTGTTTGACCAGCTTGAAGCACATTTAAAAAGACTTGGATTACTGCACGCTTTCCAGATAAGGTGGTCTGCAGCAAGTCACCCCATTTAAAATCCCTTAGGCTTTTGTATATGGACTAGCAGTTTTAGATGTCTAATTTAGGCCAGCAGTCTTAAGATAGAAAGGACTATAAAAATGCCAACACCTTTAATGTTATCAGCCATTGGACTGGATACAGTTGGGTTTATATGCTGTGGCACATAAAGCAGAATTAGCATTTTATAGTGTTAAACCATGGCTCTTTTGAATGTGGTTATTCTGTATGTTTCCTTCTTCTTGCCTCCAACATAAATATTGTAAAGTGTGGGTTGTGAGGGCAGAGAACACTAAAATTGCTTTGAATGCTTTTTCACACTGTTTGAAAGAGAACTGGCTTGAAGACTTAAACCACAGAATAGTTTCTTGTTGAATACTGGTTAAAGTGCTGTAGGTTTAGTATTTGGGGAATACATCCTCAGAATACTTTTGTGAGATAAAGGAAAATGCAACATGATGGTAGAGGCCACTGAGAATTCAAAACCAAAGGAACTTTGGAAACCAAATTTTAAATCAAGAAAAGATATGTAGTATTAAACTTGAATACATGGCAGAGAAATACCACATATTAATCATGTACTGAAAAATAAACATTTTGCATGTGAATTTGAAAGATATGAGACAAAACGAAATACAAATATATTGGTTTAAAATAATGACTAAAATAATATTAGCTTTAAATAATGAGGGTCTTTTTTAGAATTTCAACTGTTTTTTGGTCTTGTTTTCTGATTCTTTCTGGAAGAAGAGTGTTTCATTTGTTTGTTCATAGAGGAAATGCCTTCTGAAATTCATTGGATACACCCAATAAATTGTCTCAAAATGGCTGCTGACAGTCCTCATCCTCAGTTCCTTACACAGTGTATCTCTTTCCCTAGATAGCTTCTATTTCATCTCCTGTTACTGTCTTCCCACAGTAGCATGTAGCCTTTGAGTTCCTATCCCTGGGCCCTTTCTGCCCCTTCTCACATTGCCTCTGCATATTATCAATTATCAATTATCAATGCCTCTGCATAGCACCCTGTTTAGCAGAAATGTGAGATTAAAGGTAAGACTTCTGCCTGAGAGCTCTCTCCAGCTTACTTCACAACACATTACTCATCATCCCCTCTAGGTTTAGGATGATTTAATTTCTCCCAGCTTGGCAAGCAGAAACCCCACAAAAAATACAGGTACAGATGGAAATCAGCCCAGTTCCAGCTGCACTGGATTCCAGTAGGTCACCAGTCATTATGACTAAGCTGATATCTTGCATAGTCACAATTTTCTCATGAGGTTCCCAATCATGCATAAAAAATAGGCTTTATATAAATACAGTGAATAAATATCATATCTGAGACTACCATAACAGTAAAATAGCAGTGGCTGACAAACACCAGATACTGAGAATCCCATACTTGTTTTACATCTTTTATTACCAGCATCTTGTATCATAGGTACTACTTTATTGGCCAAGGAGAGCAATCTTCTGAGTTCAAAATTACTCTCCTGAAACAGTCATAGATATGAGAGAGTGGGACTAGGAACCTAGTATAGGCAGTCTTACCATTTTGGAACAAAATTAGTTTCTTGTTAGACAACAGGCCAGCCTGATGTCATTATCTCTTATTACTGCAACATTGGCTGTTCTTCCATAGTTTATTGTTCCATAACCTTTCTGTATGGAAGAGTGGTGTTAAAAGGTTCCCAGTGGAGTTCAATAAAACAAAATGTGGAACTGAAGAAATTGGCACCAATGTAATATTTCCTAAGGGAATGTGTCCAGTAGTGAGCTTGAGTGACACTTTGTTTAGAATAGCAATCTTTGTAATACTAGAAAGTCTAGATTGATTTCTCCTAAATACTTACAAAGATGAACATGTATATTACCAGAAAGGAGGCCTTTAAAATGGAAGGTCTTTTCAGTTCTAGACTGAATACATATCACTGTGCAAAGACTGTATAACATAGTTTTGTTTTCATTGCTCTCTTTCTCCTTAAGGCTTTGTTTTAAAATTAGGAGTTTGCAGTATTTTTTCTTCGTATTCCTCCCCTTTCTCCTTAGCGATAACTTTTCAGATTTTAGTACCCATTACTTACAAAGGAGTTGCAACCTGCTAAGTTTAGGTCACAGTCTTTCAAACATTTACATATGCCTCCTAAATTTAATGCATATGAATAACTGCATTGAGATCAGTGAAGCTAGTTTAGTACATGAAATTCAGCATGTATGCATGTACGTTCTTGAAAAATTATGTTGGCTAAATTTTCTGAATAAAGCAGTTCTGCATGCCAATAGGTTTTTTTTTTGTTTTATGCACACTGGAAAGTGACAGATACAATAAAGTCTTCAACTAGGGTGCAGTGTGCTCCAGTAATTTTGTAGTTGTTGTTCTCACGCAGATTTAATGATAGCTGAAAGCACATTGCTATGAAAATGGCACTGAATTGTTTGCAGTTATCATTGTCATCCTCTGGAAATAGCTTATTCGAGCTTTTTGCCAGAGATGAAGATCATATGAGGAAAGGAGAGCTATTACTCTGCTTCTCAAATCTGTGCAGAAATGCACTTGCTGTGATACAACTGTGAATCACCTTTTAAGCTTGGCACAAATGAAGACTCAGGGAAAGCAACATCTTAAATGTGAACGTGTGTGGGACTGCACAGATCTTTAACTGAGGACAGATCTTGGCTCACGGTATTCTTAAGTCACCTTATGACTGGGTCAAATGGATAGCTCACCTCTGCCAAAAGGGATGGTCTCACTCTTTCCTCACTTGGTCCTCCTTCCCCAACCCAATTGCATCGTCTTCCCCCTCCCCTTAGATTTTGGCGTGTCTCTGTTTGTATTGTGAAGCAGTCCAGCACTCAAAGCCAAAATAAAAAGAAAAAACATGTTGTTTTATCTGGGATATTTTTCTGCCATTTTAGAAGAAGGTGAGAGAAATAGACCAGAGTGGGAAAATCCCAATTTTGCCAGTGAGGAACTTAAGTTGGCTCAAACCGCATCATGAAATTGCAGCCTTCAGGTTGGTTAAACCAGACTAATTCAAGCTGGAGTGAGATATGAATTAAGGAGTAGCTGTCCATGGGTAGTTTCCTGCATGAGTATTTGAGCTGGCTTATGTATAGTTATTCCAGAATAATTCTCATATGGACTAGTCTGTGCCACTGATAATTCATTAGAATAAAAGAAACCAACTCACATTTCTGATTTCTAATGAGCTTTGCAAGGCTTGGAGAAACAGTTTTTTTACCCGAAGTGAACACAACTTAATTTGGGCTTCAGATTTTTAACTACTACTGAGCCTGGAGCTGTCATTTTGGATCACTTTTCACTCTGAATGGCCTTGGAAACACCAAGCTACACTTAGGGTATTTCAAAAGCGATGATTTTTTGCTGCACTTTCAGAGCCTGAAAACTTCTTTGCTGAACGGTTTCAATATAAGTGACAAGAACCCCTTCCAGAATCCAAATTATTGGAATAAAATCTCATCTACCCAAGAGAAATAGTAAGTACATTCCTGGTGTGCCCTTCAGGCCATGCTGTACATGAATCACTTACAAACTTTGCTTCTGTGAGATCTACGATTATCATATTAGTCATTGAGGCTAAAACCACTGGGAAAGCAAAGAGCTAAACTGACTCTTTCCCAGTGGAATTTGCAAATTACTTGTCTTTTTTTCTTGCGGTAAGGGAGCACACTGTGTATTTGGCTAACTGTGGGTTTACGAAGGGTGAGACGGTTTCATGACAAGCGTCCAGGAGGACAAATAGCCTTACAGGAGGGACCGCTGCAGGCTGCAGGCTATTTGCCTGGAGGTCCCTGCTCTTCCCCCGGCAGTGGGTGGTCAGCTTATCCCCCTTGTGCCACAGCAGGACTTCACAAGGCCACACGATGAGCTGGCTCATCTTGAACTTTCTCCTGGTTAAAACAGAGCCAGCACAAATCCAAACTAACATTTTTTACTCTAGGTCAGGGCTTTGGTCGGGTTCGCTGAGTATGTGTTTGTGTTGGCATGGAGAAGGAGACAGAGACAAGTGACCCTGAGGACGGCAGCAGTGTGCAAGCATGGTTTCCCCATGGGGTGCAGCAGTGTGGTACCTTCGCGGTTGCCTCTAGCTGACCTGGGGCTGCCTCCAAAGGCTCTTGTGGGGCAGCCCTCTCCACAGTACGTTCCCACCGCTCCCCTGGCACCAGTGCTAGCATTCATACAACCACAGAGTGATTCAGAGGAGCTCAGGGATACAGGAGGGAGCTGGCCTGCTCTTCCTCCCTCCAAGAGCCGGCACTGCCAGCGAGTGGATCCAATGAGGCTGCAGCTGCACAGCCCTTAGACGGGAGCAAAGTGATGGGAATATGGCAGCAGCCCACAGGTGGTTTGTCATGATCTATGCAACCATAAATCAAGCTCAGCATCACTGCTGGGGGCAGAAATCCCTCCCTTGTGTAAGTCACGCATTCCTACAACTTGTCACGAGCCTCTTCCTGCCATTTTAGTAGTGTAATGGATCCATCACAGAAGCAGGATAGCTTTGTGCTGGTTTAATGAGTTACCACTCACAGAAGAGTCCAACGAGTACCAGCTCTGGTGCAAGGAGAATGGAGAAGAGCAGAGAAGCAGGACCACATAGACCTGAGAAGGGAGGAACATATCCCTTGCTTTTCAGCAGCAAGTCTTCAGACTGGCTCAGTTGTCCATTAGCAAGTACTTTACAGTGGCATACACCAGTCATAAAACAGTGGATTAGAGCATAGAAACAAGATACATATAGCAGTATCTTTGGGGAAGATATGGCCAGTGTTATAGCCAGACTACATAGTTACAAGAGCCTTTTCAGCCTTAAAAATGTTCAAGGAACAGAAAGGAAGAGTTGCCAGAGAGGAGAGGATGTTTTGACTTAGAGCAAGTTAGAGAACAGCATATTAGTTGAATACCAGCCCAGGGAGAAAAGCCCTTTTGGTACCGAGTGGGACCCTTGTGATGCAGGGAGATGTACATGGAGGGGACCCAGAGGTTCACACAGACGTGCTCAGGACCTGCTCGTCTGGGTCCTTGCTGGAGAGCCATGCTGCATCCCTGCCCCTGGGTACCCTGATCTCCAGGCTTCAAAGCTCCCTGCAGAGCACATGGAGCTTTCCACGCGCATTTCTCCCTCTCCTCAGTCCATTACCCTGTGCATCCCTGGGAGGTGATCATGGCCCTCTGATGGACCTCTGTGAAAGGAAGGAATCAGCCCCTCATTTGGGAGCCATTCAGTTCAGCTCATGAACTTTTTTTTGTTAACATAATGCTATTTGCCTTTGAAATTCTGGTTTGGCAGGGAGGTGCAAAACAACAGGACAGGCCAACAAGCTGCACGCCTCAAGTTTGCCCTCTGATAAGGATGGAGAGCGAGGTTGCTCCTGATCTCACACAGGGCTTCTGGGTTATCCAAAGGCCAACCTGGAGATAACACTACTGTCAGCTGCACTGCCTTCCAGTTAAAATACTGCTGGCTGCAGTATTTTAGAAAGAGACTGAGGATAACAGAAGGAAAAACTTTTGTGGATGGTTGTAATTAAAATCAAGGAGGAGTTACATTCACAGATTTTTAATATGTTTTTGTTACAGTCTAATTTCTTAAATCTAAATGCAGCAGAGTCCTGAATGGGACTCTGTAAATCTAATTATTGGGGTCATATTTTGGGTAGTGAAGTTAGTGTTCGGAGAACTTAAGAACTAACATCTCACTGGTCAACTAGTGCGAACAATTACTGTATAAGCATCCCTTACCCCTAAATGTTACGCTGTGTGGGTGCTTGGTGCTGGTTTTATTTTACCACAGCATCTTCTGAAGTGTAAATTGGCTTGCTAAAAGACAGCTTTAGAATGGGCAGCAAGCAGTTCTCGTTTCATTTTCTCTCCCTGCTGAGGCTGCTGTGCAGATCCAGGGGCAGGGCGGTGGCAGGGCTAGAGCCGGATGGGGAAAGACCCAGGGGTGGGCAGAGACAGCGGGGGCTGCCAGAGCCCCCAGGTCCAGACACTGAAGTGTTACAGCTACTGTTTTGCAAGGAGTTGGACAAGAGATGCTGAATATCTCAAACACATGGTGAAGCTGATGTAAATAAATTCTCTAACTTTTCTCGGAAGGCTTTTTAAGCCTTGGTTCCTCTATCACTTAGTGAAGAGTCCAAATTATGTCCAAGTTAAAAGCAAAAACATTGTTTTGTAGCTGCTAGGGTATTGCTTTTTGCTTTAGTGCATACTGAAGAAATTATACTGCCATTTAGGCACAGCAACAAGGAAACTATTCAGCAGTTTAAACTGATTTGCCAGCCCGCTGGTTTCAGTCAGCCAGTGCTGAAGTGGTCACCCCCAGGCTTCGGTCTTCCTGCTCTGAATGCAACACATTACAAATGACTTCTTCCGCGTCAGTGTCTGCTTGCCTTTGGCACACAGTATAGGCTCAAGTATTTCTCATAAGTGAGTGTTTCTGCTAATTGCTCTGCTTGTAGGTTTTGTACCCTTTGATATGTGCTTAATTTTAGGACATTTGTAATTTTGCTACCATTGTCCTGTCTTTCCACCTGGGATAAATTAGGAAAGAGCAAAATTTAACATCGGGTAGAATTATGTGGTTAGATTTAACACCAGGAAGTTAACACTGATAATTATGTCTACCATGCCCTACAGGATAAGGCATTTAATAAGGCAATAATAAACTTCACAGAAAACTGTTACTAAGTGCACGAATAATAGGTAGTCAAAAGAAAGTTGCAATAATGTCAAAGCCAACCTTTCTCCTAAATAAAAGCATGATGATATCTGAAAAATCAATGATGCACAAAAGCAAGACTGCAAAACTATCCAGATTCCTTGCTTCTCACAGATCACTGACCTTGCTATTTTCAGAGCAGGGTTTCTACCATGACTTTCAGACAACAATAATTGCTTTAATACTCTTCCTTTGTACAGCTTTATTAATACAACATGACACAGACACCCTTATCTTAATTCTAAAAGGAGGCCATAGACTCTGTTTGCACTACAACAATCCAAATATTTTAGTGTCCCTACTGTCATGTAGCATTACATGGAGCATTAGGATGTAGCACCACTCCATTAACTGGGCTGGCACTTGGAGCTCCTGGGAACCCACTTGCACTAAAACTTTAAACCACTGTAATGGTATGTTAAAATTCAGTCTCATTAAGTTGCAATTTCATGATTTCTTTAACCCAGTCAGGGTTATTTCTGCATCCTGTGTGTCAGCACTTAGTAAAGATACAGCTGCATAGTGGGTTGTTGGATCAGAGAACTGATCCAACTGAAAACATACCTTTTGCTCTTTTTTTTTGCTGCTGGGTTAGTTTTCATCTAGCTATTTCCTTTTTTACACAGCTACACAATGCAATTAGCATTGTGTTGAGTGAGAGATTGGGAATGTGAAGATAGAAGTGATGGGAAGGTGTGACTACCCCTTTAGGAAGTCGTTACACTAAAATTAGCGTAAACAAATCAGGAAAACTGACCTTCACTCCTAGCTGGCATAGATATAGCTCTCAGTAGGAAAGCGGCAAACCTACGCACAGAGGTGGTTTTCACTACATTCTTTCCTATAACTAAGCAGACATGCCTGTGTAAGCAACCTCTTGTGAAGAGATCGCATTTTGTGTGCTGATCTCTTACTGATGTGGAAAGGGAAGGTACTTGAGGACTACTGCCGCCAAGTATGCAGCTGGAGAGGTGGAGGAGCAGAGCAGTAAGAGCACTCAATGATGTATTTCTGGAGACCGCTTTCCTACCAGTATATTCCTGGCATGTAATCTTCATTGCATGACCTGTCAAAGGACTGCTAGTAGCATTTTAATTCACTGCACAGACATGCAAAGGGTTAATGGAGCACCAAGGCTGGTTTTACCAACAGCCAAAGGAGCTTTCCTCTGGCATGTGCCTTGTGCCCTTTCTGTTTGCACTGCCCTTGCAAGCACCACTGTTCTCAGGGAAAACTCAGGGTCTTTTTAACAATAAGGAAAGAACGGGGAAGTGTGTAAGTTAGAGTAACACAGTGCTGTGAACGACAGGACTCTCTCTCCCATTATCCTCCAATACTGAAGGATGACTAAGCAATGTGTTTGCTGCTAATTCTGTCTCCCCATCTGCTGATGTCCAAGTTTGCTGCTGTCTGTTCGAGATCTGTATTTTGGCACGTATGATGGGAGGCATTCCTGGGCACTGGCTGCCAGGTAGGGTCAAACCTGCAGCAAGGGTCAAGTGTGATGGAGAGTGCCTTATTTGTATTCTGGGGCATCTGCTGTGTTTGAGCCTTGTAAAGCAATGGATAAAAGTAAGTAGGGTCTGTTGGCCCTTACTGCTATATGAGAATCACTGATGTGGGGCATTCTCAGTAATTTTAGGTATTTCATTTAGTACGTATTACTAATTTTGTCATATGTGTACCAAACCTTTTTGTTTCACCCTCAAATCATCTGTGTTTAAACTTTTTCTATCCAATATTCCAATACCTTATTTCTTCAGGATGCATTAATCATCTATCCTGGCCTGTGTCCCTTTTCAGGAAACATGTAATTACAAATTCTCCGTTTCAATTTTTTTCAACATTCTTATTGCAAAAGTGATGTGATACAAATGCAATTGCAAGAGCAAGTGCTTAATTTTTCATTGCTAAACCACTTCAAATGTTTTGCTGGTTGATCTCTTCTTAACCAGATACTTGCAGACTGACGTGTCCTTGGAGAAAAATGGTCAGGAGGTTGAGGACTCATGAGAGAAAACTGCTATCTCTCCCTGTGCTAATACTCATGAGTGAGGGGAAAAGCAGAGTAAGGTCCTCCTCCGCAAAGTAGCAATGCGTTCGCTTGGGAGGAGAAACCTGATTTCTAATCCCAGGTCTGTTTCTGTATCTTTTCAATGACTTAGCAGTACAAAACCTGTAAGCAGCCTTGGCAACAATGACAGGAACTCAGATCTCTGCCAGCAATGGATTCACTATCAGCTGTGCAGTCCCTCCAGTCACATAAGAGCTCTTTCCACTGCCCCTGCCCTTCTCAACAAAAAGTGCTTATTTGTTGGACTCAGTTGGCCATAACACCTACTTGCTGTCCTGGCTTCTTGGCTATTTTCCAAACCTCATGTTCTGACCGCTGTGTTTTTTCGTTGTTGTTTTTTAAAGTCATCGGTTGTTTGCCCTTAAAGGGAGGACTTTCCAGGAGAGCATTTAGCATAGGGAACATTGGTCTTATGTTGTCACTGAGCTCTTGAATAAGAGCATCTAGCCATTACTTAAATAGGAATTTACTTGTATAGCTGGACATCCTGCCTTTTGACTTTTGTTTTCAAAGAGGTTGTACTTTTTACCTAATGCTGGGAAGCCCAACTGCATGAGAACTCTTCAGTCATTCATGTTTCAAAGTATCATGATTTAATTAAACACAAGTATTCCCATATTCTTGATAAACTGCTAAGACAAGGAAGCTACACTGGGGAGGTACAGCAGCATACAAAGAATGTATGATCGAGGAATGCTAGCTGCATCTCTTAGTAGATTTATGTGGTGGTGCTTTAATGTCTCCTCAGGTGTTCAGGTACTATGCTGATAAGCAACAGGCATTAGTAGTCGTGTGCAAGTCAGTCCCTGACCTGCAGGTGGTTTGAACCTACTGTAGCCTTTTGGGTATTTTGAAATAAGCAGATCTATAGGTTTAGGCTGGTAGTAACAAAGCGTCAATGGTTTGAAAATCTAGACGTATCCAGAAGTTGAAACGCTTATCTATTTCTTTTTTTAATGAAGAATTTGGGATGGAAATCTATTCCTTTGCATAGGATTTCATGGGCATATGCTCTCCAAAAGCTAGCTGTTAGAAAAACAGTCTTTTTGTGGTATTTTGTTAAACCCAATCAGTGCTGAGGCATGTAGAACCAGAGAAGCAAGACTTATACAAAATGTGAAGTTCATTACATTTATTTGACCCTCTCATCAATCTTGAGAAGAGTTCTGTTTATGTTTTGTAAATGAATTAAGCTTGCTTTAGTTTCACTTCATTGGTTTGTCTCTTATTGCTTGTTAGCTAGGCTACTATCTAATAATATTTTTACTTTGCTATATTTAAGTTTATCTTTCAGCTGAAATGGAGTTCTTTTGCCCCTTACTGTTATGGACAAAGTGCTGAAATTTGAAGTTTCAGACTTGTGCTTCATGGTATCTAAAGTTACAAGTTAGTCTCCCTACCAGGATTTTTTCCAGCTGAAATCATTCTTGGCGAGGCTGAATGGTCCAGAGCATAAAAGATGATATGTTGTATAAACAAAACCTGATTCTATACAGCATCTTCTTTTTTCGGTTGTCACCAGCACTAATATAAGAAACTTAATTGAGATCAGCTTTTACTTAGAGATTATTTATCACGGTAAATTACAATATTTACATAACAAATATTTATACAAATTTCATATTTACAACACTTATACAAAAATAAAGTAAATGAATTAATAGCAAAAATTAACTAACCAATAGGGAAAAATAATAAAGGCAAATGAGAAAAATTCAGGGACTGGTAGCTCAGCTTCTTGGGGAATATTTTTTATGTTTTGTGTTCTGGGATGGAGTTAGTGGAAAGCAAAATAAAGATGGTATTTCTGAGGGTTTCTGAATGTGGGAGAGGGAAACAGAATCCTCACTTACTACATCAGATTTTTTCCTCCAAGTTTCTACACTTTCTACCCAGGAGGATTTGAGAAGAGATCAGGCCTGGAAAGTCTGCTGACACAGAGCTTTCTGAATGAATGCCCAAACTCCTGCCACCCTCTAGCCCTGCCCTCTTCTCCCCTGCTCCAAGCTGCCACCGTCTCTGTTGTGCTCCTGGTGTCCATGGCCTGTGGGAGGTAGGCAGGGCCGCAGAAGGACCTGTTTACAGTGTAATCCTGCAAACATATACCAGCACAACGGACAGTGGTGGGGCTCGTTCTGGAGCAGAGGAGGGAATGAGACAGCAGAGAAACAGGGACCAAAGCTCCTTATACCGGTGCTGCTGCCAAATGATTAATTTTGTAGGGCTGTGGCCTCACAGGTCTTCAGAGTCAGTCTATTTGGTCCTTGTTTCAGATCTTCTCTGGATTCCCTTCCAAGTTGTTTTAGTTGAGTTAAGACCTTAGATGTGGATTTAGCCTATGGCAGGCAGGATCTGAAATATGCTTGTTGTCATAATAAGGTCCTAGCTCTTATCTGGCCAGTGTGGTCAAGTACAGGATATGTCAGGTTGAAGGTACCATGGTCTAATCCTCCAGTAAACACTGTGAGATTGACCTTCCTAAACTTCACAGGGATTGCACTGTTTGTGTGTTGTTAGCTTCACAGTATAGACACCCCAAGGTTATATCTGTTTTTAGTTCAGCGGTGAAATAAAACAGGACCTTGGTCCTGAGAACAAGTGGCAAAGACTGGTTCGATTCACCACACCACACTGCACTGGACCCTCCGTCTCCTCTGTGCCCCATGTGGCCCTTCAACATTGTTATTATTTTTCTTTGTGTTTTTTTTTTCTTTTCTTTTAAGTTCAAAGTCTATGAAAAAAAAAGAGATGGCTGTGTCACAGCAGCCAGAGTGTGCTTTTATAGCATGAAACCCAGAATATGTGTGGTGTGAGGGCATGTAGGGACCCCTGAGGGAGCAACGCCTGCGAGGGTGCTGCTGGAAGACCATGTCAGGTCTGCAGTTTCTGTTGGGAATGACACTGGAAGCATGCTGTCCCCTAAGCTGTGCCTGGATATTATCTCAGAGAGTGTGAAATGATGAAATAAAATAGTTGCAGAATATATCTGTCTGTTAAGTGTCCAAAACTAAGACCTGTGAATCTAAATCTAAGAAGACAGCCCATATCTGGCTCTTGCTTGAAAAATTATGAGACACATTTTCACGTGTCATTGTTTCAGATGTTATAGGCTAGCAGATATATGCTGTGGTCCTTTATTGCTTTTCAGTTTTTCATTTTTTTCCATTTTTCCATTTGTATTCTGGAGATAGTGGTGTTTTCTGTTAATTCGGCATTTCTGTACCAATAGTGCTGCCTAAAAGAAGACAAATATTTGGAGCATTTAGTCATTTGACTTTCTATGCACAGAGCTGTGCTGAGTACCCTGGTGGACATGTAAATGCAAGGCCCATGAAATGCATGTTACTTCCCCCTTCTCCTTCAAATCCCTGTTTGCTGTGAAAGCCCAAGTACATGAGCAAAGCCAGTGTGGGAACTATCTAGTGGACTTGCAAAGCCAGGGTGGGAATAATATCTGTTTTTTACTAGAAGCAGTGGTGTGTAGAGTCCTGAACATTTCCTGTACTAGGTGTGCTAAATGTGACAGTTGACTCTAACAGCTTATATTATAAAAAAAGCTTTGATGTGATTAAGAGTTCCTAATTTTCATTTTCACATGTAGTTCTAGCCTGAATTCACAGTTAGTGGTTTGTAGCTGCTCAGCAAGATAATCCAGGTGAATTGCTTGTATCTCAGAGGAGTGTGATTCATTTCAGATGAGCGGCATTACATATGATCGGGATTTTACTGTATTGAATATTATTTGGAGATAGGTTTGGAAATGTTTTAAGAGGAGTTTCCTGATTGTGTGTCAAGAATGTGCACTGAATACATAAACCTGACCTTCTCCACCTTCACCCTTTTATATAACTTCTTTTTCATGAAAACAATAAAGCCCTTTAAACAATGTGTACTAGGGGATTATTGAACTTCTCGGGTGGCTCAAGTCCATCACTCAGATACATAGATTAAACGATATAGCAAAGACTACCTAATGTTGCTAATAGTATTCGCACTTTTGTCACCACAAGTCTTTAGAAGGAAGCACACAAATTAAAAATGTTAACATATTTTACTTGAAATTATATTTTCTAATATATTGTATGACAAAAACTTCTTTTTAGTTTGCAAACTGATTGCCTAGAGTATTTGTGCGCTTTTAAAGTTCTGCAGGAAAACAGGAAATATTCTCATTCCTAATGTAGATATTTTTCATTCTGAAGGTTCAAAGGTTTCGGTCCTCCAGACTATTTTAATATTTCTGATGCATGCATCTTAGTCAACACAAGACCACATGCTGTAGAAGTTCTGTGTCACTCTGAGGCTCTTTCTCATAGGCAAGGAATTACTGGTGACACCCAATATCTCTGAACAGTCAGGAAACTAACTATGCATCTGGGTGAGATCAGTCAGGTTGAGTACAAGTGAATGCAGAGAATTCAGGAGTTTTCTTCTGAAGTTCAGTAATCTGTTATTACCTATTACTTTCTCCTCTGAAGTTTTTCAGTTTCTTGAGGCATTCAGAAGCAGCAGCAGAACAGAAAGCATCTGATATCTTTGGAGTAAGATTATTTACCAGGATTTGCAACCAAGTTTTTCAGGATTTATGCAAGTACCTAAGGATACTTTCTTGAAACCAGTCTCACTAAGAACTCTTAGGCTTTGCTTATCGCCACATTTAAAAGAGAATAAGAAAAGAAAATTACTGAGCAAGAGCAAATGGGCATATGATTAAAATACAGCCATTGTCCTGAGGAATTGATGGCCACATCTCTAATCATCCAAACCCAGATTCTCCAATGGACATCCCAGCTGAATTTTGCTGGCATAGTGTTAGATGTTGCTGGAAGTAGGGATAGCAGAACTGGGTGCTGGTGCTCAGCCACCCCATCCCGTGCTGGGCCAACAGAGCAAATACACATCCCATTTTGTTGTTCCTGTTACAAGGACAATAGTGTTTGGCAGAGGGGCAAGATAGACCGCTGAGGATAGGAGTAACCAATTAGCACGTAGGCCCACAGGTTTTGTTTACACACAAAAAAAAGTTGTATGACTTTAACTTAAATCCATTTTAAAAGTAATTTTATAAAGCCAGTGCAACTGCCTGTTGGGCCTTCTTATTTCAGTTGAGTTTTAAACTACTTGCTTTGCATTGGCACTGGTGCTCATGGCAAAGTCATTCAGAAAGATAAAAAACCTTCTGAAAAAAAATAAAGGGATAATTTTTCTCTTCTCTGACTTTTCCTGGCATCAGCTCACCTATAAGCACAGATAGGTGCTGGTAGTAGCATTGATAGACAGGGGGGCACTACAGCTTTTGGTGGTGGTTAATTATTAGTTGTGACATTAAGTTGCACCCTCAGCATCTTTGATTCACTGCATCTTTTGACTTAAGTAGATCACTTTAAAATAGCACCTTTAGCATGTTGCAGAAGATATTCTAGCAAACCTTGGTGCAATGGTTTAAGAAGTTATCGGTGCCTCCCTTCCCCACTCTATCTTCCAACCAGTGATTGCTGCTCTCATGGCAGAAGGAGCAGAAGAAAAGGTCTGTCAGTTTGGTAGAAACTCCCACATTTTGACATAAACCTACCTTCGTCAGCAGTTTAAGTGGTACTTCCAGATCAGCTTTGGCACAAGTGCTCCTGCAATGGAAATAACCACAACCGAGGTTAAAGCCATGCTCGCACACACTTTCTGTGTTGAAACTGGGAGGAGGGTAAGATAGAGGGAAAGCGAAAATGGAACTGAGTGGTCCCCGCTGGAGGATGGGACGGTCAGCAGATATTTTTACTCTGTCATGGCTTTGTTTGTTGTATATGGCTGGAAGATTATTGAATGAAATATTCACCTGAGCTTTTTCTTTAATAGGATAATTTTTGTTGTATAGTTCTTTAGTTAGCCTTTACTAATATTTTTACATGGGGTTACATAGGGAATTGTTAAATAAAATGATTAGGATTAGTAGAAAAAATCTGAGATGAGTAAGGAATTGGCTAATGGGGATATAAAAACAATGACTGCTGAAAGGGGAAATGCTGGCTGGAGGGAAGTGAAATTTTTAGTGGTCTTGGGATCAATTTAATGTAATAGACCTTTGGCATAAAGGAAGGATTATACTAATGAAATGTGCTGATGACTGATAGCTTGGAGTTGTAATCAACAGAAAGAGGGCTTATGTTATCCCTTTCTTTAGGGCAAAGAAAGAGCTAGATCATCTTGTGAATCAGATAAATGGAGATGGTATGATATGAGGAACAGAGTGCCTTTCTAAGAAGGCAAGATTAAGAATTTGGCTGTTCAATTTAGAAAAACAAAGCCTGAGAGGATTTGATTAGTACCTGTCTGGAGGATAAAAATCAGGAAAAGCTTAGGGCTCTTTCAGTTAAAGAACAGTCTTAGCATATGAACAGATGATATGAAGGAGAGCACACTTAGACCAGAAATTAGAAAAAAGTTTCTAACCATCAGAGGACCAAATTTCTGCAACAGCCTCCCAATGACAGAAGCAGAGACACTTACCTAGTTCTTAATGTGTGTTTGGATAATTTACAAGCTTTATGTGATGTGGATGCTTATGACAGGAGACTGGGCTTGAGACACAGAACTCGATATTCATTTTCATGGCAGGGACATGTGGAAAAAAAACCCCATTGATGTTGTCGTAGGTTTTGCTTATAACCTACTCAAGCCGCTTACTTCAGAATGTGATCTTCCTTACTTCTGCTAATTTCATTAGGTTTCTAACAAAGATGACGTTCATTTATCATAAGATTTCAACATCAGCAACCCACTGTTTTAAACTGGGAAAGGTCACACCTCTCTCAGCCATTGTTTCCAATTGTCTGCAGAGCTAGCTCAAACACCACGCACCACCCCGGTATGCGTATGCGGTGAGTCATGCCTTTACAAGTGCTCTTTGCAGGTCAAATGGCTAGGGGTTTACCAGAGTTGCTACCAATAGCCTAATGCTCATGAGCTCAAAATTCCCTTCCCAGGAAAACGAACCGAGTGGCTGAGTATTGCGAACTAACCCCCTTTGACCACCTGGGCTCAGCAGGAGAGTGTTGACACAGTCCTGTTTGAGATGCCCTGACTGCCAGTCCGATAGGGTAGAATATCAAAGATTTGGGAATGTCAAACAAAACAGTGTTGGATTTAGCAAGAAGCTGCCCATTGTAATGACAGTAAAGAACAACCAGAGTTAAAATAACATGTGGTCAGATAGTATTTGCTGAAAATCAGGCAAATAGCGTGTTTGCTCAGAGTGATTTCTAAGAATGCTCCCTGAAGAAGGCACAAGTTCCCATATCTACCTGTGAACACAATGGCTCAAATAGGATAACAGAGTTTTGCTTATTTAGGAATAAATTCTGTCAGTCTTAACTTCGTTTCTGAATTGATTTTTGTAATTTACTGTCGTAATCACCCGAGCCCTTTAGCTGTAGCTAGAGCCCTAATTATTTCTGGGAACTCTGGTTAACCACTGCTATCCTGTGCAGCCCTATTCTGGCTCCCATTGCCTATCAGTAGCCCTTTTGTTGTATGGAAAAAAAATGTCTGAAGGCAAAAGTCTGTGGCTTTTTTCAAGGATTTCAGTTTTCTCAGTAGAATTTCTGCTCTGACAGTATTCTCATTCTAAAGATGTTCCTCTTGGTTTTCCAACTTCCCAATCATCTCCTCACAGATCATTTAGATATGTGAGGATATATAGATATTCCTGTAACAGATCATTTAGAAAGGATTTTGCTTGGTCTGACAACTTCACGCCCTCACTTGTACTGAATGGTATGTCTGTGTGTGCATATTGTACATGTATATGTGTAAAATGTTTAAAACAGGTTGTGATTAGAGAAGTCCTATATGGTGGAATCAAAACGTTCTTGTATATATATAATTCTGTGGCAATTCTCTATGGAGGTGAAGACTGTTTTTTTTTTTTTTGATTTTTTATGATTCTTTGAAGTTTCTGACAGCCTGGACAGAACTGCCATGCAGTTGTGTAGTCCTATATGTAGTTAAATCCAGAATTTCATGGGAGCTTTGGTCTCTGTACTGTAGCTGTGGGTAAATGCAAATAGGCGGGTTTATATGCTTCTGTGTTTACTGACTGCTTCATCTACTGCTGATTTTACCCAATTTCTAAATTTACCACTCCAGAACTTGCTGGGCAGCCCCAGGTAGGCCCAATGGGTTTGGTGCATACTGGAAATGCCAGTTTATTGCATCTGCTCTAAGCAGTGGATATCCATGTATTTCCAGAAAATCCTGGATTGTGCAATAACTTTCTTCACAGTTGTTTCATTGATACAAGTGGGTTCATTTTGGGTAAGAGCCTGGTTTGCAGTGGGATGTTCTTGGAAGTTCTTAAACTTCCTGAGACACTTCACTAACTTGTTGCTACTGGAGAAGATGCATTGTCCAGCATACACCAAAGGGTCTGTTAGTGAAACAGTCATCAGTCAAGTTTCACGTGCATTCCCAGCTGCGTGATCATATTTACTGTTGTCTCTTCTTCTGGGATATAAAGGAATCACATTATTACTCATCGCCCCCTGTGATATGTAAAGTAAATTGAACAGCAGAAGAGTGTGCACAGGTGGGATACTGTAGCTAGAACACTTAGCTTCAGTGTATTTGAAGTTGTCACTGACACCACCGCTGCTGTCCCTTTTGTGCATGGGCGCATATGATGCAGCAATGCTAGTGATTAGTGGGCTATTAGAAAAGAAGGATTTTGCTCTACATGCTCCATTGAGCATACTCATAAATGCATCTCTGTTCAAGCAAAGGATCTGGCGAGGCAAGTTGAGCTTTGCTCTGCACCCTTAACAGCTGTTTCACAGCTAGCAACTTTATTGTTCCTCCAACTTTCTCTGTTTTTTCTCTGTACCTTTTAAGTCCTTCTGGTAATCTACTCTTTATGTTTGCTTTCTTGGAATAAATGGAGTGATTTGGTTGTATAAATACGCTAGCTTTCCTATTTGCTGTGGAAGTGTAGAGCTAGTCTGTTGCAACTATGTAGAACTATGTAGGACCCAGTACATGTGACCTGGGTCCTACTCAGCAGCTCCCAGTGCTGCTAGTACATGAGTGTGTTTAATAAGAAACTAGCAGAGAGCATGCACTATAAGAAAGAGCCCTAAAATTGAGGTTACAGTCTTACAAAGCAACAAAAAGTATGAAGTTTATTCTGCATGCAAATAGGTGCCTAAAATATCATTGCAGCTGTCACTCTAATTCCTGCTCTGACAGCTATAGGTTCAGGATAAATACAAAGTTTCTGTTGAAAGGGGAGAAAAACTTAAAGATGACAAAGGTTTAAGGGATCTGTAATTGGCTTGCTGTGAGAAATACAGGATTAGACATCAGGTCTGTTCTATCCCACATTCAAGGCACTTTAAATGCCACCACCAAGAGCCCCCAATAGAGGGTTGGACACCTTAGCAGGCAGGTGTAGGTTAATAGTTTGCTCTGCATCAGTAAGATCAGTGATAGATCTCAGTTCAAATGCCAAAGCATTAGATCTAATATTGTTTCCAAGTTTATAACTATTCTCTGTGTTAATGCTGGATATTCATGTTGCATGTCCATTCCTTTTTCTTATTTTGTTGTTGACCGCAATGACTTAGTGTGGAAGTGGGCTGTAGATTCTAGGTACTGTATTATGCAGTGGTTTTCTTTCCTGTTCACATATTTAATTTTGTAATCCATTGCAGCACAAACCACCCCCCCCCAAATGCTTGAGTATACAGCTGTTGCCATCTAACAATGACAGAGACCAATATGCTATCCAAAACTTTGCCTCAGAGCATCTCTGTAGGAAATAATGTTGCTACATGGCATGGACAATGTAGCAAGGCTCATTGCAGTACCTTATGGCGCTAGAAATATCCTTATTTTTAAAAGAAAACCAGTTTTACCTACTCTTACACTCACAAGCATTAATATGCATGTGTCCAGGTAGTCTGTCTAGCAGTCAGGTACAAAGATGCCTGCATCCAGGTGGCATGGTCAGATCTCCTTGCCATGAGACAGGTTGTCCCCTGCGTTCTTCATAGGCTGGTGGCTGTGTTGGTTTTGGTGGTGTTTTATACTCCCGGGGAGATGATTATTCTCCATTCTCGTCTTCCTCTCTTGAATCATCAGGATTTACTCACTGTCCTCTGTCTGCTGATCTGGGTGCCCTGTCTGAGAAGGGGCACCCCGTAGATGCATGGGGACTGTTGCATTGGGTGAGAGGAGGTGCCATCAGCCCCTGTCATTCTCACAGCCTTTCTTCTGCTGCTCCTCCTGTTGCTTCTGCACCAGACATGCCCATTTGTTACAGATCTTAACATATCTATAGCAGTGCTGTATGCCTCGATGTACAGCACTGGGGGCTATTTACACCCTGTGCAGTAGTGTTACTGCAGAGCTGTGCTATAGCCAAGATGAGTCAAGCTTGAGAGTAGACCAGTTTAGTCCTGTTTCCATGCTGGTGCAACCAGCCAGGTTTGCAAAAGATGCAAACTTTTGATGCTACAATTGTGTCAGCACGGTGGCATGTAACCCCTAGAACAGTCAAACCCAAGCTTTGGTTATACATTTCACCTTAGGTTTCTTGTTGCTTACTTCTCAGGCTGACCAACATTCATTTCCAACCTGTAAATGCAACTTTAATGTTTTCCTGTTTTCTGTATTCAGCACTGTTTTTTCCACTGTTGTTAAGTTTGCAGAAGCTGCTGTTGTCTTTGTTGAGTGTACAGAATTAAAGCTGCCTGGAGCACCTGAACCTGTCTTTTTGCTGCTGGCAGCACAATTAGCAGCGCTGAAGTGGGACCTTCTTGCACTTCTCCAGTTGCTCCTGCGTGACTAGTGGGTCTGTTAAACATGGCATGTGATGAAATCTCTCTCCTCTAAAAATGGTTAGGATCATTTGTACAAAACACAGCATCTGGAGGGCTTACTCATTATATGCAAATCTACCAAGCCCTTTCCTTTCGCATGCACAGCAAGTACACATACACTTCATACCTGCATGATAATAGCACCTAGATGATGCTCAATAAAATCAAGGTCACAACATAGCAATTGATGTTGCAGCATTACAGCAACAAATCCCAGCTAATGTAGCAGAGTCCTGTAGGAGGAGAAGGTTGTTTTATTTTAAAATAAAACTAATTTCACTCATTTCCACACATACTGTCATACCCACATACTCACAGGCACGAAGACCATGTCTCCAAATGGTTTGTCTGGCGTTCAGTCACCAGATCCAGGTGATCTGGCCTTACTTGCAGTGATAATTACATGTGGTGATAAAAAGGTCAAGAGATGCGTCTGTCAACTCCTCAGCACCTCTCTTGGGTGGTTCTTAGGCTTGTGACCCCCTTCTGGTTTTGGATGTGCTTTTTGTACCTCGTAGGAGCTGACAGGGATTGTAAGCTTTTAATTCCCCATCTTTTATGAGACTCAACCTACCATGACACCTGAAACTAAATGGCAGTTACCATGTGAGGGTTTTCTTCCTCAAGCAATAGCATGACAGATGTCACTGGAGTATTTGTAAAGTCCCTTATTTAAGTAGGATTAGGGAATGAGATTGTACTTTATTTTTTCAGACTTGCTTGCCTATTTTAGTTATGTTAATAGATCAACAATTGTAGGCTGACTAGTGGGAATATCTCATGGGGAAGGACTGAGTCTTTATCTCAACGGAGTGAAGGGGGGAAAAGATTTTCCCAAGGATAAAAACTGGTAACAAGTTAGATGAGATAGAAAAAAACATTTTTTAAGAACATATACATTGAAAATATTTTGGACTCTAAGTCTCAAATGCAGTACATTGAAATATCTCATGGAATTTTAATAAAGCTTTTAGCAATTAGGAAATTATGCATTTTATACCAACATGCTTAAAGAGGCATTGTTTGTAAAGTTGCATGTTAATTTTTAGGGGAGTGGGTACTTTTCTATTATTTTATCAAAACAAACAGAAAAATAGTCTAAAAGCCATTACAAAATTGTTGTTCTGTTCTTGTGGCCCGATCAGGTGAACTTTTAAGACAGATTCTGCGGAGAATTTTTGAAAGTTACTTCCTAATTATCTGTATTCCCAGGCAGCGAAATCATTTCTCTGACTTACTTATAGAAGGAAGAAGATTGGCTCTGTGGCTTTTTATATACATATCTTGGGTTCTGTCACAACACTGTAAACAAAAAGCTGTCCCTAATGTACTTTGAAATTCTCTCTTGCCTCCCTTGTTTATTCTAACTAGAGTTCATCACTGCGTAGACAAAAGCCAGCAGAGTTAATTCCTGGTATCAAAGTCTCTGCCTGGTTATTTGTTCTTGCTTTTATAATTGGGCTGACAGTAATGCCAATATATATATCTGATAGCAGTAAGGTCAGAAACATGGCTTCAGCGAGACTCCTGAGAGCAGACTGTGGTTGAGGGTGTAAAAATATGCAGAGAGTCCCAGATGGTCTTTGCAGCTCGGCTGAAACGATCGTTCCCGAGGAGGCCTCGTATTTGGAGCAACATGTCTGTCTGAGGATGCAGGGAAATGTGATGAGTACTGTAACTTAGTGCAGCCCAGTATGAGAGTCCCCAGGAAGCACAGAAGCAATTTAAAATAATCCTTGTCCATTTAACCACCTTCCTCATTCTCTGGTGGCAGCTTTGGAAGTTTCTACAATATTTATTATTTTCCTTCACTGAAGTGGTTGATTAATAGTCGAAAAAATGCACTTTATGGTCCAACGTGGGACTGCACTAAAAAAAAACTGTGCTAAAGTTACAATTTTAAAACTACATACTCTGAAGTTGGACAGCTGAAGATGTTACTACGCACAAGGCCTGCTGGCAGGAGGGTATCACCCCATGTGTGTCCAAAATAATCTGGATTAGCCAAGGAAGTTTTCCTGGTGGCACAGAGATTCTCTATTAAAAAAAAAAATCCTTTCTACGCATTGCCTCCCCTTGTGTTTCCTCCAAATTGCTTGTACGATGGGGCTAGTCTAAAGGTCGAGGTTGAGTTAGGTCGAGTCGCGCTGAGTGGCCTAGGCTGAGAAGTCCTTAGCTGAGGAAGGGAGCTGGTGGCCCTGAGGGGGCTGTCCTGTCCCAGAGAGGGGCTGGCAAGGCCCGCTGCCAAGGGGCGGCTGCCTTCTCCAGAGCTGCGGCCTCCCAAAATCCCCTCATGGCCTTTTGCCTCATCCCTTTCTTGCCTGTTCTTGCTGGACTACACAGATTTAGAAGATGTGTTTTGATCGTTGCCACGCCTGGTGTGAATGCATCGTGTGCCAGTCTAACTGCTAGAAATACAGTCACATCAGTGCAGAAGCTGGGTGTGTAAGCCAGGCCTCGGACAGTGGCTTTGCAATCATTATTTGGAGCACTTGTGTCTGTGCACTCCCCTAGCACCTTTAGTAATTTTTTCCTAAGGTTTGAGTGCACAGTGTTTTCGAGACAATTATGACTGTGTTATTGCTATGGAAATGTCAGATTGATATGCAAACTGAAGCTTTTAGAGAGGAAAGAACTGTTTCAATTTGCTAATGGAAAAGCTATTACTTTTCTTGAAGAGCAACATCCTCTGTGACAGGGCAAGTGGTGAGTCCCATGGCCCCTTTCTCCTCAGCATCCTCTCCTGCCTACATATCCTCTGTCCCCATGGCCTCTGGTCACAAGGATCCAGTTTTGCACCACTTCATCCCTTGGATCATGTGGGTAGCACTTTCCCTTTGGGGGACATCTCCCCGTACAGTGCTCTCCACTGCCGTGAGCCCATGGCGGGGAATGGCAGGAACCTCATTTGGACTTCCCAGGTGGGAATAGGTTGCTGAGGCTCCTCCTGGACTTGTCTTCTACCTTTGCTGTATTTATTAGTGGAGACTTTTTTTTTTTAAGAGCAATATGTAGCAGCAGAATGGTCAAACTTAAGCTTCCACAACATCTTTCATCCGGTGGATTCCTGTAGAATCCATACAAGTTAAAACTATGGTTACATGCTGATCTTTTGAGAAATCCACTGTAAATCCATTCACTTCATGCAGAGTCTTTCATTTCTGTGCATGGGAACACTACATATGGCTTTCCCTGGGATCCTGTACCCCGCTTTGCTCTGTGCAGCTCTGCGCCTACTCCTCTAGCTCATAGTCTCTGAGCAGGTAGAACAGCAGTGTTATTTGCAAGGTCTGAGATGTTTTAGTTTTATTCTCTGTGTTGATTATTGGCTAAGCGCACATCAAAGTAATCTTTTGAAAAGACTTGACAGATCCATATACTCACTGGGCGTTCCTAGTGAGCTAACTTAGATTGAGTCGACTTCTGAATGAGTTTCCCCATAGGCTGAGTGTCATCTGATTATTGTGTTTTACAGTTATAACTTTAGCATGTTAGCCTGCATTTCCAAAGCAAACAAATACAGTACTTATGTGTTGGAATAACTAACACAGATCACTTCCTGAAGAATCAAGTATATTGAACAAAAACTTGATTTAGAAGACAGAGGATGATGTGTTTGCAGAGAATATGCAATCCCAGAAGACAGAGTGGCAGCAAATATATGAATTGAGAAGCAAAACGCCCTGATCCCATGTTTAATTTGGGAGATGGCAGTTAGTGAAAGCACTCTTCAGCTTGCAAACCGAACACACATGCTATAATAATTAGTGAGAAGCAAAGAATATGGGACCCCTGAATACCATTTTAATTAAAATAATTTCTCAGAGAAGAACAGCATTTTAAATGCATGCTATTTTGGCAGCCCTGAGAGGAATATGAGTAGTAATATTCACCAGAAACTCTGACAGTCACCTTTAGAGAAAGAAGAGCTGAAATTGGTGGGCACAGTCAGATATGCTCTTTGCAGACCCGCTTGGAGCTGTAAAGAAGTTACTTCACTACTACCGGAAGGTGTTGATTTCTCAGTTGAGTAATTGAATGTGTGAGCATTTACACTTCACTGTGATAAAATGAGTTTGCTTAAATGACCCAGCTAAGGGGGTGGTGATTTCTGACTGAGATAAGGTAGCTAACAGCTGTGGCCAGTAGCTTTTTAAACAGCGCATACTTGCTTGCTTGTAATTGCTTAATTATACTTTCAGCAATTAAAAAATATACTTCTAGCTAAATTGGCATTAACTCGTATTATAGTTGGGCCTGCTGCCTCCTAAATCAACCAACTGTTTTTTAATAATGAAAAAATTGCATTCCTTTTGCTCTAAAACACTGTTAAGTCCCTTTCTATAAATGGCAATATTGGGTCTAAGTCAGAGCAAAGTGCTAAAATCCTAGCTGCTAAGATCCTAGGGCAGCTTCTCCTTAATTTGTTTCATTAAAAATTGGCAAGTGTATCAAAGAAAATATTTGTCTATGTTATTTCTAATTCCAAGGACCCCCATATCTACTTTCCAGTCTTTTTCTTTATTTTTGCTGTCAGTCATCAAGGTTGTGGCTTTTATGAGCCTTACTTGGATGACTAGTTGCTGGGGCAGTTTTGTTTCTCCTTTCCAGAGGCCCCTGACTCAGGAGCCTCCAGCTTTGGAGCTTCAGTGCTGGTAGGAAGCCTTAAGTTAAATGACACAAATTTTCTCATGTCTTTGCCCAAAGGCACTCTGACACCTCAGAGGCCTCTCTTCTTTTTTGCTATGTACTGACCTGCCCTAAAACCTAGATGTTTGGTTTTTGTCAGCATTGATGAAATAAATTCACACATATTTATCTAATACTCTTTTGACATACTTTAATGATATCTGCTTCCTCAGTGTCCTGAAGACTGTTGATTCTGTGGAAACTCACAGATATGACAGGGCAAGGTGGTAAGAGTTACATTATTTAAACGAAAAAAAGCTATATAAAGCTATATAAGAACTCCTTATCATTTGCATACGAACACAAATGCACACTCTAAATATCCAGTGCCTGAGCCTGAGTTATGCAGTTATGTTTATCAAAGAATATTTTTGTTATTATTTAAATGTACATATATATGTGTATATGTATATTTACATGTATACACCCAGCCTTTTGGTTTGGAGTGTGTTTTGAAATGACAACAGCTATGAAGGATTAGAAACCACATAAGCCTTAGCTTTCAGCTCTTTCATAGTGAATTTAAATCTCACATGAGAAGTGCTGTTAGCTTGTGGTTGCTGAGGAGTTCAGCAGGAGTCCCTGCTGTCAGAAGCAGAGGAGTCCAGGGTGGGGAGGTTTTCTGTTTCTGCTGTCCACGTGGGAGAAGCAGGCGTGGGAGCAGGGAGCAAGTGCATCCGGGAGAGTTGAGGACCTAGGCAGGCTTCCTATGCCAACAAAGCCTAGGATGAGAGCAGAAAGGAAAAAGAGACAATACTAAGAAGGACTGGGATGGTAAGGGGGACAGTGGTATCTGAAATACGAAGGTGTGTTTAGGTCAGTGTTTTGCCTCTGTGATAAAGAGAGAGGGTAGAGGTTGCCTCCGTGCCGTACACCTCTCCTGAACCCCATGCATGTATTACCATGCTCCACCCTGCAGTATGTTTCTTTGAAGTAATGCATGTCAGACTGCATAATGATCTAGGGAAAATTACCATTTACTGGGGATTTAACAGATGTGACATTTATTAAAATACAGTGAGTGGAACATCAGTGAATCACTGTGACTGTGTTAATGGATTTCCGAGGAATCTCCTCTATGCCCCATAAGTACTTGTCTTTTATTAGTTTGAGACCATCAGACTAGTTCGTGTGCCCTGTGGGGGTTATTAACATATGCCAAGAACATCAAGATAATATCAGGAACACAGAATGAGAAATATTAATTTAGGGACTGAAATGTAATGACCTCAGGGGGAACATGTGGGCTGGTGACTGGATAGAGTGGTAAACCAAATATTACTGGGGCTTCCCATTCCAACTATGCCACAAGAGGCTTTATGGCTAAGATCTCCATTTAACTTTCCTGTGGACGAGTCTAAAATGGAAGTATTCATGTTTGCCTATCTTCAATGTGTATCAAATTTGCTAGTGAAAGTGAGCTATTACAAGGAAGGCATTGAAGATGTGTAAGGCTTATCTATCGCAATATCTTAGCCACAAATATCTTAGCACACAGAAAGCTAGCATGGGGCTGGCCCTGTTTCCTGAATGAAGCAGCACTTTATTTTGTTAGCAGGTTGCCATTCTTTAATTCAGGAAGATTTTTCCTTCACAAAAGAATGCTTTTATAAAATGAATATTTGTGAATGAATGCATGAAATGATCTTTATTCCATCTATCAGCCTCATAGTAAAATACCTGCAACAGGATCTGACAGAAGACATGTCTGTATTTCTTTGGTCTGTACCTTTCACTTGGGACTACAGGATTTTTGCAACAGGAAATAAACCTGACTTTGCACATCAAGTGACTTACTTGAGTTCTGCATGTATTGCTTGAGTATAATAACCACGTGGAGGATCAAAACAAAGAGGTTACAGAAACAGAGGGGTTTGAATGCTGAGTTTATCATATCTAGTCACACACACACACACACACACACTATTTATATAGATATAAAATACCTGCATTGCTGCTAAGTTCTTGAGAATATTTTAACAGAACAATGATGGACTGTATGTGAGAAAATTTACTAGTCATACTTCTAGCAAGAACAAAAAAGACTAAATGACATGTCAGTTCAGCTGCAGTGTAACTGCAATGGATTCAGACTCAACAGCTTCTTTTAGACTGGACCAAGAAAATGATATCTGAGAAAAAAGGTTTAGAAAACGAAGTAATTTGGATACATAGGCATAATAAAAAAGATGACTTTCTTTACATTTGAAGGAAACAAGTGACAGTGGAATCATTTAGTAAGTGATTGTGGATATAGTGAGTAGGATAGACTGATGTGGTTTTAACTAAACTTGTGTTTTGAAGCTGGTCATTTTTTCATCATTAGCTGTCTGTGAGAAAATGCAGTGAAGGGAAAGAAATCATGCCTGGATTTTATTCTTATAGGTGGGTCTCTGTGTTTTCCTTCTATGAGTGAAGCGATTAAGAAGAGGGTTTGTCATTTCTCTGTCTTCTCTTTCAGTTTGTCCTAACTATATAATTTAAGGCAGAAGCAAAAATTGATACACCAGTTATGAAATGAAAGACTTCAGCTGTGAATTTTCCATTGGGATCAGAAGCCACTATAAAAAAAGAAATAAAAATGACCTTTGGTTTGTTTCACACAGAAAATGTGGGCGCAGACCCCATTTTTGCCACCACATTGACATCAACTGTAAGCCAGTGTTTCAATAACAGATCGTGATGGTAAGGAACTGTTGTCACAGAGGCCAGACACAGTTCTTGAGCAGACTTTAGGATGCCCCCTGAAAGCAGAAACTCACAAACTTACTAATCAACTGAAAAATGAAAACATAACTTTTTGTCTAGAAATACTTAAAATTCCCTCTCTTGTTGCTTTTTAACATTATGAGTGCTGCTATTTCTGTACTGACATTTCTGGGGTATGCTCTTAATGCTGGTATGACAGAGTACAGCTGAGTCTGTATGGATGCCTAATAGAAGTAAAGAACTAAAGTAACTTTATTTAAGATGTATTACGTCTACAAATCAGAATATCTTTTTGCCAGTCTTTTTATTTAAACAAAAATTCAGAGCTCTGTGGGTCCTTTGGTAAGGGATATATTGTTAGCTAAATTAAAGGTAGGGTTTGCTGAAATTAAGATACCTCTGTAGCTGTTGTTAGCTCTCCTGGTCCGTTACAGTGTCCACCCTGTGTTGAAATCCAGAGCTTTTAGTTTGAGTTATGGGTTTGCTCTTCTCTGCTACACTGGGACAGTTTGGAAATGTAATTTAATGTAATAACTCACAAGCTCAGTTTCAGCACATGGAGATCATCTGAAAACAGCCGTCCACTATGCCAAGGAATTTTGTCCCACTCGTCTCTCCAGCTCCCTAGATCATTTCCCCATTTCAGTCAAAGTAAATCACCTTGTGCTGGAGAGCTGGAAGCAGACTTTGAGGAACACTGTTACTCAGATATCCTCTTTATAATAGACCTTCTTGGCACTTAAATAAATTTGCAGATGTCAGCCAGGCTGTTTGCTGCTGCTCTGTTGCTGCTGTTTAATTAAAGACCCGAGTGGCAAAGACCAGGACAGCGTTCCAGTGCGTTCGTTCCTAAGGATCGTCTTCGCTTCGGCACAGCGATTAGTCTGTTGGCACTGGAGAAGTGCATCCTGCTCACTGTCCAAGACAGGATCCTGTTGCTTTATTGCGGATGGGGCCAGGTGAAAGAAGTTTTAGGGATACTGTTGGATTCAGCATGGTGTAAATAGATAAGTGGGGGCATTATGAAATGTATTTTGGACTTACAGCCATCTTGTTTTCATTACACAGTCCAGGAAAACAAACTTTAACTGATATTTTTGTATTGATTAAGAGGTGTATGATATAACCTTTCTCTGCAATTCTAAACTTTCAAGTGTGGCCCAGGTTAAACAAGCTAAATGGCCTTCTTAGGGTCTATGTCCTTGATATAGTACTTGTAGTGCTGTTGTTGATTTATGCTCTCATGTTTGTCCTGTTTTACAGATGCAGAGATTTTCTTAGGTGTTTAAAAAGCCAGATCCCTGTTTCATGGGGAAAAAAAATCTATCCTACACTCCTCTAATTATACAGAAGAAATCCTTTTAAAATTTTTTCCAGCTTGAACAGAGCAGCAAAGGATAAATAAATCACCTTTCAGTTATGCATCCAACAAAGAACTTCTTAGTTAAATAAATGCATCCATAGCATTATCACAGATCACTGCCACATCAAACTTCTCACTTGTACTCTGCCTGTCCTTCCTCCAGCTTCACATAAATCTTAATAAAGTATCAATTGACTTGAGTTAAAGACCAGAATTCCTTGTATTTCAGAAATGTCACTGACAAAATTAATGGATGCCAAGAAAAGGACCATGAGGGTATGTGAGTTTGATCATAAGTCCCAGAATCATTTCCAGTTTCTGGACGATGTCCAGCCCAGGACAAGTTCCTGAGCAGGAGAGTACAGCAACATCGATCTTCCCTGTCGTGCTGAGTGGGTAGTGCAAACGTGCAGAGTTATTTGGATGCAATGATGAAGAAAGTATTGAAGCCACATAACAGACTGCTGTGGATGTCTTTCAATAGTTGCAGTTAAGATGAACAAACCAAATCAATGTAGCATATTGTATGGAAATGGCTGGCAGGTTTCTTCGAAAATGAGATTGGTAGCATTTAAATTGTTCTATGCAATGTGAATTGGATGTGCCAGGTCTTAGTAAAAGACAGAGCCTGAAAGCATAGCAGCAGGAGAGAAATGAGAATGCCGTCATTCATCTAAACTTTGAACACTAAACAACTATTTAAAATCTATTATTGATCTTCTGCTGAAGCATCGGAACAGCCAGCAAAAGGTTTTATTCCAGTGTAGCTGGAAACACTGATGTTTGTCTGGGTGACTGATTGTTCCATGTGTGCATAAGTCTATGCTAGTGGCATGAATAATATCAATCTAGGGCAACACTGGTCTTGTTCTGTTTCACTTTCTGAGAATTTGTGCCAAGAATTCATGAGTTCACTGCCCAAAGTTTTCACCCTTAAAACCTGCTTAAAAAAACCCCAAGTGTCTAATTATAGCTGAAAAAAAGCCAAGTTCTTGACTAATATTTCCCTCTAACTCCTCTGAATTCCCCTTTTCTCCTCTTTACATCGCAGCTACCTAAATGAGGATGCAAGTGCTGTGTGTCCACATTGTCCAGGGAAAGAGGTGCAGAGATGCTGTTACCTCCAGATGCAGGGGAGCTGCTGCAGCTTGGGTATGGCCCTTTGGGATAAGGCTGGACTGCTTTGGAGATACAAGCCAAGACTTCTACACCATCTGGCACTGTATCATATAAATGTACCTGCTTGGCTCTGCGCTGATTTGGGTGCGAACTCTGCATTGTGCAGCTTTGCGTGGCATACGGTGAAGTATGCGTGCGCTCCCTCTTACTCACCATTCATCATTCCTTCCCCCGAGCATGTGAGCTGCAGTGAATGCTAGTGCACCTCCTCTGTTTGTACTAAGTCCCTCAGCCTCTCCCAGCCGTATGGGGAAAGTGCTGACCCTTGCTCTTTACTTTTGCCCTTTGGGATTTTTTTCCTCCCTGGTGTTAGGTGGGTTGCTGCCCCTGCCTCTCTCTCGCTGTCTGCCTCCCCAGCCTGCAAGTGACGGAGGTGGGTGGAGGCAAGTCCCTTGGCCCACTGTTTAGTTTTGTCCCTGACTCCTTACCTGCATTCCTTTGGCTTCTACCTCCTCTTCCCTGTTGGCACATGTGGAGGGGGCAGGAAATGGGGAAAGTGATGAAAGGGGAGCAGGGGAAGTGCCCTTCACTACTCCAGTTTCTCCCCGCTCCTGTTTCCACCCTTCCGTTCCTGCAAGGTGCTGATTCCCCATGCCTGGTGGTCACTCTGGCCACCTGTCAGAGCCAGCCTAGGGGCAGGTGGGAGTGTATGGGTTCACTCCCTATTGCCTCAATTTCTCAGTCCTTCCCTGCTCCACAATCCCTGGGGATGCTGGGCAGGTTGTACCAGTCCCCTGGTCTCCTAGGTGCCAGTTGGCTGGGGTGAGGCTTGGTGCAGCAGGTGATGAGATTGCATTTCTCACTTTCTCTCAGCTTTCACCATGCTGAGCACCTGCTGCCATATGCATGGGGCTGGCAAGCGAAGGGGAAAACATAGGCGGAGAAGAGGTATTTTTCCCTATCCCTTCTTTTTTCCTGCACTACTTCTGCCTCGCGCTAGCAGGAAGGCAGCCCTGGAGGGAGATGCTTGTGGCATGCAAGGGGCTGCCAGGACACTTGAGGGGCTCTTGACTGGCCGGCCGATAACCTCTGCTGTGTTTGGTGCCTTGTCTTACGTGGTGCTTCAGGCCCCTAACGGCAAGGACTTTGCATGGCTATGTGTTTGTGGAGGGCCTGCCACATCCAAGTCCTCATCTCAATCGCACCTTTGGTGTTAGTGTGGTACAGATGTCCCACCCATCGCCATGCGTGTACTGAGGGAGATGAGGAGGAGGAATAGTTTCTGCCTTAGCACAGCCCTGCAGCAAGCACTGCTGTGCCCACCGCCCTGGCCAAGGAGCCGCGGCAGCTCTCTCCTCCGCCTCTGCCATGCGAGCTGTGCTGCGCTTGCCTCTGACAGAAACACCCATGTCGGTGCATGTGTCTTTCTTTCTCCCTGGTTTAATGGGCATGTGACACGTACAGGAGATGCTGTTGTTGTAATGGGTGGTTTTTGCAGTGGCATGTATACATTTTGGCACTGTATGGGCAATTATGGTTGTGCATATGGTATATTAGATACATTCTCTTTCTTTTGTGCTCCATTAGAATTAAAAAACCCCAAGAGGTACTTAAGTAATTCTTATATAAAAAGCAGATACCTGTGGTTGTTAGCTCATGAGTCTAAATTAACTCTGTCCTAAGAGGCTATTGTTATGAAAAGCATTCTCTTGAAGGCAGATAGTGGTTCTTTCAGAAACCCAGCTGAAGCTGTGGTACTACAACTTGGAGCCAGCACTGTCTGATAAACAGATCAACTTTTGGCAGGGGGATAAAAGGGGGAGTATGTTTTGAACCACAAACTAGTTTTAACAAAATACATCTTTTCTTCATACTCCTACGCTTCATACCATGGTATTGTCATTATATGGAGTGGGATTTTTGGCCTATTAAATGATACAGTTGCCATTTCCATATTCAACAAAAAAAAACCAAATTAAGTGAGTGTGACCACAGCTTTTGTGTAACAGAGACTGAATGCAGTGTGGCTAGGAGTCTTTTGTATCTGTGCAGTGAAAGAACAAAATGCATTTATTTAGCAAAACATTTTAGAATAGACTTAGTAGAATCTATAGTTACAGTGCAGCATTCTTCTAGTCAGGCTCTTGAAAAATCAATAGCAAGGTATGTACTCATTTTTTGCAGAGAAGGTTACAATTTTCTTTCCTTTCAGCAATGAAATTAGCATTAAGAGCTGGCTTCATGCAGACATTTATATGCTGGCATGAGTCATGAACTTGAAAAGGAGTCTGCCTAGATAATTAATTTTCTCTATATTATTGCAGAACTTGCTATTTACTCATGTATTTTTTTAAAGGATCCTTTTAAAATATATCTATTTATCTAAGCATAAGATTTATTTTTGGTTGGTTTTAATTGTAGTAGTGCTCTTAAGCATGGTGTCCAACACAGGAGATGGTGGAAATTCAGTTTTAAATTCATGAGTCTTGTGCTGTAAGTATTCTGGGATGTAGTAGATCTGCCACAGAAGACCAATGTGATCTTTTGCAAGTTGTTCCCTGCTTCAGCTGCCATCTTTAAAATTGGGCTAATTATATTCTTTATATAAATGTCCAGGGAGTTGAAAGTATTTGTGAAGAAGCCTGATTTCATGATGGTAGGTTTTTCCTGCGTAGTAATCTCGACATCTACGGTCACAAATCTGTGATCTAGCAGGTACATTTGAAATGCTGTTACATACATATGGAGAAGGCTGAGTCATTTACCTAATTCTTCTCAGACTGTGGCAGTGAGCAAAACAAGCACAGACTGATATTAGCACTAACTCTCATAGCAACCATGTATTTGCTTCAGACTGATTCCCTCAGCTTGGGATGCTCCTTAAAGTGCTGGGAGATGTCCCAAATCCAAGACAGCACTGCGGAGCCCTCTTCTCTCCATTCCTGTTATTACTTCTCTTGCTCATGCTGCCACGTAAAAGAGAAGAGATTCAAAATATGGGCAGAATTAATTGGATCTCACAGACTGCACATCCTCATGCATCCAGTTGATGCTGAAGGTCAGCTGAATGCTGCTGACACACTGATACAAAAACAGAGTCAGTGTGCGTGAGACAAATGAGAACTTAGTTTCCATCTCTGCAAATCTCTCTTTTTGACCCTGGTATCATTTTGGTGCAGTCTAGGTATCCATCTGACTGTGCTGGCATGAAACTTTCAGTGGTCCTAGTTTATGACCACAGGTGCAAAATTGCAAGCACAGACAGGCAGCAGATTTGAAAATATGGTCCATGCTGCTGAACACATCTCTCATGTACTTACCATGTTGAACCTCAAGAGTAAAATACTAAATTTTTGGAATATAAGAAAAACAACATGCCCCAGCATCCTAGGTTTATTGATCCTGGTGCAAATTACACTATGAATAAAAATAAAAATATACCTATAAATAAAAATACTTATATTAGAAAATCCATCCTTACAAAAAATGCATGCTTTAGATGCTAGGAGTTGTTGACTTGGGAAAGTAGTTTTTATTAAACATAATGTTGATGTTTGGATGTCATATTTTGGGCACCAAATAATTAGCTTTTAGAAAAAGGTGTGGTTTTTTTGGCTTGCTGAATTCTTGTGTAATCAATTTGTTGCAATCCATAGGTAAGTGTATTTTTAAATGATGATTAATTCAATTTACAAATGTTGCTGTGAGTCAGTCTGGAACAGCCTGAATACTTAATGTGATAAGTAACTGTGGTCAGTTGCATGATAATGTAATATTTTTCTTAAGTTAGCACTACGCAACTTTTCCGGAACTTTTTTCCTTCAGCAATAAGTTAGGTAGTTTCCATGTCATGTTGCTTTGGCAATAACAAGAAATCAAAGTAATCAAACCCTTTGTTTTATGTTGGATCTGTTAGTGCCAGGCACCATTTCACACAAGTGAAAGAAAAGGGCTTGTTTTGGGAGACATTTCTGGAGAAATCTAAGAGACAGAAGCAATGGATCTACCTTAAAAGTTAGTAGTACTTGTACTTCTATATTGTGCATGCACTTTTTCCACCTGAACTCAGTTTGAGATATTACTTATGGAAGAAACCCATTATATTAAATATGCATTCTGGACATAAAAAGGATAGGAGTTCCCTAGGTCCCAGATGAGGATACTAAATCATTATAAGCAAATCTGCTTTCCAGATTCGCATGGTTCTGAAACTTCTGCTGCTGAAAAAAGGCCTCTGGATCAGTGTTTTCCGGTGTGTCAAGGAGCACCACCTTGGGAGTAATATGCTCAGCAAATATCCTGGAAAAACACTACTTCGGGCAATATATGGCTCAGATGTCAAAATATGCACTAAAACCACATTAAATAATCTGTTTGTAATCTGTTTCTAATACTGATTGATTGTTGCTCCCTATGTATCATGATTTTGCCCTTCTCTTTGGATTTATTCTGTTCCATTTTTGGAAATCCATTTCTCGGTATTTTCCTTCTTCATCTTAAAAGTAACAGTTATCGAAAGAGAAGCCTTTGGTGTTCCTTACTGCCTCGGGTGTATGGTTGTTGAAGTAATGTAGGCTTGAAAAAACATCTGTTGAATCTCACTGGGAGAAATCTGCTGCCCCAGATTTCTGTCTGGCCTCTCCTGTGGCCACTGTCCCCATCATGGGATTGGCATAAGACTGTGCTCTCTGTTAGGTTAAATACTTGATAAAGGCGAACATGCAGGAAAACACCTGAATGATTAAGTGTTTGAGTGAGGTGTTGACAGTGGGCTGGCTCTGATGATGTCCACCTCTTTATTCCACCAAATACTCCAGTGAGGACAACATTGCATGGTGTCTATCCAAAAAGGCTGGGTGACGAACTCGAGGACTTGCTTGTAATCACAAATCCTCTTTGGTCTTGGAAATGGGACTGGGGACATTTTTTTTAAGCCTGTTTTTTTTTCTCTCTCTTTTCTTTTTCAAAGTGCTCTCCCCTGCAACAGAAGACACAGCCTAGAAAGCCAAGGGTGAAAACAGGCACGAGTTGAAGCTTGAGGAAAATTCGCAGTATTTAAAACAATGTTTAAATGCCCTGGAAACCCCTTTTAGGACACAGGAAATGAATTGTATTTAGTTAAAACATCTTAAATCTAGTGGGAATATACTCTATGGTTCCTGGCAACTGTGCTTCATCTCAGTTTGGAACCGAGTTCTGCATTTCTGCAGCTCATCTATCCTTTTTGATGGGTGCTAGTTAGGGAATAGAAGTGTAACAATTTCTGTTCAACACAGAGTTGCTGAGTGATCATTCATATGTGACCACATTGAAGGGAGAGGGCAGAAACAAAACATAGTGAAAGATGTTGTCAAGGTTTGGTTAAGTCTGAGCTGGATCTTGGGTTGTTTGGATTCATTTCTTAACTCCATACTTCTCTTCTTTGCAAGTTATATTTAAAAAAAGCTCACCTTCCTGTGCTTGCTTTCTCCTCAAAAGGCCATGTGAAGAACTCTGTATGACGCCAAAAGCAATATTAGTTTTTGGAATCAGCTTTCAGGATGTGCTGAAAGTTGTGTAATCAGCACCTTGCCTCTCAGAAAGACTGGGTGCTTTACTCTTGTACGTCTCACAGAAGTGCAGGGCCTGGGAAAGTTGTTTTTTTCTGATACTCAGGAGACCTGATTAGAGAAGCAAATGGTCTGGATCCGTATCAAAAGTTTCTCCACCCTGGGTTCAAAGCTAGGTTCATCTGGACGTTTTGTAAACTCACCAGACTGTTTCTCTGGGCTACAGCAGTATTTAGGTGAAGCAAAAAAAAGCAAAATGACACTCCCCACCCCCAGTGATCATGACCAAAAGAGTACAGTAGGAATTGCTAAATAAGGTTATGTCTTTTGTGAAAACATAAAGCAAAACCAATAATACAGTGATAAGTATGGGGGGAAAATGTGCATATAGGGGAGTAAGATGTTGACAATACTCCATAGTTCAAGAAAACTGTGATTCAGAATCCAGGCTTCCAGGGAATCAGAAGCTGTGTGGTACAGTCTCAGCTTCATAAACTTGTTCCCTCTGGAGATTACAACACTGCTGTCCTTAAAAGAACATGCATTCAGAACTCAAGGTAGGCATGGTTCTACCTGTGTTTGGTAACTGAAACATGAGGGATTTACCATAATGCCCTGTCAGAAGGCGTATGGTGGGGCAATTTCAAGTGTTCGTTAGAAAGCTGTGGTGGTCCAGAAGTTGCTTCAGATGTTGTCGTGCTTTCCTTGCTGCAGGACTGCGCCTTCGAGCCAAGCAGCAAATAGGTGGCTGATGGCAGTACCCATTTCATCTCCTTGGTGCCTGTGAACAGGAGCTCTGACTCTTAGACACATGGCTAGTTTTTAGATGGCTTTTCTTTATTATTTATGAAGCATCCTGAAGTCATTCTCGAGGTCATTCAGGACTACGCATATGTAAGCAATGTGTTTCTCCTTTTGAACAGCTGCCTAAGCAAGTTTTGCAATTAAACATTATATTTTTTTGCAGTTCCACAATACGAGTGGTTTGGCAGCAGTGTTGGATGAACGAGTTCCTGCCCCTGGTGCTGCTGGCAGCTGCAGAATCAGGACAGTTAGGGTGGTGCAAACTACGGTGTAGAAGTGGGGTCTGCTTTCCATGCAGCTGGGAACCAGTTCCTGGGTGAGAAGAACTCCTTAACCTGGAGTTGCTGCTGGCCCACTAGTATCGTGGTGGGTCACCACAACCTCATGAAGTTCTGAAAGCATTTTACAATGTGAAAGACCTGGAACAGTATTTATTAAGTAGGCAAAAGTAACTTGAAAATAGCTTCTTGTTTAGTGAAGAATCCTTCCACTAGTGAGGCTAGGGCACTCATTCCACATGCTGGGCTGTATGTAACTTTGGGCTTGGTTGGACAAGCAGGAAGCAAGTGCTAGTGTGGAGGGACACCTAACTGGAACCGTTCCCTGCTTCCAGCCTGAGGAGTTCAAATCAAGTTGATGTTTTTACAGGGCTTTAATAAGGAAAAACAGTGTATTGTTCATTATTCATTGTAACAAACTACTGAGACACCAGATAAGCAAAACACTTTAAAATGAGCTAGACGTAGATATTTGGGCTTGAGAGTCCTGAGGGAAGAAGCAGAGCCATTCAGATGATCCCCCAGATCATCCCCAGATGATAAGGGGAAATGCTAGCATGTATGTCTGCTGAGCTCCCTTCTTCATAAACGGTTGAGTAAATAACCCAAGGAGCTGCTGGCCAGTTTGTCTCACTTCAGTATCTAGCATAACAAAAAGCAAATAAAGAGTTTATTTTGTAAATGTTCAGATGATAACAGGTTGATATAATGTGGGGAACATGGATCTTGTAGAAAACAGAGCAAACTCTGTAAAGCTTGTATATTTTTGAAGCAATTATGAGTCTTGTAATAGAGAGGTGATGTGAAATTCAGGGCTGATATCATCAAATTGAAATTGAGTTTAGGTATCAAAGAAGACATTTATGTAAGTACTAGTGTCTATATCAAGGGTAAATCTGTATTTAATTTTTTCATATTTTGCTTTCATGAATGACCTAGAATTTTAAACTAGATGATTATTCCAACTTATGGAAGGTTATAGCTTTGGAGCAATAAAACTGCCAAAGAACATTGAGAGTTCTAGGAGCATGTGCAACTTCCAAAAGGAAATTCAATGTCATAAAGTAAAGGCAATAAAACTGAGAGGAAAAAAATCCCAAGCCAAACTTTTATCAATCAAAACCCAGAAAAAAATGCTTAGATAGTAGCAGTGGGGAGCAGGATCTGGGCATTAATAGATAACAAATAAAATGCAACAGCACAGTGTAATCTGCAAAAATGCAAAGGCTGTTGTGGACACGGTTCTTGATTTTTCCATTATTTTTGATCCAGGATTACCTCAAGTTCTTTCCTATAGGAGCTTAGTCTTCTAGTATTGTCAGTTTTTTACGTAAAGCTTGCAGAAACATGAAACAGAGCTTACTGATAATGTGTGTTAAAGTAATCACATGTTTTTATTTTAAGTTCTATGCACTGGGATTCTGTGTGTCCTGGGCTTAAGTTTGGATTCTGACAGGGTGATGGTTCTGAGTTATATTTACACTTTGTACACCTTGTAAATCCTCAGTGTGGTCCTTTCTCTCCGAACAGCATAGGCAAGGCCAGGAATATTCCATGGAAGAGTGGAGAACAAATAAAAACCTTGTTCGGTGAACAACGGACAAAGATAACCCAAGAGTTAGGAAAATGACTTTAGGCTTAAGGTCAATTTTAATGAGAAAGACAGCTGGAGTTAGAAATATGCAGTGTAAGAGGCGGGCCATGAATACTTTTAAATGATTTTAAAACGTAAGACAAAACTATTTTTAAAAGTAGTGACAGAGAGAAAAGAAAAGAATTACTGCAGGGCAACTGAAGAACTGAGCCAACAGAAAAAGGACAAATGGAACTGGGTATTAGGGAAATTATGTAAGACCAGTCAGAAAAAAAGGAAGGATTTACATCACCCATGGCGTTTGTTATGATCCAGACAAACTTAGCATCAGGGGTGGGTCTAATGAAACTTTATTTTCTAGGGGAAACCTGGGCTTTTACTGAAGGACAGCAATGTCTCTGAAAGTACTTGCAATCCTCAAAAAATAATTTTTTGTCAGGCGATTTCATTAAATCAAAAAATTACTAAATGCTGGAATTTTCTACTCATAATTTAGATGAGGAGCAGGAAGGGAAGCAAAGTCTGTGTGATGGTAAAGGTTTCTCTAAACAGTTCTGTATCTTGTTTTGCTCGCGGAAGCACAAAGTATCTGTATAATGAGTCTCACTGTCCATTGGGTTATGCATCTCTGCCAGGAAATTTGTCATCTAAGAGGGTGGAAAGGACCCTTTGACAATACACCTGCTCTGCAAAAGCTACCTTAGGACTGTCATGAAGGTGTCTAGGGATATCTTTTCTAGAGGGCATAGCCAAAATATATTAATATGTTATACTTTTCACATCTTCCTTTCGCTTGCAAGGGTAAGCAGAAGTGAGGCACAGATTGAGGCTGTTATATCCACTCCGTATCTTATCCTGTGAGAGGTTTAGGAGCATGAGCAGACCTGGAATATATGAAGGATAGTGGTAACATGACGCTGTTCTCCTTCATTCTCTCATCTGTGTGGTCTCATCCTATTCGTGCTGCAGGAAGAGACCGCCTGCGGTCAGACCCAAGCTTTTCCAGCCCTCACAAACTGTGGCATGATCTGCTCTCCGCTGGTCCTGGGGCTGATGCTTGCCAGGGGGGCAGGTGGGGTAGTACCTTGGGTTGCTGCCGCTCCGTTGTCTCGGTCTCCGGGGATCCTGTCCTGCCAGTGTGCCGCAAGGGTGCACGCTGGGCGCCTGGGGTGGCAGTGCGGGGTGGCAGATGCTGCTTCTGGTGGCACCGGCCCCCCTGGAGCTCTCTGATCTTAGCCAGCAGGTTTTTAAAGTTGCATTTTCAGCTTCTGAGGTTTCATCATGACTGCTGCAGGCACATCCAGGGCAAACAGCAAAGTTAAAGCCTACTCAGTCATGGCAGTGAGGCTTGCTCTGCTGGAAGCTGCAGCAGCTCTCCAGCTCGGTGGCACGTCCCACGGAGGCAGGAGGGCGGCCTGGCTAAGGCACGGGGCTCAGGTGTGATTCACAGGCATCTGGTGGTTTTTCTGATGGGTGGAAGTGTCTGTCAAATGGTGCTCAGCCCTGCTGTATTCTCCCCCTCATGTATGAATCCAAAAGAAACCCAGGAGAGCCGTCTGGCGGATTCTTCCTCACTTAGCCGAAGTCATCTGTACGTCAAAGGACAGCGTTTCATGTTCATGTTTTTAACATATGTATTTCTAAACTGAGTCCACCCTAATCACCAGGTCCCACGTTCAGGAAAGCAGCCTTCTTCAAGGCAGCACTTGAGCACCTGCTTCACTTTTAACCATCTGCTTTTATGGCATCCTAATATCCAGAGTTTCATATGGAGTTAATGTTCCCTGGAACTGGGACTCCAGGGAACAGCAATACCAAAACCTGTAAATACATCCCTTCCATTTTAATGAAACCTAAAGGCCTCTTCTGCAAAGAAACTTTTATCTATCTAAATCCAAATCTTCATACAAAAGCTTAAGCTAGTCGATCAGGTGAAGTTTAAATCAAATCTGAAATCTAAAATGCATTGATTTTAAAAGTAATATTTCTCTTTAATATTTCTTCATGTTTATTGTTTGAATAAAAATGTCATCTTTACAGATTTCATTTTTTCCTCGTTGGCCTAAAGGCAAATGTCTTAGCAGTTACTGTGTTTTTCCAGCTCTGTATTTCTTTTTGAAGACATTCAGCTATGTCAGTCTCTTTTTTCCCCCTTTTTCAGTCTTTATTTTGAGAGTAACTGTTTAAGGAGGAGTTCAGGATCCATAGACCTTTGCTAGTGACATGATATTAGTGCTAACAATAGCACTACATTTTCTTCCAAGGGTCTCATCAATGATAGGTGAGTTGCCAAACTCCTGCGAGATGTATGTACAACTAATATAAGAACTGGTATACTGGATGAGATCAAAAGCGTCCAGGAGCTTCTGCAGTTTTCTCTGGTAGCCAGGAACAATGCTTAACGACACAACAGAAGAGTTAAGAAGTAAATATAAGCTATAGGGTATATTTTCACATTCCTGATGATCAGTGCTTCAGAAGTAGAAAATAAGCTGAGCCATTTTGTTTAATAGCCCCCGATGGCTGAGAATTTGCCTAATTGCTTTCCGAACCCATTTACATTTCCTATGTCCACAGCTGTGACAGTGAATTCCACAGTAAAGTTACACATTGCACAGAAAAATAGTTCCTAACGCTGATGGGACCTGTTCTTGTATGTAAGGGGAAAACAATAGATAATGTAACTGCTTTTATTGAAAAAAATCCTGAATATACAGGGTTTTAGGAGACTGAATGTACAGTTAGAGAAAAGGTTTAATTAACACAGTTTAATTGCAGGCCACTCTTGAAAGGCAACACAGCCCTCCCTCCGTCTTCCCCTGCATCAGGTATAGCAGTTGAGTGACCTCACGGTGAGTTGGTCTGTCAGAAAATTAACCCACCAGAAAACTATTAATTTTCCTTCAGATTAGCAGTCTTACTGCACAGTCACTAAACAAGGAGTATGCGGGAAGACACGAGGAAAGAAGAGGGATGCAGGAGTGCTCCTTTTGGTGGCAGCCCACAATCAGATTGGTTATGTGTATTGTGATTCTGCACCTCAGGAGTGTTTGAGAAGCATAGAGTAGTGGGAGAGAGACAACTACTGTTTGTCTAACATGTCACATAAATCTGATTTTTTTTTTTAATTTACTAAGATAAATTCCATTCTTAGTGACATGGGTACAATAGCCACTTACCTTTGAACAGAACCTATTTTATTAACTGTAATGAGAACAATGGGCTTGTTTCTATTATACTTGGGTAGGAGGAGCCTCGTAAATATAGTTATCCAATGTGTTTCCCTGACCTCACTTGGAAAAATATTCCACAAACTGTGCTGCAAGTGGCAGCTACATTTTTCCTCCTCTCTATCATTGCTCTCCAAATCTTAAATCTAGATTTTCCGTTACAACATGAGGCATTAATGTACTGCTGTTTTGTATAATGCACAGTACTTATCCACATATTGGCAGTATCTTTATGTTCCAGTGCTGAAAAAAGGGAGTAAGATTTTACTTGCAGATGAAATGACAGCTACTGTCAAGTTCCCTTAAGTATTAAGGTTTAACTTCTGAATTTCAATCAAAAAAGCATCGATTTCAGTTTATTCCCATTCCTTTGTATATATCTAATATTATTTAATTACAGTAATACCAATTTTGCTATAATGATATTGCTTAATTCTATTTGCCTGAAATTAAATGTGATCATTAAAACATAAAAGACCTGAGTCAGCTAAAAAATCCCCAAAGCTCAGACCTTAAAGGACGGGCAGGTTCTAATAGAGGTTTCTTTCTAGTATCTGTTTACAAAGTTTAGTCTGATTTTTTAAAACTGAGGAAGGGGAACATCTGAGTCTCCCTTCCCCCACTTCCTACCCAGAAAATTAAGAGACTTCTTTAAAAAGTCTGCAAAGCTTTGTTAAACAAATAAACAAGAAAGGCTCTGAGTAGTGCACGCGCTCCAGAGGAATGTTATGGTCTAACTGCAGTCAAGGCTGAGGGACTTCAGTGGCTCCAGTCGTTTGTTTGCTGCACACACACAACGCTCTCCTCCCTTCTGCCGAGAATCCCCTCATATTTGTTTTGGGTGGATTCCCACCAAAAATGGTCGAGTGTAGGTGTGTGTGTCAAGACAGCCCTTCCACGTTCTTGGGAGACTCCATCAGATGGGCACCTTGGTTCACGCCCTGGTATCTCTTGCAGCATTTGTTGTGCTACAGCTGTGGGGGAATTACACACTTCACAGTGCAGCACAAAACACTGTGCATTGGATGGTATTGCAGAGATGAATCCAGAGGAATTAGTAAAAGGTCATGGTAGACAGAGAAGGCAAAATGGAAGATTTTCCTTTAGAAAGTTCTGCCACAGCTTTCTAACCAGTTAAAGTAACATGCCTGAGTGATGGCTTCTCCATCCAAGACCCTTAGCTGGACTTGAGGTCTTCTTAGAAGTGCTAGGTACAGCTTTGAGAACCCAGAGGTATGTACCTCTCTCTGCCTTTGGTTCAGGAGCAGTTTTCCAAAAGAGAGCAGAAAGAATCCCATATTTACCATTTCCATGGGTCACTGGGATTCACCATACTGTCCTGATGCTTTATAAAAAAGTCAAGTTGCATTTAGATTTAGACAAACATTTAAGCAGGTACATAGCTTTAAAAGTGTGAGTAGCCTTTGGACTACTAACATACTCACTTAGCTGCTGCCTTGAATCAAGGCCATTGTTAGCAGCCCATGATTAAATAAAGAATAAGAGAGAGATCTGTATTGCTCCTTGGATGGTTCACAGTGGTTTTGAATTAAAGTAACACAATACTGAAAGTATTCATTCACAACTCAATGGCATAACAACCCCAGTCTAAAGTCATCCCTTTTATCAGAATAACCCAGGTGGTAGATAGGCATATATACTAGCATAGTCTTCTGGATCCCTCCAGGCTGGTGGAACAGGTCACCGCAACCATCTTTTCCTCACTGTATTGTGTTAGTAGATCTCAGAAGTACCAACAGAGCAGGCTGTGTGAATGTTGTCTGCTTTCGTTCAAGCAAAAAATCAGCGAAATCGGTTTAACCATCAGTGTAAACTGTTTAAGCTAGACTAGCTGATTTTGCTTAAAATGGAATAAAGAGCAGTGTAAATTTTTTTCTCTCTCTCTGTGAGCCCATGGGGTCAGTAACTTCTGTTAGGACAGGGGTGATGCATCCAGGATCGAGCTGCTACGACTTGATCTGGCAGAAGAGCTTATCATGGGCAGGCAGTTTTCAGCTATGACTGTATTGTCCCTTGGGTGCTGTTGAATTTTCATCTGCAGAACATCACTGAGCCCTAGGCACTAACCACAGCAAAACACTGCTGCTGGCCTTCTCACAAGTACCTACAAAAAGTGAAAACATATCTTTTCCATCTCAGACAAGCTGCCTGGGTCTCTCCTCATGTAAGCAGTGCCCTCCTTTTTTTCATTCACTTATGGGCTTGTAGCCAGGCCCTTCAATCCCCATGGGACAGTTCAAGTGCCATAATTTCATCATATGGCTAACAGTGAAGTTATGCTGGCACAGGGACTGATAGGTGTCCTTGGCTGTGAGAAGAGCTAGGTCAACAGGGATTGCTCAGGCCAACTTTACTGGGTCCTCAGCTGTATGTGCCATTTAGTGCTGTCCCACAGAGGAGCAGTGAGAGCGCCTGGCATCGTCACTTCATCTGTCTGAGCTGCTGCAGCAGACATGCTGCCTTGCATTTCATGGCTTCTGGCCACATGGAGGTGTTCCTTTCCAGCTCAGGATCGGGAAGCTTGGTCATCCCTACTGTATTGTCATATCCATTTCTTCATTCTTTATTTGCCAGCACTGTCTTCTCTCACATTCTGCATCACAGAGAGATTTCTTTCCCATTTCTGGGGCAACACCTTTAGTTTGTTGTAATATGTAGTAAATTTAGTAATAAATCTTTACCTGTGAGTATACTGTATCATCATTTAGTGGAAAAACCTGAATTGCTTTGCAAGTGTGAGCTTAGACACTAATGGTGGATGGAGACGGGATGTAGGTGTGACTGAGAGGGACGTTTTCCCATCTTGCTACTAGGCACACATACAGCAGGTCAAGTAACAATAAAGAGGAAGCTACAGATCCTTTGATTCCTGCCCTTTATATCTCTCTTTGAATACTTCAGTCTGAGTTTTATGGGTAAACTTTTACATGACATTTCATTGAAAGATCATCATTAAATTGAAATCTTAAATAAGAGACATGCCTTGGGCTATTGAGCTTATAAAGTACAGCTTTATCTATATTGAAGAATATGTGGAACCCTGTTATTACAGAGAGTAATATTCTTATAAAGCTGTTTTAGTTGGCCCTAGCAATTTTGAATGGCAAAAGGAATATACTATATCAGAGGCAGCACCATTCAATCCCTGTTATCACATTCGCATTAGAGCTTCTACTACATGAGTAACGACACACCCCTCTACACTGATGTTGCAATACAGATACAACTTTACATGAAACTCAAATTAAAGCAGATACACAGGAAAGGGAAGGCATGAGGGCTACTGATGTTGGGAAGAACGGAGAAGGAAATACCTGAAGCCCTTATTTCCTGTTCTCCAGCTGTGCCATCAAGCTATTCCTAGCCCAGGGGAGAGCAGCAGGCAGTGACACAGAGAGTGGCAAAAGAAGTGAAAGAGTTAAAGGGAGTTCGAGAGAAGCAGGGGCAATGTAGATGTGTGGAAGGGAAATGCTTCCCAAAATGGATCAAAAATAACAAATACAGAATGTACTGAATGAACTTTTGTTTTTGCTTAAGATTAACCTTTTTTTAAAGAAGAGAAAAAACACTTTCTCAGACAACATGAACCCTGTGTATATTTACCTGAGGCTTATAGAAATAGTTCATATGACAAGTCTGGCTCCATAAACTCCACCTAAGAAGCCTGGATCAGCAAAATTCAATCTGGAAGCTGTCTATAAATTTATGAAACCTCTCTGAGGTTTCCGAAGTTAACTAATAAAGTCATCTTTTGTTTATAAAAAGATATAAGAATTTTATGAATTAACACTGAAGGCCATGGAAAACAATTTTCAGCATTCAATGCTTTAGCTGACTTTTGTTTTAATTCCACCAATCATGAAATGCTAACTCAAGAATGATCACATAAAGAGAAGGCTATTTATGAATATGTTTAATTATTTTCTGGAGATATTTTTGTCTTTTTTTACTCACTGGAGACTTTTAGCAGTTTCCTACTTCAAGTAAATCTTAAGGAAGGAGTTAAAGAAAGCAGTCACCTGCTCTAAGGCCAATCAAATAGTGCTTTTCTGCATGTCTTACTAACAGATGAACAAGTGATCCCATTTATAGAGCATACTACATGTTGACAGAGTGCATTACTTCATTTTGCCTTATTGGCAATTTGAGATCTTAACCAAACAATGCTGAGGTTACTCTCATTCTGTATTGCTATCCTTGGAATGCTTCTTGGATTTTCATTAACTCTGTCAGTACAAGATACCACAGATGGAGGCAGATTTTATGGGTGGGAGTGATAAACTAGAGGCCAGAAGGTTGTAAACAGCTTACATTCTTTGTCCCAGGCGAATGAATTCCTCTTCCTTAACACTATGTGGTGTTTTCAGCATCCATAGCTACTTGGTCTAATTAGAGGTGAACGGGTAGATAGCTCACAAGTGCTGATACCTCCCAGCTGCTGTGCAGGGAGAAGTGGTCTTAAAGTTCTGCAGCCAGTGAATATAAGCCTCTATATAAACAGTAAAAGTCTCAGGATTCAGCCTGGCACTGAGCTCTCAGCATTCTGGCTCTGCTTAGGAGCACAAATTATATACAGAATGGCTTCCAAGGTTTCCCCTTGAACTTTTCAATCAAGGGAGAAGGGTGAGAAGGGGAAGAAAGAGCAGGGCTCTGATTCACTGCTGTATTATTCCAGCTTTCTTTTCTGTTGAGTTCATTGAAAGCATTGGTATTATATCAGATTTGAACTAGAGTAAAACCGTGATGCATCAGACAGTGGCTTTCCAAGGCCTTTTCTATACATACATTTTTGTGAGTTCTACCGGGACAGTTGAAGCAATACAAGTCATTTGAAAAGAATTTAACTACAAAGGAACTAGGGGTTCTTATTCCAGAAGAAGAGCATTCGCATGTGCAGTTCTTTAGGAATAGCTGTTGTGCTTTCAATTCACGGGTTACCTTTTTCCAAAACAATTGCCTGAGAATAGATGGCGGGTTTTTTATCCAACCCAGCCTTTCCCAAGCTATTTTGCCCAAGGGAGTCTTCCTCTCCCAAATTAGCATGAAGTGTCATTGCTCAGAGCTGTGGCTGTACTACCCCTGGGTCCTGGAGGCTGTGGGCTGTACCCCATTTCCACCTTCCTCCCAGCCCCACAAGGGGAAACGCCCCAGTTTGGGATAGACTCAGTATGTGCGTGTCAGTAAAGGACCATGCAGCTTAAAACAATGCAGCTCTGCAAGCTGAGAAAGCATGCTTTGACGATGGTGTTACTTCTTACGTGAGCTGTGCTTTCGTATTCGTGTTTCTTTTTAAAATTGCTTTCTCAACAGTGCTTGCATTCGTGGTTCTAGTTTCCAGGTAACCGTGAGAACTAGACATCCAAGTACACGATGATTTAGCCTCGCACTGAATACAACGGGGAAGCTGTTGCTAGCACTCGCACAGGATAACACTTCAGCCGAACACATCTCTTTTGGCACGGCGCCTGATTTGTGGGAATGATGTGCCATCTTTATGGCACAGTAGTCAAGCCTGATGCAAGCGTCGTCACAACTGCTGCAGGAGGGAACAAAAGTGCCGCCAATGCACCTTTTGCTGTATGTTTACTGGCTTCTGTTTTCAGCAACGTGCACAGGGTTGAATAAAAGTACTACTGAGTTAGTACATGAATCCTCTGGGGTAAGGTATTAATCCAGGACATATAAGATAGGCCTGAGGTTTATAAGATAGACTGAGGTTTCTTACCAAAAGGCAAAACTGCTTTGGTGTTGCTGCAGCCTCTAGGTGAAAAACAGAGATAGACTTGTAGCTGGGGAAAATGATGCTCAAATTTACTCACTACCGCCCTAAGTCCTTCAAAATCTGCATGCTGAAATTGTAACCTGCTCTGTTGTGCAGCGCAAATGCAGACAGTGAATATAAATTGCCAGAGCACACTGCAAAAATAGTTGTTGTTAGCTCTGTGGACAACCATATATGCAAGTTTTAAATACCTCATGAGGAACTCATAGACAATGTGAGCTTATTGCATGTGATTCCATTTTATAAATACAAAAGAACAGACGTTTCAAAAAGCCATTAATCACAGCAATGGGTAGAAATTTGCCTCAGTGGAAAAAGCCAATTTGCTGGGCCTCTAGTATTTTATTTGCCACTCCTTGAATCCACTCCTACTGAATCCAAGAAAACTATCCCTGGATTGCAAGCAGGCTGCACAGAGACTGCAGGTTCACAACTGTGAGAAAAGCCTTCTGAGCTGTCCCAGGGCCCAAGGCCTGCGACTGCCTTGGTGCCTGTATCTTTGTTTAAGTCCCTCCAATGATCCAGACTAAGATCTGATGACACTGAAAATTTTGGGTTCCCTGGTGGTGGGGCCGGGCTGAGCACAGCTGGAGGTGGCCCCGCCATGCCGTTTGCCGGTGCCAGGGCCTCAGGGCTTCTCAGGGCTGTGCCAAATCCGACCTGTGTAGCAGTTCCCAGACTGCCCCTCCGGCTTCCCAGGGAGCTGAGCCGCGCGGGGCTGTCCCCTGGGGGCTGACACCCCAAGGTGAGTTGTGTGGTAGCTCCTCCAAGGCTGGAGAAAGGGGTCCAGCTCATCGCTAGCAGCAGTGGTGGAAGCACCCAGGCAGACTGCTTCATGATTTGTCTTTTGCTGGCTTATAAATGCCCAAGAATTTACAGTTCACAAGAAATTTTAAAGTGGGGGCTTTTGCCTGAATCGGATGCAAGTCAGATTTTGAAAAACAATGATGTTCCTTATCAACTGGAATACCAGCTTTTCAACCAGCGCTGGTGAATATGATGAATAATACCCTAACTCTAATTTACAGCTGAAATCGAAAACACAAGAACACAAGGTCCATCCATTTACATGATCCTCAAACTGTTATTTATCCCAACTACAAAAAAATGACGTTTGTACCTGCTTCACATACAGCCTGAAACCTATTAAACACTGACTTCATTTGAAGAGGCTTGTTAACATTATGAATATTATTATTGTTGGTCACAAGAGGCTTGGTCTTGTTCCTGTCTTGAAATAATTATTTTTACTCTGTAAAACTGGCTTATGAATTGCAACATTAAATCAAAATATGTAGTAGTTGTGCTAGTTTTTGCAAGATTTTGTTCCGTGATCGTTATTTTGCACACTAAATGGATTTTAAAACTGTCCACAAAACAATCTTGAATAGACTTTAGGTATATGCAAGATTCCTCCCCCCCCCAAATTCTTGTCAGATATCCTCATTGTAAAGATAGAAGTCCATGTTCCTATCAGTTGTTGATATGTGTCTCTATTTCTAGTCCAAGAGAGCAAATGATGCATCTCAGGCTCATTTGTTTCAAGTTAGTGTTTTTATTTTTCTTCTATAGCTGCAATTTCGGTAACAGTCATATGTAATGAAACAAAATTGTGCTTTTCTCTGTCTGCAGTTCTCAGAACACATTTTAGGTAGAAGGATAATTGATATTGAGAACTCACCCCGGTAATGTAGTTTATAGTGAATGTGAGTTGCAAGGAGATAAACAGAGAAGGAAATGCATGAACATCTACCCACTCTCAGGATCTAGAAAAATCTTCCAGTGGATTGTTGTTTCCTCACATGTGTATCATTGACAGAAATGAGACTTCACAGAAATTTTTTGGCTTGTATGTTTAAGCCCCTTAAGCTGTTTTGAAACTCTAGACCTACAAGTTACATTTGCTTCCATTTATTTCTTCATTTCTTTTTCTTCTTCTTTTTCCCTTTCGTTTTGTTCACCTTCTTCCTGTCTGCCTTTTTAGCTTGTTCCATCAGCAAGGAAAACCCAAAAGGAAAAAACATTAGGCCTCAAATTCTGGTGTTTGACTTCATATGAAGCAGTGAGTGGTCCCATTTATTTAAATTGGAACTTTTGAGGTGAGAAAAAGATGGCAGGAAAACTGTTAGCTTTTTTTTGCAGCTTTAAAAACTGAAGGAATTACAGTGACCTAGTGGGTAAATGCTAATCTTTGGTGAAAAGCTATTTTACATTATATGGTAGGGTCATACTTTTGATTTACAAGTTAGTAGTTTGGAGTTCTAATTTAAAACTATTATAGTTAATTTTCACTGCTGCTGGAGATAGAAAACAATGTGCAAACAGAAGGAATGTGAAGTAATTTAATTTTCTTCTAGAATATGAATCTTTTAGATTAGATTTCTTTGTCAAACTACTGATAACAGATAGTATCGTCATGTGCATTATCATAGAACAGTGACCTATAAATTAAACAGGATAGTGATTTATTAGATGAAAAAATTAGGAATGTGGTTACTAGAATTAAACACCTGAGTGAAGTTCTGGTGATACCGACACCAGTGCTAACACACTGCTGGATTTCACTAGGGAAAAGAGTCCACCTGTGATTTCTTTGCAAGTTGTCCATTTCTTACATTGAATGCATACCAGAAAAGCAGGTTTTGGTCCTGGGGCATGTTGTCTTGACTCTCGCCTTCCCCTGTGGCTGTTCTTGCATTGCTTGCAGCTGCTTCCCGCACAGAGGGGGCCTGACCAGGCACCAGTAGCACTGGCCGTCCCCCCAGCGGGGATGTGGGGAGAAGCGGAGAGGGGCGGCTCTTCCTTTCTCTAGATCCTTACTGTTGCCATTCCTAGGAAAAACTGCTGCTCCTGCCCCTCTGCACAGCCCAGTTTACAGACCTGAATTCGTAATCTGGAGTCCAGTGTGCTCTCTGTGGCTTTACAGACCGAGACGGTGCTGGCCTCTTACGTGGGTGCGCAGTAGGTGCTGTTCCTCTCGGCTTGGCCACCTGGTGTGAGCACCAGGTTGGTGTTGGTGCTTGGGGAACACAGCTCGCCTTGTTCTTACTCTCTAGAATAACGCTCCAACTTCCTCTCCGCTGGTTTGAGCAGCACTTGTGCAACTGTATTTCCTTGAGAGCTATGACAGTGTTATGCTCTTCTAGTGTGTCGGATCTTATCTAGAGGGGTTTTGGAGATCTCCTAGAGAATTACAGTGACCACATTCTTTTTAAATAGGATTTCTTGATCTAAGAAGATACTTGTCACTGTGTTGTGAAAAAGCATTCCCAGGAGTGGGATGACGCTTCATTCTCCATGGGCATTAAGGACTGTTTCCCTGAGTCCTGTGAGGAACTGGTGAGAAACTACCAACATATTTCGATAGCAAATAAATACTTTTTCAAAACTAAAAAATGCTAGTTCAGAACACAGGATTTGTACAGTGTTACCCTAGATCTTTCTAGTTTTTTGTTTGCTTTTGATTTACTTGTCTGTCATCTTTTTTTTTTCTCTCTCCTCTTTTTGGGAAATAGGCTTACATTGTAACTGACCGAATGAGCATTTGGCTAGAATAAGAAAAGTGCTAATTCCCTGGGGAAGAAGTGTGCTGCCAGTATCACTCTTGGCCCTGGTTCAGCAGCCACAGAGGAAAGTCTTTTCCAGATTTGGAGTTAGTTCTGTGAGGAAGCTGCATTCATACGCTATTAGAAAGGTCAAACAAAACAAGACCTCTATGCTTGCTTGCAGCTTTTTCACCTGAAGGCCTAGGCTGTTTTTTTTCACCAGGTAAGTACCATAGCCTCTGGTTTTTGGAAGGAAAACAGTCAAGATAGTATTAAGAACTTTTCTGAAAGTCACAAAATGAGATTTAAAGGCTGGTCCCAGATCTCCCAGCTCCCAGGGTGGGCTTCCTCTCACTTAACTGTAGATGTTGAAAGGGCAGGCAATTGAACTAATTGTCAAGGACTCCCTGTGGCGAGAAGCAGGCACTTCCAGGGAGCAATTTATTTGACCTGTTTTAGATGTCTATTTGGGATGACATAAACTGCACATTAGATGCGTCTGTTTCTTCCCGTTGACGGAGAGCCTTGGGTGATAAACTCAGATGTAGATTTTACATTGTAGATGATTAAATTTAGGTGAGACGAATCCATCCCCAGTTACTGCCCTAAGGAGCAAACTGGCTTCCCTCCCATAATAGGGTGGATTTGGAAACTTTTTTCCCACCTCATTTGATCTGACATCAGACAGCTTGAGTCACTGGTTCCAGGAGTTGTGGCAGAGAAGTAGAGAAGTCACTTCTCCCCATAGCTGTTTGCTGTCTGCAACTGAAGAGATAGTTTTGTTTAAGAGCATTAGTGTTGAGAAAGCACTCAGTTCATAGTGTAATACTGAAAAACCAAAAACTGGCATCATTAATGATCAGCACAGGAAAATTCAACTACCTACTTGTTCCCCAGACTGCTATGCTGGAAGCAAATACATTTCAGCTGAAACATTGTTCATTCTTCTTTGCTGTTGTCAACAACAAATGATAAATGGGAGAGAAGGAGAGATGGTTTTACTGTAATATACTTTTGTAGGTGTAAAGCATACACTACAGCTTCTTAACAAAGCAGTGTAAGGAACAATGACAATGAGAATCATGGGAAGTATAAAAATGTGAAGAAGCAGTACCTCATACAAGGGAAATGATTTAATATTCATTATTGATTTTTTTTTCCCTTGATCTGAATGAATATACAGGAAACAAACTGTTATGCTTTGTATTACCTGTCATTAAGAGAAGCTGAGCTGGAAGCTTTGCACTTTCCAAAGTGAGTTGCATGCATTCATTGGGTACCCATTGTCAGGTAAATAAGGGAGGAAGGAAATTTGGAAGGAGCAGGGAGGAATCAGAAAAGAATGTGAAAGGGGAAGAAAAAGGCCAAGAGAAATCCTATGCAGTCAGAAGTGCTGTGAAAGATCTATAATTTAATCCTAGTAGGTAAATGGCTTAAAATAGGGACAGACAGTAAGCAACAGAGTTACTACAGCTCAGCCTGTTACTGCTCATTGCAGACCACGCGTGTGCTCCAAATCCTTGGCAATTTGAAGTCAAATCGGTCCCTAAGCCACCATAAATACAATTTAAGCTAACAGATTTTATTCACCTTGCTTTGGAAATCCAGAAAGCTATTGTTTTATGATCTGGCCTTTGAAAACTCCTTCTGTAATTAGAAAATTAAAAAGTACTTTCAATTTTTGTTGCTAGGTATGGAAGAGTCTTGAACTGTACTATTATTTCTGATAGCTGTAACTTACCAAATCCTTTAAGATTTTAAAAATGAAAATACTTGAAAAGATCTTTTCTCACTATTTTTTGTATTGCATGGACAGAAAAAAACCCCACATCTAGTAAGCTTATACCTTTCTGGGTTGACAAAATCCTCAAGAACTGTTAACTTTTTGCCCATAACTCTGTCTTTGTCACTGTAAAAAGTTCTCCTACTCTTCCTTCTTGCATATTCTTTATTTTCAATCTTAGCTAAGCCAACATAAAAACCTGTCGCTGCTGAACAGGTACTTCCATGCTCACCCTTCTTCTGCTCCCAGTCTCCTACTCCCAACTAGAGAATCTGCTGCTTTCTGCTGTGCCAGCTCTGGCTCTCATCTCCCTCCTCAGTGAGCCAGTTCAGCCTGCTAAATGGGAGGAAGAAAACTCTACACTCTGTTTGCTGTATTAGTTTGTGACAAGTGCCAAAGCTGATGGAAGGGAAGCAGTGGCAGCATGTGGCTGCGAACAAGGGATGGAAGAGGAACAGGACTTAACAGGAGCAGGACCATCCTTTCTGGTGGCAATGAATTGTTAGACCAGCCTAATTCAAGCTGCAAAACCTCACCTTTATTTGCCCCTCTTTCTGGTTTCTCCCTCTGGTATGTTCTTAATCTTCTTGTTATTATGTTTTTCTCCCCTTTCCTTAACACCCTGTTCCCTCTAAGTTCTGCACCTCTCCCTTTCTCCCTTGGCTGGTCTTTTTTCTTTTCTTTTCTTTTCTTTTTTAAATAGCTTCAACAGTCTCATCTCCTCTTCTTCATACATTTCTTTTGGCTGTTTACTGAAACATGTCCCCTCACGTTTTAATCCCAACCTTTTCTAATGTTTAACATTTCCTTTTGCATTGACCATTGTCAGAAGATATGGCTAAAAAGAAGGTGTGAAGCTATAGTGCTCGAGGACAGAAATATTATAAGCCTCTCCCAAATCTTGTTAAGTCTGCTTTCTGTTGCTTTCTGTGGTCCAATGTCATACCTGTAGAGCAGAGGAAAAACAACACTGAAATCAGAGTGTATGATACCATGTGGAATTCTCAGGTTGAAACTAGCTCTTTGTAATAAATAAAAAGCCAAGCTTCAGAAATATTTCCTGCATTTCTCCGAAGAAAGGAGAGTTACTTTACAAAATTATTTTCTGAAAAACATTTTTTTTTGCAAGGGCTTTATATTACCTTTGTTTATAGATAATGCAACACACTGGTTAAGGTGCTTGCCTAGACTGTAAGTCTGAAACAGTAAAATTCGTTGATTTCACATGCCTCAAATGGCAGTGCAATAAGGCAACTTTCTCAGAGAGGAACTCAGAGTAACTGGGAAAGTTACTCTTGCAGCAAACATTTTGGTAAAGCTTGCAAAAAAAATGATTAAAAAGACGCAAGAGGGCTCAGGAAGTCATCTAGTCTGTCCCCAGCCTAAGGACAGGTCATCCTACTTAGGTCATTCCCAAGTGAAGTTTGTTTATGTGTTTTTTAAACACTTCCATTGACGGAGATGCCATTATCTCCTTAGGCAAGTCAAAGAGAAGTCACTTATAACACGGTAGAACACAGAATAGGAGAATATATGGTAGAAAATGGTAGAACAGTACTAGTAGAACAGCAGGAAAGCGGTATACTGGGTAGTAGCAGAATACTAGTAGAGTTAACAGTTGAATATATGTGCCATATCATAAAACAGCAGAATACAGTTTTCCTTCAGAATTTGTCCCATCTTCTACAGTTTCGTGAACACACCTCCGCAGCATAATCTGCATCTGTGCGGTAGTGTTTCATTTCTCAAAGCCTGCGCGTTCAGGGAGCATGAGCCAGCCCTCCCGAATCACACAGCATAAAGATATAATTTAAGAAAAAAAAAAAGAGGAAGAAGAAGAAGGAAAGGGGGGTTATTTGCTCCTCTGTCCTGAACCTGCAGGCTCGACCGGCGCCGCCGGCTGTGCGGGTTTTTGCGTTTTTTTCGCGCTGCCTCGCCGCAGGGCAGGATCTCTCCCTCTAGGGAAGGGCCGAAGTTGCTGAGGCCCTCGAGTCGGGACCGGCCCGCAGCGCGGCGGGGGCGCTCCGCGGCCGCGCAGGGGCTCGTCCCGCCGCGGGGCCCCGCGCGGGGCGGAAGGACTGTGGCCGCCGCGCCCCCAGCGGCGGCGGCGCCTCCTCTCTCTCCTCCCCCTGGCCGCGCCGGCGGGGGGCTGGTGCGCGCCGGCAGCGGGCTGCGCGGGGGCGCAGCGGCGGCGCGAGTTGCGACCGGGGCTCGGCTGCCGGCTGCGCGGCGCTGCGCTGCGCGGCGGGGGATGGTGCGGGCGGCGGCGGCCGGGCCGGAGCCCCGCGGCGCCGCGGCGGAGTGAAGGGCGCGGAGGGGCTTGCGCCGCGCCGCGCCCGCGCCCGCGCCCATGGGCGACGCGGTGTTCAGCGAGAGGCCGCCGCTACGCTACGCGGTGAGTGCGGGGCCGCGCCGCGGGGCGCGGAGGGGGCCGCGGGCGGGCAGGGCTGCGCCCCCCCGCCCCGTGCTCACGCGTGTCCTGTGCGCGCGGGGCGCGGAACTGGCCCCCCCCTCCCCCCGCGCCCCGACGGCGGCGGCATCTGCCCCGGAACCGCCGGTGCGGGGTGGGTTGGCGGCGGGATTGGGGGGCCGCCGGCAGGGGCTCCCGAGGAGGAGGGCGCCTTCCTTCCGCGGGTGCTTTGTCACGGCCTTGCGGAGCTGCCGCACCGCACCCGGGCGCGCACCGCGCACACACACACACACACACACGCACGCATACACACACACACGCACACACACTCACCCCTCGTGCACACGCACCCCACGCGCGGCTCCACCGTTTAAAGCACAGGGGACAGTTTCGTCGTCCTTCCCGCTTCTTGCGTTTGAAAAAAGCGCAAAAAAAAAAAAAAAAACAAACCCAACCCCGAAACGCACCAACAGCGCAAACCCCATGACTCTCCCCCACCCTTCCCTCTCCGCAAATAAGTGGGGTGCGGACCCGAGTGGGGCGAGGGGAGCACGGACACACACCCGGTGACGGGCACCTCCTCAGCGCCGCAGCGGGGTGGTGCGTTGGGGGTTTCGTTTCTGTCCTGTGTACGTTTCGTGCTTTGGTGGAGGCGATAGCGAAATATTTTTAATGTTAATAAAAAGTCAAGGAGTGCCGCGACTGCTGGGATGCCCTGAAGAAGCTGGGCTGCAGTATGCACAAAGCGCGGTGGTTTAACCCAGCTCCTGGGCAGCTCCTGGGACAGAGGCGCGTTTGCAAAAGGTGCTTTAAAGAAGGCATGAGAATCTCTTCTAGAGTCACGTAGAAAATTTGTCCCTTTTCTTCCTCTTGCAAGTCGACTGGATGAGTGAATCACCAGTCCCAGAAGTGTTCTCAGTAACTGGTTCCCGCACAGCTCCTGTTGCACTGTATTTTATCATTTTGTTCACGAGTCTGTGCTGTCGAAAAGCCACTTCCTTTCTACTAGCCTTATTAGGAGCATTTTCTTAGTTGCTTTGGCAGGAAAAAAAAGCCACATAAAAACAACCAACTGCCTCCTCTCCTAAAGCCATAAACAAATGCTAGCACAAGTAAAAGCATACATGGTATGATACTGCTGTCGTTTACATTCGTGTAATTAATGAGTAATTTTATTGCACTTGATGAAGTTTTGTGAGAATTGTAAGTCTGAGCAGACTTGCATTTCTAGCCCTGGTGAATACAAACGCCAGCTAGCCCTGCAAGGGAAGAGTCAATATCCATTGAGCTGACGTTCACTTGCATAATAAACTGTGGCTTGTTCTTCTCGCCTAGTTCAATTTGATTCCTTCAGTATTGGTCATTCAATTAAATTTCTTGTTATGCCTTTTTTAAACCTTACGTGAACAGTCTAGAAGAGTTTCTCTTTTTAGCAATGTCTTTCTTTGCAAATACTCTTGTACTCACTCAACTAGAGCTATCCCTCAGTACACTCAGCTGCTGCGGGAACTCTGCAGCTTTTAGAGGCAGTGGTAGATTGTCTAAAACATTCACACAGAAGCAGTTAGCTTTCTGTATTATGTATGGGTAGTGATAATGAATTCAGTTATCATGCACCAAATCAATGGATCCCTATTCTTTTAATGGGGTAGTTGCCCGGTTCATACTTAGACACGTAGTAGACCAGTAACAGTTATGTCACATGCTAGCTCTGTGGAACTTTTATTACTTCCTGTGATTGTGCTTGTCAGGCTACCATCAATTACTACTTACAAACACATTATTGTTTCTGTCAGTTGGGTATCAGTCCATTTTCTTGCCTGCAGCCAGCAGCAGATAATATATTGAGTTCAGGTCAGCAGTCACGCAAAGAGAAAAGCAGGATAGCCAACCACATCAGATGACCATTACCACTGTTGCAAAACCACTGTTCTCTTCTGGAGAAAATGTGTTCCTCCGAATATTTTTAATAGTAGTAGTAAATAGCACTTACATCTAGGAGGAAGGTGAATTCTGCAGATGATGTTCTTAATTTTTTTTGGAGAATATGGTTCCAGATACTATGCATAATGTATGCATAAGCTTGATGTTACTCCTATGAATAGCTTAATTGAAATCAAATGCTTGCTGACCTGAAGATAGGCTAAGCCTTTAGAGCTTTGTTGGATTGAGGCCTTAGTAATTACTGCTTAAATGTAACTTAGTGCCATTCTTTTTAACGCTGAATAATTGCATGGTCTAGGTACAAATCAAGTTACTGGAGTGTTTTGATAAAAATGAAATAAAAATTATACTGTGTTATAGTATTTTAACAGCAATTAATTTGTTGGCAGAACAAATTATAGCTGTTTCTATGGTGGGCTTTTCTTTTGCTTTTTAGGATTGATAATTAAAGTTTCATAATTTTTATAACAGTGCATAAGGAGGCATCTGCATTAGTTCGGATCAGGAGTGTGGTTTGAAAGCAAAGCTGCTAGTCGTCCCTGTTGCTGTGCTTTGGTTCACGTCTCAGGGCAGCCTGGAAGCATGGAAACTGAGTTCTGTTCCGATGAAACTAAACTGCAAGATGTGCTCCAGGAGCACTCCTATTGCTGTCCAGCCCCTAGAGGGTGTTTAGTCCTCAGGACCAAGCTAGAGCTAACCTGAAGGCAAACTTCTGAAATTCATATACTTTGGACATCAGGTCCTCAGTACCAGCTCCTTCCCCTGCAACCTGCTGTTAGTAAGCAGTGCAGCATGGTAATGTAGCCATTGATTCTGAAGTGCCATAGTATATTTGCAAACATGATTTATACTCATGGAGAATTAAATTTAAGACTATAACCTCTATCATTATGATGATGTAATCTGTGCTGAGTTTTATCCTGTGTATGCCGGTTCTGAGTGAGATGTCTGACAGTTATGTCCCAGTTACGCTCTGGACTAAGCACTGGTGTCGCATCGCCAGAAAGCTCAGGTATGCAAAGACGTCATTTTAACCAGTTGAAACATTGTTCAGTGAAAAGGAGGTTAGAAGAAATCAGCCAGTGGAAGAAGAATAAAAATATCTTACTAAAGGAGAGTAGGTGAAGAAAGGAGGGTTACACATTTACCACGGACAAAGCTGACTTTTTTTCCTCACAAGCTATATCATTTAACTAGCCCAGAGATCTCTTCTCCCTTTCTGAAGTTTGCATCCATATAGTATATTAATGAAAACTTGCAGACATTAATCATATCTCACCTCACTATATGCTGCCTAGCCAAGCTGTAGCCTTTAATTTTTAAGTCTAGGTTAGTCTAACCTGCCCATTAATCATCTTTGCTATTCTCTACCCAATTCACTCTGATTTATGAGCTATTTTTGGTGTCGTGGTATCCATAATTGATATTAAAATCTCCAGATATTCCAGGGACTTTTTTCAAATGATTAACTAAAGGGGGATGGTCACCTTCCTGACTCAAGATTTCTTCCTATTGGTTCCTAAGTTTGTGTGGCTTTTTTTGCATCTTAGCAGCAGTTGCAGGGGAAAAAAAGAACAGCTTCATATATTTTAGCTAAAGCACTGGTAAGCAATACTATACTTACATGACTTTAAGAAATCCATTGGCAATTTGAAATGTAGCTTTTTACGTATATGAAGAAAAGACTAAAAAAAGCCTCTGGTGTTGCACTACAAATGCCTTAGGGGACCACAGTAGGAAGCCTGAAGTATGATCTGGCTTGCATGTAGCCATTTTAGTCAACTTTGTCTTGAAACATCTGGCAGAAGGATTTCAATGAAAGGTCTTTAACTGGGGAACAGGAGAAAACAGAGAGGAGCTGGGCTTTGGAAGTGTCTGCCTTGACCTGTGGAGTGCTGTAGAGGATTATTTTGAAGCAAAGAGGCAAGAGTCTTCCTCGGAGAAGAAACCAGGAGTTCTGCCAGGTTGCGCGCTGCTATGTACTGAGCAGAGGGGACAATTGGGTAAAGGACAAAGAGAAGACATAAATACAAATTAGTTCAAGCCTCTGACTGTAATACAGATGCTGAGGTCACCTCCAATTCAGCTGTCATCCCACTGAATATTTTGAGAACGGATGGATTTTTCCTTCCTCCAGTAGCATTTGAGGTATTTTGTTGTTTTGTGTTTTGGCTCAGTCTGTGTCCAGTTGACCCTCTGTTGGTGTGGTGTGCAGACTTTCTCTTCATTTTTACCATCCTAAATCTGCCACTCTGTGTGGAAGGGTGAAGGAAACAAAAGAAACAGTTTGCAAGGGAAACTATGACACTGGTAAACCACAGAATGCTTTCTGGAGCACATAAAGAATTAAAAAGAAGATAATAGACATTTTCCTCCAATATTCTAGTTGTAGTAATGTTAATTGTTACTTGTAACAATAAGAGATTACAAAATAATTCAGAGTGGAATGGTCAGATTGGTGGTGACACTTTAGAAGTGTGAACTAGAACAGTAAAAATGTGTTTGTGAGCAAGAGCCAAGTACTGACATCCTCCTGTGGATTTGATTGTGTTTTGCAAGAATCCACAATCTAAAAGAGTTGCTTGTCCTTCCGGTTTCAAGACACATTGCCTGATGACTCGAGCCTTCAGTCACTCACAGATTTTAACAGCAAGATTATGTGCCACAAGCAGACCCCATTTATTACAGCGATTGTAGCAAATCCTACAAGTAATTTATCTTACAGGGATAATAACATCAACTTCCCTCTTTTTCTTTAAAGCAACACATTGAAGAAATGGCCCCAGGGCTGAATGAAGCTTGCCAGGATCATTCGTCTGGCTCACTGTCCTGCTTCTGGCCTGTCTTTTCAACAGGGCTCTTCAGGAGCAAGCTTGAGACTGTGCAAATTATTCTCATGGCTGTAGGCTGTTCCAAGCTGTTTTCCTTCCTTGGGGCATCCCAGACCCTCCCCCCTCCACTGGTGTTATGATAAAAAGCTGGGTGGCCCTTTAGAAAAGTACCTGCTATGAATGGTCTGCCTTCACCTAAATCATTTGTCTGGTTTCTCTCTCTTCCCAAGGGCCCTCCAGAAGGAAGCAGCTCAGGAGGGAACCGAACCAGGAGCCCAACAGTGCATGTACAGATTAACTGTACAGTAGCCTTGCAGTCAGTCTTGGTGAGGTGGCAGACAGGCCATGGGGTTCCTGCACTGCTTGATGTTAGTCTAAGTTCTTGCCTGCTCAGCTACAAAATGCAAATGTCTCTGCTCTGGAGAAGACAGTAGCATATTTTTTAATATTCTGAGTACTCAAAGGCAGAGTTACCTGGCTCAAAAAAGTTAAATCACCCTGTAGGTTTTGTTTCAAGTTAAGAAACTGAAGAATATTTTCAACTTGGTCAGATAAGCAAATTACAGAAGAGGCAGTTAACAGTAGAGGAGTGGTTAAATGTTCGTATTTCCGGCACTTGACTCTCCAGATTTATTCATCAGGGACTTGGGCTGACTTCATGCATGTAGGACTTCTTTGCCAAAGAGCTGAGGAATACGATTTGTGATGACTGTTGAGCCCAGTCCTTCATTCTTCGTTTGGGTGAAATTCCCATTGAGAGCGATGATTCATGTTACAAAAGTGTAAGCATTCAGAAAGTGGTTTTATTGCTAAGCTCTAAGGAACACACATGAATACAGGAAACCAGCACTTTTTGTCACTCAGTAATGAAGACCAAGGCCAAGCTTTGATAGTGATGGAACCTGAAGTGAGTGTAGCCAGCTCCTACCAGCCGTGCAAAACGGTCATGAGTTAACACCAAAGAGCCAGGACGAGAGGAAGGGAGGAAGTGAAGAGCTCTCGTGTGTGTCACAGGCTCTTAGAAAATTGCAGGAAGTAGATTTCAATTTAGATTAGGTCATTTTTTTACAGTTCTTGGGCTCTTAATGTATTCCTGGGGCTCTGCACACACACGTGCATATGAATTTCCTTTCTCTCAGTGATGGCACGTCTAAATATAGATGCGGGGGCGTGTTTGTGAGCCAGGAGGGGAAGGATGGGGGCAGATGCAGATCAAGTTTGGCAAGGTTTATTAAGTCAGGTACAGAGCTGCACTGATGTGGTTGTATTAGTCTGTCCCCAGACGTTGGCTGGAAATAGAGGTGATTTTAAGGATACTGGACGTGGCTATTCCTTGTAGAGACAGCAGGAGGTAAAGCTTCCCTTTCATTTGATTTCTTTTCCTGTCCTTACGTAGCATGATTTATCACTGCAGCAAAATTGCAGTTCTTGTAATAGTACTTACAAAGATATTGTTTAATAAAACTATGTATGATTTGAGCTTGAGAATATTTATTCAGAGAGACATAGAATCATTTAACTGATGCAGCTGTCTGTATCTCTAGTACAACTTATTAAATTTCTCTGGTAGGGGATTTAATCAACTAGCGATAGCCCTTGTTAAAGGTGGTGTATGAATGAGATTTCAAGCTCACAATACTGTGGAAGTCTGTGCAAGCAGCAAGGTCATGTGTGGCCAAAATCAGCAGCCTGTGCAGTCCTGGAAGGAAGGCTGGCCATGCGGCTGAAGTGCAAGACAAGAACTGGGTATTTTGGGCTCTGTCATGCCCTTCTTTTGTGATTGTGAACAGGGCACTTTTACTCCTCCCCCCCCCCTTTTTTTTCCCCCCTCTCCTATGAAAATAGGTCTCTTCCTGAAAGAACTGTTGAGTGAAAATAGATGTGAGTATTTAGGAGAGGTTCAGATGTGCAGGTGGTGTGATAGAGAACTATCCATAACTAAAAATGTTGGACTCTATCAGGTAGGTATTTCTTTCACAGATTGATGCTTTGTATTTGAGTTTCACTTGCTAGAACCTTTTTGAAATTTGCACATGGCTTTTTACATTTTTTCAGCCTGAAGAGTGAAGCCATGTAAATGGAAGATGATTTAGGTTGCAGATATATTTAAATAGTTGTTCTACTTTTATTTATCATCAGGTGCTAGTTAGTTTCCCCTAATGCCCTTGCATAGTACTGTGAGGAAAGAATTACGAATACTTTAGGAGGTTCCTTGCTTGTGATATTTGTTTCTGTTGACAAAAAATAATAAAGTATTTTTGCTAGCCATAGCTCTTGAAGAAGCTAATTTATTCCAAATCTAAATTGCAAATCAAAATAACACCTAAGAAACCGCCTGTTTTACATGACATGCTTACAAAGGCTTTTGAACACTTCTGAGCTTTTTCTTTCCTTTCTCTACTAAGTACCTCTGATTGTCATCCACTGGTTAGTATACCCATGAAAATGCTGTTCCCTGCTCTTGCTCTAATGGAATATCTGTTTCTGTAGCTGTAGTATAATCGAACTCAGCAGCTTGGACAAGATATATTCAAAGTTCAAATTTCATACTATTCCTGCCTTTGTATGATATTTGAGACTACAGTCATGGAAATGAAATGGCTATCTTTTGTCTAGGGAATAAAGGAGGTGTGCATACATTGTGTTCCTTACAAAAAGAATCTGAAAACCTTTCTGAAGCAAGCCTTGGCTGACATATCCGCGTGGTTCACATCCACTTTCTCTAAAGGGGTGTCAACTCTTAAAGCTCCCTTGGGGAGAAGCCTGGGTCTTATCAGGACTGGCTGGCTCGGAAAAGAAAAATAACTAATGTTTTTCTTACTAGCAGTTACTATCCAAGACATTATCGACTGTGCACAGTTAAAAGGATTTCCTGAATATATTCTCTACTAAATCAGAAAGAGCGTTAGAAATTGCTAATGAGAAATCAGATATTACAACAGTACTTTTATTGACTGCAATAGTGGTCGGTTGCTAAAGGCAACGTGAGTAAAGTTTGGGTCTCTTAAGGCTGTGGTGCCCTCAGGTATGCAAAAAGAGTTAAGTGTTAATTATAACTGCCTGCAAGGTTGTCTGTTGTTATTGCGTAGCTGAATGCTTTAAATTTTTGTGGCTATCGAAGGCATCTTTGGAAATGATACTGGGGGTTGTCTGATCTTTCATCGTACAATTAAATTGGTCATTTTTAAATAACATTTTATGTATGTTTTTGTGTATGACTTTATCTGTATCTGATTAGCAAGCATCTTTGCTACATTGCCATGAAGGTAGATGATCCTATGATCTTCTGATTGTACTGTACTGTATAATTCCACTGGATTATAGCCAGTGTTTTTGTCTACTGTGAACAATTAGCATTTCTGAAATCATGCATCTTGAATACATGGCTAGGCATGTCTCAGGCACCTGACTTGTAGCACTCATACTTGGGGTTGAGTGGCTGTATCTCTTGAAATTTGCAATTGTCTTGGTGTTGATAAGGATATAATATTTGCAAAGGTTTGCATATTTAGAAAGCTTATTGCATTAAGTCTAGATTGCCAGATTTGTTTTACCAACATAAATTAGATGATGTTTAATGTTTATTTTCCTCCTTTGCTCATTAGTCTGTAAAAGTTCCTGTTATGCTCATCTATACATGACTTACCTTATGGATTCAGTGCCAGGGCAGGCTGAAATTCTTCTCATTTGAGTAAATTACTGTATTTTTTTCAGTCTGTTCCTGTTAATAAATATCCTAAGGCTTGCAGAAGAATTTGTTTTTTTCATCACAAGCTGTGACATAGAATCTGAAGATGATCATTTGATGGGTGGATATTAAACTTGCTTAAAAACTTGGAAATATATTCATGCTTTCCTGGGGGGGGGGGGGGGGGGGGGGAGAGGTCTTGAATGAATGTAGTACATAGTGCTATCTGTATGAAAAAAACCACATTGTGTAGGAAGAAAACTGTAGGTGCTTGCAGACAGTCCTTATCTTGCTTAAATATGTCATGGGTCATCAAACAGATGTTCAGTCCCGCTTTGTAGCAGAAGCCACACCATGTATTTCCCTTGGCAAACTGTCTTACATTCCAGCGACCCTCTGGGTAAACTGTCCTTTAATTGGTACCATGGCCTTAAATGTTTCCTTTTTTCATCAGTGGTAAATCGTTCATGTCCTATATCATTTCCAGCTGTCATTAATATTTGCATGTCATGATTATGTATCCCTTTAATGGCAGCTGTGCATATTAAATGTTGGAAGCATTCCCCATTCCCACAAAAATTATCTAAAATAAAAGCAAGTGAGTGATTTATTTTAGTGCAGAGTGTGATTCTGGAGAACTTGTGGCAGGACTAAGGAGATTTTGTTGATTTGCAAGTGGAGATCTCGGTGAGTAATCGGGGAAACCCCTGAGCAGCTGGTTGCTTCTTCTTCCAGATACCTCTTTTTGTGGTCTTTCCTGTGGGACTTTCATATTCAGGTTCATAGCTCATTCCAGGATCTGAGCACATCTGGACCAGTGGGTACAAACAGGTGGTAGTAGAGAGAGAGCATGACTTGGCTTTTTGCTGGAGGGTGGATGTCTTTCAGTGTTGCAGTTGACTTGAATCTCGTACTTCTGATGCCCTCTGCAACGTCTCAGAAAAGCAGGGGTAGGAGTCATGACCCAGATCCTTTTGTCTCATCCTGTATGAGAAGATGTAAACACGAAACTGGGGAGGGTCTGATCCCTGAGAAACATTGTACCCGTCCTGCGAGGGATATAGGATCTTCAGGTCTTGAGAACATATAAACATCTGGATCACGTTTTCACTGGTGATATGTCTGACTTACGTCTGCCTAGCTTTTCAGCATCATTTTGGTGACAGACAGCTGTGTCAGGCGTCAGTGCGTCCTAGCACTTCTGTTCAGCTCAGAAATAGCAGACAGCCCTTTCTAGTAGGGAGCTGCTGACCTGTGTCCTTGTAACGTCAAGCTTAAATTGCACTGGTGGTGCCTGCTTAGGGCTACTCCTGAATGAACATAGGAGGCTCCTGCTAGCTGAGATGCAGTACCATATCACAGCTGAGCTTTGCATTGCTTACTTCCAGCTGCTTGTCGTGTACAAAAGCCTACATCATCTAGGAGCAAACAGCAAAAGATTTCACCTGCTCCTGTGCTGTGTGACCTCATAAGTCAATCCTGTTCTCAGCATGTCCTGGTAATTAAAAGCACTGTTTTTTTCCCGGGGCAGTTTCTTGTCCCTCGCCTTCAACAGCAAGAGAACTTTTGGGAACTGGTGGATCTTCAATTTGCTGAGCTTCAGGGCATATAATTTGTTCTTTTAGTAAGATGGGTTCTGATACATAGTCCTGAAAGGTAGCTGATTCTGGGCTGCTTTGTTTGTTTTTATGGGGTTGCATGATCCTGCAACTGGACATTCTGGCTGGAAGATAGAAACTTGCTAGTGATTGGCTTTATTCTCAGAACTGATGAGGAGCATCAATAAAAATTCCTCTATAAATATTTATGGGATCTTTTTGCATGTCATTGTCCTGAAATGTATTCAAGAGGTCTGATTTAAATTGACATAGATCAGAAATTCAGTCTAAGGCCATGGGAAAACAGATTGACTACATGCGAAGTTGAGAGCTTCATTTCCCCCTTACTTACCTACTTCCAGAATGCATCTGCATTTTACTCCAGATTTTCCATGCACTATCACACAGGCTATGTGAAGCAATACCAAATTATATATTTATGAGAAGTTAAGATGATAAAAATTTTACAAGAGAGCAGAGCTAATCTTCATCAGAATCACAGTGGAGAAAAAAAGGTAAAAGATGGCAAGTTATGCAGTCCATTTCCATAACTGTATTATTCTGTCAAATGTTTTTGTTACTAAATTTAACAAGGAGGGTGTGAGTCACTTGCATTTATTTACAGCAAAGATGCTATTGTCCTTTCTGATCAGCAAATGATCTTCTGGCTTATTAATGTTTTGGGGGAAATCCCCCCTCCTGTTGGTTGACTAATGGAGAATAGTCATCCCAGTAGAAGTGATCCATGACTTTAGAAGTGCTTCTTGCAGTTCTTCTTTAGTTATTTAATAGTTCTATAGTCTCTGAAAGCCTTGCTTGATGTGAGACATTTGGGAGTCTTTTTATTGAATCTTTCTTCATGAATGTGGGAATTTGTTTGCTGTCCGTCGTGCCCATGATGAACAGAACCATACATTTTACTTCTAGAGAGGGCTGTGTAATAGCTGGAGAGTATTTAAATCCTTCAGGGCTAGAACAGCATTTGTGACCATCAAAGAAAAGATGCCACAATGTGCCTAGTGTTTATAAATTAGACTGAACTGCTGTCAGGATTGTCGCTGTTCCTGTAGTGGGATAAATTTGGGCTTTTCCCACAGTGTGTCACAGCAGATTGTATCTTTTTTCATTTAGTGCATGTCCATTAGGCATTTAAATTCATCTAACTGAATTTACATTGGTGCAGATTTTCTCAAATCCAGGTAAGCAAGACTTCTAGTTCTGTGGCTTTAAATATGTTTTAGTGGCATTCAGACACATTGTAAAATGTGATGGGGAAAAAAATTACACTTTAGATTGTCAGATTTATTGTTTTTCAGTGACTCTGAGAGCTCCCCAGCTGAATTTAAAGATGTCTTTTCTAGCAGCCAGTCCTGTAAATTTAGGCAGCTGAAAGGTCAGGCTGCGTTCTTTTTCAAGAATTGCTGCTAGTACAAAATCCCCAGTAATTGTGACTGTGTAGCAAAACTCTTTTGATGTTGCAGTAGTCAGACTTGTTTCCAGCTCCTTTTTCTTTCTGTGGGGCTGATAAAGGTAAAGGGCAGGATTTCTGACCATAGAGTAAACAGAAGGTAGTTGAAATACATACAGAGAGCAAATCTGATGAGTAGCAAGTGTGTTTTTTTGGTTTTTTTTTCCAGTCTCTAAGTATAACCCTAAAGTGTTTGACAAGAAATACTGCTGCCAGGAAGTCATTACAGTTGTATTCCATGGCTATAAATACGGTACCTTTTACCTTCACATTCATACAACATTAAGCAGAGTTTGCATGTGTCTTTCTTTTGGTTTATTTTGTGCCAGTTGTTTAAATCATTTGCCCTTTATGTAGAATTTATGCCTGAAAAAGGAATTCCAACTGAAGAAGCATCATTGAATTCTTTTCCTTTAGTAACCTGTTACTCAGTATGGCTTTTTGTGTATTATATTTCAAATTCTCTTAAATTTGGTCTCTCTCAAGAAAACAAGAAAATGAGCCATTATGAAACACAGATGGTCATACTGAACAGTTTTGAGAAGATTTTGTCCAAAACACATTTTCAGTCCAACTAATCCCATATTGTTTCTGGTGGAATATTTATACTGTTTAATCAGCTCTCTAGTCTGCACTACATCTTTGGCTTTAGAAATAAATGTAATGCAGTTGACTCTTGGTAATTATTTACTTCAATGTCTTGAGGTTTTGCAAATCATATTTCGCCTTTCACTAAAAGTCACAGGAAGGAGCAGTGTTTTTCATTTCTCCTAGGTTTTGTGTGTGATCACATTTAGTTTGTTAACCCACATTCTCCCATATAGGTTTAGAATTGTGTTGAGAGCCTTGTGCCGTTCTCCTTCCTCCCAACTGTATTTCCTTTAATCTTGCAGGTCTAATTTTACAAGGTGAGGCTCTGTTTTGAACCCATGCAAGCCCTTCAAATTCACTTGTGATTGAGGACTTCAGCTGTAAAGATGCAGAAGATTGATGTAAAGATAATTCCCTCTTCCTCCCTCCTCCTTTTTTCCCATCTTGTATGGTCTGTCATCACCTTGTGTTTATTAGTCTTGTGTGTTTGAGAGACTTGTGTGTTTGATCTCTTATATAACACTGTTCTGTTAAGAGCGCTAGGCCAGTCTAAGGTTTTCATTTTACACGGATTAATACATGGATTAAATTTTGTTTACAGTGTATGTTGCAAACGTCCTGTCTGATATTTTTGGAAATGCTGTAACTTTGCTCATACTTAAGTCTGGAGTAAAACACACTTTGTCACTAAAAGCAGACTTCAGTTATTACTTCTGAAACTCCCAGCATTCATGTGCCTGCTTAATAAGGGTGAGATTGGTTTCAGTATTCTTAGGATTCCTCATTTGGCCCTTGTTTTAAAATAGGTTTTTATCCATTTCCTCTTTCCATTTACATTTATGCGTTTCCTCTCTCCTGCTGCATCATTCTGTGCTTCTGTGTGCCCCCTGTCTCCTGCCAGTACAGAAAATCATATATGGTACTTGTTTCTTGCACACTGGCATCTGAATCATCTGTAAGAAACTATTGGGTTAACTCATACCTCTGAGGTTTGTTTCAGATTCTTTGCAAGCTCAGATGGTTTTCGAATCTGTTTTCTTTTTTTTTTTTGGTCAATTTTTTTGCAAATATTCCACCCAACTTCTATCTTATAATGAAAACTCAAATTGTAATCAGTCTTTTTCCTGCTCTAGAGTGCATCGTATGCTCATGGTATGTCCTGTATTATTATTACAATTGAAGGAAATATGGATTTTATGAAGTACATTTTAGTTCTAAAGAATTCAGTAAATCTGTTGTGATCAGAAGACATTTAAATCCTATTCCATTTGTAAATCTCATTAAAACAGTATATCCTATGAATTTCCCTTAAAATCTTAGACAACCTGTAGCGCCAAACTGGAGTTCTCTTTGAGCTGATGTAGTGGTGTATTTCACACTACAGGGTGTAGCGTTAGAAGGAAGTTACATTATGTTTCTTGCTGGAAAAGGTGATGTGCGAACACATTTATTTGCTCTCTGACAATAAACACATGGGTAGAGTTGAAGATTTTAGAACATGTAATCTTACACATATCTTGTCATCTGAAAGCAATTTTTAGCTAACTAAAAATCAAAACCAGAGAACTATGAGAGTGTACCCCTGTGTGAACTAAGCAACCATGCAAGTTCCTTTATCTTGCCTCTTCTCCTTTTTGTGCCTGTCGTTTCCACAGTTTTTAATAAAAATCAACTTATAAACTGTTAGGAGCGGAACCCGTTCTTGTTCTGCAGAGTGTCTAAAACATTTTGGGACATTCAGAAGCAATAGCGTTAGAAGTGCGTACGTCCTTGGTTTTAGGAAATAATCTTGTTATTTTCATGGTGATTCATCTTGCTGTCTTCTGGCATGAAACATTTTGTTAAGCAGTGGTAATATTATTCCGATTTCTCTTAACTCAGTAAAACTTATATTTATCCATCAAGCGTGCAATAGCAAGGGGGAAAATAGGAGGTCACATTTATTCTGGGATGAGTGTCTGCAGTTAAAGAAGTTATTGTGAGGAATTAATGTGTCCTACTGTTCTTATTTTCTTTCTCTAATTTTGCTTGAATTGGCCGCTAGCTATCTTTGTGGATCTGTTTTAAAGCAAGTTTAAATACAGCTTAAACATGGTGATTACAGCAAGCCAACAATAAATACTCTGACTCATCACAGTGCATATTTAGATAAATATTTAACTGTGAGTTAATTTTTCAAGCAGAATCCGAATAAGCAGGTAATAAAACATGCTTTTTCCATCACATCGGTTAGAGGACCTAGATTGATTTACAGTGTGCTTTCTTTAAATCTCCTCAGAGTTCTGCTTGAAGCAAAAGTAGGAAGAAAAGTGTCTGTTTATTTCCTGGCACTCTGTTACACTCGTGTCTTAAGATTAGGTTTCTTTGCGTTAGGCATTGTCCTTTCTGTCTGTGTTATACCACATGCGGTTCAGATGGTCCCAGCCCCATGAATGGTGCTTTCAAGTTCTGCGATGGTTATGAATAAGCAAACTGAGTGAAGACTGAAGGTCAGGACTACTAGTGCCCTACTATATTGGCCTGCTCTGAGCAACAACAAGCTACAGTAGTGCTCTCATTTCTTCTGAATGAGGAGGAAAAATAACACAGGGTTTCAGGGGATGCTCTAAGTGCAGTTTTACTGAGGGTTTAGCTAGGTGTCTTCCATGGCTTCCACCCTGCACATTGCAGCCAGCCACTGCGATAGCAGCAGCTGTGCTGCCGATACACGCCACTACTTGATGCCTGTGCTGAGTGAGGGAGAGTATAACACTTTAAAGGAGTTTCTTCTATAGAAATTGCGCTGACACTCAAGGGCTGAAAAAATTCCTATCATCTTGCGAATATTTGGTGAACCTTGAGTCTTCTCAACAGACTTGGTTGGTTTTCAGTAGTCGTAGAGGTTGTTAGCTTCTGAAGACTTTGGCTGCAGTTTAGTTACTCAACAATGCTGAAAAGCAAGGCTCAGAGATTGATTTATAAATACATATAACATTTTCTGACCTATAAGCACCCCTGTTGACACACCCGCATATGTGAAGGCCAAGCCAGAACGCAAACCTACCTTCCTACCATGTTAGCCAGGAGCAATGCTAAAAGAAAGAAACTTGTTTAAGAAAAGAGAAGCTTGTAATCGTAAGTGTGTCTGTTTTACATGTACATTACAAAGTGTGCATATATATTACAAGGTATTGCATATTTGTGTGCATATATATTACAAAGTATTAGTTGCATATTTGTGTGCATATATATTGCAAAGTATTAGTTGCATATTTGTGTGCATTTTAATGCTGTGTTTATGTGTGTACTGTTCTCTTATTTCTTGTCTGTTGGAATTGTTTTACTTGAGGTTATCCACAAGATTACCCACTTACCACACTATGGAATAATGTCACTGGCATAGCCACCACATGAGAGAGGGAAAGCCTCACTGGTTGGTCTCTTGAGAGTGTAACCAAAGATTCATTCTCTCTTGCTAGAAGATATCTTGGTTACCTTTCTGAGATCAAATTCTGTTATCCATTTTGCAACTTCTTTGTGAGGATGGAGATTTCTTTAAAAAAGGGCAATCTGCAAAAAAAAAAAGAGGGCAGAGTATTTATGTTAACTTGTATTTTGTACACAAGATAGAAACTTTTGTGTTGCCAGGCAAGGTTAGATTTGCTGACATAACACCTAATAGTGACTCCTCATTGGTGTGTTATATTCAGTGTTTATAGTATTCAGTGCCCACCCAAGGGTTTTGGATATTTATTTTTCTAAAATTCTTTTCTTTAAAAACCTCTCTTCTAAGTGGATAATTTCTGTCTTTCAAGAAAAATAATTTCAAATAAAAAAAGGAAGAAAAAAGAGAAAGTTGCAGTTTTGACAGTAGCAGAAATAATTGCTGTAGTTTTGGGAATGAAAAATTCACCATCTTGGAGAAAACATTTATGTGCCAAGATATATGTATAGATAAAGCAAATAGTAACCTATAGTAATAACAGTGATGCACTTCTATTCACAGCTGTGCTTGCAGCAGGGTGCCTTGTCTATAGCACATAGGCTGGATCTGATTCATAAAAACAATTTATCCAGAGGATTTCAGGCTGTGTAATAATTTTGGCAGACTGCTTTCCGTTACCTTCTTTCTCATGCCTGTGTACCTCTCCCCTACTACAGGATGAAAACTGCATTGACCACTTGACCTTGTTATGAGGAGCGGCTATGATGATCCTGCAAGGCACTTTTTAGTCCCGTGGTTTTATGTTTGTATCAGGAGGGTTTGGTTGTTTCCTAACTCATTCACACTTCCATAGGTTCATACCCTCTTAAATGTAGGTAAGTTAGGCTTCCTAAATGACCACCGAAACATGTACTTCTAGTCTTAGGATATCCGTATAGGTGTAACTTGAGCATTGAGGAAAGGTGTAAAATGAAAAATAAAAGTGAAAAGGAAAATGAAAAAAGGAAGCTATTCTTGCACTCCTTTAAACATCTATATGTCACCTATTACTTCAGTATACATCTTCCTCCTGTTTGTAGTGTCTTGGATTCTTTTTAACCGTCACACTTTACTCTGTTTCCTGGAGACTTGTACTATTTAGCACAGCTGAGGGACCACAGGAAATGATCTCTTGACTGACTCTATTAATTATTGTTCCCCAGAGAATCTCTTTCCTCTTTAGAAAGAATGGCTATAGCAAACAGTAAAAGCATTCTAGAAACAAACTAGTGCAATTATTACCCACATGTTTGGTGAATTAGGGGACTGATCCTTTCCCCAAAGGTTTCATAGAAACATACTCATGTTGTCTCTGTTTTGATGCAACTGGGTCTTTTTTTATAAGAAAATCAGCCTTTGAGGCTGGAGTTCTTCATACTTGTTCAAAGCTTGAAAGTAATTTCTTTGGAACGAAAATACACGGAAAGGTTAACAAAATTCCATTTGACCAATATTGAGGAACGTAAGACACCAGGGGACCTCCTGGGTCATGGGTTCCAGCCCTTTTCTATTGCGAGCAGCTATGCATAATCCCTTACATAAATTCAGCAAGCTCTCTCTTAGAAGTGGTTTTTCTTCAATGTTATGCCTTCAGTTGAAGGACTCTTCCAAAACTCTGTGACTAATAGTTAGTAATTTTTTTATAATAGCCTAAATTTATTCTTGTGGCAGCCTGATCTTTTAGCTCAAACTGCACTTGTGCTGCCCTGGTAGCTACCCAGGCTTTCCCCCTTCATTTTGCTTAGCTGAAGAAGTGAGCTCTTTCTTTGCTCTGGTAGACTTCTTCATTCTGCGGATCTACCCAGAAACTCTGCTTCAGACTTGTTCCTTCATTCAGGTGTGAACTTTATGCATGGGGGGAAACAAACGACTGCCTGGGAGAGCAGACTGACGGGAGCTCGTAGCGTGGCCAGAAGTTGAAGGGAAGAAGTCTTCTGTCGCATGCCCTCCCCCACCCCAACTATAAATGGAGCCTGAGCTCAGCTGTGGACATCCACATTGCAGTGTTCTTCATTCAGATGAATGCCACCCGCTGGGACCTTTCCACCTCCCGCTTTCCCTTGTATTTCCCATCTTTTAAATAGATGCCCTAGTCAGCTTTATTCTGCCATCCCTCTAGAGAAGCATCCCTTAAAAGATTGTCACTTACTGTCTCCAGAAGCAGAGGAGCAGGGGGAAGCTGAGTGCCTGTGTCACTGTTTTTGCTCTGCTGGAGTTTCTCTTCAGGTGCATTTTGTGTGGGTCCTGTTTTGAGACCAGAAGAGGGAGTGAGGGTTTGAGGAGTTGGCAATTGGAAGACATGGGGCATGAAAAGGAAAGGAAAAAGACAAAGCATTCAGGAGACAGCAGGATATACCTGAGCAGACCTAACTGCAGCTCTGTCCTGTCGTGCCCCCACTTCCCACAGCTCTCCCTCCCTGTGTGCCAGAGTTACCAGCAAAGTCAGCCCAGGGCTTTATGTTCATAAAAATTCCTTGCACTTGGAGTAACAAGCATGGAGAAGCTCCTAGGTGCCTCTCTACTATGTTAAACTGTAAGTGAGACAACAGGTCGTTAGGACATGGGAATCTTTTGCTCACGTGAGCAGATTTCTGCTTGTTTGCACCACTGCTCCTGTGACAGCAATGAACTCCTCTATGGACAGGTGAGTGCGGGGGAAGCCTGCAGCTTTTGTGTTTCCTTAGCAATAGTTAAAGATACATTGTCAACGTGAAAATCACACTTCTTCCTGGAATGCCATATACACACTCGACAAAGTTGACTGTAACTTAAAGAAACAACATGAACTTCTCCAGTCCCCTTCCGCTCCCCAGTTCATTTGCTTTACTAGTTCTATTGTGTCTGCTTTGCCAATCTTGATAGAACAGAAAAATATGGGATTAAAAAGACACAGAACATTATATTAGCTAAAGAAAATTCCGCTGCAAGCTGAGTTAATTTAAAAAATAAATGCATTTTCCAGTCATGTGTTCTCTACTCCTCTCTTACATTGCTGCGCTTTAGACTTAAAATCATCACCTTTGTGCTATGGCGTGGCCCTTTGTGCTGTGCACACACACCAGGGATACGTTGCAGTTTCTGTGGGAAAGGTAATTTATACTTGTAAAACTTCAAGTGTGACATTAAGCATAGGGGTTCTTTTGCATTTCATGAATCTGAATGGAGAAGAAAAGGAACAAATCTGTGTATGCCTCATTGTTTTATGCAAAAGTGTTCTAGCTCTCTCCTACATCTTTTTCCCCAGGGCTCTAAAGTTTTAGTGGCACTTAGAAAAATGTTCAAAGGAAATAAATGCCAATATAATTTCTGTATGCAACATTTTAAGTACAGCAAAAGGCATTTTGAGATAGTGACTCATGCAAAGTATTAATAAATGTAACTGCACTGAAATTGCTTACAACTGCCTTTGTTACACTACAAAGGTGAGAGATGCTTCTGAAATGCCAAATCAAGATTAAATTGTCTTCAAACTTGTCCATCTGTAAATATCTCTCTAAAATAGATAAGAATCTTTTCTTAGGTTAGATCAGCTAATTATCCCTAAATAGGGGGAAGAGGGGGAGCCCACAAACTTCAGAAGTTTTCAGAAGCTTAGTGAAGACTCAAATTTTTTTATTCCTGTCCATAGGAGTATTCAAAAACTTTGAAATGAACTCTGCATGAGTTCTAAATCAAATAAGCAACAATTTTGGTTGTGCTACCCAACCTGTTTGCAAGGTGCCAAAATGGTATGGGGGTAATGAGAAGATAATTCCAGTTATTGGGGGCCTGGAAGGTTGATGACATGGAGCAGACTTACGTAGTCTCCCTTGTTCTGCTTTTCATGTCCTGAACAAGTTTAGTTATCAGGTGCAGTGGGATAGTGTTAAGAATCTGCTGGAGATGGCAACTTCAGATTTCAGTATGGCCTAGAAGTCCTTAATAATACTAGAGAAAAAAATAATACTGGGAGGTACATGCCTATGGGAAACTTTAATTTCTTGGAGAAGATACTATTAATAATGATAGGAAAGATATTTCTGGATGTAATAGCCAACATATTTCTTCTTCTAATAGTTATTGAATCAAGAGATCACTCTATTTCTGGCTTAGTTTTGGTATGTGGGAATGACCTTGTAGAAGAACTGGTTATGAAAACAGTCCTGAAACAACTGCTCACCGCTTACTTAATTTTAAATGGATAGGTGATCAAAATCCAGCTTGAAATTAGAGAGATCAGGAAGTAAAACATGGAAGGAGAGGAACATATAATTTTTTTTAAATAAAGCTCTCAAACTCTCTGAACCTTGCAGATAATGTTTTATTGGAGATGTAAATGCATGATTAACTACTTCAAAATAAAGGGTAAACAGAGATGCTGGAAAGAAAGTGGTGGCTTGGAGGTCAGGAAGTTAAGGGCTTCTGTGAAAATTGTCAAAAGTCAAGCTGAGTACTTTACAGAGGAAACTGATGCAAATAAGAGGTTCTTCAGACGTAAAAATAAAAATACAAGGACTGACGTGAAGCTGTAGTGCATTGAAGGTGAAGTATACCTTAAAAATAATTTAGATATGATCTCAAAACTAGATGTATTTTCTGCCTCCGTTCTCAATAAGAATGGTAACATTGAAGCTGCTCTATCAAAGACAAGATAACTAATAATGAGGGCCTGGAAAATAGATACTATTTATCCAATTTATGAATAAAACTGGAATGTCTGATCTGCCCAGATCCTGAGAACTGTATGATCCCCATCTCTCAATGACTGTAAGAATACTAGAGTGTCAAAAGTCTTGTGTATTTTTTTTTTCCCCTAAGTATATTGACTGTTCTTGTAAAACATATTACTACTTTGTACAGGTCTTCCCTTGGCTATATCATTACAGATGATTTCAAAATATTTAGGGGTCTGACACATGAAATTTAAAATCTAATTGCAAGTATTTTTGATAAATCAGTCATTTCAGACCTGCTAACATATGACTGGGGAATAACAATTCTTACTGTTGGGAAGAAGCAAAATGTGTCTCAGGCACCTATAGATTGATTATTCTGACATCAGTGGGGTGAAAGGCTTTAGAACAAGGAAGTCATTATTAAAGACGTTGAATGGTAATGAATGGAAGATGAGAGAAAAATGGAATGTGATTTTTACCGTGGCCAAATTATGCCAGAATAATCTAATGGTTCTCATTGCTAGTTGTTGCATTTTTGAGATGTGTGTGGGTTTTTTTTTTCTTGTTCTTTTCTAAACACAGGCAAGTGCACTGCCTTGTATGATGTATCAGGTGACAGATTTTCAATAGAGAAAGGGAGGTGTTTATACCATTGCATAGGGCACTGGTACGGTTTCACTGGGAACCTGAGTACATTTCTGGTTCCTGGTGTTCAGAAAAGATAAATTAATATATGGAGGAACTGTAAAAAAAAAAAAAAAGGAAATAGAGATACTATCATCTTGATGACTGGAGGAGCATAACCTCATTTAGCCTAGCGAAAGGCAGGATGAGAAGGGCATGATTATTGTCCATGAATAATAACCGAGGGGATAAACAGAAAAGAAGTCATCTTTCAGTTAAAGCACAATGATTGCAAGGAACGAATCATAAACTAGGCAAAATTAAATTTAAGTTAGAAATTAGAAGAAGGCTTCTGTTATCAAAGTAGTCCATTCTGGGACAACCTTTTAGTCTGATTATGCTCACCGTCCTGTTTTGTGTGGGTCTTTGTCATGTTCTTTGATCAAAAATGTTGTCAGGAATATAAAATACCTATTCTGACCAAAACTTGGAAAAAAAAATTTTACCGAAGAACAATTTTAGATGAAAAAGACTTGCATTGAGGAATTTGTGGTGGCTTCTGTTTGTAAAGACCATTAGCATTGTATGCAATCTGAATAAATGAAAAATAAAGCCTTGAGTATCCATGGAGACAAAACGTGCTGGAGGACAGAAAAACTGAAAAAGTTAAAGATATTTTCATCTCTAGACTTTTTTGTTGAATGGAATGTATTTACAATGAGGGCAGATCACTTTAAAAAAATAAAATAATATGAAGCAATCAGTCTTCTGGGGTTTAAAGTATATTAATGTTATGAAGGGAGAAAATGCAGAACTTAAGTAAACAAAAAATGGGAGTCAAGTGCATCACGAAAATGAAGATGTCTGCAAAGAAATTGCCGCTGGGGCAAAAAATAGCTTGTCATTTCAGTGCTGTGATTAGTCTGATTCCATTTTTGCCACTCTCCTTTTTTAACCATTTGTAAGGTTTTAGTTTAGGTTTTCTGGAGAGTGGAAAAAGTGTCACTTGGCCATCTTTTCCTCTCTGGTGAGGAATGAGATGGCATTTTTTTCCTCATGTGTATGGTACAGAATATAGTTTGATTCTTGCAGACAAACACAGAAGAGCCCTGGGAAGCACTAGCAACGCCGTCCAGGAAATATGTGAATTTTTTTTTTTTTTTTTAAAGCCAGAAGCTATGCAGCCTTAAAAGGACTTGTTTAAATTTTTGTGTGTCTGCGCTGAATATGTCAAGTTTGTAAAGAGCCAGCGATTCTCGCCTCCTTTTAAAGTGAAAATTGTAGAATACTTCACATACTGTTTCTCACCAAAATGCAGATTCTATCTCTTGCTACAAGTAGAATCATAAAACTGAATTTAGTGAGAAACTGCATGTGGACTGTTTTCATAATTTGTCATTTAAAAAAAGGGTTGGGAGACTGCTGGCTTCTGACAACCTTGACATTGCGCATGCAGAAGGACCCCTCTCTCCTCCCCCTCCCCCTGCAAATCTAAACAAGTCCTTTTAAGGCTATATAAGAAGGATGGCTAAGGATATAGGTGCTATATAAATCATTAAATAAGTACATTAAATAATACTAGAAGGACTGGAGTAAAATGGAAGCCAGAAATGGCAGGAGAAATGCAAAGCTCCATGGAAATTAGCCAGAGTTAAGGCATTTTATGGCTTCTTTGCCTTAAAATTGGTTCAGACAGTTGGGGAGTACATTTTGTATTTCTGTTGTACAGCAGTTGGCGAGCTAGGATCTCAAAGAAAGATCTGAAGAGTGTTTTACAAACAGTGAGTAATTGGCTTCCATGAATTGCTGAAGAATGCAGAGTTGAAGACTTCATTTTATATGATTTGTTAATAGGGAACCAAGTGGTAGAGTGCTCATTTGCCTTTCAGTTTTCTGAATGCTCCCTTTGCTCACAGCTATTTTGTAGCCATCAACTTGTATGAAGTTTTGAACAAAATGAAGAATTTGGTTGTTGATTTTGGACAACTTCATTCTTTCCCATGTGCTTTGTAAGTCTGGCTTTTCCCATTTCAGACTCTTGTGATGGGGTTGCATGCTATAGCTAACTTTCCTTCCACCAGACACTGTGCCTCACTAATTTCACTAGGTGTAACACCATTTCTGTTCAATGTGGGGCTGTTCAATAAAGTGGAGCTTGTGGTGGGTTAATGGACATGAGGCCCTTGACTCTGCAAGCTGATAGAGCAGTCTATTGTAACTGTGGTTTTTTTCCCTGTCCTAAACTTTATTAATTCAAGCATTATCCTGGGTTTAGTGCAATATCATTTAGACTTAAAAAACATGAAATTCATTCCTGTAAATAAAATCCCTCAGTGTGTATTCTCATCTATTAAACCCCTCTGGAATGGCCTTAGCTTAGTCAGTATTGTTCTGTAACAGAGGTAAAAGAGTCTGTGAGTTGAGATCTGGCTATGAATACATGTAATGCAATAAAATCTGTCTTGATAATTTTTTTTAGCATTACTCCTATTATATGTGGAACTTTTAAAACATGTTTGCTTTCTGTGTGGCTAGTAGTGTCCATCTGTCTGCAAAGCTCTGGTCCAGTCCCTTTCTTTCATTGGAATCAGCTGAAAAAGTCCACTGTCACTTTTTTCAAATATTGCTAGAATGTCAGATACCGCAGCACAGCTTATGCATTCTCAGGTGTCTGCCTCATTTTACCTCTGGAAATGGCTTTACTGCTAGACTTTTAATACTATCTGTTTAACTGTGCATTGACTTCATTTGTAATCATCCTGAGGTGAAGGGCAGAACAACCTTAGCTATTTTATAGGACTCTGCACTTGTATTTTATTACTGATAAGCATGACCCACCACTGTAGAGACGGTACAGGTTGCAGCTGAATCCAGCTATGGATAAACACTTGCGAAGCATGAAAAGATCATCCTCTTGACTTCTGGTACTAAGGGACACGAGGCTGGTTGAAGGCATAAAGACTCAAGCCATCTTTTCCTGCTGTTCTCTCTTTAACATTGAATAAACTTCTCAGTCAATAGGTGATGCTGTTTTGGCATCAGTGAAAGTCATGTATCACATTTGTAGTTACGTTCACAGTTAGCTAGTTCTGCAATTTGAAAACCCTCTCTATGGGAGAATGTAGTCAGGAGACATGGACTTGTAACAGCTTTTGTAGAAAAGCATCTTGACAAGAGGGTAAGGCAAGAGACTTGATTAGGGCAGTGCTGCTGTGAGTTGAGTCTTGGGATCAAATTGACACCGATCTTTGTGTGTTTTGCATGGAGGTGTCTGTCAATCACCTTGAGTCTGAAAGTGTCACACTGCTCTGAAGGAATTTCAAGGCATTGCGCTGAACGTAGACTCACGAGAGGAAGAAACGGTCTTGCTGATCTTTATTGCTTTGTGAATGAAGAAAATGTCAGTTTTTATTTTGAGAATTGTTTTATTTGGTTTGCAGTGAAAGGCCAGAGCCATTTCCTTGGATTTCTTCCCTAGCCACAATTTTAGGCAACTTCAGGTTCAGATTTGAATCTAAATTCTGTGAGTCAGGTCCATCATTGGCATATAATAGTAAAATAAAATAAAAATATGATGGATTTCTTTTGAATGGCAAGATTTATTAGCCTACTAATCTTTGGCTAGTTTGGTAATGAATTATTCAGGCAAACATTTTTACTGCATTGTCTATTTTTTCATGTTTTGTTTTTCCCCTAAAGGAGACCTCTTGCTTTTGGCAGCAATTCTTATTGGCTGCATTTTGATGAAGTATTAGTGTGCAGCCAGCATACTTTCTTTTGCTGCATAGTGAAAGAGTGTGTACTATCATTTTGAATTATGAAGAAATTTGTTTTCATAATAACTTCAAATATTCTTTTGGGTGTACTTATTTATCATGATAGGTACTGTTTATTTCAACAGAGTTCTAATTAGCATGCTAATACTCCTTAAAAATTCAAGAATGATGGTAGAGGTTTTGTGGAAAATATCGTAGTGGGCTAATTTATTTTTCTAAATGATATTTTACCACTTATATTTTTTCAGCTGGTTGGTAAACTATTGTAGATAAAATTTTCTGTTTATCTGACAGAAGAAGTTTTATGGGTTTAAAATAGCTTTTCCTTCCTCTGGGAAGGGTGGACAATGAAAGTAATAACTCGCTCAAGTCTACTGATAAGTCTCAATAAATGGCACTGTCAGCTTAAAAATCATTTTTTTCTGTATGCATTCCTGCCAGTTTTACAAGTAGTGCCTAACATGACTTGTACCAGAAAAATACTAGAACTATTAAAAGTACCTGTTTTCTTTCTCTCTCCCTCTTTTTTTTTTTTTTTTTTCCTCCCCAGAATCACAGAATAGTTGAGGTTGGAAGGCACCTCTAAAGGTTTCTAGTTAAACCACCTGTTCAAAGCAGGGTCAGAAAGAGCAAGTTGCTCAGGGCTGTGTCTAGTCGGGTGTTGAATATCTCCAAGGACAGAGGCTCCACAACCGCTCTGGGCAACCTGTTCCAATGTTCAACCACCTTCAAAGTAAAATGTTTTTTCTTGTGTTTAAGAGGAATTTCTTGGTTTTCGGGTTTGTGCCTGTTGCCTCCCATTCTGTCACTGGGGACCCTGAGAGGAGTCTGGCTCTGTCTTCATTAGTCCCCTCCATTATATATTAATATACATGGATAAGCTCCCCCTGAGGCTTCTTTTCCCCAGGCTACACAGTCTGAGCTCTCTCAGCCTTTCCTCCTGTGAAAGATGCTCCAGTCCCTTCATCATCTTTGTGGCCCTGTGCCGGAATTGCTCTGGTAGCTCCATGTCTCTCTTGTGCTGGAGAGCTCAGACCTGGACCCAGCACTCCAGGTGTGACCTCACCAGGGCTGAGCAGAGGGGAAGGATCCTCTCCCTCAACCTGCTGGAGATGCCCTCCCTGATGCAGCCATGGACCCCCAGGCCTTCTTTGCCATGAGGGCATATTGCTGGCTCGTGGTCGGTCAACTTGTCCACCAGGACTCCCACAGCCTTTTTTGCAAAGCTGCTCACCAGCTGGTCAGTCCTGGTGTGCTCACTTTGTGTACTGGGCAGTTCTTGCATTATGCCTAAGTGTAGCCAGAGGTGTAGAGGACATGATGTGATGTAGCCCCTGGTCCCAATCCATGCAACTGCATCATTGACTTGGTGCACCTTTGTGTGACATGCCTACACTATCCTAAGGGCAGTCCAGCCATAGGCAGTCTGCATATCCCATTAACACTTGCAGCATCAGATATCTGTAGCTGATAGGGGCCTAAGGTCAGGAACATGATGTAGTGGCAACCATCTGTTAGACAGCATGGCCCCAGAGTTAAGATCAGTACTGTGTGCTCTGTGCACATGAAGGAATACACAGGCTTGGTTCTGTACTAAGTTTTCTTTATCCTGTGTATCCTAATACCTATACCAAAAAGTATGCTTGTATGCAAACTGTTCTGACACAAGGAGAATTGGTCTTGTTCTCAAAATCTGGAGCAGATCTGTTGCTGGTATATGATCACTTTGATTGACTAGTTTATAGGTGGAGTGTTCTCTCTTGTATATGTGGGCCTTTCACTGACATTAAGAAAATGAAAAAAATACTGTATAATCATAAAAACTTGCTTGTAAAACCACAAAAATTAATGATATACAGAAGCAGCATCAGTAGCTATAATTACTCTTAACTCTCTTTTTAAAATGTGGTAGATTTCAGCTCAACACTCTTCATGTTTTCATGTTTATGAAATGAAGAAAGCTGAAAAACTTTACGTATGTTTCAAGGCCAAAAAATCCTATATGCAGACATAAAAGACATCTTGTAAAAACTTTGTTAAACTGGAATAATGTTCTGAAACAAAGGCCAGGAAATCAGATGTTCTCTCTAACATTTTCTCTGCAACTTTACACCACAGTGCTTTTAAAAAAGCATTAAATATTTCCTTTCTGTCGGATGGAAAGATGTAGTTCTACCTTTCTGAAGGCAGAAGAATATCAAAATGAGAATCCTGGTTTTCCAGTGAACAGTCCAGACCTTTTATCACCCATATAATGCTGATAAATGAAAGAATTAATTACTGTAACAGACAAATGCTCAAAAGTACTGAAGCCTTGAAACCCAGGCTTGAAGTCACAGTAAGATGACAAGAGAACAATTCAGTTCCTTTTTGTTTTTTTTCATGTATAACCTTGCAGCAGTAATGAAAACAGTTAATATTTCAACAGTACTTTAGAGCCAGATTAATTAAATGAATACAAAAGTCCAATGTAAAACTTTATTCGCTGACTTGCTGCCAGCAGATATTTCTATCTTGTAGATATGCAGCATTTAAAAGGTTTAGTCATTTTCAGGCTCTTGATGGTGTTGTAGTGCTGAAAAATGCATGTTGCCCTGAGTTAAGTTGATGAAAACTCCTGTGTAGTCACCTGTTTTGCTTCAAATGTTCACCAGAATAATGAAGAATTAGACTTGCCTCTAGCTATTCATCAACAGGCAGTCTTACGCAGTAGCAACTAGATGAGGAATAGAAAAGAAAAATGCCTGAGTGTATACATTAACACTTATAAATATTCAATAACTGTTCTGGAAAATAACATTTCAGTACAAAAAGCAGATGGACTTTGAAATGAGAATTAAAAAGTATTTATTTTGCTAATTAGATCACAAGGAAGACTGGTGGTATCTTCTAACCGCAGACTGTTTTGATGACAGTCATGAGTGCCTATTCTGAAGAAGAGGACAGGACAGCTGTTGAAAGAGAATGAACCAGCTCTGGAGTCCTGAAGTAGCTGAGATAAAAACAGCTGTACCAACCATCTCCACTTAGTGAAAGGAAAGGGGTGAAAAAGGAACAGAGTTTGGAGCTCTTGAGCAGAAAGGGCAGAGAGTCTCTCCTCTCCTCTTGGGTGTTTCACAGAATCAGTCGATTAGTCATATACTTCCTGTGTTACAGGCTGAGATGCTGTGTCATCTCCTTCTAGCCCTGTTCGGTGTCTGTGAATATATGTTCTTGGAGGTGCACAAGAGCAACGAATGAGCCAGGCCTACTTATGCTGATGTAGAAATGGTGAATGATTGAGGGGACTCTATATCTTTCTGAAAGTGGCTGTTTCTCCTTCGGCTGAATAACTTTCATCTTATGTAATAATGTTCACAAAGTTGTTGAACTGAGCTGCTAGTACTTGTCAATTCTCCACAAAGGAATCTCTACAAGAACTGGACTGAGCTCACTATGTGTGCATGAAGCCTGGCCATAAATATATAGATATATGAAATGAGGCAAGGACATGCTCAAGGAGAAAAGTTTCACTCCTATTTCCATTTAAAGGTTGCTGCTCCCGCTTTAAAGTTTCTCCATTGCTGTCCAGCATGCAGAATAGAGTTTTTTCTGATGAACAGGGCTCAAATTCCTCATTATGGTTAGATGATTAGGCCCACAGATACCTGGCCCTGCTCCTCTCTTTTGCAGTCCTCTGGCGCCTTAGCTCCACTGGAGCTCCCTACAGCGCTTGACAGCTCTGGCTCTATGGAAGACTCTTTGGAAGAGAATAGAGATGTTCTTCATGACTGAGGCAGTAGCCTCAATAGTTTAAGCATCTACTTAAGGATTTGTCTGCTCACTTCTACTGCTTAGTATTTACTGAATCAGCAGAACATCTTTCAGAAGCCATCTTCTACTCAAAAAATAGAGAACTCTGCACATATAGTCCTCGCTAAACTTTAACCTGAGGAACACAGTTCTAGCTCATAGTGGTTAAAGGAGAAAGAATGACTTTCTGTTTGACTGTCAGTGGCTAGCAATGTCACATTGTTTTAGTATTTTGTTATGTAGTGAAATGATTCTTGCTAAACACAAATATCCCACAGGGTATTTGGAAGTTCACAGAGGCTGATTTTTTGCAGTATCACTGTCCTCTTTGAACTGAAAATGAGAAAACTCCATGATGTGTCCTGTGTGGCACTGTTCCCTGGAGTTGGTGGCTGTATTCCAGAGTCCATCAAAGATGGTAATATTGAGAAACAGGGCATGGGGCCTTTCGAGGGGTAGTGGTTGGCATGTACTTTATGCATGGTAAATGCCCAAATGTGTGCCACTGTCCTTGCATGTTACATGCCGTAATAAGAGTGGGAAGAGTAACTTCTTGATGAAAAATTTTGGAGGTTGGAACCTAGCACAGTAGGAGCCTGTTATGACTAGAGTATATGGGTACAGTGGCAATACAAACTTTTGGTAGTGTCAGTAACCAAAGGGTTTGAGGTGAAGTGTTTGAAAAGGCAGATCACTTTTCACCTGTCACTGTGAGTAGAGAGATTGGCTCTGTCTGTGGTCAGTTAAGGAGATCACTGTTTGTCTTCAGGCAGCATGATGTTTTCTCTCAGGTAGTGTTATAATACTTGCTTTTGACTCTCCATCACTTTGAATATTCTTAGAAGCTACAAAACAACTCTCCTTCCATATTGTCTTTCTCCGGCAGAGATGCTGGAGCCCAGCCCTTTACCCTTTTCACATTTCGCTTTGAGAAGACTTCCCTGGTAACTTCTGTGTGGAGAGAGGAAAATTTTCGAGCACGATCATGTTAATGAAGAGAGAGTGCAGATTTTGAAAACAAATAATAATAAAAAAATCTGAAAGTTCCTGACTGTATTGGATTTTCATGTGCAATAAGAATACGTCTTTTTATATTGATCTGGTTGTGCACCATGGCGGTGTCAGCAAGAAATCTGGCCCTGGCAAGACCTGTCTGTGGATCAGAAGAATTGTTTCTCCTTGGTGAGGAAAGGAGCTGGTGTGACAGTTAAGTGTCACACAGAGGAGAGGCTCACGCGGGAAGTGTGCATGCAGTCCCAAGACATGCTGGACTGTTGATGTAATTGGTTTATGCTGAGAGAAAAAATCTTATTATGGTCTAGTAGGACAGTAAACCACAATCAGAACAGTTACATTTGTACACAATGTTAAGAAGCTGGATTAATCCTGAGGCAAGTTGCAGAAATCAGACCCTTTCATCCCTTTGCTTTGTGCTGGCAGAGGCCCAGCACTGAGGGTAAGGTCTGTCCTCACTGTTTAATTCCTCCTCCAGACAATCTCCCAACCCAAAGGAAATTCTCTTTCTCTCAGCCTGTCTTCTTATCTCCCTAGACATGGTAAGTACACAGAGACAAGCTATGTAGATTGGCCTGCGTGCTGGAAATGTATATTGCCTAATCGTCTCTTGAAGCAGTTCTCGGTGATGCCGTTCCCTGGAGGCACCCCGACCTCCTGCCGTGGTGCCGCGGCATTCCCGTCCCGGGCAGCGTTGTGTACGTGCCACGGCTGAGAGAGCTGGGGTGGGTGGAGGCTGCCGCGGCTGGCAAGCGATGAGAGGAGATACGTCTCGGTTTCAAAATAGGTAGGATGAGACGGCATCGTGTGCAGGCAGCAGGTCAGAGGGCAGATTTACTGGCATATGAGATTTAAGGGGGAAAGGAGAACTAGTGGTCCAAGAAAGCGGCAGACTCAGATATGTGAAGACATGTGAGAAGCAAGACCTGAGAAGTGAGGCAAGGGGGAGACGTGAACGTCTGTTTGAAGCTGTTCCATCAGCTCTGAAGAAGCATAGCCAGCCTCCTTTGATACTGCTCGATGAGGAAAGTTGAGAGGCAACCACAAGCTGATTTAGGCTGGTGTTGGCAGATGTGCTTGTGAATTGTGGCTTGTCTTCTGCCTGATTTTTAAATGTTCTCTCTGCTTGTCACTCTGTGACTTGAAAAACGAGAGAACTGTGAAAATTTGGCCACATATTTAGTAAAGGAATTGTCATCAGCAGGGAAGCAGAAAGTATCTGTTTTGTCAAAAGTTGCATATTTTCAGACTTCTATAATGCTCATGCACCCAACTGCCCAGTTACATTCCTTGCACATATGACATTCAAAATATTTACATGAGCCACTACCTTGGAACCATCTCATTTATCTTCTGAAGGGTCGGGATTAGCGGCTGCGCTGGTCTCCCCTTGAGGGTGACGCAGTCTTGCTGCCAGGTGGGGCAATCGCAGGCAGTCTCCATATAATTCTGGGCTTTGCATTCCACGGAGTTTATTTAACTGTTGTCATTTATTTATGATGGTCAAGCCAGCTTTTACTGTAGAGCCACATTAATTCATGCAAAGCAAGCTGTAGGCATATATAGCTAAAAAGATAGCAAGATCTTTGTGCACTGAAAAGGTAAAAATTTATTCGAAGGCAGAACACTGCTATCATTTCCCATTGTACCCTATCAAGTAGATAGGTTTACATTAAATGGGTTGGTACTAAGAAATATAAACCTCTTTTAAACTTGGTCCTGAGAAATCCTGAAAATTCTTACTAAGCATTAAGCATCCAACTTCGGGCTTCTCAGGTACTCAGTAATGTTGCACAACTGAACATTTGGAGATTTCTTTTAATTTTGTTTCATTCACATCTAGTGTATGCTGCTACTGAGTCTTTTGCCTCCTCCACACAGACAGACAGAGGCTAGTTAGCACGTATTAGAGAGCTATTCTAAAATAAATCATCATGTTTTGTTGTTAAAGGCTTTTTAGGGTCCTGTAGCTTTTTAAAAAATGGCTGGAATGTGGCAGCCGCAGATTTCTGACCTTCTTTGCCAGCATATGCTTGGTTATATTACATTATTTATTTATATTTATTTGTTATATTATTTATAATGAGACCAGAATAGGTAATTTTCAGTCTCCTTCACAGAAAAGAATACTATCAATCACAAAAGATTCCACAAGGTTAAAAAAAAAAACAAAACCAAGGCTTTTGGGAGTTTTGGTGGACTCTGTCTCAGATGGAAGATTATTTTATTATATGATATCATAAGTACATTCTGCTGCATTTTCCATTAAATATAATGTAGTAGGTTTGATTGTCACTCGCATTAATGTTTTTTTACATTTCTGTGGCTATGTAAAGCAGCTAATAGTGATAGAAAATTTACAACTATAATGGTATAAGTGACCTATATGGTAAAAGTGACAGCTAGGCCTAAAACTGCTTTCTTGAAGAGTTTACATTTTGAAGTGAAAGCAAATTACATCAGAATAAATGAAAATGTCAATTCGCTGCGTATCAGCTGTTAAGTAGCTACTGTCCGTTATAAATGCTTTTACTCCATGATACATGGAAAGTGGCTTGTCCCTTTGTAAACTGTTTCATATTCATTATGGGGTGGCAGTGTGAACATAGGCAAGGTAGACTTGTCAGCTGTAAGCTTACCACAGCAGTTACACTGCAGCAGTGCTGCTGTAACTGTCTTTGCCCATACTTAAGCTAAGAGGGAATCAGACAACAAATAATGAATACAATCTGAGTGAGAAGAGGAGAAGCAGTGTAATCATTGAAAGGTTAGTGCATGTGTGTTCAAAGCAGTTGTCCTTCTGTTAGCACATGGCTAGGATGTAGTATGGGCATAAAGGACGTGAAAAAGAAGACACACAAGGAGAATCAAGAAGTCTAGGAGGAGGGAATTGCGAAAAGAGCACGTAGAACCCACACAGGCATATGAACTAGAAGAAAAATATTTCAAAGAAAGGTTCAAGATCAATAGGGAGCAAGTCAAATGACTCCCAAGAAGATCCTTGAACAAGCAGTGGAACAAGAAAGTCATGCATGATTTGGTAGGTGTCTAGGAGATTTTGTAGATAAAGAAGTCCGTCCTTAATTGAATGGAAGAAGTGAATGGCTAGTTACAATGATAAAGGATGTGGGTTATATCGTTTGTCATCTATCATGAAAGTAGTTACATGGTTTTTCTGGAGTAGCAAGCTTAAAATTAAAATGCAGTGTGACTGAACTCAGTATGTATAGTCCCACTGACATAAGTGGCCCATATTTACTGTAAATTTTTTGGTATTTTACTAACAAAACTGATAGCATAAAACATACCTAAAGAGATCTTTTAAAAAGTCATAACTTAATATCAGGAGTTACAGAAGAATTGTTTCTTTAACATTTAAATTTCTATGCATTCTAATTCATTGTTTAAAATATGGATCAGAAAAAAAAACATTTCAATTCTCTGTAATAAATAATGGCATTATGACAAATCTTAACTTAAAATTGGTCTAACGTTCAGTCTGTTGGACATTAAATCAACTGTTCTGAGGGCAATGTAACATGTGAGGAGAAATGGGGATTTTTCTTTCTCTTTTGCTGACTATTTGTGGCACATTATTTCACTTTTCAGTGGTTTGAGTATCCCTGTTTTTACACAGATCCTGAGAATATCAGCATTACTTTTTTTTTTCAGCTATTAAACAGTGGTTTTTATTATTGCTTTTCTATATGATGTGTCAGAGTGACTTTCTGAGAGGTATATTTCCAATAAGGTTGAGATTTTCTGAAGCATTAGAACAGCAGTCACTCCAAACTAAAAGATTTGCCATTTCTGCTCTGATGGGTTGTGGTTCATCTAGGTTTAAGATTCCGATTGCTGGATATTATTTTTCTTAATTCTGAAGCTGTCAGGCGTAGCGATGAATTACATACATTTTTCTGTGAAGTTTTCTATAATCCTTCTCCAAGTTCACATCAATATACTATATATTTATGAAAGGTGCTTAAAGGGTTGGAAAGTAAGCAAGTATGCACATTAGCATATGTGCGGATTAGGATACTTGATAAACTATGAACGAAAGAAAAAATGATATGTGTGGATTTGTTGAAACTCACTTAGCTCTCCTTCTCAATGGAAATACTGAGCACCTGGGAACAGGAGGGGAAGGAAGTTATTGGGGAGTTCCTAACTTTGTTAGAAGAGACAAACATTCTCATGTTGTATTCTTGCTTGAAATAACTCTAGTATAATCTTTCATTTTCACATACATAATTTTAAGTCTGAAACATACACGTTTTCTGAAGGCATTCATTTTTAAAATAATTTCAGGAACTTATTAGTTGAATTAATGCAGTTTATAACAATGCTTTCTGCTCACATTCTTTCATTTTTCGCCTTCTTTCCTTTGTAACCTGTTGATAGACAGATTATTAAGATTAACACCTAGCTAGTAACCAACCTGTATTTTATTTTTTCATATAAATGTCTATATGTTCCAGATAAGTAATTTTTTTTAAATCAGCTTTTTTGTTTTCTTTGAAAGCTTCAAACAGGTCATGTCTTGGAGACACTTCATCCTTGTTTTTGCCAAACTCAACAGCAATGAAAAAAAGGAAAGAAAAGGAAACAAGATTACGGGTTTTGTAAACTACAGTGAGATACTGGAGATAGATGGGAAAGTTTGTTAATAACTTAAATTCCATCCATTTGTCTTGCGTCATGAACCACAGTGTGAGAAGTGGAAGAACTCATTGAATTTCTTTGAAATTGCAAAACATTGCATGTTTTATGGTTGCATTCTTTTAATTTGTTTTGCCTCCAGTTTTTTATTGTAACTTCTCAGCTAAGCTGTGAAGTGGGTCAATTGACATGATAAGCAAGATGAGCACAGAGAGAAGGAAAAGGCTTAAAGCACATTTCGTATCCTTGTACAACATTTCTGTTCCAGTAGAGTGTAATAAAATATTTGATAAATAAGAGTGGAAGAAAGTTGGAAATTAAGTTCATAATAGGAGGACTTGGCTTGATAAAACTAGAAATATTTTTTTAATATAAATTGTCTGTCTTGCTTGCCAATACAATTATTTTCAGTAATGTCAGTCTCTTCTCAATACATTATGTAGTGAAAAAGCAATTACTGAAAGACCTAAATTGGTAGAGAAAAACTATTCAGATTAGACTGGTAAATTTCATTCAGCCACATAGTGAAAAATCACATCTGAATTATAAATGGTTCCCATGTGTATAAATAAAAATAGAGAAAATCATTCTGAATTAAACATTCATGTCAGATTAATAAAAAACAATACAGAAGTTCAGCTGTGTAACTGCGTTGGGAAATACTTGTAAGATTAATAAATTGCAATCTGTTGCTTACCATCAGTGTTCTTTATAGTTAAGTTATTTCGTATTGATTCCTTATCTTTTGGGGAGTGGTTAAGCTTTGTTTATCTGCTCCTGCAACAGGCATTTTTGGGTCTTCTGCGTTGCTCTCCCAGATGTGTTTTATGAAGGCAGTAAGTTATACTTCAGTGCTTAGTTCCTTGTCCTTCAGCTCCTATCTTAACATCCACCTAAAGTGTCCCGTTAGGCACACAGGTACGAATAAGCTGACAAGCCACAGTTGTTTGTCACGGGTTTAGGAAGCATACCAGCAAATCTGATAAGGTGTTGGTCTGGCCTTTCCATTCCGCATGTCTCTCAGCCGCACTTGGGTTGTGTCAGCCCCCTGCTCCCGCAGCTCTCGCACGTTGACTCCACGGAAGGAGAGCAGTCGGGAAGGCTGACCGAGCCGCTGGGCTGAACGTCTGGGTTTTCCCCACTCCTTGTCCACTCTGGTAGCTCCCGAGTTAGCCCACACTCAGTGGCAGCACCTCCGGAGGATGGGGCTCCAATGCCTGGGTGCAGATTTTGACCCTGGCATCCTGATGACCTCTCCAGGCTGAGAGCTGGTATGATACAGGCCTCTCCTAGTCCATGATTTTAGTCATTTAGCACTGAAATAGTGGAAGTTAGGACCCCACAACTGCTAATTCTTACAGGCTGGTTTAAGCAGCTGCTTACTCGACACATCGGCAGCCGGGACTGCTGTGGGCTGCAGCTCCCTTTGTTTGTTGGGTGGCATGGTAGGCTCTGCCGTGAGAGGTGAGCATTCAAGAATTAAGCATCAGGACTGTCAGTCTTTCTTGCAAAGCTGGCCCTTGACGTTTTTTTCTCCAGTTCCACGTTGCCTTTTGTTGAAGCTAATGAGAATTGCATGTGTTCAGGGCTCCTGAAAGAATTGGGCATAAATTAAGAAAAGAAACCGTTTGCCAATCACCGTTTGTGATTGTGAAAGTTCATTTGCTGCAGACGGCTTTCTGACCTTACTTGCTTCTACAGCTCACCAAGGAAATTGCCTGCTCTTGAGTGGATTTTTTTTAAGCCTGTTGTCGTGTAATATATATTTATATCTCTTAAGTGTGTAAACACATATTGCTATGGCAATATTAGCTTCTCTCCTACTTTGCTGCTGCTTGTGGTTCCAAGATGCTTTTACCAAGGATTATCATAATAAATTATAAATCTTTAAATAATTGTTTATGAATGCTCTGGCTTATGCTAATTATACATGTGAGGGCTAGTTTAATTTTTGTTTGTACATAGAAACTATTTTTCTTAGCTGTTTGAGGCTCTGAACAGCTGAAAGGTCTGCAAACAGATTCATCAGGATGAAAATAGTAAAGCTGTGCTGCTGGGGCTTTTCTCTTTGGTTCTGTAAGGGAAACATGATGTCTCTCTAATCTAGATAGTGGGAATGTTTTCTTCTGCAGGCCTGAGTCACTTGTGAGGAATGCTAAGATTACTGTGCGAGATGAATTCTGTCACTGCCTTCTTTTCTGCTGCAGAAATGGAAATTATCTTGCCTTTGAACTTTTCTCGCATTTCCAATAAAACTTCACATATTCCAGAGTATTTTTACTACAGATTCAAACCCAGTTTTGTTTAGTGATACCTTCTTTCCTTGTCTTTTGTGAGCACATAAGTAGATGTGTATCTTTTTTAGACTTCACTGTAGACTGTTTGCTCTGGCATATTTTCTGTGCTGCTGCAGTGTACAGAATAGCATTCTGCTCTCACTTACTGAGGTGTAAACAGGAGTATTTAATTTATCAGAACCCCCTAGATATACAGTATTAATGTAATTGAATTTTATCCACCTTAAATATAATATTAATTGTACCTAATCAGTAGCAACATCTGTATTGAAATGGCACTTATATTTAGTGCTGGATTCTCTAAAAAGATTATGTCAACTGTAATAAATTATATCAACTGTCTTCTTCCCTAATTAAGCATTAAGAAAACTCAAAAAGAAGAATTATTTGTAACTACTAAAATTAAAAGGAAAACAAATGAGGAGAGAAGAAGATGCCTCCCCAGGTTATTCCAGAGTAAGCGCTAGTATCTAAATATTGAGTCCTATCAAAGGTTCATGGTTTGGCAGTGGGCTGGATTTCGATATGCTTGATTTCACTATGGTGTGTATTCTACAAATATCCCATCTGAATTTGAGGAAAAAGATTTAAGACTCTGGCTGAAATGAATAACTACCTGTTGAAGTAATTTCAGTAAAAGCAGTAATATAAAAATGAGTTAATGTCCCCATGGCTAATGTACCTTCATTTATATCTCCTTGAGATTCAACACATGCAGTTTACAGCCAGCATAAGCAAAAAGAATACAATGTCTTTTTCTGTGTAGCCTGTAGGTAACAGTCAGGACATACTCTGCATATGATCCTAACAGAGCAGGAGCAAAGCTTCAGGTATCTTCCTTTGCACTTTGGTCCAGGCTTTAGCTTCCAGAGCTTACTATAGCAGCTTTGTCCTGCTGTAAGCACTTCCGCTGCTTAAGAGGCTCCCAGGGATCAGCCCGTGTTTCCTCCCACCGTCAGTGTCCAAGCTGTGATCCTCAAAGAAGGAAGTGTGGAGAGAAGGTGCCATGCAGGTGACAACACCAACTCTGTGCTAACCAGCTTCTTTCTGTCTCTTGTTAGAGTAATAGGAAATCAGCCCAGAATATGAATACATGCATAACTTGGGTGCAGTTGTCTGTAGGTATCACTGCTGTGCATCACATGGTTGTGGGTCTGCTTTAACTGGCGCGTGCCTGTTGATTGGCTTCTCCTTGATTCTTGTATTATTGGAACAGTAATTACTCCAACCAAGACTATCAACAATTAATAAAGTTAATTTCCATTTTACATATGTCACTTTCTCAAATAGGCATATTGGTTGTGAACACGTGTAAAATCCAACCCCATTGATGTCATTGAAGAAAATGGCAGAACTTTCAATGAGGACAGAATTTTAATCAGGGGTCCTGTAATATTAGGGGTTACAGGCTATCTTCCAGTAAATGTCCCTTTCTGCTTTTTTACAGGATTTTGGTTCTCCATAATGATGACTACCTCTCAGATTGAAAAAAAACATGTAACAATTAAACTCTCGAAAGGTTGTCCTTTTGTTGAATCAATGAGAAGGTCTAATTAGTAATCCAAAAGATAATTAAAATTTGACATGCTGCTAAGTTTTTGTATGTTATGTTGTCATTCTTTTTCAATGGTACCTTTTTTTTTAATTATCTGTTACTTTTTTGGCCTTTTTGCCTTTTCTGCCTTCCTTTGTCTGATTGCTCATTTAAATTCTCTTCGTTTTCTAATGCCTTGAATTTTTCTTTGTTCATTACTGACATCCCATTTCATTCTTTGGTCTCTTTGTTTACTTTTTTTCTGCATTTGCTCTATTGGTCTCATACTTGGTCTCCATTGCTTTCTTGTCAGTCCCCTACTGGGTACTCATTAATTTCCTGTGAATTGATCCCTTCAGGCATTCAACACATATTTCTACGGTTCTTCATGATTCTTCTTTTATGTCTTTTGTGCTATATTAGAATGAACACTGGTTATTATTTCTATTTACCAACATAATTTTCTGAGACCTGTATATAAGTAACTAGAAACAAAGGCAGGTATATATTCCAGAGTGCATAGCAAGGCCAGAAATGAATTATAGATGTCAAAGATCAAATCTTGACTTACTGAATTTGATGTTAGGTTTCCTCTTGACTCCAGGATGCCCAGATTTCCTTTGAGTTTTCTACTTAGATAACCTTGTTATTCTTGATTTTTCATATTTAGATCATCTCCTTTCTGTCCCTGTGCCCCCCGCCCGGTATTAATACATTATCAACTCATGACTTGCTCTCTGATTAACAAGAAAGTCCAGGTAGGAGAAATGTAAAATGCTCCCACTTAGTCCAAACGGAAGCTAAATTAGTCTTAGTAGGGCTAATTCAAAATACCTAAAGCACCATGCAAATTTTAACAACCTAACACGTCAGATTAAACTCAAGAGGAAACAGACTGAACCACAAACGGCAAAGGACTTCCTGAGCATCTGAGTCCTCCTTCAAAGACGTTTGTTTTGTTTATGGTACATATTACCTCAATATGTGTTTGAACTGACATGAAAAAGGAATCAGAGTCATAAGAGCAGAGAAATGTACTTGGAATTTAGCATGAAAACCCTCATACGGTGTTCCAGCCTATGTCCTAAAAGTTGCTTTAAAGCATTTGGAAAAGAGAAAGAATTAAGTCCTGAACCTTAAAATATGCATTTATACAGTGAGTAGGAAGGTGTGGTCTGCATGTGAGATTGGCAAAGCACTTCTATTCCTGCCTCTAATGATTCCTTTATGACCCTAAATGATTTCCTTGGGGCTAGATTAAAAACCAGACAGAAGTGGCACAGTGCAAGGTCATAGCACAGACTTTTTAAATACTTGGCCCTCTGGAGGGGAATACATAGCCTTGAGTGTGTGCCTAATCTTACTATGCAATGGGAAGGAAGAAGTGGGTGCTGTAGTGCAGACCTGCTGACACGTCAGACAGGGAGCCACACCAGACCCAGGAAAAGCAGGTTCGGCATCCTCCGGTGTGGTCTGTGAGGAGGGACAAACTCCAGTTTTGTGGGAAAGCTACTGGCACTAGGTTGCAGAATAGCTGCAGATGGGAGTCCTCCTCATCTGTCTTACACCTGCACTTCTGTTTTGCAGAATTATATCCCCACATCTGCCTAGTCATCTAACCGTGAGGCTCTTCTGTGTTTTTAAATTGCAGCCATGGACATGGCTCTATCCTGGAAGCATGCAGTCTTGTAGCTGTACCTTTGGGAGCACACCTTCCGAACATCTCCCCTTGGAGGCACTCTGCTGGGTCACTCTTAGGATGTCCTAGCGAGAAGTGGGGCTGAGCTGTGAAGGACTGACTTGACTGCTTGTGAGTTTTCATTGATCATGCTGGAAGAAGGACTCCAGAGGCCTAGGCAGTTTCACTTTCAAGTTAAACACCTACATAGAGTCCGTTTTAGGCATCTAACCCAAACCTTTTTGCTTTGGTTTCCCACATGTAAACTGGAGTGATTACTGAGAGCTAGATACTTCAGAGGAATATGAGTAAGCCCCTTCTGCTGTTTTGTGGATTCCATGTGCTATATATTTTGATGTGAACTTAGCTTACAAACTAATCATAGTTGATACATTCTTACTAGTCACAGGTGCTACCCAGCATAGAGGAGAGCAGAGATGACCATTTTTAAAATGAAATCAAGCATATTCATTCTTTATGCTCTCAAAATCTTGTAAGAAAAAAATGTTTTACTTTCTTTTGATTTTCTCCCTGTAGCATCTTCTGTAATGACCAGACTGATATTCCGTAGACTAAACTTGTCTTCTGCATTGTTAATGTGACTTTTCAAGGCCTTGCACTCTTTAATACACTCAAGTACAATAAAATGGCATTGGGCCCATCAGTAGCACTTATCCCTTTTATCACCAGCCTTCCTCATCCTTTACTACTTGAAAACTTTACTCAGAGAACAGACTTGTTCTTCAGAGACAATAACAACTTAGCATATCTCTAACCCTTTTTATGGAGTGCTTCTTTTTGAATGTGTCAAAAATTTTTTAGAATGTACCATGAAAAAGCCTTGTCACCAAAAATCACAACATGTTTTTCTCTTCATAGTTCTACTAAATGCTGAATGATTCTGCAAAATAAAAACCTTCAGGAACCATATGAGAAAAGTTGTGAACCTGAGTCACGCTCTGTTTAGCCCTGTGGAAAGGCTTGCCATCCCTCCAGCCCTCTTGCCAGTTGAGACATTATTCTGAAGTGGGAAAGCTTGCTCACATGCACAGCATGAAGGCAGAACAAATGAGGGTGGTGCTGTTCCTTGCTAATATTTGCTGAAGGGCTGATATGGGTTTCTGTTCAGACAAGGTTGTCTTCCAGCATGCGTGCAGCAGGGAGAAGGTATGGGGGCTACGGTCTGTGCTGGGGTGCTGTGGCAACTCCAGCCTGCTGGCAGCTTTCACTTACTCCTTTGTCACCAGCTAATTTAATTTAATGACATCACTAGGGACCCTTTAAATGTGGTGTCACAGCCAATTTGGGGATTCCACTTTCTGGACTTTTGTTTTCTTGATTCATGTAAAGGCAAGGCCAAGTTTCTGAGAAGTAGGTAGTGGTTTTGGGGTACCTTAATTTTTGAATGGCCACTTCAAGACACTGATTTTTTTTCAAAGGATGGGGGCTCAACAGCCATTCAGCTCAAAGAGCTTCAAGAAGTGCATGGTCATAAGCTAATTTTGAGGCAGAATATTTATAGAAAAGGCAGTGCTCCATGTCAGCAGCCATAGAGAGCAAGATTATCAGTTTGCTCCTTCCTGGAGGCTTCACTGTTAAGATTTGGAAGGGAGAGCACCAGAAGCGACACACACAGTCACGCTGAAGCAGCAAGCTCATTTGATGTTTGAGGAACAAGAATAGACTAAAGTTTTGAAGTCCTACAAACATTTTCCCGAGGGAGGTATGAATGTATAAAGTACAGCAAATCCCATTTCTGTCCAGGACACTGATACTTAAACATCTTACTCAGGATGCAGTTCGGCTGTTTTGCTGTCATGTTTGTAAAATGTAAGTGGAATGTACTTCTGTATTTTTATCGCTTATGGTGGTAGTTATAATTTCTGGGTTGGATAGTTTTTGACATTCAGTGAGGAGCTAAATTGACATCTGAGCCCAGTTTTCCTGTCACACATCGCTACCTGTCAAAGATATTTGTCAGATGAGTGTTGATTTGAATAGAGTAGGTCTCCTACTCAAAGTACTCCTGCGAGTGTTAAAGCTGTGCCTCAGCTTTGGGAAACACAGTTTAATTAAATTCCATAGAAACTGCTAAGTGAGCAATAGCTGAAGCACGGTATCAGGGCCAGACCTTGATCTCTTTTTTGACAAGGTAATATTAGAGCAGCACTATTGATTTATCCTGAATTTACAGGAATGTAACAGATTATAATCTAGTTCCTGGACATTAGAATATTTCCCCAAATAATAGGAATATTGTTCAGTTTTTGTAATTTTACTGTTGTTTTTATAGCTAATAGAATACGGTTCATAATGTAATTCTGTAAGGAGTATAGCCCTATGGCAGCTGGATAGTTAATATGAGATAAAGCCGTCATCAGAAACACCTGAAAGACAAAAGTCTGTCTGCTTTGTGAAGACCATAAAACAGTATTACATACATAGTATGGATGGGAAAATTCCCTGCTTTTTAGATTTGGTAGGGTATATATTGTTTTCAAATATGACTTTTTGTTGTTTTTTTATTTCAATAAGGAAATAGCTGCTTTCATTCCCAAGCTACTGTTCAAGAGATGATGTTAAGGTAATTTTTATCTTTCTCTTTTTCCCCCTCCTGCAACCTCCCAACATTTAGCTGTAGGGATAGTCTTGAATCTGAACAGGACCCTTTAGATTTTTATACTTGGATCTAGTACGATTAAATAAAAATAAAGGGTACACAATATTCCCAGTAAGAAGCAAACAGAAACTGCAGTATTTCAAACTGCATTGTAATCTGTTTACTGAAGATGCTGATATGCATCTGCTTGGATAAGCAATAAGGATATTTATTCTAATGCACAAAGCAGGTGGTAAGTGAAGCAAATGTCTTGTATACAAAAGTCTTTATAATGAAATTTATCCATTTTAGAATAAGGGAAGTCTCACATTACTTAGCTGTTTGCTCTTCTGAAAGATTCAGAAGCACTCCTGTGTGAAAGCTCAGCACTAGCAACAACAAATTTATATTCATGAGCTCCATTGTGCAAAGTTGTGCAGATATGGCAGTTAAAATAATACGATAGTGCTTAGCAATTTAGTTCTAATTTGCTTAACTGAGAATGGGATTCAGTCTTCATGTTCTGAATGCCTTTCAATCTGGTGTATATGTGATTAATGTTGGTGAGTCACTTTCGAGGGGAATTTTAGCTTTTCCTAATACAACAAGATAGGGAGACTTTCTGCCCCTCCCACCACCAGTTTAAAAGCACTGCAAAAGACAGAAAGAAGGAGGCAATTCTTCAGGTTTCAGCACTGTACACTATTCTAGGAAGCAAAGCGATAACTGATCCATTGGCAGTTGTTGCAAACCCACCAGGACAACTGAGATTGGGATAAGAGCGTAAGTAGATTATTACTCACTTGAGAAATGAACCATTGTCATCGCTAAATTCAGAATTTAAATAAGCAAGGAAGGCTAGTTTAGAGGAGGAAGGAAGAGGGTTTAGGAAGAAAACAATTTTGAATGCAGGAAGGCAAGTCATAAAATGAATCTCATACATCTCCATTGTAAAGACTGGTGCCTGGTGAGCAGTTTATTCCTGTCAGAAAGTATGTTGGGGAGAATATGGTGCTCTATGTGCATAGGTTAGCCTCAAAAGCTTGCTGTAACTGAATGTGAAGTAATGCAGCCATGTCTAGGCAACTGTTACGTGTGATTTTAGAAAATAGTTTTCTCCTACATTTTATGTTTCATTCTGTATAATGACTATAATGCATAGCTTGATTATGAGATTCAGTTTCCACAAAATTCATCAAATAGGGAAGAATGGCTTAGAAAATAATTCTTCATTATTGTGAAAATATCACCCAAAACTGACAGAAGTGTTGAGGAAATCTGAGGGGCTTAGATTCTTCTGTACCTAGAGGCCAAATATTCAAAAATGTCTAGGCTCATAAATACATGAGAAGTCCTAAGTGGTATTTTAAAGTGTTTAAACAGGCTACTGAGATAATAACCGTTGAATCCAAGAGATGTTAGGCAGCTAACTTGCTTCTGTTTCAGAAAACCCTATTAAACCTCTATGTGTAACTTCAGACTTCTAAATACCATTAAAGTATGGTCTGATACTTAAATGTATAAGCTTCACCTAAAATTTGAAGTCTACCCATGTCACTTTTGACATTGAGTATGGAGCTCCTGAATTAATCAAGTTCCTTGCATGTTTTAGCATCTGTGTCCATATCGTCCATCTATTGTAAGTTGCAGCTGTAAAATAGGACAGGACAAGATCACTTGAGGCTAGCCTGTGCTACCATAGGCAAATGTATCGTATAATTCTTTTCATGACAGTTGTGATACTCACTATAGATAGCCTTGCTGATTGTTCAGTGACCTCTAGGAATTTAATCTTGCGCCTTATGTCTAATATGTTTTGGACCAGTAGGTCTATCAAAATGGACTGAGCAGAAAGCATATGGCTACAATAGGTATAAACACTCATGACATTAATAATGGCAATTTCTGTTTGGTATTCACGCTATTGTTAGAGCTGTATGTGTAATTCGTTATACTACGGAAAAATAATGGAGTTCAACTTGCATTGCTGCCAGGTTGGGAAAAAAAAGAACCCTTGGAAAAACATTTGAATAAAAAAAAGATACCCTCTAAAGGACGCAATGCCAACATTTTAGAAGGTGACTTCCATAAAAAGAAAACAGATTTGAGAATGGTTCTGTAATTTAGTGTATCAGAGGTCTGGTGCTTTCCTTCTCCCCTCCTGCCTCTGTTCTTCATAGCTTTACAGTTTGCTTTTCAGAAGCATAATGACATGCTATGAGTTGCTGGAAAAGCATATTCATGTCTAATTCAGAGCAGAAGAAGGATGAATGCTTTGGTAGTACACTGCTAAGTAGTGTACTGATTTGAACACTGAGGGGGAAAGTTTTTATAACCTATTTCTTAATTATAATGTTTGTTTTCAGTACTCTCTGTAGTAATCTTTTCTTTTCTGAAGAAGTCTATAGCTTCTTCATAAACTACTTGGCCTTGGTGGTTTTCATAATTTAGCTTTTTATTAAAAACCTCATACTACAGACAGAATGTGTTCAGGTCAAACTCCCGGGTGCCATGAAATGAGCACTAAGTACTAAACTCACATGCCAGCGGGCAGTCGCGCTTATCCATTGAGCAAGGATAAACTGTTAGCAACCCTACGAAGAATTGCTAAATATCCTGTAAGGCTGCCATCTCTGAGCTCATATGGTGCATACAGCCTGGCTCTTCGCGTAGTTTTTAAAAAGGCAAGACCAGAGAAAAAGTTAGGACTGGGCCAGGAAAAGCAAAGCTGCGTACGTGTGGGTGAGGAAGGGAGCGTGCTTCTCCAGTACTCCGGCTTGTTTCTGCCCTTCTCTATGTTTTCCTTTCCCTCCCCCACACATCTACCTGTTACACGAGGTTTGAGTGACCCTCCCTCCACTCTCCTTCACCTCCACAGAATAGTTTTGGGATCAGGAGGAATCAGTTAGCAAGCTCACGTACCAGGGATCAGCTGGCACAGTGCCATGTGTGGGCTGGATTTGCACTGCAGGCTTCCAGCCTTGAATTATGGATCTGGGCCTGCAGGCTGCTACAGGATGTAAGATTGCTCCGTAATGGCATCTCATGCTTATGGCCCTCATCACGCCGTCCTACATTCGCTTTGACTGAACGGCACGTGGAAAAATGTACCCATTTTGATTATGCGCTCTTAGTGCAACACCTACAAACGACAGTGACAGCCACTTTCTAAATACCCCGAGTGGGGTGTTTGTGTTATTCTTCTGAAAGGTAATCAGAAAAACAACTTGGTACATTGCCCTCTCTGAATTCCCATTTTCTGCATAGTAGTTTGAGCCTGTTTGGAGATGGCTTGTGTTTATGGTTTACCTTTTCAAAGCTTTATATTGTCTAAAAAGCTCAGAAGAAATTTATCTTTCTGACTTTTTTTACATCGTTTGGTGTATTATGTAAGGAGCGTTGAGAAAGAAGCTACAAAAAGAAAATTGAATAGCATCTTGCTTTGCAACCACTTGCAAAGCTTAGACCCTGGTCCCTGTTTTCATAATAACTGTTATTTCCCATGTGATGTTTAATGGGCATGAAGAGCTTTTCTAGCATTCACTGTTTTTGTCAAGTTTTGCAGTTATGCGATGTGTCGAATGGGCAGCTCCCCAAATAGTGTTTTGAAATATGTTGTGAATTTGTGCTTGATAGAGTGATGTGGCTTTTATAGTTAGTCATCCCAGTGGGAACAGATGAGGAAAGGAGTCTATAAATTACCCCTGGGCTGTAGCCACATCTGCCAGATTTCTTAAAGCCAGCCATTACTCTTACTGATCATGTCAAGATATGAATGCCTTCAGCTGATGGCTTGTAGGAGGCTCACTTAGGGGCTCAGAAATATCTGATGAATCAAAGAAAGGCAGCCACAGCTGTGGTAAACAATGGCTATTTTAAAATGCCTATATGAAATTTAGATACAGGTCAAGGCAACCAGGTAGATAAATTAGTGGGTTTTTTTTTCCTTTTCTGATATGTCACTTTTCCATCAGAATGCTGTCCCTAGAGCTGCATCTACTAATCTTCAAAAATGGATTGTGCTGCATAGTAAATGGTCAGTGTATAACAGTTAAAATAACTAAGTGATGCCATCTGCTGTCTTAAAATCTTATTTAATACTACATTTAATGACTGAATTGTTCGCATAAGAAAAAATGGAAACAGCCTGCACTGATTAAAATATCAAAGCTGTGATGTGCTATCTGATCCATATCAAAGATCCGTATCAAAGGTAGACCAAATATATGTGATTAAATACGGCAGACTGTAGAGTGTTAGAAGTGAGATACTAGTGTCAATCCAAAATAACTCCTTAGTGAATCTAGATTTTGCAGATAACTAGCGATTTTTGTCAGACTTCTTTTGTTTGTTTTTTATATCTTTGAGAGGATAGATGCAGAATCCTGTGGAATAGAGAGTAGGCTGTAACAAGGTAACACAGCATCCCTTTAAAGTATATATTTATTAAAAATATTTTTTCTGTGTAGTGCAATTCTTCACAGTGCATGTATTTGTAGTACAACTTGTTATCCACAATGACTTTGCTTTTAGGTGCTTTATGGAAAGAATTAACCTGACCATGGACTTCAAAGAAGTTGAGACCCACAGTTGTATAAGGCGTGTTATTGAAAGAAAATTCACCCATCATCTCAAAAAGGTAGAACAGATCATAACGTTTAACTGCTGAATTTATGCAGGAAAGTAAATTTCAAAGGAAGTTGACTGTAGACTACAATGCACAGCCTTGAAACAGTAGCTCATTCAAAGAACATAGAACAGTCACTTATTTTATGTATGTGTATACAGTATTAGGTTGGTTAGGTTTCTGAGAGCAAGAGTTAAAGGCCTATTTTTTTCCAATGTGGATACGCCTAATTGCATTTCACAGTCTGCCACTGGATGAAAGAGTGAAACGTTGTAGACTGATCTGAAGGTCTTGCAGTTAGCAGTGTTTAGAAGATACATACCTTGGTGTAGAACCAAAGAGACAGAATTAGTATTTAGCATTTAACTCTTTGCTCTCTGTTGCTTTTTGTAATGGTCTGTAATGCACTGAAATAATCATGGCCTCCTGTACTTTCTTAAGACCTTAACAAAAATGCTCTGAACTCTGTAAAGGAGAGTGTAGGTACTGCAGCAACTTGTAACTTTTTCCTGAATAGAGATGCCTTTTTTAGCATGGTATGAAAAAGGTTATGTTTGCACATAAATGTATGTAGACCCACGGTCTGGTAAAGAAGTGTGTAATTTCTTGTGTGTGTGTGTTTTTTTTCTCCCAAGTACCTAATTTCGTGTTGAGAAGATACACAGTCTGTGCTTTTTCATGCTTTTACATAGTTCAATTTCCATGGCAAAACTCATCCAGTATGTCAGTCTCCATATGCAGATGCGAGCATCAGAGCTCTCCCATTCAAACGTTATAATAACAGAAGCCCTTCAGTTACTTCCTCCCTCAGTACGTGGGACAAGATTAACAAATGGCCAAAACAAACCGGTGAATGGATTCCATAACTAGCGATTCCTAGGAGAAGTCTCACTTTCAAGCCACCTTTTAATCAAAGTGTCTGCAGAGGAGCGTAGCACAGTCCATGCTCTAGCAGAAGGGGAGCTTTGGGCGAATTTACAGCTTTCTCATAGCTTGCCGTGCCTCTTTGTTTTCACTTTCTATAAACTTCCTTCCCCTGCAGCCAAATGGATCCGATCTGGAGCATTCAGAAATCTGAGATGGATTGAAAAATATTGAGAGAGATTTAACAAATACGTGTTGGTTCCTTTAATTATTGTTTTCTAAGCATTCACATCATATTTCCATACTTCTCTCCACAACTCTAAGGGCTAAAACATTACTTTAAGAGGCAAATTAAAATGTGAAACCGAGATTTCTTTGTGATCATGGACTGGGCTCGAAAACACAAGAGTTTGAAGAAAAAAGCCCAAGTTCATTGCGAAAGGACAAGTGTCAATCATACAGAAGCTGGGACTCTATAGAACTGTGATTCATTTCCTTATATGCAACTCTGCTACTGTAAATGTAGTCCCAGGTGGGCACTAACTGTAAACAAAGCATTAGGTCTTAATTTGAATAATCTCCAAACAATTGCAAAAAAGACATAATCTCAATAATATCATCTGTGAATTTCTATATATTTCCAGGACACATGCTGTGCTATCGTTGTTAGAGCATCTATAACAATGTGAGGAAATGTTATGCCCATGGCCATGGGAAACCTTACCTGAAGGCAATAGTAAAGTTAAAGCTCTTGTTGGAAGAAGCAGAAGGATTTTTTCATTAAATCATAAAATCTCAAGGAGCCCTTGAGAGGGTGTATTAAAGGTTTAATGAAGTTGCAGAAATGTACTAATGTTCTGATTAGCACATCCATCTCAGAAAGTGATGACGGGCTGTTGGCAAAGTTTTTCTGGAAATTTCTAGGCTTTTGGATAATGTATGTCCTCGTATCTGCAGGATAAGGCGTTATTGGGACAGGCAGGCAAATGCTCAGTGATTCTGTAAGAGGATGTAGAAAGTAGAGTATGGATTGCGGGTATGGAGGATAGGAAGAAAGGACAAAGAAGAAACAAAGATAGCAGAATGAAAGAAAAGGGAAAACCAGGCTGTCAAGACTGGCTCCTTTTCTGTCTGCCCACATAGACTTTTTACGCTTCAGTGATCTTGGGTATAACTAAGTGCTTCATAGACTCTAAATGCAAACACGAAGGACTTCTCTTTTTCTTACTCCCCAGTGTATTTTTTACTTTTATGACTCTTGTTCTTTTCCAGCTGAGTGCTGCATCCAGGGAAGCAGATTTGTGCATTTTAGTGGGTAGTGCTTCAGGAAACTCTCAGATCGTCTGAATAAAAAATAGAAAAGCTTAAATGAAGTGCTGACATGAAGACGTAATAATGCAGGGAACCACGAATATGATCAATATTCGTCTTCGTTCTCAGTATCACTACTACAGGAACAGAAGCACTTTGATGCCTACTCTGCTTTTTGCTTTAAAGGCTAAAAGGAAACCTGCTGAATTGCCAAAGACGTCTGATTTACAGGCCAGCACCTGACAGTAAACAATGGAATTGAGCATGGTTGCAAATAATGTTTTCTTATCTTTAAGCAATAATAGCAGCAATCCTGATACTGGAATTTTGCTCTCTGAAACAGAAAAGATTGTCTGTTATGGTCCTAGAGGTACTAGGTGCCAAAATCCAGTTGCCTGGTAATTAGGAGCGGAAGAGCAGTTGTAATTTTGGAGTTGCTTAGATTACATGCTTGGCAGAATAAATAGCTGGTCGGGATCTTGGGTGAAGATTGCTGGGTCAAAAGAATTTTTCTCTTTTCATAAAAATAAACTCTTTCATTTTTCAGTATGATACTAGAATGTTTAATTTAATATAGAATATCTCTCTGTGGCCTAAGATTTGGATGATGAATACCAGATTTTCAAGGAAGTTTAATAATTATGGGATAGGTTGCAAGTCTGGTGTCAGATTTTATTGACTTGGAAAGATTTTCTTTCATCCCTTCAGCATTATTCTGTTTTATTACCTCAGTTTATTTTTAAAGTTCTATAATGTTATTTTTGAAAGTTCTGTTGCACTGAATTTCCTTATATGACCTAACAATTTGAATAAATTCAGTGGTGAAATACTTCAGATCAAAATTAGGATTCAGTCTATGCTTGAGGTGATTTGCAATTTAAAAACAAAGTTCAGTGTGTAGTTTGTTGCTGGTGTAGAAAATAATTGGCTAGTCAGTCATTGCCAGATAGATGTTTTAGGCCAACATAAACATGCGTTTGCTTCTTTTTTCTAAAGCATAATTCTTGCATTAAGATAGCTTTTTATGCTTGTTAGAGCGAAACTCTGGTGGCTGTAATTTTCAAATAAATATATATATTCTTCTGAGGAACAAGAACGCTTTTTCCAGTAAAATAATTTTCTGTCACTTCTTTCTTTTTCTTTTGTTTCTTGCTTGAATTTCATCACATGTAGTAAAACATTGGCCTTTGAATTAAAAAATATATTTACAGCTGTAGCCACTCTATTTCCTTACTCTCTTACAGAGGGGGTAATAGGAAGAGGAAGATTCAGTAAGTGTACTGTTCTCTGTCCTTCCGAGCAGCTTTGCAAAATGTGTCAACAGTTCAGCAGCGTATGCACTTCTAAGAAAAAAAAACTATGATTCACTGTGAGTGGCAGCATTTAATTCATCTTTCTATTTTGTATGGGTAATGCCTTATAGTAACCATTGACAGTAGCTCTTTGGAGAGTGTAAATTGTGAGAAACTTTGACAGTTCATAGAGTTTCAGGAAATATCCCTTGATTCATGTGCACTGTATGGTATTTCTTACAGTCTTTATGTAGTTGCTGTCATTGTTTTACTTAAAATTGCCATGCCTTTAATTCTAGTTTTTATCATTAGATTGTGACTCCATCCACCATTGCATTTCCCATTTGTAAACCTTTTCAGTTTACAGGCGTGAATGTTTACTGTTGGAAATTAAGGGCAGAGACTGATAGTGCCTGTTGTGGTGGATGATGGGGAATAATTTAGAGCTGATTTGTAACATGAATTTAAAAACAAAAACAAAAAAACATACACTGCCCTGTTAAATTTAGACTAACTTTCTCTATATCTAGTTACACTGGTGCTTTCAAGCGTAATCTGTTTTGGTCTTCTGTATGGTGTCTTTTGTTCATCGTTTGGCTGCTTGCCAAATCTGCACCATGGGGGAAGACTGGGAGGGAGGTAGAGTGGCAGATGAAGAGGATGCTCGATAGGACATGAGAAACATCTAGTAGATCCAGGTTAAAGTGGTTTGGACTTTGGCCAGTTGGCGAGTCATTAGCAGTTTTGGCTTGTGTATCTGTCTTCATGTCTACAGTATCATAACTTAAAACTTTGCGAAAAAAAGATGGAAGGCAATTCACCTTTTGTCTCTCCACAGTAGTGATTTTCTAGTAGTGTACTTATAGCTACTAGCAAGAGCAACGAGGAGCTAGTTTTTAGAGACTTCAGTAGGAAGTTTGGAAATGTTGAGTGTGTTAAGAGAAGTGCATATACGTGTGATGTGGTCTGAGGGTTGCATAACAGCCATCAAAGGATATATTTTTATTTTATGATTTTATTATATGATACAGTGTGTGTAAGCAGTGTTAGCGGTTTCTGCTTAGCAAGCTACAGTCTTTAACGTCCCAGATAATTGCTTTGGAAAGCTTCCTTTAGCAGCCCGCGCTGTCCCTGAACTCTGTCTAGTTTCGGTTACTTCAGGTTTGTGAAGGCTCCCTGACAGAATGGAGTTTTACAGATTCTTGCTGACCCAAGGATCTTAAAGGAAATTTAGAGTCCCCAAATGTGGGAACAGAACCTGCAAAAGTCTGTAAACTTGGCCACAGAGAGAAAATGACCACATCCATTAAAACATGAGATAATACATCTCCCACTCACTGAAAAAACAAAAATGCAAAACCAGACTATGTAAAAGCATTATCTAGGATGTCTAAAAACAGCACTCTATGTGTTTCTCTTTCCATCTATTTTAAGAATATTTAACATAAATTGATGTTATTTAACTCCACATGTCTCCACTGAGGGAATGTCATTCTAAGTGCACAGAACATGCACACTGACTTGAAAGAATAAACATCTCCTCTTTGAAAAGTGAAGGCAGGGAGCCTTTGCTTTTCAGAGAAAGGAGGGAGCACCCTTTCCCTTGTTATTTTTTACTTTTTGCCTAGATCAAGCATGGGTCATAATCAAACAAGCAAAAAGAATTTTTTATGGGTTTGGTTGGGGGAAAAGGATGAGCTAAAGCCCTGAAGACATCTCCTTAGGTTCTGAAACCTCCTGTTACTTTGTGTCACAAATACTCCTAATATTGAGGATTTTGCACTGGATGGAAGCCACCTGGAAAACAGCTAATGCTACATCTTGATTGGGCACGGGATGAGCTGGTCTTCCTTGGGAACTGTGTGGGAACGAATCTCCATGATGAAATCCAGGAGGCTGAGGTTGGATGAGAAATATAGTCAAAACAACACCCTGTTTTTAGTAAGTACCACAGTTCCTACTTTTCCAGTTTCCGTTGCACCTGGCAAGGGCACAGAGGCTATTTTTGAGCTGTCTAGACAATTCTTTTAAAAAGAATCCCTTCTTTTTCTGGCTATTGGTCATCAGGAAAAATGAAGCGAACAAGTTTATTTGTGAATTTGTTCACATGCTGAGTTCACATAAATGTTTTATAAAGCATGTTTATGGAACTGTTAAATCTCACATTTCCTCAAAATCTGTGTATTTATAAAATGACTTGCATGTAGTATAATCAGTCCAGAAGGCCCACTACCAAAGTTTATTTTTTAGCTGACATTTTGTATTCAGGTAAAATTGCCCCCCTTCCAAATTTAGCTTAAAGTAAGTTTACAAATGGACACAAAGACACAATGCCAATATACTGCTGAGTGAATTAAAGGTTGCATTTTCTAATAGGGATAATATGCTGATTGGTTATTTCTCATATGGTTACGTTTGTTTGCTCTGTTGTCTTCCTGGCCTTTTAGGCGAGACGCTTCACATTAGAGGCACCTGTTTCAACAGGGAGCTCGCTCGAAAGGTGTTCAGTGCATGGAGCGTGCCTCTGCACCGGCTCTGAAATGTTGCCAAAAGGATGCGGCAGCTGCTGCGGTTCTCACATTTCCCGTGTTGGCCACTTTCTGCTATTGCCATTGCTCCTCCTGCTGCCACTGAAAATCTTGTTGCTGCTTCTTTCTTTGGAAGATGCTTCTCCTTCCTGTTGACTTTGTTTCTCTATTTTGTCTCTCCAGAAAAGGATTTAGGAGTGCTCTCGATTTGTTGTAAGTATAGATGTGTTTGATCCTTCAGCTACTGTGAAAGGTTGGTTATGACAGGTAATAGCATTTTAGACAATCTGATCTAGTAAAAGAGATACCACTTCTCACAAATGTCACCCTTTTTATAATCTCAGACCATCCCAGCCTTTCATTAAATGGGGTTACTTTGTCAAGCTAACTGGAATCAGAAGTCACTGAAGATCACTGCTTTCTGGGTGCTCAAAAACCTCTTGGAATTGATTTTGTGCTAGCATTGAAAATCTAACTAAAATAACAATAGCCATCCAGTTTTGAGCAGAACGGAGAAGCAGTGGTAGGTGGGGATGGGTGGGCATATGCTAAATAAAACACACTTTCTTTCTTTTCCCCACAGCATTGCCTGTCATACTGACCAGTATCTCTCTCTTCTCCCATACTCTCCCATCTGTCCGGCTGTGTCCAGCTGTTGTTTCTTTTCTTATACTTACTGTATATTCTTACTTTGACACTATGTTTATAGACAGAGCAGACTTTCCTGCGCTGTCCCTGCTGATATCTGTGCCTGGAAGAATTGGTCATGTTTAGACAGGCAGTTTAGCTCAAATGTAATGTCAGGCTAATGTGACTCTGAACTCGCCTGCTTCATGGCTTTGTAAGATTACTGTGTTGTGCATAGAAACTCATGTCCATCTCCATCCACTTGTGAAAAAATTTATTCCTTGGGGCAGAGGCTGTTCGTATTATTTATTATTGTTATTTTTATGAATTTGTACACTCCACTTAGAATGACCATGACAGTAATGCAAATAGTAACTATAACTTTAATAATGATTGAAACATGGGAAAGCAGTAGATGCCAACAGCAACTGAGACTCCAGAGGGGAACAGGGAATGGCAGGCAGAACATATTATTCCTTAAACATTCACAGATGTATTTTTGTATAACATGCCATACATAAGCATGTAGGTATGTATGTGTATACATATGTATCCACAGTTTAACAAGGAACTAATTTTGTAATGGTCATGTTAACCGTGAGTTAAGCCAATGCCAATTTAGAGTGACTCAATTGCAGACAAGCAACTAAAATAGCAGTATTGCTTTTTTTTTAAAAAAAAGATGTTATTTCTGGAAATACGTTTGTTGCTCATTTCTCACAAGAAGCTATTTCACTAATGTTTATCTGTGTGTGTGTGTATGTTGGCAAGATAGAGCAATATACATCTAGCTACTAAGTTTTCATTGAATTTCATTTACAGTGTATTCCTTTTGAGGTTTATTGTTAAGAAAAGACAAAAATTATTGTGTGTCAAATACAGTTTCACAGTGAGTTTAGGACCTCATGGTTAGGAACAGCATTTGATGAAGTCATTTCCTCTGTGAACTGTGTGAGACTTCTTATCAGGATGAAGCCCTGAGTGTGTTATATTTCTGTGTGTATATACGAGTAGGAGTACCTCATGACATCACAGCTTGATATTCATTATTCGACAGCGTAATGATGGTACTTTTTCACCTTTCTTTCTCCTTTCATGTTTAACAAGCCCAAATGATACTTGAATATCTCAAGGCTGCTTGTCAGTCATTAACTTCTAGTTTCCCATGTTGCCCACCTGGATATTTTCTGCATTGCTCAAATTCTGCACTCAGGTAAGCTGGTGAAAGTGGTAATTACTGAGTGACATTTTTCTTATCAATGTTAGGAGTAACATTTTTATTATCAATGTTAGCAATTAGGGGCAATCAACAAAGAGGGGTAGACACTACGCATGCAGCTGTTTCAGTGATACAACGGCTTGCTCTGTAGGACTGTGCTTATGTTTTATTTGGGGAACAATCTGAGCTTTGATTGTGACTCCACTGTAAGCATTTTGCGTGACTAAAGTTAAATATATTCTTAAATCCTCACAGGCCTGGAAAATGACTGTTTTGGATTTGCAGAATGTAAATAAGAACTTACTCCATTTTCAGTCAAATTATGCTAGTTTTATGTTTTATTTGACTGATGGCAGATTTTGGCCTGTTATTTCTTAGCAATTCTTTCAAGGCATTTGTTTGTGCCTTATAGGGTGACAAGTTCCTGCTCTATTTAGAAGGCATTTCCCCAAACTTTTAAAGAGACATTGTTAGCAGGACAGCATTTGGTTTAAATAACTTCAGCCACCTAAGCAGGTAATTTAATTACTTATGCTTCCTTTTTAGAAAGGTAGGAATCTCTACAGGATGGTAGCTTAGACTATAGTCCTCTGACTGTTCGAGACCAGGTTAGATGAGATGAATCCTATCATCATTTTTCTCAAATATAAAATACTAAAAGCAAAGACAGTATACTATTTGCACTGCTAGTTTACTTCTTGCGCGTCTCCTGTTTTAGGCAAGGAAAATCACTACACAACTGTCCTTTATGCACGGTTAATTTCATTTATAGGTTTTTCACACTCTTGTGTTTGGATTTCAGATACATCAGAGAGAGTTTACTTTGTGACCGAAAAATTCTTTTAATTGTGTTTCAAAACATTTTTAGAAATGCTTCTTCTGATACCTAAGTTCTGTAAAAGATGGTGAAGGATTTTTTTCCCTTTTTTGGTTATAGTTTCCTTTTAGTGGAATACATTGTGGGCCAAACATATTTCAGAAATGTCTGTAAGGAAGCCCACCCCTATCTCTTCCTCTCCCAACCTGCTGTCCAGATTCAGGTTCTTTAACTCAGTTGTGCCCAATCTTCTGTCTTTTCCAAGGCTCTTGCAGAGTCTTCTCTTGTATGACCAGTAGTGTTTCTGTCGCAGTAATAAAATGAAGGCATTTCTCCATGGATAGATGTCCACTGGAGGACACCAGCAGTTTAGTTGTGGAATGGGGACATGCCCAGCTACAGGATGGGATGCTCAGGCAGTCTGGGTCATAAACTGGTACTGGGTCATAAAACACCCAGTACTTGTGCGCACCAATGTGCTTACCTGGCCATATGGGCACTTGATGAGAAGGGGGCCTGGGACTTGGTCATGTAACAGCTATGCTTCCCATCACATTATTGGGAAGGGAACTGTGAAGCCATAAGAAAAAAGAGTGGCAAAAAAAATGGCTAGTAACCCAAACGAGCGGCTTGGCAGGTCAGATCCAAGCTGTTGTAGCTAGAGTTTCCCTGCTCTCTGCGCAGTTACAAAGAGGGGCAGATCTATCTAGATCAATCTATCTATCTAGATGTCATGGTTTAACTGAAGCTATAGTCTTCTTTCTTCCAACAGTACAAAATTAATTTTTTCTGGGGAAATTCTCTGTTGATTAAGGCAGATATTTTGGAAACTGAAATTATAGATGCATTCTGAGCATAGTTTGGCAATGTAATCATTGTTTTTAAGAGAAAGATTTGACTTACTTCAATACTCAATTATTATACTTGAATTCAATAAATATTGAAGATCTTGCAGTCATATCATGGTTACCATCATAACAGTTTTGACTTTACTATTCAAATGTGAATATACTGAACTTTGTTAAAGTACTTTTTTTTTGTTTTATACTGGAAGTTCCTGATACAAACTTCTAAATTCTAATGGTACTTAGCAACTGGGTGTCTGTCAGATTTCATATACATTCTATTATGCTTATAACTACAAAATTACTGCCTCTGAGTTGAAATTATATTCTTACTATAGTCATTTTCAATGTAACTTTCAACATTTCAAGCTGGTGAGGGATATTTTTTATGATCTGCCTCTGAAGGAGATGGAGGAACAGCTCTTTGTGCAATTGCAATGCATCACCTTTAAGGAGCAGCAGCTCTTCATAAAAATGCAGAGAATGAAAATCCAAAAAACAAAAGAAAAATTTTCCTTCTATCTCAAGAAATTGACTTTCTTTGCTTTTTTGGTACAATAGCAGGTGGTCATGCAGGAAAATCTCTTCTGATTTAGACTTTGTTAAATTTCCATTCTTTATCCTGAGGCTGTTAACTCCTCTTTAATGCTGTAAAGCTTAGTGTTTAGAGTTTTTAAAAAATATCAGAAAAAATAACCTAAAGGCTTGTGCTACAGCATATGACCCCTAAGACTTTCTTTCAAGAAGAGAAACTTGCTATATCCTAACACATATCCAGAAGTAGCCCATCTACTAGAGTCAGACGGTTGACTTTTTTTTTCTCGCCTTCTATCAGGCCATATGTGCTCAAGCTTCCTGTCTAAGGAAATGAGTATCAACTTCTTTCTCTCTCCTGTAGTCCCTGCTTTTTAACTTCCAAGTAAGCCGAGTTGCTAGTAATTGACCCCAGGCTGACTCCAAGAGCGGGATGAGTAGGGATAAGAGATGCATTTGTTTTGTAATTATAGCAGAATGAAGAACAAAATGTTGTCCAGTATCTGCTTTTTCTAAATAACAGGTTAATTTTATATTTTAACAGGCAAACTGACGTTATGTCTCACAAAGTAAAAGTCTGAAGTTATGAAAAACATCAGAGAGAGGTATTTTAAGAGCTGTCTCTGTAACTAAATTAGATGGCTCCTTTTCCTCTTTTTATAATTTCTGTTTTTAAAAAGTCACCTTGTTTATATGTGAATACAACTTGGCCTGAACACATGTTCCTTTACAGTAAGTTTTAATACAATATTGTAATATTTGATGAAGCAGAGCTACGCATACTATCATTGCTCTGAAACAAAACATGAGTTCAGATTAAATGAGTGATGTCAATGGTGAAGTAAGCTTACCGCAGCCAATAATTCTGGACCAGCAAAAATTGGTGATACAATTCAGTGTACCATGGAACATCAAGCTGTTGACAACAGAGGAAGTGTCACGGGACTATTAAGAAGCCTTTCATTCAACGTCTGGCCCTGTCAGCTGGCTATCATATTTAAGATGCTATATTTTATCAGGTTGTGTAATATGAACAGTTTTGTTGTTAAAGTGCCTGTAACACCAGCTGTGAGTCCTTTTTAGAATGCAACTGGAGCTGATGTCTAGAGCTTTCTAGACATCAGCTAGGGGTATAAACCACTCCAGGAATTGTCATGCAAGGCAGCTTAAGTAACACTCAGATGCTCATGTATGCAATATCCCACTCTTCAGATGGAGCCATAATCATCAGCAGGACATGCTGAATACTAACAAAGACCCTTCCCTCTTTGTATGGCTGTAGTAAGGACAACACATCTGTTCGTAATCCTTGTTTTTAGGGAAATTATGATAAACTTCCTCTGTGTATGTAGTACGCAGAGTTTGCAATTTATAGCTATGTATTCTGTGAACATACAGTGCATGTAAACTGTTCCCAAACTGTAGAAGAAAAGAGTCTTGAATATGCGTGCAAGTAGTCAGTGAGCATCACTCTTTTGATAGTCACTCCTCCCAAACATGTGCAGGATGAAAGCCAAAGAGAAATGAAGAGAGAAAATGAATACGAAGGCAGAAGAGATCCAGGTGATACAAGCCCATGTATTATTATGTTGTAGAAAGGTATATGTTTTCAGAGTGTGCTGGAGCAGTTTAGTATCTGCATACAGCTGTATGACCTATACTTCATGACTCTCATAGAAAAAATACCTTAATGCATAATGGGAATGCTTCCATTTCTCTTTTAACATAAATCAATGAAGTGGCTTAAATCATTCGAACAATGAAGCACGCATGTAAAGTCATGGATAGCTCAACTGTGATTAGCCAGCCATAGAGTTGTAATGAATGTCTGGGGGCAGTAACTTCTTAACCTGATCCGTCTATATCTGAGAAAGTGTGCTTGTGTATGGCTTCAAAACAACATGTGTCTTCTTTTCATGTTTAGGATGAAGATCCTTGGCAAGATTCATAACTGATGTTAACCGGTGAATTGACACATTGGAATTACTTGCTTTGCTTTATAATAAAGCACACTGTATGTTAATGAGGTCCTAATCTGTCACACCTTTTTGGAGATATAAATCTTTCACAGTTTCAATTTGGGAACCTTAGTGCAAGCTGTAGCAGCTTTGTTTTTAGCTCTGGATTTCTTTGTTTCAGTTCCAAGTCTGACATTCAAAATGGGATGTAGTGGCCTTGTACTGCTGACTACTGTGCATTTCTTCACACAGTGTAGAAGATCTGCAGATGCAGCCTGAGTGCTTGTCATGCAGGTAGAATGACTCTGGATAAATTACGGGTCACCATCGAAATAAGGGCTGTGGTGAAAGGGACTGTGTCAGTAGAAGTGTGAATGGAAGACCGGATGCAGGGAAATGAAGCTGCTTAGCATGTCTGCTCGGGCACGAGGTGCAAAAGAGAGAGACCAGGAGAAGAAATAGCATGTGGGAATAGTCCAACAATCTGTTAAGGGCGGCAAAAAAACTTCAGCTGGGTTGGGAATTCTGATAGAAGGATGAAGCCCCCAATATTCACTTTCAGACATTGCTGTTAATGAGCAGAACTGTGAACAAATAATGACTCCTTCAATCGTATCAACCTAACCATGGCAAATGGCTGTTTTCAACTTGGTGAACAGATGAATTTCAACACGCGCAGTTAAACTGGTGGTTGTGTGTCACTGGTCAGAAGAGTCAAATGACCTTGTTTATGCTATATAACCGGGCCAGTTTGCAGCTGTTTCCAGTAAACACTCGCATAAGCAAATTTTAAAACTGGTTCCAGGGAATGCTTGTGGGTATTACTTTGCAATTAATTTTTTATGAATACACATACCAACCTCTCATCCCCCCGCCATGCTCATGGCTAATATAGCCAGAACAAGTGCATTGTCCATTTTCTGTGTTCATTTTTGCCCTGTCGGAGACAAAAGTTGCTTGGTAGAAAGGAATAAAGGTCATACTTAGGGCATTTGAGAAAAGGTGAAATGGTGGGTAGCTTGGAGCCTTCTGGAAGAACCCCAAATCATTTTTTGTAGAACGATTAATCCTCCACTTTATAACACGCTTCACAGTAAAATTGAGATGATAAAACTAATATGGTAGGAAAAGGTAAACATTTACAAATCTGAAATTGATTTAAAAGAGTATGTTTGTACATATTCTTGAATACAATCTGTGCAATATTACATTGCTTTTTTGCTTGACAGCAAATAAAAATAACCATCCCATTAGCTATGGCAAGAGAACAGATTTGTTTGAGTTCAGTGTTTCCGGTTTTAGAGACCATTAGGCATTAAAATATTTAAGTGTCAAATTCTGGTTAGAAGTGGAATGGAGCTGCTAGACATAAGAAGAGCTAAGAATGTGGGAGAGATCTCTCTTACTATACAAATGTCCAACCCTGGGTAGTGTCCTTGAACATGTGAGAGCTTCCCAGGGATCTTTTATTATCAGTAATACCGGCATGCTATGCAGAGAGGAGGAATATGGTTTCACCTTCTTGTGAGATTTTCGTCAGTAGTGTGTGATTTAGCCTGTTGTTTCTGACGGAGTTTTCTCGAGGACTGTCTTTATGCCAACGGTTTCCTCAATTGTTTTCCTCACATTTAAGGTTTTTGGAGAAAAATTTCAGCCTGTTGACAGTAGACTTGTTCTTCTTAGGTGCAGCTCTGGGGTCCTATAGGAATCACTGAGCAACAAAGGTTGTGGAGAGTGGTTGTTGCTTTAGGTGCTTCATATGGGATGTGTCTTTGACTTTGCCTTTTTGAACCTAGAAATGCTGCAACGTGTATGACATAATGTTTTCTCCAAGCAAAACCTTCCATTGCACGTGTGTTGCCCTTTTGGGAGAGAATGAGAGAGGGAGCCGCATGTGACAAATGTGTAGACATTTTTCTTAATGCTGAGAGATGTAGTGTTGTGAGACACTGAATGGAATAAAGTTCTCTGTAACACAGAGAAGGAAGAACAGAAAATGGACATTTCCGATAACTGTCTCTATCATCTGACGTGTGCAGAGCAATAGTCCTGCAAAGGGTTTGTCAGCTCATAGACAGCTCTTAGATAATGTCTTTCTTTTTAAACAACGTGAAAGTACCCAAAACTATGTCCTTCAAATGGGCGAGGACTGTGTTTTATGTGTGTATTTTGGAGAAGTTCTGTATCTTAGAGGAAGAGGAATCAAAGTGTGGTTTGACAGTTGCTAGGGCAACTAACGTTTTTTTAATGGATCGCAAGGATAAATAGTGGTATAAAGACCGTCACTGACGTACCTTCCCCTGTTTCCTGCCAATTTTCCAGTATATTAATACAATAAGTAATTTATGAGTTCAGTTTAGAAATGGCTCTTCTTTTGCCCAGCTCAGTCACATTTGTTAGACTGCATGATCCTTATGGATACAGCAAAGAGGAAGCTATTTACACACCGGAAAGCAAGGACTCAAGCATCTCTAAAACATATACTTTACAAGGGAAAAATGCATTCCTAACACTGCTTGAGTAAATTTTGTTAATTGTGGATGTTACCGAGCCAAGCCTTTTGTATCTCATAGGTTCCTTTTTTTCTGATTGTCTCCATCCTCCCACCAAGATTATTTTATGCAAATTTTATAAGCTCTTTTTGGTTACTGTGGAATTATTTTTTGTGTAGTAATGGTGATGTATTACAGAGCAAATGAAAGATAATGAAAACTAGAGACAGGAAGAGTTCTGTTAGCACCACCCCCCCCACCGCCCAAGCAGTGTGGCAGAACCAGATCTGTGGAAGTCCATACATAGAAGGGCTAGAATAACAGCTGTCCAGTGAGAGAATTTAACTGTCATAATGTTTTATACCCATCCGGCTACTAACATGTGCAAGGAATGATGCTGAAGCAAGAAATATAAATCACATCCCAGAATATACATACACTTGCTGTAAGGCACAAAAATGTAGTTTAACCTGACCTTTCATTAACTTATTTAAGGTCACATATTTAAATTTAATGGTGAGTTTCAGAAGGACTTATTATTACTGAAGTTTGTGGGTGTTTTACAGCTGAGTTAAATAGGAACGGAGTTGGACTAATACTGTGTGGTTTCTGAAATCTCACTGGAAGTCAGAATGGAAAGTCCCACCTTACTTACGTAGCACTGTGCCTCCTCTTGGGTTCTCTCTGTAAAGTCAGAATTGGTTACTTCAAGGTACAGTTAAGATTGCTGATTTTATTAAAGAAAATATATTAAACCATTAAACATCTTTATAAAATGAAATCTAAATATGAACAATTACGGAAATTGTAATCTAAGGTTACACAATCTTTACACCAGTACTAAAGCCCTTCTTATGAACCAAACATGTTGATCTTGGTCTTCAGAAGTAAGTTTTGTGTTACAGATGTCCTTACTAATATTTGGAGCGTTGACAATTCACAGCTAGAGGCCCTGTTTTGTATGTTTGAATCCTGTCTTTCGTTTTACCAAAAATATAGAAAAAAAAGTTACCACCTTTACCATGCCTGATAATTTTACACTGTGACTGAAATAAGATCAGGTTTTCAAGTTAATGACACTGAGGTATTTGACTGGAATAAGTTCACTGCTCTTGAGTTGCTGAGAAGCAGTGCATGAAGCATGCACATTTTTTTGCACGCCTGAGAGAGTAGTAAACATTTGCTACCAATTTTATGCATTTTTAAACTCTGTAGATGACTAGCTACCTTCCTGTTGCCATTCAGTAAGCCATTTTGTGGATTCATGTGATTTTTGAAGAGGAAGAAGTGAAAAGCTTTCTCAGATGCCCAAAACACAGAGACAACTAATATATTTTTAGTAGAGGGAAGGTTGGAAGAAAGCGCTCTGTTTAAATATTCTCATATTAATGCCCAGTGTTTATTCCGAGAGAAATTTAGAACATTTGGAATATGTGAGATGAACTTCCTCCTCCCCATAATTTGCTTCTGTTTTTCCTTTTTTCCTACAACCTTCTCCTTCTGCACCATCTTTCTAGCCATTAAGGCTTCTCATCTTTTTTCTTTCTCTAACTCATTCATTCACTCACTTGCTCTGGTTACACAACTCCATCTCCAGATCTCTTTTATGGTCAGTCTTTCAGGCTTCTTCTGGATTGCATCTGAGTTACAGCTAACCATCTTTCCCATAGTAATACAAATATGTTTTCATCTCTCTCGTCTTAAAGAACGCATTGTACTCTTGATCCTTTGTGCTGTTCCGACTGCTGCTCGTCTCTCTTCTTATTTTCATGTCCAATTCATTGATTCAGCTACCTATAGTTCTTTTTTTTCAGTTCTGCCTAAACTCCTTCCAGTCCGGTTCTCATCCCTTACACTGCACCTAAATATTCTTCAACCCGCATCACAAGATTGCCAAATAGCAATGCATTATTAGATGAAAACTAGCAGAATTTGTTGTACTTGTTCAATGTGTATTGCTTCTGCCCTTTAAGTCACACAAAATGGAAATCTTTCGACCCTGCTGAATTCTTAGTTTGTAGGCGAAAGGCAGGTACTTGATTCCCTAGGTAACAGATAAGGTTACTTGTGATAAGAAGAACTATATATGACAGAAAAAAATGGTGCATAGAGTATGTATATATTTATATGCGTATGTGTGTGTGTATATACATATATATACATGTACGTTTACACACATAGAGGCACCTCCTTTTTATCCTAACATTTTTATGCTTATACTGTTTTGAAAAATGCGAAAAATTGTTGAGATAATGTGATGGTGATTAAATACCCAGTATGCATACCTCCCATACCTTTGAAGGTAGGAAATCTCTCCTCAGCTGCATTTACCTATGTTTCAGATAAGCCTACTGTTACTTTAATACTATGGATTATGCTCTGATATGGGAGGCTTCAGATTCCTGGGCATTCAGTTTGAATGTACTAACACTGAAGGAAGCTGTAGGCATGCAGTACACATTTGTAAATGATCTGAACAGCTAAACATTGAGATTACTGAGTGATTGGTGTATTTTAGTGTCTCATTTAGCCAGCCACATTGGACTTTCTTTGGATCTCTGGATGTGCTGGAGCTTCTGACCTGAAGAAATGTTGGTAAAATTTGACAGCAAGGGAAAGTTACTTGTAGTTCATCAAACTAATCAGTCATCACTAGCATCAGTAAATAACTGAGGAAGATTGAGATGAAAATCTGTAAGGATATGCTGATTGGTCTTTAATTTAAATTCTCTTTCTAATTTAGTGACTTAGGCTAAGCCTAGTTAAAAGCATTTTGGATATGGATATTATACATGCATTTTGTTTCAGGAAACATGAAGGAAAAACACTATTCTCTTTTCTTTTTTCCAGATCAGATATGGTAGGAAATTATTCACAGTTGTTTTGAAAGTGAATTCCTATGAAATAGTTAGATATAGTTACTGTGAACTATTTTCAAAGTAGCACTGAAACAAAGCTTTTGCTGCCTTCATACTAATGGAATTACAAACCAAAGGTAATGAACTCCGTTTATGTGATTGATGCTAATATTTTATTGTCAAAAGCAACAATCCCCTGTTCACCATTATTAAAGACAGATAAAACTATCATTTGGGAAATTTGGGAGAGCAAATTATTGCCCATATTTTCGGAAGAACACTTCCCTATGGTTCTGCAATAAAAACAGGTGCTCAGCTGTTACAGTAGGAGGCTCCATATGCAAAATTCTCCATAAACAGTAATTTTAGCAGGCAAAACTCTGTTTCTTTGCAAAGGAAGTTGGTTTGGGGTCAAGGTCTTAATTATGGTAGGATGGCTTTTTTTCACTGATTTGAAGTATATGTTAGCACTTTCTGTAAGGCAGGTGAATGAGGTTGCTTTTGGGCACCATTGCCTGTTACAAGGTGGAAGTAAGGTTCAGCTTAGTTGGTACTGATTTTACTCAGCTAACATGTTAATGTGATTCATCTGGAGAGATACTTATATAAACATGTAGGTGTGATTGGGTTTCCTCGCTGTAGTTTTGTGTTAATGCCTCTTTAAATGCACAGACTTAGCTCAAAGGGTTAAAAGGTGGTTTTAAAAGACAAAAAGCAAAATCAATGAGATAGTATTCGCATGCTCCAAAGGCATGAACATAACTGCATCTGGACCATCAACTGGGAGAGAAGTAACCTAGCTGGCTCCATGCAGGCTGCCCTTTCCAAGGCTGAGCCTAAAATCAAAGAGAGATACTAAACCCTTAGCATGCAGAAAAGGGAGGGATTTGGGTCAGGGAGGCTACTCAAGGTGTCAGTGAAAATGCTGACAGGCTGGGAAGGCTCTCAGAGATGCCAAGGGGGTGCTCTACGAACCATGCAGACGGCTTCTCCCCAGCCAATGTTGGTGAGTGCAACCCCTTTTTTTAACCAGGTTCCTTACCTGAGGAGCGAGGCTTCACGCAGTGGGTGTCTTATCTCGTGGCCAGTGGAGAGGTCACATTATGAGGCTCCAGCTAGGAGGAATAGCCTTCCGGGAAGACTCCTTGTGCGTGCAGTGTGCTATGAGGAACCCCCCCCACTCACCAAGCGCTGGATTGCCCTGCAGCCTCCCTGGTGCGCTGGGGCTCCCACCGGAGCCGGGCGGGCTGCACCTGGTACGTGGGAATTCAGTGTGGGCTGCGGGAGCCCGGCGCTGCATCGCTGGGGCCAGCTGGAGGAGGCACTTAAGTGGTGTGTGAAAGCTGGCAAGTCCATGAGTAAGCTGGCTTTACGTACGAGTGTAGTAAGGGTTCGCTAGAGATAAGGGGTGACGGAGATATGTTGACTGTTGTTATCAAGTAATTGATGCTCTGCTAAAAGAATTTGTTTTCAAATGTGTTGAATCGGCTCTGATGAGAGCCTGAGAGTCTTACTTTTGAAAGCTCCAACTCTATTTGGACCAGTGGAAGAGAGTCGTTGCTTTTAGGCAGGACTTGGTACAGTGTATGGAGAATTGTGGAGTGTTCTCTCTGTTGCTGAACATCTGTCTATGATCACTTTTGGTGATGTGGAAACTCCCCCAAAAGCCCAAAGTTTTGGTAGCCTCCTGAGAAAGGCACTCAGCTCCTCAAAGTAACAAGATCTCTTTGATATATGATACCCATGAGTATTAAATGCAAGTCCAACCTTGCAACTCAAAGGGCTGCAATATTTCTTAATTCATGTGCATTCAGAAGGCTTTAAGTGTGGCCCAGCCTTTGTTTCTAAGGATTTATATGTGCTGCATTGCCAAGAATATTACTAGTTGCATACAGGGTTACAAGGAGGTGTATTTAGTGTTTACGTAACAAGATCACCTATGTAGAGGCTATTACTTCCTTAGAGAGTAGTGCTCATTTGTGGTAGTGCTCATTTACAGGACTCTCATCCTGCCTTGCCTTTCTTGTTTCTTGTTATCGAGGCTAAGCAGTGGGTTTTCCCCCTCGCCACAGCAGCAGGGAGAAGGTGACAGTTCTCTAGATTGTGTGTACATAAAGTCAGACTGAAAATATTTCCGTAGTTCTCACTACTTACCATACATGCTGCCTAGTTTAAAAAAAAAAAAAAAAAATCTCTGTTAGAAAGGGCCTGTGTTTACACTTGCTTGCTGGAAATTCTGTTAACAAAACCAGATAGACCAAAATAGGAAGGAGAGGATCGTCAACAGCCGTACTTCTAAAGCTCCCTGATAAACAAGTCCAGCTTCTGCCATCTATGTTTGGAAGTACAAACCTCCTAACACAAATTAGGATAAAATTGCAGTTTTTCCACCCATTCTTCTATATATTGGCTATGGAGCATCTGTATTAGCAAGCCATATTCTAAAACATTTTCAAAATACTAATGTTTCAAAAATGCTTATTGTTGCTTCATCACATTACTGTGAACTCATATAATTGAAGCAGGTGATAACAGAGTGTAACAGAGTGTAGCAACTCTTAGCTTTTGAGGGCCTCCATATTGTCAAGGCTTCCCTTTTCACAGCCTACCTGCAGAAGCATTAACAGCTATGGAAAAGCCTTTGTCACTTGCAGTGAAATTCCTCTTCTCAGAAGCGTGGCTCACACTTAATTCAAGGATGCCTGCTTTCTGAAGCAGAATGATTGTGCTGTTGAGAATACAACTTCCTTTAACCACCAGTTGTCATCCTGGTCTAGAGGAAGGAAAGCTAGGAGATACAATGATCTAAGATTTGCCTTCTTTTCCCAGGACGAGAAGGAATTTGAAGGCATCTGCTGCTGTTTCCTGAGCCTGTAGACATTATTTTTTATTATTTTGGGACTCCTTGTAATTGCTTTTTGGTGTGCATATCTAGGTAACATTTCAACTTTGTAAATAAAGGGTACATATATCTTGTTCATTATATTTTTTAAAAAAAAAGCTTAGAAGAACAGATTATTTTCTTCTTTCCTCTTTCCTGTGGCCTTACAAGTTTAAGACTTCGGTAACTTATGGATCTTTTCACCATCATCCACCTTTTCACCATCATCCACTTCGTGCTGCAGGTGTGCTCATAGGGGTGTAATAATAGGAGCTGTTTACCCATAGAGATATAGTACTGAAATGCCTGTTATGGTATCTTTCAGGATCTGTTGGTGAGATTATCAGATTTGCAAAGTGATAAAAAGTCTGGTTTGATTATTGAAGTGGTAGCATGAGTAACAGATTTCCTTGGCTCTGTTGCATTGACTGTGCAAGACAGTGGGCCTGCTTAGGAGGGGATTGCTTGGGCGCACTCTTCTACACTGTTCCTTTGGGCACTTGCAACAGACTCTAGTACAAAACAAATTTTAAATACCACTGTCACAGAAGTGCCTCAGACCTATCTTATGTCCCTGGGTTTACTTTTCCAGTTTAGTATGCAAGAGCTTTTCCTTGAAATGTCAGTCACCTCATGCTGTATCCTGAGTAGGCTGTAAAGTTTTCTCTTTCTTTTTGCTTGGATTTAAAGGCAGAGAGGTTCTGGGAACATTCTAAACTTTTTTGAAGTGGCTTTTTCCACTGTTAGGCAGGGTCTGGCACAGAGTCAACTGCTATTTCCTGAATCTCACCCTTCCCTTTCAGGCAGACAAATGACCTGCCTTAAGGGATCAACCTTTCTTGGAAGGTGAAATCAAGCACATAAATTAAAGGCTGACCATAAACATTAGCTGCCCACGTACCTATGAACATATTAATCTTACACTAGCACTCCTTTGGTGCTGTGGTCATTGATCAGTTCTTCAGTATTTGCACAGTACTTGGAAGATGACAGTGATACATACATTTCTGTTATCATTATAGATTAGCCTATTACACCAAGCCAGAAGCATTGCTGAGATAATTTATCCATATTTTAGTGACAGAGTGAGCTCAATGAGCCATGGAATGTATCTATTACCGTTCAGAAAAGGAAAAATTTGCTGATCACATGGGAGTTTTAATGCCCTACATTGAGGAGGAATGAAGGTATTAACTTACCCTTCTCCCTCTGTTCATGGGTTGACTTTTCCTTCTTCTCCATTTGTTCTCTAAAAGACCCATCTCTCATTTTATTGTCTGAGTGCTTAAGTGCCATCAGTTTTATCTTGCCTGAGCATTCATGGAACAGAATAAAGGAAGACAGCCCTTTAAGTAGTTGGGTCCATCCTGGGCTGTTCAGAAAAGGACTAAGTACCTTATCTGGTGTCTGCACAGTATAATCAAGGGGAGCTTGATCCAAATCCCCTTTGACGTTCATTAGAGTTGGAGGAATTCCATTTAGAGGTGTAAGCTTCCTGTTGCTTCCCCTTCCTTGCTTTTAATACTCCTGATCGCTTCTGCCTGCTCCGTTTAGTTTCTACTATTAAAATTGTTTTTCCCTGGTGCCATACTAAATTTGGTCTGTATTCGTGTTTTGCATAGTTAGATGTGAGAGAAAATGTCATCTGATAATAGTAGGCATGGTTTTTTATTATGGTATGTATATATCTATTAGTTTAAGGAGAACCTCACTTGGGCCTAAAATAACAACCATTACACAGATATGAAGGTAAAAGACTGAGTCATGTGAATTAAGTCTGTACCTAGAAATCTTGATGGCCCTGACCTTACAAATGGTTTTATTCAGAGAGATCCTGGACGTAGGTGGACCATCACTGACTTCTGACAAAGTGAAGGTTTGGGTGCTGAGCTGCTGGAATAATCGCAGAGGTAACTGACCTTGCAGTTAAGCTCTATTAATTGCATATTTCAGTTGTCTAAGTTCAGTTTAGGTTTGTAGTGTTTCCTGTAGCTGACTCTGGGCTGATCCCTTTTTCAGCTCTGGAGGAGTGAATGCCTCTTCAGAAGCCTTCAGAATTATTTCTGTCTCTCTGTTAATCAAAGACTTAATCAATTCACAAGGATTTTAGGTCCTAGATTTTTAGTTCCTTGGAAATTTCCCACTCTTTTTAACATATGATAACATCTACATTCAGTTAAGTTAATGTCATGATACTTTGTTCAGTAGATCATTTTCTGATTGATCTTATTGCAGGTAACATTATCTATAGACAACTAGTATCTGATAGGATCATTTCATTCCCATCCTATAAACAAAGGAAGGCTTCCCAGGGTGACTGCATTCCACAAACAGCTTTGAATTGCTGGGAATCCATGTGAAGCTGAACAAAAATTCCTGAGCTGTTTTTCAAAGAATGTCATTTTACATTGCTTTGATGGTAGAGTAAAAAGCTCTGGAAAAAAATACCTGAGCCACTTCATGCTGTTCTTTTTTGTCATATTATGATATTGGAAACATACTGATTTGGTTGATTTTAGCTGTCAGAAAGAGAAATTTCCCATGGAGGCTTTAGACTTGAGAATACTTGTACTGTACTTTGCTGGAATTTCTAGGCAACAATAATAAATAGTCTTTGTATGTGAACTTGTATCAAGAGACATAGAGATGCTAATCCCTAGGGGAAATCACAACTGTTTTGCTTTCTAGTTGAATTTCAGTTAATTTCATATGATCTCACATTGATTTTCATCTTTCTGTGAGCTCTGCTTCCCCCTTTTATTTTTTGCTTGGCATCAGTATCCCTTTGCTTTCCTCAGAGTTTCTCCTACCACACAGTTGGACAGTGCCTTTCAGTACTTCTCATTCATCTCAGGCTACTTTGGGTCTGTATCTTATGAAACGCCCCCATTTTCTCTCAGAATCCAGGTTGTTATCATGGTGCCCTCTGCAATCTGCTGGAGACTTCCCCTGATTCTCTGTAGCTCATTCCCTCAGACACACTCCTTTCTTCCCCAGTCTGCCCCTTTCTTACAGTACTTATTCCGGTAATGCTCTCGCAGAAGCCAACTGGCTCTGAGTTTAAAGAAAATGAGGTCTTTTCAGGCATTCCTTATCTCTGCCTTGATTTTCAGCAGTGTCTTGTCTTATGCCAAGTAGGTTGCCTATTTATAGAGGTTGCCTTTCCCCATCAGTAAGTTGGAGCTTTGTGTATGAATAAGGAGGAACTCAGCAAGATGCAGCTGATTTGCTTAACTTTCTCAAGTGGTCTGTTCCATGCAAATACGTGATGTCTAAATGCTGTGTCCCTCTGTTAAAGGGTGTACAGCAAAGGTAGAAGTAAGGGAATAGGACTTAAATCCAGGTGGGAAATTTTCTATCTGAGAGAGGAATGCGAAAATAGTAGGTGAGTTCCTTGACGGTAAGTTGAACTCATCTTTTCTTTTTCCTTTGTTATATGTTAGGAAGCCAGGGAATCATTGTTCTGTATCAAGTGAGAGGCTGTGAACTGAGAAACTGTGTTTTCAAAATTTCAGAATGGTAAATACTTGGCTAAGGACTTCAGGAAAAAGCAGAAGTAGAATACTGGGCTGCATTTTTATAGAAGTGGATTATATGTGAAGGAAGAAGATTCAGTTTACTCTCATCATTCTCCAAATTACCACTTCACATTTTTTGTCATTGTAATCATAAAAGCGGAGAGTTCCAAAATCATAAATGCCAGCTATAAATCATTGCAAGTTAGTGACATATGGGCATCTAACAGATAACTGGTGTGCTCTTACAAAATCTCTGCCTTAGGGGACAGATTTTCAGAGGTGTGTATTCAGGGACATGCATTTCTTGTGCTTGCAAATATTTAGTGTGCCTGCATACCTCCCAGTTGGCTGTAGCTCTGAATCACCATTTTTTGACCTTGAAAATCTCCTCTTAGTGAGCAGACAGGTAAGGAGAATTAGATGTTCCTCAACATGTAGATATGCAAAATTTCACCTTGCTGTTCAGGTCCACTGGCCTGTATGCAGAGGGCAATTGCCTCAAGCTTTTTGCTCGCCTCTTTCAAATTCAAATGGGCTGGTTTTAGATCCTCCTTCCTTTTTCTGCTGCTGGTTCCTGTTCTGCTGGTTCCTTTCATTTCTCTAAAAGTCTGACTTTGCTCCTCAGAAGCAGATGCGGGCAGTTAGCCTGGACTTAATTTGCAAATTGTTAAGCCTTTAAGAACAAATTAAAATGGACATTTTCCACTTGAATTCAATGTATTTGTCTCTACTTCTGCTTAGAAGTTAGTAACCTTTTCTATCAATATTCAAAGCTTTGTCTGTGAGCAATATTGTGTATTGTTCTCCCTCCTGATCTTTCATCATACTTTTCCCCTGCTTTTTTTAATAATCTTTTCCCATTTTTTGCCTTATTTTATTTCTCCTTTACTGCTCTTCTCCATTTCCTGCACTTCAGGCAACTGAGCTGAGTCTCCCTGAAGTCAGCACTCCCCAATCAGTGCCCTGAGTGGGCTGTGGGATGGACCCGTGTGGCTGTGCCACTGACAGGAAGGCTACACCGTGCTGTCCCAGGGCCAGCCTGCTCCCTTGAAAGACCAAGGTTTCACTAGCCCACCTGCAGCATTGTCCTGACATGGCTATTCTTCTTTCAAGACTCAAGCTGGTAACTCAGCATAGCATTGCACTGGGCCACATAGCTCAAGGCACTTTAAGCTAGCTTGACCATCTCCAAATGGCAGCACTTTGGACAAGGTGCAGAAGAAGCCTGAGCAATATCTTACAGAAAGGAGATTCTGGTTCTTCCATTGCTGCCGTATTTTTTTGCTTTTTTGTGCTACATGTCCTGTGTTTTGCAAATACACATTCATTTCTGTAAGTTCTTCTTTGGGACACGGGGCGGACACAGGATGAATTTAAGGGAGATGAGGTCTGAAACTCCCTCGTTTGTGTCATGTTATACACTGGGGCATTCCCACACTGTGGTGTTGCAGATGGAGAGAAGCAGAAGTTCCCCACTTCTTTCCACTTCTCTGTATTTCTCCTCTGTGGGACTTGGAGACAAGCTGTAGACAGCAAAAAACTGCCCAAGGCTAGAGGGGACACTAAGGAGTTGACTCACAGTGGGACTCCATGACAAATCCAGCCTGGTGAATAAATTCCCATCTTTTTAAGTAACAGCACTTGTACAGTTATTTTGAAATGTTCAGTACCATTTACTCTTTTCCAGTGTAAGGCTTCATGCAGAAAGAAGTTTTCAATAAGCAGAAGAAAAGTCTGTATGTATGGTTAACATAATGCAAAGGCTGGGTTTGGCTTTGATTGGAAAAGAAAGCAATTGGTTTGGAGATGACTCAAGTTTATTTTCTCTTCTCTTTATAGTTGGTTCTTAATATTCTTAAATTACTTTGGCCCTTAAAATGAAAAAGAAAGCGTAAAATGATTTGGCTATGCATTCTAAAAATATAGAACTGTGTGGAAATTTGGGTGAAAAGATATGTGGACTTGGTTGACCTCCCACTTGCTGTTGACTTCCCAAGATGCTGGCTTGACCATGTAAGTTGATAAGAGCTAGCATTAGTAGGTCTACCATCAGTCATGAAGAAGATGAAAACAGCAAAACTGTGACTTAGAGAGGTTATGTCACTGGGGGTTTACTAGCCAAGACTCAGCACCTGTGCTGTTTCTGCCCCAGAATGAAAATGAATGTCTCTGCAAGGTGCGGCCCTGCATTCGGGGCACGGATTCGCCTGCTCAGAGCTGTGTTGGGGCTTTCTAACAGGGCAGTGCTCACCACTGCTGGCTGAGCTCCTGCTTTGCCATTGGCAGCTCCCTGGCCTTTCTCTGGTAGAGCTCAGTCACAGCTTTTGCCATGAAGGTGGAATAAAAGGTAGGGTGTTACTGACTTCTCAGAGTCTGGCCAGGGAGGAAATTTCTTACTTAAAGAACTGAAGTGTCTTTCATTCTTTTCCTGATTCTTTGGAAAGGCGTAAATTCTGGTAACCCTGGTAGAACTTCTCCTCCAACATGCCACCTCAGCAACAATGCTCTGCATGTTGGCAGCAGATAATCTCTCTGCTACCCTTCCCCTGTGTATGTCTGCTGAGGATATTGGTACAGGCTGTGATCTGGCGCAGTGTTTAATAGAGATCATTTTTACAATATAAGGCTGTTAAATTTCATTTAAAGAGTATTATAGCTGCAAGCATTGGAAAATTTCAAATACGAGCCTTAAGACCACAAGATTATTAATAAAAGCAATCATAATTTGAAGTTCTTTTTATTTGCAATCTGATTGCTGGGCTTTGGAGGTAGACTAGGATCACATTTAAGGATAAGACTTGATGTATTTTTTAGTGAAAGCTGAAATTCTCATACCATATTCTGGTATGATAAGCATGAAATCCAATTAAACTTGTAGTAAAATTACAAGATAGCAATATATAAGCATGATAAAGTTTCAGGAAAAATAACAACTCCTCTTGTGAGTGTGTCTTTTTACATTAATATAGATATTAATGTTTTAGACTCTTTTATGACACAGAGTCAGTGAAGCCAGTGATTTCAATAAAACATTTTTGATAGAATTCTTAATTGTCCCCCCAAAAATGGACTCTTATTTTTACCTTGTTGCTAAGGGAATGAGTAAGACATGGCCTTATGTTCTCAGATCATTTGTAAAAAACAAAACTAGAAACAGCCCATAGCGATTTAATTCTCTATATGGTTTTATACAATGTGCTTTGTAAGTGTCATGTTCTCACTATCTAAGTTCATATTCAATCCCAGTTCGCATTCACAGTGGGTATGAGATATGTCTCTGTTTTAACCACTTGTTTGAAGATTAAGATTATGAAATGCTATTTATAAGTTGATATAACTTTTTGAACCACAGGGTGACAATTTTTCAGGGTAACGTTTATTTTGCTCAATGACTATGCTATTTTCAGTACAAGGTGTAATACTTCAAGCTCCTCTTTTAAATTCCATGCTCAACAGAAGACCTCAAAATGCATTGTTTTTTTTAGTTATCTTTATTCTCTGCTAGTTATATACTTCTGTTTTTCCAGCTAGAGTGTTCACTAAGAAATAGAGTTAATGGGTGCATCCGCTGCTGACAAAAGGAAAATGGTGGATTTTTGAAAGCAAGTGAAAATGCCTAAAATACTTCTGCTTTTTTTCTGATTTCCTGGTCTCTTCAATCCTGAAAGAAAAGGAGAAGAATGAAATTAAATCCAGCCTCACAAAGAGCTCTTGTGCAGTGGTGATGGGATTTGTGTTTCATCTCTTTTCCACTGATGATAAGAAATGAGTTCTAAGATACAGAAAGAATGAGATTAGCTTTTATTTCCCAAATAAAAGCATTAATGAGCTGTAAGTATACAATGGGGAGAAAAGCAGTGAGCTAAAAATATTGGAAACTTGCTGTACTGTTAGAAGAAGCTGTTAAAATCTTCCTGCCCTCTAAAAGGGATAGTAGGTAAGCACATACTCTATTGTGTGCTTCATTTCTTTTAAACATACAAGGACAACATGTTATTAACTCTATCTGTTGCAAAGGCCATGCTGTTAATATGTTTATATTTTCCTGCAAGACGCAATGTCCTGGAAAGTATTGTCTTCCCTTTGTACAGCATTGCACAGTTTGTTGATATGCAGTTCTTCCTCTGAAATTCCACTTGACTTTAGGAAGCTTTGGCAGGACAGATGCATGGCTGTATTGATGTGCTAGATCTGCAGAAACAGATCTGATCTGACAGTCCTCTACCTGTTTTAATTACAAATTTGTTTAAACTTTGATGTCTTGCTCCAATCCGGCAGAAGCTACACTGATATAAACCAATTCAAACCTGACAGGAGTGTGATTACACAGAGAGATCTATTGGTTTAACTAACATGCTCTCTGGTCATAATGACTGTGGGAGGTGAAGCTTTCCTTTTGGCAAGTCCAGCAGCAGAGCGGGACATTTGCATAGGATACATGGGCTGGTTGGATTGCCCAGCTGCTGGGGCTGCACCGATGCACTGGGTATGCTGGCTGCTAAGGCTGCACTGGTCGGCTGGGATTTCCAGGATGCCGAAGCTGTGCTTTGTTGGTTGTTCACCTGCCAGCGATAACACAGGGTCTTGAGCTGGCATCTGCAGGTTTGGTTGGTGCTGTACTACTGGTAAAATTGGATGCAGTGAGGGAATTTGTGTTGGTGCGTGCTGGGGCACACAAAGGATGTCTGGTGGGGAGGTGGTAGATTCTGGATTTGTGGATGCTGCTGGGATACTAGTAACATTGGTTGATGTTGTAGCCAGCCCCCTGTTGAATCATAGCCATAGGATGGATATTAAAGAGAAGAAGAAAGACAGTCCATTTTATTATGTTCTAACTTTTATTTAGCACATATATTGTGGTGGCATCCAGAGGCTCTCAGGAATAGCCCCTGTTATGATGTGCAGATGATATGATAAAAGTGCTTGGACCAAAGATTGTCTTTCCTGTGATTTGACTGTCTGCATGTTTTCAAACCATGTAAAAACAACACAGTTTTAAAAGTCTGAAATAAAGCCTGTTACTCCTTTCTTTATTTGGCTGGGATGAAAAAGTAGAGGGTTAGTTCCCATCTGCTCAAGCCCAGAAGTGGTCTCCTCTTCCTCTCTCTAACCCTGTCCTTGCCCCACATGGTACAGTTAGCGCATACAGCAGTGCTAAGGTATCGTATCTCCCCATATGGGGAGTATATTCTTCTATTCCTTCTACTATAATCCCCTGGATTATAACAGAAGCATAATGGAATAAGCATGCAACCTACTTATTCATGTGGGATATTTACAGAAAAACTATCTCTACGCCAAAGTACAGTGCCATATCTGCCCACGCAGAGTATTGCTCCATATATTGCCATCCCTTGTTTTTGACTTCCACCTGTGGAGCAAAGAAGGAAGAATATTTATTACTGTCTCCTGGCTTCTGTACCCACGACGGCACTCGGCTTGTTCTATTCCACGTGCCTTGACACAGCACTTGTAAATGCTTGGCATTTGGGTGTTCTTGTAACAAATGTAATCTCTAGCGCATGCGTAATATGCCTCTGTATACATAGTCATAGGCTGTCAATATCTATGTAAGTCTGGCGGTGATGGGGTTTATGAAGATTGTGTGTACAAGGAAAAACAGAATAAAATTGAGATGTGATCTTGGGGTCTCATTAGACTCTGGTACCGTTCCAAAGATGTTAATACCTTCAAAAGAGAGGAAAACAAGGGTAGATATATCAGCCTAGCATATTTCCTTTTCTAAGGAGAGATGGAAAAGCCAAGCCTTGTGTTAACTGTTATATTGTGACTTAGTTCTAATATCTTTAATGGCATCGTTTCGTATAGGGTTTTCAATAGCCTCTGAATGCTGAACAGCATGCACCAGTACAAGGAGACAGAACAATTTGGGTAAAATGATTTCATGAAAAAATGCTGATTCATTGGGCCAAAACATACAAAGCTTGATGAATATATAGCAAACCAAAGGCAGAGATCATAAAGCCACAGGGTCTACTAGGATGTCTTTCAGATAAGCCATGAGTTTGGAAGCCCTAGGGGGTCCCTTGCTTAGATGGAGGTGCTGGCCCAAAATTGCAAATTTTGTGAAGTCCTGAATTTGCCAAGTGAAGCTAAGGTTCTTGTTGGACTGAGGCATCCTGGTGAACATGTTTTTCCCCAGACCAGAATCTCCTGTTTTAACACATTTTGAAAATTTAATGTGGGCCCGATGTGGGCTGAAACTAAATTTTAAAATCATTACAATTTCTTGAGAATCAGAAACTGTTTCCTGTTCTCTCTCTCTCTCTCTCTCTATATATATATGCTTCCAGTTATGTAAGTTCGCATCCTCAGCTTTCCTATTTTTATGCTGCAGTCCGCAAGGTTAAAACTTAAAGTCATCTGGTTTTAGAGGAATGGGAAAGATTTTTGTACCATTTAAAAAAAGAGGAAAAAATCAGATATCATAGTTTCCAAAATCTGTGATTCTCTTTTCCTAATATGATGATCAAATTTTCTTTTACATAGATGTCCTTTTCCAAATATTCAACACACTTTTGAACTTTCTGATTAGGCACAGGCGAAAAATACTCCCTAAAACTGGATCAGACTTTTGTTTTCTGTTTTTTCCTTCCTTTAAAGAGCATCATGGTCTTTTATGACTGTGGAGGTGCCAGAATGCAAATGCATGAATGTCTTCCATTTTTAGGAAAATTCCTCTGCCACACAATATAGCAAAACCAGAATTTAATTTACTTCATAAACTTCCATGTTCTAAACAATTCTAGACTGATAAAACAGTGCTGGCACTTGAAGTTTTCTTTATAGTTGATCCAGTTTTATCTACTGAATTCACTTTGTAATGAATACTGTCTGTCTGAAGGTCCAGGTGGTCAGATTAATTTTGTAGTGCTCTGGTTCTACATCACTGAGGACTGGCTGAAACTGATGTAATTCAATAATGAATCAGTCTCTACTTAGAACTAGGTACATTAAAGTATGTCAAAAAGATTAAAATATTCTATCTAATAGCTGAAGTTGATAAAAGCAGAATGTGTTGGATGGGGGGCAGCTATAAGAGAAAATGTCAAGATATATGCATATTATTTACCTGGGTATTATAGAAATAAAATTAGCCTGAACTAACATAGCACTTGGTCTGGATGTTACAGGGAATCTTTGAGTTTATGTAATGAATATTGCAGTGACAGATGTGTCTTGCTGGGTTAGTGGTAAGCCATTATGGGTAGGATTTTTCAAGCATGAGCTTTCTCATCTACAAGTTAAACATATAAGGCAATTGTCTGGTACCTCACTATAGTCAGTAGAAAGAGATAGCACCTCTTTAGGTCAAAGCATTCCCTCCTAGGATGGGTGGAGTGAGTTGCTAAATAGCTAAAGTTAGGCCATACAAAACCCAGTCTACATCTACAGTTCAACAAAATACTTGCACACAACAGATAGCAAAACTTCTTAAATTAAGCATGTACTTAAATGTTTTGCTGAGTGGCAGATTTGCCTTCTGCCTAAAATCATTTGGAGCTTATTTTTGTATGAAGTATTAACAGTCAAAGCAGTGTTGCTATCTCTACTTCATTCCTATGTACAGATTAAGTAAAGAGATTGGAGGAGTTTGGAAAAGAAATCCAGCTCTTTGGCCTGGAGTGGCTGCCAACTCCAGCACATCACTCCAGGGCACATCAAATAGTATTTCAGGTCTCTTGAGGGTGGGTTTTCATACTAATCTTTCTCTTTGCTATTCACGAAAGCAGGATAAACTTCTGAAAGTAGTAATTGCACAGAGCTCTCAAATCTCATGTGTTAACTGTGAGACCAAGATGAGCGATCCTTTCCTAACACTTCTCTACTCACACTTGATGTATTTATGCAGTGCAGCAGTGTGGCTTTTCTCCTGCTCCCTGGCCTCAGGATCTGCTGACCTTGCACGCCTGAAGCAGTGGCTCCCAGAGTGGGAGGGAGATGGGTGGTTGCAGTGGGTCCTTGCGCTGCTGGAAGACAGTTGTCAGGGCCAAGGCTCCTGCCTCAGCCCCCTGGCCCTGTCTCGTAGGTCAGAGAAGGAATTCTTGAGCAGTATGGTAAAATTAACGCTTATCAGACTGTTTAGTGTGCAGACCAACTAAATCTCCCCTCTCTCCTTTCTAATTGTCACTTTATAAATCCCGTATGCATACGGTTGAGCTAACGTTCCATTGGATGCTTGTGAAGTAGAAAGAGACTGTCAAGCGTGACACAATTGCGCACTGAATTACAGCATGACTGTAGTACTCACTGGCATAGCAGATGTTGCACCCAGAAGACAAGTGATTGAGATCCAGCCAGCCATCTTTCTCAAAGTATAGTACCTGAAATAAAAGGAGAAAGTATTGCCTTGGTTAGCGCTAAATCAGAAAAGAACCATGGTCCTAGGTTAGCATGTGAGGTTAGACCAGATGATCTCCAGAGGTCTCTTCCAACCCCAACTACTCTGTGATTCTGTGATATGGATCTGCATTAAAATAAACAACCTGCATATATCAAGGACAAGTCTTCTGCAATCTACTTGGAAAGTTAAGATATTGTTCATTATGAAGTATTTTGTGGAAACAGCAAATCAATGATAAAATTCCTTTGGATTTTGGAATTCATTTTGAGACAGAATGCAGATCTTTGACCTTTTTTTTTTCTTCAGTGTTTCTGCAGTCTCCCTTTAACTTTGAAGGCCTACTCAGGACTATAAAGAGCAAAAGGACTAAATGTCATTTAAAAGTAATGTAGCAAGACTTGCCAACAACACAGCTTTAATAGATTCTGAGAGAAGAATGTGGGAGCAGTCATAGCCTTAAAAAAACAACAATAGGTTTTAGCAACTGGAGAATCTGCAAAAACATTTGAGAGCTGTGCACGCTCCCTCCTCCTTGCTGTGCTGAATTTTTGCTCCCATGTTTTTTTTGAGAAACCTCACAGGAGATTTTCAAGAAAAAATTGATAAAAATATTTACTTAAGAGCTGCCTTGAAGACCACTCCCTCACTGGAATATAATCCCTCTTTTCTGCTTCTGCTGGCTGTTTCGTCTATTTTAATGTAATTTTGTTCACAGAGTACAGAACTTTCAGCCAAATATAGAATTTACATGTTATTTATGAAGATAATGCTGCAGTACATTTGTCTTGCTAGAAGTGTTTTCTGAGGTGACTTCTCTGCAGAAGTGCCATCTGACTAAAGCAGGTCATGCTTTCAAAGTGTTGCTGTGAGCAGAATTAAGAAATTGGGAAGGGTTGATATTTCTGCTGCAAAGACCTGTCCAGTTCTCATTGCATTAAGAAATAATTGGTTTTCAGTAAAAGATTTCTCAGATTCAAAATTCTGTATTAGAGGAGACTCATTAGCATATGTCTGCACACAGTTATAAGCAATCACAGAGCTCTCACCCATGTCCTACCCAGAGAGTGAGCATTCAGCTCTCTGTACAGGGAACCTCCTAGCTCATCTCAGTAAAAGCCAAAATAGAGGGGTGAATTCCTACGTTTAGGCTACATTCTGAGGCTTTTAGATTCCCAGCACTTAATGACTTCATGCCTTTAAAAATATGGTTCTGAAGGCTTTCATCATTCTTGTCTTTACAGCTGTCATTTGAAGAAGAAGGTAGTCTTTTGCGTGTCTTACAGTAAGCCTATGCTAACAGTAGAAGGTCAGGTCATAAAAATGCTTAAGGTAACTGTGAGAATTGATAATATTCTGAAGTAATTTCAGAACACTAAATTGTATGTATGAGCTAAAATTTAAGTATTTAGGTATGTATTTTATCAATCAGGGTTTTTTTTCTGCTGTCCTAATGTGAAGTCTGAAGAAAACAGAGTCTAAATATTTTCATGGCTACAGAAATTAGGCTAATGCACTAATTTTTAAATGATGTTTTCTATTTTATTATCATTGAGCTTATCAAAGTCTTAGTAAGTAAGAATATAGAAGAAATGCTTAAAATGTGCAAATGGATTAAAATTGATTTAAGTTGCAAATTTCCTGTAAAAAACATTCAATAAATCAAACGTTTACCTTTTGAAGTGCTCTGAACAAGTTTTTGGTTCAGTGCAGGCTCAGATAATATCGATGCCTTGGATAGCCTCATAATCCCATCCAATTTAAACCATTTTCATGTCTGGAAAAGCCAATCAAAATTCATTAAAAAACCTCTTGTCATGAAAGTTCAGCAGACAGAATACATCACTGAAGGAGTACTGTAATTAGGGCATGCAGTCTTACATGAGGTACCATGCTATCAAGCAAAGCTTAAGTGTGCTTGATACAAAGTATTTAAGTGAATTAACGGTATGTACATACAATCCTGTCTGGATAAGTTTGAAGAAAGAGTGTTAAATCAGATTTCTATTGGAGAACAAAGTTGTTTCCAATAATTGTTTCTAGTCTCAAAAACTGAGAGAATGTAAGACCAAATTCTGCTGTGTTACACTAATAACTCTACTGAAGGATAGCAAAGAACAGAATTTTATGTTCTATCTCAGGAAGTTTATATGAATCTGCAGTTAGAGAAAAGAAAGTTTGGCCCTGGAGCAGCAACATGGTGTGTGTCGTGTGTGTCATCCTCTTCATAAGCATTTAGTGTGGATGGGACAACTCAAATGAGAATGACTGCTCTCAAGGGTCATAAAAGCCCTAGCCTCTGTGCCCTAGCCTCCACAACATGCCCTAAGGGAAACCTCTGAGCCTCTACTAAATGGTTATTGTGTCATGGTTAACTGATCTACTTTTTCCCTGACAGTAGAAAATTGCATGGGCAGCATCTGAAGCATAAGCCCAAGGGTATACAACTGATTTGATATATATTTGTGCTTCTGTGGACCCTATCTATAGGTTTTGGTTTTATAATGCCCTATCATAGTTCGTCAATCCTGGTTTACATAAAGCTTCTTGAGTTATATTTTTGCAGTGCTGCCAAATATTTTAACCCACTAACTTTCTACTTTCTAAATTTTGTCTTATATGGTAAACAGAAGGAGGTAGGCTGAAAGGTGATTTAACATCAGAACCTAATGTTCATGCCATGGTGATAGGCTCTTTTTCTTCAGTCAGAGTCAGGAAAGTAACATAATGAGTCAAGACTGGGAATGACCAGCAGAAAATAGCTTCCACACCAAATCTATTAGGCTCTGCCTTATCTGGGAACTCAAGAGTGCTTGTGAGCTCCCAAGTGGGCATGCAAGCCTTACTCTGTAATCCTCTAGGAAATGATACGGACATATGTGAATCCCTTCCTCCCTCGTGCCTTGATTTTGGTGACAAAGAAATGGGTATGTGGGCTAGAGGGGAGGCAAGGGGCCTTCCAGCTGGGTCTTCAGTACAGATCGAAGGACCAGGATGTAGGGCTTCAGGGGTTCTCCTGCTTGTCAGTCTACATGCAGAATCTGTTTCCCCATATCCATTAACTAGTTCAAAGATACCTTTTCTCACAGAAAGAAGTGTGCTTTTTAGCATGAGAAAGACTTTGTAATCTGAATTGGGCAGCTTGGACCAAGTTCTCTTTTCCTTAGTTTTTTTGGTCCTGCAGACATGACCTGGAATAGTGCCATTCCAGTCCCAATGTTTATGGAAGATTTCCGTAGATTTCAAAGAAGGTAGCACTGAACCTGCAAACCAGCTCCTTTGGTTGGACCATGCTGGTGTGAGATTGCTTAAGGTCAGATAAATAACTATGTCAGTGTTACTGTCTGGTAGCCTTTCTGTTCTTCTGCTGTTTTAGGACTTTGGTACATGCCACACAATTACAGGTTGTCTTAAGAAGAGTGAGAGCAGAAAAGCCACATCATCTGCCCTATCAAGTCTGATACAGTGAAGATGAGATGTAATCTTTTGGACCTTGTAGTCTACTGCATTTGCAAGCAGGGCTCTCTGCCTCTTACTTGGTAACCTCTGATTCTAGCCTTAGCTGATGTGCCAGCATCTGTGCTGTTGAAATGCATATTTCCTGTGCACCTTGGGCCCCCTTACCCTGTGTTGCCCAGCGCACTGAGCAGGTGGCACCTTGCCACAAGCCTCCTCATTCCAGTGCAGGACTGGGTACCTGCCACATGACCTCAAAAACAAATGTCTTCCCATCATGGGAATGACTCATGTTACTGTCATGGGGCTGGACATGTGAAACTTTCATGTTGTATTTCCAGGATCTGAAGAGTGTCGAACACGTCTTCAGGGTCAGATAAGTTGTACTTGCTAACATTTCCAAAGATGCATTTTTGCCATATCAGAGTAGAGTCTGAGCATTTTCATTCATACAGAGTACTTGCGACCTACCGATGCATGCTGTGGTGGGATGGAGGAAGGGGTGTAGCTAAGGATATTTTTTTATATCAAAACGCAATAGTAGTGTGAATCAAATAGTAGTATTTTGTATTACTTACAGTCTCCAAGTTCTGTCAGCATTCTCTCATTAGAAGTTAATGGTAATTTTCTGCATGAAGTAGGAGTAGAAATGGATGAACAGTTTGGTTAGATGGTAATCAGCTGAGCTAAAAGCATGAAGTGAAAAATGCTCAGCTGCATTAGCTGACAGGGAAATCAAAAGTACATTTTTTTGCTAGCACAACTAAACTCTAAAGAAAATCCTTATGTACCACAGCTTCTAGCTCTGCTCCACGTATACAGAACCTTAAAATGTTATTGTTTTAAAAACTGTTAATCCACTTCTGATTCCTTCTGGAGGTAGGTGAGGATACCCATTCTGGTGTCGCTTCTCAAGACATATTCAGATCACCTTCTTTTCTAACCTGCCAGGGGGTAGGGGGACATATCTTTTTTCCCTTGGAAGGATCATTCTCTCTGGGCTTAAGGAAAGAGAGCAGATAGGCAGTAACAGCTCCTTCTTATGATTCACCAAGTAGGAAAATAGATCAGGTAGATCATACGCCTGTTTATTCCATTTGTCTTTTGAAATCTGAGGAAATTGTCAAAACTGTTTTCTTGTCACAGGAGAATGGGAGAGATTGAGCTTGGAGATGGTGGGATCTTCCCTTAGGAATTGGGACACAATAGCCACTTGGAATCCCATCATTTTGTCAGGCTGAGTGCTTCGAGACTGTCTTCTGGTATTGAAAGAATTGTGCAGAGCCGTAAATAGAAATATGTAAATACACTGAGCTGAAAAACCTCATCTAAAATGTGTAATAAGCAGAGCACTGCTCCCATGCTCTTGCAGAGCAAAGAACTGCCAACAAGCCAATTATATATGTCACATACAAAGAAGCAGTCACAGGAAAGATCTCTTTCGTGTTTTGAGACAATTACCGATTTGGCTCTCATCATGCAGCAGACACAACATTGTGCATAACTGTTTGGACATAAAGTCCCACTGATTTTGGTGTGGGTTGGCAAGTAGGTGAAAGAGGTACTTAGTACATTCTGTAAATAATTCTAGTAAATTCATCTTTCTTTGTTAACTAGAATGAACAGCTTCCTAGGTGATTTTAGAAAGGCAACCCCACTGTCTATTTTGTAAATAAACAGCATCAAATGATAACAAAACTATAATTTAGCCTTGTAGACCTAGATTTGCCTAATCTGGGATACACTGAGTCTTTTATCATTTGATCTTAATCTAGATGAAGCTCTGGGAAAAGAATTTATGTTGTCAATTTTAAGAGTAGCGTGATCCAGTTAGGTTGGACTGAGGGTACCTTGGAAAACCTTGCCTAATAAAGGTAAGTGTTAATTAATGTTTTGACATAAATTTTAATGACAAAAGTTAATTGATTTCTGATGTTAGTTGAAACTTTGTTACCACATGGGGTAGGTACAAGGTCACTCTTACAGCAGTATTTTGTGTAGCTTGGGTAGGAAAAATAAAAACAAAAAATGTAATATTCTTTTTTGTACAAGTATGAAGAATTTATTTTATCAGTTGTGGGAAGGAATCTCTTTTTTTTTTTCATTTGCACTCCCAAGGGTGGGCAGTAGGCGTCACAGGCCTAACACTACCCTGGAGGCAAAAGGAAAGTAAAGGAGATGTTTTTCTTTTTCTCCTTGTTTCAGTCCTGACAGTACGGGTTCATGTCTTCTCTCACGCAGGGCATACTGCAGAGTGTGAGTCACTTTCTGTATGATGCATAAATGTCATGACTGCAGGTATATCCGTCCTTCTGCCTCCCGCTCTGTGTACACTGAGAAATTAAACCATGTCGGAGAGCATCCTTAGGCACTGGAACTTGATCTTCTGTACTATCAAACTATTACCATGGTCTCTGACATAGTTTTTGTCCAGTCCAACTCTCCCAAACATTTCCTGTTGTATAGTTAGCACATGCCAGGGGTTGTTCATAACAAACCGTTTGGATGAGGCCACTCGGGAGAGGGAGACAGTTTAATAGGATGGACTAAGGCCATTCCGGGCCCATTGGGTCACTGCCAGGGAACGATCCCAGGCACGTTTACTTTATTAATATAAACTTCAGCCTTTGATTCTGGGCTTGTGGTTTTCTCTGTGCTGAAGTGAAATCACTCAACTCCTAGTTCTTAGTCTGAGCAGAGATCACCCTATGGGCTTGGTAAACCGTGCTTACCAACAGTGGATTTTGTCATGATCTCAGGAACATCGCAGGGCTGCTGAAGCTTAGCAAACTGGCACAATGCTTCAAAGTATATTCCTTATATTCAATATGTATATCTGTATATTTAAAGTATATTCCTTAGCTTCAAGTTAACTGTGCTACCACAGATAGTTATTGTTCCGCAGCTGATGTACAGTCATTTATTAAACTGTGTAAGCTTGATATATGCTTCTTTACTATGGAGACATATATCTTCTCCCTTTATATGTGTAGCTGGTAGAGGCTACAGCTGTGCAATCAAACTGAGAATGCTTCTCAGTGCTCAGGTCCAGCTGTACATTCTGGTTGCATCTATCCTGGGGCATGATCTGGCTGCACTCCAGCCCCCTCATCTGTGCAAAGAAACCCAGGTAGGTTGGGAGAAATGCAGGATGGGAGCCTTGGTAAGACCCAGCAAGTTCCTCATGAGCCCTGTTTGAGGGATCCGGGTCCCATGGTGTGCCCTGTTAGGTAAGTGTAGAAACAGCCATAGTGGTCCCACAGAGCAGACACTTTCTGAAAAATATTTTTAGAATATAAGCATCCTTCATTTGTGTATATGAAGCCCTTCTTATTTATTCTTCAGTCAGGATTGGCACCTACTTTAGGGATAATGGGTCTGTCTCCACCAGAACTGTATAAACCTCCCCCAAATCTCACAAGAACAATGTAATACAAGCAAGACTTTTTTCAAGGTACACTAACAAGATGAGGTTAGCTGCTGTGCACTGGAAATCAGGCAAACCTGCCACCATAGGAGACCATGTAATGCTCTTCTGCAGACCCCTTTTCATCCTAAGGCCAAATTGCCATCTTCTATGGAAAATTGTTAAATATTAGTAAGTTAAAGAATATAAAAACTTGCTACGATGTATAACAAGTTTTTATAGGTTTCTTTTTGGTTTGGTTTTATCTACAAACACACAAACATGGTACAGTGGGGATTTTGCTGGCTTTCCCTAAGCCCACAAGAGGGGCAGAGAGCAACTCATCCTGGGCATAAGTTGGCATGCATAAGAGAAAGTTACAAGGATCTTCATCTTTCTAATGGCTTTTTTCCCTGCATTTCAACTTATAACAACTGAGTAATCTTGTTAATATTATTTTGATAATGAACAGTTCTCAGTGTGTGACATTGTCCTCTTAAACCTCTGTTCCATTACAGATATGATCGTGAATGTAAACACGCACACATTTGCTTCAAAATTTTATGATGATATCCCCGCTGGCAAAAAATTATTAGGTTTGCCACTGCCTTTGATAGTGGTCTGGGCAGACCCAAATTCTTCTGAGCCCCATCTGTATCTGTATGTCGCACTGGTTTCCACTGGGTTATTTTACAGGGGAGGTAAAGTCCATGATTTAGAAAACAATTGAAAATCCGACATGGTATAAAACCCATAAGATAGATAGCTTAGATGAGTGTTTTTTGGCTTGTGTTTGAAAATCTATGGTGTTTGTAAGCAGAGCCAATAAACTCTCTAGTCTTTGGCTTTAAGTAATAGCAAAATGCCATTGGCCAGGTAAATGTCCACTCTCTGAAGTTTATCTTCCGTGCAGCTTCCAGTGCTTTTATCTGTGGGATGGTCTGCAGCATAATGCAAAGTGAAGGCGCAGATTCTGACCATGTTTACATGGGTACGAATCCTGAATGATTTAATCGCCTCACTGAATTCAAACTAGAATCAATAAATGTGTGTGAGGTTGAATCTGGGGATAAGGACAGTAGAAAACAAAACTTGACTTGTTTTTTGTATTCAAAATGTAGATCCTAAATTATGAAACGAGATGCTTAAATAAAGACATGCAGTAACATCCTGCAGGTCTCTAGTGAATATAAAATGTGGGTATAGGACTAAATCAACTGTTTTGGTCATAAAGATAGCAAGAAGCCACTTGAAGTGCCTCGCAGAGTACACAGCTGTGATTTAACAAACTCAAATGGTTACCATGAAGCCACAGACTTGCTTTACACTAAGACCAAAAGCACAAACCAGTGTTTTACAGTTCTTCTCTCATCCATCAGTTTTGTAGGTAGAGAGTTCTCGCTGTAAGGCTTCAAATCTGGAAGAGCTGCAGAAATATTTTGGTTGATAATTCCATGAAAACGGGGCAGTATACATGGGAAATTGCTGTTCCTTTAAGGAAAAAGACATTCCAGTGAACTAAACACTTTGGCTGGAAATACAACCTTTGTCAGCTCCTCACTTTCAGGCAGAGTTGTTTGTGTCTTTGCAATGCCAGGCTTTTAAAGGGACAGTGACAATGCAGTGGGTTAGTGGCTAGTTCTTTGCTAAATTCAATAACATTTTTTGTGTAGTAGTTTTGTGTAGTAGTTCATTTTGCAAAAAGCAATGTAAATTTCAATCATGTGTATGAAATGATACGATAGAAACAATTAGCTGATGTGGAACCTCTCCAGTTTCCCTTTCTCTGCTAAGATAAATGAGCTGGGTCAGTGCCTGTTCCCTCTCATTTTGCCTTCCCTCTGCCCCCTTCTGCCCTTGCCCTCCTAGATTTCTGAGAAAGTATTTATCTGGGTAATCTGAAGTTTTAAAAACTGTTTGTTTTGCACAGCCTGAATGGCTTCTCTTCCTCTCACCCATGGTACAGTATCAAAACAAGGAGGCACATTTTGTAAAGACATTTTGAACCCGGGACATGATATATGGTTCTTAGAATTATCTGTGTAATTACCAGAAGCTTTGGATATAAATAAGAACCCGAGACATGCAGTCATGCTCAAAACACTCCAATTTATCAATAGCTGGCATCTTAGTCTTTTACCTTAGACTGTAGGGCTTGGCTATAGGAGTTTACTCTTCTTTTTGTTACACAACTATTTGTATAAAACAACTAGATCCAAGTAGAACTAGTTGATTCTTGTTCTTATCTCACTGGGAGTAATACTAGGAAACAATATAAAAAACCTAAGACTTCCTAGCTTGATTGAAACTCTTTATTGGTTTGGAATACTATATAATACACTTTGTCCTGACAGATAGACATTTCAGATACAGAAATTAAGGTGTCATGTGTTTGTAATGACTGCATATTGTTTTATTCTATTCTTTTCTGCACATTCATAAAACATTATTTGGGAAGGAAAGAGTGAAATTAATTTCCAGAGAAAAGTGTTTCAGGATACTGGGCAGTTTTCCACTAAACATCTCTGTGGAAATCTGGAAAAAGTGTTATTTCAGTTCTCTACAAGAAAATAACGCTCTAACTGTACTTCTCTTTCCCACTATCAGTAAATTTGAGAAAATTCTTCTGTAATCATTAATTAATAGGAAAAATGGAACTTGTTTTGGAAAGAGGAGCTTATTTGCTTTTAGATACATTGCTCTGGAAGTATGAACTGTGGATGATATTTGTACTATTGTCTTCTGTTTTGCTTCCATATAGAAGATAGTTTTAATATTTTGGAGAAGATGTAGGAAGAGGACAGTATTAACTATATCATTGCAAGCTATGGATATTCTTTGCATTTCTCTGTTAGATGGTCTCTGTATAGTCTACTCTAGTCTGAGTACCTTCTGTGTAGAACAGGGTGGCAATAACAAAGTCCCTACTGGACTTAAAAGAGCTCTGGGTGCTTTACCATTTTGGGTTATAGCAGTTTTTTGAGAGAAGACAGTGAAAGGCAGGAAAATAAAAGCTGGCATTCATTTTTGTGGAAGTTCATGTCCCTAGGAACAGAGCGCATTGGGACAATTTTCAGGGTAAATTTCTGTAGTGCTGGAAGCTGTTCTGGTGGAGGTTGGCACCAAATTAACTGAGAAATAGTAGTAGGACAATTAAAAATTGAGAGCGACTGTAGTTTATTTCGTAATACCACAGCGTGTGCCCAGTTCCTCAGGGAAAATACTCTTGCAGCAGTTGAAGAAGGCAGTCTGTGATCTCCTCCTTCCCAGGGACAGCTTCCATAGCTCCACCCAGCCCCATCGCTATAAATGGCAATTGGACTTAAGGGAATTACAGCAGGCAGTGAACTAAGCAAGGACAGGTTTCTCTGCAGCTGACATTTCCAGTGCTGAGCATGAAACTAATAAAAGGAAGAATAACCTTTAGCCATCTTCTGAACAGTGCGAGTGATGTTGCTTCACTTGGGACATAGGGTGAGCTCTGTAGGGATGGGGTGGTGTAAGGACGGCGGTGGGAGTCTGACCGAGCTCAGAATTACTCGATTCACGTGACCACAGGAAGGGTGGTGGTCAAACAAACACTCAACCTCTGGAAACTTGTGGGCAACTTTGCTACGAAAGCCTATGTTTTATCAAGCGGTTGTGGAGATGGCTACTGATGCGTTCAGCATGTTCACGTTGCCTTGCTAGAAAAGTTCAGAGCTCTGTGGAAACCATCAGTGCTCAGCAGCCAGGAAAATGGTACTTAAGGGCAGGATTCATTCTGTCTCACTATAAGTCTACAATGTAGAAGTCTACCTCTGAGTTAGCCACCTTATGCTCCCTGTATGTGGGAAGTGGGGGACAAAGGCATTTCTGGAGTTTCCTTCTTATCTTCATAAACCAGATCAAATGAATTACTCCCTGCAAAGTTCCTGCTTCACTCCATTGGCTGCAAAAGAGTTCCTACAGAGTCTAGTTTAGTTACGGGTGTCTGTATTTTGACAGGAATCCCATTGTAGGTCTGATCTACCCCTAAGTTGATCTGTCAGCTTTTGAAAAATTGTAATTACTGTGCACTTCTGCAGGTGTTGAGCTTACTTGCTCTATCATATGAAGAGGGCAAAACTTCACGAATCTGAGGGAGGTTTTTTTTTTTTTTTTTTTAATTTGTTCTATACTGAATGATACATGAGTAGTAATAATAATAACGATAACATATTCTTCATTATTTCCCTGCTCTGGTGAGAAGGCATAGAGGAAAAATGTTAGGAATTTCAGTTTAATGTTTATTTGTTGCAGGATTTGAATGGAGTAAGATAAGTAAAATAATATTCTGTGGAAGGATAAACATAAAATTATATATTTAACAGATGCTTCATTCTACATTATTTCCTTAGTTTCCCTCTGCAGGCTGTATTGGGTATTGGTGTCTGCCATTACCAAAATATCTCTTATATAGGATGTGTGTAATTTTTTCAGCCCGAGTCATGTATTTCATGCTGTACTCTATAGCTAGAGGTCACTGACCCTGATGCTAAGTCGCAGAAGCAAACATATAGTGGCTTTTCAACCACAACAGTTGGCACATTTACTTAAACCAGTATCAGTAGCATGAAGATGCCTCTGGCCAGCCCCAGTTCAAACAGTCACCCCTGGGAAAGGACTAGATCGGGGAGTTGTGTACAGTTTCTGTAGCTTTAGTAACTCTAGCCTCACACTTTAAAAATTGTTCAGATCCCAAGAAAAGCAAGATAATGAAAATGGCTTTCAAATTATAGGATGAAATAAAAAATACATTTAAGTTTCTTTTCTTAGGTTTTTACTTTTTGAAAGTGCTTAGAGCACATTTGCAGAATTTTGTCTGCAAAGGCTAGAACTTTATTTATTACTTGAACACTGATTCACCTGTCTTCACATATCTCTTGGAAATAAAGTTATAAAGAAAATAATACAAAGTTGCCTTGTAAAATTTTGTAAAATGTGACAGTATTACAAATGCCTTTAAAATAAATCTCTTCTTTTAGAAATGTACCAGGTTTTCAACTTGGCCCTTTGAAAGTAGTTCTTGTAGCTAAGGATATTTATTCTGTTCCACTTCTTGAATGGGATGCAGCTGTTGAATTCTTCAGATCTGAGTAAAGGTTTTAAGAGCTTTACTTGTATCAGTTTTTTTTCTGTTCTCTTCTGGTTCTAAACGAATAGCCAGAACTTCAGCTAATGCAAATTGTCATACTGCAGCAAAGCTTAAAAATTCATGCTGCTTTGCCACAGCAACTTTTCTTAAGAACTGTACTCCTATAGGAGAACTTAGTGTAATTATAGTAAAGCATATTAGTGTAACTTACAAAAGAAAATGGCAAACGGTAGACTCCCCCCCGGTGCAAACAGAGATCCCTGGTTTTCAGAGAGCAAAGAGTACATCTAAACCAGTGAACTAATTTTCAGCCACAGGTCCACTAGAAGCACTTCACAATGGTCTTGTAGGAAACTGTGATTCTTCTGATTTCAAAACACAGGCTTACGATTTGAGTTTCCCTTGAATACAGTATGTTATTATTAATGAGATGTATAAAATAATCTCCCTTAGATTATGAAGGGCATAATATAGATAAGAAATCTGCAGGTAATGTAAACCTCAGAATGAATTTGCTCTGTGGACCTTGGTGTTAATAGAAATCCTCAGCAGTAAGTTGAAATACTGTGATACTTTGTTGTTAGTATGGTTTGATAAAAGTTCAAAAACAATATACTGTGCTGCTATGTGTATGTGGGATGGGGTGTTCTTTGCACTGCAATATGCAAGACCCAGCAACTAATCTAATCTTTCAAACAATTGTTGGTTTTACAAGGATATTGCTGTGAAAGCTCTTTAACTTCCTGTGTTTGCAAGCCTTTTTTACCAAGAGATTCCTACTGTCTCTTGAAACCCATACTGTTGACTCCTTCTTTTTTACTAAGTGCTTTCCTCACTGAATCTATAGTGAAATGTTGAACTTGAAGAGGTTTACATGGCTCTTTCAGCTGACTAATGTGTATTTTAATTACAGTATGAATAAGATTGGTGAGGGGAGCTGAACGGCTGCTGTGGCCACTTAACACACATTAAAATAATTGGATTGGGGAAGGCTGTTAGTTTGCCATTAAAATTTTTAAAGAGGAGCAGAGAGCACTTAGCAGTCACCAACAAATGCAAATAGAGGAGAGGGATAAGAAGAGGACATTGGAAAGCTTTCATGTTGTTCAGTCTAAAAATAGGTTTTCAACCTGCCTCTGCATTTGTTTATATTTGTGTCTTTCATTTTGAGACTGTGGATGGAGATTTGTCCTTCCAAATGCTCTGGGAACAGGGCCTTCCCTCTTTAAGCTGTGTTGATGCTGTGGTCCCAGTTTTCAGAAGCTGAATTTGGAGGCTCATAGATGCTCGTGTGTTTTTATGTGCTGGTTGGTGCTGAAAACGTCTCCCTGATGGTTTTACTTGTTCTGAGAGCAGCACAAGGCTCTTGGTGCACCTTATTCTTACCAAATATTCCTTTAAAATCTAGTACGTAATTTTCCAAAACATCTTTTGAATCCATAGTTCTGTGCATGCGCTGCTTTCTAGCCGAAGTGAAATCTAAGCATGCCCAAAGATGGAAGTTTGCCACAGCGATTCAACCACTAATAATGTATGGGCTGTAACTGTTCTCATACCTAATGCTGCTGCTCATAGCACATGGATTTTAAAATTTTGTTAGGCAAAAAACCATGAGTTAAATATGTTTAGTTTAGGGTTTGTTTTTCTTCTTCTTTTTTTTTTGGGGGGGGGGATTCTGATTTTTAGAGTTTGTGACAGACATGTAGATGGTCTCTGGAACACATAGAGTATTTTGTGGTTACTGGACCAGACAGCTCAGATATAAATAAAGCAGCTTTTTTGCATATGCAACTTGCTACCACTTCTGTATTTTCACAGGTCTTAGGAGCGCATCAAGTGTACACATAATCTAGATTGTTGTACTTCTGTTATATTTTTGATTTTTGAATGAACTGTGTCGCCAGAATTTAATGTGTATGATTTTGCATGACTGTGGTTGTCCAGTTTATCTGTGGGGCTCCCCAGTTCAGTTGGAAAGGAATCCAAGAACAACTTTACAGTAATCAGCATTTTTCAATTACTTTTTGTGGAAATACAAAAATGGAAAGTGTCTTTATTCAAAATACCATTGCTGTGTCTCCTGGAAGCTGTACTGCAGGGTTTTTTGACACTCCAGATTCTTTCGAGGGAGCCATAATAGACTTTCAGCTCTTGGAGCGTACTGCTCACCCTCAAGGTGAATGACAAAGTCATGAGAACCTCTGCTCGTGAAGGGAGATCTAGCCCTGTGTGCAGAACGCTTGGATTGCAACTTCCATGAGGCACACAGCGTTTTTGAATGAAAATATCTTTGTGCTTAGATTTTTTTTGGACTTTTCAAAGAAGCTATCCATTTTTGCACAAAAACCACATCTCTTTCATGACTGTGTTTTAAGACAAAAGCTTGCTTTTCCACTGAAAAAATGAGATTTTAGGTTAATTTTATTTGCAAAGCTATTTTTGACTGTCCCGTGAGGCTTTTGTGGCCAGCATTGGTCCTTGGTGTAACAAGAGATCAGCCAGAGGAATTCTCAGCTGCCTGTTAATGTGCTTCTTCTAATCCTCCATCTGTCCAGACTGAGACACAGGTCCTTGTAATTTTGCATAATTAAGAAACAAATCAAAAGTTGCATATTGCTTATCTGTGAGTGACTAAATTACAATTTCAGAATTAGTTAACTAGTTTCTCAATGAGAGTTAACCCCAAACTCAGTCTGAAGATTTAAGGTGAATTTCTGAGTGCTCTGGGAGGAAATTAATCCAAAGTTAACAATAGAGTAAGTTTATTTTCTTCCATGTTTTGATGATTGATAGGTTGTTATTTATACAGCCACTCCATAAACTGTGAACATTCCGTATTTATAAAATTTCATCCTGAATGGCATTTAAAAAAATTATTCTGTGTGTTATTGAAAAAATAGTTCAAAATGGAAAAAAAACCCTCTTCCTCAAATACACTGGTGGCTAATACAAATGATGTTAAAAAAAAAAAAAAAAAAAAAAAAAAGACTGTCCAGGTGTAGACAGTGAATGGCAAAGTACCCTGAAATTCTTTGATAAGTACAGTGTTAGCTACTGGATATTGTGAAGAACCATGGTTTAAAACAGAACAAATATCACCGGACTCCTCAGTTTCTGAGATGGAAACCTTTGCTGTCAGCATACAGTTCTAACAAATATGAACCAAATTTTTTATTCAAGTTGAAGGAATGTAACTGTGTCTGGAGTTCATAAATACAAAGAGGACAGGCTAACTGGATACTCCGCAGCCAGTCTATTTTGTCTCTCTGCAGGCCACCCAAAAAGGCTGGTGACTTTAGGATTGTTTGCAGAACCACTGCAGTGCAGAGCCCGGAAATGACAGTTCCTTTTTTGCATAGTTCTGGTGAGTGGGTTCCTGAATGAATACGTCCCGCACTTCCAGTTATGTAAATAAGAGCATTTTGTTCATTAGAGGAAATTCAGAAAGTAATAATAAAAGAGAGATCTGGGCTGAAGGGACTTATTTTTGAAGAAAGAATACAAGAACTACAAATGCACAGCATAATTACAAGATGACTAGCAGGACACTGATTTCAGCCTACAGTGCTCTGAAGGAAAGAGATTAGTTTAAGTTCAATGTCCTTGGTTTGTGCTGGGATGTCAGCACAATCACTGACAGTACTTTTTTTGAGACTGTTGTTCAGGTCTGTCGCAGCTAAGTCAGGTTTTTCACACTGCATGTAGTCTAAGAGGCACTGAAAATGCTCGTCCGTTGACTTGAATGGGCTTTGGATCAGGGTGTGAAATGAGAAGCATCTGATTTCTGTATTTGCTGTTACTAGGTAGGCAGCAGTGACCGTGATGTACAGCATGAAGGTGGACGCATGTACTTCCAGTCTATGAGTTCTGGTTCTCCTGTTCTGGGAGGCAGGTTGCTCATCGGCCTCAATTCAGCCCTTCTACATTTAGAGGTGAACAAAGCATCTGGGTACATTTATGGAAAAAAACACATAGTCTCTCCTGCTGTCACCATGAACTGTGGTCCATGGTTTCCTGCTGCTCCATGAGCAGTCTGGTGAAGTACAAAGTCTTACCAGCTGAGACACAAAGTTGTCCGTCAGGATGATTATTTGGTGGAGTGCCACGTAGCACAGAACTGCAATCAGAATCATTGGTGATTCAATGTTTGTTTTTCACAAATTTCCTACGCTTCCTGCCCACGCACTTTGGATGACAGCATTGTATATGGGGACTGCGAACACAAGAGAAGTTATTTATGAAGAAGTGTTGTTATCAAGGATTTTTTTCTAGCAAATTGTGTAAAATATTCGGTCTCTGTGTTGCTCTTGTCAAAACCACATTATTAATACAGCTGGTTTGTTTGCTTGAGCAGGGAGTTTTTAAAGGTGTTTTAAAGAACTCCGAACTAACTGTATGGGCAGGTCAGACAGAAAACACCGACTGCTCCGTGCTGTGCTCCCAGGGATAACACCAGCTGCTTCCAGCATTCTTGTAGCCATTCCTGATAGGGAAAGTTTGCCCAGTTAGAGTCAGTTTTGAGTTTGCACAGCCATGTGGAAGAAGGATTTCTGAGGGGAGACATGCCCCTTCCTAACACTCCTTGTACTTTTTCAAAACAAATCCCCTGAAATAAGAAGCAGGGAATTCAGTTACAATTTGTCTGTGTCTCTGTCAGATGCATGCGCGCACACACTTTGCAATGTAGCTTTCAGCAATGTTGGACTCTCTGCACTTACTTCGAAGCAGAGAAATGAAAAGATCAGTTTTTCCCCCTTAGATTCATGACAGTGGAAGCCTCTGGCAGAAAAAGGTATCATGGGAGCCGTAGCTGCTCCAGCTGGGCTCTTTCTCAGACACTCAGTACACAGTTTCAGGACAACTACATTATTTGTACCTTATTCTTCTTTTACAAAAAGTCATAGTTGGATTCAACTCTTAATTCAAATCTGGTTCGATCAAATAATGAGGGACACCGAAGACGCAAGAGAACTTAGTTAATGGGTAAGAGAACCAAATATGCTCATATGTAGTGTGGTAGAGATGTGATGGAGTATTTATGCTGAATGTGGTAACTGGCTCGTGTTTTAATTTTTTCTTGCTTTAGCTAAATTTGAAGAAAACAACAGCTTTGACTCAGTGGGGGAAAAAATTGACACTACCTACCACTTTACCAGGCTCTGAAAATCTCTTCCATCAACAAACTCAGGGCCTTCAAATACTCTTTATTTTGAGACTAGTTTCATGACCTTGCATGTTTTCATCGTTAGACTGAGAGGAGTGAAACCCATGGAGTGAGAACTGGCATTACATATTTAAACTAAGCTGCATAATTAGACTGATTTGTATTTGAACGGCTTAGTCGCGTGGTGGTTTGCTTTGAAGTCTGCGATAAGAAGTTTGTCATTTTGTGTAAGTGTGCATAAAGACTCTCTAACCCCACTGGTTGTGAGCAAAATATAGTGGAGATAAAGGCTTCTTGAAAGCAGATGGCATGACAGTTGCAACTGCATAGGTTCAGTTTTGCAGATAACAGGTATCTGTAAGCTTCATGCTTTATAGACATGACTGTATTATCGCTACGTTTTTAAGTTTCAGTCAGCTGCATAGAAGTAAGTGGAGAATAAGAGCTGTTCATCTTCTGGCTCAGTCCGTGAGGAGCTCGTAACTCTAGCAATTGTTTCTGTTTTTCATAACAGTGGGAACTTTATGGGCTATTTTTCCCTCTGTCTGTCCAAAATAAATGTGCTGCTTAAAAACAAAGAATGGAATCACGGACTAGCTGGTAGGCACACAGTTTGAACTTGGGGTGCCTCAGATTAGAGGGGCCGTTCACAAAATGTACCTTTCTCCTGAAAACTGATGTTGGAGCACAGTGATTTTATTTGTGTGGATCCATTTTACACTTCTTTCTTGCTTTGGCATGCCACCTTTGAATGAGCCTCCGTATTAGTAGACAGTGGAGAGAGCATCAAGATGCTCTTTACTGGTCTTTCCAGGTATGTGTACACTGATCCATCAGACTAACTTACTGTTATATACATGTTTCAGAGTAGTTTGGCATTGCGTAGTTCTATAGCTGGGGTTGTTTCTTTGTTAAAAAATACTTAAGACTCTTGCTTGATATTTAATTTAATGGCAAATCAGCAGAGACATATGTGCAAATGTGATACTTTCTTCTAAGAAAAGTTAAAGTAGTGCTGTTCATATTTCTCTAAGCTGAAGTAATGTCCTTTACTACAGGTTGTAAGATCCCTGAATCAGCCCAAAGGGAAAAAACGCTGTTTCAATACATAGGGAACAAAGAAATAGTAATCACACTAGGTAAAATTAATAGCAATGCTGGTGAGTGCATATAAGCCACCCCTTCATACTCACAGTATTTTCCTAGTTATTAGACTTTCTGATTTCCCTATTTGACTTTTCCACAGTCTTTGCAGGGGCTCTAAGAGAGCCATAGAATCATAAGAACAGCTGCCAGCGTGGGAAGGAATTTGATATCCCAGAGCTCAAGGAAAAAAAAAAAAACAACCCCAGGAAACTGGAGTCGATTGCTGAAACATTGCGACTGATTTAGCAATACAGAGTTCTCCCAGGATGCCTGACAGCAGTGTGTAGGACAGGGTAGTGCTTGCGTGTGTAAACAGAGTGAGAATGTGAGAGCGATAAAACCAAAATGAATGGGTGGAGTGGTTATGCAGCACATGAAATAAAGACTCCTAATCCCTAAAAGCTATTTATTTACTTTCCACATGTCTGGAATGTGCCTGTCCCCGCCTCCAAGAGGCGTAGGTACTCTGAACAGCTGAAATATTGCTGGCTGACCAGACAAACTCATGACTCAAAGAAAGTTTCCTTAGGTTTAAAAAAAAAAAAAAAAAAAAAGGCTTATGCAACACCTTTCTTTCAGCGCAGGTTAAAAGCTGACACAATAGCTAGTTCTGGCAGAATAGCCTGAATAATTTAAACTGAACTTATGATCTGGAAGTTGAAAGTTCACTTGTACGTGGAGACAGAACTCCTTGTACATGGAGACAAAACTCCTTAAAATAATATCCTCTCAATGAGGAACACTTCAAAGTAAGTGGATGGCCTTATCCTGCCCTAATGGGAGTGTCCAAGGTAGGTCTGAGAATGGCCACTCAGATAGTGAGTTTTGAGGGTGAGTCTGGAGGGACCAGAAAACCTGTACCAAGATTATATATAGTAGTGGGAGTAAATACTGGAGTAGTGAATAGCCTTCTGATTCGGCACTCGCCTGGGATGGGATAAAGTCTCGTTCAAGCTCTTGCTCTAAACCAAATAATACAGAGTTGGTATTCCCAAGTCTTCTGTGTTTTCTGTGCTAAATAACCAGGAGCTCCCCCTTCTTGCATTTCTTAATGAAGTATGAATGAGTATTTTGTCATGTCTCATTTTTATTCCAGTTCAGACTAAAAACAACTGTTTTCTCCCTCCAAAAAATAGAATATTGTTTTCCAATCAGACCTAGTATATAGGAAATCAAAATAGCTATTTTCCATGTACTCAACAAATCTCATTTTCCTTAGACCAAAAAGCCCTTTCTTTAAGTGATGTCAGAGTTTATAGAAAATACTATTTCAGACCACTTGAAACAATACGAATAGTGGTTTATATTGAATTAAAGGCTTTACTGTTATTTAAATCCTAGTTCTTGGAGTTCTGAAATGAAATTATTTTATTTTACTTCATAATGAGATTCTAGCCATACACTAGAGTCAGATAATGGAATCTTAGTGCATCTTAAAGGCTCAAAATCCAGAAGGTAAACTAAAATACTCAAATATATATATTTTTAATCTCATAATATATACAATACTAAGGTTTATATAATTTTTGAATGCTTGGAAATGACAGCATGTGCTTTGTCATGCACTTTCTGTCTTTCAAGTAAGAGTAGGTCGCTTACTTCTCTGTATAATATTGGCATTTTTTCTTTTATACTGAATATATAGTCCACTCTTAAACTGTTCACACCATTTGCAGTCAGATTAATGCTTCTTATTGGATGCAGAAACTGTTAACTTTTATACTGAGCTAGCTGAGATCCCAGGAACAGCAGATCACTTTTCTTTCATCCACATTTAAAACTTGCCAGGAATCAGAAGATGCTTTTCTTCCTTTTTGTTTCATGGAGGCATTATATTACCTACCTATTCTACTATATCTTCAGGACCAGTAAAGCTACGAATAGAACATTTGATTGTATTTCTTTATTCCAAATTAAAATTCATTGCTCAGGTAGTTTAGGCTTTATGTTTTCACTTGCTTAACATTAATCTGAATGGGGTTAGGAGAAAGAACACTATTTCATATTAAAAATCTAATTTGAAATCTTTATATTTGGTAAGAGCTTAACAACTCAAACAGTGGTATGAATGCAAGTTCTGCAGTGCATGGATATCTTCAGCATGTCCTCTGGCTTTGCAATCTGCTGTATCAAGCAAAGACAGTCCTCGAGACTGAGGCCACCTTTTTAGTGATACGGGGAAGATACAGACGAAACATGCCATTCTTTGGTTCAGCGTAGGCTATGGCTTGTTCAACTTCACTAAGTTCAACTTCACAAGCAGCTGAACTTTGAGGACTGGTGGGAGGTTAGGAGCACATTTGTGTAGGTAGTACAGCCTGGAGCAAGATCTATGTAAGGCAGCTTTGCCACTAGAAATAAAACTCATGGAGCTACTGTATTTGATTTTGGGTCAGCTGCCACCAGTTTGTGGGGTTCACAGTATTCATGCTCAAGAAGGAAACTTTTTACATTTGAGAAAAATATAACTCCAACCTATCAAAGTACAACATCTGATAAAAGCAACTACTTCTTTTAAGTAACCCAGCCTATCCCAGAACTCTTGTTCTGAGATTGTTGAAAACGTTGGCTTTCATTATACAGACCATTACTTTGGTCTCCGGTGCTATTGTTACTGCAGTTCAGCTTGTTGTGGTGTGCCATCTTAGTTGTGACAGCTGTGTATGTGCTGTCAACCTACAGACAAATATAGCATATTGCAATATGGCTTAGACCTCCTTTACTGACAGAAATGCACAGAAATCTGTTCACATTAAGACCGACAGAAGTTCAGCTGTAATTTTACAGTTGGGTCAAGGTTTTTAAGGCATTCTCTGTCCTTCATTGCCACCCCCGAAAGGTACTCAGCCCCTTCTGGCTCTAGTTGTGATGCTTCTGGATACATTTCTCCAAAAATATTGTTATCTGCTGAAGAAATTTTAAAAAACTGATCATGAATTTTGGTGCTTAATGGAGATTTCCAACTTGTTGAAGTTGGTTTCTTAGATGTATAAAAAGTCCAGCAGAGACTGGGCATGCTAGGGATGAATACTTTGCTAGTAATGCAGCTAGTCAAGCAATGCTGAATTGCATAGGCAATATTTGTTTCACGTCATTCCTAATTATTAATATCAGAAAAATAATGAAAGACATCTCCATTATACACAAGTGAATTTTTTAAGAAAATGCTTTTAAATGTTATAAGCATGAAATAGTATCATGAGGCATTTGGAAAACTTTGAGAGGTCGATCATAGAAGGACAGGAAATATTTTTCCCTTCATTTTAGCAATTTTCATACTGCTGTGGAAGCATGCTCATTCTTCCGCTCCCTGTTTATCCTTAGCCTAAAGTTAACAGGGCATTTTTTGTACTGATAAGTGGAAATCACCAGCTGTAATACTCTGAAATGTATTTTTTTACCTGGGCATTGGTTCATGCTGTCTTGCCAGATGAGGTGTTTTTGCCATGGGTGTGAATTTTGTCTCCCCTGTGGGGAAAAACAGCATTCGTATCCCACATGGGTGGTCTTGCTGTGAAGAACTCAGCAATACGTATCCTGAGTTCACTGAATTCCGTCTGACAATCCACAGCCTTGTGAACAAGACAGGATAACCAAGAGTGTGTAAATGTCTGCCTTTAACAGTGCTATGCTAATACTAATTACCATTTCAATAGTTTTGATACTTAAAATGCTATTAGGTACAGTATGATCTTTTAACAAAACTAATAGATTCCTTTGTACATACATTATTTAATAGACGTAAGTACAATGCAGAATGAGGTAAGTCAACATTAACACAAGACCTCAAACTGTAACACAATATTATCTGGACTGTACTTATTCTCTTCCTAGTGGAGATGTTATATTAGCAACTTTGCCACCGATGTCACGGGGAACAGGATATCACCCTAGATAATGACATTAATTAAGCCAGATTTTCATAATGAAGGTTAATGTTTTGTGCATCCGTGTTCAGATGTCTTCCGCTGAATACATCAGTGTCATACCTTAAGTCTTGTGCTTCTTTGTATTTTGTTATTAAGAAGCCATTTTGGTAATCAGAAAGACCTGTCTTGTTTTGTGATACTAGTAGTCCCTTGGAAATAGGTGCTTGGTTTGGAGATGTCTCAGTATTTGAGGTTGCATTAGTTGGCAATGTCAGCTGGAAACCACTGAACAGCCTGCCAGTGCAGCTGCACTGGCTGTCGGAAAGCAGCTGGAAAGAAGGTGACAGAAAGAGTCAGACTCTACGACGTTTATATCATCCGGTTGCTTCCCAATTTGTGGTTAGTGTGCAGGTAATGGCATCAAATAAAGGATGGGAGATTTGGTCCTTAACTACATTTAATGCTAAAATGGATATCAAACATCGTTTATTTCCCCCTTACCATAATTCTTATCCTGTCTGGGAACAGTATTTTGTACATTGATTTCATATGAAAGGATACAGCTGTGGTGGACTGAATGGCTTTCATTTCAGACTTGTTTTTGGTTGATACGAGCAGCAACCAAGGGGAAGTGAGGAAGAGAGGGATTACATGTACAAACATGAAAATAGAGTTGGTGGGAGTATAAATCTGAGTGTACATGGCTCAGGAGCCTAGAAATGATTTTAGAGGGAGATGAAATAGTTTACCAAAGTTAAGTGAATTTACTGTGAAGATTTCTCAACTGGCAATTATATGCAGTTGCTTAAAGAAATAATTAAGCAAGGAGAGTTAAGACTTTACAGTGTTATATTTGCTATGTTATTCACAATGTAATCTTTTAATGTGCAAAAATACTGAATTCTTTGACAGCAGAGGCACATCTAGCTACAAACACAAAGAGCTAAGTGTTGCTAGGGTAGGAGAAAAACAAATAGACATAATTGGTTTTGATTTTAGTGATTTCAAATGGATTTGAGCAAAAGACTAATGAAAAGTAGACAGCTAATCTGATAATGGCATTTACCTTAAATGAGTACAGACTAAAGTCATCAACAATAAGAATAATACAGTAAGATAAAAATTGGTTTTTTTCCATCTTGCATTGAAATTTGTCTTATTTTAAATCCCCGTGTGTGGAGGGTGCATGTCCCCCCCACCCAGCGCGTGTTCCATGTTACTCACTACAGCTTAAAACTCCAGAGCAACCAGCAGAGGTGGTCACCAGTAGATCTGTACCTACATTCAGGATTCCTTGCAGTATTTATCAACCAGTTTCTGCATTGTATGAAGCATAAAGGAACAACACTTTACTAAAAGACAAGTGAAAGACTTTGAGTTGGAGGCTCAGGGGAAAGAGGTCAAATACACAAAAATAGCGTGCACATGCTTAAGAGTAACTTAAGAGCATCATGTTGCTTAAGTCAGTACATAGCGCATATGTTTATTTCAGAACCACTGGACATCAAACCCGTGAAAGACGTTTGTTTGAAATATATTAGTAAAGCTGCAGTCTGCATCTTGCTTATGACTGTGGACACGACATATGGGAAAAGTGGACAGATTTTTCAAAGGGTCAAAATGCAGTTAATCATTCTGCTGAGTCATCTGCTCTGGTATTTTAGTTACTTACTCAATAAGTGAGCTGCTTGGTTTCATGTAGGAAAAATATTAGATAGTGGAAGGGCCAGAGAGAAAAGGCAATTGAAGCTGGAGACTTCTGAGGGGAAAGAAGTGACTGATTGGTAGGAGAAATGGGAGAAGGCTTTTAGCCTGATTACGATTTTGTGAAAGTCAATTATAAAAGCACCTTTACAACGAGCAGGTTGTGTCCTATCAGACTGATCATTTTATCCCTGGGCTGTATTTCTGTTTACAGTCTTCTCTATGTTTTTTTCTTCTTGGTGATGAAGGAACCATTTGCAGATCATGTTCTGGCCAGTCCTGCAATACAAATAGTAGAGAAAAAGCTGTCTATAAGTGTCTGAACACAAGTGCAGGGCATGGGCTGTGGAAAAAAAAGAAAGTCACCCTGACTTAAACATCCTTTGTAGGAATCTCCTCTTAGGCTTTCCCAAGGAGCTATCTCAGGCCATTGGTTGGAGCAGACTCTGATAAAGTGTACCTCCTCATATGGATAGAAAAAACAGAAAATATTCTGCTTCTCTGGCCTGCCTTTCCTCCTTTGGCTGCCCCATGCAATGTCGAATAGCTTTAGGTGTATGTGGCTGATGTAATTGCACTAGTACCCGTTTTCAAAGGGAGCTTGACTTTTCTGGACGTGTCCCAGGCCTGGTTGATTTTACAGTAATTTATAGGCCATACCTAAAATTCTCCAGTGTGCTGGAAAGAAGATAGGGCCTTTAATTTACCTCGCATCACAAAAACAAAGCATAGGAGTCTAAGAATAGGTTAAAGTATAAAATACTGTGTTTTGGCTCATAGAAACACTATGATATTTATTTGCCAAATAAAACAGATATTTTCAAGGGAAAATTTCTTGAGCCTTTCACTTCTTTAGCAGATTAGGAGATTCCATTGGCCCTAACGCACAGTCTTCCAAAAGTATTTTAGTTAATTAGTCATGTGTTCCATTAGCATAGTAAAAATCTATGTTAATGTGACCTAGTAGAGATTTTATCGAACATATCAAGTGTAAAAGAGGAATGTTTTCTTTAACGCACAGAAACTGGACAGAATGATTCCAAGTTCTTTATCTTGATTTAACGATCTGTTGTACCGTTTGAAGATATACAGCTTGTATTGTACCATTTTTTAGCCAAAGAGGGCCAACACAGTGAGTGCCATGGACATTTTGGAAGCTTGCAGGCTGTCAAAATAAAAATCCTCATGTTGAAAGGAACAGCCTTCACGATCATGTTGGGGGCTTTTTTTTTCACTTGGTTTTAAACCCTTGACCTCATGTAAAAAAAAAATGAGGTGGGATGCTCCCATTTTAAAGTAAAATTAGCCGGGGTAGGATTCCTGAACCAGTGCCGAGTTGGCTGATTCACTCGTATAAAGCAGCATGGCTCTGTGCAAAGAGGCTTACTTGAGTCCCAAAAGCAGAATAGTCATATTAATGCAGTGCTGTACCACGGCTAGCAAGCCCTGTCTCTCGAGGTTAAACCCTTCTGGCTGGGCCCAGCAGTTCAGCTGTGGTATTGCAGTGATACGGCTTACTACTTGCACTTAGAAAGCTAACTCAAGAGACACAGCAGAGGATGCAGAATTACCTCCCAAGGTAGACCTATCCTTGGTAATGTTTATCCCCAAAAGAGCAATAATTCATGTGTCCATGCAAATTTCCAGGTAAGGAATAGTTATTTAACTTGTGGTAATTCCTAAAAGCCACATGTATCCCTTGGATTTTTTGCACTACAGGAAACAGAACATGTCCTAAAAGGCTTACAGTCTTAAGTACCTCTGTTAACTCAGCATTTTCTAAGGGATAGCCTTTATGCTTCCAGTTCCTGTTCCAAAATGAAGTGTCGTGGTTAGAAGTTTTTTTTTCTCATGTTAGACATACATCAGTGGTGTTTTTGTTTACAAAAATACTCCTCTCAGAGAAATAGTTTAAAGTTCTCCCAAATCCTATGATAAAGACCTGTATTTCCATCTCTTTTTCCTACCAGTTTGGCTGTAGAACATTATGTATGTTATATGTCCATGAGGATTGAACTGCATATGTCTATACTTGTAAAGTTTCTTTTTGCACCACCAGGGTTGGAAAGATACTAATTTCTTGGTGTTCATTGTCTGCTTGTTCTTGATCGCTTTTAACTATAAATGACAGCCGCTTTTAAAAAAAATGTAAACATTTCCTTGCAGTTTTGCAAATGAGCGTTACGCGAATCTTGCTGCTTTGATTTTGCTTGAGTAAAGCTCATCGGCTTCATTTGTGTAGCTTTGCAAACTTTTAGTTTGAGATTGCTAAATCTAGCTAGTCAACAATACAGCAGTAAAAGTGCAAGGAGAGAAGAACAGGCGAAAAAAAAAAGAAAGGGACGAGTTCCAGCAGTCAGATACTGGGCTAGCCTGCAAGTTTACATCTGTGGTCCTTGTACATAGATACCATGATGATACTGAACATGGTATTGTTATTCATCAAATGTACAGATTGAGGTAGCAGCTTTCCTTATGATGGTTACCTAATGACTTTAAAAAAAAAAGATTATTATGAAAAAAGCTTCTTGATGATCTCAAACATAGTTCACACATCATAAGAAAAGATCTTTAATGTAAAGTTCCTTTAAGCCATTTTGCTATACGGTGCTGCATATTTGTGAATTGTCCAGACAAATCATTCAAAAATATGCAGCACTGCATAGCAATATAGGTTATATATTTGTAGGTACAGATATATATATGTGTATATATACAAGTATTTATGCAGGTTTTATATATACGTATATACAGGCAAAATATCATGGAGGCATATACATAAAGTTGTTTACATCCAACAGTAGGCATAGCTGCTGAATAAAGTCAAAGTTTACTTATTTTCATATAAAATCTTTTAGCCAATGTCTTTTAAAAAGGTCGAAGGACATCCTTTGACTATCAATGTCTGTTCACAACAGATGAATTGTAAGTGATTGGTGAAAAAACGAGAGTGCCGTGCAAGTACGGATGTTGAAATTTAAGCTAAAAATAGGCACAGTTACAATGAAAATGAAGTCTGTTAATTAACTCTGTGGTGTTATGATGAATGGCAGGTTGTTGGACTTGTTTTTATACCTCGGTTGATCTAAATCAGTGTTCTTATATTATATTTATTACACCTACACCAAACTGGCATACAAGTTTGATGTTTATTTTTTAAGATGGTTAGAATGAAAAAAAAACCCTTCTTTCTTTCCCTGTAGTGCTAAAATGTGCTGCTTTGTGATGTTTCAATGAATTTGAAACTGTTGCTTGAAGTTAATTAGCAGTTTTTAAGCTTGTCTGTGTGCTTCCACTTCTGTTTGACTGATGATTACTTCTCTCACCTTCACTAAATACTAGCTAAGATAGTGGCTTTTTGTGTATGTTATCACAGGTGGGAGACAGATCTACAGCTTTTGATTTGATTTCCAAACATAATTGGTACCTTCCGGAGATGCAGTATATCACATGTTGTTTTGCTGTGTAAATTTTAACACATACTTGATTATGGCTTTTCAAAAATGTGAAACAGCTTGTCCTTTAGTCAGTCCTGGTCTGAGCATGATAATATGGGATGTGCGAGGAAGGAGGAGGGGATGTGCGAGGAAGGAGGAGGAGCTGTGCCTGCATGCTCTGGGAAGAGCCCTGTGCAGTGGGACTGGCGTATGGTGGGACATAAGCTGCATGCCATCAAAGGGTCCGTAAAGTTCTCGAGGTCGAACTGCTTATGCAGGGAAAGGAGTGAAATGACGATAAAGCACTGTGCAAAGAAGCCAAACTGGGGGGGAAAACAGAGAAGAGCTTTTTTTTTCCCCCCTCCTCTGTGCTTTTGGTTGCTGGAATCCTAATGTTTTTGCAACAATACTTGGTTAAGTGTTTTCAGTCAGGATTGACTTTTTGTTTTGTATGTCTGCGCTCCTTTTAAGGAATGTTGGTCTTAGGAAAACAAAGAAATTTAGAAGGCTAGAGATGTCCAAGAAAATGGTCTTTTAGAAAGAAAGACCTGTGTTGTTTTTCCTAGCAGTAAAAGAGATGGGTATGTTTGTTAAACTGTGCGTACCATATGATGCTTCATATTTTTCCGTTTGATTTCCTGTAGGGTGATTTCACTTGGAACAGCATGTCAGGGCGCAGCGTTCGGCTGAAGTCAGTTCCCGTCCAAAGCCTCTCCGAGCTGGAGCGAGCTCGACTACAGGAAGTGGCTTTTTATCAGTTGCAGCAGGATTGTGACCTGGGCTGTCAGATTACTATCCCCAAAGGTAAGGGCTTGATAAACTGTTTCTGTTTAGTTTGCAAAGCCTCCTCTTGCTAAACCACTGCTTTCATATCACAGTAATAAAGGGGAGAAAATCTACATTTGTTATTCCACAGAGATTGTCATATATTTAATCTTTATTTAAACATCATAACTGTAGAAGTGGCTAGTAATTTTGTTGGTCTTTCTCTGTTAGGTCCATATCAAGCCACTTGGTGTGGGATCATTTGCTCAAGAACAGCTGCCTACTGTATAGATAATATACATCTGATGTATTCATCCTAGGATCCTTTCATACTCAGTTGAGAGAAAAAGGTTTTTCTTACACTTCCTGTCATCCAAAACGATACATCTAAGTAGGTCAGACAGAACATGCCCCAGAAGTGGCTTTTTAGCTCTATTGGCTCTAAAGCCAAGGAAGCCAAGCATCTGAAGCTAAGGAAGGCAAGCTCAGACAGGCAGTGAAGACAGCTGCATCAAGTAAGATGAATCCTATCCAAATTTTCCTGAAGATAGCGGTGATTATTTCCTAGAATACAAGTAAATTTTAGCATGTGACATTGAACACCTAAAGAACAAGAGATTCACTGAAAAGGAAAAGCTTAGCTGTCAGTCCTGATGTAGGACAACTGCACGTAAACCTTTATTTGGGTTACTGTGGAAGAGGTCCAAACCTTACTGAAACTAATGGGAAAAATTCCATTACTTTTGTAGGCTGTAGATCAGGCCTAGCAAAGACAGCTGTTGTACTATGATACGATCACCTGCAAATCTTTTTTTCCTGTGTATCTTTCCTGTTGCTGTATACTTATTTAAGAAATAAGAAGAGGCCACTCAATGCTCACCTTTGGCTGTGAGCAGAGATATTGTGTGGCAGCACTTGCACAGCAATGCCACAGGCACAGTTTTTGAATGAATCAAAGTTAAACAGAGCAAAGGTTTCCGGTGTATAAAAATAATGAAGTGGAAAAGAACAAATGTGAGAGACATCAGCCTGGGTATTCTTAAATTTCTTAAATCTGCAGAAAATTCCTGCCAAAAATAACGAAGTCCAACTTACCAATTACAGTAGGGCAAACTTTTACCACATTGTAGTGAGATAGATAGTCAACTTCTCCAAGCCCCACCACATCTCCCCTGGTCCTTCAAAAAAATACTCCATCAATATGACAACAATTTTACAGAACATTCAGATAAGATATTACATCACTAAGAGTGCTGCAATATTTTTTGGCAACCTGAAGTTCCAGTGGGTGATGGACATATACAGAGAGAGGAAACACATCCAAGACAATGGAATATACATAGTAAAATTCAGAAACTTTGAGCTTTGGAGAATGAGCATTTGTGTATTATTTTTATGCACTCTTCACTGTTTGCTGCTAGGAATGCCATGCAAAATCAACCATCTAGGAAAGCCGGGGTGTCTGGCCAGTCAGCCTGCTCTTCCTCTGTAAGGTCTCATGGTAAACAGGAGTCACAGGCCACTTAGCACAATGCCAGGGCCTCAGAGAATGGGAGCTGTTGCATCTATGGAGTTCAGATCACACACAGGAACAGCTTTTATAATCACAACGCATATATAGGTTGGTGATGATATAATGCGTAATTAATTATATATAGAGTCTGACAGTATCATTTCAAGCATAAAAAATGAAGAAGGATACTGTGAATTCTGGAAAAGCATCTCAAAATAAAAGGCACTTTCCTGGGCTCATGTTTCCTCTCTAGTCTTACTGCTGGCCCCATCATTTCATGTATCTTTTGCTTCAGTTTAGACGAGAAATAAATTACTCTATTCAGTTTTGTCAGATTAGATTTATAAGTAAGATTATTGATAAGAGGCAAATTATCTCATGTCTGCATACTTGCTCTGGACTACTAGATCATGAGTTTTTCTGTGTTTTAGGGTATGCAGGGTGAATGAGTAGCACCTGTAGTCCAGTTTTAAGATGTTGTGTTACCATCTGTTGAAGCACGTGGAGGCAGCAGCCAGAATTAGAAATCATGTAGTATTTAACAGTCCATCCTGTTTCTAAATTTGGCACCAAAGACATTGCAATATATGTAAAAAAATAATCACTCTGTCACTCCATCATCCCACACCTGTGCCTGTGCTTCAAAAGGAACATAAGCATCTAATATAGTCCTAAATTACTACGGGTTTGTTTTGGCCCTTTGTAGAGCATTTCTGAAGTCCAGCTCATGTTCCTCTTTCTCTTCAATAGCAGAGAACGCAGAAGTATGATAAGAGGGTACAGACAGCCATCCCAGTTGATTTCCTAGCATCACTGGACTGCATAAATGAAGAATACAAGTTTTAGAAGTGAGAAACTGGCTCAGGCACTCTGGGCATGCAGGAATACAAATAGCATAAAACTAAATCACAGCCATTTTTTCCTCAAGTTAAGGACAGATTGAGAGTTGTTAAATATTCTCAGTAAAAAAGGTGAATTGTGTTGGGCCAAATTTCCAGAAGAGCTAGCACTGAATAATTGACAGAGCTGGAGGACCTCTCTAGATCTGGAGAGATACAGGCTTAGAGAGATATGTTGTACAGCTCTTTTCTAACTCAGAGAATATGGCATAAAATTATTCAGGAGCAGAATTTAGTGCGATAATCTATGCCTTAGAAAATACAGAATGCTGTTATAAAATATGATGTTCTTTGTATTTTCTTGACTGCTCTTGCAAATGAATGGCATCTGAGCCTACTTGCACCTGCTGGGCATTTGCTTCCCGCAGGCGTTTGAGTAGTAATTACGTTTACCGGCACAAGTGCTGTGGGAAGTGAAGGTTTGTTGCTCTTGGGTAACCAGTGTTTGCACCAAACCTGCTTGCCTGGGAGTTAGGACAGCACAGCAGCATGTGCCACATCTGTGCAGTCACGGTCGTGTCCCAGTCCGGGGCCTCCTTGATAAAGTTGCAGTTCTCCCGTGCTCGTGAGTCCCCTTCACTGCAGCCAGCATGGTTGGCACTCATGGGGCACAGCCAGTCGCTCTGGGAGGGAGGTACAGATTGTCATGTCTCTGATGTAATCCCTCTCTGCTGCTCGTACTGCAGCCAGGAGCCCTTAATGACACACACCACCACCATCTATGTATTAAATGTCCTGTAGTCAGAGGCAGAGGACCCCCTTTCCACAGGAATTTATCAGCATGTCATTTTACAAAGGCTAAGATCACACTTAAGTAGGCAATTAATATGAATTGAAAATGATCAAGAATCATTATCTTGATGTATACAAGTATTTAGACCTCCAGCAGAGAGACACTTTGGGTTTGTTTCATTTTCTTGTTTTTCTATCAGTGACGTATCTTTCTCTCGTATTTTGTAATCAACTTCTGTCTCATCTACTGTGTCACTCCTCCATCTGCCACCAATAACTGTACCTAGTATGGTTTATATTCTCTCTTGGGTAATTTATTAAGTTGTAAGAGGCTATCATTTCCAAGCAAAACATTACACAGTTTCTCTACCAGTGCAGTTATTCTGAGGCAGATTTTTAATTAGTCATCTGACATTCTGAATTGCACGACAATACAATTTGGGTGAAACTTTTTTAGACTTCCAGTTTAGAATATACTGTATTTTTCTCATTTCAAGAAAGTCCAGTCTTTTCTCTGTAACAGGAAAAAGCAAATGGTAATGAAATTCACTTTAGATGTGCTTACATCTTTGCAACTTTCAAATTGTGCATATCCTTTTGGGGAAATATGGAGAAAAATGAGCCTTTTAGGCCAGGCCACGTGTTCATAAAAAGGTTGGTAACTCAAGAGAGTTAGGTCTCTCAAAGCTCATATCAAAGGAAGAGAGGAACTCTTCCTTCCCCTCTGCTCATAGTTTCCAGATATCTCTTGACCAGAGGAGGTATTGGAGGAAGTCTGTTTGGAGTGGTTTCCTCAATAGCTTGCAGTTTTAACTCTCCTCTCATTGATAACAAAATATGCTTAGTACTGCTGCACTTCCCTGAACCCCTGAGAGCCTGAAAGCCTGTGTTGGGGTGCTCTGGTAGGCCCCGCCAGGTCTTTAACAATTAGAAAAAACAAGGAAGTAGGGATCAAGCCCTAACTCAAGTCCTTAAGTGTCTGGTTTGGTTTTCATTTACGCTGTGAACCTATCTGTGGGGACTCAAACAGGATTCAGGAGTCTAGGGTTGCTGCTGCGGTTCTCACATCTCTCTAGTGAGGAGGAGACTGGCTGCTTATGTTGTCAACTCCTGTCTTCCCTGCTCTACAACAGTGCATGAGGAATTACAGAGAGAAAGAGTAAAGGTCACTGCTAATTCTGAATACTGCTTGGATAGGTGTGCATTCACCAGCGTGATATGTAAACATAAATTGCTGAGCTACTTTTTTTAGTCACTGTTTAAGAAGATAAACAAGGGGGAGATACATGGATAATTAGGAAGTAATGAAGCTTGTATTAATAGAGCTGCAGAAAAAGAAGCTGAGGGGATCATAGGAAATAAATATTATCTGCAAACTGTTGCATATACATGGCCCATATTCTGAGGCATCTAAGGCACTGGTGTGTGTGTGTGCATGTGTGTGTGAGAGAGAGAGAGAGAAAGAAAGAGAGAGAGAGAGAGATTTTTGTGAAAATGGGGGAAATACCCATTAGAGAAGTGGAAAAAATATGCAGGTAGTACCAGTGCTCAGACAAGTAGATATGCTATAGCTGAATTTCTGTAGAAAGCTTGGCCATCCCTTGAAAGTCCCCAAAATACTATTTTAAGTTGGTTCAGAAGTGATTGAGAATGTCAGCTCGTAAGACTGAAAGATGACCAAACACCTGTAAACAATGCCTAATGTTGAAAGGCAGTGCATCTGGATGAAAATAAGAGTCAAACTGGGTCCTCAGTTAATATTTAGAAGTTTTTTATTTTGTCCATTTGCTTTTTTCATCTTTGACCTAGCAAATTGTAAAGACTGAATGATTTTGCCTGGATTTCTCATTTTCTAATTTACCATTTCTTTGAGAGTTTATGTTTTGGAAGGGAAGAATGATGCTGGGACTTGGATGCAGGAACAGAGAATAGGGTGTGTGTGCCATTAGGGCCCAATTCTGCAAAGCGCTATGTCCCCTGGGGTACCAACCAACCAACCCCTCCTGACTTCTGTGGAAGACAAGTCGCTCTGTCGGCATTAAAATGATGCAACATCCACTGTCTGCTGAGTCCAGCCAACTCAGTTACTACTATCTATAGGGTAAAGTCCTACTTTTTCATCTGTGTTTTGACCTCTACCTCACTGCTGCAGAACTTCTCTTGATCTCAGTAGAGCATAAGTATAACAACAATACATGTTTCCTCGTGCACTTTTTCACCTGCACCAAGACAGGCATAAATTTGGGTAGTATCTCCGGTGACTTAGTTAGAAACAGCATCTTGGTTTCTGATCTATTGCTGATTTGACAGCAAGTTTTTGACTTCTGAGACAATTGATCTACTTCTTTGTGAAGAAATGGCCACATTCAAATCGCCATGTATCAACAACAATTTGTGCTTTATGTGTTTCCTTATGTGTCACTGTTTTCTTCAAAAACCAACAAACCAACAAAGAATATTGTAAGTAGTTGATGTTTTCACAAGAATAAATCTCTTGTAGTTCCCAAAACTGCTGAATTATATTTCTCACTGGTAATACGGTCATATGCTGTAGCGACATGGGCAACATTGCAGCACAGTAGACATCTTGGTATAATTAGACAAATTGTATTATTACCATGATAACAGTCCAGCTGACGACATTGTCCTGAGATGTGAAAGAAGCATGTGGTGCGTCTGCAGCAAAGTAGAAAACTCATGTGCTCTTATCTCACCAAGTGTTCTCTCCAGTACTCTGGGGAAGGACTGTGGCTGACAGAGGACTGAAACTGTTAGGAGCACATAGAAGTCTTGTGTACTAGGAACTTCCCCCAGGGAATTTCCTTCCTCTTTCCTCTTCCCTCTTCCATAGGCCAAATACAGAGAGGTTTCTTAATGAAGAACTGGTTCCTGGAATGGGGGCTGGTAAAACAATTTAGTAAGGGCTATTGTCTGCTTAAGGCTCTGCATATAGGATTCTTCCACTGCATTTCTTTGAAGAGATATAGAAGAATGTGGGGGGATTTCTGGACAACAGCCTTCTCCCTATTGCTGTTCATGTCCGTTTAATACCACTCTTGTGTTTGTAAAGCCGAGGTGTCAACAATAATGCTTGCTACCAAAACACTGTGCAAGATCACTTATAGAAATCATTCCACTTATTACTGCCCAGCCTTGGCTGCAAAGCTGGAGTTGGGACAGAGCAGTGGTAGGAACCCCTTGGGAATAGGAGGAAAAGATGTGTCTGATGAAGAAAAAAGGGATTTTACTAGGTGTTAGGAGAAGGAGTAGAAAAGAAAACTTTCTTCTTTTACAGGATATATTGTTTTAATGTATTAACAGATTTTATATTTGCATTTTAAAAGTGTGATACATGTTACCACTTGTGATTATTGTTTATTTTGCTCTTTATGGATAGATGATCATTTGTTACTGGTTTATGCACTGCTTCCCACTTTGGGAAAACAGACTGCCTGCCTCATGGCCTCAATTACTGTAATAAGAAAAAAATAATAGGCAGGTATTCATAGCGGTAGGTAGCAGTTTTTACAGACTGATTGTGCAGTGGTTTAAGCATTGTAACCAGGAGCACACAGAGCAAACTGCTTCCTTTCTCCCCTCCTCCCCCTTTTTTTTTGTTTGGTCTGTTTTGTCAGGCTAAAATGGTGCTTCTGAGAGTTACCAGGTCAGATTAGCAAGGTGTTGTAAGGGCATGTGCATTGCCGGTCCCATACTGTACAACTCAGTCTGGCACATTTCACAGACTTAAAACTGACTGTAGGCACCACAAGGAGAGAACAAGCAGACAGAAGCTCCTGTCTGCTTCTGTGTTAGCTTTGTTTATGTTTTGTTTTGACAGGCTTGGTGCAACCTATGCTTATTCATTAAGACATCAAACAAAAATTGAGAGCCTTTTTCTTTTGTATCAGCCTAGAAATTATTGTTCTAAAGCTGCAGCTGACATTATAGCTGCGTGTTTCAAATTACCTGGAGAAAAGAAATGTACTTCATGGATTGATAATAAAACATAAGAAGATAGGCATATTTATTTTTCTTTTGCTTAATGGTCATTGATGGTCACTGCAGCAGTTAAATTGCATAACTACTTGAGTTTATATTGCACACATACTTTAGAGATCCAGCTATGGATCAAGGCTCTGTTTCAGTGCTGCAGACCACTGTACGGTGGATTTGACCACCAGAACTTACATTCTCACCATAAGACAAGAGACCATAGATGGGTATGGCTGCATAAGCCCAAAGGAACAGTGGCTATCCCTCAGGCATGTGGTTTCAGTGTGTGGATTGATTAACCACTGGGAAGCTTTTTAATACAGGAGAAATGTCAATCAACAGGATGATCAAGCACTCACATCTGTGGTGGTAGTGGCCTGGTTGATATGATCATTGCGCCTGAATTCCAGAAAGGTTCAACAGACCAAAAAAAACCCAAAAAACAAAAAAAACCTCCTGCTCTTAGGAGATCCCTGTCCCTGCCCCACTGGTTTGTGAGTTGAAATGTCCCCTGAATCCCGTATGTGCTCAAAGAGTGGTTCATTTTATAGCTATGTTTAATCTTAGTTCTGCAACAGTTTAATAGGGACTTGTGGATCAATCAGCTTAAGGTAGCATCAGCTTGCAGAGTTGATGAGGCTTCCTGATATCCTAATGTCCATCCTTAAGTGGATGACACCTTTCAAGTGACTCTTAAAGATGGAAAAGGAGAAGATACTGAAAGGACGTGGAAGGACCAGAACTGAGAAAAGGTTCTTGTGATAAAGAAGGTTGTTGGATTAGTCAATTATGAGACCTTGAGGAAGAGGAAAGCTCCTACTTAAAAAGGGGTGCTCTCTTTTATTCTACAAAAAAGATGAAAGAAGTGAAAAGTTAAGGTGAATTCTTCTAATTAAAGCCAGGAAATGTTAATTTTATCTGTATGAGGTAGAATTTGAGTCCACAAAGGGACTATATTATTTAGGTTTTGCACAGAATCTCACTATTTTTCTTGTTAGACAGTTTTGCTTCTAAGCTTTGCTTCTAAGTTTCTAAATTACTTCAGGCCAAAATTTCAGATGTGAGAATGTTGCCTTAGGAGTGTTTCTTTGTGTGTGTACTACCTCAGATTTCAAAGGCTTCATATGACATTCCTTTCTTATAAGCAATAATAATTAATTCTTGTATCAACCCACATTTCAGTAGAGTACTACAGGATGCTATCAAAGTTCATTTTTTGTAAGAAAAGTATTAGCACTAGACTTCAGGCCCATATCTTCAAAATGACTTGCTGAAATATCTAGGTTCCACTCTCATTTCCCAATACGAGATTGATACAAGCAAGTTTGAACTTTGAAGTTATATGTTGGTGCAGGATTGTTAGCAGATCGGATGCCACAGATTGCAACAGATGCAATAGGTTCGGCTAAGGCCAGAATGTCCATCTCTGTGCTGAATTATCTTGCTTTTGTTGGCTTGGGTCACAGCCTTAATGTTATGTTGATATAGCGTTTTTGTTTTAACGTGCACCACTACCCTGTAGTACTAGTACTACATACACTAACTTTGTACTTTTGGGTTTATTTGAATGTTCCTCAAATGTTCTGAAGCAAAGTTACAAGGGTGAGCCACAGAATTGTCTTCACTTTCCAGAGCTGGTGATAAACATGTTATCCAGCTATTTTAGCAAGTGTACCAGATGTAATAAAAGAGATGAATTGCCTTTACTAAGAAGACTGTTTACTGTATTGATGCCACCTATGACAAGAATGTATATCCACACAATTAGTTATTGTTAGCAGCAAGTAGGTCATACACAGTTGTTTCACAGCAAGTGTTTGACTTTTTGCCTGAGCTTTTTTCTGAACTGTATTAGGACATCTGGGGGAGAGAGAAGGTAATTTTAGTGTTTAGCTAGTGTCTACCAAATTTAGTGCTCAGTTCTCTTGGTTAGTTATCATTATAATGAATATGATCTAATGTTAGGCTTGGAGACCTAAATACAATCCCAGTTATTTCTGGAAAGCTTACAGCTTATCCTGCTTTTGTGTCTGCTGGTGCATGTTTTTATATGCAAGTTTTATAGCTAATTTCATCAGGTGTGTGAAGCTGCACATCTGCTCATATGAGGTAAATATTACAGTCTACTGTAAGACTTCCTTAAGTAAGGTAAATTTGAAGGAGCAACACTTCTAAAGTATATAATTTAAGAAATTTTGAAATTGAACAAAACATATATGGTTGGGTTTTCTGATTTTTTTATTGTTCGTTGGTGCACTTTGTCCTCAGTATGTTCCTGTTAAGCTCTGAATAAAAATGGGAATTCAGAATTATGCGTTCTTTGCTTGTTTATTTTGGCAGGGAGTGGATTTTTGGGTCTGTTTTTTGCTTACATTACTCGTCATTGTATTTCATTACGCATTTTCCTTAACAGTGAGAGTGACTATGATTTTTATCTGGACTTGCATTTTTGTAAGGGCTCCAAGGTGGTCATTGTGTTTAATCACTGACCATGTTATATACTTTGTAGATTCTTATAACAGTGGAAAGCATCTAAGTAAACTGTATCCTATACTTTGTGGAGCTGTGAGATTAGACTGGATGCTTTTGTGTTGGCATATACTCTATCTTTTAAGTGGAGGGACATATTACCACTCTTCTTAAAGCCAACATCTGACAATTCTTATGTAGAAGAGTCTCCAACATGATCCTGTGACTCCATGGTTTCTTTGTAAGACTTTCTTTTAATATAGCTGTGTTCATGAAGATTATATTAGAGACAAGCAAGCCTATGAGCTAAATTTTGCTCCTTTATGTTGTAATAATATTTCTTCGATCTCTTCTGATGACGTCAGACTTGCCAGGAGAGCTGAGTGAATCACACACAGAATCGCGGCATGGTTGAGGTTGGAATGGATCTCTGGAGATCATCTAGTCCAACCCCCCTGCTCAAGCAGGGTCACCTAGAGCACATTGCACAGGATCGCGTCCAGGCAAGTTTTGAATATCTCCAGGGAAGGAGACTCCACAACCTCTCTAGCAACCTGTTCCAGTGCTCTGTCACCCTCACAGTAAAGAGGTTTTTCCTCATGTTCAGATGGACCTTCCTGTGTTTCAGTTTGTGCCCGTTGCCTCTTGTCCTGTCACTGGGCACCACTGAAAATAGTCTGGCCCCATCCTCTTGACACTCTCCCTTTAGATATTTGTATACATTGATAAGATCCCCTCTCAGTCTTCTCTTCTCCAGGCTAGAGGGGTCCAGCTCTCTCAGCCTTTCCTCATAGGAGAGATGCTCCAGTCCCCTAATCATCTTCGTAGCCCTCCACTGGACTCTCTCCAGTAGTTCCATGTCTCTCTTGTACTGAGGAGTCCAGAACTGGACAGAGTACTCCAGACGTGGCCTCACCAGGGCTGAGTAGAGAGGGAGGATCAGCTCCCTCAACCTGCTGGCAACGCTCTTCCTAGTGTAGCCCTAGATGCCATTGGCCTTCTTGGCCACAAGGGCTCATTGCTGGCTCATGGTCAACTTGTTGTCCACCAGGACTCCCAGGTCCTTCTCTGCAGAGCTGCTTTCCAGCAGGTCAACCCCCAGCCTGTGCTGGTACATGGGGTTGCTCCTCCCTAGGTGCAGGACCGTGCACTTGCCTTTGTTGAACTTCATGAGGTTCCTCTCTGCCAATCTCTCCAGCCTGTTCAGGTCCCTCTGAATGGCAGCACAGCCCTCCGGTGTATCAGCCACTCCTCCCAGTTTTGTATCTTCTACAAACTTGCTGAGGGTGCACTCTGTCCCTTCATCCAGGTCACTGATGAATAAGTTGGACAAGGCTGGACCCAGTATTGACCCCTGGGGGACACCGCTAGCTACAGGCCTCCAACTAGACTCTGAGCCGCTGATCACAACCCTCTGAGCTCTGCCATTCAGCCAGTTCTCAATCCACCTCAGTGTCCACTCCTCTAACCCACACTTCCTGAGCTTACCTATGAGGATGTTATGGGAGACAGTGTCGAAAGCCTTGCTTAAGTCAAGGTAGACAGCATCCACTGCTCTCCCCTTATCTACTCAGCCAGTCATTCCATTATAGAAGGCTATCAGATTGGTTAAGCATCATTTCCCCTTGGTGAATCCATGCTGACTACTCCTGATCACCTTCTTTTCCTCCACGTGCTTAGAGATTACCTCCAGGATGAGCTGCTCCATCACCTTTCCAGGGATGGAGGTGAGGCTAACTGGCCTGTAGTTTCCTGGGTCCTCCTCCTTGCTCCTTTTGAAGATTGGAGTGACACTGGCTTTCTTCCAGTCCTCAGGCACCTCTCCTGTTCTCCATGACCTTTCAAAGATGGTGGAGAGTGGCCTAGCAATAGCATCTGCCAGCTCCTTCAGCCCTTGTGGGTGCATCCCATTGGGGCCCATGGATTTGTGGGTGCCAGGTTTGCCTAAATGATCTCTAACTCGATCCTCCTCGGCCAGGGGAAGGTCTTCCTTTCTCCAGACTTTCTCTCTTGTCTCCAGGGTCTGGGATTCCTGAGGGCTGGCCTTAGCAGTAAAGACTGAAGCAAAGAAGGCATTCAGTAAGTCTGCCTTCTCTCTCCTTCGTCACCAAGGTACCCACCCCATGCAGCAGTGGGCCCACATTTTCCCTAGTCTTCCTTTTGCTACTGATGCATTTGAAGAAGCCCTTCTTGTTGTCATTGACATCCCTTGCCAGATTTAATTCCAAATGGGCCTTAGCCTTCCTCATCTCATCCCTGCATACTCTGACAGTGTTCCAGTATTGCTCCCAAGTGTCCTGTCCCTTCTTCCACATTCTGTATACTTCCTTCTTCTGTTTGAGTTTTGCCAGGAGCACCTTGCTCATCCATGCAGGTCTCCTGCCCCCTTTGCTTGACTTCTTACTCATAGGGATGCACCAATCTTGAGCTTGGAGGAAGTGATGCTTGCATATTAACCAGCTCTCCTGAATACCTCTTCCTTCTAGAGCCCTAACCCATGGAATTCCTCCAAGTAGGTCCCTGAAGAGGCCAAAGTTTGCCCTCCTGAAGTCCAGGGTTATGATCCTACTTATTCCCCTGCTTCCACCTCACAGGATCCTGAACTCCACCATCTCATGGTCACTGCAGCCAAGGCTGCCCCCCAACCTTCACACCCCAACCAGTCCTTCTTTCTTTATTAGTACAAGGTCCAGCAGCACACCTCTCCTCACTGGCTCCTGTGTCAAGAAGTTATCATTAGTGCTCTACAGGAACCTCCTGGACTGTTTGTGCCTAGCTGTCTTGTCTTTCCAGCAGATATCAGGGTGGTTAAAGTCCCCCATGAGAACCAGGGCCTGTGATCGTGAGGCTATTTTCAGCTGTCTGTAGAAGGCCTCATCGACTTCCTCTTCCTGATCAGGTGGCCTGTAGTAAACACCCACAACAGTGTCACCCACATTAGCCTGCCCTTTAATCCTTACCCATAAGCTCTCAACTCACTCTTCATCCACCCCTAGGCAGAGCTCGATACATTCCAGTTGCTCTCTCGCATAAAGAGTAACTCCAACACGTTGCCTTCCTGGCCTGTCCTTCCTAAAAAGCATGCAGCCATCCATGACAGCATTCCAGTCATGCGAGCTATCCCACCATGTCTCTGTAATTGCAATGAGATCATGGCCCTGCGACTGCACACAGATCTCTAATTCCTCCTGTTTCTTCCCTGTGCTGCATGCATTAGTGTACAGGCATTTCAGAGAGGTAATTGGGTATGCAGGTTTCCCAGGAGGGGTGCAAGAGGATCCTCCATAGTCATGTCCTGTACACACTTCCCCAGCTGCATGCACCCGCTGGAGGCATCCTGACTTGAGCCGCGTTCTGCTGACTACCCTGACCCTATAACTCTCCCCTTCCCCCATCTTTCCTAGTTTAAAGCCCTCCTTACGAGGCTGGCCAACCTGTTGACAAGGACATGCATGCCCTGGTGGATCCCACCTCTCCCCATCAGTTGTTGATCTTCAGACAGGGTCCCATGGTCATAGAAACCAAAACCCTGTTGCCAACACCAGCGGCGCAGCCAGTTGTTAACTTGGAAAAATCTGTCTGCTCCTCCTCCCATCCTTCCCCCTCACTGGCAGAATTGAGGAGAAAATGACCTGGTCTCCCAGACCCTTGACCACCATCCCCAGAGCTCTGAAATCTTGTTTAATGGTTTCCAATTTGCCCTTGGTATCATTAGTGCCCACATGGAAGAGCAGCAGAGAGCAAAGTCCAATGCATGGACAAGCCTTGGCTATCTTTCCATGACATCTCATATTCGAGCCCCTGGCAGGCAACAAACCTCTCTAGACAAGAAGTCAGGTTGGCAGATAGGTGACTCCATCCCCTGCAGCAGGGAGTCACCCACAACAATCACATGCCGCTTCTTCCGGGTGTTCCCACGTGGCACAGGGTCTGTTGGCCCAGTTGCTTCCCTTGAAGCCATGCTCAGCGCTCAGCCTGGAGGGCACTAAACCTGTTCTTCAATTGCAAGTCTTCAGGAGGAGTAAGAGCCTTTCTCCTCCTATGAGAGGATATCTTGCTGAATATTAGATGGAGGATATTTTTTTTCAAAATCCAAATTTTCCATAGAAATATTTGAATTTTTATGGGGATTTTTATGGGGATTTTCCCCCCAGGAAAATAAAAACAGTATCGCTCAGTCTGAAAAGAGAAAACAAAATGGATTTCAGGTTTTAAGCTGGGAGAAGCCCCAGCTGCAGGATGTAAAGATGGTTAGAGCACTCAGCCTCACAGTCTGCTGCACATGAGTTGGTCAAAGTGTCAGTAACAGGAGCTTTTCCAGGAAAGGAGATAAGCAAGCCAACAATTTCAATTTTTTTCCTCTCTAGCCAGAAATTTTCAGAAATTTCTTGTTGTGAATTTTTTTTTCAGATTTGATGTTTAGCCATAATTGAGACAAGAAAAAAAAATTGAAATATATGAAGCTTGCAAGAATGTATTTTTTCTAACAGTAGAACAGAGAAGCAATAAATTATCTTCACTGGGTTAAAAAATTTTTAGTGATCTGTTCCATTCTTAAACTTTGCTCTTGGACAGCTCTTACTAAAGACGCTATGTAATGCACATCAGATTGATTTCCAAGATTTTGTGGTATCACATAGTAGGTTTCACATGTCTGTTCACACTGTGAACACTTGATTCAGCATATTTATTCCATCAGTTAGAGACAGGCTAATGGTTTTAAAAGCTAAAGTTTCTGTACTCAGTACCAAGAAAAAAGTTTGCCTTTTCAATTTTTAGTGTGTATTTTGGTAAATAACTAGGAGCCTTGATCAAGGAGCAGCATACATTTTGTTCAGTGCTATACAAATACAGAAAGGAAATACAAAATGCTAGGCTTTTTGGTGAAATCCATGGCACTGTTAGTGTGAGCACAGAGCAGTTAGCATATATTGCAAAAGAGTTAGCATCTTTAAAAGACACAGGTGTCTAACTTCCAAGAATCTACCTGTTGTATGGGTGTGTTTCTGTGAAGGTAGAGAAAGAGGATGGAAATCGAAGGAACACTTTGCTTTGCTGAGCTCAGTGGGCAGAAGTATTCCTGTCTTTCGGTGGGTATTGCAGTGAAGGAAAAAGATTTTACTGAAGCTCAAGAGATAGATAAGGAAGTATTATGATCCACATTTCCATATAAAAATGTCTTGAAAGATAATTCTCTGGGACCGAATCATTATTAGTAATTCTAGGAGACTGTGTTGCTGATTTAGATACTGACTTTTGTGGAGTTAGGGCTGTGTTATACAAATCCAGATACTCTTAAGAGATTGCCGTGTATGTACATTTGATATGAAGTCCCACTGAATTTAGAAATTAGTTGTGAGGTGTGGGGAAGTCCTTTCCGGTATAATTTCCTTGACAGTACACTTGAAATGGCTATGGCCTATGAATTCGTATAAATACATTCAGTGTTTTGTCTGTATTATTATGTCGCATGAAAATCTCAGCTTCCATTTTAAAATGTTACTCATGGATAAATAGAAAAGCTGAAACATACTCTCTGAGCAAACCAGTTTCAGGAATGAGAAAGTATATAAAATGTGGACTCTGAACAGTGCTTTGCAAAATCAGGTGGATTTGATTGATTGTTTTTAAGCCTTTGGGAAGATGCTACTGTAACAGAGATATTCTTCACTGCTTTCTACCATATGCAGTGTATTTAGTACTTAATGTAGTCCTGGCCCTGAAAATAATTCTGTTTTTGAACACTTAATTAGGCTGTCCTAGATTTTGCAAATGATCCACATATGTATGTGCTGACTCTGTAGTCACTTAAGATTTTGTTCTTTATTACAATTCATTGTTATTTATTACAATTCATCTTCAAAGCCAAAGAATAAAATGCTGGCATTGCAACCTACTAATTTTCATGTTCTGCTTGACTTTGCCTGAGATCTGCTGGTATGAATCTTCTTAAAATTTCAGTTGAAAATCAGGTTTATTTCTCTTACCTTTTGCATATTACTTCTTTCAAAAGTGCATTGGGGAAGTATTCCTGGTGAGGATTTCTTCTTGCCTTAGGTAGAAGAGTAAGTTTCTAAATTTTCAGCTATATGGTTTCAGTGGAGCCAGCTGTCTAAATTCAGTCACTGAATACTGATTAGGAAAGATAAGATGACTACAGATAGATTTATTTGATCAGAGATGCTGTACAATGTGTATCCTTGTATTTTTTCCTTTCTTTTATCAGCCTTTACATTGTAATGATGCTTTCAGCAATATCAGAGTAGTAAGAAATGAGCACTGACTGAATTGTTGTGGATTCTAAATACCATTTGTTTTTTCAGGCTTTTTCACCGAAAAGGCTAGATAGAGATTTAATGGAGAGGTAACCTCCTGTATCAAAAGATTTAAAGAATAGGTCAGACAAATGTCTGTCTTTGGTAGTCAAAGTATATTTGACTGTGTTTCTCTGCAGGAAGTTGGCCTAAGTCATCTCTGCAGATCTCCTCATGCCTTTTACCTGTATGGTTTATCATTTTTTCAACATCTACTTCTGTTTATTAATAAAAAGTATGTAAGCATGGTGATGGCTATTACAAATACAGAGGACAATTAATGATTGAAATGAGACATTATTAGAAAGAAGATCTACTGGCAATTTTTTCAAATGGCTAGCATCTAACTTATTGGAAACACAAACCTCTCCACTGAGAGACTTTCTGCAACTCGAGTCCACTTCCTTGTGCTAAAGGCTACTCTCTCCTTTCACTTACTCATCAAGGCTTTGAGCACTATGGAGGAATATTGTACCCTGGGTTTGTTAATCCCAGAGGGAGGAGACCAGGTTGTGAAGGCTGGCTTATTTTCTTGCACGGCTCCCTCTCTGAGGTGAAATTTCAAGAAGAGAAATGTACGAAGACTTCATAACAACAAAATGATGGTCAGATGATGGTAGGGGATGCCTAAAACCACCTCTGAAATAGCTGACCATGACCACTGCCAGGTCCTCTGACTTCCAGGAGAATGTTTGGAGAATTCCCTGTTCTTTTGAATAGCTCAAGCTGTGCGCACACAGAGCGATCTGGGACAAACGCTTCTGGCGGGACATAAAGCGACTTTGTTGCTGCTTCACCCGCCAGTATGGGTGTGCAAGCTGGGTTATCAATACATAGAAAATGTAATGCCAAGCATAGCCTGGTCTGCCTCTAGCCTGCCCAGTACTCTGGGGATTAAAAGTAATTCTTCTGAGCAAATCAAGAGTCACCTTGACTAGGAATGGCATGAAAGTACTTTTTATTCCTGTATTTATAAAATAACTTTTTATTTAGCCAGGGGACAGTCAATTTTTCCCCTCAGTGGGCTGAAGGCCCACTGTAGAGCTGTAATCTATATTTTTATTACCTCAACTACAGTGTCAATGCTCCTGGTTTATTTTCTGTAGGGGTAAAATATTTTCTTTTACAGTAGTTTGTTCTGATGTAGTACTGCAGACCATTTCTGACCTATTTTACCAACAGTTATGAAAGTATTCCAAGCAGGGGATGTTGTTCTCTTTCTCAAAGCTTTTAAACTTCTACCCACCATCATGGTTTCTGAGTGGCCTCCATGAAAAATCAATGGCAGCAGCAAACTCCCTGGTGTGTCATATTCTATTTAAGTTAGGAATTCTACTACATTTTGAGTTTAGGGAAATTCCTGCCACACTGGGGACACTGCTGCAATCTGAAAAAATACTGTGCCTATATTTTATTCATCTTTCACCTGCTACTTTACCTTGCCCTTTCATAAATCACATCATTGGTCTGACTGCACTCAATATTGCCCTGAGCTATGGAAAGAGGAGTTCCCTTTTACTTCAGTGTGTCTGCATACATTTTTTACTTGCAATACTAATGCAAGGCAGTATGCTCCATGAAAGACTCTTCCTGGAAAAAAATGCTTAGCATATTACTCTTTGGCCACTCTGTCATTTTTTTAATAGTAACAGGACATGGGACTTAAGTACGACACAGTTAATCCTCAGCAAATGAGGCTCGCTGAAGCAGAGTGACCTCTGCCTGTGCACAGGGAATTCAGACCTGGTTTCCTGCTTCGTTAGCTCTTCTCCCTTTCCCTGGATCCACCTGCTTTTTGTTAGTCCCTGCTGACAACCATAGAAGGGCACACAAGGGCATTTGGCCCTTCCTGTGTAATCCTCTGAAGACTGCCAGGTATCTTTGCATGCTTGTTTGAGCAAGATATTTCCATTGTCCCTTCTGTATTTGGCAGCAGCAGTTTCCCTGGTGCTAGCATAGAAAAAGGGCTAAGCAGCTGTTTATTGTGATGTCAAAGTGAGCTTCTTTCCTTAGGGCCAGCTAAAAATGTGGCAAATACCATTAAGCTGCAGAAGATTATTACTTTTATAACTTTAACTGTCTTTAAATAGTTTAATGCTCTGCTTTTTAATTTCCTCTGTAAAACCTAGCGAATATCTTATTCCTCAGAGTTCATGTAATACTCACAGCCATTTTTAATTTAATGGTAAGTAAGAAGGTATTTAAAGGATGTAAAACTGTATATTTTTTCGCATCAGTAATGCAGAAACAGCTGAAAATATTTTCTTTAAACTTTCCAAACAAAATCATCACTGGTCGGAGACCAAATACAGAAAGGTCAAGGAATACTTGACAAATAAAAAAATAAAAACAGAAGGTAGGGAATGAAAGTTGAGCCTTGATCTTGATTTTGGTGTGGTCATTTGAAATTCTGAGATAACTGAATATTCTGACTCTATTTCAGGGATATTAATATGCAGCATGAACAAATGGAAAACAGGCATGCTTTGTGTGTTCTCTTTAGGGTTGCTTTTGATGTAGCTCTGCTTATGTTTATCTATTAAAGCTGCAGCAGAACCATGCTGGTTTATGGACTGTGGAAGTACAGTAGCTTGGGGTAGCAGTGGGAAGGGGTCTCCTTCTTAGCCCCTCTCTTTGCACAGGGGAGCTGTGCAGAAAGGTGGCAGGACCCTAAGGATGTGAATTCTGCAGTCATGACCCAGGTCCAGTTCCTGAATTCCTTATTCCTTAGGTGCTGACGTTTGACTCTCACAATTAGATTACATTGCATATGCATTTACCCACCAGTTAACGAAGTCCCTTGTGATTGACGAACACAGGAGAACATATTTCAAAATACCAAAGGGGTTATTCTTTTATAACATGTATACTTGGAGATTGTTTAAAACCTTACAGTACACATGGCAAGGTGTAGACAAATGGAGCTGAAATGTCGTATTTTGTTATGGTTCCTCTGTCCTCAGAAATTAAGTAGTATTTGCTATCTGAATTAGAGCACTGCCCAAAGTCAGCTTTCTGTAGGGAGCAGGAATTCATACCTACCTCATTCTACTTACAAACTGTATCTATATCCCACTCTTATGCTACACATAACCTTTTTTTCTTCAGCAAGTTGGGACATGACTCTTCCTGATGGAAACAGACCTTGAGAATAGAGTTCAATGGAAATGGTGCATTTTTCATTCTAGATTTGATTCTAATTTAGAACTACACATTTTAGATGTGTTTTCCCAAAAGACAAGGCAGTCTGCTGATAATATGCTCAGCTGGGGTAAAGCAGTATATATCACCTTTGCCTTTAGAATAGCTGTGAAGCATCAAAAATCTATTAATGCATGACAGCCAAGCTATGGAGGATTTTTTTTTTTTTTAATTTGCCTCCGAGTCACATAGGGTTATTTGTCAACTGTCGTTCGTTTGATAAAACTCCAGTTCCTGTAGGGGGGACAGCTTTCTTTGGAAGTAGGTCAGGATTCCAGCAGTTTTGCGTTCTAGGCTGGTTGGAAGGCACTTTATAAATAATTTCATTCATATACCATTATGGCTGAATCCTTAGCATTACACAGTAAAGAAATAAGCTGTCTATAATGCAGTGTTTAAACTTCCAACAGCAGCATCACCTAAATTTGCATGTTTGTGCTTTGGAATTCCCCTATGTTTTATTTTACCAGTCAATAATGCAATAAACAGCCCAAAGGGATTGAAACCTACATCCCAAGAAGATACACTAACCACAGGTTGCAAAATAGTCTTATGGGATGAGGAGGAAAAGAGGAATGCACTTTCATCCCTCTGATGCTTTGAAGTTGATGTTTTTCTCTGTCCTCATCAATTTTGCTTGGTTTCTCAAGCTGTAGAACTGCACTTTCTAGTAGTGCTCACAACATCACTTTCACAGTGGACTTTCCCCTGCAGAAACTCCTACGGTTCCTCACCGCAACTCTAGGAAGCATTGCAGTCGGCTAACACTTCTGCACCCATGAAAGCCTGCTGAACGCTGCGCCTGGTCCCACTTGCTATCTTAGTTACCCCTGTGCCATGCTCATGTACACAGGCCCCGGGAAGCTGCACCCTTCCTTGGAGAAGGGCTTTCGGCTTCTGTGCTGCCCTTTTCACTCTGTTTCTTCTGCCTTCACACATCCATCAGGAACTTGCTGGCGCTGGAAAGGCTAAGTAAGGCTCGTTTGGTGTAGTAGACGGGCAGAGAAAGGAGCAGGTACGAGGGGAGCCAACCGGGTATCTCAGCGTCGTCCTCTGCCAGCAGCCAAGCCCCAGCTTGGGCCGTGTGTGGGGGCGAGCAGATGTGAGCCTGCTAATATGGTCTGTCTTACTTTAGCTGCAGGTTAGCAAGCACAAAGGAGTGCTAATCTAAAACAAAGTACAATTAGAGAGCAGCAAGGAGATGCAGCATGAGAACTGCAGTAGGGAGATAGCCCCGGAGTTGTGAAGCTATGTAATAGTCCGTATTGCTAGGGAGTGTGTGTTGTTAAAGGGAGAAAGAGAAGGATGGGAAATACCTGTGAGCTCAGCTCCTGCATTTTCATATTGCCTTATGTGTCAAAAACTTTAGCTCCTGGTTCTCTAATTGAAAATCTTTACCTTCCATCTGTGCTGCAGCTGGCTGTGCTTGCAAGTTACTGCATGAGGACAGTGCATTTCAACACCCAAGTTAATCTAAATAAATATTTCAAGACAGACATTTGTAGTCACAAAAATGATGATGTGAAACCAGCATCCTCTTATTCAAAAGATCAACTCCAAGTGTGCATTCAGGAGCAAGTTTGCTTTGTATGGTGACCAGAAGTGTCTGCACGCACAAACACAGTGTATCTATGAAAGAATAAAGCACATTCTGTTCTTCATTGTGCTCAGTCAACTGAGCTCAGCAGTATTTTCTGATTGCAGAGTCCTTATTACTTGAAATGCTGCATAGGCGAGAGAGAATGGAGCTGGACTTGGAGTTCCCAAGCTGAATCCGTGAGGCTGGCAGTTGGGAAATGAATTATTCCTAATGAGTGAACAGAGAATTCCACAAAGCAGATTAAACTTGGTGCATTGTGATGCCGTTGGTAGTAATCTTCAAGATAGAATTGACTGCACTTTTAGAAAATATATCCTATTTTTATTTGTTTTTTCTTTGCATGTAATTGTATCCAGTTATTAATACCCCATCAAATGAAAATGGCCTTGAATACAACTACTGTGAGGAAGTATTTTAGAAATCTCATATAGCCTTCAATATCAGGATTATCATCGATTTCTGTTTTGATAAATGAGCTATGGGTGTGATATTCATCTCTCACATAACTCCTCTCGTTATTCTGTGTGAAAATAACCCTTAGTTGTAGAACAGGACAAATTTTCTTCCCTAAATGGACAAGAAACACAACTCTCATAAGCAAAGCAAGATACCGATAAATGAGGGGCGTGTTCTTTGCTTAGTAAACCCCGAAGCAGCAAAAGATTTCTTTTGTCAGAAAACACTTAGTTAAATTAGTCTCTAAGCCTCTAATTGACCTTAGGAGTTAGAAAAAAAGGTTTTGGTTAACAAAAAAGTGTCTTTGCATATAAATGACGTAAAAAAAAGGTCCATTCATATGTATAATTCATTAGCCCCTGTATAAAGAAAGGAATTATGGAAGAATCATATTTTTTTTATAGGTTTACTTCCAATTTATTCCCAGGAAAACTTCCATCATCTGAAATCTAATGCTATAATACTGTCAGAAACATGGCTTAGAAAGCTCAGGTGCTGTTGTCCTTTTTACTTTATATTATCTTAGTTATGAAACAAGTTAAGGAAAATGCATTGTCTTCATAGTATAGTGACTGTTTAGTGACATAATATGAAGCTGCTGGCAAGAATTCTTGAATATTAACTCCAGGTGTGCCACTAACTGTGTCATCTTGAGGAAATTCCATATCCCTAATTTGTGATGCTTTTGCTTATGCTGAGCAACAACCATACCTACTAAATAAGCATTCTGATTTCCATAACTTTAAAATGAGTAAAGCAGTACTTTGAGTAAGCAAGAGCAACAGGATTCAGTCTGCACTCTATCTCAGGGTCATATTTGGTGCTGGTGGGTGATCTTGAACAGAGAAATCTGCCTTTAAAAATATTGCAACAACTTATATTCTGAAGTACCCTCCTCCTTGTTTTTCTATTTCTTAAGCTGGCATTTATATATTCTGACCGTGAAAATGGCATCTTATTACCCAGTTTGTAGAACCCTGGTCTCACTTAGAGAGAAATACAGGCCCTGAAATGAGCTACACAAAATCTGAGAGTTGAGAGTTTTAGTGAAAGTTAAATGGTGTTAGTGTTGGCACTGTGGTTGAATTTCAACCTTAAACCAAAATTTTCAAAAATAATACCCAAAAGTCAGACTTCTAAATTCTTGTCCAAAGTAAGGTGTATCAGTGGAAATCCTCTTGCTGTTTTCCATACAGAATTCTTTTGTTCAGAGACAAAGTCCAAAGTAGATGACCTAATTTTTCAAATAGAAAAGTCTTTCTGGCTTTAGCTGAAGCTGGAAGTGCTCACCACTTTGGAAAAACAGGTCACCTAGCAATTTAATATGCACTCAGGAGTTTGATTCTAGACTCCTGTTTTTTAAAATATTCATCATGTTAGTCTTAATATATAGATGCTTAGAGAGTGATGTATGCACTGCAATGAAAAATGCAGTGAAGATATAAATTAGTAAGTATTGAACAAACAAGTTCACCTCTGAAACAGCTGATTTGCACAGCTGCCAAGGCAAATTTTCTTCAGAAAAGTCAAAATGGCTTAAGAAAGGACTAAAACAATGCGGCTTCCTTCACTTCCACATTTCTTGTCTGATTCCTTCACTTCGATGTTTCTTGTCTTTTGAGTACTTCACTTGTCTTGCTAATGTTCTTGGATGGAATCTGTTAGACAATTAATACATTTTTGATCTATAGAAAGAAGACAATAAATTATAATTATATATGCAGAAGGCCGGATAAAACCTAGTGGTTTGGCTTTGTAGTTTAAACACTTTCAAGCCACGGATGAGTATACAAGACCATATTTAATAGTACTTTGGGCTGATGTAGTAACACTTTGCATAGATGTTCTCTAATTTAGAAATATACAGTAAGTGTTATACATGGGTAATGATACTTTGCCTGTTTCCCAAGAATGCTTTGGATATTAATTATGTTCTCAAAACACAGCGCAAATAATAAGTACTAAGCATTATTATTATGAACTGGATTCATTTAAGTTTTAGAAGTGCCAGGACTGCCCAAGCCCTTAGGCACTTCATGAATATTTCTGCAGTCCTTATGCCTGACATAACCTAAATCAACAGTCATTTCAAAACATATTCTTGTAAAATATAGATTGTAATAAATCATGTCTTCTGGGGGGGGGGGGGGGGGGAGGAGAACTGGAACTGAATTCAGGCCTCCTGGCAGATCCCCTATGCTTTAGCTCTTTGGTAGGATGCTTCCCAGTCTTATTTTCTTATGCAAGTCTCTTTCTTAGGGAGGTAAACTCTCAGTTGGTGTAAATGGTTCTAGCTTCGCTGACATCAGTGGAACTGCATCCATTTGCACAAGTATCTCCCCTCTGTCATTCTACTGGTTTTTCTTTGCTTCAGGTATGCACTCCTGCATAGAATGGACTCTTCTCTGTGTTTTCTAGTTTTGTCCATCTCCAGAACTGTTTCTTGTTTCTTCACATTCCTCTGGGCCTGGTCATTTATATACAAAATGCATGGTTTGCAGAGACAAATGCAAAAATGTTCTCTCAGTCATCATTATTTCACTGTTGGAGTTGAAGGAATCATCCATTATGAACAAGGTTCATGAGAAAGTGTTGACAGTTTGGCCCTAGAAGTGGTTGACTTATTTTCCATGTGTAAATCAGTGTCATTTGTTTCCATGTTCTATAATGAATAGCATTCATTTTTCTTATATTTCTGTCATGTTTAACTATGTAAGCATTAATACCCCCCCAAAGTTGCAGTTGTGTAGTTATAGTAGAAAACCTCTATATTTTAGATCCAGCTTCAACTTCTGTTCTCATTTTTGCGTCTCAGTAGACTTCAGTGGGGTGTCAGAATATTAATAAATAGGTCTTTGGAGCATAAAGGCTCCAAGTCTCCAAAGAGGTACAAGTCGTTTATCAAAAGACCACTGTGAAGCAGTAATTTGAATTTGTAACATGGAATATAATTTAAAAAAACACACACATATATATTAAAGCCAGAACATAAAAGGAGTAGGGAACCCTATAAAAACAAGTGATACTGTTGTATATGTCAGCGGGCTACTGACTATTTATTTTGCAAAGAGGTGAAAGAAGAATTTCTATAATAAGCTCAATTTTATGAACTGGAAATGTCAGAAGGTGTGGAAGAAGTGGGCATATAAATCAATCAAAGTATGACTATGAGTTACGAATTTGTCATCTGGCTATGAAAAAGGAAAATCTAATCATTGACTATATCAGGCAATGAAATACCACCATAATACTGGTGAAACCTCATCTGGAATACCTTATCAATTATAGCCAGTCATAGTTCAGAGAGATGAATTCTCACTGGGGCAGGCACAGAAAAGGGGTATTAGTATAACCAGCGAAAGAGAAGCTACCTCTACCTCAAGAGACAGAAACCGAATATCATAGTTCAATGAGAGCTAGGGGCAGATATGCTTGCTCTCTCTAAATAAATCCAGAGTACAAGCATTCAAATCGAGAGGAAGGAACAGAAGCTACATAAGGGAACAAGAAATTTTAGTTTAAGAATAATAGGATATGAGCTGGCCATGAAAAGGCCATAATTTGTCCAGCTGTCTGTTGAGTTGTGTTCTGGGAATGGCTTTCAGCAGGAGTTGAGGGGAAAAGATGGCAAAACAGGTTATATTATCTTATTGGCTGTAATTGCAAGGAGTTAATCCAAGGACAATCCAAGTTAATCCAAGGACATCCACTTCAATACTTTGTAGTATGTTCCCTACTGTAAAAGCCCACTCAAGACATCATTGGTTTACAAAACTAAGAAAACATGTTGAGGCACTGATGTCCTTCTTACTATACAAGTGAAACACAAATATCATGTGTTTTGTTTTGAATTATTGACATATTACAAAACCAGTAAGGAAGGCAAAGGTGTGCATCCATTAACCTTTAGCTAGAGTGATGCCTGTGTTAGTATAGACCTTTTATATTTCTTTGGATTTAGAAAACTAAAAAGTGACAAGTTAAAGCAGGCTCATGTCTTAAGCTTTGGTATTTGTTGAGATGTAATAAAATACATTTTTGCTGACTTTTCATTATCAAAGGTGCTGTTGAAGGAAATAATGATCGCAGCCTTTTGACATAGTTGTTTCAAGAATAAACCTGCCTATGCCACTTCTGAAAACCTTTAGTCCTTAATACCTTAGAGAAAACTTGGATAATACATATTGTGTCAGAACAATAATTTCTCTAAAACTAATCCACCTGAACCAATCTGGACATGCTGTACACAAACTGCAAGCTCCCAGTGTGAGCTGAGATCAGATGGGTCACGTGAAGGTGGTCAGTTGTCAACCAACTGGCGTGACTGGTATGCAGAATTGTTCCTGGAGGTTAGTCATCCTCCCTCTCCAAATACTACCTCCAGCTCCCCGACTGAATCATAGTCCTGTGACTATAGATGAGGGGAAACCACAACCTTTTGGGTTTGTGGGACCTGCTCTCCACTTACCTATCCAAAGCATCCTGCAACTGTGTGAATTATTAAGTTTTCAGCGTTAGCTTTCCATTCTGCCCTGTGGGCTCTGGGACCACGTATGTGTCCATGTGCCCAGCAGCATGCTGCGGGATTTATTTTGGTCCTCCTGTTCACAACCTCAGTGTTTGGGTGAACACAGCTGCACTCTTCAGAGCTGAAGGACTGGGACAGTCCCCAGCCTTTGTGAAATGTACCCACACCCTTCCTGACTCCATGTGCCACAGTCATCTCAGTCCATAATCTTACAGTTTATGCAACAGTTTGTTCAGCAATCTTTCTCTTCACTTATTTCCTATTTTTGTTCTTACAGATGGTCAAAAGAGGAAGAAATCATTAAGAAAGAAACTGGACTCCTTAGGGAAGGAGAAGAACAGAGACAAAGGTAACATAAAATGAGTACATATTCACTGATCAGGTCTAAGTTTTGCATATAAGATTTCTTTAGGCTTAAATGTGTCCTCTGTGGAGTAAGAGAATGTTACCACACTGATATATTGCCTAGACATTTATTTCCAAATTGAGAAATACACCCTCTCCTTTTGTATTTGTCGTTAGTATAACCCAGCTCTCCTTGACTGAAAGCTCATTTCCTGGGAGAAGAGGAGGAGTTAAATAAAGGCTGCATCTTCCCTTCATTTTCCTTTCTGCTCATTTTCTCCACCTAGTGCAGAGTGCAGTCTGGATAATAGGATCCAGCTGTTTACCTGCACTTGCACTGTCCTTTTTCAATTCACAAAGCATGTGAACCAAGCCTAGCCCAAGCTAGTCAGTTGGTTTGTTTTTCTTTCTTTACCTTAGGAAAATAGCCATTGTTTAAAATGTATAAATGCTTCATGCTACTGCTCTGCTGGTTTTTAATATACTTCATATGACATAGATTTACAGATATGGTTGGACTCCTTTTGTTTGGACACTGATCAGCTTTATGGGCTGGGTCCCAATCCACTGGACTTGACCTGTAATTTGCTGCCATTTGAGCTAAGTCTAGAGACTGAGACTTCAAACCAGTCTCTGAAATTCCCATTTTCTGCATGTAGGTAATAATTGTGCATCTGATTTTGTGTTCACTCCTAGAAAAGAAGTTCTGAAAAAGTAGTAAAACACTATTTGCACCCCACTCCACAAACGTACACACAAACACACAAATTTATAACAGTGAAGTGATGTGGTTTATCTGATGTTACTGATCCTGATCTAATTTAGTAGAAGAATAGAACTTTGAAAATCATGAAAAAATGAGTATCTCATTAAGAAGGTCATTTTAGATGTTTGTTGGAAAGAACATGCTTTTCTTTTAATTTTTGTTTCTTTGATGACTTCATATATGTGATTATTATTTTCTTGGTTTAAAAATGACTGTGGAAACTATTTGCATTAATCTTTATAAAATTAAAAGTCCTTTGATGCATTTGTTTGGATAAATCCAGTTGCCTCCCATTTTGCTTTGTGAATAGCAGATAGTAAAAGCTTTCATTTGTTATGAGAATCACTTGATATAATACCAAGTCCACATGCAGAATGAGCCTTTGAGGAAGAGGTTTAATGATTTTATAATCACCTTTGGGGAAAAATCTATCATACTGCTCCCTTCAGTGTACATTACTTCACATTTGGCTGGAGTGTAATTAATCACTCATTATGTTGCTAGTTTCCTTATTTTTCCCATAACTTTCTATAGAGCTAAGAATGCAAAGAAGCATAGTTTTGTGCAAAACCTTTCTTTCTGGTCAGCGCATTTGCCTGATATTCATCCTCATACTGGTCTGTGGGGTGCTCGTAAGCTTAGGAAATGGCTAACCACTTAATGCTTTCTATCCAGTGAGAGCTTTTATCTATTCCCACCATATGGATAGTGCTACTTTAGTAGCCTCCTTTGAAAGTTTCTATTTAGAAGCTATTTTGAGAGTCTAAGTATATTGCATCTTTTTATTCTCATATTTTTATTACCATAGCTGATTTTAGAGATAATAGATGTAATTCATCAAAGACTTAATTTTGCTATATCAACCCAGTGGATCTTTGCAATTGCATTTTCAGAGCTCCTGCCATGCCGCTTTTCCTTTGGTTTTTCCTTTGGCCTTACAAGATGATAGCTTCCACTTGTGATGTGTGTAAATACTTACACCAGCATTACTCTTTATTCCTCTTAATTCTCTGTGATGAAAGGTACTTCAAACAGCATTTTTTCTGCATTGCTTTGGACTCTTTCATGATTTCCTTATAGCCTCGTTTTATTTCATCCAACCTCTGTTTCTGATAATCACTCAGTAATATTGCTTGAACACTTACGAATGATATTATTTTCTGCCACTATATGTTTGGGACTTTTTTAGATGTACCTTGCACATTAGCATTTACACTCCATTTTGTTATTTACTTTTGGGATAGACATTCTCTTTTTATTCAGATAGATTTTTCTGAGTACACCTTTCCATTTAGAGCTCAGTAGTTGCCCACAGCAAAGGTCAGAGTCTGTGCTTATTCATCCTTGTATATATTTATATACTTCCTGGGTTTTGGCATTGCTCATATCTTCTGGTTAACTTCAGCCAACCATTTTTAACAATCACTATGCTGATGCTCTTAATTTTAATTCCCTTTCCCCCCTTTTTTTTAACTTCAGGCCATTTTCAAATGTACCCCTCTTCTTTATCCTCTTCCTCCCATCTTCTATTGTCTTATTCTCATTTATAGGTTAAATTCCAGGATGTCTTATATGCTCTCTCCTTATACAAATTGCTATAGAAACACAAACCTAGGGGGAAATAGCCCAGCACTACTTGAGTAGCAGAATCTATATTTCTTCTTCTTCCATTGAGTCTGCCAGATTGACAGAGGTGGCAGGTCAGTCTCTAAGGGCACGAAGGGCCAGGAAATCAGAAGGATTGGAGTTCCCAACCAGCTGTGTCAGCAGAATGAAGAGAAAGCTGTGTTATTTGTTGCCTATAGCAAACCTTAGGCAGAAATAGTCAAGATAACAGTGTATGGCACCACAGCGGTTCTCAGTCGTGCTGTCCATGACTGTGCCTTGTCAACCCCTCATCTACCCCATGGTAATTTGCTTGAGCAGACTTTTAATGCATGACTGCTGAGGGGATAAGCAACCACAAAGACCCTCATTTGTGCTGCATAGGCAGTTAGCCTGGTGTAGTTGGTTCAAGGTAACTATTGGCTGTGGGAAGCGGCAGCACAGCATAGCACGTACTGCTGTGCTGCATGTGCTTGGGATGTGTATGTGCATGGTGGGAGCCGTGCTTCACGCGGGGCATTAGGCAGGGTTGGAGGGCTTATCATGAGGGACAGGGAAAGGAGATTCAGGAATTAGGAGGGGCACAGTCCCCAAGCCTTCAGATGATGTTGTGAGATTATGGACACGAGAGCTGTCTTTCGAAAGAAAAATGTAGACCTTAATCTGTTGGTGTTTCTTGTCTCTGTAAAGATGAGTCCACAGTGCTCACATCTTGGCTGAGCCACACCTGCTTCCCTAAACAATGATCTCTGTGTTACCGAAGCTCAAGTCAAAGTTAACCTCTCTCATTTTGTGTGTCACAGCAAGCTGAGAGTATTATCCTGCTCTGTTGCATGGTGTTTTTTTAACAAGCATTTCTACTGTTTATTTTGTGAAGAGAATATCTTCCATTACTGGGCAACGAGTCCAAAACAAACACACTGCACTGTGGACGTGGGTGTGCTCACACAAAAGGCCAAGCGTACTTACTCATTCACCCTTGCAGGTCTCTAGTCCTAATTGTAAGGAATGCCTTCTTCATTTTTGTCTTGGTAACTAGTCAAACCACACTGTTCTGAGAAGGAAACAGGGAGAACAAGAAGGAGGATGTCAAAGTGGGAACAGAGAATCAGATTTCCAGAACGCTTTTTGTAGACAAGTTGTGGCCACCTTAATGCAAAGAGCATTTATAGTGCTTGCAGTCAGCTCTGTGTCCACAGGTGTGGGCAGTTCCTGAAAAAGAGAGTGGAGGATTTGTGTACTTGGCCTTGCCTGACAATTCTTCTCCTTTAGCACTGATGTATGCTGGACCACTCTAGGGTATAGACTTTGGGAGTAATTCTGTCTGGAGGTACAACCTCTCTCAGATTTGTGCCTGAGATAGTTCTCCTTCAACTCCACTCCAACAGATGGCTATGCTTTAGAAGCATAACCAAAAGGATATGGTGCTCATACCTTCCAGGACTGTTCTGAGATGTAATCACTCATATTTTAGGACTGCATCCAATCTGTGGAATTTTTACTCTCATAACATCACATTTTATTTAGATGGATCATTCAATCAACCTGCCTATCAGTTAAGTGAGAGTTTCCACAAACTGTTATACTTTTGAAGGTCATCACAGACACTAAAGTAAAATTGAATGTACTTTAAATTAGCCTGATATCATTGTTTTGTCCTTTTTGACAGGTACATCTGTCATCATCTAATTAAAAGGGAAAAAATTCTAAAACAAGTGTTTTTTCATTTGTTTTTACTTCTCTGAGTGACTCACCAGAGCAGGATATAGCAAAACTTGCCGGATGTAAAAGAACTAAACAGGAGAGCAGCACTCCACCCAGATATTAAAGGCAGTATTTTCAGCTGCTGTCAGTGTCTTTGCTTTTCTCTAGCCTGCCTCCTTGTTATTTAGGGCCATCGTGACTTTTCATCTTGTTGTCTGCATATGTCTCCAAACATTTGCTTTAGCTGCTGACAAACAGTACTCAGCCTGGGAGAACAGTAAAATGTCAGTGGTGCTTGGAATAAGAAATTCTCAGGATGCTCTGCATGCCGGCAGCCGGGTTCTGTTCCCTTACAAATTCGCTGCTAAATTTGACGAGGGCAGGAGCAGAGCCTTTCATCTGCCTCCTGCCAGCATAAGGGAGGTCAGTGTAAGCATGCCTCCTTGGAGAGCATGCTCAAGCATTCCAGGGAGAGGAGCTTCTCAGAAAGGGTTTATCCTGGAAGATTTTATCAGTAAATGAGCTCCATTTTTGCTTGCTTCCAGTAAACTCCGCAGGTGAACGATGACACATATTCAGAAATAATAATCACTTATTGTAAGATTTGTGGAGCAACTAAGGGTCATCCCTTTTGGTCACGTTTCTGTGCAGAATGTAAATGTTTGACATGTTCCTCTGTGGGACCTTAGCAGAGCTAAGCAGAGCTATATATGCTGTTGTTTCTGAGAAAAAGAGGTGCTGCTAACCCGGTGGGAGATGCATCTCCAGAAGCAGATGTTTGATTTTTCTTTAGTTACATTTAGAAATTCTCAAAATCTTCTTCTGTGTTTACTCCCCAGCCATTCTTAGTAAATTTAGAGGTATTTCTTATTGTTTGCATTTGTTCTTCTTCAGTAATTTGACATATAAGGGTGTCATGTCAGCATGCCTTGGATTAACCTAAGAAGAGAGCTGAATGTATGAAGTTTCTTCTTCATTATAGTTTATCAGAAATTTATTTTTACAAGCCTTTTCAGTGCCCTACTATGCATCTTTTAAAACTCACAAAATGTCTCTCATGCTTTGTAGGCATCTGAATAGTCTTTTTAAACAACCTTGTGTTGTATTTTGTACTAATGTTACCTAAAGTATTGAGGAACCTCTTAATTCTTTAAAAACAAAGTCCTTCCCACAGACAAAACCTAAGTAACTGGGAAGGTCTTACATCACTGCTTGAAGGTCAGTGAGCTCAGATTGGCTGGAGGAGTGAGTTTCACCTGCAGATCTACTGCTGAGAGCACTGTGTCTTACCTTCAGTCCTCTGCAGTCGGTTCAGGGTTTTGACAAACCTTTGCCATTTCATTTATGGATCAAGGTTTCCTTCTTCCTTCTTTTCCTGCTTCCACCACTCTCTCTCCAGATCTGAAGTGGTTAATTTTAGTTAGCAAAAGCAAAGTTACCCAATTTGGCCAGCTGGGGCGTCTGATTTAAAGACCCCTTTCCCCATTTAAAAATCCTTCTGAAAGCACATTAGGTCTTTCAGGTGTCTCCCACTCCGTTCATATCATTTAAAATGCTTAGTATAAGCACCTCAATAGATTTTAATCACAGGGCTTCATCAGCTCAAAATCTGCACTTAAGCTGTACCTCAGGAAAAAAAAAAAAAAAGGTTACGAAGACTATGCAAAATTGCTGTGCTGTATGTTGTTCACCTGATTAGCATTGGAAGCCTCATTAAGGTCTGGAGTATAGACTCTTATTGGTTCTTACTGGATTGCTGTAGTTCGTGGGATGGAAACCACAGTTTTTGCTAGCTGAAGCCTCAGTGAAGTCTTCAAAACTGTACTTGGATTGTGTGGCATGAGGCCAAGTATGCTAACTGTGTGGCTGGTGTATGAGCAATGGATCATCTGATAAGCAAAGAAAAGGATTTCTGGTCAATGAAACTTTTATTTGAACTGGCTGGGAGTTTTTATATGAAATATTTCTTTTTATTAGAAAATGCTGATTTACCAGCACAGAAAGATTTTTTTTTGGAATATACCAGTTTTAGTCAAAATTTTGTTAAGAAACCAGCCTCAGCTGCAAGATGGACTTTCTGGTAAGAGAGTTCATGCACTTCTCCAAAATAGCGAATAGTCTCCTCTGACAATAAACACTCAAAACAAAAGAGATTAAAAATCAAGTCCTTGTATACTGCTGTTTCAGGCTAAGGATGTGAGTCTGCATTACCACGCTGATTGCCCAGAGTGCCAGGTTGTTTCACATTCTTACGTGGTGCTCTCTCCACAATTTCTTTTTAAGCTGTCCACTTTAATAATTGAGCAAATGAATAATCAGACTCTAATTGGGCTTAAAGGGAGTGACTAACTCAGTAGCTTTGTGGCCATGGCACTCACTTAGTGTACAGCAGACCAAAGTTTGAGCCCCTGCTCCAAGAAGCGTTTCTTTATACAAAATGAAACAACTCTGATGGTAGGGATCTCCTGCCTAGATCAGCAAATGCGCAGTGGGCACTTTTACCTTATCTGTGGGACCAGAGACTTAAACCTATACATCTCACCTCTGAGTCAGCGTCCTGTTCCCCCATCAAGAAGTTGCTAACTACTTTGACTCCTCTTTTTTAATCTGAAACTTCAGAAAGGCCGGCTTTTGCTGTTGTGGACATGACATTACCTGTTGAACAAGGAAATTGTCGGAACTGAATACTTCCAAGGAGTTGTGGGCAAAACATCTCTAGCCCCCTCGGTAGTCCTGGTGAGAACTAAAGGCTGTAACCAACCTGATGAAGGGTGCAGCCACTTCTCTGAATTTCAAGAAATGAACAAGAAGTTACTGATTTTGCCAGTTCTTCAAAGTAATTACCACTGCCAGCCAGCATCACTTCCATCTGTATTTAGTCTGAAGATACGCCAGCTGGTTTTCATCCAGTTCCCCATCTCTGCCAGACACTGAGAAATCAGAGTAGTAGTTCGTGTCCTCTGAGAAAGAGGCCTACAGCAAAGCACTACTGAGCACAACCTCTGTGTCCTTCCCCTGCAGCATAGACGTGGCGAACAAGAGGGATCAAAACCCTGCATCCCACAGATGAGGGCTTGGGAGGAGGAACAACACTTACCTCAAAATACCAGCCTTTACCTAACGAAGTTGGGGGGGTTCACTTTAAGGAAACCCTTTGGAACAGCGCGAAGATCTCACCAGATCTCACCCCCTGTGTAGCACTGCTGCATGATCAACAGCATCTATGTGCTTTTGGACATCCTGGGGCTACCCACTGCTATCACCTCCCAATTTGAAGCACAAGTGACTAAAAGCTAAAAACAGAGAAATATTTCTTGCTTCAGGATTTCGTTTGGCTCAGTGTCTTTCTTCAGTAAGGGTTGTGGAAGGACAGATCCATGGGGATGCTGGAGGTATAACAAAGTACCCAGTTAGACAACCAGAAGTGAAGCCATGTTGCAGGTGTGTTTCACATGAATTTTCAAAGTAAGTTGGTGGTCTTTAATGTTAACTTTGGGAAGATAATCTGGTACAATAAAATATTTCAGTACTAGTAATCTCATCATTTTGTAGTCACACTCCATTGGCTGTAGGAGGGAAGGTCTAACTCTGGACTCTTGGAACTGGTAATCCCTGCATTGCTTGATACACATGTGATGATATTCTTTCTTGTCCTAAGTTAAATGCAGTCAATTTAGATGTCATTTAGAAGTCATTTTACTCACTGGTCACCTCCAGACTTGCTTGATGTGTGAGGATCTACTTCCTGATTTAGTTTTGCCTGGCCGCCAAAGTTAGTTCATATCTTAACATTTCATGCTTCTAAAGGGCAGTAATGTTTCTCACCAAATCAGAACAAAGGGTCTTTGTCTCTTTAGTACGATAGTAATGTTCTTATTCAAGATTCATAAAATATACTCTGCTTTTCAATGCCTTACTTTAATCTTAATGATATTGCAAAAAGATAAAATTAGAAAGTGTCCTCAAAGAGAGTTGGGCTTTTAGTCTCAAGAGGAACTGTGGCCTTTAAACATTTAGATGATTGTGGCAGAAGTGAAGATGAATATATAAGGAATTTTTGTTTGCTTCTTGTTCCCTTTTTAATCCTTTTAAATAAAAATTTGCTTTTAATCTCTAGTGCCTTATTTATCCCTGATACAAGCAGGTCTGAAGCTGGAATCTAGTTGAAGTTGTACCCATTTTCACCAGGATGAACTGACTCAATAGCTATTTTGCTCCATTCGAACACAAAATAATTCTGTTGTGCAGTCTGACCCAATAGGTTTGATTCCATTAATCTCAGATAGGTCTAGATCTGAAACTTTATGATGAGAACTTCAAGGTTTGTTGTTGTTGGCTGATTTACTGTGGAACATTTTTGTTTTGCAAAACATTTGAGCATTGTACTTTGAGATCTGAAATATTTGCAGGTTTTGTACATTACAAATATATTGATGTATATGCTGTACAGTTATACTGATGTAGGATAGGATTGTGTGCTTTTTTAATTGATGAAACCTAATATTCTGCCATGTTTTTATATAACCACACTTTTATACTGTTACAAATATTCCTTATACTGGTATACCACTATTACAACTGGTTTAATCTTACCAGTGTATTAGAGCAGTATAGTTCTTGTATATAAAATATAGAGATATTATATATTATTATTAATAATTATTTATTATTATTAATTAATATATATTAGATAGATAGATAGATAGATAGATTTTAAAAAGGGCCTGAGGACCAGACCTTTGAAGGCTTAGTCTGAACAGCTGATGCTGGACAGACTGCATGCACTTACAAGCTCACTGTGCCAGCGCGCACCCTTCACTCTGTAACGAGACCCATGTGCATACTATTATCCCTTAACTCTGGTGCTCTGCAGCATTTGCGAGAAAGAGACTTGGTGAAAGGGTCCGAAACATGAGAGCTGTGGCATGTTCTGGCCAAGTCCCCAGTCTCATGATTCCAGAGCCTCTGATGATCCATCTAGATGTAGCTAAAGGTACCTGACTTCCAGTGGCTTTCAGTGAAAGTTAAGATTTTAATCAGATCTGATCCCAATTGATCTTCCAAGGTTCTATGTGGTATATGTTGTATGATCAAACTGGAAACAGAATTCAGATACCATGAACTGCAGTTACCTTGCACTTATCCACTATTATTTTATTTCTTGGATATTGTAATTATGCAGTCCTGTACCTCATTGGAATTATTGTACATTTAAAGGGACATCAGATTGTTTTTCTTTTTAACAGCTTAATACTGAATTCTTTTTGAACTAAATAAATATTAGCTGTTCGGTAAATATTTTTTTTTTTTGTTGCAGAATTTACTCCCCAGGCTTTTGGAATGCCTTTGTCCCAGGTGATTGCTAATGACCGGGCCTACAAACTCAAGCAAGACTCTCAGAGGGAAGAGCAAAAAGATGTTTCAGATTTTGTGGCCTTTCTCTTACCATTTGGATCTAAAAGACAGAACAAAGAACTTTCAAGCAGTAACTCATCTCTTAGCTCAACCTCAGAAACACCAAATGAATCCACTTCTCCTAACACACCAGAGCCAGCACCACGAGCAAGGAGGCGTGTAAGTACACCTATAACAACATGATGCATACCAGTAGGTCTGGAGGTTCTAGCCAGTGCCAAAAAAAACCCCATTGTATTTGTGGGCTGTGCAATATCTCTTCTGTCATGTTTAAGCAGTGATTTTTTTTTTTTTTTCATGGAAGCTGGCCAGGTCAATATGAGAAAATTCTAACTGTAGTGGAAGCTCATCTTTCTCTGATGGTGATGGGTTAAGATCACATGGACTGTGTGAGTCTTTTACAGTTACCAAAGTGACAGAGAGATTATTTAGAAGTCTTCCTGTTCACTCCCTTTATCAACCTCCTTCTGTTTAATGCTGATAGATGTAGCAAATTCCATCAAACTTCAACCTAATTTTTTCAGCTGAGGAGGACTAAACCTTTGTGATTGATATTTATATGTATCTTTATATTAATTTAGGTCCACAAACTTGGAAATAAATCTAACTGTTAATCTCTATTCTTATATAAATAAAAATCCCTATGGCCTAATTCCAATCATGTCCTCCATGTTACATCAGAAGTTATCAGAATAAATCTGTACTAGGCTCTTAGAAGTAAATTTCTACATACAAGCTATGAGGATTCCTTTGGCAGCAGAACACAGTTTAGTGCTTTGTTATGAGTGTCAGTCCTGCATATAAGATAGATACCTGGTAGACCGTTTATTCGCAGGGTTCTGTTGCTTTGAGCAGGTGTAATGCTCTGAACTTATACAGCTTTCCAGTACTGTAGCTAGTACTAGGAATCTAGCATTAGGAATCTTTTTTTTTTTTAGCAGAGTTTTACCATAGGAAGAAAGGTCCTAAAATCATTGGGTTTTTTAATTTCATATTGTAATGGAGAGGAAAATGCACATTAAATACTTTTAGTAAAACCTTGTTAAGTAATCTGAGGAGGAATTTGGGGCACAAGGGCAGATTCTGGAAAGTAAGATTGGCTCCTCACCTTCATCTCCCTAGGATGAAACCTGCTTGGGAGAAATGCTGTGTAGGACTCTGTAAGCCACAGAGTTAAGAGAGGTAGAACTGGAGTAAGTTACAAGTTAAGAGAAGGTTCAAGAGCCCCATGACCTGCCTTCTTTCCCTCTTGCTGTTAGCTGAAGCTTATGCTTGCAGTGTCTACATTATGTCTGCAAAGAGCTGAGAGCATGATGTTTGGTGGTGTCTGCATTATAACATACACATAATACACGTTTATTGGCCTTTCCACACCATATGCACAAGCAGTTTTGAAATCAGAAGTGCAAAGTATACTTGAGTGTATATGTGAAGGGAAACCTGCCAGCATCTTTCAGAATTTGGCACAGACAGTGACAAAAAGTAGAAGTACATTGCATGCACCCGTTGGCCTCAGAACCAGTGTTCATATGAGAGAAACATAATGCATGTGTCCAGATATGGGCCATCTGCAGTTCTTCTTGCAAGGTGTGATAAGATCTCTAACTTGTATTTGAATAGCCAGAAGCAGAAGGAATGCAGATCTTATGTTACATCCAAGGGACAGAGCCCCATCAGGACCAAGTTCCTAAAAACCTGTGGGATTTTTGGTTGGTTTTGTTTTGTTTTGTTTTTCCAGTACCAAGATCCCAGCTTTCATGGTGTTGAATTTAAGCTTTTAGGCCACAGACATGAGGATGCAGGAGCACATGGCTCACTTACAGAAAAATAAGAGCAAACGAGGATGGGCAGTGTGATGTGGAAGAAGCTGACATTTTCTCTCTCAAATGTACCAAAATAATTCACTTAATGTGAATGTACTTAATGAATTGCCAAATATTTATCATCAATATCAACCCATGTTGCATGTTGAAACGGGGTTTGGCTTTTGTATTTCTGCTTATCAGTGTACTCTACTTCCCTGACTTTGGAGATCGTAAGGAAGCCTATACTTATCTGTATCTCTTGGGCAGTGTTACACTGTTTATTTTCAATTATACTAAAGAAATATTTTAAAAAGATGTTGTCTCAGTAGTACATACAATTGATGCAACCAGTTGCTCACACAAATTCTGCACAAAAATCCTGTCCATGAAACCCATTAGTGTGTTTTAAACCTAAATTGGAGGGATTGTTTGCAACTCTGTGATTCACTTTTGAATATTCCAGTGAGTCTTTAAACACTCAATTTAGGCTTCCAAAAATGGTATATAAGGTAAATACTGGCTGCAGTGCTCATGGCATGAGTCCTGTAGTTATCGCTCCTCCAAGAGCTAGACTGAAATCACTGTTGTTGCTTTACCTGTGTAGGAATTTTGCTCAGCAGCTTGAAGTCTGGTCCCAGTCATCCTGCAAGACCCTTTCTGCCTGCCTATTCTAGAGAATACTCTGACTCTCTGTTAATATGATTAATTTTATATATATATATATTATTGACCAAAATTCACTCACATAACTGTTCAGTCATGTTGCTTTATTATTCGAACAGCTTTATGTATAGAGTGAAATTAGATCTGCCATAGATAGTACTTGGTCACATACATATTCTGCAGTATTGCTCATCTTTTCAACAGAGATCTTAAGATAACAGTGCTTTCTATAGGCCTTAAAAATAATGAAAAACTTCATTCCACATCTATCCCTCTAGGCTTCATTTTCTTTTTGCTCTTTCCTTCTCTTCCTTGATCTTCACTTTTCTTCATTTTTCTTTCTGCTTAGTTTGAGGCTTGCCCTGTATGTTTAGATTCTGAGCTCTTCATGGCAGAGCAGGGACTGTTGTCCATAATGTGCAAATACAGTGCCTAGTGGGTGGAACTTGGTTTCTCTTGGTTCCTGGGCATTGTGGTCCAAGTAATGTTGAGTCTGTGCTAATCCTGCAGCACTGGGGAACATAGTGCAGGATCTCCTGCGTCATTGTCTGGCTGAGCCCAAACTAATGGGTCTGCCTGAATCTGGGCTGGCCCTATGCAGTGTGATGGTACTGTGCTCCTTTGCATTTGGAGGTTTTTAACCAGAGCTGACCTGGACTTGGTGTTGCCAAGTAGTGGTGTACTTTAGCTCAATGAACTCACGATCACTCTTCATAAAGCCAGCTCAGTGTCTCAGTTAATCCACAACCTTGACAGACTGCCCAAGGATAACTGAGGACTGACTGTATTTACATCTGTTTTAGGGATCTGAATCCGGCTTAAGTGACTCTGATATTAATAATCAGAACTAGGTCTGTCTTACAAACAGGGAAGGGCCAGTAAATGCAGGGTATAAAGGAGGGCACCTGTCATACAGGAACTATCCAGGAACTGCCACAGTGAGGATGGTGATAGGATTTTCAGTGTCACTCAGCATTGCCCTCGATTTGCTTCCAGTGAAGCCCATGATGTAATCCATGATGTTCTTCAGCTGGAAAAGAGTACAGTGAGTGAAAGCCTTGGAAAGTTTTGTCTGTAATATAATGTTCTATCTATATGCAACTAATTTTGATGTCTGAGCTCCCAAATCCTTAAAAACAAAATAGAAGAATTGTTCAGTTTGGAATTTTACACACGTGGATCATAGCCAGAAAATCTTACTTGTTTTTTGTTTTCTTTTGGCAGGAAATGATAAAGGGAATCAAGCATGTGTATTTCTGAGAAACATTAGAACTCAAGATTGAAGTTGCATTCAAAGGTTCTAGTAATTATTTAGAGAAGTGGGTCAAAAAACAAAAAAAGAATTTATCTAAAAGCTTCAGTGTGTGTTTTACTCATAAGTCTTCCATAAGCTGTAAGAAATAGGTCTATACCTAAGAAGTTAGATGCTTATTTTAGATGCTATGAACTAAAAATTTTAAAATTCAGTTGAAGTCTCAGTGGACTTTAAATGAGTTGCCTATGAGCTGGAAATTTTTATAAAGTTCAGTCGTCTAGGCTAGTGGAAGACAATACCTCTAGAGGTTGAAATTCCCTGGGAGTTGAACACTTCTCATCTCATAGACCTAGAGGTTCCATAGATAGTCTATGAAATACATATACATCTGTCCATAGAACAGTTTGTTTTTAAGAAATCAGAGTTGTCAGCAAAGTTTTAGATGGAAATTTTACATTTTCTTCATTTTTTTCCTAGAAAAAAATGCTTATTTTATTATTGTTATTGAGCATATGCTTATGCTGAAGGTCATTGTAATTTATTTAGGTCACTGTAAAATGTATCCTTTGTTTCAGAGGGAAAGAAAATAATTTACAATAGATATTTTAAATGAGAATTTTGAAATAATATCTAAATTAAAAAAGGACACTAACATGAAAACTTCAGTATGATACACTTAATATCATAGCTAAATATAATAAAGATGAAATTGTTCTTTTTGTTTAATTATTGTTTAGAAGCCTAAAATATTTTTGCCTGGTAAGTTTAATAAAAATTGACTGACTGTGAGAGAAATGGTCATTTTGAAGTGACAGTAGTTTTGTAGCTTGAAAAAACCTATCTTCATTTTTAAGTGTGAACTTTAAAATATTCCAGAAATCTCCTGCTGCTTGTGGTGCTTTATCCTTTACAGACTGTTTGAACTTTTGTGCCTTCCTGTAACCCAAACATGGATTTCAAAGCTTTCATTAGAATTTTAAAGAATATAAAATATCAAGATACATGAAGTAGAATTATAAAAAAAAAATTACCTCTGTACTTCTCTGGTGTGTCTTTGGACTACGATAACACAGTTATTTCAATCTCTGCAGCTGTATCTGTTTGTATAACCAGTGAAATGTATGTGGTGCATGGATGTACATATATTTGCATCATTTTCACTGATATAATTGCCCAAAATGTGGGATAAGTAGGAAATCTGGCTTAAAAATTTGTATATACATGCATGCACACTAATATTGCATTGCCAAGGTGCACACACAGACCCTGATTGATCCTTGTTTTGAAGTATATGTAGGCTTGCAATAATACAAAGGGTGTGCCAAGTGAGTGGAAAGCATTTAGGGTTTTTTTATATCTAATCTGTATTCATTGTAGTGTGGTAGCAACAGCATTGAAACAGTCCTGATTTTCCCAGCCATTACACTGGTATTATGTTTGTCTAACTTCATTCATTTATGAAAGCTGTGTAGCAAAATATGCTTTCGTATTAGTTTGTTTAACATGTAGGTAGCCGGAAGTCTTTATTAGGTAAGGTGCTGTGATTAGGAGCGTTTAGATTTCTCCAGACGTACTGATTGTTCGTGTGTCTGTGTCTTTTACAGGGCGCAATGTCTGTGGACTCTATTACAGATCTTGATGACAATCAGTCACGACTGTTAGAAGCTCTTCAGCTCTCTTTGCCAGCAGAAGCTCAAAGCAAGAAAGAAAAGGCAAGAGATAAGAAACTGAGCCTGAACCCTATTTACAGGCAGGTTCCTCGGCTTGTAGATAGTTGCTGCCAGCACTTGGAAAAGCATGGTAAGAACATTTCATTTTCCCAGAAGTGGCAGATATATTTTTATTATAATATAAATAAATGTGTGTTTTAAAAGAACAGGCATAAGCTTACAATTGCAAGGGCTTCTTTAAAAGTCAGACACTTTCCTTCCTGTTTTGCCTTTGCGAAAGATACTGTCTCACAAATGATTACTTAGAGGATATCTTCCCAAATTGAGCAGCTATGCCAAAAGCTTGCAAACTGGCCCATCCAACATAGGGGAAGAGCCATTTCTTGGAGGCATTCATCTTGTGCTGCAGTGCTCAGCTCTGCAGGAATGGCTCTTTACACCCCGCAGGTTCGCCTGTACCTTGAGAATGGAAAGTCTGAGATGTGCCAGTCAGCCAGAAGTCGATCTTAGCAACCAGTGGATCTTACGGTAAAAAGATAAATGAACTGCTTATACTACAGTGCAAGGCTTTACTAGATACAATATTTGAAGATAGAAGTATGGAGAAACAAAAAAAAACCCCACATGCTAAATTATATTAAGCTCCAAGAAGCTTTTTTCCTCTTCACTACAAGGCTGCGAGGCTGCCTACCTAGTTTGTCCCTGGCTTGGGTCCTACTGACCAGCCTCAGCCTCAGGCCTGCTTTCTCTGAAGTGAATTATAAGCGCATGCCAATATTCTTCGTATGTCTTTATGATCTTTCTGGAGCTCCTGTTCAGACACAAACCTCCCACAAGCTTTCTGTAATGCAGAAGCAGTACTCAGTCAAGGTATCAGTTTGACATCTCTCCCACTGTATCTTTGTCTTGTAAAGATGTTCTATAAAAATTGAAATAACTTGGCCACAGCAAGACAGAGTTATTATGTGTCCAGATAATAAACAAACCATTAAGTTATGGTAACTGCAATGCCAAATGATGTGTTTGATGCCTAATTTGATGAGCAAGAAGTCATTTGCTGATTCTAAATGAAAGACTTTTGCAGATGAAGGACTGCAATTTAAACAACAATGCCAAGCTTCTATAATACATGATTGAAAACTGCATTGCTTACAAATACATAAAGGAAGGCATTGTCAGCAAGTCATTAGTAGCCTTTTATAGAGATTAGATATCACGGCCACCAAATAAGTATAGAGCTGAGATGAATGACCTTCTTCACTTTAATCCAGGCTAGCTGACTTTGGAGAACATAAAAGTAGCTGAGTCAGCCAAAAAGGCCATCCAGCCCAGTGTCTTTTGGATACTGTGATTTTATGTCATTTTAATATCTGTGATTAAGTGTTTAATCCTCTTAACCCGCTATAATAACAAAGATTCTTTTCTAAACAACACTCCTTACTAAAATATTTGCTTTATGTTAGTTTCCTTTTAAAGAAAATTTACGATGTTTCTTTGTGTATTTTTCTAAGTGTATAGGTTTCTAAATTCAGTATAGTATACTACGACATAATAATTTAAGATAATTTGGGATAGACATCTGTTTTTATCTCAGAGAGCTGCAATTCTGGATTAATCTGTTGCAAAATATATCAGTGTTCTTCAGTGCTCAGTTTAATCTGTCTTCCACAACACCATGATACGACTGTCATCAAGATTGGATGACTTTGAGAAACTTAAAGATGATAAAAGACCAATAGAGGACAGACCTTCTGTTTGCTCTTTGGCTTTAGAGAAATAGAGGATTTTCTAGTCGAGGAACAATTCTGTAGCAACGTCATTCCAAGCTATATGATTGCCCAAGTTTCTGGTTCTGAAAACATTTCCCTATATGAATAAGTCCTTTCACTCCAATTTTCTTTAGAAAATCACCCAGGGATGTGTGTTGTAAGACCATTTGAAACAGTATTATATGATAAAAATTGTTTATGTTTTTAGTTATTAAAAAACATGGCCTAGTCCATCGAGGGCAGACTGACACCTCCCTGTGCTCCCTGGGTCGTAAAGTTGTCCTAGAGTTGTAAAAGCTTGACTTCCTGCAGACCCCTCTTGTAAAACAGATACTGTATGAACATGCAGGAGCTGGTAACCAGCTTCCAGTTTTTGCTCAGTGTGAGTATCTCGATCTCACATGATTCCCTGCCAATGTTCCTGGGTTTACTGAGTTACTTCTGTGTTATTCAGTCAATTAAGGGAGGTATCATGCTGAGATTAAAAAATAAAAGGCAGAATCTGATTTGAATTTCTCTGATGAGAATCTGCAACTCCAAACACTGCAAAGCTACACATTTACAGCAGGGAAGTGTAGCCTCATGGCTGTTAAGGGAGAAAAGCATTTGTTTTACAAGGCTATTTTACATTTCCTTTATGTCAGTAGAGAGGATTAATGCTGCAGAGTAGACTTTGTCAAACCATAAATTTTTCAAAGCTTGTAGATAATCTCATCCTTTTTTGAAAATAATATCTAACTGTATAAAATGGTGTTATGTACACAAGTGTTTGAGTCTCTAAAATTTCCATTCACATTCTCATTGCTAAAGAGCATAGCACCTCATTTACTGTCAAATTTTTCAGTTTCTGTTATTTGTCAGCATCTGCCCATTCAGCATCGACATATTATTGCTTGTTTTGATATTCTGGTAACACCTGCAGGGCCAGAAGAAGGTTTGAACTGATTCTGCATAGAATAGTAGGCAACACTTATTCCCAGATAGCTTAAAGTCTAAATGCTGTAACAAGCAAACATGCTGCACTTTGCCTGGAGTACAGCAGTGCTTTATAGCTTTCCCTTTATGTAGTAACTCTTCCTGCCCTATAAACTTTGTACAATTCCCAGGGCTCTCTGCCCGAGTGGCCTGCTTATGACCTTTCCAAGGAAACTCTCAGCTTTGTCATGATAGGCACTACAGAGCCAGGGGGCAACCCAAACACCCACTGCTTCCCATGTTCAAAGACCCAGCTCAGTCTCCAAGTATTCAGATATTTCATTGCCTATTTCCTTTGATAGCATTCCTGGAAGTGTCACCTCCAAATGCCAAGCAGTGCCTCAATATCTCAGAATGGCATCTCAGGAAATGTCACTTAGATGCTGTTTTGCAGGTTAGGTGATGTGAGGTCCTTAAAAAATACACTGGATGACTACTTATTCCAAGGCAGCTGAGGTTTGCCTCAGTGTGGTAAGTATACGAGTTTGTAGAGGAATATGGTTTTTTCTACTCAAAGTAGAAAATTTGTGTGCTCAAAGTACATAAAATAGCCCAGATTGCTTTGATTCAATGCAACTTTCAGCAGAATATTAAACAATAAAACAGTTGTCTAATGTGCTATACTTGCAGGTCTCCAGACAGTGGGAATATTCAGAGTTGGAAGCTCAAAAAAGAGAGTAAGACAGGTGAGTGGATATGGATGCAAATGTCATTGCTTTTCCCTCATCAGCTACAATGCAGTCAAATATTTTTCCTTCTTTTTAGGCGATTTCTTCCCCATTCCTCGCTTGGTGAAATTAGGGCTTTCTGTGTCAGTTACTTTACTGTGTTTGTGATAGCTCATAACAGGCCATGTCCAGTCATCTTCTGCCTTTGATGAAATCCTTGTCAGGATCTCAGCAGGTTAACAGTTGTTGTATGTTTTGCTCTGCAGAAGTTACAGAGGGTTGGAGATCTAAATAACTACAGTGATGAAATTTTCCAAAGGTTACACTGTAGGGGAAAAAAAATCTTGGCTGCTAGTTTCATCTCAGAAACAGCTGAAGCTCCCAAAGTAAACCCAAACTGTAAATCTTTTTTGGAAAACTTACAGTATGAGAAAATATGCAAGCAGAAGACAATCTGTTTGACCCTCAAATTGCTGCTCCCAAATTTCACCTTTCTTTTACCCCTATTAAGCTTCAAGGTCAGAGCAGTCCCATCCAAGTCCTAGTCTCAGCCAAATGCTGAAAAAGCAAAGATAGTATACAGTTAGGTTCCAGGGACAAAGAGAGAAGTGGGTGTTTCCTCAGTCTAGTTATTTCGTTGTTATTCCCAGAAGTCCTGTACATGTTGAAGTGACAAAATAGTAGAGAATAGCACTTAATGTTTATGTGAGTCTTAGTGGAGAAAATTAAAAGTTGCAGGAAAATACCCCTGGCATAAAAGACCAAATAAGAGCAAAAAAAGGCTTGACTGCATCTGATCTCCAAAATAAATTTTGTGTTGCAAAACTACACAACGTAACGGTTGGCTCTCCGGAAAGTTACCTTGAATAGCTAATTTGACTCCATTCTGACCGGTGGGACAGCATAACCTGTTGATTTGTAATTTACTCTCTTCCAGTTTCTACTGCTGAGTGGCTGATATACCACAAAAGTATGGAAGAGTAAGTTGCCTGTCATTTGTATTGCAGGCCTCAATGACAAAACATATATTATTATGTAGGGATGAGTACAATTGCCTCATACCTCTGGAAAAAAGCAGAGAGAGAGCTTGTGATCATTTGCTTGTAAGCTAAGCCTCATTTTTAACATCACTGACTTTCAGCAGTTTTGCTTTTACTGTGTTTTCAAAAGCTGAGGAAATCAAGGGATTTGGTTATTTATGTATTCTATTACATAGACTAATTTATTGAATTAGGTGAACTAATTTATTTTATTAAACAACATGGAAGTGTGAGCTTGGCCCTTGCAGTTACAATAATAAATGCTGTCAACATGAACACATGCGAAAATCTGGATTCAATTAAAATTCCATTCATTTTCTGAACCATGGACAGCCAAACCCAATACTTACATTTTGTTGTGCTTTTGCAGCTGTTCATTAGTTTTTCTTGTATAGAAAGTAGGCATAGTTTTGCTCCCCTCACTTCCCCAGTTAGAAAACATCCTATTTCAACTGCATTTTGTTGCAATAAGTAAATGTGCCAGCAGGGTTTGCTGTTGCTGAGCAGGGAAAGAAAATTTAGAGCAAGCATGTCTTTTACGAACCACCGCAGAGCTTTTTCACGTTCAGTGGAGTGTAGGGCACAGATTCCCGTGCTAATGTTGGCTCCGTGTGCTATGTGTGGTACGGCCGCATGCCAGGTACTACCTTGTGCCCAGAAAAGATATAGTTGCATGAGCAGAGCAGTGTTGCTGAGCGGACAGAGGGCAGCCCTCCCCGCAGGGCCCGATGGCTTGAGTGCTGCTGGCTGCTGCCTCTCCCAGCTGGGATGTCCTCGGCTCCCATGTCTTACACGCTGCACTCTAGTTCCCCAGGGGCACTTTCCGAAAGCATTCACTGCGATTGAAGTCCGTGAGACTTAAGGCTTAAACATCGAAGTATATGGCTTTTTCACAGCTGTTGTACCTCGGTCTGAAATGTGTCCCTGTTCCACAGATGATTATTTGATATTGTGCTAATTATGGCATCCCTGTAGGCCTCATGGGGCTAACAAAAGAGAAGTGCTATATTCAAGGCTGTAGCAGCAATTTATGATTCAGACAGCTATTTAGGAAGTCCGAATTCCTGATGCAGTGCAAATCTGTTTCCTCAGTTGCTTTTGTAGCTGTGCAGATGCAGTCCTCTGGATGGAGAGGTAATTGATGGTGCTCCACAGTGATGTTCCACATTTACCACCAATCTGCAAGAAAAAATCCTAGTCTTAATAACACATCTAATTATTGAGCATTAATTATGATTATTCATGATTAGTATTAATGATACTAATTAATAATAATCCTATTTAACAAATTAGAAAGGAGACTCCAGCTTTTACAGAATGCCTTTCATACCCGATACGGAAGGCACGCTTACAAGAGAAAATACGAGATTTTCTACATTCCTACACCCTATCTACTCTCACATAGATTTGCCTGTGATTAAGATTTGCCACAGATTATCACAGGCACGTAGTTTCTTTGTGTTTTACCTTCTTTCTTCCCTATAATGTGTCCGTTATATATTTTAATCCTGCTAAAGGAGGTTGGTATCTGAAATTTCCTGTTGTTCAGTTAGATTTAGCTATAGTTATTCTCAAGAGAAGATATGTGTGAGATGATTCCTCATAGTATCAGCAAAGATATGAAATTTTCCTAGGAAGTAGTTTTAAAACTTCTTTGCTATTTTCAAAATGAACATGACAGTAAGAAATGGAGCTTTTGGCTGGAAGAAAGTATGTGTCAAATTCTACTATTGGTGCTGGGAAGTCTCTCCAGAAAGACAGGTTTTTATCTTTTCATAAGGCATGTCAGATGTGGGAGAGTGCTTTCTTCTGCCTCTGAGAATTTTGATGCCTTTGACTTGCACAATATTTTGTGTGGGGACTGTAGCTGGAAAAATAGCAGTAGCTCATGATGGTTTTAGTCTGGTGTTTGTTAACTCCTTAGTGGTGATCACTTGGCAAATATAACTAAATCAGGAAAGTGGAAGAGGATGTGTGTGGACAAGTGCCATGAAGTCTTAGTGAACATGGGTACTTGCTGCTTATGTTCAAATACCATTTAAATTCACAGAAGAAATGTGAGTTTTGGTGGCCTTTAACACTGTCTTACTATTCTTATTAATGTTTTGGTACAAAACCATATACGTTACGAAATGTGCCTTTTAGTCTTTTTACACTGATCCTGAGATCTTGGGACAATGCAGTAAGGTACAAGAAAGCCTGTCTTGCAGTTTTCCTCATTCTCCCTGGTTTCTGCCTGTGATACTAATCTCACATTTCTACAAACATTAAATTTACTTATGTGCCTTTTTTCATAAAAAAAGTGCCATGTATTAGTTGTAAGGAAGTATTTTATTACAGTCCAGTACAAACTTTAAATTCTGTTTGAGCGAATAAGCAGCAATTAAACATCAATTATATTTTTGACCTTTCCAAAAACTAGTCTTCTGCCATCTGGAAAGAGCAAATGGATAAATCTACATTTTAAAAGATCTTCTCTGTTGGAACATAATAATTGGGACAATGAGGAGTGACTGGTTTTTTTGTCATGATCTTTTTCAGTTACGTGAAGAGTTTGACCGAGGCATAGATGTTGTGTTAGATGAAGAGCACAGCGTTCATGACGTTGCTGCTTTATTAAAGGAATTTCTACGTGACATGCCTGACCCACTTCTCACCAGAGAACTTTATACACCTTTCATCAACACTCTCTGTGAGCTTCGCAGCATCGTGACTTACTGGTTTTCAAAAGTTTAGCTCTTTGAATTCTGTAATCTCCACTATCCATATTATGTTTTCTGTGCATTTAATTCTCTAGCCTTGGTTCGCTTCAAATATTTGTATGTTATAATTTGCTAAGGTCTTTCCTTGGTTTTCATGCTGTGTAGGTATAGCCCAGAAGACTAGAACAATAGAGATTTCACTTATATCTATTGATACATTTTTTTATATTTGTATATAGGATATGATTCATGTGATTTGTTAAAGCCTGATCTTGTCATTGGTTCTGCAGTAGCAGATGACAGAATCCCATTTGAATCCTGTTCCTTAGCATCATTAATGTTTTTAATTTTTGTAGCTGTTCACTGACCAAAATTCCAGTCTGGTTTCAAAAATCTAGCTTCAGAAGTTCAAGTTTCATGATAATTAATGGTCCTCAGAGCATTCGTATTACATACTCCCAAACATGTTGGCTCATGCTAGCAGCTGGTTCCAGACTTTCACAAATTTGAGAGAAAATAAACTTGGATCCTTCAAGCTTATGCTGCTGCTTGGTATGTGTTCTTCAAATTCTTTTGAGGTCTCACGTATGAGACATCCTGGCTTTGCCCCACCTGTGCTACTGGCTACCATTGCATTTTAGATGGTTAAAGTGATGGTGGTTGAAGAGACTACAGAGAGTGTAGAGTTTCCTTGGTCTTTCTAGTTGCTTTTCCAGTTTCCCAGTCCCACTGTAAGACATGAAATGGTAAGAAAAAACAATTTTAAATGGCTAAAACATAAACTGGACTGGAATGCTTCAAAATGTTGTCCTGTATAACAGTAGCTATACCTAAATGAATGTAGTAAGTAGAAAACCAAACCAAAATTTTGTGTTCAGTGACAGTGATGGAATGTGGAACATGGATTTTCAGCTCCCCTAGAGACTGGGAAAAGCTCATGTAAACCTGTGAGCAAAAATCTGACAAACTAAAACAAAAATCCCGTAGCAATATTTATTATGTTTTTGATATTTCCATAAAATTTTTCTTCTGACATTATAAGGAAAGTGATCCATAAACAAATCTATTCTTATGCCTTCCTTTGGGCTGGGAACAGTATATTTGTTCTGCTTTTAGGTTAGTTGGAGTGCTTTTCTTAGAATGTATTTTTTCCCTCTTAGTATTAGAGCCAGATGAACAGCTAAGCACCTTACAGCTTCTCATTTATCTCCTACCTCCCTGTAACTGCGATACCCTACACCGACTGCTGCAGTTCCTCTCCACAGTGGCAGGCCACGCAGAAGACACCACAGATAAAGATGGCCAAGAGGTAAGTGCAGGTCATTTATGTCCTTTAACATTGCTTAATTAGTGGTCTAAAAAGAGTTCTTTAAAGCTGTGAAACAATCACGATGGTGTCATACCCCCTGAAAGATAGGAGAGATTTAATATTCCTGCTCACATATTTGCCATTTAGTTGTTTACTACACTATGTTCTTAGGGCTGTGTGACTTTAGTTTTTATATGATTTAATCAGAAAGGCATCCATCACTTCCTTTGGGAGATTCACAGCCTGATAGGCCTTGTTGTTAAGAGCATCTAATGGTATCCATCCTTTTTTTTTCCCTTGTTTTATCCTATTATATTCTATGGAAAAAATATTCTCATACAAAATTGTCAGGGCATTCAAAGGTCTGCTTTTTCATTCTCTCTTCATTCTCTGCTATTCCTTTATTTTATGAACTTTGGACACAGCAGTTCATTTCTCTTTCCTTTGATTTCCCTGTGTGCACTGGGCAATGAAGAGTAAAGAATAAAGGACAGGAACTCCAGCCCTCCCCATTCCATACAATGGACTTAGCCACTAGAGGGAGTCAGGTCCATCGTTGCCTAGTTTCCTTCCACCATCCTTACTCTCACTGTTTGGAGCAAGTTCAACAGAGAGGTTGAAGTGCACCCATCCCATGGAGACAAGAATACAGCATAACTGTGTGGCGTAGGAGTACTTCTGGGCATTGAGACTTGTGCATTTGAGCCCATCACACCAAGAAGATCTGAAAATCCAGGCTTCTCATTTTTGTATTAGGAAAATGCTTTAACCAGTGGGCTGCTCTGCAAAAGGCAACAGCTGTAGTAATATTTTTGAATGAGATGAATACTGTCTGTCACTGCTTGACAAAATTGTACTCGTTTATTTCTGTGAGAGACTTCTCTGTCCTCTGAACTGCAACAGAGACTAAGGTGTTTGAGTCACTTACCTGAGCAGGTTACTTCTGAGACGATGTCGAAACTCCTAGAGAATGTCATCTTCCATACAGAGAACCCTGATGACTTCTCTCAGTTTTGGACACCTTTATAAGTTGATTGTGATTTAAGAGTAGGCACTTTGAGACTGAATTTTGCCCAATTTCTGTCTGAAGTCCTAACTTTCAAATGTGCTGGATATGACTTGAAGGCCTTTTTCATTTTAAAACCCACCTTAAATGCTATTATTTGCATTTGCAGCAAGGATTTGGTAGAAAACTGTACCACTGTAATGGAATACATTTTAAAAGAGCAGCCTGTAATAATATTTCTGTGCTAAAAATGTCGCATATCTATGAGAGCTAAGGTCTTGGTCCCCCTGATCCAGCAAAGAGTTCCCTGTTGGCTCAGGAATGTGCCCAGGAGGATCTTATTGCAGGGCTAGGGGCTGATGCTGCTTAGGAGAGTCGGTTTGGCACATCAGCTGAAATACAAGCGTTTTCATTCCCCTTAACAGTACATCAGCTCTGCTGCAGGTACTTTGGCAAGGCAAATTTATGTAAGCCATCTTGGCAGTATTGTAAACATAAGGAATATTATGTGCAATTGGATATCTTTTATAGATAATACAGTATTCTACTTGCAATTGTTTAAGCTATTCATTAATGATTAAGTGAATAAAGGCATACAGGGCAAGAGAAAGTATTTTATTGGACTGTTTGCTATCACTGGAAGAAAAGCAGACAAGCTTTGGCACACAGGACTTTCTTCCGAGAGAGAGCCCTTCTCTCACCAAGATGAAGACAGATGACTAACTTTATTAAAGTGACTCATTTGGTTAATTTCAGTGGATATGTTTACACCATTTTTTAAGGGATGCCCTGAGACTGCCCTTAAGACGAAACTCACTGTACAGACCGCCTGCAGATGCGGATCCAGGCACAGACAGAGGCTGCCCCGGCACACTGCAGGATCCACGTGCCTGTGCATCTTTGGTGGCTTAGTACTCTGACAGTATTTGTGCCCAGGCAGGCCATCCCAAAGGCAGCCAGGTGCTTAGTGGTGCGCAAACCAGGGAGGGTGACATGCTCACAGCCATGCCAGGATGAATCTCTCACCTAAGAGCCATCACGTTTGTTGTGACTGTTCACACACCTGCTTAGTGCAGGTATCTTTTCAAAATTGCATCATGGTCCCACCAATTTAAAAAAAAAAAAAGGAAAAAAAGCTCATTTTACCAACGTCTCTATGCAATCTAGTTGAAGTCTGTAAAAAATAAATGAGGTAAAGTTGGTTTACAGTTTCAAGTTCAACATTCAGTAAATGGCCAGCAACAAAAGAATTACAATATTGTTGAAAAGATTCATTTTGTGCCACTCATTTCTTGGCACGCTCTTTTCTTGCCTCTTTTATTTTGTGCTTTGTTCTATTTTTTTATTTAATTAATTAGTTCAGATGTAACTGAAACAAGTGAAAAATAGCTCGTATGTTTTTTTTTCTTTAAAAAAAACCTGCAATAAGTATTGTCAACAGCTGAAATTCACTTAGAGTCTTATATAGTCAAACTGCTGGCAGCTTCTTCTGCATTCCCAGAATAGCAACCAAATGGAGACACAGAGAGGAAGCGTGTGACCCTTGCTTTTTGCCATGTTAAAAGAATAGCAGAAGAGCAAAAAAGAAGTATTATAATGACAATTTTGTCAATTTTTAAAATTTTGGTTTAAAATATGTTGTATTACATATTTTTCAGATCATTTCTGTCTAGTCTAATATTTATACTAGCCTTCTAGCTCCTCCCAAATCAGGAGACTATTGCTTCTTTGAGCACAGAGTTGTAAAAGTAGAAGAAAGTAAAAAAATAAAAACCCAACCAAACATTCGACATGTTCTGGAAAACAAAAAAGCAAACAAGAAAATACTGATCAAAATAATAAGTATCAATTATCTAAACTGTTTAACTACTCAAAGGGGAAAAATTGTGCTTTTCATTCCTCCATTTGAAATCATCAGTACTATTTGGAAAAGCCAGCAATTTTCAGTATTTGGTCTTAAGAGACAGTAATGCGTTGAGGTAGTGAGCTAGGAAGGGTGTTCCCGGAATTCAAATGAAGTATGCTACTGCTGGCATTCAGGGAGTTAAGAGCAGGGAGCATTTTTACCCTCTGCTGCTCCGGTCCATTTGTAAATCTGTCCAGAAAATTCACATTGCTTATTGCAGAGCTGTACAAAGTGTTCCAACATTTACAAAAGGTGTTCGTTTTCTGTTTGACCTAGCACACATTTTTGATTTTGTGAATGAACCATCTGCCAAATGTTCTCTCTGTGTGTAGATACATACGTGTCCATATATGTCAAACCTCCTCATTTATACTCTCTTTTCTAGATTACTGGGAACAAAATGACATCACTCAACCTGGCTACTATCTTTGGCCCTAACCTGTTGCACAAGCAGAAATCTACAGACAAAGAATTCACTGTTCAGAGTTCAGCTCGAGCTGAAGAGAGTACCGCTATCATAGCTGTTGTACAAAAGATGATTGAAAACTATGAAGCCCTTTTCATGGTAGGTGGATGTTTCTTCATGTTACTCCTATGCATTTCAGACTTCAAATGAGCAAATACTTGGCTGGTATTAAAATGGACTGTGATGAAAAATGAAACTGTGTTAAATGAGGGGTGATTAGAATTAGTAAACAGGCAAAATATCCTTATATCAGGGAGAATGCTTTGCAGTAAGGAATAATATTAAAAATGGATACTTGCATCTTGACCAGAGTGGTCTATGTAGATAAAATATATTCTTAGAAGATTTCTCTGTGGAAAAGATGAAATTGTGTACTAAACCAGACTTGCTCATTAGCTTCAAAGAAAAGACTGAAAATGCTCTTTCACCTCTCAGTTTCAGAAGTTGGGAGACCGTTTTGCTCCTCATGGCCACAGGATCCTTAGTTACTGTAAGGAGTGACCTTCCTCAGTCAAAGACTTTCTTGTTGGTTGGATGGGGAAAAAAGGCAAAGCTTTCTTATTTGTCTGTTACACAGGAGGAGTAAAGCATAAACCTGTGTAGTTCCTGGGTTCTGTTCTTTTGCTGAAGGGAGAAAGTTCTTCATATAAGGGAAAATGGCCATGAACCTGGACATGTTTTTGCCAAATAATTCCTACATGCTGTTGCCTGATGAAGATGCAGCTTAGTTGAACCGTATTCATGGTGCCTAGCAGTGTCCAGGACAGTTCATTCTATGGCCTTCTCTTTTTCTCTTATTGTCGATAAAATTATTAGTCAGCTTAGCATGATTTGTGCCAGAGACAGAGAGCACCTTCCTCTGGGGTAGTGGAGGCTAGTCAAACTTAGTGGTGAGTACCATCCTGTCTTCCTTTTGGTAGACATAAATGTCTTAACAAAAGCTTAAGCCTTGAAAAGGTGAAAATAGTTTGGTTTGTTGTGTCTTGTAACTAAACAGCACTGAATGTCATACTGAGGTGATCCCAAAACCAGAGGAAGAATGAAGACTGCTCTGGAAACCTCCTTCAGTGCTTTAGCAAAACTGGGTGCTAGATAGAAAGCCAGGGACAGAAGATAGACAAGCCTGGACTGTGGGCATTTAGGACTGTCAGGGCAAGATGCCTACCAGATTTCAGCAGCGAGAAGAGCATGAGAAAGCAATCCTGAGCCCTGTCCGTTGAGTCTGATCTTAGCCTCAGATGAACGTTGTGGTTTTGTCATCTTTTCCTTCACACTGTATTGCCTTTCATTATATCCTTTGCATTATTTTTGTTCTTGTTCCAGTGAGACACTCAGAAATCTTTTTTTTTATTTCTTTTTAATGCTTCTCACGGTTCAGGAAAATTTTAGGTGCTATTTTTCCTTCCACAGCAAAAAAAAGTAACAGAGTTTCAGTCCTGTGAGAAGTTCTGCTTGTCTAGAGCATAGCTGGCATTGATGATTTTGTTACAGCAAGCTTAAAATAATACTTGAATAAGCATACTTCAAGTATTTTTTTTTTTAATTTCTCTTTATAAACATTTTATGGAACAGCCTCATCTCAGCACATAATACTTCAGGCACACATTCTGACTTTTAATGTGGAAAGGCTGGGGCCTAGGGTTAGACTAACCTACACATGGACTCTTAATTGTGACAGATTTATTCCTCTCTCTCTTCAATGATTGGAAGTTTTACCTGAAGTTTACATGTGGTGTGGAAGAAATAGAAAGAGTTTTCTTCTGTTTTCTGGAGTAGCTTTTTCAGAGTGTGGAGAGAGATTAAAATCTGTGGATATGGGTTTCAATCTAAGAGGCTAGCTGCATGTGAGAGAAAGGCAAACCTAACTCAGATGTTCTCCTGAGAGCTGGAATACACTGATGTGGAATGAATGAACTCAGTGGAATACACTGAGTTGTCATGAATGTCCAACGGATAAGCATCGCTGGGTACTTTTGCTCTTCCCAGTGCCATAGTTTAACAAACAACTTGGCAAAGCCTGTTTTCTGGATTAATGTCTAGACTCACCCGTGATACTTGATATGTATGATTGTGTCAAATTGCTTCTAGTTACTGTTTCATAAAACTTCTACCAGGGTTTACTTTCAACTTTTTGATGTTTTGTTACGCAACACAAAGAGACTTTTTGTATTCTGAAGACAATTATCCCAGTGCCTCCTTTGGCAATTGATGCATTGATAGGAAAAAAACTGTACATTTGTAATAAAACTGATCATTTGAAAACAGGCAGCAGCAAGTCGTTTCCCAAACCCATAGAAGTGGGGCCAAGCCAGGACTGCTGTTTATACTTGACGTTTGTACTACTTACAAAAAGAGAAACATCTGGACTGGACCATTCAGCTGCAGCTATAACCTACAATGTATTATTGCCAAGGTGTTTTTGTGTTCTGTTTTGTTTTGTTTTCTGTTATTTATGTGTTGGGGGGAAGTTATAAAACTCTGACAGGCTTCCGCATTGAAACTGGAGCCACATTTGTGAAATAAAACCTTGGAAATCAGGATGCGTTATGTAGCCTAGACCGCAAACATCAGAATGATTCTGACTTACTGGTGGGTCAGGAAGGTTCCATTTGTCAGAAGAACCCAGATTACCAGGGACCGTTTATATTTCTAAAATGAATTCAAGCAATTCTCATTAACATCAGCAATATGCAAACATGGATTAGGCAGAGAAGATGGGTTCTTGCCTTGCTTCATTGCTCTTCAGGACTTCCCTCTCCAATTCCTATCAATTACAGTGAGTCTTAGAGTTGCATAAAAATGTTGTGCAGGAATGTGCAAAGGACTATTTTTTGCCAGTCTCTGAACGAAGAGCCTAGCATCTGGATACGGAGCGGCAGAATTCAACCACACACTTTGCCTTGTTGGCTTCGTCGTGGCATGAGGAATGGAGAGAAAAAGGGCTTACAGTAATGCATTCAGCAGCTCAGTCATGCATTTACAGCTCCCAGTTCCCAAATCAAGCCCTGCCACAAAAAAGCAGCAGTACATAGTGCCTGGAATCTCTTAATTTTTGTTGTCAATGACTACTGCGTCCTCCCCACTGGGGAGGCCGTCACAGGCTGCCTCTCTGTGCCACTGCAGTAGCACCAAGGGGAGAGGTTGAGGGTCCCTTGTTCTGTGCCCAAATGCAACAGCTGTGACTCCTGCATAGCACCCACATCTCACCGTACCTCCTCCCCTCCACTCCATAGGAGCCTGGGCAGTCCCCAAAGCCTCTGATCAGTCCGAGGATGTTCTCGGCAGCTGCAGCAGCTGTTGTTTCAGCAGTGCCTTGGTTTCCCGTGTGTCCTTACCCTTCTGTCCATTAACCTTAAGTTTTCATCCATCTACTCAACCACAGCCAGTTGAGGAATTATTGCAGCTCTGTAGCATCTTCCAGAGATACCCATATAGGGGTTCCCCATAAGCTTAAGTTTAAAATTACAGGTATATTATTTCTACATTTGTAAGTTAGTTAATTAAACTGGAATAAATTGGTCCACAGGAAGAAACCCAAACCCCAGCAGCTAGCAAGAAGACCATCAATAGAAATCCAGCTAAGGGATCATAGATTAAAATGGCCCCATTCATTCAAATAAAAACCCTATAACTTGATCTAACTGTAAGCTTTGGGTTCTCAGATGTCCTCAGTGTGCAGGAACTTTTTTCATATTTACTTTTATGGAATGGAAGACTTTTTTAAATAATGAAAAATGTATTTTTATTTTGCTGAAAAAGTCCATTTAATAGATTCTTATATGTTTAGCAGCTTGATACTAAACTGGATAGTAAGTTACACACAGAAAGACATGAACTCTGGTTTACCTTCAAATTTTATCTGGCGTGAATTCTGTTTTACAGAAAAGCTGTCTAAATTGAGAAGTCACAGGGTGACAGGTTTCCCAAAATGTATTCCTATAGAAAGAAGATAATTTATTTAAAGACTGGTGTATAAATGCCCATCAGTAAGGTATTTTTCCAGCTTAGATGCCAAATATAAAACTAAAAATTGGAAGACAAAAAGTCATAGGTAGTTACACGTATTTTTCATAGAGATTTTGAATCAATTTGAATTAAATGATGCATATCTTCATTTATTTCCAAATTATCTCCTCTCTTAAAAAATGTGCCCAATCTGTAACTTCACACCCTAAATACCTCCCAAACCAAGGTATTCCCCTGAGGAATCATTAGTAATTCTAGTCCTGTTTCCCAGTAAATGTCAGGGAGAACAAATGGACCGTGCAGTGTGACCTGAAGGTCAAGAGATTTAGATTCTGACAAATTGCATCCAGAAGCAGATGGCACAGCTGATGACCCCTTGCTGAGACTGTTGTGCCTCCAGTTCCATCCATCATAGGTGAACCTGGGCTGTTAGTTCAAGTTGCTCAGATGGTTTCATGTTTCAGTCTTGTGAAGGGTGAGCTGAATGTTCCAGTGTGATGGGGACAAACACACTGGAGTGCCATTCCTGTTACCTGCCCAGGAGATGTTGCCATATCCTGCACCAGCTGAAGCCATCAAGTGTTTTTGACATTTATCTCCATAGAAAGTGCATTAGAGAGAGCTGGCAAATTAGGATGCCAAGCTCTGAGTGAAGAGGGCACAATTTCTGACTGAACCTGTTGCTGCTACCCAAAAACCAGACTGGCTGGAGATCCAACAGGATCTACTCGTAAACCGGAGTTATAGATAGACAAACTCAGTAATTTAAGCAAATGTATATCAGATAGGCAGATTAGTGATGACCATCTGTGCTGTAAACACATCTCCCTAGTACAGTAGTCAAAGGCACCTGATGGTCTGTGTGTAACTAAAATAGCGTGGCTTCAGAGGGCTAGAAACTCCATTTTCCTGTGTGATTAATGCCACTTGAAAGGGGATGTAAGGTGAGGATGTTGAACTGGAGCTTTTGAGACTGCAATACATGAATAATCCCATTGTTGTTTGCAGATATAATACCAAAGTGTAGTAGACATCAGTGGGATATTCACCAGTAATTAGTATTTGACATTGTTGTACAAAGTTATCTTTAGTCCTACTTATACGTGTTACATGAAATTTCTCTTTTAAGTGGAAGCTTGTGAATATTTATTTAATATACTCTATAAATGTGCTTGTATTTGATCTTTTAGAGTAAGCATAGCGTCAAAACGAGTGTATGTGAAAGGATATTCATTTCTAATTAAATATTTTATGTTGTTGTCTTCATAGGTTTCCCCTGACCTACAGAATGAAGTGCTTATTAGCCTGTTAGAGACTGACCCAGATGTTGTGGACTATTTGTTGAGGAGGAAAGCTTCCCAGTCATCGTGAGTAATCTGTTTTTTCATCATCTGTTTCTACTGGGAATTTCTATGTCCCACTGGAAGTGTTCAAAAGGTTCTAGTTTTCCACAGCTCTTACACATTCTCTATAGCGGAGTAGAAATACGCTCCCCTTACACTGACTCTGCCAAAGAAATTACAACGCTTGTACAGTGTTTTCTAAAGACAAATCTTGTTTCCCAATTCAAAGAAAAGATTGCATTCTGCTGCAGAGAATTATGTGTACATAAAACTATTCAGTGCACTATTATCTGACAGGATAGTCTAGTGATCTGCTGGTTCATGTCTTGGTTTGTTGTCGTCTTGTGCCTTCGGTAACAGGAGGCTTGTATTAGTGTCCTTGAAACACACCCCAGAGTGCCTTAACAGAATCACGGCTAGCCCCTTGACCGGTTTGTTGTTCTCTTCCTATTGTATACACTTCCAACAGAGATAGGACATTGTAAACAAGGTGACTGCTGCAGCAGAAGGGATATGGAGAGTCTTTGGACCTTATTTAATCATATGCTTTGTGAAAGATAAAAAGAGGAAAAAAAATCACACCAGTCACTATTGCAGTTATGATACATAATATATTCCAACTTTGTGTATGGTGTACGTAAGCCTACACCTGTGTGCCTTAACGCTATGACTTTGTACATTTGGATTGACAGGATTCCTGGCTTTCTCACAGGATACACAGTCATTGCCTTTATGCTAATGAGTCCCAATATACCAGACCCTAAAATCACAAAATTTGACAGTGTTGCTTGAAGTCATTTCTAATGAGGTTCCCAAGACTCTAAATTCTCTGGCACAGATTGGATTTAGTCTTCCTGTGTGTGGAAAGTGTCTAGCACGTTCAGAACACAACTAAATTTGAATTTCTACAGTCTATTAGCTATGATTTTTTTTCTCTCCCTCTGAACATTATACAGTTGGATGTAACGTAATAGTATGCCTAGCTTTACAGGAAGAGATATGAAAGAAATAATGTAATTACCATGTGGGGGAAAAAAAGCCTTCTTTAATTATGAAAACTGAAAAAATGCAGAATGTGTTGTGTGTTGTAAAGGATTTTATTGGTCTATTGGCTTAACTACATGAGCTCATAATGTGCAGTAGCAAATTATCACATATCATCGGATCTGTGATAATTGCCTGTGTATGTTTTCTTAGTGTACCACAGATACAAAGTAATTTCAGTTAGCTTATCTCTGACTGACAAAACTATCCATGTGTGTGTATTTAGTTCACAATAAATACAGGATAATTAGGGTTACCTTTACTATTTTCACACTTGTTTCACATTTGCCATGGGCTAATACCACAGTTAGGAGTGAGACTGCAAATCACATGACATATGGTAACGTGGTACGCTGCAGAGGCTTCTTTGTTTAAGCCCTTGGTTTGGAGTGATCGTGTTATTTCAAACTCAAGCCAATCAAAAACTTCATGCTAGATTTCACCATCTATATATTATGGAGACACATAATTGTCTCACATGTGGATACATGTACTAATTGAGCATAAATTTATGTCACAAACTGTTGTGGATGTAACAGATTTTTATTAGGTCTTGCTCAGAGTAGTCTCTAAGTTAATTGACTTTTCCCTGAGCTTCCTTACTTTTCAGCCAACATGCACTCCTACTGGAGAAATTGGATCCTCTGTGCAAAGCTGGTTACAACTGACAAAGAGTTTCTGTAAAAATAGGTTACTAAACCAAGCAGGAACCTATAGGTACTGTAGTACCTATTTATTGTATTTTCAGTAATGGACAGATTGAAATATCACTGAGATAGGAAAAACTGTTGTTTTTCTTCTACTCTGCTATCATGTAAATGATTTGTTCTTAATGTTAATGAAATATGTTTTCACTGTGATTGCAACTTCTTGGTTAAGATATTCTAGGCAATTAGAGGGGCTCTTGCTTAGTCTTATTGCTAGGAGTGCGATGCTCTTAAGAGATGAACCCATTTCAGAACATAATCTCAATTTTGTGGCTGCAGACACAAATGGTTGTTTTTCCTGTAAGAAGTGGGAGGCAACAGAGAACAGGAAGATATTTGCCTAACTTTCATAAAACGAGCCTTCAAAACATATCTATACTACTCATGGGATTTTGCTGATCATGTGCTCAGGATTAGATTCCAAATTTGGATTCCTGGAATGGAAAACTTTACATAGTCTTGAGTCAATCTTTATCAGAAAAGAAGCTATTCAGCTTCATAACATAATGTGTGGAAACAACTTCAAGACTTTCTTCTCATACTAACTTTTCTGAAGGTCGTGCTTCCTTGATTGCCCTCCCATCTCTGCTTTTGATACCATTACAAATGCCCTCTTGGCTCTAATCTAATAAAAAACACAATCTCTTTTCCTCCTCAAAGGACAACAAATCAGATGTACCTTATTGTCCAGTTCTCTTAAGAGTTGAGCATCATGAATGATGTGTCAGGGAACTTATGGAAGTCGGTCATGGTAAAGCACTAATTGCTATTGGCAGCAATTATAAAGTCTGCTTTTGTGGGTAACTTTCCCAACATTTTTGTATGTTGCCTTGGTGACAATGGAACTTGGGGTTTCCAGCTGTAAGGTTAAGCATCTTTAAACTACCACAAAATAAAATCTATTTCTTATGATTATTTGTTGTTTATCATAGTTAGTAGTCCTCTTAGAGTAAATGTGTTTCAAAGTCAGAGATTTTGGATGGTGGTGATGGGTTTTAGTCCATCCTAACCTGCGGCGCAAAGATGAGGCTATACAGTAGGCCATACGGTATGTGTCAACACAAAGTTTTCAAGGCTGCAAAGGCTCCCTGAATTACTAAGGCTTCTATCCTGCTAGAGTAGCAGCCACATCATACTCCTGCAATAATCCATTTTGTTGCTGGCACATGTGTTGCAAATATATGTGTAAATTGAAATTGCTTCCGCATGCTGCCAAGCCATCGCATTCTGTGAGTTGCCTCTTGTACAGCAAAACTGTTTTCCCTCATAGAAGCTGTAAGGTAAAGCAGGAGTGGTTATCTGCCAAAACCAAAAAGGATTTTCCTGTTTTGATGATGCCAGTAGAAACACAAGAATATCCTCAGTAGAAGTAATTATTATTATTAACATTTTTGCAGTTCACCCATGCTGGTAGACTGTGGTGGATAACATAAATTCAGAAGGATGCCAATTACAAAAGAAGAAAACGGGACTCCTTCATAGCATAGTTGAGTTTTGGGTTGGAATTTGAAATAGGATTTTTGAACAAATGTGGCATAGGCTACTTTAGCAGCTTTCAAAGCTTGCCATCTCATGCTGATGCTTATATGTAAACAATTTTTTTATCCTTAACCTAGTTCATAACCTGTAGAAAATATTTTACCTTGCCTTCTCATTTCTCACATTTAATAATAGATAATCTTCTATTATTATTTGAGCAGTCCATGATCTGACTTTATTCACAGACTGCATATAGGAGAGCATGTATATCGAGTAGCATTTATAATTACCTCCAAATTTATTTTTTTTCCAGTGTGTGGGTGGAGTATCCCACAACTACCCAGGGGAAGGTTAATTCTGAATTTTAGGAAATAACCATTTGCTAATGAACTCAAACTCTAAACCAAGCATATGCAGAAGTTTTGTATTAAGGAATATGTGGGAATTCATTCTTTATTTGGAAAAATGTGGGCTGATGTCTTTTGCAAATTATGTTTTATGTTGTTACTAATAATATCTGAAAGCTGAAAATATGAGATCAGTTTCCAACTTCAAACTATTCTATTTGTACATATGGTAGTTTCTTACAGTAATATTGGTCAAGTCAACAAGCATTTTATTTCATTTTTAAAACTCTTTTTTCTCAACAACTTTGAAAATGATACTAAATATAAATAATTGCATGGATTTGCTAGTGGACACTGTAAAAGAGGTTAGAAGCTTGAACATTTGGACCTTTCCAAAGACTTGACAGTTTCCATTTAAGTAGATTTGTATCAGGAGCTCTGTCTTGAGAAGAGGTAGACTGTAACAGATCATTCAAGGTAAGACATTAATGCAGTATTTCACAAAGCTCAAATGTATGTTCCCACATTATTTCATTTGCATTTCCCTTTTCCCCTCATTCCTTGTGTTACCTTGCCATGCCTAAATGGTGGTATAAATGTCTTTGCCCTGTGCGGCATAGTTAGGTTTTGATACTGCGAAGATTTACACGTAGTAAGCCCTACTAGCTTCACTGTTAGTGTGAAGTAGGTTCGGGTGTTAACAGGATGAGAAAGCTGGAGAGAAGGACATATGTTCGTAGGAAATCTACAGTTATTGACCATTCTCCCCTTTCCTCTCAGGTCTTTTTGACTCTTCTAGAATTCCTGAGACATTGCTTAAATGTTTCTCTTTTTAACTCACACTCACTGCACAGTTTTTTTCAGAACTTAGGAGAGAAAGAGGATTAAGGGACAAAAGAGAGAAAAAGAAGGAAGGAGATTCGTTTGTGTTATATTTTTACATACTTCAAAGAGAGTAACTCTTCAGTATGTGGCTATTTATAAATTATTTCATCTTGTGAACATCTTCAGCTAGGATGTGGCTGAAGTTCCTGTGCTTGCATAGTTGAGGCATGGTTTACAGGGTTTTTTTAATGAGTTCCCAACATTACTGTACTAACCACACTGGAAGGCCTAGGTCAACTCTACTTAGCCAAAATAGCAGCTCTGGTTATGAGAACTGTCACCAGTTAGAGTTCAGGATCAGTTCAGGGATAGATTCTTTGCTGGGAGTTAACTAGGAGTAACCTTAATTAATTAAATCCCCACACTTTATGGTTGCTTTTGTACTGCAGAATGGGAATGCTGAAAAACATATTTATTATTGTGTTTGGTGCATGTATTTTATGTTTTGGGACATAGCAGATGTAAATCTGCCAGGGAAAAAAAAAACAGCTTGAAAGTGGTGATAAGTTTTGTCATTATTTGTCTATTAATCTTTAGTCTGCTGTGGCTAGGCTGTCTTAGCACCGTATATTTTCTTTGTTTTCCTTCCTCAGTTTTATTTCATTTGTCTGGAAAGAGGGGTATTGTTCCATAACAAATAATGTACTTTGGCTGCTCAGTCAGTTCAAGCTCTCTTTGGCTTTGATGCTGAGGAGGGCCGACTTTTTTCAGTACACGTTACAAGAATGAGCCACTGTCGTATCACACGTAATTAGAGCAGATATTAATGGGAGGTCACTGAGAGAATTGTTTGACTCAGGAGAAGAGTAAGCAGCAGATAAGCATCTAAGAAATCAAGATGAAGGTTCAGAGAAATGAAAAATGAGTAATAAAAGACATAAATTAAGGAGGACCAATAGGAAGAAAGTATGTTTGTTTACACAGTATTTCTACATAGTCACTTGAAGCTACAGTGACTCGCAGCATGCCTGCTATCTGAGTAGTAAACTGTAACAGTTCAAGAGATCTCCTTCAGTTTTCCCAGCACACTTTAAAACTGAGAGTTTTCTCTGTGAGCCTGGGCTGTACTTTTTGGTGTGGTCATTTTTTGCCTTTTTTTGGTCAGAAGGGCAGGCTGTGGTGTTGGTGATATAAAAAGTAAAATGGTAAAAGAGGCATTAGAAGTTATCAGCCAAGATAGTTGTTTGTTTCCCCCGTCAGAAATCCCATACATATATCTGACTGTCCTCTGTAGAATATTTACCTTGTGATGTCTCTAGAAGAGGGTCCTTCCCACAGTGCGAGATGAGCTAAGTTTCTGATTTCTCTGATGTGTATTACTTTAGAATGGAAGAAGGGATTTTACCATACCATTTATCATCTAACTAATCTTCTCTAACATGTCTTCAGATTTATTGTTGCAACAAGCAAAATTGTCAAGGTAACATAAGGAATTGATTTACTGTTTAATTTCCTGTGGTGAACTGTGCAGTTGTGTGGGTTTTGTTTTCTTTTTTTCCTGATAGCATCATCTTTTGATTTTTAGTGGCCTCTGCTGGCCACTTCATGGCAGAAGTTTTACTCATGGAAAATTCACATCCGTATTGCTTCTGAAGCGTTATCATGTGATCGTATTTCTATATTTACTTTTATTTGTATGATATCAAACTGCATGTGTAGCTGGAACCATAAAGCATCTTTCATTAATGGTAGTGTGTTTATTGAAATCTTGCAGAAGCCCTGAGATGCTGCGGTCGGAAGGCTCCTACTCCATGGGCGGAAGACATTCTTCCACAGACTCCAACAAAGCTTCAAGCGGAGATGTCTCCCCGTACGACAACAACTCCCCGGTACTGTCTGAACGCTCACTGGTGGCGACGCAAGAAGAGGTTGCCCTCAGTCCAGACAAGCTGTACAAGGTACCTGAACAGTACACTCTGGTTCATCATTTGCAGCCTAAGACAAAAGAGAATTCTTCTGCATCACAGGCTGGAAAAGGTAGAGTATATCCTACTTGTGTTCCTCTTTCTCAGTGAACTATGGTTATTTCTAAAATAATTGAAAAGCGTCTTCTCTCTAATGCCAGCTATTGGGAATGGAGGAGCAGCAGTGTAAGAACATCACCAGACATGGTTGACTAACCATTTTTTTATGGTGAGCCTTACGGTTCTGTGCTTAACCCTCCTTCTTAGCTCAGCCAGCAGTCAAGGTGCTTTTGGTAGGGCATTTCTCAGAAGCTGGAGCTATTTTTTAGGAAAATAAAACTCTGTGAATCCTTCTCTTCAGCCTTTTTCTGACAGCATGGCAGAGACTTATCTCTGGTCCTCCTCAATGGGTTTTACATCTGAGAGGTTATGCTCCAGACTTGGGGAAAATCTGAGACTTAGAGACTTCCAAGTTTCCAAATTTGAAAAGGATGACCTCAACTCCATCTCTTTGGAGGACAGCTGCACAGCTTTACATCTGTTACCAATTACACACCTAGCAATTCTAGTGCAGGGGTCCATAATTTCCATCCCTATATAGGGAGTGCACACCTGAATGGTATCTTCTGTAAAAAAACTGTGGTTTAAGCTGACAGCTCATAAGCACTTCAAGATGCTTTTCAGTTAAAAATGTCAAAGTAATTGATAATTCAATTCATGAAATGCATGTATATTGAGCCAAACTCTAAGGACTGTTTTAGTTCTTAGGGATACAGACAGCTTTTTGGTGGTATTTTTAAAACCGTTTTACTTCAGAGGTACTGGTTAGGGACTTAAATTCCTTTGGAACTGATGGGATTTAGACTATTATCACAGTTAGATGCTTTATAAATACCACTGGGCATTCGTCTTCTGTGTTACGTATCTGAATCTCTGAATAGCTTTCAAAATTTGACCAGGTTTCTAGTAAGTTATGAACAGGAAATAATGTAAAGTTTTAACGTATTAACCATCTTTTGGTTAATACACATGACTATGATGCTGGAGCATGAAGAATTAGGAAATCTCTTTACTGCCAGATAGAATCAGCAAAAGCCATGAAATGGTTATAATCCAGCACAATGCCTGATGTGTGCTTTGCATCAAAACTTTCATAAGTGGCAGCACTTTCTTTCAAGAACCAAGTGACATTGCAGGTAGATAGAGTATGCCTTACAGTGACTGCTTTGTAGCTTTCTGTGTCTTCTCATTCATGTCTCTCTAAGTTTGCAACAGTGTACTGTAGATTATCTTCTTTGCTTGCTGGGCTGCCTGAGAGAGCTTTGTCCTTTCTGTTAAAAAGCATGCAAACTAACTTTTGTTTATCAAGTCCTCCTACTCTTGTTCAAATTTTGCCATTGACTTCAGGAAGGCAGTGGACTTGATGAAGATTCTACTCTTACAGCAAATTCAGGTATCTTGCCCATGTAGACGTCACAGATTTCATTAGAGAATCTAAGCCTAGAACGTCAATTAACATCAATACATTAGGTGTGCTTGTGCCAGATGCACAGTAAGCCAGATGCTAGTATATGTTAACAACTCTGATATCTTACATAAAGCTTTATCTCATTTTAACTTATTATTCCATTCATATGCTTCTAAGTAATGCCTCTAAAGGGATTGATTAATCATCTTCTGGCTCTTTTTGCTATTTAGATGTTTCAGAGGATCATTTTGATATCTGGGGTACCTGGCATTCAACGCTGAAAAGTGGCTGCAAAGATCCAGCAATGACAGGTCAGATATTTCTCAGAAGTTTTAACCCCAAATCTAGTAAAGATAGAAACACATTCCTAGCTTTATACTCTTTGAGAAATCCCAGTGAAACCAGTGGGAGAATTCGTGTTGCCCAATGTTAAACACATACGTAGGCCCCTTACAAGATCTTGAACTTCATTTCTTTTAAAAGGTTGATACTCAATAAAATACAGAGAAGCAGAATAGTTATACAAATGCAACAACATTTCAAACTGTCACAAGAGAATTTAAGAAGTCATTTTAAAATTACTTTAAAAAGCTTTATATAGTTCTGAAAGTCATTAGAAGGTAGAAGCCTCATGGAGATTTGAGAGCGCTCGCAGAAATGACATAAGCACAGCCCGTGAGGTTGAAGACGAGGGTTCTGGCTCTGCCTCTGGCCAGTGTAGCCTTGACAAGTCACCAGCGCTTTCTGCCTTTGCTTTTCTCCCATCTGCACCCACGTCATAGAGGAACTGTGAGATTAAAACACTTCCGCCTATTCCAGCATTTGAGAGATATTAAGTACCATAGGGCTCTATGTAAGAGCGAAGTACTAAAATCACCCAGTAATATAACAGACATGGTTCAGAGCATAAATGTTAGAGGTTGCTGAATGTGGTAGCCCAACAGATTCAAGGCTACTGCTCCATGTCCCCAGGCTCAGCCAGTAGCGAGGCTGCAACCCTGTCATCGCAGAGACTGATGTTCTCTTTCTCGCTCTGGCCCCCAGGTTCTTATGGAAATATTTACGAAAGTAGCTTGCTGCGACCCGGACAGTGCTCTCTTTCCCAAGGGAACCTCTCCATGTATTCTCCTCAGTGGCAGGGCAGCTCCTCCGAATTGGACAGTGGCAGGCAGGTCATGCGAAGGAGTCAAACCACAGCTGCCATTCCCGAGTGTAAGCTCCATCCCACGGTGTCTCGGGTGTGCAGTAACCCGCAGATCAACACGGGCAGCAGGAGTTCAGACCAGTCACCTTCAAAAACTGAGCGGCATTTGACTTTAAGCAGTGCAGAGGACCTCACTGGGCATGGCTCGAAGCCCGGCTGTTTGCAAAGCTCAGCCAAGGCCTCCTACAGAAAAGAGAGGCCGCCCCCGCCGTACCCCGGCCCAGCCAAAACCAGCACTGCACCGTCGCAGCGACCGAGCGTCTCCTCCACGCTGCACTCCTTGTGGAGGCATCAGAGACCGGGCAAAGGTTCAGGGACCAGAGCGGCGGGAGGGCCAGCAGCCCTGGCACCTGCCGCGGCCACACCCCGGCGGGAACAGCTGGCCCCGCAGACCCCGGTGGCTAATGTCTATTCCACGGCAGCTCATACGCAGAACAGTAAAAACGTCTCCGAGCCAGACTGGCATGACTGGCAAAGAGAGAGGTGGCAAATCTGGGAGCTTTTATCCGCCGATAACCCTGACGCCCTCCCAGAAACCCTCGTATGATCAGACTCTGCAGAACTGCTGGTCGAACATACGCCTCCCTCTCATAGGAAAACAACAGTGACATTGGAAAACAGGGGAGCTGGCTTGTTTTATACCAACTAAATTACATATAATTTTTTTTTAACTTTGTTCACTTTAGTTTCTTAACAGCACTGTCCAGCAGTCCATTTACAAATACAGTACGTTCCTGTTTTGCAGCAAGCTTTTAAGAGAGAAAAACAAGATGAAAATTTTAGTCTAATAACTCTGTATGCGTACGCTGTGTATAAGATAAAACTATTGCTTTGATGTTGCTGAAAGTGTATTTATCTATCTGCAGGTCTGATGGTTGTATATTCTGTAATGGGTATTGTATGATAATCATATTATGTTTTCATATGCAGATGTCAATCAATCATGACTGCTTTTTTTTTTTAAATCACTGCACTTACGTTACCATGATATGCATTGGAATTCTATAGAAAGTGCACAAGCTGGTTTCTGTGCTTATAAAAAAAAACTGTTAAAGGGGGAAGTTGTCCTTCTTTTCACTGCCTATGGAAAAACACTAAAATAGAGTGGAATGTGAAAAGCCATATATTTTATAAGGGTAGCAGTGAGCTAGGGGGGAAAATACCAAATATTTTTTCTTATAAAGAATTAAAATTTGATACAAGATTGTAAAAATATTTTTTTAGATTCTGACAGGAAGCAATTCAGAGAGTCAGTTAAGAGCGAGGCCGTGCCTAAACCAACTAAAAGATGTAGTGCAAAGATCTGCCATCCCAGTCTAGAAGAACAGCAATTTTACATATACAGGATATAATATATATATTTATAAATGTATGATTTTATGTATTGTTCTAAAAGAATAAACTGGAATCCAAATTAGAAATCCAATTTTAGAAAATCAAACCCAATAAATTGAGTTGTGTAATAACTGAGAAGGAATATGGCTTTTCCTTTAAAATAACAGAGCTTCAGCATTAAGAAAGTTAGACAAAGCAGAAAGAAAAACTTTAAAGACAGAAGTATACTTACAAAAGAGAGTCAAACAGAATTTCAGAAATGAATGTGACATTTGGAGAAGTTCACAGCTGCATTTCTATAAATATTGTGCCAAAGTCTGAGGAAATAATTGTACTTCTTCAATAACTGTATGTTGCATTGTTAAAGGTTGATGTTGCACACATTCTGGTGTTTTTAAATTGCAAAAATGTTTATGGCCAGCAGGTGGCAATGTACTTCAGTATTCTAGGAGAATTCTTTTTATCACTTGATAAGGGAAAGTGTATCATATCAAAAATTTTTATAAAACATACTAGTCTTAATGGAGTTGAGGACTTATTCAGTGATGTTGTCTTTAAGTTCTATCTTGTGCCGTAATGATGGAATAAAAAGCTAAGCAAAATAATGAGCATATTTTTGCTCTTTTTTTTTTTTGAAATTAGGTTTATGTAAAAAATTGATGTGTTTTATTATGTTTCTTGAGTACGTATTTCAAAAACATTCAAACGGCTTGGTGAACCACTTTCAAATATGACTAAAAATAACTAAGGTTTTACTTGAGTTTTGAGTTTAAAATACATCATAAAAAAGCCTGCCCATCATCTCCATTTTACCAAGTAATAAGATAATAGCACCAACCCAAAAGAAAAGGAGCAGGATTTGGACTTTGTTCATTGTATTACTGTCACACTGGTCAGCTCTTTTTATGAATACTGCATTCAAAACAAATCTGAGCTCTGTCCTTGTGGTGGCTGTAAGGCTTTTCCAAATAGCATCTAGATGCTAGATGTGATAGGAAAAGATTCTTGCATGTAGTTTTTTTGCAGCAACTATGTTATTTTTTTACAAAAAGAAAATCCCAATACAAAAGATAGTGGAAAGCAAGGGCACAAAAGAGCTCTCACAAGCAATCATCAGGACTTGCTTTTGTCTCCTCCTGCAGAAGATGCCCTATCCTCTAGACATCCATCCCTCCATTTTAAATCCCTTTCTAACTATAGAAGCACCTGCACATTTAAACATTTCTTAGTGACTTACAGTGACGTCTCAGCTTCATAAAGAGACTGCTTTTCACCAATACCCATCTCTGTATATATGTGTATATTACCATCTATATGGAGTTTTTTGCAAAAATAAGAGAACAGAAATGCAAATCACTGCTGGAAGACAACTTTGACTGCACACGTTTCAGTATACAGCGGCTTGGAAGAAAATAGATAGGGAATACATTTTGATGAATTAAAAATAACACTTGCCAAGATTACATCATTTCTCTCTGTTATTTTCATTTGAACAGAACAGGGTGAAATTATTACAAGCATTTAGGGGCATAATAGTTTAAGTTGTCCCTCTTACATACATATCTGAGACCCAGCACTTTCCTGTTCCCACAGAAAGGTTATTCTGGCTTTTTAAATTTAGGTAGCTTTGTGGGAAGTTTAGGCTTTTCAGCAATACATTATAGAGGTAGAGCTGGGCTAGAGCTAAAGCTCTTTTACTTTAGGTGGCAGCTTGGAAAACTATTAGGCAAACTGCTTTGAGGAAAAAGTAACATTTTGAAAAGTCTATTAAAGTGTCCGGCAAACCTCTGTCTTCCTAGCTCCCTCCTTCACCCCCTGCCCTCCCTGCCCACCCTCCCCCAAACCCCAAAGAGCAAAACCAGCAAAAAAAAAAAAACAGCAAAAAACCAAAACAACACATAGCTGTTTGAAACTCCCTGAGAAGGAAGTATTTATAACAGGAAGTACTGGAACATAGGAAGAATAAGTATGTGAAATAGTAGCCACAGGTACTGAATAAAGTTTGGGGTTTATATGGCAGGGGTGATATGTAAGGCCCCCTTTCTCTTACCAGGTCCAGAAGTTGGTGGTGTCCAGAATCTGAAGGAAGATTTTCATGCCTGCAGTGTAGGAAAGGAGCATGGTGAAGACCTCACTATAAAGGAGAAGTTCTGGGCAAAGGCTGTGTTGATGTGTAAACACACATCAACATCCCGAAGCCAAAGTAGTTTGTAATGGAACATGTATGGCACACTAAATCTGGCATTAGTAAAACCCAAATTTTCTTTAAAAAACACCCTTTTGATTTGATTAAAAATAACTCCATGAAACTAGAAAAATGTTATTTTATCAACCACATTTAGGACAATGAAGGTCCATGTTCCAAGGTAAAAGTTTATGATTCAGAGCTCCAATGTTTTACAGCATAATCTGGAATAATTTTAGCTATTTAGGCACTCATTTTATCTGGACAAACTTACCATGAGATAAATTTGGTATCCCTGTTTTCCGGTATCTCTTGCTTGTTGTTACAGAGGTAGAAACTCATCCTCAACACAGTGACAAGTTTCTCTCTGACTCACACTCCACCTTTTTGTGATAACCTTCAGTGGCCCTTTGAGTCTCAATGTGGTGCCCACGTTGCGGCTGAGGGAGGGCACATGTTTATAAGAAAATGCCTTGCCATTCTCCCAAGCTGAACTTCCACATGGGTCCCTCACTGGGAGAGTCCAGCCTCAGCCCATTCCCCATTCACAGCGCATGCCCCGTGTATGTGTCCATATTGACATCTACGTCTTAAGACATGGAAAGAAAAACAAGGTGATGGGAGGACAAAACAATAAGCAAGAGCTTCACCAAGCTCTTCAAGCTGGCTTTGTGTTATAAATTGAAGCAAATTCAACTGCCGTCTTGGGTGCTTGAAATCTCTGAATTGATCTGCTGTCTATGTAGGGGGCCCAGGCTCCTAACATAGCACAATTTAATACCACACAAAATGTCTGAAATGAGATCATACAATGGGCAAGGATTTATGTTTAAAAGGCCTGAATTTTGTTTTGTTTTGTTTTGTTGTTGTTGCTTCATAGGAATCAGCCAAGGTAAAAATCTTCAATATCTTAACCTTTCTGGAGCTTCATTGTATTCTGTGGTGCTGGTCTGGCACAGTGTCATGAACATCTTTCTCCTCTAGGAAACATACAGGATGCCTGAGTCTTACCTTGCTCTCTCCTTCTCTCGCTCTCTGTCTTCTCTTCGCATTCCCCCCCCACCCCCACCCCCACCCCCGCAAAAAAACCCCACTTCACAGAACTGCAAAGCAGGGGAAAAGATTCTTGATTGCCTTAACGAGTATCTTGATATCAGTAAGCTCTTTCACAACATCAGTGAGAACAGCAGCCTATTACTGTGCTAAAATTGCTTTAGGGGAAGGAATCTCACTGTCCAGACAGTGCTGCAGAGATTGCAAAGCTATTTGAGGCATCTAGACACCCAGAGTGCTCAGTCATAAAATGAGCTGTCTCCTAGAATAGCACTCATCTAATCTTTCTGAAGTTTCAGGCATCTCCGGAAGACGTATCTGGGCAAGTCCCTTCCAGGCTCCCTTTTTATTCAGTGGAGAGACAGGTATTTCTATGCTATGATCCATATGGCCTATGTGAACCTACCTTTGAAGGATGAGGGGGTTGGTCCCTACAGATCCCATTTCTCTGCACTGCCTACAGAGGAAGCCAAAATGACCAGTGCAGTATCAACCTCTTTACTGTAGCCCTCCAAGTTTTGTTGAATGAGTTCCACCCTAAGGGTCTGGTAAAAATAGAAGATGTGTGAGAAATGGATGGAGAGTCCTGGTGACAGTAAGAAGGGCGGGGGGGGGGGGGGGGGGATTAAGAAAGCCATTGTCAAATACCAACAAATAATTGCAGATTAAGAAAAGGAAAGCAAAATGTCTGGCATGCCTTTGCAGCTCCTGGGAGAAGCTAAGCCCATCCTGAGACTTTAGCGGCATTATGCCGTTCCCCAGGTTCCCAGGCAAACCTGGGCCTGGCAGGGCTGGGAGAGACAATTCCTCTCACACAGGCCTGGGCAGCTGGCAGCCGGGAGGAGCCCTGAAGCTTAATTCTGCTAAACCCTGTACAAACTCCAGGGTTTTTTTGGAAAGAGCAGGAGAGACACTGTGAGGTGTGGAATTACATTTATTTATTTTTTAACAGGAATTGTTTATTCACTGAAAACTCTTGTTCCAGCTGATCTGAGTGTTCACGAACTGGACCAGAATTTAAATAATTAATTTACCCAGCTCAAAAATGAATAAGGGATTTATGAAACTGACTGATTTGGGGTATTTTAGACATATATAGAGAAGCATGTTTGCACTGAATTGCAAGTGGCACTGGCAAATGGACAAGGGGAGGTGAAAACTCTCTCAAGAAAGACATTTTAATCCTCTTTCTGTCTGTTGCTGAGTAAGCAAATGTCTTAGCCACTGGACTTTTAGGATCACAGAGGGAGGGAGGTAAGAGGAGATCTGTCTTTATCCACTTTGTTCAAATATCAGAATTACATCTGCGAGGGAATGAAAGAGCATGCTAGACCAGAAGAGAGAGTCTCCAGCTGTGTGTTTACAGCATTCTCTGAGACTGAGGCACAGGTTCTGGTCCCTCTTCCAATGACTCTTTAAAACTTTTAGATAAGGTAGAACAATTTTTTTTAAAAATGCTTTTGGCATTGGGTGGTGGGAATGTAAGGGAACTCCTCAGACTAGCATTTCCTTTTGCTAGGATCTTTCCTTTCCATTTTCCTAAGTCCCCTTTTGACCATAGCTATCAGCTTTAATTAAAAAAAAGGCTGGAAAACAAAAACATTTGCTTCAGAATCTGGGGGGAAAAAAAACAGATCTGGAAAAAAATATCAGAAAGTATCTGACCCCGTCCTACCAAGCAATAACCAACACCTTCCTTTTTTTTTTTAATGTCAATTTGTGCATGAGCTGAGCGGACTGAACACTGCTCGCCAGGAGGGAAAGAATCAGAACTGCAGCAGGCGCTTCAGGCTGTTCAGCCAAGCCAACTGTGGGGGCACAGCAGCTGTGGTGTCATCACAGTCAGGCAACGGGAGGAGAAAAGAGTGTGTGTGGATGTGCGTACTGTCACACATGCATTGGGTAAGCTGCGGAGGCAGGCTCCGGCTGCCCTCCGCCTTGGAGGTGAAGTCCTCTTTGCATAAGACCCCCAGAGGTCCCCGGTGCGGTGTATGCCTGCTCCCGTGGCTAAACTGGGCTCTGTGAAGCTGAAAAGCCTTTGACCAAACCAGGCAGTTTCTAAACACAGAAATCACAACTTCCAGCTTGTTAATCCCCAACAAGCTACTCTCTGCCTAAGCAGTTTGCTTTCCTGGTCAGTCAGTCTTCAATACTTCAGGCAGTAAGAAATATTTCTTACTGTAGTGTCTTAATAAAATTCTAAATTCAGCCTACTTTGAAAAAGGGCTCTCTAAAAAAACAAAGCTTCCTTTAAAATTTAAAAACTCTTAGATCATCAAAAGAAATGATCACCTGAATCCAAATAACTATTTTCAACCTCGCAGAGGTAAATAGACAAGCCTCCATCCAAAAATACAGAAAGAAATAAAAAAAATGTTTGGATTGAAAAGCACTTTCTCATGCAGAAAAGAAGAACTGCATGCGATAGCCTGCCAAGCAGGGTTACTGAAGTAAAAACACACTGTTCACTTGAGGAAGAGGGAGAGCACTAAACAGCAGTCTTGTTCCACTGAGGCTTTCTGTGGATGAAAAGTATTTTAGAAGAATCTATTGCTGCTGCTTTTGTGAGCTGACACTGGTAAATGAGCAGTAGGGCTTGGGTGGCTGGCAGATTCCCATGTGAAAGGAAAAACTCTTCTAATTGAAAAATAAAGAAAGAAAGATGGAATGAGAAAGCTTGCTCTGGAGAATGTCTGCTTTTCCCCAGGACTGCCACTGACAAAGCAGTGGCTGAGCCTTCAGGCCTTCCCATCCTAGAAGAGTCAATATGCATAGTTAGAAACATTTAAGATTGGTGTGATGGAGTATGAACGGGAGCATCTGAGTGTGGGAGCACCAGAAGAAATGGTGGAACAGAGATAAGAGAGTGGCTTGGGTTGACAGCACCTAGATTAGCAGGTCAGGTAGCGCACCCACATTCAGCTTTTCAGGACACCCAGACCAGGAAAACAAAGGACATCCAAAAGAGAAGGAGAGGCTCAAGCCATTAAGCTTGAGAGTGAGCAGAGCTGGAACCGCAAGAGACCTACACAAGGAGACAAAGGGCTCTAAGCAAAGGAGCAGCGTTGCTGATGACTCAGGGGGTAGGGCAGAATGGGAAGACAATAGCTCACAATCTCTGTCTGCTCCTACAGGGTACAAAACATGAATTGAAAAGCACCACATGCTGGCCAGCTGAGGAAGGGGAAGATGGGTGAAGGACTTGCTACCCAGCATGTCTTGTCCTCTGCCTCACTGCAAGCAATTTTGCCAGGTCCCTTGGTGCTTGAATGTAGGTGGGCATGAGAATGTGATTGAATAAAGTCAGTTCTGATTTAAAGTACAATAACCTTCCCCTCCCACACCGTCTGACATTAAGCTTGCTGCTATGATACTGCTGCACAAGCACTGAGACAGATTCATACTCCCTTTTAGTCTGCTTTTCTTCTATCCTCACATTCTTCCCTGTGCAATAGCCAAGACTCAAGAAGTAACCTGAAGTATGTTCTTCCTTCTTCACAACATTTCCCTATTATCTGGTAGTTTGGACAATACTCCTGGGAAATACCAGGCATATTAAAGCTTTGAGGCGCTATAATCTAGTTTTCCCATTCTGCTGTTTAGTGAACGGGAGCAGGGCAAAGTGACAGCTGCGCATCGCTTAATGGACCACATGCAGTCTGTTAGGTCCTGCACTTCTCAGCCCCCTCCCATTTTCTTTTATCCAACCAGCTGGGAAGGGGATGCTCAGGGTAGTTTATGTAGCAGGGGGGAGGCCTGTGCTGACAAACTACATTTGCCCAGGGAGTTGTGAGGTAGGGGATGGCTCCGGGGCTGTAAGGTTGTGCTGTTGGTAGTGGTTTTGCTCCAGCCACAGTATCTGATTTCAAAAGCTAAACTTGTGGGGTGAGGTGTCTGTGCCCTGAGTGGGGCCTGGAGATCAGGGGTGACCAAAGTCCTGGTGGGGCTGAATAAGGGTGGTGGAACAAGGGGGAGGTGCTTTTTTTAGCATGCGAAAGCGGAGAGGTTCAGCTCCCACAGTCTTGGCTCCCTCATCTAGGAGACACCAGAAGATGCCAGTGCATGCTGTGTTTGTAAAGGTATTTTAAGTGTTTGTACTACTTGGTTGCTGGACTGATTTCTGTGGGGAGAGTGGGTGGTATGTGAGCATCTTTTACCCCAGGCCTGGACAGCTGAGGATAGCTGAGAGGCTGATGTCTTTTCTCAAGGACAAGGATGGTCAGGTGCTGCTCATACTCAGTATCTAAGTTGCAGCCTCTGTGCCCTGGGGTCCTTGGAAGGTTACTCAGCACTAGAGAGTACATTGTCTGAGCTGTTTTGGCTTTTCTTGAACTGAAATGCTTAAGTCCCAAGGGCTGGGGGGATTGGGCACAGCACATGGTTGTTTAAGGCACAGGGAGTTTGGGAAAAGCTCAAGATGCACTCACTATGCTAACATGTTTTGTGCTGAGAGTAAATAGGAAGCCTCAGGCTCTGGAGCTGTCAGCTGGATGCCTTCAAACTTGCCTTCAGGAACAAAACAAGGGCTCTTCCCCAGGAGCTGAACAAACTGAGTCAGGAGCTCCCTGTACATTGGACAGATTAGACATGTCAGCTTAGAGCCATTAGCTCCCAGACAGTTCAGGCTTAAATAAAGTGCACTCCTTGCCTTGCTCTGCTTCGCAGGTCTCAACGCAGCAAAGTTCAAACCAGGGTTCTTGCATTATAAGTAACTGTTGGGGAAGGAAGAATCAGATGATTCCCCTTGGGAAGGTAGCAGCATTGCATCTGGAAAAGAAGCCTTTGAGAGCTGGTAGTAGAAGTTTCTGTTTAACTGCAACTGTAGGAATAACACAAATATGCCATGAAGACAAAGGCTTGGTGGCTCAAAACAAATGGAGAATTCCAGAAAAAAAAATCTATGTTTCTAAGGGAAATTTCTCGTTCCTATAGCTGCCATTGAGGAGACAGCTGAGCTCTGCTGCAGGTAACCTCCCAGTAACTGAATTACTCCTGAGTTGTATTTGGATGGAGTAACACAGAGTTCAGCTCCCTGTCACTTTGGCTCTGACTGAGGTGCATGTCTTATTTGTATTCTTTCTGAGTGATCTTGATCTTATTTAATCTTTCTCTCCTCTGCCCTCTCAGTGCCAGTGACTTTATCATATATGTGTGTACCATCAGATCCATCTCATGTATGAAAAAAGGAACGGGAGTTAATAGGCCCCTATGAGGACAGCTGTTCAGAAGCTTTTCGGTTTAATATTCATATTAGCCTCAGGCACTTTTTTATTTCAGGTTTTAGAAAGTGGGTATGGAGAGTAGCTGTTCCTTCTCTCAGATAACAAGGGATTAGATTAAGTACACGGGTAAAGAACATCAGGGATGCAGATGGCAGCAGAAGAACAAAAGTAACCAGAATAGACCAGAAAGAGAGAAAGGCCTTGTATCCTCTATTGATAGAAAAAATAAGAATCTTCTGTGACTTCCTTCAAACTAGTGAGTGATACCCAATGTGAAGATTAATTAGTTCTAGCACAGTGGATCAGGGTAGCGCTGAGTGCAGTATGGGATAAGGAAAGAAACTTAGTATTCACGGAGCCAGACTCTTCTCAGTGGTATCCACTGAATGGACAAGAGTTAATGGGCAAAAACTGAAATACAAGAAATTGCCTTTAAACATAAGAAAAGACTTTTTTACTATGAGGGTGGTCGAACACTGGAACAGGCTGCCCAGATGTGGAGTTTCCATCCTTGGAGATATCAAAAACTTGACTGGACATGGTCCTGGGCAACCTGCTCGAGCAGGGCACTTGGACTAGATGACCTCCAGAGGTGCCTTCCTGCCTCAATTATTCTGTGGTTTCTCTCAAAGCACCCTCCGGATGATCAGTGCCTAGTGCCCACCTGGGTGATCAAGTGTCTAGTCATAAAAGTTGAAGCCCTGCTCCGCCACTGACTTTCTGTTGGGCCTTGGGTGTTGACCTTAGGGGTGGCGCGCAGCTCAGCAACCCTCAAGCGGGTTCTGTCTGTGCTAGCTCACTCATGCGGCTCAGGACTGGGCGTATACACTTGGGCTCTGCAGGCAATAAAGCTGTTATTAGTTTAGTGCAGCTTTGCAGTGGGAAGTTCAGCATTCTTGGCTATACTGGAGTTCATTTCATAATTGTAAAATATAGGCAAGAACTTGTCCCTAATTTCTGAGGTATGTCACAATATACACAGTAAACCACTGGGAGCCTCTCAAAGTTAAGAGGAACTAGATAAGATCAGAGTTTTTAGGACATAACTTCTGTATTTACCGCGCAATAGTGTGTCCCCTCCCCTCATCTCTCTTACAGCCAGTGTTGCTGTAGACTAGTCCAGGCACACAAAGTAGGGCATTTCTCTACAATGCTTAATATCAGATAAGGGTCACTTCATATTCAGGGTAGGGCTAGACTTAGGCTTGGAGATCAAAGCCAAATGCTCACTCATGTTGACCCTCAGATTTACATTTATGGCTGCACAAATCTTAAGAGGTTTGTTTGTTTGTTTTGTTTGATTTTTGGAGGGAAAGAGGGGAAAAACTTGTACCAAAATGATGATGCTTCCAACACCTGGAAAATTTCCACTTTGCATCTTTGCAGACAGGTTGGTGGATTCAATATAGTCTCAACAGATGTAGAGATGGTCCTCCCCCAACAGCAAGCATTTTTTGACTGTAGCTGCTGTTGTGAGGGGTGCACCTAGCTTTTGTCCCGATGGCAGCTGCTGAATATATGACATATACTGTTGTGTGTTGCTGCAGCAGAAGCAATGCTGACCCTCCTGGCACTGTGACTCCACTCTTCCTGCACACTACTCTTGGCCTCCTTCCTTTCTGTGACTCCAATACTGCATATCCCCTGCTACCTGTTATTCTTGTGAAGGACAAGAGCTGTGCCTGTATATAAAGCACCACGCTCACATGGAGGTGAGTGGATGGGTAACTGGCCCCAGGAGTTTCAGTTCCTCAGCACTGGGCCCAGCTCAAGGCAGGATCCTGGAGAGGCAACAAGGCCATCTCTCACTGCCAGCCCATAGACACTGCATATAACCAGGTCTGATCTGGTGTTTGCAGAAGTTACTGTAGAGCAGCGATGAGATTAGACTGTAGAGATCAGCATCATATAACTAAACTTCTTACACTTGTTTCCAATCACCCAGCAAGAGATCTTGTTTATTTGGCAGGAATATGGAAACACACTAGCACGGCAACTGAAGCCGACCTTTTCACTCAGAAAGTTTCTGCTCACAGCACAGTTACGTTAATGTAGATCCATTATAATTGGATCAGCGAGAGCTACACTGAACGGCTTGATTCTTCGACAGAACAAACAAACTGCTGGGGTGATTTCTTCATGGCCAGAACCCAAATTCTGCCAACCTTCTCCCATGTAAAATAGATGTTGGATGAGGAGGGAAAAAGGGAAAAAGAGATTCTCTTAAATATGTCTTTATGGGCCTTGAAGAATTTCAGCTGTTCAGTTTAGGTGCATATCTCTGCATTTAGTAAACTAAGACCTGGGTCACGTAGCTAGGCCGTCTCAAAACTCAAAAAAAGGTCCACAAAATCCAACATACAACAGATATTTAAGTACAAGCATTCTGGGCTGTGCTCCCACAAGCTGATTAACCAGACAAAGTCTCATTGCCCAGCTCTCCCTGTGAGTCTGGGTGCTAAGCTTTCTTTTATATCCCCTGTACTTAATACTCTTGTAGATGCAACAGGACAGAAATAAAACTAGTTTTGTTTGGAGAACCTTTTCTAGGGGCATTAAAAGTTCTGCTTCAGTATCCTAAAGTATTTTCCTGCTTGTTGCTCTCACTTTTACATCTTTAACATCAGTACCACTCTGAAATGAACACTGAATTATTGTGCTGCCAAAGAAAGTAAGTTTGTCTAGAGATTCATGTTAACAATACGGCTGTGTGCTTGAAAGCAACTGCAAGCCAGATCAAATGCCTGTAATTGCATCCATTTTATCTGACTGAATGTATGAAAGTGCCATCTGCAGAACTGAGCCTGCAGTTGTCAGAAAAGTGAGAGAAATGATACCAAGACCTTTGTGTGCTCTTCAGGCAGTAAGCATCTGAAGGCAGCTGGTCATTTTGTAAGTACAATATCCTGAGAAGTGCCTCCATGTCATCTAAGGTCCACCAGACCTGGTCACATCTTGTGTCCCCTGGAATGGCTTTCCTTGATTTTAACCATCAGTTCCTGGAGATTTTAGGGGACATGTAAGGAGATATATATTAAGACAAAGCAAAGCCTTACACAGTCCTAGGTGTGGCTGGGATCCTTTCCCCATGCTATGGGTTTTCCATCACTGGAGAGTGACTGGGGAAGGGCAGCACTGATGCACTCCCATTGCCTCTTCTCCTGCAGCAGCGTTCTCATCCCAAGCACAACGTGGGTCCCTTCCTTACACCTCTTCTTAGAGGCAGGAGCAACAGAAAGAATAATCCTCAGTATTTCTCTTAGTATTGAATGGCAGATGCTCAAAAGGTTGAATGAGGTGGGCTCAGACAAAGTCCCTGTGGTGTGATGAAAGAGTTCAGAAAGGACTCCTAATACCATTAAGTTTCAGGCAACACAAAATAGATTCACAAAATCCTCTTTCAGAATCACTGCTTCCTGACATTACTACACTGGCTATCCACCTCTCCTGTTTCTTACTTTTTTTCTCCTCACAGGACAAGGGCTACCTTTTTTCATAAGCTAAATATCCAACTTTGATAGATTCAATTTCTCCCGCTATCCCTACATGCAGCATGATGTCTCAGGCACCACCTATGGTAAGTTTGTAGCACACTGGCAACTTGTTCTTCTAGAATTTGGGGAGGCCAATGTGTTCGGAGCACAAGGATGGGAATGGTACTCTCAAATTTTTCCATACTCTCCCTCTGGGAATGCTCTAGCTGCAATTGCAGACTTAGTCACTATTTTTTGTTTTTTGTTTGCCTGAGACCTCTATTATTGTGGGAGACAAGAGCATGTACGGGAGTGAATGGGGGAGAGCAGAACATTCAACAGTAACTTTACACAAGTGATTCCATAACCTTCTGTCTTACCCAGGTAGGATCCTGCTGTGTCTGTTTTCTAATGTAAAACATCAAGATGAATATTCCAAAGCAGCCCATTACCATGCCAGGAAGCTTTTGCATTTTGAAGAGCATGATGTGCTATGGCTTTCAGTCATTCTGTAATTTCATCCAGGTTTTGTATTGGCCAGCAAAACCACATCAAAAGAAATGAAGCCTTGAAGGCTCTCAAGCACTTTCTGTTAGTATTACTTAAAGAGAATCCAGCAGAACATAAGAATATTAATCACAGCAAGGTTTCAGCAGGGATAAAGGAAGGAAAAGAGATTTAATTGGGCAGTTCAAAACCAGGCATTTTTAAGGGGAGTTCCTAGACAATGTTAAGTCTATTGAGCATATGGAGGGTTGAACAGATCTTACTGGATCTTTAGTAATACCTGAGCTCTGGCCGAGCAAGGCACAATCCGTGCTGTTTCAGCTGTGCCTTGGATGCAAGCAGCTTTGCATGAAGGAATTTTAGCACTTCTCCTACTTGCACATCCTTAGTTGCTGTGCACATGTGGAAGTCTCCAGTCAGAGTGGTTGCAGACTGTCCGCACACAGCTTCCACGAGGCTATGATAGTTAGATGATAGATGTGGCCAGACCTTACTATTTTTGCTGTGAAGAAAAGAGATGGTTGAATGGGCAAGGAACAGAATGTGACTTTGAGGAACTGCTGGGAAGAAATTCAGCTAGAGGATTGCCTTGAACACCTGAGTTTGCAAAATGTGGTGACTAAAGCAGGAGATGTAACTTCAGGTTTCCTGCTTTACACAGATCTATGAGGGGTAAGGCCTTGGTTATTCACACATGGTGCTTGAGGTTCAGCTAGACTAAGCTTTACCTTTCACAGTCTGACTGGGAGTTAAATGCTAAAATATTAGAAGCTCTATGAGAGGCCAGCATGTAATTGGGAGGCCAATGCACTGTTCTATTCCACCCTGTATTACCTGGGCATGGTGAGGACATGGCAAGAGCAGAGAGTACTCTCACAGTACAGTTAAGTGGGAAAGGATCTCCAGAGGTCATCTGGTCCAAAACCCTACTCAAAGCAGGGCCAGCTTCAAAGTTAGCAGTTTGCTCAGGACTGTGTCCCGTCAAGTTATAGGATGGAGATTTCAGAGCTTCTGTGGTCAGCCTGTTCCAGTTCTGAACTTCAGTCCTCGTGGAAAAGCTTTTCCTTATATCTTGTCAGGATTTCCCTTTCTGCAGCTTGTGACCATTCCCTCTCATGCTTTTGCCATGCACCTCTGAGAAGAGTCCAGCTCCATGTGAGCATCAGGATCCCCAGGGTGCCAGGGAATACAAGGGCATTGCAGCCGAACAGTCACTACCCAGCTGCGCTGTGCAGGGGCTGGGGCAGTGCCATCTCCTGAAGGAGTCTTGCTATTGCATGGAAGAACTGCTTCAAAAATGGCGGTAGATGCAAGTACTAGAAATCTGATATCATGAGTCATCACTGCTTGTTCAGGTCATTGTAACTGTGTAAAAATGACCACTCTTCCTTCTGCTTGTAGATGCCCTATATCAAGACTCATGCTGAAATGGCAAAACCTTTTTATGCCTAGTAATTTTCTGAGGCTTGTGACCCTCTTGCACTCCAAGCACTGCCTGTGGTGACCGCCACAAACTGTGGTCATGGGATACTGGAAACACAAATGAAATTTCCTTGGTCTGCTGGTACTTGTCTTCCTTCAGGTCTTCTTTTATCCAGGTTATTTCAACATATCACTTTACCAGTAGATCCCTCTAAGAAGCTTTTTTAATGGCAGATTTCTAGGGCTCCTAAAGGAGGAGATGTTTCCAGGAGGCATCCTTAGGGATACAGATGGCATATCCATATTACGCAGCAGAATTGGGCAAAGACTCACAAGCTAGATGATTTACCTTCTAGATCTACAAGACACAGTACAGCTCTATGTGGGAATACTAGATCAGGTCCATCTTGGTAATTTTGGCATAGCGTCAGGCACAATATAGGAAGCTTTGTCTTTTTAATTGGTGGATTAGTATCTACTGTGCTCAAACAGTACTGTGATGGGATAGCTATACTGCTTCTAGTCCAACAGCAAACTCAGTTGACATTTGTTTGAGGATTTGTGCATTGCCTCCCCATTTGAAGCATAGGCATATGATGTGTCTAAGCCTGTCACCTCATACTGAGGACATTTGCTGCAGCCTTTGTCTAGCTTTTCCTCCCATCTATTCTCTCTTACAAAACTGTTTTGTGAATAATTTATTGTTTTCTCTGTTCTACATGTTCTGTACACTTTTATTTTCCTCTTTTGTCCTGTTATATGTTTTGTGCTTTCCATGCCTCTGAATTTCTTGGCCATGAATTCCCCAGAATCTTTTGCGCTTCTTGGAGTAGAGCTGTTCTTTGGAGCCATCCTTTGCTCAGTGGAGTGAAATAAGGACAGTAAGATGGAGGATGAGGGTTTTGTCTGAGCCTGGAGCTGCAGTGCATGTGTGTAAAAACCATGAGGAACAGGAATGGAATATGAATGTCCTTTCTGTTCAGTGACCAGCCAGGGACTGCAGTGCCAGGGAGGAGGAGGGGTGTTTTTTTCCCCCATCTCTATACTCTCTTCTGCCTTTTGCTCTTTAGAAGTGCCCCATCCTGAGCTGTTTTCAGAAATCCTACCCAGAGGGTTAATATTATCTTCCTTAATCTCCAAAGCCATGCACGAGGTTAACTTGGCCAGATTAGTAACAATCCCAGTTCCAGGATATTAGTTACAGGTTTATTTTCTGGAAGTGTATCAAAAGTTCTTGCTAAATATATTAACTATGAATTGTTGTTCTTTATTAGGACCAAGAAATCTTTTATTTACTAGATGGGAAGCTACTCTGACTCAAGAGATAAATATTCTTATGGAGTGCTGCTTTTGTATAGGCAAGCCTGGAGGGATGGGCTGGCAGATTCTTTTTAATCCCTTTGGAAGCAGGGTGGGGGAAAGGGATTATTTTCTTCAAGGAAAAATGCAGATTTGGCATCCTGAAGCTATTTGTCTGAACTTGCTGCATAACATGAATTTTGTTGTTTTATACTAGATGAATAAAAGGGAATCAAGCATTTCTGTAGCTTACTCAATAGCCAGTCCAGTAAGAATGCGGAAGACCCAGTTTTGAAAACTTTCTCTTACTAAGAAGGGTTTTTGTCTCTTTTGCCCCCCTCTCATGACAGGGCAAGAGCTGTGAGGTTAAAGGGTATTTTCAGGTAGATCTTTCTTAGGGTGACTTGGTAGTGCATGCATTTTTAACAAGCAGATACTTATTTAAAAAAAAAGTATAAGATAGGACATGCCCTGAGGTGAGACATGCTGGGAGAGGGGGACATAATCCAACTGCTCCTCCAGGCAACTGCCAAAAGTTTTAAACAAAGCTTTGCAGTTTGAATGAGGGAGCTGTGCCTGGCCATCCCTTACTGCATGAAGACAGGCCATGTCGAAGGTAGGTGATGAGTTAAATGCCCTTACACAGAGAATGGAGTTGAACCTGAACTTTCCATGCCTCGGGTGAGTGTCTTCACCATTCAGCAAAAGGAGGGTGTATGCGTGGGGGGAGCACCAGTGCTGACTGAAATGTTTGCTTTAGGTTCTGCCAAGTGTTTGTTTGATTTGGAATGAAATATCAGATTATTTCCAAGAAAACAAAAACAAACTTTTCAGTGATTTGATCTTTATTTATTTAGTTCAGCTATTGAACTGAAAATATCAATTGCAGAGCACACAAGGCTGCTTGAGATGAAGTGCTTTTCCACAGGCAAGATGGGTGCAAGCAGTTGTACAGGTTTTCAGGTTGCCCTGCCAATGTTTCCCAAGTATCTTGAAGAAGACAGAGATGGTCTACATTCTTTGTCTGAGAAATTGATTCACGCACATACAGGAAAAAAATATGTTTGTTTTCTTTCCTGCACTGATGCTTTGGACAAGGCTGAAGTAATATTCATTCATATATGCATATCCATCTATTCTAAGGAATTTTGAATTGGTTCTTGCTAAATAATCTGAAAGAATTCAAGAAAGCAGAAAAGCATGACTGTAGGCAAAGTAAGAGCTTGTATTCCTCTTCTTTATTCACCTTGATCACTTGCTGCAGACAATTCAAAATATACACTATTTATTTGGCGTGCTTGGCTCATTGCACTCATTTTGATATCTGAAGGTTTGTACATAATACGTAAGAAATCTCACAGGATGATGAAATATTTTGTTTCTTTGGAGTGGAAACAACTGAACTCCCTCTAGGAATTTTGAATCAAGGCCACATGAAAAGCTAGGCTTTTATTTGCAAAGCTAGTCCTGTAAATTTGTGTTGAAAATTGAGACTTTCTTCCCGGTGTGTCTTATAACCTGTCTTACTATTGTAACATTAAATCCTACTCCTTGCACACTTCTTCCAGTATGGCAGCAGAGTGATCATTAAGAAAGTTAAACAGATGACACACTCTGTGAACACTGTTGGGTATGCAGTTGAGGGCACCTGCATATGTAGGGAGGTCATATTAAAATTGTTAGTGGTCCTTGAAAATAGATGCTTTATTTAATATAACTTTGGCAGAAAAGTCTGCCCCAACAAGGAGGGGAAACATAATGAAAAGCTGATTATCCTTGTTTTGTTATACAGTTTGAAGTTAGCACTCTCGAAAGGCTTCCAGTTGTGCTTAATGCAATTGCAGTCCAGAGTATATGTGCCTGTAGGTAGCTGCCAGAGTGAAGACTGAGGTAGGAGGGAGGGCTTTGCTAGGTCAGTTTAATACCTTGAAGAGATTTTATCTTATTCTGTAGCTGTTTCAGCTGCATTAGCCATTACTGATTTTAAAGGCCCTGGAGACAGGTGTGTATCTGTCTCTGGGAGCCCTACCAGATGGCCTCTGCATCATCAAGGACCAAAATGAGCTTAAATGATTATTTCCAGTCCCTACGTGCACAGAATGGACATTAAAAATTGTATACCTTTTCAGATGGGGAGTTTTGCTTTGGTAGCTTAGCCAGAACTTTTCTTCTTTACTTACTTCCCTATAGCATAATATTTGCACTGTTCAACCCTTCTCTTTCAGAAGAGTCGAGCTCCAAGGGTGGTTGTGTGAAACCTGTCTCTGCACATACACACACTCTCATCCATTGGAAAAAGCAACTGCTTTGCCCTTGGAATAATCTGTTTGACCTGTTTCAGCTAAGTGCAAACTGCAAGGAGGGGAGAGTGCTGCAGAGCCAAATTCCCTGCCTGCCCAGCATCTCTCTGTCTGCTCTGGCAGCCAGGAGGCTTAATCCTCCTCCTCGGAGCACCTTCCTCTGTGGGCTTTTGGCTTGGAAAAGCCTTTCCTCTCCTATTTCCTCCGCTCATGTAGATGGTACAGCTAGTTAGACTGAACAGTGTCTGGCTTTGGCCTATGAGACACATGAGCTATAACAGCTAATGTAAGCTTTCCACTGCATTTCCCATAAAATATCTTGTTTTACAATTCACTTATACATTCCAGTGAACAAATATGCACAATACATAATTTACAGAATGAGCTTAAAGTATTGCAGCATTTTTTTCTTAGAATACCGTACAAAACATTGACACTGTCATGATTAGGCTTTTCTCTCACATGGACTTAAAATTCTCCTAAATTGCTACATGCCTTTTCCTCCTTAAGAGGCTAAGTGTATTTCATGCTCTCCATGTTCTAGCAGACACTAGGAGGCAGCCGGAGCTCACAAATGAAGTTGAAGTGCCTCTGCGAGTCCAGGCTTTGATTAGAAAGAAGGAATGGGTTTGAAAGGAATATGGAGCAGTGTGGAATAATTTGGTAAAAAAAACTCAGGGCATGTCTGCGCTGCAGTCAAAAGTTTGACTACACTGTGTATAGACAAGTCCAACCAGGCTTTAAAATTAGCTATTTTGAGTTGAGATTTGGCAGCATATGGTTCAGTACCAAGCTGAATGTTTACGCAGGTTCCTGTAAAAATTTATGCAGGATTTGCAACTCACGCTGTGAGGCCTATGCCACAGAGGCTAAACCACTAAGCCATTTCTGGTGTCCAGCTTTGCCTGCAGTGCAGAGGGAAAGTTAAACTACTCCCTTGTATGAGCAACCTGCACCAGGTCCAGTCTAGCTCTTCTTCCAGAGTTCTGTATTTTTAGGCATCCATGTGGCCCTGAATACAACCCCATGGAGCTCCACAGGTGAACTGAAGCATTCTCTATTCAGAATGAGCTCTCTGGCTATCATGTACACCTGTGTATCCAAAAGAAAAAAAGAAAAAAACCTCTCCCTACGAACTTTGTGTTTCTTTACCAAGATGAGGGGAAGGGACTAAATCCCATGTTGGCTTATATGCAGCACACAGCCTTTGAAATCAATATCCTTGCACCTGGTCTAACTGCTAAAGTGTCTGATCTCCAGTATTTTTGTTTTCTAAACCTTACTATTTTGCAGTCAAAATATTTGGATACGACTTCTTTAAAAAAAAAAAAGAACAAGGGGAAAAAACTGCACACATGGCTTGGCATGTGTGTGAGTCCTGGGCATATACCTGTGGACTTTCTCTAGCAGCTCTCAGGAGCTTGTGGCATGCTGAGGGGGCACTTACAATCAGCGCCCATCAGGATTTTCTAAGAGGTGTGTCTAGTTGTTATGGAAATCAGTAAGGAAATTTCAGTAGATTTCAGAAAAATGTGATCCTAATTATTCCTGCTTTCCCCCTTTCTCTAACTGATAAAGTTTCATGCTTCTCATCGTTTTGAAATAAAAAATATTTTCCAAGCTGTCTCAGTATCTCTTCTTCATACTGCACAATTGGCTTGGAAAAGATTGCTACCTTTTTCTTCAGTCTTCTTCTTCTTTTTTTTTAAGAAGATGCTAGCATTCCATCATTTGGGCTCCAGGCCAATAACCACAAATATATGGGGAGTAAAGGGCATTATTGAATGTCATAGCAAGAATAGAAGTGTTGCTATAAAGCATAGCACTGAGGAAAACTTTAGGCTCTGTGCTGAGATAATTGAATGAACCCTGAACATAATCTTATTAAGAAATTGATTATGAAAACCTGAACCAAAATTGCAAACAGGCCTCTGTATATCTTGTCCCATCCAGATTTAGGACCATCTGAATCCTACAATCTATTTGGAGAAAAGCAATTGCAAAGCTCTAGAGAAGATAGCTGCATATTCTATTTGCAGTTTAAATTTGAGATGGAGACCTACTCATGCAGATAGGCATAAGCAAATTCTTGGAGTGGAAATGAGTTATTCTGTTGAATTACTTTATCCGGAGGATTATATAGATTATTTATTCTATGGATTTTTACACAGCTTCGGCTCTACTACAATAACAAAGACCTGATCATTTAATTTTCATTTAAGTATCTATATTTCATTTGTTAAGCAAACATAGCATAGCTTCTGCTTTGTATCCCTGTGTGGTTTTGTATTTCTATATACACATGCAGAGCTGAAGAAGCCAAACTTACCTTTGGCGTCCATGTGTGAGGGAACTTCAGTATTTTATTCACTAAATGTGGGTCTAACATCCATTTGGTTTGTCTCTCTCTCTCTTTTTTTTTTAACTTAGATTATTTGCAAGTGGTAATTATGCTAATTCTTTCCCAGAAATGCATTCTTGGACACTCAGTCAAGCTGAACTTTTGGATGGCATGATCTGGTGATGTAAGTGGTGTACGTGAGCCTAATTTACATGCTGAGGGTTCAGGAGGAACAAAGTAGTAGGAAAAATACCAAAAAGAGGCTTCAGGAAGGCATGTGATTAAGCGTTTTTTTCCAGTATATTTTTCGAATAGTGTGTAAATTATGTATGTAATGCCTCTTGTCCCCTGCTCTGTCCTGGAGCTTCTAAAGCTTTTATTTCCACCTCCTCAGGGAGGGTCCAGCTAGAGCATGCAAGTCTGTTTTGTTGTTCTGGCACACCAAAACCCTGGACCAGGGCTCTTGGCATTCAGCAACAAAAGCACAAATGAAGTTTCAGGTTCACTCAAACACTTCCGTATAGCAGAACTCATAAACACCTTCTGTATATGTCATACAGAGCCCTGTTCCCAGTTTTGGTTCAGACTTTCATAATCAATTTCTTGATAAGATTACGTCCACGGTTCATTCAGTTATCCAGCCTGGAAGAAGTCAGTGGCGACTCTGAGCATGGAGGACAAGGTCTGTGGGAGAGGTGAGGGGTTCACTAGGTGCTAGGACAATCTCTCTTAAGAATGAGACAAAATTTGCTCTTGGTTTTGGAGCTGATTGGAGTAGGGCTGTGCTTGCAAAGTTAAGATAGAATTTGGTTGTATAGGTGTTGTGACTGAGCAGTTTGTATGTTCAGTAATGCAACATGCACCATATCACTACAGCATATAACCTACTACAGTAAGTTATTTTGTGCTTTTTGTCTTTCAGTGAACTTTCCTCTTCGCAGTTTACTAATGCAGTGCTGCTTTGGAGCCTACACAGACATAAGCTGCTGTTTCTTCATTCCTGCAGGGAAGCTGAACTTGCACTGAAAAATATGGGAATTATACACAGAGTTAAGAGATGAAGAAAACTGGGTTTTCAGTAAAATCTTATCATTTCCCATTAGCCTGCTTACACTGTTGAATAGAGGGAAAGACTGGGGTAGTGATATCCAGGGGACTTGCGTAAGAGCCAGAGGTTTGGAGTCTTAATGCTACAAATCCAAAAAATCTACAGGCAAAATATTAATGTGGTCCTGGACTATCACCTCTGTCTTGCATTATTTCCCCTCATTGCGTAGGAGCCATACTATACTAATCAGAAACACTAACCGTCACAAGTTTCCGTTATCCTAGCAAGTTATAAAAGCAGGAGACCCCTGTTTTAGGGGTCTTGGCAGTTGTGTTGCTAGCCTCCTAAATCAAACCCAAATAGGTTCCTGGGGCCAATTCTTTCAGAACACCACCAGTTTTCTGCAACTTCAACCTCTGATTTTAAATAGAATGATATAACTGAAGCAGCATACCAGTCATCTCTCTTGCTTTAGCATCCCTGTTGTATGTAGTCATACCTACATACGGAGTCCAGCTAAGTCCTTGCTGCTCTAAGTACCATATAAATTTACAAAAAGCCCAGTCTCTGTTCCATACAGATGATATCAAAGCATGGGCTGCCTCATAATTGAATTACTTATATTTATAGAACGAGAGAGGGAGGGAAGAAGACAGCAAAAATGGTGATATGGAACATTAAACAATCCAGCTACAAACCATTTGAAAAAGTAAAAATGTTCAAATCTCTACCTTTAAAAAATTCTCCTACCTTAAGGTCTTAATTTGGGCAAAAACTTTCAGAGAATGAAAAGTTTTTAGAATGGCATTTTGAAACATCTGGTAGAACAAAATCACGTAGTTTGTTGCTGAAGTGCCTTTATTACTTGATTACTGTTGGCTTTATTACTGAGCAGTATCAGATTCTTCAGATTTCTGTAAAATTGGGTCAGTTAGGGCAACAAGCCCTTTTGTTCTTCAAATAGACTTAAAGTCAGCATTAGCTAAACTCTTCAAAACAGGGTTGTTTTTTTCCAGTAGGATTTGCACTCTGATAACAACAGTGCAAATGGTGTCAAAAATACATGCAGTCTTTGCATGACAATCAAACATCTGAAATGCCTAAGTTCCTGCCACAGACACAGGTGAATGGTTTGGGTAAAATGAAAACAGCCTCAGGTTTTATAACAGGTAAAACATCAACCAGAAGATGTTAATGCTTAAAAAGGAAAAAGAAAAAGAAAAAGAAATTTAATTCTTCTCTTCATGTGAAATTCTGTGTAGAAGTCTCAGGAGAGTCTGCTTCTGTTAAATTTTTAGGCCACATAAGCAGACCGGTCTTTCTTCCAGATGGGGATAAAGATTTAGCAAATTGACCAAACTTTTCAGGGATTAGCCAGACCTAAAAAACCTCTGAACTGTTTGAGGTGTTCCCCTCATGTTTCCCTCATGAGCATGATCCCTCTCTTTGACAGTTGCTGGGCCTCATGCCAGAGAGAAAACAGACACTTGATTAGTCATGTTACGATCTGGAGGGGTCTTGGGGAAAAGGATGACCCACCTGCATAAACCAAAGAAGTCTGAAGGAAGACTGCACGGCCTCTGCAGAGCTGTGCCCTTAGGCGCTTTATATTTAATTGGTGTTTTTCATACCTATCAGTCCAACAAAGTACCAGAAATTGTCACTCAGCTATTTCAACAAAACCCCTTGATTCTTAGCATTCTGAGGTTTATTTATACTCTTAGCATGATTAGGGTACCCTAAGCAACTTAAAGCATTCATTTAATGGCTAAGAATAAAATTTTCTCTGTAGTTTCAATATAAAAATATTAATTACATTGAATGAAAAGTCGTTTTTGAGCAGAAGTGACTGCTGTTTTAACACATGGCATATGTGAAAATTGTCCCTACTCAGTAAGCTTGAGCTTCTTGTTTTTTAGCTGCCCAACTAAAAGTGCTAGTCCAAGTAACTACAAAATGATCGTGTACAGAGACTGTCACCTATGTGAGGTCTGTGCTTGTCACCATTTCCTTACAGCATACCAGCCTTTGGAAGAAGGACTACTGAAAACAATAGTAAAAGCTCTTGCCAAAAATATTTCTGATAGAAAGTGATTTGAAGTGTTAAGCTAGCTTTGAAGCCTTTGGGTCAATTCTTTTTAACAGTGTTCTACTAGAAATAGAACTTCAGGAAAAAACACATTTACTACGCTACTGCTCTTAGATTTGCAAGTGAGTTCAATTCTTGGACTTAATATATGCTACTTTTAATCACACGTTTTTAGCAAGCCAGCCTAGAAGTGGAAGGAGAGGGAAGAGGGAATCATTGTTTGCTTCTGAGTCCTAGTGTCTGCTAAAAATTTTTAATGTTTGTTTCACAACGGGGTGCGAATTACTTGGTTGCGGTCAACCATTGTTTGGAAATATATTTTGGAATGTTTCCCTTATAAAAGTTTTTTATTTGCTTAGGATTCATGATTTTGTATTTCTTTCAGCTGTTCACATATTCTGCTGTTACAAAGTTGTTCTCTTTATAGTAATGAGTTCAACTAATAACCAGACATTTATTTCAAAAGGCATCTTAAAGTACGGTGAAAATCTTACTCCTGAAAGCTGCATTAAAATAGGATCTCATACATTGTGCATTCTGCTAACAGTGGTCCTGGGATTTAACTTTTAATAGAAATCTTCCATTATTTCCTGGAAATAATTAAATAAAAGGTGCCCCTAAATTTTTGCAAGTGTGGTGAACATATTTTAATATGTGATGATTGAGATTTGACTGTTTTGGATTTTTTTTAATATGTTGGAAGACAGCAGTTGGTTTTTCCATTTTGTCTGACCATACATGAATTGATACATGAAGTATATCTGAGTTCATTAGTGCTGGCTGATCTGGGAGACTAAGACTTACTTTTTGTAGTGGAGGGTAAAGTGGTTTTTTCTTTCAGTACCATAGAACTGGATCACTTCCAGATGGAGCAGATTCATTCAAAAATTTTATATATATATAAAAAATCTGTTGGAGGGAGGAACATGTCTGTGGGGAGGATACAGAAGTGGCTGGATTGGTACAAGAGTTAGAGTTGGAGTGCCTTTCTTAAATAGTGCCTAGATTTGAAGGACCGTCAAGTTGGACAGCAAAATCCAGACTTGAGCTTCTGATTTACTGTTAGAGTGTTGGGAACCCAGGAGCTACTGCGAATGGGGATGTCTTTGTAGCTTGGTAAGCACTTTTGAAGACAGTCATTAGGCAAAGAAGTATTTGACTTTAAGATCCTACCTAAATCTTGACCTTTGGATTTAATAAATTTTGGCATTCTAGAAAAGTAGCCTAATGGATGAAAATTAAACTTTGCTGACCATATTGCTGAGTCAACTCATCAGGAAAATCTGGGAGATGGTGATGTATGGTCTTTGTATGGTGATGTATGGTCTGAAAGCTGTCATAGTTGGCAGCTTTAATTTTGTTAATTACGTGTTGAAATACAGATATGGATTTGAAAGGGCCTCCTGAAACACCTAGCCAGTCCACTGCTATCCTAGACAGCCATATCATCTGAATTTGAGAAATGTGCCTTTGCAGAAGTTGAGTTTTAGTCCCACTATTCTTTTTGAAAGGCCATTCTGTAACTTTGTTTTGTAAAGCTTTAGAGGCCTTCCTTGGGGTACATGTGAACATACTGAGGCAGAATTGCCCTTGCAATTGGTTTGAAGCTACTATAGCCTCCTACATCTGTGCAGAAGAGGCCACTTTTCTCATCTGATAGCATTTCACACCTTTTTTGGCTTCAGTGTGAGCAACTGTTCCAGACAAGTAAAGCTGCAAAATGATATCTGGACTTGCTTCCTTCTTTCACCATTTTTCAGCCTACTACTTTCCATGTTCTTCCTATAATAAATAATAGGAATAAGGGCTGAAGTTTGTCAGGCAGCTATCCCTGTGGAAAAGTTCTTTTTTTTTCTTCGTGTGTCTTATTCATAAATTATTCATCTTAAATTTATTTTTCATTTTGCTTTTCCTCAGGTTTGTTTTGATTTTGGAAGGTAAAGACACATCTTTGTGTCCACAGTCTCTGTAAAGGTTACAATAGACCACTAGAGTACTACAGTAGGAGACTATGCTCCATCTCTTGCAAATATATATCCTGTTTCTCAAATTGAAAGTTTTGCTCTGTTTCCTGCCACCTCTCCATACTCCACATTCTTGGCCAAAGCAGATGAATCAAGGGGTGAGTGGGATCCTTGTATTCCTCCAACGAGTCTGTTATTTTAGTTACACTAAGGAGTTCCTTTAGCAAATAGAGTTTTGTTTTTGCTGCAAGTCATTCTGTTAATCATTTCATGTGAAATTCTGTGTAGAAGACAGATCTGGTCTGGCCTGAAATCATATACATTCCCCAGACACTTGGATAGTCTTTCAGAGCTCCTGCCTGTTTTGCAGTAGTGTATCTATCTTACACCGTGTGTCTTCAGCTGCCTACGTAAATAAATTGCCCTGAGATGTTTGTTTCCCCTCCAAAGAATTCATCTTTAAATTATTTTGCACCTCCTGTCCGAGATTTTATTTTGCAACTTCGCTTCTTACTCTAATTTCGGATTCATGTGGCATGTTCAGATCTCAAACAGAATAGTTGCCTACTGTCTATCCCTTTTTCTGCCTCATGTGATGATAATCTCTAATAAAGAGAGTTTTGATTGTTGCTCCTTTGACATTACAGGACCAATGGTCCTCATTAGAGATGCGATTGGATTCAGAGTTTATAGCTACAGTTTCAGTTTCTGTTTAGAAGGAATCCTTCAAATAGAACTTCTGTTTTGGAGAAAAAGGCCATTTTCAGTAATAATTTCTGCTCTGACTCTGGTACATTTTGCATTACATGTAACTTGGGACTGTTTACCTGTACATAAGACTACCAGATCTCCATTGAAATTGGTATTTTAGAAGCGTGGAGAGAACTGGCAGCCATCAGCTGTTACAAATCCTGCATGTAGTGTTTCTCAGTTTTCCTCAAGGGAGAGTGAGCCAACTATTGCTTTACTGCCTGATGATACTGCAGTTTTATGCCAACAACCACTCTGAAATGAATACAGTTATGCTTATTCCCATGGGTTTCAGTGAGTGTATATTTGATAGGTTGTTTTCTGAAAGACCTGATTATGTTACTTTGAAAGTTAGTCAGGATTTCAAAAACATATTTTTGTACTCAAATACACAGTGTGCTTAGCTAGTCTATCAGTAAATTACTCTCTGCTCAACTAAGGTGCAGATTTGATTAAAAAGAGAGAAAAAAATCTCTCCCCAGTTAGACATTATCTTTCCTAGTTTTCTCTGACCCTGTAACATTAATAGATTTTTTTTTTTCTGAGTTCTTCTGGAAGCCGTTTGTGGTTTAAATGAAATCAGAAATTGAGACCATCAGTAGTAAGAAAAGCAGAGCTCATCAACAGTATCCATATCCAGCTACTCTGCTGCTATCTTGCTTTGTTGCCAAGCTTTTGGGAGCCTCAGGGTGTGTCAAACTGGAGCGTAGTTTCCCCCCCCACACACTTCTTTTTTGTTGCCTGTGTATAGTCATTTAGCAAAGTAGTTCTTACTAGCCACCTAGAGCAGCAGAGGAAGGAACTGTCAGCTGATTATGGTCCCATGATTTTTCTGTGTTGGTACAGGTTACAGCATTCGTAAAGCCATATTAATTGGAATCGTTTTCTAATAGTGTCCTTGGGGGCAAATGGAGCTTGGTGAGCTCTGAAATCATTTCTTTCACAGTCTTCCTCACCACAGGCAACAATTAGGAAGAAAGGGAGCTGATTTGATGAGCACTGGAGCTAATTTCCATTAGGGGACAAACTTTAACAGAAAGATTTTAGAATGAAGTGCGTGTTCGTTTGGTGGCTCAAAGCTGGTAAACCGGAAAAGAGAAACAGCTGATTGTGATTCTGTGCTTTTTTTCTACGGCGGGATTCGTTTTCAGAGTGAGGAATAGATATGAGTGTACTGCTATATAATCACTGGATATAAGCACTGACAGGAGCCCCAGAGTTTCAGTCTATCTGGATGCTACGATGTACAGGTATGGGGTGAGAGAGAAAGGCACATCTTAAAGAAAAACAGAGTTGTGTCTTGGTTTCCTCTGTGTCTCTTACATTAATACAAAATTTAGGTGGATTCAATTCATAGGTTAGGATACCTATATTTAGGTGTCTACGTGTCGGTGTCTACCTGTGGACAAGGTGTACTCAATAGAGATTAGTGAGTTCCTCAGGAGATCAGTTACAGCTGTGCACCTTCAGATGAGGTGATGTGAGCACAGTGGGACCTGAAGCACCTAGCTCACATCGATCAGCTATCTGTAGTTATATTTAGGTCTTTTTAGCTGAATCCTACCCTTTACGTGTAATGTCTGTTTCACTATGATTTTTAATTGGGAGCAGAAATACTTACACACTCCCATCAGAATTCAAATAGGACCCCAGTGATGCAAAGAGAACTTGCACCAAATCCTTGCAGCAGTTTATTCAAAGGCAAAGGTACTGCCCACTCTCCTCTGGTCATCCTTGCACAGGCAGGCCAATTTCCCCAGTCCCTTGAAAAACTGGGACTATTGATGCAAGCTGTTAGTGGGAGAACAGCAAAGGATGTGCTTCCACCGCTGCCGAAGTCAGTTTGACACAAAGAAATCAGAAGGTAACTGACACCATCTCTCCAAAGAGCCTGACAGCAACCCACCTTTATGAAGATAAGCTACTTCCTTTGCATAAACAAAAATTATTCAGAATAACTGCTTTTGGATAATATTCTTTCTCCAGAAAGATTTTATCTTGAAAAAAATCTTGTCATCTGTACAGCTGACATGAATGAACTTGCAAGTTTTGGCTCAGTGCTGGTGTCAGCCAAGTGAGATGAACTGAATCAATATCCGTACCGGTGAAATGAATCCAGTAATATTTACATCAGATGTTTTCCCCCTCACTCCCCTTTGCATTTGGGCCATGTTTCACCAGTATACTGTACTTGGCACCTGAATAAACACTTGCAAATATTTATAATTCCCCACCTTCTCATAGGGGGCTTTTTGAGATCTTTCCCACAAGTCTCCCATATAAAACAGTTGAATCCCTCTTCTTTCTTAATATAAACTTGGAGGTAATGTGCCCCTTGTCACAGCAGACATCTGTTATATGTATAGTAGTTATTCTGTAGCTCACAGATTAATCATTGTGCTCCATCTCATTTTGCATTGCAATCTGCAAATTACGACGATTCCTTGAAGAGACAGAAAACAGGTTCACTCCCATATTTATGACTGTTTTTATGTGATTTATTCCATTCTCCGGATGACAAATATTGGCTGCTAACGGCACTTTACTAAGACGGGCTTTGCTAATTGCCATGAATGAATCTTGAATTTTACATTAATTAACCATTTCTGTGAAGGGCTCATCACAGCAAAACCTTCCGCACTTGTGTAAATTTATATTTAACATCCCATGACAAATGCATGCCTTTCAACAGTTGGTTTGCAGCTCTTGACAAATGTTTCAATTTTACTCTCTAAGTTATGAGCTCAGTCATTGTATCAAAAATAGCCATGGTTTAGATTTACATTAAGACAAATTACTCTTGAAGTGTATTTCCAGTCCTTAGGGAATCAGCATGTTCTCTTTAAAATGAGCATCTTCCTCCCATTTTTCCTGTATTTATACATTTTCATGTAACAATCAAATTAAAAATATCCATGAGGGCACTACAATACTTCATATATAGGGGAGTGATGCAATACAGGAATTTGTTCCAAGCCAGTGTCTTGTTCTCTATGCTTTTTGGGGATTTTGCTTAAAGTTTCCATCACTGGAAAATAATTGGTTACACTTGGGATCCATTCTTTCATTGCCTCCTTCCAAAACTCTTCAACATGTGGGAGAATTTGAGGTGTACGAAGAGTGCAGGATCAGCCCTTTTGTGACCATCTCCATCAGCAAATTTATTCTTGAAGATGGAAATTTGGTATACCCAATGTAACCCTAAACAGATGTATTTTAGGTCTGCAGTAGCTCATAATGATGCATACCAGAGATGTTCTACTGAAGACAATGGCATTATCTTGATGATAAACCACCAGAATGAGGAGTTAATCTTGTTCCTTTGTCTTTATCCTTCCTCCAGCAGTACCAAGAGCAAAAATTGCAAAGGAGGGTGCTGTTAAGAGACTGGAAGTGAAAGTAGCGGCAACCCATATTATTTATAACTGTTCTCTATTGGTGCTCTGTAAAGTGAGCTTGCTCCTGTGATTGTTTGGATCATGCTACAAAGACTGCTTCTCTGTTGCTGAATGTATTGTACAGTCTACTACTATATGTTAGGATTTTCAGTTTCTATATATATAAACAAGTGATTCCTTCCACAAATATTTGAAAGCTAAACTCAAAGATGTGGTGAGCACTCCACCCAGTTTCTGGTATGCAGCTGAAAGATATTTTAGGCTACTTTGTTAATGAATGCATACTGGGAGGACAGTGCACCCATCTAGCAGGAGTGCAAAAGGAGGAGGCAGAGAATAAAATGACAACTACCTGTAAAATCAAGTATGTGGAGTTCCTTGTTTGCTTTTCACAGCATACATTTTCATAAGTCTTGACTTCAGAACAAAGAAACTTAGCCTGGAAGGAGTAGTTCAAATGTGATTTCCAGGAGATATCTCCAGAGCATTCCTTTAAAGTGAGTGAGTGAGTGAGTGAGTGTGTGTGTGTGTGTCTACAGGCTTTTGTTTGACAGTTAATTTCCCCTTGCATTTGGTTTGTAGCAGGGTATGTGTTCAAGCAACTGTTCCTGGAGAAGGGCTGTGTAAATATATATCAATTTAATCTATTTGTGCTAATAGCGATGATTCTACATGCTTTTTGGCCCTGTTGAGTTTATGCTATGTACATCTACTTCACTTTGCTCTTTCCAGTATTGTCCTTAGTTTATCTTCATTAGTCTCAGGCTTTATCTCAATTCTTTGTCCTTCATGTGACTTGAATTTTGTGCAGAGTCTGGGATGGCATGCATTGGGAGCTAGGCTGGAACTGAGGAGAAGCAGGGCTGTATTTCTTGCCTATGCTTTTGAGATGTTTTGACTCCAGAGAAGTCATTTCAGTGACTCTGACTTCTTCACTTTTGTGTTTTAAAATTTGAGGGCGAGCTCTTCAGACACTCTGACTTTGTGTTCATATGGTGGCTAGAAAATACAGCTGAGAGTGTCTAGATGTCACTGTGGTTGTCAAAAGGTGTATGCCTTAGGAGAAAAATTTTCATCAGAAATATGAGGATATATTTTTAGTGCATTTTCATGACCTGCTAAGTCCATCTACAGGCTTGTTGTGTGGTCACAAATATTTTTGCAGCTACACAGAGGGAAAGATGCAAGGTTCTTCATGGACTGGAGCCTCACATCAGCTTCATTTCTTCAGAGGTGTTTGCATGTTCCCTTGCCTTCAGGGCTGTCTTATTCATTGTCTGTGTTGTGTGTCTGTTTGTAAATCTGAATCTTGCTGTATAGCTGGAGAGACTGTGACTTCTTTCTGATGACGAAAACCACAGACAGCATATTCTGCCTTGGGGTCTTCAGAGTGCCAGGTTTGGGTCGGTCAGCATTGTCTTCATTGGCTGGGTCTATAAAGTCAAGCCCCCTCTGCCTACTTCATGAAACAACTGTGTAATTTGTAGTAAGTCCCATAGATTATATCCCCTAGCTTGTAAAATAGTCAGTAGACTGTGTAACCCAACACCCTTTCTTATACCCTTTCTTACACATTGGCTGAAACTATTGACTGCTCTCCAGCCCAGCTTAGTTCTAGTGCAATGAAAAGGTGGGTAAGGCTGGCTATGCCTGTTCATGCTATGATATGATGCATCTCCTCATTAGCTAAAGGTTTTGGGCACCATTGTTGTTTGAGTGTATAGCAATTGAGAAAGCTGCCTTGAAAGTACAGTGGTTTATAGACATGGTCTGGCAGATGCATTCAGTTAAAATCTAATTCCAAGCTTGTGGCTGACCCTTGAAATGCTTTCTTCCATATGGTCACACCACCGAGCTCTCATCCAGATTGAAGCTGAGCCAGCTGTCTGTCTTCCAGGTACTTCTGCAGTGCTGAAACATCTCATGGGTTTCACTGCCTTCTGTGTCATGAGAACCTCAGTAAAAGCAAATGACTGGAGGAGAGCTTGCCCTTCTGGCATTTCCAGGCAAAGCAATGAGACAAATTAAAGGAGAAAAGTCCACCCAGGCCTATTAAAAATTAAGATGCTGATGCAACCTTTGGCTCAGGAAGTCCCTAAACTGTTCAGTGCAAAAAGCTGGTAGAATATAGTGGGGAAATATCTCCTTCTGCTTGCCCTGCTCTCATACTTTTCCCAAACATCCACTATTTTGAAAGAGACTACTGAATTAAATGGATCTTTGGTGTGGTCCTGTAGATCTGGACTTCTCTTCGTAACTTCTTACTGTGTTTCTTATGTATTTGAAAGCATCATGTGCTCTCCACAGAAAGTTGGCAAGGTACCCAGATCACAAGCTTGACAAAATGCATGCACTGTATGACATTTAATATGAGTGTTTTAGTAATCTCTAGTGGGCTGAAGGAGTAATCTAGACTGGTGGAGTCAATTAGCCAGCAGGTCTAAGGAAAGTGGGGGATAGACCTTAAACACATAAAGTGACCAGTCCCATCAATGTTCATATATACATTACGTGTTTCTAGATAGCTAGGTACAAACTGTGGCTGGAGAAATCCTGCCGAATACTTTGGGAAGGGAACTGAAGCAGCCAGGTAGAAGTCTTGTTAAATACAGCTTGGAATTATCTTTGATGCTTGATTTACTGGTGATTTTTTCTTTTTGTGCTTGCATCTGTCATTAAATCTTGCAAAGTAGACAGTCCTGCTAAAAATGCTTATGCACTTATTAAACCTCGGGGTGAAGTGACTGAGGGTGATATCGATAAGTTTAGGGCGTGTTGTTCCCACTGAGGTGGTAACTCAGATTAAAGATGTGTGCAGGTATTATGAAGGATATGTTATAAGAATTCAGGGGTTACAGTCCACTTCCACTGAACTGGCAAAATTGAGGTTAATGCTGACAGATGCTCCTCCCTCCTTCAGGAAGGGAGGTAGTGCAGGGCCGCCAAGACTATCCAAAAGCAAGACCCTTGGACTGAGGAGAAGGGGTATCATCAGCATCTGGCATCTGGCAGCACTTCTCATATATTCCAAATCATACTGAGCCTTGAGATACAGCAAAAATAATAGATATGGGGCAAATCACTTTGCTTTTTGGCCCATCCTTGTGTGTAATAGAGGACAGAATCATATCATTAACCAGACAAGCTGGCAAGATAAATGCATCAACATAAAGTAAGCTGTAAAATTACGTCAGAGAAGTATGGCAACGAGAGCAGTAGAATTCTTTTAGCTAGTTAAAGAGGAAAAAGCAAAATTAACGTAAGGTTTCATCCTGCTCTTTGGCTCTGAGGCAGATCTCGGTCCTGCTTAACTTCTGTCATCTGAGAAGCTGTAGGCCACTCTGAGCAACTAGCGATAAATCGTGGTTGTCAGCACAGAGCGGGTTTATCAATAAAAATAACCATTCCGTGCTATGTAACAGTATTGTCTTTTCAGTGTATAGTATACACACTATGCTACAGTATACTTAATAGCAGTACTTAGTAATATATTATCATAATAAAGGGAACATTTTCAACAATATCACCTTAGGTATTGGGTAGTCCAGATGAGTGCATGGACATGAACTGTTGAATAGGTTACCATTAAATATGAGCAGCAGCCAGTGGCAGATGCCTTTTGAAGATACTTGGGCATTTTCCTTAAGTGGCTGATATTACTGAACGCTTGACAGTTTCACTATATGATATTTTTCATGAATTTCCTGCCTTTGAAGTTCTAAATGGACCACTTCAGTCTCCATAGAAACGTTAATTTTGCATTTGCTTTTTTCCTAAGAGCTGAATTTTTTAATTAACATCAAATAAATAATCTTTACAAAGTGTTTTGAACAATAGCCATGCAATGCGATGGGTAGTTGGTTTGAACCTCATTTGTTCATTTCCTTTTTACATCACTGGGGGCAATCATGTCTCTGTTTTATTGCATATATGTTCTTCCTCCCATCCCCTCTTATCACATACATCTCTTGCTTCTCATTGCGATCATTACAATTCCAATCGAATAGCAGTCTATTAGGTCCCTGTTTTTCGAAGCATACAGTAATTTCCCATCAACATCAAAGCAAATGAGTCTGATTTAGTTTCTCTTTAGAAAAGGAAGCATTCTTTTATTTTCCCACTGGAACTCATTCAACCACTTCTACAGATATGATTCTCTACTTACAACTTTTGTTTTTTTCCTGAAAGTACTGTACTTCAATCAGGCAATTGTATTTGTCATTTTAAAGGAATGTATTATGTCAGAGCAGCTCTTGTTCTTGTGCTCTTCTAATGTAATTGGAATAAATTAATTTGGCCACACACAAGATGCTTTTACAAATTAGCTTTGAAAAACTAAAGGATTGAGACAGAGCAAACAAATAAATTTATCATATTTTGTAGCATTAAAGTCTCACTTTCATATCAAAATATATAGCTTCTAGCATATTAATCTCATAACTTCAAATTAATCTCTATTTTGCATGCTACAATTGAACCTCTTCAGGGCAAAATATCTCCTTTCTTGCACTGCTAGACAGCAACTCACAGATGAACTTCAAATGCCAGTAACTAGTACTGGAAATAGATATTTGTCTCTTTTTCATAGAAATGAAGAGGCTTCTGTAAGTAGTTAAAAAACTTATCAAATGAAACCCCATCTCCCTCTAGACTTAAGCTGACAAGTAAGCATTGTACAAATTTCTAAAATTTGCTTCTGAAATTTCCATAATTATCTAAAAATAGAAGAGGAAGAGGGCACAAAATTTGAAGAGGAATTGTCAATCTCTCTTCACAAATTACTGACAATTTAAAAAAGAATCACATTCCTGTGATTATGCATTTTCATCCATTTGTCTTCTCTTGCTCAAAATTAGCTTATATTTATGCTTTCAAACCTCTATTTTGTTGAGACCTCCTTGACTGGGTTTCCTATCTGGGTTTGGAGAGAAGAGATTTAATGATGCAAAATGACAGATGATTTGATGGTAACCATCATCATCAGCATTTGTTAATCTCATTTTCATAAGCAATTATGTCCCATTTCTAGAGCTACCCAGCTTGACTGAAAAACTCATTCAAACAATCTTTTTGCATTGTCCAGTGCTTTCTCGTTTTGCCTGGTGAATTACTGAGGCAAGATGTGCGTTCAAAGTGAAAGTTTAGATGTAAATTGATAATGTCCAAATGTTACAGCATTTAGATTTTCTGAGGGGCTAAGAGCTAACCACAGTGTCTGACTTTGGACTTGCTCTTGCTACAAGTGGGGACTTACCAGGACCTGCAGTCTTGACTTGGGCACATTTCCAGCAAAGATGTAAATGAGAGGCCACAAAATGTAACATTAACCCAGTTCTTCAGAAACTTCTGAAAAACTTGATTCATGTTCACTTCTGGCTTTCAGCTGAAATAATTCTAACAGCTTTTTTATAGACTTATCTTTAGTTTTTTGAATCAATTTTAACTTTAAGATTCTTTCAATAGAAAGCAAGTACAAGAAAAATCAGTGGTTTTTATACTTATACCTGGTTTTAATAAATAACACAGACTACTCGGTGATGGAGGGGGTAAAGGAGGGGTGTCGGTTTGTTTTTTCTTCATATCTGATGTTGCAATCTGAAGATAAAAGCTATGAAGAAAGAATTTAAGCTCCTAGCATTTTTTTACTGTGCATGTTATTGATTCTTTATTTTTAAAGCTAAATATAGTTTTGTCAGCTCCTTGTATTTATTTTATTGGAGAAATTTTCCAAAATGAATAGGATTTCTCTGGTGTTTGCTTAATTTAGAAGAATAAAAGTAAAGTGTTTCTCAGCTTCATTACTTTGAAATAAAATCTAAAATTAACAACTTTTGGGGTAATCAGTGAAAAATTAAAGTTTTTAGCCAGGGCTAATGTAATGCATGGTAAAAACTGAAATCACAGTTCACCTAGATTTATTTTTTTTACTAACACTTCAGCGCATTGCAGAGCTCTCATGCATTCCTGTGCCTGCATAGTAGCTGTCATTGGGGATTTTGCTGGCTATCCCCGGGGCTCACAGAGACAGGCACATGTCAGCTCAGACTGAGCATGAAAAAGGACATACAGGAGAAAGTTACAAAACCCTTTACAGATAATGGCCATTTTTTTCCAATTTCCAATGTCTGATGAAATAGCCTGATTTTGTTAGTATTAATCTTCACAATGAATAATCTTTAATCCAATGTGAAAAGCAAACAAAACTGCAGTTCTAAGGACTGTTTTCATTGTTACTGCTAGAAGAGTTGTGCTTACAGAGTGCACCAGGAACAACTGGGATTTCTTGAAATAACTTTTAAAGTATTTGGAGTGCATTTCTTAATCTGCTGTACTCTAGAAGACTAGAAAATCTAGTGTAGTGGTGATCTAGACAGGTGTAGAACAAATCTTCCCTGTCACCACCATTCCTTCTGCCACTGTCTCTCTCTGTGAGACGAAACCATGGTCCATATACCAACTTCAAACCAAGCTCAGAGAAGATGCCTGGGGGAGATCTGACCATGTTTTTTTCTCATGATCTTGGAGGCAGTCTTCTTGCCTAAGCACAGAAGTAGAATTCCTCCTGCCAAAACAAACTATCCACCCCTGCTTTTTGTTGCCTTTATAAATACTGTGCTGTAAGCTATGCTGTAATTTTGCAAAAGGAAAGTAATAATAATTATGATTAGCTATCTGTCTCCTCAAGGAGACTCCCTAATGCTTAGATACACTCTGGAAAAAACTTTAAGAACTGTGAGCCACACAATGCTCTACTTACTTACATTTTACTGTGTTGGGAAGAGTTTGGCAGTTAACCCTATACCTCATGCCAAGTGTCATGAAATTTGGACTATTATTATTTATTACAATAGTGTTAGTGGGTATACCAGTACTGGAATCATTTTACTAGGTACTGTACCAAGATGGTGAGTATAGACTTTCTCTGTTCTTACAGTAGGAATGGACAAGTTATCCAGAGGGCAAGGGCTTGGAGAGAGAGATTTATATGACCAGATGGAGCCACTGTGATAATCCAATATGAGCTTTCAGACAATTTAATAAGAATTGGCAAGAGGAAGATGTTAGTTCCTTGATCCCTTTTTGATGAGGGGAGAGAGTGGTGAGATATTAATTAAGAGAGAATTAGCTCTGGATATACATGCTCTACAAGGTACTTTTCTTTTTTTGTTCTAGACGCAGAGCTTTGCACTAGAATCCTACTGATGTTTGATTTGACAAAAATTTCAGAGCCTGAAAGCCAGAGAAGAAAACCAGATGTCTAGGTATCCATGGTAATTGTGCAGGCAGTCAATCTAGATGTGCTTATTGGAAAACTCAGTCTGGCTGCTTGATCACTCAGTAGTAATGGAAGTAGCAGCTCAACACCAATGAGTGCTAAAGTGTTAGCATTAGTAAAGCTTGATGTCTTCTATTTTGGATCCTGGTAAAGTTGATAAGGTTTAAATAGGAAGTCACAGCAGAAGTGTCTGGGGCATGCTAGGGTTTGCTTTTTTAAATAGAACTGCACTGCAGAAACACAGTGCTAACCTTCCTCAAATCTCTATTCAGGGCCTAACCATATCCATGATGTGTGTTCCTCCTTCAGTTACAGACCAAATATAAATGTGAGGGTGCTGAAGTGATGAGAGCTCGATCAGCAGAAAGCTAGGGCAGTGAAGGTCATTGAGGGTTTGATGGAGAAGAGCAAATTCCTTAGCCCATCATAAGGGCCTCGCTGTGGGTGCGGGACTGTGTCACCATACTTCAGGGACTGCCAAGGAGAGCCACTTTAAGAAGCCACTTCCCTTCAGGCATTGCCAAAAATGATGCAAAAAATTGCAATCATCTGGAAGCGGATCAGTCTGAGAATTTCTGTTGCCTTTTATTAAAAGCATCTCTTGATTTGTTTTTGTGTATGCTTTTTCTGTGAGACTGCATTTTCTCTATAGAACAGTCCACTAGATAAACAATTGAGTACTTGCTTGTTTGCTCAGCACTAACACTCTGAAAAGCATGGTGGAAGTGCTAGATGTTTTTCTTCTTTACTACTGTGCCAGTTTAAACTAGTAAAACTCTTCAATATATTTTTTGTTTGGTAAAAAGGAGGTCATATAAAATTATCAAAATTATAATAATTACCAAATTGCAGAGAAAGATCTTTAAGACTTTTAACCGCAAAGTGTAGGCAACAGAACAGTAATTTATAGGCTGACACATCAGTCCAGCTATAGGCAACTTCAGCAGTTGCTTTGCTACTCATTAAAGTAAGTGCCCCACTATCAGACTAATTATAGTATAAAGCTATGTAGTAAACTGAACCCACACAGTGAGACAGGATGCCTTCTGACAGAAGTATGCCCATAGCCCATTGCAGCCTGGAAATCCTTCTGTATTTTAACCTGTTGTCTCTCTAGACATGATTGCAATGCTGTTTATTTTGTACAGCTTGCTTTCTTCTCTATCCCTTGCCCCAAGTCCCCCCAAGATACTGTCGTGTCTCATAAGGGGAGTTACCAAAGGTGCTTGGGATGCAGCAGCTGCTGCTTTTGTTTGTTGCTCTTGGAGAATGCAAGACAGCCCTGGTGACTCCCACTCTTTTATTATTAGAGCACAGATTTCAGCAGCTGCCTAACCATGTAAGGGCAAAACCGGAAAGGATTTCTATTTTCTCCCTCATGTCCTATTGTAAATGCTAAGACTGGATCCTGTTTTGGAAACATTTGCTGCTGTATTAAAGCTGTAAATAGGGCCTTGGTTGTGTGACAATCTTTTAGATGAATAGATTAATTCAGGTGATCCTGATGCCTTTGTGAAAATGACAGGTTTTGGGACAGGCAACCAATCTGACTTCTTGCAGGTCTATGGCTTACCTTGCCTACCTGTGGGAATACTCCTGTAAACGGAAGTCAAGTGCTGCAGCTCATTTTAACTTTGTATGTATACAAAATGGCCAAAAGTATTGTTCCATGAGCCTTTTCAACTAATGAGGCTTAACTAAACTTCTGTAAAAATACTTTAGTTTGCTATCTTATGGCAGCCAGTGTCCATTTCTTTTTATTCTTCAGAGCAGGGTGCAAGTAATCTGCCTTCTGAGGGATTTCTCCTGAGAAGAGAAGCAAGCTGACCTTCCGCTTCCCTCTGCAATGATGGGCTGTGAGCGCTTTCTACTGCCTGTGTACAAGCCTGTTGGCTTTTAGCCTAGTATCACACAAGCATCCACACTTTAAGATACAAGTTAGGCTGGCTGAATTTTGCAGTCCTAACCTGAACTTTATTGCCTTCTCCTACCTCTTAACCATATCTTGATCTGTGTGTTCTACTAGAGATAACATTTCAGAAGATAAAACAGGTTTGGTGAAAAAAAAAAAAATCCCCAAGATCATGCATCTGGAAAAGGCTTTCTAACCCATCTTCACACATCTGTTGCTTTAGAAGAGAAAAAAAAATCTCTCAGCTGCAGTGAGGCCCTGAAGCTATGTGTGTTGGGGGCCTGGCTGTATAATTTGCGCAGTGCAATAATTCTGTAATTATATTGCTAATTGTATGCTACTACTTTTTTATAATAACGGAGTGAAGTGATCTATAGCTTAACAGTTTTACAGGAGCTTAGACAGACTGTTAACTGAAAATGAGCAGTTGCAATAGAGCTCCTAATAACTGCTATTGTTAAGGACAAGGTATCAAGCTGCACGAATGGCCTTGTGAGAGGGTGCAGCCTTGCAGAAGTATTTCACATTCACAGCCTCAACTGTACGGTCTTTAATACAGCACTTTAATAAAGCACTACTTTTGCAGTCTCGCCTTCAGGTAAAAAAATAAATAAAATAAAATAAGGGGTGGGAGGATGGGAGAAAGGTTAAGAGTAAGAGAAAACTGAGTCTAACCAATGCCCACAAAGGGCTCCAGAAGATTGAAGAGAGTAGGAAGAAGCTGAATTTCAAAATGGGAGACTTATTTCTACTGAGAAGTGAGGAATTGAATTTTGAGAGAGGCCAAAGTATTTTTCAGTTCAATAATGAGGAAGAATTGGTAGTTGAGGGTTCAGGCAGGACCTTCTCTTTCAATAGTCTTCTCTAGAGCTTCTGGAGATTACAAACTACATTGCAGAGGCAAGAAATTTACCTCCTCTTCATTGACACTTTGGATTATTGCCTTTTTAAAGCTGAATTTGTGTTTGGGGAGGCACACTTGCTTTCTCCATCTCTGGGTAAAGTTTATTTAGGTACTTCAGAAACTACTTTTTCTTCCCTGGGTTGCTTTGTTTTAGCTAGAACAGAAAGGATTAGCTGTGCTGAACCACTCTGGGCAACACCGAGGAAAAGCTAATAGCCAGTATTGGTAGTTTTGTTCTTCCAAATGTTATAACATGGAAAGGAAGAATGAATTTACAGAAATAGAAGGTTAAAAGAAAGATTTTAAAAACTCAGACTTTCATGCCTATTTATTTGGAAGTCCTGTGTCTATAAAGAAGGGTAGATTGGCTATTTTTTTTCAAGAGAATAGGATTTTCTGCTGTCTCAGCTCATATACTAAATGCATAGCAATAACTGCCTTTTGGGGACTTTTGCCCACCCAGTTTTCCCTGGGAGCATTTTAAATCTTTAAATACAAGTTGCGGGATAAAAATAACAATTCTTCTTTCTGCTCCAGGTGTTAAAAGATGAAACACATTCTAGATTCTTCCCTCAGTCCTGCAAACAGAGTTTATTGTAATAGCTCATTCAGGATCTCAGCTTCTGCAGTTGAGTATTTACTACTTTTGGCTTAGATTTTTACTGCTTGTAAAGCTCAGCAAATAGTCTTATCATTTCAGAAATAACATGACCTAGGTTATGAGACCATTCAGATGGTACTTCATTAAGAATCATACAGGATTCATAGAATTATTTTATTTCAAGGATTTTTTTCCTCATTTCTCCCTGGAGAACTTTGCAAGCCAGTTGGTTCTGATATGATGCAAATTACATACAATACTCATTTTGTACTGAGAGTTGCCTGACATAAAGATCAGCAGATTAGATTGCACATGCTTTTGAGGGGAAAAAATTTCCTTTGGAAACTATACTGAAGTGAATATATATCAAAAATTAAATCACAATATGTGTGTGATTACATGTGTAATTTAAATTTGTTGCAAATACTATACCAGACACACTATCTAAATCAATCTGTATGAGATGTTTTGGCATGCCCAGAATTTGCCTAATAGACTGAAGTCAATAGATAAGAATAACTTGTTCAGCATGTCCAGAAAAGTTAGCTATAAAAGAAAGAATGAGAAGAATAATTAGAGTGGTGGGAATATTTTAAGAAATGGGACAGGAATCTAGAATATGAGAAGTGTAACAGGACACATTAATAATAAGCAATAAATCAGTATTGATTCTGTTTATTATTCCAGATCAAATAGTTAGGGTCTGATTTTGCCTTTCTCAAAATCCATGGCAAGATCTTTATTTTCTTTAGTAGGATGTGAGCACACCACTTCTACATGTTCAGCCTATCTAAATAGTTATTTATTCTTTTTCATTATGATGAACTTATTGACTTTCTTCATGTGGGTGAGATAAGAATTGCCCGGTCTGTGAGGAACACGTACTCTTACTAGGTGAGCATGTAACATTCTGTTGATAAGAAGGTTGTAGATTTTTTTTTGTTAAGCATGACTTTTGCTCTTATCATTTCACTTACTGGCAAAATTAGTAAAATAGGTAGAGCCTATCAGCCTGCATTAATTCAGAGCATCTACCTTACTTGTAATGTTATCTTACTAATAATCAAAACTTACTTTAAAGCTCATCTCCAGCTATGCTTTTCTTGCACAATGTAGAGCTTCCATTCATAATCTTCATTGTGTCACACTATTTAATGGGTTTTAATATTCACCTTTGCTATACACTATTATGTAGCTACCAGGACAACATACTGAGGCACACACAGAAGCTAGGGGATAAATGGTGGGTTTTAAGAGTTATGTAAAGACAGACATACAGAATTATAAGCACTCTTAGTATGTTTAAAATATATACCAAATATATTAATATACCCTGGTATATCAAAAATATAAATTTGATATCGGCATTAAAAATGAACTTGGAGAAAATAATTTCCAAGAGATTATAAAAGCATTTAAAAAGTTAAATGCCAGGTGCCAACAGAAATGAATTCTACAGAAAGTTAGAAGTTTATCAGTATTAAATAGCCACCACAAATCTGTCTGCAGCCACACTTTGCATTTGCTTTTCCCACAAATTCACAGACAACCTAGTCATATATGGTCCTGCAAAGACACCGTGTTGAATGCAATGAGACTCAGTGTTTTTTTCTGAAGACCAGCCTTAGCCTAGGAAGGCTTGTGACAGCAGTTCCTTCACAGAAGATTCAGGGACATCAAGTTAGACACTTGCTGAGAAGAGGCTGCTAACCTGTGTGGCAAATGCCTGTGCTTCTGTAACTTCACTTGTAATCAGCTAAGGGGCACAGGACGTAAAGTTAGCTTTGATGAATATTTTCCATAATCTAGGCTGGATTGCCCTTCATCCACAATGCCAGAGTTTTACATCCAAGAATCTGGGTGAAAGCTAGCTGATCGGTTTAACTTCACCATAGCAGTGATAACCTTTTCCAACTTCTGAGTCTTTCATCTATATTTTAGGTATTCCACATCATTCCTTTCCCACCCCCAAAAAGAGATTCATTGATGAGTTAATGATTAGGGTACAACAATCATTAATTATCCATAGATCAGAAGCAGTATACCGTCTTTGATAGTGTTTTCTGTAAAAAATCTGGTGAAAACCCTGTGTAGAGGTCCATGAAAGATGTTGTGGGCTGCCAAAGTTCTGTGGCCCAAGAAACTTCAGAAGTGTTCTACAGATATCTACAGATAAATGCAGATATCTTGCATTTGCTGTCTCTACCATCCTCTAACCAGGACTGCCCAGCTTTGTCACCTGAAGTGGAATTTTATTCTGGGCTAAATAAAAGCAGTCCCTCTTTTGGGACTCACTGTACTTGGTTAGAATTTATATTTTAATAAAGGAGTCAAGAAATGGTGGAACCTTTCTGGAGCCCACTACAGTTAATGGCTAAGTAAACAGACCTTTTAGGAAAACTAGTTACTGGATTATACCTTTCAAATCTCAACAGGTCATTTCAGGCCTTCTGAAATATACAAAGCATAAATAACTCCTGGTCTTCTTAACTTGGCCACTCTTCCATTTAGGACTGTAAAGGGATCTTATCTCTGTTTGCTTTGCAAGACAAAAGCTTGTACTCTTGTCAGAATAGACATTTGTCCTCCTATCCTTTCTGTGGGCAATGTGTTCTGTATTCTTGGTACCTGCAGTTGAGTAGAACCTTGCATGTCTGTGGTGCATGATCCTGAAATAAAAGCTGGGACTATTTACATTATTTAGAATTTGCTGGATCTATACATTTGTGACAACTTGGAGATCCGTTGGAACAAAAGATATGAAAAAGCATCTTTACCTTTATATTCTGAATATGTATTCTGGCTGGCCTTCTAGAAATATGTTATGAAGGTACCAACTTTGAAAACATGCTAAAGCAGAGATTCAGAGTTTCTAAAGCAATTTTTAGAGTTGTTTTCAAAGTATAACCCTTCTGCAGTGCACAGCCCCCTTTAAAATCCTCAGTCAGCTAAATTGTAATTGTCTGTCAGACATGAGGGGGTAAGGGACATTTACAACTAACTAGGATTTGCTCCTGTCTTTCTCATTAGTCAGAATTCTTACAGTGGTTAAAATGTACATTTTGCAGCTTAATAATTTTCAACTAGAATACATGGCCGCAAAACTGGACACTGAAGAAATTCAGTCCTTTGAATATGCTCTCTGCACCTTAACAAAACACATCACAGTGAGTTAATAATTACTATTTTTATACTGTGTTATTTTATGGAAAGTATCTCTCTCCAGCAGGAAAGTACAAGGACTTCTAGGAATCACAAGGGTATAATGAAAGTTGCCAAAAATGTAAACTAATACAGATTTTCTTATGAACCATGAAAATATTATGTTTAAACTAAAACAGTAACCTTTAGCCTTAGTATGAGAACAGTAAAAAATATGAGCAGGGATTTTTAAAAAATGTATGTGTATATAGACATCTGAGGTCTCAGGCCTTATTTTTTTATTAAATAAATAGGACCTTAGACCTCAGATGTCTAGAAAATATCAGCCAACTAAACTAACTTCAGAAGATCAATGAACGATCTGTGAGTAAGCAGAAAAATCCTAGCCTGATTAAATCTGTAAAAAGAATCTGAACAGTGGGGTCCCCTCTTTCTGCTTCTCAAGTGCCTTAGTGTACATGTAATTGCAGAGAGATATCTTTTCACCTCCATAAGGACGTTTGTCTGAGATTTTTCCATTCTGCCTTCTTTCCTATACTCATTAAGTTAACAGCCTTCAGCCAACATTGCAATATTCTTGAAACAAAGGTGCCCAGTGAGCAGCACCCAGCAACACAGTATTAGGACAAAAGAAATATTCCTCTGGAAGAGACAAAAATAGTAAGTTCCCAGGATGCGACTTGCTAAGATATCCGAATGTTGAAGTATGCCAGGATATCATTTCAGCTTTCTAGCCTGAAGATCAACCGTGGGAGATGCAGTCAAGCCAGGAAGCCTATGAACAATAATAAACAGAGATTGACCTTTTCAGTGAATATAAATCTCTTTTTGCTCGATAAATTCAGGTCTGAAGCAATTGGAACAATCTACTGAACTAATACATATTAACAATTAGTTTTGGCAACAGTATGAAAACCAAAATTAGTTTTCTCATTTTCAAGTTTAACCAAAAAAGCCCCATGTTTGAAGATCAAACACAAATTCCAAAACACTTTGTTAAACATCTTAAAAATTGAATACAGTGACTTTTCTATTTCAAAATTTGTTTTCCTTTCAAAGTAGATTTTTTTGAGAAAGGGAATAAAAGGGGTTACATAATCTGAAAGCAGAAAAGGATGAAATGAATGTTCTGCTTGACCTCAAGCATTTTTTTAAGGTTTTGGTTCAATAACCCAACTAAAATAATCCTTGTTAACACAATTCTAAGTACAAGGTACCTTAACAACAATTCCCAGGAGATGTTGTAACACCTTTGTCAAATTCAGTTTAATGTCCAAGTGGCTGAGAACATGTCCATTCAATGAAAAAAGAGGTATTTCAACATTTCCATCCTAATTTTGGAAGAAAACAAATGTTGAAATATCAGAATTTCCCTTGGGATGAAAATTCTAATATTTTGCTCAGCTCTAGTTTCCAATAACTCTTACACTTTAATTTTGTAATATTTAACTTAATGTTTCCCATGTGAGTATTATAGCACTGGGGGGGAAAGCTTTAGTCACCTCACAGATTAGGCATGCAAAGGAAAACAGTTCATACATGTAGAGGGACAGATTTCTGCCTTCACAAGTGCCTTCCTCTTGCTTCCCTTGCTGATGAGACGTCAATTTATTACGGACTTGATGAATGGAGTTTCCTTTCTCAGGAAACAGTAGTCAGGCCTATGGAAGCATTTATGTAACGTTACGTTCCCTCCATGGAAGTTTCCTTATTATTACTTCCCCTAACTATTTGGACTGTGGTCAGGGACAGCCTGAAGGGAAACAGTGAAATGCCAGGTCATTTGTGGGAAACAAAATTTAACACTACTGATCTTAACAGTTGTGAAGCCACAGTCAACCCATGCTTGCACCTCTGTGGTGTGTTCAAGGAGATATGTTCTGTGCAATTAATCTTTACATACTTAGAAAATCTGATATAACCTGCTTTTCATACCTAGGTAAGGCAATCTTACATGCACATACAATGAACCTATTTTCATTAAAATCTCTCATTATGGCATGAGGATGCTTTGCACAAGCTTGGGGCCCAAATAACCCAGACCTAAAACTGGCTCTGGTACCAGGTGCCTCCAAAACAAAGTGAATTGCAGTGTGAACTAGATCCAGTTCCCATTTGAAGTAATGCAAGATAGTATGAGCTTTTCTATAGCACACACTTTCCTCGATCTTGAAATGTTTTACAGATTAGCTTGATATAACAACCTCAGTTTTACAGATTGGATAACCCAGACAGAGCGCGCTACAGTAACTAAACCACCCCATAGGTTCTGTAGCAGAATTAGGACTGGAACCTGTGATACCAGACTCCAGGTCTTGCACTTCGATGTTTTGCCATGGTCATCAACAGACATTCACTGGACATCTGTTAGCAGGCATTAAGGTAGAAAAAGACCTCATTTTAGCAGTATGCTGTTTTGACAGTCTCACTAACCAGGCCCATATATTTATGTAAAAAAATTTCTATTAACAGATGTTGTTAGATTTTAAAACAGAGAAGTCAAATTTTGGCTAGTTTCAAGCCCAGTAAATCCAAAAACTGGAGCAAAATGCTAACATTATTGTGATTAATAGTTTCATAAGAATTATCCGAAAAATAAAAATCAAGCAACAGTAAGTAGTTCTCTACAACATTTTCAGGTCTGTCCATGGGTACCTGTGACAACGTTACTGAAGTGTTAAGTTTATGGATTGGTCATCTGTTGGACTGGAAAAAGCAAAGCTTTTCTTAAGCCAATTTTTAGAAGGGGATAGTAGTCTGAGATGAGATATATGGCTGTGGGGTATATTCATTCAGAAAGGAGTAGCCTGGAGAGGATTAATGAAGGGCTTCATCAGAGCCTCCAACTGTGGCTAGGAAGCAGCTGCTGCAAGGGCCCGGCTGGGAGGCTGGGGTGACTTGGGGGGCATGCAGGTTGGCAGAAGCTGCACCAAGGAAGCTGGGAAGGTATGCGGCAACCCGGTGGGGGTGGTTTGGGCATCTCTGTGGGGTGTAAGCCAGGACCGGCTGACTGGGAGGCTGGGCTCTAATGCTGAAGGTGGGAATGATGCAGAAGTGAAGGAGCTGCTGACTAGTGAGTCACATGCTAGAGAAAGGGCTAAGAGTGAGTATTGTGTCTCCATCCTTCCAGCTTATAGGGGAAGAATTTGAACCAAGTCTGTGAAAAAGGTGGCTCTTTAAACTGTACAAAAAGAAAACATTGCCTTAGGGGATGTCTTGTCTTGCTATCTAGGCCGTGCCTATATAGCGTGATGTGGTCCTTGCTGGTGGTATGGGTGTGAGCGGTGAGATTAGCCTAGCTGTAAACTGCAAAAGTGTGTTTGCTTCAGCCAAGGAAGAAAGAATTTGAACCTCTGTTTCTTGGATGCTTTATATCATACCAAATATATTTTTCCTCCCACCATCTTACGAGATAAAGAGCTATAAATTCCTCTCTCCCTTTTCTTGTAGTGAGGAACTGCAGCAGAAAGGCTGTCCAGCCTGTGCACTCAACTTTCCTTCTTGCAGACACCAGGGAATTAAGAGGAATATAAGTAGGTCTCTCCTCAACATGGAGCCAGGAACTTGCTGGCCTGTGCAGCTGAGTGGGGGAAACTTGTGGATCCACACAATAGTCAGAAAGATCAAGGCACAAGAGTCCTAAAAGAGCCTAAAAGTTCCTCAGAAGAAACTTTCTGGGTTTTGAGGCTCTGGGAGTAAGGGACTCGTGCAAGGCAGAAGAGAAGGGCAGACCTGGGTGGAGGTCTTCTAAATTCAATGCCATTCTTTCTCTCTCCTGGTGCTTTGCTTTTGAGAGGGTTTACAGGTGACAAACTATACATGAGTAGTCATTTGATGGGAGGAGGGAGGAAGAGAGGGTGGCACATAACAGGAAAATAAATGTAATCAGCTATTAATCTGGTAGCACAGAGAACAAAAGATTTATATAGTGAATCTACGAAACTAATAGCTCCACAGGAAAACCCATTAACTAATGTTGATGCCTGGTTATGAAGCTTACTTGCAGAATTTGCTACGACACTGTTGCATAGCCTGCTTACACTTCAAACCAAGCAAATGAAGTTAGTTTTCTCACCAATGTCATATAAAAATGTGCTTATCCATGTGCTGAACGTAATGGTGGGCCTGGCTCAGTCTTGTGCGCAAGCTGAAATAGTAATGGTCATCAGAGCTGAGAAAACTGAGAGTGCTGGAAAATGCAATGCAGAGATACCCACATGGCTCAGGATAAGGTCAGCAGGTGCCTTAGCCCTGTCTCCGCACTGGTGATGGCAAGTCTGAGAAGGAGTTGGCTGCAACCATAGGGCTGGGATGGCAGGAGGGCCAAGGGGGGTGTCAGGATCATTCAAGGACAGGGGAAAATAAAGATGTCAGCTGCCAAAGAAAAGATAGCCATGGGGAAAGTAAGCAGAAGAATGGATAGGAGATCTAGGGTAAAGGAGGGAGAGGCAAGGAATGGGATCCCACAGGGCACAGAGTGCTAGTGCCCCTCAACTGAGATTGTCTACCAAAAAATGGATCTGCTGCTCTATGCTTCTAAGTTGCCTTACTTCTGTTTTGCTTTCACAAATACAGCAGATCAGTGCCCATCTCTTTTACTGGTGCTGGAACCACTCTCTTCTGCTAAGCAGGTGTTTTTACTGACAGGCTCTTCTGCTACCATCTATAAAAGATGGTGTCTCTTAAGCTTAATAGGTAAGAAGGAAAAAGGAAGAAGCAAGAGATTAATCCAGCTACTGAAATAGTCCTTTACTGCATGAGGGGCTAGACTGTCTCAGGATTAGAGAATAATAAATCCTCTCTCTTTTCGCTCTTGCCACAGCTAAGCCAGATGAGAATACCTGGCTTAATTCCTTCAGTATATTAACTTTAAAAAGTACATACAATGTTCTAGTTGTTTGTCTTATTTCAGCTTGGACCCAGAGCTCCCATACTTAAATTTGGTGTTTCTTCCAGTCTCCCTTGAGACTTTCTGATAGAAAGCACTGCTCTAGGTCAAAGTGCTGCTCTAGATCATATGCAGCCAATTTTATTAGAGAGTTCTGATGACAAATTGAGTAAATATAGTGGTTTCATGGCTCCCTTTCTGACCAGAACCTGAGGAAATGCCTTAAATAACACATTTGCTTATTTTCATTCAATGCATTTCAGAATTATCGCTTCCTTATTCCTGTCCTCTTCTGTCCTTCAACTGGTCTTTTGCTTCTTCAAGAGCTCCTGTTAATTTAGTTGGGGTAAAGCTGTTTAGCTCTGACTCCTGAATAACCTTTCTATGATGAATGGCTAGGCTGCCACTGGTGGTGGTAAAGGAGACTACCACAGATACAATTTATTCAGGGAGTACAAAGTGAAGAGCAATATATCATCATAGCTTTCTTCCTCCTCCTGTCTGCCTAACAAGGTAGACTTTTAATTTATTTCCAGCTCTCCATCTGTATCTAATTCCCATCATAATCTTATGACTAAACTAGAATCAACTATAATGTAGCTTCTTATTGCTAATTTCTCCCCCCTTTTTTTTTGTTTTTGTTTTTTTGTCTATAGAAGGCCTGGGTTTTATTTTAAAATGTGTTTTTGCTGTTACTGTTCTTTTTATTAAAATAACATAACCTCTGCCGAAATTTCTGGTAGCTGAGTACCTCATATGGTCATGTGTTAGTGATGGCACTGGAAGGAATAAAAAAAGGTGAAGAGGAAATGTCTTGCACTAATGTTCTCTTCTGTTCTCTTTTTTGTTGTTGTTGTTGTGCTATTCCTAATTCACTGTCTTAGTGACTCATAATAAGAATCCTTTTTGGGATCATTTCCTGAAAAGTGGCCCCAGTTATTTATGGTATGTTAAGTCCCCCTGATCATCTCACTCATGCTTATTCAAGCCAGCACCTATATACTGTCAGCTAATCTGTATATGCAAACGCTCCAGAATAAACTGTCCAAAGAAACAATCAAAAGAGAGTACTGTAGTTCATAGACTCTGGTGCCCACTATGCATCTTCCTTAATTGGCATTCTCCATGCTTTGGGACTGCTTGTGTGTTTTGAATTAATAAGTCATTAGATAAAATATGTAAACAGCTTGTGGAAGTGGGACTCAGATCCAAAACTACCCCACTGAAGGTTAATCCCCCTGTTACTGGGCAGCGGAATCATGCTGGGCTCTAATGTTTGGTCTCCCCTTGCCCTACATATGCCTTTTATCCCAGATTCAGAGACTCCACATGAGGGAAAGCATTTTCCGTCTCTGTCTCTCTCTCCCCAAACTGAGGAATGTCTGGTTATGACTCTCTCTGGCAAAATGCAAGTTGTGGCTTTAAAGAGCTCAAATGGAGAAATGCTATAACCATGTCCTACTGTACAAAGGGGTAGGCGCTGCAACTGCTGTCATTATTACAATAGTTAAAATATTTTTAGGGGGTAAGTCAAAACTCCTTTGCCCAAAGGCATGTCGTGGGGAATCTCAGTTCTCATTCGAGTTTCAAACTGTGGTGCTGCATATGCATGGGACTGCAGAAAGACAGTGTTCCTTGGTATGCTGGTTGCGTGAATCTTGTTTGTGAGTGTCAGATTCTTCTTCATTTCCTTTTAGTCTCTAAGCACCTAACCCAGCTTTCTCAGGTCTAGCTCAGGAGTCAAAACTACTGATAAGGTATGGCCTGGTATGACCTTCTACAGATGTGTGCCTTAGTTTCTGCATGGACCAGTCATATGCTTCTAGGAATATCCTTCATTGTCACTGTGAATGAGGAGTGTATTATGAGGAAGTTAGATTAAGTACAATTTTAAGCATAGGCAAGTTTAAAAAAACAGGTTAAGAGATGGAACATACAAGTTCATGTACTTCTATGATTAGTTCATTGCCTAGTGTATATGGAGGAAACTAATGAAGGAAGGTGTGGAAATATATACAACAGCTTATACGAATAAATACAGTGTACATATTAATCTGTATTGTGTGATAGGATATGATAATATTAAATAAAAAAAAGCTTTAACAATAAACCTAGAAATGTCTTAAAGCATTTATAACCAAAATGGAAAACTATGTCATTGTTAGTTAAATGTTGCTTAACTTTCACATTATTTTTCCAGTGTGTTATGATTCTTGGCAAATGTAGGCAAAGAGACAGGTCCAAGAAGTTCAGATTTCTAATAATATAATAATAAATGCTGAGTGTTTCCCACCACCCTCCTCCCAGCATTCAGTTCAGCAAACTGCTTTTCAGAAAGAGACTCCCAGTATGTACATAGCCAGGAAGGACTGTAAAAAGAAAATTTTTTGAGGCAGAACGAAGGTTATTTCCATGTCTTCAATGCATATTTTGATTCCCCTTTTAAATATTTCAAGTTTATTTTATTTTATCTCAGAACTTACAATACATCCTAAGAATAACAGCTATTCAATTCTCACTATTTTAATTTTTACTTTCAAATTTTTTGCCTGTGAGTTCATTAATTGCATCATTCATGGTTTACTTTGTGTTTTATTTCTAGTGCACTTTACCAAGTTTTGTCTATCAAGTATGATTCCTGAAATACTAAGCCATTCCTAGGAAGAACATTATGCATTAAAAGGGGCATCTTTAAAAAAAAAAATTAAAAATACCCACAGAAAAATGCAGCAAAGTTGACTTTTAGTGCAATTCTGTGTGAAAACCAAAGCATACCGCATACTACTTATGTTGTTTATTTTAAAAATTTTAAGTGGAGGAATAGGATTAAAAAATGAAAATGTCTTACTTGCTAACAGCTTGATGTTAGGCAGTTTCATGAGTGCCTTTGTAATCTGAAAAATGTATTTCGAAACAGATGAGTTGCTAAAGTTGCAAAGCTCCCTTTAAGAGCTTTTTTTTTCCTGTAAATTTTCTTATAAAATCTGAATTCTCTATTTCCCTATTCCATTGCATGGGATATGTAGCGTCCTCACAATCAGCTCATGAAGCTGTCAGTAGAAGTCTCTTGAGATTTATTTTATGATGTCAAGATGATGGCAAAGGGAATGTCTATGCAAGTTCAGCTGCTACAGGCAAAATAAATAAAGCTTGCTTTAAATGATATTTTGTTTGAAACAAACCAACCATAGCAAGGAAATTCTGAGTTAATGCTTCTAGAACCCCACCTAGCTCTGCTTAGCCTATTATGAAGAAATATTACATCCTATTAATGAATATGACATTAGGAGCTAAAACCCCTGAATCTTTGACTTTTCTATTGATTTGTTAAAGGCTATAATGAGATTTTTTTTTATTGTTTTCTCATCTATCAAAGGAAGCTGCATAAATGCAAACAGACACTATATGTTTCCTAAGCACTAGCTAGTAAATACTGTATGCTCAAAACTAATTCCACAGTTGTGGTAACACAGAAGAGAGATCTGCACTGAACATGATCTTTGCTCCTTCCTCAGCAAAGGAAGGCTGGATGTACAAATCTTAAATACTGTACAAATCTTGTCAAATTTGTCTAGCCTGTTCTCAGGAATTACAATGATGGAGATTTCTGAGCTTCCCTAAACAATCTTTCCAGTGCTTCACAGTTCTTATCTTTACCTGCTATCTAACCTGAATCTTATTTGCTTCAGTTTAAATCCATTTACGTCTTGTTCTTTGCATTATGAACTTGCTAAACAGATTTCTTTGAAGATGACTTCAACAGCCTTTTACAAAGAAGATGTTTTTACCATGTAGTTTGATTAAAAATGTCAAGCATTGCTTACATTAACTATGACTCTCACATACCCATCTGTTTTGTCGGTTTGAACAAGCTTAGGTAAGACAATCCTTGTTAAATCTTTGTATTTTTTTTCCTCTGTGTAATTTAAAAACATGGGTTTTCAGATTTTTTTTTCTTAATAAACTTAATACTGATAGAATGAAGATAAGTGTTTATGTAAAAAGATTAGTGATCTATTTTGCTTGGAAAGTGATGTGTGATAATTGACCAATCCAATAGGAAGATTTTCAGAATTGTGGACCAAATTTCAAAATCACCTTCTTATTTGCATGTGAGTGCTTCATTTCAAACATGTTTAGCATCACACCTATCATGATACATGGTGGTCTTGAAGAAAAGATTTCTGACAGAGCCTAACTCACCAATAGCATTCAGGCTCGGAATTCAATATTGACCCTGTAAAAGCATGCTGGATTGCTTTTCAGTCATGAACAGAAATTTTGTCTGTTCCTCCTTTGTGATAGGAATTTTAATATTGAGAATAAAAATATTGTTGTGGACAGAACTAGACTGCTTTAAAAGAAGACCTGTTTAGTCCAAGGGATTCAAGGACTGGAGCCCATGGCTTTTGCGCTGACCCTTTTGATTCCCAGTGCAATTTAATATAGACTTTCTTTGAATTTTACTCAAAGTGGGAGCTGGCTTGTTTACAGTTTAACTCTTCAGGAGGCACATGGTGGGGGTGAGCAAACAGATCTGTACAAATTGGCTTTGACAGAAGTTTCTCTAGATGTGTCACTGCTTTTTCTTAAGAGAGAAAATCCAAGAGATTACAGATCAGCAGTAAACTTCCTTAAGTTGAGGCCCATGGTCTAATGACTCTGTTTCTGAGGCCTTCTGGCAGCTCTGGGCTTGTTGTTTTTGTGTTTGTTTGCCCGTTCACACTCATGCAGCTCTGCTGGGCAAGTGGAAAAATGAACATAATTGCTCTCGCTGTGTGTGAAGGAGCTGTGTATTTTGGTGTGGTTCCCCCATACTGTGGGACTCCCAGCAGCTTGCTCTTTTCAGATAGGCATGGATAGGCACAGCCGGGCAGGACTAGGGCCTGCACCGGAATCAACCTTTGGGAGTCCTTGGCACGCCCCCTGCTGCAGAGAGAGGTCCAGGTCCCCTTCCACTTTCTCTGCGACTCGCCTGACTGGATCTCCCAGGATGATATTTTAGCAATGTGTCCTATCTTCCAGGCTTCTCTAAGAGGTGAAGAAATGTACAGTTGTCAGTCTTGTGCCTTCCTAAGTTAATATATTGGGTAAAAAGTTGCTGCAATAGATACAACCTGCCTGTTAGGCAACTATCTGTATCGAGCTGTCCTGTGCTGGTAGGGTGGAGAGTAAGACGTACAGGGAAGGACGTTTTGATCCTGTGACCTTTATCTCAACCTGCTTTATATTGTTGTAGTTTTCTCATGCTTGAGTGATTTAGGAGGGTTTAGAATTTCAAAAAAAAAAAAAAAGTGATTCTTGAGCTGATCACTTGAGTCATGTCTATTTAGCATGCAATGACGTGTAGCAGTGCCTGCATTAGCACAAAGCATCATAGCTTGGGTACTACAAACAACAGAGCTGCATTAGCACAGTGCTCGGAGGGACAGCTAGCAAATAAAGCAAAGTGTGGTAAGACACGCTGAGGCATCCATACATAGTCTATCCAGACCAGTCAGTGTCTGCTCAGGTGCATGTAGATCATGCATCATGTAAATATACCTGTAGTAGCAAGGAAGAGAGGTGATTTGAAGAAAGAAGAGGGATGATTAGTGGTAGAACAAAGTCTTAAAGAAGAATTCAGATGAGAGAAATGGAGAGAGAGTTGGTAAGCAAAGAAGATAAAGGATAAACAACAGTTCAAGAATGTAGTAAAACAGAGAATATTGAGAACACAACCTGGTATGGAGAAAGGAATGTAGAAATGGAAGGAAGAGACCTTTTAAAGGCCTGTAAGTAGGTCCTGCATCTTAGACTACTTGAAGTGGAATGGGACACAAATAATTTCTAGGGTAACATGCACATTATGCACTGTCCTGGATTAGTGGGACAGGGTCTGTAGCCCAACTGTTGATACCTCCTGGGCTCTTTTTGGCCTGTCAGACTACATTTGCTGTTAGTTCTGCATGAGCTGTCCAAGAACAAGGTGGTTCCTTCATTCTAGTGCTCCACACACACTGACGTGAGTGAAAAGCTATTCAGTCCTTGTAATTTTGAGTTTGTTCACAAAAGGAACATGAAATAAAACAAGAAATCCAGGCCAGACTTCTCTGCAGCTCATGAAATTCACCTCCAAAGGTAGCTGAACCTGCAATTTAGACTAACACCCACTTTCCTATTGCTTCTGTTGAAGCAACTTGCAACACAGTAAAGAAAATGAAACACTCTTATCAGGATTTTCATTTGTTCTCATACTAGGTTTTTGGGCAAATGCTTTCAACTGATCTTATATCATTTGGACAGATACTACCTATACAAATAAAAAAATCCTTAGGAAAATGGTGGTTACTACAAATACACAGTGCACTTGCTCATCTTTCCGAAGAATTAGCAATTAGACCAGATAGCCAAATAATGATAAATGATAATCATAATTTATCACAATGATAAATGATGATTCAGGAACACTGAGGAGAAATCAAATCCATTCATAAAAGTCCTTCAGTATCCTCCAAGAGCATAATGATACATTGTGAATGTGTGTTTTTCTGATCTCTGGTGTTGTAATAGTAATTTTCAGTCCAGATAGTCTTTCTTTTAAACATATGGCATATCAATCTTTTCTTTCCAATAGCAGTCTCTGGCTGAGGACTGGGTTGCTGTCACAATGCTAACACAATGCTAACATGGTCATCTAAGACTGAAGAATACTAGAAAAGCTTGTTTGAAACAGACACAGATCGTGATGAGTATTTTGCTTCTGTGGACTTGCATAATTCCTGTTTTTATTTCTTTGTATAATGGATATTCTTTCTTTTCAAAAATACTTTATCATTTGGGTTATAAATGTACATTTAAGTGTAGTGAGTTCTGGTAATTATTATTTGACTGGAAGGTACAAAGAATGTATATTCAATTTCTGTTAGCGGAATTATATGTACTTTTCAAAATATCCTTCATCTTATGGATCTTCATCTATGAATTGTTTGAGGATATCCAAAAAAAAAAAAAAAAAAGGCTAAACCAGCTTTCTTTTTACAAAAGAACACAAGAACTGAGTCTTTTATTGCCCTGGTCTTTGGCAGGTGCAGAATGAAGTAGTTCACTTAGTTGTGGTTCAGTATTAGGTATTTTGCTAAATTCTACCATTGCACCTTGCCTAATGATAATTTTCCTCTTATCTTAATCTGCAAGATGAAGAACTGCTATTGCTTTGGGTACAAACAGGATTACTTTTTTTTCTTCCTATGAAAGTTTTGCAGCTTGCGGATTGTCTAGTGCATGGGTTTGTGTAGAGCCTCAGGAAAAGGCATGAGTGAGTAAAGAAAATGTAGCTGAATGTTTTGTGTTCCTCATGAGCAAATTAATTAGAGTTACAATTAAATATGCAGTGACATTTCCAGTGATGCACAGTTCAGAGGAACTGAGCCTCATTCATGCTCAGCAGATTTGTTCTACATGAAACATAAAGCTTAAAGAAGAATAAGATTAATTTTTCCTTCTTTTGTCTGTTAACAAGAGCTAATTGTTCTCAAGATTCCTTGCTAAAGTCTCCTCCCAAATACTATGGTCCTGATCCTCTTGTATTTATGTGAAATTGATTATTATATTCTCACAGTATAAAGAGAACTTAAAATGTGTGTAAATAACTTATGCCAATTTTAAGGGATGTTACGATGCCAGAGCAGAGTAAAGAGGCCTCAGTGTAAATGAAAATCAGACTTTGTATGTTTATGTGAATTACACATCTGCAAAATATCTATAATATAGAATATAGCAGTTGTTTAATTTTTTTACCTAATTAGAGAGGCTTGAAAACATCTGGTAGTTGACACCAATCCATTTTTCCATTGTATCCTTTCTTGGTAAGTTGGGAATGGATTACAATATATCCCCTGAGACGCTCTTTAGTTTATGACAGGTGTGCATTTCCTCGCTGGTCATTGCCTGACAGTATTTGTTTCCCACAGATACAGCTGGAAACATATTTATTTGGCAGTAAGGAATTGAGATGGAAAGAACAACTGGTTTAGAAGGAAACTTGCATCAAAGATATAGATATGTAATGTTTGCATAGAAACCTCAGTGTGGCATTTCATAGCTTTCACAGGCATTTGATTTGTCAACCAAAATATCATAAACTTAAAAATGAGAGTTTGTGCATAACTTTCAACATCAGTATAAAAAGTAAAATAAAAATATATTTTGTGCAACTATAATCATTCCCCCTAGCATATTTAACTAGCGATCTTTAAGCCCTGAATGAGTAACTCCTGCTGTGAGTTCTACCACCTGCAGTAACGGGAACAGCAAAGCTGACCGACTGCTGGCTAATGCACTTTTTGGGCTACGTGTGGGGTCCCTGAGGATGGAGAAAGGAATCAAGCTTCCTCCTCCTCCTTCCTCTTTCTGCATGTGCTTTCCTTCCTAGGAGATGTAAAAGCTACTGGGACTGCATGAGAGAGACTGGGGGAAGAACTTATCAAAATTCAGTGTAGATACTCTCTTCTGGTGAAACAAAGAACAGTTCTAGTAATCTTGCTAATAGACTGTGTGTCACTTTGCTTTAGCAGAAGCATTGGTCTGGCACACAGAAGCTATGCCTAGACTAGGAAATTTGACGGGGCCAGGACCATTTTCTGAGGCCAATATGTATGGAGCAACTCATAGCCATGCTATTAGAGTTTTAGTCTCCTAAAGAGTCATGTGGTCTACCTCTTAGGGATGGCCCCATGCTAGCTTCTATATTGTGCCTAGAAACAGTCTGAGAAAGTTACTGTTAATCTGTGCCAAATCCATACGAGGGAACATTTTAACAACTGAATGATATATCAGCCAAATTCCAGGGCCTGAAAGCATCCCCTTGTGCCATTTGCTGGTATAAACACAGTCAAAGTGTTCCTATTTCATGTATTGTTTTTGACTTGGAGTTTCCCAAGAAAGGCATATAAGGATGAATAAAAATCAGTGAAAACTTCCAGTTTACATAAACCTCAGCAAAATTTCATAAGACAAAAAGGCAATTTCTATAGTCTAAGGATTTTTTCTCTCACCACTTTTTTTTTTTTTTTTTTTTTAATAGGACACTATCTTTTACGGAAGCCTCTACATATCTTTTAGAATTCAAAATGTATTTCCTCACCTTATAATGAGGCGTAGGATGCGTGTCTGTGTTTTAATCCCATGGGGAGTACTGGAGGGATTCACAGAGCATATGTGCTCGGATCACTGGTAGTGTGATCCTAGTGCTATGTGGCCCAGGCTCCCTGTTTGCCCTCAACCAAATGAAACTTCTATGCGCAGGATTTTTTCCCTCAGATGCATGAAGGAAGATGATTGCCTTTCAATATAGGTTTTGGCACAAAAAAAAAAATCTATCAAAACCGCATAATTGGGGAGGGATTTTTATTGCCATGTGGAACAAGGAAGAACTTTTACTCCTGATGGAAACAGGTCCAAATCAAATGTTGCTGACTATAAAAAAGTGATTTTTTTACCATCATTATTTTTCACTGAACAGTTCATGTTTTCTCTCATTTCAGTTTTTTTTTTTTTTAATTTAAACTTCTGACATTCCTCTAGAGTTGGCTATGGCCCCAACAAAAAAGGCCCGTGCTTAATCTGATGACATTGTCAAAATGGATTTATAGATTTGTTTACTAACCAGGGTTTAGAATGGGAGGAAACAAGTTTGCCTCTGGGAATGGATATGACTGATGCTGTTTTCTGAGAGCTGATTTTTGTCACAATTTTTTAAAATGGATTGCTAATAGAAAATGATTTGTAACTAATGGAAATTGAGGGTAGAAAGCTATGCTTTTATATAAGTTCTGGAAATGGCAGCCTGGCATTTCTAAAGTTGAGAGGTGAAATGTAACTAACTGCTCTGTGAAAAGCATTTCCTCTTCTTTTCTTTTTGGCATATTTTCACTTATATCCAGGGTGGTCCTGAGGATTTGTGGGCTCAAGGAGAACAGGAAAGACTTCTTGTCAAATATTCCTTTCCCTCACATTTTCTTTCCCTCCCACTTTCCTCCTCTTCCTTTGTTTCTGTTTTGCAGGTCTCTCCTCTTGCGACCAGGTCAGGTGGGTGGCATCTTACACATCTTGGTTAAGCACCTGTACCGTAGCCATAAGAGGCACAGCATGCAACCCTCAGCCATGGCCATAAAATACACTCCAGGCATGAACTGGTGGGCTGGGGTGGTGCGTCTCAGCTCCCCTGGAGGTCCCAGCCTTGCCAGGGGGCTCTGCTGAACCTGTGCTTTGGGCTTCTTCCCCATGTGCCTCCTCCGTGTGTCCTGGGACAGGGGGCATTTCGCACTGTGCTCACCCCTTTTTCAGGGGGCAGGGATCCCAAGGCAGGGATAAGGCTTCCCCCTTCAACCCATTCCTGGTAACTCAGTGGATAGTGGGTTTTTTATTTGCTTGTTTGCTTTTCAGAATTACTTACAACTTTTGTTTTAGTGCAGTTATATTTTCAAGTCTTTAATGAAGTCTTGTCCTAACTGCTTTTCTCAGTCACTGTAATCTAATAGTCCCTGTTCTTGCACTGAAAATTTCAGTGTCATTTCTTCCAAAATACACATATTAATGTTATTAAAAAAAAAAAATCCAGATATTGAACCTACTCAGTGACTTCATAAAAAGTTTTTTTTTAACCCATTGTGGAGGGGGAAGGGGGGGGGAAATCTTGCCACTTCTTTTTAACAGTATCACAGCCAAAACCAATGATGTGAGAGAACACATTGACATTGAAATAGCCCTTGCTGAGGAGAAGCACATTCCAGAGGAAATTGATTTTCATGTCACCAATTTATGCATATTTTGAAAATTAGGCTCCGAGCCACAGGGTTCACAGCCAATTTATTTGTCGTTATTTTTTGCTAAACTTGTTCAAATAGATTTTCAGAGAACTAACAAGTTACCTTTAACGTGGACTGAGGAAAGGCTTATGCAAAAAAAATGCATAGAACAGCCTGATGTGTAAGTAGAGATCCAGACAGGCTTGTGAAATGTTTAAGAACTGTTGATGGCAGCATATGACTAAGGAGTCCAGCATAAAGTTCTGGGATCCATAAAGTTTAAAGCTAGAAGCCAAGAGCCTTCTGCTCTCTGTATGTCACAAGCTGCTACACTTCATCCAGTTATCCATGTTGAACTCGGTGCTTCCTGTTTAAGTTAAACATGCTTTCTAAAAAGACATCCAGTCTTGGTCTGAAATTAAGCAAAGTTTCCTTTGTCCTTTGATAGCTTTTTTTCGATGATTGACAAAGTCCAAACAAACTATTACTTTTAAATAGATTTTATCTGGCATCAGCTTCTGACCACTGAGAATTCTACTATTAGATTAACCAGCCCCCTATTTTTCCCCATGAAATACTAAGACAGGACCATGTCACTTGTCAGTCTTCTCTTTGGTAAGCTAAGTCTTTACATCTGCCTCCTGGAGATGTTTTCTAAGTCTCAAACACTTTTTATTTTTCTTTTGTTACCTTCCACAATTCTTTCCATATCCTTGATGTAGATGTGGATTTTATCCAGTATTTCTGTCTGTGTATATACATATTTTTATATCTCCTAGTAGTTATGTCAATTAAGAAAATCAGTTCTTTGGCACCACATGAAGAAATTAAACATGTTCAATGAATAATCTCTATATACCTTAATATAAGAGTATAAATCCAGGCAGTTTCAAGTGAACCTTCCAGCTAGTGACAACTTGCTTCCCTTGCACATCAGTACATATGTGACTGATAGTGTTTTTTCAGCATTCTGTAATTGTTTTAGACTACACTATAAATAATTTTCACATAACCACTACATGTTTTAAATGGAAAATTTCCATTTGCCACATACTGTGAAATGTTCTCTTCATGTTCCCACTAGCAATCATAAGGTGTTTGAAATTTTGCTTCTTTTTTTTTAAAGAAGCTTCTTTCTAGTCTAAATTGGTTTTTGTGTTCTCTTTGATAGTGATTTTAGAGAAGGAGTGAGAGAAAAGAAAATCCTGTGAGAATGTACAGATAATTTGTTCTTTTAACTTGTATGATTGTTTCCTCTCAGGCTGGAAACTGGTGATAATAAAGGTGTCATTCCCATGCTGACGGCCTTCCCTTAGCTCAGATGACTTCAGCCTTGTGGAATCTCCTGCACCTCTTAGCAGTCTAAGGGAGATAACGCTTCTCACAAAAGAGCTTGTTTGCCTTGTATTGCTTTCTTTAGCTGGCACAGCTTCACTTATCATTACTGTGTCACTTAAGAAAATGTGTATCCATGGGATATAAACTTGGCAATGGTTTTGATAATTGCTGTTTATCTTATACACGGTCAGCACTTTTCCTTGTCATTACTCCTAATTGTGCCTGGAATTCTGCAAATGTGAAGAATTCAAGCTAGACTTGGCCTGGATTTTTGAAGGCATTTGCACTTTGACCCTTTTTAGGAGATGATTGAAGGGGACTGCTGGAGTTATTAGTTTCTTTTATCCCCCTCCTTCTCCCCCACCCCAAATAAACCCCCTAAACTATTTGGTGCAACATGTCTGATTGCACAGCTGAGTTAGTGCTAGGAGAGCATTCCAGTGACTCCATGAATAATGTATCCATCCTAGATAGCAAAGAAAAGGGTTTTTTTTTTTGGTGAAACAAATATTGTAGAGATAGGGATAACTCGCTAAGTGTTGCATTTCTTCCATGCAGCTGGGGAGGAGAGAGATTTTGTTTCTAGTTCATGCCTGTCTCCCCACTCCCACTCGGAGGTTGCTCTATTTTTCAGAATGTATTCTGTAGATGCTAAATTGCTGTTTCTTTGTCACTTAAAGTTTGGTCTTCTGGTGATTTGTGTATGGCATCTCTTGCAGCAATAGTTGTAAAACTAAGTCTCTCTGTTTTTAGCTCTTTGCTGTGATCAAGGGCATGAATTAGGCAGATGTTCATGACACGCATCCCATGATGTGCTCAGTGACGCTATCCAGGGAGCCACAGGGGCTGTGTGACCTGTTTAGAAAAATATGTGCTGGGAACCAGCAAAAGTCGTTCAGGATATTTGTGTCCCAACATCTTGGGTCCATTACTTCCTATGTTATGTGACTCCACAGATAGTAAGCTTAGCACATCAAAGAAATGAAGTTACTATTCCTACCCCTTTTAGGAAGAGGGTCCTGGAAATGTGCTTTATGTGGCTGCATAGATCTCAACCTATGACATTCTTTCTATGTTTTCATTAATACTCAGTTTTAATCTTGCTGAAGTGAATTGCTGAGGGGAGATGTGTGAAATGCCCCTGCAAAGTTCTCACAAACTCAGGAGATATTCGGTGCTATGTACTTGTGAGAGTTTGGTACTTTGGGTCCCTGTCTTTCATCTTATTGCTAAAGTAGGAGGTAAAAGAAACCCACTTTGTTTGACGGAGGCATATGTTAGTCTCTTTCTGTACTTTTCCTCTATAAAATGCATATGGGAACTAAAAAGGTTAATTTAGTACAACCTTGAGCTATCATCATTCTGTATGGCAGTGATCTGAATGGATTACCTGTAAGTGCAGAATAATCCTTGTCTCAAACTGCGATAATATAGCCATTAATAAACAGTATCATAAAACTGACATCGCTTAGCCTGTGTTTTTCTTTTGACTTAAATGATGGTTTGTATAGGCTTCAAAGAGAGAATTCCTCCAATTAGAAAGGCTGTGAGAAGCCACCTGAAAAGTACGCTCATCTACAAGTGCATGTTTTGAGCCTACGGTAAGAGTTAAATTATTTAAAAAGACAGAAAGAGAAATACGATAGAAAAAAGATGCATCAACTGTCTTGTACATTTTGCAAGCAATAGCCGGAGGGATGGCTTTGACCTTAAAGTAAGGTCCACTTACAGCATCATGGATTTATCCTGATAGTTAATACCGTTAATATTTATGAAGACAGGATTGCATATCCAGAACACTGGCTTCCTAGCTAAGTAATGTTACGCAACCGGTCTTTTAATGTGTAAAGTGAGGGGATGTTGTTCTGGATACAATACAAATATAGATTTTTTCCACAGATGAAGAGGAAATACCTATTTTCAGTTTGATTCCTAAACTGCATTACTGTAGCATCTGAAATCTCAGGCTGGAACCTCTCATTAGAATGAACTGTTATACTAAACAATATCTGAATATTCAATATAGTATTACTTAAATTGTCGTAGCAAGCAGTTACAGATGACTGTACATATGTACATAAAGAATAGTGAAATAATTTGCCCAAAGTCATAAAGTAACAAGCTATTGGCAGAATTCAGACCTTTAGCGTTATAATCAGGTCCCTTGCGCCTAGATCATGTTGCTGATTGACTGATGTTATAAATGCAAGTCTCTGTAGGAGAACATTTGATGTACTTCCTCACTGATAGCCAGACTGCATTAGCTGAAAGGGAGTCCTTTTAGCTACACACAGACAAGTGCTTATAGTCTTAAAGATGCAGGCCACAGAATACATCTTTGCAGTTTCATGCAGTTCATTTAAATTTCAGAGCACACCAACTTTAATAAGGGGCTTACTGTTGTATAGCCTCAGGAAAGAAAAATCAGGAATTCTCTAGCTAACTCCAATAGTGCTTGCTTTTCATGATATCGACTAGTTTATTTTTAGTTACTTTGCTTTTTATAACAGGGACAATGTCAATGGCAAATGTTGTAAACAAAAAATACTGTTTTTAGAACTCTTTAAAGAGAGACCATTATACTCAGGGCTTAAGGTTATAAATAAGGTTGATCATTTTATTTTGCATAAAAACTTTAAATGTGGAAATTGCACATTGAAAATGAATGCTTTCATGGGCACAATATATCTTACTGTTAACAACTCAGAAATGAAATGTGTCATAAATTATAGGAAGCAAATATACAGGCCATATCTGGCCAATATACCTTTGTTTCCCCATCCTTGACCTAGATAAAAAAATGCCTGGCTGGTTCTTGTTGGCAATTAAAATTATCCACCTCTCTTACGCGAGAGAAAGCAAAGCTCTCTGGTACACTATGTACTGTGTAAGTAGCATGCTTTCTTCCCCTCTGCTTAGCTTTCTTGCTGTAGCAGATAACACGAGCCTTTCTCTCACTGGAAAACCACTGTTTGCATTGGATGGGACTGAGAACAAGGAAATGTATGTGTAGACATTAATTATAGGAATCAGGTTCATAAATGCTCCACATTAGAAAACTAAACACAGGTTTCAGTTTTTGCAAAGCTGCTATTTCCTCCACACCTATTCTCTTATTGCAAGAGATTTGTACCAATCTTCTGTAGATTAATCAGTGCCAGTCCACATTTAATAGCAATATAATAAGTCATAGCCTTTCAGGATTTCTGAAAGGTCCTTGTTTGTTTCCACAGCCTCAGCAGTTGGTCCTAAAACTCTCTGAAGTGGAACAGAAACAGCAATAACATTATGGTATTTCATTGCAACACTTGCTGCTGCTTGTTGACTTGCTAAAGCCGCGGCACAGAAATTGTTCCAGGACGATGGACAAAATGAAGTTACACTGGATCCCTTCTTGAATGGTGCTGCTGGGAACTGCACCGGAGGGAAGGATTCGGGGTTAGGGTTTGGGTTCCTACAGCGCCAGGTGTGCTGGCGAGCTGCAGCTGCACAGGGGAGGCTTATTGTGGACTAAAGAGGAACTAGTGCTGCGTTCGGCCGTATTCTTGTGAAATCTGGTGATTACTGTTCTGGTAATCACCAGAACGCTGCTGCTGATTGATTACTTCTAGCTTGTGAAATGATACGTTATACAAGAAAGACAAATGCTAGGAACTTTGGATGCGGCTGGGTAAAATGCTGAGAGAGCTGTTGGCAACCTGTGGTTTACTTCAGATATCCTAACTAATAGGAGTAGGCAAGGAGCTTTCATCTCTTAAGTGTGTGTTTTAGTGTGTAATAGAGAGTTGGTTGTTTGGAGGTGCATTTCAGCCAACCATATTAACTGAAGTACTGGAGTCTTTTTTCTATAAACCAAATTGCTGTAGAATAGTTGATAAATGAGTTGATGAAACTTTGTCATCATGCTACTAAGCATGTCAGTTCTTGCTTTGCTACTGTAGACAGTACGTCACTAAAAATAAAGAAGGAAAAATTTTAGATTAAAAAACAAAACTGATTTTTATCTTCTTTCCCTATACTGACCAAGTCAATTCTTCTTGTCAGACAGTTATGTAATTCATCTTCATTTGGATCAAAGTTCAAGTTATAAAACAAAAGTCAAGATACTAAGCCCTATCCTCAAACTGCTGAGGTGATTAGCTTCCAGCTTGATGTTTTAATTTCCTATCTCAGATGAAATGAAGATAACTTAGTTTTTACTGTTTTGCCTTAAGAGGAATGCTTTAAGAGAGTTACCTTTATAATCCCCTAGATTCTCACAACACCATTCACAAATTTGAATAACCCAGACGCTATGCTGGCTTCCAGCTTTTCCTTTTGACAGCTATTTTTAGGTTTTCATACTTCTGCCTTTGAACACTAGCCCAGCTGAAATCCAGACATTAAAAACCTGACGCTCCTAATCAGTTATTTTGCCTTGTGTAAATACAGATGATTGATCCACAGTTTGGGGCTTTATATATTGTGCCATTCATCTGAGGGAGTCTGAGCTTTGCCTGCAGTACTACACATCATCTTTGCTCTGAGACCCATTCCTTGTAATGCACTGTTAGGGTGGCAGCATGACTGCGAGTGCGGCAGCCTCCAGCCTTTTTTCCTGAGTGCGCAGTGGTGTCTTGTGGCTCCCATGATAGATGTTAGCTCCTCAGTGGTGGCCCAGTAAATCGAGGCATTCTTACTGGAGAAAATTTACCACCTCGCTTCAGTTTGGTAAAGTCTAAGACTCAGATCCTTTCTTTGGGGTGAGTGATGGTTGTAAGCACCTTCCAACACAGACCAAGATCTGGTATTTTTGTTTGTTTTGTATCCTGTATGTTGTACATACTTAATCACACTTTGATACTTCATCATCATCAGAGAGAGAAATCTTACCGAGAAGGTAGCAGTGTTTTCCTTTTCACCAGGCCCTCGGATCTGTAACCTCTGGCTCGGTGTGCCTTTCGGAGGGCTGACTGCCAGAAGGGATTGTTGGACTGCACAGAGGCCCCAGAGTAAATACTTTCCAGCATCATGTGAAGGAGGTAGGTGCCAGACTTTTTGCCTCTAAATAATTTCTGAACGTCATGTGCTGTGAACTACAGAAATGGGGACGCTTCTGAGACCTGCCAGAGCTGAAGCTTGAAGAAAAACTGGAGACTGTTGATTCCCAACCAGAGAGAAATGCTGTTTAAACTAAGAAGGCAAACCAATAGAATGGAGTCTTATTGAGGAAATTATTGGTAAAGTGCTTGACATAGAAATTTTCAGACAATTCAGGCAGAAGAAACAACATTATGAAATGCGAAATGCTATAACAAATTAAGCACAAGTGATGAGCTTTTAAGTAAAGACTAAAGAGGCTGAGAACATAATTTGCAAATGATCTAAAATGAATAGCCAGGCTTTTGGATCTGCAGAAACCAAACTGAATCCCCAGTAAGAAATCCAGTGGGGATCACTGGATCAAGTGGGGAATCAGGGTGGTAACATAGTGCTGTATCTACATTAGTAAGAAAGGTGGCCTAGTAGGAGCTGATTCACAGAGCAAAGCAGTTGGTACTGAGATGTGATGCCCACATTACACAAAATTTGGAAGTTTTACTTTGGACTAACTAGTCTGGGCCCTTGGACTGAACGTCCTTTAGCAGTTGGAGCATGCTGGGGCACTTCCAGTTTCATCTCATTTGAAAGGAATTCAGTCTGTGTATGCTCTGAGACTTCTGTGACCTAAACAAAAACACGGAAAGTGGAGACACTGGGAGACTCACTGCAAAAATGTACTATGTTAGGGTGTTAGTTCAGATAGGGAAGCACTCTTGGGCTGTGCTGAGAGGTACATGTTCGTATCTGTCAAGCAAAACAAGTCACTGCATGCAGCTTGTAGGAAGGGCTCCGATTTGGGACTATAGTGCATTTCAGAGCTGGGGAAAGAGGCAAGGCGTGTGGGGTAAGAGTCCTGAACTCCATACGAAAACAACACATGTAGTCGCATGTCCTGATACAATACCAACCAGGAGAGTGTGCGAGCATACACAGCTCGCAGTGTAGTAGTGAGTTTATTCAGGACATGCCATGGAGAGAGGTCAGCCTATGTTCCAGAAGCAGAGCAGCTAAATTTTACTAGGGTGAAATAAGCATATAATTTCCAATTCTGGGGCAGGCTTGGGTGATGCTAGAGTAGGGGTTCAATGCACCATGACCTATTGCACGTTGCAGATGTATCCTTTAGGTAATGACCCTTTTAGGACAGCTACCAAAACACCGTGCTTAGTCACTCTGCTGAACCTGTTACTTAAAATGCAGTAACAGAGCTAAGGTTAAAGGCAGAGCTGGATGTGTTCAAGCTAAAATTTACTGAAAGTGTCAGGGCAGAACTGAACTAAAGCATCAAGACTGAACTAATTTAGTTGCTGCTCTGGCAGACTTCTACAGGAGAGCTGCCTAATAGAGAAAAAAAGTAAGGCAATGTACGCCTGTTACAAAGGGTTGTTGAGTTATATAATATATTGGATAGCTGTCTCATCACATCTTGTGCACTTTGGTGATATCAAAGACCTGCATAGTGGAGTGTAGACACATGTACACCTAAAGTATATTGCTGTGTTTATAAGTGAAGGGAGGTGACCGTGCATAACACCAGACAAATGTTAACTGCACACCACTGTGTATGCTGAGCAAATAGTGAAGATTTCTTAAGGGGTTAGAAAACGGAAAGATTCCCCTGTGTTCTTGACAACAGTATGTTAAGAAAAGGAAAAAAGAGAAAGAAAAGGTTTAAAACTGTCACTTACAGACTTGGAAGTGTCACCTGCTGAAACATTAGAGATTTTCCTGAAGCCTTTCATGGCTTTGTTCAAATTTTATATGGCCCATACTGAATTAAGCAAAAGGAAAATCAAATTTCAAAGATAACTGCCTTTCAGTAGTATATACTGAATGTTCATCTAAACAGAAAGAACTTTCTGCCTTCCTTGTTTAGATTTTGCTTTAGCAGGGGCAAAATTGGTATTTCAGCAAATCAGTGGGGTTGCCTGTAGCTAGAAATCTTCCAACAGAACTTTGCAATGAAACAAAATAATAAATCAGTGTATCCAAAATATTTGTTTTAGCAGTAATACTGATTTGATTCACGTTCAGTTAATTTGCCTTAGATTTCTAAGGCCCGTCCACCTCAATTTCTGTTGGTTTTACCCTGGTACATGGAATACATGCTTAGGTGTTCCTTCTGTTGAGCAGATGTCTTTGAGATCTTGGAACACTGCTCAGTGAAAATAACTTTCTCAGTGATGTTGTTAGTAGTGTCTCTGAGAAAGTCCTTTTCTCTGAGCAGCTACAAATCTGATCTATGAAAATTCTTTTGGTCCAAATTAGGTGCTGAATAATGCATATATATGAATAATGCCTACGTATAGCAAGTGGAGGAATTGAAAACACTCTCAGAGGCTTGACGAAAAAAGTAAAAAAGATGAAGAAACTTTTGTTGATGGTAACCCTGTAACTTGAGATCTAACAGGGTTACATTGATACAGGATATGACTAGAAGAAAAGAATAAAAATGGAAGTGGACTGCAGACAGAAACTTTTTTTTTTAAATTTGCAGGCATTTCCTTCACATTTGACATGTGTGCTAAATAGCCAGTTTTAAATGGAGATGTCATTGTTTGTCATGCAGAACTATAATACTGTCTGCTTATGCTTTTCTTCTCTGTTTCAGATATTTTAAAAAAGGTGTAAGGACATCCTAAATACTTCAGCATAATGAAACAATATTATGATTTGAAAGTTGAAACTCCTGTGGTTTTGAATTCGGAAATCCTGGGGACTCAAACTTGTGTTTTGTTAAGTTGTCTTATGTTATACTGAGTTATTATGAGAGCTTCTATTTTTTTAATATTATATTTCACTGATGAAGAGATTCCTTTATTGGCTACATTAAAGAAAGGGTAAAACTGAATCAGCTTAACTCATTGAAATTAGGGATGTACCAATCATAATGTGAGTGCTCCAAGTTTTTAGCTTTCTTTTTAATTGACTATAATGTTGACCTTGAAGAATAGTTCAAATTTTGATGGCCTGAGCTTTGCTTGTGTAGGACATGTTACTGTGAAACCACTTTCGGAAAGACTTATTTTTGTGATAAATTGGTATTGAGGAAATTCATTTCTGACAGGTATTTCAGACATTATAAACTGAATGTTTTTTCTTTAATCTGTCTCCTACTAATCTTTTAAAGCTGCGTCTAGACTTTTCTGCTGCAACATAAAGTGCATGCCCTGGGCTTCTGGTCCTTGCAATGCTACAGTTCTGTCTGACTTGGGTGTTTGGGTTTCCTTTCTGTGGAAATCAGGGAATGATGTTGTACGTCCAGGTTTTGTGCTGATATGCCCCAGCTATATGCTGGGGCATGGAGCCAAATGCAAAAGGGGGGAACATTCTCAAGTTCCCTAATCAGGTATAGCTTGAGACCTCGTATATGAGAGCAAGATCCATCCCATATATATACATCTCCTTGACATGAGATCATTAATGAGCAGCAGTAGATTATACTATCTGGCATTTCCATTTGTGTTTTGCATTATTCAGAAATCCCAAGGTGGCTGTCTCTTTATTTATTTCACCTGAAATCCTCTCATGTTTTTCATATTTAAGCAACTATAATGGGTATTATAGCTTCTTAGATACTGTCTGAAATTAAATTAAAGCTGCATTTCTAGCTGCTAAAATGTGTCAAATGTCTAACTCACGCATTCTTTCTTTTAAAATGTTCATCATTGCATTAAAAAAAATATGTTGTAAATAGGCTAAAAGGAGACAGACAGTAGACTGAATTTTCTTGCAAACTCCTCCAAGAGGCCAGAACCCCCTGCTGGGGTAGAAGATAGTATTCTTACTGTTATTACAGGCATTGTAAAAGAAAATAATTTTTGATAGCACTAACAGCTCTGCTGTCTTTCCTCTCTTGCTGGAGATCAAAAGCTCACCTGCTCTTTGTGAGCCTTTTAGACTAGGTTGATAAAGCTGTGCTAGTTTTTGTAGTCTACAAAACATTATAGTTTACAAGACAGTATGGTTTGCAAGGAAGTGTTGTGCCAAGGATCACATGTGGCCCTGCTGACCACTCAAATGAGTAAGCTCCTTTTTGAAACTGGACTATTTGGAAAGGTCTCTAGCAGGAATCTAGAATGAAAGTTAAATTGCTCTTACTCTGTTGTGAGATGCATAGACTCTATCACACTTCCTATAGGAACCTACATTATGTAAGAAAACGTTATTTTGATACTTCCAAGAAAAAGACAATAGAAAAATAATTTCAACTTCAAAGAGAAGCTGTGTCAATGATGTGATGTTTTCTACTATTTTTAGTTTGAAGACTTTTAGATTCTAGGAGCACAGTCTAAGCATCGAGACTCACCTTTACAAGCAGTAATTTTGCAAATTTCTGTGTATAATATAGTGCTGAATCTTAGAAATGGGGTTACATAGGAACTTCAGTCAAATCGAAGGACTTTACTGTGGGGCTTCTCAGTGGGTGAAATCCTGGCTGTTCTGAAGGTATTGGAAGTTATCTATTTAAGGTCTGAAATTTATGCGTGGTAGAATTTATTCCTAATAGAATAGTTTTGTCAATTTTACCAGTCACCTCAAATTAAAACATAAGAGATTTATGTACTGTTAATTCAGTCTGCATGGTATAGAATGTGAACACGCAAAACATAGTGCTACTAGGGAACATATCACTACTAATTCCCAATAGTCAAAAAGAATACCATACTTCATCTGTATCTACATAAGTGATGTGACAAGTTGTGATAGAGATGTAATCCCAGCATAGGCTTCATTCATTCTTATGGCTAAGTCATAGCTATAAATTTATAGATTTATGCCTCAATTTCACCTCTACAGTCTTCAGCCCACAACACTACTATGATTTAGGTGTAACACTTGGGCCCCCTACCTTTCTTTCTCTGAGATAGGTATCTTCCAGCCAAAATATACAGATCTCCTGCATGGCAAGTCCATATTTCCAATGAAGTGCCTTAGCAAGGCAGTTCTCCTGTTTCAATCAGACTAACAATTCAGGTGCCATGTTGCCACTTAACAAGCAGAGCTTGAGCTGACTCTCGGTGGTCAAGTTGGAAACTGATATTCTGCAAAGATTCCCTGCTTAGCCTAGCTTATATCCAAGCATGTGACCTGTCTTTTCTCTTGCTACCTCACCCTGAGCAGTTGATTAGGTGTCTCATGTCTAACCCTGCTGAAAATACAGAAATGAAGCTGTGTGGTGTTTGACAGCCCACAGACATATTGGGAGAATCCTTTGCTACTGCCACATGGATGGAGGCCCTCACAAAAATGTGTCTGTAGCTGGCTTTTGAACGTCTGGTTCGTAGGACAGGGAATGCTGATTTCAGACAGTGATTATACTATACATCTAGAAGACAGGAGACCTGTGCTCTGGAGACCCACCTTTCCCAGGAGACTACCCAAGCCATAGATTTGCTGCCTAAAAAACCTAGGAAATATGGCTCTACACAGAAAGTAATTCAGGCAGAAAGACAAAGCAAACGCTGACTGTGCAGCCAAATGGTGACTTTTTCAGAAAGACTGTGTGTTTTCATCCAGCACTATTTCCCTGGGGGGAAAGGAGGAAGAAGAACGGTGGGTTTTTTTTGTTTGTTTATTTTTTTGTTTTTTGGAAAACCAGGATTGTATATTTTACATTAAGCAAGAAGCTGAGTTGATAAATGCTGTCCTGATACAATAAGGTGGCTGTCCCAACCTCAATTATTCAGAAAGCTGTTAGACAGCTCTTAGAAATACTATGTTAATCACTTTTACTTGGTTAGCTTTGGGTGGCCCCTTATTCAAAATTGTTGATTTTTGGCACAGCCTCTGAGGCATCTAGCTCCAAGGCATCCTTTTGTGAGAGGAAGCCTTTGAGGCAAGCAGGGTGCCTAACTGCCAACACTGTGGTTCGGTTCCTGACTGGAGACAAAGTGGCTAAAGGTTAGGAGTCCACAGCATGCGGCAGGCAGGTGTTGCGGCCAGTTTATTGGATAACGTTCTTTCTTGCAACCACTCTGCAGCATACCGACAGCTGCTGGTTACTGGTCTCCTTGCATCATGTGGGCTTGCCAGGTCTCTCTGCTCTACCCTGCAACTGTTAGGCTCCCTCTGTCTGAAGCTCTTACTGCCCAGGGTGGAGAGTAGGCCCAAATAACCTAATATTGCATTTTTTTTCAGTGATGGGAGTGGGTAGCAGGGTGGGCAAATATCACCTCTCAAAACCAGTCTTAACAAAGTCCCAGTAGAACTACCTTGCAGAGTACTGAAGACAAAAGCTTAAATGTAATAATTTCATTTAAAAATAAGTGCATCATGGTTTCTTTTATTTCTGTTTTAAGTTGTGGTTAGGTACACAGGATTAATCTGTTTGACTAATTTTCCTGTTAAAACGGTATAATCTAATCCAGATAAAGATATACAAGTATTCAAAGCTTTTTACATTTGCTTTTAATGTTAGCCCTCCAACTGTGGCTAGAAAAATAATTCTTTCAGAAATTTGATCTGCACCACTTCCTTTTGTAGTGCTTTTGGCTTGTTTCAGCTCTATTCTAAACCTGCAGTAATGGTGCTGCTCTGTTATTCATATTTGCTTTCACAAATCCTAGCTAAAGAATGCAAGAAAGAAAGAAAGCGCTCTTCTAAATCAGTAGTGACTTAAACTGAGATCAGTTAAAAATACTGTTCTTCTACATTCCTTAGTGAAGTGCTTTCACTTAACTCATGTTAATTAAGACCATGAAACTTTTGATATTGTACTAAGATTGAAAATGTAGTTCTCTTTCACTAAATATTATTAGGAATAACCTTCAGGGAAGAAAAAAAAAGCCTTCAAAGTGACATAGTTTACTTTGTTTAACATAGGAAGGTACTTCTTCTAGTGTTTTGCTTGATATCCTTCTGTAAAGGAAATGTTTATCGGTCAAAACCCACTTTTATACAATCTTAAGGCAAATAACCAATAACAGCAATTATCTGCATTTACATATTATTTCAAAACAAGCTTAAGCAGGATAGAACAGTGTATTAGATGCATCACAGCTGTTACATATGCTCTAGAGTTTTACTTGTGTTACTGTAAAAACAACTTTTTAGAAATTGATGTTTCCTACCTTTCATTCTAATGTATGACATGCAGTGAATTTATCTGTCCCTTAAATAATGGCTTTGCCACTGTGAATCCTCATCACAGCTATTGAACAGTGACTCTACAGAAGATAATTTCAGCAAAGATGATAGAAAACCTGTGACAGCTTAATATTCAAATTGAATCCTTGTTCTGAGGCTCCTAAAATAAAAGCACTTGCAAGATTTTCATTATGAAATACAGTACTGTTGTGTTTTAAATTCTGATTACACTCACAACTGATAAATGTCCATGCAGAGGGGTTTGGGAAGAGAACATCCTTAATATGACTCTTACTGTGCATTACTGTTGCTGAAAAGAGAGTGGGGGGGGGGGGAAGAGTGAAAGCCACAAGGCTTGCCATTTTGCTCTAAAATAAATAAAACTCATGAACTTAGAAGGAGCTGACATGAATTTATTTCAACGAAATATGGATGACACAAGATTACTGTTTACTTTGTACTGCACAGTACCTCTTTATTAGAGATACTAGAGATACTTCTTGCTACAGGGTAATAAAATGAAAAGTTGTCCTTAGAGATCTCTTCTGAAAACTCTTCCTTTAGATTGTTTTTTTCCCTTCCTTATTTTTTTATTTTTTTAATTAGAACAATAAACTCTTTTAGTAAAGTTCTGAAACAGACCCAAATCAAAAGCATATGAATAGCATGGATAAGACCTCTACAGCTTTCAAAAACTTTAATTAGGCAAGGCAAAAATTCTTTCTGATTAGGTTAATGTCTTTATGGTTACTGTTAATTTTATTTTGTCTCTTTCCTACTATGACCTTGTAAAATGAGAAAACCAATTTGTATTTAGGCATTACTTTCTTTAGGAAATGCTAAAAAATTGAAAGCCAGCCATACATTTAGAAAACAAATTTTCTATTCAGTTTCAAAAGGCTTTCTTTGCCCCTTAAGGAATCATGTTTTCTGAAGAATGGTAAGGATTAATATTATTTATATATCTACAAAAAGGTTCTTGGAAATATTAATGTGCATAATATAGGTCTGATTTTTGTTGATTGCTTGCACACTGAAGAGGACTCCTGCTCCCATGTTTTTGTTCCACTGATATCAGATAGGACTTCTTGAAAGGTAGAATATTATTCAGCATAAGCAGACATTCAAAAATCATGGAAAAATAATTTAAAAGTAACAAACAGAAATACTCTCTCAACTTTCTAGCACAAAATTCTTGCCACAAGCTTATAGTCCTCAATTTTATGAACCTGGGGATATGTTTTACTGAAATTATCCTGCTACAAATACACTTTCTCCATGCCCTTCTTTTTTTAATTCTAAAGCACAGAGAATTCTACTAATTCATCCATCGCATTTTAACACATCCATTTAGAAAGAAATTTGATTTTTTTCTCTGAGTGTCTCCTTATATAGGTGTATTACTGAGGAGAAACATTCAGCTATGAAAAACTGTAGAAAAGAGATGTAGGCTGTAATCCTACAACTATGTGCATGAAGACAGTAGGACTACTCATGAATATAAATTTTAATGTGCATTTAATAATTTGCAGGAATAACAACTTTAAATGAAAATGCTTGCATGGAAAGCATTGCTAGTGCAGCAGCTAATTTCACCAGAAATTGCTTTTCACACTTGCTTAATTCTGAAGCCCCTTTTTGTGCAACAGTCTGTGCTTCAGCAGGAAGGAGATGTGTACCAGTATGCACTCCAGAACAGGAGAAAAATAACATTAAATAGGTATTTTTCAATGTATGAAATACATAGGCTGCTTGCTCTTTTTTTCTCATTTCAGAAATTGAAGTAGCTTATGTTCTGTCCTAGGATATGTGCCAATCTAACACTTGAAGTGACTAGGGATTTTTTATGTGTCCCGAGGCAAAGAGCTGGAGATGAAGGTTATGAAAGAAGTATGGAGTAATATCTTGATGCCTTTGAAACTGAAAGAACAGGATTTTGCACAAGGTTTTAAAAGGCTCATAGTATTTACTGCTACTAGGATGAATACCTCAGTTATATCTAAAATAATATCCTAGATCAAAGTACCATTATACTAGCCCATGCAAATTTATAGGGTGAGGAAGTTTGAGAGCAGGGTTGAGGCAAGACTGAAACAGAAATGAAGTCACGTGTGTAAAACTATTCTGGCAAGTAGCTGAGAAATGTAGCAGAGAAAGAAAAGTTTGCATGGAAACTTTTAAAACTGAAAAATGGACTTCAAAAATGATACACCTAAATAAAAGTACTGTCTAAGTAATTGCTTTAAAATTCAATGCAATTATTTTAAATAATTGAATTAAATTAAAATTAAAAATTGTTTTTCTATCAATATTTGGGTTTTGATAAACCAAACTTCGGAAAAGATTATGGTAACTTTGAAAAATATAATAGAAAAAATTTCAATTTTGAAAGAAGAAAGCAACTTCATAGTTCACGCTAATAAATTCTCAGTGTTCTCTCAATAAACGTTTGACTAAATTCAGCTTTTAGGTCCAGACAGCTTGAAGGCCTGAAAGCCAGATTCAGATTTAACTTAATAGTCATGGTTAAAACTGTGAGGGTTTTTTGTTTGAAACTTTATAGGAAAAGTTATAAAAATATATAGAGAAGTGCACTTGGTTAGGAGTGCACAGTAAATCCACTAGTGTCGCACTTCCTTGTGCTATGATAAGTCTGAAGTAACTCGACAGAAGTAAATGAATTTATTGCAGATTCCTACTGCAGTAAAATGAATTGGTCTGATTTTTGTTTTTTGTTTTTTCTTTTTACTCTTGCAAATCTTGGAACCTAATTACCATGTTGTCCATATATACATATATATACATAAAGCCTTCTAGAATAACCATCCTTCTCTGGTATTTCACGTGACAAGAGGGAAAGAAAGGACCCTCTCTACAATACTCAGCTTAAAAATAAACTTTTCATGTTTGCAAATAAGTGAAAGCACAATAGGATCCTGTGTTTCAATCTTTTGTGTGTGTTCAGTGTGGATGCTTAATTAAGAAGCATAGAACTGAAGCTGAACTGTGTACCCCTGGTTACAGGACCTGGGGGATGACTGGATCCACTGCTTGGTAACTTGTTCCTCAGAGGCTAATTAAGAGCATGCCGGGTAAAGTTAAATAAAAATAATATATATGTGACTCCTGTATGCTTCAGGTTTTACTTATTGCTGGAAACTGGCATCAAGAGAACCTCAGTAAACTGCCCCTTTTATTACCTGCTTTATGTGAGACATTTAGCAATACCTGTAAATTCTAGTTTATACCACTATTTATTGTCAGCAGTGCAACTAATGGAAAATTTTTAATACACAGTTCTTCTAGTATCCTTGTGAAGGTAAGAGACATGACCTTAGCTGAAATACTCTGTCTGCACCCTTATAGCCCCTACAAGAAAGTATTCCACCTCTTCCTCTGCTGATATTCATGTAGAGAGCTATATGAAGGAATTTCAGATTTTGTTTATGTCAGTAATTTAATCTTAAAGTCATAAGAGTGTGTTTATTTTTGCTCTGCTGGTAATGAATTCTTTCTGCCTTCAGATAAATCACAGTTTAGAGAGTTGTTGAATAATTCATTGATATCACTTTGCACACTTTAGTACATCAGATCTCAGAAAATATACCTAGAAAATGAACAGGAAAAGCATAAAACACCCATAATATATTGCAAATGTATGTGCATGAAAAATATGGGCTTTGTCTCTTTCCTCATTTTTATTTAGTGTTATGCTGGTGTGGTTGCTTAGGTTTAACATGAGTTTCTCCCAGTTTACAATGGCACAAATGTTAAAAGATTCAGGATTATGACCTGATATGCTTGGATGAAATGGAAAACACAGGAGCAGATATGCAAATCGCATCAATGTTTTGGCTCATGTTTAAACATATATGACTGTATCAACAAGCAAGCAGCCATTAATGAGCAGCTGCTAACCCTGTTGGAGATTTTACCATATGCATGAGTACTTCTTGTTAATGAGAAAATGCCTCTTTTATCAAAGTAATGTTGGTTTCATAGAGATGTAATTCCAAATTTCTTGTGCTGTACTGGGAATACAAAAGAAAGCAAGGAGGAATTAATTGGTTTAGTATTCTTGAATAAATTAAAAAAAAAAGTGAAGAGTGCTACACTATAATGAGATTGGACAAGTCTATCTGACAAAGATATATGGTCTGTGGAGTGATCGCTAACAAATTTGTGGAAACAAATAGCAAATATTCTGGGTAGGTGAGGGGGGAAAGGGATGTGAACACTGACTAGCTGGAGAACCCTATCATTTACACTTTTGGATGATGAAAATAGTCTGAACTAGTCTTTTAGATACTCTTCGTAGGTTACAGGGAAAAATAGGTGTCTCCAAAGCGCTATCCACCCCTTCTTGAACATAGGAGTCTAATGTAAGTGAGATAAATTGCCATCTGCAAGTTCTCCTGACTCTCTGGTGGATAGAAGAGCTGTTCCTTCCACAAGAGCCTCAAGTCCCTGCCACACACACAGATATTATTCATTAACACTAACTAGCTGTGTTACTGTAAAAAGTACACACACGAGAAAGAACAAAGAATCCGAAAGTGATGACTAAAGTGATAAACAGATATGAAAATGAAATTCATATTGAATGACCTTCTAACAGTCCATGTTTGCAAATATGAACAGTGGTGTTGGTTGTTGCATATAGGACATCCATTAGAGGCCTTTTTTTTTTTTTCCAAACAGACCAAAGCAGCTCTATGTGCATGTTGTTTTCCTTTAACTTGTTCTAAATCAGATGCCAAGAGACATCTGGACGTTCACAAAAAATCCTGACCTTATACAATGGGAAGATCAGGCGGAAAAGTCATCCCTAAATACTATGGCAAATTCGAGAGCAACAAAGTAAGCAGTTAACTTTTAAATCTTGCAGTGTTTTTAACTAACTGTTAATCCACCTTGTTGACAGAACACTGTGCTGAAAAGTAAATTTGGAAAACAAATTTAGATATAGAAACCACTAAATGGCCTGTGTATTTCTAGCAAAATTGAGAAATACATACATAAAGAAATGAAATAATCTTATGTGAGTCAGCAGCTGTTGTAATTCCATAATTCTTTCTTACAGCCTGTGGCTCGTGGCTTTTTTATGTTTGTTATGTTCATTCTTGACTTCTTGCAGTAGGTCTGCACCAAAGCTTTTAAAATGAGTGTTAAGTTTGGAAAGGTTCTTTATTAAAAAGAAAAAGCTCTCATGAAGAGCTTATATAAGCTTGTTGAATCATGAACTAATGAGAGTTGTTGATCTTTGCAAAAGTCAGGCAGGCATGGGCTAGAAATAAGGGACAATTATTTCCTCTACCAAATCACAATGACTGTTGAGGATACCCATTAAATTGCATGTAATTGCCAATCTTAAAATCTTTTTATCATGTGTAAAGAATATAGTCCTTTTATGTGGGCTATAAATGCAGAGTAAGGAAACCCCTGCTAAAAGTGGCTCATACTCATACTAGTAGACAGGATAGAGAAAAAGAGCATGTCACACAGGCAGACTGAACAGGACGGGAGTTTGACAAATGCCATGGAAATTCTACCATGTTCTTTATTTTATTAGCTACATTCACCTGAAGATTTTAATATCCAGGCAGTGATTCCCAAACTACAACCTTCAGACCATTCACAGTCTTCAGAGCTGTTGGAAATGGCACACACCTAGTTCACAGAACCATAAAATTTATACTGCCCTTACAGTTTCTAACCAAAGACGTCACAGTAAAGGTGCGTGGTAAACTGTCAGAAAATGAGAGGGTTGTTAGGCTGCTGATTCACAAATTTGGGGACTTGCTAGAAGTGATATTCCCGAAGGTAGGAGACCTGCTGTGCTCGCACTGGAAAGACTTCACACAAACACGTGTTCCTCACCCTGTGACGTGGTAGCACCGATGTAGCGTGCCCGCTGTGCGTGGTGGCTGTATTTTGGTGCACCCTGTTGGGGGATTAACTAGGGAGAAAGGTGAAATGGTGCAGGTGGGAGGAAAAGGAGCAGCATGAGAGCAGAATATGCAACACAAGCCTTACATGTTTCATCCTTGGACTTCTGTTCAGTCAGCACACTGATGCTTCCTCCCTGAACTTCTGCACATCGGCTGGGCGTGCCAGTTACATCTTCCCATGTAAAAAGAAAACTACACAAAACACACAAAAAAATCTCCAGTTGCTTTAAGAAGTCTTTACTGGTATTTCTTTGTAGCATTTCTTCAAAGAGCACAGTCTCTTGTTTCGGTTTTGCCAGAGGTGTTATCAAACAGCACCTTTTCTGTTGAACCTGGATATAACTACTTGTATCCGAAAAGAGCCAAACGTAAATTAACACCCAGTTTCATATTGGTTGCCTCTTTTAGTTAGAGAAGTGTTAATTGGTATGTTGATTACAAAGAAGTCTTAGTGAGAAAGGTTTCACTCTTTTTCTTGCTACTTACAACTACCTACCTTACTACAGTATAATACTATAGGAAGTATTATTAGACAAAGAAAGGTTTAAATGTAAGACTAATGGAACAGAAATGATTCTTTCTAGGAGTCGTGCTGTTCTGTCTGAGCTGGTTTACACATCACTGTCTTGGAAATAAGAAGTAAAATACTAGGTCATTTCTGATAGGTCTTACTATCTAGTTCCATATTAGTTGTTTGTATAAAGCCAAATTCTACCCGAAGCAGCTCATGCCGTCCTTCAGTGAATTTAGAGCAAAATTGAAAAGTTGAAGAAGGCTCTTTTTTATCAAAAAGATTGTATGCAATATACATAAAAAAATTGTGCTTCATATTGTCAAATAATCGTATAAAGATAAAAATCTCCTATATGTAGATTTCTGTGCATCTCTTGCACATGCCTAAAATAAAGTTTCACTGAGGTAACTGATATGAAATACCAAACATCTGCAGAACTGTTAGGATTAATCATATGGGAAAATAGGAATCTAATGATGCTTGATACATCTCACATATTAGTTAAACTTCCTAAAATTGCTGCTTTCCTAAAAGCATTCAGTTTCAAATGCTACTTGCTTTAGGATAATAATTTAATTTTGCTAATAGTTACTTCTTAGAATTTCTGCCAATGGTTTCAGTCATAGGAGAGGCAGTGGATACAAGCTGGAACTTGGGAAATCCTGATTATGAGTATACATCTTTTCATCCTGAGAGTGGTTAGACACCACAACAGGCTGCCCAGAATGTTTGTGGAATCTCCATTCTTGGAGGTATTCAAAACTCGACTGAACAAAGTCTTCAGCAAGCTGATCAAGTTGGATCTATTTCGAGCAGGATGTTGGACTGCATGGCCTACAGAGGTCCCTTCCAACCTGAATTAATCTATGATTCTAAGAGAATAAGGGGCTTTTTTACCACAGGAGTAGAATGCACAGAATTTAATTTTATTCTTATTTCCATTTTTCTGCAATGGAGAAGTGAAAATTATTAAATGAGGGAAACAAACACTGTCTGAACATAAAGACTGAAAACTAATGATGGCTACTAGGACATTCTTATTGTGAGAAGAGCTATCAGAGAAGATGCTGGTTGTGGCTGCCATATCAATACAGACAAGAACTTATGGATTTTAATGATAACAAAATTCAACTAATGAGAAGAATTATATTTATCACTACATCAGCTTTCATAATGAAGACAAATCATTACATATTGGGGTAAATCTGATCCCATTTTTTCTCTTTTTACTCCTTTAAGATAAAGGAAAACAAGTTGATTTGCTGAGATACTATGGCATTGGGGGATCCAAGTGATTAATTTGGGCATAATTGATTTGCCTGCACATGGGCATTTAGTGTCCTGTGGGACGCACTAACGTATCCACATCACTGTGCAGTTGACAGATATGATACAAGATATGGGAGATCCTTGCCTTTTGGGATAGCAGCTGAAAGCTGGGATGCCCTAGGGTTTATCTCCATCTCAGATGACACTCGACTCTTATGTGAGGGTAACTGAATCAAGCCCTCTGTGATCTTAACTCTGACAATTGCTAGGTAATGCTGGTCAGAAAGTGTGCTTGGTCTGAAATGCTAGTTAATACAAAGCAAAATAATTAATTCAAAATATCACTGACTAAAATTTGTGCTGGCTTTGAGGAAGGTTTCAAGGAGAAGGAAGAGGATTGTGACCTGGCTTCCTGACAAACTGGCTTTGGATGGAGAATTGCTGCTTCTGCAGTACCTGGCAGTGAGACCCATTGCCAGATAGATCTCTCTTTTTTGCTTGTTTCATTGGTTGGTTTGCTTTGGATGTTTTTAAGTCAGTCACAGATGTTGAAAGCACTTGTCCTCAGTCTTGGCAAGTCCATGCAGTGGGCCTGTGCTGGAGAAGCAGAATGATCCCTATGGCTTCTAGGGGCAGCTGGTCACTGATTTTGGGAGAGCCCTCCTGGTGCATGTGCAATGGCTGAAACAATGAGGTATTAAAGGGTCCTTGCAGCCAGTGGTTTGTCTCTGTGCAAGCGCTTCCAAGATATTGGCCTCAAAGGGAGAAGCCTGAAAGCCCTCCTGTTAACTTGAATTCAGCTTCCAGCCCTGTCTAGAAGCCCTGAAAATCCTGGCTGGAGCCAGATCAGAGTTTCTGAGCCCATCATAGATGTGAGATTTGGAACCTGGGTAGGCCAAAATTGATTTTGGGGAAACTGGTATAGTCCTACTCATGCAGTCTTATTGCCAGGAAGCTACAAATTCTGGCACCTTCAGAGGCTGCTTAGGGAAGCTTGATAAATTAGGCAGTTTCAGATTTAACAAGAAAGCCGGTTACACAGAGCAGCTGCAGAATTTGAAAGTCTAGATTGGTTCTGAAACGTCATGTTGCACTGTTTCTGAGATAAAAATTTGCCTAAATTTGTGATTCACAGTAAACTTGATATTTTTTCTTTTGTTTTCTTTTGGAGTTTATTCAGCTGGGAACAAAACTATTATTTTATTATTATTATTATTAATAATAATTTTTTTCAAACAGGAAACTATTTTCTGATCAGCTCTGTTTGTAGGTAAGCTGCAAGTCAGGAGCCATGCTCTCTCCTGTTTCTTTTGGGCTAGTCCTACAGTCATACAAATTACTTTGCCAGACTACAAAGATCTAATTTTCTCTGGAAAAAAAGGCTAAAAGTGTCTGTCTGAAGGAAGTGTAACAAATTGCTTAAGTCTTCTAGAGTCTCTCCTTTCAGGAGAATCACTGCCCTGAATTGCCTACGGTGTTTTGTTCCTATTTTACCAACGGAGTGCTTTCTTCAGATATCAAAACATCTAGTTCTGACTATTGTTCTCAGTTCAGACTCCTGTGGTACAGTAAATGGATCTAGTTTCTTGTCTGACAAGTAGCCCCTCAGAACAGGTAAAGGAAACAAATCGTTGTCGCTAAGTATGACTTCTACTAAGTAAATCAAGTTTTCTTCAGCCCCTGGCCTAGTACAAATACTACATGATATATGATTTTAGAAGCAGCTAGATGTTAGGAAAGTTTTGGGTGTAGTGCCAGTAATAGTCTAAAGAGGCAAAGTGAGAAGGTGGGAACCTGTGGGAAGGAAGGAAAACTTCGGAGTAGCAGACTGCTACTGTTTGCCGAAACAGTGTGAGGATGCTGAAGAGCATGAAAATAATTGAGAGCTAAGCCAACTATAAAATTAAAAATAATAAGTGACTGTTAGGTAAATGTTTTTATATTGTTAAAGACCTGTTTTACATGCCTGAGCATGGGAAACAAGTTGTCAGTCACTGCTGCCAGAAACCGGCTTCCCAGAACTGCGATCAATTTGGTTTCTGTCTTGGCTCTCTCTCTGGATTCTGTGTGTAAGCCCTGTGGAGCAGGCAAAAGCACTTATCCTGAAAGTGCAGCACTGCCTATATGAGTCCAGATAATAGTTACGTGTTTTCAAAGCGTTGTTTCTACAACACAGGGTTGAACAGCTCAAATTATTTACCCTCAAGGAAGCTTCCAGAAAAGAAAAATTTGGAGCCTGCAGGTGGAGTCTTCCTAAGAGCCCTATTTGTAGAGGAAAATCCCAACTCCACAGCCAGTTTAGGCTTTTTCCAGCATTCAGATAACTCTTTGTTGTTATTTTTCTTTCTTCTTCTTTCACTCCATCAGAGTTGTATTTTTTTTTAACAAGAGCTGCTGTCAAGCCACAACAGGTTATCTGTCAACGTCCTAACATCTCATTTAATTACTGTCTGTTATTAAAAACTTTATTTCAGTCCTTAAGGAAGAATTTATTGAGTGTCAGCCTATCATTTGGATGCTTTTTAGAATAAGTGTGGATGACTAAGTCTGCTATAAAAGTGAACTAAGTGAAACTTAGTAAAAGTGAATGTGAACTAATTAGCAGCACTATCTCTGTGTATGTGAAACATGGTCTTTAAAAAAAAAACAACCATTATATATTAAGATATAAAAAAACCCTGAACCATTATTTATTAAGCATATATTTTCCCAAGGTGCTCTAAATATAATTTGAGCTACATGTGGGATCTTCAGCTGTTGCAGAATTGTTGCCTCTTAACACACAGCTCCAGAAATTGAATTTTAATGAGCCACGCAAAAATCAAATTTGAATTTATGTTTAAGAATGTATTACTGCTTTTTTTCCATTACCAACGAGTTTTACACTGTTTGTTTTGATACTATTATCAGTGGTGGTCCAGAGACACAGGAACCACATGAAACAATGTATTATTGAAGTTAACGACCTTTTAGACTAGAATTACAGCTAAAGAGGCTGTTGGTCTTGGAATCCCTACTGAAGTCAACAGACTCTAGAAGTGTTTCCTGCTGTATAAGCTGAAGTAAACTAATAGGAGTGCTTCTTTTTCAAAACAGTCATGGAGCAATTCCATCTCTCTATCCTTGTTCTTAGCTAGCTGGGAAGTGCTGCCTGAAATATCCCAGTACATAGCTACTGCCAGGTAGGTCAGCTACTGAGTGAATAGGAGAAAATGCTCCACCTGCATTATTTAACTTGAAGGGCTGAGAAAAGGTCAACAGCATGGATTTCATTTTTATTATTTTTCCTGTCTCTCTTTGTAGCTTCCACATGGCATGGTCTGTGCTTTGTTTCATGCTGGGATGCACAAGTGTGTTTACTGTTTTGGTAGCCAGATCTGACTTAGGATTAATAAAGGCTAACACTAGAACAAGCAGAAAAATGGCTAGAAATATTTTAGAATTTTTTTCCCTTCATTAAAACTTGGAATGCTGCCAGATATCGTTAATTTTGAAATTAGAAATTTCTAGACCTGATCTATTTTTTTGTTGTCTAATAGAAGGGTTCATAAGCATTGTGTAGAGCTCTGAACCTATATTTCTTTCTCTTTTGATAACACCTGTGAGGATTCATGTTCTGTTTTCTTTGTGGCAGCTTTTGTTTGACATAATACTGCTCATCTTTCTGTGGAGAAATAACCCTGTTGTTGCCCTCACAACAGCATCTTATGTACTTAAAACAAATTGCTTGGATTAATTTTCACAATCTTTTTAATTGAATGGAAAGTTAACAGCAACTGCTTGTAGCAGCTGACTTTTGAAATTCAGCCTGGGGTCACCTACTCATTCACAGGCCCCTGAAAAGTCACAACTACGCACAGCACCAGAAGTATGCCTGTTGTCTGAAAGCTGTGCAGATGGTGGTGAGGTCTGTCACCTACCTCAGTGACCTTTAAGAAGTTTGACCTTATGACAGGCTTTATTTCTCTTTTTGATTCCCCAGGTGGTTCAGTTGCATCTTCCTACTATCTTTTTCTTTCCCATTTCTCCACTTTGTGTTATTTTTTCCCTACCTGTGGTAGCTGAATGCTGATAGTATCCATTCATTGCACCACTAAAACCCAGTCTTAAAAAACAAGCAAAAAAATGCAAACCGCCAATTTAACATAGAATTGCAACTCTGATTTATACTAACAAAGGCAAGGAAATTTGAAGCAGGAGCAGCCTTGTTTCTTGTGAGCATACAGGTGTTGGTTTTGCATGCCAGATTCACTCAGCTTCTGCGTGTGTATGCTTTGTCCATGGACATTCACAAGATGATGCTTTCAGATTAGAAGAGTATCCTTTAGAGACTGCAATATAGCATGAGTGACAGTGCTAGAGCCATAATCACACACACACAAAAAAAAAAAACAGCAAAAGGAAAATAAAATTCACTGAAACACAATTTCTTTCTCATCCAAAGTGCAGCCATATACGGAACATTTTCAGATGAATGGCTGAGTTGGAACTCATCTCACATCATCTAGATCTTGTGTTTTCCTAGCAATACTGTAATCCTTACGTAATTACACATTTGACATGTGAAAACTGCCAATGTGGTTTGACACTGCTTAACAATGTGTAATCTTTCATGCTGCAATCTGTAATTTTCTTAGCTGTATGAGAGCTGTATAAGATATGCTGTCAACTCTCCGCAGTCTGGGTTCATTGGAACTGACAGGCTGCATATTTGTTAGCTTATTTTTGCTTACTCAACACAGAACTGTATATTGAATTCAGACTTTGATTACGTGAACTTGAGAGGCAATTTCTACAGTTACAATACTGTTAATTCAGTCTTGCTGTTGCAAATCTTCAGAATAGATGGTCTGGGATTACTGTTGCATATGGAAGACAGCCTATTGGTCTCTGTTTTTCCATCAAAAGCAGATTACAGTTTTCAATTTTAGATATCTGTTCTTCAGATGATTTTCTTATAAGTAATGAAGAAATGTTATAAGTATTATAAAATAAAGAGATCTTTGAACTGGAGACAATTTCAAAATGTCTAACTCTCAGGCTTTATCAGAGAATTGTATGGGAGTTTCCAGATTCGGAATCCACTTTGCTATTATTTGTAAATAGTATTATGAATGAGAGACAATAGGCTTTTGAGATATAAGACCTCAGTTTTCTTCAATCTTTTCCTCATATGGAAATGTAAACGTCTGACTAAAATAGCATCACGGTCTTTAGAATGGTAGAAAGGGAAAATATTTACTATCATACACCACAGTTGGTGGGTTCATTATGATGATTATTTTCAAAGATTTGCAGACAGCTCTTGTATTTAGAATACAAAAAGTAGTGATCAAAATAAAGATCAAAATAAAGATTGAACAGATGCATAGAGCACATGGTAAGAGTCATTTGATAAAAAATAACTGTTAGACTATCGTATTGCTTTCCTCCGTATTGAGTCATTACAGCTAGTATCTTTCAGAACAAAATATATTTTTGTGTTTTAATTTTTTTTTGGTGGCAAGTTCTGCTATAAATAGGATGTGATATTCTCAACTTCATGTTTCTTCTGAAGCCTCATAATAATTAGATGGATACCGAGAATACATGTCTTCCTAGGCTGCCCACGTAATTAAAAGATAGTTCTTTCATAATAGCTTCTAAAGGCTTTTGCAAAACATGCGTCATCCTCCTCTGCTAGTTTTTTTTTGTTTTTAATCCCATGTATAGCTGTGAGACTCTCTTCTAATTTTATAGACTTCATTTTTCTTTATCTCAAGTATCATATGGGGATAGTTCATCTGTGCGTCTCTTTTGAATAACAAATAATTTTGAATAGTCTGTCCAGGTAACAAGTAAATTATACAGACACTGTTTAATATATGAACATAATTGTTGTATGGATTGAAAAGTTCTCTGCTATTCTATCCATCTTAAAGAATCATTTTTACATAAAAGGAAGCCTCTTTACAGTCATAGATTGTAAGGACTAAAAGACTAGTTGGAAAAGTGTCAAATCATTTGGGAAGGTTTCCTGGAAATAAGAGAGTTTAAGAGAAGAAGAAAATTAAATTAGGAAAATTAAATTAAAGCTCCCAGTTCCACAATGGTTCAACAGTTGTCCATTTTTTATTTTTAGCTTCACTTTCTTATTTTTACTTAATTTCCTATTACATACTTTGCTATGTTATCTCTTCTCATATCCCATTGTTTTCATAAAGTTGAAAGAAAAAGGGAAATAAGTATTTCAGTTTCATATAGCATATAAGCTATTCCTTTGGGAGGACACTGCAGGATGGGATTTGAGTTCTTGGACTTCTCTTTTTCTCTGTATTTACTTCACTACTTTGTGTTTTCTGTATGCTGTCCATTTTATGTGAGCACTGAAATCTTCTGATAGTAAATTACAAAAATGTCTACCAGTTAAGTGTATGATTGTACTATTGCATTTTGAAGTTTTGTTCCAAGTTTATTCATGGGATTTTTTTAGATCATTTCTGAATACTGTGACTACAGTGTGAACTCCTTGATGAACAAATATTCAAAGGATAACTCTCAAATATTCCCTTATATGGAAGCAAGCTTAATGTAGAAATTAATACTATAGCACAGATAAAAATACTTGGGCTGTGGTATCAGTTGTATCAGATATCTAAACTTCCTCCCAAGGCCCCCAGAAGGTGCTCTCCAATCTGAAGAAATGACACTTGTGTATTGACATCAAGTTAGAGTACTAAATTGCTTTATTGTCATGCCCTCACAGAGATGCCATCATCCTTCTAACAGTCTTGGCATCTCTGTTTGAAAAGCAACAGTTCAATAAAAATAATTAGAAAGGTGAAGGATGATTGAGTGACATCTATACTGTATGTACCTATACACACATCATTTCCTGGCTCCATTAATAGTGAAGGAAAATGTAATGTTGTAACAGTATGCCCCTATGCCTGGTTGGTTCTTTGCCAGTGAGAGATCTAGTTGCACGGATTTCAAACACACTGCCACTTTTGGGTTGGAAATGAAGCCCTAAAAATCAATAATTGGGCTTCAATATTAAGTTGTATACACTAATTTCACTGTGGTTTTATTAGATCAGTAAAACACCCTCTGTGGGACAGTATCACAAGGAACTAATTCATGTACCAAGCTTAATGTCTAATATATGCCTAAGAGTTTAGAGAAAGAGATTTGAGAGAGGTGAAGGAGCTATATAGAGGTTTTAGTGTTTAAAAGAGTTTTCTAATGAGAAAAGAGTAAGAAGAAACTAAAGTCTAATAAAGCAGATATTGTAAGGTTTGAAGTTTCACATTACCTTCATTTGCTTTGTAAATTGCCAAGGAAAAAAGCTCCCAGTACACTTTCACAAATATTCCCCTTGCCAGTCAATGTCTCTTTCCTTCCTTTCATGCCATATGTACAGAACCGAACAATTAATGGAGTTGAGAATTCTTAAGTTTATTTCATCTAAATTTGAACTATCATTTGATTAAAAAACCTGTTATTGTGGTTTGTTTTAAACATACTGTTGAAAGTCTTCCTTAGAGGATGAAATAGACAGAGTATCATGGCTTTCATCATGCAATTGCTATAATAACAGCCAACACGGAACTTGAAGAGCAATTAGCAGGGAGTAATGTGGATAACACTGATCTCAGTTTACTTTCATTTATCAAAAAGAGTTGCTTGAAACTGAAAGAAATTTACTTCTAAATTCTGAGAAGTATTTGGAAAGTGGTAAAAGAGACTGTGAAGAATATTTGAGATCAGTTTCATTTAGAGTCCTGACACATTTCGTCATGAACATTTAACACTTCACGGAACTGACTTAAGATTAATTACTAATTTTCCACTAAATTTCCGTTCAGTGCTTTTTCTACTTCTGTTTGTATGCTGGCAACCAAAAGATACAAAAAGACAAATATAGCCTGAGACCAACAAATTCTGGTGATAATGCAGTGCAAATTTGTGGCATGAAGTGCCACATATGTGAGTATAGTGCAATGGGTGGGGGAATCTTGAACCTCAGAAAAACAGGAGTACCATTGCTTTGAAGAAAATTACGATGTGATAAAATTGTTGTTCACCTTCTATGCAGTCAAACATCTCAGATGTTTTGTATATTATGAAATTCCTATAACAATTGTACACACAGCAAACTAAATAATTAAAGATAAATATGCGAATAGCAATGGAAGCACTATCAGCACATTCCAGATAGTCTTTGATATTCATAATTTATTTTCAGTATCTTTCTCTTTACTAGAAAAAATCTGCAAGGCTTGCTTTTGTCTGTGCCAGATGCTTCTCAGATGAGAGGAGGTAGTTGCCAAATTGCTCACCATGCAGTAGAAATGGCAACTGAAAGTGATTATACCCAGCATATGGTCCAGAGGCAGACATCTGCTAACAAAGATTAGGGATACTCTGGCAGATTCTCACTTGTTATAATGAGCCAAATAATCTTGAACATAAGTCCATTAAAACAAATGAGAGTAGCCATCAATGGGTTTTGCATCATACCTGCCTCCTTCTGCCTCCCCCTCATACACTCCTATGCTTCGTCAACTTGGACATGCAGTTGTGGTAGCATGGCTGATGTGAGTGTATTTGTCAGAACCACCTTGTAAATCCGTATTAGTTAGTAAAAAAGGTAGTGAGAATAGAGGTACTCAGCACTTCATTGAAAAGAAACGTAACAATTTTAATAGCATATAAGACCCTGGACAGGGCACCTGTGGACTATAACTAACATATGTGCAGGACAAATGCAAGTCCATCCTTTCTTGTGTCTGGAGATTACGTATGTTCCATGTCCCAGTTTAGACAGTTTCATTGCTGGAGAGGTAGCGCTCTTTTGCATACATTACCAATGTGATCACCTTAACAGTTAAGAAAGAAGTAAAGCTCACTTGCAGTTACAGGCTTCAGGTGAGGGTTCAAAGCTGTGAACTCCAGGTGGAAGGATCTCAGAGTTAAACGCCTGCATGCTGGATACAGTCACGTCAATCTGTTTTTCACTAGCTTATGCCAGTTGCACCCTGCTCAGAATGACGGCTGTCTGTCTCTCTATCATGGGATGTTCCCATGACATTGCACAGACTTATTAAGAGCTGTGGAACCACGTAGCAAAGTTATAAGCATGTGCTTGTGCCCTGTGCAGTACTGTGATGCCTCAGGGGATGGGGATGGTGAAATAGAGGTGCTAGCAGATGGACTGGCTTGAAGTGGCATGAAGGAAAATTGCCTGGGTAAGGGCTTCACAAGGAGGAGCTGTCTCCTGAGAGGTGACTAGTCTGAGCATAAATGTTAGGGAATGAGAAGCGTGTTGAAAGCTGTATGTAAGCTTTTCAGGCCATAAGCATAAGTCTTGCATAAGCAAGACTAAGGGCAAAAATAGTAGTAGCTGGAGATGTGGATGCAAAAAGTGCTGGCACAGGGGAAGATATAAATAAGACTTGCAAAGGTGAGGGTGGTGATGAAGAAGCATGGGTAATATTGATTGTATTGATCACACCAAATAAAGCCTGTAAAAGGAGGTAAAACTCAGGCAAGGATACTCTAAGCGGAAGGTTGGCAGTGGTTGCTGAGCACTAAAAGGTCTGCTGTAGGATGATCTTACCGGGAAACAGGTCCCTACTTTTGAGAATCTCAGCGAAATTAGGAAGAAACTCGAGGCAAAGAGAAGCTGAAAAACTGTGGGATTATCTATCCTTTGGAGATGAAAGAACTTCAAGAAACATTAGGCTTTGTCATAAAGAGGGTGTATATACTGATATACAACAGAGATTATTTTCTAGGATTGTTGTAAGGACTATCTTCTAGACTCTAAATTTTCAGGTAGAAGATTACTTTTGTATCAGGTGCTTTTTTTGCTCATTAAAAAATAAATGAATTAAGAAAGTCTATGAACCATGCTGGGGCATGATGGATGGTATTTTAAAATGCAAAGTACTTGGGAGAATGTGTGTGATATGTATATAAATCTACAAGGTATATATTGTGCTGTATATGCAGACTCTGTGTGTGTGTATATATATATAGGTATGTATTTATAGTTTGTGTATAGCTATCTATATTTGAAATATATACAGCCTTATTAGACTTCCTTCTGTTTTAAGGAGAACAGTCTTACGTGTCCCCAGGCGAATGGCAGACTTTAGGTCCTCTTCAACTTTATGAGAAAGGAAATGCATTATGCAACTCATTTTTGCTGAGTCTCTGGAGTGTTACCAGATACATTTTCAATATAGTTTGTAAAGCATAATGGAAGCCTTCCAGTAAAGAGGTGCAACATCAAATATAAGATTATTAACATCATTCCTTTTGGCTATGGAGGTAGAAGGTGTATGTATTTTCTAAGTTTTCAGGCATTTAAAATAACCTATCTATAAAGTTTTAAATTGAAGTAATTTAAAATTATGACCTCACTAAAGAGGGGTAGGGGTAGGTCCCTGTCAGTTTTCTGCATGCTTCTTTATTATCTCATAACCTGAAAAGGAGTTAGAAGACCATAAAATTTGTTCAAATTAAGATGTTCTATGTGGCTGACATTTAAATCAATTGGTAATCTATGAGAATAAGTTGCTTAACCCTTCTACTATCCAAAAAAAATATAATAGGTACCTGAGCAAGGGTTAAAATTTCCCTGAGTGACTTACAGAAAATACATACTTTTCCTTGTAGCTGCAAAAAAAAGTACAAAATTGCTCAGATATTAAAATTTCAGAAGTTGACATATCATGTTACATTTTCTGATTGGAGACTATTGTCCTGCCATCTGGTCTGGAGATAGCACTTTCATGTAAAGTGGTTGCACAATGGAATTGGAACTTCTCTGGAGTCAGAATCACCTATCCTAATTCAAACTTGCCCAAGTTTCTGAGTGTATGCCCGTTTATGGATCTTCCTTTTCCAGGTGAAACAATGAAAGTGGACACTTCTGCTGGCAAACAGTATGTACTCGTGCTTGGCACTCTAGTATAGGTTAATTTTCCTTGGTATGCTTGTGCAGATGCCTGCCGAGTTCTGACTGGATACTCCAGCCAGGGTTAAACTGAGGTGAGAGTATTTAATCAACAATTTGCCAGCATTCATGTGTTCTGGCAGATTGTATCAAGGAGCATCTTCAAGATATTTTAAGGCTTTCCATGTTCGAAACTTCTTTGCATTTTTTCCTATTTCTGTTCAAGTTAAAAAAAAAGTTTAATGTTTTGGGTACTCTTTAATATGTTAAATGAAGAAACCTGAGACATCTAAGGAAGTTGAGGGGGTGAGAACTGTCCTAGGTGTATTTATACAGTTAGGGCTGGGGTACAGTGGTTACGTTTAGGTGAGTGTAGGTGTCTACATTGCGCGGAAATGCCCTTCTTGTCTCCTGATCCCTCTGTGAGATTGTCCTTTGCTTATGTTATGTTTATATGAAGGAAAACAACTTTGTAAACGACAAAAATCATATATGCAGTATCATATGTGAAGTATCTACAACATCTCCTGTCAAGTGTGTGAACTGGTGTCAAACAAGGGAATTACATATCCTTCGGGTAGGTAATCAGTTGTTGCAACTGGCTTATTTTTGAATCATTTGAAGACATTTCTACTTGTAAACTGTTCTTCTAAGATGTATTCATGAGTCAATGTCTTAAATTGGGCCTTAATGGAAAAATGGATGAAGCATTAGATAATTCTTTCCTCCCCTAACCATGCAAATAAAGTTAATAAGTGCTGTCTTTCAGTCTTTTTCTGTTTACTTTAAGCTGCTAATTAGTTGCAGCAATCAGAATTGTATTCTTTTGACTGTAATAAACAAAATTGCAATATGGAAGACTGAAACTGTCCTAAGAATAAATTGTGCTCTAGTAACTTTCAACCAGTATAAGGAGTTGTCAAACTTTTGGCAAAGGGATACTTGTAGCTCTTCAATTGTTTTGAATCAATTTATGGCTGACATACTGAAATAGTGTAGTTTTGGTACTGTAATTATAATAGATGATACAGAAGAATAACCTGGGTAGAGCCCATGCAATAAACAGGAAGCTTTTAAAAGTATGTTTTTGATGAAGGTGATTATAACTGCATAAATGGTGCATACATATATCTTTTAAATGCATTAGAAAGCAAATTGCTGGTGAGAGCAAAAAATCATAGCTTTATCCCTTTAAAAATCTTGTCATTTACTTGTCATTTACACCATGAAATAACTTGGTCAAATACTGCATTTAGATACCTCCATTAAAAAAAAAGAAAGAAAAAAAAAAAGAAAGACCAGTCTAGGAATCCTACTCTGCTTTCATGCTGAGCTTGAGTGCAGAACAAAGCTCTCTCCACCAGAACAGTTAATGGAGTACTTACACCACAAAGTTTGCTGAAACTGGTGAACCACAAACTTTGAATAATCACTGTTGACCTGTTCAAGGACACATCTTACTTTTCTTTCTTAGTGAGGCTTAATTTGTACTACACTTTTGCAAAGTGTTTAATGTAATTGCTATTACCTGCATAGCTCTATTGAGAATGCAAGCAATGGAATCCTCAATACACATTTAATTCAGAGGTCAGGATGTTACGATAATATTATGGATACCTATATTGAAGTATTCATGGTATAAAAGCCACAGAAGAGGTTTAATGGTTTTAGATATCTACCATGCTGCTAAGGTCAATTCTACAGTGAGGTGTTTGTGGGTATCCATGTTTGTAATATCTTATGTGCTAATTATATCTGTTTGTCCTGGGATGAAGCTTTTTGTTCCTCTTCCCTTTCGTTAAACCATATTCCTTAGAAGAGGCATTTTCTCCCTGGTTGTCTCCTAGGTTTATGGTGGTCTTGCCCTGTAGTCTGAAAGATGATACAAGCTTCACAGGATATGACCCATTAATCGTGGGATTCTTTCTTTTGTCCCCACAGGGTTCTCTTTTTGTCCCCACAGGGTTCTCATTTGGGAATAAGAAGTTGCATAGCCAGTTACTTATAGCAGAAGAGTTTCACTTGGTTCCCCTAAATTTCCATTTTCCCTACAGTTCTCATTCATTCAGGTCATTTCTTCTTTTCACTGATAGTGATCGTCTGTGATCACTGTGTCTTTGCACACTTATCACAAGCATGGCAACAGCTGAGTGAGTTTGCCTGGCCAGGTCAATTCTTTATAATCTTTTGGAGATTCTAACCTCAATGGGCATTTGGAAAGAAACGTAGTGTAGTGTCCCGATCCAATATTGGGAGAGTTTCGTTACGATCCCAAGGACGAGATTAAGATGCTAAAACCGATCAAATATTGTACAACCTTTTAAATTTATTTTCCACGAAGTGGGGAGAAAGGTGGGGGGGAAGGCGAAGGGGAGGCGAAGGGAACAAGAGTAAGGGGAAAAGATAGAGAAAGTTGGAAAAGGAGAGAAGAAGCTAGCTACCACCACTCCAAGGCCGATGATGTTCTGCTGACTCCGCTCGAATTGCAGCTCAAGCCGGGTGCCTCTGACGAGGGACCCCCAAACAAAGAAATCCCTGGGCAATTATAGCTTTTTCAAATTAAGTTTCCCACCCCTCACGTGGTAGTTCAGACCAATAGTAATATTTAGGTCTGGGGTCTCCTGCTCCTTATTGGGTCTCATCACTGTCCCTAGGTAGGCCGTTTACTGTTGCCGTTTCTGCTGACAGGTGTGTCTTCATTCCTCGGGTCCGGCCATTGTCTCTCAAGGTCCTGACAAAGAGGTGGTAATTCCAGCAGTTAACACTGTTTCAGCAGTGCACAGGAATGCAAACTGCTTGTAACTCCCTTACCTTTCCGGTCTGCACCAGCTCTGGGGCCCTTTCTCACTGAACTAGGGAGTGCGGCCTAAGGCTTCAGCAAATTTAGCTACTCATGCTAAGTAAGTTTTATAGAAGTTGTGCTAAATGGCAATAATTTACAGTCCAGGTCCCAAAATCTCTGCCCGATTGTGGTTTGGCGCAGGCTCGGTGTGTCCCGGGTGGGCGCAGGGAGACCATTTCCGGAGTCGCAGCAGCTTAGTCCTGTTTATGCTGGGGAGAAATGGCTTGTTCGGGGTTATGGTTTGCTTGCACCTTATATACCAAGAAATGTTTTAGGCAAAAGTTCACTCATCTGTCCGCTACATGTAGCAAGATTTATTATTGACACCTCTGGGGGATAGCTAGGAATAGGTTGAATGCTAACCTTTAACAGGTATGTACTCCTTAAAGGGAACTTTTTTCTCCATGAATTTCAGCTGAGCGCTTCTAGCATTTGGCTTTTTGGTGTACTTGTCTCAAGTGTTATGCTACATAATTCTAAGATATGAGAGGCTATTCTCAAACTGTCGGCTTATTGAGCTCAAGAAATGGCATTGCTAAAGTTGAGATTGATTTGATGGAGCTGGCATAGAATATGCCTGAATCTTTCTATTTTATGGTGCCTACTTTCCTTATGACTTCTAAGATGAGTCACATCCTGCATCCCAGAACTGCCATGAACAGACCTGACATCCAGCTGGCATATGTAGCCACTCAGCTGGACTTTCAACATGCAGAGAGATGCTAATCTAATCCTGCTCAATATCTTATGCTGAATATTTGGAAATTATCTTCTGCAGTTCCAAAACCACAATGAAGTTAAAGATGTTCTATAAAACTTTTACAAAAAATGTTAGATAAGCTATAGGAGACCTACAATTATTGGAGATTTAGAAATATTCTGTGAAGTATTATAACTCAAAAAATCTAAAATTCCTGCTGTGGATAAAAATGCTTTGACTGAGCTAGGACCTTGACTGAGACAGGCATTGGAAGTGCGATTACACACTTTGGTTGCTGCACTGTTTAATGTGATTTTTTTTTTTACTAGTAGCTCTAGATCTTTACTCCCATCTCCATTGTGCTGGTACAACTGTTTGAGTGCTGAGAGATAGACTGAAATGAAGAACTGCCCCAGCCACAAAACACCTCCTTTGTTTTGGTCATTAAAATCATGCTCAGGTAACTAGGGGCCTTTGCAAACCATGAAGGTCTTAAATCCCACTTCCATTTTAAGTTTGGGCAACTAAAGCACCAAGAAAATAGAGAGTAACATTTTCAATTCACATATGCAACTTAGTTACTTAGGAATTTTTGAAAAGTGGTGCTCTGCTGTGTCAGAGACAAATGACAGTAGCATGCCTAGGATAATGTCCTAACTTCACTGAAGCTGTGGGAATTTTTCTACTGGCTTAAGGGATTTCAGCAATTCATTTTGCAAGTGAGTTGCCAAAGGCATGTGGTAAAGGAGCGGCATGGTCAGGTCATTTGCTAATTTCTAAATCACTTTTCAAAACATAAAGCCTGATTGTTACAATATACAGTATAAATTCACTTTTGGCATTGATGTTTAGGAGAGCTCTACTCTGGAAAATATACATGAGTTTGCCTTCCTGCCTGTACCACCATAGCATTTATGCTGTAGTTCTCCTGATTCATTTCCCCATGGGGGTGTCTGTAGCTTGACTCAGAGAATTCCACTCTGCCTTGGAATATGTACCCATTTCAGCTACTCATTGCACAGTCAGTTCACTGTGTGCTAACACTGTAGTGGGAAATAGTGGCTCAAATATAGTCAGTGTTTCACTGGCCCTCCTGTAAAACCCTGTTTTATGCTCCTTCTGCATACATTCTCTCATCTCTAGAAATGACTGACCATCTTAGCTGTTTAACCCTTCATTGTCCCCGTAGACAACTGGCAGATCCTTCTGTGTGTGGCCAACCATTACCTGCTCTTCTAACAAGGCAGTTTTCAGCTCTTGGTATACAGCTAGGCAGGAGGGAAGTGTGTGGTGAGTATCTGGAGGAAATGTTGCAAGCAGAGTGACTGGAGTGGAAGCAGGGGGACTGTCCACTATTACAAAGAGCTCATCTGACTGTTCACTGGTTTGAAGTACAACCAAGCACCTCAAGCAATTATGTTGAAAAACAAGGCTCATAGAGCAGATGTGCAGAAACAGCCTCACTCCATAGCTTTGCATGCACATTTTTGTGAGATTCTCACTATTGCTCCAACCACTGAACCTGATGCACTCCACAAATCTGTTGCTGTGAGTGATTTTCTTTCCCAGAAATGAAGAGGGAGAGGAAGGCCTCAAAAAAGGGTTCAGCGAGGCAATTGGGACTGTGGGATTTATGCTTGCTGCACATTGTTGAGGATTCTATTCCATTAGTTATAATTTACAGAAATTCCTGTAAAAATAGAACAGTGACTTTGCTTACCTGTGAACTACATAGCCTCCATGAATGGACCAACAGCTGCTAGCATTAAAATAAAAAGAGTAAAGTTTAGTCCTTACAAGGCTCTTTTCAGGAAAGATAACCATATGGCCTTGAGCACAGAAAGGCCTGTTAATTAGTGGAAAATTTCTTATTTATTTGCTTTTTCATTTCTTTTTTTTTTTCCTGTTTGTTTGCTTTCTCTTCATAGAGATCCGTTCAAAAGTCTTCTGCAGAGATAAGTCACTGAATGTCCTAAGAAAAAATTGTAAACTATCTTGGTTTGGTTCTTTCTTCCTGCCACTGCTCTTGTGGGGTGAGGAAAGAGGCAGAGGAGAAAAGGGACTGCCTGTTGGTTAGTCAACTGACACTTACTTCAGCAGCTTATCAGTGGTTGTCTGGCTCTTTCTCTGCCCTTGGAGAAATCCTTCCTACTGCTGAATCTGTCATGTTAGTTGATAGGGAAAACTTTGGTCCACCTACGTTTTTGCTAATCTCCTTGCTGATCCTTTCATTCACAGACATGTTGTGGTTGACAAGCTCTTAGAGCTCTCCAGTCACATCAATGATGGTGGCCGCCATCTCTCTTTTCCACTCTGGGACCTTCAAAAGCTATTTCCTTGATGGGTTATGCAGCTTGACAGGTATTACAGAACACCAACTTGCAAAAGAGGCTCTGATACGCTTTTGAATTAGTCACATTAAAAAGACATGTGCTTTAAAAAAATACTACAAAAAAACCCAATGACACATGCATGAGAGATATGGGCATGACAACATCTTTCTGTCATGTGACTAAGTGTCCTACTTATTTTTCATTCATTTTGATGGGCAGCTGGGCTGGGCACTTATGGCTTCATGTGAAAAGCTGGCATACCAAAATGGTAAAGGTTGCAAACTATGGCCTTGTCACAAAGAAATGAGATAGAGAGGAAACCATTTCTTGCAGTTTGTAAAAACGAATAAGCATATATACTGAACTCCCCACTTTCCCTTCCTACTCAGATGCCCTGAGACATGACTTATCAGCCTGAGGATATAGCTATTGCTGCAGTGCACAGCAGGAATGGAAGGACAAAATCTTCAGCAGAAGCAGAATGGAAGGACAGGCACATCCCAGCAGAGCAGCAGGCAAGTGCTCAAATCAAGGAACTGCTGCAGGCCTGCAAAGACCACAATTCACAGAACCTGCAATTCACAAAATTTTTTAATAAAAAAATGAGGAAATTTTTGGAAAAGGAGCAGTCTGAGAACTGCTGCCTTTCAAGGATAATGTTCAACAGATTGAAGCATCAATCCATTCTCAGTGCCTCAGTGCTCAGATCTGACTTCTAAGCAGACTCTTGCCAGTGTTGTGTGCAGGACCTGACAATGAGGATGTATCTTGCGCAGGATGAAGTATAACTTTGGCTAATTGCAGGTGCACTTGCATTGCCTCTTGCAACAAGAGTCCCTTTTCAAATGTGTCATCACAACTCCTACCACCCCTGTTTCTCTCCTCTGTTTCTGTAACAAGTCAGGTCATGGATTTGTTAGGAATTGCCTGCACTTGGGCAGCTCAGGCTGATTGTCCTCTTTGTCATCATCCCTGCCCAATGGCAGATCACAAGCACAAGAAGAGGTAGCAAATGAGGGGAAAAATGAGGGGAATTCCAGATGGCAACTACTATTGCTGCTGAGGTAGCCTGTTTGCAGGCTTGCTTTGGGGATTGGTTTTTAGTTATTTGTTTTTAAAAGCTGCATTGTAGTTTGCACTCTGATTTGCCAGGTATCAGTTTGGACAAAGCATTGTGAAAGCTACATTTTAACCAGCACTTAAGTTTTCTGCTGTTCTCTATGTAAGTTTACTAAAATTCTGTGTTTAAGCACTTGATTCACTACAACTTAGTAAGCGCCCAGAGCTGTACCAGAACATTTTATTGAAGTTTAATGAAACAGCAGTCAACAGGTGCAAGCCAATAAAATGACACCCTTTTGCTGACCTTAAACTAACAAAAAAAAGAGAGTTAAAATTAAATATTCATTTATTAAGTAAACCCTTACCCACATCAATCTCCAAAATTAATGATGCCCAATAAGGCCTTAAGGAATTAGCAGTCCCCAACACAGAAATAATAAAAAAAGCACAGAAGCATTCTAAAACTCTGTACCATATTATAACATAACCCACAATATATAACAATCTGGAGGAAAAAACCCCTTCTGTATCAGCACTTGATTACTCATAAAATTATCCGGTGTTTATGTGTTCGTTACTTCTGCCCTCAGCTGTTTAGGAGGGCACTTAAAATGTATGTAATATGGCTAATAGATCATTGTCTGTGCAATTAAATTAATTGTCCTTATAAAATTACTTGCTTTTAACATGTAGATATTATGAGACGTGCTACAATCCAGATATACTCTGTTTGCCATGTTGACATCCAGATGGCGTTACTGGTAGCAGCATCTTGCCTTCAACTTTCTGAATGTCTGCATCTCTACCGCTGTGCAGCCACTAGAGATGTAAACAAAGGCTTCATATGATTCCATATTGACTGCATTCATCTTCAAAAACTATGTCAGAGGCGGCTTTGGAGAAGTCCAGGATAAAATTGTAGGCTGGGGGAAGGGGCTATGTTTTGTCTGTATCCTTGGGAGGTCAAAAGGTTCAAGAAGGCAAAGACTAGATCTCCTTAGATTCTTGACAGCCTGTGTTTGGCCAGACTTTCCTCTCCAGTGTTTCTGAAATCCTTCTATGGAGTCCTGCAAAACAAGCCTGCTCCTCAGTGTTGCAGCACACAAGTTCCTTTGCAGGTTCCTTTGCCTTGGTCCTGATCTGAATCTAAGTATTTTTGAAAGCTTATCTCCATGTGCCTTTAGTTAACAGTGCTGGATAGGAACAGAGGCAAGGGTTACTCGATTTATGTTATTCAATTTCAGCACAGTACAGATATCCTCAAGTTCCTTGACAAGCTGCAGTTTGTCTGTGTGCTTGAGACATATGAAAAAATCACTGTCTTTCTGCCATGCGATGTTGGTTGCTCAACCTCCCTTGGCTTGGAGTCAGTATGTCTGCTGACATTAAGCAAATGAATTGAACCACTTTGTCCTCATCTTCTGCAGCATTGCCTTTGGTGGAAATAGGCTAAGAAGCTCAAACATCGGTAACTCTTGGCTACTTTTCTTTAATGTCCCATGCCTGGATCAGATTCCCTGCAGTGTTTAATCAGGTTTGTGTCATGGTTTCTCTTCAATATGTTTATAAAGAAGGGAAAATATTGTGAAACCATGGATACTATCTATATATACATATTTTTACCCTTTAAAAATGTGAATGCAACATATACTGATGTATAAATAGCACAATAAACTTCTCTATCTCGTGCCTAGTAGGCACAGCAGAGGTAATAGTATGATAAGATTCCTCTCTATAAACCAATTTAATTCAGCTCCTCTCTGAAAGAAACAATACTGCATCTGAAAGTACAGTTTGGTCTTCATTACTTTTTAGTATGCCATACTTGAGATTGCTGAGGATCATGTTCTCATTTGGGAGTTCTTGTGATATGGGCAGAAACTATAGAGACAACTAATTTTGCCACTGTATTAAGAAGTTGTGATTTGATAAAAAAAACTGAAATCATTAGCTTAGACAAGGAATTCTGTAACTCTTCATAAGTAATTTATGTGATTCATTCCTTTGTATTATGTTAAAATGTCTCGTATCAGTACAGTTTCTCTTTCTTCACAGTACACCAGAAAAGTAGTATTAAATAAGAAGATGTTTCTCTGGGTGAATGAAGTTTGCTAGCATAATTTGGGAATGAAGTATATTCATATTTCTGCCAAAATAATATACTATTTGTACTGCTGTCTTGTATTACAGATATTTCAGATTTATTCACTTGGCAAAAAGTGTACCTTTAGAGTCTGCTTAAAAACAGAGTAGTGAGTTATGTCAAGTATATGCATACCACCTCCAACAAACCTATTTTCAGAGCTGCTGAAAAATCTTTAAAGTTATATTTTAATGAAAGGAACAGTGCTAATGTTAAATTAATGGAAAAAGTGTATAAACATAAGAAAACAGTATCTTGACTGAAATGTCTATCAGTGACTTCTAGTAATAATGTAAATTCTATGTCCATTTTTGCATGTCATGAGGAAGAGATGCAATTAGCAGGAACTGAGGGTCCTCAGTAAATGTATACACCAGCATTTGTGCTTTTTAGCACTTGAATATAATATTTTGACTCTCTCTAAACACTTACTTTGGAGTCAGCAACTGAAATAATGTGCTAAACTAGAGGTCTGTATATGCACTGTAACTCCACCAAATGTAGATTTATTGGCTGCACTTACCTATGAAGGAACTAAAAAGGAGTAAACTGAATTAGTATTGCTGAAGACAGTGTTAAGGGCTCTCAGTGAATGCAACAGTGCAGATAATCTTGAAATGTAGTTCTGTGAGTATAGAGATACACGTCAGAGTGTAATCTAAAGCCAAAGAACCTGCTGTGTTTGAATTTTGTCTGAATTTCTTAATCCTACATCCAGTCTGCTGATGCATACAGAAATGTAAATTAATTCAGGATATGGGAGGGATGAGAGGGAGGAGATGCATTCAGACAGCCTGGGCAGTGTTTTAGTGTATATTTTGTTGCACCTTAACAGCACTATCCACTTCAGCTACACTAAAATTCTCTTAAATTGATTATGCTGGTAACATTAATCATATTGGTAATAGCTGAATACTCATGTACCGTTTATACTGGTTTACATATCTGTACTTGTGGAACTGTACTTGTATTTGTTCTGCCACATTGAACTGATTTCTTCTGAATTTTGTGATGATGGAATATTTTTCTGAGTACAGTGTTGGAAATGCTAAAGAAAATGGAAAGGTTATTGTTAGCCTTTTACTTTGGAGTCTTATATGTGTAACACGGTTGTAGCTTATTTTTTCTCATTACCTGTTTGGGAAAAGCATTTATATTTAATATTTGTTAAACAACAGTGTTTTGACTTCAAAGAAGGAAAATGAGCAATGTTTACTACCTCAAATATCTTCTGGCAGGAATAATGCTTATAAAGTTTCCATAACATTTTCATTGTTTGAAGACTTGGTACAATATCATGTTCTTTTCTGGCAGTACTTTCTGTGTAATTGCATGTTGAAATGCCCAAACTCTGTAAATATTGGGAATGAAAAAAATGGCATTGAATAATAAAGTTAGATGCTATATCCAAACTTCCTTAAAAATCTAGAGGTGTTCAGGTCTGGATATTTGGTTTAGGTGGATACCAGGTCAAATGTAACAGCTGATGCTACTTGAAAAGACCAGCTCTAATATTGCTAAAGTGTAAAATAAGACTTTGCTGCCAATCAGTTTGACTAGTGAAATCTGTCTTAATGTGAGTCAGAGCAGAATATACTTGGCTTTGTTGGCATAGTGGCCCAGATGTCTTTATTATTTCTACTATGCAAAAAAAGGAAGTTTTTTTAACTTAAAGTACTACATCATGCCCTTGAAAACTGCAAAAGCAATACTGCTGAAGAGCATATCTATTGTATCATTTGCATTCAGTAGCTGGGGGTTTCCTTCTCTTGCTTTAAGATATCAAGAAAAGATCTGATCATAGATGCAGATTTACTGGTGGGAATTGGGGGCTTTTGCCTTCCTCTTAGTACTTCCTGTTGTGCCCTCTGTTTTTTTTTTCTTATGACTGGAGATGCTGTGAGGTACCCAAGAGGAATTTGATCATTTGCTTAAGATATCTAAGTAATACTGCACATATTGGATGCTCAGCACATGTGCAAAGAATCAGTTTTGTCCAAACTTATTTTATTAAGCGAGCTGGCTACCTAAGCCATTCAGTAGACACCCATGCTTGTAGTTTTTCTAATTCACATACCCCAGTTGGCTGCCTGGAATTTTCCAGGTGGAAGTACATGAATCATTGCAAGATGTGTTGCCGGTTTCTGTGTCCTGCCCATTGACACAGCTGTTCAGCCTCCCTTCTCCTTTCTTTTGCCATTTAGACTGGGACTGCATTTGCCCTGGTTGTTGGTGCAGACTGACTATAAGCAGGAAGCAAGAATGATCCCCTCAGCTTTTACAGGCTGTCTGTATCCCAAATGCACATTTCCTCCTTTGCCACTACCATCTTACTGCATATGTCCTTTTTCTTCCTCAGTGTTTCTTGATGTGGTAACCCCATAAAGGCCCCCGTGCCAAATACTGCAACTGATTGGAATGATCTTTTAGACACATGGGAAACACAAGAGTGTTAAGAACTGGTTTTAAACTTGGCAAACAAATCAAAAGCATATCTGCAAATGCCCCAGACCTGTGCTTTGTTCCATGGGCTATAATAATAAGTACCTGAGTCACAATGAATAGACATGAAAATCAATTTTCTTCTCTAGACTCTTGGTTGTTGTCATCCATTATGACGACTCTAAACCAAAACAGGACTACAGGAACTGATTGTATTGTAAATATTATTTAGTTTCTATAGGAATAGACTATATGACTGTAAAGTGAGGGACAATACAGTAAAAATTCAGCCTTGCTATCACTCTTTCGTGCCACTCAGACGATCCCTAGAGGCTGGAACAGTTCCTTGAACCAAATGTAATTTAGCATAGTGGGTCTCCTCCAGCTTTGTCAAGGACTTAATCTCTCTTTGGCCTAGGGCTAAGATGCATGCCAGAAAAGTTTAAAGCCAAGTTCGGAATAATGTAAATACTGTCTTACTCTCTATATGAAATTCATTTTTGTGAAGCAATATTCAAGTGCTTAGTGATTTATTTTTCTGAAGTTTTCTTAAAGAGGCCTGTATAGCAGTAGGATTCAGAGACTGGGACAAGGAATTTATTCTGTATATTGCCACTGCACATGTAAAGAGATTCCTTAAAATACTTTTTAGTAGCTAGGTTGTTTAGCTTAAAAACTGATAAAGCAGCTTATGGAGCTGTTTCCAAGGTTTACAAAAGTATATCCTGTAAATAGAATTTCCTATTGCAAAAGCCTATGTCAATTAAATCTTCTAATTAAGCCTTGGTAACATATACTCCATGAGAATTTGCATTTGTTCATTATGCATGGGAATTACGCATAGTAATTTCATGGACTATAATAGTCTTCAGCCTACCCTGGGATCAAAGTTCTGTCCTTTTGCTTCCGCTGTGTTTATTGGCAGCTTTTGATCCCATCAATCATGCTGAGACAATGTCAACTTTGAAGAGGCACTGCTGGGTTACCCTGAGTATTATTTTGGCATGTTTGGAATAGTCTCAGATAGAGCTCTCTGGTAGTTATTCTAGTCGATCTTTTTTTTGTCTCGTAGCTCTTCAGGGTTCCATCTTCAGACCTTATTAGTCTTCTGTTGTTTTTAAATGCTGGTATCTAGGTTACAGTAGTCTCTTAAAATATTAGATGTACCATGCAGATGACAAGACATCCTTACTGAACTGTCCCTTCCAAACTTAATTTGGTTCCTGCAGTTTCTGGACTGCCCTGAAGATGTGTTTCTGAATTTGGGCCAAAAGATGAACAATATTTTGCCTTAGTGAGTTTTCTGACAAAATATAAGCTTTATGTGCGGAATCCAGTATCATGTTGGACTAGCTCTTTCTTCATAGTTGCTTTGAGGATAATTTTTCCATTTCTTGTCACTACAGATTGCACTCTTGGAGGCAGTTTTAAATCTGTAATGTCTTTGATGTTTTTCTTTTACCATGCCAGGAACATTCCCAAAGTGACACTGATGCTCTCCCAGGCTGTCCAAATGTGTATTCATGGCAGGCTTCTGCTAAGCTGCTGTAACACTCTCTCCCTCTGTTTGCTAGCTTGCCAGATGTGAATAAGCTCTAGTTAATTGAAAATACCAGATTTTGAATAGGTTGCAGTTAATTCAAAGTGCTATGGCTAGATTGTATATGTGGCTAAACATTATGCTGCTAAATTTTAACCATTGCATCACTCTTCTGTGAAAAACCAAATGACAGAAACATTTCTCAGATGTCTGGACTTTTTCTTGTCAGGCTTCTAGTGCCCTTAAAGAAAAAATTCAGGGGATCTTTCTAAAACAAGCTAAATGCATCCGACATAATTGGAGGTCAGGTAGAGTAAACGGACTAGCTGTTCTTAAATGACAGCTGAAAATGAAGTGCTAACATCCTAAATTGTTTTCTGTCATTGCTGTGGGATTGCATACCTACAGATGGGAAGAATTAATTTTCTGTCTGTCACTGTAGGAGCTTCTTTTCTTTTGCTTGTGCCTTCCAGCATGTTAAGCTGGAACTCAGATTTTTTGCTCAACAGAGCTTTTGTGTCTATGACAACAACTTAAGAAAAAGATTTAGTTTTGTAGTCATTCCTTGAATGTCATATACTTTGCTGTATTCTATCCATTTTGAAGATGAATTAGGCTCTTTGCAAATACTAGCTATGAATTCTTATGACACAGTTCTCCTGTGTGTCCTAGTCCCCTGAGTAACCCCATTAGTTGTTGTCAGAATGACTAGACATAAAAAGAAAGAAAACTTCAGGTCAGCACTAAGAAGCAAAAGAACTTCTTGTTCATCTTAAGATACAGCTTCTGAATGCTAGAATGGTGTGACTCAGAAATGGCTTTTTTTCCCCATATGCCAGGAAATATAATATTTTGGTTATGGAAATTGCTGTTTTTCTGCATCCAGATATTAATTATGGCTCTTTTCCTATATCCTGCTTTTCTGGGACCTGTCTGCACCCTTTCTTTCTTCTCCCCATAGAGAGTTGTTGAGAAGGCAGTGCTGGCTTTGTGATCTGTTCTAGGGAACTGGGCAGTAGGGCTGTATTTATTATTCCTTTTTCTGTCTAGGATTTTGAACAGTAATGCTATATTGAGATCTCTGCAAGTTCTAATGTCATAGCAGTTTCTGCCTTCGGTGATGTTGCTTGAATTCATGACCCAGCTATAAATATTCAGGAAAGGGTGTCTTGAAGAATCTGGAAAAGCCTGTTCTTTTCAATATAACTGGATGAATCTATAATTATTCAGAAAGAAAACCTGGGTTATCTTTCTGTGTACTGATAGCAAAGAGGCTCCAGACAGGAAGGTATGTGCTAAGGCCACACTAGTATCTAAAAACCACAAGTGAAATGATTGAAACTGTTGTTAGACTAACCAGCCTGACATCAGTCCTAGACAGAATGGTGAAATCAGAATGCTGATATGACATTTACTTAATTAAGATTTAAAAGATGGGAATTAGTATGATCAACCAGGTTTTATGGTATGTGGGTCATAATATTAACCTGATTTTATTATTCTAATGAGAGAAATTTGGTTTTGTTGGTTGCTTCGTTAAAGCAACTGTTTAGATAGCACATAAACTGCCTTTTGTAAGGCACCGAACTGCATGTTATTATGACTAAAAGTCAACACTGTGCGATATTGATTAAGTGCAAATTAAATGGATTCAAGCACTGACTATCTGGTATATATCAAAGAAGTGTCACAGAAGATTTATCATTGAAGAGAGTATTTCAAATAGGATTTTTCGGAGATCAGCTACAGGTCAGTGCTATTAAATACTGTTTTATAAATGACTGGAAAAGTAACTATAAAATCGTTGCTAATAAAATTTATAGAAGATCCAAAGTCTGTCAAAATGTTGAGACTAGAGCAGCCAAGCTAAGCAATCTGGATTGCTTAACAAACTGGTAGCACGCAAGCAAAAGCTGACTTCAGATTTCAGAGTTTCTGTGTGCCGTGAGTCTAGAATGAGAAGCTGTATGTGATGCAGCACTGCTTCTGGACCACATAGTCCTGTTTCTAGCCATAGTAATTACTCTGAGCATACCAATGTGTTGAGACTGCTTCTGGAATCTGAGTCAGTGTCCCTCCCCGGCTGATGCTACAAAGCTATGTCAGGTCTCTCTAGTTATGTCGCTCTTACAAACATGGTTAGCAGCTGTTAGAGCTGGGTGTCAACCGCGAAGTAGTGGTTAGCTCCTGGTTTCTGAATCTTTTCTAGTAGTAGAGTATGAAATTCATATTTGGAGGTCTCAGATTAGCTCTTTGCTGTTAATTGCAATTTATTTACCTCCTCCAGCCCTCAGGAAAAGCAAAAGAACACAAATGTCCATATCATGTAAAACCCAGTACGGGAAACTAAGTCCACAGAGATTACAGTAGTTACACAGACTGAGGGGGAGGAAAAGGAACTTCAAGCTGAAGGCTGACACTCTGTTTTCTAGGTTTTTCTACTTTTTTACAGGAGTGCTACAAGCTAAGGATATAGCATTAGAAAATTAAAATGTTTGGGATTCCTAGGATCTATAACAGCCTCAATATCATTTTGTGCATGTGTATATACATACTTACGTATGTATGTCTATCTGCCTGTTCTCTCTCTAACACAACTAGTATCATATTTTACAAAGAACAGAAGGGACTTCAGAGACTTCACAGAGTAAGGCTGAGGTTATGCAGTCATCTACATTTGCATAAATCCATACAGCCACCAAGAGGAGGGGATCCACGTCCTGTCCCCTCTACGTTGTTCATCCCGACAGCAGCATATGTATACCTCCATAGTGACTCAGGGCAGGGAGCAGTTCTTTCTAAAAACAAATCCAATGAGAAAAGTTATCTTTCAGCCTGATCACTTCCCTGACCTGTCTCATTGGGAGGCCATTTGAGCTGCAGTTCTGGTGCAAGGTAAGTGATAAGAACATGGAGCCAGGAGCACTAGGAAAGGACTGCTTCTCCTGGGCAGCACTACAGACTTGCCTTGGATCAGGGCCTTGAAAAACCCCACTTGATACTAAATTCAATTTTGCATTTCTCTCTATGTCATTGTCATGATTCACTGTTGTTCTGATTCATTACAGGTGGGTTACTTACCAAAACACATCTGTTCCTTGTTTGCACACCTGTTCCTCTTGAGATTGATCATTTTATTTCCCCAGTGGATGGTAGCTTCCAAAGGACCTAAGCTGTTCCAGAGGTTTTTAGGGATGGTGTAAAAGCTACTCAGATAACAGTTTAGTGGTTTCTTCATCTGTTATATGCTACAGTTGAAATATTCCAGCATAATACAGAGAGATATTAAAACAGAAATGGATCATCTGTTTTTCTTTTAGGCTAGTTGTATACTTTTGTGTTCTATTTGTCACATCTGGCAAATCACTCAGTCAAAAGGACAACAGTGGAAAAATGGATTATTTGATTCCCCAGGGCAAGTATACTCTAAGTGGATTGCTATATGGTACACAGCATGAAGACATCAGACAAAAACTTCCAAAAATGTGTGAAACAAATGCGAACTTAATTTAGATACACACTTTAAGAGATGTTTATAATGAAGACCTGATTAGCGCTAGTGTTCACCCATTCTTATTTACACGAAGGTGTGGAATTCACATTTCCTGAAAGATTTAGTCCAGCATAACTAATGCCCATTGCTGGTGCTATATATCAAATGGCTGTCTGAGGAACAACTTGTAATAATGCCCTGTACAAGTAACTAAGAAAGTACTGAGACAGTCAAAAACAGATTGATTTTTATAGGTCTGCTTGCAGGCAAGAATGGTGCTCTGAAGATGCCAGTGAAAAGTATATGCTCCAAGGGAAGAGAGGTGCTAGATCAGCTTGGAGATAAACATCCTCAAGAGGCCATGGGCATTCCAGTTAGCATCTCAAAGTTTGAGATTCATTAGAAGTACTTAAGGAGAGTGAGTTCTCCTGGAAAATTAAACAGAAAATTTAACAGCAATATAGTCATTTTGTTTGCCAAACTCTTGTATAGCACATCCTCTTTTCCTTTGTGAAATAAAATATTGACCTCCCTGAAATACTCCAGCAAAATTTCAGCAGTTGCTCCATAGAGATATGAAGGAGGCACGCGTCAGGCGTAGAGCTCATTTTTAATGTGCGAGGATGGCTTGGAGGACCTTATGCCATGTATATGAGAATCAGAAAGAGGAATGACAACAGCTGTGGAAGGAGACCAGAGTTTTAAGTTACCAAGTCCCAAACCCTTGTGATCTTTTCCTTCTGCTTCAGTATGCCCCATACTTACAGCTCCCAGTCTCATTTGGTAGAAGACTATCCCATCACGCAGACCTCTGCTCCCAGCTTCCTTGCTCCACAGTCTGCTACCTGGGTCCTAACCCTCAGCCTTTTGAGCCTTGTTTATTTTCTGCTGCCCGGCCACTTTTAACCATGCTGACAGAGTCCAAAAGAAGCTGAGCGTAGCTCCTGCTGTGACTGGCGGGGGCAGAGCTTGCTAGACCACCCTACTGCTCCTGGGCAGACATGAGGATGAAAATAAACAGATTCAAAAGATGTTACTGGTGCTGCAGGCAGTGGAAAATAAACACAGCTGAGCAGTAGAGAAAGATCTTTTCTTCAGCCACTTGCAGTTTAGAATAGGGTGTGGCAATTTTAAGTCTAATAATCTTCTTGTCATATTTCTCATTCCTGGTGTAAATAGATAAGTGGAAAGTAAAACTAAGAAAAGAGGAGAACAATGAGAAAAATGAAGAAAGAATGAGACAAGTTGATTGCAGTGGGGAGAAAGAGCGTAAAAATGTGGCTGCTCACAACCTCCCCAGACATTCTTTAGACTGAGGTGTAAATTACAATAACAGATGTGTAATCTGTGAAGTAATTTTGGGGGAGAAATTAAAGTACTCACAACTGGACTGTCAGGAAATACTACTATTAACGGTTTTAAAGACCTCTAACTAGCACTCCTTGATGGGCAACTCAGCAAGCAGACTGAAGCATTGGTTAAGATGGGCACAGATTTTTAGCTCTGATACCCTGACGAGCGTCACTCTCTCGGGCCTGGCTTTGAAAAGCTGCTTGTCTGCCATGCAGCCGCTCGGCACAGCCTGAATGAGCCTGTAGTGCCTGGCATGTAGTTGATAAGACTGGTTGTGTCAGTTATGCTGTTAGCACCTTGGTGACTTTTACCAAGTTGTGACTGTTTATTCCTACAGAGACCTGATATAACTAATTCCGTATATAAATATATATGTGTATGTATATATGTGTGTGTGTGTATATACATACATATATATATATATCTCCCACAGGGAATGTTCTGCAGGCAGATCCAGGACAGTGTTTACAGGTACTGCAAGACTGTTTGTTTTATTTACTGTAGTCTTGAAACTGTCTGTGCACTGTTTTATGAAATTTCATTCCTGGACTTGAAGGTGGTGGGGCAGTGAGGGCGGGCCATGCCTGCCTTGCAGCACCATGATGATGGAAACAACATTCAGTGGTGTCTGAAGAATAATGGTCTATTACTGTGCTGCCTAATGCATAGCGTGCTGAAATAATTCTATAAATTTCTTGATAAAATAGAATATTTTGCTGGAAAGGCTTTGAAACAGTTTCACAGACCTCCTGTGTCTTGAGATAGGTAGCTTTTTCTATTGCTTGTATCTGACTTCCACAGTCCTCTGCCACTTTACAAGCTTTATTGGTGTTCTTGTTTATGTAGAGACATTTTTCCAACATTTAGTCTACATTGAATTACCCAGGAACTGCATTATATTTTTTATCATCTTTCCTTGTGAGTCTTGCCATAAAATCCAACTGCTGCACGGAGATATGTGTAGTACATTTAAACTCTGTAAAGTCTTCCATAAGTAAAATAAATTAAGCTCTAATATTGAGGCTAAGGCTATTGTACTGGTAGGAGACCTGGGGATTCTGCAATTATAGTCTATGGGAAAATTCCTGCCTTTTGGAAGGAGCATATAGGATCATGCGTTATATACCTTACATATATTTGAAGCCGTGACCCGTGAAGTACTGAGGCAATAAAAAAAGTGTTATTTTAAAGGATAGGCTGGGAACAGAATATATTGAAGTCAAGATGATGACAGCAGATCACTTTGAGCTATTTCAGAATAACTGAAAGTAACTAGCTACCTTGGGTACAGCTAACAATGGTGTTATGACGTTATCAAACTCAACATGGAATGCAAAACCCACCAAAGAAGTCTGATCAATAACCAGGCAGCTTGGCTTTCCACTACTTCCTGCACAGCTTGCACACTTGAGCTGGCTGGTTAAAGCTAAACATCCCCAAGAGATTACATCTGCTTGGCGTGTATCTAATATGTGGGTCTCTAGGTCTGGAACTGGACTATGTCAAACACCAGCCATGAGCTGGAAGGAAAGCCTAGTCCTGAGGTTGTTGGAGTTTGTGCCAAGGTCAGCTGAGCTCTTTGTCCTGCTCCAATTAGACCTACAAGTATTGGTCTGTAATTCTGAAATGCAGAAATGAGGCTTCTGTGCTTGTACATCATTCAAAACATTTTGCCTTGCTTCTGCTGTGAACAGATTTCACTTGCATGAAAGTGACTATTGTCTGAGAGATTCCTAAAGATTTTGTCCTCCTGTCCTGTCAGGAAACAGCTTCATAAATGTCCACCTACTTTTTGAGAGCAAAAGGTTTATTAGAAACAGCTGATGCTTCTCTTCTCCACCCTCCCACCCAATTATTTGCTTCATTGCTGTCATGACAGCTCCAACTATTTTCTTATTTTTGAAAGAAAATATAAAGGAAATTCTCCCCTCTCTTCCCCCTTCTATTTTTTTGCAAAAGGGTTTTGGGATAGATTTTCAGGGATGAAAATTGTATCCAGGCCCATCTCTGTCTTTTACTTTTTACATTATGTTTTCAATTTTGCTCCTGCTGCGTTGTCCAATCACATCCTTATCCATTAGGCTGTGCAATAGCGCAATGTACGATAAAGAGAACATACATTTAGGAAATACAACTCTTATATTTGTAACCAAAAGGCAGTAGCTGTTTTTTCACTGGTCTGAGGTTGAGTGAGACAAATTATGAAATCTTGCCTTTCCTTCTTTCTTTTCCAGTCAATTAACCTTTTTAAAAAGAGGACAAAAAGTCAGAAAGCTACTTCCCTTCTCTCCTTAGCACACTGTGGAGTGCGATCTTTATTATCATACTAAAGTTCTAAGTAATTTCACAGTATATTTTCCTTGTTTTTCTTTCATGAGAACTTCTGTATGATAAGCTTGTTTTTAGCCCTCTCAAAATAGGCATTATAAAATCTTGAGCCTTCTTGCCAAGCTGAATTTTTCTTCCCCAGCTATTTCCAGTTCTACTGTCAACCCTATGCAGCCGAAAGAACTGAGTAATGGCACTTTATTTGTACATACATATTTGAATATACCTCCAATGTAAGACAGAAATAATCTAATGCTCAGATGACCTCTCCTTTTCAATTAAAAACACAATACAAAAATGGGAAACAAAACTTCAATGTATTTCTACCATCATGCAAAAATGGAGTGAGTGGGATTTTTTTTTTTGTCTGTTTAATATTTGGGAAATCTTTTACCTGTAGTTAGAATAGCCAGTTATTGTACTCATGTGGGACAAGCATGGAAATACAGGTTATGAATTTGGTAGAGTAGGAAGAGTCAGATCTAGAATTTCCATTTTCTAGTCCTTATCTGACACAGCACCAGCTATTCAGTAGGCCTCTCAAATCTGACAAAACCTAAGTCTGGATGTGAGGTTCCCACACCAAACCCTGAGAGAAATGTATGTGTTTAGTCAAGTGAAAGATGCATGCTAACATGCAGGACCATGTGATGGAAGATCTTCACCGGGCATAGGTGTATAATGCCTACTTCTGTACAGTCCCATGACCCATCCAGCACAGCACTACTACCTCTGCTGCCCTGCTTTATGGTGGACACCCTGAGCAACAGTGAATTTATGCTGCCGTCTTGACAACAGACTCTACTTCAGAGCACTGTGAAATAGGCATAAAATTGGCTTCTCTCCCTGAGACCTCATAGGTCTCCATTACCCACCTAGCAGTTGGCTTTTTCTTTAGATAAGAGATTCTGTCCTGAGCCTGGAAAGCATTTTCCAATTAAGTTTTAATTCTGGAAATTTTTTGTTTCTGAGAAATGGATATATTTCCAGTGAAGGAACAAAAGTTGTCAGAAATTTCCCAGCTAGATCTAGTTGCTATCAGCACAAAGCTTGAGCGTCCCTTACAAACAAATCTCCGTTCTACCCTGCAGCTGTACCAACTTTCTCTTGTTGCCCTGCCTCACAGATGGGCTTTACATCATGTCCAGCTGGTCCACAACATCAGGCTTATGACAAATACACCAGCAGTTCAATGCCACGGTAAAGGGACTTAACAGGGAGGACCCCAGTCTCTCAGAGAAGTAGGTGGACAGCTAGTCAATCCCCAAAGTGGGGATATCCGTGCCGTTCATCCTGGGCAGGTGTCCCCAGTACAAACAAACCGCCTCTACACCCGGCAGGCGGTTGTAATGACTCTCCGCAGAGAAACCAGGTGGTGCCTGGCCATGGGGTCTGCGCTCCCCCTTGCCCCTCCAGAGCCAAGCTGACCTGCTGTGCTGCAGAGGGATGGGCTTGGCACAGTCATTGACTAGAGGGGAATAAAAAGTTTCTGCTCATGTCTCTTATTCAATTATCTCTTGCTATTTACTTTTCAGGATATAGAAGCTGTAGTCTGTTCCAAGGAAGTGTTATATATGTTAAAAGTCTGAAGGGAGTAACATAGCAAAAAAATGCTTTTCTGCATTTTCAGTGTCCTCCGTGTTTTACTGAATCTGTCAGTCTCTCCAAAAGGAAACATAGCTGTAACTCAGGAAGGGTTTCAATTATCTTCTTGTTTGATGGAAATAAAAAGAAACCTCAAGCTGACATGTTTCTGAAGAAGAATCCCAAGGGATACATACTTCATACCACAGAAACCAAAATGAAAAAAAAAATTCCTAACCAGCTCCAAAGCCTTCACCAGCCAAACCAATGGGGAACAGAACATTAATAGCTTTGTTATCTATTTGCTAACTTCCTTACTGCCACTGATGTCTTAAAACTTTAGTATCATACATGCTGGGGCATCCTAGTGTCATGCTAATGAGCCAGCCTGTCATATCTTCAGGGGCCCAAGAAGGAAAAAAAATCACAAACCACTACCTTTAGAAACAGAGCTTGTAAATATATGCACATTAGTGCAGGAACAAAGGGACTTTAGAGAATTCTGAAGCACAGACGCTAACACAGAGATCACTGTTTTCCACCTGAACAGTCACCCCTGGGTTTTAATATGGGAAGTCCATCTCCCTACCTGTCATAGTTACATGAGTAACTATAGAATAGAGGATAATATTTGTACATAACACTCTCCTTTATCCTGCACACTAGTGAAACAGTTCCCTGAAAGCACAAGAAGGAATTCTGCCTCCTCCCAGCCTTCCCGAATGCATTGCCCGAGGTTGAACCTTGAGCCTAAACCCTCTGTTATTTCCATACTTTGAAAGTAAATATGCCAAGCCGGGTTTAGTCAAACAACAACTTAATGTGTACAAAACCCACTGTGATTAATACAAACATTGTAAAGAGTATTTGTGATACTCCAAATAACTTTTGAAAGAAGCCATTGTACACTCTATGCTCTTGTGCAGACAGACTTTCCTCGTTGCTGTTGTTACACATATGCTGTACGTGCAAAAAACAGTGCACTCCCCTTTGATTTTTTTATCCATAGAGATTTTTTTCAGGCAGTGCATCAGTACTACACATATGTATCACCTGAGCCCTGCAGAGGTGAAAAGAATGTCAGCAGTATCACTTCATTCCCAAACATCTCAGTAACCTGTCAACAAGCAAACAGTTGGGGTCACCCCCACTACCACCACTCCAGCCTCGAGTTAATAGCTGACTGATTGCTGGTAAAACAGAAATATGTTGCAGATATCTGGAAAGATAAGAGTGTGGAGACTTAGCTGTCCTTTGGTCCTGTATCAGTAAGTGGCTAAGGCTATATACATATCCCCACCCTGCTGCATTTACCCTTCCTCCTATACACACAAACGTTTCAAAGGGATCGAGTTCCTAGGAGATGGCCTGATGTAATTTGCCTGTGGCATTATCTCGTTGCATTCTCTTATTTAGAGAATGCTTCAGAAGCACTTAGGGCTAATGTCCAATTACTGCCAAACCCCACATCTAGGTATTTCTGGGATTTTGTTAAGTTGTCTGGCTTGGCACTTTGCATGCATTTGCATCTCTTCCCCACTGGTTTTTTTTTTTCCTCTCCTTGGAAGGTTAGAAGCAGAAGAAGAAATACAGGAAGAAGCAGATGGTTTATGAAAGAAAACAAGACTGCTGCAGAAGTCACCATGAAGACTTCAGCTCAAAGGGCTCTGAAATGCTGAAGGAGAGTTACTGTTCAAAATGAACAACAGCTCCAGCTAACAGTGTTGCGATGGGGTAGGACAGGGGCGGTTACTTACTGATGTCATTTTCATTATTTTACTGAGGTCTGCTCTGGAGAAAGTGTGTTGAGTCAAACAGACACTGCACATCTCTTTCAGAGCTGTTAACTATGGGGGTATGCCAGGAAATGACTGGAAAGAAATTGGAAATTCCTTCTCAGGAATGTGGGAGGCGTTATAGAGCTGGGAGCACAGTGAAGAATGGGGCAAGATTTACCTGGGGTCTGAATGCAGACTGGAGTCTATTGTTTTTGAGTAATCCTGATATAAGATCACACTTTCAAAAGTTCCAGAGTGACTCAGAGCCCTGTTGATTTGTACTGTCAAAAAATCTGCTGTGAATTTTATTGGGCATAGCCATTATGTATAGTTCTCCAAGTAAGGAAGAGAAAGGTGGTTTGTGCGATTGAAGATTTAAGGGAAACATCATAAGCAGAATGTATTTATCTGCATTGGAACTTCACTTGAGACAACCAGTAATACTTCAGACCTTATGAAATAATTATGAGTAGTAACACTCAATAAATAGAAAAAACTAAAGCTTTGGCTCCCTGTCTGCTCTAAAATGCCATGTTTCCAATATTGCAGTATCATGAAACATTGCACATGGACTGCTGATTCACTAGGAACGCACATCATTTTTTCATTATTCAAGGACCGCAAATGGCAGTGTTTCATATACAAATCTACCCTTTAGGTACGGATCTAGCATGTTTCTGCTTAGATCATGACAGATGATGAGGTCATAGCATCCTCTATCATTCCTATTTCAGGCTTTCAGCACAGTGTAAATGAAGAATGAAGGCTATCTTTTCTTTTTTTTTTTCTTTTTTTAAATGCAAGTCACCTTCAAGCATCTGTCTTCCATATGGGAGGAGACAGGCTTTTGAAATATGAGTTCTTTTATTTGCATGTCTCTTAGTATTGAACAAGGGCAAGTTTTACTCATTTTCATTTTGTGGTCAGGTAACAGAAATATATTTGACTTCTTCAACAACAGAAGAAGTAATTATTTTATACAAAATGAAATCAGCTATTTAGAAGCTTTTATGTAAATTGTGATGCTTCATTTTGCAGTACATGTTCCAAGGAATAAAATTTCCTGTTAGCTTTTTTCCTAAATCAATTTTGATGCCAAAGCATGCAGAAACCTTATATTCTGCCATAGAAAGCTGAAAGAAACAGGGCTTTTTTGCAGGGAATAGAAATTCCCTTCACTTTTTGGTCTTGCTCACACAGATTTCTAAGAATTTTAAGTTATTCAGGCAATAAAAACCACATACCCCCTTTAAAACGCTAATGTTTTCCCCAACCTATGAGCTCCCAAAATAAACAAGATTGTTTTTTAATTCTGTAAATGCTGAAATAGTAACACTGTTTTAAACCTAAACATCCCTTGCTGAAAAAGAAAACCAAACTACCTTCATGTTTTAGAGACAGCTGGTAGTACTTCCAAATTCATGAAAATATGTGCTGCAGCGTTTTCCAGAAGGGGATGAACAATTTTGTCCACTTCTTCCTTCAGTTACACCCTCAATATTACTGGGAAAGAGAGTAACAAGAGGTGTTTAAGCAACAGAGGAAAAAGGGAAGAAATAAAAACAAATGTTGTCGCCTGAATAATTAAACCCCAAAGATGGTGACTACATTTTTCTACATATAGATCAGCTAACAGTTAGAAGAGTTTTCTTAATGGTTGGGTCTAATTAAAATTCTTTTCTATACTGGTCATCACTTGAGCATCTATATCTGCCCCTGTGATTAACATAGCATATGCCAATATATCACGTTTGTGTCTTATTCTGTAGAGTTTTTACCTGAGGACTTTTTTTAATCATACCAGAAGTTCTTGTTCCTTTTAGAACTAATCAAAGTATGGAGCTAAGCTAAAGTCACAGACCTATTTGTTTCCTACTTCTTAGAGAAGTGTGCAGTGTGGTTCATGAGGGACTTAACAGAAAAAAGTTTCTAGCTTTCTGCTTTTCTCTGCTCAAATGAATTAGAAAGGTCCTAGAACTTATATAAAGTTTAGAAAAAGGAAAGAAAAGAAAAAAAAAAAGCTAAAAAATAAGAAAACCAACCCACTCCTATCCACAAAGTAATTACAAATATGAATATACTTAGCCAAATTAACCAAATAGCCAAACTTTCTTAACTGTCCTTAACAGCATCTGCTGCTGGCTCAAGGTATCCTGACTGCAGATTGTTGGTTAAAGAATACAGGTTATATGATGGTTTGGTCCTATTTCTCTAGCAGTAAATGTGGTACTTTCCTATTCTCTGACCACTTCAACTCTTAGTTCGTGATCCAGCCAAGGGTTTGGATGGCTTTGTTCTCTGCTGAATGACATCAGCATGTCTTAATGATTAAGAGGAATCTATTTCTTGCAGTAGATGCCCAACAGTACAGAAAGATGAATATCTGAAGGTAAGACTCAGCTGGTAAAGTGTCTGGGCTAGCAATCAATGTTCACTTTATAATCCCTGGAGAAAAATAGGCACTTACAGGGCCTAATTCCTAAAGCAGATTCCTGAAATAGCTCAGCTGAACTGAGCCCTAGAAGTGCTGATTTTTCTCTATTGAATATAGCAGCAGTCTACAACCATTAGCTTAGAAGTGGAGACAGCTATATTGTGGATGTCTAAAATCAGGTAAGATGTTTGCTACTGCTATAGGGAAAGGTGGCATCCACATACACAGAGCTGATAATTCCACTTGCAATGCAAGTATCTGAGAGCTGACCTGATAAATGAGTTTAAGCTTAATTTTCTCCCACATGCTGTAAGTTAAATGCTGCTTGAGAGTGCAGGGAGCTTGGCTGGGCAATGGTTTTTGTTTACACTGAGGCTGTGCCTGGCTGCACAGATCTGGTCTGGAGGTCTACAACAGCAGTTAGAGTGAGGGAGAGCCAGACCACTGCCAAGTGACGTGGTATGTTAAGCTCTCCTTCCTTTTCTTTCCAGTGGATTTACTGAAGCTGTTGTTTAAAGACATTTAGAAATTGCACCAGGGAAGTGTCTATGGGTAAATGTGATCCTGAACCTTAGACCGCAGGAGACACCAGTCTTAGATATTCAAATGCTACTCAGCAGCAAGCCTTGGGAAGCACGGGGCAATGCTTTCCAAGGGGGAAGGAGGAGGGAGCTGAATTTCCTTTAGAGTAGATGAATGTACACCTTTGTTATCTCCTGTATGCTGGTCTTAAGCTAAAATCCTTTTGTACTGTTAAAAAATTTTCTGACATTTGTGGGGGAACGTTTTGAATATTTCTGACCACTCTCTGTTATATAAAATATGTTAAAATTAAATGAATTCAGTGAGACTATTTGCATAGTTAGAGAATCTTAAAATGACAAAGTCTTTACAGGGCTGAACCCTACCTACTATTGCAAGCTAAATACTATAAAGGGCTTCTATACGTAAAGTCCTAAACAAAGTGGAGGCTGAAAGGAGGTTATCCACTCCAGCCTCTTGCATATTTTACAGGTTTATCTGCTACACTATTTTGAGTGTATTATCTAATCTTCTTTTAAGTATTTCCTCTTGTTATATCTTAGGGGTTTCTCTTGGCAGACTGTTCCATTGATGAGTAAACTCTTGTTTGGAGGTTTGTCCTCCCATCTGATGTAAACTTGTTGTGTTTTAGGTGAACATTCTCCATGGTCAACTGTGAACAAATCTCTCTGCTCTTTCATCTTGCTTCTTTTACAAAACCTTTAGAACTTCGATATCTTGTTTAAACTAGACGTCCTTTCCATTTTGTTCATTGTATCTTGCAGCTTTCTTAATGTTCTTCATCTGTGCTATTTTCTCATTTTTACAGTGTGAAGGTCAAAGGATATCCTAAGTGAGGCCTCAGCTGTCATGTGAATATATGACATGTGCCTTGCAGACCTTCCTGCTCTTAAGTACAGTTCTTTGAATATGTGTTCTTTACACAACAGTAGTATTTGTGATAAACACAAGGTCTAAAATTGCACTCTAACTACTTGTTTTCCTTAATCTTTGAAACAAAAGTAATTCACTGTATACTGTGAGTAGGTACTGGGGCAGATCTCTCTTTATTAAAAACATTTGCTTTTGAAATGTATGTATTTCTGTCTATGTATGTGCTGCAGATGATTGCCTCCCCCTTCCTTGATCTGAGAAGTCCCATGACAAGAATTTATGTTGATTAGTCCTTCAGTTTTCCCATATAACAAGGATTTATAAAGAAAAACTCACATATTTTCTTGTTCATAGTCAGAACTCCCAGTTTGTAAAATTTTGCCTGTCTTTTCCTTTCTTCACCTAAATTTCGATGTCTTTGCTCACAGTTCAGCTCAAAGGGTGTTCTTGCCTGAATACGGACTACAAAAAACTAAATTTCAAAACAGTCCTTATGTTCTACCCACAAATAATATTGTTCCAATCAAATTAATCTGCATACCATTCATTTTATCATTATTTTCATAGTCATTTAGCTTATTTTCATGTGCTCTTTGGCCAGCACTCATCACTCTCAGTTTAAGGAATCTAGTTAAAGTCTGAAGTTAATTGAATTTAAGCTAGGTGTGTGGTCAGCCTTTTATGGTCAATTAAAAGAGAGATGCACCTCTGTAGGGTGATCTGCTTGTCTAGGCTGGGAGAAATGATGACATGTTTCTCTTCCACAAAGTGCAGAAGATCTTAAGTTGGTTGGATTCCAGTTTTCAGTACTTCACTGCCTATATAGTTATGTTGAATGAATTCAGTGGGAAGAAACATAGTAGCCAAGCTGTGACTCCTCCAGAAGTTCTAGGGAAAGTGGGTCAGCATGCTAAAAGAGTATTATGTTGCCCTTGTGTCAAGCAAGGAAACTCTCATGCCCCTATTCACACCTTCTCTGGCCCACCTCTCTGGACCCATTTAGGATTTTGTGGTCCAACCAATTTCTTCAGTCTTCTGCAGAAGTGCATGGGATACAGCATATAATTCAATTAACAGTAACTGGTTTTTTTAATGGAATCATCTGTCTCCTCCATGAAGCTCAAGATCATGTTACTGATTTAACTAATCTGATAGTGAGGTCAGTTCAAATAATAATGAACATTTCTAATAGCTCCATCATTAGCATAGCATGCTTTATATGGAAGGTACTGTAGTTAAAGATACCTTGAAAAGGCTTTAAAACAAAGTTTAAGGCACAGCTGGTCAGCAGTAAGCATCACAGTGCCTTTGATCCCAAATGTTGATGTTGACTTGAAGACAATTTTTGTTATCTGGAGTCCTGTGGTATTAAGATCTAAGTGTTTTCCAAATATCCATCTTAGTATAAGTTTTCCTAGTATTCTTCCCAAGGACCCTAAGGAATTTTCACAGTTCTGAAAACCCACTTAATTTTCTAACTTATTTTTCAAATGCCATTCTAATCCAGTTTAAATCTTCATTAATAACAACATTCTAATTATTGCATTAACTTTTCCAGATAATGCATTTAAACTCATCAGAACCAAATGGATTTTTGCTGGCTCTTATACTAATTGCTTTGTCTAATGCCACAACCTTGGCTTAAAATGTATTTAATGAAAACATAAAGGTCTTGTTTAATGTAAACATGTTACTGAAGTCTCAAGAACAGTTGGTACAAGGCTAAACACAGTAACTGGTTGTATTGCAAAGCTTTTAATGAAGTATTTTGAAACAATGATGAAGAAGAAAGCTCAATTCTTTTCCCAAGGGTAAAAATAATACCCTTAGACACTGGCCTTTAACTTGTTTTGACATCTTTGTTCCTGTGTAGAGGTTAAGTAATATGGTCAAATTTTATAAGTAATGTTTTATTAATGAAGTAACTTGCATTAAGGTTGTAAACTTGAACACCAGAGCAGGAAATAATGAAAAGTAAAGGTTGTATAATAAAACTAACTGATCCGTACAGCTAGTGTTCCCCAGATAAGGTGCATGCTCAGCTGCCCGCAGTATGTGCAGTTGTGAGTTACTGCTTTTGAATACCTTAACCTTTATTTCCTTCTCTCCTTTCTAGCATCTCTGCATTTAAGGCCTTAATGTTGAATTAATATAGGCTGTTACCTATATTAATTTGGTTTTGTATTTTTTGGAAGAAAAGCATAAAATAGCTGAAAAGCATTAAAAAAAGCTGTGTTGCCAGTTATTTGCGCATATAAATTATGTGCTGTAGCTACATAGTTGGAGCTCTTGATCACAAGTTTGTTGATAATATATCTGCTAATGTGGGAACTTTGTTTTTGCCTGACATGTCTTTACATACACATATATAGTCAGGTACCTGATGGCTGATAGATAGCAACAACCTTAGCTGCCTCTCAGGTGTGTAATTGCCATTTAGATACGTGTAGTATGTTTCAAGGTGAAGTCAAATGACTTCAGCGGGCCACTGCTGAACATAATTTAGCATAATGGCTTGACTTATCCATTTAATGAACTAGAAGCATTTGCATAGGCCGTTCTGAGGTATCTTCTAGAAAGTAAAAAGTGATAGCTGGTGAGTGATAGAGACACCTCTGAAACTGCCCCTCTGCTGTGAGTCTCTGCACTGGACATTTGGGTTGCTCAGTGCCTGCCTGTGTGGCAGGAATGGCAAGATTAGTCCTAGGATTTCAGGCCTGCTGTGTTCTCACAGCAATCAGCTTGCTCAGAGAAGGCTGTACTCTACTCTAGGACACTTCGCTTGTGGGTTTTTCAGGTGTTAAACCAAAAGTCTGAGCACAGTCCCTGTTAATGCATCTGTGCAGGTGGAAATGACACTTTACACTGTAAAGCTAGCATTCTCTGTGTATAAATGACTTTAATGTCAGTGCAGAAATAACACTTGTGGACATGGAAACAGTAATTTCATATTCAGAGTTTTAGGGGTTTTAAGCTAACAGATCTTTTCACATGGTGAAAGAGATGCAACATGCTATTGTGAATCTTTGGGGTCACTTATGTGTCAGAGGAAGGCCGTTAGTACTAAGTATGTTTTATTTGTAAGGTACTTGCTGTGGCCATTCTAGCACAAAATGTAACTTGATTAGAGGACTGGGTAATGCACCTGAAAATAGGTAATGGGCTATTGAATTAATGGTCTTGTTGCAACCCACAAAACCACAGTATGCATTGTGGGATGCTCATTGCTTTTGTGGCACATCTCTAAGGGAAATTAAAGATGTAAAGATGCAGATACCAAGATGAGGTATGAAATCTTGTCAATAGCAAAGTGAAAGTGCTGTCACTGATGTGAAAGCACCAGAACTTCAAGAATGCATTAACAGCTTAACTCTTGAAACTGTGGGGTACGTTGTTGTGCAATGAATCTGTAGATATGTCTACTGCTCTAAATTTACCTTGCTAAATTTAGCTGGTTTGAGTTGCTCAAGTATGGACCTTTTCAGCCTAGAAGACTTTAGAAGCAGAAATTTGTCATCGAGCAAGAATTTGGCAATAAGAATCTGAATCTACTGTGTTCCACCTTTAGATTTCAATAGGGAAAAAAATTCATTGTGAATATTCAGACCTACATGGTAGGATTACGGACTAACATTATTTGTTTAATAGGAAATATATTTCTTGGTGTACTGCACTTACCTATTCCATTCAATCATAATTGAGCATGGAAATTTGTACTAGATTTCCATTTCTGGTATAACAATGTAAGCAGTGACAGGACTATGTATTTACATTTAAAAAAAAAGGAGCAGAAGTGGGAGAAGGGAAATCCATCAGTCTTTTAATAAGAGAAAATATTTCTTATAAACCGTCTTCTGAGATAAAGAAAATGCAGCCAGTGAGGCACGCAACTGGAAGTAAAGAGAAACACAGTAGTGCACTGATTAATCACCGAGGTTCTCTCCAGGAGTGTGGTTCTTAGCCATGCTGAACAAAGGTCACTGGGCTTGCAAATAGTTACTATCTAAAAAGCTGGAACTGAACCAACCTCAGTGGACTGTTTGTATAAATTGTGCAGAGGAAACAAGTTAATGACACATCCAATGAGCGTGTCTATTTAAATGGTGAGCTTTTTCCAAAAACAACTTGGACCACTGCAACAACAACAACAACAACAAAAATTGTCATAACTTGCATTAATTTCTAATGTATCTTTTAATTCCTAACATCAAAAATAACGTATTTTAGAGGTCTGCTCTGAGCTTTTCCAATATACCCAGACTCTGAATGCAGACTCAAAACTAATAGACCTGTTCCTAAAGAATATGAGAGACTAGTTACAGGGCAATTAATGTTATCTTTCCATCACTTGCAGATAAGGCATGTGTGACAGCAAAATGAATGAAAGTTTAGATTACTCTCAGCTTCAAGAATTAACTGGATTACCTTTAGGATTATATGTCTTTTTTCAATAAAGAACGTTACAGAAATAAAAAAGATCTGACTGTGATGTCCATTACCTCAAGTAATTACTGTAGCTCTTTAGCACACGTGTGCAGTGAAAGCATAGATAAATTTATTTCTGGTTTATGTTTGGGGGCAAATTGATTATTTTACTACAAGGCTCTATTTTAAGTAAAGCAATTCTCTTAGATAGGTAGCATATTTAGAATTTCAGGAAACTTTTTATATTTGTGCCAGTGATTTGATGAAACCACAGCCTGGGGCTCAGGAGCTGAAGCATGAGATTTTGTGCCTGGATATAACCCCTAAATCCCATGACTGATTGACAATATGATGTTTGGGTCGGGGGTGGAGGTAAATGGGGATGTCAGGCACACAGTATGACAGCTAGTTGAGTTTTTGCCATGAAGCTAGGGGAAATAAAGTACATATGCAGGCACTGAAGAAGTAGAAAGAAAGTCCTGAACTGAGGGAGTTGTTCTGGGTGAGCAAATATGATGTTAATTGTGGGATATGGACTGACTAACATAAAAAGTGCTAGCCTAAGAACGGAAAATCTGGCATACTTGGAAGTAACTTCTGCTTTAGCATAATGGCCCTCTTAAACTTCGTTACTACTGCAGCTTTTGGAATCTGATTGATTTTAATTGGCTTGCTTCGCGTGAAAAACATACTCATTCAGGAAATGGTCACCTGTTTACTGGTGGTACGGGAATACATGGCAGTGTAGTCCAGTGCAAGTGTTTTATCATAAGAACATGAACTTGGCAAGGCTGATACACTCTTAACTAGTGAAGCCACAAGTGAGTTATGTGTCCTGAAAGAGTCCCATGAAGACCATTACACCATGCCACTGGTCACATATTCCTGATTCCCTATACATTGTACAGAGAGACTATTTTAGATATATTTATTGAGTGTCTTACAACTTTTATTGGTAGTGTTTTTCATGTTTCTCCACTTACAAGCCAAGCTCCTGCAGTATCATGAGGTCGAATGTTTATGCCTCAGGGGAAGAGGAAATTTATAACTTAAGAAGTATTGCAACCATTAGGAATGGCCATTAGGAACAGCTTTTCTGCACAGTATATTATTTGATGATCTTTCAGTCACGTATTCCATTGGGATAACAAAAGCTGAACTCCACTGGAGTGTGATAATTCTCCACTCTTGGGTGTTACTCTGTTTCTAAGCCTTCATAGGTCATTGGGAAGCAGAATTTGTGTATCTTTTCTGTCCTGGGTTAGAGACAATACATCTGGGGGAAAGAATGAAGGGACAGTGGGGAGAAAGAAAGAAAGACGGGGAAAAAAAAAGATATGTTTCTATGTTTCAGAGTTCGGTGTATGTGGGTTGTTTTGGGTTTGTTTGTTTTTTAAACATCATCCTTCAATCATTTGATCAAATCTTTAACCTTTCTCATTTTCATTTTTCTTTTTTTTTTTTTTTTACTTTTTTTTTCTCCCTCTTCTTCATACCTTTTGCTATCAATCTCCTTTGCATATTGGCAATGCTGTAGCTTGTAGAAGGGGGACTGCAATGAACATATGAATCTTGACTGAACAGAATAAAGGAGAGCATACAAATGATTTCTCCTTGTACTTAATTGCCCGCTGAAGTTCTTCATACGTGTATGTTGTACTTGCGGAAGTGGTTTAGTGAGTAGGGGCAGACAAGAGGAGTCAAAAGCGCATGAAATATATGTCACATTGCTCTACAGAGTATGGTACATATGTATTAACTCCCATAGGTGTATGTTCTATGTAGCCACTCTATGTATCTCTATTTAGATAAGGGTGTGTCTGTTAATATATCATAATCACACTTCCCTGACAAAGACAGATCTATCACCAGAAGCTTAACTATTACATAGTATAAAGAAGGAACTGAAAAAAGAGTAAAACAAGCTTTATTTATACTGCTGTCTTCTCTTGATATCAATATTGCAATCTTAGTTTCATAACTGTTTCATATAGCATTTGGTATACAGTGGTCTTTACATTTAAACCCTGATGGGGCTGAAATTATTTTAGCAATACCAGAATATGTGCATCTTGTATCATCTTGTGTACTTATCTTGGAGTAAAATATCAGATAAGTAAGGTATTCTGACCTCATTGTAAAAACTTCAACTATTTAATATAATATTATTATAGTCCTTGGTATTATTCTAGCTTTAAGCTATAGTACAGTTCATAGGCTGAAAACCACGCTGCAATGAAGCTGTGTTCTCCCTGCTGAAGCCACTTCACAGGGCTGTGTTAGCAAACGACATGCACTCAGATCCGTTTGGTACATGTGGAGTTAACTAAGTTAAGCTTACTCCGGGTTAGCCTCTTTCACCAGGAATGCAATTTGTGTTTACCTATATAAGGAAACCTGTTAGACTTAAATGAGCGTGGCTGGGTTTTTGCCTGCCTGCGCGAGAGGAGCGAGCCCACGCCCTGGCGAGTGGGAGTGCGCGGAGGCTGGACAGAGCTCCGCTTCCTGACTCCAACTCACGGCAGCTCCCTTCAGCCCGAGAACAGCAGCGCAGACCGGGCAACTCAGCTCCCCGTTGGGAAGGACTATTCCCCCACTCCCCTTTCTCAACTTCAGGAAAAGAAGAAAAACTGTCAGTGGAAAAAAAATGGAGAAGCAGGTATGTCACTCGGATCCTTGCAGCTGACGGGCAGCAGCGCTAAACTGCGGAGAGGCTCAGAGTGCTCCTTGTAAGACTTGTTCTCACAACTGTTGTTCCCTCCTAAAATGGCTTGCATGTTTTATAAAGGCTGCAAAGTAAAAGTAAGCCTCTTATGTACAGCAACATCTGTGTGGACAATTACTTTAGCTTATCTGACTTTCCATGTGCTTCTAATTTGGATACACCTTCTTTTACTAGAGACATTATCAAACTTTCTTATCTCTGATGGAACACAGATGTGAGCTGAGATTGGAAATAAGGCTAGATGTATCGATTAACTGTCTGATTTGCTGCAAACACAGAACATTATGGTCCTAATGTGTCTGGAGAAGTCTGTGATTTTGTAGCATAAAAAGTACTTTTTTTTTTTTTTAACTCTGATGTGTATGAATGCAGCTCAGTCAGCATAGCTGGAAGGTGATTGCTGGAATACAGGGAGTTCCTACAGTAATAGGGATTTTTCAGTGAGTTAAATAAACTGCAGGTATTGTTCTAGGAAGTGTAAGCAAAACTTGTTCTGCCATGGGGTTTATCCAAGTTCGGAATAAGGATATGTGTTTCTTTGAAAATATTTGCATATTCTGATAACCTTTACTATAGGGTCTGGCTAAACCCTTAAAGAGAGAGAGAGCGAGACAGAGAGTGAAAGTCTGTTCCTTGAAGATTTTGGACAGGATATAATGAAAAATAAAAATTGAAAATAACATATTTCAAGCAGCTTTCTAATTTGAAGAATGTTGCTCTGCACAATTAGCAAGCATCAGCTTGTTAATTGTGGAAGATCATTCAAGTTTTATGCAGTGATGGTATCAAAGATAGGAATGGAAAGATACTTTCAGCTGATTTCTCTGTAAAGTACTTTCTAGGAAAAAATAGGTGAAGCACAGAGAACTATTCAGAAGCAGGTGGAGTTTGTTTTCAGAGTGATTTTGTTTCTCTGGTCTTAGCAACTGAAAGGCATATGACTGCTTTTCAGAAATTGCTATTGTTAATCATATTTATGTGTGCACGTGAATGCCCTGATCACAGGAGTTGTAGCTACATCTTTCCTGGTGGCCAAAGTGGGAAAGTAAACTACATTCATATTCCTGAGAGTTTAGAAATTTAAAAAGAAGCTTATCATCGTAAACCCTCTTCCTTATAAATTTTTCAAATTTTTACAAATGAACGTCTTCTTGAAAGTAATAATATCATATTGCCTGGTTAAAATTTGTTCAGAATAAGGAATTTTGTTAATTCCTTACTAACACAAGGTTCGTGTTAATGTAGATTCTCATTCATTTATGTATAAGATATTTCTAAACCCCTGACTTGTAATGCTTAGAGAGGCATTAATGGGAATTACATGGAAAATCCATACTAGTTTCAGCAGAGATTCTTATAGCATCATCAACATTGCAAAGAAAGTGCTTCCGTACTAAAGCTAATGGGTTCCTTGTCTTGAAACGTATTTGGTCTTGGTGGACATCACCACAGCAAAGAACTTAGGATGGGTAGGCCAGAACCAGGGAGTATAAAAAATTTCACTTGTCTCGCTTCTTATCCTGGTGGGTCTGTACTTCTCATGCAACCCTTATTATCGTGAATTGAGCAGGAGCACAGAGAAAAGAGTTTTGTTTTTCTGTTTATTTGTTTAGTGTTTTTTTTTTTTAAGCAGGAACGTTCACAATTAAATCATGTATTTAAAAGGCAGGAGATGACACCAGAGAAACATGCTTTTGTATTGGCTTATCTCTAGTCTGTCCAGTAAATTATAGTGCACCTATCTTTAGTGACTAGCCATGTTGTAATCATAACTGTTCTTTTTCTGTACAAAGTGGGGTGGAAACCCAATTTACAGTCTTCACAATATATACTGGACTGACATGAGTTTGCTCTGCCCCAAGCTCTAAGTAGCCCCTGGGTAAAATCTGTGCGGCCACATCAGGGCAGTGCTGGCCCTGCCTGCCCTGAGGCAAGCTTTGATAGTGCATCTCATCCAGGGGCTCAAAGGGCTTTGAGGGCTCTCCCCCGCTTCAGCCGTGATGTATGCCTTGTGCCCTGCTCTGCCACGTGCTGTGCTCACAGCAGTGCGGTGGGACTGGATCCGCCTTGGTGTGGTGCTATGGTGATGGTGGTGCACAAGGTTTGGTTGGCTTGGATGCACAAAAGGCAAAATCTTCCCTTTCCAAGATGTATGACTGGAAGACACATCCTGGGTGAATTTTATCTTGTTTACAGTGAGAAAAGAATCAAGAAGTAGACACAACAATTTAAAGTATGGGGCAGATTTCAAGTATGGGTTTTACTTCAAATTGGGGGAAAAAAAGAAGAAGAAGAAAAAAAATCCAGTAGCTGTGACTATGTTAGACAATGACCCCGCTCTCTTTCCTGAGTTCCTGCAAGTCAGCCTAGTGTCCTTGCCACTGGTCTCCAATCCACATTAATAGGTAATGTATTTCTTTCACTGATCAGAAAAAGAACTAATGTTTACTGCAACCCTGTTTAAAGGCTTATTTTCATTCATTCAAGGATTCTTTGAGGTCAGTTTTAATAATAGAGTGGTACTCAGGATGCAGCGGTGATGCCATATTGGACTGTGCATTTTGCAGATGAGCATGCTGAACCTAGGCAAAGGGGCTGAGCCCAACAAATCTGTGCGTGAACTTATGGTACTATCTCTATTTGTGTAACTGTGAGACAGTACTGAAGTGAAACAGAACTACTTGGATTTGACAGTTTGATTTTAATGCATGACTGAATTGGAAATTTTGTTTGCATGTCAGGGCTGTGAAGCCCCAAATTATTTATAGGTAAGATAAAGGCTTTGATTACTTGGCCAAAATTATTTTTTGTCTCTCTGTAGTATTACCAATGGGATAAACTTATGTGAACTATCACTCATTTGTGGCTTTTGCAGGTCGAATGTATTGACTTTTAAAGTAGAGAATGTTGTATGTATCTATCATAAAATTTTTGTTTACAAGTGAAAGAACATTCCGACATTTCCCTCTCTCATTCTGAATTTAAATATTTCTGGAAATCGTAAATGTTTTTCACATTTAGTTACCTGTTCATCCTCCAAACAGAAAACTTTCTTTGCTTGAGTTGAACAGAACCATCACCGTATGTGTTTATTTTCACTTCCATTTTTTTCTTGTAATTTGAAGCTGAGTACTCGTGTACATTGGCAGTTGGGCACATCAGTTCCCCACCACCACCACCACCAATATCTCTTAACACTTGTTTAATAATAATTAAAAAAAAAAAAGTAGGCTTTCAAAAGTGTAACTAGAGAGCTTGAAATAACAAACGAGCATGCTGCACTGGTTGCATGCTCTCTTTACAGTTTTGTTAAAGGCTTTGCCATTCCATTATGCTATCATTTTCTAGTGTAAGCATTTTATATGGCATGTGTGATTTCATTGCCCTTACGTGACCTTGGTAAATTCCTTTTTTTCCCCTGAAGCACATGCCTAATTGAAAATTGCCATGAGCAGTTGCAGAGCTGTAAGCAAGGACTCTAAGAATATGGCAAGAGGGAGATGGGTGCCCAAAGCCTGGGTGAGATCTGCTCTTCGGCAGTATGCATTGCACTGCACTAGGTTAAATCTTCGTTATGAATAAGCATAATAAGGAAGTAAGAGAAGGGCATCATAATCCATTTGCCCAGAACATCTACCTAGTGTTGTTGCTATCCAGAGATTATGCGATCCACAAAAAGTACGTATTTTTTGATTTATTTTATTTTATTATTTTATTTTTACTTCTGCATTACTCTTGTTCCACCCTTGGGTAGGTATAGCGGAGTTTAAAGTTTAAAATACCGTTCCAGATCTGACCTGTGTTTTCTAGTCCAGCTGCTGTCCTCATTCCACAGTGCCGCACTTGGCTCTGCTTAACCATCGTGTTTGAGGATATAGTCGTGATGATCAGGCTGCACCCACAACCTAAAAATGAGGCATCATATTCCCTGTTAGAAGCCTCTATTCTAGCATTACGTTACTAGCTCCTGTGAGCATATGTGCTTAAGAATCATGCAAATGAAGGAGACAAAAAGCTAGTGAATGTAAAGCTGAGGAAGTGGGGAAAGAAAACAGGACTGCTCCAGATCAGAGAACACTAAACTGTGCTCTGGTTTAAAAAATGAAATTTGCAAAATCTGTATACTTATTCACCAATATGTAATTGTTCAAGGCAGGAAAAAAATGCAAGTCCTTTAATTAAAAAGAGTTAAGAAACATAAAGCATGAAGCTTTTATTTGAAAAAGATGCAAAACTGCAGTTTTATCATGCATTCTAGTATGTTTATCCAGTCTGAAAAGTTCAGAAAACTACCGGGCTGAAGATTAAGCCCAAGGAATTCTCTAGTCCTGTGATATCTCTCAAATAGTCTGCTTTATGCATGCTTATCATTTGAACTTGTTTTCATGTTTATTCCAAGTTATATTTCAGAACTAGTTATTAGAGATAGAGCTTTAAGACTCATCTGGGAAGGTATTGAAGATACACAACTTGTTTTAAAATCTGAGTTTACCAGCTTCTTAGTATTTCCATAGTGTGTGTGTGTGAGAGAGCTTTTTTCCCACGAATAAAAATGTTAGTATTAAATCTAACTTTTGGTGCTGTAGCAAGTAATTAAGGGAATGCATAAACACTTCTGAGCATGTTTTATGTGGTTCAATTTTCTTATTATTTTAATTTCATATTAAATGTATATGTTCAGCAAGACATTTAAGAACACAGTTGAGGCTGAAACTCTTAATGTACACAGATGCATTTTTCCCAACACATCTATATCTAAGATTTTAGCACATGTTCAAATCCAAATATGCCTAAATGCTGTGCTATTATTTTTGGTGGTAGGGGGCAGAGTATTTGGTTTTTGTTGTTGTTTTTCGTTGTTTTTTCTTTTTAGTCAAAAAGCTTCCATTCTTCTGATCCTGTGCACAGAGAATGGAAAACCTGATATCTGCTTATAGCTAAATCAGCTAACACTTATAGAATTTTTTAAGAAAAAAATTAGCACCTTAATTTCATAGGTTTTTTTTTTTTTTTTGGAAAAGTCCTTTGAGGGATAGATTTTTAATTTCATTCTTTTTTCACTGTTGGTTTCACTCAGTGGTAGTTGTAACATCGGTCCTGCACATGTCAGATTTAGGGAGATGGCAGGAAAAAAAATGAGCTTTTTTTTTTTTTTTTTTTTGCTAGATATGATTATATGAAGTTTCATATAATTTCAGCTTCATTTATCATTTAGTGAAGTTTACATTCAGGGCTATGAATGAAATGACATTTTTGACACCAAGTGCATAGCTCCACTCATTCCAACAGGCTGAGAACACTTTTATTTGTAACACACTAGATTAAACAGCATATAGGGTGTCAGTTTATAAGTGTCATGACTTGTTCACTGTGCTTTTCCAGTGATGCCTGTGCTCCTGCTGCTGAGTTTCTAACCTTTCTGTTTTGTAGCTGCCTGGTCTGGAAAAATCCATATAAAACCTCAGATCAGGCCTCCTAAGGTGAATATTTTTGGGCACACTTAATTTCGCTACGTATGAAGCAACAGTGTTCCTGCTATGTTGGCTCTGTAAAACAAGCAATTGTTTTGCTACGTTTCTTATCTTTTTTTTTTCTTTTTTGTCTCTTTCACAAGAAATTCCACACCATTTTAGCAGAGGAGTTTAAGTATTAGCAGTTAAGGTAAGAATTCATAATTAAGTATGGCAATAGGCCACAAAGTGGTTTGGGATATCCTATTGGTGGTTGTTTCAAAGTTATACAGCTGCGCTTAACACTCTAGTGGGCAATTCTGGATACGTTGTGTTTTGCCTTTCATACATTGCCATATCACCACCATTAGTGCAGGGCTTAGACTGTAAACATCTGTTTGCTTTTATTGCACATGTGTTACTTAAGATGTTCTGTTTTTACATGATGTAAATCACTGGACTCAACTGGCATGTATGATTCATTTACCAAATAAACCTTAAAATATGTCAATAAAATGTATATCCTACAGGATGACATATTTGTTGTGTACAGATCAAAAAGCTGAAAAATTTGTGTCTATAGAGTCACTGATATTTCATATTTTAGTGGGTGGGGTTGTTTTGTTTTTAACTGTTTGGACAGTCATGTAATTGTCAGTACAGAAGGGAAAAAAATGCAGTGAAACTGATGTGCAGTCATGATGTGCAATACATTGGACAACAGTGATAGGAGTAGAGAAATGCACCTGACATTAGAAAACAAAATGGCAAAGTCTATAAATCCTTCATTCTAGAGTCTCACCATATTCATGGTATGAAACAGAACACTTATAATAAAAAACCAAATGCATTTTGATAGTGCTGTGTATAGTTTACAGTGTTCTCTTAAATGAAAAGGTTGCCCAGATTTTGTAATAAGCTTATCTGTTGATCTCCATAACTTTTGAGTAATACCTTATAGATAGATTGGCATTTTAGACATCTAATTTTGTGGTTCTAATGTGTACTATTTCACATTGATAGAATGCACAACAGAATTGTTTGGTTTAAATTAATGAAAATGAGCTCAGTGAGGTGACCTACAGTTGTTAGCTTGCATTTTAATATTACAAGTTAACCTAATATGTGTTGAAGGTTTTGGTTCTTATATTTCTGTTCCCTTAAGGGTTGAATCTGAATGTTTTGTCTATGTCACATGAGAATGAAAGAAACAAAACATGATAGGAGAAAGTTGAAGATTACAGTCAAGTAGAACCATCAGCTGAATAATCCTTTATTAGAGACACTTTAAAGTTTTGGGCTTTGCAGAATTGCTGTAATCCACTAAAAGATAAAAAGCTGAGGTTTTTTAAATCCAGGAAATTAAAAAGTTTAATCAATGGAGGTTTCATCTGTAAGGTTTTCATTACATCATCCAGGCTGAGAGAGCTAGATGTAGTTTGTGAATAGAACTAAATGCAGAAGTCATTTGACTAACTGGCAAGCTGGTTAGAAACCAAGAAGATAAAAGTTAATAAAAAGAGGCACAAATCACTACAGTCAGGAAGGAAATTGAATTATTTCCCATTTTGTATCAATAAATTATAATTAGCAGGAGTATCTGGGGGCTATTGCAAATCAGGAACTGAACTTGAGTCACCAATATGACAAAATGTTGAAACATGAAAATGTCATTCTGGGACTCATTACTGAAAGTAGTGTATACAAGAGGAGGAGAGGTAATTATTTCACCCTGTTCCACCATGATAAGCCTCCAGCCTGAATTCTTCATCCTGTTTGGTACGTGGTGCTTCAAGAAACATGCATGCAAACTGGAGAGTCTAATGCAAAGCAAACAAAAAAATGTAACAAGAAAACATGACACAGATTGCAGGAACTGGGCATGTTTTATTTAAAACATAGGTTCCAGAGCATCCTGTACAAGGACTCTTCTGAAGTAATAATGTGGTCAGGTTCGTTGACCTGAAGGACCCAAGGAGTGGCTAAGCTCTCCCTGCTACCCCTATACACGCCTGCTGCCTGCTACTGCCTTGGTGTGAGAATGGTGAAACTGGAAGCAGGTGTGTGGGAACCAGCCAGAGCTGGGGACTGCTGCTGCAACCAGGTGACTCTCTGATCTGACAATCAAAGTGCTACCTGCACAAACTGAGTTTGGCAAATCACTGTCTTGGAAAGAAAATAAATGGTGCTCTAATACAGAAAAGTGGTCATAAATATGACAGCGAGTGATTCATCATCTCCACTGAAGATGGAACAAAAAGCAATCTGCAGCAAGGGCGATTCAGATTAGACTTTAGGACAAACTTAGTAGCTACAACGTCATTTAAGCACTGGAATGGATTACCCAAAGTGGTTGTCAGATCCTTGTCTTTGGAGGTTTTTAACAGGTTAAACAAACATCTGTTGTGAATGGTCTAAGTATACTTGATCCTTCCTGGGAGCAGGGAAATGGATTAGATACGTGACCCCACAAAGACTTTTCCAGACCTGCGTTTCTCTTATTCCTTCCTTCAGACTTTTGGCATGGAATTTGGGAATGTTTCCCTATTTCAGATGTGGTGTGCCCTATGGCCATGCCCCAGCTCCATAGTTGTGTATGACCTGGGCCTGCATCTGCCCTTTATCTCCCACCTTGCACCCCCAATTCCTGTTCAAACTAAGTGCTAGTAGCTCAGCAGAGCAAGACTCTGCAGGCCCTTATCCCTGGGGAAGAGCAGGCTCGGCATCAGGCTGGAATTGCATACAACATATGAGACAGCCGAGGGTGCTCAGCGCTGCAGAGTCTGATTTGCTCCTTCTAATATTATAGACTAATTGCTTGGGAATTTGGGAACTGCATTTACTCCGCTTTTAACTTCTAGCCAGTCATTAGTCTCAAGTATCATCAGCGAGACTCTTATTTTAATATTAGCATTTAGCAGCAACAAATAAAGAGATGACATGCAGAATGCAAAACCTACTGAAATCATAGTAAAACTCAGTGGAAATAGTTACACATGTGTAACCATTATGACATTGTACAAAATACATACTTTTTCCTCTTATTATAAAAATTATGTAATGTACTAATAAAAAACTGAACAATCTCTGTAGATGTAAGGCAAGCAAGAATATATCTACTGCAAATAAATGTGGGAGAATTAAAATAGCCTGTGCCAGTGCAGGAGGGGACATTGTTCTCCCAAGCACTCTGTCTAAATAGAAGGTAGGTCTCAGAGTTACGTGATGAGGTTGTCCATGGAGAGCATGGTGTAGCATCTGGTTTGCTTTGCAGAATGTGTTATTGATGTACTATGGGCAACAAATTAGTACATCTCCCATGGTTATTCAGCAGTGTTGAGTCATTGGTTACAGTGGATCAATGCAGTATACTGTTGTGCAATATCCATTAAGCTCACTAGGAGAATAAGAGGCATAACATTTGATCAGTCAGGTCCCAAGTTAGAGTTGATGATCCAAGAGAATGTAAAACCAGAAAAAATTAAACATGGAAATGGAAGTGAGTTTTTTCTTTTTTTCTTTTTTTTTCCTCTGCATGATAATTTCCATAACCTCATTTTAATGAGTCAGCATTTCTGAGGTCAGAGTGGGTAAACTGAATTCCTGAATGATGACTGACTTAATTGTAAGTGTTAGCAGAAATCTTTTTAATATCACAAGCATCCACTTAAACCTGTCCATCTACTCATTTTCCTATGAATAGTTTACTTTGTTCCGACAGGGAGGGTGCGAAGGCATTACAGCAGGTATACTGGCTAGCAAAACAGTCTGTTTTGCTACCATACTGTTCCAAGTCTTCCCTGTGTTCATGGGGCAGGTACATGATAGGCAGAGGCTGAATAAAATCCCCTCATTCCCGCTGCAGGCAGGGCAGTGTTTTTCAGAACCGCTTTTCAGACCGGTATTTAGCCTAAGTGATGAGACAGCCACCGTGAATTTCACAGCTTCCAGAGTAAGGCCATGTGGATCGTGATGGGGGACTCCAGCTCGCAGGAGGGATTTCATAACACATTCTGCTCATTGCTGTTGAAAGCTTACCGTCTTTCACAGTGCTCTCTGACTTAATCCAATCCTTATTCTGGAAGGGAATGTTGTCTCAGGCAACCAATGTGTAACTCTTGTAAAATATTTGGTTTTGATGGCAATCATTACTATGACTTTCAGTTACTATTTCAGGGAACTAGAGCATATTACATTTTATATTCACAGGCAACATCACTCTCATTTCTGAGGTTTAGAAGTTCTGCATCTAAAAATATTTTGCAAAAGTTAAATTGAACCAGGCTACTAAAATATTCAGTAATTATAGGCAACTGTATGGCCATATGTCTATTCAAAAATAGCTTTTAACATTTTGCCTAGAGACAAATCCTCTTTAAAGTGCTTAGACAAGCTAAGTCCAAAGCTCAAATTTGCTTAGCAGAACATCATCTTTCAAACAAGGTTCAATAATTCTCCTAGATTAAGACCATAGGACCATATCAGTGGCTTTTAGTGTATTTATACTAAAGACAGATGTCAAAGTAAAAATCTAACAGAACATGTGGCAAACCTCTTGTCCAGAAATGTATGAATATAGTACCAATACTCAAGAAATTTTTTTTTGTCTGTCTGAAGGAACTATTTAATTTGCTGAACTTGGATGCTGTCACCTGTATTCTAAACAGAAGCAAAGCATAACTTGAGGTGACCTAAGTCTCAATATTTTTCCTGCTGAAGACATTAAAGACTGGATTGAGAAAAGATTTTGTGTTATGAATTAGGTTCTGTAGTGCTTAACTTCCAGGGGCATGGAGCCTGGTCTTAAGCTTCCACTACCAAGCCTTTCATAATTAATTAGTACTTCAGAACAAGACCTACAATAGAGACGATGATGGGCTGCCTAAAGCTAGCCAGAAGCAGAACTTCTTTTTTCTTCTTCTTCTTTTTTTCCTCTAGGTTTGGTCTACCAAACCTCTCTAGGTTTTGGTTTGGTCTACCTTTTATGTAATGGACTAGCTTGCCCTGGAAATGCAAGATGTGTGCTGGAGGTCTTTCCCTGGCTAAGGACATTCCAGTCTGTGCTGAGTATTTCTCAGGAAGGAATTGCTGTGGCCATGAGATTGCAGGAAATCTGTGTGGTTATAAACTCCTTCTCGCTCCCTCTTGTGATGCCTGTGTCATTGAGAGAAAGATGGTGTAAAAGCCTGGACTTTGTGGTCTTCTGTGGAGAGTTCTCACCAAGGGAAGGTACTGAGCTGTTTGAACAAGTATGGAATCAGATTTCCATTTACCTAGGGTTTTAAAAAAAACAGGCCCTGAAGAAGTCAGTTTTATCATTTGCAGCTGATTCCTACATCTTGTGTTCAAGCCTCTGTCTATTTTTTAGGATAGCCTGAACTGGGTTGTACCTGTTAAACACAGTGGTAGGAGAGTGACAATGTTATACTTTCCCATTTCAGGAGAGACTGTGCCCAAGGTTTCTTCTTTCTTGCCCATAAGTGCAGACTAATCCACCTGGAGTATTCCTTTTTTTGAAATGCTGGACACAGCTATGGCTTCTTTTCTCTGAATGATCAGTGAATGATCAGCAGGTGGGATTTTCAAAGTAGTAATATTAGTGTTTGCACTGTCCTGTGGAAGAAACAGTCAATTTATGAAGTATTGAGAGCAGAGATCCCTGTGTTCACAGGACCACAAGAAAATTTCTTTCCTGTAACCTCTCACAAAACTTCTGACAAGAGATTTTTTTAAGGCTTTGAACACACGAATGCATAGGTTAGACCCTGGCAACTGAAATTGGCCTCATTTTTAAAAGCTGCAGATACTCTCTATGCGTTATCTCACTCACCAACGGAGCAAACACACTTTAGGGCTGAGGGCAGTGCCCCACTGTTTCACATGTTCACTGTTTAACGCCTGCCACTCCTTTCTCTCAGATGGACAGAGGTTGCTTGCTCATATACTCTTTCCACTATATGCTATGCACAGGGTTTATGCTTGATGTACGACTTCTCTGTTCTTAATCACACTGGCTTAGTTTGTCTTCTCTAAAGTTTCTGTGAAATTGTAGGTGGAAAAGGGCTTTTAAGATACTCTGAAAAGAGAAAGGGTTTTGTTTCTTTTGTTTGATTTTCTGTTTTTTTCAAAGTCCATGCTTGGTTTTGGACACAATCTGTACAGTTGGCCTATCTCCAAAATGGCTTATGGTTTTACTCTTTAAGAGAGAGCGAGGCTTAAATAACAGGAGATTTAAAGTTAAGTATGTCGTTTGTTCTTAACCATGCTCCTTTGCCCCCCCCCCAATATAAGGGTTATAATATAATATAATTATATCATCTAATTCCAGTCTAACAAACAATTGCAATCATATAGTTTCCTGCTGACTTTTCAGGTGCTGTAAATACCCTCTGCTGTGCAAACACCAGTATTCAGACATCTTGCAAAAGATATGGTTATATGTTCTTCTCCCTTCCCACAAAAAGACAAAATGTCTTTCTGCTTCCAGAGATACTCTTCACCATATATGTTGCTCTAAAATTGAGTTGCAAACTATTAAACTGAAACAATAAAATGAAGTGTGTTATAAAGTTCCTTTTTTTGTATAGTATAGCCTTTCCAGTTGCAGTGTTTATCTGCCTAATGTTCAAAATGGTGGCTATAAAGAATATAAGTGTCTGGAAGGATTTCAAAGACATAAAGAATAGGAATTGTTTGCAGTGTTTCATTCTAGCATGTTTAACAAGGGATGTTGAATGGGTATTACAGAAGCACTCAAACTGCACTGATCAACATACAAAAATTAATATATGGTGTATGACAGTTTTGGGAAAAGATCTGTATCCAATTATAAATTCCTTTTTAATTTATGAGTAACATTTATGTGGACTAGTCTTCCAAGGGAAGTGGTAAAGCAGTATGTACTAAACCATTGGAAAATGAACTGTACAAAGTCTTTAAAGGCTCTTCAGAAAACAGATCTGAAAAGAGTGGAGGTACAGACTTGATGGCATAATGGAGTTTCCATTTCTACTTTTTGACTTGTATTTTGACAATTGTGCGAGCCATAATGTGCTTTCTCAGAACAATCAGGATATGCCAAATTTATAGCATTCAGAGCGTAAGAACTTCTTTCTCTCTTCTTGCTATTAAAGAATTTTCTGATTAAAAAGTTCTTTATTGGGAAAGGCATATTAAATGGAGAATCAAGAAAAGTGTGTGCCAGTTTAAATAAGGATGGAGTTTCTGTACAAAGCACAAAAAATAGCGCACTCTGAAATAGCTAATGTGCTGCCAATTAGAGCAATAGTCTGGGCTATGATACAGATAGACCCAGCTCTATCTTTCACCTGTTTTTTTTTTTTTTTTTTTTTTCCTAGTTTACAAGGTGGCACTGCAAGCCACCATCGGCTTTGGAGCTCCAGTATGAAGATCCTCTCAATGGCTTGCATGAAAATACTAATACCCACATTTTGTACTTACTGGAGCTTCTGTAAGATCTACAGAGTAGCTTTTCATGTGGTACAGACTAGTCTTGGAAAGACCTGTGAGCATGGCACTCACTGTCCTCTTCTGAAAGTAGCTTAATTCTACTTAATTAGCAAAGCAAAATGAGTTACTTAGATATTTCTGGTTAATGTTGTTTTATTTACCCATTTTTTTTCACTAATCATTTTTGCTGGAAAACAGCAGCTGGTCAAAACAAACTTTTTTGCAGGACTGATCTTGTTTCAAAAACACTTTCATGACAGAAAGACCTTTCAGTCCTAACAGTTCCTGGTAAAAGGGGGATGTGGACAAGAAATGTAGAAGTCTGCTTCACAAGTACAGATAAATTTGTTTTTAAGTTCTCTAGTCCAGGCTCCCTCAGAGTCAGGTTCAAGTTGTAGGTAGAATGGGATCTTAACCCTGAATCTGTCATATCTTGGATGAGTGACCAGATCCTGGCTGCCTCAAGCGTCGCTCTATAGCTATCTCTGTTCCACTTTGTATTTTTTTTTTTTCTTTCAATAAGGCTCAGAGCTCACACCTCAGGTGAGTGTCATGCCCATTTTAGTGATTCTTTCTCTCTGACTCCTCTTCTGTTTCAGACTGCCTTAAATTTACTTAGGTTTAGAGTGAGGCATTTCTCAAAGGAAAGTTGTTTTCTGCCCAGTTCTAACTCTGCCTGTACAAAGTAATTTATCTCCACAGTACTTCTTCCCATGCCTTCTTTCTCTGTAGTAAGTTTAAAAAAAAAAAAAAAAAACCCAACCCCCCAGTCTGTTGGAATTACAGCATGATGATGCAGGCAGGAATAGTCCTCTAAGGAAAATGGTTCTGCTTCTGCAGCGACTACTTTATAAGGGGAATTGAAGGGACCTTGTTTTATGTCAGATCTGTGCACCTGGCAGTTTCATATACAATGCTGCCAGTTCCTGGAACAAGTTCAAATGGCTTTTACTTCGGGGGCACTTAACCACATGAGCTACCAGTTTCACTCTTATGACCACGCTGTTCAGATGTGACTGGGCTTATCTCAGGGCACCAACCCTGCTCAGGAGGCCTCACTTTCAAAGAGGGTGGCTAGTCTTATTCATCCACAGTTTCATCAGCCTTTATCCTCATCCAGGTCCCTGACCGTTCCTCCCGCTGTTGCAATGTGCTTCTTTTCAGGCTTTGATCGTCCTTTCCCGGAAACTTAATCTGTCTTTGCTGAACGTGCTTTTACTTGGTAAAGTTCAGCTTTGGTTAACCACAGCTTGCAGCTTGTTGAGTACAAGGATCCTTGAAACAAACTGTTTTACCTATTATTTTTCAGCTTTGTGCATGTATATTCACACAAACTAGTATGTGACCCCCCGCCCCCACTAAATTCAAGGGCTGTAGCCTATGTCAAGTGTGCCTGCCTGAGCCACTTGCATAAGCTATAGCTGTCTACGGTGAATTGACTTCACTCGCCAGTTCTGCGATGTTAAAGAACTCGCTCTACCTCAGAATTGATTAGATATTGCAAAGTAATTCCACACCTCACACACAGAGTTTTGATGTTTAAACAGTTTTAAACTGTTAATGAATGAGTAGCAGATTTTGCATGTAGTTTGAAAAAGCACTGAACCACCATTCCCATGGGGAATTGGGGAAATGGAAGTAGAAGGAACCTAACTTATGGCAGATATGTCTAGCTATGTTAGGTCATGTGGACCAGAACAGGGATCTAAGGCCATGAACATGCAAACAGTGACACACTTGCTTAACTTTACTGTGTAGTGTAGTCACATGTAAGTTAGTAGGGCTACTCATGGCAGTAAAATTAAATATGTATGAGAATATTCTTAGGACTGAAGCCTCACATTTAATTCTAAATACAGCAGAAAAATGGTTTAACAGACCATAGCTAGCTAGATGATTTTTTTCATCTGAATTTTGGAGAGATGGCAAGAAGCCCACACCTTATAAACTGAAAATATTGGTCATACCTCCCCGTAAGGGTAACAGTGAGTGAAATCTCACTGCAAGGATGCAGAAAGAGTGGAGTCTGGAATATTTTACAGATGCTACTTTTACACTTTGTTCTTCCTACAGTTTTTCTGAGATTGGGTCCAAAATGTTTTGACAGTGTTAAAAGCCATTCCCCTCCTTTACCTATCACAGTTTGCTAACCAGCATTTTCATGCAAGATTTGAAGTGGAATGTTGTAAAGTTATATGCTTTTAGTCTGTAAGGCTCTGGACTCTGTCCAGCAGACCATTTTTATATGGCCTGAATACTTTTCAGACAAACAGGGTCTGTACTAGGGTGCAAAATTTTAGACAACTGATGTTTTCTTTAAAATAACTACAAGTTGGCTCACTGCATCTTTTAGAAGCCTGTTAAGACTCCCCCACAGCAGTCTAGGAATATATTGGTGGTGAGAGAAATTGTGAGTGCCAGTAAAGTAACAAATTTAAAAGTAACCTTTCTCTTCCTTGGCACTCTGAGAATTTCTTTGTAATTTATTGGTCATTTAAGCAAGAATGGTAAGGGCACTTAACACTATTAAGTCAACATATCTGTAATCTCTGGGAATGAATACTTTATGATTTATAAAAGCAAATGTGTGACAAGAGGGGTTTTTTTTTCACCTCTTTAGTGATAGACTGACTTCCCAAATCCATGATGTCATACCGTGCAGAAACTTGTTCCTTGATATGCTGCAAAGTACTTCAGTTCCAGCCTCCCTCAGAAATGTTCTGCTGTAGGTAGTGACTCCTATGAGCCTGTCTGGGGAGAGCTCTATTCCATCTCCTTTCAAGGATCCAGTAGTTCCATTATTTCCCTGCCTCCTTCACATTTCTGCCCTGAATTTTTTAGCAGAAAGCATCTGTGTCTTCACTGTCCTCTGTCCTTTTTATGTTTTGGAATCACCTATACCTCCCTCTGTTAAGTATCTGTTCCTCAACAATGCTGCAGTGGTAGCAGATGGATTGTTGTATCTCCGTTGGCGGATTCAGTTAGGAAGCGTTTCATCAGAGGAGCAAATGATCAGTCCTAGCAGTAGGGTGGACAGAAGAGGACCAACTGGCTTCACTTCAAGATAAATGGGCAGGTCTCCCTTTGCTGTTGCTAGGAAGGGCCTAGGTGAATAGGGGAGGGTCTTTCTCAGGAGAAGAGAAAGATGGACAAAGACCACTTCTCCCATGATAAGCTAGCAAGGAAACATGGCTCTAGATAATCTTCTATTAACACATCTTTTTAGACTTGGAATAGGATATCCAGCAGGAGTCCTACGAATATAGCTTCTTCTTAATGAAGCAGCAGTTTGGCTTAGTCTCCTTTAATCCTCCTCTCTAGAGAAGCTAACCAGAGATTGGGGGAATGTCCTCCCAGTGGCAATAAGGTTGCATATGAGAAAGAATGTGGCAAGAAAGTTTATCAAACTTAGGCTCAAGCCAATCTTTAATTACAAACTTGCCTCATAAGTGAGTACATAATTCCCCAAAGCTGGAGTGTTTTGTACTGTTAGTGTTGGTAAAAGTGTCCCCCTACTCATGGTGTGAATGAGCTGTGATAGTTGCAAAGCCACACATTTATGTCCCAAGTGCACAGGCATGCACTTTATCAAGTTTTCTCATAGCTTCCAGTGACTAATGCTGTTATATACCCTCTCAGACAAAGCCCTCTCAGAGGTCCTTGTGATGTGCACCATGGCTTGCTCTACAAGGATACCTGAGCTCAGATTGCCTTTGAAACCATGGGGAACGATGTAGCCAAGCTGAACTTCTGCAGAGCTGATGAGATGCTTTGGCACTTCTGAATACACAGAGAAAATTATAGTCTACTCAGAAGAACTAAAAAAATAAAAAAGCAACATCTGGCTGCCAGCATTTGTTATGTCTTAGGGAATATTCTTCTTTTGCCCCTTTCCTTCCAGATATAACCTGGGTTTGATCACAGTAATGATACCACAGTTTATAGGATTGAGCTAAACATCCTCAGAAGATTCTGGCAGCATAGTTGTTTTGGTGCATCCAAAACTTCACTGCTTTGTGTTCTCTAAGCAATTGTGTGTGCACATGTGACTGTGCAGGTTTGTGTGAGTGTGTGTCCATAATGGAGTGAAAGAGAAGGAAGCTGGCTGCAGAAGTCCAATTACACATTCTTTTAATATTAGCAGTTGTTTTCTACTCGTGTTCATTTTGATGGCCACCTTTGAAAAGGGGGGAAAAAAAAACAACTCACCTTTAGAGGCTTACTATAAAGTGAAAATCAAACTTCTCTTTTATTTATTGAACTAACTTAGGACTCCTTAAAGTCCCACACAAAATTCTACTGGTTCACAAGTGAGCCACTTCCAATACATTGCTTTTATTTCTATATTTTTCCTTTCTTCCTTTCTTCCTGTTTCTTATTATTTGTTAATTTTTTTAACATAGATAGATCTTGGCTACATCTAGATTCCTGAAGTGGGATCATTTCCGAGGACTAAACGTAACAGTTGTTATGGAACAAACCTAGAAAAGCAGATTCACTACGAATATTTATTGCTGGGTAGGTATATCTGGGTTTACTATTTTTACAATGAAACTGTAACAAAGGCAACAAGGAGAGAGAATCTGAAAGCATTTTCTTTGGAGTTGCAATATTAGTTGGATTGAGAGCATTCTTTCAGAGCACTGTCAAAGCAATGGTATCTTTTAAAGCTTGAAAAACAAAGGTGACAATTCTTTTCATGGTTTATAGGGTTGTAGAGGAGAAATATGCTTTGAATTATTTTTGCATAAGATCTTAGAATAATTAAATAGGGGTGTGACTTTGCCTTCAGTTCCACTGAGTGTAAAAAGAAGCAGTGCATATGCATGGAAACACAGGATTTGATTCTTTATAGTGGCTACTTATTTAAGAAAAAAAAATTTTTTTCTACCCTTTTTCTGCTCTTTTCCATAGCACTGTCTAGTAATCATTACAGGAGATGCTTTAAGTTTCTGTAGGTTGTGGAGGTGACTAACAAAAAAAAAGTGAATCAATATGAAAATCCTTTACTAATCTACTTGACAAGTTTGATTGCTAACTTTGTTATTAAACTAACTCCCAAATTGTTGAAAGTTCTGTTTTTAATTTACTTCAATGTTAAAAAAGAGAAACACAATAAATGGTAAAAAGGTTATGGTGCTGGAATTTCTAGCAAGACATAAAATGAGTATCTCTCAGGGTTTTTTTTTCCTCTCTTTTTCCTCCAGAGACTTACTCACCATATTAAGCAAGTAAAATATAGGAACATTTCTTGTAGTGCTTCAGTAGAAAACGTGTAGCTTGGGTTAGATAGAATGACAGGGCTCAGGAAGGTAAATGTATTGAATTACGCCATTAATAGAAAAAGGATGGTGGTACAGTAGTTTTCCTCCAGGCACTGGGTTTCACAGGTGCTGTAATCATGGTGGGCTACAATGATAGTACTGTAAATGCAGAAATAACAATTTGCAATTAGATACATTTTTGTGTGAGATGTGATAAATCAAGGCGTGGAATTTGTCAGGTACCAATTCCCTAACGGCAAGAATGTTTATCTAAAAAAAAAAAAAAAAAAAAAAAACCAAAAAACCCAAAAACCACTCACAGCTGAAATCAATGCTCCTGTTTTCACTCCATTCACAAGAGTAATACTAAACCCAGTTCCCCTGGAGAAGCTTTTTGAGTTTTATTTGCATTCATTTCAAAACATTTGTTATGTAGGCACATTTTTGGCAATATCCTTGCCTTTACCCATGTGCTTTCTTAAAAACTGGGAGTTTGTCCTGGAGTGTGGCACTATGTTGGCACAGCCTGTCATTTACCCCTCTGATTTCGGAGGAGTAGAGTTGATATATAATTAAGAAGCACTTGGGAGGAATTTGGCACACCCGTTTCTCTCTATCACTAAGAAATGTTTCTTCCTTTAAGAGAAGATGTTGGCATTTACTGTGGCATACTAGCTGTCTATCAGTAGATTTCCTCTGATAATGCTAGAAAACATATTGTTGAAAAACATGCATCTGAAAAAACAAAACTCTACAATGATAAAAAAAAGTTACCTTACCTATGACTTAATACTGGAAATCACAGTCTTCCTGAGAATCACACCTTTTTGTTAATTTAAATATTGTATTTCTAGTGTTAGTAATTGTAGGGAGAGGTGTGGTTCGTTTTCAAATGCAAAAATAAAATTACCAAGTCATGCGTGTACAGAAATGTGGCACGAAAGACTTGACCCAGCTTCCCCTGAGAAGCTAGGTCTGGCCTTAAAAAGTGCCTTAGATGAGGCAGCTTCAGCTATCACCTTGATCTAAGCTATTCTTCCCTGTGTTCTCATTGACGATTTGTGCCTGCTGTGACGCAGCCCCTTTGTTCTGGGGGCTAAGTGTGGCCATCCTCTCTTTGAACACATGTAGAGTCGAAGTATGAACTGTGCAAGAGCTGAGCATGTGCAAGTCTGTCTGCTCAACACCTTTTTTGGGCTAACTAAAATCTATCAAGGTGCGACTTCTCCCCTAGGTTCATATGTAGTATTTGCTCAGTGGGATGTCACCTAAACATGACCACTGAGGTAACAAGGGAGTCCATAAGCAAAAATAACATACACTGATTAGTATATTTGAGTAACAGTAATATGTTCAGAGATGACTCCATTTCTGTCACATATGGGCTAAAAAGATCAGTTTTTTGTTTGTTCGTTCTTCCTTTTTTTTAGCTAGATTCCCCTGCTATGCAAATTCTCCCTGTCAAAACACTAGTTAGGGCCTCTCGCTTTCTTTTTCTCTTCATAGAAGCATGTGAGTCACCCACCTACACAGCATTAATTTTTTTTACCCTGGAGAATGCTTTGCAGATTCAAGGTCAAAGTATAGGATATATTAAAAGCTTGGGGTTATGTTTTCTCTTCCTTATGGCCCACTCAGGGAGCCTGGGCAAGGAAGGACAAGATGATGCAGCTCCCCAGAGACTGTCTAATGCCAGAACTGGGAAGCAGAGTAAACGTCCAGGTCTTGCTCCCTACAGTGCTCTTTGGTTGTTCACGCCCAGGATCTGTGAGGTACGGGACCAGCCCTGTAATCTGTTTTATGGGGGAATTCTGAGGAGTGAAATCAGACAGGTGGTGTGCTTCCCTGGGTGATATTCCCATAGATCTGAATGCGGGAATGGTTGACCTGAGGCCAAGGTTTACTACCTGATGTGTTCCTGTTGCCTGAAAGCAATTTGGTTTACTGGAGTGCAATAAAAATGCTAGCTCTTGAATATAAAATAGAGGTGGAGAAGTATGGTTAATGTGTGAAGTGTTAACTAGAGTCAGGCAACAAAGAGCTGTGGTGGGTGCAGGAGTTCCCGCCTAACCCCTGCAATGTAAAATCAGTTTCCATTCAGCCTGGTTCTGAGTGACAGCCAGGAAACCGAAGGAAAACAAACAGTAACTATTATCTTCCTGCTGAAGCAACTCCAAAGTGAATATAAACAGTGATTGTTCGAGACCATCAATTAAGCTAAGAAGTATTTACAGCAGGTGCAGAGGAGATAATGAATGAAAAGTGAACTTTACAGTCCTGTATGTTTAAAACAGTTTGACTTTTTGATGTTATTTTTACTGGGGAAAGCATTGAATTCATACTTGGAGCCTGTGATTCATTTATGAAGAGATTGTAGTTTAATAAACACTGCAAACATCAAGAAAAAACATCTAAATGATGGGACCTTTAATGCCCAAGGATGTCTTATTTATGATTGCAGTAATATTAAAAGAACATTTAAACTTATGGATAGAACTTTATGGACTTTCTTACTTTTTAATTTGTGGTTTATTAAAGCATAGTTATGTAACCTTTTGTACAGTTTACTACACAGCAGTGTTTAGAGGCATTGCTGAAAATAGGGCTTTCTTATGTTAGGAATTCTTTGTATGGATGTAGTTCCCGGGAACCTAAAAAGCCATTTCAGACAAAGGCTAAGAGAAAAGGAAACTTTCATTATCCTCACTTTACAGAGGAGGATCTGAGAAATGGAGGAGCAAAGGAGAGAGACTTTACAAGGAGACACACTACTTTCACTACTTCTACCAAAATAAAATTTAGATGTCTTTTCATAAAAGAATTCTGTAGGTGAAAAGGAAAGCTAAATCCTCATCTCCCAGTAGTAATTGAGGGCAAACGTGGATCAATATAGCTAATCCATCTTGGCAATGTCTTGTATGCCCTTCCTAAAATAGGTAATATGAATTTATCTGTTTTTGTTTATAAACTCCTGCACTTTGTTCTCCTAAGATTTAACTATTAGTAATTTGCACTTTCACAATTTAGATACTTTGGTCTTTCACTGAAATTTGAAGCAGCTTAAAACTGGTTTCTTGGCTTCTTCAGTTTTCTGGTCTTGAAAGAAGACTTTACTATTCAGGTCTAAAGGTGGTAGAAAGAAACACTTCGGATGTTAATCAGAAGCGCAGCCCTTGTTTACTGAATAACCTAGGGCAAATCACTTGATCCTTTTGACCAGCTTAGTTATTAAACTGGTAGATAGAAACATGTATTCACTGATAGCTAGATCATCCATCTGAGCTGGCTGCCCCCTTAGTAAATATATTACCATACTAAAACTAGCTACTGCTAGCAGTGGTGAGGTGGCTCTCCATAAACAATGAATTTGCAACCTGACCTTGGCTGGGGGGGCCAAGGAAGGGGTCTGGCAGTGATTACTTTTGGTAGAGACTCTTTCATACGTCTCTTAGTGCTGAAGCTCTCTCCAATAAGCCCAGCTCATCTCTCCTTCAGGGCTAGGAGCTGAAGACCTCCCTGTAACACCTGTCACCCTAAGGGAGAAGGGGCTGGAGGTGAGATGAGGAGGCTGATGCCAAGACATTTGAGGTCATATTTTGCTTATTTTGCGGCCTCCCACACAGATGATATTTTGCAAAGTCCCGAAAAGATACTGTCTGCTCCAAATCGCTCAGAAGGAAGACTTTTTGTACTTGGAAAGATGTAAAAGAAAAGAAGTCAAGTGCCGGAAATGAGTCTAATCTTGCCAGTGATTTCATCTCATTTCTCACTGGAAAGAAAAGAAATGGACCATAATGGCAGATGGGGTACCTGAGATCCCCCATGTTGATCGAATGGTAAAGATGACATGAGGACAAGTTTTAGAGGAAACAGAAATTGAAGCCTCATAAACTGGTTAAGTTATTTAAATATTGCCTTATCTTTAACACAAACATGAATGCATAAAGACATATGGGAACATACAGTTCTTTACCATGATTGAACATATGCCTTTATTAATGTAAAGAAGACAGAGTTCTATTTCAGTCAAGTATAATATAATTTGCTGCTAAATTCACAGTTACACTGAAGCTGTATTTGTACATTTGGTTTTAGTTTATCTCAGACTGCCTTGCCATTTGTTTTTAGTTGATCTCAAACTGTCTTTCCATTTTTAGGTCTTAAATATCTATAAAGTCTATAGATTTTTTCTTTTTTTAACCAAGCAAATGATTCAGGGATGCTTATCTATTACACTTTCATAAAAACACATCAAATCTTTTTCATAAAAATAACTCTAAACTCTTGCCCAAAATGCCAGTTACTAAATCCTGCTAATGAAGAACCTTGTAATAATAAATCAGTATTCTCATATGTAACGGGAAGAGAGAAACAGGAGTGAAATGTATTGAGGTTTGTGCTTTCAGTGTGCTGTAAGCAAGAGATGTGAAATAAAACAAGCAAAGCAATCTTTTATGCAATCTTTATGCATTGGCTTTGAGTCAGCCTTTGAATGTAAATAAGAATTAATTAAGCGTTCAATAAAAATATGGGATATAAATATACCATTGCTACACACCAAGATTCCCTTTGAAATAAAAGGTATTTCTCCTTAAAATTTCTAGCAAGGTATGCTATACCTAGTCTAGGAATACAAGTTTGCTTTATATGCTAGTATAGCTATATCTTTTACCATATAAATTTACAAAATAGTCTGCTGACTGCCACAAGGATATTATTCACTTTTAAAACTCAAGCATTAATTATCCTGCTTTCGAAAGTGCCAGATTATTTTCCCTCATACTGCTGTACTTTAAGTCCTCAAACACTAAAACAATTAGAGAATTAAAGCTAAGATTAAAATTGTCTCAAAATTAGTTTCCTGGCATGATTTTAATTAAATTATAGAGGGATTTTTAATGAATCTTCCATTGAGAAAAATTTATTGCTTGTGCTTCTTTTTGGTCTGTCATACAACAGTTCAACATTCTTTTAATTTACATAATTAACTTAGAATTGTATTGACTCCTGAAGATTTTTTTTAAGTCTTGAATATTTTTGGATACAAATACCATTTTAATTTGTTTAATCTATTAAAAATGTGAGGATTCTTTTTTTTTTCCCTTCTCTTTATTGATTAACCAATTGCAGTCAAAAATGACCATTTAACTGTGATTGTCCCCTTCCCCTCCCGGCCTCCTGAAATAAAACTCCTTAAATATGATATTACCTGGTTAGGATTTGAAAAGTCATATAAGGACTTTCCATCACCATTTCTTCCTGGGAACTTAAGAAATCTTTTTTCTTCTATAAACCTAACTAGTTTTAATGTGCAGGGTGGAACCTGTAGTCATTTCTGTAACAGGCACTGAAAAGTGGCCATCAGCAGTGGAGTGCCTCGTGGTACCGCAGCCTCCGAGCGCCTGGCAGAAGGGCTGATCTCTGCAGGAGGAAGCAACCCTAAAGCTGAACTGGTGACTTTCTTTCCCCAACCTTTCCGTAGGTTATGACACATTTCTCTTTGGGAATGAGTCACCAGCTAGTGGTATTACACTTGCAAAACGTATCCTGTCATCACGTGTGTCAGAAAGAGTGCAACCTCCCCCATCTGGCTTTACTTCAATGATCTGTGTGTCTCTTTCTCTCCAAGCCATCAAATTTTCTGTGTTTCCAAAATGTCTAAACTTAGAAGATGAGTTCTTCTTGGCAAGAACTATCTTTTTTTAATTGAAAAATTCCTTGTGTGTTTGTGGCTTGACAATAGTTTGTGGATTTTTCATTTTCTCATGATGTGAATGCTCACGTTGCATAAGCTAGGTCCTCCGTTAGATGGCACTGCTTGTTTCAATGGTTTCTTCAGTCACTCCTGCTGTGTCAAATTGAAAGTAATTAACTTTTAGGATGTGTTTTTGTTATAAAAAGCAGTTTCTCCACGTGGGCATTAGTTCTTTGTTCCTAACAGAGGAAAACTCTCTCTCTTACTGTTGCTCTCCTTTCCTTGCAATATTGGGAATGCAGAGCAAGAGAAAGTCCATGGAGGGTACAGGGGAGAACAAGAAGTGTGTACAACTCTGTCCTCCCACTTCGAAATCAAAAGGAATTTTACTTCATATAGGTGATATAGTTTGTGCCCCTGTGATTTGAGAAACCAAACATCTGGACAGTGTTTATCTTTATAAATGGCTGTGTTTCAAAAAAAAAGAAAAAAAAAAGCTTCTTTCCTTATATACAAAAAATAAACAGCTGGACGGGGCTTCCAGACCTATGAAAGAAGTATAATAAATAATTGGTTTAATTGGTTTCTTTGTAACTGAGTGGGAACCAAGCTATTACCTTGACACAACTGGTATTTACAGCTGAACTGTCTGTGTCGTTCAAAGACAGAGAAAGAGAAATGCTCTTTTCTTACACTCTGCTTGAAATTCATCTCTGAAGAAAGGGCCAGCACAAGGCCAAGGCACCTCTTACTAACGAGGAAGGTCCTTGGATGCTGGACTGTGATTAGAAAGGGCTCAGCATGGCGAATTTGTGCTATATTAACCTTTTCTTAGGCCTGGTCTGGGTGTTAGGATGAGCCAGGAAAAACCCCATTAAGACTTATGGCTGTGGCCACCCTGTCTTGAAGGGCAAGTGAATTTAACAGTGTGAACGTGGGTTATTCCATGCCTCTTGGCCTCAGTGCCAGAGAACAGTCCCAGGCTCATTTAATTGACTAATATAATTGTAGGCACTGTGTCCTAACTAAATGTTAAGCAAACAGGGGAATTTACTCTTTCTGGATTTTTCAGCACTACCAAGGCAATGAATAGTAGTGGAGTATCTATCTGGTGAGTATTTTGCTATATATCGTTTGAATGTACCATTGCTCTTGGCTGCCCTTACAGTACTTGTGTTAGAAGAGGCTGCAAAAGCTAGTTTAGTCAGGAAAAATAACAGCAAACTAGACTGGAGCTCAATATTGTATTTAACTGAGCAGATGTTATGACCCCTTGGTGGGGTTAGGGAAACATCGATCGTTACCTGGTGCATTCTGACTTCCAGGGTGACTTCGAGCAAACCATTTCATCTTCAGTTTTCAGAAGTGACTAATGAGTGTTCCTGCTAGCTAGACACACTTCTTTACAGTGTCATAATTCAGTCCCTAAAATGATGGCCCACCATATACTTGAGGCTGTAATTTTTTTTCAGTTTTGAATCTGGAGCATGGGAAAGACAATAATGGCACTTCTGATCCTTTTTCTGTCTGTTTGAATGTATTGTAAGTTCTTTGTAACCAGAATTGCTTCTTACTCTGTACATCTAGTAGATGCCAGCAGAATCATTGTAGTTACTGCTTCTGACTGCTGCAGAAACAAAATAATAATGAACTTAAACATCATTTTGCAATCACACTTGTATCACATTTTGGCTGACAGAGTATACTTTTGAACCTTAAAATAGTATTCATGGTATTTATACTAACTATATCATATATTTGTATAACCTATGCATATAAAGCAATACACAAATAAAGAAAAAAATCTGTAAAACAGACTTCATAGGGAAACAAAAACCAAATGTATATTTTAATAATACACTTTATGCAACAATAAACTGTTAACAGCTCAGCTTTTATAAAAGATTAGAAAGGAATTCAAGCAGGTGTGGTAAATTATAGGTTGAAAGAAAAAAAACTATAAAAATACAGACTCCTTATTGTTTAATTTCTACTGAATTTCCAAAACTTGAGTTAAGGATCAATTTACATTTTCATTATAAGCATTTTTTCAAGCACATGTATGGTAACACAGATATTTTTAAATTATGTTAAACTATGAGTTGGTAAATAAGCAGCAAATGCGGACACATTTTTTAATTTTCTAACTATTCTTTAAATGAGAAACCTTTAGCCAGTAAAATCTTCTGTAAATTATTTTTTTCAGAGTGTTTATACAATAGTGACTGCGATAACCTTTAGCAAGATTGGGAATTAAATTCTTTGTTGTGTTTTGCCATTATTAAAAGAGTTTTCTCTGCGAGTCTGAATAATATTCAAGTGTAATTGTGTACTTGTGTTAACTGCAGTGAATATAACACATCACACCTGCTTTAGAATTTTGAGTGTCTTTCAGCACATAAAAGCCTGATCAATAGCACTAAGTTCCTAAGTAGCTTAGAAATGTTATTTGCTACATTAAAAAAGAACTATTTTCATGAAACTTACAAAAATGTGTCCGTTTTCTTTTTCCCTAGTATGATGCTTATTATTTTTCCAGATATTTAAAATCATGATGACTTGCTGCACTGTATTTTATAGAAGACTAGGTCAGCAAATAGGTCTAGTCTTCTGCAGCCCTTTGTGATAAAATTATGTTGCCTATTATAAGTCTAGTTGCAATTGCCAGTTGGTCTAATTTAAAATCATGTTTACAAACATAGTTTCTCACGCTTACATGTTTGAAGCCTTACATTCCTTGTGTACCTGTCTTAGGATTTTCAAGGAATGTAATTTAATTATGTAAGTGATAAAAAACAGAACCTGATGATTCCCTAACAATAACAAATGCATTTTGTGTTGTTTTTTCCATAAGCTGTTTTTCTGTTCATGGAAAAATTAAATCTGAGAGATTCTGAAGCAAGACTGCATCTGTAGGTAGCAGTTAAAGGTATTAGTTACAACTGTTTGATAAACGTAGTATTCCTTTGTAGTAACAAAAAGACTTCTATTTGAACAGATAGAACAAATTCACACTGTTTACATGAGTTCCTCATGTGCAATGAAGAAGGTAAACAAGAGGAAGAAAAAAAATAAATGAAAGTCCCTAAATTTGTGACCAAGTGTGCTCGTCCAGATTCCTGGAAGAGTACCAGTGAGTTCAGAAGGAATCTGTGTAAGGATTATGTCCATGAGTCAATAGAAGAGTGGGGCCCTGGTTTAAAACTTTGGAAGTTAAGTGAAGTGGAGGTCTATGAAGAGCATTTCAGGTGCTGAAGAGCTGTGAAGAAAGGAGATACAGGCACAAGAATGCATACAAGTCATTCCTGCAAGAGGGTTGGGAAGGGAGAAGATCTTCAAGGTCTTCCACAGCAAGTGTATGGAGAGCCATTCAGAAATAGATGAGGAGTCAACAGTGTATTGAAATTAGGGGTGATGTATGTCTCTACATGAGCAGAAAGAAGCATGACTAGGTTTTCCAGTCTTATAGCATACAAATAGAAAATATCAGAAGTTTTCCCTGAAATAATTTGAATTGTGCTGTTTATGGCTCTGTCATTCAGGGAAGGGAGATTTTTCTTTCTTGAAAAAGCCACATGTCATAACACTATTATTATCAGAGAATACCAGGCCAGCCACAGAAACTGTGCTTTTTAACAGCATGCACCTGCAAGAGAACTCTCACTACTAGATTCCCATGGGGAGCCATCTGTGTGCACATCCTATACTCTCCCCTATGTGAACACAAATAAGATCAATACAAACTTTTACAAAAGGGCAAGCATCTTCCCAAGAGACAGAAAGAGCTCAGCAATCCTTATTGTCCAGCACAATGCTATTAATTCTGTCTGAGAGTCTCTTGCTGGAGTGCCCTATGAGAGAAGCTAGAAATGGCTTGCTGCCCTGGGAAGAGAGAAGGTGCTGGTTCTGCATACTCAGACCAGTGGGACTAGCCTAGGATTTGCACAGCCTACTCTCAACTTGAATACATTAGAGATGGTACATTACAAATCGCAGTCAGGTAAACATGGTTGAAATGATTTGAAGGAAACTATGAAATGAAATTCAAGAGTGCTTTTTTTTTTTTTTTAATCTTCTCAATATAACCTCTATTTATCATAAAACATTTACTTTGACAGGTCTGAAAATATTATTTTAAAAGGGGGAATGACTAGAGTTACTCTTGTCTTGGGCTGTCATTTTCTCATTGTTATTGCAAGGATATTTCTCTGTCTTTCTTTATTAAACTAGCTTAATTGAGAACCCAAATGGCACCCTTGAGACAAGTATAGGGGCTGATGGCAGCTGCATAGTAGAGTCAAAATCATCCTGTTATCAAAAATAAATCATGGTCTTTTTCATTCATAGGGTTTCTTTCCAATGTTTCGTCTTCTTTTTATTATGACTTTTCTTCTGTATGAAGACTTGGCAACTGATAATGAAAATCATTTTTAGTTCATATTGCCTGGAAAATGGGAGTCGAAGCTGACTTCATTTTAGGAATACAATGTTTAGGAGAGTATCATGTTCAAATGTCTGTATCCAATGCTCACTGCACAAAAATGGTGATTTGTAGAAGAGAGAAAAGGGAAACTTTCAAGAACTATTTACTGATAGTTATAAGTAATATGCAAAAGGCAGTGCCAGCTTGTTATAGCTTTTGTAGGGAATCACTGCTTATGCAGAAAGGCTATAACATTCACAAAAAGTCAAGGTGAAGCTAAGATGTTTATTTTCAAAGCAGAAGGAATCAATCTTATGAAAATATCCACTTTCAGTGATTTTTTTCAAAGGGCAGTGTTGTGGTACGAGGCAAGAGAATGACTCTTGCAGATAATTTTTTGCCAAAGTGAAGTGAGAGGTTTTTACTACCTAAACTGTTCCTTACAAATAGTATTTTGAGTCTCATTTTTATTACACCAGGCAATGTTTCACTTCATAAATCAAAACAAAAATGGGCCTGCATCAAAAACAACATAATAAAGGTGGAAATTACGTTTTCTGTCTTTGTAAGGACTGGGAATAATAATTATGGGATGCTAGGCCAAATATTCCTGTTCTCTCTGCAGTACAAAAGACAAGAAAACCACTCAAAGGGAGAAAACAGAAGGTGGGATGAGAGGCCCATATGGTCAGTGTGTCTCTGTGGTCTGTATTACTTGACAGCTCTTACCTTCACCAGCTCGTTTTTCAGCAGAAATGCACACTGTCTCGACTGCATGAAGTTACCCTTCTGAAGAGGCTATATCCTTTTGGGAGAGGACATGCTGCACACCTATAGGCATCATATGTAGAACAGCTTTGGGATCGGACAGAGCAGAATAAAGGCCAAGCAGCGCTACATGGAAGGATGTTTGCACTCTGGATGACACAGGATTTGAGGAGCTGGAATCAGTTTCCTTGCACAGGCTCTTTTGGTGTCTGTGCTCCTTCTTGCTCCTGCATATGGCTGCTGTCTTCTTCCGCTCTTCTCACTGGATCAGGATGAAACAGCCCAGGACTCTGTTTTATCTCTCCTACATCCGCCCTGCCACATCCATACATTAGATGTGGGACTTTCTGTTAGCATCACTTTATCCCACCCTGCAGCTTTTTTCAGTGGATGGAGAAAAAGTGTCAGTCACTGCGATACTGTTTGCAGAGAAGTGGGGGACCTTGTGCATCCCTCAATAAGACTTTAAGGAATATGTCCTCTGTCATGAGAGTGCTTAAGAGGGTTTTATTATCCCTGCTTGGGGGAGGAGGTTGGGCCCGATGACCCCCACAGGGCACTCCCAGCCTCAATCGTTCCATGGTTCTGTGATGCCCTTGTAGCTTTTGAAAGAAAAGAAAAATAAAGATACATGGAAGATAAAGATGCATACTTTTCAGATGTTAAATAGTAGTATTATGAAGCAGAATTATTGTTGTGGTACCTTCCTGGGGAGTGAAAATACAGTACTTCTGGGGAAATTCTGTGCTCAAAAACATTCCCAGAATGTCTCATAATACCCCTGAGGCACTGATTCTTTGATAATTCTCATAACTATAGCCACACTATGTTGCCTAATTAAATAATGTAGACATATAAGTGCCATATCTGTCCTCACCATTTTGGGAATCTCTTTCAAAGCAGATGGTGCTTGAAGCTGGAATTTTGTCAGTGTGAATTCTAAACATGAACTGGGAAAAGGTTACATTTTTAAAACATCTGTAATCGTTCGTGTGTCATACAAATTAATTAGCTGTGTATGGATTTCAAGCAGTTCACTCCTTTTCTGTTACGTTCAGACATATTGCATGTTTTGCATTCTTTAACCTTTATAGTTTTTCTAAAGGTTGTTGAAACAAAAAAAAAAGACATCTATCTTAATTATATAAAGATTCAATAGAATATCTATTAGCATAGCTAATAGCTGTCTGCTTGCTCTCTCTCTCTAAATATATATATATATAATATATATGTATGTAATATGTCTCTGGTGAAAAGAGATTAAGGGTATCAGTGTAGGTTAAGACCTAACTTTTTTTTTTTTTTTTTTTTTTGGTAATGTTATCGATATGCAGATGAAAATTAGTGGAAAAGCGTTCTTCACTTCCTCTCCATGGGAAATAAATATCTCTGTGTATAAGTGACAAAGTGTGTAGTCCAGCCAGGAAGGCGGAGTATCTGTTCTTAGAGCAAAATGTAACCTTGACTCTAGGTCAAATTAAGCAAGATAAAGATCTTGTGGTACTAATTCAAGTTACGAGTGTACATGTAAGAGGTTTTCCCTGTTTAAACTCAAATTAATTTAGAAATGATTTGTACCAAAATTACAGATTTTGGTAAATGAGAGCAGTATCTGTGTGTGTGGGCAGAGACACATTTTTTTTTCTTTCTGTTGGTTTACGGTCATCAACAATAAATAATTGCATTGTTCATTTTGCAGTAGTTAAAACACTTTCTCTTCCCTCACTTCAATCCCTTTTTCCTAATGGTTTCTTTTTGTCTGCCTATAATCCTGTGCTGATTGGAATGAAAGATGATGTCTTCAGCTGTGCCACTTTAATTTTCTTCAACTATTCTTTCCCTTGAGCCAGCAAGATGATTGATTTCTTCTCTTTAAATCTAAACCTCACAGCTTTCCCTGTCTCAATGTAAGTATATCTGCAGTAATTTTATAAAGAATAAAATATATCCGTCCTTGGGGCGATGTGGTCTACTTTCTGGACCTCTTCTTCTATTTGTGTTTTAATTGGCAGTAATCTGAAACTAAACAGTCACCTAGGCATAGTGGGGGTAGGATTATATGCACTTTAGCTTATGAGTCTGGAAACTTGCTTGTACTGAACATCTAACTCTAAAACACTGAGAGAAGAATTAACCCTGACATCGAGGTGCCTCATACTAAGTCGAGAAACAAAGCCTTTCATTGTAGGTTTCCAGTTCCTATCAATGTAGATTGACAACACTGATAAACTGATCCGTGTTTCGTGGTCATGTGCAATCTGGTAGCTGGGTAGCTAGTTTTGTGCCATTGTCATTGCCTCTGGCAAGCTCACAAGAAGGCCAAGAGTGTAATGGAAATGCACAATGAATGACCCTAAATGCTGCTCCTCAGCTGAGGCTCAAGCACATTAACTGCAAGGTGCTGGGGGACCAGACTAGGTGATTTGAAAGGGAAATGAATTTCACTGTTCTGGCTCTTCAGCCTCTTTCCTAGACCCAGGAACCTGGTAGGCTCCTGAAGTCCTTTTTAGAATAAATTAGAATAAAGTGCTTTATTTTTGTTAGTTTTGTTAGTTAATTCCACAGGCGTCTAAGGGAACTGCAGGTGGTCAGGACTTAAAAGTTAAACTCAGAAGTCTGTCTTTAGACTCTTATTTTAGGCTTCCAGTTTCCAAGACACTGGACAAAATTACTGGGAGGAGGGAGAAAAAGAGAAAACTAATACGAGCTGATTCAATAGCTCTTGAAAACATGAGTTTGAGCTGGCCTTTGATTAGGCCCATGTTTGATCTCTCCGTCAGTTTCTATTCTGGACAAAATCAGATTCTAGCTTACATTCAGAATAGAAAAGTATTTGTCAAGTTCTTTTATTGTAAGCTTTCTTGAATCTTTTCAGTTTTTTTTCTAATTTTCAATTTTCTGAAATATTTTCAACACAACTTTCTGTAAGGGTAAGGATTAGCTGAAATCATAATATGCTGCAAGTCCCATCTGCTGGTGAATTGCTGAAATTATGAGCAGCTGAGCTAGATCTCGTTGTTTGGTAATTGATCCGAAAAACCATATCTGCTACCAAGTGTTTGTATTCTCAGTAGTGGCAGATGACTTAGTATCTGCTAATAGGACAAAATCAAGCATCCAAAACATTTCTGACTATCAGCTAGAAGTAGTAATTAGCTCCTATAACAGCATAGCAATAAATCTTCTCTATTCCTCTTTGGTCTTTATGACAGTAACAGCAGGGAGATCCTGAATGTAATTGTTATGATAAGTGTATGCCCATGCCCCTTTTCCCTGCTATTTATTCATTAAAGATTAGTGTTTTCTGTCACTGAGATTTGTTAAATAGTGCTGTTCTCAGGTGTCTTGCTGTTTGCCTTTCTCATATTAATACTTAACACTTTCACATTCTGTTTCAATTATTTTCACCTGTTTGAATGTGTTATCCAGTAATCCAGTTATCTAGGAATGTCTCCCTGCATTACTATTAGTTTCAATTTTAACACTGAAATTAAAGATTGGGAAAATGAAGTGGAAGAGTAGCAGCGTCTTAGTTTGCCCTGGACTATCAAAGTAATGGGCATCAGTAGAAGCGGGAAATAGTTTCTTGGCTCATACTTACTGTCAGATGTTGTAGCTCATAGATTTTCTCTGTAAGAAAATAGGCTTGAAAACATTAACATTTACTTGCTAGCTTGCTCATATTGCTTCACTCACTCACACAATGAGTCAAAAGTAAGTACAGTGAGCTGTGCCACCCGTCCGCGCTGCAGGCTGAGCTGCTGAGCATATGCTGCTTGCTGGTCCCAAGTGTGTGTTGAGATTGTCATCTGCTAGAGATGCTGTTTTTAATCTCTTTTGCTCTGTGCAGAACATGTGTGCTCAGGACTATAAGCCACCTGGGCCAAGAAAGGTTGGCTTTTTGTGTCTTGATCCCTGTACCTGTAAAATGGGGAGGTCAACCACTTCCTTTGAAAAGTATCCTGGGAGCTGGGAAGGAAGCGTCAGGATGTGCGTGGTAAGGCTTTCACAGACTTGCACGAGCACTAACTGAGGGCCACTTAGTGCTCCTCTTTCCACCAGTGGGCTCTATTGTTTTTTTAATGTCCTCTCCTCTTGGGAATAAGGAGGCTGATAGAGCTATGAGCCTGCTGGTGTTTTAAAGCATGTAAGGTCATCATTAAGCTAAATGGGATGGCTTAAACACATATTTGTATTCTGTGAGTATTTTCTAAAGTACAAAGCCCTACCAAATGTGTACATGTGTAAAAACTTCTTGCTGAAAGGAAAATTTTTTGAAAAAATAAATGCTTATCATACATTTTATAAATTATAAATGAAAATAATTGCCTATTTTTATGATAAGTCTTTCTAAAAGGATGGGACATTGAGGTAAGTGAGAGAAAATTCCTTCGGAGTTTAGGCTGATTATGGAGACTAGATGCATTCAGTAAAAAACTGCTCTTTGCTCTCAAAGGTCAGAATTAATCACATATGGTATTCTTGCTATGTATCCTATGCAAAAAAAGGGGTAAATGATAACAGAAGGAAATAATTTCATTTGTTGCCAATTTTAATCTCTTCAGCAATTGATGTAAAAATTCTGGGACATAAAAGTTCACTGATAATAAAATGTAAATACATGTTTTGCATTAATTATGAAGAGAGATTATATAGATCAATGAAAAGACAGAAAAATGTTTTCATTCTATGCTATGGGAATAAAAGTTACATTTTTTGGTAGTAAACCCAGAGCTCAATAGCATCCTGTGCAGGCTCTATTCGTTTTCTCAGATGTCAGGATTATTGCATTAAAAGTGTTCTTTGGTTTCAAATTGTGGAAAATGAAAATTCAAGGCAACAAGTCAAAGAACCACTATGAAATTGAATTTCCAGAGCCAGAAACTTTGAACAACTTCAACTTTTTCTTTGAAACAGGTGTTGGCCTCCAGACTCCTTGCAAAGCCTTTCACATGCAATCCATCACTGAAAGATCAAAGTGGCTTCAGTTTGTGCAACATTTTTAGGGATTTGTAACCTACCCAGAAGAGATTTTAATTGCTTATTTGGAATATAGACCCTTATTACAAAGAATGCGTATTGTGTATGTAATGTGGTTTTATATAGCACTGAACTCTCAGAGGTGTGTTTTGCTTGGTCAACATTACTTAAGCAGTCCTTTTCCCATATAATTTCAACCACTATAATAAGGTTAAGAAAATACCTCTACCCCCAAAAAACAAACCTATTTTTAAGGTCAGGCATTTTGTTCTGTTGGGACAAAAGTGGGGATTGCTTATAATTTAAATGATTATTGAAATGCAAAATAATGCTTTTGATAGCGTATCTTCTTTAGCCCTATAAAAATATCAGAACCCAGATAATTTGGGGATTTCTCCTCAAGATGGTGAAATGCAACTTTATAGAGCTTATTTGACACATGTGATGGTTTGCCTTTTTTAGAAGTTGTAAATGTTTTGTGACAGAAAAGGAAGCTTCACTTATAAGGTCTTATTCCAGTACTTGTACTCCTTGAATTTTCAGTGCTTGCACTACTGGGTTTATTCTATTATATTTAGTATCTCTGGAAGAGAGCTGGACCTTTTAAAACCAAATAGAAGCTTTAGAATGACTTCAGTGTAATCAGGACTACGCTTACTGCTCTTACAGAAATTGGTTTTGGAGCTCAGTATCACTTGTTATGAATAAAGATGTCTAAGGTTAGTCACAGGAAAAAAAAGGCTAACAGTTCTGTTTAAAATGCACAAACATAAATACATGTACATGCACTGATTTTGTTGATTAGTGTTTGTAGGTTTATGATAGAACTACTATTGACTTACTAAATCACTTAAAGACTTTGTGGATATAAAGCAGATGTGGATTTTTAGCAGCAGCATCTAATCATAATGAAATTTAATACTGTGATTGAATATTCTCGAAAATGAAATGCATGGTTCATTTCCTTTTTCATTATGAGTTTAGTGTTAAACTAGAGTATGTGTCTGCGTTCCTGTCCTCCTTTTCTATCCTGATTGTGGGCACCTACCTGAATTGCTGCCACACATTTTAAGGGGCTATTTGATAATTTTTTTCTTCAAGGTTGACTTAGCTTTTTTAGGTCAGAGAAAAAGATATTAGAATTTAACAGATTAAAAATTTTTTTTCTGTTTCCAAACATTCAAAGGAAATTTTTCAAGACATTATTCTACGATTGGAATGAAGGACTTCAGGAATTTATGGAGGAAGATTCAGGGACGAAATCTCATTTAATCTGGGTGAACACATAGAGCTTTCTTTAGTTTACATCTATAACTCCTGTTTTTTATCAGTAATTAAACACATGCACTAAGAGAAGAATGTCACAATATTTTGTTTCTTAGAAAACTTCATAGAGAATTTGGCATGAGAATAGAGTGCACATTCATAACAGCTGGATATGTGACTGACCACAATAGCTGCAAAGGAACAATTACACTTTATTAGTTCAGTAATTTTGCTAAAAAGCAAATAACCATTGTAGCTCTGTGGATAAATAACACACACCAGATTCACAGCTTCAGGGGAGCATCATTATTCACATCAGCTAATGGCCAGGAACAGGAGCTTTACTCTCCCTCTGGCCACTTCATTCTGGAGAAAGGCACTGGTTTGGTGTAGAGTGATTCTGGGAAAAGATTTCCTGTGAAGTCAGTGGAGAAGACAGCTATAAAGTTACCTTTTTGGTATGCCTTTGCAAGCCAAAACATTTGGAATAGCAGTAACATGGAAATTTGGTGTAGTTTTCATTCCACAAGTAACCTGCCTTTTCATGCTAGAGTAAGTTGCAGAAATTGCACAAATACATCTAAGTAAAAGGGTGTGCGTTCACTGCATGTAAGGATCTGGGTAACCACATTTGTTAAAAATAGATTAGGATAGTATGGATGGAATTCATGTTACCTGACTGTAGCCATGTGAAACTTAGGTGACTGGTGTCAGCAGCATAGGTGACCTTTCACAGACAGTGGATAGATACCTTCAGAGGATGCTGTATCTAGCTGAGTACTGTGATGGTCGAGCAGAAATGGCTTAGTTTGGGATGGCTGATAAGGCTATTTCTCAAAGTTCCTGGACTACCACAGCCTGCTCTGCAGTATTTTCAGGTAGCCTGACACAGCAAGGGGTAGGGGGGAAGCACGGGGTGAGAGAGGGAAGAGGAATATGTTACCTGAGGAGCAATGTCTCAGAAATGCTCTGGAGCACAGGAGCTGCAGGAGCAGTGCCATCCTGTCCTCCACCCAACCTTCCTGATGTACCTCTGGCAGCTGGACAAAGCTTTTAAATGCTATGAGTAGGATTAATAGAGAAAACAGGGTTCCAAACATAAATCCTTTTATTTTTACCTCTTGGTATCTGTAATCTCAGACTGGTAATTGTTAAAATAGCTTGCTGTTTTGACAACTCCAACATTGTGTTACCTTGTATTCAGCGTTAATCCCAAAGTTGGCTTTTTCCAGCAAGACCTGTACCAGTTAAAAGATGGTTGTAGAAAAGAGTGAGACTGTGTTATCATACTATCAAATACCAGCCTTTTAGTTTTGGAATTAACAGGCGGGTGCTGACTGCGTTCTCATGCGTGCTTCATTGTTATGGAAGCTTACATTGCTGATCATAGACAAGGTTTAGTATCAGCTAATTAGTAACAAAGAGCTGACTTAGCAAGTAATAAGTTTGCTTATCTAACTTAGAGTATTTGGGGAATTAATAAATTCATGGGATTTTAGTCCTCAGACTTTTTTCTTTAGCCATTTCTACATTTTAAGTTACAGTGAGAGGCCTCTTATGCTATTATTATGATATTTTACTCAAAGTTAATGACACATTATTAGTATGTAGAGATACCTTACACATTCTCTCATCGGAAACCCTTCATTGCATATCATTAGGTAACAGCATGCGCTCAATAGCTGTGGTCTCTTAGCAACTAACTCTGTCTCTTTCTTTTGAATTCTCCTTTTGTGACCCAGAGATGGGTCTGAGATATAAACCTGAGACCACTTTGCTATTTCCAAGATAGTGAAAACTGGAATGTTTTGGGTGCTTATATAAACCCCATATAGTATGAGAATATGTCCTTCTACAAGGATGCTGTATATGCTAGATCTACTGCACATACTAAAAATGTAGGTGAATATATATTTCTTAATTTAATGATAAATGTATTATTAGAATCCTGCCAACTTAAAATATAGTTAGTAATGCCATGCCAATATATTTTAATATGAAATTTGGCTTTAAGAAAATGTATAATTAAAGTCTGCAGATTTGGCAGGGTTACATTTATATAGAAAATCTGTAACTCCTTTCACTGAAGTCAATTTTAATGCAAATACTCTCTTTTTTTTTCAGTTACATATCTGTACTTGAAAAAAGGATGGACAAAGGGAGCATTCTTTCAAGTCAGGAGATTAGAGTCTATGCTTTCAAAACAATTAGAGGTTTAAGTTCAGATCTTTGTGTGTATGTTCCTAAAGCTGCCAATGGATGTTTTTCTTATTGGAGATTTTATTTCCCTTTCAGTGGCAATGTGTACTGGAGAGCCCCTTCATTCCTAAAGAAAACCATGGGATCCAGGAGATATTTTATTGACCAAAATCCTCTATTCATTCGGTTAAGGAACATAAAAAACTTACTATGAAGTCATGGTGAATGGGTATAATGAATCATGGTCCTTCTGAACTCCAGATATATTTTTATGTCTAGACAGGCCTGCAACAAGGAACATATGATTATAACCGAATATGTCAGAATGCAGCAAAGATGAATTTTTTAATAATAAGCTTTTATTACAAACTTTTTTTTTTTTTTTTTTTTTTTTTTTTTTTGTAGAACCCAAGGCATGCATATTGTTTAAAAAAATCTTTTTGAAGTGGTGGTTCTGGTTGACTCTTCTATGTTAAGCTGATTAACTGTTTCTGACCTTTCAAAGTATGTCTTATATAATCCTGGAGGACCACCAGAGTTGAAACTATTCTGTTAGTTTTGACATCCCCATCAGGCTTTCTGTCTGTATCACAAGGAATCCTAATTCACTTGTTTTTAGTTAATTTGACAGGTCATTGTTAACATCATTACTAATAGCAAACTGCTACAAGTTACACGTTTTGACAAGTGGAGTCTTCAAGACATGCCAATACCAGTTAATTAGAATAGAAGGAAAATACTAATTTCTTTTGCTCATGAGTTGGATAGCCTCTTGATGTTTTGGGTGTTTGGGAGGGGAAGAGTATGTTTTCTTCATGGACAAACTTATTTCTGGCTGGCTGAAACCAAACAAGAACAGAGATAGAAACTATCCTGACACTATCATGCACATCATCACATTTAGAAGGCCTTCTCTTTCTGGTGGCTATTTGTCAAGCAGATTTTGAGTGAATCATCACTTGTCTAGTTAGAACTGCTGCTACTTTATCTAGCACTTTATCACCAATATTTTTTTTCCTCTGTGCGCAAGCAATTTTATTGTCAAATATGAAATAAGAACTCATCTGCTGAGCTCTGTCCATTCCTGAGGGACAAAACAAAAAAGCTCTTTTCCCAGTGAATGCAATGTGACCCAAATGTGAGCCGCTGTCTTTGGAGGAACTGGGAGAATGACACCATCTGCAGCAGATGAAATGTGGTATAAGGAGTCATTTAAGTGAATAAATATTTCATGGCTGAGGGAGACCATGATATAAAAACAGCAAAGGAGGAGAGGATAGTGGGAGAAAGGTACAACTATGTGGGGTTGAAAGTGGGAGCAAATTTCAGTGTGGAAGTGGAAATATAGCACAGGAGTTTTGGAGAGAAGCCTGTGTAGAGATTCGCTTCTGCTGTTCAACACCAATCCAAGCAAGCACGTAAATACTAGACTGGACTGAAGCTTCAAAATCCAAGCAAGCACATAAATACTAGACTGGACTGAAGCTTCAAAATCCAGTATCTGAACAGTAAAAATGGTACTACCCCAGGTTGAATTTCCAATTTTGGTATAAAAATTATGAACTATACATGCAGAATAATCTGGCTTTAAAATAAGAACAGGGCAAATCTTCAGGAAGAACAAACTTCAGGAAGAACAAAGTTTGTCAAAAATATTTATGAGTCAGTCTTCAAGTATCTTTCTTTATACAGCGCACAAGGCACTAAATCAAAGGCACATACCCAAAGATGCTCATCTTATCCCAAATAAACAAAAACAAGTTTTAAAAAATTCTGGGTGATTTTAGCACCCTTCTGTCCCTGTAATGACCAGACCACAGAATTGTACTTTAAGATGTGACTTGTGTTTCCTCATCCCTCAATCAGTAGGTCTAAGGGAGCGTACAGCAATTCTCTCCATGCCTATGTGCCTGGCTTTCTTTCCAGTGGAAATTTGTAAACACAAGCGAAAGCGATATTGTACCATTAACCCACAGATCTACAGCCAAAATAAGATACCAGTTTTCAGTTTATCAGGAATAATTTGCACCAGTATTAAGCAATGGCTCCTGCGCCTTACCCGGAGCACCTGGGGAGGGTCCCAACTATCTGCCTACACCGATGAATCAGATTGCCCTCGTCTTGATTAGCTCTGTCCGGGGAAAAAAAAGAACAATCACCTTTTACCCTCAGGTTGCAGGTGCTTTTTTGGAAAGGTTCAACAACAAAACTTCTATGGAAAATGCTTCACACAGTAGGAGAAAAGGAAGGTAGTGTTTTCAGAACTATGTGCTTCCATTCTTTCAACTGCAAGAAAGTTATCCTTCTAAAACACTCATGGGATGGACAATAATAATGGTTTACTTGGTTATGGTCTAGGCCATGTCTTTTCCCCAGTATGTGAACTCAGCTCTAGCTTATTCTTTTCTCCTTCCCTTTCCTAAGCTTACTTTTGTTGTAATATGATTACTTTCCAAAGTGTCTTGTGTCTTAATATCTTACATCTTAATTTGCCTTATATCTTAATTTGTCTTATGCCTTAATTTGTCTTATGCTTAACTTTATTATTTGTGATTAAAAGAATGTTAAATTATACATCTTTATAAAGTTATATACTTATTATACCTGTATAGGTATACACCTATTATGTTAATGTTACTTTATAAAATTTTGCTTTTAAAAAGGAGAAAATGAAGAAAAGGAGGTAATGATCTAGCAAATACAAAGAGGGACAAGCTCGAATAAAAGACCAGAACCAGAGAGTGTACTGTAATTTGGCATTTAAAGAAGAGAATGACTCTGAAGTTGCTTTCTTTAGCTAATAAAGAAAATGCCAGTGCAGCAATTTCTCTAATCACGAAGATTGACATTTTCTTTGAGATTGAGCCTGCCTGTCTGTTAATTAGCATGGTGGAGTCACATTGCACTCAGCCTTGCATCTCAGCAGGCCCCTCCTGCAAGATTTACATTTCACAGGGAGAAGCAGCCTTGATAATGAAATTATGCTTTGCAGAGATATGTGCAGAGAAGCACAGCTGGATTATGTAAATGTGATTTATCCAATGCTGTAACACGCAGGTCCTGTTACTCAAATGCCGATCTATAACTCACCGATGGCACTTGTGATTTCACATATATATGCTCAGTGATTGATATTAACTTCCAAGATCATTTATTTTTATGTATGCCATGAAAGGCTTACATCAAAGTTAACATATATCCCCTACATCTCTCCTGACTGTGTTTTGTGATGTTTATTTTTTGCAACTTTGTCATCAGTCACAGTGACATTTTCAAAGAGGAAAGATTTCTACTGAATGCATCCAATTTAGCACCAAAATGTAGGGAGCAAAAGATGCTAAGGAACCAAAATGTAGCATGTGGTACCTATTTGCTCTGTTACACTGTCAGTGTTTTCCTTTCATTTGGGAGAACCTGTTAGGTTTTTCTCACTATCTGGAAGAAATAGAAAGATGGGAAGGGGCATTATATAGAAAGCTTTATTGGTACCTCTGCAGTAGCTGAAGTTTCCAGATCAGGCTGTTAAGTATCAGAGAGCTGCTGCGGTTGTTAGGATTTGCTTCAAGCTCACTTGATCCGTGTTGCATTCCCCATGCCTCACTGGATCTCCATGAAAACGAAGACCCAAGGCTTTGTGCTTGCCAAAGCCAGGGCAGGTGCTTGGCCCTACTTCATTTTTCTGTCTCCCTTCTTTTGTTCTTTGGAGGATCAGAAGATACTGGTGAATATTTTTAGCCCAGTTGCCTCAGGAACCATTGTGCACCTGATTGTGTTCTTTTCCATTTCCTTTGTGATAACTTTTGAACCTGTTGGCACGCTTCAACCAGATCTAACATAAAGGTGCAGGCGATTCACTTCAAGGGGGGCTGTAAGAAATGCTTGCTGGGTGGATGAGACAGGCTGGATCCTCTGCCCTAGCAAAGCACAGAGAGGCTGCCAGTGGCTATTAGGTGCTCTCATCTTCAGCAGCCAGCATGGCCACGTGGTCAGTGCTTGGGTAACTCTCAGTAGCCTGCAGCATCCCTTCCCTGCCTGGGACATCAGCAGTGACATCAGGAGAGTCTGGAGCTAATGCATGTGTGTGGGGGGGAGGGAAGGGGAGGGGGCAGTTAGGAGCCAAACCAAAATCCATGAGAATTAAACTTCAGTAACCAGCTTTTAAATTGCTGACAAAACCTAACAGTCTTCTGAGAAAGCCCCACTTGCTGTTAACCTGAAAAATTGGTATTTTAATAGGAATAATATTTCTACTCCATTAAAATTATCTGTAAGAGGGAAACAGGAGAATCAAAACCCCATTTATTAAGCTCATCACCTTGGGGAATTTCCTGAAAGTGTTCGAATCACTAAATTCAGAGAGAAAAACATGCTGACAGCATGTTGCTTTTTTTTCTTCTTTGTGCAAGTAAGAAGATTTGATGATCTAAAATCCCTATTGTATTTTAGGAATGCAAGATAGGTTCTGGAATTGCAGAAAACAGAAGTTACCATTGTTAGCTGTTGACCCGAGAGCCTGTTCTGCTGATTTTTGAACAAGTGGGCTGCCATTGACAAGTCATTGAAATGGGAAATTTGCAGCTGATTTGAACACTGTGGGCAGAGGGGAAGCAGAGAACTAATCAATCTCATAAATATGTAAAAACTCAGGACTCAAAATATACATTTAACAGATATATGCATGCCTATTTCTAGTTGAAAAACTGTACCCTACACAATGTGATTTTAAAATAATTTTTTTATAAACGTTTTAAGATCATGCCTCTACCTTGTTTAAAAAGTGCAAAAAAGAGGGATGGGATTTCAGCTTCCTACACATATCCAAAATGGAAAAATCTTTAGGTTTTAAAGATCCTATAGGAAAAAACATCTGGGAGTGACAGTTGTGAGCTACAATGGAGTAATAGGGCTATAGAAATATATCAAAAAGGACTCAGACCAAATACAAATTTCATAAGTCTGCCTCAACAGATCCTAAGAGGATGAAGACTTAAGTATATCTGTACGTTCTTAGAGGGACAGAGGCTGTCAAATGTCCTTAGGACATTCAAGTAGTTACAGACTGATTCTCTGGGGAATCCTGATTTGTGCAGTTCCAGTAGTACATTTAATTAAACAAAATAAGGGCTTCTCATTTTTATTCCAACTTTTCACTCTGAAGTCTTCTTCTTTGAGAAAAACCTCAACCACACAAATACTTCTCTATTTTACTCCTCCACTGAAAATGGTAAAAGGCTAAAATCCAATGACATTTTATGGAGATTCAAGGGCTAGATTCACAAGAGAAAGCTTATGCTATTGTAAATTCCACATTGGTCTCAAAGAAAATTGGATGTGCTGCTTATTCATAACAGGATAAGGGGAAGACATTCTGCTTTGCCTTCTTTCTCCTTACAGCTGGAATACTGAACAGCTTTTGTAATTCAGTCTCTCTGCTTTCTGGGAGATTGTGAAAGTGCTGCTGGACCTCTTGCTATGTGTTTCCCATACAGTTGTGGAGGGTTAGCTGCTTTTATGCGTAAGCAGTCATAGGTTATCTTGCTGTTCCCTGCTTGCTTGCCTGGTGGAAGAGCAAGGAAGCTGGAAAAAAAAAACCAGACTTAAAGGACTATCCTTCCCCAGTGACAAAATCCCCAAATCCAAACTGATTTTCATTTGTTGTTTCTGATGCTGATTCTTTATAACCTACTAAAAGGCTGGTATTTGACAGATGGTGTCACTTACAGAAACTGTTGTATCAAACTGATGTCTCTATTTTTTTCTTTTCTGATGTTTCCCTTTATTTCAATTTCTGGTGGTACTTTTTGTTAACAGCTTACATAACTGACAGTAGTAGTCTCCAACTATTATGTATATGGTAATTTGAAAAGATGAATGAAATTTAAAATTATTCCTGAATGATTCATATTGATAATTTTCTATCATTCCAGTAGATGCCCAGAATTTATTACAACACAGAGTACTGCTCAAAAGGATTAAGTTCTGTATTTTCCTCCTCTGAAGATCTGTCTCTCTTGAGGCTTTGACTTTTTTTTAATGCACAGAAGAACACACAAATACAGCAATGGTATCTGCAGTGTTATTAGGTGGTTTCATTGCTGTAGCTCTGCTGCAATGATGGCCCTGGCCCTCCTTGTGATTCACACAAGCTATATAGACTGATAGACTGTGGCTCTGGACTAAAGCGTGTTGCCTAATGCCATACTGACAGTCTGTGGCAGGGGGAGGAACTGATCCCACATGCATGCCTTTAGTATCAAACTATCATTTCTCTAGTTTCTTACCATATCTTAGTGTGTATATGCTTTCGAAGTAATGCCATGTTACTAATAATCTAAAAATAACTAACTTTGAAACAAATGATTAATTGTCCTTGGCACTACTTAAAGAAAGCTATTAGTGTGCATATCATATGCTTCATCCAGCTGCCACTGAAATCTCTGTTAAGATTTCCATTAACTTCATTATGACCTGGAGCAGGCTTCAAGACTAAAAGTGCATCCTGTGCATTTGGAGCAGAATTCTAGTTAAACTAGAGGAGTTAGACATACAATTTTTAAATACTGGAAGAAAAAAAAGCCAAACAGTTACAAGAGACAATTCTGCAACTAAATATCTGCTGGTGTTTAATTTACAAAGAGAAAACAAAGCTATTGGCTCAGTAAATAATATTTGAAGCCTCAGGAAAGGCATAAATGTTAAAAAAAACTTTTTTTCATTTTATGTCTGTATTTCCTGCAGACCAAGACCAAAAATACTAAATAATGTGTCTAAGACCTTCCACAAGAAAGAATTCAGAAGAGCACAAACTGCAAGAAATTTCAGAAATTTGTAACGTCTGTGATGGTTTGTTGTGTGCTTTGGAATAGAAAGCGATACTAAACTAGAACCATTTAGCTGACACACATGTTCCTCAAGTCACTGGGATTTCGGATAAGTTGAAGCCTTGAATCCTGCCATCAAAACTTCACAGATAAGATATCTTGCCTTCCTATCTAATTTTGCCCAATTCTTGGTCTTTTTTTTTGATTTCAGAGAAGTGAATGATAAAACTCTTGTTACTGTCAGTAGGAGGCATAGCCAGGCCCTGCTGTGAAATTACCAGCTGAAATTCTACCTGGAATATAAGAGCAACACTTCTTGTCATGAAATAATACAGTGGCTGAAAACTGTGCTGCTTCTGTTTGGCATAGTTGGTGTGCTGAAACAGTTAATGTTGCATTGCTCTGTGGTTACAGCTAGGAAAGCAGCAGGCACCTAAACCGATGAAAAACATTTCTATATCTTTGTTTTAGAAAATACCAGAAAGAATACAGAAAGAAAATACACTTAGGTAGTGGTATTACTTGCTTTTACATTGCTATAGTGACCAGCCGGTAAAATGTAAGATCACTTTATGTGACCAGCCAAACTGCTTCTACATGTTGACTGCTTTAAACCACTCAACCCTGAATGCCTTCCATAGATTTGCAAGAGAAGTCCCCCTTTCTGTAGTCAAACTTAACTATTTCAAAAATGTTTCTAAAATGAGAATTTTTCTATTCTTTATGCATACTTTTTGTGATTTTTTTCCACAAACATTCTTAATACCCAGTTTATTAACTGAGAGTATAAAGGAAACACTCCTGGAGAAAAGTCTAGGGAGTAGAGAGAAAATCTTCTTCTTAAACTGTCTTTAAGCCTTTGAAATGGTGAGTGTTAAGTGGTCATAGATATTTTACTATCTCTGGGAACTGCGATTAGTTTCATTATGAAGGGAAGTATTCAGGCTGGAAAAGGGATTTCTGAACTGTAGTCATCCAACATATTGCCCGAACAATAGCACAACTGCAAAGATGCCAGTCAGAATAACAGATTAATATAATTTGAATTCATTAGTATCAGTTATCAGCTTACTACTAATAAACAGAAATTATCAGCAGAAATGGCTGAGTGAATACATTTGGGAATTAAATACACTTGCACTATTTCATTGTTTTCCTTAGTATTTTTGAACAAAAAGCAAAATTTGAGAAATCTCTTGTTCAGTAAAAAGTGTTCACAAGACTTCCAGTTTTCCACCAAAATGTGCACAGTTATCACAGTGAATATAAGTCAGGATCAGACATATATTTCCCCATCACTTGTTTTAATGATAATGTAATGGTGGACTTACCTGTTTCATGTTTCAGTAAGTTTGAGTCTCTCAAGCATACAAGCTAAATAGGTTCAGGCCAACCTGATACTCTGATCACTGAAAGCTGGTATGATCACATATACCTTTAATTTGCAACTATCCATAGACTTTTATGAAGAAAAAGTCTTTCCTTTCTTTTCTCCTAGTCTTTCTGCCCAGAGTTTTATGGAATTGTTATCATTCTCAATTTAATCAGATCATTTCAGAGTAGTGCACAATAGAAAGAACACTCTAAATAAGAACAGTCCGTGTGATAAAAGACAACACTGGAAATTCTTTTTTTGAAGAAAAACTGACTACTTTTCATAATTTTTGCTTTTAACTTTTTTTTCTTGGCCAAAGGAGTCTTCCCCAGCTGGCATCTCTAACCCACAGCAAAAGATGTTTATTTACCTAATTTTAAAAGTATAATAAACTGTAACATCAGAGACCCTTTCTGTTTATCTTCAGACAAGCAGTGTTTTACTTACATTCGTGCACTCACCTTACAATGAAGCTGAACAGTTCACTGAAATGCAGTTCTGAAAATCAAGGATTATGCATGCATATTTCAAATTAGTACAGGAAGTACTGACATGTTCATTGTCATTATTTGATCTCTAAAATGGAGGATATTTATTAATTAATTTCATGAAACCCAAACTGATATATGCTTTGCAGAATTTTTTCTTAAGTGTTTTAGAAAGCTACTTTTGTTCTTCAACAAGATACACTACTTGTCCTTGTAACCCTAAACTTATTGTCATGACAGCTGGGTAGCTGGAGAGAAGCAGAGTCCTCTTTCTTTGTGTTTCTCTCTTTGGCAACTCTTCTCACTGCAAGGCGAAAACAAGGAAAAGAGTTCATCCTCCAAACTACACTCTCAGCTCAGCCGAAAAAAAAGAGAAAAGGGAAATTCAATAGATTAAAGGAAGTGACTATGTATCATTACTGCAAATGATTCAGTTAGAATTTTAGCAAAGCTTAGTTTTTAAAAGGCTCAAGAAATGAAAGTTAATAACTTCCAGGACTGCTTTGAAAAGTTAAAAGATTTCTAAGATCAAGTGAATAAGAGGTCATCTAACAGACGAGTGAAAGCCCTAGAAGATTTAGTTCCACACTGAGTGCTTGACATCACATTTGGCATTAAGCATTTTATATTTTCTCCAGAAGATGCCAATTTCAGACAAGGATGTGCTAACACATTTAGTTCTTTGAAATTTAAAACAAATTTCATTTGTAGATAGCCTTGACTCTCCAGGAGCTCAGCTCTCACTTCATACTTTTTGGCAGCTTGGGCTTGTTCAATGAATAATATTTTCAGTGGTAAATGGCTACTGGTGAAACTATAACTTGCTAAAATGCATTAGATTAACAAAAGTTTTAGTTTGGAAAAACCAAGGCTGAGAAGGATTCCTGGTCAAAATCAGAGAAAAGTCTTTCCTGCAGTAGCTAGTGCTCTCACACCTGGGTGGTGGCACAGTCTGGAGTCATTGCTGTGCCTGATTTGGTGCGCAGATGTGCAAGATCAGATTACAGCCAACCTTAGTGATAATGAGAGCTGAAGAGTTGCTTGCATGCACCATTTCAAGTAGCTACTGCCATTGCTAGCTGTTTTTCTGTGTGCCTGTCTGCATATTTGCACATTCCTAATCTCTGTGGTGTTCTGGTACCTGCTAGACGTATGGGGGCTTGCAGCAGAAAGCCAATGGGTGCAGATGCCACCCACTAGAAGGCAGTAACACAGAAAGCCATGTCACCAGTGAACTCGCTACTGTTGTACAGGGCCTTCAAGTAAGTATCCACAATGGCATTTGGAGTGCCAAAGAATTTAGATTAGCATAATCCTTTTTTTTTTCTTTTTTTAAATCTGTTTCTTCATTTCACAGCTTTGGAAAGGCATTTTTGAGAGAGGCAAGGCGTCTGTGGCAGTTCTGGGAATAAAAGTCAGATTTCCCGGCTGCAAATCATTGTGTCGTGACCACAAAACTTTTTCCTTCTCAGAAAATCCAATTTTGTCCTGGCTTGTATCCTTGATTACTACTTTTTTAAAGAATCTGCAGATTTTGGTTTGGTTTGCATGGTGTCATATGATACTTCAGAATAGTGTCTCAGCTGAATGATCTTACAGTATTGAGAGAGAACATTTTAAGTTATTTCATTTTGTTTTCTTTAGCAATATTCACTATTGTCTGTCTTTAAGCACCTGATACCATGATTGCTGTTTCATTTTAACAGTAATAAGTACGTGCATTTAGAAAAGGTGTAGAGGTATTTGAGTATGACAAGAGGTTCTTTAGATATCAGCTACCATTAGGATTTTTAACGTGTCCTTGCTTGTATACGCAATTCAATTTGTAGAACAGAGCTGAATAGGCTAAGTAGGCTTTCATTTTTAATTGGACAGTTTTGTTGTCTTCTTTTTTTGGAAGAACTACTTCTGGGCTGCTATAGTTATCTTATTAAAGGCATGTCCTCTACCGCACTCAGTGAAATACTAGGAGCAAGGTGGTTCAATAGCATTATCTTTCTTGATACTAATGCGTATCTTTCTATTGAAGTCCTAAACTGTATGAAATTATTTTAATACTGTGAAAATCTTCAGTCTGGTCTCAGCATATAGTTCATCTGTGGAAGGATAATTAGAAACTTAAAGAGGTTGATAGCCTTTCCTTGCAGTTAAACATTTAAGTATTCAGGAGGGGTTTAAGAAATGTGCAGGTGTCCCCTAGTTTTGCATTCCAACACTGTTTTCAGGTTTCGTACATTATTTTTTGAGTGCTTTACTGCATAAACACATGTAATGTACTGTAAAATTGGAGTAACAATAATGGTGCTTTGCTGTTCAGTAATGTTTTTTCTGCTCTCTCTGCATTTTGAACGCTAATCTCACAAATACAGCAACATACAGTCAGTAAACCAGGGAATATTATAGGTAGGATTTGAAGTTAAGAATGTTAAATATCTACACTGAATTTCCTAATGAATGGAGAAAACTGTATATATGGTCCTGGTGTTCTGAGCTGCTGTGTACAACTTATTTTTCCTTCCATTTCTTACTGAGTTGTTTGCATTCCTATATAAAAAAAAGAAACTTGCTTTGAAATGTGACATTTAAAGGGTTGCAGTCTTTCAAAATGGAACACATTTCAGTATCGGCTTGCATTTCTGAATTGTGTGGTGATATAGATGTTTATCATTTATAATGCAGTCACTAAATAGCATATTCAAAATTATGTGTACAAAAATTAAGTACAGTATCACAGTGCTCCCAGATTCTAAGAAGTAAATGAATGGTCACGAGTATGTGGAGGATAGAGGGACGTAATTACTTTGTACCAATGAAGACACATTAATCTCAGTTTATAAAAATTATATTTCTCTTCATTTTTCCTATGTTGTTTATCATATTTTTAGCTGTAAAATATTTGGGTGGTGTTACTGTGTGGGACAGAGACTCTGTTATTTGCATATGTGTTTCTTAAGATCCAGCAAAACGGTGCTCCTATTCTGAGCAGAACTTTTAGACACTAATTCAAAATATTTTTAAGTAGTAATAGACACCTGGAGTTATTTATAGTCATTAGTACTCAATATGTAATCAGATCTCTTTCTGTAGGAGGCTTACTGGTTTAAGTGGCTATTCTCTGATAATTAGGAGAGTGGGAGGACCTGCAAGCTTCATTCCCAGGGCAGTGTAGCGTGCACATACTTTTGGCATCTCATTCTCTTGAGAGCAGTGAATTGGTTAATTATTTTCTGTGATGTACTTCAGTCCTCTAAAACCACATGGAAATGCTGTTTAAAGAGTTGAATGCAAAATGTGAAATGTAATTTGTTACTACCCGCAAGTAAATGTGACAAAAAGCATTCTCCTTAAATAATACATGATAGATGCATGTGCAACGTGGAAAATACACTGTGTTTCTGAGGAAATGACCTCTGTAACTCATTTGAACCACATTTTGTCTGTTATGAGCAATCTTCTTGTCAAAAGGAGATCATTCTGTATCTCCAAATCTCCAGCACATATCCTCCTTACTCTCCCTGTTGGTTGGTTTTCTCCTTCTCTTTATTCAGCAAAAGGAGGGACAAATGAGTAGAACAACAAAATATGTTTCAAATAACATTTAGTTGCAAGTATAAGACCGATGATGAGGATTAGAGAAGAATGTAAATTGTGCAGGACAGCCGGTTCAATAGGATCTCTGTGACTGCTTGCTCTGTTTATGTTTTATTCTACTTTTGTTTAGCTTAACAAACTTTTGAGTATCTTACAATACTTACTAGTACTGTAATTATAGCATTACACTATTTTATTTTATCGTGTGCTACACACACCAGCATCAAATAAGAGCCGATATGATTCTGTTAACAATTTTTAATTCTTTAGTTTTCTTCATACCTAACCTTTTAACTAAGGGTAGAAGAGAAATTCTGAGTACATACCCTAACATGCACTCACATAAGGAAGCTGAAGGAAGTCTCTCTAACTGAAACATTATTTCCCTGCTTTTTCAATGGTATGTACTGGAAGGCCTCTTTAGAAAGCTCTCTAGCGTAACACAGAAAAAAAGCTCCTGTATCTTAGCTTCAGTCTTCATTAGACTTCTTTTTATAGGCTTGGATTATTCAAACAGGAAATTGTATTATTTCCTACTTCTAAAGCTTTTTCTCATTAAATGGAAAGGGTTTGTGGGTATAGCTGAATCGGTTTCTTATTTCCTATTCTTACACATTTATTTTCCACATTTTATATGGAACTATATATACATGTATAACCATATTACCATGGTTGTTCCAATTCTATGAAATGCTACTTGCATTAATAAATCCATTCTGCAAGTCATTTTGGGATCCTCCAGACTTGCAGTAATGCATCCTGAGCGCACATCCAGATATTCCCAAGTTTACAAACAGGTTTCTACCATAACTCTGATTAGACTGTTTTTGAAAAGGTGGGATCACTCTGTGGTCTTCCACTGTGTCAGAAGGTGTGGCTCTGGAGAGGGCATGGTAATACTCCCTGTGGAGCATACAATCAGCACACCAAATTGTTGCTGCTGAGTGATTTGCTCAGTGTTATCTAGGAGCTACTGTAAAAAAAGACAGTTGTAGGGCCTGTGTTATAGTAGTTTTGATATTATTGAAATTACCCTTAAACTACCCTTTTTCTTTTTCTTTTTCTTTTTCTTTTTTTTTTTTTTTTTTTTTTTTTTTTTTTTTTTTGCCTACACACAACCCTACTAGTCAAATTACCAAAAGTTCATTCTTCCCAGAGGGGCTTAGACTTAGAAAACTTAGGCCATAGGATCATAGGATAATTCAGGTTGGAAGGAATCTTTGGAGGTCAGCTAGACCAACCGTTTGCTCAGTTATGTTACAAACTACATGGAAAAGCAGTTCTTTAAGGTGTTTTGATTTCAAAATATGCCTTTTTGCTGGATTCTAACACCTTACTTAAGTAATATTACAAAAACCCTTCAGCTAAAATAACTTTTCCTATGTTTATAAAAATACCATTTTTCCGTGTGTGTGTATGTGACTTCACAAAGTTGGCAATCACAAAGATTTGCTGTTTGTTTATTTTTTATTTGAAGTGTCATCATCTTTTTGATCTTTCATTCAAACTGGTCTCTTGAGTGTTTGGACACCATTAGGGGAAAAATAATAAAATATGAGTTTGGAAGTACATTTCTATTACATAATGATGCCAAAACACTTACCCTGACCATTAGCTTCAGTAGTGTGGTGGGACATATATAACTTGTGCTTAAAGTAATGGCTTTTGGAAAGCAAGGTGAATGGAAGGGAAAAAGAAATATATCTCTAAGTTGAACCTGTCCATCTTTCTTTATAAGCTGTGTTTTCTTTTATGTGTAATGATTTTCCACTATAAACTGTGTTAGTCAAGAGAAAAGTGCTCGGTAATGCTCCTCCTAAAAATAGCTTTACTGTAGAAATATATACTTGTATTTTCAGACTGGTGTTGACAGTGCCTTTGGTTTTGTTTTTTGTAAAGTACCATATCTCAGTAGGAGAGTTCAGGGATATGCTGTGTAAATATATATCTTTAAAGACAGTGAAACACAGATCATACACATCTCTGTTAATTTCAGTGTGATTAATTCATCTGTCTGTTAATTAGGTGTGTGATGTGCCATGCTCCCTGATAGTCTCATAACTCCAGGAGTGCCAGATGTCTGGCCTGGAGTCTCAAAGAACTCTCTTTATTGGTGCTTTTAGTATCTGGTGCATCCACAACCCCGTTTTACAGAGCTGCTAAATGCAGTGATTGAATCCAGCTGTTTGCATTCCACGTCTTGCTATCGTTTGCCAGCCACTCACCATGAGAGCCGGGCAGGAAACAATTTTTCCCATCCCATTAAAATTTTCAGGGATTAAAAAGAAAAAAAAAAAGAGAATGTTTCAAGGCTGTTCCCCAACAAGGGAGAAAAAGCCAAGATTCACCCCTGAAATAGCTCATCCTTATAAGAGTAACTTCAGCTGAGGAGATTCAGATTCAAAAAGCCAAGCTGAGTATTTTCATGAAAGGTTTATCTTTTTGAATAAATCTTTTGGAATCATTTTCTGATGAAAAGCATTTAGCGTCCCAAATTCCTGACTACTTCCATGGACCAGAGACACTATTTGCCTATGGATGATCTGTCCCACTTGCAAAGGGTAAATTTTTGTTTTCATTTGACTGACTGCCAAGTTTTTGGGAAAAGTGGACACTGCATGCTGGTTTCCCTCTCATGACCCCACATCATCCATGTTTCATATAATACTATTTGATATATCTGCTGAGTGTATGGACTGAATTTACTTCCCATTTTTTCCTTTTAACCACTGGCAATGACACAAATCTAGTAGGAGTAGCTGCTACATGTCTGTGTTCACAGTGCTTTTTGCAAAAGGGGAGGATGTACACCCATACGTATCTCTTTGTGTTAACCACATAAGTGCTAATTTTGGCCTAGATTTTAATGCTGCTTTTTATTATTGATAGCCTCGTATTCTCTTATTTTAATATTATATTGTGCTTGAAAAGTACATTATTCTAGGCACTGTACCAGCATAGCAGATAAGTCTTTCACAGCCTAAAATTGAGGATCTAAGGATTTACAGTCCAACCGTATGTAGCCCAAATCCTTGATGCACTATAGAGCTTAAAAAGTCTACTCATTGGAAATTTTGACCTAGGAAATGTTCTGTGCCCATGGGGGTACTGGCCCTTGAGGGAGAATGGAAAAGGGGAAGAAAGGAGAAGGACAGGCTGACTTGTTCTTCAGTTCAGCAATCAGTTGAATTCCAAGATGGCTGCAGCTGCACTATCTAAAGCTACTTCAAGATCTTCACATGCGCAGGAGCAGCTTTGGTGATTACAGTGTATGCATGTCCCTGTGATGCTATAAGAATTAAATCACTTTCAGGAGCACAGAATCAATTCTAGATAAAAAGTGAAATAAGCCTAATGATAACTCCTGCTTTTGAATAGACTCTCCAAACTGCGAATGAGTCCTAACTCCTCGATCCTGGAGCAAACTCTGCTCATGCCCTGACTGCAGCTGAGATTTGCATGCGTACCATTTCTGCTCCTCTGCCAGACTCTTGTTTCCACTGGAAGGAAATCTTGGTTAATGGGGCAAAGGGAAAACTGCTAGATGCACTACAGCAGATCAGGAAAGGGGATTGGAGGGAGTAATGTGGAGCACATATGCTTCATACTCAGCTGGTGTGGCCACCAAGTCCTGCTGAGGACTTGGTGGCAGAGCAAGTCCTGTGTATGAAGTTAAAGTCTCTGTCTTCCCAGATAAGAGCAGAGTGCAAAATAAGTTGTAGGGACTGGGAAGAGGGAATGGTTTTACACCATTCTTTCTTTCTCTATAGAGGCACAGAATATGATTTTGACCCCATGGAAGGCAGTAAAAACACTTTCAGTTGACTTTCCCATAGTTGTGATTTAACCTGTTTTCTCTCAGGCATGTGCTTAGAGTGTGCATGTCTTTTTGCTTCTTCTAGACTTTGTAGTACCGCATGTATGATGTCCTGTCAAGAAGCTGCCAGATGCAAGGCCAGTCTATAAGGAGTAACTGTACTGGAACATCTGGCTCTTGGAACATCTGGTATATTGCAAAGTGTTGGACAGCACTGGTTTTCTGTATGAGTAGAGCTCTTGGGTGTTCAGTACATCAGTTTTCTGTATAGCTAGACAGCAGAGAGTATGATTTGTTGAAGATGATTAGAATGTCTTATTAAATTGTAAATGAATCCTTTAAAAAATGAAAATCTGTATAGGCAAAATGACCAGATAATTTCTACATACCGTAAATCTCTCTTCTGATTTACGATTATTTCTATTCATTCAGTGAAAAGATCAGCAGTAAAAGGGACATACCAATGAGCAGGGGTTTATTGATACTTTCCTTGACCAGTAGTGTGTAAATGATTTCTGAAAGGTACTATTAACTTCCCTAGTGGGGCAATAAAAATGCTAAATAATTCTAAAGACTGTAGCAGCTCTACCCACCAATTTATTTCTTATAATAACAAAAAGAAAAGGTTGGTATTTTCATGATTATTTTCTTTAAATAATTCAAAATAAAGAAATAAAAATATCAAGGTGTAACTGTGAGCTATCCACCTTGTAGGATAATCCTCTCTCACATATATCTTTTATTTATAAACTTTATAGACTGAAGGCTTTTTTATGATACTCTTCCACAGCATAGCTGGATATCTCATAAAGTTTAATGGCTTTTTCCTAACAATGCTTATCTTTCGAGAGAACAATATCTCCATTTTAAGGACAGGTAAGGAAAGAATAGTGAGCTCAGGGTTACCCAAGGTCACAGTGGAAGCACACAGCAGCAATAGAGGTGGAGTGCAAACTTCAAAATGGTATATTAATACCTAGTCTCTCTATCCACAATATCATTTCCACTGCCTCACACTGCTTATTTATAAGGAACATCCTCACATATTGCAAGATTTAATTTTGTGTTAATGACAATACTTCTCTGATTATTTCTCTTCCTCCAATGCTCTTTGAAAATGTGTTCATCAGGACACAAGAATGTCATCTGTGAGACATTGCTGTTGTCACAATTACTATTCAAATGATAGAAATACACAGAAAAGAAAGGTTTGCCTTTATGAAAGAATCCCTGCGATGGAAAATGACCTCCGGCTGTCAGATGCGTTGTGCTGATTCGCTGCATGATCCAGCATAAGCAAGGCTGACTGTCAGCCTCCAAGCACAATGTGTAGTGTGTCCGGTTACTCTCTCTTTCTCCTACCCCCTGCTCCTAGGCCATGAGGCTGACCTCCTCGTGCAGGGAGTGTGACCTCTGCCAACACATCTGAAATTGGCTCAACAAAGTTGTAGCCAAAATGCAAGGCTCAGAGCACGACTTTCAGCAGCATAAATGGTAACAGGAGAAAACATCTGTCTTTGGAGGCACAGTTACTGCCAAAGAGTGTATTCACCTCCATTCTTATTTAAATAGGGTGCATATTTAAGACTTCACTTGTTTTTAAAGCTCAGTGAGATCTCCAAGGACAGAGGCATGTTGTCAAGCTTTTCTGGCAATTAAAAAAAATAGGGACATTTATTCTGCTGTGATTTGTAGTATGCCATTTTAGCAACATGTGTGCACGTATATATATGCATATATATGTGTATATACGTATGCACATACACACTGGCAGAAAAAAGGACACATGTTGGTATAGTTCATCATCAGCAAAAAGCTGGGATGTCTGAATGATTTGGTAAAGGTATTCTGTGAAATTAGAAAGCTTCTTGTCTCATTAATCTAGATTCACTTAAGTAACCATGTTGAATTCAATCATATGAATGAAAGATGAGGCATCTTGTCCTTGAGTTAGTCCCAGGCACTAGTTACTGTGTGGGTAGAAATGACACAATGTAAAAACAACAAATTTTGTATATTTTACATCCAAATTACTCCAGGCACTTTCAGCATTGCTTCCATTACCTCATCATGTGGAAAACAAGCCAAATGCTGCATTATAGAAAACTGGGCATTCCTGCAGTATGATACTTAAAATGTTGTTACTTCATAGCTGTTATGGTGTGCGTAATACTTATGGTATAGACTGATTTCCACTCAGAAGAGATACATAATCTAAGGATTAGATTAGTTTATCATCCACACCTGTGAATAAGAGAGGGCCTGGAATACAGATCAAAAGGTGTCATGACTTGAAAGCTGATGCAGTGTATTTCTGGAGACGAAGGCTTCTATCCAGAGGGCGACTTTGCTGAGGTCTTGTGACAGAAACACCCAGAACAGCTCTATCCAATTTTCCAGTCTCTTCAGCCTCCACTTATATGTGGAGTCCTGGGGGAATCTTTTCATATACCAAGATGAAGAAAACAGATGTAGTATCTTAGAAGAGAAGTAGGGAAATGGTCAAGAAGTAGATGAGGAAGAGGTCGATATGTTTTCATATCAACGACTAGTGCAATTGGCTAAAATTATGTATTTATTAGTCTTTACTTTAATAGAATTGTAGCTTTTACCCAGTCTTGAAGATAAACGCATTTTAAAGTAATTGAACAGTGCAATGGCAGTGCAGTAAATGGATGAAGATCGGATGCAAAGTTGATTTGCATGCTACACGTGAAATATGCGGTGCTCTGGCTGCTGCTGGCAATTAGTTTTTAAAGGCCATTCCTCTCAAGGATTTTCTGATTTATCATTTATGTTATTTAAAGCTAGACTCTTGCTCTGATGATTCTCATAACAAGGTATTTGTTTATGTGTAGATAACTATATATAAAGCTATCAAATCATGAGGGCTTTTTATGTTACTCAGTTTCTATTTACCAGAGGATACATTCTGAAGGAAGATTTTTTTTTCCCTGTCTCCTACTCAGTGTGCTATAATTAGGATTTGATCATGTTTGCCTGAAAACTTGGAATACTCTTGACTGGAGGGTCTGCCCAGATGTCCCAGATAGTTTTACAGTGCTTTGTCACAGTGTTCAAACCCTATCTGACAGGCTGCCTGTTGAGACACTGACCAGCTGAGGAAATGAAAACTGATTAAAAGCTAGCTGGTCTTAAGTGCACATTAGGTGCTTGTCCTAAGCCTTCCTCTTCTCATGCTAGCCCTGTGCAGATCTTTGCTTTCAGACGCCTGATCCAGCTCCAGTTGGCTTCTTTGGGAAATGTGCTGGGGACTAAAGAATGACGGTCAACAAATGCTTAAGCCACCCAGTTACGATTCAATATAATTGCCAGTAAAGTCAGTACCTATCATCCTTTTGGCTTCAGTGGAAGCTGGATCAGACTGTTAATGCCTCCAGAAAATCTCGTTGGCACTGAAGTTTAGTTGCACATTCGTTGAAGTTTTACATCCAACTTAAAGCTGTCCTTTTGTCCTCAATAAAAGCAATGGCTGTTTAAACTCTCTGTGAAAATCTGATATGTAGAACAAGTTGGAGATTTCTTACCACACAATCAAGGCTAAGTTTATACCTCCCTTTTCACTAATCTAAGATGCCTAAGAGAATTGTGTATATACAGGTCTACATTTTACTGTAGAGCTTAATTGCTGAAAAGGATGATCTATCTTCTAGAATTTTTGTTTGCATTAATAAACTCTCTTGGTAGTTATATAAACATTTACTGTAGTCAATTAATGAAAAGTGCGCTAGTGCAGGTGTTGAGTGTACCACAATAAAATTTTAGCAGTCAAGAGGCTGTTTATTGTACTCAGTCATGTATTGTGTTGTACTCCCAGGTATTGAGACTGAAATGGAACAAGTGAAAAAACAAGATTAGAGCCTCTTAAAATGGAAAATAAGGTGAAGGAAAACATTTCTAGCCACTGTGTCTTCTTTCAGTTGAACAACAATGTATGATTAATTTAGAGGAAACAACATTATTACACCAAGCAGGCTCTCCATGATTTTCTGAGACGTAATAAATACTGTTGCCATAAAAACAATTGAAACCAAGAACTCTTGACAACTCATTTCAAGTCTGGTAGGCTTGAATGTAAACCGAGCTGCCCAAAGAGAGTTGGTGAAAGAGTTTACTTGCTGTAATTGTAATAAAGGAAATTTAAAAACCACAATCTGTTTCAAGTCAAAAAAGAACAACTGAGTATTGTTTTTAACAATTTTTTCCCCCTGTTCTTGGCATGTTTATACTGCTTAGGCAGATGGCTTTATTGGGCTCAGGGTACAGATGCTATTTCTTTTAGATAAGTAAAAGTACAGTTTCTGAACACTTTGGTCCATTAATTCAAAGTCTGTAGTTTTGGATTCTTTGCTTCATAGTGTAAGAAAACAAACCATAAAAGCTAAAAACAAGTCATAAGTAGGGATCAAATCATATAATCTATTTTTTTCTGGTGTTACACTTGATTTGGTAAACTTTACAGCTTAACAGGTTGGACCTGATGTAAAATGTATTTGCTTATTTTATGCATTGTATCTTCATTATTTTTCTCTATCTAATATTTATTCAGAAACCTGGCCCTTCTCTGTTCGGCATGTGATTTTAGCTATAAAAATATTACAAAACATTTTTAAAAGTATGTCTGGGGGAACTGAATGTTTGTGACTGGCATTAAGCTTCCATTTACAAACTAAAATTGATGCTGTTATTATTATATGATATGATCATTATCACATCATCATAACTAAAATTAATGTAATCAAAATAAGATTGAGAGAATTTTTGGTGTAAGCAAAATAAGGATTTCTGCACCAGCTTCTAGATGTTCTGCATAAGTAAAAGTTTTTTTATCATTTTCTTTCCTGAGGTAGTAAACTGCCTAGCTTATCTATGAAGTGGCATTATGTCTGAAGAATCCATTCTTAAGAGTTGCAACTGTGCTGCTCACAGTTTCGCACAGTTTAACCATAGGAGGGAGCCTTTCCTCTTTAAAGGTACAGGGGAGGAGGGAAACCTGGGACTCTGGAAATATCTTTAAAAACAGATACTTATGTGTCTTCCTGCCCATTTTCATTTGGAAGGGTAAATACTTCTTTTCTCTCATAAGGCTGCTCCGGTGCGGTTTCGCTAGTGGGTACATTTACATAGGCCTGCTAGTGCTGGAAACAGCTATGCAGAAACCTGCTCCCAGCAGAGTGGAAGAACATGATAGTACTTTAACACTAATGGGATTCAGTCCTTTTCACAACATAGCTGTGTTGCATAAATATCTGCCAGCATCAATAGAGCTGCTGTTAGAAAGGATACCTGTTTTCCTAATGCTGCATCGGTTGATAGGTTGTACTCTCTTTCTTTCCATGACATCTCTGCCTTTATTAAACACAATAGTTATTGGAAAAGTAAATATTTTGGTTCATTTATCAGAATAAAGTTAGATTTGGCCTTTACACAATGTTTTCACAGTTAAAAGTAAAATTTGTGTTTTAATGGAACTGATTAAATGGATGAGACTCTCTGTGTGGGTATGTTTGAAATATGTTTGTACCTACATTGATTTCATTGAATTGGATCAGAAACTTGATAAAAGAGAGAGGGAGAAATTAATCTGTTGAATTAAAAAAAAAGTGAAATAAATGCAGAAGGGAAATATGTCATTTAGAGAAGAAAATACTGAGGCACTGTTAGAGAGGCTTGAACAAAAGAATGACATAGGATAGCTGACTATTAAAGCTAAATACCCAAATTAAATTAAATTTTAGGTAATTTTGCTTTTTTAATATATATAAATGAGACCTAAAGGAAGATATGGCTACATTTTATGTGAAATAAAACATTCAGAAATTGTTTCCCAGGTTACTTAGGCTCAGTGATTCAATCTGAGCCTTCGTGATGAGCCCAGGTTTCTCTGATGCAGTGACAATCAGGCCTTCCAGCTTTTTCATCATCTTAAAAGCCTGGGCCTGGCTGCTGGAGCTGGAGTGGCCTCTGAACAAGACGAGGGGCTGTGGCAGTGGTGCCGCGGAGTGGGCAGTGGTTGCAGTGCTCAGAGCGAGAACTCACACTAGGCTTGCACCGGAACATGGGTTCTCACTTGTGCTGACCTGTTTCTCCAGCCTTGCCAAGCTGCTTTTCCAAGGCTCTTCCCTTGTTCCTCGAATTTTGGGCCATAGCATTGCTGTTGGGGTCCTCTGCCCATGAAGCCTAGGTTCTGAGATCCATCCTGGATAGCAAACGGGTTTATCTTACGTTATTCTGAACAAATAAAAACCCCTGTGTTCTCTCACTGCAAGAACAGTGAATGGTATTAACTGAGGCATTTCTCACACCTAAGATTCTGCTACTTTCTGTGTGTACATTATTGGATAATGTCCAGATAAAGTCATATGTTATTTTTTCTTGTCATGTGAATGTGATGATAACTCCTAGGAGAAATCTTTAATGAGGGGGTAAATCTGTAACAGCGCTTATGTTACAGCTCACCATGGCAAATTTCTGTTCCTGTGAGTAGGCTTCATGTATGGAGTCTGATCAACTGCAAGACATTGGTGATGCCTGTGTTTGCAGTAGTCTGCAGGGCTGACCCCTGTAAATTATTCATACCATATGCCTATATGCCACTTTCTTCCTTACTTCTCCTGCCTCTTCGCAAATGCACTCAAATTAACTATATTAATTTCTCTTTGCATCAGAAAAATGGGCAAGAATGCCACTATGTAAATCTCTGTCTATATGCTTTCACTGTAGTAATAATCAAAGGTTTTAACCGGAGTTGGAATTCCGCTGTAACACAAACCTCCGAACTACAGGGAAGATACGTGTCTTATCCAAAGGACTGACAGCCTGAGGATTCGAGCCTAGAATTTTTTCTGCAGATGTCTGTTTTTAAGCACCGAAGGGGTTACAAAATCTTGTTGGTGGGGCTTTCAAAGGCCTTTCAGCCTCCTCAGTGTCTTTGTCTGCCCCTATCAGTCTGTCTCTAGTACAGTACATTGTGAGAGCCACCCCTGAGCAGTTAAAGAAATTCCAGGGAATGTCCAAGGCATCAATGTCTGCAGCTATGAGGAAACTGGAAAGCGGAGCATAGCCCCTTCAAACTGTGCAGCAGAAGGACAGCTTCCCATGCTGTCACTCGGGTGATGTAAGAGCCATCTGAGCAGACTCTGAGCCCAGGCTCCCCCACACTCCCTGAGCAGTGCAGGGAGCTGCAGAGGATGGGCTGGATTGCAGAGAATTTTCCTGGTTGCCTATGAGCAGCACCCCACAGTCCAAAATGACTGTGTGGGCTCATCTCTAGCCCTTCTCTGATCTGCGTGCCTCGTATGCCAGAGTACCTGAAATGGTATTTGGCAGGTAGCCTTGGCAATACATTTTCTGTCCAAGTTATAGAGAGTGACATCTTTCTGCTCCTTTTAGCTTATGGAAAGAAGAGAAATGAGGAATTAACCCTTTACAAACCACAGGGAGGGATGCCTGAGGTTGTTCATTCAATCAGCTGTTTTTATTTTGTTCTTCTATCAAACTTTTTGGAAGATTGAAAAATGTTCAGAAGTGCACAGCCTAGATGCACAAATGCTGGGTGGCATGCTTGGAAATTGCAAGCCAGATACCCTCAGTTTCACACTTGCACCCCTAATGTAAACCTCAGCTGAACTGCTGAATCCTTACTTTCATCCAACTCAGAAACAAAAGCAAAGCGAGAGTGGTTTCAGACTGAGTCCATGGAGACCAAATCCAGAGGAACGGCTACTAAGAAAAGCCTTAGCAAAATGAAATACTGACTTGAGTAGTTCTTGCTGGAGTGACTCCGCATAACAATCTCTATTTCTTACTTCTTTTACTTCAGCTGACTCGCCTTTTATAGTTTCCCTCTCTCAGTAACACCAGTCTCCTTCCTTCTCAACAATTCTCTGCTCTTCCAGTCTGCAGAATTGTCATCACATGGCTTTCTCAGAAGACAGTTCCTGTGACATAGTTAAAGAATAGTCCTCAAATTCAATATGCTTATGTTATAGGCTGGCTATACAGGCATACCTCGCTTTATTGTACTTCGCTTTATTGTGCTTTGCAGATATGGAGGTCTTTACACATTGAAGGTTTGTGGCAACCCTGTGTCAAGCAAGTCTATCAGTGCCATTTTTCCAAAAGCATGTGCTTACTTCATGTCTCTGTGTCACCTTTTGGTAATTCTCACAATATTTCATGCAATATTTTTTTAGACATAATGCTACTGCACACCTAACAGACCATCGTATAGTGTAAACATAACTTTTATACACACTGGGAAACCAAAAAAATTGTGAGACTCGCTTTCTTGCGATATTCGCTTTATTGCAGTGGTCTGGAACCGAACCCGCAATATCTCCAAGGTTTGCCTGTATGTATAAGAACATTAAACAGCTTTACCTTTGAATAGTAAAGTTTTAATATTCATTGAGTACATTAGAGAGTTGTTTAAAGGACACACTCTCTGTAGCCTCTGGTGACTCTTTATGGAACTTCTGCCTCTAAGCTGTATGATGTGTGTACCACTCAGGTATGTATTTCCTTCTGTTCATGAAGATATGCTGCTTCCATTTTCTACACCACTTCTAAGAATTATTGAAAGTTTCTTTCTAAAACCAAGTCAGCAAGCTAAATCAAAGAACTGCACTAGGCTGCACTAATCAGTCACACCAGTGATTCTCAGAGCTTAGCAACCTTTAATGTTTAGTTTTGCTGGAGTCATCTCCAGTGCAATTGCCTGCACCATTCTGCTTGTGGGAAAGAGGATTTGAAATGCACTTATAATTACTATTAAAAATGTAGAGCTATTATCCAAATGTCCTTGCCTTATGCTTTTTTGTTAATCCAAGAAACACAGAAGGGAGTCAATGTAATGCAAATAAGGTAAATTCAACATATCACACAGACAAAAAGGGAGCAAATAGAGGAAAAACTATGTAGCAGAGCATGTAAGCTTACTGATATTTTCTAAAGATCAGACTTCCTTCACGTATTTGTCATTAGTCTGAAAGTTATGTTCTGCTATGAGCATGAAAAAAATGAGTGCTTTTTAAGTGCTTGCTGTTTTTATTGTTGTGTCCTATTCTGAGGTTTTTTTTTCCTATGCAAACTGTTTTTAACTGGCTGCCAGATACAAGAGTGACTTTAATTTTCAAACTGAGCGGAGCTCATTCACTCTCCCGTTTGACAGGTAGAACTCTTCTCATTTGTACTATATCATAGTTAATTACACACGTGATAGTATGAACTTTGTTATTTAGAGGTGATAAAGTGGTCCCTGAACTGGTCTTGTTCTTTATAAAACATTTAATGTATTTTCTTCTTTATAATGTGAATGTTCTCAGATTGTTAGAGAGACAAAGAAACAATGACAGCAGCTTAGAAGCTGTAATTGAGAGAGAAATGGTTCACAAGTACAGCTTTTAAAAGACTCCTTTTTAAGGGGTGACATTCACACCGCATGACTTTTGCCATGCTACATTCCCACCTAAATCTTTGAATGGGGCTCAGCTAAAACAAGTGTGTAATTCTATGGTGGTTCTCAGAGAGAGAGAGAAGTCAGTTGCATAGGTGAAACAACAAGCTAACTGCAAATATACTTGTATATCAATCTCACAATTTGTTTTTTTGATATCAATCTCCTATTTTCATCTGCTTATCCTTCAATATTTTTATAAGTTGGGTACTACTTCACAGAAATTCTACAGAAAAATATATTCATAAATATGAAAGTACATAAATACTGTCATCTGAAACAAAGTAAATTTTTTTGGAAAGACAATAGCATTTTTTGAAAGTATAAATAAGAGTCACATATATTTGTGACTAATTTTTGCTGTTTTAGGGACTTCATATTTTTTAATGGATTCCAAAACTAGAAACGATAGCAACATAATTTGTGTAATAACAAATATAAACTATATAAAAAACTTGATCTCAAACAAAGTGTAAACTAGTCCTGGGGTTCAGAAATAATCTTCCAGAAAGTAGGGAGACTATTCATGGAGTGCACTAATGTGGACCAGCAGAAACTTGGGTTTCCTGCCAGAGACTTCCTTGGTCCCAGTCATTTGGCCTCAGTTTCCACCAATAAAATCAGAGACTTGAGATCCTCCAGTATTATCGTAATGGACCCATATGTATGACATGATTAGATGAACATGCAGAAACAAAGACATGAGGTTACTGGGAATCTGTGTTCCTCTTTAAGGAAATAAGAGGCTTACTCCATATTTTAGGATATAATGTTAATGAGCTTGAGCCTATGGAAGGCTGACTTACATTTTAGGGAACTGATTCATCTTTTTCATCTTTTTCATCTTTTTCAAGGAAAGGCAAATTCTTCAAGAGTTTTGTGTAAACTGATAGGTTTTCTGTTCTGTTAATCTTTTAAAAAGATTTCTCATCTCATTTTAGCAGAGAGTCTGCATTCAAATACTGAATTCAAAGACAGCAATTCATTTTTGAATATTTCTGACTCCTCTGATATTTTGTTATAATTTTTATACAATAAAGAATGCCCACTGCAATGGTTTGCTTTAGGTTACTTAGGCCTTTGTGAAGTAAAGAATTATCTAAGATTCCTGGTAAAGCAATTAAATTAATATAGTTAAAAGAAAATTCACAAAGTTCCAAGTCTTCTTCGGTCATAAATGAAACAAATAATAAAATTCCTTTCGTCCTTCCTTCCTTCCTTCCTTCCTTCCTTCCCTGCTGCTCCTGCTGCTTGCTTAAACTAAAATAAGATTTGGAGTAAACTATTGTCATAAATTCCTCTCCTTGGACCCTCTTCCTGATCACCTCCTACTCTCAAACACCAACAAAAATGGAAGGGGATTCCCCCAATTTCCCAACTTTGAGGCAGGAAAAAGATGTTCCAGGCATTTACTGCACACGTTTGGTTCATTTTCATTGTTAAAATGTCTCTGTAGGGTGGAAGATCTTCCTCTGCTCCCTTCTCCTCCTTCAGATAAGCAATAATGGGGAGACAGAGCTGTGAAGTCACAACCCATATTGTGAAAAAAAGATCTCATCCATCAAACTGTCACCTCAGTTTTTTGTCCAGGGTCACAGAGGAACAAAGTCAGCTTGTGTCAGGTTGAAATAGCATTGGTAAGTGTTAGTGTGTGTGAAGCTGGTGTTTTGAAGTCTATTTATTTTGTTTGAAAGGCCCAAACAGCATGCTGCCGAGCAGAAGAACAAGCAGGAGGAAGTCTCCGTATAAATTATTACTGTACTGGAAGGCTCACAGCCATCATTTAAGATGTGAAATTATGCCATCTGCTTTTCTAGGTCTTTGATTTACTTTGTGGCAGCTGTTTAGTTCTGGGTCTCAGCATATCACAAAAAGGTAAAGCTTACATTAAAAACTAGTATGACAAAAACATTATTTTTAACAAAGATGTAAAGCTTTCTTGTAAAGTAGAGAATATGTAGAGTATGTTATCTTGATATCTATGGCATGCTTTCAAGACAGATTATCTGGAAAAAATGCTGTCGCTGGGAATGTAGATAGAAATCTTTCTTCATCCTAAAAAATGCAGTAGTTTTTTCTGATTATATCAAAAGCATCTGGGGGAGGCACCGATGCTTTCTGTACTGTTTTTAATTTTGGTGAGTCCTAATGTTATCAGTTTCATGTCTGCTGCTGTCTTTTTACTTTTACACATTTTGATTATTTGTGATTTGATATCTGGAGGGAACACCTTTGTTGTTATCCTCCTGTTTGAAATATTTAAGGTTTATTTACATGTTCGTTTAAAAAAATTCTTAGGCCCAATAACAGCTTTAGGAAGTCACACAGCTAATTAAAAACAAAAAGCTAAATACTTTGGTGCCAGCTGACTGAGATACAAACAGGGAACTCTCACAAGTACCAAGGGGTGTGCTCATTCCAGAAATCAGCGGCTGAGAGGGTGCTGAATGGGGATGTGCACTTTTTCTTGCCTTGTCATGGAGCGCTGTTTGCATGGACTTTGCTGCCTGCTGCCCAAATGACCAGTGCGGAGGCTAGCTTGTTTGGATACCCTCTCTGAGGATTAGCATGCTGCAATGGTTGAATGCCAGCAGAATCTCTTCCCCCACCTCCCAGGAGGCTCATTTCTGCTGAAGTCATTTGGTGTGTGCTTCTTTTTCCTGTGTGAGGATTAGGGAATAGGAGAATGGCTTTGTGAGGAGACTCGGAGAGAGGGAGCTGAAGAGAAGCTAAACAGAGGGGACGAAAGACTTCAGCCTTTCATAGTTCTTTCAGCCAATTCATTCTGAGAGACCAATTGCATGTGATACGGCAGCTGGGGGTTTTGTTCTCCTTTCAGCCCTATACTGTAGGAGAAGCTGGTAAGGTTATTTTTTTTCCCTTGTTCTACTGTTCCACGATGCTATTGTAATTGCTTTATTGAAGTGATTGTTTTGTGAGGAGGGGAAGTTGGTTAATGATGCTGAGGGTCCCCTGCATTGTCTCTGCTTTGTGCAGCTGCACAGTTTGTGGAGAGGCACTGTTTACAGTAAAGGGGCTGGTTTCCGTTGAACAACTTTGCTGCTATTTTTCCAAAGTTGTTTCAGCCTTTCTTTTGGCAAAGCTAGGAAAATAAACAAATAAAGGGGCTCGCATGTTTAGAAATGGGTAAATTTATAGAGACTACAATTTGTTGAAAAAGCTGTTCTGCCTAAATCCGAGTTTCAGATGTTCTGTCTTTGATGTTACCAGATTTGTCACTCTTCTGGATCAATTCCAAAACTGGGTTTTATGTGAGAACCTTCTCTCACAAATCTTTTCTTCATATTTTCAGCAGAGACAAGATACTTGAGTTCATAGCCAAAGTAAACAAAGAAAAAGGTATGTGTGGAAGGTGGAAATAGCTGGGGAAAGCAAAAGTCCAAGAAGGAACCTGGAATTAAAAAATAAATGAAGGAGCACTAAATCTTGGCACTAATTTTTTGGCAGAATGCTCCCGATCGGTGTAATGCAAGCATGTGGTTGGGGGGGGGAACATAAAGACTCTTTCAGAAGATTCAAGATACACAGGTGCATATCCTGTCTAACTGCACTCTTCCAAAGAGGGAGTTTTCAGACTTATCCTCTTTTGGGAGGAAAAAAAGGAAAAAGAAAAAGAAAAACAGAAGATATTGGCTATCCCTTACCTTTCCCCTCTTCTTGTTATTTTTAGAATAGTGATTTGTATTTGTCTGAGTCTTTTCTTTCCTTTCATATCATCGTGGGAAACTTTAGCTTGAATTGGTTGGACATATGTGAGCGCAGCTTGGGGCACACCAAGCCTATTCCACAGGCAGGCTATGAAAATCCTTCTTGTGGCTCAAATGAATTGTAAAGGCCATAATTACCAACAAAAGTTTCTTTTGTGGCCATTCAAAAATCACAAACAAGGTAAGGGCGAATGATTGACAACAGTTACACTACTGATTGACAGAGAACCAAAAACTTGGTCCGTGACTTAGTATGTTAGTTTTTCAAGAAGCGTTGCCCTTCTTCACTATTATTCAGTTCTTTCTGGTGGACAATTCCCAACTTCCCTATTGAGTTTAAAATGTCTATCTAAAGTGCGTCTTTGTAATTACTGCCTATAGTCTGTATGTCTCTTTTCAATGATATGCTTATTTGTTGATGCTGAAACAAAATTGATAGATGCATTTTAACCAGACCTCCATGAAAGAACGTGTATATTTTATATGCTTTACATACTTAGCTATTGATTTCAGCTACAGATTTCACTGTTACAAAGTAATGAAGTGCCACATTCAAGTCCGGCAAATTTATAGTCACAGTTCTACTTGTTAATAATGGAAGGCGCAAGGATATCAATGTGATTACTCATCTGAGTAGAGATTCGGAGACTCATTTCCCATTCATGAATGAAATGGTTTAGGAAATGTGCAGTTACTATGGTTCTCTTTTGGCTTAGAAACAAAAATCTCCATTAAAACGACAACTAATGAGATTTGTTACAGAGGTCTAAGGATAGACAAATACACTGATTTAATATAAGAACGTGTTAGACTCTTGACAGTAGTATTTCAAGAAGAATGATAAAAATGTTCTTTCTCTTTAGCTTATTAACAGTTTTAGAAGCAAGAGAAACATAAATCACCTCTTTGTGCTGCACCACTAGATACACACATGACCCTTGAAATAGCAGCACAAGTATGAGTTACTCCTCCTTTTGAGAATAAAAGTTAATTTAGTGTGGTCTTTATCACATACTCCTCCCAACTCCTACCAATAAATGTCATTTCTGCCAAATGACAACAGGGTCTGTGTTTAGTAAACTGACATTTCAGGTTAGGCTACTATTGGCTTTCTATAGACTAAGGTACAGTATCTGGACTACAGAGCATGCAGAGTGTTTATTATTTTCACATCCTTGGTTTCATTGCAAGCAAACAAGGCAGGGTGGGTTCCTGGGTCATTAATACATCAGTTTAGGCTCCTTGGTTCTCTAGTGGAGAAATTACTCTGGTTCAGTTTTTCTAAACTCTTAAGTGACATCCTTTAATTTATAGAGGTAAAGGAGTGTGTTTGCAGTTATGTCTTCCCTAGTTCTCAAGAATTCTAAATTTCCAAGTGCGATTTTGAAGAAATAATGCACTAATCTGACATAAAATAATTCACAGTGGATATCCATACATCTTGATGGTAGTGGAACTGCACTAACATTGTTGGTCCCAACAAGAGAGTCCTAAAATTAACTGTCTGAAACAGAACTGTGGTTATCCTATCATTTTATTATAAAGCAGAAATACATATATTTTTATATGGCAGTTATTGCTGGAAAAAGGGCTTCTAATTGCAAATGAAAGATCACCACCAATATAACATTTACACATAAATGAGAAGTAAATCTGGGCTATAAATGTCTTTTATTAAATTAAACCAAGACAAAAGCAATTCCAAAGGTGAAGGGAAACACATCTAACTAAACTTAACATCCATTTACTCATAAAATTAGAGCAATCTAAATGTATTCTAGCACTCATTAGCTATCTGCTTTTTGTCACATAAATACACAACTGGAAGGTTTGGACAGATGAAAACTATAATATTGCTTCTTGAAACAGATAGGCAGTTCTATGAAAGAAAGCTTAAGGTTGCAGTTGCCATACTGGTACTGTGATGCAAGCTGGTGAAATTTAAGTAAGCTTTTTCGTATTTCTTAGTCTAGACTTCACAAAAAGTCCATATTGCCAGAAAAAAATTGTGTGTTTTTTCTGTATGCATACATATACATATATGCATGAATATAAATTAGTGGCAACATACTGAAAAGCAGTAGGTACACTGAAGATAAATTTTCAAGTTGTTCTTATTAGTACTCTCCCCTCTCTGCATCACAGTAAGAGATGTTATTTGGCCTGACCTATTAAGACACATGCTAACATCATGCATCTTCCATGTTAACTAAATGCTTTCTATGATCATTATTACACAGATCTACAAAACATATGCTCAGAGCTCTTGGCTACCCATCTTTCTAGAAATAACTACCAGAAGTGAATGTCACTGTTAGTCAGGCTAAACACAGTGTAAAGGAGATCTACTTTCCGTATCCTTAACTGGCAGAAAACACTTCTGGGCTCTCATGGGAAGTTGCCATTTTACAAGCACTAAACAGCAGGAGGTCCAGTCTGGTGGAATAGGATAGGAATTAAAGAATACGGCTCCCCCTTGACTTCCTGACAAAACAAGAGATTTTTGAATGTTGCTTCAAAATAAACTCCTTTTTTAAAAAAAAAATTGCTGTGAAAGTAGTTAGACCTTAATTCAGCCATTCTTACACAAGAAGTAATAGAACATATGGCAACATGCAGAATATTTTGTTTTGTTATATATATTTAAATGAGATATATAGTTTCTAATTAATTTCCTGCAATTTTCAAAACTTCCTGTGTGAGTTCTGATGCATCTTTTCATTACATAAATCCTCCAGCATCTCGGAAGTGCAGCCTATTTTATAGCTTGGGGTTTGCTTGGTTTTTTTTTAAATCCAATATAAACAGAGAGAAATTTGCCTACTGAGTAGAAGATAATCTGCAGGATGGTTTGAGTGCAAGAGTTGTGGCAGACTGTAATGTATGATTGAGGTTTTCAAAGTTCACAAACATCACAATACCTGCCTAGGATCTGTCTCAGTGCTGTATGGCCATATTTCATTATCTTTGAAAGCCTATAACATGAGTACATGTTTGTTGTCTTTTCTGGTATATATCTTCCATATTAGAGTTCTGAGTCTTTCAGAAAAGCAATATCCATTTTTATTATAAACTTTCAGGGTCTAACCGTTTTACTTCCATTGTAAGATAAAATTCAGCCACATGATGTGGCAGGCTGAGCAGGATGATGTCTATCAAGTTCTCATATTTGATGCAGAATGAAATGACTAAAAGTTATATGGTCTTATCCAATTAAAAGTGGGACTGAAATGTTAATGGTCCTTTGGCTGACACTTGGGGAAAGACCACTAAAGATTTACTAAGGGGAAAGAACTATTAACTTTCAACCATACCTGAGTCTGTCCAAGCTCAGCACACAATTAGCTGACATATGTCTAGGTTTGTAAGAGATTTTGAAGTTTTCTGGATTATGCGCAGACAGAAAAAGAGACAGATTATTTTTACTTCCATGAAGAAACTGGAGTTCTCATACGTGTCAGTGCTAAGTAAAGGAAGCTAAGGGTCAACCTGTCAGTCAAAACTCATCTACATTAGAAAAATGTGCAAAGCATTTGGGGTTTTTTTTATGCGCTGCTAGTCCTTCTTGTCCAGAGCAATCAACTGTAGAAATGTTGTAAACTGAGACTTTGAGATTCCCACTGCTTTCAGAGCATTCTCAGATGACATAACAGTAACAATGAGTTTTGAATGCCTGTGCACCTCTCCCATGGTTGTCTCAGACTACTCAGTAGGTGGGTTGGTGAAGGTGGGGTTATGTTAGGACTGGGACAACAATTGTAACTTCTAATTTTTTCCATTGAGTTTAGCTGGGTCAGATTTAGGTAGTTATTGACTTATTTTCTTGCACACTGTGGAAGAGATGAACTCACTCTGCTGATACTAGTGAAGTGTCCTACAAAGGGAGCTCACTTGTCTGCTGGAAGTTCTGTCAATGACATTTTTGCTTCTGCAGTTTCAAGAACGTATATCAGACTTCGCAGTGGATGTTATTCCCATTTTCAAGTCTATTTGTGTAGCTCTGCTGCTTTTTGCAGTCTGTTTCTATAAATTGCCTGGAAAGATGATTTTGAAATGTCAGTAGATGCTGAGAGAATGGTACAGTGAAACCTGAGAGCATGTATAATACAACTTGGGTGGGATTCAGTTTCAGATAAAGTTCCTAAACTTGGGCATCTGTGTGTGAATGTCTACGTGTGATTCAGCCCATATGACACTAGGTACCTATGGCTCAGTTCAATCCCTCCAACACAGGCATCTAATGCCCTTTGAGGTGGCATAAGGTACCTGAGATATCCACATGGGGCTGGCAGATATGACACTGGGTATATGGATACGTTGCCCTTCTGGAGAAGTGGGCATGACAGGGCATTTGAAATAATGCTAGGCACCTATGTCCAGGCCTCTGAATGGAGGCTTTTTATCTCACCAGCTCAATAGGTCTTCAGGTTCCCCTGCTTTGGTTGCCTAGATCATCACTGGCTACAGTGAGAGCTTAGGCAGTGAGCTCCTCTGTAAACAGCTATCCATAAACCTCTAAATTTTGATGTCATAGTCTGAAGCTGAATCGTACTCTTCATGGCATAATTTGAATAACTGGTATTTTTTGACATCATTTTGTTATGGCAATTCTCTGGAAGAGAAAGAGCTGAGTTATTTATGCACCAAAATTAAAGTGTTCCTGTTAATTATGGTAGTAGGGGAGAAGAAGGAAAGCAGGAAGGAAGGGGAAATGGGTATTCATCTTATCTTCTGAAGGCATTTAATTTGAATGCCCAAATTAGGACACAGGGCTCCTTTGTAGTTGAGACAGAAATATAGGCCTTATCTGAATAGTCAAAATTCTGTCTAAATCCCTAGCCAGGGAGGAAACATAGATACCTCTGAAAGTCTTTGCGAACTGATTTATGTAGCCTTGATAAGATGTTGAGCTGGTAATGTCTAAGGATAGCCAACAGAAAACATGCGGCATATCCACTATAGCTTGGGTCATCGGAATATGACATACCTTCAAAAGGTTATTCGAAATATCGAAGTTGGCATAACAGCTATCTTAGATGATTTGTCTTCTAGAATTGTCTTCTAGATACGCCTCCCTCTCTTCATCGACTGTATAGGCTACTGACTCTAACAAAATTAGCTGAGGAGAAGAATGCTTTCCTTTTGTTTTGCCCCACTTTCATGATGTCCTTTTGCTGAGATACGTTTAAACTTCCTAATTATGTACACTTATATATAGAATTTCTGTTTAATATACTCTTGTGTGTGTAGAAAGAAAAGAATATGTTCCCCAGAACACAACTCTTTTGTGCATGCCAAAAAATAATTTCCCCAACTGAACATTCTAAATTACAAGTTCAGTTATTGTGTGTTTTCACGCCCATAATTTGAGCTCAGATGGTAGGGCAATTGCAGGAGAGAGTTTACCGATTTACATGTTAATCAAGCACAGTCTGATGGACGATAATTAACATAGGCTCAGTCAACATCTTAATTAGCCACAAGCCCAGCATCTTGGATTGGTACCCATCTTCCCAACCCTGAGAATTTTTTTCAGAGCAAGTACAGGTTCCTCAGTAAGTGTTTTCCATAGCATTGTTAAAACTAAGACCTTAATAACTGATCTAATGAGGGATATTAGTTAAAAACTGCTTAGCCTCATGTAGAACACCTGAGGTGGCATAGGATCTTCATTAGAGGACAGATTCCAGTCAGTTTGTAAGCCAGATCACATATGATATTGAATAATGGTTTGTGTCAAAATCAAATTCAGCACAAAATACACTTTTTAAAGATTGTGGATGGTTTATCTGATTGATTAATTCCACACGTCTACAGCCCCAGGAATCTTTCTGTGGGAGCCCTCATGGAATCAGGATAAGAACAATTCAAGTATGCCTCTGTAGCTGAGTAACCTTTCTGGGCAGGCCTTCAACTCTGCTAACAATGTCTCTCATGATACTTTGTCTAAAGGGTTGCTAGTCTGCCGCTGATTTATTTCACAAGTTAAAAAATCAACTTTCTCCATATAGATATGTTTTAAAAATCCTTGAAAACTATCAAATACTGTTTTCAGAAGCTAGCATTTCTGAGGCCTTACTCCCAGCGAGACTAGGAGATGTTTAGAACTTTTCCCTATTTAATTCCTTGCTGTACATCTTTCATTGCTGCAAAATATACAGAGCGATATGTAGAAGGAAATGTTCAGTGCATATTTGTTTTTATTTTTAAAAGGAATATCCTGTTATAAAGTGTTTGATTTTAGTGGGAAGAAGTTCTTTGGATTGTAAAACCAGAAACTCTATGGCCCTGGCATTATACATGCCTGCTATCACAAGACTGCAGAATAAAAATGCAAAAGAAAGTAACACGTACACTGTGTGCAGTTCCTCTCCTTCCTTTCATATTAGTTACTGTAAGAGCAGCTGGAGCTGACAAAGATAAAAACATCTGTCGTTTTGTTTGGAACTGACAGTTTAGCAGAACAGAGAGCAATTTATGACTGTATATTTTCTGTTGTCCTCAGGCATAACATTGTGATTTTCCTACTTGGGTACTGAGGAGAGGTATAAACAATATTTTGTATGGTTACCAGTCACTATATTAGTGCCACTAGGATGTTTGCATGAGATGTTTCTCCAGCCTTTCACCCAGGAGATTGGTATTGCAGCCTCCAGTACAGGAAGCCTTCCCTCATTAGAGAAATAAAGGAAAGATTCCCTGAGATCAGAAACACTTACAAATTATTGATATTTCTTACCAAAACAGTTAGAATTTATTAGTGGAAAAGATGCAGGAAGCCTCCTTGGTCTATTCTCCTGCCAATGCCTTATTATTTCTCACACCTTTTCAGAGGCTTCATTATATCCCATCCATCCTTGTAGGCTTTAGTGACAGTCTTGTCTGTTATTTACAGGACTATTTTCTTGGTTTTAAATGTTCACTTAACTTCATGCCTCTATTTCTAGTACAATTCATCTTGCTCCCTTCAGAATACTTCCTTTGACTGGTGATAGAAGTTGTATGTAATTATAAAAATGGTTTTATCGCATTCCTGAAGATACTGTAAGTTTCAGATGAATGGTAAGAATTTGAAACAAGAAAAAAGTAGTCTTTATTTACTACTGTGCTGAAACTTTTTTGTGAAAAATTAACCTTTTAGGTTATTTAAGCCCTAATGTTTACCAAAGTAACATAAAAATTTAATGTCTTGGAATACGCTGTGTTGAAAATTGCCTTGACAAACAGTACTTTAAATATATCAGGCTAAAAGAAGGGAAATGTTAATCTTCATACAGGCAGTCATTGAAAAGTATTCAGCAGCTATCTACAGTTGCCATATTGCATTATTGCAGCTGTTTCCAATATTTCTTAATCTAAGGATAAAGAAATAGTTGGGCACAATCTTTTTTTAGCGTAGACACATAATAGAACTGCTATTGAAGTTACTGCAGTCTACAGATGTCATGTAACTGAAAATGGCTGTTAGAATGAGTAACATGGCTATATCTAGGAAAACTTGGTTTTTAATGGTTGAAAAACCTAATGGAAAGCAGCCTAATAAAGGAGACCTTTAAACTTAGATTCCTGAGGTGTTTTTGATATCAGAAGTTAGGGTATTTTACTTCTGTTTTAGTCACAGACAATAGCTCTGGAAATTCTGTTCCCTCTGTATCCAGAAGGAACCTCTTCCAACCACAGGTTGAAAGTTTTACACTTCGAACAAGGAACATAAGCAGAGGTGACTGTGCTTGCTCTCCAGTCTCTCTTTTTATAGACCCATATTATTAGTGTGGTCTATATTACTGCTCATTCCCTCTCTTTCTGATTCAATCCTGGATAATTAATTAAATATAGGAATTTATCTCTCCTAACCTCAGCAATCAAAACGTTAGATAGTTTCATAGATAATTATGGAAGAAAGAGGTAGGTCATTTCATCCTACATACCTTCTGGAGGTTCTTGTCTTTCCCCATTATAGAAAGAGCCTAGATGCTTAGACCTAACCCTTAACTGCGAGGTTTAAAATATAAACAAGTTAAATATCTCCTTTAATGATTTAAATTTTGTGTCATTACAATGTTAATATGTGAAGATTACCTTAAAATTTAAAGAAAGTGGAAGACCATCTCTAGTCAGACAGAGCAAAAAAGTTTTTAAACAGGAGAAATATCCAAAATATTTAACCACTGTTTGGAGTTAACAGGTACCAGCAAGGAGGGTTTACCAATGTAAAACCTATTTTTCTCTGGATAGTTCTAATTTTGGTGCATATTTTCAACAATTCCAGAGCATTGTTTTTCTAATTTTTTTGAGTCTTCAGATTAAATACTGAAATCAAGTGAATTAAATAAAAAATAAAATAAAATATTAAACTATGATGAAGTGATATGAGCAGTGTTTTCCTAAGATTAAGAAAAGGGCGAACTGCTGTTCTCTACTATATTACAATAATTTCCCATTTAAGGGCTTACAAGGTACTTTAAAAGAGCAAAAAATCTTAAAATTTCTTGTACCATATAGAGAATTCATTGTGTTAATGTATCCCAGTAATCAGTCATCCTCCCAGAAGTACTTAAGTAATAACACTATAATTAACTTGCATTTACTCAGTGTTTGTCAATATGAGCAAATCTGCACAAACTGCTCCCATTTTACAGAAAGGGAAACAAAGGCAGCGGTTGTGTTTTGGCCATGATTCTGGTATTCCTGAGCCAAGAAAATCGCTAAGGTTAAGAGTCAGAGCACTGGACATCTTTCAGGATGATCCGCCCTCCTCTACGAGAAAAGGTTGCCCTGGAATCAGTCCCAGGGAAACATATTGGGAGAGCAGGTGTGTAGCTACTGAAAAGAAGACACGGCTATTTGAACACTATTGTAGTCATTAACAAGGTATCAATTAAGCTGAACACACACAGAAAGCAAATATTTATGTGACTGGTGATCGTGCTGGAAAAAAAGTGGAAAACTGGACAAGAATGCCTACATTTTAACTTTCTTTGTTAGGTGTCTAACTCCTCCTGTTATGCTACTTCTGTGCTTCCGTCTTGCTGTAGAACTATGGGATTGGGAAATGCTAGATCAAACTGAGAAAGGTAGAAGTAAAAAAAAAATCAGCTAGCCAAAAGAGAACAGGCCAAGGAAAACAACCAGCTGTAGTCGATACTGTTCAGTGTGAAAAAGGTGTTGTTAATTCTCTTCTTTTTTCTTCCTTTTTTTCTCCTTTTTTTTTCCAGTAGGAGATTATTAAAGGGCTTTATAATCTTTCCACATGGGTATAAAAGACATTCTGTATCTTGATGTATCTCTATGAATTTGAAAGATATGAACTCTGTAGGGGATACTACTGTTGGTTTTACATCATTAATGTTTCCCTTCATTTATTTCTGCAGAATACCTGCACTGTCTCTTAAAGTGGGAATTGCCTGGGGTGATAAAATGAATCTTGAATCTTTGCACCTGACTCCATGTGAGGTTATAAATTAGTCATGGGCTAGGAAGGGAGAATCTTAAGCATTTCTATCTCCCATAGAAAAACTGACCTTGGGGTCACTAACCAACGAATGAAAAACCTGAACTAGTTAACAAGAAAACAATTAATTATTTACACACATGTGGGTATTTGACATTAGCATCCTTTGAATTAGAAGTCTTTGTTCTGCTGTATTTGTTTCTGCTTTCAAGACTCTGTAGCTAAAAACTGAGTTCAGTCTGGAACCAGGAAATATGTAGAAAACAAAGTATGAGTTAAAGCAGGGTTATGTGGGTTCACTGCTTTCGGTGTTTCAAAGGAAACAAAGATTAAGCTATCTTATTTCAAAGCTACAATAACGTAGAATCACCAGTAGTAACTTACTATTGTCCATATGCTGGTTTATTATTCTACCACATTCAAGACCATGCTGAAGTAAATACATTTACTGAGTGCTGTGGGTGTTTTTATTTATTTATTTATTTATGTCACTGTTAAAGCAAACAGTAGAGAAAAACCTTGCATCCTAATACGACTCCCATGGGGAAATGTTAATGCCATTCAGCTAGGGGGAGCTTCTGTGTCTTTTTTTTCCCTGCAGTCTGCCTATCCATCATAACGCCCTAAGCACTTTTCATCCATGAAAACTCCTTGCTATAGCAATATATAGGCTTTGTAAATAAAGCCTGGCACCCCTAAGGGGAGCAATATAGATTTCTAGGAAATCTCATATATTTAATCTGTTTTAAGGCCTGAAAAGTTTATTTCTGTAATGAAATATTTTAAGACCTTTTTGTACTGGGAAATTTCTTTTCCATGGCAGGTGACCTTTATAGGTCCTCTCTGACTGCAGAACTGCTACAGATCTGTCTGAACACTAAGGGGTTTCAAGTGGCTACAGTACAATGCAGACATTTTTCAAAGATTTCTCCAAGACTAAAACACTTTCCCCCCAGTATCTGAGCAGTTTGAAAGCATCAAGGCCTATGTTCTGTCCTCAGATATGTGCAGAAAACTTCTAGTGGCTACAGTCAGAGCTGCCTGTGCCTATCCAAGAGTAGTATGGCCCTGAGCGTTAACTAGGATATGAAAGAATATAATTGGGGTTTGTGTAGTCCCTTTCATACTTGTTATGGCTCAAAACATCTTACAAACAAATAACTGAGATACTATTAGCACAGGAACTGTGTAGGAAGATGGACGAGCCATTAGATGCTTAGTAAAAGATCACACAGTGTCTGGAAAAGCGGAGCCTGATTTATTAAGAAAAGTGATAGTGGCCAGCAACACTGTTGTTACTGTTTTTTTCCTCCCTTCCTCTCCCTTTTTCTCTCACCCCCACTGAAAATGATGCCTTATTTTTAACTTAAGGGTAATTTTTAACATGCTGTCTTAAAACTATTGACGACTTATTTTCCCTTGGCCTCCTCTTCTGAGCATCCAGCAAGATTCTGGGCATTATGTTCGAAAAACAAAATGCCCTCTGAACCTCAATGCTGCAGTGTCAAATGCCTTAGCCTAGGCATGTTAACATCACATGCACGTCCTATATAGCAGGACATGTGCAGTCATTTGGAGAAATGACCCTCCCAGGCAGCTAGGTGAGGTAGGCAGAGTTTTCCAATAGCTCATTTAGGGCAACCTGCACTGCTGGAGCAGGACATCCAAGCTGACTGTTGGTGCTCACTCAGGACTCAGAGATATGTGTTAAGCCACACAGCACCTGAGATGACAAATTGTGCGGGAGCTTAAACCCAAAAGCACTATAGTCACATTGAGTTCGAGCAAAGCTCTGACTCAAAAGTGCTTCCAGGATGTTAGACTGCTCCTATGCAGCCCCCTGCCCTGGTTAAATCATCATGGTGCTGACCTAATTCAAGTCTCCAGTGGCTTGGATACCAAGCTACGTGCATCAAATTTCATAGCGCAATGAGGACCTGCCTATAGACCCCAACCATATAGTGATCTCTGAGCCAGCAGATTCCTGCATAAAGCTCATAGGAAGATCAGATGCAGCTGTGATTCTGCGAGGGTTGATATGCCATTCAAACGAGCTAATGTTAGCTTCCAAAGAGGGAAAATCAATTACAAATACAGTGTATTTAGTTTGTGTTTAGCTTTGTGTTCCTGACACTACCAGACGAACAATTTTTAGATGTCGCAACCTCTCTTTCTCTGGTTCTGACTCAACAGAAAGTCACATGTGTCTATAATTTCCTCTCAAAATCCTTCTATGAATAAGCACTCTTGCATTCATTCATTCTGAATTCATATTACTGACATCGGGGTTGGATTTAGCAGATCATATTTGTTTAATTGTTTAATTTGTTAATACATTTAATAGAACATTTCTGGAATGATCTACTCAATATTTACATCATGAAAATGAACAGCAACATGTGTATCTATCCGCTACTGCGTTTGAAGTGGTAGGATTTGTTCTTGAGCAATGCCAGGAAATTGCTGCTCTTGTAGTTTGGGCAGAATAATTAGAATCACAGATTTTCTTGCTGATTGTTCTCTCTCTTAAAATAAGCAGGATTATGGGAGGTGCCCATAAGTAATGATCATAATAATAAGATATACACCTACAGGCATCCATGAATGCATGTGCTACATTTTATATCTGATATTTCTAACTGTTCTTACCTACCATATTGCTTAGTTAAACTGCCTCCCTCTGCTTTCTAAATGTATTTGCTTGTTAAGGTATGTCTCTTGCTATTCCCTTTTTACGTTGCGGGAGGGCTGTCAACACTGCTGGTTTCAGGATTTGCAGTGGAGTAGTGGTTGGGGCCAGTTTTGCCTCCTTAACTCATACAAAACTTCCTGTTAACCTATGGCTTTGCACTGTGCTGTTGCAGTGGTAGCTGAAGAAATGATAATATGAAGAAGTATGTTAAGAAGCCTGGAGGCTTCAAAACTATAGCATTTAACTATAGTTAAGGGAACATTTATTTTCCTTTTCAGATTGTTCACATTGTTCCATTGTCATAGAGTCACAAAAAACGAGCCTGCGATATGGTGAGGCATCCATTTGACAAAGATAAGGCATCCACTTGATCACACACCTCCTGCTTAGATCCATGTTGCTAAGCTTGTAGCTCGTGGCCTGGGGAATGGTTTAAACATCTCATGCAGGATGAAATGGAGCAGGGTCAGGCTGCTCATGCCACAGGGACAGAAAGCATCGGGAGAAAGAGGAAAGCTGGAAAGAAAGTCAAGGAAAGACCTCTGGGAAACAGGACTGCTGAAGGGATGGGAGTGAAGGCCTGAGGTGTGGGCAACCTGCTGGCAGGCACCGTCCTCCCTGGGTGGCTGCCTTGCAGGCCGCTTACTCTGCCTATGCCCAGAGCTGGCTGGCACAGCTCGCTGAGGTCTGTGACATGTCAAAATATGGTCTGTGCTACCCTGGCAAAATGGGGAAAAATAGAATCCCCAGAACTACATAGCATATATAGTGTAGACACACATGCAGAACTGTGTACACACGAACAGTTACACAGCTAAGAAGTATTTGCCAGTGCTTGGCTGCAGGGGAAGTCAGCAGGGTAGGTCACAACTATTTTAATGAAAATGCTTGTAATGTTGATTTTTAAGTTAACATTTTATATATATATATAAAAAAATGGGGATGAACAAAGTAGCTAGTGTCCTTATTGATACCTGACCTTCCAAACATCAAGTGGGTGTGGAAACAACACAGTTTGAGGGTTGTTTTCGACAAAGATTTTCATAGTCCTCCCATTAAGGAGACTGAAAAGCCGGAGCCAAAGCTAACAGATGATATGGAGTCAGAAGACTGTTTAGACAACAGGTACTTAACCTGCGAGTCAATCTGTTTTATGCAGTCTCTTCTGCCTCTGCTCTGCAGAGGACAGGAACTTGCTGCAGCCTTTTTAGATGTAGGGAGACACACTTTTCTCCTCCAGGAGCTCCTTGGCTAGCCCGTCATGGGTGCGTGGGGGTCTTTTTTTACCTGCAAAGGATGGCTAGCTCTCAGAAAACATTAACCTCCTACCAGGCTCCACCTCTCCCACAGTCATAATATTTTAGCTTAAAAATCATAACATGTTAAAGACAATTCTGCATTCCTGTTCTCTACCCTCTGGCTTTTAAATTGTGGGGTTATACTCAGGTCAGACTGTCAGCTTTCTCTCTGCCACAGTCTAAAGGCTAAATCCCTTTTAAAAAAGAAAATAAATCTGCAGTTCTCACATAATGATTTGGTGTCAGGAGCTGAGGCTTTACAGAAAGCATCAAATAGCCTGAGCCTTGTGACAGAACTGTGAGGAATGGCAGCTCCTCATTATACCACTGACTTTCATACGGTAACATCTCAGGTACGGCGTTAAAATGAACCAAATCTTTCCTGAGACAGATGACTAAGGACACAGTCCTGTGACAGGAGCCACTAGCTGGTACAGCTTCCACACTGTGTGTGTCAGCGATTGTCGGTTGTGCTCTGGACTTCTACATTATTATAGCTGCTCACTGAAGTGTTACATTACGTTAAATTGGATGGCTATGGCATACATAGTGGTAATGAGATGTGGGATACTGTGCAAAAGTTAATGACTTATGGGTACGGATAGGGCCAAAAATGGTTACAAGCTGCTGCTCTGCATTAAGCCCAGAAAGGTATGAGAGGAGCAGAGGTGGAAGGACTACACAGAGAACAGCTTGTTCTTCCTTGGCAAACATTTTTAAGAAGACGGCAGGATCCTTTTCCTATTCAGACCCAACTGTGAGCTCATCTCAGCCTGCACACTAGTCTCCAACAGCTGCAACTGTATTACAGCAGCCTTCTGTGCCTGTGCTAATGGGATAAAAAAAAGCCCATGTGCTCTTTTCATTCTGATAGCCTGCATGCTTCCCCACAGCCTCTTGTGCATTCCTGTTTTCTTGAGATGGATTCAACTATTGATGCCTGTTAAGTTTAATTATTGCCGAAAGTCTAGGAGGAAACAAAATCTTACAACTGTTTTAAGGTGTTTCAAAATAGGTATGTATAAATCCCAAATGTGCAAGCACTTATGGGAACTTCAAAAGTGGAGAATATGCAATAATATCTACCAAAGAGAGTGATCATAAAATTTACAGTCTTCTCAATCACATGCTTGTGATTTTGCAATTCCCAACCAAATAAATGTTGTTCATTAGTGAGTTTTTCTGCTGGTAAGGATCTGTGTGGGACAAACTACCAGTCATAAGGAAGAGAGTGGTGAAATACTAGAGGTACCACACGCACTTCCAGGCTTTCAGAAGCAAGCCAATGAATAGGTAGATGAGCACAGGGACATATTCCTGCTTTATCCCGAAAATTGTTCAATCCCCATAATTTCAAGTGAAGTCAATGGGAAGAGCTTGCTGTCAGTCCTTTTACCAATCACTTTCAAATGAAATTCTATTGTGAGACTTTTTCTTTTTGCCCAGAAACAAAAGAATTGCAGTCCTGGGTCAGACGAGAAAGATCCATCTAGCCTTTGGACTAGTCTTTGACAGTGACTAGCAGAAGCTGAAAGAAAGATTGACGAATAAGGCAAATGCAGCAAGGTTTTCCCCATTATATACATTCTTGCTTTCCTTCTGCTATGCTTCTTCCAACACAGGCACTTCTGATTTGGGGGCACTACTGCTGAGCTTTATGTATAGGCAATGGATCAGCCAGTGGATATCTACTCTTTGATTTGCATGGAGCTTTATATATATATACACACACACACATACATATATGCATATACATTGAATAAAGCTATATCTAGTCTTCCCTCCCTCCCTCCCCCCTTTTTCTTATACAAAAAAACCCACTGTTTTCATTAAATTATGCTGAAGCAAAACAATCCTAAAAGTGGAAGTAACTCATTTGGGCTATAGTTAGTGGCAGTGCAAAGAAAACAACGTTGGTGTGTAGCTATTCTTATGGATGGGCTGAAGGAAGATATATATTTCCTTATTCTCTTGTTGGGTTGACTTCAAATCAAAGTGCACAGGAAGTCTCAGCTTACAGTTTAGCATCATTCTCTCTTCTCCCATTAGAGTATTTGTGATGACATCTGGCAGCCACAGTAGCAGTATACAAACTGCATGGTCTTTTTTTTTTAATATTTCTCAAGAAGCAACCACCCAGTCAAAATAGAAACAGTGGCTTACTTTCGGTTTTGCACATAAACCATGTGCTTCTCAGCATTGTCTCTTTTTGTTATTAATGAACTGTTTCAGTTTTCTTCTGATGCTTAATGGCATTACACATTGTTTTTGGATAGAATTTTCCTTCAAAAACTTAAAACCTCCTGTTTCTGATGGCAAACAAGCCTCCTGGCTTTCTGTTTCTACAGACTTTATTTTTTCCTTTTACTTCATACCACACAAGAGAAAAAGTCATCTTTAACAAATCTGAAAGGTGCTATAAAATATTTCTTGGAAGAGGTTGTAAAAAAGCATGTATCATTTTTTTTGTGGAGGATGCTGCACCTAGGATTGTGGCTGAACTGAACCACTGTTTTTTTTTCACATGGAAATTGAACTGTTTCCTCATGCCTGTTGACAAGGTGTCCTGATAATGCTTGTACTCTAGGCTGAGCTGTAGCAAGAGCTGATAAATTCCAGACTCTAATCAAACATCTTTCAGAAACATCAACATTTACTAAATAAACATCTTTTCGTCTTCTCTGCTGCACAGAAAGAGTGTTTGTAACATGGTTTGCCGGTCTTTCTGTAAAGCGTAACAGATGGCCAATGCTTTTAATCAAATAATTATATTACTTAACACTTTTCCTGGGAAAGAAAAGGTTTAGGCTTGATTTTTCACTGTCTTACCTCTTGCTTTCTCACTGAAGTGTCTTGTATTTGTCTCTGCTATTTTTTATTAATGACCCTGATGACACAGATAAGAACAAAGTTTTTGGTTGAAAAAACTACTGCCAGTTTTAAACAAAAGAAGAGCTACTTCTTCGGGCATTGCTTTCTGATTTGGTTACCCTTTCTGTTCATAAAATGTAAAAGAGAAAACTCAATCCAAAAGTCCATGAAGAAGCACAATGCTGTTAAGGGCCAAATACCAGAGTGATGTTGTGGTGGATCCACCCTGCTTTTAAAGACAGATCTTGGGAGTGCTCAGAAACATCCTCTGCTCCTTGATCTGCCCATACACTGTCTGCACAATTTCTTGGAGATACCTGTAGATACCCTCTGGGCATCTTTCTTGGATGTCTTGGTGACATGCTCAGCCAGTTGGCTGAGTATTATTCAGGTACTAAACTGGGAGATATGCTTATGCAAGCAAGGTGCGCTACATGGTGGAAACTGGCCTCCAAATACGTTTGGGTACGAGCTTCCAGGCACAGCATTTGTACAGATGGAGATGCAGCCTTTGAAGCTGCCCTGGGCATCATGGCAAGGTTAGCCTGTTCTCTAAAATACGTGCTTGTCTTGCTAAGAAACAGAGCGCAACATCAAAATGGATGCTACGGGAGCGCACAAGAGCATATGGGCAAGGCTGATTCCTTCTGCGTTATGCTCCTGTATGTGTGCAAACGGCAGAGTGAGAACAGACTCCTCAAATTCAGAATATACTTGATTCCTAAACATTTCAAGAAACTATTTGGCCTTTGACATTGATTACATACCATAGGTTGCTAATAATAGTATGCCTGAACTTTTGTTAGAAAAATAATCACATCCCTCAGTAATTCCCACACTCATAAGCTAAATCACCCCAATATCGGATTAATGCCAGATGGAATACAAAGAAATAGTAAGAACTCAGCTGAATAAAACTTGTTTTCCTCTGTGGGCTGGTGTTTTTGAGGCTGAAAAAGAATAGCGGAACAATACTAGTCATTTCTCAGCAGCACTGCTCTTGGACACAGATAGGACTGACAGGACACTTAAGCTGTCCCACCCTCTTCACAAGTGTTCACAAGACCTTGCACGAAGCTGCTGACGTTCTGCTAAATTGTTATGGCAAATGCAAGTTCATTAACTATTCTTGAAAAATAAAGGAAGCATGAGTAAGAGCAAGAAATCACTGAGTTTCTGGAAGGAAACACTATGAATAGACACTCCCTGGGAGGAAGCTCAGCCCGAAGGTTAGGTTGTATTGTTTTTGTTCGTTTTTGTATAAAATCTATCTCCAGGGGGAGTACAAGCTTGGATACTAATTCTGGGTCTGCACGTTTTCTCTGCACAGAGGTAAGGATTCATCCTGGTCACACCCACAAATAGTATGAAACTGATTATTCACAAAGGGGGAAATAGTGGGATTTATGCCAAGATTCCCTGGGATCTACCCTTCATGCATCTAGGAAGAAATGAATAACAGAAAACTGTGAGTGCAGACAGGGATAAAAGTTCATTTCATTAAGAGGAGACCTGTTTTTTGCAAGAATCTCAGAAGATGTAGTAATTAACAGAATGACACTGTTTCCACAGAGTCACTGTATATAAGCCAGCTACACTGGTATTGAACTCATTTCTCTCCTGTCTGCCATTGAAAACCATGTTGTTTTTTGATCCTAAAATTCAGTTTTGGGGTTTGCTGGGTACCTTTTATGAAGCAAACAAAAAGTATGTGTTAAATACTGAAAGAGGACAGAAAGACTATGAAAATGAGCAAGATGGATGGATATCCACATACTTTAAGTGGGATGGTTTCAGTTATCCTGAGGTTTATTTGCTGGTGTTTTTATCCCCTTTATGCTGACTATCAGGATATCCTGTTGCTACAGGCTAATGTGGAATGCACTCTGCTTTATTGGTCAGAGTTCAGTGGTTTCATCATATTTTCACAAGCAGAAAGCTGGTCTTTAACAAAAAAATTTTATCCCAAGGGGCTAGGCATATGCTGGGGGAAAAAGAGTTACCACAAATTTCAAGTACGCAAACTCTTGTGGGCTTTTAAGCTTTTAACTACAGAAAAATTACAGTGTAGAGACTTCACATATACAACTAGGGCATGAAGTGTAATATAATGTACTGGTATGCATGCAATAGTGCACTTACTTCATAATCATTCAAACTAGATGAAAAATAGAAATTTTGAAAGGACGCTGTCTTTTTTCTTCCCCCCCCCGTAGAAATCAGCTTCATACATTAGAAAGGTTTAGAAACACAGAGTTCATGTCATGTCTCTCAGGGATAACAGGAAGATACCTTACAATGTTACAGATGGCATTATCAGCAAGAATGAATAGAACTGCTTGCCATATATGCTGAATTTTCTTTTTTTAATCATTGTCTGCCTCGATAGGAAGCTCGGCTGAGAAGCCACTGGCGCTACGGAGCTGCTTTACTTTTCTCTGCGGAGAGCTAGCGCGCTTTCGCGATGTCTGCCATGAACTCCTCGCCCGACGGGCTCCGAGGGGCAGCCGCGCTCGATGAAAGCTTGCAAACCGCCCTCCGTCCTGCGGGGCGAGGCGAGAGGCGGCGGCAGAGACCGAGCCGGGGCGGCGAGGCGGGCGGCGGCCGCCAGGGGCTGCTCTCGGCCCGCCGAGCGCCCGGCCCCGGCCCCGGCCCCGGCCCCGGGAGGCAGGCGGCGAGGCTCCGCCACCGCCCCAACTCGTGCTTTCCCTATCAGAGAAAAAAACTATCCCCCTCTCCCTGCCAAAAAATAAAAAAGAAAATAATCCCAAACCAACTCCATGCTATTGCACACTTATTTTCCCTGCCTTTTATCCCCCCCCCCCCCCCCCACGCACACCAGTCGCTACAAGAAAAGGTCCGGTGGTGTCTTTTCCTAGGAAGTATGTGTCTCTGATCTTGTGACAACCTTTTTAGTTTGGATATTTTTATCTGTATTCCTGAGGTGGTGGATCTGTTTTTAACATACAAGTGCATATTTGTGTGGAAAGTTTATGGTTCTTGCTTCTCTCACTCCTCTAATGCACTTATCACCTCATCCACTTTTTCATGTTTATTCCTGGAATTGTTATTCTATAAATGTAGCAAGTGCCGAAATTCTGAAACCAGTAACAGAATCGTTACAATAGAGAATAGCTCTCTGGGTAAATGGAAGGTCTGCTGTAGGTTTGGGAGCAGATTTCCTGACTATGTCTAAGCCTTGTGGTTGACTTCACCGGCCACCTCAAACTTTGCTTTGCAAGGCAGGTTGGTGTGTGTGGTGAGGAAGGAGGAGGCAGCAAAAGACACCCTTGCACTTCAGAAAGGAACCAAAATAAAGAGTGAGTACAGACGGGTTATTCTGTGGATAACAAAAGCGGCAGCTGTGGAACAAACATGGTCAATTTTACTTCTGCTAGGTATATCAAAAATTGCTTCTCTCTGAATGCTTTTTATTGTATTTGCAGACCAACTTCATATGTACCACGTGTGCTTATTGTTGTGGCATTGTGATTTCAAGCTTTTATGAAGTGATAAGCCATATATTAATAGTTTTAACAGAAGGTGCCCTAGTTGTTAACATGGTAACACCTTGCAAGAGCAATGTTATGTCCATTCTTGATTCTAGAAATATGCTATATTCTACACTTTAAAATACATAATGTAAGTACATAGTTAGTATTTAGACTTGCTCGATATATTATCTTCCACAAATTCCTATTCTGTTGCTCAATACTGCTGTAAATACTTGCTACCCTCAGACTGCAAAATATTAATTCATTTCCCAGTAATGTCTCTGGGTACAAGCTGCAAGAGTGATCTGAAAGTTGCAAGCACATTTGCTCTTGCTTTATCTTGCTCAAAACTAAACTGTTTACTAACATCAGTATAGTAACAGGTGTTCAAATAAATCTAAGTTCTTACTCAAACCTGGAGGAAGCATTTACATTTTTCTTATCACAATCAATTTATCAATGGATTATAGGCAAAGTCCCAGTCACATTCAGCTCATTAAAAATTGTGCTATTGCCACTGTAATGAGTTTCATGGTAGCAAGATTCCGTCTTATGACTGCAGCTGCTGTCATTTAAAAATTTCAGAATAAATTCCTTTTATTCTTAATATACTCAGCAAGCTCTGATCTTTTCGTCTGCCGGTATCATTTGGTGTATCTGTGAAAGCTAAATAGGTTCTAAGAATCAGATATATAACGGCCACAAAGGTCCAAAGGATTCCAGACAGTAGTGTTCGGTTCATAAGAAAAAAGGGGAATCTTGTATTTGTTTACATTCTGGAAATTTTAATAAATAAGATAAAATTCAGTGAAATTAGCATGTTAAAACTTACCTTTAGTTGTATCATTAAGAGGACAGACAAGAATAAAAATTTCAAATATGTTGTATTTACAATAACTTCTTTCAACCTGCGCTTCTAAGTAGGCAGTGCATGAAAGCATTTGCCCATGAGTAATACCTTATTAAACTGTCATGATTTGATGTGGCACATTTTTCTCCCAATTTGCATGCCTGATAATAGACTTCCTAAATATTACCTTCAGGTCCATTGGCAAAAAATGTAACCCATCTGAAAGGATCACTGGATCAAATATTGGTGATGGGACAATCTCAGGGCACCTTATGAATATGAGATAAAGGGTTCAGGCCATTAAAAGCTATATGGTCTATTGCCATGCTAATGTCGTGTTCTTTGTGTAGTGGAGGCTTGTTGCCTTGTAAACACATTTCCATGACTCATTAAATCCTCTGAAATAAAAGCTCTCACAATTCCAGTACAGTGAAGCAGTCATTTTTAGATTTAATTATAAACAGGCCAGATAACGAGCTACCTAACTTGTCCCCTTTTCTGGAGGAGGAGAATGGTTAGTGACCTCTCCTTTCTCTAAACAGTACCAAAATCCACTTTGTTTGAAAGACGAAGGAGTGGAAAGTCCTTGACAAAATAAAAGGGGTGCATAGGCGAATGCCAGCTGGGCAACTAATATTTTACATAACAAATAAGAACATATATTTTGTGAACCTATTTAGTATTCAGCTTAACAGAATATAGTAACCATAGCAACTCCTCTATCACCTGTTAGAGACGGTGCAACATCTTAATGCTATGTGCACCCAGTGCCCTCTTAATATTTGTAAAATGTTGATATTATCTCGTGGAGAAAGCTACACTGGAGACAAATGTAAAAATGCTCGAGATTCATGATTCCCTTGTCTAAGGGAATGCTCCTTTCTTTTGTCCATCTACTTTGGTTGTATATACCAGTTTTTTTTATTAAAGGCGAAAGATTAATGGGTATAAGGAGTCGCTCTAGGGAGCAGGATGGAGGATATGCATTACCCTTCATCCACAGCGTGCCAGTAATAAAGGCCCTTCGTTAAGTGCTCTGAGGGCTTTAGTGGCTTGTGGTGGCCAAACAGAGGCAGCATAAAAGGGAAAGGTTTCCCAAAAGGGCTGAACATTGGAATTCACATGAAGGCACCCAAAATAACTAGGTATTTTGAAAGTGCAGATGCCTCCCTTAACGCAGTTATCAAGTTACAGATATAGCCATGCTGTTTACATTACCTGCAGGCTTCTGAATTTCTCTCTTTGCATCACACAAAGCCATAGCAATAATGACCTTTCTGGTTGCAATGACAGTTCCTGCCATTTTAAACTTTGCTTTTCAGATGCTCTCCCTTTCCTTTCAGCTTCCAATTTGCAAGTGAATGAGGCTTTACTCTTCCGAAGTTCAAACTGTGGGCATGGCAGGTGAATTTCCCTGCGGCGAGCTTTCTGCACCACACAGCCCTTAAGCTAAGAACGCAGGGACGCCAAGCAGAGCTCCCATGCTGCAGAAGTGCCGTCGCCTTCTTCCAAAGGACTCTGTGCTTTGTCCTCTCTGGGGCTGGGCTGTTATTTTCCCAGTCTATAAACTGCTTAGAGAGGTAGGTGACTATCAGTTGCCTGAAGATCCCAATGTATTCAGAGTTCCCTTGATAAGAGATACAGGGAAACTGTTCAAATCATGAAGGTCTCTGGTTTTGAGTCCAGTATGACTTTTCTCTCTCTCTTAATTCAGTGCAAAGTGCATTACAGTGCAAATTGCATTTACTTCCACTCATGTACAATGATGAGAGTAAAATCAAAGGTTACCAAGTGGTTTTGTAATCAGACAACATGGCTGCTCAATTCAGTAAAATTCCTTTGTATGTGCAAACGCCTAATTTTGGTCTGCGGGGCTGTGTACTACCAAGTTCTTCACTTAGTCCCAGAAGGTGGGCAAGGAAACTGAGAGTGCTTAAAGAATGAGTGGCTGGCGGTGACAGGATAATCAGGACATCACTCCCAATTCCCATTTACAAAAAGGCTCTGCTTGCTGTTCAAGAAGGGTGAAAAAGGCTTTTATGAAATGGCAATTGGGACCTTCAAGGACTGTTATAGTTCCATAGTGTATTACTGCAAAATACAAGCTAATGAAGATGCTGGGAAAAGGGAGAGTATGAGCATATGTGACAAAGTGTGGCCCTAGAGATCAAAATGTACATGAAATAGCTTACACAGTATACATTAACCTACACTGTTGGTATAATATGAAGTAGCAGCTACTTCTGTCCTTTTCTTTCCTGCTGTCGGTGCAAAATAATGATGCCAGAGAGTGTGTCGCAGGCGGGGTTGGAATGAGGAACAAAAATTAAAGCCTAGTGGTATGCATTTTATTTCTGTGCTTGCCTTCATATGGTTCAAGTCTTACCTGAACTGGATTTTCTATTACTGGATCTTCATGAAAAAAGCTGAACCCCAGCTATAGAAATACAATTTTCACGGACCAGTCTGTTTTTCTTTATTTAATTTTTTATAAGGGTAGCTTATAAAATAAGAACCAAAGGATAGGATTATAAAACTAGCTTGCCTGGAACCTGGAGAAGTGCATTATTTTTGTACTCATTGTCTTTTATTACCAGTGCCATTTAACAAAAAGAGAGGCCTAAGGAGGGGACACATCTGGAAATGTGACCTAAATAAAGCAAAAATTCTTTTGGAAACTGGTAAACCTATACTATATATGTCTGTAATTAAAAGGAATGAGGTATAGTGGTTCATAAAAGTACCATCTGAAAACAGTTTAAAGGTTAAAAAAAGGGCTACTTGGCATAGATAGAAGGGTGAGACCTGGCCAGACCCATCCTCTCAGGACAGTACTCCCAACGGGCCTATTTAAAAGTATAGTGTTTCAAATCAGTCCTTGGCCTGCTGTATACATAAATAATTTTAAGCAATGCTCCTGGTGAGAAAAAGCATTAATGTGATACAGAAGACTCTCTGAAACTCTTTTTTTACTATCACTGCTATTTTACTGCTATGACTAATGCTCTGTGATATCTCTCCACATCCTTAAATTACTTAATTTAAAATTCTTTGATGAGAAAGCTCCTTTGATTTTCTTTTAAATCTTTGCTTGTTTTCTCATTTGAAATTAGAAGGTGATGGGGGGGTTTTGTGTGTAAAACTTCCTGTGTAAATGTATTACATAATCAGTATCAAGGGCCACGCTGAAACAACACAAATTTGATGTTTTATACGTAATCTGACCTTGACAGTGACCCTGGTGAACTCCAGAAGCGTATGAGTCAAATTGCAAGTCACTTATGTTAGCAAATTCTCAGTTGCATAAAGAGGTTTTCCTGGGCAGACTCTAAGGACTTCAGGATTGGATTTGGGTTATTTTGTTATCATTCCCCAGGCCTCTTCCCTCTCCCCACAGACCTAGTCTCACCACAGATATTACATTTAATTGGTATCCAAGCTAGAGAAATATTTAGCTCAGTTGTAGGGAAGAAAACCTTAGAAAATCTATCTTTTCAACAGAAAAAGTATAATAATAGACATTTTTTGAGGAAAAATTGAATATATTTCTCCCTTTCACACACACACACATAGACAGACATGATTTTCTAGGAATAATTCCAGTTGTATAGTTGTGTTGGCTGATTAATATGGTCTTTCCCACTGTATCTACTTACTTTCAGCCCAGATACTTGTAGTCACTTCTACAAAGATTTTTTTTTTGTGCCTTTTGCTCCTGTTTATAGAAGGGTCTGTACTGCACTGATTACAGTAATGTCTTAAAGATATTTTGGTTTATATGGATTTATCCTCTCAAAGTCCTTAGGAAAGGTAGCTTCATGTAACAGTTCGAGAATTAAAATCGGAGAGATTAAATGCCTTGCCCATAGACCCAAAAGCCATTTGCGGGTTGCAATCTGTATTCCAAATCACAGTTCTGAGTCCCATACTGGAGTGTTCTTTATTTCTTTAAGAAGTTCTTTGAGTTTAAGAGTTCTTCACAAAGTTTCCATTTGACCCTGTTGCTGTGTAACCAATGGACAGGTAACTTTTACATCTCCCGTTCCAATATGTTGCCTGCTTCAGAGAAGCTGTTTTTCCGTGTGTCAAGCAGCTGGCAAGGGTAGTCGGGGCACTGGAGAGAAGGGATAAATGGGAGTTCCCCATTAGAACACTGCGGGGGGAAGGCAGTTGACTGCAAAGAGTGCAAAAAGTAATTTTCTCATGAAATTCATTTTCATGAGAAAATATAAATTTTTGCCACGAATTTTTACTTTTTCTGCCTGGAAAAATGAAACAAAAGATTTTAGTCTGATTTGACCTTTTAGACAACTTCCACCCTGTTCAGCTGAGCTGAAACCGCTGGTTTGAAGTCAATGCAATATAGTAGTGCTTGTCCCTGCGGTGGCACTTTGCTTCATGGGATTTGTGGAAAAATTCCTGAGCTCCATTTGTAGCTCTGCAAGACCTCATCACAGATACTGCGCATACTCTCCTCACTGACTGATTCATTGCAGAGGTAAATTTGCATCATGGGACATTTGCCGTGGTAAGAAAGCCGATCTTTTGGGGCCATCAAGGGGAGTACCTGTCACCCGAATTCCGGTTCCCAAAGTCTGTGGTGCCATTCTAGGGGAATGCAGCAGAACTTTGAAATATCAAACATTTTCCGAGAACAAGAAATCTGAAAAAAGACTGGTTCAGAAATGTTTCCTTTTTTCATGTCAATGTCTTGCTAAGAAGACATATTAAAATGCCAGCATTGCTTGCAGCATGGAAAGTCTGCCCTCACAGAGCACATTTCCCTGTAATTCTTCCTGAACATGGTGCGGTCCTGACGGCGCTTAGAACTCCTTACTTCTTGCAGAGACATAACCATAGCATGGTGTGTGCTATGTCTAACCTGCTGTGTTCAGGTTGAAGAAAAAACTCTCTTTTATAGCAGAATGGCTTAAATGTGAGAATGTTATGCACTTGTTTGGTAAACCTGTAGTTAGTGGGCTTCACTTGGAAAGGAAGGATTTGCATTGTTTGATGATCTTGGCTAACATGCAGATGGTGGCACTTCGAGTGGGTACCCACTTGGATGACAGTGTAACAGTTCAGGCTTTAATTTGTTTCAGTGAAACTGTGGCCAGAGGACTCTTCGTAATATTTGTGTGAACATATATATGGATATCATTCCTGGAATAGCAGAGTATTATTTCTGTTGACAGCTATTGCTTGATGTGAGACCATATAGCATATATCTCATACAACTTTTACTACATGTCTGAATCTTTATTTGCTTAGCTTGACTCATTGCATGATTGGGCTTTGCCATTGGTCACTAAATATGTAGCCAGTACAAATGTTATGAAATAAAATTACTTTTTTTCTATGCTAGTAAGTGTTACAGAAATATAAAGCAATTCTTCTCTTGTTATTTTTACATTCTTCATAGAGGCTTCTTAAGACTGGAATAATAATAAAAAAAAAGTATTGTCATTTAACTCTTTACTGTTGCTTTAAGAGTAATGAAGTATCAGCTAATTGTAAAATCCTAGCAAATAAAATGGAAATACCACAGTAGACTAATTAGGATTTGCACGAAATTCTGTAGGTTTATATATTAGTCAACAGACATTTTAGAAACTCTGATCCCTTATAGCATGCTTCTTCATTAGTCTTTTTAGCTTACTATAGTTCCATATAAATTTGGAACATAATATCAGTCTTCCTGTAGCTAATTTAATACACATGAGTGTGCACCAACTTGTGCAGTCTAGCAGATCAAGTATCTGCCTCGTAGCACAGATGCAGTGAAATGAAATCCAGCAAATATTTTCTTCTGATTAAAATACCTTAATCAAAAAGTCTAGTCAGAGTTGTCATTAAGGCAAGTACAGATTGATCAGTTTTTATGACTTTTCTGTCTGTCTGAGCTGTGGCTTGTTCAGATTGTGTAAGCAATGGAGGAAGATGTTGTCCCGAAGACATCTTCCCTTCTCTGTTGCCTGCGGCTGGTGCAGCCCCAGGTGAGATCACAGCAGTCTGAGGGATGCTGTAAATACTGATGGAGGAGGAATGGTCACCCAAGGACCATTCGGCCAAGAGGACTGCAGCATGCTCTGACCTCTCATCTCCACCTCCATAAGTGAGCCAAAAGGCTGAGTCATCTTGCTTGAAAGGTAATGCATTTCCCAAAGGTCTCCCTTAAGGACTTCTTTGTTCACTGTGGCTTTCAGTGTGTATTTGTAAATTTAAGGTTGTCTGACAATGCTGGTCTTATTTGTAAGCCTGTGTTGGCAAACGTGTGCATTTAAATACCCGTAAGTCAGACACTCACTCAGCCAGGTAATGAGCTTATCTTCGTTTCATTCACTGCAGCAATGGTGATAAAAGCAGTTAAGTATTGGTTTGTGGGAATCTGCCCTCCACAACCTTATCTTCTTTAATATTAACTATGCATTTTAAAGTTATTGTGTGATGCTGACATTTTGAGAAGTTTCAGTACTGATATGGTCTAAGAGTTTTTGCATTGTTTTATATTGTCTTCTCAGAAATTTTTCTTCATTTTACAGCCTTCTAATTCAAATATTTTGTGCCAGTTCTTCTGGTGGATATTTTTATATTGTAGTGTTGCCTAGAGTTATATATTCTAGTGCTGTCTGGGGTTATTAAATAGTATTTTGTCTTCTGGACATCCTATTCTTCCCGCAGGTGCCAATTTGAAATTGCCAAGGGAGGGATTATAAAAACCATTAGAAATGAATTTCGACACCAGTAGTTTGGATGTGAATATTACCTTTTTCCTGCTGAAGTGCAAAAGTTTAGTTGATTACTTATTTTAAAAAATAGTATGTCTTTATTTTTATCAGTTGTGTATGTTGCAAATCAAAGGCAATCTATTTCTGATAGACTTCATAACTGAAGATGTTTTAACTGTTGATTTTCAAGTGCATTTTGTTTCTTCTTAAGCTGTATACTGGGTCATATATTTCTCTGCTGTGGCTCTTTTACTTCTCCTGTATAATCAGATCCTGGGGTCTGGCCTGTCTCTTTTTGGCACAGTTCAGTATAGAGACAGAGTGGTTCTTCTGTCTTTAGCTTATATTCAACTCTCTGGGTCCAAAAGGATCTCCATGACAGCTGGAATTCAGCTAATGAGAGAAAGTCTTTTTCTCCATTTCCCATTTTGCACTCCCTCTGCTACTGTGGGAGACCTAGCTGGTCTGGACCACATAAAATTCTATTATATATTAAAAAAAAGATCTCCAGTGGCCAAGTAATTCTACATTAGACTGCTTTGCATCTGGTCCACCAGGTCCAAGCTGTACCTGTATTTGAATATGGAGTAATTTATTGGAAAGAATGAAACTCATTAAGGAAGGGTAAGTGAACAAATCAGAATAAACAAAGATTTCAGATTTTCAGATGAAAGTGTCAAATTTCTGATATCAAGATTGTTGTCTTTGCCTTGTCACAACTTAAAACCTTCAAATTTGGCCACTGCAGTGATTATCAGTGAACTAAGCCTCGTCCCACCAAAATCAACTGAAATTTTCCAGACTGAGATTTGACGTATTGACAAAGAATACATAGCATCAAATTTACTGTGTTTTAGTAAAAGTATGTGATATTTGTACATATGTAAAGTTTGTGTTCCACATTACACACTGGTGGGTTTTGCTGCACATCTGTAAGAACTCCCAGAGCTTCTTGGCCCCTGAAATCAGCTCGGGACACGTGCTGAAATTGCCTCTTTATCTTGAGCAGCAATAGCAAGGAGGACTCACTGTGCATTAGCACCCAACGTCCTGAGCTCTCGCTAGCCTCTTCTGACCACTTTTGCAAGGTCACAAGCAGGGTAGCACAGACCACACTGACATTCTTGCCAGTACAGTGCTACTGCTCCAGCATGCCCAGCTAAAGTTATCCCTTGTTGCCTCTGCTTTAACGAATGGGGCAATGTGGTGTTTGAGGCATGAGTCCACAGAGGTCCAGCACATTTGTTTTGCATGGGAGGTGCTGGGTGTGTGTCGCAGAGTGTGGCAGAAGCCAGCGGTGAGACGGTGTGTCTGTACGGGCCCTGGGCTCAGGCAGGCGCCCCTGCTAAGGCACACCCCTGGGGCATCCTGACTTCTTGCTACAGAGGCAACTGGCTGACTAATTGGAGGGTCTGCGGGGCAATAAGGATGCTGTGCTTGCAATACATGTGCGGGGACTGCCTGTGTGAGGCTTGCTCGCAGAGAGTGCAATTTAACATATCTCAAAGCAGCAAGGTCAAAGCTATTTTGGCATGTCAACTTGTGCTGCGGCTGCACTTCTGACTGCAGTGCAGCTAGTGCCTGGGAGAGTCCCATGCAGTGTCATAATCTCTAGATCACCTAACAGGAGGTTTAATAAAGATGAGCTAACCACTGCTACTGATAAGCAGAGTTCAGAAAATTTAAACCTGCTGATAGGTCAGTGTACTTGTGACCATTTGTCTTTTAACTTGAGTTAACTTTGTGAGAATCCTGAGAGACTATCAGGGTCCCAAACACGACTTTGCTCTCACTTATACAGAGCTTTGCTCCCTGCGTTGCCCTAACTTACAGCTGACACAAAGTCCTCTGGCTGTCCTTACCTCGATGGGTACCCACTGGGTGCAGTAGTGGTTGGATTATAAATGTTTCTTCCTAAAGAGGCAGAATCTTCTTTCAGTTCCCTGAAGGTGGCACGACTTTCTCATGCACACATATTCACTTGGACTATAGATGGGAAACCAGACAATGAAAGAGAAGGTCCAGAAAACAGCATCTGTCCTTTCTTACATCCCAAGTGGCAATACCTTTTCCTCATGCCTAGCTACACCATTGTGTCTTTGGAGACCGATTACCTGCAAAGCCAGTTCAAATGTGGACCCTTTCTATTCCTCTCATTCCATTCAGAAGGCATTAAGTCCAAAACCTAGTTTTCTGAATCCACCTTGTGTGATAGTACTGCTGTCATGTGGATTGATCATAAAACACATTCCTCAAAGATGGAAAGTGAATGGTAGAGTTAGAATGGGGGCTGTGTATGACACTTGCTTTTCTTTGTAAAAAAACAGCTCTCCAGAACATGTGTCATTGCTAAATTTCCTTTGAATTTTTTTTTTTTTTTTGGTAACACTAAGAACAGTTTTTATCATATAGAACTCAGTGATGCCACTTTCTGCTGAATTTTCAGAAAAAATGCAACTCTCATCACATACTCTAGCATTGCAGGTAGTATATTAAAAGGTGTGCATTTTTAGAAAAGTTCTTCATTTTTTTATCTTTATTATGTAGGAGTGATTACTGAATCTCTAGCTATGTTTCCTCATGAAACTCTGCAGCTGCCCTCAGAATCCGCTTCTCAAAACCCTGAAACCATACTGAAGACTTCAGGGTGAATCTTTACTAATCCTAATGAATTTTTTAAGTTTTGCACTTTTTGCTAAATCGCTTTCTCCGGGGAAGTTTATCCCTAAGGCCCAAATTACTTCAAAAAAGTGCATTTGCACCCTTCTTCTGAATGCATCCTGGAGAGGATTCTCCTAGATTGAACTACAGTCAGAGGTCTTCACATACCACATACTCATTTCAGATGACATGTGACCACTGAGCTATGTTTGGGGAACAGAGGGCCAGCATTCTTGTTAAGTGCTCTTAATGCACCAGACTATGTGTTGCAGCTGCCTCAGCTGTTCTGCAAGCGCATGGGGGCTGTGCTAGCCTGTCACTGGAGGATCACAAAGTTATCCACGCTTTGGCTAGTGTAAATGGAATGGTTGGTCTTACCATTATAAAATGTGTTATGTTGATCCCTGGAGATATTTGTTCATGTCATAAGTCAAAACATATAAATGGATCCTTCAACTTGAAGATGTGGACCAAGCAAGAGCATGTCCAGCCCTGGATAAAGGGAGTGCAATAGTGTCTTAAATCAACTTTTCCCTCCATCTATGCCGTGCTTCTGAGCTGGACTGTGCCAATATTATGCAAATAGAAAAAAAAAAAACCCTCCTTTCTTGATTGTGCTATGAGAAAAATCATTACTGTTTTTAAATGGGAAAGCAAATGAATAGATTTTTCAGTCTTTCTCTTTGTTTCCCTCCAACATACCCTGCCTTAGCACAGGGAGCTTATCATAAGCTAAAAGGAAATATATTTTAGGAAGCCTTTAATTAAAATCCTGGCAGCACATCATTGTCACACCTTCTTTCTCCAGCTCAATTCAAAAAGATTTCTTGCATTCATATGAATTTTTCTGGACAGTGACTACTTTTTGCCATGGTAGATAAAGCTCTTGCAGAAGCAAACTCATGATGTTGGAGCCTTTTTTGGATGTCAGATTTGCCTGGTTGCCCCCTGAGATGAAAAGACACATTTCCATTTAGAGTGGAACAGAGAGACTAACAGGCTTCTGAACTGTTGTTAAGTGAGAGGCAAAGAGTTTGGAAGAAGAGTAGGTGGTATGAGTTTGCAGTTTTGTATTTCTGCCCTTTTTTGACTCAGAAAGGTGTAACTCAAGCAGCAATGGCACTTTAGATTTGGGATTTTTTGACTTTTGGTTTGTTTATTTTAATGAAAGCCACTGAGGGGCAGCAGATAAGAACTGATCTCATTGTTAAAACATAAAAAAATTCTATTATTGTTTTTCTTTAAAGTTGCAGATGCGGTGTAGTGTTATCTTGCACATTGAGCTAATCTTCAGGATGAGGAAATCACCCTTCCTAAAGAAGACAAACCAGATAGCACGCTAATGCTAAGGATGATTAAATATTTGCCGCGGAGGCAGATAATGCTTTGCAGCAAAACATTTCTGAAGCCTGTAGATTCATATGTGTATTTTCATAGCCCTCTGTTCCTTCAGGCAGAGAGGCACTTGCTCTTTATGTAAACAGCATACTGTATTTTATTAACTTCCGGTTCATGTCATTATGTAATTTACCTTCTAATCTGACATGAGGAAATCGGTGCTTCTGGAGCGCATATGGCTCCCACTAGAATGGAATATTGCCACTTTACGGGGCTGCTTTGAAGTGTTTCTGCGTCACTGATATTTCAGTAGTTTCACGGGACATTTACGTTTTCTTGCTTAAATCCTGGGAGCCTCTTAAGCTTTAAGCAGACCCTGAGCAGTTAGATGAGAATGGGAATAATCTCTTATACCACAAATTGACTTCCCTCTTTGTAGCCCTAGACACTGTTTCCAGCTGCTTTCAGTCTTTTGAATCCTTGAAAGCTTTCCTGATCCTCATGTAGGCAGCCTTTATGTGCTATACCTCCCTCCCCTCTCTCCTGATTGGCGACGCTATTTCATGGCCTAATTCAGCCAACTGCTGCATCCCTGCGCTCTGATTTGAAATAGGAGCTCGGCGGACAGTTGCCTCCCTACTCCTGACTTTTAATAGGCTGGGAAGGAAGGCTGAGAAACTTGACATTGTCTTAGGAAGAGTCCTCCCCACCCGGCGAAGGATAAAAGGAAAAACAAGACAGGGGAAAAACTTGCTTGCCCTGGGAAACTTGATGGATATTCGCCCTGCCAATAGCCCCGTGGCGCGAGCCTGAACGCAGCCCCTTCCCGGCTGGATGGATAATGGGAGTCCAAACATGAGGCAGGTAAGGGCCGTGCTGCAAAGCCCGCAGCGGTTTCCGAGGGGCAGGAGGAGGCGGAGAGCCTGCTGTGGGCTGCAGTGTTCCCTTTGTCGGTCTGGCTAGCACTGGCAGAAACCTTTGCAGAGTTGTGGTCCCCCGCCTTTTGTTTTTTTTTTTTTTTTTCCACAGCTTGATGAAAAGTAAGTTTCAGGGAAAAAAAGAAAATTAAGTGATTAAAGGGTTTCTGCTTTCAGCTTGATCTTGCCAGTCATGAGCCATGTCAGGCAGGTCATTCTGTGTTTCAGTTTTATGCAGGGCATGAAAGCTGCTCATGAGATATGTAAATAAATTCCATTTTGCCATGGCTTAAATGTATTGTGTAGACTGTCTCGCAGCCGCGTTTGTGACATGTAAAAGGAAAGAACTTGCAGTGTTACGAGCCTAAATATGCCAATAATTCAGCCCAGGGATAAATTATTGAACAGCTCTGCATGACTTCCTTGCCTGCCAGTACTTTAATCTTGTGATTGTTTTAAAATGTAGTAGTTTCAAGCTCTCTTACAGCTTCACGAAAGTACTTTAAGATGTGTTTTCTAGGGATTTTTTCCGAAGATTATTCAAATGAGATTTTTTTTAAAGACTTCTATTCACCTGAAGAGACAAAAGCAGCTCTTATTCTCATTCTCATAGTTAAAAGGCACAGTGGCAAAATGTTTTCAACTCTCACTCTTCATAGTTTTACAACAAAAACGTCCAGTTAGAAGAGCCTTGTGGGAGCAAGAAAAACTGTCTGAGCTGTGCCTGAAGACTGAATCCGAGATCTGTCCCACTTTATAAAAAGCCTCCTTGCCAGTCAGCTGCAGAATCTTACAATCAGTATGTTATTTTCTAGGTAGGCAGTGAGTAAATACGAGGAAATGAGAGAAGTCTTCTAGGTTCTTTTGTGCGGGGGTGTTATTCATGCAGCTGTCTGTGGGACTTTTATAGTACGTGGCCAGGGAGTACATGTGTGAGGACTTTGCACCTGTAGTGCAAATGCAGCATTTGTTTTTCGCTCTCTTTCTGAAACCATTGTGGGAAATCTTAGTTTCCTTGCACCATTTTCCTCTAAGTTAGGGGAGGTGGGGAAGGGAGGAGAAAGAATACAGGTGATGGGAGGAAGAATGGCATTTCTTTTTCCCATTAGCCAAAAAGAATACTTATGTTATTTTTTTAGGGACAGAGGACTTAGCGTCACTGTTAACCAAAATGAAGGGCATTTTATATGCTGCTTAGCTCAGATTGGTCAGTCTGATGCACGTAGTCATCATAAATCATTATCACCACAAGAGGGTACTTTGGCACAGGGGGTTGTGAAAAGGAATTAGAAAAAAGTAGAAATGTTAGAGAGTGGCAATAATAAAAAAAGTAAAATATTCTGTGAAACATGCACATTACTTTCCTGAGATATTTCTACCTAAAGCATAAGGTTTTATGTGTCAGGAAGATTCAGAGGTGGTGGGTTAAAAGAGTAGAGCAAAGAGTAAGTCAGGAAGGTGAGCAGAAAAAGTTAGCAGGCACACGTGAACTCCCTCCCCCCTCCGAAGAGGAGGCGAGAGGGAGAACGAGGCATTCCAGCCTAAAAAGAGGCGCAGGCACAGGCACAGGCGCAGGCAGGCTCATTCTTGCAGGGACCGGCACGTTGCGGTAGGTGTCTGCCGTCTTTCGTTTCCTCCGCAGGAGCAATGCGAGGGGGTAATTGCCTTCCTGACGCCAGGATGAGTGCGCTCGCCTCCTGCACTCCATCCTGCCGCAGTTGCCCCTCGCAGGGAGGTGCGAGGGGAGCCAGCTGAAGAGCTGCCAGAGTTTGTTTAAACACCTGCCCGTGAGTGTGGTTTCTCTCACTGTGCCAAGTGAGCAATTAAGAAGTATTTCGCGGGGTTTGGTTGTTTTCTGCGCAAAGATATTTTCAGTTTGGCAGCCTATGTACACTGCTAGGGCCGGTGGAGCAAAATTCAGGGAGCTGGTAGGCAGAGGCGGAGAGAAACGCTGGTTTGCCTTGGCCCCCGACAGCTTGCTTCATCTTTTAGGGGGAAATCAAGATTGTGATGAGCTACCGGCTAACCATGCAAAATGTTTAGAAAAACCGCTGCAGCAGACACTTAGGAGCAGGAATGTCCTATACCGTGGGAGCCCTTACTCCTGCTTCCAGTTTGAAATTGTTATGGGAAAAATGAATATGCTTAAGAAGGCAACTTTTCTATCTGTCAGCTTATTTGCTGCACTCCTATTCAGTGTGGCAGAGAGCTGTTTTCACCTGCTCTCCCCCCTGGTCCAGCAATCCTCATTCTCCACAGCCCCCCTCAGCCCACCCATACCATTGCCTTTCTGGGTGCTCCCTGCTCCATAGGCCTGCTGGCCCCAACACCTTGAGGGGCAGGGGGGCTCCTTCCCCTTGCCAGGCTCTGCTTCCACCTTGCAATGCTCTTGGGCAGAGCCACAGCTTAATTTGGGGTTGCAGAGTTAACTGTCAAACAGCTGGTGTATTAGCACTGCAATGAATCCGCATGTTGTACTGATGGCCCAAAGGCTGTCCACAGACACTGAACAACAGCACGTAGCATCCGACCAGACAAATGCACTGGCTTCCCTAATAGAAGTGCAGGAATTATGGTAGAAATGTAATATGCAGCCTGTTGAGCTGAAAAGATTCAGCCTACTTTACTGCTGTGCCAAGCCAGTGGTCTCTGTGAACTGAGGTAACAGGGTTGGTGATATGGGATGTTGTGTTGAGATTTGCAGATAAGACAGGTATAAAGAAGCAGTCATTTTCAGGAAGTAATTTAAAACCTCAGGAGGAGCTGTTTCTGTGCTGTCTGATATAACAATAACCTCACATAGACGCTTCAGTAACCAAAATGGGACAGTTCTCATCCTTTTGCTGCGCATGTAACATCTTGGAAAGTATGCTGGACCCTGTGTAACTGTGAAAGTTCTAGCATCCGCAGGAAAATACACCCATTTTGGTGTGCAAGGGTGCTATAACCATTTTAAGGCTAGTGCTAGGAAGCAAAGGTGCACTTTTTTAAAGGTATCTAACATGGCTGCAAGACAAAAGGCCCAAGCAATTTAACAACGGAAATTCCTTTGCAGGTAACACATTTTCTGCTTTGCAGACTACTACTTTGCCCAGTTTGTTGCGTAAAAAGGAAATTGATAGGTAAGGAAATCTGCAAGTGATAGAAACTTCTGTGTTAGAGCCACGGTCTGCCCGGCCCTTATGGCTGGACGCAGTTTGCGTGACTGGATTCTTGGAGTTGACTGTAGAACTGGAGAGGGCACTGTGGGCTCTGTTTTAAGTTCCCTAAACCTACTTCACAGAAAATGAAATGTTTGAAGAATTTTAAATACTTTATTTTCCCTCACTTTCGCCCACAACAAATCTCTGAAGTGCAGCTCTTGGGATTGTCATGACAACAAATGCAACTCCTCATTTTGGCCTCTTCCTATATAAGTCCCGTTGACTTTGATCAGGGCAGAATTGAGCTCTTCATCACATAAAGAGGTCCAGCAAAATGCTTGCTAACTGACAGGCCACCTAAGAAATGAAAAACTGTGTTTCTAAGGCACATGAAGCCATTACAATTATTTATCATGGGTGCAGTCATATAGCTTTTAGTGTGTATATACTTCACAAAGTGAGTAAATGCTGCATACAATTTTAGTGAATAGCAGATGCAAAACTCAAAATCATCCTTTCCTACAGATGTTTAGCTCCTCCGTATGTGTTTCTTATTTCCTGTTTTCTTTTGCATACCTTTAAATATTCTTAATATATCCCTCAGCTGTATTCTTATCCTGAAGTGTTGCAATCCTTAGTCTTCCTTCAGCAAATTGTCTAAAGTTCCTCCTGCGACTTTTTGTTGTTTGTTTGGTCTGTAAGGGGAGAGTGAGCATCTTAGAGAATGCTGCTTTCTGTGTACCATACAGAATAAAGAAAACAAGTGTACAGAGTCCACAGGCTGGGAGTGTATCAGTTAATTAGTGGCTGGACATTGCTCCGTAGGAAGCCTGGCGAGGTTTTTGTGCGTGTGTGTATGTGTGTTGTCTGCTTCCTTTGATCACTTGTGTGGTAAATAGACATGCAGTGTAGCTATGGCAACATGTGCTGTAGGTTGGTGGGAACAGAGGGGACGGGATCGCTGGACAAAGGGTAGTTTGTTAGAATGGTTGGTTCTGATTAGAAAAAGGTGGCACCAATCAGGGCATTTAAAAACATAAGTTTTGCACAACACAAATGTATGTTATCGGCTTGAAAGTAACGTTTGTTTCTGTAGCCTTGAAAGAGCAGATCATACGGAAGATTGGGGAAGAAGGGGGAGGGATAATAAAAAGCAGAACCCAGACCCCCTTACACTTTTGAATATAAAAATGTTCACGCTGGATGTGCTTTTTCTGGTTTTGCTGCAGAGTGTATGTATTTTGCAAGAATGCATGTGTGTGGAGCAAAATACCACAGTATTGCTATGGATAATTGTGTTTTAAAAATAAGGATTTAAAGATGTAATTATGATACTCTGAGGTTCTGCATTACAACTGATCCATTGGCTTCTGCTAATATCTAAAAATGCTATGTATGGCGTGTGATCAAAAGATACTGTACCTATTTCAGTAAGGTACCTGTAGAGGTCAGACTTGAAGTTCTCAAAATCTTTGCATATCTCTGATAGAATTTCAACTCAAAGCTAAAGCTATAAAAATACAAAACCAGGCATAGCCACTTTCCTCATTAACTTTATGTGGAATACTCTTAAAATAATGTTGGTTTATCAGTATTGGGTTATTAAATAACACTGTATTCTGCCTTGATGGCCACTTGGAAAAAATAAAAGTTGAGCTTTCTCTCACATCTTGAGCAGGGCCAAACCTAAGCCTAGTGTCTGAATTAGATGTGCATCTCGCTTTCCTGATCCCCACCAGGCCTCCTACCTCCGATGAAGTCTGCCTCTAGCTCTCCCCCTCCCCGAGCACCCGTGCCCTCGCTGTGCAGGCGGCCGACTTCCCATCCCGACCTTGTTGCAGGGCTTTCCCGGGCCGCGGAGGGCAGGGGAGGGAGCGGGGAAGCAGGCAGTGACACACAAAGCTTCAAGAGCTTTTGAGCTTGGCAAAAAGTTGTCAGAGCTCAGAGTCCCTCCGCAGAGTAGCGCCAGAGGTAAGGGGTCCGCCGGAGGCTGGTGTTGAGAAAAAGGAGCCGTGGGGGATGAGGAGCTCTTGGGAGTTGCACTGAAGCTCAGTAAATGGAAAGATGGGGAAACAAGCAGCTTTGGTTGAGACGAGAAGGGTGAAGACTGAGCTAAGAGGAGGAAGCAGGCATGTATTCGCATACAAATACGTGAATAGCCTTTCAAATGGGCTTTATTAGAGTTTGTTTGAATGGGATTTCTGGCTTCTTAAGGTGCTCCGTTCTCTAGCCTAGTTGTGGGTTCAAAGTTTTTTATTGCAGGCGTGCAGTTTAGAACTCGTAATGCTTTAGCAAGCTGTCAAGAGTTACTGTATATCCCTGAGACCCTAGCTTACAGCACAGACTCTGCCCTGTATGAGAATTGAGAAAGGCACTGAAAGATAGGAAGCTGATTTTGATCTCGTTTCTGTACAATAAAAATAGCTCTTAATTCTTTAAAATAATTCTTCCCATGTCACTTCATGGTTGTTTAGCATTATTATTTATATCATCCCACAGGGACATGAGAGAAAAAAAAGCTGGCAAATAGGCCGTGTTTGTTTGGCCCTGAAGTATGATAAAACTTTTCTGGTTACATAAGCGTTGAGACAGCTGGGTGTAAGAACAATTTTAAGATAGTAAAATGCATAGAAGAAAGTTCAGTCTTTTACTCCTGGCTTAGCGGGACAGCGCATGACAAGATCCATGGGGCCAAGACTATTTTCCGTTGTAGTGTGACAGACTGTTGTGAAAACATTTGTGGAGAGATACATCGTGGCTGGAGATAGGTGATGCCCTGAGGCAGCCACTCCGCAACGTGGGGTGGGAGGCTGCCACGTCCGCGTTCCCGGCGCGGTGCTTCCTGCAGGGCCACCGCACCAGCCATAGGAGATGGGTGCCACTGAAACAGCTGGAGAGGGTGCTGCAGGGCCGGAGGAAGTCTGCAATTTCAGAAAGGCTGAAATCCCTGCCCAGCACCTGCTTTATGTGCCAGGCAGGTGCCCATGACTAGTGGCATTAACTTGGCTCTTTGGGTCTGCAGATATTTAATTACTGAACAGCCGCAGCAGGGGATGCTGAGAGATGCCCCCACCGGGGTGGTGGTAGGTTGGGCTCTTCCACGAGGTCAGAGAGCCGATGCACGACTGCAACTTTTAGTCAGATGAAGCAAGAGCTTGCTCAGGTGAGCCTCCTAACAACCTCTAGGATCTCCCTTTCTGATTTTGTATTAGAAATTTTATTCCAAGCATTAGCTGAGGCTGCTGCGTTCCTCCAAAAAAATACTGAGAAATCACTATTTTAAGGCAAAATGATTCTCACAAAAAATTATCTTCTGTTTTCAGTGTTTTTCTCCATATGGAGACAGGATCCCTCTTCTTTCTTTCTTCACGAGAAGTAATCAGAGTAATCGCAGACATAAAAAAGGGAAAAATAAACAACAGACAAACAGTGCATATTTACATATATATTTGGAATTGGAGTTGCTAAATCCAGCCACTTTCTCATAAGAATGGCCAGCCTCTCAGTTTCAAGGTATTCTTAGTCACTAAGCAATATCCAGAAGTACTGGAGTGGATTTTAACATTGAAATGTTGTTGGTTTTTTTCTTAAGGACCTTGCCCTTATTGCAAAATCTGTATTATCATCAGGGATGATTTAAACTCTATCGACAACTTCTGCTTTCTGATTGTGTTGGACCACAAAGGTTTGCCTTTGTCTGCTAGTCCTCAGCTTCTCCTCCTCCTCCTCCCAGCCTTTTGGTCTTTGGTCCCTCCTCAGCTCTGGAGGCAGAGATACAGATGAACGTGGCTCTTGTCTTCTCTACTTCAGCATCTGTAGGAGTTGTGAGAGATTATAATTGGGAACCTACACATTTCTGTTTATATTCTCACTGAAAAATACAACGTGCTGTAAATCTGATGTGCGGGGGACCAACAAGAGTATAGAAAGGGAGGGCTGCCCAGAGCAAGGAAGAAGGTTGTCTCTTTCAGAGCACTGCCAATGGATCAAGGGCTTGGGCAGCAGCGCATGATAGCCCCATGTAGAGGGAATCTCTCCATATGATACTCAGGAAAACATATATACCTGTGTTCTGCCTTGTTAAGTAGTATTAAAATTAGCATATACTTTGCTAGCTGACAGATGTAGCTGTGCAGCCATTTTTTTAGACAAATAATGTGCAATTTATGGAGCTCAGATTTTAACCTGCATGTGAAGGTGCCTTATTGCACCAGCCTTAATAGCACCTATTGAAAGGAGTGATTGTAAGGAGTTAATAACTTCATTTCTACTGGATAACCTCAAAAGTACACTTTAGGCAAATATTTCAAACTGGGAGTTAAGCAGTTCAAAAGTGCACCTTGTTTTGGTCTAATTAACACAACATGGTGATAAGACTTTAAAGCAGAGTGACAACACTATACATTGATAACAGGGGACATTAATGCCTGCAGACACAGTCTACATTGTAAAAATCTGAAAAAAAGGCTTATTATGTTAGATAGGTCAATGTGATTTGACCTAGTTTTGCTTTGCTGCTTGGAAATTATGTCAGTATTAGTTATGTCATCTCCTTGGATGAGCAATTTAACATCCTTTTTACATTGCACTGTTGTCCTAATATTTTATATATATTTACTTACTCTCTAAAAGGATCCTTCAGGCTAATTCTGAGATCTGGGAAAAAATGATACAAAGCAAAACTCCCTGAAAATGGCTTCTCTCTTATATATGTCCTCTGTGCAATAAAGAGGAGTGATTTTAATCACAGCAAAAGCATATCTGCAAATTTTGAAAAGTGCCTTGTACCTCTGATATTCTCTTGTAGAGCTCATTAAAGTTCATGAATAAAGAATGACTATGCTAACTCACGTAACCATGTGTAGTTTTCATAGGAAAGGCATGTTTTTCATTGCTGGAAAATAGCGTTGTTGCCTTTATGTGGATCCGTATGTAAAGTTGAATAGATTAAAGGAATCATGCCACATATTTTCTTTGTGAAATGTATGGTCTCATATGAAGTCAACTGTATCTCCCTCAGAAAAGTGTGGCTTTTTTTTTTTTTTTGGTAGTCTTGAACAAAATCACCAGGATTTTCCTACATATTTATGTTTACACTTTTTTTTCCCTCTCTCTTACCATCTGGACTTGAAAGGCAAGACTTTGTGTTTTCCAGAATTCAAATTGTGGTACATCAGGGATCAGCCAGAGTATTAAATGCTACTGCTCTTTGCTCTAATGGAAGAATAATCTGTTGCTGTTATAGCCAATTACAATATTTTAGTAAGTCCTAGAAACGAAAAAGTATGTCTGTTCCTTAGCTTTACCTTTACACCTACAGCTCTGTCCCTACTTTGCAGCACCTCTGCAAGGTGTTGTAAGGCTGCAGCTTTTGTTTCTTAGAGTTGCCTGATCCAGAATGGGCAACTCTGAAACCTCGTTTTTCCTCTGCTGAAGTCAGAGGGAGCGGGGAGGTAGGGAGGATTTCACCTGTCAAAACACTGTGTGGCTGTAGTTACACAAGAAGTACCTTTGTAGTCAACAGGGCTAGGGATGTGAAGAAATTTGCACCCTTGGACAAAGCCAGAGCAGATTAGACTGTAGTGTTAGAGCAAAACTAGACTTCTTTTCCTGAATTCTTTATGATTTTTATTTTGATGCATCTTTTCTTGAATAATAAGAAATTTGTTCGTTTGGTTTAAGCGTGATCTTGTTCCTTGTAGTGTTGAGATATTTTAATGAGGTAAGAGCTGTATAATTTCCTCACTGTTTCTTCACAAATACATCTAATCTTCAAAAGGTCCCGCTTACTCAGATTTTTCAGCTCAAATAAAATTTAAAATTGTAATAGCTATCTGAAGTCTTTGAGTGTTCTTCATATGCAAATGCTCTTACATCCCTTTTTAACCAGCTTAATTGGAACAAAAGCCTGATAAGAATAAACGTTCAGAGGTGCCTCTTCTGTGCTGTAACATTTGCTCTTGATCCCTAATTAAGCCTTAGTTACTGAAGGTTAAAAAATCCTCCGATATTATAACTCTCCCTGAATGTCTTGACGGCAAAAGAAACCATCATGGGAGAAGTCTGATATTCCCTCCCACCCTCCTCCCCTTTTTAAAGAGAAATAAAGCGTAAACTGCTTATGAAAGATACAGTAATGACTGGAAATAAATATCAAATATCTCCAGAGCATTATAAGCCCAAGTAATGGATGTCTTGTGAGAGTGTGTGTGTGTGTGTGTGTGTGTGTGTTTGTACACTGATCATTTAGGACCATGATGATTCATGAGCAGATAAGAAAACTTCTTGTTACTCCTTCATGTTTACAATCTCAAGGAAATGACAAATGCAAGAAAATTCAGCACTGCTATATCTTAGTTAGCAAGACTGGGAAAGCTACTAATTTCAAAAGAAAATACCTGGTGTTTTTTACTTGCGAAACTCAGAGTAAAAAGATACTCTTCATGGAAAAGGCAATTGCGGACACTGTATGGTTAGCAAGGCTGTCCACAGATGCAGGATCATAGGAGGTTCAAGTTGGACTTGGGAGATTTTTCCGGTCCAAACTTCTCTTGAAAGTAGGGCATTGCATTATTTTATCCAGGGTCCTGCCAAACTGAGTCTGGAACATTTCCAGCAAGGGAAATCTCACCCCTTTTCTGGGCAGCTTCTTCTAATGTCTAAACTGTTCTCACAGTGAAGAATTTTTTTCTTATATCTAGAAGGAATGTCTTCCAAAGCAGCTTGTGCCCGTTGCCTCTTGTCCTGTCACTGGACATCCCTGTGAAGAGACTACCTCAATATATCTTCTCTATAGCTAATTTTTAACCATTCAAAGAGTGTGATTAGATCTTCCTTGAGCCTTCTCTTCTCTAAGCTGAGCAGTCCCAATGCCTCCAATCTGTCTTCGTATGTCAAGTTCTCTGGCCTCCTAACCATCTGGATGGCCCTCCACTGGACCCTATCCAGCTTCTCAGTGTCTCTCTCCAACTAAGCAGAGTATTTCTGGTGTGGCCTAACAAGTTCTGGGTAGAGTGGAATAATCGTATCTTTTGATTTGCTGACTGTGCTGTTGCTGATGCAGCCCAGCATACTGTTGGCCGCCTTCACTGCCAGGGCACACAGTTCACTCATGTTTGGCTCACTGCCCACCGTGACCCCCAGATCCCTTTCAGCAGAGCCGCTCCCCAGCCCCTCCATCCCCAGCCCGTACCACTGCTCGGCATTATTCTGTCCCAGGTGTAGGTCACTGCATTTATCTTTGTTAAAACGCATGTTAAGGTCATGTAGAGAAGGTTACTATACAGCCACTGGAAGAGGCTTCTTGACTGAGATAACAAAGAACCTTTTTCCCCTTTAGCTTGATACTGTTATATGATGGCACACAATGGGCTTTAGTTGTTTCTCAAGTATTTGCTGTCTTTCTGGATCAGAAGTCCTGGGGTATTTGATTATGGATCTTGTCCAATTTGTCCATTTCTATGAATTTTTCTATTGTCTGTTCCTATAAACAGAAATAGTTTTATTTTTTTAACCTCACCGGTGAGGTAGGCCTTGCCAACCTGAGGCTACCGTCCTGGCCAACATGTAAATGGCAATTTGAGCTTAACAAACAAGATGAAAACTGGTATTTTTTTTCATCTTCTCTTCCCTCACATTTACCATTGAACTGCCAGTGGAAATTTTTCTTAAATCCTAATTTTAAAAACATTTCTGAGTCTTTATGAACACTTTCTGGCTGTTGTTTGTGCCATTAGTTGATGCTAGTACAGGGGATGACTAAGCCAGCTTGCCCTTTTCAGGTACTTGAGTAGAGACAAAGGAAGGGGAAGACAAAAGAAAAAGCTGTGGCTGTTTGTTATGCCTATATAACAACAGGGAAAGCAGGTCTCCATTTTTCTTGGCAGCAGTACATTTTAAAGTACAAGGGTGCATTCCTGAGACTAGACTAGCTTACTCAGAAAACAAAGTGAAGAAGAGAGGAACAGAGAGATGCCTGGAGGGAAAAAAACTATGTAGAAGAGGAGATCAGGAGGAGCATGGAGAAAGAGGAAAGATTATCAGATCCTTTTCTTAAAATTGCATTAGGAAAGCTGATGGAGGAGCCTTTATACAGAAATTGTGAATGGAGTTTGTTTGAAAACCTTGAGGATGACAATTAAAATAGGATTTTCAGTATTACAAAATCAGAATTTGCCTTGGTAAACACAGATGCAAGGAAGAGGAACAGTTCATAAACTTGGAGAGAAATTGGAGGCAAAGGGAAGGCAACAGCCAGAGAGGCAAGGAGTTTAAAGAAAACTTCTGAAGGCTTACAAAAGTAGCAGGAGAAAAATGCTCACAAAAGCCACTTTAACTTCCCACTCTTTCTCCATTAAACTCTCTGACCTAGCTCTTCTTGAACAGACCATTCCTGACGGTACACGTGTCACATGCCACTTCGCTTTACACTATAAAGGTGTAATGGAATGGTCAAAGGTGTTTCATCTTGTAAATCCTCTAAACAACTATTCCCGTAGCAAACTTTTCTTTCTAGTGGGTTTAAAAAGGACACTGCAATATTCTGCAGTGTTGGATTTTTAACTTCTCTAAAATCAGCTAAAACATAAGGCTTGGCATACTGATCAACCTTCAAGGCTTTTGGCTTTTTTAATCTTGAGGTCTTTACATAGTGTGTGTGAATAAATTTCTGTCAAGTACTGAAACCTTGCCCATGAGGGCTAGGTATAAATAATCACTTAAGAAATCAAATGTACAGAAAACTTTGTGTGTCTTAATTTCTAAAATTTGGGAGCTGCACTTATGGTGCAGCATCAATGTAAGAAATTTTGGGAAAGGTTTTATTGTGAGGTGCTGTTTAAAAGGACTTGGTTTCAGTTGTAAGACCCATACTCTTGCTGATCTTGTAGCTGTTCCACTGCGCAAACAAGGACTCATCCCGCAGAAGTGACAGTCTGGCTTTTAGTAGACAGAAAAACAAAAAACATGTTGCTTTGTTTTGCAAATACATGAAAATGTTTACTCTCCAAAGGCTATCTTTTCCCATACAATTTTATGACTTCAGTCATATGGGAAAAGTTAGTTTGTATGACAAAGACATTTTATATTTGTATGTGTTGTCTCAGTAAAACATACTATGAAAGACATAACTTGACGCCAGTTAGAAACCTGTATGGTATGGACAGATACTATACAATGCTGTATTTCTGGCCAGGCAGAAGTCTAACCTTTAGAGTTGAAAGATGACGGACTTGATTCATTTTCCCAGCTTTGTTTCATTTGAAAGTGTTGTGCAGAGACTTATTCATTAGACATTTGAGAATACATTTTAATGTGTTAATATGCAGATAGATACTAAGCACAATTAGGACAGCATATGCACTGTAGAAAATCAAGCAAGCTGGCAAAGCTTGGGGATTTAGTCATATTCACAACAGAAGTTTACTTACTCTGTTCTGTTTCTTATGTAGGTTAAAAGGTTATCCACGTCTTCAGGTGATAATGGACAAATTATTTAATTAATAGGCGTGTTTTTGCTCCAAATCACAAGGTCAAGAATCTTTGCCTAATGTGTGGGAAAGAATGATGCTCGGAATGATTAACACCCAGAGGAAATTTCCTGGAGTTTATTTTGGCTGGCCTATAATTGATAACTCCCTTGGCTAATGAAATACCAGGCTCCACGTCAATCACCATTTGCAGAACTTAACTCTGAATAGCAGTTATTGGTCACATATGTTGGCCTGTCAACTCTCATTTCAGAGATGGGATGCAAAATGGCATATGGGTAAACTGTAGCAATTTGTTTTTTGCTTTTCCTTTTTTGCTGTTGTTGAAAGACTCAGATTTAAAAGAAAGGAAATATAGGAAGACTCTAGGTGAAAGCCTGTTTGTATGAAGTAAGAGGTTCTCCATGCCACGTGACTTTATGCTCTAGGCAGGAGTGGTTTGAGAGAGAGAGAGAGGTTAGGAGAATGGGAATAGTTGAACAAGTTTTGGTGGCTGTTGCCACTCGTGCCCTAGGGTGACAAGCAGGGGCTGCAATGATATTCATATCCAAGGTTGAATATGGATAAAAACAGTGACTTTAACATCATACCTTTGATTATTGTTGATGATACAAACTGTTGGCTAGACTTCCTTCTGTATGGAGCTGGAGGAGGAGATGTTTGCTGTGTCAGTAGAGTGTTACCTCAGATTTAGTCTAGGGTACACTTCCTGGTGTACTGTTGCTAAGGGGGTTGCAAGTACGTCAAATCCAGTTTTGGCTCCTCCGTACCAGCTAGCTGACTGTTAACCAGGAAAGGGAGTTAGACACTGATGTGCTGGAGAGCCTTTGGAAAATTCTGCTGTATCTTCATCTTATTTGGAAAATGGAGACTATAATACTGACCTTCAAAAGATGGTTTCAGGTCTACTTACAGAAAGAGCACTAAGAACTGATTTTATTGATTATTTCAGAAGTCATAGCAGTCAGTTGTCAATAACATATTCCTTTGCATAGAGTTGAAATGTATAACTTGTCTTTGGGGAATCTGATACTCTTAAAATAGCACTCTCCTTTCCAGTAATAATCAATCTTCCCTCTCTCCCCACCTCCCCCAAAAAACCCTCCAAACCAATCAACCCACTAAGACTGTTTCATGTTCAGATGACAGAGCCTCAAAGTAAGACTATGTAATTCTGTTCTGGGATGTATCTAAACTGAGTAATTATTTTGTTTGACTTGGCTATATTAAAGTATTAAATATAATATTGCACATACTATATGTAAAACAAAAATGTTTGTTTTTAATAAAAGCCAAAAAGAATTAAAATCATATTAAAATTGTTCCTTTTGACTTATTCCTTAAAACATTTCATTCAAGCTGACATACTCCAGTAAAATGTGTCTATTTTGATGAAACTGAACTTTTCAACAGGGAACTGTTCTACCAAAAAAAAAATTGATCCATTCCTGCGATCTGTGAATCAGAATGAAATACTTACTGGAATTAAAATATCTGGGGAAAGAGGAGGTGAAGAATTCACATGATTTGTTAAAATCAGCTAATTTCATTGTAAATTGTTTGTCAGACCAGATGATTTATAAAAGAGGCATTCTGAAATTTAAAATTTGAAATATTTTAGTTCTGTTAAAAAAAAGAATTTTTTGTTCTGTTATTCAAGAGGAAATGTCCAGTCATCAGAAATATCCTGACCTGAATAATAATAATAAAAAGTCTCTTTCTCTCAGAGGATTGCTGTTATATTTTAACTATTCTGGAGGAGAAAAAGGTATTATACAGTAGATAACCATCCTCAACCGAGGCTATACTAATGATCTTGCAAGCTACCTTAATGTAAATGCTGTCGGTGCCTTCTTTCCCCCTAGGCTTTTATAGCAAAATAAATAGCATGTTTATTTTTCCAGTTCTTCCTCCCTCACCACACCTCTATGCAGACAGACACACACATACCTATCTAAGAAATGAAGAAAAAAGGGCTTTAAAAGTTGCATGAGGCTTCAACAGTGGGCTATGTTCAGATATCATTCTGCGATTGTACCAAAGTAGAAACTGATGCAAAATTTAATAGTGATATGCAGATAAGAACAAGGGACTGATTCCAATCTCTAATATACTTGCTTAAATATCATTTCAGCAATGATGTTTTAGTAGTTCAGAAGGGTACAAAGAACATCCATTCTCCAAACCTTGATTACACAAGTAATGAAATGAGTCACAGTATCTCATAAAATATTTAAGGGCGATGGTATAAAAGATCAAAAGCCATAAAAGCCTCTAGAATGCCTCAGAATGAGGGAGATAAATTGCTGGTGTCCTCTCACTGGCAGGAAATTCTCTGGGAGAAAATTCCAAATGATACTAGAAGGTGGGCTATGTCCATGTTATGAAGGAATGCTCCCCCAAAATATAGTCTAAAACCTCAAATCTGACCTAGGGAATTTCTGTCCAGACTCTATATATGTTGATCGGTGTAACTTTGACCATGTAAGCAAGATGCATTGACCACATTTTCCAAATATTAAGAGCATTTCATTTCAGTGGATGAAACACTTCACAGATGCTTTACTATGCAAAAATTTATCAGTGGTTTAAATCACCATGTTAAAGATTTGGAACATGGTTGGTATTTTTTAATGTTTTGCAGGCTTATCTTTATATTTTAAATGCAAGTATACTGAGACAGGAAGCTTGGACCATAATTTAGAAAACTGGGTCAGTTCATGGCTGTGTTACAGTTTCACCTCTTCATGTGTCCATATCATAACTGAAGGGTTACTTATGTATGTATTTCTCCCTCTCCCCCAATATCCCCAGCTAAATAAAAATGGTATGAAGTAGATTCCCAGTTCTGCTTTCATGTGAGCCAGTCATCTACATACCTATTCATCTCAGGGTGAGAAGTGTATCAAATCAGTTTATTGATTATAGTGCTCTAGTATGTGTCTTTAATTCCCCCTGAGTGCCCAGAAAGTCAGCGAAGCCTTCCTGCATTTTGGTGGAAAGCATCATGGAGTGGTTCAGATTCAGCTGCAGCTTGAGGAAGCACAGGATTTTCCCCAAGAAATCTTAGTAACACATGTAGAAACTTCAGGGTGAAAACTAGTGTGAAAAAACACTGGGGTGAAAACTGTAAATACCTGAGGGAGCACAGCATGTTTACCTTTCTTATTAGTTGGGTTTTAGACCACTGGGTTTAAATCCATGTTTATCTTGTGTATGACACAAAGGAATAGATGTAAAAAAGAGAACCTGCAGTATCAGGCCTTTCCCTACCAAGCCTCATGTGACTGATCTTTATCATCTGTCCTATCTATCTGCAAACTATATATGGATTGGTGTACAAAACTATAGCTTCATGGTGCTATTTAGAACTTTGATTTTAACTTAAGGAAGAAAAGCAGTGGTAAGGCTTTAAATAGATTATGGTGAAAGGTTTCTTGGAATATAAATCTGATGTAGGTAGAACAATACAAAATAATGGACATAATATTGAACATTGTGGCTGCCTGAGAAGTCAGGTTTAGTGAAGGAGTATTACTGTTTCACCAATATCCAATACAGCTGAAGATGCATGGAGGGATCAGGATGGGGGAAAGGCATCTCCACTAGTTTTGGGATTTTAAAGAAAATATAAAAATTCATGCTAGTCTTAAATCCAACAGTACTCTTAGTTTGAAGTGTTCTCCCCTCATCCCTATTACAAAGATTAAAATGGAAGTGTTTGTTTTTGAGTCATAACTGAGACACAATGAGACAGAGAAGGCTGTGCTGCCTATAAAAGACATACCTTCTAAACTGATTTGAACAGGAAAGACAAATTTTATGTTTGGTAGGTTTAAAAGAAGCCAGTTTATATGCATTCACATATAACTACATATTTGCGGGAAATAGAATGGGCCATTTTTTCTTTTTGTTTGTTTTTTTCACCTTAGGTCCTTTTTTAGGCAATATTATGAGACACCCTTCCATAAAGAACTATTCTAATCTTAATTAAACTGTGCATGTATGCATTTCAGGAGGTGTATTAATTTAACTGGAAATACTCTGGATATACTTCACTTCTATGGTTGGAGTCATCTGACCAATATAGGTGCTGACAATGTAGATGGCTACCCCAGGCTCCTTTTATAGAGATATAGAGATCATAGAAATAGACCCTTCCAGGGCATGATTCATTTTGTGCTAAAGCCATCTAAAACTGATCAAGTAAATTGCTTCCTTAAAATGCCTGTTGAGTATAAAAGGATCACAGGATTAGTAGGATCTAGTCATTTGTAGGTGTCTACATTATGGACACCTCTGTTTCATCAGAGGAATCCAAATTTAGTATCATTTAGGATTGGTTTTGTCTTCCTAACATCAGTTAAATTCCATTCTAAGACATATAAACAAGCAGGATAAATCTTGCTTTATGTTGTCTTTCTGTAGTTTCTATAGAACAGATATCTAACTTCTAAACACCTACAGTTTGGTGAGGTGAATCTCAGCCTTGATAGAGGATGTGACCAGCTGAGTTTGGCAGGGTCACACAGACACCTAACATACAGATATGATTGTTTCAGTAAAGTTCATCCTACGATTTATTTGATATGCTACTCTATGATATTTAGTCACAGTGAATTGAGTGAGGGCAAGAACCGACAATTTCAAAAATTTTAATTTCAAAACATTTCTGCATTCCAGGATGCTGATTTGGCTAAGAGCTATGTTATATCTTTCAGGTATCCTAATAGGAATCTAACCCTGTGAGAACAAGTGTTGCCTAATTAATACCACACATTTTTTTTTCATAAATCAGGACTGCAAACTTAAATATCTCCTATCCTTTCAGTGACTTCCACTCCCATTTCCATGTTTTCATCTTTTCCCATATGCTCTAGTGCTGAATCTCCATGTTCCCTACTTCCCAGACTTGCCTCCTCTTGAATCCTCAGTCAGGTTTTCCTGAAGGTGCTGAATTTTTGGCATACTCACTCGCTATGTCCACAGTAGCAAGTGCAGGGGGACCATTAACAGCGGATCCATAGAGTGAAATAGTTGGTGCTGAGAACCAGACACCCAGACTATGTGCATTTTACTTTGTACTCATTGTAGTCTTGGCCTGAGGGCTGAATCAGGGCAGGGGCATCTGCTTTGCAAAGGAACAAGTAGCCTTATATTAGCGTATGCATTCGAACGGCTCATTTCCCTAATACTGCTTCCCAAAGCAAGCTCTTTCTGAGCGACAGCGTTAACACGCTAGCTGGTTAACAAGACAAACTAACACGTCAGTAAACAAGCTGTGCCCAGGCGGCTCATGAGGCACAGCAGTTTGACTGTCCCTGAAGTGAGGAAGTAAGTCAGTATATGAGTATGACCTAGGTATTTTGAGCACAACAACAGTAATGAAGGGTAGACTTTGTAGAAGGGAGATGAGATTGGGTCAGGCTGAGAGAGAGAGGAGTACTCATGCTAAAAAGTGTTATAGTGCTAATCGTTTCAACTTCCTCTCCGGGCTTTGTTGCCAGACCCCTATTGGGGCGTAATTATTCAGACTTCACTCCCCGTCTTCCCAGGCATCCATTTCGAGCAGAACTGCCTCATTCCTCAGTTAACAGGGAGCTGAACTGCAAAAGACAGCTAGTGTTTCTTCAAGGTGGCAGACAGCTTTTTACTGTTAAAACACTGTAATTCAACCAAAGGTATGGAATATCTTCTGACCAAGCATATGAATGTGTTTAGGAGGCTATACTGTTCGCAAGTATGGGAGTATTGTATCTGTATTGTATTATTACTTATCTCTGCAAAGCATGGAAGGATCTCCTCTATAGAAATGCTCAGGAGTACATAAAGGCACTGTTGTTTCTTAGAGTTAGTGAGGCTATGAAATGCATGAACTTTACCCCTTCCCTCTACAAAAGGTCTGCCAATTCTATGAATTTTAAATCCATGGGAAATTTTTGTTGCCCTCGGCTGTTCAATTTCAATGGCTAGAACTCTTTCTAAAGTTATGCTTGAGTGCTATTTTCTTTTTAGCTTTTTCCAAAATGACACCTTATGCTTTTCCTTCAATCATTTCAAAGCTGAGAAAAGGATGAACAAGTATTCTCTGCTCAGACAACGTTCATATATAATCTGGTCTGTTTGGCTGTTTGAATGTCATGATTTAATGCCAATAATCCCAAAAAATACTAAAATGTGTTTAGCAGTTTGGTTTTTTTAAATCAGCAAATAAAAAGCCTGATGATATGATCCATGAAGGAATAGCATGTACAAATAAAACGGGCTGTCTGTTTGCTGTGTAATGAGCCATGCATGGTAAAGACTGTAAGGAATGGCTGGCAGCAAAGAGCTATCTGCAATGATGTAGTCATTTTGTGTTCCATTAAGGTCTTGTTATTTTAGTATTTAAACAAAATTATGCTGCAAGAAAATATGGAGCCTATTGTGTAACTCCAGTAGAAAATCAAGCTTCAAAGCATGAGGCTATCATTTAGAAGAATTACCTCCATCATATTCTGCTTTTTCAGCTGAGAACTTTGGAGATGAAAGGGGGGAGAACTTTTATTCAGGAAGGAAATTGTGGAATACTGAGTACTGCAAATGTCAAGACATACTGAGAACGGATGCAAACAGCATATTTTTGGCCATGTGACTGCAACTTCAGTTGTGCTTATACAAGATAGACACAGAGAACAGCTTCTATTTTCAGGAGGTATTGGTAATGTATTAAATAGACCTGTTTTTTAAGGAGTATAAAACACTTAACTCCCCTGAAAAACTGGACACAAACTGGATGTACAAAAAATATATCTTCTTATATGCCCTTTTGTAAATCCTTATATGCACTCATAGCAGCATGAAAGGGAAAAATGACATTTGCCTTCATTAACAGCCTAGTTTTCCCATCTGTACTATAAACTAATACAATAACCAAAACAATTCCAAGATCCATCCAGGCTACTGCATCAGCAAACCATAGATCCCAGTTACAGAGCTCAGATAGTTCTCTGCAGCCGTATTTTCTTTGGTAAGGAAGATTATGACTTGTGTCAGGCCATTTATCCACCATTTCCCCACTGGGAATTCAACTTTCCTGCCAAGATTAACTCTCACACATGTTCCTAACTTTAAATGTATCTGGCAAAACCCACAAATAGGCCTTGTGTCCAGATTTCAGTCTGCAGTGGCGTGTCCAGATTGACAGACACAGAGGTATTGTCAAAGAGGCTGATGAAAGGATCGTGTTGTCACGCTTCTAACTAGTGAAAAATGCTGTGGTTCTCATCCCCCGTTTGTCTTCTTACCAAGTTTCTTTCACTGCTGCATCAGTGTCTTTCTGTAGCCAAGGAAACAAGAGCTCAGACAATGTTACGGTCATGGGTTGTACAGTTGCCCCAAACAGCCCTATCCTGCTCTAGATTTGAGAGACTTAATGTGAAATTTATCTCACAGTGCTAGACATCTCGTTTTCAGCTCTCTAAAGGTAGGCGTGACAAATTCCACCCTTAGAGAGGCTAATGCTTGCTCTTGCTCTTGGGTGGCTTTCTCGGGCTCAGCTTTCAGGCCAAAAGAGAATTTAGCTCTTGTAGCAGTGCAGAAACCGATATGACTCAAAGTCTAGGAGGCACACCAAAAGATTTCTCAATTTATGTCACGTCAAATGCAATCAAATAATAACTTTCAAGTCATTCCTCTGAATCCTATTTCTGACCTGTGTGCATGTGAGGTTAGCAAGAATGAGCCTCCTGCTTGTGTGCAGTGTTTGCATTGTTACTGGACTGTGATAGGAAGAGGTGAGTATTTCCTCTCTGACAGCACTCCGCCAACCCATTCACAAACCAGTTATCCTAGAAAAGAAAGTCTGTTTCTACTTACTGGCTACCATCACACACTATCCCTTTCAGCTCCCCAAGCACCTGAGAAAGGCAGATGGAAAGCTAAAGGGAGGCTTGGTAATATTGACCAGAAAAAATATAAGCTGTAACTAAACTGTATCTTTGAGATTTGAAATAAAGTGTATCTTTTTAATATGGCCTTCCATAATATAAACATACATCTGCTTGTGAAATATGTAGGCCATAAGGAAGATTGTGGCCTGAATTCTTTGATTAAGACATGTAGTAATAGAATAAAAATGTATGTGGGAGAGTGCTTTAAAAGACTGTATTTTTAAAATGTGTATTCCTAAGAACAAGTGCTGCAGAAGGTACTAGAGCTTCTTCCAAACAAGCAATCCATCGTCAAAAATCTGAGGACTGGTATACTTCATCTGGTATAATAGGGTGGTATTTATCTTCAGACTAAACAGAACAAATCTGCTTTTTAAGCCCTGTTGGCCCTTCGAGCACTGGTCTGACTCAAAGTAAAGAAAGATATTTGTCAGAGAATCTGAAGTGGATGATGAAGTAAGTACTGTGCTTTGAATGCTTTAAATTCTCTTGACCATCTCTCCTATATATTACTTTAAACACTATCTTGCTTTGCATCTGAAATATGATGCTAGGATATCCATGCTCCCAGTGCAACGTGAAGGTATGTGGCATCGGCTTTTCTATTTTATTGTTCTGGGGGGGAGATGGGAATGTTGTACAAATGCTGCTGAAAAATTAATGTCACTCACTGAATGTGGGCTCAGATCTCGTATGTCTAATTTTCACTGCCCGGACTGTCAGTGGCTGAATTCTACTGGCATGCACATGAATAATTCTGTTCATAACATTGTCGGATTCTTTTCCCTGAAACTGGGGTATAAAACCTGAGTAATTTAATTTACCTTATTGGAGTCTAGAAGTGAAAATCATTCTAGGTATTGTGGTCAGTCACCTAAATTTGGAATTTTTCACCATATAGTTCAGTCAGTTCAAGGATCTCTCGTACATCAAGTGTTTTGATTTTGTTTCTTTTTTTTTTCTTTATATGCACATTATATTGAGCTTTCCACACAAATAAAAGAGGTAACATCTACAGATAGGCTGATAGTACCTTGTAGCTGTAAGTACGTTTTTTAGTTATAAACCATTCTGACCCCATCTTGATTTGTGTACAAAGGGTCCAGCCCACCTTCTACTTAAAGACACTTACAAAGCTCTGTTTGTCTTGATAATTAAGTACTCAAGAAGTCAAGGGCACAGCATCTCACAGAATCAAATTTAGTACTTTGATTTCCAGGAAACGCTAGTTCTTACAACACCAAAACCAGAACCACTTGTTCAATGTAAAGCTACAGTTCTTACTAATAAATGTTTTTTATTTGAACAGTAGGACTTCAACATTTCAAAATAATTTACAATAAAATAAGTGGCAAATGGAACAGTTTCTCTGCTATTATAAAGGTACTGTGCTCTGTGTGTGTGTGTGTGTGTGTGTGTGTGAGTGAGAGAGAGAGAGAGAGAGAGAGAGAGATAAAATTGTGGCATGAGTGCACATCAAAATGAAGCATTCATTTTCTTTTCTTCCTAAGAGTTCAAAATGCTTTGCTCCTAGAGAGAGAGAGAGAGAGAGATAAAATTGTGGCATGAGTGCACATCAAAATGAAGCATTCATTTTCTTTTCTTCCTAAGAGTTCAAAATGCTTTGCTCCTATGGGATTTAATGTAAGTGATGCTGGATGTTTAGTCTACAGTCTTCCATTCACCTTTGAAAAGCCTAGGTTGTAATCTGATTTAGGTGACAATTGAAAGAGCTCAGTGGTTTCAGTTTAGTTCCTTGTTTACAAAACCACCACCACACATTTAACAGTGCTGTGAGGAGCAGAGCATGGCAATAATAGACCCTTTCTGAGTAGCACTGGTAAAATTGCAGTCAAAGAAGCATGGAGTGTAAACTTGGCTCCAACAAAATGCAAAAAAAATCCTTCTTTTAACCAACACAAACATTTACTGAAATTATGCAAAGTAGAACCCTCCCCACTTGGGGGAATGCCTTTATCCTCACAGACGGTAACACCGTTCTGCGTTATAAATGCCAAAGCTTTTCGTATGTCTGGATGAGAAATCCTCAGTAGGAGCAACTGCATTATGGTAAAAGTGGCTTGCACTGGTTTATTAAAGGTATCAGTGTAGCAGGATCTGGCCAGATGGTATATTGTTAGGTGGCTCTCAAGCTGGAAACTAAGCTGGGGTAAGAAGATGCTGACTCTGATCAACATTTTCAAGCATCTGTTTACATCTGACCTATCCTGAAGCTGCAATAGGAATGACAGGGTAGTGCAAACCTCTTTGCAATAATAAATAAATAAATTTAAATAAATTAATATTGGAATAAATTAAAATGTAGCCTTAAATAATAAAGGCAGCCTAAAGAAATTCTTTAGAAAAAGACGTTTCTAGTCCTGCATTATTAAATTCTGAGAGGAAAACTCTGTTAAGTCTATTGTTGTTTTTGAAATGCACTGTGGCAGTTAATTCCATTTCTGTAACCAAGTATAGATGAAAAGCTGTGTACCGCAACGATCAGTAAAGGCTTTTGCAAGATATGGAATAGACATACCAGAAGAAAGAGGTTTAGAGTTCAGCACTTCAGGGGGCTAATGTGTGTTAAAGCTACTGCTCGAATGGACCATAGCTTAATCCGTGCGCTGCCAGTCAAGATAGTGATTAAAAATCACCCATCCAGGGAATTGCTTCTGGGTGTTGATATGCCAGGTTGTGGGGCTGGAGCAATGGGAGTGGAGAAGAAGAGGCTTTATGTGTGTATGGCTGATGTTTGAACAGTTGAATTTCAAGAAGAGGGAGGGGAAGAGAGGGAAAAACTTGGCTGGCCCCAAGAGAGAAAAGAGAGAGAACAAAGCTCCCTTCAGTGAACTCAGCCAGTCATGTAGGCATAATTTCTGAGTTCCTCAGAAGAGAGTTTCCCTATCACTACCCCAAAGAGAAAGCAAGATTGTGAAATCAAAAGGCAATACTGAAAAAAAAAATTGATATCTTTTAAATGAGGCGGGGTTTATACTGAAATAATAACCTTAGCAGCATTAGCAAGGCTCCTGGTGAACCACTTGGTGGACTTTTTAATCTCTGCCTTCCCAGATGCAGAATGTGTGCAGTTTTTTAAGTAGTTTCTCTGTGTCAAAGGAGCTTAGCATTGGTGACAGAATAACATACTCTTAAACGTGAATATGGAAAAGAAGAAAAAAATCTCCCTCACCCTTGCTGGTAATTCTGATATGCAGATATCTTTATTTTACTTGCATATTTATTCAGAAGATATTTTGCATCCAGTTAGTACTAAAGTACTTTAAAAAAGTAGGAGAAGATATAGTTCATGTTCTGGTTAACTAAAACAAATTAAGATTTACAGAGTCTAGCATTAAATCCTCTAAGCATTAAACATTTAAGTAAGTGATGGCTGTGCTGCTACTTTTTAAACACACGTATGGTTGCTAAAATGTTTAATTTCTCAGGCTTTCTTGCGCATCTTATCCATGCTAAATGGCAGGAGAATGTGTTGGTTTCTGATCTTTTCCAGAGATCACCTCATTGGTGGCTGGCACACTCAGCTCCTCGAACAGAGAGGGTAACGTATTGCTGCTGATGGAGACATTTTAGCCCAATTGATTTATTTCAGATTACCTGAAACACGTGGAGTCCTTAAGGGGCATACACTTTAAATAGAACAAAGCAGGATGCCGTAAATTAACTTTAATGCCTTTAAATTAATTTCCTTTGGAAGTGGAGAAAAAAGGAAGATCTTGTCAAGTATAAGTCCTAAGCTGGAAACAAAGAAAATCTCTCAGAATGTGGTATATGGTTAAATTTAGGAATACAGATGAGAAAAATGAGTCCTGTGAGTTCTGTGAGTTCTGTTTCCCACAGATTCACTTTATTTCTCCTTTCCTTTCCCTGCCCTTCCCTACCCTTCCTTAGAAATGGGCTGCACAACAGTTCCAGTGTATTCTACACATTTGCAACTGCACAAATTGGTTTTAAACAGGATCTTTCCTAGAATAACATGCAGAATCCAGTTTTTCCCCTGTGTTAGGAACTCTATTGCTAAATTAAAGGCACCCCAAGGTGAGCTGGAAGCTCTGCCAGGTTCTACTGCTATCTCCTTTTCTTCGATATCTTTTTATATAGCTTATATCTTTTGGACAGGAGAGCTGCCATGCCTCTTTCTGGGAGTTTAAACTAGTCCTTCTTCTCTGGAGGTATCCATGGTCTACAGAAGGAATGCATTCTAAAAAATGTCTTAAAATTAGTAAGTAAGCTAACAAATAAGGTGTCCGTATGTGGCTCTTGCACATATGCAATGCTGATAGAGTTGAAAGACCAGCGAAAAGTAGAAGCGGCTCCCCCCCTCCCCCCTTTTTTTTTGAGGTATGTCTTAAGAGCTTGAAGTGAGAGCTGCCATTGCTTCAGTGTATATTTTAGATACTATTCAAAATCAGGCAAAAGCAAGCTACTGAAATCAGACATTTTTTCTTGCCTTGGTGTGTGTGAGTACTTTTATGTCATTAAAATGGAATCTCTTCTTGCCACTGAGTCTGGAAGTCCTCCAAGTGCATTTCCAATGTCAATGGAAAGAGGAAATGTACACTGGAACAAGCTCTGCCCATTTCTGCATGGCTTAAGTAGGTCTGGCCTCTGCAAAAGTCCTGCAGAAATGCTGGATTATCCAGATTCAATGGAAACCCAGGGACCTGAGCAAGCTTTAGAAGTGACTTAGCCAGTGGCAACACTGGTTATAAACTGGATATAAGCTGATTTGTTCACAGTAATAATATGCCTTTCCTCTCTCCTAGAGAGGACTGGTTTACCTATTTGAAAGTCAGGTACCTAGGCTTATTTTTTAACAGTGCTTCATGCTATCATCTAGGTCATCTTGTCTGTGGCATCACAGACAACTGAGGTTGCCTTTTCCCAGCTGAAGATGGGAAAAGAGCCTGCAAGAAATCTGGAGTGAAAAAATCATGGCATGGATTCCAGGTGTGACGAATGCTGTGCCACTGTTTTGCTTGTGTGTGTGTCTGTGAGGAGCTTTGAAGAAATAGGAAACTACAAAGGTGAGTGCAGGAGCAGAGCCCTTAATATGTCATTCTCACAGGATATACTGAGTATATTTAATATAGCTTCCAGTCACAGTAAAAATGTGGTTTGTGGCATACCATAGCTACTTCTTTTCTCCAGCACCTCAAGTAGTGAAATACCTGTTAATTACTTCTTATGGCTGGAATGGAGATGATGAATGTTTATATTCTGTTAGGGGATTTTCTCAGTTAGGACAAAAGAAAGCAGAAGACAAAGCTGAGTTGATCCCGTAGAAAACAATGGTGGTGAGGCATCTGTGCTTTGCTTTGTTTTTGCACATAGTTAGGGGTGTGGAACTGTAGCTGCCCTATTGAGATGAAAAGGCAAACCAAAATCCTTATTTCGAGAGCCTGTGATTTCAAGACTGATACAGCTAACCAGACTTGTTTCCTGGAAAAGAAGTTCCTCTTGTCTAGGTGCTGTTTAATACATGCACTGTACTGTGTCATTCAAGCTCTTGAGCACAGATTCTTTTTGTCTGGCAGGGAAAGATCAAAATTCCTGTCTCCTTATGACTCAAAAATCATGATAATGAATTTATCACAGTTTCATAGAAATTAGTGCAGAAGAATCTAAAGGAAGGTTGTCTACGCTTTTTTCTTTTTCTCTTTCTCTTTCTCTTTCTTTCTTTCTCAGCCATGCTAGGATTTTGGATGTTGCTGAATTTGTTTGTTTGCTTTATGGAATATGGGTGGATACCACCTATCACCTGGAGCAGCTATCTGTAGCAGCCACTGCTGAGTCTGATTAGGTCACATATCAAAGATATATTTTATTGTGGTTGGCACTAATAGATGGAGAAGATGGGAAAGAACAAGAGAAAAACAGAGAAGTTATTTCATCCCTGAGCTGATAATACATACAAAAGTAACAAGTGGAGTGGAGACTTGTGGAACGTGGGGGCTGTGGCTACTGGCAACTGAAAATTTAGCTAAGTCTGCAGGAGTGTGGCTAAGAAACAACCTAATCTAGTGATTTTTTTGCAGTCCAGTAAGTATTTTTCAAGGGACTTCAGCTTTCTCTATTTGATCTAAAGAAAGCCAAGTAGAGTAAATTAGTGATAGTTGTGGCAAATGACTGTTATCTGGAACAGAAAATTGAATTTGCAATTAATATTGAAGTGCTGTGCAGCTTCCTTGTGCAAGGCACTAGACCTCCACCGATTTGCGAAAATATTGTGCAGCAGGTCCAAAGCTTAAAATTAACTATGAATCTCAGTGCCGTGGGATGTTAATGAACGCCCAAAGTACGAAAGGACTCTCAAGGGAAAGACTCATGGAAGAAGGGCATGCTGATGGCTGTTCAGTTGCTTATGGCCAGAAGTGGAGTGGTTGTTCCAGGGAGGTGTTCACACAGAAACTTTGGTTTGTTCCTCTGTTTTCTCTTTAGCTAAACATCTTCTACATGCCGTAGCCTGCCCATGGCAGTGGTGAAGGGGAACATTTGGTTAATGAAGTATGACTATGAAAAACATGTCTGTACAAAAGAAGCTTAGATTCAAATGGATTAAAATGTGATAGCTTCAATATGTATTATTCTCAGCTGACTGACTGGTGTTCTCTGTGGCATTTTAGTATCAGTCTTGTATGATTTTTAGCTTTTGAAATATGTAATTGTGCATGTGAAGACCTCTTCATCTATAGATGCTTCAAGTTTAATGCCCTTACCAATTAGACAACTTTGTCATTGCAGGCTGTAAAATTTCATGCTTTGGACTTAGAAGTTTGTAACAATTCCACCCCAAGGATGTTGTTATTGCTTAAATAACTTTTTTTTTTTTTTTCCTCTCGAGTCACTATTGGAGTCTGTCTTCTTAGGCCTTTATCTAGTAGACTTTTTGTTATTTAAGCTTTTTCTTTTTCTCTTGTGCAAATAAATACACCATTTTCCATTGCTTTGAGTTGGGAAGTATGCTTTTAGTTTTATGACATTATTGTAATTTATGATAGGTTACAGCAGCAAGACATTTGTTAGAAGAGAAGAAGAAAGTAAATTGCATCGTATTTCTTTTCTTGGTCAACGTTGCTTTTTTGGGAAATTCCTTTAAATATACTACAGTGATAGTGATACGAAGAACTGCAGGGACACTGGAGATGCTACAACCTTACTGACAGGCTCCTCTTTCAGATCAAGGGGAGAGAATACTTAAATGACTCCATAATTTGTAATTTGGCAGTGAGGTTTGTTTGTTCTTTCTAGATGCAGGTGTGCTACCCTGGCAAAGACACAGACAAGAGAATAGAGGGTAAAAAGCATGACACAAGAGGAAAGTTGCCAGATAATTAGAGATTTAATAATAAATAGAAAAAAATGGTTGCTCTGTTACCCAAGATTGGTGCTCATTTAATTTCTTGCAAATCATTAGTACTTAAAGAGGGAGTGTGATTGATGGGATTAATTAGAGCTATATGTTTAACAAGTGCTCGTAGCTGTAATGACCTCATTAATTAAAACTTGAACTTTGTAAGAAGGCTCTTTACAATACATATCAGTTTATGAATACTCTTTTTTTGTTTTTGAATGAAGGAAAAATCAGATGAACAGGTCAGTAGTGCATATGAAGAGTAATATGTAATGCATTACTGTGATTTATATTTCTTTAGAGAGTCAGAAAAACATGAATCAACACATAAATCAAGCATAATCAGTAAGGCCAGCCTTTGTGGAGATGTTTTCTTTAGCAACTTCTAGAAGTCTGAGCTTCAGTTCATTTTATGAGAGGTTACATGAACCAGTTCTGAACCAAATGTAGATTAAGTATATCATTTTAAGATGCTTTAAGCAATTTGCTTTCTATTAAAAGCATTGAATATCTCAAATCCTCTTCTTTTATACACTTGCAAATGTGTATAGTTACATATTCTATCTCTTCATTTGATAAAGTATTAGGAAAATAACATGAGGGTGTATATATTCCCATTCAAACCCAGGACTGAGATCCTTCAATCTTTTGCAAATGACGCTCAGAAGTCACTCAATAGGCACTATGCTGATAAGTAAGGACTTGTGTTCTCTGACACTTTGCTTTGTTTTGCAGGAGTTTAATGTTCTTTATTAAAAGATACATTTTACTTATTAGTAATAAATTTCATGGCTCTTCAGCTCAATTTGCTAATACTTTACATAAATGGTCCTCATTCATTTAAAAATATACCTATAAAGTGAATCAAGAATACCCCTGGAAGACAATAGATATTCCCTTAGGACTAAATATCATTTAATTAACATATACTTGCTTTGACTCTAATCCTGTAAGTATTTATCTATGTACTTAATGTTATTAAGCATTCCTAGGAAATTAATATGTTCGATACTGTCTCTTAGTGTCTGCAGTGAGATTCTCACTACTATTTGCAATCAGAAGACATCTCCTTAAAGGAAAGCTGCAGAACTAAGGCCATTGCTGGAAACACAACCAAAATTTCAGATGCAATTCACATGTGTACATGTGAATACCAAAATGTATCAACATGTACATACCAAAAGGTATAGAAGAATTGACTTCAAAACCTAACCTAACTATTAGTGAAATAGTGGTTTATCAGGTATGCTTTTATTTTAGAAACCTGAAATTTCTTTCAGAGAATTATAAAAATCAATATACCCAAATTTTGTATAAACCAGCAACAGTTATTTAAAAAATAAGACTAAAAGTGTCCTTACCCACCTATTTGTTCAAGTGTTAGCTGAAGAAGCTAAGTTTATATCATTTGAAAGAAAATTCCTAACCATAAATGAAATGAGATTTAAGGTAATGATAGCCTAATCTTGAGATTTTTCCAGTCTTCTGAAGGAGTGTAGCAATTTTGGGCTTTACTAATACATTCAGACATGTGAAATACTAATCATTCCTTGCTGAGTGCTGAGCCTGCACTTGCAGAACTCTTTGTGAAATTCGTCTTTTGATTTGTAACACTGAACAGCAACACTGAGAGGTGGATATGAGGCTAAAATATATTTTTAATTGCTGGAAGTGTAGAGATTTTGTAATACTATTTATGAATACCACATAATCTTACAGTGAGACCAAGGGTTATGTTTCAGTGTTTAAAAATACACATTTAAATTGGTACAGTTCCTTGTGGCTATGGTACAAGAACATGAACAGACTCAAGCAGGGTTTTCTGAGTTTATTAATGTGGTATTTACATCCTGGTTTTCTGAGTCAGAATAGAATGTAGAGGTAAAGCATAATCAGAACTCCTCTTTGTAAAGCACCTCCACTGAAGAGACTAACAGATAAACAGTTGTTTGGGTTATGCTTCAAAATTGCTGGTGGAGAAGACATAAAAATGAACAACTTACAGATTTGGTTGGGTAGCCTGTGCCTGTATTGTCTATTTTATAGGCAGCATACACATGCACACTGAACTCTTCAAATCTTATTTTGAGAATTTGGTCCTATTGATCTTTCCATATTCCTGCCCTGATCTTTCCCTCAGGGTCCTTCAATGGTACAGATTAGAATTCAGTGCTATATCATTAATCTAACAATTTAGAACACATTAATTAATCTTCTCTGTCCAAAAACCAAAAAGCAGCGCTGAGTAAATGGCTTCAGTGATCACAGAGAAATGTTGAAAGCAAGTCCTGTGTAGCAGTGAAATGGGATGGGGGAGAAGCTTTTATTTTTCCCTCTCCCTGCTTCCTTCCAATATTGCAAGTACTTTCTGTGTATTAGAAGCAAGGGGAGTTTTTGTCTGTTCCTTACTTTGAAGTTTAGAAAGAGACTATTTCTTTTCAATAAGGGAAATCTGATATTTGATGGTGCAATTCATAATCTATTTGTTTTATGTGAATCAAGTACTATATGATCGTTCTTTCAGTGAGGCACAGAGAGTGCCTGGATCACATGCTGCTACTGAAATTAAGGTTTGCCATTCTCCTGAGAGCATTAATGATGTGTCATTTATAGTATGGCTTTTTGGGCCAAATTCAGAGGATACTCAAATCCCAGTGTAAAATTCAGATGAAATATTAGAGGGGAAAATGGCATACCTGCATTACAGTTACCCTCACAGTCTTAAGATGTCTATCTGTGAGACAATAGAAGGTGTTACAGCTTAAAGAGCAATTAAAATTAAACAACGGTTTGAAGGAGAACTGGTATTAAACATTCATATAAAGCAGTTTTGTATGAAGAAGGTGTTCATAATGCATCACGTGAGTTTCTCTTGCTGACATGACATTTCCTAATTTGTCCAAAAAGGTGGACTGATGTTGCCTTCTTTGTCCTTGATGCGCAAAGAGAATCACAAGGCACAGATACTGACTGAACGGTGTGAGCAGCTATGCTCTTTCTCCACTTGTTATGTTTGTGGTGGGCAGGGGAGGTGACTACACAATAAGATACTTGTAGGTATTTATCAGGAGCAGGACAGCCCTACATCTCTGGCATGCTGTTCAGAATATCTATGAGCTCACTCTACATTTGGCACTGTTCAGCAAAAGAAAGAGAGTACGTGTCTTGCGCATGGGCCCCTCTGTGCTCACTGAGCTTGCTGAGAATACGACAAGGGAAGAAAGAAAGGAGATATATTATTATTGAACAATCACTTACTGTGCAGAATCTTTATCAGAAAACCAAGAATGATTAGCTGTACAGCATGAGTAATTTATGCGTGTGTATTTTCTTTCTTGTCTTTGAGAAGGTGACAAATTGTGGACATATTAGCATATTTGTCGTTCTTATTGTTAATATAATAGCTCCACCATGATCTCATTATACTATGTTATAGGATTTGCATTCTGTATACAGTGAACTGATTGTTTGGGGTATCAATTGCCTGGTGCCTGACAGTAGCATCTATCAATCTGAAAATGTATGTCCCTTGTCCATCAAAATGAAATAAAATAAAATTCCATTAACTTGAAAAGCTAAGATTTATGTTTTGAACATGAAATGAATAGCACAGAGAATCCTCCTATGGGGTAGAAGGCAAAGCAGTAAAAAAGAGGCTTCTGAAATTGAATATTAGGATTTCCAAACCATTAGGTAAAAAAATCTCACTTTATAGCTTTCTTGAAAACCACCAGGACCTATTTTCAAGTCCAGCTGTTTTTGCCAAGATTTTTTTGCCTGGCTCACCAGCATGACAACTGGACCCTGAAAAAAGCTGTACTGAATGTTTGTGGGTCAGTGAATTCCAGTAGTGAAGCTGAAGTAGAGTTTTGCACCCAAAGTTGCTTCTTATCAGTCCTGATACCGTCTTTTTCTAGGACCTTGAATGTTTTGTGGAAATAGGACTTGTTGTAGCATGATTGGGCACCTGCTTGTTTCTATCCTACTGTTGGTCTGCTCCAGCTCCTACAGCTTTGCGTGTCTTGATTGCAAGGAGCCTTGTAACCGGAGGAATGCTGGGTGACCAGGGAACACCTCTCTGCTGTGTGTGGGGATGAGCCATGCTATTCTGCGCTTCCTTCAACACCAGGAGCACACTGGACAAACCTTTTGTATGCAGAAACAAGAGACTGCACTGGAATTCTGGAGATCCTGTCATCAGAAATACATTATTTAGGACCCACACATGATGGCATGTGATCATTTTACAGTGGTTCAATAGATGGATATTTGATTATGTGTTTGAGCATTAAACTATGTTAAATGTAAGTATGCTAGCACACCTCTCTATCATTGAGTCTTAGCCTGAATTTCTGCACAATCTGATCGAACTAGGGATATTGCCTGTTGAAAACTATTGCATCTCTCGGTGATGTTTTAAGAAGGTGCTATCACCAGCTGTCTGGTTCTTTCCACTACTGTAAATTATTGCAACCATATTGCATTTTGAGCAGTCATTTTTCAGTTAAGCTATTGGACTTTTCAAAGAAACCTGTGAGCTGTGGCTCAGCACATATCCAGCTGATTTGGTGGTGAAAGTGTAACTTTCAGCGAAGAGGGGGCAATGACAGCTGACATGTCTTGAGTTTCCTTAGTAAGATTTGCTAGAGCTCTTAGTGGGTACCGCTAAGCAGCAGAGGCACAAGGTTTATAAAAGTCATCTATTTAATACATGACACAGTGAATTTAGAAAGTAGAAGGAAAAAGATTAGTATGACGGAGGAGGTGGGTATTTCTCAGATGCCTTATTTAAGTTAAAGCTGAATTACAACTAGGACAGGTTAGCAAATGGGAGCAGTTAGAGGTGTTTGATTCAAGGTCAAATTATTCTTCTCTTTTCATATTTTCTGTATATAAATTTTCTTTGGAGAAAACCCCCACAAACAAAAGTATTTACCAAGATGGAGGCTGTCCTACACAAAATGCACAGAACTGTTGCAGAAATACCCTTTCAGGCTATGGGTTTGAAACAGCAATCATTTATTTGCATACCTCAAGTCAGCTCATGTATGAGTGATGAAGTGTACTGAAGCCTTCACAGACAGTTGTACAGCCATACTCAGCTAAGTTTTGAAGGCTTCTGGCGTTGTTTGCTAAAACCTATGCAATGGTACCCTCAAACTGAAGCAGTACACATGCAAGAATCAAGACAGTTGTAATAATAAAACTAAGATTATTGGAACTGTTTGGATCACTTTTTTGATTGATTAAAGAGGCGATTAAATATAAATAAGCTATTTATTTATTTATTTAAATTCTGGTTTATTGAAATGCTGGGTCAGACTGTGGATGGTGGTCTGCAAGCAAAGATCATAAAAATCTCAGACTAACTACAATATGGTCAAACAGACCAGCACCGCAGCATTTGCAGGTGATACTGGTCTTTGCGCTGGTTGTTCCCACATGTGTCTGGATGTGTGTGAGCCATCATGGCTGGAGGGGCAATGCCAAGAATCTCCATAACCCTGTGTTTGCTGAAAGCTCAAGAATAGTATGTGAGCTGAAGAATCCAAAATTCTTTTGGGTTGGACTTGTGCTACAGTTCCTGCTGGGCTGATTATAACTTGAATTGACTATAGATTATCCAGGGACATTTAATATCATGAAAAGAGTTCCAATAATCAGAATCCCTCTGCACGTCTTGCTTTCTGCATGCTCAATTCTCCAGTTACAAGCTGTCATTCCACACACATGCTAATAGACATCGCCAGCAAAAACCTTTAAAAACCTTAGAAAAAGTATGCATTTGTGAGGGTTCCAGTCTATTGTTTTAAGGAGATGAAATGAATAGGAAATTAAATAATCACAATGCAGTTGTTTATTGTTTCAATGAGAACAAAGTGCAGACATGTCCATGGAGAAAAGGCCAAAGGCAGTGTAGGTTTGAATCCTTATGCTCCAAACATCTGAGGTATGTTTCCCTTCACTTTGCTGTATTACCATTGTATGAAAGAAAGGTGTTGCAACATGAAAAATGGAGAACACAAGGAAGCAATTCTTTCCTGCTGTTTCCACTTTGCATGAATTTTTAACCCCTTCATTGGAGACCAAATGTCTGCTGTGACTTCAGTCAGGATTCCTCTTGGGCACTTTGCTGAAGTATTTGCTCAATCTGTAGTTTTCTGTTGCAGTTTGTTGCTTCCACGCAAGTTCAGCAAAAAGGAAAAATTAAACAACTGCTGTCATCTTGTGTTTCACCTGCTAAATTTCAGAAAATGGGGTCTCCATTGTGTTTATAGGAAGGATTTTTTTTTCTCTCGGATATTGAGCTCTTTCAAACTGTCCCCATTTCCAGCAAACACCTGCTGGCACAATTCGGCTTTGATAGTGTTGTTAATTTTTTTAAGTAATATTAGGAGAAAATAGTAAAAATAACTGAATTGTTTGTTTATACCATGTTTTTCTTACAGGATTCTGCCTGCTGGGAGCCCAGTAGGTTCTGAAATGCTCATGTTGTGTGTGACAGGTCTGGCCAGTTTGGGTCAGTCTCCTGTTACGGGCATGGGAACTGCCGTTCGTCATTCAGCGCTGGGTTAATTACCCAGAGGCTGAACTTCCACTCATCTGGGTTATGCAGCAGTATGCTTCTCATGAGCTACAGTCATCAGATGGGTTGTTGGGATGCTCTGTGAGAGAATCCATTTCTCGCTGATTTTTCACTCAATTTAGGTTTCCTGTTGAGAGAGAAAGTAGGTATTTTGCTGTCGGGTCAGTGAGAAAGGCAGCTGGCTGGCTGAGGGAGCTCTGATCCTTGCGGAGATGGTTAGGTGGAGCTGGTTTTCCTGCAATTGTAGGGGAGATTTTCCTGTTGTGTTTCAGTGGTGACTGTCTCACAGTCAGAGACACAGTCAGGGCTGCTACAGGACTACTGGGACGGTGGTAGCCACTACCATCTGGCCTCCCTGGACTGTCAGAGCTTTCCGAGCGGGTCAGCGTGGTCTCTGCCTCTGCAGCAATGTTTCAGCCACAAGAAGTAGGGCGGAAACCAGCGGTGGGTATGCGACCTGGTGTGGTCCTGGGAGCTGAAGCAGATGCTTGTGTGTAGGCTTGCCATGGCGAGTAATTTAGAAAGAATTTTCTGATGTGCTTAATAGCTGTAAGAGGCGTTAAGGTTTTTCTGTTGGTCGATAATTCTGTTGGTTCTGTAATTGTTGATAATTCTGCGATGAATTATTGTTTCTGTACTGAAAACTCAGAAGAAAGGGGATATTTTTTAGTAATGAGTATTTTTTGTTCTGTGTTTTTAAAGAAAGGCTTCTTGCTGTTTTGTTGTCATTAAAGTAGTAAAACAGCTAAAAGGGACATTAGCATCTTCTCTTAACAACATCTGGAAAATTACAATTCGGTTTTAAAAATATCAAATGACAGGAGACATGTATGTTTACTTCAGAAGAATGAAAAAATATGGTAATTCTGTAAAGCCCACTACAGTCCTTGTGCAAAGTCTTTCAAATCCCCTTCATCTATTTGTAACTGATGACATTGCATAACCTAAAAACACGGTATGTTTAAGAATGATGGCCTAGAGATTATTTTTTCAAAGGATTCACTTTTTGGCACTAGTATAATCAGAGTGATGGTTTGGTTACTGCAACTATTTTATATGTAAGTTAATTATCCACAAAAGCCCACAAAATGGTACATCTGTTGGAACCAGGAGGATGTATAGTCCACAGGTATAAAATTTCTAATATGATTTTCCCAGTACAGTATTTCAAGCTGAAGAATTGTCTGAGAACAAGATAAGATGACATTCGGTCAAGCTTTAAAGTGGATATTTAACAAGCTCCTGGATAAAAAAAGCTTGATGCTTGAGGTTGTACAGATGCATGCCAGTAATTCTTTCAAGAACGCTACTCTGCTACCATAAAAGTGACTTGTGTGCTAACTGACAGGAAACATAAAACTTATTCTAGTTTTTTGAGATAAACTGTGAGACCTTATATGTTGTTGATGAGTAACATCTCAGAGGGATGCAATTAAGCTATTGTTTTCTCTTTTCATGCTATCTTAAAAACTAATCAGCTATTTTGCGGATGACACTGAGAACCTTATACTAAGAAGACCATCTGGAGTATTGATACAGTTATTCAGAAGTGATTGCTGGGCTTGGTTGTTTTATCCTACTCCTTCTTGAGATGTTCTAAAGACTATTTACGTGACAATTCATTTGAGGACATCAAATAAACTAGTAACTAATCCAGACACCAACGGTTAGGGGATCCTTTGCATGTGCATGTTTGTGTGCATATATATGTGTATTTCGTGTGTGTTTTGCAGAATACTTTCCTGTAGCCTGATACTGGAAATGCATTTTCCATTGTTTCATATGGCTACTCAGCAAGGCCTTTCCCCAAATCAGGAACTCGCTGAGTAAAGGAGAAGAGCCAATCAAACCAAATACTGCATTGAGACTTAGGGCTGGAGAAAACTAGGATGATAACCAACAAAGGCACTGTGCAATGACAGCTCAAAAAGACAACACTTTTATTCAACAGAGTGAACTTAAATTTAGTATTGGAGCTTCTGGCTTTTGTCCATTTTTTTCAGTTCATGTCAAGTGAAGCACAGGTGAATTGGATCATTTTTTCTCATCACTTCACTAACTAGATTAGAAATTGATGTTATATGGTTTCCTAACTTCAACTCCCAGAGCATCTCTCTCTCAGGAGTAAGGTTTGGTTTCTAAACTGAAAATTATTTTGCTGATACAATGCAACCCTCTGCTGCTCTTAATTTCTTAGTTAGAAGCAATGAAGTTTTGCCACAGTGTGGTTCCTAAAAACCTGTGCAGCAAGATTGTATGGCTGTGGTTAATGATTGGTTTGTCTTAGGTCTTTAAAGAGTTTTTTAAGGGATTACATCCAGAAATGATGTAAATGCATAGAAGAAAATATCTGAAATCACCAGTGTTTATTGTGGTACAAGTATGTTTCTGTTAAGAAATACTTTCTCAAGAAGTAAAATGCATGTGGGTGTGCCTCTGGCAAACAATAAAGCATTACTGGTTCTTTGCAAAAAACACCAGCTGACACAACTTGGAAAGTCCTCAAAAGATCTTAAGTGGAAACTTGCCACCTTCTTGGGATTTGGCTTTATTATCAAGGAATAAAGATTAAGACTTTACATCTCATTCAGAGCGAGGGGTGGTACCTCTCTAGACAGACTGAGTTGGGATGCCAAACCCTTGAGCGTCCTGGGGCAGAAGGGCAGCCTCTTGTTAATCACTACACACAACTCTGTATTTCTTTCTCTTCTCAGCTGATTTAGCCATTTTGTTTGGTGTATTTAACATGCTGGAGCCTGAATTTTTACCCCTACACTATTTTCCTCTACTCATTTTGGGTTATTTGGGTTAAGACTGACGTTCACCATAGCTCAGCCAACCTGAGGAGAGGACTAGTAAAGTAGTTACTACACTGCTTAGTATTGTGGGTGGGAGAGACTTAATCCTGTGAAGCCTGTTCTTCTTTCAATATAGAGACCTGCAGTGTGATAGGTAGTTGCAAAATGAACAGGAAGGACGAAGGTGTTGTACCTCATTACTGAATCTATACTGTAGGAAGGCAAGCTGCCATTTTGTCCAAATATTATCAATAAAATACAGAAGTTAACTTAGCCTTTTCCTACACGTTTGTTGTGCCAAGCAGGCTGGTCTTAATACTGTTCGGTGCAGACCCCATATCCTCTGGTAGGATCCCTGAAGAACTGTCCATGCACCTTTCACATGCATTTGGGTCAAGAACCATCAGAATTCAGAAAATGCTGCTTCTGTGTCCACTGGGAGTGGATTGTCTCAGGATCATTCTCCTGCAACTCAGTTCAATCTTCCATGCATTCTCTTGCATCTTTAAAAACAGAGAGTGATAGAAATGAGGTGCGCTGGAAGAGAATGATAAAAAACAAAATGCCCATTTTGGGAGCAAAATTTGACTAAATAAATGATTGTGGGGCTAATAAGAATATTCGTTAAAAAAGAATACATGTAAATGCTCGATTTTTAAAGATCAAGAGCATTGGAAATAGTTTTTTGTTAGCTGATGTAGTCTTAATATCTTACTCTAAGTTTCCTTCAAACTTGGAATAAAATAAATACATCCAGGGAACACAGATCATTTCATCTTAGAGTAGAAATCTTAAAGAGTTCAAATGAATTCCCACTTTAGGGATGCCTCTTTCTTTCTACTGACTACTGAGGGAACTTATGAGACCAGTTCAGAGGAATACCACCCTTTGTGTTTATGAACCCCTACGGAGTGAGAGAAAAGAATGAGTTTCTAATATTTGTTCTGCTGGTGATTTCCCGTGAAGTATTTGCAGATTTCTGTTCTGATTTATAGAGCCAAAGAGTACTCCTAAACTCATGCTGCTAATGGAGAACAGCAACCTACTACCCCTAGGTGGGGTGGCAGAAGCATGCTTATGGTGACGCCAGTGCAAGATTCCTCTCAGAGCAGATCCCCAGTGCCGGGCAGGGGCCCCTGTGATCGCTCTGCTCCCCAGATGGAGAAGCAGCCCCTGCCTGTTTTCCTTTCATTATTTCTGGGCCTGAGGAGACAGATCTGAGTGTTTCCTGCACCAGTGGCAGGGGTTTCTAACCAGGTCTGTCCTCTACAATAGATTACCTTCACAACATAGATATGATTTGTTCCTTACCTTCCATACTCCTGCAGTTCACAACTAATTTCCGCTTCTGATTACCTGTTTACAATCTTTATTTTTAAATACACCATTAATCTTCTGCAGTTGAAATGAGTGTACAGAGTACAGCAGGCGTAAGTTAGAATGAACTTCTCAGTGTGGAACAGTGGAGGTATTTAGTAATCGCCATATTGCAAAATTGCCGGTCTTTCCAAATGTGTGGACTATAACTATGAGAGTTCCTTCAAAAAATCAAAAACTCTTTATGGGCGTTTTTAACAATCACAAGAAGCAGAGAGCAAGACAGTGAGAAGCTAACATTGTGTGCCTTGTAACACAATAGGGATAGCTTTAAAAACACAAAGAGCTCTATTTAGCCTAAAGTGCATCTTACAAAGTAAGCTTTCAATTTGTTTAAATTCAGAGTCCTTTTTGGCAGGTGAGGTCACATCTTCACACAAGTTGTATTTCTTGGGATACGTCTTGCTGCTATTTTTAAGGCTCTTTTTGATAAGAAAGCAGGCCTTCGGATTCCTCCCTGAGAACTGTTGACATAATGTCATTATCTAGATGCAGGTGATGATAATGGACTTAAATAGTATTTAGGATCCCCTTCACTTGGCCACAGGGAAAGAAATCAGCACAACTTGCTGGGAGGAGAATGCAATGATTTCTTTCAGCCATCTTAAAATCTGCCCTAAAAATTTGCAATAGCTTAAGGGCCACAGTGTTTCCAGGCTGCACTAAATTGCATACCAGTGTATGTGAACATATATGACTAGAAGGAATTTGCTAAACTATTTCTGGCTATTTCTATTGCTGTATCGTCTGCACTAAAAATCAGGGAGTACCACATCACCTAAGGCACTATTCATGTAGGTGAAATTCTCAGCTGGGGAGAGGTGAGAGGTTTCCAGTTCTACTGTGCAACCCAAGTCATACAAAGAAAACAAAGTAGTGATGTTTGGTGTTTACTGCTTGGGTAAACTTCTGTTACCTTCCTTTTCCTGCAGAGTAGCATCCTACATCTAGGAAGCTCTATGCTTGCAAGAAGAGAGAAAAAACTGTGTGGGGTAAAAGGCGATTTGTGCCCTCTGGCAAACTTTCCACCTGGACACTTTGAGGCTGCCATTGTTTCCCATGTTGCCAGCATCCAGATGAAGATGTGAACCCACTTCCTCTATATTTGTTGTGTAGATGGGATAGACCCCAGAATAAATGCCAAATTCTCAAATAAAGAGTATGAAGTTAGAGAAGAGATTTTTGGAACACACCTTGAGGTAAAAATTTGTTAGGAGGTCACTGGTAACTCCAGTAGACCTATGCAGATTCACATGTGCTGAAGATTAAATGATCCTTCGTTTTCGTTCTCCTGAAGCATTTTGAGGAAATATTAAATCTTGTATCTAAAGAATGTAAAGCTGTAAGAGTTGCAAGGATATCAAAAATAAAGGTCAAAAAGCATTCCAAATGCATACTAGTATAGATTTATGCACATGTGTGTAATATTATATCTACTATAATATTATAGATAATATTAAACCAGCTATTTATTGATTGCTTTGGGATTTGCAGGACATAGCCAGTGCTGATTTTTTCCTTGCCTGTTACTTTTTGAGGCTCGGTTATTGTTTTAGCTCCCATGAGAAGAAATATGTGATGTTGTGCCAAAGATCTTAATTCTGCGAGATGTTCTTGTCTCACTGAATAACGTACAGGATTTGGCTTTTTGAAAACATGTTCTACTAGTAGCATGCATTTCAGCCAGAGAGGGGTATTCTCAAGGCTTTGTATCACTACGGTGTGGCAGATGTGCTTTTGCTGTATTAATACCCTTTAAATGTTACAAACATCTATCTCAACATCATGTACATATCGCATGTAGATTACATATAGACAAGGCAGCTAATCATTCTTCTGACAGTGAAAATGTAAGAATAGGATGAACTAGTACTTTTCTTTCACATTAAATATTTGTTTTTGCATATCAGGAGCTGTTGAACAGGTGCTATCCTTAGAATATTTAATTTGCACTGATATGATAAAAACAGTGGAAAAACAAGTATTTGCTTGGTTCAAGGTGTGTGCAGCTTGCTTTCTTTAGGGTTATGGAAGTTTTCGTTAAACATTTTTAAAGAAAAAAATCTGAATTTTGATTATCAGTTCCCTATGGATTAGTTATTTAGATTATTAGTTCCCTGCACTACTTCCACAACTGTATTGGTTTGTATCACTAGCTGTGCTATTGACGATTATTAGCATCACTAGTTACTCAGAGATTTCAGTGCCTGTGCAGTAGAAGGTAAAAACTATGATGGACTTCAGACAAACTGTTGGCAATGAGACACACCATTAATTTAATCAAAACTGAAATGCTTATTGAATGTGAAGTGAAACAATCAGATTCATTTGTTGTAAGGAACAGTTGTTCCCAAGACAATTTTTTGTATATACTAGAACAGGATGGAAAATAGCAAAAAGCAAAGCATTTTCTTTCTTTTTTCAGAGCTAATAAAAGGAATTGCAAGTGTTTCTTTATTGCCCATACCAGGTTTTATGACAAGAACGTAAATTTTAAATTTTCTTTTTATAGTGCACTTACAGAAAAATACTGCCACTTTGAAAGCTACAGCTGCGTATTATACTACCAGCCTGTTTAAGCACTTGCCATATTTACTCAGGAACAGTGTATGTGTTCACTGTAATTCTTCTTTATTATACATCTAGGATACATGTATGCACACATGCTTGCATACATGTATAACACATTTTATTACCTTTCATACTTAGAATTTTTTATTATAATGGCAGTTCAATAAATTTGATTTTCTAACTGAAAAGGTTGGAAAGTTTAATCTGCACGTGTAACAGCACGTTTAATCTGCAGGTGTTTCGTGTTAACTTAGTCTGTATTCCTGTGTGCTTTTGCAAACATTCCCAGACAATTCCAAGCACACATATACATGTTGGTAGGACCAGGGCTGAAACAGTCTTACTATAGTAGTCATTCAGTAGCAGCCTGAAGGCAGCAAATTGTTAGAGAATGTTGTTGGGAAAAAGATGCTGTTATAACCTGTTTGGGTGTCTTTTGGCCTAATTCACTGAAACATGACCAGCTGCAATCTTGTTGGTGAGATAACACCTCAAGGAATTTTGGAACGTGGCACTAGTCCAGCTCTTTTGCCCTGTTTGTTATTGATGCCTGAAATTTGCAGAGCGGCATACAGTTCTGTTTCCTCAGTCACTGTTGTCTGACCTCACTAAAATTTAAAAGTTTGCTCAAACAGCTTTTATTTATAATATGAGCTCCACAGACCTAATAAGGGTGGAAAGTGAAGCTTGGTAGGACATCCTCTTCAACTTTTTCACTCACTCCTGACAGACTCTCCTTTTGCCTTTCCTGAAAGATTATAAGGGCAACTGGACTAGGAAAGGACAAGATACGACTGGAGTAGGAGACAGTATGTGGCACACTAAAATATTGTCTGCTCACTTTATTCTAACAGACAGTGATTTATTCTTCCTGTATGCATGGGGAAAATTCTCCAGTATTCTACTGACACCAAGCGACCTTAGTAAATTGGAATTTTTCATACATTAATTTTTAAGTGTAGTTTTACATTTAGCTGTTTTACCTCAGACATTACGTTAACATTTCAGAAATACCATGCTTTATTCTGAAAGTACTGAGCTAAGGTGAACAATGGTCTTCAGCATTATCACACTTTAATTTCTTTGTTAATCAAATGAATGTAATTAATAACCAATATTATTGATCATATAGTTAACACTGAAGAGAAACATGTACAGACCATATTGTGCTGAAGACGAGTCCCCAGTGAATTTCAGGAAGTGAGTAGTATTTTAGGAGGTCAACAAATGCCTCCCTGGAGAATGTGACTACTTTCAAGATCTATTGTAAAAAAAAGAAGTTTGCCTTCTTGAAGGTTTTTTTTTTTTTTTTTTTTAACCATAGCATCACCAGGTCCTACAGTATTATTGCTGGATGTTTGTCTTTTTTCCATAGACGTTAGCAAAATAATTGTTTTCAATACAAATTGCAATTTTCTGGTTGTCCTGTGGGTGTAGAAGGAGTGCTAACCCAGGTACAGGAACTATATATGGGTACTTTGCAATGAGAATAGCTTCACATAGCAGTGTGTACTTCAAAGTATCTTTTTAAAGGCAAGTGATCTCTTCAAAATATGGAGGCGTGTTGCTTCCTGTGAGGAACTTCTTACACTTCTGGTTCATGGAGATCTCTCCTCACCCCTTTTTTTGTGTTATTATTGGGCTGCTTCTCTATAACACTGGCACCTCCAAGAGTGAAAAATCAGGAGTCAGCCCTCAGGCAGCCATGAGCTGATTTCAGGGTGCCACCAAATCATCCAGATAAATGATGATATTTTAAAAACTGATGAATTGCACATCTTATCTACTCCTTAGGAAACCTATTTCTGGGGCTTTGATTATTAGGATGTCATTGAGAGACCTTCTCTCATTCAGCTCTATTGGCACTTGACATATTAAAAGTTATCTAGTTCAGCTTTAGTTTTCATTTCTCATGTCCCTTTACTACTGAAGATCTTTAGGCAAACTTCTGAGCAACTGAAGGCATTAATACTACCTACAAAACAAAATACCATGCTTAAAACAATAGGCAGAAAGACCCTAATTCCACTGAATTAGCAGAAGTCTTTCCATGAACAATATTGGGACCAGGATTTCATTTACTGCATTGCTTCCTGTATAATGCACAACTAATTGTATGTGCTAAGGAGATTTCAAACTTCCAAAGTTACTGAAGTATCTTTTCAGTTTTTAAATAACATTTGTCTTTTGGCAATCACTTTTTCTTTGATGTCTGTTCTTAAAACTATTTCTTGTGGGTAAAAAGAAATTCTCATTGCAATGATATTTTTGGTAATAGTATAAATTTCTGCCAGTAATTCTATATTTTTGCAAGTATGAAATTATATACTTTAAGCTCCTTTTGTTCTTGCTGCATCTGGAGGCTGTCTATGTGGCTTTGATTTTATGGAGTGTGTTGAGTATGGTATACAACAATGTGTATATGTACACATTGCATGCGTATTGAGTTTCTGCTTAATCTTCCAGTTTATTGTACCTATGGAGTCTCTACCATTCTCAGGAAAATGAATTACTAAATAAGAAACTTTAAGGCAAGGACCAGTGAGTTTGAAAGATTTTGTAGCTGGATCAGCAACATACCGTGTACTTAAGGCACCAACCTACAAGTAAAAGAAGAAGTGTAGTCGATAAAAGAGTAATCATTGGATTGCCCAGAAAATGCGGCCCCTTTTAAGTGCCCCTTAAAGTTTTCATTCTTCAGTCACAGATGCGGTGTAATTTGACTTATTGGCAACTGGAAAAGAAAATGGGGAAATGTCATTTATTGATTTCTACCAGTATGCTCAGCTTTGATTACCTGGGAAGATAAGCTCTTATTCCAAGAAGTTTACAGTCTAAGATCGGATTTTGTCACCCTTGATCATACTGAATAGCATTAAAGTCAGGAATAAGATGCTGCTCATTCAGATCACATAGACCAGAAATGGCCCTCAATTAAGATAGTGTTGTTTATGCAGAACCATGATGGTGATTCAGACATCTTTTTAGGAGTCAGTGATGCAGATATTTTTCTGCTGGTTTATTGTTCGCCTCTCTTTTCATTGCATATCATAAAAAGAGCCTTTGGTTAAAAAAAAAAAAAAAAAAAAGAGTGCTTTAAGAGGGAAACTGAGTGAAATAAACCTTTTGGCGCTTGAAGGAGCAGGACAGATTTTATACGGAAAGGACAGCACAGAAGAAAGCCCCATTACCCAAACTGTTACGTTAAATAAACCCCAAAAGCCAGCAGCTTTTCACTGGAATGCCAATAGATGAGCAATGATTAGTCTGCCTCTTTAACATGTTGTCTCCTGCCAACCCCAGATCCCCTTCTCCCATTTCCAGTGCAGTATTCAGGCTGCAGGATAAGTGGATGATGAGGTATACAGTTGTGGTGTGGAATGGGTTCAAACAACATGAGTGAGATTTTGATCTTCTGGGACTTCTGTGATACAGACAGTGAAGAGGAGGAAAGATAAACTGTTCTTCATTTGCAGAAAATGCTTTCATCTTTTCTGTGCTTTGTGGCTATGGCTGAAGAGAGAGTAGGGGAGTTATCTTTCTGCTTCTATCAAACTGCCAGGTCTTTAATTTTAACCATATGCGCCGTGCAATTATGGCAGCTGAAGGATAGCTATAAATGAATTAGTCATTGGCAGACTGAGCTTTATTTCAAGTAAGATCAGTGTCACAGAAGATACAGAAAAGCGAATTTTGTGATAGGGTCAGTGCATTTTTTAAATGTCCAGATTCGGCAAAATAAAAGGAAGTGTTAGTGCAAAGAGACAACGTGTCCTGATCTCTAAAGCATAGCTCTGGAACAGACGCCTTGCTGCTCTTCCCACAGACCAAGCAGGGCTACATATTGCTGGGCCATCTGAACATTGCCTCTGTTTTCTGAACTTTCCTATTCTCCTGTGGTCCATACTGGGGTTATAGATAGCTTCCCTGTCCCTGTCACTGCAGTCTGCCCTCTAATTGTCGCGAGGTATGGACGGTTCAGGAGTGCTTGGTTCCCAAGGCTGCTAATGAGCCCTGAGCTCTCCTCACCCTTAATGAACCAAGATTTGTTTGTGGGGATTCTTGTTGGTCGCTGTTTTCTCCTGGTAAGGGAAGGAGGCAAGAGTTCACACAACCGAACAATGACTTTACAGTGTAAAGACCATGCAGCTGTGCCATCTGAAGCTGTCCTCAGTTATGAGCAACAAAGCTTAAATAGATTGTACTGTGAAGAGGTACAGCTCTGTGAGTGCGAAGCATAGCTTTTGCTTCTGCTTCACTGACCTGTCTGCTTGCAGCAGCGACCGGCCCTTGATGGGAGCTTAGGCAGGGAGAGCTGCGCAGGGCGACTCTTTCAAAATCACTCTCTGTAACGCTGAATGCAGGAAAGGAAACAAAATGAAGTTTCAGTTGATCTCTGACAGGGGTGTACTGCTGTGCTCCCTTGAAAATCCCACACACCCCCTCTAAAAGTTATTGATTCCTAATCCACTTCAGGTGATTAATATGGCCATTAAAGCAAATAGTAGTTCCTAACTTTTAGCAGTAGGGAGTACTCACACAAAAGCACATATGTTAGGGAGAAAAAAAAAATAAAGCAAATCACACTTTTCACTAAATTATTCTCCAGATGCTCCTCTTGTATCATAGATGGGAATCATCAGAAATTTGAGCTAAACTATTGCTTTTCTCTCTAAATTTGTATCATTTACTTCATTGATCTTTCTCTAGGCACTTCAGTTAGGATGCCACATGAACCTCCCGCTGTATGTATCTTACAACAAACATATATGTGATATATTTTTGTGCATATATGTATCTAAATACAGACACACAAGTTTGTGAAATATATAGGTATGTTAATATACTACACATATATGTACAGGTCACATGTTTGCCTAGAAACATTATTCCCTCTATGTATGTTCAGATATATATTTATACAGAAAAAGCAGATGTGTACTCTAATTGCTGTGCTGTTGCTATTGTATTAAATGAAAACTTCAACCTGAGAAAGTAACTCTCTGCACTGTGTTAGCAATAAGAGATTTATGGTTATCAGTTATAATACCCTGGACTAATCCTTGCAGTGCTGTTGTTCAAAACTGAAGTTTTTTAAAAAAGTTTTGCTCCTAGATTAGTAAAGCCAAAAGCAGCATCTGCAGGAAGAATTTGATTTTGCTGTAATAGGCTGTTTGAAGGCGATAATTTTATTTTTTAATAATGCACAGCCACCAGAAACATCTGCTGTTTCCCTTAATCTCGTGAGAGAGAAAGAGAGAGAGATTAATAAAGAGGTTTTGTTTTGCATTTTTAAGCGAAAAGAGAGAAAAGACAAAAACGGTACAGTTTTAAATACCTTGATGCGTGCATATGCAGATTCAAAACTTTAGGTTGCTCTCCCGCTTGGCGTGGTGGATTGATAGGACCGTGAACAGTGGCGAAAGCTGACAACCCCCCATGGTTGACCCCTCATGTTCTCTCTTGCCTAATCAAATTTTACGTGTGTTTCCAGATAGCTGATCAGCTTTCCTGGATTTCGCTGACGCCACAGGAAAGCTGTGCCTGAAGATGGAAACACTGGAGTCGGAACTGACCTGCCCTATCTGTCTGGAGTTGTTTGAAGACCCGCTGCTGCTGCCTTGTGCTCACAGCCTCTGCTTCAACTGCGCGCACCGCATCCTCGTCTCCCACTGCGCCACCAACGAGTCAGTGGAGTCAATCACCGCCTTCCAGTGCCCGACCTGCCGCTATGTCATCACCCTCAGCCAGCGCGGTCTAGACGGGCTCAAGCGCAACGTCACCCTGCAGAACATCATCGACAGATTTCAGAAGGCGTCGGTGAGCGGGCCCAATTCCCCCAGTGAGACCCGCCGGGAGCGGGCGTTTGACAGCAACAGCATGTCGTCCTGCGAGAAGGTCCTCTGCCAGTTCTGCGACCAGGACCCTGCCCAGGAGGCAGTGAAAACCTGCGTTACCTGTGAGGTGTCCTACTGTGAGGAGTGCTTGAAAGCCACTCACCCCAACAAGAAGCCCTTTACAGGCCACCGTTTAATTGAGCCTATCCCGGACTCGCACATTAGGGGATTAATGTGTTTGGAGCATGAGGATGAGAAAGTTAACATGTACTGTGTGACTGATGACCAGCTAATCTGTGCCTTGTGTAAACTGGTTGGACGACACCGTGATCATCAGGTGGCAGCTTTAAGCGAGCGCTATGACAAGCTAAAGGTTAGTGCTACCTATCAGCCTTTGTAGCCGAGCCAAGTGTGGTTGGGAATGAAAGTATCCTTGAGCCGCATGACACATTTCCTCATTTGGGCAGTGGGTGGTAAAGGTAGGTGTGCGGTCTCTATTCATATGAAATACACATATGCATCTATACATACATTTGCTTGTCACTATTGAAAAGGTGTCAAATTTTGCCTTAAAGATACCTCAGCTGTGTTTTGATTTCTCTGTAGTTATCATAAGGAGCATCCAGTGTACTGCTATTGCTGAGGTGAATTTGCTTATCTGCCTAATGCTTTATTCATGGCAGCCGGCAAGGTTTTAATGTTGACTGCACGTACCCAGGCACTGATTGAAATGTCAGGCATTCTTCGCATATGCGCTGCTGCTGATTATTTTTTGTTCACTTGCTGTCATCGTGAAAAGCCCTTTGCATCTCTGCTAACAGGAGGTGCATTTATACGTGCTGGCTTCAGGGCTCCCAGCTGCCTGGCCAGCCAGGGAGGCTGAATGCGGGCTGTGCTCTTCAGCGCTGCCTCTCGCCCATGTTCTCAGATGACGCGGACCTGGAAACAAAACTGAAATTGTTTCTGAGCTTCTCCTGGCGTTCCCATGGTTATGTGACCACTTCCACAGTGAAAAGGCATCTATCCTATCAGGTAACCGGGCAGCCCTGGCAGCCCATGCTCCCCTGCAGAGCGCCTTCAGCACAGCGGCAGCGTGAAGCCAGGGGACAGACGTGCTCTGGCTGCCCCCCAGTCTCCTCCCGGGGTCATTGTCACAAAGCTCCAGCGGAGGCAATGATAGCCAAGCAGACGAGCCTCCGACCTATCTGAATCCTAGTTCCTTTAGCTCCCAGATTTAGATGCTGCTGCAGAGAAAAGGAAGGAAGGAAAACACCCCAAGCTTCCCTTCCCACATTCTCTCAGGACACGTAACTCCTGTGTGTGTGCGTGTGCGTTCATGTGTGTTCTTTAAGGGTAGGCTGCAGCTGAGAGATCACAAATATGGAAGTACAAAGATTTTCTGCCAACCTTTTCAGGCAGAATTTATGGATGTAAAAAGAAACTGAATTAATAGATTTGATTAACTAGAAGATTATTTAAAAATAACATCAGATCTATGATGACTTTATATGAGTGCAGGTATAATGTGCTCATTATGTGTGTGCATGCTGCCTGGCTTTTGTGCCTCTATGCATGTGCAAACATTAAAACACAGAAAGATACTTCCTTACCTGGACCTCATAGCTTCCTTTGATCTCTTAAAGGCTTTCTTATTTACTAAGAAGGAGTAGTTATTTTTACTTTCTGTTTTTGCTGAATAGGTTTGTTCCTTTAAAAGGTAAGAGTTTGGTCATTGATAAAATGGGACATGTACTATAAATGTAAATGGAAGGTGCATGGACTGTGCTTTCCAATAATCCAACAGGTTTATGTGCTTAACAGATGTGATTATAAGCTAATAGTCACTGAACAATTGTATTTTTACTAGCTTTATATGCGTAGGAATGCACTACTTAATATGAAACACCTTCAAACTTAAATACTGGATAAGTGTATTTTTGAGGATGTCAGAATAACTATTAAATAGATATATCTTAGTGATGATGTACTCAGACATGACAGGTCTTGAGATTTTAAAAGGCATATTTCTGCTCTTGAGATCTTTGACTTAATATTGCAAATAGCGAGGAAAATAAATGTGGGGTTTTTTGTGTGATCTATGGCTTTGCTGTGCAAAGATACCTAAGCAAACTCTGAATGGGTGTCTGAGACATGCAAGCAAAATTCACGTTAGATGTTGCCTACCCAGTTTAGTTAACTTCGCCAGAAACCTATCAGGATGCTTTCCACCAGCCTTCTTTAAGAGTTATTGAAATACTAATCGAGTGGTTAGGGTAGGCCTGGGTCAAATGACTGTTGCCTTGTAGTGATAGTTCCTAGCAATTTGTGTAATATCTGTTTGACTTTTTTGAGACCTGGATTTTCTTTGGACCCATCTACCTGGAAGCAGTTTGTTCAGTTAATTACCTGCCTACATAAAATCCAGTTACTATCCTCTTTGTCATGAGGCAGCCCACTACGCTTTCCTAATCCCAGCTGTGATACCAGTCATGCCAATTATGTCACCAGTCATGACACCTTTATCCTCTGAGTCCAGCAATAGTAAGCTAGACATCACTCATGTCCAGACTGAAAGTCCATTCTCTGTTCATAAGAAGGTAATCTGAAAACTATATCCTCCCTTTCCTCTCTGCCCCTTGTACCTCAGAAGTTTATGCTGTTCTACATACCAAAATCCAAGAGTGAGATTTTCAGCTCAGTGCATTGGCATGACTAGTTAGCAGTAAAAGAGTGATGTCTGCTTGCAACAGTATTTAGTATTTGAGAAGCAAACAGGAAATTCACTTCCATTTTCATATTCAGGCCTCCTGCTTCATAAATGGCAATATCTTCTCGAGTCACTGGTTATGAGGCTGCTGTCTGATAACGTAGCTCTTGGGTTCCAGTTCGCAGACAGTCTGTGTTAAGATACAGGTAATATATAGATGTCATTGGTAAATTCAATGTTCGGATGGATCAGGAAATTCCTCCTGGAAAAAAAAAACAGGTGGTAGCTTGCTATATTGCTGCAGTAGATAATTAAAATACATGGGTTTTGTTTGGTTGATAGTTGAGTTATGCAAATCTTTTCAAAACTGTTTCCAAAAAAATTAACATGTAGTAGACAGAAGTATAGTGGACTCATTCATAAATGAGTAGTTAATTGTATCTTTAAAAAACAAAACCAAAAACTCCTCTAGTGACATTTTCTTTTATTGTGATTTTCTTTTTAAATCAACAAATTGTTGACAGCAACTGGTGTAGCTCTGGGTATCAAGCTATGCTAATTACTTGCATTATCTCCCAGCAGTGTTACTAATTATTTAAACAATATCTCACCCTTCATTAAGCATAGGACAAAAGATGCCATTACAATCTAGCTTCTTTTGTGACAAAAATGAAACTCTTTAATTGGGAGTTCTGTGCACTTGTCCAACAGAGGCGTCTATGCTAAAGTGTGTTTAACAATCAATGTAATAGCAATTGTGGACATTTGAAAATGAGAAAGTGTTTTCCTTTGGCAGCTCTGGCTCCAACCCTGAGAGGTGCTATTCTTTCTGAATTTTTGCTGGTGGCAGACCAGATTGAGGGTACTTGTGTTCTTCCAGGAGCAGCCCTTTCTTGTTTAGTTACAGGAGCACATGATAAACCTTCGCACTTATGGTTATTTTAGTACTCATAGGTGGGGCTTTTTTAAATAGGTCACAGACACATGCATGTTAAAAACAGAAAAAAAACATAAACCGCAACTGAAAAAGAGAACAGGAAATATTCTGGTAATACACTTTACCAGAATTAATACGAGGTGGTGGTTAAAATTATGGTGTAAACTAGAAAAAACTTTTAGCTGCCTAAACAATGTGTCGTACAAAAGGAAGGTGCAAATGCCTCTGTTTATTCCACCGTATTACGGCAAAGAAAATGTTTATGGCTAGTTGCTTTTCATATTTATCTGTTGCTTTTTGTCTCACTGCAATGGAATGAAAAACACGATTATAATATACGCTCATTATTTCAGAGAAAATAAAAATTGCTATTGTCCTGTAGAGAAAAGCAAGCAAATGACAAGATAATGATAAAAAAATGAAAAGATAAGATATTTTAGATCACAAGAGAATAATTCCATGAGAAGTTACAAGGTGCAGATGGAAAGATAATGTTCATTTAATGTTAAAAAAAAGGCAGTGGAGAGCTGTGACAAAAGAGGAAGATACACAGTAAATCATATTTTCGACTGGCATAAAGCCAGCATAACTCCATTGAAACCAATGTCTTTACTCCACATTTACAGAGAATATGGCCGCTAAAATTCATATGTTGCCAGAAAGTAATTTTGGCATGATTTCCATCTTACCTAGTGAACAGAGATCTTCTGTTGACTCAAACTGCTTGCTCTAGGTTAGCGTTGCGCTCCAGGTTTTTGTTTGAATCTTATCAGTGCTGATATGTATTAGTCAGATTTATGTAGGCGCGTCGGCTCTGTGAATGGTGTTCAGGAATTCCAGGAACAAAAGGGAGCTTCTTGTTTGCGTGGGTTTGATTTTATTTAGTTGCAGAGCTTACACAGATCTGTCACAGTGTTGATTCAGGATGCAAGGATTCAGTTTCCTTACAGGGTGTCAATTCAAATACTCACAAATATTTTTTGGTGGGAAGCAGCCATAAACTTTCTACACCTAGGGAGAATCGCTTTCAATTTATAAAACTTATAAAACTACTTCAACCATTTAAAGGTAGGAGACTTTCTGGCAACTTCACAGCTTTTACAAAAAGAGCACGAAAATAAGTCTGCTTCTCTGTTACATTTATTATGAGTTAAAAACTTTTTATATTTAAATGTCTTTGTAACTGGCATAGTGTACATTGGCTTTTTCCAATTATATTTTTGTAGTCTTTTGTAGTGGCAGTTTGGTCATTAATTGGTATCCTGTGATACCATCAGAATCTAACATTTGCAAAGCTATATTTGTACAAATGACTGGACTGAAGATCCAGGAGTATCAGTTTATGGACTTACATATAAATATATTATGCACATACATGTAAATATATTTCTGTCTACATTTTTTCATTTTATATGCATATTTATAATTCTCATTTATATAAAGACAATACCACATAAGTTTATCTGTATGTGTATGTAGACTTGTTTCTATATCATAGAAATGCAAACAATTTCTAGCAGTATCTAATTTCATGAATGTCTGTAATTTGTGAATTGGAAAAATATGCTTATGAATTTATATTTTAAATAAATATATAGTGTCATATACAAACATATGTCATCAGTATAAAGTATATTCAATCACATAGATTTGATTATTAACAACACATGGATTGTTTTTCTTGGTATCAATTTTTAATACCCCATGAATATATTTTTTTTAGTTGTAAAAATATCTCGTGTGTGTGTTTGTAGTTTCCCTGTATGCCTTTAACTCTTTGCTAACTCCATGATTAATGGAAAGTATTTGCACTACAAAATAATCTCAATTATTTGTAAAGACATGGTATATCCGTCAGCCTAAAATGTGGTATTAAACATTTAGACAAGTAGCACGTTTCCTTACATAATATTTAATAGTTTTAAAGTGTAGAAAGTTACCTTCTATACTGCCAGTTATGCAGGTTTAACAGACAGTTAAACCACTATATCCAACCTGACAAAATGTGGAACTCATGGTAGATGGTCTTTCCTCCTCCCTGCCTATTCTTTCAAAGTAGGATCAAAAAGATTGAATGAATTTTGCTAAATATACAAATGATCTACCCTGAATATGTTTGTGAAGTTTCTGTCAGGTTCTTACTGGATTAAATACTGCCTGAATTACGATTATATATTCCATTTTTTTTTAATGAAATGAAAATGATGAGTAGTCACATCTATTGTTATGGAATATAATCTGATATTACTTAACCCAGAAATATATGCAGAAATATAATTGACTGGCTCTTTCTTACTATTTGCACTCTCTCCCCCCCACTATTAAATTGTTGAGTGGAAGAGGATAGATGTAGAAATGGACTATTTTACTATAAAGGTTTTCAATCTCAGCTTGAATTAGACATATTTGATTATGACAATATATAACTGTTAAGGCAGACTTTAGAACATGCCCTCTTTATCCTAATGTTATGTCAGGTGACTATGTTCCTTTCATCTCGTAGTTCTTTGGTGAAGATTGGATGGATTATATACAATGCCAGTGATAATATTAGTCTTTTTTGGTAAATTTTAGAATGTGTTAGCCTAGTTTGAAGTTGCCTATGTTCATGACTGCAGATTATGAGCTCAACAATAGTTATAGAAAAGGTTCTGTGAGAGTTTTTATTTCATCTACGGAAGATCCCTTAAATAATAAAAATTGTAGGTTTTCAAAACTTACTTTCACAAATTTAACAATTCAAAAGACTTTCTGTTTGTATAATTCTTAATTTCTTCTGTATGTAGTTCAGATTATCATGTTGAGGGGCATAATCGGGAAGAATAAGAGAATTAAATAAAACTGTAAATAATATTGCATTATTATCATTGTTCTCAATTTCCAGGGAGGCTGGACTAGGCGTTAGGTAAAATGTATTTTAATACTTTTCCATGGATCTGGTCTGAACTGTTCAGATAAGGGACTTTAAGTCCCTGTTCTAGCTCTGAATTTGCTTATTGTAATAACCTCTTATTCTCTCTTCATTGCTCTAAGTTTTCTTAAATAATAGGATGGTTAAGAGCTGGTGATGAAATATAAAGAACATCAAAAGCTTCTTTAGAATGAGGATTTGTATTTGAACAATAAACAATAAAGAAATACAACTAGAATTGAAGCAAGTAGATGAGGTTAATGACAAATAAGTAACTTTTAAAACATTCAGGGATGGGTACATATTGACCCGTTGTTTAGGAAAAGTGGTCTGCCTAACAAAGTAACAAAAATAGGGTTAATAACAAGAAAAGTTACAAACATAGTGACCTTTCGAAGGTGAAACATTTATCGCTTTTAGAATAATAATTTTTTTTTTACAGTCGACAAATAGAATGAGGAAGCTAATTCTTTTAATGCCTGATTGGGGAATTAGAAAGCTAACTGAAGGAACATGGCTAAAGGGTATGTGTGCTTACCATGGACAGTAGGTTACAGCTGATGCTGTTTGGTGGCTTTGAGGTGCCTCATGCATGTGTACGAATATGTATGTGCGTGTTACGTATGTGTATTCTGAACTCGTTTTAAGGTTTAACCTCATTTTAATGTTGATTAAAAAAATCAGTGTGACAACAAATGCATTTTTAGAAAGGTTATTATTTTAAGGCGAAGTTGGTTAAGAGTGTGGTTTAATAGAATAAATAGATAAATAAATAAATAAATAACTCTGGATTTAAATGTCTCCCAGACAAGCACTGCAGAACACTCAATATTCAGATTTCTCTCAAGCTTTAATTTAACATGCTGAATTACTCCATGAAGAGATATCCAAATTACTTCAACTCTGCCCTGTAATGACATACAATTATAAGAATATGATTAAAACATTTTAGTTCTTCATTTTAGGTTAAGCAATTTCCATAACCTTTTATATTTGTTCATATTTTCTGATCTTAAAACACAAATGTGCATTTAGCATGATTTCCTGTGGCCTGCTTCTTTCAGCAATACGTACACTTCCTAGCAAAACAATAGTACCCTGTGCATATCATCAGCACTGCAAACCTATAAACAGGGGTTCATAGCAGTTGGACACAGTGCCTAAATCAGAAAGCCCAGATGGTCCGTGGCGAGGGAGGCTTCCCTGGATGGCCACGGTCTGCAGAAGTGAGCTAGATTGCTAGAGCACCTGTGGGAGTCCAAATGTTGACCTCCTACCTGAGCTCCCAACATGGATGAGAAGTCCGTGTTGTGCATTTCCCTCTTTCGCCCATCTTTCTTTACCTCTCCCCCAAACCAGCCCTCCAGCCTTGGCCTCCCCTGACACTCTGCGCGGGACACCTTTGCTTCTGTGGGGCTGGGAGCAGAGCTGTGGCCCCCAGAGAGGGGACACGGGCAAGGGGGCGGGAGCTGCCCCACACCATGCTGGGGCAGTCACAGCTGTCATCTCTCCATTTGCTCTGTTTATCTAGTTCTCTCAAGCCAGTGAAAAATGAAAGACGTGAGGGAGGGGCAAAGGTAATGGAAAGGAGAGTATTTTATCATAGGGTGACTATATTGAGTTATTTGTACCTGGACCTTATGTAAATGCTTACTTAAGCAATTCTTAAACTTCTTAAATTTCATCCCAACTACTACTGGGCTTGCATGTTTCATCTTTTTCTCTCCTGCCTATTCTTTTCCCCCTCATTTTTCTTTCCTTTTGTTTGTTGAGCATCATTATCTCCACAGCAAGGGCGTTGTCTCCATACATGTCAGTAAAATGCTCAGTACATGTCGGGTAGCAAATAAGTAATGTATCATTGGCTTTCTTGACAGTGTGCCTTATGGTGCCAGCAGAATTGCTTTTTAAGATGGCCTTTTATTTTTTAATTTCTGCAGGCTCAAGCAGAGGTATTGCTTGTTTTATGAATTCCTCCTTTGTGCGTGGTGTTGGCCCTACGCAATATCTCAGTTTATGGCTGCAGGAAGGGAGGGTGTGCAGGGAGGTCTTTAATGCCTCGGACGAAAGCACTCGAGGGGCTGGAGCTCCGGGTTGCCTCTCTACCTTACGGGCTCCTCCACCATTAGAGTTTACAGACCTGCTTTCTGCTTTCTTGTCCCAGTTGCCAAGTTGTGAGATCTTGCATGGCTAGAGTTACACTGCAAATTTGAGAAAACTCTTTGCTGCCTGCAAAAAGCTGCATGGTTTTGAGTATATCTTGTTTCTTCTGAAAGAGCTCCTTGAGATTCTGAGAGTGGAAAACTGGAAAGGAAAGCAAAAGGGACAAGAAAGGAGTCCATAATCAGAAGTACTATTCTGTAGAAATATATCCCACTCTTAGGTAATGCTGCACTTCCAAAATTTTAGGGTTGCCTGTGTGTTTTTATGGACACATGTTCAAAGCTGTATCACTTTTGCTTTGAAAGCAGCAGAATTACTTTTTTTCCATACTCACAACACTTGCATTTTTTGGAGGAATGAAAATTTCCTGCCAAACATAATTTCAGTCTACTCTTTTGAAATTTTGTAGCTTTTTCTTTAGAGTATTTTGACAGAATGGCATAAAGCAGCAATATATCCTTTAATTGTATTTTTACAGTATGAGAGGGATCGAATTCAGCAGAGATGAGAAATGTAACTGGAAGGACTCTGACTAGCTTTTTCCTTTCATGATTTATCTGTTCAATTATTTTTGGTATTGAGAATGATCTTCTGAACTACCACAGACTTTCATTCATAGACTTTTAGTGACTTACAGAACACTGGCTGCAAAAACTAAATATTGAAAATGTGAAATGGCAAGTATGTTTTGGCAGAGTAATATAAAATATATGACTTTGTGTCTTTACAGAAGTTGAGATTGCTGTTGCTTTTTTTTTAGAAAGAAATCACTGTGGGCATTTGTGACTTTAGAACAGACACTGTACTAACATCTTGGCCAACTGTGTCGAAGTATAATAATACGTATATTTTTTAATTTTATTGTGCTAAATCCCAAAGGCTTCATTCAAAATGAAGTCCCATAGTATAACGTCTTATACAAATACATCAGAAGATGTAATACCTGTTCCATGGAACAATCGTTCAACTGAACTTAAAACAAAATGCAAAAACAAGTGTGATGGGTAAGTGGAAACTTCATATAGTCACAGTAATATTCAGACTAGCTGTTGGCTTCATTTAAAGGGTAAGAATATTTTTTAAATTTTTTAGTAAATATTGACTAACCCCACAAGTCAACAGAGGCACTACTATTTGATTTCTTGTAATGTTCCTGGTTTGAAATATAGTAGCCTCACTCCCCCTTTCACTTTGCTTATAGGCCTGGTTTCTTGTGCACTTTGTTTAGAAGAAGTAGTCCCAGTGGCACCCCGGCTCTGTTGTGTTATATGCCAGCCTCATAACGCCTTGTGTTATATGCCAGCCTCATAAAAAAATTAGATATATTCCCGCTACATAATTCTGGTGTCCAAACTGAGGCTGGCATGCTAGTATAAATATCCAAAATACTCTTTATTGATTGAAGATTTGCACTCTCTAAATTTGAAAAGAAGAAATGAAATATGAGAAATGAAATATTCTGAAATAATTGAATTCTAGATTTGGTCTGCAGGATTTTCTCTTCTATGTCATAAGCATTTCAGCTATTTTTAAATGAAATTATAATTTTTACTTCACATTCTTTCTGAAGGTTTTCTAAAAAATGAGAATAAAAAGCTGGTACAAAGAAGGAATATATTTTATATGACATATGCAACAGCTCAATAAATTATAATAAGTAATAATAAAACATATAATCTTTTCTGAACATTCTAAGAAGTACAAAGGGGCCTTTTCAACGCCATCACTTTCTAATGCCGTACCACACTAATCATTTCTTACGCCATTACTTACTGTACACTCCCCAGTTGTGGGTGATAAATCATCACCGTTAATACCCGGACAGATGAAGGTGGGAGAAGCAATCTGCTGTTAGACTGAGCGAAGAGAGGGGAGGGAGAGGAGATGCAGCTCTTGGATCCCAGCCTAACTGGGACTGTTAATATAACTCTTGTTCAGGGGTATGTCTAAAATCACAAGCCACCCCTGTATTCTTCTATATTGCTCCTTGTAATTCCACCTGTAATTCAAATACACCTTGAAATATATGCTTTAAAGGTATTGGGCTTCCAGATTTGCCTCCAAATATAAATAAACTTATTCTGCTACAAACAAGCTGCAACATCTTTGCTGGCAAATAGTACTGGAAGATTTCTCAGCATGACCAGAATATCGACACTGAGGGAAGTGATGGATAATCGACTCTAGGAAGTCTTTCCAAGATTCCCAACTGATGAAAAAAGTGGTAGCAGAAGTGCTCCTCTGATGATAGCAATCTTCTTCAAAAATACACATGCACATACACACAAACAAAACTTAAGGCTTGCGCAAACTCTTCTGCTTTCTCCACGCAGTTTATAGTGAGATTTCGTGCCGTCTATGAATAGCAATGTCACTTTAAGCTTGTGAGGAATTTGAATGTATGAGTTTTCCATAGAGTCTAGCTGATAGGCCAATTAGTTAAAGGAAAAAAAGAAAAAAAAAGACATAATCTTTTATTAAATACTAGAGAAGCTAAAACATCCTGTGACAAAAATCAAAGAGAAGAACCTGTATTCCTGAATTAGTTATATAGATATCTCTCTTCTGATTGTTAGAACAGTGGTCTACCCTGGTGGGAAACACAAAGCTTTACACTAAAATCGCCTGGCCGTTGCTGTGGACTGATGTGCTACAGTAGCTCATCTCTGCTCTTCCCTGGCCAGAGGAGCTGTCCTGAAGTCTGAGGCTGTGCAACCGAGTTCTGTTATTTACTGTAATAGAGTCAAACTTCAATACAGATTAAAGACAGGCAGCTGTTTACAACATATGTGCCTCATGGGGTAGCAGCATTAGGCAGATTTATTAGGCTTTGGCTAATGACAGTTTGTGCAAAATTTATGTCCAGATTAAGCCAGCTGCATACGGAGACAGATGTAACTCACTTCACACGGAATCTGAATATTTATTTGATTAATGAGTTATTAAAAGGTGAGAAAACACATTGATGTGTGTATGGATGACAGTCCATCTAAACAGGCATCTTAAAATATTATATTCTTGGCCCCAAAACTCTGGACACATATATGCAGGAAATCCCTTGAAAGGAATAATTGAAGAAACTATTAAAAATAATGGAAATAGTATTTGACTGACCTCATCAGTTAAATAAAATTTAAAATTAGTCAAACCAAACATAGATATGTTCAGTGTTTTTTCCAACATATCAAACCTGCATGTATTCTGCAAAATACAAGGGGGGAAAAATGTACATGCAGATGTACAGAAGACTGGCATTCAGAGGTGCCTGCTTGGGAGAGAAAGCCCCTGTGTTTTTCCAGTAGTCGAGGCTCTCCTGGGCGCTATAGTGTCCTGTGCATGCAGATGTGGTGGCAACGAGCCAGTCCCAGGATGGCCATACCAGCACTGAGCATGCTCTGCTGAGGAGGGTGTTCTTCAGCTCAGCAAGGGAGAGCTGGAGGTGCCTTTCTGTGGTTAAGTGCTGCTGTTGGAAGGCTAGTACTGGGGGTTAAAATTAATCTGCCAACTGAGGGAGATTACTCTGCCGTGTGAGGGAGCCCCTGCCTTGAGGCCCTTTTTCTTCCCAACGAGTTGTAGGAGCCAAAGGACCCCCTCAAGATGCCTGGTGAAGTTATGCAAACTTTGGGTGAACTTACATGATGATGCAATCTTTTCTTTCATGTGCTTAAGTGAGGGCAGACTTTTTTCTCTCCACTGCATTTGATTATACCCTTCAACTTAAAAAATGTGCTGCAGCCTTGCGGGGGGCGAGGGGGTGGCATTATGTTGAACGTACAATAGTGTTTTCACCCTCTTCAGAGCTTTTCTTATGATCACTCTTGAGGAAAAGGTGACCCTTCTACTCAGCCCAACCAATCAGAGCAGCAACCATGGTGCCTTTTTGTGTTTTTTACCTTGTCTTTCTCTGTGCTAAATGAGCCTTCTTTCCATGTGGGCTTGGTAGACCTGTACTCCAGCTCTTCTAAACCCAACCCCTGCAACTGTACTGAAATTCTTGTGCAGGCAGGATGTCATGAGTTTATTTTAGCTCTTTTGGGGCAAGAAATATTATCAGAGAAACCTTTTTCCTTTAATTTACTTAACAACTTCCAGCCTTGTCCTGTTTACAAAAGTTGAAAACCTTTGTCTGAACATGTAGTGAATGACTGTAAATAATACTGCCTCTTTGGATTAATAATTTTGTTGTAGTGTGTTTTCTTAAAAGAGTTCTTATAAAGGGAGGAGTTGGAGAGTGAGAAGTTAATCAAACATTTTTGAATACATGAATAATATTTAAGTGCAATCTGAATTTTGAGCAGGTTTAAACGGGTTCCTGCTTTATCTGAAGGAGTTTGTACATTCTCACTTGAAAGCTGTGTGATTTTTCTGTCAGGAAAAAACAACAACAAAAGCGAACAAAACTGATTTAGAGTTCTGCCATTATATTTCCTACTGCTTAATTCCAGCACTGTTAAAATCAGTGAAAATTTTAGATTTTAATGAGTACAATATCAAAACAATTGTGAACGGATTAGGAGACTATGCTATTCCAATTGCTGCCTCTATTGTTTGCAGTGGTGAGTGTTCATGGTATATGGCTACAACTAAGTTATCTGGTTACAGGTAAACTTTCATCGCAAGTTATGGATTCAAATGTATGAGAGCTCATTTTCTAATGGCCGTTTACAGTTTGTAATCTAACTGCCACTAATAGGAAGAAAAGAAAAGGTGCGGATGCTTATTTTGCACGTTTTTTCAGACATATTTTAAGTGTGGTAGGAACCTCAATTCAACATGGAGTTCAAGACAGGAGTTTTCTCATTGAGTAACTACTGTTTGCAGTGTGGACTGTGACTCTGTTGTGTGTTTTCCTTGGAGGAGTTCGTTTCCTTCCTGAGGAGGTCTGCGAGGTCAGGTAAATATCCGGTCTTGGAAGCTGTCTGTATCAGGGCTGCTCTCTCTGAGTCATTATTTTCTTTGATAAAATTCATAGAGAAAGTCTGTCAGAGACCCTAGAGTGTAGCTAAGCACTTCAGTAATGGGAAGCCATTTTAAACTATGTATGCCAGGTAAAAGAGAAGCCTTTTGAAGCTTTGGTTTTTTTGTTCTCTGACAATTTCACTCTTGTTTTTCAAGAGTCAGTGTTCATGTAAGTGGTTTCTAGTGCTGTGAGGCAGTAAGAGCTTGGTAGTGTGAGTGAAGATTCTCCTGTGTGGTCTTAAAAACTCTTGTCTGCTTACTACTTTTCCTTTATATTATATTTCCAATATAGAGAAAATTCTGGGCTCAGGCATACCAACAGAATCCCAAATTACTTCAGAAAGTACTATGGGATTTTTGGATTATTCTTACTTACCTATTACTTATTTATTAGGTACTAATTATTTTTTTATTATTATTATTATTTTATAATACTATGTCACTGAGGGTGCATTTTGAGATCATTGAGCTGGCTGAACAGCCCACTGCTGCCAAAAAGGGTTCATCATGCTTCCCCTCTCCTTTGCCCACGCTGCTGCCGCTCCCCCTGCAGCAGCTCTGGCCCTTGTCCACCCCTCGGGTGAGCTGCTCCCTGCCTTTGCTGGTGCCACTGAGCTGGGAAACTGGTGAAGGGGATCAGGAAAGCAGTGTGCAGGGTGGGGCCACTCAACCTACTGCATTTCAGCAAAACAAATCTACCTCTTTAGGCACACACCCAGCTTCCCTGACTGTGCAGGCTTACTCCTGCGCGAGGTGCTCAAAGCACAGGCACAAGCTAGGTGCCTAAAATAGTTTCCCAGCAGTGAAGCCAATTTAATGGCTGGTTGCTGTGGTCCCCCTCTTTTCTGCCTCCTGTAGCTGTGCATCCCTGCCTCCCCCCATCCGAACTTGCCCTGAGCTGTGTCAGCTCTCAAGGTTGGTAAAAACCAACTCAGAATAATAAGAGAATAATTATTCATTTGCTTCACTTATGCTGTTCTGGATGTCTAGCAAGTTGAAATGCATCAGCAAAAGGTCAAATGTACTCTGGTTCTGGCACAAAGTAAAGACCGGAATCGTACAGAGTAAGGCAGGGAGGAAAGTGACTGAATGGACTTAGAATAGCATCCTAAACCAGGAGGAGCAGCTTCCACCCTTAACTGTGCATTAGAAGGGGATATAGCAACTGCTCCACTTGTGTCCAGCTCTGTAAAGGGTTGTTGTCTTGATTACCACAGACCATCATTGAAAGATGTAAAGATGTGACTCTTGAGCTTGAATCAAACATTCAGAATTTGAGGAAAGCTTAAAAGAAAAAAAAAAAAAGGAAAGCTTTCTTTTTCATTGTGTGGTTAAGTGGCCAAAAAGTATTTTTGCCAATAAAAACAACTGTATTAATAAGTGAAGCAAAATAAACTACAGAGGTAGAGAAGTGAGGTTATAGCTATGTCCATACAAAGGGTTTTTTCAGTACAAAAATTCCATGCAGAAGTTATACCCCTCACATGATGTTAATACTCTGGCAAACACTTCTAATGTAGATGTGAAGCTGCAGCTTTTTGGGGGAATAGTGCTAGGAGAACATTTCTGTTCTTTGGGGGGTTTCACCCCATGTTGTGAATTTTGCTCCATGATTTGGGTTCATGCCACTCCTAATATGTGCTTGAAACTTAACTCTAAGTCCTCCAGAATGTGTCAACAGATGAAACAAATATTTTGCAAATCTGGCTTAAAGTTTGAGCTTGCAAGCAGTCACAGAAGTTGTTTAGAGTTCCTTGAGAACCCTTACTAAATTTCTAGCAGGGATGTAATATCTGCTGTTTTGGGAAATTTCATCCATAAAAATATGGAAATAATGTGGATTTGTTATTCATGTATTTATTTTGATTAATACACATAACTTTTGAAATAATCTTGGAACATTTCTTAAAATATAGTGAAATGGATCCCTCCTGTAATTCCCTTTTAACCACAAACCAACAAATCTTCAATAGCTCTGCTGCAACAGGTGTATATATATCTGATTTTAAAGAAGTCTTGTCAGAACTTTGTCAGTTTCTCACAGACTGTGAGATCAAATAGGCTTGGGAATCATGCTCAGTAAAATACGGCTATTCTAAACTAAATAAAGAGCAAATTCCAGAACACATCAGAGCTAATTTGCCATTGTTTTCACCATAAACCATAATGAATCCTCATCAAATGAATGCAGCTGCTATGGTGCTGTATCCAAAATACTGTAATTAAATTGCTGCTGGGGGATTTTTAGAATATAAATTTGGCAGACACCCATTATTGGCAATTCTACAGTGAAGCATTTATAATCTTATCCACAGAGGTGATCCTATATTCTGTCCTTCCAAGAACAGAGAGAGAAGAAACAGAACCAGGATGACAAATGAGCAGACAGAAATCTGAAACAAGAAACCACAAGAACGTAAGGCTAATCCAAGCCATGCTGGAAAGCCTATTGGGAAAGCAAGGGGAGGGCAAGAGGAGAAACCTGGGATGGGTCACATTAGAAAAATCCTCTGCCATGCTTTGCAGTGGCAAGGTCAATGAGGAAGGCAAGGCCACCAAGGGATGCCTGCCACAGTCTCTGCGACTGCCAGGATAAAAAAGAGCCGTAACCCCAAAGCAGGCAGGGGTGGCCCTTGGGCTGTGTGTCCAGAGCTGACGTATCTCAGCCCCCCACTCTCCTCCTGCTCCCCCACAAAAACGTCCCCCTTGGCTGTTGGGGAGTCTGTGGACACTTGATCGTGACTTAAACAATCTCCATCTGGGGGAAAGCCGTGATGTTGGGCAGCTTGGCCTCCTGCATGGCATATTCCCCTGGCATTGCCAGGACCCAGGCTGGCACACGGGGGTGTAGCATATAAATTCAACATCTGTAAAAACTTCTGCGGTGAATGTGCACTGAACACACCAACGTTGTCTTTGCTTGGGCTGTTTAAAATCAAGCAAGAAGGCATTGAAATGCCAAAAGTTATGATGAAGGGACTGCAGCGATCCATTTCTTAGTAACAGAACTGTAAAACTAAAAACAGTATCATCCTGTCTTATCTGAAAGTAGATTTGATTTCTAATTTGTTTTAGAAGTGACACCAAATTAAATTCTAATATCCATGGGAGAGGAATTTGCATCGGGGCCAAATCTCAGCCTTGAAATGTTTATGTTTAGTATGCCTTAGTATGCCCGTTCCAATCAAGTGCATCCGAAATATTGCAGCTTAGAGCACACTTGAGCTTAACAGCTATGTTTCTGTTCCTTTATATGCTAAGCATAGCTCCTGGGACTGTGTTTCCATCATGAATATTCAGTATTATGGATTCAGAACAGGATATTCATGAATACTTAACATTACATGTTCCCAAAGGAGTTACCTAACACTTCAGCTCAGGGACAGCTGATCAGATCAAGCCAACAAAGTCAACATAATCTTCAAAAAAAGTCCTTCACATTATCTTCAGATTTTTTTCACATTCCTTAGTGCGTAGCAGTTACTGGCAAAGTTGCAGGAGCAGTGCCACCAGAATTAACTGAAAAAGGAAAATAAACTGAGGAAAACGTCAGGCTTTTGATGAAAAGCAAAAACACTGTTTGAAAAGAAAGAAAAATGTGGAGACCAAGTGTTGAGATTACAGACTATCATGTTCAACAATAAAGTTCACACAACAACTTTCATATAGAAAAAACATTAAAAAAAATAATAAGAGACCAAAGGGTTCAGAGGTAGGTGTGAATCCCCACTACTCTTAGAGAAAAAATACATTTTGAAATTTGATATTCATTCTACCTTATGGTTTAAGACAGGAAAAGGGAACGAGCCTGCTGTATCCTTCTGTTGCTCAGCACTGGCCAGTAAGCATTCTTTTGGTTAGGCATAAAAAGTAGTTATTAGAACTAACATTTGGCCTTAAGGTAAATGTTCCAGCAACATAAATCTACCATAGCAACAGAATGATGTCTCCTGAATTTGAACTGCCAGAAAGGGAAGTGAAAAGAGAAATAAGGAGGGTGGGATTTATAGGTCAGTCATGGATTTCATGTAATTCATTTGTTTATGTAGCTTTGCAAACCCAAAGCTGTCTAAGATTTAGAAAAACAAACATTTGTGTCTTCTTAGAGGTCTGCCAAGTGAGAGAGCTGGCAATCTGAGCGAGAGGCTGAAATCATTTGCTACCCTGTTGTTTCTGCTCACAATAAGCTTTACATTTATCCTGGATTTCATATGTAATACTCTAAGCTTGGCTGAAGACAAAAGGGTGCCTCTATCCCTTGCCATGCCAAATAATGGTGTAGAAATTACTTAACAGCTCCACTGTGTCATTTTAACATTATTAGATGATGACTTTGTTTTTGGCCCATCAGGTCAGATTCATTGACTACTGTAAAGTTCTGCAGAGTCACTGAGAAAATGCCTGCATAATCTTGATCTTATTAAAAGGATCAGATTTAGCCTTATGTTGCAATTTAATCAGTGGGGATGGCTAACATTTTTAGTGATTGCAAATTGATTTCAAATGTGGGAATTTGATCCTGAAGCCGTTGCCACTTTTGAGTAAAGCTGCAGAATAGTTCTGGGGTGAGGAAAAAGTAACCTGGAGATAAATTCTAGTGATGTCACCTTTCTTTTACCCAGCGACTCAGAACTTAAAGAATTGGATTTTCATCTGAGCATCAGAGTCTTTGAACCCACTCCTACCTCTGCGAAAGGACAGTGTCTCTATGCAGAAAATCAGAGGGCACTTTGAATTGGGCTCTTCTCATTCTCTCTTGACTGCGCTTTGTATCATTAATTAGCCATTCATTTGTGAGTAGAAAATGATGCTTCCTCTTACCCTTTTCTCAGCAGACCACAGCAGCATAGTTTGTCTCTGGTCCATGAATGAAATCCCTTCCGTCCAGCCAGCCAAAGGCACAGGGCTCTGCTTTGATTTGGCTCTGCAGCCTGTTGTCTAGGCAGCTGTGGCCCGTGGGACCCTGTGTAGCTCACTGCCTCGACGCTTGGTAGTTACGCTGCTGGTGGAACAGCTTTAACAAGAGAGACATAGTTTGCCATGTTTGTCCTCCTATTTGGTTGTGCTGGAGCCTGGAGGTTAGGTCGCTCTTCAGAAAAGTGGTAACTCAGGTTAAATGCATCCTTCTCCCAGATCAAGGCTGGGATAAGACCAAAGGAAGAAAGCAACTTTTTTGCTTCCAGTATTTCAGTTTGGCTGCTGACCCAGAAAATCAATTACAGTCACAGCCCTATGTAATAGAGAATAAGGTAATATTCAGTGTGACAGTGCTGCTGTTTGGCATATATGGAACTAAGACACCTGCAGAGGCTGCTTTCCATGTGCTGCCTCATTTACTTCTTTACATTCTCCAAAGGAATCCCATTTTCTACACAGACTTATTTAAAATCGAGATGCAACACATTAAGAGAATACAGAATTCTTTGGCACAATAAACCTGCAGCCAGGTCTTAGATGAAGTTCAGCTAATTTATATGCTAACAATAGTGAGTAGATATTTCCTCTCATATTGAGATTTGGCAGAGAGGACCAGAAGGAAGTGTTTCAATCCAATATATAAGAGAACAGCAAAAGGGGGAAAAAAAGACTTCCTCTTTATTATGTGACAAGAATAATATATTATAAATAATTTCCACCCATTAAAATGCCCTTTTGTTCCTATAGCCTGGCTTTGGAAAGGCAGTCAGCCTAGTTTTGATCATTGCAAGAACTTTGCAACGTCCCATCTTTACTCGTACACATAGCTTGCCTTTGTGTGTGTTGTGTCTAATGCCAGCTGCTTGCATTCAAAGATCGTTAACCAGGATAGTTATTACTAAAGAGTAGTGGTCAAAGTTTGAGCTATTCTGGCCCAGGTGGTGCTGCTGGATTTTGTGTGGTGCTCAAATCCAGTCATTTTTGGAAACCTTCATCTTTAATCAGCTGAACAGCTGTAATTTAGTGAGAGCACTAATGGGCCAAATTCTCTGAACAGGGATATTTAAATCAGCTTTCTGTAATTTTGGAAATCTCAAGGTTAAATTTGCTCCTTCCCAAGCTTTTCAGAATTTGAAGAAAAAACTCTGTGTCATGCTATTATTTTTAGGTGTTTGCATGAGTTAATACTCCGGTTAGTGAATGGTATGTTTTTGCATTACAAATAAATAACAATATCTGGAGGAGAAAAAAGGAAACTTTTTACACTGTTCTTTTTTTGTCAAACAGCAGCAACACAGCAATATTTCACTAGTTCATATAAGGGAGATTTTCTTTACGGAAGAATATAGTTTCTTTGGCCCATTTTGTCCTACTATTGAGGAAACTGTCTATTAACAGCCTGCCTCTGTAAGTATCTTCAGGTCTCAGAGCACTGGGGGGCTTCTGTGAACCGCACAGTGTATGACAGCTGAATTGCTGAAAGGTTTTTCCATCGGATGCAAGCCATGATGCCTGATGTGTGTCTAATTTGGAAACACTAGGGCACTGCACAGTTTAACAGCAGGAGGGATGAAAAGAGAAGCTGTGAAGTCCTGTGGAACCCAACACCAGATTTTGGAATGTGGTAGAGAAGAAGAGACATTTTTGGTTGCCAGAGTGAAAAAAACAATCAAGAAATGGCAATAGGTTCTGTGATGCCTTGGGAAAAGAGTGATTTTCAGCCACTGATTTTTCGATAGCTTTGGGACATAGTCAAGTGACAAATGGCAGAGGAGTGCTGCTCTTAGAGAGGTTTCTGCACTTTTGTGTTAGTTGAGGCTAAAATCCAGAAGCAAAGAGCTTTGTTAAACAGCCTATGAGGAGCAAGCTTGGGGATGAAAATTATGCAAAGAATATGCAATTTGGAAAACAGCGGGTTTCTGATTTGTTCAGAGGTCGGACTGATTCCTCTTCATTAAAGCTAACTGCTATAATGATGAACATCTCCTGCAAGCATTGGAGTTCCATTTCTAAAGGACTTCCATTCAAAATGTCACTTGCTGTTGCTTAGTTCTTATTTCAGTAGAAGTTAGAACTGTAATGTTTCCACTTGGAGGAAAGTTAGAATGGGCAACGTTTTTGCAGTCATTATTGTGTTTGAGCCAGAGGCCCATTCCCAGTTAGGGAACTTCTGTTTAAGGAAGTTAACATTTTCTGCAAGAAACAGATACCTGTACCCTAGGAAACAGCTGATACTTCAGATCTTTGCAAAAAACATTTATCTCTTTCTGGAAAATAATACCTAATTTCTTTGAGTAAAATTCCTCAATACTGAACAGGCTCTAGTGCTAGTTTTTACCCAGCTAATTTTAGCTTTTATATTAGGAAAATAACTTTTTTACCTCAACTCTGCATCAGACCAGAAGGATATTTTCTATTAGTATTCTTTGTTCTGCACAAGTCGACTTCGTCGGAGAGATGGGCTAGGGAAACCTACTTTAGTTCCCTGATTCTGGCTAAAGCTTAGCATCAGCATTCGGTGAGGTGTATTATTATTATTGTTGTTGTTATTGTTATTATTATTAATAATTTTTAATCTTATCTTCCATAATTGGCAAGACTGTAACACAAATCTTCCATACATCCAAGTTTTCTGGGACAAGTCCTCTTCTTCTGGCTAGAAATTGTGTCCAAGCAAATTTTAAAGACTTCAAAAGAGTGGCCAGAATTTCTAAATGATAATGCTAATGCATCACACACTTCTAATATGTCTGCTCTTCATCTGGAATCCTAAAAGTGTTTGGGATTTTTAGATAGCCCAACATAGGCATGTGCACTATGCTATTTACTCATGTACAGGAAACCTGATGCCATGAGGACATTCCAGCCTAGCTCAACATGAGCTATGTATTCATCGTTAACTGCATGCCGAGCAACCATTATGCACCAGAAATACCATAGATTTATTGAATGTACAGCATATGTTCACAGGCTTTTGATCAGGAAATCCTGCCCAAAAATATCAGAGTCGTCTTCTATCTAGCACAATCTCCTGGCCTTCCTGGATGTTGCATGTGATGGCAGATATAGGTGGAAATGAAAACATGACCACTTTACAAGAGCTTGTTTGTTTAGTGAGAATGGTCCATTTTACTGATCATCTTAAGAACACAGTGTGTTGATGCTTCACTGGAAAGGCTGGGTCTGTCAGGGAAATATCTCCAGTGAGTATTTAAAGTTTATCTAAGTACCTTGCCAGTATACTGATTATATTAGTTTTGAAGGTGGAGGTGCAAGGAAGTCTGTTACCAAGATATACTTGTCCATCTCTTCTTTACTTCATTCATTCAAGCTGGTAGCTTGTGAGTTTGTGGTAAAAAGAGTTGGAAAATATGTCCTGCCTTTCAGCTAATGATTCCAATTCTCACAACACCATTTCAGTATGAATTTGAATTTCTCAGATGACTTATTATTATACCTACCTGTTTTATTTCTGGTCACACAGTCATAAAAGACACAAAGTAAGTTAGTGTCTATCTTGAAGAGCAAAAATCTCTTGACTGCCCTTTTTTCATTCCTAGATAGTTTTCTTTCTCACTGAAATAAGTTAATGCTATTCAACTACTTTGATTTTCAAACTATATCATTTTTTTCTTGAGCATCCCAATACAAGAGAAAATTCTCTTTCAAACTGTGTGTGAAAAGGAATAATGGCTATACCTTTGAAATTCATGATTCTAATATATTTTAAGATATTTTCTGAGGTAGACATTTGGTGGGCTTGTTACGTATTTATTGACTTCTTATCCTGGAGAACATCAAGGTTCATAGTCTCAGCATAAGCATTGATATTGAATCAATCTTTGATTGTGCATTATAACTTGCTATTTGACTGAAGTGGAGCTGCTTATTCTGATGATGTATAAATTGATTGGGGAAAACGTTGGGATTTTAATGTAGTTTGTAATACGTAAGCATTTCAAGACAGATTTATATTTGGTTTATTTGTAAAAAATTATAAAAGAGAGAAGGAGAGGAAAGAAAAAGAAACTAGAGTAGAAAATATGTAAGAAAAGAAAGAGTAAATAAAAACTCTGTTAAAGGCCCCAATCTTGCTTGTGGGAATCAGAGGAAATCTTGCTGTTGATTTAAATGGGGGCAGGAACTTGCCCTTTAGCAGAATGACTGATTATGAGATATAGGACTGTCTTTATGTAAAATGGTATTTACGATATTTTTTTCACATCATGGAAAAAACCCAAGAGCCAGATCCCCAGGCTAGCATTTAATGTCTAAAATAGGTTTAGTAAACCTCTTATTTTTTATTGGCAACCTGCAGTATGTTGCAGCTCTCATTCTGCTGGCAAAAAAAAAAAAAAAAAAAAAAAAAAAAAAAAAAAAAAAAGGTCTGTAGTGAGGTAAAACATGAGCTTTTCATGTCTGGAGACTTGGCAGAGGATGAACACTGTAGTCTCAGTTCAGCAGCTGGTGTACAATAGGTGATTTCACAAAGCATCTTTGCAATTTGGCAGCCTTGTTTGCAAGAAACCTCAGGAATAAATGAGCTTGCAGTGAATTACTTAACATTACCCCATGGAAACCTGCTTCTGTAGGTCAGATTTGAAGTTAATTCACTAAAAGAATTGCTGTTTCTTCTGTGCTGTCCTGGGCCTCAGTTCAGTATCTACTTCAGCCTTTAGGTACTGTTCTGAAAGATATTTACAACTCTGAAATACACTGAACAACTCAATGAATAAAGATATTCCTCTCAATAGGAGACTTTTAAAATTTAAATCATTTGTAAACAAATGAAAGAAATATGGGCAACAGAAGTACCAAATTAAATCTTACTGTAAATACTACGAGTTACCTTTGGGGAATTAGAAATAACATTACCCCAGTTCCTTATAGTCAGATTGTAAATCCTTACGAAGTAACATCCATTTTTTTTCATTGATTTTTAGTGGTATGCTTCATTTTCTGTACCTTACTCTCTGGCAGTTCATATTAACACCATTCTGTGATGATAGGCCCCATTCAAGGCTCATTGATGTCAACAAAAATGGCCCTAGCTGACTCCAGTGACCGCTGCACTAGTACCATAGGCAATTGATGGCTATACTCATAAAAATTCTGCTCGGATTAATTTGGGTGTGTTGTCTGCATTTTGAGCAGTAAAAAAGTAGGGCCCAGGGTTTCAAACTGTGTATAAACCACTAAGGAACACTGCAGCACAAAGCACATGCTTAGACTGAGCACTTATTTAAAAAAATAAACACTCAATTCCCATGAGCATTGTCCTGTGAATTAGATACCTGACTGCCATTTATTGATTAACTCCTCTACAAGCCCTAATAACACCACTGTGTACTGTTTTTCTCATATATCTTTTGTCTCATTCTGTGTCTCATTGCAGCTCGAGTAGCTGTCTTTGAAACCTTTAAAGTACTGGGGTTTTCAACACAGATTTTTCTGTGTGTTTGGTCTGGAGAAACAATATACATATATGCACTTTTTTAAGTTACCATTCCTTCTATATGCTGTCACGTTTTTTGAGTTAAATTTTTCAAGGCAGAGATCATGTCTCTTCTGTTTCTGTAAAGATCCATGTGCTCTTTTACCATAAACAGGTGATTGAGGGCCTAATTCTAAGATAAGCTGTTTATATGCAAGGTCCTACTGTGGATCAGGACCTCATAATATATGTGAATTTTTTAGTTTGGGAATATTTGACACAAATGTTGCATCAGATTTTTAGTGCAGTTCTACTCAATTATCTATGTAATCTAACTGAGGCATAAAGAGGTCTATTGACTTTCACAAGGTTCATACAATCCCTTGGAATAATTTCTCAACAGCCAGACTGCGTGACCTCCTTATTTTAACATTGACCTCTTTCACACATTATAGAAGATCTCTACCCTAAGATGCTTACAGATGGATATTTACCAGCAATATTTGGTTGACAGGTTCATAATTATCTCACACTATTTTATACAACACTTGTACAATGCAGGATTATAGTTAATTCAAGACTTCATGATCTAAAATGGAAAAAAGGGGTATGTTTTCAAATTGAAGTCAACATCCATATGACTTTTCTGTTGGGTGTGCATAGCTAAGTATATCTTATTCCTAATTTGAATTCTGTGTAAGATAGGATTTCTGTAAATACAAGCAATCCTCTATACTGTTGCTATTTTCTTTACCTGAGCAGATTTGTATCTATCTCATATTCCACTCTCAATGTAAGACTGTTAAGCTAACCTGGGCTCATTATAGCCATCATTGAGGACAGATAGAGTATCTGTTCCATGTAACTTTATCCAGTTTATAGGTAAAACAAACGACATTCATCCTCAGTGGACCTTTACTGAAGTCTCTGGTAAATCACTTGCTCCAACAGATACTGCAATTTGAAACATTGATTTTGAGCTTATAGCGCACCTTTTTAACCACAAGTGTTGCTAACCTTGACATCCCACAAATTTTAGAAAAAAGTTGAGTTTGGTCTCTTGCTGTAAGTATTAGCAGAAAGTATTCTGGCTAACAGAAAACCACTTCTGGTCATACCAAACCAAAAATAAACTTCAGAGGTCAAAATGATTTAAAAAATATTGCCTTATGAATTTTACATTTTCAGGTAGTTAATTAGTCACCTACCATGGTCAGACCATGAGAAAGCATCTGTTACACTTAGGAGAACCTGTCCAACTCAGCCTTGCAGTGCTGGTCTCCTAGTTCTTTAGTAGTCACGGTGGCCAAACTCTCAAAGGCAGCTTATTGCTCTGATGCTAATATTAAAAATATAGAATCAGAGCTATGTTTCTTAAAAAGTGCTACATCCTTTGAGGATTGAATTTGTAATTACAAAACTTTTCTTTTTTTTAACAGTTTTAGAAATTTTGTTTCATATTCCTTAGAAAAAAAGACACAAATTGTGAAATCTTTAATCGGTCTCCACTCAGCTTTTCTAGATAGATGCACTGGATAAATTGTGACATTTATCCATTAGCCTAGGCTAAGGATAATAGGAAATTGTTTGTGCTGCCCTAATGGGTAACTTGTCTCTTCAGTGTGTTTAGGTCTCATAAGGTGGGAGAAGTGTGGTGGGACCACCACCTGGAAGGAGTCACAGCAATCCAGTGCCTATTGCTTGCTTTTTCCTTCTTTCTTGTGTATCTGTGCCCAGACCAGGGATGATATAACCCAAACAGGCTGGTGAAATGTGAGAACCATAGAGAGGCTTTATATAAGGCATAATCAAAGAAAGGTGCAGGGGGTTGTAGTGTGATTATGAAAGCAATGATGCATAGTGAGGAGCAAATAAAAATTATCCCACATTCTGTATTACCTTTTGAAATAGATCATTTAAAGACTGCATGTATCATCTCAGTATAAAATGCATTACCTTTTTATGAAGTGAAAAACATGAACTAGTAAAAAGCAATATAGCAGGACAGCCCATTATGATGAAAATATATGGTACATAATAATCTATTGCTGTCTTCAGTAGTACTCCTTGCAAGAGTGAGGGCCACTCATATGAAGGTTTATGGGATAAAGTCCAGGGCTGCTGTTTCAAAGCACAGAGCAGAATTGCTAAATAATGGTATTTTCCAGGAGTGCATCCAACCACCATTTCTTTACCACAGTACAAGAAACAACAAACCCAAAGGATCCCTTTCTCTTGGGTGTATTTTGCACTGCATATTGGAGCTGTGTAGACATGTTAGAGAACGGAATATACTCATTTAAATAGAGGGCTGCATAATGCAGCACAGATTTGCTTGAAAATGATAAATAAAAAAAATAGTAGAGATTTCTGGGTTTTTTATTCTCTAAATTTCCTGTTATTCTGGGTTTAACTAAAAAATATTGAGTCTTAAACCATTGTCTGGGCCAGGATCCATTAAAAACTTTACAGTTAGCATTACTATGCCTTACAACTAGTAATTACAAAGCAAGAGTAACATTGCAAATGTATATCCAACCTCAAAATTAGAGGTACACCCTGTTACTACGTGTGACTCTATTTGCTCTTCCAAGTTTCCATCAAAGTTTAGAGTAGAGATCACAGAGATCACGCAATCTTTGTATCATGTAGGCCAGTGATATGGATTGCACCTGAAAATAAACTTTTTCAATCATTGAACTAACATTATTATTACACTCTGAGAATTTTGGAGATTGAAAATTATGGACATTATGAGAAAGATATAGCCATGATCTCCTGATTTTTATCTAGACTTCTCTTCAGAGTTTAGATTTCAACCGAACTTATACAGAATGGGAGAAATTGAAAGAAAAACACAGAATTGAATTGAAGCAATGTGCCACTGTAGAATTTCAGAAACGTTCTTTCAATGCTGTAATGTGCTTTCCTCCTTATCTTGAGCCAATAGACAAATGTGAGTATCATGCTTGTATTCTAACTAGTAAACAATGCTGCCTTGAGTAACTGAGAAAAGAATTCTCAATTCATCTCTAGCTTTCATATTTGGATTAACTATTTTATTTCACAGGCTTCAAGTACAGCTACAAATGAAGAAGCTGAACAAATGGTTTATTTTTAGTTATATTAGATAGAAGTATCTTAAAAGTCTGATAGAGCATTATGCTGTAGTGGAACAAACAGAGCAACCTGGAACTTTACAAATAGTGAATGCTGCAATGTAGCTTTCAGTAGAAGATATCAGGATAGAGTACAGGCAGTTCAGACAACAGGTTTATCTTTGATCAAGAGCCAAAAGCATCAGGGAAATGATATAACCATTCTTGTATTTTTTTTTCATACAGAGCATGAGATAAGCATTGGAAGCAGCTATTTATTTTAACAGACAAATTCATTATTAAATTACTCCCATCTAGTTGAAACAAAGCTAAGACAGAAGGAAAGAAAATTGTATAAACTCCTCCCAATCTTTACTCTTAATATCTAATAAGTTATCTTCTATAATCTAATCTACTGTCTAATATTCTACTCCATTCTTCAGTCTTGAGAAACAGCTTTAAATTAAATATAGTCTAATGCCTGGGCATAGAGCCATTTTTAATGCTGTAATTCACTTCAGCAGTTTTTGATCGTTTAAGAACCAGTAACCGAATCTCCTGTCACTTATACACGTTATTAGGACACAAAGATTTAATTTTCATTCTGGTGTAAGTTTCAAATAGAGGCATTTGGTTTCTTTCGTATGTAAAGCTCTCCAAGCTGTGTTGCAAAGAAAAGAATTAGTTCAGAGGTGAACACTGCCTATTCTTTCAGTATTCTTCTTTCAGAGATCTGTAAGTATTACGGTGATAGGATTGTGTATGTGATCTGGAGCAGAGACAGTTGGGAATTTTGGGGATGACTTTTCTACTGCTGTTATTTATAACTGTTGGTAAATAGATTTTTCTTTTCCCCAGGAATGTTCCATTTTAAACAGAACTTTTTTGGAGAGACAATTCTCAGACCCAAAAACTGCCTGAGGGAAAGAGAAAAGAGAACCATCTCGTAATAACTTTTATATTCTTTAGTAACCATTAGGGAGAACTTCTTGTTAGAAGATCAGAACTATTTGTATAATGTGTAAGAAGGACTTTGAGAAAGAGGATGATAGGAACTGCATGTTCCAGTTTCAGGCAGGGAGCTAATTGACACTCAAAGCAAGTTGTTCAAATCAGTAATATGAGATACCAAATTATATATATATATGTCCCACATATATAACTATTTATAAATAATGAAATCCCAGCAGGCACATGGACACACAGACCTCACACACAAATACATTCATACACAATGAAAAGAATAGTTCTCTTCGGCTCGGAAAAGAAAATACAGCCCATTATACACTTATCCCTGTTGAAAGAATCATCTGAGGCCAAGAGGAAATGCAGAAGCTAAAGCCAACTTTTTTACTTATCATCATGTGAATTTTCTGACCACTGTATCCAGTTAATGCGGTTATCTTTCTATCATCACTCTTACATAGCTTAACAGTCTTCGTTCATGATTTTTCTAGAATACATATAGCCAGCTGCGTGTTTCCTTATACACATTTCTCTCCCTGCACTCTCATACTTTGTTTCATTCCTTAAATCACATGGACCTCCTTTTTCAATAGCTGCAACTGTTTCCTTGTCCTCATCTGTCTACTGCTCACTTTAAAACTCTCCTAGGAGAATGTGTATCCAAGAAATTTATATTTGAGAGTTCTGATGCTCTGACCTTTAACAACATTTGTGGAGCTTGACATCTTTCTCTGAGAGTTGTATCTCAGCAGCCTATATGCTCAGGTAGTCCTTCCCACCAGCCTGCTTGGTTTTAGCTGTTGCAGTTGAGACCGATCAGGAACAAGCTGAGAGGTGGAAGGAGATGGTGGAAAAACAAGCACAGCATGAAACAAAAATAAAATTCTGTGGGGTCTGGCAAAAATCAGCTCATCGTATTGGTTAAATAATGCACATCCACAGAGGTTATTTAATTTCTTCAAGATATTTTGGAACTCTGAGAAGCACGCATATATCTCAGTGTGTGTTCATGTAGGTATCTGTGTATATTTGTCTGAAACAGTGGGTTTCATATTCTGCTCATTCCCCATATGGGCTCCTATTCTTGCTTCCTTTTGAATATTGTTGATTCTAACCTTGCTTTACTCCTCTTTGTGCATCGTACTGCTGTCAAAAGTGTGTGTGTCCCAAATGTTTCTTCAGCCATGTTACTTTGCCAGCACTTTAGTAGCCCCTGTTTCGATGCTCCCTTCCATTAAACAGCCCTATATTGTGTTACTTTTGCTGCATTTCTTTTGTATTCTCTGCTCTCATCATTGTCTCAGAGCTACTAGATTTTCCAGGTACAAATCCATTTCTTCCATTCAGTCGCTTTCACTAGAGCAGAGCTTGGTAATTCAGGGCACGGTCACTTCAGGCTCTACATTTCCACAGCAGTGAAGTCTGTATTTTTGCATGCTCAGAATATTTGTCATTTCTTGAGGAGCTCAAAAATAGTGTTAATAAAAGGAGGTATTCATTCTTTAGTTTTTCAATGCTAGGTTTTTTGCTTATAATGTTTAAGTATTTTGGGGCAGGGACTGAATTTTTGTTTTATATTTAAACACTGTCTAGCACAGCACAGTTCTGATCTGTGACAGGACTTCTAAACTCTACAGCAGGAGAGAGGAAAAAGAACGTAGTATGTCTCCTCATTTGCTTATAAATTGATTGCTTTATTACTGGTATTTCACAACCATTGACTATTTCCCTTTTTAACTTGCATATTAAAATACATTAAGTATTAGAAAATGCAGGGAAAGTTTAATAAAATGTTAATAGTTAATAAAATGTTGCTTGTATAATCATACATACATAAAATTTTACCTATAAACACTTAGGCTACTTGTCTAAAAATATAATAAATTATTTTTTTTCAAAGCACACTCTATAATACTTACATATAAAGTTCATAATATAATTTTGATCAACTATCACTCATCACTAATCTGTTATTGATCTATGGACTGTGGCTAATTATCATTATTTAAGCTTCAGTCTAAATTCTCTAACATTTAAACAAAGTAATATTTGAGTATATGTCCCTGGAGGGAAAAAATGTTTCAGTGCTCAGCTCTGCCATTAATTACCACAAATTTCTTTAATATCACAGTTATTCACTAGTGACATTTTATTTCCAGGTAAGTGTTTCGTGCACTAAAGAAAGGAGGGTTTTCTAGCAACCTTATGATTCAGTGTTTTATCCTTTCCTCTCTGTTAATAATTAGTATAATAACTGATTTCCTGAATATTGATTTATTTTATTTTGTGTGATCAGGACCAACAAAACTAGAAGAAGAGCGTCCTTTGCCTTGATAACCCCACCACGTAACCCCAGGTTTCCTCCCGTACTCTGTGGTTTCATTTTTTCTTCTTCGCAATGCTTTCTTGAAATCCATAACCCTTGTCAGTACCTCATTCCTTCCTTATGTTACCAATTTCCAAAGTAGGTGTATCCTGCTTGGTAAACCAGCAGGATGCACGGAGCAGGTAACTGCGGAGTTCACACCACAGTCTTCCTCCTCAGCAGCAGCATTAATTGAGGACTCGGTCCACTACTTAGCAGTTCATCGTAGTGAACTTTGTAGGAATTTAACATATCCAAGACTTCTGCATCTGATTCTTTTGAAATTGGCCAGTTAGTTATTGAAAGTTATTGTGGGAGAACTGGCAGAGAGCTGAAGGGAGGTATAACAGGCAGCCAAGCCAAAGATGCATGGAAAGATGATCTTAGATTGAAACCTTGTTGGAAACAAAACTGAATACTGGTGCATATTAGTAAGCTTTAGTGACTACAGGATACCCCACAAAGTTCTGTTCTTCAGTTCAGAAATCATACCTTGATGTAGTAGTCTCTGTGCCTTCTTACATGGGAATTGCCTGTCAGTTCTGCTGTGTTTCAGGATAAGGTTTTTTAGTTTTCTGAGAAACTAGAGGTTTAGTCTTGACTCAATCATCATTTCTCTCCTCAAAATATTCTCTTCCTCCACAATGCTAAAGAAGTAACTTCTTCCACCTCCTACTCTTCTCTCCTTCTCCAGAATAGCATATACTCCTACACAGTTTGTTGGGCAAGATGTTCAATACTACTTTAATATATTCTTTTGCAGGGAGTTGTTACTGTATTTTGCACTTCTGGAGAATCATGTTGGGAGCATATCCACCGTTCTACTGCTGCAGCTTGTTTGCGTAGAAACATAAGTAAGCTATAATAACATGCAAAGAAAATAGTTCAGTTTAGCTGAGATCTGACTGATACTTCACTCATAGAGCTAGCAGCAGAATGTTTCTTTGTGTGGCAAAGCGTACAGATGCTACAACGGGGGATTTACACCAACCGTCTCTAGCTTACGCAAGATTCCCAGAAATTATTTAGGACTTCAGGTGCCCTAGGTGTGGTGCTTCATGGAGACCTCATTTGTCTAGTGCCTTTTAAAATCCATGCCTTGTAAAAGTGTCCCCGTCAGGTGTTCCAAATCCAAGGCATCTAGAAAAGCAAATTCGTTAGGCTTCCAACTAAAAGTATCTGCATTTTCAGAAGAAATGGAATAATTTCAACAGTCATGCCCCTAAAGAAAATAAGGTGAGCTCTAGAAACCTCTAAGAAAAAGGCCACTCATGGAACTGCCCCCACAGTGCCGTTCCATGAGTAATTTCAGCTAATCTGAGCCCTCATCAACAGGAGGGATAGTGGTGCTTTAATCTTTGCCCTCAGTCGCTTGTTCCCCACTTGCACTGGGTTTAACACTCGTGCACCTTTGAAAAGGATTTGTTTTCAACAAGATTAATGTTTTGATCTACTTGATTATATGCTCCCACATGCTGTAGTGCTGATGAAAGAGAGGGAGCAGGAATGCCACTTTCAACAACGGCACATTCTTAGATTGTTTTAAACTGCTCTAGAAATTACACCACCAGCTGCCAAAAAAAAAAAAAATAGTAAGGCAAATAAAATTGAAAGTGCTAGTCTGACTATTTTGGGGAAGGAAGTTGAAACAGAGCTCTTCCCCTACTCTGAGAAACAGTTTGGGTTTTGCTAAGGGAATCTTTTCTGGAGTTTTGGAACCAGTCTCTGAGTCACGTACTACGTATGACTTTGCTATCTAATTTCTCTCTTTAAAATTGCATCTCTCATAAATAAAAGATGCAAGGATGCAATAAACTCTGTCTGTGTCAATTCATTTCTTTCTCACCAAGGAACTAACCCAGTCCTGGAGTCCAGACCTTGCTGAGAATTCAGAAGCTGTGACAGTATCACTCTCTAGTGCAATGATAGGCCAGGTAAGGAGACCTGTATTCATAATTCAATTTCCTGAACACAACCATATGCACATCCAGTAATGTGTACATTTTCAGTGGCCATGAGAAATAAATGCTGATGGTGTCAGATAATGGAAGTAATTGGGGCCATGGTTTATTGTACTGTAAAGTAGAACATGTCTTTTTGCTGCATACGTACATTTAAAATAGCATCAGATCTTGGAAGTAAGACATATTCACAGCACAGTTCTTCATGCCAGAATTTTTAATATGATCAAAATAAGCAAATAAAGCATCATTAAATGATTAAGTTTAATGTGTAAGTAACACATTAACTTGCAGTTAAGTTGGTGTTGACTGGCTATTCTTGCAAACTGTGTAACTGCTGAGTAAGCAGACATGGGTATACACCTCAGCTTATGCCCCTCTAAGAAGGCACTGGTTATGGAGTTATTATATTCATTCCCTTCCTTTCTAATCATCATTTATAGTATCATATGCTGACTGTGCTTTATCTTTTTCTTTAGCAAGTTTCTCCCAGCTTTTAATATCACAATATTGTTGAATAAGGGGTAATCTATATCATTTATATTATATGTAGTTTAAAGGGACTTAGTGAGTCAGGATCACATAGTGAATCCAAGAGGTGCTACCTGTGGTGTGAAGACTGGCAGATTTTGACCCTTCAGCAGCTTGTTCTTACCACTCTGCCACAGCTCATCACCTCCTTGTTTTTTCTGGCACAACTATTTGTGAGGCTGCTGTCCCAATCCAATATCGGGGGGGTTTCGTTACGATCCCAAGGACGAGATTAAGATGCTAAAACCAGTCAAATATCGTACAACCTTTTAACTTTATTTTCCATGGAGTGGGGAGAAAAGGTGGGGAAAGGCGAAGGGGAGGAGAGAGAGAAAGAGAGAGAGAAAGGGGGGGAGAGAGAAAGAGAGAGAGAGAGAGAAATGGGGAGAGAGAAAAAGATATCACCACCCGTGGATCCAGCAGCGTCCTCTTCACACTGGGTGTAAATTTTAGCGATGTGCGTGCAGTAATTACAACTCGAGCAGGGTCCGACCCTAGGTTCCCACTGAAAAGTTCGGAGCCAAATCAAGGCAAATTAAATAAATAAATTGTAATGACACGCGTGCAGTAGTTACAGCTCGAGATGGGTGCCTCCGAAGAGGGACCCTGAACAAAGAAATCCTTGGGCAATTATACTTTCCAATCTAAGCTCTTCACCCTTCACGCAGTAGTTTGGACCAATAGTAATTTTTCGGTCTGGGGTCTCCTGCTCCTTATTGGGTCCCTAGGTAGGTTGCTTACTGTTGCGGTTTCTGCTGACAGATGTGTCTTCATTCTTCGGGTCCTGCCCTTATCTCTCAAGGCCCTGACAAATTAGTACTGCCCCAGCAGTGATAGTAGGTGTTATCTCCCAAGGTCCAGACAAAGGGAATATAATCTGGACCCGGAGATAGTCCAGACCCCGCCTTAATCAGCATTGTTTCAGCAGTGAGAGGAGGCTTTGTTTCCCAGGGTCCCGGTGCCCAAGCAGGCCTCACTTCAAAGCCTTGACATCCTCCCTCCTGGAGTGTGAAGCATAGGAATGCAAACTGCTTGTAACTCCCTTATCTTTCCACCCTGCACCAGCTCTGGGGCCCTTTCTCACTGAACTAGGGAGTGCGGCCTAAGGCTTCAGCAAATTTAGCTACTCATGCTAAGTAAGTTTTATAGAAGTTGTGCTAAGCAGCAATAATTTACAGTCCAGGTCCCAAAGTCTCTGCCCGATCGTGGTCTGGTTCAGCGCAGGCTTGGTGTGTCCCGGGTGGTCGCAGGGAGACCATTTCGGGGGTCGCAGCAGCTCAGTCCTGTTTCCGCTGGGGAGAGATGGCTTGTTCGGGGTTGTGGTTTGCTTGCACCTTATGTACCAAGAAATGTTTAAGGCAAAAGTTCACTCATCTGTCCGCCACAGCTGCAAACTGGATCTCTTATGCTGGTTTAAGTATATTCTCCCTCCCTCCTCCTTTCTTTCGGAGGTTTATTTGTAACCCAGATCTGGCTGACAGCACAGCCATGCAGAGCTGTGCCATCACAGCTAAAGCAGCAGGAAGCTGCAGCACACCCATGGCCAGGCAGGAGCCCTTGGGCAGACTGGTGCTTCTTAAACTGACCTTGCCACCACAGCCAGGCTCTCCTGGGACTGCATTCCCAGTAAGCGACAATACTGCGCTAGAGGAATGACCGTGGTGCTCTTCTTCTTTAATGTTCTTGTAACACTTCCCTGTAATCGCTCCCAATCAGCAGTATGGTTGCCTGGTGCACATTGAGAATTAACCGAACAAGCTTCCAGAATATTTGTTGTGACTGCATATTAAATTATTTAAATAAATAAATAAATACATACATAAAAATCGGAGCGGAGGTTCCAGTTAACATTCAACACTTACAAAACATACTGTGTTTTTAGTGAAGGAGCAATGTGCACACCGATGGCACAGACCTGCATTAGCTGAGGAAGCGGCAAGGAATATTGTTGGAGAGAACATGCGGCCCAGGACTGCAGAGCTTCTCTCCCTTACACTGCGGGCCCCATCCTGCCCCTTACAGAAAAGTGTGATTCCCAGTCTCTGTTCTCAGGAATATACACCGATTGTGTCATGGCTCCCTCATGCTTTTTGCAGCAGCTATTCTGTCTCTCTCTCTCTCTTCTAATGAATCCGTAATATACTTGGAGTGTAAGAAGTGCCTTTCCGTTGCATGCTTGTGTGGTGCCTAGCACAGTGGACATACAGAGAGGGTCTGTGTGCTCCCACCACACAAGAAACAGCAAGCAGCAGGGTTACAGACAGCATCTGTGGAAGACCCTCTGTGCACTGCCCTGAGGCCAGTTTTGCATCACCTCAGTCTAAACAGAGGTAGGGTAGTATTACTTTTTTTCTTTTATAGATGGAGGAACTGAAACGCTCAGTGCTATGAAGTGGCAAAGGCCAGAGAACAAACATCACTCCCGGGAATAAAAGTCAAGCAAAAAATTTTTGTGAAAACTTGTTCTGTAGTTTGTTTTCTACCAGCCTGTGCTCGAAACAGTGCAGCTCTCATAACAAAACTTTTTCTTTGCCAGGTATTATCAGTCCGGAATGTTTTTTCCTTAGACGAACACTCGAGAAAGTAACATAATAAACCTTTTAGTTTAAAAAGGATATTACTGTGCACTAAAGATATATTCCATCTCCATAATCTCTTAAAGAAATGGTAAATCTTGTTTTGCTCAAGAGTTTTCTCACAAGGGAGTTTGGATTTGCTAGTATATGTTTGTGTGCATTAAGTCAGACATTTGAATTTCATTTAAAAATGAAAAAGCAGTTTTTGTTCCAGAGAGTCACTTATCCCTCAAATAAATATGTGTATCTCCCAGTTTAAGAGAAATAGCTAGCACTGGGGAAGAACATCACACCTTTGTATCTGGCTGTTGTTGGAAGGATACTAAAATACCTCTAAACCAGTTAGTAGAGTTAGGCTCTAATTAGCCTTTCTTATGTGGATGTACTTGTCTCTGGATGTAAGACAGACAGACAGACAGGTTTGGTTATAGCAGTATTAGAACCTAGAAACTTTTTTTTGTTGTGTGATATTTTCACCAGATTAGGCCCCAGTGTGAGAGAGAGGGAAATGAGCTTTGGATGCAGAAACACAGGTCACTAAAGAGAGTGAGTGTTTACCTGAGATTTTCAGAAGCGTTTGTGATCTCAACTTACAATGGCATTTAGGAGTCTAAGTCCCTTTGGAATTAATAAGAGTTGAATATGAACAACTTTTTCAGATCTCGATTCTCGATGCCTAGCTCTCTAGGCATTCACAAATATCCTGCAAAGAACATATTTGCATTTGCAGCCTACATACCTTTGGAAATGTGAGTCAACACTTGGAGTCTGCTATAACACCAACTGCTTCTTTACCTGGTCACAATCCAAATCAGGGCCCCAGAGCTGAACTGACATATGGAAGTCAGTGACGTTTAGGGGCTGTCCACACTGAAGATGTCAGCCAGCCCTGGTATAGATGGGTCATAGAGACGGCTGGGTTGTAATAGCATCCATGGCTGGGTTATATCTGGTAATAAAGACAGGATTGAAACTCAGCGAACCCAGCACATCTGTAATAGCGCCTTAACGTGCTGGCGGAGCGCTGTGATAGGAAAGTCTTTCGCTTCTTTTTCAGCGCGAGACAAAACAGTGCCATGTGGCTGGGCGCAAGTTTCGATGCCCCAGTGGCAGGGTCCTGCGATGCAGCGGGTACGCAGGCAGGGCTGCTTGGCGAGAGCAGAGGCGGCAGGGCTGGCTCAGGGACGGCTCCCGACACAGGAGCACAGGACGCGTGTAGTGATCTGCAAGGGGTGGCTGGCAGCCTGGCCCACTGCCTTAAACCCATTTCATGTGTCCCCTCTGAGTAGCACACTGCAAACCCCCTCCTGGTGCTTTCTGACCCGTTTTCCCATTCTTATGGCAAAGTTGAGCCTTTGTAAATCCTCCGCTTCAGATCTTTCATTATGTTTGTACTATAAAGGTGCTTGACTGGCCTATATTAGCCTGAAAGCTCAGTGCGCTTCACATTTTTAATGTAAGCTTTTAAATGACTCATGCAAAACTTGTAGAGCCTTAGGCTCGCATGTCAGATTAAGTAGCACAGCCTCAAAAATATAACGTCTGTGGGAGATTTGTCATGCAAAATCTAATAAGGTACCTTATCTGTTCTGCAAAGCAAGTATCAGTGGCACAGTTTGCAGGTACATATTTTCAGCTGACATATACAGCTCTGTCAGAGTCAGAATTTACATCAACCATTGATCCAATCCTTAAAAACAGATGCTTAAAATTCTAGATACTTTCCAAGGTAACAAATTGCTATAAGCCAAAACTATTATATATTTTTTGAAGAAAATACATTTTGTGGAATAATTGGAACACAGGAAAGTAAATCTCTCTGCTTTCTTCCTGGATTGGCAATGTCAAAAAGGAAAAAGGAAAAAAAAAAAGAAAAATTACCAGATCCACAGAGTCTTCTGTTTGGAGAACTTATTAATAAGAACACTAAACACTCATCATAACTAACTCTGATGGTGAGTTGCATTGTATTATTCATTATACTTTGGAGCAGGTTGTAGGAAAAACTATTGTCTTCTAACACCCTGCTAACTTACAGGGAACAAATAGCTGATGCTTACACTGAAAAATCCTTAGTAAAAGTGAAAAACAAACAGTAACATTGCAGGCTTTTATTATTTGAAGGCTGGATTAGGAGAACAAGTGCTTCATTTGAGTTCCCTTTTCAAATAGAGAAGGGATGAAATACTACCTAAACCAGATTCAGTGGCAAAATTCATAGAAATAGAAATCACAGATTGGTAATTTTAAGAGCAAAGGATCCTTTGATATTTTCCTTTTTCTATTTCCTACAAAAGAGAAGCATTTCCAGAGACAGTAATTGGACTGTTTATGATCTTTACTTCTCACTTTTTGCATATAAGCAGAATTCCCAAGGTTGAAAAAAGAATTGTGAAAGATGATTAAAACCAGGATGTTGCCTCTACTGCTTTCTTTTGTGTGATTCTATTGTAATATATGATTTCATTTCTGCTGGCAGATGGAAATGTTTTGCTAAATGGGAAAATATAGCTGATATCATAGGGACCATTTGAGAATTATAAAAATGCTGTCTGTAGTTACAATTTTTCTCTGTCAGTAATAGTCCACACAAAGGCCATATTAAAAGAGCAAATTATTAAGCCTGCAAAATTAGTCATGTAGAGGTCTCCATCTCTGGAGCAAGACTCATTTCTAATTCCCATCCTCTTTCCATAGACTCAGTCTTCCCCTTTCCTGACACCCAGTTGCAGTCTTCTTGCCTGTTCAGATCTCATTTTCCTTTTCCAGTCATATATGCTCAGCATCCATGCCCTGATATTCCCATTTCCCCAGTTCTACATCCGTATTAGTTCTGAACCTTTTCCACTGGTTTCCACTCTGCTTGGATCTCTGTGGACCTTCATCTGACTTCAACGAGCCCCTTCTCCCACACACCAGCTTTTTGCTCCTGGCTCTTCCCTCCCTGGTCTCTTGCCCAGGCCCTGTGCCCTGCCAGACTTATTTTCTCAATCCCAACTGTTTCCCCACTGCAGTAATTCCCATCTGCAGATTATCCTACTAGTGCCAAGCTTTCCCTGGTCCATCTCCTGATCTGCTTATTCCTCTTCTTACTTTATCTTTCAACCACCTCCACCTTTTTTTCATTCTTGGGGTTATCACCTCCAGTATCTACCCTGCTTTTTTTACCTTGTCACTTCCAGGCTCCCTTTTCTGGCTGTACTTTCATAGCGGATTCCAGCTCCCACTCTCCCTATTCTTTCCCAAAGAGCCACTCTTTGCCCACTCCCTTATTCCAGGTGTCCATCCCAGGTCCTTCACAGCACCTTCTTCCAATCTTTAGCCTCACCAGGAACAATTTTCATCCACTGCTCTCCTTCAGTAATCTACCAGATCCCAGATCTTTGTCAAACTCCTTTCTCTGCCTCTGATCAAAATATAGCCCTGGCTTTGTTTCAGTGATTACGTCCCTTCCCTGCACAGTGGGTATTTGTGGGAAGGGGAACTGAGGGTGCAGGAGGGAGAAACTCCTTGCTTTGAGCTCTGGAGGATGACCCTGTCTTGGACACAGTCAGGCTGGAGAAATCATTGCAAGGATAGGATATTCTGGACTGGTTTTAGTAGTCCTATGCTGTACCATGATGGTGCATGTACTGTCTGGTCAACTGTGACCCTGGAGCTTGGCTAGCATTGACACTCTTCAGAGCTTTTAGCTGCTAAACAGTGATGTGTGTTTTTTTCATGTTTTGGCTAAATTTGGGAGGACTGGCAGCAAAGAACAAAAAGGCATATACTTGGCACGGGAACCTCCACTGCTAAATTTCAAGTCCGGATTTCAAAGCACTGAAGCATTAGAGCAAGATTTTTTATCATTGGCAAGCAACATAATTCCCCTAGCCTATTTCGTGAAACTAGCTAGTTGTTTTGGCTGACATTTTCATAAAAATAAAAATTAAGTATAATCAGTCCAAGAAAACACTCTAACTGGAAAAGTTCATCTGGAATAACTAAAGTTTGACATTGTTATAAGTGAAATCAGGATCTAATAATGGGAAATGTGAGACACCCATGATCATAGGTGAAACTACAATCCCTCTGATATGAGTAATAGCTTTGAAAAAAGGGAAGTATGTTCTAAATAGTTAAGGATAAATTGCAACTTGAGTTACATCTCTGGAAATCATCTGATTCTTCCATTCAGCTGATGGCTGAATTTAGCTCTTTGTGTATAACAAAACTTCTGCTTTTTTAAACTTGCTGCAGGCAGACATTAGAAATTCACAGATTTTTAAGGCCAGACATGACCACTGTAATTGAAGAATCTGACCTCATGTGCAACAGAGACTGTAACATCTTACATACTAATTCTTTTAGTGCATCTAAAACTCACAGTTGAAAAAGGAGATATTCGTTAGTGTATCTACATCACCTATCAATATGCATATATGGGGGGAGGGCTGTTTCCTGGGTGGTATTCCAGAAAAAGGGTTGAGCCTAATGGTCATAATGACACGACTGTATCTTAATGGGAACACCACTAGCAAAACATTCCAATTAACAGGGGATGTACTGAACTGAAGTAAATGGATTTATGTGATGATCAGCCTGGTGTGAAATTATAAACTCCATTGTCAGTACCAAAATGACTAATTACAGCTCTGATCCAGAAAAACACTCAAATTTTTAAATCTGTGGGACTAAACTGAAAATGCTTTCAGCCTTTTGCAAGAGTGCCAGGGAAGAATTAAGACCATAGCATTTTTAGTTTGCATTTTTATTTAATTGTTGCATTATTTCAGTATAAAGTATTGTATAGTATTTCTTTCCTCTTTCTCCAGTCTTTTCTTTAACTGGGTTTCCACAGGATATCCTAATTAGGAGAACTGTACTGAATTGTACCCTCAAAAGAATTAAGGATTTCACTTTGGCTAAGTGGCATTTTTGACTGTGGAAAAAAGAACAATTTAATGGGAAAGAGAAAAACAGGGCAGCCAGTCTATTCAGGGCAAACAGAAATAGGAACAAGATTTATATAAGGATTTGTAATTCATTTAGATGGTGCTCTTTTCTTTACTCTTTTCTAACACTGTATAATACTAAATTCTCTTAATTTATTGTACTTCTATGTAAAGCAATGCACACACATTTTGAGGCTTTTTCTTCCTTCTGCCCTACAGCTCTCCCATTGAGCAAGCAAAATTTAAAAGTAGTTAAAAACAGGCATGAATCTGTCCTCTCCACTGATGGGTTTCAAAATTAAAGCTCTTTGAAACTTTCATGCCTGTCAGTTCAGCCCAGGAGCGCTAAATACCAACTGTCTGCTACCACATGCTGACCGACTGAGTCTTGCATAAAGACTGACAATTTGTCCACTCTTGCTTAGAGTGCCCAACCAATGCTGAATAGACAGTGAAAAAAAATTAGCTTTTTCTATTTAGTTAGGCTATATGAAGTATACTCAGTAGAGGGTGAATATGCCTTTGCATTCCAATTCTGTGCTATTCACCATCCCTCAGGATTGCCCTGAAAGCTGAAATCATCCCTTCATAAATTACAGTCTTTTCCTTCATAACAGATTCCAGATGAAGTAGAAAAAGTGTGATGTTCTGTAATTGTACACTATCCAGAAAGTATATTTTTCACTGAAACATGATATCCTGTAAAAGATATGAATTCAGAGGATAGATTCAATGAAGTTAATTGCAGAGGCTATGTAGCCATAGCATACAGTGATGTTTTACAAAGTATGTGTTAAATATTGTAATCAAATGTATAAACAAAGTCAGCACCTATGTACTATAATGATAGGCATATTAGGCATGTCTAATAAAGCTCATGAGCTTACCAAAATCCTAAAAGCTGATTTTCCTGAAATCTGTCCCCATGAACATTTAAAATGAAATCTTAAATGCATGCATATACATTAGCTCTGGATACTTGCGTAAAAAGTGCAATAGCATACTTTACATTTTGATATTGCAGGTCTTGTAGCTCTTTCAAAAGATAAAATCATATATAAGAGGGCTTGTAAATAAATATATTTCATTTAGTTCTTTATATAAAAAATATTTCAGGCTGAACTATCTATCTTAAAAGATCTTCAGGTTTGCATAATTTCCATAAAAGTTATGATCTATGAAGGTAGCATCTTAATTACAGAATCATAGAATAATTTAGTTTGGAAGAGGCCTCTGGAGGTTTGTAGTCTGACCTCCTGCTCAAAGCAGGGTCAGGGCAGGTAGCTCAGAGACTAGGTGAGTTTGGAATATTTTCAAGGTTGAAGACTCCACAGCCTCTCCGGGCAACCTCTTCTAGTGTTTGGCCACCTCCAAGGTGCTAGTTGTTTTCCAAATGTCTAATTGGAATTTTCTGACTTGTATCTGTTGCCACTTTTCCTGTCATCATGCACCTCCAAGAAGACCTGGCTCCATTTTCTCTGTGTCCTTCTGCTGGACAGTTGTAGACAGCAGTGAGGCACTCCCACCACCCCCTCTTAGCACACAGCACTAAGGACACCCAGCAATCCAAATGTGTCTCACCAGGGCTGAGTAGAGAGGAAGGGTCACCTCCCTTGACCTGCTAGCAATGCTTTTCCCAATGCAGCCCAGGATGCCATTGGCCTTCTTTGCTAAAAGGGAGTATTGCTGGCTTATGGTCAACTTCTTGTCTACCAGGACCCCCAGGGCTTTCTCTGCAAACTGCAGGGTGAACAACTGTTTTACCGACAGCAATGGTTCCTTAAAGAAAGTCATCATATTGGGATCTCGGATGCATTGTTTTTATGGTATTTCTTTCTTTCACATTTGACTTCAGTGCTAGTTTTTTGGTCGTAAGCCTCAAAGGCTTTTTAGATGCAAGAATTTCATTGGTACCTAAGACATCTCTGAAAGTACCTTTAGAGAACTCTGCAAAATGAAAGAAACCAAGCTTGTATTTACTTTGAAAAGCATCCAGCAGCTAATGTCATGCACTTGAGACATATTGTAGCACACATGTAGGAACTGGAATGTACAGCCTTAAAGACTTGAACAAACCCAACAGGAATTACTGAAATCTCCTTTTCACGCGTGCTGTTTTAAAATGACATTCAACAGGAAGCCCATAATATGTCTCTAAGGTGCTAGTTTTAGAAATCTGACTTGAGGATATTTACCCAATGAGTTTTCAATTTGATTATGTATCAGTGAACTGTGGCAATGGCAATGTGCATCTCATATGTCAAACTTTGGCATCTTTGAGTCATTGCTTTTGCTGTTGTCTGAAATCATGTGTATGTTATTTAGAGCAAAAGTTAGATATCAAGTGTGCTTGTACTACTCTGAGAATGAAATAATAATTAATCAATACCCTAAGTGCCCTGATTACCGGTCTATATAAAGGTGTACCACCACTGGCAGGTGGTTTCTGTAGCAAGAGAGTGGAACTTCTTCGTAACTTTACTACTGGTTCCAATGAATCTTAATCAAAACCCATTGACTCAATGGAAAAAGGACTATAGGATTTTTAGGGGGCAGGGGTGCATCAAAGGTATTCAGTCTTAGGGAAATTAAATAATCTGAAAAGAAAAGGATCATAATACTCATCTTTTGTAAAAGGAACTGAAATTAGTAGGTGTAAAGTTCAAGCTGCTAGTGTTTCGTCTCTGTTAAGAAATTGAGCTTGATCAATTTTTATTTAATTACTTAATTGACTAAATTCAGAGTTTTTAAGACTTCAGGTACTTGGTGTTTCATTTGTTTATTTCAGCTGGGGGTAAGGTGGTTACTGTGGAAACAAAGACATGGCCTAGTTTGATTTGCTGTTAGCTTTGGGAATGGATAGATTATTACAAAAAATAAAAATACACAAAGATTTTGAAATGTAAAGTAGAATAAGATCCTTATTAATTAACAAATCTTGGGGAAAAACTAATTTTATGCTGTAAATATGCAGAATATGAACCACTCTAGCAGAAACAAATGAAAAAAATGAAAGCTAATGGAGCTGTCATTTCAATATTCAATAATGTTATCTAGCACATGCAGTTATCCCAAATGTAATTCACCTGTCCTGCTTGAATAGTTACAACAAAGTGGTGGGCTTACCAAAGCCCGCTTGCTTTTCTTGTCACCATGCAATGTAAAACCTATACACATCTAGAAACAGAGGAACAATTGGGGAAATAGAGCTGCTCTTGGTGTCAGTTATGCAGTATATGGCACAGTCCTCCTGCCACCCCATCAACTATTTGCACAATTATTTTCCTGGCCATCTCACGGAGTTGCATGTTTGTGCACAGGGCAAATAGGCGTTTGTGCTGAAAGGAGGAATGCAAGCTTTTCAGTCTGGGAGATCCTGACATCCTGAGGTTTGACAAGGGTTGCCAGGCTTTGCTTTCCAAACTCCTGAGGTTACAGGAAAGAGTGCATCAGGACAGTATCAATTATCTATTTAGATGTCAGCTCTCCTCTCTCGCGCATAGCTCACTTCAACTTCTGAGTGACCCTGTAATGGTCAAACAAGAGGAAACAGTCACATAGTTAAAATCAGCTCAAACTGGGCAAAATAAGTTCATAATAATGGGACCCAGTGAGCTAGAATAAGAGCCCAAGCTAACCTATAGGTTGGTCTCACTGTAGTGTTTGTTAAGACGTACCTATACTTGTGCGCGCATGCACGTGCACACACACACACACACACACCCAAAGCCACAATAAAAAGAATTAATCGGTTATAGACATAGCTGTTTAACTAATAAAAGTACTTCATAAAGAATAAAGGAAATTAAAAAGGTGTTTTAAAAACTGTGAGAGTGTGTGAAATCAGGTTCAACCCCAAACTAACACTGTGTGATCTCAAAATGCTACTGTTAATACACAGTGCACAGAAACATCAAAGGAGACTCCCTATTTTCCATTTATAACATTTGCACATTGCATATAATTTTTTTTGCATGTTACGGAGCATGTGTGAGTAGCTGTGTAAATGCATGCTTGTCTGTGCATGTTTTGTGTACCTAAAGAAAGAGTGATTCACACAAAGCTGTCCTGACTCTCCGAGAAAATGGACTTAGAAAATATAAATCCGACGTAATGTGTGGGGTGGATCAAGTCCATGTCTTTTCTCCTAAGAAAACTTTGTCTGAGATCAAAATCAAAATAAGCTAATTTAAGGCCTGGAATAGATACCTCCATATGATTTCCAGTTTTTATAACTTCCCAAAGTGCCATAAAAAGCATACTTATATAATCAGCATTCATTCATGTTTTCAGTGGAAAAAGTTTGCTAGCTTCGACAGTAGGGAAAACTTCAAAGGCTGTGATAAGTCAAATGAATAATTTGTCCCGAGGAAGTCTGTGTAAATTGGTCACATTATCTAAATGTGTCAAATGAAATGTTAAGATCTCTCTCTCTCTACAGAAATAATTGGATTTGCACATCTCTCTATATTGCTAGTCCTTTCACCAAAAGGCGGAGGCATATGTTTTTCGTTGCCTGAATGCCTGTGTGATTAACGGCTACAGAAGAGTGGCTAAAGCTATATTTGATGGTTCAGGTAGGCTGATTCGACATTATCCAACTTTTAGCCCACCTGATGCGAAGATGATCAGCAGCCTATATAAGACCAGCTCAGTTCTGCATCCCTAATTTAGATATGCTGGACTGGGTAAGATGAAAGGGTCTGGGATTCTTTGTAAATAATGATTCAAAGGTAAGTCAGAAGGCTTCATTAGTCACACATGAGGTCTTCTAGGCGGTCATCATTTTTGAATTTGGCATTTTGGAGGAAGAGACAGGAAAATGGCACTTAAAAATGATTGTGAATTTTCTTAAATTTCTAATCTTTTGAAGAAGAGTTGGAGTTATACACATGATTTGCTGTTCTTCTAGTAAACAAGACTGAGGAACCAAATGTTTTATTCTCTATTTTGTTCTTAACTGAGCTTTTATGATATTCTAGGATATATCTGTACACAAAAATGGATTTGGTTGTCAATGTGTTAAATGCTCTCTTTTCTGATGCCAAATTTACTTGATTTCTAAGGCAAATTTGGACTTTTAATGTTCAAACAAAGGCCAAGACAAAGCATCTTGTCCTTAAATTTGAGTAGTAAAATGGAACATGTAGATCTTTCTTGACTGTTCCAGCTTTCAGTTGAGAATCTGAAAGGTCAGTAAAGCAGAAGAAGGAAAATTCAAACTCAGAAGCTTTAATATAAAGCAAAGTGTTAGAAATAGAAGCAAACACAGATAGCCTGAGCTTGCACAGTGTGTGAATTCTTATAGTTACATTTATGTGGGATTTTTTCTAAAAATGTCCTTTTTTAAAAAAGTGTCCTTTGATTTCATGTGATGTGATCTATCTCCTTGCCAAACTACAGCACATTTTTTTATTTTTAATGCTATGCTTTAAATGGCTTTAGTGACTAGATTTCCATAGTACTGCTAGGAAAGTATTGTCACAATCCACTATCAGGCAGTTTTCACCTCATATATCCTTTCAAGCTGTATGTAAACTGAAGCAAAAAAAGGGAAAACAATATTTGGAATATAATCATGGAACCTCAAATTTTGACAAAGTGGAACCAATCTGACTTATACTTATGGTTTGGCACTCTAAAAATGTTTTACTTTCATAGGTACATAATACAAATAATCCAAAAGAGCGCATGGTCCACAATCTTGCAAACATGCATTCTTGAGCTAAAATTTACTACTTGGAAGTATCCTCATGCAGTTGTTTATATTAGTATGAACAACTCATTAGTTCATACTAATTTATTAGTTTGTATCAGTAAAATCAAACACATCTGTTAGTCTCTGCAACACTGGTGTTTCAGTAAAATACACAAGTCTGTAGCGGGCTGCACAGGGGACTGTTTTCTTTTTAACCATTCAATATATGTTGTCATGGGCTATTAAATAATAATTTGTTTTCCAGTTATTGATCCCTCAAATGATAGCTGGATCAACAGTAAAATGATAATTTGATTTTATTCTGAGTGGGTGCAAATTGCATCAGAAACTGAAAAATAATATTTTAGGAAAGGAAAGTCTGTACTGTTCCATTGGACTTCCTTGGCTGTAGCATGCTCTCTTCACCCTGGCAGCATTTCATTGAGCATCCAAGTTACTTTCAGACTTCTCCTTAGAAACTTTTGTTATCATAGCAAGAACCAGCGACTGAATTTGACTCAGGTTCATATAGCCTAGCAGGAGGTGAAGGGCACATTGCAGCGGCAGTTGGGCTGGCCACAGCATAGCCAAAGCAAAAGGGGTGAAATATGTACCTGCTTTGAAGGTGAGAGCGGTGAGGAAGATAAGGATGATTGGGAAGGAAGTTGAATCCACTGCTGAGGTAAGGAGAGGAAAAGCTTGCAGTGTTATACATCAGATGAAAGAGGATGATGCTTCTGCCTGATAACTATTTTCCTGGCATATTTTTCTTTCAGCTATCAGTTGTAAATATGAGACAAAATGAAAAGTGCTATTGTTTCCTGGTTACTTTTCCAGTGCATCAGTATTTAAATTATACACAAACCTAAATCAGGTTTTCCAATCAAATGCTTTAAATTTGTTTTAGTAGGGGGTATAGTTGAAATCTGGAGATGGTCTCATGAAACATTGGCATTAAGGGTTAGGCAGGTCAGAACAGAAACTTCTGACATCTGAGTATGACAGAAATCTGAAACAAAATTCAGTTCCAAACCGTGATCTGTGTCTTGCAATTTATACTCATCCATTTGTTTGAATGACAGCTCACCACTATCATGTCATATATATTAGTAGCAAGAACCTTCCCGAGGTATGAAATTGTGCTAAGATTATTTAATATTAGTCTCTATTCATAGCAACTTGTAAAACCAATAATTTAAATATAATAGCAACTCTGTAGGTGAAATCTAAATGCAATATGACTATTTTCCTAACTCTCAATTTCAAGATGTGGTACTTAGTCAAAAATTTTATACAGAGTAACAATCCAGGGAAGTATGATCTGATTAACACTGAAAAGTTATATTGTCTGGACAGGCTAGCAACTATTTTAGATTAAAGTTTAAACCTTCCTTTCAAAAAAATACTTAAGCCCGTGTGTACAGTTTAAACTGTGAGTAACTCAAGTTCACCTTACCAAACCTCTTTCAGGGCATTTACTCAATGTAGAAGTGATTTTTTAGCATAGCAATAGGAAATAGAGCAAATAAATAAAAGAAAACAGAGATTTACATTTTTTATCTAGATTGAACTAGAATTGTAGGCAGCAAGGCAATGAGCGTGTGCCAGAGTGAGCATTGAATGAGATGGATGCCAGCTTTTTTATTGAAAGTAGCCTATTGCAGCTGGAGCTTATTCCAGTGGAAGGAAAAGACAGAGCTACCAATGACTTCAGTGGAGCAGAGACAGAGTGCGCGGTGGGAAATTAGTTCATGGTTTATTCCATGGCAAAATCTGGGATAGTTTATAATCCAAAAAAATACCATAAAACATAATTGTAAATGGTGCTTTGGTTCGTATGAGTCACCCTAAGTCAGAGTTGGACTTTTTTGGTTGACTGCTGGCTGACACTTGCCTCTTGCACCATGCAGTTGGACAGTGGGATCTCCATTTTCCAAAGGAGGTGCTAGATGGAGGATTTCCACCTTGAGAGGATGTGGAGATTCAAACTCAGAGACTGTGCTTTGGTTTTGCATCAGTTCAATGACCATGTCTACACTACTCTTAAAGAGCAGCCAGAGAAACAGCTGGGGATATGTTTTGTTCACAGATGCACCGGTTTCCTCTCTACACAGGAACTGCACAGAAAGTCACTCACACTTCTTGAATGCTTTTCTTCTGGTGATTTGTTCAGTCAAACTGCTGCATGCTGTACCAGTAACCCCCAAAGCCAGTGTGCCACACTGGCATGCTGTATCAATAACCCACAAAGCCACTGGGCATCCTGGTTCCTCCAGCTGTTCCAGGAGATGCACTTCCAGATACATTCTCTGGAGAGGCAATTAATATACTCAGGAGGGCAGTCTACAGTAGTCTGTCAAAGTACTGTTTCCCATAGTGAAAAACATAGCATCAGATGGGCCCAGCTACCTCAAATAGCAGCTTCATTAGTGGCCACCAGAGAGCTGAATTAGGTTTGTGACAGCTCTAATGGTCTGCCACCTAACGCGGACCAAATCACCATGATAACTTGCTATACTTCTCACCTTTCTAGCTCTCCTTCCTAACTTTCCAGTTTTATATAATACTGAGTTTCTTTTTATACATACCTTGTTACATAAAATGGAATATTTCAATCGGAAAATGTAGTAATATGTACTGACTGATTAAAAACAGACTTTTTCCATGATAAAACCTATTAAATAAAATACAGACTTTCAGAAATAGATAGGCAAACATCTGTAGAAGCCAGGACTTTTAACAACACTGCATAAATTGTTCTTTAGATAAGCTTTTTGCTTTCTCTTCCAATAAATGTCTTTTATTAGTTACACGCAAAACTTAGAGCTTCAGTTTTCAGAATGGATACTTCCCAGATCTTGCTTTTGTGAGATTAGATTAGCCATCTCATGAGCAGGAGCTTTGTTTTAACTCCTGATTTTGAATGCTTTCCAAGTCTTGAGAGTTCAGAAGTGGATGTAGCCAGGTTACTGCAGGACAATGGTACATTAGTTCATGTTCTTCTTAACCCCCTTCATTGCCCTGGATATGACCAATGGGGAGAGGAATGAATGTCTGATATTTATTGTGCTCTTTTAACATTTCAACTTCCAGTTTGACTACTGCATTGAAGCCCTGAAATCAGATATAATTGGGCCTCAAATATATCTACAGTTTTTCAAATCTCAGATAGCTCACATTTAAATCCATAACTGGTGTCATTTATTAAAGTATTGAAAGTGTTTAATCTAGTCTTTCTTGATTCTTCTTTTTTGATTATTATTCTAGTCCTCCTTTGATTAATGATTCATTAGAAATAGGGCTGAATCAACCCCCAGATCCCAAGTCAAGCTGACATTTGAGTATTTTATAATATTTTGATTGAAATGGGAATATCGAAGAAGTGCTACTTGTCCTAAAATCTATTTTGTCACTGTCTAAATTGGGACAAAGTCTTTACAGCAAGTTTGAATACCCTGAGAAAACAGCTTGCTTTTTCTGTTGAACCTGATGTAAAAAAAAAAAAAAAAAGATAAATAAAAATAAGTACCATAGCTTGATCTTTTCTTTTTTTATATCTATTTCACATTATAATACTGAAAATAACTGATTAGTGTCAGTTCTGTTTGCCAGTGGCATTAATAATCATCGTCCTCATAGCAGGCAGAACAGTTTTCAAGGGTATGTATCATTTCTTTCCCAAAGCCACTGGAGCATGTCAGAGGAAGACTTGTGCTATACTGTGCTACATACGGAGCTCCTTCTGTCCTTCTTGCCAGAGGCCCCGCTAATAAAATTCCTTTTACATTCTGAGAAATGGAGAAGTAGTGAAGGAAAACTGAAGGGCAATGCACCAAAGCAACCTACAAGGCAGATCAGCATAGCAATCACCTCTACTCTAATCAAACAACACTGCTGTGGCTGCACAGGGCAAGCACCCATGGTATGTTTGAGGGCATGGCTTTGCAGGGAAGTGAGAGAACAGTTGTAGATTTTCCCTAGAAAGCTGTCCTCTCAATTAATAAAGATTTTTTTGTGGTCAAGAATCTGAAATGCTTTAATTGCCTTTGCTTTCCACAATATCCCATTTTAAATAAGGGTTAATAAAAAACATAAGCAGCATTGTTATGAAATAGGGAAATAGGCTCAATTTAGTTAAAATTATTTAAGTCATAGTGATTTCAAATCCAGCTATTTTATTGCATTTTAAATAAAAAATAATCCTGGACAATTAAACAGCAGTTCATCATCTCATGAGTTTTTCCTTGTGATATAGTGTAATCACTTACGTTAAAAAAAGATTAGTCCCTAGGAGTGTATCAACATGATAGCTGTTATTTCTGTTCACACAGAAATGTGCAGTGCAGTTGTTGAGCTGTCTCCGTACATTGGAGACTTGAGTTCAATCATTCCTATTAACTGCAAATGTTACCATTTGCTGGCTGGAGAAATACAGGGTCAAGCATGTGTATCCTACGGAAGAGCAGTCATCTGTTTCAGGACAAGTACATAGGATAAAAATTAGTTTAATTTTTTCCATGTGCACCTGGCATGTCTATTGAACTAAAGAACACCAAAGGAACACAGTAAGTTCAAATACATCCAAAACCTGGCTCAAAACCATTCTTAATATTCTGGCAGTTCCTCTGGAATTGATTGGCAACTCTTTTAATAGATTAGGCTCAAGTCCTGGAGGCAACAGGCCTGGTTTGTAGGGTAGGTTGCCACAAAGATGTGGTAACATAACTGGAGCACATGCAAATGTAACTTCGAGTTAGCAGGAGAAACAGTTGCAGTGAAGATGCAGCTTGCTAGCAACCAGGGTGTGTATTTATGATCTCTAGAAGCCTCCATATACTAAAAACTGCTCTGCATTGTCACCACTGCTTTGGTAACCCTACTAGCTTGACTAAAGTAGGATATAATCATGCTTCTGCTTTGTTGTGTTTTATCCCAAAGCTGTGTCTTGCTGCTGTGTAACTGTATGGCTTTTGATTACAAGCTTTAACCAACCAAGTCTGAAAACATATAATCTCTATTTAAGTTTGACCATTTGTAAATAAATAATGGAAGGAGGGGTGTGGTTCTCCAGAAACCAAAATAGTTACTATATATAATTTCCACTGTACTGTGGCTCCTGTAAGCCCAGAAGGCTCCCCAGGGTGCGCTATTCCAGTCAGCCGGTAGCTTCAAAATATACCTTATTCTGGTCAGTTCTGCACCAGGAGCAAGGGAACTGCAAATTGCAGCCAGTGTTCGCTGCCCAAGGGTTTTGATCATAGTGTATGCTGTGTAAATGGTAGCAAATGCTGTTATTACAAAGTGGTGCCTGGTAGCATTTGCATCTTAGCCGGTGCTGTGGTTTCTGTGGAGCAGTTCTTGAAGTCTTGCAGTGAGCGAACAAGAAAAATAAATGGGAGAAAGCTCTTGATTAAGGGGAGAGTGGAAAGGAGTAGATATATTTAGGAATGGTTGGGAAAATAATATTTTTAACAAGCAAAAGAAAGTGACTTTATTTCAAACTCCCTTTATTGGGATTTAAAATTCCATTGTAGTTGGTTGCTATATGTTATCTGTTTGTGGCCCTTTGAATAGACATTTTTTATGGAGCAGAAAAATGCCTCTGAGAAGAGAAGTTCTCAAGGATGTTGTTTTCCCTGACGTGAGGTAAGGCAGGAGCACACCACTCAGCATTTTTATCCTTTGGAAGCCTACGTTAATTTATTTTGACAGCATTTTCAACCCATATAGTAGTTTAGGACTATCTGTGTATGCTACCTTCCTATTTTAGACAAGCAGCGCTTTGCATGAGACTGTTAATTTGGCAAAGGGCATGGGTTCACATTTGGTTTTCATAAACTGATAGATTTAAAGGCCAGGAGAGACCATTATGATCATCTAGTCTGACCTACCACTTCAACCAGGGCACGAGTCTCACGCGATCATTATTGCAACAAGATCAGGAATTGAGCATGAGCTAGAGGACAGCTTAAAGAAGACATCTACTCTTGAGCTGCCTTCCCCTTGAGCTGCCGTCCCCTAATTTTTAGCATGAATTTTTCTAGCTTCAGATTCTAGTCTCTGAATCACACCATTTTGTAGGCATGCAGAGTCAAAATGAAACATCATCCTCAACTGTCCTTTTCAATTACATATCTGTGATTCAATGTACTTGTATTTATCCCCCCGTTCACCATGAAAATAACCCCATTTTACACTGGCTGTATACAAATCCATCTTCTTTGCAAGAGCAAGTGATGTGGTTGACCTGGTATCAACACTATTGTGTCTAATGCAATTGCTATAACGCTGCAGAGCTGAGTTAACTCAGTTTACCCTCAACTGCTTGCTTAAAGGTCATTGTTTGTCTGAGTTAGTTGTTTTTGTTATGTTAAAATAATCAGACTTGGAAGCCAGAACCTCAGTCTGATAAAATAGAAAAAATGTCCATATTTCTGGGTGGCATTGTTTGACTGAGCTGAATGAAAAGGTAACAACACCACAGCAGAAGACACCTACGTATTTGTCATGATGAACATACATGTTAGGTATATTATATTATAGCTCCAAATGGAAGAGAAGAAGGAAACCTTTTGCAGTTATACACTGTATATCACAGCTGACAGCAGTTGTTCTACTGATTCACATGATTAAGTGCTTAGTCTTGGATCCAGTGCAAGTTCTATCCATCAACAAGACTATTACAGGTCCCTGCTTTTATGAATTCTTAATCTATCTACATAAGTTCATATGAGACAGAATTTTATACAAAATTATTCTTTTTATAAATGTTTTATAAAAGCAGTAAAACCATTCGCTGTCCTTTGGACTCATTCAGATCTATGAGGACAGCAGAAATTCTAGCACTTAATGATTTTCAGTGATTTCCTACATTTAGCTACAAAGTTGCCTCAATATAGGACAGAAAGCACTTATAAGACCTCAGTTTAAAAATATCTGATGAATTAAATGAATAGTTAAGTCCATAACTGAAGCTGCTGTATACATTTAGAAATGGTAAGGTTTGAGTTTTATGCAATAAGCTTTAAAAAAAAGTAAATTTATATATTACCATTTATAGTGTGTAGTACTACTTATAGAAGATGGAAATTAACTATTATAATGGCCATCTGATTAGAGAAAATGAAAAATTATAAAGAAAATATATTGGCAGAAACTAAACTAAAAATATTTTTTACTAATAAACCAATGGTACTGTCAGAATAATGCTATTAATATTAACAAATATAGGAATATTTATGTTGTATAGTTGTCAGACCATGCTAAATGGATGGTGAGCATTCTTTTCACCTGACACTAGATAGTGTTAACAGCAGTTCCAAAGCACACATGGAATTTCAGGTGGAGACTACATAGATAAGTGCAGAAGCATTCAACCTGGCTTTCAGCTTTTGAGAGCAGTTCACATCCACCAAATTAGCATGCGTGAAGCCTGTCCAGAGAGCAAATGTTTACACCAACTATTATCCTTCTTTTTAAAAAACAACTCCTGCATTTCTAAGATTAGTTTTGAATAGATAGATAAGAAATAAAATTGGCAAGTGCCAAAAAAGAAAAGGCAGAAAAAGAAATTACGAATTATCTAGAAAGTTTCCAAAACTGATGTTGTAATTTGGCTCACCTGTGAGAATGGCCACAGATGGTGAGATGGGGTGAAGGAAGATACTCTGAATAAGCTTACTTCTGGCACTCATTTTTACAGATACACTATACTTGGGAGTACACTTTCCCCAGACTTAAATCCTAGTTACATGTTACAAGTCACTGTTCTGGGAATTCTGATCTTGAGCACTGGCTCAATTTTTCATAAAGGCCAGAGCTCCAAATTTGCAGCTCAAGTTTTACACAAGCTAAGAAATTTTATATATCAATGTAAAATGAGTTTAAGACACTTTGGAAAGTCTGTGAGCAAGCTGAACTATTAGTAAATTAAACCTCCAGTAAGGTCATTCAGACTTTTTCCTGCTCCCCCTATACAGAGTATAGGCAGAGTACAGAGCTTGACATCTCCTTCTGGTGAATATTATCATGCAGTAGCCAGAGTGGTGCTATCTCGCCCATATGTGAATGGAACAGAGGAAAAAACTAGAGGAAAACACCACCAAAAGAAAATCCTGGTTAGCTGAAAGGAAAACATACTGCAAAAATTGACTGAATTTTTAAATGACCTTTAAAACTTACAAATTAGGTCACCCCTAAGAGCTGCTAGTCAGTACTTGCCCTAGTGAAACTGAAAAGATTGACATTAATTTCAGAGAACAGCTGCCATGTTCTTCCTATTTAATAAAGTATTAATATAAACTGATGTTCTTAAACAAAAGTTTAACAAAATTCTGATATATCTCGACTAAGAAAAAAGCAATCCCTTGCATAGGAAATTAAAATGAAACAAAATTTCAAGCCTTCCAATTTTCAAATGACACAGTTCAAGGACCTAGAGCATAGGAGAGCATTTACTCTATTTTTAGTAAGGTAACTCACTTTTTTAGTGGTTAACCCCTATTTTCACAATTGGGAAATGCAGAAGACATCAAGGCATCCATCTGAAACCATAATAGGTTTAGGATTATGTTGCTATCAACTGTTATTCTAAACAGTTATTCAAAAGTTAAACAGTTAAACAGTTATTCTAAAATTATATTCTTTATGCAGGATTTGAAATAAGTCTATGGATAAATAAATTTCTGTCTCAGAGAGAATACTTTCTCTTCACATATTAGTGGACTTAGTTTGAAACACTTTCAGGCTATTTGAAATCTCTGCAATATCCCATAATAGCTTTGAGAACGATTTTTCTTCATAGCATGGGTATGTCCCAACTGTTAGCATTAACTGTGTCCCATAACACATTTGAAGTTATGCGATCTCAATCAAGAATTTAGATTTTTTATTTGAAATCTTGTGATACAAGAATTTATTAGAACATCTACAAAATGAGTACATATGCAACAAAAGGTGTATGGAGATCACTTTAAGAGTATTTTCACATTCGGACCCCCTGAGCAAACTGTTTTTTTAAAGATCGAGGTTATCTGATACTGTAACTATATATGGTATTTAGACTTTGCATGTGAGTCTCAGCTCTACAAATGGACTTTTAACAGTGAACCAAACATGCCTTTGTAATTAAGTGATCATTCACAATACAGCTTGTGGAAATATAAGATACAGCTCAAACTGTTCGGTAAAGAATGCCCATTCTTGTTGCTCTTTGTTTTCAACAGGCTGTAAAATAAATGCAGGGTAGAAGGTATTTTTACAGCCGTGGCTTGTGACACATGATAGGAACGGTTGTGCTGGGAAGCAAATGCTGAAATTATGTGCATAAAACCCCCATCATGCTCCTTGGAAGAGTTATGTACGTAAAGGCATCAGAATCCTGCACTATCTTTATCAGAACAGGCCTGACTGCTCCTCCAAACGCTTACAGCATCAGCTCTGGTAAATGCCAAAGCATGTGTGGTTCAGCAATGAGATGCTGCCAGCTTTCATTCATTTGCAGCCATGTGCAGGAACGAGTAAGAAGGCGACTGCGCGGCTGCAGAAAGGGAGGGCAAAGAACGGCGCGCTTTGAAGCGGCGTGAAATAGGCAGGCAGTAGCAGCAGCAGGAAGCACACGCACAGAGATCGAAGGCAGGCGTGGAGGCGAGAAGTGTGGAGGTTAAAAAAAAAAAAGGGAAAAAAAACGTCAAGTGAGCTGAAGGGGCTTAAGGGATGTGACAGATATATCGGGGGGGGGGGGGGAAGCACGAGTGTGGAGAAATGGAGCCCATTAATAAAAGATGAGCAGGGATAAAATTAATGAGAGCTCTGCAGAGACACTGCAGCCCTTATGAGGAGAGAAACACAGGTCCCAGCTCTGGCATTCCTGTTCAATACTTAGATTGCTTTATTGGGGACTGCTTGCAGGACAAAGTACAACAAAAAGGCAGGGGTTGTCAGCCTGTCAGGAATACTAAGCAAGGGACTAATCTCATACACTTAAAGAGGTGAATAACTATGAGGAAAAACTCCTCACATGAGCAGTCCCCAGGATTTTCAAAAAGAAATACCTGCACCTGAAGTTACTGAAATATATGAGTGTTTACCGTCTGCATTCTTTTTAATGGCTTGCTCTTTTTTCTTTTCTATTTATTCAAGTTCGATTTTCAGGTTTTTCCATCTCTGTGGAAACTTTGCATTTTATGCAAAGACAGGCCTCTTTCGTGTCCATGTGCTTCCAGAAGGTGGAATTTATGTAAAGCAGCAAAAATCATGAGATCCGTAGTAAAGAGTGGGGAGTTACAGTTCCACAGTGTGTTGTGTAGCCCTTGTCCCAAGGCTGTCAGCTCTGGGAGTGGGTCATGGCCTTCACAGCCCTCTCCTTGCTCACGTGCTCCGATTTCCTTCCTGTGGATGCTGAGGGGAGGGGAGGAGGCCGAAACATTTGTTTCTAGATCTCGATCTGACATGCAGTTGCACAGTGGCCAGGGTATGGCCTCAGATCCGGAAGGTGGAAAACTCTCCAAGGTCCCACAGTTAAAGATATATTACCACAGCCATAATTGGTTGGTAAACATAGCCACAAATTCTCTCTCAAGAACAATTAGCAAAGTCACAACCAGTGATTAATATTTCATTCTCATGCATCTGAAAGGATTTTTTTCTTTATAATTCTTTCTTTAAAAATATAACTCCGCTGGACATCCCGCTAGGGAATTAAATCAGCTAGATCAACCCCCCTCCCCCCAGCACTGTGAATTCCAAGAAGGAAGAGGTGACCCATCCACTGCGTCCATGCAGGTGTGACCCCGGAGAGGCACGTACTCAGAGACCTGGGTTAGCAGCAGGCTTTGAAGTTCAGAAGACACACTGAAAGCAGGGAATAAAGAGCCACAAAGTGTTCCCAGTCAAAATAAACCACCTTTTCTTGGTAAAATATTTTTAAGCTCCTTGCTGTTCTCCTTATACCTTTTTTCCCTCCTCCTTAGCTAAAACTAATTGCCCAATCTAGCTTTTAGTAGGTCTTTAGAAACTGTTTTCTAGTGAATTTACTCTTATCATGAACTTTTCTGCTTTTTTCTTTTTTGCAATTCTTGATACATACACACAACTTCTAATGGTGCATATGAAAATGAAAGTTACCAGTTCATACTTGGGAAATTACAAAATTCAGATCCTGAAAATATAGCCTTTTTTTTTATTTGTTTATCTAAATATTAAATTCTCCAAAACATTAATGTGTTATTTTCTTTCTTTCTGACAGCAAAATTTGGAGAGCAACCTCACCAACCTTATTAAGAGGAATACTGAACTGGAAACTCTTTTGGCGAAACTCATTCAAACCTGTCAACATGTTGAAGTGAGTACGAGCTTCATTTGAAATATTTGAAACCTGAATTATGTGAAGTTCGAGCTTTCAGGATTTCAAAAAGGAAATTTTGAACAGAAACATAAGTGCAAAATTGAATCAAAGTAGTGATAAACCAGTTTGGGGCTTTTCTCTGATAAATGCTATTCTTAATACAGCTGAACCTTCTTTACATTCCTTTCTATCCCCTTTCAGTTATGATTTAATATTTGCATGGCCCTCAGTACTGCTATACTTGAGCACATCACTATCTGCAACGTGCTTATATTCCTGGCTCCTTTGTGAGATAGAGCAATATTTACAGATGGAAACCTAAAACAGAGAAATGGGAAAGCCTAGATCTACAAAGATATTTAGGTTTCTGTCTGCCAGGGACTTTTCAGCAGAATTAAGTAGCTAAAAACATACGTGGACTCAGAAGTCAAGAATCAAATACTTTTATCTTCAGAAGAAGAAAGGTACCTACAGGCCTTTGAGCTGCCTGAGGATGTCATTGAAAATCTCTGGCAGAACAAGGGCTTGAATCCAGACTTCCCCCCAGATCTGGGGGATATTTTAGATGGCCCTGTGAGGGCTGCTACTCTAGATGCAAATTAAAATAATCACAGACTAGTTCGACCATGGTAGCTGACACAGAAGGAGAAGAGCGCCTAAAAAAGACTTTATTTTAGCAGAACTTTTCTTTCTACTTTTTGCCATGCTATAAGACCTTGTCAGTACCGTATAGCATACTCAGGTCAATGAAGCTAAAACCACTATGAACAAGCAGCTTCTGTATCATCATAAAAAAATGCTTACAAAGGACAGCACGAGTTTATACTTTCTGCCAGTTGGATTGTACAAATGTCCCCCTGGGATCAAAACTTTATCCCCAGTGCTCTCCTTGTTAACAGTCTCAGCCAGGAGTCTCAGGTGACACAATGGCTACAAAATACTTCAGCCCCACCTCCAGGCACATTGTAGCTGAGAAACACTGGAAGACGAGGCAAGGCTCAAAATCATGAGGCATGCATGCTTGGTGACAGATACACTGGATTCACTGAGTACACTGAGTTCTTTATTTTGCAGTGCTATCAGTTTTTGTAATTGCTAAGCTCAATTTAAGATGACACGGGAAAGTTAACAGGGCAGGAATTAGAGGAGCTGACACAACGTAAATACTGCTGATTTAGAATGAAACAAGCTTCAGACTCAATCACAGAGAAAAGGTATTTTCAGCTGAACAACTAATTACTACTCAGATTAGCAGGGAAAGTGGAAACTTACTTTCCTGTGAGAAATGGCTGGGTTTTGTTTGCATTACAGTACTCTCGGCTGACAGGCTTCTACATAGTAATTCCTACAGCAACCTTGTTTTTTCAGAGATTGTTGCTCTGTATGTGCCTAGCAGACAGGCAGCATTAAATAATAATAGCATGCTATAGAAAAGTTTTCACAGTATTCCACTTTGAGTATGGTTGTGTGTACGTGTGAAAGGGAGTCAGGCTTCTTCATCAGTGTTACCTAGGAAATAGCCCCAGGGAATATGAGAGAGTAAGGTAGCCTAACCCCACAATTTCTGAAATACTGATATAATTTAATAGAAAGTTAGCTCTGACACACACTGCCAGAACCCTGCCACCTGCCAGTGCTGCAGAAAGGCATTCTTTCTTGCTGTCTGCCAGCTTTTCAGCGAAGCCTCTCTTTCATCCCTATAAACTTCCATGAAAGTTTTCCATAGGACTACTTCTCTTCTGTCTTCTTCAAACTGTAATTCAGTCAGCTAATTAAGCCCGAGAGTGACCATTGCTTGCGAGTAGGTTCAAACTCCCATCTTGAAAATTAGGCATCTGCTTAAGTTCCTGCTTGACTAGGGCAATGGCAAATTCTGCAGAAAAAAAAAAATCACGTACTTCCAAAGAGAACATCCCATGCATTTTTCTGTCTTCTAGTTGGCCTGTCACCTCTGTGGAGCCTTACTGACCTTGTGGGGCTCAATGAAAACATAAAAGTCCGTAAAAGCCCACAATGTTAGACTTGAGGTAAATGGTATAAATTGTTTATATACTTGGCATTAACATCAGCTAGAACAACAGTAGTAGACAATGAGAGACAGAAACAAGGTATGTTTTTTTCTGCTGCATATAAAACTCAGAGCAAAAATCCTGAAGCAGATGGGTGTAGGAAAGCATAAGGCCTCTTCTTCATTAGTGGCCTATATCCAAGATGTGCTAGATCTGGAAAATTTTAAATTGCTCATCCGTTTCTTTTGCATTCTGCACTATATTGCGAACTCAAAGATTTAATATTACAAAAAATCCAACTTGTTCAACTGGTAACAGATGTGCTACTGTCCCTTGAGTCCTGTTTTAGAAAAACTCTCTCTAGACATAAAGCAATAGCAGCAAAGTTGTTAATAAATTCCTACCACGTTTTATTCATATAATTAGTCTAATTAGCATTTAGATTAGCTAAATATTGGGCAACTGAGGATCTGGAAGTAAAAGTTAAAGTTATCTCTGTTTTTCAGAACTCAATTGAAACTTCAAATACGATGTGAATGCCTCCAACATTAGAGAAGCTGAGGCTTGGATATATTTAAAAGCTCACTCAACACTTTTTCTTTATGCTTCTTCTAGACAGGAATTCACCTCAGATCAGGAAATCTGAATGAAGGAAACGGTATATTATTGTAACATTAATGTTCCAAATTTAAAATTACAATATATTAGGGGAAAAAAAGCCAAAGTTTCTAATGATCTTAGTGTTGCTATATGAACGCATCAAAAGGTTGAAACTGAGCAGGTAGTTAGTTTTGTAGGAATGGTTTTAATGGTCTTAATGGTCTTCTCTTTTTCATTTTTTTCTAATATAATATATTACAGATAGTGATGTAAAATATATTCTGTCAAACCCGTAAGCATGTAAAACTGTAAACTGTAAACTGTGCACTGTAAACATTGCTATTACATAGCTGATATAATTATCTAATTTTAAATCATTTTAATAATGTCCTTTTAGTGTTGTTTTAGCTTTTTTTGATTTAAAACCAGTTGATTAAAAAAAGCTTTCGGTTTCATATGCTAAATATTTTGAACATTTTAAAGCAAGGAAGAAAAGAAAATATTATTCCTTGCGATAAAGTTCCCACGTTTTTATTGAGGAGTATATAATATAAAAAGTTACTTATGCTCATTAACATTTATTTGTAGAAAATAGAAATAAACATTAACATTTTTAGAGCCTTTGTCATGTCAGAAACCAAAACATTCAATATGAAAAATGAAAAATTAATAGTTTTTTTTGGCTCCTGAGCAGAAGTTGATGTTTCTGAAAATGAACAACAAACAGGCCATGTGCCTTTTGTATAAATGAATCCTAGCCCGCCAAGCCAAAGGTTGTCATAGAGCCACTGTTTCTCATCAACAAAGTGAGCTGTTAATGGCTTCCCAGCAACTGACTTTACTGCAAATTAATTATTTACCATACATCCTTCACATCAGGCTATTGTAACTTCAGCCGCAGCAAAGGCCAGCTCCCATTCACTGTATGTTTTACAAGCTTTTATACTCTTCTGGAAGAGAAACCTTTTCACTTTTCACTCACATTAACGAGCAGGAGCTAGTCAGGAGTATTTGTTTTCTGGAAGCTGGAGGACATCCAGCCGTAAAGGAGTGGGGCTCTGGAGCTGCCTTTCATCACAGTAGCGGGAGCATAAATCTTACCTGTTTTTAGATGGAGTTTATCAGTTTATGAAAGGATTTATCTTGGGATGGGATCTAATCTTAAGAGACTCGAGAAGTCCACTTCAGTCTTGCATTCCTGGGAGTGATTCCGGGGGTATCCGCAGGAAAACTTGTGTGAATAAATCAAGCAGAACTTGTAGTCTTTACTGCTTTAAGGAAAGCAGAGATATTACTAAGCATTTTATAATATTTGACTGACTAATTTCATGTCTAATATGAAAGTACAAACTGTGCTAATACTTAGTGTATGGTATTGCTAAATTTTAAAAATCCAGTTTTCTCAATGGGAATAGCATCCTGAAGGGTGAATGCTTCAGACTCTAATGCTCTTCTCTATCCCTAAGCTTTTTGTTTTGCTAGGAGCATACTGACACACTGGTTTTATTTACATTTCAGACTCATCACTGACAGTTTTTGTTGTTGTTTTACACTCATTTTCCTTTCTCCCTTCCTCTGTAATCCCGACTGTCCTTCCTTGGCTCTGCAGAACATCCAAAAGCTGTTAATCAGGAAAGTTTTGTTTTCCTTCCTTGGAGATGATGGCAGCCGTACAACCCCATGCCTTTGGCTCTGCTGCCTTCTGCAGCCTGTGGCGTGTGAGAGGGGGCAGGAGCACAGCTTGCTTGCAGGGCACCCACTTGCCCAGCACAGCCAGGGCAGCTCTGTGGGTTGGCCCTGGGAAGCCAGGTTTCCTCCTAAGTCTCATTTAGTGAAAGCAGTTAGGGGTAACTGTGTCGAATGATAAACTCAAGAAGCTGATTCATATGGTAAAATATATTTTTCTCCACAAACCGAGAAAATTCAATAAAACTGGCTACTAATCTTAAATATATATATATATATTCCTAGTTGGCAGCATTCACACATTTCATAGTACCTGTGGAGAACTTAAATAAAGTATTAAAAGCAGTCCTGGAGTTTTTTTATCTTTAAATTCTGCTTAGCTCTGCAGACATTAACCCTATTACAGAGCCCTCTGACTTGGAACTTACTCGGTGTGTGCCTCATCAAGTGCACAAAATCATCCGTATGTGTCAGGAAACCAGCTACTTAGTTCTGGGGCTATTATAAGGGTAAGCAGTTTGGGGGAAAAGAAGGTAATATAAATATTGACGCTATGGCACTAATACTCTGGGTCCAATCCCTCTGTCTCTACTGAGGAAGTAAAGACTTCAGCTGGAGTCTCACCGGGGCTCTGAGTGAAAACAGACTGCAGGGATTTGCTCATAAGAAATGTGTTATGCAAATTGTCCGTGTGAATCTCTGAAAATTCCTGTAAGAGCCTTGGATAGATCTTCCAAAAACACTTGTAAAGTTGGGATTGATAGGATTTGGCGATTTTTAATGTCTGAGTGATAACATTCCTGTGGTAATTCCAGCCTACTGCCAGGTCTGTCTTTCTCACAAGGTGTGCTGGAGGGGTGAGGATGGCAGCGCTGCGGAGCCTGGTGTCCCCTGCCATACTGTGCCGTGCCATGCTGTGCCATGCTGCCGGCAGGGTGGCCTTTTTTCCACCTCCCCTGCACAGCTGCCATGTGGATCTTGGCAGAAAGGCCCTTGTGGCCTCCCAGGCCAGCAGTGGCCCTTGCAATTTGCCTTGTGCACCACGGTGGAGTCTTTTGTGGCTTTTCTGTGGCTTTCTTGGCTCTATGCAGCCTCAGATTTAGCCACCTCTCAACTGAATCACAGAAGGATTGAGCACTTAGGTGCTCCGCTAGTTTTAGAGTCACAGGTTTCCAAACTGCTATGTCATAGTAAATTTGCTTCTTTATCATAGTTTCAAGACACTTTGCACCTTCTGCCATTTAATGTCATGATCTGAGACATGTTTGCAGCTATCTCATTCATTCATAGAAGCAAACATGAGCATGGGGCTCTTCTGCCAGCTGCTTTTTACCGGGGTCCTGAAGTTTTGTATCTGGGCTCTTTTCTCATCTGTTCTAGGAAATACATGATAAAAAAAAATCTATTATTTAGTCAATAACATGAAGCTGTTCTCATCTGTTATGCAGAAACATAATCTGAACTCAGCTGGGGAAAAAACTGGAGCAATTAACTATGGAGGAGGGGAAAGGAAATAGGTTTTGCTTGTAGACAGTTTCATAACATCTGTATCTCAGTCTTTTTGTTTTGCTATTTCAATCCACCAAATGTCATAGGAAGCAAATTTTGGACACTGCTGCAAATTCATTTTTGGTTATATAAAGAAGTGAAGGCATTTTCATATACTTGTGTAACCCTGAAACTGCTGCATCCATTGCTGTTTATAATGGAAATGCTCAGTTTCTAGCTTGGTTCTAAAGATCTGGTGCAGGCTGAATCTCAGCATAGAGTTCCCAGTCAAAACTGATTTTGTGTGTGTCAAAGTGTGTTTTTTATAGCCGTGTTATATAATCATCTGAAAAAAAGTGATATATTGAAAGACCCTTTATTCTACCAGTGCAGATACTGAATAGTGTCACAGATCTGACTTGTTTTAAATCAGTGTAACAAGAGTAGTCCAAAAGTGATGGAGAAAAGATGGCAGCACCTGGAAAAAGCCTGCTATTGCCTTTTTTTTGTGCCTGATCAAAAAGGAAAAAGCCAAATGGGAAAATTTTAAATAATGAAAATTCAAATATGTAGTCAGACTTCAGCTACCTGAACAGAAGGACTTCTTTAAATTTTGTGACACAGCATGGTCCCCATCCTTTCTTTCTATGAAATTCATGTAGCATTTCTGTTATTTGAGGGACAGCAAAATTAAAACTAGGCTGTCAGAGTGGTTCCCTGAGGACACTGTCAAACAATAAAGCGGCTTTATCCGTGACAACAAAAACAACTGGGTACTGTGCTTTCATTACCTTTCATAGTACTCCTTTTTTTCTCATTCTCAGCTTGAAATCTGGAACCATTTCTTTCAAAGCTTGGTAAACTGAGAAGTTCCCATTGGGAATATTTAGTTAGAAAGCCTATATGTAAATTTTGGTGTCTAAACTGTGTCAAATGGACTTTGCAGTCATGCAAAGCCAAACACTGACAATTTGGAATAAGGAACTTACTTTTTTTTCCTTTTTTTAAGATAGTGGGAAAGGAACAAAGGATTAAAATTATATTTACCATCACCATGCAATATACGGGGCAGATAACATGGAAAGCGGCTCTACTAAAAGCTGGGGTTTTTTTTTATCCCAGTATCTTCCATTTTAGCAAAGACCCTTGTTCATCAGCTGTATTCACTTGCTGTATTGAAGTCCTAGAAGAAACTGACATTTTTTCTTTTGTGAAATAGACAGAAAAAAATGACTTGAAGGAAACTGAGAATTATTACTAATCAGAGACTAACTACCAAATTTCATGAAGTGCATAAAACCCTAAGGAAAGGTTTACAGCATTTGTTTCCTAAAACAGTTTCTAATGAGAGAGAGAAGAGATACTTTGTTAATAACATTGTTTAGATGAAATATATGGCATGATCTACTTTTGATTTAAAATTACTTTAGTTCTGCATTTCTTTCCAGTCTCATAAAAAGTTGATATTATTCAATGAAAATTTCCGGTAAGCTTCAGTCAGAATCTTAATTTTACATAACCTCAGAGAAAAGAGAAACTTCAGAAGTAAAGGCTGACAGAACATGCTGCATATATGGCTGTATGGATACCTCGGGATAAATATTCATTAAAGGATGTCCTCAATTGCATGCCCAATAAGCCCAAGCCTAGTAGTCAAATATTATTTGCCTAAGGAATCATTTAATTGCTTTCACAAATGACTAATTAAATGTTTAATTGGCCATATATATGTATAGAACTGCGGCACTTATGCATATACTTAATGCACAAATTAGGCATGTGCTGGCATATATATTACCGCATCTACAACTGTTTGGCAACTCTTCTGGATATTGGAGTCGTAATTAGGGTTCATATTACATACATTGTATATAAACTACTAGCAATGCTTGTCACTGCCTAGTAAGAAGGCCAGTTCTCATTCCCGCCATCTCTGCCTTTCCCTCACACCCATACACGTACATGTGCTCACGTTCTTGTTTGTCTGATTCTCCTGCCTCACTGCAGAACTTTATTCTTAGACTAGAAAATGAGGTTTATTTCACTGTTAATCACTGGTTGACTAATGCAGCAGGTAACACTTTGGGCCTGCCATCAGAGAATATAACTTGTCAGTCAAAATGTTTTTACCTTTTGGAACTCTTTATTTCCTTGAGACATTTACCTCTGTGGGAATGAGATGCTCTGAGCTTCTCCTTTTTCTACCTAATATAAATAGCTGAATGCTAACAGGAGCAGCAGTGAGACCAAAGGCATCGGTCTTCCAAGTGAGCGTGGATGAGAGTTTCCTGGATGAGAGTTTTAAGTACTGAGCTGGTGGGCACAAGGGCACTGGCTTCATCTTCAGCAGTCCTTTGAACTTCAGTGATTATTTGGTTGTTTTTGTTTTTCTGCCTTAAACAAAACTGACCGAGTGGAATATTTTGCTCAACATGAAGCAAAGACTTAATGTCAGCAGGAAAGACAAAGTCAAAGCAAAAAACAAATAAATGTAATTCAAATAATATTTCCATTATTAGGTTCAGAGAATGGACCAACATAAAGGACAAAAATAATGACCAAAAAAAAAAAAAAGAAAAGTTATTAACATGGTCCTTTTACTGCTTCTTGGAAAAGCACGTCACTCTTAGGCATTAGTTTCACAGGCAGCGTAACCCGATTTTAAACCTCAGTGCTGCCTGACATCCCCCCATCTCAGCTGCTGCCCTCCCAGGTGTGTTTCTCCCCCTGCTCCCTGGGTGCTGGTCCTAGGGCTTGGGCAGCCCTGGGGTTGGCCACGAGGGCCCAGCCAAGCCTTTCCCCAGATGGCCACACCAGCCTCTCTGGATGGAAGGAAAACAGGGAATGCATATTTATCAGCAATGTGACGCTGGAGCAGTTGGTTTAATCCACTTGTGAAACTGGTATGTTGCTCAATGAATATCCTTTCTCCAGTGTGCTTTCCTACCCTGAAAAATGGCATCTATAGTTTTAATACGAGTTCGTGTTTTATAAAACCAATACTTGCTTCATTGAAGCAAAGCTAGTCTTTAGGTTTTGCAGCTGTCAGTATAACTACATCTGGAGTAGGTCTTTATTAGAAGTTTCCAAACAGTCTGAGTTTGGGACTTTTTATGTATTTTTCATGGAATTCTCATGAAAACAATTTGTTTATTTTCCAGTGAGACTCTGTGGGGTGGAGTTTCTTTCAGATTAGATTTTAAAAGTCATTAGAGGAGTGCTGGACTTTTTTGTTGGTTAGTTACCCAGCAATCTGCTTCAAAGCACAGTGGGACAAAAAATATAAAAATCATATTTTAGTAAGTGACATGAGCATTTCAAACTTCTAAAGGTTTACATTTATTCAAGATGGGAGCAGATATTCTTATCAATCTGACCAAAAGTATTTAGCTGTCCCGGCCTAACTGATTCTTCATTCACAAAATTCCTACGTAGCTAGAGTAAGCTGCTTTATTTTTGTACTGACCTTTGTTTAACCTGCTCTGAGACTGCCCCAAAATGCAGGTCTCCTGGTTAGAGATAAATGTGGAATGCAAACAAAAACAGAGCCTCTGGTACAGTTGAAATGGGAGATGACCATTCTTTTCTCTTGCACCAATGGCAAGATGATGGCAAGCTGATCAATATCACTTATTTCCAAAGGCACAGCCTGTCATAATAGATAAAATCAGTGTTACTCTTAGACTACATAAAATCTGAGAAACGCTTCTTCCAAGATGCCTTTGCTCTACAGAAGACTAGATTGTGTAACCTATAATATCAAGCAGGAATATGAAATGGGAGGTGTTGGAATTCATGACTCCCATTCAGCCTGGCCTTCCAAAAAAAGAAAGAGAAGAAATTTTTTCATTTCTGTGCACGAATCATTATCCTCTGTATTTCCATCAAATGAGTAAATGAGACATGGGAGAGGTTAGCATGTGACTTCAATGCATCATGACTTTCTGAATGAAAGTTGTTCACATTATAACACATAGTAATTAAAAGTTAAACAGATCTGTATCTTTAGATGAATTTATTCCTTTAATTCATTTAGGCACTCTCACAGAAAGGACGTTCCACATCTCTATAATGAAGAAAGCTGGTTTTCTAGGGTAAATAGGCACCTAACTGCCATTGAATGTAATCAGGAGTTGGATACTGAACTACCTTCTGTGTTTTGATTTTTTTCCTCAATTTCTGAATTTGATGTAAGAAGGAATTCAGGCCCAAAATCTAGAGAGAAATACATGGTAATAATGTTACAATTGTAGCCTAAGTGTTAAGTGTAATCATTGCAGTTTGCTTTTCCGATGTTTTTCTTTATTTGTAAGTATACAGTAATTCTATAACCATCAAACCTCAGTCTAGTAAAGGAAAGCTAATACCTCTTCTTTACCTGTATGGCCATGTCTGTAAAGTAAATAATTTTTTGAGGCATTGAGACCATTTTTAAATGATAAAGCTGAAATTCAAATGGCATACCTCACTTTCCAAACATCAAACTTTTTCTACAACCCACTTTCTTCCATTTTGCATAATTAGTGACGGACTAAATGAATAAAAATGACTTTATCACTAAAGTTTTTGATGAATTTATCTCAGACAGCATAGTCTTAAAACCCAGGCAACCCCTAATTTAGGGTGTCTAATTTTGATCATCATTTGGGGAATATTTTTCGAAGAGGAACACTGGGCATTTCTAGTTGCAGATGAAACTGCCTCACCCAAAAAGGAGTTGCAGAGGGAAAGTTTTGCTTCTACAAGGGGAATTCGGCTGAGACACTGAAAAATCCTTTGATTTTAGTGTATTATTTACATACATTTTTTCATGGGTGTGAACCTAGCCCTGTGACACTCTGTTCTGCCTTTGAATTAAGCAGAGAGGATCAGCTGTAACCTTGAGCTGCTAGCCATGTTGCAATTTCGTGATTTCCCAGACATCTGCTTGGGACTTTGAAACCACCACATTCATTTTCTTGTGACCTAAGCTGCAATTTAACTCCGGTCTCTGAAGATGAAAATCTAGGAAACCTCTTCAGAGAGCAGAACACTTTCCAAAGAAGTTCTCAGCGTGTGGAGCTGGAAACAGCTGGCTGCTTTCTCCCTATGGGTTGGGAGAGCTTGTGGTTTCCTGCTCCCTGTCACATCTGAGGAACCCCCATTTTTCTTTTTTTTTGATACATCCATTCCTTGAGGCTCAGCCCAGCAGTCCCTATCCATCTGTCTGGAAAAATCTGGAGGGACCCCTCACTTTTTCTTTTTTCAGTAAATTGCCTGTTTGAGGTCATCATACATTACAGAAATAGAAATAAATTCACCATAAAAGCAAAAAGTCTAGAATCAGTCCTTTTTTGTTTTGTGGTAGGAAATGTCATCATTTTGCTAAATCACAGCAAAGCCTACTGGTCAGTTTTAAAACAGTTTTGTGGCACAAAAGAGCAGGTTTTTTTAAAACGATATCGACAAAGTACAAAGCTTTAGGTTGGCAGTAGGTCTGCCACAGATTGTTATGAACCATTTTGATGCCAGAACTAAGTGCATTGATGTCAGTAGAAGTTTCAACAGAAAGGTGTCCCAAGTCCAGCATCAACTCTCAGGCAATGGAAATCTCAGATTAAACAAGAGACATTCATGTGGGATACAGAAAGCCCAGACTTAAGCCTGTTCTCTGCATGATTCAGAGCCTCCCACTACCAAAGCGAGTGACACAGTCTCCAGACTTTTCTAATGCAGCTCTCAGTCTCTTTTAATGGACTCTTTGGAAAGAGGCATTGTTTTTAATGTGGAAAAATATAGAATGTAAAACCTCAAGTATTTTCACCAGACAGAACTCACATTCCTTGGCGAGCCCCAGCTGGAAGTTATTGTTAGGGCTGCTGTTCGTCAAAGGACTTGAGCAGAAGGCAGAGCCTTACTCTGGTATTTCTGTAGCACCTGTATAGCAGAGCCCTGCTTCATGCCTGTGGCACTGTGGTCTGATTCCTCAGAAATATACAAGTAAATAATATGCAATGTTAATCTCCCAAATAGTCCCTTCAGGGCCCTTGCTAATATGGTGAACCTAAAGTTAGGCAGATGCTTAATTATAAACTTTTTACTGAATCAGAGGCCTTGTAGGGTCAATATCTGATTAAGAGGTATTTCAACTTGAGAAAAGCCCCCCAAATTAAATGATTTTTTTAATACTAAGCTCAGGCATATCAAATAATTTTGGAATATTCTTTCTACTTCTAATGAACTCATGAAAGCTATGAATTTGGAAATGTCTTCAAATAAAGTTTATAAAAGAGTATACTTTTCAGATTTCAAAGAGAAAAGTCTGCAGTCAGTGCATAAGAAATCCAAAGGCTTTTGTAGGCATTTTTATTTCCTTTGTCCAGAGTTTTTTAAATTAAAATGTTAATTGCTACTTTATTTTTCAAATCAAACAGTATTAAATGAAACACTGTTGATTTAACCGTCCTGTAACTCTCTGTCATGTGACAGTTACCCCCAAAATTAATTTGATCTGCCAGAAAAAATGAATCCATGGTGTAAATGGTGATAGAAGTAACACTCTGAGTGGAAGCTAGTCAAAAATCCTGTGAAGTCCTACAGTAATTAAGTGCCAAAGTCAACTCTGGCATAAGTTGGCCTCACTGTCACCATAAAAAGAATTGCACCCATTTATAGTGAATGTGATTGTTGCCCTAGACTGCATCAAATTGGAATTCCACATTCCTAAATGGGATTTCAATCCACTAGTAAAACAGGAGTCAGAGGCTGGTGCATTGAGAAGCTTGTTGAAAACAGCCCTGCAGAGGTCCATGCCAAAATACAGTGAGTAAGGGGAGGGTGGGACAGGGGGGATGGTCTTCAGACAACCCAATTTTCAGCCCTCGTGTTAGCCTGATGTGTTGACTGGCTGGTTCTTCTAGGCTTCCTTAGCACTCAGATGGGCACTACCAGAGGCTTTGGGTCCGAGTTGCTCCATGTACTGTCCTTCCCTACGGACCACGGCAAGAAGCCCAGCAGAGTAAACAGCTAACCTAAGCAGAAAAACAAGCACCTAAAGCTGCCTTGTGGGAGAGCTTTCTACATCTTCACCTGCTGTGTGCAGAGCTCCCCAGCACCCTCAGTACCATCTGACCCCTTCCAGGAACAAACACATTTTCTCTATATAATCCTGATACCTTTATTAATATTTAAGCCTATGAAATATGTGATTAAACTTTAATTTATGAAAGCTCAAGAAAGGTAATGCAAAAGCTTAATGAAAGCAGGGCTTTGTAAACAAGCCCCCTTTTTCCCTGGAGGGCACGATGTATTTCACGTAAGATGGATATTTGTAAAATTGGCCCTGGCCCAAATGTAGATATTTAAGCATTCGCTTAATCTTAATGAGCTCCATCATGTGCTTACAGGTAAATACATGTTTAAGCATATTGCTGAAAGGAAAAGTGGAGGGCTGAGGCAGATCAAGGGATTCATCTAGCTGAAAATAACCAAGGGGGAAAAATGGTTATTTTTCACCTGGAACTGCTCCCTGTTGTGGTTTACCAGTAGCTCTGCCAGCACAATGGAAAAGGTGACACGGCCCTAGGAGTAACTGGCTAGGGCTGAAGGCTTCTTTAAACCTCTGAGCAAAGTAGGTATGGAAACACAGCTCTGAAATCACTCCTTTTACTATTCCTTATTCTAGATATGATTGGAACTTTTTGCCTTTGTCTCTCTGCACATATATACAAGTTATATGCACTGCTGGTGGGGAAGTTCATTTTTCTTGTCATACCGAATGTTGACCTTTCATTGAAAAATTCAGTCTCCACTAGAAACAAAACATTTTCAGCTAGGAATCAAAGCTTTTCTATTTTCAGTTTTATTATTTTTTGACTAAAAGTCAACATTTTCCATAGAAGGCTAATCTTTTTTCTTGCACTGAAAAACAGTTTCAGCAGCTCATATACTTATCCTACAGATATGTACATAAGCGCAGCTGTTTTTTCTAACTGACTCATTGGTGAGGAAAAGTAATAATAATAAAAGATGGCAGTCAAACACATGACTTGGCAATGCCACTTGGATCTTTGGTAACTTGGATCTTTCAGGAACCTCCTTTTCAATACTGACAACAATAAACAATATTTTTAATCATTCAGCTCAGCAAATTGAGCATTAGGAGTTGTTATGAAAGGAATCAAGACAAAATGGAGAACATATTGTGCAACTGTATGAGTTCATAGTTCATTTGCACCTTGAATGCTTAGTACAGTTCTGTTCCCCATATCAGAAAGGCGATAGTAGACCTGGTAAAGTTTCAGAGAAGAGAAACAAGGATGAACAAAGGTGTGGAAAGGCTTTCATACATGGAATAGCTGAATCATATGAGATTCTTCAGTGTGGAAAATAAGCCCTTCAAACAGTGATAAAATAATGAGCTATAAAATCACAAGTGGCACAGAGATTGTGGATAGGTATCAGTAATTCACTGTCCTTTGCGGTAAGAGAATGTGGAGTCATTAAATGCAGTTAACAGGAGACACGCTCAAATCTACCTATAGGAGATAGTTGTTCACACAACTGCAAGTTATGCTGTGGTACTCATTGCCATAGGACGGTGGGGATGCTGAAAGTTTACAGGGGCTGAAGGAGAGACTGAATAAGTTCACAGAAGATAACTCTTCTGAGGGTTACTAAATATATAGAAATCATGTCTGATTCAAGAAGACTCTGAGCTGCAAAAGGTTGGAGGTTGTGAAAATATCCATGGGAATGATCATACATGCTTGGCCTTTCAACATGCATTGCTAGCAGATGCTGGCACTAGCAGCTGTCAGAGACAAGATATTGCACTAGATGGACTGTCTAATGCAGTTTTTTATGCACTGGTATTCACTTCTGTCCTATGTGAGGTTTGAATCTGTCAAACGTTAAACACCTACTGAATAGCTTTCACGTCTCTCTCATGTCAATTATAATTGGCATCACTCAAACCTCACAGGACCAGGTTTATCTCACTTGAGTTAGAAATAGCTGATAAGTATCTGTTTCCTAGTCTTACCTCTTACAAAGGGCATAAACAAAACACTCGGACATCAGTGTTTCACAAAATCCAAGACAGGAGGAGCAAAATAACATATAAATTGTACACAGAACAGAGTAAAAAATGCCCAAACATCTATTTTAAAAATTACAACTTTTAAATTAGAAAAAGAAAATTGAAAATATCTTTAAAAGATTTGCTAATCAAAAAGGTTTGCTTTGTAGGTAAACGCATCCCGCCAAGAAACAAAGCTAATGGAAGAATGTGACCAGCTCATTGAAATAATTCAACAAAGGCGACAAATAATTGGAACTAAAATCAAAGAAGGAAAGGTAAGAGCTTTTTTGCTTTAAGTCACAGGTAGGTCAATACTGCTTCCACATTCTTATGACTTTTTGACTTCAGATGTTATTAATACAAATTTGTAAGAATCCTAATGTATTCCCAGGCCACTACTACTTTCAGATAATGAGGAGAAAAATCTGTCAACACAGAGTCTTGGGCAGGTGCTCTGGGTGACCGCCACATGAGCAGGGGGATTGGAGTAGATGATCTCCAGAGGTCCCTTCCAACCTCAGCCCTTCTGTGATTCAGTGATTCTGTGGTAGGCTGAGAGTCACCACTTTGTTTAGCATTTCTCTTTCAACATGCAATTTTGATTAAGGATAAACAGTGGAATGATTTCACCATTAGTAGATGATGATAAAATGATGACTAAGTAATGCTTTCTTCACTCTGTTGGATGTTTGACGGTGCATCCCCAAAGTAAGTTTTCATTGTGCCACAGCATTTGCTGTTGTGGCTGGCGATTATCTACATGAATACATTAGTCTAGATACTTTAATTATTTATTAAAATACTCATAGAAAATAACTTTATATGAAGACTGTGTTTCAATTGTTGTCTTTTTGGGGAATGGGAAATTAACTTTTTTATACAAAAAAGAATATATATGCAAAAACATGCAGTAAATGAAATGAAGCATACATTTCTAATTACTGAGGTGTAATGACTGTTTCTTAGTGAAAAACATAATAGGCACAATAAATCACTGATATTCGTTCAAATTTCAACCCATTGAGCTAGCTACCTGTTAACTCAGAAACATATTAAAGTTAGATTAGTGTTCTTATTTACTTGGTACATGGTGTTTACTCTTTAACTGCTAAAATAACTAAGTCAAATATAAACTCTTCTTATGTGGGAAAAGCTCAGGAAAGGAATAAAGTCGAGAGCAGGTTAAATGCTTCATTTGGCTGTCAAAATATTCCAATTAACTTGAAATAGAAAGCCTGTAGGCAAGGGCTGACTTAAACATGTTTGAAACTACAGTTTCTGTATATTATATGACAGAATCTGAATTTCCTCATGCTGTTAACAAAATATAGTTCTATTCAAAATAAAAAAGATAGTCTTTGGCATTATTGTTCCTACTCTGTTTCTCTGTGCAGTGAAACCATCTGTGCTTCCAACGAAGTAGAAAACTTTCCATTCACTTGGATCTGTGCTATATATATAGGTTGCTATTAATGAATCCATTGGTTGCTAAGCTGTATTCTAGTGTCTGTCACAGCAAGGAAGATTTGTAATACGATTGACTGCAACTTTATGTGAATATAGCTAGTATCAGAATCTTTCCCCATTCTTTGCTCTACTTTGGTCAACAATAAGAAAACTATACCAAAGGAGGTATTTGTTAAGCTCTGAAAAGAGGCTTTGTTAAGCTCTGAAACACCTTGTCCCAAAATGTTGTAGATGTTAAAAGATTTCATGGGTGCAAAATACAGTTAGATTAATTCATGGAAGAAAAACATATTGAAGAAAAAATAGAACAATACAAACCGCAACACCACTTGAGGCTTAGGATGTCCCTGAGCCACAGACTGCTGCCAGCTAAGGAGGTGCTCTGAGAAAGTGTAATTCCCCTATCCGATGCCCCCACTACTGACCTATCTGAAACAAAACGCTGGAATAGATGGACAGTCAGGTTTACCTGAAGGGCTAGTCATTAGCTGTTAAGATAGGAATCAGGCTAGTCCTTTATAACCAATTATGTAAATATTATAATAACTACAATTCAGGCATTTTTCATACATATCCTGAAAACTTGCTAAGCATTACTCAGGGAGCCCCTTCTTTGTATTGGCCACCAGATCTAAAGAGCCACAGGAAATTCAGCCCAATGTGCCTTCTTTTAAGAGGGCCTGTGGCTGCTCCCCATAGTCTTTCTGGAAGACAGAGCTGGAAACACTGAAGTAAAGTTCTAGCTATGGCTGCAAGGCTGCAGGTTCAGACATACGAGTCTGACAACGTGATGCAGCTCCACTCTTAATGTCACCTATCACCCGATACCTATAAAATCTTATAGAACATTTAATGAGAAAAAAAAACACTTAAATATCAAAAAGATAGGATAAATGTAATGCAGAGGTCGTTCCTGTCACTACGGGAAGGGAAACTCTTCCTTTTCTGATATATCATCAGTTTTCTTCCTGAAGAAGATACATAAAAAAATCAAGCAACCGTAAAACTAAGTTCATGTGTAGAGCCCACAAACCATGAGATGCTCTCTGATTGCTAAAAGCTTGCGAGGTAACATTTATTTCAGTTCATTGTTTGTTTGGTTAGTTAATGCCAAAATAAAGGGATGAGCTATTTATTACTGCAGTGAACCTGCCCCTGCTTAGACTGGTGTAGGCCAAAGTATGACGTCTGCATAAATGCACATTTAGAAAAAACATCTTGTTTCCCACAGAGCACTCCTTTGACTCTTTCCAGTGTCTAAAGCGTATCCCGATATAAGCAATGTTAAACAATTTGTTTCCAAACTGTCTCTGCTTCGCAATGTGTTTATGAAAAATTAGGACCTGACTACTATTCCTTTACTCACATGAGTACTGCAATTATTGAGTCTTCCCCAAGATGATCATACAGCCTAGTCTTTAACAGCATAAACATGAGCCAGAAGTGTAGGAAAGCCAACAGCATCCTTGGCTGTGTGAACAGAAGTGTAGCTGGTAAATCAGAGGAGGTGATTATCCCTCTCTACGTGGCACTCACTAGACCACTCGTTAGAGTACTGTGTCCAGTTTTTGGGCCTCTCAGTGCCAGAAAGATGTGGACAAACCAGAGCAAGCTCAGCGGAAGGCCCCCAAGGTGCTGGGGGCTGCAGCACCTGCCCTGTGAGGAGAGGCCGGGGGAGCTGGGCTTGCTCAGCTTGGGGAAGGGATGGCTTTGGGGGCACTGAACAGCCCCCAACCAGTGCCTACGAGGGGTCATCGAGGAGATGGAGCCGGGCTCCTCACAGTGATGCACAGCTGGAGGGAGGGAGACAAGAGGTACAAGTCGCAACAAGAGAGGTTCAGACTGGAAATCAGAGGGGAATAAGAAAGGAGTTTTCTGTCAGGCTTATTAAGCATGGAAATAGCTTCCCAGAGAGGTTGGGGAACCTGAGCAGTCTGACCTCGGAGCTGGCCCTGCTTTGAGCAGGAGGTTGGACTAGAGACCTCCTGAGCTCCTCATGCTTGTGTGAGTCAGTGATTTTGCAAGAACAGATTCCTTGCTAGGTTATACTAATTACAAATTTTGCTGAAAGGTTATTCCAGGATGCTTTCTTCAAAGACGATGTTTCAAAAGAATCTTCATTAGAATATTCCACATTTATATCAAGTCAAGCACAGCAAATGTGGCAGGGCATTAATTCATCTGAGAAGCTGATCAGATCATTAGTATTATCAAAATCTTCATGCTTTCCCAGCATTTTTCTCTCTTTATTATTTCCATCTTTAAAAGAGAAACCAAAGTTATAGGACACTCATCCTTTGGTCAGTATTTTCCTTTTAAAAGTTTTCAAAAAAAATTATTTTTCTACTGTTTTCTGGTGTTGTATAGGTACAATATGATACCGTCATCTCTGTTTACAATACATAACTCATGTCACAATTACATCTGAAATTAAACTCGGCAACTTCAAAGTCTGTGGCTTAATTACTGAGATTGGGAATGTTATCTTGATTATAAATTTGGATCTTTCTGCCAATCCACTTAGTTGTTAGTTTCCTCATTTTATGTGTAACTGGGTCTTACTGCTTTTCTGAACTACAGATTTATTTAATTTCCTTCCTTTTTCTTACTCCTGTTCAAACTATGAGGTAGTGGTGATCCTGATGTGATAAAAATGGGAAGAACTCCTAGATCTTTCAGGAACCAAAAGTTTTGCTAGCCAACATTGTCTGTAAGTGGTGGATGGACTGTGCCCCTCCCTAACCTTTCAGCTAGAGATTACAGTCACATCTAATGTGTTTTTCTCCAGTAAGTTTGCAGTAATAATAATCAGGTCTTCAGTGCTACTGTGCTTTTTTCCAGTTAAAAATATCCAACAAGAAAACACCATGCCTGACTAGAAGCAAATAATGAAAAGGGCAAATATATATTGTTAGTGGAAGTGAACAGTCTTTTTCGTCAAGTTTTATTTTGAGATGATTTTTATGAAAATTACTTCAGTAATGAGTAAAAAGTAGTTAATCTGTGAGCTGCTTTTAACAGATCTCATCACCTCAGGGAAATGGTTATCTAAATAGCCTTTAGTTATCATGTAAGCAGAAAGTGCCAGGAAATGACGTTTCTTCTGTAGGAAAATAGGCCAGCTGTGCTTATTTTGGCTGTCCTCTGTTGTTTTCCACGTGGAAAATGTTGAGGCAGAAAGGCTGTGCTTGTTCCTTATAAAAAATGTTATGTGGCTAATGGAAAGGGCTCACCATGAAGCTAGCATGAAAGCAGCTCTTGTCAGGAAAGCCATTCGTCCTAGCTCCCCCTTTGCATGATAGCTCTGCCTCAGAAGTGTAAATGTGATCATTATTTGTGACATTAGAGACGTGACCGGTTTCTTATGTTTCCATTCAAGGTGGTGAGGTTGAGGAAACTGGCTCAGCAGATTGCAAACTGCAAACAGTGCATTGAACGCTCGACGTCCCTCATCTCTCAGGCTGAACAGTCGCTGAAGGAGAATGATCATGCTCGCTTCCTGCAAACTGCTAAAAACATCACTGAAAGGTAAAGAGAAGAACCTAAATTAAGGTTTGTCATAATTGCAGTAATGTCTTGTCCAATCAAGATGTGCTTAAAGAGGGAGGAATGAATTGCTACATTTCACAGTAACACCACTTTGTGCTCTACTGGAATGGGAAGAGCCTTACTGTAATGCTAAATCAAAATGACCCTTAGAAAAAGGATGAACTAACTAATGAGTGTGAACTAAGACTTTGAACAATAATAGCATCCACAAATGAAGGAGGTAGCACAGGTATCAATAGATACCAAGCAGAGGTCTGGCACTAAGCATACTAAATAGAGAGGTGTCTGGAGATTGCAATTCCTGCTCCACGGAAAAGTCTGAGATTGAGAATGAAATCAGGTGTCTGGGAGATATGGCAGTTGCTGTGCTGGATCCCTGTGTGCAGGAAATTTCTATAGCTTCAGGATCCCAGCTCCTTCTCGGCTTGCCAGATATATCAAGCAACCAAAGTTATGGAAGCAAGCCCTTCCAGGAAATTGGGCTGTCAGCAAATCAGTTGGTGTTCAATGCAACATTGTAAATGTTGAAATATTATCACTGAATTTCAGCAGTATTTTCTGACAAAAACATGTTCTGCTGGAACTATCAGCTGTTTTAGCCATCAGATTGAGAAACAGAAGAAGGATGTGTCCGTGATAATGAACAGAAAAACTGTTAAAAAGTATCTTCGTTCATTCAGCTGGTTTTCTTTGAGTTCTGGTTTCACATTATGTTTTCACGTCGTCCAGCCTAATTTGGCTTAATCCAGGTCATGACATTCCCAGCTCTTATTATTTAATTTTTTAACTCTATCACTTCCTCTGGAGCACTGTATACAGATTCCTGGAATATCAGGCTTCATGAAAGCTATTTTAATCAATTTCTGAATAAGCCAGCAATACTGGGATGCTGGTTACAGTTCCAGAGAGTTGAAACTTTGCTGAATAATAAAAAAAAAAGAGAGAAAAGCCAAGCTTGTTCACTGCAGGAGATTAAGTTTGATCTGTCACATTTGGACCTTGCTTTGTATTCTGTCACCAAGCTAGACTATGATACTTCTTTTTCCCAGCTGAAGCTGATAGTAGAACTACCACAGAATATACAATCTCAAATAAGTAAAATGCTCTTGGTGAGATTCTGGACTTTTTTTCAGTATTCTGTGGAGTAAACAGCAGACACTTTTAACTGAGTACCAGAGAATATTCAGGGAAATTCCATTTCGAACTTGTAAACATGATTAGTTGCCTTATAAATGTAGTCACAAGAGAGACACTCAGAGAACAGAAATAAGACCAGTTGGCATATGTATCTAATCAAGTTTAATTCTTGGCTATCGCAGATTACTATCTGTAATGAGATGGCTGTGAACGCCCTGCAAACCAGAAAATTATTTCAAATGAATAAAACTGAAAAGAAGAACACAAAGTGCTTGCAGACAGATTGCAAATGGAAAGAGAGACTAAGTTTGATCAATAAATTTTTGCCCAGAAGTAGCTCTCTTAGTTCTCATGTGGTTAGCAAGGTTTTGTTTGCCTCTAGACTACTCATGTAACACTCTCACCAGGGCCGCAGTTCCAGCAGCTAAAACAGTCCTCTGAATTATGCTCATTCCATTTCTTCATGAATACATTTCAGAGTAATTGCAGGATAATATTCTCTGTTGTAAGCACAACAGGTAACTTTATACAGCAATGACATTACGCACATTACAATGATTTAGGTCATGGATTATTCACTGAGAGTGAAATGCATTTACCCTAGAAAAACCCTTACCAATCAAGTACAGTGTCAGATAGAGGAGGCTGAAGTACAAGAGGAAATTCAGTCCTCTGAACTTAAGACGATGACATGGTCTATGAAACTGCAGACTGCTAACCTCACCAAAAATGGACTTTAATATGCTTACTCACAGAGCACTCTTTGCATAGCCCCAGACAATAGCCCAAAAGGTCCTGATGATATGGTCTTCTTCATAATAAATATATGCTTTATGGAGGCATTCAGAGAAGCTCTTCTGCTTAGATTCCTGCTTGTTGATTTCCTAGCAAGGCCATTGTTGAATTTTAGAGGTATACGTAAACCTGAGTTGGCCCTAATACAGGGCCTACAAGAAATGTGTGTCTTCTGTACTAGATATAAAAACATGGTGGTGTGACTTCATATGAACCATGTGAAAAAATAGCAAGAAAAAGAAAGGAGTGAAAGAGCTCAGGGAATTTTTCTCATTAAGCACAGGGTAAAAGGTAGTTCATTTATCCTCTCTAAAAATGTGATTTCTAGTAGCATCTACTTTGGACTTAATTCTCCAGCCAGTGTTGCAAGAGGACCAGCGCTGAAAACTGTATAGCAGCAATTATTGACTAGGAAACTTTCTCAGCTCAGTTCCAGAAAACTGTGCTAAAGACAATGAGTTGTGCAACTCAGTTTTTATCTTTTCTAATTGTATTGTCCTAAAATACAACAGGAGAAATACAAGAAAATGTAGTTCTTAGTAAGAATTTGGCCAGAAACCTTTTGAGCCAGGTCCACAGTGAAATACTCTGGTTTGGGAAACTTCTAATTGAAGCAATCAAAATATTTTGATCTGACGTGTCATGAATAACAGGTGGGTGACATACATTGTGTGCATGGTTGTGTATTTACCTCAAAACTGAAACAATTAACAAATACTGTTGTATAGGAAAAGGCTTAACCTCTTTACTTTAACAGACGTGAATTCTTTCTTGAGCTTTCTGTAAACATATCTAGTATCCAGCTATCCAGTAAGATGTATTTTGAGCTATCAAGCTGAAAGGTCCGCAAAATGCATCTTGACAGTAGTTCTCCTGTAAAAGCTTGTGTTTGCGTATTAGTTGCATAATTGCATAATGCTGGACAGTCTAAAAGTGGGTGTAGCTTTTGAAATGAGGTAGGCAAAAAAACTTGGGTTTTGCAGGATGTATAACCATGCACACTTGCTCTACAGGGAAAAGCCTTTCAAAATAAACTGTCCTGACATCTATTTGTTTTATCCCCACCCCCTGCTGCACCTTTTGAAGTTGACAGCTGTGTGCCTTGCTTGTCTGAGGGGGTGTGGTGAGCTGCACCAAGCCCCTGAGACAGAGGTGTGGAGTGCCTGGAGCAAGAAACGACATGGGGAAACAAGGGGTGGGAGAGGCACAGCATCTGTCAGGGTTGCTTAAAACACAAATGAAAATAATACTTACGCTACTTTGGTTCAGTGGGTGAGTGGAAGGAACGATTGAAGGTGGGCTGAGCCTTAATATTTTGTTAAAAACATATCTAACTCTGCATACTAAGTAAAAGCTAGATAATAATGGATTTTTACTGGAGTCTTCACTTTCAAAATAAAAGGGACAGAAGAAGCTCCTAACTTAAACCACATAAATAAAATAAATACTTGTAAAAGTGTTTTTTTGTCAAGTCTTTTGACATGCAATTGATAATGATGATTAGGTCTCGCGTTAATGTGAAAGCTACTGTGCACTTTGAGTGTGCTAAAAGATTTTTTCTTTTCATTATAGGGTTTCCATGGCGACTGCATCCTCTCAGGTTCTAATTCCTGAAATTAATCTCAATGATACTTTTGATACTTTTGCACTTGATTTTACCAGAGAGAAGAAATTGTTGGAATGCCTTGATTATCTTACAGGTACTTTTCTTTTCAAAATGCTCAAGTTCCTCCTAAGACATTAATGATAGGATTTTCTTCATTGCCCTAATTTTTATCCTTGCCCCTGAACATGTAATGCCAAGCAGCCCCAGAATGCCATACATGGTATTAGGTGCTACAGGACACAACTGGGATGTATTTCCCATCTCCCGACCTCACACCCGTTCCCACCAGGGTATGGGCAAATGGAAGGGAGAAATGGTTAAAAGCCTTGGATCACTCTTCCTCCCTGCCTGGCGGAGTGGGCACTGCAGCGGTGTGAACATGCAAGGAGGAACAGCTTGAGCTCAGCACGGAAGGGCTCAGATTGCTTGCCCTGAGGAGGGAGAGCGGGGGCCACATCCTGTGTCCCTGGGGTGCGCGCTCCATGCATCACACTTGGCGCTGCCTCAGAGCTGCAGGAGAGTGCAGCCTGGTGCGTCTGTCATAAGCAACCAGGAGCTGTTCAAACGAGCAGCGTCAAGGGCTCAGCAAAGAAAGTAGTCTCCTTATATCAGTGCATACTGATATTGCATATTTCCCCCACTGTGTAACTGTAAGACCACGCTGCGTTCAGGGCTAGAGAGCATGCAGGGTGCTCTCCGCGAGGGTAAAGGTTTGGTTCTCCACAGAGCAAAACTCCAGCTCACTTAACAGAGCATTTGGCCTGAAGAAGCCTGCAGGATTAGACCCTTACTCAAGGTCTGAGTAATGTGCGATCTCAGAGTATGTAATGACTCACAAAGAGAAACAAATTACTGTAATTAAGAGTATTTTGATTTCAATGCCAGAGTTAGAACAAATCATTCCAGTTCAATTGAAAACAGAAGAGACAGGGAGTAGGTTTTCATTTTGCTGGGTCTCTAAGCATCTGCTGCTAACAGTGAGAATTTGCAATGAAGGACACAAAGCATTGTTAGAAAACCACTTAAAAATTTCATCCGCGCCCGTTCTCTTAGCCCAGTTTGCAAGCGATGTGGCTGTGGTATTGCAGAACAACATGAGAACGCAGAGTCTCTGCATTGCCAGCAGTTGGATCCTTTGCCATGCAGAGGGCTAGCTTCTGGCTTTTCTGCAGGGGAACAAATGAATACTAGGAGGAGCAAGGCTGTATGCACAGGGCAGCACCACCCTTGCCTTATACAGCTGTGGGTTTTTTGGTGTATCTGAATGAGGGATTTTATCTGCAAGAAATGTTCATAGCACTGTGTAACTGGTGAATGCAGTCAGTGTTTAACACACACACAAGTAAATAACATACAATAATACTGTGGTGTGAGTCACTTTTTATACAGCACCAATGAAATATTATCCCACCAGTGAAATGAATCCTACTCTCCCCAGAATCTCCTGAAATTCTGCCTCTGTATTGAGTGTTCACTCCAAAACTGTAACATAAAACCTAAAAAGCCAAGGAAATGAAAGGGAGGAGTAACAAAAAGCCAGATTTATTTGCCCTAACTTAGAAATCTAAATGTAAAATAATCACCCTCATCTTCCTTTATGGTCAGAGAAATAACAGCCTCATTTTAAGGCATGTATCTTAGGTCAAATTGTGCAATTCTTGAGGTGCCTATTTCTCCGTGTTAGCTGTAAAGAGAGGCTGAAATGACTCATTCACATTTAGATAGTTGCGTTTTAGACCTTTAAAGCAATATAGAGTGAATTCCATCTAACAATCTCTTCCCCTCACCTCAGTGTTCTCCCATTTGCACATCACATGTCAATATTACCAGCCTAATCGCTGTGCACTGCTGAAAATGAAGAACATTTCTGTCCCAAAATGGAGGATGCTTTTGCCACAAGGTCCAATGCCGTGAAGATCATTTCTGTGGTCCAGCATGCTTGCTGTGTCACCCACACATTTCCTCCTCAGCCTTCTTCCTACCTTATCCTCAGTCTTGAAAAATTACTCACAATTCAATCTAAGGGAATTTTCAATATATCGAGCAGTTTCTAATCTACCATTTTCATCTTTGCCCTAGATGGCCAGTGAAAAACAGTTCTAGCCAGCTCCGACATATCAGATGTAGTATTTTTCTTCACGTTAATAAATAGCATGTGGCTGCAATGACAAAATCCAAATCACAAGTCCAAATTATCTGAGCATAAAAATGAACCTATCCAGACTGTTAAAATTTATTTACATATATTTAAATATGTATATGCATATGTGTATATGTATAATCCCAAGACTCAAATACACTTGATTATTCTCTGTTGTTATTCAGAAACTCTGGATGATAATTTATTTTACCCCTTTCATAGTGATGAGTGGAATCTCCATAGCTCTTACTCTGAAAATTGTATGATAGAGTGAATTGGGATTTACTTTTATCTTGTTTGACAGAGTTAAATAAAATTAAGACCATTTGTAACTCCTACTGATACACCTGTGTTGCCAAATAAATGAAGAAGCCTGTGTTATATCTGTCATCTGTACTGCTTCTGAACAAAATGTCAAAGCTCGAATCCAACCTCATCATCCTGGCCATCAGTTGCCTTCAAAACAATTGACCAAGATTGTCTTCTGGAAATTTTCATCTCTTTTGGTCCTTCCTCAGTGTATTATTGCCCCAACAGTTTTTGATGTGGTGCATTGAAGTTTCTTTCTTTCTTTCTTCCCTCTATAGATTATCTCTAGGCTATTTCACCAACGAATATAAATTTAACTACTCTATCTTTGTGCTGATGATCTGTGCATCTATCTGTCCAAAGCTTCTGGTATCCAAATGAAAATCACTGATACCTCTTTGAAAGTTTCTAGCCAGACACTGAGATGCCAAGTTCAGTATAGTAAAACAATACTCTTAATCTTCCTCTGATCGTTCCTTCCTGCATATCCATTTTCTTTTGAAAGCTTTCTTAACTTGCCAGTTGCTCAAGCCTATCATCTGGAGCTCATCTTTTACCTACACCTGTATCTGGCTGGACCCAGACAATGCCTACAATGGACATATCCTTTCTGCACAATATTAAAGATTGTTTTGATCCATTGTGCATCAGAAAGTCCTGCCCTGAGTCTTACTACTTTGAATCTCAGCTGTAGCAATATCTATTGTTTGACCTTGCAATTTGCCTTTCTTAAGAAATCCCTTCTAAAACAAAGATACATTTTCCTCATCCATTACTTTAGCTGTGACTGCGCTTATGTGTATGTATCACTTAGCATATGCCAACAGTTTATTCACATCAGAATAACTTCATTCTGGAAACTCTTCACAATCTACCTTTCCTCCAGACTTGCCTTCAATATTAAGAGATCAAAACCGATCTCCGAAAGAGCCCAGTATCATGCTTTGAGTGTAATCTCTTTTCATTCAATTGTTTTTGGAAAGGTCTGGTGTACCCAAACCACTACATGGATGTATGACCAAGCCCTTGAAGACAAGCTTATGCATGGCATGCTGCTGGCACATTGAATTTGTATCCACATCTGAGGTATCTGTGCATCTCAAGTTCCACCATCCTGTTTCAGTCTAGTGTCATAACACACTAGGGAGGCAGTAGTTAACTAAGAGAGGTTCAGAGCAGCTTTCTCATCTCCCTCATATAAGTAGCTGACAATGTGAACACTTCTAGCAACATTAGGTTAAAGCGATGGCTTACATCTTCCTCTTTTACTTAGGATTGAAATGAGTAAGAAGCCTTTACAGATTCCATCATCTCATCCCAGCAGGGAGGTGGAGGGCAAACAAATGAAAGGAAGTTGAAGTATATTGAGCAAATTTATGTAACCTTGCATTGAAAGGAGCTAGAAACGGTCACCCAGGAGCTACTGCACCCATGCTGGGACTCATCAATGAGAGGTGGCAGCTGCTTAAGCTGCACCTTAGGTGCATGGACCACGGGAATGCTTTCAGTCTGCTTCAGGGCAAAGCCATGCAAATGACATTGAATGGAAAGGGGGTTAGACTAACCTGATTGACTTTGCCCTGAAAAGGAGTAGATGTTCTCACAAGGTCAGTTATTTCCAGGAGGAAATTTAAAAAACTGCTTTTCTAATATTAGTTATTGCCTTTCAGGCACTTCAGATGTGGTTCCTGACTATGTAAGTGTGTCTCCTCAGTTTTGAGTCAAAGTCACGGAAGAGAACTAAGGCAGCCTTCAGCAATGACTTTAACTGTTGTCAGAGAGCGTTGTTGATTCATGAATTCAAGAGAAGGAAAGTCAAAGTGACTGAAGCAGTTACCACTCACAGGTGTTTGCCCTGGTCCTCTTACGGAGATTGCCACTCCATGACCAAGGAGAGCTACTGTCTTTGAAAAGCACTTCCTTAAACTGCTGCAATTTGCATTGCACTTTGCTAAGTCACCTGGCACTGATTCCAGATTCCCTCACTGCTCAAGTCTGTAAATTTTGGTGTTTCAGGAGCTGCTTCACTTTTTTTCAGCTTTCCTTGACACTGGGTGACAGTTTGTGGACGGGAGGCAGAAAACAGCCGAGGGTGTTAACAGCATCAGCTGTCCAGCTTCAATCTTGTTATGGCCGTGAGTCAGTGCTCTGGCCTCACCCTGAAATGGACTGGAAGTGCTTGTGGGCAGTCACTGCATGTCCACCAAGGAACAGGACTGAAGGGTGGGTTATGAGGCTTCATGCCTCACAACATTAGGTATGCAGCACTAGTGGTTCTCCTGCTGCTTTGCTTAGGCGTGCTGAACTTCATCATCCAGGGCAGTGACTGAGCGCGCCACATGTCGAAGGGCATGCCATATGGCCATGCATGGGAAGGTGCTGGTGCAGCTTTGCGATCGCCTTGGACTCTCTGTAGCACTTTTCCTGTGGCATCTGAGCTCTGTAGAAGTACCTATAACTGTGATGGTGAAGATAAATGATTAAGGTCAATCTCTTTAATTGCTTTATGGATTTACACCCTACAGAGAAGTATCTCATGTGGAATTAAATTATTGTTTATTATTTATGGTGCAGTAGGGACAAGTACATTTCTCAGGTATAGAATTTCATTCTATTAGCTGCATGAGAAGAGTGAAAAAGGCTTTGGTTGAATATTATCACGGAAAAAATGGATCCACTTGTATATTTGTAATAAATTTTCTTTCAAATATTTTTTGCCTTTGAAGGAAAGGCAAAATATGAAAATGAAGCCGCAGCTATAAGAAAACTTAAAAAAACAGCTAAGGTAGATTATCATGCTAGAAACCTATTTGAGGCATAGCTAATTGGAGCAATGCTGTCGTATATGGCTTTCACAACAGTTAGCCTCAGTCAATACACGACATCTAAACTGCATCATTAGACTTTTCAGAAGATTGTTTTATTTTTTTCTCCTTGTGTTTATATTCCCCTCTTGGGATGACTGTTCTTATTTTAGTTCTGTTCTATCTCTCTTTATTAATATCCATCTGTCCCAAGGGTTGCTCTGCTGAGGAAGAGAAAAGGGGGGCACTGGTAAGCTTCTGTGCTACAATATTTAGAGCATCACAAATCATGGTCATATCACGAAACACATCTGAACGCTTCCTTATACCTCATGGTTGAAAAAGGCTCCTTGGAAATGCATCTGCATTTTAATCCTTGGGAACATACATCAGCAAAACAGGAATATGAACTATACAAATTCTTAATGGGAAAATAAAATAGATGGTTCATAGAAATAAGTTGCTGCAGAAGAAAAGGTGGAATTCCTTCAGAGTGACTTTTTTTGTTATTGAGGCCATTATTTATGGCTCACAAAAGTTAAAGAACTGACAGCAAAAATACCCACTCAGAGTTGTCTTCCTTTTCCTTTAATTCAGGCGTATTTTGGTTGTTTTGCCTGCAGTTTCCTCCCTCCTCACTCTGTGATAGCTGGGGGGAACAGTATTAAGCATAAGTATTGTTCTCCTGCATAGTGGTGGCATACAGGAGCAACAATTAGGAAAGGGGGCCCCACCGAGATAAGCATGCAGGATGGCCCACTAGTCTTTCAAAGAGTTGCCCAGGTGTAGAAGCCGCGGGGACAGGCTCCGACCACAATCTACCTGTCGCATGAGGGCTTGGCTAACGATAAAATGCAGCGCCTTTGATTTGGAGGAACAATCTGCATAGACACATAGGTAGAGAAGGTTGCTCAGTTCAAATAATAAACCTTCACATAAGGTGAATAATCAGCTACTCTTATTGCTACTCTTATTCAGGTGTTTCGTTCTGTAGAAAATGCAAGCCAGGAAAATTCATACCTAAGAAGTCTGCTTCGAGATGCAGTTCTTTAAAACAAACCTATGTGTTTTATATGTGAGAACAATGTGTAGTTTGCTGCACAGAGTGACTGCAGTGAGCCTGTTTGTTGATTTAAAAAAGGAAACAGCAGGATAACTTTTTGTTGAAATGTTTGAATTGTTTTCTAGAATTACTTAATTAGCAGTGATGTTCAAGTTCAGGTTGTAATAGTCATAAAACCATGATATGACAATAATGCCTGATGTAAGACTGAAAAAGTGAGTGTATAACCAGAAGAAATTATATGCATGTATATTAAATAGGCTAGTTAGGAAATAAATAAAAATGAACTTGGAGAGAAGAGAAAATTAATAGCGAAAGTAACGTGTCAGTTGGGCACTCTCAATCACAGTTTAGTGTGACCACCAGCACATCACTCACACTGGGGGCATGTGAGACTAAAGCTACTTTAAAACAAATTATTTTCAAAATCTGGAGCTTCTACGTGATGACATTTGAGAGTAAGAATTCCTAAGCAATGAGTTATTGGCAATTTAAGTTGCCAGTGGAATTAGCAAAAAGGTGTCCAGCAATCTGTTGAACAGTATGGCTACAAACTCACATATCAGATGCATCCCTTAAGATGAGGTGAGAAGGGAAGTATTTTACTGATTGTTTCAGTAAGCCTCCTCTTTGTTCTCAATATCTCACAGCTCCCAACCCTCCCACCATTCGAGAAGAGCTCTGTACAGCTTCTTATGATACAATTACTGTCCACTGGACATCGGATGACGAATTCAGTGTGGTCTCTTACGAGCTGCAGTACACGATCTTCACCGGACAAGCTAATGTTGTTAGTAAGTATAAACCATCTTATTGCTGGTTCTGTTTGCTTATGGTTTCTCTGCAAAACAAGTTCCTTTAAATATAAATGTACTCATGTGTCAAGAGCAAAATGAAAAAAATATTTTCTAGAAAGTTTTACAGCCAACTATCTATATTTTAAATCCAAAATAATAATGATTTTGAAGGGATTTAAAATTCAAAATTCATCTGGTTAAAATGTCTTGTATGTTTTCTGGGAGTACAATGCAATGAGAGCTTACTAAGACTAAAACCAGCACCTATTCTCAGTGGTACAAATTCTGTCCATGTTAACAGGATTTGTGTCTTGCATCATAGGGCCCTTACTGTAACACCAGAGTCAACCCCCAGTTGCATTGCCAAGGCCAGTCAGGCACTTAGGAGCCTATGTCTATTTGGCCATTAGTTAGAACTGGGACCTCATTGTCATTTAGGCAGCCTTGACCACTGAACCTTTGTCAGGAATACAAATTAAGTCCTTCCTACTTGTTTGCACTGTCTTCAAGGCTACAGAGCATAGGTGTCTATTGGTATATCAAAGGGAGCAAACATCAGTGGAAGAAGGATTAATATGGTAACTTTGACTTATAATGACATTAACTAACATTGTTTGATATTTCTTGTTGTAGCACATTTTATTAAATACACCATCTGTTTTGAATCTGCGACTTTCCTGAATGAACGAATTTACTGATTATTCCATAGATTGTTCTGTTATTAAATAACTATTCCCCTGAGAAAACAGTATTGTCTAATCTTTGGCTAGGAAGTTAATACTTCTGGGTTCTGGGTATAATGATCATTAACTAACTATGACTTTTGGATGTCATTTAATTTCTTCCTGTTTTGGTTCTCCATATGTTAATGGGAATATTTTATGTGTAGTTGCTTTATGAGACTAAAGGAGTTTGAAATTAGTCAAACAAAAGGAGGAATTTCTTTGGTCAACATGTATCTAAATTGTGGAACTCATTGCCACAGAGGACTGTTGATTAAAAGTTTGTGTGGATTCAAGAGATGACTGGACAGATCATGCAAGAAAAATCCATTGAGAACAATGAAGTGCAAAGACTTCCTCATGACTCAGGAAGTCTCAGAGCTGTAAACTGTTGGAGTCTGGGAGAGTATACTGATTAATGATCATTATGTGCTTTCCCTGTTCTTAAACACTTTCATAGGCACTTGGTTGGTTTTGTCCACCCTCAGATACCCTGGTCACTTGCTGAGCAAGATAGGCTTTGCTCTGACCCAGAACAACAGTGATTTTGTTCTTCTAAAATACTGCAAGATGCTTTGATGAAAGTCAGTGCTGTGGACGTGTTAACACACTTTGTACCAGTGGAAAAATGTTATGGTCTATGCCAAGTCTCAGTACTGAGCCAAAATCTTGCACTGACTCCTCTGTTGCTGTGTTCATCTCAGCTTCTCCATCACTAAACTGGAGGTAGCCCTCCAAGCCATCTGAAAGGCCATCTGAGGAGTCATGTGCTGGTATTTTTGCACCATTAGTAGCGTATTAGGCCTGTATTATTATTCAGAATTACTGAAAAATGAGCATCCTGGACCACTGAAAATTTGATGAGCATTTTTTTGAAGCCTCCGTTTAACATCTTACTCAGCAGCCTGACAGCACACTCCAAAATTTGAGACTGTTCACTAGAAAGATCAAGTAAATACATTTTCAATACATGCTTCTATACCTGAGCAAACTGGATACAAAAAGGGTCTAATAGTAATTCTGAAGGAATGGGAGCAAGGCAGACAAGGAAGGAAAAGCTTGTCTGATTAACCACTAATAAGCAGACAGGACTTAATGATAATATGGTGTATTTCTTGTTTTCTGACCCATTTTTATCAATGCCTTTATGCAAGAAGGCATGCTGTAGTTAATGGTAGGTCAGGTATTGGCACGGTGCACAGACTGCAGAAGGGTGTGCCATTTCCACACCTTTGTGATGTGAGGTTTTGCTCTCTGCTTACTAGTGAATAAATAAATAGTCATTTCCTTTTGAGGCTGCATTGTAAGTTTCCCATGTGGAGGTGAAAGCTTTGATCTGCAAAACAGTTAGATTTCTTTAGAAATGCAATATGGTAATTTTGGGGGGCATAGCATGAAGTGCTTAGTGTGCAATCTGAAGTTTAATTCTATCACTGATGCTTTGCAAAAATGATGTCATTAAAAGAGCAAAGAGAAGTCTCAAATGAAAACTCTTGAAGAATTTCTGTTTATAAAATGTTTTTAACAGCTGAAATGAAAGTAGACCTGATTTTCCTGCAACATATCGAGCCAGTGTATACCACACCAGTTCTACATCACTGTGACTCCACTGACTTCACTGGAATCTCCTATTTTATACCAATACAACATAAGAACTTCAGTTCATAGCTCTTACACAAAGATCCTGGCAACTGTTAGTTTCAGTTTCATTAAAATCTACCATGCTAACCCAACTTAAATATATACATGTATATATATATAAATATATATATATATTTGTATATATGAGAAGTCTTTCTAAATGTTATAAAGCTTTCCTTATCTCTGCATTTAATGTGGAGCTGTGTACCTCTAATGGAGCTGTTCCTGACAGTTCTAATAGAACTGCTACAGATCTGCCCAGATTTCTTACATACAAGATTCTCCCAGTTTGTTCCAGCTTCCACAGGTACTAAACATTTTTCCAGCTAACATCCTGATTTTACTCAGGAGGTTTCTTCTGTTTGTTGGATTCTATGCTTTATCCTGTAAGAGCATTTAATTTCCCTACTGCTGTAGATGTCCTTACAAGGTTATCCCTAGAACACTGGAGTATTAACCTCTTGAAGTGTGCTATAATAATGTGATATAATGCATAGAGATATTTTCACTGTAAGTTACTGTGTTGCATTCACTTTTTTGTGAATGCCTTCACATTTTGATGGACTAAAACTAGGTGATTTTTTTTAAATTCTATTTTAATGCAATAGAGCTTGGATGAGCACAAATTTCTTTCTATTTACGGCATTTGCATTCTGCTGCACATAATTGTGTTTTCTCTGTTTTTGCCACATCCCCCAAAGTTGCTGCTGGTCATGTGGGTTACCCGTAACAGAGAATGTAAATGGATTTATAGATCATCTTTCAATTCTGTGTAGCTATGAATTAGTCACAAGGGAGTAGCTAGAGTACTTATTACAGCAACAAGCTTCTTTCCCCTGAGACAGTGGGAATCACTTTGCCTACATACCCACCTACTGTGCTAATGGAGGTTGTTATTTTGGAATCCATTTCTTAAAACCACATAGCCAGACTGACTGCGCTTTCCATTCTTTGGTACATTTCTTCCATTGGAGGCATATATCATTCAGGGATTGCTATGAGTTCAGTAACAAAAACAAGCAATACTATGTTTTTCTAATGTATTTTCTATCCAACATAATCAACTATATTCTCTTTTTATTAACTGAAAAACTGGAGAGTTAAATTTTGATGGAAAATGTCCAGCAAGAGTATTTCATTTTGAATCCTATTTCATACAGGAAAGATTATTTCCAAATGTGGCCAAATTGCTTGGCTACTATATGCTTGGCAGCACTGTTTTCTGCATAAAAGCAATATAGAACTTTAGATTAGGCAGACTTTTAGTAAAGCAGTTGCTCCCAAAGCTATACCATTCACACATTTGCAGTTCTGAGATGCAGCTATCACCTGCAATCTGAATATTATAAAGCTTTTAGAATGACTTTGTCACTACCTAGCTAATGTGCACTGTAATTGCATTATCTTCTTTCAATAAATTTTCATGTATTTATTGAGTTTATATATATTTTTTGACATAATGGAATTGCTCAAGTGTGCTTCAGCAAGGTTAAAATTTAAACACTCAGCTTCTTACTAGCTGCAATGCAAAATATCTTCATGAAAAACACACATGGCTCTCTCCAAGGCAAAAAGCAGTAAATAATACTCTCTTTCTTGGTAATTGGGATTTAGGTTGATTGCCTCAATTAAATATTAAAATTCACTGTATTAAGGATACAGCGTACTGTCAGAACCTTCCCTGGGTTACAGGGTTACTGTTCCTATGAGAAAGGATAAAATTTTGTACAGGGTCTAAGAAAATTAAGAGCCCTTTCCTGAAAAACAGTGAGTTTATGATTCACCAATGAGCTTTTGAAAATTCTAGCTATTGTTCTTTCTGTAAGATTTAATTTATTAAAAACAGATGCCTTACAGTCTTCAGAGTGCTACTGAGGTTTTTAGTATCTTCCAATGGTACAAAAGTAAGTTCAAGATAAAACCAAGAAAACTTCTAAGTCTTGGAAAGTATCAAAAGAGTGTATTTCTAAAAAAACCCAAAACGCTATGTATTTTGCAGAAATCCTGCATATATTATTTTCATTCATGTGGGAATGCAGAGTGGGGGTGGAGAGAGCTGTATATCTGTCAACTTCACCTACTGTTTTTGTTCTAACAGTTTGAATTGGTAATAATTTATTGAAAGAAAGCATTTAAAAATAATTAAAATGCTCAAGAGATTAAATAACCTTCCCATGACTTATGTGCTTCTCTTTTAGTTTTTAAAATGGTATATTTTATTAAAATCAAACAGTGTAAATTTTAGGAGGATTTACACCTTGGGATTTTTCCCATCTGGTTTTTAAAGTGCATCAGCAGCCAACACCAGGGAAATAGCTTTACAAATTATTACCTCCAGATTCTGAGAAACTTGTTTTGAAAACTCATACATCCTGTATGGGCATCACTGTGCTCACTGCACCATTCCAGGATGTAATTTAAATTCTCAACATTTTTGTAGGCTACAGTTTTAAAATACATTGTTTTACCACCTGCAGGACCCTGTAAAGAGCCCTGAGTCTTGGAAACAAGAAACCCTAATCTAGCCAGGGTAAGAACTGGGTGCAATAGCGGACACTTAGCTGTTACTGATACTGCGATGAGGAGAATATGTGTGATTTTCCACTTAACCTATGGCCACCGGCAGGGAATCAAGAATGCAAATATTATCCCCTGAATGTCTGCATGTCCAGGCTATTTCCTCATTTCTCTGATCATTCTTAATCATCTTTTTTGCATTAAAAGAAAAAAGGCTGTTCTAATAGGTCAGAACTGGAGATGTAGAGACAAAATATTCTTTCATACCTAAAAGCTTAACCTGGCTGTCACTAGTTGCTTTTCTTCATTCTGAAGCATTTTGGACTTGTAGTTTGAGGATACGTTGTGCCTTCATTCCCGAGATTTCTGGATCAAAGTTCAATTTGAAGCCTTGTATCAAACCACTCACAATCGGGAAGCCCCCCTTCAGGAAAGTGCATGAACACATCACTAAATGTGTTGGTACAGACGTATGTGTAGAGCTTGCTGGACCAGGAAGGCTTACCTGGAAAGGTGACCAAGTGAGTCACTGTGCATCCAGCATTTATTGTACACCAGTAGTCTGATGCCTAAGGGGCAGGAGAGACAAAGACAAGAAACCCAAGCTGTCTTCTGTTGTCAGAGAAGGTAGAGCCTTCCCCTAGAAGATGAGTCAGATTAGAGGTGAAATGGAGAGCTCCCATCTATCTCTACTGACTGTGTAGAGAGTTTAGGGCAGATAAGGTCCTAATTTAGGAATCTCTGTTCTTCATTTGAAGTCAAGTTGGAGGAATCTAGGCCTGCATGTGAACGTTTTGCCATTAACCCCTGGCAGCAGAGGGCAAGATGCAGCAATGCCTCAAATTACCATGGTTGTCCCTATATACAGCTGTTAACTAGATTATTTAGAAATACTGTAATTTACTATGTGTGAGGATCTACTGGCTGCTAGGTGTTGGGTAGGCATAAATCCACACACATGGGAGGAGAGGAGAGAATGGAGAGGAGACCCAAAGCAGTGCATGAGTATTTTTACAGTCCTTCATGTATTTATTTAGATCCAAATTTTATATTTTCTTAAGGAGAGATAAGCCTTTGCAGTGTAATATCAAAAATGTAATATGAGCCTGAAAAAATGCTCCCTGATTGGAGAATTGTGGTGACTGATAGAAATCTTTAGTTTCCAGATGATATAGCGAAAATCTGGGCATTTCTGTGTCTGCGCAAGGGTTTGTTTATATATATTGCCTACATACCATAGACCATTGCTTTCGAAGTGTGGACTTGGAGGGGGGAGACACTCCCAGGACTACCTCCTGGATTCATTCTGCTTCATGTGGCATGTTAGTTGATACCCCATCAGTTATCTGTGTTAAGGATTGCTAGGCCATCCTGGGCTCCCTCTAAATTCTGTGCTTCATTTTGTTTTATTTTAGCTTAATACTTATTTTGCAGTAGCACCTATGAGACAGGCTGGGGATGGTCTTAATGCAAAATCGATGTGGTAATTCAGCTGCAGAAGCAATGTTCCTTTACTCTAATACTTGTGGCAAATTTTTATTGGGAAAAAATTAGGATGCCTCTGAGCAGTCAGTGAAATATTTTATGCCAGAATACTGCCACTTTTCTTTCTCCCTCTCAGGAACCCTATTCACTCCCAGACTAAAACGTAAATAGCATTCAGTAGGTTCAGTATGGTTCAGGCATAAAACAAGGTATGGATTGATGCTGCTGTAGGCACATTACTACAGGTGCCAGACAAAACTGGCGCTTTCATGAGGAATAACACTGGGTTCTTTCTTCAGGAGATAGATGATGGCTCTATGTGGTCTAGTTTTTCAAGAGTCTTGTAAAAAACTGAGTGCTGCAAAGTTGTTGTTCTTTGCTCCATTTTTTCCAGATATAGCACACTTTCAGAAATCTCTTGTAGTTGATATTTAGGGAGAATACATGTGGTCAGGATATTCACTGGTTGGAGCATAAAGAAGATACTAGAATCCATTTTTTCCCCTTTAGACAAGGAAACAGCAACAAAGAAATGTTCCCTGGTAAATCACAGTTGCTATTCATCTCAACCATAGTTAACACAGAAAGTGATGTTCTTGATGAGACAGAACAGGCTAGAGAAATGTTAGATACTGTCTGTCCTTCAAGTTCTGATTTTTACAAACTAAAAACTGGAGGGTGGGCTTTCTTGTTTTGCGGCTCAGTGGGAAGAACAGCCTGAAGGCCAGAACACACACATGGATTCTCAAACATGGCCCCTACCTGAGGCTCAGACTTCAGATCAGGGTGTAGGGAGGGGAGAGTTCATCTCACCTCAGGTCAGCCCTCCAGAGTTAGAGGTCTCATCTAAACTGGTCACCTTGGTTTCCTCTTTGTTCAAGAAATAGAGAGAAGCACTTGTGGTAGGATGTTCACACCTGGACAGGTGGAATGAACCATTTAGTGATTACTGCCTCCCCTCGAAGTTGAGAAAAACAGACTAGGCATTGAGCCTCTTCATTAGATGACAGGGTGACATGAATCCCACCTGAAACTATGCCTCAGTTCTCCTTTTCCACAGCAGGATTATTAGCTGCCTACTTCTCAAGGATGCTGTGTAATATCAATTAACAATTGATAAATTAATGTTAAGAGAACTTTGAGACAAAAGCTATATAGTTCTTCGATTGAAATTTAGGTTATAAATTCTATTACTAATGATCCCTTAATAAGAAAAACACATCCCAAATTAGGAATGAATCTTCCAGTATGGTTATGAATAGTCTATGAATTTGTAAATCTGTATCATGTCTTTTTTTTTCTGAAGTTTTGTGTCCAGTAGCCTCTTAATTTTTACTTCACATAAAAGTTTTTTATAGACTAATATACAGAGCTGAAATTACTACTGACTTGCAAAAGATACAAATCACTAGTACTTGCTGGTTTCCTGGTAAAACATGAGTTAAAAGCTGAAAGCTGGTTTAATAACATAGTAGCTCTCATAACTTATTCTATGCCCAGTCATGTCAGAAACTGAAAAGACTGTAAGGTTTCTAATCCAGTCAAAGATTTTTCTTTCATGTTTTCCAGCCTAATAATTACACACACATGCATACACTTCCATCTACATGTATTTCTTTCTATCTGTATAGCTATATAAATAGTTGTGAGCATATATGCATTTTATGAATGTTAACTTTGTTTCTTATATAAACATTTATAACAAGATAGCATATATAGAGAGATATCAGACTGTGGTTCCATTTGACCAGGAGCTGTTACATGGCTGAATCACTGGCATTCAAGTTATAGCGTAGTAGGAAAGATTTACATAGATGAATAAGCTCATCTTGGGCAGTATTTTCCTATTTTGCAGATAATATTGCCCCCCTCTCCCGTATTTTACTTACTTCCTACCTCTTTGGTAGACATCAAGCATATCCAAAAAAGCTTGTAACTGGAAAATTATGCAGCTCTTTGCCAGTTGACATCTAGCCATGAGGAAATCAAACAAAAAAGTTGCATCCAATACGTTATAATAGCTTAGGTTACATCCTGGCAAAGTCTGGAGTGTAAAAGCCAAAGCTCGCTCTGGAGCCCGTTCTCTACCCAGTTTGGCCTCCAATGATTTGCTTCTGGAATGCATACCTGGGGACTGCCAGCAAAGGTGCCTCAACAACCCTTCTAGCATTACTGCGTATGTTAGTCTTAAAGCAGTTCATTAACCCAAGAAGTAGATTGATGGGTTCTCCATAATCCTTGAGTACTTAAGCAATAAAGGATTCTCGTGTTGGGATATGAAAATTCCCAGCCTGCCGATGCCTCCACTGAATCATTTCTTAAATGTCCTTTTTTTTTAATGCTTGACTTCACATAGCAAGAACTTAAAAGGTACCTTGGTTGAAGGCTGATGAAAGGAGTTAGTGGAAGTAAGTAGCAACTTGCTAAAAGTAACAGCACTTTAAAAGGTATGGAAGCAAAATTCTTATCAGTTGTTCAATGCTCAGAAGTGCTCTAAATGTTCCTCTGTTACAAAGTGTTTTGTATGTTATGACAAATGTGCTTGGTTTGAAATTGCAGGTTTATGTAACTCAGCCGACAGCTGGATGATTGTTCCTAATATCAAACAAAACCACTACACAGTGCATGGGTTGCAGAGTGGCACTAAGTACATCTTCATCGTTAAGGCCATTAATCAGGCTGGCAGCAGAAACAGCGAGCCCGGCAAACTCAAGACAAACAGTGAGTAACGTGCAATCCAGCACGCACACATTCTTCTCCTTTCTTGTCTTCCTTTTCGGGGTTGGTCTTTGAAAGGTACAAGAATGCAATGAAAACTAACTTGTTTAAAGGGCTTTCCATAAGGAGAGCCACTTATGTCACTCAACTTAATATTGCAAGAGGAGTGCAGAAATGGCTTTTTTTCTAGACATGCATCTGGATCTGTCACTGGAAATATAATTTAGGAATGAAACCATCACATACGAAATGATTGAAAATACTCATTTGTGCTTTTGTTCTAATTTCCTCTTTATCTTTTTCCTTTGCAAACCAAAGCTTTTTCTTATATTTATAATAAGACATTTTATTTTTGTAGAGTGCATTGTAAGATACTTGTTAGCTAACTTTTATCCTCCAAAATGGTCTCTATCTTAGGACACTGGAAACTTTCTTAGCACCATTCGCCCCATTTTACTACAGAGTTCAGCAGGGTGGTAGAGTCAGAGATACCACTCTAAAAAAATGGTTATGCAAATTGTTAGCAGACAGAGTATAGCAATTTTAAGACTGGTTTTCAACCTTTTTCTTCTTGTGTCCAGCCAGTGCCTCAGTCTTTCAGTCATGATGGGTAACTCTGAGTACTAGAAAGGGACCGCTGGGATTTGTGCACTATCTGAAATCTGCTTCTTGAAGGGGAGGGTGTTTGAAGAGGGGTGGTATTGGATGTCGCAGGAAGGATAGTGGATGCTGCAGGGAAGGGCATGTACCAGCTTGTGAGTTTCTCTTTCTACTGTATACTTGGCCTGCACTCCTGTGTAAAAGCCACTCATACCAACCGCACATCTGCTACCAAGAATCTGTGCATTGCTGAATATAGTAACCTACGTGCATGCATAAAACCAGAGGACCCTTTTGGAAACGGCAGTCTTTTATCCTTTTGCCTTTTTGTGACCCAATGTGGCTCGAAAGTAATGTTCACTCTCAGGTAACTGTAAGAAATGGCATGACCAGATACAGTTCAGTAGAAAGAGATCCTTCAGAGGCTTCTTCAACAATACAGAGGCTACTGATCAGATAGAGAGGCATGCTGTAGGTATTTTAGTGCTACCCAATGGTAGGAAAAAGCAGATAAAACGTGCTCACGGATACTTTCTAAGGGGTATATTTTACTTGATTGCAATATATAACTAAATACATATTATGAAAGTAGACTATACCCCTAAAATTATAAGTACTCCTTAGCTAATTCTTGACCTATGCCTGACAATATCAAAAGAGAATTAGTGTTGGTTTAATAATTTTTCATTTTAAATGTCTGCACTTTCAGATTCCCGGAGATCTGAAACAAAACTAACTGGCTGTCACTGTTCAGATCAACTGCATTTCTTCTTACTGCAACAGTAGTACTTTCAGTTTTACTGCCTAAGAATTAGTTAACTGTTCCTTCACAAATGCTGAATAATTCACATCTTATTTGAAGTATACATGTGTCAATGCCATCGGGTCACGGACCCCATGAGAGTGCTCAATTCTATTTTCTATGCATGTCACCAAATCTTCCACTTCCATTTTTTTTTCTTGATATGAAAGACAGTAAGAACGGAGGGAGGATAAGGGCTTTGCTGGATCACTTATAGAGTCAGAGTTTCCTAGATGTCTCCTGGAGGAGGTAAATGATCTTTCCGCTTTTTGACACAATGAGCTAGCTTGTCAGAATAGTGGCAGACTTTACATATCTACAGGGTTCAGTTTACCAAAATGCTTCCTGTTATTGTCTACAAACCTTGTGCTACAGCAGAGGATACTTGCCAAGAGCAACAGCCTCAGTAATGTTTTTAAACCATATTATTTGGACCAAATTACAGTTCACTTCCTTCTTTTTAATGCACGGTATCCAGCACTATAGCACCACGTAGGTGTCCATCCACGATGATCACAAATTGTTAACTGTGCTTGTTATAAATAAAGCCGTGAGTGAATGAACAGACAAGGCTAGTGCTTATTCTCATTTTCAGACACATTTTGTGGTATTTTAAATCATACTGTTTTGCAGTAATGATAAAGATGTTTTTATGGAGCTTTATCTCTAGAGAATTAATAGAATGTAACTTATTGTAAAATCTAATATGCTGTGTAAAAAGCAACCCTCAGACCTTTATTAGCATGTATATTGGTTTCAATTACATGCAAGAATTAGAGTATTCAGGTTACCTCTAGGTCACAGATAATGGGCATGATGATTATGCAGGACTCCTTTCAGGGATTATCAACACAGGGAAATTAGTGCACAGTGAGACTGACAGTAAACTGACAATGCAAACTAGCTAGTGCAGGGAGCAGGACAGGTTAGTCTATCTTGAGAATGCTTCAGAGAAAGAGATTACTATGATTATGTAATTTTGTATGCTTCTTACAGGCTTTCTAATGGACACTCCTTTTTAAAATTAAAACTAAGTTATTCTTTTGCCGTCTTTGTCTGTGCATATCTAGGCCAGCCATTTAAACTGGACCCCAAATCTGCTCATAGAAAACTGAAGGTGTCTCATGATAACTTGACAGTGGAACGTGATGAAACATCCTCCAAAAAGAGTCACACACCTGAGCGATTCACAAGCCAAGGGAGCTATGGAGTAGCTGGCAATGTGTTTATTGACAGCGGACGCCATTACTGGGAAGTGGTTATAAGCGGGAGCACTTGGTATGTACATAAGAATATATGAAAAGACCTACCAGTTCATACCAGAGGTCCATCCAGGTGTCTCTGACATAGGCCAGTAGCAGAGGCATAGGGAATGGTACAAGAGCAGGACGATCATATACTTTTACGTATTTTTGTCAGAATATTTTCCGAACCTCTAGTACGTTGTGGCTCTGGAACTTCATAGACCAGATAGAGTATCTCCATCTTTAACAGCCTTCAAGGAATTTCCCCTCCATGAATGTAGATGACTGTTTTTTGAACTATAAAATATGTCTTACATTTTTAGTGAATTGGAGAGCTAAGAAATTTTTTCTTTGTTTATATCACAAAGTGAACTTTGTAAGTGACAGAATATTTTTTTACCAAACATGAAAGATCTTAGTGGACTTCAGTAAGAAAAAAAGAAGAGTATGAGGACACTTTCGTGATCCTGTTTCACAGGGCTGGAAGTCAGACCTGGTTGTAGGGAGGGAGCAGGGAGCAATAATGCTGCAGGTCTATGTCCCAGTGGATGAAGCAAGAGGCAGGAAGTGAAGGACTACATTCCTTTATTCCTGAATGATCTTCCGTGTTACACAGGTACTTCAGGGGCCCTTTGGTCAGTGGAAGAGAAGTCATCCTTTGGGGTTCAAAGGTAGAAATTAATTATGATGGAAGGAAATGGAATGGAAAATGAATAAGGTCTTCTGGTGTGCTCTATCTCTGACACAAGAATGTTGTTTGCTTGTGCCAACCAGAAGGAATAAAAATAGAGTAACTTAAGGCAAGTTAATCCCTGTTAGGTTGAAAGCCTAACAAGCACTGCAGTATGTCTAGAATGTGAGGAACGTATACATTTTATATACGAGAAATCAGGTTTTTGCCCAGGGTGTCCATTAACGAGAACATTTTCACAATTCTCTTACCCTGCACATCTTGCCATAAATTACGGTTTGCATAGCAGATGTCTTCACCTACGGTGCTTCACTTGGCCCAATACTCAGTCTAAAATATGCTCATTTGAATCTAAAAACCACACCAACATCTGGCAAAACAGATTTGGGAATGGCAAAAATGGTTTTTTTTAATGTGTGCTTTGATGTCTACTCTTGCATTCCTTCTTCTGGTCCATATATTAAAGGAGCAATGAGAGATCAGATTAGTTGACAGATAGCAATGTATTTTAAAATCAATGAATTCCTCTATATTCATCTGTTTGGAAATGGAAATGTGAGACCCAGTGATTTAAACTCTGAGTTGCTCAGTACTCAACAATTTTCCTTTTGAATACCAGAGACGAATGTTCCAAAAAAATGCCATAGCAGCCAAACTACAAACAATGCAGGAGACAATAAAGTTTCCCTGACCTCTCAGACCCAAAAGAGAGATGGTGAAAAACACTAAGCAAACAGGTGCAGGTATTATGATTAAAATTCCCTTAATTAGAACTTAAGCAGCATAAATAAGAGGCGCAGGCAGGACTCACAGGAGAGTCCCCTGGGCTAACGTTGAACTTTATTGACAGACAAGCATGGCAAGAAGCATTTGTTTTCTTGAGTTGTGTTTGTTTTTCAGGTATGCCATTGGTATTTCTTACAAGTCGGCACCAAAACATGAGTGGATTGGGAAGAACTCTGCCTCTTGGGTGCTTTGCCGCTGCAATAATACGTGGGTGGTGCGACACAACAGCAAAGAAATTCCCATAGAGCCTGCACCTCATCTCCGGCGGGTCGGGATTTTGCTGGACTATGACAACGGTTCCCTTGCCTTTTATGATGCTTTGAACTCCCTACACCTTTACACTTTTGACATTACATTTGGACAGCCTGTGTGCCCCACGTTCACCGTGTGGAATAAGTGTTTGACAATTATAACTGGCTTGCCTATCCCTGACCACTTAGACTCCTCCGAGCAGCTTGCATGACTGCTAAAAGCCAGAAGGTAGAACGACGCATCTGCAGTGGGCTGCCAGGCAGCTGCTGCAGGAGCTGGCCTGGAGCTGGCGGACGGTAGGGCATCCCAGATGTTGCTATTGCTTCTGGCCAGAACTGAAAATGGGAGAATCTCTCTTTACTGTGTACTTTGTATGGAAGGACAAGAAGTGGCTTAAATAATATCTTAGAACTTCTTTTGCCGTTGGTTTTGTTGGTTTTGTTTTGTTTTTAGTCCCTCATAGGAAGGTTTATAAATTATTTATATAAAAAAAAAAAAGAGAGAGAGAGGATGAGAAAAAGAGAGGGGGAAAACCTGATTTGGATACCTGAAAAACAGCTGATTTGTTTTTGCATGTTGATGGCCCTATCCATTAAAGTTTCATCAGCTCATTACATCACTTTATTTTACAATGGATAAAAGCAGAAAATTGGAAGGATAAAAACTGTGCAGTGGACAAGTCCATATACTGCAGATGTTATTCACGTTAATATTATTGCTCTCATTACCAGTCTTACTGTGTGCAACATCTCCTAATTTCTACTTTGCGCATGGGAATGTGCAGACCAAAAAGAACAAAAATGAACAAGTAAGGAAGTGGAGCTAGCCAACAGAGCAAAAGGAGAAAGTTTAATTTACTTCTGTTCACAGGGCAGCATGTTCTCTGTTCATTAAAAAAACATGTGAAATGTCTTCTAGAAATGTGAGTGGATAAGTCATCTGGTGATTTATTTTATTGATGGCAACATTCCCATCTACCAGTGCTTCACTCTTTTCTTTGGAAAACATTGTAGAATCACTGAGGATGTGAAAGACTCGTATCACCTCTGAAAATCAGCAACACTGGAGGAGAGCAGCCAATCCAAGGTCTGACTGTAGCCTAATTTGATAAAACACTGTATCATTTAAGGTCTGATTGTAATAGAAGATGTCACAGTTCTGATGGTAGACATATGAATGCTTATTGCTGATTTTACAAGGTTCAATGCAGCAAGCCTAGCCAGTAACTAGGAAGTGAGACATGAGTCACTTACCATGCTTTTTAAATTAAAGGCAAATGTTTTATTGTTGTACACTATGCAGTATCTATAACAAAGCAAGGAAATTTGGTTTACAAGTGCTGTATGGAGGAACACTGTAGCTGGAGTTCACTCATATTTATCATTGTCCTGGATTGTTTGGGGGAGCACAGTTCTCTTTGTGAACGAGGAGTACATAACAAAATTTCAGCAGCAGTAGGAATCTGCACAGGTAAGCTCTACACTCATCCTGGCGTTGGTGGGTGGAACGCCAATAGTTGGTATGGTTGTACCCACTTTATTCCAAAGATGAATTTGTTGCATTTTTTTCCTCTTTTCTTTATACAGAATAGGAGCCCTTTGTAACTACTCCAATATTTATGTATAAATGATCTTTTGGGGAGATTTCTTGAGAAATATGAAATGTAGAAGGCTATATGACAGCTTTAAAAGAATGGTTTCTTACAGTGTTTTGTAGTTAGTATGCACGGGGTGAAAATCTGCCTGTGTAGAATGAGGGTAAGTTGAATACCAGCATTGAGAAAAGGTTTGCTTAGTGATTTAAAATCTTGCTTTAGGTATCCTTTGTAAAGGATGCCTTAATGCACTTTGTTCACTCATGGGACCAAAATAAAGTGGTCCCAAGCTCAGCTTCAAATTTTCTAAATTCAGATTCTCCAGGTACAAAGATGTACTACAGTTTGCCTTATGATGATGTAGAGGAAGCTTATGAGCAAGATGATGAATATGTACATGCTTATAGGTTTTTTCTTTTTTTAATAGAAAATAAATGCCAGTCCATGTTCCATTGTTTTCCCTTTACATGCTCTGCTAACTCCTGAATTAAATGGAGAAAAGTCTGACACTATGTTGACTAGAACCATTGCTTTCTGCTGGGACAGCTTTCAATGGTTCACAGCTACAAGCCACTGATCTTTCCAGAGGTGACATGAATAAGGGGAAATATATACATACAGTATACTGCAGTGTTTATTGTAGTATCTCTGATAGTAAAGAAATAGACACCCTCAAAAATGAAAAAGTAAACAGATCTGCAAACATTACATTTTATAACTGAGGACAATATAACCAATACAACCTGATGCACATTGTTCAGGTGGTCTGGCCTAGGATGTTTGGAAGGCAATTCAAATAGCATGAAAATTATAACAACAGGTTGACAGGAGATTATTGATACAAAGCTGTGATAAAAAGGTGCAGGAAGAAGGGATTTTTAATATAGGATTGCTGCCAAGTTTCTGCCTAACAGAAAGGAGTATATTATTACCACAGTTTGTGTAGCAAAGCTCTGAACTTCCTGTTTTGCCAGAAATATTAAATCTAGAAGCTGATTTCAGTAGTGAGCAAAATGAAAACACTGTTCAGTGTTTGACCATGCAATGCTGACCGAGATCAAGCTGAATGGAACTAATACCGTGAATTTTGAAAGGTACCCCGTGACTTCATACATTTTCATTTCAAACATAGACCGTGAATCTAAAGACAGATCTTGGTTTTGGCCAATGGGAAGAGGATGGCCTGTTGTCTACAGGCCTTGCTGTATCATTTATATTTCAACACAGAATACTTCATTTGGAGCTAAACCACATTTCTCTAATGGACTCTTAAATCATTATCAGTACTTTATGTGCGCATATGTTTGTGTGTATATATGTATATATATCTGGGGGTATACACACACCGGTATATGTGCAGATATAGTGTAATGTGTATATATACATATATACATACATACACACAGACTGACGGTAATAAGTCAGATGTTCCTTTTTCGCTTGTTCCTTGAACCATTTCATATTGTGTATGACTATGAGGAAGCAAGTTTGCTATAAATGGTATTCGTCTGGATATTTTTTAGAAGAACAAAATCTGTTTATTTTACAATACTTGATTCAATTTGTGATTAAACAATAAAAGCATCCATTTGAAAATGTAGCTTCTGTGGTCTGTGGCATGTTGCTTGGTCCATAAGGATTGATTGAAGTCTAGGAGAATGGTGATTCTTGCGTAAAAATAAAACATGATACTTTAATACAGAGTGCAGGCTTGTACAGGGGTTTTTCCTGTTTTTGAAAGTTTTATGACTAGGAATGAGGTGGTGTGGCTGTGTTTAACAAAGGCAGATTTCTGAGCAATAATCTGCTGAGATGCAAGCAACGAATGTAACAGATGGAGCCTGTGTCAGTATAATGATCATTTCAAGGATGTACTTCACACCAAAGTTGTGATTCAGTGGGGTTAGAGCAAACTGTAGAACAATCCCCTCAGAAGACAGTGATGTTGACTCAGAGTAGTCAAAGCTCTGGTCCAACTTAATGTAGTGGAGAGGTGGGGAACCTTTTTCTTTCTGAGGTCAGATATGATTTTCCATGCATTTGTCTTCCACATGTTGATGCATGTAAAATGGGGGGGAAAATCTTTCAGCAATGGGCCATATTCCATGATTTAGTTAGTAGACTGATTAGAATCATTATTTATTTACTGTAGCTTTACAATTCATATTGTTCAGGGTCTAAGTCTTTCCTCCTCATGTTCTTCTGTCATAGCTATATGTTATTTTGAAAGCAGGTACAGGCTCTGGCCAGATCTGCAGCCTTGGCCTTGATCTTACATGCTGTTTCAGGGGCATGGGGGTTTCCCATGGACTGTATTTCTGCATTTCTTATGCCTGTGTCATTGGATAGTTGTATTTCCACATACTGACTTTTGTCCAGTCACCTTTTGTGGGACCAAATATAAACATCTCCAGGTTGACCAATCTATCTTTTCAGCTGTAGCTAGGATTTCAGCAACATCAACCTTATTAAGCTTGTTGAGGCTGCCAAATTGTGAGTCATATGACCTTTGGGTTTTGTTTTGTTTTGGTTTTTTTTAAGTAGGTACATAGGGGCAACCAGACCTTTTATAGTTTCAGTCAATCAGCGGATCGGTGTGTAGTGGCTGCCTGATGTGTTCAATCTCTTCCATGGAATTTTCCTTTTTGTGATTTTTACATCAGTATCTCACAAATTGAAGCAACAAACATGCACGGGTTGCTCATGCAGTGATATACTAACAATTGTCTTGTAACACCAAGTCTAATGTATTTTCATATCCTGATCTTTCCCACAGTGAAAGTCTGTATTCAGATATCAGAAAGTAAAGCACAGTATTTTCCAGCTTGCTGGGTCTGTCATCCATTTAGAAATTATAATCTGAAGTTCTGAACTTCAGCCTTAATCTTTGTCTTTTCCACATGGAGGAAAGCCTTGGTCCCTCCCAAGTAGCCTGCATGCAGACAGTGTGTTCCAGATTATACAGAGCTATATATTTGTATTGTGCTTTCTGAAGTGGAAGAAACTCTCTCTACATTTTAGTCTCAATTTAGCACTTGATTTTCATACAAAAATTAAGATCTTAAAGAGCAGCGATGTTAACAGTGCTTCAGTGTGGGTGAGACTCTTGGTTTGGACCTTGAGATTTAAGCCATGTGTATACCTAAATCTCTTTGTGCTGGTGTAGATTGGTTTGTGATTCACGCAGCAGTAGAATAGTACAGGTGCAAGTGTTCTCTTCTGAGGTAGGCTCTTGCATTGCCTCTGCTGTTGGCTCTGTTTTTAGAATGTCTTCAACTCTGAGGTAGCTCTGGTTTAGAAGCCTGATATTGTATTAGGAAGGCATGGAGTCTTCTAACTTTTTTTTTTTTTGGTCTCCTTCTACAATGTGATTGACAGAGGCATTATTACTGCTCGAGAGAAGCACACAGGTAGCAAAAGAGGGAGTACTGGAGCAGTGCTGAGATAGATCATTCAGAATGACAGGACGGCTGGAAACCTGCCACTGCTACTTGCCTGAGCGCTATCCTGCAGCTCTGCGAAGCAAGTCTGCACCCATGCTTCCTTTTGTTACTGCTCAGCCCCAGTCTACATTCCCAAATGACAAAAAATACTTGCAATTATATGTTTGAAATCCTAACCCAAATAAAAGCAGGAGGGCAGGGATGTGAGCCCCAGGCCTTGATTCTCCTTTTATTTGCCCCAATTTTTACATGTGTTGACTTCAAAGGAGATAGTTCATGAGAAACTGTACAGTTTTGCTAGCAGCTAATGTGCTTTCTCCAAAGACATGATTTAATAGGAATGCTGAGCTGTTAGCACAGGGGCTCCTGCTTTACTGGGTTATTGACCCCCTGGAACCTGGGGGTTCATGGGCTTGTGTCCCCTCACCTACCTCTGTGTAAATCAGGACTATTTCCAAAGGCCAGCACAGGTGTGTTTTAAAATGTATGATTAAATAACATTCTTCTTGGGTGGATTGTTTGAGCAATGCTATACAGTTTCCTCAGAGCAGGATGAGAACAATTCTCTTAGCAGGTGCTGCATTACTTTTATAAAAATCATGAGAACAGCACATGCAGAAGTTATGATATAATACTGCAACATAGACTATTGTTCTTGGTCTTCCATTTAAAAATGAATAACTAAAGACACTTAGAAGTCTACTTCCTTCAACTATTTATCCTAATATATGTAATTATTTGAATGTATGGAGATGTCTCCTCTCAAGAAATATCACCCCATTTCTTGGTAATACACTGGGACACATCGTCGTTAAAAGTATTCCTGAAAATCCATGAGTTCATAAAATAGCTTATAGCCTAGCCCTTGAAAGGCATCAGATGGAAGCGTTGTATTTTGCTTAACGTTAGTCATTGAACAGAAAAAAGTTATTGCTGGTTAGACCACTGAAACATTTTACAATGACAGTCGACTGTCATTCAAGAAGTTGTAAATGTTTTCATTAGCATTTTTTTTGTTTTCCCTGATTTTTATTCTATATGGAGAAGAAATGATTTCACTGGGAAATATTTTTCTGTTATTCTTCCCTTTTTTCACTCTTCCTTTTGCTTTCACTTTCATTTTCAGATGTCAAAACTTAGTAGCAAGAAATGTGTGTAGGGGGGATTACCTTTACATTTTTTTAAAAAAGTTGGCTTTATTTTGAATTTCCTTAAAAATTATCTTTTTCAGGAAGCTCACAGAAAATGAAATGGAAAGTAATGAATTAATGCAGTATGGCAGCTTGCAAGTTAAAAACATTTTTGATGCAGAAGTTAAAGAAGGAATGCAGATAAGCCTGTCACTTGTCTACTAACTGAAATATTTCATTATTTTTGGCTTAATAGTATTGCGGTCTAATTAAAACAGTATTATGAGACCCGATTAAGGATCACAAGTAGAGGAACAATAAATAGATTATTATAGGATATCCCTGGAACAAGACCCTCTCCTAGCAATATATATTCAGCATCAATAATATAAGTTGTTTTCTCATTTTTAAATAATATTCCATGTCCTCTCCAGCAGCTGTTCCCAGCCTAGAAGACTGTGTCACTCTTGGGAAGCATAGCATCCAGTTCCTCGTGGAACTGGATAATAGACCTTATTGTGGCAGGTGTGAAGATGCTGTTAGAAGAGTGAAAATATCTCCCATTGGCAGAGGGCAATTAGATATATGATTCTGTCTTCATATTTGTGTGATAGTAGCAGTGGCCAAACTGAGGATAAAGTGGGTTTGTCCAAATTCGTGGGTGTGAGCAGATCTGGAAAGCCCCTCAGGTGATCATAACTAGTGAATACAACCAATAGCAGACCCAGCTTAGAATTAGAAATGAGCAAAAGTAGATTTGTTTCTTAATACAATCAGTAACAGTTCCTTTTAATTTCACCAAGTAACTTTGACTTTTCTCCCAATTTGTACACCGGTTTCCTTGTAAAAATTGGAGCTGAAAATGTTTTGTTTTGTTTTTCTCCACAAAGATTTCCAGTACTGTCATTTTTTTTGTCAAAGTACCTTGAAAACAAACTTTGCTGACAATGTCAGCAGAGGCTAAAGGTGAGGAACAGCATAGGACCTAGGGAATAAATACGGATGCCGACTGAATTCACAACAGCATAATACTGATCCTTACCAGCATTTCTATCATTGCTTATTGAAATTATTCACATGGATGAAGAGAGAGAACACAATTGAATCCAACTTTGTCATGTGCATAAATAATGATCAGTACAAAGTAGCAGAGGGAATGAAACAATTGAAAAATGGGACTCTGCACTTTTCTGTAAGATAAATACTTGATTTTGTTTCTCTGCTAACAGTTGGGACATAGTATTCTTGCTATGCATGTATTTAGACAAACAGGAGGTGTTGTTAAGAAAGGGAGTACCTTGTAAGTAGCCAGGTGAATTACTACTCCCAACTATTCTGTATATTCTTGCAGAAACAAGACCATTTGTAGAAATTAGGATAAATCTTTGAATGATATACACATAAAGAACAATAGAAAACAAAGCCATTTAGTCACAATCAGTAATTCAAACAAATCTACCAAAACCACTCTTTTGCCTTTGAATCCTGATGTTGATTTCTGGAATTTCTCCATGGAGAGGATGAAATGTGAATGCCTTGTCTTTCTGGTCCTATGAAGCAAGTGCTCCTTATTCGTATTACTAGGAAATCTCTCAGGATGAATAAATTTAGTAGGAACAACTACAGATTTCTCACCAGTCTGGAACGCGAATAGACCATTAACCAGTTTGAAGACTGAATTACTATCAAGTTATGAATGGTTTCATGTATTTTTTAACTGTGTGAGAAGAAGCCTGTTACATTAAAAAAATGTGACCAATTTTATATAGACATGGGAATAGACATCATTTTTTCCAGCTACAAAAGCTGCTGTTTGGCATGGTGACAGGAAAATATTTTTGTGAATTTTATATAAAGCACCTGCACTTATGCTGTTCTCATGCACACAGAAGTGCTGTAGCCCTAAAGTCCTGAGAGCTTTCATCTTTGTGGGGAATTCAAAAGCTCTATAAATCATGCTGAAGGGTAGGTTTGAGGGGAAAGGGAGGCTTTTTCCACAAAACAGTTCCCACTTGCCAAACTCTTTCTGTTTCCCCAAAAGTAAGTATCAGGAGAGGCAAGCCAGCTCTCAAAGGGTCTCCAGCTCTGATCCTTCCCTGACTTTTCCCGTGGCTGGAGCAGAGGCCCCAACCTGACCCTTGTGCCCACATCTTGTGTGGCAACAAAATTATGTTATGAAGCCTTAAGCAGGCTCCTCTGGCCAAATTCCAGCTCTAGTAATTACACAGAACCTGACTCCCAGAGGTGGAGGTTCAACTAGCTCAACTAGCAAGGTTCAGACATTTCTCCAGTAGCTTCTGCAACTTCTGCTGGAGTCAGGAAATGAGAGGAAAATCTGCTGGAGGAAAGGGTGTGAAGACGACATGTCTTCTAAAGATGTGTCCAAAAGACTGAAGGAGAAAATTTTAAATGGCATTCATCCTCACAGCAGGGTCTATGTAAGAAGGTTAGGATGCATTGTTCCGTGTTTTCATAAAGACGTGGAAAGCTCCCTCCTTACACCTGACATTCGCGTAGTGCCAGCAAGCAGGCCTCACAGTTAATTCTGAAGATTGGAAAAATCACTATTCCATTTTTTCTCCCCACTCTCCACACAGTTTGATAGATAGGAAGAAAAAATTGTCAAATTCCACGGCATGAAGGCTTGTATCACTGGTCTTCATTGTCTAAACCAACACAATGCAAAAAGAGGCAATCAAACCTGTGGGTGCAAAATAATTGACTTTTTTTATGACAGTTTCATGTCTGACATATTTTTAATTAAATATTATAATAGTAAGAGCAACACAGTGGAATAGTTATCATGAATGGAACTCTGATACTGAAAGGTGGAAATGAACGTTGACAACGGAAATAAAATAAATGTTAATTATTGTTGTTAATGATAATATGTTAATTTAGGCTAGACTGTAACGAAAGATGATGAGTCATGCATGAAACAGTATGTGTTTTGGTCAAAATCACTAGTTATGCCAGTCAGTTGTGAGGTGACTATGTGAAAGCTGTGAGCACAGAATGCACCAGGAAAGGTAAAATTAGAGAGGATTGCTACGATGGTGCAGTGAGCATGGTGGAAGCTCATGTGGAATTTATTCAAGAAAGGTGATATTCACTAAAAGGATCAGAGAAGAGGTAATCAGAAGGGAGATAGATGTATGTCTAGTTTATTTAGCCTAGCAAATGTTGGCTGAAGGGAGATACACTTGTGTGTATAAATATATGACTAGGGGTAGCATCAGGAAAGGAGAACAACTATTTTAACTAAAATATCAGTGTAAAAATAAATGGGCTTAGCCTATATGTGGACATTTAGGTCCATAGAATCCAAGAAGGTTTTCCGATGGTGCAACAGGAGGAGTGGAAGAAAGGAACTTCAGTGTTCCTGAGGTGAAGCTTTGTGGGTGAGACTCATTTCCCTTCAATTTAAATGCCCTGAAATCAGTTGACTAAGCCTAAGAATATTTTCTAAGTATCTGCTATAGTGAATGAGAAAGAAGTGGCATAGCTAGGAGTCTGTTCATCCCAGATATTCTAGCAGCCTAACCTGGAACAGGCAGGACTCCAGTCCATAACTGGTCTTTCACTGTAGGTTGTGTAGGGGTTTACAGACAGCTAGCATGGGCTTGATGCAGGCTTTTTAGATAGCTAAAGGCAGATCAAGTGACTGTCACTCTATATGTTTAGTAAATAGGATACTGATGTTTTTTAGAGTGGTAATTATACAGGAAATCCATTTGTTTGCATAGTCAACAGAAATTTAAACACAACTTCAGAGTTAAAGTCCTTGGTGTGGGAAGTAAGTTTGTGATTTTTCACTGGCCTCAGTGAAGCCCAGATTTACCCTTAGGAATATGGACAGGATGAAACGTTGTAGGTCAAAGTCACGTCTTCCCCAACCAAAGACTGAGTCCTATGAACCACTGAGCCTATATTTTTTTTGAAGCAAGATATTTATGATAATGCTTCAGTAAAATGGCCATCCAGGCAAAGTTAGTGAATGAAAATGTATCTGACCACAGAAGAACCATCCTGGAAAAGGATGTGTTACATATGTTCATATGCATTCTATGCATACATAGATCGTTTGATCATAGAATCATTTGACTCTAAACTAGGTAGTTTATCCAATGGTGCAAAATGATATGTATTAATATTTTCTATCTAGCATTATCCTTTAAAGTTTGTTTTAATAGAGGTCACAATCAAATCTCCTCTAGCATTTCTTGAATTCACTGCTCAGCATAAGATTGTATCAAGACTAGAATAGCTGGACTCCGACTGACATGGCTGCATCGTTCATTTCTCACAACACTAAGCATATATAGACATGATAGACTGAGCACAAGTATCAAACTCACACTGTGTAAAATGGGTTTTGTTTATCAAATCAGGAGTTCCCCAGCATGGTTCTCTTCTAATGGAAAAGTTGCCAACAGTTATAAGTTAAAAGGAATGTACAGGAGACCTCTGAGAAGTGTTGGTTCTTTAACATGCAAGGTGGATGCTGAGGTCAAAAGTACTTATTTTACTATGCAATACATCTGCATCTTATGCAAAGGAAATAGGGCTGGTTCTCTGAAGGGTGATTGAGAGTTCTCTTGATTTTCTTGGCTGATTGTTTTTAGGATGGCTACCTTCCAGAAGATCTTAATGGGGAGAGAAAAATATTCTATGGATGGATGTAAATATTCCTTTTTTCAGAGTTTTATACTTGACTCACCTCTCTACACTGTATATGTTACTTTCAGAGGTTTCTTTTCATCTGTCTTTAAACAGCACTAGTATTTATCTAATGGTGTTGTGGTGTGGAATGATACAGCCTTCAGATTAATAGAGTGCATAGCTGAAAAATGCCCTTCACATGCAAAGTATTGTTAATTGCTTGTTCTTCATAAAAGGGAAGGAAATGACTCAGGCTGAAGAAATGGTAGAGTGAGGACTGTTGATTCTCTTCATGCTAGTAGAAAAAAAAAGACTAAATAAAAGGTGAGGGTTTCTGCAGGAAGCACTTTCTCATGGGAAAAGGTTAACACTATGAGAAAGGCAGGATAAATATGGGGAATTGACAAAAAATCACTAAAACTAAGCAAATATTTGGGGAAAAAGCTTTGCAAACAGGGACTTAATGGGGGTGCAAGTTGTAGTGGGAAAAGGAATATGGATATGTATGGGATAGTTTGATGCACATTGGAAGGACCAGCCAGAGGATTTCTATTTGCAGAGTGTCAGAAGAGCTTGTGAAAGTGCACTGGAAAGGTGTGCTTGGGCCCATCCTGCTTAGGGATCTCCTCAGAGTCAGGAGCAGCAATAGAAAATAAAGGAACTGAAACACAAAGGAAGCAAGAACGAAATGGGAACATTTTCTTTTCCTTTTCTACTCATTAAAAAAGAAAAAGCCCAACCAGTACACATGAAATCAACAATCAACTAGCAGAAGGAAACAATGTAGCATGAAAAAAATTGTAAAATGACGATCTTTCTTCTTATCTTTATGATTTGTAACATCAGGGATTAGTGAAGTGGAGAGAGATGTTAACATCTAATTTATTTTCACTGGTTGTGGTTACTTGTTTGCTTACCTTTGTTATTTTTCACTGTATAAATGAAATATACCTTTATTTCTGCTGCCTAAAACTCAGTCCGTCTACAGTTCTGATTCACATACAAGCAGGGACTTACCTCTATGAGTATTTCCCAATCCATACAAATGTGGAATTAATCCTATCTCCTTATAAATCCTGGGCCCTTCCAGTAGTACAATGGAGCAGCTTTTCTCTGTCTCTAGCTGACTTTACCAAAGTCTCTGATAAATGAACTAAGTAGGCAGGTAGTATGTTTTTATGAGGCATTTAGGTTTGGAAATTTCATGGCTTGATGTGACAAAGATAGGACTGATTTGCTTTTCACACAGAAGCAGGCACTAAATAAGTGGTAAAAAGCAATGATGGATGGTCTGATGTTAAACTGTTGGAGAGGAATGTGTCTAAAGGGTGGTGAGGATGTCTTGATATTGGGTGATGAGGAAGTTTTGCGAAGACATTGGTGAAGTCTCAAGATCAAGGATGTTAATAAAATGTAACTAAAGTCGCTGTAATCCAAAAGGATTTTGACAAAATCTGTGTAAGGTTATTGTGCTCCTAATGATGTTAAAATATGGAAGTTATGTAAATGTAAATGAACTGATGTTTAGCTATTGGAATAAGATGCTACAAGTGTAATGTGGGATATATATAAATGAACGTGTAATCTAGATGATTTGGGTTGTAAAAGGTGATACTTTTACCATCTGTTGGTTATTTTCTTCTGCCAGGCTAAGGAAATTGGATATGAAAAGAAATAACAATTTATTAGCAAGTTTTTGCATTGTAAGAATGTGTCTTGATTTTTGTAATAAAGAATGTTAACTCTACCTCTTAATTTCTGCTAAAGTAAACTTGTGACTTTAAGTAGTGATTTTAATTTGATCAGTATTGAGCTTAGTATAAGTAAGAGCTGTAATTAAACCTTATCTAATCTCAAGTAATGGTCAACATACTAGTAATTTGTTCATGAATCACTGCCTTACGAAGGAATTCCCATCTAAGGGAACTCACAGGACATATGCAGCTGGAGGCAGCTTTCCAGAAATTTATCCAAGCAATAGCCTTGAGGAAAACAGTGAAAGCTACAGACAGCAGAAACATCAGGCCAACACATGTGTGGATTTGCCTGGCCCTTTATGACCCAGGATAACAGTTTTTGCTCCAAGGGAAGTGGAGTCGCTCCAGCCTCACACCCTCACATTAGGTCAAGGTGAATCCCTGCTCACACAAGCCTTCTGTCTTACATAACTTCATAGGAAGAGTTGCCCTTCCAAAACAGTTCTGGGGAAAATTTAATTTGTGGTATAGAACTATTAAAGTAGTAACAGCAGAACTAAATTTCATGGGTGTACAGGTAAGCGAGAGAAGAGAGAGGGAGTTTGCCAGGAACAATGAGGCGTGGGCAAGATGAGTAAAGCAAAGTTCAGAGAATTTTTTTTGCTCTCTCTGAATCAACATCATTTTGGGATTATCTCTGAGTCACAAATTCCAGCCAGAAATATAAGACAATGTTTAATTTCACAGTTGGCTGAAAGACAGCTTTCCATCACATTCCTGTGACCTTGCCTCACAAGATACCCTATTTAAACTTGCCCAGACATCCTGCTAGAAGAATTGCACCTATTTAGTCACCTTCTATTACCTAAAAGTGAAAAGTATATAAAGTGCATGAGCCAACTACAATGAAAGATTTAAAAACCGTATGCTTTTCTCCTGGCAAAGGCATGTTATAATACATAGTTAATTGTTCCTCGAATTAGCATGCTCTATAATCACTTCAGTCGTGGGAAACTCCTGGTGAACTCAGTCTACCTGCAACTATTCCAGTCTTGTGGTGGTCTCTCATCAGCTCACTCAAGCAGGGCTAGGCCAGGCCAGCTGAATATAGCATCCTTTTTCTTCTTAAAGTTGTATGTTGAACCCCATTATGGTGTTGTGGCACTGGTGAAGATTTTAACTGCAGCATATGTGGAGCTACTGAATGAGCTGAACTGGAGCCAGTTCTGACACCAGAGCTGTGAACATCCAGATATGATGATTCAGAAACATTTCATGTGCCATATTTAAAGACTGATATCATATTACCCCAACAGTCTTCTCTCTTTCGTTAGGTTAAAAGTCCTTAGGTCATTCAGTCTTTCTTCATAGATGATGTTCTTTCCAGATTTCTGATCATTCTCATTGCTTCCCACTGAATTCTTTTCAATTGATCTACATTACTTTTACTATAAATGCAGTGGTCAAAACTGGACACAAAATTGAGTGTAAAACTTCAGGAGCAATTTGAAAAACAATTGTCATTCAAGAAGACTACCTGTTTACAGATCCCAGTATGGTGCTTGACTTTCTCATAAAACCGTGACAATGTTGAATAATCACGTCACAATCACTGCAGTCCCTGCAGACCCCTCAGGAGAGCTACCTCCTGTCTGTCCTCACTTTGTCAAGATCATATCTATTTTTAATCCCATGCTGCAGCACATTCACAGTCTAGCTTTGTGTCAGCTGCAAATTTAATGAATATATCTTCTGTTCGTCTTATGGGGTAGCTGCAAATTAACTGAGCGTATTCAACCTATGACAGACTCTCCCTTCATCTGAGGAATCCCAATCAGTACCACTATTTTGATAGTGAACTACTAATAGCTATTCTCTGAGCAGAGTTTTTCTGACTGCTCTCATACCCACCTGCAGTAGTTTCAGTTCAATAATACTTTCCTTGCTTGTTTCTAAGACTGTTCTATGAGACAGTGCCAAAAACTTTACTGAGTACTAACTATCTGACAGCTACTGCTTCTTGTCTCTTTCTGGATCTGGTTATCCTATGTAGACGGAAATATGATATTTCGTACTTTTTTTTTTGACAAACACATGTTAACTCTTACTAATTTTGAAGTTATTTTCTAGGTGCTTACCAATTTATTTTGCAAGAACAGTCACATAAAGAGCTGACAGAGATTATTGTTATTATAGAAAAAATTAAATAATTTTCTTTCCAAAAGTAACTAAATGCCTTCTCTGGCTAAACAAAATTTAATGCAGGGTAAAACAAAAAAGAATTTTGGAGCAATTGAAAGAGGAAACATAGACATTTTGTAAGATATTTCGTTGTCAACATCAAGACACCTAACTGCCAACATGTAAGTGACTAGTGCCTAAGCATAGGCATCCAGTGCCATAGGGTACAGAAGCCCTAGGGTACAGAAAACAGCTCCATGGGCTGGCAGATGTGCCACAGGCTCTATGGAAGATATGACTTTTCTGGGGCAGCAGACATGGTATTCCAGCCACGTGAAATAGTAGTAAATATCCATAGCTAGACAACTGGGTCACTCCTTAGTACACCTTAATTTTGCCATCTTAATCTCCAGTGGAATCTCTGCTCACTCAGTTTCATGTTACTGCTTAATTTGGGTTCCCAGTTTTTGGTAGACCTTCTTGGTAAATTATCTTGAGAATCAGTCTAAAAAAAAAAAAAATCCTTATTGTGTATTTCCCGTTCTTTTAGAATACAGTTATTTGTATTTATAAGAGAGGGAGGAGGAGAATGTTTTCCCCTTTCTATATCCTCCTCATAGCAGAATTATCAGTAGCTCTGTTGAACTGCATTTGCCCCAGTAATGACAGTGAGTCACAACCATTCCCAGCACTGCTCAGTGCATTTGAATTACTGGTATTCGTTACATTTTGAAAAGAGATCGGGAAGTGGAACAAGGGGATTCACATGCTAGTTTGAGTTTAGGATGTCATTAATGGATGTAATAAATCATTGGCCTCATATAAGAAGGAAAGAAATCATATGAGAAAATCTCATACCATTGGGAATCAGAATAGTACTGTGATTCAAATGGGGGATCTTAGAATCAGAAAGGAGTAAGTATGAAAAAGAAGAAAGAGTCAGCTGAAGTTATTTTTATTTGCAGAAGCTAACAGGGGCTTTTTATCATACTGGCAGTGTAAGTAGCAGATGGAAGGAGTTCCTCCATCAATTCTGTATGTTTTATTCATTCAGAGCCATATCTCTATGCTCCCACTGGTGCGCAGTCACAGAAGGACACCTCCTGCCACAGCTGGAGGCATGCACAAGTTCGGTCCTGGCCTCCTGCTGCTCTTCTCGGCACATCTTGCAGAGGAGCAGAAAGATTTGTGTCTGCTGGGGGATGGCATGTTCTGCCTGGGAATGGCAGAGTGGCCTTCCCACAACCCTGGCCACATATGTGCTAGAGCTAGAACTGCTGGACCCTTGTCTGTCTGGCCATCCGTTCTGCTTACAGCTTGGAGAGCCTGCGGGTGGGCAGTGTCCATCTTCCCCACAAATCCCTGGGCTCTGCAGCAGCACCACTGCCACATGCTCCTGCTGACCTCAATGCCCTCTTGCAGGTCAGGGCTTGTCTCCCACAGGCCATACACATATGGAGATCAAAATTAATGATCGCAGCATGCTACGTTCAGCATCAGCGGGGAGCCCATGTGTATGTCAGGGACCCATTACACATGTAATTATATTCTTTTCTAGGTAGGTCCACCTTGGCAAATGCCCAGGTTTTAAGCTGGCCAGATACAAGCCAGTTGCGGTCTGGAAGCTGTGGAGCTGTGTTAACATGGGACTTTCCCAAGTTACTATATAATGCTAGGAGGCAAAGTGACAAAGTGAATTGTTTTGTTACGACATAGCTCCCATGCTATTACAGCTATAAACTTCCCAGCTGAGGCTGGTTTACACATGGGGTTCTCAGAGGATAGGTCTTCTCTATCCATATGTGAATCCATGCTTCAGCCAATTAATCTCACCCATCTGCATAAGTGAAATGCAAGCTAAGTCTTTATAAAGTGGATTTGAAGCAAAATCATTTTTTTTAAGTGTCCTGGCAATGAGAGTTAGCAACTTTTCCCAAATACACTTTTATTTTAAAAGCCACAGATTTGTAGCCTCACATTTTTTCCAGAGTTATATCAACAAAATTTAATCCACCCTCCAATGAAATAATCTGTCTTGAAGATGCTTTTTATTACTTTAAAAAACAATTGAAATAGAGAACTTTAAGGAAAAATGCATAGAAAATCATTCAAAAATGATTCAGTGCTTGTTTCAGGATGAATTTTAGTTTAATATTAAAAATTGAAATGATGTTGTGTGAATGCTGTGGTTCCTGAAAAAGGGACAGCTATGCCATGACAGGCTATCTTAAATGTGTTTCAGTTATTAAGAATCTTTCATAATTTTCACTGTAAACCTATTTGAATTACAGAGGCTCTTCTTTTTTTTCAGTCTCTTCAGGCCAGAGGCTGCCAACCTTACTTAGCACTTAATACCCTGTGAAGTGCTTGGTAGCTCAGCTTCAAGTGTAATACTCAGAGTAGCAAGAATTAAGGCTAGAAGGAGGGTAGGTACTTGCACTATCTTGATGAGAGTCTTAAGCTCTTTAAGGAAAAGCTTATTCCAGTCAACTTGCATAAGGAGTGGGAGAATTCAGTAAATAAATGTGTACATATTCACACTATATATTACCTGCCTTTAATGCTCTGACAAAATAAATTAATGTACTGTGTAGAAAGATACATAGACAGACCTTGCTGAGTTGTCATCTTCTGCCTCTCTACTACCCAGGTTTTATAGCCTTCATATCCTGGACTAACCATTACAGACTCAACACCTTCACTCCCATTTTTCTTTTGCTTTTCTTTGCTCATGTGACTGTAGCTCACGTGAGCACTCATGGACATCTCAGGTCCAGTATCTGCTGATGTGACTGTGTCTCTAAGTGTGCAATCAATGTGGATTTAAAGATTAAGATGGTGGAGAGTTTTTATATTGAAATTTTTCCAATGATTAATGTTACAAAATTATCGTTAAAGAAAATAAATCTTACCTTAATTCTGCTTTTAATGAACCTAGTTTCAGCTGCACATAAAGACACATATTGCAAGATTTAAACAAATCAAAAATCCCTTTTTTGGGAAATAGCTATAACTGAAATGATGGAGGTGAAAAATTTCTTAGTAGAAAAATATTTTTAGAACTTGACATTTTACAAATGACTGTTTGAAAAAAAAAAAACAAAGCTTGGGGGAAAACTTATCTTTTTTCTCCTCCTGTTTAAGATATCAGATAATTCAATAAACAGAGGAGCACCTCTCTCTGCTTGTCATAGTCTCAACTTTAATCTCAGCTATAAGAAGCTAGTCCATTGTTAAGATATAAAAACTTCTACTGTGAAAGAGAAATATAATAACCTTTGCAATATATATGCCAGGTGTTGTTCCCTAACAAGCACTGTTGATAGAGTGATGTTTCATCTTTGACAGTAATATCTGAGATGTATTGAATTGCAATAGAGACAGTTTCCAGACACTGTATCTTCCAGGATTATAAAATATATGGACAAACCATATGATTCTATACAATGATATTAAACAATGAATTGTAGTGCCAAGGAACTTTGGGTAATGTTGTAAGTTTGATCTCTAACTTGGGAAAAATCCTGAGTGTTTAATAGCTTTATAAAGTGGCAAGATTTTGTTCCTGCATATCAGGTCAACAGTAAATTTTTACATTACTACTGCTATAAAACTCAGTAACAGAAACCTGAAGCTATGTTATATGATTCTCCCCTAGGAAGGCTCAGTGATTCTCTTCTCTCAGTGCTGCACAACAATTGTAGGAAGTGTCAGAGTTATGCAAAAACTTGTAAAGAATGGTGATCCAAACTCAGGCCTACATAATTGCAATTTAATGTACCACTATTGCAAAATTCATCTAATGATAATGATCAAAGTGGATTCCTGCAGAAGGCAGAATTTTGGAGGCAAAAAATGTTATTAAAATTCACTGAAAACTCTGCATGAGTTGAAAATGAAAAAAAACGAAGGACGTGAGGAAGAAAAGACTAGAGGCAGAAGGTAGAGAGATTTATATCCATTCAGATATCACATTATTGATCTGCCATCTAACCTGTCCATAATTCTAAAAATCCTGTCTCTACACAGCATCATTTTTGCTGAGAGTTAGGTGATGGCTTAAATCTGTGCAGTTCAGTCTTATGCCCTGAAAAAGCTGGGAAATTGCCACCCATCTCCATCAATTATAACAACATGAAGCTCCCAAATAACAAAATCCCAAGCAAGAAAGTCTCATTGCTCTTAGGGCCTTTGCCTGGGCTATCTTTGTATTTCTGTAAAACCCAGCTCATTGTTACTACTGAAAAGTAAAATGCAGGCTTCAGACCAGCAGTGGCTGTGAACTGGAACCCAGGGGAGAGTTCACATGAAGGGGTTAATGTGGCTATGGTAGCTCAGTGTAAGGAAGCAGTCTGCCTCTTTGTGCAAAGACAGAAGCACGCTTCGTTCCTACCTCTAGGCAATAGTAAAGTGTCTTACAGATTCAAGGCACAGCGTTAGGCTTGTTGTAACCAAGGAATTTTTAAAACGAAGTGGGATTAATCTTGCCTACCAGTGAAATGCTAATCACTTAGCCTAAACCTTCCTGCTATAACCAGTGGAGAGGAATAGACATGTTTAAAGAGTGATTATTCCACCCTCTACTGAATACCTAGGGCGGGATGAGTCATCTTTCATAAGTATCTGTATCCACAGAATACACAAGGAGTCTAGATGATTAGTTATACGCACAACTTTATTTTCAGACAGCTTAAACTAGATGAGATGAAGTCTACCGCTGGTGATGAAATAAGGCATTTTTCACTGCTGGCACCAACTGTTCACACCTGAGGCAAATGGATCCAATTCTATCCTGTCTTGTGAATAGAGGGGAATATCTTTCATTAAAATGGAGAATGGTATGTCAGCTAGTTCATCGATCTCAAGCTTTATTCTAGCCTGGAGTGGATAGTTTGAGTCAGATGCTCTATTGTCCACCTGCCGACTTCTCACAGACAAAACAGCAGTCTCATGATGTGACTGGCTACATCAGTGTTGTCAGCCTTCTGTGGGCTTGGCTTTACATCACATTTCATCAAAATCCGGAATATTACCTTCATATTTTGAAAATATTGAAAACTGTCAGGAAAAGAATATTTGGGGAAGAAAGACAATTACCTAGCATGAGTTACCGCCTTTTGTTGAGGAGGAATAATTAAAATCACTGTAATGGCAACTACTCCAGGTATGGTGACACTATAATTCCGCTCTTGATCTGCAACTCTGAAAGTTGCAAAGGGTCAAACAATAGGAACTTTAGCATGTGAGCTGTATCCATTGTCCTAAGTAATATTATAAGAGCATGGGGATGAGTCCAGCCCAATTATGAAGCATGCTGGCAGCTGTCGCATGCTTTTCATTCACTGCCTCTCAGTAGTTTTCCCAGGCTGAAGACGGGGAAATGGCTGAAATGGCTTTTCTAACTCCTGTCTTCATTTTGCAACTGTGGCTGTTTTCGGAGAGCTTGACAAGTTAGCTTCTTTGAAGAAGGTGTTGATAATTTCCATTAGCAGCAGACAGTAGTTTTTCCACTGGCTTTCACCAGTCAGGAAGAATACAAATCTGCTTTATAGGATGCAGCTCAAATACTCCTAAGGGCTTCTAGAGTTTCATTGTGTTTGATGAGGTTTCATTATGTTGGGGTAGTGAGGTGGTTAATACCAACCAGACCAACTGAAAGTTTTCTGCCCCTGTGAGTTTGTGTCACATTTGGTTTATTTCTTCTGCAAAGTAAGGGGGAAGTTCTTTGCAACAGGGTGGTCCCAAGCATAAAAATCTAATAACAAGGTCTGAATGTCAGGTGTGAGTGACCTTTACTGATTACTGATCTCACTGTACTTAAGAAAATACAGGTAATTGAAAATACAGATAAAAGATATAGATGGATAAAGATAGATGGAGAGAGAGAGAGAAAGGAGAGATAAACAGATACACACATATACATACCCTCTTTACACAAAGTAATCCTACATAAAGCCTCCTGCAGTCTACAGTTCCTCAGCTTCCACGTGATCCGTCACTGATCACCTCAGTGTGTATTAAAAATAAGCTTTCTTGAGGAGAAAAAATATTTAACTAGCTCCTTAACTGAGAAGCCAGCTTCAGAATATCAAGAGAAAGACAGAGCCCAGCAGAGGCTATTGTCGCACTTGGGAAAGAAAGTAGCCACAAGTCACTGAGGTCGCTCTCGTGGCAGCTTATATAGCAGGGCAATACCAGCAGCGGCAAGACCTCTGTGGCTCCCTGCAGCTCGTGTGTGAGATTTAAAAGCTGGAGAGATGCTGAAGAGGCTGGGCTGGAAATGTATATTTCCCAGGGCCAGGCAAAGCGGACGGCCTGACAGGGACAACTGGGAGGGAGAAAAGCCTTTTGAGCAGCTTGCGATTAAATCTGTGCCTGTCCATGAGGGCAGCTTGGACCTATAGGGCTACATAGAGTACTAACCCTGAGACAGAAAAGGGCTGATCACTGCTCAGGTTTCTTGCATGCCCTGTGGAAAGCAGCATAAACCAAATTCGACCTCAGCGCAGATGACCAGAATCTGAATCAACCACTTTTATATGGGTACCTGAAAACAAACAAAAAACAAATTAGGCTGCCACATCGTTGGGAAATCAGCAGAAAATGACAAGGCTGCTAAATAATATGGCAGGATTCTGCCATAAGCAAATGGTTGTCTTTGTGTGATTGAAGGAGACAATTATCCTTTTATATATTTTTTAGCTGACTATCATTTATCTTTATTGCCATTTCAACTGTTATTACAGAGCAAATTATTGACATTATGAGGAATTAAAACCACTCATTTAGCTCCAAAGCTTTGTTAAGTTCTCCTTAATCTTTTATACCATTTTGCCATTTTGACGGGACATTCTCAGGAAGTTTGAGACCCCTTGAACAAAATGACTGTGAAACAACTGTGCATTCTTTCAGTGAGACGTGCCATAGGGTAGGAGGATTTAAGAAATCAACATCGTGCTGAGGACCATGAGGCATTTCTCCCCACAAGGTATCAAGGCTAAACCTAGCTATTGTCAGCAGTGGCTAACCTTCATTATTATCCCACGCCTCTTTGCAGCTTTGGGATTTCCTATAACTATATTCTGAATCTGCCATCATTTTTCTTATGAATTCTGAGTTACTTTACATCTGACAATATGCCTAAGAGGATGCCATAGGCCGTTTTTCAGTACTAGATGAAAGGCGGATGGGAATAATTTCCTTTGTTAGTTCACACTTTACTCATGTCTATCTTCCGCCTCAAAATGTGTCCCCACAGGCACCCCTGCTCCCCACAGTCATTTTTTCTTCTTCTCTCTACTGTCTTTTTCCTGTAATCACCTAGGGCTCCCTCTTCCATGACGTCTTGAACTTCTCACTTTTCCTTCTTCTCCAAATGATCTCATAGGACTCTTACAGTGTTGTTTTTTTCTGCTGGAGCTTCCCATGGGCAACCACTGCTTCTGGATCATGCAGAGACCACAGGCACATAGTTGGTGGCACACATCAGTGGAAACTCAGCTGTCAGTCTGGTTCTGGCTCGGCCCTCCAACAGCTGGAAGAGGAATCCACAGATGGGTTTCAAAACTCTGGTCAGAAAGCTAGAGATGCTGCATCAGGTCTAGAGGGGATGCAGATGAAAATCAGTTTAGCAGGTATCTAGCTTTATAATCCGATTGATACAGTGAGGAGAAGAAGAAGGAGAAGCAAAAAATAAAAAAGCACTTGGAATGTTGGAGAACAAAAAAATGGAGGTGAGCTGGGAGCATAACTGAAAACACTGTGAAAGAGGTAAAACTACAAAAAAATACTGAATGGGATACAAAGAAGGAAACTGTGGTGTTTCTGCTCCCCTATCCTTGATACTACAGTGAGCTTTCAGGGTTCCAAATACCTGTTCTGTGATAGGCACCCTTTTTTAAAATAGCTTTTACAAATGCAAGTGCTAGAAAACAGGTGCTTTGATGGTTTCTGCATTCCTTACAGTAATTGTAAAAGACTGCAGTAACGCTGTGCCTGGTGAACTCAGCTTAAATATTAAAAGCCGCCTGCTGCAGACAAGCTATTCATTGCTGACTCAAAAATGGATACTTTCTTAGTTGTTAGAAAATCCCTGCCAAGTGTCTTAGATTGCTTCATATTCTTTTAAAATTGCATTAAGATCTTTTTTTTCCCCTCATTTTTATGTAGGATATTAACTGGCAGCTCTCACTGACTGAACAAGAACTGTTTCACCAAAACCTCATGTAATATGCAAAAACATACCTTTTTGTGTCACCCACGATTTTTGCATTAGTGCAACGAAGAAACCTATTTTGTCTGGAAGTCGTAGGTAATTTGTATGTATCTTTTGCTGCCTGACCCTTCATTAGCTTATCCTTATTTTTATTTATCATTGAACATTAAGACACTAAATGAGGTTTGAGCTCTACTGTTACAGGCAGTGTACAAGTACAGGGTAAGAAAAAAACTAATAAAATGTCCCCTCTTCTAATGAAATGTGTGTGCTTGTCTGTGTGTGCGCGCTCATACACAGCATTAGCTGTGAGCATATCACCATTTATTTCCCTTTCCCTGAGATTTCTGCATAGGTCCTTGCATGTGCACAGTTATACATGTACAAAGGCATGCATAGGTATGATAAGGGAAAAATGAATGTCATGCAGCATAAAGTTTTATTAAAAGCATTTTTTGAATGACAACATAACAGATGAGCTTCATTTGGCTTAAATAGGTATATATTTAAATTCTGCATAGAATCACAGAATCACAGAGTAGTTGAAGCTGGAGGGCACCTCCAGGGATTGTCTAGTCCAACTCTCTACTCAAAGCAGGGTCAACTAGGGCAGGTTGTTCAGGGCTGTACCTAGTTGGTGTTTGAATATTTCCCAAGATGGAGACTCCACAGCTTCTGTAGGCAACCTGTTCCGGTGTTTGTTTTACCTGTACAGTAACAAAGCTTTATCTTATGTTTAAATGGAATTTCCCATATTTCAAATTATTGCCTACTGCCTCTCATCTTCTCACTGGGCACCACCGAGAAGAGTCTGATTCCATCTTATTAGATATTTATACACATTGATAACATGCCCCCTGCACCATCTCTTCTCCAGGCTCTCTCAGCCCTTCCTCACATGACAGAGGCCCCAGTTCCTTAGTCATCTTTGTGGCCCTTTGTTGGACTCGTTCCAGTAGCTCTGCATCTCTCTTGCACTGGGGAGCCCAGAGCTGGACCCAGCACTCTAAGTGTGGCCTCACCAGGGGAAGGATCACCTCACTACCTGCTGGCAAAGCTCTGCCTAATGCAGCCCAGGATACTATTGGCCGCCTTTGTCTCAAGGGCACGTTGCTGGCTCATGAACAGCTTGGCGTCCACCAGGACCCCCCCAGGGCCTTTTCTGCAAGGCTCCTTTCCAGCAGGTCAGCCCACAACTATCATCTCTGATGATTGCTCATCTCCGATGTGGTGCAGCCTGTTGCCCTGCTCTTGCAGCTCCTTTACTTGGCAACACAGAGCCTCCCCCTGTGCACACCTCCTGTGGGCAAGGAGCCCATCTGCCCCAGCCCCAGCCTCAGCGAGAGGCACTGGGCACCTGCAGACCCCAGCCTGCAAAGCTGCTGCCCACTTGGGAGCTCTCTGTGGGATGAAGCCCCCAAAGTGTCAGTGGTACTTGCTGCTGTAGGTGCTGGGGCCTGTACCCTGTGGCGCATCACCACTATTGCTGAGCACATATATAGACTTCTTGGCCACTTTCTGCTTGTCCTTCTGCATGAACTGCTGTTCAAACTGCTGTGTCTGTTGACTGCCTTCTCTAGCTGCACTTGTCCTTCATACTTTGCTCAGTCTCCATTCAGGTTGTCTGACAGGAAAATAACTCCTTCTTCACAAACAGTCCAAGCCTTTATAGCAGATCATCACATATTTATGTATGTTTACAGAGAAATGGACTCAAGCTAACCTGTTGAGGTATTGCTTATAGTCTTGTGCTTGCTCTTCTGTCTGCACATACTGTCTCAAGAACACATCAAAAACATAGTTATACCGAAGATACTTTTGCATATTAAAAAAATGATTAAATAAATGCATGCACATGCACATACACATGTGCTCGGGCCCATGTGTGCACTTTGGGTGAGGCAACATCCAGTGAGGCAGGCATTCGGGAAAGGGCCGCCAGCAGCATGACAGACAGTGCTTGAAAGCTCAGAAGTCAAATCTATAGCTCAGGTGCTTGAAGATGTCTTCAGCCCTGCACTCATTGGGCTTTTAAACTGGGGTTCACAGCTGCTAGCGCCATGGTGCCAAAGTCGGGCAAGAGTTTCATGTTTGGCCGTCCTAGCATCAGTGTTTGGTGCTCTGATTTCTGTATTTGTTTGGGGAGCTACCACTGAAGTAGGTGTTCTGGAAGAATGGGACCAAGTGCCTGAAAACATTTCCTTCATTTGGACATCTAGAGAAGTGGTTATGTGACTTATACAGCAAATGGAAGACTCTGGAATTATAGGTGTCTCTCAGTGGAGCAGCTCCCAACCTTGGGCACTCCAGGAGAGCACCCTATCCACTAGATCCTGGGAGAGGGAGGGAGCACTTGCCACCTTTTCTATTGAAGCTGGGCTGGCATGCAGCCAGGAAAGCCGAACTGTGGGATTCAGTTGCAGTTTTTAGATGAAAAATGAAAATAATCAAATAGAATTTCCACACAAAAAAGTGGAAAATATATTTTCATTTCAATCAAAATATTTCGTGACAGCAAATATCTTCCAGGGTAAAGTCAGCTACCATTTTCACAGACAGAACAGAACAATGGAGTTTAAAGACTAGGATTAAAAGCAAAAATATGCAGCCAGAGAGGAACTGCTCCAACAATAATGGCACTAAATATTTTCCAAGTGGGACTAGGCTAGAAGTTCGCCAGAACCAATTGTGTCTTGTTTCTTGTTATGTGCTGTAATGATGTGTAATTAGCCTAATGATGAGGCAAGAAGTGTTATAATTGTAGACACCACTGAAATATTCCTGAAAACATTACAGGAATTCAGAGTACATTAAAACTCTCTGACCTTTTTCTGGAAGACTTCTTGCAAGACTCCTTACTGCTTTACAAACACAAGCTTTTCAAACAGAAAAATATCTCACCTGTGATTTCTGAGTGTTTATTTGGGAAGAAACTATTGATTAGTGAGAGAACAAAGGAAACAGATGCACAGTCACACTGGTGTGCTACAGAACTCTTACCTACAAAGCTTATCTGTGAAAAATATATTCAGCAAGTCAAATACAGATCTGGCAATTGTTATGTTTTTCTAAAACAGGATCAGTGTTAATTACTAAGCAATGTACCCAAGGATTCTGTGTGCTGCGTTTTTTTTGTTTTTTGTTTTTTGTTTTTTGTTTTCTGGGGTTTTTTTTCTATGCTGGGATGTTAAGATTTCCAGAGATGTCTGTAAATGCTCAGAGAGATGGAAAATTACGTTTCTGAAGCAAATTTCTTATAGCACTTCTGCATCCTTAAATTCATTGACAGGAAATAGTATCTCTGAGATAAACCACTGAACTGAAGTTAAAGTCCAATCCAAATAGTCATTTCCTTGTCTGTGAATGACTGTTCCCTGTACGCCCCTTTTAAAATTGTATAGCTCAGTCTAGCTTTCGAATGACCTCAGAGCCTTTAAAAACTGTTACTTATAGAGCTGATCATTGCAATAATAGCAGTATGGCTCAGGAAAAAAAAAAGGTTATTGACCTTTTGAATATTCAAGAATGCAATATAGCCATACTTGGCCTAAATTATGTGAATCTGCCTTTTCATACAATTAAACACACTTCAAGTCTCTCTATTGGGAGCCTACATCAGAGTTCAAACCAGAAGTAATATGTCTGATACGCTGTCTGCCAGTAAGATAATCTATGCTTAGGTCAGATAAGTGGACCAACACCTAGAGAATTAATTGTTAGAATGTGGAAAGATTATTTATCTGTGTTGCAATTGGCCTAATCTGACAGCTAAATTCAGGAAAGTATGTTTAAAATTCTCATTTTATTATTCCAGTGAGTCATTCTGGATCCACACCAGACTTTTGCTTTTCATATTCATCCTTTTATAAAACTCACATCATGATCAGAACAAAGCCTGTAGTATCTCCTACAATCCATTAAAACTTGCACCTCTTTTTATTGTCTTTCTTTCCATACCTCCTTTTAGCATATGTTGTCTCAAACTGAACATTTGTTTAGCATATAACAAGGTGGGTTTGAGTTTGCAGGCCAGCTGCTGTGCTGAAAAAAGAATCTTGAGTGATATTCTGCAGCAAAACTGGAATGGATTTTCCTCAGGTTTGTTCAACTGAGCAGCTGCTTTTGGCATTGCTTCAACAGTTGTCATCTGAAAATTTCCATGGGTTGGTAGGAGATTTGGGTCTTACCTTTTAATCATCCTTTGAATACCATGTGCTGATCAAGCTTTTTGCAGTCATATGCTTTGTGAGTGTTAGTGAACCTCAGGACTTTGTCCTGAGCCTTTCAGATCTTTCATTAAATTTAAATCTCCTTGAAGCACTGATTGTGTCATATGGCTTTCATTATATTATGCACACTGATGATATTCAGATTCGTGTTTCATGTTAACCTCTCCTACTGAGGTCAGTAACAGTATCTCTGAGCGTCTAACAGCTGTCTCCCTGTGGATGTCTCATAATTTTTTGACATTAAACAAAGGCAGTAGAAGGCTTTACTAATTGGACCTGACAGTTTGTATTCTTCTTTGGTTTGTGTTTCATGGAATCTGCTCAGTACCTTTAGCTAGGAACTTGGGTGTTATTCCCAACAAAAATTTGTCATTTACCACTCTTGTATTTTTTCTTTAATGAAAATGTCATTACTTAACATCTCATAAATTTGCCTGTACTTACCCATTACATCAATAAAAAAATTCAGTCCATATGCTTGCGGTTTTGTTTTTAGAGTTAGCCTTTATTCAAAAACATATTTGTCATGTCACCATAAGCTTACTCTTCTGCTTAGCAACATCTCTCCTCAAACCGGAGACCTGCATGGGGATCTGCCAGGAACACTAGGTAACGTGTGCTTAGAGATAAGGTATGTGAGCTTGACCATAGCACCGTGCTACTGTGGCTACCTTCTGTGTTCTGCGCTGGTGCATGTCTGGCCAACTTGGAGCATGGGCAAAGGAACTGGCCAGGGAAGACAAACCTGCTGGTAATTTATCTTGGTTGTCTCTGTGGGCATGAAAGAGGAGTGTAGTCTGCTCCCTGTTTCTCAGTTGGGGCTTTTTCTTTCAGGGAGGGTATTAAGTAAAAGAGTATAGTTGTTCTCTGATGATCCTTGAAGTGATTAGAAGAATGTTGTTGTGTCAGACTGGCATTCCTCTCATGAGTGGCAGCAGTGGCAAGTAAGAGGTTTCTGCTCAAACAAAATAAAAGAGGGAATACGCGTGTGGTTTTCTTGTATGAAAGGTAAAAAAATGTGTTTAATTTGTTATTTGGTGGTTATTGGGAAGTGGCAGAGCTACTTTTGGGTTTTGTTTTGGGCTCAGTTTTAAATAGGTGCTTGTAGGCCAGAAAGAGTTAAAACAGTGTCCTCATCTGGGCAAAGGCTAGTTTGTATTTCTTTTATCAGAAGCCACAGAAATATAACTGTAACTCCTTAATGAGCAAGTCAACAACATAAAAAGGGGAGGGTTGGCTTGAAGGCATATCTACCATCTGGAGGTGTATCATCAGGTACCCAAGATTAATGGTGAATAGCAAGCAAATGACATATGGATTTTTTGATATTCCTTGAGTTAGGAGTCCTTTATGATGGTCAGAACTGAGAAGAGACGCTAGAAGGAAATTTGCCTCACTGTAACCCACACAATATGTTCTTTATAGTTAATATGGCACCTTCTGCTACACAGCTCTAAAACAGTGCTGTTGCTCTCTGAGCAGCTTCCCACGGGGGAATAAGGGAAAACACAATGTCTGGATATGTTGTAAGAGCAATATGCTTGTTTAGATACAAATGCTAGTCCTGAGCTGAGGAGGTTGCTGAGTAACATTTGGGAAATTGTTTAGTTCAGGAATATATGGCAAAAACTGCTGTTCGAGGTTTTATTTAAAAATCTGCTTGTATCAGATTTGAACAGGAGTGCTGCATCACACTGTTGAGCTCTCTGCTGCCTGCTGGCATCAGCGACATCAGTCTAGGTGACCCATTGTCTCTTCAGTGCATGATGAAAGGATAGTACCTGATGGTGTTATCAACCAGAAGGTAGGTGGATCTATGAGAAATATCCCTGAGAGGACGTGGTTGTGCAGGTTAGCCCTTTCCTGCTTGGAGAACTGGGCACCTCCATGTACTCAGATCTGCTGCCAAGCTCACTCTACTAAAGCTTCAGGTAGGTCAATGCTTTCTCAGATGAAATATGCTCAGGAAAACCACGCGGTAGTAATTACAGTCTTGGGGATTTTCATCTTCACACACATGCACTTCCCTGACAGTTTGGGAAACAGTCCGGGTTCTCTGCTTGAAACTGGGACTTGAACCTCAGGGTGTCTCCAGAGTGCCCCAACTCCGAGGTTATTCTGAGACAAATGTCTCCCACTAGAGCTACTGTGTTTGATATAAGCAGTAATTTTCCCTTGAAGTAGGGATTTGAGCTGGATTCTGACAAGTGTCTTGCCCACCAGTCAGTGATAAGTCTTACTTTTTATGCCTTCTTTTGCACGGTGAACAGAAAATAATTCTGACATTTAGAATCAAGAAAAAGCATTTTAAAAACATATCACACTATTGGACTAAGAAATGTTTTCATATTTTATATATTTTTATACTTATACAACTGGGAACTGGAAGGAGCTAAGACAGAATGCCCTATTAAGCACAGTTCCCTGGGGATGAGGAGGGAAGAGAAAATTTGCGGGAAAATGTCCTGCTTATTTCTCTTCTACTGTAATACGGGTTTGTTCAGAAGGAAACAAGTTTGCTTTCTCCACCACAAGGATGGCAAATGGCACCTTGAATCTTCATTTGATGCAAATTGAAAAAGAATGTTTCAACATGACCTGAAAATGGAATGAAAGTTGCTACAAGCTGAAGGAATGAAAATGGACACATTTTTAATTGCAGTACGCTTCAGAGAAAAATAAGTTTCAACAAATTCAATATTTTCTGGAGCGGGAGACAGATTTGGGAGAATTGTGTGGGAAGTTTGACTGACTGTCAATTGAGGGAATAGGTAATGATAATGGGTTTATTTTTTAATGTCATGATGTTTCTGAAAGCATTACTAACTGCAATCTGGAGAAAACCATAAGAACAGAGAGAAACTTTCAACACTGTCTGTGAAATCAGTAACCATAGAAAAAACTTTCTCTGAATTTAAATGCCTCTGCCTCCTGCAGCTAGATGTATGGCAGATCATTTGCAGACATTTTGAATGACTGGTATAGTTATATTTTTTCCCCCACTTTTTAGATCAAATTTCCCTTGCCACACAGAAAGCTCAAAAGAACTTAAATATGCCCAGCAAGGATAAGGATCATACCAAGATATAATAAAAATAATCACAACAAATGATCTATGAATACAGATTTTGAGGGAAAAAGGTACAAACAAACAATTCTTCTCATTTATTTGCCTATCATCTTCTGCATATTCAGCTTACCTATTAGCTCTAGTCCCAGGAGAACTTTCCCTCCTTAGACTCTGTCTCCAACACTTTCAGATTTTTAAATCTTCTTCACTTAACTCCCATAACTTATTTTTGCATTTCTTCCTCTCTAAGATCCTTCCCAGTCCGGAGTACCTAATAAGGGCAGGAAGAAACAGTTCCTAGAACCCTCTGGGAACAAACGTTTCTCAAAACTCTGCTTGTGACAGAGTGATTTGAAGATAAGTTTGTTGAGAAAGCTCTTAAACAACAATAGCAAAATGACTTAATGTAATGTAATGTAATGATGGCCACATAGCCTTCTGCACACACATCCAGGTCTCAAGCTAAGTCTTTTGCCTGAGTCCCATTTGTCATTATGGCCAATAACACTTTCAAAAAGAGAAGCAAAACACTCAGGCATAAGTAAAAGCACGTTAAAAATAGACTCAAGTATGCTATTATATTTTTTCTGTGATAAAGTTGTATCTGTCAAATGCAAGCTTATATACCTTTTAGTATAATATGGTTATTAACTACGGAAAGCTACCTTATCTGCTCCAAACAGCTAATGGTTTTGAAAAAACAATCTGACAGAGAAAGTAAAAACACATATTGCTTTTGCCACGGCTATATTATTTGTAAGAAACATGCTTCTGAATACTCAGGGCTGATAAACATGTCCTTAACAGGACTGTAAAAGGCATACCAGCACAAAATCCTTGTAATGGACTGCTGAAGATAGGAATCATTACATTTCTACTGCTTTCATAATATGGCAATGCACCACTGGCAGTTATATGACCTTGAGTATCACAATAAACTTATAGTGAATAATGAAACAAATTCTGGTCACATGAATACCAGCATAATCTAATATGTCATTGCCACCATTCATATTACAACAAATATTTGCAAAAGAGAACAATGTCTGGCCCAGACTGTATTTCCTATCTCAAACTTTTTACATCTCTCTGCTTCTGCTAATATTTTCTTTAGACAATTTTTTTCCATCAGCAAAGTTTTATAGAGTAATTCTTGCCACTCTACTAACGATAAATTAGAAAAAAAAATCTGAGGTATATGGTCCAGAACATTTTGTACATGGAAAATGCCAAGTTAGAAAAATAATAAGATAACCTTGAAGAGATTTTATTTCTATAAAAATAGTCACATTAGAGCATTTAAATTCAAGTTAAATGTCATGTTGTTAGGGCTAACTTGGCCATTCTTGTAAGACTGACAAATCTCACATATGGGATCTATAAATCTGGTATAGAACTAGAGGACTAATTGAGACCTAATTTGTTTTATTTGACTTGACCATATAAATAGGAACTACTTTTTCCCCCATCTTAGCTATTATCCTACTTTTAAAAAAATGTTGTTACTCAAAGCTAGCTTTCTTTGTTCATATAAAATATCTTGGGTCAAATATATTCCTTTAGCATCTTTAGTCTAGCTGGGGGCAGATGTTACAAGCATCCAGAATTCCAAAATGATATAATATGCAAGTGAAGATGAAAATACCCCATTTTTTGTGTGCATCCAGGATCATTCAAAAGTCTTTGTATCAGAACTACAGAAGGTGTAGGAGCAACACCAGTAAAGACCTAAAGCATATACAAGTGGTGTAAGGCATTGCTTATATGTTAGATGCGTGGCTTTCAGACTCTTATTCAAGCACAATCAAGCCAGGTACTCCAGAGGAGCTTTCCAGAGAAAGCACCAAGTGAAGAGGTTCTCAGACTAGTCACTAAGAAAGTTGCAAATTCTCTTTTTCTCTGACAGAACAGTGCTTTAGTTTAAACACGAGGTCTTTGTTAAGCGGCTCACTTTGATTAACAGGGATTTGGTAGCATCCATACCAGCAGCACTATCAGTACATTAGAGGGCACAGTCACTTGGGGCATCAAAGCTGTGACACAAGGGGTTGGCAGAGGCCATTCTTCAGCTGGCACAACTTTCTACCCCCAGCAAAGTACCTCAACAGGAACAGAGGATGTGCCATTAGAATGGGTTTCCTGCACTGAATGTTGATTAGACACACTCTCATCTACATAGAGTTATTTTGCCCTGTGCAGACTCATAGGATACCCCAGTTTCCAACTTGAACAGTTCATGTTTTGAACTTTCTACTGCCCTGTCTGCTCTAGACATTTTAATGTCTTAGGGTATGTTTAATAAATGCTTGCAAACATCATTCTTTTGCCATGTCCACATGTATCTTGGAGATGCAATGACATCTTGATAATTAACACTCAGCATCCAATTAAGGACATTTAATCCTATCCAAAATACAGCAACTAGCAAATATTGTCATATCTTTTCTTTTTTTAGTTATATTAATTTCCATTAATACCTGCTGTACCACTGCCTTCCAGATTCTTTTAGCCAATGACATGCGAGTAGCAAGCCGTAGGGTTTATGGGGACCTCTTTGTTTGTTTGTTTTTTCCTGATAAATTCCAGATGTTTCCCATGACAATTTGTTCTGTGGGGCAGCCATTCCATCTGTTACCTCCCATACATTGGCTCTGCTTTATTTCACATCTGCATCACATTGTGATTTAGAGGGTTTGAATTAGTTCCTATTGTTTGCTGTACCACCTATTTATCATAATTTCTAGATTTGCAGATTGTCTCTTCCACTTGTCTGAGTTAGTTACTTTCAGTAAATAATAAAGAATTTATCATAAAGCATGCAGCAATGTTTTCTACACTTCAGTGTACTTCTAACCTCAATTTTGAAACACATTGTAAAAAGATATTCCTAGCCTGAATAGAGTTCCACAGAAAATGGGTGCTTGAAAGATGAAAGTTAATAAAGGCTCTTAGAGCAACATTAGTACATAAATATGACAAACATAAAGAGTCTTGGAAAGAGTATAAAATCTGCATTTGCTTATAGCAAGATAATACAGACAAGTTAGTACTTGACTTCTAGAAAGTCAGGAGTTTGTACAAAGACTGCTGAGCAGAACCCAGAACTACTTGTCTCATTAGCAGGACATTATATTTGCCTTCAGTAAATAGCTTTGTTTACCCTCTGACCAGCCCAGATCTATGTTTTGCTTTGACCCAGGCCTAGCAGCAATACTAAAAATATCTTTACGCTGAAGACAAGTTAGATTCTGATGGTCAAGCATCAGTTGCAAGATATGTTAAAAATGACACCTTAAGTTTATTAATTATAGGAAACACTAGTTGGGAGGACTCCCTTAGTCTGAGTCCTTAATGGATCACTCTGGATGGAACTAGGTATATGAGTGGACATTTGCCTCTAAGATGTATCACATTTAGAAGAAAACCATACTAACTAAAAAATGACAGCTTAGTTGAAATAGCAGTAGGAAATCCTTATGGAGCTTATCAAAATCCAGAGTCATCAAACATGCCTTTCACCTATTTCTGTGCACCTGTCTTTAAATGTTGTAATTATTTTTCAATCTTTGCAATTATTATAAAATGAATTACCTTACCAGTTGTCTCTTGTTAAGTATGACTTTGGGATAGCTGGCCAAACTTCAGGCAATTTGTTCTTCAAATGGCTACTTCTAAACAGGATATTGGTCCATTCCTTTCGTGCCCAGCACCTCCCAAAAAGACAGGCAGCACTGAGTGGTTGTGGTATAGATACTCCTTCCCTGAGATGCAGAGGTTATTTTGGTTACACAGGGTAGTAGCCTGGAAAAAGCATTTCTCAGGAGTGAAGTATATCTGGTATGCAGGGAGGGTGCCCATACCGTGGAAGTTTTCCTGAAATTGTTAAATTCCCTTCTGAAGCTCCCACTCAAATCCTTGGAGTGATAAATAATGTAAAACTTACCTGTTAAAGTTGGCATGGCCTGTTAAACTTAATCAGAGCTATGATCAGTAAAGGAGAGCAAGTATGGAGTGAAACTGAATATTTAAGCATGGGGATGGCTGACTGAGGATAAGAGACAAAGATGACATTGAAATCTTTAGAATGCTTCTGAATAATTGATCTCTTACCATTTTTAATGTATTCACTTTATGTGATGTTTTTGTCCTCATCAAGCAACACACCAGCTTTGATATATTAGACTTTTACACATAGGCTAATAGGTTTTTGTAATACAAAATGTGAAATAGCAGTGCTGGCTGGAGGAAATCCTGCCCCCGTGCTTCAGCACAATTCTTTGAGGAACCAGTCTGAACTAAAAAAAAACAATGAAACTTCCAAACCTGCTGGAAATAGTTTTAAACTGATTGCCTCCCTGATCCAGTTGACAGTCTATCCATACTAGAAACTGTGCTGGGGAACTCAGCAACAGGCAGGAATGACGACCAAAGGACATGGGAACACCTGAAGCCAATATTGCTGCCAGAGACTTCGTGTTGTGAAACCACAGGTCTGGGATGTTCCCAAGGGCAGAGCACCAAATTGACACACGCTGGGTTCTTACATTCTGTATTGAAAGTTTTAAGATGTCTGCTTGTACTTTCCTTGACCTTCTCCCTGCTTTAGGAAATAATATTTCATGTGTTTCAAGTATTCCAGTTCATCAAACCAGATTCACTTCTTTATTGACCTTGTATTTCCATAAATGACAGTATTCAGTACAGACATTTTAATGTATCTCTGGTTTTCAGAAAGTGCAAGGTCATACATCATTGCAGAATGAGGTAAGAAATTTTACATATGTATTTTTAAAACTTTGGGGTTTTGATCATCTGCCCACTGAATATTAATCACACATCCAAAAGTTCATCTAAAAGTTTCTCTCTCTTCTATGTTGCTTATTAGTAGTTAATATATTCTCCTTTATTCCAGTGATTTGTCCAATGCATTCCATTTTGCACACTGCTAATGTGAGTAAAGATCAAAACATTTGGATTGTATGCATATATGTGATAAAAAATGCATATACGCATGCATATATGTGATAAAAAGCAAGCAAAAGCTTGCTTTTACTAGCACACTACTGGCACGGCTATCCAGAATCTAGTTTGCTTTCAATAATTTCATATTTACATTTAGTGAGTCTAGTAAGTTGCAGTCTCTGACTGCAGTGTATTATCTCTGTTCTGGACACCCACAAATGGTACAAAAAAAATTCCACTGAAATTAAAAAAAAGATACTGGTGGCTGCATTCTTATCTGAAAACACAGAGCATAAATCCCTGAATATTTGCATAAATCTTTAGAAGCTTTCTTACATATTCAGCTTCATCATTATGAATCTTGCTTTCACTCACCCTAATAAAGCATAAAGCCTCCTTTATTCCTTCTTACCCTTTGCCATGAAGAGACCTCAGCATAAGACCTAGCAGAAACCTAATACAGCCACTCCTGTCAATTTACAACAGAAATCCTTTTCTTCCTTCCTTCCCACTGTTTGTTGTTTTTTCATGTAAACTGTTTAGAAAAGCTACTAAGATTAGACTACTCCTTGTATGAGTAGGCATTACTTTCCCAGAGTGACAGGCTAATTTCCTCCTTTTCTCCTCATAGCTTTGTACCCTGCTAGCACTGTCATGGGAACCAGAGAGTTAGCTGCTGGCATCCTGGAAAGGTTTACCTAGGTATTCATTTGTGTGTGTTGGCAAGTGAAAAAATGAAGGATAAAACTGTAATGCATGTGGTTTGCAAGGTGGGATTTTGCTGCTTCAAGCCCTGGCAACCAAACATTCAGGGACAAGCATGTAGTATTTTGGGCTTTAACAAAGGTAGGGATATTCACTTTGCAGCATGTAAAGAGTTACTTAATAGAGATGTTCTCAGAAGTGTAAGTTTAAAACCATTTTAGAGGCTATTTTGATAATGGGAACGAAACCACCCATTCAGAGGGAAGAGCAGAGGTACACTGCAGTCCAACAAACCGGCACACTGCAGCGCTTCCTTCTGACCCCGTGTGAGTTAGTTCTGTTTCAGTTTCCAGGTGAGAACTTCCTTGCAGCAAACCGGGAGTTTTCAGGACTAAATTGGTACAGGAACGGCTCACCAAGGGAAGGGAACATGACTAAGCACAAGCGCGCTGCTGTTGGTTTTGTGCATATTAGGATGTTAGACCCTGTATTTCATCAACTCCCTGCTCCACGGTAAAACGTTGTGCAGACGGGAATACTGTAATGGAGCTGGAATTCACCTCGCCAGCTTTTCATCATGGTGAGCAGCTCTGCTGTGATGAATTGGCCCCAGGCGGTGGGGTCACTGAGGGGCTTGCACAGACGGCCGAGCTATCCCCCTGGCACTCAGGAAAGCCTGCGAGGACACTTTCTCTCATTACTGAGTGATCACTGTGGGAAAGCAAATGCAACGAAGTCTTGATTTAAGTTGCTGTTTCACCCCAGTGAAATGCTATGTCATCTTCTAATAGGTCAAAAGGAGATCTACTGTACGCAGTTTTACTTGAATGATGAATCTGGCTCTGAATCAAACTCAAATATTCTCCCTTTCCAAAAGCCTAAAACTAAGAAGCCTATTTTCAGTCAGATCCTACTGCTAACTCCCTTTACAGTTTCCTTCATCAACCATGTGTTTTAACAAAGCACAATAATATTCTCAAATTGATTATGTCCTTGGCATGGAACTCTAATTCTATTTCTGAGTAAATTGTAATGCTGACCTTTTTAAACACTGCTGAAAGCCCTTGCCCTCTGCACTAACGTCATACTCCTTTCTGATGAACAGAATTAAAAATGTATGTATCTGATATCAACCATGTGTGCATCTTACCTAGCATGACCATAGCACGATTAGGAATTGCTTGAAGATCTGCTTTTTTGACACATCTTTAGTCAAACAGTGTGAACTCTTCCTGACAGCAAAATTTTTTTATAAATCTATGTCTTAGGGAGATAGGCAGGGACAGTATTTTCTGCAGCTAGCTGCCTTTTTCTTTGTATTTTCATATAGTAGATCATGAAACAAAGATTACCCTTTCAGTTTTCTTCTATGATTCTTACTTTTAAGGGACAAGTAGAGTCAAAATATGATCCAGCTGGAATCAGAAAGCTAGTCTGGGTGTCTCTTTTTGTTTAAAAAAGCCAAAAGACAAACAGCAACTCCCACTCTCCCCCAAACTTTCACAATCTAGCAAAGTAGTTCTTGTTTTGAAATTGCTTTAAAAGGACAGCTTTCTCATAGAACCATCCTTGTTTTAAAAACAAATTATTATGGCTTGGCAATAGCAAAAAAAAGAAATAGGATTCTACCTCTGGGTGGCTTCTGGAGTGAGACGTACTCATACAGGAGAAATTTCTTCCTGTAGATATTTTTGCAAAAGACAGAAAAAGAACATAGTACATAGACTGGTAGCCTGTATAAAAATATGCAAGCAAAAGGATTCAGTACATAAACATGCCTCTGTTACAATTGCGCAGAAATGGTATCAATGCATTGCCAATATGAGCCCACGAAGTGTTTCTCTTACAGCAGGCAGGCTATACAAGCAGAACAGACTGGCATCTTATTATACAGAATTCCTTTCAACTTCAGTGGGTTAAAGTCTCTTTCAACCTAAATTAATTCTCATTAAAAATTAAAGATTTTCCTTTGAACTCTGTAGATCTTACCTGAACCAATACACAGAGAAGAGGCTGATATGCTAATATTATAATACACATGATAGATGACATTTTTCTCATTGAGTCTTTCCTGTCTAAAATAAAGGCATTTAATGTAAGCTTTCCATGTAGGCTCTTTCTGTAATCAACACAGAATGAGTAAGCTATATCTCCAGAAAGGTTCATCCCATCCTAAGGTAAATGTTGAAGGCAAGTGACTCTGAAACTGTCTATTGACTGAGGATAGAGTTGATATAACCTGTGTGACTATAGTACTTAACAAGGAATTCAGTTCCAAATTTGGAAACCTACGTTCTCCTTACAATCAATGAAAGTTTGCAGCTTCATTCAGTTGCCCTGACTTAGGCATCCAGCACTTTTTTAAGAAGCCCTAGGAAATTTTGTCTGCCTGCCAGCTGCCTTTTCAGCATAGCATGGGTCTCCCATAAGTGCTGATCCATTTCTGCCAGACCTGAGTAGATTTTTCTGACATCCTGAGTGCTCTGAAGTGGCCTGTGTTTAGGCCACCTGTATTTAGGCAACTGAACTGAGCCTCTTGGTACTACAGTGAACAAAAGGTGAGATTTAGTTACCTAAACTTAGGCAGGTAGTACCAGCTGAGATGCCCTAGGGTATCCAAGGCATTCGCTCTGGGCTGGCAGATGTGACAGGCGGCCTATGACTTTCTGCAGCAGCAGCTGCAGCCATGGGGGGTACTTTAAGACATCTAAACAGAGAAAACATTTACCATCCAGAAAGGCCTGTTCAGGCAACTGAACTTTCCCCAACCCCACATCTAAAGAGCTATTCAGCTAAAAAAATAATTCTAGATATTGGGCTCAATTAGCTATAAGAGAAACATAATACCTCACTAACATGTATACATTTAGGTAGAGATCTAAATACAGGTGTTTGAATATGGAGCTCAATCTCTCCCTGGTTTTAATTCATTAATTTTAGCTGGGATGAAGCCCACTGCAGTTTCTTTATGCAGATAAAGTTATTTATAAACCTTTGCTGATCTGGCAGTGAATTGCCATGATTAGAATTCACAAAGTATACGTGTTTCTGCTGTGAATTATAAAAAGAACACCTCACAAAATATGCACACTATTTAAAGCCATTTTACTCTGTAGCACTGTGATGGTTATGGTTTATCAGCATTTCTTTTATCTTGATGATTCTGATTTTTTTAAGTGAGTTTTGCAGCATCAGAGTAATTTCTTTTCAAATTAAACTACAACCTGCTTTGCTTGTCATCAGCCTAAATACATTTTTAACCAAACACAGTAAATCAGGGAAAACATTTTAACCTCTGGCAGGTTAATTCCTCTGGACACATTTTTGTCACATTGTATATAACAATTTAGGCTAGACACTGGAATTTGGCATCACAGTTTTAGTTCTTTTTGCAGACTGGATTAGAATCCTTTTAGGAGCTGTGATCAAGATTGAGCCAAAAATTGCTTTTCTTTCTGATTTCACTTAGTTGTAAAAGATCTTTTGGAATAGGAATTTTTTCAAAAGCCAAAACTTGTTAGCTTGAAAGTTTAAATATTCAAACCATTATCACTTTTTTAAAAACACTTTGGCAATCTCACAGCCTATTTTCATTTCACAGTCTAATTTCTGATCCCACTTTTACATCCCTGGCTGATGGTGCCCTAGTAGGTGTATATACAGGTGTATACACACATGCCTGTATGGTATGTATTAATTGTTTGTAATCAGGTTAGCTGTCCTATGGGGGAAAAGAAAAAGATTATTATAGATACTGGAATGGGAGCAGAAAAGAGAATTAAATTATGTGAACAGCTTGTAGTTACACAGGAAAGGTCTAGAAGGTAAGTACTAGTCACATACCACAACCATAATAAAGGCTTTTGCTTCTAGGGTTATAGAAACAAACATCTCAAATCTCTTGCTCTCAGATGAATTTGGTTAGAATCCCTACTATTTTCCTTCATTAGGATGTATAGCAGATGTGACATGTTAACTTCATTGTTGCAGCAGAAGCACGAAAAGATGCCAGAGGGAACTCTGTTGTCTTTTTTCATCTTGATATCTTAGGGAAAAGGATAATGTGTTGACTGGCCCAAAATAATTACCTCTGGAAATTATACCTTGAATGCAACTCTTTTTCTTTTCTTTTTTTTTAATTCTTACTGTATGGCTTAGGCTAAGTGACCAGCGCGGTACAACTTTACATGTGACTGATAAATTAAAACTGATCCAAGAAAAGAACCCATGCCCACAGCTAAACAGTACTACATCTTTTCTTACGCAGCAAACAAGCATTCCCAAGGGGTTCAGAGCCACTTTCTGTTTCTGCAACTGATTTAGCAGTAGATGGGAAGAAAAATCTCTGTGCTGCCTCTTCAGATCTCAGCACCTCCTGGCATTCCCTTCAGCTGCCTGCTGCACTCAGATCGCTGTTGGACACTGCTGCAAACTTGTATTTGAGAGGCACCAGACTACTTTGGAACAGATAGCACTTTGGGAACTGAGGGGTTTTTGCTCTGAAAGAATGATACTTTCAGCAGTAAAAGCACATCTCCAAGCTATGTGGATAGTCGAGGTCCCTAAGCGGCTGATGGATAAATGGTGGACAGCCTGTTTGCTTATGTATTGCTTTGATTCATCCAGCGTTTGGAAGTGAATGAAACTTTACAGAAGAACCACCCCGTCCGTTGAGTAGCTTTCCAGCTGAACCTAGCCTCTTCTGCAGTATATGTATTTATTGTCTGTTATTTACAGGTGTATCATCTCTTGCTGAAGATCTTAAAGGTTTTGTAAAGAAGGGTCTCATTACACCAGCTTAATACATGGAAGATGGAGATACATAATTATTCAATTACCATATGCTATATTCTGGTATGTAGCATTTGTGTCTCCTAGAAACCTGTTTTCATAATATGGGGGAAAATCTACCCAACCAAAATCACTATTGTGTTGTAGAAATTGCACTCTGCAACTAGTGAATCTAATCAGAATAACACCTTTTCCATCAAATCTGAAATTCCCCTGAAAAGTCCACAGCAGCCATTACCTTTCAAATTTTAGGTTGCTTTTAAAACAGTTATAATTTTCCTTCAGATTTCTTGGGATTTTTCATAAGCACTACAGAACTCTTGGCTGAATCCTTAGCCTCTTGGCTGTTTTCTTTATTCACAGGTTTTGTCTGGGTCTTACTGAAATCACCAGAAATGCTTGCTTGCATAAGGCAGGAAATATTTTATGCTATCCTCACAAACTATGTGATAGGGAAATTTGTCAGCCAGGTTCTCCAGGAATGATTGCATTGATTTATCTCCAGTGTGATATGTCTCAACAAGATTTCTACAAGCACTTCATTGCTAAGGCTATTTTCCCTTTGAGACACTTCTGCCATCTGCAGCTTTTATACCTTGGAGCACTAGAAGTTTGCTCCTCAGAGGGTCGTTACTTCTCAGACAGTCATGTTTTTGACAGTCATGGGCTATGCACTGGAAAGTCCCCAATCTCTCTATCAGAGAATGGAATTCTTTTAGAAAATAACTCTTCCATCTTCCTCCAAAGCTTTCTTGCATTATTTTGCTTGATTTCTTGTTACACTTTTTGGAGCCAAATAGGGGACTCCTTATCCCTGCACATGAGCTCCCTACTTGCAATGCTTGTAAGTGCACACTCTCCTTGTAGGCCTGTCTTCCCAGAAACTCTGCTGCCATATCAGTTGGCTATATTACAAGTGGGGGATAAAGAATAATGTTTTCCACTGGGCTCCCTGGCTCCAGGGTGAATCCCACATGACAATGGCAGTCACTGCTTATCCAGGAGAACTGCACCGGGGTAGATAAGAAAGGAACGTGTACTCTGGGGAGAGCATCCGTGGGCCTCCACGAATGCCAAGCTCTAAGCAGCAGGAGGGAAGAGGCTAGGTTACATCCCCTGCAGACCTACCAGAAAAGAGGGAGATATCCTGATTCCACAGCGAGTTCAATCTTTTTCCATTACAGACCCCATAGACTGAAACAGTTCCTGTGCTATCTGTAGCCCATTCCAGCAGCATCATGGCGGCATTCATCCTGAAGCGTAGAGAGAGAACTTCTGCAAGCTCAGGCTTGGCAGCTTTGTCTGGAAAAGCTTTACTGCTGCCGCAATGCCCTGGGAGAATGACAGAGAAAATGTAGGCTGCTAAAAATTAAAAGGATGAATAATGTAAACAAGCTGATTAAATTCTGTAACCTCTTCAACTTCATGGCTCTAGGGTGGCTTATGTTCTGTTAAAATGAATGGATTCTGCAAGCTAGGCTTCAGAGGAGGAAATTAGAGCTGGATAACAGAAGAAAAACAAGCAGTGCATGGCAAAAAAGGCACAAATAGCTAAAGAAGAATTTCTGTTTTATTTTATCCATCTAGTCTACCCCTGTGATGATCTGCTGCATTATTTCATGGGGTAGAATATGATTAGTGTCTACAGCCAAGGCTTTACAGAACACAGGTAATTTTTTTTCTACCTACTTATCTGATCTTCTCTACAGAAGGTTTGAGTGCCCAGAGCACTTTCAAGGGTAATTGTGCCCATCCAAATCTAAAATACACTAAGACAAAATAAGGTAAAAATAAGATAAAATTCCTGTTCTGTCCTATTTCAAAATTCCTGAGGTGCAAACTGTCTTTTAAATTAAGAAATGTATAAAGGAGAAAACTTCTTGCCAGCTATTTCTTTATGGCACGATCTTATTTTCATCAATATTAATGGTAACAATTCTGTATAATAAGGTAGCGGGAAGGAGGAAATATCCTTTGTATATTTATATATACATATATAATGGGATTTTTAGCCCCTAGGTGAATAGGGACAAGGAAGCTCTAACTTCTTGGAGGTGTCCCAGAGCACCTATATCTGCATGACAACAGTCCCTGGAGAGATGCTTCTGTGCAGTATGTGCCTACTTTTCTCTGTAGCTGGAATTAACACATGGACACAGCTGGATAGCTGCCTTTGACATTACCATTAACATGCTGTTGAGGACAATATAATGAAAACACATAGTTACAGACTTCCTGGGATTTTCAGGGTTCAGGCCTGCTCTTCACTGCAACAGGACACATGAGCCACTAAGGGTCCAGAAGGGCAGCTGGCCCTGCTGGCTAGAATAAGAGGTGCAGGTGATGGGAATTAGCCTCAGGGACTCTAGAATGAAGAGTCACTAATCCTGGCATTTCAGGTAAGCATGTAAGCTGGTAACACTGGTTTCACAGCCATCTAAATGAAAGAAATCTGTGCAGAGAAATGAGAAAAGTAACTAGTTTTTAATTGAGACCAGACACAGTAGTGCCTGATCACTCTGGGTTGCATGCAACTGCCTCATCCCCCACCCCTTTCCCACTTACTGAAGGATACTGTGAAAATATATTCTGAACATGCCAAAAGGAGGTATGTGTACCATGGCAGTGTAATAAGACAGAGGCAACTTCCCTTTTCCTCAGGAAACTGCGGGAAAAAAATCACCACTCTGAAAGAAATCTGTGCAAGTCGTGAGCTGGTGATGTCACTAACAGAGGAACAGGTCAGGCAGAGTACAGTTGTACTCACAGAATTACACCTAGTGAACATGCTCACAGAGAGACACACCAACACTGGAGAAGTGCACATTTTATTGTGGAAAACAATGGTGAAGCTGCTGCTTTGGAGGTCTGGGGACATGGAGGAATATGATGTGATGAACCAAAATGTCTGATGAAATTATCAGACTCTCCTATCATAAATACAGCCACAAGTAGTGTGTCACATGAGAAATTCTGGCCAGGCAAGAGACCTTCAGATGTGTAATAGCTCTGATTTTAGATATCTGAAGAGAGGAATTAAGGGATACGGAGTACAAACAAGAGACTGAATGGGGTTGAAATATTCCAGTAGGAATCCAAGCAGTAGAGGGACTTCAGTGAGTTCAGTCCCCTGTCATTGCTGCCAGTCACATCATGTAACCCCATAGGCTTATAATTGATCATGCTCCATCTTACAGCTAATTAGATTTTTTTTTTTTTTTTTTTGCCTTAATGCCTCCAAGTAGAAAGTTATTCCAGAACTTCACTGCACTAATGTCTAGAAGCTGTCTAATTATCAGCATAAGCCTCTTTTTGGCCAGGTTATATTACTTCTTTAACCTAAATAACACTTTGTCCACCATGGGATTTCCTCTGGCAATATATTTATAAAGACCAACCGTACCCCTTTTCAGACACTCATGGGAACCAAAAACAAACCAGACACTGTATTCTTCCTTCATTATTTGTACATGCTATCCTTAAAAAGTGGGAGTGGGGGAGGAAGAGGTGGGAATTTGGGGACACAACTTGTATTAATATGAAGTGGAGGGTAAAACCTCTGCTCGTCACTCTGAAAAGGAACACCCCTGGGATCCTCTCTTTATGAACTCGTAAGAGAGTTAAATAGTTCAGACAAGAACCTGATCTACAATTGACTGAATGGCACAAGACACCTAAATACTGCCTTTGATATAAATTAAAAATGAGCCAGTCAGTGCAATCTAATGTTACTGTCATTTTAAACTCATGGGAATGAGCTTTCATACATGTACTGTACTTTCTCTCATTGATTTCTTTTCTCATTTCAGTTTGTTTGAACTTCATTTACTTGCAATAATAGAGGGAAGGGAAACCTGAACCATTTTTCACATTCAGTGTTTCAAAGCATTTGTATAATTTCAAGCACATAAGAACCAATATCATACTGTTAATGTGTTTTATATGAATTCAGTGGCACTGTTTAGATTTATTGAAGTATTTATATAGAGACAATCTTTGGTATAGCAAAGTACAGTGGATGGAAACTGAAGTCAAACAAACTCAGATTAGAAGTACAAAATTGTGATAGTCGGACTAAGTGATCTTTGGTAGAGCTTATCATAATGGGATTTTCTACAATATCAGCAATTTTAAAATCAAGATTGCATGTTCTTCTAAAACATATGAATTACCTTAAAGAAGAGATTAACTCAGTGAAGTATTAATCCAGTTAGGTGATCTTGTCTGTCCATAAAATCAATTTGTTTAGAATTATTGCATTATTAGAATTATTCATCATTTCATACTGTAAGTTTATTCAAACTGGTCTAAGTTAGAGCTGTAAAATATGAGGTAAGTGCACCATTACAGCGAGGTGAAACTGGTGGCTATCTAGTCTAACAAGGAGTTGGAGTGGCAGCAAAACCTTCTATACAAATATAAGATAGATAGTTATGCTTCCTGCTAATGCTTCCTGTTGAAATCAGTGTTTTGTACAGAATGATGAATACAGTGGGTAAGATACTCCCTGTTACGGATGGCAAGAGGAGGGGAATCAATGAGACTTGCAAGACCAGCTCCCGTTTGTGCTTTAAGAAGTAGTTCCTGGAATTTTAAATCGTTATGAAACTTCTCTATAGGTCTCAAGGACACTGGGGGAAGCTTCCAGTCAGAAGCTTTCTAGTACACAGATTTCAGACATGTGACATGTGATACGTTTATACTGACGATGAACACTCCCCGGTACACCAGACCTGCCCTTTCATGCCCAACATGAACAAAGTACTGCCATATTGTGAGTAAGATTCATTCGAAGAAAATACTTGGTGATACTGAGCAGATACTGCCCTTCAGTCACCAAATCATACAGTAGTAGAAGTGCTGTTTGGAAGATGCCTCTGGAGTCATGCAGCCCAAAAGCAGGGCTACATGCCAACCATCAACCTCAGGTCTGTCTACCAAATCTTGGTTTGCTTTTCATTTATGGCAATATAACTTTCTCTACCTCTTCACTACCTCCCACTCATTAGTTATATTTCTTGATAACATTGTCTTCTAAAATTCTGTTTTACCATTCTTTAATGAGGAACAGCATCACATTTCTCCTTATCTTGTGATGTTTCTATGATGTAATTCTCAACGGGAAGTTCTCCTTGGATTTTGAATTATGAAATATTTGTGGGCCTAATTCAAAGTTTGCTGAAATCTTGTGGGAAAGGCCTCAAAAACCCTGATTTTAGCTTCAGGTGAGCAATTCTGACCAATGCAGTGCACTGACTATTCCAGAAACAAAGGCACAATAAGACCCCACAACACCAAGTTTCCCCACACATAACATGGGGCTTAGCAGCATGAACTAGTGCAAGGGTAATGATTTCCCCTCCTCTGTTCAAGTGGATGTGAATACAGACCTTTCCTATTTTTCAAAGTAATATAAAGTAGCATACAAAGAAATATAAAACTGCCTGAAGCAGGAAAAAATGAGGAATTTTCTTTTTAACATAATGGTGGGTTTTAACATAATGGTACCACCATAATGTTGGTAACACAATGGGTTTTGAAAATAAATATTAACTAGCTCCATGTTTCTCTTCTGCAAGATGGGGAAAGAGGGGGATAAGATGAATTTTTTACTAAGTGATACCCCATGTACAAGGTAGATCTTTCTGGAGTATCAATGCTCTTTTAGAGCATCCGCTCCTCAGAGAAAAAAATGATAACTGGTTTGAATAGGAAACCTTAAACCCTAGGCATAATAGATAAAAATGTGAGTGTCTTTTGATGTAACCAGGAGTCTTTGATGTATTTATAAAATCTTGCAACTCATCTTCTGTTTTCAGCCAGTTAATATACGGATTAAAATAATTAGTTTTAACTAACACATTTTACAATGTTTTAAAGCTGTCTTCCTGGATCTTCCTTTTTCTTCCTTCACTGCTGACACGCCTGCTCCATTTGGAAGCAACATCACTGCTTTCTATGTTCAAAGGCAGATGTGCTAATAAAGAAATGCTTAATGACCCAAATAGAGCTTCCTTAATACAAATGGAAATTAAAAGTAGAGTGTGTGTTGGATGAGGGAAACCAGGTTGTTGCTATGTGGCTGGTTTCATTTATAAAGTTGACAGTTCCCTTGTTTAGCAGAGCAAGAGCCAAACTGTACTTTCATTTCATGACACAATAGCATAATCCACACTAGCTCCTCTGAGGTCAGTGAATTTACTCTGAATGCATCTCTTGGGGAGCGGTATTTGGCTGTCACTAGAATAGGATTTCATTTGCCACTTTATAAGATAAATGTATTAGAGACATTCAAGAAAAAACTAAACCAAAATATTCTCTCTGTAGAGGTACCAGTGTTATTAAAATTGTCTTAGTCCTTTTCAATGGCTGTCTTCTACAAAGAAAAATACCTTCCTCTGTGTTTCAGCAGTTTTGTTTCACCAGCACTCTCCACTGCTCCTGTCCTGAAATCTGAGAATAATGCTTTCCCTGAAGCCCTCCTTTAATAGCTCCAGACTTGTCTGCTGCTCCCATTTTCTAGGAAAGGTGTTGCCCTCAGAAAATATCAAGAGCTCTTTTGGCTTTTTGGCCACTCATGACTTTATTTTTCACAATAAAATCAGTTGTTTTCAAATCAGCAGAGTGTAATTGCATGTGATGAGAGAGCTTTCACATCTCCTCTGCTATAATGAATGTGTCCCAGGGCTATGGTATCTATCTGCTCTTTCAAACTGCCTGCTTAATTTCCCCTGCAGCAGCCCAGCACCTGCTGCTCATTTCACCATGGGGACTCATCGTAGAATTTTCTAATAATATTCATGCATCTGTCCTGCACACTTTCTTATGTGAACATCTCTATTACTTCCCTTCAATCAACCTACCCTTGTTTCTATGACCTTTTCTTTTATGAATAACCAGGGACTTTGTGCTGTGTGAAGCTTTATCATGCTAGTGCCACCTGGTCTTCAGAGTTGTCCACATACCTGAATGGCAGATATGATATATCGAACAGCAAATACAGGACAGAGAGCCTAGAGGGCTTTATTTCATTTATTTTAAATTTTCTGAGGTTTTCCTTGTAAAATCATGTTGCTTAGGAAAAAAAAGATCAACCAAATGCTCTTTCTTCTTCATATCCCTTCTGTTTTACTGTCCTGACTGTCCACATTGACCTGTGCAGGTTAGTGCAATTACTACAGATTTACACTCATATAACTTGGGAGAAAAAAAATCCTTATTCATGAAGACTCAGCTGTGCTGTTATTAATCTTTACCATAGTTACTAAATAATGCTTCTGGTCTTTGTTTGATTTCCTTCTCTGTTATAACTGCACATGAAATGTCACCATGTGTAGTATTGTCACCATTTCTAGTATTGATGTACCGGACTGTATGGGGATTCATCCTGGGATTAGGACACACAAATTGAGATGTCTGTGTATAAGGTAAAGGAAAAAAAATCCATTGCTAAATTCAGCCTAAATATGTCTGATTTCAACTGAAACATGCCAAGGTGTCCAAGATATCCATATAGGGCTTGCAGTCATAATGCAGAAGCCATGGTAGACCTTGTGGAGAGGATGCTGGAGACCAGACCTGCAGATGCTTAAACACCTATCTCCAGGCAACCGCAACCCCATTATTAATACTATCTCAGTTTCAGTGTCTGAATCTTGAACTGAATCATTCTGCTAAACAAGAGGGTTTAATCTTGCAGGCTTTATTCAGGGAAAAACTACCATGTTGGTGGATGGAATTGTGCTTGAACAAGGTGTGTTGGATTTGGTTTTTATCCATCCATTTTCCATGAATTTGTGATAGAATTCTTTTCATATACTATCTGCTTTTAATATTCTTTCTCATTTAGGATACTCTCTGTTAAAACTACCTGTGTTTTTAAAAAGAACAACAGGTGATTGCTGCCAAATTTGATGGTTTTGTTTTCCATTCTTACATGGTAACTTTCTGTTTTTGCTCCCCTGAGTCTGACATATAGATAGCATAAGCTCCCCTAAATCTAGCATATTGATTATCTCCCTTTGAATTACTCTCAGATACCTAATTGGCCCTATTTACACTCTTACTGAATAGGTGTGATGGGGAACAGATTGTGCACAGCACTTTGTTGAATCAGGCCTTATCTCCATACATTTTCTGCAGGATACTCTGAAGTTATGGGCTGCTCTGTGCCTAGATCCCTACCCTTCTACCTCTGCCCCTTCAGCAACAACAGGAGTGTTGGGGAGTGTCATGGGAGCCCCAGAGCCTGTGCTTAACTTTGTAGCACTCAGAGCTGAGCAGCTGCACTGCTGGGTAAGGTCCTAATACTTCAGATTTTCTCTGGGAGTGTTTCATTCACTTTTGACCTTACAAAGACAGATTTATCATTGCATTTGTCTTCTGATTTTTACCAGGAATCCTTCTCTCTCTTGGTAAAAAAAATCCCAGGGGCTTGATTTTAATAAAAGTGACTTATCTTCTCTCCGATTTTTGTTATGAATGTGACTCTCCTAGTCTGGCAAACTTCTCCTCAAATCTCCTGTTTGTGCCCCATGCACATACATCGTGTGGACAAGTAGGGGAAGACAGGAAGAAAAGCTATAGTGCTTTCCCGAAGCTGCATTATATTTCACCTCCTCCAGATACATAATACCTTGAAAGAATGAGTAATGCAGGGAATTAAAAGGAAAAGCTACTCAGTGGAATTGAATAAATTAATAAGAAATGGACAAATATCAACAGAAAGAGAGTAATCCAAGGAATTAAGAGAAGACAGTTCAGTGAAGCTCAGTTTCAACTTTAAATATTATCTTTCCTTTCTTTCCTTAAAAAAAAAAAAAAAAAAAAATTGAAAGGAAAGTGCTAGAAGCCCCGTTTAAGAAGTTTTAAAAAAGAAAGTAATCAAATGGTAGGAAATAGGACAGTTCAAATGAGGAGTTCAAATGAGGCTTGGAAAAGATTTCTTGGGTTGCTGAGTCTGGTCCCCTGCCATTTCAGACAGTCTCTGTGGTAAACTGAACAAATGTCCTTGAACTAGGCAGGCTTTTTGTCCCATCACTCCTAAAGGGAACAGTGTAGCATTGCTGATTTCCTGCCTGGACTTACGAGATTAATTTAAATCAATAAATTCTTTTGTCAGCATTATTTATCAACTAGAATATCCTCTCTTATATTTACCCCGTATGAGTTCAAAGTCTAAAGAAAGCCTATTTTTTTAAACAAGTAGCTTTAAATTTCTTCCTTTTGAATGCATTAAGATGATCATAAAATTTAGGTTGTAAACACTATCTTGCATACAACATGTGCACTAAAGATTAAGGGAAGAGTGATATAACATTCTTATATTATTATAAGAAGATATTGAGGGAATTGATTAATAAATTTCTTGATAAACAAATCAGCCCATAAACCATAAAAGTAAAAAATACAAGTTAACAATGTATCTAGAAACAGAGGAGCACAGATGATGAAGGCTAAGAAGGGTGAAAAAGTCTGCATTGCCCATATTAGCTTAAATTACCACTGTAGCCTTGGGGGAGTCACTTTGCCAGCCTGTGTCCAGTGTCCCCATGTTCACTAAAATGGGGATAAGTGCATCTCAGAGGGTAAAGGGTCTCAGACCCTATGATAACGATGGTCATATTTTAGTTAGATGGGCAACAGGTGTTTAACATGAAAGTGCTGCAAACTTAATTCTTATATGGGATGGACATATGTTTCATATACAGTACATGAAATGCATGACATATTTCATACAGCAACACTGAGGACTGCAGTATATTAAAGCTTCTTTCATATAATGAGTTGCTCTATGATCTCATACAAATTCAATCTGTGAAACATTTGGAATGATCGTAGTATCTGAAAATGTGCTTATACCATATGAGATGTAGTATATACTCCTCAGTAAAGAGTGTGTAGCATTCTAGTCACGTTGTAACAAACAAACATATTAACAAGCAGAAAATTCTAGTAGTGATAACCTAGAATTAATTTAATACTGGTTACGAGAGCCTGAACAGTTAAATAACCCTGAACTTTTAAATAATTCCCAAATTAGAATGTGTCACTTGCTCACTCCTGAGAAATGCATTTACCCAAATCAGTATATGAATGGAAAAAAAGGAAATACTTAAAAGGTCAGCAGATAAAAAACCCAAATACATTAAAGGAGGCTGCAAATAAAAATAGAAAAGTTTAAATAAAAAATGAGGTAAGACAGGGACAAATTCTTCTTTGTTCACACAGAGTAACCCCAGACTTGGTCAGAAGTTTCACAGATTGCATCAGTTTATGGAAACATTAGGGTGTAACTCATCTACTCTAGCTTAACACCTAAGTTAGTTATCTTTCATAGTCAACAGAGAGAGAGAGATTTTCAGGGCATGATTCATTTGCACTGTTTTAGATGCCAGCTTTAGAATAAGAAGAATCCTTTTTCCAGCCACTGACTACAATGTGAGTTTAGATGGCTAGCTCAGAGGTAGATGTACGTTATAGTACATTGCCAACATTTAGAGCCTGCATGTAGGTGTGCAACGTTATTTAGGAACTGCAGGGTATCTCACCTTTCCTCCTGCTATTCCAGAGACATGCAGGTTTCCCAAAAGCCCTGTGTCATGTCTGCTATTCCCATGAACATACCTTCGATAAACTATGTCATCTTTTTCAAAACGTTACCAGGTGCCTATATTTAGGCAAATATATTCTCTCTTTACCTTTGGTGAGAAAAGAGCATTGATTTAGATATGGAATGGAAAAGATCACTTCAGGCCTTCAGATATCCATGGTATTATGCATCCAAAGAATAATGTAAAATAAAAACCAAAATCATAGGAGAACATTTGTGGGGCAGGAAGAAGATGGACAACTTCAAAAGTACCATATGCACTAAGCATTTACAAAAGGATTTCCTGTATACTTAGAAACCACAGTGATTTAACATGCCCTGCATCTGGAAGCCTGAATCTATATGTGGATTATGCTGGAGTACAGTTTTAGCTCTTTAACTGGAAAAGAAGGTGTTTATCAAAAAAGAAGGAACATTCTTAAAACCCATTGTAAACTTTGCTCAAGAATAAACCGTTCTAAAAGTTTTACAAAAAAAGAAAGGGTAAAGCAAGACTCTATTTTAAACTGAAACACATGGCCATACCATTCATTGCCTAAAGGAGTAATTATTACAGAGAGCAAACTGCTACAACCGCTTTTTCATATACTTGGTATGGATGTTCATCTCTTATCAATGGGGTGTGATGCTGTAGCACTTAACATTGGAAATCATCTTTATGGGGCAAAAAACCTCGGTGTATCCATGTAGATCTGAATATGACGAACATGATTTTGGGAGCACTTTATTTTTGCAGGGGAAGGGAGGTTGCTTATTGACCTACATAATGAAAACACTAGTGCTTGCGCTTTATGAAACAATAAGGACCATTTTCATGTCACTTATTACAGAGTAAAAAACATTTTAGATGAAGCAAAGATTTTAAAGGATTTAAAGGATCAAGGCGTTTTGATTGCTATTTCTCCTTTAGCCTGTTCATATGAGAAGAGAGCATTAAAAACATTGATCTGTGATAATGAAACCTATTTTGGTGGCTTTGCACAGTTCAGGCATTTGAACAACCTTCAGAAGTCACCTAACTCTCCCCAGTGAATAAATAGGAACTTGTACTTCAGTGTAAAGTGCTCTGAGTCACATGTAATTTTGAGGTCTAAAACTTTCTGCCCGCAAGTGGTCTGAACCATTATATTCTTGTCACAGATACCTTCTTTCAGTCTTGACCTAGCCTGGATTCATGGTCATCAATGTTTTTATCCTTCATTCATTTCTTCAGTCTCTTTGTCTATTTGATTCTGGTTTCTACAACATCCTGTGGCAATCAGTTTCACCCTTTCTATTCAGTATTGTGTGAAATAAACAACTGGTTTGGTCTTAACAGTTTCACCTTGGCAAAGCTGAGGTGAGTTAAAAGTAGACTACAACCCTCCTCATGTGACACTAACTTTATGCATTACAATACTTTTTTATCATTACTGATAGGTATCCGAGCTGAGGAGGTGCTTGCATGAATTGTCTTCAAGATTTATTAATTAAATGATGTAATTTTTCTGCTAGTTCTTCAAAGCACTTAATATGAACAGTTACACGAATGGTAATTGCTTCTAAAATCTCCAAGAGTTTTACGATATTGGAATTTCATAAGGTTAAGGTAACCTATTTTTGTCTGTCTACAGTCAAACTATATGAAATGTAAGTGCACTGACTTGCAGTCTTCGTATTACAAGGGTATACAAGTGCCTACCACAACGGAGATATAATTCCTGACTCTTCCTCTGTGGCTTTTTTATTCTCTCTGAGCAAATACATTCTTGTCAGCACTGCATCTATGGTTTGGCTGGGTGTAATAAAATGGCTTCTGTATTCTTTCATTGGTTGGCCATTTATGTCAGAATTAACATTTGTCTAGTCATCTGAGTCACAGTGTCAACATCTGGAAAACTTTGGTATGTTGGGGACATTGAGTTTCTGTTTTTTCCTGTACTTGTACATTGCCTATATGCCTAAATATGTACTGTTTTTATTGTGTTTTGGACATAAATTTATTGAAGTGAATGTGTTGGTGTATTGAAAGTTGTTCTATTATATCATTTTAAATATCCATATGTACAACAGTAGTTTAAAGAATATTCCTTTCCAAGAGTTCACATTGTGATGACTTTAGATCATTACAAATATTGTGTGTGTTTGACAAGAAGTTTTTTGTGTCTGACTACAAGAATCAGAAAAGCTGAAGTACTTTACCCAAAACCTATGTTCAGACCTAATACACCCATGTGATAGAGGATATTTTCATGATTTATTCTCTCCTATGCAGCTCATGAGCATTTTTTATGTAAGTGTTGGTGGAATTCTACATCAAGTATTTTATGCAAGCAACATGAATCTTTCTGTCTTCCATTCTTATTATTCTCTTGTCTACAGCATCTTTTTTCTTAGATTTTTTCAGGTTTATTTAATAATTTATGTACAAAAGCTTTTTAATTTTTTAGCGGTTACCAGCTCCAGTTTCTTAACTCTTTTCAGGTGAATTTAATGGTGAAGAATTTAGATAACTTACAAAATCTGATCCTTAGCACTTACAGCATTGGAAAATCTATTCATAAATGTCATGCTGGCTTAGTATATCATATTGAATGAGTCACCTAACACCTCTGTACTATGGTTGCCACATCTATCGAACTGGGGACAGTAATCTCTACCTACCTCATAACTATAGGATCATTTATATAATATTTTGTACTGCTTTCTAATATACAAAATATTTTGTGTGATTATCTGTTATTACTATTAAAAACCCATTGTTCAAAGCAGATCACTTTTCAGATCTTCTCAGGATATGATTTCATTGGCATTAAAAATGTGTCTCCCTCTCACTGAGCTTAACTGCATACAGTCTGAAATATTAGTTAAAAGATCTAAATTGCCTTAAACTGTGAGGAACTTCATTTTATAAAGTGAACAAGTGAATTTAACTAATGACCTGACATAGAAAAAAAAAGCAGGACTGCAAAATCTTTTGGTGCATTACTCATATTCAGCTTGTTTTTAAACCTCATGTTTTGTTCAGTCTTCAAAGAAATGTGCCTAAATCTTTCATAAAAGGCTCTGTATGCTCAGAGTAAATAGTGTCATCATATGTTAAAATCCTTTTTCTTTAAAAAAAGAAGTATTTTTTAGTCAAGCAGCTGAATAAGAAAAGAAAGCGTACATGTGTTCATAAACCCTTTTTTTTCACTTTTTTTTCCAGTTCATTCCAGCTCCAGGCCACAAACAGGAGAATTTTAGCTGTTTGCAACTGTCTGTGATTCATAACATTCGTTTTTACTCAAGAGAAATTCTGCTTTGATTAAGAGTCTTGAATACAATCTTAGTGTAGCCATGAAGCACTCCCACAGTTTCTCAGAAAGTTTCTCCACCATAACAGTGGCTAGAATGATCACTGTTACAATCACATACAGCAGTGTGGAGTCATCACAGAGGAGGAACTTACTCATGACCTGCTGCATGGAAATCCCTTTGCATCTTCTGCCATCCAAAGAAATCAAAACTTTTGGACCGATTGCATACCAAAAAACGGTTTCCACAAAATGCTACTCATCTAATAAGCTCAGGGAGTCTTTACAGCCCTCCCTTTTCTACTGCCATCGCCTGCCTCACACTAAAGAATGTCCCTCAACGTCAGTGCCTTCTCAGATCTGTACGGCTCTGGAGTTTTCCAAGTTGCAGGACACAACAGCTACATGTCCTATACAAGGGGCAACAAGCTGCTAAAGTTCTGTTCCCCATGCCGTGGGCATTTTAGGGCAGGTTTTCAAAAGGAAGAGGACAGAATACCTTTCACTATTTTTTCACGTTTTAATTCTCTACTGAAGAATAATAATAAGTAAGAAGATAAGAGGAAGCCCAAATACCTTAAAGAAGCCAAGACATAAAGAAGCTAAAAGGAAGGAATGGTTTGATGATGTGAAGAAGAACCTTTTGAAATCTGATTTTATACCAAAGTTGCAGAGAAAGAGAAGCTCTTGGACCAAGGGAATGGAAGCCAGTCCCAGGCAAAGAAGCATTTCAAAGTTGAGGATCAGAGTCAGCTTCTAATTGTCCTTTTACAATTAGGTCACAATTTAAGAGGATAGAGGGAAGGTAGTTCTGAGTGCGTCTCTCTTGGCTGCTGAAGGCAGCTCCAAGTTTGTCTGAGGGTTGTGCAGATAACAAATGAACAAATGCCGACTCAGAATAGTTGAGGAACACATACTGTGATATGTGAGATCCCATCTGTCTGAGTAGGCATGGTGGGTTTGTGTTGTGAGGGGATGCCAGCAGCACACTGGGATGGGCTGTCTGCACATTACTGATTAGGCTGCTCCATGAACAGAAAGTGGAGCACATCATAAGCAGAGCTTTCCTTACTTACAAGGAAATCTATCAGGTAGTTACTGTAGTCTTACAATAACCAAATAAAAAAGTAAAAAAGGAAGAAATGGACATGAAAGTGAGAAAGATCTGGAAGGAAAATATGGGTGAGAGGGAAAAATAGTAAAAGAAGGCAATAAGGAATCATGAATTCATTGATCAACACTATTTAGAGTCAGACTAGTAGTTTTGTGGTCATGCATACAGATTAATTAATTGTTTTTTGTTGTTAGTTTTTTTCCAGAATACTAATCACTTACATATTGCCTGAAGTAGAAGAAAGCAGCAGATCGTAAGAGACTAAGTATGGAATCAGACCTTTGGTGCTTAAATAAAAGCCCTGGCCATTGTAAACAGGTTAGTATGACTTTTCTGATTTTTTTTCAAGATAAAGAAAAGGAAAATAGTTCACTTTAGTTTAACCACCTAAGGCAGAATGCCTGACTTCATGAGGCATTTAACTAGCTAATAGTTAACTCTACTTTAGGAAATAATTACTAAGATCTCCCTCTGTCTTATCTGAGTGAGCAGATACCTTTGGTGTCCTAAAACCTGTCTGCAGAGTATGTGTGTATGCGTGTATAAATGGGATAGGAGGGGGTAAGGAGAGAAAGTTAGGGAAAAATATTCTCATTAAATTTCCGACATGCCTATTTTGCATCATGAAAGAAGAGCAGTTTCTCTCATGGTTCAGGCCCAAATGCTGACATGAAAATACATATGACAAATATTTCCAAATATAAAGTTTTTAGTTCAAGTTCTGATCTAAACAGTTTAAATCTCATTCACAGCTGACATAGCAAACTTGATAACTGCATTGCCTTCAGAATCACCAGCAGCATAAATCAAAACTTGAATTTAGTCAGATACAAAATTCAATTTAACTTTGCACTCTCAAAAAATACAAAAAAGAAAACCAAAAGAACCAACCCCCTCAAAAAAACAAGCAACCTGCTTTTAATATTTTTGCCCTGACTTTGTCCTGATACAAAGACACTGAAAGGTAAACAGACTGCAGAACATTATAAATCAGCACAGATTCTTTTTATGCACTCGTTCCACTCCTAATCTTACTCCGAAAGATCGGAGTGAATTATCCCAGGTTTCAGGAACTTTAAATCCCCAGGATATTGGTGGTTTCAAGAAGAGAGTAAGAGTTGATCATTAAAATCAATGCCAACAGTCTGTTTTTCCTCTATTAGCATCTTTTAGCAACAGAGTGATATTAGCACTCTCTCCCTCCCTTATTTGTCCATCCACCTCCATCTTAGTTTAGAAACAATTAGCCAAACTGATGTTAAAATTTAAATTGCTTCATGCTTTCCTTAGTCTTTTGCTGTATCCTAAGGGATCCTAGTCTCACACTAGACCCTGACTAAAATTAAGCTCATTTTATTTCAGGTAAATTCCTATTAATATAAATTTTTATTATCACAGAAAGGTGCTGCAATCTCCTGTAGTGTCAGTGAGACTGATGCTTACAAGCATCTCAGCTGTCTTGGCCCAGCCCTGAAAGACACTGATAGAGTGACCGTGGGACTCAGCTTCTCGCTTTCTGTCAAACCAAGTGTCTAGGAGCCGCAGTGCTGAAATTTTGGTGCTGTCAGAAAGGAACTTGTCACAAGTGCCCCACGGCTCCCACTGCTTTGTAAGCTCACCCTGTCAAATCCATGTATATCTTCTCCCAGTGTCAGCTGTGCTGTGAGTCCTGTAGGTTCAAAGACATGTTGTTGCAGGGTGCTGCTGAAAAAGCATACATCAGAAGACATGAGTTGTCGCACTGATTTTTCCATCTCACCACTGGTTTAAAATAAAATAGTATATTTTGTATGCTCTTTCCTCTTACTATCCTGCTTTCTTTTTTGGCTCTTTATTGTGGTGTCTCTAATTTACATCTGTAAATAAGAGAGTAAATAAAAGCTTTACCAGAAGAAGGCAGAAGAGGGACATAGGAGGGATGTGCTACTGGCCATGTGACTTGGTAGCCACTGCAGAGTCCCTCATGCCAACTCACAGTGCAGCACTCTTCACTTCCACAGGCATCTTAATGACAGCATTCACCAAAGCTGTTTGCAGACTTTTCTTCCCAAAGTGGCTTTGCTCAGCCTCAAACAGCTTTTAGGCTGTGGCAGTATCTCAATTTTCAGATGACTGGTAAAAGGTCCTGTGCAAAGCCAAGTCCCTTTATAGAGAAGAGGACCTTTCTCTCCTCTTTTTTATCCCAGTAGATGGGCTATTTGTTCATGTGTTTGTTTCCTTGCTCACTTTTGAGTGGAAGAATATGTGATGGGGAGATTGTCTCATATTATATGAAGGAAGCCAAGTTCTGTATCTCAGATTTGGAAGAAAGAGAAGGAAGAAATAGATTTTGTAAAACATAAAGAAAGATGCCTTTAGTTACCCCTTGCCTTTCTCCCTTTCCATACTTCACCTCCCCTAGATCACAGTCCTGATGTCTCCAGGCAGAGGGAACAAATTATTATTAGAGGATGCAGAGCACTGCCTGGGTCCTCCATATTTATCCTTAGTTGTCGTGTTATGTCTTCCTGATTGCAGAAACATGCCTCTTCTTTCCTGGCTACTTATAAAGAATTTCCCAGGCTGTTATGCTCAGGAGTGACTTTTGCCATCCTGTCCTTCCTTCCCTAATCAAGGTTGAGCTTGGTTGCTCCAACTTGTTCCATGGATCATTAACAGATGGAGATGCGGAATTTCTAATGTGACACTTTCTTGAGCCTTCATAAATATTCAGTATGAAACACTGAAGGATATTACTTCTTTGGTAGTGCTGCTGCATTTGTTATAGTTGTGGGAAATTACATGGTCACTGCATCCACTGGAGATGGTATGAGCTGTTGGGTATTTTTCTTTACAGTTTGTATAAATAATATAAAATCTAATACAAAATCTAAGAAAGTTTCTTTTTAAGATAATTGCAAAAAATGCTGGTGTTTCTGCTATTCTCTAGCCTCTTTGAAAGTTAAAAACAATCCCACAGTTGTTGCTTTTTTGCCTTTTTTGTTTTTTAGAAAAAACAGAAAGGTAATCCAGTCCACACAGTATTTAAATACTATCAGCCCCTGAAAATAAGACACCAACTCTCAAAAACCTAAGGACAACACTTTTGTTCACTGAATTAAAATACAAAATAAAAAATAACTCTGCAATTTTAGGTCATGTGCAATTACCCAGAAGGTCAGACAAAAAGCTATTGAGAGAAACTTGTAGGCTATGATGTGGGTTGTTGAGGATGCTCACTTAATGGAGCCCTGCAGCACAAGTGTGCGAGGCTGCTTGTGATAACCTTGGAGTGTTAGATAAGAAACATAAGATGCTTTTGCTCTGAGCTAGTTCTCCAACTCTCCACCCATTTACTATGGACTCAGTACCCCTGCATGAAAGCATTGACAATTTTACTATAAATTGTACCCTTTGAGAGGTCCCCTGCAGCTTATCTGTTGTTCTCTTGGGGATTTGAAAGCTGCATAGCACAGAGGCCTCCATCCCCTTTCTGGGTATTCTTCCCTCATTGATCTCTGAAACAGTGATTTTTTTCCTTCTTGACCTGCCAGAGGATTAAATCTGAATAAAACCAGAGACCACCAAGTTGGTCCCTGATGCTAACCAGGAATTTTGCAATCAGTGGCACTTATCATCAACCAAGAAACACGACCTCCCAATGTCTGATATGTGCTGGAGTCTTATGTATCGTGGGGGCCAGAATGAGACCCCAATAATATGTAAGTCATTTTATACTAGTTTTAGTGGAGTTAATCCTAGGTTATTCTACAGTCAATGACTCAGTCTTGAGCACACTCCTCTGAAAATGATATCTTTATCTGGTGTGATACTTCATGAGATGGGGTAACAAGTTATAGGAGATATGAAAGAAGATTGCAGATCAGGGCTGTTATGTGCATGGGAGCTGTAGGCCATTTGGTTGCATTTCAAAATTGTTATTAAACAGAAAAATGTGAAGACAAAATTTCCTTTTACATGGAAAAAATAACCTTTCAGTGAATTATTAAAGAAAAAAAAGGTTTAGTTCAGAAGAACACCTATGAGAGTTTGAACAACTTTTACTCTAAATTTTGTCCCTTATCAGACTTAATTTCCATGATCCTTCACTTTCTTATTTCTTCGTAGAAAAGGAGCCCTTTACTCTGATGTGCTTTGAAGAACGGCGACTTAGACCAATCGAGGAGCAAAGGAATATCAAGTACTCAAATGGAATTCCCAGATCTAGATCTGTCATCTCAGATTATTTAGAAGTATTCATCAAAGCCAGATACTGTATTTTTAACACAAATTTTGAAAAAAAAAAGTAGATGTAAAAATTTTGTCCATCTTTATTTCTTGAGGAATAATAGCTTTTTAAGGAAACTTCCACCTCCTTCCATAGTTTTTCCGTTCCTCTCACTCTCCTACAAGTTGTTCCTTCAAATTGTCAGAGTTACATGGTCACAGTATAGCTGTATAATTCCTGCATAATCCTTTGAGGGTAATAGGACCGGATTGCTCTGAGCAATTACACACCCTGAGAAAGTGAGTGATAGGCAAAATGAAGCAGAAATGTCTATTTCTGGTGGTTTATACTGGAAAATAAAGAGAGTGCAAAGTTGACAAGACACCTGAAGTGCATCTGATTTGTCAAGAGACTCTGGTGCCATCAAGTAGCTTCCACATCAGTCAGTCCTGCCTGCTCTTACAGGTTTGCCATCTCATTAATTTTAATAGGGTTGCTTGCCTGGCTGTGGGGGTCAACACTGATTAAAATTGCTTCAGACTATTGCTGATAAATTGAAGCCCAGATGTAATCCTAATGAGAGGGTAAGAAAGGTCATGTATTGGGCCCTACTAGTTTTGGACAATTGAGTCAGAAATTGTGAAAAGAGGGTGGAGTACAACTAATAAACTGTTATGAGTGACCCAATAAACAAGTAAAAAGGAGGCAGTCAGCAGGAACATCAAGTCCTGTATAAAGATCATAGTCAGAAGCATTAGTTATGATGCCTGAAACACCAGTACTGACCTTTACATTATGAGTCATTATTCCAACAAGACACCTGTTTTTCTCTTTCTCTCTTTCTAAGACACAGGCTGTAGGACTAATGCAAAGATGCAATGCTTTTATTGTTGGAAAGGCAGAAACTGAAGGAACGTGTTACTGTATTAAAGACATTAGTTACTGGTTAAACAGATGACCCATATAAACACCATATGCGAAAACATATGAATTCAGATACTAATGAGGCTCCTCTGTCATAGGCCTCTGCTGAAAAGAGAGCTATTGGAGAAAAAAACAGAATGCCAACTCCTTGTACCACCACCATAAAAAAGAACTGGTTGAATCCACAGAGACCTTTAATGCCAAGCATACGAGGTTGGTTTCAGCTGATAGCTTGCCTGGAAAATGCTTAGAAGGCATAGATAAAATAAAAGACAAAAAATATATTACTACCAAAAAAAAAAGGCTCATGTTCATTTCTCTTTCTCATCAGAGCTCTGCATCTACAGGTTGAATCTTAGAAAGCTGAGATCTACATGGGTAACTAATAAATCTAGTCAAGCTGCAAATAATCCTTCCTTTTAATGAGAAATCATTAGTTATTAGCAGAATAATAAACCAGCACACAAAGTAAATTAAGTATCAGTCTTTTTAAAATCTAATTATCAAAAAGTTAGGGCTAGAAGATGCAGAAGCGATGGATGAACTTCCAAAGGGCAGAAGACACAGTTTCACTTGGATGCTTTTCCTGATACTTACTTTGTCTTCTTTTGCTGGAAAGCCTGATTAAAAATCTTCAAAGGACAGGCTTTCCTGTAAGTTCTCCTGACATTAGTGCTCTCAGAATTTCAAACAAGAATGGTTCTTTGTGGCATTTTAGTATAGCTGCTTCTAATCTCAGCCAACCCTGAACTGTTGAAAACAGCAGAGCTGAATTAGATGGTCCTGAGCTTCAAAAAAAAAGACATCTTATTGAGACTTCTTATTGAACGTGAATATTTCATCCCTTTGCAACTCTGTAAGATCAGTTGTATTTCTTTGCAGTCTGTGTCCCAGACAAGGGGTCTTGGCTTCTTCAGGGCCCTGAACAGGTCAGTACATATCTAATGTCTCTAATGAAGCGTCTGCTTGGTGGGAGTGCTCAACTCACACTCACTCGGGCCTGTGCAGGGAGTGTTCAGTGTCAGCTATGTGTGAACAAATAAAGTGAGCTGTGAAGATAAATGTGGAGGTGAGTAGTGACAGCTCAAAACAATTTAGATATGAGTATACTCCTTGTGACTGAAGTAAAGCTGAAAACAAGGACATGTAAGACAAGGCTGATGATGACGAACATCTGACTATTGGGCTACCTTTGCAGAAAGCAGAGATGATGCCAAACGTTAAAATGATCCAGGAAACTACTGGACAAAAGACCTCTATCATAAACTGGTAAAAAAGCTCATTATGTTAGTGCTGGCTAGAAACTGAAGATCTTTTTCTTGACAATTTTTTTTTTCCTGAACTTCCAGCAAAATAAATAATCCCGGTCTCATTAGTCATGGCAAGACCCTATGTGTAAAGAGGATGCCTGGTGTGAACAGTGCAGCTTCTGATGGGCAGTCAGTTAGGAGTCCAGACCGAACTGCTTCAGAACTCATACTCTGTATTCATATTCGAATGTTTGTCAAATGCAAAGAGTTTCAGATGAAAGATTTTGACTTCAACATACTGCATTTTCAAATGAAATTTTGTTGAACTGAAATATTTCCAAACAGTTCAGCTTACAGAATTTTTCTTAGCTCCACAGAACAGCTGGGAGCAACTGTTAAAAAATCTCCATTAGGGATATAGCTGGGTATTTAGGAAGAACACATTTTACTCTAAATCAATTGAATAAAACTGTGTGGCTGATGTTGTTATCTATGCTCACTCTATATTCCATTGAAAGAGATACACAAGGCTATCTACCTATCCCAAATCTACCCTACCTATCTTAAATATCTATTTTAAGAAGTGATGAACTGCTCTGGAATTGTCTTTCTTTCAATTTCAGCCACGTGAGATGAACTAAAATCTAATGCCATATAATAGTAGTTTGCAAACTCAGAACGGTACATTTAATCTGATTTGATCTAACCATATGCACTAATTTACTTAGGCTTGACTTCACCCTCATTCTTTTCAGTCACATTATTCTTTCTGTCCTTCAGTAAACACCAAGGACCAAGGTTTGAGACAAGAAGCAATTTTGGGTACCATAAATTGCCAGAATTCCCAGGCAAAGATATTTTGACTCGGATAAGAAGAACAAAATCACTTGTGTGATCAAAGCCAGGAGAACAGGGAAAACGGGAATGTCACCTTGCAGAAACACAGCCATACTAGTCATGGCTATGTTCCTTCAGGTTGCCAGTATTTGATGTTCATCTGGTGAAAGTGATATTTAATATGATCATTTGCAAGTCAGCTTCAAAAAAGAGGTGCTATCGCTAAGCTGAGCCGTCATGGAGGTACCAGGCAGCCAGATGAGGTATAGCAGAATGGAAATCTCCTGTATTTCTAAGCTCTCATGCTTTGCTGTGACAAATCTTTTCATTTCCCAAACATCCAAGTTGCTTCTCCATGTTCTTGCCCCTTACCAAAGATGACTGCTCCCCATTCCCCTGGGCATTCAGCTTACCCAAACAGCTAGTGCAAACCCTGCACTATAGTTCCGCAATTCTATATCCTGTCTTTTGACAAATTTGTGAGTTCCAGCTCTCATATTTGCACACAGACAAAATCAGCACAACCAATCAGACTTTCTCCATGCCCTGGAAGACACCTTTTCAGCTTGCCTAGGTTCATATTTTGGGCTCCTTTCTCTTCCCGGCAAAAAGAATTCCAGGTCACAGTAAATGGATACAAGTTCTCGCCTCAAACTCATTCCCTTGATCTACTCTGCACCTGTGTGAAATTGCTCACAGTTCTCATACTGAGTGTCGTCCTGCAGTCTTTGGCTGCTGTTCAGCAGACAGCATTTATTCTAGCTTTTTTTTTTTTTTTTTTCATTTCTTTCACATCAAAACTTGTATTTGAAAGAACTGTCTTTGGTACATTATAGGACAGAGGAAATCCTGATCAGCAGTTTAACAACTTTTGGCCTGGATTTTTTTCCTTTTAATATGATACTGAGAAAGAACTTCCTAGACTTCCCTGTGAGGTTCTGTGAAACATTTGCTGGCACTGAAAATGCTTTATGGATTCCAGCCACTATTGCAATATCTTTGATCTGGGACTGGGACTACTCCAATAAACACATTCTCTATGCATGATGCACTGTATTTCTTTTTCACCTGGCCTGTTTCATTTAAATGCCTTCCTCTCTGCACATTGCTTTTAACTCTTTAATATTACTATTTTAAAATTTTATGCTCTAACCAGTTCATATTGATTTTTCTCTGCTCCTTAATACACTGATATAAAGCAAGAATTTGTGTAAAAATTTAATGATAAGAGATGGACTGTTTTGAGATGAGAAGAAAAAGCAGTCTAAATCTCCTGGGACTTGTTTTAGAAGTGTGTAAGGTACATATACTTTTTATTAAGGAGTGTTGCATTCTAAAGCAATGCATTGCTGTAGCAAGGAAAGACTCCACATAACAAGACCACTGTAGGACAGAAGTGTTCAGTAACAAGCATGACAAAACAGAATAAGAAGAACATCAGGATTAGCTTCCAATATTTTCAGGGCACACACTATAGCCTTAGAATGCAAAACTGCAGTCTAAATGTCACAATAAATATTCCATGCTCAGAGACCGTATCCAATGTATGCCACACGGACCTATCTGTTTCACCAGCCATTCATCTACTACATTCAGATTATGGATTTTAAAATTAGATAGAAATTTCAATTTAAAGCTATTAAGCAACAAGCCAGGAGTGATACAAAGCTGTAGGCGAATAGGTTGACATTTGAAAAAAAAAATTGCCTAAAACAATTCAGAAGCACAACACCCATTGATTTAGTTCTTCTTGCCGTGATACATTGTTACTTCAGCCACAGATTTCCTTCTAATGGCTTCCCATGAAGGACTACGTGTTTGCAGAAGTAATCAAGTATCTAGGATAAAAAAAGGCATTTGGAAAAAAATTGAAGTGCCTCATATCAGGAAGTAAGACTTGATTTCACTGGCTCGGTTTTGTTACTGCTAAATGAGGTATGCATATTTTAAAATCCCAGTTATTTTCTAATTCCTTTCATCTTTTTTCAGACATCAATGCTTTACATTGGTCCAGGACCTGAGTCAATGGGATGCTCAGATGTCATTTATCTGACCAGATCTAGATGTTTACATCTGAGTTCACAATCTGGCTGTTTGATCTAGAATGAGCTCTACAGGGGAAATTCATCTGCAAATAGGCACTTCTCTTCCTAACGTATGCTTCTACACATGCTACGTGAGCTAAATACCAGGAGCACCTCTTTCTCTTTTATGACTGTGAAAGAAGGCATGGGTGAGCAACTCGGATATAAATACTTCTACGGTAGACATCTAAAGTCAAGTGAGATGAATCCCAGTTCTATAGTCAGTTTCGGATAATACATCCAGATGAGCTATATCATACCATAGATCCTTCATCAATCTTCATTTGCTGATAAAGAAAAGACAGAAGGCTTTCATCCATATCTTTTTTCATTTTAAAGCAATGGTGGTGAATCCATGACAGAGAGACTACTGCAGCCAACAAACCTCATTCAGACAAAACACACACACTTTTGCAGGACAGAGGGTAAAAGCAGTTTTACTTTCACATAGAAAAGCCTTCTTCACCCTCTCAAAAGCTTTTCTACATACTGTGTCACAGGGCCAAGGGCAAGAAAAATCAGTATGTTATAGTTATCTACTACCAAACCCCTTATTTCTCCCTTTCTGACAAGGTATTGACATTACAGTCACTCTATTGCACATTTGACCAAAAAGCTCAAACAAAACAGGATATTATTTTGTTCAGTGTTTGATTACCCTTTATATTCAAGATCTAGCAGTACCAAATAAACCCTAATAGATAAGGGATTTTTTTACCTTCTGCAATATCACTAATATGCTTGTCTCTCCCTTTGTTCAAAAGTGTGCAGCTGCATTGGTTGGCACCTAGGTCTCCTTTTTGTACGTATCCTTGAATGTGCTTCCTTTTAAGCTTCCTCTCTCTTCCACCACATGACAGACCTGCCTCCATTCCAACCTTAGTGCACTGGCAAAATTGTCTTGTGCAATGTAGTGAACTTCTGCCTAGTTTGTTGGTATTTTCTGCATAGAACATGCATTTGTCACTCAGGCTGTGCTGCAAATTGCACTTAAACAGGGAGGCTGCAAGGAAAAAAGAGTTGCCTTCTGTCCCACGTTGACTGTTGCTACAGGCACTGTCTGAGGGACCAGTCGTACACACATGCCTGCACGCTACTCCAGGCTGCGTCCCAGTTTTGGCAGTCCCATCACACAGGGCTTTTGTGCCTGCTATCCCTCCAACTTTTAACTTAGCGTATTTTAATACATTAAATTGGGATTCCTTTTCAAATGAAGCAGGGAAAAATGGCAAGTATGCTAACCTGAGTTTCTTTTTCAAAGAAGAGCTCTTCTTTCAAACTCAGCCAGTCAGAGATTTTTAAAGGTATGATTGTGTTTGCTCATTCCTTGTTGGAGGGTAACCATTTGGTGGCATTTTATCCTCTTTCAAAGTAGAAGTGATATAATCCAAGCATAAATTCTTAATTTTCCAATATAATGAAGTGGTTAGACATGTAATGCTGTTCCAAACAACAGCTCTAATTTTTTTCACCTAATCTTTTGTCTGCTGTCTGCACTAACTCATCTGAAAAGATAGGAAAGTAGCTCATACCTTTGAAAAAATGCTTACTGATATGTGGGGGAAAATTCAGTCTTTAGAACTGTTTTGTTAGAGCACAGTGACAAGCAAATGGGAAACTGCTGTTACTTTTATAGGCTTGCAAGCACAGTGGTATCTCCTCTGACATACGTTTATCTCTTTGTGCACATGACTGCTTTCATATGCATTGCTTGTGCACTTGATTTTGGTTTAATTATATAATTCCCTGTTCAGAGAACATGTACCTGGTTGAGTCTTAGTTTAAATATATAGAATAGAACAGAACAGAGTGAACACATCTTCAGATAATAATTAATATTGGATATTTTTGTACCTAGCATTTGTTATTCTTTAAAGAGCACTTCAGTTATACACATATTCTAGCTTTTCTTGGCACTCATGATGGCTAAAAATTTACTTCCTCTTTTAAACGAAAAGAGATTCACATACTGGATGATTCCATGACTTTCATAGCTAGTATGAATTATCTTTAAATTTATCAGAAATTGTGAAAGCTGACAATGCTGTTTAGAGGACCAAGCCTTCACTTGGTTTTTTGCAAATGAAAATTCATCCCCATTCATTTATTTAGAATGAAAAGAAGCAAAGCTCAAGATTTTGTTTTTAATGTTTTATATCGAACTAGTCTAGAAAAGTTTAGATAACTTTGGGAGGAGTAGCCTTTTTTTCTAAAACCTTTGTCTGAATGACTGAGTACTCTCGTGCTGGATAACACATGTTTTTTTCAAAACACTGATGAAATAAGGGTTAGGTTTTGCCTTTCTTTAGAAGGGTGTCTATAAACTAGAGTCTTTGCTCAGTGGCTTGCATCTGATCAGACGCTATCTGTCTGGTCTCCCTCTCTGTTCCACAGAGAGAAATAATCACCCCCAGGCTTATCCTATCATGTCAGCTGAAATGCTCTCTTGTGGGTCCCTATGCAGCTCCACTGAGGGTACCTTGATCAATACTGAGAATAGATAGACAACTTTCACAGAGAAAAAAATTAGATGAGACGGTTCGCTCCTGATTGATCATGAGGGGAAACAACCCTGCCCCCATCCCGAGCCAGTGAAACCTACTACAATAACTCATCCAGGCTTTAAACAGTCAAAGGACTGGCGATCCCGAATTCCTGGGTACATGATGTGGAGCGCTTCAAAGGGAGCTCATTCTTCACTCAGACTTCAGCAAAAATACCAGGTCAAAGGTTGAGCGTTTGTAAACTAATAATCCCCAGATGACATGAGAGAAGCCGTTACCAAAATTCTTTCCTTTTTTTTTTCTTGTTCCTTCGCTTCATTGGGACTATGTAAAAAACCGGTTGGAGGAACAGTATTTTTAATGCAAAAAGCAATGCTGTGAATATCTTGAGTGAGGGGAAAAAAGCACACCCCTCTGAAAGGCTACAGACTGTCACACAGTCACTTTAAAGCAGGAGCATGCATGAGCCTAGAAGACGCTTTATGGGTCAAATCACTGAAGACTGTACTAATATTTGCAGCTATTTTAATTTGAGGTGTTTCTTTTCTATTCTTTTTTAAGTTGTCTTGAAGCTGTTCCAAATTTTGCATCACAGAGGAGCAACAGGAATGCAGCAGATATCCCCACTTTTTGGGGAATGAGTTATTTAAAAAAAGCACAAGACGAAGCAGAACATGAAAGCGAATTTCAGTGCCTGGTCTGTACACAGCTCTGCTTTACTAAAACAAGGCTTAGAAGTTCCATATGGGAGATTTGTAGGCAGGGAAACATGTGGAAGGTTTGCAATGACATGAGGTTCTGAAATAATCTTTTGGAGAGCCATTTCCAGCTAGAGGCATGTGTTGTCTCTCAGCCAGCAATCCCAACCTGCACAGGATCAGAAGTTTATCCCCTGGCCTCTTTATCCAATTCCCCCACAGCTCAAGCACCTCCATCTCTGAAAACGTCAGGTAGAGCAGCTTGCTCTTTCACCCATGGACCCTCATTGCTTGGTCTGCAAAGGATTTTCTACACTGGGATTTCTATGGGTGTATATGGATAGCGAAAACATTTACAGTTGCATGAAACAAGGAGGAAAGCAGCAAGAATGCAAGCTATATGAACAGCAATGCTTTCACATGCCCTGCCACACTTCTCAGCATGCATAGCATGCCTCATAGAAGAGCGGGAGTGGAGCACACCCATTCCAGCAGCTACTGACTGCAATGAGGTATGAAATTTCTTGATTGCCTTTGAGTGGGACAGAGGCTGAAAAAACAGGACTACACTAGGGCCTTACACCACATGTTAAAAAAAGATTGAATTTTCCAGAAGGTCAGTATTTGACTTCCACCACAATGTTCTTGGTCCTCATGGGTTTTGAATAAGGGAGGAATTGTCTGCTAGTCAGATCTGATATGACAGTCACTGTGCATGGTGCTCATCAAACCAGCTCAGGTTTTCTTGTAGCTAGAAATATGAGTGCAACACCAACATAACTGTAGCAGCTTAAAAGCTGAATGGCCAGTCTGAGCTGGTTAGCTGAGCTCTTCCTTATAAGTAAAGAGGTGAAGGAAAAAAAATAATTTTTTTAAGAGCTCCTCTGATGTCATTCGGGGATTACTATTTCACTATTTACTATTTCACTAATTTACTATTACACCTTCATCCTTTGACTGAATTTGTGCTAAAGGAGGAAGACCAGCACAGTGGGCATAAAGCTCAGGGATTATGGCATGAAGTGCTTTATAGGTGAAAAATTAAACTGTGCATCCATTCTGTTAGTTACACAGAACTGCTTCCTACACAATGCTGTCGTCGTTTCTGCTGGGATCTTTGTTCTGTCCTTCATCCAAAGAAAAAACACGTCACTTTTTCAGAGAAATAGCCTTATCTGCAAAATGCCTTTTTTGTCTTTATGAACAATGGTCAGAAAAAGTTGAAGGTAAAGCCACAAAGTGGTGGCCCCTTTCCACATACTCTACCTCCAACGTAGCCAGTATGGTTTTCCTTAAGAATAGCAAATTTGTCATATAGCTGCAGCAAATGCAAGGCATGATCTGTATGGCTTATCATAGCCAAAAATACATGACAGAGAAAAGAAAGAAAATGCTTAGTATTACAAAATCAACAGACAACCCTTATGCTTAGAAAAATGCAAGCAATTTATTACTAGTCTAACTTGTATAATTCTGCATGATTGTAAGAAAGCAGGAGAGTTTAACTGTTGGGAAAAAAACAATCAATTTTTTACTAGAATCCCAAGGATCAAGGCAAAACATGGCATTGAGCCCAGCTTTAATAACCTCCAATGGACATGTGAACTTTAATTTTCTTCAGTAGAAGGTATTTTTTCTTAAAGTGCATTTTTTTCCTTTGGATAGATATTTGACTACTGTAGAGCTCGTAATAGACACAAGCTGCCTTCCATTCATTGTTTCATAAAGTGTGTGGTGTCTGACTTCTGCATTAAGAAGAAAATTATTGGAACAACTGGAAACCCCTGAATATACCTTTTTTATATTCTAAGGATTTTTTTAAACCATTCTATGGTAAATTGTATGAATTAATTAAAAAGCAGTTTAAGTTTGTATAACTGGCTTCTGTGGAAAAAATGAAATTCCCAGCTCCTAAGCTGTAAAACTGCATTACCCTTTAATATGAGCATACTGAATATTTGATAGCTCTGTGATCTTTAATTATTTTTTGCGGTGTATCTGTCCCAAATTTCCCTTGTATATTTGTTTTCACTAGTTTGTCTGTGAGGGAAATCCCAGCTGTTGTTAAATTCACGTACAACTGAAAAAAACAGACTTTTAAATGTTCCCACAACATTTCCGCTTCTGCATTTTCTAGATGATGGATGAGGACTGGTTTTAGCCCAAGAGCTTTCATGTGCCCTATGCCATGAAAAGGTGGGGTGAAATAAAACAGGAGAGAACTCAGTTAGGTTTTGTTGCTTTTTGCCTGCCTTTCCTTCTTCTACTCCTATTGTAAATATACAAGTTTCAGGACTAAATTCAGTTCTCACATGCAAGCACTGAGCCAAACAGAAGTCAGCTGAAGCAGGAACATCTCTATGAACATATACTAAGTTGAAATCTGTCTTTTAAGCATTTATAGACAGAACAATTCTGCTAAGAGAATATAATGCATCCTGTATCACATGTATGATGCTGGGAAAGCTTAGAAAGAACCCATGGAAGGAATTTTGGCCTTGACACTAGCTCATGCCAAAACTCATTCTGTGTAGGTACAGCTCTTACTTAGTTGACTGATAACGCAATGTTTTGCCAGAAAACATCCCTTAACTTTTTAAATTTAAGTGACAGCATCCTCATTCCATTTTATTTGTCCTCCCACACCTCTCCACCCCCCTTTTTCTTCTTCTCTATTTACCACAAGAAAAATACTTCAGGCTACTTATGGAAACTCTAGAAAACTTTGATTCTTCAACTTATTTTGGAATGGGAATCAAAACTGAACTCTCAGAATTACTCAGAAGCCTGGGAAAGACACCTTCCCACTTGTATTACTAACAGTTACATCTGATATTGGTAAAATCTTGATCCCACGATGAACGTACAAAAATTTCAGATGACTTTAGCAGAAGCTGCTCTTCACCATGTCTTACTTCCAGTGACTGCCTGAAAAGATGATTCTCTAGTGCCCAAAGATAAGAGAGACATTAGTATCATTTGAGGTATCACTATTTTAACTTTTACCTGGAGGTCTTGCAAGAGGAAAAAACTTTTCTTTGTTAGATATTTAATAACCAGTATACTAAGGCCTAGGATGTTTCTTCTGAATTGCAGAACAAACCCAGTGTCCTTGATGCTGCTAAATTTCAGATCTATATGTGTTGGTATGGAGCTGAATGAATTTTATTGTACATTTAATAGACTTTATTATAATTGCTACTTTTGTAAAGCCAAAGATGGTGCTAATACCAGTCTCAGTGCTTAAATGCATGTATCATTCCTGGGACTCTACCTAACACTGCCAAGCATACTATTAATTACACAGGTGCCTCAAGTGACTTGTAGTTATGTTAAGTGATCAGAGTAAGAACTTGCTGAATTTCAACCAGCTGAAAAGTGTTCCTGCCCTGCTGTTTTGGTCTGGATTCTATCAATAAATCAAAAGATATGTGAGTGAGTCTTTGAAGATTCCCAGTGGGCAAAATTTGTAATATGCCAAAGGCAGCATGAATGACTCACAGCTATTTTAGGAAGAACTTGCAGCGACAAATTAAAAACCTTCATGATGGATTTATAACTGAATTTATTTTCAGCACTACCTCCTGCTAAAAAAAAAGCAGAAATTATTTTATCTCTTGCTTGCTGGATGAAAGGCCCACACAAATAGGGTAATATTAAACTCAAGGAAAACAAAAGGAAGCACAAAGAAATGGGAAAATCTTTTCCGGTTGTAGTCTTCTTATGAATGAGTTAAACAATGAGAAAAAAAAACCAGAACTGATTTCTGGTGATAGCGCCCTCCTAAAGCCCAGAGACATTAGCTGATTGTATTGACCTCTGTCCCATTGCAGTAAGTCACTACCTTATAACTCATAAAATGACCACAGTATGGTAGCCTCTGCAATGACACGTTTTGAAACCAAATCTTTGGCAGCTAAGTTTTGCCACTGCTCATTATTGCCATTACATCCAACAGCAAAAATGACATTAGGCTCTTACATCAGCAGTTATCAATGTTTGCTCTGGGGACCTTTGCCTTTGAGGAGAAGTAAATGATAGAGGTGTTTGCATGCATAATATCTAAATGTTTGCACAGACTATATGTATTTGCGCAGGGCTGTGTTTATACAGGTTCCTGTCTGAAGCGGCTAGCTAGAAACAAGCTCTCTTCTGAAACCTATATAATCATGCCAGCGTGCAAAGACATTGGGTGAACTACGTCAGGCAAAGCACTTCGTATATGGGCCCAAAAGGGACCCAGGCTGTTTCGGGGGCTCAGCTGCCCCAAAAACATGAGTGCTGGGCCTTGGGCTTTGCCGCACTTCCCTACACAGATTTGCTGCAGGGCTGCAGCTGTGATAATTTGCTGGGGGCAGAAGCCCAGGCTCACCCGGCGCCGGGAGCTGCTTGGAGGCGTCTCAGATGCCAACTGTGCACCTGGGACTTGCCAGGCGGAAGGGGGCCGGGGCCGTGCTCCCGAATCGTGCCGCTGTGCGGAGCTGGGATGCAGCTGGTGCAGGCACCGTCCTCGCCTTTTTTACTAGAGGCCGAAATTATTTGTATAACGGCTCCCAGGTTTAGCCCAGATGCTGCGAGCACAGGCTTATTTGGGAACAGCAGGGCCGTGGTACCGGCAGAAAGAAAAAGGCAGATGAAAATATAAGAAAAGCCCTTTTTGGTTAAAAGGCGAGCAGAGATTTGTTTGGGTGCCTGGCAGCTGTGGCTCTGGTCGGGCTCTGGAGGTGACATCAACCTCCACATTTCTAAGGGAGTTTCACCCCCGGCAGCCCGGCCCCGCTTACGAGCCATGGCTCGGCCTCCTTCCCCAGGAAGCAGCACAGGGCCGGCCGCCACGCGCCGCCCCGTCAGCCCGGCTGGCGCTGCTGAGCTTGCAGAGCGAGAAAATGATCGCCAGAGTCAAGTCTTAGCCAAAGCGGTCCCTGGGGAGGTGTGCGGGGACGTTCAACGGCCTGCTGGAGCGGGGAGCCATCCTCCTCTCCCTCCCTGTGGTGTGCCCTGTCTGGCGAGCAGGGCTTTCCAGAGCCAGATAAGCATCATCTTGAACTCGTTAAAAATGCCCTCGTCTCCTAACGCTTTTTTTTCCCTTTGCCTTTCTTCCTTTTTTTCTTTTTTTTCTTTTTTTTGCACAAACAAACTGTGTTTAGCCTCCCTTCATCTACAAAACAAGGGTGATATCAAGTGATCTGGTTACCCCTTGAGTTATTTATTTTAATACGCTGGCCTTTCACTTCTGAAGATTAGAGAGTCCTCTGGGAAGCAAGAAAACCTTAATAGTGAAATTCAAAGGTACTTGGAAATGTTTTGGTTTGGATTCATTAAATACCTTACATGTGTGAAAGACTTCTTTACTATTTAACCTCTCTTAGTTTTTGTAGTAATATAAATACCGCATGTTGTATTCGGGAACTGCATTTGATCCAAGACATTTCTCATGCTAAAAATGTGCAGCTCAGTAGCACCAGGCTGGACAATCTTTCAGATGAGCCGCGTTAGAAAATTTAAACAGGACCCGATTAAGACCGCCCTGAGCACCGCTCACACTGTCACTGTGCGGCGTGGCGCGCTCCAAACTGCACGAGGCAGGGCAAACGCCAGCGCCAAGCAGCACGAATCCAGGGACGTTCAACCTGATACAGGGGCAGTTCTGCAAGCGAAGCATTCTGGCAAAACTGGGCCTGTTTCCCCTCTCCCGGGCGCCCACAGCCCCTTGCCCTGGCACCCTTCTCCAATGCATGTCGCTATTCCCGCTGCAGTAACCCCTCTCCCTTGCCCCAAAGGTGAGGAGGAGCGTTCGCTCCAGCGCAGCCGTGGGGCCTGGCTCAGCAGACACTAGTAAAAGAAATTGGGAGCCTTACCAGCCTTCTGTTACAGAGCGGGAGGTATTTTTGCTCCTAATATCTGTTGGGATAAGTGTTCAAGTACTGGGGATGATGCAGGAGGGACTCTTCAGTTACTATTTCAGTGATAGAAATTATTGCTGTCAGAAATTAAAGCTGTAGCTGTCCCTGCTCAGCCAAGAAGGCTTTGGCTAACAGCGTTGGCAGGAGCAGGTGCTCAGCTGCTCAAAGGTGAGTCCAAAGAGAAAGAAACCTAAGGGATCGACACAGTTTTAAGAAGCTCTTCATAACAAAATGTGAATACAGCCGTAATCACTGGCAGATTTTCTTCCTCAGTGAAGAAATTAAGGTACATCCCCTCCCCTGCTGTAGCTTTGTATTGTTTCTGCCACTTAGAGCAGCTGCTGGAATGTTTATTTTTAAAATGTGGTATTAAGAAAACACAGTCAAAGGCAGTTTGGTTGTTTTTTTTTATCTGGCAGTGAAATGGCTGTCTTAGAAAGTATGTAGTCCTATTTTTTAGCAAGGAGATGGTTTCATGGATTAAAATTTACAGGATAAGGTAAACAATTGCACGGAACTCTTTATTGCAAAAGATTATTTTTCCCTTCAGTGCAGCTTACTGCTTTCACAATAGGCTGATGAAAGAGGCTCTCTCAATAGTCTTTTTCTTGTATAGGCTGCACAGGTCTCCCGTGAAGTAATAAAATATGGAAGAGCAGCACAAGTGTATATGGAGGAGATAAGGGAGGGGGAGGTAAAGCAGGCAAAATTAGCTTCTGATAGTCAACTGTCCCAGCTGGAATTAGATTATGTCACTTGTGAATATTTCATAGTTACCAGCTGAAAGACATCTAGTAAAGCAATTAAAGCCAATCAGTAGAAGATCCAAGTGTTTTGCTTCTTGTCAGCTAAAATAAGCCTCGAGTTATATTAACATTTTAAGGAAAAACAATATACTTCTTCCAATTGAAGGCAGGAAGGAAATTCAGTTATGATTTTGTCAGCAAGTGCATATTGCTGAGTGGTAATTGCAGAGAATATTTTTCTGCCAGGTTGGTTTGCACTCTCTCCTTAAAGAGCCCTTCCTCCCCTCCCCACCTGAACATGAAGCAAGGTTTCCTTTCTGCTTTCTGTCTCCTCAGGGTGGAGGAGAAAATGCCAGAGCCCAGACCCCCTGCATGTCTGCAGGGCTTTGATGTCCTCCTGGTAAGCTGTGAGCTCCCTGGGCCAGGAAGGAAACAGCTTGAATGTGGGCTGAGGCATAAAGCCTGCAAAAATAAAGTAATGCAGGGGTGTCTGCCTCTCAGGGGCATTGCTTGAGAGGAAATACTTCAGGAGGATGGGGATTTCTATGATGTGCTGGGCCACAGAGGGGATATTGAGGAAAACCTTCTTCTTTTATATCTGACTGGAGTGTTTACTTCAGCTATTGGGTGGTATTTGACTAACTGAGAAGGCCTTATCCTGAATACCTTATTTAAGGTATACTCTTGCTGATGCTAAAGGGGAATTCTGTCCAAAGGAAGCAGCAGAGGCTGCCTCTTTTTTCTTCTTCTTTTTCTTCTTTTAATATGATGCTATCCAGGGAGCAGATTGATTGCAGTCAAGAACAGAAATAAAGTTCCTGTTTCTTCAGCGCTGATGCATCAGGAGAAATTAAACCTAACGCTCATTTTCTAGAATGGCATTAACTTCTATGAAGAAATGAATTGTTCAGCTGGCCTCTTAATCTAGATGACAGTTTTATTACAATTAAAATATCACCTCTAGGAGGCCCTTTGTTTGCATTTGACAGATTTTATTGTGTTTATATAGGCTAATGAAGCAGAATGAAATTATGCAGCTTATATTAAATTTAAATGACTGATTTATTGTATTTAAAACCCAAAATTTATCATGCATGGTCTTTAATGCCACACAAACTACATTAGTACACTGCTGTTTTATATTCTACTTCAGTGATTTGCCTAACTGATAAGGCTTTGTGAATGCACTAAAAATAGGTGAATTAATGCCCAAATAGTGAAAATGGAAAAGACTGCCTTTAAAAAGTTTAGAAGGGTAAAAACTTTGTGAAGCCTATCCTTCAGGTCAGTGGTCCTAATTTCATGGGTTACTATGAGTGATTTCAATGAAAGGTTTTAATCTGAGCCTTTACCAACTGCACTCTACTTGTCATTGCTGAACTTTATTGTTACTTATCTTTATTGATCTAGCCAACTTTGTTATTTCCCATTGAACTTGCACCTCAAATGGTCCCTATGTTATAGGATCAAAATAAGTAGCAAGTATTCAGTTTCCATGTAAGCACTGATCTGATCACCATAAATTTGAATAGAAGCTGATACACACTAATCTTTATAATGTCAAAGGATCGAGTTCTTCTCACTTTACCTTGAATTTCTGTCATTTAGATGCATACAGCTTATCTACCCACTCTTTGTTTTCTTCCCTTATTAATGGAGAGAATTAGATACAGGGAGAGATTCACTGGGCATATTTTTAGATCCAGACTTTAGGATGAGATGGACTGTGCTGTAAAGTGTCAATTCCCTTCCATATAGCGGAAGCAAAGGTGATTCGTTCCAGTGAAGACAACTAAAATGTAGAAACCTAAGTTTAGTCAGATTAATGTCATGGCTAAGGTCTGAAATATTGCTAAGATATATGCCACAATCACAACAAATCTGTTGCTTTTTTTAATTGGCAATCCAAACATAAGTAAGGAACTAGAGATGTTGCTTTTTGTGATTACAAAAATTTATATTACTCTTCATAAATCAACTTGGAAAACAAATGACTGGACTTACTACCATCAATGTGTATCTGATTTACTTTCTAGGAATCTTTCATTAGAGCAAGAAGTGCTTTTTGAAATAGCAATTTTGCTGAAAATTTACATTTTAGGGAATAAATTGATTTCATGAATCCAATTTGGATTTGGTAACTAATTTTGGCCAAAGCAAAATAAAAAGGGGAAAAGGATTTTGCAAGATCATTTTTCTTTTTTAACAGGAGTGCTTGGTGTACTCATGTGGCATCACTGATTTTATTTTCCTTTGTAGTATGGCTATACCTTCAGCTTGGCTTTTACCTCCACTTTGGCTGTTAGCTCATTGATATATATTGTTTTTGCTGGGTTATTAATACAGTATGACAGAGTGAAGAACTTAAGTAATTTTTGTGATTAAATATATTGTATAATAAAACAGATTGTTCTCTCATATTTGTGGGTATGAGTAAGTCAGATCTAGGGGTTAGCTTTAGCTACTAGGGTTTTATAAAGGACAATGAGTCTCATTGTCACTAGTCCTTCAGCTCCCAGGCTGTCTGGGCACTGGGTCTGTAGGTCTATAGATTCAATGAATTCATCTGCCTGCCTGTGGGGTAGCGTCCACTAGTTTCACCAGTGGAAGGCTTCGTTTAGTCTCCAGGGCTCAGTTCTCCCTTATCTGAATTGTAGAAAAGCAAGTCTGAGCATGAAATAATGTAGGAATAAGGTCCTGGAAGCTCTTTTCTACTTGCTGCTACCTCCTTGTTTCAGCATAGAAAACACACATGCTCACAAACTTGTTAAGCACCTATACTGTAGAGTGATTTGGCACCCACCATGCACTAAAAGGTAGGAAATCTTAGGAAAAAAATCTTCTTTAAAATAAAAAAGACTCTGATTCTGAAATAATTGGTTTTTAAAGTTGATATGAGGAACAGCTGTGCCTGGTCATATAACTGCAGCATGAAGTTTCCTTTGCATGACTCACTCAAGGAAATAACACTTCCCTTCCATTGAATTTCCAGTGAGAAAAGATAACACAACATATTAGAACATACAAATGCTGAAAAATATTGCTGCTTTAATATACTACCATCATCCTCACTGAAACGAAGGGATCAGGCTATGGCCCATCCTGCAGCAAAGGGTGAAGAGCAAAGTCCCTTATGTTACCCCATTCAAAGTTTCTAGCCTGAGGATAGATTTATCTCTCCAAGACAGGTCCAAGGTCCTGCCCATGGATCACATTAAGAGACCAGATGCCATGGCAGTCCTGGAAAGCTCATTAGTGGAGAATGTGAGTTGCCACAGGAACCTTTCTTAAGCTTTATTCCTTTAAAAAAAAAAAAAAATGGGAGGAGTTGGGGGAAGTAATATGCCTGTGAGTGGGGGGGAAAAATATACTTCCTCCCTAGAGTAGAATTCCTATTCCTTGTTGTCTGACTTGTCTGGCTTCTGTCCCTTTCACTCTAAATTGTGATGATGCAATGATGCTTATGAGCAAAGATGTTTCTGTGTAATACCAACGTGCTCGCCTGCATAGCATTGTTTTATAATACCTAGGTAAGCTGTTATATTTTGCAGCAGATAATTTGTTATAAAATAGGTATCAGTCTGCACTGTATGGGAGGAGGAAAAAAAAAAAGAATTTGTGACACGAAAGAAAAAAGTTCTTTTTGTGAGTTTGTGCAAAGTATACCTATCAAGGAAGAGTCGTGTGTGTATGGATCAGATATCAGTTGGACATGATATATGTGTAAGCAATGAATCTGAATGTTCAGCGACAGAGGAGTGAAGAGGGCTGCAGAGACATATTTGATGATGTAGACATTGCATTGCGGTATTTATCTAGAATAATCTGTTAGATAGGATTTTGATGGTTTCCTTATGAAATCTGAATGACTTCCTCTTCTTTTGGAATAGCAAAATTAAACATGTAAATATATCATAATCTACTTATTTTACTTCATTTTTATGAGGTGATGAATCACTCATTGCATTGTTCTTGGAAATGTTTTGGGTGCCCATAGGACAGACAGTCTCTTGGAGGGCCTGGGTACCACAGAGGACTCTCTTTATTCCAAACTAACTGGACAAAGCCCTAAAGGTTTTAATTCTTGTTGACCATTCCTGCTGGCAGAGATGCCTTACTTCCCTTTCAATGCTGCTATCTTCATTTTTCATTAAAAGTCAGTCAGTTGAATTACGAAAGGAGGATATTCCACTGTGGAGTTTATAGACAGAAAACTGCTGAGAGACAGCTTGGTATTTTGGTGTATTTAAAAGGCCTGTTACAACAGTTCAGACTGTATATGTTAAGGCTATATGGAACTGAAGTGAACATGCCAGAAAAGCACTCAGCCCCTACACTTGCCAGCAAAGGTGTTAATATTTTTTTCAGTTCCAGTAGAAGCTCATTGGGATATGCAAAACTCATTCGTTAAGCACCGCTGGAGAGTGACAGATGCTGACATACATAATTTGACAGCTGCAAATACCACATACTAGAAAGTGTCATTTCCCATAAGTATAAAATAATGGGTCATTATTCCCTGACAGATTAAAAACCAAGTACGATGAATATATGAATCCATAATCCTGTGTACTTTAAAAGAAAAATAAAACATTCTTTTTCTTGTTCCAGAAGTAAAGGTGATTTTGTTCTTTGTTCTTTGTTCTCATCTCACCTGGCAGGCACCACTGCCAACTGCTAACTTGATGATGAGGTGAAGCAGAGGAGGGAGTTACACCATCTGCCTTAAGCATTTAAGACATTTGCGTGTCCAATAAGAGCACTTTGGCTCCCTAGATAGCCAGTGCAAAAATGGTACATGCATCCAGCAGATAATCCTGAGATAACTGTGGACTTTTGGATTGCAAGAGGATCCCAGGAGCCTAGTCACCCAAAGTTAGCTGCCTACCAGGAGTATGCAAATGCTGTCCTTACAAGTGTTACCTGTCCTGCTTTGGGCCTGATCTATAAGGATGTGAGCTCTTACATGGCTCCAGTAAGGGAGCTTTGGCTGTCTTGATTTAACTAAGTCCACGTTTCTGCTGCTGCTGTGCTGGCCATAGGCAGGCAGCTAACAGCAGGGGATCGCTGAGATTTTGGAAGGACCACTGTTAGGTAGGTCTGCTGTGCTTGGAGCAGGGGGAAATCTGTCCATTGGTTGACAGAGAAGCAGGGAGGAGTCAGAGACCATTCAAACTCAGTGGAGCTCTGCTGGGGCTGTGCTTGCTGGGCTCGCTGGGCGTGCTGCATCTAGATGGAGTGATGTTCTGACAAATGTGGCCTTCGTCCTAAAAGAAGCCCCTAGATGCTATTCTTGTATGTATACACTTAACACATTTGACATGCATCTAATTGACCTCAAAGCAGTTTCTGATACCTGCCTGTATTTACCAGGCTTGCACCTATGGCTACAGCTATCCTGTATTTTATGCAGCTCTCTATGTGAATAACAGGAAAAACATGGCTATAAAGTACCTTCTTCCCCCCACCCTCTATTCTGGTTATCAGACCCATTCCCACAGTAATGTTATATGGCACCAGATATTACTGAGACCAAAGGCTGTTCTCCAGCTGAGGGAATGAATATTTTCCAGTTATGATAACTACCTCATTGTTTTGGAAAGGAGCACGGCAGGAGCTATTACAGTGCCTTTGAATCACTGGAGAAGTCACCTGAACAGAGGAAATCTCTTGATATAATATATATATATATATCTTGATAGTTAAGTAGGCTTTGAAAATTCTTCCCAGCAGCGCTGCAAGTGCAAAGCAGCTCTGATGTACTGAGAAAAGTACGCTTTGGTGTCTTTCAGGATAATGTTTTCTTCTTTGCATTAGGTATTTACAAAAAGAAGCATTATTTATTCATTTATTTCAGCTTCTTTAAATCTACCCACAAGATGGGGCCATTACGACTGACAAGTTTGAGCTCTTGTATAATAGAGACCCTGCAGAATTTCACTCCAATTCCTGCATTAAAGAACTTATTCTTTTTTCACACAAGTACAATTGCTTACATTAAAGACAAACTAACCAAATAATGACTCCCAACCATTAGGTGCAGTGCCTGTGTTGGTAATGTTTTAAGAAAATATTTGAAACATTGCAAGGATTTTTAAACTGTAACTTGCATTATACTGCCAAAATAGTATAGAGATTTAGATATTGTAGCAAATTGTGCCTATATTCTTTTTGTTGATTTTTAGCAAATGATATTCATTACTGTCTTTGGATGTAGAAAATTAGAGGCGTGATAAAAACTGGATTTTCCAGGCACTGGAAAAACAGCATTCAAGTTAATGGGCAAATCTCCTGTAGTCTTTCGGGTTCAAGATATTTTTTGCATGCCTTCTATATTTAGCACAGTAGCCTCCTGGTCTGAGACTGGGCTCCTAGGAACTCCAATCATATAAATAGCAACTAGATGACCCTTAGAAACAGCATGACCACATGGAACAAATACATGTGATTACAAATCTGTGTATTGAATATATTTCAAATATTGAGATTTAAATAGCTCATTATTCAGATCACAAATATTAGTTTAAGATCCCTTAAATTAAGGTGTTCAAAGAGAACTCTTCCCCTTCTTCCAATCCACTCTTTTCTTCTCCTGTATTTAACAGATAATGATGGTTCAGAGATCTGCGGAATTTGAGGGGGGGTTTGTTTGTTTGTTTTATTCCTCGGAGATTGTATCTTCAGGCTGCCAGTGATTAGGTTGAACTGGTCAAAGGGAATGTTTATAGGTGCCTCACACCAGGACCGAGGTGAACTCGGTCTCGCACTATCCGCAGTGTAAGACACCAGTCTTACAACATCAGCTTTGTTTAAAAACAGGTACTTGGCCTACAGGCTGGCAGCTGGGTATATTTTTGGCTTCAGGAATATACTTTTTAAAGCCTTTACAGACAAGAAGCATTGGATCAAGTTTGCAGGGTAGGATATTACAGACAAAGCTATGTAGCTGTCATTGCAGAGATGAAATGAATGGATATGTTCTCTCTAGGCTCTTAGACTCCACGCTGATCAAGCCAAGTGTTAAAGAGCTATAAAATATTGTTATTAATAATTACTTAGGTAAGGCCCAAACTTGTATACATTGATAGCACATGTGGGATAGATGTATTTAGCTTGTAGGCTAATCATTGGTTAGCTTTCAGAGAATATAGGGTTTTTTTTTTCCTTTTAATTGCTGTATCATAAACAGTAGAGCTTATACACACTACCCATTCTAGAGCCAAGATCTAAAAGGAAAAAAATCAGCAACTGAAAATTAAGACCAAAAGCTTATATCGAGGGTTTTCATTTTCTTATTATAGTACTAGGACTTGGTAACCAAAATTTCACTTTGATAGACAGCTCAGATAAGAAGTACAGCAGATGGCCGTAGTAACAATACGTCTGTCGTCTTAGTATTTATTGGCAGTCTAGTTTGCTTTTGTGTGCATAAAGTAGAAAAGAGCTGTAAAGGCAGTAGCTCAGGATGTGCTTGCTGTGTGTGGAGCGCTAGTAAAGTGGCTGAGACGCTGCTGGCAGCAGGAGTCTACAAGGAGACTATCATATCAGAGCAAAAACAGCTGTCTGCCAGCAGCACCATAAACTCTAGGAAATGTTGTGGGTGATTAGTTGCTACGCCTAATGTGTGAAAGTTGGCCTGTCTGAGTACAGGCAAGAATAAACTCCCTTTTACTTCTTGCCACTCACATGTAGAAGTCACAGGACATTATGGGATTGATTAAAACTCATAAAAGCCAGGAAGTTCAGTGTCAAAGTGAAAACCATGGCAATGACTGTCTCTTTCTATTTGGATGTCATTGTGTGAAAAGCTAAGGTGAAATGAAAGGGAACAGGAAATAAACTTCAAACTGAGAACGGGACAAACCTGTAATGGGAAAAGCAACTTGGTCAGGAAGGAACACTCAAGCATATAATATAAGGCACCTGGCCTCTGAAACATTTTTCGTTTTTCAAGTAAACCTCAGTGGTCCTGGAACAATAACCGGGAAATGGTCCACCGAACACGAATATTGCTGAATACCTCATAGTCTTTTTTTTTCCTCACCAAAGAACAGCATCCTTCCTATTTCCACCATCCCACTAGGCTGAATATCCTGAATAAACATCACTTCAATTAAAAAAAAAAATGCAGAATGCAAAATGCAGGATGCAAAGAAGAGAATATTAAAGTTCTGGTCCTGAAACAGTTTGGTTACAGTTGTCTAGGATAAACGGTTTAGAAAGCTGTTTCAAAACTGAATCAACTGTGACTCTAAATCTGGGGATTTGACATGGATTAAAATTATCCTTGTTTTGTGCAGTGTAGCAATTTCAATATTTTCTTTCTGTGAAAGATTTCTCTCACTGCACTGACTGTGGAATAGATGTGAAAACCAAGGGCAGAAGGTGGGGCTACTTAACTTTTTTTTATATATATACCTTTAAGCCTTCTGCTTTAAGCAATCATAACAAAGATAAATATTTATATAGCACCTGCCAGTCTATGGCTTAAAAGCACTTAACACACTTTAATATATACTATATATCCTATTGCACAAGAATGGAAAAAATACACTTCTAAGGTGAAGAGTAGTTTCTAGCTGATAGCAATGCTGGAAAATAGAAAGTAAGGAGAGCTTAAATCAAAGTAAAACAGAGCTGCTTAAACTGGGAATTGATTAGAAAAGCAAAGTTAATACTTCATCTGCTGGCCAAGGTTGGTAGAGAGATTTTCAAAAACCAATTTTTTGTACCTTTCATAAACAGGCTGTAAATCTTAGCCCAATGAAGTATGGATGGTTTAGTACTTTAATGAAGGAAGCTATTTTGTTCCCTGAATTTAGTAAGATACACACTTGGAAGAAATTGTAAGGCCTGGTTCTAAACTCCCACAAAGGGTTAAGGGGGGATGTAGAAATGACTGGTGCTTTTGTCTAAGCAATCAAACTAAAATCTTCGGTGCGGGGGAGACCACAATATTTTTGAGTGCTTTTTCCTCACAAAAGTGTCACACAGAAATTTTATTTTATTCAGCATGATCCACTTCATTGCAATTGCAAGAAAAGTAAAGGAAATGAAGGCTTTTACCAGGAAATGCTGTTTTTGCTTTTTAATGCTAGTCAGCAGCCCAATGATTTAGGGGTCATCCTCAGGAGAATACCGGTACTAGCAGATGACAGCAGAGGGAACTTTAATTTCTTCCATTGTTACTGTTCCATGTTGACTAAATAATTAAAGATTTACTGCACAAAGCTAGTGAGCAGCAGAACTATGGGCCTTAGCTAAAAGTCCTAGGGGTTGCTCTTTCTATAAAGTAATTCTCATTTTGTGAAATGAGTATTTAAATATTCCACAGAAAGTAGGACACCTCCAAGAGGAAGGCATGAGAGAGCCTTGCCTCAGAATGCCCTGCCTCACAGGACAGATTTATATCATAAACATAAGCAAACTACTAACTTTTGTATGTGTAATCTTAAAGCAGAATTTAACTTTTTTCCTTTTTGGTCAATTAGGAGATTTTTCTGCCTACTGGGAAGACTATTCTAAGAAACAATTTAAATAACCTAAATGATAGTGTATATAGTACAAATATGCTGAATTTTAACCTTGAAGGAGTTCTTAGCTCCTCTACTTTCTCACAAAATTGGTTCAATAAAAATTAGTCTAGATTGAAGAAGCACACTCCATATTTCATTCTTGTCTGAGAGATACCTTAGCCCAGGGCTGTAAGAGCAGCTGTTATCTAACACAGTTTTGGTCAATAATCTCAAATGAGTTTTCACAAAATCTCCATCCCCTCTTTCAGATCCCTAAGAGTCCATAGGAATAAATATACTGACTACCAGCCTTGCTGGTCCAAACAAGCTGGTATAGGGTAATACACGTTATGCTGAGATACTAACCCTGGTCCTGGGATACTTTAACTTTGTTGATACAACACTCAGTCTCTGCTAATCTCCTCTCCTCCCCCCTGGGAGGGAGCCTGCAAGCCATCAGCATGCAGGCTGGCTAGCCAAAGCAACATGTTGTGTTGCCTCCTATTCTAGATCTGTGTCTTTCCGAGCTGGCTAGAAATGCCTAAATAAGGGTGTGGTGTGTTGGCGTTGTGCACTAAGTTTTGGCAGACACCTTCCAGCACATGGGAGAACTGGGTCCATCTTAGCCAAGCCAGACTACTGGCGCCGGCTTCCCGCCTTCTGGTATCTCCTCCGCCTCAGCTGGTGCTCTGGCATGTCCTGACATTGCTGAATTTCCCAAACTACTTCCGTTCAGGAATATGACCTAAGGAAGAGGCGATGCAGCAGGGAGAGGGGCACTTGGCTGGTGGGCCCTTCTCAGCCTGGAGCTATCAGCAGCCTGGGATTCCTCTCTCCAGGGACTGCCCTGACCTTCAGGTTAAGACAGAGGAGAGAAGAGAGCACTCTTCGGAAGCCGGACCACAGGAATGCATGACTCAGGCAGTACACAAAGGGAAACATGACTCTATAATTGCTATGGCATTTACTCAGTAGGCCGGAGACTTAGGCTCTGTCCTTGTTCCCAAGCCTGGTAATATATTTTGTTTTTAAGAAAAGTGCGTAAAATACATAAACAGAGTTGGGAGAAGGGATAGGAATGCAGGGCTTCCTTCTACTGACTACAGTAATATCTCTTTTCCCTCTTGCCTTTCCCACATTAATTTTGCTGGGAGGGCAGCCTCCTGGGAAGAAAAAAAAAGGCACTGAGCCCTCATTTTTTGCTTCCTGCTCAAGTGCTCTAAGCACATGTAATACATGGGCAGCAGCACCAGAAGCATTTCCCCAAATTCTTAGACATCTTTTGCATGAAAAGAGCAAGCAAATAATCAGTATTCTGAGAGTTAATTCAGACACATTGGCTGGAGGAACTCCAGACTCCTATGATCACAAGATATACAGGGAAGAGGAAAGATTTTAGGACCTTCTCTGACATTTCTCAGTAGCTAATATCAGTTTTTGTCTGCTCTGTATGCTGGCTACAGTGAAACCCATTCCTAAGCACTTAATTCTACTTTTACTTTTTAAATGGCATGTAAGCACCTAACTTGGGGTTGTGAATTGCACAGAAGCCTATGGATTACTTATAGCAATGCTGCCCACCAATGAACCTATGCTGTTCTCTAGATATGACCAAATGCTTTATAGGGAAGGCCTTTTACTCGGGTCTCTAATTGTATTTACAGATGTTTCAGAATTGCCATTACAAAACAAGAGATTTCCAAGATCTTATGGCCTCAGTGCGTTCCCTAAACAGACTTTGCTATGCTGGGGGAAATGCTTATGCAAATAGAAATGACAGTAGAGAAAATGAAAAAAAGAAATCAGGACATAAGAATAAAACTGCACTTCTAACTCTGTCAGCTTGGCTGTATTTTCCTTCTGACAGCAACTTTGAAATGGCAAAGGAATTTCTTCTTCCAACTCTTTCTGTGACCCAAATGCATAATTGATGGAAATGTATTGGCTACATGAAAGCCTCACAGAAACCACCAGGAAAGCATTACAGATTATTTTTTCCTCCTTTTGCCACTGTGTTTTTACAGATGTGATATGTGGTTTAAGAAGCCAAAGCAGACAGGCATGCTTTACTCCTGCCAAATAGTCTAAACAAAGAAAAGATTTCTTTCCTCTCCCTTTCTTTTCCCCTCCAGAGATCTAAGTAAATCAGACTAAAAAATTACATATTAGCTTTTAACTGGCATATTTAAGAAAATTCATGAGTACAATTACACATTTAGAACAAACAATAAAACAACATGCCCTACAAGAATGAAACTCAGACAATGACAAAAAAACCAATTCCCTTTGTCAGTGTGTGTATGATTTGCTGGCATTCAGAATTTGCAGCCTTTGCCATATTGAGTATTTGAATGCCACCTAGTGGGCCTGTATGACCTGAAGTCCCTGGAACAATTAAATTAAATCCATACTCATTGATTAATAAATGACACTGATTAATAAATATTGCAGCTGAATCTACAACCTGGAGCAGCAGATCATAAAATACCCTACAGAGCAATCAGTTAAGTAGCAGCAGTTTGGGGCAGAATTTGCCCTAGCATGTTGCTAGGGTGCCAGAAACATCATCTGTTAGTCCAAAGCTGGCAAAGAAGAGCGCACTTACATCGCAGTTATTTCTCCTGATATAGAAAAGGACATTGGTCTCTCTCAAGCATCCTCTGGTACTTGAATACCCTTATAATAGATAAGATCTTCTCTTTGAAGCTCATAGAAAATCTAAATATGAAGACAATTGTGGGACCCTTTTGGCACTGCAGGAAAGATACAAGAATAGACGGTGGTTGACTGCTTTGATAAATTGCTGGTCTATCGTGCTCAGTGCAGACGGAGCTGTGGTAGTTGTAACGATGGATTTAGTTTTCTATTGTTCTAGGAAAAGGCAAATAGTGTGCATCTGTAATAAAGTAAGCTAACTGCAATTCCTGATATGATGGTGTAGGGCAATGCAGTGAATCCCTGAATACGCCTCCCCTGACAAGTCATAAGCTTAGCAGGAAGGAGTGATGGGAAGGAAATGGCCAGTCAAATCATCTGAGGACCAGCCAAAAGGTCAGGTCCAACAGGGAGGATCCTCAGCCAAGTATCACAGTTCTCCACCTTTTCCTCTTGGTATTTCTATTCCCAGAACCCTAAAGCACCAGGACAATAGAGATGGGAGGAGGTGGTGGTGGTGGTGGTGGTGGTGGCCTCTGGCTATGCCCGGAAGGAGAGGCATTAGCGCTGCTGCTCCAGCTTCTGTTGGGTGTTGCTCTAGGTAGAAAATAGTTCTCAGTATTTTTCCGCACAGGGCTTGGTTTGACAGCGGTCCTGGAGGAAAGGAGGGGGAGAGGCCTGGTTTTGCTGGTAGTGCTTTGTGCAGGGAACCAAGTGAATGAGTGTGGAAACACATTATTGAGGGAGCAGACAGGATGAAGTCACTGCTTGGGTAGGGACAGGGATCGCAAGGGTCAACGGTTAGTCTCTTGTCCCTTACCTTTTATCAATAGTGAGCTGCAATTCTTAATTTAGGGAAGAATAAACTGCCACAAGGGGTGGGAACTTCCCTTTTTCAGAAATATATTCTGTATGCCTCAGAAGATCTTTACATGTCTGCGAGAGGCTGGCCATCAGGCAGCTAAAAGTGCTCCAGCATTCCCGTTTGCTAAAATGCTGGCATTTTAGTCTTGCCCCTCACTCTGTCCCTGTCTATTACAACTGTTCTAGGTTTGACACTGGAGAACAGTGTTAGCAGGCCAAGTGAAGGACTCAAACTTCCTATACAATGTATGGCATGACTCTGGGCACCTATAATGGAAACCACAGAAGCTGACTGTCTCAGTGGGGAGCTGCTTGTTAGAAGCATGGAGGAGAGCTGTGCAGTAAAGCTTGCCCCTCCTCAGGTTTTATTCTGAGCTTATTTTCCAGCTGGAGCTCACAACTTCTTCTCTGTTTTGGTGCTTACACAAGCCGCTTCTCATAAGACACAAGTCCTTTATTTACCTGCACACACAGAGGCTCATCTCTCTAGTATAAATGTCTCTGATTTCAGCATTCACTTGGGAGCTGCGAGCCTGGGATTCAGCTCTTGCCTTTCTATCCAGTGAGCAAATGCAACCACTGCTAAGGTGGCTGTTTTCTTCCATGACCTAATGAATATTTTCCTGGAAAATGAAGCAGCTTCAGTAAGAGAAGTAGAGAATGCGCAGTTCAAAATACTTCATATTGTAATGAATAGGGCATTCTCCTGAGAGAAGGAGATCTTGGCAAGAGAATAATCACTTCCCCACCACCACCCCTCTGATCTTGTCGAATTTGAAACACCAGGAAGCCAGAAATATAACATGGGGCCAGAAGAAGGGCAAATGAGAAAATACCTGATACTGTGACCTATATAGACTAGGCCTATAGCCCTATATAGACTAGCTGGGTTCTAGTCTTGGTCCTTGGCTGTTTGTCTTTTAGCATTCACCACCACTGAATAGTGGTGTTTAGTTACAGAAACAGTTTAGTTAACAGAAATAATGCTGGGAACAGCACTCTTTTTCACTTAATGGCTTTCTTCCTCATAAATTTACATCCTGCACAGTGGCCCCACTTCAACAGAAAGAACAGATATGTTAATTTGGTGGGGAGATGAGTTATTACAGAAAAGTAGCAGAAAGGCAAAGAGGGATGGAATGCAAGGCTGAACTAGAAGAAACAAGAAAGCTTTCAGAGCATAGCAAGGAAGTGAAAGGAGAAAGATAAGGATGTACTTGGTTATACTTACATAGAAGGACAACTGTTATACTTGGAAAAGTGCCTTTGTGTCTGGAAAGAGGCAGTATGGCAGGGTAAGATTTACCGAACAGGAATTGCTGTAGCTGGTGTAAGTACAGGGATTTCCGTTGCCCAAACCTGGCTTGGCAGAGAGAAAGAGAATGTTTTCATGTATATTCCCCCAGGCCTGAAAAGGAGAGGTACAGTAGAGATTATGACTTATTCCCTGTGCTTCTGCGACTGGCACTTTGTGGCAGCATTCCTTAAAAGTTGAGATGCGGCCAAAACATAATTCAGATTCAGTGTAAAATATTTGTAATGTGGAAAACCTTTAGCCAGATTGACTTTGTATGTTGGTTCCACCTCTAATTAAAATATCACTTGAGTTATACATATATATATATAAAATATGATAAAACAGGTGCTTAAAAATAGGACAGAGAAATTCATTAATTACTACAGTAATTCAAGCAGCAGTTGATCTCAAGCAATAAACATGTAGATGAAGATAGAATATGCTGGGCAATGAGCAAAAGGCAAAAGTTATGTAGTTTGTTCTTTGGCTTGGTTTGTTAGGTTTTTTTGCAATGACCATTTGAGTATTCAGTGCCACTGAAATGTCTGAAGGAACCTGAACCTGTGAACCAACTGTTTAGCAATCTGGCAACCATCATATTCAAAAGTGAGGAATTTTGTAGAGGCAAGTTCAGACTTTGTCCATTCTGCTCCTGTAACAGTACTTACGGGAAGCCACGGATTGTGTTCAGGATATAGCAATGCCTTAAAAGGTGCCTGAGTCCAGTATGGTAAATATAAGAGTCTAAGCAGGAGCCCAAGCTGCCTATAAAATTAGGACAGAGAATCTGCATCTGAAAGTCGCTCAGAATAGCCAGCTGAGACATCTCTAAGAAGCCTACAGACCTGTGTAGGTTAATGGTCCTTCTGGCTGGCCAGAAAGCCAACCAAGGCAGAAGTCAGCAGCCTTCTGAGGAGCAGGGCAAGGAGCACAGAAAATAACTTTGTTAGTGTGAGAAGTCCCAGGATAGCTCCATGCCTGGCCAGCTGTGGGACATGGTAGCAGCTAATGGAATTAGCAAGTGGGCAGTAACCCCAACTACAATCTTCTCTTATTCCTGACTGAGGTGGTGGATCCAGGGGGGTAGCTACTTGCCTTTCCTCTCCCCAGGATGGAGGGAAAGAGTTCATACTTGTGTGCAGTCACTAGTCCTGTGGATTGAGTATACACTAGCTGAAGATATTGCAATAGATGGGACAGTCTTCACATATAGCTCTACTGCTACCATTCCCCTCTTGGAAACTGTAAGATGCTCTGTGTGACCGCAGGTACTGCCAGATCCCCTCTCTGGAGAGAAGGCTGGATGGGTAGCTGTGGCCTCCTGCTCTGTCAGCTGCTCTCAGTTATACCAGGAGGCCAGGAGCCACTCAGCTACCTCTACGCAATGAAATAGGAAGGGAGGAGGAGTAGGCGAAGCCACTTTTTTTTTTTTTTCCTCTCCCTCCTTCATTCTTTCAGATCACTTCCAGTACAAGAAACTCTGTGTGGTTTTGGAGGGTACCCCAGGTGTTCTTCTTGAACCCAGTGCTGACTGCAGTCATTCTGTGGCCTTTGGTAGAGTTTAAGTGCCCTCCTTTTCATCTCTGAATTGCAGCAGAGCTTGGGTGTTTGTTTCCCCTGGCTTGGGGACTTCAAGAGTCTGGTTGTCCCCTCTAACTTATTCAAAGATTTTTGGTGCCTAATGGTCATCTAATCTGAGATTCGGACAAGTTCAACAATTCAGACAATTTGGCTCTAGGCAAAATACAACTTTGATAATGATCTAAATATTAAAATATTTTATAAAGTGCAAGGCTTCATAGTATGGAACTACCTTTTCCATATTACCTGTTGACAAACCTTAGAAACAGAGAGGTACAGTCATGTTTGTCTGTAGTCATCCTCCTTTTTAATTATTTGGGACGGTTCTTCCCTGTGGCACAATTATTCCACAAACATTCATTTCTACTGTGTTTATCAAAGGATAAAAATGGTCAGCTATCATCTGACATGGTGACCTATGTCAAATTGCACGCAGCATATTCACAATCCAGTTCTCATTAGCAATTGTTGAAAGAAAGGGCTTATTTGATTGAGGGAAAAAAGTTGTCTTTTAGGACTCATTAGGAAGGAAAAATTGTATTATTGATTGTACTCCATGCAAGCATTTGTGATTTCAGCTTTATGTTAGACATTGCTTCTTCCTAGTGATGAAGCTAGCCAGCAAACTCTGAACAGGGGATTATCCTCTTGAGAGTTAGATGCCTCTGTGGACGTAGCTTCAACACAACAGAGCACCTTTCCCTAGCTAAAATAGACACCTAAGTAATCCATGCATTCATGGCTTTTTTCTCCCTCCTTTACTGAATCTTTGTGGATTAAGAAAGGCTGCTTAATCTGTAAAGTATGTGATTCATAATAAAGACTCGTCCACGCATACATTGTTCCTAATGCTGTGCAAACCAGGATGGACTGCAGGGGCTTTGGAAATCCCCACAAGGTGCTGTGTACTTATTGTTGGCCTGCAGAATCATTGCTCAAATGAAACACTGCTGGACAAGTGCCAAAACCGTTACGCATGGCTGTGTCTTCCTAGCCAGTTAACAGCTGTGGCTGGGGAAAGTACTGTATCCGTAGGAACACTGAGATTGTTTTGACCGTGGCTATAACAATACTTTTCAGTATAGCATGGGTCGAAATCATTAACTATGCTAAAGATGCAGACTGCAGCTACAGATCAGCCGTCCTCCATTGACTTCTGTTTAAGACCTTAAAAGTGCCTCAAGATACAGTTGTCACACAGTCATTTCCCCACCCCTTCCAGTTGCCTTCACTGTGGATTCACTAGTTGCAGACTGAGATGGCGAACACATATAGACTGATCTGTGCAAACACAGAAGCTATTTTTTGAAAAGTCTGCTTTTTTGTTGTTACATTAAAATAGCAAGCCAAAAAACCAATCAATCAAAACACTCCATGCAGAGCACCAGTGCCCAGTCACACCGTGTTTGCCCTGTCCTCCAGCAGAGAGCAGTACGGAAGTCCCATATGGCATGAGAGAGGCCCATTCATCATGGGAGCCCCTTGCTCATGTGGGATACAGTGTCTGTAAGCCTATTCTTGGTGGGTATCTGGGCTACCACAGCAGAGAGGAGTTATAAGCAAGATTGCATTTGGAGTCAAAGTAAGGGAGCAGGGCAGCACAGAGGAATATGTGCTTCTGGCACATATATGGGGAGGAAAGGGCTTTTGAGGGAGTGAGAAGGCATATGGATGGCAAAAGGCCATTTGGTTCAGAAGAGAGAAACATGTAGGCTGGGATGGGTGGTGCACAGCCATAACATTGCAGCACTGGATTCCTCTGAACATTTTCTCTTCCATTTCCTAGCTCTGCCACCGCAAGCGATGACAGGTAGGTCTAAGGTTCAGTCCCTCATGACCAACTACAAACTACAGGAACTATTACTACTCATTTAAATTGCTGCAAGACTGATGCCTCCTGGCTTTTTGGCATGTGCGTTAGGCCATGTTAGGGCCATAGCAATCCATGGAATAATCTGGAGCGCCTAGGACTCCAGCACTGGCTTCTGAAATGAAATGAAAAAGCATCTGGGAGGCATTTTGCATGCATAGCTGAACTATACAAGAATAACAATGCAATAGACACAGAAACTGAAGAGAAATTCTGAAGTAGGTAGTGCGTAACTTAACTTAAACTAGGATATTCTAAACATAGCAAGTTTATCAAACTTCTCTGGAGAGTATCGTGAAATCTGAAATGCTTCTTTTGGATAAACCGTGAATTTAGGCTCTGTGGGTTTGTGCAAATGAAGCATCTCTATTTGCTTGGTTAGTACGCTAATCAGGATGAACCTCATATTCTTTGCCACTTCCAAAAAGATATCCTCTGACAGAGATTTAATGGATGTTTCATCTAATTAAATGTGTAGGATGGAACCTGCCATTTTCAGTTTTTTGATCTTAGCTCCAAATTCAAGTGCAACTGCAAAATATAAACAATATCTGAAATCATAAGGGTTTTATATCATTTACTTTTAAAGAAGTTTCAAGATGATTGTAAACAGACCAGCCTGGTAGGAGAAATATTTTTTCTTTTCTTTTTAGGTTTCTTTAATAAAGCATTTATAATGCTGAGGTGATGAATTAGAGCATTTCTCTCTGAAAATAAAACAGCCAACTGTCAAGACTGATTCTTTGAAGTCTGCTGCATGGACTTTACTAACTACCTGTATAATATTAGCCATTTCAAAACTGAATTAGATATCCTAACTCATTTCATCAGGCTTTGAGTTATAGGTGGAAAAAGTAAACTTCAATATCATACACAGACACATTAAAGAAATGCCTCTCCAATTAACATGTTCCACCAATGTTTCCAGTACTGTAAGTCAGTTTTATTTGAAAAATAGACTCCAAACATCATTTTTCATAAGGTGCAACATATATACTGTTTTCTACAGTTAAAAAAACAAAGCAAAACAATATTCATAACTATAGTGTCATTGCAACATGGAATCAGTGGGTCTTCTGTAATTCCTTAACATTCTTCTTTTCTGCTTTGTCAAAGCGTAAGAATTAATAACTGGTATTACAGTGACAGCCAAAGGGTCTGGCCTAAAATCATCCATGTTCTGTACTTTAATAATAGACTTTCTGGTGCAGATTGCTTCAAGAACACATCAAAGCTGAATGTAACTGAACACAGTCCATGCAAAACAAAGGTACAATACTGAACTTGCATCATTCAAAGATTTTTGTTCTCTCATTTGGTTTGACATCACCAGAGTCCAATAGCTTGAACACCAAGACTGAACTGTGGTTGTATAAACTGAGCACTATATACTAAAGTACTTATGAAACTCTTAGATTAATTAGGCTATGTAACTCTATCTTGAGTTCTACAGATTCAAATAAATACTTAAGGCTGAGATATATGCCTCTTGGAGTCTATGCAGTAAGTTCTGAGACACATTTGGGAATACAGATGGAAAACACTGACTGATAATGGGCTTGTTATGGGGAATTACATTAAATCATTTGATTAGAACTGCATTTTTGAGAAAAGTGTGTTCTTAATTTATGCTAAGAGTGTTTCTTGTTCAGTCACCAAGGCTAAAAGAGCAATGGAGACAATACAGCATGGAGGAAAGTCAACAGAAGAACTTGCAGCCAACTGCTGACTGTCTCTGTAAGTGTCTGAACTTCTAAGTTTTTTAATTAGCAAAGTCTGTCCATTTCAAAGCTCTCCTTGTCATTCTAGCACCACCTCAGCCTTAACAATGCTAAACAGCTGGAAGCTATTCCTATGGCTATTCCTATGCCATTTCTGGAAAGCTAAATTTCAGTCCCTGCTCTAAGACACTTTAAAGTATTTTGAACAGATGTTGGAACAAGGAGAGGCAGTCTAACCCCTCATGTATACAGTTATACACCCAAAGTTTTTTCTCTTTGACCCATTAAATATTTAATCATTTTACCTAAAGAGGAACAGGTTTCACAGAAAAGAGCTGGACTCCCATTTGCCTGCCTTCTGTTTGGATGGTAGTCCTGGGTTCAAACTGCACCAGCAATAAGTGCCTAAGTCTCAATTCCCTCCTTGGTGTTTCTCATAAAGCACCATGATGACTTTGTGGATCCCATTCTTAAGTCCTTAATGTTTCTCACGTGCAGTCTAATAAGCCTACATGACAAGATATCACAAGGCTGGCTGTTGGCTTTAGTGGATCAGGCCTCTGGGTATTAGTGGGAATTAGCCACTCAGGTTTTTGCCTATGTATAGCCTTGAACTGAGTTTGAGATGATAACTCCAGTCACTACCCAAATGAGTTTGTATTCACTGTTATTTTAATATCAGCTAGCTAACTCTGTAATTTTTCTCAGGAAATGACATTTTTTTCAGTATTGATGTACCATCCCAGTTCCTGTTAGCAAACATCATCCTCAGTACTGTGAACACTCTTTGGAGTTAGCTCTGCCATGGACTAAATGCTAATGCGCTGTGGACTGAAATTTCCTTGGCTAACAGAGAAGGCTTTAGACCTCCCCTTTTCCCTGACATACATGTGAGCAGAGTTTGATATCAAATAGCAGGTAAATGGACTTTCCCAACTTATTTTCCCTGGCTTATGAGGAGAAGATTTATTTAAAAGTGTTCAAGTGAGGAGAGTATGCTAATTTGTTTCCTATGTAAACATAAAGGGAGATGGATAAAATGTTATTCTGATATGTATGTATTAAAATTTGGAGTTATAAAAGTGGAAAAATAGACCATAGTCCTTTCAGTTTTAATTCTAGAACAGTTTGCCCTCAAAAGTCAACCTGTTTATCTCAGTCCAAATCCCTTTGATTCAGTAGTTTTGGGTAGAAATTGATAGTTGTACTAAACTTCTTGTTGGTTTTAGTCATGGGAATTCACTGATTCTTAGGATGGCATCTGTGTTCAAATGAAGGGATACGATTTTTATGCATTTGGTAGTTGACTTGGTTGCTTTTTTATGAGTTTGGTTGATGACTGCTTCACAGAAAAACAAAAAAAACAACAATATTGTGCACCATTTCCTAGTTTCGGAAGAAAAGGGTTTCTTGGTCCTATAGCTTACGTAGTTTTAACAATATCCCTTTAATAATGTATTGTACTGCAGATGTTCAGTTAGCCAAAAATACACACTGGGCTTTGGCCAGAGCTACGTATATTTATGTCAGTCTCTTCAAATGCTATTGTTAAATGGAGTACTTAGCAGATTAAAATTATCCCTTTACTTCTGTTTCTTTTACTTAAACAATTTGGGCCATACGTTGTGTGAATGCAGTGGGACACCTGCCAGAAGGAAGCAGGGTCACTTGAGACAAGAGGAGGAATTCGTGACATGTAATGCTGGGCATTTAACTTAGGGTGCACCTGGTTTGTTGTCTCTGTTCAGAGACACAATGATCATGCACATTGCCTACAAATTGACTCAATAGTCTGGCTTTTGTAGCAAGCAATAGGCTCTTTTGGTATGAAAGGACTTAAACTCTGTCCCTGAAGACCTTTTGGATGCAATGGACTTGAGCTGAAGTTATCTGTATGAAGATGAGCAAAGGTACCAGAGGTCTTAAACATCTAAATGAAGAGGGTGTCTCAGAGGATCAGAAGCCTTTCCTGAAAGGGATTTTCAGGGCATCTAAGTTAGGATCCAAACTCTCTCCAGTGATCATCTTTGAGCTTTTAGGAAGAAACAAAACATTAGGCAGTGTGTATTATGTGTTACTGAGAGTAGAATTTGGTCTTCTATTACTGCTAGCAGTATTGACTAAAGTAACAGTATATTAATGCAGACAATGTTGACTCAGTGCATCTCATAGTACCAGAACAAGGGATTAGGAAAATTCATCATTTTTATCTCAGGGGTCCCAGGGGTCCCTACCGTGGGCTTTTAAATCTTGTGTTCTTGGAGCAAAAGAATAAATAATTAAAGTCTTGCTATTGTTGTTTACATTCTCAATCCCTTTGATCCCTTATCCTGACAGAGTGTTGTATGGAGGGATTCCTCAGTCCTACAACTGGCAGAAGCAGCATAAAGAGTAGATCTGCTACAGAATAGATGTCAGTGACTCCATTAAATTAATTTAAATAATCTCTTGGCAGGTGCAGACAAATGCCAAGAAATGGCAATGAAGAAAAGGAACAAAATGGAGAACCAGCAATCAGTGCAGAACTTCACTAGTCTGTGAAAAATGCTGATGTTGGAGACAGGTGAGGGACTGAATCTCTTGTCGCTAACATCAACGAGAGCTGGACAGCAGTCTCTCTTTTGTGCCTGTGAAAACTCCTCCATGGGCTTTTATGCTTTTTCCTGTTGTCATAGCAAACCACTTAATACTAAATATTACAGTACCTGTATGCAAAATTGCATAGAGAAATAATAAATCCTTACAAATAAGTCATGTTTAAACATTTATAAAGGGAAACTGACTGATAGAAATGTTAAACTGTATAAAATTCAAAGGACTAAAGCAGGAAACAGGGGCCTATATGTTTTAAAATGAATTGAAGTGTGTTCTTCCTCCTTTAACTCCAGTCTTGATTTACTTAACTTTTACAAAAATAAATGATGATGATTTTCTTTTTCCTCATGAAAATAGTATAATTCAGTAGCTAGTAAATAGTCATGATTTCAGTAACAAAAACAACTGACATTACTCATACACACTCTCTAGTTTGGAGCACAAAGCTTTGTATCTGTTAATAACCTGTACACAAACAGTGTCTGCTACTCTTCACACCTGCCTCATGAGTTACAATGAATGCTGATATATCCCACTGGTGCTCCTGGCTCTTTGCCTTTAAGCACCACATCACTTACACCCACAAACGCACCAATTGAGCTGTTAGGAAACTCATTAAGGAAACACAGCTTGATGTCTGCAGCTGCTCAGAGCTTCTAAACTGCCTACATCATTAAATAAGTGCCATCCTGCATCCACTCCTTCTGTCAGAGGTATATTAGGCCATTCCTCATCCGCATTATATTTTCTCTTTAAACAAAATGAAACACCAAACATAGCCTTTGTGTTAATCTAGAGGGGATCCTTTTGAGGTTATTTTCTCTCTTCTCCCTTTATCAGTCTAGTTAAACATGATAGATTCAGGGTCCTGGTTTGCCATTTGAGCCATATGTCTTAATACATCCTTTTTAGTTATGATACCCAGCAGCCTCCTAGAGAAGAAAAAGAAAGAAAAGGTCAACAGTCATGGCATATATCATCCATTTTCTCTTGTTCAGCTGCAGGGACATTTTGTGAGTGCTTCCATATAGCACTCTCCATCCCATCCATTCCCCAATGATTATCTTTTATAAAAAGCGTTCTCACCTCATGTATTTTTACTACCCCAGCCATGATCATTAAGTGAAATACTTTCAGTTGTTATCTCCTTTTGTTGGGGACATGTCTGAGCGAGGAGCTGCAATTAATAACACTTTGTATGAAAAAGTAATGAGATTCCTCAGATGCAGACTGCAGAGGATCCACAGCACAAAACTGAGGCAACATGACTTGACCAACAGCATGTGATTTAGTGGTGCACAAACTTAAGCTAAAGCACAGATATTCTGAAACTCTCACTGTCCGACATCGTAATTCCTTCAACTTTGAGTGATAATTTTTCATTTACGTTCATTAGAAAGTGCAGTTTTAGGACCCTGATCCTAAATGGACTGTCTCTGTTAAGAGCAATGAGGCCTGTGAGAGCAAAAATGTTCTAACCCTCAACCTTGAAGGCTTTTATTTCCAGTCCTTGAAAGCCAGGAGGTACTGAAGTCTAGAACAATGTCATTGTTAGAGTTATCCCACTTTTCTTTTCATGGAAGTGTTACAACTCAAGATCAAAATTTTCAAACCCAAGCACCTAAAATCAGGACCTAAATCTCTATCCCAAGTAATGGCCCTTATTTTCTTGAAGCTGAGCACACTGCATTGATTGTAACAGCTGATATGGAGCATATTTGAATAACAAAAAGTTTTTTTGCAGGAGTCTAATTTTAGTCCTCAGCATTTGCAAATGATGATTCTGCTTTTGCTATCTTATCATAAAATATGTTCCTGTCACTAGACCCTGGGATAAACAATGTTCTCAAAATAGTTTAAATCCCATTGGAGTTCGGGGATGTTTATTCCAGTGCACACAGCGCGGCTTGTTACTCTTCTAATTTCGTGTTTGCTCCACTCCTTCTTAAGTTGTTTCTTAAAGACTTTTCATTTATATGCCTTTAACTTTCCAGAAAATAAGGGTTAGTTTCCCTCCACCAACATCCTTATCTTTCTCTTCATAAGCATCTAATCTAGCTGGATGTCTAGGAATAGGCCCATCCTTTGCAAACAATTTGCAAACTTTTTGCCAGATCTTCCTCTACTGAAAAACAAAATGTAGAGGGACTCAGAATGTTTATTTTGTATTTGTCTTTATCTTATCTAAATGACAATGCACCAAGGATTTGGGAGAACAGCATGAATCATGACAACTGGAAAGGGCAGTTTTGGCTCTGACCCTGATGTCTTCTGCTGTCCTGGAGAGACACTGGACATGCATTCCTTAGTCCTTTTATCCACAAAATAGATAAAATAAAAATATTCACTTGACTATCTCAGAGGTGCTGATTAATTACTTACTGTTTATTCTTGGCTTTAAACAGGAAAGTGGTGTTTTTCTTAATGTTAAAGAAAATCTCCTGAGATTCTGTAAGCGTGTTTGACTCATGCATCTACTTACCCACTGCGAGTGACAAGACACTGTCGGAGTCCAAGTTTCCGGAAGATATCTACCACTGTCTCCATTGGCGTGTGGTCAGTGACAGTGAAAGGGCTCAAGTTGAGAATACGCCGCAGCTTCAGTGGATGGGGACTATTGGGTGGCAGTTCTGGGGGATCTTCAGTGAAATACACAATGGAGTTGCTCACCACCCCATCCTGCCGCTGTCTTGCATTCTCTGTACAACAAAAAGATTAATGTAGACAGTGAATCAGGCTTGATAATAATAAAAAATTATCCTCCTTTGGAAAGCAAAGATAGTAGCTTTTAGTCTTTGCTGAGGTGTTGGGAGTTGGGGTTACAGAGCAAACCCTTGAATTTCCTTGCAACATTGTTGGTAGTCCAAAAATATATTCTGAAATAAATGTAAAAAATATTTTTACAAGCACATCCTTTTGCTTGGTTGTGATAATATTTTCCTGAATAAATATGCTATTCCTTGTGGTCACTAATATTACTAAACCAAACTCTGTCAAATTCAAAAGATTATATCAAGTTTCCTCCATGGTGAGAAACAACAGAAACTTGGTCCCAGTCAACTCAGAGAAGTGTGTCTATTCTCAGACTTTTCAGTGGTGTTGGGGAAATTTGGGCAGGGTGAGTGGATTTACAAACATGATGCTAGCAAAGGACAACGTCACATCCCGGGACGCTGGGGGCTGTGCAGGCATTATTCTAGACTGCCACATCTCTCTAGGATGCCGAGTAAATTTTGTTGTTTTGCACTCATTTCCTCAAATAAAGTTTGTTTATCTAGATTTTTAACACGACAGAAAGAAATAAGCCTCCTACTTAAAGAAAAAATAGTAATGGGAGGAACAATATCTAGCAGTAAATGACTTCAATATGTTTTTTCCAACAGTACTTATTTGACCACCTTCCAGAGTTCAAAAGCTATCATTCATACCTTGATCAACCTATGAAGCGAACTTTACACTATGTCTAGAGTTTACACCATTAGTATAAAACTTTCACTTTAAAGTATGCCCCCATAATAATTCTCAGAACTGAAGTATTTTTCCCTTGCAGTATTTACCTCATTTCTACTCAAAACAACAGGTTGCTAACAATATATGAGATGAAATTCTAAATGATAGACAACCTCTTTCTCTCCGGTATAAGTGTATCTTGTATTTCACTTTGAAGGTTTAATTCTTTCTTTTTTTTTTCTATATTTTATATAAATTCTTGGAAATGGCTAGAACTAATATCTTTGATTAACATGGGTTGCCTTTGTTCTTGAGAGGTACAGAAAATCAGATGTACTCAAAGGATATGTATATATTCTTGGAGCTCATTTCCATCAATAAATGTGCAGAAACCTGCTTCTGTGACTTGTAATATGTAGACAGTAATGATTTCCAAAAATGTTACAGCTGTATCTTTTTTTCCCTTAACGACCATCATCTTGTAAGATTTCTGGAACCAGAGCCGTGCGGGCTCAAACCTAATATCACTATGGTATATGATTTTCAACCTTCTCACCTCACATATTACAAGCCCTATTGCAATTTATAGGAATGATGCTAACTTTGGCTCATCTTGTTTTCATTCATACATCTAATTTTCAAGTGTGAACATGTCTGCATTGCTCTTTGATATACGATCTGTGGTAAGAGGTAACATTAATCAAATTGAAGGTAGCTCCCACCCTTTGATAAAAACCCTTGACAGCTAGTATTTCCTTCCTGAAGCTGTAACCAAAGCAATAGGCCCAAGCATTTAGTTACCACATTTCTGTTCCCAAGGCAGCAATGAACCTGGACAACAGTGATTAGCCAAAGCCATGACTTCACTTCCCAAAGTCAAACGTCTCTCTGGAGAAATGTGAATGATGTAGTACTATTGAGCAAATTCAGTGGCATCATAAAAATGGCAGAGTTTGCATGCAAGCTCATTGGATAGGGGAGTCAGAGTGATGGTAAAACACAAGAACAAATGATTTTTGCAGTCAGTGGGTAAGGAAAACAGATATAGCTTAACAAAAAGAGCAAAGCAAATGGATGACGGTGTCTGACTTTACAGAGCAATATATGCCGAGGGCTCTTGTCTTGGTGAGAGAGTGAATTAGTTCTCTCACATGTGAAATGTGCCTCTCCTATTCAAGAGTTCAGAGTTCACAGCCTATGTTAACCAAGTTGCTTTTTTGACTCCACACTGGGAAAAGGACATTATACAGGCCACGCAGATTCTGTCCAAGATATTGCCTTTCATATGATGCCTCTGAACCTGGTGAAATATAAGAGCTTTAGGGATCAAACTCTCCTCACTTTAAGCATATAAAGTAGATCTCACCCAAAATGTAGACGCCTATTCCCAAAGGGTGATTCTGACCACCTAAGTTCGCCTAACCTGCCTACACACTCAAGAAAAATCATCAGGAGGCAGCGAGCCTCCTGAAGGTGCTTCTGAGCAATCAAAAATGGCATTGCCATTGATTTTACAGGGAGTGGAGGCATTTCTGTGGTGTGCTTAGTTCTCTGAATGGTAAGAAGGAAACCATAGAGAGGGAAATCACTAGGCAGAAAGTTGTATGCGAACAGGTATTTGACACAGGACTGAGCAGCTATTGCCTGCGTCCAGGGAGTCAGTTGAGCGAGGGAGTCAGAGTACTTCTCCAACATAACCCCTGGGCCACTGAACTGCAAATGTGGGATTTATTGAGCCAGAGAAAGATTCTGATGTGGTCGTGACTGAGAAGGGACTCCAGGAAGATGGTGTCCCAGTTCCTGGCAGGATGCCGGACTCTCTCTCCCCTGGCCACAGTTGGTCTGTTTCTGCAGAGGATGTAACTGATAGCAGCTCTTTTCATTGCCTCCTATGAGACAGGATAGACTCATTTTTTTGCCTATTAAATGACAACTTACTGATCGGACATTTTGCTTAAAAATATTATGGGCTTTGACACTAAGTTGTCACATAGAGATGTACAGTGGTGTCATCATTGATGCCTGCCTAGTAAATCCCACCCAGTCCCACAGTGTATTATGTGCTTTTGTTACACTGCACATTTTGTTACTGAAATGGGCATCAATAGAGCATTATACCTGACAGGCCAGGAAATTCCAGATGGTACAGACTGCAGCAACATGAACTGACAGTCTGTTCCTCTGCTCACCACAACAATCATCTACTTAATGTCAACAAATATTCAAGATCTCTAGCAAGAGAATTAATTATCTGGATCTAATGAACTTGATTGCATGTTCTAGGACATCAACTACCACACATTTGCCACTTTTCCTTTCCAGAGGCCAAGAGATCAGTTCATCGAGATTGTCTCCACTAATCAGCACATACAGTACATCATCCAGAATGAAAGACATCAGCAAAAATTTAAAGCTGTGAGAAATTTCCCTCTTGAAGAGGCAAAGGGGACAGAGCCACAGCTGAGGCTTCTTACTTTTATCCATATTTCTACGTAGTGCAATGCATCATCATGTAGAGGTACCAAAGCTAGTTCCAAGTGAGCAGGTATTCTGCATGGCAAAACGCTGCAAAAGAAGAGATACTAGTCTGGGCCCCGAAGCAGAACAGTTGTGCATCAGCCAAGCTCGGTAACCCTGCTTTTCAGAAGACTTCATTCACTAGCTGGAGTGCTGCACAGATGTGGCTATACCATTTCCAGACATAACTCCAGCATCGCTGGATGCTGCCAGGCTGAGCAAAAGAGAAGAACCTTAACAGGAGACATAAAAGATGCTTCACTGTATATGATGTTTGTCTCTTGGCGAATAAATTTATAGTTTAAGGAGACTTAGGGCATGGCTCCATGAACACACAACTATGAAGCAAGCTGAGGTGGATATTCACAACACTCTCTGGTTACATACAGCATATATGTAGTGGCATCTTCTGCAAAATAATAAATGCGAAATAACTTTGCTCTTCAGTAAAAGAGGATTAACTATCAAGAAATTGCTAGCATGGTACACAATCAGCGATTTGTCCTACCCTTTACTGGGACCATACACTATGTCTTTGGAGAAGTGAAACCAAATCCAGACTTTAAGTCACAAAGACACAAACCATATTCACCTAAAATTATGAAGTACTGGAAAGATGAACCTTTTATCACAGAATTAGTACAGAATGAGATCAGGAGCTGTCATACTCAGCACAAGAGAAAGAGGGTCACCAAAGGTCTCTGACAGCAGAGGCTTTTAGGAAAACTTATCTATGAAGAGACATTTTGGATTTTAAATCTCTGTTCTGCTTCAGATCTTATTAGAGACACTTTTAATTATAGCTGAAATTTTCCTCTAGAAAATGTGGATGTCAAAGAAACAGTTTTCCAACAGGATAACCTTTTGATCAAAACTGTTGGCTGAGTTTATTTTTAATTAATTTCTTTGTTATCCGTGCATAACCAGACTTCTTCAAACATCTCCTAGGAAGCCTATTCAGCCTTGTTGCCATTTATGAGCTGTATCAAAAGACTCAATTCCTCAGACTTTCCTTCTTCTTCTTCACTTCAGACAGTGTCTGATCTTTCTGCTTTTAAAGTAAGGGCCCCACATCTTCACTTCATGCATTTTTTCCACTGCTTGCCTCTCTGCAATGTAAATTCAAAAGGCCATGAAGTTAGGATGGCAGCTAGTATGACAGCCACAACGTGGCATACACAGAGTACAAACCTGAAATAGGGCAGGCCAAATGCATCTAATTAAGATTTTTTACTTTTCACAAGGGAATACAGAAGACATTTGAAAATCATTAGCAAAAGCAGGATAAAATACAAACTCTATTTATTTTATAAGTGGTATCAGCTCTTGACTTTTTCATCTTTGGTGACACTTCAAAAACACATTTTTGGCCTAGCTTGGCCATACGAGGCATCTTTTGCGATTGCCAATGGAAGAATACTCCTCAGAGGAAAAACAGATGTTTAAAGGGAATATTGCAGTTACCAGCTTTGGACATAATCTTGGTGTCATTAAACTCCTCTGCTATTGAGATCAGTACACTGAGTATTATACCCTTATGGAGACTTTTTCCCCCTTGCTTTTGGAGGAGGGAGGAAGGAGGAACCAGTGATGGTGGGATATTAGCAAAAAAGTTAGATTCCCACACTAAATGAAAAATTAATTGAGTTCATAAACTCTTTTCTCTGTAATTGAAACCATGAATTATGTACCAGAAGGAAAAAAATGAGAAAAGCATTTCTTACTGAAGAGAACACTACACAATGTATTATGGGGAGAAAATTGAACTCTGTCATTTCTTTTTTTCTCTTGTATATAGTATCTCAGCAGCAATGACTTTCTTGTATGGAATGAGAAGGGAGGAATCAAGTAACAGCTGTGCACCTTTAAATAAATGAATATAACTTTTAAGTCTAATCACTTGGACTGAATCTCTTTACATTCAGGAGACTAAAATAAACACATCTTTAAAAAATGCATGCTTTGAAGAGCACTATTCTTCAAAGTTTTATTCTAGTTTTACAAAAAGTCCTTGTGAGCAGGAAAGTGAACCTCTAAAATATCTCTGATTTTCTATTTGTGGATTTTATTTCCTCAGCTTTCTCCTCTCCTCAGGAGTTTCCTCAGCTCCATTCATCTGAGCCAACAGCTTTTTAAAGCTGCCTGCACCACAGGAATGAAACAGGCCCACACAGAGTTGAGTAATTCCACTTCAAGGAGATTTGGGTATTGACGTTCCAGTCTGGGGAGCCAGCTGAAAACCTTCCACTTTTCTGTACAATGTAAGGCAACCATGGCCAGCTAGGCAGCAGCTTGCCTGCCTGGCTGACCACGGAATTGTAGGACTGCCCAAATTAGGAGCAGGCTGCAGGGTTGATTTGGCCATGCTGGCAGATCTCTGATGGTCCGGATACTCTGGGTATAGAGAAGGTGCGAACACTTGCTCTCATGTAGAGCACCGGCCTTTACAATCCCCATGTAGCCATCAGGCCGACTGGTAGAGGATCTGATGGGTTAAGATCAGTAATGATCTGCATTGGGCTCTCAGGTAACCAGCCAGCTGTCTACCACTCCCTTGACAAAACCAAGCCATCCTTAACAAACCTTGAGATCTAGTCACATCAAAATCCTCCAGAAGAAAGCTTTACATCCCTAGTGGCAACAGATTGCAGGGGAGAAAAATGCAATAGACACTGCAATAGAAAAAAATACAGGTGGCAGCATGGGCTTGAACCTTGTCACAGGGTGACAAGGGTTCACAACTGCCCCTGCTACCACTGGGAGCTCACGGAGACCTCTGGAAGCTCAACACTGCAGTGTTTTTTTGGTCAGATTCTGACAAAAACTTCTGGCCAAATGAGTTGGGTTTCTCTCTGTTCTCTAGCAGAATTGCGTTACACTGTTGTAAGTGATAACAAAATCTAGCCCACAAAGTCTACCAGGTGGTATGCTGCAATGGAAAAGCTTCTGACTATGAATCCTGGCAACTAGTACAAGCCAAACTTTTGGGAATAAGGTAGATTTGGTTCTTATTCATCCATTCTTCTTATTCATCCATTCTTCAAGGTGAGTAATACTAGTAACATTCTACTTCATCCCTATCAAAATCAGTCTTACAGGTACACTGATAATTCTCTACTCACTTATCGCAAGAATCAGCTCTCGTCTCTGTGCAAATCCAATAAGTCTCTCTGAGTCTTTAGAAACCACTACTGGAAAGCCATTGTAGTCAGTCTCCTTGATTAATGTCTCGACATCCTCCACAGTCATGCTGTCCTGCGTCAGAACAGAGAGAGGAGCTTCACCACGCCTTGGCCTCATGACATCCGTCGCCAGGGTTCGGTGAGTGAATTCATCCTTCACGTCCAGAAATGGGTAACCATTCAGGTGAATGTGAGCCTCGTAAATCCCTTCTTTCCCAAAGGCGTCTGCCACCCACTTGCTTGTGACAGCTGCAGCCATAAGAGGTACGATGTACTCCAGGCCTCCAGTTAGCTCAAACATAATCACCACCAGCGAGACAGTCATTCGGGTAACACCACCTGCCAACAAGGAAAGCAGTGAAGTTCCTCTCAGTGCCCTTTTTTAAGTGTACATATTAAGCAATTTGTTCATGCTTTTGTGTTTTGCATTCAAAGCAGCACAAGATTATTCATGCTGATACTTTGCACTTAAACTTTGCAGAGTATTTTTGTGCTTAGTTCACTGGAGAAAGAGATTTCTTTTTCATCTCCTGCAAATTTCATCAGAAAAAAAGATCGAGTGAACTTACTTAAACCAAAGATGCTAACATTGAAAAGCAGATAATGAATGCTAAGAGACTGAGCTGTCAAACCAGAAAAAATGCAAAAAAATCAATCCTGGATAATATTTTATCCTGGATAAATAAGAAACTAAAATCAGATTCTGCCATTAGCTCTCTAAAATGACTCGGACAATAAGTACCATTGCTGGTTCAAGTGGGAGTATAGAGCTGGGAGCACTGACAGCTGGCCTTCACATTGGCTTAGCTATATCATTCTTACTGAATAAAAATCTAAATATGATTTTTGGGCATGCCGTGGTTACAAAATCTTACGTAAGGACAGTTTAGGGCCACTGCAAGTCACATAACAGCTTAAACCCTAGTTTTTGATACTAGTATAACATACAGTTTGAACTGTATACAACTTGGTTTGAGGCCGTCTAGCACTGTAGCTGTAGACAGAGTCCTAGCTATACTTTTCAGTTTAGTCCTTTTGTATTCATTTTATAAGCAATCTGCTTACCCCTTCAGTTTACATTAAAGGATAAAAATAACCATAGAACTACAGATAAGTTTGTATGTATCACTTTCTTTGCCTCTGTTCAAAAGGTAAATGTAATTAATCTGCTATTTTTAGGCCTCAGAATACAACACCATTTTAGATGAGAGCACTCAGCAAACAGGTCATTAAAAGATGCTTTTAATCCAGCAGCATACAGGAAAATTAAATCAGTAACTATTTAACGTGATGATCAGGACACAACTTTCATCTCAGGAATTCCTTAAACTGCTGACTCTGAAAAGCTGAGAGCAGATACCAGAGTAAGGATCCTTCAGTACTTGCTCTGCTTCTTACAATGTTTTCCTAAGTGTCTGCTTGAGACAGAACGCTGGGCTAGACAGATCTTGGATTTAAGAACTATCAGTGATCATCCTGGTTTATATTTCACTCTACTGTTACAATTGCTGCACATTTGATTTGGGCATTTTAAAAGAGGAAGTGACTGCTGACTAGCAGATGAAGTGGAATATCATAGCAAAATTTTCGTGTGTCATTCCTTTTAGGAACATTAAGACCATTTATGGATAAGAGAAAGCGCAGTACTTTCTGACAGTAATATTTATCCTACCTATTGTTATACATCTACATTGTTGCAAATGTTCACATACAAAACTGGCATTCAGATTGCCTTTATAATCTCTGGAGAAAAACAGGCCCATTTACTTTCACAGCCTAATCCATCTCTTCATATTGCCAGATGAGACCGACCTTTTCAGTTTTTCATTTCTCTACATTGACTGTAAAGAATATTGACACAACAAATGTTGATGTTTACGTTACAGACATCATTATATTTAGACAGACAAGTCCCATCCTTACTTCCTGTATAACTGACTTCGCAAATGATCCTACTTTTCCAGCAAGAGATTCTGGAACTGAAACTCCTCCAGCTCTGCTCTGTCTTTCATTTTGAGTCTACCCGATTATATCAATTATAAGTTATATCTCTCCACTGTTATTTCATCATCTAATGATGATATTGATGATAACATAAGGAGATGGAAAATACAAGTATAGATTGGGAAAGAAATGATAAGGCAGAAATATGTTCAGGTGGTATGCTTGCAACATTCCCATTACATCTATGACTAGAAATTTGATATGTGAGGTATTATTCAATGGTCTTGCTTTAAAAGTTAACAGGCCATGCCTGTTAAAGCCAATAAATCCTTTTGACTGAGTGTAATCAGATTTTGGTCAAAGCCCAAATAATAGTTCAGGTGACCAGAATGTGACAAATGGTCATAAGAACAAGAATTTCTACCTATGGGTAGATCAAGATCAAGATTTGGCCGGAAGTCAGAAATTTGTGCCCTGTATAGTCTACACAAGGAAGCAGCTTTAGTCCAGCTACAGTGGATTTTGTCACAATTCACAAAAAACTACTCCTTGAAAACTTGTAGCCTAAGTATAACTTTTCCTTTCTTTCTGTGTTGGCAGATTATCAGGAGTAGACATGGGTTACTGCAAGCTTCTCTTTTGTTGACTACCTGGCAGGTCATGGGGCCAGCATTTGAGAAAGCTGCCCATGCTTTTCCTCATCATATCTCTTACCGCCAGAACTATCAGCATAGCACCTAACACAAGCTTGAAACTCCCTTAAACATTTTGTAGGTTCCTGAATATCAGTGTTATTCATGCATGAAGCAAAGATCAGCAGGTACTGTACCCAGGCAAGCTGCCGCTCCCACCATAGCATAAAGTCCAGGTGTGACGCAGTCTGCCCCAGGTCTGCACCAGTTCCTGAAGATGATCCAGTCATGATGGTGATATGCCAGCTGCTCAACTCCAATCCCAACCATCCTGCCGGCCATAGCTCCAACAGCCATGCTGGGAATGAAAAGGCCTGAAGGGATCTTGAATAAAATATAGATGTGATAGCCTTGGCAAAAATAACCAGTAATGAAATTACTGATCAAGCAATTAATTAATTATTAATTAATTAAACGTTATGGTAGTGAGAGAACGCTGCTTTCTTATCAAATGTTAGTGCAGAAGGGCACAGTTGTTTGCTAGCCTGCAGTGATGATCCCTCTGGTCTGAGACAGGCATCTGCAGTGAGTGAGGTTGTGCGTCTATACATGTATATTAATAGCTTACATAATTTTAATACATTTTTAAAATTCATTTTGAACCCTAGCCTCTGCATTGTACTAAATTTGATAGATAGATGATATTCTGTATCATAGCCTGTTTTTAAAGTCAAGATGCTCCTGGTTTTGTCTTTGCTGCTTCCTCTTCAGGAGCTGTCATGGGCTTGAGAATAAGCTTAACTGGAAATAACATCCTGAAGTGAACCTCTATCACATGGAGTACTTCACAGCTTTATTACTACTCTTCCAAGCTAAATCAGACCAGGTTTTAAATTAAATGTCAAACAGGATAAAAATTTAGAGAAAGGAGATTGACTGCTCAAAGACAGCTATTTTTTCATCTTAGTTTGCTATAAATTTTCCAGGAAGCTCTATGAATCATTATCTTGTTGTCTGCTACACAGACAAGTCACGAGCCATTAATAGTACTGAAATGAAAGAACAGGCTGTTTTTGCCTTGTCTAAATGAATTTTCTGTTAGATGGCAAGCACAGCTGTCAAGCTGGAGAGAAATTTCTTGATGGAGAAGACAATTCAGAACAGTTGCAAAGGTCTTGCATGCATCAAGTTTTTGTTGCTTTTAGGTGAAAGGATTGGGACAGCTTTTTGAAAATACACCTTGAGCTACCTAGAGAACTCAACTACCAACCTCAGCATGGCTCACAGGCATTACTGCTAATAAGAGCACGAGCAATCTCCCCCGCCCCACAATATGTTATTAATGGTGCTGATACAGTCAGGTTGGGCCTTCTAGATTTGGTGGGTAAAATTATTTTGCCTGTTCTTTTCAAGAACAGTTGAAACTGTCAGTTCTTCTGAGAAGTTTTAAAGGTATATGGCCACACATCAATTGAACAGGCTTAGCAGTTTTAGCTAATAAACAAGCAGAAAAATGACTGGCTGACAACCCCAGCATGGATCATATTCTGTAGTGAAGGGCATTTCAATTCAAATCCTCTTCCAGAAATATTAATATCCAAGTGTTCTGAAGGTCCTATTCATTCTCCCTGATCAGGGAATCAACAGGATTCTGTCACTGCTTCTGACTTTCTACCATTCAAGCAGCTTTTCATCAGTGATGTCCCAAATGGAGAAAAGAGAAAGAAAGAAAGAAAAGGCAAAACTCCAACACCTTCATACTTTTTTCCCCAGTAACAGGCCTTCTAGAGCCTCAGTTCAAGCTCAGTTTTTAATAAAAAATATGTGATGCTTTAGCTTTGAGTGGCATTATATATAGCATATAACTCAGAAAAAATTCACATCATCTGCTGCAATTAGATCCAGAACTAAATGCTCAGATAATGGGAGCTGCAGACAAACAGATATGTGGTTTAAATGGGCTCCAGCAATCAGACATATAAAACTTGCCACAAACAGCTTTCTATATATTAAAAGCTTGGATAAATTGCTCATGGACCTTTCAACACTCTTTTAGGCGGAGGAGGAAGAGTGGGAAGAGAAAGCTGCAAATCCAGAATAATCAAATCATACATCCATCAGTCCTCCCACTCGTTCCCTCTTTCTTCCAAGCTATAGTGCTTAAAAAAATGAAAATTGAACATTTCAGCTAAACTTTTTATAATTTCAGATGTCTATTTTTAATATCTTTTAAAGGTTTTAAATGTGTAAATCAGCAAATCCAAAGCTATTACTTCCCAGAGTGTAGCATAGCCACCCTGAAGCACATTAAGACATTAATCCAACAAGACAAACAACACTGTAAATACTCCATGTATCAGAGAGAGCTGACAGGCAGTTACGGTGGGAATAATGTTGAATTTGCTTGTTGGCAATAGGGCATTTAAATTCTCATCCAGATATCCTTTTCACTTAACAGAACTGAAGATAACTGGAAGGTGCAAAACCAGGGCTCATCCCTCTGCTGTGATTTGGGAATGCAGAGCAAGGTGATGACAGGCAGGTGAATTACCAGGTGTCACAGCGAACACACGCATGGCTAGGTTTAGGCCAGAGGCAGACAAACCCTGTACCCATGGCTGCAGGTAGAAACTTGTACCGTGTGCTGGTGACAACTTCAGCACTACATAGTAAGTGCCACAGTGAACTCTACACCAATCCCTGATTTACCTTCATGCCAAAAGTAAATATTGTGATGACAATTTTAAACACCAAAGCCAAGGCAAGCTGCCACATCGCTGTGTAGACTCCAGGGCCAGCAGGTCTGTCAGGAATGTCATCCACAGGCCGGGTCATGTTTGGGTCATTGATATAGTCACAGAGCTGTGAGGACTCCAGGGCACCGCAGTCATTGAAGAGCTCTGAGATCAGCTCGCTGGTGCTCCTCCGTGTGTACGGGTTAGGGTATGCGATAATAGCGGTGATAGCAGTTATCACAATAACCTCCAGAACTGGGTATTTCCCAAGCCTTGTGGTTTTTCGCCTCCTGCACCAGGCAATGTTGCAGCGGATAAACAGAGTCCCCCAGAGACCACCAAAGACGCCGAGCAGAATGAAAGGGAAAAGCTCTGCCATGTACCAGGGGGTATGATACTCCACGTAGAAAAGGACCAGTCGGCTGTTTCCAAAAGGATTGATGGATCTCAATGTGAAGGCTGCCACAAGAGCAGCAAAAAATGACCTCCAGAGGGTTTTCAGAGGAAAGTAATAACTGACCTAAAACCAAGCAGAGACAGTAAATGTTTCACTGAGTGGGATAGAGGATGTTGCCTTTAATTATTCACATGAGCATTCTGCATGGTAGGATGTTGTATGTTTGTGTGTTTCATCTGTGATTATACGTATGACTTCACTAGGAATATCTGGGACACCAGTTGGGGCCACAGTCAGAATGTATTCACAGATGTCTTAGAAAAAGCATTTTCAGATTTCAGATGGGGAGCTGCAAGCAATTAAAAATTGATGAATCTGAAATCAAAGTTGCTGGATAGGGAAGATAAGATGGGGACTGAAAAGCTTGGGCCACCTTGTAGCAAGCTGAAAGCGGTAGAAAACTCAGCACTATTTCCAGATAGAGTGATTTCATTTGTTTCCAAGAGACCAGAGCTCTTCTTTTACCCAAATTATGCTAAAATATCTGGTTATTTTTAGAAAACAAAGATCATTTTTGCTTTAAAAGAAAGTAAGCATAAAAAGATTTGAAAAATAAAGAGGAATCTTAGAAAAAAGAATTAATTGAAAATATTTGTATTGAAACAAGTTAACTGCAAGGTCTTACCTCTTCCAAACTGAAAAGTACACCTCCAATTGGAGCCCCAAAGGCAACAGAAACTCCTGCAGCTGCTGCAGCTGAAAGCACCTACAAAGCAAATATTTATGTACAAGGCATGAATCTTTTCAAAAACTGCATATCTGCAAAGGGGAATAAAAGGTGATCTGAGCCAACCTCACCTCTCTTCTCTTTCCTTCATTCTTGCTGTACTTTGAGAAAAGGCTGCTGAAGAAGTTTCCACAGCAACAGGCCACATGAACTAACGGCCCTTCTTTCCCAAGGCTGAGGCCTGAAGACACCACCAGAACCAAGGTGACTGTTTTGATTAAAAGTGTCCACTTTCCCAGGTAGCCCCTAATAATGAACCCACTCAAGATGGTTTTTATCTGCAAAGCAGGAAGAACATGTTGAAGAGCTAAAAAAACCTTTTGTACACTGAACTTGCAAATGGAGTTAAAAGTTATCTCAGACTGCTTGAAAAGAGACAGTGAGGGAGAGAACAAAACCTTAGGTAGGGCAACTTTCCCACAACGATATCTGAGCAGGGGTTAAGCAGACCACACTTTTACAGTTATTATGGGTGGTCCCCTGCATCAGTAAGGAGTCTCACAGAGATCAATGGAAATGTGAAACTCCTACATATCCTCTTGGCTTACAAGATCAGAGTTAAACTAGACTGAACAAAGCTAGACAAAGCAGAAAAAAGCTAATAAACACTCATAGACTTCTCCCCGTTAAAACAAGAAAAAAGTTCTAAATATTTGGAATGGCTGTGCCATAAAAACATGCAGGTATTATGCAATGGGAAGGTCCAAGAGATCTTATTTTTACACATTTCCTTTTAATTTTTCATGGGAGTATCTAAACACAATGCATGAGCATTAAACACAGGCTGCAGGGGGGATTTAGACTTGGAACCAGGCCCTGGAAAAATGCTGGAATTGAAGGCTATCCTCACATCCAATGTATCACCTGAAAACAATGTTTTGGAGGGCAAAGGGAGGGTTCATGCCCACTTTTAGCAGTAAGAGGTTGAACTAGGATATGGAGTTGTATTGTCAGAGATTGTCAAGCTTCTGCTTTATTGGCTATGGTAAAAAGGGAATTGGCTGTGACTGTTCAAGTAACATTTTAGAGGTTTCATCTTAACAGCCAGTACAACTAAAAACATTTCTTGAAATACATGCAAGTATCAAGTAAATATGATACTGAATAGCATAAAAACCTGAAACTTGTTTTCTAAAAACTAGATTTAAAGTTAATTGTAAAAACTTACAAAAACTGCTGCTTTCATTAGAAGATTCCTCATTTTAACAGCTTAAATATGCACTGAGGCTCAATATTTAAAATATTAAAAATTAGCTAGAGATTTTGGCTGCCATAATGCTGCCACGCCAGTGTGACATTGTGTTCAAGAGCAGGACAGGACAAGGACAGCCAGACACTTTTCAGGCATCTGAAATGACAAGCATCTCACATCTTCAGTTGCTTGGGTAATCTTAGCTTTGTAGCCCTCCCTCTCTGTTTTTTTGTGTCTGTTTTCTGTTCAAATCTTAGCCTCAAATATGTCTGTCATTTATAATTGGGTCAAGTAATTTAATCCAAGAAAACTTCCACATAACCTTCTCATGAGTAGGTGCCTCAGCCACATAAGATTGGAGTCTATAAAGAGATGACTGGGAACCTTTGATTTTTAATTCAAAGTCTAGCAATGAAGAAGTGGGTACATGAACTGTCACACTGGCATTTGAAAATATTCTATTATGAATAATTTAGATGGCTACCACAAAGACAGGTTAGACAAAGGAATGAAGATAAATGAGTCAGAAAGACAATCTTCAGACAACTTGTTCCTATGCTATTTTATAGTACAGTCCTAGAATGGGAAAAGGCCACAAATAATCTTTTCTTTGTTTTGTTTGGGTTTTAGATATCCATCCATGAAGAGAAACTCACCTCTGGGATTCCAGAGCCACAAGCATAGGGAGCAAACACTCTGACCAGAGAGACTGCCAGGAAAGCAAAACATAGAGCCCACATAATGTATAGAAAATAGTTTAGAATGTAAGCACTTGCACCCTAGAAAAATAACAGTAACAAACATTGTTAGACAAATGCAGTTTGGTGACTCTCATGCTTCTGCTAGGGATCATGACAGCATGGAGCCAAGTCTTTTCATTTATATCCTAGCTGCTACTTTTGCATGGGAAGGACAAACTATTTTATACACTCCAACAATTTTCTTATCCATGTAATATATATCTAACTGAATCCGTGCAGTCTGTTTGCAAGAGACCCAAATGCCTTACACAGAACATCCTTCAAACACTAAAAAATTAAGCCAACCATGTAAAGTTCTGAAACATCAAACAAATCTGATATAAGGGTAAATACAATTGGCAATAAAAAAGCATCCAGTGAAGGAACCTGTTGTGATCACCCCATGGCGGGTCTCTCTGAGATGTTGGCTGCATTTAGTGATCCCCTTGCCTAATCACAATGGCCAAGAAGTGACAAGGGATGACACCGGGAAGCCCTTTTCTCTGAGGGCTGGTGTTGAAAGTTGAGCTCTCCATGTTAGTGGCAATCCTTTCAAACTATATCCCTGTATATATTAGTCACTAGTTCAGTTCACAGAGTGGAAGGGTAAAAGCATCAACACATCTTTCCTTCTAAATGACACTATCTATGATAGATCTGAAAATCATTTGAAAACACGATAGCTTGACAGATCCCACTCAAACACATCTCTGTCATTTTTGCCCTGATATTATAAAAGCATTCCAGTCTATAAAACCTATCTTCAAGCTAAATAGCTTTACTTTATGGACAGAATGGAAATGACAATGATCGTTAGCCACACTTGACTGTGCAGTGCTGTACTGAAAGTGTAGTCTGTAGCAAGCTTCAAGTTCTCTGCCTATCTCAATAGTGAAGTCAAAATTATAGTTAAAAGCTGCATTAAAATACCCTCTTTTTTCACAGGAATAATTTTTGAGATGAGTTTCAACAAAATGTGTCTTATGCCAAAAACACCATCTAGACAGACAAAAAAGAACACAGTCAGAGACATCAACTTGGTACAAGAAGTTTAAGCTGTCAATAATCTCCTCCACCAACATGACACTACAGAATAAAAAAAAAAAAGAACCTCAGACTGGTATAAACCCTTCACCTCTAAGTGAACTCTTCCTACAGGATGCAAGCCCAGCTGCTCAAGAACATCAGGGCCCTTGTCTTTGCTCTGCAGGACAGAAGCCTGGATATCAACATTAAGATAAATCAAGCAGGAAAACAGGCATTAATCAGTTGTAGCATGTCTTCAGTTAACAGAGCTGGCCAGACCTGGTTCCCAGTCAACGAAAACCTAGAGCTGAAAAGTCTCCCTGTTTACAGTCCTGCAAAAATCAACCTTTAACAGCATGGATAGCACCATCTTTCAGGTGTCTATCCAAAGGAAAAGAAAATAGAGAACCACTGCCCTTATCCTGATAGGTGTATTTGGAAGAAGGGCAATTCCTTAGGTTCCTGCTGTGCTTGCTGATGTTATCAGCTGGCTTCGCTGAAAACAGCAGAAGAGCAATACATCATCCCAAATGCCCTGAGACTAAGCAGTCATGGATTCCACACTCACAATGATTGACATTCGTCTGTAGTAATCATGGATCTTTGTTGCTACAGCTGAAGGCTGTCTGTCCCATTTCCTTTTGAATGTCTTCTCCTAGTGTTTTCAATTAAAAACAGCTATGGCAATACTCACTCTTCCTCTAGAGAAAACTCTGGATATGGTGCTCCAGGGCAAAATTCTCTCATTAGTGTGAACCTGGATTAGCTCCAAAGACCACCAATGCCCTTACAAGTATTTGGTCCTAAACCATTGAGCTAAAGCTGCAGTTTTGATTCCAAATTCACTTGTGTCAAATTAACATTTTTTCTTTTAACTTCCTCTTCTTTCACATCTCAGAAGTCACATGAACACTGTGACAGCTCATTACTGCAATCACACATACACCTACTGCACTGTAACCAGACCCCACAAGGGTCTATGTGGCCAGTTCAGTCTTATCCCTTGAGACAACTCTAACTGTTACATTTTCCAGATATCTAGCATTCTGCAGGTCCAGTCCAGAAATTTTAATGATTAATAATAATAAAGCCTTTGAGAAGAGAAGTAGTAGTAACTCAGTATAGCAAATGGCTGATTCCTCATTCATTGCCTGCCATTCCTAAGGCCCTGAATCAGTAAAAGTATTAAGCATGTACACTGGAATCAGACACTGATAAAATTCATAGGCAGAGAGGACCCTGCTAAGACCTTTTCTACTAGCAGCTCAAAGGACTGACCTTGGCAACAACAGCGATGAAGCAAGCAAGGAAAACTTAGGATTTTAGTTTGCAAGAACTAGCAATATTTCAAATCTGGTTTCAGTCTAATGCAGAATGAATGGAATACAATTGAAATCAACCCTCACAAACAAAGGATACTGAAATAAAATACATCCCTCAGGATGTCATCCATTGCATACTGATGCTCCTAGTCTACAAAGCTTGAGAGCTCTACTCTGACTCGATGGGGGATCTCACAGCTTGCAGACTCCCTCCTATGGACTCTACAGCAATGTGTCTCCTCAAGGCTCACAAGCCTGACAGATTCAAGGCTGTTAAAGTGGAAAGTAGGCTCCAGGCAGAGAAGGGCTTCTATGCCTTGCAGTTTTCAGCTTTGTGATAGGAAATCAAGAAGCACTAGCATAGGAATCCAGTCCATCACTGGATCCAGTGTCATGAGCCATGAAGAACGCACAGTCCTCCCTCTGCCTGTATAGACATGAGGCACTAGAAATGGGATCCTCAGCTCTGGTGCAGTCAAGGTTAGGACCAAGCTGGATCTGCAGAATAGGGTCACCAGATACCAGCTACAGAATCTGCCTATGATGTAGCTGAAGTGGGTGGCATCTGAAGCGCTTTTATGCACCTGCTGCAGCCCAGGGGATTTGTCCCTTGGAAACTCTCCTACACCAGAAAGTTCTTTACCTGCTCTTTGGAACAGAATCAGGACCAGGGGCATGAACAGTATTACTGGCCTGTAAAACAGTGATTAGGGAAGAAAACATAGCCTGGTAGGTTTCTGATGTGCTATCATGTTTTCCATAGTAATTTATATCAAGATGCCACTTTGGGCTCATTTTATAAGAGGACCAGAATTAAATCATTTTAAGAGATGCCATAGGAAATGTCACAGTTCTCAGTGGGAACATATGTACAGGGCTTATCACAATCATAAATAGCCAAAACCACATGGAAGAACAGGTCTAAATCTTAGTCCTCAAAATGTCAACTTTAGTTGGCTATGATAGGAGTCACAGTCGTGCATAAAAAGAAGACAAGTCTGACCAGACTACCTTTAGGGAAATTGCTCCAAGAACTTTTTGTCTAAAATGTGCTCTAAATTAGTCCTTCTGTGCACTGCTGTTCTATAGGTCTGTTACTCAAATGTCTAGTGCAAAGTGAAGCAACTTACAAAGAAAATGAAAAATTATCTAGAAACCAAACTAAACAAAATATATTTTAATCACTCCTAGAGGATTCTGTACAAGTACAGAAATTATGCAAAGCTTGCGCATATATTGTAAATCTTTTGCTACAGAGCAGAATTTTTACTTTCCATATTCACATTTTTGGTGGAGTATTGGTCTTTAACTATGATTTCCATGTAACCGTCAGTAATAGACAGCCATAATACTAATATTACAGTATCCATTGGGTCATGGCAGCCAGAAATATACAGATTTTTGAGGCCCACTTGTTTTAAGCAACTAAAACTAACCCAAGATGAACTTTTTTTTTCTCTCTCTCTCACAGTGATAATATACTAAGGGGTCAGAAGCCCAGTTTGAATACAGAGTGAGCAAAGTTTCACGGTGTCCACCTAGATGCTACCTTTTTTGCAGCCCACAGCATACAACGGTCATGACTTCTGAGTTCATGTAGCAGGTAAAAGCAATATATATTCTCAAGGACATGCTCCGTTTATATACTCCAGCACTTCAGAGTAACTGCGTGTCAAACACTTGCACGGGATTTCCAAATCCCATAATGATTGTAACACTCCCTCTTTTTCTCCCTTCCCATACTTTTTGTTCCTTTAAATTACAGCATCATCCCCAGTCCTGCAACTTTATACCAGGACAATATTTCTTCAGTGTTACATAGAGACAACCATCTGTTTATGAAGACCAACAAAAACCTAGCGAACCTCTGGCAAAGGGAAGTTTGGCACTATGAACTAGCAACTGTACAGAAGAGATTTCTGCCTGAGAGTAAATGGTGAGAATATTCAGGAACAGTCAGCACCTCACTACTTTCACTACTGTTAATTAGAACTACGGAAAATTGGGCCATACATATTCACAGACACTCTCATCTAGTGTTACTTGTGCTGTAAATCTAAAGCAGCACTACGATGAACACAGACGACAAACTCTTGTACAGCAACAAAGCTACCCGCACAGACTTTCAGCAGGATCACCTCCATGGTGGGGAAGACCTAAGGCAATTTCTCTGAGTCGCCCATTTTTTAATTCTGATATATCACCTCATTGGAGATGCTTTTTCCCATTAAAATACACCTTTTCTTCCACAGCTATGGACCAAACTGCATCACTAGATATTAAAAAAAGAAGTCCCACTACACACTTCAGGACCCGATAAGCCAGTTCTCCTCAGTGCCACATCCCTCCCACCCATATTCAGTTCACCTTGTCTTGAGTCATCTATAGAAACGGAAGATTTTTTTCAACACCATAATTTTGCCCAAAAGATTGAGTTTTGAAGTGCTCAGGATCATTCAATACATTGAATAACTTGAATAATTGAAGTTATATGAATAACTTGTCATATCTTTAATAAAAGAATCATCTGCTAAAAATATGGAAAGGCTTTCTTTGATGTCTTCAAAACAAAATGTTCACATGTTTTTGTTTGAAGTAGCATTCTTTGTATTAAAAATTACTACAATTGAAAACAAGGGATAGAAACAAGTTTTTAAAATATACGTTTCATATCAGTCCAGATCAGTTCTTTTCCCTTCACTTCTCTTCCCCTTTCCCCCTGCAAATTTTTTAATTTGGCCGTCTCCCAGGGAGTCCATTATTTCCTCAACTTTTGGTGCTAGCCAAATATTTTGCTATCTGATAAAGAAACTGATTTCAAGGGCATAACAAGCAGTCCATATGCAGTTCCCACTACTACTAAGAGCACTTGAATACAGAAAACCCATCTTCAGCCCTGAAAATTTCCTCCTAAGTGTATTTGTCAGGGGCAATCTTTTTTCTCCTAGAAAACATGTTTAAAAGAAAAGTTTGGATAGGAGCTAAGGTCCACCAGTGGTTATGTTATGAGTGTTGTGAAACACTCCTTTGTTTTAAAACTGATAAAAAAGAGGGAGATCTCACACAGTTTTCCAGATTCCATTGCACTTGACACTGAAACAACGGGACCTATCCCAAGGTAAGCAGATATTGCTTGTGGAAATGTTTCTTTTACAACACTCTCAGTTCCTTACTTTCTCTTTCAGAGGAACTCTCTGGTGGGAATATCAGAAGGTATGAAAAAGGGCATTCCCTAGCCTGCTGAGACCCCAGCCTAATCAGGTCTCCCATACCTCAGACTGGTTTACAAGAAGTTCAGACCATTTCTGCCACTGGGGACATTTGTCCCTGTCATCAAATGTAGTTTCGTTAGACGTCCAGCAGCACTGCTCATGGCTGTACCAGAACGCAGATAAGCAGACACCCTCCTTCAGGTCTGTCATCCAATCCACAGCTAAATCTATCACTCCAGCCAACGTGCCTGGAAAAAGAAATGCATGAAAAGAAACCAGGACATAGAAAATATCAGGAATTACCAAATCACAGGGAAAATACATCTAATTATAATAAAAGCAAAAATACACACTCTGGAGAACTAGCTGCAAAGGCATTACTAATGTAGGGCCTGATCCTGCAGTCTGTTCCAGCCAGGTGCACCTGAAGTCAGTGGGACTTCACTCAGGGTCTCTATATACATACTAGGCTGCAGGGCTGAAGCCACACAGCATGTTTAAGGTGGGGGGAAGGAGAATACATGTACTTGCCCATAGTTACATGAGACCCAGCATAATGACCCTGAAAAAGAATGATTCCAGAAAAAATGAGGAGGCCAAATTCTGACTTATGGACTTAAAGGAACCAGACCAATGTTACATTCATTAGCAGTCCAAACATGCAGAATAAAACTATTCTTCAAATCCTCTCTTTGTAAGACTTTCACTTAATTTCACAAGCAGTTTTTCCTAGGAATTACACAGAGCAACAGTGACATCCAGCGGCTAACTGACAGAAAAGTGTAAAATCTATACTGCGAGTCCCCACAGTGAACATCTTGCTTCTCTATTATATTTGCTAATTGACAAAAAAAAGAAAAAAGAAAAAAAAACCCTCTCACATAACATGGAAAGTCTGAAATTGTTTCACAGGTAGAAGTCAGAAACATTTTTATGGTTAATCATTTATTCAGCAAGAAATACAACTTCAGGAAACCATTCACAGATTTGAACAGAATTCATCAATTCATTTCATCAGGAGAAAAATGCTGAAAATGTTTGGGGAAAGGCAAAATTGTTTGTGTTTACATTTCCAAAACTTTTGGTTTTGCAGCTCCTGCCAAAAACCCAATGAAGGAAAGGGGTGAGAGGGGGTTGCTCCCCTTATCCCTAACTGCTAGAGTACACAGGTGGATTCAAGAGCCAGTTTGACCTGAAACAAAAGTTTTCTGCTTTTCATTTCTGTGAAAGAGGAAAATAAATATTTCAGTTAATTCAGGCATGTGTGACCTGCTTTCTATTCCACCACAGAAACAAAAAAAATCAAAAGTTCACAGAGCCTTACACAAAACTACATCTTGTCACTCCTTTAAGAAGAATACCTGTCACCACACTGGGACTAGCAATATAACTAAGACAGCAAAGAAGAATTTTGTGTACTGTAGGAACAGTCCGAAGAACTATAGAGATATACCAGCTAAGAGCACAAAAAAAGCTACAGCAAGGAGCTCTGTTATCTGCGCCAAGGATTTTCTCTCATAAAGACCTTGACATTCTCTTGCTTACCTTTCCAGTTTCACAAATTTCTGTGGAAACAATGAACCATATCCTTAGATGCTGATAAATCACTGTTGCTAGTAACGTCATCATGTGCAGTTTAGTGAGTTTTGCAGTGAACTCTAAATTCTCCTTCTTAGATTTTCTGAAAGTTTCAGGAAATAGCATAAAGAAGACTCAGCCCTTGGACACGAGCACAAAATGCTGTGCCTCTTGCATTTGTTGATGGCCATTTGTCATTCTCTGTAGTCACCCCAATCTTCAAAACTCACATCACACCTAATCAGGCTATTCAGTGTTAATGCTACTTAGCAGAGGGTGCAAAGGAAGGCAGGCTACTGAATATTTTTTCCTGATAAAGTGACCTGTCACAAAGTGAGTAACAGATTGAGGGACAAAATTCAATTCTCTAACGTAACAGGTTTATATATACCACAGCGCCTCTAAGAAAATGTGTTTAAGTATGCTACTGATCTAATCCCTTTTGCCAAAGGCTTTGGGGATCTAAAGATCCTCTAAAGAGGAAATTGCTACATGCAGTTTATTATACATGCAGTTTATTATACATGCTTTACAGAAAATAAAATCATGAGAGGAGAAGGCCAGCACTTGCAGGGTAATGGTGCGATGGCTATTGCTTCATAAGCCAAGAGATCAAGACTAAAATTTTTACAAGTGCTGACAAATTTTTACAAGTTCTAGTCTAACAACTTTAAGTCAAATTAATGGAAGTTGTAGGCTGCTCAGCACCTCAGAAAGTCAAGCCTTTAATTTTTTTGTGCTAACCATCGCTGTCTAGGCACGTCACTGGACCTCTGTTACATAGCAGAAGTCTATCTCCATCCTTCTCCTTCAGAGGAGCTGAGCTTTCTCTTTCCCAGAATAAAAAATAATGAAACACTCCAAAGCCAGGAAAGAGTTCAGTTCGTTTTTGGATATTAGCCTTTTCCCTCTCTCTTTTTTTCTTTGGCTGATGATTGCCAAACACTTTTCCTTTGAAACCCTCTAATAAGAATACTAAAAATTTGCTTTGAAAACATGTTTTTTCATATGCACCTGTGCCAGAAAACTGCATCACTCAGGTGGCATGGGAATGAAATACAAGGGGGGGATTTTTGCATGTCCAGTTCCAAGACATTATATTAGCATTAGAATGATAGTATTGTTTGTCACATAGCTTTAAAAAAGCTATGGGGCACTGGAGGACTGAGGTTACTCCTTTTGATCATGTCAGTCTAACATGATTGAAGAAGTACATCTGTCTAAAGTGCTGCAAAACCTGAAAGATAGAGTTGACTAAATTGGTGTGGTTGAGACTTCTAGATCACTTTAAACTCCTGGACCTGAGTAACTTTTCCTCTGGGAATCTGTAGATGCTCTACCTGTTGCACACCTTTCTTCCGCTGTTCCTCTGCCTCCGCAGAAGTCCCACCTGAAGTCCCCAGCCTTCACCCCCAGCAAGGGGACAGCAGCAGCTGCATGCTCCTCATACCCTGGATACTACTGCTGCTGCTTTCTTCTCCTCCCCCAGACCTTGCTATCCCCTTTCCTCACCTTCAGCAGTGCCTGGACTCAGAGGTAACGAACAGCTACCTAAGATAAAGCTCCCTAGAGCTTGCTCTGTTGCTATGCAATGAGGCAGGATGCTCGCTAGCACAGTGTTGCCTCACTCAGTGCAGCAAGTAGCTTCTACTTTTATAGCAAGAGGGATTGTGGAGAAGCAAGGCTGCTCTGGAGCTGGAGGTCCACACAGTCCTGCTTAGTCATATAAGTGTCCTCCTGGCAGCCCATCTTCTCTAAGCAGGCAATATTCCAAGCAGAAAGGGAAATGGTGTGAAGTGCCTCTTGACTGCCTTACAAACCTCATCTCCTCCCTTGTTCACACTTGGTCTACCTACATCCTACCTTCAACCTACCTACACCCACTCATCAATAATCTCCAGTTCGAATAGGTGCTTACCCCTCTGGGAGGCTGAGCTGGTGAATCTCCATCTTTGCCCTGCCCCAGAAGTGCTGGAGGCATACAGATGCTATTTCCAATAGCAGGAAGCAAAAGTCTACAGGGATCAGCTCAAATCATGAGTGTGCAGGTGATTTTTGTTCTCTGATTTACAGGTCCTTGCCTCAGTTTAAAAGCAGACTAATTTGATTTGACTCTTTAAGGTAAAAGAAGCTATTCTGCATCCATATTGTTGAGCCAGTTGCAAAAGCTGAAACATCTTAGCTCCCTCAACCTATCTTCCTAAGTGGGAGGTACAATCATTCGAGCTTATCAGAGGCCAGCAATTCTGGCTTTCAACAGCCTCGAGGATTTCAGAACGAACTTCCATTGCAGACTAGAACTGAAACAAACCCTTTGGGTTATTTTTACTAAAATGGGAGTGCATGAGTATATATTTATCACAGTCTCTAAGTGAGTGGAGTGGGTATTGACCGGCTTGTGGGAGGCTTGTTGCTCAAGAGCTTGCTCTGTTTTGCAAACAGAATTTTCCATCCCAGATGCTCCAAATAAGGTCAGCCGTGGCCTTCAGCTTGGGTTCAACATCTCTGGCTAGTGTACAGCCTATCAGGATCTCTCTCTTCCAATCTCACTTTCCCATCAAATCTTTTGTGGAAACCATAAAATAACATATTTTAATAAATTACAGTATCACAGAACACAGAATCACAGAATATTTGGGGTTAGAAGTCACCTCTGGAGATCACCTGCTCCAACCCCTCCTGCTCAGGCAGGGTCACCTAGATCAGGTTGCCCAGGACCATGTCCAGATGACTTTTGAATATGTCCAAGGATGGAGACTCCACAGTCTCTCCAGGCAACACGTTATTCAGCCACCCTCACAGTGAAGAAGTGTTTTCTTGTGTTAAAGCGGAATTTCCCATATTTCAGTTTGTGCCCACTGCCTCTCGTCCTGTCACTGGACACCACTGAGAAGAGTTTGGCCCTATCCTGTTGACAAATATTCCCATCAGATATTCACACACATTGATCAGATCCCCCCCCCCAAGCTTTCTCTTCTCCAGGCTAAACAGGCTCAGCTCTTAATCTCTCCTTGTATGTCAGACACTCCAGTCCCTTAATCACCTTTGTGACACTGTGAATCGAAGGACTTGCTCCAGTAGCTCCATGTCTCTCTTGTACTGGGGAGCCCAGACCTGGACACAGCACTCCAAGTGTAACCTCCCCAGGGCTAAGTAGAGGGAAAGGACCCCCTCACTTCACCTGCTGGCAACACTCTACCTAATGCAGCCCGAGGTACCATCGGCCTTCTCAGCCACAAGGGCACATTGCTGGCTCATGGTCAACTTGGGGTCTAGTAGGACCGCAAGGACTTCTCCTCAAAGCTGCTTTCCAGCAGGTCGGCCCCCAGCCTGTACTGGTACATGGGATTATTCCTCCACAGGTGCAGGAGTTGGCTTTTCTCTTTGTTGAACTTCATGAGGTTCTTCTCTCCCCAATTCTCCAGCCTGTCAAGGTCCCTCTGAATAGCAGCACAACCACCTGGTGTATCAGCCATTCCTCACAGATTTGTATCATATGTGAATTTGCTGAGGGTGCATTCGAGCCCATCATCCGGGTCATTAATTAAGATTTTGCACAGTACTGGCCCCAGTATTGACCCCTGGTGGACACCAGTAATGGCTAGTTTCCAGCTGGACTTTGTGCTGCTGATCACAACTCTCTGAGCCTGACGGTTCAGCCAGTTTTCAATCCACCTCACTGACCACTTATCTAGCCCTAGTACTAGTACTTCTTCAGCTTGTCTATGAGGATGTTATGGGAGACAGCATCAAAAGCCTTACTAAACCATCAAACCACAAAATAAATCACAAAATAACATATTTCATCAAAAAATGCCAAAATGTCACTTCAGGAATGATAATTTCTTGAGAACCTCCCTAATAATTCTCAAACTTTTAAACAGCTATAATAAATGTATTAACTTGATTGTTGGTAAGCAAGAAATTCACACTGGAAAATTCACACTTTTCCACCTGGGTGGAAATTGTGTGAAACTTTGCATCATGCTGTTACTGAGCAGCCTGATACAAGAGTGCCCTGATAGAACTGAAAAAATCATAAAAAACATTAACAGCAGCTGTTTCAACTTGGTAATGGAAGTGCAGCTTTCCAAGTTGGAAGATGTGCTAAACTGAGTGGGAGACAGGAGAAACTCAGGAAATTAATGAATTTGCCATCTGAGTTTGAGCAGGTTGTTAAAAATGTAATGTCTGTCTGGCTTGGGAGCAGATTTGGAACTAAGTATTCTCCCTTTCTGCATTTATAGAGAAGATAACCCAGTGAATCTAGCAGTTTACAAAGCTTCCCTTTGATCATACACAACCACCATCTCTTTCTCCACATCATAATCATAATATGCACTTTCTCCATATCATAATATGCACTTACAGAATTAAATTAACTGAAGACAAGTTAAAAACCATAACAAATAAAATTTACTGATGTGACTCAAAGGTTGGGAAAGTCAAAATAGTCCATCACGGGTAAAGCACTCAGATACATATTTCCAAAAGCAATAGAAAATCCCTTTATTTGTGAATAACATTTTTTTCTAGGTCACTCAGCAAGACACTTTGCAAGTGAGTGTTTTCATTAAGTACTATAACTACATGGATGCATAACGATCTTTTAGCTTGAAACATCAGCACACAGACAGTGAAGGAAAACAAGAAGCAGATGGCACAGCAGCAAATCTGGGTGAGATGGTTTTGCACACAGCTCTAACTAACAGACACATACCTGCCAGTAGTCCTATGAGAAGCATTACAACCCATCCTGACCAGGCATCAAGCAAACTCTTGATGAACTCCCATATGGATTCCTTACTTTTGCTTGTAATCTGAAATAATATATATAGTGTATATATATTTTATACACACACACACGCACGCACGCACGCATGCATGTTACTGATTCAGGCTGACACAGTTTCACTATACCATGTTTACAATGAAAACTATTTTACTTACTGCACAGTTCCTCAGCTCCCTACTCCCTCCAATCCCAATCACATATAGAGATGCGCCTGTTCATTCTGATTAAGTGACAGAGAGCATTTTCATATTGACAAACTCAAGACAAACCACATACGTGTTTTCATAAATCCTACTTGAATTATACAACCAGGTAGGAGGCAAGAATTCTGGAAACTTGCTTGTTTTTCCACAGTTAGGATGACTGTAACTCAGGGGCTGTGATGCATTAAAGCCCATTCCCTTTACCTTTCTGTGCCTGTCAGTGTCACGTGATTTCTCTCGCAGCCAGTCAATGGTGTGGAAATCTTCATAAGTCCCAACGTCAGGGAAGGGCTCATCCAAAAAATCCATCAGGTTGCCAGAACCATTCATGTCTCCTGCATTAACCATATTAGGGTCTGTAGGTGGGGGAAGAACAAACATTTCAATAAATCCATGTAGCTCTGCCAGACACTTCAGAATCAAGTTTTCCAAAAATCCCACAACAAACCACAAAGTCAAGTTAGCCTCGGTCAACACTCCTAGGAGGCACTTATTGAAATTTATGCAATGCCACTAAGAGAAGTATATTGCTAAAGACTACTCCAATGGCTTAGCAAACCCTTAGAAGCACATACAAAAAGCACAGCGTCAAAGGGCAGAATTACCAGCTATCCCAAAAACAGAGCCCCAAAACCCAGGATGGTTCAAGGGCTCCTCTGTAACGATACATCCTGATCACATGCCTGAAAAAGTGCTCTGCCTGCTAGGAGGTCATCTAGTAGGCAAGGTGATTAGCTCAGAAAACAAATGATAATTCACTAGAATTTATTACTCATCATGGCAAATCAGAATTACACAGCACTTACATGGCACTGCTACTCATAATACTACAGTGTTGTCTGTTTTTTCCCTGCATTGACATACATTTCACCCACTGCTCAAAACGATTCTTTTAAAAGGCTAAATTTGAGAACAGAACATATCTACTCCAGATAGGGTCTGGAAAGGCAGTATCTTCAACTTTTCTTCTCAAGGGCCAGGAGCAGAACTACTGTTGGGGGAACCTGGGTGGTTACCTTCTGTCTCACAGACCAACATACCTTATTTGCTTTTAAGAAAGTAGGAGGAGAAACAGCCACCACATGTCCTACTAGAGCACAAGAGGAAATGTAAAGATAACCAGCCCCAAGCTGTAACAGCCAGCTTCCAGAGGGCATTTGATAGAAAGGAGATTAGAGTAGGCTGTGAAATAAGACACACTGTAGAGCCATTAGAGTCACTCTAGCAAGCAGGCCGAGAGGACATTTTCAGCCCAGAAGTTCCTGGGGAGATGGTCTCTGGGTTTACAAACTTACAGATATGGAAGAACTAGAATATCCATGCCCGTTGCTCTGAAGCCCTGCAAATTCTACCTAGTTTTTACAATGATTATAAGCAAAGCATAAAAACATTAACTCAGAACCACCATACCTTTCTCTCCCACAGAGACCTCAGCAACATCTGGCTAGGTGCAAAAGTGACATAGTCTCCTTTACTGAAAGGTCAGGTCCCAAAGTAATCACTAATATGACAGACTCCAGAAAAGGCTGATATCATGCCTGATGAGAGGAGCCTTTATTAGCATAAGAATCTAGTGAAAAAAGTAATTTAGGCACACAGGGTTGGATCCAACTATCCAACATTAGCCACTTGGCAGTTTGGTGTCTAGACTGTAACAGCCATCTAAGCTGCCTCTAGGGACAGAGAAAGATGTGTTGCTCTAAAGAGCAATTAATCACATCCATCCTAAAACAGGTATCTAGGAAATTGGGTCTTTGGGAGAGTATCCAGGGTGTGTAATCTAAAGTGGCTAGCTTAAAAGTGGCTAACTGCAGATGAGGATAGCATGACATCAACACTAATACGCAAGAAAAAAATGATGATGGATACAGACTTTAGGCGTTTTAGAGAACCAACTCTGCAGAGTCTTTAACTCCTTGAGAGATACAAGATAACTTTTGCAGGTGACTGATAAGGTTAGTACAATACAAAATACTGTGACCTGTATTTTTCTTCTGATATAGACATGGTGATTTCATATGTACATAGTTTGGATCTTTGAATCAGCAAAGATGTGGCAGATAAGTTTTAATCAACCGTCCATGAACCCTAATCTGTTGCTATGCTCAGCCCTCTTTATTTACTTCTTTTTTTCCCCCCTTTAATTTTTGGCTGTTCTACTTGAATCCTATCCATTTAATTTTTTTCTCTGGTGGTGATTTCAGGGATATAACAAGTATCAATACTCGGCTTTGTGAGTGCCTGCTTCTTTGCACTCTGCTGGATAGGACTTCTTGGACTACACAGACAATGGGCTCAGCACAAGCAGCTGAGAAAAGCATTATCTTCCAGGCAAACAGCAGGTCACTATTATAATTTTATAGAAGCACTTTTAAGTGCGGAAATCAAATAATCTCCAAGCACCATGGCTTGTTTGTCTGAAAGAGAAGCAAGCAAGGGAGTCACAGCCTGGGGAAGGAAACCAAATGCGGAGCAGGTGTCTCATGCAGCGCTGTTTGAGTGCAAATAATCTGCCACAGGACTGACACAATTTAAGAAGCAGCAGTTAAAAGAAGTGACAATTGAAAATAACAGTACTTAGCAAAATAAATGAGAGCACAGTCCTACATTTCCTAAAGGAAATGAGAGTCTGAAGGTGGGATGCTGTGGCTGATACCAGGTAGCTGAAGTTGCAACTGGATCTTGACTTCAGTGTCTTGTAAACCATGACTGAGAACTGGAACAGGAAGCTGAGACCAGGTGAATGGATTAGACCATGCTATTATTTTGTACCACTGTGCTAGGAAGACTTTGCACTGATATTTTGCAGGCCATTTACTTCAACCAATTATTTCTGCATAGTGAAGAAGTACCTGCAAAGAATATGCAGTTCAGACTGCTTGTCTGCATCTAGGCAATCCCCACTCCCTCCCCCCATAATACAAGCAAACTTCTGGAAACTGATGTACTGCAAGTATTGGCCTTTTTCCTTAATGCTGTGAGAAAACTACCCAAAACACTGGTTATATCACATAAAAAAAGCTTTTTAAGTATGTTGCCAAGGCTCAACACATGACAGTATTGTGATGGATAATACTAGGCCAGACCACAAGTATGTAGGATAATTACAATCTCAGCCTGAATCTACCCAAAAATACGTGCTACAGAAGATGTTTGGGGAGAGAGAAAAGTCCTAGACACCACAGGGCCATGGAAGACTTAGAAAACAAATTTTGGACTCTAGGTAGCTTTCTGATACTTTGGTGTAGAAATTGCAGCTGTATGATTATCAGCCTTAAACTTCACTTCAAATACCATACTCTTAAAAGTAGAGATGTGATATCACATTATGAAAGTCCCAGTTATAGTAAATAAATTCTGGCTATTGCAATTGTGAACTGAATACTACAGAGTTCCCATCTCATGTCCTAAGTGCAAAGCACCAGATACATTTCTTTATTTCTCTTTATTTTACATTTATCTATCTCACCTAACTTAGGCTTCTGAGACAAAGCATCTCTAAAGTTTATTTCAGGATGAGCTAACTTGTCCTCTAGAGATGCTTGTTCCTCTCCTGGCAGTACTGAGCCTAACACAAATAACTCAGTCATAGATATTTTAGTTTAATGCACATAGGTTAAGGGCAAATGAATCTCATCCAAAGATGGATTGTAGCCAGGTGTACTGGAGCAATCCACTCTGATTGATGGCAAAAGCATGAGCATTACTGATGTGAGTTGTCTCATCTAACATTAGAAATCTACACTAGACTCTAACTAGACACTGGAATCTAGACTCCTTTCATAGCTGATGAGGAGAGAGAAGCTCTTTTCAGGTGCAATTTAGCTGATGTTTTCAGACATCTACTTTAGAATGAGGTGAATTATTCCCTAACAGTGCCAATTTCCATTCACTGATTGCAGCCGTCAGACCATAAGCATCCACATCCCATCAAATGAGTCTCACCCTAACAATCCAAAAGAAAACATTGCAACACAGATACATGCAGAATTAGTAAGGAGTGCAACTCTTAACTATTCCTGCTGCATGAACATCTAGGAGATCTGGATTCTCTGATAAACTGTACACTTTGAAAAGTCTTGACTCTTTCTACATTGCTGGGTAACTACTTAGCATATGCATTTTGTCCCTTTGTCGTTCTTCATCTTAGATGTCCTTGCTGTCCTTTTCACTTTTTCAGGTGCTGATTATTTGTGTAATAGCAAATGTTTCCTACTTAGTCCCCTATTCTTTTCCTAGTAATTTCTGGCATTCCAACAGCTTTTCCTAGGGCACACATCCAATGTTTTCATTAAGGAGTCTGCTATAACTCCAGGATATCTTTAATGAGAGACAGTGGCTGGTTTGGAGCCTATCATTTTATGTTCTTTTAGGGTCATTCTCCCCATTACTCTGGCTTTATTGACTCTGGCGTATATCTGCTATTTTATCCCCTGTGACTTAATATGGTGAGATCCTTCTTCAGCTCTTAACAGTAAGCTTTCATTTTTACTGAATAGTTCAGTACATCTAAAACTGAGCATTTTTTCCCAATACTCTAATAACTGTAAATAGATTCTTGCTAAAAGCCGAATGAGGAAACAAAGAAATTCAACTGAACCAAGTATTTCCTCAACTCAGAGGGTTCCTTCCAGGAGTCTGATTAGTGAATTTCCCTGGTTTTCCACCTATCTTAGACAACTGCTGTCCTGTAGATGGAGCAAGGTCCTAGCAAGGATCGATCCACAAGAGAGGCCGTGGTGCTAGACTGGGGATTGAGCGTCTCCTGACTGCCCCTAGATGTCTTCCAGAGACCTTGGGTCAGGTCAACCTGACATTCACTCCCAGATCTCCCAACTAACTGCATTTGATGACTGGTATTTTAAAGTCAGAAAGAAGCAAACACTGCCCTACAAATGCTGAGATGTGGCATGAGAGAAGCTGGAAGTAAGGATAAAAGATCGAGCACCAGGTTGAGTCCATGAGGCTTGATAACTGTAAGAAGCCAGATAATTTAAAAGTATTTAATCACTGAAGCCTCCTATGAAAACAGGCAAAAAAAGAGACTAGTGCCTGCAAATAGGCCCAGGATACTAACACAGTGAGCAGGAAGAGGTTGGGACACACAAACAAGCACAGTAGGTACCGCACGGACTGCAGTTCTACTCTGTTACATTCACTCGTTTTTTATTATTTTTAAAGGACTAAAAGGTGGTATTGTTATTATATTTAAGGACATGTTTTTTCTGCAGGTGTCTTAGTGAGTAAATTCATCTTCTCGTGATTCGGACCAGCTGTATGACACACTGCAGCTTGGAGCTAAGCTTTATGGAAGAGTGATAAATTACATTTATAATGGAAATACTGACAACCTCTCAGCTTTATAGCACTGTTGCAGCATGTATGAATGTAAAAGCCATAGAAAGAAGAGCTATATCAGTGAATTGACGTTCTAGGTTTTACGTTGACTGATCTGATCTGAAATATATCTGACATGGCAAGCACAGACGAAAACGTCCCATGGTTCACAGAGGCTGAAAAGTATACTGATGGGAAACAACCAGCTGAACAGCCATCAAAGCAAAAGTCTTGGCCTTTGCCTATTGCTGGTAGACCTGCTAGTTCCATGCTACATTCTCTTCATCCTGTTTTCTGTTTTAGTTGGACGCATTGCACTGAAGCAGGCAGTAGTCTTTTTAATGTAATTCCAACAAGTTTCAAGTTACTTTCAACAGATCACAGTTACTGAATTATTTTAACACCTAAAATATTTCCAGTGGATGAGCATCCACCTATATGCTTTTATCTTTATGCTGCTTTCCTTGAAGATAGTAGCGTGGGTTTTACTATGTGAAACATAACAATATAAAAGCAGTGATGGATCTCTCTTTCAGTGACTATTCTGCTATAGCATAAGGAAGAAATAAATCTGGAAAGAGGCTGAGGGAAGAAAGGGGAAGCCTAAAAGAGTGTTGCAAGTTCCTTAATTCATATTTGTTTGGCGTGACTTTTCCAGGACATCCAAAGCATCATCTATTCCATTTCTACCAAATGTGGCATGAGTTAGCTGACACGCAAAAGCAGAATTCAGTGTGCTTCAGGGCTTTCTATTCTGTGGTGCTAATATACATACAATGTGAAACCGGGGGAGGTTCTACTTCACATGCAAGGCTTTTTAAATGATTTACAGTCATTTTAATCATCACACCACCAGAAGTGAACACACCACTGATCTGAATGGGTGGTCAGATAAGTTTTGCTCGTACTATGTGATATGACAGCATGCACTGCACAGTGTAAAGGCAGGGGGAGGCAGTGAAAACCCCCAGGACTTATTTTTCATAGGATCTGATTATGAACAATGTAATCTTACCATTTTACTAAATGGCAAAAAAATCACAAAACTCCTTCATAGTGATGGATGATTTGTCACACTCTGGGGCCTTGATATTTACATTGACTGTTCTGCGTACTGTTAGCTCAAAAAAGCCAAACATTGTGTTCCAGTTTCACGGCCATGAACACTTCTTGCCACAAACTGCTCAGTGTGACTACTGTACTATTTCCGTTTCCTGGCACAGACCCATTGTCTCAACCTACAGTCATGAAACACAATGCTTCTGCTGCCTAGTGACCATAATCTTTGTAGACCCTTCAGAGGTGAGATAGAGTTCATACACTTTCAGGCATACCCTGCCTACAGCCTGTAAGGGATCAAACCACAGTGAGACCTGGGTGCTCTACCAGACTCCATCAATCCTCCATCCCAAGGGAGTTACACCTAGTCATACAGATGGAAACAGAGAGCTCTCCAATTATAGGCCTTGTTAGATCATTGGGAGATCACTGCTGTCCTCAGAGTAAGCTAAAGAAGTCAGCATTCAGAAAGAGGTTCAAATGAAGGCCTCACAAGTCAGAAGAGGATATTGTTGAGGGCCTGTGCAGGAAAGTGATCTCAGAACAGAAAGCAGTTACACAGCAGTCCTCCAGTATCACCTAGCAGGAGAAAATAGGCGAAATAGTGCAGAAAATCAGTAAGCAAAGTTATTACAAGGTCACTTTGAAAGAGATGAATAAAAAGTACAGTGAAAAGATCAGGGATCTGAAGCAAATAACTTTTGGAGAAGGGGCTGGGAGAACTAGGTTTGTTCAGCCTGGAGACAAGAAGGTGAATGGGGAAATGTAATTCCACTTCCACTATCTAAAAGGGGGCTATAGAGAAGACAGAGAAAGACTCTTCTCAAAGGTGCACAGTAAAAGGTCAAGAGGAAATGGTCACTAGCTGCAGCAAAGGAAACTCCTTTGGGATGTATGAAAAAAAAAAAGGGGGGGGGGGGGCAGAATTCTCCACAGTCAGACTGGCTAAGCACTGGATAATGCTGTCCAGAGACCTTACATACACTCTACCCCGGATGAATTTCAAAACTTGACTGGGCAAAGTCCTGAGCAACCCCATATAACTCTAAACTTGGCCCCGCTTTCAGCAAGAGGCTGGACTAGAAGACCTCCAGAGGCCTCCCTTCCAACCAAATTTTCTGATGATTCTCAGTGTTTGAGGATACACAGTACCAAAGTCAGTCAAAGGAACAGAACCCTTGGGGATCTCCAAGTCCAGTTTGACAAGGTGGATGCTTTCCAGCTCTGTATCAGCATGTTATTGTTTATGTCTTGTTCATGTTTAGAACAGTCCCTATCCGAGTCACCTCACCAGTCAGCTTCCAAAATGTCAGTTACAATAGTTTGCATCTAGATAGGCTCTATGATTTCAAGGCCATGCTCTCAGATATGGACTGTCCAGATCAGACGCATTTGTTCCAATTTTGCAGGCCACGTTAGATGAATCAACAAGGACATTTCTGCTTCAGAAGGGCAGAAGGGTCCAAAAAGAGGTCAGGGAAGTGACAGGAACATATGAAGATGAACAAGCTATCCATAAAAGATAGCAGCCTTCCGTGGGTGGCGATGGATGCGCAAGAGGAAATAAATAGTGTGGCTCTAGCAGATGGACACAGGTTGCACTGCAGCTCTCTGTGCTCCCACCAAACCTACTCATTCAAAGAAAGGGTTGGATGAGCTGAGGAAACAGAAAAATAATTTATTCCATTTTCTTAGATATTGTAGATGTCAACCTTAAGAAATAGGGCTGCATCCCAATCTTCCAGTGTAGGCGCTAACATGGTTTTCTACGTAAGGTCAGCATATAAACAGCTAATGATGTCATGCCCTTGCAACAGAGAGATGGTTTAAATCAAAGATGTTTAGAATTTGTTCCAAATACCATGAAAAAGGTATTCAAAACTCATATATCATTTATACGTATCAGCGTTGGTAGAAGCACTTTGCAGACACCTGTAGACAAGAGTGTACGAGGATAAACAAAAAGGGATGAAATAAGGGTTTGAAGGTCAATAGAATTTTATTTTCTTTTTTAAAGAGACTTAGATTTACTCACCAAATTGGTGGAGGAAAAAAGACCCCCCAAAAAACAACTGTGTAAAAGTCTACAGTAACAAAGAAAGTCGAGCAAGAAAAGGCTGTGTCTTGCTGCCTCCAAGAAGAAAAGGGACTGAAGCCAAGCCATGGCTGTGGCCATTCTTAGCCTTTTACTTTCTATGTAGAACATTTCATAATGTTCAAGTGATGATATGAATAACCAGATAATGTAATTCAAATAGTTGTTTACGTGATTATTCCAAAAATACCTGATTTTGTGAGTATCATGTAGTGTAGCACCACTGGGATCTACACTGCCATATACTGGAGGTGAAAAGAAAGGCCTCATATTTCATTTCTTAGTTTCTGTCACTTCTTCGATATTTAGAGATAAAAGATATTTGTGTTAAGTTCCAGAGTCTGAATCTCAAAGTATTATGAAAACTAAGTTGTCCATATCTATGATACAGGAAATCTTAGTTTTTGTTTTTTTTTAAAAAAAAAAAACTTCCATATCAAGAACTAACTACACATATGAGCAGATGATCTAATAACAGCTATATGACATCTCACTCCACTCGGTATATAGGAGACAGTTAAAGGGTTATGAAACATTATTCTAAACAAGAAGCAAAATGCTATCAAGTAATGCTATACAAGATGTCTTTAGAAAAAGCAAGCAAGCTGAATTACTGGTGAGTTAAACTGGCAGTTTTCTGCAGGTTGAAAAAGATCCACAGACAATTTGAGACTATTCATTTTAAAAGCCTCAGACTGAACAAGCTGGTTGATTAATTATTTATTCTGTCTTGACAATGTTTTTTGAAAAATGTTAAAATGGCCTTGAATTAGAGCAAGGTCCTCTTGTCAGAAACTGAAACAACCTCAGAACCCGGTTACAGGTGATTTTAGAAACATAATAAAGCACATAGGAAGTAGAAAACAGTTAAATTGGGAAAATACAGAGGGAAAAAGGGATTAAAACTGGCAAATTAATTTCTTATCATTCTAGGATTAACTGCAGGGCTCCCATACTTGAGTAAATAATACAACAAATTTCTACCACTTCCCAAAATACAATAGCAGATAGGCTGCAATGTCTGGAAAATTATTTTAAAATATTGCAGCATTTTCATATATGGCTCTGTTACCACAGTTTCCTGCTATGACAGGACAGGCAAGCTAAATACAGTAAATCTTTGATGTGTAGTTTTACCCCAAGTAACCTCTATGGAAAAAATTATGAAGCCACAGCAGAGCTCAAAAAACATAGGGCATCAGATCATAGGGGAGATGTCCTGGAAGAAAGGGCATGGGGAAAACATTTGGGATAAAAGGTGGAAAATCGAGGCACAAAAGACTGCTCCAGACTGAACCACAGTCTCCAAACATTAGTTCTCAACTGCTGCACGTGCTAATGGCACGAGCACAGCAGTGACAGCAGAGCTGGCCAGAAATGCAGGCAAAGCGAGGCATGGAGGGGCCCAGCACACATGGCAGCTCAAAGGCCAGCACAAGCTGTGTCCTTGGCAGCACAGTGGGAATGGGAGTAAATAACAGACTGCCAGGACTGCCCTTCCCTTTTTGGCAACAGGAGCAGCAGTAGTAGCAATTCATGGCCTGATTCCCTCTCTCCTGTCCTTCCCCTGGGAAGCCTCTGAATTACGAAGCTTCCCGCCTCCAAAGCAGGATCCTACCTAGGTAACATATCGGCTGCAGCCACTTTGTGCTCTCAGCCTGCTCCCCGCTCTTTCCCAGGTTATTTTTCCCTTTTGAGGCAAATTCCTTTTGGTGGGAAATATCCAGAGTCTGGTCTCAGTTTGAGTTTTCTTGGAAAGTTTGAGCAAAATTAGTTCAGTTCAATTATGTCAGAAAGGGAAGAAAAGCCCAGCTCTTTCCCTGCAAGTTCCAAGTGGAAGTTTTGCACTCCCGTCACTCAAAATCGGCACAGGGTAAAAATGCTAAACTTGCTTTTCTTTGTTGTTTCCAGAGGGTCTTAAAGATCCCTCCAAAAAATATGGTTAGTTAATGCCAGGGATGTAGAAGAAGCACGTGTGAAGTATTGCAGGCTACAGAATGCATTTCATTCACATTTTTCAGGCTGAGCTGAAATATCTTTGTTAAAGGATGCCCCTCTGCTAAATCTGCTCTGATTTAATTAGCTAAAATTCAGAAACCCTAGAGAATGTTGGGTAAGAAGCTAGCATTCAGAAGACAGGAGATTTTGGAAACCAGGCTATCAGTTTAGTAGTATGTATAGCTTCTATCCCTCAATTTCCCTATAACTCCCTTATACACAAAACAAAAAGTGACTTTTCCTGGGTCCAGTGGCTATTGGAAAAGCTGTTCTTGCTGCCACAGAGCTCCAAACCAGGACTGAAGGGACAGGAGTGCTGCACAGTTTTCTGGTTTGCACCACGCTCTGCTGAGCTTTGCAGCACTGGGTTTTAGTTCCCAGGACTGCTTTTTATCCCCTCACTCAGAAAATGATTGGATTAAGGGAGAAAAGTATGGTGCTCAAGGACTGTGACAAAGAAAAATACATTCAGAGAGAAGAGAGTTGTGCTATCAGAAGGGAGGTACCCTAGATTGTAGTTACTCCTGAAAAACTCTCCCCTCAACTGGGATCTTTAACTTCATCAGCTGTATGTCTCACTGAAAACCTTTTTAAATATTCAGCTTAAAGTAAGATTGATATATCTGCACTGGAAAAGCCAATAATCTGTTCTATCATGTCTCTTCTCATGACTCTAGTGGAGGCAGCAAATCATTTTCATGGGGGAAGACGGCAATGTTTTGCAGTACAGGGCACTGGCTTTTATTGCTGTCCTTGTTGCTGATCTGCTGTGCATTTGCAGACAAGTTACTTCAAATCTCTGTGAGGAAGTTACCCCATCTGCAAGACCGGGAAACCCTTTCTCTGTGATGTGTACGAGAGCAATGTGTTAAGTGTTTTATGAATAGTTATCTATGGTACTCTTGCCAGAGTTTTCTATTTTGCATAACGGTGAATTGTGTGTGATTTTTGTTTTTTTCTGGACTACAGACTACAAAAGAAATTTGAGAAAATCCAATAGTTTTTTCTTGTGTATGTATGCATGCACCACAAACTGATTAGACTCCACTCTACAACCTGGTTCTGTTTCACTAAGCAGAAAATCAACACACACATACACCTTGGGTGTCTTGCATGCTGCAAACTGATGGCAAAAGCAAACTGGACAAGGACTGGTACCTACAGGCATTATGTTGCTGTTTGCAGGTCATGCACCAAGCCGAGCTAAGAGCAGGTCAGACTCAGGAGAGGCTTATGCTCCATAATGCTAGCCACCAAAACACCTAAGTTTTAGTTACACATAACGTGATGCTGAACTGCACATTAAGCACTAGTGGTCTCTATGGGACACACCAAGGGACAACAGCATGAAGCAGTCCAGAATGTGCTCAGCAGGACCCACACACCACACTGGAGAGCCCCATCCAGGTCCCTCTGCTGCCGCCCTCAGCAAGGCAGGTCCAGGGTCTTCCACCCATGTTACCTGATGCCTGCTAATGTCAAATACACCAGCAGGGTTAGAGCCTCACTGCTTTCTCCTTCCCAGCACAAGCACTAGGCTACAGTCATGATCCCACTTACTTTCCTCTCCAGCCCAATGAATCTTCAACTTTCAAAATCCGCTGCCTCCAAAAAGGAGCAGCGCCTACAGTGGGGTGGTTATGGCACTCTCCTGCTCCAGGCAGACAGCAAGGATCTAATGATGGGGCAAACCTTTCACGCCGACACCATCTCCTCCTCCTTGTCCAGTGATGTGTTAAAAGGCACCAGCCACTACCTTCTGCGGCAGAAAGAAGGGCACCGCCAGAAACCAATTTACACAGGTGCCCAGAGTGAAATTAGCCAAACATATCCTGGGCCTCTGGATACCCCTGCTCTGTCAAGGCTGAGACAATTCCTGATGTTCCCAGGTGCTGAATGCTAGGTCTGCCCACCACACCTCCACATCCAAAGCTGAGGCACCTCCCCAGCCTTGATGCTTCCAGGGTGGGATGGCTCAGAATGAGGATTTTCAAGGTCATGCTTTTAGATACTAAGGACGTAAATCCCTACACTGCTATTTACTGAGTTTCCCCAGTGTATGTTTAGACCGGTACCTTGTCCTTTTTGCTTGAAAAATGCCTGACAGATCAGGAGACCAAGAGAGCTTCTGCTTTATATGTATTTCACTACAAAATACAAATATGGTCCTGGACGGGGGCGAAACAGATCACGCTTGTAAAACATACGGACTGCAATTCTAGTGGGTATGTCATATCAACGAATTGCCAAGTCTCGGTGCGTACTGTGAATAAGAACATAAATCAGCATACTTTTAGGTGCCAGGAAGAATTGACCCAACAGTTCTCTTGACATTTCAGAGGAAGTTTTTTTATAAAAGAAAAAAAACCCACTGAGAACTGGCACCATCAGAATACAACTCTTACTAACTATGTTCTCGTAATACGACTTTTAGATTTGTATGTCTCACTTTTGTGCCTCAGTGCTGAAAAGCAGAGGTCTCTAAAGAAGTGAAATTGCCTTTTTTTCTTTTCTTTTCCAGTTCAGATTCCCCTTTTCCCATCTAGTTTTCCTTTTGCTACATACAGCCTGAAAAACTGTTGTCCTTTTTGCTCGATTGCTTTCAATTCTTCAGAACATATTAGACTTTGCACACTTGCGGATTCTGCGACAAATTCATCTTTCACTAGGACATGCAAAGTACTTCAACAGAGGAGATCTGAAATATCCTCCACAAGTATATCGATGTGCACACAGAGACTCTACACATGGCAAACTGTCAGATTTTTCAATAGAGAGAAAAAATTATCTGAACAAAGGACATGATTTTCAAGAATAAAAACTTCCTGTACACTGTAACTGAAAAGTCATCTGACTATCTGCCTGATGCTGCTGTGGCTGAGTCATCCTCCATTCTCCAGCAAAGGCAAAAAAATATTCATCAGAATTCTTAATGCATAAAACCAGGATAATTTTCTTTTTCTGACTGGCTAAGGCTCATAAATGAATTCAGCCTCTTGCATTCTAGCATTTGTATTAAAACAAAAAATAAATAAAAAATAAATAAAAAGCAAAAATAAATTAAAAAGGCAATCCAGAAAAAAAACGACGTAAGACAGCATATGTTCTCTGCGAATACATGTCTTTATTATTTGTACAGAGCACATAATTAAGCTCCCACAGCAGAAAAAGAAAACAGACTCTGGATTTCGCTATATAAATACCAACAGTCCAAAAAAATCAATTTTGTGCAGATTTTTCAGCATTTTGGTGATTGGCATTTTGTGTAAAAAGTAAAAATCTGCTTGTCATCTCATATGTCCTTCCTGGAAAATACTTTTTTTCTTGCTTATGTTGGATGACAAACAAAACCTATCTTACACTACAGCAAATTATGCAAGAAACCTGCCAGGCTAGGTACTTTCAAACCATGTCAGCAAAAGTTAATAACAAAGGAAAATCCTCTTTCCACAAATACATTTACTAACCCCCTAAGCAAGTTAATCCTCATTCCTTTTTAAGCTTAGAGACATCTATTTCTACAACAACTTCCTTTGGGCACTGAGGAAAAAACAGGAACATAACTAAAACAATATTGCTGTTCTCCCTTTGCATGACAGAATGATGGCTGCTCACGTAAATACAGAATTTAGCAGACACATGAAGCACCCATACCAAAATACACGGACAACGGGCCTTCTTCAGCTTTAAAGCTCCAGCTAGCAGCATTTCCACTGGAGGTGTCAGCCGGAAGATCAGTAAAGAGCTAGAAGCAGCTTCTGCACCTGCAAACCCTCTGCTTGCACAGAAACTATTTGCTTTATTTTCTAGCACAAACTCTGCCCAGCAGAGTTGGAGCTCGGGGATGGCAGCACGGGAGCAACTGGCAAATTAATTTTTCAAGAATTATGCTGCTTACCTGCAATGCAACATCATTTAGCCCAGTCCCAAAGATTGTAATAGCATCCTTTCTTTGGTGGTATGGCTGCAAAAGCAATGATGTCATGGGGAGGAAGCAGTAACAATCATGTGACTGCATCCTCCGTCTATAGGATATCTGATAGGGGAGGGAGGCAGGGAGAGACAGACCAGTTTGTAATCCTGCAGGATTAAACTGAAAGCTTGTTCACCCTTCCCTACGTATTCTGTGACCATTAGAACGTCTACTGCCTTTTTTTTCCCTTGACCTAATTATTTTTTAAAAAGGTGTTTTTTTTTTTGTTTTTTTTTTTTTTTTTGCAATAGCAATAACGAATGCATTTTTCATGAGGAAAAAGCACAGTAAGAAGTATGTTGCGTGAAAATTAAGTATTCATGTTGACACTGCAGCAACGCCCAGATGCCCTAATTATTTTCTTTCATCCTTATGAAATATGTAATCACAGCAGCTTGGAAATGAGACAAATCGCAATTTCATCATCTCTTGCATTTTTCCTTCTCACAGTGCTCTATTTCAAGCTTATCCAGACTGACTTCTCTGTATCACATTCAAGCTTTGCAAGCATACCTCAAAGGCTTAGTCCTTCTGTTACCTTTCCTTCATCCTCTCATTCTCCCACACCTGCATCCCTCTACCCCTCCTGCAGTCTTCTGCCTTCTCTTCAGTGCAACTCTTACTGTTTGAAAGATGCTCTCTTATATGCCAGCCTATTCTTTCTTTTCAAAACTCTGGCTTAAATTTTCCCTTGAAATATTTCAAAACCATCCTAAAATGTTTTATTAAAAAAAAGCAGTTGTCCAAACTTCCACATTTTGCTTAACAGTATGTTACAGCTCAGAACTATTATTTTTTAGATTTTCACTATAGCTTACTCTACAGGGTATTTTTGAGTTCTACACTAGAATAGTAATTTCAAAAGTTCTGATTGTACTAATTTTGCATGACCCTCTAGGATTACATTCTGAAATGCATACTTTATAATTGTTCTTTTAAGGACATAGTATAAATACTCAAGCATGTTTGTACACATGAAATGTTTTGTTTTATATCAGGACTTACTGCTCATTTTCCCTTATCTGAATACTGTGCATACTGGTTTTACCCTTAAGGGCACTTGGTGAAGTGCCTTGTATTACCAAGCAGATGCAACAGCTCGGTAGAGGGAAATCTTGTATAGACACACATGGAAATAGGAACGAACCACAGAGAAGGCAAACGTGGTTTCCACTCACCTCAAAGGTAAGGAGCACAATTCTGGAAAATTTTTTGTCCCAGTTTATGTGGACAGGTATTTATGGATGTGCTAAGCAAACAGTCTGGCCCAACAGATCTAGCTGGTTGATAGAGTGTGTACAAACTGCTCCTTTTTCAGAGTGGCTGCAAGGCTCCTCCAAATCTTGGCTTCAGGCTGCAGAAAGCTCCTGCACTCTATTTCTGATATGATACCCCAGCCAGAAGCCACATATTTTGGATTTTACTAGGAAATTTCAGCACTTAGCTTGCATCACCTGAAGTTCCCACACCTTTCTGGAGCATCCCTTTAGTGAAGAGATTTGCCTGTGACCTGCATACACAATACTGCAGCTCTCTCAGCATCATTCATTAATCAGTAATAGCCCCAGGTCCATTCTAACCGTGTCAGTTAAGTGTGGAAAACTGATAGAAAAGTCTGAACTTCCTGCCACTGTTGCCTACTATCTGCTTCCACTAAAACCAATATTAATACACCAATTGAATTCTGTGGAAGAAGTTAAACAAAACCGAGCACTTAATTTATTTTCTTGTTAATGCATCTGCAATTTTCCTTAATCAGGTTATGAGGGGGAAATAAGGAAAACAGCAATCAGCATTTAATCGGTCAGACTTAAACATCTAAATTTGGGCATTTCTGTGCTACAAGACACGTTATATGACACTGATACCATATCCTTGACACACAATAGTAATTTGTTGCACTAATCAAATGAGCAAGAGGCTCTCAACGCTCCACTTTTTCCTGGACAGTACTTCTAAATTCACTTCCTAATTTTCTCTTGTCTGTTACTGCAGCCGAACTCATGCAATCTCTTGCTGGATGTATGTTTTTAGCTTGATGGTCTAATTGTAAATACACTAAAGGGACAGAACACATAATTCAACATAGAAAATTATATTCTATAATCTAGGTATGTATGTTCAACTTTGACAGATTACAAGAAATTACAATAAACCAGAAATGGTTTATACTGACATTTTTCAAAGTATCAGCAAATCATTTAATTGACATTCACAGAGTTCAAAAACTTACCACAAGTCAACTTTACTCTTTGTTTTTTCCTTCTAATTATACTTACTCGATTGAGCAGTCTCATGAAAAAGAAAATACTGTTTATGTGATGTTTTGGAAATGACTGTTTTAGCATTTGCTAGCCTGCAGTTTTCTCAAGTCCTTCAAATCTCTGTAAACCTATTTTTTCTCCTTTCACACATATATCCCCCTATAGCTAAAAAACAGACTGGATGCAAAACAAGCAGTAAAGTGGCTTCTTTCTTAAAGATATAATTCACAGGAGTTTTACATCCAGCTGAAAACAAAATAACAGCCTACATAGTTCACCTAATTCCTAAAAAAGCATTTGGTCTCTTTATACAGCACTTACCTTAAAGTCTTGTAAAGTGCTTACAAGAATTGCAGCGAGAAATACACATACGACTTCATTCTTATAAGAGAATACCCATTCCCACATACCCATTATAGCTGCTGTTGTTGATCCTGATAGCAGCGAGACAGACACTGCTGATATTCCAAATGACTGTTCCTAGCAGACAGTTTAAAAATAACCCGAACTGTCATACTCTCAATGCCTTGCAAATACTGAACAGTGTCATATGTCAGTGCTACAATTTCCTCCATGTTCCTGCATCTTAGGGTAGCAGAGGGAAACTGAGAACAGCATTTCTGCAATTACCAAGGTCTAATGTCCCCTTTGTGAAAGCAGCAGGGCAGGTCAGCCTAAAAAAGTTAACCCAAATTTCTTCTGAGTGGCTTCCACCTAAGAAATAGCAGGAAGATGTTACGGAAATACTAATATCAAGTTATTTCCAATACATAGCTACAAAGTACAAATTTAACTTCTGTTAGAAAAAAAGGCAGCCCAAAGCATCCCAAGTGGAACTACTTGTAAAATCCAAAAATCTATGATACAGCCTCTGATATAGCTGTCAGCTTATCGAGAGAGCTGAAAGCACATACCTGCCATTCCTGTCACTCTGGATCCATTTCAGTTCTTCAGCATAACCTCTCTAAATTCTCTGATTTCACAGATTTCCTCTCATTTACTATCATTTGAAAATTCATTACATTCTATTAAATGACAGTGCTATACGATATTTTGTTATGAAAGCATTGTGAATATGGTAAATATAAACCATTCGAACAACATCTTATATTGTGGTACAGAACAAAACTCTATTTCCATTTATGGCAAATTATTTTATTTTATAGAAGAAATACTTTCAAATAATAAAAAAAAGACACAATCATACAGAACTGTGACAAAAATGAGAGAGATGAATACTGAATATAACTCATTACCACATCAAAGCAGAACTCATTACAGCAGTCAGAATCATGGACTCACAGAATATATCGATGACATCATACAGCGGTCACTATTTTAAAACATCAACAGAAACCCTACCAAACAGACCATCAGACATCAGCCCCATCACTATCCCGTCCCAGAGTAATTTAGGCTGGAAGGGAGGTCCCCAACCCAACCCCTGCTCAGAACAGGCCTAATTAGATCAGGTTGCTCAGGGCTGTGTCCAGTTGACTCTCAACACCTCCAAGGATGGAGATCCCACAACCTCTCTGGGCAACCTCTTCCAGTATCTGACCACTTTCGGGGTCCATCCTGTGTTGTCCATCCTTAAAATGAGGCATATGAAATTCTGACTAACTGATCTTTTCAAGTAATGAGAGCTGAAAAGCTTGCTGTCCCTAGACTTTTACCCAAACACTAACAATTTATACCATAATTTATTTGGTTTTACCTGCACAGTTTGAGTATCTCTAGTTCAGCCAGAAGAACCCGATACACGCCTACCAACACTCATTGGTAAGCACAGAGATGTCAGAATGGTTAGCATGATAAATGTTAAATATACTTTAATTTCACATACACTGCAATGCGATCAAATTACTCAATGCTTATAATGATCATAAGCCAAATAAAATTAAATGTTGTTAATCATACTGGCTGATTAATGATTTAGATTTTTTCCTCACTATTTTTTGCCTCAGCTTGGATAAAGCTATAAAAGCAATTCAGTTTCACCTTTGGGTTTTCATGATCTTCAACCCTGTAACACAGTACAAGTTCCTGAAACTCACAAACAACACTTACTCATTTATAAAATATTTGAACATATTCTATTGGTCAGAGGTTTTGATAAGTCTGCTTAGGATTTTGTTCTTGTTACTGTTTTGGTTTCCTGACATAAAAATCTGGAGCCAATTTGACCTGGTAACATCCCTTTAACCAAGAGACAGCATGATGTTCCTTTCTGGGTGTTTCCAGAAATTTTCAAAATAGGTCTTGTGTTGGGCACCTCTCTTTGTAGGTAATGTATAATTAGAAAATATGAGAAACTCTATTATAGTAGCTTAGTAAGAAGTATTTTTACATACTTGAAGGATGCAAGGACACAAAACTGGCATTCTCGGGAATTTAGGGTGACAGTCTTTCACTACAATGAATGGTCACAAGTAAAATTACTTCCTACTGGATTTTAGCTGGTCCAATTACCAATCAAGTGAGCTATGTCTTCCTGAATTATACACCTCATTTCTGGAAAGTGTCACTGTTCAACAAAACTCACATGTAGTAACCTCAAAGCATATGCTTCAAGATGAACATGTGTTTAAGCACCCTTACTTACAGCAGCTGCTTTCTGAAATTAGCACGTATGTGTTTTCCTGAATCAGAACAGAATTTTAAAAACTGCAGAAATGCTATACTGCATCAGCAGTTTTTCCACACAGCCAGCTCACAGTGTTCTTTTAGATCCCTCTTCATTAAACAACATTAAACATTCATTAAACAACAAAACAAAGACTGCCACCCTTTTCCTTCCTCCGTTTAAATTGAGAATCTAGTTAAGAATATAAAGATATTTTAGACACAACTGAAATGAAAACAATCTATTAGTGCACAGTAAGAACATGCAAATGAGTTCTGCAATGTTTAACATCACTTCTAATCAGTGTTAAGTACATTGCAGGTGATAATATTTTGCTATAACACAGACAGTGCTAAAGGATACAATGTACATAATAAGCTACAGATAATAAAGCTGAAAAAAGTGACAATTTTAGAACATAGTATTTTCATTTCAGGTATCAGAAACAAAACCAGCTCAATGGTTCCATTCTACTGTATGACAAATACTGAAGAACAAAATTTCAGTCTTAAAATACATCTTAAAGTAGGTATTTTCCTTCAAGGAAAAAAGGCACTATAAATAAATTACACTACAGTGAATTTGCCTGAACTCACTTTGTTTCTGTCTTCCAGCCTTTAAGTCAAATAAAACAGCATAAAAACTGTACACGCTCTTAACAGGATAGTCGATCTTTTATAAAATAAGTTGTCTTCAGAGATGTCAACTTCACAACAAGGAAAAACCAAGCCTTGTTGTAGTCACTATTATAAAATATATATATGTATATATATATTTATATATATGTTTTTGTTTACTTTTACTTTTTTTACTTTTTTTATTTTTTACAAAATGTGTATATTAGCTTTTGCACAATTTTTAAAAGAAACTTGGCTAATCTAATAACTTCATTAAAATAAAAGCGATAAATACTTCATGTTTACAATGCAACACATCATACATCATCAGCTGGCAGAGGAGGTATGTTAATCCTTGGTCTTGTAAAAAAAGCTATCTTCTCTCTGTGATTGAAAAAAGCAGATAAAAAGGAAGTCAATCAAATATATATATGCATTCTTCCCTGCCCCTCTCCCAAACCTATTTCTTTACTCTGGTTAGTGCTTACTAACTGTTACATACATAGTTTATTTGGATATAGGAAACTTACAAAAAACTTACAACTCTATACTTTTAGAAACATGCCCTAGAAAAAGAACACGGTTACTATTTTTGAAAATTTAGATGGAAGCTGTATACAACTTATTTGACATCACTAATAGTTCAGTTTAAAAAGGTTTCACCCATCAAGCTCTGCATAAGCCCCTTCTTTAATGAAAAGTTCACCCTTTTACATTTTGCAATAATGTCTACAAAAAAAGAAAACAAAAAGAGGAGGGCATTCAGATTTGTCTTTTCACTTCTTTATTGAGCAAACAGCACATGCAGTAAAATAAGTGTCATAAGAAGTGGGTAAGTGCATGCAAGGGGTAAGAATTTAAACAAGGAAAACAGCTTTTGCTTCATCTTCTACATCTATCATTTTATCCATTTTGCCATGTCTTTTTATATCTCCATAGACAAAGCATTAAAAAAACTCTTATTACCAGAAATATAAGCTATCAAAACAACGCTGCAATTTCTACTCCTCTGACTTCCTCTCCATCTCTCTATGAGAAGAAACTTTCTTGTTCTAACATAATTTAAGCAAAAAATTGTATTAAGGATAGACAGCTTTTCTATTTCATTTCAGTATTCCGAGTAAACAAGTTCTAAAATTCAAAACACTGGATTAGGTAGTCTAATGTAATGTTGTAGCTGAGTGTTCCCCCAAGCACTTACTGTATCACTAACATTTGCTTACTCCTGGTGTTTTTATTAATAAAAGCAAAAAAAAAAAAAAAGTATTGCTAAGGTAATAAAAATCTTCCTCTGAAATACACAGTAATGTTTATCATGTCACTTGTAGACAAAATAAATTCTCATAAAGAATAAAACTAAAAGGGAACACAGAGCAGGTGAACACAGATGAAACAGGAAATAAGGCACAGAGAAAGTTTCTTGAGAGAACAGCTAGAATATCAATGAATATTTTTAGGGAGAGAATGTAACTAGTAACGTGTATGTAGAACATTATACAAAACTATTTATGCGCCCACAGGCAAGCATTGAAGAATTGGCATATCATTTGCACTTGATTCTTATAGCTTAGGCTGCTTATCATTGCCTAAGCTATGTGTGCACTTGAAGACCTTTTTTTTATTTGATGTGTATTTCAGAATTTTAACACTGCAATTTTACCTTGGTTTCGGCTCCCTGCACTACAACTAGCTTAAAGGAAAGTCAAGTGCCCAAATCAACATACAGTTAAAAATTACTGGCTATATACAATACACAAGGAATTTGAGTTAGATGCTTCAGAGAGGTTTAATGTCTGGAATGAACTGTTGCCATGCTATTTCAGTACACATCACCACTTACCTAAAAGTCTGCACCTGAATAGGCTCCTTCTGGTTTTGCCCACGCAGCTGATATATTTCTTTTGATGCTTTCTTGAGCATCTTTTCAGCTGCTTGCTCTTGGTGATGTTCAAATTTGGTCTGTCTTGTCTGAAAACAAATAGTGAAAACATGATGCTAAAAATGATCACGCGAATGAATAAAACAGAAGAACACCTAGGTTAAACTAATATTCTTTTTCACTTACCACACTAAAACCACACAAGTATGTTGGCTGAAAGAGCCAATCTGAGAACCATGCATTAAAAAGTCTGACAGTGTTGTTTCATCTCTTAATGTTCTTAATATTCAGTTAATGAAATGTATTGCACTTGGATTGGTCAAACAAGACCTTAAAATTAAAGATAGGCTCATTCTTTGTCTCTTATAATCCAGTAGAAATAGTTTATTTTACAGTTTTTGCCACTTTCTGCTTATACTTTCCTTCTGCAAGAAAGGGAAAAAACTGAACACTTAGAGAACACTCCAAGTATTTGTAAAAAGTGGAACATGAAATCAGCAAAATTTACTTCAGAGGTCGAAGGTAAAGCAACTGTTGAAGTTCCAGTAATAATATCTAAAACTTTGAAAAAACACAAAGGAAATACTTTAAAATACCACACATTGAATGTTTTGCACATAATCTTATAGAACAACTATTGACATGGCAAATGATACCATTCTGCAGTAATTGTCTTCCACTAAATACACTGTTTAGTAATCATGCAATCGTGTTTTCACTGTGGCAACTCCAACAATACAGAAGCAACATTAATTGTTTGAAATACTCCATATTATAGAAGCTCTGTAAACATAGCTCTTTATAAGTGTTTTCACAATCCAGAAACTTCTGGATTAGAACTTTCTTAACATGTTGAGTGCCCATTTCATGCTACCATACCTGCCTCTCCGCTTCTTTCAACAAATTTCGGAATCGCTCATCACGAAGGACCCAGTGGGGTAGATCAGTCTGCCCTCTGAGTTGGGCATCTTCCAGACGCTGCCTCAACTCTCTTAAAGCACATATCTCCTCGTTCAGCTGTCTCTGTCTAGTTCTGGATGCCTGGAGGTCCAGCTCCAGGTCTAGGGATGTCCTTGCCATAAGCTCAGCCAAAGATGATCTGCAGGACTGCTAAGTTATTAGGATTCAAATAAATGCACAATACATTACTCTCAGCATGGTGCACTGGCCTGTTTTTAGCTACATAGGACATACATTTTATGTATTTGCTTCACACATGGAAGCTTCCCTTGACACAAAGTTTTGGAGAGATTATTCATATCCCATACTGAAAGGTTAACTAGCTTTAGGGGTTTTCCGTTCAGTAGATAAAACTTTTTCAAACAGTTCTTTCTACCACCTCCTTTTACTCCTTTTGGCTTATAAATATTTAACCAATTTAAGTTTATGGACTAAACTTTTATGTTATGCTGATAATAATGCAATATGAAAGCCTGATAAAAACATAATATGAAATACTCATAACTGTATCATGATATTGGAGAATACCGTATTGAGCGATGGATTCCCATTACATCATTTTTATTCAGTATTGGATTTAAGATACTTTCTGAATCAGAGTGGGGGGCCATGATTTTCTGCTTGCCTCTACCAGCAAGAAATGAACCTCTGCCTATCAGGCTCAGCTGTATTGGCCATTGATTTACAAGGAATGAAATGCTTTCCTGCTCTGTGCACTTGTTCTGCTGAGAAGGGGGTGGAGGGAAAGGAGAACTTAACCTATTACGTAATTTCTAAACACTTGAGCCTTAAATACTAAGGGGTTTGCTAGGCTGCCTGGAAGGGTACCAAGATTTCTTCTGTCACATTCCCACACACTTCTGTGGGTCTGCACCCTTCATTATAAACCAGCTTTTAAGATTTAACAAACTTGATATCTAAAGCAATACAAATTCATTGCCTGTTAAACAAATTACCACATCAGCCACACCTTCTCTTTTCCTCAGCAATTGTGCACAACTATATTTCACTTCTCAATCTTCCCCTTTTAGCTAAAAAAAAAAAAAAAAAAAAAAAAAAGAAAAAAAAAAGAAAGACCACGCACAAACCAAAAAACAACACCTTCCCCCCAACCAATAACACTATGGAAGCCTCATACACTTCAAAACACACCAGATTATATCTACAGACATCTAAAGCTCAGGTATAAAAGTATCACTGTTCTAACAATTTAATAAAATATAACAAAAAATAAAAAACAGCTTCCTAAGTATACCTGCTTATACCGTAAAGTACGCCTTTCCAACGTATTCCGGACAAAAGGTGACTTCCTTGGCAGAGTTGAACTGTCACTGTCACTGCGATACAGCTGATTGGAAAAGATAGTGAAAATAAATATGGCATGCTTACGAAGTCATCTACATTCAGAAAACTGGATGTTTTTCTTTTGAGGCTTATTTAAAACAATGCACTGAAATGGCCTTGTTCTAAGCAACTGGTATTTTTTCAGGTTCGATCACATGCTTGCCTGTAGCTATTTATAAAGAAATAAATTTACATACAATACTGCTCATACTGAGTAGTTATAATAATTAAAGAAAACTTCAAAACCTTCAACATGATCTTTAACATTTTAAAGCTATATTTGATCAACCATTCTACTAACTATCCAAGGTATTGTAACCTAAAACAAAAAAGGGGGGGACGGACAACTTAAAGGCATTAATGCTTTTTTTCTAAGGCATATACTGTAAAGGGCATAAACTATACAGTCTCTCTCTTTCTTTCCTCTGATTTTAATTAAAATCAGATCCATTATTAGGTGAGGTTGCACTGTTTAATATTCTTTCTCTTTTATGCTATCTTTGTTCTGGTAGCTAAGGGTCTTACACTTCCATATGTCATAAACGGATACGGAATCAGGAAAACACACTGAAGAATTTAAATTGGGCCATAGATGCACTGTGTGCAAAATAATTAACAAAGAGAAAAGAACAGCAGATTCTTGGTTTAGGAAAAAAACATAAAAGGTTAGTGTTATGTTTCTTAAGGAAAAAACTGTTAAAATCATTACCACATTTTCAAACTCAAGGCCTGAAAAGCTTATGAAAAGTGTGCAATTACCACTATTTGCACTCTACAAATGTAACAAAATCAATACTGATGTATTGACTCCGCAATAACGTTTATAAGCCTTTTGCAGTCGAACATAGCAACGACTCAGCATGAACATGAAAATTGTTTCACCAGTTCTCAATTACTTTCACCAGGGCAGCACTCAGGAATCCTGAAAAAGGTCCAACTGTAAGGGGGCATCCTATGATTATGCCATTCACAACAGCAACAAAAAATTTCTAAGAAGACTGATGCATTAACCATAAGATTAGGCAGTCAATCCCCTTTTCCCAACTTCTACGTACCTGAAAGTTAAACATGGCTTCTATATTAGCTGTTTATACACCTCATTAGACAGCAGAGAGATGACTGTACCTCTATAAGATGAATCATTCTAGCCTAATATCCTGGGTTGCCTGGGAAGGAGCCTAGGGTCTAATTTATCATAGGTTCTTAAATTTTAATTGAAATAAATTCAGGATTAAATGCTTAAAAATAAAGATAGGGAACTGGGAGATCGCTTTCCCATTGTAATGTTTAAATTCAATGAAAAACTACTCATAAGTATTAAAAAGCAATATCTGTTTCTTATAAATACAATCCAAGTTTTAGGAAAAAATTAACAAAAACATACACAGTGCTTGAATCTGTTTTCCTATACATGTGAGTCTCTCTCCTTCCTCCTCTCCCCCCGCCCCTTTTTTTTAAGCCCTACTTACTCTGCAAACATATTGACTTCGTGCTCCAGGCGAGAAGGTCTGGGAACGAACAATAGTGCTACTACGAACGAAAGCAGAACCTCGTGGCCTGCGACTAGTTCTCTCTTTCGGAAGAATAGCAACTTCTTCAGGAAACAGATCCTCAGTGTTAGTTTCCTTATCTACCTAAAAATTCAGCAAAGAAAATTTTTAAGTTTTTTTTCTTACATTCTCTCTCACCAAAAATAACCAGACTTTTCAACAATATCAAAAGTAAGCAATTCACTCTGTTAGCTATGATCAAATTATAATGAATACAGTGAACAGAGTGAACAGTAAACTCTTCTCATTTTAGCAAGTTTTAAAACAAGATCATTCACAAGTGTAAGATTAGTTTTCAGCAGCCTTTGCTGTAACACAAACCATCATGAGATTGATTTTAAAACTGCAGAGCACAAAGACTGCATTCAGCATCAACTCTTCAGCGTTAACCAAGCTGCTACCTGATCTCCTATCGCAGTGGAAGGAGAAAACTCAGTCACCTTTCAAAAAGCGGGGTGATTCTAAAGCAAGGAATAACCTTAAAACTGGAGGAATTCAAAAGAACAGAAAGAATACATCAGAAGGTAACCAAAAGACTGATGAAACAATGATGTAAGGATACTAAAATATTTGGGAATACAGAAGACATACGCTACTCTACCAAAGCCTCCAAACTTTAAGATAACTCATTCCTCAACAGGAAGTATGATTTTCCCAAAAGGCAATACAAAGAGCTTATGGTCCTTTACTTCAATGGAAGTGTGCTGATTTCAGCTTGTTGATGATTATTTTCAATATCTCGTATCTTGGATACAAAAGATTTTAAATATATCAGTTTTGGCATATTAGTTCTGAAAATTTCAACTGTATTCATTGCAACACTGAAACAGCCATACTGTTAAAACACTGAGCTTTTTCTTCATAATTCTTTCAGGAATTCTTATTTTTCACTTGAATTTGAGCATGATCTTTTCTGTGATGATTTCAAGCCAACACCGTCATTGTAACAAGTGCACATTTGCAGCCTGGATAAAGGTAGCAGTGAAAATAGCTCATCTTTTGGTGTAAAAGACTAATTCTGCCCAGAAAATATCTAGCAAACAAAACAAAAAAACATCCCTAAAGAGGGCATTTTTGACAAGCCAAAAGGCATGTTGCTGTCATCAAGGCAGGGCTCATACAGGGTTGCTAATGTCAGTTCTGATTCTCTCCCAATCAATTCATACTTGAACTCAACAAGCAGCTGTAACACCCTGTGTGTGTGCCAGGCATCATGGCAGTTTCAGTGCTGCAGTGTCTTCTCTCATTACCTTTAGTGGCAGAGACTGCATTTTTCCAGAACCGTACTGGCCCACTTGAGTTGCAAACATATGTCCAGGTAATGCATCCCCACAGAAGGGCTCTGGATAAGGAGGACTAGTCTGGGTGCAATTACTACATCCACTGTCAACAGATTCTGCCTGCCAGCTCCTAAAGTCAGAACATTACAAAAATTTTTTATGTACGAAAAACAGCATGAAATTATGCATAGCATTTATACATTTCAATATCCAAGTCAGATATCAATATCCAGTAATATCCAATAATGAGTATTATTTCTGCAGTAGAAATACAAGCTTTTCAAAGGAAGAACATAACCCACTTGCATTTCTGCAGCTATACAGAAAAACAAATACCTTTCATGCCAAAAATCACCCTTCCTAATTTCCTCAAAAAATCCCTTGACATTTTCCCATATGACTACAAAATCTTTAAGTACTTTGCTGTTGTACAGCCATTACAGCACATTCCTAGCAAATTTTCTGTTTGCTCTAAAACTGCTTTCCCAATCCCCAAATTGCAAGTCCTACAAACTCAGCTAGCAATTCAAATAAGGGTTTTTTTTGGTTTGCACATCATCACATGATAAAAGCATTTTATTCCCTTAACACTAACAGTGAGCATATCTCAGAATAAGGATCTGCTATTTCTACTGCTGTATTTTAGACTACAACCACAGCATAAATGCCACTCAGCTATTTCATGAGGTATTTAAACTACTGTTTTTACCTTTCTGAGATGGCTTCTGCCTGATCTTCTTTTCTCTCCATCTCTAGGATTTCCTCCTCTGTGTACTCGAGTTTCACTCTCTCTTCTGCCAGCTCTCTCTCTACTGCTTCCAGCTGGGCAGTGGTCCTAGCTAACAGGGCTGTCACTGCATCCTGGAAGGTAAACTAGATTTTAAATAAAAGTATTTGAACAAGCATTGCTTTTAACATCTGCTATTCTGGGGGAAAAAAAAATCACCACGGCATGTTCATTTAAAAAAAAAAAAAAAAAAAAACAAAAAACCACCTGTCCTGAATATCAGTGATCAAAAAGTAGATGGTGTTCCATGACAAATGGAGACAGGGCAGAAAATGAATGCTTTACAGCTGTACTGAATAGCAGTTCACAAGATAAACTAAAAAAGCTGAGTTCAGTCAGACCTCTTCTGGGGATGGGAGTCTTTATCGCACTGTGAAGCATCATCCAGTAATTTAGGCCAGAAGGGACCTCTGGATGTCAGCTAGTCCAACCTCCTGCTCAAGGCAGGGACAGCTTCACACCACAGCCCTTCAAGTACTGAAACTCTCCAAGGACAGCAATTCCACAGCCTCTTCCAGCGCAGTGGCACAAACTTCCAAAGAGTATCAGAACATCAAACTGCAGCTTGTGCGTACAAACATACACAAAGCACTATTTCAAGCACCTGTCCAGACATGATCTAAAATAATTATTCTTTGAATAACCTGTCCTTACCACAAAAGCTAAATTAAGACATCACCTTCTGTGCACTTTGCAAGCAAAACTGCACCTAAGAGATAAGATCACAAACAACTGCCCAGAAGGTCAAACAAAGTAAACAAGTTACTTTTTCCCAGCCATACTATTTTAACTGTAGTTACATTTCCAGAAGACCGGGGAATACTTTCTTCACACTGATTTTTGTTCTTGGCTCTCTGGGGGTCTGAACCAGTGAAGATCTGAACAGAATACCAGTGAAGCTGCATCTCACCAGAACTCTCTGCATCAGTCAGATTGATCTGAGCAATGCCCTGCAAACAACGAACAACATTGACCACAATAAGATAAACATATGCAATATGACAGATGTCCTCTCCTTTACAGAGAATTTCACTTATAATGTAAAAACAATTTTATCGAATCCTATCCATCTCTTAAAAAAAAGTCTCTCTCAAAAGTAGACAGATTTGTTTCTGTTGCATTATGAAGTATAAGAAATACTGATTTTCCTTGCTTCTTGTTACCCCTAAAAAAGATCAGGATATGGACATTTAGGTTTTTTTAATTGAAAAATAAAATCATTATGACTGATGTTGGTGTGATTGCTCTGGCTCCTAGCTCTTAATATTTTATAGCAAAACCCCTCCCCTAGTTACATATTTGATTTTCACAGTTGCTTAAATTGGCATTATTCAACAATAGCATTACTTCCAGTTAATCTAGTTTCACTTGACAGAACTATATACAGAGATACTCTTCAGTTCTCTGATTCTCACAAGTATCTTCCAAAGAGAAAAAATGGTCAAGTAAAACAATTTATTTTTTTTCTGCCTGTTTACATCATGTTAGTCAAATAGGCCATAATTCTATTTTTTCCCACTTTCTAAGCCATCCTTACATATCCCAAATTCAGGTGATAAAAGTTTTAATGGAAGCTTCCCACTAAAAGTATTTCCAAATATAAAGTACGCTTACTTGTCTGACAGTGCTCACTTAAGAAATATCTAAGCAGTGCTGACCTAAATGAAAAACAGCTGTGAGCAAATCCATGCCATTTTTTAATCATTTTGCTAGCTGGAGATATGATTTTGTATTACTTAGCATTTAATTACCGCTTTTGGCTTTATCCAGCTGTCACTACAACCTGTTCATTTCCATGCTAATGGATCACATGCTAAAAATGTTTAAATTTATACTGATGGAGTAATCATGTAAAAATTGATTTTGATCTCACAAAACAAATAGCTAGAGGTACTGATTTTAACTGTAAAGGCAGTACGAAATGTATACAGAAACTGCAGTCAATCTTGAGCAGGTAAAGGAACAGTTAATTAGAAAATAATCAAACAGTCATTTTATTGTTTTTCCAAGCTGAATGTTCCCTGGGGCTCTGTTTAAACAGGTGTATAATGAACAAGTGACAACAATTTTTAAAACCAACAAAAGAAGGTCACACTGGGATCCAGCTCATTACCAAGAATGCAATTTTATGTCAGTATATTGGATACTACAAACAGATACCTTTTTAATGCATGAAGCCTTCTAAGGATCTATTTATTCTGACACAGTATGAGAGAGAAACATCTCTCACGAATATTCACACCCCTGCATCAGACTTGGAGAATGCTTAAGAGATGCTCATTTTGTTTTGGGGGGTGAAGGGGAAAGCTATTTTTCTCTGACACAAACATAGCATAAAACGTGTTTTGACTTTTAAGATTTCTCACACTACCCTATCACTTGTAAAGTATCTAAAAATGCACACCAAAGAACTCACTACAAACTGAATGACTAACTGGGTAGAAAATCAGCCTCAAAACCTGTTAATAATTATCACTACTGATCGGAAGGATCAATATTTCACCTCAAACTCAAGATTCTGAACTCACTCGAAACCACGAGCAAGTCAAACTGGGTCTGCCAGCAGTCTGGCACGTGCCTGCTCTGATACAATATATTTGTTAACGACCTGGACGAAAGAATAGTTAATGCATTATAAATCTCTTAGCAATGTGAAAGAGACTGTAAAACTCATGAGACAAGGATCAGAAAAATAGGACAGATGTTCTAAAATAAAAAAAAACTGCAGAAAGACAAAGCGTTACACTCGGAGAGGACAAATCAAGTAAATTAATACATGGGGAATAACTGGTTGGTCAGAGCTGTAAAAGATCAGAAACCGAGACTCAAACAGCAATGCCGTGTGATTGCAAGAAAGGCAATCACATTTATTTGATGTTTTAACAGGAGCAATACATGCTCAGCATGGAAAATAACAACTCCCTTATCTCAACACTGATGAGGCCACCAGCAGAGAAATAAACCGAGTTAAGGAACCAGTCTCTGAAAGCTGTAGAAAAGCTGAAGAGAGTCTCTGAGCACGGCAGGGCACATGCGCAAAAGGCTGAGGCAACAGAAAGACCATCCCGCAAGTTCAGTACATTTACGCCTCCCTCAAAGCAAAGTCTGGAACTATTTGCCAGAATATTTCTTCTGTTATTTTCTTTCCCTGCCATGTACAACTATTTGTTTGACTTTGGATAAATTGCAGTCTGGCTTCTGCATTTAGGAAAGCATTAAACTGCCATAACCTAACTGAAAAGAAAGCAGTCATCAGGAACTTCAGAAACACACAGAGCATCACATTGATGGAACAGACTGTAATCTCACTGCAAAAGATTTCGGAAGAGAGTTAGAGAGGCCATCACAACAGTTGCGAAGAGAGGTAACGAACAATCTGTCGTTTTGAAAACACACTTATTTTCAACTTACTGCAAAAGCTGACAATGATGGTAATATTTAAATACAGACTTCAATGCGCCTACTTTAAAAAACATGATGTTGTTTGCTCTCTGAATGGTACTGTTAGCTTATCCTAAAATATGCTAGAACTATCTTTTTCTAAAGTAGCTGATGATAAAACAGCACTGAAACTATGAAAGACAGAAAACAATCCTACCAATATGATATGAAGAGCTATCAATTTTTGCTAATTTAGAAATAGCAGTTTAAATAAAACAGCCCTAAAAACTTAGATGCATTTATGTCAATATAAAAATGCTTTACACTGAAATAACTATTTAGCTTCCCAGAGGAACAGACTATATCAGTACAAAGCATTTCATACCATATACCCAGCCCACTCTTGAGATGCTTTCTCTTTAATTAGGTTGTAGTATTAAAAATGACAAAACTTCCCACCACAGACAAGCACTTGAGTCTGCTTCTGTTAATATTAAAAACATTGCTTATATAAGATACTATCTAGTTTTATAGGTAGGCTAGCAAACATGCATTCATGACCGTATTTGCTAAAATAGACACCTGGTGTCCATTGTGTAGGATGACACTGAGCTGCCTGTACCTCTTAACTATCTCAACAGGCTTAAAACAATTTCATTAAACCATTCAAATGGCAGCTTGCTGACTTCTAAACAGCCAGGACATCAGCCTCAGATAAATTTATTTAAGAATATTTACACTAGAAAATACCTAAATAAAGTTAACACAATTTAAACAACGGTCACATTTATTTGAATACATTTACATTAGCAGTCTTAATCAGTTTAAAATAAAGACTAATATATTAATTGCCTGCTTGGACATTATTATAGTGCAATGAGTGTTTGTCAAAAGGAAGTCTTACAGAGAAGAGTTTCATTTTTACAAAATGCTTTTATTCTTTACACCAGTGCTTGAAAAACCTGCAGTTGCTAACTCTCCCCAAAGCAGACATTTGTAAGAAATATATTAAATAAATAAAATTAACCCTTTAGGTACTAAATCCCATAGCAAACAATCCAAATATCAATTTTAAATATGGCTCTGCAATGATATTAAATAAAAGTACTCTTTAAAATGCTCCAATTATTAGACTCTGTCAGTTTTGCTAATTACTTCTGATCCTTTTTGCAACCAAAAGGCATGTATTTCAACTTGAAAAAAAATCCCATCTTTAAGAGGTACTTACACTTATTTTTTTTAATTAACAAAGCCACAATTACTCTAAACTTTACTAAAAGAAGTTCCTTACAAACACATTAATATATAATTCTGGCAGCACTTCTTACAAAAAAAATAAAGTTTTCACTTTCTTTCTAATCTTACAGATTATTCTTCAAGTAACTTTAGCTCCCCATATCACAGGGCTTTTAGGAAAAAGGACCACTTACCAATAGTTCTTCTTGTTGCTGATGGTCAACTGAACAGATATACAGCTGCAGTGATTTTAATTTCAAAACACTTGAATGCACAGGGATTCGGAAAACTTCATTGAATATTAACGGAGTTTGGAATTCCAAAGATCTAGAGCAGTAAGTGGTTGGTGTGCCTGATTCAAGTGGTGGCAAATAAACTCTCACATGACTAGGAAGAGCAAAATAGACAAACAGCACAATTGAGATAAAGAAAGCTACCTTCAGATTTTCTGCATTTCTGAAAATCAAGCTAAGCAAAAACATAAATGTAACTTCTACATTAAGAATGTGCTCTGAGAGCTTTGTTACAGGAATGTGTTTTGTATTCTTAACACAGAAGAACTGCAAAGCTGATTTGGAAACCCTGACTTTTTCTAACGCTACTGATGAACCTAGACAATACAATTTAGAGATGAAAATCAGTTGCCTAAGCAGAGGCACCAAGTGCCACTTGAGATGCCCTGAGGTATCCGAAGCATCTACATGGGCCTGGCAAATATGACATAGGATCTCTGGGAGAGCTACAGCCCTCCTTAGCAGCAGCAGCTGGAGGCCAGATGCTGTGCTATGACATTTCAAATTGAAATAGATGCCTATGTTTAGGCAACTGAATTGCACCATAAGTGTCACTGCTCCATTTCTTCCTTCCACCCACTAAGCATGCATCTTTCTTCCCTGAGAAACTCAGCATGAAAAGCAGGCAAAAGACACCTACAGGCAATGCATTCGTATGCTGTCTTAGAACACAAAATTTACCTATCTGCTACTGCTACATTTGAGCCTCCATACCAGAAAATAAATAAATAAATAAATAAAAATCCACAACCACTTTCAATGCGTCAGAAGGCAGCAGAGCTATTTAAAGTTAGTGTTTCTGCGCTCTCCTTATCCTGTCTACTTGTTCAGCCCCTGCAATACCTTACTCCTTGTCATAATTTCCCTTGTGCCAATAAGCAAGGTCATACAACTGTGCAGCAAACCCAATCAGGAAACTCATCAGGGTTAAAAAGCTAACTTGGCACTAAATAAATAAATAAATAAAATCCAGCTCAGAGGCTCACTCTAGTTGACTACACAACTGCATAAAGTCTTGTGCCATCACAAGAGAGGGGATGATATGGGCAGACAAAGAAATGGTTAGATGACAATTGGAAGAGCTTGCTACGGTGCTGGAAGGTGGAGCACCAGTTAGCTAAACTGGTCTAAGAGCTAATTCTGTAAAAATAAAGCAACTCCTCTACTCACCATCTGCTGCAGGTAACCTCCTCTCCCATCTCCAGTAACCCTAATTCAGTAAACGTATAGTTGCAGGAAGGAGTTCATTAAACTGCCTGAAAGATATTCTGGTTTTGGTAGTATTTTTCTTTTTTTAGGCTAGTCAAATGAATTGATTTACCATGCAAGCACATAATTTCTTGATTCTACCCAAAGTTATTAAATGAGAAGGATGGGGGACAAAACTGCCCTTCTGAGTGTCACTTAAGATGCCCGACTGCCTCAATTGCAATGTCCAAGAAATCCTTCAAAGTCATCCTTTTCCCAGGTCACAGTCACTATGACCTTCTTCAGATCATGTTTACTTCTTTTTCTAATTACGAGGGAACATAGCTGTGTACTACACAATACTCACATATTTCCCTAGCATTCCCTTGTATTCACTCTGAAAACAAAGCAAAAGACTGCGACTAGGTCACTGACCTATATCAAAAATTTCAACTGGAGGTTTACAGGGTTAGCAAGATCAAGCTTTCTGAACAAAGTTCATTCAGTGAGACTTATGTCAATTGAACAACTCCCACAGAATGATTTATGTTACAGTACAACAGTATTACCTCACCTCCATTTTCCGAAGTTTTCAGACAAGTTGTCTCAAAACATATAAGAATCAACAAATATCAGGGGTCATATTTCTTCAAAATAGGTTAAGATACATATCACTAGATAAGACTGTCTTTTACATTGCCATTATTTAAGAGGTACTTATTAAAACAAAGTAATGTTCTACATGATGTCATATGGAATTGGAAGAAATAGCATTAGACAGAGGTCTAAAAAAAAAAATCCAATTCTTTGTACTGATTCCCAGCTTTTTTTTTTTTTTTTTTTTTTAATAATTTTAGAAAGATATTTCATAGATATTCAAGGAGATCTGTAATGGCCACAAAAGCCTGCAGATCTCCTGGGGTTTTTTTCAGATAAAAGGCAAAGTATCTCTCTTACAGATCAGTATTGATGGCACCCTAGAAATCTGGGGAAAAGACACTAAATTATTCTGGGATATGTCACAGATAAGCTATAGTGGAGTTGTACAGGAAATAATAGATTTGAAATAACACAAAAAACATAGATAACTTTTTGACCAGAGGCATGAATCAATGGAAGAATGACTATGCTGTTTTCAAACAAAATTTCCTTTGCATAATAAACATGTAAGAACACAAGTGAGTAGAGACTAAATTTGTTAACCATTTAGACATCAGTTTCCAAAACAGTGACATTTTGTGTCCATAAAATCACCCCCTTTCCTCATGTCAATCATGAAATACTGTCATCTGCTCAAGAAATGGCAAATTGCATGGAAGTAAACAAATTCATGATATTTAAGACTGTGGCACAAAACAAGCAATGATCAGACTCTGGGTGAAATTTAACCTTACATTTTGCAGTTTTCTTTAACAACAAGACTAGTAAAGTTCTTCAGCTGTAATACATGGACTAAGAGGCATTCACTTCCATTGTCATGCCTGCAAAACAGATTTCCTGTATTAGCCACCAAATATCAATACTTTGCTTAACAGATGGAGATACAAGACTAAAAAGATTACAAGATTGTAAAAGCATCTTTTGCAGTCGAACAAGTCTCTCATACAAATCAGTTTAAATCAAAAGCAACTACAGATACTGCACTCTGATAAGAGAACCATCAGAATATTAGCTAGAGCAACAAAGTTATCAGAACTTAGAGCATGAAAAAACTATTCAAGTTAAAAAAGAATAATGTTCCCTAACTGTAAATTATGACCCTTGACTGTGAGCAGGTTTTATAAAATATATTCCTTGTTTTAACCAGGTACTCTGTGTGTGTGCATGTGTGTGTGCGTACGCATGTGTGCAGATCAACCTATCTGCGGGGGGTGCGTGTGTGTGCATGTGTGTAATTTATCAGTTTACATAATTTTTTGTTGCTTAATGACAACAACAACAAGAAATCATTTCTTTCACATCAGCATGAATTTTGAAAAGGAACTAGCGAATTTGGCTGAGATTTGAAAACACCCAATTTTGGGCAGCACTGTTCCAAGGGGCAGAGAGGATTCTGCAGGGTTGTCTAAGATATGACATCCCATGCGATAATCTGCCCTCCCTTGCACTACTCCCACTGCTGACAACATCATGCCCTAAAAGCAAGCTTTCAAAGCCGTCTTTGGGAAGCACCCATCTGTCTCTCTTCACCTGTGACTTTCCTAAGATAATCCTCCTTTTTCTGGCATAAAGAGTCAGATCTCACACACTGGGACATAGCCCTATATCCATACTCACACTAACACCCCAGACAACGAAAAGATCTTGAAAGAAATAACAAAGGCCCTTTTATCAGCTAGCATTGAGAGGAAACTGAACAATGGTCAAGGCACATCCCCAGCAGAGAGCTGTATGTGACTTAGCTAATCTGTAAGTCCAGTAAACCTAGGCTTTCAGTCCCAAAACCTCTTAAAACTGTCCACTGTGGTCAAGTTTATTAAAAAGTTAAGAACCATAACATCCTAGAGAGCAATGCCTGCTGAGATGGCTACGGAGAAAGAACAACATTACTCACAGAAATCCAACATGTATTTGTGGTTCTTCATTACTGGCAACATCACCATAAACAGGCTCTTCTATATCTTCATTCCTGCAAGAACACAAAAGCACTGTAAACTACATGCTGACCTAAGTTGTTAAAACATATGAAATGAACGTTTATTTTGCCATTTGCTGATACAAGCAACTATGTGGTAACATTATCAGGAGGAACTGAGATATCTACTTAAAAACACACAGAACAGAAAAACTAATTCACAATTTTTTTAAAAAAGCTTTTAGAATAAAACTCTTTCAAGATATTTAGTTTTACTTTTGTTTTCCATTTTTCCTTAGAATCCTCAAATCTTTATCTTCTTCCCATTTGCTGTTCATTGTATTAAAACAATTAAATAAAATTACACATCTTTACCCCTCCCTCAATCACATGGTCAAGCCACAAATTTTTAGATATTCAGTAGTTCACCTACATCTTCCTTTCAGTTATATCTTTATCTTTTGCTGCTCAAAATTCTAAGTCATACTCTCTAGAATTATATTATTGACAGTTGAGATAAAATTTATGATTTATGACTAATAAGCTGAGAAAACTATCTTTCAAGGGAAAAATACTGGGTGTTGAAATGGTAGAGACAATGAAGTGAAAGGGACTTGGCACTTGTGAAGTGGAACTGCATGTAAAAAGCTTCTTCCTTCTAAAACATGTAACCCAATATTCTCACATTACTAAAACAGCAATTTAAAAAATGTATTCAGAAATTTACAGCGAATTCTTTCAGATCGTGTGGCAGAACAGGAATATTTCCAGCTTACTATGTATTTATACACCTGACCTTTTGCTTAAAGCTTCAAACACGCCACTGTCACTAGCCAGTGAATGATCTGAGAGACATGCTGAAACTCGCCTGGCTCTCCTCTCCGATCTTCTACCACTGTCTCCTCGCAGAGTTACAGCTATCATGGAGAAAAATGGAAAACAACATCAGCTCAAGGTAATCGTTTACAGGTTACATAAGAAACGTATAATTTATCAAAACTACCCGCAAAACAGTTGACACAAACACAGTTCAGTACTTTTTAATCTAACTGCAAGTTAAAAAAACTGGAATACAACAGACCAGAGTTTTTCTATGGGAGAATTAAGGAAGGAAGTTTGTGGCTAATTTCTGTAGGACAAGACTTAAGTATAAACTGATTTCATTGTTATTACAGTGCTTTCGTGGTGGAATAATCACTCCTGGAGGAACACTTACATTAATTCAGCGTACATACACATGATATCCTAAACTTTAAGACTTACCTACTGAATATACAATAGGTAGAAAATAAACATGGAGACTAATTCTTTTAAGAACTTATCTGATAACACAATACAAGATTTTGTTTTGTTCTTGTTTGTTTTTAAATACGAAATCTCAAAGCATAGTTTATACCATAGCATAACAGCAGCTTCTATTCACAATCTGACGCACATTATCAAAAAGAACCAGTGCTTTCCAACTCATTCAGTGTTTTTTTTTTGGTTTTTTTTTAATTCTCCATGAATGATTTTGGAAAATGACCAGGGGCAGGTGGAAGGAATAAAGGCAAAAGCCCCTCTTCGAACCTTCCCAGAATCATCAGCAACACCATCAGCAACAGTGACCCAACCATCACTTTCATACAGTCAGTGTATCAACAAAAAGGACATTATACCTCGAATTTTGCACCAGCAAGTACATATTGCAGGTAAAAATCCTTCTAGGTATGAGCACAAATGATAATGCTCAAGAATTGCATACATAAGGTTTTGGCACTTCAGTAAGAGCCAATAACCTGAAATTTTGTTTCTTTTGCATCGTAAGATGGAACTATTAAACAGACTTAATTAAGTACAGTTGCTTGACCAATTTTTACCTCCTGTTCATTTAAGACTCAATTACTGTTCTCAAAGCAGCAAAGCAGCAGCAAGAGGGGCCACTTTAAAAGTGGGGAAAACATTTTGCTTCTATCCATGCTTAAAAAATTTAAACAGATGGCACGAAGCATTTCAAGCTTTAGCTGACAACATTTGGAGCGACAGTAATGCACACTACACGGGAGACAAGCACTAACTGATATTTGCAGCTTACTACCACTGCTCAAGGATGAACCATTTACATATTCACTCAAAGTGAATAACACTTCATTAAGTACCTGTGTTATATATTATCTTAAGGTATCAAAAGCAAAACACTGCTACTTAAACAAATGTACTTCACCACAGTGTAAGGCCTATTATAGAGCTTAACTGATGCACAGGCACTGAGCCACCACTCTGCAATGGGATGCATTTCATTTCCATGAGCACCATCAGAATAGGATGTCAAGACTTGAACCTTGCTAAAATCTTTCAAATTAACGCTGCTGCTGTCAACGAAACTGCTGGCTATAATTGATTTTAGCCCACTGCACAAGTGTAAGACAGAATGCACTGCACTATGGAGTCCCTCACCACCTTAGATATGTTCCCTTTATCAGGCCACTAACAGCACAAAATCACAAAAGGTGCTCAAAAATCACAAGGTCTAATTAGGAGCTAAGATTCCAGGAAAACTGCAGATAAGAGCCAATTCTGCATCCTTTTGGATTAATCAGTACCTCTATGGACCTCTCCTCCAAATTCAATGAAGAATTTAGCCACCTTCAGCTATCCAGGAAATTTATTTGCTGACTAGGAACATCCCAATCAGCATTTGTCACTGGACCTGGAGAAACAGCCACCTTTCTTCAACTACTGCATGCTATCTTTACTATCCAGTACAGGTCATCATGCGATATAACTTATTTCATCCTCATCACAAGTTGGGGTTAAGTTCTACCTAACTCACAGAAAGCAAAGAAACTATACTTTAGCCATGTTCTCCTCCACATCATTTGCACAAAGTGGGCTTTTTCATTTTGATTTTTTTTTTTTAAGACTTTTAATCTGGTGAGCTCACCTCCATGAGTACTGTCACCAGTATTTATGCAGAACCAAAACTGGCAGAGTTAATTAATGCAGTACTCTGTATGGACATTTTTTAGTATGACACAGCTTCCCAGTCATTTTACACTACTGGGAAGAGGCTGAAATTCACAAAAATATGTATTTTTATATCAAAATTTTCTGTACTATTTTCAGCAAGTTACACTAGAGTGGCTTCTTTTTGCAGACAAACCTTTGTGTGCCAAAGTGGAGATTGTAATCATGAATGAATCTCACAGGCTCTCTCTGTTAGAGGTTCATGTTTGTAATTTGTATGGGAAGAAAAATTGGTCTGAAGCACCAACATAACCTGTCATGAAAATCTGACATTGTACAACAACGTTGTAACTTGACAGAGATTTGCCTGCTACCTGCAGGCCATGGAAGCCTCTGATACCTTCTGACCATCCCACTGAATCTGAGAGATGCAAACATCAGAACATGATTCCCTTAACTAGAAAAATCAGCAGGCAAAATTGGTCATCAGCAAGAAAGAAATATCAAATTTTGGATTAAGTAGAGCAAAATTTGCCACAGGTTACAAACCTACCAATGCTGGAAGCTAAAGAATTGTTTAAAAATACATGTTTCTAAAATACACAACTATCTTTCACATTATTACTTAACACAATCAGTGAAAAAAATACATGGATTTGAATCTGAATACAAGGTGCCAAAACTTGACAAATATAAGACAGGCCTGATTAGAAAAATATTCTCAGCTGTCATTAGTTGAAAAAGTGGACTTCTAAGAAAATTGCAGTTTAGGTTTCAAGATTTCATTAGCTAAATAATCCTTACATAAATCTAAATAATTAAATAGTCATTAAATAATCATGTTCCATAAGCTTTGACACTACAAATACTGCATGTCAGCTCAAAATGCACTAATAAAAGTGTAGAACACTCCTAACAAAAACGAAATCAGAGACACATAGACCTTACCTACCATGATGCTGTCAGGCATTACTATGATATAACAAAGCTGAAACTTGCAGAAAAGTTTCTTCCAAGAATTTAACTGCAGCCATGAATACGTTGTTTACTTGACATAGCAAAAGTTTAAGTATGCCATAATGATTAAACAGATACAGTGCAATATCAAACAAAAACAGATGTAGCAAGATCTACTTTTTCTTCACATGCAACTCATAAAAAAAACACTACACACAGAAAAACACACTGAGAATTACAGGCAAAAACAGCACAATAAATAATTTCAGGTTCACTTACAATGAATTTTTCTGTTGTGCCGCATGAGAAACAAGACAAAATGAAAAGCATACAGTGATAAATCATCTTTTAAGTCTATGCTAATATTTCGCAAAGAAGCGATTATTTTGGCATTAAAGGAAACATAGCACTCGAAAAATTTTTTTAGGAGAGACAGGAAGAAACTGCGAAGGTATTAAAGTCCAATGTTTTATTAACATGTTTCCTCCCACTCCCAGCCTTATAAATATAATGGATTTAATCTCTCAGACATATTCCCTCCATTCATATAAATTAACATAATTCAGAGTATATCCCCCAAAGAGATGTAAAACAAGAAAACAGCAGATTAACAACTGAACATCAAAACTGCAGTTTCTGAAGAACTCTTGTCAACATGCTTGAGCACGGAAGTTATTGTATGCTAACCCTTCCAGCTCCCAGAATTTTCAAAAATTGCCTCCTATTTTGGCTGATGGGAAAACCGGCAAAAAATCTGTCCGAGTAGGTATGTTTTCCAGCGTTGCATTATGCTGTCGGACCATTGGGTGGCAGCAACAAAACATACTGCACAGTACTTCAGTGAAAACCAAAACCCCCAAACATCTGGGGGTTCCCAAACTGCAGTGTATGAGTATATATGGTATATACATGGCACATGTGGTATACGAGTTTGATGTCCTATCAAATACTTGAAGAAAATAGTACAAAACCACAAAAATTGGGGAACCTCTGATCGCTACTTGAAAACATTTGCATTTACAGAATGTAAACTCACCAACCGTATGAGTACCAAGCTCAAAGTAGCTCTAGCCAAACTCTAACCAAAAACCAAGAAGGGTAAACTACTTCTTCCGAAGCAATTGTTCTAAGATTCAAATATTTAAAAAAGAAAACCTCAAAAAACCCCAGCATAGCTATCTTTTAGCCATATATTCTTCCTAAAAAAGCAACCTAAAGCACTACTATATGCTGTACACAGAGAAAAGCTGTGACCATTGGACCAAGAAGCAGCACCTGGGCACCATAGTAGTGACAACAGCAGCACAGGCAAGCTCTGCCAGAGGTTTTCAAAGAAATGCAAAATGTGCAGAAATGTTACAGAGGACGAAGAAAAGGAAAGCCAAAGCAGGACCTTGACTCTCATCCTACTGCTCCCTAGGCACTCAGACTTCACTTCTAGGAAATATATTCGAGCTATAAATGCACTACTAACATAGTTTCACTTACACCACAATGGGTGAAGACATGCTGTGGTCTGATCTGAGGTTTAAAGAAAGCCTCACGAAGCCTCTCCATGGCACTAATTTAAGCACAAACTTACATGCCGGTCTTTGGAATTCTGTTTATTTTGGTCTGAATGCTGCTATATGGGCACTAGAAATGTTTACATATAGTAAATGTAAATTCTGCAGCAGTATCTGCTGGCAATATTAGTTGTGTTAAGGAAAGTAGGTAAGTCTATACCCAAACACTGTTTGAACAATACAGGCTTTTTATCATCATGGTGACTTCTTTTTTTTATTATTATTATTTTTATAGAATGCTGAAATCTCTTCCTTAGACACTGTCAATGATCCTTCCCATTGTCTGCTGACAAACAAAATTTTAGAAGGATAATACGTTTTTTATTTATCTTTTGTTATACCTGATGTCCTAAGTCTTCAATGCAATATTCCATGAGATTGCATGGAAAATTCTGGGTACTAAAATGGGATGGGAATTACAATCTTTAGCATTAAAGTATTCCTCTAAAAGACCTTCTCTACTAGCACAGTTTTATTAGGAACATGAGCAAGCCAACACACAGACATCTGTCATAATGACAGAATACTCCATTTTAACAGCGGTTCTTCATTTCACTGATTAAAACAGAAATAAGAAAGAAATCTCTCACATGTGCCTGGGTCTTTTGTTTGTTTGCTTGTTTGTTTTTAAGGTTTCTGTTTCCTCTTTTGATTTCTCAAATATACATTTCTGACACACTTCCATCTGTAGTGCCTCAGATGCCCACTAATGCAAGCTGAAGTAAGTCCATCAAGTTCACACTCAAGTGGGAAAAGAAAGCTCGAGCAGTAAGTTCTGCTGTAGTAACCAAGCAAGCTGCTCTGTGATCACAGAGGACAGAGTCTCAGCCAAACAAAAGAATCACCACAGTGGATACTCAAGTCCTCAAACACCACCAGCAAAAGATGCTTTTTTGCTGATGCAGAACTGAACTCTGCGCATGGTGCACCGTGCACTCAACATGTTCATGCCATTGTGGTTTCTGCTCTATCGCAAAATTGGCAGAAATGGGTAGAGGATACCTGGGTATGCATCACTTCAGTATGGAGACAGTCAGCAGCAGCATCTCATGTCTTTTTTTCTTTTACTGTCTCCCTTGGGTTTGTGCTGTTTTAAATTATCAGAATGAGGGTAACATGTTGGGGGCTCAGACTTAATTAAATTATGAAGCTTTTTATTAATTTCTGAACCACGACCAAAATATTTATCCCTCAATGTGATATACTCCAAAACCCTTTCAGATTCCCTTGTCTTTTCTTCCATCAATTCACCAAAATTAGTAAGTTTTTTTTTTTAAACATGCAAATGGGAATGATATAAACCACAGCATAGCCTAAGGATTCTCCTAAAAGTATTTCATTTTATTTTTATTAAAGAACTGATCTATCTAAATAGATAAAGATCTATTTACAAAAATTTCTCTACTCTTTCACCTCTTTGCCCTAAATCAGAGGTTCAGCCTTTTTACTAAACAGTTAACGGCTACCATGCAACTTTTAACTGATTAAACTAAAATAAACCAAACAGAAATAATCTCTACTGCACTAGTATGCTTAGGTTTGCATGGCATTCTCTATGGTATTGTGACAAAATAATAATGTCAGGAAACTCACCTCCACCAGTTTGGACACTAGTCAGCTGTGGTCCCATTTCTCGGAGCCCTTCATTGTCCACAGGGTAAGTGGACGTCTGACATGAACCTGTTCCTTGCGTATCATCATCACCCAGCACTGTGGTCTGAGCCCTGAGCATTTCTAGAGCTCCTATGCTTGCCATCTCCTCAAAACCTTCTGACATTTGAGCCAAGGGGGAATCTCGGGACGCAGAGAGAAATGGCGTATCCAAAGGTGAGCTTGGAGGAGACAACGATGACAAGGAGGACCGCGATGACAGTGATGCCAGGGACTGCGGTGTATCCAAAGACCTCCGTTGCTTATTGAAATTCGAATGTCCGATGGGATCGGCGTACGGCACGTCCTTCGTGAGAGACTCAAATGGAATTATGTCAAAGCGTAAATGCTGCCCATAGTCTGTTGCGCTGTCTGATTTGTCATACTGCGGAAGGCCATAGATGTCAGTAAAGCTGACTGAGCTGAGAGAGCCTCTGCTGGAGGCCAGGGATCCTCGACTGGAGGCCAGGGAGCCCCTGCTGCTGCCAGAGGACATTGTGAGGGTGCTAGCAGACAAACTACAGCATGCAAAGGAAAAGAAAACCAAAAAAAAAAAAAAAAAAGGCCTTTCATATATGAGCAGAAACAAAGCACGGACATAAAAAACATCAACCCAGGTTACACAAGCAATTTTATACACATTCAGCATAGTGACACACAAATACAATACATTTGGTATTTTGACGTCTAGCTCATGTCTCTTGCCCTGGTCTTAAGCACAGACATAACTAAAACAGCACAAGTGACAACATGCCTGAAGACAAAGGGTAGGAGAGGAAGATGCTGCCCCCTTCCTCAAATCTGTAAGCAGTCTTAATTTGGCAGAAAAGAGGTCAGAGCAGAGTGTGGATCAGTGGACTCAAAGAACAAAACCAGGAAGGGGATCATCCAGCTTGAACGTGTGTTAATAACAGATCATAAACTCATCAGGGAGAAGAAGCAAGAAGAGATCTGGAAAGTCCTAACAAACTACTACGTAAGCCGCACCCTCATAAGTTTTTCCAGCAGAACATAAGGACAACTTTAGTATGAATCCTATTCCAGTACCTTTCACTGCTCTCAGATCGTTAGTGAGAGAAGAGTATAGGTGATGGAAAGAGATGAAGTGAGACACAACGGGGACTGAGCTTATGATGTTGGTGTGGTGTTGAGCTGAGGAATCCCTGAGAGCTGCCTCTGAAAAGGCAGCTGCAAGTGTGAATATGCAAAACATTCTGGGCTTCTCTGTGGGTCTTAGCACATTCTCATATTTAATGGCAAAACTTTCTCTTCTCAACAGGGATCAAAAACCCCTCCTTGGAGAATGCATCAGAATGCTAAACATCACAGAAGAATGCTATCACGACATAAAATATGACAATAACAATACTAAAAATTGCTTTAAATACTTACCATCTTTTCACAAGCCAAGTGAACATACAAAATTCCCCCAAAGACTCTAGCCCAGATAGTCATTACTAATACTGTTTTATAAAACTCCATCCAAATCATTGCGTTCAATAGATCAAGCCATATAAATTTAGTAAAAATTTAGTTTACTCAGCAAACATACCTAAGAAGTATTAAATGGTAAACTTACACTATTAATAATCTTCTCTGCTGCAGTTATAAAACTTCAAAACTCTTTCTTTTCACACAACTCACCTTTTTAACTGGGAGTGTAAATACGAGGTTAAACGTGTAGCTTCTTCTAGCTGCATAAGCAAACAATTTCTCTTTTCCTGTAACAGTATCCTATAATTAAATAGATACATATTACTATTTTTCTTTGTATCACAGTAGTGCTCAAGAAGTGCTATGAGCTTTCCAAGTACAGAGAAATGCCACTGCATTGCAGTTTTGAATTTAAAAAAAATTCACTGTTTAACAAAAAGTTTTAATTTATGCCATTTATATGCAGCAATGGAAATCCCAGCAAGAGCATAGCATAGGAACTAACACTCCAGCAGAATTCCCAGACAAGAAAAGTAACTGAGGCACAACATGAGAGTCATGATGTTGAAAATAAATTGCAGCAGTTGTCAAAGTTATTAGATGTCCTAGGTGGAAACATTAGATGCTCCAGGACTTTTTTTTCCCTTGCAACATTATTGTGCCAATAAAATAGAGAAAACCACTAAGAATTTAGTCACCTTGGCAGGAAAAAAAGTTCCAAGTAGCTCTATTACTCAAGCAAGTTTATGTCAAATTTCAAAGATAAAAAGAAAATTTTTGGAGGACTTCTGTTAAGCAATTATCATAAAACTCAACAATAAACTATGATAAAAAAGCCTCTCACTGTGACTTTTTCTTTTCCAATTCTAAGGAATAACTAGCAGTTGAATTACTCAGTACCACTGCGGCAACATGACTGGAATGTACCTTTAATGCTGTCATTCTCAACTGTCTGCAAAATATCCTAAATACTATATTTTTAGATTATTAAAAATTTGAATAATAGATTTTGTCCACTGATATAAAATTTAATCTCTTCCTGATCCAGAATTATAAGTATTTCTGGTGTTTTTTCTTCCCAATCCAATCACTGAACTTTGAAATAAAATCAGAGTGGTAATCTGTTCTGTGTTATTTTATGTTATTTGTGTTTATGTTATGTTATTTATGTTTATGTTCTATTAACAGCAAAGTTACTGCTCCAGCCCCACACTCACAAGTTGGCTGGAAATTGTAATTCTGATAGACAGTTTGGGCAAGGCAGATCAAACTTATTTAAGATTGGTGCATCAAACCTTCCTCATCTGCAAAGATAGCTGCTGGAAGACAACATGTTAACAGGCAGGATAGAAAATACAAATGAAAAAGGAGTCCTTTTGGATTAAAAAAAAATATATATATGGCAGTGTTAGCCATCCACAGACTGAAGAAAGAATATGAAAAAAAAAAAATTTCCTTGTTAGCACTATAAACCTAAATCTCTTGACTTCCTTGGCCTCCAACTCCACCAGTTCACCTGCTAGGAAGGGGCTGCAGAGCTCTGCTCCAGCAATCCCCCCTGCCCTCTCAGGAGGCTCCCCTCACTGCAAGCCCAGCCGAGCGCACGCACGCACCGAAGGCTGCAGCCCCGCTGCGTGAACCTACATGATAAAGGCACCGCAGGCAGATGCCTTTGAAGCAAGAACTAACAGAACAGGACAAAGGGATGCAAGAAACTCAACTGACTCAAAAACTTACAAGGGAAGAAGCTCACACCAGCTACTTAAAAACAAAACAAAACCAAAAACAAACAAAAACAAAAAACCCCGTAAGCACAGAAACCTACACATCCCAGTTCACCAGGGATGTGAAGCAGGCACCTGCACTGCAGGGCAAGAGACACCTCAGTAAGGCTGCTGGCCAACCTTAAAAACACAAAAATACTTTGTCATATAGATTTTAAGTTATCCCTAATCTGCCCAGGACTCAAAACCCAGCAACAAAACAGAACTGATAATTATCTAAACAAGAAACTTTTTCCTTGTTCACCATTAGGAGAAGGTGGAAATAGAAAAGCAGAATTGGGAATGGTTTTGGCGATTCCTGAGCCTAATATAAATAAATAAATAAATTTGGCGTTCTAACACTTAAGTTTTTCTCTGATTTGTTATACAAAATTAGAGTGCCCTTAAATGTTATTCTAACTTCTACTCAACTTCTTGCTAGCACTCAAAATATCAAGTATCACATTGGAACGTTGGTTTCCACAGCATGAACTACATGGAAAAATAGCTTGGTCTCCTTGCCAATATAGTATGCACTACCTAACATAAGAGCCCAAAAACAACAAATAAAACTTACTACACTGCAGTGTAAAGTGAACTCCTTGCTCTGTCAGTTTAAGCTGGAGAGCCAACTTAACAACATTGCAAAAGTTGCAAATAACATTATACAAAACTTTGAACTGTCAGTTGGCTGTAAATTTTCTATTTTTACTGCCTGAATTTACTGTCTAAAGTCAGTCTTTTCAAAAGAAATAAAGTTCTGCAAAATTGTATATGGAAAACACTTTCAAATATTTTAGAAACATCTTTAATTATGTAAGTGTTAACCTTTACACAAGATTATATTAATGCTGGTTCATGTAGTTCTCTTCAAGTGTCAAATCTGGCTTTTTACCACTAATTCATGCCTCAATCTGTTTCAAAACACAAAAGAACAGCAAGGAAAACCAAGAAAACCTTTCCTGCATAAAATAGTTCACTGGACAAAAGCACTGTCCCATTAAAAAAAAAAAAAAACCCAAAATCTCCCACGCAAATCACATCTATAAATGTAAAACTGGTATTTCTGGATATCATCTATATAAGAGAAGTAAGTCTGGGATACAAGAGCATGTACTTCACACTTTAACTGGAAGGAGTCTATGGTACAACAAGACCTTAAGTGTTTTTGTCCATTTCTTTGGCTACAGGACAAATTCTGCAATTTTGAAATAAACATAGTGTTTATGTAAAAAAAATGTTCATACTAGCAGAACTTGACATTTAAATTTTCAAGAATGACTGAGACAAAATTGGGGGGTGCTCATGCTGGTGAGGTCACAAATTAAAGGAAAAATTGTATGCAGAAGGTGGTAAAAAAGTTAATTCCTTAACTTTCCAGTACCTATGGCAGAAACTAAACATAGGAAAGGATCTTTGTTCTGGTGCTTTTGAAGATGACTATTACTCCACTACAACTGCAAAACAACAGAAGATTCTATCGCTACCCAGGTACTGCTTTTGGGTCTTTACTTGTAATCAGACAACTCTCCAACATGAGTAGCACTCAGACTTTTTCCAAGCACCCCATGTGACTCTATTCTGATCTTTTCTTTCCATTCAGACGTTTCAGATGAACGAAAGGAAAGCCAACCAGTCAATGTCACTCTAACGCTCCTTCAGAAAACTTCGAGACAAACAAAATTAAATGATGGCAGAGTCAGGAGCAGATTCATCCTTTTTTGAAAGCAAATTACTCTAGTAGCTGCTTCTGTTTCTTAAACACAGTGAAATTCCCTGCTCTTCATTTTGAAACTACCCAGATGTATCTTATGGTAGATAACAAAATGATTTGTTAAATGCCCAAACCTTTCAGTGGCCCCATGAGCAGAGGTTGCTCGAGCCCGTTGAATTTCATCCTCCAAGCGTCTTTTTTCTTCCTCCAAACGTGCAATGTCTTCAGGGGATCGTCTCTGTTGACTGATGAGCTGCAATTCTTGAAGAAGAGCCTCTTTCTCTTTGATGAGCTGAAGACGGTCCCTGTCCGCTTCAGCCATTCCTGGCCAAGACTCGTTGTCTAGCAAGGCCAGCTGCTGCTGTATATTGGAAACTCTTTAAAAGAGCATAAATACATTTCAAAAAGCAGAAGTGACAAAGATGAAAACAAGTAAGAGGAAAAACACCACAGGTCAAGAATCTTTGTCTGCTGACTTAAGTGTCTTCTCATTTAAACCTTGACTGTGCATTCTGGGGGGACCTTGGGTTTTTTTTCTTTTTTTCATGTTTTCTGAGTGGCCTTTTTATGAAAACACTAAACATGCAAGTATTCATAAGTGCACAGCTGTACAAAAATTACAATGCATTTATTTATCAACATAGATAACATCTGTATACACATCTCACTCATTTTGAAGTAAATCAATTCATATTTTATGGCTCTTATCATGAGTTTGCTGTCTATACAGCTTATGAAGCTGAACACCCTTTCATTCCCCATTCTTCCCCTATTGCATCTTCACTTGACACTTCTGAAGGGCTGGGGGAATTACAAGGGGAAGAAGGGAATACAAAGTCCCATAACATCACATCACACCTTCTCTACATGCAAGTCAAATGGAGGAAAAGTTCAAGAAGCTGAAAATTTTAGGCAGTTCTAACTGACAACACAAATATTTTTATAAATAAGCTTTGAGTATAATAAAAAGATGGGGTTGGAGAAGATCAACTGGTTTCAAGATCGACTGGTGGGTTTAGTTGGATCCATCACCAAATCCAACAATTAAGTAAACTAACTGGAATTTTTTGTAGTCAGCTTTGTAGTCAAAAGGAGCTTCTCTATCTCAATATGCTGAATCATTACAAAAAACAATACTAGTTACAAGAATGATTCCACAGTTAACATTTTAAGAAACTGTTCTGCTAAAAGACAGTTTTGAACTCTGATAAATATTACAAAAAAACCCTAAAGCCAGAAATTTCACAAATATGTCTTTCTGTAACTTTTCAAAGGAAGTTACTAGCAAAACTACAAGTATATAAGCGTAGCAGGGAAAATACTCTTTTATTGTTAGATGTATTTTTGCTCATCTTAAAATGGTTCAATTTAGGCCTGAGATTTTCTCTCATTTACTTTTCATTTTAACTGTAAACCTCTAGCTTTCTGATTTTTGAGCATTTATAACTTAAACAGAACTGTGTATTAGTTATATAACTGTACACCTCAGTTTCACCTCCAGTTTGAAATGTCAGTGTTCAAAGTTAAGTGGATAATAAAAGGTTATTGCCCTTTAAAAAAGTAGTTTAGAACCAGCCATGAAAGTGGGAAATGCATTCATTCTTTCGATAAGTACATTTCTTAAGCAATCATTTTTTCAAAATGTTTGGTAAAGAATGAATAAAAAGGTAACAACAAACAAAACAGTACAAACACATGACAAGAAAGATTCACAGACAAAGTATCAGTCTGATGACATCTCAAAGCTTCCCAAGGAAAAGTAGAGACATGACCAAGATAGGTTTTTGCCATCTAAAACAAAACCTCACACAATGTTTATTTCAGACTGACATCTGGAAAGTATTTGGCCATCTTATTATCAAAGGAAGGGAATTAAAGTATCAATATAAGCCATTTTACAATGACCACTTTAATTACAGTTTGTGTGCTCCTATATCAACAGAAATTTTACTGTGGATTTTGTCGAAGTGGGTTTTTTGCCCTCTAGTTTTCATTTACAGCAAGTAATGAACTAGGGTATTATGTTACATGTTAGTCTGAAGTATGGTATTTTATCAAGCTGTTCAATACTGTTTCCTCTTTTTGTATTAATAACACACTCCCCATGAATAGCTAGTGAAAGCACAATTGTGATGGATATGTGTAGTTTACATATTTCATGCTTCGGCTATTGTGCATGAATTCCAGATGCAGTTTCCTGAAGGACATCTCGCCCAGTGCAGGAACGGCAGCGCCAGGAACTGCGAGCGGAGCCAGTATCCCTCCTCCTCTTTACCCACACTGCTAAGTGGTTAAAGATTCAGTAAACACTTCTGAACACATATATACAGCCTGATTTTCAAGTGTTTGGTGCCAAATGAAACAAACAGGAACTCAAGGCCTGCTCAGAATTACTAAATTCAGACACAACTGAGTTATCGCAGCCTAGTAAGCGAGCGCGAATCAGCTGAGCACTGGTAACTCATTTTGGTGACCACGGTCTGAAGCTCTTAGCTTGTGGGTGAAGGAAGGTGAGGGGTATTTGGTGAAGTCTTTGGGCTCAGTTTTACAAGTCAGCTGAAGCAATGACTCCCTCTTTCAACACTCACAGCTGTTTTGCTAGACAATTTTCTGGCGCCGGGTGAGCCGATTACGAAGCCAGTCACGGGAGCAAGTCAGTGGTAATGCAGGCAACACAGAAAAGAGAAGGATCAGTCAGCAGGAAGGGAAGGTGGCAAAAAAGGAAGGAGGGATCCCCCCTTGGAGTGGCCACTAAGAGCACATTAAACATTATCTGGTGCAGCTAAACTGAGAGAAAGCAACCCCTTAAGCCACAGTAACAAAGTTACACATCCAAGTCCTTTGTGAGAGCTTCAGGATCTAGCAGAAATTGTCCCTGCCAAAAAAATTAGACTTGTATAAAGTAAGATGCTATGGACTACTGTAATACAATTCCTCTCGTGTCTGACATTCTTACTCCAGCTTAAAGTGTTTTTTCCAATTTATGTTAGGATGACTGTTTGTAAAGTAGGAAGTTACAGTACAGTAGCTTAATTATACTGTTATTAATGGAAAAAGTATTGCTGAGGACAAGGCATGCTGTCTGTTATATCAGACCTTGTATCACTGAAGAGTCCCAAAATCTGTCTAGGTATTTACTGGTGATTTCCCCGACATTCTCAACATTTCACCTAGCTCTTCTTGGCTCGGTTTTTTCCCTTTAAGCAAAGAAAAAGCACTTGCACAACATTACATATTGCAAGAATCTGTTGTGAGGAGAACTTCAACAGCAGTAGGACAGTTTTCTGCAATCTGTATTTCCCGCACTTCCTACAAGTGAACCAAAGTTTTCATATAATTTTGTTTTATGCCTTCCACTGAGGACTCCTCAATATGGTGAGTTAATCCAGAAAGCTACCAGCACTAAACCTATTTAAATTTATCTCCCTGGGTAGAAAACATCCCTATGGCTTTTACAGTCTCCCTCACTCAAACTTAAGAACAAGATCTGAGGAGGCAAGTTCAGTTTTCCTAAAAGCATAATAAAAGAATCCTTCTAAGCATGTTCCATAACTGCAATTTGTCTTCTCCAAACACAAGTTTTTCTTACCAAACAGAATAAATGCATAAACGAACACTTTCACTGGGCATGCCTATACCAGATTTAATGCCTATACTACACCAACCATTCTCACTGCTAGCCCATTACAAAAACTGGCTTTTTTGCTTTGTTTCAGACTCAGAGCATATTAACCTACCTTAACCACAGACTAAATAAATCAATGAATTGTCAGGGATATCATTTTAAAGGGCGGGGGGGGGGGGGGGGGGGAGATTTAAGGTCCTTTCTGAAGCCTCTGTTTTTCAAATACATCCTTCCTTCCTATTGGGTAATTTTTAAGATACTACTTTCAAAGTGCAGTCACTGTAAAACTGTACTTTTATCTAACCCAATGCCAAATACCGAGGCCCCTACTGATATAGTAATTCAACATTTTCCTGGGGAAAAAAAAACAGTTAATTTTTGAACCATCAACATTCCAGGCATTTTGCCCATTCCCATCCTTGCATAACAAGTGCTGAGGAACTTGCATTCCATACTCGAGTAGGTGGTATCAAATGACTGGTTTCCTAGGTAGACAGACTGACTTGCTGCTTATTTCAATATTCAAAAATTTCAAGCAGCAATGAATATAACAGCTCCTGTTAAGCAGAAAAGCAGGAGAGGCACAAATGGGATGACGAAGGTTTAATCTGGTGAAAGGTTTCATCTTAAATACTGATTTGAAATGGCAAACTTGCTCTGAAATAGCCATATTAATATAGTTAAAATGATGCATTTTCCATCATAACATAGACACAGTATGGAGAGGTTGGAAAACAAGACAACGAAGAAATTACCACACATCAACCAAACTACATCATAGAAAAGGAAAAAAAAAAAAAAAAAAAAAAAAAAGAAAAAGGTATTTTCAGAATTCACAGCATGCCTGAATCATTACATTTCCACGTAAGTGTTCCCTAGACAAAACAGCACAACCCATTCTATCATTAGAAATACCTGGGAAAACTAAAAGATTCTGTTAGCGTCCAGAACGTCTTTTCAAGAATGCCATCTGAACTCAGCACTCAATGAAATGATGCTACCCAACTCAAGAGCACTTCACTTTGTAAGAGTTTATGTATTAAAATACAGCACAGGAAGCGCAAATAAAGTAGAAATCACATTTTTTGTGGGATGAAATATCTGATTTATGTGTATTACAGATTAACCCCATGTTTAAACCATTATTCAGATTACAAACACAACAGGCACTGTGGGAAAGAAATACTCTGACGGAATCAAAAAGGGGAAAGTTAAGGGAACCATAAATCTGGTATTTCCTGACCTACAAGTGCTGGTCTTTCTAACCTAAATGCATTCTTCTAATATATTTTCTTTGACATCCCCAAGTTTATTTTAAAGAACAACAAAAAAAACACCCTACATTTCATTGCTTAGGCTTTTGGGTGACATATTGGACCACTCTACTGCCGAGGCCTTTGTTAGCTGACGAATGGGAACATCCGTTGGGACAAAAAAGACCGTTATGATTTGGAGAATGGTGGCTAAGATCATAAAAAGATGGGGAAGAGATCACTGACAGAAATCAGTCCAGCTCACTTTTTTTTTTTTTCCCCCTCCTTTTCTTTCTGGAAAGAGTTTATGATCAGACTCTAACCCAGTTCTCTGCCGCTTCAGATAACAGGGAATTTCTACCACATGCAATACCCAGAAAAAGTGGTTATAGGACTGAGGACAAATGATGAAGGTTATAAGAACTGGGTAATTTCTGGCATTTGTGGTCTCTCTAGAGAGTGGATTATAGTTTACATCAAAGAGAGGAAGGCTAGGAAATGGGGAAGAAAGAAATGGAAAGAACAAGAAGTTGGGGAACTAAGCCAAATGCTCACAAAATTTCTCCACTGTGTCTACTTTGGCTGTTCCTGCAAGTATATGCCACTGTGGCTTTGGCGGACAACGAAAGTATGCGCTTTAGAATATCCAGCCTTTTTGGCAGCCTGCTTCAATAACAAGGAGGTCTTAAACTGGCTTAAGACATTCATGAAACCTTTAGAGTCCATTGGCATTTCTCATGTAAAATTAGGTATTCACCTTCAAAGAAAAATTGCAAAGCCTGCTAAAAACAATGGAGGAAAGGAACTAGTATTTCCTCAATTCACAAGTAAACTCTCATAATAAAAAATTTAAAGACAGCTTAAGAGTATGGCTCAGCTCTCTCTGTAATTCAAACGGAAAAGCAGTTTTATGTTCAAAAAATGATGCTGGGAGATCTAGGTTTAGCTGACATGCCTGATCCAGATATTTATGTGGTATCAGACAAATTGCTTCATCCCTAAATCAGATCTTCAGATTAGTTTGGCAGAATCAAGCATACAAATCCCAAGAATTTCACTAGGAATGAGACAATTACTTGCCTACACGACATGAATTTTAACAGTAAAATGCTTGACTATTTTGTTATATCAGTCGTGAAATGTTTCTATCAATATCCAATGTACATTTGGTCAGTACAAGCAGATATTGCACTGATTTGCCTTTGCTAGTGCTTTTACAAGCACAACTGAAAATTGATTTGAATAATGAGACAACGAGTCTGCAGCAAAATAACTAATACGTATATTAGAAAGAAAGAAGTATCATTCTGAAATGGAATGTGGAAATATTAAGCCTAGCTGAGGAGGCGGCTTTTTCAAGACTAAAATAACCTGTTGACAACCAATGTAAGATTTAAACATGTGAACTGGAAAATAACATCTTTAAATTCTAAACTACAGAAGGTGCAAACACATTACCACTTTTATGCCCAAATTAGATAAGCTGGTTAAGAATGCTTGGCTGTTTTAGTTCATTAAAGTCAGTTGCCATCTGACTGTATGAAAAAAAGAAAAGAAAAGAAAAGAAAATCACCGTTGACAATCTCTCATGTTGGAGGGATCATTTTTCATCTGTTGATTAATACATTTCACTGGATACCAGGCACTGCAGCAATGACATTTCAAGACAACTTGCCAATATACTTTATGTAGCCATTCAACTAAACCACGCAACCTAGATTTATTCGAAAAAAAATTTGCTTTTGAGTTCTCTTTTTATGAAACAGTCTATTCAGAAAACTGCTCAAGGGGGACACTTTCCAGTGTGCGAATGCTTTCATGAGAGGTGGTCTCACTGAAATAGCAACTGAAACCAAAAACAGTATTATTCCAGGCAGCTTGGGGTTGTCTGTTCAAAAAAACCTGTCCTCCCTCCCTCTTGTTTTTCTGGAGGCCACACTGACAGATCTGAGAGAAAAGATTTCATGGAAATAAAGTACGGTGTATTTTAAAATAATGGAAGGAAAGGAGAAGAGTAGAGAACAAGAAAACTAATTTAGCATCTCTTCAGCATGATTGGTGAGTTAAAAAGTATAGTTTACATGCCTTCTCCCAGAATACTGGATTGAATACAGAATAAAAGATGTCTTCCCCAGCATTTTAAAGATGTCGGAACCCTTAGCTCACAACATCTGAAGATCCTCATGGGAAAAATTAAAATGCAAATTATCCAACTTCCTTCCAGTGGGAAACTAAAGAAAAAAAAAGCTCTGTGAAGGTCTTAATTTATGCAAAGGCCAAACCACTCAGTACTGTAAGGGAGAGATTCTTCAAGCAGGAATTAAAATGAGATTATCTGCTAACAGGGAAGAGAGAGATTCTGAAAGAATTAGCCAACTTTTCTGCTGTCACTGAGTCTCATCTCCCCAGTTCTTCAAGACAGTTCTTTTGGAAATCCCAACACTGTATTTTCTTTCTAAGACACCATATACAGAGAATGTGTTTTATTTTAAAAAAAATTCTTTACTACATAAGGCAAATATTCGACTCCTATCTAAAGCACAGTATTATCTTCTGGATAGATTCACAAGAGTCTGGTTAAAATGCAACATACTGCATTTCAGCTTGGGCTTTTTTCCTTGCTTTCCTTTAAGGGAAGAGACACAATCTCCTCCTACAGTATATTTTAAGTCTTCCATTAAAACTTGTGCTCTTTTTAGAAGTAAATGAGACAGTTCATCCACTGTTGTACTTATTCACCATGTATTTCCACATTCCATTTGACAAGCAAGTAGTCATAATATAGTGTTTTACAGTTGTGATATACTGTAGCTTTTTAATTTTCTACTCTGTAGATTTTAATCCATCACAGCACATTCCGTCACCCACACTGTGCACTAACAGTAGATATTTCACCAGCCAAGGCAGAACGAACACAAAGATATTTAGTGGAGACAAAAGCTCTACAGAAATGCCAGCAAGCTAAGGGGAAGGAATGCATGATAAATGAAGAATGCAACCACAGAGATAACTGGTTTGTGCAGTTCCACTCGAAAGTTGAAAGCTGATTACTTCCGTGCAACATACTGGGCAAAATAAGGCTACTATTTTAAAGCAACTAACATGCTTCTGCTAAATAACAGACCATTGTCAGAGTGCTATCCCCGGACAGCCAAACTATCCTTACTGCAATTACTATTCACTAGTTGGAAGGTTAGTTACCCTGGTTTTCTACACTCAATTAACATCAAAACCCAGCTCGTTTCTGATGCTCAGAAATCCTGCATTCCATGCATAAACAAATGTTCAGCATTTCCAGCTGGGAAAAGCTTCTGCTATTTAAAACAAAGCAAAACAAAACAAAAAAACCTTATCTCTTCCCTACATCAATCCACAAAAAAAGAATTGTTTTGAAAAAGGCACAGAAAAGATGTGTCAAAAAACTTAATTAAAACATATAATAGAATCTTTACAGCACCCATAGCTCTGCTAAGTTAAACAGTATAAAACCAAATTCTGTCTTTCCTCCATCATCAACTGTCATGTATCCCTAAGTTATCACTGAACTATAAAGTGCTAAGGGTTATGCATGTAATCAAACAGCATGTTGATGGATTTCTGGTTTGCCTTTTTTTCCCCCCAATTAAACTTTTATTAGGTAACAGTGCAGGTATCTATCCATGTGGCATTTTCAGAAGTTGGCTGATCCAATACAGATTTTCATTCCTGCTACAAATCCGGCAGAAGTTTAGCTGCCTATCTATAACATGCTTGCACCAAGGTTTTTTTTTTTTTTTTTTTTTTTTTTTAAGTCTGTATTGTATCCAAATGGGGGTAAATTTTCCAAGAATGACAAAAGGGCGACTTCCCTATAAAGCTTCCAATCCTTTTCAAAACATATGGCAGCATTACAGTTTCCCTCAAAGAAAGGTCACCAAAGGATAAAGTACTTGCTTTTCTTTAACCCCTGTTCTGAGAGATGTCAAAAACTGAAAAAGATAAAACTGAAAAGAAAAAAAGGAAATGCCTATCTTGAAAAAAACAATTTGAAAAAGTAATGTTTTCAAAGCTAACAATAATGGGATCTTTTAAGCATAAGTCAATTTTAATAAGACACTGTTCTATTAGCACAAATTAAAATAATCACAAATGCATAAAATTACTGTGTTCAACTTGTCATCTATGTGTATACTATCATCTTGAATATGTAGCAAATAGTTCGAAAGCATCAAAGTTGTAAGGAGGGCCTGCTAATCTATACTTGTAGGTAATATTTTTAAATAGTGCTAGATCAGAACAGTTTACTTTTACAAAGCCTTAAGAAAACCTGCAAGACTAACATTCGCAAAAGAAATATGAGAAGCAATTAGACTGAAGGAGACAGTGAAGAATTAATCTATTTCAAGTTAATTCATTCTTAAAAAACACTCAAAGATTTTTTCCATCTCAAGTTTTATTTTTACATGCCCTTTTGTTCAGCTATGAACATTTTCACTTATGTCATAGTAATTTTTTATTCTTTCTTCACACTGAGTTTACAACTTTAATAAATTGAATCTGGAAGACAGGTATGCACAGCTGTGAATATACTGTCAGAGCCAGACAAATGCAAGCCCAGTGTAAAGACTGTTCATATTGAGGTTTGAGAAGAAGAAGAAAAAACGTCAAAGTTCAGTTAAACTACTGCAATTTTGTGTTTATACAAGTGTAGAATAGGGCTGACATTTGGCTTTATCTCTGCAAACAAATATAATAATCTTATGATAAAGTCTTATGTTTACCTAAGCCTTTACTATCTCTGAACTACTCAATAGTAAGCAAATTAATTTTCTTAAACACATTTCAACTACAGGCTGGTTCCAGTTCCACTTTGAAAACTTTCATCACAAATATAAAAATAAAGACTATCAAATTTAAGTATACTTACCTTTTCTTGGCCTCTTCATATTGCCAGTTCAATCTTACTTTGTCTACAAGTCTTGTTTTATCATCAAAGCCAAACTTTTGTAGAGTTGAAGAGCAAGAACAAGGAGAAAAAGGGGAGGGGGCAGGAAACAAGATTTTAAAAAAACACTTTTACAAGGAAGAAAGGAATAAGTTAGTCTCTCCTATTAGCCTCACTAAAAAATTGTCAATGTTTTAAGTAATAACATAATCAAAATCCATTTCATGCTTTACAGAGATAAAACTAACTTTTTGCCAAAAATATGAAAAATAAATAAATCAGCCCTTTCAATAGATTATAATCCTGGAAACTAAGAGTTAGCAAGCAGAATTAATTATGAATGGTTGAAGCTTTCCAATTTAATCCAAGCTTAAAATACAAAGAATGTATTTTAAATGAAGTATTTTATCGCTTGATATAGTTTTTTAATGAAAAACTCATTAAACGTAATTCAGATTACATTGCCTCTACGCTGAAGTGTTACCCAGCACTTGGCTCACTGGTGTGCTATAAACATTATTCCAAAAGCATCATGTGATTTTTGAACCAGTCATAGAATACACATTCATGTTACATCTCCTACTGTATACACTCTGGTTTCTACAGCAGCTTCTCTACATCTCAGGGTATCAGCAGTTCCCCTCTTCAGAAGTCTGTGTATGGCTTAATAGTTACAGCCCAAGTCCTGACCTAAACACATTGCTGCACCTCTACATTTCCTGTTAAACTACTGGTTTTGCTCTTTTCACCATCACGTGTCAAAAAAAGCATCTCTTTTGCTCATGTTCCACTATTAATAATTCAGGAAAATAATATCATTATGTAGATGAGGAGAGATGATGAGGGGATATTGTCTACCTTGACAAGTTAATGCACAGACAGTGAGGTGGACTGAAAACTGGCTGAACAAGAGAGCTCAGGGGGTTGTGGTCAGTGGTGCAAAGTCTAGCTGCAGGCCAATAACTAACGATGTCCTCCAGGCGTCAATACCGGGCACAATCCTGTTCAACTTATTCACCAGTGACCTGGATGATGGAACTGAGAGTGCTCTCAGCAAATTTGCTGATGATACAAAACTGCAGGGAGTGGCCGATACACCAGATGGTTGTGCCCCTCTTCAAAGGGACCTTGACAGGCTGGAGAAATGGGGAGAGAGGAACCACATGAAGTTCAACATAGAGAAGAGCCAAGTCCTGCACTTGGGGAGGAATAACCCCATGCACCAGGACACACTGGGGACTGACCTGCTGGAAAGCAGCTTTGAGGAGAAGGCCCTAAGGGTCCTGCTGGAAACCAAGTTGACCATGGGCTAGCAATGCACCCTTGTGGCAAAGAGGGTCCCAGTGTCATGGGCTGCATTAGGCAGAGTGTTGCCAGCAGGTTGAGGGAGGTGCTCCTTCCCCTCTACTGGGGTCCCCAGTACAAGACAGATATGGAGCTACTGGAGCAAATCTTGCGACTCACAGGGTCACAAAGGTGATTAAGGGACTGGAGTGTCTGACATACGAGGAGAGGCTGAGAAAGCTGGGCCTGTTTAGCCTGGAGAAGAGAAGGCTCGGGGGGAATCTGATCAATGTGTATAAATATCTGATGGGAATATTTGTCAACAGGATAGGGCCAAACTCTTCTCAGTGGTGTCCAGTGACAGGACAAGAGGCAGTACGCACAAACTGAAACACAAAGTTCCATCTGAACCTAGACAAAAAACAAAAAAACCCCACATCATTACTACCACAATACTAACAGCCCCAGTTACTGCACAATCAGGTCTCTACTGCAACTTTGAAAGGAGTAGAGTATTTTCATCCTTCCTGCATTGTTGCAAATATCGCTAAGTCTGAGAAACGGCGACAAGAACATAACAGGTCTGTGGACACCTCTGCAAGGACTGATACTCAGATATGAACCTGCAGTCACAACAGTGATGACAAGAAAAGTGCTCTGTCAGGCTGGCAGAATCCAGGAGCTAATTCTGCCTGTCACTAATCTGCGAGCACGTCACAAAGCCCCTGCACCGTTCTCGAGCACCAGAATCACAAAGCACACCACTCATGAACATTGTTCAGAAGCTTTGGAAATGGTAAGTAAGAGCAACTCGCCCACCACCAATATTTCTTTGGCTATGGCACAATGAAACATCCAACACATCTTAAATTAAAGCAGGAAATAATGATGTATCACTGTAGTACACAAGCAGCGTATTTTCTAGCAAGCGCCTTGCGTTGGGACACATACCTCTCCAGTGATGTCAGTCTGAGAACAAGCATCACAGTGCTGTTGAGGTAAACAGGAGTTGCTCAGCGAACTAGAATTGTGCTGGAAGTCCTGCAGGGAATCTGTAATACAACAGCTATTCCTGAATCCATCTGTTAACTTGGCCAGGCTCTACAAGACAGCAGATTAAAAAAAAGAAAAAAGAGAAAAAAAAAGAGTAAGAAAACCTGATTTTTGTTGTGTTATTCTTATATTATTAGAAAACCAAAAGATAAGAATTATTCTACTTAGGAATATGACAGGCAGCTTGCATATAAACAACTATTTACATAAAGTAAAATCATCATAGTGTTACTAACATGTAGAAGCTTTGCTTTGAAATAAATCTCTCAGAAAGTGCTTCTGATAGTAAACATCAGCTTTTTTTTTAATCAGCTCTTTTAGAGCTACCAAAGTTTTAGCTTTTGTATGGCTTACAGACAGCTCTTTAAATCTAGCAGCTGACAACTTTCAGGTTAGTTGATAGGAAAGACAAATGTGATTCACCTGCCCTTTTGCCATTTTTTGCACATTTTGCATTCCTTAGCCACTACTGTTATCACATCCAACTTGATGAATACCTTGTATTGATTGTATTTTTATGACAGCTGATTTCACCCTTGTGCTCCCTTACCCAAGGTTCGCATAGCTAGAGATATTTTATACTTTGGGTTAAGCAAGGGACATCTCTGAGATGTTTAGAGAATGAGAAACTGTGAGAGTGAAGCAGAGACCTCAAGCAGTATTTAAGGGGAGAACAAAGTAAGACAGAATCACAAAAGAAACAAGAGCTGGTTTGACAAGAGCTTGGCTGATAGGCTCTTGAAATTCCTTTAAAAATCCCTCTAAAAATAGAAAATTATTTTTATCTGATTTATTTTCTGATTGTGTATTTTCTATTTTTCAAAAATGTAAATAATTATAGCTAATTTAGTATTTGTGACAAAACCAGTGTGCAGTCTGTCATTTATGACTGAGACTCTAAGCATTCTGCATTGAAAGAACATTTAAAAAAAAACTTTTTAAATAATATCATTGAATTCTGCCCCTACCCCCTGAAAAAGACATACAATCAAATTATGTAAAAAGAATTCATCAGAAATTTGAAGAGCTACATCAATTCACTGATCATAACCTAATCAAGCCATTTGGTTCTAAAAATATGCAGAAAAACTCAAAACTGCTTACTTCAAGGGTCTGAATACAGAAACAGACACTAGTTTTAAGCACTCAAAATTGAGACTGCTGGCCCTCAGGAATCGCAATGGCTGATGATAACTGATGATCTGCACCAAGCTCTAGTTATTCTATATATCCAATCACCAGGCTATTTCTCAGTCTTCAAAGGACAGATTAAAAGGCATCACACAGCAATGGTGCCTCTTCTTACAACACAACTATGGAGTCAAGAAGGCAAACCCGCACAGCGGCAACCGGTTGCTGCTCACAAGAACTGCAAGAGGATCTTGAAGCTGACAACAGCATCTGGTTTCAGAGCCTAGGAAGCCTCCTCAGACACTGCTGCAGGCCTGAAACCAGCCATCTACAGCAGATTGCTCTGGTGGCCTCCATTCCCACCATACACCAGTCCTGCACTTTGTTTTCATTTTACACTGGTCTCTCCTTCTTAATATTAAATTATCCCCACTGGAGAGGAAAAAGATGGAAAATACCTTTCTTGGCATTTCAGCAGGTGTCGGCTTTAGGCACAGACAAAACTGGCTTGGGTGGTGGCTGAGGGTGCCCCAGCTGAGGCATGGTCACCCCTCCCAAGGGTGCAGGACAAAGCAGCAAGCGAACTCCCTGGGCCCAGGAGCAAGGGGCCTGTGCTCCCACTACTTCACCTGCTGGCTGCTCCCCATCACGCACTGTCTTCTTCATACTGGGGAAAGCTGGAAGTCACACAGCTATATGTCACGTGCAGGAGAGCACGTGGCCGCTCCCTGCTCAGGCTCCATCTACTGGTATTACAAGGTCTCAGTGAGGCTCGAGCTTTCGCTTAGCACTGGCAGGGATAGAGGAAAGCACAGAGCAATGCCAAACACGCAGGCAGCGGGCCAAGGCTACCACCATTCGCCTCCGGAAAGCTCAATCTACCTTGGGTCCCAGAGAAAGCCAATTCTTCTGCCACCTCCAAACTGAATTGTGCCATCCTGGCATCAAGGACACATGAACTGGTTTGGTTTTAGTCTCAAAAAAGCAAAATCCAATTTCACTTATGCTGCCGAGAAGTCCCTAGCTAGTGTCCCTTTATCCTTGGAAGACTTGTTGGCAAAACAAATGTCTCTACTCAAGGGTAGCAAAAAGAGAAACAGAGCGTCTTTCACTTTATGAAGCCTGAAAATTACAGAGTCCTATCTAATGTTCTTTCTCAAAACTCGGTGGAAATCCTCCAGTTCTGCCAGCTATATGGAGGATCAAGATGGATTCCTAATGGGTCTATGACATGGAAATTCTCTCTCATTTCTAATCCTAACTAGTCAAACATCAAACATCTAATATGGCCTTCCCAAGAAAGCAGAGCTCACTGACATTAGAAAGACCTGAGGACTGAGGAAGTCTGAGGTTTCATGCGAGTAAGCTACGTCCCATCTGGCCCCTTTGGCTAACAGGTATAGTGGTATAAGCTTATGTAACAGCAAAGATCTCGATGCCAGAACTTAACACCTAAACTTCTACCCATGTTTCAGCTACTTCATGCACAACCGCTGCACTCCTGACACCCTCCAGCTGAAAGAAGGTGAAGGACTGCCCGGCTGCTGCCACGTTTTCTGGCTGTTCACTGTTCCACAGCTGCTAAGCCCTGGATACTACCTACAGAATTACTTAGCATTTGGCTGGTGGCAATCAATGAGTAGCAGTACAGTAACTTACATCTACTGCATGACTATGCTCAAGGATAGGTATATACGGTGTGAGTCCTTCCAGTTGGACCTGTGAGAACGAAGCCTCTAGCAGTCAAAACACAGAAAACCACAACCTGAATTAGCATACTTTTAGGTAGAAACAATTTACATAAGAAACAGCTAGGATTAAGATTTTCCCAAGCTATATGGGAGAATCTATCCTTCATCTGAGGTTTACGGCATCTGGGGTTTATGGGTTGTTCATGGCAATCCTGTAACAACTGCAAAACCAATCTTACATATCGATCTGAAACTCCAGGCAAATCAGCCCAAACCTATCCTAAAAGAGAGAAATGAGTACTGTCAGTTCATCATTAACTTGTTGCCATCTCTGATTTGGGAGCCCTCTGCCACATACAATTTCAGCAGAGTTCCTATTTAACAAGCTTTCCTGTTAAAGAAAAGGGGAAAAAAAGGAAATCCAATGCTTCCTAAGGATGAAGTTTTTAAAGAATATATACATACTGGAACAGAAACAAAAGCACAAAAGGGTTGGGGAAGAAGAGAGAGAGAGAGGACGCTGCTTTCAGGGGCCTAACCACACACCTTGGTTACTTGATCTTATATTAAAAGGTTCAGCCATTTCTTTTGGAGCAGTGACACTGCATATTTGGCATTATTTGTAACCACAGCACCCAGTTTAAATCTGACCACCCTCTCCTTCTCTTGTCAGCTTTCTCTCCCACACAACTCAATCCAATTATCATATTTCTATGACAGCTACAATTTTCCAAGCACCTACACAAGACTGAGTCACTTCTGCTATGTTTAGTTCTGCTGCTACACTGGCCAAGATATAAATTAAGAAATAGTAAGAAATTTTCTACTTCCTTTCTCTGAAATAAAATCCCAGCTGTTTACACAATACTTCCAACTCCTCTAAATTCAGCTGTCAGAAAAAAAGATAAAAGTTTTCCCAAGAAAGTTTGCCTTACCAACAATAGTTTTAAAAGGTAGCACTTTCAAGGACAAACCAATTCCAAAATTGACAGAACAGGAAATAATCAAATTCTGAACTCATTAGGGAGATTTTTAAAACAGGCTTTCACTTGTTCGACAATACTAAATAAATCCATAACAACAATTCTCAAATAACAATAAAAAGGCAAAGCACAAAGAAGTTTGAGGGGGCATAAAAATCATTAATTTTTTTTTGGTCACAATTAAAAAAAAAAAATCAGGCACAAAGCTGATTATTTTAACAGAGCACAATAAATATAAGTTGGTTGAAGTATACAACTGTGACAGCTCCAGCTCTTTTAAACTGTATCATTTGGTCCCTTATTTAAATTACGATAGAATTTGGAGAACTGGTTTGTACCCCAGCTATGCATGAAGCAGTTATTTCCCAGACTCTCCTGGACTACATATCTATTAGCATTTGTCTGCTATCACAACAGATCAATGTTAGTTACAAAAGTGGTACCTTCCAGACCACTATTTCCTGGATGTCATGCAGATCCATTAACTATGATCACAAGACTTTTCATTTTCACTTTTATCTTATATGACCTCCACATTCTGGTATTGCCAGAATGCAACGTCCATGATGCACAGCTTGATCCTAGACTTCTACCTCCTTCAACACTGTATTTAAAGACATTGCAACTGCACTTAAAGTTGGTTTAACAGATGCAATTTTCAGGCCATCTCAAGGTTTTCAGCTGGATATAGTGCCACTGAAGACTGAAAACATAAGGAAAAGTAGAAGAAAGAAAGAAAGAAAAAAGCTGGTAGGAGAATTCAAACAAGGCCAGTAGTTAAGCTGCTCCAAGATCTCACACACAAGTCTTTAAATTACCAGTTAGTTTCCTAAAACGTGCGTCACTGCATCCATGAAGAACTGCCTTTCTAATCATTTCTTGCTAGCCAGGCATGTGGAAGACTGAGAACCATTTTAAAACTTGGACAACATAAAATATGAAGTACGTTGAAAGTTGCCAAAGCAGAAACTTTCAGTAGTGACTTCAGTGTTCTGTCTACTTAAACAAGGATTTGTGGTCCATCAGCTGACCTTTGGGTGAATACTTTGGAGACTGAATAATTGTGTAACTATGGAAATTCATTATATGTAGATTACAAGCTACCCACATCATTTAACAATAAAAAGAAGTTACCAGGAAAACACCACCACTAAGAAAAGGGAAAAACATGTTTGAATGGCAGTATTAATTTAGTAGGGCCCAAAGCTTCAGCAACCAAGATGATGTCTTTTGCCGTATAGCAATTTCAACACTGAGGGAAAAGAATTTTCCTTGTCTTCCTTCTATAACAGCAGCTTATTTGGGGAAGTCCAGCCTGCAGCCCCTGCTGTGACTATGTCTCACGGCTCTTTGATTGAGCTCCAGTCGTATTAAAAATGTAGACGCAGCAACAGACAACTCAGAGCAGGATGCAGAATCCATACAAAAGATGGATCATCACTCGGGCATCTCTCTCTCCTTAATCTTCATGCTCCAGTTCAAAAACTGATTTAAAACTTGCATGGTGGTGTCTATACACATTGTATTTAATGTATTTAACCGTCTCTGAGGGCTTTGAGAGGACATTTGAAAATAAGTTGTGTTTAAATTAACTTGTGTCTGGATGTGGATACTTAGGAGGAGAGTTTGAGGCAAAGAAAGGAGAACTGTCAAATTAGAAGAAGGGAATATCAAATGACAGCATCATAGAGATACAGTGTTTGCTGGACATCTCATCAGAGTCAGTTCAGTTATTCAGCTCAGTACAACACTGCACAACCTCCAGGAGCTGCTGAAGGGGAAAGGCATCAGGAGATTCTGCATCAGCAGGAGTAAAAGATTTCCTGTACAGTTTTATGAGAGCTTATAAAAGGAAAAGCATACACTTACAAACTGATAAACATTTTAGATTGTGAACATCTCAGTCCTACTTCATTATAAAGAACACAAGGGGACATTAAAAATTAAAAGCAAATATTGTAAAACTGATCAAAGACTTTTTTTAAGGCAGCATCATTACTCTCTAAAAGTTTTTGATACACTTAGCAGCAGTGAGAAACAATGTTCAAAAAAGATATTTCTACAAATGTTTGGAGAGTAGTTATCTAAGACAAAAATATGAAAGGCACCTCGAGTCTTAAGTTCACAGTATAGACAATGGCTACATACTTCTGAACTAACTACTGTTGGCAACTGTCAAACAGAAAAATCAGATTAGGTCACTCCACTTGCTTATTTAAAATTGATAACCCCAATGCAATCACAAACAAGAAAATAGGGGGAAAATGTAGGCTGATACTTTTTAGCAGCTATTTGTCCAGTAGAATATTTCTTACCTGCATAAGGTCCTGCCTTTCTTTTTCACTTGTGCATATAGCTTTCTTTATAGTTCGAAGCTCACTCATTATAGCCTGTGCTTCATCTAGTCTGTAATTTGTATGAGCACTTGACATTTTACGATCAATCCTGTTGGAAAGATTAAGACAAGTTCAGGAATTTTTGCAGAGGTAAAAAGAACATCAGAAAGTTTTAAGATATCTTGTTTATTCATGTACCACTTTATGTTCAGAAATAAAGTGATACTCTACTTCTAATTAGCACAACATTCCGTGTCCAAAACACTCCAAAGACCATAAGGGAGACAATAAAAAAAGCAATGCAATAACCTACTCAGGTTCTGCAGAACCAACACATTTCCTGGTTTTAATGTGCCAATACAGAGCTTACTTAGTATAGGCAACATCTGTGGGTTACTTTATGTAATAAAAATAAAATTAACCTAAAACTAGCCTACACAGTACTAACTCAAAAGATAAAGACATTCACCATCACATTTCCTATGCAGCATTATGTGTTGCAAGAAATCTTCCAGGACTTCTGTCTGGTCTTGTTTTAGAAGTTTCTACTGCAAACATTCCATTTTCTCAGGAAGAAATTTTTAAGGTCTAAATTGCATTGTAAAGACTTCTTGGTCATTATACAGTCTATATGGGCATCTTTGAATAAATTTTTCTAGAAAATGTCATCTTCCTGCAGCAAGGCACTTCACACGGGACCATCTCAGAAGCTTTCAAAAGCAAACCTAGCAAAGAGTCACAACCATTGAGGCTACCCTCTGCATGAGGCCAAAGTACTACTATTGCTTCCATCTTGATATCAAAATCTTTCTCATCCTAAGTGGGGCATCCATTTTTAAAGAGCCCATCTTAACTACTCCAAAATCAAGCATCTTCAGCAACTGCTGAACCCTCAGATTTTTTTTTTTTTTAACTTTTTTCCAACACTTTGCAATAGCAAATGTCAACAGATTGGTGCCCAGAAACCTATGCCATTCTATTGTCTTCATAATTTTGTTATGATTTGCAGATAAAGAATAAGACCAGACTCTACACTACATTCTAGAAGAACCATTCAGGTTTGGATTTATAACAGATGACTAGGGGATTTAACAGGCTACTCACAGCAAATAGTGAAAACTGTCTTAAATTCCTGTTAAAATATGAAAATCCCAATTTCTCTATTGCTCTAACATAAAAGAAAGTGTGTATATGCAAAAAAGGTGGTACTATGGTCCCTATACCAATACTAAGAAAGAACATCTTCAGGAAAAGGTGTCTTTGATTATAGCAAAATTAAAGATAACACATGCGTCAGTCATTATAGAGAACATCAGTCTATAAAAAGATGCATTAAAAGAAGTTACAGAATACAAATATGGCAAGAATACTCAAAACTATTTATAATGCTGAAAACAATTGGAAGTTTGAAGAGTAAGCTAAAGAGCATCAATAACAAAAAAGGAAAAATAAAGTGCAGCTATTCTTGGTGTAGAAGATAGCAAATTGTGACAAAAAAGACATTTCCCACAATATTTCTTTCATATTCCATAGATATGATTAGTCAGAAACCTAACAGAGGGGAAAAATAAACAGCCAGGTTAAAAAGAGAGCAACTAACTATAAAGCACTGATTACAAAGTTATGTTTACATATGCTATCTTCTAAAACTACCACAAATCTGTTCAAGATTGTCTCTAAAAGTTTATCAAAGAAGCCATTGCACTGTAGTTCAAGGAAGGAGATAAATCATGAAAACTACCAACTGTCCAATAATATTCTGAAAACACTAAAATATGATACCAAGAACGCAAGTGCATTCACAGCTTAAACTACACAAACAAAAACTTCGTTGTCCTCTTCACTCAGCATGTTCTGCCAGTTAAACAGAACCAGTAAAATTCCACTTGCAGCAGACTGCTGGCATTAAAATTAAAATATTAAAATAATAAAAAGAAAAACCAATATGCCTTGAATGAAACTCCTGTGGTTTTATTGTGCAGTTCAAAATATTTAGGAGGAACTGTAGGCTGGGTTTCTACAGTTTTGGTTTGTTTGTTTTTTTCCTGACAGCTCCTGCTTTTGGAGACAATGTAAAGCAAGTCAGAATCTCAGCTTACTGCTTAAACACAAGCTTCTCTATGTTGCAGAAAAAAAAATAGGAACCTTTAGCATTTCTGTTTCTAGAACCACAAAGGACCTAAAGGTCACACAGGCTAAAATTTTCATCATTTTTTAAGATGATTACTTGAATCTTCACTCATTTTTACTGTTGAGTCAAAATTCTGAAAAGATTAGATAAAAGCATAGTAAAGCAAACAATCCAATTCACCAGAAGTTTAGTAACAGAAATAATATGTGGTTTTATCTGAAGGTCACATTAATGTTAAGAACATAGATTCCACCCAAATATTAGACCAGAAAGTGCCTCCTACACAACTGTTCATTATACTGTTTGCCAGGTAGAAGGTGGCATTTCAGGAAAAGGAAATTATTTAATTTCAACCAGATTTTTGTCCAGTTACCCACATATTCATGTTCCTGGACGTCACACTGGTGTTCGACTTATGAATTGATATTTGTTTAAGTAAAGAGTCAGAAGAGTTTCTACTGCCAACAATATTTGACTTTAAGTCAGTACTGCTGTCAACCCAAACTGACCTAAGTATCTGACACAATTACTAGTAATTTGTTGTCCGTGAAATGTTTTCTTCCTTTCATAAAGTCCTAGTTTTGAAAGCCACAAAGTTAACAAGAATTTTCCATTTATTAACAGAAAATAGCAGGATGCAGAATTAGACCTTTATATGAATAGAAAGGACCATCAACTAATATACACAAATAGGAATAAGGTATGTATTTCTGTCAAAGATGTTTCCTGGATAGGCAGTCTACGAATACAATAGTTTTGATCCTGTATGGCAGTTTCTGCATTGCTCTATTTTCCTCCATGCATTTTCAAATACATAGGACTCCCTTCCCTCCACTGCTAACAAAGTGTAAATGGGTAGTATAGTTTTTTGTCAGGTCTCATATCCTCTAAACTAGTCTGTACTTACAATTTGTTTAGCCACTCCTGAATCCCCCTCTCTCCTAACTTTTCTTTGTGTTCCCCCTGCTCTCGCAGCCAGCTGGCCAAGTTTCCGTTTCCTTTGCTGTTAAATGCCTTCTTCCTCCAAAACTCCTGCCTGCGAGCAAAAGTCTCACTGAAAGCACAGGAGAGAAGGAACTGCTCCTTGCTCTCCATCCCAGCAAGGTCTTTTCATTCCAGGAAACGCTCATCTGTGACCCCCTGAGGCCACTGGACATCCACAGGATCAGCTGCGTGTTGGAGCCAAGGAGCTTGCGTAGCTTGAAGACCACTAAAAGTGGTTGCAGGACATGGGATCTTTGTACACGTTAATTGCCATGCTCTCAAAAGTCTCTAGCGGGCAAAGTCAGACCATACTGTTCATGGGCTTATCGCAGATTTGCCAAATTTGCATGGCATTGTAGAAAATATGACCCTGACAAAAACCTGCAGTACTACAAAATTTGAAATTCTGACTGTTCTGGAGTTGCAGAGCTATTAGAAACACGCCATCCTCCCTCCCTCCAAAAAACCCCATTTGTCTATTTTTTTTCCCTCAAAGATGGCTAAGCCCTTTTACTAAAATTAAAAGAACAGAAAACAAAACACAGTCCAAGGCAGACACTGTATGTGGAAAATTTCAATGCAAAAGATTTACATTTAGCAAGGCGTAAGAGTCTGAGAGCAACATAAAATAATGGAAATACTGAGCAAGCTAACCACCCTCAAAGTAAAATTTGTCTCTTGTCTGAGGACTAGACCCAGCAGAGGTTTAATACTGAGTTGCATGGCAGCAGCTTCTGATACCTGCTCATCACGCTAGTCTGTTCAGAGTTTAAAAGCAAACATGCAGCCAGAGGTAAAGCCGAAAGCGTGACAACTCCTAATATTGTTTTTGGCATATGTTTAAAATAAAGGGAAGAACATGGCTTTAAAACAGCTGAACAGGATGCATGCCATTTTCAATTTGGCAGTTCCTTGAAGACTGCAGTCAATAAATAATTTCAACAAAGGACAAGACAGAAGAAATTACACAGACCAAAAATTTAGAAAAGGTAACAAAAGGGGAGAATGCCCAAGATGTAGGAATCTTGAGGCAAATTGGAATTTTTGTTTTAAAGCAAGAGCAATGCGTATCTATGAGTTTATTTTCAGATAACACTCTTGCTTTGTGGACAGATAGATCAAAGTCAAATACTTCAGCTTAGGTATTTCACTTGAGCGACCCTTTTCTCCTGGCAAATAAGAGGCTTGGGGGGAGAATGCTCAGGGACAACCTAGAGCAAAGTTAGGCTTTTCCTGGGACTTGCCTGCTCACAAAGTCTGTCTCTCTCTCTGCTGACTACATAAGAAGCCTACAGAAACTTCCCTCCTCAGTTCTTAGGCAGCGTGAGTACTCTCCAAACTGGCTCACTTCTGACTAGAAGGAAAATATTTGGAAGAAAGCACATATCTTACCAGAAAGGCGATTAAAAAATTACTTAAAAAAAAAAAAAAAACAAAAAAAAGAATATCAACCCTCTGGCTCACAACTCAGAAAGTCACTACAGAGAGCAGAGCTCAGCAACGCACAAATACTAACAAAAAAACCCTCATTGCAATACCAGATAATGCACTGGCAAAACATATCACTAGCTTCAACAAACAACAGTGAATGTCACCCAGTACACCAACAGGACAGACAGTGATTGTAGCAACAGCAGCAACAAACAGCACCAAAGCACAGAATTATTATTCTTAAATCTCTAAACTTAGACTAACCGCCGCCCAGTCAGATACACAGGGCTCACTTTAACAAAATTCTCTCTTGAATGTCTCTCCTATACCTCCATTCTTGAGTATGGGCAACTTAATTTGGGCTAAAGTCCAAGACAAATATTTATATCCATAATCATCTGCAGACTTTATTTTTCAGCAAGTTACACTACTTTGCTGGAGTATCTTAAATTGATTATATTAATTAAAATGACCTGAAGTTTTAAGTGGCCTTCAAATACTTTCTTTTTCCTATTCAAGCAGTTAGACCTTGAATAAAAAAACTGAACTTATCCTTAAAGAACCCGATAAGCAGGAGGAAAGGAAAACAAAAGGAAGTAGAAAAGGCAGGGAATGGTGCATCTTACTCAGTTAAAGAAATTAATATGATTAAAAATGTAAGAGAAAATCACTTTTGTTCTGTTACTGCTTACTAAGTTAGACTACTATCCTAAAATACTGACTGTACTTAAAATATTTGCTGTTTTAATATACTGAACACTTTGTATCATAAATTTTCAATTAATAACATACATTCACAATTACCCTGTATCTAACTGTAAATGTTTTGTGTAGTCAATGAAAATATATTTATACCTGAGATTGATTAGCTTATATCTACCAATGAAGTATTTTCAACCAGCAAGTTTTTCTTCTTAAACTTTTAAAATGTGTTATAAAACAAAATAACCTTACCAGGTTTAAAAAGAATTGATACCAAATGCATAGGATATTCCCTCTCCTTTAAAAGAAAAAATCCAAGTATCTTCCTTTATATGGTTTTGTTAATGTATGCTATGTTTAGTTAATTCAAAGTTGGAAAATAAAGAACCGAATCACTCTGGCGTTCCTGGAATTTTGCCAAGATGCCTCAAATGAAACAGTGTGCCCATGTTTTGCCGCACCAATGCAATAAATCCAAGGCTTCAAAATATTCTCACAGATACTGTGCTTATGCTGCAAAAGGCACTAGACATGCAACAGCTCCAACATCTTCAGGAAATGCCTATATGAGGCACTTTGTTTGCATGAGTGCTGCAGAAATGGCCAAGATTTCTAGATCGCATATTCAGGGTGAATCCATGAGTTGTTGAACATATGGTCTAGCCTCTGAGCCTATTCGACAGTTCAGGGGGTCACAACAACCTATGTCTACCTGTGATCCTTTCCAAAGCCTGGCAACATCTGCCCCTATCACACCATTCTTCCAGCGTGGTGCGCTACGTGTGTAGATGACTGTGCAGGGCACAGGTGCAGGTCAGGGCACCAGCTGTCTCATAGCTCTGGGAATAGCAGCAAGCTGCCCTGAGCTACCTTTTCTCCCAAGGAGGAGCCAGGAGTCACATTTATGTTCAGTCATTCTGCACACATGCAATAAATCACAAAGCACCAGACCTACTGCACATGCACAAATCAACTACATGGTGCAGAAGTAGGAGGCCATGAGGTTAAAGGAGAAAGTGGTGCTGTGGTATCCAGCTGTCCTCCCAGGAGAAATACTCTGCCCAGTCAGAAAACCTAGGTACACAGAAACCTAGGTTCACAGAAAAATTACTTTATTGCAGGGCAGTTCCAGCTGTGCTCCAGATACTGGATATCTTCGGAAAATATTTGGGAAATACTTTAAAAATCAGATTCCACCTGGACACAATTTCCAAAGGATCTATGAAGTCATCATTCCATTTAATTCTGTCCAATCCTGCTTCCACTATACTGTTCTCACCTTGCAGCGCTATCACAGCAGGAGCTCTGAAGCAAAACAATTAAAAGAGGTTTCAACCTTTTTTAATATTTAACTAGGAAAGTCGTTCCAAGAAGAATAAAGGAAAGAAAAAAAATCATCTTCTCACAAACCCTTAACTTACTCTTGCAGAGTCTCCACTCCTTTCTCCTTGTACTGGAGCTCTTGCTTCATCTGTGCCAGCTCTCGTTTTAGCCTGGAAAGCTAAATATAACAAAATAGTTTAGAGTAATAATATGTTACAGAAAGTTTCATTAAAAAAATGCTATTCAAATACAAAACCTTACATTAATTGGATAATTCTGAAAATTAGAAGTGATAATCTAAGTGTTTTTTCCTGTGCTTTAAAACTTGTATTAAAATAACAGAACACTTTCTGTGATATCGTAATACCTAATCAAAAAAATGGTCACAACATTCCACTTTCAAAGTATCAATTTCTTCTTCTATTCTATTGCTTTTCTATCTACAATAGCTTATGCTAACAGCTAGAAAGCTTCGATCCATATAATTTTTCTTCTCCCCTTGCTAGGCAGACACCTCTCAGCTGTCTTTAACTCTTCAGCCAGCTTTAAAAAAAAAAAAAAAAAAATTCAATACTGTTAATTTTTCAGTTTGGGAAAACAAAATCACTGGCAACAGAAATGGCCTCGTTCGAGCCTGATTTCCTACATTTTTTTTTTCATATTATCTATCTCTCCCTCTATTCCGCCCCAGTTACCTTGAGCCAACTAGTCAACATAAATCCAAAATGACAAAGGAGCAAAGTCTGTCTCCCTCTTTCCCTCCCTTTCCCCCTCCCTCTCTCTATATACGTATATCTGTGATTTTATGAAAAAAGTCCCTTGGGTAGGTTAGGCACATCTTAGAACAGCACATTAAGCACCAAGAATGATCTGCAAAGAAATAGCTTCTTGCTTTCCAAAACTGGCAGATAACTGAGCGTACTGGGGGAGGAAGATTCAAAAGGACTAAAGTTGAATGGAGGAAACAGAGGTGTTGCAATGTAGGGCTATGGGACATAAGGCATAACTGAGAGTCCAAAGATGAGATCTTGATGGTTAATTGAATTTTTGAGGTGGAAGCAGCAAATCAACACAGAAGACAAGGCTATGAGGGAATGGGAAACCAGGCTGCATCAGTTGCACTGCCATCAGAACAATTTGTAATTTTTGTATTATTACACTTTCACAAGTGTAAAGTAGAACTTCATCAACATTGGTCACAATTACCCAAATGATTGTCTATATCGTGATACAAAAGTCCTCCAGCTATTCATTCCAATGACCCAAAAAATCTTGTCCATGTCTAGGGTAATTTAAAATATTAAGTTTTATTATCCTAAAATTCCCTCTTTTATTCAATAATAATTTTCCATAATTGTAAAACAAAACCAAACCAAACCACAGACTGTTGATGGTAAATTTATCTTTGTATAGCTGCTTTAATTTTGTAAAGCTTTGTTTTAGTCTGGTAATAGTAACAGCAATTTATGCAGTCAGTGTGCATTGCCACAGCTGGAGGGGGCGGAGTGGGAAGGCAGAAGAAAAGCCCTCTTCTCTCAAGCTATCAGATTGACAAATTTTCTAAAATTTACCCAGAATGCTCTCGACTTCCACATGTATACCAATAAACAACAAAAGAACTCCTGCTATTTCCATCTCAGCCCTCCCCCCACAAAAGACGAGGAAAAGAAATCCCTAGTGGTACATGCAGCTGCGTGCTACAGGCTGACATTAACTTGGTCAGCTTCTACTCTAACAGCAAGGAGCTTCGCAGCAGTTGACGGGCTCTGAACCAGGACGGCCACAGCCCCCCATCGCACTTGGCGCTTGCTCACCCCTTCTCAGCACCCACTGCACCGGCCCCCAAACACTGTCTGCTTCTTTACTCACTCACCTCCCGACATATCAGCTAACGGTTCACAGCCTGGAGTAAATCGAAATTACTGTGAGCTGTGAACCAGCAACGTTTTCCTGACAGCTAGGGTATATCTGTTGAATTTGGGCTAAAATGGCTATACGGATTCCACACAGTTCAAAGTACAACGAAATCTCATGGGCCCACAAGGCACCCCAGACCACCCAGGCATAGCAGGAAGCATGCAGGAGCTACACCATCCAAGAAATTCCTATATCCTCACCAATTTTTTCAACACTCATTAAAAGCGGTATGAAAAAATGCATCACTAGTACCACGCATACAAACACTTTATATCATACATTTTATTGTATTACCCGTAACAACTCAATGCATATGCACACATTCAGTTGAACAGGTTATCCTATGCACTTTGAAGATCATCTTGTTGTAAGACACAGGAACAGAGAGAAACAGTCTTAAAGACATTGTTTATTTTCTTTAAATATTATTTAAATAAATAAAGCTTATTTTCTTGCTTAGAATATGCTGACATTCAGAGTATGTAAAACAAGCAAACACTAGTCAGCATGTAGTAAACATATACAGATAGAATAAATGCCTTTGAAGGGTGGTGAACAGGATTTATTTTCAGAGGCACTCGTGAAAAAGTGGTCACCACAACAAAAACAGAACACTACCCTGCAAAGGTAAGTATTTTCATTTACTTTGCCATTTCAGTGCCTGGCATGCTAACCCCCATTTTATCCATTAATAAAGAGAAACATGCAACTTCGAAACAGGTTATAGAGCTAAATATTATAAAATGCTTTTTATAGCTGTTGACAGCTACAACATCAATTTGTTACAAACATGCAAACCTTTACTCTTCATTAAAGCAGCATGGGACAAATTCAAGAAGTCAACTACACTTCTTCCTTCAGCCAAACAGTAACAAAAGCATGGTTCTAATCCAAAAAATGATTTTATAAAAACAGCACTTTTATCACAGCTTCATTCTATACTTGTATTTCGAACTGCATATCATTATCAGAACACCTGCACAGGTTTTTTTGCATTCTCTACAGAACAGCTCTGGACAAATTAGCGAAAAAGTCCTATTTGGCCAACACGTCTTCTGAATTGTTAACTGACTTCCAAACAAAGGGCCAAATCTGCTCCAGTTACATCCACTGAAATGGGTAAATGGAAAAATACGAAGGCAGTGGGATTAAACTGCAGTCAAGCGAGAAAGAATTTGGCTGCAGAGTATTTACTACTTGTGGCAGTTTGCATAATATAAGTAATTTTTGAAACCCTGGCCAAGTTTACCTCTCCAACATGCATGACAAAAGTCTTTACACTTCTAACATGGAAAAAGCATTACTTTGCAAGTCATAGAAATGCAATAAATATAGACTCACTTTAATGGAACAATAACTCAGAGTAGAAATGCATTTTTTTATTTTATTTTCGAAAATGCAGGCAGCACCCAATGTAAATAGAAAGGAAAAGCAAAAGCACGTAGTCCCCCCCTTCCTTCCCCCTCTGCAATTTATATTTCTACAAAATTAAAAAAAGATTACTTACTCTGTCACGACGGCTGGCTATTTCTGCTTTAATCTGATATGGGTCATACTTGGTATTAGCTGAAAATCCAGAGAATGCTAAACAGATGGAAAACAGTATTTTACATTATTATTTCCCTCTTTAACACACTTGTTAAGATGTGGCACTATTTAGCAGACCATTGCATTCATTCTTTATGTTACAAGTCACTGAGTTTTAAAATAATCCTCTGTGCTAAAGTGCAACTGAAGAATTATCTTTGGTCTACCTGAAAAAAAATTTTTGTCCTGAACAAAAAAATAAAAGTGTGCATAGCAGCACTACATACTGCTTAAAAGCAGCTAGCTTTCATGAAAGGATGGTGGCATTTACATGTAATTTGTGTAACTAACAATTGCTAATTGCTTTCTAAGTACATTCACATAACGGCATGAGAGGGACTAAAGTAACAAAACTATTGTCAGAACAAATTTCAGTCAGCCAGAGAGGAAAGCTGTCTCCTAAAGCTACAGTGTGGGGAACAGACATTCAGATTAATCTCTGGCAAGTGATCTTTTAATGCAGCGTATCTAGAGTCAGGCAATGATTTCAAGCTGTGCTATTGCAAGCAAAAGCCTAGAAAGATGAAGTAAGGTCCTAGAGGCTAGGCTGGACGAGACCAACCACGATTTATTGAGGGAAGAGATTTATGTCAGCATCAGCCCACTGAAAAATGCCTAATACACAAGGGAATTGGGTTGTGCTCTTAGACCTACCATCCTGTGGTAAAACTGATGCCTGCTGCTTTGAAATCCATCTCCACATCTGCACTTTGTGCAGCCTCCAGCTCTCAGAAGAACACTACAACGCCAAGGTCATGTGAAGCATGCAGAAACTTGCCAAAATCAGTAGTCATGCCTGGACCAGTTCTCTAAATTCAGAATTTTCTAAGGGTTTTTTTTCTTTTTTTCTTTTTTTTTTTTTCTTTTTTACAGTGCTGATCACAACTGAGTCACAAAACTGCTTCATGGGCACCTCCCTGCCAACCCACGGTCACTGATCTCATCCCTCCTCCCACTCACAAACACACTACACTGACTCAACAACGGCACCCACAAACAGAGGGGGAGGAAAACATTTTGTGCACTTCTCTTTCTTTTATTGCAACAGATTGAAACAAGTGGCATGGAGGGGGGAACATTGGCAATATGAGCACCTAACTTTGGTCATATATTCGTGCCTGCATTAGGAGCCTAAAAAACAAAAAAATGGGAAAGCAAGCATCTGAGAGGAGTGGTAAGAAGATTGAGAACCATAGAAGTCAGCTAACAAAGTGCTTGCATCTGTGCTACAGATAACATCCCAGCTTTTCACTGTCTGTCTTATTTTGTTGTTGCTACAAGCAACTTGTTTATCTATGTATTATAAAAATAATAAAAAAGGTTGTATTTCTCCCACACTTTCTCTTCTTCAGTAAGAGTTTCTTTCTATATATTCACTTAAAGGAATTCAACAAAGCAATCCCACAGAACTACTGGGAATTTTGAAAAAAAACAACAACTCCCCAAAAAAACAGAAAAATATTTTACTAATTTTAGATTTAATAAATTTAGATATATTTAGATTTAATAATCTAAAAAATATTGGTGACACTATCTTGCTTTTCCCACACATTTCAAGTCTTTAAAGCAGTAATTAAAAAGTCTTTAAACAATAATTTCTTTAAAAATATTCTTAAAACATTCTCATTAAAAAAATCACAGCTAGATATGTATTTTAAATTAAATACAAGGATGGCATAATTCAAGTTCAGCAGTAAGAGAAGAACATTTGGGCAAGGCCATCTGGGACATCCCAGGCCTAGAAAACTTCTTTTATTCAGGGTTTTGGCATACAAATGAATTATCTTGGATTAATAAATAACAGTAACAGTAGCTAAACAGTAGTCTCAGGTGCCTGCTTTGACAACCTCATGGTCTGGTTTCTTACACTTTTTCAGAGAGAGCTAAGTGAAAGTCCACATATTTATCAAGTACTTGGTATTTACCAGAAAACACTACACTTCAACAATGCCTATAGACACAACCACTAAAAATCCACCAATGCAATGAAACTCCACTATTTTTCAAAGTGGTAGGTGGGTATATCTATGTGATACACTTCTCCTTTGAACTAGACTCTTTTGACTCTTCAGGAAAGACACCTTTTCCCATTGTACTTAACCAGCCAACAGCCATGACAACAATGTGGCAACTTCAGATTTTAGAAAAAGTGTATTATCTACTCCAAACTACCTTAGACATCTGAAGAATAAAAATAGTAGGAAATCGAGGCATCATGACCTAGACTACCCTAGCCTTAGGGTCAGATGTTGGCATTCAAGAACCTACACTAATGGTGCACTGAGGAAGTACCATTCCCTCCTTCTGTCAAAGGAGTCTCCCCATGTAATAGCTGCTCTAATGCTGGTTATGCCAGAGGTACTCTGGATGATGATGCCTTGTACCCACTTTTGTAAAGTAGATACATTGCCAAGTATGTGCAGGAGGCTTCCCCTAAGCTGGCCCCAGTGGCCAGGGTGGAATAGTCTATAAATTTAGGAGTACAAGTGGCTGGCCCAGCAACATTCAGTCTTTGTCTTGCCTTGCGCAAAGCATCGCCATGGCTGGCTCCGATATGGCTAGAGACGCTAGCTGGGGTATATCCCTGCTTAACACTAAAAAGGCATATTCTACTAGTGATGACAGGAAACAGAAGTCCTTCAATAGCAGAGGTAGCACCTCACTTCTGGTTTCAGGGTCTTCGAGCAGAGGAAATGAGAGAGAGTGATGAAAACACACTTCAAACTCTTTCTTATAGCACATGCTGGGGAGGCAGGCAGGGAAGGCAAGAAAATACTAGCAAACTCACAGCTGGCAAAGGAACGGTTGTCATCCTCACACATTTTGTGCAATTGCTGGTATTCTTCTTGGGCTAGTTCAAACCGCTGCTGCTTTATTTGGTAAATCTCTTTCTTGGCATTGAGTGCCTCCTGGGCAACTATTAAATACTCCTTTAGCATGCGTTCCTGCTCTCTTCTCCATTGCTCCCTTGGGTCCTCAATTTGTGTGAGCTCTGAGGACAGAAACATAAAAAACTCATAAGACATCTTGTCCCACAGACTACAGATTATTTTGTCAAAGTCTGTTTTACAGTTCTACATTACTGCTTAATAAATGAGTGAGATGCTCAAAAATTTAGATGTAATGTCTCTAAACAACTAGTTTGCCTAACACTACAGCACTCAATATCACTCCCGGACAAGCCTGGACAAGGGTAGGGAGGATGCAGAGTGGAGGAATAGGAAAAGGCCTTCTAAATATAAAGGCATTTTTATTCTTTCTCACAAACTAGAGTAAACCAAAAGAAAGCACCTATGCTTCCCTAATAGCAAACTTGTACATTCTGAGGAACTCTCTGAAAACCCTGAAGCAGGAAGGAGAGCAAAAAGTACCTTAATGTTTAACCCAAAACTCTACAGACAGCAGGAACAACCTAAAGATACTATATACAATTTCACAAGTATAACACTGCAAACCGTTAGAGGTGTTATCTCTAGACCTGCTTAAACAAGAAGAATGAAGTTTGTCAACATAAAAGTCAGCATTTCAATCCCAAATTCAGAAAACACTGTTTCCTCCTCCCCCCCAACTTAAAAAATACTCTCTTGCTTTCCCTTTCAGTGTTTTGGACACTTTGTATACAAACACAAATCAAAAACAGGCTTCCAGTACAAAATCCTTCCTGTATATAACAATTTACAAAGCTATTATTTTAAAGCAATTCTTTTGGAGTTGCAAAGATATTGGAAGGAAACATGCATTAAAATCCTGAAAAATTATTAGTTTTTGTTTTCTGTTCATGGTGATACTCAAGATAGAAAATATGTTTTACACAATGACATTCGTGTAATGTCTCATATTTAAGCAAATGTCAGTTTCTGGTGGTTGTGGCTCTACTGGCAAGAAGTCACTGCAAATGCAATGTTACTGTTCAAAGCAGTGGCAGAACCTGCAGCACAGTCGGGAGGTAAATACCTAATCATTTTTTCCAAACCTTGTTTCTCACAAGAGAGATGAAGCCAATTATGTTTAATATTAATAATCTTGCATTGCTAATTCCATATGCTAGTGTTTGTTTATGATGAAACAAAAAACTGTAAAAGATTGAGCCCAAGAAATTAGGAACTCTAATGGTGTCTAGGTCACATTAGCAGCTCTACCATTTGAGAACTGTTTGAAAAGTAGACATACAAAGAAAAACATTAACTTCATCTATGAACAGTGCTTCCAGCAGATTTGTATATTATGTCCCTAATAACCCTTTCCCTCAACCATTGTAACTCTTCCCTTCCCACAACCGCTCACACGGCAAGATCCTGAAGATCCTGCCTAAGATTCTGTGATTTCTCCAGAATATTCCCCATGTCCCAGGGCCCTGGGTTCCTGGCAGCACCTTCAGTCTCCAAAACATCTCGGCTCAGTGTGCCTTGACTACCTCTGCAGCTCAGGACAGGACGTGCTGTGGCTTGTTGCCATCTCCATAAATGCTTATGGTCCCAGTGTCTGCATGCAGGCCAAGCAGAAGAACAAACTGCTGAGTTCACACTGCAGCCCCTCCTTTAGTGAGGGCAATATAATTTGCAACACTCTGCAGCATCTGGCCTTCAGTTTTCCTGAAATTTGTGTGAGTTTAATATTCCTGAAACAGCTATTCCCCCACGGAAACCAGGTAGAAATTAATAAATATTTATGAGACAGAAAAGCACATCACAGTAAGTGGCCCTTCAGGAACACAAAATCAATAATTCTAATCTCAGTAATCAACCAAGGCTAAATATTATGTCAGATCACACATTAAGCTTCTGAGGTGGCAAAGCACTGCATCATTTATCAAACGATTCCCGGAGCTTTCTCAAAAGCTAGCAGCATTCTTTCGAGACAGATAAACTTCTTTAGTACAGTAGTGATGTTTTCTTGTTTTATGAGCATGGAGACTTCACTTTGCCCTGGATTTCTACACAAGTTTGCCATGTAACAACTGAAACTAAAGCCAAATCGGAGGATAATTTCCTTAGTTGCTTTATAACCAATTAAAAAAAAATAAAAATCCTAGAGTAATTAAAGAATGGCCACAGACAAATGCAGAGAATATATTATTCCCCCACTGGGGAATGCCCAACTGGCTCAAGGAGACTTCAAAGGCTCTCAAGACTCTGAGGAGGAGGGAAAGCAATTCTGTGGCTGGCAGCCGCCAAAGGTTTTTAAGTAATGGCTGGATGGGAGCCAAGAGCAGCTTAGTAAGGGTGTCAACATTAAGTACAGCATTTACAGGACAAGATGGAGATCAGGGGTGGAAGCACCACTGAGATTTACACCAGATTCTGTTCCTGGGGTGTTTCAATATAACGGGAAAGTTACTGGCTGGAAATCTTTTTATCATCTTCTGTGTAAACAAACAAGGCAAGAGGCTTGGAAAAATGAGATGTATTACTGTTTTCTCTTAAAAGTTGTAAGGGCAGAAAGTGGAGAAAATGCACTAAGTGTGAGAGGTCTCTGATGAGCACAAGTTCAAAAAGATCTCTTTGTATCATCTCCTGCATTTTCTAACAACGTTTCTTGAAACCAAGGCACTTCTAACTGTTTTGTCCATTAATACAACGCTCCAACGCTGCATAAGGCATCTGAACTGGTCTGCCACTTACCTGTCACCATTTCATGATACGTATGATTATCCACTCATTAGTTCTCTCTTCTATAAGAAGGTTAATGTAGTCTTTATTTGTACCTTGGACACTCACAGTTTAAAAATGTATCAAGTATCCTCCTAATTGTTCGAACAATGATTACCCAGCTATAATATCAACTCCTTCTTCCCAGTGAATATATGCTTGTACACACAAGCACTGTATTAGCCTAAGGGTGACAAACTCATTTTGCTGTGACAGCTGAATTACTGTTCAGGATAATATCTGTGGGCTGCAAGTAATTAGTTATCATGAAAGAGACAAATTTTGCAACCTTATTAATTGCAGAATGATCCCATTCACTCAGTTCAGCGCTGCCCATACAAAGCTTCCGTCTCTTATTCATATATTACCTCTGCTTAATTTCTAATAGCATTAGCTTGACTTTCCCACACCTATTCCTATGAATCTTCTTCTACCCCTTCCCACTCAGCATTTCGGAATTTTATTGCTCTCTTCAAGGACTCTCTTCAACAATTTTGCTCTCAATTGCACAGAAAAAACGTAAACCAGATCTGACGTGCCTACAGTGATTAATATCCTTACTGTAAGTTTGAACTTGATGTCTGTGGTAAAATAGCTAATAACAAAGGTTGAAAAGCAACATGAAGAGATTTCTTCAGCATGTAATTGTGACTGTTATTTCTAACAAAGAATGGCTACTGATAGGATGCTTCATTAGCCCTTTTAGTCAAAGCATTGCAATGTTCTGTCCACTACTTACAGGAACCCCTAAAGCCTCTTTCAAAGTTTAAAAACAAAAAAGAAAAAAAATCAAAGGAGTTGCCAATGTCCTGATTTTTTTTTTTATAAGTATACTCATGCACATATGGATACATTTGTGTGCATGTACTACACTACCATACTCTGATGTAAAACTCATTTTTTTTTAATTAAACCAGCATTAACTAAAGAATTCTTGCCAGTTTAAATGACAATCATTAAATGACCATTTTCTAAACAGAAATATTGTAAGCATTACCTAACAATGTGTATTTATTGCCTTTCTATTGTCTAGGCTGTCTATCTTGCAATCAGTGTATTAACAGCTCTTTAACAAAAATCACTAATTAAATAATAAACCTTAATTTCAAAACAAAAAGTGCCTCTGTGGGTCAAACAATATCATGGGAATGTTTGTTATTCTGGTTTCTTTTTTTTTAATAAGTAATTGTGAAACCACAATACATAAGTAATTCCAATGACGGCAGGGAGCCAAAACTATTTCTACACTTTTATTTTATAATTGACTAGATTTCAAGTAGATAGTACTAAAGTTGTTTTTGCAGTTTATACTACTTACCACTGCTGTGATAGCTCATATAACTACTTTCTTCTTTTCTCCCTCTCAGCTAACTGCCAATTCCCACAATATTGAAAACATTCACTTGTTAGTGATAAGAAGCCTAATGATGGCAACCCAACAGTAACAGCAACAGTAGTACAAAGCTGTAAAGATAAAACAGACTACTTTAAAAGTAGAACTGGAGAATGTGCCAGACACTGGAGATACCAAGCTCAGCAATGGTCCAAAAAGGAAAAATAATGGAAATCTTTCCTTCTTAGTTTCAAAAAGGGTCATCTGTTGGTCTTTTTACTTTACTTTGTACTATATTAAAGCACAAAGGATGCAATACTTAAGAGAGACTATCCTATCTCTTATTTAATTTATAGCACTTTTAATTAAAAATCAACACTTTTCTCCCAGAATGTATTTTGTTTTTCAAGACATATGAGTAAACTATGAATCACTGGAAAGGCAGGAAACAGAAAAGTGTAGTATAAAAATCTTATCGTTTGATGCATGATAAAACGCAATAACAAAATTACTGATATTCCACAGGATGACTTAACAAAACAATAATGACTTTATACACTGTATCTCATACATTTTAAAATTCTTTACAAAGAGAGGAAGGGTATTGTCCGCATTTGAAAGATAAGGAAGCAGATACTGGAAGAAATGACTGGCAAACATTATCTCATTGTAATACGAAGCTCGTAAATGTTATCAGAAACAAAGTTAGTGCCATCAGTTAACAACAGCTTGCTAGTATTCCTAAAAATAATCATACTCACGATTTATGTGGTCCATGTAATAAACGCCAATCTGTTGATCGTAAACAGTTTCCCATCCTAAAGGAAGCTCATCACCAACACAGTCAGCAAATGTCAATGGCTTTGTAATCCTGTAAAAATAGAAATAATGAAAATAAATACAGAAGGTGTGCAGTTTATAGTGCAATAAACGTTATAATATGTTTTGAAGGTACCTCCATGATTTGATCATAAAATAGCTATGCTGCTTAGGAATGTGCTAATAATTACAAACTTAGAGTTTCAAAATAGAATTTCATTTAAGTATGCTGACAGATACTCCCCAAACAGGTAAGACAAGCTTCTTCCTTTAAGTTTCTATGTTTAACAATTTAATTATGATGGCATGCAGTCCTCCCAGTTTTTCTCCCATATTGCAAAGAACACAAAAGTGAAGCTGGAGTTCAGCACTGCTCATAATTACTAAAAGTTTTATAGGTTTTAACTTCTTTAAGGTATCAAAGATGTATAACCATTTGTCCCTACAAACACAAACAGAAAAATAGTACTGTATAATAGATTTCTCCTCTTTTCAATTACACATGCCCAACTATTAATAATATGCTATCAGTTCAGACCCATCCAAATTAGTTGCTCTCCTCCAAAAAAGGAGAGAGACAACCAAAGGTGTCTATAGCATTCTGAACTCCATCAGAGCAGAAACAATAACTAATGACGGTATTAACTAGAAGCTCAAAATATCACACCCCTTGCTGAGCAAATTCTTGATAGGCCAGTGGTAACAGAAATCCACAACAGCAATTCTAACACTTAGAGGAATACTGGATATATTGGGTTATAAATTCTACAGACAGACTCTACACTGAAATTGTTCTGGAACATCAAGGTATATACAAAACTAGAAAGAACAAGTGATTTAAATAAAAATTCTCAACATTTCAGTTGAATCATGTCTACTTCCCAAAGCATCATTTCAGTTGTCACTTAATCTCTAAAACAATGTATTTCTCTAAAAGTGACTACAGAAGTCCTTTTCAGAAAAGTTATTTATATAATCATTTCAATAATAAATGGGATACAGATATACTTCTAGCATTTATTTGTAACCTAGAATGATGACAGCTTTTCAAAGATTAAATACATGCATTAATTTAGAGACTGACTTTAACTGAGCATAATCTGAATATCACATAACAGTACTGGCATAAAATGGAAGTTCTGTTCACATATTATAACACCCAGTTAAGGTTTCCTACAGCCAGAATTTGGATTATCCTTTGGAACTATACAGATCATTGGAACTGGTATTTGCATCTCATCTCATAATATCAGGACAAATCAGTAACTTTGTTTGAACAAGAACATGTCCTCCTCCCACCCCAAAATAAAACCAACTGCAAGAATACAATTCTAAAAACTTCAAGTGATGGAAATACTACTATGACTATATTCTAGCTACTCCAAGAGTCCAGTAAGCATTCAAAACATGTATCATTATCTGTTTACCTTAGTGTTTTATAGTTCTAATCACTGAACCTTTTAAACATCTACAACTAGATTTAAAAGCCCTGATCCATCAGATATGTTCTGGGATAAAACTACTCAGCCACCACCTATCATGTTTTTAAAGAACTGCTAAACCGCTCATTGGCTCTGAATCTTAAACTGTTCTTCTGAATCCTACTTATCTTTCCAAACTTTTCAACAGATTTTGCTGTGCTTCAGGCTCATCCATTGAAGAAAAGGCAGAAAAATGTGGCCCATGAAGTTATGTACATGTTTATAATGTTCATTTTCATAGTATATGGAATATGTATACATTAAAAAAAAAAAAAAAAAAAAACAGCTGCACACATGTACTGTTCCTTTTTTCATCGGTGTGGAAGCAAGACCACTGTGGCAATGGCACATACTATGGATATGCTACAAAGAAAACATACCCCTCTAAATGAGCATTCCCATCACTAACAAAAAGCATAAATCTTCAAAGATGGGAAATGGAAAAAAATGTATTTACCTGCCTTCTAAAAACTAATTTAGTATTCTTCAGATTCTAATGCTCATTAAAGCTAGCTTTACTAGAATCAAGAGTTTGTCTTCACTCTTACACTGCTGTAGTGTTTTCAGCAGCTTTGCACAATAGCCAAGTGGTGTACAATGAGAACAACTGTTTTCTTTTACTGTTAGTAAGATATAAAAATGAATTTCAGTTTCTTGAAAGCAAATGTTTATTTTCTGAATATGCTGGAGCTATAATCCATATGTATCCCTCATTAAAATTATGATAACACTGCATTCAATTAAAGGTGATATCTTCCTTATATCGGAGGGGAAAGATGGTAAGAAACTTCATGAACTTTAGGATCTATAAAGGTAAAGTTATTTAGATGAAATATAGAGCTTAATCATACTATGCTATAGATTCTTAAACATTCATAAGCAGTTTAATAAAATGAAGATGTACATGAATCTGTGCAACATAATTTAAAGTAAAAGTTTTCTATTACTGACAAATACGTATTTTGTTTCATGCAGAACTAGCCACATATACCAAAAGCTGCTGTATTCAAGAAAGAAACTGTTACTCCAGATTGACATATACATTCTTTTGGGAATTCATCTAGTAATTTGGTGGACCAAATATTGCCAAAATAGTTCTGATCTCCCTGGAATTCAGTCAAAATATCAAAATATTAAAAATACAACGCACCGCTTTTTTTTCTTTTTTTTAAACTGGAATGCTTTTGTTCTGAAGATATCACGTTTACAATTTCACAAAGTAGTCTAGACATTGGTTCTTAAATTACCACACTATAAACAAGATTTTCTTTGGAATGAGTTTTGAGACATGCTTGCCTGTTATATAAACACACCCGCACCCTTTATTCATAAATAAAACCTACACGGGATGCTCTAACCTTTCATGCTACAAGAACCTTAATTCAACATTCTCCATGATCCCACCACTGCTCAGAATTCCAGGAGAAGTCAATGCTCATTTTCTAGAAAAGGGAGACTAAAGAAAGTCAACGCATCTGGTGTAACAGTTTTCATTCTGATGTTATAAAGCACACGTGAACAGTATATAATTAATGGTTTTAAAGCAAACCTTGACAGAAAAAGAACATATAAAAAGTTTTCTTTCAGACAATCAGACTATTTACTTCATGCCACTCATTTTAAACTATATTCAATGTTGCTCCAATTTGGATTTCTTTCAGACAGAGCATAAGATTGCACTGAAGGCTCTCAGTTTAGTCATATTTACATCTACGTAGCTTAGCTCGGTTGAATGAAGATCCGTTAAGTCAAAATAAGCACAGCTTAAAATCAGAATTAAAAGTTTCTCCCTGCGTTTTGCACTGGTTTAACTAAGTCGATTGAAAAATTACATTTCTTGTTTAACCGGCACAACTCTGAACACAGTATTTTTTTTTTTGTCCAGCTAGGGAAACTAGAGGTTTCCAGAATAATAAAGAACAAGTTGTAACTGCAGATGCAGATATGGATATTGGAGGTCAGCCACAAACTACAGCACTAGACTACTGAAATTAAGTATCTCCTGGAAGTACCACTTTCCCCTCTATTTTTTTTTAATTAGCTTCAACTCTTTAAAATAGGACAGCTCTTTTTTTCTACTTCTATATAAGGAATTGCACCAGGTACAAGTACATCTGTGAAAACATCTCAGAGCATTAAAATAAAGACAGGCCAGAACAGAATCAAAATACTGCCATCTTTTATTACATAAAAAGCTAAACAAGGCTGCCCTGAACTTTTCTCCCATCTATTCGCAGTAGTAAAGAAATAAAAACAGCATTTTCTCTGTCACCAGGGATCTTCTTCGGTTCCCCACATGATATGTTAGGCATTCAGAAGAGGATTCTGCACGTGTAACTACAAACAGAATTCCTGGGGGACCGGTTTTTAACATCAACTGGTTGTGGCCACTGGACCTACAGCCCCCGTGTACGTGACAGTTGTCCAAGGTGGCCATTTTTGCATATATCCAAGTGCCTACCATAACTTCGGATTAATTGGTTAGCTGATTCTTCATTACCTTTTAAACATCTGTCCTCTCCAAAAACAACAATATTCTCCATTCATTAGACACCCATTCTTTTGTGACTTTGAAAACCTTCAAAAACAAATACCAAAACCCACAGAAAGCTTCTATAACGAAAATTCTGTAAACTAAGCTGAGAAAAAAAATCTTTGAACTCTGCCATGCTTTTTGGATCTGTCACCTCTAGCCCTACCCAAATTAAATGTTTTCATTAAAAAGAAGTGGAAGTCTGGTATTCACTGCAGTAAAACAAATATTTCTGAAAAACTAGTTTTATTAATATTTTCTTTATCAAGTATCAAACTACAAAATAAAAACAAACAGTAGAGTGTAACAGTTTGACTGAATAAGAGATAATTTTTCTCCTCTGCCTCTTTACTTATTTCATACCTTTAATTCGTTACCAATACCCAGGAGGCTTTCCTGCAGGTAACATATATTCCCAGACCTTTCTGAATATAAAACAGTTATACAAATTTCTTGAAGGCATCAGTTCATGGTGGGGAGCAGGTGGGAAGGGGAGAAGAGGGCAAAAGGAGATTACTACATACCATTTTAGATAAATTACTGCAAAACTGTTCTCAGCTTCAACAATCTTTGTTAATAAAATCTAATTTTAACTCCAAAAACATAGAAAAGCTCAACCTTTAAATGATAAGAAAACACTTCTGAATTCAGAAAGGGACATGCTTCAGCTCTCCGACTCTCCAAAATGCAGTCTGGCTGCTAGTGTGAGGTGGCAATTTCTTTGTCATGTATTTTCTAAAACTGAACTAGATCGCTAACAACGCAAGGCACCAAAAAATATTAAATAAGATCTTCACTCCTCCCTTGTCCCTCTGCCACATCAAAGGGCCCTGGGTGCTTGAAATCTCGAGGGCTAACTGAGCAAAAAAATCCCCCAGGAGAAACTAAATTATGACAAATAGAGGCTGTTTTTGCAAGATCTTGAACAGAAAAACAAGGTGTTTCCAAAGTAGAAACTCTGCAGAAAACCAGCTGTCACATCTTAGACAATATCTAGGATGATTAAATTACATCCAGTGTCACACCTTATCTTCTGAAGCGGCCCAGGATTAAGAGGAGAGTATTAACCACAAGGGCTACTACAGCTTGCTTACAGAGTATGAAAATGAGCCAGCAGGTTCTGAAGAAAAGCAGCAATTTGTATGGGAGATAGAGGGAAAGATGGAAGAACAGCAACTGTCAACAGTGCTTTTAGTTTCGTTCCTAATTTTGGAGAGGAACAACAGCAAAGGCAGAACACGTCTAATAAAAGACACTTCTCAACAAACAACCAGAAGAAGGATTCCATTAGTCTGATCTCAGTTCGATCAGCAGTCTAGCGGGCTGCCTGACAAATGTTTTTGCCTGACATATGTGAATTACAGGCTAGGAAACTGTATTAATTTATGCTACAGATCTGAAACAGACCATACAATTTAAAAACAAATAACAGTAATACTGGTAAATAATTACACTTTCTGATAGATCTAGCAATAGTCTGTTCAAAGTAAAGTACTATGCTGAGCATGCTGCTGAAGAGTCACGAGACAGGAAAAAGAGAAGGCAAAAGGAGGAATCAGGCACACATTTAAAGGCTTTTTGCCAGACATTTTTTTCTTACCATCTTTCAAACATGCACTTAAACTACAGCTGTTATCCTAAATGTTAACTTACCCCCTCGTCTAGTATTTTAGCTCTTATTTCGCCCCTTCCCACAACAAATAATTCTGAAAAGGAATGGAAGACAATTTATTTTGTTGTTTCACAAGCGACATTCACAAGAAAAGCTGTTTACAGCTAGGAGTTTTTTGGGTTTATTTGGGGTTTTTTGTTGTTGTTGTTTTGCTTTGTATTTAAAAGCTGCATTCCGTTCTTGAAGGCACCTCACTGACTCCCTTCACCTTTGCAGCTCCAGCACCTTAGCAGTACACTCCCGGGCCTGCAAGAACTTCTCTGAAGACAGAAAGCCTGCGGCCCCTCAACTGTTCAGCTGCATCCTTCCTGCAGCCTGAACACCGCCGCCCCCCCCCCCCAGCTCCTCCCAACACACTTGTCCAAAGGGAGAACAAAAGCCCCTGCCTCCTAGCAAGAGAGTAGCAACTTGGGTACACGCTCCACTGGTCTTGAAGCCATGTGCTTTCTCAACAGTTCCAAAAAATAGCCATTTACCAAATTATATCAGCACAACGGTAGAATGGGGTAGCACATACCAGCCAAGGTATATACAGTCTGTAACAGTGTCACAACAAACTCTGAACCCCATATTACAGCACTCTGGAACATACTAGTTTTTCCTCATTGTCCCTCCTGTCTAATGGCCTTCACTCTTCAAAAATATTTTAGATCAAGTAACACATCCAAAACACAAACTGGATTTAAAAATACAGTTCTGCAAATTATACACTGACTGCTTAGTCAAAAGTACAATCAAGCTTACAAAAAAAGTGTATTTTCAAGCTAAAAATACCTTATTACTTTTTTTCTAAATTCAAATGATACATCTTCCCATTCCATATAATTTAGCCTCCAGTTCTGAATAGAATAACTCTGTGAGCATCTACACAATCCTTCATTAAAATAAATCTGCAACACATATGGCTGCATGGGAACTTCCACAAAAGAGATTTTGTGCTTAAGACAAAGACCAGAAGAGGGTAACATATTCAAATTCATCACTGGGACATGTTTCCCCTAGAAATACAATATTACCTTACAGTGAAGAAACAACAGTCCCAGCTCTTCTAAAGGGCAGTCCTTTTGAGACCGCACTATATTTTGCAGTCACACACAGTGTTTCAAAAACAACAGCAAACAAGCACATGAAATACAGTGTACCAAATGTCAAATCAGTATATTTGATTAAATGACTTTACAGTGACATAAGCCAATATAGAACACATCAATGTACGGAACAAGAGGCACAAAATAGCATTAGTAATGACTACAACATTAGTAGTGACATTAGTAATGACAACTACAGTAATGAATCTATTCCCTAAGTCACAGTGCTTCAGGAGCTAGTTAAAGTATAGATGCTTCATTAGTCATCCTGCCCCCCAGCCTGAATCCCGTAAGTGGCCTTGTTTTTACCACCATCCGCGTCTTCATGGAACAATGCTGCAGAATCAAGAAGTTTCACGCACCCCCCGCACATACACCCCTATGCACCACCTCTCAGAGGTGATCCTCAGGAAAAGACTCTTACTTTCATTCATTAGATCTACGGCAGTAAGTGCAAAACAAGCAGTTTAACTGCAAAGATCAGCTTTCAGGATCAGGATCTCATGCTGTTATCATCACTGGTTTATTTCGTATTGCAAAAATACAGGAAAAAAATACAAATTCAATCAGATATCTACCTCTTTTTTGATTTTGTGCTGAAGAACAACATTGAGGAAAAACGGAAATAATGTTATAAAAGTTCAACGCACTGAACGGAGTGCCTGAGTACTTTATTCTGCCATCAAAAAACCAAATGGAATGGTTTTGTTTCCTAAAGCATTTCAGATCATGATGTCCCGAGTTACGTACTACTTTGAATTAATTAACTTGTCATAAAAAAAAAAAAAAAGACACGTCACTTATTCATGCTAGGCAGTCCCTTTCATTTTTTTATTTCATTGTTTTCTGATGGGCAGGGTATCATCACATATTATGTGATATGTATTTGTCATACCTACTGCATTCTCTGCTATTTTATTTAACAGTAAATAGGACGGGTGCCCATGAAAACCGTGAACTGTTAGATTCTGTGATGCAGAGGTAGCTACCTATATGAACAAGAGGAAATCTATATAATCTTTAACTTGGAAGTAACAGAATTTCATACTTCCTATTTCAAACATCTACATGATGTTATTCGTGAATTATAAGAGATGTATCTGAGGACTCTCTCTAATCTACTTTCTGTTCAATATTAAAGAAACAATAAATATTTAATAACAAGCAACAACAGAGAAATAATACACTTCTGTTAGTATCCTTAATCATATCTCCAAAACACAAAGATGCTAAGAAATACTGCTTTAGCATACTGAACCATTAAAAAAACCTTTGCTTTCTGAGTGCAGCTCTCTCATCTAACATATTTGGCTGGACTGGAACTCCTGAAATATGTCTCACAAATCAAAAAAGTAGTCAAGTTTTCCAAGCAAGTATCCATTTCTTAACAGCAGCTACAATTCAAATCCAAATTCAGGACACACATATGACAAATTTTTGCTGAAAAAAAAAAAAATAGATCAGCATTTCATCAATACAGCTGCAATTCCCCTTCAAAAATCATAGCCAGATTAAAGGTCAGTGCTGTTAGGGAAAAAAAATGCTTTTGTTTCTACTATTTGTTACTTTTATACAGGATAAATGCCTCCCTCCCCCACTCCCTTTTTTATTAAGTAAGTCTGTCCATGAGCACTTTAACTCATGTTATGTTTGTGCATGCACAGAGATAGCCTGAAGTTACAGGCAACTGCCCAAAGCAGCCAGCCAGCATCTAAGATAAGCAGCAGGGCAAGGGCAGTAGCCGGAGGGGTTGGCTGAAGGCAGGCAGGCTGGGCAGCAGGTGACTTCGTATCTCGGAGAAGAAAACAGAAAGACAGAAATTACATATGCTTGCTGGCAATAAACCATAAGGAGGCGGAGAGTGGACAATATGCTGCAGACGAAACAGTAATATGGGGGGAGTTAGGAGACCATTTTTCTACTGACTGATATCAAAATGGAACTTTTTATTGAATACTTTTTTTAGTTAAAAGCAACTACATGTAAGACATTTACAACCTTTCTTTTGCCAGTCCTAACGAATCTGTCTTTGTTACTCACAATCTCTGCATATTTATGAGACCGCCACAAGGATTTATACACTGAGAGAAACCTCTGACCACATGGCTTTCGGTATATGCAATCAAGATACTTACTGTTATCAAACTGACAGATGGGTCACTTAGGTATTCTTAGCTATAAGTGCATTTCTGAGAAATTAAATCAGAGATTCAAAACTCGCTCTTTGGACAAATGCTAAATATTACCTATAATTCAAATAATTTTAAAAAAATCTAAATCTAAAGATAAGTCTAAATCAAAACCTTCAATTTCTAGTTTCTTAAGGTATCTTGCTCATCTCTAAAGTAATACAGAAGCAAAAGGGAAAAGTCTTCAAAACTGCCTCCCAATCTACTGTGCACTCTCACCAAGCTCCTCTGTCCTATATCCAAAAAGATTATGCCAGTGCTTGCTCACTAGTCATTTACCCTTAAATCTGACCTTAAGAAACTGAACTTTTCTTCAAAATTTTGAACTCTGTGTGATTACCACAAACAGTATGGCAGTGATTTTTTCCAAAATGTGCTACGTATCACTTATAGTTGAAGCTTCTGCACGCTTGCCGTTGTTTCCTCTGCAGTGCAGAAAGCCTCTTCTTTCTCCTTCAAAGTTATTGTTCTTCTTTACCAACCAGACAGATCAAAAAAAATACGTTTTGCTGATTTGTCCACGTACCACTAAAATGGCGAAGGACAGAGATCAGGCTTAAAAGTCTTCAATACGTAAAGCACTGCAAAAGACTTCTGTGAACAGATTAGAGCTTAAAATCACTTTAGACAAATCTCAGTCAGCAAAACCGAGTATCTTCGGTTAACGGAGTATCTTTGGGCCGACGGAAACGTGAGTAGTTGAAGACGCACAGAGCTCTACAGTAGAACCCTGAGCTACACACACAAACACATCCTCATGTGGTTTACCTCTGGCTGTTAATTGAAGAAAACCCTTTCTGTACATGGAGAAAGTCCATCATGTCAGAAAACACAACAGCTAGGATCATGCTAAGGGGATCTCACACTTCTGCAGTCTGGGACAAGAAAAATTTAAGAATATGTTACAGACTATAGTTAATTCCTAGAGTTCTCCCAGAGGTGAATTTAAGCTTAATAAGATTAGAAACAGGTATTTGCCACATCTATGCACACAAGAAAGCTCGGCATGATTATGAATGAAAACTTAAGTAATCTGATGTTTTAAAATACGTTTAAGCCCCAATTCTGCAAAAACTTATTCCAGAGTATATTCAATCAGTTAAACTTTACAGAAATTAGTTTCGTGAAAGTATTTCCACCAATATTACTCACAATGAAATTTTTAAAAGAGAAGAGACAATTTAAAAGTTGCCAGAAACAGTTTCTAGAGAAATAAAAGCAGAAAGTGGCTAACAATGGGAGGAAAAAGTAAATGCAACTGGACTGAGTTTAAAACAATGGTTGGAAAAATATATATTCAAGAGACTATTCTTTTCAAGTCTCAGAACAAAGTGATGTGTAGATAAGTGCCAAAAGAATATGCATACCATGACTTCACATACATCCTATTAAAAACAAATTGTTAAGTAAAACAGCAAGCAAATGTCTCACACCCAGAAAATTTAACAGGACCAGGTAACATTTGAAATTCCAGCTCAGAGTTTCTCATTTAAACTTTGAGACCAGAGCTTGCTTCCTCCTCCAACCTGTTGGAAAATGATGTTGTTCTACATTTCCTAAAAGTGCCACATATGGCATTGCTCAAACATGTTCAGCTATCAGATTCCTGTAAGTTTTATGGACTCCTATGCCACTACTGCATAACGCCCCCAACACGCTACTGCACTGTCACACATCGACCCTGCCCATGCAGCAGAGAGCTGGTGCCAGGCGAAAGGCCACAGCGTAGCCCTGTGGCACAGGCCTGGCCCCACGCCTCTGCGGGCACCCTCCTACCCAGGCCATGTCTCCAGGATGGGACATGTCATCAGCGAGAGCACAACAAGGCACCCCGACAGCCCCTGCACAAACCCCGCAGCATCACCTACGGCATCCCGAAGGTGGACCTTCCCAGACTGCTTCTTGAGTTTTTGAATTACCTTAATAAAGCAGTACTTTATATGTAGATGCACGTGAGTGAGGGCATCTAATGCAACAGGCACACGATCCGAGGGCCCGGTTTCAATAACTTGTATGAAGAGCTCCTAAGCTCAACATAGGTCCAAGTGACAGAAGTGGAAATCTGTTGACGGGATCTTTGATGCTTTTGGTTTCAGACTTCTTCTTGCAAGCAGTGATCTACGCCAGTCACCTCAGTACTGAAGTTTTTTCCAGTCTTCCAGGAGCTAGAGACCCTTAGTCAAGTAGACACAGGCATAAATTTCAACTGCCTACAAGCGGCGACTGACAAGCCACTAATGAATAGTCTATATACACATACAGACATCCTCAGTTTTCTCCACCTTACTTAAAAATTCCAGTAAATCACATTTTAACAGAAATTGTTCATGTTTATCTTAAAAATACTAAAAGTATCCCCACCAGGGGAAATTCTGCTCAAATATGTATGTTCTTTTTTTCCAAAAATATCAGGAGAACTAACAACAGAAACTACATCTCCCTAAAATCTTTGCTTCTTTTATACCAGTGGAACAAACCCCTCGCTAAGCAAAATCATTTACTGTAGTAAAGCCCAGTAACTATGTAATTATTTATCCAAGGGGAAAAAACCCAATGTTTTTGCAATGATTTGCAGCCTTGATACATTTTTTTCCTCACAGCTGCTCTTTGCCTTTACTCTAAAATTACATATGTAACTGCCCAATTATTTACACTTTATGGCATGTTAGTTTATATAATTTCTAAACTTTTTTATTCTCAACAATCTCAACCTACAGTCACGAATCTAAATAAAAGTAAGCTACAAATACATGTTAATACAAGCTGGGGGGTGGAATTCTGTAAAACATGCACTTAAAATCTCAGCACTTTAAGACCTGTTTACAACTCCTTCCAAACTCCAAGTCAGACAGCATTTTTCCAGCTTTTAGGAAAACTTAGTCCTTATTTTCCAAATATTTAATTATGACAATATTATTAACATTCCCCACATATACATCCCTCAAAATCTCCTACAGTCCTCTTTAATGCTGACCTTGCAAACTAACATGCTGCATTCCCCAGTCATGTGTCTTTAGGATACATTACTTTAAAAGGACAGTCTCACAGTTATATGCTCATCTGAAGTTTTTCAAGAGCTAGAAGTAATAGCTTCAAACTTTACAACTTCAACTGTTGCCGGTAGTTATGCAATATATTATAGTTAAGTTTCGAGCTAGACCAATACGGTACTTTCAAGTAAGTAAGATAAGGAATTACTCATAACTTCGCTGTCACTCTTCTGCTAATACAAGAATAAAAAAAAAAATTGTGAAAAATCCTGAGAATTACAGGCAAATAATGTACTCTTAATGAATAACAATAAGGAAATAGGAACTTACTGAAGGTTAGAAAAAAATCTTAAGACAACCTGCTCAAATTAATAACAATAAAGCTTTACATCTGCTAGAAAAAAATCATTTTCAGAGTAAATAAACTAAATCAAATTAAGCAAAACAGCACTAAGTCATATAATTTTTTTAGAGTGTAAAATTTCAGAACAACTGAAATGAGAAAAGAAAAATCAACCAACGAGAGATAAAGCAGACACAGCATATGTCATCAAAGCTATGCTGATCTTCAGTTGTACAGCTGAATACCCACAAGTAACAAGTACCTCTTCACTAGACAGCAGTGCAAATTGCAGACTAAATTTACATAGTAACATACAAATTGAGACTTCAACAGTAGGTGGCCTCTTCTTCTTCCTCCCCATCTCCCACGACTGAGAAAGCTAAAAATAGAGGCTTCCGTTTCCTTAGATTATTTTGCTTTAAACTTCTCTTGAGCACTGAAATTAGCTACTTTGCCAGCTTCCTACATTTGTGCTAGAAAGAAGGAGTGTTAAAAACATGCTTCCATTTACAACAACTCAGGAAACGGACTTCTATGGTCTGTATTATAATTATCTGTAAGTGACAATTCCCACTGGGAGTTGTAGGTGTCTCAAAGTTTCTCTTTGAATAGTGCTCTCCCAAAAGCTCCTTGCACTACAGAGTAACGTATTTAGGGGGCAATCTTATATACTTGCTTATTTTTGTATATTTAAGCATTCCTTTGCAGTTAGTAAAAGCAGATATTTGCAGTGCATAGCTTTCAATTCACCATCCAAGAGCAGTTCCAGGATTATGAAGGAGAGGGTAAGAGCTGCAGAAAGCCAGTTTCAGCTCCCTCCTTCATGGCCCTGAGCCTTCGAGCAAGTCAGAAGCCGCAGGAAGCCTCTAACTTCCACCATTGCAGCACAAAGTGGCCCCAACTGACCAGGTCCATATTTTCAGGTCAGAAGGAACCACTGTCATCATCTAATTGACCTCCTACATAATACAGGCCACAAAACTTTCATTGGTAATTCTTGCATCTAGCCCAACATCTCGTGGTTGACCTAGAGCATATTTTCCACATTGGTAAGAGCAGTGTTTGTTTATATTGAAAAAGATGTACATTGCAGAATAAGTATTCAAACTGTTTATCTGAAAGTGTTGCATATCAACAAATAAAAAAATAGCAGGAATCCATATACTGGTCTAGTATAAAGTAGCATCATCTACACATTGTAATAACGCAGTGCCACCCATTCATTAGGAAGCCTGGTATGCTTCATTAGGCATTGCCTCATTACGCAATTTTTCAATTGCTTCTAAATTTGCTAAACTGAAATTGCTCTGGCTGAAGTTCTCTCTCCTGAGGGTGTGCCTCATTCTAAACTTCTGTCAGAAGTTTCAGTTAAAACACCTCAGCCATTTAAAAGAATAAAATAGAGGGGAAAAAATACTATATTTCCTCCCATGTGAGAATTCTTGAAGAAGTTGCACAGATAGTCCCTCCACTTAGAATACCAGGACCTGAATTTTTAGGCCTTGTACTATCCCCATGGAGATATATTCAAGTTTGGTCAAGGTGCAGGCAAGTAGAAGAGGAGACTATTTTTGCACATGCTCAACATAACTCTGCGAAGAGCAGAGAAGCCCAGTTCTTTGCAGGCGTAATCTCCGCTGAACATGCACTGGGTCCTCTGAACCTTACCCAGCTGCAAAGCCACCCACCCCAGTGTGCCGGGACATCACTGAGCTTGCCCCTGCTGCACGGAGCAGCTTCAGAACGACTTTTTTAGCTGCCCTGGCTGCCCCATCACTGCCCATGACTGCTGTATTGCTGGAGCTGAGACTAGGTTCTCTGTTCCCAATGCACTCCCTGTTAGCACCTGAATACTGTGGAAAAAAACAAGGAAGCAGGCACACTGATACAAAGGATGAGGAACATGGGAACCAAAGTGCAGGAAGTGGAGAAGAAGAAAGCAAGAAGTGATGCAGGGAGGCATAGACAGAGCAGAAGGACAACCATGGGGAAAAAGGACAAACAGCAGAGCTGGAGCAGCAGAAGGGAATGGTTGGGAGCACAGTGGAAAAGCCCACAGCCTAACCAGCAGGACAGGAAAAGAAAGGACTAGCCAATGTATCAGATGCTGCCCTCTACATCCCTCTGCTCTGAGCATACAGTTTTGAAAACCCATGGTTTGATTTTCCCCATCCCTCCACTCAAAGTAATCACCCACCTCTAATTACACCATACACTGCAGTTGCATCTTGAAGTTTCATACTAAAGCTCAGTTAACAGCTTGCTACCATCAAACTGGACAGGTCCCTGTTGTCTTCAGATATCTAAATTGCACACTTCCATCGATTAACGGCACTACTAGTTCTGATACTCATCTGATTATAAAGTAAACTCATTCAACTCACTGAAACTGCAAAGAAGCAAGGGGTAAAGGGGAGAGGAGTAATCTGGGTTTTTTTCAGTGTTAGTGAGTGGAACCCATTTACCTTGTTATCAGACGAGTGTAAAAGGCAGTGCAGAGGAGGAGGGAGATGAGCAAGATCTCCTGCTATTGGTAAGGAGCTGTTAATTTAGCTTGTGCTGTAAAACCTCCAATGACAGAGGTCTGCACTGAATTAAGGGAAGGCTCTTAAAAAAAGAGAATGCAACCACATAAATAAGAACTGTTTCACACTAACGACAATGACAAACCTTAATTCTAGCATTTCAGAACACGCCTGCATTTGGCTATGCAATTGTAAGAAACATGGAAAACCCTACAGACACATATCATTGTAAGATCTCAATTAGGAAGAGTTAATTTAGGCACAGGGTCCTTCTAAAGGTTAGGGGAAAAGGTGGGAGCCTCTTGAATAAATTTTGTTCCTTCCTGAGAAGGTACCCAGCAAATGCATAGCAAAACGTTTGCTATGTAGCCATACAAAAGCCAAAGCCTCAAAAGCACCTTTGAATATCCACTGCCAGATAATGGTACTGTTACTCCCAGTAACAGTAATCCCCAGTATCTGCGCTTCCTTCATTGCTCATAAAAGGTTTAGCTATTTCAGCGTAGGAACTTGACAAGGATGACATGTTTGCAAAACACCAAATTAAATCATTTCTCTCTTAAGACTGGTAGAACAAAAACGTGAGGAAATAATTAGATGTTCATGAAGGAAATGAACTACTAAAACATGCCTAATCATTGACTGACCAAACAACCTGTTTAAAAAAAGAAAAAGAAAAGAAAAAAAGGTGTGCAAAGAGAGAGAGACAGTGTAGTTTGAGAAAAATACTCAACAATATAGTTTAAAAACTATTTTTTCCATAGTAACTACACTTAAAATCTCTGCCCAGCTTCCCTTTTTCTCAAACAAAACCAAGTCTAACTTTAATACACAGAATACACACATGCGAAAAGAAACAGAAAAGCCACAAAGATGAGAGACTTTTGACTAGGATTTGCTAGCTTTCTTACACATTCAAGGAAGTCACACATGAAAAATACTAGATTCACTAGCATGTATTTAATGAAGACTAAATGAACCACAGGAAGAGAATTGGAGGAAGAGGAAGGAGAGAAACAAACACTTCCATTTCCAAGAAGCCTAGGTGTTACAGAGCACCAAACAGGTTGGATAGAGAGATGCATTCAGAAGAGAAGTGGGGGATTAGGTCTGTCATTAGAAATTTAAGCTCTACTCTCAGGGCTAGCAGAAGTGACGTTTTGCTTCCTTTGTTTTCAAATACAGAAGATTACCTACCTCACAGAAGTGATATGAGGCCTTGTTAGAGTAACCGTTCTCTGCATTTCACAGCCTTTTGTAGCTACTAGCAGAGGAAACATCTTAACTTTTACTTTCTTAAAATCTAATCCCCCCCACTTCCTTCAAAATTATTTGTGGGACTGGTCTATCCGTCAATGAGATTATTGGTCTTTGAAGTGTGGATGGTGGCCAGAACTTTCTCCTGAATTTAAGAGTTGATCAGCAAAACTTGAGACAGACAGCAAACTTTTTCCAACAACTCCAGCAATTTCCAGATCTAGTGATTTAATCTCCGAGCAGCCTGAGAGAGAAACTCAAAGGATTCCAGAAATGTTGCATGCCTGCTTGCTTAGTTGGGTTGATGAGCAATGCTGCAGGAGATCCAGTAAAAGCAGGAACCATGACCTACTATTCCAGACAGCGGATGCCTAATGTGTGTTGAAAACTTTGTGACTAAAGCCCACTAAAGAGATCAGGACTTCAAAAACTTACCGTCAGCTACTCAAAGGCTATTAGGAAATATGAGTGAACTGAAAGGGAAACGATGAAGAACAAGGAAGGCAGCAGAGTGTACCAGCGTGACAGGAAATTCCAAGGAAAATGTGGTAATGACTCTTATGTATTTACTCCGCTCCACACATTTTAGAGTGTTGTATCATTTTCCTAAAATTTTTTACTATTACCCATTAAGCAAGAATACAGACTCTCACAGGAGACAGCAGAGGGAAAAGAAACAGGAGCAATCCCTCTTCTCCCCCCCCCCCCCCCCCCCCGGCTTATTCCGCAGCCTAACAACTCATTTGAAGATTCTCTCACCGCTTCCTTGCCCGCTGCTGCTGCCAGGAAAGCCTGTCTTCTCTACTGCGACCTTCACCTAGCTTCCTTTTCCAGGTCTTTCTTACTCCTAAACAAATTTGTATGTTTACATACAGTGCCACTCACAGCTCTTTCTAGAGTTAAATCCACATGACTGTCATTCGCAGGATTTGGTACTCACTCTCTAATTTCATACTGCCACAGCAATAAGAGGAATTACTGAATATGGAAGTTGTATCTGAAGACTAAAGATACATAAAGATGTATCCATTCCCTACTCATCACGTACCTGAAAGTCTGAAAGTCCTATATTTTTTAACTTCCTTAAGAAGTTAACTTCCTTGATAATTTTGCCTTCAATTCCAACCACGATACAACCACAATACCATCAATTAAACAAATCATAATCGTATTGCATTAAGTCTCTTTCCCTCTTCCACTAAAGAAATTACCACTACTTCCATTGTTTCATCTGAGGCTTTTTATTCCACAACCGTTACTAAAAGGGCAAAAAAATTGTAAAATTCACAAGGTATTTTATTCATTATTCAGCAGCACTGCTTTTCACCCTATCTTCTTCCATATCTTCTTAGAACAGTTTTCTGAGGCAAGAAGCCTGACTGCACATCCAGTCAAATACTGTTGCTGTGCTACAGTTTAATGGAAGCTTGAGGTCAATAGATATGACTGGCCTAGGCCCACTACCTCCCTCTGGCCATATATTGAGCAATGTCTCTTATTCACAGTGAGCTGATGTTTCTAATTCCTGCAAAAAATAATTTTTATGGAAACTATTATTTTTCCCTAACCCCTGTCAACAAAGAAACAGTAATAAATACAATTATTAAGACATCAAGTCAAGACTCAAGCAAAATGCTGATCTTCATCCTATTTGGAAAAAAAACAACACCAACCATAAAACAAACTCCCTGAACAGACTAATGAAAAAGTTATCCTAGACAGAACAACAAGGAAGCGTATCTCCATCCAAGACGTCTGTAAAGCAAGCCACTTTCTGAGGTGGCACCACAATGATGCTAAGCAGTGCTTCAGGGCAAACGTCCATGGACGCAAGCACATTTTTGCTGATTGAACGATCTGTATATTACAGAACTCCAACAAACACATAAAAGAAGCACTATTCAACATTCATGTCTTCCCAGAAAATGATTGCTGACAGAAGCAAAGGATGATACGGCATTTTTGTTGCCATGAAACAAATTCAGAATTCTTAAAAGGAAAAGACACAATTTGCTGACAATTGTGCCAGTATTATTTCACAATGTAACATTTTATGCAATCCAGTAACAGTATAAAAGTAAACAAAATATTTAAAAAGCTCTTCTACATAGACTCAAATTACTTTTAAAAGGAAAACAAATTACACAAATGCGGTTTTCAATAGCAGCTTGTCCAATGAGTGATTTAATTTAACAGGTTCTAAGATACCATGACACTAAGCAAGAACAAATTCTTCTGGCACCATTGAACATCCATCAGAACTTTACTGTGAAGAAGAAAAAAAACACACACATTCTCTTCAGAACTGCACCGTTAGTTTTATTTTCATTCCTTGCCTCCTTCAAAAGTAGCCATGTAAATTAATTCACCTTGTCCTCAGTAAAACGTTCATCCTCTTATATTTTGTACCATGAAGCTCAGCATGTTCTTTCATTGTTTTGAATGTGCACTGTTTTGATCTCCGATTTCCAAAACAAGACACAAAAACATTCTCAGACAAACCTTCCAGATCACACATGATCCCCCCCCCATATATTAATGGCAAAAACAATGATGTTCCTCTTGCACTGATCCTTCATGTGATTTTTAAGCACAACTGTTGACTGTATAAAATATACAGCTATCCAAATGACAAGAACACTCCTTGACTAGCCCAATCTCCCTTTTTCTCCTCTGAAACCACAAAAACGGGTCTCTCGCAGCCCTGCAAAACGCTCCAGCCTCCCAAAGCAGTGGCAGACGATTGCTACTCGAGGACAGGCAGTTCCCGTAACTGGGCTGCGAGTGAGCAGCACGCCAGTGCAGCAGCGCTGCCTCACGGCACACATTGCTCCAGCTTGTGCCAGTGTTCGGAAACCGGGCAGAGCTCCCTTCAGAGGAGCTGGTACAGCAACAGTACCTTCTCACCACACTTTCATAGGGAGCATCTTAGAGGAGAAACCAGGAGGGTATTAAATCATTTATAAATACATTTCTTCAATTGCACACTGTCAACAGTCAGACATATCTTGCTAATCTCCAAAGTTATCCAATGCCTTTATGACTAGTACTTATCCCAAACAAAATCACTCCAGGCTAAGCTGCTGAACACTCCACCCCTATGCACTGTGATGAACATCTACTACTCCCCACCATGAACCTAATAAAAAGAAAACTTTAACACTAGCTACTCAGCTAAAGAAATAGCATACACATCAGATAAAGCAGATTTCCAGAAAATGCAAAACATCTAAATGTATCGTATCCTTGGCAAGCAGAATTATAACATAAATTTCATAAAATCAATAAATTCTAACTTTTTTAATGTTCCGTAAAAAAAATTAAGCCTATTACCTTCAATAGCAAGGTAGGAATAGATAAACAACACAAAACTCTATCCTCAAATTAAGCTTGCTCCTTGCCAGCTCTCTTCCTGGCATATATAGCAAAGCTTTACTTCAAATCTCTAGGTAAAATAATCCAAGATACAGGTGACCAAAGTCTTCTGCCTTTGGAAGTGACGGGAAGTGTCTGAGTATCACTGTTTTTAAGAAGCTCTTTACTATGGAAGAGCATGAACAGTTGCCATCAAAACCAAAAAGAAGAGATGAATCTTTACATTATTCTCATTTTATTTCTGTTCAAACCACTCCATCATTCATTTATAATCAGAGTATCATTGTGAGGTTAAGCAGAACCATAAATAGTATCCACATTGAACACCAGACACAAGGAATTTAAGAGTAACATTACACAAAAAGTCTGCGACAGTGCAGAGAACCGAACCCAAATCTCCCAAATCTGTGCCACTGGACCATGCCTCTCCAGCATAAAAGGGAAGATGATTAAAATAGGCAAACAAAATTTTAGCGCTGGTATTTCACAACAGCTACAAGAGGAGGTCACAAAAAGCCCTGCAGTAACAGAGCTGGGAGATAGGACAGTGTGTCTAAAGCAGGATTTTGGAAGACTGGGATGAGAAACTTAAAGGTACTTTCAAAATACTTGATAAAAAACACAGAACAGAGTAACTTTAGTCAAGATTTGACTTCTTTTTCAAAGTGGCTATCGTGATTGGATTGTCAGTATTAGAAACCTTCCTAAAGTCTTGCTTTTATTTCAAAGATCTTTGCTTGATATCAGTTTATGATATACAGAATGCTATCACACCACAAACCAACAGCTAAGAAAGTTATAAATCCAGTTAACTAACATTTGTGATACACGCTATGACAACAGACATTGTATGCATACTTCATAAATACAGCCCTACAGGGAGCAACCAGCATCTCTACCTTGCACAGAAGAAAGTCAAGCTAACATGGATTTCTAAGTCATACTTCGGTAAAGGTACTGTAAATTCCCATAGTAAATTAATTACTACACACTATGCTATACACACACACTTCCAGAATTTGTCTTTGCGGGATTTTTCAGGCAGACCCAAACCAGCTCTGCCTTGGCTCCGGTGTGCAGAGCTCCCAGCGGCTGCTATGTGGCACTGTGCTGGTCTACTGTAGCCATCCCTAAGCAGGGCTTGTTAGCTCAGGTTCGGTGATGAATTAACCACAGCCGCCTGGCTCCCAACCAGCTCTAAGCAGGAGCCAGATTTGCAACACAGTATTTAGACACAATGGAGAGTGTCTCAAAATGAAATTGCTTACTCACCTTATTCACCTCACTTACTTCATCTAGTGGAATAAACTACTCACCCATATTGCTACACAAAGCACGTTCACATGGAATATGTAGGGCACTGCTTATTCACACCCGGGTTCATTGAACTCCAGCTTTTCCACGCAGAAAAATCTTTGTGCAGAGACGGATGAAAACAAAGTGAGCAACCTCTGCTGATGGCAAAGGGCTCTTTCTGAGCCTACTACACTCAACAGTATTTCAGACAATCTCTGATCCTTACAGACAAAAACTGACTGCTTGTAGCTCCAGAAGATTCATTAACAGCAGGTATCTTACTGATAAATCCTCTATAGGACTCTAATCAAGGTTGCACTGCCTGTTCACACTAAGAGAAATCCAACCTAAAATCAAGGCAGCATTACTACAGATAACACGGCATAACAGTTATACTGAAAATTTAAATTTCTCTCATGTTTTACTTCACTTTTTTGATGATAATGCATCCAAGTGCACACACACCCCACAGAATAGTTATCATCAGAGTATGTTTGATAAAATCTAGCATGTTATAATCTCAAAATGCACTTCTATTACTTTTTAGTGTTTTTTTTAAACAAGCATATGGTAAAAACATCCCTTGGTTTTAGGAATTAGCTTCTGTTACAATAAAGTGGTTACTGAAAGCTAGCAAATGATAGAAGCATAAAAAAAAAAAAAAAACCAACAAGGCCTTGTACTCTGGTCTCCTATAAAAATGAGGCTATGCCATTACCACTCTGTTAAGCTTTTATTCCGTTGATCAGTTTCAAGTTTTACAGAGACCCCCTAGATACTTCAAATTCCTATGAAGTTTTGTGAAAATAGGAGGCCTAGCTGAAGAGAGAAGAAGTGAGAAACCCAAGTTTACACCTTGGTATCAGAAAATCCACTGAGGAGCAAATAGGTGCAATACCCTAACTGCAAGTAAAAAGCACCCACCAGACCTTGCACCTTCCCAGACACTGAAGTCAATCAACTATAGGACACAGACCTACAGGAAACCAGGCTTCATTAGTTCCGATACTCACGGAAATACCTGATTTATATAAACGGTAACATTTTCCACGTAACATCTACTGCAAGCTTCTTTAGCACATCAGCTTCGGTATCCTGCAAGGCATCTCCCTGCCTTGCCCTAGACATTCACGTGCAAGCTGCCCAAATATTTTCCCTTCCCAATGTTATTTTCTTTAAAAATACATTAAATATTTCCTTTAAAAATCCACAGCTAGTCCTATTTATGTGACTATTTGCTGGGTGGAACAAAGTTAGATGCTAAGCTGGAAATACCATAACAGCTGAGTATTTTAACTGGCAACACCCTTGTAATGACACGCCTGTGTATCATATCAGCTACAGACTCCACAACCTTATAAACCTGACATCTCCCAGCTTGAAAAATTAATTTACTTAGAATGTTTATCAAAATTTTACATATATGTTTTCACAGATGTTCTTATATTAAAAATACCTAGGTGTATGGTATAAAGCATATATTCATGAGTTTGACATTCATCAGTGATGATCCCAGTCAAATTAGGCAGGTCTATATCCCATCTCTCTAAAATTAGCTAAAACTTTTGTGCCACGCCATGACATAAGTTATTTTATAATAATTTTCCAGTAAAATAAACATCTGAAGTGTGGTTCATGTCATTTTAAACACTGAAATTTTATGTCTTCCCAGATAAGATCAATAGCCTTGTTACCTGTACTGTTCCACCAATACAGGTGTGCATTATTTACATATAGTAGTTCTGTTATACTGGGTGCATGTCCTAAAGAAATATAAATTGTATAATAAGGATGCTGCAATGCCTTGTGCATCTAGTATCGCTGGGTTTGGGAGATTTTTACTCCAAATTTAAAAGCAAACATATGACGATACATACGAAGACTGCACTACGTTTTCTTTAAGACAGGCACCAGATGCACTGAGAAAAAAAAAAAAAAAAAAACAGATTTGTTTCTACTCTAAGCATTTCCTGACAGTTTGTCGCCACATTTTACAGCTTGCACTTCACTGAAATTTGTTTTCTTGCATTTGATAAATCGAACAACAGGGGGAGACTGGTGATCTTAGGTACCCCTGGATTCAGTAACACACTAGATATCTAAGTCTCAATTAAAAATATTTCTCCTGATTAAAAGTGACCCACCCTTGAGAATCAAAGAGAGAGGAATTTGGAGACATGCCAGTTCATACAATAACTGTGTTTATTTGTCTTAATAAATATTTAAGAAACACGACTTGTGGTATTTGATATAACTGAGCCCGTAGTTAAAAGGCCCCTCCATGACATAAGCAAAGAACAGTCTATCCTCTTTATTTGTCCTCCTTCTCCTCAACATTCAAGGCTAATCTAGTTTTAGGTCAGGAAAAAGACTGTGGTCTATCATTTTAAACAAACCATTGTAGTAAAACGTGAACAGGAAATTCCTAACTACACTGTTCAAAGAACAATGATTAAAAAAACAACACTAACTTACCAAGTACATGGAACCTGCAAACTATCACAGGATAGCTGGCAGGGGCGAGGGGGGGCGGATCAAAAACGGGTGCCTAGAAATACCTCACTCGGTTTTTCCCATCCCCTCCTCGACCCCCAGGTCCCCACCCCACTCTCCCCACTGGGGCAAGACGACTTCTAGGCTTTGCCGCAGGAAAAACGTTCGTATCTGAAGGGGGAAGACAGCAGTATATGCAGCTCTGTCTGATACCTTGGAAATATCCGGCCTGCGGGAGTTAGTGCAGGCATGCCATTCATTCCACAACATATAAATGCCCTCTTTAGAGCCTCATCTAAGCAGCAGTTTCATTTGGATTTTGAGGCACAGGTCTGCCTTGTTTTTCAATAAGCAGCAAGCTATTTTTACCCTGAAAAACGTTTTAAAAGCATGCCGGCTAGCATGCAGAGAGTATATAAAATGGGGAAAACGTGGATTTAAGGAGTATCTCCTGTATTAGCATTTTATTCATAACACCCGTTCCCTCTCCTCAAAACAAACAAGCAAGCAAAAACTGCCTAATGCATTTTAAATTATGCCAAGTATAGTATCTTACAATCTTCAGAAATTCTTTAAACAAAGTGTTCTGACAACTATTTTGAATTTATTCTCACACAGATTTGGATATTTGACTGTTTTTATTAATGGGGAGAAAGGAAAGGATATATTCCTAATATGAGACACAAATCACAGTAATAGGGAGCTATTTTACTTTAAATTTAATGTACTAACATAAAAGAAAAATCAGGGAATGAGCTGGGTCTTATCTCAGCCTATTAATTTCCATAACATCTCCAGAATACACACTTTTTTCTTCCACAGTAAACATAATCTAAAGATACCTGGATATGGGTAATCGTATCAAAATCTTCAGCCACTTTGAAAAATAAGTGACAGAGCACATACCTACAAGGTCAAAGCTATGAAACTAAACACATGATCTCTACAGACTTGCAGCTTGAAAAACACCACTCATGGACTGGATGAGAGGGAAAAGGTTTCCATGAGCAGGACCCCACAGTCTTGGGGTATTTCTAACAGAGCAAAAGCTTTGGATATGGAGTAATTTCTTTTTTAAGAGAGAGGGGAAAAAAAGTTCAATAGCTTCTAAATGTAAAGAAAAAGCAACTTACGGTTGTGATTAAGGTCAAGAATATACATGATTTTCTTTATCAACTAACTTCAGAAAGAATAAATACCTGAAGAGCAATATGGGAAAATGGTCATATGTGCAAAACTTCAGAAACCCAGATGTTCACACAGTGTACATAATTACATAAAGGAAACGTTCCAGAAATTTATTATAGTAAATTTTAAAGATAGAATGATGCAGCTGTATTTTAAAAAAAGAACCAACAAAACTTCCTAAAAATTCTGAACATATGTGTAAAGAGTTAGAAAAAACAACAATAGCAACAAAATCAACATCCTCTTTTAGATAATATTTTCAAATTAATCAAGTAATGGCCAAAAAGCTTTATGCAGGTCAGGAATTGGCAAAGAGATAAAGTCTTTAAGTCAAGGATCCACACTGAGACCAGGTCAATAGAAATGAAAATGTACTATTACTTTCAAGTTGTTCGGTAGATATTGTGAAAGAGAATGGAGGATTCAGCTCACTCCTAGTAGGCAGATGTCCAGGCAACAAAATCACTGTTACCAAACAGAAGCTGTGGAACAGGTACAGACAGATCTACAAGATTACTCCCAGAAGTAATTTACTTAACATGATGTTACAGCATACTGTGGTACAGTAAAGTTCATTTTCTACCTGTAACAAGTTCTATAAATGGTTCACATTTCAGTGGAAGAGAGAACATTTACAAAATGGAACACTGTTTTACATACTTACAGAAGCTTCATCAAATCTGTCATATTTGCAGAATATTGTGACAAATTTTATGAACGTATATTAAAAAAAAAATCTTCATCCACATGAACCATCCAGTGTTTTGCCTTTTATTAAGGCATAGAAAGATATCCTATAACCTGGCGTAGCATGGAAACAGGTTTACATCCAAGCCCAGATGAAATACTGTTTTTTTTTTCTTAAATGCACATGGATCACATCCTAAGATGCTTCTGAATCCGTAAGAATAGATTCAGTCAAAAGATTTAGGGGGTCCCAAGTGCTGTTGTAAGCCAATGACAGAAAACGCTATTTAGCAATTTTTTGTTTAAATTGATCACGGCTCAACAAATCTTCCACAGGTCATTTCCCACAAATATTTCTCAACTACAACTTTCAGTTCTTTAAAGTGAGAATAATGCAGCTACAATAAATGTTGTATATGTTATGCATTGCCCAAAATTTCAGATGATTAAATGACATCACACAAAACATTCACATACTCCTTCCTGCATATTTGTGTTTGGATACGTGTTCGTGGACTAGAAAGACCTTTTGTTCTCAAAACCTTTTATTATGTTTAACTGAATAAATTACATCTCCAAAACTTCATATAAAGACATATATACAAACCAATACTGCAAACCAATAAAAAAGACAAGTAAGAATTTTCAAGGCAGCTTATTTTACAATGGGAAAATAATTTCTGCAACTGGAAATACTGTATTTTTGTAGTACCACCAATCAATCAGAATGCAAGAGTCAGGCTAATTATAAACATCTTGGCGTTTTACTCCAAAAATAGTCAAATAGACTTTTTAAGCAAAAATTAAAGGTTTTCACTTTTTTTTTAATTGGAACTACTTCCTTTTCCAGGAAAGGGAACTTTACCATTTTAACAATCCTCAAGACAAATATGCACAGTTCAGCAATTAATTTTTTGCCCCTAATGTTATCTTCTTCCAGAATGGAAGGCACTTAACTAACAGTCCAAGAATGGTAAACATGCTCCACACTCCAGTTCAATACAAATTGCCTTAACTGAAACCAACCATTTCTAAAGATCAAAGAAAATGCATTATATGGCATTATCAGAAATCAAGAAGTTCAGCTGAACCAGTGCAAGGGTGCCAAAGCACACAGAACTACTAAATACAAACAATGAAAAAAAAATAAAAAAGGATCAGGACAAGCAGTAGAATCTTTTGTTCCTTGCTTCCGTGTATGTTTCCTTTGACCAATGCAGAATTAAGCAAAAGTATTAAGAAACCTGGTATTTCTCAGACTCCAGTATGTACTTTGTAGATACTTCTGATTAACACAGGTGACTGAAGGGTCACTTCTTGCTGTAAGCAAGTATATTAAAAATACTGTACCATGAGTGCACAAAATTGCAGTTGTCAAGGGTTTAGAAATGAGTGAAATCAGAAAGAAGTTTTCACAACAGTTCTTCCTCTTGATGACAAGGGCTTTACTCCTGCAGGGTCCCTAGAGCCAACATAAATTTATGGTTAATCAGGTTAGGTTCAAAATACAGCTGAGTCAGGCATACCTGAACATTCCTAATTTTTTTTTTTTTGCTTCCCTTTTGGGGAAAATCATTTTTGAATACTTCTTTGAAACACGACAGTTTAGCCAAAATGAAGTTTTTTGCCACATATACAAGATAGAAGCAAAAAAATTAAACTACAATTAAAAAGTTGGTTGCAATGACTTATCAAATCACTTTGAAAAGAAGAATTTACTGTGTGAAATATTATTGAAAGTAGAACAGTAAGCTCACACATTTAGGTGTATTTGGGAAAGGATTATATTTGATCACGCAGAGAAATCTCAAGACACGTGAAAATTAAACCATCATTTCAAAGGACAGCACTTATAACCATCTGTTCTGCAAGCTGGTACTACTAAACATTTTTCTAAATAGATAATTCTAAGATTTAATTGGCCCAGTTGAGCAGTTACATTAAACATAGAGTGTAATTCAAATGCCCATGCAGAAACTTGAGCACATGGTGCCTAATTATCACAAATCAGTACACCCATAGCTACGAGAGCACCTCTAACTTTTTCTTGAATGAACTATGAGCTAGTGGAAAAATAAAGATAAGACAACTCAAACCAACACAAAGTAGCACATGCATGTTTTTTAATGTCATCACTTAGTACAACACATACAGTTGAAAATGTGCATCCATTCCTGTATCTGCTCAGGACAGGCAACAAAGTCAGTAACTTTGTTGTTGACGATGTTTGCACATAGAGGGTGTGGGTTTTTTTGTGCCAAGTCTTCCTCTTCCATTTTTCATTCAAGATTTCAATTTTACTACTTCTTATAGTAGGCTTACTATATTCCTATCATATATAATTTTAACATTTCAAATGTATTAAAGTTTGATATGTTTTGTGTACTATACTATTCAAAGAATCAAGAGACCATTTTTGATTAGCATTTATATGAACGATTGTAATGTTTCCAGAATAATTCGCTGCTATAATTACAAAAAATGTCTTTCTGCATCTCATGAAGAAAATTATTTGTGACAGTCAAGAAACACTTCACAGATTACATGTCGAATTACATCAATTTAAAAAAAAAAATTCATCCATTTAGAAAAATAAAGAAGAAACTTAATGTGCTTCCTTGGAAACAACAGAATTACTTCAGGTCACAGCATACACTCTAAAGGAAATCACAACTATTTAGACCGCACTCCTGCGATTTACTTATGCGAGCTTAATTTTTACTCAAAAAAAACATACATTCTTTAACAGATAGAAGTATGACAAATTATCTACTGGTAAAGTCTTTACACAGATTTCTAGTATTATTCTATAAAGGAGAAGTCAGCTATGCTTTCTCTAGCTCATAGCAGACAACTATCAAGTTAATTATGTGTTTGTTATCAATTATAGTGTTAGAAACTCGTATTTTGGATAGTACTGAAACTATCTATGATCCAACAGCCACGATGTTCCTTAAATTGATTTTTGTTGGGTTTTCTGGTTAATTTATTTTGCAGTTCGAGCTTCAGGTATTTTAACTTATGTGCAGTATCAGATCTTTCATATTGTGAGTCTACTTTTATCCAAAAGAGGTAATTTTGGGGAAGCAGAAGATACACACAAGTGTTTAAACCGTAGTTTCCAAACACACGCAATACTTTCTCCATCTATTCATTACCTCTACATTGCCCAAACAAAATGTTAGCTTACTTTTTATTCTCAAGCTACCTTTTAAGCATGCATGGAATTACTGTTCAAGTCGAGTAACTTTACACTGTATCCTCCTTTGAGATGCGTGCCACAATTTGTTGATGCTATACAACTAGATAATTTTGCAGTATTTCGACAGTCTTCCTAAACACAGATAAGCCACGCTTTTTAAGAAGGCATTGTTCATTAAGGTTCAAAAAAAAGTCTTATTTTTAGCTCCTGTTTAAATTACAATCCAAAATTAAATAAATCAAATTTGGAATATTACGCATTTTCATCTCTGATTTCAAAAAATTCACATTTTGCCATAAAGAATCATAATCACTGTGTGTGCAAAAGAGAGAGCAAGCTTCAGCCTAAGTACAATATAAATCAAAATAGTTTCAACAAGATTCTCCATAGATATTTCATCTTGAAAATAACTCTTTCAGAAAGCTATGAAAGATGGCCTTTGATTCTCCGTTGCCGGTTCAAGGGTGTTGATATCACTGTACTTTATTTTTGTCCCATTGCCAATTAAACATACTGAAATAGAAAAGTCTTTAAAAACAAAAACAGCAAAAACAGTAACTTCAGTTTTTCAGATTCGCTAATTCCGCCCTCGATGGCAATCAGCACCCTTAGCCAAGAAAGCGAACAGTACAGCACAGAGTCTGCTCAACCCTGCAAACCACAGTGCTCGCACCAAACTCATCACTGGATAGAAGGGCCTTCCTGCACTAGCAAAATGCCCACCGACAGGACAGAGAAAAGGTTCAGAGAGAGAGCGACAGAAATTGAGAAATACTCCAACTTATTTGTTCATGCAACATACACCCTGGAGGAAGCCGCTGACTCAAACGATTCAGCGGGCCATTAAAAGTGACAGATCACCGTTTTTGGCATCTACTCTCCATGCTTTCAGCACATCCTAACTGCAGGAAGTGCAAATTAAGTTTCCTACCTGAAACAGAATCAGGAAACAGTGCAGACCCTTTCAGTGCAACAGCACAAAACCGAAAGCCCCACTGCCTTGCCTTCAAAGGCCAGCTGAGAATTGAGAGCTATCACTCCACCACACAGGCCCAGGACTTGCAGCCCAGGACTTGCAGCAGGGCAAAAATATGACGTCAAGAGTCCTGGCTCCTCTCTCTAAGCAGAGAGCCAAAACTCTTGTTCTTCATGTAATTCAAGCAATACACCCTCTTCCTCTCCAACTTGGCAAGTCCAACCTTGTTCCCTTAAAAAATTCCCCAATTCAAATGTCACTTTTTTTTTTTGACCAGTTTCAGCTCAAAACACTGCTAACAAATCCACCTTCCAAGCCTCTTCAATAGCTGCTTTGTTGTTTTTACCTCTAGGTGCCTTTTCGCACTCCAGCTTCCCCAAGTTACACCCTGAGCTTTTACACCAAATTGAGATCCTCCTCGGAGGTACTTCACTGTTAATATCATCCGCCGATATCTGCCTGACCTGACATCCAGTCCTCTCGCCCACCTCCTTCAGGCTCTGGCAGTAAAGGCAACGCTCGCCACGGATTTCACCAATTCTTTCATGAGTCCTTCCAGGCTGCTGCCAAACTCCTTCCCCAAAACAGTGGTGTGGCCCATACCCCAAACCCCTTCTTAAATAGGCACTGCCGTGCTGCTACTCCACTGGAAAACTTATCATGGAACCTATTTAATCCACTTCTGTTACTTCTTACACACCATCTTTACGTTTGAAAAGTGAATCCTCCTTAAACCTTGTTTAGAGACAAGTTATTTTACTACGGGGTTATTTTAAAAACCTGTAGTTCTGACTACTATTCACCAATAGGCTTTACTCGAGAAGGTTTTAAACTGACTCATCAATGTCACTTACGCCGATTCCCTATTGAGTTACGCTTAATTGACATACACCACTTAAAAATCCATCTGCCCTGAGAGTAAGCCAGTTCAGGGTCCTAAACCAGCCGAAAACTACCCTTGCCACCCAGCCCCTCAAAAAACAGAAAAATGAAATAGTGAATATTTTCTTGCCAGTTTGACAGCCTGAATTAGCTTAATGTAAGGTCACCAGCACCACTGCAAGAGAGAGGCAAGAACCTGCAGCTGGAGGGGAGGACACCGCTGCTTTCGGCAGCCGCTAACCATAGATGAGTGTTGCTGTACCGCAAAACGTCGGCAAGTGCACACGCTGATCTGCTACAGGAGACGGAAGTAGGAAAAGTGCCTAGCATATGTTTTCTTTAGCCAGCTTCTTTCAACCAGAAACAAGTTGAAGATTATTTAAAAGCTGTGATACTTGTTGGCTCTACTGGTAAATGTGAAGTGTCACATCTGCAGCAGATAAGATACTCAGGAAGTTCTATTTTTAACCTGCAGACAGAAAAAGTATTAGTTTTACTTTGTTTCACCAAAATATCAACTAAACACTTTTTTCATCTTTATATACAACTTTACAAAGCTTCTCTCAACCATCCAGTAAACAACACTTTGTTTTAAAATAAGACTATATTTAACAGTACTTATGGGTCTTGTTAATAGGACTGTGTCTGCTGTAGACAAATTTCTAATTTTTTTTCTGTTGCTTACAGGTCATTTGTTCGTATATTCGCATAGTGCTGTCACTGTATTTACATTCACTAAAAACACTAAGTTGTTATCTCTCAAACTGAACTTATCATTAGAATCTAAACAGGAATTTATGGAACTTAATACCCAGCCCTGCACTCATGACTTTTTAAATCTTGCATCCTCACATACGCAAACTACAGACCTTGCAAAAGCAGACTCTCCTCCCTCCAAAAGAAACATTAATGCGACTACCTAATTTTCTTTTAAAAATGCTCAGTGCTGCTCAATGACAACAAATAAAACCATGCTGCCTATATTGCCTCAGGTATACAATGAGCTATACATGCAAGAAATAGAAAAGCATCTTCTCCAAACAGTTCTGGGCGCTGACAACACTTGATTTATCAAGGTCTTCTCAGTTTGTAAGATCCAACTTATAGGTGGTCAATAACATGTCACAAAACTTTTCAAGAAAAAGCCCTTATTATATATTTTCATTGTACTGCTGCGACACACTGAAGTCACAAATGCTAATGTAATTTTTTCTAGTAAGCACACAAATATAGTAAGGCAGATGCCAGCATTCACTAAACATTTTCATTTAGAGGTAAAAACTTCATATACACACCAAAAACCCTTCATCTGTAACATTTAAACAAAATCTTCAGAAGCTTAACAATGTTCTTCATTAGTGAGGTTACCTTGGCTCAAATAGTCATTTTGATGTTTAGCATACACAAATCTTGCAGTTTTTGTTGCCTATGCTAGATTTTTTGCATGTGTGTGCGCATGTGCATATGTGCACACGGTGGGAGGGTGTGTATTTTTAACTGGTAAAAACTAATCAGATAAATTAGAATTCACTTTTACTGTACTATGAGGAAAATCTTTCAACTTTAGGAAGAAAGACTGGATGCCTCCCACCTCTACTCTCTGAGACATTACAAAAACTTTACTGAAAACATCTATAACACTCAGTTGACTGGAGGTGCAATGCTCATTTTTAACAAAGTTGAATTACAAGAGCAGATTATCAGAAAATATGAATACTGACTTCATACAGGCATTGCTTTTTTCAAACACAAATCCAGCAAAAAACAGTTTAAAAGATACTTTTTAAAAGTGCCTAAGTCATAAAGCACTGAGATCTAAAAAAAGTGAATAATTTAATATTATGTACCTATGAAGCAGCTTTTTTTTAAAAAAAAAACCAGAGTTTAACACTTAAAAGCACAGACATCAATTAACATTGATTCTAGGGCACTTGTGCCTATGTTTATTTTTAATCATAAGAAATTTTACTGAAGGCACTCACAATATAAGGTATGTGCTTGTTTGAAGAGTGACCAACCAAAAGGAAAAAATATACAAATGCATACCTCTCCTGAAAGGCAAAAATATAGATTTATCCTAGCATATATTTCTGAAACCTTCAAAATAAATGCTGACCTACAGTATGTCTTTGAAAACATTACTAATTTATTTTGAACAAGAATTGAGCACAAATATGTATATACGGATTGATTGGGGAGGCTTAGGACACTACAGCCCTTTCTTAGCACCATATGTTGCAGCATGTATTCCCAGTCACATGCCAGGAGAGCAGTCGCACAGCTGCATAGCTTTCCCATCCACACTGTGGCTGCATCCAGGCTTGATATTTGCACAGAAAATTCAAAACATCTGGATCTCAAGTACTATTTTATATTCAGTGTTTTTAATATAAATTCTATCAAGTCCACTCCATTTACTGCTAACCTGAGGTAATCAAATGATGCAACTGCAGTGACCCAGATGTCTTAAGCGATGGGGATAAATTGGTTTTCCTCCTTGCTGTGTTATGAGAAACAACCAGATAGAGAAGCTCTCTACTTTCTGATGAAAAGATGGCTGAGCTGCCAACCCATATGAGATATATTTAGCTAGATATATGATATATAGCTCAAATGAGATATCATGTAATGGAGGCAGTGAAAATAAATTGTCATAGGCAATGGGACTTCAACCAATAGCTGACTTTACCAGGCAAAAAAAATATACGCTGAATTAGATAATTTCATCTCGAGAGTTAAAGGAAGGGAAAAAAACCTACTCCAACAATTAATTTTTCTTACTATTAAAAGCATATCCTGTTTCTGGCTTCAAATTCTGGCTATCAGATATTATTATAAAAAGCTACTACATCAAAGAGCTGTGAAGTCTCAGGTATCATCTCTTTTTATGAACAGTAACCAAGCACTTCTTAAACACCTCTTTAAACAAGTGAATAAATTCAGCTCTTTCTCTCACTGAAAAGCATATTTTCCAGATCCATACTCACTTGGATTTTTTTAAAACTATCTCCATCTCTTGTGAGCTTAGCACTGAAAGCCTAGAGAGCTAATTTATAAAATCACAGTCAAATTAATCTCAGTAGTTCTGCTTCCCTTTATGCAAATTATCACTTCCAAAAATACTTTTCTGCATCCTATAGGTTACATGCTTTACATTAACAGTTTGCACTGTACAGTCAAATAATGCATGTGATTTAAATCTATCCTGTCACCATAATGTTTTCACAGTGATATACTGAAATAATGAACAACAATTATTTTACTGTCTTCCACATCACTCATTAAATTATCAAACAGCGTTAGTTCAAAACAAAATTGAAAAACATGTGACAATTAAAATACAACAAAAAGCAAGTGGGTAAGAAAAGTCTGAAAACACAGAAGAATTTGAAGCAAAATTTTGAAAATGGCAGTGGTACTAAATATTTTGTCTTCATACTTCTGATGCTTTGGAATAGAAGTATTTGAATTGTAACGCTGGATGACACTCATTGTGACTAGCTCTGAAAAACCTTGATTTAAAGGACTCTTCTGATCTACAGTACTCAGCAACCCAAAAGCAAACAGACAGACAAAATCCAATGCTCTAGGAGGTATTCTCTCACCTTACCAATGAAGCCACTGCCTCTCTAACAGTATCCCACATCGGTACTCCAGAAGATCCTCTGACTCCCTGGAGAGAGGCACACCTTCCAATTTTGGCAAAAACTTTTGTAGCAATTCTAATCTCTTTCACTCCGCAGCACTGATCAGTCCTCAGACTTGCTCCTCTCCATGTACCAAATAAGGCAAGAAAGCATATGAAAAAGTCGTTCATCACTAAAAACGCTCTCTTAACACAGGGAAGAAGTAGTTAAGCAACTTAAATGTGGAATTTTCTAGCTCTGAAAATTTGACATGAACATTCCTTTGATTTAGGCTTTTTATTTGCAATCTCCCTTTTATTTGTAAAAATCACATCGGGGAAAGAGAAATCGCACCACGCGGCATCACACGGACTCGTGGACTAGAACACTTAGCTTTGCCACTCGCCCTAACACTGCAAAGGATGGTAGTAATAGACTGTCTCTGTCCTGGTTCACATAAAGAGGCAAACGGGGGTTCACATACATTCAGCTGAAAGCAAATAAATGGTGAGAATGAGGAACCCTGAAACGGTCCAGAAAAAACAACAGCACTTCTGGGCCTTTCATTTATTGAGTACTTCTACTCTGCACCCCTTTAACACATGCCTGCCCCATGTCCTCCTCAAGCCAACTCCTTGTATAACACCCATTAGCCTAGCCTACTTATTTCCAGTCTCCATAATTCAGATTTCTCATCACAGCCTCCTTGTCCAGCACATCTTCCATTGCCTGACCCCCACCCCCCATTTCATACCTAGTTCTTATCCTCATACTTCACCATCCTTTTAATTTTTCTTCTTCGCTCAGCCTTTGCATACTGCCCCGTATGCATATTTTCTGGCTACTGACTCCCAAAATTCCTCATCCAAACTCAGTGCTCCTTCTTTTCCCTCTGGGTTCCCTGCAGGGCCAAGGAACAACAGACACCCTCACACCCTGAACCCTCACCACACCGGTTTCTTCTTACCTGTTTCTCCCCGTCCTACTGGTTTTCAGTCCAGTTCCCCTACTTTTTGCTTCCCAGGCTTCAGGTGCCATCACCCTCCTTCTCCCTACTTTCCCCCTCAAACCCAGATTGCTTTGCTTTCCATAACCTACCAAAATTTCCCTCTCTGTGTCAAATGCCAACGCCAACTCCATTTGTTCCCATACTCCTTGTTCCAACCTACCTCTCCTACACGGCCAGGGTTTTTCTTCCTGCGCTCAAATTAAGCAGCTTTTAGGTCTCAGAATTAAGAGGTCACTGAGGACGCAGCACAGAAAAGCTCCCTGATTTCAGTTACCACACCAGCAGTTCATGTTCTGCAAATGCAGCTGCTCAAATCCAAGTCTTTACTCAACCCATACTGATTTTTCAAAAGCTCCCAAATTGGCCAAAATGGATGATTTCTTCATGCAACAACACTGTTATACCTTAAGAAGTTTAAAATCCCCACTCCAAAACAAGCTGGTTTAAACCTCCTCCAAACAAAAAAAAAAGACAGCTCATACTAAGAAGCTGAAGGAAACAATTTATCTCCTGTAGTTTTGTTCGGAAAAAAAAACAACACTACGTTTTGGCTGAAGTTTCCACATGCAGCAGCTCTAGCACAAAACACCAGCTTGGAAAGCTTTTCCCAAACTTCAACAGTTTCGGCTAAACTCTAATCACTTTGAAACAAGGTCTTGTAACAGAACATGCCAAGAAACAGTTGTAAGCGCTAGTGCCACAAGGATCATCAGTATTAACCACAAATGAAGTCACTCTTTTTTAAGACCATTTACAATCCCTGATTATTGACCAGAATCTCAATATGCAAAGTACTGTGCAAACACAAGATAAAAGGGCAGTTCCCTGCCTTGAAGAGCTTGCAGTCTATTAAGATAAAAGATGACTACAACAGTAAGATGAAAATGTACATAAATGGTTCCATTTTGAGATCTACAAGATCTGCTAGGCAGTTTACAATCTGTTCATTAAATACAGTCTACACAGATCAACACAATGATCTTCATCAACCTAACCAGTGATCTGATACCAAAGATAAGATGCTTCACAGATCTGCTCCTTCCATCACTTTTTTTACTATCCCCTCTTTTCTTTCTTTGTTTATGATCTATTATGGTAACAAAAAAGTGGAATAAGGTATCCAACTGGGTCCTCTATCCCTTTTTACTCTGTATTCTCTTGACTTACCTCCCTTGCCCTCCTCACCCTCTCTTTCCTCAACCCTAAAATCCTTTATACACCATCTCTCTCCTTCCTTAACTTCTCCAGTTCTCTGACTTCTTTTCAGTTTTGGTGAGGAAGAGCTTCCCACCCCCCCACCCCCTTTTTCCTTAATCAGATAACTTCTTGGAATTACATTTACTAACCAGGCTACACTAAAGGCTGAGCAATCTCAAGGGGGAAAGCTGAAAAGAAAAACAAAATACCATGTCCTAGCTACGGGGAAAGAGGAGCCTGTGGGGATGCTTGTGAGACTACTGCCCATAGGAACACCTGGAGGTGCTGCCTCTCGGAGGCCGGATCATTTGAAATACGGCCTGAGGTCCCTACTTGCGCCCAGGTCCTCCTGGACAGAAATGAAGCCACTCCTTGCACCGGGAAATGGGGGGTTGATCTCTCTCACTCTACGCCAAACTCAAAATGCTGAAGTAGATATGACCCAAGTACACTATCCTCTGCTTTTTCAAGCTTCTTTCTCAAAAAATAGCCACAGTACCATTCCCCTGCTGCTCTGACCTTTCTTTCCCAAACTTTAGCAGAACATAACTAACGTGATCGTTTCCTACTTTGCTGCTGCCCACAGGACTCTGAATAGCTGTGATGAAAACTAAAAAGGCTGGTCACCTTCCGCTATGCAGAAAAACACAGACATCTCACTAAAGTAACAACATTGGTCTACTCTAAACCCGAGATTAATTTTGCAACCATAAAAGTAAAACTACCCTCAGCTACTTGAATTCTGTAGAAACTACTGAGACTCCTGAAAACATCATGTCTTTCCTATCTGCCTCAACGTAAATGTTTCAACTGCTGCTACCCTAAATGCCAGTATTAATTCTTGCCTAACTGGAGAAACAGAACTTGGTTTAAACACTGCTGTGAAGAAGTATTTAGACAATTTTTCAAACAATATGCGGCATTTCAAATTATTTCTTCAAAATACCAACTCTTAGCTTTAGCCAGGCTATTTAAATTGAATGGTGCTACATCATACCTGAGTTTAAACACTATAGCTTAACCACTTTCTTTACTGCCTACATACAAAATATTCCAGAAGATGAAACTGTATACCCTCTGAAAGTTAACGGAAAGGAAGACATACAAAGAAGCCACAGACACGTTATCATGTCATCAGTAACCTTTAACACAGATTATTAAAAGCAAGCAAACAGTAAATTGTACGTATATGATGTTGTAGAAAAATACACCCTCTAAAATGCGCTAACAAATATTTAACATATCGGCAGAAAAATAGGTACATGTGTAAGTACATATAAATAATGAGACAAAAGATCTCAATCTCATCAGTAAATATTTAGGCTATTTAAACAGTTATGTATCGTTGTGCAAGATGGCAGGAATTGCTCAAATTACTACAGTCTTTAACCCAGACTGTGCTTAAATGTTTCTGTGGCCTGCTTAACATTCCAGGCATATTTCTGGCAAGGTAGTTCTGGCTGAAGTTCAAACTGTCCTTGTCCAACTTTCACTTACTATAAAAACATTGTTTAATATAGAAAAGTATACACAGAGACATATGTTTCTTATTTTGCAGGCACCTAGAATACTGATACTTGTGTTCAGTAACTCTATGTGGAAATTTTTAGGCAAACCCTTTCAAGTGAGGTTGTATTTACCAGGCAGCACCCGCTAGAGATATTCCACACTTCCACAAGTATTAAACTATAATGCAATCTTTACTGCGTGAAAGCAGTACTATTCGGATACCTAGAACCTGTCAATATTTATTCACCACAATTAAAATGAAAAGATCTAGCTTAATCCTATTATGCACAGCCTGGTCTGAAAGACGTGAAAAAACGCCATCCTGAAACAATGCAGCGGGCAGTAATTCATAGTAGGCCATGTATTTGTCAAATTAACCGAAAGAATTTGCCAGTTTGCTTACCTCTATACAAAGCGTTATCTTTTATGAGGAGGTAATCTACCAAATTATTTCGGTATGCCTCAAGCTGCTGCCAATTAGTTCAGCCTAGCTAATAAATCAATACGGTCAAGCCCTCAATTTACAATGGGGCTGCACCAGCGCTGGAAAAACACCAACCCAAGCTGTGTTTCCAGCTGCAGATGCCCCCGCCCAGGGACAAAACTCGGTACGCACGCCCGCCGCAGAGAGCGGAGACCTAGTTGTGTTTTGGGGGTGCTGCTGGTGGGGTTTTATTATTGCTTTATTAATGTAGCATATTCGCAGCCTCGCCGCCAAGTACACAACAAAAGGCCTCGATGCCGGGAGCAGTCGCACCCCCGTCGGACCTCACGAAAGTGAGTCTGCTGCTGAAGCTGAGCGAAAAGCCAGCAGCGCCCGCAGCACCGGGGGCCGAGGCAAAGCTTTGCGCCCCGCCGGCACCCACCACCCCCGCAACGCCTTCACCCCGAAGCTCCTTACGACGCCGCTGCCCCGGCCGGCGGGTCGCCGCTTTGACAGCGGCAGGCTCCCCGCGGCCCGGCTCCCCGCCAACGGGCAGCGCGGCCCTCGCCCGCCGCGGCGCCGCCTCCGCCGGAAAATGTCGCCGAGCGGCCCGGGGCCGGCCGAGGGTCCCCGCCGCCGCGACGGGCCTCTTCCGCCGGCGCGGCCGCCCGCAGCGCGGCCCGGGGCGGCTCGGCCCGCTCCGCCGGGCCCTGCCGCGCCCCCGCCGTCCCGGCAGCTCCCTCCTGCCCCGCGGGCGCGGCGCAGCGCGGCCCGTCCCGGCGGCGGCCGCGGACCCTACCTGTCGCGGGGGTCGATCCACGAGGTCTGCCGGGTGTTGTGGTCGATGTAGAAGACGCGGCCGTCGAAGTCCCTCGCCTCCTCCCAGCCGGCGGGCAGCGGCAGCTCCGAGCTCTCGCGGCCCCGCTGTCCGCCGGCCGGCGGCCCGCCGCCCTGCGCCGCCGCCTGCTGCCGCCGCCGCCGCCCGCCGCTCAGCCACGGCATGGCCGCCGCGCCGCCGCGCCGCCTCCGCCCAGCCCCGGCCGACACCCGCTCGCCGCCCGCCGCCGCGGCAGCGTCCGTCCCGCCCGGGCCGCGGCCGCCCGCCGCCGCCTCCTCGTTCTCCTCCTCCAGCACTAGCAGGCGGCCCCGCGGGCGGCGGGACGCGGGCGGCTCCGGCGGCGCCGCGCCGGGCTCATCCTCCCCCGCGCCAGCCCCGCTCCGCGCCGGCACCAGCCCCGCCGCGGCTCCTAACCCCGCCCGGGACCTGCCCCGCGCCGCCGCGGCTCCCAGCCCCTGAGCGCGGCCCGCCGGCCCGAGCGCCCCCGCCCCGCCGCTCACCGCCCCGCCGGCTCCCCCCGCTCCCGCCCGGCGCCGGCCCCGGCCATCTTCCCTCCTCCCTGCCCGCCGCCGCCAGGCCCGGCCCCCGCTCCGCTCCGCCCCACCCGCCCGTTCCCACGCCGCGCAGGGCCGGGCCGGGCCGGGGGAAGGGGCTGGGGCGGGAGGGAAGCGCCGCACCGCGGCCCGGCTGCTCCTTCCTCGCGGGCCCGAACCGCGGGACACGTCGGCGGCACGCAGGGGCCTCCCGCCGGCCGGGAAGCGGCCGCGGGGGGGTCCATGCCCGGCCCTGCCCGCCAGCTCCCTGCGGGACCAAAAAGGCCGCGGGGGGTGCCCACCGATGGGTGCGTGCGTAGCGGGCGCGGAGAGTGGCGGGGGAGCTGCGGCCTCCGCCCTGGGTATCTGCGCGGCCCTGCTGCAGGGGCAGACCCACTTCCCGGGGCTGGCGGCGTGAGTCGCGCTCGCTGGGGAGCCGCACAGCCGGGGCAAAGGCCGCGGGGTTTGGGCAGGGGGCCCCTGGCTGGGCACGTTCGTTCCCTGTCCTTGCTCCTTGCATTGTGGGGTTTAGCATCCCTGGTGGGACGCTCCCCTACATGGGGTTTAAAGACCGTATGAGTCCCAATGATCACACTATGAATGCCTGGAAAATGGATGGCGAAAAATTATGCATCTTGCTTGCTTGACATCACGTAGGTTCTCAGCCTCATCCTGTAGAGGAAAAGACAGCTGGGTCTGATTTGAGCTGAGCTCGCTGAAGACCACAGTGTGGAGTTCCAGCTACTATATAGAATTAAATTCGCCCAAACTTGGTTAAGGCAGAGTTAAGCTTGGCCTGTGGTACTCCATGCCTTTCCAGGATGCTGACTTCAGCTAAACCTTTGAAAACCAGGAAATAAAGAGTTAAGGTAATGCAAACTAAGCTTCTGAAAACTAGGAAATGAGTTACAGTATATTCCAAAGCAATCTTAACTCAGCCCCCTGAAATTGGCAATACCTACTAGGGATTATGTTGCAATTCCAATTATGTTCCAATTGCATTCACTGTTTTAGTTACAGCTGTATGAACATTAATTGCTGCAGCATGGTTATAAACGCAGGAAATTAGAGGGGTTTTGCTCCTGACTTCTTAGACCTTTCTCTTTTTTTTTTTTTTTTTTCCATAAAACATTAATTATCAAAGAAGAGGGTATGAGGAAGGCAGTACAGATCATAGAAGAGATCCAGAAGGTTATTTCAGAAGTAGTAAATTGGAGTCTTCTTACCAGGACTGCTGTCAGCAGTGAAGTGAAACAGGAGATTAATATGTGGTTTTAATGATAAAAGCATAGCAGCATTGGAAGCTCTGAGGGCAATGGTGAAACCAATTAAAAATTTAGGAAAGGTGTAAAATTTAGCAAATGTGAGGTTATTCCAGTGCAGTAGATTCAACTTTCAAAAGCAAGACAGCTTACGTTTGAATCGCCTCATCTCAACAGAGGTTTTGTTCCGGCGAAGAGTGGGTGTTAGACTGTCTCATATGATCCTGAGCTCTGCACTGCCTAGGGAAGCAGCGTGCTGCTTCTGTATTATGGATGTTGCTGAGACACATTTCAAGGAGAGCAGAGTTAAGGCACAGTACAAACTTTCTATTTTTCAGTGGTTGCAGTTTCGATTATTTTAAGTATGTGTCCTAGGCTTTCAAAGGTATAATTTAGCTGAGGTAGGCATTCGCAAATGGCACAGGGCTGTATTGACAATATTTTTGGGACATCCAATTTTTTTGCTAAAAAAGATTCGCACGACAGCTCAACTCTCCTGCCGTTGTTTTTAATGTCTTTGCAGCAATTATCTTAGGACAGTGTCTGCAAAGCACAGCGCTGTTCTGTGCCAAGACACCAGACTAGTTCATCATGCCTGGAAGCAGTAAAGCCATGTTGCTGTAATAGTCCAAGACTAATTAGGGTGCATACAACATCTACCTCTATCAAAGTCTAGTTCTCCCTGTCAATCCCTAGAGTCCCAAGAGAGGGTCAAGCTTCAGTAATGAACCAATAGACTGAAGTTTCAAAATCAGTACGGGAATAACCATGGAGGCAGGGATAAGATTTTAAATGGGGGTGGGGAGCTCAACACAGCAGTCAGCAAGAGGAGAAATGACAGGATCAAATGTGGAATGTGTAGTTCAGCTTATAGCCATTTAACAAGATTCTTGTCTTAACTTTGGCAAATTGTTTAAGGTTAGAGCCAGAAAAGGACTTGGCTGGGTTGTGGCTTCTCAGGCAGAATTATGATGCACGTGTTCTGTGTAAAATATGAGCTGTATGTCCAGTATGGCCAGGAACTCATGGATTCCTTATAAATGCATTTAGGATGCATATGCACTTAGGTAAAGGACAGGTCCAAGGTTTTCAGGTACACAGTAGATGCTGCTCCAACTGGCAGGTTGCATCTCCCTAAATCTTGAAGAGATGTGAAAAAAAATCCTTAAGATTCTGCCTAGACAAAGTTTGCAGGCTGAACAAGAGACCAAGTTCTAGGAAACTCAGATTTAAAATTGTCTTAGATTTCAGATTTCATTTTTAGGCTCTCTGTATTTAGAAGAATCATTAGCCTCAGTTAGGAGCTTAAGCTCATGAAAAAAGGTGTTGAAATATGTGATTCCAAGAATTCAGCCAACTGAGCACAGAGCTGCCGACAGTAATCAGTAGGAAACGATATGGCTAGCAGTTGCCTCACAAGAATAGAAACTCCCTCTGTCTGCAACACGCTCATGCCAAGATACCAGGCAGGAACTCTCTCAATTATTTTTAAGGCCAGAATGGTACCCTTCATCGGATGTTACCTCATCCTTTTGCCTGTTCCACAAGAGGAAATGAACAAAGCATTTAGCAGCCAAAGATTATTTTTGAGTAATGTGAAAAGGCAAGACGAGAAGAACCTGACAAAATCACTGTAGTTTTAATAGGAAAGCACTAATTTGCAGTGCATTCTGTGCCATCGTTACCCTACAGTAAAACCCTACCAAGCCTGCTTCCCTGCTCCCTGCTTTTTCTTTTCCTTCCTCTTAAATGTCTTTCATACTTCATTAGAAAGAAAATGGTGGAAAACCTGGTACAACACAGCATCTCTGTATTTTGCGTTGCAGAAACAAACCCCTCTGCCAAACAGAGATGGCCTACGTAGTATCAATCATGCAAGGCTGCCATAGAAGGGCAATGAGATGCTTGTAGTGTGTATTTAGTCTGCACATGTCCCAGTATTTTGTATTTCACGTACTTCATATATAGGTGTATCTATTTACATAAATTTACATCAGTCCGTTGCCTCACTTGTATCTTCCCCATATATTCATTGTATAAGTCTTGATTCCCATGTATTTCACACACTTTCATTCCACACCTATTTTCCTCTACTTCCAAATTTTTCCACCCACAAGCATTGCTCACACATTCACTCATTCCTCAGGCACACCTATTCCCATTAACTCTACAATTACATAACTACCTTTTCTTCTGATATGCTCCCTGCAATCTTCAGTATTTATTCAGTATTCAGTATTCTGTGTACACATCTTCTTCTCCATTATACATATTCTTACACTCATGTCCATAATTGCTATGACAACATTTTCCTGTGGGTAACATATTCCAGCTTTCTACTGTCCACAGGAAAAGCCCTTCGTTCTGCATGAAAATCCAGCTTGGTTTGGCACTTCACTTCAGTCTCACAATTGCTGGAAAATGGCAGCCAGTCGGAATTGTTATTTCATTGTGTATAATAATAACTCCATCCCTCATCTTCTAATTGTGAGCACTTATTTTGAATTTATTTCCCATTTCCCACATCTTCTGACCTGTGTGGGCCCTTTATGCTGCCCTCACATCTACCTATAAATTGTCACTTTTCTGTGATTATAGATGTCTTCTGGACTGGCAGAGCAAAGGCTCCTTCACTGTCATTGTCCTTACAATGGCCAGCTAACATGCTCATCCTGCAAGCCAGAGATGCTACACTTCCCGTATCCAACAAACTGAAAGAATTATAAAAGAATGGGAAATATATTCTCATCAGCTCTGTTCCAAGTCTCTTACACACACACACACACACACACACACACACACGTACCCATACAGACAGAAAGATAGCTTGTAAGGCCTGTCTCTCCAAACCAAATAAATCTACATCCTGTCTATGGCAGCCTATTAGCTGGCTGAATTTCTTAACTGCTGAGACATCCACCTCAAGGGGAAAGCTCTCCTTGGGCTGATGTACAGACATTCGAGCGTCCCCTTGCATGGTCGACACAGGGATGGCTGGCCAGCATTGGCCGCCAGCAGGCTAATACAGTGTCTAAAGTGCCTTCAGAGGGTCGCTGGCCAAAGGAGAGATCTGAGACTTGGTCAACATGGGACATTGGGCCTTCTGTAGGGATAGCAATTGTGATGGCACAGAGGGAAAAATGGATGAGCGGCAATCCTTGTGGAGTACATATGGGCTCAGGGATGGCATGATAGGCAACACAAAGGGATATGGTGTGCAGCGGGAAGCTCGGTCTACAGTCACCTACTTTAGAGGAACTAAAGAGTAACCTCGTTTACTGTCAGCATCCAAGAGCAAGGCTCTGGGGAAAGAGGGTTTGTCAGTGATCGTTCTCTGGCCTAGCTACAGGTGTCAAGGGAGAAGCTAACTAGAAAAGTGAAACTGCTGAGGGCTTTCTGCAGGAAACAGTAGGGAGCTGCATCTATGCCCATGAGAAGGAAGCGAGTCTTTCCCACTGCACACTGAGCAGATCTCATAAGGTATTCTTTCCGAGGCAGGGTATTTCCACATAGGAAATTGATTGAAAATCTCAGGCTAGTGGGAAAAATCCAGAGGACTGTCAAGTCTGAATCTAACATGAAGTCTTACTGAAAGATTTCACAAAAAAGGGTGTTCTATCTGGAGATATTTATATAGGGGAAGAACTAGTCATTCTGCAGCAACAAGTCCATCTAAGGAAAGGAGGCATAGTCCCACAAGTCTTTTGCAGTCACTATTTTTTTTTAACATGTTTCTTTTCTTCATAGTAATTCCAGCTAACTGGAACATGGGAAGTCTATAGTTACAGTCGTTTGGGTCACTAGTCCACATACAGCCAAGGAAATAATAGCAAGCTATTGTCTGGTGCTTCACTTCCTGGTAGGGAAATAACAGAAAAGCCCAAGAGCTTCATTACCATAGTGCATAGTATGCATAGATGATGCATGAGGTAGATGACAAAGATGACTACATCTGGACACATGAAGAGAATATTCCCTATAGTATTTTTAGTTCAAGTGTTGAGGCTGTGGTTAGCCTTTACATGAATGCAAATCAGGTGCTTAGATGCTCAGCGCAATGAAATGTATACACAAGTATTTGTTCTCATGTAATTATGCCCATAAAACATTGAAATATGTATATAATATGCCTCTGTAATGAACATTTGAAATGCCATGGCATGCCAAAATTATTTATGATGTTGTTTTACTACACAATACATAGGTGGGATTATAGAACAAAAAAATTTAAAGAAACTAAATTATGCAAAAACAATAAGATATAATACTCTTCTATGTTCTGTTCCAGTCAATTTTCAAGTTCAAAGCTCATCATAAAGTGCCGTGCATAAATTGTGCAATATTTATACACTTAGATTTCTAAAATTCTGTATAGGAATCTGATGAGTCATCAAACCAGCTAAATCAATACAAAATTCCTGCTCTAATATCCCACTGCAGAGGTTGAAAGGGTAAGGGGTAGGTACTTGACAGTCACCTCTCTATCATCTCTGTTTTCACTGTGTATACTGTTTTCCAGCTCACCCATTTGTTCTGTTTGCAAACTTAAGCCTATTTCACTTAAGTGCTTTCCCAGACAACTATAAATAGGCTCTTGGAAATGGTAATTAAGTCAGGACCACATTCACTCACAGGAATTTAACAACTTCTCCTGGCAGAATACAATTGTTTTTTCCTCCTGTGTTCAGGTCTTAGCAATTGGCCACAGAGGACCTGAATGGTTTAATGGTTCGAACCATTTGCAGTATGATACTTTACTGGCATGTTATTCTTTTCACCTGATTATACATGCTGCTATTAATCTTTTTTTTTTTTTTCCAAAATAATAATGTTGAGAAACAGATTCAGTCTGAACTCGGATCTGTCATGTGCCCAAAATAAAGCAGGACTATGGCAGGGAAAGTAGAACTGACTTAGAGGAGCAAAAGCCTGGAGCATGAGATGGTGAGTACTAGGAGAACCTGCTGAGACATCAGCAGAGAAAATTGCAAACTCAAGTATATAAAATATGCTTCAGCTGACTGTGATTATAATTTAAGGTGTATTATCCTATACTGTACATACCACATATTATACTATTTTCAGTGAGTGTAATACCAAATATTGTGTTACTTGTGTCATTGTAACACATTGTCATAAGGAAAGAAATTGCTTTTTCACTTAAAAAAAAGTTTTGTGGAATTTAGATTGAAAAGATTTTTTTTTAATGTTAATCTTAAGCTTGGGAAAAAAAGAGTTATCTTTTGGAACTCCGCTTCACTTTATACTTAAAGTAAGAGAGAGTGATTTGCCCTGTTAGATTTTACCAAAAACCTGTCATGCCAGCCCACTTTAATACACCCAGTGACCACAGACCACCACATTTCAGCACCAACAGGACATTATTTTTTGCATCCTGGCCTCAGAGTTAACACGTGGGCTGTGCCATCCCACGGCCAGGAGGCCCCCTCGGGGCTGCCAGGCTCTTTCCCATTTGGACAGGCTGGTTGGCGAGAGGTTTTTGGAGGCCTGAAGACTGGTGTTTGTCTTGCATTGATTTGAGAGATGGTAAATGTATTCATTCTCCAGTTTAAAATATTTTAAAAAACAGAAATAGAGAACTTTCTAGATAAATTACCACATATAGGCTCTCTGCAGGATTGCCCGGCACATTTGCTCAGTGACTTCCAATTACTTCAACAACACTGTAGTGCTTGTTCTCGTATTGACATCACCGGAGAGATATTTGTTCCAGCACAAGATGTTTGCTGTATAGAATATGCCCAATTTTGCTTTACAAAAGCACATTATTACAGTTCATTTTTCATTTTCATCCAAAGATGTATTGTCTGTGGCATTGCATACTCTTAGGAAAAAAAAAATAAAACAAGAAAACATACCGTCCCTCTTTTTCTTTTTCTGTCTAAAGAAACATTCCAGTTCACATGCATTCCAGTAAATATACATTCCAGTTCAGTAATATGAGAATAACACTAGTGATGTGCTCTCTGATTCTGATTCTGAAAACGTGCTATAAAACCTCTGTAACCTAGGAATGATTGTATCAGGTCATACTGAAGACCCTACTGAACACAGCCTAGTGCTGTGTTTCTTGCTGTGGTCACTGGCTGCTGCCCAGAGGTGAGTATAACAACAAATCAAGCATCTAGTGATACTTTTCCAGAACCTCCTTCCAGTCTCCAGCAACTGCAGTCCATCTTAGGATGTTCTGACCCAGAGGAGTCCTGGTATTCAACACCTCTTCAGGGATTTTCTTCACTGAATTCATCCAATTGTTTGTAGCATCCACAATACCTGTGGATACCTCTTATCTATCCACTTTGAGGAGTATTACCTTTTGGTTTGAATCTTCTTCATGCTATTACTGGTTGATGACTCCTATTCGTTGTATTTAAAGAGGCAGTGATCATGCTGTCTTCTCCGTGCAGATCCATCATATCCTCCCTCCACCATTTCTGTGAAGTGTGTTCACAGCCTTATGGAGGAAGAAATCTCTTCTTCACATCACTCAGCTTGGACTGAAGTGATTGTTTTTCCTGGGTCACTATGATGACTGACCAGCAAATTAAAAAACAGTTTGGTCAATAGTCCCCACTACTCTGTCCTTTCTTCAGTGAAGGAAAAATTACAGTCCAGTGGTTTATTTTGGCCTTCAGCGCATGTTTCAGATGGGGAGGATGTATGTGGAAATTTTGTATCTCAGAACTATAAATGGGCTATAAAAGTTCAGAAATCCCTTACAGAATTCCCCACTATGCCCACATCAGTAAAACTTAGCCATATTACTATTGTTTTAATGTATATAGGAATACTGCATTCATAGCAAGAATAGTTCCTCTTATCTAGCAGTCACTGGTATTTTTTCTGGGATTTTTTTTTGCTTTTTTGATGTTTGTTTATTCTAGACAGCTCTGTCAACCCAGCTGGATGGATACTGTTCTTTTAAACCAACAACACCCTCAAAAATCAAGTCAATATTCTATGATGGTGTAATAAGTCATTGCAGGATGTGTGCAGAGAATTTCTAATGTTCAAAATAATAAAATAAAAATAAGCAAAAATAGTTTGATGCATCTCCTTTGTAATTTTTGTGCTTTATCATCCATTAAAATATACTGTCTCACCAAAACTGCCTAGAAAAATTACCTCGGCAGAAGACTTCTATGAGCGCTGAGAGCTTTTAAAGTTCAGATGTCCTTAGGTTCTTGTTAAGTTCACATTAACCTTTACATTTAAACCGACTTCCAAAGAGGGTTTTTTTTTTTTTCAAATACAGCTGGATTGATACTCTCAGTGATCACATATAATCCTAAAGAGTGTTTAAATGATCATTCCAATCGCTTAGCAATTGATTTTTAAAATGTAATTCTAGGATCTCTCTACCCTTTAAAATCAAATTTGTAAAATCAAGACTGTACTCCATTATTTTATCTTTACTATAGGAAAATCTGCAAGTTTTTTTTAATACCTAGTATTGTAAAATCCCTTAACATATTGTCTTAAAATAGCAATGATATAGACTAAGGAAAAGCATCTGCTGAGCCCACTACGCTGAATTAAGATCAGTACCCAGTAGTCAGCTTTTGTCACTAAACAGAGCAATATCTGGCACAGAGTAAAAAATCTAGTTCTCTGTTTGTTACTTTCTCATCTGTACAGAGAAAAACCCTATAGTCAAAGTCGCTGCCTTCAGAACTCTTTGATGCTGGGGACTTTGGCTGCTGAATTACTCCTTGTTTCAGCCAATATAATGTTGAAGATTTGGTCCAGTTCCAAGCAGAGAGAGCTTCTCTTTACTGCCCATCTAGAAATGTGAATGTTTTTTTCTCTCTCTGTTGACTCTACCAGCAATGCAGGCTTCTATCTTTGGAAGCTCTGAATTATGTCTAAGTCACACACTTTGAATTGCCTGAAGTAGATGATGAAAATACTACCCTTTAGTAATATCTGTTATAAATGGCTGCCCATCATCATGAAGAATTTTGTGGCAAAGGCAGGGATGCAATCCAGTTCTCTAGGGCAGAAGGCAGCCGATTTAATCATCAGACTTTCTCTTTGTGCAGTTTCTTGCCTCATTCACTAAACACTTCCAGCTTTTGGAATGCTAAAGTGAAAAATAAAAAGTTCTATTAAAACCAAAGTTGAAATGTTTAAAATGACACTGTGTGAGCTGCTGAAGAGACCTTTCTGGACAAACATGATGGCCCCGATCAGTGGTGCTGATGTGAGGTGCTGGGTGGTCCAAGGGCTATGTGTGATTCCTTCATTACTCCAACCCTGGGGTTGCCAGGGGAAAATTTACTCTGGGGGAAAGTTAAGGGGCTGCAGCTTTTTCCTTTTAGCAGTTCCCAGGATTCTGCAGACTTCCAGTTGAAGGATGGGAAGGGGGCTGCCAGGTACAAACTTCTAGGCATGACTAGCCTAAAAGGTGGGCTGTCTACTAAATTATTCCTGGGTTTGTAGGTGTTTGACACCAGTTCTGCCAATCACTAACAGGGCTGGGGAAAACAGATCTTTAGGCTATTATATGTTTCAGAGAATTGAATCAATACCAAAAATAAATCCAAAACAAACAGTATGTGCAACATGCATGACTTCTGATAAAACATAATATTAACCTGTGCCTGAGTTGGAGATTATGGATTAGATTTAATTTAATTGATTTAACTTAATTAGCAGATCTGATAGAACAATAGAGAGGTCACATACGAAAAAAGAAAAAATAAAACATTAATTTAAAATGTTATTTGGAATGTGATAGTTGTGTATGTGAAAGCTGTGGTAGTCCTTCGGCTTTTCTCGCTGACCTCCAATTGGAATACATTGTAATGTGCCTTTCTGTAACCACTAGCTCTTCTGAAGTTTTGACCAGCATATTTAGGATGGCCTGTATCCTGCTGTGAGAATAAAGGAAAGTCAAGAAAATGAACAATGACCATTGTAGGTGACGTTCTCTTTTCTGTTGTGAGATTCCTGACTTTGTTTTTTTTGCTTTCCATGGCTCTCATCATTATGATGAAGTTTTGGGACCCTACAGTACTAAATATGCCCTTGCAACATATGTCAGTGGTATGCTTTGGGACTGAAGTAGTAGATTTTTGATTTTGGCTGGAAAACTGGAAAACCTTATAAATGACATCTTTCTTTCACAACGATTATTCCAAAGCAGGATTTTTTTTCCTATGGGACAAATTGTATATGAACTTGGCCAATAACATCTAATTTTTCTAACATCATTATCCTTTGGGGGATTCATTTGGGGATATCATTTTACTTTACTTCTAGTTAAATGACATATAATCCTCCCCACCTCCCATTATTTATTACTACTCTGTGAATAGATTCTGTAACTTGGTTTTATTAACAAGAGATATGACTGCATATTTGGTAGTAACTTGCTTGATATCAAGGCAAAAAGCCACAAGATTAGAATCATATTTCTCAAAAACACTTTCTAACAATAGATAGAATTCACACCAAAGAACATCTTGCTAAGAATAGATGGAATTATTGTGTAAAAATGCTTCAAGCACAATGGAAAAAATTCCAATAATTTTGGCTGGGAGTCTGTGACAATTTGTGACAAAAAGAAAACGATGCTGTCACAAGCACAGAAAAATGTTTTAGCTCTACTAGGGTGCTTCTTGATTGTTCACCCTCGGCTGAGTGTTCCAGTGTTTTTTGGAAGAACTTACTTTTTTAACAATTTGTTGCCTTAGGTTTTTGTCTATGTCCTATATTAAAAGTGTAATTGTAACTACCATACGTGAACAAAAACTGAGATTACCTTTTCTTTGGAGCACTGTTTTCTGAATGTGTATCATCTCAGTGTAACTTGCTTTGACAAGGAAGAGTGCTTCAGTAGTGACTTCAAAGTAGTCTTCTTCAGGTCAGAAATTACACATTTATGATAGCTGCATAACATTTGACTGCAGTTAGACTGCTAGTGTGTTGCAGCTACTTATTACACTAACACCGTACCATTCTTTCCTAATACTCCCCTGTCTCTTGCCACATTGCTCCCTGTCTTTACTTTTCAAGCTCATTCTTCTTAGTTGTAGCAGAAGAGGAGCCTAAGATGCTTATACACTACCCTATAATCAGCATAATTGACAACAGCGATTTCTTCATTCACATTTTTAGCACCTTCCTCATACCTGGGAGAGAAAACCAGTTTCTCAGTTTAGAACTATGCAGTGTTTCTCACAGGTGACAATCACGCCATCCCACTGAAATTCCCATGAGAAAGGACAGCCCATAGTTTGGGTAGAGTCAACATACGTGAAACATACGTGTTTCATTTTAATGACTTGAACAAATCAGTCATCCACAGAGATGCTGGAAACTGTATCCTAATCACCGAGGTAAATGTGCTAATGTCCAGCTCCAGTGATACCGTATTGAACGAAACATGATTTTTCATTAGGCCTGTAAGGTTTGTTTCTACGAATCCTACCAGCACAGGAGCCGCTTTTGCAGCTTGTGGAGCCACAGGCCCCGGGCCACTGCACCAGAGGAGACGTGACCCCACAACGCCAGCGCGCAGCAGCATTTGTCGGTGGTGCTTGGCCGGACCCCGGGGCACGTGCCTGCCAGCGCGGCCCCGCTACGCGCGTGACGCAGAAAGGTGCCACCACTCACTGCCACGTCCCCCCTTCCCTTCCCTCTGCATCCCCATGAGCTAAAATCAAAGCCAGCCGGCTGCATCTGGGACGGGAGACCAGACCCCGAGCCGCAAACCACTGACACGTTGGTCTGGCTGCAGGGCAGCATGAGACAGGAGCCAGCTGTGTGAATCTAATTCCCAGGGTGTACTTGGCATGTCTGTGTATTAAAAGCAGCGAGGCCTGATTTTGATTTAGCAAGTCTTTGCTCTGCCAAAGCAGCTGAACGTAAATGTCCCTGTGTACCCCATCTGCAGAAATTTAAAGCCTACTGTAGAAAAATGAGTGAGTTGTCGTTTGTATTTGATTTAAATGCTTTGTGAATTTAATTTTGGACTTGCCTGCCTATAAATTTGGAATGATCTAATGAAATCTGTTCATGGCAGTTCAAATTAAATGTGCACATTTCGGTGTAGGCAGGGCCAAGATATCAGAATTCCTGATGCGTTATATAACTGATAGGAAGGTTAAGTTTAAAGTTCTCCTGAGGGCACCCTTTCAGAAGACAGCTTAATTCCCTTTTTCCAAAAATCACTGTGCTTTTTTCCATGCAACCTGCTTGGTCTTCCCTATCTTTTCTCGTTCTGTGTGCAAAGCACTCCTACATTTCAAAATCTTTAGAAAGAGTCTTGTCTGGATGCCAAATTTCCCTCAGTTAATTTGTGTCTTCAGACTTCACTTCCCATACTAGCCACAAAATGTAGAACTGCCTCTTTAAAAAGAAAAAAAATTAATGAGTGCAACTTGCAGTGCTTTTTACGTTCTTTCACATTTTCCTGCCACGCTTCCTTTATTTTTTTCTTTTATTAGGTTAATTGTAATTTCATCTGGCTTAGGCATCTGTCATCTTGTTTATCTTTTCTGTACTACGCATACCAACGGCACTGCATAAATAAGAGTACAAAAGTGTTTATGTTAATAACAACAAACATACAGGGAATTGTTCTATGTCAGGTGCTACCTTAGAGTATTCACTTAAAAGAATAGACTACCAATGAACGCTGAACACCTGTTTTTTACATTCTTTAGTAAATGACTAATGTTTATGTACAAAGAGAAGGTGACATGAGTTGCAAGCTGTAGCAGCTGGTAATCACATTGCCAAATCTTTACAGATGCTAGCCAATTAGCAAACCCAGCAGTTTTAGTTTTGTGAATTCCAACCATGAGCTTTATTTACATGCAGCTAACTCAAATATTACATTGCTGCTGTATCCACACATAAGCCAAAGAACTTCCTGCAATCGGCTCCTGGGCCAGTGCGTGCCCCGTAGAAGGACAGCTGAGACAGAGCAGTCACAAGATTTATCCTGCCTGTCGTCACAGAAGATTTCACTCGATATCGAAGAAAGAGGAAAAAGATCTTGTATGTAAGCAATGTGAAGCCGTACAAGATCCCTAGAGGAGGGCAAACCTAATTTCCTGCCTCCCTGGGATGGAGGGCAGGCAGAAAGGAGGAGGAAAGCAGATATCTCCGTAGTTTACAGCAAAATAGAAATTCCAGCTCACAGATACCAAGAAACAGAGGCCTGAAAATCAATATGAAGTTCCTCCTGCCGAACACATTCATGTGAAACTGATCTTTGAGAAATGTCTCCATAAATGCAGATAAAAAGATATGAAAAGGACCCCTAATCTTCCCAGAAACATGCAAAGAACATGAGAATCTGAGCAACAAACATTTCTAGAGGAGAGAATATTTCATTGAAATGAAAATCATAGCAGCACGCTACATTATATTCAACAGGCATCTTCAGTCTGGAGGGAAACAGATTTTCCATACTCCTACCCAAGCAATGCCAGAGGCAAAGACAGTGGCTTGATTCACAAACCTCAGTCTCCAATTTGCCTGCTTCATGGTATTGCAAGTTAAAAGGCAGCACAGAAAACCAAAAGAGAAACCAGCTATCTATCTGAAGGAAATCACTTGTATTCCAAGGAAACACTGAATTGCAATCTTCAGAAGTCTCTAAGAAAGCTATATAGCCAAACAGATTCTTATGGAAGCACCAAAATTAAAAAACAAAGCATTAATTATTACATTATATTCATGCAAATTAAAAGTAAACCTATGATTTAATTCTTAATATTGATTGTGTTTTTCTATTCCCTGGTTGTAAGAAAAAAAAAATCTTTTTAATGAATTCCCAAGATTGGCCACAGTCCTACAAATTCTTTAATATGAAAATCTGTAACTTCACTCATGCATATGAGGCTGCTCACACACATGGCATAGGCATTTTAAGGATCAACCTATATTTAAAAACTATGAACAAGGAATAAAAGTTGTACCTATGTCATCAAAATGTTGTTCTGTCTGTTTGAATTCCGTGTTTCATATTACATATTTTGTCATCTTTCACATCATTATCTTTACTGAGAGCTGCCTATATAAAGGTATAAAATCTTTTTTTGAAAATTAATGTTCCTCTCTCCGTCTCAATCCAGTTTGGAACTTGGCCCAAGCCTGAAAATTCTCTGTCTCAAGAAAGGTTTGTGCCACTAGGCAGGGCACAACACAGACCTACATATATACAAACACTCCCTTTCACTGCACCATACTGCAATTTCTCCCCAGTTTCACAGATCTTCATTAGAAAGCAGATTTATGGGTAATTCTCATCCAAAAGAGAGCTGTCCTGAGGGCATCTGAGATAAATTAGGTGTAGCACCTTTCCATTTTTGACAGTGTTAGTCTTGCCCAGACAGTTTTTGCCTTCCGTCTCCTTTCTGGTATTACCCTATCAGTGTTACCTGCTAAGGAGTTTCCCCTCTCCACCTCCATTGAATTCTCTATTTTTCATTCAGATAAACAAGTGAAAGCTGGTATTTTAGAGGACTTAGAGAATTAGTTGCCCAACACTGATTTCTAGTCAAAAGCAGCTGAGCACCAATCACTCTTAAGCCTTTTGAAAAATCCCAGCCCAGGCAGTGTATGAGTACAGTGTACAGTTAGCCTCCTCTCCCAGCTTGCTTAAATAAGCCTGAAATCATATCAGCTTAAGTAGCATATATTTAAATGGTAGAGCAAAGTGCACCTTATTAGCTGTCTTTGATATTTCTAAGAATTATGCACAATTTTATTATCTTAGTTCTGTAATACCTAAGTATCTAAGTCCTTCTGAATATTTATTGCATAGTTTGAAGTGGATGTCATGCTGAACTCTACTACCCACATACTTGAACTGTAGATTTAAAGAGAAGATTAAAAATCCAATGGTTCCTACATGGTCAAGACTCTTTCTAGTTGCATTATGAGAGAATCAGAAGTTACTTTTAAATAAAAAGCTTTTGTTTCCACAGAAATTCTCCGAAGGAAGGAAGGGTCTGCCAGAACGAGCCTCAGGTTGGTTTCATTTTACTGGCATAAGAAAAGCCATTTGATGGTTTGCCTTCAAACTGAACCCAAACCATCTCATCACAGCTTGTCCAGGCCCCACTCCAGATCAGCTCCCTTGGCCAGATTAAAGTCTGAACAACCTCAAGCATGCATAAAAGTTTGGTATGTGATACACAGTGTGTTTCCCAGGACACATTTCTTTGTAATGTCTACTTTCCTGAACTTTCAGAGATGCAGCAGCATAGTGGAGTGGAGATTATCAAACAATGCTCAAGCACCAAGAAGATTAAAGACAGAAAGGAGACAAACCTCCTGGACTTTAGGAAACTGAGGTATTCGGAAAACAAAGATTATCCTTCTGCCTTTAAAACTGACAAAAAAAAATCTTCAATAAAGCTTAATTATTTTTGTCACAATGCTACAATTTGGACATAAAAAAGAGTTGTTACAATAAACACATCCTTTGTAGTTGCATCAATAAAAAATGGGAGTGACTGTCTCAGCCCAGGTTGCAGGAAACAGAGTGGTCTACTGTGTTACCACAGCCTACTGCAGTTTCTAGGAGATCTAAAACTACATAGTAATCTAAGAGAGTTATGGGACAGTGCTGTTTCTATAACAGACTCATGCTTATAAGGTTCATTCTTCATGTGCCAAAGTAGAACTTTGGATATATTATATATAAATTCAGTTCTGTCCTGTAGATATAAACAGAACAATACTTTCTGTTGCAATTTGGAAACATGTTTTTTCAAGTAATACTAACATACTTCTCTCACATCGTAGCATCATGCCGTGTAGAACAGAGCAAGCACCCTAGGAGGGCTCCATTCCAACTCACTACAGCATGTCAATATTGTGCAATTCAACAAGCCTCATGGGCTCAGTCTTGCATTACTGGAGTCAACAGAAGTTATGAAATTGGTTTTCTAGAAATACTAGAACTTTAAGGTTAGTAGAACAGAACAGAATGAATCGAAAGGTGAGAAAAAATGTGAAGGTAGCAGGGGCATCTTCATTCCCTTTCCTGCAAATTCTAAATTTGACCTTAAAAAACACATTGTGAACACCAGGGATAGTAAAAATTGTAACTGTGTCCAAAGGAAAAAAAGTACTGCTCAAGTGTTCAAAGTCTGTTAAGCTATGTATTCTTTTAGGGAAAAAGCTTTCTTGAATGAAGATCACTTTCATTAGTGTATGTCGCCCCGTATGCTCTAAAAATTCAATGAAACTACACAAGAGAAGAAAAAGAAGAGAGCATCTATATAAATAGATGAATTATATGAATAGAGTTATGAAAAATAGGGCTAAATGGACCTAAAGGACTTATCATGTCTAACCTGCATCCAGTGCCTCAGCCCTGTACCTCCTGAGAAACCAGTCTGGTGTTTTTCTATTGTATTTGTAGACAGTGGAGAGAGGCAGGCTTTTGAAGAAAAGGATTTGGAGCTGGACTTCCAGATTCAGCTACATTATAAATTCTGTGAATTATGTTCTGAAGAACTCTGTCTCTTGTTTTCTATAGGAAGGCCTGGGTGACTTAAAGCCTTTGCTGCACATGTGAGTGTAAATGTGTATGTGTGTGCGTGCATCTCCCTCTCTTCTTCTCTATCTGGTCCAAAGAAAAAGCCACTTTCTTACCCATGCAGACCATATTGGTCTGCAAGGCCTGAAGAGGGAAAAAGAAATTGCCATAAAGGCATTTACTTGATCTCAGTGGTGCCTGCTGGAAGCTTAGTGTTTTCTTAAAATGCCTGTTTAGCTGTCAGGATATTGATATGAAAGCTTAAATTCACATTCCTTCTTCTGAAAGTCTTCATCATCAGGATATAAATGAAGGGGTATACATGAAAATGCTATGGTCGAGGAGAAATTTGCCTCCTAAAGAGGAGTTCAGTGGGAAGGATAGGAATAGTGCTTATTATTTAGCTACTCATTACTGGTACATCATTTAGGAAGTTGAATAACATTTAGTTATTCATTTCTTGGCGTGCATCTGTGACCATAAGCAGTAATTTAACTTATACGCCCTCTGCTGCCTCTTCAGTAGTGTAACACAAAATCAGCCCTAACAAAAAACCTCTTTAGTACGTTTTTGTTCAGTTGCTCATATAAGCGCATGTTCATAACATATATTTGTTATGAACAACCTTCAATTGTTGTGGAAGTTTTCAGTATCTTTTGTTTACATTTCTTGAAAAGAAGCCATATACATCCTCCAGAGAGATCTACATTGTTACATTGCCAAGTCCACATTAGCCTGTAAAGAAGCTCAGTGGGAGATCAGCAGGTTGAAGCAGATGGTGCTGAGGACTGTCAGAGTTCCTCACATTTACACAGTATCCATTTCATATGTTTTTATTCGGGCTTATCCTGTTTTCTGGACTGGACATCCCAATCATTAACTATATATATGGTCTGGAGCTGTCTGAAGGAAAGCTTTTCTTTCTCTACTGTAGGTCCCCTCAGCAGGCCACTTTTCTCTACTGTAGGCCCCCTCAGCAGGCCACTCTAAGATGCACCATGTAGTCCTTTTGTCCCTTTTCCACAAATGATATTACCACCTCATTGCTGCTGCCACCATTGCTTGTATAAAGCCTTGCATGTGAAAGCAAACCATATTTCTGTTTCCGATGATGTTCCTGCCTTATTTCTGTCTTAGCTTATTAACAAAGAGCATGACACATGCTGACCATGCCTCTCCCTGACTCTTAGTCTGGTTGTTGCTCAAAACAGAGGTGCCATAGGAAAGTAATTGTGAGTTTGCTCCCACCATCAGCTCCCAAACAGGCACACCCAAAATGAACAAGCCTTTCGTCTGAGGAGGAAGGCACAGGTAATGACTTTGGGGGAGCTTTCACCACTGCTGTCTCCCATAGTGTGTTGGGACCATGTCACCTTCAGGATGTGAGATAACCAGGAGTAGGTGCAAAACTTCTGGACGCAGAAACACACAACTGAGACCCTTGGCTGTGAGCTGGAGTCACAACATTGCAGTCAGTGAACGAGATGCTAGAAAGCTCTGAAGAATAGTTAGTGCCCTGAGGAGAACTGCAATTCCCTCTATCTACTAGTGTGGCTAATCAGTCTGGGGAGGACAAATCCACTATAGGCAGAATTGTGACTAAAGTTTCCAAAGCCATCCTCCAAACTCTCTGCATTTGCATAAAAGTGAATGGGAAACACTGCTGAGATCACGCATTTGCTTTCCATGAGTTCCCCTTAGGGAATCACTTTTAAAGGCCCTCACCAACAGAATGACAATATTCATTACCTTTCTGAAAACCCAGGATCAATGCCCTAGTTGACCTACACATTTCCAGTAAGGCTTGACATATTTTGAATGTATATCAGGCTAATTACTCATGCATCCTGGTACCCATCTGTTGAGCTCCTAGCTGGTTTTCTTTGTGAATCATTGCCAGGTGCACACCTCCTATTCCTATTGCAAGTTCAGGTAAAGGCTCTTGCCTTTAGAAATGGAACGCTACATCCACCTATTTTTCCATGACTTGGCTGTAACAAGAGGTAAGACAGATACAGCAGGCTCACAACCATGCTATCTGACGTTGCTCGTGCCCTCTTCTGCAGCTCTCTTGCACATGCCTTCAGGGGGCAGCCACAATGAAACCTCAGCATCCTAGTGAGCACTGCAGAAAATTATTCTTTTTTCAGACAAACAAAGATATTTAAGTTTTTGCAATCCTCATATGTTCTGAGAGGTGGAAACAAACACAAAGCCATGGCCATGGACATATACATGAATTAAGCTATGGTAAATCAAGTTAACCTAAAAAGCTGCCAACTTTTAACATTTGGCCATTGGGGACAGTATTTCCCCACCCCAGTCTTGGCAAATTTGCCGAGTTGATGACTTTTCTCAGACTTGCAGTCCTTCCTTTCAAAAAGTGCTCTCTACTCATTTCTCATGCTTCTAAATACAGAACTTCCTTATTATTATGTGATGCCACAACATGATTTGGTCTAGATTTATGCATCAAATTTTGCTTCACAAAGTGCAGGACATTAAGAGGTAGAAAGTCATGCACATGAAGCAGACATCATCAACAAAACAAACACCTACTCTTTTTTCCTTTTTCAAACTTATTTAATTTTAATAAAGGAATAACTTGACACAGAAGATAGCAGTGAAAGTAATTACCAGCTACAGAGCTAAACATTTCCTCCTATCAGCTATGTCTTATACTTTTAATAACCAATCAATAATAATAGATTACTTATTTCAAAGACACAATTTAGAGATGCAGAGTCTAAAATATTAAAAGTCACCATCCACCAAGTGCAATGGTGTGAAGCCATTCAGTCCTTTAGTATTTGTACACGTCTGCAGGTATCTGATTGAAACTCAGCAAGGTCAAGCTACTGCAGGAGACAGTAGGAGACAAAGAACTCACAAAGGACACACACAGCTGAGTGCTATTCCCAATTACACAGATGCAACACGCATGTTGCAGGAGATGGAATTTTCTTACCCACGGTGTAGCTGTACTTAAGAAGTATGCAGTGTAAAGAACTTTAATGAAACCAATTGTTTTACAAGGCCTTGAAACAGCATAATGTATGAGGTGTCAGTCCATCTTCTGCCAAGCACCACTGTCCTTCATTTTGATGTCTTACGAATCTTCCATTCTAAAAATTCAGTTTGAAACTGTCTAGTCAAACTGAAGATAAAGGTTTTCTCCATGAATTGTAGAAAGATCCATGCGGGTTCTCACATATGTAGAACTTTGCCATGGAAGATGTCCAGTAGGGACGTGAGAAAGGCTGGCATCAGGTTTTTGTTGCAAAAGTTTTCTTACAAATACAAGATCTTAATCACAGATAGTCCCAGAGCAACTATGACTGAGAAATTCTTTCTTTGAGCCTCATGAATCAATCTTTAATCCACATCCACAAGGAGGACAGGTTTGTTCTGAGTCAACAGAGAGGATTTTCTTCTTCCTTTCATGTTTTTTTTGTTTATAAGAGTTTAAATTTAGACTGACTGGATTTTTTGTCTATAGGATGTACTCTATAAATAAAGTTAAAATATCTGACAAAGATCATTAGGACCCCACTTAAGAGCTGTGTAGCAGCAAATGTTAAATCAATAGAAATAACATTCCCAGCATCCTGAAAGATAGCCATGATTTTTAGCTACTAATTGTAAACCCAAGATTACTGGAATTAAAACTTGGAATGGTGTTTAAGATTCCTCCTGCCAGGAAAAAATGATATGTATTTTTGAAACTCTTTGTTGAAGATATTCCACAAAGCAAAGAGAACCAAACATATCGTTGCTATCTGCATGTCAGCAGCTAGCATGAGTGTCTTGGCAAAATTTCTGTGGAGACAGAAACATTGTAATAGCAATGACAAAAACTTCCAGAAGAGTTCTTTCAGATAAGATGGGGCCTTCTGGAGTCTAAGCCAGAAAGTGCCTACAGATGAGTTAAAAGTCATGTCCTCAGTATACCACAGCTTCCATTCCATAGGAAGCATTAAGTCTGTACACCCTAATTACTGAAAGCAATTCCAATTAGGTGATAACAAGAAATAGTGGGCAAGAATTTTTAACCTAAAGTTGATCAGCTGTTGTCACATTTATGCTGGATGTAATATCAGCCACACAGAAAACCACACATTCACAGAACACATTCACATACACAGAAAAACACACAGAGCATGTGAGTATGAACTTATGAAAGGAAAGGAATATAATATAACTAGACTTCGATGTCATGCTTATCACTATACTACTTGAGCATCTGACCGGTGAAAATTTTTTCAACACTCATCCACCCCTTGGTTGCTCATTATGAAGTGTCTATGCCCAGGAAGCTGTATTTTTTATCATCATCCTCAACATCATCAGTGTTTATCATCAACAAAACTTGATGCAAGCATCTAACTAGGATTAAGGCAAGTAACCCATTACTGACCCTTGCCTGAGCCCAGATATGATCTAAGTCTCATTAGGGGGTGATAATATAATTTTGATGAGAAATTTGCAGGGGCTATTCTTGAAAAGGCTATTAAATCAATATACAACCAGGCACACACAATTAGCTGGTGGTAGAAAACTGGGTGTTTTCTGCTGCTTTCCAAATTCTTCAAAAAGACCTTGGAGTAGTAATAAGCATGAATATGAGCTGAACTCCCATCAGGGGCATATATATGGCATAGTTTTAGAGTCATGCTATCCCCTCCTATTGGTAAATCCTAGTGTGGAATATGTCCTAATTATGGTATAGGACAGCACATGTAACACTTGAGGTTTCCCACACATTTGTGGTTGTATACAGACTATTAGCCAGTTTATAATGAATCTTTCGTATCTATGAAGTGGCAATAGCACAGTCATGCGGGGAGTCAGGACCCAAGAGGCAAATTCAAAAGGGACACCTGAAGGATTTAGATGGGCTTTAGGCACTTAGTTCCTGCAGTGAGGTACCAAAAAATGGCTGCTTAAGAGCGAGAGTTATGGGGTGGTCCAAAGTGAGCAAGTACTGCTCTTTCTGGCTTGCAAAGTTTTAATGATGCCTGAAGTTCTGTATTCAGCAAAAATACAGGACTCTCCTGGCCTGGTAACTCCTAACAAAGCCGATTAGACTCTAGAAATAAGATTTATCTATGACCATAATACTTTAAAGTCCAGTAGCTGTGGCAAGAGCACACTTGACACTCATCAAGTAGACTCAAACCCTCCTAAACTGTAGTGACAGCTACTTTGAAAATGCAAGCAAAGACATTAATTACCCTTTTCTCTTAGCAGAGCACATTTCTGTTACAAAAGCAGTTCACCCAGGTTCTAGGCGCTCCTTCTTCCAGGCAATGAGACATGTTCTTCAGTTAGCATTGCTTCTGAGTTCCTAGGTGTACAGCCAAGCTTTTGTATACGATAGAAGTCTTGCATTCTTTGCTGCTTGAGGACCCAGATTCAGCAGAAGGAACAGAGGAGTACCCAGAGTTTCCTAACATATAGCTTTTTGGGGGTTCTTGCTCTGTGCATAAGGTCGAAGGTTTTTTTAATTCAGATTGATTAATAATATTGAATTTTATTCCTGTTCACTGTGCTGGGAACAAAGCTGCAAAAACTCAGGTTTCTGGCCTTCTAAAATTCACATTAGAGCATGTTAAGATGTGGGCATCCAAACCTTTTGTATGTCCACCAAGACATTCCTCATCCTAGCCCAGGTTTCCAGCAGGTGAACCAAAGTAGTAATTTCAGGAGCTTGTAACAATGACAAATTATTAGCTTGATTTCATTCTGCCAGCGGGTTGCATCTAAAAAATATCTGAAAATGACTGTGTTAGGATTTTAATTTAGATATTTAACCAGAAAACGATATATTAACTTTTTAAATCAGCATTAAAGTTGTTAAAGGAGGTAGATTTCCATTAAAGGAATTTGGCAAGGAGTCATAGCAGTTGGTAGGTGGCAGCTGCAAATCAACAGTACTTCAGCTGCATCTGTAGTCTAAGCCACTTGACCAAATTGTTTTAACAGGATTCCTCTTTTAACAATTTTGCTTAAATTCATTAAAAGGAAACTTTCTTTCATGCCTTTCTTCAGAGTAGAAAATTCCTCAGTCAAGATCAACTCATCAGCTCCTTTTTAGTTTTGATCTTGTCTGCAAGAATCCCCAGGCTCAAAATCAGTTATTTCTCTTCCAACCTTTTAGCCTTTACTAAAGAAGTACAATCTGGCCCATCAGAATTACCCATGATTAAAAAAAAAGAAGAGAAAAAAAGAGATAATAAGCTCACACAAAAAATAAAAAAGTACTACTTAACAAGTGATCAGAAAAGTGGATTCAGTCAAATAAATAGAGCAGATATCATAAATTACAGGACCTTTTTTCATAATCCTGTTGCCAGCTAGTTACTTGGCGGAGGCTAAGCTAAGGATAGTAAAGTTGTTGCATATTTAATCTTTATGTAGGGCTCTTTGACGAGGGGACCCCGTTTCTCAGCTAACATTAATTGGTTTCATTTTATGATGTCAGCTGATAATCTTTTCCTGGTGATTATTTGCCTCAAAGCAGCCTGTCCTAAAACCAAGCTGGGAGCTACTGGCTTGCTACTCACTCTTAATCACTGATCCTTAGTGCAGCCGTCCAGGTGGTTGTTTGAACAATGCAAACAATTTTCTGAGTGCTTTTCAGACATGGATGAATCCCTGAGTGGTTCTGTGTCTAGCCATTGCACAGGGATTAGATCACTTACCACAGGAGCCTGGTAACAGCATTTTTGTGGTTCCTAATCCAGACTTTGGTCACCAACACCAATCTGCCAAAGCAGACTGATATGAAAGCCTTGTGATTTGTAAAAGCTTGAAAATAGAAGTTACCCTTACCAGCTCTATCAACTTTGGTTAAAATTGTTTCTCGTTTGAAAGATGAAGATTTCTTTTTCCTTGGGACTTCTTGCTTTCTTGTTTATTCATCAGCACCAAAATCATCAGAAAACATTCGTAAAAGGCTGTGTTAATTTAGGCTTCCTGTGCTGGCTCTCCAGTAACCAAGCATAATTTCTGAGATTTTGTGTATACAATGGATTAAACTGGCTTTGGGGTTAAATCTTCCCATTGCAGCATAATTCATCAGACTTCAGTGAATGGCCCGAGTTATTAGCTGAGAGCAACTAACAAGATTTAAACACCAATTTTTCTTCGCACTATCTAATATTTGTTTAGCTTGAGAGAAGAAATTTTGACAGCATGTCCTTTACACAATAACATTGCAAGTCAAAGCTTAGCCTTTTTAGCCTAATATTAAAGAGCAGTCCTGCAAGATGCTGAGCTCCGTTCTAAATTCCCTACGACTTCCATGATCAGACTCCTGTAAGAGGAGGCTAAGAGCCGAAATTCTCTTTTCACACTCAGGTTCATTTTAGCTATGTCTACCCCAGAGCACTTTGTATTTTCTGCCACAGAGGTGTAGTTTCACTGTAAAGAAACTGATTTTTCTAAAGCACTGCTCATTCTCTAACAAGCAAGGCATGCTTTTGTCAGAAGTGGGCTTTTCCGTCAGATTATGACAATCTTTAGATGCCTGCTGTTTAAATGTTCATGTCTCAGCTTGTGAAATCTGTGGACAAAACTGCTGGCACATAATGTGTAATGTCAGTGCTTTCTTCTAATGGCTTGATAACCAGCCATTACAAAATAGAGAGACGTATGTGACAGCAAATTCCCAGGCCTAAACAGAGCGTTGCACCTAGAAAGACCTTGGAAGTGCAGAGGACTAGGGCCAGCTTTGGCGACAGTCCGTGTAGGCACTGAGCTCGAGGCTAGCAGGACCACTGGGGAATGCTGGGCTTACTAATAGTAAACTGTGCGAAGTTTACTTTGTGCAGCTGCAAAATATAACTATCGGAATTCCTGGGTTGTCACTGGAAATGGAGATATTTATAGAGAGATCTCCTGGTGGACGCAAACATTTCTGGGAAGTAGTAACAAGAAGATAAGGTATTAACACTCTTGCAGCTAGTTACATTGATAGTTTCACGCGGTATGGCTACAGTCAGCAATCACAGAAAGATAGGATTAATTGGCATGTAGTGAGCTCCTTCCTGCCAGATGGGTATTATACCAGTTGGTTAACAACATTAAAAGTATAGCCATTTCAACAATCCCATTTTAGCCCTACCATACATTTGTAATATGTACAGCTATACTTAACTGTGACAAATCTCTAGTCTGTCCTCCTGCATAATGCAGGCTGTAATTTCTGAGTGAACTAGTGAAGGTTAGTTCTAAAAAGAAGTTATTAAAAAGCATCCCTTAGGTACATTAAGCTTTCCAGTAAAGAGTCTGCTGATACAGCATTTGATTACAGTAGGCACAATTCAGTTAAATGAACATATTTTTGAGAATTTACATATTTTTGAAAAGCAAGCAAAACAATATAAAGTTCACATGTAGAAAGTCACATCACAAATAACACTCATCAGCAACACTAAAGTGAAATCAGCTACCCAGCCAAGACATAGCAGACTTTCAGATTTAGTCAATAAGGAATAATTATTTCAGTAAAAAAATCATTCATCACATAGTTTATTTTTGTTCTCAAGTTCAAACAGCAAATTATAAATGTCACTAAAAAGTCATAACTGAACCCAGAGAGCTCCTTGAACAAATGAGGTCACTTGGTTGCTATGTTTATCTTGTAGCTATGCTTCAAATTTCTCACAGCCATCTGAAGCCTGTATTATCAGAAGGAACCTTGGCATCCAGCACAATAGTATGTTTATAAGAAAGAGAAAGGGTCCCACTCATGAGCAATGGGACGACAGCTATAATCCCAGTAGGAATCACAGCACCAGCTTCCTGTGCCTCTGGGCTGCAGGGCATGTAGAAAGGAGGAGGAAATGAGATACTGTGATTGTACATTACAGAATAGAAGTTCCAGCCCACTGGAGCTGAGAGCATACACCAGTGAATATTTTTAAGATTCCCCTAGCTAGGAAAAGCTGAGAATTCTGGATTTTGAGCATGTCTTTGATAAAAATGTCTTACAGACTGTAATTTTTTTTTCCTAGTGCTCCCAGGATTGTAGCAGCTGGTAAAAGCACCTGAGCAACCAAGATTTCCTGGGGAGCAAAGTCATCATTGAGACTGAATTTGACAGACCATTAGCCAAAGGTCCCTGGAGACTCAGCTGCAACTGTTAAACTTTCCAGATCCCCACCCAGGCAATGCTGGAGGGCAGGATGAAGGTGCTGCATGTACGCCACCCTCACCCCTGCTTGGGACATGATGCCCAGTATCAAGCCCAATGTCCCAAATGCGTGGCTGACCACCTGATGGTGATTACTAGTGGCCAAACAGGGCATGGTCTGGAGACCTTTGCAAGCTGCTGCAAGCCTACCATAGCCAAACACAGCCCAGTGGGGGTGTGCTGGGGGGGTAAAAAGAGGTACAGCTATTTTACTGCCTCGTGTGGGCATCGGCCCCAGGTAGCCCAGCAAGGTTCAGCATATGTTGGTGCCGCCTCCATTTGGTAGGGTGAGCGGCATCCTCAGCGTCGCTGCTTGGCCTTATTTGTCCTGCCACCTGTTAGTTAGCCCCTTTACATATTGCTGTAATTTTTATTAAATATTTATCATCATGACGTGGAATAGCAACAATAATATTTGGTTCTGCTTTTTCCTTCTTACACCTTTTCTTCCTTCTCTTCCCTTGCTTTCCGTCTTTTTCCCCTTTGGCCTTGCAGGACCACATCTCTCGCTCCTTTCTCTGATCTGTCACCCATCTGTAACAGCACAGATGGCTTCGCACACCCAAGGGAGTTCTGCATCTCTAAGTATGGCTGTGGAGTGCAAAGGGAAATCAGTCTTCAGCAGACCTATTTCAAGGCCTTCTATGGTTCCCATCACACTAATCTTTAATGTATTTATTGACATAATGTTTTGTGAGTTGCTACTGTCCTCATTTTACAAATATAGTTACATCTCTGACTCAAAATTGGTCCCAAGATCTAGCCCTTTTTTTTGACCATGGCTTGCTACTGGATATTGTACAGCTCTTCGAAGAGCGCAAGGAAGAGCAGATGTGTCAGTCTGCATTTCCCACTTTCACAGGATTCTGTATGATTACAGTAAGTACAATTCCACATATAGCTTTTTTCCTGGAAAATCCATTTTAAAGATAGCTGAAATGTCTCCGTATTAGCCAGTCTATTCCCATACCTTCAAATTGGTGTTCAGCAATATTACTGATATTTCCACACTACACTGTGAATGCTTCACGGCCAATTCCATGGCCTTTAGGGAGTTTTAAGCACTGCTATTGCCTCAAGTTCTTGTTTTTGTTTTTCTTAATTTCAGTCAGCCAGCAGCTGTAACATATCTACACAGTAGATACAATGCCTCTGGTTTGCAATCTGCCATACACATTCTCTCCTACTTGCAAGGTCTTTACTGAGGTCGTATGGGACAGGTCTGGCTGGCATATACAGATTGTTCTCATCAGTTGATCTCAGGTATCTGGTAATATTTTGGCAGTGTTCATTCAAAACAAGATCTTTTTTTTTTCACATGGACCAGTTTGTGCCATAATGGGCCTGCACATTCAGCTGCTGAAAAACAGCTTGCAAGTGCAGTAACTTCGGACCGTGTTGGGTTTATCTGCTACTCAGAATTTACATGCTGCTTCAAAATATCGTTCTGGAAATTAACCTTGTATTTAGCCTTTTCCACATGTATCCCAAGAGAAAGGAAGTGACATGACTTTCAGTAAACCAGATTTTAACACAGAGTACTGTCCTCCATTCCAAATTATGAGGTGATGTTTATTGGTTTTATAATTCTGAGATGAGTTTCACTTAGGTTTTTTTGATTGGCATGTAGTTGTTTTTGATGCAATAATTGAGAGCCAATGCTCTCCAAACTACCATGCTCATTATTGAACGATCTCACCTCTCTTGTGTAAGGGAAAGGGAGTAAATTATTTGAGTAGCAGAAAGAGAATATTTTGGTTGAAAAATCTTTTTATGAGCTAATACTGGATCTGACAGTACAGATGTTGACAAGAATGAAAGGAATTCCAGCTCAGTTTTGAAAAAGGTATATTTTCACAGAGAACATGTCTCGTCTGGGAACCTTTAATTTAATGTACATTGGTTTCCTATTTTAAGAAAACAATTTTCTGTTAAACACTGTGCCAGCTAGACTTAGATTTCTTAAGCAAAAACTCTTTGTCCTGAAGTATTTTAATGTCCTAAAGAGCAGGAAATTGCCTGTGACATTTCAGTTTTTCCATTCTAAGGGAAAAATGGTCCAAGGTCTAAAATTAGCTTTCTCTTGAAAAACACCCTCACTCTCATCATTGTAATATACCATGAAGCATGTGACAACAAAGACATTTCTTTCTCAGACTGGTATTGTTTTTAAGAATCTAAAGAACTCACAATCAGCAATTAAGATAGTCTTCATGTAAAACTGCTGATTTGAATAAAAATTTTGTTTACTGACCTAACCCAAATAATTTTGATGACCTACTTTTCAGTACAATGTTTCCAGTTCCTCTCTGTTCCTCTACATTAACACAAAAGAATATCAGTCAGAATTGCATTTTCACCTTGGAAGAAAATCTCAGTAGGCTTTGTACTATTGCCTCAGTGTACTATTAGGTGGTTTTTAGCTTCATTCACTATTTGAGCAGCCATTTCTTATTCAACATATTTTCATACATATTTTGGTCTGGGGCCATAAATAGACAAATGAGGTAGATGGGTACAAATAAACAAGGTTAATACAGTGCACCACATAATACATTAATGCTATGAAGCATATTATGCAGGTCAGAGAGATGGATGTCTTATCATTATGCCTAGATATCCAGCAGAATTCAAAGAGCACCTTGGCATTAAGATCATTCCCCCAGCAGTGAATTCAGGCATGTGAGCTAATCACAAGATATTGTTTATTGTCAACTCAGAAAAATACAGCCAGACTGGTTTATATGTAGGCTGAGGCCAGCATGGAGACATTCCTAGACAGGGTGGGACCCACACAGCGAGTAGTGCTGTCCTTGAGAAAGCAGCAGGTCCAAATCTGTACTAAAGATGAAGATGGAGGTTCATACTCTTCAGTGGTGAAATTTGCTTAAGTAGTTTTTGCCCTTATCCTTCTACCTCAAGGCACTGATCACTCATCCCTGTCTTTGCACTGCAGCTTGCTGCCTGTCCTCCGTTGTGCTGCTATAAATGATAGCGCGGGCCAAGCTATAGAGTAACTCCCTACAGATTACTTTAGGGAGCTAAAAGTTAAAAATAGTCTTTCAGAAGAGTTTTGCATTTTTGAGTTTTAAACCCAAAGCATTTCAATTGTCTGGTTTTGCAGACAACCCTAAAAATAGTTGTACAAGCACAGCTGAAGTGGTAACAAACTGAACTACCGGAAGGTAACAACTTCTTAAATTCTAAAACAAACATATCGTGAAAATATGCACAAAGAGACTATGCCTCCTCACTGGTGAGGTAAAAGCAAAGGAGCTTTACTTTCTTCCAATACCAAAATCTTAATGAACACACACATTTCCTAAAATTTAATGAATCACACAGCCTTGAGGGGTTAAGATTAGACAGTCTTGATCCCGTTGAAATCAGTGGAAGTTTTATCTCTCACTTGCTTTGAGCTAAGATTTTATTCTCCTGTGTTTTCTTCAGAGAAGGATGTGGAGTCTTAATATCCGCTGGTGTTTTAACATATATCAACATATGATCTGGATCACATAACTGTTTATAGACTCATATATTGGAAACCTAGGAAGTACCGTCAGAAAAGACCTTGAGAGTTCCATCTAGATCATCCCTCTGACCTGAGACAGAATCACTATACCTATGTTATTCATGGCAATATTTGTTTTAACTTATTTTTAACAAAATGTATTTTTTAAAGAACACACATCTCCTTAGGTAATGCATTCCAGTGTTTTGCTAGAGAATTTTCTTAACATCTAACCTAAATTTGACACATGACCAGTGTTTTATAGTCACACATCAGGGCAGATCAACAGAATTCCTGGCAGAAACTGCTGTGGCAGCAATGCAAAAACTTGGCATGTTTTTGATGTTGTCTCTTGCTTTTTCTTTTGGCCACGAAGAATAAATATAAACCTAACACAATCATTTAGTAAATATAGCTAACATACAACTGGGTTTATAGGCATTTCTGAGCATACATGAACTCAGAAAGGTTGTAGAATCAGTCGCTTTGTGTTAAACTTCAGATTCTTTACCAGGAAATATTAATGTTTTATTAGTGTGGGGAAACAATGCCATAAACACATGGATACATCTTTTTTCATATAACTACAACAAGATAAAATCTAATTTTATTGTAGGCACTATGGGAAAAGATAACCATTTTATTTACTTGAGCATTTAAAAATGAAACACACCAACATAGTATAGGATGCACTGTGGAAATCAAACTAGAAGGAAGATATAAAAAAGCCTTCATTCAAACACCACTTAAAAGTTCCTTGCAGCTTTGTAAACAGCCAAAAGATAAACAAATGCAGCAGTTGAAAAAGTTAGAAATGTTGAGATAAGCTACTGTTTCAGGAAAGACTGGAAGACCAGAGTGGAAATTAATGTGCTGTAGAAATTCTGTACAGAAAGTTAGTATAGCAAAGTCAAGATTGTGTGGAAGAAGTAGAAAAAAAAAAAACTGTACTGGCATTGGGTGGGAGGAAAAAAGGCAAGATATAGAGATTAGATTCATGAGAATGGTAGGGCAAATCAAGAGTAATAAGGAAACAAATTTCTTGTATCTATATATATATATCTAATGACTTCAGGGAAGGTGAAACTAAAGCAGAAAGAACAAATAGCAGCAATCTAGACTGGCCAAACAGTGACAATATTAACTGGGGTCCTGGCAGAAAAGAGAGGTAGACAGTGGAGGTGATAAAAGTTGAAGAATTTGGGTGTTACATTTCCCCTTCAAAGCAAGAAACGGGGAGGTTTGCAAATGGCTGGTTTACTTTCCATTCCCTATCTCCAAAATTTAAAAATAGCAAAAATACTTAGCAAGAGTAAGTGTCACAAGCAGTAAGAATAGGTTTGCTCGCATTTTACATTTTCTTGTATAGCTGAATCCATCAATATTTTAGAAGATGGAGGATAATTTAAAAAGGAAAACTACATTGTTTGGATTCTTGTAGAATTTCTTTGAAATGGTAGTAACATTTAGTGGAACCTGCTTTCAGTAGATCAGCAGTTTGCCAACACTGTTTATTCATTCCTCCTCCTTGATTTTTTTTTTTAAACTTTCCTTATTGTGATGTTTGGGATGTTTCTTTCTTTACCTTTTTTATAGGACTGGCATATGAAATGCCACTAAGGTGGCAGATTCATTTCACCTAATCTTGTCTAGCACGGGTGAAGTTAGGTTGTGCATGCTTGAGTTAGCAACCATAGTTATTACAGTCATTATAGTGAACAAAGAGAAAGAGAGACTTTTTGGGTAGCATGTCATCTTCAAGCCATTCTACATACCTATTCAGGAAAGAGGCAAATACTGTCCTAGAATGTCTTTTTTGCTCCATTGACTATAAAGGGAGCCTAATGTGACCAGTTTAGACACAGATGTCTACATCGGGTTAGATGAATCATACTCTAAAAGTTGTACTAAATATTCCTGATTACTGAAAGCATTAATTTTGACAGCAGCTTTTGTAAAAGAAGTTGCAACTTGTAAGAGAAGTCTCTATCTTTTGCAATACCTTTGGATTCAGCAAAGTGTCTGACTAAGAAGAAAGTGCTTGCAAGTTTTCTGGGTCTGTGTAAGTGAGGAACTAAGGGCACACCTTGCCCACAGGCAAAGATGTTGCAACATAAAATGCAAACAGCTTGATAAAAAATAGAAGCGTTAGAGGCACAGATCTTTATGTGCCCTGGAGGAAGAAGAGAAACTGGCAAGACCTTTGTAAACCAATTCAGTGAGGACTCATTTGACACAACTGTGATGACACTCAAATTGTTTGTATTAAAAGCCTTGACTTGTCACAGAACATACTTTGCTACAGCTGCCATTGAATAATGGACAAAATATTTTAGTATCAATAAGGAAACAAGTTCACATTTAACAAGCATCACTTCACATTTTTCTCACAGGTGAGTTAATTCAGAGCTAGCTATCTGAAAATAGTAAATATCTTACATTAAAAATAAATTAATCAAAGATTGCATATACAAAAGAGGACAACCAATAAAACTCAATCACAGTTGCTACTCAGCAGCATTTATCTCAAAGATGAACCTCTAGTCATATGTGACAATTATTATGGTTATTCAACCAGCTCATATAACAAAATACTGTGGCTACTGTAGACTAGAATTAAATTCTGTAATTTCTTGACTATAAATCTCTTGTACTGTCATCCTTATATTTTGACTGTGCTCTCGTTTTTCTGAAACAGCATGGGGATTTACCCTGTCAGGACTGCATGATAGTGTTTGAGGTTACAGGAAATCTGTATGAGAGAGAGAAAGTCCCACTTAGCAGCAGCAAGATAACAGCTATAATCCCAATAGGAATCGCAGCACCAACCTCCTGTGTCACCGGGCTGGAGGGCATGTAGTAAGATGGAGGAAAAGCAATGCTCTCATTATGCGTTACAGAATAGAAATTCCAGCTCACCGGAACTAGGACACACAGACCAGAAAATATGTAGAAGAAGCCACCAACCAAGAAGAAACGGGTAATGAGAGTTTTGTCAACTATTCCCATATAAATATTTCTCAGAGCAAATACTGTGGCAGTCAGTCCCAGCAAACCCATGATCAGGGCGATCAACAGGAGACCTTGAGCAGCATAAATTTCATGGGGGACGAAGGAATCAAGCACCCCGAATTTATGACAGAACTGTTCTTTATAGCCAGGTGAGACATGAAGATAACTAATAAAGCAGACTCTCCAAATTCCCACCCAAGCAATGCCAGAGGAGATAACAGTGGTGTTGTCCACATGCCACACTCTCCATTCCACAAGTCCCATTGAGATAGCGCACATGATCCAGCCTACTGTGCCAAGAGCAAAAGCGGCTAGTTGGAGGTGTGAGGTGCTGACCAGGGACCTCATAGTTTGGAGGTCTTCAGACGTCAGAATTGTGGTGTGAGCACATTTGCCAGGCGACAACAGAGAGGCACTGGAAAGAAGCACAGCACAAAATTACAAAGACAATTATTTCTGGTTGCACCTGTTAGTGTAAATGCAGGGGAATACATGTGCTGAGGGAGGAAGGTAGCCATCCTTCCTGAACTGTACTGTAGTGAATTTTTGAAGTTTAATGTCCATAGCTGAAGAACATCTAGTCTTTAATTCTGTGTATTTCATTGTATTGCAAGGAGAGAAAAAAAGGTCTCTGGTTAGCTCCCATTACAATCTCTATTTTGCATTCACAAAAGCACAATTCACATTGTTTTTCCAAATTATTTTCTTCATTGATAGTTAACTGTTATTTTCCAAAGGTCTTCATATGCACTGCATATAATCAATAGCCCTAGAGGTAGTGGCTAGCAGAAAATAAATCTGACAAAATCCTTAGGATCCTAATTGTTGAAGGAGATCATACAAAGCAGCAGCAGGAGCTATTCTCCTCCTTCTTGGCAGCTGTGTTTTCTGTGCAACAATCTAGCTTGAACACACTTCTGCCTTTGTACTGCTTTACCAGTTGGCCCCTAACTTAGAGTTGCTGGGACCAGCATTAGACAGAAAATGCAGTAGTTCAGGGGTGTGAGCAAATTCAGGCCACTAAGTCAACTGAAATCTGATGATTTGGGGATTTTTTTAACCATGAATGCTTTAGCAGAAACACTTGCATTAATCCAAGATGCAGAGCTCCGTGCTGTGGATGGAGCTTGGATGTGGTGCCATTGCTTTTCTACCCTCAAACTTCAAATAAGGTTTCTTTAGTGTTCTACCTTTGCAAATCACACTCATTCATAACCTACCCAACTTCCCCAGCTCAAATCATCCTAGAGTAGTGGTGGAAAAAATTTTAGTCATTGGTTTGTTTGCTGTCTCTACAGTCTAAATGCAAATTAAATATGCCTTTTTAAATGAAAAAAGTCTTTTAATTTCCAAAATCTTTCACATAGCCTTCTGAATAGTTACAAAAATGATTTGTGATCACAGAAGACGTGGCCGTGAATTTAATTTATTACGTAAATCTGACAGGTTCTAGGGATCTTTATATCCTATGAATTATCTAAAATACCTTTTCTTCTGTCTTCCATTGCATTCAAGACAGAAGGAATACTGGACCAAGACCAAGTTCTTGCTAATAACAAGATAGATCTGTACAATGTTTTGTTACCGTACCAATAACTTTTCTATTTATTTATCTTTACATTAACAAATACAGTTAGTGACACAATCTAATTGCAAAAATCCAGCTGTGGAAATCTCAAATAAAGAATATCTGCATAACATCAGCTTAAGTAAACACTTTCCATCTTCACATACTGGTGCCCACTATACCCTTACTTTAGTCCTGGAGCTGATGCCAGCGATGAGAGGATAGGACAGACTGGTTTTTGATACCAGGCAAATGAAGAAAAATCTGCAGTTTTATCATTTTAGACTCCCAGTTCATGTCTGTATTTCCAATAGGACTGATTTCCTGTGGGAAACATTAATCTCCATTATTGCAAATGTATATTTAATCCTTTCTTGCATGGAGGAAATTGCTCTGGAATATCCTCCAATGTTTTTATCTACTTAAAATGAAACCAATTTATAAAAGCCTTTTCAATTTGCTATGTTATTTAAAGAGTGATCATAGAAAAGCTATTTAATTAACAGTTGTTAACAGCCATACTAGTATTGTCTCCATATAGGAAATTATGAATGGTTTTCTTTCTGTCACAGTTTCACATCAAAAAAGTATAGTTTCTGTATGTGTTTAGTGTTGGGAAAACACTTGAAAAAAAAGAGTGCAATCAAAAGAGTTCTGTGTTGACTTCCACCTGCTTTTATTTAAATCAGCTGAGCACAGGGAGCCCAAATCTGAACCATATTAAAATACCATTTTGTGCATTATCCATAATTCTCTGACACTGTTCATATACCTCATAAATAAACATTCATTTAATCAACTGACTGATATCAAGGTCATAACAGATAGGCAATCAGGCAGATCAGCATCACAGATAACTGCTAGAATATGATCTCAGTGTATATCTTTATGCATTGAATTTACTCACCTGTCTTCTTACAGAATTAAATGAGATTATATCCATAATTTCTAAGCCCTCTATCAAATTTGAATATGCTACTTGGAATGAATTGACTTTTAAAACTAAAAAATTCAAAAAGTTATTTTTCGTTTCTGAAATGCATAAAAAGTACAGAGCAAGCCAAAACACAAAGCAAAGGAGTCAAATCTTACACAAAAATTCTGAAAATGGTGGAGAATAATAAGCAGATAACCAGATAAGAAAGACAGGGTTCCGTGGGTACCAAACATCTAGACAAAATTCATCTAGACAAATGTCTAAACAAAAATTGCCTCTGTTGGAAAGGGGTTATTTGGGGCATTCTCCACACCCTACCCACTGGAGCTTACCTGATCTAACCTTGCAGTATTGACTTACAGAAAAATCAAGGTGAAAAAGAAGTACTTTTGAGTACTGTTTTGGAAAATCAGATACAAGTCCTATGCTTATGACTACTTGGTATTCAGATTCATCAAGAAAATAAAGAACAAAATATCAGTGTATAACAGTTACAGGAAGTTGCTTGCCGTATAAAACAAGGCAAATTCAAAACTATCTATTTCCTGTTTACATTCTCTATTGTTATAAATATTCATAAACACACTATAGGTTGTGCTGGTATTGTTACACTACAATGGGAATGTATCACTTCCCAGAAGCACTGATTTTAAGGGAAGAATTTAGATGCAAACAGATTTATTACCAAATTGCTTACACAAATCATGAGCCCCAGCACTGTCTTGGAAAGTATTTTTAGGCTTATCTTTTAATAAAGATTTAACATTTTGAATGTATTTAATTTGCCTAATCATGTACGATTTCACCCTCAGGGTTTGACAGCATTTACTTACAATACTTGTGACATATTCTAGTACATTCGTTCAGACTTTATTGTGCTTTTGCATTGCGTTTCCTGATTTGGAAGCTCACTCACAAGAGCTGCAAATCTCCACATTCATTGCATGACAGACATGTTATGGGATGGAGAACATCCCAAAATGGTAGTCTCATCACGAGGAACTAGATTTACATGGTGTGCCTGCCAGTGGGCTAAAAGCATCCCTGAAAACCCTTCTTGCCCAAGTAGGCAAGATAAACTCATTTTTCAGGACTAGTGTGGCAAGCATTTCCAAAACATATTAAGTGCTTTGCCACGGAAGACATTTCACTTCCAGATGCCAGTAAAACTGTGAATGATCTGCAGAGGGCGTCTCCCTCCAAGATTTCACGAATCTCAGCAGACTGACTCTTAGTGAAATATCAAGAAATCTGTTCTTAACAAAAGCTTTTACGCTGGACTACCTATCACTCATTTTGATATCAGGACCGGGCCTAACAGCACCATTCTGCAGTTTCAGAGCAACATTTTGAATCAGCAGCTGGATTTGGTAAGCAGCGTGCAGCTTGTATGCAAAGTCTCCATCCACCCGAAGGCGACACCTCGGCACCTGGCTGAACTCTTCTGTGATAGAAACAGGTACCGTTCTCACAGGTTTCAAAGGCAGAGACATCCTCTTTGGAAAGGCAGAATTTGACCTGCCACTAACTTGACATCTTCATAAAAAAGCAAAGAAATCAACTTTTATTAAAACCTTTTGGTCCCTGCACAAATGTCCTTTCAGAACCTCTGAGGGAGGAACATGAAAGCTCAGTCTCTGTGCGTGTTTTTCGAGCTATATTGGCTAAAACACAGTTCAAACCACGGATCACACAGCAGTCTGTGCTAACAGACAGCAATGTCATTATCTATTGGCTGATTTCATGCTTTAGTAATTATATAAATATTTGGAATTAGTTTAATTAACATAGTAAAATTACCTATATGATCTGAATAATACAATGATGCAACATGATCGCTATAAATTTCCTAAGGCAAATGGACTCATATTCAATCAACTACAGAAGGTCTTCTGAATAATTAGTAGGCATTGCTGGCACACAGCTCTTGATCTTGAAGCTGTATCAGAACTGCAAATCTGATATGCCTTTGCATATCAGATATTTTATGGGACAGAGCACATCCCACAAAGATAGTCTCACCAGGAGGAACCAGCTAGGTTTACACTGTGTGCATGCCCTTGGACAAAAAGCATCACTGAAGAGCATTTTCACCCAAGGAAGCAAGATAAGCTTTTTAGGAGGTAGATGAGGTTCAATCTCTTGGTGTCCTGTGATCACATCAACATTTTCATTTAAAATAGTTTCAGTACAATCCAGCAAACATTCTAGCAACTTTTGGGAACAGTCATAGAAAGTCTAGAAGCAATAGCTAAAAAAAGAGCTGCTTCCACAGGCAGCTCACTTGGTAGACCCATGCTGTCATCTTCTCTCTTAATATGTCTTTCATTTTATTTGGAAGGGATTTCCTTCATGGACCTATTTTTAACTAAATATCCTGGTTGAGTAAAAGTAAAATGTAAACTTGATAGCGTTCAATGGAAATTTGCAAACAGAAGAAATAAGCTGATGATAAGAGATCATACATGTTAATGAATTGATCTAAATATAAAAACTTGTAGGATCCGTCCATCTTACTGCTCATTTAAATCAAACATTGCACAGTAAGTAGCTATGTAGGAAAGAAAGAACAATGAGCTGTTGCACATATGCTTAAGCGACGAAATGAAACATGACTTTCCTCTTAGTTACAAGAAGCAGATGAGGACGCATGAGAGTTGTGATGACTTTCCTACAGCTGTAGGCTTGCTTGTAGGAGGAAAAAAAGGGGAAGCAATCTACTCTCAACTGCCAAGTGATTTCAGAGAGTTTTGAGGGTTGCCTGTGTATCAAGCTTGCTTTTAAAAAGACTAAAATGAAATACTGCAGTCTAGGAGGTAAAGGCCAGTTCTTTGTGGCCACAGCTCCTTTGCCTGAAGTTGTAAGCAGCAGGAGCAAACACAAATGGAGTTGTATTTGAAATTTTTTCAACAGCTCTTTTACTCTCAGTGATCACTGATGATAAAAGGCTGCAGCTATGCTATCAGTGCTCAGAGCACCGAAACCTAAATGACACCAAATGCATTTCATTTCCGGAATTAATCTTATGCAATATAAAAACTTATTTTATTTACATTCAGCAATTGAATATGCAATGTGTATTCGGCTATATGCATATATGCTGACTTTGAAACCTGCTTTCTAAAAATCCATGTGTCTTAATCTCCCTAAAAGGATGTTCAAATACTGCAAGTGAATAAGGAAAGAAAAAAAAGTACACATATCTGGGATCTCAAGCACCAGGCACAGCTGCCTGGGTCAGTCATCAGCACCAGGCACACAAGATCTCAGACAGAGAAAGAGGCTGCAGGGAAGTGTGAGATGGAGCTGGGGTTTGTCATGTTAATTTGTGAAAGCCTTACACAAATTGCATGATCCTTGATGTGATATTTGAAGACTGTACTAATCCTCTAGGTCCTCGGGTTCAGATGTGTCTAGCACTTCTTTTCTCTTCAGAAATTTTTTTTTATCCTTTTGTCATCACTGTTTCAGCACAGCTCTGGTAGAAGTGTAGCTTTATCTCTAAATACACCTCCTTGCTGTGGTCCCTGCAACCAGGGTTTGCAGTAGTGGCTGCTAGATCATACCATTTCTAGCTTCTTCAAAAGACATGTTGAAGCTTTTGCTTCTATTTTCCTAGATACAGTTAGCTGCATTTCTGACTCCTTCTCTGAATACAGTCTCCTTGACATTCACGAGGTCTTCAACCCTGATGTCTAATATTTAGGTTTCAGCTATCACTAAAATTCTCATTTCCAAACGAAAAGACAAATTAGTAGGGCATAAAGTCTTAAAGTTATCATAGACTATCAACAGATCTAACACACTTTATGTACCCCCTTCCTCCAAATGCCAATATTCAGTGTTACGGACTCTGCTGCCCCCACTTTCTCTTCATGTTTCAAAATAAGTAAACCAAAACAGTCTCCACTGCATGTACTGCAAAGTAAGAATGGATTGAAATTTAGTGATGTAAAAGTTCTTTGCCCATTTCTTTGCCCAAGTTTGGTTTGATTTGTTTGTAGGATGAGGAGAAAATGACAATTTCTATGTATTTCTTACTGAATTTTCACACCCTAGTATACTTCTCTAGGGATGGTCTTATTCAATAAGGAAAAAATGCAAGCTAGTATGGAGTGGGGTGGTAGTACACTTGAACCATGACCCGGATGACCTAACATTATCACAGTTTCCACAGACTGTTTTGCCACTGCCTTGACTGGAGCTCCCTTTGGAGCCTACGTAGGATGGCTTAGAGACAAACCAGGAAAGATAACTGTTGAAAAACGAGGACAGCTATGCTGGCTGTGTTGAAATGAGATCCTGTCGGGAAGCTTCACAGAGGAGAGGGAAACCCAAAACTTTGCCTACTCAGGGCATCTGATAGAGAGGAAAAAGAACTACAAAGTCAGAAGTGTGACTAAGGCGATCACATCCAGGTCCCAGACAACTTGCACCTCACTGGGAAGATCATGGCGCTGAATTCAGGCTTGAGGCATAGGAAGAGGTCATCTAGGAGAAAGCAGCTTCCAGCCAAAAGAAGTGAAACTAGTGCTGCTCAGCTGCCTGCTGATGGAATGGCGAATACGTAAAATAGCCAGAGCACATTCACCCAAGGATGTGCTACACAGAAACCCAGTCAGCAAGAAGCAGCATTCTCTGTGCTTTCAGGTTGTAAGAAGCTCCTTACAAAAGGGGGCATCTGAGAGCACACAACTTTTACACAGCAACTTGACCATGAGATTTGCTTCTTCAACTATGGGTGAGTGGGTAGGAGGAGAGTTTTCCAACAGGAAAGGAGAGAACACTTGTCTCTTTGGAAGCGATAGCACAGCAAAATTAAAATACACTTAAAAACTGTAATTGTGGAACAGCAAAGTATGATACTCCCAGTCTGCAGGCCATCTGCCTGTTAAGACCTTTTTGCTTTAGGAGTTTTACTGCAACTTGTAAACAGTTTGAAGAGAAAGTTCATGATAAACTCATCATACACAACATACACACAAACTTATTTTTTCTCAGCCCATTTAAACAGGAATTCATTTATTTCAGTTTATTTTATGTTTTAAGCAAATATTTTGTCTTTAGATGTTGCCAAGCACTGCACGCATTTTGCAGTTAACATTCAGATCCTGCTTTCATAGAGTTTTATAGCCTTGATGCAGCTTTATTGTTCTATACAGGACATGGCTTACTAACCGAATCCTTTGTTCAATCTAAATCTTGCAGCAAAAAGGGAGTTTAAAAAAAACCAACAGCACAATAATTAAGTAGGTCTCTTCTTAGCAATATCCCTATAATTTAATGCTTGAAATCTTAATTCTTCAATTCCCAGTTGGGAAAACATTCTTTATGGGAAACAAATAAATATTTAAATCTCCCTCCATCTGTTCTCTATCAGCACTTCATAAAATAAGTTGTATAAAAAAAGAGACTTACTTTTTGTGAGTCTGAGAGCTGCCTAAGGCTTTGAAGCACTGTCAGCTGGACGAAGCAAAGTTCCAGAAGGAAGATGGAAAAAAAAATGCCTGTGCAAATTGTCTGACTTGCGCTACCAAATAGGTACCTCACAGTTCCTTGTCACTCTCCCACTAAGTCAACAAAGATGTAAGAAGTCAGTTAATCATTAACGTATTATAAAAATATGTAAGCTTTACCATATGACTTTTTTTCTAATTGCTCTGAAACATTTGCCAAAGTGTACAGATAACTCCCATTTAAAATTCAGTTTTCTGTAAAATATGCTTTCAGAAGTATTGCCCTTGTGATCAGATGATTTTACAGCCCAAGACCACCATGATCTCCCAGTCCGACAGCCTGAAGGACACAGAATTCTCATTTGAAGGAGAATGAAGTGATTTCATAACCTTTTTTCCTTCTTAGATTTTTTCTCCTGTATTTATGCAATCAAAATTAATGAAGCTCTGAAGTGGGGAGACACATAAGGGAAGAAGGAAGAGGTTCTCCAAGGAATAAGCTTAAGCTGAACTGTTCTCTTGTTGGACTGTGGTTGGCATTACTCATATTTCAGTATGAATAGTTCTGTAGTTGGTATCTTGGACTCTTTTTTAAAATAAATCTTTTTATTGTCATATTTTTCTTGCTTTGTGTTTTCCCCATGAGTGCAAACAAGAGTTCTTAATTTCCTTCTGGTTTCTCCTCCTGAAACCTAGAATAAACTACTAAAATACTAATCTCTAAAAGATGCACTTCCTCCTACAGTGGGAGGACACTTGCAAGGCTGGTGTTTGGAGATGAGGAAGTTTATTTTTTAGGGGAAGTATCCTGAAAAGGGAAGCCCTGAATGAAAAATTCTCCCCACTTGCAATATGCACCATGATCGGTTACTGCCAGCACTAAAGAGGGCTGTGAACAGGCATCAATCTGTATCCTTCAGTTCACCACATGCACTTTAATCCAGACTCCAAGGGCTAGGGCAATGGAAGTCCTCTCTTCTGCAGGTCCTCAGGCTGGGATCCTCCCACTCGCTGATGGCAACTAGATGACGGTACTTTGTAGGAGAGGTACACTCAGTTACTGGCTGTGCTGTTGCATGTCCAAAAGCACTGACCCATATAGACCCCCATGGGCTCACTGTCATGTATTGTACTTGAATACAGCTTTTTGATGTTACTGTGGGTCTGTTGATTCAGAAGGACAGCACCTTTGGGCAGTAGGAAACTGGCAGAAATATTCATTCCTTTTCTTGGATTTAGTAGTGGTGTGACACAAAATTTACAGGCAAAGGCATCTTCCTTTGCAGGCAAAGGCATCTTCGTATGCTGATTTTACATATGAAGATATTGCACACAGCCTGTTCAAATAACCATGCTATAGGAGTGGCAATCTCTACGATACTCCCAAAATTGTTTTACCTCCAAATTCTGTATCTCTGACCTAGTTCTTCTCGGTTGCAACATCACATTGTGACATTTTAAAGATTAAATTGTGCATAAAAATAAGACTTTTTGATTCATATGCCAACTGCCCTCAGTGCAGTGGAGTTTAGGTCAACTAGAAATCTATGGGGGTTAGTCAGTGATAACATAACCGGCAGCATAAGCATCTTTACGCTAATGAGAAATACAACACACAAAATGTAATAGAGGAAGTAAATGACTATAAAACAGGGTTTTTTTCTTAGTATATTATTATGACTTCTAGAAAAACGTCATTCCTTTTTAGTGTGTCAGAGACAAATTACTAGGAACCAGATGGAAATTAAATAAAGTTTCTGACTGCCTTCTTTAAAGGAACACTTTTTATACATCAGACTCTATTGTTCTTTGGATGTCAATGTTTAATACTTTTTCAGGCAGAAAAAGTCTGCTTTCTTCTTCCTGTGGCCTTGACCCAAAGCCCAATGAAATCAGTGGGAATAGTTCTACTGATTTCAAAGACCTTTAGATCAGGCCCTGTCCCTCCTGTGGTTTACAATGTCATTGTTAAATACCGCAGAAGTGGAAATATTTGTTGTACATTATTTTTATTTTCATTTGCCATATTGGAAAAAAACAGCCTGAAATAAAGATGCTTTGGAAGATACTTTGCTGATCAACTGGTACCAAATAAGCAGCAGACAGCTTAAACAGCTCAGAGATCAAATAAGGACTCAGATACAAGTATTTTCTCATTTTTTGTTTTTCAGGAAAGGAGACATAGGCTACATCTCCCAGGTAACATGCCGCCCTCTTTGCATGCAGCTTGCCAGCATATGATCAGTGAGTTGGGGATTTGAGTTGTTGCATCCTCACACTTTGTCACCACTTGTTTTCAGCAGATCATCAGACAAAAAACCTCCCCAAATGTAACACTGAAAGTAAGTGCAGGCCTCTAAAACCACAGCTTGAGTCTGAGAAAAGTATTTGCACAAACACATCCAAAATGTGCACATTTATAGCCAATCTAAATTGTCCCTTCAAACCTGGGAAATTCAGGGATGAGATAACAACCCTACCAACAGGAAACAACTCAAACAGCAGAGTACTTAATAGCCCAGCAGCAGCACAACCTATGCCCACTTTGCCTGTGCCTCTTCAAACCTGGATCATGCATATTTTGTGAACAGTACCTTAAATAACACTGAAAAGCCAGGCACTTAATAGAAGAGGATGCATTTTCAGAGTGGAGTCACCTCACGGCAATCACTGCCGCTTTGTTGAGGCTAGTACCATAAAAAAAACCCTGGACACTTACACAGATAGACTTTAGAGCTGTTGCGGTAATAAACACCCCAAGTAATACTGGCTTTTGGAAGGGTAAAAACCCCTCACATATCAATGCACTTGACTTAGGAGCGAGGATGAAAGCTTCCAGGTGGCCAGCTGTCCCCCAGAAGGCCTCCAAGTGGGCAGACTTGCAAAGATCTTGGTTATTAAACAACTTCACTTTTGTTTCTACAGAGTTTATGACCCTGACTCTTTGCTGTTATGTCTGGCTAACCCAGGGAGCAGTGCAGCAGTCAGGCTGCCCAAGGCTTCCTCTAAAGAGAGACACCTGCTGTCAAGCTCAGTGGATCCCACATGGAAAAACTATACAATATCAAATATTCAACACAATCTCAAACCACATTCCCCTTGTTCATAACTACCAGCCTGTACTGCTTGCTTTTATGGCAGCGGGTGCTGGAGAAACCACTGGAACAGTGGAATGGTTAGTCACATTGCTGGGAGGTTTTCTTGCTCCAGGACCCTAGGAAGTCCTTGTTTGTTTAAAAAAAAAAAGAAAGAAAAAATGATTAAAATTTTTGCTTATGGACACACAGACTGGGGGATTGGAGCTATTTCTTGGTAAGACTTCTGTTGTGCCACTGTCACTATGTCATGGCATTCCAGTGACTTGGAATTCTGTTCTAGTTTCAAAGAAGTGTCTGAAATCCTCAGTGCCTACCATTCTCTGTATTCATTCTCCTTCTATTTTCTGTCCAGTGAGAGTGAGTATTAGGTCCATATTTTAGTCTGACACTCCAGTGGGCTCTGATTACGTACTGTACATCTTAGCAAGAGGTATAGTGTTCAAAATTCAGTTTAGGTAATGGAATCTGGGAGGCTTGTAGTTAGTTCATATGTAGACTCTCTCTCTTCCAAATAATCTTATACAACGCTAATGTTCATATCAATGGTCAAATACCTGTTTACTGCCTCTTCTATGCAAACTGTATCAGGGATTGTGACCCTTTGCCCACCTTCAACACCAGCAGTAGTGTCCTCAGTGTCTCTGCTGACACACTAGCAAGTCTTTTTTTGTCCTTAACTTCTCCGGGGTTGCCATTATATCTGTGCTAGAAGACTCATGAAAAATTCCTAATGCGAAGTCTACCCTTTTACTAGAAGTGAATTAAGAATGAGAGGGAAATGGAAACAAACAAAACAGAGCTTCCTAGATTATTCCCTGCATGGTTAGTTTAGAAGTCTTCTTCAAAGACCAGCAGCCATATTTCTCTTGGAATGAGCTCAGTATTTGTTTTTGAAACAAAATTCATACATTAATTATAGACTAAATTTTCAAGATGGATGATTTCACTGTGATCATGACTCAATAAGGGGCTAATTAAAAACCAACAAAATTTGTCTTTGGCTCAACAAGAAATTCATATTTTTCCCAGAGAAGCAGAACACATAAGAGCCCACATGCACAAAATGAAAGGCTTCTAAAATTAGATACACTCTTCTGGTTTGGGTAGTTTTCTGGTTATTCCCAGATACCAAAAAGTAGGTCATTCAAAGCTTAACAAAGATGTTTTTTCCTCAGATTTGTTGACATTTTAGAGCTAGTAGAAAGACCACCTGATGAGAGGATGTTATCAACATGTCATACACAGTTTTCACTCCGCCTTGGCAATGTTTGTGCAGTGTGAAAACACTACAGTGTGAAAACATTGCAGAAAAAACTCCAGGCTTTTTTCGCTTCATTGGAACTGACATATCAGCTGGTTATTATCAGCGATTAGAAGTCATATGAAAATCAAATTCCAATAAATTTCCCTTAAAGGGAATGGAATTAAAGGACCAATAAAAAACTTCACCTGGTAAGATATCGTTGAGTTTTAAAACATTACAAAGCAACTTCCTGCTCAAATCACAGGGCATTGCTAAAGTACTACTGTAGGAGGAGCATGTGAATGCCTGGTTGTTCTTTAGCTGACATTAATTAGCATCATGGCTGTGACTCCGCCTACAAGAGCCTTACTGACACCCTAAAATGCTTTTCTGCCTTTACCCCCTCCTGATTATTGTTACAGCTGAACAATGATCTTGCATGACTGTGATTAACACAGTAGGAAATAGTTACAAATATTCTAGCAAGGCAGAACACGCGTGAAATAGGATTATGCAGAAAGCAAAATAGAAAGATTACTTATGAACTACACTATCATCAAAAGCAGGGTATCAGCAGGGAGGAGAGTTCGGTAGAGAGCTCCAGATAGGGGCAAATTCCGTGAGTTCATGAATGGGCAGCTGCTTTTCAAAAGTGGTTTCTTGCAGCAACGTTATCTTAAAGGCAAGGTGTTTTTTCTTTTTATCCTGAACTAGACTGTCATTTACCTGGGGGATGGGGGCGATGTCAGACTGCCTTCCCTCAAAGAACTACATAGTCGGTTCACAAATTATAAGGCAAAGTAGATGACATGCCATTAATCCTTCAACTATGTCTGTGCCAACACGAGAGGGAGTTTCAAAAAGGTGCCCAGCCACCTGCAAGGACCTGATGAAGGCCAGATCAGCTTTCTGTTGGCCTTGGGTAATGCTTTTATGGAAAGTGAAGTTTGTCAATATGGGAGCTCTGGTAGGACGCTCACCAGTATGCAATACATTTTTTCAGAAAACACGAGGGTGAGAAAAAATAAAGGTGAACTTAACAACTAATCTAGTACTAGGAGAAGAGTTTTGCAGCAAATCCTGGACTGTAGGAGCCTCATTTTGAAATCCAGGTGCTTGTAAACACATACCTGTGTGTTTTTCTTACCTGTTATTTTACAAAAGCCTAGTGTCATGATTGCCTCTGCTCTTTTAAGACCCCAGTTATAAAATCATTGGCAAGATAAATATTTACTAACGCGGGCACACCTTGGTATGTGACTATGTGATATAAGAAGTTCAAACATGAAAGGTAGATTTATGGTGACCATAAAATTTTCACTCTGAATTTCCTGATTTCCATGGACTTAAAATCTGACCCTCACACTGCACACTTTCCCTGGAATTTACATCAACAGTACTGTCTTCCTGACACCCTTGGACATTTGTACCTAATTTCATGTGTCTGGCTTGTGCTTACTGGTTCTTAATGACTTTCTCTGCTAAATGAGTCTCCTTTAGTATGTTATATTGCATAATACATTTTATATATGTATGTATATATGTATAGAGAGAGAGCGCGTGCACACAATGTTCTCGCCTTGGTTTTGACCAGTTAGTGTTCTTTAGTGTATGTATTACAAGATATTCTGTTCTCTAATAATTTAGATGGATCCTTTCTCATGCTTTCCAATTTTTCAACACCTTTGTTAATCTATGGATAAATTAGACACAATATTTAGCATGTTTGCACTAATGCTGTATAGCAAGATATCACTCCTTTTACCCAGTATTCCCCTTCTCTTTCATTGAAGTACTACTTTAGCTTTTTTTTTTTACTAGAGCATTTCATAGAGTTCATGCTAGCTGCTCACTCCTTGCAGCCGTGAACAGGTTTTGAGAGTCACTGATTTTTGGTCTGTGGTCCATCACCCTGTCCATGCGATCTACATCACTTGCTCCTTAATTAATTGCTCTGCATGTGACAATATGAAATGGCAGGTTGTCTGAACACACCTAGATTACCAAGCTCTATACAACTTTCCTCTTCATTGTTTGCCATATATGTGGCAAGTGGTGACCATACCTCTTCTGTAATCAACTCACTCTTATTTGTGTGCTGGAACTGCTCCTTGCATAAAAATGCTGGTGTAAGTAACTCCACCTGTGCCAAACTGGTGTGACAATAGATTATACGCAATCAGTTTTTTCCTCCATTGCCATAAGTATAGCCTTTTCTTCTATTTTGTTTACTTCTCAAACTATAAATATATACAAATACACGGAGTATTTGGAGGAGTAACTCAAGAGAGTCTCATGAGACTTCCTAGATCTCAAAACCCATAGACTGTATCTGAATTAAAAAGATTCAGTATGTGCAGGCATTTGACAAAACAAAAGGACCTACAATCAGTACTGTGCATCATACCACCTGGGTGTTCAGCTCTGGGATGAAAATTTAGTGCTTAGTGAGGCACCAAAGGCCTGGTTCATCCCACTTTGATTTCAAAGCCATTCAAATGCCTTCCTGGAGAAAGAGAAGAGAATGGGGAAAAGGCATAGATACCTGGCTTGAATTAACCCCTTCAGGTAAATTTATCCCAGTTTACCTATAGAGAGAACCAAGGCTGATTAGGCTTCTAATTTAGGCCATCAGTATGCACCTAAATGCTAATCCAGGTCTAGAGGTCCATACACATTGAAGAGGAAGAGCTGGTCTTCAGTGAAGATGTTTATACCAGTGTATGCACCCAGGCACTTCAGAGAAACTAGAAAAAAAACAACAGGAAGATGCATTTGCAGCTGCATCCTGAACAAACTTTGGCACTTTCCTTAATGCTGCAGTTAGCCATCACTTGAAGTTTGGATTCAGAGCCTGATATTACAGCCTGCATTTAGAAGACAAGGAAAATTGGGCAGAGGTAGAGGCCCTCCTCCCCAGACTATTTCAGCTTTTTAGTTCACTGATTGCCTAACGTAAGATACATAAATAGTCCTAAGAACAGAAACCCACTCCCTACTGATGCCCAAACTCATAGGCTGAATATTTAGGCCTACTTTACTTCTGGCTTTCTCAGTCTTGCTTTCTTAGCAGCACATAATGGTCTAACTCCAAAGGGTGTTGGATATTGCTCTGCCCTCAACCAAAAGCCTGGTGGTAAAGCAAGCTCTTAGGAGGTCACAACAGTGGATGTAAAGCCCTCAGAGAAAAAGCTAGGTCACTCACTTGGTAAACAACATGTTAGTGTCATGCTGTACAAGATGGAAAACACTCTTATCATAGAGGCCACACAACTTAAGCATCTCAGTGCACCTAGCAAACTGGGCTGTTTATAGTATGTAGAATGACTAGTGAAAAAGGCGATTTCTTCCTGAATGTCAAGTGCTCTTCAGTGACAGCCATGCAACTGTCTTCTGAGTCAAAAAAGGGATGTCATTGAATACATTTAACAGTTCAATGGACTCCTTTCTGACACAGTAAGACCGGAGACACTCTAAAATTCTTCTGAGTTGTTCTCCTAAAACTTGGATTTTGAAGGTGCTTCAATGTTTTTTTGTGCAACAGTAATGAGAAATGCCTGCCCTAGCAGACAGAAACAGTATGGTTTCATATATTAAGAAAAAAGCTGGAAATTAACAGCCCTGCTGCACTTTATTCCTTGTTTAGTTTTTCACTTCCTTGAGATTGGTTTCACTGCTCCACTAATGTAAAAAAAAAAAAAAAAAAAAAAAAAAAAAAGGAGGGTAGGGAGGGAAAGAAAAGAATTTGACCTGCTCCACCCCTTTCAAACCTCAGTTGGCCACCTTGATCATCATAGCTTGATTTCCTCTTGTATCTTTGAAGAAACCATACCTGAGTATGAAGACTGCTGAAGTTGTAACTCTTGGGAGTGGCTATAAAAGTTATGTGCAGACTCATGCTTGTATACTTAGATACAGAGATAATGTTATCTTCCATTGCTTATTTACTCTGCAGTTGCTCATTGTACTTGTATTTCTTGAAGGCTGTTAGAACAAGACACAAGCTTAACTTCTAAAGAAAAAATCTGAAGACAGCTGGATAGTGAAACATCCATGCTTGAAACAAAGTCTTTGTCAGGAGGATTTTGTCAATTCCTATCAGGCTTTTGGACTTTTCAGCTCTACCATAATAACATTTTGGCAACTCTTAAAGCTATACATCGTTTCCCAGTTTACAAAATATTTTCTCCATCAGGATGCTAGAAAATGATGCTAACACAAAGAACAGCAGCAAACTAAAACCTTTCGGTAATGCATGTCAGACCATGGGGTTTTCTGACCTAACACTGGCTCCTCTTCCAGAGGCTGCTTGGAATGTATAAGGTCTAGTTAACATAGTCACAATATGCTTAAGCAAATCCTTTCTTTCACTAACTCCATGAAATTATACAAACTCAGATCTAGAATTCTGGAGTCTTCTCACCAGGGATTTGTAGCATGCAAGCTTCATTTGGATATCATTTTGTTAGAGACCAATATTGCTGAATGTAAGTAATATTATATATAACTGCTCTTCTGTATCTTTCAACACCTTGTTCAACATCTTTGGCTCCACTGTCACAAATCCATGTGCTTTAATTAAACATTCTCTCATGTCAAGACAGGCAATCATGAATAGCAAATAAAAATAGTTCAACAGATGTGGTACATGGTGGAAATCTGATTGTTCACTAATGGTGAGAACTACTACTTTTGGCATTAGCAGAAGGCACATCTGAGACACAAAGCCAACTTGCCTCCAAGACAGATAGATATCAAAGTCCCTAAAAACAAAACAGGTGTGAGAATTTTTTAACATCGGAGAAAGAATACATTTTATTGGCCTTGTTCTCAGGAAAGGCTCAACTGCTTTGGCCAAGGGCTTATAAAGTGTTTTCCCAAATGGTTATAACTGAGAACAGTGTCCTAAAGTTAGACAGTTTTAGATTATTACCTACTCTGCTTGTAGGTATGCTATTGTGGTCTGGGAGCAAAATACCTTACGCTGTTTGAACTACACTGAATTTGTATCAATTTGGATTTTGTTCTGAGATGCATTAAGTTACAATTCAGTTAAGCTACTTCAAATTCAGTAATTTTATTTGTAGAAGCATTATCAGAACAGCAGGTAGAATGAAATCCAGGATTTCAGGTAAGCTTCTACACCACAGAGCATAGGTAACCCATTTTATATTTCGTGGATCATTATAATTGCTTAAGTAACAGACTAGACTGCAGTAAGTAAAAGTGATGACCAATTTACTGCTGCTACCACAACTGGCAACATGTACTCCAGTACCTTTAAGCTGTAATTATTGTTTTTTATAACAGGATAGCACCCACTGTGTGGGTAGATGCTGTCCAAATAAATATGTAGAAAAACTATCTATACTCTTAAAAAAAAAAAAAAAAAGTAACTGAGAAGCTTCTCACTATGACAAGCTTACAAACTTCTGTAATAAACAACATCATCATCAAATAGGAGGCAACATTTTACTGCATATGCATCATGAGGTCTTGCTAGCTAGTGGATTGCCAACAGATTACGTCAACTGTAAAAGCTGAGACAATTAAGCACACAAACACTAATCAGTAGATCTTGATTAGGAAGAGACCAACAAAAAAAAGTATCAGTAGGCTCCTTTGAAATCTGAGGTGCTTGAATACCCCAAAACAGAAGAAAAAGCTTTATCTGAATTGAAGAAACGCAAATTCTTCAAACAGTACACAGGAAGTATATTGCCATTCCCCACTGGCTGCCATCCTGCTTTAAACCAAGTGAGCAGGAAAGCAAGCACAGAGGTGCATATGCAAGAGCAGAGAAGAAAGAAGAGGGTATAAAGCATCACTAAAAATGTAGGAAAAAACTTGCAAAAATTGAAACTAAGTGTTTTTTCCTGTTCCTAGTTTTTTTTCCTACATAGCTCCTACAATGAAGACCTTCACAGATAACTGATTTCCAGTATGATTTATCAAGCCACAATAGGTTATCTGTGGTCATGTCTACTACAAATTTGTGCATGTTTGACAGTGTTTCTTGATATGGTAAAATATTCTGCAGTAAATCTAAGAACCTCCATTAAGCTGAAATTCAAGAATTACTATGGAAGGCTGTTAGAAATGAAGGGGTCACAGTGATCTGTTCTTTTGAAAAAAACTTGAGAACACCTGGCTTAAAGTATTTCCATATGAAGTATCATTCTAAACACAGGTCAAAGACAAAGACAAAACAGCAGAGTTACCCAAGCAGAAAAATCTTAACTTCTTCCCCGATATATACTTCATAGGTCAAAAAGCGATTGATGAATTTTATCCACCTCCTAACAGTTCTTCCCTTCTACCCTCTCATACTACACACTTCCAAAAAAAAAAAAAGAGTAGACATTAACACATTTCTGGTATTTACACTGTGGACTTGAGGACAATCAATTCATCTACATGTTAAATAATCTGTGAAAAGTAAGCAGTCTACTTCAGACCACAAGATAACTGGTTTGACCTTTAAAAGCTATAAGCACTCTTTTTATGCACCAGAAGACAGCTAACGCTGCATAGTAAAACAGTAGGTTTTGACACTTATAACTCCACACAAACACTAGCTCTGTACATTGAAATATACAGTTTATTTTCTCAAAGTCAAGCAATACCATTTGTCAGTAGGTAGGTGTTAAGTGTCAAGCAGGAAAACTGTACACATTTTCACTCTGGGCTGCAGAATCCAAACAAGTGGAGAAACATAGTGGAAATCTTTCACTATACAAAGAGATCTAAAATTGAGAACAACATAAGGTGAAGAAACAGCCATCCCCAAAGATGCCAAAGGCAAAACATTAGCACCAGATTTTTTCAAAAAGCAACAGTATAGCTATTTACAGATTTACATATAACATTGGGAGGCAACCATCTTCAGGTTCCCAGGATAAGAGATTTTCAACACAGTTTTAAAAAAGGAAAGGAGAAAATGGTGACTATGCAACTGTTCCGTGAAAAGGATTTTATATATCTATATATATATATAAAAATATATATATATATTGCATTCGCAATATTGCTATCTTTTATCAGAAAGATCTAAATCAAAGCACTGTATACAAACACATTGCAATTATATTATTATTCACATTTCACATACACATTTCAGAGTAACCACAATATGTAAAATTTTAAAAATGCCACAGATAAAACAATGCACTCTCTTTCCAGCTAAAGACAAGCATAATTTATTTGGGAGTTACTTAGTTTTGGGTCTGTTATGCTTAAGGGATGAGTCTAAGGACAAAAGGGATCACTTGTCCTAGGAACATAGCAGCAAATAATTGTGAGATGCCAGATGTCTAAATTTTGGAACCAGGAGGAAGAAACCGAGGTCAGCTGCAGCTCCCACAAAATGGTAGCTCCATTTGACTTCAACTGATATATCAGCATAATTTCAGTAAAGATTTGGTCCATGTATACTAATTAGTGCATTATAGCAGGGAAAAACAGTCCTTTTAACTTTTGCACCTGTGTGTAGAGGAACTGGTTCCAGAGGATTTTTGCACAACTCCCCAGCTTGCAAGGAATTCACTGATCAGTGCCTCTCTGGTTCCCTTCCCTCAGAAGAGATGATTTAGATAAGAAGAACAGAAAACCTTTTGTGAGTGCTGCCACTACAGGGATGGCATAAAGAGTCTTCTCTCTCTCCTTTTAACATCTAATTGCTTGTATTTTCAGTCTGCTTAGCTACAGACTGGCATTCTCATCAGCCTCAAAAACGGTTTAAAGGAGAGATAAATGGTCCTTACGACAATGTAAATGGCCTATACACAAAGTCATCCAAGATTTCCCTTTGACTGCAACACTTTATCTTAACACAGAAGATGACATTTAGACACTACAGAATTTCTCTGTAAGTATCACAGCAAGCCAACTTAACCTATCACTGTGCTAAGACATGTGTTAGCACCTCTTTTTAGTGGTGCTTGAAATTATCACTTCTATTCAATGGCATTATTACTAGAACACAATCAGTAATCTGATACTGACAAATAGCATCCTGTCATTTATCACTGTGTGATTAAAAAAACCAAAAACCACATACGTTCACATTTACAAAGCAGACGTGCTCCAAGTAATGCGTGGTATTTACATGGGCAAAGCTGTTTATATTGCATTTGGTGGTCTGAGAAAGCAGATAAAAGGAAGAGCATTATGTGGGTCAACTTCAATATAATTTAACTACCTATATAAAACCAGCATAATGTTAAGCAATCAGAAGTAAAATACAAGCAGTGTCCTTACCTGACATTTATTTTCATAAAATGTAGCAGTTTTTTGGAGGGAGAAGGAAAACATATACAAAAAGCACAAGAAAGAGCAAATGAGTTTTCCAAATAACTTAGATAAGAAATGTTTTCAACAAAATCAGCACAGTACTTCCAGCCTGTTTCTTAAATCAAGTACAACTTGGTAAGAAGAAATCACTTGTACTATAGTAAGAGGGCCTACAACTATCTATTTTTTATTTTATTTTTTAAAATCTTCAGCAATGCAGACATTAGGTGATTTGCAAGTCGGTTTAACAAGTGTTTAACTGAGACTGATTTAAAAGTTATTTTCTGCAAGGGGAAAGTGCCATCTTATATATAACATTACAAAAAAGTGTCTGATGCCACAGGATCAGAGTGACATTACATTTCAGCAATCTGAATATATTAGCTATAAGATGCACAGTTCCCCTATTTAATGTGTCTTTAAAAAAAGAAAATGAAAAGCCACTACATTTACAGCTTCTGAATTTGTGTGCATTCATAATTTGCTGTTTGGTTTCCCAACAGTCTGTACAACATCTAAGTATAAAGAAAGTATACATCCTAGTCTAAGAAACATTGTTTGCATGCACAACTGCCACAGACTTTCAACTTACGAAGCAGAAAGGTGAAGAGTCTAGCCTCTTCTGTGGAGCTTTCTGTAAGTTAAGCAATGAGGAATAGCTGTAGAATCCAGCAATAAAAACATGTTCTAAAAAATTAAATACATCATCCCAAAAATGAAAGAGAGCATTATTGCTGTTGAGAGCTATTTTTCTCTTGTACGCTTGTTTCTCTACTGAACACTCAAGACAAGCCAAGATACTCATTTGTATACTTGGAAACTCCCCCATCCCTTTCTTCTTTCCCATTTTTCACGTCCTTGGTCAAACTCAGTCCCTTTATTTGAGCCGTTCAGGTTGGAGGCTATCAGTCAGACACTTCAGTTGCTCTTCCCCCAGCTTGATCTTGTCCTCCAGCTCTCGCTGCTCAATGATGAGGGCCGACTTCATTTTTACAAAGTGCTCATAGTCTGCTAAGTTCTCCTCACTCAGGTAATTTGCCAAAATGTCAAAGACAATGCGCTCTCGACGATCCAGGTTTTCCTTCAGTTCTTTTGCATCTTCATGTTGTTGTGTCAGCAGCTTCTGCTTCTCTACCAATGTCCGCTTAGGAGAAAAGAAAAACAGTTAAAAAAGCCACTGGGTTTCCAGTTACCAATCACCAGGTTAGGACAACAGCTTCAGTGTTTGAGTTTCAAGTCTGTTCTATCTGCAAGGACAAAGATTTTCCTGAATACACAGAGAAGTGAAATAAGATTGCTCCTTAAAATGAGTTCTGAACAAAAAGGATTAACAAACAGGAATAAAAATTGAGTCAATGAAAGATGCAGCAATCGTTTCTAGTGGCCTCAGTAGCAAGAGCTTCAAATAATACTGTATTATTTAATAGTTTAGGAAGTATTACCCCCCACCCCAAAAAAATACAGCTGCCTTTGGGAAACAGCCAAGTTCTCTGAAACAAGATTTCACTGATCTACATCTCATCTTCAATACACAGCAAACTTTCAAACTCAAATAGCTACAGCTATTGAGAATGCAGCAACATTCTAAATAACAGAGAGATTTGTCCTTTCGTAGCTCAAGACGCTGCAGTATTTTGCAGTTCTGCTGTAATCTGCTTGGCTTCTCAGGGAAATCACATGGTCTTAAGAAATGAGCAAGAGTGAGGGCTGGCATAAGGCAATAGTAGGAAAGAAAAATAACAGAAAGTATCGTCTTCACAACAGGGCAATAATATTTCTACCTTTTTTCCTCACAATAATCACCATCTCAGAAAAGGGTATTTGTCTGAGACATTGCTGTTCACAGAAGTCTGCTTTGCTATAAGTAACATTCTGGCCAGACGAAAGTTCCTACCATTTGAAATCAAATGCACGAGTGAGAGACAAAATAGGGAAAAGGGAGGCTGAAAGAAGTATCACACAAAAGGGATAAGACAGAGGACAGGAGTTTTACATCCCATTCACACATATGCACAAGTCCAAAAGGCGAGATGCATCTCACCCAACTTCCCCTGTCTATACAATAGACAGCTGCACCTGAGTCACTCAGCTATACTTCTTTAATAGTATATGGAAAGAAATGTGAGCGTTATTAATCCCACCAACTTCAGATGTCTACCTATAAGAAACTGTTTTTTTCTAGTGACAATGAGTATGGCTGACCTACTCTGATGTTAAAAACTCTAGTACAGACTTCTAAGTTTAATCAGAAAATGCCTCTAAGATGTGCAACTCCATGATTTTTACCTTCATTTCATAGATGGATTCTCTTTTGAGAACCTTTGTCTTCAAATATGCTACAGTCTGTTCTTGTGAAGCTGTTCAAGTAAATTTGCCCACTGTTTCATTTTTAATTTATATTTTAAATCACATATGCTACAATAAGCCTAAAGGATTTATAGAAAAATGGTTCTGTAGACTACAGAACCTGCAGCTCTTCAAGATATGAGACAAAGGGGCATACACACCAGCAAGCTTAACAGACCTATGAGAACTGCACTTGTACCCGGTGTCGCCTCTTCTTCTGTAGACAGCACAAAGCTTGGAGAGAGAAACACTTTCACACTTTCCTTCTAGATTTACATGAAATATACAGCCCAGATTAACTCAGGTCTGCAGCCATGGAAGACAAGTCATAGGCATCACACATCACTAGAAAGGCCACATTTCAGTTGTCCTTTGAGTGCCTACTAATGAAAATCCCATTGCAAGTAACTCGCAAGCAGAGCTATCTGCTGCAAAGAGATGGGAGTACCTCTCTCCTGAATTCATCAGCGGGACTAGCAGCCAAGTCCAAACTAATACGCATGGCTAGACTGCTCTGCAGAGCAGCTTTGCAATTTGTATGTATCTATGTACACTGATAAGTGAAAGAAGTATTTAGACAGAACAAATTTGATGAACACAAGGGGGCATGTATCAACCAACTAGTACCACAGTTGCACACATTATCCACCTAATCTTTGAGATTAAATAGCATCATCTTTCAAGCAGTCTTCTATCACTGCCCACGGACACAAAGACAATCAAACGTTTAGCCTTTTTTAGCGATTCCAGAGACTTGAGTTGTATAATTTCTTCTTACCATTCCTACAACATGACTTTAAGATGAACAAGAATGCCCTAACAGTTTAAGGAAAGCAAATACCACTTTCTGCCTGAACTTTGCTTGAGACCTTAGTATCAGCACCCTAGGTTTAGGGGGCATCTTAGAGAAGTAGGATGTAGAAGGGTAGAAGGCTAAGGGGATCCTCTTGACCTCGCTTTTACTTCTGTCAAAGATGACTGACATTGGAAAATTTGTTTTGAAGGATAAAATGAAACACTCCAAGGCAGGCTCAAGATAGCACTCCCAAGGAGGTTTTTTTGCGCAATTGGTAAATGGTTCACCAGGCCTTTATGCTGGCACACACCATACTGTCAAATGGTTCAGAGGCTGCTATCCTCGGATTTCAACCAACCAAAGTGAAGGAGAATCCAGAAGGGTGTTTCTCCCCTCCGGTCTAGAAGCACCTGCCAAACACAGGCCAGCCTACGCTGCTCTGATGGAACAATTTTTCACTCCTCCACAGGAGAGGTTTTCCTCAAGAATTGTTTGATAATTTTGAATAAGAGCCATATGAAGAAGGACTGCCTCCATATATTTGACTTTCCAACATCCAGTCCCTCAACTGCTATATAAAGCCAACATTGGCACTTACCCTTAGTCTCATGATAACAGGCCTGGAGGGTCCAGGCACCTGATTTAATCTGTGGACAGCTGGCTCAGCATTTTGGGGATCTGAACATATTTTGGCTTTGTTTGATAATGAAGGTAATGGGAAGACACTGGTCTCGTGTGGAAGGAAGGTGTCTGGTAGCTATTTCAGATTAGCTCCCTTTCAGCTGCAAAAAGTTGAGATACTTGATATTGTTCCTTGTGGCACAAGAGACCAATGACAGAGCACCTGATAGTCAAAATATTAATTCAGCTGTAATCATTTGTTCGGTGCCAGACTGTTTTTTCAGAAAGTCTGCCAAGCTGTTGGTGGTTCCTAGAAGGTTTAAGACTATCAGAGTAATGTTCATTAGACAGCATCAGCTTCAAAATAATCTGTGAACATTAGGGATGTGATGATCAAGGATGGAAGTAAACTTGCCTATATTTTGTTCATTAATGCACCAAATATCATCATCTGATCTACAAAATACCAAAGGACAATCAAAAAAAAGCCATATACATGAGTCTAAGTTCAAAGATATGCAGATGTAACCCCACATACATTGTACCTATTGTTGATCTGCTTGGGTACTTGATCTGCCTGAGAAGCATCTCTGACTAACACTTACAGACAAACTTATTTCTTATGTTACTATGGCAAGACTATGGTGTCAGTACATAAAAATATGAAAGGGGATTGGAGTTTGTTAGGCATCTGGATTTATTTCAGTCTATATTTGAAAAGGTTCTAGCAGAGCATGCAGACAATTTCTAACTGCCTTTATGACACCAAATACTCACCTTCTTCCTTTTCCACACCTAGCTGAATAAGCTATTTTTAACATGGCTCTCAAGCGGTTTCCTATGTTATCCTATCACCTGCTGGTAGCTCTTTCCCCAGCTCACACTCTCATCTTTGAGCCCATTAGGCAACTACAACCATATTTAAAGCACAGAAGCAGTCTAAAAGAGAATTAAGTTCTTCTAAGTTTCAAAAGCTTTGATCAGCCCTCTACTAAGCTGTCAAATACCTTCTCTTTGCCATTAAATATGTTTGGCAGCAGCTAGAGCCAAACAGCAAAAAACCCAGCTCCTAACCAGATCAAGCACTTAAGCATTCTTACTGATGAAATGAGGGAGCCTATCAGGGAAACAAAACATAAATTCACTGCTCATGGATCGAATTCTGTTACAATGCTTAGGTGGACTTCTGGCATTTCGCTTCTCAACTGCAAGCCAAAAATCCCACTTAGCATCCATCAAACTGTAGAGGCTGAACTCACATGACAACCCCTGCCCCCTTTTTAAACCTTTAAATTTTCTACATATCTACAGTTGTGCTATGGTGCATAACTGTATCACTAGATATCTGCTTCCCAGCTAAGACCTGCTGGGATCTAAACACTGTGGCAGCACTAAACAAAGTGCTGCCAGCATCTGTCAGGTCCAATGGGTAGAAGTATCTAGAGCACTCCTTAAATTCCACATCTGCTGGGAGGCCTCTACATCATTCCCAGTCTATTCTGGTTGGATGATAAGAAGGATGTTTTCTGCTTAAAAACAAACAAAAAAACCCACCACCCTTTTTTTTTTTTTTTTTTTTAAGGCTTGTCTTTCTGCCAGTTCTTGCTCTTATTTCTTGCTAGGCATTGTACAGGAAGCTGTAGTGCATTTACATCATACACAAATGTATCAAATACTTGAATATCTGTACACAGGTAATAAACAAGATTTGGTAATAAACAAGATCTTTGTTGAGTATAAAGAAATCTGTAAACTTGCTGCATTACAGCACAAAGTGACACTCCTGCTTGTTCCTTTTCCCATCTTTTGAATTGTTTAAACCGTAGTATTTTTGCCTCCTTTCTTATGCTCATATCAGTATATCATATCTCCCCTCCTTCTTCAGTCTTTCCCCAAGAAGTCTATTCCCCAATATGTTGCATCTCCAATAACTTTGTACCCCAGAAATGTTATTTTTTCTGACCAGTCCACTCATAGCTGAAGAATTTTGAGACAAAGAGGAAAGTTTCAAGAAATCTAAAGAAAACAATCTTATGAGATTTATCCCATCACTTTCCCCCATCTTGAATTCTGGATTTTAGATAAACAAAACCAAGCAAACAAAACCCCTACACCAGATTCACTAAATGCAGTGATATTACTATTGGACTTTCTCACCCGTTCTTCAGGAGAGGTACTTTCATCCAGGTTATTAAGGGCATTTTCCACCCGGGCCAGACGACCTGATAGTGACAGTAGGAGGTTGACCACTTTGTCCAGGTCCCCAATAAACATCTTGAATTTGTCGAACTCATTTGGTTTGCAAACTTCTTTCACAATGGCCTCTACCTCCTCCCCCAGTATGTTGTTTGCTTGGATGTCTTCCAGAAGTGTCTCTCGTGCTTCCCTCAGCACCTGCAGCTTCCTACTAATGCTGTCAATGAGTTCTTGCTGTGGAAAATAAAGAGGATGAGAATTTATTAGCACTTCTGCATTTTGTCCACTTCTGCTTCTGAAAGTCATGCTGAAACTCTTGTGTGGCTTTGAAAATGAGTGCCTTACAAATAAATATACACCAAAATGTAAGTTTACAGTAACTATAATATTGCTGGATTCAAGGATTCGGAATGTAGGTGTACAATCCTCAGCTTGAGACACCTGTGTTTGAGCAATTCACCTTTGTGGCAAAAGATGAAGAACTTTCTTTTTTATGACCGTTACTGCTTCTACTTTGAAGTGCTCCAAAGACTGCTACAGAGCAGCACAAAGTGCTGTGCATCCTTTTCTCTCTGAATACCATGTCCACACTACCTTTCTGTACAGCTACACTTTAGGAAGATAAAGAGTATCAGGAAAACAATCCTATATTTTCCACATGCCACAGTTAAAACTAGGGCACTGTTCAGTGTTTTCTTCTTTTCTGTATAATATTATATATCCCCCCAATAGTAGTCCTTCCACTCTCAGGAAATCTTAAGAGTGAGTACTGCCCTTCAGCATTTCTGTAAGGAAATCACACATCCTGTGGCGCCAAATGGGAAATGAAATCTATAGTGTACAGAGTGCACCCTGTGCAAAGCTGTGCAAGGTAGCTCTGACAAAGGAGCAAACTAGCATCTTTTCATGGCACTGTCTTATGCCAGGCAAATATACCATCTCATTTGCAGCTTGTCAGGTTGTCTCCACTGTAATCCCCCCATTGCCTTGGATGCACATACCCTGGCCTAGAAAAAGCATTTCAGGTGGGTCACCAGCAGAGGCAGACCTAGAACCCAAATCTCCTCACTTAATGACGTGTGCTCCACCTGCTCTGCCCTGTTACCTCCCCATATTTGGGCAAGAGGGCCTTGTCCATTAAGGCCATGTCCATTAAGTTTCGGTTGTGCACAGAGAGTGAAACTCATTTCAGCTAGTCATCTACCCTGAAATAGGATGAATCACACCCTAAAAATGCATAGTTAATTTAAATGCAGATGCCTACTTAGTATTCAGCTAATTTCAGGTAAAATAAATTCCCAGAGTGTTCTCTAAATGTACATTTGATAATGCAATTTCTAAATGAAAACTGCATAGTAAAAAACGGTCATTATTTCACAGTACCCCTTCATTTTTTTTTTGAAAAAATTTACTCATAACATTCTTCGGGAACTCTGCTTTCCAAATCCAAATCTGCCTCTGTGATTACTAAGAAGGATACTGATTCTTAATCCTGCTTTCAGATGCTACTGTACAGTCACTGCCAATTTATTTTGGGAACAAAGAAAACGCTGCCATTTTAACAGAAAGCAACCATACCCTGAAAATTTAACAGCCTTTTTGAAAGTAGAAATCCAAACACATGGATTATCTGGGCTGATTCTCTTCGTTTTGATTTAATATACTTGGGCCAGGTTAATCTGGATTCGAATTATCTGTTAGTCTGGGTGTCCAAACGATTAAGGTAGTAAGCAGTTTTACAGATGCCTGCTTTACTGACTGATTAATCTGCAGGATTTGACTTTTTTCCCCCCTCAATGCAAATGCAGTTTGATTTGGATTATGTAGGTCACAGTGCTACACTCTTATTTCCCTTAGATGACATGCACATTTAACAACACGACTGCTTCACCATCTGACACACAACTGAAAAGAGCTATGCTCCATGCTATCAAGCTTTTCACTTCTGCAGCTGTGCTGCGACTTTCTAAAATGAAAAAACAAAACAAAACAGAAACATGTTGTTCAGGATTTACCAATCTGGACTGACAGTCCAGATCAGCTATCTTGTTTATACCTACGGATTTTTTTTTTTTTTTAAAAAAGGGCTGTCTTCCCAGTAGCACCCTGCTTAGATGCCTACAAGTAGCTGAGGCTGACCTTTAAAGGACCACCTGTAAAGGTGAGAAGGCCAGTACGTGCTATTCTTCAAGACTGTCATAGCCATTAAGAATCGGATTATGATCATTGACTGCTTCTGACCTAGGTGAAGACTCCTTTAGATGCAGCAACTGGGAGCTCACTATGTAGTTTTGCTAACCAGCAGAAAATCTGTACTTTGTTCGAGATCTACAGAGCCAAAAGAGTGACACTGAACTACCTTACATCCTGAAACTGGTAGATGAGTAATTTACAGCTGTGAATTCTGTACCAGTAAACAAGACAATAATAAAACCTGATCTTTTTCCTGTAATACTCACTGTTCTGACTAGCAACACAGAAACCAGCACAGCACAGGGTGCTGCTGAGGTAGGTTGCTCTGCTCTCAGCTCACTGCTCCATTTCACACTAGGCTTCGGCCTGAGAAGGGGAGAAACTCTTTTTCAGTGAACATTTGGATTCTGCAGGAGCTGCCAACACTTTCCTAACGGCAATGAGGACCCTTCCTATTCAGAGACACATGGATTTTCCTTATTACTAAACACACTTTTACAGTGTCTTCAACATCTGTACAAATCCAGCTATTTTGTAATTATGGTAAACCTACTTTAAACTCAATACATATAACACATACATTCTCTTCCTGCTGGGAATACAGAGATTGTCCCAAATAATTTAAAATGGATTTTTCTGAAGTGCCTCTACATGAAATTCCTATACTTGCTTCAAATCCATGTCATCACTTTATAACTACTAAACGGGGGGGGGGGGCACCACACACTTCTGGTTTGCAAAGTCTAGAAAAACAAGTATTATAATCTTCATTTCAGGCCACTGTAGAATGATATCTCATAACAGAACTGACTGATTTCTAGGAATCAAGGAACAGGTTCTGGGCATATTTCTCTTCTAAAACAAATGAAAACAAACCATGATTGAAGCGTTCAGGCCCTTAATGAGTCTCTCTTAAACTGCTGCCAAATATGTGAAGCTGGGCCAAGTCATATATCCTGGTTGTTTTATAAGGATGCTATGACCCACTTACTGCCAGTTACATACATTTTCTGACAAGATCTAAGATGAAAGCCTGCTGAACTGAGTGCTCACATCCTACTGCATGGGGAGGAGCAGGTAGAGAAGTAAGCGGCAATGTGTGTGTCTGGCTATGACTGCATACACAGGGAAGATGAGGAAGCTCTACTAAAAGCTCTTCATGAAATATTTCTCATTTTATATAGTTAGTGGTGGAGTAGGGGAATGGAGCAAGGGAGAAAGAGTATGTAAAGGGGAACACGCTTTTCCTGTTTGCAAAGACCAGCACAAATAAATGGCATTTTGGCTTATAAAAGTTTTAGTTTGTTGGGCAAACAAGAAAAGTTTAAACTGCCCCCCCACACTCCACTCTCTCCATCATCTCCATCATGAGATGGAAAGTAATTCTAGCAAAAATGACGAATGTGATTCTCTCATACATGGAACCAGATAAAAACGAATGATTCCAAATGTAGTGAAATCCTTAATTTGTCTAAGTAGTACAGCTGTTTGGTGCACATGCTGTGCAACATGGTGAATGGAGGGGGAAGAGGGAATCATTAAAAAAAAAAAGAGGGGAGAGAAAACACTACAGCCTCCTCAAATTCAGTGGTATCCACTCTTGCATTCAAAACACCAGTGGGAATCTCTTATGGAATATCTCATTCTTAAGACTAAATATATTCCTAATGGCCAAATGAAAGGCATTTCTGTGGGACAGGATCACACTGAGGGTTGATTATTAAGCAGAGAGTTGACATTAATGGAAAAGATTTGCTCACCATTGTATTACTTGCTTCGGTGAACAGTTAAACTACATTGCTTTAATTGAACAAAAGACCATTTCCTGCAGTTTATCAGTACTGGGAACCTGGATTAAAATATCTTGTTTCAAATCACTAATGAGATGAGTTTGATGATCTTAATGTAGGTCAATGCTTTCTCAAATCACAGAAATATATTATCATCTCCCAAATCACAGAAATATCATTATCATCTTTATTTTCAGTCATGGGGTATTATGTTGACCTTAGATCATAAATAAAGCACCAAAGGATGGTGGTGATGGTGGGGATGAACAGAAGTTGAGAAGACTGCCTCCTTCCTGATGAATAACTTGCACTGTGTCTGCCGAGCTGATTAGCTAGCTCCTGCCACCACTGTTTTTATTACTTTGGGAGGTAGGAGGAGTAGAGAGCAAAGCAGTTTGCTGCTCAAGAAAGCAGATAAACAAATAAAAAAAGGATAGGGAATCCCTACCACCACAAACACAAATCCATGACCTAAATTTCAAAAATATGGAACAGCTAAAAATGCCATCTGTTAAGAGTGAGAAACATAAGCACTAGCACTTCTTTTTACATAGCAAGTGAGAGAAAGAGAAATACACTAAAGGTTCTCAGATCAAAAATATTAGTTGGAAATAAAAACCAAAAATGCCTCCCTGCCCTTGGCCCCTTCCCCAAAATGTGCGTCAAGCTGCAAAAAGCATCTAAAATGAAGTTCCTAAATTCACAGTTGGACACTCAGAGAAACCCAATCTTCCTCTCCTCAAAAAACCCAACCCCCCAAAACCACACACCCAGGCTGATTTTCCAAGTGATCCTGGATATTTAGGAGGCCTTTTATTTAGGGATGTTTTGCTAGTAAATCCACAGTTAACGAAAAGCATGCCACTTAGAGCATCCCATTACACATTCAGAAAAGTCTGTTACCTTTTTTTCTGACAAGTCATGATCCAGCTCATCTTCAGAATCATCTTCACTCTGCTGCTGTTGTTGCTGTTCCTGCATGTCCTTCATTTTAATCAGTAATTCTGCCTTTGGTGCAGATGTGCTGTAGTAAGTGGAATTGGTTGTCAGGGAGATAGCAGACGGCACACTCTGCTCCTCTTTCCTGGTAAAAGGTCAAAACTTTCATTAACTACTTTTACATCCTAATCACTGAAAAGGAAGAACAACTTTTTAGAGTCATCATTTTGCCAAGTAAGCAGGGCGTTCAAGAGAAAGCAGTTACCTATGGGAACAGTACATTGCCAAATGTCTGGGACATTGGAATGGGGAAATCTGGGAAAACAGGACACTGCCATACTGGTGGTCACAAAAGCTGATTATCTATAAGGGCAATCAGAAGAAACAAGGATACAGGTCAAAGGAGGACATGCAGACTTCAGTAGATGCTAGTTGTGAAGAAAATGTGTGATTTCAGCAGAAAACCACTCATAGCTAAAGCTGAAATAGTAGAGAAAACCTTTCACTGTTACAGTAAGTGAAATACAAGAAAGATATCTGGAAACAAAATGTGAAGTTCCATTTTACTAAGCAGTACAAAGATCTCAGTGTTATTACCATTAAGAATAGGCAGAAACTCCTGCTTCTACAAATGAATGAAGTAACCCTTTTAGACTGCCAAATGTAGGATACTGTGAAGTAATTACCTTTTTGGATACAGAATTACACATGAACTTCTTGAGAAAGTTACAACTTAATTAATGCTCATAACAAAACACCTATAGAACATCAACATCTTTCCACTGGGTTTTAAATCCTTTTTTTCTTTATTCTCGCTCAGTAGCAGAAAATGCCTTATGCCCACTTTAAGTTGTCTTTATACATTTTCATAACACAATAAATGCTAAAATATTGCTCCTTCTCTATCCAGCGACTAGCCTAGATGAGCTTAGTAAAATATCTAATTCCTATGAACAGGAGAAATATTTCATTCCTTAAGTTCTCACACAAATAGTTTTCAGCGAGGTCTCAGGGAATTTTTTATATTATACAACATTGTTCTTTTTCTCATGATTAGTTGTATCATTAGTGTTATTATTAGTGATTGCTATTCTAAGGGAAAACTCTTAGAAAAGCCCCAAATCTAAAGAGTAGGAAGATCCTCATCCTTAGCCTCCTTGGAAAACTGACAGGCTTTGGAGAGCAACTTGCAAGGAAACACTGGCCCATAAAAAACAATACTCACTTCTCTTCTGAAATTTTAGGAGAAGGAACCTTTGGCAGGAGCTTCCTGCGCTGCTGAGCTTCTTCTAAGAGGTGTTCATCTTTGGGGAAGATTCCGACCATCAGGTCCATTGTTGTTTTTATTTTCATGTTAGGATCTAATATGTCTGCGAGAGATTTATCTCTTCCCACAATCTCCCTGGCTAGCTCCTCTGATTTCCAGTCTTCAAAAGTCTTCTCTTTGGCCTTTACATAACTGACTGCTGGGGCCGCAGCGCTGCTGTCCTTCAAGTTGTTCCCAGGTTCTTCAGCTGGTTGAGGGTCAGCTGGTTTGGTTCTGGTTTCTGGCTCTACACCTTGCCTGGTGTAAGCACAGAATCGTGAATAGGATTGCTCAGAAGTGCTGAGTGTTTTAATCTGGTCCTTTTCTAAACCACTGGGTAAAGCAGGAGGCTCCATGGTACTCACAAGACTTTGCCGACTCTCCTTCTCTGCACTGCTCTCAGAATGAACTATCTTGATGGGAACCATTTTCACTGTAGTATTGTTGTCTATAACTCTCTCAATTCTGGAAAATGAGGAAAATTCATCTTTAGAAGTGTAAGAACTTTACATCTCAATTGTTATCCACAAATCAGAGGGGAAGCTCAAATATAAAAAAATAGATAAATGATCTATGTAATGGGATATTCCTTGTATCATATCTCAAGCCCTTAATCTGCATTTTTTCTTTTCTGCCCATACATTTTAAACAGTATTAGTTCATTTATAAGTAATACTAACATCAGTCTTCTACAGCACTCATTGAACAGGACTTCTATGGTGTAATCTCAGTAGCCCAATGCCAATTTTGAGATGGTGTTGCTGGACCACCTCTTACGCCTTTGCTGCCACAGACAGAGGAAATACGCCTCTAACTAAACATCGTTGTCTCACATCTATCCAACAACAGCCTCATCTTCTGGCCTGACTGGCTGTTTAGCTGCCTGGGTAGTTTTTGATGCCCTAACATCAATCTCTAGTCCTTCCAAGAGAAGAGATGACAGACCAGATGGAACCGCAGGCTAGGACTATGCTGAACTACAATAACAACAGATGATCATATATGGAGAACCAGGAAATCATTGAGAACATAACTACATAATTAAAAAAAAAATCTCTATTTGTAAAATTTCACACGAGATGCAGGAGTTTAGTAAACAGATCCCACTGTAGTGTCCTAGTTTTCTAGTTAAAGGAGGAAAAAAAACAACTACTCAAAAGGATAATGTACACAATTCTGCATATTTTTGTTTTATAGCAGGAATTATCTATTGCATAATACAAGAAGCTCCCTTAGACTTCAATAAGGAAAGCTGTTTAAAGAAGAGGCTAGCTTAGATTTTAAATTGGAGAATAACATGTTAAGTAACACTACTAAAACATCTGCACTGTATGTTACCCATACAAGAAACCGAAGTCTAGTTTGGTGGCTTTGAGTTTGCAGAAAGTTTAAAATTATTGTCATAATGTGGGTTTGGAAGCTCTACGGCAAGCAAAGGAACATTGCCTACTGCTGAAATATCTGGTTTCATCTGGCTCGCTTGCCGCCTTTCAGATAAGTGACTAAGACATACTGTGACTCTTTTCCTATAAGTATGGGTGTGTCATTTAAAAATAAAAACTTATACTTACTGTGCTTTCACAGTGAAAAGAAAATCTATTAGACATGATCTCTTTCAGCTGTGTCTTGTATTTTAAAGGCATATTTGCTTCTGAATGTGCAGTCTCCAAATAAATACATACTTTCCTCCCTCTCTCAAGTGCTTTGTGCAGAATGCTTTGGCATGCTCAAGTCCTGAGCCAGCTTTTGGGGCAGGTTTTCCAGCTCACTCCAGTGAGCTTCACGCTTGTTTGGCCAAGCCTGTGATATACAGCAGCAACAGTGATGCAGATACAGCCTATCATTTATTATTAATATCCTGACAAAGCTGAAAGAATGCTTCCTTAAATAAGAAATCCTTCTTTTCACATCCTTCCTGCCCTACTTCACCATTCCTTTTAGGTCAAGAAGTTTTCAGGGGGACTGTCATTTTAAAGAGTTTACATTCATGTCTGCTTTTCAGCCTTAGCTCCTGGTCTGCAAGCATGGGCTCTGTTTTGGGGGCAGCTAGGCTGGGCAAAGAGGCCTGTCACTGCCCCCAGCCTGCTGACATAAATATGTGTAGTTGCTCCCTTCACGCGATTCAGTCAAAACCTTCTCAGCTGAAACACTTCAAAAGCTCTTTCCTCCTCTTCCCCCTGCAACCTTTTAGTTTTTAAATAAGGCCTATATTTTTTTTGACTCAACTAGACTGAGCAGAATATCATGCCAGGGGTGTGCGGGGGCTGGTAGTTCTGCGGCTGTGGAGCAACCAGTACTTCACCCATCTCAGCCCCAGCACGAAGCGCAGTCTTGCACGCAGGAGCTGCATGGCCACATCAGCATGGCGTCAAGCCAGGGCCAAGCAGCCCTGCCGAGAAGCAGATTTTCCTAGGAGGAGGCAACCACGCTATGAACAAAACCCTGCTTTCGGGACTGGAACGCCTATCTTCAGGACGCCATGAAAAACCTACCAGCTCAGGACACCTGCACGCTTGCTCTACAACTCAACATTTTGTTAATGCCCTTTGACTTCTGTGTGATCTAAGAAAAGCTTTTTAAGTGTGTGTGGGGGGGAACTGGAAGAGAAGGAATGGACTGATTGCAATTCCTCAGATGCCTGGCATTTTAGCTATTTTGAGACTCTGAGTACATTATTCTCTGCCTAGCAAAAGATTTTCCAGATGCTTAAGGCATCAAGTCAGCTGATTTTGCTCAGAGCAAAGACAGTTCTAGAGGCTTCAGAAATTCCAATTAAACAACCAGCATCCCTGTGATTTCCTAAGGTTTTGTATCTGCGGAACTGTGGCATGAAGTTTTAATTTGCAGCAACTCTGCTTGTGGCTACTATGAAGCTTTATCCCAACCACAAGCAAAGTCATCCTTCACCTGAGTGTATATTTACTGAAAATCTATTGATGTACATCTAATGACATACACTTTTCATCTTTATTACTGCCAAAGAGCCTTCTCTTCTGGAAATAGCTAGGTTTTGTACATCACCAATATTTCCCCATGCTACCTAAAATGTTGCAAGAAAACCCTGCACACTTACTTAATCAACATGATACATTCCTCAAAGAAGAGTAAACAGCTACATGTTGACAACATTAAACACTAACTGCCTACAGCAGGCAAACTGGCATGTCCGAAAGCTCATATGCAAGAAGACAGTAACAAATAATAATTCAAACCTAATTAATTGACTACTAACATAAACCTACTTGACATTTTACTCATATGAAATAAACACCACAGCACTTTTACAGATATGGTCTGCATGTGTCTCAATTTTTGCAGTACCTGTTTTATTAGATAAGTAATGTAATTATTAACTGAGAACGATAAATTGTGCACAAACAAAAAAGAACCGTTTGTGCGCAAGATTTTAACATGTTAATGAAAGATAGCAGGGTAAATGCCTCACTTTACTTTCAAATACCATTCAGATATGGGCCTATAATTAGGCGCACCTCAGTGCACATTTTGACATTAAAGCTTAGTAAAAAGGAGGGCCAAATACAATTATCTTTCCATGTATCCTTAATATCTATTCATAAAGCAATAAATAAAGGAAGTCATTACTATCACCTGCCTTGGCACATAGATGCTAGAGATCACATGCCATATTGCACTTTTTATAATAAACTGCATTAATTTTGCTTTCTGTTGAAAACACTGCAGGATGAAATTTCATTATTTCCTCCTCTCATAGGAGAAAGAATGTCAAGGCATGTTTAAGATGCACAAAGTTAAATTTACATACCCCTCTCTCCCTCCCCTCCACCCCCAAACTTCCAACTTCAACTCAGGGCCTCCAGTTCTCTATCTAGGCAAAAATAAAACAATAATCGATGTTGGCTTCAAGAGACTTGTTAAAAACAAGTTAAGAAATTTTCTGCCACTGAAAATGCCCAGAAAGAAAAACCGATGTATGCTTGCTATGTCAAATGGCACATAGGAAAACAGCATGACTGAGTCTATTCAACAATTCATGTTACAGCAGAGAAAAGCAATTTCAGCTCCTTTTCCTCAGAGAAGCCACCTCCACATTCATTTGGCTTGGAGCTTTTATTTTCATTCTTCAACAATGAATTACAGCACTGAAGGATTTATAAAAACTAATGCTCCTGAACTTCCTGGAACAGTTTATCATCTTGTAGGAGAATAACCTTTTATGATATTAGTAGCATATGACAGAAACAGAAATCTATTAACTTCATTTGGTTTGTCTAATTCTGAGTTTATCTAGATTGAGAAAGGGCTGACGTTCTCCTGCTGAATCTTCAGCCCATTTCAACATAAATAGCCCTGTGGAGCACTCAGCAGACTACTTGGAATGTCAAACTCCACCATAAAAGGAACATGAAAACAGTCGTAATTTGGCAGTACGCCTTACTGCGTGAGCTTTCAAAACAGATGTTCTCACAAGCAGCTTCCCTTCCAGTGTCTGCTTTGTCCCTTTCCTGATTCATATACTATGTGCAACTGGGGTAGGGAAAATGATGACAGAAGGAGAATCTTCTGACTTAGACCAGGCTTACAATAGATAATCCATTTTAATCCATCCCTTTCATTTTCCACTATCTACTAGCTATCGCACGTGAGCAGCACCCCTCATTATTCAGCATCAATCAACTAAAAGAAACCACAGACCAACTGAAGGATTCTAATGGTATCAACTAGAATTTCCCATAAATCTTTGCTGTAATATAGTTATTGTCCTTTAGGTCTCTTTAGGACATGCTGAAAAGGTTTATTGTTAATGAACCCAAAGGATGTGCTTTTAGTAAAGAAATAGAACAACCAACCTTAATAAGGTCTAACTGGGCACCAAGGATTATTAAAATAGTAAAGCAGTTATGTCTAATACCTGGCAGGGTTCTCATCCTGTACAGACACAGGAGGTTTATCAGTGAGCTTCTGTGGTGCAAACTGAGGAGAAGGGGACCTTGATGTTTCCATTTCTGGTTTTTGAAGGTAACAATACTTGGAAGATAATACAGACTCAGACTTAAGGTGCGTTTTCTCTTCTAAGTGCTGACAAACATTCTCCGTGGATGACGTTTGCTGGAGCTCCTGTGGATTAGCACTCTTTAGTTTTCCATTGAAAGCTGCAGGACTCTGAGAGAGAGATGAGTGACCAGTAAATACTTCGGCAGAGCTGGGGGAAGAGGACGGAATGGGCTGGCTGGGAGCTACCAGCAAAGATTCGGAAGAGCTGCCAAGTGACAGTGCAGAATTTTCTGCTCGCCTATATTTATCTCTTTTAGGCGGTGGAGGCCTCTGAGGAGCAGGTCCACGTTTCTTGTTCAGCAGCGTTGGCTCTGTTCTATGATTTGCCTCTCCTTTGCCCTGTGACAGACAGGAGTGGTTCTCATTCAAGGCCTGTGGCTCAGAACATGCAAGAAGAGGCAAATTGCAACCCTTGCTTTTCTCATTCACGTTTTCCTGAGAGTATCTGTAATCACTGGGCAACGTCCCAGATCTCCCCCGGCTTTCGTGAGACAAAACCGTAGGCTCTCTTGCATGCGATGGTCTGACAGATGCTTTCCACTTGTTGCCTAAATTCTGGTCCAGCTGATCCCTTTTCTCCTGTGGGTTTTCTCTCAGGGTCCCTTTATCAGTTTGCCTACAGGGAAGAAAGCATGGTTAGTTTATTTCCTTCCATATGAGGCCACAGATGATCTAGGAAGCTTGAATACTGAGGTTACATCAAACATTTAATACCAACTCCTCCAGTCTACAGTAACTATATAGCACAAAAACATTCTCTCATGTATAAACATACACTGTGTACCTAATCTAATGTGATAAGTCAAAGCATAATGCCAGGCTAAATTAGGTACATAGAATCATAAGCGACACAACCTTCAGTTAACCTGAGGCGCTGCTGTGTACATGGCATATCTAAACACACAGAAAATCTGAAGCACTAATGTATGTGGCATAGTCAAATGTGCAAATGTTTTTCTTCTATTTTGGTATAAAGTAAAACTGTCTTGAGGAGAGGAATTGTATACTAAAATTTAATTTGATTTTTGTTTCAGAATCAGCAAAGTGCAGAAAACAGGTTTCTTTTGTATGTGCAAAACTGAGACTTCCATTTCATTTTAAATGTAAATTGAATATCGTTAATTTTAAATATGAATCTGGAGGTGTGAATTTTTAGATATGCATAATTGGCTAAAAATGAAATGAGTGCAAAGGAAAAGGTCAAGTTTGCTGAAGCTAAAAAGATGGGAAAATGAAAAACTGAAAAAGAGAAAAAAATTTAGTAGTACATTATTTTCTAGTCAGGCTTATTTTAAACTTGAATTTTTTTCCCCTGTCACCATAAATAACTAATAATGACCAGAAAAGCCTCATCTTACACAGAAATGTTTTCATTTTCATTCCAATTGTACACCCTGCTTCTTTAGTCAATATGTGGAAGCAACTCCAGGCAGGTGCTTTGTTGTAAGAAATGTAGTTGATTTGGGCTCACTAAATAAAGAAAAATTGGGAAAGAAACAGAAGATGGAAAAAAGTACCTCTGGAGCCCTGAAAAAAGGCGAGTTTGCTCTTTGCATAAATGAGGCTGAAGAGACACTGTGAGCTTAGAATGTGACAGAAAAGCAAAAGGCTTCAGAGAACTAATACCATTTGTGCTACTAGCAGCTTTGGTCCCTATATTTTGAAATAATAATCCTTAAGACTTGCTTTGCACAAGTTTTCTCTCAACTGGACTGTGAAAGGGTCTTTTCCAGCATTGTTGTAAAGAAGGTTAACTAGAATTTTTAACATAAACAGGTTATTAGCCTTACTGCACCAGTTTTGAGAGTACCTCTGTAGGTGGTTAACATCAATATGTATGAAAACTAAACTTGGGATAAAAGCACCTAAAACAAGTAATAAACTTCCTTATAAGTAAAAATAAATAAATAAATAAATTGCACAACTACATGCTGTATTACTGTTTTAATTAAATTAAAATAAATCTTTAAAATGAAGTATTGTGGAAGATAACTGATTAAATGTGGGGTCTATTTTCACACCTGTATGCCCAAATTATATTCAAAATGATTATTATTCAGTCCATGAATATGTGATGTTTTCGCAATTGAAGACACAAGTTTGAAAAAATCTGGACACTGTCATTAAACGGCTGGAGGTATGAGGATTTTAGTAATCATACCTCACACTGATTTTTGTATAGTCAGTAATAAAACAGTGTTGTAATTCCAAAGGAGATGGCTTTTTCGCCAACTTAATTCCTGAAAAGTCACCTTCAATCTCTCTCTCAAGTGTTAAATTTTCAATTCCATTTTAACAGGCAAATTTTCAAGTTAACATGAATCAGTAGCTGAATACTGTTTCAACTCAGTTTTCTTAACACTGCTCTAAACTGAAAGCAGTTCGTTGCAAGTTCAGAGCCAATTCTATTTTGCAAAACAGTATTTATTGATTCCCATTTTAACATCAGGCTAAGAATAACTTTAGTAAAAATGATTTAAGACCAGAAGGACTAGGGTCCAAGCCTGGCCAATGCCTTTCAGATTTGGTTACATGGCATCACTAGAGTCAGCTGGTCTTCCCTAGTGAGTTCAATGTAAGCAGCCTGTATATAGTTCCACTCATTTTAATGAAAATATTTACCAAATGAAGACTGCAGACCTAAGTATGAAATACTGTTTTTAATCACAGTTTTTCATTGTCTAGATAACCCATGTACAGTACACTTTCCTTCCAGTTAACTCATGCCAAAAAATTCTTCATGCCTCCCTCTTCGTCTTCGCATACGTAAGTCATAACATAACACAGTATAACAGTTGCACTTAGGTGCAAGGCCATGGCATAAATGGCACGAGGACATAAATTACATGCACTACCTCAGCCAGTTTGCAAAGTACATATTGAACTTAACATGCACATCAGAGGTGGGTGGGCTGGTGGAAGCAAACAGGACAGGGTACACCAACAGTCCGACAGGTTAACATATCCAAAGCATTTTCATATTTCAGGAATCCCAATCAAATTTGTTAAATATTTATTACCCTGACTTAGAAACAAAGAATGCTCTGGTAGTCCTGTCACCTTCCAAAATAGAGTAAAAGGAAATAAAGAGTCACAGCACAGATGAATTCAGAGATACCACATTTGCAAACACAGAGATAAAATTTAAGGGATATTACGTACGTGCCTTCATACAGTTTCCACAAAATTAACCAGACATTTTGCAATGCCACAGAAAACGAATCTCAGAAAAGGTGGCTGGCTACATTCAACACTGGGGCTAGTTTACATTCAGTGTGGGTGGGTCCTCATGCAAAACATGCTTATCATATTACTTGGAGAGATTTGAGCTTACTGTTCAGAAAGGAGGAAAAGAAAGCAAGCTTCAAGCCCCAGAAGAACACACTGGCAACAACCTGCAAAGGTGTTACATTATCATCAATACTAAGAAGCCAACTGAGCTACTTCAAATATGTTGTTGCTTCATGAAATGACATGGCCAAAATACAACTGTTTCAGAAATGAGGCCTCCAGAATTATGCAAAGGAAACTTTAACTCACCACTGAAAACAGCTCATCATCTATAAATAAACTATCAGAAAGTGAGAGAAGCAGAACAGTTTAAAAACATCTGATAACATGACTATTTACATTATTACCACTTTCATTCTAGATGACAACAGACTCTAGTATATCTACTTTCTGATTTCCCTTTTAGGTCAAAATGTTCATCATCAAAAACCTGAAATTCTAGGTTACCTTCAAGTCTCAAACTGTCCCATCCCTGACCCCATCTCCATCATATAACACCACAGTTATCCAAATGCAAGAGCCCTCCTGATGCAACAGAACTGGGAAAGCTCACATCACATTACCCATCTTTGGCATGAACTGATACTTCAGATTTGACTGTCAGACTTTTTATACTGTGCGCTTAACCTGAACTTTAAAGAAAACAAGTGATCAACAAATTTACATTATACAAAGTGGTACTTAGTAAGAGTGAGTCTAGTATACGCAGCTAACATGAGCCTCTCCTAACTGCACCTGCTTTCTGTATTTATGAGGAACCAAGGGAACTAAGCACAGCATTCTTCATACCTTAAAAAAATTTTTTTTAAACAAAGTTGTGCTTTTAACTGAAAAAGGAAGGAATTGCTCTGTTTTAAAAAAACAGCTCTCCTGATTTTCAGAAACCTCTTACTTCAAACAAGGCTCACTTCTTCTGAAGGAAGCCTGGGCAAAGTGCTTAAGAGGCTACGTAGTCATCAGCCCAGTGAATCAAGGAGGAATGTTTTGCTTTGTGGCTTGCACATTTCAAGTAATGGTTATAGTCACTAAATAGAACAATAAAACGTATCACCAGGAGGGTGGAAATGCGTATCTCAAAAATGGCATTAAATATTTTTTACCCAGATGGAAAAATACACCTCACAATTTCCTTCAAGCTCAGTTAGCTGTAGGCATAGGCATATAGTACTGAAACGGAAAAAGCCAAGTTATTCTAAACCAGGAAAACCAATCAAGCTTCCTGCTCAATTCTGACTCCTCAAAGCAAGGATAATACAACAGAATATTCTACCAAACCAGAAAGAGGTGACATGGCTTAAGCTATTATATTTGAGTTAAATCATGCAATATACCTTTTTTTTTTCTCTCATTTGATAGGAGCCTGTCAGTGGAGTCAACAAGCAACAACCCAAATGAATCATTATGTATAGGTACATATCCAAAGATAACATTTTTAGCTGCCATAAAACCCAACCTCCAAACTACTTCCTCCTTTTTTCTCACACTCAAAGCTTTAACTAAACTTGGATATAAAGACAGGGTGATCTGACTGTCATATCTCAATAACTGAAAGTCATTTCAATCAATTAAATCTGTCCAATTTTTAATCAACTTTACAGTTTCCAAAGATGCTCCAGGTCAAGCTTTAAAAACCCAGACTATATAACCTTTCAAAAAATGTATTAGCCACCAATTTTTTTAAACATTGTTTCTTAAAAGCCCTCACCTGCATGTGAAACTTTTGCCACAAAACATAAGCGTGGTTATGTACGTTCCACTAACATACTGGCGAAAGAAAGCAAATGGAGAGGCTGGTTCTGTTTAACTTAAACTCCTTCTGAAACACTACAAGCTATACTAGAAAAGGGCCTTCATACCCAAGTAAGAATTCCCCACAAGAGCATCCTACAACAGCAAACTCATAATCAAGGCCACGGTTTTGTGATATCTTTAAGTCGACCTAAATGCAGACTTTTTGTCAAAAGAGGCAGTCTCATTCTTACTATACTCTGATTGTGTATTCCTGCTGTCTCCATTGTATCAGCAGTAGAAATTGTGCAGCCCCAGAATTTAAAACTGGATCAAGGTACTGACCTGGCTCAAAACAAATAATTATGTGGCTTAAAGCAATTGTGAAACACAGTCTTTGCTTATGCCAAAACCCTGTTTGCAGTCAAAGCCCTTGTCTATATGCTATTTTCAGCTGTGAACTTTTTGTGCTGAAACTATGTTTTCATTGTGTATATGTATAGTGCTTGGACAGCGGGATCCAAAAGCACTTCTGCAACAGCCTGCAAATAAAGAGTGGTTTCTCCCACCTAGTACAGTTCTGCTTGAGACCATAACAGGATGCTACAGAGTTGGAACAAGATGCAAAGGGTAAGAGAATCACTTTGAGATTTAGGAAAAATCTAGGGATCTTCATGTGAGCCAGATACATTTTAATTGATGTTGATATAGCCTATGCAACTTGAGATGCAGCTCACCCTAAAGTAGACTGTATGGTGGGTCAGCCAAATCATGGTTTGGTTTCACTCACTGCATTGACTAGCGGATCAATTTAGTTACTTAAACATAGGTGTCTTATACCATTTGAGAAACAAAGACTCAGAGACATCAGTTCCCCTCAGGGCTGGCAGCCAGAAACCACGTGGGATACCCTTGGCTATCCCAGGTCTCGCTAGGCACTTACGTTTAGCCCATGGAATCAAGCCCAAGATCTCCATGAACTGTAACTGAAGGAGGCACTACACTTGCATGCTGACACCTACTTCCATTAGGTGTCTGAATCTTAACCTGAATCCCACATGCTTTTTCTTCCAGAGGCTCCAGTACCCCAAAGGTTTCAAAACCCTCAGATTAGTTTTACTATTACAACGCGAAAGAGACGCTGACACCAGAACATCACAATCTGCACATCCAATACAAGCGTAATTATATTACCAGTGGTCCATTTTTCTGATGAATATAGTATTTGCTATCACTGTTGACTTAGTATAGTATGCATTATGAAATATATAGAACATTTACTGGTTCAGGGAGTATAAAACATATTACAAAGATGCCAAATCGGAACTCAGAGTACAAAGCAATTCAAAAATCTTTGAAGACAATTTCATTGAATAAAGGATAACATAATCACCATGATGATTATACCATAATGGTCACCCCAGGAAGCTGGCACAGGGCATTAATCACTGCAAAGAAGTAGAGCTGTTCATTGCCTTGCTCTGAAGAAATGATGACAACTAGCATCCCAGAAACACGGATCTTAAAGCCAAAGCATGTGTTAACATGAAAATAATAATGAATGCTAACCTTTCAAAAAACCCCCAAAACAAAGAAAAGTAGCCCTGATACAGTAATGATGCAAGTCTTAGGTTTCCCAGTTCTGTTTTTCATGTCTGTTAACATTATTTGTGATGGCAGCTGTTTAGCCAATCACACTAAATACAGAATAGTCGATGGATCCAATATGATAAAAAAAGCCACTCTAGTTTAATAATCCTTACATAATCACCTGGTTTTAGCACAGAATGAAATATGATAACAGACACTGCTGGTGAGTCTGCCCACCCATTAGAATTTCTCTTGTGTCCTACTTACAGGGCAACATCCCCGACAATGGATTTCCATCTCAGATTTTTCTTTCTTTCTGAAAGTGCAACCCTTCTCTTTCCATTAAAAGCAGAAATAAATCTCACACACCCACTCTAATTCTGCAATGAATAACCAAAGATATGTAGATGGGTAAAATATAGGCCAGTCAGTTACGGCTAACACCATAATGCATAAGTCCGCAGCAAAAATCAAATCTCATTAATATTAAATTTCCTGCAACAGCGTAGGGGTGTTTATGCAGATAGGAAAAGCTGGTGGGAAAGGGTGGGGGGAGAGATTTTTCTTAGTTCAGAAAATAAAAGCCTGTCATCTATTCTGCTGCACATCAAATCCAATAATTAAAAAAAAAAAAAAAAAAAGGATTTTTTATGGCTGTGATTTTTACAGCTATGCTCTTACTTGCTTTATCTATGCATGTTCATACTAGCACATGGCATTGCATGCATGGATTTAAAATTACTTCAATGCCCACTTGAGTAAGCCAGTTAATATGTTCTGAACCTAAACACTGAATTCAGTAAGAATATCCCAACAGTATAACAAAACCCATTGTATTAGATAAAGGGCAACCATTTCAAAGACAAAGGCAACACTTTCAAAATACTGCTAACAAGGAAATCGCATTCATGTTAAAAAACAGCTCAAAGAAAAAATGAAAATCTGTTTGTTCAAACGAGATACATTCCAGTTGCCCTCCTTCAATTTTTTTTAACCTCTAGACTTTTACCCTGATATTTTTTGCCGTTTTCTTGTTGCTGTTACTACTGAAAACAGCTGCTTGCAGATAAACAGAAATTCAGTAACAGGAGAGAAGCTAAAAAATGAAACACTTTGTGAGTAATAGCTAGGTCACCTGCTTCAAGCAAGCACCAAAATGAACGTGTAGCTCATCCAAAAAAACAAAACAAAACAAAACAGTAATTTTAATTAGTTAGCATGCACGTGCACACATTTTAATAGCCATCTTTTCACTCAGGAGCTGCACTCACCGTTTGCTTCCAATAGTCACATCCAATTCTCTTATACTGCCAGCTAATACCTCTTGCTGCTGTGGAAAAGGTCTTCATGCGAACCTGCACTCACAGTAACACATTTACCAGGAAAACAACAAGATAAAAAGCTTTTGCACCACCCCTAGCCGAGAGGAACCCCGAGCCTGGCACCCCAAGCCAGAACAACAGCACTGCAGCCTCCCGTTCAGAAAACAAACATTTTTGAAAGGCGCTGCCTTCTAATTCCAGTGTGCATTATGCCAACTGTGAAAACAAAAGCTGCTAAAAACAGCGCGTGTGCATGCACACATGCACACAGAGCATCTTAGCTGGAATTAACTCACATTTTCCCTCTATTCTCCTAAAACACCAGGGAATAGAAGAGTCATTTATGCTAACCAAAATAAAATTCTGCATCAAAAGCACTGTATCCCTCCTAATTTGCTACTGTAGCTTCTGCTGATAGGGACAGAAGAGACAGCGTGTACTCAGAGACCTAGAGAACAAAAGAAATACTGTATGAATTAATACTACAAAATTCTGTTCAGAGCTGACAGCAGCAGATAATTAAGGCTCGTGCATCTAGTTGTTACTCTAATACTTTAACACTAAATACAAGGCAATCTTACCAGGATTTACAGATGTTTACCCATATTCACTGCATACCAGCTTTGCATCCTTGCAAACGTGCCAGCCAGTTTTAAAGCCTCACAGAACTGAATCTGCCTCAACCTCTGTGTCTCATTTACTGTAACACAGAGGATTTTCAAAGCCATGCCTCACAACAGCTGGCTTGTTTTTGCCTGCTTCCTATGATTGACAAGTTCATACAAGCTCCGTCAACTTTAACCTTGATAAGTGAAGGCTTGGTCTGTATTGTATGTTACATCATCAGAAACTTCTGACCTCAGGGAAAAGATCTCAGAGACTTCAAAGCTCTTCCCTTCCCCCGCGCCCACCCCCTGGTTTTGGTTACAAAAAAGGCGATTTTAAAAGACCTTTAATTTTTTAAGGGTTTTCCTTTCATTTGTGAAGATCACGATTCTAATTTCAGCAACAATTCCACAAGTTTTACATATTTATAACTATTTTCAAAGATCAGAGTGTTATAAGGCTCCTTTCTGAACTACATCCAATTAGCCAAGGCTTTAATTTTAGAAAAGAGTCTTCATCAACAGCCCTGCAGCTTGAATTTTTCTGCCTGCACTGTGTGTACAGGCGTTCTTCTCGCAGAAGATTCTGTGGGGAAAGAACTAAATGCTTTCATGCTGCACGAGCATATTATCACCCCCACGCTCCAGCTTTAGCAACTAAATGCACCACAGCCTTTGTCAGAGCGAAACTTGAGGTCCTTTCAATTTATCCAGAAGAACACATTAAAGCCCTGATGTAGAAACTGTGGATAAGACTTCCATTTATTTTAAAGATCATTTTAAAAGATGACCGCTTGAAGAGGAAAACATTCTTATTTAAACTGCACACAAAATCACATATGGTGGTTTGATATTTCAATACAGTGCTAATATACAATTAATCCCCGCCTCCTGTTTCTTCTTCTTTTTTTTAATGTTTTCATCTCTCCCAAAGCTGTCTATTTGATTTCAAGATAGAGAGATAATGACTTCAGGAACACTCATTTTATCTTTATTGTTTACATAATGCAATGCAACTGATTAACAGACTATAACAAGTCTGGTTGTCCTACACACAAATGGAAGTTATGGCTGTTACATGACTGTTTAGCACAAAACTTTACTCAAATTTACTGGTATAAACAGTCTCCTATGTGATAATAAATCATAATGCATGTTCCCTAAGGGCTTATAGCACAAGGTGAACACTTTATGGGCTAGCTTATAGGAGGAGAACACGGTTAAGTCACTCTGTATGTAGGAATTCATGAACTGCCACACTGAAGTGACAAATCGGTTACCTATTTCCAAAAATGCTTTGCACCAAATAATTTAGGAGGAAATAAAATCCATGATATGTCAGCATATGATGCTTTATGAGTATAGCCACTGGAGGCTACCTTATCATATCTCTAATTTCCCTACTCAAATTTATTCCCTACTCAAACAAAACATGCCACAAGAAGGTATTTGGATGTTAAGTGATGCAACTAAAAATTCAATCTTGTTGAAGTAGTAGTTTCGATAGCTCTCCTGCTAATCTTCCTTCCAGGGAAAGCAGCAAAAACAGACCAGAACGACGACCACAAAAAGAACTAAAGCATACAAAGTGATCTCTGTCTCAATCACCACAAACTTTCTGGTATGTCATTCCCCCCCCTCCACCATTTTAATAACTTTAGAATCACGCCTAGGACTTCTCCCAAGTGCTAACACTTAGTAAGACTCACTTTGGGGGGCAACGCAGAAGGGAGGCAAGACACCAACTTTTCTTAAGAAGATACTATCTTCTGACATTTCCTTTTTCAGACCAGTGCAGCCTTGCACACCCTAGCTGCTGCTGCTCCTGCGTGTACAGCGGAGAACAGATGTGCCAGCAGCAATTGAATGAAAGGAACTAAAGGAACTTCACCCACTAACAAGGAGCTGGAAGCAGAAAAAAGGGGACATGTGAGATGGGGCAGCTACCATCAAGTTTAGAAACAGAGATTCAAAATTCCCCTAAGAGGGAGGCAGAGGGAAAAGCCGCACTTTAAGGGGTGTGGGCAATGAGCAAACTGGATTAGGATGGGGTAGAACCAGGGCTACATTACTGTAATGTATTGCAAACCAAGTGCAGGCTTTGGAGACAGTCCAACACTCATTTAATCAGATCCAACAGCTGCTCTGCAAGTCAAAACAGAGCATCAGAACAACCTGTAGGAAGTGCACCTGACAGGTGCTGGGCTGATTACTCCTAGGAGAATTAAGAACAGGAAGGCAATGCGAGTAGGCTGCAAGGCTGGGAAAAGAAAGTCTGTCTGGATTGCAGGACTAACCTGTTGTGTAACATGGAAAGAAAGGAAGGATACATCTTTTAGAAGAGTGTGAGAGGAGGAAAAGAGGAAGCAAGAAGTACCAGTGGTGGGAAGCAGGTTTATTAGCCCACTCACTTGGCTATAACCAACCCTAGATCACAAAATAAGGGATCTCAGGAAGGCATTTGGGATGGTCCTGAAGAACCAGGCATCTGTTAGCCCAAGCAGCTGAAAATTTTAAAATGGACAACACAAGGAAGAAAAAGACTACAATTTATCATGTAACTCTCGACTTGATACTGAGCTATACATGCAATCTGGTTCAAAACTTTACCACTGAAGAGCTACCTTGCGCCAGTGACCATATGTAATTAGATTAATCATTCCTGAGCGAGCGAGAATCCACACTGCAGTATTTAATTTTGAAAAGGGCATCTATATATATAACAGGAATATTTTTAAACAGAACAGCCAAGAGATGTAACAGTAAGAGATAGTATGGGGCTGAAGATACAATATTTGAAACTCAGAGCACCTACCAAAAAGACAGAAAGAGAAAACCAAAGAACTAATCTCACTGGATTACATAGTAATTAAAATGGCATCTGTCAGAGAACTAAAGCCGCACCCGAACAAGGAAAACACAGAACTACTCTAGCAAAACGGATGTATAAACACAGTAAGGTATGTTTAAAAAAAAAAAAATTGAGGAACAACTTCTTAAAGACTAAAAGAAAAAAAAAAGCTTTTTCAAACATATCAGTAGCAGGATGTCTGCCAGATAGATTACAGGGCCAAAACTACAATAGTAAAAGTACAAAGAAAATAATGCCATAGCAGAAAATCTACATAATCCCATCTCATTCTTTGCTCATGTGTGAGCAAAGAACAGCCTATACCAGAATTATACTGAATTTGGGATGTACCAAAGGAGGCTATCCACAGTTACGGGGGTAGTCATGAGTTACCACGACTAGATGATGATCACCTGAAACTCGCACATGAACTTGATGGAATAGTAGCTGTGATGCTTCTGATACTTGGGCACTCCTAAGCAAAAGTGACATATGCAATATTTTGGGGGGTTAGGGTGTGGAGGACAGCAAAAGAAAGAAATATTCATTGTGTATCTGGAGAACTTCAGGCCAATAAGCCTAACAGCTAAATTAAGCAGCAGGCAGAAGTTATATGAAAAGATTCAGTAGATGCATTCACTAGCATTTTTAAAATGACAAAGTATCAACCAGGTTTGTGTAGAGAGAAATGTGTCTCAGACACATTACTATTCTTAGAAACAGTCACTATACATGTAGACAATAATGATCTGGATGACAGAGTCTACTTGGATTTCTAAAAGGTTCTCAAAATATTACCTCACCAAAGGCTCTTAAAAAATTTAACTACCATGAGATGAAGTCCTCCCTTGCATTATCACATGACTAATAGAACTGGTTTCTGGATGGTTTAGAAAAGGGGTGAAAAGGTGGCAAAAGCTGCTGATGAGAGAAAAGTATTCAGAGTAATAAACACGCAAGCCAGCTGCCAAGGCTATCCTATTACTGAGTGAATGGGCAATAAAACAGATGAAATTCAGTTTTAATAAATGGAGAATAACACACAGGACAGTTTTTCCTGTACCTCAACAACAAGTACAATGATGTATAACTGAAATTACTACTACTCAGCAAGGAAAACTTGGATTTCACAGATAGTTCTATGAAAATATCCTCTCTGTACTCAACAATAATCAAAAAAGAAAAAAAGTCAAGATAAAGAAAACATGTTACCTTATGAATCCATAGTACACCCTAACGTTGTATACTCCGCACAGTTCTCCCACTACTTCAAAAGGGATGTAGAAGAACATGAAAAGATACAGAAGAGGATGATAAGGATGGGCAAAGCCATACAATAACTTTCACAGGGGAGAAACATCCCTGCAAAAGAGGTGCTTTACCTCACAACACACTATCGAGCTGTAGAACACGTCACCACAGAAAGCTACGGATCAAAAAGCAGTTAGATACTGTTCCTGACAGAAAAATCCATCAAGGGCTTTGCATCCACAAGATACTTAGGACATCGCCTAGCTACGGATCTCCAGAAGTTCAACAAGTATACCCAAAAGTAAGGATACATGCTTGCCTTGTTTTTATTTTCTCCAAGCATCTGTTACTGCTCAGTCAGAGAAAGAAAACTGGATCAGGTAGACCTTTGGCCTGCCCTGCTATGACTATTAAAAGAATCAAATTCCATTAGCTGCCTTCATACATCAGTAATTCCAGGTTATTACATCTCAAAGTGTGACAGTTATTTAGCTATCATTTGTCAATCAAATACAGTTAAAAACACTGGAAAGAGATACTGGTTCATGGCAATGCAACATTACTAATAATTACATGTATTTACAGAAATCTAAGGAAGATTAAAGTACTGGTGGGATTTCAGATACACGAATGTATGCTGCTGGAGTTCTCTCCTTCATTACCTCTTTAGGCTTGAGAAGTGTCACCTGAGTGTTTTTTCAGTTTCAGAAAAAGCACATGCTTTAAAGCAACCCAAGACTGTACTGGATCATTTATTAGTCCATACTATATATGATGGAAGAATATAATTGGCGAAAAGGTGGTCTGACAAATTCATTAATAATCCATATCTTATTGATAAAGAAGTGCTAATGCAAATAGGAAGGGCTTCAGGAGCTCCCATTCATTAAGTCCTTGTCAATAGCTGAGCGCCTGTGAGGATAAGCATGTTGACTCTCCCCCACTTCTTCCAGATGACAAAGAATAGCTGCTACTCAACACCACAACCTTCCTGGTAGGTACAAAGGGTAATTTTTTTTTTTTTTTTTTTTTTTGACACTATGCAAGGAAGTATTTTTACATCTAAATTTGTTACTGTTAGGAACTTGCATTTCTGAAGCATTACTTCAATCACACAGTCAGTTGTGTGAAAAGCATGTTTTCTTTTTCCTTTAACTGCATTGTTAATCTCCCTCAAAAAGAGCACTTAAACCTTTATGACATTCCTTATTCTATTTTAATTAATTAAAAAGGAGGACACTTTGCTTTATAAGTTCTTGAACAAAATGAGGATATGGAGAGCAAGAGAAATTGTTAGTCCACTGCATCCTAGATAAAAAAAAGTAATTGTGCACATTTTATAATTTGCTTGCTACAAATTATTGCTTGTTAGGTAATTCTATACTCAGCAAACTGATAGCTTTCTTTGGAAGCGTTTGTGTGGAAAATGACAACAGCTGTAGGTAAAGTGTGAAACAGAGAACTTGGATCTCTTTTGCACCATAAAACACTGAAGTTTGTTAATACATGTATGAAACGTTTGCCAAAGTGATTCTTCATGGACTTGTAAGGAAGCCGTTGCTCACAATCATACTATTTCTTCCACAGGAAAGGAGAGGAGGGTGAAAAAATTTTGCTTATACAGGACATCAGAGCTATACACCCCTGCAATGACTGAGGCACACTCTCCTGCAATATTCATCCAGTAAAAACTTCCCAGTTTGATTCTAACAGTCTATATATTGTAAATATGGATTTTAAACTTTTATTCTTTATGTGAAACAATGCCTGCAAGTAGAGTTCTGCTTAACTGTTTAAGTAAATGGCCCGTTTGCTATATATAAAGAGAAAGCCTGCTTCCAGTCTTCTTGCATTTCAATACCTAAAGTTCCACTGTATATTGCTACTGTAATAGTTTTTGACAGCACAGGAAAAAAAAATCTAATGCAAAATTTAAAATAGGGGAGTTATGAAAAAATGGGTAACTCCTGCGAATATTTACAATGTCTCATAAATCATCATTTCTCTCTGTAAACACGAGTTTACATGAGAAACCAGATTTGTCCAAGCACGTCATGTGTTCTTTTTAATTCTGCTAATTGGCCCTTATAGCTATATAGCCCTAACCCTTATAAAGGGCACAGAGTAGAGCAAGCTTAGAGGAATAATTATGACAGCATACCATAAACCTATAAAAATGAATGAAGCATCACCCATTTGTAAATTCTCTTCTGTCTGATTAAATTCAGAAGACATAAGATTACTCACATTCCCATGCTGAAGATCCTTCTTCACACAATTATTTGCTATTGCACTGTCTGATCAATGTGGAGACAAACTTTTGAAAAAGCAGGTTCCTTATGAGGTGTCTAGTAATGAATTCATTAAACTTTTCTGTAGGCTCCTGTTTCCTTATGGTAGCTCATCACAGATTTTGGTCTTGCCCTTCTTGAATATTAAACTTGGGAATTTAGGTCAGCTTAGGCATCACAAACTATTTTTTTTAATTCTATTTTCATATGATAAAGGTTGCTCCTCTCTCTTCAAGAGCCCAGGTAGCAGCAACTGCTAAGGCATGAAAGGTCTAATAGAAATGGTTTATGGTATTTAATTAAAGTTGAGTCATGCTGTGATCCTATACTTGACATGGATATAGCCCTGTACTTACCCCTTAAATGTTGAAAAGATTTTCTGCTAACTTATCTCATAAATCTCTCTTCAGTTTCTGAAATTATGTAATTTATATAGACATTGCAGAAACAAACTAATAGAAAGATACAAGTCAAATGTTCTTAGAAAGTAAATAAAAGCAACGGCTGTGAACTTCTCAAGATCATAAAACACTGTTCTTTTGATGCAAACTGACGTATGTATGCCGTGTTATCTTAACAGGAAGCCACAGACTACAGGTCAGATTACGCATTTACATCTTTAACCTTTTGAAGGGCTATAGCCATATAGAAAGCATGGAGACTTCTACAGGGAAGTTAATTGTATAACCAACATTTGGCGTACACAGAAAAAGACACCTATGTGAAGGAGAGTCAGATTTTACAACTGTCAAAAGCTACAAAGTAGAAAAATTCTTCTTGCTTGCCAAATTTTGGTAATTAATTTGAAACAGAAATCGGTAGTATCATTTAAAAAAACCACAAAACCAAAAACCAACTGTTTCATGAATCTGCAGAACCACATAAAATAAAAGCAGTCCTAAAGCTAAGCCTTTGGAAACCTATCAAGCCTCAGTATAAAAAAAGTAATACTCAGCTCACGTCAGATGACTGTTTGCATGCCTGTAAGTTTATAACAAGAGTGGTTCTTGAATGAGATTTAATAAATAAATAAATAAATAAATAAAGCTAATTTGGGTTTTGCAATTATGTGCTAAAAAGAAAAAAGCAACAAAAACACTGTAGCAAAATGAACAAAAAAAACAGGAGAAACAATTTGCTAGTAATTTTTTTTAATGCTCCACCCCTTTTTCATTCTAAATTCAACACATTAAAAAGACTCATATTTCTCCTGAAAATAAACAGGGTAATTGTACTTATAAATATTCACAGTTTATTTAAAAACCAAATTATTCGGTATTTGGGAACAATGGGAGGGAGGTCACAGACATCCTGTAGCACTGATAGACTTTAACCTACAGAATGTTTGCATCCATGCATCAGTCTCCAAAACCGCGGCTATCGGCTTGGGTCACCTTATAGGTAAGCCACAAAAACAGTGAAAGGCTGGTCCTCTGTACAGCATTGTTGCACTGTCATTGGTAATACAAAGGCAACCATAGCACACAGCACTCAGTAACACAAAGCAAGGGCCGTTAGCAATATAATCCAAAATAAAATTTTGAAGGAAATTATTAAATACATGCAAGGAGGATGTTAGGTTTGGTCATTATTCATGTACTTGAATATATTACAGATTAGATAGATTTAGCAAAAGCTATTTGCAAATTGCTAGCTTTTAAAAGTAGGAAACTAAATGCCTTTACAGCAGCTCAAAAATTATAAAATTAATTGATATCACAATGCGTCCAGTTCCTTTTCATTATGGAAATGCCATCTTAATAAAAGAACACATAGTACAGCCATTCATCATCACACAGTGGCAGTTCACAACACAGGAATTAAATGCCCAAATGACAGTTTTGTTTTGTTTTGTTTTTAAATACAGAAGGCACAAACCCTCCTCTGCATAACACAAAGGGCTACGGGAAAGATTGTGAAAGAGACCATTTTACAAAACCTCTTGTTATGAGGTGGTATGGCCAAGTATTACATCTGAAATAGTATGTGAAAATAGGCTTCAGCTTTTTTTTTTTTTTTAAAAAAGTTATTACAGCTGGTGCCCAGTCATGTGATTTTCATGGATTCCGCAATCATAAAGCAAGAATTGTGCTGCACAAACACTGTTAAAATGCTGGCGTAGGTGTATTATTCACATGCTTTTGTGACTAGGGTTCAGCAATGCTGGATGGAAATCATTTTACTTGTACAGAGATGCTGTCTGCTCCAGGCTTATTGTGCTGCTTCCTCCCCCCCCCCCCAATCTCTCCTCCACACGCGTATGTGCACGCGCACGCGCGCACACACACACAGACACTCATGTGCTATTCATTTTGAAATCACTGTATAGGAAGTACAAAGGGCTACAAAGAATTAGAAAAACAGCAGATGGTCTCTTCAGCCGGGCAATGCAAAATAATGCAAAATGCAACTTTATAAAAATACAAATAAAAGTATTTTTTTTACAAGCTTTTATGGACATGAAGAACACTTGTAAGTGGTGTTAATCTGTCAAGGGGAGAACTAGCAAACAAAATTAAGGAAAAGCAGCAGAAATTATTTCTCCCACATATGTGTTTCTTCTGTTATAAAAAATGAGATATAAAACCTGATGATAGCAGTATGCGCACAATATGAATTCAGCTGCCACACGTAATTTAAGCAGCCACAGTATCAGCAATGACGGAAATCACTGGTTACGTTACGACGATTCCGACAAACTCCTGGCCAGTACGAGGGCACCTTTTATGCCAGACATTCAAGGATTTTAACTACACTGTGCATACAACAGTCACTACATTGGAAGAGGGTCTAAAAGAATTGTACAGTTCAATTAAAGCATGAATTAATAAAGAAGAGTAGAGCTGACTGAATGGAAAAACAACTTTTGGTGGTTTCTTTTCACGTGTTGCATTTTGTAAAGGCGTAAGTACAGAAAAGTCCAATTTACAGTGCTACTGTGTTCCAGTAACAAACAGTCTTTGCCAAGTATAATACTGGAAGACTCTTTTGGGAAACCTCAAGCATTTTTCTCCAAAATACCCGTAACTGATAAATATAAAAAAACCTCAACCTTCTTATGCTCACTAATAAGAATCATCTGTCATTTAAAAATTAATACACTCAACACTTGACAGTTTTTCAAGCTCACCATAGAGTCCCAAAAATTTCAGCCCCAACATTAATTATACCATGCACACTGAAGAAAGTACATGGGGAAAAGGTGAGAAACAAAGGCAAAAAGGCATTGCAAAAACTCTGAAATCGACTTATTTCACCTTCCAGTTCAGGTCAGGAAAAGACCAAATCATAGGAGTCATCATAAAAGCAAAGCCAGAAATTAAGAAATACTTACCTTACTGTACAGTTCCTTTCATCCAGATTGTTAATTTTGGAGAAAATATGCTCCCCATCTTCCTTTAAATCCTCTGCTTGCCTTCTTACTTCAACTGAGACTTCCTACAAGTGGTTTATAGCACAAGTAAGACACCAAGTCATCATGTTTCAGACTCCTGAAAAATCTATGATTATGGAACCTCTTATTTGTGGGTTTGCTCTGTTTGAATATACATGAAGTCAACATCATAGCATGTCCTAAGCTTGTTCAGTTTTAAGTGGTATATAGTATGCTATGTGACCTCTTGCACAGCACTACAGACCTGGCAGTACTCAAGTTACTAGTTTAGTTTGCTGAACTACAGAAGTGTTTAACATTTATAAAGCTCTGCAACTTCCATTTGGCAAAGACAAAGATACAGCAAAGAACTTACTGGACTTGTTCACATTTTAGAACAGGCAAGTATACACCAGCTTTTGAATCTCTGAGGGTGTACTTCAGTTTCTTAGTAAAACATACAACATTGCTGTTCCAGAATTTTATCAACTCACTATCTTCAAACAACCGCACCCAAAGCACAGCTTTGCATTACAAACCCTGAACCTACAGGAAATTTAATTGCACATTAGTACTGAAATCATCTGAATTACATATGCGAAACATCACCTTTATTTACTTCAGACTCTTGCAAGCATCTTCAAAAGCACTTATCACCATATTTTCCAGGTGCCTAAACAGGTGTCATCTTTTTGCCCCAGGAGGACTATACTGAACTTAAAGGCACTGACTAATATGCCAGAAATGCATACATGGAATACATTTTATGATGGCTTTTCTGCTGGATAGACAATTATTTAATAATTTACCTATTTTAATTTTCAAAATAACTTCCAGATGAACCTTTTCCGTTCTTGGAATCTCTACCCTAGCAAGTTATCCACATAGTTAAGTCTGCATGTATGGTTCAAAAAGAAACTTTTGCAAAACTTAAAGAAACGAACTTTAAGAAAACAAGTTCACAGCTTTTAGTGATCAACCTATTTTTCTCTCTTTTTAAGCTATTCTCATTCTACTCCTGGTATATACTCAAACAAACATCTATATGTGCTGTGCATGTGTAAGCATGAATGCAATATTTTTAACAAGAGGGGGAAGAAAAAGCAAAAAACTACTACACCACTGCAGTACCTCAATTTTTTCTCGAAGTCAGCTTTTACATATGCAGAAGGTGAAGTTCAACCCAGGCTGAATATTCTACAACTCCTACATATCAGGCAATCTTGTAGCAGCTTGAACATCATCTTTTAAACAAAGAGCTTGTAAGACTTGGTCTCTCTGTTTACTTCCCCTGCCACCTGCCAACCGTTCCCCAGCCCTGTTCAGTTAAAAATTAACTTAATATTTACTTCTAAGTTGAACAGACTTTTGGCATCTCTCTGAAGAATAGATTTATATTTTTAAATCAAGCAAACAGACATAAAATAAAACACTAAGACGTTTCCTTTGTTTTTGTAGAGTAACCCTAGCATTAATGGGCATTTTTTTTTAATCTCTAAACTTTCGCCAACATGTGTTTTGTCACATTTAGCTTTCAGATCAAACAAGCTTAGAAAAAAAGAGGAAATAGATGGAAAATGATTAGATCATCAACAAAATTGGATAAAAGTAGGTATTATTTCCCCTTGGAACATTTTTCTTCAGAGTTCCACGGAACAACTGTAAGACAAAATGGGGAAGGGGGGAGGCAGGGACACCAATGAAGAAGTACTTTGGGTGAAGATTGCTTTGATCCTCCTGCATCTCTACTGTAAAATAGACAATATCATGAAATCAATCTTTTTTTTTTCTTCCAACTGGCTACAATAGACAAGAAATTACTTATCCAATTGCTCTTTCTTGCACACTAAATTCCCATGCAACACAAACTTAAATCTTTCTTATTCTACTCATGAGAGCGACCTATAACAATTTTTCCAACACTGACAAAAGGCAAACACTGCATTACATGCATTCCCAGACTAAAAATTTTTATAAAAATTATCTCGTTTCCTCTCCACCACTCTCCTGTCCCTGTCTTGGGCAATTTAAAAGATAATGAAAAACTGTCTTGTACCTGTTTGTAGAAATCAGTAGAAGGGGATGATCTAGATCTCTCGTGGGTGTATTGGGGTTTCTCATGCTGTTCATGGCCTGCATCAAGGATATTATCTGCTGAATGGTATCTTCCTGAACTCCTTGCCTCTAAAGGTTTCCGCTGCTCTTTCCATGATGCCTGATACTCTGCAAAAGTCCCTAGACGCTGTGGCTGTTCAGATTTCATTATTCTGTCAGAAGCCTTATTGCCACTACTGTGGTGGATGTTATCTTTTGAAGCTTGTGCAGTTTCAAGTCCAACAGAGGCTGCCCGACCCCTTCTCTCATACCATGACTCCTCTCCCTCTGGTCCACTGTGAGCTTTTCTATCAGGCCTCTCAGGCTGTCCTTCTGGTAGACTGTGGGGAGCTTGTTTCTGTGCAGACTTTCTATATGTAGGCTTACTTGTTTCTTCAAAAAATTTCCATCTGTCTGCAAACGATCCCAGGGCTTCCTCAGACGTGTTTGGACAGCAGCGAGGATGGCATTCATCTGTCGACATCCCAACTTCATTCATCTTCTCTGGTTCAGAGTAAGACTTCAGTTTTTGTTCCGTTGTGAACCTCTTCCTGGCTCCGATGCGGGAAACATGATGAGTGCTGCTCCCTGTAGAGTTCGGTTTAGCTTGTGTAGCCTCAAGGAATCCAGACACATCTTCAGAAACCAAACGCAATAATGAAGAGTTATAACTACTAGTTTTCCGTTCTGGTGACCTGGGCAGATATTCAGCAGGGCTAGGCTCCAAGTCCCGCCGTTTGAAGGAAGTTGCCCGCAGAACCCTGGCCTGTGCTTCCTTAAGGTGATCTTTGTAGGTGCTAGTAAAATTAGTCTCTGGGGAGGTGTTTACATTTTCTGCTGAATCTGGCTTCCAGTTTTCATTGTACTCCTCTGTTTCAGATGACCCTATTAGAGTAGCAGTGCTTTTACTTTTCTGTAGCTTTGCTCTTCTCATTTGGATCTCATTTCTCAGGGTTGTTGCAAAACGATCACTCCTTCGTGCCTGTTTAGTCAAGTGAGTGTCAAATGGGGGCTGCCGCTCTGTTACAATTTCTGGACTGTTGTCAGACTGTTTTTTCCCTTCCTGAGCTAAAGAGTGCAACATTGGGGTCTTCTGAGGGGAAATCTTGCTACTCTCATCTTTTGCCCACCTAAAATCTTTTTGAGCAGCTCTGTTTTCAGTGCTAAGAACACAGCTTTTTAGATACTCCTGTTGACTGTACCTAGTTTCACTTTCCTCAAAGCTGTTCTCAAAGTTTTTCTTTTGTCCAGACTTCCCAGTATGATTAGGTTTTTTAGCCTCTTCTACTACAGTAGACCTAACATCCCCCTCTCTGTCCACTGCGTAATGACCACTGTTCTCACACCCTTCCAGAGAAGGTTCAACAGATTGTTGAGGTAGATAGTATTTTGGTTTTTGGACCATTGTGACAACTGCAGGATTTTCATGAGGTCCAAGAGATGCATCAGCCCTCATTACAGGTTTCCAGCTGTCATCCTTGAGTTGAAGTGGCTTTGAACTTCCCTGAGCAGGCTGTTTTGCTGTCACGCAGTAATAGCGACTCTGTCCAGTGTTGTCCACCTTCTGTTCAGCAGCACTGTTCAAAGAAGAGGAAGTGTTGAGCAGCCTGGCTTGGTCTGGACTGTAGCAATGAAAGTGATCAGCAGGTAACTCCTGAATGCCACTATAGGAGAGAAAATGTTGCTGATCTTTAGGCGAAGCTAAGATTCTTGCATTGTGAAAAAAAGTGCTTTCGTCACTGTACTGGTGCTGGTGGTGGTAACTGTAAGCAGGCTGTGCAAACCGAACATCAGTGCTGGACAAAGATGACTGCAGTTTGTTCACAGCTCCTGTGTTATTGTTGTACCTTTCACCAAAAGAAAAAGTATATTCCATGCTAAGATCAGATTTATAGTTTGAGCTATTGACCCTCCTGTCACATGCTCTGGAAGGCCATCTTTGTTGTTCCACAGTTTCTGAGTTCCAGTCACTTCTGGGCTGAGATCGGTTCAGGGCAGTAAAGTGCTGCATATTGGCACCCTCTGAGTACACAGGGCCATGGGCCTTCTCATGGCCTTTGGTAGCAGCAAAGCTGTCACTACGAAGAGGTGGAGGTGGGGGAGGAGGAGATGAAGACTTCTTCTTATCAGGAACATACCAGACAGGTCCAAAATTAGATCTTCCAGAGCTAGTGAGCTTGATATCAAGGTGATCCTCTATTCTAGGACTTTTGTTGTTCTCGTACTGGATGGGAGCTGGCAAATGTCCTGGTTTGTCCTCTATTTCACTGTTATCATTCAAGAACTGGCCAGACTTGTTTCCATGCTTTGTAGTCTCCCAGTGGCCTACTTTGTATAACATATTCTCTGTTGAAGAAGTGTCTACATTGGACAGAGTGTGGTCAGGGGTGCTCGAACTTGTGGAGAAAGACCCATAGGCTGAATCCCGCTTACTTTGGCTCCCTAGATGATCAATGCTACTGTTAGACTTTGCAGAAGAAAGTCTTCCATATTGGGCTACTTGTGAAGTGTGGTCCCAGCTGTCCATACTTCCCAAAGAGCTGAATTGATCAGAAGTGCGATGTAGACTTGACTGATCCCATGAGTTTGACAGGTCATGAGAAGAGCAGCTATGGTAGGAAAAAAAAAAACAAACAAAATCCAGCATAAATCCACTGCTCAAAAACCTCACACAATGTAATTATATATATGGCTGCCAACTTTACTAATACTGGTAAAATCCATCTACACAGCAGATGTCTCTTATTCAAGACAGACAATCTAATAAAATTGAAAATTTGGAGAGGTAAAGTCTGGGCTTTATCTTTTTACTCTGACAATGATTCAAAGCCTGAAACTTCAGTAACTGTAACACACCTTCCCTTTCCATTATTTCCAATAAGTAATACATATTTATCTCTTTTGAAGGCTCCCCTCTCCCTGTGAAAATTGTTGATTTTGCCAATTTTATTTTTACACATTCAGTTTAAGCTCCATTAGCTCCCTGTTTTCCAGGATGAACACCAACTTCTTTTCCAGGAACCCCCAATTCATCCAACTATTACACTCGTGTACTCACCTGTTCATCTTTTGCAAGCTCACTTCTTGTTTGGCCCATAACGTTACTTCCTTGACTCCTACCTGCTTATCCAAATCTGCCTATTAATATAATATTTTCATTTCTAAATGAAAGACCACTAAAAACCTTTGCCTCACATGCCTCCATTTCAATTCCAAGCCTCTACATATATCTTTCCAACATGGTTTCAAACAACTCTCAGTCTGATGACCTTACAAGAGTGTCATTCAGCTCCATCCAATCCTGCAGCACTGACAGTAAAACTCCAGGAAAACATATAAATGCAATTTCAGCTCTGCATCACCAAAACTGAATTTCTGACCTTTCTTCAGAAATCCTTATCACCACCACTTCTTCCCTGTTGCTCTTTCCCGTAGAGAGATGTCATCTTTGACATTGTACCCTTCTCTGGCTCATTTGTCAATATTTCAAAATTTTGCTGCTTCTGTTGTTTTCCTACTCACAACCAGTTTTGTTTTGTATTTTTTTCTTCTAAAGTTCTTGTCTTTTATATGTTTCACAACATCTACCTCTTGTCAATTTAACACACCGATGCCAAGATGACAGTCTTTGCAATTCCTCTCACCACATCTCCTTGTCTGAACTTCACTGCCAGCCCCTCCTGCTTTTATATACCAAATTCAGCTTCTTGTCCTTGCATGCAAAGCCCCTTGGTAGAAATCCCAGAACTGCTCCACTTCCCTGTAGCTATAATTATACAAAACATCTATCAAACCTTGTTCAGTAAAGAAACCTGTGAAAGCTAGTAACAAAATTAGGTCAGTCCACATCAAAAATACAAAGAGGAGTACAGCCATTCTTTCTGTCAAAAATACTGCAAAAGAAAACTAAACAGGTCCTTGGAATTTACATTTAGTATGAGAATTACAAATTTTCTTATATTACTATTGTCTTTGAAACTTTTTTTAATAAAACATGGTAAAAAACATAATTTATGTGAAGTGAGAGAAAGGGTAATTTGTGTTTACTTTCTAAAAGTAATTTTTAACATGATACATTAGCATTAGCTTCATCTTGTGTGGTATTTTGTTCATTTTTGTATTCTTAGCATTCCAAAACATCTCACTGAATAATTAAAGACATCTTAATTATCTTATTCAGCAGATACGATGGTTCATATAAAAAGTGCCTTGATCATTATTATGATCTTCTTTGTCAATGAAGAATATAAGCCAGGTTTTAGTATGGCATGCTGATTTCTTTATCCTCTCTCTTTGGCGCTAAGATACTTGGCATTGATCAAAGTAAAGATGACACTTGTGCAAGAAGGCCTTCGTTTACAATTTACAAGTCTCACATAGATCTGCTGAAGTCAAATGGGAAGCAGAGATCATCAGCATAAGAGGTCATCAGACTTCTGTTAGGAAATGCTTCACAGAAACCTAGCAGATGCAACAAAAGCTTCAAAGAAAGTTGAAAGCAAGGGAAGTTTCTGATGGTGTAAAGTATGGTCTTCCATAGTCCTTAGCTGTGGGGCAATCCTTCCACAAACCTTGACAAAGAATAGAGTCCAAAAGCTCTGACATAGCCTGGCATTCCGGGATATCCTTGTCTCAATGGCCTTTTTAGAATGGATTCATAAAAGCACCTATACTGACTGTGGAAGTCATGCAGTTGAATTCAAGGAATAATCTACAAATACCTTCCTCAGCCACTTTGGCCAACAAGCATCCCTTCAACCCTTCGGCAAGTGTGTTTGTTTCTGGGTTCTCCCAGAAATGACACCATCTCAACAAATCAGGCCACATTCAGACCACATGGTAATACAGAGCGAAAGCATCTGACCCTAATTTCCCCAAATGCTCAGTTTAAGCAGCCTTCTCAAAGCACACCTGCCATACACCCACACCTGTAAGAGCAGAACAAAGCAAAACAGCTTGCTGGTTTAAATTACATACACAGGGGCAAAACAAAAAAACTGATTGTGAGTTCCTCTTTTACAGCATATCCTAGTGGAAGATAATGTAAGGTCTAAACTTTCAGCAACTTAAGATAGTTCAAATCCACACTTCTCAGAAAAGTATCCCTCAGCCTTAGCCTAAGACTGGCTGGAAAAAAGCCTGCATCCATCTTGGTAAGGCATGACTTCTGTGAAAAAACTAACAGAAGACTCTCAGGCTGTAATGGGAAATTAAGGCACCAAAAGCTTGCAAGATCCGACTCTCTAGCTCTGGCATTCAGAAGTGAGAGAGGCACCCAGGTGTGGCCTCATGCTTCCAAGACAGCTCACAGTTTTTGAATTAAAGCCATGTGATAAAAATACACAGGTAGTGGTGGGTGTGGAAACTAGGACTCCAGGACTATCTTCTCTCTTATCTACAGAAGTAGGGTCTCTTCTGCTCTTTCTTCCTCTAGCTTCATGCATCTTGTCAAAGGCCCAAATTCAGTAGGCAGGCAAAAAAGGTACCCATACCTTAATCTAGCATCTAAGTAGCAAGGGCAGTTTTCAGAGGGTTGTTTTCATGAGCTCTCGCACACACGCATGCACACACAGACACATAAAATCCAGGGATATCCTGAGTGCCCAAGTGCCATGCTTGGAAGAGAGCAAAAATCTCTCTCCCCCAGGTGATACTCCTCATGTTTTAAAACAGTGATTTCATTCTCATACTCACAGAGGGAAGTCAGGCATGTATGTTCCGGAGAGATTTTATACTCTGAATACCCATCTCACAGATGCTTAACTCAAGGAAGGACAAGAAATTCCAGAAATATCCCCTCCTCAGGCTATTTTTATGATTTTCTTACATACCGCCCCTTTCAGCCACTGACCATTGTCAATCCCACTCAGCTTGGTGCTTGACTTAAAGCATATGGTGTTTCTTGTTTTTGTGAATTGCACCTTGAAAAAGCGGAATCTCTGAAGTAGCTCATGTTCTTTTGTGCAGACTGGAAAGCCCAAGTAACTCTGCTTTGCAAGCAAGACCCTGAAAATATCCATATCCTTGGGCTGGCACCCTGGCAGTGCTGTGCTTTCAAGAACTGCAGTCAGAAGTCAGTTTTGCCACAGAAATGGTCTTGGGCAACAGACACAAGGACTGATAAATCTCCCAAGTAAATCATCTCTCAACAGTCAAACTTCCAAGCGGTCAGCACAGGTGGCCAACAGGTTCAGGAACAACAAAGCCCTGGGAACCTTGGTCTTTGACTCTACTGAAGCCACTAAATCTATTAACAGCTTCTGAGAAAACATTATTTTTTTTGTCCCGTTCACTAATACTGATGTTTGTCAGCAGTTGTTTCTATTTCTGATATGGGAAGGTGAGAGGGAGAGAGAATTGCTGTTTTTTATCCCTTTTCCTTCCCCCACCCCCTGAAATTTCCTACCAAAAGTTCATTTGAAACTGGTCTTTAACCAAATTTCAGAAAGAAATCTCATGATTCACCCATTCACATCAGCATCTCGCTACACTCCCAGAAAATCTGTTTTGGCATACCTAACTGTTACAAGGTACAAGGGCAACCACCAGAAAGAATAAAAAGCATATATCAATTTACAGCTCAGTCAAAAGACTTGGTAGACTGAAAGTAGAAGTACTCTTACGTTATCATTGCAACTAAGAACTCTAAAATTTTTAGGAATTTCTGAATTTTGTTTCTTTGTATGAGGTTTCTTACCGTCTTTCATATATATATATAAAAATTCTAATTCAGCCCACCTATATGAAATTTAAATACAAACTGCACAAATCTATTTGAAATGGGAGTAATTATAATTGAGGATTTGGGAAATATAATGTGCTAAAGCCTCTGCTAACGAAGCGCTACAAGATCATTTTAATTAAAAAAAAAAAGACACTTCTGTCTAAAAGTGAACACTCATATGTTATTCAAGGGCAGATTGCAAGTTATTTTAAAAAACAGTACGGAACTTCCAAAGAAATCAAACCATGTAAAAATGATTTATAAATAAAATCTTAGAGCAAGAATGCTCTGTTGTTTTATTTTAAATACCACAATAAATTAACATCAGGAAGTGATGACAGAATATACAGCAATAACTATAGAAAGCACAAGACTACTTTGCAAATTGGGAATGCATTCCAAACCGATTTTTTCTTTAATGCCCAGCATAACTATGTCCCAAAGGGAATTATTTGAGAGAAAAAAATAAAGCAATAAAAAGATTAACTCCCCCTCCTCTCCCCATGAAAATGCTAAAGAATATAAATTACAAGCAGGAAACAAACATAAGCTTGTAATCAGACACATATGGGCATTACCTAAAAGTTCAAAGTTTCACAACTAAAACTGCACGGGTGCCAGCCTTTCTTCCATATGCTGAATGAGACCTAACAAATACTGAAGTGTCTTAAACAAACAGTAAATATCACTGGTCTTATTACCGCTCTACACACGCAAAAACACCACTGTAGTGAAGATCAGATTACAGAAAGGTAGTTTAATTAAGAAAAACAGCAGTACTTTAAAGTCCAACAGGAAAATACTCCGAATCCTTCCTTTAGGCTTTCTAATGAAGTCTGAAACAATACTTTTTGATTTTTTCTCCCTTAGCTATTTTACTTTAAATATGTTAACTTTTATGGTTTCTTTTTGCTTACACATACAAAGATTTAGGATTTTACCAGTGGACATTAAAAGGAAAATGCAGAGCAAGAAATATAACCTTCTGACTGCCTTTAAAACCATTTTCTTACCTTTCAGTCACATGCATATATCACATACTGTTTCTGAAATCCATTCATCCTTATGTCAAAACTTCCAATGCTCCCCTTTTAAGTATTGAAAGGACAGATAATAAGAAAGAAGCACAATACAGTGATTTTGCATTCATGGTTTAAAAGACACTAAACAACACGACCTACATTATTATTGTCTTGCCGCTGGAGCTTAATGTGTGTAGCTTAAGCAGAGACTCACCTTGCATGATACCGTGAGTGCCATGAAGTGCAGGCATTGGTTGAAGCAACGTGTGACGTGGCTGTCTCAGGTTGACTTTCCGTAAATTTGGTTGCATGCCAGGAGTGAGGCCTGCAGGCTAGGTCATTCCTTCTGAAATGAGAGAGAGAGAGTGTACTGGTTTAATGCAATTAGTTTAGTAAGGTGACATGCAGCATAAAATCTATCAAGGCACAAGTCAAATTAAACTTTGCACAGACAGAATAGGGGCATAACAACTTTAAATTACAGCAAACAGGTCCAATTTTCTACATGCATGCCAATTTTGAAAAGATACCATCATTCCTTTAGAATGCTTGAGATACAGTGAAACAGTAATACTAACCAAGGTTTGTGGGGGGGGTGGATTTTGTCTTTTTTTTTTTTTTTTTAAATAAGACAAGCAAACACAATTTTTTAAGTACCTGAAATGTATACAGAGCTTTAACAGTCCAAAGTACTAATGAGCTTTATGACTCTTTTACAACATAGCAACAGTAAATAAGGCTTCGGTAAGGTTTTATACAGATATATACTATGGGAGGATGTGGGAAGAAAAGGAACAAAGCCATATACATTTCTTCCTACAAGTTAGGAAGAGTGATATAACTAAGAATTCTAACTCCAATCAGGTTCTGCTTCAGCTCTTAATACGTTTAAGACTTCAGGTATGCAGGTTGTTATTATTATTTTTTAAAAGAACACACCTCAAGAGCAGTTCAGCAAAATATCTAAGTCCCTAAATACCTACTTGGATATAGGCTCCAAGCCTACTTGCCCACATAATTGAAGACATCCTTCTTAATGAATACAACAGCAAGTTCTTTGCATCTTACAATCCATTCTGCAAAACCATTTTCCATTTTTCTGCCCCTTCCACCTGTTTAGGAATAACATAGCTTGCACTTCCTTTGAAGAACTTACTGTTTGTAACACCTCTCAACAATTTCAGGAAATAAGTATATTCTTTTTCGCAACGTTATCTACGCATTCTGGAATTAATCTATTTCTATTTCAGCTAACAAATATCTAGCATAGGCCATTTGTCTAGGCTCTCTCAAAATCCATGGGAATAAAGCAGGAACTTCTTGAAGATAATTCATCCCACTCTTCTCTTTGGCTCATCCTGTGAGGATCTAATTAAAAATTAGATTACATATAAAGTAAGACAAATCCCAGTTTCCAAGCCACAGTCTGAACTTATAGGTCCTTGGCTCTTAAGTTATTTATGGACTTATGTATTTATCAAGTTTTTCACAACAAGGTTAAGTAACCTAAGTTACCAAGTCATTCACAAAGCGGAGACAGTGTTCTCTACTTTCTACTTATAATCTAATGGCAGCTCTATATTTTTTTTTAGTCATTCACCCTTTTTTAAATTTGGGCTATCCAATAGCTACTGGATTAAAAAAAAACAAAACTAAAGCTCATTATAAACCAGTACCTTTAAAGCTGGTCAAATTTAACTATACTGCTTTTTGCAGTACAATTAGGAAGATCTGATGAATTCTTTCTAATTTCTTTTCCAAACTCCGCTTGCAGGATTATAAAAGGACAATAATAATTCTACAGAGAAGCTGTAATTTCACTAAGTACTATAGCATCATTGCTGTCACTAAATAAAGAACTAATTGTTTTCATAAACAAAAGCCTTTTCTTCCTAGAATGAGAAGACAGAAAACAGCTAAGCAGAGCATCACTATGTTCTTCCTTGATAGGATATGAAATTTAAAAAAGTGAGTGGAGGAGGAAAAATACTCTCGCTTCAAAGAAGTGCAAAAGATTCTGCTCAGCCATGTGATGTGCACCTCCAGACGGTCCATGCATACTTCAAGGGCCCCAAACTTATATTCAAATATTGAAAAAAAGCAAGCCATTGCTCTGTTGCACAAAACATCACAGGTTGTTCTTTTTCCACTGCTTATTCTAATGCTGCTGCTATCAGCTAGGCAAACCATAAATACCTACTTAGGCAAATTCAATACACCTTCTAGGCATGAATTCAACAAAGACGTTTCTATATTACGAGACAATTACTTTACTAACATGCACCACAAAGGAAACACAAGACTAGAAAACTAGCACAATACAAGTGATGTCTGGAGTATGAGGAAATGAAGGTTAGGGAACAAGGACTTCTGTGATGGTTTGCTAAGGGTTTGGTAAATGATAGGAGGAATTCAACCAGTGAGAAGGAAGAGAAGGGATGCGCTTGTAAAGCCAATACTGTACCTCATGGAACTTCTCAAGATCTTCATAAGATAGTTTCTTGCCCCATGAACATCATTTTCAGATGGCATTTTCTGTGCTACAATATCCACCACCACTTTCATCTTCCTGAGCAGCCAAGCAGGGGGAGGAACAGACTGGACTGAGTTGTGACAAGAGGCAAGACAAGTGGACGAGAACTTACAGGTTCTGTTTCACTTTTTGTTTATGTGGACATATATTTTTCAGAAGAAATTTTAGACATAATAAAATAGTTTCAACAGTTAAAAAATGCTAGTGGGATTCCTGGAGGGTGGAATCAAGTAGACATGTGTCTTCATTGAAGCCTGCAGCATGACTAAGAATTAAGTCACTCTGCATAGTCAACAATTCTTTCCATTGGATTATCAGTTTCTCATCATTTAATAACATTTACTATTTCTTGCACTTGAAGAAATAAATTTTCTATGGTAGATAGCATGAAATAAGTTCCAAAACTCAGTACAAATGGTAAAAGATCTAAAAAGAAAAGATTAAAAAAATTCAGAGACAGAAAACGTTGCAGGCAACTAAAGCTGCTGGAAGCAGAGCATTTATATTCTAATGTAATACCTCTGTATTAATTCTGAGTGACAGAATGAGATCATCTGAACCTACAATCCAGAAAACCTCTAGTGTTAATGGAAGCATTATTAAAAGCATTTCACAGAGAGTGTCTTTCTACCAGCGCTTTTACAAAAGCTGCTAGAAGGAAAAAGCTGATAAGCTTTTGAAGATGTGATACAAAGCGAAAAACAATCTCTATTGACTGTAAGCAATGCATTAGAGTGGTCGCAACAACATGTGTATGTAAATAGTGTAGCAATAAAACAACCTTTCCAACTCAGATTTTCAGAACAAAATCTGTCCTTTTATAGTTACTGTTTGAAAATCATTAAGAAAGATACTCCGAATTTCAGAGGCCATAGTGTTTAGAAATATGGGAACAAAGGTTCAGATTGCTGCAACACCACCACTCATGAGGTTAACTGGACCGAAAAAAAGAAAGTGAAAACATACTTCCTTGACTAAAAAAGAAAAGTAGCTAAATTGTACAAGCAGATTCATCTGTAAATGATAACAAAAATCAGAAAAATACTTGATTAAGTCAAGATGAAAATTCCAGATAATTGGTAAGTTTATTTTCAGCTCATTTTGAGAATGGACATGAATGGATTCAATGTTTCTTGTCAGAATAGCATGTCTCCTTAAATTTCAGGTGCCTGCATCAGAACTAAATTGAAGTTTGAAAATGAAAAGTAGACAGGAAATCAAATAAAATAATTGAATTACTTCAGCATAAAACAATATCAATGAATGAGAGCTATTCCCTCAGTATTCAGATACATTCTAAATTAATGTAGCTAACAGGAAGACAGAAAGAACAACAGATACAATGTGTAGGTGCATTAAGATAAGAAGGCCAACAGATATAACTACAAATGTGTGTATTCCCCCCACCCCCAACAGAATTTGTTTTATTCTCATCTACCAAACAGCTTGTTATACCTCTAGTATAGAGATTTTTGCATTTGGAGTCCCAAAGCAAAAGAAAAATGGAGTTCCAAGAGCTGTTTCCAACAGAAAAGCAATCACTAGGATTTATTTTTCTGTTAATGTTTCATTCTATTCCTCTGCTGAATCAACAAAGATGGTAAAGCCTGACTGCTGGCTCACGTGTAAATATACGGCTGCAAATCTTTCAGTTTAAGCAGCAACAGTTACACATAAAGGAGGTTATGCAGTACTTCTGAGACAGAAAGCTGGGCTTTTATTCCCCGGCTCTCAATCATCTAGTTACTGGCCTGCTCTTTAGTTGAAAGAAGTGGTTTTAATACCAGCACTGCTGACATGCTCACAGAAACCACACACTGGCCGAGCTCAAGGGAAAGTTTATGAACAGTTCCTACGGAGACTTTTCAGTTAAAACTTTGGAAAGGACGCTCCACATAAAAATAAAGTATGAATCATAATGCTGATGCATTTAACTAATGCTGCCCAACTATCTTCTTTTTAAAGGATAACTTCTGTTGTTTCGTGTCCTTATTTTGACTGAAATGTACCCATTTGTATGATTAATTTGCAAAATGGATGCACTGAATTCTTAAAAATGGCTGAGCTAGTCTCAGGAAAAAAGCAACCCCCCCCCCCCTTCAGTCTAAACAAAACAACACAAAACACCACTACCTCCATGTTTATACATATGCTAATGAAAAGCACTACAAACCTGTTATAAGAAGGTTTTAAAACTCCACACACACACAAATTAGTTTGTATGTCAGCTATTTATCTACAAGTGCATAAAAGGAAATTAGACACTGACATAATTAGCAAGCAAATTTTGAGTCACTTTCTGATTTTATTACGGTGGATAATCTTGCTCAGTTTTGCTAGAACATTGAGCTCAGAGAGAGCTTTCAAATGGAATTTCTCCCTCTGCTGGCTTTCAGACATTAGTAACATTCTGAGTTATTTACTCTGAAAGAATCACAATATTGGCCACTGGAGCATTATGCTACATCTCTCCATATGAGCGTAATGGAAATGAAGCCCATGAGAGAGAGAAAATAAGTTCTTCAAAATGGAGGGATTTGGCTGCTATTCTTCTGAAATCAAATACAACTAATCTTCAGCTTTCTGATTTACTTTATTTTTTCTATTTCTTATGATAATTAATCCTTCCCTAGAACATTAAAATGACATACTCTTCCTCTGTGATCCTAAAACAAATTATATTTACATATTTTTCTGGATTCAGCAACTCTCAAATGGCAGAATTCATTGTTCTGCTTCACATTAGTAATAATAATATATAATTAGTGTTTATTACCTCTCCTCTACCCAAAAGTAGGTATTTTATGCCAATACTTATGAATAAAAAGCTCTTTACTTTAGCTTTCTTTTTCATTTCTATCAGCTATATCAAGAAAAAACCACTGATTTTATTAAAAAAAAGAATTTTTTTAATTTAAAAGGAAGGATGAGTCAGTGACTTCAGTCAGAACTGAACTGGATCCATAAAAACTGCTATATTCTTCAATACTATCAAGTTTATAATTTTCTGAGTTAAAATTTTTGTAGTAATTAAAGATTAAAAAAAAAATTCTTCAGTTTTCTGCCATTTACTCTAGTTTCGGCAGAACACTTTGGTTCCCAAAGCTGCAGACCACTGTTTCACAGTGTAGCCCAGGTGTTCCACAGGTACAACTTCTCTGAAAATACCAGAATCTGGGAAATACTAAATTTAGTTAAATTGAACAGCCACTATCAAAATAAAATCCTTCTCCCTCCACTCACTAAGATGTGACCTAGACTTTTCTGTACCAGAGAGAAACGTCTCTCTACTGCTTTATTTTTAGTATCAGCCCAACTCCACATTTTACTAGTTACGTCAGGAGATGCAAACTAGTCAGGTTTAGTCATTTTAAGCCTTGCTTAGAACCAGAAATTTGCCCCAGTTTCAGTGGAAGGTAGATAGCTACAGGAATGCAGCAGCACTAATCCACACACCCAAGACACGGTAGGAAAGCTAGGAATATGGAATACAGAAAGGCTTCAGCACCCAGATGAAAGGGAACAAAGCACATGTGCTTAAAGCACAATACACGGCCCGTTTGTGTTTTGCGGCCCGTTTGTGTTTTGCAAGGAGAAACAAGCATGCTCTTGAACACACTTCTGAAACATAGCCGCTGCATGTCCTTAATAGGGCTTCTCCCAAGGTGCCCGCAGATTGTTTCAAAGCTAAACAAACCAAATAACAGCATGGCTGCCTGTACTGTGGGGAAAAACTCTCATAAGACTACCAGTTAGGAACAGTGCTGGCCCACGTTAGCTGCGCAGGTAGCTCGAAAGTAGCTGCCTCTCTGGGTGCTCTTCGGCAATGTTCCCACCCGTCATTTTTTCTTTCATGCAGAGAAAATGTCAAGAACTTGTAGTGACAGCACAACTTGTCCCCTTATGAATTCCAAACAACTTCATGTTTCCTAGCTTTCTTACCTCACCTCCTTTCAAAATAACATTCATGTGTTGTGCTAGAAATACGAACTCTTTGATAACACATTTTATAAATCTTTATGTGCCAGAAAAAGAAGGTCCTTCCAAAGCATGTCTCTTTTTTCAATTCACCAATCTTGTGCTCAATGTAATAAATACAGTAGATGAGCAAACCTAATACAATAAAGCACGTATGTAAAAAGCCACAGTAAATAAACTATCAAATCACTCCTACAGGTCACGAAAAACACTATTCTGATTTTTTCTCAAGAAGTCAGAAGAAAAAAAAAAAGACCACTTAAAAATTGCCACGAGGATACAGTTACATACAAGGGCCTCACAGAACTTAAGACATAACAGTGTGTTCCTATTTCCTGACAAAAATCCCTCCCTTTATTTTTCTCTGCAGATTTTGAAGACATCACCCACCCACCTAACCTGGAAGCTCACAACTAGAACAGGTTGATTTTTTTGTTTGCACAGAAAATAATAGAAAATTGCTATCTGAACAAATCAAGTATTTGAGGGGACTGAATGTCTGTTTGGTTAAGATGTCTTCTTTCATTATTCCCCCCACCCCACAATTCCCCCCAAAGACAACCAATATTCCTTTTTGTAGAGCATTTAAGTAATCCTTGTCCTCTGCAGACACTCAATACTTTTTCTCTCAGGCAACTATATAAACCGAATTCAAATTACTTCATATTACTTTAGTCACCACTGGCTGATCTATCTGCCAGGGTAATTTAAGAATGAAACATCTACAATTTGGCAAAAGAGTAGGGGCCAGCCGCAAAGCTACATAAGGAATGTGAGCAGGTTCTTACATCATTCTCAAAAATACATTTTCAATAATATATTTGTAAGTTATCCTCTTCTAGGTTCAAACAGTTGTTATTAATTTTGTAAAGAACTGTTGGGATACATGTTTTTATACAACTTCCCCGCCCTGCGATTTTTAGTGTTTTCCTGACTCCCTACATACCTGCCCATATCTTCATGTCTGACAGAAAATGAAACAAGGGGAAAAAATTGTTTTTAAAAGGAGGGACAAAGCACACAAAGCATGAGGTGAAGACTGCTCCCGAAGCCATTTCCTGAACATAATTTCTCTCCCCTTTTATTTCTTCCTCATTCTTTCTCTGAAAATTAAAAAAGGAAAGGGGGGGGGCACAAAAAAAACCATGAAATTTTCATGGCACAATCCGACACTAGGGTTTTTTTCCCCCCTTCTCTATCAAAAAACTCCCACTACGTATTTTGAAGGAAACAAAAAGTTCTCCTCCTCCACTATCTTTAATCCATAACAAATACGGATATTTCAGAGAGGTCTATTTCTAGCTTTTTGTTCTTCAGTACATACATGTATAAGGTCCTTTTGTTAGGTTTTTAAAAAATCAGAATATGCCTACAACTTCTCTCTCCAGGTTTTGACAGCTACGCAACTTCAACCACCTGTTATGGGTCTTCTCCATGCACTTAATCCCCTGCTAAAAGCTATCCCACATTCCACTTCCAAATTTATCTCCTTGCTTGCTTTCTAGAGCATTACAGCTTTGAATTGCTTTGTTCTCATTTTGTAAGGTTGTCGGCTTCCTTTCGTATAGGTTCAATCTCAGATTCCTTTATTTCCCTCTCTGTCCCGAGCATCCACTGAAGTATTTTAAATGCTTTTTTTCAGTACGCTCTCTCTGCCAGTCTTCGCACCGTCTACCCAGGAGAGCTTTACATTTCCTTTCAAAAAGGGATAGTAAATTTAGGCTTTGTTTGGGTGAGCCCTACAACAACTGTATAAATCCCTCTCAAATCAAGACAGTGAACCTTGCTATCTAAGGCAGAAACATCAGGACTCAAAATTTCAAGTTAACTGTGTGGAGACATCACACCCTCACTTTTAAAGAGATTACACTGAAAACATTTAGCAACATTTTTGTTGCATTGTTGCTTCTTTCTGCAGGCTGCTTTGTAGTTCTTCAGAATGCGAGCTTTTGCTTTTTCAATGTTAAGCCTCTATAAATATCCCAGTAAAGGAAGAGAAGGTAAAATAACAAAGAACTTGCAAAAACTCTAAATAATTCACAGCAGTGTGAAATGCCTGTTCATGATAAAAAATAATTCTGAAAAACTAATGGTAAATATCAACATGCTAAGTATTTTAAGGCAATGCCTTTCAGCTGTTTGGAGAACTTCATAAAACCAATACGCATCCTCTCCTCTCTTTTAAATGTATTTCCTAAATACAGGGAATGCCTACATGGAACTTTATTTAGGATGAAAGTTTGCTGAAAGTTGTAACATTAGGTATCTTATAAAAATAAAATAGAAATGCTTTCACATCATAATTGAACAAAAGCTGCTTACATGACATTTTAAAAAACTCTAGTATGACGGCTTAATAGCCTAGGAAAAGTGAATTTTAAAGGTGAAGCTCTTAATATCAAAAATCTTCAACAGCAATGTCAATACTAGCTTCCCAGGTAGCTACTGTTTTCCTAAATAAACACAGGAGGATTGACATATATGAATGCAAATTACTACTGGCAACACCCAAGCCATACCAGGATTTCTGTTTCAAGATTCTGCTCCTCTCCATTAATAGTAGCACACAATCCATCTGTTTGTTAGAACAACCTTTCCTTGTGTATTAGGATCTTTTTCTTTCTATTCTTTTGGGAAAATTCCCTATGACATACTTCATTGGAATGGGATAAACTGATGATGAAAACTAATCAACCTGGTATATGACAAAATTATTCTCTGACCACAGACAGCTGAGCCCTGCTGCCTGCATCTCCTTGTTTACTGACAGCTGGATTAGCCACAGGCAAAAAACCCCATATCCAAGACCATGCACGTAACATACACAGACACACAAACTGCAGCAGACGAACACGAAGGGAGACAGCTGGGAGTCTCATGCAACACAGAAACCCATGTATGGAAATTAAAAATAACGACTGAAATTTTCAGGCAAAGAGAAAGAATCATTAACAGCATTCTCATCCTAGGCAAATCTACTACTGCCCTAATACACTCAATTTTTTTCAAAGCGTAAGTGAATTTGACAAGTGGATAGAACTAAATAAAAGCTGGACTCCTAATCAACTTTGTGAACCCCTCTAGCTTAACCAATAGTAAACTATTATTCTTTCTGGTTAAAATTTATTGAAAACATGTTATTGTATTTGAAGAACACTAAGTCTTAATTAAGCAAAGATGCTAAGAAGTGAATAATCATGAAGAGATCAACAAGCCTTGTCTAAGAGTAGTCCACCCAATTCCCAATCCCTAACGACTAGAGAAGCTCCTAGGAACAAGGTTTCCTATCCTCACCTTCGGTGTTGGCAGCTCTTCACTCAACTCTACCATCTTCTCGGATTAAGAATCACCAGCAATTCTCTCTGGAGCACCTCCTGCCTCAGTCTTTGCCTCTTTTCATCTCTCCAGCCACGGGACCAAACAGAGGCAGCCAGAAGCCACCTACCTCTAACTGTTTGCAGTTAGCTATTCCCACCTTCCCCTCCTCTCTTCTGTAAGAACTTGGCAAGCTTTCGCTCTCTTTGTGGGTCATTTTCTACAAAGCCTTTTCCCACCCCCGCTTGTTCTCTCTGATAGCCAGATGGGCTTTTTTTGAGGAGGATCTACTGCAGTGCCAGAAGGAAAGTTGCAGTGACAGAACATAGTGCTGTATCAAGCTAAAACACGTAGGAAAACACTGAATATGTATTAAATGTAATGTATCAGGCAAGTTAATTAGAAGAGATCAAGCGATGGCTGCTCAGTATTTTTTCAATGGATTAGATAAACTGCTTTCAAAATCTGTTTATTTTAGGGACAATTTGTGAGCCTGTATTCAAATTAGGCTTCAGAGAACCTAAACTTCACCTTTCAAAAACTATGAAATTGCAGCCTATCTACATGAGAAAATCCCGCATTATCTACGAGCCACGAATAATCAACACAGTACGTCTAACAAAACTAAAACCCACATGCTGTGGGTGAATGTGTGTGCATGTTGACAGAGCTGCAACATGAATGAATAAAACATGAGAAGCCATGAATCTGCCTTTGTCTTTAATTCACAGAATACGACGATGACAGCAGCACTTGCAATCAGAGAAACCATGGCAGAACAACTGAATACATGCCATATTTAAAGGGGAATGTACAATACAACCAACCCAGCACTAGTCCGTCATGATTCTTCAATAGCCGTGTTGCCATGGATTCATTAGGACACTATTTTGCAACATAGCACCTAGTCAGGTAGGCAGCTTACTGAAAATTACATTTGGATTTTCAGGTCACAGCAAAGATTTAAGCTTCATACATCACATACACACATGATAGGATGATTTAATAAATTTTCAGCCAGTGGATGAGGAAGAGAGAGAGTGTGCACAAATGTACTTTCTTGATTTAAAAACAGAAAAATAAAAGATATCTTCAAGGGCATGAACAACTGTACTCCTTATAAATTTAGCAAATGTTATTTTCTCAAGAAACGTGTAAGCTGGGGTATAGTGGAAAAAGAAGGAAATACTGGTTTTGCTTTTGAAATTCCTCCTGTTTAAAATCTGTAACCCATTCTGAAACTGCGCGTCTTTATAAGGCCCTGGCATCAGCTCCATCAACAGATCTGTAACCAATTATTTTCCTTCAGACAACAATTCATAAGTGGCTGCACATTTGCAATATATAACCTGTGCTCATTTCCTCCCAACACACTCCAAAGCAGGCTGCCTTGCGAGTTCCTCCCCATTCCCCAGTCTCCCAGCCTCACCAGGGGAGAACAAGGATTCCCTCGTTCTCTGGTTCCACATTGTCTATTACCCACTATGCTCTGAGGTACAGAAAGTGTGGCATCTCATTTCCATCTCACTATTCCTTATTTATAACTCCTTGAAAGGTAACGAACATCACAGGACGAGGCGATGGCAAGTACATCGATTTTTTTCACTTCTACAATGCCTTTATGAATTGTGAAGGTGGGCTACTTAGTCTAACATCACATAATAGTGGACAGTATCGGTCACCTTAAAGTTTGAGAGAACAAAATATATTTCTTCCTAACCCCCAACACCCAGCAGTTCATATTCTATCATTTATGAATTTACAAGTACTATCAGACAAAAAAAATGTTCTGTCCCATCAAACAAAACATGCTTCTCAAAAATCCCAGATTCTCTTAGCTCCCTCTGATTGAATCCACCCAATCCTGATTTACTGTACACCCGCAGTTGAGCTTTCTCCACCCCGCAGGTCTCAGAATCAGTATCTTGAGCTCTACAAAATCTTGTACTCGACAATTCTGGATTCACCATTCTGTAAATATAAATTTCCAAACATAAAAATAAAACCCAGAATCTGTCTTTCTTTCCGGTGGGAATTATTTATCCAACTCTGAAACCATGTTTCTCCTTAACTGCTCTGGGGTCTGAAAATTTGAACGAAGGTGGTGCGAATAATTCATTTTGAAAAGACCAACAGCAGCTTGTCACATGTTTTTTCTTCTTGTGCTCCAATAAATTTTTTCCAGATTCTCTGTTTAGGGAAACTAGATGGTATGTTCCCCAGAAATACAGAAGCTGCAGATGCAGAACCATTAGGCCCTAATTGCAAGCCATCTTGAGTATCAGTATCACACTGTATACTTCCTAACCTGAAACCTGGTGCAAACTGACCACAAAACTGCTTCTATTTTCTTCAGAAAATGACTACTATCCCCTCTTATCAGCCCTGAGCCTGTAATATCCAGATCATCACCAAACTAAAAAGAGAGATTTCTGCATACTGACATTACAAGGTCAACAGTGCCATCCCAGGATCCAAATACAGCTCAGTTTCCCATTTCTTTAACTTCTGCATCAGTATTCTAACTCAATCCTCCAAATATTTCCAAGTCAGAGCTACAGTGTGGCTTTCCCACAGGTATTCTGAAAGCTTTTCAAGCACTGTACCATGCTTTCCTTTTTCAAAGGCAATAGAAGAAATTACTCTGGCTCAGCCAAAACTAAGAGAAGGAATACAGAAAACAGCACCAGCTAACAGGACTAGTAAGGGAATTTATGAAGAATGACAAACCTGTGGCCCCATTCAGAGGCCCCACTTCCATACCCAAAGCCTTTTCTAAACCTCTGCTGAAACCATGCTGGTAATGGTGGCATCCCAATCCAGAGGATAATCAACCTCAACTGTATATCACAGACATTATGTGGTAAAATTGTTCACAAAACAAAACAGCTAATTCAGAGGCATTGCGGGAATGGTATTTGATGAAATAAACATTTAGAACAATACCACAGTTTCCATTACTAACGATACAATCTTTTAAGCCAGAAAACTAATCGAAGTAAGAAGTAAAACTAACTCAACAGGCCCACATGAAGCCTTTTTGCTCACCTGTTTAAGAGCCTGCATTTGTTCTGTGTTCGAATATTGCTTCTCAACTGATTCTCACTTGGGCTTCTTAAACTAAATCTTTAATCTTCTAACTAAAAATACTGGTCACATCACACAGCATCCCAGACCGACTTAGCCCAGCTTAGCCATAACTGAGATGAAAGATGAGTGCAGTACTGTAGAAAATAATTACAACGTCTTCACAGTAATAAAGAACCAAGTAAGTTTTTATGCAGAAACTATGAATCCCTCATGACATCTCTTGGCCTCAGACGGATAACAGTGATTTAAGCGGAAAAAGGAAACAATTTTTTGAGACAAGTTTTAAGAACTGCTGCACTAAAAATATCTGTCACTTACTTTAGAATAATTTGTGCTTTAAATTTCTTTCACACCTTTTTGCAGCTGCCTTTCTAAAAGGAAGCAATTTTCTTCTTCTTGTCTAAGATATTGCAAACCTTAATAAATATCAACAGGCAGAATTACTTGCTAGTGAGACTCAGTGAAAGGTGAGTCACTTCTGGACTGTATGTACATGTAAAGATCTGTAGTATATTCATGCTTCCACCAAATGAGATATTTGCAGATAACTATACAACTATAAATCACTGTATGTGACATATGAAACTTTTTAAAAAAGAATTTTTACTGTCATAACTATTTTCAGATTAAAACAGACATTAGACCTAAGTCTCGGCACATTACACAGCTCATAATTTGGGCATGAAATCTCAGCTGCCTCAACATGCTGGAAGCCTGAGGCATAAGGTGGTTATAGTTGCACAACCAATTTCTGAGGTAATCTCACCCTTCTTACCTCCCAGTGGTAGCTCAGATTTCAGGTGGGAAAGCTAATTGTTCAATTCCAAGTTATATCCCCTTCTTAATCTCCAGCTGATGACTTCAGCAGTAACAGTTTTTTAACAAGAAGCTGCACAGTAAAATTTGACACACTGATGCATTAATCTACAATTTCTTCATTGGCAAAGGGCCGATATTTTACCATAACTTCTTGGAACATGAGCTCCTCCTATGTCCGTATTACTCTGGGCCCAATTTCTTCAACATTTTGTGTAGAAACTCTTCATCGAGATGGAGGGGATCTGTACAGGCAGATAAGGCTTTGCCATTGCTGTCACCTCTGTCAACTAGATCTCGTCTCAGCCTGCTGGGTTGCAGATTTGTGCCTTTCCCTGCGAATGACAAGGCCACTTGTCCTTCCAACCACAGAGGGGAGATGGGGGTTGCTGGTATCAAGCAAATGAGGTTGGTTCTACTACTAAGACTGGCTCATGTCCTGCTTCACCTCCTGCCATTCTACTTTATCAGAAATGGGTCTAGACCCCAACTTCAACCCTCTCTGCTACACGACAGTGTGGATAAGCACACAGTGGTTAGGCAAGACTAAGATCAGGCTGATGATCACAAAAACTAGAATGGATAAGAATGCCCTTTTTTCCCCCCCATTATCTCCTTCATCGGTGAGTATCTGGGCCAACCAAAGGCAGTGATACTCTGTTTCCCATTTCTCTAGCTGAGAAGGGACAAGCAGCTGTGCTTGGAGAAGGTGGCTCCCTTTGCTCTCTGCACACACTACTGTATTTACAGGATGTACAAACTTGTTGCTGTGTCCATCACCTGCTCCAACCTTCCTCTCTCAGTCACACAAACACACAGAAACAGAGGGGTGTGTCTGAATCCTGGAAATATAGGGCTTAATTCCTTCAGCCCTCTCAGTAACTTCATACCTTTCCAGAAATGCAGACGAATTATGAGACTGACATTTCACAAACAGGAAATGTAATAAACACAAAGGTATCAAACTGCTGACATGCCTGTCAAAGCTTCATTCACTACAGTCCCTTCACCTACCATCCCAGAATAATAACAGGCAACACAGAAAAATCTTACCAGAGCCACCCCTGGGATTCAGACCCCTCAGGGAGCAGCTCTGAGAGCTGTCACTCTGAACTGCTGGTCTAGATGAAGAACCAGTGCGAGTCCAACTACAATACAAACACACTCAAGTCTTCAGTAAATTTATCCTAATTAGAAAATAAAAATCCTATTTAGCCTATTAACTGTGGAAAAACCGTCTTCTTTGATTTGGATGTTCTAAGAACACATAGAGACCTTATTTTGAGCAGATGTATGGCTGCCTTAAAATATATAAAACCCATTAGAGTTGGAAGTTCAAAAGTGACCACACAATTCCTATTTCTGGGATCCCCAGAGCAGAAGTGATATTGTTTAGTGGGTAATATTCTTTTAGGCTTCGAGAGGCTCATTTTTAAGAAGCTGAATGTGCCAAGATATGCACCCCATATTTAACATCAGCAGACTTGAAAGCTGGGTTCAGTGACTTCACAGCCAAAAAAAAATCTGTTTTCCAAGATTGAAAACAGAAATTACTTCACAGCAATAACAACCCAAATCTTCAATATATTGTTCTTCTTCCACACCACCTCACACAAATCCTTCAGATCTCAATCCTTTAGTCATGCTAATTATCACTAAGAGTAAGTTTTATAAGAGAGTCAACTTGGCAAAAATAAAACTAAAAAGAACCAAGCTGAAACATCTGTTTGGATAAAAAGTAGATCAAGTCAGAAACTATCTCAATGATTTTCCACAGCCAGATCAGTTACAATGGCTGATAAAATAAAGGGGGGGGGGAGGGCTCTGACTAATACTGATAAATGATTATTCCTACTGCTAAGCTTGTATTTTGAAATCCAGCAACAAGATCTCTCAGCATTCCTCCAAAGTGACTGAGTAGTTTAATAACTGACTTCATTCGGTGCACCTCCACCTTCAGGAAAAAGAAGGTATGGATCCTGATGCAAAAGTATTTATGGATAATCTCACAATAACTAACCATACTATATTCACATGAAAAATTGTGGCCACATCACTATTTTAAAATCTGAAATAGTGAACATGACTTTCTCTCAATGAATTCTCAGCTGCATTACTGAAGAAAGAGACACACTGAATAGTGCATATGCTCTCCAAGTGATTATTCAGTCTAATATTATATAGCTTTATTTGGAGTTCCGTGAGGTCAGAAAAAAAACGTAACGTGTTTTACACACAGACTCTCTATTCTACATTGCTTTATTATAAAACAATAATAACCCATGAAAGTTGACCATAATGCTTCTGGGATCTTTCCCCACAAATACAAGGAGCAATTTCTATCCAAGAAACTCATACTGAAGGGAGGCTCCATTAACCTCATTAGATTAAGGATTTCTCTAATGAAGCTGTCTGCTCTATCTGGTCAGCACTAAGCAGAAACAGACAGAAACCATATCCTGCGTCCATGTTCTGGCACCCCACCTTCACAGCATATGTTCTTAAAGAGCAGCAAGCAGGGACTGGTTTGGCAGTGAGGAAAGGAAAAAAAAAAAAACCTCCTTCTGCCAAATATATTATTTAATCCACCCCTCTACCCAAAACTGCAGATGACATGCATATTTAAACAATGTTTTTTTCAGTTTTGCTTGTACTCCATGTACCTCTCCTCCAAAAAAAATAAATACCACAATCCCTTCTTTAGATTTACAGGCAGGAACAGAAATAATCTTTGTCTCACACAATTTATCAGAGTACTAGTTTCCTCTTTTACTGTTCTGTAAAACAGAATTCCCTGTGAATCCTTGACTAACCTCTTGACTTGAGCTGCACATGTTGGAAACAGTCACAACCAGGGAAACTCTTTCCACTGAATTTTCATATTACATCAATAAAAGCCAGAGACTGAAAAACTCTCAGACCTTAACACCAACAGACTAACTCTGCTACTCAGTTTGTCCTGATGATAAGCACCTGCACCCTGGCATTAAGAGACCAGTCCAAGAAAACTAGTTGCAGCCCTCTGAAAAAGCAGCGACTGCAAACTGTACACTTTGCTGCCGCTGGGGGCTTTCATCAGCAACACAAAGCACACCAACAGCAGGTCTGTGTGAACAAACAGGAAGCAAACAGGCAAACAAACAAAATATTCTGCCGTTTTCTAATTCATTCCTCCTACTCTACACCTGTTGATTTCACTTTAGCAATTCCATCATGGAATTTTAATTAAACACATTCAAGAAAAAACCCGGATCAAACCGCACCGCTTTCCTACAGACAAGTAGCTTCCATACAGAAAGCCAAGAGAAGCGCCTCCTGAGAAGCATCCCTGTATACCGCGCACGACCACGCAATGTCGCGGTGCGAAGCTCCCAAAGTTAATCCGCGTGCTCCTTGTCTCTCGGAGAAGCCGGGAGAAGCCTTACTGGCGCCAGGCCCTGGGCACCCACCACCCACCAGCGTCCTGGCACAGAGGTGCCGGCCTGCCCGCCAACACCTGGCAGCGGCAGTGCCTCCCATCAGGGGCACAGCATGGCCCCCAGCCGGCACCCGGTGCTCCGCGATGCTGCTGCCCAGGGGACACAGGGGACGCGTGGGGCTGAATTACGGAGAAAGGGCTGCAGCGCGGACGCCACGGGCACGCTCAAGCTTACAGCCTCCGCGGCAGCAGCACAAGCGACGTGCCAGCGACACACGGTTCGATTGTGTCACTGGGTGAAAGCGTGCCACGCTCCGGCACCGGAGAGCGAAACCCCTGCAGCCCTCCACACAAAGGCCGTCCACCTCCTGTGCTAATCTGCGCCTCTGTGCAAGCTTAGGGGATATAATTAGATGCACAAAGAAGTCTTATTACTGCGCTATGCTAAGAGGCCCTAACTGTTCTGATTAGTCATGCTTGTGGCTCTGCTGAACAACTCCTCAGCAATACTGCCTGCAGAGCCAGGCAGAGAGGAGCTGACTAAAGCCCAAAAAACTAAATCAGAGGCCTGCTCTTGGAGGAGGGGAAGGGAGGGGTTTTTTTTTTGTTTGTTTTGTTTTTTTGAGTGCCGTTTGAAATGGCACATGGAAAATATATCTAGATTATGCTCTTGAAACTAATTTTTTAAATTGTCCCATCCTTTCCTTTTACAATCTGCTGAGTAAACGCATGAGTTAATGGTACAATTTGAGACACTGTATTGCAAAGAAGTTAATGTCACCTATGAGATTAAAAAAAAATTCGAGGAGCAAAACTAAAAAAAAAAAATCTCCAGAACATCTGGGCCTGTTAAGATTTAATAGGCTTTCAATAGTATTTGGGAATTACAGATATTTTTTCCTATATGCCTTTCTTTACATTAAAACAAATGAACCAACTAACTTATCTTCTCATGGAGCAGCACATCCCCAAAAGAGACCTAGCCTGTGATATCCCTAGAAATTATTAATAACCTCAGTGCTCAGAAAAGCATCAGAAATCATCTTCACCTATGAAAAGAAGTGACAGTTATGTCCTTCCATCCTCCAAGGAGACTCGGCTTTGTACATTACAGGGATTTTCAAAGGACAGTTTATTTCACTAATCTTTTAGAAAAGACAAGCTTTGTTCCATACTCACACTATTACTTCCCTGCCACCGGCCAGACTTCTACACGTAAACTTGTTACGGTTGCTGACCACTACCATACACATAGTTGTGAAGGACACAGTAACAGGCTGCACAGGCTTTCTGTGGAATAAAAGAGTTCTCCTGCAACCCCCAAGGAGCAGCCCAGTCCCAGGACAGTCTGAGCACAGCTTCTTCTCTCCCTTTGCGCTGGAGTTGCTTTTTCCAACAGGTACAGAGAAGGTCTGGATCACAGGCTCTACCGCTTGATATGGGCTGTGAGTGCTTGGAATAGAGCCTTCAACAATCACTACAATACTTTGGAGGCAAAAGCAACCAAAGCCTTGGATCATCTTTGTATCAGGTTTTTGGCCCGTGACACAACATACAGAAACACTCAGCAAGCTGTTACATCCGGATTACTTTCTTAAGTAGTGTTAATGGACAAAGAGTCAATGAATATTTGCGCTATGATGCTTTTGCAGTGGAGGTTTTAGATACTTTGTGATCATTTTCAACAAAACACCTGGCATAAAAACAGCCTGTAAAGCTGTATTCTTCCCGAGCTGAAAATGTAAGCATAACCTAGAATAACATACTGAAATTAGCGTTAAATCCCACCCCTTGAAAGGATAGGAAAACTAAAATCTCATTTTAGAAAATGACAAAACAAGAGAAACACAGCAATATGGTCAAAACCAGAATATAGGTTCAGCAACACACAGAATTACAACTGGGTTGCACCATACTTTGGCAATGCTGGGGGTAGACAACAGGGCGGGGGGGAGTGTAAGGCAGGAGATGGATGACATGAGCACACACTTCGACAATTTTAAAATATGTAGGACAACACCAGGAGAATGGTTAGCACACACCTTTCGTATCAAGAGCTAAACAGGTTGGGTAATCAAAAAGTCCCACATACACCAGGAGAGAGTAGCTGTGTATTTTAAAGCAAGAAATGCAGACATTGACAGATACTGTCTGTAGAGTATTATTTTCTGGATGAAGATTTGTTTTCTTTTTCAGTTAAATATTAAGCATGCAAAGAAAGTAAAAACAAACAAACAAAAAACCCCACACCCTCACCTTAACTATAGAAACTAATAGGGTCAGCTAAGGGAACTGTTTTACTAGTATTACAATGAGAAGTTCTCCCTCCCTTCCTGAGCCCTGCCAAGGATATACCTCTCTGTCCGTCTCAATCATTTGCAGGAGATCACTTTCAGCAACACTTTCAATTCAAAACTAAATTTGAAAAGAGTCTCAAGAGTCTTAACTCACCTGAGTAAGCACTTCTAATAAAAATTCTGGATTTTAGAGTAAGGTGGCTTCACTGTGATTTTTTTTTGTATGCATGAACCATATTGTAAAAATTAAAATGAAGCACTTTAACTCAATCCAAGTTTTCTTTTTCTAATTCATAGCTGTCTGAGGGTGGGTTTGTTTTTTCTTTTTAAAGTTGTTACTTTTTGTCCCAATTTGGGATGGTGAAAATCTCCATAATTCTTGAGGAATGGGCTATAGCAGTTCCTAGCCAGCTGTAACAGTTGCATGAATCTACATGGTGATAATATATTTATACTGACAATGCTGCAGCACATGAACCTTTTCATTAAAATTACATGATCTATTGCTGTATCAAAGAAAAAAAAAAAAGAAAGAAATATAGCAGACCTAAGGTGCACTTTCCTTCTGCCCCTCAAATGCCAGCTGACTACTACTTTCCTTTTATTCCCCTTAATCTCTTCCAATTTTCTTCATCTGTTCTCCTTTAAGCTAATGGACAAGAATAGGACTTCTGAAGCGAAAGTGCTGGTACCACTATGGCTACACAGCAGCACCACAGTTTTTCATGCTCTTTGAATCTGAAATGCCAGAGAATGGCCAAATGCAGATTGTGCAATGACTTCTGATTTGAATCCAGTGATAATACCCATAATAGTGATAATACCCAGCTATAAGAGGGAGAGAAAATTCCTTCTCACATACCAGAGTGTGGGCTAAGACCAGATTTTTCCTTAGGCTCATTGACCCATCACACAAAACACACAACAAATATACGTCTTTACTGGCTCTGTGCTATTACACAGCAGACTGGTTGCCACAAGAAATTTACCTCACCGCAGCCTCCTCACCAACTGACTGACCAACATCCCGTGCATGAAAAATGAACTGCTTTCCACAGATCAAAGGAGGATGCGCTTATAATTGCAAAGGAAATGCTGTAAGTACCATGGATTTACATAAATCTCCAAGCTTCAGGAAGGAGAAGGAGGTTGGTGAAAGGACAAAAGGTGGTCTTATTTTATGCAGGCATATTTGCATTTTAATAAGATACCTAGTTAACACAACATATGGTAGCATTAAACAATGACAAGGAAGTTCTACAGTTCCACTGTGTGAACTTGCTCCAAGTCAGATGAGGTATGGCTAAAACTTTCCCAGACAAACTGCAACATTTTATCCCCCCCAAAATTGCCTGTACATTATATAAAGGTGAGGGCATTAAGTTCTTACAGATGTTAAAGCTATCATGAGTTGGTTTTGCAAGTAATATAAATAATGTAGCATAAGCCATTATTTGTCAACATCAACATTCACACATACACATTCAGACCAGAGAAAGGAAGACTTTTCTTTGCTGGGTTATTTTTCTAACAGTGTTTCTAAAAGATTCTAAAAACATGTTGTTATTGTTTTGTGAATGAAGACACAAAGTCCAGCCGACAAATACTATTCTGTACTTAGTGATTATTCAGCAAAACAGAGCCGTACCATCAAGTGGAGAAAAGGGTTCCCCTCCTCCCCTTAAAATTTCCAGCAAGAAGAATAAATTACACAGTGTGAGTACTATTGGATCTATCATTTGAAAAGTTCACTGTATTAGAATTACCTAGGTACAGCAGTAAAAGAGGAGAATAAGTAAAAAAGCAAATATCTCCATAATTTTAAAGAACAAGAAAACTTGAACCTCAAAATGTAGCTAGCTAATAGAATTTTTAATGTCGCTTTCAGGAGCTTTTTTCTGTCTTAATTTGCAATCAGATACTGATGAGCTGTCCAACTAGACCAGAGCCAGAAGAGCAAATAAATAAAGCAAGCTCCATCTTAACTTGGCTGCAAAAAAGTACTAGGCATGGCACAGCACTATATTTGCTGGAAAACAACTGTAAATAATCACTCACAGTAATCAATATGAAAGCATTTCTAGAAGGCTAGTTTAAATTTTAAAAAGATTCCTGAAAGTACAGGGATAATTACTGTGTTAATTTTACACTTGGGATGCAAAGATCAAAAAAGCTGGGGTGACCAGACAAATGCCATGAACAGGAACTTCATTAAATCAAACATTAGAGACATTTAGTCCAGGATTTTAGGCAAAAAAACCCCTCTCACTCTCTTGAGGGTAAACCTGCCACTCTCCAAGAGAACACAACTGAGTAAATATCATAAACCATTTCTCTAGTTGCTGTTGCATTACAGTATAGAAGAGAAAGGAGCCTATAAGCCCATTTCACACACTAGCATTAATTCAGACATGCTCAGAAAGCTATGACACCAGATTTATAATCATGACAGTATTGAGTCTAACCGTTAGTAAATTTAACTTCTGATTAATACCTGTTCTTTTCTTAAAAAGGGAAACTGTAGATCCCAGCATAGAGCTGCACGCCATGATCCGAGCTTCCAGAAGGCCTTCCTTTCTTATTAAAATACTTGAACACTGTATAAGAACCTTTTAGCTTGAAAGCAGAACTGGTCAAAAGCCACCTCTCCCTTCTCCTTTCCCATTCCCAGAATTGGAAAATAGTGATGCAGGGTGAATAACCTTTACCAGAACATACTCAGGTTTCTCAGAAGTTTGGAGGTTTTTTTTTTTTTTTTAATAAGTAAAGTTATAGCAAGTGATCTCCTTACCACCGAAAACACAGAAATAAAAAAGACGTTTCTGCCTCTTAACCCACTATTAAAGTTGTCAGTCCCAGTCTCTCCTCTACCTGACTCAGGAGGGCAATTTGAACTTCAGTTCTCACTAAGTTTCTTGGCTATCCTTGCGCAGGGATACAATTTTTCATCAAAAACATGAAGATGAAAAATTATCAAAAACCTGAATGCTCAATATGCATGCCCTCTTGGAGGTTTTCTGAGAGACACATTTCAGACATTTTTGTCTAGGCTGATCTTCCCGCATCAATATAAAGAAACACTGCCCTATTTAATCTAGGAAAGCTTATCCAAAAGAGACTGTGTGTTCTAAGGCAGAAATCTTGAACTTCCAGATGTATTTTCACCTCTTTTCAGTCATGTAATGAAAATCATAGCCACAAGAGAGCGCTAACAGCAAAGAATTAAATCATAGGGAAAACTATGGACTTGCAGCCATTCAGAATTAAAAAAAAAAAAAAAGCATCTATTGTGGTTAGGCAGTCTTATCTGCACGTTTAAGAGAAGCCCTCAGACTTTTAATTGCTATAGCCGTGATCTTCAGAAGTCAGGAGAGATTCTGGGTGTCTCAGTTTTTGAATGATGACTTTGAGACTTTCATTACTCTTTCTCTTTGTTTTCAAAGGGCCATTACTCAGCAGTTTTTGGATATTAGGCACCTTTAAAAAGACTCATTCAAAAACTGAGACAGCTGAAATTAAAAGGTTGTTTTCTGATACCACCATGTTTTTTGGACATTTCTAACTGACTAAAACTTAATGAGGTAAACATCAAAACCGTATTTCTGCTTTTTGCTGTTTGCTTTTGCTCTCTATGCTTACTGCACTGAATACCTACCTGTCCTGTACTCCCTTCTTAGGAAGGTTTCCATGAAAAGTGTTGACAGCTTCTAAGAAAGAAAAAAAAAGGGGGGGGGGGGGGGAAGTAGCCTGTTTTTCTGGAAGCAGTTAATGGAACTGCAGCACTTTCCATGCAAGACAGAGTAGGAGTTCCTTATCCCTAAAACAGGAACTGATCTGAAATTTGAAACAGAAAAATAAAAATATAACCACAGGCTTGATTTATGGACTTCCATGGCTGCAGGGGGAGGGGATCTAGAAGATACATGGGAAGTTTCCTTTTCTAAAAAAACAAAAACAAAACAAAGACAAAAAACAAAGCTCGGAAATAATATTTAACAAAGCAACCTATTATTATTCAGATGTTTCAAAATGGCAAATCTGAACCAGTATTTTAACAGAAATGTTATCGATAGATTTCTAAGATGCAGGTATCTGTCCAGAGCCCTAAAATTCCAGCTAAGACACATATCCTATGTATTAAATGCCTATTCTCTCATAGCAGAACATACACAAAGGTTTACACAATCACCTTTTTGCCTGATCCTCCACCACAGCCAGACCCGTACAGTCTGTAGCGCTGCTCTTTGCCCTCCCCTCCCATGTGTCGGGGTAGCCAGCTGGCCTGCCCCCTGGTCTCACACTCACCCTGTGTCTGAAAACGGAACCACAGAGCAAACAGCAGCCCCACACTGCAGCTAACAGTGCCTCTTTGAAAAGGGCCATGCTGCAAAGCATATTACCTTGTTGCAGCGCAGCGGAGCGGCTCCTTCCCTATCCCATGACCTAGTAAGTTGCACATTACATGTAAAGAAGCTAAAGCGAACTACAAAGTCCTCTGCTTTTCCTTCAGTCTGCAAAAACAAATGAATACAAGTAAATTAGCAGGTCTTAGTCTCTTAATGGGATTTCCGCCATTAAACCAGGATTTTGCCATCACAATTTGCTCCATTTCTCCTTGCACCTCAGCCCAACTGTACAGGCTTGAGCAGGATGGAACAGTAATTTGATTTATAAATAACATATGTACTGTCAACAATGAGGTATTAAGTTGTATGAGGTATTAAATCATCTATCTTCCTGCCTGCTAAATTCACAATAGACTACCATGATAAAACTTTCATATTCTGGAACTGTTTTTCCTAAGTCTGCCTCAGGGAACTAGACAGGCACATCTGGATGTCTGAGATAAAAGTGTTGAATAAGTTACATAAATACTTAATCCTCATCCTTACTTTGTGTGTATTCTGCTACCTTTAATGGCTAGGCAGAGCTACATGCCTACCACAATGGGTTTATAGTTTTATTGTTATCCCAAATGAACTGAATTCCCTTATAAACCACATTCCATGTACTGGTGTTTCTACACAGATGTGCATTCACACACTGATTTCAGCTGTGATCTACCTAAGCACGGCCAAAATGACCCAGAAATGGGAGCAGAGAAGGAGAGGTCCTTCAGTCTCAGGACATTTCAGGAGACAGCAAGTCTAGCCTTAGCTTGCCTTATACCTGGTTAAAACACTGTAGCCACATAATGCAAATTATTAAGCCTGCACAAAAAATAACTCTGCCAGCTGAGCTGCTTGAAGTTTTATTTGGGAAAGGGATTTTTGCTGACACACACGATGTCACATCAGATTTTGAAGGCATTACCTTCCCAAACTCCCTTTTGATCCCTACCAGATGTCATGACCCAGTTCGGCTGCCTACTTGCCTGCAAGGCTGCTGTGCGAGCCAGAACAAAGTACCAATTCTGTTCTAAAGGTAACACACCAGGTGTTTCCCCAAACCATGACTTTGGTCATTGTGGTGTTCTCCTGCACTCAGCATGAAGCTGGACTAAAAGCATAAAGGCCATTCTACATTTTGGACAACTCAACGATACAGCAGTTTTGTCTCTGTGCCAGACTTTGTTTTACCAGGTGATCCAGTATTATACAGATTCAGTAGTAACAACCCTAGCATAAGGGATTTCTTGTTGAACTGATAAGATGTAAATTTGTTCAGTAATTCATGAACTAAAGCTGCAACGTGTTTGCATTAGCTTCATCACTGGCTTGTTCCATAAGCTGTCTGCATCTGTTCTGAAGAACGCCCTTCTTTTGAACGGTCTGCTCTCCATAGTTCAGAGCTGAGTTCAGAAATTACTCTAACACCTTTTAAAAGCTTTGCAGATTGGAAGGTGTTACATGCAGTTACTAGAGCAGGCTGAGCATAAAATCTCTGCCATCCAACATGGTACGCTACTTGACAAGGAAACATTCAAGGAAGTATCCAAATTTTCAGTCTAGTCAGTTATTTTATCTTTAGAAAGCAATGTAACTAGAAGTACCACACGGAGAACTGCAATGTGTTTAAGAACTGAAATAGCAGTAGTACTACTCTCTCAAAGTTTTGTATGCACACATCAAAGTTTTTAAGCAGTGTTAAGAAAAGAAAAAAACAAAACAAAATGATTCCACTCTTAAATAGTTAAAAACAAACCCAAACTATTGAACTTTTTAAAATGTAAACAACATGTATTTTAAAATGTATACAAAAGCATTCATTCCAAATGCAAAGAATTCCTGACATAAAAACACTATTTATATGATCTTTAATGGACGGGGTTACAACTTTGCTACAGTCAGGAGAGAGCAGAGATCTACAATACTTACCGCTGTCAAACTCAAATTCTCTGTGTGCATGCATGTGAAAGTACTGCGTGAAATGCATGTCTTCAGATACCAAAATTTTGTAACATTCATCATTTCACCCACTTAAACAAGAAGTTACATATTACAATTTGCATCTAAATTGAAATTTGCCAGTAGAAAGCAGTATTAAGAATAAATCTAACGTACAGCCTGGTAAAAAGTTCTGGTTAAATCCTGTAAGTACTTCTATACTTTTTCAGCTTTGGTAATGTGAGTAGTCTCACTACAGTTGATGAAACTACTCATGCTCCAAATTAACCATTTTAACAACTGCTTGCAGGATTGAAGAACCGCCTCCACCCCCAGTCATGACTGAGAGGTTGTTATTGTCTGATGCATATTCTATCCCACAAAAAAGCAACCTTGTCCAGTTTGAGTGATTACCTCACAGAACTAAATACCATTGCCGCAAGTAACCCTTCTGAATAAGCATATTCAAATTGTACAGAATTCCTCTTACCCACAAATAAATTTCTATGCCCTTCCTAGTATTCAACACATCACCCCAGGAGTTGTCTTGGTCAAACATGGTGACCTCTGTCATATTTTTGCCCTTTTATTATTCAAGTTTTACAGGTTAGGTTTTTTTAGATTTGTAAAGAATGAAATTCTAAAAGCCACCACAACTTAAAAACACGTCAGTTACAACATCTATATTGAGAGAGGCCTGACAGTTATACAAGACATTTACAAATGCTCTTTGAAACCAAGGACCACACCCCTCCAATTTGAGAAACCAAACCTTATGTTCGCTTTAAGTATCCATTAACATGTCACTAACAGCATGAATCAAATCACGTCAACACAACTGAGAAACTGGTAAGGTGGCCAAAATTAAGAAATAAAAATGCTTTTTAAAGGCGCACCCCAACAAAAAGATAGCTGGCACAGGAAATATTCAAATACCTGAGTGGTATTGTTAGGATAAAGGTAAAGTGAACTGAGACATACATCATTTTGACATTAATTAAGTGACTGTGCCAGTAGTTAAGCAAGTGGGGGAAATGGTCCTCATCAGGACTTTTTCAATGTATAATTTGTTGAAATATAAGATGAAAGTGTGCCCTTCTTTTCTCATGTCCATTCCTTTCATCAATTAGTATAGGATTATGCAATTTAGGAACAAGGACTGCTGTCAAGGCATTGCCAGCAGAGAGATTGCCTGTTCAGAAGGCTTGAGGGTAAGTTTTGAGCACAATAGGAGCTCCATGCCAACCTCCTCTGTGGATTCTCATAGAGTACACAAAGTGCAAAGTGGTTTATTCCGCAATCACTCATAGTGACCATTAAAATTCCTTCACAGAAAGATCCTGCTAGCATTGCAAGACACTCCTTAAAATAGAGAACACCCATTTTACACACAGGCTTTTGAAGGCCTGTATGAAATTCACATGACAAGTTACATTTGCAGTCATTTGGTTCCTGTCTTCCCCTCTTGAGCCTTGGTAACTCATTGGCAGCACCAAATGAGAGAATAGGAAATACAGGCCCTGACTTGGTGACTGACACTGATCCCGACACACGAGGCTTGCTCCTCTCTGCATTGCAAAACGTGGTTGAGAGCAGGGGCTAGTAGGACAACTTTCTGGCACAGATAAACTGGCCATCCAGCTTAGTGCAGAAGAGCGGGCCTAACGCAACTCCGATTCATTTCCCAGTGAATTTGTGAAACCGGAATTTAACAACCCAGCCCTTCCACCAAGTACAGCCGCATAGAAATGTTCAAGCCTTGATCTTTTTAGCTGTGTGCATGTGTTAAAAATACCCACTTTGTAAGAGGGTCTACCAGAAGATCTGAACTGGCACACGTTTCCATGCCCACACCAATTGCAAGAAACAATGGCAGAGCAGGCTTATCACACCTGCTGACTTCTTACAGCAATGACATATGTGTGCATAGACATCCCTGGAAAGCTCTGCTTCAGTTTCTTAGCTATTTCCACAATCTGGCTGAAAATACAGGCATCGAAAAAAACTGTTCTTAGGCAACAAGAGAGAAACCAGTGCAATTTGTTCTGCCATAATAAATCCAAGTTCAAGAAATAATGATTTGAATTTAATGCCAAAATATATTTTACTCCTCCACAGCAGGGGTTCTCTGCGAATGTATTTGGTTTATTGAACTAGTTTGGTTTATTACACTAGCGATAAAGGGCAAGCCTAGATTCCTTTGGTAAGTTACATAAATCCCACTATGGAAAGGTCACTGGTGGTGGTAAGCACATTTCTGATCAGCACATGATGAAGTTTCAGCAATTTTCTACCTGAATGCCATAAAAGACAGGCAGATTTTTATTCCAGGGTATCTCTTAAGGTCTCAGGATCTAAGACAATATTGTACAATCTTGGAGCCCTCAGGATGTTCATTAAAAGCTCTGCTTCCAATGTGCTGAATTTAATGGCTGTCTCTCTAAACTAAGTGCCATGCAAACAAAGACTATTCTAACTTCCCATGTCTAGGTGTTTATAGTTCAGCTACTGTAACATTGGCTTCCCTTATTTCGATTTCACACAATACATTTCAACATCCAGGCTACACACTGCACTTCAGATGCCAAGTCTGTTTCTTCTCACTCACTTTTCCTCTCCCATCTGTAACAAGGGACTCTCCTCAGCATTACAAAAACAATGGCATTTTCACCACATAAAGGTATCGAAACACAATCCTATTTAAAGGAAAAGAAAACAAGTCTGCTCATGCATGCATGCATGCAATTTGGCCAAAACTACTCCAGGATTTTATGGCTCTCGGGTGCTAGCAGTTCCAGTTGGTCAAGTTCAAGTTCAACAGAAATTCCAGTCTCCTGTCACCAGTTGACCCTGTGTGAAAGAAGTCCATGGCTACTCCTCACTTGCCCACCCAATTTCCATTTCCACTAACATAAGATTCAAGCAGCCAGCAAGACAGCCCCAGTGACCTCCGAGAAGATGCACACAGGCACTGTTCAGAAGCTAAACTCCATTCATGTGAGTAACAGTGTGGGCAAATAAATGGTGAAGAGACACAGCAGGGAGAGTACGTGTATGTGTTTGAGATCATTTTCTCCTCCTGGTCTGGTGTCTAGCTCCACCTGAGGAAGTAGGAGACTTCTTTGCTTCCCTTCATTGTCCGTCTGTTAGGAATCAGGAGCAAGGGACAGGAACAGCAGTATGGGGAGAGATGCACAGGGACAGAAGAAGGGGAAGTATCTCAGTCACCATGGCTTTGGGAGAGATGCACAGTGGATTGGTCCGTACGCACGATGCAATAGGACACAAGGCAGATATGCAAAAGGACATGGGCAGGAAAGGATGCATGTTTCTATCTAATTAACATAACTTCTTAGGGTGGCTCCCAGAGGGCAACTAAACCCACACTCTCTTTAACATTAACAGACTCCAAATAGGCATGTCACCATGCATAAACTTAGAACACTTTATTACAATAAATATCATTAATTCATAGTGAAAAAAGTATTCAAAACTTTCATGGCTTTGTAGTATATGGTTATGCCAAGCACATGCAAAGGAACAGGGATTATTTTAATAACTTGAATGGAATTTAACTTAAAAAGTGTATGAAGAACAGTCAATTATATAGAATATAGTAACCACCTAAGTATCAACACTCAGAGCAGTTTTACACGTACATATGAATATTCATACATATCTTCCCAAAGAACAGAAAAACAAACACAATTTATGTAAGAAATGTCCTGAGCATGCTTTCCTTTCCATTTTCCTAAGAAAAGAATCCACTCAGGAAATAATTCAGTAGTGCACTGACGAACTAGCACACAATTAAGATGAGTTGTTTTGACAAATCCACTTGAGAAAACAACACAAAGCCTGCTGAATCCTCTTTTAATCCAAGACCAAAAGGTACACTGCATTTGTTCGATCATCAATATCTGTAAGCTATCTGAACACCACACATTTACTGTTGAGCCAGTTGCACAGTCCTGGTTTGTTTCAAACCACAACTGCAACGTTTCCAAAAAATAAAGCAAAGCATGCATGCCGACAGCCACTATATTTTGTATTTGCTACTACACTAGCTTTATTTAGAGACCAATATTTTTTCCCCTATGCAATTCAGGCAGCAGATTCTTTGAAAATAGTTGGTAAGAGTCATTTCTGTGGAAGCCAACTACCACTGCTAAACCACACCAGCCATGTAAGAATTTTTGGCCACAGTCAAATGCTAGTAACTGTGAATGAATGTTACTCACCATGGCAAAACTTTCACTTGGTTTTGGCTTAGGTAAGTTACACTTTTAAAAGAAAAATAGCATGCCCTACTGCTTCCCAGGTACAGAACTAGTTAGATCAGTGTAAGACCAGGAATTGGCCTTACTGCAATAAAGAGAGACCTGTATGGGGGAATTTCACATGCACGAGCTGCTCAGCAGGGATAAATAAAACTAGATTGTGCTGCATTAAATCTACTTACATTAACAGGAAATTCTTTACACTGCAGAAGAATATTGTTAAAAACTATTTTTTCTACATCTTGATAGTTGTTAAAGCTTTTTTTTAAAAAAAAAAAAAAAAACACTTCTGGATCAGTATAGAAATAGTTAATCCTAGAAAAAAAATTTCAATACCAAATCCAGATGGTTGCTTGTCACTTTCCATTCCAAGCTAACTCTCACATATATCAAGGACAAACATCGTTAAAACAAAGGTTCTTTTATGACCTTCAAGACTAGGCTGCTGAACTTAAATGATTTCTGTTTCATGCTTCAGATTATCACACTTGATATCCAGAGGGAATAAATTGTTAAAACAATGCTATAAAGACGCATCGCAGTGCTGGACAAAAGATACAGGGCAAGCAGACAAAGATGCTAAAATCCCTTGCAGATCAACATATCAACTTATATATAACTCACTGAAAGGGAATTGTGGGGTTATTCCCTGTCCCCCCAGAGAACAGTAAGGGTGGATCTAAAGAAGTCTGAAATAGTCTAAAAACGCTAAAACAGACATTTCAAGATTCCTGTAAGCAATTAAAGTGCCTCTGCAAGTAGTGGTCCTATCCAACTGAAAACCTACTTCCCCAGATAATTTTGCAGTCAGATCAGTTCCCTGATCCAATTCAATCCAGACTTGCAGGAGTGCTCATACAAAGACTACACAACTGCTTTGCTTAAAGACAGGACTGCTTAAAGCACTCATAAAAATTCAGCCTAAGATTTAGGGCAAACAGAACAAAACAATACTGTTGTTCAAACCATAACTTCTGGAAGAAAGCATGCAACAAGGCTTTTTTTTAAAAAAAACTGCATCATTTGAACTTTTAACAGGAAAAGAAAAGCTATTTCAGCACACAGCAGTGCATGAGATCAAGTTGGCCAAGAACAAACTGAGACTGGGTATTAAAAGGTTTCTGACCGTCAAAGGACTGATGTCCTGAGGCAACTTTCCAAGAGAAGGAGCAAAGTTGAAAAACCACAAACAAAAGGCCCTAGCTAATTTCCTTCAGTAAGTTTTATAAAATTTTATCTAATATTATGCAGGCTTGTCAATGGCCCCAAAGGCTCTTTCCTGTTTAGGGAGCTATGGAAGTCCTCATGAATTGAAGACAAAAATGTTTTCCCTAACAACGGTCACTATTTCAGCCTCTTGGCTAGAACAGCTAGTTTGCTTGTGACCACTGCCCATGTACTAAGGAAGGAAAAAGAGGAGGGATGAGAAAGGACTGATCAAAATCCATCAGCTTTGCACCAAATCACGTGCAGGCATGCATAGCAACTGGGCTCTGTTGCCTGCAAAGAATGGTCACAAATCTCCAGCAGCAAATTAGTGCTTGATTAGCTGTACGAAAGTCCTCCAAAAACACATGAATGGAGTAAAGTAATTATGAAAGGCAACAATGGCATAGCTGTCTCCCCTACTTGGGTATTTCAACAACAAAATTTCTGCTGTTTCCAGAAAGAGACCAGAATTCACAGATTTTGTGCATGTTACTATCACAAAACTGAAAAGGACCAAGAAACAGGGAATCTTTCCTTTCGTTCTAAAGTTATTCACAGCAATTAAGGCTTGCTGTCTTGGCAGATTCTTCAGTGTCTATAAAACCTCTCAACCCTGAAGTTTTCCTTTTCAGTAACAGAAACAACTGATGTAACCAGCATTAACAAAAGTTCTTCTACTGGAAGAGCCAGTGCAAGCTGAAACTGCTGAAGATCAACATGATTTATAATAGTTAGGAATGCAAATTATTTTGCATTTATTAGCTTTAGTGTTGTATACATTTTGCGAGAGCTTCCTGAAGATGTTTTTAGTAAGAATATAAACTGTACCACCTGTCAGAGGTTCACGTTCCAATAATTTCTTCTGACAAAAACACCTTTTCAATCCAATGGCGAGAAGTTATTTAAATACCTCTCTTATCTATCAGTGCTATTTCACAAAAAGATAGTCCCCATTTAAGACAGCCTCAGAATGAGAGTTACATCTACAGACTTGATCACGATACATGTCAAACCCAATTCTCAGCATCTGCAGTGCTACAACAAAAGGGGTTTTTTTTGATTCTAGCAAAGACATCTAAAATTCCAACACAAAAGACTGGTTAGTAATAATTTGACATAAGAAATTACATAGAAAGTTCTGAGTCATCAAAGTAGGAAATTAATAAGAAAGATTTTGCTTCTTGTTCAAAATTCTTGTTTTTAATTTTTTCAAAAGCTATCAGATTTAACTTATTTGAACATCTGTAATGCTTACTTTTGTCAAAATTTTGTGATACTTATTTTTAAGTTAGTAAAAAACATGCTAACTTAGAGTCAAAAAGAGAAAACAAAAAATTTCTACACCATACAAATACTGTTTTGAATTTTTCAATTTTTTGATTCACTGATCTCTAACTAAAAATTCATTTTATTCAAAGTATGCAAGAAATGTTTGAGACTTAAAATATTCTCACAAAGTGGAAGAACTATTTACCAAAGGTTTCCCACATAATTCCTCACAGTCCAACTGGCCTGCGTAGCAAACATGCTAAAAAGCATTATCAATGTCAGCTAACCAAATACAGAGGAAGCAGGGCAGGTGAGAGAGTTTCCTTCATGCACTGCATTTCAAGAGGACAGATAGGAACAGAGTCCTGATTCCTTACGTTACAACAGTGTTCACAGAATACACTGTCTCAGTTTTTGCTCTGATTGAAAGTCTACCTCTACTCCATGTCTTCTTCCATAAAGATTCTGTGTTCAAGAATGTTGGTCAGCACCTTATCATGTTCAAGTAATACTGCTTAATGCTTCTAAATATGAACATCATAAAACGTAATGAAAGTCCTTTCATTAACTTGCCAAGTCTTGGCAGATTTAGTCGTCCAGTAGCTTAGAGTCTGAATACATTTGGCTTTCCAACTGAATGTCACAAGCTTACCTTTTTACTACAAGCTTTAGCATCTTGTGTGAACCTTTTACCAGACAGATTGCTTCTTGTCGGAAACCGGAGAGGCCCACATCATTGATGCCAACAATTTCATCCCCGGCCAGTAACTTGTCCACAGCTGCAGCTTTGCTCCCATCTTCAATCTGAAGAAAAAGCATGTCAAATGGCAGAATTATTGAACTTGAATAGTGACACCTTTAAAATAAGATAATGAGTTTTCAATTATCGGCTTCACACAATAATTACTACACTAATTAGATGGTTAAAATAATTTAAAAATACACTTGAAGAGGCTACAAAGCAAAAGTAATGATACACAAGGCACAACAGGGAAGGGAAGAAAATGTAACCGAGGAAACTTCCTGAGACTAGAATACTCAGTGGAAATTTGGGAGTCAAAAGCATTTGTGATCTTGAGCGAGCTCTGTTCAATACAGTACAGTTAATCATACTTGCAAATAGAGCTTTGGAGAGACATTTTAAAATCTGATTCTCTAAAGAAAGTAACCAATAACATTAACCATACAGTCCACTCCAAAAAAGTCTGGCATGCTATGAAACCCAAAAATACTGTGAAACAAGCTGCTAGGGAAAATTCATTTTTATCAGGCGTGTAACATTTCGGAAAACATCTGAGAATTTACAATCCATATAGCTAACATGCAGTCCCAGCTAGAGAAAAGAAAACCAATGTGTCACACTGCTGAAAAACACAGCAATACCATGGGAAACCCGCTGGAAAATTATTTTGCTGACATTGGTATCGCTCTCATCTGTTGAATTTTACCAGAGTTATTCACAACATGCAGTGAAACACGCACACAATAAATTAAGGAATTCAGGTTTTGGCAATTCCTGTCCTGATGCAGGAAATACAGCCATTACGAGTTGCCGACTTCTAAAATTTAAAACAAATCCCCGAAGCTTGATCAGCCAGACTGGCAAGTATCAACACAGCTGTAGGTGTTGAACACTTTGCAACTCAGGCCTTTGGCCTTCTCAGTTTCTCCCCTTTTCTTTTGCTGTCAACACAGCCTCCAGCCTTCCAGTTGCTTGGGCTCATGATCTAGGAATTTAATTTTTTATTCCTTCCTTACTTGCTCACAATCCATATCCCACCTCTTCTTACAGATTTGACACTTTGTCTTCAAAGCAAAGATTTTCCTTTATGTCTTCATTATATTTTGCCTTGACTACTACAATATCTTTGACTCACACTTTATTAAATACCAGTAAGCCCACAAAGAAGAATTCTTTATAATTGGCTTAGCTGCAGAAAGCTTCATAAAGAACTGCCACCTTCTCAGACACCAAAGACAATCAACCATGAGATAAATCCACAGAAAACAACTTCATGGTTCTGGAGCTCACAGTGCAGGTTTTAGGGATACTCCAACAACAAAAGTATGCATTAAATAACTAATGAAATAAGCAGTATCTCTTGATGAAAGTGCATTAGCATGATCTCATAAAGCACAGCCATTTTATTTCAAGCAAATTAAAGCTCTCTTTATTTAAGTTTAGTAGAAATGTTCTTAAAAATCTTCAAACATATAAACCTAAGCCATAAAGAATGCTATGCATAAGGTCTAGCTTTGAACCCCACTCTGAAGCTGTGGTTATTGATAGTAATCAAGCAATTTAATTTCCAGAATTTTTCTTAGAAAAACACAGATAATTAAAGACAATGCAAGTTTCTACATCCCAGCACATCTAGTTTTCAAGCTACTACCTGCCTCTGACCTGCTTGGATATCCTCTGAACATCAAAAATTTACCAGAATATTGATATTGCAGTTCAGATTTACAGTACAGTTGAAAGCAAGGGAGCAGCAATTCACTTACATGTAAGAGAAAATTTTAGTCCGGTGTTGTTAAGCCCTGAGTGGCTGCCACAGGAGGAACCCTGAAGTCAGTCAGAGCTAAACAAAAGGATAAGCAAACAGGGACCCATGAATCTTAAGCCTCCCAAAAAGGCAATCTCAAGTCCTTCAAGTGCTCAGAGACATTTCTGGATTACTTCTAAGTAAACTGCATTTGAAGATGTGAAGCCCAGCGGGTAAGAAAAGCGGAGAAAAACAGTAATGTAAAGCAGAGTTCAATTACTAGAACTGTTGGTAGAAGGTCAAACAGAGGTGGAGAGGGGAAAAAAAATAAAATAAAAAGTAAGGGGACAGTATGTTATGCGATCGCACATTTTAAACCAGAAAGTGTAGGTGCCAACCAGTTGTGGTCCTTACGCACTCAGCAAGGTACCAGCTTAACCAAATGGGGTAAGAAGCCCTTGTGCTGCCCGGATGTCAACAATTTGAAGTCTGAGCCTGAAGACCTTGACAGGGTCTTTTTTGTCTTAAAAAAAAAATCTGTCTCCTAGGGTTTCAAGGAATGTTCATTGTTCTCAGTAAGCGTGTTTGTTTTTTCTTCAGACTCTCAATGCACTGACTGCAGAGAGTATTCAGTTACCCCCTCTGAGTTTTCATTTCAGCAGGGAGACTACACATTCCACACAGTGCAAGCTTTCCAAAGAGACTTTGTCTGTCCAAAACAACATTAATCAAAAAAAAAAAAAAAAAAGAAAAAAAGAAAAAAGAAAAAGAATGAAAGAAAAATACCAAAACTGAAGCACAAAGCTGAAGCACTCCTCATGAAAACTGGAAGCTGCTCTAACACGTTGCCTCCAAATGAGTTGCAGCTAGGGAGAATAAAAACTATACATTCCTTCACAGTAAAAATCTCCTTGAGCTGAACAAATTTAAACATAGGTCTTTCTTACTAGTTTTAACTTAGGTTACTGAATGGCTGCATGAACATGACTCCACTTGACAATGCATTTTTAGTGGAAACATGTACTTTAGCTAGAAAGGAAAAATGCAATTTCTCTGGATACACTAAAAAGTCATTTAGTCATGATGGCTAAAAAGTCACTGACTTTGCATCCATCTAAAGAAACACAACCAAAAACATCCAGGAGAAAAAGACCTCTTCAAAAGTGTTGTGCTGCCTACCTTCCTCCTCTGCTCAAATTTGCACAGTACCATTCTAGTGTCTCTTTCAGGTTTTCTCTTCTTCTATTTTTATTTTTTTTACCTGTTGATATACTTTCCATCTCACCAGGCCTTCACTAGTACTGTAAATCCCAACCAACATACACAAACATTTTAGCACCAACAAATGCACTAGAAAATGTCACATCTCAAATGCGTATGCTACACTACACTTAGGATTTAAGCTCAAGTTAAAAGCAAATATTTGCGACAAAATATTATTTATCTAACAAACATCTAATATCTTCCCAAATTTCAGATGCCCAGAAAAACTGAGAGTCAATATCCCCAAATAAAGCCTTGAAAATGCAGAGGAAGATTTTAAGACAAAGTCTTTCATGAAAAGCCAGCAAGAACAGATCTAAGCCTGCCAGTGAGCAGTCAGCAGGCAGAGATGACCGCGCATAACCCTGAACAACTGCTCTCCTCAGTCTGGAATACTTGCAGGATTTGAAAGTCCCTAAAGTATACATCTTAACATTTTTATAGCAACACCAGGAAAAAAAAGACTCAGCCAAGATAACCAACATCCATATTCACTTATAAATAAAGGATCTAAACGTTCAAAAAAGCATGTTTAATTACACCACCTACTTTGGATGAGTAAAGGAAGAGTTCCAGAAACTCCCTCAAACCACTCTTTTAATATGTATTAGTAAGTTATACCCCTCTTATTATGCTGAATTACTAAGAATAAACAGCATGACTTTCTATCTTTAACAGGGATGCTGATATTACTACAGAAGAGTGTTTTCAAGAGGACAGGAAGAGGATGTTTGTTGATAAAAAGCATCTATTTAGACAATATCCAACTCTCACTTTGCTGTTCCTGATAACCTCCCTGTGAACATAAGCAAAGACAAATTTGGGGATATATTTGAGGAGTGGAACCACTGGTTTCTGCTGTTATAACTGTATCCACACTAACTGCTGTATCTAAAAATCTAAAATATATCCCTCAAAATATAGCCCCAAAACAGGAAGCGATATGGATACAAGACGCATATGTAGGTAATGATTAGGACAAAAATATTGTTAATGGAAAAACACCTACTGTAGAACGTGAAGTCTTTTGTGAAAAGGAGAAAAGACCTTCAAACGGGAGAGTGTCATGGAGAAAAGTGTAATAGGTAGATATGCTAACACATTCAAAGGACACTTAAAAGTCTATATTCCCACTGCGGGTAATACATTGAAAGGGGGAAAAAGTAACGGCCTACGTTTGTAGCTTTAAAATAATGTAGGGTTGACAGGGGTGCACCACTTCTGGAACGTGATCCATTAATTTCTGTGTTTACCAAGCCTGATGCTTTCCTTTAAATACCCACATTCTTCTATATACACCTGTATAAACAAGCAGGAGTCAAGTTGGGGAAGTGCAGTGTCACATGAGATATCTAGTTTCGTTTACAAATGATGACATTGCATCAGTTTATTGTCCATTCTCTCTTTGGATAGTGTGGGAGACGGGATGAAAACCCAAACCCAGAGACAAACACAGGAAAAAACAGCTCTATTTATCAGCATTCTGCTATCAGCAGTGATAAACTATTTTACCATAATTCATTTCTTGTCTGCACAAGACACTGTGGTTGTTTGTCCTATGAACATCTAATATGGATTTTTTAAAAAAACGATCATCTTCAAATGAGATCTTCAGAACAAGTAAAATTGAAGGAAATGTTAATTATTTTGAGCTGCACTGAGTTAAACAAAGGAGAAATACCTCTACAGTTAAAGCTTGGCATTTGTGTAATTTGGAGGAAGCAACAGAAAAGTTACAGAACTGAACTCCAGCTATATTCTGCAGTCCCAGTCTAAATGGTGAGAACTGCAGTTATTGGCAAGATTCATGGGTCAAACTGAGGCAGGCTAAAACAGTGGTGCAAACTGCAACAGGATCAAACTGGCCCAAAGAGAGCGGGTGAGCACGTGCACAGCACTCTCACGTCGGCACACGTGCGCTGGAAGCTGGGCCAGGCTAACACATTCCAGTTTGTATCCTTTCATATCCCCTCTCTCCCACTTCAGATTTAGTGTGTGGATATTAAAGGAATTACTGGAAGGGCACTTGGCAGGGAATGAACGCTCTTCCCATCTTACAGGTGGGCTCAGAGGCATAAGTGGATAAAGTGCCAGAACTATACGGGATGTCTGTGGCAGAGCAAGGAAGGCTCTGCAGACCTTCAAACCATTCGATGGTATCTCTAACCCTGAACCACCTCTACTCTCAGATTGCTGATTCAACAGCCAGCATTAACTGTCAAACATGAACTAGAAGGAAGAGTGTACAAAGAAAAAAACGCTTAACTATGCACTACCGATTTGCAAAATGCAGGCCTATCCAATGCTATCCTAGTATTAACTTGGCCATAGCTGCATTTGTATTGGACAAGCAACCATCAGTTAACACTGACCTCCACTGCAGTCACACCGTATCCTAGAAGTAATACAGAAGCCAGAATTTCCTTTCTGTTTGGTGTCATCATTTCACACCCCACCAGCCATTGCCACCTACTTGCTCTTCTTTAGATTATTTTTAAACCTTACAGTAAGCTGCAACTAGATTTCAGGACTGTTTCATGGAGAACAACTTATTTCTCTGAAGGCAGTTTCTTTCTCCCTAAACTACACAGGAACAGTTCACTAATCCTGTCAAAGAGCATCAGAGCAGGCACAGAAACCTGCATGGGCCAGGTGCCCTTTCCAAGAGTTCACCCCTGCAACGCGCGGATCGGCTGCGCACACTGTAAGCCGTCGCTCTGGCAGGGTGTCTGCCTTCTATCAACAGATGGTTCTTAAAAATCAATTTGGAAACATTTTTTAAAGGCTAGAGTTCAACAATAGGACACAGTCTACCATGGCCCTTTCTAATTGCTTTTTCTTTGGTACATTTAAACAGTTGGATATTTGCCAGCTTTTTTTTTTTTTTTTTATTAAGAAAGCATTACATTTTGTAAAGCTGTCACTCAATACAGTTCCTTAAGTATTTATTCAATTTTTATAATTGCGTCCACTCCTGCTGTTCTGACTAAGGGCCTGCTGCCATTTCCACTATAACAGACCATTTCTGTGGGGGATTTATTACTCTGTGGGGGATTTATTACAGCTGTAAAAATTGACTCCAGGCTGAAACTTAAATTCAGAGTTCCTCAAACCAGAAGCATTTCAAAAGTATAGTTAAAAACAAACAAACAAAAAACCCTCTATTTCCCTTTAAAAAACCAATTACATAAGCCAAACAATACTTTATTAGACTTTTCTAAATATAAATCATCAATTACTATTTCTAAGAGGAGACTGTTACTGTACCTTACTCTATTTGGATCACGGTCTATGAACTGCGCAGATTAAAGAGGACCAACTAATGTATTCAAAGTTTACGAAGAGTATATACGAATCTTTGTTCCAAGACACTAATGATCACAATTTACATATGAAAACTAACAGGAAGAGAGACTTTAAAGATCTGTAGGTTCTAAAAACTTAAAAAACATATGCTTTTGTTTTTAAAGGTTTGTTAAAACTAATTTCACTGTTTCAGTAACTGAAGTTGGAAATATTTCATGATTGTTTAACCCTTGTACTAGAATTTCTTAAAAAAAAACAAAACAAAAACAAAACAACACACCCTACCTTGATGCTTTGAAAGTAGAGAGCTAATGTATCAGGAAAAGGAAGGTGCGGCTGCCTTATGTCGGGGACGTTTCTTTTGTTCTTAACACCAACACTTTGCTAGACAAACTCTAGAGCTTCTAAACAAAATCTGCTTGCTCCAACTTGGTGAGATTTGCCAGAATACATCTTTAGAAGCATATTCCAGACTTTGTAGCCCATGTAATCCGGACCAGCTGGCCTTCATACACCCCATCTCCACAGAACCACTACATAGGCACAAAATTCTTGGACTTGGGGACTCTTTCCATGCAAGAGCATGTCTAGGCCAATGCAAGTAGGGCAGTATTAAGAGTGTAAGTAGGCCTTACACTCTTAACAAGCCTAGGCTGGCATGCAGGCAAGAGGTAAGCAAAAGTGGATCCAGCCTACCTAAAATGCAGAGGGGCAATGCTTTGGGTTAACGAATGAGTCCATGACAAAAATGGAAAAGTCTGCAGTGCTGGGAGAGAGGTGGTGAAAGTCGTCTGACCTCAAAGCTGATACTGAACCAGCATCATTCGGTCTCAACCCTGTCTCATTCCTCTCTCACAGCAATGTGTTTGTAACACCTGCAAAGTGTAACTCGAGTTTCATTTTTCCTAGCACCTCATCAACATTCTAGATACCCTACTATCGCTGTTATTTAGTATAGCATTAGACCAGACAAGTTGTACATATCTTATTTAGGAATCACTGAGAAATGATACCTCTCAATTACTTTTAGCTGAGAGTCTGGTGTTATATTTTACGGAAGTTAATGGCATCCAACACAGAAAACTCATCTGAACAAACAGGTATGTTAAACTGTTCTGAAACATACCTTCACATTTTCTTTCCAAAATGACAAAATAATCTGTTTAAGGAAGCAGCTACATACGTTTGCTGTGAAAAAAATTTTGTCAGAAAATCAAAACAGGACTTCTGCCCATATATATAGTTTACTTATTCTCACAAACTCTCTGCCAGTGAAGCTTGGAAAGGTCTAGCTTATACGTATTTACTTGTGTAAATTTACTTACAGAGGATTATATATAAGCTGTTCTAACATGCAATCTGTGCAGTTAACTCTAAGCATTTTTTACAGGTCTACATTTTTGTACTGTCAGCTACTATGAACAATGATAAGAAAGTTAAAAAAAGAAGTTATGCATAGAAACAACTCGTATTTTATCTTTTCGAACTGATAAGAACAGACTTTCAAGAGGGAAAATAAGCCCTGACAAAGTAATCTTTATGATCATAAGGTTCAAGGCAACTTTGCAACCACCATATACTTCCACAAGGTTGCTTTATCTTTCTGCCTTCCTGTCCATCCCAGGAAAATAATGTCACAGCTTGCCAACATACTCTTGACAATAACATACTGAATACAAGCCAACCGCCTGTGCTACAGCACTCCAGAACTAGGGAAAGGGTATGGTTTACTGACAAATCAAAGAAAAACAATAGAAGTGTTTGTGTGTGTGTGGTCATGCAGGTGTGACTGTGCGTACATTTTGTGCAAAATTTACAAAGGAAAATGCCAGTTTCATCAGTTTTATAATTTGGCTGTGAAAAACTTTGATATCCTTCAATGGAAGGCATTAAAGGATCTACTAGGTAACATTAAAATACTCACTGAAAAGAAAATTCTACTTATTTCATTCAGTCAGTCTAACTGTTAACCTTTTACATAAATTTAAGTTGCATCTATGCCTACTGTTTCCAGAAAAAGTAACACTTCTAGACACAGGTAGCACTGGAAGACCAAGGAGCAGAAAGAACTGCTTCCTTGCCTGTTAGTTTCAAAAGGCCAGTAATGGACCTCATAAAATCCACAAGAATTTTACAAATAGCATTAGGCCTTCGTTTTAAATACCTTCTCTCGCACATCCCCTTTTTAACAGAATATTTATCTTCATTAGCTTGCACCATCTTTGGGTTATAATCTTGCCCACTACTTGTGACCTTTGGTTTTTGTCATAACACAATCATTTGCTTTTCACACAAAGAGCAAGCATAACATTTCCCAATATTTCTCCTAACAATAATTTCTTACCAACCCCTGAAAACTTGACTTTATGGCAAAAGTAAAAGTGATTTTGAATAGTTACCACTGAAGAATTTATTTACAAACCCACGGCTACACAATGGAGTAGAACATGAAACTCCTAAGCACCTGTCTGGCAGACATAAGCATTTATGAGAAGAGAATGACATGCTCATATAAAAATTGAGATAGCAACTTCCTCAACAATTCCCCTCTGTACTACTACTACTCAACTTTAAAAAAAAGTGTCTCATTTTTAATATATCTCTCTTACTTGCTGATTCTCCTATCTACTCCTCTGAAAAGCAAAGTCTCAAAAGAAGGGTCAGACTCCTAAAATTTGAGTTTGTTGACAACAGGCTTCCTTTAAGTTAACTTTTGCTCACCATTCGGAAGTGATATTCAGGCTCACAGAGCACAAAAATTACAGACTGAAGCCTTAGTCTGCCACCATCTTCCTCCCCAATTCCAGTATTTAAAGCAAAGTGCAAACAACACGACAGATTTTATTCCCCACCACCCCCCCAATGTTGAAATAGGCAGAAACCCAAAAGCTGCCTTAATTCATCATTATATAATCTATACAATCCTGTTTGCTGGAGGTATGCAATACTTCAAGCTGAATAGGTGCAAACATCTGTTGCCACTCTACTAAATCCATTTTTATGTTGTGCATTCTGTATGTGATCTCAAATCTCCTTTCTTAATGCGATAAAAACCCAGAAGCTAGTAGCATGAGTCTCACAGAAACAAAAATGTGTATTATTACAGAAACAAAAGAGGTCTGGGTAACCTTGCCCTTAGTTTCTCTTCTTTCTTGTTTATTCCGTTAGTGGCCTAGTAGAGGAAGAGAGTTTTCTCCACTCCACTTCTGCCCAGAATTCAGATATGAAGAGGTGATGCAAGCAAGCACTGGAGATGGCATTAAATGTATTTTGCTAGGGCAGAAACTGTCATGCCACAAGGTTCACAAAGCAAATCTTAGGAACAACTGCATGATAGTTTCTGTCCAAGCTGTTCCACCTTATTAATTTGCAACATCTGAACTGACTGGTACAGTCAAGCACCAGAGGATAGCTCTTACAGAAACTGCTAATACAATCAATGCGAATCTCATATAACGCCACAGTAATAAAAGCCAAAAGCACATCAGTAAATAGCTTAGCAGCTTTTTTATGCAGTTTATTGACAAGATGACTCATCTGCCTACCCGAGGCAGACACTGAAACACTCACCTGAGCAGGGTATGGAGCATTCATGTATTTAGAATTACGTACCAACATCTAAACTCTACTCTGAATCAGGAATCTGAAGAAAGCACAAGCCAATTCTGTGGAAGGGGAATAATCTATAGCGATTTATACCCAGACTTCACTCACATTGTGGTACCCTGCCGTTTTCCCCCCCTCTCCATCAGTGTTCAATTGCCATATACTTCAGCTCTAAAATAAATATTTTTTAAAATAAATAAATCTTCCTTTTTTTTTTTTTTTTTTTTTTTTTTTTTTAAACAGACCTGGTTGATCACAATTTCAGGCTCTGCACTGTGTGTACTTGCTCTATAAACTGTTCCTTTCACTCCCTTGCTTAATATTTCAATGGAACATTGGAAGAAATTCCATCCTCATGAAAAATTTACCACAGAAATTACAAGTCCAAGTATTGTCAGCATCCCTGTGAGTATCCTGCCACCTTTTCTCTACTTTAGAGGTCTAATTCTTCCTAGAATAAATGAGAGAGAATTCACCAATAAGCTAATTATATTGGTATTATACGGCAATTCATACTCGTATGGCAGAGGTTATTTTTTCTTAATAAAATACAGGCTTGCGCTGTGAATTAGCACCTGATGCATTAAAATCACAAGTTACACAAAACATACAAATAGGAGCTTCAGAAAAGCTGCATAGGCTTAGTGGTAAATCTTGCCTCTCAGGAGAATTTTTATATTCTGAAATTAGAGTATGCTTACTACTCTATATAGGCATTTTCCAAATTGGCTTTCATTTGTAGCTCTTTTTCAAAAGCTTCACTGTATGACACACATTGCTGACATAATTAGCACTAAGAGAGAGCACATAACTTCAAAGACAAAAACAAAGTTTTAAAGAAAAGGCAAAGTATTGCACTCTTACAAAAAATGAGCTGCTTTTCCTGCTTAAGAAGATATGTATTTAAGATCCAACTACTCAGTTTGACAAACACATGTATTCCTACTTGCCAAAAATATCTGTCACACGTGCATACAGACCTACTGAAAGACACATCCTGATCATGCAGCTTCGCATTCACAACTCCACGGCACAGTACGTGCTTAAGTACGAGTGAAATTTCAAGGAAGAACATTTGTACAATAATTCTTGTACTACAGGAAAGAATTAAAAATTTTACTTCTATTTTCCCATATTGGTGGTGGGATCACTATATATACATTTGTGCACATCATCATATGTTACAACTAATGTTATGTATTCTTGTTCATTCTGGTGAACGAGCACACTTCTCAAAAGTTTGTATTCCAGCAATATGTAACTATATTAATAAAATTTCATGTGCTAGCACGCCAGTTTAGGATGTCAGCATTGCCAGGAGGTTGACTGTTCTAAATACTGTATAACATAGGAAATTCTAAACTTGCACATCTTGATGACTGATAGATAATTAAAGACTCTGTTCTGAAGTTTTAAAGTGATTCTGTAACACTGTTAAGGAAACTGAGTATTTTCTGGGGCCCACAAGATACGGTCTGTATTATTTACAAAAGTCAAGGAAACAGCTGTTTTCTTTTGAGACAAGATGGGTCTTAAAAGCTAGGATGAAGTATGCAAGAGCTGGGAGCAAAGCAGTGTTTTTAATCCATTGTTTGGTCCTCTTGACAGTTTCCCCAAAGACAAATCCAGAGTATGACCATCTTTAGAGAAAAGCAGCAAGATCTTGTGGAGAGTCTGTCCACTGTAGGCGGTACTTAAATTCAAAACTTGATCCTAAGCAGAGGCCTGGTTCTGCAAATGGAGAAGTGCAAAGGACTCCCTTGACAAAGGCACCAAATTTTGCTTTATGCATAAAGACCTATGCACGTACGCTAAGATGCAATCGCAAAGATAGCATATGGTTATGAAACAATGATTTGGAGGTTGTGATTTCCAAGAAAACCTTAAACACATCCTGCAAAGATTGTTAGGTCACAAAGTGTTACAAGACTTGACTACATTTTGAATTCAGCAAAAACATCCATCATCATTAAAAACAGCAAGAAGAGATAAACAATCTACTCTTCTGAATGGTACTCAAGTATTTCAACTGTATACTACGTTACAACAACTACATACTTCACAATTTTGTTTGCGCTGTATTTAAAATCTCTCTAAATTAAGTAGCTCTTATGCTCTACCTGGGAACAAAATCTTTTATTGAGATTTATGATGGAAAAAAAAGTTAAAGGTTTGACTAAACTGTTAACTATGGCCTCTGCTTTCCAGTTGAAAAAACCAGCATATTTCTGAGTCATTTGTTTTGGAAACAGAGGTTGACCAGCCTTCTATAGGGTAATTCTACCTTTTGAAATTAAGGAAACTATGGCATTTGGTGAAGATTCTGTTACGTATCTAAGATTTTGATTTTATTAGCTGTATCACAAACTCAGTCATGAGTTTTGGTTTTTTTTAATATATATAAACACTACAGTTGGAGGAATGTAGTTCTAATAATGCTTTAGTTTTTTAAAGACACCAGCTGCCTTTGCCTCACACCTTCCTTCGTTCTGGATCACTGACCATGTGGGCTGAGGCTTACTGGTATGCAGTTACTTGTAGGAGCTGAGCAGAGCCACTTCTAGACACTTGGGAAACATCTTATATTCTTCGGTAAATCCACCATCTAACTGGTCTCCTACTATTTCCCAGCTTAAGTTTAAAATCTACAGCCCAAGCTTACCTCAAGCTGTACATTTATAAACATTCCCTATGTGACCCTTTTGACATGTTAGGTCTTCTTCATTGCTTTTTTCAAATCTAGAAATACCTTTCTCAAGAGAGTCTCAAAATTTCATTCATTCTCTTCTAGCCAATACATACATAGAAACAGTCAGATCTGTGTGGAGAAAAACTTCCAGATTATATGTCATAAGAGAAAATTTTTTATGCTGTTTGAAAAAAATAAGTTAAAAAAGGGTAGAATTTGTAATTTTGTACCTTGTAACTAACTAGGAAGATATATGTGATTATGCTTTCCAGTTTCAGGTCCTTTTTGTTCATTGTATTTAAAATCATGTTAGCATTCAATTTTATGTTTTTAAATAAGACTGTTTTGTGAAGCCATTTAAGTATGTCAAACCCTACTCAAGTATACTAGATGACTTTTAGGTAGCAAAAATTCAAGCACGAAGACTACAAGAAAGAAAGAAACTTTAATTTATACCAATAACAAGTTTTCTTTTTTCTTGTAATAAAGAGGTGACCCTCCCCAAGCAGAGGAAGGGGGTGTCTCACACTTTCTGGATAGTCGTCCTGAAGTTTGGACAGAACACACAAGATAAGCAATCACTGCTTCTTCCACTGCCTACCTTGGCTTGGTTTCAAAAGGAAAATAATTAGCTCCCCTCAACTCAGAAAAAAGGAGGAAAAAAAAAAAGATAGGAGTTCGCACTGAAGAGAGAACACTTGTGGTTTGCAAATACACTTAGTAACTGCAGTCCTGACTCCTGTTTGAATGGCCTAAGAGCGGGTGAGAATTCAAACATGTTTCTATGCCCAGAAGTTCATGTTGGGACAGTTCTATAAATAGTTTGATAGGCGAGTTTTTTGATTATTTATTTAGGGCATTTTGTTACCATAAATTGTACATGGACTCTAGGGGCTAAAAGTTAAAACACTGTACTGACCAACTTATTCGCCTCTAGAGTATTTTGTTTGATCTGGCTTACGCATCTGAAGATCAGTTAATATTTTCTTTTTTTAATATTAATTTTTAATCTCAGCTCCTGAAGATGGATCTTTCTACTTTTGCTAAGAACTACAATTCCCTTTTTGACAGGTAAATGAAATATCTGAGAATAGATTTTGGAGCTTTTGGTTTGTTTTTTAATGTAAGGATAATAAAATATTAAAATAAGATAGAAGGATCTTTATAAAAAAGATCAAAGTTGAAGGTTGTTGAAAACAAGTGTATTACAAGCCTCTTAGTAAGCAGACTTTTTTTTTTTTTTTTTTTTTTTTTTAATTAGAGCGCTATCCCTACTTCCTATGTTTCTGTTTGTTTCTCTGACTCAGGAGCAGCCAAGAACTATGGGAAATGTAAATTCAGGTGGCCTAGTTCTTCCTAGTATGTACATCTAGTGTAATGTATGTACATCTTGTTTCATAAACACAGGTCTGTCCCTTCATAGGCACCTTGGCAAGAGAAAAAGCACAGGCACACCAAAAAGGCATTCGGATATTTGAATTTGGAGGAAAGTAGCACTGGCGTTCTTGTTTCTGCAGTAGCCTTGCATCTCTAGAGGTGCAGACATGCTTTCTGCGGGTACATCCCAAAACTCTGAGCTTCCCAGGAAGCTGAATAATGAGCTCTGCTTCTCGTGAATTGTGGCAAAAAAAACCCATTTATTCTTTCAGGGACACAGGAAGACAGTGATGGGCTAGCAGTACTCCATTTAAGCTGGCCTGGATCCAAATCACATACCAAATATTAGCAGCCGAGGGATTGTGCCAATGTGGGCTGCAGTTAATACTTCCTGACCTGCTCAACAGATAGGGAAGAACTGCTACTTTTTATACTAGGGAGTTTCCAGAGCATGAATAAGGCTGAAGTTCAGGAAGTTAGTTAAATGTGCAATAAAAGACCTAGAATTCCCATTTTATTATTTGAGGAAAGCTGCAGGGACTCCTGCTGCGTTCATATACTTTATTTTCTGAGTTGCACAAAGTAAATGGAGGAGGAAACAGATTTCATGAAACTCTCTCAAATCTGTGGATATTACTGCTTAAAGGAAGCATGGCATACCTACTGGACACAACCTCTTATTCCCTTCATTTTCTAAGCCATTGGTTTCCGTACAGAAAAAGCAGGTATTTTCTTGCTCTGAAATATTAGTTACATGAAGCTGGAGAAACTGGTTGGTTACATACAGGATTTTACAGCTACAACAGACCCGTAACAGTTATCAAGTATGGGTTTTCTTCTTGTCTGGGCACCATCCAGCTCAAGCTTACAAATAAATCCCACAGCATCTTCCACGTGGTTATGCAAACCACAAGTTTGTATTTGTTTTCTATTCATAGTTTTCTCATTATAAATACAAATCCCTCTCCCCTCCCCCCTTTACTAGTTATTTACTATAGTTATTTTTTGCATTTCAAGAGTGTTTCAAAAACTTCCCTGAACTTTCTGAAAGTACTGTCCTTTTTGGTACACATCCTTTGAATTCTTCATATTTTTACTATTGATATTTTAGATATTCTTGGTCCAGTAGTTTCTTCCATTCAGTTTCAAGGTTGTGATCTGGAAGAATATCTATATACTATTTCTGGAATACTGTTGTACTTGATTTCCTATTGGAGTACCATATTCACTGTTTATCAGTAAAGCACAAAATGGATAAGAACAGGCCTACAAGGTAGACAGTTTAGTTATTTACAAAAGTGACTGAAGCAATTTTTTGGTTCCTAGGGTGTACTGGACCCCAAAAGGGAAGCCTACAAAGAGTAATCATAAGTATGGGCTCATTCAACTCTAGAGTTTCACCCTCTCAGTTCCATGCGACATAGACACTACAGTGTTGACTGTATTAAAGGTTACTAGTTTTCTGCACTCATTACTTTGCTGTAAGCAAATCTCCAGAGGAATGCAGGTAGCATAAACCCTATTATACCTGCCAGGTTCTCCAGGGTGATCTTCTAAAAGATACAGGAGTAGAGAGGCTGCTGCCACAGAGCCAGCAATATCAACTGACATCAGAACTATAGCTGGGTAGCCCAGTATCAGTTTTTCAAGAGCTTAGCACAAACCAGGGAAAAAACATGTTAGTTAGTATACTTAATAATGCTATGATTTACTGACTTAAATGGCTTAAAGTTCTATAAATGTAATAAAAAAGCTCCCTACAAACAGGAAACTAAAAAGTTCCAAAGTTGGTAAAATGAACAAGGTCTCTTACTTCACACTAAATCCAAACGTGCATTTTCAGGATTCTTATGGAGAGCTTGTCAAATGCAAACAAGGAAGAATTGGCTGAGTTTTAAAAACTATGCAACTTAAAAAATGGCCTCATGATAAGAAACACAAGCTTCCTTCTCCTGTTAGTGTTATTAATTTGTAATGCTACTCCTCCATGCTGGTATTATATTGCACTCCAGCCTTTCATTCTTCTTTCTGTGCAAAAGGAAAACATTTTTCTTCTCCAGGATGATAATCTAGATTAGAAGGCAATACCAGCAGCTTGTTAATTATACATATGCACAAGGAGCACAACAGTTGCTCTGCTTGTCAAGAGGACTTAAAATATAAGCAGCAGCACAGGGCCAGAAAATATACTGATCTGGCAAACAGTGAGTCTTCTATCACAAGATTACAGGGAAAGAAAGGAAAGAAGGGAAAGTGGGGGGGGGGGGGGAAGTGGGGGGGGGAAGGAGAAAAGGAAAAAAGTGCAGCTCATTTACTAATAAGGAAATCCGACATGAAATTTATCAGCACATACTCAAACCCTCAGTAAAGGAAAAATAATAAGCGAAGTCACATTTTAATCAACTTCAACATTACAGATATTTTCAATACAATGAATGATGTATAAAAAGAAAAAACTAAGGGAACTCCATTTTACAGCATTTCTGAAGTTTCTAACAACACAGCCAAAAAAATATTTAAACTCCAAATCTAACAATCAGCCTCCTTTCATGGAGAAACATTATTCTTAACCTACAAGGCCATATCAACCTTCTCAGAAGTAACAGCTATTTTCTGAATTAAAAAAAAAAACAAAAAAAAAAACACTAAAATAAAGCTGGCATGCTAAAACAACCAGAAAAAAAGATGACCAAAAAAACCCAAAACACAGATATGCCTTTACACAGATTTGTTTGAGACACCGCCTGCTTTTATACTGTGTTATTAAGGAAGAGAGAAAACCAAAGGGTAGTTCCACCACTAGGTGTAAGCCAACTCAAAGCAATCTTCTGGCACTGGACCAGAAAGTGAAGATGGATCTACCCTTGTGACAGGTCCTGGTTACATTCACTAGCCTCACAACACAACACCGCTCCCCTCCCAGTGCTCCCTTTGTGTCTGCTCTAGGGCAGCGGTGGGAAGCAGGCTCTGAACCACCCTAAGGTTCTTCACATGTGTGGGTGCAAAAAGGTTTATTCAATGCCTTCATGAGTTATGTCCCTGTTTCTGCAAACATGGTTTTGTACAGAACGTCCTGAACACAGCCTTGTAGCTACTTGAAGGCTCTCACAACCTTCCCATGACAGGCCACACCTGCTGTGAAACACACATCCTACAGTTCGCAAACTACAATGTGACAACCTGAGAAAGACTGAAGAACATTTAAGGCAATGTTTTGACCCTTTCACCCCTAAGTAGAGGCCCTTTCCTTCGCTTTCAAGCATTCAGGGTTTTTTTGGAGTATTATTCTGCAATGTATTGAATACCATCGTTACATGAGAGCTACCTCAAGCATAAACTGTGTTAAAATATTTACAGTATTACAATATTAACACAGCTGAAATATTTACAGATGCCTAAGCCTATCAAATACACAGCTTGCCTTTGGGGAAAAAAAGCTGCAGTGTACAAAACTTGAGCTAGGGACACTCTCTCTGTTGTTTAGTGACTGACAAATTTGTGTATTATGCTGTGTATAATTTCCAAACAGTCATATTCCAAAGGCTAGACAAACTAACCGGAGAATAGGAAACAAGGCAGAAATAATCCATTCAAAGGAGGCATTTTCTTCAGTGGTTGCAGAAACAGTTCTGTGGCCAAAGAGATAAAACAATCCCTCTTTTAAATAGACTGGAAGCATTCTAGAGCATTTAGGAATTATTTCTGGGTAATGTCTAAACAAGCTGAAATTTAACAAGTTTTATTTTAAACTATTGGAAACTGCCACAGGACACCACTCATGAAAAGCTTGATTTCTTTTTCTTTTCTTTTTTTTTTTCTTTTTTAAAGGAAGCTGTACAGATTGCACAAGACAGGAGAACAAGCAAAATATTGCTACAGGCAATATATTAAACTCTGTGCCATAGTTTAAAAAAATCACATATACCTATTTTGGTATTGGAGCATTGGAGCAATATTGTTTTTCATTTACTGTTTCTTTGCAACAGCAAAATAGGCTCACTTCCAAAGTATTTAATACTAGAGTATATTTCTATTAAATCCACACAGTTCGCTGAGACACAAGGCAGGCTGAAGTGAGACACAACACGACTTTAGCAGCTTATTTCACTGGACTCAAGGAGCACTTTGAGGGAACGCTTGCAGAATGACTACTAGGATAGATAAGAAACTTCTTAGCTAAATTTGGCCAGCTCCCAAAATGAAATGGTTTAAAATAGTAGTTTGAGTTTGGACAGTGATTAGAAAACAAGCTATCTGGACCATGACATTTAACATTTGACTAGTGCAAAAATGAAAAAAAGAAAAAAGAGAAAAAAAAGAAAAAGGTATTTTGTTAAATATTTAATACAGAATAATTCTAATACAGAATATATTAACCAAGGAAAGAAGAGGACAAATCAAATTGCCTAGACTCCCTAGCAGGCTGCCTAAAGCTCAAGGTTAAAGTACAACTGACCCCACACAGAGCCATTTGAACACGTGCCAAATCTATGCAATAAGTGAGTAAATTTCATGCTCTGCTAGGGTGCCTTTCACATAATTCATTGACTTCATTTCAGATCAAAAGCACAAAAAGAAAAACTGTGCAGAGCATCTGATTACAGATGGCTTTTACTGATGCTTTCTACTTAATCTCCTCTGGAATGCAAGGTCACAGCCCTCCCATATTTTAAAAAGGATCTATATACATACGCGCATTTAGCTATAGTCACTGTACAAATAATATTTTGTTTTCTCATCTGAGCAACACAACCAAAACACTTTACTGCAGCCCAAACCCCCACCCACAGAACATGAACATGGTTGTATACCTTTAGATGTGATCATACCTTCCATACTAATGATTGCCTAGAAAATAATTAAGATGCTTCCTATTCTTTAGTTACCTGTATTTCTATTACAGCCTGTAAAGGTGCAAGGGCTGGAGTGGTACACTCAGTGCTGCAACAAAATACTTTACTCCTCTAGGACTTGCCTGCCCAGGAGAAACCTGCATTATAAAGGTACATTGTTCCCTCCACCTTCTCTTCTGCCCACGGAACAAGTCTTTCTCCCCACATCTTGGCACCATGTCATGGAGCAGGTTTCAAATAATAAAATCCAGAAAATCCAAGGCCTGTTCACACTGGAGAAAAGACTCATTCTTCTCTCCAGTCTACGGCCTCCAAATCTTAAAGAAGAAGTAAGACAAGCCTGTTTTACTCCCCTTCTCCCAAAGATATTCTCCTTAGTAGAACTTCCCATCCACACAACAGGTAAAAAAAAAAAAAAAAATACATATGTATTTATTATATATATGTATATATATATACACATGTATGTATATATATGTATATATGTGTGTATATATATATGTATTTATTATATACACACACACACACACACTCTGAACTTCTCATCCAAGATTTATTAAGACACTTACTGCTGGATATGCCTTTCTGTTGGCAAAGAACAGATTATGTATCATAATTAATCCACAAAAGCGTAATGATTTAAAATCTGTTCTTCCTATCATTAAAGAGTTCAGCAACCGTGAAAACATAAAGCTGAAGCTGGTCAAAATATTTTACTTGAAAATATGTTAAAGCAAACATCCTTTGAAAATAAAAATGCACAGAGAACTTATTGAAAAATCTTCTTAGTTGGTTGTTGTTATTGTGTTGGCCCTCTCTGTTTTAGTAGGCAAAGGAAAAGGAGGTGAATAGAGAGGAAAAGTATTTTGCTTTCCTGTTCTAGAACTCCAGAAGATTTTTATTTTTTCAGTTTTCTTACAATCAGCATTTTTCCAAATCACAACTAACAATTTCAGTAACAATAACCACGTGAATTCTTCCACACAAAAGTAGTTCTTTTTATTTCTCAGTTCAATGTGCAAATGTTTTAATACAAGACACAGTTCTGGTTCTCTGAATAAACTTTGAACTCCAGTAATGGTAAAGTCTTTTGAGATCTAGTATCAAAAGCATTACTTTGGATGAAAGTAATAATCCTAGAAAAGCCAACTGCATGGCTATTTTCTTCCTTTGTTTTTGAAAGGGTCAAGCTCTTGGACTTTGAGACCTCCTGTTTTTACATTCTTAGCTCATTTGGCTAGAACTAGCTGCTCTAAGTAACTCTTTGATTCACAGTTTAAAATGTGAAAGGTTGATGAAGATGAAGATGTTCAGGTAAAGGTAATCTTCATCTTGGGGGCCTTTCTTCCCTCTTTCTGTTTGCAATAAGTGCACACACCATGTGCTTGTATATGCCACAAGTGTAGCAAACTAAAAGAAAAGAGTATTTTCAGGTTCAAAAGTCAAGTCCCTCAAAGATTAGGAAATCAAGATCTGCAGTTGACTGCACAAACAATGAAAAACTTGCATCATCATGCTCTTTTAGAGCATTAGTCAAGCAGCAGGATCTCAGTCTACTAGGCACTGTAAGAATATAGTTCAAGGAGACTGTTTCTTCATCCAGAGAATTTAGAATTGAAGCACATGGCAAGATACATTACAGTTAATCAGAACACTGAGAAATATGTGGTCACTGTACACCTGACATTTAATTTTTGCCAGGTTTTTATGATCACCACCACAGCAGAAGAGAGTCTTATAGAAAGATTAATGAAGTACTGACTCAATCCTGTATAGTGAGCATCCAGTTCAAGAGAAGTACAAAGAAAACAAAAACATATTCCTTAAACAAGCAAGCAACTGAAATTAAAATTGTGGTCCAATAAGAAGCAGAAATCACAACTCCGTAGCAGCTTACAGAAGACAAGCTAATTATCTTTCAAACAAGAATGAAGTCGATGAAGAAACATAGAGAGGTAATGCCAATCCAAGCAAAGGTAGTTTCAGTTCTTTCACGCCCTTCTTGACTTGTTCTACAGCTCTGAGCCACTGATCAGCAGGTCCAGCTCTTTGACCTTCTGTACAGATGACTCACAAAGCTTCCTCTGCTACATCATCAGGTGAGAAAGTGTCCCCAAGCATGCGTACATAAATGGGATGAAGGTAAGAAATCACATACCTGCTCTCAGATCAGGGACTTGAAGCATGACCAGGCTACAATTCCAGGCAGAGCTCCCCTTGAATTCCAGGCAGAATTTAGTAGGTCTCTACTGATCACATATAAACTGCAGCATTTCAAAAGAGCCAAGATTTGTACAAACATGGAAGATTTCCATGATCAAAAACAGGCATCAACTCTTTGGGCCAACTGGCTGCACTGTCTGACTGTCCCCATAGCGTAAATTTTTTTTTTCCTTAGATTCACTCTGAAGCTCTCTGGTTTCAACTTACACCTGTAGGTTACGTCCTAAAATCCTGGCAGGCCAAGACAGGGTAGTATTTTCAAGAAACACATCCTTAATAAATAATATCATATTTTCCCCTTATTATATAATTAAGTGTGCTGCTCAAATTCTCAAAACACCAGCACAGAGTCAAAGACTAAACTGTGGAAGCCAATAGTAAAGATATATGGCTTCGATGCTGTGGAGAGAACTGTGCTTTTAACTCCAACTGTTGCCAAGAAAATCATCTCTTGTGATGCACACTCAACACCAGTTTGCATTGTGACTGACTCCTTGAATTTCTAGCAGCCCATCAGTGCAAGAAAGCATTTCTCTCTAGTTTACACCTAAGGCTTTTCAAGAGGTCCCCCCACAACCCAGAACTGCAGGGGTTGCCAGCTGAACCTGTGCCTAACTTGAATTCAGCAGAGTAAGAGTTGCTAACTTGAATCATTCCCTTTTCTCTTACTCCAGCCCAGTCCTGGCTCGAGTTTCTGTCCTGCACAATCTCTTTCGAACAAATAAATATGTGGGCAGAGGGGAAACAGGCAGAACAATCAGATAGCTTTCCTCAGGGGGAAACTTCTAGCACCTCACTTCCACTGCTTTGCTTACCTGCTTCATGGTAAGCAAAACCATGAACATCGCCTGTGTATATGGCTGGCAGTTCAAAAATTAAAGAAAATTAGAAATATCTGACAAATGCTTTCTTAAAATTATTTAAGAGCAAGTCTATCCCTACAGAAACAAACAAACAAACAAAAAACACATTAAAACAACTTGGGAGAAAGACAAGCAAAACAATCTAAATGCATTCACACCAGGGAGGAGAATCTCAAGCTCTGATTCTCAAATGAGAATCAACAAAAGGAAAGATTTGGGCACTTTTCTGAGTATTTAACTTTGCAGTAATTAAAAATAATCATAATAATGCACACACACAAACGAAGTGATCTTGAGAAAATCATCCAAATAATCCAAGCTGTTCAAAAACCCTCTCCTTATCCTGCTGATTACACGTACAAGTGGACAATAAGAAATTAAAGCTCCTTCATTCTCGACTGCTTTGAGTCAATTAGTCCCATAGTAATCAGATTAACATTAGATGAAAGATGCTGTTCAGTTATCACTAATAAGTAAAGCTGTTGTAAGAAACTTTATTTGTAACCTCTTTTAGCAGTCTAAACAGAGAGGCCAAAAATTCAAGACACATGAAAGCAGAATTGCAACAGTCCTTCACCTTTGGGAACAGGATCCTTTAGGTCAGGCCTCAGACACACTTCGCAGAGTTGCACAAGGTAGTTTGACAGGTATCTCTTCATGCTATTTTTCTTCTGCAGATAGCAAACCAATCATCAAGGCAGTCAAGAAGAGCAATTTTTCACAAATCCTGAATTCAAACATAAATGAGGAAAGGGAAATGGAGATGTGGGGGCAAGCAGACCAGCTTCTATAAATCTCCTCTCCTGAAGAAGCAGACCCAAGTGCACATTATAGCATAGGTCTGACACATTGAGGGGGGTTGTTTGTTCTGGGGGGGAGAGAGGAGACAAAGAGAAGAATGTAAATGAAATGTTAAATCTAACCCAAGTCTGCAGCACAGCAGCTAAGACAAAGCAGCAGAGATCTGGATATTGTACTTACTGAATCAGCTAAAGAGGTCTAAACAAAATGACTCTCAGAACTAGAGCTACAGAATTCCAGGCATACAGTAGCTGGCTCCTGGCCAAGGATAACTTGCTAAAAATAAGATCTAGAAAAACTGGAAGGCAAGAATGTCTACTGCAATACAGAACTAGAAAAGGGCCAGATACTCCTGCACACATAACTACCTAACTACAAACTTGCTCTGTCTTCAGCAAGGGCATGCCAAGAATAAAACCTTCAACTGACAAATGGGGTAATAGTCTATAGATGTATGAAAATGAGAAAAATTTGCCATTTGGGAGTTTTAGAAACATGGCAGAAACGTTTATTTTACATTAATATTCTCTCTTCACCAGTACCACTAGTAAACTTCATAAAACTTGATGCAAAAATAAAATGGGCAACTTGAATGACTATGTCAGTTTCTCTCAACTAGATGCTAAATAAAAAGTATTATTTCTGTGAATTTTTCTTCCCTTTCATTTTCGAAAATTCAAGATCTTAAAGTCAAGACAACTGGCACTTGAAGAGAACGAAAGAATATTTTTAAGTTACAATTTCATGGGTAGGAGTTTTCAGTGTTTTTTTTTTTCTTTTTTCCAACATCCTTCATCTGTGTAGGAAAGTTACTGTTAGAGTAATGATGCAAGACAAAACCATAGATGAGAGAACTAAAAGAACAGGCTATCATCAGTATAAGATAAGTTGCTTGGCCCTGAAAAGTAGCTCCTTGCTATCCTTTGCATTAAGGAAAACTCCAACTAGTAGCAAAGAGAGCATTTCCCTCCTTCCCCCATCCTTCCCCTTCCAGCCTCCTCCCTCACAGTTAAAATCCCACTGATATGAAACCTTTGGGTGGAGTCATCGAACATCTTCAGCAAAGAAGCTTGCCTTTTTCCTAGATAAATGACTTGGCTGAACTAAAGAATCTCCTTTCGCTATTAAAAAAATCAACAATAATTGCAGTTGTAAGAAAAATCCCAGAATCTAGAAAACAAACAAAAAAACCCTCTACTGAATTAGACGTCCAAGAGTCAGCAAATCTTAAGAGTTTATTTAAAGAGAATTGTCACTCAAATATCAGCAAACTGCATGGATCACCTGAAAGCGAACTAAAGAACGTAAATCAGGTGACTACTGTTGCTTCCCCAGCAAAATTCGAACTCTAGCTCTTTACAAAATATCGAGGCAGCTGAATTTCAGCTGAGTTGTTAAAAACGGCTGCATGCATTTAATTAAGTCAAAATCTAAGCCAGATGGCACATACTGCTTTTCCAATAGACTGGATGCTGTCACAAGAGGCACTGCTTAAGCATTCCTTGATGATTTCTGGCACCAGTGGCTACAAAATCTCTTCCTACCATCTACCATACACCCCTCCTTTTTTTTTTCCCCAGTCACCAAGCCTTTAAAGAGGGTGGAGAGGAAGAAAAAGAGAGCCCCTGAGATAAATTGACTCAGTGTGTGGAATGCAAGGCAAACATTCCTGTGCAAATTCAGATTTATTTTCTTTAGAAAACTCCAGCGGCAAGAGAAACCCCCAGTTGTTGGTCTTTGCCTTATACCCCCTAAGGTCATCATCAGTCTTACAGAGAGAAAATAAAAATAGGTAACTACTTTTAAGGTACTGTACACCAGAATATGTTGATACTTTAGCTAGTCATAAATACAAATGAGCTGGCTAAAAAAGGCCTCAAGAATGTGGAAGTGTATGGCTGAAAGGAAATAACAACATCTCATCTCTGAACTGCAAAACCTCTCAGTAAATAATGATATTGTAGGCTTTCGTGGTCAACGTGTAGGCAGTGAACTCGCTCTACCCTTCCAAAAGACTGAAAATACAGCAAGTTGTCATCTGATTGTAGTCAGCCAGTTATACCAGACTGGGCCAGAACCAGGTGGCGATATTTACTTCCAAACTGTGCATTCCAATACATGGAAATAAACACAGAAACCATGAGCTGTAACGCTCGCCATACCTCTCAGTACTTGCGCAAGGCAGACGCAGTGCCTAGTAGGGTATTTCTGGAAGGTGGTGGGGATGAAGAAAAGCCATCAGAAGTTAAGCAATTACACATATGAAAAACATACAACTGGTAAAACGTATCAGCTTGATTTTTACCTTGAAATTTTTATGCTCCAAAATTACTGAAACAGTTGCCATACTGCTTCTGAAAGGACTCATGAAGATATCTAGAGCAAACAGTAGGAACCCACCATTATGCATTATGAGTAGACAAAAAGGAAGGCTCAAAGACTCTTCCTCATATTCTCTGTCTCCATCAAATCACTTGGAAAAGTGAATGATAGCGAGCATATCTCATTATTTTGAATAAAGTAACACACTAAATGCACATAGAAAAAGACGTAAGACTATAATTTTAGGTTATTTCTAACTGAATGCTCCTCTACTGAGGAGAATTATAATTGTCAGTGGTTTACTTAAGTTCTTAATTTTGATTGTTATTTTTGTACATATCTAATCACACCTTTCTTTAAAAAAAATTTACACATTTGCATTGAATATCTTACTGCTTGTTCAATTTGTTAAAAAAGATTACCAGCACTACTGAGAACAAAAACACATCTGCTGAAAAGGGTGGATGTGTTTAACAATTGCAGCAGAACAATCCTTCTCTCCTGGTTAGTTTAAAGCTCCATTAATCTTAATGCAAAACAAAACAGTTTCCTTTAACAGCTAGATTCTTGACCTTGAGCTGTTCCAATGCTGGAATAGGAGGGACACGGACCAAGTACAACTGAGAGCTGGAGAATAAAAACATACAGAATAGACAGCAGGAGCGGGGAGTGGGGGGGAGTGGGGCGGAAAATCATCCTTGTGAAAGACTACCATCTCCCCTGCTGCTATGAAACTGGGACAGTGTCATTTGCCTTACGTTTCACCCTCAAAATATTTTTTTTACTCATTTTCACATACAGTTCAAAAGATGAATAATCAAGAGAAGACCAAGAACAGGCTAATGTCCTCCAAGTTACTCATCTCAGCACTGTCCCATGTCATTAGCCATTAGAATACTTACAAAGTAAACTTGCAAATCAAATCCAGGCTACTAGGGAGCCTTATTTACAGTGTGAAAAAATAAAAGCTACAGATGCTTTCTTTAGACACTAAAGATGTTTCTTATTTAAATCCTTTAATTTTCTTGATACAACACAGATTGCCTCAAAACACATTTACTAAATGAATCCAACTCAGACTAACTACAAAATAAGGCCATTAAATTTAAAAATATTCTTAGAAGTCAATAATCACAGGGCTTCCTACGTATAGCTCTTACACTCCCCTACCCACTCCTTTTCCATTACTGTACCTGTTTACATTACTAAATAAATGCTTAGCACAGTAGAGTCCAAAGAGTAAAATCTGTCCTTGTTACCAGGGCATTATCATGTAAGTGACAGACCCAGGTGGCAGAATTAACTTGAGCCCTCTCTAAAATGGCATTAAATTGTCTGTGATTTATGTTAATACTTTAGATTGCATTAAAGTATGATTTCCCCATTGCATCTTGCACGGAACAAATTTAATCACCTGACACTTACTGTTTATCCAGCATTGACTGTGGTTAAGAAGACAGCATGCAGTAGTTTCTGCACCAGGATTTCTAGCTCTCACACATGAGTCACCCAAAAGAACCGAGTCCTCGAGCCAGGATTCATTTGAAGTTATTGCTAGAGGTGGGCTCTAGGTTGAGCAAAGACTGGCGAGTCATTCAAAATTAGAGCTTACAAAAGTTTTAGAGGCCTCCTCTTGCAGAATTTTAACTGGACTAAGGATAAGGCCTAATTTTGCTTAGAGACACTGGAGATTCCCATTTGACGGAGCTTTTGCTTTAGTTGACAGACTGACAGACATCGTTTATGACACAGGGACAATGCTGTCATTATGATTATTTATACAAATGAGATTTTCTTCTATAGGTACAGAACGCAGTTTGTAGTACTAGAGGTACTCTGAAGGCTTAATTGTTCTCTTAATGAAAGTATAACCCTTATTTTTCGCATGAGATGAAGGGATGCTTCAGACAGTCTTCTGTGTTGACTCAGATACACGTTGGCCAAAATCATTACTGTTTACCATACAGTTCTACATTGTTTAAAATCCCATACCAAAGTGCTCATTATTTCATTAGGAATAGTTATGTGGTTCTTTTAAAGCCCAAAGAATTTATTATTCTTAACAACTTATTAATTAATCAGCAGTACCGGTGCAACTAGAGTGACAGAACTAGCTTCATATTCAACCTTCAACAGTTCCTTCAGTGTTAAAACCCAAGGTAATTCCTGCTATGCGAAGGAAATGACAGTCTTACGATCTCCTCATTTGATGGGAGGCAGAAGCTGTATAGCCTCGGTGCAGCTTTCTGTGGACTCAACCCCATTTGGCTATATAACGCTCTTTAAAAGACTTTCTACCCAAGACAAGTCATCTGTATAAAACTTTTTGTTCCAAAACCAAGAAAGTGGTCACTATCATAAACACTTCATGCTAAGTAATTCTTTAACCAAGTGGCCTCCTCCATCTTCCTCAACTTGGAACGGAAGAAACTGTATAATGCAGCAACTGAAACAGCAGAGCAAACACAGCAGGTGGTCCTGCCTTAGAAGACATCCACCAACGGATTTTGAAATTTTACACTTACCCTGGTACGCACCCAAATACATTAAAGAGCCTAAAATGTTAAACATCAGAAGCAAACCAAACATTTACAAAATACAAGGTCTATTATTTTGGACAAACCTTGCTGCAATCACAGAGGAATGTTTCCTTTGGCTGCTGTTGTGTTCACTTGCATTTATTTATACAGAGAAAAAAAAGCACACAATATTTTCTTACCTTTTTCTTCTAATAGTCTACAGATTATACAAAAAGGTAAAATGGTAAAGCTGGAAACTAGACTTCTGTTTTCTACTGAACAGGTCAGCAGCAAAAAAATGATAACAGGATCTCTCAGTTACAGAAGAGAGAGGGTCCATTAACTACAAAATTCTCAAAGTTTCCTTTGCAAAAAGTTTCCATACAAACAAATGGCAAAAATAAAAATCAAATATCAAAAGATATTGTTTTTTTACCATGACACTTTTACGATGATCTAATTTATAGTAATAACAGAGATGATGACTCTCTTCTTTCTTTGAAGGTACTCAAGACTGTACTGGGCAAGTATCTCTGTGTGAAAGGCTTAAAAAACAGATATCCTTGATAGGTTGGTCTTTAGTAGGATTCTCCAGAACAAACCATAAGCACAAATATCTTCTCACTTTTTAATAATGCAATAGAGAGATCTCTGTTGGGCCTATACTTGGAAAAGATCCAGAAATATCAAACACAAACTGAACAAACCCACAAGATAACAAGTTTTTGCTTTGCCCATTTCTCTACATTTTATTTCAAGTTTTGTTATACTAATATTATCTGCTTACATTTAAATTCAACAAATCCAATGATAGGAATGGACAGAAAACTATCCGCAAGCACCTCTCAGCCTAAATGCTTTGTAGCTTCCTTCGTGCACAAACACAAGCAGTATGTAATCAAAATTAGCCCATTTACAGGAACACAACTGATCAAACCCACAGCTCAGCTAAGAAGCCAGCCTGCTGTATTTCCCAATCAGTCAGCCCACACATTATGTTGGGAGTAAAAATATTTTCTTCCTAAGTAAAGCATAGTTGAGTTCATAGAGAGACAAATGAACAAGGGTGTGACAAAGTAACAGAAAGAGGAGACTGCAAAGGAAGCCTGAGTCTTGAACTGAAGTGTCTTTAGCCAAAATGAGATTCCAAGAAGAGGTGCTTTCTTTGACAGATCCTGAGAGCAGGATCTGGGCCCTTGGGTAAAACCTAGTTCACAGCATAACGTTGTGTGCCTTGATTTCCCAACAATCTCAATTTTGGCACAAATTACCTTGAAAAATAATCTTTATGCAAAGACTTGTCATTTCAGAAAGCCCAATCACAACTCAGAACTTTTCCTGAAATAAGAGAAGGGAAACAAAATTTTAACTATGGCTTTAATACAAAATAAAAGACAGTTTCCTAGAACCTGACAAAAGCAAAAGACGTCCATGCTTGGATGTTGCTAGATAAGTCAATTACATTGTCTAAGCATTTAGAGAAATGGAACAAAACACACAGGCAATGCTACACCAATGGACAGGAAAAGAAGAAAATATTGAAAAACCACACAAAGCATTATTAATTTATGCAAGTACTTTTGGGCTCAGCATTCCTGAAATAACAAGCCTCAGCAACAGAAGGAGAACTGAAAAAAGCTTGTAAGAATAATGTGACAAGACTGTTCAAATGCAAGATGTATTGAACAGGAACACAACAAGTAGGAGTTTCTTATTTGAGAACTAGCTGCCTTCTGGGGAAAAGATGGGGCCAAATATCTGATTAAGCAATAATTTAAAGAATACTTAATAATGTATAAAGAAAGAATTGGGATATGCACTCTTATTGTGCAAGACTACACAAAAAAAAATAAAAGGCGAGTATGTTCAAATTTTGCTGGCAATTATCCCTGACTGGAAAATAGGATCAAGTTCTTGCATTATAAACAAAGTATAGTAGCACTTATGGAATGAAAAATACAGCTGCTTGTTAAAACTGCTTTTGACCAGGTGTCTGTGAGATCAAGCACATCACTCACACTGCAAATCAGGTTCTATTTCAAGTAACCCTCTACAGAGCATTAGTATCATACAACTTTTTAAGTTAGCAGGAAAAGCTGAATACAGAATAATCACAATGCTGCTATTCTCAAGAATGCCTAGAACTGAACTAGAAACTTTCAGAGATCAAAAGAGGAAGCTCTTTATTTGGTCTGGGAAGCCAAGATCAATAACTTGAAGCTGCAGTCGCTAACTGCAGATCCCGAGCAGTGATCTATGTATAACACGCAGGCACAGAACAAGAAGCTCTGCTGGCACTAACAGCTAAGTGAAACAATCTGTGAAATTTTCAGGAAAAAAGGGTGTTTCAGAGAAAGTCAGAGAAATTCGCACATACCAGAGTAATTTCTTACAAAAGGAAAAATAAGTAGAACAGTCACAAACTGAAGCATCAGCAAGAGGGAAGGAAAGAAACCTGCAACAAATCAAGACCCGACTATGTTTTAAAGCAACTCATAGATTAGCATACCAAAAACTGGAGAGTATAACCCATCATTCAGAGCAACCTTGCTACCTCAATTGACAGTCCTGAGAAATTCAGGCAAGTACATGACCACTGTAGTTTCTACCAACTTACGCCCTACAGAAGAGATGGCAGTAGTACACACAGCAAACAGCTGGATTTCTGCTGGTTTCTGTCTCACCGTTCTATTACAATTCTTTGAAGGACTCAACATGAGGAAGAATTACCCAAGCAATACACAATACTCTTTCTTTTTTTTTTCTTCAAAAAGAGTTTGACAGTGTCTCATACCAAAAGCTGTTAAAGAAACTAAGCTCTTAAAGGGTAAGAAAAAAGTCCTCTCATAAATACCCAGTTAAAAGAAAACAAAAAAGAGAGCAAGAGAGAGAGAGAGAGAGAGAGAGAGAGAGAGGGAGAGAACCATCTCACTGGCATCTATCCTATGACCTGTGCTGTTCAGCATTTTTTTTTAAGTGGTTTGCAAGAAGATGAACAACCAAAATTTATGGATGATGCAAGACTATTTCAGTTAAGCAAAACTGCAGCTGGCTGCAAAGAGCCACACAATAAGGACTGCATTGCTTAAAATCCCTGTAGATAAGGCAACACACAAAAAACCCTAAACACCCACAAGCAATAAACACAGAACCACAGACAAGCAATCGTGAGCTTACCAGGGATCTTTACATTATGATGACAGCGCCCTGAAAACATTAGTTTAGTGTTCAGCAGTAGACAAGAAAGTAAACAGAACATGTGGAATTATTAGAAAGGGAATGGTTCTCCCTTCCCATTCACCAATTATGGTACTGCATCAATCCCCTATGTTATCATAAACTGAATATTTAATGCAATTCTGGTCATGCCACCCCAAAAAGAATCCAGCAGAATTTAGAAATGTAAGGGACAAGAACAACAGATTGATCAGAGATATGGACTGACACTTACATGTGGAGAATTTAATCAGGACAAAGAATTAAACTAAGAAAAGATATGGAGAGGAGAACTACTAAATACTAGTTCTGTAGTACGTGAATCTATAAAACGTACTATCATGGAAACACCAGACAGAGATGTCCAGCCAATATTTGTCAGAAATATAATAAAGCCGTTTAACAGACAGCTGTGTAAAATACCATCTTTTTAAAAACACTCAGGTATGAAACATGCTGCTAACGGATTGTATGGAAGGCAAATGTAAAAGAGAGTCAAATAAAAAGAATTTTTTTTTGATTGATCAATCCTACCATGGATTTGTTGGTTGACTTCTTGATACAAATGGTCCAGATACCCTTAAATTGCTGACTACTAAAAGGCTGTAGGGAGTAGGGGAAACAACAATTAGAAAGTACACTATGTGCTTCTTAGAACCATTTCTCAATCATTAACTACCAGCTACTTCGAAAAACAGGAAACTAGGATTGGCAGACTTTGTCCTATGTTCCTCGATACCAAAAACTTGACTCCTCAGACAATAGTCCTGCCTGGTGATGCTGAGGAGGAAGGCAGCAGTAGAAGGAAGGAGGAATGCAATCCATGAAGCAAAGAGCACATGAAACTGGCTATACAGCAGCTACTATAAAATGCATAATATTAGCAAGTTGAGACTAATAAGAAAGAATTTCTTCTCTTTAGATTTTAAATTAATGCACACTGTCAACAATTACAGGTAAAGTATTTTTAGAAAGAGATACATGTTCACACTGTCTCCAAGTACTACTGTGATAGTCAGGAGTAACAGATGTTGTTTAAAAGAAAGTAAACAAATTTTCAAAAACAGTACTAGAAGGTTGAATACACAAAAGAGATATTCATAGAAAAGCTATTCCAGATAAAAGCAGAGGAGGAGCTATTAAAAAGCTCTGACTCTGGGAACAAGTACAATTATGGAAGGATACACAGGCATCCAATGATAAAGTAAAAGAAATATAGGTAATATGGTCATTCTACAAAAATCTTTCTACTGTATGGTACTGTTTAGACTGTAAGATTCATGGCAAAATTTCCTACAATGCAGTAAGATTATTTTGAGCTTAGTTAAATGCCAAAGTTAAACAGAAGCTTTTGACAAATGCAAGTGATAGACTATGATGCAAAACTATATCATTGTTTATTGTATTGATAAAAAAAGGACACCTTACTGGTTTGAAAGCATGGCTAGTTTATCAGCCTCTGCTTTGGACTGGAGAGTAAGCAAATCATTATTTTCTATCAGTAAAGCCTAAAAACTAACAGAGATTCATAAATGAAAACAGATATCACTGGTGAATCTGTCAGTGAGAAAGAAAAAGATTTAGGATGAGAATTTTAAAGCTGCATGAGGAAATTGGTATCCAATCCCTAAATGAGCCTAGTAAATACTCAGTTTTTATGAAAGCTCATAATACCATGGCCAAATTGTGACCAAATAAAATTCTTCCAATCAAATCAATTTATGACCAAATAAAAATACTTCATGTAGGTATGCTATGATGCCATAAATGCTCACTTAAATGAAATAAACAGGAATCTTTTACAGCAACATAAGTGTAATTGAAATAAGTGTTATCCTAAATTTTCCCTTGTGAACCAGAAGCATATGCACTTTTAGCACTAAAATACTGGTTCCCTTAAAATGTATGAAATTTAAAATGTGAAATAAAACCACTTGCATTATTTGAATAGGGAAAATGAAGCTGCTCTGAGAATATGGGGAAATCTTCCTGCAATGATCATTATACAGGGACTACAGCAAATCAAGAAGAATATGTCTGGTGCTTGACCGAATCTTTGATTGGCAAGATGGAGATTTTTTTCCTGATCAGTGGGATGCTCAATATATCATTAAGGTTTCTAACCTACACTTTAAGAGCTTATCACTTTTGCAAATGTATTAGCCACATTTGTTTCCTGCAGATCTTTCTATCCGAAGCTATAAAGCAACGAGAAACAAAATTCCTTGACACACCTCCCATATTCAAGGAGCTGTAAAGCTGACTCCAGTCAGGCTATGACAGAGGGACCATTCATAAGTGTGACACAGGCTCCCTCAGGAAGTTTTCCTTCTGAGAATTACAAGCACATAACTGATACAGCCACCAAGATAACCACACGCTGATGTCATTTTGATCTTTCTTGTACAATTACTTCCAATGTCCTGCACACCCGCTCAGGTCTCCACCACCAAGCAGATCACTGGGTTCTCTGGAACCGTGGAATACCACATCACACAGGTGTGTGGTGAACATTTATCAGAGCTCAAGTTATCACCTTTGAGAAGTTACATATTTGTAACATTTCAGATTCTTCAGGTGGCTTCTAGCATGCTGCTGCTCTTGCAGACTGAGAAGTTGACTGTTCTCACAAATATTGGAAAGACGGCACTAAACTCTCTTTCTCAGCAGAATAAACAGAAGTTTATTTTCACCAGAGCTAGAGCTCAGATTCAGGTTGAAATTTACACTTCAATCTTCAAAGCATGTATCAATGGAACATTGATACACTGATTGGCACATCAACATTTTCTGCAAGGACTGAATCTCATGCACTTCTTGTTTAACTTCCCATGTGAAGTCTATAACATATTACTCAAGGAACATCAAAGTCGACGAACTCAAGCTTTAATTCTTCTGTTTAGTTTACTATCTAAACAGGCTACCTGTAAGAATGGAGGAGCTATATCTTGTTTTGCTAAGGGGAAGAAGATTTCACATCACCAGAGAACATACAGTGCATCCATACATTTTATTGCTAATGACCATCTTTCAGAACACCAGGTATTATGCTGTGCAGTTAGTTATGTATTTTCCATTTCTTACGAAAAGGGGAAGGTCATCATTAGTGGAGACAGACACTAGTTGCACAAGGGCCCAAAATCCACAACCTGCTGACATCAATGCAATTCTTGCACATGGACCAAGTGAAAACTTGCAGGCTAGTGCTCCTGGATTACATTGTATACATTAAACACAACAGTTCCAAAGCAAATAACCTTCATCTCCTCCTACTGCAAAAACATCAAAGAATCCAAGGGCACCCTGAAGGTAGGGCACCTGAGCATCAGCTCTTCCTGGCCAGCAACATTACTTGACAATGAATGTTACCATGTTACAGGTGGCTTCCACATCTTTTTGGCCATTTTGCATAAGTGATAGTAGCCGCCCCGCCTTACTAGAGCTGTGGTTCTTCTGTCCATCAATATGAAGAAATAGAAGGCTCTAGGATATTTTCCACTTAGAATACATACTGCTGGCAGCAAACACATACAATGTTTGACATTAAGTGCACAGGAACCAGAAGAACCAGATCTGTTTTCCAAAAAAATGCTTCACTTCTACTGTATGATTCTCTAATCAGTGTTTGTTTAGCTTCCTTTTGAGCAATATGCAGTACGCTATTGCATTGGTATTAAGTCTGCTTCAAGTACTTCTATCTCCACGTCACTACTTGCAGTATCTTCTTAGTTGAACCGTCTGCCAACATGCTTCAAGGAGTAAAATAAAGCTGTTTGACAGATGAAGACAGAATTGGGGGCACTTCAACCCCTACAAGCTCATTCTTCCTCACACTGTTCTATTGTTTTCAGCAAGCAATGAGTATTTCCATTTTTTCCAAGAAACACAGGCAAATCAATAACACCACAGTAAAAACCCTGTGACTGATGGAGATTTTTAGGCAGACAAAAAGAGATTTCATTGTTTTTCAAGCCAAAATATTTTGCAGAGCTTTTATTTTCACTGGTAAGGTGGACTCTTTGAAAATAGAATGAGTAGATTAAAGAGTTTACTACAGTTCAGACAAATTTGCAAAGAAAGCTTTACCTCCCAATACTAACATGATGCTAAATGTAAGGCTAAGAATCACTGGTGAGAATGGGAAATAATGCAAAATATAGAAACAGGCATTAAGTAGAATCATTTAATTATAACTTGTGTCTAAGTAAACGTAACGATTTTTCCAGCACTCCTGAAGAAATTCTTGTCATTTAAAAAAAGGGGGGGGCATAAGGAATGACAGAAGAAATTCACAATTTTACCCACCTTAATGCCAAAAGTCATCTGGAGTTTAATGGATGAATGAAAATACTGTATAATTTCAGAGAGAGATCTGATTTCATATCTTATATAAACAATTTTACAATCCTGAAAAAACAGAGGTTCCAAAGCTGTGTTTAACTACCAACAAAGCCATGTATTTTCATTCGAGTATCCTGCAAACTGGATGCAATACAAAATAAAACCTATTTCTTCCTGCACTTAACCTGAACAGTATCAGTCCAAATAGTTTCACCATTCTGTTCCTCTGTGACTAATTAATGGATTTTACAGATTACAGGTCCTACAGTTTGCTAACATTTACTCTACTGTCATACAACTTCAAACTTACTTGTTAAACATTACTTGCTAAATTACAGGATTAATGCTTTAGGTATTCCTCTTAAGTCAGCTAATGCATTAGAAAAATGTATTTCCTACAGCAGAAATGTCCATTTTAAAAACAGACCATACAAAGTTTCTTCGAATCACCTCCTGATGCTTCAGAGAGTCTGGATTCCAACTGACAGGTCTCGTTCACGCAGTATCATAGACTCTGTTTTAAGAATTGCTGGGTAAATGATTAGGGTACATATCAATAAAGCAGATGGCTGAAGATAAATATTTAAGGCAGCAGTGACTCCTGTTCACTTTTTTCTTAGAGCTCCAAGTCCAAGGGCTTAAGGTAGATATTACAGTGTGGTTTTATTTCAGAAGATCTGACTTCCTGGAATCTATGAATGCAGAAAAGGCCAAAAGGCTCTGTCAGATTACAATCCAACGTTATTTCTGAACTGCTTTCATTTGGGTACCTTGACACAGAGCCAAATAACTTGTTTTAGATGAAGCAAGTACCTTTCAGAAAAACATTAAGCAATATGGAATCTACACTTGCCTTGAAAGTTTCCTCTTCAGGTTAACAACTATTACAGTTATTTCAAACATGGCAAGTCTTCATGTATGCTAGATTAAAAACCTACTGTGTTTTGGTTTTGCGCAGATATACACAGTAGAATCAAACTTCTTTTGATAAAGCTAACAGGATGGGTATTTTTTTCAGTTTCCATCAGTAAAGCACATTTTCAGTTTTCAAGTGAATGATATGCCTCTTTCCAGCACGTTAGTCTATTTTCAACGTCCTCTTCATGAACTGGAAGTCTGTGTCAGCTGTCAGTGAGGCAAGTTACAGAGGTTTCAAAAAAGCACCTCCTATTTATGGTAACTGTACTCTTGTCTAAAAAACAGAGGATCACATTCTCTCTTTTTCACGATGTCACTACATCTTAAGTCTCAGATGTTTAACTTTCCATGTGAAGTTGAATCTCAGCTCTTCTTAGAGTCATTGCCTTCTGTACCCATTCCGTGGCCACAGGTTGTACTGCATTAAACAAGTGCTATAACAGAGATACAGCTCACAAATTTATTTTCAGTGCTTTGAGATTGAGGTCTGGCTTTCAGAAATTGAAGCTTATGATCTTAGAGATTTAATTTCAAAGACAATCTTGAAACCTTTGAAGAAACTGGTATTCATTATCAGAATTTTGGTCAATTCAGGAAATGTATCTGGGAACTTAAATCAGATAAAACAAAATGCATTTGAAACTTCTTTTTAAACTCATAAATACAAAATACTTGAATGTGACAGAGGTCATAAGGTGTCCCTGCTTTCCTTCCAAAACTGTAAGGTTTGAATAATACATGCTGAAGAAGGGAAAATTCCCTTTCTGCCATTATATATTAAAGCCAGTTGTTTTCTAAATGCATAACTAGTTAGTCATTCCCCTCCTGCCTCAACTCACAGCCTAATCAGAAAGAGAAATAACTCTCAGAATATCTCAAAAAGGAGACATTCTTCTGGTTCTTTGCTACAGTTTAAGCATCACCTGGACAACTACCATCAAACACTGCAAAACATTCACTAACCTAGCTAGACATACTTCTCTTCAAAACCAAATCTCAGATAAACCAAAGCTAAATGAGACAACATCTTGGCTGCACAAGTCACAGTAATAGAGAAAACTGATGTGCTCTGTTGCATACCAATATTCAGGATACTTTTCCAGGTCACAGTCTTTTATATGTACTCTGGCTTTGAATCCAGAAAGCAGACGGATAAATTTCAAACACAACTACAGCAACACCACCAACAACAAAACCCAAAACACACTGTTCTTCCTCTCAGTTCTCCAATTCCTGGTCATTATATGATATATTTCAATATAAACAAGTGTAGACATCTTTTTGTTGCTCTAATTTCTATATTATGCCTTTTTAATAAACTAGTAACTAAGCCACGGTTTCACAAAAGATATTTTCTGTCCTTATCCTACTCCAAGACCCATTTCTTTAATTAACCATCAGTGGTATTGGCCACTTCACTGATCATAAAGTTGTCTGATGCTTTCCACTGTGAGACCATGTCTTCTTTCAGTGGTTGATGAATTCGCCATACTTCAGTCAGTAAGGCAGAATATCTTCTTTCCACATGTCAGCCTCAAACCCAATTATTTTGTTAAATTTAAACTGAAATGGTTCATCCAGTTCCAAGAAACAAATTGAGAAACAAATCAAGAAACAAATGCCAACGTTAAAAAAAAAAAATTTTAATTTGAAAAACCCTAATGCTTCCTGCTTCAGTAAAAGGGGTACATTTGACAGAGTCTAGTATGTTCACATGTCTACATGCATACACACCTTTTGTTGCTTGAGTTAAGCACATTTGAAAGTGCTCGGCGAGTAGAAGACTTAGCTGAGTATAAGTCCTCTGAATAGATCTGCCATGGTAAACACTTTGTAGGCTTGGGGGTTGAAGCAGAGAGGTGGCAAGGAAAAAGGAAGGAGACCATGTAAGCCAAACTGCACACAGCTGACCAAGGTAAACCAGATTCAGAGCTAGGGATAGAAATAGCAGAGCAACAGAAACTGGTAGTTTCAGCCGTTTTCATCTGTTGAATGGAGTCCAGAACCACACAGCTGAGGAGAATAATAAGGAATACAGACTCCTAGGCAAGAAAGAGGCAAGACTGGAATATGTTAAAGGAAATTCAGAAAAGGCTACAATCAAGTATTAGGGAGAAAAAAAGAGGCAACTGCAACATGCTCCCTCCAGAATCTGGAAACAGGGTTCTTGAATCATAACATGCCCTTGGAAGCGGAGAAAGCCTAAACCTAGTGGGAAAGGCACCCAATCCCCCTCTAGTATTAACCCCTGCAGGGAACGACAGCCTATCTTTGCTCTTCTAAACAACTGCAGTTCAGTTGATAAAATTACATTGTTGCCACTAGGATACCACATTTTTTTCTCATCTGCTTTAAAACAGTAATAAATGCCAAGCTGGTCCATACACATACATACATACACACACGCACAATTAAGAAAACACCAAAATTACAGAGGAAATCACTCCATAGAATCATTTGAGAATTCTGTAATTAAGATAATGTTATACATGCAACCTTAACTCGTCCTCCTCACAAGCATACATGATAACATTTTAAATTTCACAGCCAAATTGTATACTTTTTCCTTCCCCTCATCCATTTAGGGCGAAAAGGAGATACGGTTCCATGCCTGAAGACTGTGATCTGATCTGGATTTTCGGGGGGCAGAGGCGGGGAGAATAAGAGGAGAGATAGGCTGTTTTTCAGGGCACTGATTTCACTTGTTAAATGATGTAGACGTTAGAAGCCAGTCTCACCATTAACAGAGCCGAATGCATCGCTAGAGAATCTTATTTGGAATGGTTTGCAACAGTCTAGGTCTAGATACAACTTTCCAGTGGCCAGGAAGAAGTTTAAAAGATTTATATTTTCTAAATTAGCACTGGATCTGGTACAAAAACAAATCTACAAAAAGACTTTTTTTCTCCAAAATCCAAAACTATTTAAATAAGAAGTAATCCCTAGCAGTATTAATGGGTTGTGTTAATAAAAGGTATACAATCATTATTTTATTTTATTTCATTCCAAAAAAGCTGCACAAAAATTTCTCACAGAAATTTCTCCAGAGGGAGGAAAAGAAAGAAAGAAGGGGGGGGGGGCAAAGAAAGAAGAAGGGGGGGCAAGAAAGAAGAAGGGGGGCAAAGAAAGAAGAAGGGGGGCAAAGAAAGAAGAAGGGGGGCAAAGAAAGAAGAAGGGGGGCAAAGAAAGAAGAAGGGGGGCAAAGAAAGAAGAAGGGGGGCAAAGAAAGAAGAAGGGGGCAAAGAAAGAAGAAGGGGGCAAAGAAAGAAGAAGGGGGCAAAGAAAGAAGAAGGGGGCAAAGAAAGAAGAAGGGGGCAAAGAAAGAAGAAGGGGGAAAGAAAGAAGAAGGGGGGAAAGAAAGAAGAAGGGGGGAAAGAAAGAAGAAGGGGGGAAAGAAAGAAGAAGGGGGGAAAGAAAGAAGAAGGGGGGAAAGAAAGAAGAAGGGGGGGAAAGAAAGAAGAAGGGGGGGGGAAAGAAAGAAGAAAAACTGACTATAAGGAACTGCAATCAGTAGCAATCAAACATCCCAGAAAATTCCAAGCATCAAGACAAGGAGGCATCCACAACAGATCCAGGCCTGGTTGTAACGTGTCATTACTTAACTCAGCATTGATTTAGCAAAAACGTTCACCTAGACGTTCACATTTGAAGTGTTTAATGTAATCAAAGATAAAAACAAGCAAAAGTGTTTTCCTTCTACCAAGATCTTAGTAACCATTAGTGGCCTTTTTGTCCTCAGAAGAGGCAGGAGGGCTGGATGCATTTTTGGGAATCGTGAATGAAGAAAGAGTACAGGTCTGCCTTTGCATTGCTCCTTAAAGAAAATGAAGAGTCACAATGCTTATCTCCTATTGTCTAAAATGACTTCAATATTTCAGACTGATTTCCACTGCAAGTCAGCAGGACTGTAAGTCTGTGGTCTGTAAGCCATTGCAGGGTGTGTGACTACACCAGTGTTGCCACTCCCTGCTGCTCATCTCCACTCCCTCTAATCTGTTAATTAAATTGCTCAAGCAACATTTCCCCAGTCAGTTTCCAGCAAAATAAACTAGGTTGCTAAAGACCTACTGTTTGCAGCACTGGATTTCAAACGGGAAGTCTGAGCAAGCCCAACACCTTTAGGTTGAAATCGGTTAAGGAATGATTGTATAAAACACTGATAGAATGTACTGGAGCAAACAGGAACCTCCAGTTAGCTCTGGTAATGTGCAGATGAAGAAACTAAATTTTTAAGTTCAGCTTCACTTAGAAAAAAATACACATACACATTCCCTTCATTCTACTGAAACTTGTATCCTATGTTATCATCTTAAAGATGATGATAAGCCATGTTACCACTATCAGTCTTTAAGTCACTGACAGTACATTTCTATCAAGGAGTTGTAAGCAGCTCACAGCCATGAGAAATCAAAGGAAATTCAAATGGTCAGCAGAACCATATGTTTTGGCTACAAAAACTATTTTCTTATGAAGCTTTATTGCTAACAAATGTTTCAAATCTCACAGATTCAAATGTCTGGTTGGCCTTTCCTATAAGAAGACTATATCAGGGTTTTTTCCCCTCACTGGAGTTCTGACAGAGTGTCTCACTCCATTAATCTTTCCTACTTTTCAGATGCATTGAAAGCATCTGTGCATTTTGGGTAGGTAGTGAGGTTTAATTTTGTGAAGCAACATCTAATTGCTCCCTTTAGTACATTATTTATGAAGAATGCTGAAGATATACAAGCATTAAGTATTGTTTTCTGTTGTGAAGAAGGATTTATTCCTGACTGAATTGCACAGTTATAACCTTTTAAGAAGACTGTTTCAACATACTCCTAGGTTTTCTATATATTTGGGTTTTGTTTTTTACTATAAAGACTATGAAGTCTTCATCACCAAATTATTTCAGCACATCCGGTCTCAGGTCTATTTCATGAGAAACAGACCCTTGCAAAGTAGGGAAACTTATTCCTATTCAACCACCGGAGACTGAGGCAAAGATGCCATACAACTGAACACAGGCATACAAGCTATCTGTGGCAAAACGGGCAATTTATTTAATTGGTTTCCCAATTTCCAATTCACTAACATTTTCAGTTCCTCCAATGCTTCTCACATGGTTCTTTTGAAGCTCTGTAAACCTCAGACTTGCTGCTTGCTTCATGGAACCAAAAAAACCACCAAGGCACCACATGCCTGTCTACTGTCACATTTTAATCATCTACACCTTTGACATACTAGGTAATGGCTATGATATTTTTTAGACGATGTTTTCCTTAATCACCTAGAAGAAATTCAGTTGGGTAACACAAGATTTGCCTAACATCCCTCCTTACCATCAGATTGGGCAATCACAGAAACTACACAGGTGTTGAAGGTGTGATAGGGAAATGCACAATCCTCCTCCCTGCTCTGGTAGCCATCTCCCCCAGGAGTCAGAAAAGTGTCCTGAAGGTGAAGACTGTAGAAATAACATTTATTTTACTAATATATCACTGGAATTTAAGTTTTATAAACTGGGGAGCAAAATGATGGATTTTCTTCCCTTTTAGAAGACAGGAGAAAGGAAAAAGGATAGGAAACACAGGAATTCTTGCACATACTAGAAATACATAATTTAAAAGAGGGGGAAAAGTTTACCACAGAGCTTTAAAAATTGCCCTAGCAATTTTGAAAAAGTAGAAATAACCATATGGCATCAGAACAGCATTTAAGATGTTAAATAAATACTACCTAATAGTATCCAAAAATATCCAGCTTTGCAACAAGACACTGACTTTTAATTTTACAGCAGCCTTTATATTTAGAAATAAATACACTTTACTGAGGTGCTGTCATGTAAGAAATAGATTACAAATGGTTTACATGAAATCCTAATTTTGAAAGTATATTTCTCTAAAATCTAGTCTTAATTATAGACATTATATTTAACAAATACACAAAGTCTAAAGTTTTCCCTGAACTTGTGTCTTCCATATATAAATACACAAAGCAAAACACCTTACGTCAATATAATGCATTTCCATCTTTTTTATTTAAATGAGTGACTGTAAAAAGGATGCTTTCCTATTCCTTACCAAAAAACGGCAACTGCAATCTTCTCTTATGAAAATATAATGTTCTCCTTTCTTCCAAATCAAGAAAATATGTATTTATAGGGCAAAAAAGGCAATTTACCATACTGTAATTTTTTTCATTCTCTAGATTCTAAATATTCATCAAGAGTTGGAGTATTCGTTATATCAGACATCAGCCAGCTACACACCCACAAACCCATTTTTGCATGTCATTTGTTTAAGAAAATTAACAGTGATGACTAACTGATACTGTGTAGGAAGCATTTCACTTCCTTTACCATGAAATCATGTTTCTACAATACTATCTGAAATGATTACATTTTACTGACAATACGCAACTTCCAAATAAAATATTGTTAACCCCCATTTCCAACAACAACTTTTTAAAGTATTCAGGATGCTGAATAGTTTTACACATATTTGGGAAACTGGGAGATACTGCTCTGTTTCATGGTTTATGTTGGAAGCTTTTAAAGCAAGTCTATAACGAAGTATGTTTTATCTCGAGAGAGAAAAAAATCCAAAATAATCTGGGTTTATAGCTTTGTGAAGGGATTTTAGCAATTTCACTGAAGAAGAGTACTGAAGCTGCAGTTTTGAGTACAGCAGTAGGTACCTATGCCTCAATTTTGAACAAATGTATTGCACTCTCATGCTCCCCATGGATGGGTACCTCTCTACTTCAGTTATTCAGAATTTATTACAAGTCCACTACAGAGAGAATATAACAGAATTACTGAGGATGAAGGACTTCTTACTCTAAAAACAAAGTATCTGGCCATTTCAAATGGCTCTGGATTTTAAGTAAGTTTTACTAATACTTGGATCTCTTTCCATTTAAAAAAAGTACAACTGAGACAGAAGTTCATAAGTTACCATAAAATAAAGCTCTAAATTAATTTCACACGGTTATGCTAATCTTTCAGTATAACAAAACTGAATTCAATTTCACACATCAGCAAGAGCATTCTGACAATCTCTTCCAAATTGATCGGAGATATCTACCCATATTATTACCATAAAACTAAATATACCATTGTACTAGATGATATATGAACACACAGTGCAGGACCAAACTCCCACCCGTATGGAGAACTCAAAACTGTGGGTAGAAAAGCAGACTAAATCTTGGAAACAAGGTTGACTGAATAGTCAAGAGCCCAAGCGCTTTGCTATGGAGCAAAGAAAGCATCACAGATAAGGCCACCTACACCCACAACAACGAAAGGACCCTTAATCATGATCCAACTCCTTTCTACGAGTCATTTCAGTTAGAAAAGTGTTTGCAAGAATGGATGAAATTGCACTGTTATTACCCAAAGGAGGCAGCCTGCAGCTCTCAACCACTTCAGTAGAGATCTCATATTCTCCATTTCCAACCTTCAGTCAGAGTTATTTTTTGTACTTTCTACTACCCTTAAACAACAGGCTATTCTGCATCTTTCAAGATGTTCTTCAGTATGTACAATTCCTTAGAAACTATGTATCCAAGAAACATGACAACATACTTCCTATCCCAAACATCAGAGGTGATGTATGTTAGTAAGTTAGTAGAAGAATTTAAATAATTCTGAAGAAGAGTAACTTAGAAATAGAGAGAAAGAGACTTGGAGGGGGGAGAAAGCTGGGCAGGTAGCAGAGGTAAAGCCTTCTTTTTCAAACGGGATAAGGGGAAGAAATACAGTAACACAAGATTTGGAGCCTACCCCTCAATGCCAATGCTACTAAGCACCTTCCTAAAGAGCTAAACATTTTCAATCAATTTTGCTGTTTCATCTCAAGATTCAGAAGAACTTTGAAATAACCAGCTCTTCTATAGTGTCAAACACTCTACTCCATGTGTTTTTATTTTACTTCATGTATTTCCATTTTTTCTATAAAGGGAGTATTCTGTTCTTCACAATCCAACTTAAGAACTGTGTACCTGACAAGTTGTTCAATATCTCAAAGCCATAATTTGTTGCATTTCTAGCATTTATCAAACAGTAGGCTCGTCCTCTTTTGGGGAATCTGACATTCCACAATGACCTTCAGGTACACATAAAGGCCACTAAAAAGACCCGCCAATTATTTGTTATGTTCCAGAAACTATTCTCTTATCTTTGTGACCTGACCTGTGCTTACCAAGAATGTTCTGAATTAATTTGACACTCAGTACTGATACTGTATTAACTTACAGGGTGGGGCATGAGGGGAAGGAAACTCTCTCCCAACTTTGCAAACATAGTCTTTGGTAGGTTATGATTCTCATCTGATTAGCTTGATAAATCAAGCTGGAAAGTTATGTTCTTGTGATGTTCAGAAACAAAGAACAATGAGAAGAATAAAGAATCTTCCATCCGTTTTAGCTATAGCCACACACCTTGCAAATAAACAGACAATAATCTTGCTTGAGTATATTTCATCTAACTTTAGGTACCCAGTGTAGGCACCTAGGTACGTATCAAGGAAACACAGGTTTCCTCAGCTTCTTACATAGTTGACAGCAAATGGTAGGCACCTTTGGAAAGCAATTCAGAGCACCTAAGCTATGTCTAATTTAAGCACTACAAATCACTTTCTAAAGATACCTACTTCTGCTAGACAACTTAAGTCTGGGTGAACACCACCAGAAGCCTGCTGTTTGGCAAAGTATATATAAAGGATACAAACATCCTACAAATAAACTGCTCAGTTGATTTTCAGAAGCCTTCTGAATTTAAAAATTGGTTGTACTTCAAATCATAGAAGTTTTGCCAACTTTTTAACCAAAGCGTATTCAGTGGTCCACTCTGTAAACCTTAAAAATCTGTTTTTGCTGTGGCTTGACAATATTCACTAAGTTACAGGAAGCACAAAAATTAGGACTACTAAAATCCATAACCAGAGTGGGAATGTTATTCTAAAATAATAACAATAATAATAAAAAAGCCTGCTGTACAACCTTTAGGTAACTAAAAACATTGTCCTATGTGGAATCAGAAGCCTGCCTAATTTTGTTTCTTACTTTAAAAGCAAGCAGAAAAATGGAAAGACTTTCATTGGCTTTACAGAGGCATCAATACTTCTCTTAATTAAAAAAAAAAAAAAAAAAAAAAAAAGGAAATCTTCAGTTGACCTCAAGTCAAATAGGCTCAAAACACTGAAAATAAGGGGCAATTCTGCATAGATTAAATGGATGAAGTCTCAGCCTAACTGCACCAATTTTTACACGATCTCTTCCGAGAAACTCTTCATGTACAATATCATTTAAACATACAACACGCACAAATTCTGCTTAACGGCTAGGACCTGTCTCAATTTTCATTAATGAAATGAGCCACAGAACTAGAACCATTAGGTATTCTCTGTATCAATCACAAGGCCATATGAAGTCTAAACAAAAATGGCTTTCATCAAGAAAAAGAGCTCAGGTAAGCGACATAATATTGGCTCGGTCACTACTAAACAGTTATTTGCTCTAATCTATTCATGACCAGGTTTCATTTCCCATTTAGCTTGTTCTTTCCACACTCCCTTACTTTAAATATGCATTAAGCGGGAGCACACACAATGAATCAAGTTCTACTGGAAAAAAATATATGCTTTGTTCAATAGACTAATGTATCATATGCATAAACACCACACAAACGCAATTGTTTTTTCCTCCTAAAAAACACAAACAAAAAACAAACATGATGTATAACTAAGTAATAAATGGCATTCTGCGCAATCCTCTGGCAACAACAAGCAATACCTAGAAGTGTCTTGCTGGTCTTTTATCTTTATGTTAATGCTACTACTCATCGCCTATGGTGACAACCAAAATTCATACTGAAAAGTAGCCACGGACACTAACAACAAAACAAGTTTATACCGTCTTTTAAATAGATAAAATTAATAGACATTCAATTTTGCCCTCTGACACCTATTGCAGCAACTGTTCTCACAAAACCCACCAATTCTTCTGCCAGACTTAACAGACGTGAATGTTTTTGTTTGTGTTTCACTTTTAATTAGAAATCATGGTAGATTTGACATTTTTTCCTCGAGTAGCTATGAGTGGGAAACACAGAGGAGAGGAAAGCAAGGAATTTGGAAGTAACTGGTAGGTTCAGAAGTTAAAAGTTTACTTATTATAAGGAAGTTTCTGTGTTTGGTTTTTAAATGCAGCATTCTGACTCCTTCTCAGAAGGATTTCTGTCATATACAGGTAGTGAGAAACAGGCAAAGAAAAAACAAGCATTGTTTCAGTACTGCAAGTACACACACCATCTTTAATATGGTCCTCTCAGACTGCTGCCTTCTAAGCATGTCATTAAATTGACTTGAAATTCTTCAAGTCAAAAGCCTTTCCACTCATGCTGTCATTTCAACTATATTTTGCTTTTCTCATTTTAGTTTGTATATCACAGTATAGCAATACCCACACTAACTTTAAAACAGAATTTCCAATACCAGTGGCACTTTACCTGTTAATGCTGTTGCCAAACCAACCTGCTTTGAGCTTCAGACTTCCAAAGCTGGACCACTCACAACACGTGTTAGTCATTGGCATAATTCTGCCAATAAGATAACAGTCAAAAAGAAAAAAAAAGAGATTTATTCAACAGTAACTAAAGTGCTAAACTATTTATTCAACAGTAACTAAAGTGCTAAACTGAGAGCACTCTCTTTGCCAAACAGCTAACCTAAGAAAAAAGTAGTAATATCTTCTTGCATCAGAGCAAACTAACTCCCCTCTTCCAATAATTAAGACCCAGATCCAGCAACCAGACACAAATGCAAACACTATTCAATTCAAACCAGAATTGTTTTTAGAGCACTGACAAGAAAAAAAACTTCTAATGTAGCTGACAAAGAAAAAGGATAAATAGCAACATGATGCTACCTAATTCCTAACACAGAAACTTTGTTCTCATACACAGACATTACCTAAAATTGCTATTACTATCAAACTTAATAACATAAAGAATGAGACAGTCCAACTCTGACCAATTTTTCCCCAAACACAGTAACTTAAAGAACTAAGCAAGAGTTTGAAAAGAAATATTAAATGTGATTTGACACATTTTTTTAAATTGCTGATTGGCTGGGTGAGATCATTGTTCTAGGTATTGCCCATACCATACCGTATGTCTACTGCTTCATGTATTATGTTTCTAGAACTGAAGAAAGAAATGAATGAAAAATTTGCAAGATGAGGAGAACTAAACTGAACTCTTTCTCAGTCACAGTACAATAGCTCCAAATGATTTATAAACCAACTATTCACACAAATGACAATGCATTTATCTAGAAGTAGTCAGTAGTCTCCAGGGATTACCACTAAACACTGGTTTCACGGACATCGAGCTCCACACCCAGGTTTAAGATTTGTTAAGTAGCTCACCTCAATTAGTTAATGTGAGGGAGCCAATTGGGTATTTATGTTAGAGAATAAAACTTTGGGTTTTTGATTTAGTTATACATACCACCATTAAAGCATTTTTTTCAAATACTATTCCGGCATATCACCGCAAATAATTCCTTTTAGGTATAGCTTCAAAGATTACTCAAATGAAAATAGTAATCATTTCATTCATTACAGAAATAATAAATTGATGCAGGTAGTATGGAAAAGTTCTGCAGTCAATCAATACAGAAGCATTACTTTAAACAATTTTAGTAATCAAGTTAAATGAATTACAGTTTGCACCCAACCACAGACAGGAACACTTAGGAAAGTACAATGGAATTAAGAGGAATAAATAAGGGTTAGAAAGTCTGATACTGCTTCTCCTCTGAAAGACAGTACCTCCAGCTGGGGCACAAATTCAGCACTGATTCAGGAGACAAGAACTCTATCTACTAAATCAACAACACAACTTCTTGCAACAATCCAGGTTTCACTTGGAAATCTTGTTGAAATACCAGCCAAGCCCTGCCTTGATTAGCCTGCAATGAGATCATAGCTTGAGGAGGTATGGCTGTAGGCCCTTGTAATGTTGATACTAAAGAGGAATTTATTTAAATGATAAATCACTCTTTCTTGAAAAGCACAAACTGTATTTTTTCATATTTATTAATGTAATAAGGATAACACTGACCACAGAAAAACTTCAGAATTCTTAAGCATTTTGTTAATATAGGAAGCGAAATGAGTTGTACACCAATGCCTTCTATACATCACCGACAATCAATGCTCTGAATAACACTACAAGTTGTTCACCTGAGATAAGAGTCATTTTAAAGTAAAAGTAATCAAGATAGTGTGCAGCTATCAGAGATTTTCAGAAGGTTCACACTTGGGCAGCTTGACTTTTCATTTTCATTATTTCCAAAGCTCCAGATCACTGTTTCTTTAAAAAATAAAAGGAAAAAAAATAAGATCCACAGCTTGTAAGGCTTCCAATTAAAGTCCACAAAGTAGTCATTTCATCTTCTGTTGAAATACACAGGTTACTATAAAAAGCAAGTCCTTTCTCTCAAGATACCAAATTAGGCAAGAACAAGTTGCCTTTAAGCAATTTTGGGGGATGTCATCACCTACACACGTAGGGATCAGAAAAAAATGTAAAGTACTTTTTTTTCCTAAAGAAACAAAAATAATAAGCAATACGATAGCAATACAAAAAGACTTTTCTCTTAAATATCAGTCAGCAATATGCTTTCATGTGGGTGGGGCAAGTTGCAGAAGACCAACTATATTTAAAGACTGAGCAAGCTGTATCATGCACCATTTTTCCTTTGTGCCTATTGCAGCAACAATGAAAAAGGTTAAAAAACAAAAGCAAACAAAACCCACCAAAACTTCTGCATGGTGCATGAACTTGAGATTCTACCTACCTACTTCAGGACTATTCCTCTACGTCTTGTTTCAGTTACAGAAACAAACAATATCATGAAAGAGGGAAGCTTAATAATCCCCCCCTGCCCCATGGCATAGCCTATTACGGAGCATTAGCAGTGTGACTTCAGTTTGACCTTTCCCTGCATGCTGCATGAGTAAAGCATTTTTTTCTCCCAACATTCCAGTGGCTGAACACATGCTTATCTCCCTGCTGAGACTGAAAACATAGATTTTCTTCTGTTTAGCATGCCTTTCTCTCAGTGATTATTGGTAGTTTGGTGGATCAAAGGACACTATTAACTTGAAATCTAGTCAATTAAAACAAGAAATTCCCAAGTATTTTTTGCAACTCTTCTTACCCCAGAGTACCCCAAAGATAATTGCTAGAAAAACATTTTGTTTCCTGTTAACAAGTGAAATATCCACACAACCAGAGAAAATAACATCAAAGTAGTCTGCTACAGCGGAAGAGCTGTAAAATGAACAACATAAGCTTGTTTACTAATGTCTTTCATTATAGTATTATCGGGTGCTACTTTTCAGACAGTTATGGCAGTTCTCCTGCATATGCTAAGGAACGCCGGAAATAGTTAAGTCACAGACGTCCCAACATTTATATAAAGGTGCAACTTTCTTCAAAGCCTGATCTTCCTTTCCAGCTGCTGGTAAGAAAGGAGAGAGACAGAATTTTAGAAATCCCCCTTAAGTAGCTGCTATCTGAAACTCCATTCACACCTTGTCACATTCCTCTCCTTAAAAGTGGCTCTTAATGTCGTATATCTTCACTTCCCCGGAACAGCCCTGGACTTGAGTGAGACAGAGCTCAATATCAAGCTCACACTTAAGCACTGAATCCACAAAATCGGGAGTTTTTTCCAGAGGTGTTCTGAAGGGTTCAGTCCAACAGATTTTCTTGGATGCCACACGGAACAATAATCAGCCTACTGGAAAAGGGACCAAAACACACCACAGGAAAAGGAGGAAGTACTGGCAAAGCGTTATTGCCTTTTTCACTGATAGCCTAATGATCAAGCACTTTTACTCAGGAAGTGGAAGACTCAAGTTTGGGGCTCTTTTCAAATAAGAAGAGATAAACATCCCATCTTTTCCTATGATGACAGACTGTTTTAACCACGCAGCACTAAGCTATTCTTTTCCATTAGTTTTCTACCACTGCAAGCTGTACAGGGCTGGAAAAAAAAGAAAGAAACGAGAGAGATGGGTGGGCCAAACTAAGAGGAAGATTTTGTAGTTAAAGAATTGGAGTGCTGGGGTGACACAAGCGTCACTCCCTAGTTTCAGAATTGGTTCTTTATACTTAAACAGCTGCAAATAAAAATACACTACAAAACCTTAGAAACCATGGAATGATCCAGGCTGTCTTTTCTGGGTCCACCGCTCCTAAACTAGGAAGGTTTCTCTTCTGTACAGTGGAACGTTTTCAGGAAGTATCAAGGTTCCACGTAATTGTTCCTTGGGCAAAACATTCAGTTAAAAAGATTCCCATTCCCAAATACTTCTCTTTATACACCACAGCCACATCCTCATGCCGCAAATACTTAAGTGTATTAATTAATGCATAGGTAACATTACAAATAAGTATCACTGCAAGATCAGTCTCTAGAGGTAGCATTAGCCATTACCAGAAAAGAGGACTTGTTTGATTTGGCACTTGATAGCTAAAACATACGTAAGTAGCTCTTTCCATCTTTCCTCAGATCTTCCCAGTTTTGATACTTGGTAATTCAACATACTGGTAAGATGGAAACAGATGCACATTCATTTTTCAGCATACACATCTTCTGATGTAGAATTGTTTATCTTGAAAAACAGCAGTAGGGAAGAGATCTAGAAAAAAATGGTATGAGAAGTCCTAACTTGAAAAGTCCATAATGCAAGAATTTCAAGGGTGGTAGAAAAGAATCAGCTGGACAGCTTGCAATGAAATCAAGCAAAAAATAAGAAGAGGACAATTTCTGGTGTGGATAGAACATGATTTGTTGACCTCTGACATTCTTTATGTACTTCTAGAATGACGACAGAATACAGATCAGTAGACCAAAAGCATATATTTTTTCCTGCAGAACTTGAGTGAAATGTGCTTTGCTAATGTGTGTGTGTGGGGGGGTTCAACTACATATAGATCCATTTTAAAGTTTTTTCACTGTGCAACAAGAACTCTGCCGTAATAACATAACAAAAACTATCACTGGGAATAGTGATTCGTAAGTCAACACACAGCAAAATTAATAATATTTCCTAGAAAATGTGATGTACTTCTACTCATGCCCAATACACTGCGATTAAAGCTATCAGTATACAAGGACATAAAAAAAAGCAATGAAAAAAAAAACAGAAATATTTATCCAGAAGCCTCCCCCTCCCCCATCTTTGGAGCATGGGTTTGTCAGTAGCCACAAGACCTTTTGCTTAAGAAAGGAGGAGGATACAAAAGGTTACTCCAATTATTTTGCATCTGCAACTTTAACAACAGCAGAGAAAACTCAGTGTCAGAGCAACGAGGTTTAGTCCGTCCTTTTATATTCTCCTCGTTTCTGCTAGGACTCCGAGGGAAAGGAAAGGGCCCTGCAGAGGATCTCTAACTGTGGAGGGCAGGAAGTGGAGCTCCTTCATTCCAGTCACCTTCTGCACAGTGCACAGTTACCAGCGCACAGAATTATTTTTCAGGGTTTTAATAGAGAGTAAGAGAAGCAATGAAATAACAGCAGATGCTCTGCAAGCTTAAGTTGGGCTGATTTTGCTCTACAACGTGCCCCTCTAAAAGCTACTTAGATGCACTCTTGTGAAGAAATGCAACCAGCCGGTTACCGGCACCTCCAAAAAACACACGCCTCGCACACTACACATGCCCACTCAGAGGCCAAGTGCCAACGAGCGCGCCTCGCTTTTAAAACACTTCTCTGGAAGCGCCCAACGCGGGCGCTGAAAGCGGAGGTACAGCCGCAGGAGAGCCGGCGGTGCAGTTTCCATTTCGCAGGCAGCGCAGCGAGCGCGCCGCGGCCCCAACGGCTCGCCCTAACGGACGAGGCTGGCCGCAGGTGCGGCGCGGCCTCGAGCCACCGCCGCGAGGCAAGGGGACCGGCCCGCTGCGCCGTGCCCGCCGAGGCTGCAGCGTCCCCCCCAGCCACGGAAACGCCGTTAGGGCTGGGAGGACGCCGGGGCACCAGCCGGGCACCACCAAGTCCAACATCGCGACCGCACGCCAAAATGGAGCCGGCGGACCCCGCACCTCTCCCCTCGCCCCCAGGACAGCGCCTCTCCGCCGGGCGCCTTACCTTGGTGATGATGAGGGGCTCCCCGTGCTCGCGGCCGCCCTTCAGGGTGAAGCCCCAGGGGGCCCCGCCGGTCAGCAGCACCTCCACCAGCTTGTAGCCCTCCGCGCCCCTCTGCTCCACCATCACTACCACCTGCCCCGGCTCCACCAGCACGGCGCTGAGGCGCGGGTCGCCGCCGGGCAGCCGCTCCCGCCCGCCTCGCAGCCCCATGTCCTCCATGGCGCCCCCGCGCCGCCCGCGGCGGCCGTCGGGGCCGCGGCTCGCCTGCCTCTGTCGGCCGCTCCCTAGCGCCAGCCAGCGTGCGGCGGCCCACCGAGCCACCTACCCGCCCGCCGCGCCGTCCGGCCCGGCCCCATCGGCGGGGAGAGTGGGCTGCTCCCCCCTCCCCTCCCCTCCCCTCCCGCACTCTCCTCCTACTCCTTTTGATCCCGCTGTATTGTTTTATGCCGAGGCCAAAACGCAGCGGAGAGGGGGGCGCGCGTGGGGGAGCGGCTCTAACTTGCGGCAAGTCGGCGGAGCAAACGCCGCCGAGCCCCAGGGGCAGGGCGCCGGGGCGGCCAGGCGCTGCACCGCCCCTGAGGAAGCGGCGAAACCCGCGCCCCGCCAGGGGCTCCCGCCGCTCGGGCGCCGCTCTCCCTCCCCTCCCGGAGGGGAGCCACCGGCCCGGCCCCGAAGGAGGGGCAGCCGGCGGCCAGGGCCCCGCGGGAAAGAGGAGGGAAAGGGGGAGGAAGGGGAAGGTGGCCCCGGCCGCCAGACAAAGGCGCCAGCAAGCGCCGCCGGGCTGGCCCGCGGCGGGGAGGGGATCCGCAGCCGCGGATCGCGTCGGGGCCGCCCCGATGCGGACAGGGGGCGGCCACGCCTCCCGCCAACAGAGGCGGCGAGCAGGTGGAGGGGCCCCGCCCGCCCCCCAGCAATAGGCGGGGAAGGACCTGCCCCCGGCGGGGACGCTCCGCCCGCGCGGTGCCAGGCGGCGGCGGCGGCAGGCGGGCTTCGCCGGGGCGAGGGCAGGCGCTTCCCGCCCCGTTTGGGTGCGCGAGAAGGGTGACCGGGAGCGGAAGGGTTAAGCGCTGGAGCCGGCGCGGGGTGGGAGGAGGCGAGCCAAGATGGAGGGCGAGGCTGGGAGCGCGGTCGCTCCGCTGGGAGCCGCTGGGGGAGAGCGGCGGGTGCTTGCTCCTGGCCTCTCCCGGTTCTCACCCCCTCCCAAGTTAGCCGCTACCTGGTGGCTGGGAGGAGCCTGGCCCGCTGCCCTTGCTCCCTCCGCGTCCCTCCAGCGGCGGCTGGGAGCGAGGCGGGGAGGGGGCCGGGGCCCGGGCCCGGGCCCGGCCCCGGCGCCCGGCTGAGGAGAGGCCGCGGCGGCGGTGGCGGCCTGGGCTTTCTTCACGGCCCTGCCCCTCCGCCCGCCTCGGCGCCTCCAGCGCTGATCCTCGGGGGCCTGAGGCTTCGGGGGCCAGAAGAACTCGTGTCGGGTTGGAAAGGTTCGTGGGCTGGGCCGGGCCGGGGAACATCTGTTTCCAGGGGCAGGCGCAGGCAGGTGCTGGACTCTGGTGCAGGACTTTGGTGGAAAATGGCTGAAACTGAAAACTGAGTGGGAGCACGGTCTGCCCTATGCCTTCAATTGCATAAAGAGTCCAGAAAGTTTGACAGAGGAGAGCAAGGCAGGACTCGAAGTGCTGTTCCTTGAACAAACGGTCTTTTATGGATGGGAACCAGAGTTTGGAGTTGGCCTAGTATCTTCATCGAGTTAGTGGTGAGGTTGGGAATGAAATGCTTATTTCTTGCTGGTCTCCGTTCTTTCAGTTTAATTTCCCTACTTTATATGGACTTTCAGTGGCTTAAAAGTACCAGCACACCATCATCTTCCGCTTTTTGGTACAAAATGCATGAAGTGCTGTTGTGGGAGGGATCCAAGACACAAAAGAAAACACTTTTTTTCTGAAAGACTAGTGAACCTCAAGATATTTTTATTTGTGACAAATAGTCTCAAGGAGATACATGGTATAAACAGTGGGATTTCAAAGTTTTGTATATATCCAAGTATTCACATATTTTGCTTTTGAGGCTGGCTGTTATGATTATCTAATCTGATCGCCTACGTAGCTCTCTAGCTTCCGTTTTGGCTCTTTTATTCCTCAGAAAATCATCCTGTCTTGCTCCAAAGACAGCAAATAATTTGTTTCTCTAATACCTGCAACATTTTCTGGAGTACTGATTCAGTACTAATACCTGCAGAAAATGTTGGTTTCAGGATTGAGAGCATCTGAGGTCAACAGTCCCAGTAACAGGAGATTTATGGATAGCAGAGAAATATTTGATTAGAATAATTGATATTTCCTTACGATTACAGGGCAAAATAAGGGAAGGATAATGAGTTCAAGTTTAACATATCCGTAAGTATGTATATTGAAATGAGAGTGAAATAGGTTACATGATAAATGAGAAGAGCAACTTATGCTTCCAAAAACAACTTTTTTCCTTGTAACCCCTCTTTTTCACCTACATTCATTCTTGGTGTAGACCTTTCTATTGTCCATAAGAAATTAAAGATTTACATTGCTATTCTGGCTTTTTGACTTGGTCTTACAAATCCACTACTGAACAATGATGGGAAAACAAGAGTACAGATTCTAAAATTGGAATATGTAGAGTTAGGAAGTATCAGCTGTATTAAGGGAGCCGAATGAAGAAAGTCTAAATCTGCTACTGTCATTTACATTAGTGGAAAATGTGGACATGTTTTGCAATTGAAAAAATGCAAAATTTATCAATGCAACATTGCAATAAGCTACTTTATAGTGGTGCACAAAAGCAACCCAAATGCCTCTTCCTACCATGCACAAAAAACTATCAAACTTTATTACCAAACTAAGTTTGTGAGCTCTTGCCCTAGAACAGCAAAAACTTTCTGCATTAAAGCAGAGTCCTTTCACAGTATTTTTTCTGTACCAGCATACCTTGTTATGTTTAGTTAACATTTTCAAGTGAAGTTTTATTCTAGTGAATTTACTAGGCCTTACTTCATTCTGTTGCACTGGTTGTTTACTTGTTCCCTACTTAAGTCATTGAGGCTACCAAAACTGAATAAATTCTTCGATGACAGGATTTTGTTTAAACAGTACCAAAGACAGTATGGTGTTAAGACAAGGTCTATTTCACCTTTATGTCTATAAATGGTGTATCTTTTCCTTAAGACTCTTTCATACTGCACACTTTTTCAATTCTGCATTGAATTGTGCAGGACACCTGCAGGATGAGTCTAGAGTGGTATGCTTTATTCTTAGTCTTGAGAGCATTCATTGTGATGGACCTTACAGTGCCAGATGGGCTTACCCCCACCCCACCCCCCCACCCTCCCCCAAATACCTGAGATGTTTGAAAGAAGCTGAGGCTTCTGACTCATAGTTACAGGGTAAAGAACTGAGGTGAGTGAAGCCATTATGGCTTCCAGCTGTTTATTACCACTCCTTTCCTGGAGGTCACCACTAAACATCACAGTTGGTTGAAGAGAAAAAGTGTCTCTGCCTCAGCCATTTGAAATAAAAAAAAAGATGCCTCAGGGCATACATAGTTTGTTGGCAATTTAAGTTAAGATGCTGGGCTATGAAATGGAGCAGCTGTGCCATGACACATGTTCTGCTCTGTGAGCTCAGTTACAGGGGCTGCAAACCTCCAGCAAGGAGGCAGAGTAGACTCTTACACCTCCTCAGTGAGTTTTGCCAGGGCAATAGTCCTAGCTGTTTGGTAATTGTGCCAGTGTAGCTTCTTCCATGTAGTCAGCTGCTACAGTTGCTGAAGGAATGTCATTTTAATCAATCACCAGTAGTGGAAGAAATGTTAGTATATAGAAATGTATATATAGGATAATCTCTATAGTGAAGATGAAAGGATTTGGAAACCCCTTTTCTAAAGCCTAGAGTTTTGGCTGCACAGTGAGAATACTGTCATAATTCAGGAGAAAAATGGATTTCAAGATAGGAGTTTTGGATCTGAATATCTTATTCCTGGAGAGGTCCCTGTAGACCTCAATTACACTGTCACAGCAATCTGTAATACTACTGTTGAAATCTATAGGGCTTGCATACCGATATTGCCTGTGGAACAAGTATTATAGTGCTTCTAGGACATTTAGTGAAAAAAATTGTGAATTCTAGTGTCTTTGAAAATAATCATCACAAAGACCAAAACAACTGTAATAGTGCTAAGAAGTTCCTGTAGCAGAAGTGGATGGAATTTTCAGGTAATTCAAGGGTTGCCATGCTGCTGGCAGTTTTTTTGTGGAGTCTGAGAGTCCGGAGAACCTGGAGAAACAGGTTGGGTAGCAACCCATGAGACAGACGTCCTGGCATAGCTGGAAAACAGGAGAGTTTACTTTGGGAACCTGCCATGTTTCCTCTGATGGCTTTAGAATAATCATCCTCTTCTGCAAAACACTTTGATTTCAACAAATTAGCCATTTTCCCAGAATGAAAAATACCATGCTGAAAAATTCCAGCTGGATATCTCCTATGTGATTTAGGCCCTTTCAAAATCTTTCCCAAGTATATCTTGTTTCTCATGTGTTGCAAATGAGGCTTCATGATGACATAATTAGTACTGGGGAAACCTCTAGAAGTTCTCAACCTTTCAGATAAATATTCAAATATATGTTGATGTCCTCAGTTCTTTCAGACTAAAAACGTGCTTGGATGTTATTTCTCTAAGGCTTTTTACAAAGCTGAAATCAATGAAAGAATTAGCATTCCATATGGGATCCAGTACTTCCTATCTTCATGTGGTTTTAATTCAAGTTTTGTTCAATCCTCACTTGAAATGTGGGTCTTAAGACATGGACCACTTCCATATTGAAATAAACCAGGGATTAGCAATATTTAGGACTTAGCTGTGGTGGTAAATCTAAGAGGGAAAGGTCTCCATGTCTCTGTCTGTAATGCTTTATAAAAGACAGCCAGGGAGTGATACCTGTTTCAGAGGCAGAATGGCACAAGCTGACTCAGAGTTGCATTGATTTCCACTATTCGAGCAGCTAATTTCCACTGTAACAGATTTGCCTTGGAAAGACAGAAGTTAGCTCAAGCATTCAAAGAACTAACTATGCCTGTGAGTGACCAAGAGGAAATAGTCCCTGATTTGCTAATAATATTATTGGCTCAGCTTTAAAGTACAGTTCAGAAATTCAAAATACAGTTCAGAAACAGTGAGGTACAGTTCAGAAATTGAGACTCACTAGACCTATAGACAGAGGAAAAGGCAATGAGCTTAACACATAGTTTTTATGATTTTGCATGATAACGAGATATACATTCAAATAAATTGGTAATAGCAACTGTTATGAGGTAGCAGAGTAAGACAACATACAGCCTAACAAGAGGAGGTGATCAGGTAACTAGCTTTCCCTGTGGGTGGAGTTTGCAGCTGGCAGTCAAATGCAAGCACAAGTGAGGTCATACTGCCCTGAGGCACACTGCCTCTGGTATCTGTATACCTGTTTCTTTTTCAGTTGCTGCATTAGGGCTCTTCCCCAAATCAGATTACAAGCATCTTTCTTATACTACGGCTTTACAAATAAACTAAAAAGGAGAGTCAGAGTACACACATTCAGGGATGGGCGCATAAGAGTCCATTCTGTCTGAGTGCAGTTTGGGGGACAGGATGGACCAAAGACTGTTACTATTAGGCAGTTTGGATGAAGGCAACCGTGTTTGGTTGTGAAAGAGAGTTCAGCTAAGCAGATGCTATATATCTATTTGGTCATATATATGTGAAGTACAACTTCGTTAACCTAGGATTTGTCGTCTTCATGGAGTTCCATCATTTCAGTGAAGCATTATTTGTAACATTTATTCTTGCTCTTACATTTCTGATCTTGGTGCAGTAGGGAGTGTTTTTCACTATTCGTCTTCTGTGATAACACAGGTTATGTAATAGCACTCTCTATACAAATGGCACTGTGCCACTTGCCCTTATGTGGCAGAAAACAATCACTGGCCTATTTTAATCGCTTAATTAACATAGCCTCAGAAGCCAAGAAACAGTCTTTAATGAATTTAAACTCTAATATCTAATATATCTTATGTTTAAATTCTGTACTTGATGAAGATCATCACGGGAGCAGAGGTGATCAGGAAAAATGCCGAAGGGTGGGTTTCAAGTGCCCTGTCTGGAGACAATGCTGTGAAGTAAACTTTGAAAAGGGTAGATAAATAGCAAGTGGCTACAGTATGATGAGACCAGACAAAAGCCTTGTAGTCTGGTATTTTTCACTTGGACTTTGTGTTCATCGACTAGCTAACCACAAACAGGCCTTCTTTTTTTTTCTGCTTATCAGTGTTGTATAAATAAATCTCCCAGCTCATTCTATAAATAGTCACAATTCCTTCATTACAAATGACCTTTCGCAGTGTGATTATACAAAACATGCACCGCGTCCAGGTGGGGGTCATGTGAGAGTGCATCTAAGCAGGTATGCAGCATAAAATAAATGCTCTTTATTTGCAGTGCTATAGCAGTTTGCCCTAAAGCATCCAGCTAAAGATTTTTATGTTTGGATGATAGTATGGCTGATATAAGGCCAGTTCTGCACATGCCCAGGAGTCCGTGGAGAGGGAAGACCTTTCTGTGCATGCCATCTCCCCAAAGGCCATGGCCTTTTATACTGGAGGTATAAATGTGCTAAGTGGTTGGCCTTTCTTCTCTTGGGAAATCGAGGTGGAATAGCAGTACATGATCAGTTGCTGGCAGGTTTGAGGGCATCCTACTGAGTCAAACAATGAGAAAAAATGTCAACGTTCAGGTTAGCTTTTCCTGGCTTCTGTTGGACTTTAAAAGCATAAGGCTGCTGTGTGAGGTAGAGTTTCGCTAACTTGGGTTTTAGCTACATCATGGAGTTTACTCATATCAGTGGGGCATCATCTGCAACATCCTGAAGAAACAGGGAGTGTGTTTTTATTGTCCATTGTCTGCGATGACATATATACAACCCCAGAAGAATTTATGGATTTCTTTTGAAAGTCTGAATTACTGGGTATTGGAAGTGCACAGCATTGTGGGGCACAGGTTATCTTTTGAAGAATACTGAGGACAGGATAGATATTGAACATCTTCACGGATCAGGGCACCCTCTGTACACTTATGAACATTAAGACCCAATTTTAAATATCTCTGTGTGGGGAAAAGATAATGTTCTTTTGAGTGTGAGGCCATCTTCAGTCTTTTTCACCAGTCAGTTTCTACGCAAACTGTGTCTCATGTTGCCTGTATAGCTGTAGGACAAGTTTTCTTTGTTACATGTATGCTGAAAGGGGGATATCTTTTTATTCCATGAATTAATACAATGATGACAATAATTAATAGTGGAATCTGTCCAGAAATGTGGCCACAAAATCTGTCTTAATGCAGGTTCGAAGACTAATATTTTCAACACTGGCATAGAGAATCAAGGAGTTTGTTCTCCAGTCCCTAAGAAAAAAATTATTTTCTCCAGCTTATGGATGCATTTTTCCATTTAGTCACTTTGTACTTCATCCATATAAACCTTGGTGACTGATTTAACCCAAAATAGGCACTGCTTCAGTAACTAATTTGTGTATCTTTGTTCACAAAAGTTAAGTAGGAGAACATTCCCCTGGAAAAGGTGTGTAGGAGGTCAATAAAATATATGGAACATGATTGCATCAGTCACATATGCACAACTATTTAGCTGTCCAAATGAACACTAATTTAATGCATTTATGTTTTATTAGTCCTAAAGAAAACAAAAAGAAGACCTAGACTATTACTATTTTTATGCAAAGGACATATACTGATTCTGATGCTTCTAAATCAATGTTCACCATCTTTAAATGTAAATTAATGATTTACACTTACATAATTATGTTCAAATCACTGGGGGAAGAGAAGTGACACCTCTGTTTTCCTTCCAGTTCTTTTTAATGGAGTCCATAGCTGTTATCATGACAGATCTCACACTTCAAATGTTACTATTGTTAGGATATTCCTGCCTAGAGTTACAGAAAACTTGAAACAGAAATAATGGAATGTGAACTTCCCCATTCATTTCAGTTGTGTTACGTGAAATATGAGTTACAACACTTTAAAACTGGCACTGTTAATTAAGGGAAGGACATATCTTACTGTAAACAGTATTGCAGTTTCTTACAAAGTAAACCTATTTGCAGGATGTCTGTGTGGATAAAATAAAGGACTATGCTAAGCATATAGAGGATTTACACATTCAGGTTTTTAGGAACATATCGCAGGATCTGTTGGGAAGATCATGACTGTTTTTATTGCATTGACCCCAAAGACAGGCTCAACTTTCATTAGTTTGGGGAATACTATGTCAGGCAATTTATCTGAGAGAGGTAAGTATCATGAGATCATGAACCATTGACAGAACATAGTATGTAAAAACTATCTATGAAGTGAAGTAGCTAAGGTCTTGAGAAGGAGGCAGTGATGCTTTGAATTATACATATAAACAAATAAATTATGTTCTCCTCTGCATATCCATAAATTTTCTTCTGTCCGTATATCCATACATTTTCTTCTCCTTTTAAACCAGTGCTGGAGTCCCAGACTTAATTAAAACAGAGATTAAAAAATCTGTAACTGCACATTCAAACATAAGCCATAGTACAGTCCTTAACAGCAGAAATGTATGCCTGTCATATTTTTTTAAGGCAATTGTTTTCCTTTAGGACCAGGCAAGCCAGTGTTTCAGCTTAATGATGAATGTGGACTCTATTGAAACATTGTTTCCCAAGTCCAAAGAGAGCATGAGCATATTTTTCTAAAAACTACGCATGTGGAAAAAGTGCTTATTCTCCTTGCAAAAAATGCAGTATTTTTTTTCATTCTTGAACATACAGCAAAAAATGTATAAAAACAAGACTGGAAGTTTCAGTATCGTGCAATTTTCTGTTTATTCTATAGCATTGTTCAATTGGTATTTCAAATGACAGATTGGGTTTTTTGGGGATCTTTCTTCTATGTGTGCTAATGTTTCTCTCCAAGCTACAGCATTTGCTTGATATACTGCCATGGTGCTAAAAGGGGAGAGAGAAAATATTTGTGGGTCTACCTTGTACCCCTGAGATCAGTGGGAACTTTGTCAATAATTTCAGAGGGAAGGAAATTAGGACCTTTAGAACTATTTAAGTTTTACTGAACACTAAAGTTCCTTAACCAGGCAAAATAACTCTTGCTTTCTTTTGTTACTTTTCTGTTTCCTTTGCCTTTGGCCCTGGCTTTTATCCTCTTATTTGCATAACCATGAGAAGCTGAATTAATTTCAGGTGTAAGACTGCCAAACCAACTTTGAATTTCTTTGATTGTTCTGACTCTTTGTACTTTCAGCGCAGTGACGAGGGCCAGAGACTAACTAGATCTTACGAGCTGAGATACTGGGTGGCTCATTACTTTGGAAATTTGTCTTCCATTTAGCGTCATCTGTCCATGCCTACATGCATCATGACAGGTATCCGTTCACTCATGAGTCACTTTCTTTTCTTTTCTTATTAGATATGCCACATGTCATACGCTTTGCTTTCAGTAAAAGTGATCAGTGAAAGAACCACATACTCCCACTGTAAGTAACTATATAATCAAATCCTGAGAGAATAGGAGGGAAGGGACCCAGAAGAAGAGGTTAAAAAACAACCCTTCATTCAAGGGAATAAAGCAATAAAAATAGGGTGGACAGCTGGCAAAACTGTGGAGAGAAAAGGAAAGAAAGATGTAAAGAGTGATCTCTAGAGCATAAGACTACAGTTGAGAAATGAAAGCAATTTCAAGGCTGAATAAAAGGGAGAGAGAAGTGAAAATAATGAAATAGTAAATCCACACAGGCAAACTAGAAAACTATAGTCAAGATCAACGAAAGCAAGATAAGCAGAAAAAGCAAGACACAAAATGTTCCTATCTGGAAGCCAGAACAAATGATCAGGATAGCAACTTGACATGCTTTTCAAACATCTGAAAGAAAGAAATGAGGAATATGAAGGAAAAACTTCAAGAATATGGCAATGCAAATGGCAGACTTCTATTAAATAGTTTCTTTCTGTCTAATAGAGTATCTATTGCTGTTCTAAGTAGAGATCAGGCAATATAAAGTAACCTTTAAATGAGAACAAGCATTAATTATTTAATATGTATGCATTCGCGTTGTGTATGTGGTATATGGTGGCTTTAGTTTAAATGATATTCTGTCTCTGTAGAATCTTTGTAGTTTTTGTTCTTGAATTCAGTAGCCCAGGAACTGGTCCTCTCTGAACCTTTCTTTGGTAGTTTCCTCTAGACTAGTTTTTAGTGTTTATTGTCCCTTAACAGAAAATATGGGTATCCTGCTCCCACAGTGGAGTTATGCTCTTAGGTAATATCTTTCTGCCTAGACTCCAGGTAAAATCCTGATATTTCTTGAGAAATCTGCTTAAGAGACACTGCATTTACTAGAAATTTTGCCTGACTGAAGCTGCCGGCTTTGACTTCTAGGCAGTGATTTGTAGGAAAAAAAATCATTTTCTATGTTACGCTTATTTATAACACAACTAGCCAGGTAGATTACAATGCAGTATCTTGACAGGTAGCAACTCCATGCACTGCTAATCTCTATGAGAGGGAATGAAAACCAGTGAATCCCCACCCTTGTACTGACAACAGAACATAGATATTCTTCTTTAGCTCAACAAGAATTTGTGTTTCCAGAGCAGGACAATCTGGTTCACAACCATGCTGCCCCAGCACTTTTTTGTATGCATGGTAGTAACAAACTGTAGGATTGCTGCATCTGGATCACTCATCTCTCTGGATAAATGGAGTAGGAAAACCTCTATATGCTGGAGAGGAACAAAAACACTCAAGCAGGACTCAGCTTCAAACTCAGCTGCCTGAATTTAGGTGGCTGTACGTGATGAGGGTACTTAAGTTCCCACTATAGCCAGTGGAGCCTACTGAGTCATTCAGCTCACAAGGTGCATTTATTTTAGGAAGAGCTGGACTGCTCTCTAGACTCCACTGGCTAATACTGGCTTAGCTGACTAAGATCTTGTTGACTATAATGGGAGTTCAGACACCTTGCTGATGTGTGGAGACCTACATGTAGGAGCCTGAATCTGCAAGCTAAAATCCTGTTCCTCAGGTTATGTAGCATGGGCACATCACTGAAGAGTCCTCTCTAAGTAAAGGCTTGTTGGATACCACAGTGTACCTGGGATCTTGACCTCTGGCTGCAGCCCCAGCCCTGCTAAAGGCTAAAAAAACCCTATGCTAGACCACTGAAAAAAGAGAGAAAAGAAAATAAAAAAGGTTAGGTCACATGTTCTTATGAGGAATAATTATAAAATCCAGGGCTGTATTATTTGAAACCCAGTTCACTTCAAGTATGTTGGCAATGCCCCCTCCTTTATTTCCTGTGTGTATTCTTACAGACAAGTTTTCGGAAGGGGTGCAAGCTGGGAATTTGAAACTAATCTGAGAGAGGAGAGTTGTTTTTGTATTTATGATTGCAGGTATTTGCTGCTGTGTCTAATAGGACCCCCAACTTAAAGGATTTTGTCTAGCTTATAAAGTAAAAACAAACATTACAGGTCTGATTCCTGTTTTCATATTAAGCTCTTTAAAAAAGAAAGAAAGAAAAATACTCATGAGAAATCAAAAGTCCCAGAATTTTCCACACCAGAGTAATCTGATGCAGAGAAGACTTGCTGTGTTTGTGGTTTAAATGGGATGAGGTTAATATCGTCTTCCTAAATGTAATCTCTTTCTCCAGTGATAGGACATAGTATTTCTAAATTTAATTACAGAGGTGGGTGGGTTGGATCACTAAAATTTAGATTTGGGTTAGGGTGTGGGTGTGGATTTATAACCCTGTTCCTCCTTGTAAAAGCTGGGAAAGCTTGTTGTCTGGGCCCATCTTTTCAATTAATTTGCAGTAATTAAAGTGTGATGTGTGGGATGGGGCTAAAATGAAATACAATTAAAATTTAATCTTTCTTCTTTGGTATCTCCATCCTTATTTATTTTAAACTCTCCTCAATGCTCTGATGAGTTTAAGTCTTCCTGTATCACATACTGTGCAAGCAAAAATATTTGAGTGAACTGTTGCCAATAGCTCTGAGCAAGAAAGGGGCATGTTTCAGATTACACTGAGTTTTGCTGTTCTGATCTGATCTCCTTTCTAGGAGAGGCTGAGAAGGGCAGCTCTAGGGGATTTAGTTCTAGCAGCAGCAGCACATGATCTGTCAATCGCGTGATTCTTACCACTGAGGACTATTGGGGAGGGCAAAGAAAAAGCCAACAGCGCCTTGTGGAAACAACAGTAGCTTCTTCTGCCCTTGGGCCTCCCCCACCAGCTGGACTCTTCATGGCTTCTCCCAGGTTGGAAACCTACTGCTGCCCTAACCGAGATGCAGCCACGCAGCTAGTGATGACCTTCCAGCCCAAAGCCTTCTGTGGAGTCTGCATTGGCAGCGCCTCCGTCAGTCTGCTGCTGACCATCCTGCAGCTCCTGCCGAAGAAGGGACAGAGCCCACGGAAGATGCCCAAGGCCTCCTCCTCCTCCACCATCCTTCTCCTTATCTCTGCTTGTGACATCCTTGGTGGCTTAGGTAAGGATCAGCTTGATGTCCCTCACCCTTGCTGTGGCAAGCTCACATTGCTTTAGGAGCACTAGCCAAATGAGCTGGTTAGTGGCCAACAGAAATTTCTGAGGGAAATTTCATGTATTCATGGGAAGATTTGGACTAAATGAGATCAGAAAATGATGGGCCTTTGGGGGAAATGTGTTGTTTAATAGTTAAATTTTAAAAGTAACAGTTCTTGACATATCTACACCGAAATCTGTACTTTAAAACAAAGAAAAATCTGGAACAGTGGCTGGTTCTTAGAGGAATGCATGGAAGTGGAGGCAAGGGAGAATATTTTAAGAATAAGGCTGGCATCCAAAACTTAACTGATTCTAAGGACTGAATTTGAAAAACACTTGCCTTATATCTTTAAATCTTCCCACACAAAGTTTGCACTATTGTTCAAATGCCAGTCACTTCTCTGGGCATATCACATTGACAGCAAATCAGTTTAAATTGCAGCTGTACACAGATCGTACTGAACACAGGCTTTTGAAATGTGAGAGAAGCTCCCTTATCAAGGACAACCTGCTGCCCACTGCCTGAGTCATAGGCTAGAGGCATAAAACAACAGAGCTGGACGCTCATGAGTCAAAGTGAGACTGCTGTGTCTGAATCTGTCATGTCAGTTGATGTCATTTACTGCCAAATTAGGTATAAATTACTACTACAGTTGCTATGAAAATGCAGAAAGAGGTTTTTCTACAATAACTTTTTTTTCACACATTAGATAAAAGAAGTAATACTGTTTTGTCTGTCTTTCTAGCTGCTAGGGAAGGGGATAGGATTTTGGACCTTCACGCCTTTCATACAAGCCAGTTTTTTTCAGAGTACTTAGTAAGAACCAATATTAAAACAAATGATAAACGGGGAAATAAAGATGGAGAGGGATGTAAAGGGCGTGTGTGCATTCACTTGGAAAAGATCTTTTCAGTCAGATGAGGCCAGCAAGAGATAAAGTTATTTTTCTCCCTTTCTCTGTCATTGGCAAACTAAAAGTATTTATCCTGCATTGTCTTTGAATTAGACTCACTTCAGTAGGTGGGAAACCTTTCTCACTTGATGGGAAACCTGGTAGGTTTGTTATGCTATATGCTAGTGCTTTAATGCCACTTTCCAGCAAAACCAGAAATTCTTGCTAACAAACTGTAAGTTCATTTAAAAAATCAGTGTCGTTCCCACCTAATTCTGAAGTCCTGCATGTTCAGTCCTTTGACAGGCAGAAAAAGAGTTGCTTGTAAAAATGAAGACAGTGAGAAGTGTGAAAGCACTTTTTTCTGAAATGAGGGATTAAAGAGAAATCAACATTAGCATATGAAAATGCTCAGGTAATATTGTAAATAGTTAGTTACTGTTTTATGTCAATCTGTTAAATGCTATCCAGTGCATTTTACCACAGCATTGGACAGTATCTGTTGGTAAGTGAGATTTTAATCTACAGAACACAGCATTTCAAGTCCCAGCAACTTAAAACTCTGGTGCTACTTTCACTGAGAGATTACACTGACATTTAAATAGTGCAGTTGTTTCCTGCTCTTTCCATCTACAGATCTAGCCTTCTTGTTAAAGCACAAAATCTAGGCTACAATGTGAAAAATGTGGCCGGGAACAAACATGTGACTTAAATCACGTTAACAGATTCAAAGCATTAATACATTTTTCTTTAGGTATGATCTTCAGATCAAGTGTATGGTTAGGCTTTCCAGGCTTCATAGCTAACATTTCTGTGGTGAATGGGACCGACATATGGCCTTCTGCTTTCTGTGTGGGAAGCGCGGTAGGTACAAAGATCATCTCCGTTTTGTTTTGTTCGCAGTACCTTTATGTGGGCAAGCTGGTGTATCCAAAAGGAAATTAAACTGTGAGTCAGAGTCTAAATATGATGGATTTCAGCCTCTGCCACACCTGTACAAGTATTTTCATGCCTCCCCCTGAAAGCCCAAGCTTGGAGCAGGTGGGGTGCTAGACACTGTAAATGTAAATGTGCACACTAGATACGACGGAGCGGAAAAGAGCCCCAGTGCCCTTTTTTAAGTGGCAGGTCTGCCTGGTCCGAAGCGTTCTGCAGTATTCACTCACCACAGAGCTGCTGGACTAGGAGCTCTTCGAAGGGCAGACCTAAGCTGAGGTCAGACGTACAACTGCGTAACAGCAGAGACGTTCCCAAACTGGCTGTGAAATCACTTGGTCGGCTCCTGCTGGCCCAGCACCACTAATGACACAGTGACTCCAGCGTGCCCACAACGCAGGGTTGTTTGGCTGTCTCCTCTGGCAGAAATTACAGCCTGCCTTGATACCGTACTGGAGGGACCAACTGAATTCAGCAACTCAGGTAGCTTAAATTAGCTTTTTCAGTGTGACACTGTGTGTTTTAGTCACACATAGACTGCAGGATAAATGCAGCCAAAGGCACAAAGCTGCTGGCAGAAGTGCTCTCCTTACTATGTATATTGCTTATACCTGGATACAGGCATTCATAAATGGCTGCATCTGGTCAAATGCAATTAAGTATCTGCTGGCTTAAAATGTATAGAATAAGAAAAAGCAAATGCATTCTGAAAGTACAAATTCAAACTCAGTTTCAAATATTACAATCACAGTCCTGAGGTATATAATATTAATTTGCTGTGCAAAAAGAAAGGTCACAGGTTTTTACCAATACATGGAGAATGATGAATAAGACAAATCATCAATTTACCCAAATTTAGTAGGAGTATAGGGTACTCGAAGAACAGTATTAACTTTATAATCCAAAGTTTACAATACAGAAAAGGAGATGCTGCATAGAAACAATTATTATGCTCCAGTAGATTTTAAATAAAACAATATGTGCCAAAATGCAACTCGCCACACCTTATTTGCCTCAATAAGGACAAATATAGTGTTTTACTGTAGATATAGATATCAGTCATACACACCTATCATTTCTCTGTTTTTCATCATGCATGTTTAAGTTTTGCTTGTAAGGTGAAGTGTTTTTTTCTTAAAGGAAAGGAAAACCAATAACATCAAAAAAAATAGGAATGTTCTAATCCAAAACCATGTTTCCATATGTCTTAATTTTCAACTTCTGGCCCTTAACACAGGAAAGAATATTTTTAAACAGTGAGAAAGATACTGTATGTAGATTGTTTGCTTTTCATTTTGATCTCAGGTTAGCTGGTGAGTAGGATGGCAGCCTCCCACAATTTCTGTTTTTGCTTCCGGCACCAAGTGAAAGTGCTGCAGTTTGGGTCCCTTTTTAAATTTAATTATACTGAGATGAAAAATGACCCTCCTTCCACTCATTTCCTCTAACATAGTCTCATGTGAGTTAATAAAATGTTTCTGCTTCTATTTTAAGGTTCGAAAAAATTTTGAAAAAGGCATCGCCTTTGAGTAGCATCCTCTGATTTGCAGATTAATACTCTCTCAGGCACTGTTCCAAGATGTGGCATTTTGCAAAAAGTGGGGGTAGTATATGAAGATTTTGTTTCTTAGGTACATGTGTTTTTTGAGACAGTCTTGTCTATACTGGATTTCCAGATGGAGAGACCTCACAGTTTATTTTTGATATGTATATGTGTATATGTAGTAAATTGCTCATTTCTTAACTGCAGCAAATATGTAAAAGTGCAGATTAAGTTACAAGCTGAGTGGAATGGATAAAGTGCATTAGAAGGAAAACTGGAATTTTACTTTCTGACTCCTGTGCACTAGCAATATGCCACATTATTTGAATTAAATGCTGAATAATTCATGTCACAAATGACTAGATGTAGGCTGTACACCCATGATGAAAGGAAATATTTCCCACCTTGATTTACCTTTTGGAGAAAGGAATGCTAGATCTTTATTCACTGGTGTTTGGCTCAGTAACAAGTATGTTGGTTTCCAGCTGTAAAAGGATGCTACTATGGAGTCATGACAAAGGATATTCAGATAAAAACTGAAAGAGGGGCTCAGAGGGAAGGTAATCTGAATATTAAAATAGTTCCAGACTAATGAAAGAATATGCTACAAAGAGCCAGCTCCTGTGGGGAAGAACTTTGGAATTTATAAACAGAGTCAAAGAAAGCTCAGTTATCTTATATATACACTCATGGGAAAAATGTATATGGTCAGCTCACAAATGCAGTGGAATTTAACTTGACTTGAACCTGTGCCTAGAACTTTCTTTCTGGATTTTTATTGAAGAAATTACTCAGAGAGTTTGGTATGGATAATTTTTCCAGAGACTTTTTTTTTCCCAGCTTATTGTCTTTTTTCTTATTTACTGTTCCCTAACCCAAGTTCTTGAACATGGAGAAAGCACCCTTTGCCCTCAGAGCCACCAGTGCAAAGGCACATGGTGGTGGTGACTGACATCTGTTATGTTTTCACACCTCGCATACTGAGAAACTACTAAAATTTTAACCTGAAATTAAAACGCACACACTATAAATTGTTATTGAAGAATTTTTATTTAGACTTCATATAAGACATTCACAGCTAAGACTGGAGAGGTAAATAACAGATTCTCTAAGTAACAGAATAAGCTGAGGAAACAAACACTGTTTGATTTATCTGTGACTAGATTTGTTGGCTACAGCAGTTTTGTTCCTGTGATTTTGAGTAGCATTTCATATTTCACAATCTCAGTTGCAAAATACACCTATTTAATGAAGAGATTACCAGGCTACAGGTTTGGCTCCTGACCGTTCCCCCACCCCACCGCCCCAGTGGTACTAGAGACTTTATAAACAGCTGTGACATTTTGGGTTTTTTTCCCTGCAGATGTGGATCCAGCTATTATATAGTGCTGGCTTCTGGTGGTTATTTTGCTATGCTGTTGATTCTTACTTGGTGGTAAGAAGATCAGCTGGACTGAGGTACCAGAGTTAAAGCTCTAAATATGTTACTTTACTTGCAGCACTCTATGTCCATGTTTGTATGCAGAGATCTAAATGCATAAATGAAGCTTGTACATACATCTGATGTTCTTATGGTTACCAGATAATGGTATGGGTGAGTGAGTGTGCCAAGTGCTCATATTGCCAGGAAAATGCTCAGATATTGGTTTGTTTATGCCCAATTGGCATTTAAATGTAGCTGAATTCATTTATCCTTTGAAAAGATAAGGTGCAGTTCTGGCTCTATTGACTTAATTGCAGCAGGATATTATTTTTGTCCCTGCTCCGTACCTGAAATGGAGTCTTGTGGCAAAAAAGTATTATTCTGAAAATAAACAAATGGAGGGCCTGGTGCGGATTTTCATGTAGTTCATTCTCCAGGAATTTTTCTCAGATTTTCTATTTTGTCTATTTTTCAGTATTGTCATTATTACACTTCTGATTGCATTTGCAGACTTTTTAAGAAGAAAAGAACATATATTTACTATACATTTTCCTGCAATGCCTATAACTGAAGAACATAAGCACTTTGGAAAATACCATGCTATAATGCCAGACACAAAATATTGGTGTTTCTAAGCTGGATATTAGAAGGGCAACATGACCTTCAGTTCCCACTGCTAACCACAGAATTATGTGATAATGTACCCAGATGATACTGAGTAATCAGATACCGGAGACATGGTTCATTTGGCAGATGTTATCAAAATGGGGTTTTTTGAGCTCCAGCTAGAGTTAACCTCTGCTTGTGAATGGCAAACCTGCTTTCATACAGTCACACAGTTCTAGCCTGAAGCAACTGGGACTACCTGCTTCCCCCATGACTGTTCATGGGAAAAAATGTATATTTGGGCCTGATTCTAAAATCAGAGTAGTCAGTCAAGGACTTTCTATGCAGCCAGATCTGACACTCCCTAAGATAGGAGCTGAATCTGAATAAAAGTTATACGTAATGATTTGCAAACCACCAAACAGTAGTTTATGTGACTGTTTGGTTCTTTTATGTTTTTCATCCCCTAATTTGCTCTCCATAGGGAAAGAAAAGGTGCAGGGGGCCTTCTGGAGATTTGGGAATAAGAGAAAGGCTTTCCATGCTATAGGCAGGGGACACAAGAGTGCTCTGTGCAAGACCGAATGACTGCTTTGACTTACCCTTTTTCTGAAGGAGACCTTTGCTCCACCTGCTGTCCTTAGTTACTGTACTGCCTGTGTGGTTCTGCATCATTTCCTATCTGTAAAGATCTATTTGCATGAGGGTCCTACTTTTATGTTGCAATGTGAAAAGCATAAGGTATAGCCTTTAACTTCTGTCGTGTTTGGTGTGCTTCCAGTACAATTGTCCTGTACCACATGATGACATGGGGCCTAGCAGTTTTGCTCTGTGTGGAGGGAGTTGCACTGCTTTACTACCCATCTCTCTCCAGGTAAGCAGGAGTCTAGAAACAGACTATGAAATCATATCACTCTGAGATCATTTGAATGTCCTTCCGTCAGTTTTAGAGACACACATGTAAATATTGGACTAACTTTTTTAATCTTTGGGAAAGCATGTCTCACTGAGTCAGTGCAATCTTACAAATATCTGCCTGGGTTTTTGGTGGGTCCTGAAGAAATATGCCAGGCAATACAGCCACTTGGGGATGTTGCAGCTCTGTGATATAGCTTCTGCTATGAGCCGCTGTGGGCTCATGAAGGCCTTGTCAGGGAAAATGGGCTGAACAAGGCCATCACAAGCAGGGAGTGCCTGTCCCATCTTCCTGTTCTCTCACTCCTGGTTTTAGCCTTGTATTTGTTCCTTTAAAACTGAGAAAAATTCACAGATGCTACATGTTAATAATCAACTTTGTGACCCATGTGAACTGGCTGTGAAGGTCTCTGAATTAGAAGTCTAGCATCTGTTTACTTAATTCCTTTTTTTTTAAGTTAAAGTTGAGATAGATAGAATAGCCAAAACTATCAAATGTGGGGAAAAAAGTGAACAAGCTCTGAATAATTTCTTTTCAGTTGTGAAAATGGCCTGGAGCATGCAATTCCGCATTACATCACAACCTATACCCCGCTCCTGCTAGTGCTGGTGGTCAACCCAATCCTGTTTAGAAGGACAGTATCAGCAGGTATGCTTCTAATGGCCAACATGAATTAGTATGTTATTTAGCAAAATAACAGTAATGTATAAAGCCATGTTTATATATTGAGTGATGTGGAATGGCCCCTTTTTAAGTCCTAAGGGATACAGCAAAGAATGGGAGGGAATTGCCTACTGAAGTAATAAGATACCATCTATCTGGGAAATTTGCCCTAGAGACACACTTTGGTCATGTACTCAAGTTATGCTGTTATAAACCTCCACTGCAGACAGGCAAAGGTGTTTCTATGATACACAGTGACTCTTGATTTAAAGTATTTTAATGTAACATGGAGGCTTAACTCTACTGCAGTAATGGTACCAACCTAGATTTTGGAATGTAATTTTATCTGCTATAAAGATAACAGCGAGATTTGATAGCTGAATTAGCTTCTTTGCAGCCCTATTAAAAATAATGAAACATGATCAGAATTTCATTACTCCTGATTCTAAGATTATGAAACAAATTGGAGCTGAATACAGCTCAGTTGAGGCCTTGACGTTCCAATTTAATTTACTATCCAGTGCATTGAAGAAATGAGCCTAAAAGAAAAAGCCACTGATTCAATGAATTCTTTGCAAGTAATATTATGAGTGCTAGGTGTATTCAGTACCTGAATTCATACTAACCATCTACACATTAGATATATAAAAAGCCAGCAACAGAAGACCTTATATTCTAAGTTCATCTTCATCCAATCTACCCTACATTCCTCAGCAGTACCCATTTTCAAAGGAACGGTTGACCAAATCTGTGAAATATTTTATTATGGCTAATTAGTTCTACTGTGGTACCTCCTATATGTTTTGTTTAACTCAGAGACCCAATTTGCTAAACACTTGGTACGTATACCAAAAAGACAACCCTTAGTTGCATCATTGTATTATATCATTCTTGTAACCTGAACAAAGAATTTCATTCATGAGAGAGCAGTCACCAATTTATACAGGAGAATGGTTTTTATTTAGGATTATAACTCCATACAGGAGGATAAAGAAAGTAAGGGATGAGTCCAAAGCCTGGAACCAAAATGTTCTATAAGCAACGATAAGCTTTATTCTATAAAGTGTTCATTATCAAAAATATCTGTTACCCTCTGCAATTTGTAAAAACATTCATTAAGTCGGCAACTGCATTCTGCATTAGCTACTATTTTTGTATGGTTTGAATGCACAGACTTTTTTTAGAGTTTATTGAAATTACTTACTTGCTAATTGGTTAACTTATCTTCCATATCATGCTTCAACCCCTAACAATTGAAGTTACTGGTACCCAGATGAGCAAGTGTTGGTGATACAGTAAGCTAGGACAATATATTTTCTGCAATCATCAGCAAAGGTCTCCAGTGACAAAATAAATAATGAATGTGCATACATGTGTGATATGTATCTACATGTGTGTATGTGTGTGTGCTTTATGTTAAGTATGTCCATGTTTGTGTCCATATGCCTGTGGCAACACTGTATGGTTGAAGTATGATATCTTATGTTTCCTTGCTCTGAAGTGAACAAGAACCGTTTTCTCAAACAACCTGTAGTTTCACTCCATTCTCTAAGTAAAGCAATAATGGAGAAAAGGAAAAATACATAAGAAAAACATGAAAGTCTTCATGATGTATTCTATAGTCTAAAAAAGAGAAGACCAAGTGAGGATGTAACTATGACTTAAAAATAGAAAAGTCTTTTCTCCTTGACTGTAGAGGATAGTAAAAGAAGGACTGAGCTTGAACTTAAACAAATGTGGTCAAAGCAGGAGCAGGAAAAACTTTAGTGTGGTAAGGGTTGGTGAAGCACTGGAATAGCTTGCCTGGAGAGGTCTTTGAGTAGTCCTCATTTTTCAGCAAGCTAATTGAGACCACAAACAACACACCTAGATATAATTGTCATGCTCAGGGCCAGGGAATGGACTGGATAATCTCTCAAAGTACATTCTGTCTATGGGAAAATACATAGTGAATATATTTGTATTTGTACGTATGTATATTCTAGCATCTGACATAACTGTTTATTTTGCTGACATCACACTTCATTACACACGTCACACACAAGTTTTAAAGGTGTAGCCATAGCTCTATCAATTGCACAATTAAATGAAATGTGTAGCATAGGATAGAATGTATTCTACTCTAGCCTAAGCATCATATAATTTATCATTATACCACACATCGTATAAAAGTTGCAGGCACTACCTTTTTAATTATAAAAGAAAAGTATGCTGACCATACTAACTATTTGCTATCTTCAGTGGGACTGAGAGAAGAAAGAAGACATAGCGGAATACCACCAATTTTAGGAATTCATAATAGATACGGTTGGTTTCCTAAAGTATTAGGCTGCATGTGAGATTGCTTGGTGATGGTCCATCCAGCTTCTGAACTGGTGTAGGGATAAATCCATTTCTTCCTTTGATATCTTTTTGCACACATCTGTTTTCTGGATCCCTGTGCTATAAATAACAAGATGTATGTATGTTAATGAACACAATTGTATACTTCCCAGTTGCCTCCTTACTGAAAGGGAGACAAGGAATTTACACAGAGAATGAAAGACGCCTGGGAACAGAGATCCAGATCCGCTTTTTCAAAATCATGCTGGTATTCATTATCTGGTAAGTGGCGAATTATTTTGTTTTGAATTGCCTTTTTCTCAACTGGAGACGGTCAGGGACAAGAATAGCCTCTGATGGGTTGTTTCATTTTTTGGCCAGTCTTTATGTTTCAAAGGGAAGGCTTCTAAGGAACAAGTTCACAAACTAACTGAAGCACTAATGTAGCAAGGCACTAATGTAACAAGGCAATAAGGAAATGCTAAAAATGTTTAAGCAACAGGGAAAACAGCAACCCCTAGAAACAACAGCAAAAAGATGGTTGGGCACAACCTAAATGAATAGCTGTCTGGAACAGCAGCATCTTTCTGTGGGCCGATAGACAGCTTTCTGCGCTCAAGACTTCTGAGAGCCCACTCTACACTGTTGTCATGAAACATTTCTTTGGAAACCTACAATATATATGGTTCTAAGACTGGCTTCAGGCTGCGGACTGTGATTATATAACACAATCACCTCTACAGTCTGCAGATCACAAGTGTGTGAAACAAGCATTGCATATCAGCTGGAAATAGAGGGACTGCCATGGTTATGCTCTAGAAAAGAAGCATCTCTGCTGTGGGTGAAATTTCTGATCATTTCATTTCTTTTCTATTCTTCCATCTTCGTCCATGAAATAGGGCTTTTGGAGTAGGGCAGGAAAGAAGAAGAGGAGGGAGGGAGTGTACTCATCCTTACCTCCAAATCCCTTGCATCTCTGTTCTAGCAATGCAATTCAGTGCAGACAATTCTGGAGTGATAACTGGAACTGAAGGTGTTGGATGCACACAACAAAATTGAGCAGAGAGCTTTCTTCTGGAGGCAGTGTTTTCTACTGCAATCCCATCATTATAGCACAATAATAAAGGCACCAGAAGGGGTGTTGATCCAGTCTACAGGGGTCTATGCAATGACCTAGCAAGAAGCAGTCACTGCTGTAAAGTGTTTACTGTTTACACAAACAACAGGAAGAAGAAAGAAATTGCCCTGGAGAAGAAAAATGGCTTGGATAGATTTAGCAGTCTGTACAACTACTTAATATAGCAGTACTTAATATACACTTAATAATAACATATACTTAATATAACTACTTAATACACAGATACATTAATGCATGTTACATTGCTTTTAATGACTGAGGAGGGAGTAAGGCTGCCTTTTTATCTTGTCCTGGCTGCTGTGTACTGAGTGCTCCGGAGGGAAACTATTTTCTTTTCTTTGGAAATGACCGTGCCGGCTTGGCTTGGGAGAAAGTTTTCTAATGTGCAGGGTGGGGTAGCCAGAGGGAGAGAGAAAGACAGAGGGCAGTGAACAAGCCTGAAGCTTTCTGGGAAATTGCTGGAACTAATAAGGAGCTTCAAGGCTCCAATATCCAGGCTTCAAGGTTACAGAAAGAAAGAGCCTCATTCTAGAGCCCAGAGGGACTACAAAAAATGCAGTTGCTATCGAAGGAATTGTGGCCAGCTTGCTATGCTGGGAGCAAGCATCAAAGAAGGGACCAATTCCACAAAGACGTAGTGGGGACATTTGTTTATTTCTATTCTATCTCATTCTGAGTTTTCCTATTAAAATAGTTATGCTTTTAGTTTTAGATTTTGTTCTTCTGATAAAACATAAGCTTTAGAGTGCTGAAACTCTTTTAATGGTCACTGTGCAGAGACAGTCCCATCTCAAAGCCCTAGGAAACATGCATTTCCATTCCAAAGGTCAAATATGAGACTAGTTAGTCAAGGAAAGCAGGGCAACATGGGATGAAATAGAGGCCTGCAGATTTGGGAGAGAAAAGCAGAAGGTTTTACACTGTGATAAAAATATAACCATAGGAAGGACATGTATAAACTCTTTTAGAAAGTATGATATGGGTGCTTTTTGAAGCTGCAGTAGAAATACGAAGAAAGACTGCTCTGACTGTTTGGAAGTCCTAAGAAGTCATAACCATTTTACCTTAACCCTTATTTAATGTGGAATATTCACAGTGTCTTTTTCACAGCAAGAGGTTTGATTATGCTCATCATTCTTTAGAACAGAAATTACATTTATTCCTAAATTTTTTTGGCATTTTCAGGGATTTTAAAGTCCAGCTTTAGCTGTTTTATTTTATTTTACAGAGTTTTGAAAGTCTGTTCTATTCTAACCTGAAATTTTAGCATATTTAGAGAGGCTTGGGTTTCTGCAATCTTTTACAGCATATATGCATATATTTGATTTCTTTATCTGTGAGTGTCTTATTTTTGGTGTCTTATTTTTAAGACACAGGCATATATATATGTGTGTAAAATTGTCTTATTCTCTTCCTTTCTTTCTTTCCCTCTTTCTTTCTTTCTTTCTTTCGCAACAGCTGGTCATCCAATATCGTCAACGAGATCCTTTTGTTCTATCTTGAAATGCAGCCAGATATTAATGAAATACCCCTGAAAAATATTAGAAGTGCTGCTCTGATCACATGGATTATAATGGTAGGTTAACCATGACATTTCTTAATCTCAGAAATCAGTCTTGTGAGGCTGGAGGAACAGCACCAGTATAATGTATGGTTTTTGATTTTGAAAATACAAACACCTTTTCGCTCCAAAAAATCAGGGAAGAAAAGCAGAAAGTAAGACAGAGGTAGGAGCTGTCACTGGGAGTGCTTTTCACATATAAACATAGCCAAAACATACCAAAGACCAACTTTTTTCCCATTTACTAGAGTATGCATTCTCTCTATGAGTGATTCTTATCCATTATAAGGTGCAGAATGGACCATTATAATGAGTTTGGGTCTAACCTTTCTAACCTCTGCTGTAACAAAAACTACAAGGTTTTAGCTTGTGATTCCTGACAGTTCCCCCAAAACGTGGGTATTTTCTGATAGTTCTTTGTTTGTAATGAGGGTTTTCTGTATTGCTGACTTATAAAAACATAATTACATATTATACAATAATATATGGATGATTATTTGGGGGGAAATACATGAAAAATCTTGAAAGCAATGAACAAAAAGATAACTATAAGATATTGGGCTCTAACTGTGCTCTACCCTCTTTTATCCCTTTGGAATATTTGACAATGGATTTTCCAGAGGTGGTAACGTAGGTTCCTGTTTCAAGAGAGTTTTTTTTAGAGCTGTTAAATACCTGTAAGGCCTGAACACACTCTGTGTAATTAAGCTCTTGTGCCACTTTGTATTAAAGGGTTAAGTATTGCAATTCATTCATCTGACAGGGATCTTGCTCTTGTTCACCTGGAGAGCCAGAGGTCAGGTCTGGCAACTGAGCTATTTTTTAAACTGGCTGTAAAAACAGTTTGCTGTTTTCATGTGAGAAAAATGGAAACATCTAAAACCATTTACTTGCTAAGAATCCCAAGGCAGCGGGAACAGAGATGATTTTTTTGGAAATCATTTGGGATTTTTTTTTTTGTGTATCTCCCCTTTTTTCCATTCAACTTTGATGGACATCCTCCCTGGCTCAGAAATCTGCAACAATTCCAGACAGATCAATTGCTAGTGTTTAAAAAACCTGACTGTATATGCTAATGTCTACTCTCATATATTTGGCTTGGCTTCTAGTGAAAAATATAATATTTGCTTTTGTGAGTTAAAAAGTGTACAGCTTGTGAGAAATGTTAAAACACACTGGGGAACTGAGCAGCTGAAATTCATGGCAGAAAACCATTTGGCCTTAGTGTTCATGGGATAGCCTCAGTACATTGAAACAACAGGTTGTGGTATCTCACTCTGATTTGTTTGTGTCTACAATAGGCACAACATATACTTTTGTCTGGATGCAAATGGCATCTTTGGAAACCAATTGTTCAGCGTAAGGGAAGTTGCTAATGCACTCTAAGCATTTTGCTGGAATTCAAGTTCCAGCCTTGCTAATTGTAGCTGCTATTGCACTTCTCTTTCCTAGGGCGTTCTTAATCCGATGCAAGGCTTCCTCTTCACGTTAGCTTTCTACGGCTGGACAGGATGGAGAGTGGACCTGAAATGGCAAAAGAGAGAAATACGGTGGGAATCAATGTCCTCATCAACCGTGGGTGAAAATGCCTATCCCTCGCCAGTGAACTACCAAAGCAACGTTCATGATTCAAAGAAGATATTGACAACTGACAGCCAGCAGACTGATGAAGCTATAAGCATGTTGTCTGAAGGTAACACTAGTGGTGATGACAGGTTAACCAGGAGCTCTCCCATCTACCAGGGTTGGTAGTTTATAGGTGCAGAGATGAATCTTACTCCCCCCTGTTGTCAAGACTCATAAAACAATGGCATTGTGTAAACCATTACTTACTCTGGAATTAGGCACATGCCTAATGGTTTGATGTCATTTCTTGCAACTTTTGTGTGTGTGAGACAGAGAGAAATTAAAGTTAATGTCTTCTTTTGCTTTATAGGGGATGTGTAGAAAGTTACAAAGGCCTGATCATTTTTTTAGCAGGGGTGTATCTCTGCAAGGGTCTGTGTTACCTATGATTCATTTTCCTCGATTTTATTTTAACCTCTCTTGTAACCTCCATATAGTAGAAGAGTCTTTTGTTTAAATAAATTCACTGTTCATGTGTTGGGTTTTTAAATGTGTTCCCTTACTTGCCTTGCTCAACGTGAAACTCCTTACCCAGAATTACAGCTCTAGGATTTCTGAGACATGCTTTCTATCCTTGACATGCTGGTCAAACATTAGTGACAGCAAACTTTGACGGAAGCACAGATTTACACTGTTTGTGTAGAATCTCACTGACAAAGTCCTCTTTTTAGCTTGTTTATATTAATTTTCAGTTTGCTTTTGTTTAGGGAGCTGAAAGTCTTTTTTAAAAAAATCAGACACAGCCTGGGTTCTCTGAAGACTTCGGAATAATGGTTCTGTTTCACTACTGTTTCAGGCAAAACTGACCCTCCAAACTGTTTTTTTTTAGTTTGGGTTCAGTTTGATCCTTATATGTAGTTGTCTAACAGGACTATGGCTATTGAGGAGGACACTTGCATTAAGAGATGATAGCTTTTGCAAAAAAAATCTAGATGATATGAGCACTCATTAAAAAAAAGAATAAATAGAATCAATAGTCCCTTCTCTGAGCAGTGCTCCATTTTACATCTTCAGTTGCTGAACAGAGAGATATTAAATCCATTCTATTTTCTCAGCTACATATTGTGTTTGTACAGTGCTACTAAGCACTTACACCCAAATACTTGCCCAAATTTATTGAAAATTAGAAAAAAATAATGACTGTGTCTACCCCAGGCTTTTAACCTCATATTGGAAGTAGAATTAGCATGATTTAAAACTCATTGTTCTGGAAGCTGTTTACAGTAATTTGACAGAGAGTAACGTGAAAGCCACTTGACTCCAACTAACCCCTCTCCCTTCCTTCAGAATGTAGCCAGAAGCAGTCATAAAATAAAATGTATTTTTTAAACCCAGTTCAAATTCAGTTTGACTCAGCTTCACTGGAAGTCTGCACCCTTCTTTTCAAATCCACTGCAGGCACAGCTATTTAAAAAAATGAATATGTTATTAAAGAAAGCTCAAATAACCGAATAACATTGGGTTTAAGCTACTGTGTGTCTCAGAAGAGTCCAAGGATGGTTGGAGAAGCAAGCCTATCAGAAACTATAATGTAAAATATTGATTTGCTGTTTTAAGTAAATAGCCTTTTTGAACTAATTGATAAAAAATTGTTAAACAGTGAACCCATAATTACTTAGGAAGATCATTAGAGAACTGTGATTGGTTTGTAGGAACTCTTTTAAATCATGCCGTATAGAAACCTTTGTGGTTTTATAGCTTTTTATTCCTGTTCTAGTCATCAGGAATACTGTCATAGCACTAGATCTTTAACAGTCAGTATTTTCTTTAGAAATTCTGGTCCTCTGCCTGGACAGACAGTAATTTCTTTCCTAGCTACGTGTGAAGACAAAGCACAGGGACTTTGGGAGCAGATTATATTGATTCTTATGAAATAAAGTCCACATTTTCAGTGAAATACTCATCACAATAGTTTAAAAGAGCAGGAAAAAGCCAGAGGTTGGTAAACCTTTTCAGATGCTAGGGTGTGGGCCAAAATACAAAACCCTAAAACAAAATTTAAAAAGTCTCTGGCTTCACAGAAGTAATCATGTAGTATAAAAGCATTCAGGAGGTGACTGACTATACCAAGAGGCCTTGCAAGACGACTGACCAACTAATCCCTCATTCCTTTTGCTACTCCAGGGACTTGCACACTGCTGGGCCTATGGGGGCAAGGACAGTCCCTGTGCCCCGATCCCAGCTCCGCTGCCCTCAGCCCACGCAGTAGTCCCTAAGCAGTGCTCAGTGCCTCCTGATGCTGGAAGGGCTTTGCCCAGCCCTGCATGCCTGCCCCGTTGGTTAGCCCTCACGCAGGAGGCGTGCTTTTGCTCCCTTTCTCTTTTGTTCTCGGATGTAGCACTGGGTGTAATCTGACTCAGGGTTTTCAAGATTGTTCTTGAGATGTGTGGGGTATTTTTATATATTATGAATCTATTGGGATACCACTGTGAAAGATCAGGGTTCACTGGGCAACAAAAGTAAGACATGCTCATTTGGCATAGGTTTCGGTGACTAAGCTAATTCTGATATGCTGAGAACTTGATATAGAGCATGGCCGAGGAAACCGACCATGGTTTTTAATTTAGACAAGAAATAAGTGTTGGAAGAGTTTTCTTACTCACTTTTCTCAGTCTCTGGTATACGAAACTTCCACAGCTTAAATAAGTGATAATTTTCTCTGCTCATTTGTAACCATGACAGCATTTGATTTCACCTCACCCAGACCTTGCTCTTGCCTTACTGCTTACCATTTTGAGCAAAGGACTGCCTTCTACAAATATTACAGGGTGCCTGTCTATCCTCATCAGGAGTGTGCTTTCAAAGTGGATCTCCTGATTGTCCCCACGAACTGTGCTTGCTTCATGTTGGGGGACAGTCTCAGAGTCCCTGAACCGGTTTCCTTTTCGGTGAAACCAAATGTGTCCATGGGTCACCAAGAACATGCCACCTGGGCATCCCAGGCCCAGGCTACATCTAGTCGGAAGTAAAAGAAAACCCCCAAATGCTGAAGTCAAAGGTAGTGGATGTCAGGTCCACAGCACTGTGTCACTGAACAGATTAGCTCCTATTTGCAATATCCACTAGTGCAGACATAGCCTCAGAGAGATAACTATTCCTGTATGCTTTAATCCAAATACACTACTCACTCTTTATGTAGATACTTGGGCAAACTAAAGATTAGCTTGTAAAGTATCCATGAGAGCATGCAGAGTAGTTATGCTGTAGTCCCTTTGAAAGCTGGGCAGTCAGAAATTAATTCCTTCTTATTGTGGTTACCGCATTAGACCAAAGTTAGTTGAAGGGATGTGTATGAGAGTTATGCATGCCTCTTGGACATATTCTAAGATGAAAAGTTCAGCAAGATAGAGATATGGTTGAGAGAAATAATTTACTCAGATAAAACATTAGAATGTATTTCTAATAAAATATATAGTTAAAAGGAAATGAACTGTTAACATTGACACAGATAATAAATAGAAGACCATAGTCCTCACCATTGTGCCGTACAGTATAGTTTTAACAGCAGCCTAAACACTGTCCTCTTCAATTTGCTGTCAACCCTCCCTCCGCTATTAGGAGCCTTGAACTTACCAGCACATGGAAAAACATCCTAGTTTTCATTTATATGATGATTTATATCTGTATAGTCATGGTGTGATGATAATTTCCCACACGGTACAAAGGGGTGCTTCAAGTACTCTTAGATTTAGGAGCATACTGGCAGGCTGTTTCTGGTTAATGTGGAAAGTACTTGTCACTAGTCTGAATATTTGCTTTCTGAGGGGTATTGTGAACATAGCTTGGATTAGACAGGAGTAAGATCTTTTCAATACTCAAGTCAATAAATGCAGCCAGAGTCTGTGACTTTCATCGTGTATGGGAGGGACTCTCTTTCACAGTTACTTCTTCGGTTTATGAGCTGGAATATAGATATTGCTCTGGAATAGCAAGATGTGACTTAGAGCAGAAGTAAATGGGGACTGAGATCAGATATTATCTAATAAAATATGTTTAGCTAAAACACTGTGTTTGGGAGCACAGCAATGGTCAATTTTGGTTTGTTATATTTTAGGCAAATCAGTGCATAACAAAGCCCTCCTGAACTCAGTGAAGGGAAAAATTTATAAATTAAAAAAAAAAAGAATGGTTGAATCCGAGCACTGACGGAAAATTGTTGCCATCAAATCTATTGAATCTCATAAATTGGATATCCACACACTCAGGGCAATGCAGTTAAATTGTCTGTATTTAACACCCCACATCGCACTCCCAGCCAAGTTATCAAATTCAGCCATACCCTGTAAGTGTTCCTTGTGTTAACCCAAACTTATTTATAGGCCTTTTAATGATAAGATGAAAACTTCCGGAAGTGTCCTTTCATATCCTGTAATACTATCTTAAATACGCCTAACTTTTTTCTTTTGGTGGAAGGGGGTATATGGGGCTGTATTTGACCTGCCAGCCTCATACACTTAATTACTATTTTATTTGGCCTGATGTTCAGGCTAATTGCAAAGCTGAAATATGAGCATTAGTAAAATAATAAACTACTTAAATAAGTAGACTTCTTGCATACAAAAGCTCTATATTTATAAGGTCTGCCATATGTCTAAATAGCAAAATCCTAAGTACATCTCTCATTAAGCCCTTCCTCTAGTCTTGTAGACCAAATACATGGAGAAAGTGAAATGCTTAACATGTGATTACTTTTTTTCCCCTTGTATAACAGGACTTTTTCAGAAATCATCATTGTATATTCATGATGAAAAATAATCCAGGCTTCTAGAATTCTCTTGATTTTCGTGGAATCCTCAAGTCTGCTGTAATTCCATCTGGAAATCACTAAACCACATGATAGCTAATTTAATTTTAAGAATGGCCAGATGATGTCTGGGTCATTGATCCATTAAGGAGCAAGCATGCACATACATTGAAGCTGATAACTGAAGGAGAGGCAGTCTTGCTGAAATAAAATAGGGAGCACAGTCAAATCCAGGGTTGCATTCGAATCAGTTTTCCGATGCAGTTTATGCATCAGAACATGCTATGAGCTCTATGGAAAGCTGCTTCTCCCCTGCCATCTCACTGAACAAACTCTTAAACATTCAGCAAACTAAATTCATTAGCGAGTTTGTAGGTAAAGTTTTCAAAAGCCTCCCCCAACAGGAGTTCTCAGGCATGAGAAAATTCAGTGAGTGACAGAAACACTTGAGTTTACACTCAAAAGAAAACTCCAAAACAAACTAAAATGCTTTCTCCTGTGCAGCTAACAAGAATGGGTTGTCTTTCTAGCTCTCTCTAGCTGCGGTGTGCTCACACTATGCAAATTGAAAGAATCCTGGGGGGAAAAAAAAAAGCTAGACATCCTACCTAGAAAGAAAACACTGTAGCCATCCCTAGACCTGTGGCAGCCCCATGGTTTACACAGTTTTCCTAACTTGTCTACACTTGCCCCCTGCTAGGTATGTTTAAATATGCCATAGAGAGAAGACTTACTGGCCCATAAACTCACACAGATCAATCTATGGAAAGGACCAGCAAGTGTTAGGATATTTTTGTGTGTGCTGTTTAATTGAAAGCCCTGAGAAGACATTTCACGTTTGATGGTTAGAGTGAGAGTTAAAAGGCAGAAGGACTGTGTGACATCCCCAGAGCTCCCCATGATCAACAGGGCCTTGTGAATTTGCTCAAACACAATATGACAGAAACATCAGTGAGACCCAAAGGTGGTAGCCACATGTACAAAAGCCTGGGTTTCTAATTAGCGTAGAAACATTTGTGTCTTAGAGGTAGAAAGCTCAGCTCTAAACCTCAATTTGAATGTCTTCTGTATCAAGGAGTTTTTATAGCCCTGGAAATTAATTAAGGCTTCTTTGTATCTTGTGGAAAGTGCTTGTTTTGAGAAGTATTTAGCTGATAAAACAAAATAAATTTGATTGGCTCCTTTAATACCTCATACATCACGACTGTTTACACAAATTAATATGGGATAAGGCATGTTCCGGCCAATTATTTTTATTGAAGCATTAGTAAAGGTGAACACTTGGTGACTCTAATATGTTGTTAGATATATTTCCTTTTACAGGACTGTGTGCCTGAGCTCTACATTTATCTCATTTTTTTTCTTTCGGGTACCATTAGCAAGACTAGACCCAACTGGCAGAGTGTAGAGTCTTAGCAAGAAAACAAGTAGAATGAGAGATGGAAGCACTATAGTGTTTTAAAGAAATACTAGAAAAAAGGTATCTGTTAGTTATCTGTATTACAGTAGGTGCTTTTTGTGCCCAAATCATTAATATACCCTTAGTTTTAGAAAAAGCTATAATGTATCTGGGAAGTTAGAGCAATATAGAACTGGTCCATGTAGTTAGAGCTGGAGTCAGGCTGTGTGAAAGCCAGGACTTACATGATGAAGTGAATGTAGCACAGCTGTGTAGAAAATAGGAATGCCAGCTTGTGTGGGTGTTTACAAAGAGCATGTTATTTTAAGTTAATATGGACTCAAGATAATGAGGGAGAAGTCCCAGGTAGGGCGTTATTTGTTTAGAGTGAGGAGACAGAGGCTTTGGAATGAAAGTGTCTGAACTTTCTCCTCCCTCGCTCCCAAATGAATTAGTTTCTGATGTGATTCTGACTGATGTGAAAGGAGCAATCCTGCTAAAATAAAAATATCCTACAGACGCTGAGTAAGGGACATATTTTGGATAGCTTCTAGATAAGATAAGCATTTTGCAGACAGAAAGTCTCAGCCACTAGAAGTCAGAATGATTGCTAAAATCTAGTTCAATGATTTGATCACTCTGAAGCACTATGTGATCAACTGCTGCTTATGAGTTTGGCTGATAGTACCTAGTATTCTGCAGTTACTTAGCAGAGACAGAGAAATGGTCTGACTAACAGTGATTGCTTTTCTGCCCCAGCAGATACTAGCTCTCCACCCAAAAAGGAGTTTCTTCTAGTACATTTTTATGGAACATGTTCTGTGAAGAAAATGTAGCTTTTACAAAGGAAAATGTTCAGCACTATTTTGAATTCACATTTCCATTTTGTTTGGTTAAACAGATTAAAGACCTGGTGGCTTGATGAAGGAATGGCTTTGTTTAAGGAGGCATTCGTGTCTCAAGAAGAGCTTCAGTTCTTAAAGTTCTGGTATTAATCCAGTTTTACTTTAGTGGGAATCAAAACCAGTTGTCATCTGATCACAGTGTGTTGGCTTCTTTGAAAACAGATTGTAGTTTTAATTCAGTTCACAGAACGCAGGCCTGCTTTTCACAGGAACTACCCCAGGTGTCACCTTTAATGACAGTTTCATCAGAGGCAAGAACTGAAGGCCTCTGGGACCTGATCTGGGCTCTAACCCTTGCGCTGTTAGGTCTTTTGGGTCAGGTATTAGACACAGGCTAATGGGAGTTAAAGATGTTTGCATTATTGTTTCCTAGCTGGGAGAATACACGGGGCATTTCCTAGTCTGAGCATTTTCAGGAATCTGGAGACTGAATTCACTTAGGAAAATCAGAGAGCAGGTTGTTTTGCCCTGAATCACATGATGGAAGCTGATGGCTGTAGACTCATGAGTGGAAGGGAATTCCAACTGGAAATGCTAATCTGTTAAGGTTAGAAAATACTATTTCCAGCAGCCATGTGTATTAGTGTGTTTCTGTAAGGCCTCTGAATGAAAATCATCATATCATTTATATTTACAAATACGAGGATGGTATGTTTTTAATCTGAATAAAATGTCAAACTGGCAACAGGTACATTTGCCCTGTGAAGCCTGAATAAAAGAAATTGGGTTTTCTTTTCTGGCCCAATGGTAAAAATAGTATTTCTATAAAAACAACACAGTCAATTTGTGAAATGATACCAGTCAGTTGAAAAAAAAGAAGTCTAAGCCAAAAAAGCCCACAAAGTAAGTTGTGTTGCCTGAATATAGTGGAAAAACAGCGAAATCCACATAACATTCATTAACAACTGATGTATGAAAGAATTCTTTATCATCCATTTATAAATGAGAAGATCTGCTGCCTGAAATACCTTTCAGGCTTCCACTTCTCTTTTTAACAGTGAAAGGGAATCTTATCACACTTTTCTCATCAGGCCTTATTATTACGCCCAAGGTTTATCAGCAGCAATACTGCATTCCAGTCACCCAGCAGCAGGGAGTAGTAGGGGACAAGCTCACTTACGTTAGTGGAAATTGTCCTGTAAGAAACGCGATAAGAAGACTTTGCGCTCCTCCTTCCTATTTTGGAGTCTGGGGCTCATCATGTTTTGGGAACATAGTCTTTTAAACTAAGTCTTTTAAACTTTCCAGCATTTCTGTAGGTGAAATTTGGCTCTTTGCAAAGCCAGTGCTTCAATCTGGGGAAACATGGGGTGCTGTAGAAGGCAGGTTGACCCTGGGCAGAGGTACCCTGTGTGACTGTGGGGCGCTCTTTGTGCCCTGCTGTTGCACTGGGGTGGGATTCAGGCATCCAACCACGCCTTCTTTTGGGCATGGGATTTAAGGGCTGTAAAAGAGCTGTGATGGCTGAAAGTGCATTCCCTTCTTCTGGGGAGGAAGGACTATGGCGTATCGGTTAATGAAGACAATCTTTGTGGCCTGGTCCTAGCCTAGTCTTCCACCAGCTTTCCTCCGTCTTCCGTGAACTACTTAATGCTTTCACACAGTGTAGCAGAGATGGACACAGAGCATAAATGGAGGCCTTAGGTTCCTCTTCTCCAGGTCCCTCTGGACAGGAGTGGTAACCTCATACCTGGTGACACATCTGTCACCCTCCTGAGAAATCTTGAGAATATATAAAACAAGCAAGACCTTATTTATCATGCTTATTAAAAAAGATTTTAAGGACAGGCATTTAAAACAATGAGGTGGTTTTGTCCATGCAATGTAAGGAGCGAGTTCTGCCACGGCTGTGGGGAATGGGTTGCTTTTGCTGTGTCCTCTCCTCATTTGGTACCAGGGTGAATGCCAGTGTGAAACACTGGCAGCCATTCATTGAGCTGCAGCCACATGATAGCACCAGCTCATGTTTGGCCTGCTGCAGCAGATCTTGAATGAATTTCTATGGAAGAAAAAAAAAAAATCAAGAGCAACTCTCTCCTTAGGCTAAAGCACTCAAGCAAGCACTGCATTTTATGTGGAAATGAAATGGGCTTCTCCCACCCTGGCCCTAATCACGCGCCTCCATGTGACAGAGGACACAGCCTTCTTCTTACAACCTCTTTGCTCAAGGCACCTGACATGACTTGCCGGTGATCACAGACATTCCCACAGTCATGCTAAGTGCTCTGTTTAACAGCCCAGCTCTGCTAAGTCAGGGTGTGATGCAGTCAACCATTCCCTAGGAATGCAATTACACAGAGAACAATAAGGCAGAGGCTAGATAAGGAGGCTTTTTCCCTGTTTCCTGGGGATTTTATAGTCTAAAAGCCGGTATACCAAGATTCTTTCAATACAATGTTTGAACTAAAAAAACAAAACAAACAAAAAAACACCCCTACATTGGCAAAATACTTTTTGATAAAGACAAAAGGTTTTTTTAATAAATACCTTCAAATGTAATGGAGCCCTTTCTCTTTTGTTTGCTAGGTTCTGATGCTAGTACAATTGAAATCTACCTCTCAAGTGATATATATGACTTAAATGGTAATGAGGCTGATGTTGAATAACTGGAAAGCTGTGAAAGGCATGAGCGGGTGAGCTGAAGACACAAAGTCTCAAGGATCTGAGAACTGTTTCTCTGTTTCTGATGCATTTGCCTTCCTTCAGGGACTGGGGAGGTGGGACACTTAAATTCCTGTACTGCTACTGCTGCTGCTGCTGCCACAAAGCCTGTCCCACTCTTTCCCATCCGAGTGCTTCTACTGTGCTTATAAAATTAAATCGTCACTGGACCAAAAGTGGGGGAGGGGAGAAAAAGCAAGAGATGCTGACCTTACAGCCCAGCAGCAGGAGATGCACATTCAACTCTATGCTCTGCTTATTTTTACAGCATGGTGTGATGATGCCCGTGGGTGCTCAGCCACCCGCAGAGCCGTGGCCCCGGGATCAGGGCTCCTGCCCGCGTAGGGTGCCAAGACCCATCCAGGTGCCGCCTGTGCCTGGCAATTGCGCCTATTAGCAGAACTGTCTAATCACTAGGCTGGTGGCTATGTGGCTGTAAAACTTTTTTTTTTTTTTTTTTTTTTTTTGTGGCACCTGTGACAGGTATTAGTTTTATTGGCACAGAATGGAAAAAATGTTGAAATTGCAGAAACATTTCATTTCCTTCCCTTTTCTACATGCTGGCTCCATGTTACACACTCTTAGGCTTCCTTGTTAGGCAAGATTGGCGTGTAACTTCTTTTTGCAGTATTAATTATACCAAATTTAGGCTTCAGTCTTCATGTGATAAGCAAATGGGTAACCCTCACATTATATGGAGATAAGAATTACAAGGCTTGGTGTAGGTGTAACACTCTCATTCTCATGATGTACTCATCGTCCCTACACTTACACTCACCTGTAAACTTAACTGAGCTTCAGCACATCGATACTTCATGTACAAAACAAGGTAAATGAGATAAGGCACATACATTTCGTTAATACTGATGGGTTAAATTATGTCTTTTCATGGTGGAAAAAAAGAATTAATTCAAAGTTCTGCTTTACTGTATACAGTATAACTTGTATAGTAGTGTCCCTGGGGACACTAGTTATAGTTCAGCATATTGACTGTAGTTTTTTGTACTTGTTGTCCTGGTACTTTTCACTAAAGAGATCTGTTGCATATCTTGCATTACTGGGAGACAAAAATGCTATGTATTACTTTAACCTATTCTATCAAGATATCACTATTTAGATCCTTAGTAAATGGACTAATCTTATCCAAGTGAGACACTAATTATGGCTAGAAAATGGTAGGACTTGCTTCTTGTTCTGTTTTTTTAGAGATTTGTGAAATAAACTGATGAATATTCAGGCCCAATACGCAAACAAACAACCCTTAAAAAAGTAAATACATACACAGAAACATACACACTCCTGTGCACATCTCCATTTTTAATACCGTAACTTTATAGTTTCTGCAGAAGGGTGAATTAAAAATTATATTTTTTGGTTTTATAACTGTTCTGATGGTTCTCCCCCAAATGTTAATGCTTTTTATTAAACCACCACCACCACCACTGCAGAAGACACAACTAAAATGATAAACTTTTTATTTACCAAAACTTGAATTTGTTTACCAAAACTCAAATAAAATTTTGAATATCCATTTCACTAACAAACAAACACACGCACACACCCCGGCAACATTTTCTCATTAATTCTTTGTTTCCTCAGCATTTTTTTCAGGGTCATTTTCCAATGGCAACTATTTGGTTTGTTCAAACATTTTCAACCAGCTCAACCAATAATCTACTCTATGGCCTTTAAGAGGCTACTGCAGGATATTTGCTCAGAAGAAGCAGTCCAAAGGCTCAGCATGTCTTAGAGAAGGATTCAGACAAGCAGTTCATGCTGGACAATGAAGTCTCTCCAGCCCAAGACATACAGGGCATAGCAAGGGGAAAGACACTACTGAGGCTTTGGCTAAAGTAGTAGCGCAGAAATCAGTGTTTTTCATTCTCTTTTAGAAATTACGTTTTGGAAACTGGTCAGATCATCTTCCCATCAAAGGCATCAAGCCTTTTGTTGTTCAGAAAGGAATGGTTATTTGGCAATAAGATGAATTTTTTTTTTCTTTTCTGCCAGAGGTGCCTCTGTGAGTTCGGTTTGTGTTGGAATAGGTTTATCCCAGAGGACTGGCTCTAGATATGGATCAGAGCCTTTTTTTACAGGTTAGTTTTATGTAAAGAAAGTTCAGAATGCAATTTCCTAGGAAAGCTGCAGGAGAAATTCTCTGCTTAGGAATGAGCATAGAATAGTCCCTCTCTCCCTGTCAGAGCTCTGGTCATTTTTATTAGCTTGCTTGACATTGCAAAAATAAAAACAGGCTGAAGGTTAGTCTTTTGTATTAATAGGAGTGATTTTTTGTTGGTCGCAAGTCATCAGTGATGTATGCAGTTAATCTTCTGTTAGCTTCACCAGTCTCAGGAGGTCTTGGGGAATTTCTGCAGTGAGGAGCGATGGTGATTATTCCAATACCAACAACAGCTTAGTTTTCCAGATTTGCCTCTGCAGATATATAGCTGGATCTACGTATCTTTTGCAGACCCTGGCAGAGAGTCCAGAGCATTTTTTTGGTATCAGTTTTTTTTTAATTCAATCATCTGTGTAGGAGATCTAGGATTTTCTTTGTCATGATCTGATGTTTCTTGTCTGTGAAAAGACTTTTATAGGCCTTATGCCCATCTTCAGAAATATCTCTATACTGAAACAGTAGGACTGCCATTCAAGAAGCTGGTATATTGGAAAGATTTGGTTTTTAAATGCTCTGGTCTGTGTTCCCTGTCTAAGTCATGAGACGTGGACCTTTAATGTGGATATGAACAAAAGGAGCTTCTGTCTGTAGCTGTGTGTCTCTGTGGGCTGACTGACCCGGAGGCGCTCTGTCTGTGTCATCTGTTTTGAAGGAAGGCCGTGGGTGGATAATTAGATGTGGTGATCTTATTGGACAAATTTCTCAAGATTTTCCCCAAAGTAGCCTCCAGAAAAGAATCCAGCAAGCCTCCACAATAGTAGTAACATCACACTGCTGACATTTCCATTTGGACTTCTGGTGTTCTCGAGAGACTATGAATCCATCTACCTTAAATGTAGTAACTGAAGGCATTTTCTGCAATGACTCAAAACCTCTTTCAGTCACTCTGTCAGGACACCATGGCTGTGAGGATTGCAGAAGTCTCAAAAAATCCCTCCAAGGGTTTGACCTTTATGTCCAGTCCTCTAAGAAACTATAGACAATTCTTTCAGGAACTGCAACCCAATGTGTTGGGGTGTAGTTTTCTGTTGACTCCATTGACTTTTAGAGAAGTCAATTGGAAGCCTAGAGAAATAATTTTGAGTTTTAGGACTCCAGGATGTCAGGACTTCTCAACTAAATCCATTTCATTTGTTGTGCATTTCTTACTGTAATGAATTACTCTAATGAAGGGCTAGGAGGCCAATTTTGTCCCAGTTTTTAATGGTAAAGACTTGGAAACAAATGAGTAGAATCTTTTTCCTGATCCTTTGTATTGAAGTAGGCAGTAGTGTTTTACACACTGAAGTCAAGAGTTCTTCTATGAGGGTAAAAGATGTTAGATCTTGCAGCAGGAAAAGAGGATATATCTGTTTTCCTGTGCTTATTACGTTTTGTATTCTTTTTGTTTTGTGAATATATTCCAAAGGAAGTAGAAAAAAACTATCTCCAAGGAAGCAAAGATCTTCCTTCCTGTTGGGAAAAGAGTCAGCAAGGATGATAAATCCCCTGCCAAATGAGTCATTTCTTCACTTAAGAGACTTCAAAGCTTTAAAAAAATGCTTTTCAGAGCATGGGGCTTAGATATGAAGTTGCATGCACTCTTAAGAGATGTCACTTATCTTTCCCTTTATGGAAAATGATCCATAGAAAGATGGCAAGGAAATAAGTGGTTTTGAGTGAGGTGCTGCGATACATCTTCACAGAATAGCTATAACAAATATCCTTTTATTGGATTGCACTCTGACAGGAGCAAGAAGCAAGGCATTTAGGATTGCTCAATACTTCAACTGCTACTTGTCAAATGGTTTACAGGGTAAGTAAATATTTATAGGATAAACAAATGAGAACTAAATTACAGTGTTAGTTTGACAGTATTACATTTTCTTGAAATATAGTTGGAAATGATGTGAGTAAAAGTGGAATTATAGTATAGCATTGACTTAAGGAGTGGGTAAAGTCACAGCTTTTATGTAGTGCTATCTATTAAAGCTTTAGACCCATGATAGCTATCTCCTTTCTCCCTAGCTCTCACATTCTTTATTTTGAGGAACTGTTATGAAGATTGCTGGTGGTTAGTAGTCTTGTGAGAGGTGAATAAAAATATCTGTCCTATTGCTTTAAAATAATACAATTACAGGGAATTAATTGTATATTAATATCCTGTGAATTTGATAGTGTGGACTGTGAAAAACTGCACAAAAAGAAGTATTTTCTCTTTTTTGAGTATTGGATGAGGTGATACTGTGCAAATCATCAGCATAAGCTCTAGGTCCTTAAATATCTAAAAGTCAGATGATGTGACACGTAAGACCCTGTGTTGATCTGGCTGGTAGCTCCTTTTGAAGGCTGCTGACAATCTTTTAGCCTTGGCTTAGATGAATTGGCTTAGTGTTACACTAGCACAAAACAAAAATCCCACACTTTCACGTTGACACCCCATAAAGTAGTGGGTGCTATTTTATGGAATAAAAAATAACCATTATATCTGTGAACTATTAGTGTCGTGAGGCCCCAGCAGGATGGAGGAGCTATTAGAGGGTGACCATGGACGCTCCAATTCAAGAGGGCGATGGCAGGAATCCCACTTCCCTTGCTCCAGTGTATTGGTAATGCTGGGGGACGGGGTATCCCTCTTTTCTAAACCCTTCCAGTTACAGCTGAAAGGAAGATGACCTATAACCCCATTGCATGAGCTGGAACATTGTAATGTCCTTTAAAAACCTCCCCTGGTGTGTAGAGCGAAGCACATGCACTCTCCTGCATTATGATAAACTGCGCAAGCAGCTCATTGAATGCAAGGCTGTGATAGCTTGAGGAAGAATTAACAATTTATCTAGATCAGCTTAGAGACAAATTTCTTTTATCTGGAGAAACTTCCTTTTGAGATAACTTTCTTTTTAAAGTACTTTAACCCAGTCTTACTGAAGGTGGTTCCTTACTAGCTGTCAATGTTTAGTAATTCATGTTTTTGCTCCCTTTAAAATGAGGGATTTCCAATAAATGACTCATTTGGCAAAAGTAAAACTGAACAATAAATGTGTGGAAAATTTAATCCCCCCTTCAACTCTTAAACGCAGAATGCAAAATAGTCAAGAAAGAATAAGGAACAACACGCGCAGAGTTCTCTAATATCAAAATATAGCAATTTATTCAAGACACTGAATATGATCTGTTGATTCTCTCCTTAAAACAAATGAGCTACAATACACAAGGTGAATTTGAAGAAAGTGTGGGTGGGGGAGAAACAAAATAAGGGGTTGATGTTGTTTCAACAGAACCTGGGAAATGCTGAAATGAGAACCAAGTCTGGCTGCAAGTCTGACACAGACAATAAAAACTGCAGAAGCCAGAATTCAGAATTTCAGTGAGTGGCTGAAAGAACATTTCTGCTATTGACAAAGAACCACATTTTTCTTTTTAAAAGGTAAAAGGAGGAAAAAAGGAGGAAAAATTAAAAAGAAAAAAAGAAAAAAAGAAACCCAAAAACAAAGCAGACCCTTACATTTGACAAAGTGCACTTCACTTGGCTCTAAAATTAGCTATTTTTTCTCTTTTTAAACAAATTAAAAGGAAATTTCTAAGATGTAGCATGGGGTTAATGTGTGTGTAACCCTGTAAGTCAGGCCCTTTAGTGCCCCATAAGGGACCCAGTGTTTTCTACATAAAAGATTCAGTATCCTTCTAACCCATGGAGCTGAGTGTTTTTTCAGAAACTGTTTTTTTCACTTCAAGGCCAGTTCCAGACAGCCAGCAAAGATAAAATTCCAGTAAGCCCCTTGATGGTTTTGCAATTCAGTTTGGTCTCTCAGGTTTTTTTTCAATTTCTCTTCCACTGGTAAGAACTACAAATAAAATTATCAAAATAGCGTGTGAAAAAATTGCTCAAGTCCACCAGCCTGTCGCTTCATGCTATTCTGTCCCCTAGAGGCAGTCATAAAAAGTAACGCTAGCCTAGGGACACCACTGCAGAAATGCAGAAAAATGCAAGCTCTCATGAGGGCAATTCTGAACATCCAGGCTTCGATCTCCAGTTTCAACTAAGCCCTGGCAGAGCTTCTCTCTCTCCCCATCGCCCATGGCCTGGAGAAACAAGCCCACCTGCCTAAAACTAGCCTTTGCAATCACAGCTTTTGCTTTCCTTCATCTCATTAGCTGCTCTCATTTTACCCGAAGACTATCTACTACAATACCTTTGGGGATTTTCCCACTTTAGAGGCTGGAGGAGGGGAAGAAAGGTGAATTTTCTCAGCTTTTTGCAAATGCTGCTTTCAAATCTGATGGTCTGTATAGGGAATTCTTCACTGGCATGGCAGCCTCTCTCACCGGTAGGCACTGTAAACCAACTCATTTTGAAATTGCATTTCTTGTGGCTTCTTACCTCCATGTAGACTGGTAGAGGAAAGGTGGTGTTCTCACTGAGAAGTTAACAAGCTAATAAGAAAAAAAAGAAACACACATCTTCAACACTGCGGACTTATCTACAGTAGCTATTCTTGGAAAAATTACAAAACCTGGGCTCTATAAGCAGACAGCCACATGGCACAGCTGAACTCAGATGGAGCAACCTGCTCTCTTTGAGTCCTGAGGTTTGCTATTCAAGCGTCACGCAAGGGGCAGACTGAAAAGCAGCGCCCCATCCAGCCTGTCTTCCACTATCTGCGGAAAGGGAGATTTTGCTTGTTTTTCTCAGAAACACAATCCCAAACTCCTGTACAAGTTAGGAAGTGAACCATCTACATGCAATGATTGTAATCAAATCATCAACTCAACTGTGCTTTATAAAACCACATTAAACCTTTGTATTCAAATTCAAGTCTCTCTTCTAATAAGTACTCTTTTTTTAGGTAGTGACTTTAAATTAGTAGCTACACGTGGTTATTATAAAACAGTGCAAAACTGTCACGTGATCATCTACAGTCATGCTCTTGGAGCAGAAAACTAAAAACAACACATAGACACATTTAACACCAAAAATAATCCTTGATACCTTCCAGTGTCCAATTCTTTGATATAAATTATAAATTAGCCTAACTGTAATTAATAATCCAAATCCCACATAAATGTTTTCACCTCAGGACTAAGTAAGCCTTTTAGCAGTTATCCTGAAGAAAAAAGGCTGAAGCTGGCAGTGGCTAGTTCCACTGAAAAGGCTAAGATATTGTACAGATACAAGTGTAAAGAGAGGAAATCAAAGGAGAAAAAAAAAAAATGTAGTATGAACTCCACGATGCCAAGATGCTTGGCAGGTTTTGCACCACCGTTTCAACATTATGGGCCTGGTTTGGTTTCTGCTCAGATCAAATCACCACTTCAGCAGCTGGGGTCAAATCAAAGGGAAGATTCTGTGTTACAGAAATCGCAGCCTTTGTGCTATGTGATTTTAAGGGGTTTTCTGTTGGCTTGCTGTTCTGCACACTACAAATGCTAACCTAGCCTGCGAGCTGGAGCAGATACCAGTTTGACTCAGATAACTCTGAGGACTTGTCTAAATAATGGCCACCACCTCGCGTCTGCCCTACGGTTTACAGCGCTGTCAATAAACTCTGCCTACAGCTTGCTTATAATATGCCTTTTTTGCTTCCATCATTTGCTCTTACAGTAAAGAAATCTTCAGAAGGCATCATTACAAATGTCTTAAACTTGCAGTAAGGAAATCATGTCCAAACTGGAGAAGTGGTACTTAGAAAGTCTTTATTGTCATTCTGATCATTTCACCCACTATAACTTTATAGTGGTATATACGTTGAGAAATAATTTATATATCATTTATCATGTCCTCACCTACTGTAGAGATCTATGTTGTCTTCCAAGCACCGCACTAAAGAGGTGCTCTAAACTAAATGTGTCTGGACAGGCAGTGAACCTCCAAGTGCAGACCCAGAGCTTTCTTCAGAGCACGAGAATGTGCAGCTGAGGGTGCCAGCCGCACGACATGCTGCCAGATGCAATGGAAGATCCTATTTTAGGTGTGTGCTCATCATGGATGGACAGGAGCTTGGCAAGAGTCCATTCATCAACAATGATAAGCACAGTCAATATATCTTGGTCCAACTGGTCCCATTAAGTCAGTGATAAAATCCCACTGACTTACTGGGTTAGAAACAGCTGAATGGGATGAAGAGTGGAGGTCAGCATTGCTCAGCATGACCAGTGGCAGCCAAAGCCACAGTCTACATGAACTTCGAACTGTTTATAGAGGAAAGGGAATATACAATGTTTTCCTTTATTACTGAGGATAAATGTATAGTCTCAAAACTTACGGATTTCTTTTAATTAGTGTACATCATCAAACAGCCACAAATTTGAAATTAGTCTATATAAATGTCTGGCTGCTGGAAGAGGACTCTCAATAAATGAATGGCATGTTTTGCATCAAATGGCATTTTTTCTTACAGCACTTTCTGAGAGAGAAGAGAAAAAGGATACTGCACCTTTCATGTTCCTTGGACTCTGTTTGTGTCATTCTTTTTACTTGAATTACACAACTGGTCTACATTTGGTGGCCACTTTAGGCTTTTAAAACTGTGTTTAACATAAAAAATATTTTTTTCCAAAAATACACTGGGTTCTTTCTGTTAAAAGTCATCTTTCTCCTGTAAAAATCTTCCCCAGCACTGCATTCTTATATAAAGCACTTATTACACAATTTGCTGAAAGTGCCCTTGAGACGCTAAGATCTGAAGCATGGAGGATTTTTTTTTTCTTTTAAACGGAGAGAAAGGAAGAAAAAGAGAGAGAGAGAAGAGAGGAGAAGCAGTCTGTCAAAAATTTTCATTGTCATGTCCACCTGGCTGCATCTACTATGGGTATATAGGGAAAAAAGAAAAAAAGGGTAAGAAGAAAGAGAAGGGGAAAAAAAAGGAAGGAGAAGTTGGGAGTGGAAGGGAGAAATAAAAGGAAAACAAAAGCTTCATCCTAAGCCTGAGATCCTCCAGGCTATAATATTCCAGCTGATAGAAAAACCACTGAACAAAAAAAGTAGTCTAGAAAATAGAAAGTGTTGTGATTACAAAGTTGAGCATTTCATCAGTACAAACTGGTCTTTGAACGTCCTTTGGGAGAGCAACTGTAGTGTCCAAATTGAAAGGAAAAAATACAACACCGCATGGAGGAGGATTTTTTTTCCCTTTTGGTTTATCACAGCATTTTTCTTTTTTTTGTTTATTAATTTTTTTTGGCACAGCTTTTTTTTCCCAGCCATCAGAGCAAGTTCTCAGACGCAAACCAAACAGTGCAATGCCTAGCTGGTGGCTTCATGCTTCCAAGGCTGAATGTTCCAGGTGGAAACCATTCCCTCCCCCTCTGAAGTTACTGTGTTTTTACTCCTTGATGAAGGTTACGGACAAAATACTAGACATCTGTGGCCAGGGAGAGTTGGTTTCACGGTACACTCTAACTTTGTTCAAGTTCGTAGAGTTCTAGAGCTGTTAAGAATAGTTTTGAAGAGTGCTTCTCCCCACACATTCACTGCTGGTCCATTTGAAATTTCTTCTAAAACATTTCACTTTTACTTCCGCAGATCTAGAACACAAACCTAGAGAGAAAAGACTCAGGATTAAGAACCATTTCTGAAGATTATTTGGAATTCATATGTATATATGGCCCAGCACAAAGGCTGATCAGCCAGCAGCTGAAAAAATGGCCTGTCGTACTCCCAAGGTTCACATCAGTCTCTCTAAAGTACCTGTTTTCATGTACACAAGCAAGAAAAACCGTATGGGAGGAAACAAGTGAAAACCATGTATTAAACATTTTGCTGAGCTTTCACTAGATTAAAAACATTTCTGTGACACTGCACATCCCAGATAAGCTTACAGGCTCTATTCAGTTGCCTAAACATAGTGCCATGCATGGCTTCCAAGAACTGCTCCAAATGAATGTATTTCTGAAATGGAAGTAGACACTATCTCAAATGGCATGACAACTAAGCTCAGGCAGCTGAATCACGTCCTGGTGCTCCCATGGTTAAAAACTTGAAAAATACTGCTCTAGAGCACAGCTATGACAGCCAACCATGAAGAAGAGTTATTTAAAAAAGCTACAGAGTGCGTTATAACATCTGTATGTCCTTCACAAGCTGCTCATGCTATAATTGAAATTTTTATAAAGTAACATTAACAGCAAAGATAGTAATTAATTATCGGTATCTCCAAGGCAATATTTCTCCTTTACCACGTGATGAAGTCTTTGCACATCCTGCTGAAAATTTCCTCCTTTAGGTACTATTTAAGGGTAAATTTCTTCTGCAAGATAAAACTTAGCCCCAAGACAACTATTGATTAGACAGTTGACTGCTGTGACTTCTGTTAAATTTTGACAGACAACATAAGTAATGATAGAAAAAATGCTACTGTTCTTATCAAATATGTATTTAAAAGTCTTCCCTATCTTCAGCAATATTCACCTATTCCACAAGCATTCTTCATTTTGAATAACACCACCACCTCCTAATATTCAAAACCTTTCAAAAGAGGAGGCACTTTTAATAGCTCCATAGCTCTACTTATTTCTGTCCTGAGTTGTCTACACCTTGACCTCTGCCCAGAGCAGGCAGTAAGGCATGTGTGTTTTTGTTGACACTTTCCAGAAGAGTAATTTCCACCCAACATTCGCAGTGTATGCAGATTCCTACCGATCCATCTGATGCGCTTGCTCCCACTTTGTCTCCTCTAGCATTCCAGCAGACTTCAAAGATGCCTCCGGTGCCTCTGTAGCTATGTACTAGAGTTCCACTCTACAAAGCAAAACAGCATGCAAACGTTTGACACAGAGATTCCTTTTTTTCTCTGCAGTGTGGCAATATATTAAGAGAAGAGAGTGGTGGTGAGGAGGAGCTATTCACATCGCCTAACTACAGTCATCTCGTGAAGGTGCTGAAGTTAGGAGACTGGTCTTTGATAATGAAGAGAAACAGGGTCCTCCAGAAAGCAGTTCACAACAGGTGTCTTGAACATTTCTTTTTGTCAACTCTGTAATAGCAAAGGGCTAGGGAGTTAGGCTGAGGTGGTTGTCTCTATAAAGTTTGCTGTTTATTCAGGCTGTGAGGCAGCAGTGTCCGTAACTGCCTGTGGAACTGTGGGCACTGATGACAGTTCTGCCACCACTATGAGGGGGCCTGGGACTTCCCTCAATTCTTCATGCAGTATACATCTCTATGCATAACCTTCTCACACATTTGGCATCTCCATGCCCAGAAAAACCTAACTGACAGGAGTATTTCCACAGTTTCTAAGCCTGTACAGATCATATACAGAATACTCTCTTAGAAGAAAAGAACTGAGTGGACATGAAAGCAGAGATCAGCTCTTTCAGCTTGCTTCCAGGGCTTAGGTCCTAAGGCATGAGTGCAAAGAGCTTCCTGGGGCTGGGAGGAAAAAACTCCAATTATCCCACTTTTCTCCAGAGTATCCCCAAACTGTTCACCCTTTGTATCTATCATCTCTTCACCACACACTATAAGTCAGGTGCATCTGACTCACAACCAAACTAAGTTTGTTATTGAATATGTTATCACTTATTTCTAAGAATCTACCCATGCCTTTACCTCACAAAGCTGACAGCACAGTGTGATGTACCTATTTCCATGTACGCTATTGTTTTAGCCTACAAAGAAGCCTTAGCAGAAATGTTCTGGACAGTCACCTCATTCCCCTGAGTGACTCAACTGTTATGCTGGGATTTGTATCAGTCAGTACAATCAGGTTCACCTTGGCTGGCAGGGCACAGTCTACAGAGGTACCTATATTTTCCATTTCAGTTTTTGCTACTAACGTGTCATCTAAAACAGATGTGTTTTACACAAATCAAAAAAGTACCTGAGTATTCCATATATGGACACATTTGTCAAAGGATCCACTGGCTAGATATTTTCCATCAGGACTAAAAGCTACACTGTAGACAGGCTCTTGATGTTTTGTTAACGTATGAATACAGACTCCTCGGTCAACGTCCCAAAGCCGAACAGTGGAATCAAATGAAGCACTGCAAGAAGCATTCAAACACAAGCATGTCTTAACTTGGGTATTAATCAATTTGTAGTTTGATATTGTAAATATTTGAAGAGAACGCTACAGATTTTTTTTTTTTGGCTAAGCAGGAGGTAGTTTCAAACAGAAAGACTAATGTTCACTAGAGCTTTTACTTTCTTAATGGCAGGAACAATATCTACAGAACTGAATTCTTGTATGTGGACCCTTGAGTTCAACTAGGGATGTTGTACATAGGATCAGATCACTATCCCAAACAGGGCCAGCTCTCTCTTTTTGAGATTCTACCTGCTATTATTGAGGAAGTTGAAAATATATTATCATTAACAGGATAGACTGTTCAGAGAACTCTTATTCCTAATGGATTAGTATCATCTAATGAATTAACTGTATATAATTCTCTAGAATTGCAGTTCTTTTCACTTTCTTTCAGTGATGTTTTTGCTCCAATCTGTTTAAATCCCAAACTGTGGTCTTAAGGAAAGACAAGGGAAGTAATTGGTATTAAAAATAACCATAATAGAAGAACAACCCCAAGAAAGCAAAGTTCTTCCCTATCCCTTGTCCTGTGCTCTCCCAGACAGAGGGCAAAATAAATTAATCAAATTAGATACAATTCTTTCCTGAACTGAAGATATCACAAACTGATTTGTTAATCCAGTGGTACTACCATCAATTGGCATTCCTACAAGAAAACATATTTCCTAAACTCAAAGAAGAATTCTGAATGAATTTTTAAGTGGAAGTTTAAAAAGTATCCAAGCTTTTCCTCTGTTAGTTAATAAGGCTGTATAAATTGTCAGTATAGGCACAGGTGAGCTGCATGACCCTTGTTAGAACACACTCCAAATGGTTTAATAGGCTGCCATCTGTCTCATTAAATATATTCATTTATAAAAGCCCGCTGCCAAATGTGAAGATACAATGTCAAATTTACCATCTTTTTATTGAGATAGCCGAAAAATTAAATATCATGACTCAAATTTCTTTCTTTTTCTTCTTCTTTTTCCGAATATGTTTTCCTTCCTTTTGTATCTATCCCCCGATATGTAAGCACAGGCACTTTTTAATATTATCTGCAGATGGCTTACTGGAATTGTTTGCAGGAAGAGTGACATCACGATAACCGTAGAATTATATGTCAGAAAGACGCTCCTTTTTCTCGGTAGGCAAGAGGAAGAGGTGTATTTTTACCTTGCTAACATAATGTTGGAGTTTGGATTGCTGGTGCCTGGTCCTGTAGGACTCCATTTGATAGTATAAATCTCTTTGCTGTGAGCCTGAAGATCATGTACACAGGTATCTTGCTTCATACTCCAAATCTATGTCAGAGTAATTACGAAGGAGAAAAATGGCAATGTTACTAATCTATTCTCAGCTAAATTATTTCTGACCTCTTTATGTGTTATTCTTGACATTTCTTCATTTAATATCTAGATACACATGCATAACTTAATTTGAGTTTATTAACACAGCAGTTTGGTACCTATAATGCATGCATATTAGAGTAACCACATTAGGGTAAACTGATACACTTTTAATAGTATTTATTCAATAGATCAGAAGAACTAGATGTCATACTGCCCATAGCCTATACCTGTATTTTCACAGAAGCTGAAGATGTTCTATTTAGAGAAATTTAACTTGTTAAGTCAAAGATTGCAATAACAGTTATTTTAAAGAATGAGAATAGAGTCCCTATGACTGCTTGAAATTTAGGAGTTTTCTCTTATGCCAGTCAATTCTCATGTCAGGTTTTCCTTTTCCTCCAAAACTCCACTTGTTTTCCTGATGTTTTTAACAGCATGGATGATGGAACAAAATCTGCTAATTATGCAGTGTTGCATGGCTAAATACTTTAGTATGAGACAAAGAATATGCTGAATAGACAAGACAGGTAATACAGTAAGTCTTTTTTCAGATAATTAAGAAAACCAGAAGAACAAGCTAATCTCTCACAGCAGGGAAAATAACCCAAAATTACAGTCAGTCAGTTTCACAGAGATATCAAAAACGTAGTAATAATTTAACTCACTAGTTATAAATCTGCATGATGAGGGAAATGATGTGCTCTTATGCTGAATTTTCAGCAGCATACCTGAGTCCACTTTTGGAAACGTTACACAAAGTTTAGGCATGTTCTATGCCTAACAGTTAACATGTTCTAGCAAGTTGTAGGAAAACATCAAGAACTTCAAAAATGAGAAAAAAATGAAGACAGAGAGGACTGACTTCCAAAGAAAATGGAAGAGGAAGAGTATTTGCCTGAAGAGGATATGCAATCTCCATCACTGAAGGTTTTTAAAAACAGGCTAGGCCAGTGACAGAAAACCATTAGGTCTTGTGCCAAATTCGGTGGTCAGAAATTTGAACTGTTACCAACAACGCTGAGCCAAAGCAGTTTTAAAAACATAGTGCGGAACTGGACACCAGAAAATACAGACTACCACTGGATCATGATGTTTAAGCAGAGTATTATTGCTGAATACTATAGTCCTGAGATGCTCCCTTCAAGTCTCCTCTAGACCTACTTTCTGTAACTTTGTATTTCTGTGAATAATCTGGAATACTCTATTTAGAATCCAGAGGGATTAAAACCCCAGTGGGTATGTGGCAAAGACAGAAAAAGACTGAACAGATTAACAGAAAATGTTCATAATGCAGATGTATACTTAGGTCTTACGTACATTTACAAGTTTTGCTGCTCTCTGAATTTTAGTTCTTATACATATGCTGTGTTTATGCTATAAGCATCTATTATTTTAGCTGTGTCAATCCACAGTGGAAAGAGGTGAGAGCCTTAATTAACACTGAAATCTGTATTACTGGTATAATTCTATCCACAAAAACAAATCTTTCTTGGGATGTTAGCTTTGCTCAGAGGAAATAGTATAAAACAATAGCTGTGTTGGCATTGTTCTGCAGTCCAGCAGGAGGGCCTTTCTGTTACAATATACAGCTATGTAGACATAGCCTTCATTGTATGGGGTTGGGAAAGGAGGACAAGACTGAAGGGAAAAGTTTGGGCTGGAAAAAAGTCTATTGTAAAAAGTAGTTTTGCCAGCCCAGACTCTCCCTTTATTAGTAATACTTTGCTAGTAAAGCACAATAGCCCAGTTATACTGGTAGAGCAGCCTATGCCACGTATGTGCCAGAACCCAGATTAATTCCACTTAACTTCAGGCACCCAACAGAGGTATGTGAATCACCAGTGTAGCTGCCCTAGGCTTCTCATATAGTGAATGGATAAAGACAGGCATCATCAGAGAGCGATTCAGATATTTGGTGAGCTTGATGCAACCTTTGAATATACCTGTCCTGGCCCATTGTTTATGCCAGGGCTTTTCAAAAAATCAGACTGCTTCAATAAAGTACTTTCAGAAGAAAGACTCCAAAGGGGAAATTCTTTATATTCTTTACGAAGTGTAATGAATAGACTGCTTAGCATAGGGAAAGAGCTTCTGTTGACAGGCAGGCAAAGGCATATATACACATATATATACATTTTAAACTACGACTATTCTGTGACAGTGACATATCAGTCACTTGACACTAATCTGGATAGTATGCTTCGGTTTTCCCAGTGGCTGCTTCTCTATGCTCAGTCTTATTTTTTCACATCACCTTTAAGAAATATGGGACAAAATGAAGCTATTGTTCGTGCAGGGTTTTACTGATACAGTAGTAGCATTCTGGAGAAGACTAAAAAACAGAGATAACTTTTTCTTTTTACTTTTTGAATAGCTGAAATGGAAACTAAATTACCTTTAATGTCATATCATCGGAGCAAGATGCTAGTAGCATGCCAGATGGGTCCCATTTGATTGCATTAACTTCGTTCTGAAATAAAGTGTGATTTTATAAAGTGAACATTCAGGTTACTTGTACTGTACTGGGCACCCAGCAGAGGTCACTCAAGGTCTATGCCTGCAACAAGTGAAAGCACAAACTGCAGTCCTTGCTTTATGGGTGATGAAAAGCAGTGCTGCTTCCACATCGTGTTATTTAAGTATCATTTAGGAATGGTAACCATTTTGTGTTTGTGCTCGTGGATGATTTACACAATCAGTCTTCTGATGTGTTTTCTGGCACAAAATCTGTAATGCCCTCTTTCTTCAAATGCCAGTATTTAAATAAACCCTAAAACCAGGTTGACTGATGCTGCAGCACTAACTTGTTTTTAAAATTCAGCTATTTCCTAAGTTAATATCCTGTAGATCTAGGAGATACAAATTTGCAATAGAAAATACCGGGGGAAGGGAGTTATTTGTGCAGTTTAAGGTTCTCGATATTACAGCTTTACAACAATTGTGGTATCTCTGAAGAGAGCAGTACGTGGAAAGGAAATCCAGCTTGGAATATTAAGTAGTTTATGATTCTTTCTCCATCAGTTTTCCAGCTCTTTGTAATTAACTAAGTCTAGTGTATCCCCTAGATAGTCAGTAAGTTTTCTCCGCTTTTTTGAGGGACAGACATATATAATAACAGGAGGGAAAAAAGCATTTTATAAACAGGGAAAGATTATTTTTTAAAAAGCATGAACTGGCTCCGGGTCATAGTGACAATAATACTGGAAATATTTTCATTTTGCCTTACCCATTTTACACGTTTTAACTATAGTAAAAAGGAATGGCACACACGTATTTGAAGTCAAAATTTGGCCCATATGCAAAATGGTATACTTCATATAATAATAAAACCCATCAATCTGTTGATGAGGATGTGCACCAACCTGCTAGGAAATACAAATTTAATACCAGTTTAACCACATAAACTTGCTGAAGGTTTCCAAACGTATAATTTTTTCCTCAGTGGGGAGACACATAGCTCTGGGAGTTAACATCTAATTTACAGGTCAGTATATCATAGCAGTTTCCTCATGAATAAAAACTAGAAAAACTAGCCTTTGACGGCCATTAAATACTAAAGAAGAAGGGAGAAGAGGAGTGAAATACATCTTAAATGGATCTCATTAGATGAAATTGATTCTAAAACTGAACAATGGAAGTAAATTGTTCTGTCCTTATTTATTCACTCATTTATTAAAGGCATTTAAGAGAGTAGAAAACAAAATCTTTTTTATTAATGTGCCTTCAGTCTGCAGCTCATGCTACATATGAACAGTGTCATTGTTCAGGCTGCAGGTTTTGCCTCCTAAACCGATTTAGAACAGTTTATCCCTTTTCACAGGCCGTGAGTCACTCCCAAAGAATATGGTTTTAGGGAAGCAATGAGATATAACACCTTTGGTGCTAGAATACCCTGCTCAATACATCAGCTGCCACCATTGTTACATGCTGTCATGACTCTACCACTAACATTTTAGACTTAACTTACTGTGTGTCCTTGAAAGGTTTTAACGGGACGATCGCAGCCAAGTCTGCATACATGAATGCACATGTCAGTGCTGCAGGAGGCAAAAGTAGTGTTGTTCTGCCAGTCTACATCCAGAGCAGGAGCTGTGAAGTACAAACAATGGAAGGAGCATTAGGGAACACAGCAAAGAAACAGTTATCCCAAGTTATTCTGCTTTTGTCACCCCTCTGTATCAAAGAGACTAAAAGCTAGTTGTGAGTCTGTCACCTGCAACCGGACAGGGACTGTCTGAGGGGCACAGTTCATTTTTTCTCTTGCGATGGGCAATCTGGATGCTTTGTGTGACATCTATTTGTGAGGCTCTTTTGGGTAAAATTACACGAGTGGGCAAAACAGTCCTGCTTCCACCTTTGCCCTCCCTGCTCCCAGCTGCATGCTCCTTTCTTGTGCCATCACTAGCATTCAAGGAGCTCCTCTGTCAGCCAGGTCAGCTAAGAATCTGGGAGAAAACTAACCTAGAAAAAATGTGGATAGTTTCAGCTGGCTTAGAGAATTGAGTCAGATCATAATACAGTCCTCTGAATGCCAGAGACAACACATGGGAGGATGTGGATATGGAGGATGAGGGAGCATGTGGCCATCTTGCTTTGTACTACCTTCAGGCAACAACCAATGTAGACCTCTCATTCGGTGCAGACACATCTGGATTAATCATATCTACAAACAGACAGTTTAATTTGGCTGGGCATTGATTTAGGATAGATACGCTGATTAAGCCTACCTGAAGTCAGAGGAAGAGTTTCTGTGGAGGGTTTTGCATTGACTTGGATTGAACTAATGAAACTTTGTACACAGATAGCACATGAACATGTAACTGCTTCCTATGTGCACACACACACTTTGCAGAAAATAGGAAAAAAATTCATTAACTTTCATAGCATGTCATTGCAGAGCAAAAGCATGCACAGGAGCAAATGCGTGGGAACTCCTGACATACAGCTTGTGTGTGTTTCTATAACTGCTGCTTGTTTTTTTCCTCAGAAAAGTGTTTAGGTGCCCTCCAGAGGATGAAATAAGATTTGCCAAAATAAAGAAATTTTCATTATCAGCACACATATTATAAATGGGTCTGTCAGAACGAGACTAGCATTTAAGAAGCAAAAAAAAAAAAACCCTCTGTCAACAATACAGTGTAAGTTTACCATTATAATGAAAACAAGAAATTCCTTGTTCAAAAATGTTTAGAGAGTAATACTTTTATAGTATAAAGGTGAAAAGATATGTGTTCTGCCAAACACATTTAAATATGCTTTTTTCCCTGTTCTAGTTTTCATGAACCACAAAATGAGATTGAACTGTGTCACCTTCTGAATCACTATACAGCTCCTTAAATGAGAAGTGAGGGCTGAAATTGTTTCACATACAAGTATTTTTTAGAATATTAATGAAATAGATCAATAATTCTGTGTGACAGGTAAGAAATTTATACCTTGCAGAAATATAAAGGAAATGGTGTGTAAGGCATATTACTGCTGTGATTTCTGATCAACATGAATGGGGATCAGGAAACAGTGAAGAATTTTGCTTCTCTAACTGCCTGTTTTTCTTTTTATGCTGCAAAGCTTTGTATTACTCTTTCAGAGCAAACAAAAGATCTATCTTCATTAGTAGCAATATACCTTCAGGGCTAATATCTAGGATGATACATATGAGTCCAGAAGTAATTTTCTGAGAGATATTGGCATCTAAAGTGATGGATTTTTATTACAGCATAATTTGAATCATGGAGTGTTGATAATTAATGCCGATTCACTTATTATCATATGTTTATTGGATTCACTTATTATCATATGTTTATTGGATAAATCATAACGTAAAATGGTGTGGAAAAAACTACTAAACATAGTTTTTGATGAAAGTAATCCAATTGCCAAAGCGTCTCCAAACACACAGGTTACTAGCCAATTGCCTAAAAGCAATTAGAATGCCATCTAATAAAAGCAGCAACAAACCTGAAGAAATGCAGCTAAAATAAATATGAACAATAAAATGTTACAGTAAGGGTCAGTTAATTTAAGCTTTTACTCATCAAATTTATGTGTGATTTAGAATTAGAAGTTCAAAAGTGGAGAGTTAAACATCTGCAGGGAGTGATTCAGAGCACTTACATGAAATGTCTAAAACTGGATGTTACAAATTACTTTTACTGTACAACTTAAAATTTGTTCCTGGGTGTATAGATATCAGTATGCTTTTATCAGTAGATGTGAAATGTGGATTATTTCACTCCACTTTAAAGAAATAAGCTCTGTGATTATGTTTTTTTCATTGAATGTCCTCTGATGGCCACTAAAACTTTGAAATAGAATAACAAAACCTTAGATATGAGCTACTTATCCACATACTTACATATTTGGACCATAAAACCCTAAAGTTACATGGGAACATCAATGATATGGAGGCCTTCAAGACTTAAGACAAAGGAGTCTCGCTTAAGATGACAGTCTCTAAGATAAGTTTTGTCCATATGTGTGTAACCTAAACAAGCTGTTTTAAAGGAGCTGAAAGTAAAAATGTTACATTATACCTAGGCCAGCTATCTCTAGACTTTAAAGAAGTATGCCTCGTGAATATGTGTTAAGAGGACTGTACTCTGTCTAGACTACAGTTTTAGTTGTTAAAATGGCACCTTTTAATCCTTGTTTAGACAGGGTTTTCAGACCCCAGATATGGTAAATAATTTGTTATTCCTTTGTTCTGGTACATAAGTGATGCAAGGAGGACAAGGTGGGGTCTTTGTGGCTTTAGACTCATGTGAGGACAAAGATTCCTGCTTACTGGAGGGGAAAGATTTTAAGGGGCTACTGGACTTATATTTCTGGCCTATCAACAATTTACTTAATAACTAACTAACTCCTTTACTTCACTGTGTGAAAGCACATTTGAAATTAAAAAAATGTTAGCTTCACCACATCCCGACTTCAACGATGTCTTATGGCCTAAAGATGAACAGCACATGTAATAATACTATTTTTTGCAGTGTAATAATGCGGATGGACTTTGCTACATTGTATTGGAAGATGTAGTCAAGCTTTCAATTAGCTAAAAGGAGAACGGAGTAGTGTGTCCATGATGCACATCATTCCTGTAGACAGTTAAATTTCAGTGAACGTCATTCTGAAAGGGCAACTACGTTTTGAATACGCACCTACTTAGACCAATAGTTAGGGATTAGTACGCCTCAGAATTTCATTAACTACACCACTATACTGTGCAAAGTTTGCTCCTGCAGACAGATATGATAACTAAATGCCACAATGAGAAAATCTGTCAACAGACATTGACTCCTCCAAACTGACAGTTGAACCAGTAACTGAGAAGATGAATGACAAAAATGCAGAGTGTGAATCTGCTGGGTGTATAGACATGCTCTGTGTCTTCTGTTGAATTACTGTTTCTATTGCTACCGCATATTAATAACATTTGTGAGAATGTAAGAATGAGAACTAGCAATAATTCATTTGGAAAACATGTGGCAATTAAATGTTCTTATATTAGTAGGAAAATGTATGTTTTTAAACACCATTAAGCACCTTGTGTAAGCCTGCTGTATTTAAAAACGGATTAGTTGGTTACAAGTTACACAGGAAGACTACAGACTGGAAGACTATGGTTACACAGGAAGACTACAATATTTCTAGCATCAGAATCTGGAATGTTTTGGTAGTTATAAACTCAGTTTGCCTATGCCCCATAAAAATATTTCACTGTGACAACTTACCAAGTTTGGATTATGAATTCAGTCAGCTAGGCTGGTCTCAAGTGAATTTAAGATTACATTAATGATTGCCTCTTACTCGAGAATACTTAGTACCTGAGGTGTCTCCTGTCTTCTGGAAGCAGACAAGATCTACGAACGACTGTCCAAATAACGTTTTGGTGCAGGGAGGTTTTGAATCTCAGAGTTGGCAATTGATTTCTGATAATTAGACAAACCAAATACAAAAGAACTACACTTCAAATCAAACGTAAAAGCTGAGAAATTCCTGAGGACCTTCCTGTTTGCAGGGGTGCATGCAAGCTTTTGAGAGATCTGCACCTGCTTCTGTCTAAGTCAGCTTCATTGCAACAAGAGCCTTAGCAGAAAGAGTGGAAGAGATCCTAGAGGTCTCCACTGAAAAGTGTCTTTATAAGCCACCATTTTAGCCTTGATACTATTCAAGAACACAGTACTGATAAAATCAGTTAGCTGGGCAGGCAGAGCTGGTGTATATATCTTCCCTTAGAGTTTACTTTGACTTTCACAGCTGATTCCCACAGAACCCCATCTTTCTGAAGAAAGAGAAACCCACAAGCCATGATACTCAGGGTAGTTATGGCACAAAAACTTTGGTTCGTAATTCAGATTACAGATCTGGCAGACACATTTTTACAAAAGGATACATCAGACTGACAAAATTAAAAAGTGCATTTCATTTTACTACTAAGAGTTACATAGAAATTACCTGAATGGAATGGAAACTGCTGTTTAGCTTCCCCTGTGTGAGCATCCCAAATTATTGTTGTCTGTATCCGGAGGGAAGGGGGAAAAAGAAAGATTAGTGATGATTCAGCTCAGAGATTAACAGCAAAACAAAGAGAGCAAGCCCTCACCGAGAAGCAGTTCTAAAAGATGGTCTGACAAAATTATTGACTGCAGAGAGCCTTGTATGCTGCGTAGCTGAATAAACAGAAATCACTTCCAAATATTACAGAATAATAACTTAAGTGTAGATATAGAAGTATCCCCCCTACAGAGGAAGTAATGTAAGTACTGAGCATGGGCATGTTTTCTCTGGATAATGTTAGGAGACAATACTAAAAATTTTTATAAGTATTTTGTTACAGCTGTTTTAGTTGCCATCTTCCTTAAAGCAGACTTTCCCCCTTTTCTAAGATGGAAGTTGAATTCTATTATAAAACTACTACATTTATAATAATTAAATTACCACGTGAAATGTTTATCTTGCTACCACTGTGGTGGGACAAACTGAAGTGCAATTTGTTTACTGCAGGTTTAATCCATACTTATAGCATACTTAAGCAACCCCCCTGCAGAACTGAATACTATCTGATAAATGAATTGCCAATTTCTTAGGACCATATACTTCCAGAGAATAAATTAAGGATGCCTCATCTTGCTGATAATAGATCATCTAAAGAATCACTGCTGTTAGGGAGAAAGTAAGTTTGCCAGGATAAGGGAACTACCATTGGGAGATAAGTGTAGCTGCATGTAAGTCAGTATTAAATGAATAAAACTCTAAGTTTCCCCTTTCACAAATACATTAAAATACAGGATTCATCTACAAGTCAGATGTACAGGTCTGAGCTAGTTCCCCTAGGATCCCTTTTTTAAATTGATGGAAAGGGATGCAGGCAATACATCTCACTGTGACACAGGCCACACAACTCATCTTCTGGAACTGCCTATTTTCTCTCCTAATTTTATAAAGGAAGCCAAGGACATAGACATCTAACTTTTTAGGCATCTAAAGCTAGGCAAGATGAATGGTGTTTACTTTCCAGTTTGAGTTTTAATGGGTTTGTGTTCATCCTTCAGTCAGCATCCATTCATTTTAATATCTTAATATGCACTCAGCGGAAGCTCCCACGTTTTGCTTGATTTTGAGTTCGGAACCACCATATTTTGCACATTTGCAAAGAAAACCTTATATACTATTTGAATGCAAATGTCTTAATAATCAGATGAGCTAGCTATTTCCTTCTCTGGAAATATTTGATAAAACTATATGCGTAAGTAAGGAAATTAGTTCTTTCTTTATCTGAAAAACATTTAAGATCCGATTTCACACAGGGGGCACAATGGAGATGTGTTTAAAAAAACCTTTCACATAAAAATAGTACACATTTATGCAACCTCAAAAACATAATCAACTGCTTAATCTGAGGAAATCAAGACCTACTAAAACAAATTAAAGAAAGTAAACTCTCCAGGACTCCTAGGGCAGAAGAAAATGATCTTATGAAATTCAGCAGCCCAAGCTCACTGAATCAACACATTTATACCTCAGAATCAGGTGTTTTTAAAACTCACTTTATCGACACCAGCACTTAATATATAATTCCCCTTTTTGTTCCATTTCAGGGCAAATATGGGACCTTTATGTTGACCTAAGGTGCTTGCAAGGTTACCTGTAATAAAGAAAAAGTTAATATTACAATTTGATTGCAAGTTAGCTAAATTACAGTTCACTGCTCTTAACTGCTTAAGAACAGTAACTACTGTGTGACTTACCATCTTCTGTCCATATTCTTGCAAAACCATCATAAGATCCTGTAGCCAATAATGTTCCATCACTCTGTTAGGATATATAAAAATGTCTAAGGTAAATACTAGATGAAACATATTTCAAACAACCTTTTTTTTTTGTTTGATGCATTATGCTTTCCTGTAAATCTGAGCCCACATAGTGAGACAGCTAATATCATTATTACATTATGATCTAAATTAAAGGTTAGTATGGCAGATATCAAAGAGGAAATAAAACTCCCTAACTTACTGTGAAATACTGGACTGCACCATCACATAGAGTAATTTAATAAAAAGGATTGGAAAAGGAAAACAAGATATAACAACCTCTATGGAATTCTTCCAGTTAATAAACGGATACCACTTCTTAGGCATAAAGAGCCTCTAAATCATCAACAGATCACCTAAATCCTGACTAAATCCAAGTTCAGTGAAATTCAGACATCTATCCCTGCAAGAAGGACCTAAGCTCCTAAGCCACCTACACTCACCTTTAACACCTCAAATGTTATCTAACAAAAAGAAGCTGCTTCCTAGCTGTCTAAACACAGATTCACACACATGCTCAGAGGCACACTGCTATGGTGGGTGGCCTGAGCAAAGTTGAATTCATGGGTTCCACTTACTAGAAGAAAGCCTGCTAATCATAGTCAGCAAATATACATATTCTGCTGGAGGGAACCCTTCATCAAAGGTTAGCTCCTGTGTAGCCAAGAATATAAAATTTATTGGGCCAGAATAAGAGAATAATCAAGAAGAAATCTGACCCTGGAACCTGGTGAGACAGGTACTGCTGGAGCTAGGCATTTACTTGTTAAGACATTTCAGTTGCTGCATTAGAGGTAACATTCACCTCATTTATCTCCAGTTGAGAAGTTTGGAGTTAGCTTAGCAGCCTCTCTCTATAACTGATAGCATCACCTGCCTCTGGAGTGTAATTCAGGACTCTTCTCAGACCACCACCAAAGCACACATCTCTGTTTCTGCTGATTTTTGTGGAAACCTGTATGACTAATTTAGGTGGTTAAAGCTAAGGGAAATGAATCTTGCCCTTGGTGACAAGGGACATGATCTGAATATGACCTCTAGAATTAACATCTAACAAGCACTGCTTAGATGACATTTCTTATTACAATGTAAATCACATAAAACAGAAGAGAAGAACTGATTTAATATATTAGCCAGTGTGAAAATTTCACAGTGGAATATGATTAATATTGTGGTTCTAAGTAAACAATAAAAGCAGATGGCTTTTCTAGCATCATGAACAGAAAATTAAGAAAAAGAATAAAATAATCCTCTAAAATATATGTCCATTCCAACCCTCCAAAAACAGTGAGTCAGAGCAGTTGTAGATTTAATTCAAATGTAAAATGATGTAGGAAAAAATATCAAAACTCAAGCCAACTTCACTGAGATATACATATCTAGATTACTGATGAGAACAAAGGTGGTAACAGCACCAGGGAGAAGGGAAGTAACAGTGATCAATCAAGTCTGGAAAGGTAAGGAACTACTACAGGATGCCCTGTCCCATCCTTTTTCACCAACTTTTCTCCTCCATGCAACCTCCCTCTTCATACTCCTCAGCTCAGTTTTTCCTGATAATATTTCTTCACCATGATGTCCACAGGAAACAAATAATGAACACAGTTGCTTTTATCTTTATTTGCTTTGCTAACCTACCTGTGCTTTCTGTACTATTCATCAACTTCATTCATTGTGTCAAATGTACAAAATATAGGGGACCCTGTTCTATGTGGTGGCCTTATCTTTTACTTTTGGGAAAGCACCTAGCTCACCTGGAGGACAACAATAGTGCAGTAAAGATTAACCAATAGAACCTGGTCTCTGACCAGCAAATGAGACCATATATATTGATGAGAATCCTTTCTGGTACTTATTTTTTAAATCTGTTTTCCTATGGAAACAAGGCAAATGAGATCACTCTGTCTGTGCTAACATCAACAAATCTGACAGAAGGCAAGGGATCTCCAAATTAATTCAGGTTCCAGCATTGTCTTTTAAGTTCCTTTTACACTGCTCAGTGTCAGAAATGAGACATGCAACAGCCTTAACGTTGCCCATGGACACTGCCCAGACACTGGAGATTCTCAACAATATCTATCTTTTCTGTTCACTCCAGTCATTTCTGTGCAGGATGACATTATCTCAGACAGAAGATTTTGCCAGATGAAAGTAAATAAAGTATCAGGCAAGACAACTCCATCCAGAAGGTGGAAAGGTAAGAAAGAGAATGACTACACATGCTCCTACCAAAATGAAGACTATAATGTGAGCGTGTTTTGTTATGCACCACAGTATTCAAATAGAAGGGGGTGTCCATAAATGTTCCAAACTCAGGAAAAGCTTCACTGGCGCTTCCATCTCCTCACATACCAAAATACATTAACCATGAGATGCAAATACACAATTAATCAGGCTTCATTAGTTCAAAGATCGCTTGCTTAATCTTCATTTGTAAAGTTAGCTATTTCTACTCATGCTCCTAAAACTAGATATATAAATACATCATTATTAAATTTGAAGCTGGCAAGAGTCCTGGAAAATTCAAGTGTATAGGGGAAAGTTCAGTCTATTATGAGTATCTGAAAGAAGACGTCTGTAGTTTAAGACAGAGGTTCTGGCCACCTCAGATATATAAAAGATACGGAGCAGCAGCTGTAATCACCTCTGAATTAAGTTTATACAGTTAAAAACCATGCCCAGTCTTAAAAGCTAACTTACATTCCAGTCCAATGAAGTCACATCCTTATTGCTGGGGACATCATGTCCTCCTTCTCTTATACAGTGCCTCAGAACTAGTTGAGTGGAACCACTGTTGCTGTTTTCATTGAGATTCCATATTCTGGCCGTTGAGTCTCCTGATCTATAAAAGCAAATGTGGAAACATGAACACTTCTCATTGAGTCCACCCAGTAAACAAAGTGAAAACCTCCAGTTATAGTTTTGCTTGAGAGAACATCTCATCACAGCCTTTAAAATGCAACTTTTCTTCCCAATTCTGTCTTTCCTGCAGTCCCTATACTAGCAAAATTTTTTTTATGCTAACGCATGTTTAAATTACATATATAATGTGAATCCACATCGTAATATCATTTGCTTTACTCAAAATAGTTTTACCTGAAAGACATTTGCTTGTGCTCTACATTTTGCACTTCCTACATAAAGATCGTATCAGCGTAACTGAGATGGTCTCGGGAAACTTTACAGTACAAACACATAACACTGTGGAAATCCAAATAAAGATAGAAACACAAAGGCTCTGCATGCCTGCTTCCCCAAAAATGTCACATAAAGATATATAAAGTCCTAATGGTTTGTAGAGTCCCTGATGCTCCAGAGTCCTAGTCTGCTCTGAAGGCAGTGTGACCAGACCTGCAGAGTCACCGTCTGGAGAGGTGCAGAGTGTCATGGCAGCAGCAGCTGGGGAGAAGTGGACCTCTAACTGTGTGACAAGGCTGCTGCAGCGCCAGCTCCTTGGTTCAGCCTGAGCTCCTCAGACAACCACTGCAGGAGCAGGAGAAGACCATAAGGCTGCCTTTAAGTCAGACAGTGCTTTCATAAAGTACTTTTCCCACTTCTGTTCAGGACAGTCCAGAGTATAGCCTCTGACAGAAGCTATTTGCAGAGCAGTCTCTCAGCATTAAATCAAACCATGGAACCTAAAGATCAGGAAAATAGAAAGGTAATTTAAATTCACGTTGTCTTGTCTACAGAGTCCTTTGCTGTCTGGAGCTTGGCTGCTTAGCTCATGTTGTCCAAAAAAGCGGCAAACTATTGACATAAGAGAGTATTTTTTCTTGATGAGAGACAGAAAGCAACACAGAGACAGCATTAGGATTTTAATGTTTTATAGACTTAATATTTTCTAAGAAGACGTTTTTATTGCAAACTAAAATTCTGATGTTGTCTAGAGAAAGTTGTGAGGAGGAAGTGAAGAATTTATCATAATCTTCTCATAAATCATACATTTATTTTCAGTTTGCATAAGTCTTTCTTCCAATGAAAAATGTCTCTGAGGTCACAGATCAATTTGCAACAAAGTGGAATATATTATGCTTTCTAGTTTATTGGGATTTGTCTCACATGTCTCCCCCCCGCCACCTTTTTTAAAAACAATCAATAAAACTATTTGTACAATGGATTGCTTGTTTTGTCCAGAGGGTTATTTTCATTTATACACAGTAAAAAGAAACATTCTTGGAGCAGAATTAGGATCTCACTTATGATTCTTAGAATTCATATAGTCCAAATGAAATTTCATTGTCTGTATACTTCACGTGTTACCTTTTCCTGTTTTTTTCTAAGTAATGACTAAAACTTCCTTTCCTATAGACTAGCAAGGGGAGAAGGTATTTCTCCTTAGACTAAATTCCTGAGATCCATTTTTGCTTTGATAACACATGTTTTACTGAAAAGGAAATCCTTCACAAGAGAATTTAAAATTTTATTCTGGTCTACTAATAAAACATTTCACTTATTGCTAATAAAAATTCCAGGAAAATTTGAAAAACTTCATACATTTCAAGTGCCAAATTTGATTGATCTTTGTGTATTTCTGTATTATCCCCACAGCAAATATTTTATCTATAATTTAGCCAGATTTTACACAAAAATGGTTGAACCATAAGAGCAAAAACCCCTCTGCCTGTATCACCAGCTCAGAGCTCTGCTGGGTCATTGCATGCACGGGGAATGTGCCTCCCACCTCCTGTGAACCCTGTATGTCATGCTGAGAAGTGACGGTTGGCCAGGGCTTTGCCAGGCTAACCACAGCCTACTGCTACGCAGCCATTCTTTCATTTTTGGCACTCATCTTTTACACTAGTGAGTAAGACGTAATTTAAGTCAGGATAATTTTTGTCATCATACACAGCTGTGATTGTAATGTACCTCTTTATTTCTATAGAGATCTGGAAAACTGACCAACAATTTTGCACATATTAGCTAGAAAGTTAATGAAGTTAATCAGGAAGCTTAGAAGTTAAGGAACATTTTTATTTGTGATAATTTACAATAGTGGGAACATGAGCCTTTTATAGGCTTGGGCCATGGGTTAACATGCTAACCAACCAGGAAATTCCTTCAGTGCTGGCTCCTCTGTTACAGCAGACTCTAAGCCAGGCCTGCCCTCTTGTAATAACCCAGTTTGTTATTGGACCCTTTGAGTAAAACACTCAGCTCTCGGCTATCAAACACAATTTTGTATTTGCTAGTTCTAAAAGGGTTATGTTTTGTTTTTCAACAGTTTTATTTAGTCAGTATTCTGCCTGTGCTTGGACAATCTTATTTTCCAGTATTTTAATTTTGTTTTTCCATTTTCTTCCTCCTAAGGCTACATAAGCTATTATGTGTCCCTGCAGAGAAGCTTTATAAGCCTACCAGTGTGTGGCAGGGGTATTTGTGTGTCTTCCCTTTTGTTGCTGGGAAAAAAAAAAGGAGTGTTCTCTGCTCTGCAAAGTATTCTGATTTCTGCTGAATGATTCAGTGAACCCTGCCTTATTAGAGGACCATAGTTCAAGCACAATTTAGAAAGATATTTAATCTCCTTAGCCCACAGAAGCATTTCTATCTGCATGATAAAGCAGCTGATTCCAACATGCAAGTCATGAACACTTCAGTAATAGGTGTACTGTTCTGCTCTAGGGTAGAGTATTGCCAAATTTTAGGAAATTTTATTTATTGTCAAATTTTAGGCTTAGTTTTGAAAGAATCCTATTTCATGCTCTTCAGCCCCCATGTAATCATGAATCCAGGTGGACAAACACTTGCAGAATTTTATCTGAGACATATAAAATCCCCATTGCATAACTGTCAGCACAGAGGTTAAAATAGCCGCGGTTGTGTAAAGAAATTTGTAAGATGACTGTTATAGCTTGTTATTTCTCATCTTCAGTTTCAAGTATTATATTTACTGTTATACTGTTATGCAATATTGCAAAAATGTGTATTTAGCACTTCTGGCTAGAATAGGTTAGGTTTTTATACTATTTTATTTTAAAAGAGATTATTAAAGGCATAAAGGGAAGGAACCCTTCCTCCTAATTTACACATCTAACTTCTTGCTAATGAAGCAGGCCTCTCAAAATAAGTGCTTACATCTCCTAGGGAGTCAGTAGAGGGAGGTATCTTGGAGGTATCCAGAGGAAGATTCTACTGCCTGTGCTTTAGCAGAAGGCCCTCTGTCTATGCTGATTCTACAGTACTGCTTATTCAGACCTCACCTAATGGCTGACCATTTTGCATTACGCATTTGATGCAATGAAGAAACAGGCTTCAATAAAGTCACCTCCTATAAATCAGCCCTTGCAGTTAGCAGAATTAACACCTGGCACAGTTTGAGGAGTTTGAAATCTGCAATAGCGGGTACGGATGGGTAAGTCAAAACTGTTTCTAAACAACTAGTATGAGGAATGTGGTAATTCAAAGCATTATATACGACCCAGAGATGATGGCAGAAGACGAACTAGAAACATCTTTTCTTGCTTCTGAGAGACATAGCCGTCATCCTAAAACTTTGTGAACAGTGGCTTCTATGGCTAATTATTTCATTGACTAGTGAGAGCTAATGTGCACATGGAGCTCTGGAAGAGACAAAGTCCCCTCACCCCCCGTGAAAAAGGCTGGTGTAGATAACAAAGATGAGCAAAGAAACCTACTGCTGGGTTTTGGGAATGACGCCAGGCCCTCCTGCTTTGAGGCTATGAGGGTTGCTTAAAGGACCTGGCTGGATGCAACAGAACAGAGCGTGTTCCTGGAAGTGGAAGCTAGATGTGCAGACAGAAGCACCCTAATCTTAACTAGAAAAGCTTCTAGAGTTCAAGGCTCCCACAACGTTGACATTCACAGTCTGTTTCAATGCTAAGAAATTCAAGTATGCTCATAAGCATACTTGGTTACCGGACCATGACCACCTATGCTAACGAACTGGTAGATTATTCCCCGGCCAGGTCTGTTTGAACTCGCATTCTCTGTCAGGGCCATTAAGGCCTATTGGTGCACTCCAGGCCCCGACACTCTACTTGAATAATTCCCGGGCATAGCTTGGTGGTTAGAACGGTCCAAAGACAATTCCAAATATGCAGGTTGTAGGCAGCTACCCTGTCCGCAGCCAAGACAGTCTGCTAGCATAGATACAGGTCATTCTGTGCCAGTTGGCCTCAATGCCTAGGAATATTCCCAGGCATGTTTAGTTTACTAATGCGGAGGCAGCTGTAATGGGTTTCTGCACCATCCATGGAACATAACCATCTGGAATAACTTACGTGTCATAAAATTAAAACATAGATACTGAAAGATGTTTCATGGAAGAAATCAGTCTTTGCAGAGAAGAGCAAAATCGGAACTATGGCTGGGGATGGCTTGAGATTTGGCCAACCATCTACATTTTATTTTACATGTCCAAAATGTTTTATGCAATTATTTGTTTTGCAATGTTGATTTGTTTCATAATGGATAATTAATCCTCTTACATGTCAGTCTGTATGTATTTTACTGTACTATTATAATACTTCCCTTCATAATATCTAAGCATCCTTCTCATAAGCATCCCATGACACTCAAGCCTTTCACAGGTTCTACTGATATCTTTAGTCTCTCCCATCCTCCTCTTTAAGGCATGGTGGAAGAGGAAAGAGTAACTGACAGAAAGTATTTTTTCTGGCTATTTTATCAGAGAGATTCCTGTCTCCACTTTTTTCTTTTTAACAGCCCTTCACAAAGTCCAGAGAGTATACATTGCTGTGCTAGCCTTCATACCTTAAAAAGTCTTTGTGAATGAGTGGATGGAACATCAAAAATCAAACTCCCTTTCTCAGTGGGATACCACTGCATTTGGAAACTCATGCTGTAGTTTTGGATAATTTATTCTGCAAACACAATTTGTTTTGGATTAGATTGTAAACCTGTGTTACACTTCTAGTGTTTTGAAGATTACATCAGAATGCTTTCTAAAACACTAATTGTTAGGGAAATTTATTAGCTGTATAACTTGAAGAAAATACTTTGTCCATTGTACTAGGTACTGCATAGACATAAGAAATGTGTTCTTTGACTAATCTAATAGTTTTTTATGTACATATTTTTAAAGGGCAGCAGACGTCTATGGTCAGGCAGATGGGAAAGTACAAGAAAACTAAGGACTGGGCAGAACAATATGGCTATTATAAAATATATCAGTTCAGCACTGGAACATCAGATTAACTGCAGTTTTCATTTTGAAGGCATTAATTTGTAAAGGACAAACAGAACTGCAGCATACTGAAGAGCTGAGGGAATTTTTCACCTCGTTTAGTTGGTGCTGTAATACATACTTCACCATATATGATAACTCTTACCAATATTATACTAGACATCTCAAACACTTTTTTGTGCAATGGCATAATGAAACAATCAGCTCTCTTTCTTTGGTTTAATTTTTTTCTGTGCATTAGATGCCATTTCAATCATATGGGCTTTATATGGCACTCGCTGCTGCATTATCTGAAGGCTAACTGAATTCTCATGCTTTGTTTCTTATAAGCAAGCTAAAATCTAATCAAGATGTGCATGAACCTAAATTCTTAGTATTTTCATTGCATTGCCATCAGTCTGCATGAGACCATGTGCATATTTATGTGCTTCCAAAACTCAGCTGCAAAACTTATTAATAACGACCTATAACTCTGAAGGGTAAAGGCAAATGGAAGGGATGACAAGAGGGAATGGGAGGCATCTAACCAATAGTTTTGATTGTCATCCTCCAGCTTTAGCTGAAACTGTTTAAGGTATCAGTGTCCCCTGCTCTTTGCCCCATCCATCTACTGGTGTTTAGTGCCCTGCAGCAGAATTAAACACGCCTGGTTCCTCAGTCACCGCAGAACATATTCTGGTTTATCAGATGCTGCATGGTTTAAACTATGCATGCTAGGACTGTGAAGTACAGTGCCTCAGGAACCAGGACAGGAATGGCAAGTACTGGGAAAGAGGTGATCAGATACCCAGAGGTAGCTATCAATGCTAAAGCCAACTGATGAGGTCTGAACACTTATATTTAGGAGTCTTAATTCCTTATAGAATGAGTTGAGAGAGGTCGGTACCTGCAGAGGGACAGAGCACTCGAGTAAATGTCTAACATCAGCTGTGTAGATACTCTCCAGAATAAAGCAGCATTCTTCACTTCATCTCAGGCGCCACCAAATGTCCCTAAAGAGTAATTCTGTATGGTATCCTTTCTCCCCATGGATTTTCCTTAATGTGGTTGTGCTTACTGATCATCTGAAGACCGTCTTCCACAGAATTCAAATAAATACCATAATGGGTAAATTCACCAATAAAAATGCATTATTTAGGATGACAGGGCTGAAGGAGATCTATTGGATCAACATATCCAGTCCCTTGATTTGAATCATCCTAAATGAAGAGGTTAAGATAACAGCTCTGAAGACAGCCATTGAATCTTCTATGTAAATTTGCTTCCACTCCTCGAACGCTCTTCCAGATTTTTAAGAAATTTTCTCTAAATTTTCATCTTTAGTAAGAACCGACCATGAAAACAATTTACTATGGTTAATTAAATTCTCACACCTTAATCTGTGGGGGCTCCTTCACTATCATGTCGTGATTACCTACAGATAATCACAGCATTTAGGCATATACTGAAATGGTAAATGAGTAGTACAGGATCAAGTTAGTTCAAGATCACTTGATGATTTACAAATCATTATGTAGGCAGTAACATTTCATTAATGTCACAAATTCTTTGCCTTCCTTTGATACTTTTTTTTTCCCTTGAAACAACCACTCTGATTTGGACCGGGAAGATTAAGGAATATCATATGCCACAGTTCTTTTAGACAGGTCAATCTTAAAATATTTTTCATATATACATTAAATAAATCTCATTCTATAGCTCTCTCAACTATGTTCTTGAAAGAGAACTATCTGTATGAAACAACTGTTTTACCCTTGCCTCCTTCATGACCAGGAGGTCCCTTCTTATGTTCTTAATAGTAGTCGTTTGGGTTGATTTTTGCTATAAATAAGTAATACTGTCCAGTAATATTGCCTGAGAAACTAGAAGGCTGAGTGGATAGAGGAGTATGGTTAGCAGAAAGCATAGTAAATGCAAGGCCTAAGAGTGTGTCTGTTATTAGTATTGCTTGTCTGAATCATGGTATCACCCACAGACTGTCATAAATCAGAAGGCCATTAAGCCTACGCAAAAAAAGAGCTGACAACCAAAGTATTTCATCTAAAAAATCTACACGCATTTTTGCAATTTCTGCTGCTATACCATTTAAAATGAATACACGAAGATACCTAGTATTATAGATACTAAAAGTACTGTTAGGATTGGACATTTCAGAATAAAAAGGATATTTAGAAGCATTCTCTTTTCTAAAAATCCAGTTTGTTGTCAGAAATTACTCTTGTATTCAACACTGTTGTCTTCACTTTCTTAGAGGTCTTGTGCTGTTTCTACAACTTGGATTGATTTCTCTCAATGACTTTCATTTTTCATATTTATTCTTTCCCATTTGCACTCTAACTCCTCATTTTCATGTATTAAGTCAACCACTGACTTAGAAGAAGACTATGCTGATGATCTTGCTAAAATCTGGGAATAGAATAAGGACATTCTCTCTTCCTTTTCAGAAATGTGTTCTCCTACTTTTGGATAGCTGTACATCATGAAGACCCATCCCTGTCCTCTCTCTTTTATCAGCTTTCCTTTGGGTTCCCAGTTAGACTTCTTCAATTTAGCCTTCATTTTAATGTTTAATTCTAAGCATGGACAAATGCAGATTTTGACAGTGTCTCAATATAGCTCTTATAGGTATGTTTATATTAGCATTTTAGTTTGGATCAGGAGTGTGTTTTGTAAGTGAATCTCCTGATTGTCCCACTTAGCATGCTTTGGTTCTCAATGTAGAGCAGTCTTGCAGGGCACAAACTGGAGGGACTCCTTTTCAATGAAATTAAATCAAAATATGCCCTCAAACCACTCCTGAATGTTCAGCTTATGGGACAAAACTAGGTCCAGCCTGAAGCCCTCCTCCCCAGTACAAACACTGGGACATAATGTCCTCACACAAGTGTTTTGCTCTGCAGACCTCTTCTTATTGTGCTCCGCCATGCTAATGCAGACATAAGCCAAACACAACTTTGTTTTAGAGTTTTGATACTCTTTAAAGAAAGCTTGGATGACAAGGACTTTCTGAGACCCAAGTGTTCACCACCAAGTAAGAAGAATAGGAGCAGGTTACATGACCTTCTCATATTTTGAGAATTTTCCATAATTATTTTAATAACATTTACAATATTTTTATGTGTATTCAGGGCTGCAGAGTGTACGCCAGGCACTTTAACCCAGAACATCTTAAATGTGCAAGTGCTTGATATTCTGTGTCACCTTACAATTACCTAACTCCTACATAGGTAGGGTACCACTGAAAAAAACAGTTGCAGGCTGGAGAAGCAGTAGAGAGAAGTCTCGTTAATCTCTAGTGCATGCTCTCATGTTCCTGCATCTCTACATAAACTCTCATTGCAGCAGCTGGTTTCAGTCATGCTCTTACCCAGATGCTAGCAGGTCACTGACGGGGTTCCAGGCACAGATGAACACCTCTGATTCATGGCCCCGAAGGACTGTTGCTTTGTTAGGAGGAATTTCAACATCCCCGTCAATTTCCATTGGCTTTGAATGATTATCTGTAAGGAGATATATCAGAATATAAGTAGTCTGCAAGATGTTGTTAGATCTGCTTTAAAAATAGCTGGCTACCCACAGGCTAAAGCTTAATGCAATGAACACATTACAAATAATGTACTGTGTTGTGTCACTGACCACATTATTCTATTTTCTTCCCTAGGGCAATTTAAATTTATGGTAGGTCTTCAAAATGTAAAACTTTCCAAAATATTCTGTATAAATGCATGAAGCTTTTCTTCAAAAAATGGTTAGCATTTACTTCAGTATGCTTTTTTGAAGCTGACTTTATTAAAAATAACTTAAGGATTTATTAAAATAGGATATTACTACATTTGAGAAAGCTTTATGCTGTTCTTGTAAAAAAGTAACATACAGTACACCCAGTTTTTTGGAGGGTGTCCAGTAAGTAATATGTGGGGCTACAGACAGATGCATATACTGAATAAGGGCCTCATTCCCGGAGCACTGCAGGAAAACAGTGAGTGATCACCTTACTTTAGGGTATCATGACATATGCAAAGGAACCAGTGATGCATAGATATACTTAACCTGCACGCTGCAATTTTGGTGTTTTTCTGCAGTCTAAGTAACTTTGTTTTTTACAAAGCTCTTGTAATCCCTTAAGGAAAAAATAAAGCAAATTTAAAATGATGAATTTCTCTTAGTGGCAGCAATTCATTCCAATTTGCACCACGAACAATGTTTTCACTCCAGATTTTCCTCGCTTTGGTATAAATCTTCATCATTTTCAGCTCAAACTACACTTCCTGGCAGCAACACAAGATTATTATCCCTTGTGAACAAGACACCAATCAAGGACAGGTAACACACTGAAACAACAGATAACAGATGTTACATACAGAAGTGTAGCCCATTTCACAGAAAGCACATCCAAGAGCAGGTACATGGCAGGCTGTCAGAGAGGCAGCCTCAGGTTATTTAATCGATTTCTTGGCCAGATGATCTGCTCTGATTGATCAAAGTCCAAGTCCTTATTCTGGGTTAAGTCTTTTAGTTAGTCATTCTTTAATCACACATGGAGATCCATAGGTTCACAAGTGAAATAATTATGCTCCTTTATTGCCACATGTTTATGGTATTTAAAATCAACCATCTGTCCCGATACTCATGCTCTGTTGAGCTACAGCCCATTGCCTGGCAAAACAGACTGTGATGGTACACAACTGCCATTTGAAAGAGGATCTCCAGATTTCCACCCTTGCCCATACTTTCAACTTCCCTGTTCTGCTCAGTCTAATTTTTGCTGAGTCGCATAAATAGCACTTCTAATAGCATATTTTGTTGGGTACCTTATTAATTATGGAGTGTTCTGTCTATGCCCTAGCTATGCCATAGATTCACATGTAATTCAGTGAGTTATATGGCATTGTTATGAGTATTAAATTTAGGAAACAGGTAACAGTAGTTTCATAGTTCACATTCCTCATTCAAAATATCTGTATTTTTAACTACACTTACTATCCATGGACTTGTTGCATAAAAATAAACATATTACAAAAGCCTGTTTGCAAAACCTACACCTCTGCTAAGTCCATATGTAAATCACTGCCCTTGATAATTCCCTATGTGTGTAACTACTAAAATTAATATTGTCAGGATACATTAATGCTTGAGATTTAGCCTGACATTAGCAACTAGGAACTCTGATATGATATTCTGGGTAATCAGGGAAATGAAGAGCAAAGCACTATCAAAACCAACCAGAAGATAGGAGCCCAGAACTCACGATTGTCTGTTTCTCCCCACAGCAGAAAATCACCTGGTTTAAAGCCTACTTAGATGAGAAAATCAGCAGCATGGTAATGATCATGCATTCATCTGTGTCCTTTTCACAGTGTGAGTTGGAAACTGGGGGCAAATCAAGAGGTAATATCTTTCAAGTACTTTAATTTGAAAAATTTAAATGAGATGCTACTCTTACCAGATACGATCCTAGTGTCACCTGCCTGGCTCTAATGGCAGAGCTGCTTTTCACTCTGAGTGAAATCAAGTGAAGGCTTGGAAACAGCAGTACTCCAAGGTCCCAGAGTTATGAGGTGCTATCAGAGCAAATCCATCTGATACTTAGAAATTTTTCCTTTGTACATGGCCGGATGGAAGAACCTAAATACACACTTTTGATGTTATTAATTGCTGTAAAGAAAAATGGTCTTGCTATGAAAAAGAAACCTTGATCAGCTGATACCTGCATTGGCGTATGCAAGACTGATTTGCCTTTGGGAGTGATCAAACACCTCTAGGATTATTTTCTATTATTTTCCACTACACATTTTGACGCTACAGCTCCAATTGTGCAGAATAAGGGGGGGGAGGATGTGGAGTCTTTCAGAAACTGTTTGCAAATCTTCATATTATGTGTATTTTCTTCCTGTTTTCATCAGTAATTAAATAGCCAGTAACATTCATATTTAGACTGTTATTGCTAAGCACAAAACGTAAAATACCCCATTGAACAAATGGGGCAGTTCCTACTTCTGCAATACTGCTTCAGGCTCTTTGCCAGATTCAGGTAGACACTAGTAATATAGATTTGGTTACTTTAACAACAAAAAACTGCAGAAACCATAGCGTACAGCATGACATCCTAGTATTGAGTGCTGAGCTCCTTGTACAGTGTGAGCTGGTTTGAGCCCTTCCTTATCTGAAAATTCTGCTTTCCCATGGCTGCAGATACTATAGATGTACAGGGAATTAGAAGTTCCCAGCTACAGTAATCATTAGCAATAGGCCTTTATTTTTTTAGCAGATCACAAAGTTCTTGGTTAAGACCTCATTTGCACAAAGGATCCTTGAAACAGACAACAGTTCTACCAAATGCAACAGATTTTCATAGGTGAAAAACATAGTCAGTAGGTCACATATTGGAGGACTGTGCTGAAATGTTAATACAAACCATTTTCTAAAGGCCAGGGATTTTCTGGTTAAAAATACACTATGTTCTTCTAATCTTTTTCCTCAAACATATTAAAAACACAAACCTACTGGAAATTAAAAGTTACATTCCTCCAAACTTTTATGATGAAGTTCTTTTTTTTTACATACAGTTTTAAAATACCAGTGAGTGATTTTAACTATTTCTTTATTTTTCCACCAGATTAAAAAAAAAGGTATTTTAAGATCTAAACCTGAGTTTTCTCAGGAAATGTGCTTTTTTACTTAAATCTTTGACAGGCCATTTGTTGAAGCTGTTCTTTATGGCCACGATTATAATAAAAGAACTACGCTCAGGATTTTTTGTTCAGAGTTTTATTTTTCTTAAACCCAAGCCAATCTTTGCAAATATAATGAAACAAATGACACTAAATTTCAGTTGGAAAACAATCCAAAGTTTGGCTCCATTTCTACATGATTTTTCTTTTCTTATTAATTTTTAAGCTGACTGAAAGCCGAAAACATTACCAGGAAACAGCAATAGAAGGTAGCAAATTTATTTTTATTTTTTTAAATCTGTGTCTCAAAATGTTACTATGCTTAGATTTTTTTTCTTTCCCTCTTTCTTAGATCAAATCACCCTATCATATTAATTATATTATATACAGTACATATAAAAATATATTCTATCTTATTATATTAAATACATTAACACTTTTTTTTGAAGACTTACAGTGTCCAGGAGAACTCCATATCAGAATAAATGCAAACTAGATAACTTCCCAAAGACATCTCCTTCTCTGTTTTTTCTTCTCCTTTTTTTTTTTTTTTTTTTTTTTTTGGACAGGTTGATATACGGGTGACTTCCAGGTTATGATTAAGGACTAAGACACCATTTAAAACTACCGTGGTATATACCAGTTCTGTGGAACCTGACAGTAGTGGAAATGACGGTTTGGGAAGTTCTTCACATCTTTCATATCAGCAGCCCTTTACCCCCAGTAGGTGTCCCGGCTTTCACCTTACCCATCTTATGTCCTATCCTAAACTTTTATACTATCCTATCCTAAACTTTTTGTCCTAACCTAAACTTTTGCCAGACTTTTTGTCTTAGTCTATCCTAGACTAAACAGACTCTGTGAACACAGTGATAAGGGAGAAGGTAAGACTGGAGGTACACTTTACCCTACACGAATAACGAAAAGGAAGGGTATGACTTTTATTATTTAACTAACGTAACTATATTTTTCTACCTTTACAATAAAAGAGAGAAATAAAAGTGTAAGAAAGTTAATCAGACCCATGCAATAAATTACCAGCTAGATTTGTTAAAGTCTTTATTTCTAGTGGTTGCTGATAATTACTGAGGCAGTAAAAAATAACAAACTTGGAGTTTGTTGTTTAAAAAGGTCTGTTCAAAGGTGAGAATGCCAGTTTTGCAATTTTGTGTGCATCTTCCATGTATATACCTCAACCTTCGGCTGTGCTACACCACCTTGCTGATACATGCTGAATGACCCAGACAGAAAGGTTACAGTTCTCCCACACACACATCAGAGCGCCACTGCCCTTGCATTTCTCAGGAGCTTCTCTCCAAAGCCACCTTCTTAAATTGCAGACCTCACCTCTTTGCCCATGATGAGCAACTGGCACAACAGCAGCTGCCAACGGCACGTGCCAGTTGGCCAGCTACTCCCCGAGGACCTTCTGTCTTCCCATTGCCACTGCTCTGTTAAAAGTTATCTGCCTGGCAGGCTGCATATCCACAGTTATGCCTTGAAATTTGCTGTTTGGTGGAATACCTCATTGGTTGACATGAATTCTACCTTGGTGAAATTCTACAGAACAACACGATGTCAGATACTGCCATCCTGCTCCAGGCAAAGCTACTGCATGAGATATTAAGTCATACAGGACTTCTTCATAAATATTCCAAGAAAGTTCTGTAACTGTTCATGAAAATCCTTCTACTAAAAATCACTGTGAGAATTACTTTTTTTCAAAGCTGCAAATGGCAAGCCTGAGAGAGCAAGGTGTAGAGTGTGGAGATACATCTGAAGTGATCTGCAAGGCTTTCCTTTTTTTTTAAATACAATAGTGTGTGTGTTTCTTCAGATCAAGAAGAAGCAAGTCTGAGAGGATCTGTAACTAGTGATGATCTGCTAATCAGTTTTTCTACCTTCAGAATTTATTTTTTGTCCTGAGACAGGAATAAGTTCCCCAAAGATTTTCACAAATGAGCTGAAGGAAAGGGTCAACAAACAAAATGTCACAGTTTGATACATTTAAAAGTATTTTCATATCTGTTTGTACCCCTTTATATATGAAATAAGTTCAATTTCAAAGCAAAGGATCATTTTGAAGTAAAACGTTAATATTTCATGGCCTAGAAAGAGATAATACTTTGTTTTTTTTCAGAACTCTTTTTTACAATTGTTTTCTCAAAAGAAAAGTGTAATTTAAATCATTGCAGTTTTATTGGGGAAAACTATCCTGTCAAACTGGAGTTCTCCAAAGAAAAACATGCGTTGAAAACATTTTTCTGACTGGCTCATAGTGGAATCTGTTCAGATCAAAAAGAAGATGGAGACTGATACAGGTATCTACACTGCAGAACAAATACACTCCACTGCATGACTACAGCCCTGATCTCCTGCTTGTCTAAGCCAAAGAGCTACTGGAGCTTTCCACAAAACCTGCCAAACACGTTCTTCTGGATTTTGTTTTGAGGGAAATCAGGGATTAAGTTCTCATTTCAGAGGGCAGCCAGTGCCCTAGTATGGTTTGCACACAGAAACCAGAACCATTAATCATATCTGCCCCACAATGTCAACACAGCCATCAAGATTTAGTTACACATGCTGGTATGTGCAATTCTTGCTTTACATGTCTAACTATGTCTAGCTTAGTCTCCCTCTGTCATCAATAAGCAGAGGTGAATTCAGAGCTCTTGAGGACTCAACTTTTCCCACAGACTAGGGAAGTCTAGGGAAGCTAACACTTACTTAGATATTTGCAGTGGTCTGCATGACTAAGCAGGTACTCTTAAATAAAACAGGTTAGGAATAATGTTCTCTGTGCCTTCAATACAAGTTGGCTGCATCCAGACTGTCTGCTGGGAATAGTTCCTGGCCCATGCAATCCTCTGTTTTGTGCTTGACCATACTGTACTAAGATGGCTAGTGTGTACAGGCCCAAGTGAGCCAAGGACCATGCTAATAAGGCTATGGCTGTCCATAGGATAGCGTTCAAAGCTATGCTCTGGTGATGTTTTATTTACCAATACATATATGGCTTGTAAATCCCAACCTCTCAGCCCATCTCCTTCCCAGTTTCTATTAATTTAATCATCAGTCTGGCCAAAATGATCAACTGTAGCTACAGTTTGTCCTAATTTTTTATCAACTGTCTAAAAATTTTTTATCAATTGTCTAAAAGCACTTATAAAGCTAATAATATTGAAGAAGTTTGGGTAGCCTGCTCAAAGAAAACAGCATACAGCTCCACTTCATGACACCAGCTTCAGCATGACACCAGCTTCAGCTTGCAGTTTTGAAGATAGATGAAGTTTTTGGATTCTGAGAAGGCATCATTTAAACAGCACTGTGACAGGAAATGTGATATTCACTCAGTGGCCTTCCAAAAATATGCCTCCCTCCTGGAATAATTCCCCCAAGTCCTGTCACGTTATGGATGGCAACTAACTACAAGAGTATTATTCCAACCCAAATCTACCCCAGTAACGGAAAGCAGCTGCACATGTTGGCTTACTTATTGCATGTGCCCCATTCTCCTCTCCATTCACAGTGGCTTCTCCGTTCTTTGGTGTGTTCTGCTGGGAAACAGCAGTCGTCGTTGCTCCCGCTGTTGCTGCCGTTGCTGCTGCCGCTGCTGCTGCACTGGCTTGTTGCTGAGCTAGTTTCTCTCTGAATGCTTGCTGCCGGGTCTGTACAACATCAGGCATCACCGCGTCTATCAGAGACAGTGATTCTATTGGCCTGCCGTCAAATACTGTACCATCCTGCAGGGAAAATGAGCAGCAGTAAAACTGCAGGTTCAGGATCTTCACTGTGGACAAGGAATGCAAAAAGGTAACCCTAAAGAGAAACTAAACTAGCTTGTGTGAAGATACTGCACCTTGACTTAACCTATAGTGCCACACTTCTATGGTCCACCTCTCTCACATCCACTATGGTGGTGTTCACGTTCAACTTGGAAATCTGTTCTGTGAACAGATAATTTGCTGCAATTTTTTTAAGTCAGGTACATAAGATATTTACAGATGCAAAAAATTATGCTATGAAAATCAAATTGTCTGAATGATGACAGAAAGTTTCTCTTTATTTTGTATTTTGAAATAATGAGTCATGGCCAAAACTGAAAAATAGACTTTGGTTGAATTGTTTCTCTTGCTGCATGAGCAGTGACATTTGAATGGAGGTGGTAGATGAATAATGAACCTCAGACAAAACAAGATGTATGCACAAATTCAGTGGTTTGTGACACTGCATTCACCAGTCCAGCACTACCAGTTGTAGCTGATTTTACAGGACTGCTATACTATTATTTTTCCCTTTTTTGTTTTTGTTTTTTTCAGTTTCATAGACAAATAATTAGGATTTACATTTAGATTTTCATTAATTAGGCGTCAGGTTAACAATCAATTGAATTAATCTTTAAGGGCTATTTTTTAAGACTTAATACGGACTCAGGCCAACAACTGCTGTATCTACTTAATTTAGCCTCACTTCAACTTTCCCACTATCTTAAATATGGGGTAAAGGTTTTGTAGTCTCTGAAAGTGCCATTTTAATGATCTCTTTCAAACTCCATTTAATTATTCATAATAAACAAGACCCAGTAGTGAAAGTTTGGGGTTTTAGGAATATGAGTTAGAATATGGGCAGATGAAGCAGCTGGGAAACATTATCGTTTTTAATGGATAACAATAACTAATAAGGAAAAATAGTAATTTGGCTGACTAGTATGCTTCTGTTGGACTATTCATTGAATTATCCCTTACAATTACAAGATTAAGATAATACGTACTTGTTTCCCCACGGGGAAGATAAAGGAGGAAAGAGTCATTAGAAAAGACAAATATAGGCACTCTTTCCCTTCATCATTTTTAATGTAAATGTCTCTACACACATTTATTTGAATATTGGCTCAAGTCCTTGTCACACAATGAAAAATATGTTTGCCAATGGATTTTTGGCATCTTAAATTTTTAACTGTAAAATTGCTCACTAGAACATTTCCATGACTGTCTTTCCATGATTCATAAACAATACTTCCATTTTATAAACATGAGTTTGGAGACTCACTGATTACACTTTAGTGACATGCACATACAGAAGCATGTATGTAGCCACTATTGGGGATTGGACTTCAAAACAAATGACTTGTTTTGCTGTAACGTGCTTAACGTTACAGCAAAGTATGTATTTGAACAGAATCAAACCACTATGAGAGCACCATAAATCTTCACGGTGCCGACACACATATTTCTAGGTCATCCTCCCAACTGAAGCCAATTCTGATTCCCCAAGGGGGATTCATAGGAGGAGATCCATACGGCTTTCATACAACCTGAACTTGTTGTTCATGGGTGGAAATGTCTAACTGTGTAGATCCGATTTCAAGCATAGGGCAAAATGTTAAGTAGCAACAAATTGAGACAGATTCCTAACAGTGGTTTGTTATTACAACTGCATCAAAGTGCAGCTTGGCATGAATGTCAAATGTCATTGCTCCAATTAAAAAATAACATATACACAACCCTTAAACGCGATATCAGGTCTTAAAAAGAAAACTATACGGAATGTTACTGATAAAACCAAATGAGTTTCCACATCGCGCATTACAAACATAATCTTTTCTCTTTTTTATATTCCTTTGTTCTCACCCATGTTTTTCATGTACTACATTCAGCTATAGAGGAAAAAGCAATAGGTTTCTATGGATTATTATTTATTACAGATCTCTGACAATTACAAACATCTATAGCAAATGTTTTGCAATGCAGCACTTCCTTATCTGTCGTGCTTCACTCCCCTTTGAAGCATCATGCTTTTAAGGTCAGCAGGGCAAAAATACTGGCTTTTTCTACATACTGCCTTTATTTCCCCAAGCAGTTCAATATGAGAGCAGAGGCACTTTGCTGGGTGCTTATACAATCCATACAGACAACCAGTGGCCCGGCCAGGATTGAAATTTACCCACAATTCCTTCACCATGTACATGATGGGACGATGCCTAGTCTTTCTACGGTCTGAGCCAAAGCCAGCGGGAAAAAAAAAAATCTCTCCAGTGACTTCTGTGGACTTTTGATCAGGCTTATCATGGCTTGCATGCAGTACTGGTTCTAACAGAGACAAGGGCTGAAGTTTTAACCCACATTGCAGGCTTTTCCTGTCGAATCCTGCCGTGACCTCGAAAACACAAGATTGTAAACACACATACATACATTTTCTTGTTTGCTGCAAGAATCTGTGCACTTCTGATTTGTTCACTTTGTTAGTGGGAACACGATAAAATCCGTTTAAGTGATGCAAAGAGGTCCTCAAACCCATGGCCGAAAATTGAAATACATATATACATCCAGAGCTTTTCATCACTCAGTTGCGGGTGGGGCAAAATAGGGATGAGGAACAAAACGGAACCAAGCCAGCAGAAACTCAGCATTATTTGGGCTGTCAAGGTCGGCCCCCAAAGTGACGCTACGCAAAGTGGGGCGCACTGGCGGCGGCGGGGGGACTTACTTCGTTGATGCTGATCTCAGCCTCCACATACTGGAGCCCCTTCTGGAGGATGGAGATGAGTGCGGCAGGTGGCACTAGTGTTCCATTGATGTTGGACTGGCTGATGTGGCTCTCGATACCGAATGTGAAGGCCGAGTGGGAGAAACCTGAAAGCAGGCAGAGGAAGCCATGACGTGAAAGTGAAACGCATCAGCGACATGCACCTTCGCAGTCTATAAATAAGCTGGCTGCAAGACCTGCAAGACACTGGAGCGTGAACGGAAGAAGGCAAGCCGGTTACAGGGAACCCAGAAGGTTAAAGGGAGCCATCCCGAGGCCCCTCCACTGCTGCAGCCCTCCCCTGCGCCAGGCACGTCCCATCCCAGGGAAGTCATACAGCAGTGGAAATGCACACCAGGAGGCATCACCCAAGATATCTACTAACTAAAAAAATGAAAATAAAAAAACAGAAAAAAAATATGAATCACACCAAGGGCAAGTTCAGCTAATAGTAAAAATGACTCAAATCTTCACTTTTCTTTCTCTGTTTTAGTATCAGCGTCTTCTGAAGCCAAATACTTAAATCCCCATCAACGCACAAGTTGTATAAAACCAAAGCTGAGATGCAGCTCACACAGGGGAGCCATTCTCTCATAGAAGGGAAGAGATTTCAAATCCTCTGCTCACCACATTTAGTGCTGAGTGTAATATGACATGCAGAGCACTGCCATTAAAACATGAAACAACAACAAAAAAGGCCACTCCCATAAATCTGTTTTCTGAAAGGGAATAGTAATAGCAAACGTAATTAATTGGAATGTGTCATGCAGCAGATGACAAGCCAATTCACTGACCCTCCTTTTAATCATAAGTTTTGCTCTTCTCTATTTCATTTTTGTCACTGTCCTAGAAATGGCTGGTAATGAAGCTGACAGCATCCTAAATTGAAGATTTTTTGCGGATGTATTTTAAAGAAAGATATGTGTCTTAAATGCTGGGTGAAGCTTCTCTGAGCTGCTGCTTGATATGAAGGCAAGCACTGCAGACTGACTATATGTACAGGCATATGCAGGAGGGGGAAGGGAGAACAGGATGTAGATATAACTGTAGGAACCCATTTATCACCACACTGTCTCCAGAGCATTAATCTAACATTAAAAGCCTTGAGGAAACCACCCATGTACTGTCTCAAACAGGAAGAGCCCTAGCAGTCTCCACTGACTAGACTAGGAAAAAAAAAAAAGAAAAAAAGAAAGCAGCTCTCAAATGAAAATACTTCCGTTAAATATAGCTATGCCTCTTCCCCTTGTCAACAGTAGTTTCATTTATAGTTCTGTCCGTTGAGGGATTTCCCCCATATCAATGCAATGTCCAATTGTGTGTGGGCTGCAGGACAGGATTTTGGGCTTATTCCACAGCTTTAGGAGTAATGCTTTCTCACTCTCTCGCTCAATTTTTTTTAAGATTCCTTTTGGAAGTGGTTCAATTAAGACCATAGATAGATAGTAAAAACAATCTAAGAAACAGAATGCCTCTTATTTGAAAACTGAGGTATTCATTTCTCCGCAGTTCTCTCCCCTCACATTTTCTTCCGCCAATGTTTTCTACTCTTCCTGATAATGCCCCCTATCCTTCCCTTTCCCTACCCTACTTTCCCTTCCTGACTCTCCCCCAGTATTTTGGAGTGCCACTCAAAAGTGTCTGGTCCAGCTATGAGCATAATTACAAAGGATTGCAAGGTGTGAAAATAAAGCACAGGAAAAAACACATGAAAAACTATGCAGTATCATTTATCTAGTCCCTGGTCCCTTCTTACCCTGTCTTGCTCTTTACGTCCTGCTCTAGTTTATGAGCTGTCTCACCTCCCGCTGCATCCAAAATAGACTGTAAGATCTGCAGGGCCATGTTTTTCCCTTGTTATTTGTTTTACAGAATATCTAAGCATGTTTTTGGGTTCCACAAAGAGAAAGCAAGCAAGCACTGAGCATATGCAGCCTGAGTCGGAGGTCCATGGCCTGATCACTCGACACTGAAATCTCTCTCTCTATAAACATATGGCATGCAAATCACCAGAATTACAGAATCAGATCCCCCTTAATTTCCATGTATGTGTAGTATAATCATAATTAATAATAATATTAACAATAATAATACCTTCTTGAAAAGGAATAGACTTTAAAAAGTATGATGGAAAAATCAGTGATTAAGCTGTCATCCAGAAGCAGGGAAGTTCACTACTATAACAGGCAGCAGCTATTTTGTGAGTTGGCAGCTCAGCATTTTGCAAAATAGTCCCGGATTCAATCAGAAGATGGATGGCATAAAAATGGCAACCAACAAACAACTATAAAGAAGGTGAGAAAATCATTACTGTGGATGTACAGTAGATTTAACTACGACTTTGTATCTGTCATTACTGTATTTGGTATCTTGCTGACTTTTTAGTTAGCTGCTGGCAAATTTCAAGTGATGGCTTTGCCAGATTAATGCCACATATAGCTAACTTCGTTGTCCTGTATTGAGTTGCCACATCTTCAAAGAGTAACACAGCTCACCTGACTGCACATGAGAAAAGGACATTCTCAGCGTAAAAACCCAGCTGTATTATTGTAATGAATCTTTTTATTATACAGGTCCTCTCAATGCTAAGGAACCATTACAAAAGCACCTGTCAGATGACAAAACACAGTGCTCTCAGCTCCAGTGTCATGGAACAGCAATATTCACACGTCTCCAGAAGTCAAGACAACTTCCCTAAAATCTTATCTGAAAAACTCCAAATGCTGAAAATCAACAGAGTGAAACTGTTCAAGTAGGTGCTGCTGGACACTGTGGTCCTCACCCCTCTTGGAAAAATCCTAACATACAAATGTAATTAAAGAAAAAGCAACTCAGGTAACCAATAGCTACTTATCTCCTGGTTTCTTACACAACTATAGCAATGTTTTTATGAGACCTATATGAAAATTTTAAAGGTGATGCATACAATTAAGAAAATCCTGATTGAAGCTCTACCCGTGTCAGGTTTCTGATAACACTGAAAAATCACTTGAGTTTTGCTTTTATAGTTACCAGATGTCATCAGTTTTCTCTGGGGTTCTCTGTGTGAGTGCACTGCATTACATAGCAATGTTGTAGCTCTTCATAGTTCAGTCTTATAAAAAGGCGATTTCTATTAAACAAAGGCAAGTTTTTTTAAATGTTAGCTATTTAAATGCTTGTGTTAGAAATGTTAACTTGGCTCTCCTTCTGAAGTTCATGAAACCACATTAGGGAACGCAAAGCCAAGAAACCAGCATGCCACCCCCTCCAGTGACTCTATGCAGGCTGTCAAGGCAGTTAGGGAGAGAGAGAACAGAGACAGAATGTGCTCTGCAAATGGGAATCTTAAGACATGATGTGATAGAGATGATATGAAATTCCAATAGACCAAAGCTAAAAATGCTGTAATAGCAGTGCAAAAAAAAGAAAGCAGAAAGTTGCAAATCTATCTCCCTATGCCCTATATCCCATAAATCCTGTCATTTTAGTAACTGTAATAACCACTCTATAAAGCATTAATTTATATTCAAGTAGCATCAATAAATGAAATCTTAATGTAGTAAATCCTCCAAAGACACATGAAATGAGACTATGAGCTTTTAAAGCTAAGGACATAAACACAAAGGGCTGACAGGGAAGACCATGGCCACACACTTAACTGGTTTTGTACCACTGAACCAGACAGTCACTTGTGCAGTGACAAAACCTGTGCATTTTTTGCATGAAGTGCCATCTTTTGGCAGATTTGAGAGAATGGCTTCCAGATTTTTCCTGACTCACTCTAGTGAAAAAATGAGAAATATATAAACCATCAACTCTGTAAAGTATGTAAATATTTTATACGGTATTATACCTGAAAAATATCCAAATCAACAGTAGATTAACTGCAGACTTCCAATGCTGTTACCTTTAAGGTAGGTGATCTATGAATTGTGCAACAGTTGGGTCTTGAAAGATTTTATAGAACATAAAATAGAGGACATAGAATGAATGCAAACAACTTAAATGAATCACCCACCCCCCCACTCCAGAAACTGTTATGCAAGTGTTTTGAGTTGAAAACTAAGAGAAATTCCCTGTTTAGAGATTCCCACACTTTTTTACCACTGAGAGTGATAACAGGTCCCGGTTCTGTGCTGTATCATTTCCCACTTTGAGGTGTCTGTACATACTATCAGTGATACATATACAGCCATTTGGGAATTCTTGCCCTAGGCAGTGCCAAAAATGCATATGTAGGGCTGTTTCACAAAATCTCACTGGTACATTTTGCTGTAACTGCAGAAAGAGAGATGACTGAGATTTTTCTTTTCCTTTCACTGCTCCTTTTTCAGTTAAAAATGGGCCTCCCTTAAAACAAAATTTGTCACTGATTACAAAGTGACTAGTTTTTGTTTCAGTGAGCATAATTCTGTTCTTTGTGTGCCCATTTGACCTGCAAGCTATGTAATTTTAATTGTTTGCAATAAACGTGGCTCACAGCAGCAATGCACACCAAACGTAGGCATAAGGAAAGAGAACTGCGCTGCCACGTAGCCCTGAGAATTCCTTGCTGTCACTAGAGATGTGTCTCACCTGCCCTGAAGGTTAAGATTTGCTCCTTATAAGCATGCAAATGGGGTGCTGCTGAGTATCCCCCGTGCAAGTTCATATGGCACTCGGAGATCCAGCGAACTGCCATTCACTAGGTGCTCCTTCCACTCTTTGATTCCTTTAGCACCGTAAAAAGCAGTCTTGTTTAAACTGCACTGTTAAATGGTAACAGCTACAGCATCTTCTGCTGCAAATGTACATGTGAACAGAACTGCATAAAAAGGACTCTGGGAGCAATGACTTCTGGAGTATAACAGTCTTAGCCAGTTACTCTGGAGACCCTGGTTATCAATAGTCAAGCTATCTACTGAGTACTGATTTAGTTTTCTGTCTGTGAACTACCTGGACTTTGTTTTTTTTTCTGGTAAATTTACTTAGCATCCTTTTCAAGCCATTTATTAAAAACAGATTTTGCCTCTAGGTTATTTGCAAACTATTCAGTTTAATTATTCATACTGTGTGAGTCTTCACTGAAACATCTGTTACTGCTAAAGAAGACAGAGAATAAGGAATTATGAACATCAAATTGTCTTTCTCACACATCTCAGGTATTTGTATGATCAGCAGCCTCTATCCAAACACTGAGTGCAAGTAACAACCCATTCTTACAAATCTTTGTATAACTCATGCCAAGTATGGCCCTCTGTCCCAGAAAGAACTAAGATTTCATATGGAGGTCTATGTTGTATCTTTTAATCACTACACTAGTGATGTTAAGAGAGTGAGACAGGGAAAGAGGCAGAGAGAAGGCATAAACCATCTGACAACCTCTTCTTTCTCTCTAATAATTTAACCATCTCTACCTGCAATGCAAAATAATCAATGTTTCTTATTTCATCGATTTCTCTGATATTGCATTGTCTTTATGGAATTTCCCAGTAGTAGTTCTTCCAATCCTCATCTCTGAACAAACTGTTCTCTTAGAAAGTATTTGGCAGGTACAAGATAGGAAAATGATCAAGGCTGTACAAATGATTAAAACTTCCGCCTCAGTAGAACCAAGCTGCAACTGCTACAATGTGACCTGCAGGCAACCTCAGTTTTTCAAGTGCATGACTGCCTGTTTTCTTAAGGTAGTCTAGTATCTGGCACTATCACTGCAACTTCTACTGATGTAAAACTCATGCAAGAATGGAATGCGTATAGGAGCTGACTAGAGATGTACAGGCTGCAGGGAAAAAAAGATGGGCATCAGAGGGCGAAGTAAAGTCATTTTATGACCACAAATGGATAAATGTGCAAAAGTCACGGGAGATGTAGCTCATCATGTAGAAACATGCCACAGAACAACGAGGCAAAAGAAAATCCCATGCAGGAGGAAAAGAGCTCTACCCTCTTCTATTGGCACCTTACCATGTCACCAAACCCAGCACAATGGCTTGCAGAGCGTGCCAAGGAAACCAGATGCAACTAGTGGAAGAATGTCTTCCACAGTTTAACATCCAGGTCTTGGGAGTGCCATCTCAGGAGGAAGCAAGGCAAGGAGGCATGGTGCAATGTGGTGATGTGAAATAAATCAGAGCCTTACCACTGCAGTTTAAAAAAGTTCCATTAAAGAGCAGTGAAACAGGCCCATTAACAAAATCATTTCCTCCAAGCGCTAATGATGTACAAACAGCACAATTAGTACCAAACTAACTCTTTTGAAGGTCTAGATTTACTAGCGTAGAGAAGCAAGAAACATATATCACCAAGTCCATATTTGAAAGTTCACATAAGAACGCAACTTCTGGCTGCAAAACCAGAAGCAAACAGTCTAACTTAGAACAACTGTATTTTCTTGATCCTGCGCCTAACATATGCTAATCTAGTTCCTGAAGTAAATTACATGTTTCGTTGCCCATAGCCCAAGAGAATATAATGATGTTCTTCACTGTAGTTGACTGCAGTTGCCATTTTGAAGTCTAGTATTTCCCCTTCCATATTATGCACTGTGAGCGAGAATTATGAACATAACATGGATCCCCGTCCTTGCTTCTCCTTAAATTTCTGTCTTAATGTAATTACGTAAACATAACTTTATTTTCATAGAACCCTAGTGTACACACACTGAGGTTTCACAAAAAGGACAGTGGTTTCCCTGAAATATGTTTGGTTGAAATTAATAAAAGTTTGGTGCCTAGAGCCAGTGATAATATTCTACAAACAGTTAAAAAAATAGGTGGGCAAAAATCCTAAACCACATCTTGTTTATTATTCACAGCAGACTGAGATTATTCTCCAAGCTGAGCTTTTTCTTTCTCAGTAATATATCCTAGAGTGCCTCTCTGTTTTTGGCAGTGCCTGCTTATTTTTGAAGACTTACCTTTGCAATTATATAAAGGGCTTAACAAGGACACACATTAGCAATTTAATATAAGAACTGCAATTGAAATATATTTTTAGAAAAATCAGCTGAACAATAAGGCCTGTACATTTGTTTTAAGATTACGATTGCTGAATGATTAAAACTATTTCCAGAGCCCTGGGAAATGCGTCCTGTATTACAAGCTCTTTCACAGTCCCTGGGAAATATGAAGAAAGGTTCTCTAACTGCAGCTTATGTTAGTTGCCAAAATTATAGTGGGCTTGTTACCCTAAATTTTGTAGAAGCAATTACTCACTAATATTAAATGTTACACCCTTTTTTCTTGGATATCTGACCTGTTCACCTTCTGCCAAGAATTCAGAGCAAATGTCTGCTACCCAAAATTATTTTATTATGTGCCAAAGAATGTTTTTGGCAGGTTTTCTTCTTTTTCATGCAGGAAAATATGTTGGAAAAGATTAACACAACTTGGAAATGATCTTTTGATGAGCACTATTTGGCATTCACTGTTGAAGTCTTTCTGAGCACTGCAAATTAACAAAAAGAGAAATACGATACAGACAGAAAACAGAACAAGAGCAATGGAAAGAGGAACTTCAAAAAATCTTTTAAAAATAAGGTTTGAAATAATCTCCATTTTCACTCTCTGTAAATTAGTCTGACAACTTGTGAATAAATGTCAGCGCAGAACTAGCACTTGAACTATGGGCAAAATTTAAAATAACTTACAAAGGCCATTGCAAGAGTAAGAAAAGTATTCTTTTCCTTCCAAGTTGATGGGATGTTATCATTTCGTGCTGTCTTTGGAATCAAACATCCAATGAGCAGATGTTCCTCATTTTAAGGATCACATTCAGATAAGAAAGAACACAAATAAGAAAGACCGCATATTCTTCCCTAAGGCACGTTCTTCTATTGGTTGTAATGTAGACCTGCAAGCAGTGGCAAATAGGACACCACTGCTGATACTCAGTGGGCATACAGAAACTCCATCACCAGGATGGTTTCTACCAATGGTCACTTCAAATGAGTGTGAGTAAAGCTGTGCTGGATAGGGAGCTGTGGAGGTGGGATTTATAGCTGACAGAGCTGTGCAGTCAGAAAGTCCCAAGCACTAAATGCAGGCTTATTCATAATAATAATAAAAAAAATGCAATGCTGCAGATACAGCTTCCTTCACCAGGCCTGCAGAATCATAAGGAAAAGCAGTAAATTGACAAATGTGTACCACTTTTGCTAGTTTTACTAGCGAAGTCATTCTGACCTACATATACTTTTCTTTGCCCCAATATTGATACTTCTATGATATCATAATACTGTATTTATGCAGGCTTTAAAAACAGGACATTAAGTGATCAAAAACAAAATCAGAGAACCTATATTATGGAATAAATTTACAAAGGTATGATTGTTTATGCTCATATAACTTAAAATCACCATATTTGCTCAGTGTCTGAGATCCAATACTGTATGGCAACTTTCAGGCCAAAGAAAAATTAAAATAGCCAAGTTTATAAAACTGTGAAGAGACCTAGAAGGAAATACCAAGTAAGCAGGGTTCTGCAAATGGCAAAAGAACAAGATACTCGGTGTATTTTTTTCCTTCACAGGAACTTACAAAATTCTGCACCAAGTATTGCTCTTCTTACATGGAATTTATATTGTAAGAGGGGTAAATGACACAGAGAAAGACGTTTTCAAAAGAATCTCTTGAACTGCAACACAAAAAATTCAAAAGAACTGTTTATACATATGTCTGTAAAGTAGGTATCTGGGCACAAAATTGTAAGTCTATGCATACAAACACATATAAAAATGGCCCTCACGTAATTTACGACATTCTTTTGAAAATATAACCAGAGCAAAGTATGACAAAATGAATAACTTCTGTGGCTGTAAAAATATTTTTTCTTCCTCATTGTGGAATTTGGATTTTGGAAAACTGACCAGCAAATACTGCTAGTATGTATTCACTGTTCTATGAAAAAAGTGCACAATGTGGTTTTGATTCACACATTGTTTCGTAAGATATAGAGGTACTGTCAGCTTAGAAACCTTAGAAAGCTTAGAAATTTGCTTAGCTTTAAAGGAGACTGGTAAAAGTATTTACATTTAACCTAACGGTTTCATCCTTCCCAAGATCCACCTCCAGACTTGGCTTTGACAAGTTAAAAGAAAAATTGTTTAGGAACTTCAGCCCAATAAAGCCAGTGGCCTTCTAAAGCTGACCCAGATTTTTTTTAAATGTATTTAGTATTTGCAAAGAGCATAAAGATGATTACCAGTGCAGTGAGAAACTGTGAGTAATAATACAGTACTTAATTGAGAAATAGATGTCTCTCTTCAGCTGTCATCCATCCCCAAACTAAGACGTATAAATTAAAACTCAGAGTCAGACTCACTGTTTCTGGAATTGGTTAGTAACTTCTTCCCTAGTTTAATAGAGATGCGGAAAGTAGGGGAGGGATTAAACAAAAAAAGAGTAGCAGTTTATTAAAATGAATTATACCCTTTTAATAGCATACTCTTTTTCTTACTGCATACACATTACGCAAAGGGAGTTTTATATATATTATGTTATATTATATGCAACATATATAACTACAGACAGTTTCTCATTAAATAGGTATTTTAATCCTGGGGTGACTTTTAGGAAACATTTAAATCAAAACTGCTTTTGTTAAATTGCTTAAGCATCCTTATCCAAAGGAGCCACTATAACATATATTACACTATTAGTACAGCATTGTGCTGTTTATTTCAAATAATCCATGAAATGTCACAAATGCTGGTTCTACATTCAACTGCCCAATGATAAGAGATTTGGATCATAAGCCTACATCATTTTATTTTAACTGAGTAGGCTGGCCCAAAAGAGGGTAAGACATCATATAAATAAAGCTGTGTGTCCACAGATCAGATCTGGGCTAAATCATGACAATTAAAAATGGATTTTATATTTGCCCAAAGCCTGGCTGTCATACAGCTGAAAAGGTGAAAGAATCCCCGCCTTCAGTCTTAACACCAGTTTCTGAATAATATAGTTAGTATAACAGTTCATACTGTGTTTAGCTATATATATTCATCTACATAGTCACATACAGTACTTTGAAATAACGGAAAAATACTGTTAAATATTGTCCCAGAACACCTGTAGTGGCCTTTCATTAGAGGATTTCAAAGTATTTTAGGAATATAACCTTCTACCATCTGTTGTGAGGTACTGTACATAGTACTACTCTCATTTTCAGATAGGAAAATTGAGGTACAAAAAAGATTAAGGCCCTGGCCTTTAAACACCCAGTTTTCACATGTTTCCATAAATGGCGTATTATTTTATTTAATAAGTAATACCTGTCCAGCACCCAGTTATACCCAGCACAGAAGTACCTGTGCAAATAGAAGCTAAACGAAGACACAAGCATATTTGTATCAGTGCTGCTGAGTTTAACCTACGAACGATAGAGTTACTCCATACCACGGGCGGAGCATATGTGGCCCTGGAGCCACTGATAACACATATGTACACAAATGCAGCCATGGATAGTTATCGGAATAACACCAAAATGCATGTTTTATCTTTGACTGGGAGAATGTCATTTCAAGGATGTATTTTTCCCTCAGCAAATAAAAGGTCTCCTATCCTTACTGTTATGGTATAGTTTTGTACACAGTTTCAAGAGCATTCCAGTGACTATCAGGTTTAAAAGCACCTTTATGTACAGGTCCTTTAAAATACCTTTGAAGCTTCCCTGTGCTGAGCAGAAGCCAGCAACGTGCCCTTACAGCCAGGAAGGCCAACTGCAGTTGGGTTGCGTTGGGCAGAGCATTGCCAGCAGGTCAGGGGAGGTGATCTTTCCCCTCTGCTCAGCCCTGGGGAGGCCACACCTGGAGTGCTGGGTCCAGTGCTGGGCTCCCCAGTACAAGAGAGATACGGAGCTACTGGAGCGAGTCCTGCGACTCGCAGGGTCACAAAAGTGATTAAGAGACTGGAGCGTCTGATGTACGAGGAGAGGCTGAGAGAGCAGGGGCTCTTCAGCCTGGAGAAGAGAAGGCTTGGGGGGGAATCTGATCAATGTGTATAAATGTATGATGTGGGGGGAGCACAGGAGCCAGAGGCAGACTCTTCTCAGCAGTGCTCAGTGACAAGACAAAGGGCAATAGAGACATATTGAAATACAGGAAATTCCATTTAAACATAAGAGAAAACGTTTTTCCTGTGAGGGCTAACTGAGCACTGACACGGGTTGCTCAAGGAGGTTGTGGAGTCTCTATCCCTGGAGATATTCAAAACCTGACTGGACACAGCCCTTAGCAATGTGCTCTAGCTGACATCGCTTTGAGCAGGGACGTTGGACTAGAGACCTCCAGAGGTACCTTCCAGCGTCATTCATTCTCTAATTCTGTGACCTCCTGGGATATCCTCCAGTATGAACAATACTATGATCCTAATGAGCCAAATTGGAGAAAAAAAAAAGGAAAAAAAAGGAAAAAAAAAAAAAGAAAAATCATCATCCACAGACTCCATTACCAGTACACACTATTATTTTTAGTGCTGCACTGGACAGGTGCCTTTATTGACAAGAGCCTCATGTTTCTCATGAATTATTTTTCAAGGTGTATATTTTAATAATTTAAGCAAAACTCATGCACTGTGTATTCCCCTTTCTACCTAGCAGCAGCCTTCCTACTATGCCAAGGAAGCAGTAAGCTTTGAAATAAATTTAGCTGACCTGTATATGCCAATATTTTCTGCTATGCTTAATCTGAATTATTTTGAACATGCACTTCTCACATCTGTGGCTCAAGAACTCTGTGCCATACACAATTATTCAAAATAATCTAAACGTGTACCTCATTTGCAGAAAAATATGGACTTCGGACAAAAATTACATAGGCTTGTATAAGTAAGACTGTTGCATAAGGCAAAAATTAATAGAACAAAATATTAATCTTCAGCCATTTCCTATCGCTGGAGAACTTACCTGTGCAAATTGTGATACTTTGTTTATCTTTTGTAGGAAATCTCTTTGTTAAAAAATTACGAGCATGATTCATGAAGAAGATATTTTCCTTCAAATTTTTTTTGTTCCTTTTCAAGAAATTGTAGAGGGCATTGGGAAAAGTGTAATTTAGTACTATTCAAAATATTAGTATCTGGTTGGACAACAGCACAGTGAGGAAATCCCTGAAGCTTTAGAACATCCATGTCCCTTACAATGTCCACAGGCAGAATGACAGTAAGATCCACTAGACAGGAAAGGTCCTTGCCTGCACATGCCAACTCTACAAAGATTTTTGTGCCATGATTTGCAGAAACGATTCACGCTGTGTAACTGTGCCCTTGAGCCTAGGCTTAAAACAAGAGAGAACATCTTATCTTTTAAGAAAACAACGAAAATCTGTCAAACGTGAACCAAACATAGACCAATGCACTGCTGGTTGTGTTGGACTCCTGGTTAATCTTGTTGTGTTGCACTGCTGTCACCCTGAATCTACAGAGTGAAAACAACTATCTTTTATTAGCTGCCTTAACTTGTATGGTTGGGAAGAAATAAACGACAATTCTGAAGTGTAATGGTAAACAGTCCCCAGTCAGCAGCTAAAAATTTCATTGAAAATCTTTTCTATCAAAAGCATGCAGCTAATGTTTTTATTACACCATTGCCTTGGAGATGGCTTGACTGTACACTGAGGAATAGTTCATCAACTGTATGTCATAAAACAGAAAAATTCAACCTGAACAGTGAAAGCTGAGAGTGAAAATGGAAACTGCTGTGCAACCTTAACTATAACAAGTCATTGCCAGACATCCACTACAATAAATGTCCTGCTAGAGAGCAGCATAAGCAATGGACAGATGGGAAGCTGATTTTTAGATGAGGATTCCATACTGTGAAATACATGGAAGTGCTAGAAGAGGAACACAATTAAATCAATCAATACATCAAAAACTTTAGATCTGAAAAAGCTTTAATAATTGAATTGACAAGTTGGGCTGAATAGGCAAGGTAACTTACTGTAGCATGTGGACTTAATATAGGATTTGTTACTCAAAACAGATGGCAGCACACTCTGGATTAAAAGGTATGTGAAAGATTTGATTTCCCCAGGTTTTGTCTTTTCTTTTTCTCCCCCCTTTTCAATTGTCTTTGGAATTCTTACTGCATACTGGTAACTTGTTCTGATTTTCACTCCAAAAGGGAAATAATTGCCTAATTCTGTTTTGAGCAGACAAACCAGAATGGGGAAACTCTTTATTTTATATTTTTATATATCATATACATTATATAATTTTATAAATTATATATATATTATATACAATATATATAAAATATATAAAATATATAATATATATTTTTTATAATTTTATATGATTTTGCTAAAAGCACAGTTTTTCACTCTGAAGAAAACCAATAGAAGGAATATGTTGGCAGTAAAGACTGCTGCTGGCACGAGTATGGCGATCAGGAGTTTGAAGACGTGCAATCCTGATCCAACGTTATTTGGATGGTAGAACGATATTTTTTTTCACAAAGCTTGTTTCATCTGTGCCAATGCACTGGCTTTGTTGGTATAACCATATCCAGTATAGGAGTATTTTGTGTGCTCATATTTCTGCACTGGTAGAACATTCACAGTACATACATACATAATCCAAGTCTATTTTATTAACTTAAGTCCAACATTTTCATCTAAACATAGTGTCTGAACCAAGACACCTACAAATAAATATAACCTGATTTTTAAAAGTTTGACTCCTAGGATGAACAAAGTTTGGAAGTGCTTGGCACTTTTAAGAATTGGGCTATTTTAAGTTGTGTGCCAAAAGCTCATATTCTAAAGGGACTAAGCTAAGGAGTATTGCAGAACTTGGCTTTTGGATAGGAAGTAACAATCTTAAACTGAAATTAAACACCCACCTTCTTTATACCTCAGAAATGGGGGGCGTTCATGACCCTACAGCAGAAGTGAAAACACCTAGCAAACTGAGTGGTAGAATTCCTGCACTCACAGCGCTTAAATGAAAATTATGCCCGATGCACTGCTTTTTTCTGACAAAAGATCAGCTCTGAGATAGCACCTATGTGAGGAGGCAATTCTTTCCTTATTTTTATATGGCTAATAAGAGCATGAACTTGTCCAAGTCCTGTGCTGGAGTGAAGGGATTTGAGTGCACTGCCTAACACTGAGAGGTTGTCCCCATCCAAAGCTAGAAGCAGGGCTGGACCAGGCGCCTTCTCCAGCCCCATGCTGACCTGGGCCCTTGGCAGCAGAACTCACAAGAGGCAACAGCCCAAGCGAGGGCAAGCAAGGCAGCAGGGCACTCCATGCGGACAGTCTCCCTGGCTATATTTTGTTCTATTAAACCATTCAGCCTGTATTCGGACTGTATCCACAGTCTGAATCTAGATCAGTCTGTGTAACTAATGTATCGCCACCGTTTATCATTTCATTTTCCGTTTCATCTGCAAATGTACTCAGGAATCATTTTGTATTTCCTTCCAGGTAACTGATAAAGTTATTGAGCAGTATCAGGCCAAGAACAGATTCCTGTGAGTTCCCACTGGAAACAAGCTTTGAGGTGAATATTCCCCATCTCCAATCACTTTTCAAGATTCTCCTGTTAACCAGTTTTTAATTCATTTGACCACTCTGGCTACACTCTTTTTACATAGTGTTATTTTGTTTGTTCAACCACAGTGTCAACAAGACTAAGTAAATGTCATCTAGTAGTCTATGGGTATTACTGTTATCCTTGTCAACTTAACTTGTAATCTCAGAAAAAGCAGTATCAAGTTTGCTCAGCAAGCCTACTATCCACAAAAGCTTGCTGGCTGGTATTAGCTATGTTGTCATCTCTTAATTTTTTGTTGGAGGTATCTAGTTTCAACCTTCCAATGGTTTCGCTTGACCCCCAGTTACCTGGATCATCTTATTTAACCTTTACAAATTCTGGCACAATATTGCTTTTTCCAGTTCATTGGAACCCCCCTTGGTATGCCAAGATTTGTTAAAAAGCAACAATAATGGTTTAGACATTTCAACCCTATTAATACTCTCCAGTGCAACTTTGCTGGTCTGAGAGAGAATTAAGGAGGAAAATATAATTATTGAATTTCATTTCTAGCTTCAATTTTAGAAGACTTGAACTTCCATTAGAATGACCTGCAAGCATTTTCATAATGAAATGCAAAGCACCCATTAGTATCTTTGCTATGGCAATGTTTGAAATAATCTCAAGTGCTTCTGTGCCTTACAGCTGCAAAATACTTGAAATGTCAAAGGGATAGGTTGCTTTTTACACACTTGCTTTACCATACATATTTCCTTTTGTTGTTTCTCTCTTCCTCTCACCTTTTGTCTGTACTTTATGGGCAAAGCCTGGACTTTTTACAGGAGATTAAAGAAAGATAACTGAAAAGGAAAACTGAACATGTGGAGGGTTTTCTAAGTAAAATTTATGGCCATGCTCGATATAATTTTTAGAAGCTTTGGGTTCAGCTAATGTTAATATATGATCAATCTAACAACCCCTGTTTTCATCAAACCCCTTAACCTGTAGGGTTATGAACTTAAATTTAATTTAAAATAAAAACTAGCCTTCTAAATTTGGCATACATTATTTTTGAAGCTATCGATTAAACATCCTTCATTTGCTGTCTTGTCTAATGGTATTTATATTAGTAGGTGGAAATGCAAGATGCTGTATAACAATTTCTGTCTTGTTATCCTACCTTATCTGAAAATACAGATATAACAATCTCTACAGAAAAACAGTGAGAGTATGGAAGAAGATCAAACTAAGTGTAAGATGCTTTTTAAAGAGATTGGTGAATTCATCATTGCTTATAGTTCTCATTTGTTGAACGGAATTACTTGCCAACTGTCAGGTACATCTACTAAACCAGTACCTAGTATCTAGGTTTTAATATGCTCAGTTCGAAGCATTTTTGAGTATTTCTTCAAATATTTAACCCCAGTTTCTCCTCTCTTCACTTATCAGTTTATGTAGGGCTAAAATATGGCAAAAACAGTGGAAATAGAATGTATTTGTGAATGTCTTTAGGTCTGAGTGGATTAAGTAAGAAAAACATCTGGCACTTCATGTAAGAAAATAAGAGCAGTACAACTTGCAAGTAAAATGAAAATTTGTGTGTAAAGTTCTCCCTAAAATGGCAAAAAATATTCTTTGCCTGTGGGGGAGGGTGTTACGTAAAAGAACTTTTTCCTGACATTTGGCTGATACCACCGTTCCTGACTGACTTTGTAAAGTCCCCTTCTGAATCACTACACAACAGTAATTTACCCTATTGATGTATTAAAAGGAATACAAAAGACAACCTGCTTTGTTTTCTTTTTTCTCATCAGGAAAAGTTACTGTATTAACATACTGTTATGTAGAATCTCTTACAAGACAAATGTTACAATGTAAAACAATTTCAGGATTCTTTAGCCTCTGATTATGTCCATCTGTGCATTGCTTTAATGTTCAAAAGGCTTTTCCAGCACGGTACCCAATAGTTTATTTTTCAAAATAAACAACTTCTCCATGAAATTTTATTTTTCTTAGTTCTTATCTTTCCTTCATCATATTGCATGCAAGAGCCAGACCATTTTTGATAAGCTTTGTTATTACAGAGAAGAATACAACCTGAGAAAACAGGTATTAACACAGGCCAGCACTGCACTCTCAAAGAAATGTTTTAAAAGACCAAATCCTGAAAAACTATAATAAATCCTCTTTGAAGTTCAGTGGAAATTCCTTGCATAGGGATTTGGACTCCTCGGATTGAAACAGCCTTGGAAGGAGAAGAAACAAATCAAAACAATATATCTAAGCAGCCCATATGTATGGCTCATTAGTCCAACAGAAGCAGGCTGACCCAGTATCATCTACCTGCTGGATTTTTGGTCCTCTATTCAAGCTATCTGCCAAATCTAGAGGGCTAATTCTGAAGCTGATTTAAATAAGAGGTGTATTTTTCACAAAAATCTATGCCTTTTTCTTCCAGAATGTGAAACACAAAGATTTTTAGCCATTTCTACTTTCACCAACCCAGGGCAGAGAGCCAATGCTAAGTAAACTGGGTTTCGGACTATAAATCTTTTGGCAATGTTTCTGACCCTGTCTCACCTCTGCATTAACAGAGCATTTTCCATTAGTGAACAGAACTTCTACTACTTGAAGTCAGAAAGTGGAATCAAGACTTGGAAAACAAAGTATACTCTAAATTTTACTTTTCGATTTTAGTATTTTTTTGAAGAAAAGATGAAACTTTACTTCTAAAAGGAAAGGCCCTCTAAAAGACATTCTTATTTTTGGGATGAAAACAGCACTGGAAGTGATAGTAAGGCAGAGATGTATTGACACCAAAAAGATGTCACTTGCACAGTTTACATACATAATTACCTTGATTAAATTCTAAAACATCAGATGTTTGCACCCAATATTCCATTTAGAGGCTCAACTTCATACAGCCAATGTAAAATGTATTTGGAGAAAATCTTTCTTTACTTAACAGGTACCTGACAGAAATATTTCAAGTAGCTAAGAAAAAGAGATACAGAATCAATGTGCTTGCCTCAGTGCTGCCAAAAAAACCTTTGGCTGAGATGATATAATTCCACAAAAATTTTTGTTAACATAATGTTATTTTCTTGTTTTGCCTAACTGCAATGTTTACTTTGTACCTGTGTTGTGTTTGCACTTTTATTATGTTCAAAACTATGATTTCAAAGAAACATGGGTTTGTGCAAGAAATATTTAGTCTGTGTATATCAGTCTCAATCACTCAATGCAACATTCCTAAAGCAACACCATGCAAAAAGCCAACTGCCCCCATTTCATCTATGACCTGGAGTTGTGATGAAAGACAGGCAATTTACCCGATTCCTGGAGATAGCGATACACCAAGAAATTCACTTCGTCACTGGTTATGCTCATCTTAGCCCAACCTCAATATGATGAGGTTTACGAGAAGTATGATCCACGCTCTGTTCAAAGGGAAAGAAAAGAACAGTTTTTGTTTATCTTGCTTCATTATTAATTTTTTTTATCAAAATAGAGGTGGGAGTTGTTAAGGTATTTAAAGGTCTCATTTATTCTTATTTATCAGAGCTGTTACGTCCCCATGTGAGGCACCCAATAAATATTGTGAATCAAGTGCTCAAGCTATGCTATACCTTTTATTATTATTAAAGAGTAATACTTCATATATAGAGAGTCAGATTGAGAGAGAACATTTTAAATCTTGAAAGCCCTTTCAAATGTTAATTCTTTTGCTTATGTGGCTTCATTACAGGTTCTTTGGACACTACTCTTTACTGCCTGAATATTTTCTAATCAGAACTGCTGGCAATTACAGTCACATATAGTATACCAAATCACACTTTTTTTCTATCCCCAAATTTGTAATCCAGTCTTCTGTCCAGTAGTTCATCCATTTGAAAGACAGATTTTTCCCTTATATGTTATTCAGAGAACTTAAATAAAGTTCCCATAAAATAGAAACAAATCTAAATTTAAGATGAAATTATAAATTTTATTATGGGGTGTGTGTGTGTGTGTGTGTGTGTGTGTGTGTGTGTGTGTGTGTGAAATAATGCAATATACCTTGTGCCAACAAGGAATACAAATATTCTGGCATTATAAAAAGTTATAATGTTATAATGTCTTTGATGATTAATGATGAGCGAGAATTAAACTTCAGTTATTCACTTGTGTAAACATAACCTTTAGGATGACAGTTTTACATTACTATTTTGGGCATATACTGTGATAATACACAACATAATGTATTTTAGATGAAAAATTTCCTTGAAACATTTTCTATTAAATCTTGATGACAATTCATTTCCTTTTTGGGAATCTGATTGAAGTAGTTTGGTTTTAAAAGACGTAAGTACTTTTCAGACATAAACTTTACATCTTCGTCAGCCACAACATATCTATAACTCATCATGTAAAGATTTGGGCATAGAAGCATACACTACAATCTTGTTGTGTATTATAAATGAAACATTATAGGAGTGTACTGTTTGTTTCAATTTTCCGTATGTCTCCTCTTGGCAAGCAGAGAGGTCTTTGTTCATCGAAAACCTCTTCAGGAAATCCTGTTGCCTAAAGTAGCACCTGCTACTGCAGGCAATACTGATCGACTACAAGTTTCCCCTGCTGATGATTTAAACCAGCAGGTCACTCATGACTGTAACAGATGTCTCTGCATATTTATGTAAATGGAGGTCTTTTGAACCCTGTTATGCCTTTTATTCTCCTTTATTATATTTCATCAATGGCTTAGATGCTGTTTTTCCATAGCAACCCATACCTTCCTAATTTGGGAGTCATCTTTCTCAAGTATTCTAGTCTGTATTATTACAGCTTGTACTTCATGGAAGACAAGAAGATACAAAATATTGAAAATCTTGCAGTCTCGGTTGGGAAAATCTCATCTGCTTTGGAAAAATCATCACCCTTCTGTTAAGGTGCTGGATGAAGACAACCTCAGCTGCACTCAATATCTAGTTCTGTCACAAATACCATGCAAGTCCCTGGAAAGTCATTTAGTCTCTTTCTTCTTCTATTTCCCATCTGTAAAACAGGCCGAAATTTCTCTACTACAGAATCAGGAGATGGAAAGCACTGTCACTTGTAAGGGGTTCAGTTACTAAGGTGGTAATTGCCTTGGACATGGGATAGGTCTACCTTTTAAACTACAGTCACTTTGCCACTGGGAAGACGACTGCACTAAGTCAAAGAAACGAGGCTAATGGAGTACATCTATAGGCATGAAGAGCATGCAGCGGAAGGACGCTGAAAAAACAGAGCAAGTGGTGCCCATGGCTGTGGGGGGGATGCACGGCCCCACGGCCAGGGAGCTGAGCGGACGCTGACGCTGGCTATGCTCCTTCCACCCCTCGCCCAGCTCCGGTCGCTCCCGGTCAGTGCTCTGCATTCATGGCAGGGCTAAGGCGTCACTGGGGGAATCCGCCCCTGACCCAGGAAAGTTGTTCGCATGGCATTTCAGATTTAACATGAGAACGTACTGGAAGGACAGGACTTCTTATAAAACCCAATAAGGAAACTCCTTAAAAGGGGCTAATTTTTAAATGTAACCTTATACATACCTCTTCCAGGTAAACAGACTTGTTTCTGAATAATTAATAATTCACCGTGCCTCTTTTTGCGTAATCACCACCACACAATAAAGAACAAAAAAGATGTTCATGGCAACAGTTATGGCCATTTTTATCCCCATCTGTCTGAGTACTTAGAATATATTCTTATCATTACTGCAGTCATGATAACAATAAATCAAGAAATTTTGACAGCTACAGGCTTAAAAAATACCTGACATAACTTTTTAAAGAATATTTTCAGAACAGCAGTTTCAGTATTTGGTGGTAGGAAAGTTGGCAAAGTTGAAACCTCTTACAAAAGTTCAGTTTCGTCAGTGACGCACTTTGTGTTAAAATGAACCTTATTAACAAAAAGCTATCAAGAAACTACAAATGCAGTTCCTGGATGCATCCTGCTAACTTAAGGCATGAACATGGTATTCCCCACATAGACAGCGTTGCTTTGGGAAGGGGGAGGGAAAGAGGAGTGCCTTTGTTTGTTTTGCTAAAGAAGACTTCTCTTAAAAGATTTTAAACCAGAGAAAATCAGCCTGACTGCAAAATAAATAGTTTGACAGTCACAGAAAAACCTCCAGAGCAGCTACGTTTGTATCAGAATCTCAAACACACCAAATAGCTGCATTTACAATGCATTTTCCCTGAAGTCGGTGAACAGGAATTACTTTGACATATGTGTCGGATCATATCTTTATACACATTGTTACCATGCCATAAATAACCAGATGAACCCCACTCATACATTTAAGGTTTCTTCCCTCCCAGATGCCAGTGCAGCAATCAGATACACAACCGTAAAGCTTTTAACCGTCCATAATGATCCAGAGATCTGGGCTTTGACCCAGAGAAATCTGTTCATTAGAAATTTGGCTAAGCAACAAAAGACGATGCTCAATTTCATTAACAATCTTTTTGATTTCCTTCTTCCAGACAGATAAACACCCCAAATAAAGCAGACTACAGAAAACATGGTGGGAAGGAGAGAAACATACTTATCTCTTGTGTATCTCTAAGTCTGATTCATAACGAACACACAACTAGCTTCCCCCTCAATATTTCTAATGTAAAAATATAAACTTCTGTAGAAGGCTCCAAAAACCTTTAGTTATCATTGCGATATAATTACTTCTGCTAACTGATAGTCTCCTTTTGTTACTGGAGACTAGTATTAGCCAGATTAATACTTTTTTTTTTTAAATTAAGGGGTAGTTTAGAGACAATACCGATGTGCTTTTGGAGACATTTCACACGTAAACCAGCAATAACATCTGAATTCTTCACAACCTCAAGCAGATTTATAAAAAGCATTCAAACACATGTTCCAGCTTTCTTTACTTGAAACATTTTTTCCTGCACCGGGTTACATATAATAGAAAGCTCTACTTGCTTCAACTATGACTTAATAATTTGGGCTATGATCTTGCAGATATTTAGAAATGTCTGAACCTGTGAGCAGAGCCTGCTAAGGCTACGAATTTCCCAAAGTATTGTGGACCCCAAACGTTCAAAACCACTCAGTGGATGGGTTCTTAAGATCCCACAAAGATCATGCAAAACTAAATTTAACTTTTATTTTACATATATACTCAACTCTCAGTTCTGCAGCAATAGGCTTGCAGACATGCTTCACATGCAGGGGTAGAAAGGTCGGTTATTAGCTTAGATACACCATCGCTGTTCTGCTTCTAGGGCTGCTTGGCTTTTGCTGAACTAACTCATTCAGTTGGATTAGAGCCGGCTTCAGCAAAGCTACCTCTGCAGTACACTCCCCTGTGCTCTGAGTGACCAGGGAAGCTTATTTCCTTGAGTACAGCACTGGACTTGATTTGGCTCCATACACTGACATACTGCTGTTCTCAAATTCAACCTTTCTGGAGCACCGCAGATCTTGTTAATGGGCTATCCAAGTGACTCTGGAGAAGGCAGTCTAGGGTATAGCTAGGCTTCTGCATAGCCCTAGCCAGGTCAGTCAAGACTGGTTTATTTGCATCACACTCCCTATTCACATAAAGTGATTGCTTTTCCTGGCACTGTCTTAACACAAATAAGGGAGATCTGACTGAAGAATCAAAGGAAAATCACTTTATAAACTTTGGAATAGCGTCATAAGACCCAGCTCCTCTTCCTTTCTTCTAAATCATACTCACATGGTCCTTGACGGCTACAGCAGAGGCTACCTCAGGAAAGGAGTTTACATTTGCTACTTGAAGCAGCATTGCCATCCACAGGGAGTGGGAGTCACCAAGCAATCTTCTCTCCAGGAAGACGGAAACAGGCCAGACATTTAGAGAAAACACCTAGACAGAGGCTTCCTATTTCTACTTCCGGCTCTCCTGACAGTAATCCTGGTCCTCATACTACCTCTTGAAAAAAATCTGCACGCTCCAGTCTGCTTTAATTGAATACTGAGTAGTCTTCAGCTTTTTGGAGGATGCTTTCTGTCATTACTGTTAAACAAAAAAACCCCAACTTTCTTTTATCTCCTGCAGCGGCTGTACTATTTACCTACTTATTTGACAAGTTTCAGTTGAAACGTCTTTTCCCAAGAAAAGTTTTAATGACAACCAGGAAAAAACAAGAAAAAAAGGGAGAAGTATGAGTTTTCTTTGAAAATAGGAAAAAATGAGAGGGCTCATAAAAATGAAAACATTTCAAAAACTTCAAATATTTAATGTTTCCAAATCAATGCACTGCTGCATGGGAGCTGGAGTTGATGTACTCATGCTCCTCTTCTCTTGTCCACGATGGCTCCATGCGTTAAGCTACATCTCTGAGGAGCCAGTAGAGTCTCCTCGTCGTATAGAAGAAAATGTGAACATGAGACGAGCTGAACTATTCCTCTAGGAAGGCACTGTAACAGCATAGCCAAATTAGTATATTACTGTTTTCCATACGCTCTGTAGTTCAGTGTGAAACAACATTTCCCAAAGCCAGAAACCACTTCTCACAAAAGAAGTTGCTTCGTCAACCTCGCTATTTTCTGTTGAAAAATAATTTCAGCAGAAACTTTCAAAGAGCCCTGCACTTGTGTATTTCAAGGCTGTGTCTCACTATAGAGTCAGAACACAGTCCTCCATCAGCAGCCTTCCCTAAGGCTAAGCAGCTCTATATGGCCCACACCACTGCATTCTTCAGGCTTGTCTTTTATTCCAGCTGTCTCTTCTTGAGGAGGAATTTCAATGTTTCCCAAAATGCCAAAACAAAACTTTCAGAGAGGAGAAGAGCGCACTTGGCCCCTTCTCCCCTTGGAGCCTCTGCTGCCATTTCTAGAAACTGCAGCATAAACCATCTTTTCATTGCAAGCACTCTGACAAGGGAATGACCGAATTACATTCTTGCCGATTACAAGGTACACAGCATGCAAGGTGATTCTCCCCAAACTCCACCAATTCGAGTCCCCAAAATAACAGACAGCCCTGTTCAAAACACAGCTTGGGCCTTCATGCCTTCTAGATTCCTCCGCTGCGAGGCTTGAACTTGACACCTTCTTGCTTAAGGAAAACCACCCCCAAAATATAAACAGTTGCCCCTTCTAGAGGTCATCCACTTAAGACTCCAAATCAAAATGCTGCTCACAGTAAGCTGTGCACTATGTTTCCCAGGCCCTTCTTTGTGGAGAGTTAAATAGTTAACTATAGTCATTCGCTAAATGATTGCCATAGGTCACCTGAATGGCAAAAACGAGGCAATTCAAACCTCTCAGAGCTACTGTGCTAGGCTCTTGACAGGTGGTCACTGATGTCTTTACTTGCCTTACACTGTGTTAATGTTTTTGAGGTTTTCTTCACCAAGCTAACATCCAACTTGCTTTTTGTTTTGAAATAAAAGTTGAGATTTTGAAGAACAGGATAATCTCCTTAGAGAAGGGTCATGTTAGTGCTCTCTACTACCATGTGCTGTCTCACTTCGAGCTCCCGCACTGACATTTATAGCAGCTCAATAAGGACAGAGACCTCAAAGAGAAAAGGCAACAGGCTTGTCAGAAAACCTGAACAGCCAAAAGTTATGGCTGACTCTTTTTTTTTCCTTTCCTTTTTTTTGTCTAACAATATTTATTTACACTGACCTTCTGTTGATTTTAAAAACATCACACAAAAACAAAGCAAACCCCAGAAGCTTCAGTTTATCATCAGTCTCACTGCTGCCTAAAGACCACATTCTTATGAAAAGACGCAACAACTGCATCTCTATCTGAGGTCTTCAGCAAAAACTGTACAGATATAAACAAGCTCTAGCTCTGACACGGACATGTTAGGATATCTCATACAATCAAGCACTGAATTCAACTATATCAGAGCTCAGAATCTGGTGCCAACTGAAGAAAAGAGATAGAAGGAATGCGAATTATATACATTTGGCGATGACTAACAAACTTGCAATTGTGCCTTGAAGAGGTCGCTCTTGACAAATCAAATGCTGTGCAGGCAAAGCTAACAAAATGGGATTCTCATCTAAATAAAAGGGTCCATCAAAATAAAACAAAAAATGAGTTCAGGAAGAAGGTCAGTGGAATACTGACAAAGATGTGCTTTGAACAAATGAATCGCTTTTTTTTTTCTAAGAAAAAAAGGGTAACTGTGGCTATCGTATTTATTTTTTTTTTAAATCTGCAATTAATCATCAAAATGCTTGTCCTGTCCTGCAAAAAAAGTAAATAAAAACTAAAACATCCAGTATTATGTCAAAAAACTAAAACAATTCAAAACTAATTAAAAATATTACTAAAAAATAGCTTGGCCGATTAAACACTTTGGTGGACATCACTTCAATATGTTTATTTTTATAAGTATTACATTTTTAAAAACTATAAATTTTTATAGTTTATATATAGTTTATATTTTATAGTTTATACATATTATATATATATTTATAAACTATAAATTTATAGTTTAAAAACTATAAATTATATTTCAAACTGAAAAGCCATTTGGATCCAAACCCAGAATTATTTATTCAAAAAATGGCAACAAGGGATATTCTAGCAATTTCTAAGTGCTTTTTAAACATTTTTCAACTAACCAACAATTTCCAGCACAAAATAAATAACTGTCAACAAAAGACAAGCCTTTTATCACCAAATTCCCTGCAATCTTGTTCCTATATCAAAAGATGCAAAACTGTACATCAGTTCTTTCATACTTATAATTTCTTAGTTTGATCAGGTCATTTTTCAGTTCTTAGCTGGTTTACTTATATCAGCCTCCAGCATTTCAGTTCTAAAAGTTCAACTGGATCTTTTCCAACTCCCTTTGTTGTACAGTGAAATGGGTTTTCCTATAGCGATCCTTCCTTTTTTGCATTTTGCTAAGGGCGAAGAAAGCAAACAAAAACAACCACTCTTCTTAATTAGTGCAATTGTGTTAGACCTCTTTTATAGCCTAGTCCTGAGAAGAGGCAACTTCCATTATATTTCTTCTCTTTTTTAATAAACAAAAATAATATTTACACCGTATACTATATGGAAAGCTCTAGGAAGCCCAAAATAAGATTGATGGCAGACTAAAGGTATGGTACTCTGGAGCTTGCAAATGAAATTATTGTTTTAAAATAAAATAAAAAAAAAAGACAGAATTACAGAGGCTTAAGAAATCAAAACACACTATAGGATATAGTTTGAGAATCAAGATATTTCAGGACTTTTGGAACAACTACAATCAATTTGGAATGTTGCCACTAAATAGAACTAGGATTTTTTTCCTCCCATGCGCACTCGTCTACTTACTTACTTACATTTGCAAAGAAGTGTTGATTTGGACAAACTGTGGGACAACTGAGCGCGTCTACTCATTTCAAATGAACTAGACCAAAACACAAAGTCATCTGACTGTGCAGTTACTAGAGTGTGTGCATGTGCATTCCCACGTATACTATGCAACAAGCAGTATGTTTTAAATCCTACAAGCAGAGCTACAAAGTAATAGAGTCCAAAAGAGTCAAGAAAGACCGCAGCTTTAAAAAAATGGAAAAATTACTCTGGTACTGTGTAATTATAGCATCAATATTTGTTTTTCTTGATTTTTGGCAAGAGGAACAGTTATCTATCTCAAAGTTAACTTTTGACTCAGTTTACCTGGATTTACCTCAATTTACTACAACCTCAAAAAAAAAGTAGTGAACATTAGCAGTTAAATTTTTTCATCAGTGCTTTGTATTCACAGAGTAGTGAGGTGACTAGAATATGATGGGATGAGTTGTACTTGTCTGATTGTTTCATTTTCTCTCTGCAACCACAGATGTGAGCAAAATACCACAGCTGAATTTTTAAAACAACCCCACTCCTCCATTCAATATATAGAATAATGTACAATTTATTTTGCAGTTGCTAATAATTTCTCTAATACCGAACAATAAAGATAACTCAAAATGAAGTTTTAGTGTATTTGAGACTCAAGCTTGCCTTTGAGTATGGACCTAAGTAGACACCCAACTGTGATGAGATGGGCCAAGCTTCAGTAGATAACACATTCCCCTTTGAGGTGACACCCTGTGGCTGGGACAGAAAAGGAACAATCACTGCCATAAGGGCCCAGAGCCAGATGGGATTAGCAGGCAGATGGGATTAGCAGGCGTGATGCCTATTTTGTATGAGGTAACTCTGTAGCAAACAACAGAAGAGCTATTGGCCTGGAAGGACAACAAGTGAGAGAAAGCCTGAATGCCTTGCTTGAAAGATGGAATACGTGGATAAGGCTTTTTAGATTTTTTCTGATTTTTACACAGCAACTTTGCTGTGTGAAATGGCACAAATCCTGAAGCAGGCGCCAAAATCCTGATGTTTTCCCATTCCAATTGAGTGGTTTAACCATCAGGCTGCAGTCAGGCTGTCTCTTGCTTGTTCTTCGTATTTTGGAAGGAGATAAGGATAAAATACCTATGAGTGACTTCTACTGCATTTCTTACATAAACTGCCTCCTATAACACCTGAGGCACATCCTAATTTGAAAACACACGCTGCTGTCAGCTCACTGGTTGGAATCCTATTAGTGCCAGCTACAAGGAGATGGACCTTCACTGTGCAACATCTTATGGAGTGGCACGGCAGGCATGTCACGTAAACACTGCAAGACTAGTGAGGTGATGCACAGTTGTGCAAACATGAGGGGTTGGAGACTTCTTAATACCCATCAGCCAAGTCTCTTATTTCATGGCTTTGTTCCAGATCTCTAGTGTACAGGAAACACTCTTGAGGCAATGGGCAGACTGCAGTGGTAATGCAAACACAGTAAAGACACTATGCAGAAGTGCCTGTTTGTCCAGATACCTGTAGGCTTGTGCTTTACTTCTTTCCCACAAGGCCCAAATATTCAGTGAAATTTCGAGCTTTAATGTTGTGTACATTTGAATGTCATGTTATTTTAGTATCTTTTAGGACTGTTTGCTAGAGGAACAATTAGAGAACAGAGTAAGTAAAAAGCCATTCTGGTACTTTCTCATGACTGTGCCTGTAACTTGTGCGACAAAGCCAAACCTTGCGCTTACCAAAGCTCTGCCTGTAAGAGGATATAAAACAATAGGAGTCTTCTGCTGGAAAAGAAACCATTAGTTCCAGTTAGTTCAAGTTGGGATTGCTTCAGGCAAAGGGAATGTGCAGTGATGTCGTTTTGGGGGTGGGTTTTTATTAGTCTCAGCTAATAAGCTTAGCAGATGTTACTGGGAACAGTTTGATGTTATTATTCCATCATTTCTAACTTTAATTTTAATTTTAATTTTAATCTTTTCCTCAGAGCAAGCAGAGGAAATAGATTGTACTACGTATTTCAACCTTAAGTTGTTTTCCCTGTAGTATTGTTAAAAGTGTGGCTAAAGATTTTCTTTATTTTTATTAGTAGTAGTATTACACAAAGCAAAAAAATATTTTTCCCATTTGCCTGTAACTCCAAAATAGCTGAAAGGATTATACTCCAAGTTAAAGGGAAAAAATACTTTTCAGGCTCACAACATGGAAAATTGCATCCCCTAAAACAAATATTTTGGAAAATGTAGAATACGTGAAAACACAAAATTATACTGGAAACTATTTTGAACTTTCAGTACAGCAGATCCCAGAGTTTTCTATGGACTATTTATAAACATATTAACTATGGCTATAGATAGGTTATTCTTTACTCTTGAATAATCTTAAGAGAATGTCAATTTTAACTGCTGTAAGGACAAGCATTATACAGTATAGTGCAACAGAACAACAGAAAAATACATACATATATTAAGGCTATTTCTCTGCTATATATTTAATACCTCTAATACTTAGCTCCTACTGAAAATCTGTTTTTTTTTTTGTTTTTTTTGTTGTTTTTTACTCCTGGGGACAGGTCATTAAATGCCTCCATATTTTATGTAAGGTACGATACTACTTTTCTTGTTGGAAGCTAGAAGGGGAAGGAAGAAGGATGGGAGGGACATAATTTGCTTTAGAAAGATGGCTGTAGGAACTTCTAAGCAACCACTGAACTAAAAGCTTACTTCTAAATTACTTTTCTGCTTTTACATTGCTAGGTATTTCATATAGAAACATCCCATATGTATCCCATAATACAGGGCTTTTTAAAACAATTCTCTTTAAAAATCAATAAAAAGAATTATGAATGAGTAACCTCAGCCTCATGAACACCACCTCAAGCACCAAGTCCAGATACATGGGAATTTTGCAATTAGGAATGAAATTCTCATCTGGATCTTTTTCCTTTTTTTCTTAAAAAAAACCCCAACCCTTTCCTCTATATGCTATCAATACACAGACTAAAAATAGCAAAGAAAAATTGAGGCACAGCATAGCCAGTAGGATAATCTAAGTTGTACAACACTATCACACACATTATCTGTCTTTTTATCCACCCCTCTTTCTTTGTATGCCGTTACTGGCCATAACCCCTTAGGCAGAGGCTCTCTGTCATTTTATGTTTTCTGGCCTTATGTCTTACTGGTAAGACAGTAGCTAGGAGGAACAGTTTGTGCTTCTACTCTTGTCGGAGGGTGGTAGTCCATTTTTACAAACGCATTGATCAGCGATGTATGGAGGTACACACAAAATGTTCCAAGGTGCATGTACTGTAAATACATTTCCCTGTGGAATAGGAAAGGTAAAACATGGCGACTGAGGAATGGGTGAAGGATGAGCAGAAATAGAGAGCCTGCCTTCTAGACTGCTGGTGGATTTTGTGCCTTTTTTGCCTCTCAATCTTTTGGCAGTTGGGTACATTTCGATAAGGTATTTTGCTCTTTCCTTCAATTTGGGGATGGCAGGAAAATGGAGCAGCCCTCTCAAAGAGAAACCTTACAAAGTATCTTTATGTATTGAGATTGTATTTTAAGAGTGATCTGTCAGTCCTCACTAGATTTTCTTTTTTTTGAAGATCTTAATCTTCTATAAAACACAGAAAGATAAAGCATCACATTTCTGGTGGCAGCATCATGAAGTACTACACAGCCCTCATATGAATAGCAAAGTCTATAGATTAAAAGGCAACAATAAGAGGAAAGATTTTTTAACCTACTTTTTATAAGCTAAACAGCCTAGAAACTAAGATGAACTTAAAAATCCTTGGGGAGTCAGAGACAGACATGACATAATCAAAGTTTTTCATGAAAATTTTTCAGCTGAATACTTCTCAAGTAGGATTTTAATATATTATGACACAGTTATTAGTTACCTCAAGTTAAATAAAAAGTACTCCTCCTCTTAAAAAATCAAGATGTAGAGAACTGAAGTTTAAATCCACACATACAGAGCTCGAGACGCTTTTAAAGGTTTTAATCCCTAGAAAAGAATTGTTTCTTCAGAGAATAAAAAGATTCTAAGCTTTTGGCCTTTGCTCCAAGGGGGACCCTAGGAAAGCTAGATCATAAGGGTTGAAATACCTATCAACCACATGTTCATTCACTATCACAAAAGTAAGCCACTAAACATCAGTAGGATTTTGGGTGCCTAAAGGCTTGAGGATCACAGGTGGAAAGGGGCCTTAAGAGCTCTCTAGTCCAACCCCTGACCAAAGCAGGGCCAGTTCTGAGGTCCAATCAGGCAGCTCAGGGCTGTGTCAAGTCGGGTCTTGAAAACCTCCAAGGATGGAGATGTCACAGCCTCATGGGGCACCTGCTCCACTGCCCAACTGTCTCCAAAAGGAAAAAGTTTCTCCTTATATCTTGAAACTCTCCCTAAACCGCTCTCTTTCCAACTCACCATCCCACCACGCACCACTGTGATGAGCCCGTCTCCGGCTCCTCGTAGGCGCCAGTGGGCTGCTCAGTGCCCCTGAAGCCATCTCTTCCCCAGGCTGAGCAAGCCCAGCTCCCCCGGCCTTTCCTCACAGGGCAGGTGCTCCAGCCCCCAGCGCCTTGGGGTTTCTCTGCCGAGCTCGCTCCAGTTTGTCCATGTCTTTCCGGCACTGGGAAGCCCAACACTGGACACAGTACTCTAAGGAGTGGTCCAATGAGTGCTGCATAAAGGGGGATAATCACCTCCTTCTATCAACTGGCTGTGCTCCTGTTCATATAGCCCAGGATCCTCTGTTTCTTCTAGTTCACACAATGGGAAATCACAGTAGTGTTGGAAAGATGCAAAATCTATCTATGGCTATCTATCTATGAAAAGCAGTATTTGAGTAATTGAAAATAAAAGTCTTTTTCCAGATTGGAACAGTTATGCTACCTACCATCTTTACTAATTTTATTCAGAAAAAGAATTTTATTTGGAAAAGATATGCTGCGAAGTAGATGGAGTAATACTCAGTACAGTCATGCTTATAGGATCTTCTAAGGATACAGTAACCAAGTGAGTATTTTAGCTGTCCAGCTCCTGGAATGCAATTCTCAAATGCTAGTTAGCTATTAAATTCCCTCTACAAGGAATGGGGAAAGTTATGTGCCTCTTTCACAGATTTATGTGTTTTCCTGTAGCCATGGATTAGGCACTTGTCTGAGACTGGAATTCATTGCTTCAAATTTCCCCTCCAAATCTCAGACCTCAATTGTATCTTTGGCTGTAGAGAACTCAAAAGTTTTTATTTGAAAATATATAGGAGAAAGGTGGCACTGGAAGTAGTATAAGAAATTTAAGAGACTAGAGATTAAAATATTCACTTTAGAATTAGCAGGTTCAAACTTGCATTTTCCAGCTCCCAGGACAGCACACTTCACACCTGGTTACAGGTTGTTGAAACAATAACTCTGGGCAGCAAAGAATGTGAGATTCATGAGCTGGAAAGATGGGGGAAACAGAGATCCGTAATTCCTTTTAATGATTCCTTGCTTATTGCAGACATTTTGCAGCTGAATAATGAACAATACACATTCTAATTTGTCAGTATGAATAAAAAAATATACATAGGAAGTATGAGCATTCATGTATTGTTTATTCACATTTATCCTTTCACTTTTCACTACCTTTTTTTAACATGTGTTTTTCATTTCCTTATGAAGAGAAGATAATTCTGTCTCTATTTCTAACTGAAACTCAAGATTCTTTGTAGCTGTTACGCAAGGAGCAGACATCAACACCTATATTTAACTGTGACATACTATAAGCTTATATTATCACTTATAATTTGACTACACTTTAACTATTTGGACTGTAAAGCTCCATGGTGAGTGTTTGCCTCAGGCTAAATTTTTCTGGAAGGCATAAGCAAAAATAGCTCAGTCTTTTCAGAGTGAAGCTAGGGAAAAATATAGTTTTGCCAGTATTTATACAGCTGGTTCAATGAGAATCTCTAGTGCTTCCACACTTTGGAGCAGGGACTTGACATTTGGCAGAAAAGCTGCTCTCATGGCAAAGAAGTGCCTTTTCCATCTCAGTGAAAATCCACACAAATTTGACTAATATAAAACCTCTTGAAGATACTACTTGCATATGCTCTGCACAGGTTTGTTAGAGGCCTGTAATTAAATGATCAAAATATTTTCCTTGCACTAACTTTGCTCCACACTAAGGTGACAGGAGCTTAGCATCTTTTTATGTAAGGAAAGCAGATACACAGTGATACAGAGGAAAGGGTGAGGGATGGGACAGAAGACAGCAAAAGGCAAAGGGGATCACAGTTACAGGCTGAGGGATTGCTCAGTTGGTTTTACTTACACAAGCAGTTCTACTAAACCACTATTTACGGATAGCGGAAAATATGCTTTCCTCCCAAGGAATATTTCAGAGGAAAAACAATAATTGAAAGCTAAAAGTTTACAGCCAAAATACAACATTGATTCTGAAATCTCTGCTATCCTTCATACTAACTTTATCAGTAGATTATTCCTGCATAGTCAGACTATGTGTTCCTTTATATGTTTTTGCTGTATTTAATAACCAATCATACCTGTATTAATTTTAAGAGTTCAGGATTTTCCCCCAAGCATTCAATCATGAGATTTAGTTAGTTAGATTTGGAACTTTTTTAAAAAAGGTCATTTTTCAACAGAAGGTAGATGATATTTTCCTCTCCCACTTTTTTTTTTTAAGTTAAGAACAGACTTAAATAGCATAGCTGTTTACTTATAAAGACCCTTATTTTACTTTGGTCAAACTTAGTTGGAAAATCACAGAAATTTTCAGCATTTCGTGAACTGCTAATATTTAGTTAGCTTCTCTGAATACCAGAAATGCATGCAAACACACATGGTTTAATTCATGCTCATTCTCAGACATTGGATTCAAAACCAGAAGAGCAACAAAACTTTTTCTAGTTGATATCATGTGTTTAAAATGCTGGTTTTTGAGGAGATACATTTTTTGGAGCCTTTTCAGCTGTCGCTGAACAATGTTTTTGTACTACAAACTAGACAGAGGTGATCAAATCAAATGTGTCAGTGAAAAGCCTTCACTTTTATTTTTATTCATTATAAACTTGTACAGATTTGATCTGGAGTCTGAGCATAGGGACATTCTAAACCCTACTGCCTACCAAGGAAATAATTCTTTCTAAGACCTTAACAACCAACGCAGAAAATCACTCCTTTCTCTCCTTTATTAATAAACACCTAAAAGGTTGGCTTGATGTTTAGGAATGCTTACACACCACAGGCCCAAAAGACTTCTTTTCCCCACTCGATTTATTGATGCAGATAATCTCCCTTCACACCAAGTGTCTTGTGAAAGAAAGCTCAAAGAGAAGAAGAGATTTGTCCAGATTTTATGTTTCCTGTTAATACACTGCCATTACCTGATATGAAAATAGTGGTCTGTTCTTTTTCAGAAAATGAAAAAAAAAATACCACTAAAGATATTCCGTAATGAAGTTTTACTGTATGGCTGCCGATACTTTAAATCCAGACCCATGTGCAAATCTTACATAATTTTTTTAATTTAATTTTTTTTATTCTTATGAACATACCCATACAGCACTTATTATCATATAACCAGAATCAAGCAACTTAGACCTCTTTTTGGTAATAATTTCAGCAAATCTCAAGGGCAAAGAAAAAGAGTTATTATTAGTAATAAATTTTGCATTTATTTTGGAAAGAATACAGCATAAAAAGCAGGAAAATAAAGTTTTGTAGAAAAAAATCATTAATTAAAACACATTTTTGGGTGTTTTCATTCAACCAATAATGATAATAGTGTAAGAAAAGCATAGTTTTGCATACACTTTTGCAGTCTGTATTTTCTTCAATATAAGAAGATGCAGGCATACAAACACACAATTCTCACACAGAGAGACGTATGTCCTAACAAACAGCATTATCCATTAATGACTTTTTAATGCTCTGTATTTTCAAATGTTCTTAAAGCATTAGTTAATATATCTCAGACATTTCTGGGTAGGTTTGGATTTTGGTGTAACTGAGAGCTTCTCATGTTCATATTAGATGTCAGCAATGGCTTAATGATTACAGTTAAAAGTGACCACATCCGTTCTCTTCCAAAATGAAGTAACACAATGCCTCTGTGACAAACTTAAATGTAAAGCCGAAGTTCTGCAAATTCAGATCTCTAACCTCTCTGATTATTTCAACTGTTAGAAAGAAGTACCAAATCATCTTTACTGATTATCAAAAAGCAAAGCTGACCACAATCTTCCTGGCTCTACCTCATGCCAGTAAGTTATGCCATAATATAATCTGCCAATAATGTTACTACATAAGAATGGCTCTTAGAGAGACTTCTAGTATGCCATCTGACAGAACGTATTAAAAAAGATCAGAAACATGCACCCATGTGTCAGCAGCTCACTTGCCCCACTAGCCCTGTTTTAACCTAGCTTTCAGCTCCTAGTGATTTTGTATGCCATTACAGCGGCTAAGAAGAGGGGAGGGCAGGGCTGCTGGCATCCTCCCCAACGAACTTCCATGAGGCACCGGTTAATTAGCGCATGGGGTGGCTGACAGGTTCAAGAGCTAGATAATCTCCAGTTGATTGAGCTCTGAACTGAGTTGCATATTGTTGAGTATAAAACTCAAGGAGAGGTGGAGGAAAGAGAAGCCTGGGGATGGGACGTCAAATAAATATCTACTAGTGTGGAAACAGAACTAAATTAACAAATAAATCACTGACTTAAAAAAAATTCTAATGAATTAAACAGTCCCATGAATGGATGCACAGTGTTGTCATTCCATTACTAAATATATGGTCCAGTTCCTCATATTATTTATATTTGTAAAGTATCTAGAGTCACCAAGAGGCAGTGGTGTCTACTGATACTAAATGGAACCCTTAAAAGTGTTTCACTTAATGTAAGCTAACCGGTAAGAGAATAATAGAATGTCTCAATACACCAATTCTCATAATCACTTATCTAAATAAATACTTGGTTGCAGCAGAGTTATTTTTAAGTTGGGGCAATTGGTTCATCTGCGGTGTAATGCACAACTTCTATTTAAATTTTATTTATAAGGACCCTTTTTACTTATGAGGATAAGTCCGGTTAAAGTTTGTGCTGTTGAGAAGTTATTTAAAACCAAGTTGCTGGAATGCCTTTGAGGTGAAACTGAAGGGGTAAACCATTTACACCTGATATACGTCTATAATCACTAATCCATAGGACGTGGAACCATAACACACACAAATCACAATACATACAAAACACCTCATCAGGTCATCTTACAATGGGTAATTGTTAACATTGAGGCTGCAAAGGCTACTAACTGATATAACCTTTCTTGCCACCAGTTGTTGTAGTACTCACTTTTCCTTCTGCAAATGTAAACTCGTTCCCCAAGCTCCTTTATGAAACCAGACAGCTGAACCTGAGGAGAAGTATCATAAACTTTTGCATGTGGCAGTATCTGAGCAGAGCTTGAACTTCAGGGCTTAAAAGGTTTTTCAGGGGACTGGCAGCAAATTGGAGGGTGAGAGAACTGATAGGTAGAACTGGGCACATATGGCTGGGGGTGTGGAAAAAAAGCTTCAACGAACCAGCACAGAAACATGCATCGTGGGGAAGCAGAAGGCTGAGAGAGTAAAGAAAACTGGAAGTAAAGGGGAAACAGCCTAGTGAGAGCAGTAATAGGTTAGGGTGCTGGCTGAAGTGAGGCTTGAATCTGAGAGTAAAGAAATGGTTTCCTATTTAATTCTTGCTGTTTAATTTCACTGTGTAATGGTATTCAGGAAGCACCATTTAGTTTAATTACAGGTGAGGCCATAAAACAGGGAAGTTGCACAACTGCTTCTGCCACAAGTCTATATTCCGAGGATTTCACTGCTTCCTGAAAAATCCACACCACGTTCCCCCACTAAAATCACTCAAAGGTCCTCACAGAACTGAAAAAAAAACCCTTAATCCCTCCCTCCCCCCAAATTATACCTGGATAGAAGACTTGTATTCAGTAAGTTTAATAAATAGGTTTCATTCCAGCTGAATCAGTGCCTGTAACTATGACTCTAACATAAAATGACATTTTCATCAAAGAAATCATCTTAGGTCTACATGTGATGATCTGTGCCACTTTCAAAAGTAACAGATTACAGATTTTTTTTTTAATAAAAGGAAATGCTATGGTAAATAAATATTCCCAAGACAGAATCTAAAATATTACTAATATTAGATGTAAATATACAATTCTGAAGACTTTGTCTTCATTCAGATATAAAATGAAGCTGTTTGCTAATGCGGTAAACACCACAAAATAAGAACTGAGTCTTGCAAATGCAATACTGTCATGCCTCTGGAAAAACAGGAATAAAAGGAACTTTGTGGTACTGAATATATGTCCCCTATGTTTTTCTTCCAAGTTTGAAAGAAGTGTATCTTTTGTTTTCTCTTTATACAATTATAATATAAGGAGACACGCAGGAGACCCAAGAGCTATAAGCACATCCATATTCTCAAGTTAATTTAGAAATCAAGCTCTCTCTGAAGTATAAATTCCTGAGCTGTTCCTCTTTCCTATACATTTGCTAAAACTTTAGCTGAATCTGGAATGATCTAATTGGTTGACAAACTTGGGTGGTGGTGGTAGCAGGAATGGTTCGTAGATAAAATTTGCTGCTACAGGCACTAGAGAGGCAATGGCTTGGGCCTGTTAAGGCTTTGATCTCAAATCCAAGTTCAACCATAGCTACCAAAGATAAGATAGATATAGTTACTTTTTACTGAATTTACATGACACATAAGACCTTCTTACCTGTGCACACCACTGCTCTGGCAGGTAATATAAATAAAAGCCAGATGGGCCATTAGAGGACTCAGAAACTATTTAATGGGAAAACATCCAAGTCCTTCATGCTAATACTTTTTTGTCAATATAATGGCAGCTTTAAAAGTCATAAATGCATTATGATAATTAGAAGCTCAGTGTTAAACAAATTAGATCAGGGAGGTGGTTTATGACCACTCTCTTATTAGCATCTCTTAGGCTTCCTGATACCACCTGAAACAGTGCCTGGACCATCGGACTAAGCCGCCAGACAACCTCGATAGCTTTAGCTAGCATATCCATTAACACTAGAAATAGTAAGACTAATCTGTCACAGGTTAAAGTCTATGGCAATCTTTGCATATATTTGTATTTTCAATAGCAGTCATTCAGGTATGATACTTCATTCAAGTTGTGCGCAAAAGCTGTTAGTGTGTCACCTGTGACATGGAAATGCTGGTCAGAAAACTAGTCGGTGATATCTCCTCTATTACTTTTTCTCCTGTATGTAAAATGTGTAATAGAATTTCAGTATTTATGGCTGTTTCTATTTGCTTGCCTTCTTTCTAGACTGGACTTTAAAAAAAGTAAATCCAGGTAACATTCGCCAAGTCATATGCTCTGCACTCCTGCAAGTCAACACAAAATTTTCAGTCTTGCTTTATAAACTATCTTTATACAAGATCATAATATAAAGCACTTGCAAGATGGTTGAATAAATCTGACGTGCATGTGGCAGAATGTAGTTACTTCTATGACAAATCTAATATTACTTCATTTAAAAACTTTATTCTTCATATGTGAGTTAAGTCTCACAATCTGTTTCAGAACCACCAAACCTGAAATCTTAAAACATTAAAAAAGAATCTTAACATTTCCACTATCTGCACTGAAAAACTTCAGTTCACACAGGGCATTCAGAACAGTCCATCAAAACCATGTGGTCCCAAATTGTCCTTGTGGATTTAGTTCCATGGGAGACCAGGCCATTCCCAAGGATGAAAGAGCATGGTTATTTCCCAACAAACTTGACATTGTTTTGCCATTTCCTGAATGAGCATATCAATCCTTGGCCACCACACAAATCATCTAGTAAGGACAGGCTATTTTTATAGTTCCCAGATGGTCTTTATGTACTTTCATGCATGACATGAGCTTCACAGGATATAACCACTCTGGCGACCTTGGTGCATGCGAAACTGTTCTCTCCAAGCAAAGAAAGGTAGGAACTGTGTTGTGCACATGGGTATATCTATTCATAGTTATGTCATGCACTTTAGCTAGCACTACACCATTTTATTTTCACAGTGTACCTTGGCATTTGTCACTGGCAGGAGTTCAATTTGTGTCGTAAAACCCATACTGTCTCCAGTTTCAGTTCATTCTAGTTATCTGCTGCCTCCAAGGGGAAATGTGACAAGCAATTTGCATGCGGAAGTTGACTGATTTTTGACCCCAGCACCACATTCTGACAGTGAACACTCCCGCAATATTACCCATTTCTGAAATGATACTGCAGATAGTGAGTATCGATATATTCAGTGTCACTATGTGAGAAGAGCTAGCAATGAAACATGGCTTGAACTTTTCCAAAAGGTTACCTCAAGGCTGTCCTCACATAGCCTTAGGAGAAACCTTGCATAGCCTTAAAACAAACAAGAAAAAAATCTGGATTTTTTAGATTCAAATATTTTGGCCTTGCCATTATTAAAACTCTGTGATTGAAACACAACCACCAACTACCTCTACAAAACCCAACAAAAACCATGCCACTAATTACATTCCTTTCTGGGGAAAATCAGTTATTCTCATAGATTGCTGCTTAGCAAAATCAATGCTTTATATAATGAACAATAATTCACGTACAATGGACACAAATAGTGTAAGCCCAGGCAATAAACCACGGGTTTTTTATGCAGTCAAGATGCTTGTGGCCTCTGAAGGGTCCTTTCACACTACTGAGACCCTAAAGAACAGCAAAGAGCAAGTGAGGACTACATTTTGGGAGACCACAGAGGTGGTGGATCCTGTCTGACAAAAATAAACATGATTGTTTATCTACACAAAAATGTTAGTTTTGGGGAAAGAATTTGAAAAGTGTCCCTGGTGCTGCAATTGCCCTTTTTGGCTCATTATTGCGTAGCTCCAGGCCATAACTGAAACCAGACGATGCATCAATGAATGATATTGACATATGACAGAGAAGACTTACAGGGCTGGAGATGTAACTAAGACAGCCTATAATAACTTCTATCTGGCAACTATTCTAGGCAATTGTTATACTGATTATCATATCCTACTCCAGTTCCATGTGCTACATAAACTTACAACTTGAAGAAAAGTTGATGATGATGATGATGAGTGGCATGTTGTTTTCAAATAAGTTTATATTTAGAAAATGAGAAACATTTGACAGAGATGACAAGTGCGAAAACACATTTACAGTGCACACAAAGCCACAGGATGCACAAAACAAAGGTTGCAACATGCCTTTTCTCTCTCATGGACGAATTTTACATATTTATTTTAGTCGTGTGTTGCTATAGCAAAAGCAACCAAAGAACTTTGCTCGCTCTCTCCATTCAGGCCACAAAAGAAAACCTTGCTCTATGTGTCTGAAGTTCAAATTACACCTTCCACTATTAAACTCTTCGATCTATACTTTGACAGAGAATTTAGAAGTTGCTTTTAAAACCATAGAGAGTTTTGAATTAAAGAAAGTTAGTCTGGAACCCAATACAGCACATGTTAATCTCTCTGACCTCAAAACTAAGGAAAACAAATGCCTCCACAACAAACTAAAACAAGAAATACCACTCTTGGATATCTGAAGTGTGCCCATAAACACATCAGTATTCTATCATCACAAACATTTTGGTAAAAACATATCAAAACCTTTTTGTTTGGTTCACGTAGCACACAGAAGCCAGGGAGCGGAAGTCTCCAGGTAGGTATTCTGGGTGCATCCTGATTTGCAGACTGGATTGGGACACAGGTGCTCGCTCTGCTCCTACTGCTGAACTCTTAACCTGCGTTGGACAGAAAGGTGCAGTGCAGGCAGGGAAGGAGCGCTGGTGTGTGCCAGCCAGGCTGGGCTCTCTGACCCGCTAATTTCAGAAGCAGGCTGCCCCAGCGGTCCCGCTGCCCTGCAGTCAAAACAACATGCTGTGACCAGCCTCCAGGCTATAGCGCCAGGACATCAGGATCTCTGGGCCCTGTGTGTCATCTCTCAACTGTTATGTCTGAGGGCAGCGTTAGCTACCACCTTAATATGAACAGCAGTGACTGATAAAAACAAATGGATAAAAATCAGGATGCCTGGCTCTGAAGCATGGCTCCCTCGCAGACTTGTTTTGTGACCTTGATTTATACCCAAATTGGAGGATTTTGTCAGCTTCAGTGAGTGAGAGCGAATGCAGCTTTGACAGGTGAATGATGAAACGGAGGTATCATCAGGCAGCGGAAAATATTCCTGTCATGCCCCTCTCCACTACGGCACCAGTACTGCCACAGACACTCTCCCTGGACAAGTAGTGCAGATGTACCTTACAATTAAAGAGGAAAATTGTGTGTTACATTAAAAAAGACCTACAGACACACTGATTTATTTTTCTCTCCTTTACTATGTAAATACAGTGCTCAAGTACAAATTGTTCATGTCCATTTATATTAGCTTAAAAATACGTATTAAAAAATACATATTTGTTTTCATAGTCTACACAAGCTCCCTTTCCTTAAAACGTCAGAACTGTATAAAACTTTAGTAATAGCCACCTGCGCCCATAGAGAAAAGCAGCATTGTGCAGAGATAAAACCCTTTGTCAGGAAGTCTGGTGTTTCATCTAAGTGATCTTCGTGCCACGGAGACAAATAAGCCTTTAGAACCGAAAATTACTACATTTGTTTGGAACCATAATATGCTCGTAAATTAAAAAAAAAAAAAATTTGAACACCAAAGTATAATTAAGAGAAGTATTTCAAGCTTGCTCCATATTGCCTTACCGAACTTGTTTTATAATTCAAAACAACAAGAGGACCTAAGTAGTTTAAATTGAATACTGATTTCTGAAGATTACATTTGACTCTAAATTCCAGCTCAACAACCTTGGGAAATATTACTTTATCTACCTACTTACAGCTTCACACTGTAAAGTGCTTTATAATAATTCACTTAGGATTCATCTACCTCATCAGTGTTTTGTGATAATTAGCTGGACAATATTTACAGGAAAAAAAATGGAAATGAAAAGCACTATGTAAATGCAAAACTTATCAAAGGATATAAACCACCACATATCTTCACTTTAAAAATCCATGCAAGAAACATCATCGTCACAATAATAAAAAACAACCCTGACTTTGAATTCAAGGTTGATTAACTTTCGTCACACTCTCAACCTTCCAGCTTCCTGCTAATTCAAATTATTAATTGGCAGATATCCAGAAGAAGCAGGTTAGGGGAAATCTAATTTGTATATGTACTTACACAACAGAAAACTCCCTTTACAATTGCTTATCTTCCTATTCCCTCTGTTCACCTTCCAGAAAAGCAACAAAAAAAGAGCAGAAGTACTTTTTCAGTAGAAGAGAATGAAGTGCTAAAAGTATAAGCTATTTTTCAGCAACTGCAGAAACACATATCCTTGCCTTTCCCTCCCGTCTCTTGTTTTCCTCAGTGGTATTAGTAGGCATTTTTTAAATGTTGCACAATATGGCACGTCCTTCAGAGAGCAAAGGCAAAGCCTCTTCCCCGAAGAACTTGCATTTAAAGCTCTAAACCCCCTTGGGTTATTAAAGCAAAGGATGAGACTATGTTGAAGTAAAGCATGGCCATGACAGTGGTTCTGCTGTAGTTACAGAACCTCATCTGCACGTCTAAGGGAGCCGCAGTTTAAGAGAAAGAAGTAGAGGCATGCAGGGTCCAGCATGTACGTTGAGAAATAAACTGCTTTCCTCACTTTTTCAGCTCTCTTTCTTACATCACCTTGCATGATTATTTTTGTCTTTTTTTTTTAATTTGTTATGCTTTTAGAATTTCCCTATTTCCCCTCAGGGTTTGGGGTATTCAGAGCTAAGGTTATTTTTACGCTGGGGTGGCTGAAACTTTGCAGTTTTCTATTTCCAAGCCACAGTTGACTAAACCTTACAATATTTGCTGTATCTGCTGAAATGAACGCCTGACTTCCTCTTTATCATGTAGCATTAATTAGATAACTGAAAAAAATAAATAAAAGAGAACCACGTCATCTGCCTTGTGTAGAGATTGGTCACAATTTACTGCTACCCTCAAAAAAATAAACAGTTAAATAGAGAAATACTTGTAGCAGGAAAAAACATGCAAATATTCAAACTCATTCGTGCCAGGTTATGTAGGCATTTAGAAGGGCTGGAGCTAAAAGTAATGCACAATATTGTTCATACGCCCTGCAATATTTTCCTTAATGAAAACCCTAGGAATGCCTGACGGCTGAAAGCAGAAAGGCTGTAGCACTCCAGCAGACAACGGCAAATGTCCCTAGGAGGATGAGTGCAACGCATTTAGTGGGAGAACTCTGCCAAGGGGAGCTCAGATACAGTCAGGCTGAAATATTACAGCATTATGGCCTGGTTGGTGAATTTTTGCACTTCTTGCTGCATAACCTGCAAAGTGATTTGAAAAATGGCATTATGCATTTTGAATTTTTTGTTGCTTTTCATTATACTATGTCCACAGAAAATGCACTTGCCTTTTTGTGGTTCTGCCTCAAAAGTGGGAACCAAAAGTCAACCCGCATAATTGTTTTTTCTTGTACATCACTGTGAATAAGAGGAGGTCTCTAAGTGAAATTTGCTCAGATTCTTTAAGTGCAATACCCTCTTTTGGCAGCATTACTGTCACAGCTGGTGACATAAAGCTGTATCTGACTGAAGCTTGATCAACAGTTTTACTGTTGAACGGGGAGGATAAATTATAGTTTACTGTCTCTTGTCAGTATTATTCTAGCTAATAGTGAAAAATACAGTAAAAGGCACTTGTTACTATGTGCAACAGTACCAGTTCTGAGTATATGGTGAAGATACTCAGAAATATAATCTGAGCTACAAGCTACATAGTTATTTTGTAGAATCTGAATGCAGATGAGGGTACAATTTAGCCTTTAACATAATTAAATACCCTTCAAACATGAGGGAAGTTACAATTTATTTCAACACCCGATTCTAACACTTCAAAATATGTTGTATCATTACACGAAGCACATAAAGACACATTTTTCAATTGCTCCCCCTCCCCAAATCTTTACATATTCTGAAACAACTCAACTCTTCTGCCAGTTAAAAGAACTAAATAATTTCAATCGTGGTTTAAACTAACTTGGAAAGAAGATGCACCCTGTCATCACTTTCCCAAGCCCTGGGGTTCTACAAAATCCAGTCACATCTGCACTGCATACAATAAGTAACCACATCTTGTTTTTAAGTCTTGACCACATCCTTTTACCTCCATTTTAGCTTGGTGGGCCTAATTTAAGTAGTGGTTTACTAATTAAATGAATAAGCATTAAAAATACCAGCAAAACCAATCAGGAATCAAGTCACAGTGGCTATTTTGCCCTCAGTGGTCCAACTTCCCCAATGGCCAGAGCAAAGTTGTTATAGATCAGATAGGCACAAACAGAAGCAGAATTGAAACGTAAAGACTAAACAATCAAATACAGCTGATGAGAAAAACAAAAGTACTAAATATAGCTCTTATAAAATGCACAGGAAGTAAGAGATTCATAAGAATTCTACTGATAACACAGCTAATTTTTGCTATCAAGCTTGTTCGCTTAACATTTACTATCCTAATCAGGTAAAATACAAATGGGGATGGGGGAAAGCAAACCATTGACCTTTTTTACGCTAGTAATGGACTGAAAAGCCTAGTAATTACATGGCATTACACACCATTCACAAAGAAATCATTGTTGTTCTCAACTGTTAAATTGAAATTACTAGGAGGGGCTTCCTGTACTTTTAAAGCAATGACAAAGTATCTTCTTATATACTGTCTAATATTCATGAGGAAAGGAGGTAAAATCTGTGGGCAGAACATTGATTTTTATGTGTTATACCAATTAAAAATGGTAAAAGTTAACCCAAATCTATTCTGCATTGTTCAAAACAAAACAAAGAGCGGTAAATACGATACACAATAAATTATCATTTGGTTTTAATTTTTTTAATGCCCAGTCTTTAGCCTCGGATCATACAAAATACAACAGCAGGAAAATATGATCACAAATGCACAAATTTATCTCTTGTTTCAGATCAGTTCTAGCTTAAAGCAGTTGAAATTAGCTTTGATAATGAAAGGCAACGCAACCAGATCAAATGGTGAAAGTGATTTGATTAGCTTCATGCTGACCATCATGGGTAGATCTAATTTAGAACTGAGTGATCATGTCTGACTGTGGTAAACACCTTAACATCTGCCTTCCATTGTAACGTCTTCATGTGAAAGCAAGAGAGATTGAGATCTGCTATCTTCACAAAGTTTTTAGCTAAATCTCTTATTCTCTGTGAACATATTTCAAGCTTTCGAAATCCTCTCAAGGCAAACTGCAATAAAAAGAACTAAGCAAGCTTCCAGAACATTAAGAAACCACTTGATGAATAAAATCTGCTGTTTAAACTCTCTCTAAATCTACTGAAAAGTATAATTAAAATTACGTAAACAAGCCCTAGGGCTAAATTTAATGGTCAACTACAGCAACTGGGACAAAGCCACAGCAAAAATTATATGCCTAAAATATTTCTTTAAAACATCAACACAAGTAGTAACAAATGTGTCACAGTATTAGAAATTATTTCCTTCATCACCGGAAAAACAAGACTATACCTATTTTACTCTCTTTTTCCAAGGGACATGCAATTCTTCTACTGCATAGGAACGATGGTCTAAATCAATACAAATACGATCTCATTTGTCTCCAATATATTTCTGTCAAAGTTTTAGTAACACAAAAAATACTCTCTCTACTGCAGAATCCTAAAACAAAACTAACTTAGAGTCAGGAGAGGAACATAGGCAAAGACGAAGCTAGACTTCTACAAATCTCCAAGGAAGGAAATGCACACGTTAATCACAGCACCGCACGCAACGCGAGAGCAGCCACTGATTACAGCACTGATGACCATAACTAAGAGTGAGCTTTGAGAGACACGGCACAGTTCAAGCATTGGGGAATGACTGAAATGTGCAGTAGAAGAGAAACTCAAGTAATATAAAGGAGATACTGTAAGTTCTCAAAATATTTATATTGATGGAAAATATAATACCAAAGGAAAGAAGGATGGTTAGTTTATAGGAAAAAAAAGGAAGAGTTGGTGGACTGGTATTTACACCTACCATGGAACTGGGACTAAGCAAGAACAACAGGCTTCATATAGCTCAGACAGAGACCAGCTTCACCCCATTCCTGGATTTCAGTAACACTAGTTAATCAGGTATTTATGGAGTGAAAAGACTCTGAGGAACAGAATTGTTCTCCTCACCTCCAAGCGCCAAACTGGAGCTCCGTCAGACCCTTTTCTTCCCTTCCACTCAACTTCACTGATCTAATTGCTCCCGCTGATCCCTTTCTTCATCCTTCAGAGCACAATCTTCAGATCAATGTCACTGCAGATAGCTCAGACTCCCTTGACTTTTGTTGCTCTGACCCTGGTCTATTTGATTTAAAACTGATACTTAATTTGTTGCATTCTTTTGAATGATCTCCACATAATTTCAGAGATTTACTTACGGGGGAGAGTTTTCAATCTTTGAGCTTACAAAGAGTGTATATATTGATTGACTTTTAAAATGTTATGTAATTAGGACTAAAAAGTCTAATTCAAAATATTTGGACCTACCCTTAAGCAGGTAATTTACAAAAACCTATCAGTATCTACAGAGAAACCTAATGCATACATAAAAAGGAAAGAACGGTTTCTCCAATTTACTACTATGTAGAGATTAATCAACTCAAATTGCTTAAAACAGAATCATCCCACTATGATTCACAGTACGACTAAAAGCTAGAGATGTTAAAAAAGGGAAAATGACAAAAATACTGGCATGATATTGCATAATCTGGAAAGGTCCAAAGCAATGTTTTGGGAAAACATGGCTAGAAGAGACCTCATGGCATATCAGACATCAAGTTTAGCCTTAGTCATATTTCATCACAGCTGAACTTTCAGCTCAAAAAAGAATTTGCAAAAAACTGATGAAACTGACAGTGCAAGGGGTGTTATTGTGCTAAAACCTGAAGTAATACATTTTTATAACATGGAAGTAATTCACATATGAGGACAACAAACTTTTTCCTGAAACACAAAATTAAGCCTTAATTGACCAAAGATATTTAATATCTGTATTCATGGAATAGAATCACGTAAGTAACAACTAGACACTGTTTTGTCTAAAGCCAAATTGCAATGTTTATTCAAAAAGGTGCACCACATCCTTCTTTGCCAATAAAGAGATTAGTATCTTTGCATGATGATCCTTGATTTTTAACATACAAAAAAAGACCAATTTCAGTGTCAAAACATATTCATGTCAAATCTCTTCAGGAACAAATTTCATCGCCTGCAAGCTTAAAGGACAAATAAGGGTACTTTCCGCATTTCATTTCTCTACAGACATAAAAAGATATTCTAATACTAAACAAATATTTAACACTGAATCTATTAATATTAAGGCAAGATAATAAAATGGTCAAAATCTGGTTTGACTTTATATAGCTCATACAATTCAATTCCTATACGAAAGCCAGCAGCTGCATTTGAATTACACCAAGATTTCCCCAGACTAATTTTATTTTTGTATCAGTATTGAGTAGAAGAGGCAGAAATAGCAGCAGAAGCTCCAAGCCCATGTAAAACCCCAGAAGCAGCATTTGACTGCTCTGGCTGTATTTACATACCATTTTGAAGCAACTCCCTGCTATATCCTGACATGTGTGGTAGTAGAGAAACAGCATTTCTGAACTAGCCATCTAGAAGCTGTCATTAACTAGTACAGTAGGAACACTTCTTCAAACAGACTGCTGTTTTTCTAATCTTGTCACCTTGACTTTACTGGACATATTCTGAACACATGTTTTTAGATAAATCAGAACACAAGTTTGCCTTAATCCGGTGGCCACTGGAAAAGGGAGAATTGGTTGTTAAAGACACAAGTATACTAATAAGCCGTAAAATACTCCTTATACTGCTATAAACAGATTGCAAGTTGATCTTTCGGATATCATACAATTTTCATAATTGCATATGAAGACAAAAGTTATTAAATGTGTAATGTACTATAGATGCATCTGATTAAAAGATCGTAGAAAATTAATATATAGTGTAAATATTTCAGCATAAAAATAAAAATATTATTTCATTAGCAGGCCAGTTCCAGTTCTGTGTGAGAAGTAGGTAAGTGGTGTGGTCAACCTATTAGGGAGTCAGCAAACTAAAGGGAACTGTTTTATTCCTAGTATCTTCCATCATGTTAATCTAAGCTTTTGCTTGGGACCTAATGCTATATTTGAAGTAAAACAGAAAATTCCTAGCTGATGTCTTGCACCCACTGGAATCAATAAGAAAGGTGTCACTAACCTCAGAGCACCTATTACTGCTGAAGATGGGTGTAGGCCACTACAATGCAAACTCTTCAAAATATGGCATCTTCGCTTTTTTGCTTGTGAAGAATACTGCAAGTCAGGCTGGCATCTTTTGTGCATTGTGGGAAACCATAAACATATTATACATTCACCATTTTACAATGGTGAATATAATGATTATTTAAACATATGATCTCAAAAAAGATACTTTTTTCCTATTTTCCATCACGCAATGTAAAAAATGATTAACATGAGTAATTAAATCCACATGCCTTGGTTTTGGGGGGAACGGAGTAGGGACTAAGAGAAATTATTTTACATTTCCTTGATCAGAGATGCACAATCATGTTATAGAAAAAGGCTCCTATGATTGATTATTGTGTTTATTAGGACTGGAAGGAGGCTGGATAAAAGGGAAATTAATTTGTGCATGCACCAGTTGAGCTGACCTTATTTAAACTGATTTAAGTTGACTATAAATACAATTCATTTTGTGGAGATTTGAGATACTTGCTAATTTACACTGTAGCCCACAGAGCAACCAAAACAAAAACTTTAACCACCTCAGACATAGCAAAAATTACAAAATGCCTTTTTTATTATAATGGATACATTATTTGAAAGAGTTTCTTTCCTGCTCCCCACATATTTTCTAAGTAGATAACAACCATAATATCCCAATCTCTAGAGCCATTTATTAGAAAGAGATACAGTATTATACAGCACCGGGACCCCATCTCTCCTCGAAGGGTCTGATAGCAATACGAATATGCAAAGGGAATAGGCTTTGCCACACACTGGTTTGATACTGCAAAAATGGCTGCAATTGCGCAAAATTTCCAGAAGTGCAGCTGTTTGCCTCTGCTCCTTAACTGAAGACCACTGTCCCTCACGGCTGAATCAAAGCATGAGATTGTCTGACCTCTCCTTACCCGCTCAAATGCTAAAGTATCCCACTAAGTTTTAACGGACTTCAGCAACAGCTGGCTGGCAACCAACTGACTTTCCACTGCAGCGGCTAAGGCGTGCTCAAGCTCCCCGCTCCGCTGGCCTAGGTGCAGGCACTGCAGTGTCTTACACCACCACAGCTTTTTCTGTGGTGACCGTCTGATCTCCAACTGTATCATTACAATAACTTTACTGCAGCAGTGTAATCACACTTACGAAGGAAAAGCTGGGGCCAAGGTGCTCCATTACAAAACCAAGTGTGAACCTGCGACCTCAGTGTGCAAGTAAAAATGTACGGTCGATGATGACATGCTTGCAATATCGTTTTCATTAATTGTATCTTAAATCTCACAAGTTCACACTGAATAATTACGCCTTAAGTCTCACTAGTACAGCTAATTAAACTTATAAGAAAAAAAGTAATTTGATTTCTTTTCACTTGCAGCATTTAAGGTGAAGATTAGACAGTAAAATATTATGTGAAAATCCTCACAAGCTGACTTCAGCACAGCTAAGATGACAGGAACTGACGTTAATGTGTGTATATTGGGCACAAATCAGGCATAATCTATAAAATAGTACGATGCCATATACTATATTACTGCTCCGTTAAATCAAAGCAGTTTAGGTAGTACAGACGATATAAGTAAGTATATGGCAATACAGATCATATACATCTCCAAGGTATTAATTTATAGAGGAACATCTTATTGAAAGAATAAATATATGTTCTGTCATGTTCTGTCTCTCTGTGGGAGAACTGTATGAGATGTTCAGATATTTAGGAGTATGTTTAATTAGACCGCCTGCAGTCATTCAATTTCTACAGCCGAGTGTGATAAAAGAAAAAAACTCAGTTTAAAACAAAAGCCTCAAACGTTTAAAAAATGCCAAAATTCCATTCTTCTTCAGAGGAAAACTCTTCTAACTCTCCTTGGGAGGCAGCAGATTTACTACACACACTTGAAGGTTTACTGTGCATACATCGTCCCTCATTACAGCTTGTCAGCAGCAGATCCCACACCTCTGAAATGTGCTGAACTAGCCATGTGTGCACTGTACACAGACGGGGACATACCTGAGTTTTCCAACAGCACCACAGCTTAAGCGAAATTCAGTGACTTAGGCAAATTTCTCCAGTCCTGCCCAGGCAAGTTAGGCAGACTATGGTTGGGAAAAGAACTGGTTGGCTGCGTGAAGTCTCTTCTGAGCAAACTCACAGGAACAGTTTAGGGCAATGCAGAACGCTACTCAAATCCTGTTCCCCCATCATCACTGTACGGCAGCTTCTGCACTTCTAAGCGGCAGCCAATTTCTAAAACAGATATCATTCACTCCTTGTGGAGTTATTGTTTAATGCACTTTTGACATAATCTGGCACTGTAGATAAACTGATTAGCACGTACATCATCTTTCTCCACTCTTCTTGGCTATTAGTAGCACTGTCAAGAGATTGACATGTTGAACTCTGAATCCCAACAAGCTGTTCAATTCAAAGGACAGTGTACAGGACTGTCACACCTCGGTGCTGAAAGGTCTGAGTTATGCCTCAAATAATAACAAGTTCAGTTTAAAAATCACATGATAATGCATTTTATCTTCTGATTTTGGAATGCTAATGTGTTCAAGCTTCTCTTCACTATCATAGAAAACCTTCCTTGGAACTTTAGCTGTATTAAAAAAAAAAGAAAGAAAGAAAGAAAAGACAGAAAAGAATAAAAAAGAGCAGCAGCAGTCTTATTCCACTAGCAGTAGTTTAAAACACTGCCATGTAATCCCAAGGCTCAAAACAAGTTTCTCAGAAGTTGGCAGTGACAGGAATAGTAGTTTCCTCATCTCTTCAGCACAATGTAAGTCATAAAAATTGTTTCCTAATGGGCAAGTTCATGTTCTAGCTAGATATCCTTTCTTCTGCCTTGGCTGAATGGTGATAAAAATACAAATTCAGTAATATTTCATGAATAAAAATGCAGAGTTCAGTTAAGTATGATTGACCAAGTAGCAAGCGAGGTATCAGTGAATATATAAACATAACCATATTTTATTCTTGTAACTGTTGCAAATGATGGAAATTTAAAGCTTGTTTATTTTTTTGTTATTTTTAATACTTATTTTTCAAAATGTTATGACAACAGTTCACTATTTTCTAGTGAACAGAAGCAATGTCATGTGTCTTATATGAATAACCACAGACTATGAATAATGAATGCTGAACAAACTGCTAGTTCATGTGTTGTCCCGCAGGCTCTAGATTATTTGTTGACAACACTTGAAAAATAATTTTTAGAAATCAAAATCAATATATAAATGGTTCATTACTTAAAAATAAGAATTATATAAGGTATTATTTACAAATTATTTACAAGTTTGATTATTCTAGTTCATCTTACTTTAGTAAGTCTAATTGATCAGTGAAATGAAATAGCAGGATCTACTGCCAACAGTATCTGCTTTTACCATGCAGAAAGCTTCTCTGCCTGCCTGTGTAATACCATTGATCAAGTTCTAAATAAATTAAAACAAATACAAATCACCAAATGTAAACAATTATAAAAATTGTTAAGCGACAAGTATGCTCGAATTTGTTACAATACTTATAAAACCCATGCACTTGAAAGGTACAAAGATCAATAACCAACTGTTTTATGATAGTTCCTTTCACAGTCCTTGTATAAAATGCATTGTTTTTGTCATGTTAGAAAGATGCACATTCCATCAAAATCAACCATCTCAATGCTGACCCATTATGAAACATTCTTTTCATTCATGTCAAAAGAATGCTTCTGAAAAGCTTCTGAAAAAATACTATTCTGGAAACATTTTTGGAAAAGAATATTAATACGCTGACCAATACTGAACCTTTTCAATTGTTAACCTGTGCTTGTATAATTTTACCAAAAATAGTTGCAACTTTTTTCTATTGCATTTTATCTGGGACATTCTTAAGACTCATCCATTCTAAGCTCCTTAAACAACAGAAACCTATCAGCTGATTTGTTTAAAACCTACTCCATTTATCCTATAAAACATCTAGTTCTTAAATTCAAGGTAATTAATTAATACACTAATCATCAATCTAGTAAAAGGCAATCTGTTTCTTTCCAGGTATCATGTGCATACTCCTGCTGTTTCTAATTTAATTCTCTCAATTCTCCCTGTTCTCACCTGTAATTTTGCTTCACCTCTCTGTTTTGTCTTACTTTTTACACTATAAGGATTTTTGGTCAAGATACCATAATTCACTATGCTTTTATACAACACATCACAAATGATCTCAGTATAGTCAGCCTCTTGTCACTGTCACCTCCACCATATCAATAATAAACAGTGATAACAGTAAGAACGCATGAGACAAGATTAACATGCTTACATTTTGTTAAAACAGATTTTTATTCGTTTTGATAAAGGTTTTGGCCATAATTTTCAAAAGCCATTACTAACTTGGGGAAATAATTTTGGTATCTACCTAGCACTAAAGTGGCCTGATGCTCAACATGCAAAAATTGTGGTTCTAGCTCAGGCAACTAAACTCATAAAACACAGGATTGAACAAGCCTCTGCATATAATTTAGTACAATTCCAGGCACAAGGGAAGATCCACTAGCAAGTGATTACTAACTTTATTTCTATATCTGAATCTGACTTTGACCCGTTTGGTTGTATAGAAGATGTAGTTTTAGCTAAGCTTCTGATTCATTATGGAGGTATGGTGCTGTTTGGATATTAAGGAGAGAAAGACATTAAGATTTTACGAAGTTAGTAATCAAAGTCAGGCTCTGAGGAGTTTGAAAACTTACTGTACAAGAAAGAGACAAAGTACTAGACTAAGAGGAGTAACAGACTCAAGTTTTTTCCTCTTTAGACTCTAAAACTTGACTCCTGAATGGGAAAGATAACTCAGATGAACGTAAGCACAGATCCTCTTCACACTTTTCATTTTGGTCTTGTCATCTTCTTACAGTAAACCTCACAAAAGCCAATTCCTTCTCCATTAAAGCAGGGATAGAGAATGATGTTCATAATGCGAACAGATTTTACGTGTCCTTACGCTGCGTGGCTCTCACAAGAGTGGGAAACAATTTGTTTAGTTTTTTTCATTTGTTCCCTTAGTCCATTGGAAATATGTGTTTTACTCAGGCAGAAAAGCCTGTAGCATTTGGAGTTTCCTCTCACTGGTTCAGATATGTGATTATTATGAAATTCTCTGAGCAGATGTGCACTGACTGCTCCTCCTAACCCACCAAAACACAACAAAAGGTTTCTACAATGTTTGACACCAGGAAGTTGCATGAAATTTTTCTGGAACTTCTTTGAAGCATCAAATTTTCTACCTTTATTGACTCTGTCTTCACATCAGATTAGTTACAGACATTTGCTTTAGGACATGAAAGTCTTAGTGTTATTATGAGATGGAAAAGGGCTAAAGCATGTATCACCAATTCACGTTAATAATATCCGGCTAGTAAAAAAAGTAGCTGCACATTTCAGAAAGAAGAATGTGAAAGAGATCTCAGGTCAGCCTGATCTTACAAGCGACATGAAATAAAAAAAAAAAAAAAGACTGATGGTCAATTATCAGCTACGTACTTGATGAAAAATTGAAAGGTTTTGTTTTTTGGAACAGCAACTCACATCCATGGGGAGAAGCAACAAAAGTCACTGAATAAGCTTCATCTCACTGACATGTGGTTACTCTGTTTGGATAAGGACTGTCTAGGGCAGTCAAAAAGGTTCTAAAGTCAATTGGGAGGTGTTACAGAAACTGATGTAACACAAACTCAACCTTACACAGGGTAACCCATGTGGAGAGAAGAACTAGAGGCCTGGGAAACAAGCAAGAGAGACCATAAAGACCACAGAAGCAGATATTTTATGTAGTTGCTATTGCTTAAAACTGTTGGGGCAATCTCCATGATTAAAATGTTAAAATCGGTGTTTATAACTTCTCAGGAAAACCTGTCATTAAATGCAGCAAGGGAAAAAGAAACAGACAATGACACTCTACATTAAGTACACCATTATCTCTCAGAATTATTGATAAGCCAGGGGCACAAGATCTTGAATGCATATAAATAATATGCTATCTAGCAAATCCCAGGAGGATATACTGTTGCTAATGTGAGATATAGCAAACCACCAAACCGTATCAGAGAACCGTGATCTATTCCTTTAAGTACCTGTCTGTAAAATATGAAAAGAATGTATTTCCACCTGAGAGATGTAAACTAGAAATATCATGCAGTCAGTAGTAAAACATCAGCCACTTCTAAATTTTATTCACAGAATAATTTTTCAAATACCAAAAGGATAACTGCATTCTGGACCTGCATATTCAATATACAAAGATCAGTTAATCACTAGCATGGAAGTTGGTTGGCCAAGGGAACCAGGGGAAAACTATGTATGCATTTGGGATCAAGGACATAGATGAAAATGTGAAAGGACCTTCCCTTATCCCACTACCACTAGGGATGAAAAGTCACTATTAAATAGTCTCAAAAGAGGCAACTTGTGGCTAACAGCACACCCTACTTCTGTGTTGAAGGCAGTAATTAGAGAGGAATACACATTATGTGTTTAAAAAGAAAAAGAAAAAAAGAATACTTAGATAGGAATTAATTTAAATAGGAAATTATGGACTAAAGAAAACAGAAGAGAAAGCTGAGGGTCTCCAACTTCTGATTTATGTTTTAAAAGTAAAGAAACAATCTATGGTCCAGACCCATCAGCATATGGAGACTATAAAACTGTTAAGAACTGTGCAAAAAATTATGACTTAAATATTCTCTCTCTTTCAGTAGAAAAAAGAATTTATACAGATGAGGAGGCCATTAGTAATCAAAATGAATGTTAAAAGACAACTTTAAATCAGCACACCCAGATAATTTGTGCCTTAGCATCCTAAAAGCATTTGAGAACACATTATTTCAATGATGCTAATTTTCAATACATTTTGGAATACCAGAGAAATTTAGTAAGACTGCTAACATTTTCTGCCAGTATTTGAAGATGGTAAGCAGTATGATCTGAGTAATTATAGAGCTCTAAGCCAACTATTAATCTCAGGCAAAACAATGACCAAAGTGATAAAGGATAAATTCACTGGGAAATGACATGAATAAAACTGGTGCCAGTCAACACCGTTTTATGAAGACTAGGTCAGTAAAACACAAAGTCTTGATTTAATCATCTGATAAAGTTACACATTTTGGTCAACAGAAGTTACTCCACAGATGAAACACACAGACTTTTGTAAGGCATTTAGCTTAGAGCCACACTGCACAGATTAAGAAATTTGCTCTCCCTATTATCGGTATCATCAAATGTAAGTTAAATGAATTAAGACAGAGATAACTGATAGATATAAAAAAGTAGTTGTCAACAGGCAAGAACAATCGAAGAAGCATGCTCTACGTTACCCCAATAAAGTCTGCCAGTACCAGCTCAAGATTACATAGGAGTATCATCACTGATACAAAAGGAAATATAAATCATTGCTGAGAGCAGTTGTTTATGACCCAAAAATCAGCAGCTTGGTTAATAAAGGTGGCAGGGTGGTTATTCAGAGTAATATGGATTGCTTTGTAGGACAGGCGCATTCTATTACAGCCAAATAGACTGATGTACCAAGAAAGAAAGAATGCAGGTCATAACCAGGGAACGGTGCATGGAAACCGGAAGCTTTGGGGAAAAAAATGATGGCACGTAAACAACTCAAAACAAATGCCAGTGAAAGCTTAGGGCAAAAAGGGTCATACAACCCCTAGATATATAAATGCATAGGAGCAGAGATACTGTCTCTGTTCACAGCACTAGTGATACTGGAATAGAGAATATAGCTGTATAGCCCCCTGCATTTTCCCAAGACAGGAAAGGTCTTTCTTGATTTACTGTTTTCTCTACAATTCACCAAAATAGGGGAAGGATTCTGTGTCTCCTTAAGATGTTAACCAGAATATCCCATGTGCTGTAACTAGCATAGCAAGGGATTTAGAAGGCAGTTGCATAAAAAGAGCACATCAACAATTTGAAAAGTCTGCAGAGTACCTGTGAAAGTTACATAAACATAGAAACAGTCTCTACAAATGATTGCAAGATGGTAAGAGAGCCCAAACCTAAGGTTAACGAAAGGACAATACTTACAGAAAGGTACTGACAGTTGTAAGAGAGATCTTACCACTGTAAGATCTACTTTGGGGTTAATTCCTACCATGGCAGTTACCTAATTTAAGAATCACCACTTAAAGAATCATAAAGTGCTTCTCTGCTTTGTTACATTGCAACTTCTGAATCTATAGCATAAAAAAACCACTCCTCAATGAACTTAAGCATTTCCTTGAATGTCTCTCTTTGAGTGAGCTGGACTGCTGTAGCCTTGAATGACAGCACCAGTAGAAATTTTATTTTAGCAAGTATAAAGTTTAAGAATTAACTTCTTAAGTTCAAACTAGACATGAGGCTTCACCAAGAGAGAATCTGGAAGGCAGGTGGATAGGAAACCGTGTCCCCAGGGTAAGGCCATGTTTGGAGATTACTTTGGCTTACCTGGTCGCAAGACCCTCGAGCTGCTGAATGCTGCTCCTTGCAGGCTGCTGTCCAGAGTCTGGGGGTTTGAGTTACCATGGAGCTCACCACATCCGCCAGCTGCGAGGGCTGCAATGAGAGATACAGCAACCCAGTCAACACCCGAGCGTTTGACTCCTTTCTTTCTTTTTCTTTTTTTTTTTCTTTCTTTTTTTTTTTTTTTGGCATTCTCCAGTGTACCAAGCGTTCTCTTACTGTCTCCCAAGTTAGGAGATTTGGCAGAACCATAAGGAAAAAAAACTAACACACATACACACACACACTGAGCATGCAGGTGTTTTGCAAAGCTGTGCACTTTTTCGACAACCTAAAAGAATCCTAATACACGCAAACCTTGGCTCAAGGTTTTTCAGCACCTTTGGTCAAGTACAACATCAGCAAAAACTCTGTCCAGATCATCGGCTAGGGCACTGCAGCTGAGGGCCGTACCGATGGGCCTGTTTGCTGCTGGAGAATGGCAGGGTACACAAAAGAGTTTCCTGAGAAAATTTCCAAGCAGTTGAAATTGATTTAGCGCCACTTACATGCAAGAAGAAGTAAGTAGGCCAAAGAATTTACCTTCCTGAAGTTTTGCGGGGAAGGTCAAGAAGAAAATCTTTCTGAAAATTGCACAGGAAACATAGTCTGGCATTCTTCTGCAGTAATAAACCTATTTGCAGACTTTTGCATGCCTGCCACTGAGCATGATCAGTAAATCCTTGTTTCATATTTCCTTTGTGTATTTCAACATATATCTGACTAGCTTCCTATTCCTGCATTTCAAGTCTTAAGTCTTATGCTCAATATTTGTCTATATAATAGAATAATTAAATGTTGTAGAGTGGAATGAGATATTCATTGGAGATTTTTTTAATTATTTATATCCTTCCAGACAAATATCTAACAGCTTTTGAAACTATACATTAAGGATCATATTATAATATAATCAATTTAATAAAAAACATATTTAAAAACATCATCAGTAGATAGTTTTCATAAATCCAATCCTAATTCTCAGTCCGCAATATTACATGCTTTCATTTACATCACTGTGAGATAAATTTAGCATCTAACCCAATACAACTACTCACACAAGACAGTAATATACCCCTTCTAATCAGAGGTATACAAGGGACAAGAAATGGCTTTTATACCATCGTAAAGTATTCAAGATATGTCAGCTAGAAGTCAGTATTTTTCTACTGACTGTATGAACCTCCATCTATCTGGGTAGCTACATACTTTACCTATCTATCTGGGTAGCTACATACTTTACCTATCTAATCCTCAGATGACATTCTGAGATGACTGTTGCCATCTCTCCATCTTATTTTAGAATTGTTCCCCTTGCCATTTTCCCATGGTGCATGCATGTTTATGAAGAATTTGGCATACTCAAGAAGCAAAACTCTGTATAAATAATCTGAAAATCCAAGCAAAAATTAGAGTATTTTGCTATTACAACTTCTCCATGTCTTATAGAAAAATCGTGTAGATTAATCATTAAAATTATCTCTATTCAATACTCTGTGGGATGCAATAAGAGCTCAGACATTCTAGGGCTGCTCTAGAGAGAAATATCAGGAATATACTGGCTGATCTGCACTGAAGGCCTCTGCAGGATCCACTGAGTTTAACACATACTGTAAAAAATCAGAAAACAACTCACTGTAAATTAAAATATTGGGTGGGCTACATATTTAGTTCTTTCTACCCTAATTATAAGTTAGTTGGGCTTGTTTTCATCTGTTTTGTTTACAGATCTCATATACTGGATCACCGATAGCTTTTATCAGTGACAAAACCATTAGAGGCCACTCATCTTCCCATGCCGCTACAGAGCACAACAGAAGGCATCAGTACAGGTAGCACTGACAACAGAGCCTGGAAGAGTTACAAATCCTAAGGCAAGATTGGATTTGGTTACCTTGCCAGGCAACTTTTTGATCAAAGTTTTATACTGGCCTCCTACTCAAAACATTTTGTGTGTGTGTGCGCGCGCGTGCGCATGTGTGTAAATTTGAGCCAAGTAAACCAATCATTTTCAAGAATAAAACAAGGACAAATTTGAGATTAAAAGATATTAAGTTTCTTTTTCTTTTTAAAGTTCTATTACCTGTGAGTGTCAGTCATATTTAAAAGTCATATAGATTTCCCTTACAATTGGGCAAAAGCATACACTTGGATGGTTGTAAGAACTTCTTATGCTAACACAGCTTGATCACATGGCCTGACCCATTGGGCTTTACTCAACAAAGAAAAGCTAATTTCTTAAAATCCATTTTCATACAGCAATAAGTGGCAATATAAGGTTTGAAACAGAGAGCAGTAAATAAAAGGAAAGTAATATTTTCTAAACTTTCATTTTTTTTAACTTTCATTGGTAATACTGATATTATACACCATCACTGTCTGCAGTAGGATTAAAATCCCCACAATTTAGAAAAGAAGTTGAGAAAAACCCCAGAGATCACAGAAAACAGCTGCAAAAGTAATCAGTGACCTGAACAAAATACTTTAATAGGAAACATTTGGAGAGTTCAACCCGTACAGTTCATCAAAAAAAAAAAAAAAAAAAAAGATAGATGACTTGATTACAGCATATAAGTATTTTCATGGAGAGGAAATACCAAGTACCAACTGGCTCGTTAATCTAGCAAAGAAGGGTATATATAATACAAACCAATGTCTGGAAGCTGACGCCAAATTCAAATGAGAAATTAAGTATATTTTTCATCACCTGTGATTAACCATTAGAGCAATTAACAAAAGGCGAATGTACAGATTCTCCATTTCCTGATATCCAAGGTTTGGTGAGACTTTCCTAGAAAATGAATTTTTGTGAAAACAGAAGTTATCCCTTAGTCAAATACAAGTTATTGGGTTTCGCAGAAAGACAGCTGCGCAAAGAGTCTGTAATACAGAGAAGGGGAGATTAGATGATCTAACCATTCCTTCCTGGTCGTAAATTAAGCATCTTATCATCTGAAGCTATTGTCTTGCCTTGCAATTAAAGCACTGGAGAGCGATAAGCAATGTGCATGCTGTGTTGCTGGAACTAGCACATATTTTGTGATGCATATGCACATACATATAAATATACAAATACATACACATACACACACACATATATATACACATACATCTGTGCACACAATCGCACACACAAACATATAGTGAGAAAGTACTCGTGTATTTAGGCTCTATGTTGAGTTAGGATTGCAAAGACCCTTCCAGAGACAGGTGGACTAAATTCCCCTGTGAATAATATCCTAGCTGCTAATCCAGGCAGGCACTTCTCTCCTCCAGTAACTGAGCGGACGCAGTGAAACGAGAGAGGTGGCGGGCGATCTCCTCATCCTGACCTCAGCAAGATTCGAGTTAGGCGATACGAACACTGCTCTCCAAATCTGTGCTCAGCTCCACAGGTGTAGAGCAAAGGAGTAACAGCTCTTCATTTTATTAAACACTTGCCGGCCTCGTCTCTGTAGGCAGTAAGCTCTCTGGGACGAAAAAAGCTTCTTTCTTAGGTATTTGGGTGGTTAAGACGACCAGTTCTCTACCTTGGCTGCAATCTAGCTGCTGCTGTAATACAGGCAGTAGTAACACCCTACCACTACCCTGCCTGCCTGCGCACCAGCTGGCTCGCACACAGCCACATCTCATTCCTGGCACACAAACAACACGGGCGTCTCAGGAAAGGGGGAAGGGAGGAAGAAAAGGAAATAAGAAAAAGAAGTGGCTGAAACGTTCCACTGAACTGCTCTCTGAAAACACCACAGTTGGCGAGATTAAAAATTTCTTTTCTTTAACAGAGTTAAAGATAGATACTGGAAGTGCCAATTCAGCTATCTTTAGTGCGGTTGTCATGCCTTGGGCTGCTAAATTGCCAGAGAAATTAGCCGTGTTTAAACAGCAACCAAAAACACTTCCGATTTTTCGTTTGTTTTCACTAATTGTAAATCTGGTACTCACGGTTTGGCTTTGGATGCAGCACTACTTCTGAAAATACGCAAGGCAGCCTAACAGGGCAAGCGTGTCCCTCAGTCACCTCCTCTTCCCGATACTCCACGAAGGAAAACTACGGAAAACACTAACATCAAAACACATACATACAGAGTCAATACAAAAATCCCTACCGATGTCAGAAGTGGGAATCAAGACATCAAGATCTCCACCTCTGCCTCTGTACCTACAGCCCTGCTCAGGGAGCAGCTCCCCGGGCACGGCAGGATACAAGCTCAGCACCTGCCAAACGGCACAGTACCATTTAGGCCTAAAAGTCGATAAAGTGACATTCACTTAAAGGAGGCCGGAATTTGGTGCTGCCTTTAGCAAGCCATAGACGAAATATTGTGTTTATCCTTGCCTCATACGTAGATTTGCGTTTGGAGGGACCTGCTCCAGTTTAGGAAACTGAAACTGAGGGCCAGATTTAGAGGCAGCATTCAAAATTATCAGCTCTGCCTAGGGGGATTTACCTAAACAGTTTAGTAGCTTTACTCTTGATTTAAACTCAGGGCAATTAGGCACATAATTTAAGAAGATGCTTTTGTAAATCCTACTAAATTCCTTAGAATTAGAGTCCTAAAAAATTTTCAAATTCTGTTTTTGCATAATTTCACCTACACTGTTTTATTTAATTTTATGAGAAAATATAGATGAGAAGAAATCAAAACAGTGATGCTAGTAATGTGTTTCAGGACAATTCTCCAACATTGTTCCATAATCAAAAACATTAACTGAGTGACTAATTTATTATCCCCCCTCCTTTCTGGATTTTAAAGGCACACGAAGGTTTAAATGATAAATAGCCCATTTTCAACAGATACAAAACTACAGAAGCATTTTTGAGAGATTTCACTATCAATCTCTAGGAGAGAAGTGCAGGATATGGAGTGCACAAGATGAATATTTTGCTCTCTTTCAAATTGATAAACAGCTTTAATATTTTCAAACAACCCCTGGAGGATTATACTCTCAGGAAAAAAGGAATATATAGCACATTCTGGTAGGCCATCAATAATTATGCCACCCTTCCGCAAAATATAAACCAAATACCTTTTCTAAAGTTGCTTAAAATATACACAAAGCAATTGTGTATTTAAGCAAAAGTGTACGAATCAGTGAAGAAAACATTCAGATATTTGCAAACTTCTGCTGATGAGCTGGGCTTTTTGTTTCTTTTATGCATTAATATTATACATAAATATAATCGCACCACTATAGTATAAATATGGCTACCTCTGGGACATGACCAGCAATTAGTCTGTACAAGGATTATGGATAACACTGCAGTCAAGTGGAACCAGAAGCAAGACCACCGCTTTCAACACAAAACACAAGGTTTCTTTAGCACATTTTGACAAAATAGGTATGCACTGGGATTTTAATCTCTGTTCAAAACACCCACACAATGCCTGCATATTAACCTATTTGTACTAAGGTATTAAAGAGTAAATAAATACTATTTAATGGCTTGCCATGATAAAATTTTTCCTCTCCAGATACTTATTTGATACTCCTCAATCTATTCCTCCACAGCATATTCTTTTAAAGGGATTTAGAAATGCTTTCTGTTTTAAATCTAGCACTGATGAACACTCAGCTTCAATGACGGAGGCAAAACGAAAAAGTCATGAGTCAGTCAGAAATCACAGAGTCAAATTTGAAATAAATATTCATTATAGTGCTAGTGCAGAAAGGTTTCCCATGGTAAAATCAGAGACAAAGCAACAACAAAACCTCAGAAATATCCCCTGACTTCCTAGAAAATCTTAAAATACGTGTTTTCCCCTTGAAAGACTCTCCCCAGAATATCTCACTCTTTCAGGTAAACCTCACAGAGCTGGGTTTTACTTTCAACAAAGCAACCCGGATCTTGCAGTGCCCTGTTCTTCTTTGCTTGCAAAAGGTGTAAGACTTGGGCTGACATTTTGAAGCATGTGTCTCTAGTGAACATAAAGCTTACACTTGCAACATACGTTGTAAGCAAAAATTATTTTCATGTTTCATCTTAACTCTCTCAAAGCTACCGGACGTCATGAAATTAAGAATTTCAGAAGCACAGATTTGGAACAAAACAAAGCTGTTCTGCCACTCCTTTTATACAGGCCTCTCAAACAGCTAAATGACTATTAACATCCCAAACTCCAAAGCAGTAACTCAGTACAATCAATCTCAGAGCCAGACTGGGAGCCACTGTTACACAGTCAGCGCTCCAAATTCCTTACTACAGTCAACACTTTGCCTGCACAGATGCTTAAACAGCTTTAGTCGTCTTCTGCTTCAGCTGTGCAGCTCAGTGCAGTAGATCTTCTATCCATCACACACAACAGTTTCAGAGACTGGAGATACACGAATTATCTACCATTATCTGAAAGGCCAATACTTTCAGCAATAATAATGAATTTGTGGTAAGCCAGCTGTCTGACAGTAACCAAGGCAGGTATTAAAACTGAAAATGCTTAGTATAGTAAGAATATTTTTCACAGTATGTGGATTCATGGGCGTTACGGCATAAAAGAGCATTCTGTAATTTTCTGTTTTCTTTTTTTTTTTTTTAATCAGAGACATATACACATATCAATTAGCACAAAATTTATTTTACTAACCCGCAGGCAAACCAAATGGTATTTTTCTAATTAACAAGTCCAGATTAAAAAAAAAATACTTGTCTCTTGGTAGTAACTCATGAGATTTCTGCTTAACTTCATGAAATACGAGATAAAAAGAACAGCATGTCCAAGATTGTTGTGATGGGGGAAAAAAAAAAAGGTAAAGCATCTAATTATTGAATCTGTGATACTTCAGGTAGATGAGGAAGAATTATCCTCTTCAGAAGCACTGAACTATAATCCTCTATTTTGTCTATTTAGCCCTACCTCGGGCAAAAGTATAGAAGAAAAAACAGTAGGGAAGAAGAAACATAGTCCCCTCTATGTTGCCCTAACAATCACCATTAACTGATTTAAAAGTATAGATGTTTTAAAAAACAGTATAATTCATGCAACTTTTGCCCCTGAGTAGTGTCACTCTAACCTAAGAAATGAGCTTTGAATCTTTGGCCTCCAGTTGTGCAAATACCACATTACTTTTAGGACGCACACCTTGAATGTACCCAGCTGAAGAGCAGCACATGAAAGGAGCTGTTGTTTCCCACATACGCACAATACAGAACGTATACAGTTTTGTAGAGCTGCGACAGGAACATGAACTGCAGCTGGCAGCAAAGCCGGAGCTAGTACGATTTTCTTAAACAGCGTTTAATATGTATTGCCAAGTATCATCAGCTTCATTTTCAACTAGCTGAAGTTTCCAAAAGATTTTGAAGGTGGGACATGATGGACACTGCAGGAGTATAATCTTGATGTTGCAGAGGCATAAATAATCACTGCAAGGTCAGGCTTGGAGAGAAATGACTGCAATCAATTCATCAAAAACAGATAAGGCAGGCGTGCCTTGGATGCTCCCGCCACGCAGGGGTCTGGGAGCCATTGGTCCCCAAAAAGCTTTTATAACTTCGGCCTGGCAGCAATCTGCATACACACCGTTGCAACCAGATGTACATATATGATAATTAGCACCTACACATTGCATTTGCTCCTTATAATATAGCAATTGTACCAAACATCATAGGCTGGAAGCTGCTGAATCAGGAAATGGATCAGAAGCTAACTAAAATGTCTTTTTAGGTATTGATTCCTGCTCCCTGTTTCATGTCAGCTTTCTAGAATCCATCCAACACAAGCCCGAAAGGGTAATGAGTTTCTGAATACACACCCCAATGGTGCACACTGCATCAAAGCTTTCAGTAATTGCCTGGATGCTGCTTCCCAGCAGTACTAAACAACTTAAATATAATTAGCTGGAAGCCTCATGGGCTGCATTTCCCCATTGGAACACCTCTTACACTAATCCATTTATCAGGCTGACAGATGACTGAATTGCTGGTACTATGGACCCGCTGTACTAGTATTTCACAAGTCAAAATTTGGACTCCTTACTTTTCCAGTGTATTTTTGCAAAAGAAAATCCACATTATTTAGAGTGGGGAGAAGAACAAACAAACAACACACTCATCTCTTCACAGTACTAAACAATGTTATTTGTTTGATTAGCCCACTAAGTGTAACGCTGGAGCTATCAGGCAGAAAATGCACCTCATGTACATCCCAGGGAACTGTATGATGCCAAAAATAACAAGGAAATGCACAAATACAGGAAGAACTGTTGGAAGTTTTCCAGACGATCAAAAATTTTGGAAAGTTTGGACCAATGGATAGTTTTAGAGATATCTCTCCTGCAGATGGTCTGACATAGCTCTCAAGTAGAAATTTCTGCATATTATTTATTTCCTGTATATCCTTATGAATGATAGGTGACAAAAGAAATTTAAAAAAAGGCTTGGGCTATATATATGCAAATGCATATGAGTTGAACAGCACACTGCCACAGCACTATGCATTTTGTAAGCTTCTAAGGAATCATGAAGGTACAAATAAATGTTTAAAATTTTATTTCTTGGGCAGAGTTTTCCAATGGTGTAATGTAAGCTGTTCTTCCATTTTCTCCCTGTGGCTTTTGTTTTCAGACAAACTCCAATAAGCAGACCTCTGCAGGGGCTGAAGTCATTCTGACTGCAGGTGTCTTCCCAAATGTGTCCCACTATTAAATGAAGACACTGTAAAAATGCTAAATTCTCATAAAGTTATTATTCTTTTAACTAATGAAAAAAAGCTCTCTAGGATGTTGTACACTTAAGCTTCTTTTATACCAAGGTGTGGGACATGGAATAATATGGGATAAAATTGGTAATGGCTGGTAAGGAGATACAGAAAAGGGGTTTTGAAAAGGTGCCCTCCTCTTAGGCCTCTTAGGCAATCAATAACCCATATTCTGGACTGGAATCATCAGGAACCAGCTACAGCAGTAACACTGTTTTATTTGGTTACTTCCCCTGGATGTTCTCACCAGGGACATAGAAAATGTTGATGTTGCAATACAATAAGAAATAACTTATTGTACTATTTCTACAGGAGCCTAAGCGATCTGCTTGTTGTAGAGCTGACGGTTACTACTCATAAATTCTCTTAAAAATAACAGTACACGTTAAAGTTAACCCGTGCTCTATTTTTTCTTTTACTTGCACAAGGAAAAGTTTTTTAAAAGAAAAAGTTTATAAAAGAAAATTTCCAGTACAATAGGGAGAGAGAAAAAGAAGCCTGCCCATGTTTTGGATTTTTTTCCACTCACTAAGGGAGAATACAGATTCTGAATTCAGGGCTAAGCACTAGGATTAGCACACAAAAATGGCAAAGAAATTTTACACAATCCAGGTCACTTGAATTCCTCAGGAAATGTTAACCTGCTAAGAACATGCAAAAAAACTATCACTACACTCTGAAACAACACACTGAAACATGGTAAAAAGTTCAGGTTTACGTATCTTCCCATTCTGTCCTGTTCTGTCCATCCACACACTGTCTCATCTTTTTACCTGGAAAGATGGACATCAGTAGGAATTCGATTTCCAAAGAGTGACTACTTAAATATTTAACAATGGAACTCATGATTGAAATACAGTTATTCAGCGATCAAAACCAAACTGATTCAGCTGTAAACCAAGAATCAAAAAAGATGAGAGAGCGCCAACGTTTCCCAGAATCACAGACCAACCAGCAATCTGAGAAGGTGGCTAATGAATAGCAGCTATTGGGACGTTACCAGACTTCATTTTTGAAAATAGTCACAGGTGTTTACGCTGTCTGGTAAAATAACTAGCAGGTTGTAAAATACTAAGCTGTTGGAGAGTCGGAGACTTCTTTGTGTGAACCTAGCAGCAGAAATTTCAATTTCACGTGCACTCTCCTCCCACTCCTTCCCTCCGGCTTGAAACTGGAAAACTAATTGCAGGGATAGTGACTTTTGCATTAGCCAGCCAACTTCCCTATCATTCGAAGCCAATTCCTTTTTTCTGAGCTTCACTTCCTCTCTTTAGTATATTTTCTACCTCTACAAAAGAGCAGAACTGAGCAAGGTCTGCCTCAAACCATACAAACCCCAATACTTGTCAGTCATACATTCACATGCAACATCTTATTTCACGCATGTGTTTTCAAAGACTCCTTTAAAAGTCAGTGGCATTAAACAGAATAAACAACAGATGCAATCTTAAAAACATTTTGATGTATAAAGTGTTGAGAAATCTTTGAGTCATTTTTAATAAAATAGACCCTGGCCATCAACTTATGTAAGTGAGACACTGTGTTTGCCAGGCAGGGAATGGGACACTACCCTCACTTAGATGCTCTAAGAAAAAGCTTGCTACACTGTCAATGAAATTGAATTTCCTGGGTGCTACTTCTGATTTGAAATGATTCTTTATTTCTTAAGGTAAATATAATCTCTTTAAAGTATTTCCAAAATTACTACATAAACAGGTTCTTCCTTTTATTTTAAGCCAGGGCAAATATACAGCAGCTGTATAGTTAAAGACTTCCACTAAATTCTTTTTTTTAATAGAAGCAGAAAATAAAAGTTTGAAGAGATAAAAGGAATCATTTAAGAATAAAACTTACAGCTGGAGACATACTTCAAATACACAATAGTTACCGGACACTTGGAGGGACACAGTAAGAAGTTACATACTATAAAAACGTAGACAGTATTTTGTAAGCGCCAATAAATGGCTGTTCTAAAAAGCATGTCAGAAACAACCTAATATGCTGATCTGCAAGCAGAACCCTTCTTTGTAATACTTATTTGAAAACTTAACTTTTATTTTCAGCAACTATCTTCAGCATTAGAAGATGCTGACTATTCGTGCAAGAAGATTTTTGTGCCATCTCTGTCCCCGGAGGGTTACAAGGCCCAACTGGACACAGCCCTGAGCAGCCAGGTCAGACCCCAGAGCTGGCCCCGCTTTGGGCAGCAGGGTGGACTAGAGTCCTCCTGAGGTCCTCTCCTGCCTAAATTATCCTACGATCTTCCAGTATTAATCTCTGTGCATAAAAATCACATATGCCTGTTGTACTGCTTACATCAAAAATGAGCTTAATAAGAAAAGTAATAACACAAACTTGCATAGTGAATTCAGACAGATCTTAAAAGTACCAAACAGGAGATGCTCTTTCTGATCACACAGAGTTTATGCTGGTTAAGCAGCTATAACAAAGCTGAAGACTTGTGACTGAAAACACAGGAACTTTCTGTTATACTACAAATTAACTTTTGATTTTACTTTTTCACTTGACTTAAAATTATTTCCACAGCTCTAATAGTAAGAATTCTTTATATTAAATTAGATGACTCTCACAAACTATGTGATTTATAACCCTTCCCCCAATTAAAATGCATCGCATACGCTAACAGGTTATATTGTGTAGATATCAAAAATTCAACTGAAAATACTGGCTAGAGAAGTATACTAAATTAAGTAAAGAGCAGGAACATGAGCTTATCTAGAGTAAATATGGCTGTGAAAAACCTTGGCATTTTGAAACAGGCAGACAAAAAAAACCCACCACACACATATTGCACAGACTTTGTGGTAAAGAGAACTGGTCTGGCAGCTTCTTGGTCCAAAGAACCCAATCCTCTGAGTTGGCTAGTAACCTAAATATTTCCCTGTATTTGAACTTCTGGATAAAATATTGTAAGAGTCTGCAGTACAAGTGAAATTCCAGAAAAAACAGAATATTTTCAAAATTAGCATAGTACAGTAAATAATTTCTTTTGGTTTCAGTCCAGCTGATTTGTTAATCTGATTAACCTGATGGTTGATATTAGCTGTCTCATAATCTTGTTACTAGATACATCTAACGGAAGTAAACAGGGATGTATACCTCTACGCTGAAACCACATTCACCTCTCTTGACTAGTATATGTGAGAAAAGTTTATCTGCAGAGTGAGACTGAGATAAATCCTTGTAATGAATCTGACTAAAGTGTTATCTCTTAATATATGTGATGTTCTTTATATTTATGCAATTCTGATACCATAAACAGTATGACCTAACCATCTTTGTTTTGTTTTAGTTCTTCCATGTATTTTTAAGAGATGGAAAAAGAAATAAGAGAGAAAATAAGAGATATTTTGGCTAATAAAGCTCATATATTTTTAATGATTCTCCACTCTGTACTTTAGTGAAAGGGCACACATAAAGACTAGTCAAGATCCTAATATTAGTAATTGGTTATCTAAATAATTTAACCAATAAATATTTTATAATGTCTCATGCTATGTTCAGACATAGTTAAGTTTGTAAAGTATGTTCTAGAAAATCTTAATACAAGCATCGGAAATTAATTAAAAAACACACATACACACACAACCCCAAACCTTGAAAATTCAACTGATTAGTTAAATATGTTGGGGAAGGTGAAATACTTACTGGAACGTGGGAAACTACAAAGTTAAATCGTTTTCCTGTGTCCCAAAGCTTCGTTGGCCCTGCCGCTCCAGCATGAGAGCTCAAGGTCCTGATTCTGTTACTCTAAAAAGGATCTCTTTAAAGACTGTAGGACAAAGCAGCTTAAGAATGGAAAGGGTAAAATGCTTGTTATTAGTCCCAGCACCTAGAAATGCCTTACAATATTTAATACATAATTGTACACCAAATTTATATAATAAATTCTTCCAGTTCTGTTCAGTATTATGTCTGTTTTTCAAATGTGAAAGTAAGAAATTGAAGTATGTTTGAAAGCCATATAGATCAGGATAATAATCTGAATTACGATGCAGACTACTTAAATTCGTACCTACATGTACTGTACTAACTTAACAGTGCACCTTCATGTAAATTTTATAGCAGTAAATTTTCAAGACTAATTTTGTACAGTCAGTATTGCATGTTATTTTTAGTCAGTACTAAAATGTTATTTTTCCCAGGGTCTGAGAAGTGTGATTATTGTTGACGTCAAAACAAAATGGAAGCAGCTGCATCAGTTTTTTTATGCTTGGGAACTAAACTATGAACTAAACTATGAAAAGTGAGAGCAACTATTTATACAGAAAGATACCTATTTTTACTGTGCTGTATTAAATCAAACAGAACCTTTCTATTTCATGATGGAACATGTCAGGGATATTCACACCACTTAACTTTGATTCCAATTTAAGTATATGTATATGGATGCTGATGCCTAAAGCTGCACTGTATGAATATTTAGTCTTCATTATAAATAAGTGGTTTCCTTGTATTACATTAACAGGAGAAGGACCAGATAGCAAAACATTCACTGGGGTGAAAAAAAAAAAAAAGAATTACACCAATGAGATCAGCAAGCAAAAAGGATCATTAAGAGCCTGTTTGCATCTCAGTTTACAGATTTTGTTTTGCTTTGCAATTAAGTGTTTTAGGGAGGTGCAAGGTGTTACAGTCATTTTTTGCTCTAGCCTTCAAAATTATTTAGGAAAATTCTATTCTGGTACAGCTTTACTTCTCAACTTACAAGGCATCAGAGAAGACCAAGTCTTTGGCTTCTCCATTCTGCTGAGCTACGTGAACAACTCTTAACTGAGTGACATGAAGCATGGGCTAAGAGGCTGAGAGACTCTGCTTAGAAATTTTGGAGGACAGGCATCAAAAGTTAAATTTTATTATCAGGGTAGCAATAAACCTGGCAGCCAAATTCCCCATTTTATCTTCTGTAGTTTGTAATTTCAGGCTGCAGTCATGCTTATTGTTCTGACTGCAGCTTCACTGGTGTAAACTTATTCCCTTGATTATCGTAATCGCTCTTCCCTTACCTTGATGCCGAACACCGCTGCCCCTCAGTATCCATGGAATAACTGCTTATGTCAGAATGGTTCTGATTAAAAGAGTTCAGAGAGTTGGTGTTAAAAAGGGTTTAAACTAGCCTAGATTATAGCGAACAAATCAGGTCAGGGAGTGCCTACAGGATCGATTAAATCTCAGGGGTGCAGTAAGGAACTGTGGGGGACAGTAGCCTGTTCAGCCAATTCAGCTGCAGCCAGACTAGCGCGTAGGAAACACAGAGAGAGCTGTTCTCCTTCTTAGGTTTCTTTTTGTCCTCCCTCCTCACGCCTAAAACCCAGCATCCCCAATTCCCTGATTCATGCTGCCTTAAAACAATTACCTCCGTCAAAGCACATTGACATTGTCCTTTATATATACATATGCACATACATATATGCATACATACATATATGCATACATATATATATATATATATATATATATATATAACCCTCAATAAACTAGCAATGAGTCTAAAATACAGTCATCTTGGTGTCCTCAGTTCACCTTGTTATTGCACCTCCAGTTATTGCAGCACATATGGCATGTAACATCTCCCACTGTTTGGAGACTCCCCCTAAAGGTGAGCCGTATGTTTTGCAATACCTAGACACAGCAGGCTAAGATAAGGAAATCTCTGCAGCCTTAAGGCAGAACTGCTTTGATTTCACTGCTTTGTGTCCTGTCTTTATTTTTTTTCATGAACGATTTAGCAGTTTAATTTATTTGGCCTAAGCTTAGAGGAAAAAAAAAATACTTGGGTGTACGTGCATGTGTGTGTGTGCGCGCGCATAATAACTAGGAAATCTCTTGTGTTATCTGTCTGTCTCTATAACATTACCTTCCACTAGACAAATATATTTTTAAACAGTCTGGAATCAAAACAACATTCTCAGCATTCAAGACATTCTGTCATCACTGCCCATTTGTTGCCCTCTAGGTTTCTCTCAGCTGGCATATTTCCCATTTAAGGAATTATCAGATTCATTACTTAGACACGGCAGCAAAATAAAACAAAAAGCTGGATTATTCTATAGAACTCATATTCTTCATTCATTGTATAAAATTCAGTGCATGAAAACTGAACATAACAGCAAATGGAAACAATCTCTCAGACTTCACAGTCCTCCCTTACTATACTCTGCAAAATCTAATTTTGACTAAGATGCCACAACACTTACATTATACATATCCTTTATTTCTTTAAAAATGTTTAATGCCACATATTACACTAGCCTGTTTTGGAGACCTAAACGCTATGCTCACAGGCACTGTGTCTGTTTCTACTGCAGTTCTAACAAGGCCTCTGCTTCTGTATACTGCTGCTTCTACTCTGTTTTACATAAAGAATTACTAAATCCTATGTTGCCGTTTTCCTTACATCATATTTTTTCACAGAGAAATAGTAAGAAAAAAGAAAGAAAATGTATTAAAGTGAATAAATTACGAGTTTTACATACCAAGAAGATTCAGGATTTACTTGGCTGATGGAGTAGCTTGAATGTCAGAAGCTGTGCTGCAAAGCCACACTTGCCTGGGCCCACCTGGTTGCAGCACCCAGACTTCTGGTAAGCACAAACCATGGTTCTTTGCACTGTAATACACTAAATCTCTCTACAACCCTTTCATATCAAACTGTGGGAAACTACTTTCTCCCTCTACATAGAAAGAAGAAAATGTGGGAAGGTCTGAAGAAACATCTCAACATCTTTCTTCTTTACTGTGGAGTTAAAGCAGTTACCATCTTCTTGCCAAAGATGAGAGAACTAATAAAAACTCTTATCAAATTCAGGTTAGGGTTTCATGTGTACATAGGTGTAGAGTGTGTATATGCATGCACAAGCACTAAGCTAGGGACAAGATGAGTATAAGCTTGAGAAATCCTAAAGTGATTAACGTACAGCAAACCTGCTACCGAGCCAGAACAGACTTACGGAGACTTGCTTTCCAGCATCAATACTAATCCACTGTCTTATACTGTTGACAGTATAACACAGCAATTGATCGATTTCTTTTTAGAGCCTCCCCTTAAAGCTTAAAAATTCATGATTCACTTCATTAATAATCTGTATGGCTTCCCATATTTTTTAAGTGGTATGAATAAATTTATCTGTGGTTGCTAATGGCCACGATATGGGAAAACATTACATATGAAAGGCACTGTTTCACATGCATAGAATCACTGTCCTTAAAACAAACTGCAAATCCCAAGCAAAAAGGACCACAAGTGACCAATTCTTTTCATTTACTGTTAAACAGAATAATAAGAATATGCTCTCTGTGCAAAAGAAAAGAAGAATGGCGTTGTGAAGAAACGTTGCAAATGGAGGAAATAAGGTATACTATTGTATTTGCCACATTTTAAGGCTGGAAATTATTCCATATACTCTTTTGGGCTCAGGCCTTTCTGATCTACGTTTTAGAAGATAAAAACTCATTTAAGGTTTCATGCTATGAGACGAGGACTACCAAAAAGTATGCTGTGTTCAGAAATTTAAGCAGTGGTGTGCTCCATTCCACTAGTATATCTAAACAGATTCTCTGCTAGGTCGCCAGGTTCTCAATACTGTCTTATTTAATAGGCCAGGCTAGGGCAACAAGCACTATGTTTTGCCATTCTGGCCATAAAGTATTAATAAATAAAATACAGAGAAATCAAACTGACTGCTTTAGTAAGATTGAATCAATCAACCGCAGCAATTACCAGAGACGCAGACTTACAAATATGTTTCAGTCTTATTACATGTAGAAAGGCATAATAGCATACTATCTCATGAAAGATCTGACCACCATGTGGGTAATAAGTAATTTTGTGCCATCAGAAATGATAGTTCATTCTACAACCTAGAGTTCCAAAGAACAGTGGGATATATTGTAATATAATACAAAACAATACAAGATAAGCAATGTATAAAGGTATCTATCATAAAGTAATACTATTATGATTTTTTAACTACATAAACCATGGTTGATGTCTGAGCGATTTCTATGTTGTGTGCATTGTAATATAAGCTCTGGAAAAACAAAACTTGTTCTGCAAAGGTTAAATGATCTTGTTTCTCCTTTTTCTTGAGATGCTCAGCTATTCAAAATTACATAACTGAAGCGTGTTTTTAGATGGAAAAAAATACCTTGGTTCCAAAAGAGGCACTGGCATGACTTTCAGAAATATTATGTTAAAAATCAACCATCATAAAAATTGTATTGTATTGACTCTGACTCTAAAAATGCACTCTAGACTGTCATTACCATTAAAGGTGATGAATATATTCTAATTCACTGGTGATTTTTCTGATGCAGACATCTCTCCACCACTGCACTGCACTTCTTCCTTCCCAGGAAAACGGGGACCAAATACTATCATCAGATGGCAACAGACACCCATCACAGGGCTAGTAAACGGGTCATTCATCAGCAGTCTGCTGAGATATGCAAATATTCTGCAAAATTCTTCAAAGCAGAAGCATGCCATTAATTTTGGTATTTATTACTTTCTATGAAAGATAAGTGACTCAACTTCAGGAATGGCTTTACAAGGCGAATATTTTGTCCCTGTCTAACGCTTATTTGCTGCGTGACTTGCCTGCCTATTATGAGACTGTGCTTATTCCAAATAATAAATTAAGCAGTAAGACATGACAAGCAGTGCACTTGTAGGCAATTTACTTACCACCTGAGGCATGCTACAAAGCCTCAAGGCCAAAGGCTGAGTAACTTTAACCATTCAATAAATGCAATAATAATCAAACTGAAATACACTGCTTTGAGAGACTTCCATCACGATACGGAATTCATACACAGACGAAAGCAGTTCTATGCATTTAGTGAACATTACTGACATAATAATGACATTGTTGAAAAACTTTTTTAACCGTGACTCTAACAGTGGTTTACAATACAAATTAAATATGGAGGTTTCTATACATTGTTCTAGGATCAGACTTTGCTTGGGAAATGACATAACTACCCACAGACTGGAGGTCCAGTTTAAAAAAAAAATGTGTGCATACATATAGATAAGCATTGAAGGATAGGACAGTACAGGACAGGGCAGGGCAGATATCAGTCACTCCAGAGATTTAGTGACCGACCTGTACTATTAACTGGATCTATCACATTTTTGCAATCCTGATCACGTAACAATTAATTAATGCCTACTTGTGGAAGCAGCAAGGAATTAATTTAAAATGATTTATTTTTTCCTAACAGCAGTAACTCATCTCATTCTGAAAAGAACGAGCCTAGACACCGAGCTTTGCTATTCGGGCATTTTGTTTCTTTCGTTGCTGCAGGATTAATGAGCAAAACAACAACATTATTTGGGTTCATGACCTACTCTCTGGTCACAGTAAAGTTCACCTCTTAAATAAGCAGTGTGATAAGCTGGCTTTAATTTGCATTCAGCATCCTAACATTCGACGTTGTTCATAAACTCGCTCTCCTGCTATGCTTTGTAACTCTCCTGCCTAATGCGACCGCAGAGTCTCCCCACGTAAAGGACAAATCACTGTTTCCTGCGTCCATGTGGAAACACGGGACAGGTAAGGCAGTCTCATGATTAACGTTTACATGCTCCGAGTGATCCAACCTGTGTGAACTTGCACAAAATAATGTGTGGCACGCTTTGCATTTAATTCCAGGTGTATATATATAAAACAGATTTAGATTTCTGTGATGTAGGAAAAGATCAAATACACAAGACAAAAAAGCATGTATAATACAACAGGTTTTACATATTTATCTCAAATTTGTATGGTCATTAGCTTTCACAGGTAGTACAAAACCTCTAGTGGAGTATTATGACTTGTTTAACCCTGGTGTGGAAAGCTGCCTTCCATATAGATTCCTAAAACCTCAGCTAAACCCTTAACAGAAAGATTAATCTGACTGAGAATAAAGGACGTAAAGATCTACTCATTAGGTGGAGAGACTAGGCACTAAACTATTTTATAAGAAAGAGCAGTATCTATTCATTCTATCCTCTTTATTCTGCTGAGTCGTAATCTGTAAAAAGGGATGACTAAAATATATCTCAGCCTCTTATGAGATAATCATTACTTGGAAAGGCTACACCACATCCCGCAGCAGGAGGGAGCCCACTTGGCTCAATAATTCGAAGAACAGAAACTGCTATGGTCTAGTTTTACTTCAACAGGTGGCACAACGTTTTCGACAGGTTTTCACAGGAAACCCACAAAATATTTTTTCTATTTTTTTTCCTGGACTCTCCCTCCCACCCCAAGCATATGTACCTTAGGATTTCATAGATACTATAAAGGCTGCATAAAATAGGAAGAGTTGCCTTTTTTCTTTTCTTTCTTTCTTTTTTTAAGTATCTAACTAAAAAAAAAAAATCAAAAACTAAGAACTAACTACTGTCTTCTACCTCTTCTTGTCGTTTCTCCAACCATCTCACCCCACCCCAAAACACGAAAAGGAAAAAGAAAATCCATCCGCTGTTCGAGACTGAGCACGAGCACATGTAAACTAAACAAAACAACCCCCAAACCCTTTAGCTAGCTAAACACCAGTGGACTGGTGTTTTCTATTTTCCTTAGGAAATGAATGGTATCACATTCAAGCTCTTGGCTGTTGAGGACAGAAACGTTACAGCTCTGTTATGGGCTGCCTCTTCTCCTAATGCTGAACCAAAACATGCTAGCAAAAAACTCCTCAAAGTACCGAACACCATTTTTATTCTCTGACTTCACAAACTGTATTCTAAAAAAGAAGCTTCTTACTGCTTAGTCAAGATAAAATGCAATTTACAGTCTTACAGTAAAAAAGTGTACTCATGCATCATTTTCATAATACTGATTCTTTTGAACAATTTGTTGTAATGTAAACATTTTCCATAAAACTCAATTCTGTATAATAAGCTATATTTATGTTTATTTTAAGTTTAAAATTAAAAGACCATAACAACACATTTATTACATCAAGTCAAACATCCACTTCAGCCAGTCTCTCTTCTTTGATCATAGCCAAAAGTGGGAATCGAATAAAGAGCATATGAACAAAGCCCGGGCACAGTGGTACTCTCGCAGGCCCCAGCGGTCTGCAGTCCTGGGACCTCCTCACGCTGCCAGTATCAAAACACAACAGTACATATACACCAGGCTTCCAGGCCGGCGCAACATTAATGCCTAGTACTTGCAATTCATGACCTTGGAGAAAAAAAATCCATCCTCTGCGGAATCGTAACAGGTATCTTGGTAATCTTGGGGGGCAAAATATTTGGCTGTGATTTTAGCTATCTAAATGCTATTAGTTGAACATAACCCTGTCCTTCTTCATGTTTTATTCAACGTTCAAAGTATTAAAGAGATTCTAGCATTTGGCTCCTCCTTCAGAACCGGCAAGTAGGGCTCAAATCAAAAACCATACAAATATAAATATTTCTACAACAAATCTGCACATGAAAGCTATGCATGAGGACTGGAGATTTTCACAAACGTTCATTAACAAAATGTCCAAATTTTCAGGCATGTGAGCAATAGCATGATCTGTAGAAGTGACTGACCTACCTGAAAATTAGCCACAGGAATGCTTTTGCGCCTTTCTTCCTTTTTGAAAATCTGACTTCAGGCACACTGCATCTCTGCTAAACTGCTCTTCTTTTTGTGTGATGGTAATCACTTGGCTTTGCATCTGAGAACATATCCAAAGTATGCAGTGATCTTGAGGACAAGCCCATCAGTCACTCATATTCTCCAAATATTTAGTCCTTAGACTTCCATAAAATTCCTTTAAACAAGAGACAGAATTGCTGCATTATTGCTGAACAATTCTTGTATTTTGGAGTTAAAATGCCTAGATTTCAGTTTCTTATTTTACAGCTGCTGCTACACTGTCTTCTACTTTATTCTAGTTGAATAATTAAATACCCTTTAGTCCTTCTGACAGTCCTAGACTCAGCATGGCTGTTAATCAATATCACATAAAAGGGAATTAGGCTTAGGCAACTGTTGCACAAGGCGGAATGGGTAAGGTAAGGGGGAAAAAGGCTCTTTAGAGTAGAAAACTAATTTTTTTTTTGCATTGTACAACACATCTTACCAAATGTGCACAACACATTCATGAACACACAATACATGCACAGATGCACAGCAGAATTCAAATTAACCTGTGGAATTTAACCTTGTGTTATAATATGATGGCAACCAACAGTCACTTCTCAGTCCATTCTTTTCTAACTTTCCATTCTTCACATGTTCCAGGAATCAAAAAAGAAACCTCTTGGCACAAACATTTTCAAAATACTCAGTTTACAGGGTAAATTTGGCTACATTAAACCATTTCTGAAACTTTTACTGTGTCATTGCAATAAGATTTAAAAAAGAACACATTTAATAAATGTGATCTTGAATTCTGCTCAGTGCAAAAGAGTTGGGAAGACTCATCTTTCCAATAATTTGAGGAAAATTTCTAGAATCTCTAAACGGCTCACAAAATACATATCTTTTCTTTCTTTTCTTGTACTGCAATTAATGTGTTTTACAACTTAATAAAGTTTATATAAGATGTGCAAAACATTTAATAAAACAGTTCTGCAGTTGGAACCAAATCAGTAAATACAAGATGAATAATCTGGAACTAGTGAAATGAACAGTGTATTTCTGGTCCCTGTGTCCTCCAATATCTTAAAACCAGTAGATCTCAGCCTCTCTTTTTTGGTTTTCTAATCAAGCGACTGTCTCGGGGAAGGGAGGGGCTTTCCTGCCTTGTAATCTCCGAAGCAGTTTCTCATCTTTAAACTATTTGCTAAACTTGATAAGCTGAAATGAAGAAAGCCTTTCACCTGCTGGAAAGGCTACAGTTACCAAAATTGGTTTTATTACCTTGGCCAGGTCCAGATGTATATCTGGAGTCTTCTCGCGGTTAAGCAGATGACTTTCTCTAAAACTCCAGCAGGAAATGCCTACTGTCTGAATACTATCTTCATTATAATAAGGAAAATAATAAATTCAGGACTTAATGGTATGTCATCATTTTGCATTACTGTTCCATTTCTAGCAAAAATGCAGCTATTTTATTTTTAAGAGATTCAAATTGTCCTTTGTGATTCATCAGGACCTACTCATGCTTCAGCAACAGGCTTGAGCGGACGCAGCATGTCAAGCAACACTGCCAGACTTGCAGGACGTTAATTTAAAAAGCTTGTCTGAAAAAATGGAAGTGGTAAGTACAACTATGATACAGGCATATAGAGGAATCAAAGTAAGAGACTAAAGACAAAGATACATAAATAAATGCACAGCCCAGTTCCTAAAAGTTTACATTAGCAAATTAATCTCTCTGCAGGGTCACAACCAAGTGCTGTTGTATTTGTAACCTAAACTGAAGCCAAAAATAAATATATATGGAAGTAAAATTTAGAAGACAAGTATTCCACCTTCAATACTTAGTATTCTAAGAGTACTTCAGGAGATGTCTAAATGCAAAGCAAATAAAAGAAATCATGTTTGACAGAAATACCACTTCTTGCTTAAAAGTGGATCTCTCTTAAATGTCTTAATAATCCAGTCTACGATAATGTCTAATAAAGTAGCTCACTATGCAAAGACCTTATTTCTCCCTTCCATTGAAATGTACTGTCACACAGGTCGGTCTGTTAACAGGGCATCTTTGCCCCTCCTCCAGAGAGTTTTCCTTTGACACCATCTTCTCTAACTGGGCGGCTCTGACTGGGACGGCAAACTGCACGAAACAAACCCTTCTTTAGTTAGTGTAGATTGCTATGCCATGAATCAACAAATACACACTGGTGCTACCGCTATAGTTGTCTCAAAGGTCTATTAATTTGCCTCCAGTCTCCACTAAAACTCAGATGCCTTAATCCCTCATATGCCACTCACCTCTTATTTTGCTATGTGCCAATTCTTCATGCTAAAAGGCAGTCTGTACATGTATGGATTTTTTTTTTTTAATTATGTCTCCAACCTACCAGCTGTCAAAATCTACTTGACATTTACAATAGTGTCTGCAGAGTAATCTGTATCTATTTCAGTTTTTTCACTGTCAACTACTCTTGCTCTTACTTTATGAATACACTTTCATTGTGTACGTCTCATACAAAGCTTATCATTTTTGGTATACATCTATATTATGGTTGAATAAAAAATCTGAAATACAGAAACAGTACATTCTTCAAAGATAAGATGAGGATGAATTACATAATAGGTACTGAACAACTCAACTCCAATTTGGCAGGCAGAATGCACACACTTCTTTGTTCATACATTCAGCCATCACTTTGGACTCAGGAAAAAGAAGCTAAATTAAGTTTGCAGTGGAGCTAGGCTTTAGACCTCTGCTAGAAAGTAAAAACTACATCAACCAACCAGTAGTCTGATTAAATCCAAAATGTTTTTATATTTTCCACTTAAGGGTGGAAGACAGCTTTGCTCTTTCCTTCTCCTGCAGCTTTTGACAACAATGAACTGCCTCAAGAGATGAAAATAGCTTCTTAGCCTGAAAATCATACAGAAAACATCAATTGCCCTTAAAAAAGAAAAAGAAAAAAAAAAAGGTTATGAATGTCTGAAAGTCTGGACAAACCTTTCCCAGATCTTCCTTCTTCAGTTATTTAATGAACATATGGTTATTTATAATGTGAGTTACACCTTTAGTATTTCAAAAATGAGTTACAAAAAGGCCTAGAGCTACTCAGCTCCTTTCCTGACTATACTACCCTCATTCAATATCCTTCCAGTATCCTTTGCTATGGGATCTCTTTTGACGGTGAACCCATGTTCTTGCCTCAGTGTCTTCTCTTGGCATTAAAACTTCCATTAGTTTTCTCCTCTTAGAAAGTAACTTATAACAGGTTACTTCAATTTCATGTACATCATCACATCAAATATCAATTATGGTAAGTAACAAACTTGTCCAGCTGTCATAGCTGATTAAAAATACAGATACAATAAACGCAAACACAGCTATCTGAAACTAAGTATTTAAGAAACTATAAGAAGTCGATCATTCAGGTTAGTCAAACACAACAGTAGTTAATAGCAGGATTGATTTCATCTGCCTTCTGACACACACATACAATATAGACATCCATGCCCGCGCTAGGCTCCTCTTCCAGTCAAGAGGAGAGGCCGTTCCCAAGCAGGATACACCTGAGGCGGTAGGAGAGAGGCCGTGTGCCAGGAGCGCCAATTTTTCTCCCGGACAGTGAAGGGAGATCAGGGCGAGGTGGCTCAGAAGAAGGCGTCTGTGTAACCTGAGAAGGCAGGTGAGATGATCCCACCTGAGAGACCTTATTTTAATGAGTAACAGGGACACAGCTGAGCGTGTAGAACTACGGTCTTCTAGGGTTTTTGCTCCTTATGTATGTAAATGTGTGTGCATATATAATTTTTTTTTAACCAGAGAGAGTTATGCAGCAACACAAAATCCAAATCAATCTGCTTCCATGCTTGCTGCGGCCCGAAGAGTGAAGGGAGGCACATGCTGTTGTTAGGCCTTTCGATAAAGATGATACAGTTTCTTTTACTCACTGTTAGCATCTATGGAATTTAGTGGGCCTTCTCATGTAAACATACTGGTTTGCTCAATACTCCCTCCTGTTCAATGGAGAAGTAATTCTATCTGGTGTATCATTTAACTCAATAGATGGTAAACCAACCTTTTTTTCCCCTTCGCAACCAACATAAACTGCAGATATGAAAAGCATTTCGGAAGATGGCAGGTTTCTCTCACCCAGCTTCTAGCATTTTCTCAAATATTGCTCTGCACTCTTAATTGTTTTTCTCATATTTTTGAAACTAGATCCTACTGTCAAAAAATAACATGAAAATAAATGCCATTGACTGAAACAATAATGCTGCACAAACCCATACAGTAATTGAAACTTCATTTCTTAAATTTATTAAGTAAACTATTAAATATATGGAATTAAACGGTCTTTTTTTGAGTTTTCCTTTCACTGTTCATTGTGCTTCATGGTTCATGCGGGGATTTCACAGAGCTCTGCCCTTGACTCCCTTCTCATGAGGGAATCTCATCCAAAAGCAATTTTAGTTATTACTTATACATGGGTACTCTGCTCCAGATTTGCCTCTTCTCCAAACACCAGGATCTCAGTCCCTCTCTAATGTGATCAGGACTTTTGACTGGCAACTTCAGAAGCATTTTGAGCACTCAACACTCTTCCTCCCCTCGCTGTGCCACCCCTTCTTGCCACGCTTGTATTTTTGTCAAGCGTTGTCAACATCACAGCCATCCTGTTTGCCACAGAGGCTTGTAGCCCCTGGTAAATATATCTTTAACATAAACATTTTTCTAGATCTCCATCTCTAGGTTATTTAAGTATTTTCTTTAACATAACATTTGAACACTACTCTTATTCATTACAAAGCTTATCCAAAGATAATTTTCATAGCTTTTTGTTCTTATCATAATATTTCTAAACAACTTAGCACCCAATCACCGTATTGCGTCAAACACAAGCAGTTTTTCTTCAGTTTTAAGGCCCTTCACAGCCCTTCTCAAACCTCCTCTTACTTGCTCGTTAGTGCCCTCATCTACCTGTTATATTTTCAAGTAGTACTCTGCATGTTTCTCCTTCATGCTCTCCTTCCATTTGGAAAATGCTTCATATATACATCCACCAAGCTACTTCACTAAGATCCCTCATATACTTCTTTAGAATTTCCTTTTACTGTGTTCCATACTGGAAATTTATCAACAGGTTAAGACTGATATTAATGTGTTAGTTCAATCGTCTGCCAGCTTTTCTTTCATGCTTATACTTTTGAGGAAAGCTTCAGATACAATCTCTAATACAAGGCAGCCTTCATCCATAACTAGATATTACAGTAAAATTCGTAGTATGAAAATGGAAGATACATAAGTTCACCAAGGTAAAAAACAAGTGAAAGAGGGCTGTTTCACTTGTTTTATGCCAAGTAATCTACTCTTAGGCTTTCTGTCTTTGCATGGATTTTTTTCAGTTCATTACTCTGACATATCTACAGAGCTTTTCAATGTTTCTAAGCAGAAAACAAAAAGAAAGAAAAAAAAGAGAAAAAAGTTTTACACTAGAGAATACACTTTTTTTGTAAAACTCTTTGTAAAAGTCTGAGTTAATTTAAAAAAACCACCTTTCAGCATCTTAGGAACCAACTTTTCATTACGTTTCCTCTTTTCTATTCAATAAGGAAAATGAGAGCAGGATGATATCTTCCCCACTTCAATTTTATTTTCTAACTACCAAAAAATATTTGAACCACATGAATTTGGAATATTTTTTTCCTATTTTATTTTGTCAGAAAAAAAAGTTTTTAGAAGAAATGAAAATTTTCCATTAAAAATGTTACTTTGGTAAGAAAAGCAAAATGATGGCATTCCACTGAGCAAAAGCCACTTCTTCAATTCAATAGAATTTTCAGCTATTTTATTCCTTCAGATGCATCTCCAAAAGTGAATGGGAAGAATGGCTTTAGTTAAGGGAGTCCAATGACTTGTCACCAAATCTGTTCAGCTTACAAGGTTTATTCTTATATTCTTATACAAGGTGTACTGCAAATTCAATCTGGACTTGAAAGTCAGACAGACTTTCTGTGTTACGGCTCACCGAAGTAATCAAGATTTTCCATGTAAAATTCTTTTGCCACTACACCTGTTGTAATTCCACTGACATTACAGAGACACCCAGGGTAAGGTTTGGCTCTACATTTGGAATTTAGTTAGTGATCTAGTTGATGTCTGAGCCAGAAAAGATCTAGCTTAGAAGTCCACAAGTATTTTTACAAGAACAAAAGAAAGTAGCAGACAGGAACTCAGCACTTTAAAATACAAAGAACGTGAGGCTGTGATTCACAGAATAAAACAAGCAGAACAAATTAGTTTTGAGTACAGAATTTCAGTCTTGTAAGACAGAATTTTAACTGTTGAACTTTTTGTACTCTGTGCTATCCCAAACACAACACGACTCCTTGCTTGTTCGTGTCCTTATTGTGTCTCCTGTTATTCTATATTGTGGGGAAAAATAGCAAAAAATGATAATTTTTGGAGTGCATTCAGACACTGTTCTATGGCACGATGGAGTATATCCGTAGCCCAGCCTCTTTAACACCTCCACATACCCTGCAGATGCTGAGCCCAGGTGTCACCACCCCTGGTGGTGCCACATTTACTGCACAAAACCGCTACCACCAGAGGAGGAAACTCCAAGGTGCACTTCAAGAAGCTTTCCAAACAAAGAACTCTTCTGGGAGATGTTTTATGTTGTAACATGTTTTCCTAAGAAAAGCTACACAGTCTTGCAAGGTTTCTAACTCCAGCAGCTCTGACCCGTCAATGGGATTTTTGCAAAACCATGCATGGCTGCACAAGAAAAGCTTTTGATCACAGACATCGGAAATCCCAAGGCAAAGACAATGCTCTGCTAACTACTTCTCCTCTGCTGCTCCACAACAGCTAACGAAATTAAGACTGGTTAACCCGTCCTCACCCTCCCGCCTCCCCCCAAAGTGAAAAGTGTCACGGTCAGAGTGCTTTAATTAGATAAACCTTACAAGGAAAAGATCCAAGTAACCTTTTAAAATATGCACCACATCTCTAAAAACTCTTTTGCCTCACTCTCAAATGTACAGCTTACCTAACAGAAGAATGGAGAAAAGAGGCAGAAGCAAGGTTGAAATGACACATCAAACCCATGCAACACTTAAATATGAAATATCCCTGGAAATGACAAGCAGTGAAGCAAACTTTTCTAATGCAGTTACTTAGCTTTCTGTTTCCCAGCAGAAGTTAGGGTTTTTTTCCCCCCTCTACCTGTGAACTCAAATTCAGGCAGAACTGATTAAATATTACGAAGATGGGTTGTTTCTCTTACTCTTTCCTCTCCATATACACTGATTTACTTGTAAGGAAAATATACTGCTTAATTGGCTTATTTACTTCTAAAATACAGTGCCCAAAATGAAGAAATAAATCCTTTCTAAAGATTGTGAATAAACTGAATATTTAATAAATGCTACAGACATTATTAAATACAGGAGCTTACAACAGGATTATCATAGTCTCACAGCTATAACCCAGACACTTGATTTGCTGCAGGCTATCAGAAGATGTGCATGGGGCAGGAGGAGCTGGAGAGGGAGGAGATCTTGTTTTGGAGGAAATCAGTTATGGAAGATTACAGAGTGAGGAGAAGGATCTGGGTCTAAACTTTCACTAGAATTACCCACTACACATGCATCCTCTCCAGGGATGGCTGGGTTTTCTTTCAAACAGCTCACTCAAAACGTGTACATATGAAAACACAATTGCTTTTGAGAATTGTGTATTAATTTAAATTAGCTCTTTGTTAATTTATGGAAGATTATTTCCAAAGTGTGAGTTTAAACTTCTGTCTTATAAGAAAGCTGTTTCTTGTTTTCATTTGAAAGAAGTAATTTATCCTGTAAATTTACTTACAAGACCTTTTCTTTCTCCTTCTAAAAACGTGTGGCAATAATTTCAATTTAGGCATGAGAATTTAGTTAATTGAGCTGTAACAGCTTTTAACATATAAAAATGGAGCTTTTCATGTGCTACAAGGTATTTCATGATATATAACATATCAACAAAATAAATTAGACTATGTTGCCAATTAATGGTTTCTTACTGGTATCAGACAATAGAGAAAAAGAAAAAAAATGAAGTTCTTAATGCATCAAAACCACTGAACAACAATCATGATAGTCATCTGGAAAAACTGGGAACACTAACAGCTGATAACATTCCTTTTTTCCTGTTCTGCCTCCAGCCTCAAATTAGACCCACATCAGCATGTCAGATGCTTTTATTCTGGAGAGACAACAGTAGAAATGAAATGGTATCTCCTATACATGTGCTGAGAATCAACTAAACTGGGCAGCTGCACGTGGGCAGAGAGTATCAGGTTCTTTTTTGGAAAACTGGGGTGAAAAGAGAACATGACCTTTTTCTAGATATTAATTTTTCTAGGTTCAAAGGGGGTCGGTACCTTACCCTGCTAATTCCTCACTGGCAACCAACATTTTCTCCAAGTGAGAGACACACACAGTCTAGCAACAATCCTCCAAATAATCTAATTTAATTATAATAGTAATGGACACGGCTGAAACTGCAGTTCTGGTCACCACTTTAAAGCAGTCTGGGGCCACACTGTTTTGTTTATTTTGATACACACACACTCTCTTGCACAAGTACACAGCTTCTTGTGCCCAGCACAACTTCAAAACAAAAACAGTAAGAAAGGAGAATGCAAAAAGTCAAACACTATCATAAAGTACCAATCAGCCTTCTCCTTCAACAAAACAAAACCTGAATCAAATAAGTAACCTAATATCTCCTTCTACCTTAAATCCTTCCCCATTCCTTCCCGACCCCCACTTCCCCTGAAAACCAGATGGCCCCTGCAATATGCCCTGAAGGTCAACAGATGCACCATGGCTTTGGATAAGGAAAAGGTATATAATATCTCTAATAATATTTCCAGATGATAAAATGGGAAACCACACATTGGAAAAAAAGCACCAAAAAAAATCTACAGCAAGGAAACAAGCTAAACATAGTTACTGTGTTAAAATAACTAAGTCACCAGTGAAAATAAAAGCCAGGAAGTGATCTCTTATCAATATCATGAATAATAAATAACAAGTGAGAAGAACATTGATTAGAAAAAAAAAAATTGCTGTAAGAAATTACATAAAGAAAGGATACTAGAAAACTCAGGGGATTAGTAATGGATAAGGCTGCTTATTTGTCATGGCTGTCAAATGTTATGAATTTCATGGTTTCCATGTTTTCATAAAATGTGCCCATGTCTTTTGGCTTTATAGGAAGTCAGTGGGTGAGGAGCCGAACAACTGCACAGGTGAATAAACAGGTGAACAATTTAGTCTAGAGTGGGCTGGCTCAGCCTGAACTCAGTTACAGCAAAGTGTGCCTGGAGAGAATCAAATGAATTACAGATTAAGCTATTCCAGATTTGCACTGGTGAAACTGAGGTTCAAATCCAGGTCTGCGACTCTTAAAATGAAAACTGATTCCAGTGACAACATTACTGGGTTCCATGCTTTTTGTGTTCCACTATTTCCAGATCAAATTTGTCCAAATTACACATAATAGCTTTTTAACTGCCAACCCTCTCAACTCAGTCTACAATGAGAAAGTCAGGTAGACATCCTTCCTCAGAGCATCAACAACAAATATGTTATTCTGCCGTCTGTCACAGCTCGGCAATCCTATCACCTTTACCTTTTGTGCGTGGGTACACATGTACACATCACTGACTTCAATATGATTCCATAGGCTTGACCCCAGGACAGAACTGCATTTTAAGGCTTAGTGACTATCGTTCTGTAGACATCCTATAATTTATTACTCACAGTAATTGAGTGGTTGTACCTATGCAAATATTCTAAGCTCATGGCAAATACAAAGTAGTGCAAATTACCTTTGTATTCTTTCCTAGATGTGAAAAAACTTCTTATCTCACAGTAAGAAGCTGTATCCTTACTTGAAAACTCTGTGCCAGAAAAAATACACTTCATTTTTATTTCCTGGTAGATTCACTGGTAACAGAAGTAAAGAAAAAGAGAGTGACACCCAAGTGTGTGCATTAAAGAAATACCCTGCGTAGTTACAGTTCAACAAATGTGGCACCTTTTTACTTACTTTACCTTACTTTACTTGCTGCCTTTTGCAATCAAATTGTTTGTACACATCCACAAATAGAAACCATAATCATATAAGCCAAAAAGCCTTCAGCTACCTGCAGTTAATAGCACAATGCTAATGTGGATATGCTCTAGTGACCAAAGGTATTAATAACCTTTAATCTTGGACTAACATCAGCAGTGCAAAATAACTTTCACCAAAGGAAATAATCAAAGCCACATGGTACCTCGCTGGCAAAACAGACAGGGAAGAAGGAATAGCATATCCACTTTGGCTCAAGTTCTGGTGGCAAGACCTTCTAAAGTAGGTCTGATCAACAGATCTGAGGACTTGTCCCTAACAGAAAGCCTCTTCCGGCACAGTGAGATACCATGCATACTAGCAGAAGGTGCTTCTTTGCCATTTGTCTTCCCAAATGACACCAGCTAAAATGACAGAAGCACCCACAATTGAGCCTCTTCTGGCATTTTTTCTGGCACTGCGGAGAGGTAGATGCTACTTTTCCTTTCCAATCCTTGTCAGTGGAGATATGTGGTGTAGACCAAACCACAAAAAGACAAACACACTTTCAGGGGACAGTGAACAGACCTGCAAAACAAGGGAAAGCCACACAGGAACACAACGTCAACAACAGGAGATGTGCTCTGCGTCTCAAAAGCTAGACTGAACATCGAACTGAAGACACCAGCATACAAAATGAAGAACAACTGAAATGCTCCTAAATGAAAAAGAGGAAAACAACAACAAAAAAAGTACTCTTTTTTTTTCCCCCCCATCAGTTTAAAGAGAGGAGAGTTCAAACTATACTGTCTCTGGGGTTCTCAATCTAGAATTTCTATAAGAAATCAAAGAAAATCCCTTTGCACACTGTTTAGGCCTTAGGTATCATTGTGCATGCATAAGCATGGCTATGGGATCTACCTGGAAATGCTAGCAGGAAAATACATTCATACAAGAATATTTGTTAAAAAACATTCTGTTCTGTGTTGGAGCTGTCAACATCCTTGCAACTTTTGGTCCTTTGAGTCCATTTTAGATTCCCTCATCTAATCACCCACTGCTGATCCTCAGAAGCTGTGCCAAATGCTATAGAAAGGAAAGGGCACAGTGAAACTTCCCTTCTTGTGAGAGGCTCCAACACTGTGCTTACAGGCACATTTTTCAACAATCTTCTGTAATTTAACTATACTTGTTTTTTGCGCAGGTTGGCATGCAAAATAATTTTGACTTTGAAATGCATGAATAGTATGCTCTTTAAGAGGGTTTAAAAGTCCTGCAGAGAGTTGTATTTTTCTCTTTCCCCACCCTCTCTATGGAAACCAGAATGTGCACAGTCCACTGTCACTTCAAAGCCGAGCTGACACAGATGCCAGAGAGGTACATATCAGATAGGGAGACTCGATATATCCTAGGATACTATTGTATATGTATATTCCATTTCAGGGCAACTTTGAATAGAGTGCTGAGAAATTAAAGCTATTAGGTTAATTTGAATCATTTTATTCATTTACATAATCCCACTGTAAAGTAAATTAGACTGTGGAATCTATAGAGAGACTTTACCAGATTTTTTTGTGTGTGTGAATAAGGAGTAACATCATTATGTCAATGGAGCAACATTACAATCTGGGAAAAGCCTATTACTGATGAAACTGAAAAATAAAGCAGCATGCATGTCAGCCCAGCAAAGCAAGCAGCTGATTTCTGTGTTTGTGTGCAAAAGGAGAATTCATAAGAGAGTAAGAGACTGTGAAAGATGCTCCATTTTTAGAATGTAGGGAACAAAAAATTGTAAACATTTTACAGTAGGTCAAGTTTCAGGGCTAACATTCACAGCCTAACATTCACACTGCATTACGAAAATACCAGCAAAGGTCTTCCCAAAGCTGCTCCACATTATTAATCCATGGAAATTTTTTTCTTTTTGGCAAAACGGTACATCAATATAATCATCTCATAAGGTTTCTATTTTTAAAGTATTTGGGTTTAATGCACATAGGCCTAATTCTCAAACTGCTTTTTTACAACATTTGTTTTTAAGACAATAAAAACTACCAGCCCAATCTTAATTATTTTTTCTTCTCTTTAGAATTACAAACTGGTGAGTTGTTGATGAGAGGAATTATCAATATAAAGAAGCTTACGAGCATCCAATCCAGCCATTTGTTTTCAAGATATAACAAAAAGACAGGAAGCCTTGATCAATAAATATTTGCCATTATTTATATTATGCTGCTGCCTAGGAATCCTAACTATGATTCCTATTTGCTAGATGATACTAAAATCTAGAAAAATCCACATTAAAAAAAGAGGATAATCCTTGCCCCCAGTAGCTACAATTTAAGAATAAAATTAGACACTGCATGGATGTATTCTGGTAGATGGCAATTATAAGAAAACTGTCTATGTCTCCAGGCCACACTGCAAAACAGATATTCATCTCTTGATGCTTGAGTACTGCAAGACATACGACATTCCACATTACTTAATTTTTCCTGTAGTAAAGTAAAATTGGCCCAGGGAAAGCACGGCCCTAAAGAAGCTGCACTCTTTTTCCTAACTATGCTAACTTGGGCTCACCGTACAAAAAAAAAAACAAAACAAAAAAAAAAACACAACAACAAAAAAACCCCACCATACTGTGCAATGCTGGTACAGCCAATGAACTAACATTGGTCAGCATTTTCAATGCGATAATTTGCTTTCCTTTGTTTTGAAGTGGGTTTTCAAGATACCTCTAAGAGTCGATGCCACCTGATCAGACTGTCGTACTCTGCCCAAATTCATATTGTCACGGATAGACCTCGTGGGACCTATCCAAAACACGGGGACTAACGAAAGCAGGCAGTTGTGGAACAAGCCCCGAAAGTGAAGAGCACTGCAGTAAAGCCCTGCTCACAGGGAGGGAGCAGCACTGCCAGCTTCTGTACTGGCACAGCACTATGAAGCAGGTATTCTCGCCAAAGGATTTTTCAAAATAAAAACTACAGTTTTCTTTCCAGTTCCATTTTCACACTTCTCTGCTCCAATTCTTTCTTTCCCTATTCTCTCCACCCCTAGAGGTAACAACAGCAATGAAAAAAAGACAGTGGTGAGAGAATAAATAAGGAACAAACAGTAATACCATCTCCAAATTGGCATTCCTCCTATTCCTTTGACATACCTACACAATTTGAATGTGTAATTCCTTGGAAAAGTCTTTCTTCAATATAAAAAAGGTCATCAAGGCAGCTCAGGAAAACACAAAGGAAATACAGCGAGGGTTTAATTCACAAGAATGCATCTTCTGTTTGATATTGGCAGAGCTGCAGCGATTGCCTCTGAGCAGAGCTTTCACCACTGATCCCTGGGCGAGCTCTCAGCAAGCTTGCAGTGGCCCTGCAGCAGTGCCAGCGACCGCTGGCAGAGGGAAGCGGCTACACGAGCACTCCAGCGTCTCCAGCCCACGTGCAGCGCCACGTTCCCAGGGTCAGACGTACCCAGCACAGGTTCAGCGGTGCCACATCTAACTGAGAAAAAGGGGCCAGGACAGCGCTCTCTCTACAGCTCTTCGTTACAAAATAAAGAACGTACATTACCTTTTGCCTTTAGCTGATTTGGACTGCATAGGTTGTGATTATACTCAAAAGCAATGTCAGGTCTACAAAAAAGGCTTGTTGCACTATTGTGTTAAACAAGCGACAGAGAAGAAGAGGGAAATCCTATTCAAGGGAAGAAATGAGTTCTCAGAAACCAATATACATTAGTGCCACAACACTGACCTTGCTAGTAGTAACTTGGAATCAACAGTTTTGCAAACACTGTTTGGAAGCTAACAGGGAAGCTCACGTTTAATTTTTTTATTTTCCTCTTATTGCTATAAATGCATGGGGGGGGGATTACAAGTCTTGCTGTTAAGAGTTCAGGTAGTTTCAGATGCGAGAGCCTCAGTGCCCAACCTACCAGCTGGAGGGGACTACCACGGGGCAGAGGTCCACGCTGCTCCCACCCTACCCACAGGCCAGCTCCCTTCAGCTTAAGCAGTCCATGAAGGATTAAGCCCAGCAGATGGGTACAACAGATAACTGTGGGCAGTCCCATCTAAAACCACTGCAACTAAATCTACCAGAGCTTATGAACCAGTCTCCTATGTTAAAGGTCCAAAAGCCAAGGGATCTGCTCATTTTTTAGACGCTTTCCCGTGGTACTCAGAAAAGTTACTTTCCTGCTCTCCTAGAATTTAGAATTCTGTATGAAGTTTCTACCTTTTCGAAAGGAAGTTGAGGGACTTAATTCATTAAAGCATTCTGAGATCCTCTGAAGAGTGGAAGGAAACATACCACTGCAAAAGGCCTAGTACAATTTGGTAAAAATTGTTTTTATTTTCCCATCTTATAATGGGATAATACACTTCAACAGCATACAGTACTGTAGCAGGTTATTCGGAGCAAACTGTTTTGTGCACATCATTTGTGCATTCATACTGAAAAATTCCTGGCCTGGAGAGATACTGCAGTGTAATGGTTATATGCATTTCTAGTTTATGTCACATAACGTCTGCTTCTAATGCATTGCTGTATTACTCAAAATGTGGCAAAATGAAGAAAGTTATTTTTAGGGAGAGAGGCACTATACACTTGAGAAAACAGCACTTCCTTAATGTAACCACTAAAGAGTCGGTGATTACACTACCAACACCTTGGAAAACAAGTTTCAAATCTAAATCTCACTTGTTTTATATATATATACACACACACGTATATATACACATATATACACATATACAAATGTGTATGTGTGTGTGTGTGTGTGTGTGTGTATGTATGTATATAGAAAGATACACACATGTATGTCAGAAAGGTTCCTGAGGAGTATTTATGACATTTTGGAGTAGCTCCTTTCCTGCCTATATTCAGAACAAGTCATCCTTCAAGCAGACCAGCTTCAATCACCGTGCTGAATGGTAAATCTTAAAGGACTTAAGTCATGCAGCTACCTGGAAAGAAAAAGGATCCTTCGTGGTGTATTTATAAATGCTAAATGGCCCGGGAAACTACTTAGAGATTTCTCATGCTCAGATCCTCATTTTCTCTTGCATGGTCATCCCTAGGACAGCCCTGGAAAACAAGGCAGCCATTTTCTCTTAAGCTGTTACACTCAGCAAACCAGATTGAAGTGCTTGATAAGCTGCTGTTCTCTTCCGTGCCTGCAGCAATCAGAGGGGAAAAACAACCAATCACCCACAAACAGGTAGCAACCACAGCCATTTTTGTACTTGCCTGATATGACTCATGAGGCAGCGGCAGATGGGGCCTGCGAGGGGGAGGGCAGGGGATGGGAAGGCCCGCGTACAAACAAATCCATACGTGGGCAACGCTCCGGCCTTACCCCCTTTGCTGCTTCTACACTTTGTCCCTGCAAAACCTGAGAAATCCAGCACCCTTGAAATAATCTTGCTTCCTTCACTACTTCTGCATTTCCAAAAATCAGTTACCATTATTATGCTCTGCTTTTACAGAGCCTTCAGGTCTAAGATGCTGCTTCATACACAATATTAAATACACCTCAAAACCTTGGGATAAATATGGGAAGAAAACAATTTTAATATGCACTCTGCAGACACACACAAACGCATCTGTATGCACGTACATACATGACGACATTTCATAAGTGACACGGCTGTAAGTAACCTCTCTCCGGTAATTTGTTACGGGCCCAGATTTTCAAAACCACTAACTCATTAAGGAGTACAAAGCTGGATATTCAAAATCCCTAATCACTTAAAAATATAAAGGGCTGTCCTCACATACACTAAAACAAGAAGCCAAGCCATTTGTACTTGTTTACTACTATTTTCCATTAAAATCCTGTTTCCAATCATTTTTCTAAACCTCGCTATTCTGCAGCAGTGCTTTGAAACTTGGTGGTGAGTGGTCCTGGGCTCAGGCAGAGGTCTCCATAGTCCACTCACCTTGCCTGCCGAGCCCTGGCTCCTCTTTTCGGCACGCGACACACAAGGAACAGCTTCAGAGAGCCCGCAGGCAGCCCGTAGCCCGGCTGGCTCATCAGGCCTCGGTGCTGCTTGCCCAGCTTGGCCTCAGGAAGCCCAAGCGGTTGGGGACGCACGAGGTCGCTCCCATCGCTGCCGTTCAGCTGGCATAGGCGAACTGTGCCAGCTGAGCAGGACCCCCTTCTCCACCCAGAGACTGTACAGATGCCAAGTGGCTCCCCAGGAAGGACCCACATCTCAGGCACAGCTCTTCTCAGAAAGGGTCTGGCAAACCCATCCTTGGACTTGGCTCTGCTGGTGCAAAGGCATGTTTAATTCATTATTTCCAGCTCAGATATCTTTCTGTAGTGGCTGGTCCCCAAGAGATAACAACACAATCTTGGTACCTAAGGTATTAATTTAGCTCAAGTTTAAAAGGTTTTGTTACACCAGCATTGATGGCCAGGAATCCCAAATCTAGCATTCTTGTCAATGCTAGGTGGGTAGGACGTTTCCACGGTTGAACCTAAAAAGCTTCCATTTTCTTTAGAAAAACCTTAAGAAAGCCAACGACATGACATATAAACAACAGTGTCATAAATGCTATTAAAATTGCGGAGATCCTAACTACTAGAAGAGATGTTGAAACCTATAATATCTTCTGTGCCTTGCTTCCTCCAGCTGCACCAGTCCTACACCGTCCCTGCCATTGCCCACTCTGTGCTGCTAACTGGCTGCAGCAGGACTCAAGCAATGCTAACAAAACCCCTCTCGTCCCAGTGCTTGCCCCAGATCTCGAGTGCAAGAGTTAAGCTTGCCAATGCGACCTTACTATTTGCACTTTCATACATGACTTCTAAGGCTATTTTTAATTCAAGATGGTATCAAACCATCAAAGAAAAGAAACTGTAGAACTGTTTCCCACTATTACTTTGGACCATGCACAATGTATAAATGATGACACTATACCAAAGGTGAATCTTGCTAGTTTGCAGAACCCCAGTAAGACAGAAAACTCAGAATAAGCAGAAGAGCACCTATATTTCAAACATGTGATTCCATCATCCATTACAAAAATTACTGAAACATAGCCAAGCGCTATACAATTAGCCAGTGAAGAACATTTAAGTTCTGTGACCACTGCTTTTTACTGGATAAAAAAAGTTAAGCCTTGTTTCTCAGACAAGTATATATGCATCATCGCATTTTTTAATATCTTTTATTTTGGAATGCAGAATAGTGTAAGTTTAGGAGTAGAAAGTCTCCTCACTCCACTAAAATTTGAAGTATGTAAAACCACAACTCTATCAATCATGCCATCTGTGCTAGAAATGCCTTTTTTTTTTTTTTGCCACAGGACTATTATATAATGTGCAGGTGGCAAAGGCTAAAAATATATCACAGAAGATGTATGTAAAACTAGACTACTGCTTTTTTGTTCAAAACAGTAAATACAAATGAACCCACATCAATATAGCTCATACCTTTTGGCACTAGAATTTTTTTCTCTTTAGACCTGTAACCCTTGTGCTGAAATGCTGTTTCCAGACGGAAAGTGCATAGTTCCTCACACCTGTTTCATACCATCAAACTAGATAAAATGGCTTGATCTTTTCCAGGAAGGAGTTCAGTAGTGTTGCAAGGAGTCAGACAAGCACCATATGGCCAGAAGTGAGGGAAGACAAAAGAGAGGGTAGCACCACCTCTCTCAGCAGCAAGGAGGGTGAGATTGGCTCAGCTGTGTTGTCTAATCAAGTATTCTAAATCAATTAAGGCTGCAGCCAATTTGTACACATGAATCTTTGTATTTATAAATGAACCTAAATATTCCGCAGTAATATTCCATACGGTTTATTTCCTGTAGTACATGGAGAGGAACCAAGTGCTGGCTGAGCTCATTAGCCATGAAAAGCTGGAGTTTTTATCAGGTAAGCTTTCGTCTAACAATACAGAAAATGAGTAGTCAATGAGCATCCTCCTGTCTTATAAAACAATGCCACCCAACTGAAGCAAAATTTTCAATTAACAATAAAGATGATTATTTGGTTGTTTGGAACGGTCTTCAGATTTGAGCTCTAGCCTGCTAAGCTATTTTTAGCTTAACAACAAAAAGAGAGAATTAACTGACATCAGTCACATTGGTTGTTAAGAACACAAAGGTTTATAAATAATTCTCCTAGGTTTTCCAAGAATCCTAATTTTGCTTACAGATTTAAGGAAAACGGAATGCCACTTTCTCTGACTGGACAGCTTCACAACGGCAGGGTTTGCACAGATCTTTCTTTGGGCTGTGATACGCAGGCAGAGGCAGCTTAGCTGCAGCCTCCCTCTGAGGAAACCCTCCACATGTGCCCACCTCGCTCCTCCACATAAATGGCTGAGCTACTATCATTCAATGGCCAAAGACTGCAACTTATGGCACGTTCTGTGCGGATGGGAACTGCCAATAGTTTGCTTCCAAAAAGCAAACAGAAAACTACAGCTTTCCAGCAGCAACTTAGCATTACATACTAATAGCCAGCCTAAGCTCATTTAAGACCCTCCTGTTGCCACATGGCTGGGAAATGAGTTGGATGGGACTAGTGATCTGACTGAAAGCTCACCTCCCAAATACACCCATTTTCCAGCACCGTGTGGCTGCATAATTACAGAGCCAACGCCACCGAGGGAGTGGGAGCACGGGTCAGGGTCAGGAGGAGGGCAGGACAGTCCCTTTGGGAGCAGCCGGCATTGAAATTGGCTTATCTCAGCTAAGAAAAGGGTTGGCTTCCCTTTGCCCAGAGGAGGAAGTGGAGGCTGAAAGGACAGGAGCAACATCTCCAGCCCTCATTGGGAAACAGATGCTGAAGTCGTGAAGAATTAGGACCCAAATAATGCTTCATACCTACCATGCAAAATGAATGGAATAGATAACATGATACAAACGTGTTTTAAAGAATCATTTATACCCATCCTGCACACACACAAATACCTGTGTGCAGAACAGTGGAGAATCAGTGCCAGATACAAGGAAAAACAATTCTTTAATATGTTTTGATCAAATTGAAAAGTACAAAAAGGTGAGAAATTGAAAAAGTCACCATAATCTGATTAGCTGTTTAATTAAGACTAACCTGGGAGATCAACAAGGGAAAATATAAGGAGGTTATTTTTCAGCAAAGTACACTGGAGAGAAGATGGGAAATCTGGTGGAAAACTAAAGGGATAAAATAAGAGATGGTAGGTAGACACCCAGGGGACATGGAATATGTTTAAAGATGATATTGGCTAACAGTATGGTTAAGAGTACATGCAATATCACAATGCATTGAGTTGAACTACAATGTAAATAGTAAGGCCATAAAAACCTTAATATCCTAGGTTAGACTTAGAAACATTTAAAAACACACACAATACAAACAGAAAAAATGTTTAAGAAAAAAGAAAAAGCTTTATGGAAAGCACGTAACAGAGATATTTAAGACAATGGCTCTTGTCCTCATCTTAAGAAACATGGCAAGCAACCACCTACAAACATGATACAGGATACTACAAAGAGTACAAGAAGCAATGACACTAATCAGCAAAGACAGAACGATAAACAACGAACTCAATGTACAGCAAAGAAACTTGAGTTAGATTTCTGGAAACAATTTAGTCAGCAGAAAAAGCTACCAGTGGAACCATACAAACCACGGTCATTTGGGATACCGGGAGCCTAGCAAACTGCCTCTGAGAATGTCGTTCCACCAGGCCCTTAAAGGCACAAGGGAAAAAAACTAGATAATCCCCATCCATTTTTTCAAATACAAATATGATAATGTCTTCCAGCAAAATCTTCTGTGTAACCTACTTTTCTTCCAGTAGGTACATATGCTGAGGTAGAGCTTACAGACTACACACTGAACACACAAGCAGTTCAACTCATGGCAGCTCCTCATACTCAGGTAACACTTCCCCATTTTCTCCTTGGCACAGTCAAGTTTGCTATATCAGTCTCATGAAACTTTGGTGGTCCTGCACCTCCTAAATTTTTGCTAACAATTAACAAATAATATCTATAAACAATACAGTCCAGCTGTAGAATTGCTTATGTCTCAGTAAAATAAGTAAATGTTATATATAAACTCTGGATATATACAGATAGATGGATACATACATACAATACAGAGAGAGAGTGTTAAATGGAGTAGATATAAACAAATGATATAAAAAGATATAAACCAATGCTGCATTATTATAAGCCAGTTATTTATGTAGATTTATTTTAAAATATGTCTGATTGCATTCATAGCACTGATGAAGAGAACAGTAATGCACTGAACATCACTCAACACTAAAACTAAAATCCCTCCTTGGTGGTTCCTTCACGACTACTTTGGTTCCATTTTGCCACCCAGGAAAAAAGCAACCGCATGACGTGAAGGTCAGAAAATTCTTACTCCAGCATGAGAGCAAACTAAAACATTTCCAAACACAGGGCCTTCTCCAAGGCACAACACTGCTTTTAGCTCTACCATCTCCAACTGGCACCAATTTAAATTAGGGGACTGGTAGCTACAGCACTTCAGCTGATATCAATTACCATTATATCATGCAAAGCACTCCCTGAAGTAATCAGGAACCAAGCTGCTTATGGAAATAATGTTAAAACCACACCAGAAGTGAAATAGAAGCCAGTGCACAGCACAGATATAACCAGCCTCTCCATAAGAAAAAGAGATTTAAATGGGCAGCTGCCTTCTGCATCAGCAGAATTACAACCATTTCTGTGAATGGTTGTAAGGTGCATAGAGAGGTCACTGTCTTGTATAGATTGGATTACTACAAAGCCGATGGATAATAACTATAGCAAGGAAGCAACTGGGTGCTGGACTGCCAAAAAACAGCTGAGGAGAAACAGAATAATCCAGAATTTTGCTGACTCTCATGTAGCTTTAGAGTGGGCATAGTCCTCTAATTTACTCACAACTAGCTCATGAAAACTGCACAGTGTTTTTAAAACCATAAACCCCAATAAACCGACCTCCAAAACACAGCCTTTTTATCCTAGTGCAGGAAAACAGTGAGAAGTAATGAACTTGGGCCCAGTAAAATGGGGTAGAGGAACCCAAAAGAAGCGTACTTTTAGGAAGCCTAAGTTTTAATAGCATCTGGCCTAGCTGACAAAGCATTGCGTGTTTGTTCTTGATATCTCTCCTAAGTGGCTTCTGCTTATGTACAAAATAGTTTGTTTTAAGGATACTTAAACAAATACCTATGATCTGTCAGACAGGACAAACTCTCTGAACTAAGGTGCCAGCTAAGGTCATTCAGGGACCACCTTACACTTACTGAAAGGACAGATATAGATAGGCTTCCTGGCATCCTTCCATCCTACAATTTCCTACCGCTATTACACTGATGATTCAAATCTAATTTTAACAAGCAAGCAAGCCACTCTGCTGTCAGCAACCATTGTTCCAAGACAGAAGGAAAATACTTTAAACGCATTTTTGTGCCTTTCAACATCTGCATTTTTGTTTTGCTTTTGTTCCTGGAGAGGGGCATGGAAAAGGAAAATAAGGAGAGCACTTTCCAGGGTAGGGAGGAGATATTAATGCTGTCACTTACCATTTCCTAAACAAGCCTAATTTTTCCAAACAGTCCATGGATAGGAGGTAGGCATTAGTTATTTAAGAACTAATGTTTTAAATTTCTAAAAAAACTTGCTACAATTACAAAGCAGGCTTCAAAAATGAATTCCCCTGGGATCACATAAAAATGAGTGGGTTTTGTTTCAAAAATACAAAAAAATTTTCAATGTCCATTGGTAAAAATTGAGTCTTACACAGCTGTGATATTTATTTTTTTAAATAACAAACTGTATGCATCTCTACAGCTAAGTTTGTGTGTAAATGAAATTCCTCCACCAGTTTAGGAGGAAACTAACAGCTTTCTTGATTTCATACTATCTCACAAGAGGAGTTAACTCACCATGTTTCTAAGTGTTGACATAAGAGATCAGATAAAGCAAAAGGATTTGAATATTTTTTACATGGCCTTCAAGAGCAAAATCAACACTGAATAATGAAGAACTGGGTTCATTAGTTATATAGCAGAAGACAAAGTCCAAGATAATGTACACTGGTAGTGAAAAGTTGCAAAGGATAAGATACTCACTGAATGTAATTAGTTTTGAAGATTATTGTAGAAGAAAGGCATAAATGTGTTTCCAGTAACCAAGGATAAGATAACAGTACGCATAGAAGTGTTCCTGACAAGGAAGAAATAGCCACCCTGATTTGTTCTCAGTTAAGTCACCCGGATTTGTTCTCAGTTACAGTACAATCAAATTAGCTATAGGGCGCATCCTGCTGATTATGTCATATGATTTTAATAACTTAAAATAAAAGATTAAAGATGTCTGCAGGTCTCCTGACAAAACAAATAGCACAGTGTGCTGCTGAAATATGTAAGGTGCTTCTATTACTTCAAATTCATAACATAGAAGGTTATTTATAATTTGGAAGGGGAAATATTTAATAGCATTTAACACACTAACAGATATAGAAAATGTTATCTGTATAACACGCTGCCTTGTTATTATAGCCTATATAAAATGCACTGCTATACTGTTGACTGAATGGCAGCTGTCAAAACATGGGGGATCAAGCGTTGCAGGTCCTTGCAGACAGGCATAGAACCTGTACATGGTATTTAATTTCATCTCTTTGTTCAAGTCGGCTGCATTTGCATTGGTTCACATGCAGCAAATTACCCATCTAGAAAAGCTGAGATTCTTTCATTTCCTCTTTTCTCCCAAACTCCATGGGATTTCTTCTTCTATAAAACTGTTGTCATGAATAAAATGCTGCATTTAGTGTGGCTGTGATACTGCCAGCCAATTCCACTAAAAAGATAAAGGCCAAGGGAAAAATTATAAAAACCACAAAGTAGTAATTTTTTCCAAATTCTCTTCACAAAGCATCAGTGCCAAGCATTCAAGTAAACTTTGAATATCGCTCAGGATGTTGGGCTCTCATCTGAGCAGGCTATATCCAGCATAACAGAAGCACTTTGGAAAAGGCATCACAGAGGTGATTTTTGGAACGGGACAAACTACTGAACTATTTCTTACTTGTACAGCAACTACTGTGCTGCAACTGTCCCAGCAAAACATACAGCCATCATCTCAGTTAAATAATCTGCATATATATGTATGAAACCTTAACTGAAGGCCTTCATCAATATGAAGACCAAAAGAGACCAGTATAAAATCATCTGACTGGATTGCCTTAAGAACACAAGTTTTGGAACTCAAACACACATGCTTGCATTAAACATAACTTTGAAACACTGAAAAAAGTCTGTATTTTAGAAGTGCATCAGAATGGCGTGTAAAACTTCGGCTAATGGAGAGTGCATCATCTCAGTTTCAACAATTTCCCAAGTTTAAATAGCTATGAATATTGCGGGAATAACAAAATCTGTTTCCTGTCTGCATTTTTTTAGCCTCAGTTTATATCCAGTAGGTCTTTTTTATTTATGTATCTTCCAAACAAAAGTGCCTTCTAATATCATAAATCTTCACACGCTTATGACCATTTCACAATTTCCGTCTCTATTTGACAAAAGAGATTGGGTTTTCTCAGTTTCCTGCCAGAAGGATGAGCTCCTCTAGACCACATTTTCAGTTAACTCCCAAACTCTTTCCTAAACACATCTAAATACTCTGAACTCCAGCCTTCCAGTATGAGTACTGCACCTCCACACTCACTCCAGTAATGGTATTATCCATCCCGTATGGATGGTAAATACACTTTTCAATTTTTAGGCTTGTAATCATATACCAAAACACCATAGTCACTTTTAGCCATATCACTCTCTCGTAGACTTATGTAAAATAACTGTAAAATAGTATGACTTTCATGCACAGTGAGGTACGCAAATGACAGCTTCTGAAGGAGCTTTAGCTATTATGGGCTTGCACCCGTAAGATGAGAAGATGAAGACAAAAGACACCACTTTGCTATTCGTCATTGCTATCTTTATAATTCAGTGACGTGAAATAATGAACTGAATAGCAGAACAAGAAAAGTACCATCTAAAATCGCTTGGAGACCTGGGGTAGGGAAATAGAGAAGAAGAAAAGGATGGTATTTGGTTCAGAACAAGGATGTTCAGAAACAGGTCAACACAGCTTTTTCGAGTGACTACAACTGGACTGAATAGCTGCTGAGTTTTCTTGCAAATGCAGATAGTGTTTTAAGGACAGGACACAGGACGGACTTCGGCAAAAGCAGACAAATATTTAAGCCTGCATTAAAAGCACATATTATTACCAGAGACACAGGCCTGCACCTCTGGTTTCAAAGCACGGGAGATACTGATATCTGAATCCACTGCTTTCCTCATCCTACATGTGCACACAAGCCATGGAGTACAGCGCTCTGATGCTTAACATTGACTAGATTGATTAGGAGAAGTTGCAGAGACAAGAAAGGCTGCAGATTTAACGCAATGAAAAGGAAACACAGAAAGTAACAAAGGGATGGTCTTTGGCAAAGTGCAAGAGACACAGGTTTGGAACAAAAAACGGAAGATACACATATGGAAAGGAATGGAAAAACTGCACTGAGCCATAAATGAAGTAGGGTATATTATGGGCAGCAAGCTACATGAGAGAATTAAAAAAAAAGGGGGGGGGGTGTTTTTGGACAGCATCTATAAAAAGCATCCAAACACATGCTAACAGAGAAAAGAGATTTTTTTTATAAACGTAGAGTACGTGGAATCCTGAGTCTACTGGTTAAATGAAGGAGAGTCTCTCAGTGGCAAAAACTTGAAGAACTGACTGTTGAGTAAAGATTGAGCGATAAATTTGTATAGGTGACAAAATGAAAACTGAAACAAAGCAGGGTAATAATTTACAAATATCTAAAGGTAGAAACTTGCATAGCAGAAAAAGGCAGGCTTTTTCTATCCGGTATGGAAACCAACCAGGAATAGATGGAATGAGGTTTTTTGTTTTTGTTTTTTTTTAATGGAAAATGTTGAGTGACTAACAGGAAAGGCTTCTGGAAAGGAAGAGCTATTGGCCTGTGGAAAAACTGCCAGAGGGAATACAGGAAAGCTACTGCTGGACAAAATAATAGAAAATGCACTGATGGAAACAATCCTATATCAGTAAGGAGGAATGCATCAGATGATGTAAAAGGCTAGCTCCCAGGTTTCCTGTATGTACTCTGTGCATGCTGTAACTAAGATAATTTAGCTAAAAAAATGTGCTCCTTTTTAATATAATACTAACATATTTCATTACTGATTTTAACAAGCTTTGATAGGAGGAAGCATAATTCAATTATTTTATTATATATTTTAAGTATAAACGGTGAGTATCTGCACTGTAATTCACCTCTTCTCAAAAATAGCAGATACATTTTAGAATTCAAAGCAGCCCTCCCACCCTTACCCGCTTTCTTGGCTGGTTTGCTGGGATCTGTATATCCAATCTAATTATTTTGATTCCCATTTCCAACCCTATCAGTGGTGCAAGAAATCAAAATGCCAGTCCCTCAAATGTGTTAAAACCTAAAAGCTAGCAGCTACTCATTTGCTGAGGCATCACTATGTGGCCCAAAGCCCCTGTTATCATACAATTTATGTTCAGCATTCTGGATGTGACTTGACAGGGTTTTTCCAACATACCAATACTAAGCATTTCACAGAACATTTCAGATACGCTACAGCTTGTTGCATCATCTTGTTCTGTCACAACATAACTGATTCTAACATAAACCAGCAATACTTCGGTTTAGATTTTGTCTCTTTTTAAGCACTTCCTTAAGTCCTTCCTCTTCGTTATTTTTTGTTTTCTTAAAAGGGAAAAACCAGGATCATATAAGTCTACCTCCCCTTTAGTGATCAGGAGAGAGTCAGCAATACTCCTGCCAAAACACCTACTATCCTCTCAAGTCAGAGGGATCATATGTTGCTCACTAGCTGAATTTCTTTGGGGGTGTTTTCACCGAATATATGCTTTTCCCCTCTTGAATTACAATCTTACTTATATTGCTAATGCATCAGCGCCACCAAAAATATTCCCATTCATTTCCACAGCTTTTACAAATATGATAACATGATTTGTGTTTAAATATAAGCGTCACCGTTTTATTTTTTATTATGAATATCATATGTTTGGCAAGCTGTCTGACCTTCCTTACGATGATGAATGCTGCAACAAACAATTTGCTGTATCTTTAAAGAAATGGCCAATTCAATTACATTATGCCAGAAGCTCTCAAATCCCTCTCTGCCAAATGTCTTTGCTGTATCCTGCCACAGACAGCCCATTTGTATTCCAGCACAGTAGGACGCTTGTTTTATTGAAGCATACAGTTCTAGTTAGGTACTATCAACAGAGCGCTATTTCAGTTCTGCAGCTCGGTGCTCCCTTCTACCCCCTCTAGCCTTGGTTATTAGGATTTTCAATTTTACTGACCAAATGTGTATGCATTACTAATTACATGCATGAAATCTAGTAGTTATCGACTGCTACAACAAAATATATTAGTGACCAATTACAGGAGTTCTTGGCAGCCATGGTTATCATTTTAGCAGATTTAATCACTGCACTTAAAGTGAAGCCTGAGATTCCCTTTGAGATTACACCACTAATTGCTTCTGTTTTGCCAGTTACTGCATGAGCTGTTTTGCAAGAAGGATCACTATACATGCTTTCTAAATATGAAAAACCATTAAACAAACAGATCAAGCATCCTGTAATGAGTCGTCCCCCCACCTCCCGAAAAAACAACAGCACAAATTCATCCGTATCACAGTGTGCTCCCATGCATATCCCCCCCTTATCATTCCTCTTTCCTTCTCCTTTCTCGATATTTGGGCAGACAACAGCAATACCAGCACACTGCTGTTCATGTTTAGTGTTTGCTGCTGTAGACATGCTATCTTTTAATTATACAGATAACAAGAATATTGCACCTGTTAAAAAAGAAAATCCTTTTTCCCCCCTCCTCCTTGTTTGAACAGAAGATAGTACTTGTTATTTTTATTATGACAGAATGTTTAAATGGTGCTAGACCTTTAGAGGAAAAAAACTAGGCAAAGCATATGATTTATTACATGCACAGTATCACCATAATAGACTTCCACTCTCTGGGAATCCCTAAAAAACAAACACTCCCCCTCTAAAGGAATTTGTAATACAACATATTGTTCTTTAAAAGCCCACGTCTATCTCCAGATCCCCACTAGTGATGAATTACCTGGTTTACAGCCTCATAAAGCAGAAGTGTCTATATATTTAATGCTGAGACCAACCGCGGGACTTTTGTACCTTTCAAATTTAGTGATATACAACTTTCCAAACACCAATGAAAAGCTGTGACACTTTGCTTCAGGCAACTAAAAGAAGGAGGTATAATTTCATTAACATTTTAGGTCAGATCAAAATAAGTTGTCTTCTAAAAACAGAAAGCAAGGGGCAAGTTGCAACCACAGTTGTTAGTTGTCTCAGAAAAAGTATTTTAATAAATAAAATTGATTGAATAAATATATTTGGTTCCTTTTACTAAAATTTCAGTTATTTAAACTTTGCATAACTCAAACCTTCTAAATTTGCCTCATCATACATCAACATTTTTAGATTTTTAGTAGATTCTTAGTTGATAGAGGTCTAATTAGAAAATTAATTTACCTCCATGAGAGAGAGATTGTAGAGAAACAGTTTTAAATCCCCAGAGAACACCAGACTATTTTTTATGCCAATGGAACAGCAGGATGTGTGCTACCTTTAAAAACTGTCATCACCACAGAACATAATTTACAAAAATAACAATTCCCCTGAAATTAACTGCTAAAAGAAGTTAAAGAGCTTCACCCTACAGCATCAACAGGCTGTATCAGCAGTGTCAGCTGGCTTCACTTCAGCCTATAAACTAAGAAACCGAATCCTACCTAATAATCCCTGCAAAGCAACACAGCACAGAGAGCTGCATCACTAATACGTTTTCTCTTGTTTCAAACCAAGATGCAGACTTTCACAAAAGCTTAGATCTTGCCAGAACACCACGCACAAGAACTGCTGCATGCAGAATGCTTTCAAAAATAAGGCCACTTCATTTCTATGCTTAACTGAAAAAATCTTGCCCCAGACCACTCAATTTCAATTCTGAATGAGAAAAAAATGTGGAAGATACAATAACTACAAATAACTGGCAAATAATAAACTGGATGGAACACCTAAATTATTGTAGAGATCAAACCTACGCTCATAAAGGAACAGACTACACAATTTAATTGGATTATCTCCACCTCTTAGTTCAATAGTTCTTAACTTCTGCCTTCCTCAAACACTTCTGCAGCTTTCTCTTAAGCAGTACAGATGATCTCTAGATATCCAGGAGAATTCTTACTATTTAGACAATTAAGGACAACAAAATGTAGCATTGACATGATCTCTGTTTCAAGGCAGGACCCACTACACTTACATATACTCAAGCCTAGCTGAATGAAAATTTTTCTTTTGTACGGGCAAGCTTCTTTCTCATGTAAACGAGCACAAAATTTAAATTGTAATTCCAAAGAGATTGCAACTGCACCTGGAATTTCTAGTGCTACATTCAAAATGACAAAACAGGAACAAGGCAGAGGAAGAAAATATTCTTGAAATGAACAGCTGAACTTATGTAGGGCCTAAAATACAAAAGGTCAGGAAATACCTGTCTTTCATCACTGTCAAAAGCAATAGGCCAAAATATGCAGAGCAGGACTGATAACACAGGAAATAAATGAAAACATTTGCTGTGTGTTAGTATAGAAGTTAAAAGAAACAAGGTAAAAACCTCTCTCAAAGGTCCCTGCTGGATTTAAAACAGAGCTGCAGAGCCAATTTTGATTTAAAAACATGCCATCATCATTTAAGAATACTGAATTTCTATCCTTTAATAACCTTACACCTGTTCACTAGTCCATGGACTTAATGTGTGCAACTGTACATACTGAGTGCAAACATGGCAAGGCATATCATGTACAGGAACCGTAACTGTAATGAGAACTACAAATGGACAAGAAAGCAACCACTTACTTAAAATACAGTCTCCAGCATTTAAAATGTGATTCACTATCTGACTTACAAACCCAAGAGTTTTAAAATACTTCTCAGAAATGGTAATGCTAAATGCTGATATGATTCACTTCTGGATTGTGGAATGAATTAAAAGTCTTATATGTGTATAGCTTTCATAGCATATTTTTAAGTTACATATTTAATTCTCCTTAGTATCACAGGCAACTGAAGAGAGACCATTTTTTTTGCCCACTGTTTCACTGCAAACAGAGAAACGGTAAATACTATAGCAAAATGAAACATACTTTCTCACACAGTGACATGACAGATATCAATTTATAAGTTCATCCATTCAGTACAAGAATATCATTAAACCACAGCAAAGATTTGGAATAAAATGCACTGATAACAAGTTTAGATCAGATTAAATTGAGAGAGACTCTCAGCTGAGAATCAGAGTTTGTAAAATTTAATGTAAATACAAGTAAGAATATTCACTTTACTGAAGCCTTCCAGAACTAAATCTTTTAACATGATAAATGCCAGCAGGAAGGAAGGTGCCAGCTCTGACAATTGTTTCAGAAAACTCAATTAACTTTGCATGTCATTAAAAATACACTACCAATAGAAAGAGGTTTAGTGCTATGCTGTACTTATTTATTCATTAAAATTACATGTATTTCATATATGAATATATATGAATAAATAAATAAACACATTAAACAATACAACAAGTTACCTTCTGCACGTCGAAAAGAATTTATTGTAACCAGAATAGTGCTTGGATTGCCAGGAAAGGAAAAGTTAGGTGCATGGCCATTATCCCTGGAAAAACACTCATCTTTTCCTGCCTTTTAAGAAATCTAGGTAGGCTGGGCTTGGGATTGTTGGGGTCCTTCAAAAGTCTAAGAAGGTCTGCTACATGCCCCATCCAAGCTGACGAGAAAAGACTGTCCTCATCCTATTTTACGGGAAACTACTCCACCTGAGACAATAACTTTTGTCTCAAACAACGTGAAATAAGCCATCATCAATTGCAAGACAACCATATTAGGCCACCGAGAGGTCCTCTTCTTGGCCTTCATTCTCTGATGATCTCATACTTTGCCTCTTTATAGGACTTCACTCCTTCTAAATCTCAATTCCTCCTTATGGTCGCAACCGGCAAGACTGAGTTTAATTTTAAGAATGGAGAGGTCCCTCAAATTCAGCAAGTAACTAAAAAGGCAAAACACCATAATACCAAGAAATCTTGTATACAATGTACGTTTAATTTTATGCAGGTGTTAAGGGTAGCAATAAAAAGCAAACCTACTATAAAACAGTGAAGGTTATATGCAAAATTCCATTTAGCTAATCCCAGTGTTTCTAGTCTTTTTCAATCCAAAACCCAAAGTATTGTCTCAATTTCCAGTCTGTAATTAGGCAAGGAGAAGCTGAAAAATATTCGACAATTTTAACATTCTGAAAGTTGATTTCCAGCTAAGCATTCACTTACTCAGGTGCAAGTACAGTCAAGCTTCCCAGCTTCCCCCAGATTTTCCTTTCAGGCCAGTTTTATCCTTAGGTACCTGCATACAATTAAAAAAAAAAAAAAAACAATTTGCATCACTCTTATTAAGTTCATTTCTTGATTGTATTAACTTTTAAACTGTCAGCTCAAAATTGTGAGCTATTTAAAAATTTAGACCTCTAGCTTTTCTAAAAGGATTATTTCCCATCAATTTACTTAAGCAAGGGCATATTAAAAGTTTTCTTTCTCTGCAATGAGACTTAAATGAAAGAGTTTTCTGTATGAAACCTCATGTAAATTCAACCTAGTAGAAGGTGGGACTGCATGATTTAGCTACATTTCATCACTTGTTTTTAGGAGTTCAAACAGAAAGCAACGCTGTTAAGATTTTGTTAGTCACAGCCTTAAGCTACCTTAAAACTGTTAACATGGGATGAGAAAATCCTATCTGAAATCAGTTACCATTTTATAAATTGAAAGATGGTTTGCATACAGGTGCACTGTCACTTAGTTAAGGAGGAACTCAAAAAAAAAAGTTATTCTGCTTTCTCCTGGCACTAGTATGAATTGAAGAAATATTTCCAAAATGTGCTATTCGACCATATGGAATCAATTTTTGCAGGCATAGGGAGCTCCAATTAAATGTGTGGCTTTGCTGACACAAAAGTCCACCTGCACATATTCAAATTTTCCAATTTGAATTAGCCCATCTAATTTAGACCAGCCCACCTAACAATAATAGACTAGGAAAAACAACGCATTGGGTATGCCACAGCAACTGAAACTATCCTCTTCAAATAATAATCACTATGTTACTTTTGACCATGGTAAGAACATAACTGAATTAGAAAGAACAAAACATGGAATTACTTTCTCTAAAAATAATTAAAAATGCATCAGGTCAAAGGAAAATTACCTTTAGTCTTCTACCTGATACAAGTAAATACATAACTGAAAAAGTAAGCAAGTAACAGTTTTTCAGAGAAGAATTTACTAGAAGTTAGTGGAAATTTAAAAACTGACTGTAAATATGCTTCCTAGTTTTTAAGTTTTCTTTGCACATTGGGCATCCAGATTTTCCCAGGATAAATATATGGAAAGCATGCATTAAAAAAAAAAAAGGAAGAAAAAGGGCCAACAAGCTATATATAAACACTAACATCCTCCCATATATAAAATGTTAAAATAAGAAAGGTGACTGATGGAGTAGAAACTTACAACATTTAAAACAAGCACTTGAGAAGTCCTAATTTTTATTTTTATTTTTTTTAAGTATTCAGAGTTAATTGGGCTCCCTTGTCCGTGCCCAGTCTGACATTGTTTAATTAGGTGATGACAGGCAATTTTTTTCCACAGGACCCCCACCTCATTCAGTGAATGCAGAAGACAGAAGAAAACAGAATATTGAAAATCTACACATTAAGTGAATTGCATTAAGCCACAGCACAGCTTGACAATTTATTTATTTCAAGTTATTCTGTGCTGCTTCAGAACAGTACTCCGACGACAGAAAGGCTAGTTCTCACATACAGCTTCTCTTTGGTATTGTTGTGATGATAGTAGATTGCATTACAGTCCCCTGGGTGGTATGTGATGTGATACCCATAGACAGTGAACTGAAAGGAGGAAACTTTTGAATTAAAAACATGACAGATCTAAGTGCTCAGCCCAAGATCCCTAAAACTCAATTATTTCAGAGTGCCTAGCATTCTATCATACTTTAAACTAATTCTCTGGGGAAGCTGTATTCACCTACCTTAAGTAGGTAACCATATCTTTCATTTTTTGCAGCGCTTTACCCCATTCACTACCTAACTTACAGTTTCTACAACAAATCAAAGCAAGTTTTCAAAGACCTGTCTCCTTTGCTCCACAGTCTTCAGGGACCATATAATTCTGAGATCATATAATTTAAAACTATATCATAACGCATATGTCCAAGGGAGCTCAATTAAAATATTCTAGACAAACCGTAATTCTTCACTTTCCTAGTTCTGCAGTGCTTGACTTTGGAATGGTAATAACATTCTTCAAGGCAGCTTTTGAGCTTGGTTTAGTTGCCAACTCTTTTAAAGGAAGTAACAGAACAGAAATTTCGTCCTGTTGAATACAAACACCCAGAGTCTCCCCCACTTGACCGACTGTTCTCCTCCAAACTGTATCAGTGCCAATCCTGTGGACATTCATCCCCCCCATCACAGTCTCCTTGTCATCAAGCTCAGTCTCGTATTTCTGATCCCAGTCCTTCCTCCCTGTCTCTTCAGAGTAACTGCTTCCATCTCATCAAGTGTCTCATACTATATATTGCTCCCTACCCTCCCTCCAACTGGAATCCTGTTTCCATTAGTTTCCAGCCCTCATCCACCATCTTTCCTTCCATCCGCAGCATCATCTCTCAGCCTTCTGTCCCCCTCACTGATAGATCTGTCATCTCCCTCATGCTGCTTTTTACCTTCCTGTGGTTTTCCCACTGTTTCACTCTCCCACTCAGCCTCCCTGCACTTGCCTCTCCTATTGATTTTCAGATTTATCCTCAACAACTCACTCCCTGTCTCTTCTGTACTTCCCTCCCTGGCTCCTACAGAGTCTTTGTGACTAGTGTGCCATAGCCATGGCTGCTGTGCTTTATGCTGACCTCACTTCCAGTGAGGGGTGTTAAACAAATTCGTACAAGTGCTCATGTGCAGGAACACTTAATTTGAGGATCCCAGAAGGACTTAGGCAGAAGATAAGCCGAAACAGCAGTGCTCTCCGGTGAGAAGTGGAATTTTAGCCACTTAAATCCCTCACTACTGAAAAATATAAACACCTAAGGGTTCAGATGTCAAGGCAGCTAAATGAAGGTTTTGTGGATTGTGGGTACTTCGGTCTTGACGTTAGATTAACACCAACTACTCTTTTAATTCAAAACAAAATAACAATTTAGTACCAGCCAGCACTGTACATTATCTCCCTCAGCTACACGTTTGATACACCAGTCTCCATTCCTACAGAGAGAATGCAAACAAAGTCAGATGGAGTCTAAATCTTCAATATAAACTCACTCTACATTTCAACTAATGCCAGTATTCTGAGCCATTCTTTCTGAAGACAAAACAGCCCTTGATTCAGTCTCATACAGTAAATATGGGGGTGGGAGGAGTTTTAATAGTTTTTAAATTGAGTGGCATTTTCACAGCACTGTTTAGCAAGGATAAGCGTGGTTATCTTTATTCCACTGGAAGAAAGTAGACGATAGCATATCCTCACCTATTTTAGGCAGAAAGCACAAACCAACCAAACACATCTTCCTGTCTCGTCTCCAACTTCCACCTTGTCTTCCCTTTTTTTGTGGGGGGAGGAGGGAGAGTTAAGACTGAATTTAAGATTGTTTCATACAACTGGGAGAGGCTGATTCACCCAACATGGGAAATAATGCATCAAATTAAATGACATTTGATTCGTTGCATAAGTCCTAATTTTAAAACATTTTAAATATTTGAGTTGTTATTGATAGGGTTTGCATCAACAGAATTTGGACTACATCAACGCAACCAGAAGTCAGAATTATATAATAAATTCAAATATGATGAGAATTGCATTAAGAACATTCTTCCCACCTTTGAATACCCAAAAATAGTTCTTGGGATTACCTCATGACATGCAGATTAATACTAACCATTATTTGTAACAGGCATCTTTTTAAAAGAGGTAATATAGATTAGTATAGAATAAATGATCTCAGCTTCTTGTTATCCATCAAAACCAGCAGCCAGCCCTATGATTTTCCCTGGTATGCATTTACATATGGGTATGCTTAACCTGTCAGATCTCTCACTAATTTCCCTTTTTACCTCATTTTTTCCTTTCCCATGTTTCATAAATCTCCCTGTCTCACACAACTCCTCTTCTTCCACTCATCTCCCAGGGTTTATTTCTTTCCCCATAGTTTCCTCACTTAAATGCAACCCAAGCTGCAAGTGATGAAGAATGGATTTGCCTTCCTGCTTCAGGGGGCACAACTCACATGTGCTCCAAGACTCCTGGGGAAATAACTAGTGAATGGTTTCCAGCTGGACTTCACGCTACTGATCACAACCACCTGAGCCCAGCCATGCAGCCAGTTCTCAAACCACCTCACTGACCACTTATCTAGCCTGTACTTCATCAGCTTGTCTATGAGAATGTTAGAGGAGACAGTGTCAAAAACCTGACTCAAAAAAGTCAACATAAACAACATCCACTGTTCTTGCCTCATCCACTAAGCCAGTCATCTCATCATAAAAGGTTATCCAGTTGGTTAATATGACTGATCCTGATCACCTTCCTGTCCTTGATGTGACTAGTAATTGCATTCAAGATTAGCTGCTCTATTACCTTCCCAGAGATCGAGGTGAGGCTTACTGGCCTATAGCTCCCCAGATCCTCCTTCATGCTCTTCTTGAAGACAGGCAGGATAGATAGCTCCTCTTCCGGCTCTCAGGAACCACTCCCAATCACCATGATCTTTCAGAAATAATCAAGTGGCTTTGCAGCAACATCACACAGCTCCTTCAGCACTCATAGGTGCATCTCATCAGGGCCCATGCATTTGTGTATGTCCATTGTGTTTAAGTGCTCCCTAACCTGATCCTCCTCCACCAAGGGTAAATCTTCATTGCTCCAGGCTTGCCCTCTGTTCTCAGGAGCTTGGGATTCCTGAAGGTCAGTCTTAACCAGTAAAGACTGAGGTGAAGAAGGTGTTAAGTACCTCTGTCTTTTCTGTCTCCTTTGTCTCCAGGACCACTGCCCCATTTAGCAGCTGGCCAACATTTTCCCTAGCCTTCCTTTTGCTGCTTATGTACTTGTAGTGTGCCCTTCTTGTTGCCTTTCACATACCTTGCCAGCTTTGACCCCAGGTGGGCTTTAGTTCTCTTAACCCCACCCCTAAATGCTTGGACAGGGTCTCTATATTCCTCCTGGGAATATGTCACCTGTCCCTGCTTCCATCTCCTGTACACTTCCTTTTTATGTGCGAGTTTAGTCCTTGTTCATCCATGCAGGCCTGCTGCCGCCTTTACTTAAGGTCTGCTTGTTGGGACCATTCTGGAGCTTGGAGGAGGTGATCCTTGAATATCAACCAGTTCCCTTGGGCCTTTCAAATCCGATAGGATTCTTCCAAGCAGGTCCCTGCACAGGCCAAAAGTCTGCTTTCCTGAAATCCAGTGATGTGATCCTGCTTTTTGCCCTGCTCCCTCCTCACAGGATTCTGAACTCCACCATCTTGTGGTCACTGCGGCCAAGGCTGCCCCTGACTTCCACATCCCCAACCAGTTCTTCCTTGTTTCTAAGTACAATGTCCCGCAGAGCACCTCCTCTCGTTGGCTCCTTCATCACCCAAAAGCTGCCAGCTAACCTCTCACCTGTCCCCAGGCAGAGCTCCATGTATTCCGCTTGCTCTCTCACATAAAGGACAACTCTTCCCCCCCACCTGTCCTTCCTAAAGAGCCTGTATCCATCCATCGCAGCATTCCAGTTGTGTGAGCAATCCCACCACTTCTCCTTGATCCCAATGAAATAGTAGCCCTGTAACTGCACACTGACTCCTAATTCCTCCTGTTTGCTCCCCATGCTGTGTGTGTTAGTGTACAGGCACTTCAGAGAGGCACCTGGGCATGCTGACTTCCTAGAAAGGACAGGAGAGCTTTACCCATAATGTGGTGCCATGCATACTTCCTTACTTACATGCATGAGCTTGGGGCAATCCCAATTCAACACTGTCTTGTTGATCAAGAGGTCCCTTCTGTTTACATTACCCCAGACCCTTTGTTTGCCCAGCCTGACCACCATTTCTTCACTTGATTGTTGGTTATTCTCTCCCTGCCTTGTCCTTAGCAGTTTAAAGCACTCTTTACCAGGCTGGCCAGCCTGTTGGCAAAGGTACTTCTGCCCTACTTTGAAAGGTGGATCCCATCTCTACCAATAAGTTGGCACTCCTTGAAGAGGGTCCTGTGGTCACAGAAACCAAAACCCTGTTGTCAAGACCAGCTCCGCAACCAATTTTTGATCCAGGATCATTCAGTCCTCCTCAGACCCTTCCCGCTCACTGGCAGGATCAAGGAGAACACCACCTGTGCCCCCATGCTCCCATATCCCAAGAGCCACGTAGCCACACTTGATACTTTCCCAGTCTCTACTGGCAGTATCACTGGTGTCCACACGTCCACATGGAAGAAGAGCAGGGTGTCCAAGGGCCAGACAAGCCTTGGAAGCCTCTCCACAACATCCTGAATGTGAGCCCCCAGCAAGCTGCAAACCTTCCTAGATGGCAGGTCAGATCAGCAGATGGGGGTCTCTCCCCTGCAGCAGTGAGTTCCCACTAACACTCGCCGCTTCCTCTGGGTGATCCCGTGTGCTCCACAGCTACAGGGGGAGCGAACCCTATCCAAAGTTGCAAGTTTTCCAGTGGAACAGAAGCCCTCCTCCTGGTGCCAGAAGTCACCAGCTTCCAGCCTTCCCCATCATGGGAGTTTCCATTTTCTGACCTGACAGGCATTAACTCTGCCAGCTCTTCTGCTACAGTTGGAGGTTTGGCCTCCTGAAGCTGCAAAGTCTCAGAGAGGATCCAGTTTCTTTCTCACAGTTTCTGATGCTGCACCTCCTCCCATGGTAATAATTAGTTAATAATTAGTAATAATACAATTCAGGACTGATGTATCAGAGTATCCAAAGGTGAACCTAAAGGAAAATGTCTACATTTGTATAAGTTGAAACCGTAGATTAATCTTTCACATTACCTTTGTAATTAGCTTCCTGATATTTATAATCTTGTTTGATGTAACTAGTATGTTGATTGTATTTAAATATAAATGTTAAAAGGTAGCATTGGGTATAAAACCAAATCTATTGTTCATTACAATCCACAGCTTATTCTTGGTATTATTCCCTCTTCTTCTACCCCCACCTCATTCAAACACACACAGTTTCACATTTTCATGGCACATTTCACATGACATTTTGCTTTATGTGCTGGTAAATTTCTCTGTGCCTAAACCTTGGGTTTGTTTCCCAAGAATACATTCTAAATAGCATAAAAAGTCACATAGCTTTTCTTCATTTTTTGCCCCCTTGGCCACTGTACTTGCCCTTCTCGTCAAGATAAAACAATAGCTGGTCACATTACTCCTGTTTCCTTCCCTAAGAGAGCAACAGATCCAGGCTCTTCTTCAACCAAATGCAACACCGTCACCTGAAGATAACAATAGCAGCCTCAGTTCCACTCTTGTTTACATTTGTGCCCCAAATCCTACTCATCTCAAACAATTAATGGGGTCTATTCCTGAATCCTCCCTCCAACATGCCATGCACTAAAACAACACTCAGGAGGCTGATGAGTGTGAGTGTGTGTGCAGGAGGGAGGGAGGGAAAAGAGCGGAGAGGGAAGAGGGACCAGAAGGGGAAGAGAGGCAGCTTTCAAATCCAGCCTGGGGGTCTAAGCTATAGGATTCTCATGGCCTGTAATAAATCTGTGCAACTGAATCCCCTACTTGAGCTTAAAATATCAGCCTCAGCTCAAATGGAGTAGATTCAGCGAAGAAAGCATGTTTGCCTCTTACTGCTACTTTGATACTGAGTGGTCATTTAATAAAAACTTAATTTGCTTAATGTGTACAAATAAATGATTCAACACTAAAAGGTGCATGTGGAAGAGGAATTTTATTACACCTTGATTCTTTCTATATTGAAACTAAGAAAAAAAAGAACTCTATCTCATTTATCTGAAATAAAGACTGATGTTACTTTTTATGTTTAAATAACAAGTGATGAATAATGGTTATATACACTTCGACAAGACAGCCTTTCAACACACAATTTGTGTACGTGATACTTAGAAATTAAGCATAAGTGTAATATCATCAGTGAATGCATTATTTACAAATAAATCACTCATTCCTTTGTTCAGCCTGAGTTAAGTACAAATTAATGCTGGAAGTGATATGTAATTATCTTTACTTGACCACCAAGATGCAACAGGAAAACAAGAAAGTTTAAAATAATCAGATCTTGCTGATAAACACAGAACATTAAAAGCTATGTGTCAGGATAATATAAGATGATATTAATCGTTATTTCTTCTGAAGAGGTCTCTAACAGTCACACCAATATATTTAATGTTGTACTGTCTCTTATTCTCCAGTGTGGTATACTGCCTGCTAGTGTTAAAGTTAAAATGAGATTCAGTTATCCCGGGTCCTACCACCACTGACCCTGCAAATCCACCACTTACACACCCCATGGAGTAAGTGGGGCTGTTAATATGAATCATGACCTTGGAACTACGCTTCAAAACCTAAATAATCCAATGGCTATAATTCATACGGAAGCTAATAAGCACTAGTGATCCTGAATGATCCCTTTATCAAAAGCTGGCACTGTAAGTTTCCCTTATTCTCCAACATGTTCATGTTTGTTTGATAGTTACATAAATATATATTAGTAGAAGATTGATTTTGAAGTTTGTTTGTTCAACTGGTAAACTGATAAAAATAACGTAAAACAAATTTCAGTATTTGTCTCCATATACTTTATCTAATCATTCAGTTTGTTCTATCTTCTTGTTCACATTTTAAAGTTCCTGACATCCCTAGTAGTACAGTGTTTACAGTCTAGTTTCTATCATGGGTGACATGAAAAAGACACTTTGTTCACCCACACACACTTCCTTCCAGAAAGGTCAATAGAATCATTTACAAATGAAGGTTCACATACATTTTTCCCCTACGAATTATTAGTATGAAGCCAAGAATTCCCCCATCACATTCTACTAGCTATATTCAACAGACTACATCTCATCAGTTTAACAACTGCCTATACCTCATTAAGGTCTACATGACTGAAGCAAAATAATGATTCTTACAACTCTAATGGTTTGCTGACATTGAACATTTACCAGTATAATAATGACAGAATCAAAAACTGCACTAGTTTAAACCTCCCACGAATATATTTTTGTTTCAATAAGTAGTTTTTCGGCTTAACAAACTTCATCCGACGTAAGCACAGATAAAACAGAAAAGGCTTTCATACCCAAAGAAGAAGATTTAACATTACGGCTACAGCAATTATAGTCTAGGTTATGCTGTTAACTTGCTCACACAGACAAGTACTAGAACTTTTCAGCAAACATTTAAACACAAGTGATAAGGGTTTATACTTTGTATGTCCTCAAGCCAATACAGTTAACATTTCTTTGATCCCTGAGCTTCACAGGTCACAGAGAGCTGTGGGACAGAGGAAGTGCTAGAGGCCTGGTAACTTCAGAAACAATTATAGGAACTCAACATGAACGGCATCGCTAGAAGTTCACTTCAGCCTAAAAGTAGTAGATGGTTTAGCCCAATGGTTTAAATATAAACAGCACAGTTGCTGTCGCACAGTTGCCAACGAAAGACAAAGTTCCCAGTGCATTTTTTTCTTCAGATTGATGATTTGTGAGGTGTTGCACAGGGAGAAAGCAATTTACCACAACATAAGTCCCTCTGATTAAAAAGTTTCTCCCAGCATGTCTTTCTTGTCATATCTCAAAGTAAATTATGCAATCAATATTTTTTAACCATCTACTACACTGTAAAGATTATGGCTAAAATTCTCAAAAGGACTGCCTATTAAATTTAGTTGGCAAAGCTAAGTACATTCTTTTGAATTCAACTCATTTTAAAAACAGAATTCACTCTAAAGTGGAGTTAGTGTCTTTTTATGGGAGAAAAATAAGTGAGGCTCAACTGACCCCAAATTGGTACAATTATAAAAATAATGAGCCATTCAAAATTATTTGTCTCCTTTTTTGTGTAAAATCCTGTGGCAACTTACTGGTAAAAGCAAGAATAATATCCTTCTTTCCTAATTCACTTTCTTACAAGTCCTCTACTGCCTAACAATCTATTTTATAAATACTCAACTTTATATTATAGTGATCCCTATATACATAAGAATCAAATTTTTATTGTGACAATAGTCACATAAAGCATAGAGTCCTTCTTTTCACATAAAAGTCTGCTGAAAGTTTGTTGGCATGATAGGACCTGAGTCTAAAAATACAGTAATTTAAGAAGTAAGATTTTATTTTTCAATATGGCCCTTCAATAGAAGGCTGAGAAGAAACCTTCTCTTTAAATTCTGTTCAGAATAAAATCTAGAGAACTGTGCTCCATCCTTTGCCAGCTGCTTTAATTGTGACCTTAATTCACTAATTTAGGAACAACACTGCTTCCCGTTTCACACTTAGCAGAAAGTAGTTATGCCATGAATGTATTATAAACACTACAGAACTCATAGGCTGTATGATCTTTTTGAAAACCAAGACAAACTAATAGATGTGCTGCTCTTCTTCATTCTCTACTTCCTGCCCACATTCTGATGACTTAATTCAATACCAAAGTTAGACCCTGTGAAAGAATTTCACATCTCATTTCCCTTCCATATTTCCCCTTTCAACCTGAGATTCTTGACGATCTGCTGACTTCCCTGGAAGTTCACTTTCTCACAGAAATGCTGCAAGTGCAAAGCCCGAGGGAAAAACAAACTGCAAGACATCACTTACTCAGAAAATTCCTTCCTGGGATAGAGAAGACAAATATATATATTCATACATATATACATGTATATTCATATACATATACACACAAATCATGGCAGAAGAGTATCTCCAGACAAAACAGCAAAGCTTTGGCAGCAGAAAGAATGCAACCCCTTATCTGGATCACCAACACGATATTTCAACATGTGCCTCCAAACACAATTTTGGGGGACAGGATGGTCCCTTCGGGGACCCTGCAAGGGATGCAGCTGGGAAAACTGCAGACAGCCACACAGTGAATGTTTGGTTCAGAAATTTCCATGGTATCTACAATCTATGTGCCCTAAACACCACAAAATGCTTCTCCGTACCCTATAAAAGCATAAATGCCATAGGAAAGGCTGTGATTACAGAATACCATAGAGGAAGAATTGAAGATGGAGGGCACTGTCCACATCTTATGTCTTTGCAATAGCAGAAAATTTCTTTAAAAACAGAAAATAGCAAGATAAGAACTTCTCCCAAATGATCACAGGAAGTGGACTATGTATCATAGAACAGAAAAGATAATAATGTCGATCATTGCGTGCCTATGTCCCCAGGGGCTGATGTTCATTGCTGATCCCAAATCTCGTAATCAATTGAACTGTGAATGCAAGAATAAGGGGGTGAGGGGGAACAAGTAAAGAAAACTTGTTATTAAAGGGCAGCGGGAGGAGAAGAGCATTAAAAATATACTTCACACCCACAAGCAACCACTGGAAACCCTGAAGCATATTGTTAATGCCAAGTAAACACAGTGGAAAAAAAAAAGCAGTTTCAGTCTCCCTTCAAGCTCCTTGGATACCTCAATACTTCAAATACTTGAAATCTAAAATCTTATCTCAAAAGCTTAACTTTCTGCCTTTATTCAGAAATAAAATCTCCTTCTGTAAAACCTACTAAATTCTAACTTAAAACTATTTAGGTTCATTGCCCCACGGTCCTTCTCATCTTGAAATGGTTGGAAATGTTCTTATAATTTCCTGTCTACATTTATTTAGGACGCATTTAGAATATCAGTACCAGACAAAAATGATTATTCTTTAGCTGAAACAGTTCTTCATTCCTGATGTTTATCCATAAATTTATTTACAATGAATTGCTGTATCCCTTCTCTACCTTCAATGCCTTAAGCTAAACAACAGAAGCTTTCTAATTCACTTTTTGAAAGATAATTACTCTATTCCTCTGATCAGCTTAGTAGTCTTTCTTTGCACCTGTTCCAATTTAAGTCCATCTTTCCTGAATATAAGTGAACAGTATTGTACACAGTATTCCAAATGAGGTCTCAAGAAGGCCTTGTAAAATGCTATCAGCGTTTCTCTCTCTGTCTCTGCAAAAATATCATGTCTAATGCACTATAGAAAGAAGCACATTAGCCTTTTCCACAGCTGCATCACACTGGTGGCTTAGAGCCATCTTTGTAGTATTATTACGGCACTTTACCTGATTCAGGCTGCTACGACCATTAAATCATCTGCACAACATCCTATGATGTTAACAGATAGTCTTCTCATTTTAGATACTTGCATATCAAGATAAAGATTAGAAGAACCTATTTGAGACCAGACATTGGGGCTTGCAGAGCTGAATTAGCAACTGAGACTTTCTAATCCTTAATCCTGAATATACACTTCCAAACATTAGCAACAAACAGATGAACTACACAGTACACAGTAACAAGGGTACTCCAGTTACTCCATGCCAAATGCCTGTGCCTACACTCAAAAGCCATTTCTAAATGGATGGTTATAGACATTCACTTCTCTCCTCTACCACATAATTGCATTACGCTGCCAGAGAGATTATACCTAGAAAGGCTAAACGTCCACCTGGCTTGGAGTTGTGGTGGAATCACCACTGCCTGCTCTTCTCTGCATGCCCTCAGCTGGCATGGAAACTGCCTTTTTATGGTGATCCCATCTAGACAAGCCTCTACGCTTTAGGCCACCTCCTACACATACTTGTTCCAAGTTGTCAGAGCAAAAACTGCTCTATTATCTCTACTTCTACCAAAGCTCTTGCTCGCCCTGACAAATTCTCCTGAAAAATGTTTTCAAGATTCTGAATTTTTAATCCGAATTTTCTTCTTATTCTAAAATTTAGATCATAGCTGAAGTCATGCTCCAAAAAAATAAACAAAATCTAAAAATGCAGCAGCACGAACTCAAAGAGTGATGCTGGACAAAGGAGTTGACTGGCACACGGCTTTACGGTTCCTACACAACACAGGATATTGCAGCTACTCAAATTATACTGTTAATTTTATAATAATTAATAATCAGATACTCTTAATGCCAACTTATTCCCACTAACACAACCTGTCTTTGGAAAAAATTGACTAGAACACGAACATTAATAGAACTAGACAGAACATGACCTGATTTCCCTTAATGCTTAAATCTCTTAATTGCCTCAAAAATGCCATCCTTGTTTTGCAGTCACATTCCAAAAAATACTTTTTCTTCCCAGCAACTAGCAAAGCCAGCACTTTCCACTGAGCTAGTACATGGGAGTCTTTCTCTTTTAACAAGGAAAGCATTCCAGTCAAACAACACAACCACTTCTTCTAAGAAAATAAATATCCTAATTATATTTGAACTTAGTTTCTCTTTCTTCCCCCAGTATCACACATACACCTTTAAAATTTCAGGTTAACTCCATATTATGGTCTGTCTTTCAAGCTCACAAATATATAAGGCAGATAAAATGAATTCTGCCAGGACCTAGAGATGTAAAAGTCAGTGTTAATAACAGCAGTGCACAAAAATGAAAGTGCGTAGCCGTGCAATGCCTCCAGCATTACCTCACAAAACCTGTAGACAAATATACTCACTACATCACTTCTACAAATTAAATATAAACACCTTTCAGATATTTCTGTTTCCAGAGCACTGCCCTGCATCACAGAGGGTACAGATCAGTAACACCTGCATTGCCATGACCTAGCATGTTACTGCTGGTCAGCTCAGCAGCTGTAACCAGCCAGTGGTGTACATTCTTCCCTTTTAGCAGTTAGCAGTGGAAAAAAAATAACTTCAAAGTGACTTGAGTGCATGCCTTTTACTTTACAACTGAAGTGATGAAAAAGCCAGCATACAACCAGTTACGACAATCCTGCCGATGACTGCATTTTATTAATCTGCAGTAATAGCCAGTATTTTATTAATCTGCAATAGCACAATTTGCCCCAGGCTGTAAAGATGGTTTTCTACTCCCTGTGCCACGGGCACTCCTGAACTAGTTCTGAATGTTACAGTTTGGCCCTTTTCTTTCTGATAATGGAAAAGACTATGTTACACTTAAATTGTAGATAAATACCAGGCACAATTCTGGTAATTTTTTGGTATAGGACAAGTCAATATAAAATACATACACTTTTGACTGAGTATACATTTGACTTATTCCAAAAAAAGCAAGTAATTTGAAAGCTAGGACAGTATCTTCTGATGTCTGCAGTTAGGATCAGGGTAAACAATATTTATATATTAATACTTCAGAGTCCATAAATATTGTGAAAGAGATGTATTTTTTTTATTTTCAATATGGAATCGGTATGCAGAAAACCAGCATGATTTCATGATTTCAGAAGTGACTTTTATTGGAATGCAACTGTCTGAACATCTTGCAAAAGTCCTACCAATGGAATACACCCATATTCCTAGTTGGAAAGTACCCATGCCTAAACAGATGTGCAAATGAGGCCTACAGTTTGTATGTATGCACACTACAAAACTTTGTATGTATAAATGTTAAAGGAAACACTGTCGTTTCCAAGCAGGCAGTGTTTCACAATTGACAATGTGGTAGCAGTGTTACTAGAAAGGACAAGAATTAAAGTGATTTACAGTAAATTACTATCACTGGCCAGGGATGATGCACAGTTATGAGACTAAATTAAGGAAGTTTGCATTGCTGCCTTGTGGTGTTTGCTCTTTGAATTAATTTCTCAAGAATACTGAATTATCTATATCTGAGCACTGTTTATTTTTTGATGTTAGTATGAAAGACACAGGCTTTTAAAGTCATAACATACTTCAGCAGATTTCATCATCATCAATGCTGCCACTTCTAGTGAGCAAGTTCTCCTCCTCCTCGCTGACTGACCAACAGCTCATCACTTTACCTTTTAATCTTTAGACTCTCATACACCAAAACTATCAGAATAAGAAAAAAATAAAGTATAGGCCCAACACAGATCCTATGCCTATGTTTAAGAGCCTGACTCCTTTCACGTTCAGAGAGTCTAAAGCACTTAAATGTGTTTATCTACATCACACTCTCTTTGCTAAGGGAGGAGAGTATCCTGCAACAAATGTATCTTGTGAGTGAGGCATTTGTATGATGTGAGGGAAGGTATAGCTATGACATCGCAGAAGGACTCAGCATATGCAAATATCAAGAGAGATAATGACCCACATACCAGAAACATACAGTCTAGTTAATCTTCATAAAAAGGAAGGAAAAAACTACAATAGCACTTTCTCAAAATGTTTTACAAGTGGAATTTTACCAGGTTTGCTGGGGGCATCACTTCAGTTGTATTCTTGGCTTGCATTTCTAAACTTTGATCAATTTACAGTAACTTTAAATTTGTTCAGAAGATCAAAAGCATAACACACAAGACCCAAATTACTTCCTTAGGTTTATTGTCTTGGATTTTCCATCAAAGCAACAGCATAGGTAATTAAGATTTCCTGAAACTACTCATGCCACATGTACCCATTAAAGCTCTGAACACAGAGTAACTAGTTTGCCACTCAGGCACCCAGCAGCTGGCAAAAAACTAGGTGATATGTCTTTTGTTAGGACATCCATGATATTCTAGTGAACTTACTCAGCATCACCAAAAAAGTTAATACCATGAATGACATCTGGCACGGTTGCCACGGCCAGATCTTTGAGCCATGCAGATCTAGCCTCTTAGGAACGAACGCAATGCAGCTGAGTATAGGCTCAATATATTGAAAGTATAGGGGAGCTTCCAAGGAATAAAATACATAGTTGAATAACTGAGATACAAAGTTACAGCTTTATTGAAAGATCAGCAGAAATACTTCCATTACTCAAAAACAGAGTAACTCCGAACACAAACTCTCTGTCTGGACCCAAATACCTGCTGATAAAGTTTCAGCCAAATGGCACAGTATTTATTTTGTTAGTGCACGAGAGCCAAAGTATTAAAATAGGCTATTCTGCCATTTTCATTGTTTAAAATGAAAAGCATAAAGTATCAGTGTGGAAAAATAAAAGCTTTCAAAATACAACTTGTTATTATTCCATGCAGGAGCTATTGATGAAAAAATAAAATAACACTGAAGTTAATTTTATGGGAATTTTGATCTATGTATATTTTATTTAATATACTCCTGTAGTGCATGTCAGACTAAACAGACCAGTCAAGACCTCTGAAAATTAGTCTAGACACATGAAGAGACATATGCTGCATAATAAGAAAGACTTCTAAAACGCTTTGAAAAGAAACAGTGTAGAATTCTTATTGCTTCAGACAAATCACAGTGGAGTGCTTTCTCCTAAAAATACTTCTTTATATAAACATAAAAACAATTTTAAAGCATAACTGCAGGACACCTTTACACTTCTGAGAGCCACTGATTCTGTTCATGGAATTTCTTACTACGTACAGATGACTGACTGCTCACCTCCACAATCTTCTCCATGTGAGGAAGAGTGCTTATCCGAGCAAGCGTCATGAACGCAGGAATACTTTTTTGGTTTGGGGTTACATGAAATATGGGTCAAACATCTATTCAGAAAAAAACTGGTCTCAAAAGGCTATGTGATCTAGTTATGGCCACAGAAAAGGGGTGAAAGGTACTGGTTATTTACTTTAAGATCTCTGTGCCTTCTTGATGAACAGGCATGCTAATGGCAGCCTACATCACAATTAACCTGAATATGAATATAAAAATAAAACAAGTGATGCCTTCTGAAAGAATTACAAATTCAGTGCAAGACACTAAAGCATCGTTTATGGGCATTACGTTCATTGAAAACTGTAAATAATTTAAGATGCTTGTATGCAGAGGAGAAGAGCTGAAGAAAGGAGAAATACCTAATTCCCCTGAAACATCACCTGCACTGGAGGCTACTGGCTAGACATTGCTAGAAGTCAGTTACACCAATCTCAGATACTGAGTCAATGTTAGAATACTAACATAGTAGCAAAAGATTCCATAAAAACAGGTAAATATATTGTTTTCAGATAAATCCTGTTAAGATACCAAAAGGCAAATGTAAAAAAAGAGAAAAAGACTGCTCTCCAAATTCTTGCACTACACGAGACCCCCACTAATTTCAACATATAGAGATGCACTGCAATTTTTCAAAGGAAACGTCTAAGTAAAAGCAATTACCAATGAACTGATTTTTTTTCACTAAAATTACTTGTTTTAGAACCCTTGATTTATAATTTTTTTTGGTGTGTTAATTTTTTTTTTAGATTTTTTTTCACTTTTGAGTTCCCATCTTTCAAGTTTCCTCCTTTCAAAGAAGCAGAGAAAAGAGGAAGGAATCAAAATGCTTGAAAACCAGAAAAAAAAATAGAAATTTTAATCACAAGTTTAAGGTTTTTATCTTATTAATCCTGGGGAAATTAGATCTTTTTTTCAATCTTCAGCTATTTTTTCCTTTGCAGGGAGTATTTTCACATGTTGTCAAAACATCCCTAATCAAAATATTTGCAATCTAACTGTCACAATGAGCCAGTCCAATCTGAGGGAAAGCTGGGGTGGTTTTACGGGAGTGGAACGCCCAAGCAGAGACCCTAACTGTGCCTGCTAAAAAAACAAAACAAATAAAGAAAAGCCCTTATTAAACTGCTGGTATTAGTGTTGGTATTATCATATGACATTAGAGTTGTAACTGTAATCCCTTTGAAAATAATAGGAGGATCGTCCTCCCCTCAAAGAGTACGGGTACTGTGGTGATGATTTTACCGGGCAAGTCGAAACAGAGAATTCCCCATGATCTGTGATGGCTGGCGTTCCACACATTTTCATCAGTATTGCGTCAAAGCCTATGTCAGCTAAATCATTATTCAGAGCTTTTGCAGAACTCCACCGACTTGATAATTCACCTTTTTCTTCTATGGTCCAGATTTATATAGGACACTCTCACAAGCAGCCAGTTTCTCCAGTGACCTACTCTGACACTTGGTAGCTGAGTCCTGCAAGACGATGCTTGCCAGGAAGAGTATTGGAAAGAAAACGCAGAATCAGTTAATGGTCATGAATAACAAATCGACAGTTTACTACCAAAGGTGTCCTCCCAGAAAATCAGGGGACATCTTGAACATTATACAGCAAATGTGCACTGCTTTATGTATTTCAGCATAATTGTTTGTCAAGACACACTATGTGTGTGTTTCCATGGGTCTAGCTTAATCCCAAATGGAAAGAGAAATATGACGTACTGGTAAATACAGTTAACAGTAGGAGCCGCAGCATAGTGATTATAGACGTCAGAAGAATAATACTGATTCTGACCAATTGAGCTATCCTAGCAAAAAAGCTTTTTTTCTTTTTTTTCAGATCGGGCCTAGATAAGAGCGTGTCTTTTTCTCACAGCAACATAAATATTGCATTTGCATTCCTATATTTAGCCATCCTGTGCACTAGCGATTAAATAAGCAGCTAGATATTGTCTGTAGAGAGTAATCTTCTTGCCCTTAAAACAGTATAAAAATAAAAAATAAATAAAACATGGTGGAAAAGGGGAGGAGAGAAGATTTCCTCTTATAGTCATTTAATCCTTTGTTTCCTCTTTTCCTAGTCCAAGCCTTGACAAAGCAGTATAACATTATCCCACCATTTTAAGTGCAGGTTCTCAGTTGTTTTGGTAATGAATTATATGCCAAGAGCTCAGGGAATCTTGGAAACTGAAATACACACGAGGTTTTTCACCGATCTTCTCTAATTAGTGACTCTTGATGGATCAACAGCATACAATTTCAGAATTGTGAGAGCCTAAAAGATACGTACGTAACATGCTAACGTCAAGCAGGGCTACAGAAATTGCTAGCCCTCCAAGACAGAAACTAAAATATGACCTGATCCCTATGTGCAGTTTGAGTAACAGATAACGGACAGATTTCGAAGGGAAGTGGGCAGCTGAAAACTCTTCCAGCTGTGTAGGACAACTGTGCTAACGCGTGGGAATGCACATCTTGAACAAAACCAATAAAGCAGTATTATCCTACCCTGGCTGTTCTCTGGCAGCACAGACAGAAATATATGGAAGCCAGGCCAGAGGTCCCCTGTGCCACTAATCTTTCGCTACATAGCATTATCTAAGAAACATATCCTAGGGGTATAAATTAGAGCAAACCTAGGTTGCTGTGAGTTATGATGGCTAAAGAAACTGCACAACAGGAGTTTGCTAACTGGAGTCCTAGTTCTTTCTCTGTATGGTGCTTTTGCTTCTGTATCTAAGTAGGCCTCAACAACAGGAAAGAATCTTACATAAATCACACTTATTTTAAAGGGGAGATTAAAGACAAAAAAAAAACCCTTGAAGAATGACACTCATTAGGAACTATTATTAATTTGAAGGTCTATATTCTCAGTACTGAAGTTCACATTAAAAAAGAAAACTAATAAAATCACATTTCTTCTTATAAAGCTCTGCAAGTGAAGAAATAGCATATCATCCAATTTTAATCTCCAGTTTTACTACATTACACTGTGAGGTTCTAATGTAATAATAATAAAAAAAGCTAGTGCCAAATATCATTTCAGTAACTGCTGGAAGCTTGCTTGCCTACAGAAGGCAATCTATCTTAGATTCCTCAGTGGAACAAAAATAGTTCTTCACTGAGTTGCTTCTCCGACTTTCAGTTTGCTAGTACTGCCTAGTATGGGGCTGTTGTGTTTATTCTGGGGAGATGGCACTGTTCTCTCACCACGACTAACTCCTCTCCAGGACAACCCGTAGCAGCTCGTGGGGGCAGCTGAAGAGCAATCACGGTGGCAAAGTGTCACCCACCTCAAGATTTTTCTACAGCTTAGGAAAGAGAGAGAGGTTAGGATTAAGTATTCCCACACCTCTATTAGTGAGCAGCAGAAAAGAGGTGCTTGTCTGTACATCATCTGCCCTGAGACCTATCCAGAAGCTCCAGTGCCTTCCCCCAGGTTGTCTTGTTGAGGAAATCAAGATGAAAGAGCTGCTGCCTGTTTGGTTCCCGTCTAATACAGCATCATGTCATAGCTGGTTTATGTACCTAGGTACCACCTCATGGCTTGGAAATCCAGGATCCACTCCTGGATCCACTGATTTAAATGAAATTGCAGGAATTCCCTTTCCTTATAACCAATACTTGCATGCTCTGTTTACTTAAATCTTCACTCCTGTTTTCTTCCTAAAAACACATCCTTTTTTGCGTCTAACTTCTCAATTGTCTCTTTCAGTTCAGCACCATGATTTCCTGCTCTTTGCCAGCAGGAATCAGTCTTGCTGCCCAGTGTTTGAAGTTTCCATCACAACTCTAAATTCAAAGTAAGCATTACTGAAGTACATTTGATCTGTTGAAGAAATAATCCTCCTGGTCCTTTTGAGCCACTGAGCATAAGCTCTGCTGTCTGAGGCAACCACATCATGTATGTACTTTCTGAAATTTATTGATTATTCAGATGCACCAATATCAATTATGAGAAGTCAAAATCTGAACTGCAGGGTTTTTTTAATCAAAAAAAAAACACAATTTTTTCAGGATTTTCATCTAGACATGACAGAAAACACACTGTGTCCAAAGGTAACTCATATTAGGTCAATGAGCTCTCTGCACTATTTCCATTTTAGTGTCTTATTGTCAGCAACAAGAGCTTCACCAGAAAAAAATACCGAGAAAATTTAAGAAATATCTCAGAGCTGAAAATTTCAAAGGAACACTTTGTTAATGAGGGTTACTTACATGAATGAAGCCATACTATATTCAGAAGGCAGGACAGAAGGAAAAAACACGCACACACTCTGAATACTTCTGTTTCAGTCAGAAACACCAATTAAAATTATTTCATGAATGCCAATGGATCTATACAATAAAGTCTTCAAAACAAACTGTTATTGGCGAAATGCCAATCCACCAATTGTGATACCAAAATACACATTTGTGCTGTGCATTTTTCATGCATCAAACACTAATGTGAATTGTATAGCCCACCAAAAAAACAAAAAAGAATAAATATCAGCCATGTAGTTGCAAGTGGCAGATGAACACAGACATGGATTTCAATTTGTCTAGAAAAGTCCTTCTCCTGCCTTTTTACTACTGCTTATGTTCAGAGGTGACAAATATTTAAATATCATTATAAAAAGTCAATATTTAGTTGACAATTATGAAATCATATTCTGAATGTAGAGTCTATGAGACAAAATAATTCTGTCCTTCTGGCATGGCAAATTGTTAGTTACTAGCCAACGCACAGAGCAACAGCGGAACACTCAGCAAAGTTTGGAATAATATAATTCTGCTTCAGTGAGAATCTAGAAACAAAAAAAAGGATGTTTAACAAGCTCTGTAGGGTTTATTACCTTCAAGATGTTACTCTAATTTGCAAGATATAATCAGTTTTCCAAAGAACGATGTTAAGATGTAATAAAGGATCCAGATCTGATTCCTAAGAAGCTCCTTCCATTTAATCATAAAAACAAGATAAATCCATTTTACCAAAAATGAAAAGATGGACTAAGCAGATAGGAAACAAATCAGTAAAGTACAGACATCAGAAACTAAAGAATGAGATGGCACACAAATACTGCGGTTGACAGAGATAAATCTGCCAGATAAATTCAGAAGAATTAGAACTGACACTAAAACTAAGGTTTGAGCAGAAGCTAGTACCAGTGCACAACAGGAAGACTGAAGGAGAGATGTTTCAGACTTGTCTCTGCTTTGAAAATCCCCTAGTTTATTCATTTGTGTCACCACTTCATCATTATTTTTAAAATACCGTATTTCAGAAAATACTATGTTCCTATAAACTGGGATTTTGAGAACAAATATTTGCATTGCCCAACAGTGCATTCTGAAAAATAACAATATTCCAGTGTTACCGTGAAATATCAAAAAAATCAAGTTCGAATGAGACCTAATACAACATACAATAAGCAAATGCAGTATTTGCTGTGAACACAAACTTACTTTCTGGCCAGGGATAACACTGTAGCTTCCCTGTAGCTTAAAATAAGGTACGCCTGCCCTATCAATAAAGGATGAAATTTTCTACACGAGAAGTGCTAAGTAAATCAGGAGTATCATACAAATTATTTGTTAATGATTTGAGATGCTGTTGCACTCTTTTTCCTGTTGGGAGAGAAACGAGGTCTTAGATGAAGTTGCTGCTACTAATGGTTGCCAAATAGCTGTTTTCCCTCATCCAAAGACCACTCAGAAGAATCATCCTTCAACCACCCCTTTTCCCACTGGACTTTCACAGACGGTAGCACACATCAGCCACTTTCTCTCCCTTTAAACATGAAGTAGAGCTAACTATCTTATACAGCTTGAGGAGCAACAGGAGGGCAAAAATTAACAAAGCACAGAAGTTACCAACAATTTATGAAAATTCAAAAAGGTCTTTCTTTTAGTATCCGTAGCCATCGCATAGAATAGAATACAGCGGCTATCGTAACTTCCAACTCACTTGGTCACTCAATAACACACTATACTGCCTAAGGATGAAATAGTAAAAGATTAAACATCTAAAACACAGTTCCCCACAACGATGAATACAGTCGGATGATGAAGAGAGATGAAGGGAAGGGAAATTGAGAAAGTCCCATTAACAATTAGCTGGTAAAAGGGGAAAACCATCAGTGCATATGAAAAAAGAGAGGAAAAAAACTAGAAATTGATGTTAATACACGTGATGTGATTACAAATGAAGATTATATATTCAGCATTTTCTACCTCATCTTACAGTACCACCATTACATCACAAACAATGAGCTATCATCAATCACACACTTCAATTCTGCATAGAGGAGGGACTAAGATGGTACTGCATAATCTGTGTGATTTCCCAGACCAAAACAGGTATTTCTATATTGGACAGTTTCTTCAACTATCCTTCAAGTGAACGACCCATTTATGAATCTCTTTGCATATAGCTAGTTGCAATACAATCAGGTGACTTAAAGCAACACTGAACATAAATTTTATTTATCAGTTAAGAGGCCAAAAACCTGCACAATAGCATTATTGTGTACACTGGAAAACAAACATGTCACATAAAAGTTAATGAACTCCTCCCCAACTACCTCAGCTTTTTATTTGAAGCAACAGGCCTCTAATTATTGCAATAATGAATTCAGTTTAAGAAGAAAAAAAAGACAAGCCCAACAATAAGCCACATGTGCTAAGATTTTTACACGGTGAAATTGCTTCCTTTCTCAGACTTAGTCTTAATTCAGTTAGAAATACTGTTTCACTACAACAAGCTGCAAATTACTTCCAGCACGATCATAACAGGTATGAATTATGTTAAACCATATTTTCAGCTGAAGGCCTAGCCTTTCTTTAAACTATGACACAACTCTCTCAAAATAAGGTAACCAGCCCAATATACATGTTGGTATTTTACATTAAAAGTGAATCACACCGTAAACCAAATATCACAGAAACATAGGTCAGCAGTGACTTGGCAAAGACTTAAGACTGCTGCAATCTTTCCTCATTTGAAATATAGAAGAATGTTGTAGTTTAAGTGTGAAGAATACATCTGTGAAGAAGAACAAGACAGGGCTGATACATTAACACTTACGCAAATATTGTATTTGATGAGAAGGCAGAAAATGAGGTTAAAACCTGTGAGGTTATTACTTTTTAGAAAATTAAGCTATAAGAGAATAGAGAAGAAAAAATTTCTTGCACAGCTCAGTCTACAGTGTTTATGTATGTCTTTATACACGTGTGTGTGTGTGCACGTGTGCAGTGCAAGTATCTACACATGCACGTGTGTTTGTGTGTATGTGTATAAATAAAACACTGCTGAATAATCATTTAAAATAGCTCTCATATAAAAAAAGATAGCTTCTATCCTCTTGGATACATACTTTGAAGATTAAGAAAAAGAAATGAGATGCTCGAAAATATAATGTCAAAGTACGAGATTGTGCCCTCCCACTCTCTAACACACTAAAAAGGTAGAAAGAATAAACAAAAAAAATTAAATATTTACAGTACATTTGGCATCAATCTAACACACACAGTATACCAAATACAACAGACTTTACTTAGAAGATCACAGAAAAATAAATAATACATCTGAAAGTTCATTATTTGTTTGTGAGAATGGCATTACACATTTTGCCCAGTCTTTAACCTCGGGAGTTCATAGGGAGATTGACTGGCCCCTTCCCAGACACCCCGTCCATCACTCCCTCCTGTCGCTCTCTGCAGGAGAAAGGCATCCGACGGCAGTAGCGGCAGAGCTGCGGCAAGGTGGCCCAGGGAACCTCAGGCAGACACATCCACCCCCTCGGCAATTCCCAAGGCAGGCCCAGTGCAGGGTTGAGAAGGAAGATGGGGAGAAGAAAGAGGAAGGCCACCTAACCTAACATGATTAATTCAGGTTCAAACATTAAGAAATAAAAAGGCAATGAAGGGTATCTTTCCAGTCAGCAGTCTGAATTGAAACTATTACAGAATCCTAAGGTTGAAACCGAAACAAATGCTTTAAAATCCAAATTGGCCTGTGTTCCTTAAGGCTTTTTCAGCTCAATTAACTGATCACCTCAAATACAAAGGCAAATATAAAGGAAAGCATATTGAGGAGAGATGTAGCCATGGGGTTTAACAACTGGAAAACAGAGCTTTTCATATAGCATCTCATTCGGTTAACTGGGGATAGCCACCATAGAGGCAGTCCCAACTCCCCTCCTGCTCCCAGCTAGAAATTGGCTCTTCCTCACTTGCATCATCCTATTCCTGTGACACCATCACTGTGGCTGCAGCGCAGGGGGCTTGGGGAAGGGAGGAGAGAAGGGCAAGGCAGATCAATCAGTCTAACAGAAAACCACCCGCCACCCACTCACTACCTTTCTGTTGGAACAACTTCCTCATTTGACTCTCTGCGGTGCCACGTGATCACCAGATCTTGTACGCAAAAGTCACAGAGAAGAGGATTGTAATACTGTTCGTTCTAGTGGCAGCCCACGGTTACAGCGGGTTCGCTGACACGTGAAATCATAGACTGAGATCTGCGTGATCCCCATGCTGTGGAGGCTAGTACACCTTCAGTCCAAAACTAGAGATCAAACCTTGTGGGGTTCAATGTTTCCCTCTGCCTGGTTCCAAGTGGCTTCTTCTGCAGCACGTGAGCTTTTCATGGGTCACTCTTCAGAGACATTTAATGTTTTCCCCAACAGCAAAAAGAGCCTCATCATTTACATGAGGTGTGTTGAGCCAGTTTGTGAGGGGCAAGTACCTAAATTTTCAGATGATGCAACACCCACATGAGAAGCGGCCTGAATATATTATCTGGATAGAAAGAAACTCTCTAATTAACCTTCTAATCGGAAGGAAAAAAATGACTAAATTATACTCTGAACTTTATTTTTAAAAAAGTGAGATAATTTAATTTTTAAAAGTCACTTGCAGATCTTTGATCACTGATTTGATATCCCTTGACAATGTAATTATATGAAAATTTAATTACATCTTTAAATTAGGTGTAGATCAATTAAAGTCCCTGGGTTTGGTCAGAAGGTTGCTAAGAGAGGTCCTCTGGAATTTATTTCATCATTGTTCTCTAAAAATATTATTCCAAAATTCTTCAAGAATCTCTATTTTGGTGACTTATCTCAGAAATTCTTTCTTGGATTCACTTCAGAGTAGAGTATTTCATTTTCAGAGTATTTTATCTTCTGGGAAGTTGATAGGGCATTATTTTGTGGATAAAAAGCATTTGTATTTTTAACTATGGCAGTGAGAGACACTAAATTTTAAGGTTGCAAGTAAAAACTATACTGTCCATATATTCCTCCATGCCTGAAAAACCATTCTTTTAACAGTATGATAAAAACCTTATGTAATGAATAAAGCTCTGAAGCAAAACTGAATTATCAGCTGAGACATTTGTTTCAGGGTACTTCCTACAGAAGGAGAGCGTTCGAAAAAAATTCTCTGTCGTCTTGACAATAGTTGAGACCACTGTAAAACCTGGAAAGTGTCTTCATTCCTATTTTCACTGAGACTAAATAAGGAAAATGGAGTAAAAAGGATGACATAAGTGGTGCATAACTACAGCTTAACATTGGTATCTGACCTCCCAAGGACGTAAGAAAATAGTTTTTGTGAATCATACTGTTACTTTTGACAAAAACATGATTCATATCTTTCCTGGAGAATATATAGGAGGAAGGTGCTTTGCTTCCAACTTTACTGGAGCTGGGATGCTCAGTCGTGCTTCCCCAGTGAACCGCAGCTCTAGATTCAACGGAGATTGTTGAAAGTTTAGCTACGGAAAGGAGCTGAAGCTAATACTGGTTTCCAGAGGCTCACCCTTCACAACAGTAACAAGTTTTCTTTAAGATAATCCTTAGTGTAATGTGTGTTTCAGTTAACACTGTGAAATATAACTTCATAGAATTACTTTTGTAAAGGTTTAAATATAGGATTTACACAATACATTGCAGAATATTCTAACAAAGTCGATAACTTCTGAGGTCACCTGTCATTCCAGATACACACTTGCGAGTTTCCTGACAGCCAGGTCAGAAGCTTCGGGAAAGTTACAACATACGTTGTACCAGCGGTCTCTGACTACACACGTTCCCACACGAGTAATCCTATTCAGTGCAAAGGCATGCATTAAGAATTTTTAAGACCAGAGTCACAGACAACAAAGTTACAACTGTCATAAGCATGACTGATTAAAGATAGCCCTTGCTGATTTTACTTGAAGGAAAAAAAAAATGTGGCAATTTTTAGTTCAGTCTTTCACACATGTATTTGCATAATTGTTAAGATTACAGGACAGTAATAGCAATTGCCTAACTGTAAACTCATACAAACACCTTTTTCAAGTCGTTTATTTGTGAACATTTTCTAGAGACATACTAAGATATTAGAACTGCTGCATTATCACTGCTGTGAAAATCCTTCCTATCACTAGACAGGTTTTCATTATTATCCTAGTGATCCTATTTTCCTTTTGCCTGGAATTCTGCATAGATGATCTCTCACAAAAAGATACTTTATTTACTTTTCATAATGAAGAACTAATTGGGAAAAGCTAGACCTCAAAAGTGTATAAGATCATGCTGGATTAGAAACACAATGTTTGTTTTATTAAGTGATCTTAGTTTTGGCCCAATGGATGAGAAAAACAGGGCTTTTCTATCCGCCTGACAGATTGTGTAAATTCAGCAGCTTGTATGAATTTCAATGTGTTTGGACGAAACAGCCAATATTCATCCAACTGCCTAGAAATTTTAGGTAGCATTGTTTTAGAGTGCTAATTTCAGAAAATGTATATAACTTATTTTCAAGAAAGGTTCTGAGTATCCTGCTTCTAAAAGGCATTTTTTAGAAGAGATAACTGAACTTTCAAAGATCAAGATGCAAATATTAGTAGCTGTTTTTTTGAGTTTTTTTGGTTTTTTTTTTTTAAGTCCTATCTGTTTCTATCTTCATTTGTTTACAGCTGAAAATACCACTGTAACTATGAAGCATACCTATCTCAAGCAAAAACATAACTGACTGATAACTTTAAAGGTAGAAGAAGCAGTAGGTAACAATATGATGTTACCTAGATAGATTGGATATTTTTTCTACCTTAACCAAAGTGAAATGCAATTCTCATCATCAGTGAACAAACAGACTGTATGTAAAAATTATATTTGGGATCAGATTTGTTAAAACACTGAAAGATGTGCTTGCTTGACATTAAGCATGTGCACAAGCCTTTCGCTTGGAATATGCTAGTCAAAAACGTAACAATCATTAAACTTTCTTTAAAAAAATGCATTTTAAGTTTTCTTCTACCAGCTTTTGATTTTTGAACTCTTCCTGCACTTCTGTAATACACACAGCAGTTACAGGGCTGCCATTTTATAGAATACAGTAATTTTGCTTCCTGCTGCAGCTGTACTCTCCAGCTACACAGCAGTGCAGAAGAGCTTCTGGCTATTTCCCAAACTTCTCATCAGGTATCCCTTTTGCCAGCCTTACATTTGCCTGTACCTTGCCTCAGCAACTAATTATATTCACATGCATCTCTTGCCTCTCAAGCCATTTCTGCTCCTCCTGGTATGCCAGCATCTTGGCCCCAAGCCCCCTTTTTTAGGTCAAGGACAGATGAAGTAAGGTCAACTTCTCCCTCTTGCTAGATTTGGAAGACACAGGTGAGGCATACTATAGGTCCAAGGGTTGTTTATCCCCCTTCTCCTCTGCCCACAATCAAGCCTGAGGAGACAAGGATGGGATGGGAAGAAGAGAAGGGAGAAGAAATGAAGAAACTTGTTTTTCATAAGAGAGCAAGAACGCCATCTTCCTCAGTAGCTTAGACTGTTTCTTCTCTTTTAGTCAGTGGACAAGCGGAACATAAGAGCCAAATCAGAGAGATGTTTTCACCCCTCTTTGCTCCCTCTGTAGGGATGAGTGAAATTCATGAGAAGCCTCAAGTTTCTTGTACCATGGCAAGACTGCTGGCTTCTGCAAAGGACCAAAACTGGACAATTAGCCAAGATGGCAAGACTGATTTCCATGCAAAATGTTTCAGTGCACTAAGCATTTTACTCAGCTGATTTCTGGGCTCAGGGACTGAAAACAATGTGATATAAGGATATTTCTTTTTGGTGTGGTGGTATGTCTTCATTCAAACACCTGTTTGTGGTAGTACGTCTTCATTTAAAAAACACATTTGTGAAAAGATTGCAAAAATACAGCAAAAAGATCTTCACACACACAACATGTAGTAGCCTTTTCACATGTAAAACAAAAGATTGGTAAGATCAGGTTCTTGCTGAGCACTTAGACTTGTTCTATCAGCAACACTTCTCTATGGCACTCAGAGGATGCTGCAGTGCCTAAAGTGCAGGTCTTCAGTTGCACTTTTGTTATTATTACTGTGCAAGGATGTGTGTATGGCATGTTATCCTCCATTTCAGGCTGCATGGGTCTAGCATACAGGAAGCTATAGGCTTCTGCGACAGCTAGGATCTGATGGCCTACGTTACACAATACTTAATAATACTTTCAAAGTCAAAAATAAGTTTTGTATGCTATAAGATTTTTACATGTTATCATGATCATAGGGATTTTATGATATTAAGCCAAATAATTGTTTCTACAGAAACAGTCCATGTATGACAGAATATGAGTTTATATTGAGTAGTATGTCATGAATGTATTCTAGAATAAGGATATTTTTTTAGAGACTTTATTTTAGACCAACAGACTCTAGCAAGCAGCAGTTTATGATTCTTTGCCATTGCTACATTATGTTATTTGTTAATAAGTTCTCGTTATATTAGCTGTCTGTGCTTTAACAGGACTATATGCTAGAAGGAGCAGACAAATTTGTGAACAACCAGGAATAATTTTCCTAGTGATTCCAGATAACTGAACTGCACATATACAACCAGCAAGGATGAATGGCCTAAAGCCACTTCCAGAATTAATATGGTACACTGTTCAATCCACTGGGCACAGATAATAGCGTGCATGAGACTAGGCAAACAAAAAAAAACAAAAAAAAAAAAAACCTTCTAGTTAAGTACTGCCTACAGCAATAACATCCACAGCTGTGTGAAAGCTAAGAGTATAATAAAATACAATCTATTCTTCTTCAGTGTCTCTCTGTAACACATCTTAAAATGCAGGAGACATGGAAATCACAAGACAGCTTTATTTCCTTATGAACACTTATCTATAGCACTTGTAAATGTACCAAGAGGCTCCATGATATCTCAGTCTGTAATGGAAGCAGATAGGTCTTGGGGAAAGGTATAAAGATGGATAGTGTGTGGTACCTTTGCTGCCAGGAATATTTTATTTTTGTTTTCAATATAAATACAGAAGTAGTTATTCAATGCCCATCAAAATGAGAAATCATTTTGCCAGTAAAACAATTAGAAGTGGATCTGGTTAGAAATTTTGACAGAAGAACAACTCTCATTAATACATAGGAAAATGAATGGTTTTTGTAACACACTAACGAACATATCTTGCAGAAATTTGATGGAAGAAATGCAAAAATAATTACAAGGAGGCAATATGCAATTTATGTTGAAATATATTCTATTACAACATATTGTATTTTTAATAATTTACTTTAAATGAGTAGCAAAGTAATCAACATGATAATTGAAACCAATAATGTGCAAGAAAATGAAACATTTCAGTTGTCTCATTTTTAGTGCCGAATTTTGAAATATCGGCTTTTCATTTCAGTTCATAAAATAAAAAAGAAAACAAAATAAAAAGTTAGTATTCCCTGTGGAATGAAAATTTCTGTGTCTGACCTAGATGAAAAAGAATTTCCAAACACTTTGGGTAAAAACGCACCTAAATTTTAAAATAAAAGGGGGGGAGGGGGGAGAATGGGGAGGTGTTTATTGTCCCTGGCCCCATCCCTTGACTCCTCCAACACAGGAGTGGAAGTAATTCACTGGCAACATGCTGTAAAAATAAACAGGATTTCATCTCCAAGCACCCTGAAATTTAGGATAGAGGTCTTCAAGAAAACAACTCAGTTAAAATGGGATTCATTTCATCTTTGGGTATAGCTAGCTGACAGGGGCAAAATTAAGCGTAACATCTAAATTTTGATCCAGAAAGCACTAACACGGAAAATGCAAGAAAAAGTACACAAGAGGAAGGAAGACAACAATAATATATGATGCAGCATCAGTGGGTCCTGCCATTTTCTTCATATACTGCTATAAATCATGGGAGAGTTCAGAAGGTACGTCACCTTCCCTCCCCCCAAGCACTCATCTCACAAAAGGAAGCAGACTAAAACAGCCAGGTTACTGCTGAACAGGAGAAGTAGGATACAAGTCAAATAGTCCACATTAAAATATATCTGTATGAGACAAGTTTTGTTTTAAATATGCATAACAAAATGAATTATTTATATCCAAACCTGTTGTGGTCTTAGAACATAAAAAGGGGGGGGGGGGGGCACCAAGATTCCTTTCTTTTTTTTCCTCCTTCAAATACTGTTACAAATTATATGCAACTTCCCCAGTACCACCCAATTTCAAAATTTGTTTTTTGCGCATCTTATTCAGGTTGAAAATATACTCCTGAGCGGAAAAAAAAAAAGCTATATTAATTCAGAAGCATTATGCAACTGAATACAGCATTTTAGAATAGAAATATTTGTGCAACCACAACCATAAGTGTATTTACATGCTCTGCTTCTATTATCTATAATAGTAATGAGCATCTACTGTACACAGGCACATAACATGTGCAACATTTAGCACAAAATCCAGTCAGATCCTAAAGAACTCCTATACACTCAACCATGCACTATCTATACGTGACTGAGAAATAAATTTGCTTGTTCACGTCAGACAAGATTGTCGTGACCTTCACTTTTTTCTTTTTTTTTTTTTTTTTTTAAGTAACAACAGCTAAACAAGAAAAAGGAAGCCATGCTTCAACTGAAACAAGTTAGAAAGGCTCTGAGCAATGACATTATTCTGACACGGTAGCTCAGTTACTTCAGGTTTAATCGACCATAACTCTACGGAAGTTGGAGTGCAGGGCTGAGCCCACTGACTTCAGCACTGAATTGGACTGTCTGACTAACACTTGTTATAAACATGTGAACTCAATATTCTTACAACTTGAAAGGCTATTACCAGTCATAAGTTTCTTTGAACATTTTTGCTATAATTTTAAGAATTCAAAAGAGGCTCAAGGCAGGACCTGGCATTATTTGTTTGTTGATATCAAAACAATCCAAGGTTTGCAACTCTCCTAACGTTAATAGCTCCAAGAATTCATGTATATGCACACTGCACTGGGATTAGTGGGTTTAATTTCTTGTCATGCATCTGCTGGGACAGTGAAAGGCTTGAGGGTTTTGGCATTAAAAGACTGACCTAATTAAAGTTGATTCACTCTTCCCAGGTAGAGAGGGCCAAGTTCTGACGCACCACACCCCATCATATCATGAGGGTAGAAGCAGGCTGGATCTTTGGAACATCTGCTAACAAGTTTATATCTGAAAAATAATGGGTTTGACACAGGATAGCAAGTACTCAGACATCCTTGAGAAAATTCAAATAGAGAAGATAAATATGTATTTATGTACTAATATGAAAACTGCTTACATATAAACTTTCGGATCTTATTTCCATGCCTTGTCCCTTTGGTTCCAGTCAATTATTTTCACATTTTGGGCTTTCAGTTATAATTTTCCTGTATTACGTAATCTTAAACACATTGCTTGAATACACTATATTGTGTATTGCATGAATTATTTAGTTTCTTATTTGGCTCCTGCCACTTAAATAGGAAAAGTTGGTGCATAATGAATACTTATGTAATATCTACAATATACTTGATAATTTAGGGTTGTATTACTACTTCTTTTAATATATATTTTAATAGTAAGACACTGCAGTAAGTCTCTAACATCAGCACCTGACACAATAAAAAAAATCTTTAATTTCCATTTATGTATAAATTCTACAGAAATAACATCCATTTTTATATGAAGACTGAGTGATACATTGATTTCATTATAAATAAGAGGATGCATTTTTTAAAGTTAAGAGCAGAACTACATGGTCTTCCTTGAGTACACTTCCAATAGGTTTTACTCTATCACATACTTCTTGACTTTGCAATCATTCTCTGTAATCTGCTATAGTCCCTATCATCCTACGTGTCTTATTTTTCTGAGTAACCGACATATATTGGTATATATGTCTGTCATTAGACGATTAAATAAAGTATTTGAATGTATTTTTCACTATTTATGCTACTGTCCACTTTTTGCAGTTATCATATCAGATAATTATCAAAACCTTTGGCTTTCACTTTCATGTTAGTTTCCGCTGAACGTCATTCTTCGGATGACGGGTACGAATATAATTCCTCAAGATCAGAGCTCAAATAACAAAAGCAAATTCTCTTATTAATAAAAGAAGTGCATTACCTAGAATTTGGAAAGTTCACAGAACCATTTCAACTAAGAACACAATTAGAAAACACCCCTGCCCCGAGATTTCTGTACATGGACTCCACTAAAAAAACTAGAGGCAGAACTAAAGCATATGACTTTAGCCCAGTTTCTCCATCTATAAAATTGGGTAATTATATTTAACTACTTCACAGAATACTCTTAAGCCCTCACTGTACATAAAGTTTGTGAAGCTTTTGAAATTGTCAAGACATGACAGAACTGGAATCAGAATAGAGGGACTCCATTATTCTCCCAGTTAGACCTAAACACCAGACGTTCAGAGATGTATGCATTATGAAGGCTCAAAGAGAATACTTTCTAGCTTTTTGTTAAACTCAGTACCTTGAACTCAAAGAGCCTTTTCACTTAAGGCTTGTTTCTAGCCCTTTAACCATTCTTGGGACTCTTCTCTGAACCTTCATCTATTTTCTCCCTTACTTATGGACACTAGAATTAGATATGAGAATTCAGCCTTTGTCCTCTCAGTCCCAGATACAAAGGAAATATAATCTCCCTTCCCCTTCTCAAGCTTTCTACCTTATGTACCCAGAGATTGCTTTAGCCTTTTGGCCACAGACTGTTTCCATATGATGGAGTCTACGGCTCTAAAAAGAGGTCTGCTGTCTTTGTTTCTCAGTGCACAACGTTACATTTACTATATTAAAGCAATAACTTTGTTTTGGCCAGTTTGACAAGTACGGTCACTTAGCAGTTTGTCCCATTCACTATTACTTTCTCAATCTTTGAATCATCTATAAACTTAATTAGTAAGAACTTTTACAAGGGCACAAACAATAAAGTGTTTAGGACTGGGAACAGTATCTTTGGTACTCACTAGCACACAGCTATTCAAAAAGCTCACGTGTAACTGTAAATAGGGAATATTCTTCCCTGTAGGTCTAATCCAACTACTGTATGCCATTCTCATCTTGTATTGCTCTTGTTTCTTCATCAAAATGTTTAGTAGCACCGAGCAAGTGACTTTACAGAAGTCTAAATATGTATTTTCTCATTAGTTCTTCATCGACAACCCAAACGCAGTAAGGGTAGTAGTTTAATGAGACCTATTTTCAATAAACTCAAGTCAATATGCATTAGTTATATTATTACCCTCTGTTCTTTATTAACCAAATCCTACCCCAGCCACTTCCATTATTTTACCTGGATCAATGCCCGAGTTTATAATTACCCAGGTCACCTGGTCTACAACACTGGCATCCATCCAGATTTCTACCACTTTCCCAGTATTCTAAGATTTTATAAATCAACAGTAAGAGTCCAAGAGTAAGAGTCCAAGAGTAAGAGTCCAAAGGAGTTAACTCCTTTTGTCAGCTCTTTTTGGATTAAATTACCTACCGATTTTACAAAACCAAACTGAACACTCAACTTCAATCCCTGTGCTCACTGTCGTAGGCTGCATGCCTCTAGAAAGGCAATATCAGCTTTAATTTCTAGTATTCTAAATTTTAAACAAAGCATATCCTTCCTATACCAAGATTCAAGTTACTCTCGAGAAAGAAGTATCAAATAAAACCAACGGTATGTGCTTTTCCATCTCATCCCAACATTTTAGTCTAGATGAGCAAAGGTACGTCAACAGTGCATGAAAGAAAATCCTGCAACGCGCCTATTCGTCCCACTCCAGGCTTGGTTTATCCTTTCATATACATGCGATTGCAATACAAGCCAATAAAAATGCAAATTGGGCAAAAGGAAGAAGGGGCTGTTTTAATTTGTTTGTAAAACTAGACATGTTTCTGATCCAGGAACACGTATGTCAAAATTCAGACAGAAGATTTTGTTTAAAATGTATACAAGGAAGCGTAAGAGAAGAATAGGCTGTTACTTTTCAATTTGAGTTAGTTCAGGTACCATGAATAACCAAGGTAGAAAATTCATCTTCCCTTCTCTATGGTGTTCAACTTATCTAAGAAATAAAGGTTCAACAGATCACTTTCAGGATCTAAAGAACCAATCTCTTCTACTGGCAAGAATCAACATTTTGAAAAAGAGAAAAAAAAAATCTGAGAAGTAAGAACAAATACCGATCAATCATTCTGTCAAGCTGACATTTGACCAATTATCTATTTGATCCCAGAAACACGTATGTTGAAGTTTTCTGCATCTGAAGGTTCTCTTGGTTATTTATTTTGCAGATAATCTGGAGTTTTGTTTTTATCAGCGAATGGGTTTGGTTGCTGGGGACAGAGATGGGGTGAGGGAAGAGAGGGGAGAAGGAGGGAGGCTTCATGCCTACAAAAGAGCAATTGAAGATCTGACTAAAGCTCATTTAAAGACTTCCAGTAAGAAACTGTGACCAAGGCTTAAACACACACTAAAGAAGCAGCTTCACGCTGAACTTTGGGAGCAGCTGTGCTCTCATTCCCCATCCCCCAACACAGGAAACAGACCTAGAAACAAAAATAAGACAGGAATGCTCCTGTGCAAGTTAATGTTGTTGGCTTCTTAAACATCCACTACTCTTGTGCCAAAAAAAATAAAACCTAGGAGGATTTAACACTTCAAAGGATAGTGGGAGACTGCTTTAAACACGGAATTTTCTACCAGAGACAGATATTCTTTCATTTTGTAAACAAGCAGGAAAAATGTTATCGTGAGTGCATGTCAAGACAGATTTCATTTATATTCCTTTACTCCTTATGCACAAATACACTATTGCGTATTACACTTTCACCTATTTTAGACTACCATTAATGCTGTAGTAATGTTATCTCCAATCAGAAAAAAATGAAACAGTTGAATCTTCTGGTACCCTCAAAAACATTCTATTAAAATCTAGAGCATGAAAGCTTAACACTACAGAGTAATGTCTGACAGAGAAGTTCTCTCCTTATTAAGCAATGATACATAATTATATGTTCAAGGAGAACGTGAATAACATCTTGCCAAAGGAACATACGGCCACATATGCTACTCACGATATTCCCAACTACAAATTATAGTTATGCTTCCACTCGTGTTATTAAGAGCTTGGCCTTTGTTCAGTGTATTGCATTTTCCGAACAAAGGTAAAGAGAGGAGAAGGAAAGTAAGTGTTAGAGAAACTAAGTTCTCTGTTTACCCTAAAAAATACTTTATCTGATTTTGATGAGGACAAAATCATGAGTGGCTTGCTCTGCTTAACTCACCAAAAACAACTCATGTTTTCAACACTTTAATACTTTGCAGGCTAATGGAAACTTTACATAATGTATTCTCCCTCATAAAGCTAAAATGTCAACGCAAATGGGCTCGAGATCTTGATATGGAGAGAAAGAAATATTTTCTTTTCAAAATCTGCAGCCTAACAAACATGACGTGGAGGATGGGATGAACACTAGTGTGAGGAAAAAAAGGAGGGGAAAATAATCTTACTTATTTTAGAAAAGCGTCTGTATCTCTTTGTGAGCGCAGCACCCCCAGTCATACCTCTCAACAGTGCTTAACGTTTGATTAAAATATTTTCTTGGTCGCTCCTCATTCTGTTAGTGTCCTCCCTGTGGCAGGACATGAAAAACAGATTAAAAAAAACCACTTCATGCGATTTTTAACAGTTATAGTTACATTGCACTCTCACTTCAAATCTACTAAGTACTGTTAGACTATTCTTTAGCCACAATGAATCACAACTGTAGTAGTTTCCTATTCTCTGGATTTTTTCCCCCGTATATTTGATCTTTTCTTTCTACTTTGAGAGTTCAGGGCCATGCAGCACTCTTGCCTTTGGCACCTGTTAATAATTCCTCAGAGAAATGGGTAGAGAGGAAAAGCAGGTGAAGGGAGGCTTTCAAGTTTTAACCATTCCATCCATGGGTCACATCCCATCCAACCACACAGTGTCATGATTTAAAGCACCACTTCTTCTCTGCTATACCTAGGAAGAGGGAAGTAACTTGCTGTGGCCCTAACAATTGAAAAAACAGGCAAAGTAATGTACATGATTTTTCTGCTTTAAGGGATTTCATTCTAAATATAGGTAATTAAATCTGAGCACAGTGTGAAGACACTTAAAAGCAAGCACTGATCACACCCTGCATGTAGCAATCCAAGATGAACTCCCTTCCAACCTCAACCATTCTGTGAAATATCAGCATCATGGATGGTGAGCTTAATACTGGACACCCAATTTTCCTCCTGAGCCATCTTGCGGTTACCAATATAATTATAACCTCTTGTCTCAAAAATAAAGTAAAATTTTTGCATGAAGACCTATATGCTTTTACTATGCACTGTTATACTTGAAATGGAACAAATGCAGCTATGCAACTGTCCATGATATTGTCATTTCACAAATCCTTTCTCTCCATTCCTGGCAGAGGCATATCTCCTAAGTCTATTGTACTTTTATTTTTTAATCACTGCTAATAATACGCACCTCACTACTAGAATTTTATAATCCAAATGTAACTCTGTTTAAACCACTTCATACTGGCTGGCTTACAGCAAGAGGATAGGTAGATGTACCATGCTTTGAACAGATTACAACTGAAAACAAACAAACAAACAAAACAAACAAACCCAAAAAACACCCCAGCACCTCTTGCAGAATAGCCCCATCTAAATACACAGGTGATACTAGGATATCACATTGAGCTTTTTGCACTGTTGCCATTACTGGAGCATAGAGCTTCTTGTGCCTGGAAAACAATAAAAGGAACAGACCGTAACAAACTCTTTGAATTTACTGACAAGAATGGATGTTCCAAAATGCCTGAAGTGTCACGTCCCCGCACAACAAACAGATTTTCTATGAAGTCCCGGGCCAAAGGAACTCCTGGGCAGTTTTTTAGCCTCACTCTCTGAGTCTCACAATTATGGCGTATATGCTCAGTCTGATCTATGAGATACCAAGCCCTACAGGTCTAGTCATAAAATTAACAGGAGTTCCACAACTGAAGGCCCATGAGGGATGAGAACCATATCCCAAATAATTTAAGAGAATGTATGTACTGACTGAGATATAGTCATTTTGTTATATACAGACTGTACTTGGAGATGCCAGCTGGGCCACGATACAGAACAACATATAAAAATAAAGCTAATCCTCATGCCTAATATGGTTAGGGTAAAGGGGCTGTCTATAAAACAGAAAGTCTTTATGTATGTACATCACACACCACTATCTCAAAGGAATTTATACATGCTTCTGTATATAGCTTAGTAAAACAAAGTCCTCATGCAAGTGGTACAGGAATTAATTATGTAAGAAGTGTTAATTATTATAAATTTTCTGGCTGCTTGATAAACAATAAATTTAACTCTGATGATTCTTCACTTCAGCACAGCAATGGATTATTCTGAAGACATTTAGAATTGTGTTATATTTCTGTAATGATGTACTAGATAACAAATATTGTACATCATTAGATTTCAGAACATCAGATTGTAAACAGAGGGTTTTAAACTTGCAACTTACAAAGCTGTTTTATACCTCTAGCATGTGCTATGTACTCATTTCATTCATCTAAAAATATCTCATTTGTAAAAACTCAAATTGCCGGAAACATGAGTAGACAGGCTTAAAATAGTTCAGTGATGGATGTGCAACTTTTTTATCTGTATGTCACAATTACACTCAAAAGCATATTTTGAAAAAAAAATAAGCTCATGCCCATTCTACACCTAGGCACTTGCAGCTGCATTGGAATTAAGTTCATAACAGATTGCAGCCCACATTGCGAATACATACGTTGTTCTACCAACAGCAGAACTAAAGGAGTCTGCTTTTTACACCTGCATGTTCTGCGTCTGCTAACCAGCCTTCCAAACTTCTTCAGTGACCCACACTATTATAACACGTACCGTGTGGCCAGTCAGCATGCACATCTTCAAACAGCGAGTCGGCTGCATCTCCACAGAATGAGTAGAGCGCCGAGCCGAGCCCTTCCTCACTCTCCCTTGGGAGAGAGTTACACTAATGTGGTCTCCATCTCCTCAATGACTGATTTTCCACAAAATCTGTAGGAATTCTACATCTTTGAGAGCATTAACACTCTTCAAATGTGGCTGAAATTACCTAGCAGATATGACTGTTGTATTACTGGATGGATGGACTGGCAGATAAAGAGAGATGATGCCAAACGCATGAACCTCCCTTCTTAGGAAAACCTCAGTAACACTTTGATATGCGATGCATACCAACTCATAATTCCCAAACCAATTAGCATTGCCCAAGGGAGATTTCTGGACTGACCTACCATTAGCACCCTAAAAACTCTGGCTTCTACTGGTAAGTGATGAAACCAGGCAGAGAAAGTCCCTCTACAGCTGCACACCTCAATGTGTCCAGTGCACACAGATGGATGATTTCAGTTTCTTGTTCCTCTCAACCCTCCCACCTTAAAAAAAAAAAAAAAAAAAAAAAAAAAAAAAAAAAAAACACGGGCAGTTCAAGTTAAGACCCAGTAAAATGGCCATACTTGTCAGCTGGCAGAATACCTAAATAACTTCAAATTTTACACCACTGTAGCCAGGCAGGCCATCTCATGAGGAGAAACAGCATGGTGCTTTTTATGTAATTTCTCACCCCCCGATAGGTAAAAAGTGGTCATTCGCCTTTAGACTTCATCTTATGCTATTCAGTTTCTGCTGCTGCTTCACTGAGTACAGGTTATGTGAAAACACTACATTCAAACCACTGGGCAAGAAACAAGTTGCAGAGAATTCTGTACTAGTATTCTTTCATAAATAGTTCTAGTCTTAATACTTTTTTTTTTTAAGGTAGCAATACTGTTTTTAATCAGTGTTTAAATAGGGAGGATCCATAAAAATATGGATTATTTGAATTGAACACGATATTATGCTGGTGAGCCTAAACATGCCTGTTCCTCAATCTATTGCAATTTTTAAGTTACACAAATATGCAGTAAATGAAGCTCTGGACTATGATATTTATCTGTCTTGAAATTTCCTTTATGGTCCACCAACCTAAATTCGGATTTGGACTAAAATGCTAACTGATCTGGTATACACTCATTAGCAAAAAAACAAACAATGTATTATTTAAAAGTACAATAAATCAGATAAATTTTCAGCTCACAACAGAAGAGTTTAGTGTCTAACCCAGTGTACTATTTTTTTTGATTGTACAAATGGAAAAAGTATATTTTATTACACATTAAGCTTTTAGCTTTTTTAGCTATAACTTCCTTCCTTGTTTAGCTACTGCTATTACTTCTCTCTCTATCCCTTTCCCCCTATTTTAAGTGCAACTATCAATGTGAAATCTACTAAATTTAAAAAAAGTGAGGTAAAATAGTTTGAGAGGCTAAATCAGTCCCAGTCCTTATGTTTGCTTTTATGATTTGAAATTGCATTTAATGTTATTTTTACCATTTAAAAAATAACACTGTTGGGCAAAACATCCAACAGACTGGATGGGAAAAACTGCAACCTTAGAGCACTGCAGTGAAACTGACTGTGACAGCAGAATCTCAAATATGCAAAACAAATAAAACAAAAGGGGGAGGGAGGAAAAAAAAAAAGAGAATTACACAGAGAATTACATATATTTCTTCTTCTACAGTAACCTCAGGTATCACTTGTCAAAATATTTTAACTGTTGTATGACTCCAAGCATGAAGGTGCAGTTAATGCATGTAATATGTATATGCATTACAAGATGAGAATAAGAAAAGTGTTTTTCTAAAGTTTTCATTCCTTTTAACCTCTAATTAATACATCTTTGTTATCTGAGGAGCCTCCTGGGTATTTAGAGGGCTAAACTGCAATAAAACTAAGGTACACAAGTGAAACCTATTAAGGTCACCCAGTCAATAAAATTGAGTTGCATCACGTGAGGACAGCTGCGCGCGGGCCCGGCTAGCCACAAGGCGCAGAGGCGGAGGGCGCAGTGCTGCGCCCCGCAGAGGCCTGACTCCCCTGCCGCCGCGCCAGCCCTCCTCGCACGGCCACAGGAAGCCATTTGACAAGGGCATTTCAACAGCCGCATGGCTGTGCTGCACAAACTTGGCCTTGCTGCCTCATGGCAGTGGTGGTAACCTCCTTCCCAAGACATCCCCATTTTGCCCCAGTGAACGCCGGGGTAAAATTCCCATCCTTGCGCTCTTCACCAAAGGAGAGTTACGGAGGCTCTGGCAGACCCGTCCTCAAAGATGCTTCGCCTTGGCCAGCGGAGGTGCACGTGTACGACCATGCACACGTGTGCCATGACGCACGCGTTTGCCGAAGGCCTGGCGGTGCAGAGCCGCCCGTGACGCCGCCACGGGGCCCACGAGGCAAAGCAGCACATAAGCGCTGCCCGAGCCCAGCCGGCCCCCAGCGCCCCCCCAGCCCACCAGTCTGTAAAAAACTAAGCAACATATCGAAAAGATAGACATTGTTTCTATAAATAGGTTGGTAAACAAAGTCTGGTGGGTACTTTAGGCAAAAAGCCTTTGAGAAATCCTGCATTCAATTTGTGAGGGATAAAGCACCCCAGGTATTTATAGATAGCCCGTAAACTCCATCTATATGCTGTCTGCAGACTACATGAGCTCCATTTTTCCTATATTAGGACAGAATATTTACAACTGCTTCCTTAATTTAACTAAAGTTTCATCTGTGAAATCCTTTGAATACCAGATAAAATTTGTATCATTCCTTTGGTGACGGGCTTCCTTCATCTCTGAGAGGGAGCATGAATGTCACCAATGACTAAAACAGGAGGAACGAGCTGTGACTAGGCGACGTTTACAGCACACATTTTTTGTTCTTAGTTGCAGAATGGGTCGGTACTGCTAGTGGATAGAAAATTCAGACTGCTAGATACGGAGTTTACTTGTAAAAACCAGTCAAAGTATGGTACTATGCAGGTATTTTTCATGAGCAATTAACACAGTTGCTAACCTTCTCACATCTAAATTACATTTTATTTACTTGAAGCTTCACAGATACCTTCTTCCTTGAGAACATCCCAGACGGCAGTTAAAAATCTCTTTATCCAGTCTTCACTATATGGAGATTTAAGGTATTCATACAAGGATAAAACATGAATTACAAAGAGGAATCAGAAGGCCTAGCAACTGGGTATTAACAACCCATTGAAAGCTTTCAATAACTGACTTTTTATTTAAAATATCTAAAGTAAAATAAATATGGATTTTTAAACATTTATACTCCAGACAGTAAATTCTTAGAGATTATAATAAACTAGCAATTAAGGCCTAAGTCCTAAACATACACACATTAAACTTTTTGCATCTCAGTATTGCTATTTACTTCTGAAATACTGCACATGCAATTAAGCACAGGCATAAACATTTAATATCTACAGCCATATCCTGTATGAGGGAAAGATCTGGCCTACAATAAAGATACACATTTCACAAAAATATTCTCAAACTATATAAATACATGTGGAAGGGAATCAGATTGCCTCTTTTTTCTTTTTTTTTTAAGCTCTTTTATATTCAACGTAAACATACTCAAAGTGCAGCTAACATTTTGTTTTTAATGCTTAAGATGTGGAAGGCTATATATTATGGGAAAAGCTGTTTTTGTTGGGGGGGGGGTTCCAAGTTTACTTCTAAATTGAGGTAAGTTCAAGCAGAATAGAGACATTTTTGGAAGTGGTAAAAAGATTGGCTCTCAGCTCTAGACCCAGCCCCTTTTTACATCAGCATCAACCTGTCTGATACTGGTAATTAGACAATACCTGAAGGTCTATGTATGGTCTACAAACTATTACAGAAACAACTGGAATAAAGGCATAGATATGTCGATGTAAGCACGCACAGTGGAGAACATCTAAATTTTGGCCTGATTTTGATCTTTTATTAGCAGGCATAATTAACTCCCTTGTATATATATTTTTATCAGCAGCATTTTAATTAAAATGCTTGCTATTATATGGGCAAAATTACACAGTTCTGCAAAATGAGAAAATAGTATTTACCAAAAAAATTAAGTATATATTTCCAGTAGTCAAACAATGGGATATGATCTTAAGATTTACTGCTTAAAAAAAAAATTCTTTGATTTAGAAGAGTTGAAAAACGTTATGTCATTTCCCTTCTCCCCAAACACACACGTAGATATACCAGCATAACCATCAATAGCAACTGTTCTTATAAGAATGTTTTTCACGAAAAGTTTACTTCACCTCCCACATGCATGAAGTTGACAACGGAGGATCAATTGAAAATGCAAGCACCTATGTCCTAAAATAACCTTCGTGCTCAGTAACAAGTCTGTCATCTGCTCAGTTTTAGCTTGGTGAGGGATGTTGAAGGGGTTTTTTGCTTTGCTTCCATTTGTTTGTTTTTTAAAGCTTCATTAACGTGACGATTTGTAGCAATTTACTAACACAGAATCAATTTCCTCTTTTAGAAAGGCCACTTTCCAATTAAAGGATGAAAACTGGATCTTTGGTAAATGCTCACATTAGAAGAGATCAGCCTCTTTAAACTACTCTTTTGCTATCAGCCTCAACTAGAGCTACCACCAAGGAGAACAAACTTGGTGGAAAGCGGGCATAGGTGCCTCTGTCTCCAACAAAATGGCACTATGTCGGCACTGCTCTGCTTGCTTCTCTCTCCCCCCCCGCAACCCCTTCAGGAACATAACAATCTATTCAGTGAAGCAAGATCTGCAGCATCAAAACACTTTGCCACTTATTTCTTACCAGTGTGATGTGGCACACATTAACATCTCACTTAACATGACTCTTTCACAGGAAGCAGACTAGCCTAGAATAGGCTTTGAAACTATCAGGTTCAAAAACTGTGAAACCAATCATGAGAGAAACCTGTTTAAAACAGCAATACAAGAGACTAACAAAAATCTGTCAGTTGGATGCTCTTCCTATAAGGATCAAATTTCTATAGCTTATTTTTGAATATAAAGGCTCCTTGAAACTGATCTGCTATGGACTGTCTTTAAATTTTCCTAAGTTCTAGTAAAGGATTCTTTTTTTTTTTGAAAAAAATTTGGATGAAGATACAAAAATACAAAGTTAGACACTGACATAACTATGTAAATGCACATACTACTCAGATTGTTTGGCTTTGGTTGAAAAAATAAGTACTAAAATGGCCTCTTTCTATCGTAGATTGCATGCTTCTTTGATAGAACCCAACTTTTTACTGTTTTTACTGCACCAGCCAGATTCATGACTAAGATTTCTAAGAAATTTTGTGAAACAAAAAATAAGTACTAATAAACGGTCTAAAAGAAAGTATTAAGCAATAACTGTACTTTTGTACAAACAACCCCTTTGGTTTTTTGGGCCAGCAAGGCAAATTCATTATATTCTGATCTGCAGTTAAAGTCTCTTGTTACTAGCAAGAAACACAATACATGAAACTATCAAAAAATTAATTTCAAACCACATAAACTGTGATTTGACATTTCAGCATACCTTTAAACACACCTCATACACATTCTCATACACGTACACGTTCTCAGGCTAAACAAAAGAAAAAGAAATGAGGAGGAAGTCTAAGTTACTATTTTACAGGATCTAAAGCCCTCTCTAGACATGAACAGTTTATCACATTTTGTTCTTCACGTCAAATGTCTTTTAATAAATATTTTCCATTAAACTTGCCTCAAAACAGCATTCAGATATTTCTAAGCAACTAGGGAGAAAAAAAAACCTCCTAGCCTGCATAATTTGCATAGAATTCTTCTTATACAGTAAAAGTTATTGTTTGATACCATTCCATTTTTAGATATTTCAACACATAATTATAATGCAAATTTCTTTAATTTTGAGACTCATTTGGGGTTTTTTTGCATTAAGTCACTATACCTCATATTCTTGTTTCTTCAGGTTTTTTATTTGTTTCATAAAGAACAAGATTGCTACTAGCCCAGTTGCTACTATTACAAGCACAAAATATTTTTTTTCCAAGAATTTTAAGGCTGGAAATATTTGTAACACCTACTAAAGCCAACACCAGCACAATAATAGTACACCTTCCCACTAAAGCAAATGTTACATTGAATAAAACTAAACCTATACTGAAACGGCCATGTTACCAATTTACAGTAAATGCTCCCTAACTTCAATACAAACCATACACCATGTGCATGGAGTCATCTATATTTTAAATGGACCAAATGTGCTGGATCTGTTTCTCAAAATCAGGAAGAAATTTTGCCATTTTAAAAAACATATAAAGAAAAAGAAACATCTATGTACAGACTGGCTGTAATCACCTGGTAGGACCTGTTTGCTTAACATAGTTTTTAAAAATGCTACTTTATTTAACCAGCGGGGGGGGAGGGTGCAGAGGGAGACAGTCTTCTGTTGTCACAATTTTATAATGTGCCCCTGTGTTTAGACTCCTGAGTAAGAGTGGTTGCTTATTCAGGCACTGAACAGCCACTAATTCCTCTGATTTCAATTGTAGCTGTATGTATTCAACGCTTCTGAAAATCAAGCCACTTGTTTAGGTACCTATATTTGAAAATGTTGGCCTCCTAAAGCTTTCAGCCAGTACACATGCTAGAGACACAAATCATTAACAACATAATCAGCATAAGCCTTAGCCAGTACACAAACAGTCTTGAGTGTCTGTCATAAAAGAACAGAAATAATGAGGTGTAGGTAACCTTAGTGTTTACTTCCCTTTAGGTTAAGTTTAACAGTCTGATCTTGTCTGACAGCAACCCCAAACAACCTCTGGCTTTAGATTCAGGTCACTCCATGACAGAGCAGCACCTTGTTCCTAAAAACGTAGTCAAGAAAGAGATATTACCATGTGTTTATCCAAGTTTCAGTGGTCTAGCTGATGTAGCCTACTGCTTTGGGGAAAATAGTTTAATGCCTCTAATTGCGGATTAGATGACAGTCACAGCTATGTGGAAAGTTTTAAGCAATTAACTGCCTTTGGAAAAAAACATATAGACTGAATTACCTCTTGCACTGCATGTCCTAGGATGATTTGAAGGCTGAAGGTAACAGCTGTCATTCCAGTAGGACTGTCTTGTTTTTTGTGTCATAATTACATGCTAATATTTCTGCAGGGCAACAAATTCTCTTTATAAAGCAGAAATAATAGCAAGTTGAGGCACATCAACTCTCAGTGTCAGAGCAAGTTGCTGGAGTGACAAAGTGGCAGTACTGCACCACTTGGGAAAACCAATAATGGCATACATCTCCTATAGCTTTAAGAAATCCAAGAAAGCAGCTTCAGGGAAGGAAAACACATGTATACAAACATTGATAATAAATAATAATAAACAGAAGGTCTGTTCATTACATTATACAGAACCTGGAAGAAATCATTCTTCATCTGCCTGCCTGCTCAGTCTGTATTTTAGTGCTGACTGCAGGAAATACTTTCCAATATTCCACAGAAAATGGACATGCAGGTGGATGGTTTTGTGTATCTGATTTCATCAGAACTCAGAAATATAAGTGCTAGAAATCAGAATGACCAACTGTAAGACTTTATAAAGCAGACTAAAACCACCCCAAAATGGAAAAAAAAAATGCATGTAGATGCACACATCACATAGAAATCAGAAAGAGGGATTTGTCATCAGCTCCTGAAGCCAAAAGGTTATCATGCTGAAAACAGAAAATCTAGTTACTAAAAACATTTGATTACATGACTTTCCCTTTGGAACAAATCAGCTAGAAGGAAGAAGTCAAATTTGATTTTGCCCTTTTATAGGCAATTGTTGTAATTTTCAGAATTTCTAACAACATTATAGTCTAATTAAAAAGTGATGTTAATCTTTAGTTTTACATACATGCACAAAAAGGTACAATATTGTTTATTACATTTCAATCTAAGAGATTAACAGATTACTACTTATTTTTATTGGCAGTGTGCCCAAATACCCCAGATCTGCAAGACCGATAGTGAAAAGGAAAATATTTGAGGCCTCAAAGAGTGCAGATCTATGGTCGCCTGGAATGTGTAAACACCCATAGCCTGTTTTACTTCCCACTCCCACTCTCACCATATGCACCTCCTCTTTGTAATCCCCCCCCAGTATGACCATGTAGTGCTGCTACTGAGCAGAGGAGAGAACAGCATTGTAGTAACATCACATAACAAAAATCCTGACATTTTGAGATGCAAGAATTTGGATTTATTGAAATGTTATGGTACCACATAGATGGCTGCAGTCTAAAACAAAAATAATACTACATAAGACCAAGAAGAGAAAAATCAGTTGAACAGGCTTGTTATGCTACAGACCTGATAAACACAAACTAAGGGAATCCAAATGCTCTTCTCTAGATTATTCCTTGTACAACTAAAGATCAGCCAAAACAACTGTGATCACAGGCTCTGTTCTAGCAGAGAATACATACCACAATCCTACACAAAAGAAGGGATATTTTCATGAAAATCTACACAGTATAACAAAGCAGATGCCAAAATTTAATGTTGGTATAAATTACCTTCTGTGAAAACAAAGATTATTACTTGCATAATGATATATACGCCCGCAAAGCAGTAAGTCGTAAAAATAAGATATCATCACATCCTTAAGACGTTTACAATATAATTAGATCACTGTTTTTTAATCTCTTTAAATTTGTGGACCTATAAAGATATCTTGTACAGTGAATTTGAACTGAATGGCAAGAGATCTCCTTTTTTTTTCCCCCCACAGACTTCTAAAAAATAGCCTGCATCTCCCCTAGCAGTTTGCAAGCCACTGGCTGAAACTACAAAATTAGAGAACTAGTAAAAATTACTGCTGTTATTTACCTAGTCCTTTTGGTTTAGTTTGTTTTTGAACACTAAACAAGAATATACAAAAATAAAAATTGCAATTAAGACATATGACCAAATGGCTGTGTATAATGGGAAGCCGAGACAACCCGAGAGAATAAAACTGGTGTGTGTATGGGGGGGGGGAGGGCATATCACAGTATAGTATAAACACAGAAAGCAGTTACATGATGTTGTTTACAAACAGTAGATCACACACAGCTATTGTACTTTTACTTTCTTTTAATTTTGCCACCTTCATGAATGCATGTGGCTAACATTCAAAAGAACTCATCTATAGACTAACGAGGGTAAAATGCTGGCTCAAAGGAGAGACAAGCAAACGGTCTGTCAGTAGAATATCTGCAAACAGCTGAAATCAATAATAAATTCTAAATTCAGCCTAACCAAATGTAAGGCGCACAAACAGAAATTAAGACTGAAGCAATTGGCAAATATATAAATGATGTTTCAGGCCACAGGGCATACATTCTCACACGCATTAGCGTGTAAATAGGCTGGCAAGAGATTCTCTCCACTTCAGACACCAGAAATGTGACTCTACATATATATATTTCCAAAGACAAAAACAATAATTAAGACAATGCTAACAGCATAAACATTTATACATTCATGTAAAACAACTATCAGGAGAATGTCTGAGTCATCAAATGAGAAGTTGAGTCAGAAAATTTATTTTTAAGATTTGAAAAAATAAACTTGATGCTTTTTCAGCATATTTTTCCCTACCCAGTGTTGATACAGGTACAGCAACCACCCAGCAAAAAAAATAAGTTCAGATAAAACACAGACACCACACCCCCAATACAAAGACCTACTACATTTGGGGGTGGGGGGTGCATTTAGGAACAGTGAAACCTTCATATTTACTTCTATGGACAGTATCCAATATGAAGGATGTGGCATTGTGCTGGGCACTGTTAGGCTTCTGCCTTCCAAGTGAGCCTCACTGGTGTCAACCAAGTCAGCTACAGGACTCATCTCAAGAACGCTTTGCTGAGGTTGTATTAACCAAGTAGTCTGGGGTGGGCTTTATGTTACGGTCTGTATGGTCTGTACAAAGCAATGAGACACAGGCTGTTGAGACTCACAGAAGAAGGGATCAGAGAAAGCGTAGCTTCAGATTCTGACCTTCCGACTGCATAAAACATGCGGGGCATACCTATGGCTTCGTGGGAAGGCTGGCGCGTGGTCTCGGCAGAGTATATGACACCCTAACCCTTACACAGAAGACAAGCATCAGGGGCCAGACTTGACCTGTTAGGCTTTTGATATAATAGGTCACGGTTGGCAGCCCAGTTGTGAGACTGTGCACGATATAGACCAACAACGACAAGGGAGCCCTGCCACCGCCTGCAAGACACCTTATGGGTGGCTGCTGCCACAACTGTCTCAGACCTCCTCAGCCAGTGGGCTGGCCTGAGAAACTAAGGGCTCTTGTCTGAAAAAGTCACAGGTTCTAATCATCCATGTAAGCGGGTCATTTTTCAAAACATGCATCTGTACCCCATTGCTAGGTTTTACAATTTGTACCGCAAATTAGTAAGCCTGTGTAAATTTCGAAACAACCAGCAAAAGCTTGTGCACATTTTAAAGGGACTGAGCTATAAATCTCAACTTGGTGTTTGTCAACTACACAAACTTCAAAGGACATTGTTAGGATTCAGATAAGACTGGTATTTAAAATAGATAATGGAAGTTATATACATAAAAGAGTACTCTACTTAAAGAGGCTAAGTAGGCTGGGGGAGAAGGAAGGGACACCACACCCTCTATTCCATTAGAAGAATAGTAACTTTCCAGACTAAAGCTAAAATCACATTACTGGTCACCTAAAGAAAGGCTGAAAAATGTTTACAGCCAAGAATCTGTACTGTCCTCATGCAAGCCCTGATCCTAAAAGACTTCTGCACACACCAAATAAGTTTTTGCAACATTAAGGCCATGTTTGTAGTAGTACATGTAAATGTATAACCAACTCCATGCTCATTGGCATTACCCATGAACTGTGGAGCTGATGGGGGGGGGGGAGGGGGGAGGAAAAAAAAAAAAAAAAAAGCTATGAGGCAGAGAAAACACCCACTACCGTGGAATCTCCCCTTAAACTCCAGTGGCAACTCTAACAGTTCTTATTAGAAAAAAAGGGTTAAAAAAAAAAAAGTAAGTTTAAAGGGGTTAGAAGAAAGGATGGAAAAAAACAACAGAGATGTTTTCAGTGGCAGCTCTAATGTCCTAAGCCCAACTTTGTTAGCCAAGAAAATAATTTAAAGATTAACAGAAGAAATTAAAGCAGTCATTACTTGTACCCTTAAACCCACCGCTAAAGGAAGATAAAACTTTTTTCATAATTTCCTATTGATACTTTACTATCCCAGAATATAATTCGATACAGAAGTAAGATTCTACTTCAGCAAGTAGAATTTTACATTCATACTTTTTAACAAACCAGTAGTAAAAATAAATTGGCAATGTGTTTTGATCTTTAAAATTCTTTAACAGTAACTAATAAAATCTTCATAGTAGTCCTGTAGGACGGTGGGCAGATAAACCATTTAAATTCCACTATAATTATCCAGCTGTGGAAATGAGTGCCCTACCAATTGCCCTGTAAAGATTTTAAGAAGCAGATTTTCTTTTTTAATAAATATATATTCAAATTCACTTAAAAAAATAAGGAAAAATGTTGTACTCTAAAATAGCCCCATGGCAATATGAAGGTAGGAGCAAATAACATGTTTCTATGAAAGTATGCAACTAATTCATTGTAATTATCTAAACACTTCATAAATATGTATAGAATACACTACTTTTTTTAAAAGAGAGGAAATTAGATTTTTCCTTCTTTCAGACTGGACATGTACATGTGTACCTGCTATGCACAATGTACCTTATCTCCAAAGCCACCACTGACTATGATTGACAATGTATAATTGCACTCAACATGTTGACATTAGAGGACACAAAGAACCCTTCCATGTTTCAAAAAGGGTTTTTATCCAAAAATATACTGCCAGTAATGTAATGGATACCACAAATATACTCTTTAAGCAAAATTTAAATTTTAAAAAAATGTAATCCAGCAGTGAGCACACACACATATATCTATACAAAATGTTAAAACACACAGAGCCATTTCTGTAACCACAAAATAACACTGACATATTAGAAAATACCCAAATACTATATATATATATCCCCATCATAACACTGAAGAAATTTGCAGGAATAAGAGAAGTGAAGGCACATCATCTTAGCCAAGAAAAAAAAAATAGTTCAAAAAATTCTGAAGCAGTTTTTGCTGGCTACTTAACAGTCAGCAAGTTAAAATCAGCAGAGTCTAGCTTTTGAGGTAACCTACTCCCACTCTCCTTCCTCTTCCTTGTACGTTGCCCACTGTGGCCTAAATTAAATTTTATTTTTTACCTAATCTCTACCTAGCTTTACCAGACTATGTTGTAAAGATGTGTTGATGGTCTCCTGGAGAAGCTGATTTCATTCATCAGCACTAAAAGTAACCACTATGATAATGCTTTAGTATCTTTATGCTGCATGTAATAAGCAGTTTTTTTCTTCTAGTCTAACATTTTATCTATGGCTATCCTTCCAGCTTGCCTTCTGGTTTTTTTTCCAAGTACATAAGACTTTGTAAGGATGAAGCTGGATGAATTTTTAGTATAGACTGTCATGCACTACTTTTAGATTAATTGGCTCATTTAAATTAACTAGCTATTTAAGACGCTTACTGATACAAGCAGAAGCATCAGAGCCTAGCATTTTTTTTATATAAAAACAGATAGCAACAAATACAAATGAGCATTCTTAATGAGTTATAACACCAGCAATCCAAAAAAACAGAGTAACAATCAAAATAGAATTAAAGAAACCTTCAATACATTCCACATAGAATGACACAAACCCTAGGTCCTGCGAACACCATATAATATTATTGAAAATCTGCCTGCCTCTGTTCCTTCTTCTCATTTTTAAGAACTTCTATAGGAAAGAAGATGTGTTCTTCATTAGAATAATCCATGTGCTTGCCTTTTATCCATGCCCTCCAGATTACATTATTCTATTTACGAAGTCAACAAATAAAAAGAAAATTACATTAACTAGCTAAAAGTACCAAAGCTTTTATTTTTTTAAAAAAAAAGAAAAAACTCAATCCCAAAAGTAATAAAACAGTAGTCAAAGCTAAGCCAGAATGAAAGAGAGTTGAAAACATATAATTGGAAGCATTATCAATACCTTTTGAAATATCAGAAAGGATTTGTTGCATTTCAGTCAATTCCATAATCAAATTGCTTTCCTAGAGGTCTAACTGATGTGTGTAAATGGGTAAAAGAAGAGTTAAGTTTGTTTTGTAACTGTAAAAAGCACCAGATAGATATCCTTGGAAACTAATCCCTACAATATGAATAGGCACTGTCTCCGCTAGGACTCTCTCTCCTACACTGTCAGTAAGGCTCAACCGTATCTGTAAAGAAATACTAGGAAAGGGTAATTTTGCCTTGATCTCTCTGCTGAGACCAAGGTTTTCATTTTACTTGTAAGAGTAACCAACAAATGAATACGAAAAAAAAAGGGGGGAAGGATGAAAAGATTATAATTTTGAAGCTGCATCCATCCCCCATCCACTTATAGTACCCTAGTTGTCACCTCTCAGTCTCACCATGCTCAGTCAGATGTGTGAACACAGCATCCATTCCTGTCCTTGTTGCATTTCAGCAAGCATGTAATTTGGAGTACTTCCTGCCTGTCTTCTCCCAACACCTGACATCCAGCCTGACCCAGTCTCACAGTCACTCTACTGGCTTTGTACCACCTCCAGGATTCCTGAACAGAGCTGGAAACCTGAGTGTATCCTAGTTGAGGGTATGAGAGCAAGGCTATTTTTCAGACGTGTGCATGGGTGTGTGTGTATTTATAATTTTTTACTTCATTTTGAGAAAAGATATGGCAGTTAGTCTAGTTCATTTCAAACAATTAACATTTGTGAAAATGATTACTGGTTAACAATCCCAATTGAGACTATGTGCTAACAACAGTGTTAATAATAATGGGTCTCTGGATGCACGCATATCATCTGCCAGTTGCAACTAGACTCAACGTACTGGTGTAGACAAAAAGCAACTTGTAGCTGCTCCATACCAAAGCTATTATATGGTTCTAAGACTTCCTAATTGTAAGTTACCAATATATATGGATTTGCAGAAGACACTATTTTTACTTAATTTTATAAAAATCTCATGTGCATGTTTATGATACACCGTGAAGGTCATTTCTTTCAGCAGTAATTTTTGAATGATTTTGCTGCAGGCTACCAGAATGTGTTAAAATCAGCATAAACTCATCACTGTACATTTTTAAGTATAAAAGAAATAAGAACTGTATACATGTTAATCTTAACAATTCAACAGTGTCCTTTCATTGGTGCTGTTATAACACATGATTATTCTGTTCAGAAGTATGAATCATAAATAGTTGGCCTTATTCTTGAACTGCAGGGAATATTCTGCAGAGTCTATGTTTGATGGTACAGGATTAATGAAGAGCTGATAGTGCTGCACCACAAAATATAGCAGAAGCTGAAGTTGTGTGTCCACTGCAGTTTGCTGACTTCAAAAAGGAGCACAACAAATGTATTATTCTGCAGTATGACAAAGGGAATCTCTCCACTAAAAGCAAATCCTCTTTGTTTTCTTGAAGACAATGTCAAAGGATAGCTTCTGAATGTTTTTAATACCTGAGGGAAAAAAGTTGTTCCTTTGCTGTATCAATAATTTAGTGAAAAGTTGTGTTTCGTTAGAAAAAAAAATTCACTATGTTACCGCGTCTTTCCACATAACACAGTAACGACTTTATGTGATAAAATGCATCCTAAACCCACTACATAATAGTAAGAGGTTAAACCATAACTTAGAGTTAGGGGATCAAATCAAATTTAGGTCAGTAAACACAATCACATTTTGAATGCTAGCAGAGTGATGTATAGAGTAGCCATTACATATTAATGGCAAACATCACTTTTTAAAAAGCCTTGCATCACCCTCCCATGGCAGAGTGAGCCAATAAAACTCAACACCTAATTCAGCAGAAGTGTTTTGATTAGTACATATATCTAATTATTATTTATTATTAGTGCTACTTATTTATTCATAAATAGGCCACAGGTCTTATCTAAGCATCAAGAGGCACTGCTTTGTCCACGTTTTTAGTGGACTACGTACCCTCTGATAATAAATGAGTAAGATTCAACACCCAAGCCAAATTGTATTTATGCAATGCACTTAGCTAAAGTGTTCAAATATTTATACTTTATACTATAATACTTTACTATTGTCATGGATAGTGTAGGGTTTTTGGCATAAAATTCCATTATAACTTGCAGAATACTTAGAACTGTGAAATTCTAAATACACTTCAATTTAAGTAGGACAAGCAGACATGTATTAATTGTCTGTACTACAGGCAGAAAAGGTCAAGAAATGGGGTTAAACACTGTGATGCACCTTCTATTACATGAAGGCAACAAAATAACAAAAATGGAAGTCAAATCACCAGATGCACCTAACTCCAAGACTCTTGTCCTACTGCAGCCATACTAGTAAACCAAAGTGAAAAAAGTGATTGGGGGCTGGGAGCTGGACAGGAGGTTATAGATGGAATACACAGGCTGCAAGTACAAGCATATACTTTTTTTTTTTAATAACAAATGAAGAAATCCATCACCTGCTCCTACAGTGCAATATTCTTAAGGCATCGATATCACTTAAACTGAATACAGACAAATACGCACAAGCAATACAAGACACCTGTGTTCCTTAACATACAAAAAGTCATGTACGTGTCCATGGTTGACAGAAAGGTTGCAAAGCAAGTTTACATATTTCTATGTAATTACTGCATATTAGTAGTTCTTTGTCATAAGAAGAAAAATGGATAAGAAACTATGACCTTTTCTTATGACAACAAACATCCTTCTTTGATTTCATCTAGTTTTTACACCATCCTAACTTCAAGAGGCTTCTTTTATTGTAAAGCAACATAGTCGATCATTCTTAAATGAAATTTTATATTAATGACCAGACTGTCGCAAGAAAAACCCAAAATATTCATTTGCCTACCAGAGAAAAGAAAAATATCCTCAAGTACATTTTTCACCTTTAGATGTTCATTTCAGTTTTGCCATATTAAAATTATAGGTTTTGTATTTACAGGAAGGCTGTTATTCCTATGTAGAGCTGTAGTTCCAATGTTTTTGTTTAATTTCGACCAACTTGTCCAAGTAGGCCATTTGGTAGAAACCTATAAATGGCACCCAGGGGGTCTGGGTTCTTGCAGTAAAGAGGTCAGCTATTTCCTCCTGACTAAAAATAGTCAAGAGGAGGGAGAGAAAGAGGGAAGGGAGTTTAACTTAGCAGTTGGAAAAAAGTTCACAGAATTACTTCCATCTTGCCTCATGATGAAGATTATGAAAAAGAATCTGCCCTCGAGAGTTACAAAAGCTTGATTATTTAATAGGCGTGCTGGTGTACATAATCCAAAATAACACTATGAATTAAAACAATAATAATAATAGAGAAAATGTAGGCTAGGCATTACACATTGCAAAGGTGAAGGAAAATCTACACTCTCTTTGCATAAAACAATCTGATTTATCAACACTGCCACTTTGAGGTGTTAACAACTCTACTCTCTCCTACCAAATGAGGTTAGAGTACTGTCCAGTAGATAAGGTATTACAATCAGTTGCTGTTCCCCCAAGTCAGTTTTTTCCACCATTTACCTTCCTGTTTTTTTTGTCTCTCTCATTTACTCAGATTACAAGCTTTTCAGGATAAGAACTGTCATCTAGGATATTCCCAAGATGGCCCTGATTTGAATGGGGGCCTCTTGGCACTATTAAAATATAAACAGTTCAAAATAGACTACAGCATGAATTCTAACACTGAAACTGAGAAGCTGTCAACAGAAAACAGTAAGAGTGCTCCAAAGCAGTGACCAAAGCACTATGCATCAGAAACGCCACACTAAAGACCTGGGATAGGTTTCCCAGCCGGATCACCAAGCCGAACACAACTCGGAACATGGCTAAATCCAAAATGTATCTCACTGTTGACTTTCCTGACTTACTGACTATCTGACTATTGACTTATCTTCTACCAAGACACACCATCTCATCTGCACTAGAGGATATTCTCTTCTATTCCTTTTCAAGCTCAAGGCCGTAGGCCTTTAATAACTGCTGCTACCTGAGGAGCCGCAATTCCGGAAGTTCCTCAAGGAGGCAAGGCACGTTATATGTATCAGGAGGACTGCAGGTCTACTTCTGGTCCTGTTGCCATGGAAATGGGAAAAGCCCATTTGTAAATTAATGCGAGGACTAAAACTGGAAAAACTGGCAGAACAGACACCTTACAGTTCTAAACACAGACACGCTCGCCCTCTCCATCAAGAATTTAATATATGTTTGCTCTTTTGATACCCTTATTGTTGAGCAGATTTGCCACTTGCTGAAAAGAACAAGTAGTGTAATTCATAACAGAGGTATGACAGACACTGGACATGGAAGTTCTCTTACTAAATCAAGCGGGGGGGAGGGCAAAGGACACATTCAGATGACAACTTACTTTCAGAAGGGTTGTGTGTGTGTGCGCGTGTGTCCTAAGAGATTTGGACAGTTGCGCAGCTGGCAGTGTTTACATGCATGCATTATTATTTATCCTCTTTGCTTCTGAAACAGACTTTTTAATCTTTGGGGGAGAAGAAACAACATTGGCCATTCCTTAGCTCACTGAAGGCGTTAAACTGAGACAAATACAGCAGCTCTGCTTACATCTCTGCCAGTCTTACCATTATTGCATGTAGCCCAAGAAAGGTTTAATGCATTTTTAATGTGTTAGCATCCTCCCTCTTTAGCTTTCCTTTTTCCTCCCACCCCCTCTACAAAGCTTCTGTGGGAAAACTTCTCGTTTTTACTATTACCGTCTTTGAGATGTTGCAATATATAATTGTTAAAACACACACAGAAAACACCTTAGGACAATTCTGCTCTGTTGCCAACAAGATCTGCTATAACAGAAAGAACATATGTATTCTAAAACCTATGCAGTGTTTCTATATTTGCTAACACACTAAGTGTAGGACAGGAGGAGGCCTAAATCCAGCATGTGCAGTCAGATGGTAAGCAAGGTATATCACGTTAAATCTTGTATATGCCACATGAACAGTTTCAGTTAAAGGATCACTAATAAATGGGTTAAGGAAGAAAGATGTGACATTGTATTTGTCACAAGTAAAGACTTTGTATTTATTACCCACAATCAGGTCTCCCTCTGGAACAATAAATTTAATTTTATACTATTAGCCTGAAATATCAATCTTGAAATTTTAATTTGCACTCCATTTTATTTTGCTCATCCTTTGAGAAGTGCTCTTTTCAACAGATTTCAGTTTTCTGCAACGTTATGCTGCAATATTTTCTTTTCTGTGAAACATTCAATTAACTACATCATTCCCCCTCCCCCAAACACGCACACATGCACTTTTAAGAGTTGAGCTGTACATCAAGAGAAATGCTACACAAACTCTCATGGAGAAAAGCAAGAGACATGTTAATAAAGCCTCTCCTTCACGTTGTCTTCAGTCCGAGCACTGACTTTGAAAAATTAATATACAAGTCTAACTTTTTAGGGTGTGGTTTTGGGTTTTTTTTCCCCTTTTCGTGTCGTGCAGGATGTCTCCTTGAGAATCCAACAACACATAAATAGATAGGTCAAAGGTCATCGGCTTTACATGGCACCATACTAACATGTAGCCTTACACCGTATTAAGCAAACACCCTGGACCAGCTGCCGAGAGCAAAACAGCGTTAAAAAATGGGGAGCAGGATGGCCCTAGCGGGGACAAAGGTGCCTCCCGGTCCCCGCGGCGCGCACAGCACCCGCGCGGCGGTGCCTCGCCGCTCCGGTCACAGAAAATGAAGCCACGGCTCCGTGTGCCGGCCCCAAACGTGCGCAACAGGTCCGTAATCCTGCCTCCCTGCACCACTGCAGGGCTCCGCGCTTCACCCGAGTGCCGCCGAGGGCTTTCCCTGGGCGCACCAGCGTGCTCCCAGCGCTCCGCAACGCTTTTAAGTTAGTTGGCAGCGGTATAAATCATAGTGGGGGGAGGGAGGAGGAATTAGCTTGTTTACCTACTTGGAAGTAAACTTCGATTTACTGGAGTGGTCGGCTCCTCCGCCTGCTGCTGATTCAAACCCTGGCGATGAATGGGATCCCCTCCCCCACCCGGGCTCTGCAAACTCTACACTTCAGTGTGAATACCTCGCATTTTTCTCCCTTAGCATTTTTTTTTTAAGGAGAAAAAATTAAAATGATATTTTCGAACTAGGGAGCCACTTCAGGAACTCCCCCCCACACACACACCACACACACTCAGCAAGGAGCTTCTCGCCCAATTCAAACGAAAATTAAAACACACCGACCAAAGACGGCAACCCCAAACAAATCTCTCCTCTCCCGGAACGATCACGTTTTTGCCACTGTTCTGCAGGAAAAAAAAAAAAAAAAAAAGCCAGAGTTGAAGAACTTCGTCATAACAGACAAGGACTGAGCTATTCCTCTCTTTCAAAAAATAAAAATAAAAAAAAATAAAGGCACGGTTTGCCGGCACTCAGCAATGGCTCGAGGTTCACCCAGCAGCAGCAGCCCAACTCGCGCCGGGGGTACGAGGCGGGGGAGCCCCGGCAGCGGCAGCGGCCGCCGCCTCACGCCGAGGGGCGCGGAGCCGCCCGCACCCCGCCGCCCGGGAGAGGCGAGGCGAGGCGAGGCGAGGACAGCGGGGCCGCGCCGCCGCGGCTGGGCAGCGGCGTTTGTCACCTCGGCGCGCACAAAAAGGGCCCAAACGATGAATAATCCGCCTCGGAAACTCACCTCACTCAGCGGGCGTTAAAGGCACAGCTCCCGCTCCTCGAGGCGGCGGCGGGGGGTGGGGGTGTGTGGGGGAAGCCTCAACTTCTGCGGGCGGCGCACGCAGAGACTTTCCCTCATTTGCCGCGCATGGTGCAACTCCTCTTCCCCCGGGGTCCCGGCCAGCCTGCGAGGAGACTGTAAATCCCCCCTTGCCGCCGCCGCACACCCGCCTCCTCCTCCCCCTCCGCACACACAGAGAGCACAAGGAAGTCCCGGAGAGTGGGAAGGGGAAAATGGAAAGTTTTGGGGCGGAATGGCGGTCAGGAGGTGCCGCCGCTTGGCGCGGCTCCGGCGGCGGTTGGCGGGGCCGGTGCGGGCGCGCGGCGGCGGGAGCGGCGCTGAGGGGAGCCGGCCGCGCCCGGGGCCCGCCGCCACTACCGCCGCCGCCCTGGCCGGCGGGAGGGGCAGCGGGCCGGGGCGGTGGGGGGCGACCGGCGGGTCCCTGCGGCGGGAGGGGGGACCCCTGCGCCGCCCCACCCCGCGCCCTCCCTGCCTCCCCTGCCCTCCCCCCACGCACCCCGCAACGGTACCGCCGCCGGCAACGTCTCCCCGCAGCGCCCTCAGGTAACTCCTGCCCCTCACTTTTACTGGGTATCCTCGCTAAAGCCGTGCTTTAACCCCCGCCGCCGCCCCCCAGTGAAACACAAACTACACCCCCCGCCAGACACACACACACACACACACACACACACACACACACACTCGGGAGAAAAATCTGTCCCCTCCCCCACCCAGTTGGAAAAATGAAGTATTAACCTCCTGAGCTCGGCAATAAGGAGCAAAAATACCTAATACACATGGACAGAGCCTTGTCCCCACAGCCGCCCCCCACCCCCACCCGCGGCACGTACGGCTGGGGGCCGCGTGCCCAGAGACACCCGTGGCACAAGGTCCCATCAGCCTGGGTGATTCCGGGTTATTAACTGCTGTTTATTATTATCATTATTATTATTATTATCATTCCTGCTTAAGTTTCAGCCCGGCCGGGAATGCCTTCCCTTTGAAGAGGTTCACAAAAATCAGATCTGGTAACGGTCAACTGAAATAAATCTAAATTCACGTTGCTTGGACCCTCGAGAGTATAAATAAGAGGAAGCCGCATTTTTTGCACACCAGAACAGGCAGGCTCTAATTAACCAAATTGGACACACGCCCCAGAACCGTTTTCTATTTTTCAGGCTATTCCAGTTTGTGGAGAGTGGTTCCCTCTGCGCTGGGCGAGACGGCAGAAGCCCGGTTCTCGGGGCTGTAATTTGAGGCAACATAATCAGATCAGAAGACAATGGGGTGTTTTTCAAGTCTTAAAGCAGCTGGGAGCTCACCAGTCAACACTGCACACGATCAGAAATGGATTTCTCTAATCGTAAGACCTGGCCGATGTAAAAATAATGTTGCCACAGCCCCACTAGAGCACATTAAAAAGCGTGGACTTACACAGTCTCCATAATTGTGAATCAGCAGAATGGATTTTATTACTTATCAGGTAGAAATTCAACACCCGGGAAAATGTGGTTGCTCTTTTGCCTTGAACGTGCCCTTCTTTCCTGATTTTTCTCTGGATGTGTGCGGCTTGGTACTGAGATACTACATTCAATCGGGGAAAGAAGGGAGCGATACAAAACCCCGTGCAAGCAAATGATGCAACACTGCCCTGGTTACATGTGCTTCCCCTCCCCCGCCGCCGGCCGCCGGAGCGAGCGCTGTTTTTTTTTTCCGCCTGTCGGGTCACTTTGTGGTTGATTGATTCTCCTTTCGCCTTGCTCAGTCATTCAGATTTGGAAAGTAAATAACAAGTTGACATCATTACAGCTTTCTGCATTACTGTGACACATTCCTCCGCTACCGCGCGCTGCCGACTAGCTGCGCACCACAAAACCGCCGCCGCGGCAGCCCCGCAGCCGGCGCCGGCTCCGGGCTGCCGCCCCGGGGCGAAGCCGCCTCGCCCGTGTGCGGCCTCGTCGTTGGCCGAGCCTCGTGGCCCTGTGGCGCAGCCCCCGTCTCGTTCAGCCCTCTCCCCACCGCCGGCCCGTCCCGGGTGCGGGTGCAGCCATGCCTCGCACTATGCTTGCGGTGGTCAAAGCATGCGGCAGCCCTGGCCTCGTAGCTAGCACCGGGCGAGCAGTAAGATTATCCGAGTGCTGCCTGGATGTCTGCTTTCATATGCCAATCCCGATAACAACGGTAGGCACTTAGCATCATAATTCATAATTTTTTTTTCAAGTGACCTTTCTGCTTTTTTTGGGCCTTATTTTGACCTTAAAGGGAATTTCACGCTTGTTATATATTTAGCCTAGAGCCTATTTACTTGCCATCGCTGAAAGTTCTTACGGAAAAATATGATGCCATTAAAGGCAGCAAAGCAAAGACTGTTGCTACATACATCAACATATGTGTTGAAACAATAAATCTTGAAACACGGGAAATGTTAGTACAGGCTAACTTTGAAGTGATTCATTTTCATATTCAGGATCTAGAAATTACAGTGCAAGGTAATTATCATTAGGCAGACATATATGCAAATTCCTCTCTTTCTATACAAGCGCCCATTTGTCTGGTTTCTTTCCTTTTTTCTTTTTGGAAAAACTGTATTAGGTTTCAAAGGTTTGTGTCACTTAACGATTGAAACAAACAAAAAATATACTGAGATGGTATTGAATTTTACTTCCCATGCTTTTTGTTTGTTCCTGCCTCTTTTTTTTTTTTTTTTTTTTTTTTTTTTTTTTTTAAGTCCAATGGGTTTACCAATGATGTAAGCTGATCAGAAAATTGAGTCACGGTCTTAAGTTACGATTTTCGTAACTGCTATGGCTTGGTCATTCAGCAGGGAGACTGTTATCATTTACACTCATTTTATGTTCTGTGGAGAGTAATTCAGCTTTGGTAAAATCAGTGAAACTCTCATCCACTCCGGTTGGCCCAGTTCTTGCCATTCAGCATTGTTATGCTAGCTCAGCACTGTGAGTTTTACAGTTGCAAAACAGAAGCGTTGTATCACAAGGAAACACCAGAACATGTGGGATTTCCCAAGCAGCACCCGGCTAGGTGAGTGGTAGTATTCCAGGTTTGCCTAAATGCAGCCTTCAAGGCCATATGTTTGATTTTTCAGCAACTGAGGAGCAGCACATGCCCATCATTCCCAGCCCGGATGCTCTGGCCATGCAGCCTACTCAGTGGCTGAACCTTTGGCTCAGAAAGCTGTCGTGTCGCAGCTGGGCACCTGGCGGCTTCGTCATCCAAATTTACCTTTCTCCCAGCCCAGAGCCCTGCCACACGCTGCCTTTTGCAGAGCAGCCAGGGAGGCAGAGCTAGTCAAAGGACGACAGGTAGGATGTACCATGGAGAACCAAAGCTATTGCAAAGGCATGGAATTTGCAATGTCCTATCAATAACATGGAGTGACTTTTACTCCCTTTTAATTGAGCACAACTGGTGTATGTTACCACCTTTATTTAACTCCTGCAACAGGTAGGACAGGAAGAAGACGGCAAGTCTGAAGAGTTACAACTGTCTAGCTATCCTCACTTTCTGACCTGGTTCCTTTCCAGCTCTAAATTGTCTTTACATAGCTGTGTCTGAAAGAGCAATTGCAGGAATGGTCTCAGCTACACTGGGAAGCCAGGTAGGCTACAGCTAGCTCCTGGAGAGAAAAGGTAAAATATTGATGTAATACTTGTCTAGAACTTAAAATGAAGCCTATCAAGGAACTTGTTTTTTTCTGGCTACACTGGGCTAAGAGTGTCAGCACAGAACTGATGAAAAAGACTTGTTTTTTCAATTAAAATGACAAAAAGAAAACCCTCATAAAATGATGGTAGGGAAAAAGATAGAACAGTGAATCATTGCTGTTATTATTATAATGATTTTGACCCTTGTGTAACAGAAGAGCCCAAAATGACCATGTATAAAAGAAATCCCTAGATTTTTAAGAGTCTTTTTTTGTTTGTTTTATAACTTTGGACACATTGATTGTGATTTGCAGTAATGCTCAGGTCCTATAATTCCAGATGAAGGAAGCCATAGCTGTGGTTTCTTACCCTCACTAAAATGGAGACCCAAACCTGAAACAATCAAAGTCAAGACTGGTACATTGCATTGTGTTGGTAACTGTTTCTAACTCTGGTTTCCTCCACACCATGTTTTCCTGTTTTCTCCCCATACAGAGGAAAGTTAAGTTCTTTTGAATAAGAGAATCACTTAAAAATAAATAATCGGTTTTACTTTTATGGAACTATAGTTAAATGCTTCTCCTCATAAAAAATTCCAAAATACTGATTATTTGCTCCTCTTATGAACTGTAAGAAATGCAAATCTATTAGTCTCATAAAGTTTTTAACAGAATGAATATGAAAACTTTTGACATGACAGTGAAAACTGAATTGATGTTCTACCTTGAGTACTTGCCTCAGGAGTGCTTGAATATAGCTATAATATGCAATTCTTATGTTGTAATACACAGATATTTTATACAGTGAAATGCGACATATTAGGCACTAGTCCTGCAACACCTAGAAACATTAAATATAAATACTTAGTTTTCCTCTTATGTCCCACAAAACAGTTTGTGGTAGGATGGGAAACGCTCGCACACCCACAGTGGGCAAGCTTTGATTCTTATTTTGTGAACATCTTCACAATATTTGATATTTTTCAGATAAATTTTCCTATAGAGCCACTCATGCGAGCAACTGCTCCCCAGCATCGAAAGAAGATTTCTCATTTAGTTATTTATTAAGAGTTATGATTTTAAAAGAAAATTCTCATCAGCTAAGATATTTTCAGGAACTGAGACTATCATTGGTATTTTTTGTCATGTTATTTAATTGATATCTTTGGACTAGACTGAAGAGTTTTACTAACTTCTGGAGCACTTGTGCGAGCAGACCCATTGAGTAAAACAACACTGTTTGGGAGAATAAATGCTGACAGAAATGTGTAAAAGTGTTCCAGAATCTTCACATTTGTTCAGTCTGAAGCCAAAACAAAATCAAAAGCCACCATAGTGAGAAACTTAGTCTCCAAGCTTTGGAAGTCAGTTAAGAGGTTTGATTTTGCAAAGAAAGAATGGTTTTTTTTGTTCTTTGTTAAAGCTTTATGTGACATGCAGTACATGCACATTCTGGCAGTATTTTTCCGTCCACCTTTTCAAGATGTGGCGATCTGGATTCTTTGGAATCTGACAAGAATCTGGTCATTTCTATTGGGAATTTTGATGCTATTACACTGTAGCAGAAGTTACCAACTGGGATACACTATTCATAGTTTCTTTCCTGTGCCATTATATAATGAATGCATATCTACCACTGCTCAGGGATATTGCATGTTAGATAAGTGTTAAGTCAAGTGTATTTTTGTTTTTTTATATAAGATGATAAGAACATACTCACTGATTCTTCTGAAGTGCAATTGCAAGAATCTTGCATTGAAATAAGTTAGGGAAAAACTCTTATTCTATATATAGAATATGTTGTTTAGTATGTGGAACATGTATATTTGTTACTGCTTAAGGTAAAATAATTCATCAGCTCTGATGTACCTAATCTTCACTCCTCTGATCTATTTAGTGGGTTGACATGATGGGCCTAGCTAGCTATATGGGTCCCTTAGGATCCTCAGATGGAACAGAGATTTTTTATGTTGCTCTAATTTACTCTTAGAGATATTTTGGCCTCCTGCCAGTCTAGATAGAAAGAACAGAGAGGTGATCATCTCTTTCCTTGTTTTCCCAGTATTGTTTGACCCCAGCTGCACAGAATTCATGTTTGGGACAGCCTTTTTTCCTCCCATGAAAGATGCTATAACGGATAGTCATTCTAACTAGGAGCTAGCTGCAGAGAGTGAAAAACCTAGAGAATTAACAGGATCAAGTCTCCCACAGAAAAGCCAAACTTACATAGAGATCGGGTTATGGATGTGAGAGATGCTGGACAGGTATCAGCTCCCTTAGTTGCTCCGGTGTTCTGGAGGTATATTAGTACTGAAATTCTGAGCATTGTCACAGTGTTGTCAGATGTCTCCCCTTGTCCTGTGAGGACAGTCTTATTCTATGAGGCCAGCATCAGGAGGGGCCCTGGTAGTACACTTCTTGAAATGGTTGAAGTGAGATAGGAACCTGAAACCTGCTGGTAGAGAGTATCTAACCTTCCTGAAAAGGTCTCATTAATGCAGATTATAATCCAGTGGAAACAATCCAGTGGAGAATTTGTCAGGAAAAACCCTCAAGAAGATTCCAGCCCCTTGCTTGAGGAGAGTGTATAGAGCATGAACAAGCAAACAAGAATTTCATGAAATAAGATGTTGCTATGTCTAGATAAGCAGGTGGCTTAGTGCAGGTGTGTACAATGACACAATGCGTTCTGGGGACCAAACACCTGCGTTGCACCAACATCGACAGCCGGATGCATCTCAGGACTAGTGGCCTCTAGCTCTAGTCTCGCCCCATGGGCTGCCTGCCATGTGACAGCCGGAGCACCTTTGATAAAACTCTTGAGGCACATATCTGGTTTAGTTTAATCCCAAAGGAAACCAGTTCTCATGCGCAGAGACTGCTCTGCTGTGTGTACTGAAGTGCGGTGAGAGGGGAGAATCGGGCAATTCATTTCAGAAGTGCACTCCTGATTCAAACTAAAACTCTATTGTAGACACAGACTGTGATAGTTCCCGGTTTCTATTGACTTTATATTGTATAATATTTTCTGTACTTCAAAAGATTTCTCGTAATTCAATGGGATTGCTCAGTAAAATACCTTACATGTATGGCTTGCTTCCCTTGCAGGATGCAAACTTTTTGATTCAAGAGCTCTAAAATGGTTTTTTTTATTCCTTCTGTATAGCTACTTAAGCATGCCAGGTATGCCGTATTATTTCTAGATGTAAACTGCTGTTTTTAGGAACAAAGAATAGAGATTCTGAAGAAACTCATACAAGTGATGTTAATGGTGGCAGAAAACAAACTGAATTTAAGTGCCTAGGGAGGTGTCATGGCCAAACAAGCTGCTGTGATTATTGTACAGACAAAAAGGAAGTGTAAAGAAGGAAAATCGAGGTTATATTATCAGTTTGGCAGCAGTGTTACTGCTACTAACATAGTCCCATTCAGTTATCTGCAGTTCAAGAAGGATGATGATAAACTGGAGAAACTACAGAGAAGAGTACTGATAATGATTAAAGGATTGGAAAATGGCTTATTTAACTTATCAATGAAGTAACTTTTCAGTCTAGAAGAACTGATGTGTGCAAAAAGAGCTAATAGAGGACTCTTCACTCTGTCACACAAATGTAGGGAGTATGTACAGCTGGAAGTTAAAGACAATGTAGGCATAAATGTAAGTTTTTAGCAGCAGAGAAAATTAACCAATGAACCAACTGGTGTGGATGTTCTCTAACTGTAGTCTTAAGTCAAGCATAGGTCCTGAATTTCAAAAGAGACTAATGTAACAAAGTCCTATGGCTCATTTTATGATCTTACATGCTCAGACTAAACTATCACAATGGTGCTTTCTAGCCTTGAAGTCTACAGATCCAGACTTCTCAGAACTGATATTTTTGAGATTTCAAAATGTCTGTCTGGCTATCTGATTAAATATCAATGTATTTAATACAAATTTCCATTTAAATTTGATAACCTGAAAACACAGAAGTTTTACTTTGCAGTCTAAATTTGCATACACCATATTTTTATGGGTGCATGCAAAATGGCTGTTTTTTCTGTTTTTAATGGAAGTAGCTTTGTATAAAATAGTTTTTCCCTGTAGTTTTGTTTTCTTCATATTACAAAGCTTTTCGCAGGGAGTTTATCCGAGAAAGAAGAGACAAAGAAAAATATAATGATCCAAAACCTCTCTAGCAGTAAACCAAACTACTACAAGGCTAATGAGTCAGACCTGCTTTTCAGTCTTACTTTTCATATGGTTGTAGTTCACTTCATATGCTTTATGGCCTCTGTTCACTGGCTCCGGTGCTCTACAAGGATACAAATAAAGATACATTATAGAGAGAAGAAAGTCAGCTCATTTTTATGATTAACTTTGAAATATAGCACTACTAAACACATGACATACAGTACTACAGTATTCAAAATGCAATATTAGCAAATATTTAAAAATTCAAAATATACTTCCACACTTCGGCCAACAATTTCAAAACCTGGGTATTTAAATAAAGACCTTCAGGTACCAAATCTATTTTTAGTCTCTGTCTTGTTCCCCTTGAAATCAACGGTGTTTTTGCCATGACCTCAATGGGAGTAGAATAAGGCTCTCTCTTCATTTTCGATACTTTACAACCACTGGGAAAGTAGTGGATATAATAGAACCTCTTTAAGTAATCTTTTTTGTACTATTGCCGTTCCTAAATAACACAGTGGGTTATTTGAAAGATGGAGCAGTGATGAAGAAACAGCTTCAATAAATCAGTTTGAATCTCCATTACAACAAAAATGATTCCTTAATTCTTTAGTGTCCTTATTTTTAAAATCAAGTATTCCTATTTTATCTGTCAATGCTAGTAAGTGAGAGGGAAGTTCTCTTTCTTGCTCACTCTTTTCTCTTTCTCTCCCCCTCCCTCTTACTCTCCCTCTCCCTCTATTTCTCCCTCTCCCTTTTCTCATGTGAAAATGGGGATTGTTTTGACTGAAGTCACAATGTGAAAACTCAATGCCTGGTAGCATATACTTGCTGCACACCCATATCGCACATGGATGCCACACTTCCTCCTTTTTACTGAATTCTCTAGTGCTGATTTTTTCTCACCAATTCCATCATTTGCTTTAATGTTGATACTAGAAACATAAGTTAGGAAAGATAATAGGAATGAGGTAGTTCCTGTATGCCCCTTAGCCATCCTCCTTGAATATCTCTCTAATGTGTCCAAGTTTAAGTATGCAGTTTGAGACTTCTAAAATCAGACTTGACAGCTTTGGCTTCAAACTATAGCTTCCTCTGTGTTATGTCATGGCAAATCTGTGACTGGCAATATTTTTACAAGCTGCAGTTGCTTATGATTCCTCTATGCATTTGGCAGTGTGTATATGTTACTGTATTTTTTTTCTTTTTTCATGATAAAGAGGAGAAATATGAAGATAGCATATTATTAAGATAATTACATTATTTTGCATTTTCTGTACCAAGTTCTTTAGTTCTTCTATTTTCAAGACTATTAAACATTTCATTTAAATTAAATCCAAATTTTGTAATAAAGGATACAAATCTGTGAAAGAGTCAACCTGAAATATTTTGAGCCACTTCCATAGGATTCTTCTTTTTAAAGTTATTGCTATACTTAGCCTTAGAATAGAACTAGCTGTTTAGCCCTAAGCTTTTTTTCATTTTTTTTTAAGGACAATAGCGATCTCATTCTGGCTTAGATAAATTGCATCTCTAACTCTGTCAACCATGAAAGATTGAAAAAAGCATAACCAAGATATGTGAGGTAAGCACAGAGTTTTCATAAATGTACAAGTGGAACTGAAAGTAAACTTGAATATATAGTGTTTAAATTTACTATTTTTAAGTAAAACCTTGAATTCAAAATAACCATATAATATCAAAAATTAAATGTTTTTGAAAGAAAGATTAGATGAAGAATCAACTTTTTTTTGTACATGGTCTATTGTAACTCCAATTTCAGTGTTTTCCATTTCTATATGCCAACAAATATAGTTTGATCCCTCTGTGATAAGAATAGAGGCAGTGTCTTTATATGCTTATTGTGATGTATTTTGTATGTTTATTCACTTGTTTTCCTTTTAGACTTTGAAGGAGCCTAATACTGAAATTACCTTGAGGTGAAAATATTGAAAACAAAATGCAATATATGTGCCAAGAATTGTTGTAACAAATTGATACTGTCAGGTTAAAAACATATCAGATAAAGTGGCATTGCTACTCTAATTTCAGTACTATAGTGTTCACAAAACCAGCTTCAAAATTAGAGTAAGGCAGTGTTATCATTCAAGCTGATTGTTCTGCAACTTTCAAGATAGAGCGGAGATCCCCTTTTTTTAAGTCTTATGGACTCATCTGCAAATCATAGTCCAAGATGAACTTGGACTTAATTGGGAGTAAAAGCAGCTGCAAGGTTCACGGATATCATACAATTTCAATTATAGTCTACATTTCCAGTCATTAATGTTTATTTTTACTGTTGTATCAGTAATGAGTAGCCAGGCTAGAAAGATTTACTTGCCAACTAGGATCACGTGAACGTTTGCAGCTGGAATTTGGTCACTAAATAGAGTATAGTTACTTTTTATCTCTTTCTTTTGTGCAGTGCCATGAAATTCTAAACAGCTTGCCTCCCATAAGGGTGAGCTTCAATGGAAGCTTCTTGATTGCTTGCAAAGACACAGACTGTCTGAATCTTTCTGGTAAGGGATAAATTAAGTTTGCTTGATATTTTCTTTTACTAAATCTAAAAAATTCCTGTAAAATAAAACAGCAAAGCATTTATCAGATTTGTGAACCAAAACAAAGTCATGAAATTACTTATTTTTCAATATACTTTGAGGGTTCACAACCATAAATGAATATTTATATATATGTATTTTCACACATCAGCAAACACAGACATAATATACAAACATGCATCATTTAAGAACACATACCCTGAAACTAATCCATAGCCTTTAGCTTCATGAACAGTCCAATGAAATCAATGGGATCAATGTGCCAACAGTCCTTTGCTACATCCTAATAGCTTAAAAAGAAATGCTTTGTTGTTCCAGTTGCACTGCAAGATTTCTATTGTTTACTTATTTACTAAGACCCATATTTCCATCCATCCATCCATTTATACACATGTACTCTGCACACCTCAGTAGTAATCAAAGCTTGAAGCTTGGAATTAAGCTATATTCAGTCCCACATCTACCAAAACCAAGGAACAGAGCAATAACCATTTCCTTACACTTTTCCTTATGTTCATTTTGAGAGTAGCAAATCAATTTTATGTTGAGTTTTCTTTTTTCTCAGAAAATGCTGTAGTGAAAGGAATTGTAGAGGTGCAATTTCCCCTTTTATTTCTTAAGTTAAAACAAAATCACATAGTCACCAGCTTACTTTACTTAAAAAACCTTGATATGTAGCTATATGCTCCATTCAGAATTTTAGTATTCCTGATCATATCATTTTGTTGTCAAACCCAGAGAAGACATCCTATGAGTTTGTGCACGTGTGTTTGCGCACACATGCATTTGCCTAAAAGGAAGGAGTGTTTCCAAAAAGATCCTCCTATGAAGGCCCAGATAACGGAGTGGACCCTCCAGTTTGGTAGATCTGCAGGAATGAATAAGAAAGGGCAGGTTTCACGAAGGCCGGGGTTGCATATACCTGTCTCACGCAGCATAAGGTCCTATGAAGATACTTGCACTAATGTGTACTTCCAAATGGCAGTTTGCAAACCTGAGTTCATGCAATAACACAGCATCCCTCTGAGATGAAGTACTATCCTACTCACCACTCAAAGGTAAGCTGAAGCCAAGATAAACAAAGTGCTTGCCTGTACTAGAATGGTTACCATTTTAGTTTTATTATTAAAAGTAATTTTAAGTGAAACCACTCCATTTGTGTATAAGCAGTTGCAGCAGTATACCTTCCCTTCAACAAGAAAGCAAAATAAACTATTTGGATAAGGCACAAGAATTTGTGCTCATTTAAAAAAAAAAAGATTAAAAAAATCACATTTCTAACCAATGTACTTAGATCAACGTGTCTTTTCTAATTTGGATCAATCTAAAGTAACTACTTAGTGGCAATTAAAAAAACCAGATACTCAGATTGGAAAATATCCCACTCCCTTTTCCTCTGCATCACAAACATTTCAGAAGTGAGAATGCGCAGAATTAATTTAAAATACCAAAGTCCCATTAAAGCCAATGGAGTTCTTTCCATTTATAGTAGCCGAGAGGGTTGTCCCTAATTTCTTTCTGCAGAAGAATGTGCAAAGAAGATTTCAGATATTTACTATGAGGTGGTGGACATGTTGCAAGCTTAACATACTGCAAAGAGATGTTCCTAAAGTATGGAAGAATGACTAAGAAAGAAAAAGGCATCTTGTAGGTAATATCTAATTTCCTTTTTTCCCCCTCTAAATTGAAATCTATAGTTTTGGTAGTGAGCACAAGTATCTGATTGGCATGATTGTCTTATTCCTAAAATGGATTGGTAGTACTTGAGGAATACTGTCAATAAAAAATGGAATCACTTAAAAATGCATATAGGTATTTCTAAAATTAGCACCCCTTTAAAGAGTCTATCTACATGACTGATCAATGGATACACCCATGAGTGGGAGACACTGTGGTTAATAAAATAAATAAATGAGAAAGAAAATATTTGAGGAATTCTTTTTCTTCTATACTTTGTTTGAAAAAAGAGTTTGAAAAAAAAATTTTTTTAATCCCAAATTCAAAAAGACCTCACTTACCTTACACCAGCTGCCATTCTACTGTTACCATTGTAAATGAGTGAGTGCTTAAAAAAGGAGAACAAAGCATAGTGGGCTCCAAATTCTCAGTGCAGACATTCCCCCAGTTTCTGAAAGTTTTAGGATGGAGTTCTGGCTTCATTAAAATCCGTGGTGAAATTACTGTAGATCTCATAACAATGCACATTTAATCCTAATGTTTATTTTTACTTATTTATTTGTTAATAATAAAAGCTGGCACATTAGAGAATGTATGAGATTTCATTCTACCAAAGAAATCAATTAAACAAAGAAAATAATAGATTAATGAATGAGCTTACTGAAGTAAAACTAGAGTTGCATGAAAATACATCATATAAAATTAACATTTTTTTTCTTAAAAAGTTCTCTCACAAAGTTGCCATTAAAGTAAAATGTGACATTTGAGCAAACTTTATCAATGAGCTATTTAAAACTATTTTCCTACTTACATTTTCATTTACATTTTAGGATTAACAATTTTTGGTTCTCTAGTTAGGAATCTGTAAGCTCAGTGGGGCCAAAAATTATTTCCTTTGTGATAAGGAAGTATGGTTGCTGAGTAATACATATTGTATTTATAAGATAATTCATAATCGGTGGTGCTTCTCACCCTCAAAAGCTGAATGTTTTCCATATTAACAATGCATTCATCCTCCACATCCCCTGCGAGATAGGGTAAGGGAAGAGAAAGTGGCAAAGGCATCAAGTAATAGTTCCCAAAATTTTGATCGTGGTTGCAGCAATATGATCATGCTTAGAAAATTCTGATCATGAATCACACACAATTAAAGTCTAAGTTTAAAACATGATACATGCAATGTGAATCTACAGGCACTTGGGAGATGGTTATAGAAACCATGGGTTCAGCTCCCTTGTGTGAATAAGCTCTTTCACCCCTCAGAGAAAACAATCTAGATTTTCATGAGACCTTTTGTGCGCGGTGTGGGTAAAGAAACTGTGCTGGTACAGGAGGATGTAAAAGGGGGGCCATGGTGGACCAGCCATTGGGCCAGGCCACCTCTCTGGGGGACCAGGGCAGGTGGGGGGTGGGCAGCAGACATCCTGCCAACCTGACTTTTCTGTGATTCTGCCATTCTAACTTCATACGCTAATTCTTCTGCTGGAGAGAGGGAATTGGGGCAAGAACAGCACCTCCGTTAAAACCGGGATATCCTCAGAAGCCTCATTTCTAAGATTCTTATGTGATGCTAAAGTATTTGTTTTACTTCACCCTAAGAGTCTACTAAAAGGCAAAACCATCCTACATAGCCATAGAGAAAAGCAGGAATTCAACATGTCCAACAACAATAAAAAAGGAGAATATTTGTTTAGAAACTTGAGTATTGTTTTAATGGCCTAATATTAATTAGCCAGGTTTGAAAATCATGGTCAAATTATTCATAGAGCTGAAAGGCACTGCGTACAAAAATACAGTTGTGTTTATATTACAAATTTTACATAAACAAAAAAAGATCTTGAAATTTTTTGCTTTCAATTTTTCTTTGCTTGTTTTTTCTCATTCTTGCATTGTGAAACTGGGATTGGGAATGGCCACCTCTGTCTTGCAGTGCTGACTCCTTGCTCTCTAGGCTTTATAGACTTCTACCTGTTGATAATTTGCTTTGTGTAAGACAGATCAAGACTAGGCTCAATAGTTCTACTTGCAGTCCGCCCCTTTTTATGCTAAAATCTAGTGCAGAATCATTAAGAGGTGGGTTTCCGCTGAAATATTTGGGTCTAGCATAGTGGCAGCTGGCTGTCTGAATTATTTGATTAAACTTTTAAGCACCCCTTTTCAGCCCGTGCTTGCATGTGTGCAAACTACAACAGCTCAGATGTACAAGTGGTTTAGAGACAGCTATGATGACTGTCAGTAAGACTCTAATTTCCCTCCTCAGTTGCTGCTCTGTGCAACCCTTTACGCATTTATCTTTTCATATAAATTCTACTTCCTTTAAGTGCTGATATATAAATTCTACTTCCTTTAAGTGCTGATTTATATTAAAAATCAGTCTAAAAATATAGCCATGAATTTATACATGCTGATGTATACCTTTCAAATTAAATGAATAGGTAAAAAAAAAAAAAAAGAAAGAAAAGGAAGCTGATCTCATAGCCTGCTCATTACTTAACCATATTCTGAAGAAACAAGTGTGGAAAATATATGTATTTTTCTTCTGGAACTTTTCACTGAGTTTTCTGTACTGGCCTTTAACGAAAATTTATCAGGCATGATACAATCTGTTGTCTACTTATCACTTGCTATCTACTTTATCCATCTTCCAGCCTGTTTTTTTCTTCTTGTCTCTCTCTACTACTATTAACATACTATATTCTGCTCCCGTGTTTTTCCTAACGTGTCTTGATGTTCGCATATTTATACCCAAAATTGTAACAGCATGTCCCCCATTACAGGTAAAGTGCAATACTATATTGTCCCCAGTGCTGAAAACACTTAGCTTTATTTTACTTACATTATTTTGTAATTGTTACAGTCAATAATGCTGCCCTACTCCAGAGCGCCAGGATGCCAACAGCCTGCCTGGTGCTCTTTGGCTCCAAGGGAAGCATACAGGATGCACCCGTGTCAAGCACTCTGGGATTTAGTTGTGGTGAGTAGCTGGCACTGGTCTTCTCACTTCTGGATAAAATATTTGACCACTGAAATCAGTGGGCATTACTCCTTTGACTTTGATAAGAGTCAGTCTGTATCTGCATAAGCTTTGAGGAAAATATAACTTAGCTCCCAAAAGTTGTTTCTTACTTCTGGGAAGTTTCTTACTCCAACTGGTTGTTAAGCAAATATTGTCCTGGATTGTAAATTTAGTTTTCAATCTCAGGTAAAAATATTCCTGACAAGAACTACATCTCTGAGGTTTCTGACTTGGGAAAGAGGGAAACGTGCAATATAGTGGGTCATAATAAAATATAGCTTCTATTCCCTGTGTTTTGTATCCCTTTAGTCATTCCTAAGGGTACAGTTATAGATTCAATCACTCCTTGTCCTTCCTATCACTATCATAACCCCTTCCTGCCTTAATTTGCTCATGGTGCAAATCAGCTCCAGTTTTCTTACACACACAAACATATGGATTCAAGATGTGGGTTGGTCTTGCAGAAGGAGATGGCATCTTTTACTTTCCCTGAAACTGAATAGGCAATTGTCACAATCCAAGCTATTGTGCTAAATTAAAGACAAAAAAAAAAAAAAAAGAAGGTTATAAAATGAGAGACTATGTATGGGTGGCAAAACTGGGCACTATGTAAATGTTGTGCAGAGCAAGAATACGCTTATAAAATAGGCAATCGAGAATTAGAGGAAACTATTTCAGTTTACATTCAGGTATATTATGGGACTGTTTATAGGGCCCAAAAGAACTTTTTGGGCATTAACACATGTAGTATGAAACACAGAGGTGGTAGAATCTATATAAAGGTGAATAGACATGTAAAACCGGAATAACTTGTTAGCATTTACATTGTTGCTGCCTGCAGGCTATGGCAACTATTTCACTCACCTTTTAGAAATTCGTTCAGTGTTTTTCTGTGGGGTGGATTAAAAGACAGCTTTTTTTTAAGGTCAGGAAACAATGTCAATGATAAATCAAGCTAATCTTGTACAATTCTTTCAGTATAATGAGTGACACATGTGAGAACCCGATAGAAAAAGGTACTGTTATTAATAATGGACTATGAAAGAAGGTGGGGAAGGCTGGGTTTATGTTCTTGTTCCTCCTTTTTAATTACAAAGATCAGATGATGTCTCTGGAAAGTAAAAGAGGGAAGTTTCCCATTTGTGTCATGTTAGAAATTTATCTCTTATCACCCTTTTCTAGGTGACTCCTTGGAGTCTCTAGACTTCTAGACAGAAGAAGAAGAGAGGGAATTCTGACATCAGAAAAGTCTATGCAAATGAAGAGGGAAGGTGAGTTTTATTCACACTGTTTGGTTTTGATTTTAACTCAAGTACTGAAAAACACTCAGGAGAAAATTTATCTCACTCTCTTTCTTCAGGGCAGAAAAAGTTCAAAGTGAACATGTGAGGTCTCCAGTGACTCCTTCAGCAAAGTTATGAGGGAATTAGCCTTCCTGTAGCTTAAAGGTGAAAAAAAAGAAGAAAATCCCTTTCTCTCCCACATTTTATCATGCATTTAACCTTCTTTATAAATTATTGAGAAACACGGCAATTAATAGTTTATCTTTTAAAACATTCTTACCTAGATTTTTGAACAAATGGAGAAATGGATGGGGCATTCCTCCATCTTTTTATTACCTTTTTCCCACACTGGGGAGTGCTTTATACTTCGGTGAGCCATAACAAATGGTTCCATTTGCTATGGGATTTGCTCTCAGCTGGGACAGAGACTGTGGTGTGTCTTTACTATCAAAAAGATGTGTGTTTTAAAGCAAGGAAATCAATATGCATTACTATCCTGCTCTGAAATCCCAGTGGAGTCAAGCACCATTTTTTACTACATGGTACCTCAGTGAGGCCAGCACTAAACTTTCCAAGGTAGCCATACTCAAGTGCGTTAGGGTAAATCAATAGAGATTTGTTTTCTTGAGGGTTTACTGAAAAAAACCCACCCTATTTTTTAGTTATCTTATAACAGAAAAAAATGTATTTCCAGGGGAGTGGCAGAATTTAAGGTAGGCCAAAAAGAGAAGGAAAAGAAACTCTTTTTCTGTTTACTCATTCTGTACCCACTGCAGCTTGGCTCTCCTGATGTGCCCATTGAAAAGCATCTAAAGAAAATGGGGTTTGTTTCTAAATGGAGGTGTGTGGGAGACTCACATTCACACCTTGCCTGTAAGAAACTAGTCTCTCCATCCCTTTTCACAGCTGACTAAACAAACAGCACTGGCTTAACAAAAAACCACAAACAGCAGAACTGATTATAGCCCACACTGAAGAAGGAGCTTGATTCAACAAGGTTAATGAAGGTCAAACGAAACATGGTTCATATTTCCATTGCCCACCAAAAAACTTGCATTACATTACATTACATTTCATTACACTACATTTCTAGAATTTCAGTCCAAAGCCTGGATTCTCCACCTACTTCATTACCCCTGGAGTGGACTTTAGTATCTTTGAGGTATATACCAGTACCACCTCTACTACACGAGCGGTCAGTGTAAAAGGCATCAGTATCTCTGTTATTAGAGCCATATTAACCACAACATGAAAGCTTCCTTTATTTAACAGGACAGGTGTGTACTTTACAAGATCACTTCACAGTTGCCCTTGATAGACTACAAGATAGTAGCTTAGGTCACCTAATTTGGGCTCCAAGTTAGAGGTAAAGGATAGCGTAAATTTCTAATTTTCCTTTAATGCTTTAACCCTATTTGTACCACCACATTGTTTCCCAATTAATCTACAAAGTTTGATTGCTTGTAAGGAGACCTGGACAGGAAAAGTTCTTGACATACAAGACTTTGAGTGGAATACTATTATTATTAAGACCTTTCTTATACTTCGAAGATTAATACATTAGGCCAAGAAGAAGCCAGTGCTCAGGTACTTCAGCTGAGTTTCTTTCTGTAAAGTTGACAGACCTTTTGACTATTTTAGTGACAGTATAATTCCATTCACTTAATATTATAGGAAAAACTATTTAAATTCACCATTTAAATTCTGTTTCTCGGATTGGCCTGACAGCTCTTGGAAATCACAGCAATACACCTGAAAGTAGCTAAAGGGTGGATGTCTGCATGTTACAATTCAGTGTGCTGTGGAATCACTCACAGGGCTAAAACCAGTAACTAGTTCACATGGATTCTCTCTACTATGACTACTTCCAGCAGTCAAATTGTCCTTGATAACTCTGTATAAAACTGCAATGTTCAGGGTAGATACATCCATATATTTTCTTGGCAGGCACTTTGTATGCAATTGTCCATTCTAATCAGAATGGAAGTTTAACTTTAGGCTAAAATGTAGGGAAAGTTTGAGCAAAAAGGTTAAAAAAGCCTCTATCATGACCGTTGTAAATATTCTAAAAATATTTAGTGAAGTTCCTCTGTTTTGGCCTAAAATCATCATAGACTAAATGCCTCAGAAAAAGTCCAAGGATGACCACAATGAAGATTTATTTTTTATGAAAAAACTGATATAAACCCCAGGAATTCCAGCGTGCATTTAGAAGCTGGTGTTTCAGAAGTATTTGCCAAGGAGTAGAGGAAGGGAAGAGAAAGAGGCCAGAGAAAACGAAATGTAAGGAGAAGGTTAAGCTAGCTTTGAAGTCAGGATAGTTTAAGATGCATGAACATGCAGGAGTCAGGTTTGTAGCCAGGATATGAATGACTTAAAAATTAAGACAAAGTGCAGAGTGTAAGAGCTTTCTCCAAAAGTGAACAGACAAAAAAAAAAAAAAAAAAAAAAAAAAAAACCCAAAAGCCCAAGGAAGATAAGTGGGATGTGTCATAAGTAATAATTATGAAATTACATACAAACAATAAAAAACAATAATTATGAAAAGATTTAAAGACTATTAATTGGCAGAATATTTTAGGACAACTTTGATTTGCACACATCCTTTAAGCGGATGTAGGCATTCCCTGCTTCGGCTGCAGTTTACTCAGATGTATAAGGGAAACAGGAAAAGATACTCTTATGAAGTTAAATGCAGTCTTTTGTAAACTGTGAATATAGGTATGCATAAACCATGGGCTCTGATGGAAAATGGGTAGGAAATGGTATAAATTGGCATAATATATTTGGTGGGGATACAGCCATTCACCTTAGGTGAGTATTTGGTTCTTTTTTTGCTCGTGTTGTGCCAAGTCTTTCACACTGTCAAGGTGATTTTATTAATATACTTCTAGTTATTTATTGAACCATACCTGGCAGGACTTAAGTACCTCTTCAGAGATGCTTAAAGTCCTGAGCTGACACTGGAAACAATATATCTCGAGGGCTTTCAGAATTGGCCAGAGCATGTTTTGCACCTTAGAAGACCAGCCCCTTTGGGTTTATCTTCAATAAAGTTGATATTTTATGTTTTGTTTGATAATTATGCATGCAATGACCTTGATGCATTAAAGTGCAAGATTACAAATGAGAAATATTACTGAGAGTACTAGAAAACATATGTGTAACAAAAGGCCAAATACTTAGACTTTAGGGCAATGTAAGTCCATTTGGACAAGGACAACTTCTTTCTTTCTTTTTCTTTTCTTTTTTCTTTCTTTCTTTTTTTTTTTTTTTTTTTTTTTGATTAACATCTAGCATGGTTAGGTCTGGGTTTGTGGCTGGTGGTCTATCAGTTTCTATGATTCAGACATATAATATAATACAATGATGTGTGTGCAGGTATAAAACTTCTAGCCACGTCTTAAGCCAGTAGCTAACTTCAAGAATAAAAACAAATCCTAGTAAGTTAAAGGAACTAGCTATTTGTTTTTCAGTACTGCCAAAATAGAACTATTGAGGAAAGAGACATTGAGAACCCTCTGAACTCATTTATTCTCAGATTGTTTCCATTAGACAGGGCACATATTGTGTCCTGTATATCAAGAAATGAAGGTGGGGAAATCTCGATCTGTTGTTGATCCAGGACACTACTCCTGGACGTCCCTGGCACTGAGTAAGGAAGAAAGCCAGAACAAGGTAATATCAATCTTCATCAATCCCCAGCTATGCAACATTTATAGGAAAGCCAGGAAATTCTTTCCCAGAACACAGGGTTTTATCTGATATTGCAATACTAACTTAGAACCACATGACAATTTAATTAAAAACCTTGTACTACCTGGAATTAATATGGGAAGGATTAAAACTTGGGTCACTTATAGATCCAAAATTGAAGTATTAATCAGAACATATAAAAAAGCTTGGCTTTTTAAAGTGGATTCACCAGGGAGTGGCTCCATCTGATGAAAGATCATTCTAGACAGTGACATAGCATCTGCGCTAATAATATCTGAAGATGATAGAGAAATTGGTAGGATAGTAAATAAGGAAAAAAGTTACCTGTGCTGTGCAAGCTGAATGGCTTAATTAGGTTGTCATGATGAGCATAATGTATTTGATACAACTAAAGAGAAAATAAAATTCCAAGTTCTGCCTTTAGAATGGGAGACTGTCTTGGCAAGCAGTCACTCTGGGAAGTGTTTGGTAATCCCTGGTAATCGTCTCAAGGTGAACACTCAAAGGAACTCCATGGCCAAGAGAGCTAGTATCCCGAAGGCATCTGTGGATACCTTGTGTCCTGGAAGTATAAAACAGGGTACCAAGCAGAGAAGTGACTGTGCCTAAACATATAACACTGCATCTGGAATGTTATGTCCAAGAGGTATAGTTGCACTTCAGGATGAAATTCAAAATGAGAAAAAGATAAAATGAAGGGAATAAAATGATGTTAAAGGTACAAGACAAGTCTCATTATATACAAGGAATTTAACTTACAGGTTGGAAGAGAAGATCACTATGGATAGACATTTACACACTGAACATCTGTTTGGCAGTGTAGGCTTTCTGACCTTCCCACTAAGGCGTAATAAAATCTAATCACTGGGAATTGGAGTTTGAAAAACAGAACTTCAAAATAAGATATAATTAAAATGATAAACTCCTGGAATCATCTTTTAGTGGATGTTCCATTCTGCCATCATGGTTTTGTGTCTCAAGAAATCACAGGGAATGTACGTCCAGCCATAATTGCACATTTGGAAGAAAATCTGCATGTTCTGATTAAATAAAGAAAAAGAAGCCAACAAAACTAGCTAATAAGTATCTCTGTATTAACTGAACAGTCCTTATCTACTTGTTGATTTTATGTTGATGATCATGCCAAGCAGTTCATGGAAAAGAATGTAAAATGGCAAGAATCAAAGCATTATTCTTCACATGATTAAAAAAAAGACTAAAAATAAAAGAAGCCCACAATATTATTCTACTGGAAATCCATTACTGGTCCATACTCAAATATTCATTTAATGAAATACCTAATTATGCTAAATATTTGGATATATTTTGGCTTTCTTTGTGTTAAAGCATATTTGACATCTCAAATGAATGTATCAATTGTTTACTCCAGAATGCCAGGCTTATGTGCTAAGATTTCTGATGGAGGGTTGTTTATCGAGCAAACCACAATCAGTCAAATCTGTGCTTTAAATAGGACTGTGAAATGATTTGACCATAAGATATGGCATGTAAAGACCTATCTTGCTGTCTGGTACTATCACGGCAGAAAGATGAAATTCCCATGGTAAACTGCTCCAGCAAATAAATTCCTAGCAAAACTCAGTGTTGGAGAGCTAGAGCTATAAAAATTTAGTATAAAAATAAGAGGTACAATTTTTATTGTGAGGTTAATTCATCACGAGAACAACTTACTAAAGTGCAATGGAGTCTTCAGAACTTGAAATTTCTGGTCAGGGTGTACAGTTTTCTCTAAGCTACATTCTAGTTTAGCCAAGAATTATGAGCTTATGGTAAGAAACTATGGAGAGAGTCTGATTTCTCTATAGTCTCTATGATCAACTCTATGATCTTTTGGCCTTAAAAATGTCTGAAGTGATTAAGGATGTATGACTTGGGAACAATACTGGGCTTATTGATAATCATTACATTGTGATGTGGAGAAGCCAAACCAAAACTTTAAATGTTCCAGCTTAGGTCCTTTTCAAGAGGAAATTCTGTATTATCTTCATCAAAGGCATCCATCAACATGGAAAAAATTTATTGGTGATACTCTGGCTCTGAGAGTGAGGGAAGACTAGATGGTCCCCTGCAACCAACAAACATTTCTAAGATTCTATGATTTTGAGTGCTCAGTATCACTTAAAAATATATATATGTCCTTAGGCCAATGGCTACATTTGTGTACAGTCATTGAAGTGTTTTTTTGTTGCTTATAATTTCTGTGGGCAGAAGTTAGTCTTATATAATCAGTACTTTACACCACATTTGCAAGTAAGATAATTCAGACTTTGTTGACAAAAGCTTGGCAGTTTCTTCCATGTTTATGTGGAGTTTCCTCATATGAAAGTCTTGGATAATTTCAGACATACGTGAAATGAATGGCAGATATGGGCTTTCAAAAACACTGGAAATGGAGATTTAAAAAATGTATTTAGGTGTCTAATTTTGAACATTCACATTTTAAAAGTTTACTTTGAAGAGCCATACCTAACATTGTTTTTACGTTTTTATTATTAAAATTATTTTTAAAATTTTGTTGCAAACAAGCACTAACTTTTCCTGCCTCTTATTAAAGCTGTGGAAATATTTAAAAGGAAATTTTGCAATCCAGAAAGCTGGCGTAGCATAATAGTTTCAGTATCTGTATTCGCACTTTTGCTTTGTTTGTGCAGTTCTTCTACTCACAGAGTAGAAGAATAACAATGCAGTGCTGTCATTCTTTGATGGGCAGATGTTTTAAGAAGCACGACTAAATCAGTTTTTTTTATCAATCATCATTGTTTAAAAAGCCACTAGCTGTAGAATGGATTAAGTAGAGATAGAAGACTGCTTCAGCAAATCAAAGACAAAGCAGGGTACATTCTTGCATTAGGAAACACACAGAATATTAAGTTAACTTCATGCTGAAATAAAGATGGTGAATTATACAAAGGAAAGAAATACAAATAGTAGGGCTTCACTGTAACTGTTGAAAAATATTTTCTTTTTTATATGTGTGTATATATAAAACTCTCAGTCTTTTAATATCCATGAGTGCCTGGGAAAATAAAATAAAGGTGCCTGGGAAAATAAATCATGTGAAAATTTGAGTACTGGCTGCTGCAGAGCCAGAGGAGGTTTGGACAATGCTCTGGAAAAGTGAAGTGTTGTGGAAAATATTACAGTGTTGTGGAAGAAGTAATAGTTTATTAAACATAAGAGCTGCAAAAATGAAATGATGTGTGGTCTGGCAAATGTTTCTTTTTTAAAGCTATGCATCCCTCTCATCCAAAAATATGCTGGAAGAACTCAGAGCTAGTTGAGGACCAGCAGCTGTACATGCCTGCTGAGCACAACAGTCAGAGACAGTTAATGCAGATCTGCCCTTAGTATGTCTCCGATGCAGATTACAGCCATTTTTGTCCACAAGTAGAATAATAAAGACATCATTTTCAGAGAAATACTGTATTTTTTTAGGATTTACTTTAGAAGCAGTTGTCAGCGTTTACTACTCTCCAGAAAAATTGAAATAATATTCTTAAATTATATATAGCCACATTACCTATGCTTTGTAGTATTACCATGTTGTGGGGTAATAATCTGTGCCTAAATGTATGCATATATGCTGTTGCTGACAGTTCACCACATGAATGTAGCACTGGGGAATAAATAGGATTCAACAATAACACCAGAAACTGAGGCCACTGTTAGCACTGGTGGCTTTGGTACCCTAAATGGCAAGTCTGAAGTACAAACCCACAGGAACAATATGTAAGACAAACACACAGTTGTGGTACAGCTGAGTCAGCATGCAGTTAATTTGTATACTTGGGAGCTGATAGCACTATTGCAGGAAAGCAGGAAACATTCTCTATTTCTGTAGTTCTCAATGAATCTACTAGTGTCACTAGAGTGCTTTCCAAAAGCTATTCTTAAATAAGTAGTTGTTGCTATGAATTTGTACTGGTTGAATAATTTGAAACATTTTCTCTAAAGTAATTCTCCACTTATAATTAAAAGAATTTTCCTCTAAAAAAAGAAAAATATATGGTCCTTGTTCTGTTTGGTTTTTGAAAAACTTGCCAAAAATAGGTTTTCATGATTCCAGAAATCTTTATTGCAAGTTTAGGAAGATCTTTATAATGAGTAAGGCATTGCTCAGCATACTCCAGTAAAGCAAGTTGGTGTGCTAGTGCAATTGAATTTGGAACAGTTCATTAAACAAATGGGAATATGGAATGACATGTAAGGAATATTACATTTCCAGAGTCTAAATTCCAGAGTTAGGTCTCTTCTGGGTTTCTCACCTGCTTACTAGCAGGTTGTCTGTCCCTTATTTCTTGACTTACCCAGCACGACTGACTGCAGTAAAAGGTTGAGATAAGAATCTGATAAAGATGAATAAGGGCAGAAGGGGTTTCTGAAGTGAAAGAACTGCTCTTCCGAGTCTCAAGGGGAGCCCTAAATAATTGACATAAATGGCCTGTGTGTCTGAAGACAGCAGGTGCTCAGTGCGCTACATATATATAATTTCTAAATAAAATGCATGTCAAAAAATAAAATCAGACCATCATCCCAAATGTATGTTCTTCTAGTGTTGGTATTAAAAAGCCAGCCAACTCTTATACAGAGTTAATAAAAAATGATTACACTGATGAGTAAAACAATGAAAAATACCCCAACATCAGCTTCTTTACCTGTGCTTTGCAAGAGCCAATTGTTTCAAAGCTGCAAGTGTAAATGCAGCACCTGTGACTTCAGCTAGGTCACTTAGTCAGATGAAGTAATGTCATAGTTGATTCCAAGTCTTAGATCTTTTTACAGAAGTGGAGACTTTGTAAAGGAAATGTAAAAGATTTTCTGCTTGGCTGTTGTCATTTACTGCTGACACCAGCTTAGGGCTGGCATTGCAAAACAGTAAACTAGAACAGCAATCCTTTATGCATCGCTTTAGGGTTTGCCTCAATGTGAAGCCAAAGAGAGAACTCAGTAATTTCCTTCTAGACTTATTTGCCCTCTATATCACTGAATAATTAATGAAGATAGTTATAGAAAATCATCTCCAGCTGAACTTTTAAGAGTGAAGAAAGAGTGGCAGAAGTTTCTTTTAACTAATTAATAGCTTCTTTTTGAATAAGCAATGCTTAAATAACATTGATGGGATTCCAAAGGGTACATTTGTCTGCATTATAAATGTGGACAAAGGATGCTTTGGGATCTTCGCAGTCAGTACTGGCTGCAAGCATTGACTGCTGCCATTTTGCTTGCTCAAGAGAGATAGGCAAAAGAGAGCCAGCGTTAAGATGCCACTCCCTCAAGTGCAGTCTAAAATGTGTGGGAACAGGATCACACCATAACCCATGCACAAAATGATTGGCACTACTTGATCCTAATGTGATCACAGATGTCTATAAACACACGCCAAAGAGTGACATCACTTCAAAACTTTTTCACAACAGTCCCATTGACAAAGGCCTCATGCTTTTGACATCCTGGATGCACTCTAACACGTTGGGCTGCCTCTCTGCTCTCCTGTATCTTTTTCAGTATTGAGTCTGCTCATTTTGTAGGAGTTTGGGACTGTCTTACCACTGACCTAAGGTCTGAGTGCTTGAGATAGATAGACAACCTTCCTTTCACCTTTAGTTCAGAGACATTTAAAACAACACATAACACAACATTCAAGATGTTGCAATCAACAGTTTTGCAATCAACAATCATCATTTTGGGAATGGGCTTCAAGACATAGTGATACAAATTTTTCAGCACCAAATTACCTCAACTTAGCCAAGGAAAAAAGTAAATATGCCATGTTTCCATGAATTCCTAGACATAGTGCTTAGGGTTATGGCCAGTTACCTCATTTAAGTATACTGTGGGAATCTGAACAGAGTTGCAGTCCCATTTTTTTTGAAGAAATTTTTTGTTTCTTTAGGTAAAGTTGTGGTTTCAAAAAATTAGAAAGACATATATTTTGTTGTGGCAAATTGTCACTGGCTTTTGTTTCTTTATTTTTCAGATGGTTATAATGTTACATTCAGGGTATTGTATCTAGTTATTTTCCTCTTTTATGATTCACAATTTCCCATACTACCTTGTTGTCCCAAACCTGTATATTTTACAGTTAGTAATTAGCCAGATTTGATATCATTTTTATTTCATGTCTTTCTTTCCATTTTCTGTACTGTGAAACTGTAAACATCTGTCGTTTTATACCAATTTTAGATGTAATAAAAACATTGAGCTATTGTTATAAAATTAATGAAAAGAGATCTCCTGTAGATAACGATGAAGTGGAGGAAATTAACATAAAAATTCCATGAAAAGAATTATTTTACTGTATAAAACCTCTATTTTACAGCACCTACAATTGTAATAGCACTTCAGAGCACAAATCGAAAGAGTTTACAATTTCATTTCAGATGCAATGCAATTTAGAGCTTGCTTCCAGGAGGAAAAGGATTTTGAGGCATGTAGTTAGCTGACATGTAACTCTCTGATACCAGGTGGTCAGGTTGCACAGTGAGATTCAGCAGTATATCAGCCTGTTGCAGATAAGCTCTGTTGGAAAAATTAAATTTTAGGTTGCCAATTCTTGTTTTGCTACATCACAGCAGTGGTAATGTACCACACCTGAATAACGTTTCCAGAGATGAATAGGGAGCCAAAATTAACAAGGAGGCAAAAATGAAGGCTGAATTTTTCTGAACTGGGAGGGATCTGATACCAAACAGAAAATATTCCAGAACCTTTAGGGGAGGGGTAGGATGTTGGCACAGCAAGCATTGCCCTATAAAGCACCTCTAATTTCTGTGGAAATGCAGCTTGATAATAACTCTGATAATCTCCAGTCTAGTCCTCTGTCCGTGTTGTCCCAGCCTCCAAAAAGAGTGACTAGCTGATACAGGGAGTTGCAAGGAATGCATGGCTAAGCTACAAAAATATGAAGAGATTAAAGGGCAAGCCAAGGAACATTTACTCAGTCAGAATTTCTGAGATGACAAACAGGAGTTTTTGCCTATGTGAGGACATCAAGATTTGGCCTAGTAATTCACAGAATGCATTATGTGGATGAGGTCAGATTCCACTCCTAGTTACACGGCAGTAAATTCAGAGTAACTTTTTACTGACTTCATTGGAGCTACTCTGGATTTACACCAACTTCAATGAGACCTTAAAATGGTCTATTGAGAATTTGAACTTTATGCTTGAATTTACAAAAGTGAGAATTGGCTGAGTTCTGCAGAGCCCGGCACAGACAATTATGTCCAAAGATAACACTGAAGAGGAACCTTTTGCTGCTGTTCTTACTGCATTTCTTCCACTATTAAATGCCACTCTTGTTCCAAACTTATCTGTGAGAATCAAAGACTTGGAACTACAAACGGACTATGAATTATTTATTGTTCCTTAGCTTACTCTCAGGATAATATCCAATGGCCCATAGTTAGGAATTCTGCATATACCATGGATGGATTAGATGACCCATTAGGCTCTTCCAATGTCTATCTGTTCATTCTCAGAGTCTGTTACACCGCAGATGTACAGGATATTCCTTAATGTATTATCATCACAGATTGTACTGGTGTGTCAAATACTAGTTTAATAATCAATGGGTTCACTATCTCTGCTTTCAATACTTGAACATAAACCTCCATAAATCAAATTTTTGAAAATCAGGCTTTCAAAAGAAGAGAAGCAATGTAAATGACCTGGTTGGAATCACCTGCATTCTCCAACTAAATATCAGCTGAGGCTGCAAGGAAGTCAAAATCAGGTCCATTATTGCCAGATATTGACATGTCTGTGTGTAATGTAAGATGTGAGCCCATTGATATGAATTCTTGTTAACTGACGATCATCAGAATATTACTGTTATCATATGCCTAGTTTACATGTGTATTTAGGTATGTATTTGTGATAGGTAAGGCACCTAATGAGGTAATACAGTCAAAAAGTTAGGCATAGCACACACTTAGATTTCTTTCTGAATTTCACTAAACACACATGTACCTTAGGCAGCATTATAAATCCTTCTCCTGATCTCTCTTTAACCATTAAGAGAAAGTATGTTTATCCTGAGGAACTTAAAGGCTGTATAATGGACATTCCTGAAGAGGAAAAAACTGCTGAGATTTCTTTCTACAAAGTCACTAAAATTAAATAGGGGTTGTTGGGGGCAGGGGGAAAATTCAAACAGGTATCTTCTTATTTGTTCTCTCGTTTCGCTGTGGTTGAGCAGTTGACTTGGTTTCCCTAACCAGCTCTGCTTTGATTTCCAACTTACATGATATGGTGAAGGTTTGCTTTTATTTTTAACAAATATTTTCTTAATAAAAATGACTCTTGGCTCAAGTTCTATTCCTTTGCATTTTGAAGCAGCAATTAAGCAATTGAATTAAAGTCTGTAAATAGCAAGTGCTTCCATTATAAAACCACTAGCGGCCCCACCTCTTTAAAAAGTAGTGTGATAAAAATGCTTCAGAAATTCTTTGAAATCAGATAGCTGACAAGTATCTGATCTTCGTCTTTAAGATAGCGGGAAGAACAGAGGTTATGCAAAATCCATGTATTCCTTCCAAACCAGAAAGTGCTCTAGTTTCCCAGCTACAGTTCCCCCCCTAAATTACCTTTGCAAGGTTTTATTTAATATTACTGTACTTAAGGCATTACTGATATTCAGATGCTTCAGTGAATAGACTTTGGTTTTGATTACTTAGAGCAGATAAATGTTAATCTTTCTTGTTTCTTCCCATCTACTCTGTGGTCTTTGACATCTCCTTCATTATACTCCAGATGTAAACAGATTCTAACTACACGGCTTCTCTTCTTCTGGTTCTGCTTTTTTGAAAACAGCAGCTTTTTTGGCTTTGGCATCAACATGAGGATAATTACCAAGTGGTCTCCATTTGCTTGTAGGTTGAAGACCCCCACCTTAGATCAAAAACAATTTCAGTTGACTGAAACAGCATTTCCCAGCAAATGGAAATGATGCATATCTGGCAACTTTTCAGTGTAAAATGAATCATCAAAACATACTCATTGTAAGCATCTTCACCCTTCCTTTCCCCAGCTCTTAATCCAAAAATGGCTAGGCATAGCACAGATCTTCTTGTTCAGTATGTATGCAAAATACATGGGGGTACAAAGATAAGCACTTGATTGCAAGGCAGCGATAAAATGAAAAAGCATGTAATTTGAATCAGATTGGGTTGAAATTAAAATTGCATCAAACTATTTGCCAGAGATTCAAACTGTGGAGAGAAAATTCACTCTTTTCCTAAACCGCTTTCATTCTCTCTCCCCCTATGTGTCTCTGTGTCTCTCTCTCCCTCCCTTCTCTCAGTGTAGGAGTTCTGCATTGCTGCTTGTTTATTTGGCTTCTGATTCAGAAAAAAAAAAAAAAAGGATTGACAAAATTCACTCATACTTCAAATGGAAAGCAAAATTTTAAAAAGAAAATGCTGTTAAAAATTTCAGTGAAAAACTCAATGAAAAAATATAATCTGCTCTTAGCACAGAAGTCAGAGGCAGTTCTATGCCGGTGAGGTTATATTCAGGGCAATATGTGGACTCATAATATGGATCAACACAGAGAGAAAAAAGAAAAAAAGAAAGGAAAGGAAAAGATAAGATGATAGTGTGAAAAAAAGTTTTTAGACTATGCGAGAGAAATTAGGAAAGTGTATGTGCCATAAGAAAAGCTGAAATTTGTAAAAAAAATTTTGCTTGGTTTGAGTGCCTTATTTAGTCTTTTGTAAACTGCTAGTGTTTTTTAAAGCCCTGGTCTCAGTTTCCTAATGCTGGGCTTTTCTGTTGCTTTTTGCAAGTCATTACTTCTCTGTGTATTTGTAATATGAGGGTAGCACTCATATAATGCTTGTACTTACAAATGGGCTGAGGTATTCTTGCAAATTATGGGTCTACAGCTTACTCTATTTGACATTTATTTTACAGTATTCATAAACTTGGACCCTTTGGGAAACATGTGACTACTACTGTGTTAGAATCACACACTGGTTTGTTAATGAAAGGTGACAGAGCAGTGCCATCCCTGCAGGTGACTATCAATTCATTCTTAAGGCAGGCCTGGGTGTCAGCTAGTGATAAAAAAAATGAGTGTTAGAGCCATACTCAGGGAACGATCTGCTGTCATGGATGTTGTTTCTAGCTAAGCCCTATACCCAGCTTCCAGCTTTGGATGAGTTTATTATCAAATTTATGACTAATCAGTTCTGTAACTGTATGCAGATTTGTGAAGGCTCTGATAATAATTCAGGCAGAGAGGAGCATGAAACCTACAATGGTCATGATCTGTTCCTGGAAAGGGAGCAGGATCGTGGCTCCTCACTGATCCTTTGATCTGTATCAACCACATTTATGCCTTTGGTCTATTTGACATGTCTGCTGACTGTACTTGAGCCTTTTTTGAAAAGAGATCCATGAAGCACTCATTCCGCTTTGCATCAGAACTCCTGTTTGTGTGTTGACATATTCAATGTGTATATGAACTTGTAACAGTGTCCAAAAGGAAAGCATAGTTGTTGAGTCTTTGGCATGTGATGATATATTTCCTTATGTTCATCTTTTTATACTGGGTCAACACAATAATGCAATTTACTAAAACTTAGCAATGATTGGGAAAAGCAGAAGAAAAGGATTGCAATATAATTTGGTCTCTCCTTTAAAACATGTTGGCAAATGTGGGAAAAACTATTTTGTAAGAGAGAAATAGACCTTTCAAACTATTTTTCATATGTTTCTCTCTCTCTCTCTCTCACACACACACACTTCAGTATTATCCAGCATCCTCAACAACAGTATGCACCCAGAAATGTGGCTGTGGTCATCATGAAATGAAACTGAAGGCCATAAAAAGCCTCAGGCTACTGGTTTACCACTTCTGATCTTCACCCCCTCTGCAGAGTAAGGTAACCCGTCTTGGCCCAGCCTCCCAGGCAAAGAGATGCCATGCAGCTGCGTCAGCGTGGCACCAAGCCCAAGCTAATGCCCGCGGCCTCTCAGATAGGTCTTCAGACAGCGTGGCTGGCCCACTTCCACTGGAGCCAGCAGAACGATGCCAGCTAGCAGGGCATGGGACTTGGCCTTGCATTTTTAATGTGCATAATTTGTTTGGACTGTGAGATAGGAGCTGATGATCATCTGAATTGAGAAGCTGAGCATTTAAAAAAGCTGCAAGACTGCAGAAAGCATAACCCTGTTATTTGTTGAAAAAGAGATAGGATTATTTTATTTTTCAACCCGCTATTATCTTCCCTCTTCCCCAATCTGTAAACTTCTTTCCCTATAACTGGCAAATCTGACTTTACAGGCTCTACGATTTTGTATTAAAATCTCTGTGCTTTGTTTTAAAATTACATATATAGTTTTAGAATTTATGTCTCCTTGCATAATTTTGCCTCAGAGTACACCAGCAATTCATGTTTTCTCTTGTTATGGCTCACACTCAGTGTCAGGACTATAAGAGCTGCTACTGTTAATTCACATTTGAGGAATGAACAAAGGGAGCTTTCTGTAGCCCGTGCACCTGGAATGTGAAGTGAGAATGGTAACTTTTGCAACCTACTTGTGCCGAGTGGCAGTGCCTTGCTAAATAGTAAAATTAAAATAAAAAATTGTGAAAATGCTATAGGGATTGCTACATTATATTTTAAGGCAGTAGCTTTGTTTTATGTTGATTCTGTTTCATTTTTAAATTGAATTGCTTGGCCATCCATCAGCACAAAGCAACAGAATTGCCAGCTCCTGCAGGATTTTGCAGCAGTGCTGAGCTACATTAATCGTGAAGTTTCTGCAGAATTTTTGTCTATCATGATGCAAAATGCAGATTGACTTTTAACATAAAAAAAAAACAAACCCAACCCTCCCTTAACGGTTTTAGATGAAAGAAAAAGAGATTAAAAATGCATTTGTGATTTTGCCAAAGCAAAATACAAGTTACTTGTTTCCTCTAACAACAGCTTAACATTCGTCTTTTTTCAAAAACTTTACAATATTATGCAGCTGTCGTTTAGACAGTACCCAGAGCAGATTAGAAAAATGTAGATTCTAGTTGCCCATGCTTCTCCCTGAGAAGCAGTTCAACAGTAAAAACCTCGGGCCACAATATTTACAAAAGTGTTTAAACTTATTCATATGGTTTATCTTCTTTTACAGAAGCATTGTTTATATGAGCTGATGTTTTTGTACTACAATATTGGAAATAGCTTTAAGTTCATATTTTCCCTGAATTGGTAATGAAAAGAGCTTACATGCCAAAAAATGTCAGAAAAAAATGCTATGTGGTTTTAGAAAGCTTGGTTGAGATCTAGCAGATATAAAGATCTAAGAAGAATAATGGAAGCTCTCCTAAATAATTTTAATTTGGTTCTGAGGAGATTGATGAGATCAGAAAAGTTGGAAAATAAAGTATTTGGATAAATACAACCTCAGGATTGGTTCCCCATCAGCCTTTTGGAACCAAAGTCAGACAAACTTTTCCAGAATTCCCAGGATTATCACTGCATGTTGTTTAAAAAGCTGTGCCAGTGCCTTTCCTGTCTTTGTGATCTATCATTGGTTTTTGAAATTTTAAATCTCCTTTTAGGCAACAATAACCCCTTTCCCCCAGTAATTCGAGGGGAAGTAAGATTCGCCTGAAACTGAATACATCTCATCAGTATCTCAAGCTTTATTTTCTTCAGATCACCAGATAAATATCTTTCTCTGTTTACTTTCTGCACTTGAATATCTGAAGTTGCTTAGATCTTCTCTGAAGCTTAGGTTCCCACTACCTTTTAAAGATCGATTTAGGCTTTCCTCATTGTTTTGTACTCGACAGAGACACAGATGTGTTATTTTAACAGCCTTTTTCGACCTTCTAGACATGGAAAACCCATCTGCTCTTCTGAGACTCTCCTGTTTTTTCAGAGGCTGTAATTTGCACCTGGGCTGGAACAGTCCCCAGGGGGACAATCTGGTGGCTCGGAATAGATCAAGTGTAGTGTGCTACATCAGATGTACTGATTCACCAGCACATAACCGCCTCCATCCCTAACAAGCTAGTGAAGATGGGCTTGTGTGAATAGAGTCTTCATTAGGATGGGGAATCTTCTATCAGGAAGATCTGCCTATATTCTAATCCTTTTATATAGTAGGAACAATGTAAGGGGTGTGAAATCTGGTATAGAAGTGGTTAATATATTTTAAAACAGTGTGAAGCAACTTCAGTTCCTACCATGGTGATTTACAAAATTTCCTTTACAGACAAGTTTATTTCTCCCTCCTCCTTTCCACCCACTTCTATCTCTTCAAAAGTGTCAGTCTTCACATTTAGCTATTAAGTTTTGTATCCTCAGTATGGTTTGGTAAAGTGTGTGATGTTCAGATCCCCTCTGGGTTCATATATTTTTATTTCTCCTATTTTCTTTGTCCCACTGTATGCATTTATAGTATATATAACATTCTCTCCAGTGAACTCATTATTTCAATGTTTTAAACATTCTCCCATATACTTCCCTTTTGACCGTATACTGCCTGTTTCACTGCTTAAAATTATTTCCTGCTATCTCCTAATTCTAGCAACTTCTTCTTTCCTGCCCTTTTGATCAGTTCTCTATGACATGCCTCATACTCCACAGTCCACCATATTCTCCTTTGTCTTAAAAATAGGTAAAGCTCCATGGCTTGGCTTAGTCAACCTATGAAGCTAGAACCAAGCAGTCCTTTCAAAGCTGAGAGATATGGGAGAAGACCCAGCCTCACCGCAGAAAAGCTCTTCTGCCAAACCCTCTGTCAGGGTATCACTCTTTGGATGCTACCAGCTTGGTTACAAATGTTTCAGTCTTTGTCAGTTTGTATTTCACTGCAATTTGTTGACTTTTTTTTCCATGCAATTGCAGTTGTCTGTTTTCTTATTATCACCATTTTCATTTTATATGTCCTTGACACTGTAACTCCCCCTTATTTCTATGCCACTTCTTGTTTTACATGTTTCTTTCTGTTTCTCCAACCTTATTTCATTCATTCCCCCTGAAAAGATCCCACCTCGAGTAAAATGCTTGAAACATCTAGACATGATCACAAGAAGCATAAGGATCGCCATGATCTTGCTGTTGTGTTTTTACTTCACCTTCCCTTTAGTGTTAATCACATTGGTTATGTGATAGCTATAAATACATTGTATACTCTTTCCGGGAAATATGTACAGAGTATCTCACGTACTTTCAGGTGCTGCATAATTTACAGATCAGTATAAATGAGAGCAAGCAAAAAAGTCATACCGTGTTGCCTTCCATTCCTCCTCAGTGATTATATCAGCTTGCTTTTCCTGTCACCAGAAGCCCATCCTTTCTCTGCTAATCTTTCCTCTCTACTATGTGTAGCAGAGACTTTCCCATTGTGAGGCTACTTTTCTAAGTAATTTATGTCACATAACATCTCTGGGATGAACATTTCATTCTCTATGTTTTGCTCATACAATGTACAATATTGCTTTCCAAGTTCTGTGCAGTTCAGTGCGCACATTTGTGCACATGCATGGTAAACATTTATGTACACTCATGTGTATACACCCTCACCCTCACCCTCACCCCAAATAGGTGGATGGAAGGGGAAGAATAAAAAGGTTGGAAACCAGACCTGTTGGACACCTGACCCTAAGAGAGAGATTTCTACTCTTTTTCAGTTTACAGTATACGAGCCATCTATCCAACATGAGAAAGCACCTGGAGGGTGAAAAGGAGGGAGTCATAATATGAAAACAGAAAGTGAGACAGTCGTCACCAGCTACTTTTCACAACGTTCAGTTGCCCAAAAACATCAAGCAAGAAGCAAATAACAAGGCAATAAACATAATTTACCCCTGTTAATCTAGTCCTTCTCCTACTAAAAAGCCCTTACAACTTTATCAGGAAAATATTTGTTCCACTGCCAGACATATTAAATTGCATGTTTTCATGCAAGTGACCACATTTACAACCATCACAGACTTTAATCATTAAAAGATCATGATTTATGCTAGTATTGAAAACCAAACTCTGAAACCTGAATACAGAGAAAATGGATTCAAATATTTAGTCTTTTTGTTTTTAAAACCGAAAGGAATCAATGTCTTCAACTATAGGTTTACTCAGAGCTTTATAGGCTAGAATGGTGGAAACCAGTATCAGAATGAACCATAGGTTTATTACCTTTGGTTGGAAAATAATAATATTTGTATTAAAAATTTTCCTGGCAAATCATGGATTTTAATGTAAAAGTGTTTTACTCTTTGGACTAGAAAAGTACTATGTAGAAAGGCTCAATCTACCAACATGACAGGCAGCAGGCTAAAATAAACTGGCACAAAATTAGAATAAGGGAAAAAGTAATAATTGCTTGAACTGTAGGTTAAAGAAGAAAGAATAAGAGATCAACTCCAGTTATATATTGTAAAGCTTCAAAAGCTTCCAATTGAATCTTAACATTCATAGGTTATTAAAAAAATCAAATTTATTTTCTAAGACTTATTAGCTTGGAAACAGGATGGTAATAAATAAAGACCTACAGTAGACTAGAGGTGAACTGGGAATGAATACATTTCCCTTAATATATATCAGTCACAGGTGGTATTAAGCAGAGATTTTGTCACCTCTGTGATTATTAAGATATAGGAAAAACTTCCAAGGGAAGCAGAGAAAGCTGTAAACTTAAAGGACTTAAAGCTGGAATGCATATGCATCTGGTTATACAGTGGATTTCTCATTTTATCTGCTGAAAGAAAGGTCAGCTCTAAGTCCTGCCAAAGAACAGAAGATAGGTTAACAGGCTAAAAGCTCTCCACATCCACCTCCTTAGCCTTTTTCAACTTTGCTCAAAAATGTAGTTGATTTGCATACTACTCAGCTGTCCTTTACCTGAGGACTATTTTAGTCCCAAAGGTGAGCACATTCAACCCAAACTAGACAGCTCCCTCATTTTTACTACTGAACATAAATTTACCTCACATATAGAGAAAGCTGATGGAAGTGAAATTGTGGCCAAGGTTTATCCCATGAATAGCATGGACATTTTTCAGTGTTTACCTCTTCCGTCTAGCAAACCAGGAAGCATCATGAGTAAGCTATATATATTTATGCAATAAATTCCCCTTAAAAAGTAGAGAGCTCAAGCAACTGAGGAGGAAGGGGGAACAGAGGAAGAGTGGTACTGTGAACATTTTTGAGATAATAAGAGTTTTTTCCCCCTTTTTTCCCCTCCCTCCCAGCCCTCTCCGAACAGATGCTTCCTTAGCAGATGCCAGGGTATAAAGTTCTTCCTGAATACGGCTTACTCACCCTGTTCTGGGGGCTGATGCTATGGGTTCATGGGTCCCAACCCGCTTCCACTGCCAGTCCCAACCCCATTTCAAGCAGGGTTGAAAATGCCCTAATAAATTATACCCCTGGGTAGTGATATAAATCTCTCTAGCAAAGACTTTCAAAGCACTGTACATATACTAGATGCCTCAGCATCCACTGTACTAGCCAGGACATGTTCACTCATGGCTGCTCTTTAATTAGAAAAATCCCATCTGGATGGGACTGAAAATACTTTCTCTAGACCTTGCTGAGGCTCCAGGTGTGCAATGTCTTCTGCATGATACCTTGCACTGCTCCAGCCCCTTAGGAGCGTCTGTGGGTTGTCCTCATGAAGATGGTGTGCGAGCCTCTGGTACACTGCTTTCCTACAAGCAGATTTCTTTAAAAACGGAGTCATTCTGCAGCAGTTGTTCAAGTAGTAGGAAGCTCTCCAGACAATGCCTGCACTGATGCACAGTTAGGAAACATAATCCATTTTTCCTAAAAAGCCTGCAGGTAAGGAAAGACAGATTACTGAGTTCATACATCTGGAGCTCATTTAAAGCTGAGCTGTAAGGTGTGTAAAGCAAGGAGGCAAGAGGGGTGTCTTTTATGGTGGGAGAAGGAAATGGAAATATAGGTGTTAAAGTAGGTGGCTAAGCTTTCATCTCGGTAAGAGCAGAGCTTTGTAATGTTTTTGTTTGAATGCTGGAGAAAAGGAAAGTGGGGGTTGGTTTTTTTCTGCTTTTATTCCAGGGAGCAGAAGAAAGGAGCTGAATTAAAACAAGAAAACATTCATACTAAGATTGAACTGCACAAGGGAAAATGTCAATGTTATTTTGTCTACTTCTGAGTGAAAAGTTCAACCAGTGTCATTATACAAATTTGACATATGTAAACTGAGACATGAGGAGCAGGAGCACAGCAACTCACACAAGTTTATGCAATAAAAGGGCTGGGCGAAAAACCATCTCACCTTAGACTTATAATGGAGGAACTGGGATCGTAGTTTATAGAGCACAAAGGAAGGCAGGCTGCTTTTGAGGCCTACTGCCCAGGAGCTTAGCAGCTCCGCTCATAACATGGATACTTTGGTTAGGTGCTAAAATTAGGAGGAACAAATTTCTACCCAGCAAATAACAGCACTGTACACAGAAGCCAGTAGCTTTAACATTACTTCTCCTGAAAGTAAATAATAAAAATAAATGATCTACTCTACTCTACAGTCAATGAAGGATGCTTGCCCTGACTATTTATACTACAGATTGAATAACTGAATTAACTTTCATTAATAAAGTGAGTTTATTTTCCAAGTGTTGTGTTCCATGGTTTTGTAGCTCTTAATTCAGAAGTCAAGCAATGTGATTTACAAGGTTATTAATTTCTTTTTGACATCTGCCCATTTCACAGGCAACAGTGCATTACCTCTGAAAATCGAAGGGTTCATTTTAACTTTAGATCAGTGGTTTTCTTCCATCTATACTATCAGTTTTAGGAACAAAGATATATGTTCTGTCTGGAGCCATGCAGTATATTGTTCAGAGTTTGGCTCTATCAGTAGTGCGGTTAACTTACGATGGAAAGATTGAGACAGTCTTCAAAGACATCATAGCCCAGTGGTGCAATGTCAAAGTTGCTTTCATTCAAATGAAATATTCAGGTAAGACTTATGCAAGGGCCAAAGATCCCACTGGAACTTCACAAAAAGAATGAAAGACACATCTAACGTGCTTTCCAGTATTCTCAATATGTAAAATGAAGCTCATATTTTTTAATGTCATCTCAGCTTCTTTCTCCATGCTTTTGTACCTTTTTTCCATCTAATATATGGGAATTTGTCTCATAGATCTGTTTCCGTGTGCACAGACAATACCCATTTGCACTTGCTTTGTGTGCTGACAGGGGTTTTGCTTGCTAAATTCTACTATATCGAATGACATGCCAGAAAAAAAATCTGTCAGAATAGTTTTATAGGAAAATTGCATATTCACAAATAACTTCAGATTGAAAAGTTACTCTCAGATAACCAAGTTTAAAAAAATGGTATTTATTGATGTATTCTTATTACAGCCCTAAAGCATCTCTTAGAAAAATGTTAGGGTTGTGAGTTAAGAAATACAAGGATTAAACCTGCTTATGCTTTGTGGCCAGAGATATGGCTTTACGTCCAGGTTCAGTAGGAGGGTGGCTCGAGTAATCTGAGATGCTTTAACCCCTCTCTGCTGTTTCTTTGGCCTCCTACATATACTCGCCTTTCATTTTTTCTCTTCCTTGCCCATTCTTCCTTGGTTTGTACATCCAGCTGCCTCTAATCACCATTTATTATCCGCCTATTTCTGTTCCTGGTCCCTCCTCAGAGTTTTTTCTTCTGGCCTCTCATCTTTCTTTTTCTTTCTTCTTAACTCTCTGTGTTTTTCACCCTTTTGCATTAAATCAAGTGACCACCTTTCTTCACACAGTTGCTTGCCAGAAGCACAGAGAGGTATGATAAGCACAAGAGACAACTCTTACTCTTAGTTCCAACATCATGTGTCACAGTAGCGGTAGTAGCTGTTACTACCACTGTTGTAGTAGTGGTAGACAGCTAAAAAGACTAGTTGCTGGAAAGATAATTGGAGCATGCTACTCTCCTCTGTAACACACACATTCTACAGCAAAGGTCTATGGATTTTCAGTCATCCATGTTGGATCGACATTGTAACCAGAATAACCAGAGATACTCCAGGCCTATCTCCCGGATTGATTTTTAAGTCAGTTCTCCACGGCATCAAAGTGCAACAGGTTCTCAATGAGAGCGAAATAGGAACATATCTAACACAGAACAAATAACAGATTGCTTCATTTTCTATTTTTGGGAAAGGGGAAGCTATGTTAGGTGAAACTTTCCAACAAAATTCAGCTAAAATAAAGTTCAAATGACATCGTTGGCAAAAATTTTAACAACTGAAAATATAATATTAACATGGGAAATGTTGGATAATGCTACTTTTATGCATTAGTTCTATAACAAAAGGCATGTTGGTGCTGTACAGTGCAGTGCTATATAGTCAAGTTAGCTCAGACTAGGTTTGGATGGCAGAAACAGAATAAGCACATAAACACATCTTTCTTCCTGAACTTGCACTCCCTGCTTCTAAAGGAAGTGAGTCCTGAGGAACAAAAAGGCTGTGTTTAACTAACAATTATCTCTATATGAACATTATGTAGCATGAAGACTGGATACTGTGAGTGAAATTTATTTGACCAAATTCAGGTTTATGGTAAGTGGGAGAAATTATCACTTCTAGTGTGATTCACCTCATCCTCATGTAGGTATCAAAATTACAGTCTAGAACTGCCCCTTTCTCTCTACTGACTATAAAGAAAGTTTATGGTGAATAGCTCATATGTAGACACCTGAAGTTAAATGAGATAGATCCCACCTATCCTAGCTTGAAGTCCACAATATAGCAGTTCAAAATGGCTTTTGCTCTCTGCAAACACATGGGAATCTTGAAACCAAGTTGATGAAACCACACTGAAACCATTGCTCAGTAGGAGTTGGGATGTGTTTAGCTACAACCTTTGGGCACTCAAATATCATGGATACACTTGATAGGAGCCTCCAAAATGCTCAAGAATGACGAGAGTTACATTCTGATATCAAGGAGCACATCTGCAATGGCAATGTCCCCTCTCCCTTCCAAGGAAGCAATTAAAGCTACAATACTTTTTAACGGAGAGAAAAAACAAACTGACCTTTACATCATTCTCAGAGAGGACTCGATTTCAGAAGGGCCACCTTTTAAGACCAGCTCACCTAGAGCAACCACAGAATTCTAGCATTTGGTTCCACATAGTTTTCAACTCAGAGTTGTGACCTCTGGGGAAACACAGAGGTAGGAGCTTGCCATAATACCTCTTGGTATGTATATTACTTTGGCTGGCTGCAGTTTGGATATGAAAGTACTATGTAAAACCAAGTTTCATTCTTATTGTATTGTGTTATCCATAGTGCAAGAGCATTCTTATTGGCTCTAGTAAAAAGGTTCTCATGTGGGCTGTAGGCAGAAGTAGGATATTTGCTCTCCTCATGGATCAAACAGAGTCGGCACTAATGATAGAGCACAGGGAAAGGAAAAAAAAAAGAAAACAGAAAAAGAAATGTTTAACACTCAACACTAGAGGAGAGTGAAAACAGAACACACTTTGAAGAATTTCCTTACTGCAACATAGCCCTGCGTAGGAGAGGCTCTACAGTCAGACACAAAATGTTTTGAAGTTTCTCTGTTTGTTTAATCTTTGGGTCAGGTTTTGGCACTGTGCTATGATTGACACAATATGAAAGAATAAAGGTCCAAACAAGGCAAAGGGGAAAAAAACCTTAGGGAAGTGTGAGACTCAGCAAATCAAACTGTCTAAGAAGCAGAGCAACCTAGGTGCTGTAAGGGCTGATGCAAAGGTGTGTCCAAGACCACAAGAGCAAGATCTAGAGATAGTTCTCTTTCCAATAACCTAGCCTAGTCATGGCCTAGCTGAGAGCTAAGGAATGATTTCCTAAAAATCAAACTGGGCTTGTAGAAAGTGAGAAAACATTACTTTCCATTAAAAATAGAGACTAGAACTAGCATGCTAAAAATCTCACTAATGGTCAGTGTAAACTACTGTTCTGAAAATCTGTTACCATAATAAGAAGTTTGCTATTGTAGTGACATCACTACAAACACCTCTTCCTTCAGTTGTGACTCTCTGACAAGGCTGTGAAAAACTGGAAATTCAAAATCTTCTCAATTTTTTTGGTAATAGAAACTCTATTACCCTTTGGACTGCATATATTCTGAGAAATTATGAACAAGTTCTAAGGAAAACAGGGATCAGATAAAGCGTGCTTCCATATGAAAGCATGTGTATGTATATACTTTATAATTGGAGACTAAACACGTAGTATAAGGTGAACAGTCCATCCCTTACAAGTAAAAGGAATGAGCATCACAGAAGGGTATCACGTCCCTGCAGAAGTGTTATGGTGCTTACTCCAAGACTGATTGCCAGGTACTCTCTCCTGTAAAACAGCAGAAGGTACAAGGGAACATGGGAATGGGCTGACCAGTTCAGATGAAAATTTCTTTGTGTCCAGTGACAGCAGCCTACAGCAGATGTCTAGGGAAGAATATGAGAGTAGGCAAGATGTGCTAATATTGTTTCAATTTATAGAGAGCTGTATCTCACAAGCTTCCTAAACCACAGTTGGTAGCGTTGTGTGCAAGAATGACAGCTTAAGAACAGTGTGATCCCTGCTGTATGCCAAGAGGCTGCCATAATGTAGACTGGTTCAAAGGTAAGTTATCTGATATTGCTCCATATCATTGCCCAGAGTAAGCCAGTTCAGGGAAGTGTAAAGCATAGAAGACAAAATTTTCTTCATTAAGCAACAGACTGACTCATGATATAAGACTAATGTCACACATCCTAAATCAGAACTCTAAGTTCAAATATTAGTATCATCAAAGAGAAGAGCAAATCTCCTATTGTCTTCACGGCATATGGAATTTTATTCCAAGCCCTAAGTAAATAATAATAATAAAAAGTAAGCCTGCCTCATTTGCAGCATTTAATTCATTTTATTTCACCAGTGCAAAGAATTTTGGCTTTAGCTAAAGGCTATTCTTTGTTAATAATTATTTTTGACTATTGCATTACACACTAAATTTAGTTAGCACATTTGTAAACTCATAGAGGCACTGCAGCAGATAAAATATAAAGACATGGAATCTGAATCTGTTAAAACATGCATTTGACTCCTATTTTACAAGAATACACTTTGAATTAAATACTATTAGTGATTTTCAGTGCAGTATGTTTAATTAAAAAAATGAAAAGCAAGAGCCAGAGTCAATTCTCATATTTTTTTGTTAATGGGAGTAACTTATTTTATATTGTAACCAGCATATTTCAAAGTTTAATAAAACAGGGTATTCATTTTACTTAAATCAATTATACCATATTCTTACTCTTACCACACATTTCTGACCTCGTCACATCAGAAATAATTTTTTAAAATCAAAACAGTTATGCAATCTAGAAACTATAATAAGGGTGCTAATGCCCCGTCATAGTAACTCTTAAGTGACAACTGATGTAAATATATTTACTATGAATTTACATCAGTGTGGCATCAGGATCTGGCCGAATGTCTGTGTGTTGGGAATTTTCTTCTACAATGCAAGCATTCAAAGAAGCAATACATTGTAAAAACTGACATTTCAATTTCCAGATTGAAAATATTTGAATGAATGATAACTGTGTTAGGACACTAAAAACCTTATTAGAGTGGCTCAGGGCATTAGCAGATTCTTTTCTCAGCCAATTCATAGAGCAACCTTCACCTTTTTATGGCACAGTTCGAACCCAGCAGGGGATCTGCACGCAATGAGGCTGTTTTCACCAACACGGTGATGGCTTTCTGCATCTCTGTTGTGTCTGCCTTGAGGTGTGACTAGTAGTGAGGAAACTGTTATCTTAAAGTGGGATAGGCTTGATGGATTTTCGTTCAGCAAAACAAAACCATATGGCAATGCAACTTCCACTTAAAAGGAGGTACCACAGGTAACAGCGGGGAATGTCTGGAAAGGGTGACTGTACCATTCCAAGAAACCTGGCTTACTTGTTTGCAGACCCCCAACCAATTGCTGTAGTGACCTTGCAGAGGCCTAATTACTCTTCAGGAGAGTAAATTGAGGGAGGGCTATTTATTACTCTTATGATCGTCAGTAAAGAATAGCTATGTAACAGCTGAACAGGCATCATTCCTCATCCAGATAAGAACAATTTGAACCTTTTTTGGTTTTGACATCTTGCTAACTTAGATAATAACAAAATTCACAGCTAGCATCTTTTCACAAAACTGTGTGCTTTTAAGGATAGCACTGTCCCTTTTTCCCCAGGATCTCACACATGCATGTCCCTTGATAGCTCACAAAACATACCCCTGAACTAACCTGGCAACGCTAGCACCAATAGAGAAAATGTGTGACAATGACAAAACTGGAACAATTTCTATTAATTTAAAAAATCAGTTTAATGGAGACGTTAGAACATTTTACATGATAAAATATGTTTGATATTGTGTGAATTAAAGATTTTTTTTAACTACAGAAACAGTAAATCTTACACGCCAGCCAAAAGTTTCGTCCACTATTAAAAAGGCCAGTAGCTCATTTTGAATCCTAAATCTCCTTGTTTTGAAATTATGACTATTTGTAATTGAACTACAGAAATAATCATTCTGTTTTTGTGCTGTCTGTTTACTCGATAGCCACCTATGTCCCTTTGGTTTGAAATTTACACAACTTTTTCTTTCTGACAGGAGTCAACGGAGACTATATTCTTGAATCTACTTTGGGTTCTAATAAGAGTTATGGTGATAATGATATGGTAATCATAGAAGATATATGTCCAACAGATATGCTTAAAAGGCTGAATGAACATGATCTATCAGGCAGCTGATCCCCAGCCATAATTCTACTGAAATAAACAGACTGCAGTGGAAATTTATGCTAGCAGATCTTCAGTCTGCATTGCCTTCCCCTTTCTGCCTAAAATGATCATCTACAATGAACGAGAAAGAGAGGAAAGGTGTTTGTATGGAAGGGGTGTGGTAAATTAGTCTCTAAAACAGATTATGAAGTCCAGAGAAATACATACAATGCAGTAGGGGATATATAGAGGGAAGACTGTCAAAAGGGACAAGGGAGAGAAGCAGTCACTTAGTCACATCAGCTACTGCAGTGGATTAGTACAAAGCTGGCAACAGAGGTGGTAAAAGAATCCATATATAATAGAATATGAATGTATGCTTCCTTACCTCTCAGTTTAAAGTATAGCCCCACAGCTACTACTTCAGGAGACTGAACAGAGAGAAATTGCTGTGGTACCTATGAAACATTGCTTGCCTTTTTGGAGCAGCCAGCTGGAATTGGCTAAAGTGCAGAATGTCACATCAAATCTCATACAGATGAGAGGTTTGCTTGCTTTCCACTAGAGATAACAATCATGATGAGCCAGCAGAACTTACTCTGCAGCTATATGAAAGATTGTGCATTTGAACATTTGCTAACTCTGAATAACAGGATGAGCCAACCTGTAAGTGCACCACACCTTTTTAAGGTCATGAATTTAATCATTCGCATATTTTCCTTCATAAAACAAAGCTAAGAGCACGGCCTCTTTCTTCTCAGCTTTTGTGCAACCAATTCCTAACTCTGGGTCCTAACAACCACGGTTTCCAGAGAATATGGTGTCCTGGCACAATGACAATTTTTCTTTCTCTACAGCCTTGGAGAGCCTGAAAATTCCAGTCTTTTTTCTGAAACAGCTAGCTGGAGTGTGAGCAAAATCCTCCACAGATGGGGGACAAGCTTGAGAAACAGCAGTATAAGAGGTAATATTTTATAAAGAAAATGATGAATGTTTCCAAGAAAGAAGCTAGGAAGAAGAAACCATCTCAGGCTTACATGGAACAACACTGCGATGTAATGGAAAAGACTGTATTACAGCAGCTGGTTTGATAACAAAGGGAAAGCTGTGAAGCTCATTTGTGACAATGTAGGAAAAAAAATGAATATGTTGATAATCAGCCCTGAATATTCTTTCTTTCCTTTTTTCCCCTATCTCGTTACCTTTGGTCTGCTTGGCATTCATCCAGATTACAAGACTGACAGTCATTTCTCTTTAATAATCACTCTTGGAAACTCAAGAAGCACTCCCTTTTCAGCTCTGTCAACAGGGAATCATTAACACTGAAAAAAAATATATATGCTTAATTGTTTTTACTGAAATAAACACTCTGGGTACCCCCTGCCGTTTAACGAACATGCACTGGGTTAACTACAAGGGCTGCTACCACTGCCATCTTTGATTACTTGCTAGTGGCAGATGAAAGCTTAACCACACTTATTTTTTGACAGTAAATATGATTTCACTTTTTTGGCTTCCACATCAACCCACCCTTTTCAAAGGAGGGCAGCCCAGCAAAGGCTGTCAAAATAAGGCTAGCAAGTAAGTGGAGTAGCAGCTTTCCACAGAGTTTGATTATTCTTCTGTGAAAGAGTCTGTAAACAAAACCTTTAGGCTTTTGTCTACTAAATAGTGTTCAGAAATTTTTTCTAGCCTAGCATTTTTAATATGTGGGAACATGACTGCAGTAGGATTCAAGAGCACTCAACATTTTTGAAAGGAAGGCAACTTATTTATGTAACTAAATGTGATCTCAGTAGTCAAAATGTAGGTAAAACCCCACTTTTTTAGGAAATGAAATGGTTTGCATACATGCATCCTCTGAACTGTCTGAAAGCAGCTTTTCCTTTGTCTTGACTACATGTATCAGAATGAATAATAGAGCAAAAAATGTTTCGACGTATCAAAAAATTTTAATATCAATTTTGATTTTAGAAGTGGGGTGAAATTTAACTAAAGACATTTATTTAGGTTTTATTTTTTTACTTCCACACTTTTTGCTGTGATAACCAAAAAGTTAGTCAGAGACCTGATGACCTTTCAATGAACAATCAGTCTTTTGAGATGTCCAGGAACCTTTGGAAAAGAGCTACTTGTATTATGGGACATGAAGGTTCAAGTCTCTTCACTTTTGGGGTGAATATTGTGTTTAAATATTTGATATAGGGTTGGGTAATGCTCCTTTTCACTGGATCAAGCCACCAGTTTCTGAATGTGGCCAGGAATTAGCTGCTAATTTGTGCATGCCTCAAGGCAGAAATACATGGGATGTTTCCATGGGAGTTTCCATCCCATATATCTACACTGCGTCTATACAAGTAGATTAAATGTACCCTGAACCATTCTTTGACGCAGTGGCCATACCCAAATCCATACGGTTAAGCTCTTTTTGCCTCCAAGGAGGGTAGCCATATCAATGTGCAAAGTACCCCTAGCTGTGGTAGGGAAATTTTTGGGAAAGTGATGGTGTGCCCAGACCTCAAATAAGGCAAAGACCACTCTAAAAATGTAACAGGATAGACAACTGAGTCCCGGTGCGTGGCAACTTTCCCTGGCACTGTTAAAGTTACTAGTATAGATATAGCCATATGTGTCAAGGCAATTTAGACAGCAGCTGAGCCTGGAGTTATTAATTGCTGGCTCTGTCTAAATAGTGGGCTTAGGCATTTAAAAGGGAAACCAGTTACATAGCAGCCCTTCCTGAATTTAGCTCCAAATGGCTGAGTGGTGGATATCACTCCTACAAGTTCCTTGGAGAGCTTTTTGCTTGAGGTTGTGAAAGTTATTGCAAGTATAATCTTGGTTTGCCTCCTGCTATATGAGATTTGTTAATAACTTCACCTGTAACCCTAATGTTTATCTTTCAATCATCTGCTTAATTCCTTTTTTTGGCCTTTATTTATTAGATAATTAACTGTTAGATCCTCCAGTACAGAAGGCAGGGCCTGATGAAAATCTTTAAAGAGTACTTACTTTTGGATTCTTAGAATAGGCAAGATCCTATTATAATCTGGATAGCTTTTCTTCACTTCAGGGACTTGCTGAAAATCAGTGATACTGCATCCTCCTAGTATTAGTCATCTGTCCTTACACACCTCTCCAGTGTTACATCCACCTAGGAAGGATAGTTTAAGTGTTTCCCATCATTATGTAAACTTCAGCCACACAATTTTTGCAGAGTACAAACCCTAGTGACAATGAACTGCCAGTTCCCTAACGCAAATGTATTCCTCCTGACCTTTCCAATGCTGCCAGACTGCATGTGGCTTTGTGCAGGAGTAATTCCAAAGGCGGACACCAATATGATCAAAAGAACTTCCATAATGCAGAAGGACTGTAGCAATACATGTTTTGTTTATGGCCATGCCAACATCTATGTCTTAGCTGTATTGTCACACTCCTACTAGCGTGATTAGGCAGTGGATGACTCTGTTCCGCACGTGCGCATACACCCACCCACCTACCCAGTTCCTCATCCCCAGAGTGACTTTCAGGATGAAACACAGCTAACAACACACATCTGCATTAACAAAATTTTTTGAGTGTAAAGAATAATACTGTAGATATCTTCTGAAGTAAATAAGCAGAAAACATACAGCTTTTGATACACTATTTAGTCCTAACATTATTTTGAAAACATCCTACATATTTCTCTTTTTCTTGTGCAGGGCTAGCATCTTCTGGTTTTTATTGAAAGGAACAAGACTTCCCTTTGAGATTTTCCATGTAAATATTGATGCAGCATGATTCTGTGTGATCTGACAAAAAGCTTATGCTATTGATGTCCTGTATATATGTTACTATTAGAGTTACTTGGAAATAGCTTTTAGATGTAAAATGGAATTTTACATTTTAGTGATTTTTTTTTGTTTGATTTTTCATTGGAAAATCAAATTGACCCACATTAAGTTCAATGTTAAATTGAACTTAAGCCATGAAGCCTTACTGGTGCTGTCACCTAATTCTCTCTTTGGGTCTGGCTTCTCGATACAGTACACATCTCATACAATATAGATTTTCCTCTGAATGACCAGGGAGCCTGATACATAGAAGAAAATAGAATTTCAGCCTACCTGTCTTTTCAGGGCAGGTAGGTATTGTAAGAAAACGAAGACCGTACATTAACCATATTTTTGAACACTGAAAGAAGCTTAAAGATCTCACATTTTAAAATAACAATTAAAAAAGTTTACCTTCAGATTTTTGTGAGAGTGTCAAGAGTTCACAGTTGGAAAAACAATAGCAAAATGGAGGCTGAAGCCAAAATCCTCTCTTGGCAAAAGCAAAGTATTCCTGTCTGCAGTAGTCTCCACCTGAGCCAGAAGAGCAGGTTTGCAGTTTGCAGTACTCCTCTAAGCAGCTCAACTTCTAGTCTCCCTTCTGGATAGGAAGATCTTTGGACTGAAAGAGAGATTTTCAGGATTATCATGTGGATAGGTGAGACAAATAGTTCACCATTAATAAAACGAAAGAAAAGATTTTGCAAAAGCTGCATTGTGCTACTCGGATATACTATATTTTTTAATTCAATTCAAGACAAAAAAATATTTATTGGAGCATGCAGGCAAGTGTTATACAAATACTAATCAGCTCCTTCCTTCCTTTCCATCTCCTAGTAAGACCCACAGCTCAGGTACCTTTTATCCATAGTAGTTCTTACGCTAGTTTTAGTGAACGGCGTATTTATTTTGAAGAGCCTTTTCATGGGCATATTATTATTATTATATCTGAAGTCTTCTTTTTCTTATTTTATTGCAACAGAACATATCATGAACCTGAAACCCACTGTTTAGCTGAGCCTCCTCTGCATCATAAGAATGTCTTAACCAGGGGTTTTGAAAAGGATTCCTTATTCTTTTATTCTGTATCCACTTTTTGTTATTTAGGTATAGCACAATTAAGAGTTGCAAAGAGAAATGTTTTATGTTTCTAGTTTCCAACTGCAAGGCTCAGTATATAGAAACACTAACTGTAAGATCATGCAGCCTTTGTCTTAATTGGGTAAACAGGGTCTTTGGAGTATTACACAGCAGGACCAGGCTAATTAAATAATGTTCAGATTTCTCACTGAGGAGTTTATGCAAGCACTGAGCCATGAACAGTAGTGTTGCAGCTCAGAAACCATGTAACTAAGGTGGGTATTTGGGGGAATAAGTGCCCTTCCTTTCTTTAAAAAATGTTGTAATCGACTTGCAGCATTTTGCTGAGACAGAGTAAAGACAATCGGAGTGATCTGAGCTATTTGAAGAAATCTTTGTTGCAAAATACAGGTGTTTTTGGAGAAGTAATTGGACTTTTAACTTAGTATATCTCCCAATGACAGCCTTTTGAATAAGCATCCATTTAGGGTTAAATTGTCATAAGCAGCTAATTTGCTACATGAGTGAATTCTATCACTTCAATTATATTTCTTTATTGCCTGTACTATGAATCCTAAATCTCACACCAAGGTTGGCAAACTCCAGGAAGATTCATAGATATATTATTATATAGGAAAAAACACATCTGCGCTAAATGTTCATGCAGGAGAACAGACACAGATTCAGCCAACTGACAGAGAGCAACTCTCTCCTACAAGAAAGGAAACAGCAAACAACAGGTAACCACGCAAGGTAAGGCTGAGAGAATGAGCACCTCTAGCATCTATGGGCTCTTCACTGCTTCACATATATCACTCTGCAGGTTTTCCCTGGCCTTATTACTTCAGATAACTTAACATACAGGAGGAAGACCAAGATCGATAGGCTGAAGGTCTTGACATAAACCCTTCTGTGGACAGGCATTTTTATCTAAACTGTAGAACTAATGAAAGTGTCCCAACTCCTTAGATTTATGAGGATATTCCAGCTGCATGCTGTGTACATGCTGGGAGAAACCTGCATGCTCACTATCCCCGTTCTGCCTCCCAGTTGACCCTGAAAGGAAGGTGCTTCTGTGTTTAAGATGAGCTGTGCATGCTACAGCAGGTTCTCCAGACTGGATGATCAGGGATCAGGACTGCAGATACACAGTAGAAAGTACTTGCAGTGCAGTTTAGGTGTGGCTTTACAGAACAGCCCTCAAGGCCAAGCCACAGCTGACATGAGAATTGGGATTCTGTGGGCCTAACCTGGAGGGTAGAGCTTGTTGACCCTTGATCAGACAATATCTTGATAGCAAATCCGAATCAAAAGATATGATGATGAACAAAGACATAAATCCACCAATATAAGGATCTCTCTCTCTCCCATTCCCTTTTCCAGTTGCTAACTCCATGATCTAATGGAGATTAGATATTATAGGCATCTAATGACTTTGAGGTTTGAACCTCATTTGAGAAAACTACCAAATAAAATGGAAATAAATATTGAAAGAAAGGTAGTGGGAGTCTTGATGAACCAAGCCTGAAGTATCTGTGTAGACTTCAGATGACCACATTTTGAGATGGGACTTTATGCAGCAAGCATACATATTTTTCACACAGTACAGCAAAGTGCTTTTGGGAACACAGTTTTCTGGAGAGAAATGGTCTCAGAAGGTCTTCATATTACAGAGGTCTTATAAAAGCGATCATTTGAGCCCTTCTTAACATTATCATTATGCAGGCATACCTGTACTGAATGTCACACATGGACAATAGAAACAAATTTAACTAATCAACTGAGAGTAATTCACACATAGCTGAATATCAGATCTGAAAAAAACCTCTGGATTTACAGGACTTTCCTTTGCCTTTGCATATGATGCTCTCCAGGGCTCTGCAATAGGTTTAGCTTAGATGAGGCAGGTGGAAGAGAAAGGAGCATGACAAGAGGCCATCCATTCCACAGTTAAGCTTTTAAAGCTTGATATGGCCCTCAGGGCTAAGTCACAAAGCCGAAGCACATAGCATTTGAATTCCTTGCAATATTCACTGGAATTATTCTCATGCCACAAATATATCTATTTGAATATACTAAAAATTGCAATTTTCTCCATTTCAGCAATAGAGAACAGATACAGCAGTCATATCTAAATACCTAGAATAGCTTCCCAGTCCTCAACATTATTCTCCCCTCCTCCAACCAGCTTTCCTACTGCAAAAACAAAAAACAACCCCCCCCGCCCCGCCCAAAACTGAGCGCTTGGATGGGGAGACACCCATGGAGTGCTCTAGCTGATGCTTTAGTCGGAATGCCTGGCAGGTAAGGTCTGTGGGTCATACCTTGTGGTGTGTATCATCTGCCCAGTAGTTTTGATGCAAACCAGAGACGCTACAACCTAGTTCTCAGAGGGGCTTAGGCATGATGATTCGCAGGTGATTCTCTCTTAGAATATAAATAAAAAGCTTAAGCTTTATGTCTTAAGTTTTATACACAGTACTCACTTAAGAATAGTTCAGAGACTGGGAATGAGAGTCACCCAGACAACATGGTAAATGTGGGGGTGCTTAAGCTGTCCAACAGGACATACTGAAGTCCTGTCTCTCTCCAGGCTTAGGCATCTCTGTGTCGGTCTCTGTTAGATGTCAGTGTAGCATTGGCAACCACAGTCTGCATTTTGGTGTCTAAATGTCCTTGTGTAGGAACTTCTGGTCCATTCTTTTATCCTAACACATGACCTGAAAGAAATGAAACATAGATACCTAAATTGAGTTCTGGAAGCTAACCCTAAGTCCTTTACAGGTCACGCAGAAAATGAGTGGCAGAGGAAGTATTTAAATTTGTCTCTTCTAAAGGCAGGGGAGCATCTTAACTAATCTGTAGACACTTTACCTCCCCTTATTAAGTGTGACGTTCTAGTGGGATGATCTTGGGAATGGAGAACTGTTACCCTGTAGTGCAGGCTTGGCTCTTCTGTCCTCAGTTCCTTAGTGCTGTCACCTGCTTCTAGGGGCTCCTAAACAGAGAAGAACAGGAAAAAAAAAAAAAGGTATAGCATAATTTGTTTATGGCAACTTGAGAACATTCAATGATAAATTTTACAGCTACAAGAGAATAGATCTCTTGCAACGATTGCTAATCAGACCAAAATAATGATAATACCAAACAACCTAACAGAAGTTAAAGACTTTTAACAAAGAAGCAATCTGCAAATTTTAAGTAAGTGCTATAAATGAGGACATTACAGCAAATTTCTTTTTTTACATGTTTTTAATAATCACTATGAAGTCAGGTCTTTAGAAATTTGCTTTTGGGCTAGTTGAAATACTGCTACTTCCTTAGATAAATAACTTCACAAACAATGGTATCAGGCAGAGACTATGGATGGCTGACCCACAGTCCAGATGATTGATGTGGCACTGCAGATATTGTTTATTTTTTGTAAAATTATATTCTCATGCAGATACATGACTTCATCATTTAAACTTCAGGGTTGTGGAGACTGTAGACTTCTCTGAATCTGTTTCCTGAACAAAACAGTAATTTTTGTTATGGTTATTGCTGTCGTTGATCATGTTTTTGTTCTTGTTCATCATTTCCCAGCTCCTCTTATTCAAAGCAAACCTCAATGCTAAATGGAGAGAGACCACAAGCAAAATTATGATCTCAGTCCAGTGTAAATCTGCATGAATTGCCTGTCATGGACACACTTCATGTTAATTTTGAGATAATTATGTGAGTGAATCTGGGCCAAAACTACAATTTAAACTATTTCTGTGAGATCTGCAGTACCCCATAACCCCCAAATCCCAATTCACCTAGAAAAGCTGCTTTGCCTGATGATCTCTTGTGCATTTAGATCATTATAAAAAGCCACTCCTTGCAAATGTAACTCTAGTTAATGCATAGTCTGGTAGTTGAGGGAAGACTTTCCTGTGTGTATTTTCCTTTTAAAAAACATCTGTCTGCCCTTGAATTAGTTTGCTCTCTGAACTGTAATCTCTCTTTTATCTGGAGAATACCTGAAACGTCCTTCAGTTTTAGCAGTGTATCCTGAATCCAGCGGCGATTCTTAATACACAGAATAGATGAGAATTTGTTTCTACCCATTTATTATACCTGAAGCATTCCTCAACAATCCTTTGACATTTCCTGTTTTGCTGACTCAAAGTACTAACAGAGAGTCACAAAAGAAATACAAGTAATCTGAGCTATTCCGGGACTCCAGAGCCTTAAAGCAAGAAATGCCTCCAACTTGGATAAAATGTGAACTTAGAACTTGTCAGTTATTTGTGGGGACAAGGTTACAGTACGAAAAACCATTGCTTGTAGAAATGTTAGGTATGTGTTCAACAACTGGAGATCAAAATGTGCTTATTGTGAAATTCATAGAAAAATACATATTTTTTCATTTTCCCAGAATTTATAAAAACTTTTTTTAAAGCTACTTCATTTTCAAACACCATTCTAAGAGTATGCCTACACTTCTCGACACATTTTCCAATTGAAATTTGAATTCCAACTACTTTTGAATATATTTCAAAATTTTGTTTGAATGCAGATGAAAAAACCCCAGTAACAACAAAAGCAGATGAATTCCGGAAAATGTGATGAGCCTGTATGACTAGAATCCTTTATTATCGAAGTTAGAAAGGGTAAGGAATAGGATTAGATGAGATAGGGCTCGCTTACTGGTGGTAAAAAAGCAGTACATAAACAGACCAAAAGATGACTGGCAATAAAAAATACCTATGCAAGCAGCATCAATACTGATAAAAATTAAATGCCAGCCTAAGTGGCATTTTCAAAGGCACTCAGCGCTGGTTTAATTTTCTTTCTACTGCAGTCGATGGGATATTTGCTGGTGAGGTGAGCTGAAGCCATGCTGCTGAAAATTCTGCCCTGAAATCACCCCTCTCTCTCCTGCTCCTTGATCCTGGAAAATCTGCATCATTTTCAGAATTAAAAAAATCCATATGGAAAATGTGCATGTCTCTTTGCTGTGGGATCTTACAGCAGCAACCACACAAGAATAGCATTTTTTTTTTTAATTTAGCTTCACAAGTCCTTCAACTCTGCCATTCCAGCAAACATATTTAACTTCATTTCAGCTGAACCCTGTGAACAGAGCCAGTCAGGTTGATGCTCTAGACTGGAAGAGAGTTGTTCATCTTCGATGGAACAAAATGTGTGCAACTGAGTTGCTACTGTGGATTAAGTTTCATTTTCCCTTTTCTCTACCTCTTGAATCTAGTTTCAGCCTGACCCCTGTGTCCCTTAGGGTGCAAGGCTGTTTCTACTTTCTCCTCTCTTTGGCCATGTAATGGTTAAGTGGTGAAGCAACTCCTGCACAGAACAGGTTGCCTTCTTCCCAGTTGCTTGAGACATCTGGTGTCCCAGCGGAAGACAGAGGCGCAAGCAGTCAGAGGAGGCACGCTATCAGACATGTGGGCAGGTTTACGGGTGCATAAGATTTTGGGGGGAAGTGAGGGGATATTAGGATTTTGAATTTCCCATCCAGTCTTCCTCTTCTGCATGAAGTGCAACCAGATTGCTCTCCTCATCCCATCCCAATGTATGATCATTAGTGTGTGCAGTTACTGCTCAACCAATCCCTTAGTGTTGGAAGACAAATGGGGGGTGCCAGAGATGAAGACCCATGAGAAGCAGCAGCACTGAGGATAAAAATTAAATCCTTAATTACGTTTCTGTACACTGTAGAATGGCTTGATTAAAATGTGCATCAGCTGCATGGAGTGGCGGGGGAGTAACTTGGCCACCTTGAACAGTTGTGGCAATAGACATATTGTTTCCTAGATCGTGGGAGCTCTGTGAAGCAGAATGCCATTAGGCATTGCTCTCCACACAACAGCAATGCTCAGTCCATTCATCTCTAGTAGATCTCCTAGTGAACTTCAGTTTTAATTTCCCTTTGAGTAGGATTATGCCAACAAGATGCAATCAAGCGTTCTGTTCCCTGCTTCAGAACAGACAGATACTGAGAGGATAAGAATTCTTTTCCTCTGAAACAACAGGGGGGAAGGTCCTTGTGTTTTTCATTCGGTCTGAATTTAAGAATGGCAGAAAGCCAAGGAATAATATGATGTGTGCACCTATGCAGACCACAGCTGAGGGATATAATTTTCTAATCTTCACAGCAGCCCTTTACACAAGCCTACGAGACTGCAGCCCAGCAGCTGGTAACAGTGTTTTCTCAAATATTCACTGGCATAAAACCATGCACTCTACATTTAAGCTCAGTCTCACAAAAATCAGATTAATATAGAGCTTTCCATTTTTACTCATTAAAAAAGAATCACACACATTTTGATTCTGGTAATGTGAATTCTCTTTTCACACCTGCACCTCTGAAATTGTGGTTAGGAACAGTGTGATTTCACATTCAATACTTCTCTCTTACAGTTTGCTTTTATTATCTGTATCACAAATAAATTCTCCTCCTCCTTTTTTCTAAGAGAAGGAAGTATTTAAAAGGGAACAGCTAAAAACTGAAAACACAAAAAAACTCCCTTCCTTCTTCCTACCCCCCAAATCTAACAGTGAAAATTGAATACCTTTCAGTGTAACAGGTCAGTATTGTGATGATGTCACTAGTCATGTTCATGATGTTGCATGAAATTACACATAATTAATACTAACCTTAAGAAGGTTAATTATAAAATTCTTATAGATTTGTCATAGGGGTGGACCTAGAAAAAATAATCAAACAAAAATGTAAATTTCCTTTTGAGCAAAACCCCCAAAATGGCCTGACTACAATCTGTGACTGATTCAAATTTGGAAAATATGCAGCTTTTGTCCACAGGGTTTTCAGGAATTTTATACTCCAGCAACTGCAGTAGCTTCCTAGGTGAAGGCTGTACATTTCAAAATGTGGCCCAGAGAATTAAGGTAAAGGAACTACTGCATCAAAAAATCAATTGTGCCGTTATAGAATACAAGTATGTTTAAAGTCCGGGTTTCTTAAGGTTAATGCATTAAAGATCAGAGTTGGGCACAAAAGCAAATCAATTGAAGCGTATCATATATAATAAGTTAGCACTGCTGAAAGTTACAAATTGACTCTGACTTGTTCATCTAGTTCACACCATATGCCTTTCTATTCTAATGTTTCAGCAAATTGCTTGAGTAAATAAATTAATTGCACCATCATGAGGCAACACACATGGAATTTGCTTTACCACAAGGCAGAATGTAACTCAGTAGGTGACCCAAATGGATGAGCAACGGAGCTGTGGGGAACTTCAGCAAAATTCTTGGAAAGCCACCATATTTGATGCAACAGTAATTAGATGAGAGCTGGCAAGAGCTAATGGTTATGCAGTTTTAAATAAAACTTGGTATTTATTAAAATGCTGTGCATAAAGATTAATACTTTTTCCTCAATATTCTTCATTGTTCCAATAGTCTCGAAATAAGAGTTGTGGGAACTTTTTCAAAATTCCCATAGCAACAGTAAAGAGGACGGGACTATTTTTCTTCTAGCAGTGGATAAACAGCAATGACATGCAACTGTGGTAGATTGGCCCTTTTTGTGCTGAGTGGATCTACTCTGTTTTGCAATTACACACAGAAGGGCAATATTTTCACTGCCTCCAAAAGAGATGACTGCCTTTTCTGCAAAAATTATTATAAAGATATTCTTTTCACTTTAAGTGGGACACAGAATGTCTTTTTATCCTCAAGAACAAAAACAACAAAATAACAGACTACATAAATGAATGTCTTAGGCAGTAAATAAGACCTGCGGTGAGGCTTGATGATGGAGGTACTCTTTTGGGATTTGACCACTTCATCAGGGAATTTCCCTCAAATCAACGTCTGAGTAGGTGGGGTCCATCCGCCGATGAGCTGCAGTTTTATTCCGAACCCTTGAAATATTCTTGAGAGGCTCTGCGTCTCTGCAATGACTCTGGTGTACCCTGCAGCACTTTTGTTAGTGCTGTTTTCAGCAGCATGTGACTTCCCCAAAGGATTCCCAGTGAGCGAACTTGTTCTTTTATACAGAAATAAAGATAGAGCCAGAGGCTGTAGATGGGTCAGAACACAAGATGAAGTGAAATGGCCTACTTTGACCTTCGCAGTTAAAGATGAACCTACCCAATATTTTGTAGTTGCCTTCAGAAATGTAACGTCTAATCACAGAATCTAAAAAAGCTGTCAGAATTATCCTGCGGTTAACACACTTTTCTTGGTATCATGAATGTTTTATGTGCAATAGGCTTTTGTGCATGACTGTAGCAATACTGTCTAATGTAGATGTGTCATAATAACAAAAAACTAGGAGAACAGCAATTCATGCATCCATACTTCAAAAAAAAAATTTCCAGAATATCTGGCCTCTACTATTTCACGATCTTCTGGTACATCTACTCTGTTTTTAAGCAACAAAATTTAGGGAAAAAAAGATAAATATTACAGTTTACATGATCTATATAGACTGTGTCTACACTCAGGCATTAGAAGGGTTTTCAGCATTCTAATGTTATGAAATATTTTCTACTGCAATTTCAGTGTTATCCAAAAGATCCTTGATTTCATCAACTTTTTAATTAGCCAAGCATAGTTTCTGCCTGTTGGACCCTTCAGTTTTTGCAGCTCTTCCTCCATCGAATACTTCCAAGAAATTCCCTACATCAAAAGGACTTTGTTGTTGTTGTTACCAGTAGTCCAGAACCATGTTCAGAATGCCAGTATGACTTCTTATAAATGCCAATGTAGAAATTTTTAGGTCCCAATATATCCATATTACATTCATTGTGACAGTTTAGCAAAAACTAGCCTATTTTGACTATGCAGTAGAACTATGTCTATGCAAAGTCTTCTGCCTGCATAGAGGGGTGGTTGGAAGGTTTTTTTTCTCATAATTCTAACTGGTATAACTGCTAGATCAGGCCCTGATCCAAGCAAATGAGATGGCAAAGTAATAAAACACTCTGTGCTCTAATGGTTTCCCTTTCACTAGAACTCCCCCTATTGTTTTGACCAGTACAGTTGTAGTGATACTGGTGATGGGAAAATTCAACATCAAAGGGCTAGTGCATATGAGAATGGGTTGATAATGCCAAGTGGTTATTTTAGTGCAGTTTTGAAAACATTTGTTTTTTCCCCATGACTTCTTACCAAAATGGGGGGAAAAAAAGAACAAAGATTTAGATGAAAAATGGAGAGTAAAATACATCAATTTTCTGCCTTCAGAAACTGATGCTTTCTGAAAAATGTGCTTTAATATTTGAAAAAAATGCAGTAAACATTTTATGAAAGTTTTCATTTAGCAAATCCATTTTTTTTCTTTAAAAAGCTCTTATGAATTTTCAGTTGTGCAAAAGTTTGTTTATTCTAAGAGACTCCTTCCTTTACAAAGATGCTGGCTTGTCAGTTAACACTGCAGAAATTGTGACAGTGTAGGACCACCAAAATGTATTTATATAGAATCCTTTCGAAGAAAGTTCTAGTGCATATGACTATCGGGCAACTATCTACACTAAAATAATATTTTATTTGCTTAGGGGAACATACTCAGGGAAACATTTGCTCTCATATATACCTGCATAAATCAACAGTAAGTTCACTACTACATGGAGTCACAGCGGTGTATTTTGTCTAAGAAGAGAGTCAGGCCTATATGCTTTTGACTTGATTTTAAATGCTGACATCATAGATTAGAAATAATTCAAAAAATGACAAAAATAATACTGTAACAGAGAAATTTCAAGGCAGCTCAGCCGAGTTAAAGCAGGCTGCAGAGCTTCCCTCCGACCTTTTATGCGTCCTCAAACAAGAGCATTTAGAGGAGCTCAAGCGTTCCCTACCCCCCAAAATAATTGAGAATGCCCTCAACTCCCATAAAGTCAGCATGTACAATCCTGAGAGAGGTAGAAATTCCCATAAAAGGATCACTCTAAATCCCCTGGATAAGTTTATTTGGCACGCTATTCAAGCAAAAGCAGCATTTCAATTGTTTCCCTTGACCTTTTAACCTACTCTGCTATTTAAGCGGAGGTCAAAGGACAGGAATCAGCCTCTAGCACGCCCCCCACCTCTCCCCACCACATTTTCTGCTTCGGCCTCTGAACACACCAAGCACTCAAAGGAAAGAGTTTTAACTGAGGCAGTGAGAAACAGATGTCTGTGTGGCTTACAATGAGCGGGCTGGGGGAGGGCAGGGAAAGGAAGTGCAGGGAAGGTGACTTAAAGCTAGTATTTATTTAATTGATCATTAAGCCTGGAAAGAGGAGAAAAATCGAAGAAAGTTTTCTTGCGGGCAAAGAAAGGAATGGGGATTAGGGCACTTCATGTCGTGATAGTGATATTATAGTATTTTTTTCTCTGCTGTTTTCAATGGGTCAAATCTTGCGATGCTGTGAGACATTACATCTGACTGTGCAGCTCTACCAAGAGGCAGAGGACAGAGAAGAGCCTACAAGGGGATTTTATCACATTTGCATTCCTGTACAGAAGCCAGAAATAATCCTGCACCTTGTTTACTTTTTGAAGTACCCTCAGTTTTAGCTTGGTGTAGCTGCAAACCTTTGAAGGTGGCACAGGAAACTTTTCTGAAAGCACGGTTAACTCCCACAAGGGCAAGGGACAGCTATCCCTGCCTCGCGCCAGGGTTTGCCCCTGCAGCGGCCATGGTGACAACCGCTTACACAGAGAGGGAACCTCTGCGCGCCCGCCTGAGGATGCAGTGCTCTGCAGGAACCTCCCCAGAGCTGCTCATGGTGGACAAAATGGAGGCACCAGCTGGCAGCTGGGGCAGGGCTTCCCAAGCCCTAAACGGGCCCAGAGGGCAGCAGCGCTATTTGCTTATCCCACAAATGGGTGTCGTGAGTGTGTCGGGATCCTGTACCAGGGGAGTGGCATGGCCGGGTGGCCTTGGAGCGGCCCGGAGCCGAGGCAGGTGGGCAGCCCTGCAGCATGGCAGAGGCTCCAGTGGGCCCATCCCCAGCTCTCTCTCTGCAGCAGGGCACCAGGCAGCAGCGACAACTGTCTGCCCTGCAGCCCAGGGCCTCCGGGGCATCTCCCTCACAGGGCCTCCGACCTACACTGCGCCCCGCTGACAGAAAGCACCATTGCGGGGCTCCGACCCGCCGTCCCCCTTGCCGGCCTGCCTGGGCTAACGGGGCGCCGCCAAGGGCGATCGCCTCACAGCGCCGGCGGCAGTGAGTGCGCCGCTCTTCGAAGGTTGTCGGTAATCCCCTCCCCACCGCGGGAGCCGGCGTTGACCTCTTAACAAAGAACAGGTTCAATCTGCTTCCCCTCCTCCACCCCGGGAGGCTGATAGGGGGTCACGTGACCTTTCTAGACAGCGCCGGGCCCGGCCGGTAAAGCGCGGCGGTTGGGGGAGGGGCGCCCGCCCGGCGCGGGGGGGGGGGGAGGAGAAAAGGGGGGGAGGGGCCGCGGCCCGCCTCATTAAGATGCAGATGCCAAATATTTTTACCAGGCTGTATAAAATTACAGTTTCCTTTTCAGTTCCGGCGGACAATGTTAAAACACATTAGATTCTGTGACTGCAAATCAAACACGGGCTATCTGTGCCGAGGCCTAATTAAAGGCCCATGGAAAAAAAAACACGGAAGAGGGAAAAAAAAGGTGGAAGAAGTGTTCATTAGCCAGAGTGAGGTTTTTTTTGCCCTTGTTTAAATAAATAAAGGTTGCAGGCATATTTTTTAAAAAAGAAATAATAGACTCTTAGGTTTTCATTTGGGCTTTAACTGAAGGTATTCATCATGTTATTTCACCATTTAGCCACAGGTTTTCCCCATAAGTGCGTTCACCTTGTTCTGCTATAATGAAGGTTCGTGTGCTACTATGAAGTTTTAAAAGGCAAGATTTAAGTCCGCCCTGACCTGAATGACAAAAATTCAATCTGAGCTGAAAATTGGTATACAAAATAATAGCCTGGGGGTACACAGGCATCCTTATACGAAACAGTATTGATTCTGTCATTCTTCCTGCCAATTACTTAGTCGAGTAGGGCTTTAAAATGCCATTTTGTGCTCATATGACTTCAAAATGGCTCTGAAATGAAAAGAGGAAAACTGGCAAAGGAGTGGTCTGTAATCTGCTTTAATCACTGAAGGCCAAATTCAGTAAAATGTCCCACTGTTGTGCCAGGCTCCCTCTCAAACGGAATTTGTTTTCCCACTCTTGCGTGGGCTTCCTTGGCATGGGAGCCGATCTAGCCCTTATTCAGATTTTCTTGTTAATTCACTCTAAAGGACAGTTAACAATGTAATGAATCGTCATTTTAAATCTCTTTACTTACATGTGTTTAAAAGCAAAACAAAACAGAAGAAACACGTGTTTCTGTAATTGCATGTTGTAGCTCTCTTTCTGCCCTAACAATGTATCGCTTAAGCTGTAGGTACTGTAAAAAATGGCCCAAAGTATGCATTTGGAAGTGAGGAAAGTGATGCAGTCAATAGCTCATATTTACGTCCATAGAGATATGTTTAAATGTTAGATTATTTCCCTCTAATCTTTCAAGAAGGAGAATAAGGAGTTGGGGAAAAGGGAAGACGCCCTAGAAGTGCTGATGTAAGGAATGGAGCAGTATCCATTGATAGTACTCCGGTTCAGATGGCAATGGTGCAGATATGCTGCGGTGCGTTGTGCTCCAAGAACAGGGAATCCCTCATGGAACAGCTTCACCAGAATCACTTTAGGAGCTTAGGTGACAGGAGTTTAAAGAGAAATCCCATCCTTCCTTCGCCAAAGCGCGGCAAGGTCTGTAGCTCATCATTCTTTCAGGTTACTCCTCTTACACATAGCTATAAAATAGTAATCTCATCCTTCTTATGCCAGTTGCACTGTGCAGCGCAAAAATCTTTGAACTCTACGCCAGCTGTCTGCACTATGATCTTCCACGTCAGTCCAGAAGGACCTGACAGAAAAAACAGTATGCTGTGTTGCCAGGCATCCGGAGAACTCCTGTGAGTCCTTCCTTGAAATGATCTAACTGTAGTGCCTTCTGGAACTCCAGTAAAAAAATAATATATATATGTCATTTCTTTGTGGTATCAATGCATCAATCACCACTTGTGTTCGCTGAGATTCTCCTAAATGTTCACTAAAAAAAAAAAAAAAGCTGAAGTCTGTCAAATGTTGCCTGGAGTAAACAGATTCAAGGAAGTCTCTCTGGAGGTTCTGAGCTAAATTATATAGTGGAGTAAATGATGGTATGAAGCTGTGCTGCAAGAGTGTGCTGTGAAACTCATTCCAAGTATAAAAGTCAAACTGATGTGACTGTTGTGGTATTTCATGGGGATGTAAAATTAGGATACACACAGAGGGCCAGTTTCTCTGCTGACCTAATCTAATGCCATTCCAGTAATCTCAGAAAATTGTACTGATTAATACAAGAAGTGACTGCGATCCCAGAACACTGGGAAAAGTATTTCAGCAAAAGCAAATAAAGAGGACTATAAAATTCATGCTTGGTGTAAACGGATGTTTACTTAGGCTGTAATCATGTCCCTAATTAACATGGCATCAGTTTAGCCCACAGGAAGTATCAGTGTGATGTAAAAGCTTTTGGAATGTCCATTGAGTCTTAGAGTGGCACTGGTGGAAAAATGTTAACATTTACCCCTTCGCTTACTGATTTAAACTTAGTATGCAGCTTAACCCCCAATTCACATCACTGCTGAATTTGGCAAGTCAGCTTTTGCTGGATTGCTTTAACACACTTAAACAGTCCTAAATACAAATCTTTCTAGTGTATTAACTCTTTTAAAGAAGAAAATAAGGAAAAGCAAAACTTTTTTATGTGCTTGAGAAAAGTGAAATGGCCACCATGAGCCTCACATTCATATTATACATTCTGATAAACCATCTTTTATGGGAAAAAATATTAAAACATATTTTTATTTTTATAGACTGTTTGATTTCTTCTGCTGCTGGAGGTATGTTACCCAGTCTGTTGCCTGAAAGAATCCCATGATAAAATGGGCAAACTGACAGGAAAATAAGACCTAATGATGGAGGAGATCCAAATGGAAAGCCTGCTGTAGTTTGTCGAGGATCCACTAGAATCACTGGACACAAGCAGCACTGACGCTTGTAATCTCAACCAAAGTCACCAAATACCTTTTTTTGAAGGGCTGCTGAAAATTCATTGTATAGCTAAACAAAATGCAATTATTCCATCGTGCATTATTTGGGATTTTGTTACTCAGTTTGCCTCACTAATGCATATGCAATCTTGTATATCTAAGCTAAAATATAAATAAGCTTCAGTTTCTGCCCAGGATCTTTTGAGTAGTTACTGTGTAATGGAATGAAGTGGGGAGGCCAGAAGATGAGAGTCCCTAAAAGTTCTCTCTCTGCTTAAGTAAGATGAAGTTTGTTCAACAGATTAGCAGGAAAAGCAGAAGTGTGTAAGTGCATCTGTCACAAGTAAGAATCAAATTATGTGCGTATGCATGTATGTGTGAATATATACGTTACATGTTCAGTTTTGTAAGACCTTTTCCACCATACCATCACAGGTTAAATGCTTCATGTTTGGTACTGGAAGTTGCCTGACAGAAGAAAGCAGAAACTTTCCCAACCGTTTATCAGACAGATGAAAACAGAAGCCTTCCCAACCATATGTCATTGCTTTTAGAAATGTGTCAATTGCTATTCTTTTTAAATGAGAAATGTTTCTATCCAAGGGAAATACAGGTTCTTTCAGATTCACTAGGCTTGGTATGGTAAAATCCACAGTGCCCTCAGTGGACGTTTATTCCAAGGAACGCCAAGAAATAAAATCATTATTGTCCCTTTGGGTTCAGCTGTTATGATGTCAGCATCCATGAATAGTTTAAGACCACAGTCTGAAATATTCTGGGTAGTTATGGTGGGATATGCTGAATCAGCAGATCCTTTGGCCACCTTGCCATTTTCCTTTTCCAAAAATTGCTCCTTTGTTAAGGCTGTCCTAGCTCATCTGTCCCTTTTTCTCTTTGCTCCACATGGGAGAGGTTGTGATTTTATCCCTGCAGGCTGTATATTGTATCTGCTTGTATTCACACTGAGTCAAACTAGTGAAAATTTGGGGTACAGCTGGCTCTCAATGTGAACTCTATATAATGTGCAGTAGTGCCTGGCTTCTAACTGTATATTGAAATCTCACATAGAGAAGGTGAGGCTAATATTTCTTTCTGTTTACAACTGAAATTAAATCCTGCTTGTTTTCAACAAGCATTCCTAATTTCTTCTTTTCAAAGCTATGAGGATTGTTGACCTACTTTTCAGGTGGCAAAAAAGAGACACAGAGGCAGCAAGCTGTTTTGTAATATACTGCAAAATGATTTCCCTTTGCAAGTACATAAACAGTTATTTGCATTCAAATATGATTGGCCTTCCAAATCTGAGCGTCTCCTTTGATTTGTAAGATGTTCCTTTTCAGAATGAGTGGTCACAGATTAAGGGAAATACAGCATTTGCTCTTTTAAAGAGAATCTTAGCACGCTCATTTCTTTTCCTGCTTATTCGAAAACAGATTTGTTGTTGTTTTTCCAGACTCATATTTTGAGGAGCTCAGATGAGGGCTTGGATATATGATCCTTCAGCCTTCAGTCCAAGATGAATTTAACCATAGTGCATTTATGAGACCTGTGGGTGTGATCAAAAAGCATGTTTTCAGAATCAATTAAATGATGGTTTGGTGTGCAGGAGAGGGAGGCAGAGGATCTGAACTGAGTGTCTGTGCAGCTGCCACAGTTTGGAAGGGGTCTCTGCTGCAGAGGATCAGCAGTCTGTCATCTGCTGCCTCCCAATTCAGTTTCACCCCATCAGTAGAAAAGTCAGAGTTTGGAACGCAAAACCTACTCTCTCAGATTTCTCTCTGACGTTCAGTACTGAATGCACCTTCTGTGCCTTGACTGAAAATTTCATCACCTGTTTTGTTTTTCTGATTTCACTCTCCCTGTTTCTTTTCTTACATAAAGCAGTAAACATATGCAAGAAAAAACAACCAGAAGGACCCTCAGTCTATTGGAGGGTTGGGATGTTGTTCAAGAAAGACTCAGGGAGAGACTGTGTAGCTATGCAATAGCAATACCAAAGGAGGAGCCCTGGGGGATTACATCAGCTTTTTTTTCTTCCTAAGGGGAAAAATCCTGAATAGGGTTACCAGCTGTCTTACTCTAATCAGCGCTGTCCTAATGCATAGCAAAGCGTGCAGAATGAACCAAGAGGAGAGCACACAGCACTTCTGCAACCCACTGTTTTCAAAAGCCAAGGCACATAATTTCCTATGGAGCCCTAAAGAATGGAAGGGATGATATGAAGCACAGACTGTTTCCTGCTAATCCTGTCTAAGTATACTCTATTTCACCTTCGTTCTCCCTTTGTCTCCTTGCTGGCGTTCATGACTCAGCATCGCCTTTCATAAAAATCCTATGCCTCTCTCCTCTAATATGTTGACTGACTCGCACTCCTCTTGCAGAATTGCAGCTCTACTTCCTTTGTCTGCCCACTTAAAGTGACTCATCTCTTCATGGATGCTGGCCTTTGCCACTCATTTCCTGACACCATAAAATATCGTGCTGGCTTGGAAAAAAAAAATATTTCACTCAAGGGCATTAGCATTCGAGGATTACTCAGCTAATTGCAATGCAGACTGAGTGACAGGTTTCAGCCACACTGAGAGCAGGTACTCCCCAGAAGAAAGCAGGACCATGTCTCCCCGGGGCCTGTAGGAGCTTGCCAAATGGCCTTTCGGTCAGTGTGCAAGTCTCCATCTCGCTTCCTTCTTCCCCACTGAAAGCAGCTTTGGGGAACCTGCACAGCTGGACATAAAAGCCGAGAAACCTTTCCCCTCTCCCACCGTGTGGCGACAACCCCCACCGCTAATACCTTCTTTTGCTTCCACATCATTAGAGTGTCATCTCCTTAGGGCAGACATTTTGCTTCATGTTGTGATTGTCTAGCACCCCCCCCCCCCCCCACACACACACTTACGACAATAACTGGAGATTTAATCTGTTGCCAGACTAATGGTTTTGACACGCGGACAAAATGAAATAACTTGGAGTGGAGCTGGCAACCAGTGAACTTCAGAAACAAATTTATCTGGCAAGGAATTTTCATTATGCTTCAGGGAACAGGTTGATCTGACAAAAATAGAAGTTGGCAAATAGATTACCTCTTGGAAAATGGCATACTGAGGTGGTGCGGAGAGAAGAGGGGTGGTGTCTGATCTGCCTCCAGGAGGTAGGATTGGCTGGCTCAGCGGGAAAGTGGAGAATAAGCCTTGGCCCTCTTTGGAAGAGAGATTTTGTCATTTGAGTGTTTTATACAGCGCTATTGCGCGCTCGCAGCTTCTTCCTGCAGTTCCCGCCTCGGTCGGGAGGCTCTGCCAGGGCACATCGGTGCTGACGTGCTGCAGCTCGCTCTGTGCCTGCTCGGCACTGCTCTGCTGCACGCCTGCTTTTACCCTCTCCTGCTTCCATCTCCCCGGCCTCTGCGCCACCCAAGCTTCGCTTGCAAATACTGCCAGGGAGGTTAAACAGTCCTGAAGGAGATTTTGCCAAAAATGCCCATTTGTAGTAGCTGCTGTCATATGCACCATATGTTTTTATATCTGCAAAATATCAGAACTTTTTGAACCAGGCAAAGAAGAAGCTGTCTTTAACCTGATTTATAAGCTGCTTGTGTTGCTGATGGGGACATCAAGCCTCCAAACTGGTGAAAATATTTGCACTGTGGAGAACAAAAATGTTTCGCCCGCGACCTCAAACATGCAAGTCATTTATTCTTTTAAAAAAGAAAAAAAAATCCCCTTACATTCCTCGTAATTAAAAATAAGTTCCGTCTTCACCTATGAATATAGTCTTTTCAAATGTAGTCTGTTCTTTCTGTAAATTCTTCCTGTCAGCTCTCTGTAGAGGGGTTTTTTTTTTAACAATTCGTCTCTCAGATACACACTGTTACCTTATATGGTCTGTATGTACATCTGGGCTTTTTCTCAATGAATGGTATTCTTCTTCATACCCTGTTTCGATGTTTGATCAGAATAATAAACTTTTTATTGCCTATTTTTATAACAGTATAGGCATGAAGTCATAGGTTTTTTTTTAACTAGCCATTATGTTTATTTTCCAAGGAATAAGTACTGTTAACTAAGTTCTGTAGGTAAATTTTATAAGGAGGATAAATCTGGGTCTAAAAGTTGATCAGAAGTCGTTGGTGGATATAGGCTTTGGGAAAAAGCCGAAGTACTTGCTTTGTGGCATATACACACATTTTCCTATATGTCTAAAGGTGAAAAAATAGGAAATGAAAAAAAATTATTACAGAAGTATTACCTTGTTTATATATTATTATGATCATAATGACGTACCTGAGTGTAACATTAATGCACCTTAATAGCTAGCATAATAAAAGTTAAAACACATGACAGTCAATGTGTTGCTGCAGTTCCCTTATAGCTTTGGAAGCCTTGTGAGCACTTTTACGGTAGACTATCTAGGAGAATAAGTATTCCTAAGAATAGCAGAAGAGTAGTACAGTAGATCAAACGTAAACTATATATAGGAACTCTTGCAATTTTTGCTTTTTCTCTTACTGTCTTTCTGACAATTTCTTCATTTCCTGCTGGCACTCCATATGTTGCACTTTAAGTTAAGGTGACATATAAATGCCATAATCTTGCAGTGGTTATGAAAGGATTACTAGAGGAAGATTTATTTTTGATTCTTTAAATTATAAAGCAGTTTGGAAAATGCACAAATAAAAATGCCTGCGATATAACTCTGCCACGCTATAATAATAATAAATAAGTAAATAATTTAAAAATGTTACTCTACCAGGAAAATCCCACAAACCTTTTTCAAGTATGTGCAACAGTAGTTTTGAGCTGTCCAAGTCAATAGCATCTAGGATCTTGTGTCGTTATAATTAATATGGAATCCAGTCATGTCTCTGAACATTTTAAATTGTTTCTTTTAATTCACATTACCTTCCACTAGTCTACATTGAATGGTATTACATTACATACCACAGTTTCTAGAATTCCTCATGAACTTGGCACGGATGAGTCTACATAATCTGGGGAGAAAATATACCACATTTTTCTCTTTTTAAAAAATCCCATCTCATTCTCGATTTCAGTCTTTAATTCAAATCAACCTGAATTATTTCTAACCAGTGCATTAATTATATTTTAAAGGTTTGTCTAGAGAATTTTCTGGTTCTAAAGGTACTTAAAGTATTATATGCCACAGATTAACTTTAGGTTTATTAGCCTGCCTGTGAAAACAAATTAACTTAGTCTAAAAAATAGTTGATTCTATATCAATTTTGATGGGTAACTAGAGAGCAATTATATATTTATAAACTGCCCAGCCTTAAGCTAGGCTAAAGGTACATATCTCATGAAAAATGCGATATGAACATAAATTACTACAGGTTATGAGGACTGCAATATTACTTATGAGTTGAAAAACATTAAAATGCCTCATGAAAAGACTTGGCATTTTGTAAGGTAGCTTTGCCTTATCTTCTGTAATCTTTAAGCCTGAAGAATCACAGAATCCTAAAACAGAACTCCTAATTTTCTCCCTTTCTTCCTTTCTTCTTTTCTTTCTTCCTTCTTTTCTCCTTTCCCCTTTCCTTTCCTTCCCCTTCTCCTATCTTTTCTTTATCCTTCATGAAATGTGAAAAAGCTTATTGTGTGTAAAAAAAGTAGACTCTTCTTCCTCTTTGGCCTGAATCAAGACCAGTAAAAGATTATCTGAATTAGTTTCAGATAATTAGACACAGGATAAGAGGAAAGAAGAGAATCAAGAATAGCAATGCATATTATCCTCATAAACCCATTTCTGCAATGAACTCCACCTACTCACAACTGGCTAAGCTGAGGACTCTTTCCATTCTTAAACCACCTTTTCTGAGAAAAAAGCCGGTACAGTTTAAACAGACCGATATTTTTTAATAATTATCATGAATATTTTTTGCATTCCCATTATTCATTACCCAGATCTTTCTGAGATAGAAAGGAGCTGTTTTCTCACTAAACTCTCTTTTGGAAGTTTTTGCAGACTATTCTTTGTAATATCACTATTATTTTTACATTACTGAGGAAAAACATTTCAGTTTCCTTTGCTTCCCAAATTTTAAAGGTTTATTTTTCAGGAGCACAATTTTGTGTTCAGTCATACAGAAAAAAGAGCATGAAATGTTATGCTTTTATGAAAATGTGAAGAAAAGGATTTTTTTTTTCATTTCGATTCTCCTGAAATTTCTCAGACAAATCTCACTGTGTGATTACTGCTACTAACAAAGGATTGAAGCAGTATGAAAAGAATAAGGCAGGAGGGGAGGGAAGGAAGAGGAGGTGGCTGATTATGAATGTGAAAGCTTATTTACACACACACATGAACAATCAGCAGCTTTGAAAAAAGAATGCAGGAAAAGCACACACACACATTTTTTACATTTCTTTATGCATAATGGCGCTCTTAAAGAATCAACCAATTTAGTAATTTTACTCCACAGAGAATTTGTTATGCTTGTAAAGAGGCAGTATTTTGAATGAAGCTGTGTTGTTTTTAATGCTTAGTGCACATGAGATTAAATTGACAGAACAGGGATATTTTTTTACATGTAGTCATTCAGCACTCAGCATGACACAAGGCTGATTTTGATTTTTGATTTTGAGTGAAGACATGGGGCAGTTACCTCGTTTTCTGCAAAGCCGCAACAGGTCACTCACTAAACAGATTAAACATGATTCCACTGGCAGATCTCCCATGAGGGGAGACATAAGTGAAAGGAACTAGAAGTATAGCAACGAACTGCGCTGTGTGGGAGCACATCACCTCTCTTTGACCCATATTGCCTCCTGATCATCCTGCGGCCATGGATATGGAGTTTGTCCCTGTGGGAGGTGGCCATGGTGGCAGCAGCCACTGTGCTATTTAATACTCAGTGGCTTTGCCACAGGTCTTAGAGATGCTGCGGCCTGAAGTGGAGTCCTCTAGGGGTTGGTCCCTGCTGGGTATGCATTTTGTCCTGCAAGTTGGGTGACAGTTGGGAATTGGCAGAAAAGACCAAGATGTAGTGAATTATGAGGATGGAGTGACTTTTGCTGCAGTGTCTGAAACACTCAGCTTGGCAAAGGAAGTTGAATGCTGGGCAAGGAGCATCAGTGTAACAGCATGTTGAAATCACTAGCACAAACTAAAGAGAGGGGATGAAGATAAGGATTATGTCTCTGCTAAGCTTTTTCTTTCATCTTTTTTTCTGAAGAAACTTCCTATTTTTGCCAGTGTTGATGCTGTTTTGTCACTGGTGGTAATAGGGAGTATGCTGATGCTGGCTGATGTAGACTTTTTATTCACTACTATAGTCAAGACTGGCAGCAGGTCTATGCTACCAGCAGGAGTGCAATGAAAAAGCCTAGTATAGGTGATTGATATCAGTTGATCAATGTTTTCAGCCTGCATTAAAAATGCAGGCTGAAGGAAGAAGATGACTGAGCTTAAGGGTCAAAAAAAATCTCTATTCTCCTTTTGGACATGCTGAGGAAATATACCTCCTCCACCTTGGAAAGGCTCCCTTTAGAAGAATCCCCTCATAAAAACATGTTTATATATGTGCGTGTGCTCAGAACTATATTTCTTAATACAGGATTTCTCATTAGAGGCCAGGTTTCCCTCCGTTTTGCCTGCCTGTTTTAAGTGTGGATTGGAAGAACAAAGTATGCATAGCTAGGTACAGGTGGTGGTGTTTAGGGCACAATACAATCACTCCCAATGCACTGTTAATTTGGTGGGTGTCTGTGGAAGGCCATGGCTGGACAGATACCTTTTGCTGGTGCTCGCCTATGGCAGGGTCTTGATGCTGGCCCAAGGCAGCCTGTGACCAGTGTTCGCCATCACAGGACCGTAATTCTTTCATGTCAAATACACTGCTTGGCTTCTAGGTAACCCCAGGGCACACTGGGATGTCATTATTTGATGGTTGAGTGTGAGAGTTTTTTCTTTGTCCACAATCCTTGTGAGCAATGAAACAAAAGGTCTTCTGCTGGTCTGCACTTCTGGCTGCTTGGCATCCTTGGTTTCCTGCGCTCTCATAAGAAACGCTTACAGATGATCAGGTGAAGCTGGAAAGATCCATTATGATTTCAGTGCAATTTAACTGTATTTGCTATGCTGTTTTACATGTTATCAAATATACAACATATTTGTTTATTGGTGCAACAACACACAGTTAGAAAGTATGTGCTTAAAATACAATTTGCCTATGTATAAAAATGCAGTGTTGCTGTTGGGATGCAGTTGGAGTTACATGCATCTCCATGGCGAATCTAACCTTTTATTTAAAAATATTTCCTACACAATATTTTTTGACTTTAAACTCTTCTTTATTGATCTGTCACATCTAGAATGTTAAAAAATAATTGGTCATATAATGTCATGATAGGAAGATACAATGACTAATCTTTATTTTGAAATTAGTTATATTATGATGAAGACTCATGGTACTCCAGTGATGTCCTTTATAGCAGAAGAAAACACATATTATGCAAAACTGAATGAAAAGGGTGGATACTAAGAATACCAAGAATTCTCTACTACAATTCCTGTTATGACAAAGTATCTCTCTTACTGATGAAATCTAGATAAATATTTAAAACTAAAACTTTTTCCATAGAAAGAGGCAGATTCAGCGGTGCAAAAATAGTCTGTGGACTTGTGAGACTTTGTTGAATTTCATATTTTAAAAAATCTAAAACATGCCAAAATAATCTGAATATTTTACTTTGACTTTCAAAATGAAACTTTCATTTTTTATTTTAAATGGATTGCCTGCCTAGAATTATACTTTTAATAAAGCTCAAAATTGAAATTATGTGTGTAATACTGACAGGGTTTTCAATTCAATGACAACTGCTTTTTCTGTCCTCATTCCTTTCTCCTCCCCCAGTGGATTTTTCAGAATTGCCATCAGCTAAAAGTACCCATGATTTTTGTAGGTCTGTGTCTGACAACTGTACTTTTTAGATATACTGTATCCCTTCCACAGCTATCCCATGCTTTTTAAACATTAATATTCACAATTTTCATGATTACCAGTATTCTACATTAACTCCGTCATGCTGAGGTACTTTTACTGTATACCTTACATGTGACAGAGTTGGAGAAAATTCTGTGGGCGAAGCATATTTACATTAATTTGTTTAGGTTTTTCTCTATCTTCCAGAGGCTTCGGGGTTTAAATACTCTTTGCTGTGAACTGTGCTATGTCTTGGCAAGTTTCCCCATGTATTTCCTAGTAGCAACAAGACTGGGATGGTGCCTCCCAAAATATCGGAGATCCTTTTCTTGTCAGTGTTGGAAATAAATGAAGCTCGTTGTCTGTACCTCGTGGACCATTTTTCTGTTCCTTTCCATCCCGCAATGTGGGGATTAGGCAGGCTTGTTACCGGGATATAGGACAGCAATCCTGGCTGTTTCAGCTGGTTTTAGAGTTTGGAGGTGCTGAAAGTGTGGCTCTTCATTTCTACTCAGCAGTTATAAATATTACAGCTAAATGGCTTGTCAGGCTGAGTGCAGCACCACCGCACATCCTCCACACAGCTGTATTGCGGAGCAGAGCAATTTTGCAATCAAACCCAGTTCATGTAGAGCAGAGGTCAGAGCTGTAAGCGAATCCGCAGTGTAACAGGGATCTACCTGTCACTGGGTGTCAGGGGGGATTTTACACTCTGGCTTGCACCTTGCTAGGATGTATTGACTGAACAATACGTTGTGTCTAAGCAGCAGGGCCACAGTTGGCAACTAATTATTTTAGATCAGAGGGGAAAAAATGAGAAAAAATGCAGGAAAGGAGTTCTTCAGATATTCATTAAATGTCATAAACGATGATTCATTATACACTCAGTATAATAAAGGGCCAATACCTTCTCACTGTAAAGCAGTGTAGATTCACTGATTTTGATAGAAAATGCTTATTTTCACCACTTTAGAATATTACTAGTAACAGGGAGAGTTTTGAAATGCAAGTCTAGATCCCCAAACTTGCATTTCAATGAGGACAAATTTCAACGCCAAACTTAGAAGAGGAGCTGATAAATCACTGCGTAAGGGCTGAAGCATAGCAGCAGAATGGACAAGCTCTGAATCTGGTCACTCGTAAATGTATTTCATTTAAAAAAGCATAAGAGGGAGCATCCATAGGGCAGAAGGGCTTAGCTTGTGGGTAGTCATTCCCTTTCACTAGAAATTGGTGCAATTTCCATTTCAAAAGCACCAAGATGTGGCAAGGCAAAGGTGTCAAGGGGTCCCTTTGGCCTGGTCCTGGCTCACGGTGGCTTGCAAGTCCCACCATGGCAGACTGCAGCTGCACTGCTTTGGATCGGTCGTGTACCCTCAGCTAAAGACATTTACATTGCTGGGCAGGGGCAGCGTCGTGGTGAGGCTGGAGCTGGCACTGCTGTGACCAGCGACTGATGGCCCAGGGCTGGGCTGAGATGGGGCTGGGACTGGGTCAGGCCGGGGTGGGCACCAGGGGGCTACCGAGGCTCTCAGGGCCCAGATAAAAACCAGGAAGGTGACAGATGTAGTTCAGTCGTTTAGGTGCTTCAGTGATAGGCTTGTAGTAGCAAGTAGTATGAAAGATCAAATAGCAAGTCTTAGGAGGTTTTTAATATATATTGGCTTATTGTCATTTTAGTTAAATCATGTATTTATATGAACTAAAATTTGGCCCTTTAAATATAATGTCTAGGTCTGGCACATGAGTCATTGCACAGAATGACTGACTCTCCAAGCAGAACTGTTAATATTCCATGATTTTTAAGTTTTTTCTGAGCTGTTTCTAGCATATCTTTGTTAGATGGAATATGCATTTTATTCCTTGTTCCTAACAGTGAAATACAAACCTTGTACTTAGGCATTTCCCACAAAGCAAAAGCCCTCTGCAACTCAGAAGTGTTGAATGCTGATTTACTGTTCATGTGTGAACAAATAAATTCCCCAGAAATCTGTTGTTTCAAGCACCATGCACACAGCTTGCGTCTGCAGCTGTGTGGCGTGCAGATGAGGTCATCCCCATTACAGAGCCAGCTCTGTCTGCAGGCCTGCTGCCGAAAAAAGCTCCAGACAGCCTGGAACAGGAAGGGAAAGAATGCATGGAAGATTGAACAAGGCGGTTTTGATTATGATAAAATCCTGACTATTGCAAGCCATGGGGTCTGTCATGTGTTCCTGAACAACAGTACTTTCAAAACACTTCCTCACCTGCCTGAAGAGAGAGCGTGCAGCAATGTCAGCATCTCTTAACATATATCTGATAGAAAAATAGGTCAAAGCAAATCATTCAAACGTATATATTAGGGAAATATATGTGAAAATGTAAATAGAAATGCTTTGTCATTTCTCTTACTTTGTAATGGCTATCAAGTCTAGTTCCCTAGGATGGGTTTTGTGATTTTTTTTTGAGTGGTATTAAAAGAAAATCCACGAGACCCTACTGCAAGATCTAAGCTGAGGTCTGAGAATTTACACATTTTATGTGTTGTGACATAAAACAACATGTCAGCATATGAACATACAAATGTTAATGTTTTAGTGTAAAGATGTTAACAGATTTAACATTTTGTGCAGCTTTATGTGTGTATATATATATATATTTTATACATTATAGTTATATAATTATGATAAACTTTTTTTATATACCCAGAAGCTTTGGAAACAAGCTAAGTGAATGAACTGTTGCTTAGTGAATTTTTGAGTGCTCTTAAGGCAGAATATGATAAAGTATTAGTTAAAAAAATGAAACACTTTAATGATTTTAGTGCCGCCGGCAGTCTGGGAAGTTTCTTTTTGTCAGGCATACCAGCCAAAAAGAGGGGTGGGAGAGTGTTTCTTTCTCTCCCTTTTCATTTTTAAGTCCAAAAAGCAAAGTAAAATTACTTGTAAAGTTATAAAATTAGTTAACTAAGTAAAATTAGTTTCAACCAATTTTTCCGTGGAGCCTAAAGAATAAAAAATTCTATATAAGCAACCAATTAAAAAGATGTTAATATTATACTAGATTATAAGGGGAAAAGTCTGTTAGTTACTAGTGATATCTTACAGGGGTCGATCTTGGGGTCAGTACAATATCTTTATTAGAGAACCGGGAGATGGGAAAGAGTGCACTCTCAACAGGTTTGCAGATAATACCAAACTAGGGGGAGTGGTTGATACACTGGGGGGTGGGGGCTGCCCAATCACAGAGACCTTGACAGGCTGGAAAAATGGACTGAGAGCAACTGAATGAAGTTCAACATATCCAAGTGCAAAATTCTGCACCTGGGATCAAGTAACTCCGTGTGACCACACAGGTTGGGGGCCGACAGGCTGGAAAGCACCTTTGTAGGTAAAGACCTGGTGATCCAGGTGGATGACAAGTTGAACGTGAGTCAGTGGCATGCCTTTGCAGCAGAGAAGGCCAACCGCAACCTGGGCTGAAAGAGTTTAGCCAGCAGGTCAAGTGATTCCTCCCCTCTGTTCAGCACTTGTGAAACTTCAGCACTGGAGTACTATGTCCAGTTTTGGGCTCCCCAGTGTAAGAAAAATACTGGAGCGAGTCTAGAGAGGAGCCACCAAGCTGGTCAGGCACTGGAGTACCTGACATAGAAGGAGAGGCTGCAAAAGCTGGGCCAGTTCAGCCTTAAGAAGAGAAGCCTATGGAGGGATCTCGTCACTGTCTACATTTAGATGATCAGAGGTTACAGAAAAGATGAAGCCAAAATCTTCTCAGAGGTTTACAGTGACAGGATGAGAGGCAAAAGACACAGGAAATTCAGACTCAGTATAGGAAAATTTTTTATCATGAGGGTGATCAAACACTGGGACAGGGTGCCTAGAGATGTTGTGGGATCTTGCCCTTGGAGATACTCAAAACCTGACTAGGCATGGCCTGGAACAACCTCAACAAGCTGGCTCTGCTCTGAGCAAGGCTTGGACCAGGTGACCTCCAGAGGTACCTTCTGGCCTACATGAGTCTATGATTATGTCTGCCAAAGTGTGCTCCAGTTCACAGCACTTGATGTTACGTGTCTGCAAATCCTTAAACTAGATTTGCTGTGTCATAGAACCGTGGCCTCAAATTTTCTTTAGCTATGTTGCTGTGATTTGTTTCCCAGAGTTTTAGAGGAAGTAGAGAGTCTATGCATTCATGTGTGTCAGCTCTGCCAGTTGTACAAGCTGGAGGATTTATCGACAACCTCAAGAATGTGCTGCCTGAGCTAAGGACCATATATGCATGTATATGTGCATGTTCATTTGTGAAATATGTGAAAAACATAGTGAAAAATAAGTATTTTTCTGGGATTAAACAGAATTCAGGAAGAGTTATCAACATTGTCTTTGAGGCAAAGAAAAATAAATAAAAATGACAAAGGAAATCTAGATTTTTTTACCTTTCTGTTGAAGTTAATTATTTTAGAATCTGTTTGAATTTTAGAAACTATTGTATAATTATTATAATAGTATATTAATATGGTGAACTGAGTACAGAACCTGTTTATACATGGCCATAGTTTTGCAGAGGGTTGTTAACTGTTACCGTTGAAGTTCTTTCAAAATTAGGCAGGGGAATTTCTTGCACAGTGAATTATAGGATGTAGCTAATTGAACACATGAAGGAGAATGTCTGCTATTTTGCAGCTGGATTTTGCTTCAGGGGGGTCATCTGTATTGCCTTTCCTGGATGCAGACTTGGGAATAATTTTCCAAATCAGGTGGATGTTTTTTCTGAGTACAAATAAGGGCTGATCTTGACAATGAAAAGGAATTCAATTACCTTTTTCACCTGGTGTATTTCGTTGTCATTCATTATCTCACAATATCTTTCTTCTTGTTTATTCCTGATTGTGCAGTTTTGGACTTGCCCTCAGGAAGTGGCACTATGTCAGAAACTGATAATAGAGAGATAGTTTTACCAACAATAATCAACCAGGTCTGCATTCAGGATTTTTTAGAGCTGCTTATGGTATTGCTCAACAAAATTCCTCTACTATACAGCACTGGCTTTTTTCTGTTAACAATGCTGTCAGTTAAGAAGAAGATGGAACCTCCTTTTTTCTTTAAATATCACTCCAAAATCAGTTTTTGGTGAGAAGAGATTAAAATCCAAATGTGGATCTGGACTTTGAAATCCAGACCTGAGGATGCTTTATTCTGTGTTGAGTCTTTGTGTACTTACAAGAAATGTTTTAAGAGAGTAGGCTTGTTTTCATTTTCAGAAGATTGAAAACATCACAATGTTGAAGCATTCCTGAAAGAACCTTATGTTGTAATGATATATAAGAATGTTTATTTTCTTTGCAATGTATTTATTGTTGAGTATGCAAGTTCATGATTTTTAATTATTTGCTCTCTGGAGTTTTGCTCACTGAATGTACAAAGCTCTTTTGGTATACAAATATTCAGAATTACTCAAGGGTAGAGTAGTATAAAGTGAAATATTGTGAAGGAATTCCTTGAAATATTTTGACTACTGCTTGAGATATTTTTAGAAATAATTGAAGAATCATCTCATTTGGAAAAGCCTCCTTCTGAGCCATGCAGTCTGTATTTCTGTGCTGTGGCAGTGGTGAACAATTCTGTGCAATGGAGTAATTTGGGCCTCCACTTGCCAGTGAGAATACAGTGATTACCCCAGCTGAGCAGAGTTGTAGTCACTGCACATGCTGCCGTGGGGAAAGCCTTTGACATAACAATTTGCTCCATGGTTAGCAAAGAGGATTCTGTCCTCTGTGACCCATTAAATCCCTCCCATTACCAGTCCCTTAAGGGACTCCACCCTGGTAAGCCCAACTCCTGGTTTAAAGAATTAACTGGGGAAGGTGGTCCCCTTGCTTTCTATTACCCTACAAGTTGACCTAAGCATTCATTTGGCTTCTATCACATTACTAAATAAATGGGAAAGAATTACTTGCTGTGAGAAGAGGAAGAAGACACAAATTCATTTTTTTTGTCATAAGGAAATTAATTAATATAATCTGATATGGTTCCTCCTGACAAACGCATAATGGCTACCATTTCTCATCACCTCATCAAAGCATAGAGATGTGTACAAATGGGCAGTATCATTACCAGTTTGCCAGCTGGCTAGTTACATTGTTTAGACATTAACTGTTGAAGCTCCTCTTTTTTGTGCGTCTCATATGTATTAGAAAGGCACATTGATATTAGCTATAACAGGCAGTAGTTTTAGCTTATTTTAGTCCTAAAAGGTATATACAAAGCTCTCATGCCTGAGAAAATGACTGGGGTGCAGTTCTGCTGGTACACAGAGATGTTTGCTATAGGAAGCAAAGAGAAAAGTAGCTTAAAATATTTGCCATTTATCCACTGACATGGAGATAGTTCCTATATCAGGGATCAGTTAAAAAGTCTTAGGAGACTTGAGTTGTTTTCTAAATCGTGAGCTAGTTTTAATCTGCATGGACAACACATAGCTCCTATGTGCTAAGTACATAAGCGCTTTGCTGCCCTGACAGCAATATGTCAGTACTTGCTGCAGGAATTTGTGCTACAGCAGTGTACCAGTAACCTCACACACTATATGGGGATCATTATGCCGCTTCTGAATTACCTAGGGCTTCACACCAGTGAGTTGGCAAGTTTGTATGAGATCCATTTGGTCTCCACTGTGGTAGACCCGTTGGAATGACATCAGTGATTATTTCCTAGTAATCTGTTGAAATTGCACATTGGAAGAGGAAATGTTTATTGCAAGTACAGCTCAAGTAAGGAACTGTTTTTGGATGATATTCAAACTTGAGAACTGGCTTCAGAATAAGTGTGTGGAGAGACTGATTAATCTTCTGACACTGGAGAGCATTAAATAGCTCTATGAATTAATAGTTTCTTTGAGCTGAGACTGTTTATTGCTTTGAAAAAAACCCCAAACTCTTATATCTCAGCAGCAGGGGAGTTTTGACTCCTAACACCTTTTTTTTCTTTGCTGGATTGTTTGTTTTTAACTTTGACTGTTTCTGTCTGAACTGACTCATCTGGAAATTGAGTTGTGAGGTTGCTTTGTACCTTGGAGGTTTTGTTGTGAAAGAAGAAATTTGCCTTGTAATAAGGAAATGTGCTGAGATAGGGAAACGTGATGAAGTTCTAAGTATTTCTGATGGATTTAATTATGAGTTTTCATTAAGGAACCACACAATAAGATAATCTTGAGGTGTACAAACTCTTAACTTACTTTTTTTTTTAACTGAGATTGTTTTGATTTGATTGATTTTGGATGAATGCCCCTTTGTTGGAGGCTTTTATATGATTTAGACTTGGTTTTCAAGAATGATTTGGGGAGCTTTTTTGCTTCAGGGTATAGAAAATATATTGTGTATATGTTTGGTTTAACTTCTTTTGCAGTGTTTGTCTTCTTTTTTGACTATTGTTTTTGCAGTCTTGGGAATGACATTAAAAGACCAGTGTGTGTCTGCATTTGTGTGTTTGTATGTGTGTTAAGTAGGGTGTGCGTGGAGCGTTTTTATAAAGTAAACATCATCATAAGTAGGAGTTGTCTTGGACCAGTACTGTAATTTGCACATTGCCCTGTGGTAAACCAAGTTAGTTTTTTTTCTGCCACATTGTCCACAGAGTTTCATGCTGTTTTGGGTTTAGCATAAACAATTTCAGAAGTACTTGTCAGTACTATATTTTAAGTTCATCTTTGTCCCATACCTGCTATCTCAGTATATTGATAGAGTCTGCAGTCTAGTTCTCATCTTGCTTAGTGTGGTTCATTTATTTGCAAGAACAGAGTGGAGAAGCAGGCATTACTAAAGACAGCCAGCAAACAGCAGATCTCCCATATGGTATTAGATGGATTAATGTTCCATTCAGTGCAAGAGTCAGACTATGGCAACAATTAAAACTGAATGAATTAGAAAAAAGAAAAAGTGGTTCCCTTCAGCCCTGATAAGCACAACAAAAGCATTTCCTGTCATTCTGTTAGTTGTTATTACAGACAACTTATGAATTGAACTCAGGTGAGGGCACCCAGGTAACCTGTCATGAAAGCAGAGGTGTGAGGAACAATGAGAGAAAGGAGAAGAGACTGAGAGATGAGAACAAGAGATGGGAGGAGATGAAGGACACTTGTCTGTTGGACTAGTACCTCGTTGTTGCAAGCATTAGAAAGTATGTTATGAATGAGAGAGGGAACTGAAGGAAGGTAAAGATTACTGTTTTTTTGTAGGACTAGTGAATGTCAACACAGAAAGCTGAATTTTAGCATATTAGGAACACTAATCTGAATGTGTCAGTCCAATCTGATTTTATTCTTTGATAGGGTCTACTGGGTATATGCCTTTAGTAAAGCTATTGACACCATCCAGAATGACATTTTTGTAAGTGATTTTGTGAAATTTGATCTAGATGAGGCATCATAAGCTCGAAAAACCTTGCAGATGGGTTATCAATAGTTCATTCCAAAAATGGAAAGTTGCTTCAAATAAGATCTTGCCAAGGTCTGCTCTGTTCTTACGTTCTTCTAAATATAAGTACATTAATAGCAAGTAGAATGTGCTTATTTAAAATGTGGCAACTTGTTAGGGGAAAGTATAAGCTCGGGGGAGAGGTCAGAATTCAAACTGTGTTTCAAAAATAGGAGAGATGGTCCAACTCAGCAAGATGCAATTTGATAAGGAGAAGTCCCAAGTGCTTTATTTAAGAGGAAGAAACTGAATCACAGATGCACAGTGGGAAATAATTGATGATATAACAACCAAATCACAGGAAGCTGTCACAAATTAAGAGTCCCTCAGTGAATCTGGAGAAGAAAAGCTTGGCTGGCACAAAATGAGTGGTAATGGCTGTGTGTCTCCTGCAGGGAAGTTCTCTCTTGGCATGCAAGTTCTCATGCTGCTGAAAGCAGGAAGAAAGAAGTAGTTTTGAAAAGGAGGAAAAAAGATTAGAAACTGGGTTGTGCAGATTGAGCAGGACAGTTCTACAGAGACTGTAGCTCCCCACCGTTAGAAACATCCCTTCCATGGGAACATTGTGATTGTAGCCATCCTTATCAGCTATCCCCAAATACCAAAGCGCTTTTTATTCTCTAAGCCCTAGTGACTGGAATGAGCAAGGATACTGTCATGATTTTGCCTTTACAACACAGAGTTCACTGCAATGGTGGGCAGAGCTGTATGAGCTGCTTCTCCACCTCCATATAACCAGACTAATGTGTACATCTTCAGGTTCATGTCTGTTCCCCGGGAAGGGAGAAGGAAAGGCAGAAATGATTGTCGTGAGAATAGTTCATTGAGATTTTTCTTTGCTGTTCTTTTCACTGGGATCAGAGAAGGACCATCAATGAGGGTATGATGGGACAGAACTATAGGATGTCGGTGAAGGAATGCTGTTCATTTCCCAAAGGCCACCTGGGCATTCTTGGGAGAGAACTGTAAACTAGATGATAGGCTTTATTATAATTTATAAGCCACAGACAGACTACCTATGCTATGGCTTAATTCCTGGAAAACTTATTTAATGGTTTTCTTTTTACAACAGTCTTCCTTTCCCAGTAAGATGGGCAAATGCTGTTAGACCTGCTCTTCGTGGTACATCTTGGGTTGCAAATCCATCTGTGAAACTGTGTGAATAGTTGAGTGACTAAAAAAAATCTCTACTTTGACTAATTAACCTAAAAGACTTCACTTAAAATTAGGTTAGAGAATGTCTGCAAGAATTTCATTGACAGCGGTTTAGAGAGAGAATATGCTAGGATTTGCTAGCAGACTTATGGCCAAGAAGTTACTCTTTTCTGGAATTCTCCAAAAATATAAAGCAAAACTATGCCTATACTTGGAAATATGTGGAACACAAACAACTGATCTCCTACTGGCTCCCTTCTCTTGCACAAGACTATGTAGTCATGGAAAAAAAAAAAGATTCATGTAAGATTTTCTTCTTTTATGGATGTTATTAACAGAGTTAGTGCTCCCTGGTGGACTTAGAAACACAATGGATACAGGTAGAGAATTATTTTGTTATTTGTCATGACTGCAAAAGAAGAAAAATTTCTGTAGTTAATATGACATAATGATCTTGACTGAAGTTCAGTTGTTACGTTCACACGTCTAAACTTACTGCTCCCTTTTCTGTTCACTGTGTTGCCAGGGTTTTGTGAGAGAGTATTCTGTCACATTTCCCCCCCTGCGCACACACTTTCACAGACTGCATGACTTAGTGGTATAGCACTAGACAAGAATGGGGCTTAACATTAACACTGACATTGTGTTATCTTCAAAATGTAGTCTTTCTATCTTCCACTTGAGATATTAATAAACTTCAAAAGCTACTTTCAATCTAAAATAAAAAGCTCCAGGGATATCCTTAACTGTGTTGACACTGCTGCTGCATCTTGATAATAATCGTATCATGCAAAGGTGGAAAAAAAGAGCTGATCTATAAAATATGTGCAGCACGAGCCACTGCAGTTTCAAATTACAGATGTCTGGGTATTGACCCGTGGATCATTTCAATTACCTGCTTTTACTGATATGCATGATCCACCACCAGCCTACCACAATTTGGTTCAGATAGTGGACAGACAAGCTGAGAGAAATGCTTCCTTTAAACTGTTGATATGCTGTCTGATAAATAAATACTTAAATGATGTCATGTTGACTTGCTGTGATGTGATGGAGAGTAACAGTGTGAACTTTGTATGCAATAGAAAAAAAGATGAGGACATTTTCCGTGATATTGTAATGCCCTCAGCAGGAAGTGCTGCTGCAGCAGAGTTGAGTCATCAGTACGGGAGTCCATCAACATTCTGGAGAGAAAAAGGGAACAGTCATCGAAGGCAGCTAATTTGCAGAATTCGTGCACCTAAATTTCTATGAGACAGTGGATGAATTCAATAGAAAGAAGAATGACTGTTTAAATAATTAAACACACTTTGGGAAATAATTAGGCCCTTTGGAAAACTGGAAGTGCCTTATTTCAAAGCTGTGCTTTTAAGCCATAGTACAAATGGTACAAATGAAGACCAAATCGAAAATTCTCTTTTAAATTTTATTTCAAGTTGTATACCCATTTGAAATTCAGACACTTGTTTGTTCTATTCACAGATATGATTTAGGGTTAAAGACCCCATCACTTCAGCCATTGTAGTTAAATACCCAAGCTGGTGCTGACAACAGTAAATGCTGATAAAAGTGTCAATGGCCATTCCTGCCTCAGCTGATTGTTGTTAACCCCTGCTCCACATGACAGTTGGCCCTAATTAAGTACATAATGCCTGACAGAGGTTCAGTCTACTTTATAATCATAGAAAAGACCTAGTCAGTGGCAATACAAAAAAGATACTACAGACTTGGTTTCAGTGGTGTGATAAAAAAACTTGCACAGTTTCAGTGAAAATTCTCAAAAAGTACAGAGCAAATTAATGGGTATATTTAGAACAAAGCTTACACATGCATACATAAATACACCTTCCTTCCGCCCATATACATTTGCATAATGAAACCCCTCCTGTCTTCCTCTTTTCTGTTCAGCTAAGCCAGTTGCTGAAATGGGGCTGTTTCCAAGTGCAGACAGGGCTAAGTCATGTCCTATTGACTAAAACACTCAATTCTGGTCTCCTGGGGCATGTGAGCATTTCAAAACCATTCATAATAATGGAGCCAAATCTTATGCCACAGGGCAAATGACTCTGCGTCAAATGGCCAGCACAAAGCAGCCAGCCATGGCACATCACATTACCTCCAACTGCTCCTCCCCCATTCAGCTTGTGTAGGAAGTGTGGTCCAAAATTTTTTATGCAGAATCAGACTATGGAAAACTTGGCATATCTGTATCCTGAGCTATGTTATATACTTTCTAGTCATAGTGAAAGATTTAGTCAAAAGTATTCTGTGGTATCAACATACGCAATTTCAGCTCAGAAAAGTGCCTAAAAACAGCTCATGTACTTGTTTAGATTTCCTATTGAGTTGCCATCCCCCAAAACAGAGGTTTATAGGAAATCCTAACAAAGCCATAGTTGTAATCATAAACAAATGGCTCTCTACGATACTGACCTCTTTCTCTGGAGCTCTCCTAAATGTTAATGGCAGGGCTAGAGATCTATATTAGGCACTGTGACAGCAGGAAGAATTCTGGCAGTCTTACAGTGTCATTTTGTGGAAAATACGTTGGAGCTGCTTCTGGAATAAATTTACATGAGAGCAAAGAGGAATTAAATAGAGACGAAAGCACAGATTTGCTTGCGATGATGTGGATGAGGATGGCAATTGCACAGAATGTTTAGTTGCATGTCTCCCTTCTGTTATTGTGCTTCTGAGTGATCAGCAGATGTCACTGGTGATGGGTGACAGGAAGCCTGACTCCATTCTCAGGATCAAAAAAGAATAGTCACAGCGTTTCTGTTCCTTGGTGGCTTGGGAATGAGACAGCCAAATGCTAGAAGTTTCAGGGCAAATGACCAAATAGATTCAGCTAGTAAGGTATGGTTGTGTAGTTAATGTGCTGAAAGATTGATACCTGATAATTAGATCTTCCTGTACTAAAATTGTACCCAGAACATTTAAGCAGACTATATGCAGATATATGCATACACATACATACACACATGTACATACACACACTATGTGTAGATGCATGTTTATATATAAATGCACATGTATTGTGGGGGGAGACAGAGAGTCTGTGTGTGCATCTGAAAGCATGGCATTTTACTGCTGTTTATGAGCTTTTCTTTCCGCTAACTTAGGTCTTCTGAAATGTTCCAGACTGATACAGCCATGAAGACCTACAGACTAGAAAAAAGTAACTTTTTGCTTGTAGAACCAAAAAGAAGATAACATTATTGTCTGGAAAAATAAAAGAACTGTATTTGCTTCCAGATAAAGATACGTTTGTATAAAAAGCCAAATGTTCAGCGAGATAGTTGATTAAAGCAAATCTGAAAGTATCTGGTGGACACCAAAGCACCCTCTTGTATTATGGAATAAAAACTCCCACCAGTCTGATTCTGAAGAAACTAATGTGTAAAGTGGAGTAAGCATAAAGATTATGGCAAAGAACGTGAAAAACATAGACGTGAATGTACCTCACAGTAATCCTGGAAAGTGAAATGACCAGAGGCTTTGTGTCAGAAGGATGTGAGTAAAGGAACAATCTTTGCAACCAAATAGAAGCTTTTCAAATGAGCTTTCCTTAAGATACATACTCTGTTGCTCCTATGAAATACAAGGAAGCAGCAAAATTACCATTTTGGCTAGCATTAAACTCCTGTTTCTGAAAAGTTTTGTAAATTGCAATGTGAAGGGACTCAAAGTATTACCATCCTCTGTAACATGTTTGCAAATCAGTAAGCATTATCTCTGTTTTAGATGTTTTGCAGTAGTTTAAAATCTGCAGGCCAAAATGTTTTTCTTTGATCAATCTGCAGTGATGTGTATAAGATGACACTTTATAGAGACAGCTGTCAATGAACTGTTTCCGAAATATCCACAAAGATCTTGGCTTATTACTGTGTTTGTTTATTGCTGGATCCACTAACAGGTCTATAGTTGAGCTGAGATAGACATATAAAAATACTGCAGAATAGGAAAGGTGCTACTATATAGCTGATTTTTGAATCTCTGACAAGTGCTGGTTTCATACAAACAGCACAGTTTTGGGGCTTTGTAGGATTCATGACAAAAGAGCTCGCACCAAAGATGACTGGTTTGTAGCTCTGCAGAGAAGCAGTGGACATGTACTGTCTCAGTAGGTTGTGCTATTGTGGATCAATAACCTCTGGATCTGAAAAATAATCATCATACAGAAGTCAACTCTACTCACATTAAGTCCTAGAAAGCAAGGATAAGTATCTTTTTTATTAATGCCTTTGCGACAACAGCCAGCTTTGTCTGGAAACAATTCTGTTTATAGTAAATAAAAGCAAGGAACTGAAGGCAAAAATCTGAAATTAACAGTGCCTTAAATATGGCCTGTAAATAGGGGAGAGTCTATTATTACTGGTAATGTTTACAAAGATCCAGCCATGGAAAATTTATGTGCATGACGCATGACTGTACTGAAGTCATTTTAAGGAGAGGATGCATAGCTTTTTGGAGCAGAAAGCTTAGAAAATGCAAGAATGTAACTCACAGCAGTTAAAGACAATTCCAGTCTCTATGTCCAAATTTTAACATTAAGACTAGTAGGTCTGAAAATAAGCCCTTGGAGACAAAGATGAAGATAAATCTGATCTCTTCCCTTGAAACTGCCACTGCAAATTTGGTTGTCAGATTTTTCAAGCTATCTCAGCCATCTTTCACATGACTTTAGCACCTTGACTCAACATAGGAGCTTAGTGATAAAAAAAGAAGTCCCATTATGGCAATGTAAAAATTGACACTTTGCTAGCACCTTTTTTGCACTAGCATTGAGTGGGGAGGAAAAACACAATACCCTAAAATCACTAGATGCTTCTAAAATTACACATAAGTGCTATCAAATCTACAGCGAATGATAGTGCAACAGGCCAGCTTAACAAAGCTTTTAACCAACAGGCAACCTGGCTTTCAGGATACACTGCTTTTGCTGGAAAGACTGTATCATTGTCTTTGGGCTCTGCAGCAGTGGAATGTGGGCTTTCTAGCATGATCATGAGAAAATAAAATCTTGTGTTATATTACGTGATATTATGCTGTGTTTTTGGTCTTTGTTTCAGTTCATTGTAAAAAAGCTAGCATTCAAAAATGCAGAACTTAGAAGCAGTAAGACAGCTTAGATTGTCTAAATATGAATACAAAGACACGAATGCAGAGTATACAGGGATGTGCAACAGATTGGAAGGCAGGACCATGCACAATTCAAATAAATGTCCAGGCTATTCTGAATTTGGTAAAATGTAAGTTCTCATTGAAAAAAAACCCAGTATGACGAGCTTCTAAAAACAAGCCCAACCAGCTTACATATAGGTTTAAGTCTGTTTTTTCAGAGCTCCCTTGTCACCAAGAACATAACCTACACTTTAGTGAGGGCTGTTTTGTAGCTTTTTATATAGAATCATTCAGCTCAGAAGGGATCTCTGGAGATTATCTGGTCCCACTCTCTATTCAAAGCAATATCAATATTGTCCTCAGGATTTCCATTCTGTCTTCTAAACATTGCATTGCATTTTTCAAACTCATTCCTAGCAGCCCTAATATTTTATTTCCATTATGGTTTCTTTTTTTAGCATATAGGAGTAATAGGATATCTGTAAATGGCTTCATCTCTATGTGCTGTTCCTTATCTTGGTATTAAATTTATTTTTGTTTGCCTTTTAAATCTGGACCCTTTCTTGTGGTCTAAGAGTGGACGATATGAAAAAATTAATAGATCTCTTGTATATTCTTACCTGGACTCTTTTCTGAGGGAAGGGCAACTGCAGAGAAGGTGCAGATCTGCTGCTTTTGTAACACAGTGAATAACTGATTTACCTTTGCGATTCACATATCTTAAGGGAAAGCCTTAAGGGATGATACAGGTCTTTGCATTTCTGTAAGAACTCTACTCCTTCTACTTCACCATTCACCAGCAGTATTGCTCCCTAACCCAGTGACACTTTGAGAACCTTTCTTACTATTACCCTCCCATCATACATGACAAATAAGCAGTGGAAAGCCCTTTTTCTGTGGAAAATGTGCATTAAAGTTCATGTAGCTTTATTATTCTGAGTAAGATTCTTATACCATACTCATTACTGTAGTATATGAGTGCTTCCCAGTAGCAGTTTAAAGAACATGACTAACACCTGTCACACACTCATCTGCTCCTTGGGTGGGGCAGAGAAGCACTTGTGGTAAAGTTTCTGGTGTTTCTTTAACACACATGTTATGCATTATTGTTAGCAAGGGCAGGGGCAAGGAAATGTGCCTTGCATTTGAGAGGTGCTGAGGGTTGTGAATGTTCTTAGTTTCTGAGGAATCCACTCCATAACTGTAATTCAGCTCCTGAAATGATCTTTGCCCTCCTTGTAGAGTGCAGCTACTAAATTTATTTTTACAAATAATTGGTTACCTTCTGGGGTTTGCTGGTTTTTATAGAGGTCTGCTTAGTAATTTTGTGAAAGTCACAGAGCAGGAACTAGCGGGTTGATTCCACCTTTACAGAGACAGCATTTTTGTCTGGAAACTGGGGAGCAGTTCTTGCCAGTGGCTAGGGGAATGGTGAATAATACTGGCTCTGCCACAGGAATATGGAAGCTATCAAGTATGTGGGATCATGGCAAAATCTGCTGAAAACTCAACTCAACTACAGATATGGAGCTGTGTGCCTCTGCTATAGATAGTTGTTCTATGGCAAAGAAGCAAATATTAAATCATTATCCTAAAACTTCAGGCAATCTTTCTGGTTGTCTGCAGCCTGGAGAATACTTACAGTAGCAACCATAATGATAACTTTGATTCCAAATATTCTGGGAAGCCAAGATAGACTGATAGAGAAAGTTTTATGTGCTTGGGGTGGCGTAAATGGTTGAGAAGATATGTTCCAGCATTTTGTTTTAGTTGGATTTCCATAGCACTGCTGTTTCTTGCTGGGATATAATGTAATTGCTGTAATTCGGAAAAGAGATTCAGAGAGATGAAAAAGTGAGGTACTACAACTGTCTTATCCACCAGAAAGAAGAAGAGTTTCCTTGCTGATCTGATACGATAATGTTATTTGAGCATGGCATTACCACGCTCTTCAGTATTCCTGAGAAATCCCAAGTTACCTAAATTTAAATGCCTAAATGTTATGTATCTTAGCCTGAGCTAATCAGTTAGATTCTTTTTATATAATCTATAAAGAGAGAGATCTATCTCCACACAGTGATTTATCTGACCTGCAGATGGGATGAAATGAATTGCTCTCAGGAGGTGACCATCTCTCCCTTTTAATTATATAAAGGGAACCTAGAGTGACACCCTCATCCTTAAACATGGAACATTCCTATGCCTATGTTAGGGCAGATGATCCCACCCTGACTAACTCACTGACTGACTAATAAAGACCTGAAAAATCTTCAGAATCTTCTTTTGTTGTTTCTTTGCTAACATCATTTCTTCCATGCTGAGACTCATCTTCAGCCTCACCTGTGAGGTACTTCATCTTACCTTATATATAAGGACATGAATGTATGTGTGAAAGGTCATTCTATGTGTCATCTACAGATTACTGGTATTTACATTATCATCTAAATAGTCCATAGAATGGTATACCAAAATAATAGAAGCCAGATGAAAGTGAGGTTTCCCCATCAAGTTTTGGTGGAATCACTCCAGAAGGATTCAAAACATTTTAGCAAATTACCTTTTGCTCCTGTCATCTCTTAGCAAGTGTCTCATAATCTCCATAAGACCATGTAACTGACAGTCAAAAGCTATAGATATGCCCCAGATGAGGAACCATCTTCTGTGTTCCCTCTGCAGATAGAGGATCATCTGTGCTGCTAAAAAGGCTCCATTCTGTGTTCTGGCATGGATTCAGACTGTTCCAAGTTTAGATTATAAGCGTCAATTAGATGAAGTTGTAGTTGGCCGTTGTTTAGTTATATTATAAACTTACTCAAGAATGGTAGGACAGGTTGCATGGAATAGAGCTGGTGTCCAGAAGTGGTTTTTCAATGGATGAACTATATGGCTTGGAGTTATTCCAAGTCGTGTTTCACAGGTTATAACGTGCATAGATTGAGTTAATAAATCTTAGATTTAGACCTTCTTCTGGTGAATTAATGCCCTGAAATTCAGGAATACCATAAATTCCAGTGGATGTATAAAGAATGGATATTGTTTGCTAGCAAGCATCATCTTTTTAGTATAGCAAAACTTAACATGACTATTCTCTTTGCATGTAAAACAGACTTTGAAAAATGACGTGCTTCTTTTTGTCTGTGTCAGCTGTTTCAAGTGCTGTCATTGTTTCAGCAACCATCCTTCTCTCTTCATAGAGTATCAAAGAACCAAAGAGTATGTGGTAAGTAACGAGGAACTGTCTTTTTAGTACCAAACTGTCAGAGGTCAGGGTTTAGTGATAATGACTCATGATTTCCATGAACCTTATCCGGTAGATGGAGTAATGTTGACTTCTATCATTCTTTGCATGGTATTTTTTGGAAAGCAGGAATTTTGGTCAAGGAAAGAACTTGATCATTTTTGATGGAAGATGTGAACACTATAATGTAAATAATACAGATTATGATACTTTGGTTTTTAAATCCAGGCCATGGCTGGACTAGAGATAACCTGTCAGATTTTTAGAGACAAGGAGTTCTTTCATTTGTATTTTCTTGCAAGACATTTACAACCTTAACTGATAAATTTGCTGAAATCTTCAAAAGTGATACATCTTGGTTATTTCACAGTAGGTGGTGACAATGTACTATCCGATTCCTGAGATATAAGACAGTGACCTATAAAAGACCATACACTTTGTGAAACTTAATTTTGCTTTTATTATTGTGAAATTCTTTGCATTGCTTTAGAGCAGTGTAAAAAACTAGAATGGCATTAAAAGTCATATTGAAGCTGTTGGTCTAGGCAGGGGAGGCCACAGATTATAAAGGAAGAACCTTCAATTCCTAGCATGTTTCTTCCTTGAACAATCAGACTTTGTCATCCTGATGGCAGACCTTTCCAGAAGTGGTGATCCGGTCTAAATCAAGATGAGTTTTGTCACTTATTTCAATTTTGACATTGACTTCTAGAGGTGAACTTTCCTGTTTTTTGGTTTTTTTCATTCTTGTTGTTTTGTTTCCCCCCCAGGGAAATCTTTACTAAGGACTCATCTATAGGACTGTGGAAATGTCCAACAGAATCTGGAATCCACATCACCCTTATGAACAGTGTATTGCTCAGGAGAGTTCATTTCTGCTGGTGCTGTCACTTCACGGTGGAAATTTAAAAATAACTGTGAATTGATAACATGAATGTATACATTTTTTATTTTTTTCCCCCTGTGAGGTCTGTTTCCTTACATTTTTAACCAAATTAGTTTCTATTGATACTGTTGCCTTTATTTGTATGAGGCACTTTGCTGCACACAGCACTAGCAATTATTTCACGTTTGCTTTGATCATAAATCTTGTTAGGCAGTTTAACTGCTATGTGTATTCAAATGTGGTTTGCTTTAAAAGAGAATGAAAGACTTTCAGGTCCTTAACAAAATGCCATGAAGCCTGTCATGTTTGAGACTTATCAACTGATTTTGCTATTCTAAATAGAAATGATCTTTTGTGTTCCTTGCTTTTTAGTATTTTCTTTGCAAAGACAGTGATTTATTTGCTAATAAATTTAGGATAATCCAATGTCATAGGGTACTGGCTAGCTTAAGAGTTTGATCATGGGATATTGAGCTTTTCTCCTCTAGCTTTTTTAACTTTTGTCCTTGACCAGACTAATGCAAAGAATTTAGTATCTAAGTGGTCAGGCAGACCATTTGACATCCTCACTTTACTGTAAGCCAGTGCATTCCTCATTCAAGAGGTATGAACTTCTCCAGACTTCCTGAGTGGTATTTTACTATAGCATGTCTTCTGAAGACTTTTAAATGCAGGCAGTAGTCTTTCTTCTGATGAGACCAATTCTTGAGTTAGCTGGGGTGAGTGGGAATGAGAAAGTACAAGGAGAAAACAAGACTAAAGAAATGAGTTACATCTAGTTCAGAAATTGCTGTTCCTTTTTTTTTGTAGCAGTATGCTCCATTTTATGGATCTTGTTTAAGTTTTGAGACTTCCCTTGTTAGGTGACAATTTCAGTTCCGTTTTTTCCCGCAATATGTAACTGTTGTGGGACATTCTGGTTGCTGAAGGAGAGAAGCTCATGAGAAATGAGTTTGCAGACTCCTTTAGCTAATTACTTTGGAGGCAGTTTCAGTTGCTTTTAATGACAATGCATCTCAGGTCATTTCTTTTCTCCCCTTCAGTTTCTTGGAAATGAATAAAGATTTTTGAAGGGATGTCCTTAAATGACCCAGAATGAATGAGTATGAAAACCATATTACACTTCCACTGTTGGAGATGAACCTTTCAAACCAGGTTCTGAGACAGAGACCTTGGCACTGTAAATCCATTCTCCACAGTTACCTGTTATGATATTTTTCATGAACTCTGCAACTGCAGCATAGTCTTAACTACTGGCAAAGCCTGTAGTGATCCTAAGTGATCCTGCATGAAGTATACCAAATCCAGTGGCATAGTGACAGAAATTAAATGTGAAAGCATGTCTGAGAAACATCTCAGAACATTCTCTTAAACAAGGAAATAGATGTATAAAATTTATAGGCATTTTAAACTTTTTTATGTTTGTCCATCCCCACTGAAGTCAGCAGTTGAATGCCTGAAGGCTGAGAACTCAAAAAATGTGCATTTGTCTGCTCAGCAGTATCTTCCCCTTGCTATGGAGTTTAGAATTTAACATACAGAAAGCATCTGTTATAAAGAATATAGACCAGTATGCACCTTATAGAAGTTTAACAGTTGCTGAAGTACTTCTAGCTTTTTGAATAAAAACAGAGTAAAACCTCTTCTAACCACAAGCTTGAAATGATATCTAAATTATTAAAAATTCAAAGGTCAATATTCAGGCATCTCTGATATTTTTAATGTTAATCAATAAAATATAAAGGTAATAATATTTGGTTGTATGAATCATATATTAGCCAACACCATGCTACAGGAAAGAGATGAGTTCTGTAAGTACCTCTTTGCAATTCTATTTTCAGCCCCAGTAGGAAACAGAACTGCAGCTCTGAGTTCAGTCAAAAGAGATGTGGGGCCAAATTTTCATCCAGATTCTGTGTATAACTTACAGGATTTGTACAGATAGTTCTGTCTGCTTTCCTCACAATTCACCTCTCCATTTGCATAATAAAGATATAATTACAAGTTTCCCCAGAAAAGCACAGATGTCACAAATGTGAAACTACATGGAACACAGAACAAGCAGAAGAAAAGCAAAAGCAACAAAACAGCAACAAAAGCAACAAAATAAATAAAAGGCCTACATACAGGATTCTGAAGTGCATTTTTAAGTGCTATGTCTGATAATTTTGGCAGGGTTCAACAGAGAGTTTTTCAGAGGGATAACACATTGTTTGATAAACGCTTTTGATAATTCAGTTCTTATGACACCAAAATGGAAAGTGAAATCTTTGGAAAATTTGGCTTTACATAGTCCAAGTCTGAAGAAAAGATAGCCTGGTGGTAGCCATCACATTATTGCTTTCTGAAAGCTACCTTGTAGATCAGTTTCTTGGCTGACCTTTGAGATGGGAGGCTTTTTCTACTATCTATCTTCCTGAACACTCCTCGGAAAACTCCTTTTTGATTGAATTTATTTTGGGAAATAGCATTTCTCTGAGCCTAAAATGTGTCTCAGATTTACCACTTTTTTATGGACTCCATGACAGGTTATTCATAAAGCCATGTCCGGATTTGTGGCAGGTTGTGCTGGGGCCAGGGACTGGATGCTTCCAGGCCAGACCTGCCAGGCAGACTGCTCCATTGTCATTATGAGCTTGTGTCCGTCTCAAATCCAGATTTTCCTTGTATCCTCTTCTGGTGCGTAAGATCCAGCTTCCAGGACTGCCAGAGTAGAAAGCTTGAGCTCTTGCTTGGCACAGACTTTTGCATTTATCTTCCTAGATACCTTGAAGAAGTGTTTGCTTTTTGCTTTCCTCAAACAAAAATGGCAACTTTTCAAAAAAAAGTATTCCCCACCCTTTTGTTTCCTTTTTCACAATCAAGAAATACTGTGGAAATATAAATATTACAAAAACAGCAACACAATTTTGAGTGGAAATAGATTTTCAGAAAAGTTAAAAGCAGTGAAAGGAAGAATCTGAGTTTGCCTCATCTCTGACAGTTATGCTTCCTTGAATATATTTTGCTTGAATCTGATTTCCTGCTTTCAGCACATAAGAAAGCAATGGCTTTGGTTGACCTCACTGACCTTGGTAAACTGGACAGCTTTCTGACTAAGCTGGAAAAATATATTGAAAGCAAATTAAGGCCATTTAGAGTCTGGAAGAAAGAAATCTACTGAAACTTCTCCCAGTATGCTGGGGAGAGATAGATATATTTTCTGCTCTGTGGAACCCCCTACCCCCTCCATCAATTGGATTGCCCTCTCATTTGTGTGTAACGGGACTCTAACTGTTGAAGTCAGTTAAATTACAGTGGTGTCAGTCACTGGAGAACTGGGTCCTGTGGGTGAACAGTTAAAAAAAACGCATTGGTTACTTACAGCCAGTATAGCTGTGGTGGAAGAAGTCTGCTGTTTATATTTACCCCTTTCAAAAAGGAGACTCTGTTTAGTGGTGTGTTGCTACAGCAGCATTTGGCTGCTTATTGTAACATATAATTAGAGATTTTACAATTTGATGTGCCAGGCAGTACATCCTCTCCACAAAATTTTAAGGTGATATTCATTTTTATTGCTGGAATTTCATTCATGGAAATAGCCTAAAAGCCCAGACAGCATTTAGGAAGAACCTGTCTAGTCTGCCCTCAGGTATGTTTTCGCAACCATGAATTAATTGGAAGAATAAAGAGTAGAGTCCAGGTCACATCTTGATTCCTACGTCTGTATGAGTAATGCAGTTTTAAAAGACATATGACTTTCTCCAGTTGAAGTCAGTGATGAAAACACTCACTAGTTGGAGCATAATTAAAATTGGATTCTCAAAGGATATCTTTTTCTTAGTAAGGTTATGTAATTATTCATTAACTGGTTATCTGTTGTGCTTGGTGGCACTGAAAGCACAACAGAATGTATTCCTGTTCTCTGTATTTTCCTGTGAAGATCAAGGGAAATTTTTGAAGCAGCCCTTGTATTCAAGCATTCATAAACCCATTATGTGTTTTCATATATGCCATACTGTACAGCTCCATATATGCTATAGAATTATCCAAATATGAGCAGTCAAGGCATTCCAGTAATCTGGGAATACTCAACAGAGGAGGGAAGATATTTTTTCCCCTACTATATCTTACCGTCATAGTGGACATCTAAAAGTATAATAAAATAAATGGCTAACTTCTCCTTGTTTTTTTAGCCTGACAGTCAATAAATTTACCAGTGGTTGCCAGCTCAAAATATTGTAACGTGAATGGTATTTTGGACTGTGCTGAGACTCAGCGATGTCTAGAGGGAGCACGTAGCCCTTTTGGAACTTGTCCTGCACAGGCTACGCCATGTCATCGTTGTCCGTCCTCCCTGCCCTACCCCCAGAGCCCTAATGATGTCATTGCTGGGCTTTACACAGGCTAAAGCTTGTAAAGCCTGAATTTTCCTTCACATGAAGGCAGTAGTCACAGCCAATGAGTTGAACAGATGCAATAGGCCCTCTTGGTGCAGTTAGTGAGCTTAAGGAATCAGATTTTTCTCCAAGATAGAGAGCAGCAAAGTGTTACATGAAACTACTTTTTTTTTTTTTTTTTTTTTTTTTTTTTGCTGTTCTGCAGGATGGAATTTTAGAGCATACGCAAAGGACTGGCAGTTTCATTTAAGCTGTTTATTTTAGGATACTATCCCAAGCCCTGTGGACTGAAAGGAATTGAGTAAAGGTGGAAGGTAGGAAATGGGCTGCACTTATATGATGTAAAACAAAAAGACAAAGGTTAAAGCCTTGCAATTGTCCTTAAAAAATCCAAAGCTGATATTTTAATAATTTTTATTAAAGTATTATTATAATTCATTTTACTAATGAAAAATCAGGAGTAATGGAGAAAAAATAATAGTCTGAGAGACAATGACCAATTGTTTCAAGGTAGTATGATCACCTCATCTCTAATAAATAACTAGCTCTGTAGATGTTAATGCAGCTGCTTGTCACATGAATGTATATATAATGTCAGGACCATTTAAAAGAGGGCTTTCAAAGCCCAAATGGAAGAGTGAATTTTGGTATAGTTTCTCCATTTGCCATTCTGCTTTGGGAAAAGGGCATGGGTAGACTGACCTGTCAAAGTGGTGCTGCAGGAAGGCAGATGCTGATAAGCGGAAATCCTCCGCTCTAGCTGGTACACACCCCTTTAATACCTCTGACATGATATTTTGTTCCTATAGGACTTTGACTAGGAATAATGTAGGAGTGCTGTTCTGTATACCCCATATGAAATAGCTCTGCAAATATATATTTAGCAGAACTGTAACTACTTGCACAGATCACAGTGCAAGTGACCAGAGCAATGATGAAGAGCACTCAAATGCAGGTGATTAGCAGTTGGACAAAATACTTTATTAAAAAAAATCCTTCAGCTACTGGAAGTGTAATGTTGATTTGGATACAATTTCTGGTTCACCAAACCAATTCCATCTTAGATGAAAGATAATATTTCAGCGTTTCTGCCCAGCGTCTACTTATTTTGTCTCTCTGCCATTTGACACTACAGAAAAAGAAAGAAATTTAGGCATACTGAATATCTTTATTCAGCTCTTCTGAAGCACATTCCCCTCGCCCACTGCATAATTGGAATTTAAGTCAAATGAAAGAAGCAATCACCCTTCCTTTCCCCAGGAGCAAAGCTACTGCAGTTCCTCAGGAGTACAAAGAAAATTTCTGCAAAAGTTTTGGTATAAAGCAGGTACTGTACCATAAAGAGAGTTACATATTTTGGTTCTCCCCTGTGTGGCTAAACTTATTCCCTGCTGGTATGAGTACAGTTTTACTGTACAGCTGCATTTATTCACATGTGTTTTTGGAAATGTGAAAATGCTTTGCCTGGATTTATAGATTGACATATATACAATGGTTTGGCTTCTCCTACAAACAAACCCAGTTCCCATTGGTACATGCTGTGCACATGGTAGCAGTGCCACCATCTGTGTTTTGTAGCCTAACCAGTACTTCAGCATTTTTTCCCTCTCTTCTCCTCTCCAACTGGCTGGAAACTATGGATGGGTGCAGGACCTGCCCGTAACCAAGTGATAAACTGCTGTATTGTTTTCTCCGATCCAGGTAATTAGTGGTGGTGTTTTTGAGGCAGGAGGATTAGCAACAGAGTCTTCCAGGTAGACTTCATTTTTACAGAAGGCTGCTTCTAGATAAACCATCAACTGCATAAGATATAATGTTAGGAAATGTACCTGTGGGGAGGGGAGAGAGGAAGCAAAGATGAAAAGGCAAGAAGATTTTTCAAATTCCTGTTTTTAAAAAATGTCTACTATAGCAAGATCTGGAGCAGCTTTTAGCTGTTGAGTGGACATGGTCAAAATGCATATAGTTTTCTGGGGATGTGTGCTGTTTCTTTAGAGCTATGGTGAAGACAACTCTGGAAAGAAATAGTAATTAGCCATGAAATGGAGAGGGTTTGTGTATATGCAGATATGGCACATTTTTCTCTGTTCTAAAAGTTCCTTGCTCAATCTTAGGGAAAAGTTACTCCTTTTGTAGCTTTTACTGTCATCAATAGATGGGAAAACGCTCACCAAAATGTATGGCTCTGCTTAGGTGAAAGTTCCTCCTGCTTCAAGTCTTAGATGAAAGATACCTCTCACAGCTTTTTTTTTTTTTTTTTTTTTTTTTTTTTTTTTTTTTGAATCAAAGGGAATGGTTTCTCTCTCACTCTCTCATAAGCTAAGAAGCTGACAATACCTAGATAAAACTGTAAGTTATTTATATAGTAAGTGGCTTATTTCGAATATATTCCTGGTGAACAAAAAGCAGGTATAGGCCACAGTCCTGCAAACTGTCACACATATTCTTAACTTTTAACACATTAGTAGTTTGAGACATTTAATGGAGATTCATTTCTTATTTGAAAAAGTCCTATCTGAATAAGATTAGCCTGAGCAATTCTGAGCTTTCTGTTCCTGAGGTTTTCCTTTAGCAGCTTACAAATGTCACTGTTTATGACACTGGCAGCATTTGGAAGCTATAAAACGATTGCTCTAGAAATTATTTTTATAATGTACAACCATTCCATTTCAGAGAGTGTAAATGAAAATGAAAAACAGTTGAGTAAATTCTAACTCTACCTTGAATAAATAGATGTCCATATTTTTTCTTCTGCGAAATTCTCGGAGCTAAATTTCAGTCCAAGCAATTTCAGGTTCAGCTAAACCTCTCTGCCTGCAATTAGTGTGAACAATTTTCAAAAGGGTTTGAAATTATCCCAGATCCATTTCTTTTGATTTAAATTTAACCATTTGTCTAGTGGATTAAAGGGCTCAGTTTCTGATGGGCTGACCTCCATTTATCATGTGAATTTCTTGATCTTCTTGCAAATGTCAAACTGTATAAAAATGCCTTTAAGAGAAACAAATGATCCAGCCAGTTAAACAAACTCAGAAAAATAAAATATCTGCCAGAGTTGTTTCTCCCAGAATATGGTAGTGGCTGGAATACTCTAGTGGCTGGAAATTCAGAGGAACATTTAAAATGATCAAGAACAAATTTTTAAAGACACACTTGCAGTAGTAAGAGGGGAACCCTGTGGTTTAATCAAGACATATAAAAATATAAAGACATAAATATAAAGACATATTAAAATATATGAAGTGAATCAGCCTCTGTAAGTAACCTTGCTGAGCAGAGCTGTTAAATTACTGAGCACTCACTTAATGGTCCATCACATGTTGTTTAATAGAATCATCCAAAGAACAAAAATCAGTAATCAGTAGGGAAATTGCCATGTGCATGAGCAATTCGCATAGTTCTTTGCCAAGCTGTATGAGAACTGAGGGTGCAAAATTTGAAGTTTTAAACTATCATTATTTAACATTTACAGTACAGCAGTGCCAAAAGATAAACGCCTTATGTTAATTGCTACATAAGATCTATATAATATATACTGCTATATAATATATTATATAATAATATATAATATATTATTGCTATATAATATATAGAGAGTAATTAATATACTTCATAAACAAAGATCCACACTCGAAAGCCTTGTGGTCTGTAACAGTTGGGGAATCATTATGGAAAGTAATTAAAAGCTTTGCTACCTCAGAATTATTTGGTAAAACTGGCTGATACGAATTCTTTGTTATTGTTTGCAAGCTATCTGCCTGTACAGTATTCCTGCTTATTTGTGCAGGTTCGTTTCTCTTCCATTCTCTCTTCTGTCATTATTGACTTTATGTCTTTAGACTGTAGGAGCGTCTCCTTGCCCATTTTGTTGAACATGAAGGTAGATTTTTAGCTTCAGTAAGTGAAGATAGGCATTGCAGATTGATTGTAAGAAGTAGGCAGTTTTGTAGGACAAAGGAAACCCAAAGAACAGTATAATTTGTAATGGAACAGAATTGTGCTCTCGTTGAACTGTATATTTTGCATTTCATGTTCTCTTTATGGCCTTTCTCAAAGCTTTAATAAAAGTTTATTTTTGACTGAAGGGGTGTTTTACCTTGGCATTAGGAGTAAATTGCTGAGCTCCTGTGTAATCTTTCCCCGTTCACTGTCTTGAATGGCCAGATGAGTATAATGCTGAACTGGGAATGCAATAGTGAGAGTGAATTTTAGATAGTCCTCTTTCATGGGGCAATGTTACAGTAGGAAAAAACCTAAAAGACGAGAAAATCCATTGGCAATTCAAGTTTGAACATAAAAGATGGATATTGATCTTGCAAACTTTAATTGTCCATAATGTAGGTGTCTGCGTTGGAGCTAATTACCCCCCTCTCCCTGTGGTAAAAACTCTCCATTAGTGAGGGAAACTCTGATTAACATAGGCAACTGAGTTTAGCATATGATTAATCTGATGAAATGTAGGTGGCTACTTTAGGAATGAGATAAAAGTCCTCCAATCTGTGGAGACCGCTTATATTGACTACAACTGCAGGTGACTACCTCAGATGTAGACATTATAAACACCCATATTTAGTCACCCCAAATCACGTTCTTTCATGAGATCTCACTGAAGAGTTTCTGGAAAATCTGAAATTACACCATTTTAGCAAAAGTTTCTACCTAGCTTTGTTTCATGCAGTTTTATAAGCAGTAAAAGTGAATATATAAATTTAAATTTCTACCCATGCAAAAACCCTCTTTTCCAGGGACCTCTTCCCTTGGCTTCTGGTTATCGTAAGCTGATTAAACGTCTGTCTATATTTTTCTCCCAGTTGTAGGCTAGAGCACTGACCAAAACTGCTCAACAGCAAATACTCAAGATCAATCTGAAAGTATTCCTTTAGCTGCCTTTCCAGGGTTTAATCCTCAGAACATGAGATCTCCACTTGGCTTGGGCATCCTTTCAGACACAAGGGGAATGGGATATAGAAAAGCTTTAGTCCTCATTCAGAGGCAGTAAAAGTCCTATGCGTGCTACTACTGACATACTGTAGTTGAAATATTGTAAAAAATTTCTTTTGCTATTCTGGTGAATTTGCTGATGTGCTAATAACATTGGTGGGTTCTCAGTCTGCTGGTGAAAAGCCACCAGAATGCTTTTGGTTGATGGCTGCAGGAGTCTGTTTTAACTATGTGAGAACATGGCCTTACTTTTATGAGGTGTGGAGCCCACCAGAGCACTCAGAGGAAGCAGGAGGGTGCCTGAACCCTTCTTTGTACTGAACGGATGCTACAGAAGGATGCTGCAGCTTGCTACACAGCTAGGCACATGTATGTAGAGGAAGAATGTACATGCATACAATCTGCATTGCTCTTTTTTCCAATTCCTTAAATGATACATTTTTAAAAAGAAATATATTGTGCAGTTTGATCTCTTCATCATAATAGACTGACATACTACATACAGAATTCAGAAGAAAACTCAGAAGTTAAAACTTTCAAATGGAAAATAAGTTTAGTAAAGACCCTATGGTAGTAAGAGATATGGAGATTAATTCTGTAATATGCTTCTATCTAGGTGAAAGGGCTGCCTACCATGGGTATGTTTCCTTTTTTTCTCTACCGTAAAAAAGAAGAGGTATGTTCCTACCACAGGTTAGAATAGCAGTGCTATTCTGGCAATGTGGATTTTAATTTGAATAGTGTGGCTTCAGCCCCAGGCCTCCTGACAGCTGCTGTTCCAACTTAACTCCCAAGTTACCTTGCTACTTTAGCTCAAGTTAGTCAAATTGGTTTAGGCAGCCCAAAAGGAGAACATATCTTTTCTGTAGAATAGATGTCCTCATTCTGAACTGACTACGAGTCATTGAATACCACCAGGACATTCTCAGTTATATTTTAGACTCTGAAACTAGCTTTGACAGCCTGTAGAGACTTTTTCTCGTTCGTCTTTTTTTCTGCTATAAGAAGATGACAAAAGAAAATGGAAACACCCTCTAACTACTGTAAAAGTGAGCTAGTAGGCAAATCTATTAACTGCTCTTCTTATCTCACTACTTTGGAATCAGATATATTCCTGGGAATTACTGTGTTGTGTATGTAACAAGTTCAATCACAGGAGCTGTGAAATTTCCATAGGTAATACTATACAATAATTAGGCAAAAATTGGGTTGAAGTTAGAATAAAACATAATGTTTATTTTTATTGCCACTTAGCTCTCATCTTAAGTCAGAAAACAACACAAATAAGATTATTTTATGTTGGTCCATATGATTGGACTCTGCCCAGTTATGATTAGACTTCATAACTTCATCCAGTCTACTGTGGTGCTGCCAGATGGGGTAATTCCCCCCGCACATGCATTCATGTGTGTTTTCTCATACCCTTCCTTGTTTGGACACTAGCAATTGTGTGGTTGCATGAAGATGCAGATCAGGGATCTGATCTGATCTGGCTGAAAATTTTTTGGTGGGAGGATGGATTTAGGTTTTAATTTTCAGCTGGATCTCTGAGTTGCTGCAGCTCACTGCAAGACTGCATGAATGATGGTGCTGACACAGAGCAGGGGCTCGAGTCTATAGCTTGGGCTTCAGAGGAGAGTGAGAAATTCTTTCCTTTTGGTAGGTGGCTGAATTGATAGTGGCTTAAGCTAACTACAAAACAATACTTGTACGATATGATTTGGGCTTAGAAGAGGCAAAAATGTCCTTCTTTGATAGTGTGTGCTTTTGGCACATATTTTTCACAGGGTTGTTGAGAAGGCGTGGGAAAGAAGCAACTATTTCATTTTCTGTCAGCTGGAGATCCCCTGTTGCTGGGTCTGAGACCACTGCTGACCTAGAGATCATTGCTGCATAGTGTAGCCTTGAATGAAGCCTGATGTGAAATCTTTGAGAAATGGTAGGCTTCATCCATGAATCCTTTAGGTAGTCATTCTTATTCCTTGACATCCTGTCTTCCATTAAAATCTATTTAATGAAGTAGATTTGTTCTCTGCAGCAAATTAGAATCACCATGTACAGATATATAGAAACCTTTTTAAACCTTAACCATTTATTTTAGATAGTGCCAATACTGGTGGGATAAGAGAGAAAGAGTAATTGAAAGTATGGAGGCAAACATGATGTTAATTTCCATTTTTTTTCTTTTATCTACTATTTGTTTTGGCATTATGGGGAAAGAAATTCTGAAAACATCTGCCAGTTTCTTCAAAAAATCGAATCCTCCATCCAACACATTAGTTACCTGTGAAAGGCATACTGACATTTTTGTGTTGCATATTGATTATTCGTAGCCTGGTTTCAAAGTTAGTTTGATATTGTGTCTGTGAGTCCCACTTACTCAGATTAGACATAAGGCCAAAGACCTTACAGAGAACCTACAGGTTGCTGGAAAATAGGTGCTAGATAGAAAAGTCCCTAGCTTCATTTGAGAGAGAAGCCGCAGTCTGAATTTTTATAAGACATCTGAATATCTGCTGTCTGCTGGGAGTGTGCCTTTCTGAATGCCACCATTTCAAGACAAGATTCAATTGAAGCTTGTCCTCAGCTACCTGACACAAATTCGTGGGAAAACAGCTTTCATTGGTTTCACATAACTGCTTCTCAATATAATATCTTTTCTAGTTCTTAAGTGGCTTCTTTTGATGGGTGGAATAAGTATTACCACAACTTACACGTTTTACCCAAGCTTAGATACAACTTATGTATTTTTGTTTGGCATAGGTTCCCCAAATGGCCTTGTGTTCTATAACAGCCTTACATAAGATTTAGACACAGGTTTTGGGGTGACCTTCAGAGGTGTATGTTTAAAGCAGCTGCCCTTTAGGTAAACAGAAAGGATGATACTCTTTTGCTCTCTCTCCGTGATCTTTCAGTGTAAATACCTACCCCATGAAAAGGCCGCTCGCCGGTAGCAGCAAGGAACAATGAGCTCAGCTGGGCAGGTGTTTGTCTCAAGTCTGGTTTTCAGCATAGATGGCCAGCCTCCTGAACTCTACTAGTAGTTTCACTGTGATGTGAATCTGAGACACAAGCTGAACTTCTAGGTCACAGTGTAAGCTGTGCCAGCACATGCTGAAGCACATCTTGGGAAGCCAGAGTTACAATTGATGCCACCAGTACCTGCTCACAGGTACAGGGTGCCTGGTTTGCATAAAAAGATGATGCCCTACAAAATTGCACTTTTCTTCCTATCCTCCTGGGCTGTGTTTATACGTGTATTTGGGCTAACGTATGGGTACATGCATCTAGTCACATTTTTTCTACTCTCTGGGGTTTGTATATCTCTTTTTCATAACAATTTAAGTTTTCAATTGGGCTTAAAGCATCTGTCCAGGTAAAAGAGACCCTGACCTACTTGGGAACAGATGTAGGTAGGAGGCTGAGGCAGCAGTGGCCTCTAGTGGGGAATCCTTTGTCATCACCACTGCGTTGGCTGTTCTCACAAAAGAAAAGAAAAGGCTGGTTTTAACTTTTTAATATGCAATTCATAGAAGATGTAAGATACTTTTAACAGAAGAAAAGCACCTGTGATATTTTGAAGTTGTTAGGTTTTAAATTTTCATTCTCAGCATTCAATTTTCCAATTTTCAGATTGTATCTAATAAACAAATTTAGGTAGAAGCAAATGTTGGAAAGCTGGAGTGATCTGGTGTATAACATAACTTGCACTTCTTTCCACTTGCATCTGCCTTCATCAGAAGGTCATAGCAGACTTTACAACCATGAATTAATGATTCTTAAAAACATGTCAGTTAGTAGATCTAAAAAATATTATAAACTTCTAAAAGAAATGCTTATTGAACAATATTGCCATTTAATCCCTACCAAAATGGATCCTTAAAAGTTCAGTGAACTATTTTTTTTGTCATAAGCAGCTGCACAGAGAGTGACTAGGAATTTTTTTCCTGAAGAATGCAGGAAACAATCTCGCTGATGTTGAAGTGTCAAAAATATGGAAAACTATGTCTTCTTTTTTGGGAATGATTCTGTGCCTTATGGCTCAGTGGGTCCAGGTACAGGGGAAGTGGTTGTTTTGCTTGCTATTTTAAACTCTCTTCTCTTGTGTCTGGAATTACAAGCTGAAGCAAGTTCCTTAGCTCACTAGTGCTAATCTCTTACTGGCAATTCCAAATAATTAAGGGAGAAATGTCCTAATTTACATGGGAAAAGCCTGTTGTCCTGAGAATGATTATCTGCTGCTATGAAAAATATATTTATTAATATGGATACTTTCATATATTAATTACCTGATTTTAGAATATTTGTCTTTTCTGGGTTATGACATATTTATAAATGTAATTAAAATACTTAGCACATAGCATATCAAGAGTCAAATGGTATGCTGGTTAGAAGCCAATGTACAGCATGGAAAAGGTAGTTTTTGTAAATGGGCAAAAAAACCCTCTTAATTTATTTTTCCTCTTGGTTATGAAAAATTCATCACTGGATACAGAATTTTCTTAGGAGTGTATTGTGCAAAACTGTTGGTGGTTCTTCAACTCAATTTGTAGTCTACAGGGGTTGGAAAAGATTTCTAATGAGAAATAAGTTTCATTCTATTCAAGGAGAAACATTGAAAAGAGCTGTTCAAAGTTTTGGTAACTTCAGTGTTATTCCTTCAGGCATTTTTGTTGATAAAATATACTCAAGTTGCATTCTTTTCATTTCCAGGATAGCCTGGAACTCTTATCTCAGAGCTGTCGCTCTGCTAAATGCCTCTGTAGTCCTTATCAAGTGTGGGACTCTTCCTGCTGATTATCCTACTCTGAGCTATAATATCAAGGGATATAGTGCAGCTGTGATCATATAGAAGCTGTGTCATTTCTTTTGACTTGGAGACCATCAGCATCAATTGAAATATTTCAGTTGAATTTGGTGGATATTGGATCACACTCTAAATATCTAGCTAAGCACCTACCCCGAAGTCTTTTTAGCTGAGATGTGTTCATATGGACTGAATGCTCACTAAAGCATTAGGCAATAACATAAATAATCAGCAGGGATTAAGGCCAGATGCACAGGCAATTAGGATTAGTCTTATAAATTTAATAATGAAATTTGCAGATTATACCAATTTGTGAGAAATAGAAATACTGCTGAGGAAAAATATTCTAAATTATAACTGGTTCCCAGAGAAAATTACACATAATAAAGGCCTCAAGAGAAAAGATACAGACAGAAAATAGACCCGGGATTTAACTTTAAAAATAAGTACATATACAGAGAGGAAAACAGTTCAGATAGTACAAGCTCAGAGGAAGGCAAAGATAACTTGAAGAGTTCTGGAGGCAGGAAAGAGATCTAGACGTGACACTGCAAAGCAAACTAGGCATGACTTTGGCTCTCATTTATATATCTTGTTGTATGGCAGTAAAAGAGATGAGAACTACCTTTAGGCTGTATGAAGATCTGAGGGAGAAGTGAGGGTCCCTCGCCCTGTGACAAGACAGAAACTATTTCATTAAGGTCTGAGCATCCTGTTACCAAAAATACATTATCAGAATTTGATCTGAAGAGGAAGAGAGAAAAACAGCAAAAATAGTCAGTGAACAAAGAGAATTGAACATACCAAGCTTCACTGAATCATAATTAAATGAGATTCATAATAATCTGTGTTGGAAAGGGTTAAGAGCTGAGAAGGAATATGATGAGAAGTAATGATATGAAATTAAAGAAAGAAAAAAACAGGTCTAATATTATGAATAATTTGAACTGAACAGACTGAGCAATTGTGGGAAGAAGAGATTTTGGCCAAAGACACCAGGGAAAACCCTCATTTTTACACATTTTTAATGTCCACAGAACAGACGGAGCCAGGCTTTTAATGTCTCACTTAAAAGATGCATGCAGATGGTGTTTTTTCATGCATTTGAAAAATGAATTTCTACATTTTGATTATGTTGTCATTAGCAGTAGCCTTACTCAGTAATTAGGAAGCTGGTTCCTAGCATGTGTGAGAGAAAGATATATTGAGAAAGGAGGATGTTATCTCTTTGTTTCCACAGGGATATAATTAAATGCAACCAACAACATCATCAAAACAGTAGAAGAAATTCAAACAATAACTATGCTAACTGGAAATGACTTATTGTTCCATGAAAAACAGCTGATCTTCATCAGAAAAGGCCACATTATTTGCCAGTACTCATTCTGGCCAAGAAAGAAAAGGAAATTCCATGAGAAAAGGGTTTTCCCTGTAATAAATGTAGAGCCTTTCCTAGGTAAGTAACTTTGAATTAATACTGATTTAGAAATAAAGCTATATATGACAGAGAATTCTAAGCGAGTTTTTCCTTCATTCCAAGGTAACTCTTTAAAACAGGGAAAAAAAGCCAAATATCATGAAACCTGCTGCTTGGCATTAGAGGAGAAAGAAGGAGCGAGAATGCTGTGAGAATATTTCCTCTCTGGAAAGCAGTGCTGCTTCAGGAACAGCATGTTCAAACTACAGCAAAGAACAAGGCTTGCCTACTGCCCACTCTTTCCACCGAACAACCTTTTCAGTTCTCAGAAATGAAAAAAACAAAGCAAAAACAACCAAAAACCCCCAGGCACTCTTGAAAAGTGAAACAATGTGTTTGTCTCCATGACACATTTGTTCCAAGCCACAGATTGTGCATATGTAATTTTTATTATTGTCATTCTCGGCTTTAGGACTACATGCATTTTACAGTAGGTGAGCATCTGTATCACTTACAGCATATGTTAAATAAGCAGATACTGCTAAACATTTCAAATGCACCAAACCATGTCCAGTGACTTGGCCTGCCTTTCTCACCAGGTTTTCATTTACCTAGAGGAGCTCCTAGTTTAGGAGACTAAAGCATCCCAGCTCCTGCTCATACTGTCTCTAGAGCTATTATTCTTAATGTCCAGAGAATGAGTCTCCAGAATGAACCCAGGCAAGACACCAAGCATGCTTGTGGAGACTGCTGCTATAAACAAGAAATCCTCGAAGCATGCAAGTCTCTGTCTTCGCTACCTCTTACAGAATTACTGTGGTCTTTTCCATACATCCTCACTGCTTTCTAGTTATTTTCCCTTCAATACATGAAAGAGCTGCAGACAAAGATCTCTTTACTTCCTGCTCTAACCTTTTTACCTCTCAATTCACCAAATCCCTTTAGTAGCTTTTTAATCTTTTTCTTCAAACTCAAAAACCTGTCTTCATATTGTCAAGGCTCTCTGTAATATGAGCTATACATCTCTGTTTTAATTTACTTGAAAATTCTGTTTCTGACTTTCCATTTTCATCTTAGTCCTTTCACCCTGCTCATTCCTGCATCTGCTTTTTGCACTTTTAGTTTCAGACTTTCTTTCTGATCAAAACCCATCTTTTTGTACTGATCAGTGGGACATCATCTCGTTCCCTTGAAGTTTTTCCTTTAATTGATCTCTTGTGTGGTTAACTCAGATTTTTCTATGCTTTTCCAGTTAAAGCCATTTGTATTGTCAGCTCCTTACAAACCCTGTTCTCTGGGAGGGGTCTGGCTCTTCCTCCATTGCTGGATTTAATACTGATTTGGCAGCAACATACTTATGGGAAGAGGTCTTTGGCAGGCTGGAGTTCGGCCATAGGGAGTGAAAAAGGAGCAGACTTTGCCAAAATAGAAACAGAATGGTGGAATTTCCCAGCGGAACTTCCCAGCATTTTTCATGAACTACTGGTTGGATTGAGAACTAAATGATTGAAGTAAATCTAGTAATATAGTCCACTCACCAAAACATCCAGATGCACATTGGTTCATCTTCTGAAAATCCTCAAGCCATTGTGCTGGGGAAAAGCTTTGTTTTAGTTTGAACTTCTAACATTGTGGGGTTGGGAAGCAGACATCACCTTCTATAAAACTGGCTAATTGCTTTCCCTCACTGAGGAAATCAATGGTATTTTAAAAGTAAACTACTCTGCACATAGGTGTTGCAGCATGAATCTTTTTTTTTTCTTCTTGAGTTGCCACAGCAACATAAAATTTCCTTTCACCCACATTAGCTTCCCTAAAATATACTTCACAAATTGTCTTTAAAAAAGAATCATATCATGCTGGCAAATTGTGCTGTTTGCTCCCCTAGTATTTGGTTTTCTGTGGAGTTAGGAATATTGGAGCAAAGCTACTTGAGGTGTAGAGAATGCAGATTTTACATATTCAACATTAAGTAAAGCATTGGCAATGGTAAGCTGTAGCTGAGTTAGTTACTCTCTCTAGACATTGTTAGGTGCTAAGGGCCTAGCAAAACCTCTGAGTAGTCTGGCAGTACTCCTTGGATTATAGTGTAGCTGTAGTTTAGACAGCTTGCCTATCTCCAGAATTGCGAAGAGAAGCAATGTCTTATTAGATGTATTATCAGGGGTCAGGGATGTATTATCAACAGCTGTAAGAAGGATTTCTTTCATGATTTTCTTTCACATCTTTGCAAAAGTGATAGGCTCCAGTAGGCTTTGGAATAAATATCAGGTACATATACATTATTCTGTGGGAGAAAAAAATATTTGAAAGCTTTTGAGAAAAATGTGGCTGGACAGTGATATGGTACAGAGAGGTAGCTCCAAAACCATGTGATCAAGTCATTCATATCAGGGACCTTTTAGAGTGGTCCATGTTCCTCTCCTGGACTGCATGGATGGAGTTTCTTCAAGTGGTTGTGGAGGGAGGGAGTAGGAATTTGAGAGGTGATGCACATCCAGATTGAATTAGTTTATAGCCAAGGGTGTCCTCAGCTCACATGAAGGATCTGTTGTATCTCAAAGTTAAGATACAGCTAGGGAAAAGCTGAGAGTAAAGAGCAATTTACCTTAGCCATCATTTGCCAAAGGAATAATTAGGCTTAGAGCAAGTGTTGAAATCACTTTAATTTTTAAGGGTTGAGAATAGATTTATAAGAGAAATAGTCCTGATTTGTTGGAAAAAAAATCCATACCTGTAAATAGTTTGATGTTTACTCACTCTGTTCTTTCTAAGGTACTCCTTGTCATGGAGTGGATCTCTAGAGGTGAACATAATTGAATTCTGTGTCTTGCCAGCTGATATATGTAAATTTAGCAGTGATGGCTATGCTTCACAGTGTTAGGGTTTTAACTAAGATCACCTATGCTTGTGCGCCTCAAAAAGGCAATGATTTTTTAGTATTTAATTGGGAGCATGGACTGTGTTGACTGTTAAGCCTCAGCAAAGTTTTCCTCCTCCCTGCTTTTTTGAGAAAGTGTTTTGCTAAGAACCTTCTTCACTTTTTATGTGGTCAGGTGAAAATGCTGATATGAATAGAGGGAAAGGGGGATGACCAAGGTAGAGTTTTGTGAAAGTAACAATTTTCAACTGCAAGGAGCTTATTACAGCCTGTGGTTGTCTCTGTTTTTGAAATACAGAAGTTGTAAATAAAGAATGGCTTAGTCTTGAAGAAGGTCAAGGCGGATATGCTGACTTCTTGGAACAATAACAAAAACTACAAAACAAACCAAATCACCCATATAGAAAACTTGGCAAATAAAATTGGCCTTCCCCACTAGTGTCGTCATTCCTGCTTACCTTCTAACCCTACTGTACATTAGTATCTCTAGAAGTAGTAAGAGCAGGAGAGGAAAGGTTGATTGTATTCTCTCTGGTGATAAATAGAACACTTAATAGATGACAAATTGGGGAATATTGAATCTTTAGAGACCTAAACAAATGTGAATCAAGTCTGTCTCCGGTGACCATGGGATAAAATGCCAGCTGGTGCATGGCCTTTCCACTCCAGCTGGCATTTTATCCTTTGTAATGGATTGTGATCAGTTTTAATGCAGCTGATATACTTGCATTTAAATAAAAACAAAAATCAACAACCCCATACCATATATTTTGGTGTGACAAACACTGCACCTTGTATGAGAGTGCTACAGCATGGAATGGAAGTGGAATTGATAAAGATCTAGCTATCCTAAAAAACTGAATAACAATTACACCACCAGTCTTGCATCTGAATTTCTGTGAGAACTTTATGCCTGTGCCGAAACTAGTTTATTTTGGTGGAATCCAGTATGGAAGCAAGACTCTGTAGTCTGGTTAGAAAAAATTTAGAAAAACTGTTTTCAATTTTTTTCATCAAGAGAAATAAATTCCAAGAGATTTATGATTTTCATATAGTCTTACTGTATCATTTTGTCATATTACTGTATATTACAAGTCATAAAAGAATTAGTATAATGTGGGATAATATGTCTTGTGTGGTAACAAAATCCCAAACACATGCCCACACACTTGCATGCATGCATACCCAATCTTTTAGTATAACACTTGCCTAACAGTGCTTTTGTCTTGGGATTTTATTGTGATTTTTAAATAGGAATGTGCTACATATGTAACATTTGTAAAGGAATAAAAACTATCATTTATTGTGAAAGCAGATAAACAGTCCTGTGGAAATAAAAGAGGATGTTGTGCCAGTTTCAAGCACAATAGAAATGAAGAAAGCTTTTCTTTAAATTCTGTTAGAAGAATCAGTGTCAGCCCTTAGCAAGACATTTTCCTAGCTCCTTTCATCACTGACTAACTTATAGGTAGCTTCTCTAAGAAGCATTAGATTTTTAAAGAAATCTTTCTGGCTTTTCTTCTTTCTAACACTACAGTAAATTATTTCAGAACAGCTTCTTTACATGGAACTCTTCACTTATCTGCTCTGTTCTAAAAAATATTACAAGTCTAAGGTACCGATTTTGCATTCCCTGAAACCATCTCTAAGCCATGCAGAACCTCACAGAAGTTAATAGGTTTGACCTAGAATTTCAGGAGCCAAGAAGGGAAAATGAATATCATTAAAGAGTCTTGAAAAACACATACCTCATTTTAGAACGATGCAAACATTTTTATTATTTTGGAGATGGCTAGAAAGGGAAAGAATTATGAATGTATTTTAGTGATTTGGGGAATATTTTGCTTTTTCCACCATTTAAAATGTTTTATTTTGTTAATGATAAATAAATTACCAAATGCACTTACCAAAAAAAAAAAAAAAAGTTTTGCACATATTCATTCAAATAGACCACTTACTGACAACCCTCCCTCTTCCTTCTGAAGATTGCCTCTATACTAGTTATTTCTTAAATGCTAATAATATGATTTGTGATGTTCACCACATACAGGACATGAGGTGAAATCCTGGCAATACCAACTCAGAAAATCCCGCTGACATATCTAGGTGGTATGAACTGAAAAACTAGTATAAATGGCAGAGCTACTTCTTATAAAAGACCAATTCCAAGTCAGGAAATATTTGTACATATAATAAAAATACAGTATGAGAATGCCTCCCTTCAGGGATCATCTGATGCTTTGACAAATTTATTATTTTTCACAAGCTGTGTATAGGGTCACTCAATCAAATTCTTCTGGCCAATGTCACTAAAGGCACACTTCTTACAGAGGACCCCTTCAAAGAGATGAAATTAAAATAAATTGAACTCAGACCTCAAAGAGAATGCTGAATAAAAAGCTATTGTTGCTTCTAAGTGATGGTTTCAAGATAGTAATATGTTTTTAAATTCTAGGAAAATAATTTCTGAGTTTCTTTCACTTGTGACGTCCGTAGGAAGAATACACTAACTCCTGATGGTACGGTATGTGGGGCTTCCCAGGGCTTTCAAGTGTGCGGCTCGGCAGGCTGAAGTGACTTCACAGAATCTTGCAGGGGAAGCTAAAGCAAGAAATGTAATATGTTGTCTATGTTGTCTCTGGATTATTACAATATTATTTAAAATCGTGTTAAAGTGATGCAGTGACACACTATTAGACATAGTTTCCTGTTCTCTGATGTCATCTTGAAACTTCTCTGAGGGAAAAAAGAGAGTGAGTGAGATAGCAAGACAGAGATGGAGCACCATGTGTTTTTACAACACGGCATCCATTATACATGAGTGCTATAGCAGTCGCTCAGCTGCAATCACGGTAGGCATGACTGCTTCACTTACAAACTCATATTTCATTTATTCATTTCATTTTTCATTCCAAGACCCTCAGCCTCCGCACACTTCTGTGCAAGTATAACCATGCACCTGAATAGTTAGGGTAACTTCAGTAGGGATTACTCGCATGAAGAAATTTAAGCATGAGCACAGAGTGTTTACAGGACTGAGGCCAAAAACTGCAGATAGCTGAGCTGGGAAAATTGGCAATAGTAGAGTAATGTAAACATTTAAATGCAGAAACAGAAGTGCAGACTACAGCATTCCTTTCTATATCCTTTTGGCAATTCCTGACTTCCTTTGCCTTTTTCACGCTGCAAACTGAATGCTGGATGAAAGTTTGCTCCTGCTTCATGCATAGGGAGAAAAATACTGCCATTGCTTGCAATGACACCTTTATTAGTTCCTGGCTTTCTCCTGTAGATAAATGGTGTGTATAATCACAAATACATTTTTTCTATGCAAGCAAGTTTGGCCAGTACATTGGCTAGAAGACTGAAGGTTATCTTCCTGTTTTGCATTCCTTTTCCCTCTCTCATCTCCAGTCAAAAATTACATTAAAAAACATAGAAGGAACCCAGCAAATCAAACCGTACAATTTACTTGAAACCAGTTCACCACAGACTAGATGCTATGTGCCATTGCCTTTCCATATCCTAGTTCTTTCATATAAACAAATAATAATCATATCTAATTTAGCTTGGCAAAGTTGTCCTTTCTGTAAGTTATGGGATAACTGTTCATTAAAAGAGATATGGACTGTTTTTTCTTCTTATTATTTAATCTTGAAGCCTTCAATACTATGAAGCAAACTACAGTTGCTCAGTGAGGAGCATTTGGTGAGAAGTTGGAATTTGCTCTGCTGCACTATAATTCTTTTTTTTCTTTTTCCTCATATTGGAAGAGTGGGAACCTCTGAAAGCACTGGAGTTCTACATTGTTTCAGTCAACTTAATTGCTGGAACATGCATTTCATTTCAGATCAATTGCTATAAGGAGTAAATGTCACAAGAAAATTGATATACATGACAATTTATTTCCTTAAACATCTGTAAAATACTACACGGTTTGCAGACTGGGATGTAACATTTGGCTCACATTAGGACTGGAAAGTCAAGGTGTACCAAGTATTGGTTTAGTTATTCAATAATAATTTTTTCCATGCAATGAATCCTCCTTATCTTTCATTAACTGCCAATCAGGCCTCCACCTGTCATGTGCCAAAACATATTCTTGGTTATTAGCATTACAGCTACTGTTAAAGCTCAGACTAGAAGACATGAAGGAAAATGTCCTTTCCCAGAAGAAAACATTTTTGTTCTTCCTGCTGGAAAAAGTATTTGAAAAGGTGTACTCATATTTCAAATATACGTGAAGTACTACGAGAATGATCAAAATAAAGCTCAGTAACCAAAAGGCTGTTATGCACAATACAGAACAATATGAAGTGCCTATGCTTATCCTATAGAAACTGCTGAGAGTTTGACCCATTATATATATTTTAAAATCTCTTCAAAACCCCAGTAGAAGTGCTTATTTGACATAATTTTATAGGACTTAGTGCTAAAGAAAGGTCTTCTGAGCAATTATTTTTCAATAGGGTTCAGGCAGTTTTAACTTCCACAAATTACTTCCCATATTGGTGAAGAATGAGCAGAGTGGATTCAAGGAACAAGAGGCAGATCATGTAAGATGACATTTCTGTCTCCCCTACCTCTTTGCTGCAGATATTTCTATTTCACCTGTATGAGATGTACACAGTAGCACGAGTAGGTAGAAAGCTAGACACACAGCAGTAATTTGATCTGAAGTGTTAAGTACTGCAGGTATGGATACATATTAGACTGAGGCCCCAACAGGAGTGAGATCTAACTGAAACCACAGCTCCAGAGATGTTTGTCCTGCAGCATCCCTTGCAGGGAAGATGCCACGCTGAACTCACAGGCATGAAGCAATGAGACTATGAGAGAGGTTTGGACTTGATTAGTGGACTGGGGCATCTGTCACACAAGGAGAGGCTGAGAGAGCTGGGACTCTTCAGCCTGGAGAAGAGAAAGCTCGGGGGGATCATATCAATGTCTTTAGATACCTGATGGGGGAAGTAAAGAAGACAGAGGCAGACTCTTCTCAGTGGTGCCCAGTGACAGGACGAGAGGCAATGGGCACAAACTGAAACATAGGAAATTCCACTTGAACGTAAGAAGAACCTTTTACTGTGAAGGCATTCAAACCCTGGAACAGGCAGCCTAGAGAGGTTATGGAGTATCCATCCTTGGAAATATTCAAAACCCAAATCGGCACTGCCCTGAGCAACCTGCTCTTAGGTGACCCTGCTTGAGCAGGAGGGTTGGACCAGGTGACTCCGGAGGTCCCTTCCAGCCCCAGCGTTTCAGTGACTCTGCAATTCTCTGGATGCTTCCTGATCTCTCAGAATCTTCTTTTGCCTCATACTTGTCTGCAGCAATATCCCCTGGTTCCTAGATCCGATCAACTTTTAAATGCAGCTATGACACATTCTTTGTTTTGTTCTTCAGGATCAACCATGAGTGGAACTGAATGGTTATCACAGCTCAGGTGATTTTTATTGTAAAGCAGATGAAATTGAAAGAAAAGCAGAGACTTCAGTCCTTGCATCCCACTACAGCCTGAGCAAAAACTCCCATTATCTGTGAAATAGAATGTGAGCATATGCCCCAGTGAGCAGAGGGTAAACGTTAAGCTGGTGTGCAGCAGAGGCTCGTGGTTACCAGCTCAGCTTTGTATTTGTGCTATGCTGAACTACAGGCTCTCAGCCTTGTCTCCAGACCTGAGCTGCCTCACACCCAGCTGGCTGAAGTGTCCCTTCTGACTTCAGGGTCCATGCCTACATTTTCCTGTCTTTGACCTGCCCTGAAAAACTGTAAAAAAGCAGCTGAAGCAACAACAGAGCTTGTGCTGAAGGTAGGAAGGGCTAGGACTTAACCTTGCAGAAGAGTCCATGCTCACAGTATGGCAAAGGAAACCTCACTTTACGTAAAGCTTGAGGCAATCATTCACATGGAAGATGAAAGTAAGGTCGAGCTAATCTTTTTTTCTGGTCAGTTCTGTTTCTCTGGAGTATAATAATTGGAATTGGCATTCCTGCAATTCTGTGAAAGGAAACACCAATAAATCTCTTAGACCACGAAGTTCTGTTGTGTTGTTGTACTGCATTAACCAGCTCCATTTTTTGAAACAAAGAAAGAGGCATGCAATTACTTTGACTGTCAAAAATAAGCTAGTGGTGATATTAGTAGATGTTTTTGTTAAGAGTTTCTCTCACAGTTGTTTTCTCTATCCAGAGCACTGAGTTAAGGGGAGGAGAGGTGGAGAGGAAGAAACTTAGATAAGTGTCCCTTATAAATCTTAAATACAGTCCTGTTCATGTTGATTTTCTCGTTTAACAAACTGCCTCATTAATTAGAGCTCTGTGGTGAGAATAGGAAGGGAAAATCATTTAACAAACACAAGAGAGGATCAGAATCAATGAGCGCACACAATGAGAAAATGATTGCTGACTGCTTTTATGCCTAAAGTTTCTAGCTTCCTTTGACTTACTGAAATTTGGACCAAAATCCCATAGTATAAATGTTACACACTATTTCATACAGCCCCTGAACTCCCTTTGCTTCCTTTATGATAGACCTTTAAAAACTGGGAAAGATGAGGAGATACAACATTTTAGAAAGACTTGGAGAGATTTTAAATCTGCGTTTATATGCTTGTTCTGAATGAGTTATTTCCACAGTGTGGCTCTTTGAGGAATGCAGAGCATAAATAGCACTGTCTTGTGCATCAGTAGTCATTTTAAATGCCAAGACCAAAGTTCAGCTTTGCGGGGTCTTTAATGGGCAGATGATTGCATCATTAAAATGCTCAGTGCAGAGCAAGACCTGTATTTCCTTCCATACTGTAGATGTAAGTGATTGAGAGCATTGTTATACCAAGACTACCAAAACACTTATAGCTTGGAATATGAGTTTTGGTAGGTAAATAAGGAGAAAATTATTATGAATTGCAGGTTTCTGAGATGTGCAGCTTCAGTAGAGGTTAGGGACGGGCTTCATATTACCAAACATTAAATATCTGCAATACAGATGTCAACATCTGAGCTAATTTCCCTTGGATCTATTTAAAGTCAAGAGAGACAAAGAGGCATTCCTAGGGCTCAACATCTATGTTAGCACGAGATTAGCTGAACTGTAGAAGTACCTGCTACAGAAAGAGCTTAGGTTAACTAGTTCAGTCAGTGCTGTAGATTTCTATATTTGGCCAAATGAATCCCACCTAAGGTATCAATAATAAAAATAGCTTTTCATTTCAAAATTGAAAAGTGGCATATCAATGAAGAGACAAAGCAGCCATTAATAAAACAAGATCGATTCTTCTTTAGCAAGCATGTATTAACAGCCAAGCCTATAATTTTAATTAGGAGGGAATATTACAAACAAGGACAAATTAAGCAACTTTAAACTTTTTAAGTGGGTTCAGTGAGGTGAGAAATGAGGTGGAGCTGATTCTGAACCAAATAGTTGATTATTTCTAAAAATGGAAAATAAGTCTTGTAAAGGTGTTCCAGATGACATGGTTGTTTTTTACTAGGATTCAGGAATCAGATTCAGCCACAGCCTTAGCACTGCCATGAACAGCAAGAGATGCACAGCTTTTCAGTTCCTTGAGTGGGATCAGGGAAAAAACAAGCTAAAAAGTGACAACACCACTAAGAAGTTTTTGTTGTATGGCTATGCCAGTTTCATATGAAAAACTGACTTTCTCCATGAACTCACAAGGGTGAAACAATAAATCCACATTCAAGCTGTGTTAAAAAGCAAAACCGCTTTCTGAGAGTTGAAAAACTCATATATTATTTAACTACAAGTAGAAAACTTGGAGATTTTGAAACAAAAAGCCATAACAAAACCACCAAGAAATCTTCAGAACTTCAGCACGTGATTTAAAGCAGGAGAGGTGACCCCCTCATTCACTTTCCCTTTACATCTGATTTTTTTTCATGAGACTCTTGTCATGTCCCCACAGATTATTGCACTGTAGACACCCATGTGTATTTGTCCGCAAGGGAGTCTGTTTTACAGTGTAGCGTGGTGACCATAGTGTGAAACGGTGGAGTTCAGGAGATGCTGGGACAATGAGCATTCAGGGACGGTCATCCTATCCAGTCGTCCCTGCACAGGTCCTGTCTTGCCTTGTTTTGACCCATGCATCAAAGGAGAATGCATAGGAGTCTCTAAATCATGTCTCACTGGAATTCACACACATTCAAAAGACAATAGTGGGAAGTAGCTGATGCCTTTGTATACAGGATTGCTACCATATATTAAGGCACGCTTTCTGGAGCTCTCTGTGTCAGGGACTCACCTGCTATGCTTCTGTCTTAAAAGCTTATAGAGAGCAGCAATTATAAGATTATTGAGCCCTTCACACCCTTTGGTTCTCATAAAACCTCATTTAGCTGATGAGTGCAGGAATGGTGGGGTACATGTCTTGCCTGAGATCGCAGCTGGCTGTGGTGAGCAAGGCAATTGAGTCTGCCTGTCCTGAACATCAGGCAGTTTTTAGCCTCGCTCTCAGTTTTTACATTGTCTCCAGAACCCAGCCTGTTGTTTCAAGAGCTTCCATCATATGAATTAGATAGAATTATTAGTAAAAAAGAATTAATGTAAACACTGCCAAATCATAAGTAAAGGTTGTCTTCTCTCTCTCAGCGAGGAAAGTGGCTATTTTAAGACATGGCATTCTTGTATGTAGCCAAATATGTGTGCAGTACTTGTGCAAAGGGGGAAAAAAGAAGATTTTCTCATTCTATCCTCACCCATTCTGCTCTGTGAGATACAAAGCATCTTTTACATGCTTGTTCACTTATGCACTGTCTTTAGGGAAAGAGTATACTACTCAGTATAGAAAAAAATACCCCAAGGGAGCCTTATAATGAATAATGATAATAAATAAACACCAGTAAATCAGTGATAATACAGACAGATAATCACAATATAATTCACAGCATTGCGTTTGAAAATAATTTGACACAGATTATTCAGTGAATAATTGTGAAAAGCATGCAGATTTCTGAAGTGTCATTTGTTTTGTGGATTGTTTGCGAATAGGAAAAAAAAAGTTACCTTTGTCAGGTACTCTCAACATGACTATTAATTCAGCCACCTCCAGCTGTAAGGTGTCCTGGAAACTGTAATAGAAATCAAAAGCTACAGTTTAATTTAAGGAGTCACAAACTGGAGTGTTTGGGAAAACAACAGTGAGTTGGCAGAGGAATGAACAACGTTAGCTTATAGATTCATTATTTGGGTTGCGTATGTGCAGTAATACGGGCAGTAGCCTTGTCTGGCTGAGAGGTTTGGCTAAGAGTGAATCCACACTGTAAAGGCTGAAGTTAATTCAGTTTAACACAAATTTCCCCAATGTATAGTAAGGCAAAAGGGTAAGAGAAAGCTTCATTTTCTATTATAGGAGTATGCAGCTATGTTTAACAGACTTCACTTATTATGTTAAGTCTTGGTGAAAGTGAGGAATCTTAACAAATGGGGGCCTGTGTAGAACTTAAGGGCCAAATTCTCAGCTATTTAGGCTATTTCATATTCATGGAATTCAATAGGGTTGCGTGAGGGTAATTGAAAGAAGACTTGGCCTTAGGTATTTAAACTGTGATACGAAGTATATTCAGTGAGAACCATGGAGATATTTTTTTTCTCCTTAATTCCCAAAGCAATAAAGTTTTCTATTATAGAAGCCAGCCTCGGTTCTTAGGAAATGCCACTGAACTGTAACATATTGGATAGTATATGTTTAATATTTCAAGTATTTTAAAATCCATGTATTTAAACTTAATATTTTTCAGAATTGCCATTTGGCAAGGCCTCATCATCAGAAATTTATGTTTATGGCTGAGATAGCAGATAATTTAGAAGGCGTATAATTAGTATAGATTACTTTTTAATGTGGAAGATACAAAGCATACAATGAATTCCGCACAATAGGTAATAATGATCACCAGAAAAAAAAAAGACTGAAGCACAAAGCAAGTTCATGTTAAATATAGAAAGAAGTAAGATTCTGTGATGCACCCTTAAGAAATGCAGCCCAGACGCATTTGACCTTTGCATTTTAGGGGCCCTGGGCGCAAAATTAAAAGTACGTGTATGTATACATCCATACACACATATATAGAGATACATATATGAATACACACATACATGCACACATTTTGAACATTACTTAAATATTGCATTTAATTTTTCTGCAGATAAATAAAGGCAGTGGATGAGATGCTTTATGTTGCAGTAAGTATAATTCAGTGATTCGGGGTCCCTTAGGAGGAGGGTGATGTGACATTATTGTGTCATCATCCACACCTCTGAGATACAGGTCTATAGTGCTTAAATCCCAAATGAGGATGGATGAAAGTAAAGACGTGGTGTTTTTAAAGTACTGCTATGCATTTCTGATCCTAGGCTGTTGTAGGTCTGGAGAGACCTCATGTGACATCTTATCTAAGGTAAGCAGCGGCCACAGCCGCCATAGGGACAGCAGCACTGCCTGGGATCATCATGGTACCATGTACTGCAGTGCAGCCACTATATATTTTTTCTGGGCCTACATGCTTCATATTCACTCATGGGTGTTTTGAGAACAGTCTGACAACTGTCTCTATGTTACCTGTGGCAGAGAATTAAAGGAATTGGCTGAGTTATGGGTAAAACTTCTGCTTCGTGATAATCCTACAAACTTCAGAACACTACACAACAACCCTTCAGGCTAGTTCTCAGCTTTCATAGGAGTTGGCTCAAGCTATTTATGAAAATAAGATTACATCTGGTCACCTCAAAGCTACAAGCTATCTGTGAGACTTAAACACTCCGAGAGACACAAGATTTTACCTATCTTTATTTCTTTATCCCAGGTTTAGCACAGACAAAATCACTAAAGTGTTTTGTAAAATAAAAAATTGATGACTACTGTGGTGGAGTAAAAACATCGTTGTATGACATGAGTTGCTGTATTACCTGTGACGGATACTTGTCTGTGGTCACTGTGTCCTGTTACTGTAGGGTTTTCTTCCACCTCTATGTCCTTTATAGCCATCAAGTAGACTGTAATAGAGTTATCAAAAGAATTGCCTCTGATCTTTCTTGGGCTAGAAACTCTGCCAAAATATTGTATGGCCAAGAACTGGCTGGACTAGAAACAGACAATAGACTCATCTAAACAAAGGTCCAGAAGAAAATCACTAGTTTTGTAGAGCTTATGAAGACTACTTCTGAGACTTATTTGGCAAATCCTGAATTGTTGGCATGGAGAGCAGCTTGCAAATATAGCAGGTAAATTAACAAAATAATTCCGCTTTTCTTCACAGTGACACAGATCCAGGCTGTGAGATTTGTGTGATGCTGTTTCTATTCTTGCCTACCGAAATATGGAACAAACTTAAATATCAAACTTTTATCCATATGGTCTTGAAATAGGTTACTTGTTTGTGGTACAAGGATTGGCTGAAATTGGTCCTTCTGGTTAGTGACAGTTTGTTTGGAATCTGTCATGAAGAAATAATTATATGTATATCGATGCAGTAACAAGAACAGGGCTGAATACCTCAGTCATGTACACAATAGGAGGAACTGAAAAGGAGGAAAAGAGACAATGAAAAAAACTAAAAGGGTTGCAGAGAACTGGTGTTCTTTACTTTTGGAACAATAACCTATTTATGACACTGAAGCTCAGATCAGGTTTGCTTTTATCATCTCAATAATGGCTTTTGAGGTTATGAGAGGAAGAATAAATAGTGGCATAAACTGTAAAGCATATTTAAAAAAATAAAATAATTGGAAATATTTATTGGCTTTGTATAATTATTTTTACACACCTCATCTGAACAAAGTGTGTCAGTTGAAGTGCATACCTGCAACTAAGTTTTCAATATTACTGTGACATCCTGACATTTGATATAAAATCATTACAAATTAATGGAGGAGGTGGACAAAACTTCTCAGGTTCATACTATCGGTTATAGTATTTTGCAATTCCCTTTTATATAAGTAGCTCTAAAGACTTGCCAGAGTGAACTATTTCACCTTGTATTGCTGCATTAGTTCACCTATTAGCCCTATTTTCAGATGTAAAAGTAGGCAAAGGGAATAAATAACCAACTCTCCTCTTTCTCCATTACTTTCCTAGGCTGGGGAGAAGGCAAAGAAAGTTATTTATCTTTCAGTACTCATTGGTTTGATTTTTCTCTGGGCCAAAGGATCTTTTAGCAAAGATGAATCAACCCCACTACCGTACTATTGAACTCCACAGCTGAAGATGACACAGGCAATCTAACCACATAAAATTATGCTTTGCTTTATAATCTCTGTCCTCCTCTGAATGGCACCATTCCCCCTAATGTCTGCTCTGCTGTGCACTTGTTATGATTCTCTCATATGGCTCATACTTGCAGGAGCCCTTAATAATTTGCCCAAGGTCAGTCAACAAATCACTTGAAGAGGTGGAAAAATCAGTGTTTTTGATTTCCTCTCCCCTTCCTCCACCAACTATTAGACCATCGTAAAACACAGACCATTTCAGGCTTTTTGCGGGGGAAGGGGAACATGACAGCTTCCTTTTCAGACATCAAAAAATGCTTTAAAGAATTGGTTTCTCTAGCAACAGGAACAAGAGAAAAAAAAGCTCTCATAAGTTTTTTCCCACCTACTCATTTTTTTTTTAAATGTAGTAAAGCAGATGGCTTGGATAATGCAGGTACTACAGATTCTAATTTATTGAGAATAGATAGAAAGATAAATACAGAAGTGTATGCCCTTTGCTGTGATCAGTACTACAATAAGGCTTAATGACTTCAGAACTTAAAGTCCTATGCATCTGTATCACCAAATGCAATTATTTATTACTGGGCAGACAGTGATGGCAGAGCTGACTGTGTGTGGAGGACAAACTCTGGCCAGCCAATTACATCTCTATCCTCTGTCTTCCCTGACAGCAGTGCTGGCTCCCTGAAGTCCCAATTTACATCTTTGATGATCATACAGTTTACTGATCTGGCCAAATACTTTCTATTAAGGTGTTGTAAATCAGTCAGTATTGCAGATCTGTAATGGCAGAGGAAGTAACCTTTTGCCTTCGCCATCAAAATTAAAAATGGCTTAGTGATCTCTGCTTAGTGAGGATAGGAAGGAGATCATTCTTTTTATGATTGTACTTGGCCTATGGCTAAAACAGGGAAGTACCCCTTATGTTTCTTTTGCTGTCACAACTTCAAATGTTATGTGGACCAAAAAAAAGTAGATTCTTTTCAAAAAAATGATGAGGACCAGAAGTTCCCTGTTCAAGCTCAAGTTACTGACTCTGGTAGAGGGTAGACAATAGTCACGACTGCTCTACAGTAACTCAGTCAATGTTTCCAGATATAGCAGGGATAACATCAGCATTATGTTTTTGGTTCTGACCCCTTCTTTGGCTCTGTGCACATGGTACATTGAGGTACATACAAATGTCAGATAGAAGCAATGATAGTTTTGGGAGCTGGTTTGTTCTCATGGTTCATCTTCTGGACCATCTGATGGTCCATGTGTTTGCAAGCCAAATACACCCAACAACATTTTCAGGCAACTTTTGATAGCAGCATGACCAACCTCTTTGCAGCAGGTGTACTGGGGCGTCCGGCTTGAACGGAAGAGAACTGCGTATGAAAGGAATTTTCCTATCTCACTTTCAGACAGTGCTGTACCATTTCCAGGCTTTCTGGACTCCAACTTGAATGGTGGGAGACGACTGTGCTGCACACACTGGATGGTCAGTCATGGCTGGTGAGCTTCGGAATGACAAAGGACACTTCACTGGAAAGCTGTGTGAAACTTGTGCACATCTGCTGTGTCAGCACTTCACCATAACCCATGGTGGGCAGAAGCATGTGAACACTGTCATCTGAAAGCCATCAGTCTGCACGAGTCATTTTAGTATGAACAGATGGGTTGTTTTTGCTGTTGAGGTAGATGTATATTTTTAACCTGTTGCATTCCTCGGAAGGCTTTCGAAGACTCTGCATTCATGGAGCTTTCCCACTTGCTCCTGGCCAGGCAGCGGAGCCCATCTTGTGCACACTGGTACGTCTCAAAAAACGCTTCTGAACTTATAAAGAGAAAGTGATACTTTTCTGATTTGTTCCTATGTCTGGTTCACCACTCTAGTGGATGTGTCAACATTTATGATGCTCAGTACTGCAGGAACTTGCAGCCTTTTTCTCTCCAATGAAAAAAAAAAAAAAAAGATTTTGTTCCACAGTGACCATTATGGACATGAAGGGAGCTAAAAAATCCCAGAATTTCTGAGGGGGAAGAAGAAGGAATATATTCTCTGTTACCTTGACTGATGAAGGCTTTCACAGAACAATTGGATAGAGAAAAAATGGACTATTTAACTAATGTCAGAGCAGCTGCAAAGCAACTGTATTGTGTGCTTTGGGGAGATTGAAGGGCAGATGGTGAAGTTCTGCGACAAGGGTAGAGGTTGCTGAACAAAGTCTGCCTCAGATCATAACTGCACATTATGCATTGCACACCATCTGTCAAAGTAATGGAGAGGGCCTCCCAGTGGACTGGAAAATGAGTCTTTTAGGTTCCTGAGAACAGCTAGTGATGACTGAGGTATTGGTTAAATGTGCGCCAATGTGACTCCATGGAGGCACACAGGCTGGAGACCTTCAAGCACCAGGCTATATGGATGAAGAAAGGTGGATGTGAACTCAGGACCAGAAGAGGTCTTCATTCCTTGAAGAACACTCACTCCAAAATGACAATTCCTGAGGTTACTAGGTAAGATAGGTCTTCTGTTTCTAATGGAATGCCAGGGGACAATTTTTAAATGTTTAATATGACATTATGTGCATGGGGTTTTTTTGTGCTTGTATAGCTTTTCATGCATTGATTTCATGGAAAGTATCAGAAGTAATTTATTGACAAATTTCATGGAATCATTTAGACATAGGATGTGTCTCTTCATGGAGTGTATTTAACTTTTTAGTCTTAGTATAACTTTTCCTGATGAATTTTAAGGAGGGAGGCAGTGTTTGCTGCTGTTATTGTTTTATTAAAAATACTGAAGCTGAAAAATTGTTGAAGTCTTTTCTGGAAGTCCTGAAGTCTTATTAAGTTTTATCATGTCAGGCTTGTCTACAGAAACTTTTATAAAAAATACTACCATTGGGTAAAGCCATATTTTTAACTAAAATTTAAGTGCAGTGATGTCAGGAACTGTGAGTAACGAAGTGTTAGAAGCAAAATTAAGGCTAAAGAAAAGTTGAGACAACGATGACATAATTTTAACTGTTAATTTCAAACTCCTGTACTATTATTCATGCCCACAAAGTGTTCTGCCTTAAAGCTAACAACTATATGTTTTTGTAAATTTTTAACATAATCATCCTTTAGAAATCCTGAGAGCTATAATATCAGGACAGCAACCCAGCTGGAGCAGGAGTGCTCAAAGACAGGCTCTCAGAAACCACTTTTGGTTTTCTGCTGAAAGGAGCTGTTTTGGGGACACTTGAGAAAAAGTAGCACAAGTGAAGCTATTTCTCAGATAGCAGTTACAGTGTTGTCCCTCTAGGGAAGGAGGTTTTGATGGTGGTTGTTTTCCAGAAAAGTATCTTATTTGTTAATGACTTCCAAAAATGCTTATTTATCTCTTTGTTCTTCCTCTTCCTCTGATCACTGGGGGTTTCCACTGAGGCCTGATCGCTAGTCACAGAAAGTAAGTCTACACTGCCAAAGAGAAAGAGGGCCCAGGATAAAACCCTGTCCCCAAATGTCCCGCAAAGGGATCAAAATCCCATCATGTCAGGCTAGCTCCTTCTACTACATTTTTTTCATGTGAAAAGTAGTGGGAGGGCACCAAAACTGAGCTCAGGAGGAAGCTAATGGTTAAGCAGTGAGGACAGCCAGGGATTCAGGGCTTGCACTCCCTTCCCAACCACCCGGAGGCCCTTTTTTTGCATCTTTCAGATAGCATCTCTAGATTCCGCTTTCCACCCCTCTTTTCTGTGCTCTCTTCTCTTCACCACAATTTCAAGCTGCCATTCTTAAAAGTATTGAGAGCTCATAAAGGTGATAAATGGATTTTATGTTGTTTTATGTGTGTCTTGGCACCATGATGCACTGTCCCTCGGTGCACTGCAATAGCTTGTTGCCGTGGGTTATTGGTTTGAATGGTGTGATGATATTCTCTAAGTCCCAGGAGAGATGCTAGGTTTGCACTCCCCACACCCCTCACTTTTCATAGTTAGAAGAATAGAGAACTTTTTAGAGGGGGTGGCATGGTAACTCTGTGCTGAAATGCTAGCACTCCCAGGGGACACTTTTACCTCAAATTATATTTTTTTTACTCCTGCAGGCGAGCACAAAGTTCACAACTTTAAAAGATGACAATAGTTTATATTTCTGACTTACTGATATGGTGTAATCTATTTATTTCTTAAGGGCATTCAGCCAACTTTTGTATCCATAAAAATGAATTAAAGTAGTGTGGCATAGCTGAAATCCTGTGCTGAATACTTGAAAAAATTACTGCAAAATACTTCATACGTGTTAAGCTGGAATGCCTTGAAAGGCAGTGAATAAAATGACATGAAAGCTGTAATGTTCAAAGAGGTGATAAAATGACGAGATTGATAACAGCCATTCAAGCTGTTTCTGGCATTTGTTGTATTTAACATTATTCCCCTATACCCCAACACAGACATGGTTCTATGATGAGGTTTTCTAGCTTGAATCTATGTGCAAAAGTTGAGGGTGTCGCAGTCCTGAGCTCAAAGAGAGCACTGGCAAAGTGGGTTCGGAAGCTGGGATGGTCTTTGGTGGGAGGGTGACCATGTGGCTGAGAACAGAGCTTTCAAATGCACATGTGAAAACTATGATTTGGACTGGAGCCCTTCAGCTCGGTCAACATTTTTGTCATGTGGGAACAGACAAGAAACTTAGAAATAGCAGCTCTTCAGATATGAGCATTAAAAAAAGAAAAAAAATGCTAAGTGTATGCCACAAGGTACATGTACCCCTTTTTTTTAAATAAGCAGTGAAACTGATGAATCTGAAAGAAGATATCTGAAAAAATACTTCTGTCTTTTTATACATTCCTCTGCAAACAGAGCTGGGTGTTCACACTGCTCAGAGCCTGAGTATTCAAGACTGCTTCTGGTCTTCCCATCTGTCCTGCATCTGTCTATGTTCTTGGGCTGCTTTCAGGTTTTACTTCTTCATCTTTATCAGTAGAACTCCATATTTCCTGAATTCCCACCAGCCTTTGGGGCTGAAGTTATGTCTGCTCCTCCATACTGTCTTGGGACTAGGTTCTGTTCAATGTCTTGTAACATCAACGTATGATACAAACATTTTTGTGACTCTGGGCTTTCCTGGAGAGCACATCAGGACTCTTTTCTCTGGGTCGGTATTATAAGCTGAATTTGTGGCTTTAATGTCAGTCAGTCATTCCAGTAGTGATGACTTTCAAAATTATCGTTGTAATAGCACATGCTCAGGAGCCCCTGAACTTTTGTTTCTTCGCTCTTTTATTTCTTCTCCCTGAGATCCTTACCCTGCAGAAAGCATGGTTCAGCAGTGCTGGCAGCAGTATGCAGATGCTGAGTGTTGAATCAGGCGACTGTCCAGGGAGTGATAGCAGCTGTTTGCCAGCACTTAGACAGGGAAGAGTCAATGGGATCTCATAGCAGGAGATAAAATGCTAAGTAAGGCCAGCCAGACAGGAAGGTCTTCACTCATGCATGTGCAAGGGAGATGGACAGAACACAACTATAGAAATATGTCCTGCGATCCGATGGAGAAATGATGTCTTCCCACCATGCATGGGGAATTTTGTAAAACCACACTAGAAATGGTGTAAATGTGACATCTGGAGACACAGGAAAACTTTTGTTTAGTCTCTGAAATTGATTGCTCATGTACACAGCATATTTCAGGACAGGAAATAACCTGGGCCTGATTTTTAATATGTAAGAGAAAAGATCAGTCAGTCATAAAGTATGCATATATATACATATATATATATATAGTCATTATGATACATACTAAATGAAGCAATAATTTCTTCTTTGTTGAGAAAATCCAAATTGATTTAATCTTTCAAAAGTAAAAACAAAAATCAAGTATATGTCTGCTAAATGATTAAAAAATATGATCTACTAGACAAAAATGATCTACTTCATCATGGGAGGAACATTCTGCATGCGGCATAATATTTATCCACTATTCACTTCTCCTGCAAATAAATCTATTGAAACGTACGCAAAAATGTTATGTCAGATGCTCTTAGCAAACAAAGAGAGAGCTCCTTGTATATAAATCACTTCCCAAGAGAGAAAAACCAACTTATCTTGCAAGTAACATATGGAAATCCAATACGCCCATTTGAAGGGGTTTATTAAGATGTTAGTGGTTTACAGTTACCAGAATAATACTGACTAATTGTGTTCTGAAGAGCTTTTTAAAGAAAAAGGAGGAAACAGCTTTAAGACATCCTCAATTTGAAACTGATTGTTTTTATAAAATATAACTTATATTAGCAGCAACTACATCTGTCTTCGGCATTTTTTGTGATTTTATTATCTTTTTTTCAAATATATATTTAATCTTTTTTCTTCCCTGTTGCAGCATGAAATACCCACAAACATAGCAGGGGCACCTGTTTGATTGACTAATTATGTATGGAAAGCAGTAAAATGGAATATGGATGGAGTATTATCAAATAAACAAGGTGAGCAGCTTTACAAAATGGGAGTATTTTTATTTAAGTTATATTACATTTATTTTTCTTTATGAACTGTACTAAGTACAATATGTTTAGACAGAATGTCATTCTAAAGCAGACAATAGACTTTTAATAATTCAGTGTCTATCAGAAGAGCTCAGATCAGATCTGACCCTGTTTTTCAGATGTATATATTTAGAGATATATTTCATGGACCCTCTGCATGCTTGTTAGCCAGTCACCCTCTCTCTCCTTGCTGAAAAGAGGGCACTATAGGGAAAGGGTGAGGAGGAGAAATAATAGGAAATGTTAGAGATATATTGTTTATTCTGCTTGAGACACTTTTTTTTAGCTTTGGCTTCCTTAGGAAATTAGGCTTATGCAATTGTGCCTGTAACTTTTAAACCCATTAGATAACTTCAGTTACATCTGAAATAGGAACAGGAGACTCCTACTGATTTTATAAAAAATCTTTGATGGAATAGAGAAAAGGGAACAAATTACCTTCTTCACTGAGGAAAGGCATCAGCTTGGGTTCAAGAATAGTGCTTTCTGTTCAGTTTGCCAATTGCCTAACAACATGTTCATACTTGCTGGCCAGTTGGCGCATATGTATCACTGTACAAGATGTGGCGTGGGCTGCCTTTTACTTGGCTGATAGTTAGGTAAAAAGAAAGAGAGAGAGAGAGAGAGAGGGAACAGGATGGAAGGGTTAAGATTAAGAGAGCACTGGAGAAAGGCATGGGAGGACACAACACATGTATCTGTATTATATCTGCTGCTCATAACTTAGCTTGCTATTAGTGCAAATTATGCAAGATTATGCTGTTATATGTCCAGTGATACTTCTTCCACTGTGGGCATTGACAGTGAGGTTCATCACTCCACTCATGTAAGGTTTAGTCTTCTAGTCTAGCCTAGTTACCTGGACTCTTTTGTTTCAATGAAGATGGATAGGGGTAGTACCTCCATGGAGTCATTCATGATGCCTGTCCAAGAGTGAAATGAATTACCTTTTGAAGAAGCCACTCTCTGTCCTGATAATAGAGGACATATATATGACTGGCTTAGACTCAACACTTAACTTTTGGACAGCTGAGTTTTCTGACATAATTGTGATATCAAATATCTGCTCTAGCTACTGATGACCATCTTCTGTTCTCAGTGAATATGCTTGGAAACAGAAGCTCTCTGCACTAGCAAGCAAGCAATCAAAGGACTCTGACCTCCTGCAATCGTTCCTTAGAGAAGCAAAAAGCCTCCTAGATGTCCAGGAAATAATTACAAGGAAACACAATGATGACAGATCACCACATTTGATTTCTATACTGGCAAAACTGCTCAAAATTACAACGTAAGAGAGATTTAGTAGCTAAATTAGTAGGCAATATTATTGGAAATTAAAAAGTCAATCTTGTAAATGGAGGGAGGATTCTTGTGGGGTCACATAGGGACCTGTTCAGCAAATTTTTCTATGTTCCACGAAAGGGGGTGAACAGTGAGATGACAGAGTTTGTTGATAATAGAAAAATATTAGTTCAGTCATAAAATATTAGGACAGTCAAATGTAAAGCTGATTCAGAGGGTAGCAGAAGGATAATACCATGCAATGAAATGCCAAGTATGCTATACTTATCAATGAAATGACAGATAAAATTCAATGTCTGTAAGTGTAAAACAATATGTGTAGGTAATAGACAAACTCTGAACTAGGCACAATCTATACCTGCAAGGTGAGAATCCTAGAAGAAGGACTTCCAGGCTTGGGAAGAGGAAACTGCAAAGGGAACATGACAGGGGCAGTGAGAAGGTTAATAAGCCAGAACAATTCACTTTTTCATATAGAACAAGAGCTATGATGTTTCCAGAGTCAGAGCTAAAGAAAATTCCTTTTTGCTGAGCAAGTCTAATAAAATGGGGCACTGATGGGCTGCACCCATGAATGCTGAGGGACCTGGTGGATGTCATTGTTAGGCCGCTCTCAATCACGTCTGGAAGGTCGTAGAGTTCAGGAGAGGTGCCTGAGGACTAGAAGAAAGCAAGTGTCACTCCTGTCTTCAAAAAGGGCAAGAAGGAGGAGCCAGGGAACTACAGTGAGGCCAGTCATCCTCACCTCCATCCCTGGAAAAGTGATGGAACAGCTCACCCTGGATGCCATCTCCAAGCATGTGAAGGACAGGATAGTGATAAGGAGTAGTCAGCATGGATCCACAAAGGGGAAATTATGCTTAAACAATCTGAGAGCCTACTATGATGGTATGCCTGGTGGGTAGAGATGATGATAGAGCAGTGGATGTTGTCTACCTTGACTTCAGTAAGGCTTTACACACTGTCTCTTATAACATCCTCATGGGCAAGCTTAGGAAATGAGGGCTAGATGACTGGACAGTGAGGTGAATTAGGAACTGGCTGAATGACAGAGCTCAGGGGGTTGTGATCAGTGGCTCAGAGTCTATTTGGAGGTCTGTAGTTAGCGGTATCCCCCAGGGGTCAATGCTGGGTCCAGTATTCTTTAGCTTAGTCATCAGTGATCTGGATGAAAGGACAGAGTGCACCCTCAGGTAGTTTGCTGATGACACAAAACTGGGAGGAGTGGCTGATACACTAGAGCGCTGTGCTGCCATTCAGAGGCACCTCGACAGGTTGGAGAGATGGGCAGGGAGGAACCTCATGAAGTTCAACAAAGGCAAGCGCAAAGTCCTTCAACTAGGGAGGAATAACCCCATGCACCAGTACAGGCTGGGGGCTGACCTGCTGGAAAGCAGCTCTGTGGAGAAGGACCTAGAAGTCTTGGTGGACAACAAGTTGACCATGAGCCAGCAATGTGCCCTTGTGGCCAAGAAGGCCAATGGCATTCTGGGCTGCATTAGGAAGAGCATCACCAGCAAGTTGAGGAAGGTGAGTCTTCCCCTCTACTTATCCCTGGTGAGGCCACATCTGGAGTACTGTGTCCAGTTCTGGGCTCCCCAGTACAAGAGAGAGATGGAGCTACTGGAGTGAGTCACGTGAAGGGCTACTAAGATGATGAAGGGACTGGAGTATGTCTCCTATGAGAAAAGGCTGAGAGAGCTGGTCCTGTTCAGCTTGGAGAAGAGAAGACTGAGGAGGGATCTTATCAACATGTAGAAGTATCTGAAGGGAGGTCCCTTCCAACCTCAACCATTCTGTGATTCTATGAAAAATGTGCAGCTCTGCTGCAGAATCTGTGGAGGCCAAAAGTAGAAATTAGCTGAGTCAGTTATTAAACATAACGTTCCCAGAGCAACCTCAGCTCGTAAAGTCACTTAAACATTGACTGCTGGAAGCTGAAGGTCCACATCCTGATTGTTCTAGCCATGACTTTTTTTTGTAGACTCCTCTAAATACTCACTGCTACTTGTCAGAGACAAGCTACCCCACTTGATAAAACTTTGGTCTGGTACAACCATTAATTACCCATATATTAATACAGTCTGAGCTATCACATGGCAAAGACATCAGCTACCCAAAATCATTCTAAGACATCATCCTGCAGCTCACTAGAAGCATGTCATTGCTCTTCAACATTTATTATTATAAGCTGTGTCAGATTTTCAAATCTGAGTACCCAAGCTATTGAAGGCACTCCGGTACTGCCTGGGGAAACAAACAAACCAACCTGAACATCTGAAAATCCACAGTATAAATAGATTGAGGAATGCTTTAGCTTTGACCTCTGCCAGCTAAGAAGCCGATTTTTATGGATAATAAACTTAGTAGCAGAGTGAGTGTTATATAAGCTCCAGGAACCTCTGTGAATTGGAACATATCCATGCAAATGTTAGAAGTGACAAATAATGTAAAAATCTATTTTGCCTTTTAAAATTTCCAGCTATTTAATCAATAGCTATTTTCATCTTTTTGTATTTGGCACTGAATTGTTAGATTCACTCTCCAGTACAAAATTATTATAGAAAACCTTATGATCAATAAAGTATTGTCTAAATGGTAAGATTGTTTTTATTACACCTACTGATCACATCATGTTCTTATGTTCCTGTTATTAGACATCATATTCTTATAGTTGCATCTTAAGGTTTCTAAGTATGGTACCGTTTCTAATTTCTTTTCAATTTGATATATTGCAGGCAGAATGAAATAAGATGAAAGAGGTGGAAGGATTGATTGAGCACATAAATGAGATTCACTGCATTCTATAGTCTTTCACCTTCATGGGCTTTTTAAAAAAGTATGTAGTTCCTGCAACCAAAGACCATATAAACTAAATACCTGCTGTTTTTATAGCTTTGGGGCAGATAAGAATATTGCTGAAATCATAGGTCTGAAGATTCCTAGATTACATTCTGGAGTTTCCTAATTAAGAAATGGGGGATGGTTGTTCCTTTTTTCATGAATACAAATACAATGCAGAAGCGCACGTTATTTCTTTCCTTACCAGGTGTTCGCTAGGTACCCCTGCAGCATGTCTAATGGGGCTCTTTGCAGCTGGGACTGATCTGATTCATCTACTTTCAGAAGTTCTTTACATCGTCTTCGTAGGGTGTTTTTGTAAGTATATTAAATTGAAGGAAGGAGGATATAAATACAACGTGATACATTTTATGTATATTCAAAATGACAAGATGATGTGCGTTTACAGAATGGCTGTGAAAATGCAAGTTTGGTTCTAATAATTATACCTGTACTTAGGAAGGAGAAGTTCTAATAATAGGGTAGAGTTTTCCACCCTATTTTCTAAGAAAAATAGACAGCCAGAATGACATAGAGCTTGTACAGTCTTGGGAAATATTTTCGGATAGATTGTCCAAGCAACAGTGTTGGTGTAGCAGTAACCATATTCCTGCCGTATGATGTGACTTTCTGCCTGGGATGACTATAAAAATGACAATAGATAGAAATAGATAGAAACTTGTTTTTCTCGATATTTCTAAAATAGGCACATTTTTCTACCAAAGAATGTACAGGGGGTTTATAACAGTTTCTGTATTGTTTAATTCATAATAGCTCCATTTAGTACCAATTGTGAGAAAATGTAGCGGTCTTTCAGCTCTGTCTGCACCAACACATCTTTTCCATATTGACATGGTCAAAATTCAATAATCTGGCTCCTGAACTGAAACATCTCTGCCTTTTGTTATGAAATTTTAAAAAGTGGTGAGTTATATACTATTAATTGGGACTATGAGCACACAATATATCTAAAACCCTTTAGGCTTTCAAAAATAGAACCATATAAATTCAGATGCCACTCTGTGTTTTCTGTGTGACTGTGTGGATCAGATAGCCAAGAAGGAGACAGAAACTATGAGTTCCACTTCTCCTTCTGCTGCTGACCTGTTTTGCCCCTAGGACAACTCACTTTGTTCCTACCCTTTATGCCATTTACATTAAGAATAAATCCCCTCCCTAAACACACATTCTGCTTTCCTGTGGAAGGATGAGCTGTATGAACTGGATAAATTTAGAGTTAGATCCAAATAATTTTCACACAAGTTAGAAGCTCAAAGCCAATCCTAGTCTTCATTATATTTTTTAAACTGGCAACTCCTGTGAAAATAAGAGCAGTGGTATAAAGAGAATTATGATTCATTTAATTTGTTTGCTTTTTTCTGGAGCAGATAGTTTAAGACCTTCAGGAGAAGAACTGAAATTTCCTGATAGGTGTTTGTTCAATGCCTGAGCTATTGAGGCTACATTCTCGGATAGGGTCTCTTAGCATAACAGTAATGCTGATATTGATAGATAAACGTTGCAAAAGATACTGTGGCATAGGTGGATTCTATTCCCAGCCTTTAACATTTTCTCCTAATCACTAAGCAGCAAGACTACTGCATGGGTTCAGCATTTTTTAACCAGGTACTTTAAATTAGACTACTAAATCCACATTTCAGCTTAGAGGTTTGCATTGTGTCTCTAAGGTACATGGATGTTTTTGAGACTTGTCAGTGCCTGTTCTGTGATGAGCTGTAGCCTGACCAAAGTATCTCATAAAACTGTAATATTATTCTTTAATGATACTCACAAACTTCAATTTCTCTCTTCCTTGTACTTTAAATTCCTACCATTTTTATTTGATTTCAAAGTTTCTAATAAAAAAGCCCATTAGTAATAATGGTCCCTTGAAGCATTCAGCATCAGATTTCACCCAGCTACAGTTTCATATTGTTAGAGATTTTGAGTGCTGCTGAGTAACAGGGCAAAGTGCATTTCTGAGCATCAAATGTCTGAGAGCATCTGATAGGGCTCACAAAAGAGGGAATGGGAATGAGAGAAATTATTTTAATTCAATTATTCTTAAGGGCAGAATCAATACAAGCATCCTTTCTGCTGAGGCAGTCAGATAAAGAGAATGACCCACCCTCTCCCAAACCTTTGCTATGATTTAGACTCTTTCATTTAATCTGTTTGTGTAACTGTTAGAGTGAGATGTGTCACGGTTTGGCTGGGAACTTTAAGCCACAAAAGGAGCTGCTTAAGAAAAGAAAGGTGTGTGTGCTTTTGCAGACGAAGAAGAGGGATCTAGTTAGACTGATTTCAAAGTCTGCAACAAGAAACAGAGGAGGGATTAAAAAAACAGCTAAGTGTTTGACTGAAGAGATTTGAGATGAAATCTTGGCCCCAATAAAGCCTGTGAGAGCTTTGTCACGACTTCTGTGGGGTCAGGATTTCAGCCTTCACACTTCTCAGCTGGGAAACAAGGTCGTAGGCAGTTCTCCAGGGCTTCCCTATGTGCTCCCCTTTGGGCAATTCGAGCAGTTTGAGGCCACTTTCTGAGCTATTTTCACAGAGGTTCATTAGTCTCCTCACTAGGGGCCAAAACAAACATGAACGCTCTGTTGAAGGAAACAGCTTAATATTTTTATACGTAAACAGAAAATGTGTATGTTTTTGAAATTCTTTTTGGCATTTTTGTAAACGAAAGCAAAATATTCTCAGACTCCCCCCCTCAAAGGATGCAGCTCTACAGCTCTTCAAATCAACTGTCACCTCTCAGCTGTATGTGCCATGTTATACTTTTGACAACAGTCTTATCAACATTGCAAGAGATTGGTGTGACACATGGTAGAACAGTATGTCAACAGGGAGGTCTGAGCAAATGTCAGCAGAAGTATTTCATAGTTCAAAAAGGTAAAAGAAAAGAAGGAAGCAGAATTAACTTCTTTATGTCCAGATAGCTTGGGGTTTAAATAAGGGGCTTTGTCTGGGTGAATGAGTTCAGTTTAGGTGAGTATTTATGTCTGTGATATGAGAAGTTGCATTGTTAGGATAAAAGCTTGTCAGGATGAGGACTCGAAGCATGAGCCAGGCTGGGGTAGGCAATGTGCAGGGCAAGTCGCTGGTGTAAGCCCTGACCCCTCCTGCCCCATCACTGACCCTTAATTACAACCCGGCTGGCTGGGCTGCAATTAATGCTGGGCTGAGGATGGAGCTGATACAACTGTGTCCATTTGAAACGCAATCGTTTAAACACGGCCTGTTTAGCTCTACAGATCAGCTCAGAATCTGAGCCCTTGTGTCGACATGATTTACTTTTTCAAATATCATTACTACTGCTCAATCTAACTTTTTTAGGATACCCAGGGCTAGCAGGAGACAAGCTGTTTAGGCCCATGAGACAAATGAAATTGGTGGATGCTCATTTAGTGTTTGATGCTAGTCCCTGCTGCTCCTTGGATTTCCCAACTTTTCACTCAAGCTTTCTGACACTAATTTTGTAATTTAAACCTGCTCGCTCTAGCACCCTTTGTATCTGTTGCACACCATCTATATGACATGGTGTTATCTTTCATTTTTCTTTTGGTAGGTTTTTGGATTTAATACTGTTTTAACCACGTCACAGCTCTAGCGTACTTTTCCTGTTTGTAGTTTTCTGGCTCCCTGCTCAGATTGCTTCCCATGCATCAGTGTCAAACTCCCCTAAAGAACAGTACATGCAGCATGACAGCAGATTACTGATTGCAGTGTCCTTTGTGGAAGCAGCAGATCCTTGTGACCCAAGTGGTCTCCCTTTGCAACCCCATGATTTAGCCTTTGACCTTTCTATATTTCCCTCCCTCCTCCAAGCAAGCAAAGGTACCATTGACACCGCTGACAGTGTATGGTATAATTCTCTTAACTCTGTATTTCTCACATGCTTGACTTGTAACTACTTGCTTTCCTAAACTATCCCTTCTTACTTGGATTTATAAAATCAGAGAGTAGGTTTATACAATGAATTATATTGAAATGATTCCTATTGCACTATTGATCACAGAACATGTACCCCCTCTCCGCAGATCTCTTCATATATTTGTCTCTAGAGAGCGGGCAAAGGTATTGGTCCTTTTGAATATTAAAGAACATGCATCCATGCTACCAGTTCTATTAACATTCTTATTTTTGTACGGAAAAGCAGGAAAGAAGCAGGTCCTCAGTGCAAATGGACATAACTTTCTTGATTCTAAAGGAGATGAATTGATCTGCAGGTAGGGTAGAATCAGGCTCAAAAGTTTTAGAGTTCATAATTGGTCTGATGGATACATTTGGATGTATTTTTGGAAAGATTACATAGAATATTAAGGGATTTTGTAAAACTACCCCCTTTGATTACCGCGTTACTAAAAAGTAAAAAGAGAAAGTCATTTTCTCAGATTGCTCCTGATAGATGGTGATAGCATCATTACAGCTGCACATGAGGCATTTTCTATAGGCTGTAAAAATAATTTAGGCTACCAAACTAGTATATAAAACTAAATGAAATCTTAAGGACTGCACCCCAAAATTTCAGACTTCTCTTTCAAAGACACCAACAGAAGTATCAGAAACTCATTAAAATTGAAAAGATAGAAAGTTTGCTGAGAGTTGTATATTGCCACACTAGCAGAACTAGAAGGACTGAACAAAAGTCTTTAAAGAACATGATAGGAAAATATATATCGACTTTCTGCTATCATCAATTTCTAAAACACTGAAGGATAAATTAATTTAAATGAACTCATGTTGATGTGTCAGGTTATGTGACAACATGAGCCAACATAAAATCTAATTCTGTGATGCACATTATGGCCTGCTGTAACAGCTAAAGATAACGATAATCTAAAAGTATCTGACGGGTCTGTGCCTGACTAGGGAGAATTGCTTTAGACATTAAAAGGGAACAAAAAAAGCACTAACAGAACTGTGGGAAAAAACTGTCACCAGAGCTTATGAGCTGAAAGACTACTTACTCTGTAAATGTACACAATGTTGGTGGGAATTAGAAGGGGTCTTCATAGGACAAAATCTGCACCAGAAAACTCTTTGATTTTAAAATGTCATCTTTTTCATGATTATCTATCATGGACATATGTGCACAATAAAACACCGTATACACTGATCTGGATTTCCAATGCATCCAACTTGTTTGTTGAAGATGGTGAAGAATCTCCAATCTAAATGTGAGAAAAGCTTTCCTTTATTGTCTCTTGGAGATATTGAAGTGTATTTGCATTGCTTCTAAAGCAGTAAAGACATAAGCTTTTGACTTGAATAATAAGATGAATAAATTGGTGCAAACACAAATATTATTTTATTCTTAAATTCATATCTTAAAGTTATGTTAAGAATTTTTAAATTCATAATTTGTCATGGAAGGCTCTTGAAACAGAACACGGAGAACTCAGTCACATTAGTGTGAACCTGGCTCTGCTCCTAAACTATTAAAGTTATGCCTGGATTTTTGCCCTTTTGAGTGCTGGAAACCTCTTTACTTATTTATTTTTAAAAGATGAAGCTTGCACTTTTTTTTTTATATTTGTTAGCCAGCTTCAAGAGGTAAATATTCAAGATGGCACAGATGGATTTATATAATTGATTCTTTTTAGTTGAATTATGAGGTTAAATTTCCTAAACAGTAAACTGAAAATGTGCTGTTGTGACTTTTTTCCCCTACCATGTCATGTCTGTCTCAGACACTGTGTGGGTTTTCCAGATTTGGAAAGTTTCTCTGAGTTTGAGATACCATACAGGTAACTAATGTCATGAAAGATTTCCAGCTTTGGTTGCCCTCCTTTCTCTTCTTTCATTCATACCAGTCACAGATACCAGTCACAGAAGAATAAAAAAGATTGTATTAGAGACATAACTGGAGAGAAACACCTCATACATATGGCATCCTTAAAACAATCCGTGTACACATGGGCAAACCTAACTAGTAGGTACTGTCTTGTTTTCTGTTGTTGTTAAACCAATCCTTGCTCAAAAACAGAACTGTTGCCAGTCTTATATTTAGCCAACTTTTGTGGTTTAGACTGTAGCATTTTAAAACACCTAATGTTTGGGTGGACCTTATTTACTGTCTCTGGCAGAAAGAAAAAGAACAGCTAGAGAGATATGGGATATTTCCAAGATTTTTTTATTTGACATAGAGAAGCTAGCAAGGCAAGTTTTCTATCCTGAAATATGTAAGATTAAACTTAAGCACAATAGATGGCACTACAGTTTGCATATCCAGTATCCCCCCTCACACCCCCCCTGCCATGGCCATCCATCATTTTTCCTGACTGACAAACTAGATAATTGGTATCAACTAATATTAGAAACATATTCACCTATTAATAAGTTTTTGTCAGCTACGTTTAATAGCAGAACAGACTACCCTGAATGACAGTTTACAAACGTACAGGATTTATCTTAAAACAAACAACATTGAAAAACAGCAATTAATGTAGAAAGTTGTTTTCAAGCACATGCCTTTCTGAATTTCTTTAAAGAGTTTGAAAAAATGCTGAGTGCAATGTCATTAGTAATACATAATTTATTTATGCCACATGTAATGTTAAGCATAAATTTCAGCTGAACTACAAACTGCCTGCAGGAAGCCTATAAGCTACCATGTAAAGGCAACCCATTCTGGAATGGGCTAGATCCAACTGCTCCAACTCCAACTTCTCCAACTATATATCTGTAACACACCTACTCTCCCAACGTACGTGGGAGCCTGCACCCCTTCCCCGTGTGCTTGTCTTCCAAGCGAAGAGGAATTTGGGGATGGGGTGCAGAGCAGGAGGAGGAGGCAGGCATGAAGGGGAGAGGTGGAAGTAGCAGGAGGGGACAGCTCTGGGAGGCAGAGCACCAAATCACTGCAGGAAGAGCCTGCTGGGTCCTGGGAGCCTTTTTGTGGTCCCTGTGTCTCATACCAGTCCAGTGGCCCCTTATGGCGGGGAACCTGCTAGAAGACAGCTCTACGGCCAGTGGGAACCCATGCTGTCCTAGTAAAGATTTCTCACAACCTTTCCTTGCCCCGGTCTTGCCCCTGCCCCCAAAGTGCTTTTTTCCTCTCTCCACTTCAAGGGAATCTTGCCAATGTATCACTCCCGGACATGAGCAAGAGAGGCTGGGTAGCAAGTGCATAGTCTTTAGTCTGAGTCGCTGGGATAAAGTAATATATTTCCTGATGGTAAATTTGCACAGGAACTGTCTTTCTGTCATCCATAGTGAAAGTGTGATCATCCCCTTGACAATAAGAACTGGAAATGTAAGGGGAGTTGGTATATGCAGAATGTCGCTCCTTGATGGAGAGCAAAATTCTAGCCTCAGAGAGGACAGAGGCAGCTTTATCATTGAACTCAATGGGGATGGGATTATACTTGTAGTTTTGTCAAGAATCTCAGTAATGTTATTGTTTTTTAAAGTGTCACTGGATACTTAATTACAGCAAGTGTGAAAGCTTTTATTGTATGGTTAAAGAAGAGAAAAACATGTCATTAGGCTGAGAGATCTGTTAAGGCCAAATAGTTATATTTTACATATGGCCAAAAGGTAAATCCTTCAGGAGAGTGATATTTAATAATGCTTAGAAGATATTATCCTATGCAAAATCTAGCTGCCACAGAGTTCTTCAGTGAATCCTTTCAGCACTGCATCCAGAACATTATCGTTTTTACTGGGCATCAGTATCCTAGATTTAAAAAGCCCAGTCAAAGATAAGTATCTTAAATTTATGAGTATAAGCCCATATTTAAGTTCTGATTTGACAAACCACTTAAGCACATTTTCAATCTTAAGCATGTTAATTGTCTTACTGACTTCATGTCTGGCTGAAAGAAAGATTTAAGCAGTCCAAAAAGAAGCCTGATTTGCAATAATAATGACCTCTTAGCATGTTTCATTAGAATTAAAGATATAAAGGAATGAAGTGTAAGGGGGAAAAGAAAACCATGGAAGACTTCAGCTCATAAAGTGAAAATATAATCAAGCAATGTACTGTTCAAAGGATAAAGCACAATGAAAAAGTGACATTTAAAAAGCAATATATTTTTGTCCACTATAAATACTTGTACCTATTTTATCACTCAGACCATGGTAGGGAATACAATTAATGAGGACTGTCTGGATGGTATGTCAGGAAAACCAAAGAATTATTATTGTTTTGCTCCTTCAGTCTCCTCCTAGATTAAGTTCCAGTCACCTTCTTCAGACCACAAGGCCCACCTCATTTCCCTTCACCCTTCAAGGCTTTGGTCTCATTCTTCTAGTAAAGAAACAGAAGAGGCTTGTGCCAGAGCCTGACAGTGCCATTCTTTATGTGGCCTTAACGCTTGGTGTTCAATCATGTTCAAAATCTCCTTGATGTATCACTTTGAGGCTTTGCTAGTGCTGGGTAGAAACCACAAGGAGTCGGCATCAAACCTGAATCTCAAAATTTGTCATTTTATCCTTCCTTTAGAGGAAAATGTGCATTTTATACAAATTATTGTCCATCATAATACAGCTACATATAGAAAAGAATTACCTTCAGTAGATGTATTCAGCAGCAGCCTTTTGGAAATCCTTTACAAAGATTTTGAGGTTTTTTGTGGTTAGCGATGAGGAGGATAAGGCACAATATGCATTTTTTTCTGTAAAAATGTTTGAATGTCGATATTAGCTATCACCTTTTGAACCCCTCTTATTCCTGCACATCAAGGTATTCTCTCTGACAGCATGTTTAACTCTAAGCAGCTGTGCATGCAATCTCTTTATGTTGCATTGAAAGTAATTACTTGGCATATAATGAATTCTCCTTTATGTTTCCAAGGAGATGAGTTCCTATTATCAGGGTTTCAGAACAAACTGATTGTGTTAAGGTGTTGTGTCACATCTAATTCAAAGAGTCAGGGGGAAAAATAACCTCATTTATTAATGATCAGGCAAAGTAAGAGGAATTCATTATCTCATACTTATTTTCTGTACCCGATTTTTACGCGACTGGAATGAAGGTGAAATTACACTGCTCTGAAAGCTGGTTGGGAAAGGACAGGCAATTCAAAATGAATTTATCTTTGGTTGTCAGTCTTATTTGGAGCTCATAGAGAAAGCAGTTTAGCAACAGAAAGAATTTCAAACATTTGAGAGTCAACACTGATACAGTCACTTAAACTCTGACTATAAAGCATATGTTGACAATGGTTTATGTCTGTTATGGTCCAAATTTATGCCTGGTGAAATTTAACTGATTTTGATGGAATTACAGTAGTAACGGGGATAACTCAATGGCTTTCCTCCTGGGAACATTCAAGAAATTCTAACACAGTTTTAGGAGTATTGGTTGATTAGAGGGTGTACTGATACTTACACATTTATCAGTTGTTTGGGGTGGTACTACAAAAAGTGGACACGTAGGAGAAAAGAGAGTAGCCTTGGCAGCTCCTGTTGCAGACAAATTCCTTGGCTTTCCTAGAAATGGCACAACTTTAGACAAAGCAATTTAAAGATCAATCTGGCTGAATTGATGCAATCTGCTAATGCATGTACATTTAAATTAGCTAAATTGACACAGGCAACACTACGATTGATTCGAGTGTGTCTGCATTAGGCTTAGCTTTAGTTCTAGATAGATCTTAGTTAAAATAAGATCAATTGTAGCTAAAATGCTGAAAGTTTCCAGTACGGACAAGGCCTGCTCCACTTCAAAGTTGGCAGAACTCTAAGAAACTTGAGGAAGATTATTTTAGTTTATTTAAATTCTTTCTCCTCACTAAGTTTCTTTGGTCTACTTGAATACAATGTTGATGTCATTTGTGTGGTCTGAAAGATCCTTTAAAAATACAAGGCTAAAGGTAGGTTTCAAAAATGTGTATTCAGACACTTAAATTAATGGCCTGATTTTCAAATATAATAATCACTCCGTGAGTGACCTCAGTAGGACTGTGGGTGCTCAGCACTTGTGAGAGAATCAATTAAACTCTGAAAACAGATCACTTATTTAGGGGCTTAACCAAGCCTCTTCACCAAGAGGCTGCTCTTTGTTCCGTTTTTAGAAGTTTTGGATGCAGGATTTGTTTCATTTTCCATTTTCTGCATTGTTATTTCTTTACATATGATCACCCTTCCAATTTAAAACAATAATTTTAATAGCCCTTAAAAAAAAGAGTTCTAAATATATTCTCTGAATTTTATTTCTTTTGGCATTTTATACATAGGAAAGCTAAACAATGCACAGTTTAGCAAGCTGTGTATTTTTGTACACCCATTCTCAGCTGCAGTCATCACTTTGCTGACAACCATCTGTGTCAACCTGTTTTTTCCTTTCCATTTTACTCAGCTGAAAGGAAAATAAATTGACAGAAACAACTTCTGCGGGGAAAGTGTAAAAAGTTAATGGAGTGGTAGGGCATGTCTTGGCATCTGCAAAGGCATTTTTTTCTACATTAAATTTTATTTGTATTCAAAATTAAAAAGCTATTTATTTCAAATCAAAGAAGGAAAAGCAAGCACAGCTTGTTTGCTTACAAAGCAAAAAGCTGTTGCCAGCCCAAGCGGTCCAGCAGAATACAGTGTCTTCACTGTTGAGCGGCACAAGGTGAGGACTGTTGAAAGGAGCAGAGGATACCTCAGTTTGTCTACAAGGGCTGGCAGTAGGAAAGGGCTTGGAGAACCAGGCCAGTTTAAGAAACATCTCATTTCCTTTCTGCACAGTCTTCCCTCTCAGACCATGCTCTTCTATGTGTTTCCCAGGCTCCTCTTAGCCCACTCTCACCTTCGCATAGGGTTCTCTTGTGAGGTTATTTATCTTTGAAGGTAGAGAACTGAGAAAAGGGGCACAAGAGAGGAGATGGAAAGGTTGTGTTGAAGCTTGAAACCAAGCCAAATTTGTTGGAATGTGGGTTTGGTTTCAGGGGTGTTTTCTGAAGACAACTGAAAAAGGTTTTCATGACTTGGAAAGTCATATATTATCCAGCAGGCCTTATAACTAGGTTTTAAGCTGACTAACAGTTCCTATTATAAATATTTTTCCAACCTCCTTCTTATTATTATAGGCAGTACCTGTGAGGCTCTTCAGTTTGAATTAGCCATGCAGAAGGGAACTCAGTGGCAGAGATACCATGGAAGTAACGTTGTGTAGCAGCGTTAGTGAAGACTGCTCCATCAGAGGGTGTTTGCATGAAAGAACAGAACTAAGGTTGCACAGAGTTCTTTTACTTTTCATTTGCCTAGCTTCTATAGGCTAGAATTTGGTGCTAAAGGCAACCCTGAAAAGTGTCAGCAGGTTTTAAGTCAGGAACAAGCAAAGAATTCTGTGCGTTAGAGTACAGATTCCTCTAACTCAGCCATCATTAACCTAATAAGACGTGGCATACCTTAATCCAGCTATAATTCACATAGGTCAAATGGCAGATGTGTGCTAGTTCAAGGCCAACTTTAACATTCTGTCAAGAGATAGAATAACCATCAAAGTCTGTGGCAGTCTTATACTTTATAACTTGAGGAGTTTAATACATTGAGTTGAACTAGAATTTCTGCTGGCAAGCCTGTACACATTTTACGCTATTGTTTTCACAGTGTTCATACATTTAATACCATTTTACTCTTATTAACAAAAGCACCACCAAAAAAAAATATGTGTGTGTGTGTGTGGGGGGGGAAATGAAAAAAGCCTCTTTACAAAGGAAGAGTGGCTGAGTCATATAGAAACGTAGGTGCCACCAGCACTGCCTACCTTTATATATAGTACACTGGGTCAAATCATGAGAGATACTCCACATAATGCTGTTTCAGGAGAAGTTGCAATTGCTCAGAAGCTGTCATTGACATTATTACTGGTTTTATGGCTAGACAGGGATTTAATGGAGGAGAATAAATTGGGCAGTTCACTTGCCTTAAGTATTAGTGAGTAAAAGACATGGGTTACATGACAAGGGACTGTCTACAGAATCCTGCTCCATCGCTCATGAACTTCCCGATTAGCAGTTGTTAAAGAGCTCCATTCCAGTCTGGCTCCTTTTGCACTGGGTACTACATGAGCAAATGTAGTAATAAAAGTCACTTTCTTTGCTGAAGAGTGAAAGAAAGGGGCCAGTACTAGTCTCACTTTTTGACTATGGAACTTGAGTGCAAAGAGATGATGCTGTTTAGGCATGGCTCCAACACACATAAACAAATTGTCACAAGCATCAGACACTTTGACTGAAAGGCTTAGTTGTGTTTTCACCCAAGAGGTCTAAAACAAAGGTAATCAAATATAGAATGAGTGCTGAGACAGTTGGTGCAATTTAGAGAGTCAACTGACTGTATGAGTGTCAATATACAATTATAAGGGATGCCAACAGTCTACAGCTCAGCTTGTGTCATTCACCTTTTTCCCATACTCAGAAATGAATTCAGAAGATAAGTTACCTGTAAATATTAAAGAATCACATAGTACCAGCAGCAAATTGTAAAATATCAAGACAATTTCGTTTTGGACTTCCACCATTCTGTTCACTTGCAGAATAATTTTATTCAGTGAGGCAAATATGGATTATATATTTAACTTCAAAATCTATTAGCTGTATTATATTCTTGGTATTAAAAATAGCCCTACTACTTCATGGCAAGCCTCCGAGAACATCCATATCATGACCGCTGTGAGGGAAATCCCTTTTGTGAAATTTTGTGCTCAGCACATCTGGTTCACATTTTTCTGCCATTCCAAAAAGATAACATCATAAGGGGTCTTGAAATGCACATGGCAGTGAAAATGCATTAAGATGACATTTACATAATTATTTCAAGAGCACTCTCGGAAGCAAAACTGCAGGAAGGAAAGCAGGTCAAATGTTTAAAATATTGCAAGGGTAAAAAGGGCACAGTTCCGTGCAGGTGAACTCCAATCCAGCAAAACATTTAAAACACATGCTGCGGAGGAAACCGCTAGCTGCTAAAAGGCTTCAAAGAGCAGCTCCAGAGCATGTCACTTCGTCACACTCCCATACACCTTCTTGCCATAAAATAATCAAGGAGAAATCTGAGAGGATAATTTTTCATGTATTTCCTCTACTTCTCCTTTTTTCTGGATTTTCTCACAGAATGATAGTATAATCTATCAACAGAAGTGATTTAGGAGGAAGTGGGAAAAATTTCACCAGAAAGATAAGTCTAAAAACCCAAGTTTATCCATAAAAAACTACTTATTTTCTTTCGTAACCAGTGAAACTTGATTTCATAAATGTTTGCTGCTTTCTAGAGAATTGGGTGGCTAGGCTTTCTGCTTAAAATTAAAATATTAGAAGAGCTGGGTAGGGAACCTTGTGAGTCATTACTGTTCATTTTAAAATACCTTGGAAAAAATACAGTTAATGTTGTGCCTGTATTTTAGAGAATAAATAAGATGGTGAGGTAATTGTAAACCTGTCAGCTGTCTCAGAAAAAAACAGTGCAGTGGCCAGTATAGATATCTGCTAATAAACAATGAAAGAGAGCAATACAGCAATGGCAATCAACTTATCTTTAACTAATTTGGTATGTTCTTGAGAATGCTATCAGTTTGGCTGATAAGAATGTTAATATTGGTGTAATATATTGATTTCCATAAAACATTTGACTTGACATTAGATGACATTTAGATGAAGAAATTAGGCTGAAGCAGAATCAATAATCACATTAGCTACATTAAAAATGTCCAACTGTTAAGCTTCAAAATATGATTGTAAGTGGGCACTGGTTGAACAGGTGGGTTTTGGGCAGTGGAGTGGAGGGACTCTTGACCTGTGGTATTTAACCTTTTTTTTTTTGAAATGCAATATCATGGATTTAAGCAAAAACTTGGGTAAACCTTGCAGTTCAGGGGAAATACATGGTTATATGGGGAGTAAAATTTTGATAAAAGGGCCCTCAGCAGAGCACCTAACTTACAATAAGTGGCAGTGTCTGTAAATGGAAAGTGGACAATTCAGAGTGAAAATAGGGCAGGTGTAGACCATATCGTTGTACCAGCTGGTCAGTGCTCGGGGCACTTGGGGGCCAGAGCTGCTCTGCGGCTCCAGCACTGGAAGTCCATCCAGCAGCCTGAGCCCAGCTTAACCCCAGCTGCTGGAAAATGCCTCTGGCTTTGTGCAAGGTGGCACAGAGGCCCTTCAGGCTGTTTGATGTTGGTCTTGCGATACTGCTGCAAACACGGGAAGGAGAGATGGGGCCTTCTGAGACCAGATGTTGTGCAAGGGAGCACATGCAAGTCAAGACAAGATTTTCGTAAACATAGCAGAAGCGTTGTTCCTGTGCCAACCCAAAGGCTCCCTAACAGACAGATAATAAGGGTGGGTTGTAAATTTGGCTTTCAGTTAAGCCTCGGAGATACTCTTACAAAGCAAAGTAGGCTCAGCTGGTGATTCTTTCTTGCCTTATAACCTGTTTGTTCATATAGCAAATGTGCTTTTATACAGCTGAAAGCTATGGATCTATATGATCTAAATTTGTAATATAAAACAGATAATAAAAAAATGTTTTTGCTTCATGGAGGCAGTGATTCCAAATCTATCACTTAAGCTTCAGTTAGGGTGTGTTAAGTTCATTTAAATTAACATGATGTTAAAAGCTCATTAAAAGAATTTAATGATCTCAATTTATTTTGAAATCAGGAAAAATAGCCAGAGCCAATGTTAACACAAACTTTTTCTTCTCTCTACATACTGACTGTCACAGTTGTTACCTGGCTGTTCAAATGATTTCTAGAACCTCTGTAGAGGCAGCTGAAATATACTTACCTGTTTCCTGTCAAGTACTCTTCCATTAATATATTTAGTCTCCTTTTCTTTACTGAGATGAAAGTACATGATCTTGTGAAAATTATATAACAATGTTACTTTTTATTTGCTTATTTAGCACTCTCTAGAAACAGCTGCTTTTTCTGTATGTTGGATGATGTGGGTAAAGCACATCATTTTCCTGGATTTCCACTTAGAATCTGTTCTTACTTGCAGTGGTGACTCATCAAACAGATACAGTGGAGCTATTTGCTAGTGCAAGAATCCAGGGCATTTTTCTAGCTTTTATACAATCATTCTTTAGTTAAATGTTATTAATAGTTTTTAAACCTCACTATAGGTATTGCAATTCCAAATACATTTTATGCATGTTATTCCTCTCAGACATTATGTAGTATGAATCATTTTAGTATAGAATACCAAGTTTGCAACTGGGATATTTTCAAAAGGTTAACATACATTAAAATTTCCATTTTAATTAATCCCCTATGTTAATTAATAATATTGCCTACCATTTTTTTTTGCATTTTCCCATTTGCACCAGAAGCTGCTTTCAAAATTGTAATGCTACTATCACGTATTCGTGCACCTGATTCAGCTCTCACCTTTTGACTCAGTTCTCCAATGAGGTGCACAAATGAAAACATGATGACAAAACTGCGTGGGTCACTTTGGGCTTTTTATCTGCTGCTCTGTAGCTGATATATTATTAGATATTTTAATCAGATGATGAAAGGGGAATAGTGAAGAATTTCTGAGAAGAAAACACCTCTCGTCAGTGACTGATGCAAATGTATGGAATATTATGCAAGTGAGCTGTATGGAGATGTGAAATGAAAGGTAATGCCTGAGGGGCAGAATGAAGGGGTAGGACAGAGGTGATGTGGTGGGCATGCACGTACTGAGGAGATGGATTCAGGATGAAGGAGTTAAATAACATGCAGGCAACTGGAGGTTGCCTGAGGAAGAGCTTGGTGGGAGCTTCTGGAAGGCTTTGGTCTGCCACGCAGACTGCATACTCAGCTCATACTGGCCTTGCAGACAACTCTCTAGCTGATTCTTCCTGTAAATGGAAGGAACAAAAGTCTGAGTGCTTTCTAGGAAAGTGATATTTGGCCTTACCACAATAATAAGGGTTTTGAACTATATCAAAGTATAATTCTAAGTTAGTGGTAGTAAGGCTTGTACACCTGGTCTCTTGGCTCCTCTCCTCAGGAACTTTCATACAATTAAAAAGTATTTTTAGTAGGTGCCTCTCTCTATTTTTCATGGTACATTGCCCAACCTAGAGGTACAGCAAAAACAAGGCATTTGATTCAGCATAAATGCTTAATATCTAACAGCATCCAGTATATTTTAAAGGTCTAAACTGAATGTGAAGTCAATACCATTTAGTTTAATGTACCATGCAAATTCACTTAGAGGAAAAATATTAGAGAAAGATTGAAGCAGCTCCATCTCCTTACCTCCTTCTCTCCTCAAGAAAATATATGTACTCTTTAAGGAACCTGTGTTCTTTAAGGAACTTCTGAATCTTGCATTTTTTCAAGCAAGAAAAGTCATCAGAGAAATGTTCTTAAAAGAATCAGCAAGATTGTTAATAATCCCACTTCGGGCAATTTTTAAGCACAATAATATCTTTAGCCTCAGTAATTAAGACCTGCCAGATTTACAAGTGACTGAAAACCATAGCAAGAAGCATTGCACAATAAATAGAGGAGTCATTACCAATGACATAGGACATACTTCTTGGGTTCCAATATCAGACCTGAGAGAGTGATTTTCACTTTGTTGTGCAAGTGGAACTCTCTGAAGTCACTGGGGCCTTGTGTAGCACCAGGTAACCCTGAAAAAGTGAGAGTATTTGGTCAGGGAATACCTTTAGTTCTGTGTGGAGTGCAGCTCTATTCACGTCCATAGTTATGCTACCTTCAGTAGTTGCTACAAAAAGACCCTTCGCCTGGAAGAATGACTCACCTGAAAACTGAAATGTTTTGCTTGGACTAAAGAAAGGATGAGATACTGACAATATCAATAACATATAGTATGAAAAAATTACTCATGGAGTACTTGTTGACTGACCCTTCATTTTCAGTCTTCTCTACCAAAATTGTACCTCTCTAGAAATAAGTGTAAGATATCCAGGCTGATGATGGGCAGGTTGCTAAGGTAACTGTTTGCTATTTCACTGAAAAGCTGTCTCCCCAATCTCATCTCAGTATTCATATCAACATTTGTATGTATATTATGATAGCTTTTTGGAGATTTGCTCAATCAAAGGATATGAATTTAGTAAATTTGAAAAGACATAAAGAAAAGGAGTATTATTATTATTCTAGACACATTCAGAAGAAGTATGAACATTTCCCAGTTACAGAAGTTTGCAGGAACTGCTGAAAATAAGAAATAAGAAAAGAGACCTTTTTAAAAAAATACTCTCTCTGTGCCTCTTTAGCTTGTCAGGCTGATAGACTATTTTGGATTGAACTGAAAAAGGTATGTATGCATCCTTCTCCCATGCTAAAAGGAAAACAATGTCCTCAGTGATGGGTCTATAATCAACTGTGGTTTTACTTCTAGATTGAATGGCAGCAAATTGTCCTGGATGTTTTATGCTATTTTTTATGTTTACTGCAATTTATGCCAGAGCCAAGAAAGCAGAAAGCTTTTCCCTTCTTTCTACTCTAATCAGTTTTCAGAAGAATTCATACCAACAAATTCTGGTGGACCTTCTTATTTCAAAGATCTAAAATACACACTTCAAAGAAAAATAATCTCATGATCATATGGAATCATTGTTCTTCAATACCTTCGATATAATCCTTGCCCCACACTGGTAAGTTTCCTTGTATTTCCAGTGCCCTCTGAAAGAACTGCTGTTTGAAGTATATATCCACTGAACTGTTTCAAGGATTTGCAGGAGATATAAAGCAGAGGTTCAGAAGTCAAAAGGATCTGCTTACAGCCAGTCCCTAAGAAAGACATCACGAGAGAAAGTCTGTGTTCTTCTTCTCAGAAACATCAGAATTGTAATTAGCTTAATTTCCCCAGCTCAGCAGCTATCATTTGATCTCTGATAAAACCTCTAGTTATTATTTATCATGCTGGGTTAAAGCAAATTGCTTGGATTTAAGTCTATATATACTTGGTGTCTTCATATAATTGAGTGAAAAGTCTATAAGGGAATATTTATAATCTGTAAGCAGTACCTAATTAACAGCAAAAGTTCTTGTCAAGAAAATCACCAGGGGGTTATCAAACTGTTATGATACTCTTTAGAAATATAAATAAATTAGAGAAAATGGCAACAAATGAAAGCAACTATGTTGTGTTTTGTCAATATTATCTGGGCTCCAAGCATTATCATGTTTACTCTCAAGACAAAGGCTGTGGAGGAAACCAAAAACAAACAGAAGCATGATAAAAGGCACACTGAATACGTTACACCAAGCCGTTCCTTTGTTTAATCTAACATCTTGACCCCAACAGGAGAAGAGATAGTGGAAATGCCTATGTGAATAATTTAAGGAGTATATTATTCATGAGAGAGATCTTTTGGAACTGTTTTTGTATGAGACATTGCCCAACAGAAGATTGGATCAGGGAATTTAAAGATATGGGTAGGGGAGTTCAGATAGAAATTTAAAAACATGACGGGCGAGAGGAAGTTACATATAGGAAAATCAAGATTTTGTGGCCTCTCTGCTGAACTCAGGGCTCCCTGATACAGGATACAATGCATCGATTAATGTAACCTGAAGAAACAGATGGAGCAATTGACTACAGGAGAAAAACATTAAACTGAGGAACAATTTACTCCACTAGGAAGTGAGAAGGAAGAAAAAGATTACAAGGAAGAACAAAAAGAAAGCCAGTCCTATTGCAAGAGGTGATGGATGTAGTCAGGAACAAGAGTCCTGTGAGACAGAGGAGGTGGCAGATGCTCTTAAACTTCTCTGAAGATTAAAACAGACAAAATGAGGCCTGGGTTATTCTGGGATTCGTATTGTCTCTGATTATTTGAGTAGGACCATCTCAAAAGTGATAGCTGGCAGACTAGAGTTAGAAAATGGAAAGGTGAGTCATTTGCTGGCAATAAGTATAGAAGAAATGACTATGGCACTTTCCATAGGCACAGCTGGCTGCTGCCAAGGTGTCCAGTCATAAAAATGCCTCATTTTCCCAGCCCTAACAGTCTAAAACATGCACACACAGCACTGAAGGAACTAGCATCCCTGCTCCCTCCCTGAATGGACAGTGCATATTGGTAGTGAGACGAAGGCATCTTTTCAGTATGGCAGAACATCGCACGTGGTGAGGATTCCCAGAAAAAAAAAAAAAAATCATTAGGGCCCTTCCTTGCCCATGAGGTTATTTGCTGTCCTCTCTTCTTCTTCAGATTTGTCATGAAATTAGCTCAGTCTCTCAGGAGCTGGGGCCTGGCTCGTGCAGACGGAGAGAGAGCTGCTGCATACTGGAAAGGGCTGGTGGCCAGGACAGTGCTGACCCAGACCTCAAAAGAGAGAGTGCAACCTGGAACACACTCAAGGATGTGGCTCTCTAGAGAATGTTTCACCTTCTCCAGGTGAAGGTTTAGGCAAGCTCTGTCAGGCAAGATGAAGAAGCTGGGGAATGAGCAGAAAATTTATGCATGCAATTGTTCCTCAGTCCTGGACCTGGCAATACTGCCCTTCTGCATGGTAGCATGCAAAAGCATGACTGATGGTGTACATGTGAAATTGCTGTCCAACCCTTTCTCTGGCCTCCTTTCTTGTACGTTTCCACCTCCCCATATTTTATGCAATGATTTCCCTTCCTGTTCCCTAGACCAGGCATTCAAATTTCCGCTCAGTTTCTGTCTATGATCTTGATCTGTGAAAACCCTTGTCCCTATTTTCACCCTGAAATTCCCTAATAGTCTTCTAAAATCTTCTGTAATTGAATCTGAATGGCTCTCAGAGGTTTTAAATGGGTGCTGGGAACATGTGGATGGGAGATTGGAGAAGACAGATGAACTGAGGAGTGGCACTTAAGGATGACAATAGTGACAACAATTCTGTTGCCAGCAGATCTGGGTTTCTTTAGGCAGTGGCCCAGCCTAGGATATCTGAGACAACCAGATGGTGCTGGCAAATGTAACACAGAGCTTAAGGAGGACTTGTGCTTTCTGGAGCAGCTGGAGCGCAGATGAAGTACTCATGGCATCCCAAACAGCCCTAGCTGCCTTAGGATGGGATTCAGCTCCACATCAAGACACCTACGGTTAGGTGTCTAGGTGAACTAGATGTCTAAGCTCCTATTTAAAATGTTGTCAATAGAGTCTGGGGAGAAATCCAGCTGATGAAATGTAGGTGTCTTGTCTAAGGAATGGAAAAGCTGTTTTCCCTTGACTGCATTCATTCTCTCTCCATTGAGTATTATGGCAGCTTAGTTGCTCAGCTACATTTAGACATCCTTTACTATGTGTCTATACTCTAGTGCTGAATGTCACTTAGTCATCAGAACCAGACCTGATGACAAACCTGTGGCAGCTGCATTTTCTTCTCAGTGACTCCAAGGAACTCTAGACAAATAATTTCACAACTGAGCTTTTGTGTGTTAATGGTCTGCTAAGAAAAAAAAAAAAGAAAAAAAGAATGAAAATGCAGTTGGATTTTGAAGGCTGGGTATCATTTGATTGGCTATGCGCCAGGATGTTTCCGTCTCATTATACAAGTTACATGAGGAGCAAAAACCACAAGAGAGACTGAAAAGCAGGAAGAGGTGCATTATGCAAAGAGAAGAAAAATTGCTAAAGGTGATTCAAGCCTTTATGTATCACATGTAGCAATAAATCCCCCACTTCTGGCACTTCCATCTTACCCCAATAACATAGCAACAAAACAACAAACAAATATTGCATTATTTATTTTCAATAGATAGTGATAAGTGGGCTGTAAAACAAGCTATGATGTATACAATATAGAAATTTCTGTGAAGTATATGTATTATTATTTTTAACCAGGAAAACAGTAAAGTAGATTTATAAAGGAAGAGTTGCAGTTGTTAATACATGCCTTATGTTTGCTGCCATTATAACCACAACACTTCCTAGAAATTGTCCTGTGAAGTCTTAATTGCTTGCATCAGTTGAAAGAATTTTTTGAAGCTTCATTTAAAACTGTCTCTCTCCCATTCTCCTCCAGTCTTCTCTGAGCAACTGAAGGTGTTTTTACCATCAGTATTGGTTTTATCAAAACTGAACTGCTATTCTTGCTTTTGTGCAGATGAGCACAGGACTGCTAGCTGTAAACACTCTTCTGACATCCGTAATCTCTTGCTTTGTACTTTATTGCCTCTCCAGCCTGACAAGTGGCAACCCTTCCAACATGATCAACGTGTGAGTGCAGAATTTGTGTAAACTAATCAAAAAGAATTTTTCCCTTACACATTCTACTGTAAACATTCCTGCTCTTTCTGTAAATGAAGGTTTTTCCTCATTTGCTTTTTTTAGTTTTTAGAGGTATTATTATTATTTAGGAGAAATTGACATCCATTAGATCCATTCTTCCTTTTAAATTTTGTTTTTAAGAAAGAAAACAAAATCAGGGTGTATTAGTCTATGTGGACACAAAACATCACCAAGGTCACTGAACTGAAGAGCTTGTAATCTAAATCTGAAATGCCGGACAGTGGCAATGACAGTCTTTCTGTCTACAGCAATCAGCTCGCAATCCAAGTCACTGTAAACATGCTCAGGGGCATTTGAGAACTATCTTAAAAATACTTAAAAGATAATCATGCTTCAAAGAGGTTAATGTATAACAACATCCTATTTATGTATTCTTCCTTATTTCAGTTCACATGACCTCAGTAGTGGCATAGGTCTTTTTTTCCCCATAATGTTTTTTTTTTTAATATTCTGTAGTTAGCGGAGTGTTCTGCAGTAATGGGAAATGCCTAGTAGGTCTTATGGCTAGTTACTTTCACCAACTCATGTCTCTTTTCATGAGACTCTCATGTTCTATTGAGGGAAGAAGCATCTTTTAGTGTGATTTGGCCTGCCCCTCTGGTTTATTAGGAAGAGATGCAGGATACCTGGGGGTACAGCTCCTGGCGTTTTCTAGAGTACTAGTGGGAATATTAAACCATTCAAAAAATCTCCCAAAATAGTAGGATTAAAAAAAAGGGAAAGCCTGCCCAACAGGAAGAACCAAACAACGCTTATTTTGTTCTTTTCATCTTTGTATTATAGCTTACATTAGGGAAAATTTTTTGACTATTTTTTTTCTTTTAAAGCTGTGCTGTCATCCTCTCCTTTTCTTCTTCTTATACTCTAAAATACAGTGAATTTCCTAGGTAGAAAAGCATGAGGAAATCACTATTTTTCTGGTTTAAGACACTGTGAATGTCAGAAATGAAGTAGTAACAGAGAAGATGCTCATTAGCATGTACCCTACCTCTGTAAATTCCTAATTGCAGTGAGGACATCCCTGGGTTAGATTATCTCCTCCTAGCTTCCACTGGGCCCTTTCTGTGCCTAATTATTTCTCATAAAGAGTCTATATTGTAACAGAAAGTTCTCTTCATATATACCCACAGGAAAAACAAAACAAAACACTCCTCAAATCTCTGGCAATATCTTTGTGTGTGAAGTAGCACATACATCTTCTCACCTGAAGAGGACCCCTCCTCCAGTTGTACTGTCCTGCCTTAGAAGCCCATTCTTCCACCTGACACCAAATGCAATTTTCATGAGTCAAGCCATGGGCACCACTCGCACACAGCCAGGTAAGTGTCTGAGGAGAGCAGAAAGCAACTGCAAGAAGACATGGTGGCTGGGCAACCCATTTGCCTTCTCTGTCAGAAGCAATCAGAAATCAAAGGAAAGCCTCTTTCTCAGTGAGGCCTTATTTTTTGAGACAGAGAGTGTATCAAAAGGGATCAAAATCTTCTTGTTCTTTCTTCTTTGATTACAAAAACAAGTCAAATTATAGATATGACAAACAGAGGAGCTTTCACTATATTTCTGGATGTGCTCTTGTTGCACTTCAGTCTCCCAGAGGAATACACACAAATACTCTCAGCCATCTCTTAAGAAGTCCCTGAATTAGTCACACAGCATAGCTGCCCCTTTTACAGACAGTTGGGTCCCCAAATGATTCATGTAATCTCTCTCAGTTTGCCTGACTTACAAAAAATCAGAAATAAAAACAGAACAAAGAAAATCCAGAAAAGGCCCTCTTTTCTAGACTATAGGTTCTCCTGGAGTTATTTTGTCTTACCCTTTAGGCTATTGAAAGTACATAAGCCTTTCATTTGTTAGGCTTTTTTGACACTGTTTCCAGTTGTTAGAGCTGTCCCACTACTGGTGATTTCTGCTCCTCTGTCAGGGACAGTAGAACAAGTTATTTGTCTTCAGCTCACAGTCTCATTAGCAATCTTGTTTCTCAATGAAAATGCACATTTTTTTTTGTTGGCTAATATCTAGCCCATGACCTGTGGCCACAGGAAGTCCAAAGGCATGCCTTGTTGCACCATTTCTCCTATTAGATAAGAATTTCTGGCAGAAGGTTCGTTGGCAGGTGGGAGCACAAGCAAAGCTTTCTACATTAGCATTTTAGTTCAGACACTTGTGCCCCTTTGAAGCTTTTACCAGGTTTTGGTTCAAATTGTGGAATGGTTCTGGGATGCATGAATTAGACTCCTTTTGGGTGAAGGTGAGCTGGAAGATGTGCTCCAAAAGATCATGTCCAGAAGATGCTCCAGCTGATAATGGGCATTATTCGGGGGCCATGGGGGAGAGAAAAAAGCTACTCTAATGTAAATTCTCCTGCCCCCAGTACATATATAGGAGACAAGGGATCTTCAGCTCCAACTGCTAGTGTTGATGCACTTCTTCTGTACTGCACTTCTTGCTAATGTAGACACAGTGAATATCTTAGACCATTGCCAGAACTTGCCTCTCCAAAGCTTAAGATTCATCTCAGCACAAGAAAGATAGTTAACAGTTTACTAATAAAACTGAGGGATAGGAGGGGTACCAAACAGGCCACTTTTAGAGCACCCAAAGGTTTGTATGTTCATTGCAATATCAATGTCTTAGAAACTGTGATCTTTTTGGATTGATATGGTTTACAAGAAAGAGTTCTGTGCTTGAATGTTTTTTGTCATCACATGTGCAGAAGGTGCCTAGTGAATATAAAAGGTCACTCATAGTTTGAGGACAAAGATAGTGACCAACAATTTTTCATAATGGTGCTTTCTTCACTTAAGGCCAAACTGAAGAGGTAGAGGACTGACTCTGACTGGAGTCCCACAGGGTATGAAATGACTCCCATAAGATCACCAGCTCCTACTCTATGTCATCATGCACAAGTGCAAGTTATCTGCTTTGATCTTACCTTCTGTACTATAAAGCAATGTACATTTACTGATAGAAAGCATTGTGTATAGCGAATGATATGGAAAGCCAAATATCTTCAATTAGCAAACATATCTCAGAAAAAAGATGAAAGGAGATGACAAAGCTGACAGCTGTCATTCAAGTCACTTAATGTACTGTTTGAAGGGACTCAGATAATAATGGGATGACCATGCTACGAGAAGCTATGTGTAAGAGAACGAGGTTCATAAAACATGAAAAACTAATGCATCTGATTTTGCTTGTCCCCAGATGAAGCACAAATAATAGGAGTACAGCTTGAATGAAAAAAAAAAACCTCAGAGCACTTATATATACTAAGAACACTATAGAAAAATACCTGTTGTCATATTCATGAAAGTCCAGGCCTGTGCTCAGACTCATCCAATAATTTCATACAGTGAAAGCTTTTGAAAGCAAAAGCCAGAATAAAACCATCCACCTCTGTAAATTGCTTAGACAGATTCACTTTTTCATTTCTGATCTGATATGCTATTTTCTGTCATTTTGTATTCTGTTGTTTATATTCCATCTGATACAATCACCCTTGAGATCCATCTGATACTAAGTGATGCAACATTCAGTTCATGGCCTAAGGGTCAGCGCTGATTCAACTTCTTCCCCAGCTCTCACCCCTTTTATAGCAGCAGCAGCTTTGATTATGTGCATTAAAAGGGTAAATTTGTCCCCTATTCCATCTTATTTGGTAAATCAGGCAGGACTCAAATTCTAGGTGAGATCACAGGGACCTGATGGTTGGGAGGGAGGCAGTGAGAGGGAGAGAAGGATACAGGGTGGAAATTCAGTCCTGCTATTTCTTGGCCTGTTTGTTCATCATGGACGTGGAGAACATATTCTTTTTGACTGTGTAGCAGCATTTTATGCTTTTATTGTGGATCCTCTTGCTTTTTTCTTCCTTCCTGAGAATAAATATCCCCAGTTCTTTCAATCTTTGTAGTTGACTTTTAGATCTTGGACTGCTCCTGTGACTCTGAAACGCCAAAGGAGAGAGAGCCTCCCTGTGAACCCTCTGGCTCTATCACGTGTCCATACCTGAACTGAGGAGCACTAAGAGAGAGATTTTAAGAGCAAAGCTACTGGACAATAAATTATTGCATAAAAATATGGCATATGAATATATGTGCACACATTTGTTCTTGTATTAGTGTTGTCCTTTAACTTATATCATTCTCCTCTTTGTGGCCTTCTTTCCATGCTGATGTATTCCTAGACTACTGGACAATAATATCAACCTCCCTGATGTTATATGAATAGTATCTTCTATCTGAGTGGTTCAGCTAATTTGATAGTATTAATGAATAAATCTTTTGTGCCTTTTTTTCCGGCTAAAATAGCTAAAGCAAATGTAGTCACTATAGGATATGAGACTGTGCCTTAATAAGTGCATTTCCCAAGTCTGCACTCTAACTTGTGGGAAGCAGAAGCTGAACCTCCATATTATTTCCTTATTTTTTTCAGTGGCAAATTGAACTGTTAATACATAACCATACAGCAATAATAATATATAAAGAGGTTAACAGATTTGATGAAGCAGGCCAAAATAACCTAATAAAGTTTCGATAATAACATAAGTTCATGCCTCTCTCTTGTTACCTTGTCCTCTGTTTGTTCCATGCTGCACATCATCTAAATCTTCGGTGAACTCTCAGGAGAGGAGCTGCTTTTCTGCTGTTTGTAGAGTGCCTAGTGCAATGAAGCAGGCATTGATCCCTGTTTGATACCTGTAAACATGACCACAGGTGAAATAAAAGAAAACACAACAGCATCTCTGTTGAATGGGTTTCTGTTTCCTTTCAGAGGATGGAAGAACATACTCTGTAAGACACTGTTGAAAATGTCAATACTGAAAGAATGTTAATGCCAAGCAAAATATTGCTGGATGAAGACACAAAAAAGAAGGTAACTGATAATACTGAAAGTTTAGATATCTGATAAAAGAGTTAATTAAAATTTCTGTGAGACCATCTTACTTTTGTTACCTTCTCCTACACTAGTGTAAATCCTAAGTATTATACCATCACCATGGCATAATCAGAGTGTAGCATTTGTTGTATCTTTTTAGCATGTGATCACATTTGCAGTTTTGGAAAATTTTATTGTACCATAGTCCTTAGAGAAAAATACTTGCAATTAGCAGAGCTTTCTTTTCTATATTTAGTAATATTGGGGATAGGAACAGGCCCTTAACATTGTTTTGAGCTGATACTTTCTGGGAAGTTTCTGTGGCAAGTTGCTTAGAATCCGGATGATCAGTTTCCCATGAGTAAGAACAATTATCATTTATTCCCACTTTTTACAGTAATGAATGAATTTAACAAGGTAGTCAAAGACCATAGGAAATCTTAAAAGTTGGAATATGTCAGGTCTTCTGAAACATTGATCCTGTCCTCTGGTATTACAGAAAACTATGTTATCAATTCCAGCCATGAAACTGCTCAAACTTCTCGCACTTATTTGTCCTGCCCACCACTGCTCCTGTTAAGAGGACTTTAGAAACTCTTCACTCCAAACACATTGTCAGCATTCCATCTAAATGAAAATATGTGCATACATTTGTTCTTGTACTAGTGTTGTCCTTTAACTTAAATCATTCTCCCCTTTGTGGTATTTACCTTCTTTCACACTGATGTATTCCTAAAGAGGAGGCATTTTCTCTTTCAGCCTCTGTTTTTATGAACTATTCTAGGTTATATCCACACTGTGTGGAGCGTAGCGCAATGCAGAGGTATCAGAGCTAAAATAGGTATTTGAAACAGACTACTCTGTCTCGTAAGCCAGACTTTCCAATACATATATTTCTGTCTTAATCTATCCTCAATAGTAACTAGAACTTTGCATGGCTTCCTAGATGCCATCTCACTATTACCTATAGTACTATTCATCATCCCCTGTCTTGACCGGAAATATTTTCCCTAGGTTTCCACTTATCATTTTCATAGCCACATCATACTGATGGTCATGGACATCCTGTGATCAACAGATGAACCCAGTTCTCTTCCCCTCATCATTGCTTTTAACTGACAAGTTCTGTATTTATAATAGTTAATCCCGACATTAAAATCCCATATTTTGTGTTACTCATTTTTTCATTACTGAGCCATTCTCACTCTGATTATTCTAGTCCACTTGTCTCTGAATGATATCTCAGTCATCTCTATTAACAGCAAAATGTATCCCAACTTTATGTTATCCATTCATTTCACTAGCATTTTCTGCTAATGTCATTAAGGAAGCAGCTGATTCTTTTCCAAGACATGTCCTTGAGGAACCCCACCAATAAACTCGCTTCAGCTCAACAGTTCCCCTGTTAGTATAACGTATTGTCTCCTCCTTAGTAAGTTCCATCCCTGTTTCAGATTTGTTGAACTGAACTCCCTCTTTTCCAGTACAACATGCAATGTCCTTTGGGTTATCTTGTCAAATATTTCACTGAAGCCCAATGATGGAGTAGCCTATGACATCGTTTATTTTACTGAAGATTAATCTGGCACAAGTGATCTTTGTCAGGCCCATCATGTATTTGTTTTCATTTATCATTCATAGTACAGATTCAACATTTCCTCCAAATCCTTGCTCAAAGTTGAAGTGAGACTAATGGACTGCAGTTATGCAGATGGTTTTGTTACAGAAATATAGGTACAATATTTGTGAATCTCCATTCACTTGATTCTCCTTGGCTCAGTTTTATTTGCAATCTTTGCTCATGAATCAGCATTCCATATTGTGAAAATTCTTTTACAGTTCTGGAAGGGAGATTAGCCAAACTCTCCAACTGAATGCACTTTGAGTACTCGCCATTATTTCCATTATTTATCCTTTCTCCCATAATACATATTTGGCTATCATCTCACTTAAGCAGCTAATGTGTGTGAGAGTGCTTTTGGCACTCAGTCCTAGATAGATGAATAGATTTTTATTTTAAATGGCCAGAACCATACTGAAGCTGGTCTTAGCTAGTGTGATGCAAATCATGTACAACATTGCTGTGTTATAAAGCTCTTCTCAATTCACTGCTCACATACACAGAGTTAATTGGATGCTACGCTTTTCTCCCTCTCATGCACAAGTAGTCTTCACCTCTCATCATGGTGATGACTGAATCAAGATGATGTTCCTCTAGTTCTAGAAGAATACCTAGGTTACCTTACATTTCTGCCTCCTTCTGAATAGTGACCCACTTTCTTCTATCTCTGTCTTCTACACTTTTATTCTATTTCTAATTGCTTGTCTAAAATCCTTTTTGCTTAATTTTCTTTGCAAGAACTAACTCAAATGGATTTTTGGGGGGTGATTATTCACTTTTTTCTTACACTTTCTGGCTTTTAAGATAGAGCTTTCATTGTTGACTAATCATTTCAGAACCAGAACTCCCTTGTTAAATTCTATGCAGGCTGCAAGAAGTCCATAGCACTCATGTAACAGCATGAAAACAAGGGAAAGAGTCCTCATAATGGAAAATAGAGGTCTCTGTGGAAATGAGGTCATGGAAATAGGATGAAAAATAATTCACTGGAGTCAGTAGACTGCTAATGCTCCTCAGATGTATCTCATGACAAATCACAAATGCTAGAAGTGTTGTAAGAGCCAAGCTGTGCTATTAGATCATCTGTGGGAATACCCTCCTTTCACAAAACAAACAAAACAAAGAATCAGCCTCTTGCCAAGAAAGTCTAGTTAGATGAATCATCTCCACCGTTGATTTTATAGCAAGAACTAGAAGACATAAATTGTTATTCAGATAATACCAGTAAACTAGAAGCTAGATAATTATGACTAGTTGTTCTTGACAGCATCACCAATATGAGGAAACTGTTTTTTCTAGAAAATATACAAGGGTTAACAAACCCTTCTAGAGCTTGCAAAATTGCAGGTTTAATACCTTAAATTAACTGTTCAATTAAAATCATGGCAATTCTTTGTGAACTACGTTGTAGGTTTAAGGACATGACTGTTTTTTATGTTCTGGTGTAGATACAGTATATCTAAATTTTAGTCTAGGGCACACTGCCTTTATCTTATGAGTCTCTAGGGTTATTGGTATCTCCTCCTAAAAATGAAGTGTACTCAATAACAGCTGTAGCTATCATGTGTACCGATAGTACACTCTACTAACTGATTCACCAAATATTTCTAAAGGGATTCAGGATATTGTATATTAATTAGGCCTCTTGGGAGACATCACAGATTTTACAAATTTGGTTCTTTATGCAATTTATCACAGCAGGAAAGCGAAAATGTAATAATGAGAAAGAAAACACATGGCAGAATTTGGAAAGTTAAAGCTATGTCCAAATTTGGGGACCCTGTGAGGATATCAGGAATTTGCATACTGTCCTGTTTTTGAGTAGAACTTTGGGCTTTTGATGTGTAGCTAATTCACTGGCAGATTAACACATATTAAATAATATATTGTGCATGAACATTTTCATGAACATTTTATACTATAGGTATACTGATGAATGAATATGTTTTAAGTAGTCACCAGAACATGTTTTAAGTAGTCACCAGAAAAATGCTACTGATAGCACTTCAAATTTTGTTTTGTCTATGTGTCTGCAGTTAAATCGTGGGAAAGGCTGTATCATAACAGCTCTGCAGAACTTAAAAATACCTGGCTCTTACATACATTAATAAAAGCCTCCTTAAACTAGTCGCTGCTTCTGCTGAGAGTGCATGTAGGGTGCAGGGGCTTAACTCAGTTTCTGGCGATAACCCTTTCAGTTAGATATGACAGGCCCCATTCAATGACAAGAAAATGGTTCTGTCAAACCCCAAAGTATCTAGTCCAAAGCACCCTTGAGGAATTCCTATTCGCTGGCTTGAATTTCCTTGCTTACAGCTCCCAAACTAGCATTTAGTACACACATTTTCACCCTCAGCCTGTTGAGGCTGTGCTGGTGACTTGTTTTCACTATGTCCCCACCTGCTCTGCTTTACTGAGGTCTCTCTCCTACTCCTCTCACACCAAAGATTTTCACCAGGCAATACCCTACAATGGATTTTCTATACCAGTCTCTTTGGTATTCATGGCTCAGCATCTGTTCAGCATTGCTTTACTAAACAGACAGTCATTTAACTGCTTCCTTGAGTAGTTAGCATGGATAATCAGTGCAATTGGTAGGCTCACCAGTTTCAGTGAGTTTTACCCTCAGTGAGAGCTGCAGGGATCTCTGAGGGCAGGCAGGCATCTGAACAGCCTGCTTGGTACGGGAAGCCATAGTGCCAGAACCTTTAGTCCTGGGCCACAAGGGTCTGCCTTTGCCAGCTTCGCAAATGACAGCTGTTAGAAAGGAGGGATGAGACTCAAATGGCTGGCTGTGCGTTTTCTTCTTAACCCTTCCACGTCCAGCTCTCCTGCTTCCCCAGTCCTTGAGATGCAGAGGACAGGCTGAGTTAGAGCCAAAAGAACAGATCTGCCAAAGCTGCAAACTTGTGTTCTCCTAGAGAGGCATTCTTTTCTTGTCAGAGCTGAAAAGAACACCCTCATCCAAAACTGCCAATATCTATGTGGTTATAATGCTAATATGGGTACAAGTCCTCATTTTGCTAGGTTTATAGATTTAAATTGACTTCATGAATTCGGGAAACAATTTCCTCTTTACTATACCCTGAGTAACACCTCTGTTACTTCCACGGAAGTGAAGGAAAAATGGCTCTCTGCCCATCTTGCCTGAAGACCACATGTATATCACTAGAGATCTGAGGAACAGGTGACACAAACTTGCCTTAGGCAGGATTTATGGACAGCTGCTCCTGCGATGGAGGAGGGGACTACATGACCTCTTGCAGTCCCTTCCTTTGAAGACTGCTTTCTATTACTCTATGTAATGATTCTTGGTGCAGAGGTGTTGCCTACAACTCAGGAAATATATGTGCAGTCATAAGGCAGATGGAAGCGTTAATTTCTCCATGAAGAGATAATTAAAAGTACTATCTCCTCTCCAAGAGGTGACGGCATGAAGCAAAATCTATTGTGTCTTATCTAAAACCAAATTTTTATAGCAACCAATTTTTGTTTAAATAAAATACATATTTCCTATAAATATGCTGCATATGATTTTTAAAATAACTTTGTAACAAATATATGGACAGCAATAAAATATGGCTGACTACATTGTTTTTAAAGGGTACCTACATTCTTTTTACAGGCTGGAACACTTAGCAGCTCTGACTGAGAGAATATTTTTAACAAATCATAAAAACAGCTCCCCCCACCCCCCAAGTGCTTAGACTGGGCAAAAGCACGACATTTTATTAAAAAAAAAAAAGTAATTTATATAATGCTGCTAGCTGTGCAGCAGATGTTAATGACATTCTGTGTGTAAAAACATGAAACCAAGAAATCCATTTGTATGTTTGTTAAAGGCTAATCCTTTACTGTTGTGATATGGGATTGTTAGTACATTTGAAATGCTGCCACTGTTAGACTAAAATGATTACTTCTCATGATGCTAATCTGGGATCAGCACTCTTTTTTAGTAAAAACTAAGAAAGAAAGAAAGTTACTTTGGCATGGATGTAAGATCAAGACAATATGTCTTTTTGGTTAAAAGCAAACAAACTGGACTTGTGAAGAACTGCTTGGATTGTAATGAAGGGGTTCCACAGCAACACTCCAGCCCCAAATTTCTTCTTTAAAAATAACACAGCTCACTAGGCAGGAGCTCTTGCCTACCAGACTTTTAAATAAATAAAAGTGCTTTAGTTCAAAATGGATTTACTGCCTAAAGTTGTGTAGTCTGTGATCTACAGGAAATTTGATTAGCATATCCAAACAGTTTTTTATGCCTGCATGATCTCCAAATTAAGGGAATGGCAGAATTGGGATCAATAATGTTAGATTGCTCTACTGATTGCATAATACCATTGACTGGACAGTTTCCCATCTGACTTTCCCTCTGCATTAAACACATTCATAAATGCTTTACCTCCAGCTGAAAAGCTGCGACTCAGTAAGGTAAATCACTATGGTGCGAGGGAAACACTTGCTGATTTGTGTGTCATTTACCCCAGAGAAAATGTGTCAGAGCCAGCTGTTTTCTCAGAAAGAATAAGACAACAGATATTTTAAGAAACTGCTGTCCATCAAGGAGAAGGTCAGCAGAAGGTGATGGGCATCTCAGAGCCCTGGTTTCTGCCAGGAGGTATTTCTTCTGGAGATTCACATGACTAATCTCTGCAGGGCTTTTCCTGCAGTAGAGACCTCTCTTCTCGTCTTATAAATATAACTGCAATAAATCTCTCTGAAAAGCCTACAGCGTAAAGTGCCCACTATATCCACTACAATAACTGCCATGAAACTTTTCTGCTGCCACTGCACTTAAAGCTCCAGTGGGGGAGGGGGGAAAAAGAAGTAATTCCAGTAATACTTTAATCTAACACCTACATTCTCCGATTTCTCCAGAACTGTAACTCTACACAGTTGTTTGATTTAACTTTAACAGAAAATGAATGGCTGAAGTGCTTCACAATTCTGAGCGTATCTGAAGTATGAGCATCTCCGGCTGGTGATTACTGTGGGTTTATTAAAACAATTAAACATATATCAGTGCCCTAACAATGAATATGTTTTATAATGGCCATTAAGATCTCCCGATGTCCTACCAATACACAATCAATAATTTGCAGTGATCAGTTGTTAAACGGGATCCCTCCTATTACATTTAAAAGAGAAATGGAATATAGGAGGCCATGTTATGACCCTTTTTGGCCTGCTTTGCAGAGCAAAGGCATTGAGAAGCAGACACAAAGCTACCTTTGCCTGTAGGGCTGAATGCCCCCCATGTGAGGGGACTCTCAAGTAGTGTTACCGAGCACAGGAAAACAACAAGAACATGTTGCTAGAGCAGAGAGGCTCTCTTGACACTACTTTTTGGGTGCCATTCCAAGAAGGAAGATTTATTTCAACCTTCATGCTGTTTTGTCTGCACTGTGCAGGTATCAAGGTTTTAGGCTTTGACCTAGCAGGCCTTGTGCTGTGTCATCTGTGTCGTCAGGACAAAGCTGGCGTGCGTCTCCCTGCTCTGATACTTTCCTTATGGCCCTGGCCTTCCTCACTTCTTTCTGCGTGGGTGTTAGGACCTCAAGCAGGGCATCAGAGCCCTGGTATAAGGCTTTAGCTAGGACAGAATAACCTGAGAATTAGGACACAAAGTCAAGCTCCAATAACAGTGAAACATACAGCACCTACAGTTCTTTTTAACTCTAGTACATGCCACCTTCTTGGATGAGCCCCAGTTTGTATGAACTTCTGAGACCACCATTGGGCTCATGACTTTGATGGGGACAGATTTGGGCTAGAAGCTGTATAAAGCCACTTTTGCAAAGCTTCCAATAGCAATAAGAACCTCTGGACTGCTACAGAAACCTCATTGCAGTAGTCTAAGCACGTGCCAGTTGATTCTGCACATCCAGTGTCTAATAAATAGTTTATACATATTCATTTTTAAGCCTGACTGAATATGCTGTTTTAAAAAATGAGGTTAGATTTAAATGAGTCTTCTGCACAATAAACTACTTTAAAAGGCTTTAAATTATGAATATTTATATTGCTATTAATTTGAGGTGCTACTAGTATTTTTCTTTAATGGTTAATTATCACAACTAATGTGTTTGAATTTTTCTAGAAATCTTTCCATTATTTTTTCTGTAAATATTAATTCCTGCATTTACACCTTCTTAGCTGAGGCTGAGGTGAAATATGATTAGAGCCTTTTAAAGAAAAAAACTCCTAAAACAACATCCTGCCTCCCAAAGCACTAGCCCAGGTTTTTTAACCAGCTTAACACTAGACGATACTCAGATTTTTAACCCTGTAAGGAGATTTTGGTATGGGTCATGCGTTAAAAGATCTGCTGGCAGATAACAAAAAGAGCCAGACTGCGCGCTAGAAAATTCCATAAAGCATTAAAAAAAGGAAGCAATGTTTTCCACAAGCTGTTTCCTAGCAGCTCTTCCAGCTTCAAAGGCATTACTGCACAGCTACCATTACTGCCACTAAGGGCTTGCTCTTTGTTCATTCAGGTAAAGATAGGGCATGAATTAAAAATGCAACAGTTGCTCCTATAAAAAAAAAAAAAATCCTTATGTGAACACTGTTATTCCCAAATACTTTCAAACTACTGTTTCTCATGGGATTAAATCTCATTGAAACTGAAGGCTGCAACCACCTTTTTAAAGCACGTATAAGAAACTATTGCATTCTCTTCCCAGCAATTGAAAAAACACAAGGTAACCCAGGCTGAGGTGGCCAAAGGCCGCGGGAACCCTAGGCAGAAGCTGGGGCACAGATCTCACACTTTTCCCACCATTGTTTTTAGCTCCTGCCTAACAGGTGAGTGGGATTTCAAGTGGTTTGTGTGTCAAATGAAACTATCATGTGGGTTTACAATTACTTACCTATTTTACTGTAACCTCCCACAAGCATAAATTCATCCATGGGATATCTTACCTCCCCACAAAAGCAGACCAATTACTGTGCTTTTAAAATGGGAGAGAAGCAAGATCTAACTCTAAGCAGTTAGTGGGAAAGAATATTAAACCTAATTGTTTGGCTTATCATACTTTGAGGAGATGGGAACTCACAGCCAAATCTACCTATATAGCTCTCACCAAATCCAGATCTATGGGTCAGACATTATACGACGTGAACTTAAAATCAACTGAAAGAACAAATCTGAGTCCAAAATTTAAACTGGCAAAAGGCTGGGCACATGAGAAAGAAGGTACTTGAAAAAAACCCTTCTCTCAAAAACAGTATGGCCGGGATGGTTAACATTCATAAAACGCAGGCCAGACTTGGTATTTCAAAGATAAGAGCTATGTCTCCTGCTTAAAACATCCAAATCTCAACATACAGCAATAACAGTTTTGCTTCTGAATAATAAAGTTGGGATTGTCCTAGCAGTTTATACAGTCTTGCACATTAAAACTTTTTCTGGAGAAAAAAAAAAGAGTGAGAAGATTTCTACTTATGCCCCTTGTTCGTTACTTGTTTCCCTTAGTCTAGCCCTCTCTCCCCAGCACATATCCATCTTCAGCACTGAGGACAAATTCTGGACTGGCATCCCTGTGCTCGCTGTCACTTTGGTTGCTTGTTGGTTAAAGGACCAGAAAGCTGCTTTGGGTGAGAAGCAAAAGTAAGGAAAATTTGCCACTTCTATTTGCCTGTTTTATTGGTAGCTAACTAAATTAGGAAAGAAAACTGATCCTCGGATATCATATGTATGGTCACATATACATATGACACACACGTCACATGTAAGTGTGACATGTCCAGAAATCATGATCTACGAGAAAAAAATGAAGGCGAAATTGTGAGAAATGATTTAGAAAAGAGAAACAAGCTACTCTAAATAGGAAGGAGTAAAGCATTTGGTGACTGGAAAAGAAAGTAAGGGGTTTATGTTGCAGCAAGGGGGATCCTAATCAGCCATTAAGAAAACTTTCCAGTTGTAAGGATACAGATGAGCACTAGAGTAGGCTGCCTGAGGATGTCATTATAGCATAATTGATCTCACTTTTAAGCAGAAGGTTGCGTTAGCTGTCTCAGGAGGTGTGTTTAAAATACAGGACTGGGGAATGCATCCCAGACGGAGCCTGGGGCGATGCTGCTAGAGCCCTGGTGCTGCCGAGAGGCCACCCGGGCAAGAGGGAGCGGAAGGGCTCCGTCGGCACTGCAGGTCTGGGTGGGCAGGCGAGTAGGACCGCATTGCACTGGCATTTAAATGCCAGTCATGATCCTGTCTTTTCAGCATTGCTTTCTGTAAACCTATACCACTAAAAGGCAGAACCACAAAGAGAAGTAATTTGCAAGGCTTTGAAAGGAGAATTGACTAGTAGGAAAGCAATAAAAAATTCATCGTTCAAATCAACAATAGTGTTGGATCACTTCTAACAAACCTAATGATCCCTAGCTAAATATTCATCAGAATATTTAAGCTTAATTTCAAAGTGGCTTGAAACATAACTGAGTCTTGATCTCCAATTCAGAATTCAGTGTGATCTTAATATCCTGAGGGGAAAATGAAATACTTGCACATAAAGCTGGGTGGAAAAGCTTTTCCCCACTCTGATAAAGTTGTCAAGATTACAGAAAAAATATCCCACACTGGGATGAACCTCTAAAAGCTTTTCGTAAAAGAAAAGAAAAAAAAAAGACAAAGGCAGTAAGACAGAGACTGATTCTAATATCATCCCAGAGGAGTCAGCTGAGACCAGAGCTCACCACAGGGTCTCACACATCAGAGAAGAGTGCACTGACATACAGTTTTGATGAATTTGGCCTGACTTTCTCAGGCTCTCCTTTATACACAGGAATACAGACTGACTGGGTACAACCAACTAACATGGGAAATCCAAGTTCAAACCTATTTGAACCAAAAGACCAAAGAGTTGAACCTTGGTCTCCCATACCTCAGGTAAGAGTCTCTTCCATCAGGCTTTTGTGGTTTCTGGGTTAAGTTTGATGCCTACCCCCTTCCCCATCACTTCTCCTTCCCCCTCCTCTTCCCCACATGTGCCTACCTTTTATCAGCCTTTTCCTGTTGAAATTGGTACTTACATTCCACAGCACGCTTTATTTATGACCAATTTATTTTCTTATGGAAAAAAATATTTATTTTGTTAAATTCCAATCACCTCCTAGCAGTATGATAGCTGTAGCTGTTCATATATATTTAACTAGGTGGACAGATAAATGTAGCCATCCAATCCCAGATGCATACACTTTCTACGTAACCTTTCTCACTCCATAACCTGTTACAATGCAGTGACCACTGCCAGGTAGATCTAGTTCAAAGTCTTGTCAATCAATCACCTTAAAAGCCACAAAAACTAATTCCTAAACTGAAGCATTTTCAATTCATCTTTCATGTGTCATAAAGATACTTTCAGTTGAAATTTCTTATTATCTCTCTCTTACCTCCCACCTCTGCAATCATAGCACTCGTCACTCAGAGAGGGAGAGAGAGCTGCAGAAGGCTACATTTTCATAAAGCTATTTGGGATTTTTTCTGGAGAGCTCCCATTAAGGAGTCAGTGGAAGAGGCACAGATGAAATCATGGCATAACAGTTTGAAAATTCACTTTGTGTGTGAATTTTACATTGTAAATGAAGAGACTAAGGAAATATGGGTTTGAAAAGCAATAGGATGGAGACAAGGTTAAAAAATTATGTCATGTCTTCAATAGTGTATTTTCATATTATCTTAATAAACAGTGCATATCTTATAATAAGCCAATTTCCTAACTGACCTATGTTTAGGAATTTCTGACCTATATACCATTGGCATCTTCACGGTTTACTGTAGAAGATATCTCCTTCTTTTGTCTTATGACAAATGATCTTAAAAAGCTTCAAAATGTTTCAAAACTGATGTTTTACAAAAAGCAGGATAATCTTTTAATGCCATAAACATAATTAACTATAACTATTCAGATACTATGTATTTCGTTCATATTACTTGGAAAACAAAATCAAAAATAGGAAGAGGTCTGGTTGCTGATAGTCCAGGTCTATAAAAAGGATGCATTGAAGTTTTTAGTTTTTAGCTTCTGGAAACTTAGATCTGGATCAAAGCTTTACAGCTCTATAGGGTGCTTTTTGAGAAAAATATAGATAGAGATCAGAGAATACCTGTGCTTTCAGATCATCTCTGAATTTTACATAGTACTTAAAGAAGGTCAATATTGTAAAAGATTTTTTTTCGTTTGTCAATATTATTGTGTATTTTCAGGGGAAGGTTCTTTCATACCTTACAATTTTGTTATCCTTCCCACTATTTTTCCTTTCAGTTCTCTAATGCCATGTTACATCAAAGCACTCCAACTTCTTGGTAATTCAGATGCAATAGTATCTATTTAATATCTAATGAGAATGGACAATGCTCGATAATGTGAAGTTTGATAACCTCTCAGTAAGAAATCAAAAACAAACCACTGCCAGGATAATTCTGACTTAGAAAAGTCTAAAGTACAGAATTTTAAAACTGATCTAGTTTTGTAGAATAATGGGATTTTTCTAAGAATGGTTAATAACCAAAATGATTCAAATTACAAAGGCTTAAAAATTACAAACAGGAAAAATTAAATTGACACACTGCTTTCTCTTTGTGTTTTACATATCGCCCTCTGGTAGACTGAAAGTATCTATCCTCTCTTCTAAGGTATATACCTTTAATTCAGAGATTCCCATGTTCTTCATAGATAAACTCAATTCCCTGAAGATGCAATTACTTCTACTAATAGTTCAACTGAACAGCCTATGGTGATTCCCACCATCGACCTGTCCTTTGTCTGGTAGACAATTTTACTCCTTTCTTCATAGACAGAGCTAAAGCAATTTCTCACGTGGATCAATATTTAATTTTTAGTTTCGGGTTCGTTTTGTTTTGTTTTCCTTTAGTGGAATGGAATAGCAGGAAGTGGGGAGAAACCAGCAATAGAAGATCTATTAGATTTCAGCTGAACATTGAGGGGTTACATACCACAGTTTTAGAACCTTTCCTTTCACTTTTATGGAAAACATTTACTTTTCTAGTTGGAAAAACATGGGGTTGAACATTACCCTAAGGAATTCCGAGGCAAAATACACATGGTATGAGTCTATGTTATTAGCAGCACGTTGGTTGCAGTGGTGATGTTGCCAAAATTTGTTAAGCATTCTTTTAGTACCATATAAATTAAATTACCTATCAAAAAAGAATGATTTTTGAAAATGGCTTTTCTAGACTCCCCTCATTCAAAATAGATAAATAGGAACAACCCCTGCCTCCATAAATTGGAGAGTTCTTTATTCTGAAGTGGAGACTCTAAGGGAGTAATACTAATTTCTCCTCTATACCTATAATAATTGTGACATTCATACTTAAAACCAAAACAAGGCAAAAAACAAAAGCCAAAAAAAGGACATCAGAAAGCATTTCTTTTCTAAAGATGTTTTTAAGCTTTCCTATATTAGCTATACATTTATCTTCCTTTTTAATTTCATTGTAAAATTATATCCAGTCATTTAATTTTGCATTAGATTTTTAAGATGGCCAAATTTTTATTATTTGGTGTTCATTTGCTCTCTGCACAATGCCCAGGCAGGAGGATAAAAAATATCTAAGTGAAAGGTATTCATATTTACTTTAGATTTATTAGACAATACAACTTGTACAGTGGATAGTATCTGACAGTGAAAAAAATCCTATGAGCCATCTGATAGAACCCAGTGTGACACGAGCACTTTTGTGAAGCTGAAAATGTGCTTCCAAAAGTGGGAATTATTACTCATCAGATAATGAGACCATGCATTTTATTCTGCGATAAGCATCAACACATCTTGCTGCTTGTGAGATAGACCAAGTCACAGGGAAGTAAAGGCACTTTGGCCTGCCCCCTTCCAACTTTGCCAGCACCCGCTACGCGTCACCAAGTTAGGACTGTCACTGGCCACCACCAAGGGTGGCCCTGACCTGTGCACAAGCACAGACCGTGATGACACTCTTGATGCAGCCTTCATTCTGCTGCCACCAAGAGAGCAGATAAATAGCCCATGCAAGGTGAGAGCTGATGCATGGGATCCTCATACTGATTACACTGAGCTGCCCCGTGTAGCTACGGCTGCAGTATAAGGACCCAAAGTGCCAGCAGCTGTGCTGGCTTAAGGCTTTCCTGCCTCCCCCTGTATGGTCCTGTGTGATGCTGCAGCATGTGGCCCAGCTGGTGGGGCAGTGAGGCCATGCATCACAGTGGGGAACTGGAAAAAAAGAGAAAATTTCAGGGATATGATTTTAAATCAGATCGAGTTACTCAGCCTAGTCATGGCTCAGCTGTGCAAGCAGCTGTGCCACCCTAGAAGAAGGGGTGGCATTGCCTAGCACAGGGATGAGGGGACAAAGATGGGAATGCTTTAAGGCAACTTCATATTGCAATAGCAAGCACTTTGGACCAGTGAAACCATGGTCTAAGCATGTGGGATGTGTGTGGTCTGGAGCATTTTTGTTGAATTAGACTGCATAGGGCAGTGAGTAGGGTGAATGAGTGACATCATGCAGTATGACCCTGTGTTTATTAGGTGGTCTTGGGAAGGGCAAGAAATTATTTCACTTTTTATTTTTGCTTGTTTCTACTATGTTCAAGTAAATAGGACCTGTAAACACCTTTTAAAGAAGCAGGATGCTCACAAATGTTGCCTGTTTCCTTCAGGATCTGCCCCTCTGACTGCCTGCAGCACCTGAGGGCAACTGTGGGAAGCCTACTTGACTCTTCCCAGCCTGGGGGCAGATGCTTCTCTGGTGGCCACATTAGCTGAAGTCTCTTCTGCTATTTTTTCCAGAGATGAGACCTGTTTAACACTACCTTGCCACATAATTAACCTCAGCACTGCCTTTTTTTTTTAACCTAGGTTATTTTTATTCAGAGCAGCATTGTGACTGGCAAAAGTAATGCTGTCAACAGGGTGCAATGGTGGGGTCTAACCATTCAGTCAGAGCTGTGCACCTCTCCTTTATGGAAATTCAGTGATTTGTGTATATAGTATATCATGCATTCTCTATTGGCTATCATCTTGTATCATGCACATTTTAACTTGCTAATTACCTTATGCTATGCATTTTCCTAAGCCTCAATTACTAGCAGCACCTGTTCAGTTCCTGCCATACACTTTTTTAAAATTATGTTTGGGTGTTCCTGGCTCGCAAGGGATTCAGTTCCAGATTAAGACACCTACATTTGGGTTCTATGTGAGTCCAGGTTACTATGATACTAAAAGAAGGTCTAGACAAAGAGAATCAATGAAGCAATTCAAATCAATTAACCACAAAACGGACATCCAGAGAGAAATTCAGCTGCCTAGGAGAAGATGCCTAGTTCCAATTGAGCTTCCCTGGAATAGCTAAGGGTGCATTTATGCTAGTATTTTAATTTGGATGTGCTTTTGAAGATAATTTCCCCCTTTTTCTTCTCACCAACCTTTGGTTCACATCCTGGAGCAATCTTGAAGCTCCAGGAACAGGATTTATTTCAAATGAAACTCAGCCGGAACGTGGGCCCCGGGAGCACTCCTACTGATCTTTGACCACTAATGGATGAAGTCCACATGCCCACACTAGAGCTAATTAGAAATGAAACCCCTGATGTAGTTTGTATAATGGGGATCTCAGCACCAACTCTTCCAGCCTATAGATCGGCTCATACTGCATCGCACTACTTGCCTTGGCTGGAGACAGCTATCCATATGGGCTGGCAGATTTTGCACAGGACCTAAAGATGCTTCAAACCCTTCTGGAGTGGGTCTTTGGGGCCAGGCAACGTTCCCCATTATGCAGAAAAGGATGCTAGGCATCTGTGCTGGGACAGCTGAGTCTTGCCGCTCGTAGAAATAGGCAGCTGAATGTGTTTCTGTCTCCGCTGCCTGGATCTCTACAGGCTACAATGTGAGCTTAGACTGCTACACATAACCCATTCAAGGTTGGTGTCTTGGTTTTGAACTGAATTCCTCCCTTCCCAGTTTGCTTTCCTCCTTCATGCAACTTCACCTGAATCTTCTGCAGCTGGTTGTTAGGTCTCCGATGGGCTACAGCGTGTTGTTCCTCAGTTTCTTACCTAGTTGCTTTTCAGTCACAGTCTGAAAGCTCAGCTGTTGCTGCTCTGGTATTTGGATTATTTATTTTGGGCCTTAATAGCATTGCTTCAGGCTGTAACAGCAATTTACTTATCACTTACTTCACTTAGCAGAAACTCCTCCCCTCTCAGTGTCCTGAATAAGAACTGAAAGGTCAGAAGAAAAGAAAGCCAAATGGAGTTTTGTTCTTTTTGTCGGCTGTTTGAGCAGCCTAAGGTTTTTTTGCACTCTAGCTCCTGGTATAATTGTTTCTTATAGTCTGGATATCAAAACTTTTCATCAATTTACCAAAGTCTTCAGAGGTTGATAGTATTTATGGGGCTGGCACAGAAGAATGTGGTATCTAAATTTCAGTTAAACCTGTGATAAGATGATCCTGACTCAATTCCTGTCTAAAAAGCTAAAAATAGGAAATATGATTTTTTTCCATTTGCTTCTTGTATGTGCCCTTGACTAAGACGCAGGCTTTTGCATGATTTCCGGCATATGGTAAAATCATTTTCCTGTGCTGTTTAATTACATGTTTTCAATTTATTTTCTCTGACTCTCTAAAGGCGAGTGCATTATTGTGTGTTGTTACATAATACCCAGCCATGTGGAAAAGTAACAGACACACCCTTGGCAAGTGTCTGAGTAAGTCTCCAAGGTTTTCACCCATGTTTTCACAGATGTCCTCTCAGAACCTGTCCAATCTTCCACATCAAGGTTTTATAGATTATTTGCACTTATTGGGACTGGTGTAGTATGGAGCCAAGTATGTAAAGACTGCCAGCTGGCCAGAATATTTGATAAATGTGAGAACAAAAAAAATCCCACTCATAGCAGCAAAGTGATCTATTCCTGGAACACCAGCTGGATTGCTGTAATAAGCTATTAAACCAGTGTAGTAAAATGAAATGCAGATTCACTATCCAGATTATATAGCAGATCTATTTCATTGTACAACATGGCTTCATTGCTTTATTTTTAGATTATTGGTCACTTGCAATGATTAAAAGATATGCAATATCTTGACCTTTTCAGTCAAAAGTTTTGAACTAGCATGTCCAAAACTAAAATTGTGCAGGACTGTGCCTCTGGCACCCTTAAAACTCCACTTCCATTTCAAATGTCTCTGTGAGGCAGACACTCTGGCAGACTTATTTTACTAAGAAGTTATATTCCAGACCTGGTCCTGAGATAACTGATTACCAAAGACTATTTCAGGAAAACAAAAATCTCAAATGCACACCAACCTAACACAATATATTCTTACAATAAAGAATCTGAATGTTTGAAAAGAGAGGGAGAAAGAGGAAGAATCAATCTTCAGGGCCATGTGTAATAGCACCATCTTCTGATCCCTGCCAAAAAAAAATAAAAAGAAATTTTTCAGCTGGAAGCTGTGCTCTCTGATAGCTCAAACAGTCTTTTCATTTGTGATTGTAATTAGTCTGGGTGTGATATATGACGATAATCTAAGAATTCAACCATAAACTATGCATTAATTGAACTTAGCGCAGTACTGCATTAAAGAATCTGCAAGGCTGAGGTGTGTGATTTTTTTCATTATCTTCTTACTAAAGACAAAAGGAGAAGTAACACACCAAAGACCATCCTAGTCCTACTATCACACAAGAGCAAACAAGACAAGTGGCTTGTCTAGTTAGACATACTATTTCAGCTTGTAAAGTAGTATTGCAAAGCATATCTCAGGAATCACAACTGAACGGTATCAACATCAGTAAAAGAATACTGCTCATCTGGCCTGTTAGCTCTAGACGAAACAGGGTGAAAACAGACATCTGAGGGTAATAATAATAATAATAAAAAAACACAGTGGGCAGACAAAGCACTCCATTTCCAAAGGAGAAATTAATAATTTAATAAGGATCAGCTGTAGACATATCTGTACTGAGCTACTTAGGAATACACCCCCACACATGAATCATATGACACAATCCACAGTGAATTAAAGTTATGGTTACAGGTAGTTAGTGACACCGTCAGGAAAATGCAAGTAGGATAAAGATGTTTTCCTAATCACACCCGATTACCTTCCAGAGTGCAGGGTATGGAACAGGCCAGCGGCCAGCAGGATTTTCCTTGTAGGCTAGACGTAGCCAGGGGCACTTGGGCTGTTTCCCTTGTTTTGTGAAACTGTCAGCCTTTAAAGATGTCACAGGCAGTTTTTCATATATGAGCCTTATCCTGGCAACTGTGGCAATTAGCTAAGTTCAGGGGATTTGAAAATGTTCAGTATTTGGCAAAAATGAGCCTGTAGAAAGTGCTAGACCTAAAGAACAAAACTTTCATCTCTGACGTTATGACTTCAGTTTCGATGGGACTAATTACAGCTTAAGGAAGATGGATTTTTGAGTCACATTTCTCTACTTGACATTTTAAACATAGCAGATATTCAAACAAATATTATTGGGGATTTTATTTATTGGATTCTTTGTTTCTCCCAAGGAGCGATATGTGACACCTTTACTAACAGACACCCTGAAACAGGTCATCGCTCGTAGTGAGGCCAACCACAATTCCTCTGTGTTATGGATCAGGTGCAGAGCTCATGCAGGCCTTGCTAAGCCTTCTCAATTGCAGTGGCAAGGAAGGAATTTATTTGTTGTTAAAAAAAATCTGATTCACTAGCTTGGTAAATTAAAGCCATTCATCTGTTACAGCTGCCTATAATATAAATCAAAAACATTATTTATATCCATTAACCTGGGAACCTTACCAGCCAGGGGAGAATGCTTTGTAGAGATGACATTTATCCCTGTAGAAGCCTTCCATCCCATTGAAACTGGCTATGTTTAGCATAGGTTAACAAGATTTCAGTTTTTCCTGATGTGAAGAGATTTAGGGAGGGGTGGGGGGAAGTTTGCAGAAGCTACCTCATTAAGAATCTCAGAAAAGAGGCAAATCTGGCCTTTGAGAAATACAGGGTACACTGTACTTTTTTTTTGTGTTGTAAGGCTTCCATTAAGTTTCCAGGCATTTCTTTTATTTCTCTTTTTTTTTTTCGGTTGAGGTGTATGCTGTGATTGCACCCATTGAATACATCTTCCTGCTCTGGCCTTCAGAATAGATGGCCTCTGTTTTGTTAGAGCTTACAAATGATTGAATAAGTGTTGACAAATGTTTTTGCAAATAAGCAACAAACAAACAAAAAAGCAAGTCGTTATGTCACTAAAGTTCATGTGCATACTACTGAGGTTAATGCCTACATGTGTAAGATAAGTGTTTATATATAGGAATTTTCTCTCCTGGTACCTATCATTACTACTGTAGGTTTGTGTTAAGTTCTGAGGCTATTATATTAGGCTGTATTATACAGATGTGTGCATATATATGTGCACATAAGAAATGAAAACAGCAAAACAAACAGAATCAGAAAACAGAAACATAAATTGTGCACTGGGTTATGATTATCGGTACCGCTATGGCAAAGTGGGTCCCATCCAATTGCCTAACATGGTGCTCTTCAAGACACTAGGTAGCAGTCACCGAGTGAATGAGAGCACTGAAAAGGTGAATTATTAATACTTGTGCCAAGAATTTATTGACAGCTACTGTGGCTTGTTGATGCTTGGCATCTTTTTTTATCTGGCTTGGCCGGAGCTTGTTCATGTCCCAAAGTGCTACAACCACGTATGCCTGGCTCTGCCCCTACGCTAACAAGCTCTGCTTCTCAGAGAGCTGTGCTGTCTCCTGACAGGAGGACAAAGCCGTGTGCCTCGTGGAAATACTAGCCTGGGTCAACGCTAATTTGAGGAACTCTGCATTTTTGCATGTTTTACCAACAGCAGTATGCTGTTGGTAAGCTTGAAAATTTGTGAAAACTTTGGGAGAAGAGGAAAGAGGTTTCAGAGTCAGTAGCAAAGTTTAGGAGCAGTCAGAGTAACTGAGATTCATGACTAACAAAATCCACAAAGCACAAATAATAATTCGCTATATATCTTGACAGAATGAAAAAATGAAACTCTTGCAAATAAGCACAGGGTTGTGACCCCCTCTAGCAACTCATGATAATTCAGTACATATAACTGGCTTAACCTAGGAGTTACCAATACACAGATTAAATTCATTTTTTCAAGGCTGATGAGTTAAGAAAACAAACTGACCAGCATTACTTTGCATGTTTGAAATTCCCTGGCCAATTTAGTATCAGCAAATGCTGTTTTTCACTCCTGGATATATCACCTTCAAGAAAATCTCATTTTTCTCTCTTTTTTGTTAACAGAAAGCCAGTCTGAAGACTTTATGAATATGTCTTAGTGTAGTAATGCCTCATAGTAACCTTATATACTCATCAGACTGGCATCAGTGCCTGGCAATGGCTTACGGCACATATGGCATTTTTTTTTCAGCTTCTAGATTCCCACGGTAGGCAAATTGTAGTTGAATGAATTTTATGACAGCACGTAAACCCACCACATTATTTCACATTTTGTTTGGAGATGTACAGTAAAAAAGTCACCACTTCCATAAAGATCTTACAAACTGTCACTTTTTATTTTTATAGCCATCCCTATACCGTAAGGAAATAAGAGCAGAAAACCCTGCAGTCTGATCATTTTCTCTATTAGCAACACAAGGTAATTGCCCATAGAAGGCTATCATAAACCTGTGTTTGAATTCTGGATGGGAACATGCAGAAAAGAAAATAGAAGCCAACAAGAAAATGCCGTACAACCCTTGAGACAGCAATTGGTTGAAAGGCAACTGGGAATAAACATTTAAAATTTTACTTGGTCTGACCTATTTACTGTGCACTTCTACTATTATTTCAGTTGATTACTGCAATTATTCAGTGAAAAACAGATTCATTAGCTATGTTCTGTAAATAAAATCATGCTAAGCTTCTTTCCTAATCACTGATCATTGTTTTTAGACTTGCAGGGTGGAGATGAATAAATTAAATATCAGTGCTCTGTGTTTATCAAGCTATACTTATCACTTATCATTTAAGCCTGGTATCACATTATAAAATTAAATCACCCTCTGCCACAAGCCTAGAAAAGACCTAGAAATTGGAAATATGCAAAACAGTTCAGCAGGATGGAGGCAACCGAATATTTTCTGGCTGGAGATTGATAGCTGTTAAAATACTTAACCTGCAAGGCTGCTTGAAGAGAGTTTAATAGCAGGCTTGAGAAAGAGGCTGGAAGTTGGGTTGTCCATGAAGGGAACTACCCCCTACGGCCGTGAAGGTGCCTGGTTCAATGGCAGAAAACACGGGATCTTCTGAAACACCATTACTGGCGGTAGTCCCACTAGCAAAGCATGAGATGGCTGAGGCCTGTCTGTTAATATAAGCAGTCATACAGAGTACGATTAATGCAGTTCTACATTTTCGGACTAGATAGTTTTTTTGCTTTGTTGCTAGAAATGATGGTGAGAAAAGCCAACGTTGTTCGTTAAGAAATGTTGTGTATAAATTTTTCCTATAGAAAGTGAATCGCTTCTGAGTACAAAAAGATTAGGAACACAGACGTCCTAGGAGTTCTTGCTCTTCTGGAGAGTAACGTCCTACTTATTTTTTCAGGTACTAAAAATCCTAGCAAATTCAATCAACCCTGTATAGATGACAGATGAGATGCTTCTATATTGTTACAGTCTTAGGGCTCAGTTAGCCAAAATTTGGCATCTTGTAGGCTACTATGGACAAACTGGCATGAAAGTGGCATATTTCTGACACTTTTCTGTCTTATTTAGAAGAAAGTATAAAGTCTTGCCTTTCCCATGAAGAATCAAGCTACCAGAGACAGTTCCAGCTGTAAATCTCTTGTAGGTGACTTCATGAGCTAAGAGCCAACAGTCCAGGCTCCTTACATGGTGTCACACTGGTGTTGGGTCAAATTTTCTTTTCAGGCTCCCCCCCCGTATTTTCAAGTATCCTTTCTCAAAACCCAGCCAAAAAAAAACCCCTCTGCCTGGAGAGTATTAAAATTCCTGAGCAATGCTATACTCACATTTAGAGGGAAGGAGAGGTCAGAAAAGGAGCCAAAAGATGTCTTTAGATGTCTTATAAAATTATCTTTAATGGTAGAGAGGAGTTTAACGTAATCTCAGAGAGGGTCAATACAAGCCAGATGAGTTCTGTATTTTCGCAGAACTTCAGATGGAAGTAGCTGGAACCAGTGGTGATTCAAGTCTTTTTTATTTTAGAAAACAAACCAGTTCAGATGAATGAAAGATGCTTCACAGAATATTTTGCCCTGTATTATTGTATATTATTGTGTTCACCGTTTGATAATTGACTGGCAATTCTGTCAGAGCAAGTTTGCATGGTGCTAGAGAGCAGGCACGAACTGTAGTCTGCCTAGAGCCTGTGCGCGCTGTTCTCTTACTTCTTTACAAGGCTTCAGTCCCAAATTACTCTTTTAGAGGCCTTGCTGTTTCCCATGCTTGGTTAGTTCATTGTTCAGGGTTACATTTAGAAGCAGATGCCATGTTTTTGTGACAGTACAGGTGAAAGGGATGTTAACATATTGATTGAAAGTCCATCTAAAGAAGTACTGAAAACAGTGATGGGCATTTAATCAATGTTTAGATCCAAAGAATGTATTCTGCTTACCAAAGAAATTGGAAAAAGCCTCTCACCCTAGCTTTTTCTTATTCCGAGATGAAATTACTCTGGTGATTAAAAGAAGCTGATACTAAATGCTCTGTAGCCCAAAGGATTAATGTGTAGACAGAACTCACTAAAGAATGATTGAATTCAGGGCACAGTTTATACAGATTGATAATATATGATAGAAGAATACCTTAATATAAGAGAGAACAGTTTTGCGCTTCGTATATTTAAAACATTCTCATTTGCAACTTGCTATATACATGTACGCATACAGTACCATTGATGGGTATTATAAATTAGTGTAAATTTCAAAAATTCATGCAGGAATGCTAAAGGTGCCAGTCAGACTCAGTGTGTCCAAAGCATATGAGCACTGTAAGCAGATACTGTCTTCATCCCACCAGCTTTGGTATGTAGTGCCCAGAGGAGGTGGCCACATGCCGCTTGGAATGTGATGTCCCCTTGTGGCAGGGCTTTCTCAAAGTTATAAATGACTGCATGTTTTATCTCAAGTGATAAGTTTTCACTTCATCAACTGAATAGTAGTACTCACCTGGACCTCTCATAGACTACAGTTTAGAGAAATAACCACGAAATGTAGATTTTTAAATGTGACCACGGCAGTCACTCAGTCTGATGCTCCTATAACACAGAGGATGGACTTTGAATAGATCAATACTCAAAACAAAAAGAAAACTAAAATCCAGTCTAGAGATAAGAAATTCTGCTGCTGCATTTTTCAGAAATTGGTAAATCAGTCTGTTGCGTTCACAGTAAGAAAATAAAAGACAGCTGAACAAAGTTCTGTTCCCACAGTAGGTATTTGCATGCTCTCATCCCTTAGTCTTTTCTCTAAAATAAATAAATAAACAAATTCCTGCATTTTTATTTTAAGGTGTATTTCCCAGTCATGTTGCTCCTCTGTAAATCCACTTCACTCTTCTAGCATCTTTCCTGAACAGCAGCTACCGTGACTGGATACAGCATTCCAGTGGTAATACCAGTGTCAACTGGTTTGCATTACATCAAAAGTAGGCTGGATAAGTGTAATGGGAAGGATTTTAAAAGGACTTTAAAAATATATAAAATTTATAGCATGCATCCTTGAGCAATATGGGATAAAAACTAGAGAAGATGTATTTTTCTCACTGCTTTTCTTTGCACTTGTAACATTCTGCATAAACACTTGCTGATAAATGCTTACTATGATGCCACTGCTGCTAAATTCTGCATATGTTGCATACAAAGAAGATTATGCTGCATATACGTTCTTTTCCTTTTGCATATTCTCATACAGAAACAGAAATTACAGTACACACACACGAACGAAGGCAGCAATGAAAAAGAGTGTCCTTACTTATGTCATCTTGGGACTTGGATAAAAAACAAAACCCTGGACTTGAGAAGTACATAAACATTGCAAAATTTGTCAGGGGAAAAAGATCTATAAAAAGTTTGTATTATCTTAGATTAACCACAATTCGATTTGAATATTAAACTGCTTGAGTGGAGTCTAACAAAACTCGTCTGCAAATGTCAAGTGTAGCTGATTCTCTGAGAGTACAAAGCAACACGTCTATGTTTAACACACACTGAGACCATTTAATAACTTCTGAAGCGTACCTGTTAGTCACATTTTAAATTTATGTAAATCCTTTTAATTCTTTCCAGGTTTCTTTTTAAAATTCAGTGAAAGAATAAAATTTGTCATTTGAAACAAGCTACTATAATGAACAAGGCAGAAAATACAGCTATTCAAATCTAATGATATTTTTATCCCTCTTCATCCCTTTTTTCTTTTGTATGTTCACAGAAACATAAAACTTCATAATAAGTGACCGTATTGCTGTAGTTTCTTCTGCTGGAGGGTGGATAAAATTCATAGATAATTTGCAAAGTAATTACTGACCTCTTGGGTTGCCTGTCAAAAAAGAGACATGCTTTCAACTGCAATTCCTTAGCATTTCTTAAGTTCACACAAGCAAAATACATACATACATACATATATATATATATGTATATAGGCGATCCACAAAGATACCAGTAGGTGATATTTACTTTCCAACTTAACAGCCTGCCAACTTTCCACCCCATTGCTTTAGTAAATACCTGTAAAATAATCTACTCCTACCCAGAGAAAAATGGGAAAAAGATCACAGAATGACTGCTAACAGCAGTAAACATCAGTGGAAATTTATTTCAGCAGGTATGACTCAAAAATTTTAGAGTTAAGTGTATGTCATTTTTATGGTCACTTTTCAGAGAAATTAGAACATAATGCTTAAGAAGAAGTTTTGTGATATTTACTGCTATTCACCCTAGAACCGCTTTGCAAGTATGAGTCAGACTCTACTCTTTTTATGCACTGAACAGAATTATTTGCTGAAGGTTCATTCATTGGCCCCTAGACTTGAAAGGCTTTAAAAAGAAGAGCTGGTGGGGTGGATGTTACTGAGAGTTCATGCAAGGACTCAGACAGAAATAATCAAACTTGATTTTCAGATTGCTTGTTTATCAGGAACAAAGTTGTATGTATATATTTTAATATATGGAGACTGCACAAAGAGAAACACACATGAAACATACTATTATATGGTGTTATTTTTTTCCACAAAACAGAATTTTATGATATGAAGTGTAAACCAAGCAGGATGACATTTCCGGAAATGAATTCAGATGAACCAAAACCAGTGTAGATATTAGTAAAAAAATATGAGCAACATTCAACACCTTAGTAATTTGAAGGATAACAAAAAGTTGTAGAAAGCAAGGAATATTCTCTAACATACCACGCTTATGTCACAAAAGAGGTTTCCCTTCAGATTGAAATACAGAATATACCATCTGTGAAACTCTGAACTCCACTCTCACCTTTTCAGCTAAAACCTATCCTATAGATATAGATAAATTTCAGAAATATTTTTGTTTGAATAATGATGGTTGCATTCAAAATACCTTCTAAAGCAATGGAGAGAGAATCAGCATGAGAGCCTAGTCTGTTTGGAGTTAATGATACTAACTTCAACAGATACAAAATATTATATAGAGAATATTATCCTGCCTTTTAAGAGAATGGAGCCACGACAGCCTTTCCTTACTTCCTTTGCAGAGAAAAGTAAGTTATATAGATTCTTCATCTGGAGGGAATTTCAAAACAATCCATAATTCTCATGAATCAAGATTTTTTCACATCTGCCTCTGCACATCCATACCTTCACTTATCCATTTTTAATTTTTACCTCCTCTCCTTGTATTTCTTTTTATGTCTCTGATCCATTCTGTTTCCCCATATTAGGCATTCACTTATCCTTTAGATAACTACACAAGTTAACACCAAAGAGCCCCAAGATGACTAATCACCATGACTGACTAAATCGTGATATAAAACTTGTGGATTAATTGGCAATTTATGAACCATTCTTCCTAAGTCACGCTTTCTTCTCCCCTTGCATTCTTTTTAAATTTGTGATACTGGGATATTCTTCACATATTTTTGGAGATGACTTTGTTTGTTTTCTTTCTCCTATCCAGTTTGTTTTCCTTTCTCATTCATGCCATCCCTAGCATGAACGCTGGTAATCCATGGTTTATATGTACGGTGATTTCTGCTGACCTGAAAGCTTTCACATGGATTAGAAGTGTTGTGCATAAAATGGAGGAATGCAGAATAACCAGTATTTTCTGATTAATAGAAGCCTGTAAAGCTTCCATTTGTATCTATGCTTTAAGTATTTTCTAGCAACCTTACAAGTGCTTGTTTTTGAGGATACTAGATGGCAAAGAGAGGATAGAGAGAGAATGAGAAAACTATTTCACTGAAAAAAACCTTGTTAAAAATGCATTTGATTTGGATGTTAGAATCAGCAGCAGTGAAGAGGATGCAGCAAGATGAAGGGACATGGAGCATAAGATTCCCCTCAAATCAGCAGAACGCCCTTTTCTTTGATGGTTTTGTGCTTTTCAAAATAGACAATTGTTCTACACTGCAGGCACTTGACAGTGAAGAAGCTGAAGATCCATTTATGTGTGGGATATTCTGGTGAATAGTGAGCAGTATCATGAACAGAAGAGAGAAAAATCAGTAAGTACAACCAGTCCGTGCACTTAGTGGATAGTGGATGTGCTGTTATATGTAAAACTCATATCAAGTTTTCCTAGTTCCAAGTCAGAGATCAGGAACCAATGAAGTTAGTTTAAAAATATTATCAGGAGTTGGAAAGCCACATTCTTTTGTTCTAGGAGAAAAGCAGCTTTGATAATGGTAAGAACTTTGTTTCCAGTAGGAAATGGAAACAACAGGTTTAATTAATGCACTAAATCCTTGTTTGAAATCTGATTGCATAAGATACATAGCACACAATATATTTCACAACCTCTAGTCCTGGCTAGAGCTGTGGAAATTTTCTCTAAAGTAGCATACTGATGTATGGACCATAATTGTTGAGTGAATATGAGAAGAAAAACATTAACATAAGGTCTCTTACATGAACTGTACAGTTCGGATTATAACTTTTTATATATGTTGTTAAAGAAAGGCTCTTGGTACTTCTAAATATAGGATAAAAACAGGTAAAATTCTCTCCACCTCAACCCTCACATGTTTCTTTTCTCCTCAAAAGACTAAAACAGTTTACAACTTCTCTACATATGCTTTGTTCTTTCTGTCTCCCCAACATACTACTCCTGCATCTCAGTACAATAGCAGCTTGTGGAGGTTGCCAAAGTGTGATACCTACTTGTAAGCATTCAAGGGGCAGAATAATAGAATGAATCTTGTCCTGGTGGACAGCTTCAGCAATGGATGACAAGCAGTACTATCAGCCGCTACAGCCAACCACTCTGTTGTGCTAGTAGCTGTTGTTGCATCTTGCTTGTGTCCAAGGCATCCTTCATTCTTCCAGCATGATACCAAAGGAAGCTTAATGAAAGAATAGGACCATCACTCCTTCATGTAAATAAACACAAACTGTTGTCTTGTTTCATCTGGTTGGACCACAAGTATAAGAATTCAGTTTGTTGATTCCTCTGTATGAGTTATGTGCCAAATCTGACAAAGTATTTAAAATTTCATTAGAAGATAAAAACGGAAGCTTGATGTTAACACTAAAAATAAACTGTTTAGATGAGAAGGTCAACAGGGATCTGGCACCATCTGGAGAAGATCAAATGCAAACTTGATTTTTAAAGCTGATTCTACAATAGCTCAGGAATCTAGAAAAATTAGTCACTGTTACCTCCGATGTTAAGTCTTAGAAACCACAAATGAGTTGGCAGCAGGGTAGAACATTTCTCTGATGCAAATTCAGCAGACCACCTCCTCATTCTCTCTTCCTGGGGCTAAAGTCCCCCAAACAAACTTTTTGTTAACAACCTTTTGTATTAACCACATGGTAACAGTACAACTGAAATATCAGTCATAATTATGCATACTTCATCCTTTAACATGATGCAGAAAGTCCATTATGATCTGTTCTTCACTAACACAATGGATTCATTGGCTGTAACAGCAGATTACGTTGTTTTTCATCTGTCATTGAAGAAGTCCCCTGTGATGGACTGCATTCTGTTATTTCTACTGCCCGAATATATGTGCCTGAAGCAACATCTGAGCAACCTATACAAACTCTCATTTTCTTGAAATGCAGAAATTGCATTTTGGGGAGAAAGTAGGACATGTAGGGCCAATATTTCACACCCATCATCCATTTCCAATCTAACCAGCAAGTCTCCTCTTGGAATACGTCACTATTTTATACAACTAAGAGAATCAGAACTTGTTCCAAAAATGACTTCATTCTTCAGGCTAAGTGTGAGGGCATCTAATTTCCATGGACACTCTATTACTTCATGGACTCCATTTTAGGTACTTCCTGGCTCTATTCCTCTTATGTTTAAAACCAGCTTATATCACTTCTTTCTGAACAAAGTTTAAATCACACAGGACATGCTACTTTTTTAGACAGAGACCATACATAAATAAAGCTTCATGACACAGCCTTGTCATTTTCTCCTTTCCTTCTTTACTCTGTTACTTCTTTCTTTCTATTCACTGTTACAGTAATCCATCTATATATATGTATCACTGTTTTAATAATGCAAAAGATTTACTTCTTATCTAAGCCATGTTGATATGCATCATCAGTTGGTTTTCAACGGCATGACTATCAACAATAGTGAGGTTTTTTTATGTGAGTAAATAGGTTTTTTTGGTTTTTACATGATAATTCATGGTAAGCTGATATTCAAAGAAACTTGACTTGCCAGAGACTCACCTTTACAGTAACAGTTAAGAGGTTTCAAAATACTGCGTAGCTGTCAGTATGCAGAAATTACTGCTGCAGAAGATCAGAGAAAAAAAAAAACTACAGGCAAGCTTTTTTTAAACAGCTGGATATTTTTATGATCAACTCTAATACCATGGAGTATGGCAAGGTACTGGTAAACAAATATGCTCCAAAGTATAAATGAATGAGCAGAGAATCATAAAGGAGATCCTTACTCATGGACAGAATTACATCCTTAGCTAGTATCTTTTGAAATGATGCATGTCTGAATGTGCATACGTGCCGTTCTTTGTCAGACACATGGTATAAAACACAGCAGAATAAGGGTATGATGCAACAGTTCTCATTCTCAGAGAAACATTGTATTTCCTATGTTTTTTTTCCTCCACATTTAATATTAGTGTTTGTGTGTTGCTGATGTTGTGATAGCTGTCACTTTTACTGTTCTTTGCTAACTCCACTCTGGCCCTCAGAGGATCTGCATGGTGAGGAATGCCAGTGATGAAGCAAGACCTCAGTATCATTTTTTCCTGTAGAAGCTAGGAACTGTGAGCAAGGATCAGGCCCTACTGCATTTCCATCCATCTGCAGATCTAGAGAGAGCAATCCTGCTTCAGATGTGTTAGTGATATTGAGCAAGATGTAACAGAAAGACAAAAGAGAGCATGAGCTGAAGTGATTGTACTTCTATAAATATAATATAGAAAAGGCTGCTCCTAATATGTTTAAAAAACACATGCTTTTACAGAATGTCATTTATCATTTTCATGTGATAAAGTTTTATGTGTTATCAGAAATAACGCTGGGTAAAGAGACTTTCGCTTCTGTAGCTAGACTGAGAAATTTGATGGGAATGGAATGAAAAAAAAGTTCAAATAAAAGGTTATTTTTAATGAAATAAAAATACGTTAAAAAGCATGTTATTGAGTTATAACCTTCTCTCCTTTGCTTATTCAAATAAGGTCCAATTTCAAATGAGAAACATTTTTAAATAGGAAATTGAAAGAAGCTATTTTAGCACTCAGGCGTATTACAAAGAGGTCTGCCTAAGAAGAATTCCCTGCAACATTTAAAAACATGCATACTATTAACCAGATGACTGCTATCCTCCATTTCCTTCTCAGGATATATATAGCCTTTTCCTCATCATATTACTAGAAGTGAGAAAATTCATCCTTTTACATTCTACAAATTAATCTTTGATATTAGAAACAGAATTAAACATATTGACTCCACAAAATTTACAAACTTTTGGCCTCCGACTTGATTATTGTGCAGAGGGATGCCATTGTGTTTGACACAGTATCTCATGAGGCACAAAGACAGATTTACATATGGGAATACACTGTTCTGTTCATTTTGGGGAAAAGCATTACTTAAAGCAAAGGGACTTTTCCACATTGCAGGTGGTAAGGAGAAGGAAAGGAAGAAGATATAAACCGTTCTGTAGAAGCAGTTTTAATGGTAATGGCCTTCCAGAAGCCAATGCACCCCAACAAGACTGACTACAGAGACATTTAGGAAACGTAGCACTATAATCTATGGCTTTGAAACCACAAACTGCAATCTACCTCCCTGTACTCTCCTGAAATTGAAGGCAGTAGGAAGTCTCAGCAACTGATATGAAATAAGTATCTTCTAGAGGCCTGGAAGATCTAGGACAAAAGTGAAGAAGCTACTTAAAATTTAAAATGTAGACATTTTACTCTACATGTATTTTTTAAAGATCAGAGAAGAGGATAATTTTGTTCAAGGAGGGAAGCTTGCTCTCCGAGCTGAGAGCTACTCATTTTATGTGTTCTGCCTTATCAACCTCAGTCTCACTGCTCTAAGTAATATAAGCCCTGAGAAGGGCTTATAGTATGTTAAAAGGAATAAGGCAGAAGGAAAAGTTTACCCTAGCAACCAAGGTATAACATTTAAAAGCTGTTACACCTGAAAATAGAGTGAAAAAAAATTGGATGGTGAATCTGAAGTTATTGCGTAAAAGTTTACTTTGCTGTATGTAACCAGTTCATAAGCAGAAGGCAGTTGCTGAACTAGCTGCTGCTATGTCTTTATTTGACCATCCCACTGCAGCAACGTGATAGCTGTTCATATTTGAAAAATCCTATAATAAAGTACTAAGCATGTGTATTATTGTAACCAAGACAACACTGTGGTTGCTAGGGGAATTAAAACAAAACAAAGAACTAAACACCAAACTTAGAGTCAACTGAAAAGTTCTGTCGCAAAATTAGAGACAAAAAGGGATCATGGACCATGTTCTACATATTCTCCAATTCATCAGTATTTATCCTTCAGTGCTATTTGCAGGACAAAACAAAAATCAACACAGCAAAAAAACCCAGCCAACCAGCTTCATGTTCAACATTTGATATGTGACTTAGAATTACACAAATCACATAATTCATTATGCCAGCTCTTTTTCAAGTAATACTATTCTTATTAAATGCTTAACATCCTAAATTCACAAGACATTGATTTGTCAAATTCTTATACTGCAAAAAAGTACAGGAATGCCACAGTAAATGTTGTTTCAATAGACACAGCTTTCTAATGAATGACTTTGCATGAGTGGTTTTGGTCAGATCAGACCAGTACTTTGGAAGCAAATCTCCCAGTCCTCTCCACTGATCGTGCTTCGCTTCACGTTGCACAGTGGTCTCTGAGTGCATGTGCCAGTTTCCTTGCAGATGATACTGAATGGGAAGATGATTCCCATCAGCACATCTGATGCCCTCCAGTCACCATTGGGCTGTCAGTCTGTGGGACCGAAAGAAAGCTAATGCAAAATGAAAGCACCTGACATACCTCCAGTGTGGATGGTGTGTCACTGGCAACAACTGCTTTGCTCTGCAGATCTGCTCCTCTTGGTGGCCAGAGCTTGCTGGTGTAGCTAAGCACTAGTCAACTTGGACATATCAGAAGTATTTCACATATCATGCTCTTTAATGTCACTTGTGTTACATTACTACTATTTAACCCTGTATGACCTCCTGTAGGCAGCTAAGAGAATTTTTTTTTGCCAAAAGAAGTTACCCTATTAAACCAGAGCTATCAGGCAGCTGTCAAATGTGTTGCAATACAGTCCAGCATCGACTTGTTTATAAAAGAAACAGTTACTAAAAACCACCTCTATCACATCTTTTTTCTGTGGCTTATGAGAAATGAGTTGAAGGTTGACCCCATACAAATTACCAATTGACCGGAGGGAAGTATATTATAACTGGTCCTAACCTAGAGGCAGGACTCCTAAATAAGTAGGACAGCTATCTGTGTGGTGCTAATGGCACAAGCATAGCTTATATTCTGAACACACAACACACACACAAAAAACCAACCATAAAGCAGTGACAGATGATTCTTCCTTAGAAGTAAAGCTAGGGTGACAGTAGCTGTCTGCAACTTAGTGATAAAAAAATTACAAAGGTGTAGCATTGCTTCGCCTTTAGTGTAATGGAGAACCCACCTGGAAAACCCATGTTTTTTAAAAGTAACCAAAACAGAAAGAAGATATCAAAGCACAGAAATGATAAGGCACTCAGAAAAATGTACATTCTTTATTCTTTCTTGTAAAAGTGCCATGCAATAAAATTATGACATTTTGGCATTTGTTATCTCACTTGAAATACATATAATTAAAGTTTAAACCCATAAACTTTTATCATAGCATATCCTCAGTTCTTCTTAATTTTATGAATGGTCACAAGACACAAAGCCAAAGAGAATTTCAATCATTCTCTTTGAGAAATCCAAAGTTCAAAATGCAAATGGCTACTTTCTGTGTCGGTTTCCATTTCAAAAAAACGTATTTTCTACGATACGTTTGGCAGAATTTTATGGATTGGCTCCTGTTGTAATGTGCTTTTTTTCATTAAATATTAAGTTATATTCTCAGAGGGGAATGGCAGTCTGGCTGCTGTCCAGTGATGGAGAAATAATATTCAGGTACTCAAATACCACAGAGATGGCTCTGGTCTAGAAATAAAACAGAGAGGCTGAAGGAAAAAAAGTATCAGACTCCTCACATGAGAGGGACATAAATGGAGGAAGTTGTAGGCTAAACAGATGTGCATGGCAGAGGTTATCATCACAGGCAGCCAGATTTCTTAGAGTAATGCAGTTCAAATCTCCAGATTTTGTTAATAAAGGGAGTGTGAGTGTGCATAAAGGAAGAAATCTCATTATTAAGGACCAAGAGCCATTTTAATTTTCTCATTAGGTAATGGGAGCACTTCAGGCCCTTTGGAAAGGAAATTCAAATAAACTGATTCTCTGTTTCTGTTAATGATATGGGACCTAATATGTCAGGTGCAATCATTTTGAAAAGCTCTCTTAACTTCACAGTGACTTTGCTGAGCAGCTGTCTAGGAATAATGTATTTTTCTAGCCCAGTTCTTGGACATGTACATCTAGAGGTTTAGGAAAGGGGAGGAGGATGTCTGTCAAAAGACCTCCTCTGAGAAATCCCATTCAGAGTTTTACATCTTTTATGACAGGATGCTTGCCAGGATTTTTAATGCAGTGTGCTGCAAGCCATAGGCCTAAGGAACTAAGGTCTCCTGCACTGGTGGGGTCAGTGACATAATTTTAAAACTCATTCAAAATGGAGTGCTCCAGAAAAATTATCCCTGGGAAGTAAGTGGTAATCAGCAGTAAAAATGCAGCATCAGAGCACAGCATAAAATAACTCTTGCTTGCAGCAACTTCAAGGATTCCTGTTATGGGGAATACAACTTACCTTTAACCACAAACATTTTGCAGGGAGTGGGAAGCTGCACTCTATAATTTGTCTGGAAAAAAGGATTTGTGTGACAAATATGCTGCCCTATTTTACAGGCATTGTAACACAGGCTTTTTGCCTCATGTAGCTGAACTCAATGTATGGTCACACATCACTGCTTCGGAGCTGGCCAACAAGAATAGACAATAAACAAAGTGACTATGGCCGCCTCTCTCTCCTGAGATCGATTAAGTGTTGCATTTGCTTGAGAGATGGAGTCTGCTTCTATTCCACGTAGGGTACACAAACCTCGTTCAGCTCTGCAAAACTGAACTGTCTGAGGATCGCATCGTGATGTGGGAAAGCAGATCTCTGAGCCAAAGAGAGCCAGTGCTGCTCCCTTGCCTGCCATTTCACAGAACAAACATCCAGTTATGAATTTAGGGGGTGAAATATAGGGAAGATATCAAACATAACTTTGTAATTCTTTGCTCTGAAAGGAAACCATGCACCAGAATGGTCGAATCTCAGTCAGATCAATTCTTTTCTCCTCGCATGAGGTTTTGCTCTCCCAGCTTTTCTGGTCCAGCCTTTTCCACTTTCTGGATGCCAATAGTCAGTGGAAGTGCTGAGAAGCTCCATGTGAGAGCATCACAGGATTGGGGTTTTTTTTTATTGAGTTTAGGAATCTTGTCTCTTCTCAGCTTGACTTGAGGATGGTGTCATAAAATGTGAAGCATTCTATTTTATTTTAAAAATACCTCACATACTCAAGCAACATGGAGTTCTTTTTTTTATTGTTGAAGAGTAATGAGTTGTCAGTTTCCTCCCCACTCTTTCCTTTACAGAACAAGATACATACATCATCTTTCATAAGCAGCAGTGCTGCCGTGACATTTAGAAAATGTTGTTCTAGTGCGTGTGTATATATTTTTAAAGGGACTATAGTTTATGAAGTAAGACTGCTTAAACAATATGAACAATGCTCATTTCTTTATGCGTGCTTTACACTGCAACTGTGATGCATCTAAAGGTTATTTTTCACTTCACTGTAAAGGGCAGTTCGCAGAAAGGAAACTCTATTTTCGCCACTGGCTCTGAGTGGAGTTACTTCTCCAGGACATGCGGAGGAGCGCTGTACCTCAGTGCTGAAAGGTCTTCTTGAAATGTTAGGGAAGAGCCTTGGCACAGAGATCAGATGCATGGTGGGGTGAGTGCAGTCCTACTGCATGGTAAAAGTGTCTGGAAACTACAGGGAGAGCTGTGAACTTCTCCATGCTATAGGAGACACTCTGAATGACTCGCTGCACACCAGCAGGCAAGAAATGGTAGTAACAGAGACAAATGCCCAAACTGTAATGAGCCATTTTTGACCCACGGCTCTGATGACCTCTGAGTCACCCACTGGGTATAACAGAGGCAAGTGCAAGTTAGAGGAGCAGTATCTTTGATGGAGCAGCTCTGCAAGGAGCAGATGACTTTAAGAGATAATTGACTTCCCTCCAACTCAGGGCTCATGAAGAAATTCCTCCGCACTTACCAGGCTGACGCACTGTAGGCTTGAATTTTGAACAAGTTCTCTGTGCAGCAAATGACATGACATTTTAGGCAGTTGCCTTGTATCATGCACTTAAATTTACCTCTGGTAAATGTGGAAAATAAGGATAGGGCTGGAAATTGCTCTCCTCCCATGCAGGGTCCATAACAAAACCTCACAAACCATTTTCTTCTTCTTGTATGTACAGAACAAAGCTGCTTAAAAAAAGTAAAATGACACCCCCCCCAACACATACTTTGTGTACATATCCCACCCTTAAATGATGCAGATAAACCTATCTGTGTATGTTGCAAATATAGCTTTACTGGTAGGGCAATAGGGAATTAATTGAAGAACTTACTCGACAATGCAGACCTTATGAAAAGGAATTCAACCATTAAATTACTTGTAAACAGAATGGTAATGGTGATTGGAGCCCTACTGGAAATAAAGGCCAAATGAGATAGAATAAATAATTCCCAGGACTTATGTGCAGCACCTTATATTCCAGATTCTCTTGAATAACTAAATCAACTTAAGGGCAAAAAATTACAAAATTACAAAAGGGAATAATGTGTTAAAAGTAAAAAAAAAAAAAGAAAGAGGGAGAGAGAGATACAAACATCTCCAAAATAGATAAAAGCAGGAATGACAGAAGTAAACCAAACAGCATTTCTCATGGCTATTGCTACTTAGATACCTGACAGCTCAGATTTATCATTTCTTATCTCTGAACCTAAACGTCTTCCTCTCCTCTGTACACATGAATTTCACTATCTACTATTTTATGGGTGAAGAAACTGAGGGACAGGGAAGAAAGCTAAGTTATTCAGTGTTGCCCAAATATTTGGATATGGGCCTGCAACAACATTCATGTTTCTTGACTGTTCAGGAAGTATCTCATTGCCCAGCTCATACTATCCTGCTTAGTGAGTAGAGAGAGGGAAGTAAGGAAGGGGCAAAATCCTGCTGCACTGACATGCTCCTGTTAGGAAGGGCTATGGATCCAGTGTGGTTGTGGGGTTCAGGGCACCTTATGGGACATGGAGAGTCCGCACTTCCTCTGAGCTCCTTGTCTGTGGATATCACAATTTGCAGAGGCTTCTGGCCTGAGGGAAAGGTGGTTATGGGTAAATATGGTCTGAAAAGACAAATATCCTTGCAGCCGAAGGGACAGAGCTCTAAGGAGCTAATGAAACCACAAAAAGAAGGGTTTTTCAGGTTTCAGCAGTTCCTCCACCTTTTCTCAACACTCTTGATACAGAACCAGGAGACAGGAAAAGGCTTGGACAGAACTTGGTTTACTCTGAATCTGGCAAAATAAGATGACTGGGACAAAGACAAAGGAGAAACAGTTTTTATCCCTTATATGTGAATATTAGAAAAATACAGTACTTTGTCGATGAGGTATTCCATGTTCAGAAAGTCAGGGTTTGCCTGGGGCTTTCATTAAAACATTGCTTAAGGGAAGGCTGAACAAGACGAATAATTAACACGTCTGCATGTTACATTGGCTTGATAGCAGTGCTCTACATAATAGACGTCTGACAGCATCAAATCAGTCAGATATTCAGAATGCAACTACTGCCATTTGGCTGCAACAGGCTTATTTGCTGGAGCTGGTTTAACTTATTAGGGGTATTTATTTGCATATGGATTAACTAAAAGAAAGGACAAGGGGCTCAACTGGTACTCCATATGCCGACAATTTATTACCCATGACTACATACACATAACTACATATCTTTCTGAACAGTGTTGTAGGAAGAATTGTGGGAAAAAAAATGCTTGGCACAGAGATGTGGAGCCACTTTTTATGGTAATGTTTATGCTGAACTCTGTTCCGCACCAGACCTTTCCCATATGCACAGTTACGGCCTGATATTTCTTCTTGAGACAAAGCTTCTTAGAGGACATGACCAGTAGCCTGTCTGGAGCTCCCACTTGGTCTGAACAATTGACCACTGATGCTTGAAATGAGTATGAAGAGAAGGATCTGAATCTTTAGGTGTCAGAACATAAAAGCTCATTTGCTGAATCAGACTAACCCAATGTCTTTTCCCAAGGGTGTCCACTGGTCCACATACTTACTTTCTCCTCATAAAGAAAACTGCCCCATTCCTTTTATCAAAAATCTCTACTATTTTCATTGTGTCCTCTATAATGCAAGAGCATCTTTTTAGCAATGAGGCAGAAGCATATGTGGTATTCAAGCTGTGGGTGCATCATGTAGGTATAATACCATTACACAGTGTAGGTAGTATATATATGTCACAGTGATATTTTCCTGTTTTGTTATTATTATATTTCTAATGATGCCAAAAATCTTATTTGTCTTTTGTTCACTGAACAGATGACTGAGCCCTGGGATCCGGCAGCTATTTACATTTTGTTTCTCCTGTTTCCTACAGTCCATATAGTCTCATTGCTGGGAAGAAAATAAGACCCAAATCTTACTTCCCAACAGAGAAAAAGGCAGCATTTTAGTGCTCATGAAGAATAGGAATCAGTGGGATACACGACTTTGCTTTTTAACAGTATCCTTACTCTCTTTACACAATTTCACTAAAGAAAGACATTTGCTAAAATATACCTTTGAACATGGCCCATAATCCTAATTTAGGTGTGGTGAAGGAACCTGCATATTATTTAAGTAGCTGGCAGAATTTAACAATGCCAACAAAATATCCTTGAAGAAATTAAATAGATTTCAGCACTTATGTAATCAGTGGTAAAGTGAAAAAAAAATTATTTATGTCTGATATTTTTGGGGATATGGCCTTTTTCGAGTTTCATCTCAACTGTGTGAAGATTATGGCAATTCACATTCCCTGATCTTTGACATGTTTTCCAATATTTCCAAAGCAATTTTAACAAAATTTCTTTTCAAATAATTTTCTCTGCCATATATACTCCTTTCTGGAAGGAAGGAAGGAAATAAACAGGTAAGTTTACTGGAGCACAAAAAGATTGTTAATATTAAGGAAGGAAAACTATTAAAATTAAATCTGAGGCACTCCATTTTGTGACTGTCATGTACTTAATGGAATCTCAATATAAGAGCAGCTCCATCTTAACCTTTGAAAACAAGCCCCTCCCTACATTTAGGCTATTACTTGAAGCTACTCCTCACCTTTGCATGCAGTAGAAACATCAGTAGAAGCTTAATCACTCCAGCTAAGAGTGGACAATAATGCCATACAGACTGAGTCCATTGGAAATGGAAGCCTTTTACAGCACGTGAGACAGGAAATTGAGTCTGTGCATTCAAGGAAGAGACACTTAGGTGAGTTCGGACCTTTGCACCACCACTCCTTCTCTGGAGCATAGCATGGGGCATAGGAACACTGAATGTAGGAGTGACTGAAGGACCCAAAGACACAAACCATGAAGAAAGCCAATTCTTTGCATCATACCGTAAGGTGTTTGAAGTGGAAGAGCTAGGAAAGCCTGAGGATGAAAGGAGGGTTTGCTTTAACTCCAAGAGAAGAGGTTAGGGTAGGCGAATAAAATAAGGACCTTGTTTAATGGGCATGGAACCTAGCAATCACAAAGGACTATACTTTCAGATATTGTAAAAGGACAGCAAAATCAAAGGTAATGACACTAGAATAAAGAAAGAGGCCCAACTACTTTAAGAAATCCAGACAATGAAGCAGGTACAGGAGCTTGAGTGAAAGTAGTATTAAATAAAATGGAGAACGTAGGGGGGAAAAAGCAGTTTTCAGATGGAAATTTAGGTTACACTTTACTTGCAATAGGGCTAGGCTGGAGTCACACATTTCCTTCTGTACAGACTTGTCCTTCTGCCTTACAGTGCAGGGAGGGAGAGCAGGATTTATGCTACTGGATCCTCCTTCTGTGGTATTTTATTTATTGGAGAAAAACCAAAAAGAATAGTTGTCCAGATTCCCAACTGGCTAAAAACAATGTAGGGTAAAAACCTGAAAATCTGTGTTGGGATGAGTTAAATAGAAGTGACTGAAGTGGGCTTGAAGGGGAATTTTGTCCATCTTGTCCCTCACCCTTTGTAGTACTTTCATACTGATTCTGCTGATTCCCCTTCCGATATAATATAAAATCAGCTCTAATCTAGAAAAGACACAGCAGCCAAGCAGGATGAGAGGAATTATAAGTTAACAAACAGAAATGCAAAAGATTTTGTTTAGACTTTCACTTCTGAAGTCACATCAATGCTTTAAATGTGCCTTTTAACATAAGAAACAGCAACAACAGAGCTTCCAAGTTTTCCTAGGATTAATAAAATGTGTTAAGCCTGGCTACACAGATATTTGTGTGCTCTGACCTCTCTAGGTGCCCAGCCACCTTCCGCTCCTTGCTGCCTCTCGGGGTGAGGACAAACTGGCTTCTGACTGATGCTGGCTGAGGAGGGACACAATATTGGAGCTGTCCCCTCTGCTCAGCTGGGGATCCTTCCAAAACGGGTAGAAATACACCATTTAGTTAAATGGTCCAGTTTGGTTAAAATTCACAGTGGTTTAAATGGCACGGAGAAGAGGGAGACTGGCAGGCAGCCTAAATGGCAAAAAGTAAGTGGAGTGTTGTAGCCATTCTTTTGGGCAAATTTTTTAGTCCTGAAGCATCTGGGTGCATCTGCATTAGTGTTTTAGTTCAAATCAGGAGTGCACGATTGAAGCAAATGCTGTGCTCGTCTTCTGCTCTGATTTGTGGCATGGCATTGTCTTCAAGCGTGCCTAAAATTTAACACTTTTCCTCTTCCACCTTTAGGTAACACTGCAGAATGAAGATATAAAAGCCTGAAAACAGATGTTCTCTGCCTCCATTCATACCATTTATAGAGTCCTCCTAATAGCCCTGCTCATACTTTGCACAGCTTACTTTGTGCAGTTAAATCGTAGTACGTACTTTAATTTAATTTGAGCCATGATAATCATTCCTTTTGGTATCCAGTGCTAATCACCTCTTAGAGAGTTTACACTGCCAATGGATGCAAAATTTGTATGCAATTTTGGTAACGCTTTCACTGACAAAATCATTTAACTAATAGCAGTGAAATCTAAGATTGGAAGCAAACCATGCCAGCCAAAATAATTATTGTGTGCTGTAACTCCCCCCTCCAGCCACCTGCATTATTTATATGATCTATTAAACTGTGCATATTTTTAAAAGAGTTTAGTTTCATTTTCAGAGTAACCTATCCAAAGCAAAACAACATTTTTCTAACTCTGGATTATAAATGTCATATAAAATCGATTTTTATAATTTAAAAATGAAACCATAAATGGTGATCACCTAAAATGAGAGAAGGGAAACAGACATACACTGGGACTTTAAGCGCTCTGTTCTGACTTGTCTTAATCACTTGTATGTTTGATTTGGATGGTCCGTTTGGTTTAAGGGGTATATTTTGGCAGCTTTTTTCAACTTAACTTTCCCAAATGGCCTTTTAGGCAATACAATTTTGCCACACAATTTTATAGACTCTCCTATGAGAAGTGCTGCTTTGCATCAATATACAGTTCTGCCCACTTACCAAGTTTCTTCTTACAGGAAGGCAGAGTTATTCAATGTAAGAAACTTTGAAGACAATTCCTCCGCAAGGAGAATTGCTAAATGGACAATAATATAAAGTGAAAGTGAGTGTTGAAATCCTACCAGGAGCTTTCAATGGTACTCCTTATAATATTTAAAATGTCTGTCCATTCTTCTTAGAGCATATTCCTAGAGTTGCTTCAAATTTTGTTTCTTCTTTTGGTCTAAGACAGATTGCTCTTGCCACTTCTTTGTACTAATGATGTCTCAGATGTTATTGCCATAGAAGCTCCCAGAGAAATAAAAATTTTTATATATGCAACAGCAGAAATACTAAATTTTTAGTTGCAACAGCAATAACTACTGGACATTAAAGAGACCTTTTCTGATGGTGGTACTTATATACTTGCCATACCAAGAATTAAAATTTGTGGTCACCATTTTCAAAGCTGTCTCTCAGATCGAATGCATTTAAATCTCATTGATACTATTTTCAGTTGGATTATTTTTTGTCATGGTGTCTTCAACACAGTCTGTAGGTGCTCAGCACTTCCGGAAAAACAGTCCATATCTAAATATAGATTTAAGAACCTACTGTAAGCATCAGGGACTTCCTGATCCCTACTAGGTTATTTTATACATTGTATGGTTGAAAAATAGGAAAGCCAATTACCATTGAGTGAATATCACAGCCAAGCCCAATACATCTATATATGTAAGAGAATGTTTCCATTTTCTGGGTTTAGCTCATCAGTTATTTGTCTCTGGAAAATTGATATGAAGGAACAAAATGGAACATTGCCCAATTAAAAATGAATGGAGCAGGAAAAAAAAAAAGAACAACAAAGATCTTAATTTCTGTACATTAAAGAGAGATTCTTTTTCTAAAGGTATGTGTGACTCTTTGGAATACAGAACAAGTCTTAATATGTTAAACCGAAAGCAATTTATTTCAAAACTGAAATAGGCTACATTGTGCATTCCTTGCTTACTCCTGAAATCCTGTAGCTGGCTCGCAGATATTTGTGAACTGAACACACAGAGGACTGTGAACTCCGATACGGCTGAGGAAAATTAGTGAATGAGGAAGCAGAACCACAGTACCCATGAGGCACGACTTTATTATGGACTTAAAAGTATATTTTCTTAACCGAAGACTTTTGCCTCTCCTTCTGAAATTCAAGGCTCTTTAAATCTTTCACCTTTCCCACATCCAGGCTCGTGCCTACTGGACAGCTGTAAATCTTTCTATGTGGGTTATAATGCCTCTTTGTGATGAAAAAAGTAACTAAAATCCAAATTATCTGTCTGCTTTGGACTTTTGCTTCACAGTGAAAATCAAAACACATAATTGAGCTGTCAGGGGAGATTTTATATTTTATTTTTCACATTGAGCCAATTTTCTGGATCACTGAGATATTTATCCCAGAGCTTAGCCATACAGTACTCTACCTTATCATCTTTCTAATGAGAATTGGCTGTTAACATCTTCTTTTCATTTCCTAGCTTGGAAATGGGCTAGCTTGGGCTAGCTTTTATTTCATAACAGAAATTATCTGTGACCTGATGGTCATCAAATTTCCTTAATAACTTCTTGCAGAACTGTAATCCCCCAAACCCCACCAACTTTAAAAGGCTAAGTAATGACTAGTTTGTCCTTATCCACTGTTTGGTTAGGCTTTAAAAAGAATTTTAAGGAAAGTCAGAGAAAAACATTCATTTTTACATAAGCCACAGTGCACAACGGCATGAATTTAGGATAGAAGTCTTTATCTTAACTACTTTCTTGTGTTCTTGAGTTTAATTTAGACTTTTACCATGATTTTTGTTGTTGTTGCTATTCAGGAAAATGAGAGAAAGAGCAACTTGTTGTATTATTGTAATTAATATAATTGATAAAATAGGTTTGTCCTTTACTCAAAGGTAGCTTAATGTATTGTGAGAAATGGACAGTTATAATTTTTCTTGATCCCTCCCTAGTACTAACTATGTATTTTTAGACACTTAGATTTATTGATAGGGTGAATGAATTTGGAAGACTGTCTCTGAAAAACTGAAAAATAACATTGCTGGAATCTTCACTCTCAACAAAACTAGTCAGACAAGAGGATGTTTGCCATTTGCAAACAGTAATGAAGCAGTGAATTAATTTTATGAAGGTATGATGGACTAAATGATTTAACATTGATCATTATCAGCACTGCATATAGATGTTTTTAATCTATATTTTGAATATATCTTCATTTAACTAGGATAAGAAAGCTGCCTAGAATTCATTTTAACATGGAACAAGACAAGATAGCAATTTCTGTAAAACTCATATTTCTCAGGGAAACTGCTAGCCAATTAATTATAAATCTAACACAAAATATCAGTGGCTATGATGTATTTAAAACACAATTATGATAATAGTGTATAATCAAATATGTGCGAGCAGTAGCAATTACTAGTGCATATCATTAAACCATCTGCCAATTAATTCAAAGTAATAATATGGTTTATTTAATAAGTTCCAGCATTTCTCTTTGAAGATGTGTACAGAAAAATAAGTGGTGTTTATGTCTGATGAAGCGGGAGATGATTCTATGAGACGAGGGCTTTGTTGAAGTAACTTGGAACTTTTAAGATACTTTAATTTTTGTCACTACTACAATAATTTTAAATATCACTTGCTGTTGGGAGCCAAACCTTCAAGGGGAAAACAAGACTATAGGAACTGCCTTTGCGTAGAAAACAATTCATAATAGCAAATATATTGATCACAAAAGATAAGCAGTCATCTCCAAAGCCTGAAATGGTTGAGAAAATTCCTATTGATTTCAAGGGACTGCGTATGGGATCAGGACACTCAGTACCAACAGATCTACTTTTTTAGATCTTCTAAACTTGTTTAGTTTTACTACACAGTTCAGTAGATTTATGTAAGTACTCCATCTGGCTAAACACCTTGTAGATAGTGTCTGGTATTTTAAGTAGCTATCAAACATTTTTCCCTGTCATTCTAAAGTTTGCTACTACACATACAGAATGTGTTTTGCTCTTATCCTATCATATGAATATCACTTCTCAGTTTTCTTATTTCCTCTGTGAAAAAGTCCATTCCACTATGTACAAAGGCCTATGCTGCTGTAGTGAAATAAAGTATTTAATGTATATTAAACTTAAGCGTAACATTCCCTAAAGATTTAGAAAACATCTTTCAAACAGCATGTTAATATACTCAATGTCAATTCTTTTGACACAACTTCATTTACCTCTTAAAGCAGAAAAGATGTTACAACTTAGTGCTTTGTGAATTTTGTAGTGTTTGAACTGCTACTTCTATAAATGCTAAATTAGCAATATTTATTTCAAAAAAGGACAGCTTGCACAAACCTTAGGGAGAAGCAGGTTTAATTTCGACCAGCCAAGATGACAGTGTTTTTCCAGGGAAGAAAAGAGGAGAGGGGGATGGGAACAACCAACTTCCATTTCCCTTTCAAGAAAATATTGAAGGATTTGCCAGCAGGAGAATGCTGAACTGCTGAAAATGCTCAAAATTCTCAAATGCTGGATATGTCAGCTGATAGAAGGTTGTAGTCTGGTCACCAAATAGTCTGGAACTCCACATAAGAAAGGATAGTGCAATGAGTATAGCTTCAGATTTAAACCACTGTAAGGGCAGGAGCATTCAGTATGGATTTTATCTGACATTGAGATCATATCAGCTAAGTTAAAAAAAAAAAAGGAGGAGGAGTGAATGTGTTTTCATGCCCCTTAATTTTTCAAATGAGGGAAAACATGACCTTGTGTATCTTCTATGGCTGGCAAAGACAGCCAGTACAAGGAGGGGTGCAGGCTGAGTTTAAAGGAAAGAGAGGTTCTTGCAGTAAAAAGGCAGCTGATTTGGGGCTCCTCATATTGTTGCATGCTTCTGATTTCTGGAAGGGCAGGTTATACAGTGCCCAGCTTGTTTTGTGCTACTGAAAGCTTTTGCGAACTGCATCATTCTTGCTAGTTACATGAACCCAACTGCTGTCTTTCAATCTTACATACCGATTTGATTTGATCACAGATGTAATGCACCACAACAAGTCAATGCCGCTGGTAATGCGATGGTGATAATGCTGCCATGGGCCTGCCTCAGAGGCTGGTCCTGTGCTATCAGGCTGCAAAGCAGAGCCAAACCTCCACCTGTCAACTCACTGACCTTGCCCAAAACAGGGGAGACTCTTGTGTTCATCTTCTCATCATCAACCTGGACGCCATGAGAAGCTCCATTCGGTGGTTACTTGGCTGCAGAGGTCAACACCCGGTCTTCTCTGGGCCTGTCAGCTGACCTGCAACACCCTCCTCTGCCATCCTCGTTCACCAGCAGCCTACAGGTGACATGCAGCAAAGCAGGTCCTTGGCAGGTGGCAGTCTGGAGGCAAGTCCTGGCTGGCTTCGCAAGAGAAGCCTCTCTGCTCCTTAATCTGCTTCCTGCTCACTCCTTCTCACCTCACCAGTCAATGGCTCCCCTCCTGCAACAGGCAAAATAACTGCACAGACGTGTCCCTGAGGTAGGAGAGCATCCTTGCAGTAAGTTGGCTTTTTTTCTTTTTTGTCTTTGTGGGTGGCTATTGTCACTGCGCTTTAATACACTCAGGAGAGGATGAAGCACTGAAGCATAATCACAGACAGAGCACGCGCTATCCATACACATCACTTACCTTTTAAATATCATTATGTATCTTTATTCTTATTACTTAAATATGTAAAATGTTCTGTCTGATCTTGAATCCTTTACGGTTACTTTAAGTCATCTTTAAACAAAAATTAAGAGACAATGTAAATAGCTTAGAGATGTCAAATGTGATCACTACGAAAGAGTCAAGGTAAGCTAGCAACTAAAGCAGAAAAAGAAGAGCAAAAATTATGCTTTATACAAATACAGGGAAAGGCATTTGTCTTTGAGTAATGGAGGCCTAGGAATTAAATAAAAAGATTCTCACAATCATTTGATGTCTCAGTCAAAATAAACAAATACCATTAAAAATAAATATGGTTTTTACTGCTGCCTGGGAATTGAAAAACTAGAGCCCCCACAGTTCCCAGCAAAATCAAACAGGACATTTTATTTAAGCTTATTAGACTAAAACAAAATTTTGTCATTGTCACTTTATGTGACTCAAAGAACAGATAGTTTTTCAGCAAGTAAAGTAGACCACATTCTTAAATGCAGCTAAAACATGTTGATGCTTCTCATCTTTATGGCAAAAAGTTACAGACTCATGTAACTTAATCTATATGTAGAAACTTTGCCAAGAATTTCATGTAATGAAAGGGTTTTTTTATGTGGGGTGAGATGGAAGAAGATTTTTTGTGTCATGAGCTGCTATTCAGACTTGAAAGCATTACAAGCTTCACAATTTTTAAAGCCAGGATATTACACTTCCCCAGTGCTTCCACTCATCTCCTAGACCACTCACCATTTTCTGTATCTATATCCATAATAACTAGTTCAGGCAAGTCAGGTACACTATGTTGTCAGCCAGTGTCTGAAGTAAATATCTGGATAAATAAGTTTTCTTTTTTTGGTTCTCTAATGGATGTAGGCATGTGTAGGAGTCTAACATTTTATCTTCATTTCCCACAGTAGTTAAAAAAAAAAATCTCCTTGCAAACACTGAACACATTTTTGGGAGTTGTTACTTTGCTGTGCAGACGAGCCAATGTGCAAATCTGGATTTAGAGGCTCAGACATTTGGGGCATTGGGCTTGTGAACAGGTTTTGCACATTCCAAAGCAAGGAACAAACTAGAGAATTTGGACTGAAATTTGGGCTTTGATTCCAAGCCCTGATGAGGGGGGATAAGGAAACGGGCCCTCTGAGTAGATGATTAAAATAATAGGAGAGTAATGGAAGAAGCATCCATGCCTCTTTTGAGCTTCCCTTTGCCCTCCTCCTTCCTCCATTTCTGTTCCACTTTTAAAAAATATGAGTGGACAAATATTATTTTCTTCAAATTCTCCATAGACCCCAATATGCGGCAAACACATTTATATGCAAATCAGTTATATTAAAAATGCTGTGTGCTGTCTGCAAGACCCTATCAGAAATGAAGCATTTATGCCTCAGCAGGTAATATTCAGTTAAATATTCCAGTGATTTTTGTATTGTGACTGAAGTGAATTATAGAGAAATGTTGAGGGTGAGAAATGACCTTTAAGCCCATTAAGTACAGTAGAGGCTCATTGTTACACAGCCTTCCAGGATGGTAACTAATTGCTTCCAAAGCAACTCTAGCACTTCTGCATTTTTTCTTATTAATCTTGTCATTTTACGAGTTCCTTATTCTTTGATTAAAACTTTTGTTCCCATTTTCAATTAACATTCTTTTTTTAATGTTCCATGTTTCTGCTTTAGTCCCATCATCCATGCGATGATTAAAGATGATGCATTATCAACATTAACTTATCATACATCATTTAACACTCAAGACAATTTTCCTAGCTCTTTTGTGCGTCTTCTTCCTCTTTTTCCTTTTGTTAAATACTATGAATACATGAGTTTTCAATTTGGCCTTATTTCCCTATACAAACAAACAAATAAAATTGTGGTCTACTACCTTTTTTTTTCTTTGAATGCTGTATTATCATCACTGGCAAGGAAAAGATAGGAACAGAATACAGCTTTAACAAGATTTTATGCATGGTTGGAAAAAAAAAATCAGTGTGCATTATATGACAGGCATTTTACTTCAGTGTGAATTTAATGGTTTATTTCCATATTTTTCCATGAATTTTTAACTCTCCAAAAACTAGAGAAGGAATTCAGCTCCCTAAAACAGTCAGACCTATCTGCTTATAGACATTTCATAGCCCTCTGGTAATCCCGGGTGGAGGAGACACTGGAATTCAGGTGAGCTGCAGAAGGAAGGGAATAAGTAAGCAGTGGGTAATTGAAGGGATGGTGCCGTGAAGCACTTCTCAGGACCCATTAGAGGAAGGGCAAAGCCAAGTTCAGTCATCAGGGCTGACAAGAATAATTGTGCTGGCACCAGTCTGGTCTACCAGCAGTTGTGATGAAAGTGAGAGCAAGCTTCCTCTCCTCTCTAGCATGCTGGGACGTGACTGGCACGAGAATCCCTCTCCCACGTTGAGTATTACCATATCCTGCCTGTATCCACAAATAAATTGTGGGTGCTATTTGAGCAGCAAAGTATTCCTTAGCATAAATGAATTTATAATTCATCCTTCTCTGTACTTGGTGAAACATGACATGAGACAGCTCTGAAACAGTTTACAAAAGCTAATTCAGAAAGATTCACCAGCAGAGTACACCATTAACCGCATTTCAGATATGAAAACAATGGAAAAACAAAGGAACAAATATTTGAAGATGTCTAAATGAAGATGAAGATGTATACTCTGTGGGCTTTTAAAACACATAAATGCCTACAATCTGCCCTGCAGAGAAAAAAGATTTCAAAAATCACTTGTCATTAGAGCTGCAGGTGCTGTAAACCTCTGAAAATTTAACGGGTTTTATCTGGATTTGTAAATATCAATATTGATGCTGTTTCACTGGGTACCACTTTCATCTGATTTTTAGGTATCTAAGTCAGATCCTTGACTTAGGGATACCAATATATAGACAACAGAACTTCTGGAATTTGATTACAAGCCACTTTGCGTTGAGAAAGACTATATCAGAGATTCCAGTTAAAAGACCACTTCTGTCCAAGTAAATATTTAAACTAAACTATTTGCTATCAAATCTGAGGAAATTTGCACTTGTGCTATTCTTATAGACTCTCCTAGACCATTGTCAGAGACAGGATTCTGACTTGGCTAGGTCTTTGCTCTTGTATTTTGGTCTAACTTTCTGCATGCAGCTCAGTATAATTTCAATCTTCAGTGTCAGTTCAAACAAAGCATTTGCAAGGGCCAAGGTTTGATAGCAAATAAGTTTTGTAACATGGTGTAGTGAGGACACCTGCGGCAGATCTGGTGAGGAGTCAGTGGCTGGCAGAGGACGTGGTAGCAGCCCCAGCGTGTGAAACTACACACTGACCAAATTCCCATGAGGGCCAGGCAGGCATATTCCGTTTTGTCAACAACATCTAGCTGCTTCCTGGACAGTAGCTACTCAAGGTTAGCACAGCTGAGATAAGGAAACAGTTCTAGTACATTTAAGGGGCCCTTAGGAACAACGAGTTGAGTCCCACCTGGGTGTCTGATCCATGCATCCGATCTGTGCCTCCAGAAGTCTCCCATTGGCAACCCCTCCTCACGGTTCCCGGGACTCCCAATGCAGCTTGGACTGTAAGTCCTTTATTAAACCTATCCTGTTTGACCTCTTATGAACCTTGAGTGTCTCTGCCAGCATCCGACCTTCTCTTGCCTGCCTTGCGGTCACACATGGTTTATTTGTTTTCTTAAGACCTGTCATCAGAATAGCAGAGTGTCCTGAAGAACACCATACAATATAAGTTAAATTTTATGAAGTGCATTTGGTAAAATTTTATTGTTGGGAAAATGAGCCATCATGTTCAGCTCTCTTACTAAATATTTTATTCAGGGACACATAATTCTTATAAAGCAAGCAAGTCCTGAAGTTTCCCAGTGTGCCTAGTTGCCATCAACCTCTCTCTAAAGCAACACTTCCACATAAAAAAGTTTAAAATATCCTATCAATCGAATAACTTTCAAGTATTCAAAGAGAAGATCTTATTTCCTCTTTGGACCGAGAATGGAGTTGACAGCCATCTTCTACCATCTGCCCTTATTCCTCTCCATGTCCTCACCCCTAAAAAGAAAGCATTTAGAATAGGTAGTCTTTTATGATGTTTTCTAGATATATGTTTGGGCATAACAGATGTGAATGCTTAAAAAACATGATTCGTTTTAAAATTATTTTCCATACAATAATAACATAAGACTGAGATGATAATAGGAATAATCACCTGATGAAATGCTGCAAAGTGGTGTTTAAGGAAATATTTACTACCATGCAGGGAACTTCAACAAGACTAAAATGAGGTACAAATGGCACAGGAACCCTCCTGTGAATTCTGTTTTTCTCAAATGTACAGCATTGGAGGCATATTTTGCTCTCTCTGCACATACCTTTCTATTTGCTAGTATTAAATTCCACATGCCAGTCTTATTTTTGCATTCTCATTAAATTCTTTTGTAATCCATTCATGTCCTCCCAAGTATTGACTTTAAAAATCTTCCTGCTTTTGTCATCCATAAATTTTGATGCATTCCATATCAAATCAATTTCTAAATCACTAATATAAATGTTAAATAGAAAATAGCTCCAGGCCACCTCATCTGTCATATTCTGCCAGGAGGATCCTTTATCATTTATTATGATCCTTCAGTGGCCTGCTTACTAGCCATTATTAATCCATTTTCCCTGACCGGTCTTCATATCTCCCCCATGACTTTCCTTACTAGTTGCATATGATGTATGCTTGGAAACATGTTGCTAATATATTTGCAAATCCACTTCACACTGTTCACCTGTTAACCATATCAGATAAAGATCACATTAGTCTCCACAATATGTTTCTAGTTTCATGCTGACACCAGTTTAACAACTCTTTGCCTTCAAATACCTCACCATGCTCTTTAAATATGAAAATCCTATCCCAGTCCAGGCAACATTAAATGTTTTTAGATGGCAGCATTGGCTTTTTTAGTCTTTGCCAAAAAGACAGGGTTCACCCTCCAGTTTTTGGTAGCAGGATGGTTTCTTGTTATTCAAAATGGAAGATCAGAGGCTTCTCTGAGGCAGCTCACGTAATGCCTTCCCTAAAGCAAAGTAGTTTCACCTTCCTTGTTTCTCAGCAGCATCACACTTTCTAATCTAAGGGTGCTGCTAATGTAGGTACCATACTGTTCCAGGAAACAATAAGGATCAGCTAACTGTTCTCCCTCTCTCAACAACTGCAGAGATCAGACCCGTGAAGTAGGCGTTTAATTATCCTGCCATTATCCCATCAGCACAAAATGATTGCTTTATCATTTAGTGGGAAATTGTAGTCCTCACCTCTCACAAATACTCATTACTCTTACCTCACTTGCTAACTAGGTTGGCTTTTGACATCTTCAAAAGCACTGTGTAGAGAGATAGAGGGTGAAGAGAATAGCCATATCAACTGCTTCGGGTGTTTGTGAATTTAAATTCCGGCTCCAAATTAAGGTAGAATAAAGATTTTACCTACAGTACAGAAGAGTATTGTACTGAGAAAATGGCCAGTGCTCCGTAGCGTAAGTTAAATTACAGCTGCACAATTACAGAGATATTCAGTCAGTTTAGGATTTTACAATGAGAAAAGGGAAGTAGGAGGTAGCTGAAATAGGATGTGGTAAGGAGGGCTTTCTAGTAGGGCAGGTGACAAGTCTGCTGCACACTGACAAACTTTACATGGCCTGACAGGACAGGAGTACAAATCTGAACTCAGCTCTATTGAAGAGAAAGGGAGACAGACTGCACATCGGTACAAGAATGGGAGTTTTTTCACGGAATGAAGAAAAAGGTTATCTCTTCCTCCAGGCTCCTGAGAGATTTTCTTCAGGTCAAGGTAGTTTAAGATTCAGAGGGGCAACTGAGCAGCAGAATGACTCTCAGTGGTGGAGTTACTCCTGGAAACGTGAAGGTAATGGCTAGATGAACAACCTCCCTCTGTCCAAAACATATAAAGACACAAAGAATTTTCTACAATGAGTGAATGTGGATAGTGTCTCCCCAGTTCTTCCTCCTTTGCTGTTACTGAAACATATGCCCATCTTAAGTATAGTACAGCTGTTATTTTAAGAAGTAAAGCTGTTTAACTGGGTAATTAAACAGAATATTGTTTCTACCACTTTAGAATCTTTTTTAATATTTGAGGGAAATGAAGACAAGTCATAATATATGTAAACTTCAGCCAAAGAGGTATGTATTTATTCTCTAGTAAGAAAAACTGGCTGATTTTTCAAGCACTTACTGAAATCTCAGGAATTAACAGGCCCGTTGTGCAGGAAGGATGGGAATTTTGGCAGGAGGTATGCTTGGCTAAGCAGGCAGATTCTTAATGAACTAAAATACAAAAAGGAAACATCCAAGAGGTAGAAAAAGGTACAGGCAAAAAATAAAATAAGAGAAGAGTATAAAAGCATTGCTCCAGCACTTAGGGACAAAAGCAGGGAGGCCAAAGCCTGGCTGGAGCTAAGACCAGTGAGGAACTTTTTAGGTAGCAATAGGGGATTCAGCTACACTACTTGCAAAAGGAAACTCAGGAAAAAATGTGGGTTCACTGATGAGTAGAAAACCAGGGACAATATGGAAAATGTAGAATTACTCAATATTTATTTACATTTATTTATTTATTTATTATTTACATTGGTCTCTGCAATCAAATTCTGTGTTGACCAGCACAGTCTGGGAAGGGGAACGGCACCAAACTGTGGGGGAACAACAGGCTATGAACTTCCTAGAGAAGCTGAGCACATTGCAATCCATGGAGCTGAGAGGATTTGCCTGAGGATGCTAACAGAGCTTGTGGATGTGATGGTGAAGGTACTGTCATCTGTGAAAACCTGTGGCAATCAGGGTAGGTTTCTGACAATTGCAAAAAAGCTAACTTTATGCTCACTTTTAAAAAAGACAAGATGGAAGACCCAGGCCAGTCAGCCTCACTTTAGTTCCTGGAAAAATCATGGAGCATGTTCTGTCAAAATCCATTCCCAAGCATGGGAAGGACAAGAAGGTAATTAGGAACAATGAACACAATTAGGAACAATGTATTTAACACGGGCAAATATTGTTTAACTGACCTGATGGCCTTCTCCAGAAAAATAACTGGCTATGTAGATGAGGAGAGAGTGGTGTTTTTAATAAACTTTGATTTCAATAAGGCTTTTGATACTGTCTCTCATAATATTTTCATTTGGAAGGGAGGAGGAATTCATTCAGGAGGAATGGGCAGGACAAATGGGCTGCTACAAGACTGGTTGGACTGCCAGGCTTAAAGGATAGTGATCAGTGGTTCAATGTCTGGTTCATGGGTAGAAATGAACAGAGTACACTTGTGATCAACAGTGGGGTCCGTATTGCTCATTGTATTCATCAGCAACCTGGGTGACAACACACAAAACATCCTCAGCAAATTTGCAGATTGAGGCAGTGTCTGACACAATGAATGGCAGAGTTTCAATCAAGAGACACCTTGGGAAATTTGAGAACTGGGCCAACAGAAACCTCATGAAGCTCAATAAAAAGGACAAAGATTTGCACCTGGGTTGGCATATTCCCATGCATCAGTACAGGCTGAGACGTGACTGTCTGGCTAGTGGCCCTGCTGAAAAGGACCTGGTCATTACAGTGGACACCAGGGGGAACATGAACCAACACTACACTCTCATTGTAAACAAGGCGAACTGTGTAATGAATTTCATTAGGGACATTATGGCCAGCAGACCGAAGAAAATTACTATCTCCCTCTACTTGGTCCTAGAAAAGGCATCTCTGCAATACTGTGTTCAGTTTTGGGTTTCCTATTTCAAGAGATGGCGAGCTAGACCGTGTCCAGCAGCAGGCTGCCAAGATGATCAGGGACCTAGGACACATGACCTACAAGCATAGCTTGAGGGTCAAAGAATTTTTAGTCATGTAAGATGGTGCAGCAAGGATCCATGATCACAAACTGTGGCTTGGTGAGGTTCAGCCTGAACATTAGGAAAACCTGCTTCACTAGAAGAGCAGTGCAGCACTGGGACAGGTGCCCAGAGAGGCTGTGGGATCTCCTTCCTTATAGGTTTTAAGGACTTGACTGGGAAAGCCGGGGCTTGTAGGTGTTGGGAATAGCTCTGGTTTGAGCGGGAGGTTGGACTAGGTGACCTTTACAGGTGTCTTTCAACCAACATTTCTATCATAACAATTAAGTATGAGTTTTGTGTAAGTATACAACTTGAAACTGAGATATAATGACAACGGGGATATCTAGATTAGACATATATACAACTTCTGCCCTCTCTTCTCTAATCACACAGTAATCTTCAGGGTGTGCAGATCTGAAGAGCACAGGGCAGAGGTGTCATGGCTGTAGAATGATCCTGTTTTAGGAAAATGGAAAAAGTCTTGTCCTCATTGAAGTAAATGACAAAACTCCATTTTTTTATCTATTCATATAAACATATAAAATATATGTTAAAGAAAAAAAGGAGGAACTAAAAGGTAACAAACAAGATGTGGTAAGTCTGTTAGTACAGGAAAAAGACAGTTTCAAATATTGTTTGCATTTTTCAGGATATGAAATGAGGGATACGGACTATGTGCTCTATGTAACACTCCTAGGAAGGTCTTGAATATCTGTATAGTGCATAAATGGAAAAAGAGAGACAGTAGACAGAAACTGTCTCCTGGTAGATAATGATTTACCTTGAGCTGTTCACTCTTAAATCATTTTTGCTGCCAATGACAACAGCCCTGGATACAAAGCTATTGGTGCTTAGGGAACCCCAGTCACTGGAGCATGTTGCAGCACCTTTCCACAGTGACTGTGGTTTGCTTGCCTCATGGCAACTTACCTGTTGTTCCCCACTCTCCCATAGAGCATACTCGAATTTATTGTCTTGGTTCTGAAACTAATTAGTGGCCTGCAGTGTGGATATGCAAGGTACTTCTGTACTGCATGTTGCAATAGGATATGGAGGAAATTAGGCTAGTTCTAAACACACTATAAAAGAGTTAGTAACCAACCTAGACAAGAAATAGAAACATTATCTCATGTGGAGATTTGTGATATTGCAGCTGGACTGATTCAACTTCTTAAACTATCCCACAATTGTTACATTACACTACATAATACAAGTACACTACATACACAACACAGGCCGTGACTGTCCATGATTCCAGTGGAAATCTCAGAGACCTGGCCATATTTCAGGTAACACTTCCAGGGACAGATTTGTAATGAGGCCTCAGCTTGGAGCTAAGTTTTCAAGAAAGCTGACCTTCTCATGTACCAATGCAAGCTGCCAGATATTTTTGAACTGATCGATGCGTTAAACCCTGAGTTATTTTGAAAATCACTATGGTCAAAATAATCAATAGTGAATACAAGATAAGGAGCACATTAGATCGAAAAGAACTGTTTGCCAGTGATCAAACCTCACTGTAGCTGCATTCAAATCATATGACTCATCATGAGACATACTGTTCTGGAAATGAAATCATTGGGAGTTTGTCAGGCTTCAAGTGGATTTTAACATTCTCCTGGGAAAGACAGGTTGCTATAATCCTGAATTTATAACATCATCATCAATGACAGTGTGACAACTATTGTTATAAAACCACCACTGGGGGATAAATGTAAATATCTCCCAACCATACTGTTTAGATTTAAAAAAGGGAGTAAGGATATGCAAATATCTAGATGTCACTGACTAATGGCATAACTGATTTTCTAAGAGTAATATTAGTCTAAGGCCCACATTCAGATTAAGAAAAACACTGTCTTTGAAACAGTACTAAAATAGATGCATAACTAGGTCCTGAATCAGGAGTTATTTATAGGGAGATTGTCCTTGCTTTGGCAAACACATCAGCTCTCTTGGCTGTTAGACTGTCAGCAGGGAGACCAGAAAAAAATCAGAAGTCACACTTACAGGCTGCTGATCTGCCTTAGCAGCCATTCCCTAGAATGACTTCCAAAGCAATTTGGAAGACCCAGAACTATACTCATGACATGTAGACTTAAAATTATTTTAAGACCTTAGGTCCCATATATACTTATAACAGTATAACAAGTAGCTGCACACTGGTAATATACTTGGTCAATAATCTATGTTCTATATGATGATTTTCCCTTTTGGAGTTTATCTTGCAGCCAATGAAAAATGGAGCTGTGATGCCTCCTAATGGTTTTGTCCATGCCTCCTAGTAATATCTCCTATATCTCAAGAAAGTTGCAATAACATCTTTGAAATATTAGCACTGAAGTAATGATGATAAAGGCTGCCTCAAATAAAGTCTCTGATATGAAGAGTAGGACCTATTTAAATTTACAAGAAACTGAAAGAGATGAAAGCAGTAAGTGACTCAGAAATACATGTTCAGCAATAGCCATGCATGCATTTTATCCTAAAATTCTGCTAACCAAATGGATAAGGATGCTTTTTGACAGGTTATTTCATTTGATGTCATAGCAAAACAGAATATGCTTCTTACATTGATACTACTTTAACATCCATAAAGGTCCTTTGATTCAAATGTTGCTCTGATTCAAAACCAACACAGCAAAAACACAAGAATAATTCATTTTTTCTGGTATTACTTCTTTTCAAAAGACTGTAAATTGCACTAAACATAATTTTAAATTGCTCGTGGTAAGAAGAGCCTGGTAAGTCATTATGTTTTTAGCAAGAATTTATGTCTCCGTACTACTGCATATATCTAGCCTTCTCATGCAATCTAGAGAAGACACTATAAATCAACATGCTCAAAATATTTAGCAAAATGTATGTTGTATTATTTAGGACAAATTCTGTATTAGCACACTTGTTAAAATTATAACTTCTAGAACAGAGACTGATACAAGCATTCATTAGCTGTTATAATTGAAACAGCAGTGTTCATCTGCCACATCCTGGATGTTGGTGGAACTCCCCAATTGGCCTACTCTGTTAGACAGGAGCTTTTCTGATCAGATACCATGAAAGTTTTTCTTTTTTTTTTTCTACACTCTAGTGGGAGCGATCACTGATTTGGAGTTACTAGGCATATTCTTGGACTGTGTATCCTCAGCCCGGCAATGATCTCCCAGTCTGTCCTGTAACTTAAGCACACTCTTTAAAAGCTCCAGCTTCTGCGGGGGTGCTCGTCTGGTTGCAAATTCTCTCTTTGAAGGTAATTTACATTCAGATGCACTTACTTAACACAGGTCAGCAGAGGATCATTATATTTAACCTTGGACTATTTCTGCTTGAGGAAAACACAAAAAAGCCATTGTGAACAATGCTGGATTTGCATTAATATGAATGTGTATGATGAAATAGCAACTATATAACAGCCACACAGATAAGATTAAATGAGACACTGAGCTTTCAAATCGTTGTAGCATTAAAAAGCAGAATTACTGTGTATTAATTTTTGCTGGTAATTCAAAGGAAACAACTATTCAAAGGAAACATACAATCAGCAGTACTAGACAGAAAGATCCATGACACACAGCAAGCAGCTTTCAGAGCTAACATCAGCTGGCACACAGGACCAGAGTGAAAGAATTTGCATTGGGTATTAAAATACATAAAAAAGCAAATAGGAATCATTAAGGAAAATCACAGCATGTGTACAAATGATCATAACACTCACTGCTTGCTTGAGTTGGTAAACTGAAGAAAACCTACTAATTCACAATCTACCTTCTTGAACTCATTAAAACTACAGGGGGCACAGATTAACACGATATAATGAAATTCATGAATGCAAGGTAGGAAGGCAGAATCTAAATAAGTTTCCAGAGCAGAATAAAAAGGGATAAAGACCCCTACTGAATAAATACAAAATACCTATACCAGCTCTATCCAAAGTTCCTCTCAGGCACTGATTTCAATTTTGTGAAAAGCTGTCTTTGGCTATAGGTAGTATTTCTTCAGGAACATGATAAATTATGACTTGACAGGTCCAAGAGTCTAGACAAGCAAAGGTGAGGTGACTAATACACTAACTTTAGCTACTCTGTCCACAACAAAAAGGTTAATTTTCATGTGGAATATCCAAGCTCACATTTCGACAGATATCCTGAGTTTACAGTAGTCCTTCACACCTGTGTTGTCTGAGGACAACATCAATATAAAATGTTCCCCACAGATGGAAGTGACTTCACAGAAATGTGAAAAAAACAGGTCTTTTATTTGAAAAAATGAATAAAAATAGTGTGAAGCAGACTGTACATAGAGGTTCCTTATTGGACTCATGGAGTTATTCCTCTCTTTTCAGCTGTGATTTTGTTACTGTAACCACCTGTGTCATTATTACTCCCCCCTACATTTGTCTGTCACTACAACTTAGTTGACAAGGTATTCTGAACCAAAGTTTAATGATCTTTTTACAGCACTTGTTACAACAGTTACTTGATTTTAATAGCAGATTCTGGGCACTCCATCAATAAAAATAACTTATACCACTAGTAAACATATCCCAGAAAATTACCCCAGTTTCTTCTAGGTTGAATTTAGTTTTACATAGAGTAGATCTGTTATGTTGTGAATTGGCAAACTTTCTGGTTAGCTGCTGTTTAGAAGGGATTAAGAATTATATGATATTGCAACCATCACATTGTATCAAAAACTATAGAATGAGCTTTCTCTTTTAGAGGCTGTCTATGTATTACACTGATCTGTTTAGCATAGTTCTCCTCCTGCTAATATAATTAAGAAACTTAAGTTTTTAATGCTATTTCTCTCTCACTTTTTGTCAAAAACACATACTGTATTTTATAAACTATTCATGAAAAAATGCTACTGATATATTTGAAGAGCCGAGGTTTGGAAGCATTACTTCAAACCTCAGGAAGTTATTTAATAAAAATGGATTTTTAAACCTGAAGCAGATACCTAAATAAAGACCTTTTCATATATATTGGGTATAGATATGTCCTTAAAGTAACAACTGTCACAGCTCCTTCTTAAATGATAAAAAATGTGATAAAGTTCACCTTTAGTTAATGTTTCTGCCCCCTCCCTCCAATTCTATACTGCATGGCAGCTGTTAATAACATAATCAAATATGTCCCTACCTTACTTCTACAAATATCTACGTTCTTCCCCATAGAATGCCACCAGAATTATACAAGAAGGGAGTTTGACAGGATGCCCTTTAGATGCAGATCTCACAGTTTAAGGTAAAGTAAATCTGATCCTCCAAAGATCTACATACTCCCTTAGCTTTCGTTCACTCCAGCTCATGCCACTGAAGTTAATGGAACTTAAACGCACATAAATCTTTGGCAGGTCAAATGTAATACTAGCCAAATGTAATGATCGGCAACTGAGGCTTAGAAAAGTGAAACTGGGCCAGTAGGATAGGTTTGCTGGAAAAGCTAAATGACCTGTTATCCAGGCGCACCTGGCAAATATCAAAATTCCAAAGGTCTAATGCACTACTGTATTACACCAGGTTTTATGCCCGTGTAACTCTATATGCCTAAGCAAAAGGCTAGGGGTCAAATTCCAACCCTCCAGACTCCTCTTCTTCCCCCCCCCCCCCCCCCAATTCTTTTAATGTAATTAGTGATTTATTTCCTCTTTTAGTGTCCAGCCACCATTGAAATCATCCCAAACACCTGAAACACCTGAAATGAATTCAGATCTCATTTACTGAAAAGGGAAGTGAATCTAACCTACTTTTTAGTGCTCTAATGATCTTTAACTGGTGCTGGGAAACTGGAGTCAGGAGAGAGATAACAGTTCTTTGTTCCTGGAAAAATAAGTGTTTAGACAGCTATCATGAGAAGGTTGTTTCTGGCTTATGGACCCTTTGTGAACAGAAATGCTTCATGGTACATCATCTACATGTCAGATAATGTAGGATTTAAAAGACAAGCCTTTATTCAGCTTTTCCTATTGCTCAGTCTTATGCCTGTGTCCTTTCTTAAAGTTGCTCTTCTTTCAACCTTGCAGTTGTGTGTCCTATATGTGTGCCCTTACTCTTCTTGATGTAATGTGCAGTGTGTGAGCAGCGTCTAGCTGTAGGTATGCCATGGTATCACATTTATTAAACACCTTTTGATGGGTTTGATACCAGTTCATTCCTGAATGATAACCTTTTTTTTTCCCCCACAGAAATTGGAATTGTTCCCCAGAACTGTTGCTCCCTTCCATACCTACCGATTTTCTAGAACAAGACTACCTTCTGTATTTTCTGGGAAGGGAAAGTAGTCTTTATATTTTATAGCATTTATTGCATCAAATATACAATGACTTGTAGCTTTTTTTCTTCTTTTTTCTTCATTTTGATAGCCAGATATTCCTCAGTCTCCCTTCAGGCAATTCCTATCAGCAAACAAAATTATTGTTAGATGCTGATATTGCCACAATCTTCCACAGTTTAGTAAAATGTCACTGATTCCAATTGCTATTTTGTGGAACCTTTCCCAAGGCCACAGAAAAATCTATTCTATGATGTTCTGGCAATCCTAAGTAATATAAATCTTATTCACAGTTATTGCCCCACTGCAATTAACAGAGCTAAGGTTTGCTGGACTGAGCTCACAATTTAGCATGTTTTATAGCTCTGTAAGCAAGATTTCTAGGCTTTTCTCAAGTATATTCCTCAAAAGTATATTTCTTAAGTATTTGCCTTGTATGGCCCTTTAGGAAACATTTCTTCAACACGTACCCTTACCCTCAGTTGTATATAGTTCCAGAATGAAAGAATATGAAAAGAGATTTAGGATTGAGTTTGCCTTGCTAACTTAGAAAAGTAATTTGACATTTGGGACTCTGTGGGAAAGGATGTAGGCAGGAAAAAACACTGTCTAGTTCATAATGAATGTTTCTGAAATCCTCAAAAGCCTAGGTACTTACTAAAAAGCCCAGTAACCAATGTATCTTATTATGAAAATGTTTTCCTATTTTTTTCCAGTGTCTATTTTTAAGCACCGATGGGTAATATTGCAAATAATCAATGGAAGTTGGTCTTATCAGGTCACAAGAGAATAAGTTATATTTTACAATATAAATTATTATTTAAATGTTATTAAGTAGCATTAGCTCTATGGTAACAAGCAATCGCAAATTCTGTACAAACAGATAAGCCTGCTCTTCCTACGCCTGTATCTGGGGTGCTATGCTGAGTTTGTTCTCGGAGGGAGAAGGATATGATTACTGAGATAAAACAAAATCACACATTACAGTCATTATGGGGAAGAGGGAGGGAGAATGTTAAATGTATTTAAACTGCAGGAGGTTAAAACAGTGTGTGCCAAAAATCTCTGAACATGTCAGGATTAATAACAGCTGGAAGCATGAGCCGAGCTGACTCTCCATTCCTTACACACGGTTCATCATTTAAGGTGCCAGGGTGCCGAGCTTCCCTCCTATTTATCAAGCTTTCTCTTTCTATCCCAACAGCCCTCCCACATTACGGTTATCACTGATGATAAAGAGGATATACAAATGCTAAACAATAAACTTGTTTCTTACCTCTAGTGCAGCCAAGGAACAATGTTTCAATACACTGGGTTATGCCTTCAAATTCTTGAGGAATAACCAAGAGATAGCAATTAAGGAGAAATCCATTAAAAATGCTTCCAATCCAGGGCCATGCTCTTAATGAGATAAAAATCCAAAATCCATCTCAGTAATATGAGGGAATAGGAAACTCTCAGAAAAAGTATGTGACTTTCAAATAAAAACAAACATAGTGATCGTGAACAAAACCTATTGCTATAACAAGGAAGCAAGGAAAGCATAAAGGAAAGCAAGCCCTTTAAATCCACAAAGTTTAAAATCTGAGGAAAGTGGAATGCCAACTATACTGACTAATTATGTTCAAGCTGCATTTGAAGTACGGACCTTCAGTGCTAAAATGTATGTATATCCTGCTCCAAACAGTCAAATTCTGCTAATGAGCATGATGGTATGTTTTTATCTTTTGACAGCCAGTAGGGCCACTTCTTTGATGGTGTTTGTACACCTCTTATACGGATAAGGCAGCCCATTCTAAGCACTTGAAGGCCCCCCAGTGCTATGTTAATGAGCACAGTTTTGTGGCAAATGCTTGCTTGTGTTATCAATGCTAAAAGCATGAACTTAGCTGGAATATACTAACCTCTTTTAATGGATGCTAGAAGAGGCCAAAACCTTCCATTTTCTGGCAGGCTTCTGAGATCTTCCTTGTCCTGATTGGTGTCCACCTAATTATGAGGGGCTGGAGGTAGGAAGCAGAGGGTGTATTCTTACAATAGTTAGTCTCTCTGTATAATAGTATTTTCTACTTAAAAATCCAAATTGTTTTAATATTATACCTGTTCTACAACTGAAGACTAAGACACAGCTTGACTAAACATCTTGCTCCAAGATTACTGCTCTACAGCAGACTCAGCAAAGCACCCTAATGTCTGACCCAGTCCCAGGTCCACCCAGACTAAACTAGTGTAGGTATTTAAACTGACACAGTGCTGGAGTCAGCCTTAACCAGATCCTAAGCCTTTAATTCAGAAATGAGACAGTTTAAAAACACACAAACCCCCAAATTCTACCCCACCGCCTGTATGAATAAATGCCATGAAAATAGCAAAGATTGCACATATAATGGCAGGTTTTGTAACCTAAATGCTATGTTTCATTCTATGAGGAAAGACATAGAGTTAATCTGCTAATTGTGTATAGGCCAAGCAGTCATCAGCCTTTAATTTGTATGACGTAGTGATGAAAGACTTTCTATCTTTTCTGCACCCAATCATTTCTGTTGTCTGTAATGGGAGCTATATATGGTTATCCTAACAAGAATAAATCCTGTAAATTGTTCTGGAATAAAAACAGTAAAAGAATGATGATTTTTCTTTCCCATAAGACAAGCCACATGCTTAGAGTTTTCTTTCTTTAAGCCAAATCACATTTTGTAATGAAGCACAAATCAAAGCCTGAGCCAGCACAAAATCAGTCCTAAATCTGGGACTGAAACTGTGGCTGATTAACAGCTGGGTGGAGGACAGCTGATCAGATGGGGTCCCACCAGGATGCCACTGTCTCGGTGGAAACAGGGTGGCTAGGGGAGACTGGGTAACAGATGGATGGGGCTCTACTGGATATAATTGTCAATTCAAAACAAAGCCAGCATACTGTCTAGTGTTTGTTTTAAGGGTTGGCTGTCATTTCCAAACCAGAGAGGAGACAGGCTAGAGGCCTCTGGCTGATGGTGGGCCTGGTATGATCTGAGTGGAAAGGCCCGACAGGGTGTTGATGCAGAAGGGACTGTGGTTTGTGCACTGAAGGTGGTCTGAGAGCTGCGAGTGAGGAAACTGAAAGAGATGCTGACTTGTGAAAAGTTTAGACCAGTCTGAATTTCTGGCACATCACAAGTTCTGGCGCAGATGGGCTGTGCCTGGGACAAGTGGCTGAGGCAACAGAACAGTCTGCAAGGAGCAGAACCATGCCTACAAAAAGTCAAATCTTGTCTTGCACAGGATATTTATTGTTGGAGGCTGGACTCAACAGAGGGTCTAATGAAACTGTTCAAATGGGTCAGAGGGTGCCAATGTGCATGTTCAGATGTTGAGAGTACTGCCATGTAGTGTAAATGTAACTTCCTATAAGCGTCTCTGCAATTTTCGCTTGCATGATTGGAGAGCTTTCCTTGATTTACTTTTTTATAACCTAAAAGAAGTTAGCTCTGGTCTCACGATATCTTTAGAGAGTGGGTTGAGAGCCTGGGGTGTCCTCAGTCAGTTCTATATTACAGCGTCCTAACCTGACATAAATCAGAAAAGGTCAGGAAAAAGTCTGATTATGAAACTTCAGGCTATCCTCAGGAGGGTAAGGAAGGAGAGAGGTAATATGCATTAGGATGTGCTGTTATTGTATCATTTCTAGCCAGGTCAAGGCAAAAAACTTGTTTCCTACCTTGATAAACTATTAGTGATAGGTCAGGAGTCAGCTGCTTCCCTTGTCTGCACCAGGAGCTTAAATGTCAATGATTAAATGTTTCCATGGAGATACCCCTGAGTTTCACTAATGTGGGCACATTATTTACACCCACACTCTGTAGGATAAATGATAATGACAGTGTGTTTTGTTGTGCCCTATCATATCTGAAGCAAGCAGTGCAGCTGGGCTAGGAAATGGCATCTTGGAGTACAGAGCCAGATCTCGGTGATGTGAAACGCACCTGTTCGTTTGATTTTTGTAAACGGCTCTTGCTGGAAGGAAGCAGCCAGCTTTGTTACATTGCATTTTGGACAGATGACTCCAGTGCAGGGGGACTGTCACAGCTGCTAAGTACTGACAATTAAATTCTTTCAGGAGACTGAAGTAGGTAGTACATCAACTGTGTGACCTACATAGAATGCGCACAGTTTAGTTGTTATTTTATTTCAGCTGGGGAAATAGCTGATAAATTCATGATCAGAGGAGTGGAGGAATATCTTGTTTGTTCCAAATTGGTTCAGCCTCGTTCAAACCGATTTTCTCACAGGGCAGTCACTCCAGAGTGACTTTCTCCATTAGTATTAATCATTGAAGTGTGAAAATTATTGCTGTTATTTTGATGATTATTTCTGCTGTTTAAATAAACTCATTTGCTATTCTTCCATATTCCTTTCCACAAGCATGTAAATCACCAAGTCATGATGATACTGTTGTAAGTGAATTCTGACGTCACATACCCAACATTTGTAGAGCATGTCCCTGAATCTTTACTCTTCAACAGTGGTGAAGCACAATGGAAACATTTTTAGGAAAAACAGAAAGAAGGGCCATGTGACTTGCTGCAAGACCTTGCTGAAGCCTGAGCAACTGTGCACAGGTGGCTGCTAAAAGATTTTGATCCAGTCAAAGAATTTGATATGTGATAGCCTGATAAAATACACAACTGTATATTTTAAAGCAGGGCATGAACTTTGGTAGTTAACTTTTGACATGTTATGTACTTTCTGCATTAGTGAAATTGCCCCTAATCACTGATCATTGTATAATCAATGCAGTTAAGGTAAAATCTTCCATGGGCCATCTTGTTTTCATCTTAAGATAGAAAAACACATTGAAGGATACATTTAGCAAATGTATTTGATAGAAATTCTTGAACTTTATACCAAATCAGATCAGATTTGCCATGGGCAACTTAGACTCCCATGCCCTCGATTAGCACTGGATTACATGTAGCATGATGCAATCCCAAAGCCAAACAGCCTTTTCCCACTCCCTGGGCGGTGGCCTGTTGACTTACACTGTGGAGCATATCTCAGCATATCTGGCTTTGCCGCAGATGCAAAAGGCATTATACAAAAAGCTCTCCCCTTGCCTCCCAGATACCCTCCCCAAGCTCTAGACAAAACAGAGGTTTGTGTTTTGGGATATAGGATAGGGGTTTCTGGTTAAGTACAGGCAGGGGCAGAGGACAGAGCAGGTTCTTCTTGAGCACTGGAAGCTGGCAGATCTGTGCTTGCTGAGTGCCGGATGCTTAGCAAGACTCCACTCTGCTGTGAGTTTTTCCTTGATTAGAGAAGAGGCTGAATCTAAATCTGGCTCTTTACTGAACAGCTGGGTTGTGGCCATGTTTTTGCAATATTATTCCTGGAAGTACCACTCTGTATGATGGCATTTCTGGGAAGGTAGCACAGCATTATTAACTCTGATTTAGTGTACTGCTTAAATTAAATCCTTCCTGGAAGTGTGACTGATCCATGGGAAGATGTAAAAATCTCCCTTGGATCAAATCTGTTAAAGCTATTGTTTATAGTTTTGAAAAAGAGAAACACTGCTAGAGGACAGCCATTCAGATGTATCAGGGAGCTTACGGTCAAATTCTTAAAAAAAACAGGCTTGGCTTGATTGTAGCTGATCTTGCTTCAAACATACTATGCCTATTCCGTCCAGCTTTGAACAAAGGTGAGAAAGAAAAAAAGTTAGGTTCACAGTGAATTTAAGAAGATGCTTCTTGTGTTATCAGTATTGCTAATGAACTTACTAGCTACAAAGCAGATTTTTGACGTGGGCATCCTTTTCAATATAGAACTGGAAAAAGACCTGGATTATTAAGTATTGAAAAAGAAAAAAAAAACAAAACAAAACAGAAACACAGGCAGTGTAGCAATGGGAATCTCTGGATATTTTTAACAGAAAGCTGAGCTGGTCGTTTCTTGCTCACTAGCCTTATTCTGATATAGGCTAGGAAGAAGAGGAAGTCATTCCCATTTTGTGGCTATAAAAAGAGTAAGCTCTCTCAGCTTAGAAATGAATGGGCAATTGTCTACCTGTATAAGAAGACATATCCATAGCTGACATCAATTTTCACATAAAGAAGAAGGAAGCCTCAGGAGGGAGGTGACTTGCTGAAAGGATATGAATCCAGTGAAACTATGATATCCAAGGTTAGGTCATAGACATCTTGTTCGGTACATCGAGGAAATCTGCAGTGTTGTTTCCTAAGTTATTCTTCTTTAGTGGATACATATTTTGTTTTGTAGGTATCATCATGTGCATTCTTTTCCTCTCAAAGAACATGAATCTGCAATAAACACAGGGCTGAGGTTCAATGACATACAGGTTTGGTGCTTTTCACCTCAGTCAGATCTGATTGAGCTGACTAAGCAGTTTGGGTGTGCTTTGGAATGAGATTTGCAAAACCAAGGGATGGAACAAGGGACCACTCCAGCTAACTGCAGCAAACTCACTTTTGGTCTGAGTTGCAAATTAATCATGCCATATATACAGAGACCACGCACTGACTCCATACAGATTTAGTTCAGGTTCAGCTCATTGCTTATTAGCAGTGCTACTTTATGTACTCTGATGTACCTGAGATATGCACCACATTCCCAGAATCAGGAGTGCTGAATGAGAGGAGTCTAAAGGGCATCTCTTCTACACAAGTCTCCCTTCTTAAGGAAGTAATTTACACTTCCTTTGGAAGTGTTATAAGCACTCACCTTATTCTCCATTATATTCTCCATATACCTTTAATTTAAAACTGGGCTTTGGATCTTGGGTCACCTTCTTGTCTCCCCTACCCCTTCACTCACATCCCCCCTATTTATATATTAGTCACCACCACCTGTAGCCCGAAGGATATGTAAATATCATCTAATCTTTATAAAGATTAAAAAATAAAGAATTAAGTGCAATGCAAAACAAAAAGAAAGACATGTGACCAAGAAAGGTGGGGCTGAGGGACTGAATGTCAAGGTCCAGACCATGTCCCTGGGTGCAGGATCTGCACAAAGTGGAGGAAGCAGTGCTACCCCTTTCCCCCACAGGCCAATGGTTAAAAACTCTCCCAGAGCTCTCCCTGTGAGCCCTTTGGACCTTTTGTTTGCCTAGAGAGGTGTGAGCCTGCTTCACTCATCTCTCAGACGAATGGTCTAATTACCAAGTGAGAAGACAGAAGCTTTTGGTCACTGTTACTGAACTTTTTTTACTTTTCACAGGATAATTAACAGTTTTGGCTGGTGGGGAGAATAGAGAGCCAGACTATGTGTGAAAAACTTTGTGGAGTGGAAGTTATGGCATTCATCTCACATAGAGAAGACCAGATGGCGGTCTCTGGTCCTTTAATATTTAAGCATGTTATAAGTCCTAATGAACTAGAACCATGTTCTTTCACTCTTATATGGGTGCCCTGGGTGCCCAGGCTGTAGAGTCAAAGTAACCCTTTTTTCCTAAAAGCTAAAGAATTTTACTTTATTCCATGAAGCTGCTCCAGTTCACAGCCTGGATGCAGACAGCTCTTTGGGGAAGCATGAGAATCATGTTCAAATCCTGTAAGTCAGAGAAGAAAACTGGATGAAGGCCTTTCTTGTCTGTGAATAATCCTGGCTCACTGCTAGGCAAAAAGGACACTTGTGTGTGCCTGCTGCAGTGTGTAGTCATTGCTGATCCCAATAAGCCTATACCATCAAATCACTATTTTGATTTCTTTCTCTTTAGTTTGGACTGAGTTTTCTTTGCATGTGTACTTGAAACAATTAAAGCTTGGTGCTTTGTCTGTTAGTAGAATATTTTTTTAGGATCAGTACAAAAAATTTGGTATTGCTATTTTCTTCTCAAAAGAGCTACAGATAAATTTGCCTTTCAGGAGCTTAACCGGAATCTAGGAGATCCCATGTGCTTGGCTTATCTGGTTGTAACATTGCAAAGCAAGGCTTCCTGGAGTTTATATATCATTTTTCACTATGATCGAGGCCTGATACCATTATTTCAACTTTCTCCCCACTTTAAAATGGTAAATCCAAAAAACAAGGAGTCAGAGATGTATGACTGATACTCAGTCTAGATCAAGACATACAATAGAGAGACAGGTTGCCATACAGGCCTTACAAAAACAGACCATTCTTTTTTAAAGTACATAGAAGAATACAGGGTAGGCATCTGCATTTTTTGCATTTACGAAGAAAAAGTAAAACACAAACAAATGCTCTTACGCTATGACTTAGAGTTGAACATCTTTTTCATTTATTCACACTTTCTAAACTACTGCTTGCTTTTTCTGTCTTCATACCATGAACCCTTTTAGAGACCCATAGGAATTGCTCCAAATCTTCAGTGTAATATTTTATATCATATTTTGTTTTATATTGTATTTCTGCCAATATGGCTGGTTTTATTACTGTGCCACATTGCATCCTGAGCTGTAAAGCACAGCCTATTTATTTTAGAACTTTAATGTGGAAGGAAGGATTATAACTATTGATCTGTGTCAGGCGATACATGAAAACTAACAGTTCAAATAAACTCACAACTTTTACAAAATGAACACTGAATTTCAACAAGTTTTCAGACAGAGCAAATGATTCGTATATCCAGTTCAATAATCAGACTGCAGCAGTAGCTAATATCTGATAGCACAGAGAAAGTAACTATTCTTTCCCACCATCTCCTCACATTCATTTCCTTCCTTCATCTCACACTAGACAGTCATATAATCTTAGTTTAAACTCTTTCTGCAACATCTTTTCTTAGGCAGCAAGTTTTTGTTTGGGCTTGAGAAGCCGGCTATGCTAGGGAAATAGTATGAAAGCATGTTTAAAAAGTTACAAGACTTAAGACAATAATTACAGAATTATTACACACAGAAAAATCTTTTAAAGTCTTTGCCATTGCTACTTCACACAGTAATGAGTTTCCAGTCTGTGGGAACACTGAAACAAAATAGTATTAACTCTGTAATTTAAAGTAAGTATTCTGTAATTTAAAGTAAGTATTTCCTTTGATCTGAATCAGCGTTGGCACTTCACTGCTGCATTAAAATAAAATCTACCCTGACTTCTTGCCAGATAAAATGAAAAATAAAAGGATGATGAGTAGCACTTCCTTTTGGCTGCAGTGTGCTTTTCAGAGTAGCTGGAATAATACACAACACCAGACCATTAATAAATATGCAACTTCTGTTCTTCAGACCTTCCCTATTCAGGCAGCACAATCTTTCAGTTTTAAAGAATAAGGAAATAGGCAGGCAACGCACTTGAGGCTTCTACCCAGCAGAACAAATTGCTTGTTAGTGCTCCCCTTTTTCTTGTGCTCGCATGCTGCTTGTGTTTGCTCTTACACTGAGCGCCGTGCTGTATTTTGCAGCAGTCTGTTTAGGAGAGCTGTGCTGGCTTGCAGAGCATCGTGAGCCAGGACAGATCCTCTGAGCTCGTCTGTGTCTTCTGAATTGCTCTGGAATACAGGAGAGACAGGTAGGAGGCTGGCGTAGCCAGGTGGGAAAGCCCTGTAGAAAGAAATTCATGTGCAGTAACAAGCTCCCTGGGTTCATTTTTAATGCTGCTGGAGACTGGGAGGTAAATAGGCCATTTTTTGAATTCTGTGATAAGTGTATAGTCCCTGTCCCCAGTGTATTTTCTTTGGAGTGTGTCCATGCAGGTGTGTGCAGACAGACCCAGGTTCCCATTTGGAAGTGACACACTTGTTAGGATGGGGTTGTGTCTGAACTAATGAACTCAAACTGAATGCAGCTTGTATCTTGCGGAGCAAGCCTGGGCCTGTCTGCATACATCTCTGTAAATGTGCCCTTTGCTGACCCTGAATTTGTTATAGATAAGGAGGACCAGGGCCATCAAAGTGTTCTGTGCAAACGTTGTACTCGTCCTGGTGAGTTACCATACGCTGCTCCTGAGTATCATTACGAACAGAATTTGACTCTGATATTTGCTGTCAGGACGAGAGGGTATGGTGCTACCTGTCAATCCTGCAATGCCCCTTAGTGCCTGATGTCAAAGGTCAAATGTTTATGGGAGGAAAGGGCAGACTCCCCATTCCCTCTCTTCCCCCAGTCCCCACCTATCCAGACGTATAATGACTGATACACTTTGCACAATAGAAGCATTCTCAAAACAAACTCTCATAGCCTCTTGCTATCACCTGGTTTGCTATTAGCTTGTCTGATGTTAGATATCACAAAGGTCACACTGGTTCCTAAGGCTTGCTGAAATATTTTATAGACACCAACCAAAATAAATCCTGTCTAGCTTGTCACGGAGCCACTTTAACATGAATAATATCAACACGAGTTTCATAAACTGTTCATATATTTAACAACCTAGTCTTCTCCTAAAATTTCTGTCACTGTAGAAATAATCTTGGGGAAAGCTTGCCTTGCCTGGCCTTGTCCCCACCCCCCACCTTCCCCTTCCCCTTCCTCATTTTTTTTACAGCAATTAACTCATGACTAGCTTGAAATTACATTTTATTTTTCTCCAGGTACTTCTGTTATATATAAGGCATAGCCAGGTATTATTCTTAATCTCTCACCCTGGAGAGGTTGAGAACCTCTTGGGATCCTGGCTTTGCGGGAGTTTTCGGTGATGCCAGGCTGGTTTCCTGGGATCGGGCTGGTGTTGCTGCTCAGTCCTGCACCTCAGTCTCAGATGATTGCGTACTTCCCTGTCTTCCATGCCTATGTTTCTATCTCCTGTTAGTAATGGAATAATACATTAGCATTTTTATAAAATATATATCTGTCCTCTGCCATGTGATTATGTGACTGCCATGATTATGTGACTAGCATCTCTTTAATGCACTGCTTGCTTCCAAATACATTGTTTGTCCTAAAAAATAACCTGCAATTTTGGGAGATTTAAAATATACTGGTTACAGTAATATTTGACTTTGAGCATCTCCTTTTGTTACACCTGGCTACAGGAAGGCACGGGTCGATGATGCTAAGTTATGTGTACATTTTGACATATAGCATTATACTGAGGTGCTGTTAAGACCTTCAGGGGGAGTGCTATTTCATCCAAAAATGGCTTGTCATGTATTTTCTTTGCCTTTTTTAATTAAAAAAACCACAGTGCTTTAACATTTTCAGCTACCAGTTAGTGTGGCCATTGGACTGGCTATGGTGTGCTGAGATTCGTCTGGAGTTCCACTCCTAGGTAATTTGCACAGACTTAGTGCAGTTAAAGCTTGAATATAAAAACTAAGCAGTTGGCACAGTATACCTAAAATGTTTCATTGCTGGGTCTGAAACGATCACTGCAGTTGTGCCTGGGAGCTTGTATGGTTCCCAGGAATCTAAATAATAGCCTATAATAAACAAGCTGTTTCTGCTGTGTACACCAATTATTCATCAGCTTTTTGGATTCATTTGCTCAAGCCTGAATGTGTTAGAGTCATTTCAATGGTAATACATTTGACAGAAACAGATATTTTCCACTGAAATTATGGGAATTTATGAACTGTATTGATTTCATCAGATCTTTTTTCTAATGAAAAAAATTTGAAGTGAATATATAATACCATCAAAATGGCAGATGTGTATAGATAGAGACAGATTAAGATATTTTGTTCTAAGTTTTTATTTGCTGTGATCCTGTCAACTTCTTAAATTTAATTTAAATTTAAGTAGGTAGTCTCACTAAAATGCAAAATGAAACTTTTTCAATGAGAATTTTTCTTAATGGTTTTGAATTTGTTTCTAAAGGAGCTCAGATTCGAAATGTAGGAATCCATTGTCAACCTCTCCGTAGTCAGAGTGAGCCACTGTAGGGTGTCAGGAGTCTTCTGGATGCAGGTTTCCATTCCAGAGGTCATTCAAAGTATTCTTGAGGAAGTTTCTGTTCTCGGTGATCTGATATTATGAGTGGGCTGTTTTGTATGCACCTCTGTCTGATCTCAAAAGGGAGGTGGAGCTTCTCCCTTGATGTCAAGTCCCTTTGACAGAATAGTGGATATGAACGTTTTTTCCAAGTCCTTGTTTTGGAACAGGTACGTAGTTGACTTAGTTACTTAGTTTTTTTCCATATTATTTTTTCCATACATTTCCATATATTTCCCCATATATTTTTTCCATATATTTCTATTCTGATCTGTTTGAGGATCTCCCTGTTCAAAAGCTCTGTTTTCATACTGTAGGGCTGCTTCACATATGAAATCAGTAATATACTTATCTTCTTGCAGTGAGAAACAGCATTCTTATTTCGTTAGCATGTTTTAAAGCTGTTTGGGAGTATCTTTTTCAAAATACATTTTGGTGGTTTGTTCTTGTTTTCCGCTGGAGTGGTTTCTTGTCCTCAAATACATGCATTAACTTTATACATGCGGGCACCATTGCTGAGATTCCTTTGCAAATTATATGTATTTCTGATCAGCTGGCAATAGGGATCTCAATGTGCAAGCTACCAGCTGTTTTTTTCATGATAGCAAAGCTGCAAGCTTTGACTCATTGGTGTCACATTGCAAACTTGCCTATTTGTTCACATCACAACATAGGACAGCAGAGGTGGTGGCCAGCTGCTTGACTTACAGAGACTGGTTCAACAGTGAGGTAACCGCATCTCTTGCTTATTTATCTGGTACAGACCTCAAAGCATTTGCACACATCCGTGAAGAAATGTTATAGCTGAATTTATTTCATATTTTTAGGCACAGGTATCTGCTGCATCGTGTTCACTACTTTTTTGGGTTCAAGCTACAGTGGGAGATTAACAAATATCCTGTATATGATATTGCAGTTAAATATAACTCCAGTTTGTTTTTATTTAATTTTAGTTTTATTTCTCTGATTTTGTCTAAAAGATTGGGCAAGTTGTAGTCCTTTTCTGACATGGTTTTGTCATGCTATCTTTGCATTTGTATTTCTTAAAGCCAGCAGGACACTCACAGATTAGTAATACAGATATGGATGGTACTGATGGTTTTCTCTCACATTTTTTTTTCCTGAACACCATTGTTTACTTTATAACATTCAACATATACCAAGGCAATTAGATTTTTCACCTCATATAACTTGTCAGAATGAGTCTTTTTGCACTAAAGTGCTGAACTGTGTTCTTCCTTTCACTTGTAAGTATTTGGTAGTAAGACTTAATTAGAACTTTATTTACATCTCGATTTATGTTTCTGAATAGTTACCATGTTATTTACTCAGCTTTTGGTTTCTCTGTCTTCAGCAGTGTCTTTTGATTTCTTTGATTCCTTTCTTTTTCTTTCTGTATTTCTACAAACTTTATTAAAAATCAAGCTCCTGAAGCACTAAGAGGAGGCACCTGCAATCAGAAGCAAACGGGCAGTCAAAAATCAGCCTGAAAGGGTTTCCAGAAGTCCCAGTCTGCACGCTGCAAGCCACAAAACACCCCCATCTCTCTGAAGTGGTACTATATTACTCAAAATACTCAATCCAGTGTGTCTAAAAAGTCACAGTCCTTCAGCATAGCTTAGTCATTTTTAGCAGCTTTACTATGAAGATCTTAATGTGCTGCCTACTGCTTGTATTTGGCTTTTTTTTTTTTTTTTTTTTTTTTAGTATGCTGTTGTGGCTATTTGTGGAAATTTTATTGTCCCATGCTCAGTGTCAGTAAGTTCATGGACTTTTAGTTTAGCTGAAGACAATGGCAGTTCTGGAGTTTCAGCCTAGATATTTTTACTTGGTATTCTGCTTGTAATTTACAATATCCTAGTGATATTTTTTCCATATAATTTATATTTGGCTGGGTTTCAGTTTTGCTTTCTTCTCTTGCACAATGCAATGAAAGTCTCTGTAGTATAGTGCATTCACTGATGTCTTGCTGCCTACTTGGCAAGCCGTCTCCTGTTTGTATGCTGCTTTGTCTTTGCATCTGGTGCTTCTCTGAGCTTTCCAAACCTTTTGTTTTTTTGCCATTTTGTACTGCATTAATATCATCCATGCACAGTCTCATTCTCTGAGTTCCTGCTTGCTTCCTTGATATATTGCATTATCACTATTTTGATTTGTCTTTACGTTTTGGCATAATGATCTATCTTGTCTCAATCATGGTTAGTAACTCAGCATTTAGGATATTTCCTTTCAAGGCCAGATTTACCAGAAGTGATATAGAAGATATAGATACAGCTCCATCTCAGTGCACTACTAGCAGTGCTAAAATGTACCTAACCTTGATCCTTCACCAGGATTTTACCACTGTACCTCCAAGTCTTCCTTTCCAATTTCCTTGTCTCCTGCTTTTCAGTATGCAACTCTTTTGGGGCATTAACTTTTTTCACTTGCTTTTTTGTGCTATTTGATCTGCTTCAATTCACATTCTGGACTGAACTTGACAAATTCTCTAGCTTTCCACTTGTCCATAGCATTTAGTTATTATCATAGAAGCTAAAAATATTCTTAACTCTTGGTTTTTTTGATCCCTGCTACTAGTCACAAATTAGTTCATCTTTTAAGAATTGGTAGCTGCAAGGTCAGCTACTTCTTGAAGGGTAGCAGTATCCCAGCTGATTGCTAATTCTGTGGTGCTTGTTGAAAAGGTATGTTCTGATTATCTCTTGCGGGGATCGAAATGCTTCTGGAGTAGATCCTGTGTTGCACTTGGTTCTCCTTTTTGGCTGCTGACATATCTGGCTGGTATGTGAATATGCTGCAACCTCTGTTCATGATACTCATTGCTAAGTTTGTTTTATTTTTCTTTTTATCTAAACCTATTGTTAATTACTTCTAACACTGTTAACTGAAGAATGTCTCTTTGTGATTATTATTGTTTCCTCTTTTTGTCTTTCAGTAGTATCACTATGCCTTCATGAACTGTCTCACTTCTGACATCATGTTCAGGGACAAAGCACAAAAATAGAGGGAATGAAGACAACATACCATCCATGCTTTTCTTCTTCCTCCACAGACAGCGTCTTCTCAAACACTGAAAATAGTAAGTTAACATGTCTCTCCTCTCCCTGAGTCACCTTCACTAGTTAACTAATTATTTTGAAGACTTCCGTTCAGTGTCAGCAGGGGTTGCACAAGATGACAGCTCTCAATTAGCACTCCTGTAGACACAAGCCAAACCTAAGAGGGCAAAAAAAAGGAAAAAAAAGAAAGCGAGAAGGAAATGAAGCACTGATCCCTCCCACTTTCACAGAACAGATGGGATCTGAGCTATACAATCATAAGGTATATATATGTGGGATTTGGATTGTCTAAGAATAGAAAATTCTGTGTGTTTCAAGAGTCCCTGTGCAAGGGCAGTGAATCTGCATCATATCCAAAGCAGCATAGGAAATAGTGAATGTGAAATGCTTTGTGTTTCGAGAAGAATGAGAAATTATTTCCTGTGCAATTACAAATATGAGTTAGGAGCAAACTCATCTGCTGATTGTATTCATGAATTTCAATATGAGTCCACCAAAACTTATCATAATGGCTATCAGTAAAAAATAAGCTCACATGTTAAGGATAAAGGCCAGAAAAAATAAGCAATGAGAGGCCCTTGTTCCAGCTTCTTTAAATTATCATTTAACACTCTCTGTAATTATTATTTACTTGTAATGAGTCGGTAAACCATTAAAGCTAAGCAGGAGGCTTATTTCTGCTATGCACATTCATGAAATGATGTTCAATAGAATTGCTTCTGCTTTTACAGTTATACAAGCATGAAATCAATGATCAATGATTTTTTTAACCTCTCAATGCAGCTTTATTTTCAAAATCACTGTTCCAGCCCAGTCTCCCTATTCACTTTCCAACAAAAGTAACGATTCTTTAAAAATATAAAATCATTAGTTGCACATGAATATAAATGTAGGAATATGGCTACATTGTGACAGAGATGAGCAATGATTTTCCATTCAAACTATTTTTTGAAGTTTCCCTTAGTTCATGCGTCTTGACTCTACTCACCCTGGAAAGTTGAATTATGCAAAATTTCAAGCAGCTTTGTGGAAGCATGAACAAAGTCTGAAAAATCTATTGCAGTTGGAGAGTTCATGGTGAAAAGTCATGTGGCTTAGTGAAGTCACTGACTTCTGCCTGAATGCTCCAAATTATTGAGGTCTATGACTGACACAATGTGCAAAACTTGAGAGCTTCTGTCTTTAGTCCTATTTATAGAGGGCAGAATATTTCAACTGGAAGGTCACATTCTTATTTCTGAAAAATCATCTGCCAGCTGCAGTTATAAACTTTACAGTCAGCTGTGATCATTATGATCAACTCAGCCACCTGCTTAGTGCTTAATTTCAAATACCTCATAACACTTTAAGAGAACCCAGTGAGGAGTTAGGCCCACAAAAGCTTTTTATTTCACCTTGTGTGAGGTGCAGTGAGTCCTCAAATGCCATAGGTTAGACAGAGTGTCTAACTCTTCTCACAAGTTAAGAAATAGGTTGCATTTAGGCAGACCTATTGCTGGGATATGTTGAGTATGTATGTCCTGCAACATATTTGTTTCTAAGATCATTCAAGTTAGGGCATACTAAAATGCATAATACCTCCTGTCTAGCTGGCACATATGAATTTCCTTTCTATAGAGCCCTACCATGAAGATGGGAGGCTGCCCAGGTGGCTGCCCAGAAGTAATCTGAATTTAGTTGTATGAACTCTTGAGTCATCAAGTCCTGCAGGCAGCCGTGCAGTAATGTCAGGTTTGGAGAGACCTATGGAATATCTGCTTTTCATACTACAGTCTGAAGTACTTTTGTCAATACTTTAATGCCATTTAATAAACAAAAGCTGAGGAGTAAAAGACTGAAAGCTAGACAATGTGCCTTGAGAAGAAAGTAGGAAAAGCTGAGAGCTTAGTAGCCTAGGTCCCTGAAATAACATTTTTAAAGGAAAGAATTCTGGAAAGAAAACTCCCAAGCTCTTTCTTAGGTAGTGAGGAACAACTATACTACTGAGGAGAAAAAGCTCCAAAAACATGAACCTAAAAGCAAAAATAATGACAGTAAAAATGAAGGTTCTGACCTAGAAAAAGTCCATCCTCCTAAGAGTAGATTTGGTGATAAACTTAAACCAGGACATGAGTGGGATAACTAAACCAGCCACTTGAGGTTTGAATGTCCCAAGAAACTCCTCTGTTCCCTTCTTACATTTTATTCCTAGCTTCAAGGAATGAGACCCCTATGACAAGAAGCCAAACTGAGTGCCTTAATGCATCCCTGTTTATGTATCAAACTACAGTCTTTATGGATGTGACAGGCCATCTTATCCTTCTCTCTACACCCATCCCTATCGTAAAATGCCCTTGCACTTGATTATCCCAGCACACTCTGAGCCACTCTTTAATTACAGACCCCATGCCCTGTGGAGTCCCTGTTTTTTTTTTTCTTTTCCCATGCTCTCATCCCAGTGGAAATCAAAGTTCTCCACTCTTCTGAGACAGCCACTCGTGCAGCTGCTGCGCAGCATTTCCTGCCCTTGTCCTCCCTCTCTATGCCCATCTCCCTTCCGTCTTAGCTGTGGGCACCCGCTGACCCTCCCACTGGCTACTGTAGTTGGCCATACATGTAGAGTCCCACGTTTTCTGAATACCACAGGTACACAGTGACTTTGTTGCTTAAGCGTTTTCAGAGTGAACCTGGAAGAAGACGACAAGGATGTACCAAGCATAAAACAAGCAAATACCACCATTATCTGGATTCAGGTCTTACAGTCTTACTCTGTCCTGCTACTGGGGAATATTGCAGCTGGACACTGAACCTATTCTCTGATTGCCTGGAAACGATTTTTTGCGTCTCCCAAGGATAAGATTTAGTGAATTCTCCCCATGCTCTTTTCTCCTCCCTCCCCCTTATCTGACTCATACAGGAGAACTAAGCTCACAGGATTTGAGTGATGATTTTTATCTTAAACTAATGGATTTTTTAAAAAATATCATTTATATTTACCGGTAATTGTAATACAGGGATGCTGTGAACTATAAACTGTTATGTCACGCATAGGAGGAATGTTAATGTTGAACTCAAATTCTAGCTGTGCTTATAAGCTCCATAAATCACAACTATAAATAGATCTGAGCTAGTGCCATGGGGAAAGTCTCTGAATATTCATAAGCCTCTCATTTCATATTTTGTCACCAGAATAAGCCTTGAAACCATAAGCAGTATGCAGCCAGTGAAACAGCAGCAAGGTAATGGCATTATGATAACAAAAATACATCAGTATGATAAACAACTGATATCTGCAGATCATCTATATTGTCCTTGTGTGTAAAGTGAAAGCCATTTATTCAAATGTCATAAATAGCTACTTTGATTAATAACATTAGTTGTCCTTTATGAGATGCTGTTTTCTTGAGGATATCTGGAGGCTAAATATTTTATGGTCTTCAGAAAAGAGAAGAAATATTTTTTCATATTTCTTACATATTCTCTAATTATTATTCATTACTTTGATGGCATCATAGAGATAAATGATGCATTATAAAAATAAAGTCCTTTCTCTGAAGATTTTATAATTTAAAGGATCCCAAATTCTTCCTTTGAAAAATCTATGTACATCTGAACAATTTTATTTTCAATAAATTGTAAATCCCCTGGAAAAAAAGTGTTTCAGAGCAATCACACTCATCATGATTATACAGTGAGTTTACTAATTATTTTAAATAGAAAAGCTGATGGAGCAGATGATAGAAAAATTAAATTAACATTTCATTTTACTATTTCAAAGAACCCTTTTTGTTGTCATTTAAAGAGGAGACCACTTCAAAATGCATTTTTTTTGTTTAAATATCTATCTAAAAGGGGGGGACAAATCTCTCAAAAAAAGGTAAAGTAATGAGGGTGAAACATTGTTTTGGTTCAGGTTGAAAAGTTGGAGGGTCAGTTGCAGGTGTTTAAAAGAGGGCAGAATTTGTCTCTAATTTTTGATACAAAGAACAGGCAGAGATAATATGTGAGAAGTTTTGATGAGAAGAACAAATATTGATAAGCAGCTTAATTATGTGAAGCTTAAAAGGAAGACAAATACCAGTTGCCTGCAGTTATAAAAAGATTTGCTTTGAGGCAAAATGCACTTCTGAGGCCATTTCTGGTTACATTGCTCTGTGCAACATAGTGGTGTGGTTGAATAGGTCAGAAGAACTCCTGAACATTTATTTAGCTGAATTGAAGTGTATTAATGAGTGTGAGGAAGTTTCTAATATCAATCCGTGACTTGCAATGCTCTACAGCTACACCGGGGATAAAATTCTTCAAGGATGTCAGTCATGCATATACGGTTTTACTCTAAAAAGTACTAAAAAAAGACATCTCACTAAATCACTTTCTTGTGTATTGCATATTATACATCCTGTTTGCTTATTTGATGGCAAAATAAGTTTCTATTGATGCTGTATTTCTGTGAGATCTGAAGATCAAATATATGTATGTAATGGACACTGACCTTCTGAGTTGGTGTGTGTGTGTGGGGGAATTAGGTTTCTCCCCCGACATTCACAGACTAGCTCTTAACCTCAGTCATAGCTTAAAGTCCAGTCAGCCTGTGTGAACTCAAGCAGATTTTTGCTAAGGGCACAATCTGAGTTGCTGAAAAACCCATTGCAGGCTGTAAAACTTACTGCAAGCAAAAATATAGAAGAATGAAGGAATCCAGAACAAACCCACGAATTTTAACTTGTGGATTGTTTTTGCAAAGGTGGCTGTTGGGAAAAATATTTAGTTGTTAATTGAGCACATTTACATAGGTATCATTAAGATATATAACCGTGGTTACTATGGTACCTGAACTGGGAAACACATTTAACAACACTCATTTTCACTGAATCATTCATTCTAACTGGGTCTTCAAGAAAGCCCAGATATGAGTTCTTATTTCCAAGTACACCCAAGGGACAATCTGAAGTCCAGACCAATAAAAAAAGTCTCATCAAATGTACAAGGAATGCCAAATAGTATTAAAATATACAGTTTAGTATTGTAAGGGGTGTACTGCATATTGTATCATATTGTTCAGTGTCTAATACATATGGTAGAATTTTTATTTTGTATTTTCAAAATTAATAACTCTCTGTGTCCCTCCATTATGGTAAAGGTTCTGAATGCATTATTCTTCCAGTGTCTGTGAAATCAGCACTTTATAATACATTGAGATGCTACATCAGTATTCCTCCAAGCTCCTAAAGGTCAGTGGCAGTTATTTTTCTTTTAAGGGCAGAAATCTGTAGTGCAGAAAGTGCAACAAGGCAAGAAGATGAAAAAAAAAGAAAAGCAGAGAATGATTCATGGTAACCTGGGATGAGCTTGTTCAAATAAATTAGCAATGACCCATCATAGAACTGACCTTGGCATTTGCTACTGAAACAGCTTGTATATTAATTAATGAGCCCCCTCCAACTCTACTGGGTCAAACTAGTTGAGCAATCTGTAAAACTAAAGGTCAGAATTATGGGGTTCAGTTTCTAGTCCTGGTACAAATTATGGCCTGGCTGTGAGAATGCTCCATTGGTAAACTGAGATGAGGCTGCTTTGTTTTACAAATGTGTTGTATTGACTGATATTAGTGAGGCATTCATGTATCTCAGCAATACGGAGCACAAACAGTACTTCATGAGAAACCATGCCTTTCTTAAAAGCCGCATGCAAGTCACAACAGCAGCAAAACTGCACAATAGCAGAATAATTGCACAAAAAATCAGTGACTATTAATGATCTATTGGGGATGACAGTTAAAGGCTTTCCTGTGAGTGTACAGAAAATGTCTAAGGAAACTTCCTATCCTTGAAGACCCAGTTGTTTGCACAGAAAGAAATGCTAAGAAGTATGTTACATCACTAGCCTCCCTAGGCACAAAAGATGCCCAGAGCAAGGCATGATTAAGGTTAGTGAAATTCTTTCAGCAAATTCTGTGCTGCTATTTGACAAAGTCTGTTAGAAGACTTATGCTATTCTTGGATTTAATAGGAAAGTAAATCCACTGGGTGAGCTCTTCTAAAGAAAAATAATTACATAATTCTGGTTTAAGTCTTTTCTGAGTAGAGATTACCCGTGATTCTAATTATATTTCACAGTTTCTTGCCACTTGACAGTGACTGCTCTGCTTTCAAAACTCAACTTGGACTTGAGTTATAACTGTAAGAAATATAATTTATCTTAACCTACTGTCATTAAAAACAGCATTAAATTAGTCCTAAGACAGTCATGACAAAAGAATATAATTTTTGAGTATCATAACTGTTAAGCTCAAAGCCTCAGGCATCTAGGAAAATGAGCCCTCTTTTGCACACTTGACCTGCACCCTGGTTTCACATTTCCATTTAGCAGTAGCTAAAGATCAGAGATTAGCATAGACTTTGAATAAAAATGGCTAAAATGTCTCAGGTGTAGCAAGAAAGTATTCACACATTCCTTTTCAAACTCAAAACAGATCTGAGACTGGGATACGTGGCATACATGTGTCCCTGCTTCCCCAGAGGTTTAGAAGACTGATAAAACAATGACAGTTCCACCAGGCTGGCTGCCCTAAACTTGTGGGTTTTTTTCAGTCCAAAGAGAAAACAGGAACTGTAGACAAATTTTACATGGAAAGGTTGTCAGCTCATTTTGTGTTGCTTTTTTTAAAGTTTCTGGCATATCAAGAATTTTATTTGTATTTTGAAGTCTCTGAACTTTTAAACTCTGAACTTTTAAACATGAGCTCAGACAAAAACTGTGCAACATCAGTACCAACCAGAAAACAGAAATCCTTTGGAAGAGTTAATATTTTTAATAGAAGCTATAAGAAAAGAAAAAGCAGCCTTTCAATTCCTAAGTCGTAAGAAAGCAGCATAATCTTGTTTACCAAAGTCCTTGAATAATATTCTCTGATAATACAAAGCCTGTTGGTGATATTTTAACACATACTGCTGTGATACATGACCAGAGATGTAGTTTTGACCCAGCCTATTACACTTTTCCAAGATTTATCCATCTTAAGAAATATATCCATATTGAACACACCAATACCACTATCTACATGACAGAGTCCAGACCATCAAATTATTAATGTTCCCCTCTTTAAGTATTTAGATTGTGTAGTCTTCCTTATTACTCAGCTCATATTCTTTCCCCTTACTTCAATAGTTTATAATAATAGGACCATTTCTGACAACATCACTATAGCAAACAAGACCAAGCAAACAGAGCCACTGTAGTGTCAAAAAACTGACCCAACTTTAAACTCAAACATAATACCTGAAGTTCAGATCAAAAAGTCACCTCCACCTATTGAAAACCACCTTTTAGTAGGGTCTTCTATTAAAAAAAAAAAAGCAACACTCAGTTTGCATATGCATTTGTGCCACAATCAGGTTCCCCAGTGTATTACCATTTCTATTAGGACGGTCTTTGCTGCAAAATTTAAAAGACAGTAAGAATAGAAAATAGTCCTGAGATTTAATTCACACAAATTTTAAGCTCATAGCTGTAGCCTGTGATCTTTGTTAGGTGCTTTCTCTATATTCTCTGGATTTTCAGTGTGGCATTATTGCTTTGTGTCATTGTGCCAAAGATCATTATAGCGCTCCCAAAATAATGATAGGGATGTTGAGGTCTTGACTCCAGAATTATGAAATTTCATTTCCTGTGTAGAGAAGAACAATGCTTTATAACCAAAGGATTAAAAATGTAAAGCAACTTTGTGATCAGGCCACTATATATGCTGTTCGACAGCTCCTGGAGGAGTCAAGGAATACTTTGTATGTAAAGTGAATAGCAGAGTGTAGAAGAATAAAAATGCTGTGCTTTAGGCAACCAAGAGCTCAACACTTAAAAAGTTAGGGCATGCAAGGAAAACCAGTGTTGTAAGCAGATAAAATCAGGTGAAATATGAAAATTCATCATGAATGAATAAAAGCGATTCCAACAAAAGCAGTGAAGAAAAGTTTAGAATTCTTCCCCATAGTAATTACACATCTTATTCAAAGATTATTTCTACACAATAAGTAGCTTCATTATGACATATTATTTCCTGAGTAATTAGAAAATGGTGTTACATGTACGGCACGCTTGACCATTTGGGTTAGTGTGTTTATTCCATGTAGGTAGGTGGATTGATAGAAACAAGGGTTGATAAATGACAGTAAGGGGTCCCCAATCACATGCAGTTTCAAAATGATTCTGTGAAAAGATGCAGAGCAGTAACATTCCTGTGAAACCTCTCTCCATGGGGCAGCGTGAAGTAGGTCAGTAAAACTGATAGGGCAGATTATGCGCAAAGGAGGCTTGATGAGCCCTGATCCTGAACAAGCTGAACAGATGGAGGAAGCAGCTACTTTTGTGGTATGTAGCTTCTAGAAAAAAAAGTCATTCACTATAACAAAGGTCAAAAGAAATTTCTGAAATTGGCATTGTTAGTTTTCAGCACTATTGAGAAATATCTAAAGCAGACTTTTGCTAACATTCACCTATGAATGCAGCTGTCATTCAGCACTTTCCTGCCTATGAGTTCTTCAGTTTTTTTTGTCATTGTTGTAGAGTTTGTTGGGGAAATGAAGAGAAATTTTAAGTGGAGTACAGACGAAGGCAAAGGTGAAAAAAGCCTGGTATTTATCTATATAGGTGTATTTTAGTGGACAACTCTACTGATAAATAAGTATACTCAAATAGAATGTAGCATGAATGTAAGGACACATTCAGATCAAGAGTCTATAACCCATCTTCCCTCTGGTAATGGCTAATAGTGGATGCTTAGGGAAAGAGGGCAAGTAGGGAGTGATCTTTCCTAGCATTGCCTAACACCTTCAGTAGTTTACTGGTTTCCTAAGTCAGTATTTAATATTCCAGTTAAGTATTTCATGTTCCTGTTAAATGTCTCCTCTCCAATTTTGTCTTAGGTATTTTTGGAACTCATTTATATTTCTGGCCTGCACTGTACTGATGAGTTCCACTACTTACATGCACCAGATGAAAAAGCCATTTTTTTTGCTTTCGAAGTTGTTGTCATTTTGTGCCCTTTTTCTTGTTTTTTTGAGAAATAGCGAATGACCATTTCCATTCACTTCCTCTGTATCATCCTTGATTTTGTAGATTGCTGTTGTGTTGCCTTGCATTCGTCTGTTTTCCAAGCTACCTTTTGTGTCCTTTGTATGGAAGGTGTTTTGTTCCTTTGTTACTTTCTTCCCCTAATGGATGGTTTTCAGATTTAATGATCAGAACTGCATGTATTAAGTGCATGAAGGACAGTGAAGGCGCCTGAGTTAGCAGTCAGCAGCAAAATGACATCTTCTGTTTAATTCTCAAGTTCTTTTCTAATATTTCCTGGTGTATTAATTTTTTCTCTCTCTCCATCATCACCATTAAGCTGATGTGTTGCAAGGACTATCCAAGAGCTCCTTTCTTGAGTCATTATTGACTATAAGTTATTAAAGCCCATCGTTCTGTAAAAATAACTTAGAATGGCTGAGTTGAGACATCTAACTTTGGAATACCATATATAGGTAAAATGAGTCCCATGTTTCTCTAAAGCTAGGGGACCATGTTGATGCTACCTGAGGTTATATGGAATGTTTTGACTGCGTTAGAACTTGTTTAAAGCTCTTCTTATCTGGATGGCCAGATGCTTTTGCCCCACTTGGTTAGGTGGATCCCATCTCTCCCTAGCAGTCCTCGGTTCTCAAAGAGGGTTCCCTGGTTGTAAAAATTGTAAAAAAAGTTGTAAAAATCTGTGCACTCCTGTTGAAGACCTTCTGCCTCACCAGCAGGTTCAAGGAGAAAATAATCTAGGTGCCCATGTCCTTGGCACTCTCCTGTAGAGCCCTGTAGTCACATTTGACAAGCTCCAGGCCTCCCCTGGCCGTATGATTGGTGCCCACATGGAAGAACAGTAGGTGATAGGGTCCAAGGGCTGGACAAGCTTCAATTGCCTCTCCTCAACGGCCCAGGTCTGAGGCCCAGGCAAGCAGATGGGGGCCTCTGTCTCTGACAGCTGAGCGTCTCCCACTGCTAACACTTGCTGGCGATTGTGGGAGATCCCTGGTGACTTGCTGGATTGGAGACCTCCTGACGCCCCTTCCATCTGGAATTATCTTCTGATCCTATGAAATGTAAGTGATACAAGCAACAAAATTCTGTATCAGAGATTGAATTGACTACAAAGTGATTAAGCTGTTTTATAGATTTAATGGGACTTTAATTCTCCACTAAATCACACTGAATAGTTAGACCCCCTAACACTAACAAACACAACTGAAAGGTTTTCCATTAGCTTCAGTTATCCATTTCCCTCATCTGAGGCTTATAAAAGTAATATATAACTGTAGGAATCCTATGGATTCTTTTTTTTTGACTTCTCCTTTGCAAGATGGTAAGATTTTGGAGAAAAGAGGGAAAAAATGTGCATAGATATTAGACGTTTGCTATAGCACTGTACTCTAAACTTAAAGCTTAATGCTATTATTTTCTTTGGGCCCATTTTAAACACATGCATGCACATATATTTGTATCTGTCTATACATATTCAAGGCAAGAAAAATGTATGGTTTAAAAAGTGCCATTAGTTAGTTATTTTACAAGAAATACATGGTTTATATAGATAGTATTTGTCGTGTCACTGGGTACTGCTGAGAAGAGTCTGACCCCATCCTCTTGACAACCCTGATCACGTATTTATATACATTGATAAGATTGCCCCTGAGCCTTCTCTTCTCCAGGCTGAACATTTCCAGTACTCTCAGCCTCCCCTATGAGAGATGCTCCAGTCCCTCAATCAAAAAGGCCCCTTTGTGGCCCTTTGCTGAACTTGCTCCAGTGAGTCCATTTCTCTCTTGTACTGGGGAGCTGAGAATGGGTTGCAACACTCCAGATGTGGCCTCACGAGGCCTGAGCGGAGGGAGGGGATCAACTCCCTTGACCTCTGGCACTGCTCTTTCTAATGCAGCCCAGAATACCATCGGCTGCCTTTGCCATGAAGGCTCATTGATGGCCCATGTTCATCTTGGTATCCACTGGGACCTCCAGTGCCTTCTCTGCAAAACTGCTGGTTGGTGCTCAGCCTGTACTGGTACTCCTGAACTCAGGTGGTTTTTCTCTGCCCATTTCTCCAGCCTGTCAATGTCCCTCTGAATGGCAGCACAACCATCTGGTGCATCAGCCACTCCTCCCAGCTTTGTATTTTTTGCAGACCTCTTTCACTCACTACGAGCTTTCAAACATAATTGAGAGTAGCATCACAATGACCTTGGCCAGCTCTCTCAGCACTCATGAGTGCATCCCATTAGGGACCATGGACTTGTTTGTGTCCAGTGTGTTTAAGTGTTTCCTAACCTCATCCTCCACCAAAGCTAGGTCTTCCTTGCTCCAGACTTCCCCTCTGGTCTCAGAGGCCTGGGATTCCTGAGAACTAGTCTTACCAGTAAAGGCTGAGGTTGAGAAGATATTGGGTACCTCAGCCTTTTGTGTGTCCTTTGTCACCAGGGCCTCTGCCCCATTTAGTAGCAGGCCCATGAAGAGTTATAATATATTCTCATAGTACAAGTGCAGAAAAGTCCATTTTATCTGTATTGTACTTGATCGTATTTCTTTTCTGGGCCCTTTTCACATGTAAGGAACCAGTCAAGAGCTTTTCCTGGATTGAGAGAGGAATGGAGGAAAGGCTGTAAGGAGTTTCCTACTGCATAGGAAATGCCAGAAAGAATTGTCCTTTGTGGAACGCAGTATTACTAAGAGCTGCAAGGGCTTCAAAAGGTGAGCTGTTAAGCTTTACCTGTACTGGTTTTGATTTTTTGTTGTTGTTGTAAGGCATATCCTAAATGAGAGTTTGAGACACCAGCATCTCAAAGTTACTGAAAATGTTTCCTCATAGAGTAAATAGCACTCCAGCTCACGAAGACATTAGGCTGGCTGGTGACGACTACTAATAGTCCTCAGTCGTCAAATGGTCATGACTCACTGCTGGAAAAATCCTTGGAGATGAGCATCCCCAAGTTCATTTCCAAATTGATTTTGGACATCACCCCATCAAGGATACACTACTTTTTATTCTATTTAGTTTTTTTTTTTTTTCTTATAACCGTGCAAGGCTTGATTAGCCCAGACAAAACTCTACTAATTTTAGCAGAGCTATGCCATTTCAAATGTATCCAGAATCTGGCTGAAGATTTCATGTTTGGAATATTTTTTGCTGGGGCACTGTAATAGAAAGACTTAGAAAATACAGTTAACTTTATAATTTCAGATAAATTAACAGTTACTTTCAAATATGACTTTCACTAGAGGTCCAATGGAAAATGATTAAAATCACAGAACATTTGGGGAAAATTCTTTGCTGAGGACCTACAACTCCCTTAGAAACTACGGGAGATTGTGCATATCTGGTATCTCTTAACTCTTATTCATAAGTCAGGAGCATCTTGAATACTGTTTTTGTGTGTTAGTAATTTGCATGGATTTGGAAGATAACAGCAAGTCAGCAAAACGGAAAGCAATGTCTAAGCTGCTTCTGATTTTCATCTTGCAGTGCTTAACAATATCTTTTATAACATGGGGAGAGGAGAGGAATGTTTAAACCACATTGCTAAGAAATTATCTTATTTCCGTGGACAGATTCCTTCTCATGGCCCCAAGGTAAAAAGTGCTGACACGTGTTCCTTATTCCACATGGAATTCAGCAGTTCAAGCACTAACCTTATTGAATCCACATAGATTCAATGCATACAAGGATATTTGATATGAATTTTTCAAAACTAAGATTGCACCAGAAACAAGGCAGTGAATGTCTAGCTTAGTGAGAGATGTTTTTAGCTAGTCAGAGCTTTGAGTTTGCCCTACAGTCATAGTGCATTCCTTGATACTTCTCTGTATATGCAATAAGGATCCCTTTTACATCTTGTTACAAATGTGCCCCTTTCCAGTGGATTTGTACCTATTAATTTGAATTCCAAGATTTTATTGGAAATTTTTCCTTATAGTAGAAGCTTGGACAGAATTATGTCAGACAACTTCCAGAGCGAAGATGGTAATTTTCGTACTGCAAGACTATTCTTGTCTGGAGAACTCACCCAATTATCTGATGCACTATAAAAGCTGATGTCATTATTGCTTTCACACTAATTTTCTACTGCTGTGTTGAGAAAGAATCTGTGGAGTAATCAGTGAAAGAAGTTAGCTCTCTGCTGAAGTCCCCCTGCAAACTTTGCTGGTAACCGTAGGATATTTTGAGGGGCAATATGAGGAGGAAGAGCCAGTGAAGGCCTCAAGAAAGAGGACAAAAAAAGAGTGAATGACAAGAAATATAGGGATCCCATAGAAGAGAAGGAAGAAGTGCCAGAAGAAAGAGACAAGAACCAGAAGAAATTAAAAGAGGTTTTCAGGTCAGTGTATTAGAGATACAAGCAAAGAAGGGGGCTATTTGAATGCAGATTTGCTAGTCATCCCTCCAAGAATGCTCCAAGCAAAAGTTTGGAAACACTGTGTTAGAGATACAAAATGTTTTAATGAGATGGCTGCTTTCCCTCTACATTTACGTTTTTGATTGTGTAAGCAAGATTTCCTATTTGACTGTCTGTTGCCTAATGAAACTACTGTGTTACATACTTCAGTTGATGCTTAACATTTCTGAAGTTTTTTTCTGCTCTCTTATTTTTTGATAATGCATGTATTATTTATATTCCAATACAGTCTAGAAAGTTGTACCCCATTTTACTTGGTGGCAAGCATAAGCATAATTCATGTCCAAAAAATGCATAACATTTATCTAGACAATGTCAAGAAATTATAGGATGTAGAAAATAGTAATATTTTATTTAGGAAAGACCAAGTCATTAGAGAATTAAGGATAAGATTCATTCAACCTATTTACAGACATGTCTTAAATGTCTAATCTATCTTCCCTTTGTGAGTGATGGAGAGATACAATTTATCTGAGCTACTTTAGACCACTATTGTAAGGTGCAATGAACAGTACCCTCAAGGTGCCCATTTCTGTGTGTTATCTGTAACTGATATTGAGACAAGTAGCTCAGATGTGACAATTAGAAAATAATTGTCAGAAGATTAATTCATCCCTATTAGAGCTTTTTAGAGGACATCTATATGAACCATTTTCACCATGGACAGGACATGTCTCAGAAAAACAAACAAAGAAGTGTGGATAACACTCAATCTCAGAATAATCAGTCCTTCATTAGAAAGGACATTTACATGGATCGTGAGAAAACAAGACCCAAGCCTTTGGTCTTCCTGTTTCAGATGCTAAGAATCAGTGTACTAGGTAGGCACTTCAAGAAGGGCTTTCTTTTTCACCTTGGAGCTGCTCCATTTCATAAAAATAACTTATATGTATATATAAATAATGACTACCACCACTTGGGCCATGTATGTATTATGCACTGAGGTATTGGCTATTCTGGAATCTCTCACTCTTTTATTTTCTGTGTCAAATGTTATTTTTGCATAACAGGAGAAATTTTGAAAACTCAGGAAAAAGATGCTCTTTGGGTAAGTCTAGTCGCAAGTGCAATCAAAACACTGAAACAGAAGAGATTCATTATGTACCATAACCTGCTTATTGCAAGGAGTGGACAGGGCTGTATCTTCTCAAATACTGAATTGCATAAAGGATCAACGAGATGGTGGCTGCCGTGTTATTAGTTGAGGTAGGTAACTCAGTGTGTCTGGAGAATGATTCCTCCTGATCTAAAGAGCTCTGGTTGTCACCAGACATGGTTTATCAATACAATTACTGGCTAGCATAGAAACAAATTTACCTCATAGGACAGAAACAAATGTACCTTCCTTTGTAATCTTGACACTTTTCACTAGCAACAGAGGCAGCCTTTTAAATGTTGTGATACCTTCACCTACTGTTTTATTTTTATGGTAGCCATTCCTTCATGTATATATATATACATATATATATATACCTTCCACATATAAACTGCTGTTGTCTTATTTAACAGTCTTTTTTTCTCTCCATCTATCTTCAGAAGTACTACTTTTAAAAGTGCAGCTGGATTTCTCACATGAGAAATTTACCCCAATTAGAAGACTGCTATAAAAGCTATTTGAATGTTTGTTACTACAGTAACAAACTGACTGAGCTAGTAGGAGCTTTTTGCAGCTTGTGCCATTTTGTTTCTTGACAACTTACTGTCATACTCCTTTTTCAGGAAAAGGGGTATGTGGTACCTCTCCTAGAATCCTAACAATGTTTTCCATTTTCAAATACTTCTTTCAAGTTAGGTTTTGCTTGTGCGCCCTTTCTAGTCAAAAGCGTCTGTGTGTGATGAGCACAAATAACACAGAGTTCCTGGTCCAGGAAGTACATTTACGTTTTAGGTATTAGTAGGATTAACTTATTAAATTCACTGATTTACTGTGATTATTCAGTGTGGCACTGCAAAAGGTCTCTGACCATACTTTACATGCAAGACTTGGAAGACATTTCCCTCCAGAAACAGCAACTGATTTCACAAGGAACTTGTAGAAATATTTTCAACAATGGATATTTAATTCAAAACTCTTGCACAAGAAGGAAGGAGGGAAAGGCAGGCAGGATAGATATTTCAACAAGTCAAGAAATGTTCCCATAGGACAGTCAATTTTTGCATTATTTATGTCTCATTTCAGCAGTGAATGCTTAACAGTGTGGATCAGGCAATGAATTCTCTGGTACACACTCCGTTCTCTGGCAGCTATATCATAGCTAAATTTTTCTATGCAGTTTTTCCTGAGATGCACTGCTGATTTCTACCAGTATCCATTCAACAAGAAATTAACAACAGCTTCAGCCTTGCCCAGCTACTTCGATGCTGTGAACTAGTTGCAGGGCTGAAAATGTTGTAGCTGCTCTCCAAAAACACAGGGAGGACTGTTAGAAATACAGGCTTTTCTGCAGGGATGAAGGTGACATCACATGTCTGGGACCTTGACAAGGTTAGGGCAAGGTTTAACTCAAGATCATACTTTGACAGTTCAGTAATCCTGTTTTAAACTAATAATATGGCTTGCGACATACCTGTTCTGAACCCCGCTCTTACAGTCAAGTGCTCTGAGTAACAAAATTTTCTCCTGTAGGAGGTATTACCTTGTTTTTCTGCCTTTGCATTCACTAGGGAGACATCATACAACCAGGAGAAACACTGCTGCTGCAAGATCCCTCTGACGTTCTGATACCAGTGGAGGAGATAATAATCCCAAATTATTCTGAACTTTTAGAATCTAATAATCTAGTGAAAATGTGAATTTGATTCCAGTAGGACTATGTGTCTGATACTTTCAGAAAACCCCCAAAAGGATGAAACATCAAGTGAGTAATAAGACAGATATATCAGTTCTGTGCTTATGGACTGATAATATCGCTGCATCTGAGCCATGTCCATATGTTAACCTTTAAAGCCTAACATCCTTTTATGGATGTTATCCAGGAGGATAAGAAATACCATTTATACATATAGGAGAAATGGACAAGTATGTCATCCTCCGTCTGAAAGGATGTTTTTTCTTATTCAGACCATAATAAACAAATGAATCTTGAAGAGTCTGGAAATAAATCTGAACTACAAGATATGTCAGGACTAAACTGGAAGAGTCTGTGAAATGGAGATTTAAAGGAGCAAGTGAAGTGCAGAAGAAGAGCATAAAGCAGCTGCAGACAAAATGTTGATAGCCTCGAGGAAAGGAGAAAAAGGAGATAAAATCAGGTCCAGCCATGCCAGTTTTTCACCTTGCTTCCCATCAGCCTGCAGGTCCAGAGCTGGGAAATGGAGAACAAAGAATACTTGATCTACAGTCAGCCATTTAGATCTCAGGGTGGTTGTGATGGGGAAAACTACGTTAACTGAAGCAGCTGCAGTACCTTCAGAGGTATTTTAAGCCAGGGCAAAGATACAGTGTCATTGTACTTTTGTTCCAAGTTTCCTTGCTTTTTTAAAAAAGGATTTTTAATTTAAAATTTAAAGAATTTAAAAAAGGATGGCTGTTCTAAATTACTTTTATCCTCCGCTCTTTGCTTCATACTCTCTCTTCAGAATTTGCCCCTTCCTATTTTTTCCTTCCCTAAATTCACCTGAAAGTAAAACTGTAGAATAAACATAGCATTTTCCATCCTTGGACTGACCATTTTCCTTGTGTGTCACTTGCCTTCCCCTCAGCTTGTCTCAATTCAGTTAGTTATTATTTGGAGCAGGGCACTGTCTTTATGTATGTGCAGGGTGCAGCATGAAGTGAACCCAGTGCTGTTTGGTCTCGAGGCACTGTGGTAATGAATAAATATTAATAGACCAAATTTAATGAGACTCAGATTCTTCTGAGCAACAGTTTACTAACTAATGCTATCTGTATTTATGCTTCTCAGTGAGAATTAAGAAGTTCTGTTTTGGTCTGCTGGTATTCAGAAAGAACCTAACCCACCATAAAAGGCTGGACAGATCTTTGGACAGAAACAGCAGCAGGAATATAAAAATCACCATTATTGTAGACAGGAGTGTGAACTATACACAGGCAAATTCAAGGCCAGAGAGCTCAGAGCATAAAAAGTGCTAAAGCATTTCCTTGCCGTAGAAATGACCCAAGAATGACTGGAAGAGGTAGTAAAATGGGGCGAAAAATAGCAAGAAAAATTACTGTCTTCTCACATTTTTGCAAGCCTTTGTCCTGTAAAACTGTAGTCAACCTATGAGTGCCCTGCTCCATCCCTCAGGCCAACAGGAGTTTGGCAGAGGTGGCAGAGTAGCTACTACAGCACTAATTACTAGTCTCTGAGGAAGAGTACAAGAGTGATTGATAGCACTGCAAATAACAATACTTGGTAAATAGTGGCATGCAGAACTGATGGCAGGCAAGCTAGGCTTATTTATGGGAAGTGGCAGTTCTTAAGGGTTATGCTGGTGCATAGTGAAAGAAACCCAACTGTTTCATTACAGTATAATATTTTAGGAAGAATTAAAGAAACATATATTCATAGACACATACACCCAGATAAAGGCAAAATTCTGCACCAACTTTTATTTTTTGAATCCAGTACTCAAGACTGGAAGCCACGGTGGTCCAGGTTTTGGTCCAGCTTTATAATGCAAAAGCACCTTGGAAGAAAAGGTTAAGAGGAAGCATTAATGCTTCAATACCAATCAAGAAGGCAAAAATAGTTCTGGAGTTGCACTGAATAATTTAATTATTTTAGAGGTTAATGAACAGAAAGGTGATCTTTTGCTACAAAATTCTTGTTGATTCAATTGATAGCTAGGTTTCAGCCATACCTGCTTTCTGATAGAGATTCATCCATGAGACAGCGGGTCAGGATGCTGATTGCAGCATTCAGCTTATTTCTGGTACACTGGCTAAAGGCTTGCATTACTCTCACAGAGCTGCAAATGGTTTGTGTACTTAATTTATGCTTGCATGCACATAACACTCACAATTTATGGTCTGTAGGTGTTAAAAGCAGACTTGTCATGTGTAATATGTTTTCTTCTTGATTGTCATTGTCTTAGTTCTGTATTAGTACTGCACTTGCATTCTCCTCATACTTAACTGTGGCCAAGAGCCTGCTCAGCTAAAGTAACTCTTAAGTTCGGATACTCTTCTTTTTCATAGTGTGACTTCTAATTTAAGACTTTAAATTCAATAATCTCAACCTTTTTGCTAAAATTACCTCTTGTAAAATTTCTTCATATGTGCTTCCCCAGAAGTTGAATACAGTAGGAAAAATATAAACAGCAAGAAAAAGAAAAAAGAAAGCAATATAGCAAAAGGAAGTTTTTAAATTATGTAGCATGTGCTATAGAAAAAAAATCCTCTCTCGATGTTAAATAGTTGGCATAAATGAAACAAAGGTGTCAAAAATGCATTTTTTTGCCATTTTTCTGATTATTCTGCAAACTGGTTTTAGTTCAGTTTGGAAAAAAGAAAAAAAAAGACTACTTTTCCTTTTCCCCCATGTTTAATGACAATGAGCTATCTCCTTACAATTTTTTTTTTTAAAAGGACCTTTGGAAGTAAGGAGTAAAGGTGTGATTCCACTCACTTCTGTGAAAATGAGATTAAGGTCAAAATTTCCTGTTTAGAAAATTTCAGCCTAAATTTTCTGGGAAGGCTTTTTAATCAGTGTGAGACAAAAGATGGAGGGAGACAGTTTTTGATCTCTGCTTTCAGGTTTGTACAGCTATACTTATGTGTGTGTTCATATTAAAAAGATCTGAAATTGATTATTTTGTGTGACATCATGCCTTTTGATTTAAGTTTTACTGAAAAATAAAAATACAAGAGTTCATCAGAAGATGAAGGATAAACTACTATCTTGATAGAAACATTATCTAAATCAAGACAGCTGGACATTGTAATCAGTGCAGATAGCATCTAGGCCAGGAAAATAAAATCCACATATAGAATGTTGCTGAATATTGCTGAAACACATACTTCTTCAGATTTGGATTATAGCAAAGTAAATATTATTTAAGTACTTTAAAATCTGTCTCCTACCTCATAAGTGTTGAACTTGATAGAGAGATTAGTGGAGCAAATAAACCCTATGGTTCCTGATTTACTTTGATCATTAGATGTCTTTTATTTCTTTTTAATCCAAGGAACAGTGGTAATAACACATGTTTTATGGTTACTCATTTGAACTCTGTTCTTGGGTCTTTGCAGTTAAAATGCTGAATTCAAGCTTATCAGCCAGGAGGTTCTGCTTGCTTGTCATACTTGCCATGGAAACTGCAGCTAATGTTGACAAACTGAGAGTATTTTGAAAGGCATGAATTAAAATTTCACTACTGCAGGTTATGGCTTGAAACTAAAACTAGTTTGTGCACTTGCTAAATCATATGATACTATGGTGACTGGCTCCTTAGGTACAAATAATTGGCCCAGCTTCATTTTCTCCTAAAAGGATACACATCAAATGTGGCTCAGGTGCAGCCCCACCAAATTCACATCCAGATTAGAGCAGCAGTTAAGACCTGTTGGAACTTGTAGAAATGCACACTTGAAGTGGTAGCTGGGTTTTGACAGATATTTAAAGGAATTTCAAAGTAATTTCAGGATTGGCAGCAAGTGAATTACCTGCCTAAGTAGGTTCTTGGAATTCTTGGGAGTGGCCAACTACCTGATGGCAGCAAATCCATGTTTCAGGGCCTTCTTAGCCATATTTCTTTGATACTGTGGATCGTGGGTATTTTAAATGCCTCAGATATTTTTATAATACCGAAGTTAAGCAGAGACAATGGATATCTTAAATCCCTTATTCTCAAGAAAGGAATACCTGTACCTGTTGTGAATGACAATTCACATTCACAGAGTTCCTCTTGTTTGTAAAAGAAAAGGTATCAAATGTGCCACGTCAACCCTTGTTGTCCTGCCACATAGAGAAGTGGAAATTTTTATTTAACATTGAAGAGAACAATCTGTGCTGTGCCCTGGGTAGCTTACACTGCAAGACCGAATTTTTTTCTTAAATTCACCTGTGGGCATACTTTGTATGCTAATACAAATCAGGCACAACTGATCAGCATAGTCTGATGTTTCCATTAAGGATTGTACTGATTTTGGTACCCAAACTAGTTCATTTATAGCAGATTCATCTATCTTCTCATGATACTACATTGTGCCACACAGACAGACTGCCTCTTTTCAGGAAAAGGCAACCACATAGTTACTTGTGGGCTTCTCATACCACTATTTCTAACAAATCATCAGACTCTGATGATTCAGGTGAGACATTAATTTGCATATCATAAATGAGCATTGATTGTCTTTAATTTGTGCTAGCATGCAAAGCATGTGAATTATGTACATATAAATGTATAATTTATAACATTTACATTCATAGCTAATTTTATGGTGTATATATACATTTACATTTTTGCATTGTACACTTCTAAACTAATAAAGAAGTATATGGTATTAATCAGTTGGTTAACAGAATAGCCATTCCATTCTTGGATATTTGCTGTATGGAATAAATACATACAGAATACAATGGAATATCAATAGGTTTTTTTTTTTTTTTTTTCTAAAACTCCTTGTTATTGTTTTATGCTATTGTACCCACTGTAGTGTGCAGTGGTGCAGCTCCAGAAAGTACTATGCCAGTATATTTCACAAGGTATCACATGACTATAGAATACTATGTATTCTCAAGGTGTAAATGGATAAAGAGGTAATTACCAGAGTGGGAGAAGATAAGGACATGAAGCATGGAATAAGAAAGACTATTTAAATACAGAGCAGAGACTTATAACTCTCTTTCTTTCTATTCTTCCATTATTTTCTGTGCTTTTGTCTCCAACAGCGTGAAGTTGGGTTCACTTTTACTTGGTCAAGTAATTTTAAAAGTGACCCCTTCTCACCCTATAGATTTGTTGGCATATTAAGTAATACTTTCTTGCATTAATGGCAAAAGATGTCTTCACTGCAGAGAAACAGGACTTTTAATTTATGACAAATTACATTTAAAAATTTTATTTCATTTTAAATAATCACATGAAGCCAGAACTGTTCAAAATATCCTGTGAACTGCAAATTTGGTGGAAGATTCATTTTGAAAAACCAGTGAACACTGTTTCCTTGACCACAAGTGCCCCAGTGCCCCAGCAGTGCAGCTGGTTTTCTTCAGATGTAGGTAAGCTTCATTAACGAATGAAGCTGAATGAATCTCAAGGGTCTGTAGGTTAAAGCTAGGGCTGCTGCGGCCTGGCTCTATGGAAAAACACAGCTGTAGACCGCCCTGTGACCTGCTTTGCCTCTCCTTGGAGCCAGGTACGTTCAGGCCACTTGGGCTCGATTTCGTAGGCACCTTGTCCCCCGTAATGGAAGTCACTCAGTCAAAGGTACACAAAGATCATTGAGCTCAATTCTGGAAATGTTAGTGAAGAAACATCAGCTATGTTTATTTTTACTTTTGACAGACAAGTAGAACTTATTCTGCTTTCTCCATTGCTACAAGAATAATTTATTTGGCTGCCCTCTGTGAACCTCTTTAATGCCACTGGGTGGACAATAGGCTCTACCAGTCCCATTGTGACAATAAGCCTTAGTATCTTGTGTTCTTGTACTTAAAAGAGCCAGGAAATTGGTTTGGACCTGGATGAGTTTGCAGAAATAGCAGTTAGAAATAACAAACAGCTTGAAAAATAACCATATTTCATATAGGAGTTATTGAGAGACAGTAAACATGAAACCTACAGATACCAGTTTCACAGGATCACTTTTCAGAGGGAAATTGTGTGATAAACAGTTTTGTTCAGAAAGGGAGACTTTTCTTGGTTTGAATTATTCATGCTTAATCTTGACCATTATTCTTATGTTAGTTGATTATGAAGCATATTATAGCGAATAAGCAGAACACCATAGCAACATATAGGAAACCAGTCTTGTAAATTTTGGAGATGGTGATATCATTGCTTTTAGTTAATGTGAAACAATTATTGAGCTGACATTTTTGAATAGGGTTTTTTCCAGTTAAAAAAGTGGTGCTACTATCGGATATGACATTGTGCCTCTATATTGCTTCAGGCTTCTCTTAAAAAGTCTCTGAAAGTCAATTCTTTTTCGTAATCACTGTTCCGTTAAACAACTTTGTCATGGCCTTGGCTTTTGAACTAGCAGTGGTGGAAAACATTTTTCTTTCATTTTAATGTCAACCACCAACCCAAAGCTGTCACTGCAATAACATTTAAAAAGTTGTGTATGCCAACTAACATCCTTGCTGTGTAAAATTTGGGGAGGGGGGAGGAGAACAGTTATTTCAAAGCACAGCTTACAAAATTGTTTAAGATTAATTAGGGTCATAATAACTTGAATTCTAACAGTATTTTTGATAGATGCAAGCATTTCAAAACTCATCTTCCTGAGCTGAAATGTTACAGTACTGCAGCTGGGAAAGAGAAAAAGTGAAAATATTACTAAAAACTTTACCACTTTCAAGAAGAAGTTGCAAAAATTACCAGAAATTCAGCCTCTGTAATTAAATTTTGTCTGCAGAATATCTGTTAGTGTGTTCACATTTTTGACTCTTAGCAAACTGATAAATACGAAAATAAAATTATGCATTGCTTTCGAAAAGCAGCCCTCCTTCCTAACACAGTCATTTCAAAATTACATTACCGATTACATTAAGGTAGAGAGGATACAAAATTCATGGACTGGAAATGAAACATGCTTTCCACAAGATATCACTGAGAACTGCAGAATACTTGCAAGCATTTTTGCCACTGTCATTTTAGGTTTTCTTCATAAATTCGTGTTGTTTTTATATTTTATCAAACCTGCTTTTGTCTCTAATCATATACATCACAGTGCCATCTAGTGTGGGAAGAGAAGAATATGAAGAAAATGGATGGCTTGAGCTGTAGTCTGCATGGAAGCAAAATCAATGCAATGCACAGCACTAACTGAACAGGATTCTGCCTACGCTTAACAACTATGTCTTTAATTTCAGTAGCTTGTCACCAGGATATATGCTAGCACTAACGACAGGAATATGATCTGTTCTGTATTTTGCCATGTATGGACTTGCAGTTTTGTTAGTTATGGCATTATACTTGATACAATGGAATTCTTTCCTTAGTGTTTGATTACCGAAAAATGTCCACTCCTTACTCCGGTATCATAAATAGTGTTATTATCATTAAAAGGTCTAGAAAATATGAAGAGAAATGTGAGGGAGATGCTACTTAAATAATTGATTATTTTGCAGTGAAAATTTGTCATACAAAAGACTGTATGGATCCTTAGCTAATTCTTTGGAGCCAGCCACGATTCTCTACTATATACTGGCTGAGTTTCTGATCAGCTTGAATGTCTAGTTGAGACCATACATTCCAACATTATGAGCAGAAGAAACTTGAAAGGTAAATTCAAATACTGAGAAAAAATGTTTTTCTCTTTGTCAGCAACTCTCATAATGGCAGTGGAGATTGGAGGCCACAGGTGCAGACTAGCAAAGGTCCTGTTCTGGGGCTAAATGCTGCTTGACCTGATGTGTGTTATGACATAAGCTTGAGTTCTGCTTCATGTCTGAGATTTACATCGCCGAAAATACTTCCTCATACATTGGCTGGCATTTTCACTTGTGTTTGGCTGAGGAGGAAAGAAAGGCTGTACTGCTTTAACAAACAGTATTGACTCATGCTGGCTTGCCTCTGGTCTTCCAAAGATGCAGCAGAAGGTCTTGCAGGCTCATCCACAGCTTTCCCAGCCACGGACCTTGGCTCATGCCAGTATGCTTTAGCATGCTGCTATAAAACACTACATACATTGCACACTTCTGGGAAACTTCACTGGACATAGTGTTTTGTGTCTAAGGAGGCCCACGGGGCTGGTGTACCAGGGCTCTGCCACTCACTGCTGCATGGAGACAGGGCAGAGAGAGAGGACCTAGCTTCTCTCATGTTAACGTTGTCCCCTTCACAGACCAGCTAACCAAACCAAAGATGAAACAGAGAAGCTCACAAGCGTCTGCTCTAAAATGAAGGACCTGAGCTGTTCCTCTGATCCCTGAAGCATGCTGATCCTGTATACAAGGACTTTCAAGGCTGGCCTTGAGCCCGGGTGCAACAGCACAGCTTGCCAGTGTCAGGCATATCCTACCCGTCCTTGCCAGAGCTTCTGGCCACTACTGGGACAGCTTGTTGGCTGCCTCCTAACACAGAGATGTTTGGCCTGGAGTGTGCAGGCAGGTAGGGCTCATGACCTATGGAAACCACTTGAACTGGCCCTTTACCCTCTGGCCCATGCCTTTAGTGTGCAGGTAAGCACAATAAATCCTTACATCTCACTTATTCTAACTCTCAGGAAGTAGGAATTTAAGAGCTATTTCAGGGCTTTAGCATATACTGCCAAAAAATGAGTAAGTGCTGAGGAGACTAGAAACTGGGTATACATCTGAACAGGCCAAGTAAGCTGAATGTGGACTGGTATCTACATATCTATCCATGCAGCCTTTTCGTGAAAACAGCTTTTTAGGGAAATGCATGTAAGATATAGGAAGTAGAAAGTCACAGTTTGGTTTTCTCCTTCCTTTCACTGAGGTGGCTAATTATACATTAAGGAGAATATTGCACCCTATAAAAAGAACATTAGTTACATATGTAACTCCTACAGGTAACTCAGCTGTCATATGGCAAGGTTGCAACAGGAGACATAGTGTCTTCCCTGAGCATATTGCGAACCAAGGCTCCCCTTGGAATAGTCTTTATATATTTCAGACAACCCACTTCTTAAAGATAAAATACACTTATGCATTCATCAGAATTCATGACAGAGAACAAATTCCAGCCCTACTGACCTCAGGGGAGATAGAAGTGCACTCACATGTTTCCTGAATGAGGAATGAGTATAAGAACACCAAACTGAAATTCTGGTAACAATTTTACACCTTCTCAAGTTTAATACTTTCCTAAAGTAAGCATCGAATGTTTCTGGGTTGTCTTTAAACTTCCATTCTGCATTTACTCCCCTCCTGTCTATGGATATACTCCCTAAATGAGAGGTTCATAGAATATTTGTTCAGAACCAACTTCTGTGCTTAAACAAAATTGTTGCTTTGAATGTTTTGATTGTGATGATTCCAATAAAATAAAAACTAGGCATGAAAACAAATGATGATACACGCTGAAGGGGCAAGGTGTTAGCAAATCCAAATGTTAGGCAAGCACCTGCAAATTGAAGCATACAATTTATATCAAATATTTTACGTGTGTAGTGGCTCATTGCAAAGCAAGGCATTCTTATGCTGTATGCTTCCTGCTGTCATCTTAAGTGCAACAGCAAAACCATTTGTGGGATTTTTTTGGATCTAGATGTCATAACGAATGTTAGAGGAACAGTACTGAAAAAAGGGCATGTTTTCTCTCTTTCTCTAGAGAGAAAGATATGTGATTTCTATATTAGATGCTGTCAAGACTAAAACACGTTTAGAATTTAAGGTAACTTTTATATTTAATATTGACAAATCTGATTTACAGGATTTCTGCTCCTTCTTTAACCTACAGACAGGATTAAGATTCATGAGATTACTTTGGTGATGTGAAAGCAATTCACACAACTATACTTCCACAGAATATTTGCCTTTTCTAGGATATCCTTAATTTTTTCAACACAGTATATCATGACTTTGTTTTTAAAGTCGGTCGAAAATGGTCAAACTGTTCTGAAGTTCAGTAGTATTATTCTTCCCCCTGCAAAAAAAAAAAAAAAAAAAACCCCCAAAAAAAGCCTCCAGTGAAAGACAACAATGAACAATGGTGTTCAGTACAAGCAGGCAAATTCCTGGCATCTAGTAACTTTTGAAACTGTAGCTGTACCAGCTTTATTTCCATAATGATAGTGGTAAAACAAAGAGGATACCAGCAGCATTCTTTTGTGCCTACATACAAGCGCTCTTGGCCAAAACTAAGGACCTGTTGGAGTTCTTATTAAATATTAGTCAAATGTTTTAGTTCAAACAAATATTTTAAAAGACAATTTTGATAAAAAGATACAGACAATTTCTGTGGTTCAGTTATTAGGTAAATGGTTTTCTGTGTTCCACCTCTGCTAGCTGTCACAGGAAGTTAGCTTAGCAAATGGTGGTTCAGCCTTTGGTCAGAAGCTCGTTGTACTAAGCCTGTTTCAAATGTCATAAATACATCTTGTTGGGATGTTTTATTTCTCTCACTTCCCTCCAGGCAGTCCAGCCTGGACTGGATTTATGTTTTTTTTTTTTTTTGGGGGGGGGGTCTGTTTTTGCTGGAAGGCCTACCAAAAAAGCAGTCTTTGCATTTTGAGAGAGCTGAAGTTGCACACCAAGTACATCTTAATTTAGTTATTGAGCTGATTTATTCTCAGAAATGTCTGAGGTGGTGTCCCTTCAGTCCTCTTCTGATCCTGAGATATTTTCTTTCATTTTCTTGTCCAGCTCCAAATGAGAACAGTGTGGATAAGTATTAGCGTTAGATTTTTGTTATTAAATTTCCACTATCATACTGTATGAATAGTGCTACCAAGGCAGCTTGAGGAATATTCTGAGATCCCTTTTTGTGGCTACAGGTATCAATTTTGTACAATATAGTTATCTCTCTGAATGTTGGTGTAGCTATCGCAAAATAATTCCTTTTTATTTTCTGGTAGGATTTTTTAATAGAATACACTCATCATTAGAATATTTATTATCACATCTCCTAGCAGGTGTCTATAGCCTCCAACGGAGCGTGGCGTAAAGAGATCCTTGTGAATGGGCTGGTACACTCAGCCGTACCAATCATACAAAACAGCACCATGTAGAGTCCTAGCTGAGGTTCAGAAAGCAATGCAGCTGCCTGAGTACAGTGCTGTGTCTGCAGTCATTACCGCAGCGTAGAGCTGGGCCTGCGAGCCTACGCGCAGTGCTGCGAGGCATCAAGGTTGCCAGATGGTCCGGCGCAAGCCGTGCACCAGGACTGCTTTGGCAGCATCTCCACCGCCCTCCCTTGCCCCAGCAGCACAAGTTGGCTCGGGGGCACTTGCAGGCTCGAGGGAGCAGGTGCAGAAATGAGTGGCTAACCCTGCTCCTGACTTTGCCTCATCCATCCAAGTGGCAAAATAAGCAGCAGAGATATCTGCTCTGCCTGTAAATCAGCTTTGAATTGCTGGCACATTCAGCAGTGTCAGCTAACTCCAACTTGCTGAACTGAAAAGTGAGAAGATTTACGAATGGTTTGACCTTAGGATAGCTTTATTAATCCAATGTCTTCAGCTTCAGCTGTCCAAAAATTATTTAACCACAAGCCCAGCCAGAGCCTTGGGTCTGTATTTTCCAGTGAAATTCTTGTCTCTTTTTTTGTAAAGACATACCCATTAAGACCTTCATTTTATCCCTTGCTATCAAACCAAATGGATGGAACCAAACAAAAGTATTGCCTAAGTACATGATATAGGTGTGTGACCTCTACTTTTCTAACATGCTTTTTAAGAAAATGAGCATCTAAATCATCCTCAAGCATTGCTAATACAAGTTAAATTGAGGAGGGACATATACATCTCCAAGATGCCGCCTCAGATTCTCTTCATATGGAGGTAAGAATCTGTCTCAGTTCTCATTAAAAACATTAGAAAGCGAAAATAAGTACCACTACAGAGGAAAAGATACTAAGAAAAGTCAGATTCTTCAGAACGAGATGATTGTCTTAAAATTACTTGTGTGTGATGTTCTTAGAGTATGAGAGAGAAATGGTATACATTTATTTCTTATGTCTAATCACTTGGCAAATGTCAAGATGACACTTCATATGCAAGCATACCTTTTATTACTTATTTTTTACATTGTGACAGTGTATAGGCAGCACAGCCTGGTATGTGTATAGGCATATGTAGAGAAACAGCCCATTCTCTTAAGAGAAAAGTAACAGTTTGCCTCTCTGTGGTAGAAAAGTAACTGAACATCTGCAAACGGTTCTTTGACTCCCATCAAGAGAAGGGAAGAGACCATCATGCATGAAGTAACATTCTGCTTGACACTGAGACATGTGTGGAAGTATTGAACAGCTGATAAACTTCAGATTGTCAACTAATAATTCAGATTCATGATTTTACAAATTATTTTGGGCAGAGTGCTGTCAGATGTTATAACATCCTCTGCTACTGCTTTATTACAGTCCTGTGCAGCTTTCTGAAAAAACAGTCAGTCTGTCATTTGTTCCATCTGTGCTTATGTATAATACTGTTAGTGTCTTGTATGTGGTAAATTAGAGGGCTTTTTAACTACTAGCAAATAAAATTAAATGCTAATCTTATAAAGTTGAGTGTTTCTCTTAAAGTATGAAAACTATTTCATTATAAGCCTGCTTAACTTGTTAGGGCAACTAAGACTGACATTTATGATAACTAATGCAAACGTTGCTTTCATATGACATAATTATACTCTAGTGCCAACTTTTCTTATGCCAACAACATTGTGCCAACTCCTCTGAACAAACTCCTTCATAATAAATATGAAGATAGCACATATAGATAAACTAACTGGCTGAGCTCCTAAACGCATCAGAGTAATATTTGTTATTTGATGAGTCATAGATTATAATGAGCTATATTCTGAAACACAGAAGGATAGAAGGAAGCTCTTCAAAGAGGGACAGGACTCCATGTGGTCTTAAAATGGGCCTTGACAAGGTTAAAGGCAGATGTTATGGACGTGGCTCTGGGGGTGGATGGTGCTGCAACTTCCTCATCTGCCTGACTCCAGGAGACAGCACAATGCAGGCAGGTTCCATTCACCATCCTGACAGCAAAATTTGCTTCAGCCCCAGTCTTGCTAACAGGACAGTAAGATCTTCTAGTTTGTTGGTGCACAAATGCTAAACAGAAATTGTTTTTATGAAGGTTCTTACCTTATTATGTAATGCTTATGTGCAATGTGTTTGTGGCTAAGTGGTCTTTGAGGTGATGCAGCCTTAGGACTACAAGAGTTACAGTTTATTACTTTTTGCTGAAGATTGTGTATAATTCTAAAGCATGAAATCAAATCAAAATTGTTTTTCTTATTCCTAGCTAACTACTATATAGGAAGTGTAAAGTTTTCTATATGCAAATTATTCTTGTCTTATCTTCTGGAAAGTAAGTAGAAGCACACTTTTGGGAGAATGTTTTTATCTTGTTATTGTCAGCTTCCAAGAAAACAAACTGCATCAAAATGACTTCAGAAGGTTATTCCTGACCTTTAATCATGAGTTTTTCCCAACATTTTTATCATCTGTTTTACTTCACACTTGCAGCTGAATTAAACCAGATTATCTTGGAATTGATGAATATTTTTATCAATGAACTAGATGATGACAGTGTACTCTCTAAATTTACAGATAGCACCGAGCTGGAAGGAACTATCAGCAGCTTAGGAGACAACATTAACATTCAGAATAACCTTGACAAATGGAAAAATGGAAAAAAAAAGATGCTATTTAATAGACATAAAATTACACACAGGCAGCAATAACCATCTGCACTGAGAGACTGAGAAATAACTGGCTAGGGAACAATTGTGCACAGAAGGCTCTGGATGTCATAGTGGATCACAAGCTGATAAAGCAGCAAATCAGCTGAGCAATTGCTTTTTTTTCTGCAACATCCTGGGATATATAAATAAACATAGTCTGTAAAATAATCTTTTCACTCTATTCAGCACTGATAACCAAATATTTTGTGATTCTAGGTTTCAATTTTTAACTATAAGTAGCTTAATCCAAATTCTTCTTCTCTTCACATGTGCCAGATACCTAGCCTCACCATCACCTCGTAAGGCCAGCTTCAGTAACTGAGGTACTCTGATCCCTGTATGACCACTGCACTTAAAACAGCCTTTTAACCTTCAGTTACAGCCCTCCCTCTATTCCAAAACAGGATGAGTATCTCAAGATTCATGTGAGTTTGCTTTTTCTCGTACATGATTTATCAAGAGGGTGGTTTCATTGCCCTTGTTAAGGAATAACAAAATGTCAGAGGTTAGTCAGGGCAGTTTTCCATCGACATAATTTGGGCCAGGATTTCACCCAGGGATATAAAGTGATTAACCACATGTCACATGGCAGCACAAACCAGTTGTGAAACCCAGATTATCTGACCTGTGATCTGTCCAATCACATGACCACACTTCCACACTTCGATACCTTTTACTGAAAAAGCTGCTGAACTGAAGCAGCAGTGCTCAGCAGGAAGTTCCATAAAGACGTCATTTGCGACATAGTTGTCTGTCTAAGTAAAGAGCGGGCTTGAGCCTCATCTTCTCATTGCATTGAGTAAAGTTTGGAGTACCTGATTAGACAGTTATATCCAAGAATGAGAGAGTGAAAGAAAATGAATAGTTTGTACAAATGCAATGTTTGTGAGGAATACTGTAAAACACAAGCATTTCAGAGAGAAGTGTGAGAATGTTGGAGAGTTCTGAGTGCTGACTTCTTAGGTTGTTCCAGGTACAGCAAAAGTATGAGAAAAGGCACAGAGTTGTGATTAAAAAGAGCAGAAAGGAGCACCTAGGCAAGATGAGTCAGCAGGGCTTGGTAACATAGAAGTAGGCAGAAACAGTTTCAAAATGCAATCAGGAACAAGCCTCTCTTGAAAGAGGTTGAGGAGTTGAAATGAGGATGAGTGCCTGATACTGGGCCAAGTAGAGGTCTGAGTGCTTTATCCTGAACTGAAGTCAAGACAAACAAGAACTTTTTGCAGCATTCAGGACTGTGATATACATCCCTACTTTGTTGCTTCATTATGCAGCTGTGTAAAGATAATTGAGAGAACTATGCTAGATTTTTCATCAACAAGCAATAAAATGTGATAAATATATTACATGGAATGGCAAATGTTAGAATTAATAAGCTGAAATGTTGACGAATTACTGTTTATATACTTGACATGTAATAATTGCTCTATTTATCATCTGAATCTGGAGAACTTAAATAGCGAGCATTTATAATTAATTTTCTTCTCTTGCAAACTGCAATTCATTCCACACTCAAAGGAGTCAATGTTAATTTCTTCTCTATCAGCCACAGGCCATAAGTTAATGTATTAAAAAATCAGAACATTTAAAATAACAGTCTAATTAAATTATATCCTCTACTGTTGGAGAAAAACACATGATTCTTCAGAAGATAATCAGTCACCACAGTAAACACCATTTAGTTCTTCTCACAAATCTGCGTCTACCCACTGGCAATCTTAGGCTGTCAAGATGAAGAATTCACTTTCCTGAACAGATGAAGGATATTGACTTCAGCCTCATTAGCAACTTCAAATGAGAATGACAATGGGGGTTCATTAAATAATAATATTTTTCCATATACTGAGTCTCTCTCATCATACAAAAGAATATGCTTTACGCAGCGTGACAAAGCCCGCATTTCTGATTCGAGCTTCCATGCTGATCATCTAGATAATGCCTTGTCCTTAGGCTCTTTCCTGTTTGAGCATCAAGGGCTTGCTACTGCCTCACTGAAATCAGTAAGATTGGCATGTCCATCTCAGCTCAGCATGCTAAGAGTAACTTGCTCCAGGACTCCATTCACCCAAGTCCCTCACAAGATCTGGGAACTTCTAGCAGGACCACGTCAGTCAAAGCGGCTAAGCACACAGCCCTCTTAACAACAGGCATTGCTGTCCCACAGAGTGAACTGGAGGAATCTAATCAAAGACCTGTGGGCTTTTTATTCATACAGCTTTGCTACTTAAAGAGCACCTGGATAGGTATAAGAGATCCTTTCAGTGTATACAGCTGGGAATAACTGCCAGGGAAAGGCAACTATTAAACTAGCTACTTTTGCACAGAGAGATAAATTCAGGTCTACCACAAATAACTATTTGATTATATATAATCATTTAGGCTGTGTGTGTAGTACCTGTGAATATTACCTGTGTAGCTACTCCGGAGCTATTTTATTATGGAATTGTTACAGCTGAAAACTAATTAAGTTGTTTTTTCAGCTAGTAGATGTTCTCATATCATAAATATCATTAAGTTCTAGCAAGAAATTGAGTACTCTATTAAAAAATTCACCTCATTATAATCTATTCACTTTTAATGTTTTTTTTCCCCCAAGTACTAGCAAGAGTCTTGAAATAGTAAAGATAATGATATTCCGTAAGATGAAAACAGTGAACACTTCCTTGTGTTTGGCCACTACTCATTAGTTCTCAGTTCCCTTTTAAGAATAACTTTTCAAATATTTTTAATTTTAAGATCTTAAGGGAAAAATAGCATGTGATTGATCTTACTCTCCTCACCCAATTAGTAACTTAATTCCAATGTACAGAACTAAGTAGAACTGACAGACTACATCTTCTTCTGCATTCTTATATTTTTGTTCTTCAACAGCTATCATTGAGGTCAAGGGCTTAACAAAGGGTTAGAAACCCTTCTGTTGCAAGGTGCAGTCCAGCACCTTTCTCACAGAAACTCAGGAAGGCCATTCTCATATGTAGGTTATTCCATTGCCCTGTCTTTGATATTTAAACTTTCACATGAGTGCTCCAGTACCAGCTGTCCCTGAAAAGAAAGCTGATCACTCCCTAGTAAGTTTTATTGGAGATGTATGTGATCCACAAAGTTCTGGCCCCTGCTGCCACAACTACTTAGGTGTTTTGCATTAAAAGGTCATGGGAAACAATACAGAAGCAGCTCAGAGGAATTCAGTGCTTTCCCTTTCCAGGTGAATGCCTTTGCCAGTAGGCATCTGGGATTAGACTCCTGTTTCTGTCCATCAGATCAGTGGAGAAAGACAGGGGGGAACCTCCCCTTCTTCACAGCATTTAGGAGGCTCTCCCGGCCTAGTTAATGGGCATTTGAGCTCATTCAGGCTAAGTCCAAACCAAGGTAAGACAGTATGTTTGAAGGTGAGTGGAAGATTGCAGGGAAAAAAAGAGTAAGCCAATTGCCTATACTGGAAGACATATTTTTAGCATCTCAATCTCAGAGACTGTTTCAAGCATAAAACTTTATTTTACATAAGTTCTTTACTGTGGCCATGACTTAGATCTCGGGGTAAGAGAGAGTTAGGATGCTCGCTTTTCCTCTTAGCCAGCAAGGGTGCTCTCTTCTCTCCCTGCCACCCTCCCTCAGTGGGTGACTGTTGCGTATAGCTGCAGTCCCCTGGAATTGAGCACTTAAGAGATGCATGCAGTGATGCTCAGCATATCTTCGTCCCTTTGCTGATCAGGTCAGGCAATCACCTCTGGTCATGCTAAAGAGCCAACATAACCTAGACTCACTGAATCTGAAGACATTGTATGTGGTAAAAGGCAAAGTCAATCCAAATCCATTTCTCTTAATGAAGACATTGGTTTCACATGAATAGACATCCTGATCATGCAGTTCACTGGACATCCTTATTGTGGCCAGAATACCAGGGCTTTTCACCCAGTGGCAGTTTGTAAAGCTTCAAAAAAACCAAAAAAAGTTGCAACAGCTAAAACAATGAACAAGCAATTTCTTTGTAGATGTCTTGTACAGAGAATGAAACTATTAAGTGAACGTTCTAAATACACTTCATAATGCAGATATATTAGCAATAATTATTTTTAACAAATTGAAACTACATTATAACTACGCTGCAATTATACTAATTACATTGAAGCTAATGCGCCTGTACTAAGAAGTGCATTTGTTTTCTTTCGTTAAACCCAAGCAATCAAGTGAACCAATTACAAAGAAATGCTTGAACTAGAAAGTAACCACTCTTTGCTGGAAGCAGTCTAGCTATGTTCATCATCACAGTTAATTATAAGTTTTTCTGTCCAGCATAGAAGGTCTTTGGCCTTCTACAATAAGCAGCATGAAAAATGCTGTAGACTATCATCTGGAAAATACAGGTGGAAAGAAAATGATTTTCTGATTTTACACAAGTGCAACATTTCAAAACATTGCAATTCCTACTGAGGGAGAGGATGTTATCCCAGTGCGGGATTAAATCACTTACCTCTTGTGTTGAAAAACAGGTCTCAAGGTTTTCCTCTCCTCTAGATACAGCAAGTATCTGAACCCTGGCTTTATTCACTCAAATTGAGTGGCCTCACAATCCTATTATTAATGGGATTTTTCAAGGCTAGTAGCATTCTGAGAAGGTCTTCTGTGTTGGACCTAAGAAATTTTTGTCTGAGCTGATGCACTTCTATAAAAAGTTTGATTTTATCAAAAAAGTAGCTTTGCCAGATGAAAAAACAGAAGTAATTACCAATATCGTATGGAAGACAGTGTTCTCACACTGAAGACTAGCATGTTCTTCAGCTTTTGAAAGCACTTGGAGACCCAACCTATATAAGAATGGAGTTCTGCTGATCAGCCAAATTTAGCTTTCTCAGGAAATTTAATTTTAGCCTTGAGAACTGGAGGTAAAATTCCATTGGAACAGTTGTTCAAAAATTAAAAAGTAAAACTTCTTTTTTGCTGGGCTTATTTTATATCAGTGGCAAAGCTGAGTTGAGACAGAAGTTCTTACTTCTTTCTGAGACCATCAGTCATGGAATCATGTTCCATGTCATGGAACCATGACAGTGAGTCACAAAACCTAGCAATAAGACAGTGCTTTACTGATTGTTGCATCTTGACTACTGGTGCAGTTGCACTCAGATTACCTGGCTATAAATAAAGCAAATATTTCTTTGACACCTGAATGCCTTTCCAAAATCTAAACCTGGAAAAAAAATCTCCTTAGGGGAACAGACAAAAATTAATTTCTTTCAGATAAAATGTATCCCTATACCTGAAGGGTGCTGGTCTCCAAAATATGCTTAGCTCTTAGATAACCTTATCACTCTATATTTTCCTTATTTGTATACAGACCTTTGCCAAAAATGAGATATTTGAATTATCTCTTTTAACCCAGCACGACCATTCTTCATGTTGTTTTGTCCCTTGATCACATTGTTCATGTCCCTACAGCTGTTTTCCTGTGACTGTTGCTTCTCTTTCCTCCACCTCCTCCATGCACTCTCTACTCCAGGCATTCTCTATTTTTCCTTTGAATCACTGTTCTATTTTAATTCAATTTTCCTTTTCATACGATGGATTCTTACTTCTTTTCACCTCCCTTCCTCTGATTATCTTCTCTTTCCATAACTTTTGAATTCATGGTAACATTTTTTAATTTTTACTCAATAAAATGAGGTGATTAATATCAGCCTAAAAAAAGAATCAATTTGTAAAAAGCCAGCTCCTAGCAGTTGCCAGGCAACAGCCTACAGGATCACCAGTCAGTCGATTGTTGGTTTAATTACTGTCTAAGCAAGTATTGTTTAGGCTTGAGCTGTCTTCTATAACACAGTCCTAAGGCAAAGTCCATTGGCTTATGTTCCAGGTGCCCAACCTGGAAGGACAGCAAAGACTAGGACTTTGTATAATACAGACTTTCTTCTATTATGTAATAAAATAATCTCTTCTATATGTTTTCATAAAGGACAAAAGCTTTCATAGCAACAATTGCTTTTCCAAGGTATTTGGACACCTAAGCTGACAGGCAGATGGAGAAGTTCATGTGCAGAAGCTATGCATGAGTTTTGCTGCTGGTCTGCACATACATGATTTTATTTTTCTGGGACAATAAGGCTCCTCATTCACATTGAGCTCATATGTGTCAAAACTGTCAGGACTGCTGATTTTATTTGATTCTAAACAAGGTAATATGCAAGCCTCAGTCTTTTTAGAGTAATTCAACTTCATAAACACTTCCACCTTATACAGTTACAGGTTTTGTCTTATACAGTTATAACAGCTGCTACTCACCTTATTGGTAGTACAGGTAACTACATGATGTACATGCATTTTAGCAATAGAAATCCATCATGTCACAACCCATTCACAAGTCTTTAACGTATAATCTACTAGTCTGAAAGAGTAATCTTTAAACTGTGCATTTAAACTGAATAATAAGAGAAGATGAACCAAAAACCCAACAGGCACTTTTGGGAAAAAAAGATTACTAGTACAGCTCAGCTGTTGAGTAAGGAAACAGAGCAGATGGACCTCCTTAAGCTTTTCCTAACCCACTTCTTCATCTGAAGAGAAATGAAGAAATTTAGATAAGACATGAAATAGGATGTTTAGGTGGACTTCTGGAGCCTTAGCCAAAATTATTACTGAAAATACCATTACACAGCAATCACCTAAGTTTGTTTGCTGCCTGCAGTTTGACCTGCACTTCATCTAAATGCCTGTAGTTCTTCCTCTGCAAGCTTACAATTGCTTTGACCTGAACACTGCTGCATCTGTGCTGGCTTGAGATCCTAAATCTCCTAATATTGCAAGTATGGTTAGAGAACATCATCATTTGTGAGCACATATGGTTTCTCACCATAGAACTGTGGCCAGAAGGTTCAAAACATGGCTAGGGAAAAAAAAAACAAAACAAAACTGTCCGTGCACATGTAAATATTCTGACTTACAGACTAATGCTCAAGAAGTGGGGGACCCCTGAATTTTAGGCCTAACGAAGAGTTAGATCTCCCTCTTCCACTTCTTGCTTAGTGGTCTGTTTACCTTTCTATTTATTTTAGGCTATTAGCTAGTTAAATCGTGTGTGTTCACGATTTATGCTTATGAGGAGAAAACCTGCTGGAGTAGAGAGGCAAGATTCATGTGACCAGAAATGGAGACATCAGAGGATGCCGTGAGCTATACAGAGGCAGGAAAGGTATATGAGGAAAGAGGGAAGCCAGAGGTGCTTCTCAGCATGCTGGCCATAGAAGCAACATCTCAACATGAGAATTATCTAGTAGTGCAGTGTTATAGGAACTTTAGAAAAAATATTTTGTAAGTCTCTTCTCATTATTACTGTGAGTTCTCAGTTGGAGCCAAGTATCAGGTCCAGTAAGACTTGCAGAAAAAAAAAAGTACAAAGTTCAATTTTTAGTATTTCTCAGATGTGATGGTGATAATGCAAATACTTTCAGACAGAAAAAATCCTGTGTCATTGCTGAAGCGGTAGACCATAAACTGATGAAAAAATAGCCTGGTCTCATTAAAGTAAACTCTCATATTTCTCTGAAGATTTCTTCTTTCAGAGAGTATGAGTTTCATTAATAATGCTATTCTACAGTTTTCTATTTTCTTTTAATTTCTGAATTAACATTCTTTTATATTTCATAATCAGAGTTAATGGATAGTTAATACTTAAAAGCCTCATTGGCCAAAGATGATAGGAATCAAAGGCATTAAAAAATAATAAAGATTTTTTTTCCTCTCTGATTTCAAAAAAAGGTTTTACCTGCCTATTATTTTGTCATTTTCGAAAATTAAAAGGTTTGTCTCCTCAGATTCCTCTGTTTTGGTATAGTATTTTCCCCCAATTTTGTGCAACATTTTACTTATTTGGAATTCAATAGTAATGTTTGTACTAGCATGCAACTTTTAAAGATTTGGGTATCTCATTCTTTAGGCTGCTTTGAGAATATCCACCTATGCTCTTATGTATAATTAAAAATCATGACATTTGGTAATAGTTCTCTCCTTTCATTTGTGGCATTTAGCCATCATTTGTAGATACAAAGCTTCATAAGTGAATATTCTAGTGTGCAAAGTTACGGGTGTGAGTTCTGTATTAACTAAATAGCTGTATTTTGTCTATCTAATAACACAGTTTCCATAAGTAATGTCTTCTGATTTAGCAAAACTTGTTTGTCTCCATAAACTAAATATGCAGTCACAAAAAGTTTGGGGTTTTAATACATACCTTAAAAAAGCCAGGGTTATTTCAAATTAAAAGATACCAGAAAAAATGAAATCACACTCAGATGCTTAAAATAATTTCTATTGTTAATGACTAACAAAGTCACTATTTTTCATGGCTTATGTCCATTAACATGTGTCCTGGTGCAGTAAAGTGCTTCACTTATTTCACACTGGAACAATTTGAAGATATAATAACAACAATTTGAAAATGTAATAAATACCAAGTGAGAAAAGTGAGTTGACATTCTTAAATCAGAGAACTTTGTGTAGCTATGGCAATTTGATAAACAGTAACTATCCTCTGTCAGACTTTGATTCATGAACAATGAACTCACTGTAGTCTTTAAATTTTTACTTCTGGTATTTTTTATTAATCATTTTGCTGGTGTTATTGAGACATATTTGGCTTATCAAAACTAATTTTGGCTGAGTGCATCCACTAATACATAGATTTTAATACTTACTAGGCATGTAGCCCATGCATAAACATGATTTTGGCAAAAACAGAATTTATCTCAAGCCAGTGTTGTTGAGGAGTGGCTACTGTGACTAAGCAGCATGATTGTTCATGATTTGTAGCAGAAAATCTACTTAGCTTTCAAGACAGCAGCATCATAAAAATTCCACAATCAGAGAGATATGCGATGACATTAAAGCTCAAGTTGCTCAGGAATTCTTATGGGACACGTAATGAACTGGTGAAGGGAAGACCATCATGAAGAGATGAGATGCTGTTAAGGTGAACTTCAAGACACTTTATCTGTTTTATGTTTGGCCAACAGTAATCTCATGATCTTGTATTTACAGATGGATGAATAAGAGTTCTGATCATTGCTGGAAGACAGCTGCAGCAGCTGCAGGACGTATGGCAGTCATTTACATTAATATGTGAGGCTATAAACTGGAGGGGCTGAGGAGAGAATAAGCATGTCATTCAATCAACCTTATTAAGTAGGATGGTAATCCTCAATAGAAACATGAGAGAGGCAGCTGAGACAGTAAGAAAATCCATCTGACATGAGCAAATAAGATCACAGAATTACAGAATAACTTAGTTTGGAAGAGACCTCTAGTCCAACCTTTGTTGAAGGCAGGGTCAATTTGAGCAGTATGCTCAGGGCTGTGTCCAGGCAGCTTTTGAATGTCTCCAGGGATGGAGATTTCACAACCTCTCTGGTCAACTTGTTCCAGTGTTTTAGCGCCCTCATGGTAATTCTTTTTACCATATCTAATGAGAATTTTCTATTACCCAACTTATATCTGTTGCCTTTCGTCGTATCCCTGTGCACCTGCAAGAGTAAAACAGCTGTCTGGTCCTATTGACTTAGGTGGGATCTGGACTGCAGAATGCCTTTGTTGAATCCAGACATGCATGAAACAAAGAAGCCTTCTTAGTCAGGTTGCATTAGTGGTCATAGTCCACCTTGCTACTGTAGGAGGTTGATTACAACAAGAGCAAATTCTTTTATTCTTTGCATGAAAAAGCAAAACCAAACTGATAAAACAGTAGTGGGAGCTGCTTCATTGATAACTCTGAAATTTCAAAATCATCTTCCCTATGAAGCTGAGACCTTGAACAGTCCCCATAAAAGATGACAGAGAGAATATCAACACTGAGCCACTTCTCAGGGATACTTTAGATTAGTCCTTACACTATTATTTTCAACATCAGGTGGTCATTCTAGAAGATAACAAAAAAATTTTGAAATCTAAGTTTTGGCAGGCCAAGAAATCTATTTGTCACTGAGATTTGATTATGCCCACCATAAACCTATACCAGTATGTCATACCCAGATTTCATTCTTATCTGGAAGAACTTTTTCTAGTTGATATTTCATTAAAATATTTGTGTTTCAACAAATCAGGATGTTCTAAAAAAATTTAGAACTCTATGGGTGTCAGTCTGAAGATCTCAAGCATATCTCATCTTTGAGATGAGATGGGAGATTATTATATTTAGTTTTGAGTAGTTCAGCGCCAGAAATGCAGTGTAAAATCTGGAGTGAATTCTGAGAAATGATAAAAGTAATTAAAGCATTGAGAAACTGATGAGTATCGTATGTAAGTAACCTGACTAAGCAAAAACAAGGTAGAAATGTATCCTTGTAAATATCTGAGAGCATAAGCATTAGAAACAAATTGCTCTTCAGGCACTACTAATCCATGTAATTATGCTAACTTTCAGAGTTACTCTGGATTTACACCACAGTGTGAATAAAAGAATAGCCCAGTTTGAATAACAGAACGCAAAAAGGATAGCAAACAGAAGGGATGTGATATATGAACAAAAGGGAAAATAAAACGCATTGACCATAAGGAAAGTCTCTTGAAGTTTAATTGTACCTAACTTGCAGACAGACTAAGAGATGCTTGCTTGAAAAGATGAACTCTGATGAATACAGCAGCATTTTTTGTAAGAAGTTTCAGTTTTGGAAATTTAGAGAAGTGCCTCAAGATAAGAAATCAAAATCTCACAATGAGTAGCCTTGCAATCTAAACAGAATTTTATGACTCACAAACTTAATCTTTTTCAGTGAAGGAGTAGCATTATTATCATGCAGTTTAGCTTGTGAGAACAATTTGCTTCATCTTCTCTACGAGATTTAATTTGCAGATACTCAATCCTCAAGTCTGGGTTTTGGGACTATTTCAGAAATGGCTAACAATACACCATATTGATGGAAAAAATTCTAAAACTGAAAAGTCACTAAGGTTTGGAAAAAAATTTTTCATTTTGTCTGTTATTTTTATTTTTTTACTTGGTGGTATACATGTACACTTAATGTTTAGAAAAGAAAAACCTAAAGCAGTTTTCTTCTGCAACTTCTGATGGGTAACTAGAGAAGGTAATATGGAGTAAGATAAGATGCAGGACAGAAAGGTTAGTGTTATACTAACCTAACCTAACTGTGAAACAGACTTTCAGAGTAAGCTGAATTAATGGTCAAATTAGGCCCTCACATTTGTAAGCGACAGCAGATTTGAGAGAAGAAAACCTAAGAGAATCATTCTGGCCTTATTAGTGTAATTCCCATTTTTATTTTAAATTCCCAAAGGAATGAAAATTTAAAATCATAATTTAATTGTTTCAATTGATCCCCAACACTTTCAGCAGAAAGTGTTGAATGAGACAAAAAAAAAAAAAAAAAAAAAAAAAAAAACAACCAAAACCCAAACAAGGCAAGCAGCCTATCACTTTGCATTTGCTGGTAGTGAACTGAGATTCCATGTCATTGAAAAGTTTGGCTACATTTTAAACAAAAACAGAAACATAACACAGTTTTAGCATTTACCAGTGCACTGGGTTATTCCTTTCCAGAGGAATATGTTTTTTTACTTCTTTGTCAAAGGATACCTAGTCATAGTAGTGAAATGCAAAGAACAGTTTAGCGACTCCTTTTTTTTTTAGCCCAACACAGTTCAGTCATCCAGATATAATGCAGTCATTTCACATATGAACTAAGCCAGTAACAATAATTTGAAATTCATTAACTGAGCAAAAATCCCTCCCAAAATCAAAGGAAGAGTGGTTTAATATGAACGGATTTCCTTTGCTACAAACACACCACTGAATCTGACAGCTTCCTGCTTGCCTCCTCTCTCCACTTTGCACATTTTTTCGGTCTGAAGTTGTACTGAAGACCCTCCTTCAACTGTTGTCCAGACATTTTCATTCAAATGAAAAAAAAAAATCTTGATCACTTTTCGCCTCTTGATCCTTAGCACCAGTAATCTGCATTCCTGCTCTTCTCGACTGTCAGCTAACTCCCAGCCATTTGAGCACAATCTTTTTCTGAAGAACGTCATCCTTCCTGGACTCTCATAACTCACTTCCTTTCCTCCTCTATGTACCTTTCCTAGTTACTCTTTTAGTGAGTCTTTAGGAGGATCGTCCAAACTCCCTGGCCAATGGGACAGAGCGGGTGCTCAGTAACTTCGTGGTTGATGCCAGGCTAGAGGCAGTGGTCGACAGGCTGGTGGGCACAGCTGCCATTCAGGGCACCTTGACAGGCATGGGAGCAGCAAAGGCAAATGCAAAGTCCTGACCCAGGATGGAGTGACCCCCTACCTCAGTACACACTGGGGATGGTCAAGAAAGCAGCTTTTTCAAAGAAGACCCAGTGGACAACAAGTTGAATATGAGTCAGCAGTGTGCCCTGGGTGAGGGTGGTCAAACACTGGAATTAATTGCCCAGTGAGGCTGTGAAATCATCAACTCCAGACAGCAGAAATCTGACTGTACAAGGCCCTGAGCAACCTGATCTAAAATTGGCCCTGTTTTAAGCAGGAGGTTGTAACAGATGACCTCTGAGATCCCTTACAAAATATATTACTGTATTATTCTATAGCTGTTCTGTTACTGTGCTAAAATTTGCAAGGACACACATTTTAGTATTTTACATATTCAAATTTTAACATACAATTTTATACAACATCCACTAACTGTTGTAGATTGAAACATTATAATATCATTTAATGTACAGAGAATAACATTTCCAACATAAAAGTTAAGAAAGTTACTCTATCTCTCTTCTCTGTCTCTGTTATAATCCCTTTATATTCTTATCCAGGCTGAAATAGTGAAACAGTGGAACACCCACCACTGAAATAACAGCCTACCTGGCTGCTGGACATGTAAGGAACTCAGAGTATTATGAGTTTGTGCTTGTAGCCTTCTATAATCCTAAATAAATCAAATGATGTATTTATGTACCTTAATGTAATGAGTCAGATAGGATACTGAATCTTATCTGATGAGCAAAGAACAAACTGGGGAGAGAGGGATGGTAGGGAGAGAGAGGTCTGTATTCTGGTTAATTCTTCTTAGTGTCATTGCTTAGACCATGCACCGCTGTCATAAGACATTTGTTCTTTCATTCAGAAGCTCATCAATCTCCTTTGAACAGTGTGACTCCCTTAGGATGAAAATGGTTGCATTCATGCAAGATGGAACACATGGCTATGCCATCTATGTATAGTAGCCTCCAATGTCCATAATCACTAAGCTCAAAAATTTAGGGACAGAAATGGTACAGAATTAATCTACTGGAGGATACAGAGGTTTAACAGACATATATGGTTAGGAAGAGGTGCGGTACACTAACAACAGAGCCACAACACATGAATCAGAGACAGGAGCTTGTTGCTAAAATACATAACATTCATCCTCATAGGAGAATTCATTCCGCTGTGTACCTATATTATTCCTCCAAGGTATTTTGAGATTATCATCTGAAACTTCACTGGATGCTTCTGTTGCTTAGACAGTCTCCATCCTAATAGATGCAAGAGTTTATAGCTATAATCTAATCATAATATGAAATCATGTTAAAACATTAAGAAAAAAATCAGAGGGTTTGCTGATTGAAAAGAATAATGATAGCTTACTAGATTAAGCAACATTTAAAATTGACTGTAGAATCCTTTTACAACTCTACTGCTTATAAATATATTGATAGAATTAAACAGAGAAATCGAAGTACTAATTTCTTTAATTTGCAAGGATAGACTTGCTTTTGTGTGTCATGACAGGTATCCCTGTTCCCTGTTAGCACAGCAACAAAGGCAACAAGCAAAATGGAAATACTGCCACCTTGTGTCTGAGCTGCCATTAAATGTTATCCAACTGAGCCTTTTGGTGCAAAAAGATCCTATTATGTTATCTATGATCATTGGGGGATAATAAGACCCTAAACTTGAATTGTCACAAAGGTGCTAATTGATTTAGAATAAATATCTACAGGCAATGCTGTAGATAATCATAGTATTGGATGTAACAATATGAAGATCTAATATTCTCTTTTATTAGATGAGATGTTCAGGAAACTCAATGTGTATGTACTCAGTACTGCTACACCCAGGTAAGGTCCCTGCAGCAATTATGCTATGAGTTCTTATGCTTTTTTCAAAATAAAGAAAGCCACTTCTCAAAAGTGGTTAACTTATTTCAACAGAATTATCAATGTGTTAAAAGTTTGACATGATGCTTAAAAATGTAGTTGAGTTGTGCTGACAGTCTCACAAATTGTAATGTATACTTAATTTAGCATGACATTTTTAAATGTTAAGCAACCTGTTGCAGAGGATGTATAAAAACAGCTTCACTGAAAAAGTATGATACACACATTGCATTTTGTAAATAGAGACAGCAAAAAATCTGCTTATTTTGCCATATAAACTGAAGTGTTGCTCTATGGCAATGGTTTTGCAAACTGGGTACTTCACAGAAGGTAAGCAGGAAAGATTAAATCATCTCTTTCTAGTGTAGTGACTCAGCTTTATTTAACCTAGCAGTTCCAGTCAGAGTAGGCTTCAAAGTGTTTTATTGCTATAAGCATGCACTAAGCCAAATCCTAGTTTTCCAGTTAACTGCACAGGGACCATTTATGCATATCTAATTTGTACATGAATTATTCAGCTCCCATTACTTTGGGCATTATTAAAAACCTTTAGCAAGTCAGGTAAGCGGATATGAGAAGATAAATGCCTTTGCCTCTCTACTGCACTGTGTTTTTAATAGTGTACTGCTGGGGGAGGTGGGGTATTTGTTGATAACTTGCATTTATATAAAACAGACCCAATGTATGGGTACAATATCACTGCAATCACCTTTAAGGTCAATCGCGAGAAACTCCCTTGTAGTAGGGAGTACTGTAGACTGCATTATGAAGCTTTTTTGTTAAACAAACCTTTCAAGCGACCTGCTCATTTGCTCCTTGAAAACCTAAGGTTTCTAGCAAGGGTGGCAGAAATAGAGTTACTGAAGAGGTGAAACAGAGCAACAATGAGGATTAAGGACAGGGATCCTTTGGACCATTGAAGATATTGCTCGAAGGACCCACTGTATGCTGAGAAGCTCTGAACCCCCTTGGGAGTGAGTAGGGTTAGGACCTTGGGCAGCAACATTTGGAAGCATTCACACTGTCCTGCACTGAAGGCAAACTTAGGGGTCAGCAGCACAGATGTTAGGACATCTGTGGGATGTAGGTGAGCCTGGGCTTTGATGTGACCTCAAAGCCTGTGTGGGCAGATCCATGAAGCATGACACTCAGCCCCAGTGTGGTGGAAGTGGCATACCATTACAAAGCCAGAGGCTCTTGCCAGTTCACAGAAGACTGATTCTGGACAGAAACACTTCATATGATGAGTTTATACGGTAATTCTTTAGGGAATTGGGAGCTTGTAGGTTTTCTCATCATAGCAGCTGCAGTCAAAACATTTAGGCACTTACTTAAGTAAACTGTAACTTAAATATTTAAGTTAAACACTTTTAGTGATTTCCATTGACGTGTTCTTAAATGCTTTGCAAAGATACTATGATGCAGAATACTGCCACCAGCATTGCATATAACTGCCTTTAGCAAAATACATTTTAATGGTAAATCCTGAACAGTACTGGCTACTGGCAAATCTTATATGGTATATAGGGAAGCCTACAAACAAAACAGATGTGGCTATCGGTAAACTGCAAAAGCTTAAGAAAATTATCCCATTTATGGCAGGAGTCAATTCAAGAGAACTGAATAGTTTACAGTATAATTCAGAGAAGTAGAGCTCATTTTGCCAATCCTATTTGGAAGTGTGTACTGCCATTTGACTTCCTTTATTAATATCACATGGCAGGGAAAGGTAAAACTAACGTAGCCTAGAAGAATGAAAAACACTTATTTACGTGAGTGCATTTCTCAGCACTAAGCACTAATATTTCTTTAGCTGCATGGTACCTGCTTCAATGGCATAGAGTTGCATCTATTGCATTAACAGGTAATTACCCTTTATTGTAAATACAGATATTTACTTTCCAATTTGTGTAAATGAAGTTCATTTGAAATTACATCATAGCAGTAGGAAACATGTTAGAATGCCGTAGATCAGGTATGAAGGTGGAATACTTATTAATCACAGGAGAAATTGTGGCAGAGAATGCTTCGGATTCTTGAAAAGCAAGCATCTCACTTAATTTCAGCCATTTGGTCTGCTTACCTAGGTTTCTTTGTTGACTGTACTGGAAGATACACATCTCCAGAGGGCAATTCATCAGAGAGAATGTTGGTAGAAAAATCAACTCAACCCTAGATGTTTGATAATACAGAAGTTTTACTTAACACTTAAGTCTTCTATTTGGGACCTTGTTTGGCTTGGCATTTCTGATAATAACTCTTCAATTTAACTTTCCTATGCATTGTACTTCTTTCTTTCTCCATTGATCAAAAGTTGTCTACCCTACAACTTCTGCCAATGGAAAATTAGGAAAGAAAGTTTGCTCTTTCTTCTGGATATTGTCAGGCTTTTTATCCTTCATAACTCGCATGAAATATGCCAATTCAGAGCCAATTCTATTATGACTTACACAAATCATGCCTAATTCATTTAGCCCATTACATTACTCTCACACATAGAGGAAAGCAATATATGTCTCAGTAATTAGTACTTGTCTGGCAGCTTTAAGGTAAGTTAACATGAAGCTGCCATTTTCATTACGATTTCCTTTTGACAATGTAATAGGAGCTAATTATTATGGACTAGATAAGCAGAGACGTCTGTGCAAAATGTGAGGAGCCATTAATAACTCTTTCCAATTACCATTTACTCTAGGAACTTTTATCAATAGCATATATCTGCTGCAATGTGCTGGCTCATCCGATCTGTCTACCAATAGCAAAAATGATATCAAGACTTCATTTTCTATTTCCTTGCCTTATCCACTCATTAGGAGCAAACTAGGAGTATAAAACAGCATAGGTTATGATGACCGAATTTTCCAGAGGCACATGTTGTGTAGGTTCCCTTTCGAAAATAGGGCTGGAGACCCTCAGTTTTGGGGGAATTTTGGAAATGTTATTTTGGAGTTTGTTCACAAGGTCTTTGTTACTCGGTGTACATTTTATCTTTGGAAAGAACAGGGAGAAAACAGAGAAGTTTATGCTGTTTTGAAGAAGCTGCATAGAAAATCTTGGTGGCATGGAGAAGAAATATTACAGGACTCCTCCTCCCCACAGACTGAAGTGGACAGTTTCCATCTGGCCCCTCAAAGAGGTCCTGAAATGGGAATGGCTGTAGTAAAAATTCCCCAAAGAAATCCTTGAAAGGTCAGTAAATGTTTGTACTTCTTTAAGAGAACTGCAGCTCATTTCTCAATTGGTTGGGATGTGCCACAGAAAAAACACAGCCTCTCTCTGTGTGCAGTTAAATGGATTCAAACTATATTTCCTGACATTTTGCTGGCTGATAAGAAGACACACCTGAGAATAAAATGCACATATGGGACATTTATTTGTCATAGCATCTATGACAAGTGAAATTTCCCATTAGACTATAAATAAAGAACAGCTGTGAAAACCTAGACAAGTTATTATAAGCAAGCATAGGCTGAACTAGAAAATGAAAAGCAGTTATTTTGGAAATACAGTCTCAAGGCTCTAAATAACCTCTTAGACAATTTAATAAAGTTCTTTATCCTAATTATTTTTTTCCTAAAATGAGAAATAGAGACTTCATTGTAATGCTGCTGTCTGCAAACTTCAAGTTATAAACATCTTTTTTTTAATATATTCATTAGACATAAAAGACAATCAGAAGTAATACTTATTAGTATTTTACACTGACACAAGTCCAAATGTCAGAGCAGGTCATTCCCAGACTTTTTAAAGTGTGCTTGTAAGCAGTGTGGAAATTGCAACATGGTTTTCATATTTTGGTTTTGTCAAAATAGAGTTTAAAAACAAGTTTCTACAAAATCTTCTCTCTGTGAAGCAGTTAATAAAGATACTTATTCTAAGGTTTACTATATTGTGACTCTATGTCCTACACAAACACAGTAGACGGCATATTCTAAACATGTTATAATCAAGTGCAGCACACACTATTAAACAGGTTGCTTGGAAGCTGGATTTCATAAGCTTTCCTTTTCACAATACAGCTTCCATATAACGAATGGAAGGTTTAGGTAGTCAGACATCTTCTGCCGACAGAAAGTGATATATTTCAGTCACTGAAATCAACATAATTCCTCAGGCACATACAACAGAATAATTTAACACAACTGGTGGTTGGTGCTTAAGAAAAGCCAAACACTAGAGCAGGGGGGATTCTGCAGGTTAGGAAACAGTGTGGGAAAACCTGCTGGTACTATGCATGGTGTCCTTATTTCAGTGACCAGCACTTTTAAACAGTTTTTTTAAGTCATCAATAAATATACATAACCTTTCCACTTCAGTCAGTCAGCAACTAAGAAGAGGAATAATGGCATCGCTTATGTCTTACTTGAAGTCATTTATAATTTCCAGCAGTAGCGTTACAGGATATTTAATAGCATCTAGATACTTAGGAAACAAAATATGTTGAAACCGTTTTCATTAGTAATGATCTGCAGTGGTAAGTTATATTCATAGCAATGCCAGAATTAACTTTAAAATATCACCAGAACAGTTATCAATAATGAGCTTCAAAGCTCTATTATATTCTCAGATTCTTTGTAGTCAAATTGCATAAAATGTCAAGTTAACATTATAGGTCCTTTAGTATAAACATTTGTTTTAATTAAATACATTTTAAATCAGTAATTATGGTAGCTTGATCTGATTAACATGGGTTAAAGCAAGTCAGAGATGATGTTAATTACACTAAATATCTGAAGTAGGATTTTGGACAGAAGCAGAAATATCTCAGAAACTGATAGAAAAGTATTGAACAGCCTGCCTTAAGAAATTCTAGAGGACTGAAATGCGCTACTTTTTCATACACATTTTTCCTTTTCCCTTCCATATCCACATAGAAGGAGATTCATTCTCTCCTCTTCTCTACCATTACTCATTTATAAATTGTCATCTCAATAGAGGTAAAAGCCGATCATCAAAAGAAAGTAAGAAAAATAAGTGTAGATATTCTGCTCTTGTTTCAGTAAATTAACAATTTCTTACCTCACATATTTATTAAGCACAAATCCACAACTTCTGTTCACCTCTGTGAGGCTTGAAACCAGGAAGACAGGAGGCCTTTAGCCTTTCCAGACTTTTCCAAATTTGACTATAGTATCTCTAACATTGAAACATAGCACCCCAATACATTTACCCAGTAATATGATGAATAGACAAGACCTTCTTTTTAACTGTACTTTTTTCGGATGGCGGGTTTAGTCTGAATCTCCAAAATAATGTATAGTGACCTAACCTGTACCATTCTTGCCAGAATTTGACATTTATAAGTTTGTGTAAGGTCATCTTTCTCCACAGGCTGAGAATTACAGTAATGTCAATTTTCCTGCCTAACAAAGCCAGTTCCTGAAAGGGCAGGTGACTACAGGATCCAATATCTTAAAAATTATTTCCATAAACCTGAGAGAGTAAAGAGAAGATGAGACTTAATAATATTGTGCATTTATTCAGTAATTTACAAATTTTAATTAATTTAGCTGTTAAATAAGAATGATAATGCATATCAGCTTTCTAGTAAGCAGAGACTGGTCAAGGGACTGAGCTAACACTTCGGTCAATGGAAAAAAACATACACGAGCTAAGGGACTTGCCCAAGGTCACAATCAAGTCTGCTGCAATGACAGTGATCAAGTGTATGTTGACGGAGGACAGCGCTGTGTGCCTAGAAAAGAAAGGTATTTTCTCCCTTTGAAGGCTTTGCAATTCATTATCCACAAGGGAACATAAAATGTTCTAATGTGACTCCATTGTAGTTCTGCTGATTACTTCAGGGACTGATTTTCTTTGGCATTTGTTTTTACAGTCAACAGCCCAGCCCCCCTATATTTAGCAGCAGTATATAGTATTTGAAAAATTTCCATTACAGTTAGTTTAATACTGTAAGAGTGCAAATGCAATTCATCTTCATGTAAAGTAACAGAACACCTTCATTTCTTTCAGTTGGATTTATGCCACCAGCAACACCTTCCTCTCCCCCCCTTTATTTTTTCTTCTCTCCTTCTGACTTTAGATGATAACTAGAAAAATCTTTGTATAGCAATAATACTTTGTTTCTTTTCACCAATTACCTTGATATATTATTAAGGTGTTACTTTTCCCTTTTTTGCTGCAAAACTATGTTCTTTCTTTTACCTGACAAGACAACGTAGTAATTTTTTAGTTTTAGTGTATGTAAGATAATGTTACAATCACTTATACTATCAGAAATCTTGACTTGCACATGATCCACACTTCTAACTCCCAGTTCCTCTTGATCTCTTTACCTTGAGTACTGCTGTTTCCTAGTGGAGAATTCACATGAAATACTGCTTGGTTCTCTGCCACAAATTTATTTGTATCTATATATTTTTCCACTGGAACCAAAGCCAAAAAGCTCAAATAAAAAACAGACTTGCATCTGCAAAAAATCCAGATGAGCATTACAAAGACATTAGCAAAAAATATATTTCAGTCATTCCACATATTATATATAAAGTTGACACAGTCCATCTATATTTTGAAGGAAAAAAATCATCCCAAACTACTATACCTGCAAAGAAGTTAACACCATTATAACCTAAATAATTTATGAAAAATTTTAATTATGAAAGATTTTAAGTAGAATCTGACTGGAAGCCAAACAAGTAGAATCAAATACACAAAAGCACCCTCCCCCTAAAAAACTAATAAATATTTGATATTATTAATCCTTGACATGCTGCACACTCAACATTAATTCTGATGCAGTTTCTACCAAATGTACTTCATAAATACTGGTGATTGCATAATAATTTTAGTGAGGGTTTCCAAGATAAACATCTGCTATAAAAATAGCCTGAGATCACTATCCTCTTACATGTAAAGGATTAAGTAATATCACACTTTGCAGGCCCTCTTTATCTGCATACGAATAATTTGCCATCCCCACACTCAGGCAATTAAAGGCCAGAATCAGGGTGATAATATATAACAATTAGCTCTGCCTCTGTTTCCAGAATATATCTTCCAGAAATGCATCTGTTCCTCGTTAGACTTCAATAAGCAATGGAGAATTCATACCTTTCGTTAGTGCTTCTACCAATGCTTAATCACTTTTTCTCATTACTTAAGCTAATGCTCTGGCTCTCATTTGAAATGGTCCACTTTGAACTACCTGTACTGGATAACACCATCAGAATAGTCTTCTCAAAAGCACATCACCTTGACGTTGATTTTCATAAACTGGGTAGACTGTACTCTCTTTTGCATTTTGTTTCATCTTCAGTTAATTTTCTGACTCCTTTCTGCATCTGCATCAAATTCTTAAATATCCATTCAAGTTGCCGACATCAGAACTGCATTCTTGTATATATATGTACATCCTATGTGTATTCTACGTAATATTCTTGTCTGGGACCCAGTGGCAAGTATAAGCAGATAGGGTTTTACCCTCATGTTCCTAGATACTCCTCTGTTGCTAGGCCATCTGAGGAGCTTATTAGCTTCTTTTTTTTTGCCACAGCTTTACTCTTGGAGCTCATATTCTGTCCATTATGACATCTAAATCTTATTCAGTTGTTCCTGTCTAATACATGATCTTTTATTCTATATGTGGAACCCTAAATTCCTTTTTCTGCAATCATAGCTTTGCATGTTTGGTATTAAATTACACTTTCTCTCCTGAACCAATTTTACTAAGTGATCCAGCATGCATGGTTTGATCATCCTCATTCTTTTTTTACCATTCCACCTGTATTTGTGTCATTTGCTCATTTTACCCATTTACTTCCAGGCTATCAGGAAGCATTGTCAAGCATTGCTCTGACTATTTTAGAATCACAGTAGACACATACATTTGATGGTGAAGGCCATCCCCATCATGAAGAAATATTTTATGGGCAAACTATATGGAAAATATGCAATCAGTATTTGTGTTGAATTTTTAAATTCCTACTTTGAATAAGTTTTACTTATATTTTAAATATGTAAAAATACTTTTAAAATAAAAAGTAGGTAATATGAAGGCTTTAACATTCTCTTGAAACATGATTTTATTTTTTATTAAAATAGCTTATGTGATGGTGATCAAGTCTCAAGAGGAAAGGGATTCACTTAGGAAACAAGAGATAAAAAATGAAAAAGTTATATTTTTGTTTTTAGAATGGAGAGAGGAGCAAAGAGGTGAGCTTGGAAATAATGAGTCACAGAAACAAAAGAGAAATTTTGTCCTAAAAGGAATTCTTCTTCCACAAATTTATTAGCATTATAGAAAATACCTGACAACATTTCTCAGTTTGCTGCAGAAGCTGACTCTGAGTGTTTGCACAGAATTCCAAAGCTTCTGGTCTTAATAAAACAGAGAGAAATACTCATTTAAAGATGTTTCCCATATAAATTATCTACATGCTCTCCAACAAAATCTGTGTGAATTGAGACTTGAGGGGTTTAGAGACAAGATGTCTTGGAGTTTAAATTTTCAGACAGAAAAACTTCATAAACAAAGTAGATTTCACCTTTGGGATTATCCTTTATTAGGGTTTCTATTTCTTATTCACTTATTCTTTTATTCAGTCATTCATCATGTCATAATGAGCTACTTCTGAGGAATAATATGAACGTTTCCTTTCTTAATCTGTCCTGTGATAGAAAAACCAGAAGGAAAATAACACTGTATAATGCAATCCATTTCAGTATTTTCTCCTACTACCATCCCTCTCTCACCTCATCTGAATTTCATAGCAGCTGCATTCCCCTAATCTTGATGTCCTGGCAGGTTGTGATTAGTAGAAAACTCTGCAAACTGGTTAGTTTTCTATTAGCTGTAAGGGCACATGATGACTCCAGAGTGTGGGGGTTGTTTTGTTTTCTTGTAGGCAGTACCTTTAGGAAACAGAAGACAGAACAGACCAACAGAGACCAAGTACAGTTTCCAAACAAGATTAAGCTGAGAAGCTCTGATGTGACAATGGAGTCACACTGTCAGCTGACAGTGCCCATTCTGCAGCTTGTCTGTGGTATGATGCAAAGCATCAGAGCAAAAAAGCAAGAGAAGCAGAACAGCAGTGAGGAGAGGCTAAGGCTAAAGATGATGCAGGTAGTAGAAGTCCATTATTATTATGCATTGAGTATTATTCCTCTTAATCAGCCTAATCACAGAGAAAAGAAACTGCTAACAACTGCATTAAGACATAAAACAATTCTGCATAATATGGACCTATTCCAACTCCAGTTCCAATATGACCCATCTACTCTAGTGCAGGTTAGAACGTGCACGTCTTATGATAAATTAGTTCAAAGAAAGCACTAACTGTATTCTAATGCTTACATCCTGCAGATCTTTTAACAGTTTCACTTGAAAATGTCTTAAATTAAGGCATCACAAAATCGTAAAACATGTGCCTGGATGTGTCTAATATTAAACATAGGGTAGAATAGCTTAGAAAGCCATACATGTGTCAGATATGGAATCTTTCCAAATTGCATCAGCGAGTGCTTAAATTCTGCAAGCTGTAGGTAGGAAACAATAGAATTGGTAAGTTTGAATCTCTAATTAGAGTAGTTTAAAGACTGTATGAATTAGGTGCCATTGCTTACAACAAAATCTGAGGGAGAGCTTGCTGCAAGCCAACACTCTTCATGGAGTGAGATACATTTCTTGCTCCCATGAAAAGCTACATAACTCTGAGTTCTCTTTTCCCTTCTTGTTAGTAGTACTAAGCTAGGTTTTAATGCTTTTGTACAACATTATTCATCTGTTATCATGGATTTTGCTCTGACAGGTTATTTCACCCAGTGCAACCTTTTCTCTTGTAACCACTGCTTTAATTTCTTTTATCTTTAGAGAGCTATCAGGAGTGCTGTTAATACTAGTTCTTCCTCTTTTTCACTAAGGAATATTAATGCAGTTCAAGGGGAAAACTGATTTAATAGCATGAGGCATTTTGAGAATGTAGAAATAATTAAAGTACAAAATAATTTTAAAAATGGGTCTGGATTTCATGTTCAATTAATGGAGAAGACTTTTTCATCATCTGTGAGAAGGAAGGGTGCTGAGAATGTCATTACAGTTTATGTACCAGTGTGTTCCATTTTTCTTCTGGCTGAGGAGAAGTCCTTGCTTTTCACTAAAATGATGACCAGTTAATTCAAGTAAGAAAAAAAATAGATATGAAGGTATTTCAACACCCAATTCATATTGCTCTATTATTCTTGGTAATAACTGCTTCTGTTACCAGGAACACTTGTAAAGCATTATCTAAGGCAGTATAGGAACTGTTTTTTCATTTTAGTTTCCATGGCACTTGGATTCCACTGAAGGCTTGTTAACTCCTGGAAAGTTAGGAAAGATTAAAATTCTCAGAAAATACAGACACACAGGCTGAATTTGTTCTGCTGATATTAGTGACAGATTTTGTTCAACATCTTCCCAGCCCAGCGCCCTTGAAAGATACATATTTATGGACAAGCTGACAGCATTCACTATTTCTAAATATATTTGCAAATTTAAAAACTCTGATAATGAGTGAATATCTTGGTCTTCAAGTCCATCTGCCAGGATCCATTCAAAACACACAATCTATGCTTGATTTCAAGAAGTTCACCTCAAATTTTGCCACATACATAATTCATAGCAGTATCATGAAGGAAGGGTCTGGATTACTTCTTTACTGTAATTATCTTGAAAGCCTACTTTTTTCATAAACAGCTAGCTTGGTCATCATTTTCTTCATTGTGTTCTTCAGTATTCTCTATTTCTCATTTAAGCACTTTCAGCACCTTATAATTTTCTGTTTTCATTTTGTGTTTCATTCTCAAGTGATTTTACAGAAGATAGAGCCTTATCCAAAGTTTGTATGTCTTCAGAGATTTTTTCCAATTTACTTGACAGGAAATCTTTGAGAGAGTGTTCTGGAGAGAGCTGGCTGCTGCATTGCTGAATCTAACCCAAAGCTCCTTTAGGTCAGTTTACCTTGAAGTTTTAAGTACCATCTATTTTTTTCTGCTATCAATTTTGGTCAGTCACAAATTAACAGTAGGTGTCAGAATTGTTAGAAGTTTGCCAAACTAGGAAACATCATGTAGGGTATGAGATGTATTGCAGCAAGAAACAGTTTTTACTTATGTTCCATTGGATCCAGGTAATAACAATTCATAAATGACAGAAGATAACAAAAATGAAAAGTTTAGTTAAAATGTGGCCTCTGAAGACAGGGTCTTCATTATATACAAAACTAATTTCATTCTATCTACAAATAATATATAAAAACCTTTTGTAATAAGGCACACAAAAACATTATAAAATGATTTATATTATTAACTATTATTTATGAAATGTGTCAGTTGCAACTTGTAGGTAATATTAACAAACCAGTTTTGACTCATATTTTAAATCTTTCAGAGAAAATCAACTGAAGGAAATGCCCAATCTACAAAGTATGACATGATCTAAAACTGCCTCAATAAGTGAAATTGTAGACTTATATGGTCACGTTTACAACATGTACCTGAAGATGGCAAGGCCATCAAAGTTTTTAATGGTGCAGATGAAGGCTTGACTGAGGCTCATGATCTGGGCTATCATATAGCCTATGAGATACATATGTGTATATACACATACATACATAAAGATATCTATCTATCTATATATACCTGCAGTGCTGCAGGAATCCTTGCAATGTCACATCTTATTACCTTAGAAGTAAAAAGTAGAGAATGTAATAGTTTACATATATATGTTTAAAATCCACTGTTGGTTTTAAATAGACAGTGGTGTTAAAAACAACACATTCTGCTGAGATATTAAGAAGGAACAGCATATATGTATGAATTGATGAATTGCTTTCAGAGAACATTCATGACCCTTTAGATTAACCAAGTTTTGGGAGCTGAATGAATTATTGGTAGATTGCTAAATGCACTACCTAAATGTTTCATGGTTACCATTAAATTATAAAGTTGTCTTTTTTCTCTTTTCTGACAGTTATTTATTTCAAGCACATGTGATTCTAGCTTTCTAAATAGTACCTATTGGTTAAGTACTGCAGGCTGTGCATATGGGTTAAATTACATACTGGGATACCAGTCAGATCTTAACTGTGATGTGATGATCATCAGATGGGTTTTACCCTTCTTAAGCACAAAGGCCTGCAGTATACATCAAACCATAAAAAACCTGTTTAGAGTAGTGTTAAAAGTCTGATATATTCCTAGAAATATTCAAGCAGATGAAAGCTGAAACTGTTGATGACCAGAAAGTATTGTGAAAGTAGAATCCTTTCTTTCCAGAAGCACTATTAAAAAAAAAAAAAAAAAAAAAAAGAAAAGAAAAACTGACTGCTATGAATGGCCCTAAAAAACTTCATGAACTTCAAACATGAGCAGTTCCATGGATATCAAGTACTTACATACAATTACTTACATGGTTTGTCATGCTGTGAAATGTTCCTATAAGCATTATTTTAAAATTCCTGAGAAAGTTGCAACCATTTAGGAGTCTAATTTATTTTCTATTGAAAAAGATTGCTTTCTGACATAATTTTGATGAAGAACAATTTTTTAAATGAAAAATATATTTTGCCTGAAAAAATTTTGCTTTTGTTTTACTCACAGAAAGCCATCATTAATCTTACAGAGGTCAAAATTTGAAAAACAAACAAACAAACAAACAAAAGCTCTCAGGCATCCATACCTTTATTCAGATTTTTAAATTTTGTCTTCATTTTTATTTTTCATTTCAGTTTTTTAAACAAAGGTTTTATTTTCTTTGCTATTATTTAAAATTTACATTTTATTTCTCAATGACAAAAAAAACTGGACTTGCAATTTTTTGCTATCAATCTTCCTTTTTATTGCCATAAATTGATTGATATCTGTGTTATTTTACTCAACTCTTTTGTCATTCCTAGTTCCTTTTTCCTGCTATGCAAGTTTTCAAATGATCCTCATTATTAGAATGTTCAGAAAGAGCAAAGCTCCCTTCATTCATTCTTCAACAAGAAAAATGTCTAGATACTGAAGATCTTTTTTAGTAAATTCCATGGCAAAAAAAAAAAAAAAAAAAGAAAAGAAAAAAAGGGAAATGAATATAGATTGAATATTTTTTTTAGTGATTAAAAAGATCTAGAAACTGTTCTATTTTGGACCTTTGAGGAAATAAGGAAATAATAATGATTCAAAGGAATAAAGAAAAATAATAAGGAAAATGCAAGTATTTTTATAAAATTACTTTTTCTGTTCATTTGGTTCTTTTCTGCCCCCAAAGCTCTATGCAAAAATTTCCAGGTTTTGTGTTTTACTGAAAAACTCTGATTAGAATAATCCAGGCACTGGGTTGGGTTTATGGAACTACTGTAAATCAGAGAAGAGATCTGCATTAAGTTGAATTTAATTTTTGTGCAAATAGGCGGATAGCAGTCTTTCATATTACAGACAGGGAACAAACAAATAGGAAAGTAATTTGTTTTCCCCCAAAGTACATTTTGATATTTTTGGGCCTCAGTCTGATCACCACTAACTCACTTAACTTTAGTATTGCCAGAAATTCATGGCTTCATAAACTTAAAATCTTAAACTTAAACTACCTAAACAAGAAATAAGTGTATGAAAAGCATTTTTTCTTTATTGAAAACAGAAAAGAACATACTTGCTAAAATCTCTGAAAAGTAAAACCATCAATTTCAGCATACACCTACAGAATGAGTGATCGAAGATTGTTTATACCTTAAACTGTTTGTTCACCTATTTTCTCACTCACTTTCTGCTCACTTGCTACTTATTTTCTATACAATCTGTTTCATTTAAGGCTTTAGCAGGATAAATATTTATAATCTTTAATACAATTCATTTTCTGTTGGATCCTCAAAAGTAATTTATATCCTTTCCAACAAATTTACAGTGCTAAATTTTAATCTGTTCCCTACCACTGTAGACTTTAGATGTTCATGCAAAACTGTCCAGCATTTTATGTCATCCAAACCTAGAAGCAAGCTGATGTGTCAGCTGCAAATATGTAGACTGCAAAGGATACAATTTTGGTGAGTTTTTATTGTTCTACAAATTAGAGCTCTATGAGGGGAAATCCATTCTTTTCTTCACTTGAAGGACCTAATGAATCTATTTCAAAAACCTATGAGATTCTCTTTTTACTTGTAATTACAGTAAAATTATTCTAATATTCATATTAACCTAGGTGCGGCTTGTGTTGCTATCATAATGCTCACCTCAGAAATGCCTGCTTCTTCATTGCATAAAAATAAGGCCAGTCTCTTGAGTATAAGATGTATTTGTCTACTTTATGAACTGAGATTTTCTGAGAAGATCAGAAGAGGAATGCCTCTTAAGCAACTAGAACTTTGAAGAGTATAGTTCATACAAGCTACTGTGAAAGTAGATACTATGGATAGTACTATGATAATATGGAAATAAATAATACTAATATACTATGGAAGTAAAAATTGCTATGTTAATCAAGGCCAAGTCTGATTTGATATGATCTATGTTAATGTAAATATATTATGACAGAAGCCATAAAACAAGTTCATTCTAAGTGTCCCACAGCTGCACCATGTTTTGTGAGTATATATGTTTTAAAGTTACTCTAATTGGATATGTATTTCTGATTCCTTAGTTTGTCTAACTCATAAAGGTCATGACTGAAGATGTTTGACAGAATGACATTTGGAGGGAAAAGCAAGTGTTTGTTATGGAAAGCAAAAAATAGATAAACAGGATTATAGAAGAAAACACTAAATGTCAGCCACTTCAGCACCATGCTACTTTTCATGAATTTATGTGAAAGTATTTATACAAAAATTCATAATGTAGTTATGAAAAGTAAAAGTGGCTCAGCAATAGATTAAGAGATAATGTGCAATGTAAAAATAAATACATATTAGAGTAGAGCAAGTCTACATTTACTTTCATTACATGAGAAAACCTAAAACACAGAATGGTCCAGGGGAGGAGAGGAAAAGAGAGAATTGAATGTTTACCCCACTTCCTTGTCCCCTGCCATGACATTAGTACTTGTTAAGGCATCATCAAGTGCAGCACTAAGGTTTCTTCCTATTTCCTCAATCCTATGCACAGCATTCAAAGAACCAGAGAGATGTGGTGCGGCACAGCCACCAGGAAATGTGTGTTTCTTTGTGACTGCAGCCCAGTTCTGTAAATTCACACCTCTCTAGGTAAACCATTACGAGCAAAGAAGGGCTCAGGATCTGTTTTCACATTAGATCTAAGTCTACCCTGTACACAGCCAATGTTGCAGAGGAGAATGCAAAGTCCTCTGCACAAAAGCCCCAGTATAACACAGCTGAGCTAGAGGAGACTTACCAAATCAGAGCACTTGGTATGCTATAAGTGATATCTTATGGGGCAATTAAAATTTTCTGTTAAAATAACAGTATAAGCTCGGACTTTGTATTAGTTAAATGTGAAGTGTAAAATCATGGTTCCACTGGCAGCAATATGAATTTCATCACTGGTTTTACTGAGGCCAGGTTTCAGCTGTTGCATATTGGCATAGCTACAGAGACATTACTGAAGCCATGTTGATTTGCACCAGTTGAGGATTTGGCCCAGATTTGCTAAGCACTGCTAGGCTTTGTACCACAGATATCTTGGGGATAAGGTTAACCATCAGCTTGCTTTACAGGCCAAACAATATCCATCAAAAGGTCAGAACTTCCTGTCACTACCAGTCCTATCTGGATTTCAGAGGCTGCTGTTAAAATATCGTCAGGTATTGCAGAAGACAACATAGTAACCAATAAGCCACTTTACAGCAGAGGAGAGTATATGACCTTCATACTGAAGAACATATGATGGATTATTTTCCTCTCAATTATTGCAGAATTTTCTTTTTTAATAGTTACAGGCATAGTTTTTAACTTTACTTCATTTAGTTCTGAGGCCAGATTTTAGCAGTAAATGTATGAGATACAGTCACAGACCCTTTGTATAGACAATGTGATATTTAGCATTTGTTCTAAAAATTCAGCCTGACATTTGGATAAAACTCTATCAGTACTTAGGAGTACATTACATTTCCATCACTCAGAACAAATAACTGGAATAGGATGAGAAAACTTTTCCTCAGATATGACAGATTTGCTCCTTGAATAGGAATCTAGTTTCAGAGAGAGACTAATTTTCCTTGTCCAGAATACCTCTGATTTGTTAAATGTTGAATTTTCAGCTCTTGCCACATTCCCTTCCTACCTCCACTTGAACCAGAAAGAAGTGTGTGCAGCAATGTAGGAAAAACACGTCATTTTTGATAGTCTGCTTTGCCTGTGGTATTGTAGAACTTGCCTCATTTATCCTTTGAAGGGAATGAACATCATCTTTTACCTAACTTTTTATTTATTACAAAATTCTTTAAAGATGTCTCTCATCCTTTGCTATTTTTTGTCTTCTGGTTCTAAATGAATTATCAGATGAACACTAAATATCATAGCTGGAAGCATTTAAGTATAAGGTTGTCAAAGAGAAAATAATCTTTTTAGGGGACATCACTAGTAATCTCCCACCTGCCATTTCTGCCTTATGAAAGGCCCTTCATTGTGCCCAAACATAGCAGTCCCTACTGTCCAGTTAGAATCACTGTGTAAGGAAATTTCCAGGCCTTCTGTAGGCTCCAGGAGCCTCCAAGGCCAGCTGTATCCACAGACTCAGTCGAGATATGGAGGGAGCCACTGGCTGTTCTTTCACTTGGACTCAACATGTGTCATATGTACAAAGGGTCTGAAAGTTTGCCCCTGTGCACCTCAGTTCACAGTTCTGGGACCTTCCCAAAGCTCACTAACTGTGAGAGAGGCAGGATTTGCTGCCACACAGCATGTGCATTAGAAGTGTTCCTTCTCTACACGCACAAAATAAACTCCATTTAATATCTATCTCCTCAGAGAATTTGAATATGCTTTCTTCATAGAACAAAAGACAAAAGGTATCCATGAACCCAAACAACTTTGTTTCATGAAACTATCTAGCACATATAATAGCTCCGAAATATCAAAAGTGATGAATAACTAACCTACTAGATAGGATCACTGCTCATTCCTAAACTGTGGGCTCCAGGTGCTACTGTAGGAAATGCAGTTGGCTGAACTATGAAATAAAACTCTAGTGGTCACCATTCAAAAGTCTAGCTTTATTCCCAAGTATTGTGGCAGAAGCAATGCTCTTATTTTGCATATGCAGTGTAGGGAAGTTTTGCAGAATTTTACATGTCATTGCAAATGCTGATTTCTAATGGGTATTTCAAGAACAGACCAGACAATTATGTATACAGAAGGGACACTCATGCTAGAGAAAAAAATGATGAAAGGAAATGGAAAACATTATAACTGCATCCAAAATGAAGACCAGAAGGAGTGTTTGAGTATCTAATTTTGATATGCAGCTTATTTGCACAATGCATGTTAGAGGAAAGATTGACCAAAGTGTAATTGCAGAATGTAGGCAGTATGGGTAGGTTTAAAGACTATTGTAAGTAGATCTATTATCCCGGCTGGAAATGAATATAAAGTATGGCATGACAAAGCTGGAAATATTTATTGTGTGATGGAGTGCTCCGAAAGAAACAGGAAGAGCGAGACAAACTTTACAGAACAAGAGCATAACTGCATTAGGTGATTCCTATATCATTATTTTATGCTGAAGTATATATTAGAAAGCTAGATCTGTTGGCTATAAATAAAAGAATAAAGGACTGTGCCACATCAAAACCTTTTCCTTTTGACAGGAAAGTTCACTTGAAAAGCAGGAAAGTACTCTTGGATATAAATAATTAAACCAGAAAACTTGGAGCATGAAAACAAAATCTTACTTCCAATGCTTTGCAGTGGCTTGAATCTCATGATGCAGCTATAATAGCCATAGCTTATGATATGGTTTCTATTAGAAGATACTGGGTCCTTCTGAAAGCCAAATTCATGGCCACTTCTAAGTATTGCAGAAGGTGGTAACATTTCAAAGTCATGGTATCTTAACATAAGTGATGGCTGCATTAGCAATCTTACTTTTGATGCTCCAGGCAATGAAGTAAGAATAACAGATTAACAGGGGTTTTTTTAGGCATAGATTTGAAAAAGGCTTTACAGGTGAAAGGAATATTATTGTCCTTTTGCAAACAGAAATCTGAAGCACAGAGGAAACAACATATCTGAGTGCAGTTGCACAGTAAATCTGCAGCATATCTGGGAAGAGAACGTAGGGTTACTAACTTCCAGCTGGGGACTCTAACTGCATATAAAACATAAACATGGGCTAGTTACACTGTACTGGCAGAGTCAGAATAGTAGCCATCAGATAACCATTATATTTGTACAACACTTGATTTTATAGGAGCTGGTCTAAATCTTCTTTAGGGACTTGAAATACAGTGAGTTGGAGTCTCAGTGGAGTCCGTGTAAGTGCTGTTAGATCACAACACTGTAGAATAATGACATGTATGCTTGAGGTAAAACACAGCTTTCTCCAGTAGTACTGGATGAGGAGATAATTTGTTGTAGAGTGAATACTCAGAGAACATTTTGATTGTTTGGAATGATTCCAAAAAAGTAAGGGTTTTCTTCTAAAAATCCTGACATAAAGAATTTTATTATTGTTTATAATGCAATTTAATCTTCAGCACACTTCAATAGAAGAGATGCTGTGCTCTTCTCCTGTGATAACCAGGCAAAGTTGCACAGTACTGCAGCAAACAAAACCAAAGAAAAAGTCCCAAAGCAAACATCAAATCTTAACGCACACTCAGTTTAAGTCTAAATTTCCACTTCTGTATCCATAGGCTACCAGACTGCACTTTCAGGCTGAAGGAAAGAAGCAAGCCATACTAGGTGCAGTCAAAACAATATCAAACACGTTTTCATGAAGTGGTGACTGTATCACCACAAGAAAGCTAATACACCAGCCAGTTCCCTGCTTGGGCGTTTTGAAACACATCATTTCAATAGACTAAGTTGAGATCTAGACAGAAATTGTGCTGCTGAGTGTTCCACCTATATCTTGTTAATCATGTTTCTTGAGAAAATGGCTTATTCTACTGCATCCTCCGCTACAGTTCTTACTTTAATCAATACCATTTCTAAATTGCAGTTACAAGCTCTTTATATTAATCAGATTGCCATATATAATTTGCATAAAATAATCCAATTTTTTTCACTGAAAATCTGTCACCTTTCTCAATATTATCCCACTGAAGTAAGTAGAGCCAGGAACCCAAGTATGCATATGTTAATACAAAAAACCCAACCAGACTAATTATGGAGTGGAATCAGGCAAATGGTGTAGCCTGATTCCTTATTTGTTATATGCAGTCTTAATATACTTCTAAGAGAAAATGCTTAAAATGAACTTAATATTTAAACCAACATTTTAGGCTCTGTAGTCACATTGAAAGATATGAATGAAGGCTGACTGCTTTTGTTTCAATTACATTACCATTATCATTACATGCAAATTTCTTTCTGGCTTTAAAATTCTTTAAGTTCTTGCTAAAATAATTAAAGTATTAAACTAAAAATATTAAACTCCAGCTGTTTTGAACATTTTCAGCTTGTTATTAGCATGGAACAACATTTTGGTTAATTGACACTTTTGCATTAACATAATTCATCAGAAACTGAACCATAAAGAGTGCAGGCTGGATTTTTAATATAGTCCTCAGTCAGGACTCATTTTTCTCAAGAAAAATAAGTAGCATTTATGTTTAGCTTCTTGCAGGTGAAATCAGTGGAGACCTAGAGTTTTAGGTGGTTGCATCATATTTTTGTCTTCTAGTTGTTTAATATCATTTTGTTATTTTTTAAAGCTCAGAGTTCCAGACACAGAGAAAAGATGGGAAAGGATTTGTTAACCAACTTTCTGATTTTCATTCTTTATGTTAAATATGTGAAGTCTATTAAAAAAGAAAAAAAAGAACAGTTTAATATAAAAGGTTATCCTGTAGTGGGAAGCACACACTAAAATTAGAAGGATACCCTTACATCTCCTGTTTAAGACATGCACCAAAGCAAGATTCCTCCTGTCATTTAGTGTGGCTTTCATTATTTGATAGATGCTTGATGGTAAAGTGCTGTCTCGCAAAAAATATTTGTTGTTCTGCTGTGGGAAGCAGGTGGAATTTAGGTTCCTGTGGATGAAGACGTGGTGCATGTGAAATTTAGGTTGCCGTGGATGAAGATATGGTGCCTTTTTTTATCCAGCTGTTCCATGAGCATAGCACCTATAAAAGCATTGGTTCAGCTGAAAAAGTTTGAAACACACATTTCTTCCTCTCTTGGTGGGGAGGAGACATACTGAGTATAATTTGCTCTGAATGGTCCTGGGACGGGCACTATCTATGTTTCCTGTTGGAAGTGCATGGTTTCACAAAGGAGGTTGCAGTCATCCATTCAACAGAGTGATGGAACAAAAATACCTAGCCTGGTATTAGGGCATTCATTCTGGGAAACAACAGTCTTGTGTTCTCACCTGCTTTCTTCCACTTGCTTATGAAACACATACATGAATCTAAATCTAAGTCTCTTCTCCCTTGAATGCCTAAATTGGAAACCTGATGGTCTTGTTCTTTCTTCAGCTCCCAAATCATGGATTCTTTTGCCCCAAAGAACCTAGCCTCAACCAGAGAGAGAGTCTTCAGCTCATCCTAGAGCCATATGATGTACACTTCTTTCTTGGAAAGAATGAAAGTGGGTTTTGATGTTAGGTGTCAACACCCTAACAGAGGTATAAAGCATATTATGTGTTCAGCATTGCTAACTGGTGAGCTTACATATCTACCTACAATATGCTGGCAGCTCTGAATTTCGTTTTGTGGTAGCTATCTGTACCTGGACATGAGTGTTGAACTCAGACCTCTGGAGTCTACTGGACATACCAAGTGCCTAAAACTCAGCCTCACAATGGTGCTCGAAGGTAAGAAACCTATTTTAGAATTCCCCTTCTGCCATGTTTGAAGCAAGGACTTGAATCCAGATTGTCATCTTGAAAACTGTTCTCTTGTAATCTTGAAAGACCACTCCAGTCACTAATCTACTGTCCATTGACTTTGCCTCCTCCTGGATATGTAGTATTTTGCATAAATAATGAATTAATTGCAGCCAATTTTCATTTGTTTCTCCTAACTCTGAGAAGAAAGTCCTCATCACTGAACTATGGTATCAAAAAACCCATGATTGTTTCTCTGGCCAAATGAAAATTTATTTCATTTATAGACAAAATTCAACAGAAGATATTCAGAGTGTCTTGAGTATCCAACAGTACACTTAAGATACTCTTATGAGATACACCTCAGAGATAAGGTAAATTACGGAACTATTCCTTTAAGTATCTTCCTAGAATTAAGGCACCTAAACTTTGGTAACCTCCGAAGAAAGGTAGTTTTGTGCAAGTCTGTGGGCAGGAAAGTAGGTTATAAAGCATTGGTGATATTTGATAATGATTAGTGGATCTCAAAGGATCAAAATGTTCTAGTTGTTGATGTTGAAAGTTGAGTAAGTCCTTTTATGGCTCTGGTCTTTGTCATAAGGCATGTAGAGTGGTAGAAGACTTCCTTAAAAGTGTGTAACATTTGTCCACTCCTATCACAAGAGATTATTACCTTTGGGCTATTTTAGAACTTTTATTTGTGTATATCTTCCTAATGTTACTAAATGAATGGCTATATACACTGCATTTTTTTGCTGTGCATTTTGCCTAAGTACTCCCCCTCTAGAATAGTTTTATTATTCAGAAGCTAGGATAAGAAAAATAATATCAGGCCTCTGTGTTTAACATCTAGTCTCCATGCCAAGTAATGGACATCACTTGCAATGTTGTGATCACTCATTCCTTGCCCTTTAACATCCTTTATTACCTGTTGAAATTTTTCATTTTTCTCATACATCCCCTATATAAATCCAATTTATCCAATTGATTTATCCAACAAAATCAGGCTTTTACCTAGGCCACCTCTGGAGCTTCAGGAAGCCTTAAACTATATATTTTTACCATGTAGTATTATCATTTGAGCTAACTGGAGAGAAGACAATAATGAAAATAACACTTTTTCTTTAAAAAAAAAAAAAAAAAAGGCCTTTGAAGGATTGAACAAACTGGATTTGCCTAAAAAAAGTTCTAGTGGGAATGCATCAAAAATTGAGAAGATGGCATTGTTATGGTCTGCAAGTATGTAAAAGGCTTCTGGAATGAAGAAGGAAATAATCAGTTCTCTGTGCCTAGAGAGGATGGAAAAAGAATTAATGGGCTTGAATTACAGCCAGGAAGATTTAAAATAGATATTAAGTAAAATTTTCTAACAACATGGGTCATGAAACACCAGAACAGATTGCCTGAACCACTTTTGGAGTTTCAGTCATTGGAAATCTTTAAGGACAGGTTAGGTAAACATCTATTGCAGCTGACAGGTACAGTTGATTCTGCCTGTGGGCAGAAGGATAGAGTAGATGACCTCTTGAGGTCTCTTCTAGCCTTATTTGTCTCTGATTCTGTGATAGGCAGCAGTTTATTCTATAAGTACTCTCGTGATTTCAATAGGAGTATTTGTAAAAGAAAGTACTCTTCAAAAATATTATTTGCAAAGATGTCAACAGTTGTCTGAAAGTAAATAGATTATGCATAAAAGGAGTAGAGCTGCTGGCTAAGAACGTCATCCACAATTTTTTTCTGATAAAAAATCACACATTAAATAGATTTTCTTGAGGCTAAGTGTAACAGTTGGCTTTGAATTTTCAGGAAGGTGTACATGCAGAGCCACATTGCTCCCCCAGCATTATCAGCAAGATATTGAAATGCCTACTTCCCAAATGCTGTACAAGATACGATTTTTGTAATTTACACAGTTCATGAGTCTCTGAGAAGGAAGAGAGAGAGACCAAAAAGGTAGGAAGGCAATGGAATCCCATCAGCAGTATTGACTATGGATATCTAAGAACTTATTAGGTTTTAAAAGAAAAATAACAGAAACTCATTCACCAGGGAGAGACATCTAGAGCATCTGCCATGAAAAATTTTTATTCCAGGTTTTATTCTCACATTTTAATGACCATTTTATAAGACTAAAAAAAGAATGGACAATAAACCTAACCCTTTAAGAAACTTGTTTTTCCCTTTGCCCTCTTAAGCAGTGTCTTTCCTCAAGAACTCAAGGAGGATTTTATTATCTAGCCAGTTGCTTTGGTGCTGGACGCTTGACTCTCATTCAGGAGACGAAACATCTTTGCTTAACTGTCCCAGATGTATGGTTATTACAAGGAACTCAACAGTCTTCAGGTGTGATTAACCTGACCAAATATGTGCAGTTATAACCATCTGCATATCTACACCTGAAACTTCTTTTAGAGTCAGTGGAATGCAATGAGCATTCAGCCAACTTATTTTAGATGTCTCCTTTAGGATGAGAGGAACTGTGCCTTAGAAATGCTTATTTATTTCCAGTAACTATAATGAAAACATAAAGTGACTAGCCAAAAAGTGGACCTCTGTATCAAACAGATTCTTAAATAAATGAGCATCACTCTCTTTCTAAGAAAGATTTTCATACTGTATCTAATCACTTCATAGTCTTCCACATACTTCTCCTCACACCACCTCTGCAGAGTAGGAAGTTCTGCTGGCCTCTTTTTGAAGACATGGAAATGAAGTGCAGGACAGTTAGGAGACTTGCCCAAGGTTATACTGGAAAAGAGGCTTGAATCCAAGTTTCTGAAGTCTCTGACTGTGTTCCACTGGATTTTCCTTTTTCTTTATAGCATTTCTCTGAAAATTTAACAAAACATCTGTTTCTAAGGCAATCATTACAGGCCTGCCACTTTATCCCCCTGAATACACACTAATATCCTTAGACAGATTGTTGAATGAGAAAGAAGAAAACTGGTGTGTGAGGGCAGGAGAGACTTTTTTTTAATTAGGATGTTGCAAAACATGACGGAATGGAAATGAGCTGTTGATACAAGGATAGCAGATCTGTGAAGATTTAAAGCTTCAGAATGAGGGTAATCTTGCAAGCATCCATATGGTAAAACAAAGTTTTCTGATTTAGAAATGAGTAAATTTTCCTCCAAGGTTGAAACATGTGTATACATACTTATGTGGTATATATAGGCGTATTTTAGTTTCCACTAGTTTGATCCAGGGATGGGCTGTTATTTTAAGAACGCTTAACAAAAGGGAAATAGAAGTGTGGCATACTAGAACTGTTAAATGTCCGGTGCTTCAAATATTTTTCAGTCAGCAGGAATTGCTAGGCAGACTCCTATGGGAGGAATCATTGTTTATCTTTTGCTATGTGGCAGGTGGTACTGTTTCTACCAGTACCAGAGAGGGATAAGCTCCAAGAAAGTATTTTGGCTTCTAATTTGTCACTAAATTCAATGGGACTCAATGTTCAAGGTTAACCCAAGGTAAACTCTTGGTCTCATTTGAGTTAATTAACAAAAACCCATTGCCACCAAGGAGAGAAAGATTTCCTTTCTGGTTCAGATGGAGATAGGAGACGTAGAGACTAATGTCTGAAATATATGAAGTGCTTGAAATGGAGAGATGGGAAGTAGAAAGAAGAAAGAAATAGAAGAATAAAAAAGAAACCTCTCACAGTGTAGTAAAAACATGCTATGAAGAATCTCTAGCACACATAGAAGTACTTTGTAAAACACAGTAAAGCCCTAGCTTCTTTTCCAGCTCCAATACTACTAACTCCAAAAGTATGTCTGTGTGCAGGCAGCTCTTACATTAAACTCATTACATTGTATTGGGAAGAAATCTCACATGGGCTAATATGCAGGCTTCTCAATATCAGCAAACTTTAAAGAACATCAGGTATAAGTCTCCTGGGAATTCTGACTGTGAAAGGTTTATTATGCATGTTGAGCAAAGTGAGAAGTTCTTGCAAGGAGTGGAGCAGCACAAATTAGAAATATTCTTGAATATTTCTGAATAATCTAGAAAATGTAACTGGTACATTTCTCAGAAATTTTACCGAGAATTGGCATAGCTAGCTATAAACTGTTCAGCACAGGAACTTCCAGATTAGGGAGAATGCTGGTAATGACAAGAAATGCCTACAACGCATAAGTGTTTCTCTTTATTGATATGTGGGAGACAATGCATCCATTAGCAGCAATAGTTTGCTCAGACCATAAGACCTTACAAAAAAAGTGTTAGTCAGAAAAGTGGCTATATGTGAAAACTAATTTATCTTTCCAGCAAAACTAAAGACAGAGGACCAAGGAAAACTGAATTAAGCTTCCTCCGTGCTGGTACTGCTTGAAATAAATTTGGGCTCTAGCACAGGCTGCAACAAGCCCTTAGTAGAGTGCTGTGCTTTGGTCTTTAAATACATTGTGTAATAATTACAGCCTCATTTTTTTTTCTAATACAACATATGTGAAACTTTTATGTATTCTGACTGGGCTGTCTAAGCAAAACTACATTCTCCTGGTAAAATTCATGCAGATGTCCTCTGTGGAAGAGGAAACTTGTTTTCTTGTGCATAGATACAATGAATTTACATCAAGATATTATTCTCCATAAAAGCAATCATTTAACAATAAGTAAATAGAATACTGTTCTGTCTTGCACTGGTTTGGCCAAAACCAAACCAATCAAACTTGTAAGCTTTTTTTCTAAAGTAAGATAAGAGGGAATTCTAATATATCTAAACTGTACCTAAAATCAGCTTCTTGTTGATAAACACTATGTTAAGTGTAAGATGGTAAAATCAATATTGTCTCAAATAAATATAGGAATAAATGTAAGGACTACAGAAAACAAAACAGATAAAATCCTTAATTTTTGTTTCATTTCTGCAGTTTCTTCCTATGATACAAAAATTCTAAACAGATTTGCAGTAAATTACATTACTTTGCTTTTCAGTGTAAGGTTTCTGCCTAGTAATTCCTAGCTGTATTATATTTCACTAATTTTTATTTATGCCAGACATAAATTTAGCTTAATTAGAGTCCTAAAGTTAGCAGTTGTGTTCACAACTGACTTACTACCTGATTAGAGGTGCAGAAAATTTTGTATTCTGTATATGATGAGTGAAAGGAAGTGATAAGATTTTATAACAACTCAAAGACAGTAATGTTGCTCTAATTAGAAGAGTTGAAAGGTTTTTTTTTCGCTTGTTTGCTTTTCATGACATACATTCATATATTCCAAAGTGATTGCAGTTTATTTTTTTCTTTTTACATATAAAAGATTAGGTCCTATCTAATCTGGAATATTCTATGGATCCCATAAAAATGTAGAAAATAATGTTAGAATTTTATATTCCATAATAAAATGTATTTAAAAATCTTCCCAAAATCACCATTAAGCCTTCTTTGGTCATTGCTGCATTTTTAAACTAAGCATATCTCATAGAGGGTAGATAGTTGTAGTCTCTGCTGATGAAATAAATTTGCCTTTTCCCATATATTTTAGTAATTAGCTGTATTTAGTTGAAGTCACATTTGTGAGGAGAGATACAAGATACAAGGTGTATAAATGAAATGAAAATTACTGCTTCTAGCTGTGTGCCTGGTTTATCTATATTTACTTGCTGGAGTATGCGTACTCTGGGGACCTTATTTTTCATCATGTAGATGAAAAGTGTGTTATATGTTTTGCGTGACACAGCTTTGTTTTGGTGAAGACTAGAGAGGAGGAGGAAGAGGAGGCTGGTTTGTGATTATGTATCTCCTAGTATAGAGCTGGAATATATCTGGAGGGCGTACATGGACCCAGAAACATTGAATGCTCCCAGAACTGATAATATAGTCAACAAATAGAACAGTCTCTCTTTTGGAACTTTTTCCATTTCATATTAGCTCATCTTTACTGCTGGTGGCTTTTATAGAACAATTTTTGGCAGGGTTGTATATCAGTATTGTCCTTTTTAAAAGAATTTTATTTCATTAATGTTATAAGCTATTCTGGTAATTCAGAACCAGAAAGTCCAGCGGCAATTCCATTTATAAAGAACACTGAAGAGCTATATGGAAGTGAGGACCGAAGAAAGTTATCAAGTCCAGTCTCCTCCTATTGGTGGCAAACACCTCATAAAATCTGGTTCACACACTGCAGACAGGTTTTTTGGTCCTGTATTTCCTTTTGAAAGACAAATGTCCTTTTCTTTGATGCTTAAAAACTTCTATTTTAAAGCTAAATTTACTAATGGACACTATATATATGTGTGTGTGTGTGCGTGTGTGTGAATTTCATAAAATTGGTTAAATTGCTCTATCCGCTCCTGCTCTTCAGACTCCTTATACGATTTAAAGAGCATTCGTGTACTTTTCAGCTTTCGTTTTTCAAGATCAGGTAGATCAGTTTTTCCATATCTTCTTGCGAAATTAACTCTCAGTTTCTAGGAATATGCTTGTCATTTTTCCCATACTTGTCTCACCTGAATGATCAAAAAATACTCTTTATATTCAAGGTGGAATCTTAACAATACTACATGTGAGGTAATGGTTAGGCTGCAACTGACACACTGAATACTTCATGTCTTTATAGAAAATAATCTTGCTTGATCTTTTTACACACATTCATGGGTGCATGGCACTGGTGTCTCAGCAGTGACAATATACCAGATCTCTTTTCCACACAGTATTTTTAGCTAACCAGCTCAGTTTGTAACAGAATTTATTATTAGTCATTATTTTGAACTACTGAATTTCCTTATATAACTCCAGCTCTGTAGATATTCCAGTCCTTCTTAAAGATTTGTTCACCATCTCTATTGAACATGTGTCCAAATTTTAAGTTGTCAGAACGTTAATTATCATAATGCCATAATAATAAACTCTCTGCAGCTTCTTGTCATTTCATTTTTATGTAGTTCCGTTCTACAATGTCTAGTAATCTCCATGTCCACCATGTTAACTATTGCTTCCTATGTAATACCATAATAGGATTTTGTTGAAGACTGAACTGATGAATTCGGCTACATTTCCATTTCTGAAAAAAAAAAAGTCCCTATTTCCGCTCCCCCAAAAAACAGAGTAGGGCGGCACAGTTCACTTCTCATAAACTCACGTTACATATCATTCCATCCATCCTTTTCCTTCATGCCTTTAATTATTTATTTGCTTCAAAGATTGTTACAAAATTTTGCATATTATTGGGGCAAAATTAATAGACCTATTTCTTTGGTTGCTATTTTCTCATAGGACACCATTTTCAAAAACATATTTTTTAAAATCTTGCTACTAGGCTCACGATTTCCTTTCCCAACTCTGTCAGGATTCTAGAGTGCATTCAATACATGTGCATAATCTTTGAGTTTTACTTCTCCTTTAAATGTAATTTTCATTTCTAAACCCTTAATCCCATTTCTTCTTTACCTCCATGTTAAACATAAAGCTGACCTTTCTAAAATCCAGAGAGATACAGTCTTCCAAAATATGTAACATATAGTTTCTTTTCCTGGGGCTCTCTGCTGTCATTTGGCCAAATATGATCCCACTAATTTCAGGTGTTTTTTGCCCTGTGAGTGTCAAAGCCTCTGCCACATGTTGGGGTGCCTAAATTTTGGTCTGGTACTTGACATACGCCAAGAAAAGGCCTTGCAACGTATAACTCCACACAGGCCACAGGGCTCGCCCGCAGGAAGTCTGGGGCTCAGTGGTCAGAGTTTGGCATCATCAGCTGTACTGAAAATTGAAGCACATTATGCATGCTAAGTTAGAGCTACACTGACACCATCTTGCATTTCATTCCTACCTCCACAAATTTGCTTCCTGGTTCTTTTTTTATAATTCTGGTTAAAGAGTCTACATTTTCTCTTTTCTCTTTTTAGTCCTACCATAACTTTCAAGGTGGTTTTACCTTAAGAGGCCTAGGATGTTGCTTGCTTAGTCTGCAAATTCCAGATAGAGTTTGCTCTTTTGAATTAATTTGCATGGCCTTAAACTCAAGTCCTTAAACTCTCAACCCAGTGATTGTCTCTAATTGGTCCTCATAATTTCTCGAAGCTTGCCCTTTCAAAATCAAAATCTTTACTTACAGACATTTGTTTATCCTACTGTTTCATTTAAACTGGATCAGCTAGGGATCATTAGATTCAAGGTTGTTTTCTACAGAAGGCTCATTTATAACATGACTCGTGTTGTCATATATTTAATGTTACGTCTATGCTTTATAATATCTATTAAAATGTAGTTATTGAAGGTACAGGACAACTATTGAGCCCTGTAATTTTGAATATTAGTATATGACATGCCCTAAAGCACTACCTAAAAATAATGCATTAAAATTGCAAGTTCAAGCGCTCAGTGGGAATTACAGTTCAAAAACTAAATTATCCTAGCAATTAATTGTGCCTATTTTGTGTGTGCACCATGTTAAGGCATTTAGTTATAAGATCACGTCATTTATTTTCTCCATGGGACTTCTGCCTTAGGCTGTGCACAGAAAGCATGAAGATAGCTGTTGTCTTCTATTGGAAATATATATATTCCAATTTCAAAAGAGCTGAATCCTTCACTCAAATCTTTACAAACAAGTACCACATGAGTGACAGAAACACTGTACTCCAAGAGACTTTTTCACTTTTCACTTTTCAAATACAGGCATGACACTGTATGTCTTGTCACATCAGGACTGAATCAGAATTGAATCCTCCTGGGTTCATCTGGAAGTGATAAGGTAAGTACAACTAATTAAATACCTCCAGCTTGCTGCACCAACCTGGAGGTATTTAATTAGTTTATTAATAATTTTGTATTATTTTATTATTAATTAATAAAAATTATAAATAAATAAATATTAATTAAATATATGATAAATATTTAAATATTTTTGGTAGTTATGTATTTAGAATTTTCCATCTGTTCATGTTCAAGAAGTTTTCAGAGAGGACTTGGGCCACAGAGGGTATAGAGGCCATAGAATGGTATGGCTGCATGTGTAAGGAATATACTACTCCAATCTAATTGCTTTAAAGTAAAAAATCTTTCATCTGAAGGAAGAATGGAAGCAGTCCTTTTCTTTTATAGTCTGATCCTACCCCTCATTTTCACACTTACAAGGCTTATTTTGAAATAACTAGGTGAACTAGGTAATATGGAGTAATATGCTTATTTCTGAGAAAAGAATCTTCAGTAGGTTAGTAAAATAAAAAAGAATTTAGGACTGGAAAAGTCTTCTAAACTGTTATGCAGCACTTTATTGCAATGCCATCTGTCACTAGGAAATGACCTTGCTTTCTCAAAGTCATGAAATTTTATTGTATGAGTGTGAACAATCTTGCCCTTGTGATGATGACAATAAAAAAGGAGGACAGACTCCATAATTAAACAATGGATTAAAGAGGTCTCAGAAACTAAGATGTTCATGAAGAGTTTTACACCTCCTGGTGTTGACTGTAAATAACTATTTGGGTCCCCTATTATCTAACTTGTATAGAGTGGCATCAACTGTGCACAAAAAGGTAAATATATTGGCATGTACATTGCAGGAGAGCTATCACGCTGTAACACTATTCCGCTTTACTGCTAAACTACGACTACCTCAAACTCTGAACTGAACTGCCAGAGTTCTTGCAAAAAAAAGACTGTTTTTCTCTTAGTCAGGAGAAAGTGGGCAGTTCCTCTAACTATCAGTTCTTGCTACTGAGGGCCTGATGAGTACCCAATACCATAACTACCTAATCTGATACTGGACAAGTTGCCCAACTTCATCTGCTCAATGACATTTGCAAAGAGAAATCAAGACAATTCACTGTGTTGCTTAAGACACACAGTTCAGCATAAGCCTTGGAGGAAATCAGGAGGTGTTATGCTGACTGATGTAGGCTGGGGATTGGTCCACACAAATTCATTTTGCTTGTCTAGCTAATCTGTGATTAATTCATTCTTTCATCCAAGTTTGGGCATTATGATCTGGATGGACGGATGGGCTCAGAGGGTAGTGGTTAATGGTTTGTTCTCTGTCTGGATGCCTGTGACAAGTGGATACTGTCAGCTTCTATGCTGGGACCTGCCCTGTTTAATATCTTTATCAGCAACCTGGAGGAGGTGATGGAGCGCACTCTCATCATGTTTGCAGATGACATCAAATTGGGAAGAAGAGTCAATATGCTGGAGGGTAGGGCTGCCACCCAGAGGGAGCCAGACAGGCTGGCCAACAGGAACCTCATGAAGTTCAGCAAGGACAAATGCCACGTCCTGCACCTGAGAAGGAAGAACCTCAGGCACCAGTGCAGGCTGAGGACTGATAGTCTGGCATGGCTTTACCATGTAAAGAATTTTATTATAAAGACACTGTATTTGCTAACATAGGAAGGCAGATATTAATACTGATTCCCACATTTGTGTTGTCCTGTTGGTCATATCCACCTAAGCTTTGGTTATTGCAGGTAGTGCTATAATTGTCACCAGCCTCTCTGGTCTTCTGAGTGACACAAGGAAAGAGCACCACTCTGAAATTTATTGCCAAATGAACAGAGGAAAAAAAACAAATTCACCTGAGGTCATTCACTATTCTCATGTTTCCATATATGTGTGTGTCAGCGCATGCAAATATGCAAAGTTACATACTTAACCATTTTTAGTAGAATTAATAAAAGACTGGAGGTAAAGGTAAATATAGTGCTATAGATTTTCATTCTATTCTTCTCAAAATTAATTAACCTTGAAGAGAGAACTGTGAGCAAAAGAAGTCTGAATTGTTCTGTATTTTAAATCTTAACATTTATAACACAGAGCAGGAAAATCCATGAAAACAAATTTGCAGGTTCAGCTTCTTCTTAATTGTCGTCATTTTTCATTCTATCACTTTCAGTGTTATTTCAGGTTGAAGGACATGCTGCACGAACAACAACCTCTCAAAAGCACATCAAAACGTTTCAGCTTAATGCAAGGGAACAGAGAATGTTTTTATATGCTGTGCCTTACCTTTAGCTATTTTTTGTACAAAAGTGTTGTTGTAGACATTGGATAGGAATATTAAGACTACACAGTTATTACCCAGATATGTTTATAAAGGATCATTTCATGATGTTATAGGTCTGCCATCCTGAACATTCTGATTTTTTTAAATATGTTGCAGATAAATGTTAAAGGATGCAAGATTTTAAAATTATGCAATGATGGGGGTTGAGGAGAAATAATTTATATTGTGTAACAGGTTAGACAGTCATTTAAGATTGAGGTTAATTCAACAGAATTATTCCAGTTGTGTCACACATTCCTTTCAGTCACTGCACACATCAGTAGACTCTGTGTACAGCCTAGCCCAATTGATTGGTTCATCTCTCCTTGGCAAAAGGAACAATTGCAAAAAAACTATTACAGTTACAGCCTGTTCTACAAGCTAGACAAACATCTGGGAAATCTGGCAAAGGGACAATCAGAAAGCAATTTAAGTATGGCAGAAAATTAAAATAATGAAGATAAATACATGAAAGTAATTTTCATCTACACATACAAAGCAAATCTGATATTGTCTTTAGTTAGATTACAAATCTGGCTGGCAAATAAGACTGTCAAGAAAGTGGCACTTGGCTCATTACTATGTGACTTTCTAACTAAAATTTCACGTTCAGCAACAATTAAACATATTTGTATTATCCAGATTAAAAAAAAAAATCATGATAGCTATTACATCTCCAAAAGTAATTGCAAATGGGAAATCATCACACAAATTAGTGTTGTTAGTGCTCTCTTTTCTTGACTCTTTGCTATTCAGTTTGTGTGTTTCTAATCTGTAAACAGATAATAAAATCATTTCTGATGAAGTTTGCATATGCCACAATTATTGGCTCAAGTGGTAAATAATAATAGAGAGTTCTGTATCACTCAGTAACCTGAATTCATTTTTAAACATCATGCGTTTTAATGCTGCCATATGCAGGGCTGTACATCTAGAAACAGAGAAAGTAGGTCACACTCACAGAACACAAAAATGTTTCTTGGAAAGCTTGTCTCTGTGAAAGCCTTTGGGGTCTGGTGGGTAACCAACTGAATATGAGCTCACAGTGTAATACATTGGCTAACACTAATGCAGCTCTTAACTGTGTAAGGTGAAGACTGATAGAGAGTTTAGAGATGATATTATCTCTATGTATGGTATTATTGACACCATTTCTAGGATACCATATCCAATCCTAAAGTATACACCTAAATGGGAAAGGTTAAAAAAAAAAAAAGAAAGTTCAGAAATTGCCTTAGGTTTACAAAACTTGCAATACAGCAAAAAATTGTAAAGAAAGCTCAGTGTCGTTAATTTATAATAGAGTTAATCGTGGTTTGTAAGTAACCTCCCATTATATCTCCAATTTATCTACAGATAGATCTCGATCTACCTTCAGATAGATTTCAACATGAAAGACATTCTTCATCTATCTAAAAAGTGAAAAAAAGTTCAGTGTCTAAACATTAATAAACACCGCATTCAGGCTAAAAACAAGGTGCACGTTTTTAAAGTAAGATGACCACTAAGAAAATTCCCCAAAGATGTGTTGATTTCTACATTATTTTCTGTCCTGATATGAAGAGTGGATGTCTGCCTGAAAATAAGCTTTACTTCAACCAGAAGATAAATACTGGATATACAAATGACAAGCAAAGAATTATGGTCTGTTTGATACAAGAAATCAGACCAAAAGTGACAAGAATGTGTCAGGAAGATATATTTTCATTGGAAAACGTATTTTTGCAAATAAGTTGAAGACACAGATCTGGAGCAAGTGAGGCCTTGGCTTTGCCCTATTCTGTGTGACCCTGAAGAAGATGAGAGTCCCTGGAAGGAAACAAGTATGTTCATTCAGTTAAAACATTGTTTGCTTCTTACCTTTCTTTATTGGTGTCTCAGGTTCAACATGTTCATAATTTGTCTCTGTGTTGTCTCCTTTTTTTAGCATTACAGACTAAACCTCATCCGGGACTATTCTATCATTTTGGCATCACCTTTGATTTTGAGGCTTCGGTTTCCACACATTGGAAATCAAATTTTGTTCTTTGACATATCTATCCATTCACATAGCTAAACTTTTATCATTTTCCATCCTAAATACTGTGACATTCTTTTCTATAGTCTTGATACAAGAACATCAATTTTTTATTTGTCAGTAACAGAGCAAAGGGTGTTTTCCAAGTCTTCAGTTCTGGTCATCGCCCCTCTCTTGGCATTTCTTCTCTTCTTTTCTGCACTACATTAAAACATCATTGTTCTTGTTCAACATTGAAAAATTTAATTGATCTCACAGTAAACTGATGACATCACTGTTTATTGTTCATCTCTAACTTTTTAAAATAGGCACCTTCATGCTTTCTGCTATGTTTGGGAAGACTGCACAACATATATCTTTAAAATTATCCGATCACTTCACTTCAAACCCTCCTCAGAACTCACTGCTCGTGTTTGCTGTGATGAGGCCCACCATGTAGTTTGAAACCATCTAATTGGTTTTCTGCATCTCCCCAGCAATCTTGGCATAGACATTTATTGTCTCTTTCTTTAGATACAGGTGATGAGATTTTTGGAACAGTGAACCAGTATTTTGTCTTGGCTTCCACTACAACTGGTAATTGTAGTACTAACACTCTTACTACCTCTCACATCCCTTGCTCCTGGGAGGGAGCAGTTTGAAAGGCTGCATAAAGACTGCAATTCCACATCTAGGAATGAAGAATATCAGCTTTATGAAATATACAGATAGATTTCTGGAGTTTACCTACAGGCCTGAGGCAGGACTGTGCAAAATCCTATTCCTCAAAAGGAGTTGCGGTGTCCATATCTTCAGGGATCCCATGTGGCAGGAATGCTACAGGCCACCTTTGGGAGCACAGGTAAAAGAAGAGTTATGGTGCTGCCTTTAGTACAGCAGTTGTGTTAGTATTAGGTACCTGAAGAAATGTGCAAAGTCTGTCATCCTCCCAGCCACAGGCATGAGTGTTTGTCCACACAAAGCATAATTTCTGGCATAAATTCATTCTTTCCATTTCAGTTCTGGCTTCCATTGTTTTACTTACAGAAGGAAACCATTTCATGGAAGTATTTTTCAAAATGACTTACTTTTCCATGCTAAATTTTTTCACCTTCCCTTGAGGAGTGGTGAACTACAGAAGACACAAGCTGGCTCCAAAATTCAGAAAGCAAATTAAAGACCAATATCGAGCAGATTTCTAGTTTCTGTAGTTTCTTTGCTGCACTGCTGCAAGAATTATCAAGAGATAATATAGGAGGAGAATAAAATTGCAGATAAGTAAGACATCTCCTATAACTTTGCAAGTCTATAAATAATGGTAAGATAGATTCCAAAATGTTTATGTTACCTCCAAATTATTGTATCTCTCTTGTATATTACCTTTCTCGTGTGTGTTCTAAATGCTAGCAAAGTCAATATGCAGGGTAGATGGGACATGCAATAGTCTTTTCAACCTGTGGCCGTGAATTTATTAAGAAAACAGATAGACTACTGATCTTCAAAAAGTTCATATATAAGCTGTATTACTGTAAGTATGTCTGTCAAAATCCCCCTAAGACTTCAACAGAGATTGTGGCAAGCAACTTGTTTTCAAGGTAACTGTTTTCTATTTAGCTTTCTTTTTTTATTATTTGGGAAATGCACTTGAAAATACATTTGCTCATTTAAATAATTGCATTGTTCAAGTGTTGTAACTGGAGCTATAATTATTTGTTTTTATAACAGCATTAAAGCCAAAGAGAACTGAGTAAAGACTGGCACATTAGGGCCATTTAATATAATAAATTAAATCAGTGAATTGGAATATGGTGGTTTATACGAAAATAACAAATATTTTAACATTAACATTATCTCCCTTATTTATTTACCTGAAATCAGAACCTAGTGTTGGTAATTTCCCTACAATAAGAAACAGTTACTTAAGATGCAGTCAGCTTAATTTAAAATCAATTAAAAGCAACTCATTAAAAAGAAATAATTCAGTGCAATGTAGAGTAGTTCTCACTTCACAAAACCAGTATGTGGCGCTGTCTCCTGTAAAAAAGCAGCCCTCGATTTTGTAAAGCTGGTCTTCAAAAAAGCTTGTGTTTACATTGTCAGCTGTGTATGTCACACTGGTTTGAAGCATAGAGGGGATACTAATCACTGTATTTTAACATAAGAGCAATGCTTTTATTATTTGCTATAATTTATAGGTATTACTTCTAATTCAAAAAGATTATTTAATTTCATTTACTGACCAAAAAAATCAGTGAGCAAAAAATAAGAATATTGTGTCTATTATGTTTATTTATATGTTTATAGATACTATTTTGATCACAAGAAAAAAAAGGAACCTTCACACAAGTAACAAAAGTCAGATGGGAAATAATTTGTGATTCAGAAAAAAAGGAAATTAGTTGTGAGAAGCAATCTGAAAAGTTAACTAAAAGGAATCTTGTCTGCCTTAAAAAATTACCATGATATTACATGGGAGTTCTGAAAGGTCCAAACCTGTCTCTGAGCAACTAAAATGATTTCCTAGTTATCTCCAAAGATTTGTTGGTTTGTATATCTCATTTACTTCCATATGTCAAACTCCTTAGTACACCTCCTTAATACAAGTGTATTTACAAACCTGTATATCTTATTAGTCTATCAGTTATTTAGCCCATAGTGGTTTTTGATTACCTACAAAATTCTTGAGGAACTAAGCCTGTTTCTTAATCTCCATGTAAGGGCACAGCTCCTGTGTGAATTCAGTTTTACTGGAATTGAACAGCCAGTCTTTTGTGTGCTAACCAAGTCAGCCTTCACTTAAAAGGAACTCACAGACTGTGCTGATGATCTCTGTAACCATGACCTTTCAAACACAAACAACTGAGTAAACTGTGTATTCATGAACTTTTTAATTATTAAGGGCTCTGTGCCCTTTGCTACTAGACTTTATACAAAAGAAACTGAATTCATACCCTTTTAGTTAAAGCTGGGGTTTCTAACATGTCACATAAATTGCATTAGCATTAACACTGGGGATATATCTATAGAACCATCTGCCCTCTCTGGATTTATAGATAGTTACATATTTTCTCAGGCATTTCTTATTATCTACTAAAATATGGCAGTTGAAAACATTTAGTATACCTCTAAACACTACGAATCAGCTAAGCAATTTTCTTTTCCTGACTCAGGGAAAGAGGTTGCCAAATTTTTAGTCAAGGTTTAATAAAGCCTTCCTGAAAGTTAGTCAGATAGAAAGTGGGAAGTCCTGAACATAATATTTAGGCCTGAATGGGCTCATCGCTATTTGTCACAATACTGCTAGGGCCACACTTTTACTTTTATGCTGTTCTATAATGTGAACGTGTTTTCTTTTTAAATACAGAGGTGCTGGATTAGGATAAGTGCATTAGCTGCTGTCAGCAGAACCCTAACTGGTTCTCCAGTGGGAGGAAATCATTCAGAATTGGGAACTGTTTTTGAGCTACCAGTGAGTGACCTCTGTTCATTAAAAGTGGTAAGTAGTCACTGCAACTCCAAAGATGAGGAAGACTTCTGGAAGTATAGCTGAAACAGTCTTCCTTGCCTAACCAGGGCACTTCCAAAATAGCCTGTGGAAAATGCTTACACAGTGCAAGCACTGGGGCAATGTCTATGCAAGTAGCAGCTGACCTCGTCTTCTGGTAACTGTGCTCCCTCAAGCACTGATGGACACAAATTGTCATTTCAATTTGTTAGCACCTGCAGGAGTGAATCTGGCCTACTGGCTTCTTTCAAGTGAAGATTTCTAGTCAACTGACAGGAGAACTTGGCTCAGCCACTGTAAGCTGCAAAATAATATTTAAACTTTGTCTCACTTCCTATTATATGTCGCAAATGCTTGTGACAAGAACTCTGTTCTTGTTTTACTCTGTGGTTATTTATGATAAGTTAGTAAAATTACGTCTAGAACCAATTCCTTAGTTTGGGTTTAACAAAGGTCTACATGCTTCGGTTTCATTTTACATATCTGTACGTGTATGGAAAGTGTATGCACATACTCCTTAAAAAGATGACCTTGGGGAATATGTTTTATTTTGCATTTGTGTATTTCAGGACATCCATAAAGAGAAGGATTATACCCAGGCGTAAAATTAGTATAAGCAAGATTGGTCAAAGACCTTGCTGCATTTTGTTTTAGGAGATTTTCTCAATGTGCACTTAACTTGTGCTAAAGCCTGTTTCAGCAAAGAAGACTCCTGCAGTCCATTTAATATAGTGTTCTATAACCACATTAAACTACTATTTATAGTTCCTGAAGTGGCCTAAAGACTACTTATTTCAGCTGATACGACCTTGAGATCTCCAAGTTCAGGAAGATCAATCGACAGATTGCAGGCAGAAAAGATTCACTTGCTCCTTCTGGTAGCACATAATTGCAACCGGAGGAGTTCATGTATTGTACTTCAGAAGAGGAATGTAGTATGTAACCTCTGTGCTATATGCTGTGGCATGCGCTTTCAGCACAGGAACTAAAAAAGCAGAGAAAGAGCATACTTGTTGTATACTGTAGAGTAGCCATTTTAAAGCTCAAGACATTATTACAATTTTGCAGCTATTTACCCAAAGGTATTGGACTAAAGAATTGAAAATTTTCATTCTTAAGTAACTCATCAGGGAAGATTTTACGGCTTTCACCTTGAGAAAAGGGCTTACCACGGCACTCGGTTCTCTGTCAAAAAACAAGGAGTTTCAAGAACTTCACCACATACTTTCCCCCCGCTTAAGAAAGAAAAAAAGAAGTCCGTAATACAAATCAGACTCCAAGGGACGGCAGCTCAGCCACTTCCCGCACACCTAGCCAGGCTGAGGCAAGGCTGCTGAAACGCAAACCACGAGCGGGCCGTGCTGCGAGCGGAGCGGAGGGCAGCGCGACGGGCCGCTCAGGGCTTCGCACGGCGCGACCGTTGGGCGCCGGAGCCCTCCGCTAACGGTCGGTGCCAGCGGCGCGGGGCTGCCTGTCCCCGGCGCCCAGGTGGGCGCCAGCCGAGCCGAACCGAGCGCCCTGCATGGCCACTCCGACCGTGTGTGTGTGTGCGTGTGTGTGGAGGCGTAGGGTGGCAGCTCAGCAGGCGCTGCCCCACAGGTGGGGGCGAGCGCTGCCGAGCCGACCCGCCGGCGACGCGACCTGCCTGCGGCGGCACAGCCCGCCCGCCCCGTCCCGTCACTCCGGCGCGGCGCAGCCAATGGCGCAGCCGCCTGTCAGCCGCGGCCCTCCCCTGCCGCGAGCGGGGGAGGGGTGTGGGCCGGGGAGGGGAGGTCGGAGGGGCGGGCGGGGGCGAGCGGAGTTGGGCGATTGAACTTTTCTTGTTTAGTTTCCGCGGCGCGGAGGCTCCTGCACCCAGTGCAGCCCGGCACCGCCCGGCGAACGGGACCCTGCCGCCGCCTCCCGCTCTCCTCCGCACCCGCCGGCCCGGCCGCCCGCTGCCTGCCCCGCGGTGCGATGGTGCGCGGGGCGCCCGGCGCGTCCCTGACCCTGCTGCTCTGGGTAACGGCCGCCTGCGGCAGCCCCGCCGGGCCGGCGGCTGGCGCGGCCGCCGCTGCCCGCAGGCAGGAGGAGGCTTTCTCGGCGGCCAGATGCTCCTCCAGGTGCCTGAGCCTGCAGATCACTCGCATCTCCGCCTTCTTCAAGCATTTCCAGGTAGGGGCATGGCGCCGCCGAGGGACGTCCCGTCGCCGTCACCCTGCGCGGCGGGCGGGCGGGCGCCGCTGGGCCCCGGCACGGCGGGCGGAGGCAGATGCGGCCGCCTGGCTCGTCCCCGCTCTGCGGCAGGGCGCGGGGCTCGCCCGCAGGCTGCCGCCGCGCCCGGTGACACGCTCGCCCCGGCACGGGGAGACCGGGGGCGGCACGGCGCTGCCCACAGGTGCTCTCGGCGGTGGCGGGGCGATGCCGCGGCGGGAGCCCGGCGAGGGGCTCCGCGGCGATGCGAGGGCTGCCCGTCCCGCCGCTCCCGCAGGCGCGTCGGGAGCTTGGCGTCGCGAAGCCGCTTGCAAAGTTTGAGTTTTATTAATTTTTTTTTCTAAGACTGATGCTCAGGAACGTGTACTGCTTAGCCGCGGTCTCCTGGGAGGTGAGGGCGGGGGCAAGGCATGATTTCTGAAACAGAGGGACACGCTTGTGCCTGACGAGATGGTAAAATGGGGATGGAGTTGGGGGAATAAGATAAAATGGACCGCGCGGAGAGAGAGGGAGCCGTGAAAGCTGCTGAAGCAGCGCGGGAGGTGGTGTGACAGCAGGGATGTGCGCCCCTCGTTTCCCACCTCCAGTTATGCACCTTTCCCTGCTCTCCTCCCCAACTGTTCTGCTTTGTGCAAGTATTCAGCCGACCCGACCCGAAGAAACGATGGAAACCCTTCTGGACTGCCTGCGCTGCCTCCCTCCCAGCCCCTTTTAGGAAGGGAACCGGGAGGAAACGGAGCCACCTCCACCTTTCGGGATAGCGCGTCTCTGCAACGTGAAGGGGACTAAGCGGGGACGCGCTTCTTGCTTCCCTTGTGCCTTCTTGTGAATTATAAACCAAAACTACTCGCATAAATGTTTGCGCAAAGCAGCTCTGAGGGCTAAGGTGTTGGCATGCAGAGAGACATTGAAGGATAACCCGATTTAGAAAAAAAAAAACGGAAAGAAAAGCCGAACGTGCCCTGTTTCAGCGGGACTTGCTCGGTGCCTGTGTCTGCGCTAGGCGGGCCGGGCGCGCACCTCGAGGCGGCGCGGAGGAGGCGCTGGTCCGCCTGCCTGCGCGACGCCAGGACCTGCGGCAACTCCCCGCGCCGCGCCCGCGGCGGCTTAGCCGGCAGCTCCGCTGCGTCTGGGGCAGCGCAGCGCTTCCTGTGAATGTGGTCTCCGCTTCGCGGGATGCCTCGAAAGGAGGGGACTCATTAAAGCAGTTCATTATCTTGAAGAGGGATTAGTATTGTTTTTTATTGCGTTGTCAGGCGATTGTAACCGACTTGTTTTACAGTTTCAGTGGCTAAAGAGGCAGTTTAGATCAAGCCAATTCCTAGTGAAAGGTTTTTTTTGTGTCGTCTTGGCATGATTTCTTTTCCGACGTAAAACTGCGGACAGAATGCACTGCCAAACAATAGTGATTACATTTTAATTAGCCAGGGATGAAATAAACTGCAAATTACTCAGTTAGGAGTCAATAACTGTGGGTTTTTTTGTTTGTTTGTTTTTTTTGTAATCAGTTGCAAATCTTCGGGTTTTAACCCCAACCTGCTAAAGCACAAGGTAATTTATCTAAATTACGAGGGATTAAAGTCCTGGTAGACATGAAACAACTGCAACGTTTGGAAGATAAAGTAGTCTGGCTTATAAAAGTTAAGCTTTCCATTGTCTTTTAATGAGGGAAGGGAGGGAGCTTTTAGAGTACAGTGAGCAGTGGATGCTCTCAGAGACTGATAATACACAGTGCACTGTAGGTCACGCAGGTCTGCTCTGTATTATTCCATGATGGTAAAGAATGTTTCCTTCCTCCCCTTTTCTTCTTCCTCTTTTTATCCCCTCCCCCCATTTTGGTCTCAACTGGTAGCAATTTCTGGAGTTCTTTTCATTGCAGAGATGCCCAATTATCTTGTAATCTGATTCAGCCTTTGAAGTGAACCAAACACTAGCTCGTCCCAACGGGAGCAGGAAGGAACTCCAGTGTCTCCCAGTTAGAACAGGACTTGAAAGAAGAGTGACCCACTCGCTTCACCAGCCTTGCTTTAGATACTGCCTTAGTGGTGGGGATGAGGACGACAGCAGCTTGATGCTGCGTGGAAGGTGACTCTCCCACATTTCGGAGAAATAGTTCACAGTACCAAAAAGACATCAGTAACAGACTTTTACAGGGAATGGGGTATCAAGTAGTATGAACAGGAAAACAGGTGTAGGTCTATAACTACAGGCTCCCTTATTTGAATGCCAGCTGGTAATTTTTCAAATTCCCAAAATGTTTACAGGAGATTTTCATTCTTTTTCTTACAAAGAGAATTTTCAGTCATTTTTATTTACTATCCTTATTTCTGGCAGGGCCAAGAGAGATGTTCTGTTTTATTTATTTATTTTTATGTTACTTCTCCGAAGCAGTTCTAAACCCGGTTTTAAAGGTACATTCTCACTAGGAAATTATTTTAACCAATGCACAGGTCAGAGACTTTACTTTTTTTTTTTAGTACTGTAGGCTATTGATGTGGGCTAGAAGAAGAATTAATCAGCTAAATCAAAAGTCTATGATCTTCAGAATGCCTGCTGAGCAAGCACAGATGCCTGTTATTTGCCATAAAATTCCCATGGCCAGGAGTTTTTCTATTTTAACAGCGTTGGGCAGTTCTAGGTAGAGGTCACACCAAAGGACATTACGGATCCATATGGGAAATATCACACCACGTGGTCCTTATAGCCCAATAAAATATATATTTTTATATCTATATATGACCTGTCTATAGACTGAGAAGTTCCATACCAAACATGCTGGCACAAAGTGCTTTCAAAACAAAACAAAACATAAACTGTAAGCAGAATGGGTCATCGTTGTTTCTTCTTTTGTATTGTTAATTATAGTCCTCATCCACATTAGAGAAAGATGTTCAGTCTCTGAATGAAGGGGCTCCGACATCTGTCTTGTGCAGCACTGGGCTTCAGGTTATTTTTGGCTTTTGGGGAATGATAACATTTTTATCTGACCTGTAGAGCTTGGGCTGCTGGACAGCAGAGAATGGACAATTCATTGTCCTGTGAGGAGAAAGAGTAGGGAAAAGAGAATGAGGCACTCTAGCCTAATGTTTAGGATACTCATTTATTTTTTTTGTGTGGAGAGTATTGAGATGTGGGTTTTAGCCTCTGCTGCAGTGACTGTTGTATAAAAGGTATGAGGGAGTAATTGGAGCATTCACTAGAACCTGTCCTTGCTCCTAGGTGACTGCATTAACAGGTAAAGTAGGGTACCTACTTCTGTGCTTTGTTTCTGGCAAAATTGATTATCATTGTTGTCTACAAATCACCTGAACAGGGGAAGAAGACCAGAGTGTTCTTGGAGCAAGTAAGAGCATGGCAGTCAAGTGGCCTGTCTGTGGTGGAAAAGACACAGATTTGAACCTGACTGTCCTGTATTGTAAGTGTTCTACCCACTGGGCTGCTGTCTAAAAGAGCATGTCTGTGTGTAAGTGAGAAAGCCAAAAGCTGTGCTTGTAAGAAAGGAGGGGTGATTCCTCCTCTGTTTTAGAAAGAAGGGAAGGGCTAAAGTGCCTGACTCTATGAGAAGCCTCAAGGCTATGGATCCTGTGTGGAAGAAGGCATGCTGTTTTAGGAACTGAGGTTGTAAAGAACAGTGCTGGCACTGAATACATCCATTCCCTCAGTATTTTCAAATGAGTAGAGTTAAGGCAGTTCCTTTCTCAGCTTTTTGGCTGATATACAGGAAGAAGTCAGGCTGTTGGATTCTACTTTGATGCATCCAAAGTTTCTGTGTGAATCTAGCTTTATAGTAACTACTACTAGGTAAAAAGCTCAACTGATTAAGATCACAGTTATTGCACATGTTTTTGCATCCATGAAAAGACTATGAAAAGACTGAATATATGGAAGAACCCTATATAGCTTTCTGGGTGACTGGAGAGGAGGTTTGAATACTCAGATTAGTTTGTCTAGAGCTTTTCTGTATAACCTATCTGGTTTAGTGGAGTGAGACTAAATTCCTTGCATTGTTGTCTGTGAATATGGAGGTTCGATTCTCTGTACTCTAATGGCCTTTCCCATCAGTGATATTAGCTGTGGATGAACTTATTCCACTTGGGGGAGTAGGCATAGGAGTGGCCTTTAGTGTTCATGTTTCAAGTTGAGTGAAAGCATGGTTTGGATTTTAACCTCTACTGCTAGCCACCTGAGCCATGTTCAGAAAAGAATATGATTGAAGATTTTCTGTGTGGATGATAAGAGTTTGGGGCAAGTATCATGTAAGCATATAGATTAAAACAACAGCATAAAAAACATTACTGAATGCATGTAGTGCTTACTTGGACCTGTGAACTCCTGGATCTTCTGTCTTAGTTGCCATGTGTTACAGACCTCTTAGGTGTCTTCCTGCTTAATATGTGAATCTCTACAAGTTGGCTTAGGTAGTGGAGATGTGCTTAATATGTGAATCTCTACAAGTTGGCTTAGGTAGTGGAGATGTACATCTTGTCTACTGGCCAGGCGGGAGGGTGGTGGAGCATGCCACAGGATGGCAGAAAGGCAGCAGCAATAGATTGTGTTATCAGTTACCAGACAGACCACCTGGCCATGTTTGCTGTTTGGAGGCACAGGAACAGAGAGAAGCCACAACCACATGCTCATGCTACAAACGCTTGTAATGGAGCTATAGTAGAGAAGGACATTTTCTCCTCCTATCCCCCCACCATGCTGTGCTTAAGGTACTACTATCCCTGTTTCACTAATGGAGAGAGTGATGAAGAAAATGCAGTTTAACTGTTATGTTACTCCTTCTGTTATACAAAAAATTGAAAAGAACAGGCAGGTTGAACTTGCAGGTTCTATCCCAAAGAAATATGTTGTTGTATTCATGGTCATAATACATTTATCATTCAAGGAGAAAAGGAGGGATGATCTTGAATAGAACAGAGAATAGGAGTAATTACATTTTATAGATATAATCAGGGCCAAACATCGGTACTCAATTTTAAATTTGGCCTCAATATTATAAGTTTCTTAAATTACCTTATATGTATATGACCATTCTTGGTTGACAGTGCATTAAAAACAGAATGTTAATCCTAAATCCAATTAGATACTTTTTTTCCCTCTTATTTTCAGACCTTTGTACATCTCTCTCTGATTTTGTTATTTTTTTGTGTGTTTGTATAGTCTTCAATAGTAAATTGAATCTTAGCAAACCCTTTCTTTATTCTTGAGCGGAAAATCTAGGTACATTGGTATGTATACATGTAGTGTGAACCAGAATTGTGATTACTGCTCGAATAGGCTCATGAGACATTGCTTTGAGCTGATTAACACAGGTACTGACTAAAGATATACCAGCAACAGTGTGGATGAGCTCAGTCCTATAGAGGTTCTGTATTCCTACATGAGCTAAATTGTTTGAATGCTGGATGAGTTCCAGTCAAACCTTTTGATACAATGTAGACATTCCTGAAATGCTAAGCCAGTATTGTGATATATGAAGGTAAATTATGTAGAGATTTCACCTCATAACTGCGATTTAATATAAATCTCACAGTAGTGTATCTTACAAACAACGGGTCAGCTAATGCTAACTCAAGAATGTTTTTGTAAGGATGGAAAAAATGTTCTTTTAAGCTAATAGTTCTATACCTTGCCTAGTGTTTAGTAGCTGTAAGAAGGAGCCACAAGACCTTAAATGTTTGTTATGTTCAGTAAGTAATAACTGTATGATGGTAGAAGGTTGTTTTTTACTACCCTAAATGGACTGTTGCTTGTCTATGCAGCTAAAGTTTCTGAAAGAAAACAGACAATCTTTTAAATAAATAATAAAAAGTTCTCAAATTTTATACCTTCAAATACATAGTGCACAAGTGATTACCTCTAGATATCCAATACCAGATTTTACCTACAAGTCAGGCAGCTAGTTGTCTAAGTGCCAGCACATCTGCCTTCAGATTGCTTGTAACTAAAAAGTGATTGCACCTGTGAAAATCTGGAATTGATTCCAGATGGGGAAGCTGTAGGCCAGGCTAAAAGTGTATGGTATCTGTGTCTCTCTCTGCTCAGTTGTAGAGAAAAGGGAGATCATGAAGAAACCATTTATTTTAGCTCTCTTGAATAATTCCCAAGCCTTAAATTGTTTTTCATGAAATCTTTTGAAAAGATATGTAGTACTTTTGTAATGATATGTAGTAGATATGTAGTGCTTTATACCTGGCATGTTTCAGTTTCAATAGATAGGCTGTGCAGGCACCTAGTTTGCTTAGGTCTTTCAGGACATGTTCACGATCTTTTCTACACATTACTACATAGGAAATGTGTGCCATCTGCTTGCATTGCCATTTCAGTACTCCACTGTCTTCCAAAAATAGTCCTTGCGTTAAAAAATTCTGACTTTTATATGTTTCCTTGCAAACACACTGCCATTAACTTCTCTGCACAAATAAATTTGATCACTTGTGATTACTTTATGATTTTCTCTCTTTTCTTTAAATCCAAATCATTCTTCTGTTTTGATTGGTCATATGACATATGATCTGCATAATTATTTTGACATTTGGTGTGCTCTTATTATTGAGATCCACCATCATGAACACAACAGTTGCATAGATCTAAAGTGATCTTGTATAAAATCTTTGCAGATGAAAAGTTTATTTTGAATGATGATGGTTGCACCTCATGAAGACACCTGCATTATTCAAAATGCTGGAAATCCACATTGTGGACTTGAGCCACAATTAGTCTTTGCAGTTTTGTCCACATCTGTGGTATGAGCCTCACTGATTTCAGTGGGGGTTACGTTCCCTTTCTTATGACCAAACTCCAATCAGTGATGGCATCAGTGAAGGCTTCTGCAGTTGATGTGAGTACCTGGGTTACAGAGTCTGGTCATTGTTATCTAGCAGTTTTGATTCCTCAGATTTGGGACCTTAAGTTTGAATATTGCCATCTCAAATTTGAATGTTTGGTTGCATCTCAAGTGTCAGTTTTAAATACAAATCAAATGAATTATATGAAAAGATAAGAGAATGGTGAGTGAGTTTATTGGACAGTAAGAGCTGGCAAGATACTTCTGTCACGTACTGCTTCTGGATGCTTACATATTTGAAATAATTCTTTATATTACCTTGCTCTTTTTCATAAATTAAAATTGCTACTAATTTGATAAATGTGCCTGAGCCCAAGTGGAATAAAGCCAGTAAGAGTGTTGCCGTTGATGCTAATTTGTTTTGAAACAGACATTCTATGTATAGAATATATTGGCAAGGCATAGTTATAATATCACAGGTGTGTATGTTTGGGGGGCATTGTTTTTGAAAAGCATTATAAAACTTCAGAAATAGGAATACTGGAGTTCTAAAATGTAAATCCTTTTTCTGTTCCAACATGTATCCACTTACTACAGAGTATAAGGAAAGGTTATAAGCTAGGTAGTGTTCATGTTTAAATTGTTGTTCAAACATTGCCTGCATATGGATTGCCTCTGTGATTAACTGCTACTTGGAACTGTATTTAAATGTGTTTGGTTTAGTAAGTGTCCTATAAGGAAAAAGCCAATGTGTATCTAAGACAGCTTGAAAACAAACTAATTTCCCAGATGCTGAACATTTGTCATTTTTCAAAGGACAAATTTCCTAGGAGTGAGTGCTAAATTTGTGTGTGTCTACAAATGGAGATTATTATTCACAAGCTTGTCTACTTCTCCTCTGGCTATTCTATGTGAATTTTTGCTATTTGGATTTGAGTACATATCCAGTTTCTATAAACAGAAAAAGAAAGTACTGTTATTTAGTATCCATATTTTTAAAGGTTGAAAATGAGATTAATAACCAAGTATCAGGAATATGTTATATTGGAAGAAAGAAACATTCAGAATGATATTAAGTAGTCAGTGCCTAGCAAATGTAAACCTTGCACCAAAAGAGTGCTTGCCTAGGAGTTTACACCAAGAATCTTCATTTTTTGACCTTTCCCACAGCTGAGCTTTATAAGGCCTTATATTTCAAAAACCTTTGAAGTCCATGAAAAGCCTTCTGTTGATTTCAGCTGGATCAGGTCCTTGTATGAATGCTGGGGCCATGCAGCCTTTGTCAACAAAGAACAGTGCTGTGAATTGCTGTCCCAACTCTAGTAGTATCCCTTTTTCATTTTTTTAATGTCCAAGAGATCACAGGACAAGAATATGGAGAACTGGGGGTGTTGAAAGGTAAGTGCACCCTTTAAACTTTGAAAGTACAGTACTATTCCTTTCATCTCTGATTTAAAAGAATCACACTTTCATTTTCCTCCACCAAAATAGTCAACAAATATTTCCAGAAATAGGGAACAATCACAGCCCTAAGTTAGTAGCAAAATTTCCGTTTATTTCTGTGAACCAGATTTTCACCCATGTGTCTCTAGACTGTCAAAGAGGTATGACATCAAAATTATATAAAAATGTTTATCTATGGAAAACGTAATACAGGAAAAACACATGTTTTTCAGCAAAACAGTTGTGGCTTACTATACTTTTACTGGCAACTCGTTTTGCTATTTTTCTTAGTTTCTATGTTACACCATGTTCCTTTAAAACATAGATGACTTGACTCAAGCTGAAAAGGGGGTGACTTCCCCTGGTAGCAGCTGAGGTAACTGAAGGAGATGTGGCTCCAGAACTTGCAGGAGAAGCAAAGAAGAGGCTCAAAAGGGCAAAAGCTGGAGAAAGGGGATCTGTGGGATCTGCATCTCAAGCAGGCATACACTGGGGGAAGAGAGTGCTGGGAAGAGAAATTGTCTGGGAGTAGAGGGGACTGCAGAGTTTACTGTAACACAGTTAACTGAAAGGCTGGAAACAGGGAACAACCCTGCACAGACATAGTGAGCACAGGAAGAGTTGTTTGTAAATGACTTTTAATTCTGCATTGTCTTTGGCAGCTGCTTTGAGTTTTACCTGTGTTCTAGTAAAAAAATTAGTTTGAAAACCTTTTTGTCTTCACTGAGGAGTCCGGTTGTAGGAGAAACCTCCAGACAAATTCATGCAAAGATGTAGCTAATTTGTGATCCTTCCCTGTATATCAATGAAGGCAAATAAACATTAAGTTTGTTGTTCTATAGCAGGGATCCTCGAGTGTGCAGCCCACCCAGGTAACTTTGCTGAACTATGGCCTGCTTCTTTTCATCTTGTTTCCATTCATTTTTTTCCTAGAACTAAATTGGGAGCGTAAGGGTAGGTTGTGGGCTGTGTGTGTCCTGGTGGTGGCAACCTGCTCCACATTTCTGTCTTCCTAAGGACCTCAACTCCCCCTTCTCCCATTCATGGATGATGGGCTCATGAGAAAAAAGGGACAAGGAACAGGCTGCTTTGGCTTCCTGAACAACTCCTGCTCTCCAGACAATACAAGATTGCTCTCTGGAGAGTGTTCAACCAGAAATACATTCTGGAGATGGCAGCCTGCTCTCTTCAGGCCACACTGTGATTTACTTACGTGTATTTGGAATTAAATAGTAATCCCAATTCCTCAGTAAGAATTTTGCATCTTATGCATTTTCTCTGCATTTTCAGAAATGCTGGATTTACTGTATTGCACACATAAACTGAGTTTAGTCATGTGATGAGAAAAGGGCTGCAACATTATATTGCCATACACTAGAAAAAGCCAAGTGGCCGTCAAAATGTTGGGCACCAGTCTACTGTAAGGATTTTACCTTTCAAGGCACAAGTCTGACAAATTATTGCCTTTGTACTTTCTGAAGTGGTCACAACTCAGAGTGAAAATCTAGCCAGGGTAGTGAGGACTTTATGCTTCTGCTGCCTGTGAGGGTTGCAAACCAGCTGCCATGGATCCTATAGTAAGGTTCTTTCAGAACAAATCTCTTCTGTCCACATAGTCGAAACTTGAGGTTGATGGTAAAGACTGGATGAAAATAACGTGTTCACCTAGGCCTGCGCAACCATAATTCAATGCTCCTTCCCATTCTTGTAATTTATAAAAATAGTTCTGTTTGTCTTGTTTATAGATTACTCTTTGATGGGGGTATCTTCCTATTAACATATATTTAAAAAAAGAACACAAGTAACTGTACTTGACTCACATGAGCATGATTTCTCATCTCATATCATGATTTAGCTCTTAGATACAGGGCTATATGTCATTTGTAGTTAACTGATAATATTATAAACTGTTAATGATTTGTTTGTATTACTGGAACTTTGCAGTCAGGCCTCAGGGTTTTTTTGGGCCTAGACAATATAAACTTGTTTGTTAACCCGGCTTGCTATAAAACTTTGGATTTTATTGGACTTTAGCAGATGTATGGACAAATATGTGAGGCAGTAAATAGTTGAAAGCCAAGGAGGATGAAATAACAAAAATAGGATATCCTAATAGAGAGATAATTAGTCATATTTTTTCAGAATTTATGTTCCCACCTGGAAGCTAATTCAACAGGGCAGGTGTTTTTTTTTTTTGTTTGTTTGTTTTTTTTTCCAGTTAGATGATGGTTATAGCTCCTTTGAAAACAATGAAATCACATTACTGTGCAAATGGAGCTAAACAATAATGAATCGCACCATTATCTGCCTCCGTTTTTCTTTGTCACAAAGAGTATATAATGTGTTGACACTTGATTCATATCGAGCAGTTTTGGAAAGGGAACTGAATGTAGGAGAGCTAGAGGCTTTTTTCTGTTTTGAGATTTCTTTCTGTGCAGCTACTAACTCAGAGATCATGAATTAACCAAGCTTTGGTCAGTCTGGATCTGCAGTACTTGGAACATCTGGGGCTAGAGAAATTGACAGAAAGAGGCAAAAATCATCCGATTAATGAGGTGTATGTCTCTCTGTTCATATAGTACTTACTTGCAGCTATGGGACGTGTTTGTCATGATAAGTGAGGAATGTAGAGGATGTAGATTTTTTTTCTGCAGCTAGCAGCTTATTGTTGGATTTTATTTGACTTAAATTGAACAATGTGTGAAAGTATGCTTTTAATAAACTTCATGCATTTTTTTATCTAGTGGATCCTCATCGATCAAGTGGAATAGGAATTCATTGGATGTTGCATATGCTGCATATTAGCTGATCTTGTAAAAGGTTGTGTTTAGTCATGTAAATACACACACAAATTTTATCACTGGAGAGCACTGAAACTGCAATTTTAATGGTGATTAAATGCTTAACAACAAATAATAATTATTTCAAGCCTCCTTCCATGTTCAAAATCTTATTTTTCTCAAGTAGAAGAAAAGCAGGAATGTTGTCTAGACTTGAAAGTTAAACCAAACTTCAGCCATTTTGTAAATTGCAGAAAGGGATAAACATTTAGAGTTTTCTGAAGGATATACTGGCTGCCTTTGGTGTGGGATAGAAAGCATGACTTACAGATAGTTTTAAAGACTAAAAAGCTTTATACATTAATGTATTGTGAGTTCATAGTTTTTCTATAGCTGGAGGTCTTTCAGCCTGCTGACTGATGTTTATCAGTTTTTCCATTTATACAATTAATAGTTTAATATAGGATTTTTCTGGAGCTTTCAGTGCTGGCCTGAGTCTGATATCCATACAGCTGATGGTGATGTCTCCAGCGGTTTCAATGGAAATAAGCTTATGCCAGTTGCAAATGTACTAGAAATGTTTCAGAATTTATGGATTAAAACCTCAAAAATCTCAGTATGCTGTTCAAGGACAATTAACCTGAATTTGTTAAATATCATCTTAACATCATCCTTTACAAATCAGAGTGGTAATAAATTATACCATGCCATTAGGATAAAACAAAACTGAATTGCCTAGTTATTTGCCAGATGCAAAGCACCTTGACTACAAATTAAGGTATTTTTAGGAGAGAGTCCTTGAGATGGTCAGCAAAGGCAGAAGCAATTTTTAATGTAAACAGAGCTAACACTATCATTAAAGACGGTAATGAATTTTTTACAAAATGAAGTATTACCCAGTTCCTGATTGTTACTCTGTAAATCCAGGTGCCCTCAGGGATTCTAAAACATCCCTTTAAGAGGATAAGCCATGCCTGTTGATGAAGCTTAATAATAGGAGCAGATGTCAAATTTTCATGCCCCTGAGATGCTTACTCATACCTACTAGATCCATCTGGTCTGTATCGAGCCTCAGTCAAGTTGTTCTCATCCGTGACCATCCCACTGAGAAAGCAAACCGAGAACAGCTTCTGAGTCCAATGAAAAACAAACTTGAGTATTATCAACATATGTCTAGTACCACAACCCACTTCACTTCACTGTCTTTCTTAATTGCTTTACACAGGTGAAAAGACTGGTAAAATGGAAGGAGACAATATAATGGGGAGAGAATTCCTCGAGCATACTGCCAATATCTGGGACTTTTCAAGGATGGAACCACTAAAATATTTGTCAGCTTTGCAAGAAGAGGTGATTTAAGAAAGAGAAACAAAATTTTTAATATAAAAAAACTACTGCTAACTCAAGATGTTGACGACTGGTATTAACATCCGCTGTCCACACTTCATGAGCATATACATTATATTTTTTTCTTTTTAGTGCCCTTTAATATAGATCAAAGACATAAAAAGTAAAAAATCTAGGCTTGAAAGCTAATTCCCAGAATTCCATATACAATTGTTTACATTGACTAGAGGTTTTAAAATGCTGTGGTTTGGGCAGTGACTTAGGCTGAGCTTTGACAGCCTCTCATGTTACAAGCCTTTCAATACTTCAGGACAAATTACTCTGTCTTAATTTTTAAACTCGTTTACCTGATGCCAAAAATGTCTGAAACATGACGGACCTGTCAGGAAATGATTGCTCTGTATAGCTGCTATACCTCTGGTGACCAGACGTGTGTCAATGACAAATGCTTCGGTCCTGCCTTGAAGAGAGATTTATTTTCTATTTATGGTATGTCTTCATTAGCTAGTTGTCAGACTGTATTCTAGAAAGCTGGCACATGAAAGGCTTTTGTGTTTCTGGAAAGTTTTATCATAATAAGATGAGGAAACTTAGATCTTTCATTGAAAATTGTCACTGTAGAAGGATCCAGTAAATTCCTCTGTAGCTCAGACTGTATGAATAGTTCTAGTAGTTTATATCTTTCTGAAATAATACAATTTAGGTTGATTTTTCTCTCCCTCTCCTCTCTTCTTCCTTCCACAATCTAAAGTTGGTCCTGTTCCTTAAGCTGGATGGATAATGAAGGGTGATCCAGAAGGCTGGAGTGCAGCAGTTGTCGCATGTGGTACACATTTCATGTGGCATTCAGTTCTTATAATGCAGAAAAGGCTCCTAAGGGACCTGGAAGAAATGGATTGTGTCTGTTGTTCCCTGTATGAAAAGACTGGCTTTCCTACCAGGAGTATCTTGCCAGTGTTGCAGGGCAAAAGGATCCCAGCTAGGATCAGGTTAGCAGGCATGTTGCATTTCAAGTGGGAAGGGACACACTCACACTTCCCACCCGACTGCTTGCTCCTTTGCATGATGCCTGTTTTCCATCTGTTGTCAACACAATGCTGTTGCAGTCTTTGCTGTTCTGGGAGCTGCTGCAATTCCTTAAAATTGGATGGGGGTAAAAATGTGACCTGCAGATGAATATGAACAGTGTGCACAGGTCTGAGAGCAGGGGAGAGACAGAGCAAAACTGAATTGGAGCCAGGAAAAGAGGGTCACAACTTCCTCTTGATTACATGATACGATATGGAGGGGGATGTTCATTACCGGATGTGATAAATGGGATCTGTCTACTGTGCGATTGTCGTCCGCTAGTCTCTGTTATTGGCTTAATGGGGAAGTCCTGCTTTCTGCAAGATAGAGAGCTGTCTTGGAAAGGGACAGGCAAGGGCCAACTAGTTGGGGCAATGGAGAGATGACTCAAATATCAGGCATCAGTGCATCAACTTGCACTGCGTAATTTTTTTGGGGGGGGTAGTGCTTTATAGGTGAGGCAGTAAAGTCATGAGCTATTAAAACTCTACCCATTAACATCTTATCTCTCCCTTTGTGGAATGTCTACAATGATATATGGAAAGACTATAGCAATTAAAATATGTCCAGGAAATAGAAATTTTTCCTGAAATACAGGTAAAATATTGTTGTGGTGAAAGCTGTTTTTTGTGTGGCTGATGTATGTGTCTTTGAATTAGTGCTTCATATTTTTAGACTTTTAGTCTGTGTTACAATATTGTATTGTTTTTTGTTGAGACTGAAGTAGGCCGTGTTGTTTAAGAGTATGCAGTTCATTTTGGTTCAGACTCAGTTCTTCAATTCCTGAATGACCACAAATTTTTGCAAAATTTTCTAGGAAATCCTAGGCCAGGTGAAGTGTACTTCACTCACTGGGCTGTGGCTTCTATGGAAAAAGGAAAAAATGCAAACAGGCTGCTCAACAACTTACATATTTAGCAATTTTAAGGGCGTTAAGGAATGTGTTAACTTTTACACTTGTTACTTTTTAGCTAGACACTTCAATAATATTCTTGTAAAATAGGATTTTTCTATAGAAAACTATATTTATAAATATGTGGCCTGTGGAGTTACCAGTGTATAATTACAGCCAAATTTTAGATTGCTTAATTTGTTTGTATGTTTGTGCTGTTTCGAGATTATGCTTTCCTACATGCTTTTCCATTATCAAAGCAGCTTGGGATATTGAAGCCATATATGTATACTGGTAATGATATTTATTGAGTCTGTTGCCATTCACAGGTCCAAGAGGAGAAATTTTATAGCCTTATATCAAGAGCATTGGAATAGAATAGGGAATATTTATCACAAATATCTTCTATTGAGGAAAAACACTTTATGGAATTTATTTATTTTTATTTTAAAGGGAAATGAAAATATATGTATTCATCAGCTTGTGGTGGATATGGCTGCTACTGCTATTTAAAATATTTAGTATCTTGAAAACTAATAACACATCCCAAGGGAAAATAAATTCCTGAAATTTATTATGTTAATTTTATACTACTATTTTGGGAATAATTAGTGCTTTAAGTATAACAGTGTTACCATAAAATTAGGTGGTGCCTGATATTTCAATCATAATAACATGGATACTAAAATGTTAAGTTCTAAACTTACATTTTAGCACACATATGTTTTCCTTTTTGTAAAGGGACCTTTTGTTAAGGGCAGCTGTATTTGTGTTAGAGTGAAGTGCAGTATTGAATAATGTCCCTCTCATGTACACTAGCAAGAATACAAGAAAAAGCAGCAAAATATCATATGTCCAGTATGTAGTTCATTGTATTTAGCATAACTAATGAAATTTAGATCTAGAATTGAAGTATGACACCAGTAATGAAATTTAGATTTAGAATTGAAGTATGACACCAATAATTAATCAGGCTTTTCCACTGGCATCAAGTCTTGCTATCAGAAAAGATGCCATGGCAGCGCAAGCTGCATGGAGTACTACATGTTTGTATGATCTATAGTTAAACTCTTTGTAAGGAAGATTTTAGATAATCTAAAAACTTGTGTTTGTTACTCTTTTTTTGTATACTTAGTTCCTTAAGGACATGAGACACCGGAATCCTAAGCTTGTTGCAAGTTCTGAAGGGAACGGTGTCTTGAAGGGCCCTGAACCAGTGGGGTTTCTGAGGAAAATTCCACACTAGCAGGGAAGACTGAAATATTATTCTTGTGTGTTTGTGGAAGATATTAGAAGTGGCTGAGGCATATCCCCATTAGCGTTCTAACATAGATCAGAGTGCGTTTTTGAAGTGAGTTTCCTGATCATCATTGATTGTCTCTTGCTTCAAGCCAGGGAGTGATCTGAGAGTTCATGCAGTGGATTCCTTCTGGACAAACCTAACTGGAAGAGGTGAGCCAGGGGGACCTACAATATTTTAGGGAATGGGAAAGTTGGCAGATGTGTAGCATGGACTTCACATCCATCCAAACCTATTGTTTTGCTCAACAGATGCGTTTGTATAGTTCACATTGGTCCCTAGTATTCCCTGAGATGTTTGTAGCTGATTGTGGAATGATCAATTGGTAGGCAGTGCACGTGATTGCAGCCTATGATAAATAAACCACATCACATACTGTTGGGAATCACCCAGCTAACCATTAATCTTGCAATTATACGGAAGAATAGTAATATAGACTGTCATTTTCAGTTATAAAGTCAAACCAGTGCTAAAAGCAGCATGCATATATTTCTGGAATATTACTGCTTTTTGGCAAAGCATTCCTGTTTTATCAAGTGCATTAAAATAGGCCATATATGTCTATGTTAATATCGCATTTTGTGAAAGTAAACATTATATCTTTAAAATGTATTTTGATCTTTTCAGTGATAGCTTCCAAGCTTTTTGTCGCATCCTTGAAGCAACATATATTTATATTGTCTCATTATTTCATTTGTATATAGGAAAATCTACTCTATGACATAACAGAAAAGGCGCATCGGAAGCATTTTGGAAGGGTAGCGGATTTGAAATAGAGCCTAAAAACAAATACTCAATAAGCCATGTTTTGCTTACCATATTCATGCAACTAGATTAGTCACTGTTCCCTTCAGTTGGATTACTTATTTGAGCAGGATTTGGCCCAGTGTATATTCCTGAGTGTGAGGTTCTATATTTACTTTTAATATCTTCAAGTTAGTGTCTGTGTATTTAACTCCTCCTGTTGCTTCGTGAAGCTTATTCCAATCTGAAGTTTCTTTTATAAAGTGATAGAAGCTTCTGCCAACTAGAGTAAGACCTCAGTTGAGATCAGTCTTAGAGGTGGTAACAATGAAGTCGGTGAAACCACAAGAAGGCAGTCATAACTCAAAAGTGCGCTAGAGACACAACGGTCATTTGTTTTTACAGCTTGAGTTTATCTTGTAGTTTTTCTGTTTGAGAAGATGATACTGTAGGAAAAAAAAAAGGTGTTCTGTATTAGAGATTCAAATTTAATCAAAACAATGTATAGTCTGTATTTTCAAAACTACTGATCTCTCGTTATTTCTTTGGTAATGACATTTGGATTTTGATGACTGTCTTTTTAGGAACCTACTGATGATGGCAGCCAGACAAGAAACACTTGTGTGTTTTAGATGGTGGATACTAATTTTCTTTTTTTTCCCTTTTTTTTTGGTTGTAATTACTTTGATCTTAATTGTTTATCTTTCTGCGTTTTCATTTTGGTGCATGTAAAGTTCTTGGTTTACATATTTCAATATCAACTCTAATGAAAACAGTCTGTAATGGAAATGAAGGTTGAAGGTGACCTGCATGTTTGGGAAATATCGATATAAGGTTTAGATCAGTACGGTTTTATTCCTTCCCAACCATCTATGGGAGGACCCCATCATATTGTTATGACAGGGGTTAGTACATTACAGGTGATGGCAGCATCAGTATAAATCTGAAAGAAAACTTGACTGAGACATTATAAAACTAATAGTCACACTGATACTTTGCCTTTGATTAAATTATTTGTCATATGCATTTTTGGGGGTTAAATCCAGATATTTAAAGTTAGATTGTACTGTTAGTCAAGCTGTTACCCATGATAATTTAATTTTGGTTTATATTTACAAACTGCAGTTATGTCACCAGAATCAATTGTTAGGCAGATCTGTGTTATAACTACTTCTTATACTCAATCACCTCTTTACCTTTAATTACTTCGGGTTAACTAGTAACCAACATTTACTTTTTTCCGGTTTAAATATCTGTGATAAAGAAATGGATTCTGCTAAGAAAGATGTGTATTTCATTTAGCTATGAAGGATCATAGTGAGTAGTTACAGTAACAGATGAGCTCCAGATATGTGTTCCAAAATGTGTTCTTCCACTCAGCTTTCTTTTCATAATACTGTTGCTCTATTTATTAGAGGAAAAAAAAAAGTTAAATCCATTATATGTCCTTAAAGATAGCAGAGAAAATATATTTACATAGTTAAAGATAATTCTATATTTCCACGTAAGTTTCTCTTATAAAACCCACTCATCATGAAGATATCCGAGTGCCTGATGGTAGTATATTAAACAATGTAAGTAATATCTGCTAAGTAATGCTTTTCTTGCCTTCTCTCAGGGTAGAGCCATATACAGTGATTTTTTTGTTTATTTTAGTAGGTTTTATACGTTTTGTTGTTTTTCCTGGTTTGGGTGATTTTATCTGGTTTTATTGTTGCTTTGTATTTTTGCTAATGAGAGCAAAGTCTAAGGAGCAATTCTTACGCTTCTGGGAAAAACGAAGAAGTTATCATAGAGCCCGATCCATACTGTCAGGGTGCAGCAAGGGCTGGCTGCTCCCCACGGACTGGGAGCTGGGAGCCAAGGGTGCCCCCAGCGCAAGCCATGCCCTCACAGATGGGGTGCAGTTTCACATGGTCTGCATGTGGTGGACAGAGCCAGAGGCTGGTAGCAGGGTCCATCAACAGCCCCCAGCACCATAAGCAATGAGCCCAGTTCAGGGTCCTTCCAGGGGCTCCAGCTGGGAGCAAAAGAAGACCAGGGGCAGGGCTGGGGACAAGGCTACAGCAAGGTGTCTAAAGTCCATCCAGGAGACATGGCCAGAGACAAGCTACAACGCACAGCTAAGGGTCCATCCAGGAGACGAGCTACCTACAGCACAGGTCTGGGGTCCAACCAGGAGGCAGGGCTAGACACAGGTGCTCCTGTAGAATAGCTCAGACAAGGGCTGAATGCACAGGGTGTGTGTGTGGATGGAGACCGCAGGTGTGGCTGGTCTGGGCCATTAAGGCCAATTGGTGCCCTCAGATCCTTGATATCTGTACACACAAGCTTAACTTGTAACATGTTAGATAGGTGGAAAATATCAGCTAAATTCTCTGGAACAATCAAAAATGAAAATCGGAGGTTAGGGATTTAAAAAAAAAACAACAGCGAAGTACTATTATGGTACTGTATAAATCATGTCATGCCCCACTTTGAATGTTCTATGCTGTCCTTGTCCTTCTATCTCAAAAAAGGTATAGTAGAAATAGAAAAATTACAGAGAAGAATAACAAGAAAGTTCAAAGATATGAAATGTGCCACTAGCTACCCATTCAGTTCTTACAATTTTGCTTCCATAAGCATTTTTTCAGATCTACTCTTGGATAGAAGACATTGCTATCTGGAATTTGATTTGATTCAGTATGACTACTCTAAAATATCTAAATATGAATCTCAGTCTTGTTTTGTCATCTTACCTATTTCCCGCTCAAAAACCACCTTTGCCAACTGTTTGATGAACTTCTATATAGTTGAAAAGCTTAGGTAAGTGAGGCATGGTTTTGGAGAGGCGATCTCTTGAACTCCCTTTCTTCTTTCTTGCTGTGGTTACTACACATTGCTACAATCTCAAACTTTGTTCCAGATTTAGTGGGAAGATAACAGACAATTTGAAGTGTTCATGACATCTGTTTTATGCAAATTACTTTAGATGTAATTACTTTAGACTTTATAAATTCAGTAGAGAAAGGTCTGATCATAATTTGGAGATACTTCTGTATGTCCGTTGATTAAGAGACTTACCATCAAAATGTGAATGCCTGCTGTGGGATTCTGAAGTAGATTATGTGAATATTCTTCAGGCTTTAAAATGCTTATTTTTTTGCAGTATATGACAGTGTTTTGTACAAGCTAGGGTTTCCTAGTAGTACCTAGGGTTCTCATATGGCTTAATATAGCTTAGGGGTGATGAAAGCATCCAAGTCTGATCACTTCATTCTGGGTTGGGATGAAGTATCCCAATTAAATGAATATAATGGAAACTGTTGCTGTACATGCAAAAAGTAAAAGTAAAAAAGTGTCAGAAATGGTCCTGATAAATGGCATTCAACTTATGATTCTTTGATTCTTACTTTATTAAATTAATTCCATATTAGAACCATTATAAGCCAACAGAAATTCTGTACTGAGCAATTCAATTTTACTTAAGGTAAAATTTACAATGAAATAAACTTTATAAACTGAACAAGATGTTGAAATTTCAGTTATTTGTATGTCCTTCCTACCTTCTCTGTGTAGAATTCAAGGGACCAGAATATTTCTGGGATTCTCTTGTCTTTTCTGGTAGTTTCATCGAATACTAACACTTTTCTCTCCCAGTCTTCTCCAATGGATGGTCTTCAAACTTGGCTCGCAATGAACAAGCTTGTAGAAGTGAAGACACTGAAAAATATGCTTGTAAAAAGCAGCAGCCTTGTTTCCCAGAGGTGAACCTTGTCCTTGGGTCTTACGACCTTTCTCATTCCTGTCTCTCACTCCATGTATCTCCTGTTCATTTCTGAGAATGGTTTGATTTTATTGGATGGGTTTCACTCTAGCCTGTTGCTTAGAATATTCTCAAAGGGCGTAAGGACTTAAATACCTTCTGGCTTGGTAAGACGACACTTCCAGGGCATGTGTCCTAGCTATTATATAAAAGGGCGCTCTCTTCTCATTTTCAGCCAAATTTTAAAAGAAAAGTGTGAGCCAGTTGTTTATATGCAACAAGATAACTAAAATACCACAGCCCTGGAGAGGGGCTTGGGAATATGACTCCCCTTTTTATACATCTGCTTCAAGTTTGTGCTTAAACGCAGGAGAAAGGCTTTCAGAAACAAAATTTTCTTTAGCTTTTCCTATCTGCTGGGTTTGGTATCTCTCTCCACCAAATGTACTGGCTTTTTTGAAGTTCATTCCTAGGTGCATCTCCTTTGGTATTTGGAAACTGAACTAGCTAGTGTGAATTTGTGAATTCCATTCTGAGGGTCAGTAAGGTTGGGCATGGGAACACACTGGATTGCCGTTATTAAGTCCCTGTCTGAATTTGGGTCTTAGTGAGCATGCAGTGAGGAAATGTACATCAGGCATAGTATAAGTGATATTTTACCATTACATATAATTTCATGCTGCAGAGATTTTTGAAAGGTCAAGGAAAAATTTTTGGACCCTGTCTCTTTAAATTCATCACTGCAGCAACTATTGGTTTATCTGCTTGATTCTCTGTTTCACGTCAGTGGGAGGCTGTTACTTGAAGGGTTTATTTCTGTGCTTTTCTTGTGATCTTGAAACAAGCAGGGAGGTCTTTGTTTGTCAGGACATGTCACCTGTGAAGGTTAGAGGTTTCGCTCAAAACTGATTTGAAGATTGGGCAAGGGAGAAAAGACCTTCAAAAGTGCTAATAGCAACACAGGTATTGTCATAGCAGATTAAATGGTTAGTTGATTTTGCACAGTCAGTCTCTGGCACTTCAGAAGAAGGACTTTTTCTCCTAACAGATATTTATGGGCAAAGATGCAAATTTTCCTGAATTCTTTTTTTGCCATTGCTCCAGTGAAAGGCCCATTTTTACTTGTTTGTGACAGTTATTATTTTTTTTCCCCAGGGAAGACTGTAGATAGATGAAGATTGATTCTTTCTTGCTTCTCTACTTGTAGTTTTATCTTACAAGATCCTGCCCAACTTTTTTTTTTTTCGAGGCATGAGAGGGCACAGAACATAGATGTTTCTCTTAACTGTTCAGGCCAAAGGACATTTGTGGTTTACCAATGGAAAGCAAGTATCCACATATACTTGCTGAAGTGAAGCCTGCTAAGACTTTAGCATTAGAGATCAGAGATTAGAGATACCAACTTAACAGTTTTGTTGCAGATATTTGTGGTTTGAATTATGATGGAAAAATTGAATGATAAATCTTGTAATATTTGCCTGTTTTTTGGATTTTTTTTCTATCTTTGCTTTTGTAATCACTTTCCTTTTACACGTCTGGTTCAGATTCCTGGGGAATTTTCAAAGGCAGTCTGTCTCTACTTTCATTGGCCAACAAAAAAAAGCAAAGCCAAATAATCTTGTTCTCTGAAGACCTGATTTTGTTTGTCTACATTTACATTTTAGGCACACTGAGAGGTGTTTGGGGCTCAGGCCGTGACCTGAGTTCCTTTTGCCTCTATCGACTATGTGATGTTGGGGACAGTTTTAGTCTTGTCTACCTGACATCTTTTGTGTGATCTCAGTGCGGAGAAGGTAGAATAGTTGGAGTTTGCCCTGTTGAGCACGGTTTCTTTTCTTTAGCATACAAATTAGGATACCTCAAAGCTTGCCCTGAAGGTACAGCAGTGGGAGGCTTATAGATGAGAATAAAAAGTGGTATTTAACTCCTCCCCAAAGCCATTTCTGCACAGCAGAGCCAGTCCATCACTAAAGGCAAAGTCAAAACTCTCATTGGCGTAATTCAGATCAAGAGTGGGTTTGAAGAAAAGCAGATGTGAGGGAATTGAGGATGTAATCTGGAGGCATGTAAAATGCTCCAGATAAAATATAGGATTTCTGTGCTTTGAAATTATGGTTTCAGACAGGTACACTGGATTAAAAACAGGAAAAAAAATCACAGCTGAACATTCGTGTAATTTAGATTACTCATTTGCAAAACAGGGCAGTGATCATTTAACAAATCTGCTTCCTCTGACACCACGTTGTTTAAAGAAAGCCTGTAGAATTTGCTTTCACCTTCTAAAATGAAAAATCATTCATATCAGTGTTAGTTTGTATGAAATTCATGTTGCTAAACAATACTTCTGTTTTCCTAAACTTACTTTTAAATTCAAGTCATAAGAGTTTTCAATAGAAAAATGAAAACATTTGTAGACATTAAATAGTCTGAAGAAGGAGGGCCACACATCTGGACATTTACTGCATTATTGTTTCAAGTAACAGATATAATTCAAAACCAGGAGTCCTTTTTCCAGGTCAATGGAAAGCAGCAGCATAACTGAAATAAAACAGCAAGCTGCTACTAATCTGTTATTGCATTCCGCTACCTCTGTCACATTTTATACGAAGAAGAAAGGGAGATAGAAATTGAAAGTAGCACATAAAATATTGTCTTAACATTACTGCTGGCTATATCTGTAAATGGAAATAATAAATCCTCATATGGCATTGAGGATAATACTGAAGTATTCCCACTAGCATATGTTATTTACAGCTATTCTAAAGTTTTATTTCTTCTGTTTATATCCCCTTCTTTTTGAAAGGGTTGGACCTTATGTTTTGCTCATTCAGCTATTGTTATACCTACAAATCTTTTAGTTAGCCAAATTCTACGGTAATTAGAGATAAATATGATATTAGCAAATTAAATAAGGATTGCATAATAGGCTACTGGGAAGATAATTTCAATATTTTATAAACATTTTCTTAAATTGTATGAACCAAAAATGTTTGAAATTGCTTCTAAATGAGCTTAGAAGTGGATAGCAGTGGATATGTCTTTACACTTGGCATCCCCAGAGCTGCTTAGGTATCACAGCAATAGAAATTTTTAGCATCACAGCTCATATGAAAAAAATGAAGTATATGAAAGATCCTGAAATTTGAATAAAGAGTTGAGGTGAAAGCGTAAGTACAATTTGCATTACTGTGGTTTTTAATGTGCAAGAGTAACATGCAAATTCAATGCATTAGTATCAGTTCCTGAACTTCCCAATGGGTTTGATCCAAATCTTTGCTGCTGTTAGCAGGAAAACTCTCACTGACTTCTCTTTGCTTTTTATCTGATTCAAAATGTGCTTACTGTTCAAAGTGCAGAAGGCACTGATTTATTTTGGCGGGCTGAAACACTTAAATTTCTTGCCTAGTTACCCTATGCTCCCCAGTTTTGTCTTTCCTGCTGACAGAAGGTAAGAGAAGAATTCAGAAGGTGATTCTGATTTTCCCTTGGAAGTGACTTGCTGTTGGTATTTTTAGGGAACCATCTTTAGCAAACTGTGCTCCTGTCTTTAAGTACTAAAGCAAGGTGCCTCAATTAGATGACTGATTTAGCCGAAAGTATCTATTTCTCCTACTGATCTCAAATCTCAGGGTAGATCTTTTTGTAATTCACTTAGTCCAACAGTGAACAGATGAGTGTGAATAGCTTAAAGCACAAGCAGTCCTGTTGATACCATTAAAACTACTTGTTTTTAAAGTTAAAAGCAGATTTATGTTCTGTGCTGTAAGAAGGCTTTAATTTCTGCAAACTATCTAATGGGACCGTGTCAGTCAAAATTCGTTCTGTTTTCTGTCCTTTTACTACTTTGTCTTCTGGTCCTTTTGGTGTACAGTGTCTTGGGTAAAAAGGGATTCTGGTTCTTCTTACTGGTTTCTGTGTTGGAGCCAAGCTGTTGTGACAGCTGGAAAGATTTTTGAAATGAACAATCGTGGGAGCTTGTGTGAAGGCAGGACTGCATACACGTATGAAGACAGGCATAAACATGATCTCCGCAAATATTTCCTGAGGGAGCCAGCTCCAGACCTTCATAACTCTGATAGCATAGTTCTGTATTTAAGTTTATAAGCTTTGCTGAGAACACAGAGTACTGTTGTGCTAAGAAACTGGTCTCATTGGCTTGGGTACAATGCATGGTAATGCATCTATTTCTTCTGTTGGGTTATAGTTGTTGCACATCCAGAGAATAATTTTTTTTTGTGATTTTTATACATAAAAGTTATGTGTGTATATATACATTATTTTTCTCCTCTTACGAAGAAAAAGTATAGTCCTTCTAGTTCCTCTGTGTCCTGGCTGACCTGAATTCATTTTCCCTAGAGACTGTTGTCTACACTCAGTGCCAAAGGTGAAGGCCAAGTACAGTCACATTAATTCATCCCTATGGAAATACCTTGATTAATTAATTTGAAAAGATGTCTTTTTACTCCCTCATGGGCTCACCATTATTGACGAGTTGTAGTCAGGTTGTGAGTAATGAATTTACCTGAATCTTTTTTCGTCCTGTTTCCAACTGATGAGCTCACGAATTATGGAAAAGAAATGTATATGTATAAGTTCCTAAATGCATGAACTCAGTGGTGCTATAGTTGTAACCTGTTTCTACTCCTCATCCAAGGGGTCACCCAGGTCATCTTTGTTGCTGTTTTAATCCTTCTCCACACAGAAAGTGCATCAATATTTTGTGTAATCTGTTAACCTCGTGAGCATATACCTCTCTTTCCTGAGCTGTTGTTTTAGTGGGAAATGTTGTTTCCAAAATTCACACTTCAGAAGCTCCTTTTGTAGAACAGCAGGTTGCTATGTGTCCCTGTGCCAGTTTCATATCTTTCTGTTCTCATCATATTCCCTTTTTCTTTGGCTTAAATAATCATTTTGCATGTGGTACTGTATTGGTTGCTTTATTGCAGTCAAGATAAATGAGACCTGCAGTATTTCCTGATGTGGAAAATCAGTTATCTTATCGAAGATGTAAACCAAAACTGGCATAGTTTGCTTTTGGTAAACTCATGCCACATTTGATCCAATTTCCAGTTACTTCAAAGCTTTTCATTGTTTTTCCTCATTAATTTATTCTATTCATACATTTTGTTAAATTGCATGAACTTTCAGTTCATGAATCACTACCATCCCCATCAAATTCTTAAATAAAGGATTTACATTTGTTTTCTCCCTGACAAAGTCTAGATAGTAAATGCTTACAAAGGTGGACTAAAGGGAGGCTTTAGTTGGTTTTCCACCAGTCTTGATTAAATGCTTGCCTAGCTTTTCTGTGGTCACTTTACACTTTTCTGAGCATTTTACTGAGCATCAGAATTGGAGTCAGGATTGCTACTAATGTCTGGGTACAACATTTTCTAAACAGATCTGGGAGGTGAATTCTGTTTAAACTTGTTTGTATGATCAGATCTTTTCTTAAAGAAGTCTAGATATTCATGTGTCTTTTCATTGTTTTTCAGAACAATGGGTCACTTGCTTGGTGCCAGAATCATAAACAGTGTTCAAAGGTATGTTCCTCTTCCCACCCCCCACCCCGTTTATAAAGTTGTCCAGTTGTCTGTAAATTTAAATATTTTTCATGTTAGCCTATTTTTCTGGAGCATCTGATTATTTTTTATTTGGAAACCTTGACCTCTAATAAAGTATCCAAAATTAACACTAAATGATTTGCTCTTTCAGAACAAAGGAATCATGTCTGAGGATAGATATCCAATTTAGGTAAACCAGCATAGTTCTGTGGTTATCAAAAACGTCACACTGGCTGAAATCTGGCCTATCATTTCTATTCTTACGATATTTTTGAACAGAAGAGAGTAAAACTGTCAATCATATAAAAATATTCCCCCAACAGCACTGAGATATGCCAACATTCAGCATTTCATTCAATCTGGGTATTTAATTTCTAGAATGACCCTTTATTTCTTTGACACAATTCTTGATACAATTCCCTGTGGCTCTAATGATGCCCTATCCTATGCTGGCTCTTTAACCCTGAAAGCTTAGAGAGTAAGTGAGGTTGCAGTCAACTGATTCTGGTGTACAAGAATCTTTCCAGGGTGCCTGGAGAGAAGCAACAATGTTTGGCAGCTTTGGCAAATCAAAGTTTAATTACACACTCTAGTCACCGACTGTTCCCTTCATAAACATAACGGAAGATGCATCCATTCCTTGCCTTAGAAACTTACCTGAAAATTGTGAAGAATGCATAGCAAGGAAAAAAAAATTCTTCAGAGTTTCCTATAGTATCTTTGCCTAATCTTACTGAAAATGTATTCCCACAATTTACATTATATTCACAACAATTTAGGCATTTTAACATAAATCTCTTTATTTGGTGATGGAAGAGACCATGCAGTCAGTAAAACAGGGCTCAAGTGGGATTAGCTCCAGCAATTGCATGCAGCTAAGGAAGTACCTACAAAACAAGACTATGGGGAATCCCCTTGCACTCCTCCTGGGAAATCAGCATGCTCAAATACCTGTCTGAAGTGCCTGTACACAAATGCATGCAGCAGGGAGAATAAACAGGAAGAGTTAGAGATCTGTGCATGGTTGCAGGGCTATGATCTCACTGCAGTTACAGAGACATGGTGGGATAGCTCGCATGACTGGAATGCTGCCATGGATGGCTACAGGCTTTTTAGGAAGGACAGGCCAGGAAGGAGAGGTGGGGGAGTTGCTCTTTATGTAAGAGAGCAACTGGAATGTATGGCGCTTTGCCTGGGGGTGGATGAGGAGCAGATAAAGAGCTTATGGGTAAGGATTAAAGGGCGTACTAACATGGGTGACACTGTTGTGGGTGTTTGCTACACTTGATCAGGAAATAGAAGTAGATGAGGCCTTCTACAGGTAGCTGGAAGTAGCCTCATGATCACAGGTCCCTGTTTTCTTGGGGGACTTTAACCACCCTGATATGTGCTGGAGGAACAGCACGGCAAGGCACAAGCAATCCAGGAGTTTGCTGGAGAGCATTGATGATAACTTCCTGACACCCAAAGAGGACAGGTGTGCTGCTGGACCTTGTACTAACAAACAAGGAAGGGCTGGTTGGAGATGTGAAGGTCGGGAGCAGGCTTGGCTGCAGTGACTGTAAGATGGTGGAGTTCAGGATCCTGAGAAGAGGGAGCAGGGCAAAAAGCAGGACCACAGCCCTGGACCTCAGGAGAGCAGACTTTGGCCTCTTCAGGGACCTTCTTGGAAGAATCCCATGGGATAGGGTCCTAGAAGGAAGACGAGTCCAAGAGAGCTGGTTAATATTCAAGGATCACTTCCTCCAGGCTCAAGAGTGGTGCATCCCAATGAGCAGGAAGTTGAGCTAAGGGGGCAGGAGACTTTCATGAATGAACAAGGAGCTCCTGGCAAGGCTCAGCAGAAGAAGGAAGTGCAGAAAATGGAAGCAGGGACCAGCCACTTGGGAGCATCATAGCAAGGTTGTCAGAGTATGCAGGGATGCAACGAGGAAGGCCAAAGTGTGTTTGGGGTTGAATCTGACAAGGGATATGAAGGACAGCAAGAAGGACTACTTTAAATACATCAGTAACAAAAGGAAGACTAGGGAGAATGTGGGCCCACTACAGAATGGGTCAGGGGCCCTGGTGATAAATGACACAGAGAAGGCAGAGATACTGAATGCCTTCTTTGTTTCAGTCTTTACTGCTAAGACTAGTCCTCAGAAATCCCAGGCCCTGGAGAGCAGGGAAAAAGTCTGGAGGAAGGAAGATTTTCCCTTGGTGGAGGAGGATTGGGTTAGAGATCATTTAGGCAAACTTGACATCCACAAATCCATAGACCCTGATGGGATGCACCCACAAGTGCTGGGGGAGCTGGCAGATGTCATTGCTAGGCCACTCTCAATCATCTTTGAAAGGTCATGGAGAACAGGAGAGGTGCCTGAGGACTGGAAGAAAGCAAATGTCACTCCAGTCTTCAAAAAGGGCACAAAGGAAGACCCAGGGAATGACAGTGAAGCCAGTCGTCCTCACCTCGATCCCTGGAAAAGTGATGGAACAGTGAAGGACAAGATGGTGATCAAGAGTAGTTGGCATGGAGTCAAAAAGGGGAAATCATGCTTAACCAACTTGAGAGCCTTCTATGATGGGATGCCTGGCTGAGTAGGTGAGGGAAGAACAGTGGATGTTGTCTCCCTTGACTTTCAGTAAGGCTTTTGACATTGTCTCCCATAACATCCTCATAGGCAAGCTCAGGAAGTGTGGGATAGATGAGCAGATAGTGAGATGGACTGAGAACTGGCCAAATGGCAGAGCTCAGAGGGTTGTGATCAATGGCGCAGTGTCTAGTTGGACTAGCCTGTAGCTAGCGGTGTCCCCCCCAGGAGTCAATACTGGATCCAGTATTCTTCAGCTTATTCATCAGTGACCTGGATGAAGGGAGAGCGCACCCTCAGCTAGTTTGCTGATGATACAAAACTGGGAGGGGTGGCTGATACACCAGAGGGCTGTGCTGTCATTCAGAGGGACCTTGACAGGCTATAGAGATGGGCAGAGAGGAACCTCAGGAAGTTCCATAAAGGCACATGTGGAGTCCTTCACCTAGGGGGGAATAACTCCATGTGCCAGTACAGGCTGGAAAGCAGCTCTGCAGAGAAGGACCTGGGAGTCCTGGTGGACAACAAGTTGATCACGAGCCAGCAATGAGCCCTTGTGGCCAAGAAGGCCAATGGCAGCCTGTGTTGCATTAGGAAGAAAATCACCAGCAGGTTGAGGAGCTCCTCCTCCTCTACTCAGCCTTGTTGAGGCCACATCTGGAGTGCTGTGTGCAGTTCGGGGCTCCACAGCAAAAGAGAGATATGGAGCTACTGGAGCGAGTCCCGTGAAGGGCTACTAAGATGATGAAGGGACTGGAGCATCTCTCATAGGAGGAAAGGCTGAGAGAGCTGGGTGTGTTTAGCCTGGAGAAGAGAAGGCTGAGGAAGGATCTTATCAATGTGTATAAGTATCTGAAGGAGGGCGTAAAGAAGATGGGGTAAGACTCTTTTCAGTGGTGCCCAGCAACACAATGAGAGGCAACGGGCACAACTGAAACACAGGAAGTTCCGTCTGAACATGAGAAAAAACTTCCTTCCTGTGAGGGTGACAGAGCACTGGAACAGGCTGCCCAGAGAGGTGGCAGAGTCTCCTTCCTTGGAGATACTCAAAAGCCATCTGGACACGATCATGGGCAACGTGCTCTAGGTGACCCTGCTTGAGCAAGTGGGTTAGACTAGATGATGTCCAGAGGTCCTCTCCAACCTCAACCATTCTGTGATTCTGTGCATCCAGTACTGACTATTCCATTGCAGGAAAATAAAAGTTGATCACTTTTGCCAGTATTAAAAACAAGAGTATGACCATGTGCATATAAGAAGACAGTGGAACAATTCCTGTCAGCTTTGCTAAGATCCTAAGGGTTGCAATGAAATCTCATCATTCTTGAAGAAGATTAAAAAAAAAAAAAAAAAAAAAAAAAAAAAAAAAGCAATGCAGAGGGTGTGGTTCATCATAACTAAATTTCCTTTTAAGGAAAATAGGAGGATCTTGCCCATTACCGCAGTGATCCAGATGTAATTTTCTTTTTTCATTCAGTTATCAAGGCTGCCATGGTATCTAATCTGAAAGGTTTCCCAATGGCTTGTTGCTGCCTAACAAGGAAGGGATTATAGAAGAGAATTCATCCAGCTTCTTAGGCAGGGCAAAGGTTATATGAATATCTCTCTGAGTTGTTCCAAGCTCATAGACTCAACATAAGATTAATCTAAAGTAGTATAAATTTAAGGACTACCTTTAGATTGTATTACTGAAATCACTATATGAATGCTACAAATCAGGATTATTTTAAGATTGAAAATACAATGACTTTACGTTTTAAATTACTTAATGTATCCTTTACAGTCATCATACCTTATGTTTTCATTCTTTCTTTAGAAAGTAATACATTTTCCTTATGATAGCCACTTTGCCATCTTTAGAAAAAGAATTAAATGTAAACTCAGCTGAATTGTTAGCAGAACTGGACATGAGTACAACTAAGGAAAATATCTTTATGATAAAATTTGGTCTTTTGTGTTTTGCAATACAAAGTTGAACAGTCAAATTACACAGCTTAAACCTTCAGAGTGATACAGTGGATTGAGTAAATCTTTTAAAAAAATGCAACTTCTTTTCACTGCTTCTCAGCTGTATATGAAGCAATTTTGTTAAATATCTCAGATTGCATTCTTTCGTAAGAGATTCTCCCAGTGTCCAGCTTTATTTTTCTGCTTGTACTAGTTAATGACACAGCTTTTCGAGGTGATTTGTGGTACAGTGAAAATGATGACAACGTATGTTCAGCTACTTTGTTCGCCTCTGTGAAATGCAGAAGCACCTTTCACCAGCACGAATATTTGAGTCTGATACATAGTGAAGAAGTTTTATTTGAAAGTTGCTTCAATGTGTAGACAGCAGCTGATAAAACAATAGAAAATTATATACTTAATTTAGTAACTTTTTGTTATTTTATTATAGGAGTTATAAGATGGAAAAGGCATGGTGGGTTATTTAGTCCATCTCCTTACTTGTAACATAACCAACACCGATTTTATTTTAGAAGCATTTTTTTCATTTCAGGGACAGAAAATAGCCTCTGGAAGTAGAAGCCCTGGATGGGAGATGGAGTTATACAAAAGAAAATATCATTGTAAAACATCCAATAGATGTGGATTTGTTTTTCATGTGTTTTCTGCTCATTGCAAAGACATTTGATCTGTTTTGGCTTCAGTTTGCCTAGACCTGAAACTCTGAACTGTCGAAAAGCTGTTCTGAGGTCTCTCTCCATTATCGTCTGAGAATGAGATCAGTTCAATATGAAATTCTGTGCAACTCTTGTGGACACAATCTTGTACATATCAGTACAAGAATATATCAGGGATTGTATCAGTATACTGTAATGCTATGAAAAGTATTTTTTTTCCTCATGGAATTCTGTGGTCTTTTTATTTAAGAACACTTCTGTAGTTGAAGATAGCTGCTGTTTAAAATACTGTACAAGTTCATTTTGTCAGTCAAGCAACTCTAAAGTAAATTCAGATTATTGCATCAGTGCCCTCTAATACAAGTGTAGACAACAATTCTGTTAGTATGAAAATGAATACCTTTGAGAACGAGTAATTTTTCAAAGAGATAAATACAATGAATTAAAATGGTTATAGCTCTCACAGGAACAGTTGTACATTGCTACCTACATCCCAAATGGCTATTTATTTTTGTTATTTTAATGGAGCAAGTCACAAAAGCATGACTGTAAGCAGCAAGATATGCACCAATGCTTTTATATGTATGATTTAATTTAATATGATCTCTCCAGTGGCCTATTTCACAAGATAGAACTCGAGGGAGCTCTTGAACGCTTGCCCTGTTTGGACATGAGATTGGTAATTTTAATATGTTAAAAATACTCTGTTATCATTAGGACAATTACAGGTTTGATCATTAAATAAAATGCCATTTTTCTCTGCAGTAGTTATGTATTTACTGCCATTAGGAGCTCCTAGCTCTATATCTATGCTTCTACAGAGTTCAGTGGAAGACTGAGGGCTTTCCTGGGATCCTGTCAATTCCCCAGTTGACTTCCACTGCAAATATGAGTATTGAGGTAAACTTGGAGACTGTAGATGTGATCTTGCACTGCAGTCAGTGAAGTTTTTCATGAACTTCTTTGGAAATAGATTCAGAACCAAAAGTTTTTTCTCTAACTTCGTGCACATTTCTATTGTTTTGTAGAATATGGCCTTTATAGTATTTTGTAGTTTTGTCTTTTTTTCTTACGTTTTGCTCTTTTCTATTCTGTTCATTCTTCTCACTGTTCTTTTTTTAAATCTCATGTGGTCTTAGAAGAGTAAGAAGTTTTTTAGAAAGTGAAGTTGGATGGTGGAAACAAATCCTTATTTTTTAGTCCTTTAAGGTAGGTATCTAGGGTATTTCAATTTCTTGTAGTCTCTAAAAAGATCATGTGTTGACACTGAATTCTTCCTACAGCTTTATCCAGGAGAAAAGTATTTGGTATGGTTGGTTAGGTTTAAAAAAAAAAAAAAAAAAAGCTTGAGGATTATTATATATACAAACTGATGACTTCTAAGTGACAGTATGTTCTATTTATATGTTGATAAAAACAGTGAATATTAATTCAGTAATGATTTGGTTCCGAAATAGAGTGTTTAATCTCTTAATGTTTAATATATTCAGCATTAAGTTCAGTCTTGAAAACTTAGTGGCTTTTTCTTTGGAAATGAATACTTTAGGATTGCTGTGGCATGTTATATTTTAGGACTTGCTTTTCAAATATATCGAGAGCTTTCCTTTATGTTCCAATGTTCCGTTCAGATTTGGTTTAGATAGCAACTGTTTAAAAAAAATAGCATTTCTTTTCTTTTGCTTTGTTATACAGTAGATTATTGGCAGTCTGTTAGAGTTGCTGAGTATTGCAAGGATGGGCTCATAAGCAAAAGTGGACAAAAGTGGAGCTGCAAAGTGGAGAGGTGGAGAAAAGGCAAAGTGGGCTGGGTTGCGTTGGGCTCAGTATTTCTTCACACACAGTTGTCAGACTGGCACCTGGATCTTAGTCATCTCTACCCATTACTGGACATCACGTGGATCAAAAGCTTGTTTGGGGGGAGAGCCAGACTGGTCAACTCTTTCTTTCCTTCCACACACATGACTACATCCTAACCCAGCTCCTTGTGCCAACAGCTGGCCCCGCAGAGAAATGTGAAAATAGAAACTCTGTGTCTGTTGTTAGGTTGGGGGAAGACGGTTAACACTGGAATCTGAAAGGTATAGGTTATGTATTCAACCTGGACTTATGCCTTACATCATAGAAGGTTGTTTGTGTTTCATATTGCAATTAAAATATTTTAATTCCTATAATCTATAGGCTGTCTTAAAAAAAATACTTTGAATCAGGTTACATGTGTGAGTATGCAAATGAAATCTATTTCAGTCTTATTCCTCCCTTCTCTCTCCTAGATATGGGTTATGATAGTATTTCTATCATATCTCATACTCTGAGCTACCTAAGTGATTATTTTAGAGTTACATGGTACAGGTTATATATGTGAAGAAGTAGTGTCTGTAATGTACTGATCTCATCTAACATATAACAATCTAATCTGTTATTTCAGTTTAAAGAGTCTAAACTTGTTTTCAAAGCAGATCTTTAGTCTGCTTTGATACATATTTGTAACACTCCTTAATATCGGAAAAGTTGCCTCTAAATGACAGCTTGTTAAACAAACTGCATCTTCTTTTATTTTTGGTTTTAATGGTAGTTGCTAGAGAGGAAATGGTGGGGTAAGTTGCTGTTTAAAATCCCATTGGTTGGATATATAGAGTGTCTAAAGTAGAATGTCTAGTTCTGCTTTGGGAAAAAGTGAGAGGTCTCAGGACATTTTTCCTCTTTTTTGTTCTGAAAGTTTCATTTTAGGAGCAAAAATCACATAATGAAATGCATATGGACTCTTGCTCTTTCTACAAGCATAATTCTCATTGATGCTAATGAGAAATTCTGAGTAGAGAGACCTGTGTACGATACTGAGAGAATAATTTTGCCCAGTTATGGTAATTGAGATGTGTATTTTCCTGAGCTGATCTTCTACATCTTTACTTGCAACTCCCAGTGTTCATGAGGGTAGAAAATTGTAATCTTGTTTTTATCCTCTATACAGATGTTCTTATCTGGCAATTTCATTATATTGCTTCTCAAGAGGAAATACAAGTTACTTAATGGGTTCAGGAGAAAAGGAGAAAATATTCTTTAATTTTCACAACTGAAAATTTTTCTGATGCACATTAGCCCACTGACTACATATATACTACTGACTGCACACAGGAGAAGGGCTGTTTCACTCCTCTTGTTCACATTGACCAGTAACCTCTCGTTTTTGGAATCCATTTGAACTAAAAGCATTACAGTAACCATTACATTTGTTGAATGGTGTCCCACTAACAAGAGTTCAGCTATGTGTGGATCAGGGTACTACTACTTGATGTGTGCAAGGCTATCAAAGTCTGTTCCAGTAAAATAGACTGTGACAAGCTACTCAAACTTGTCAAGGATAACAGGATCACACTGGAGATTCGATGGTTTTGTACAATGGCAAGAATCTGTTTTCTGTGATGTTTTGAATTTCCCCACTGACTCTGTGTTTACTATTAAATTTCACCCTCAAATCTTTACATAATTCTTGTTTAAAACTTTGCCTCTCCTTAACTTATCCTCTGAGAATCTTTTGTCCTTTTTCCTCCACTAGTGTCACTGTCCTGTGTGCCCGTTTCTCAGGTTCTTACACATCTATGTTTTCTTCCTTTCTGCTTATGCTTACTAATCCCAGGATGACCCCTGCCTACTGTCATTCATGAAGCTCCTGTCTTGTCCTTAAATTCCACTACCTTCTGTTGTCTTATTAACAGCGAGTCCAGCTACCTGTATATAAATGCATAGGATTTTCTGTTCCTGTTTCATTCTTCTCTGTTTTTACATTGTGAGCTCTATAGTGCAGAGGACAGTATTCTCAAGTAGTTTGGAAGTGCTAAGCACATGACAGGTGCTTCACTAAAAAGCAATAATAAGGCATGAATGCTAAGCAAGAGTAACATGAAATGATGAGGTGCTCTATGTTTATGCTGATTTAACAGTGCATTTTAGCCCTAAGGAGGATCAAAATTACTGTGAAAGACATTTTAAAAGAGTTTGAAGTAGAGGTTTTTTTTTTTCTTTTTTCTTTTTTTTTTTTTTTTACAGCTCTTCACACAAGTTTCCCTTTTGGTCAACAGCTGAAAGTCCAAAGACCAGGAGGCATAATTTAGAACTGCATGTGCAGTGGCATTTACAAGGACTGGAGATAAATGGGGTTTGTTATAATGCACTGTGAATTGCAATACAACTTTCTTGTTCCTAGTAGCCAAGGCAGTGATCACTGGTCGATTGATCTGCAGGAAGGCTGAAAGGCTATTTTTGAGTTTTCAGAACAGAAAGGAAAATGTGAAAATAAAGATAAGTTTACAAAAGCTGCAGCCAAATAAACATTCTGTTTCAGAAAAGACAACTCTGATTTCTATTTAGAATAACACACACTCCTGCATTCAATCTGTGAGCAATTATTCAAGGCTTCCAACTGAGCTCTTTCCAAAGATAATGCAGGTGGAAAGACGAGTTAATGGTTTAAACAATTAGAGATTTGATGCACTCTTCCATCTGTCAAAGCCCACCAAAATGAAAGCTCACAGTTTTAATTTGTGCCTCCAGCATCTAACTCAGTCTGAAATGGTGTCAGTGATTTGCCCTGCCCACAGTACTGTCATTCTTATGGTAAGCATTTTGTGCACTCATGCTGGGAGACTTTTATCAAACATATTAGTGTGCATTTGAGAGATCATTAGCCTGAAGCAGCTGGAACATTCCAGGTTTCTTAGCCTGGAAACTCGCATCTCTGCTGGAAAGTATGTTGAGCCACTGATATTTACACAAGAAAGCTGCAGCAGGGCAGGGTTAGCTATGTAAAATTTAAGAGAAATAGCGGTTCTTGGTATTGTCACTCTATCATGATTTAAGTACCACCCTTGAGAGGGTAAGATAATAGGTGTTTTGATTTTTGCCTAAAAAGAAAGAATGAATACAAATTTCCTCTTGATCTGCTAGACAGGGTATTTTTCTTTCATCTAGTAAAAGACAAGGTACAATAGAATTGGAATTCATAAGAATTGCTCAGATTATTGGTGTCCTAAAAAGATAAAATAATCCTGAACATATGGGGGGGGGGGGGGGAGGAAGACAGATGTAATACTTACTGCTTACATTTTTATATAAGCTTTGTTTTTTTAATTATATTTATCTATAAGAAGGTAGGTGGGGTGAACAGCAATAGTCATTTGATTAAAGCTAAACTAGCCAAGAAATAGGTTGGCTTAAGTTTCTGGATATTTTTGTTTGGGGAAATAGGAAAAAGAGCTTCTGATTCAGTGCTTTTGTTTACACAAAAGCATTAGTGTATAAATGTGCTGTGATGACAGGAATCCCTTTGTTCTCTAAGGGCTTTGAGAGCTGACAAATGAACAGAGTTAAAATCCAAATGATGTTAACAGTAGTTAGTAATCCCCTGATTATCAAAAAAACCCAACAACAACAATTCACTTGTATTAGAACATGAGGCATTGAAATAAATGGAAACTAAGAAAATTCATGTTCTTCACAATTGCCATATTGGATCAGATCAGTCATGTTTTTAGTCTAATATTTTGTTACCAATTAGATTCTCCACAGATAGGTACACCTGCAGATGAAGAATAGCCTGGTATTAGAAAAACTTACTTAAACCCTATTACGTAATTTTGGGTTGTGCTGTGAAACATAAAGAGTATGTTCTATCACGGATACTAGTTTTGGTTTCTCAGCTCTTACTGTTTACTGATTTAAAAGTTAAGATATTTTTACCTTGGAGAATAGACTTTGGTGACCCACCAAACATGTTTTTCTTGGCCTTCACTCTAAATAGGCCTATTGAAAACTTTCTTCTGTTTTATGGCAAATGGTTAGAATCCTGTTCTTTACTTTTAGTAAAAGATTATCACCCCTGTTGATAGCCTTAAGATACATAGGTAGGAAAGGATCATGCTAGTTGTTTATTCCTATATTGCAGTTGTTCATTGATTTGGAATTCTGTAGAGTTTTCTCACTGATCTTCATCCTGGGTTTATTGGAAAGCTTGGCTCTTCTGGAACTTGCTTTTCTGGCCAGTTGTATCTGTTCCACTTGCTAATGAAGGTAAGAAAACCTGATCACTGTGCTGTTTGAAATTTGCACTACTGAATGCTGCGCATAAAGAGCCAGTGCTGAGCGTAACCAGCCAAAAATTAAGTAGTCCACTTTCATAGAGAAAGGATACAGAATTGTCATTAGCTGCTGAATTGTGCCAACATGGGCTTTGAGGATAATGGCATAATAGTCTCAACTCCAGTCTCAAACATGCAAGTCTTGGCTTTAGATCTCCGGTCTACATACTCTACACTATATACAAATATATACGACAGCTAAGGAGAGAAATCCTTGCAGACATGCACACACACATACTTCTCCCCACCTCCCCCAGATATTTATTGAAGTTGGCATTCTGAAGCACTAAATGCTTCTTTAACTTAGCTTTATCTGCTTCAGTGAGCACTGTTCAGAATCCAGGGATATTCACACTGCAGATCCCTTTATTTAGAGGTATTTGAGCACAAAAATAATCCCTTCCTAGAAACTTTTGAAATAGCAACTGAACTGTGCAGCCTAATCAACTGTAAATCTTTGACATCTAGACAGCAGTTGATTAAGTAACATCTAACAGAAGGCCAATCATTGCTGGAGCAACGTTGGTTAGACACTAAGACAGTACTATTGAGACTGAGGCAAATTTAGCAGTAAATCTGCTTGAAAGCAAGCAACAGGTACATCCCTTTAAATCATTAGAGTTTTACCAGCTCTCTCACCATTCAGTTTGCTGAAATCTTGTACATATTTTTTTTCTTATCTTTCAGTAATTTTTCACTAGGATTCAGAGGCAAATACATAACATAAAAGTATATTTGAGATTTTGATTTCCCAAATACATTCTTAGCTCCCTAAGCTCAGCTGCATGATTGCTACTGTGGAATTTTAATAGCTCAAATAAGCCAGAAAATCTGTACAAAATTTATAAATTTGCAGTTGAGATCAGATCTTAATTTTATCTTATTAAATTACGTTTCATTAATTAATTTTTGATGCAAAACAGGCTGTAATATTCTGTTTAAATATACGATCCTTTCTTCCTCTTGTGGGAGACAACTGCAGAATTAGATTGAATGTAGCTCTAGTTAAGTGACAAAGATAAAATGTAGTTGCATTGACTTTTAATGTAGTAATAAAATGTATTCAAGTCACTGTAAAGGGATAGAGCCTGAAAACCCTGCATGCCTTTGCCTTAGCCGTGACTTTAAAAGCAGTTTTGCTCTAATAAGCACATAGCCTTATTCAAAACCCACTGAAGTAGGGAATTCTGACTTTAAATAAGCTTTATATCCATCCATAAGGCAAGATTATGCTTTTTCAGGTGACTAGCCATGGAATTTCTCAGTTACCATAATATTGAAGGAGACAGATGCAAAAGTGTGCTTAACTAGATGAGGATATTGTGCCTAGAGGAAGCAAACTGTCTTTGGAGTGCACAAACAAGGTTGTAAGCATCCTTTCCCCAACACACTCATTGAGGTGTAAGGAGTGTATTGAACTGAAAGTAGGAGCTATGACTATTTTCAGCTTTTGAGTGCCTGCAAAGAATTGGGAAGCTACCTGCAGGCAGAAGCATGATCTGTGCCACAATAGGATTCACAGGTTTTGATTCATAAGATGTGGTGTAATATTTAATCAGGCATTAAAGAGGTAATTGCTTTTCAGCACTGCCTGTATATTAGAATAACTCTCTATGTACAGAAACCAAAAATGTTTCTGAGCAGGTGTGCTATTAAAGAGCTGTTTTTGTGCTGTGGATTTTAAGCAGATCTGCTCAGTGAGTTTCACTGGAGAGCTGCTTAAAATCAGTTTAGGGTATAGTCTAAGGATAGTTGGTCAGAAAGGCAAAATTCTTTGACAGTTCTTCCATAATAATCACATACTATCACTTATTATGTGAATTGCAAGCATGCATTTTTTAAATCAAATTAAATGGTATTTTAGCTCTTTCAATAGCCTGAAGAGTTTAAGCACAAAAAGGCAGGAAAAACAGAATAGTCTTCCTGAAGTGTAGAACTATACAGACTTGAATCCCAAAGACTGAGATACTGACAGAAAGCAGCCACAGAATTACAGAAGGGTTGAGGTTGGAAGGGACCTCTGGAGATCATCTAGTCCAACCCCCCTGCTCAAGCAAGGTCTCCCAGAGCACGTTTTCAACACTGAACCTTTCTAAACTCATTTATGTATCTGCAATTGGGTGTAAAGGCTACTTCCTGCATTCTAATTTAAAACTGGTTTATATCATCATTGTATACAAGGTAAAAAACTATACTAGTTGTAAATCCATGAGGAGAATCATATCATATTTCTTGAATATTCGATGTATGTATTTAATGTTTATGTGACATGCAAAGAGCTATTCTTGGTTCATTTTCAACATCAAGAGTTTTCTGTGCAGGAATACTGGCAGGATCCACTATACTGAAATGAAAGAAGACAAAGGATAATTATTCAACACTGCTGCTTTGGTGCTGGTACCTGTAGGTTCAAAAGAGAATTACTTTCTTAGAAAGGTGTTTTCAGCTTACGTATTTAGGAATGAAAGGATTACCATAATTAATTTTGCAAAGGGATTTTTCCTCTGTGTTATAAAACAGGAATCTTGAAGTCATGAGTAAGAATCTTTACTCCATAATATCTAATGCCGGGTTTACTTTAAGATGTAAAACCTATGGAATTCTATCAGGTGTCAAAGTTTGCAACCTCTGGTTTTGGATAAAGAAGAAAGGTGTCTTTTTTTTGTCACTGTGGTGATGCTTTGTTATACTAAATATATCCAAAGTATATTAAATATAAATATTCTCAATAAATCAAGGCACAAGCAAGAGCAGAAAACTCACTCACAGCACCTGGGATTTGAATTGCACGCTTGGAATATAATAGGAATTTTCGAGATTTAGGAAGACAGATTCAATTTTTAAAGCAATTTCATATTAGGAATGAAATATCTCCAATTTTATGATTAATGTAAAACCTTTAGCTATATTCTCACTGACTGAATTTTGAAATTCTCAGGGATGGAGCTAGATGTTTTTATTTTACATAAACACAAACACCCTGTCAGCTTTAGTAAACATGGCATTGGTTAAATAGTAGTTTCCATGTTATCATTGTTTTCAACTTAGGTCCACTCACAAATGCCTCAAATCAGGCTTTACCATCAAGTGGATGCTGATGTGTTACTCTTCATAATGTTTAGAATTTTTCCAGTATAGCCTGAAAATACAATATAGAGTAGGTGAATGTATCCCTGGCCTAGTTCATGCGGCCATTGTTAGGGGGAGAACTGGCCGTGCTTCCTTCTGGGTGGCAAAAGTGCTCATGGGAGGTATGGTCAGACCCAGCAGGCAGAGATCAGTCTGGCCACAGTTGTTAATTTTTGTTTGGATCTTGACCATATTGTTGAGTGATATGAGGGTCTCATTATTCACTCACTGGGTGGCAGTTATAAAACTACTGAAAGGCTTTGAGCTGGGCAGGGAAGCGGTTTTTTGGGTGAGATTTTTGGGAAGGTTAGGAGTTGCAGCTGTAAAGAAGCACTGAGACAATGAGAGCTGACAAGTAACTATTTAAATCAATGAAAACAATACCCAACCCATCTTAGCCACCTTGGAAGATGATAGACTCAAAAAACATTTCTTAAAGAACAGCTGGTGTGTCAGAGAAAGCCTCCAACAGCCTTCTAATAGAAATCTATTCTGCCCGTATATCATTAAGTGTTCTATTTTCCTAACATTATTTACCATTGAAGGTATCTACATGACAAAAATACTGTGTTCTGGAGTGTGTACTGGAGTTCACCCATTCGTGCTGCACAATTTCCTCATCTGAAGTGGTCTTTCACTTTGTATCACCATAAACAACAACTATGATAATTATGATCTGGGGTTTTTTTTTTTGTGGGGTCCTGATACGGAGAATAACCACCTTTTAATTGGTCTGTTTTTCAAGAGACAAATTCAATCTTTCAGTTTTGTAACTGAGTATTTTAGAATTAATCTACAGTTATAATATTTGAATAACACATTAAGAATATGTTGAAAAAGAAAAGAGATAACTAGTTGTTTGTTTGTTTGCTTTTTTCCTTTTAATTTCCCTACCAATGCATAAAGTAAAACAAGAAGAACTAAAATAATGTAGTTTTATTGTGTGAAAATGTATTTTTTGTTAATGGACAATAATGCTGTGTAAAACTACAGTACTTATTTTATTCAAAGTAATATCTATCTTTAGGGGAAGTCATCTGGATTTTCATCTTTCCTAGGTTTAATAATGGCTTGAAAGTATTGCAGAAAAAAGAATTTAATCCCTTAAATGGCAAATAAGTAGGTCATCATCATCTTCAGGGAACGGCTTTTTTGTCCTCATTATTCCTGGGTCCAGCATTATGCATGTTTGTTTTAGAATATGCTTGAAAGTAGTTATTGTAAGGAAGCAGGTGTATCTACATGCAGTTTTTTAAAGATGTCCTTTCAAAACTCTTTTTTGCAGATAGCATTGACAGTAACGTAGATTTGCAAATGCTATGGACATACATGAATGCTTTCTTTTAATCATCGAGACAGGAAGATTGAATTAGCCAGAAATTCAGTCCTTCATACTCCCCCTTTTTTACCACTTCAGTGGTGGAAAGACAGTCTATTTTGCCTTGCAGCAGCCTGAGTATACACGTATACCTTCCCTAGTGCGGGAAAAATCCCGATTAGAAGTAGATGGAAGTGAAGTATGAGATGCAGCTGTAGTTTGCCCGTGATTCTTCTTCAGAATTATCTTGACCTCCTCACATAAGAATAGCATAGCTAGTTTGGCTCTCATCAGAATGAAGGGAACAAAATAATTGCAGGTGGACTATCTAGATCTCTCAACTGATCTGTCCTATAGACATCCCCTGACATGGGGGGGATATAGACATCCTCCTATAGACATCCGTGAATGGAATGGATTTGTATGAGCTAGGGTTGTAAATAGAGTGGATATTCAAATAAAAAAAAGATTCTTTATGTATAGAAGACTCAAAATAACACATCAGAGTCTGCTTTTAACTTTACTAAAAGATTGTCAGCTGTGATACTGCTTTAAAGGTGTTTGTCTGTAAAGTGTAATGTGCTTACTATCTCTGTATACTTATTCTTTTGGCCGATCACACTCAAATGTTAAAGACTGGTGACATTTTATAAAAATAATATTAGGAGGACACCGTGATAGTGAAGGAGCAGTGAACACACAGCATGGTAGTAGGTAAATCATATACCTACATCTTTGCTGAAACATGACAGCAGATACATAACCATGGTTCTAATGGAGGACTGCCAAACCTCTGTCCTCTGCCTGCAAAATCTGACCCATATTAGAAAATGAGCTCTAGTTTCACTCCTGAAATTTACTGTTTGTTCACAAAATGAAGTTGTTTTACCACAGAATTAAAAAAGGAAAGAAAAGTTTATTTCTCAGTTACTCGAAGGGCTTTTCTCGTCTCCACTGAGTTGTCACCACAATTTTCTGAAAAGATCAGTGCAATGCAGACATCGATGTGTGGCGAGTGTGTTTTGTATTTACACAGAAACTCACTTGATTGTTCTGTTAGGTCAGAGTGATGTTTTAAGTAGGTTACAGTTTTGTTTTTGCTTTTTTCCCCAGGAAAGGCTGAAATACTTAAATACATTTGTGTTTTTATTGTCATTTTATCAAATAATGAATTTATGCAAAGGCACTTGAATATGTTTTATAGTGCTGTCATAGAAAGCTAGGTAATTTTTCTTTATTAGTAACGTTTGTTCAGTGATGACAAGTTATCAAACAGTACAGAGCTGTTTAACACCTTGGAAGAAGACAATAAAGAAACTTGTGAAACAAACTCAGTGAGAAACACAGTGTGTTTTGGGAAATCTGTCATTGAGAAGACAGGCCTGTAAAGATGTTGGGCCTATTTTGACCTTTCCTCCCCTTTTTTTGTCCCCTACTGTTTCAGCTTTGCAAATAACTTCACATTTGGTACCTGACTTGAAAGTAGACCCCATATAACGTAAACATTTCTCAAACCTATTAATACTACTGTTCATTGTATAGGGGGAAAAAATCAGTTTTTGCAATGTTTGTAATTGCATCTCAGAAAACTGGCTTCACTTTCTGTTAGTGACTCTAAAATATTAAAGGGAGTCAAAATCTCATCTCATTTAAACAAATTATGTATGTAGTTATTTTGGGGTGGACTGTCAAAGCCATAAATGTTGCATTAAATCCAAGTACCGTTGATGCATGGTACTGTATGCCTACAGTAATCTGAGATCCACTGTAATGATGTATGACATTCACTGTGCATACTTTGTGTTATATTTTATCCAGCATTTGGCTAGCATGACATTCTGACCTTGTCTGTTTGGGGATCTCATTTACTGTGAATGTTGCAAGAACAGTAAACAAAGCCTAGAAGAATTGTCAAGCTGCCAAGTTGTATTGTTCTGTATCTTTTCAAGACAATGCCACATAAATTTATCTGTCTCGACACCTTTGTCTCTCCTATTAAGAAAGCCTTAACTAACATCTCTTTAGTTTTATGGTTCACCATCTAAAAATGCCACATCTTATAAAGAGATAACAGGTGGAAAGGCTTTTAAGAAAAGGCCTCAGGGAGTTGGAGTAAGTTAGGAAAAAATAACAGCAGCTAAATTGTCTAAGGGATTCCAAGATTGACAAGATTGTATCATAAAAAGAAGATATAAAACATTTAAACATTTAAATAACATTTTTGTATTAAAATTTATAAATTGCTGTGAGTGAAGCCAGTGAGTAAATGTTGTACAAATACGTTAACTAGGAGAATACAGTTTTGCATGAACAGTCATTTACAAATTGATAGCAGTAACTCTGAAACAATTTTGTTTTATTGCGTTTTGCCTCCACCTTTCTCTCTCCCCCCCTCAAAAAACTTCTGAAAAAGAAATGTTGCACTGTCTTCAAAGTCTATGGGAGTTTTGCATCTAACTCCTTTAGGCACCCTGGCAAATCTGAACCTAAATCTGTACATAATTTACTTTTAATTGATTATCAAGCTTATTTTAATTGAATTTTTTAAATTTGCATCATTTTAGATAGAATCACATCTTGATAATATGGCTATATTTTGATCTAATCATTTAAACTGGATTTTTAACTACTTCTGTTTTTAATTAAACCAAAACTACTATCAACAGTATGCATCTTCAGTAGGTATTTATAGACAATGAGAAGTGCAAAAAGGGAAGAAGTCTTTAACAAAGTGGCATAGGAATAGTGTTTAGAAAGTGTGATTATGGCATAGTTTTACTGGGATTTGGATGTAAGGTCTCTAATTTATTTATAACAAAGTTAATCGTCTTCTAGTCGAACAGTTAAATACTGAGGACATCTTTTTTGAGTTGTCTTATGCCTCAGCCAATTGACAGAAGATAAGCTTCTATACCCATCCCTCCCAGTACTTTCAAAGTGCAGTGGAGCTTATTATAAATGAATGAGTCATGCATAGGGTGGAACAAACGCACCATTGGTAGCCTACAGAGATAATAACACTGACCTCCGGTCATTTTACAAGAGAACTCTCTCGTGTAGGTCGACTTCCCACTGCTTTAAACCCAAACTAAATAGACTATTCACGGGGAACTGGATTGACAGATTAGAGATTTATATGCACAAATATAGGCATTAGCAGCATGGTTTCTGCACTTTAGGACGAGAGGTAGTTTAAATGATCAGACCACTAAGAGCAGGACATTTTTCTGTATAAAAGTGGGTTTGTAAACTTCCTCCATACTTACTGAAATATGTAGGAAGGACATAAATGTCCAACCTTGCAGTCTGTGCGTATGCAGGACTCCCAATAATATGAAGAGAAATTGTTGAAGAAGGGTTATAAGAGGACTGGCATTTCATAGGTGACATTGGGGTAGATGCAAATGGGGAAAGCTACTGGGTGCTAAAATGATGTGCATTAAAAGCACATTCTTTCCTTTCTTCCTTCTAATGTGTGTGCACAAAAAACAAGTAAGCAAGAATACATAATTTCATAAAGGTAGGAAGTTTAACATTTGTTGAATGTTGCTCATTTTGAGAGGATCTTAAGATGCTAAATTTAAACTTCAGAATATGAATGATAATATGCAGTAGTTCAAATGTTTACAGCACAAAGCATGACATCTAAGTTTGTCAAATAACTTCATCTTCTATCTCTAAAGTATTAATGTTAATGTAATGCAATTTGTAAGTAGAACTAGTCCACCCGGGGCATACTAGAAATAAATTTAATTTGTGCCTCTCTGCAGAAAGAAATGTATTCTGCCTGATTTTAACAAAAGGTTATATTGAAAGGAATGATTTCAAAGCAAATGACAAATTATTGAAAATACATTTTTATTATAGAACAGTGCTTTTCCACAGAAGAAAGAAAAACAAAAAGCTAGAATAAGGAAGGAGAGGGGTTGAGGAACTCCCCCTCATACTCACTAACACTAATTTAAGGGAAATTGCATGAAGGGAAAATCTTCTGTTCTGTGTGTGTTTTTTTTTTTTTTCTTCTCCTCTCTCTCTTTTCTTCTGATTTCCTTTAAGGGTGTGAATCTTAACAGGATCATTCCTCATTTCTGGGCTCTTTAATACAGAACACTAGAGCATGTAGTCAGATCTGTCCAAAACTTTTTTTTTTTTTTTTTTTTAATAATTGTTCCAATTATATTCTACCTGCATAATACATGGCAAGCACATTGGTCATATTTGATTTATAGAAAGTGAAGCAATAAAAATGTTTTGGAAATTTTTAAGAAAGAAAAGAAAATGGCAAACCAATGACTGGGAGTTTTGGTCCATTTTAACATTTATCAGTCTGATCCCCTAAGTCACTCTTCATGGGAAATAAGACTAAGTTCTGACAAGATCTTATAATGTAAATTATTGGGATATATTTGCAAGAAGTTAATTTCCTGAATCTGTTTTGACGCTGTAGTTTCCAACTCTTACTGAAAGCACTGAAAACACTCTTTGTTATCTGTTCCTATACCAGAAACTTGTTCTTAATCACTAAGAAAATCATCCTTGTTGATTAGTAATAGTTATTTATATGTATGTATGCATACATATATGTATGCTTAAATAGTTTCTGTTCTCCATGAGGCAGATGAATGGATGCTGGCAATGATATTCAGTTATCTGGTTGAAGAGAGTTTTTTGAGACCTGGATTCAGAGATCTTTACTTGGTCATACTTCCCTCAGCACAAATTCAGGATAACAAATTCCTGAGGCTTTCCTTAGTTTGCACTCAGGCAAAGTTTCCATGGAAATCAAGACACTGCAATGATTCAAGGTCCTCTTCCCCCTCAGGCTGAAACTTTTGAAGACTGGCTCCAGCCTTGCAACAATTTTCTTTTTGGAAGTTTTGGGAGTTTGTTGCCAGTCAGGAATGGAAAAAGCCACATATTCATTCTTTGTGACAGTGTCATGATTTTTTTTTCCCTGAACCAAATTGAGTAGCCAAATGTCAGTTTTTCACCTAATTGATATTTCAAACCCAGTTGTGTTTTCACAGATCTGGACCTATTAAAAATAAGATAAAATAGAAACTGGTGTCTGGGAGAGGTAGAACATTTTTACTTTTTTTATTTCTGCGGCATTACCTGTGTAAACCAACATCTGCCTATCCAGAAATGCACAATTTTCAAATGTGTTCATTTCTCTTGCTTTTTAAATTCCACTTGCTTAAACTGTGTTTTTTGACTGTGCTTGTGCAGTGTGCTGGAAAAGTTTTTTGAATCTTAAAATGCGTGGACTGCACTAAACTTTTGTCGTGACTTTTGCAAGCACTGACAATGTTGCACCTTTGATGGTTAGAGGGAGTTGCCGTGAAAAGGCAGAAAAGAAACAAGAACATTTGGCATCTTCTGCTTTCAGATGGTTCTACATATCTAACCTCAACTTTAGATTTCATCCTGTAACATCACTTCCCTGGGAAACTTCATCTGCCTTCCATTGGGTTCGCTAGTCCATGCAGATATGTACAGACATCCTTCCCTCCATAAAGGAAGAATTTAGGATTATCAGTCTTTGTTGCTATCTTGTTTGAAGACTAGAAGTTTTACTTGGATCTAAGTGCAATTTTAAATTTGCTTGACTGAATAATTTTACTACATCTGTGTCTGTTCTTGTTTTTGGTTCCTCACAAAGAATTACATTTACATTAGCAGAGAATTATTGCCATACTGAGAAAATTGTGGCTTGACACAGATGCTGAAGATGTGTTTGGGACTGCTGCCTTTCTTAGAGCTATTGTAACTATACGATCTTGGTGAATACTTTAGTTCCTGTGAGCTTTTTTCTGTTTGCTTCTTTAACAAGACATGGTATTTTAAAGCTCTTTTTTTTCTAATTGAAATTCAGTTTGAGAGAAAAAGAGTCATTCTGATTTTCAGGTTTACAGTATATATTTATACAAAGTATGGCTAACTAAACTTATATTCCATGGGGCCCTGTTTGCTCTTGAACATAATCAGGCTTTCAAAATAATAAGGACTATTAGGGTAATTTGAGAGAGACTTTTTTTTTTTTTTTAGGTATTTGAAAAGATACTGGGCAATGAGACATTCTAATGGAAAGCTAGAGAACTGTTAAAGATTTGTGATGGTCCATTGTAAATTTCTCCAAGTGGGCCACCATTTAGAGAGACTTGCACATACATTCTCTATTATATTTTCTGGGTAAAATCCAGTCCCAAAGGAAGCCAGTGTAATTTTCTCCTAAGTGTCAGTGTCGTAAGGAACAATACTGAAGTTAATAGAACGGGGCATACCATCATGACAGCTAGTGTAATTTTGCAGCTAAACAGTGGTGCCCTACCTATGGCAGTTCAAACTACTCCAGGATTTGCCTTTGCTTGTTGGCACAGAAATCTTTACAGATCATTGCAGCTTGAGCTCCTAGATCCTATATGGGACTATCTACCAGAATGTCTGAGTAAAAACAATTTTTTGCTTTTACTGTAAACTACATCTTACTGATATGTCTATCTGTAATTATGGGAGTATAGGCTTCATGTCACTATTAATAAAATGGATAAAATTTCTATTAGTGACTGTTGTATATGTCTGGTTAGGCTGAAATTACACGAAGAAATTGCTAGAGTCCTAATGTTTCCATGGTTATCTTTTTGTCCAGTGGCTACTTTTATGTCCAAAAATGCATGCTGAAGTAGTGCCTGTGCCTGTGACCCACACTCAAGCAATCATGCCCCTTGCCAACTCTTAAAAAGCAAGTGTTACATAGCTTGCTATGATAGCATCATATAATCTGTCTTCAGTGTTGTTTGTAACCAGAATGTTATGGTGAAATAGATTTTCTATGAGGGGTGAGCACACTGTTAATTGCTGCTACCCTTATTCTTTATATTATGTTGCAATCATTTTTATTTATATGGGAAACTTGGGAGGTTCCTGCAACCACATACTTGTCTCTTACAGAGCATTTGTGTACACATCAGTGTAGGATCCTGATGTAATTGGATCATAAGCCTGCTACTGTAGTATAAATGAATATATAATAACTACACGCTTTTCTCTTTATGTAGATATAGATATAGATACAGATCCCGAGCAGTCAGCTCTACTGCTTTGAGCAGGGGGAGTTGGACTAGCTGATCTCCAGAGGTCCTTTCCAACCTCAACCAATCTGTGATATAGATAGATACAGATATAATCATGAAGAAATAAACTAAGAAAAAATTAGACTTTCTGATTGTTTGCAGTATGTGCATCCTTGGGTTCTTACCAGCCAAACAAAGTGTTTTAAGATGCAATATTTAAAAGGGGAGATATGAAACACAAAGGAAGAGTTGACAGATACTGTCTTCATTGTCCAACATAAAATTGTCTGTTTCCTTTGAAATGCAGATTTCATTTAAAAGAGGGGGAAAAGAAGAGAAGCAGCATTTAATTTAGATTTAGGTTGTTTTTTTTTTAAAGGAAAGATAAAATGCCTTGGAGGACGGATTCATGCTAAGTTTAGAATTGCACAGGCTGTCTCTTGAGTTGCAAGGAAGTATCATTGTTCAATTTTTAGCAGTCTTCATTACTGAGGAATACTGCAGGTAGGATTGATGGTTATTTGGTCACTTTCTAACTGCAGCTGACTTTATTCCCGAGGAGGACTGTGCTTATATTGACTGTATAATTCACCGTTTTAAGAGGAATAAAGATAAAATAACCCATTATGCGAAATTATGTCGAGATAGGCCCATATTGACTTTAAATGGAGTTATGTCAGTGTTTAATTTGGGACACTAGCTAAGAGGGCTCAAATAGTTTCCTCATTTTCTCAATTTACCTTTACTCTTATTGCTAGAAAGAGTAGGAGACCAGGCTGCTTTAAGTCAATGGATGAGAAGTAAACCAACCTCTTTTTCTGCTTTCCTTTGGAGCTTCTGATTTACCTTCATCCTCTCTGCTCTTACAGCTCCTCAAGTTCAGTTGGTTGGGCTTTATCACTCTAAGCCTTCATTTATTTGCTGATCAGAATTCAGATTAGTGCTGCTAACAAGGTGAATTCTCTGTCTACTTCTTTTGAAAAGTGGGTAACACCCAAAAGAGATGATATTTGAATGAAAGTTACATGCCATGAAAGCTTTGTACTGGTCTTTGTGTTTTCTGGTGTGTCATGGGTTTGCCACACATACTGGATTGCATTCTTCTGATGAATTATATGGAGCATGGGAGCTGCTCTGAGTAATACTTAGATGTCAGCAGAACTAAAGGTCTAAGTGGGTGTCTGGATCCTACTCAGGGTGGCACTGGCTCATTTATACTGATATACATTTTACAATCCACCTGAAACTTTCCTGATCTTATTAACAAAAGAATAAAATGCAGTCGTAGGAAAACCTGCTCCATTTTTGAAGCTGTTTTTCTCTTTTGTTGTTGCGAAGAAGTGTGTCTGTCATAGTGGAAATTAAAAAAAATACATCTACTGTGGATGAAGTCACTCTTTTATCAGCACGAGTAGTCAGCACAGTACATACATTGCCTTCAGGCTGGGTTACAGATTCTGGTTTGTGTGCTACACATTTTCTGGTTCTTATTGTACCACTGAGGAGGTTGTTGCCCCCAGGTTGCCCTCCTCATCTGCAGTATCCCTGTGGTTACTGCTTCCCCAGTCTGCTATTGAAGCTGCTCCAACGAGCACATCCTAACCTGCTTCAGTCAGAACAGGTTAAGTTGGAAAATTCCACCTGTTTTGCTAACCGGACTGAAACAAGTCACAGACCCACTTGTTTGAGGAAATCTGAGGGTGCAGTATTCTCTGGTGTAACGGGAGTATGACAGAAAACGGGAGTGGGATATGGGGATTGTCACAGCAAGATATAACCCAGGGATAGAAAGGGATTATAAATGGTGAATTGCTCATGGGTGAATGTAACTCAGGTAGGAACAACTTTCTTTTGATTTAGCTGAAGTTGAGAGTTACAAGTTCTAATCATTGAAGCAGTAGGCTTGGCAAATTCTGCGTCCTCCCTCTTCTCTAACTTCCCCATCTGTAAAATGGGAATGGTATTTATCTCACGTGGACTTTGCTGGAAGCAGTTTTTTAGGGTCAGTAAAGTAAATAGATTCCACTGGGTCTGCTGTTGAACTGAAAAATAATTTTTTTCCATAGTTGGCATTACATATGTGGGTAATGAAATGTTTCTTAGAAAGAAAGCTGTAGTAGTGTTTGAAGTGTAGTAGCGTATGGTTTGTGTCCTACAGCTGTCTTTGTAGGATGAAATATTCCAAAATAAGAAATATTTGTTGTCCAGTGTCTTTGCTAGGTGTCCACCAAATTGAAATCTAAGTCTGATGATCTTACATAAATCAAAAATGAGAGCTGGAAAGAGAGAAATATGGGTACTTGATACATTAGCAGAGTAGCAACTAAGGGCTACTCTTGTGAAGCAGAGATCTACTTACCTATGAAGTTTTAGTTTTAGTTTCAGTTTCATATTGCTTTTTCTTCAGTGCAGAACAAGATTGGGAAGCTATTTTTAGGATATAGCATATTCTCTTTAAAATCTAATATAGCAGGTATGATAATGGACTGCTTTACCAAGGAAACCAAGTAACAGTATTTTATGATACACAGGGGGTGGGAATCATAATTTAATTTATTTTTTTATGGATACAATATTAAAAAAGGAAAAGAGCAGAAGAAAAAATGTTGGCCAAGAGACAACATGATGCTTGATTTTCTGTAATGAGATAACTGGGATAACTTACTAGACACACTTGCAGAAATCTAGGGTGCCTAGTCACTGATAGTGTTTTTGGAATTCTTTGCTTGGGTAATATGACTGAAATCTGTAATCATTTCTCATGACATCTGATCTCAGTACAACAAATACTGTGGAGAAGAGGACCCATTATATTCTGTTCCAGGGGAATCATGAACCCTTTTCACCAATTCTGCTAGTTATAACTATGTGTTGATTACATTTGTTTATGCTAGTAAAAGGATGATAGGTCTAATAGTACACATATAGAGAGGATATTTATGGAATAATCAATGTGTCATAATGTAATATATGTGTTCCTTTTGGCTAAAATTACATTTTAGATTAAGTCTTTTTTTTGGGGGGGGGGGGATAATAATTGACACCATGATGAGCTGATAGGTGTGAAATAAGTCTGCCATACTTTGGCTCTCTATTTGCAGCATCACAGAAAAATAGATAAAGAGCTTGATTCTTCTTATACATCAGAAATTGCCCTAATAGATTGTTCGAAATTAGTGTTCTCTAAACATAATAATGCTTTATGAAATGTTTTTACTATATGCTGGTCTGCTGTGAACACTTTTTCTGTTGATCGTAGTAAACCTCTACGTGGTTAACAATAGAGAATAAACTCTTAGCAGTGTATTGGTGTAGTATCCTGTGGTAACAGTTGGTGTAATGGAACAGGAAAATGCTGAGTAAATAAGTGGTCTACATATTATTCATACTTCTTGCACCTCGGCTTAACTCTGCTATCTTACTTGCCACAGTTTGGTCTTTCCAAAAACGTTCAGTAGAGCTAATATATGTATGTGTTAATGGTTCCTATTCAACTTCTGGAGTCAGAGTAACTTGGAGTTTCTTGGTAAAGCAAGTATTGTATGCAGAATATATTGCAGAGCTAATATAAAATATAGTAAACCGTAGTTGCAATACTATCGGAGACTTTCAAACTGAAATTATTAAATAATAGATCTATTGGCAATCCTTAATCAGTCATCCCTGGTTTGTTAGATACATTTTCAAATCTAAATTTGTATGCAACCATTACACTTTGGTTCATTAATATAATTGGGTTCCTGCTGATCAGCCTTCAGAGCTAGTGCTAACATAGCCCAGGTGGGTTAGAGTGCAGCATCTAAATGTTTGTCCCCAAGAAAGTTAGAAAGAAGGGGATACATGAATTCTAATTTTCTCTTGTGAATCAACAGAATTTGCAGTTTAATGTAATCTGGAATTAATATTAGTAAATATTAACATGGAGGTTTATCAGCTGAGGCAGATCAGCACTGAACGTCTGTCCTTTTCTGGAATCTCCACTGAGGGACCAGTAGCCAGTATGAGGGAGGCAGAGCAATGAAAACCCACATCAGCTCTCTGTTTGTTGGTGCAAAATCAACACCACCCCTGGTGTGACTTTCAAAGCAGCATAGCCACAAAAAGAACTTCTAAAAAAGCTTCAGAAATACCAAGCTAGTGCATTTATCTATCACACCAGTATTTTTGAATGTTTACACGCAGAGTCAAAATCAAAGTCATTTCTCATTCCCTCCTCTACCTACTTGTTCTCTCCATTTCTTTGGCTAGAGTAATCATATGCTGCTACGTAAATCATATCTGTCTTTTTAGTGATGATGGTTAAAGTTTGATGACAGGGATGTGAAATGTTATGAAAGTATAATATTTATTTCCTAGATTGTGACCCAGAATATACAGAAGATAAAACATCTGGTTCATAGGAAATCAAATGCTTTATCTTTCTGTATTCCATGAAACTAAAAATTTTATACTGTCTTATCTTGCTTTTCTGTATTGTCAGCTTCAGTAACAAACTGGCTCTCATTTTCTTATTTAAATCACATGCAAGAGACAAAAGAGTGCTGAGTGAGCCTAAGACGAGTGTAATTTTGTGTTCTGATTGAATTATTTCATACCAAAGCATCCAGTACGTCAGCTGAGTGAGGAAAACAATCACAATAAACAAACATTTGTGTGTGTTTAGGGTGAGAGATGGAAGAAGCATTTGGGTTCCTGTTACATGATCACTATGATCATACAAATACAGGTCTGTCTGGGCATTTTTTCATCTGTCAATCTGTTCTAACATATGACAACTACAGTGAAGAAAGAATTGCCATTGAAAGATGTCTGCAGTGGCTCTTGCACTTTTGGTGTTAAAACATAATACGTCTGATTTTTACTAAAATTGACTTCAAGAATTCCTGTACATGATTTCCCCTGTTTTCTCACACAGCTGGCTGAGTTATCACAACACCTGTGGCCTACATAACAAAAATAGGCAAGATGGCAAATATGAAAATATATAAATATATATAAATATATATAAATATATGAATATATTTGAATAAATACATATATATATATGAAAAAATATAAATATAAAATGCAAATGAAACCTATGTGCCCACTGATGCACAAAAAAGCTATAGCTATAGAGAAATAGAGTTACAGCTTTAAAATTTCAGGGAGAAGTTCTTGCTTTATTCTAAATCCCCAGTGGATTAGGATGTTATATTAATTTGTTCTAATGGCTGAGATAATGCTTGAGTCTGTTTCTACTTGATCTGGAATGTATTTGAAACATTCCTACTCTTCAGGACAAAGTACTTTATCTGGGAAATGTACAAAAGGGAATCTTCCTGCAGTGTGGAATGGTTGCAAACCCTTCTGTAACAGTATAGAGTCTACTGGTAGACATATCTTCTGGAAGTATATTTTCCTGGTTGCCTGATGGTTCTGTTGCCTTAAAATGCTAGATTTCCTGCACCACATAAATCTTGTTAGCAAACTCTTCCAACTAGCCAGATGTGGTTGCAGACGATGGTAGGGCAAATGATGCCAGATAAGGGCATCAAGCTAGAAGGGTAGGCTTGTGGGGAGAGGGGGACGGAGGGAGGACTTAAAGTGAAGGCCAAAAAAGTGAGTGTCTCCTTTGTCATAGGAGACTTGAAAGGTCTATTATTTTATTCTCCCCTTGTCCCTTCTCCTCCAATGGAAATAAAGGGAAGACATGTATTGCCAGAATCAGAAATGGACCTCACAGGGGAAATCACATTTGAAATTCTATGAGAAATATTTCAGAAGTTTCTTCAGAACTCCATTTGAAAAGTGCTGAAGTACCAATACCACATGTTAATTCCATCATATATCTACATATTGCACACTTCTGAAGGCAACCAAATAATGAAAAAATTGTCACATTATATGCTTTTCTATTTTTATAATAAGAAAATACTGATTTTTTTAAGCTCATGATTTATTATGAACCACAGCATCCTCATAAAAATTTAATTGCATGTAATTTATGCACATTCAGTACTGGATATTACACACAAGTATATGCTTAATTAATGAATCAGCCTGACTTTTTTTCTGCATCTGTTACTGCAGTAAAAATATTGCAGCAGCTATACTTATAATCTGTACATATGTACAGAAAGACATTTTGAAGAGGAGACTGGTATGTTTCAAATTTACATAAGAGATTATTTTCTCAACATCTTTTCCTGTTTATTAAACCATAAGGACGTTACATCATTTGGAGTCAAAGTAAAGAGCTGTTGTAAATATAGATTAAGATTTCATCAGATATTAGCAATAAACCTAGTCTAAATTGAATGTCTGGGAATAATTCCAATTTCTATCAAATCGTACACACATTTTATAGTGTTTCACTGAAAAAGAACAGGAAACGAGAAAATGTAAACTCATACGTTATGTTTTCAACAGATCTTGGAATTTTTAAGTGCCAAACATGTTTTGCATGCTCAGAATATATTGACCAAAATCCATTTTGAATTACAAATTATTTTCAGCTTGAAAGCCTGTTGTTAGGGAAATGCAGGCTGTGAATGCTAATTTGGATCTGCTTAAGCAATTAAGAACTGTAGCTTGAGCTGGACACATTTTCTTTGAACACGTCTTTGTTATACATGTATGGATACAACACCTATGGGCTATGCTGATGAAGTTACTGTGAAGCTTAACAGGCAAGTAACTAGTCACAGTATTTTTGAAACTTATAAAAAGCTCTAGAAAACTGGTACAATTGCAAGACTGTGTAGAAATTAATGCCTTCTGTGTTGTAGAAGAGATTCAAGAGACAAGTTTTGTTGTAATAATCCTGTGCAGTATTTTGGCTGTTCTTTCAAAGCAACAGACAAGAACTACTAGGGCATATTAATAATTTCACCACTTTATAGACACTTTTATAATAAAATAAATGTAAACATTTCCATACAAACGCTATATGTATAAAACTGCTGAAAATGTCTCATGTTTTGATATTGCATTGAAAACACGCTCAGCTTTGGAAAAAATGGTCTGCTAATTTTTCATTGACAGAAATGAAAAATGTGTTACATTGGAAGGAAATGTTAAGACAGATTTGCAACTTTTAATGGAAAACTGCTTCACACCTTGAATAAACAGAAACATAGAGATGTTTGAACAATATAAAATTGTTAATTTAGAAGTTTATGGAGGTAAAAAATGAGGAATTGTTGAATAAGTAGTTGCAAAAAATGTGTTCATTCAAATTACAGAGATGATAAACAAGTGGAGAAAAGAGGCCTTTTGTGATTAACATTCTCAGTTTTCAAGTATCTGTTATTATTACAATGTACATGATATGATCATGGGTTATCTTTCAAGACTCAATTAAAACAATTACAGTCCCACTGAAAGCCTGATGAAGTAAATGCAAAGGCATCATTGATTTCATCTGACTTTGTTTTAAAGCCTTATTGGCTGCCTTCGATTGTAGTTTTCAGGTTTAAAAATCTTATTTCTTATGACAGAAATCTCAGAATGCAATTCCTTGCCCTTCCTGCAATTAGTTTTCATTGCTATTAATTTGGGCAGTATTTTATCTTCAGTTCTATTTTAAGCTTTTCGGGGATTGATAGAGATCTGTTCATTTACATTTTTCACTGTCTACCAAAATATCAATTTCAGGAAAGGTAAGCGATATTTCTCTTTCTCCTCCAGCCTGGATTCTGCATGTTGCTAAGAAGGACTTGAGAAGCCTCTGAGCTTTTTTTATGGAGAATTCCTGCAGAATAGGCACTGCAAAAAGTTGCATGCAGCATTACCCAAGTCTCTTGTAGACATCCAGAGCAAGGAATGTGTAGTTGGGATAGAAAGTGAGACATTCTAGAGTGGGAAAAAGGAAGGGCATTATACAGCACTGCTGAGTTCTGGGAAAATTTGCTTAAGGCAGCTGGGAACCCAGAATCACAATCTGTAAAGTTCTTCAACTCCCCATAACCTGGTGCTGTAAGAAGAAGAATGCAAGATTAGAAAAAATCTTTTACTCTGCTCCTTAGTGTGTTTGTGAGTTTGACAGTGGAGGTCAAAACATGTGATTGCAAGTAGTATCTTCCAGCCTGAAAGTATGTAAGCTTTCCGTGTGAATTAATAGCAAATTATCTCCATCAAAAATGAATTAATGACTGAACTTACTTTCAGCATAACAATTTGGTCACTGGACCAGTCATAGAGCAGCATGATGATAGAACTATTTTTTTGTCAATCTGTTTGATGCTCAGGTTGCTCAGATTTATGTCTCTATGTGAGACTTTGAACAGAAATAGGGCAAATAGGCCTTTGTTATTTTGGAATACAGTACTTCTCCTTTGAGGATCATAGGAACATTTTAAATGCAAAAGTAGAAGAGAAAAAGCATTAACAGTTCACCTTTTATATTTTGCAGTTGCTTTAAAATCCCAAAGTTTTCTCAGTTTAGGAAAAGAATGAGGAAAAAGGAATTTTCCAAAGATAATACATTTTAGATGGGTTGTCCATAAAAGCCCATTTAAGTATTGGATGGTCTTGCAAGGGGGCAGTCTTCCCTTCCTGCACCTACTTGTTTCATCCCACTACCTTGTGTTGACTTTGCAGTGAGCAAGGTTGGCTCACGTGTCTGGCCAAAAACTTCTCAGGGGGAAGGAGAAGAGCAGAGGGGGAGTTTTCAGCATTACCAGCTCACTGGTCACTTCCTCAGTTGAAGGGAAAAAGAGCAGTGAGAATGGGCAGCCCAGCCAGAGGGGGAGGGCAGGACCAGGATATCTGCAGGAGGATCATAGTTGTTTTGGCTTATGCTGGTCATGGAACCTCACCTGCTCATCTCAGCACAGGACTCGCTCACTCTCATTATATGCAATGGGACTTGAGGGTCTTCTCACTTGTACCACTTCACTTAATAGCTAAGAGGAAGGATGCCGTTCTTTAAATACATCTCTACTCTAATTCTGTCGTATGCTTCTAACTTTATCTTCAGTTATTGCTTTGTGGACACCACCTCTAATTTCCAAATTCTTTGAATCTTGGGTTATTTATATACACTAAGGAAATTTATTTACACTAAGGAATTCAAATTCTGATTTCATATTAATTGCTTTGTGTTTGGTATAAATGACTAGACAAGGAGCAATCCACTGAAGAATAAAGCTCGCTACAGGTCTTGTATTGTGCATAACCTCCAAATACTTGAGTAAAGTTTTTGTAAGGAACTGGCATAACTGAGAAAAAAGAAGAACTTGCAAGCTTTGGAATATATGCACCCTCAAGCATATTTATGTGTAGGGAGAGAATGGTGAACATTTTGTGCTGATGAAGTGTTCCTTGTGTAAACTTAGGAAGTATATGTCACTGTTTAGTCTGCTTCTTTTTTCTGTATGTTGTGGAGTCACTGTTTCAAGTATCAAACATCCATATCTTCTATACTCTATATTGCATTGTTGTAACAAAAGTGGTATTTTTAAAGCTATATATCTACTTTTTTTTTCCTTTTTTTTTCTTTTTTCTTTTCTTTTTTTTTTTTTTTTAAGCAAACCTGACTGTAAGATGCTATGTCATTTAGAAAAATCAGTAGAATGGTTTCATGGAGGAAATAGCTTTTTGAGACTCATATGCCATGTTATGATTGACTGTTCTTGGCGGGTAACTGGAGCGGTTTGGGCTATTAATGTGGCAAATAGCAAACTTCAGAGTATGCTCTCTTTATTCTGAGATACTACATGAAGGTACAGAGTACCTGAAATGTAGTCTTACTTTTGCAATAGAAAATGGCAAAATGTGCCAAAAGGACTTATGAAACAAATAAAAATGAGGCTCTTAAATGAAACCTCTAGCTTATAATATTTGCAGGGCAAGTCAGTTACTTGGAGAACAGTTAGTGGCAATAAATTATTTGTAAAAGAATTACAGAAGCAATGTGTTTTTTCTCTTCAACTTCTTGATTGGATTTGTGCCTGGAGAGATATGGTGACATTTTCCCATGACTGAATTATAACAATCTTTAGCTAGAATTCTTCCTCTCTTTCAAAAAAATACTTTAATTGTTGTGACATCAGAAGTATATTTACTTTGTAGCCAAAGTAAAACCTGAACTATGCTCAAGAAGTGTAGATTTTTTAACGTGGTCAAAATCTATCTTTGCCTGCAGTGATGCCCTTTTCCTGTAAAGGCTCTAATATTAAGTGTGTTGGCATAGCCATCTCTGTTGGTCATCTTTAGAGCTGAAAAGGATTTCAGTAGTTATTCTGAACAAGAGAAGGTTGTATGAAAGGACTAGGGAAAAAGAAAATAAATCAACTGTAATGGCAACAATTTAGAGAAATACCCTTTTCAAGCTATTTTTTTTTTAATGTCTGGAGGAAAATTTTGCTCACAGAAGAAAATAATTGAAAAAGACATCATTTGAAATAGATTTCTTAAAAATGGGTGTACAGATTAGTCTAAAAGGTTAAAATAAAAAAAAAAAAAAAAAAAAGAAAGATGTGTTTGGGCTATGAGCTGCAATAGCTGTTGCCATTGCCTTTTTAAGAGTATGAATAGAAAGACTATTTATATAAAGTCATTTGGCCTAACCATTGTTCCAGAACTTGTGCCAAATACATGAATTATTGTTAAGATACTTTGGGCCCAGCCCTGTCCCCTTGGTTGCCTGGGTGGCTTCTATTGATTTTAATGAACATTGAATATGTTAATTCAAGCACAAATTGGCCCTATGATACAATTCACTTTTGTTAAAGCATAAAACAGGTTATTTCTCTATGGCCTATGAAAGTGTAAACATCTTATAGTATACTTGAAGAATGCATTTGTCAGATGCCTGCAAACTTTTAAAGCCATTCCGTTAGGAAACTGTAAAATGTGAAGGGAGAGAGCTAGTATATTTTTTCATGGTCAGATGTTATTAGGATTTTTTTGATAGCCATAATCCTGAAATACTCCTTGTTCTGCTGTGTATAAAAGTCAACACTATTTAAAAAAATTTACACTGTCCCCAAAAAGAATATTTTTCAAGATTCGGTTTGCAACTACTGGCATTTGCAGTAAACACTATATGTCTATTTTATGCTACAAGCAATTCTGTAAACAATTTCAGTACATTAGTAATTTTACTGCGGGGCAATGGAAGTTTCACATGGTGGTAGAAAAATTTCATCTGTCTCGAGATTAGAGAAAAGGGGGAAATTTTTTTTTAATACAGCATCCATTGATGCATTTGTTCAGACAAATACAGGGTGGTTACCCCAAGGTGCTTACATATTCACCTCTAGCCTTTTGCCCAAAGAAATACTGTTGAAAATATTAGAACAATTGAGAAAGTTTGTTTAAATAAGCAAAAATAGTGGGTTGGTGGTTTCATACATGTAGCTAAACATATAATTGAAAATTATATAAATTCAAATTGGGTGGTTGAGGAGAATGAGTAAAATCATGTAACAAATGTGATTGGCAGTGAAACAAACCAGATGATTATATCTTATATCTTGTTCAGAAGTCTCTTCTTGAGTACTTTTCTATCTACTGTCATGATTGAGTGTTTTCACATTTAAGAAATATAACACAATCACAGTATTGGAAATGTCTTCTGGAAATACTGATTACAGAAGTAATCTATTTCCGTGAATATTCTCGAATATTACAGTTCGTAGGTGGGAAATTGTATCTCAATATGTTGATTCCATTATGCTAATCAAATTAATACTTTGACAACTGGTGGAACTTGAGATTCAAACACCTACATTTTGGTTTCCATACAACTAATATATGAGGGAGGTGTCCAGGCTCCCACTGTTGTCTATAGAGATCCAGTTAGTACTGTCAGTAACATTTGAGAACTATTTATTTCACCCTGAAGCAGACACCTCTTTTTAGTCAGCTGACTAGTTGACTGTGTTGACTAGATTTCCATCAACTAGTAGGAAGTTGGGACCCTGTCTCACACATGGACATGCAACATGGATACATGAATGTGCACCCCACAGTAGGGCTGTATTAGTTGTTTTGCCCGTAAGCACCCAATTTCATTTGAGCTTCTGTAGAGTCCTGGAGCTATCCATGTGTGGCTGGCATATGTGACAAAATGCTTAAGACAAAAAGTGTTTGCCTTTCAGGTTTAGCAGCTGGAGGCCAGATGCAATTGTGTGAGATAGAGTAAATGACACCAAATACCTATGAATAGGCCACTGAATGAAGCCCTAGATAGTTTTTTCTCCCTGGAGAAATAATCGGCTTTGCCGTGGTACATCCAAAGCATGACTTCTGGGTTTTGTGGCCACAGAGAGTTACACATCTCCTGAAACAGGTGTCTTCCTTTGAGCTTTGAGCATAATGCATGCACAGCTTCCTAGCTCGATGGATTAAGGTACCTGGTATTGCTGAGGGTTAATTAGACCTGAAGAAGATTCTGTACCATTCAAGATTGCAAGTTGGATCCCCACTGTTCATCAGTAGTCACTCATAGCAAGGGAAATTTTGATGGGATCAAAAAGGAAAACAGGCCTGTCTTACTTCAATTTTGCAGTTATTTCATGAGGAAAGAGTTGTGTGATTTGGCCTAGATCCTACCAAGGTAGCAAGCCCCCTCTAATTAACTGCACACTAAAATGACTTTTTTGTGGTATATTACATTTTCAGTGCTGCATAAATAAGCCCTGAGGGTAAGGACAGGATGAGGGGGACAGTGAGAGAGAACATAATCATTGGAGAAAATGAGCTCTCCCCTTCATATCTGGAGTCCATGAGATTCTCTGTATAAGGCTGGAAACACATTGCTACCTAGCTTTTCTGTCTCTGATAAATAGCAGGAGGTTGTTCCTCATTTGTGTCTTTAGCCTGTGATTACTCTGTGTGTGTGTGCATGGCCAGCAATAGGTGGCCAGGTGGATGAGCAGAGCATGGCCTGGGAAGAATAATGCAGAGAGTGATGCAGCTGTTGCGGCAAGAGGTAGAGTTGTCTTTTGCAAGGCTCCAAACAGTTTTTAGTGGCCCTGCGTATTGGCCGTGTAGTCTTTCTTTCTTTTCTGGTGGTTGATTTCAAAAGGAGAAGAGTATGGATTTTAAAGCTTAAAGAAAATCCTTGAAACATTTCATTAAAAGAGGTAAAAGAGGTATACAGAAAACAGAAAGCCTGGAACGATCCTGACTGAATTAAAGGCTGTGATATTTGATTACACGTTAATATACCCTCACGATTGTACTGCGAATAGGATCCTTACAAATGACTTCACATAGAAAGCTTTACAGGACTTTTTTTTTCTTCTTCCCAACTCTCCCTTCTCTATTTACCTCAGCCGATGCCTTTGTTTTCCTTCTTTTGCGTGCGGACTTCTAATCTGCTGTCTTATCACCACTCCCAGCCTACTCCTGTTTGTATTGAGATCAATGGTAAAAACTGACATTCAGTTAGATCTCCATGATGCCTGCCACAACTCCAGGGTCCTCAGTGAAGATTTTTCAGGATTGTAAAGTTTTCAGATTTTCAATAATAGTAATTATACATAAGCACAAAGGTACATGCTGTACATACAGAAGCAAGCATTCTAGTACCCTTATCTAAATGTAAGTTACTCTGAGATTTAGTATGCCTCTGAGTAAGCACAGGGAATCAGTTCCTGAGATATTCTGGACACCTACAATCTCTGCTGATTTAATCTAAAATTATGACTTCTGGTTAAGGCCCTTTGGCTATACTTCATTAACTCATGTGTGTTTCCTTGCATATATTTACATAAAAAGGCAAGCTATCCATATCATCTACAGGGTACAGAGTCTACAGAGTGCTATGAAAAGAGCCTCCCAAAGAGCCACTTTTTAGATATTTGTTCTCTGGGGCACTTAATACCAACATACTTCCATAGTCATGCTCTATTTGCTCCCTCTGAGAGCTTGCTCAGCAGTCCCATTAAGATGAGTGGCAAAAAATTAGATGAAGCATTACATATCCCAGACTTCCACTTCACATTTTTGCTGTGCTACAGCATCACCTTTATCACAACTATATTCTGTTTCATCATCTCAACATCTGCACGCTATGATAGGTCACTTAATGATAAAAGTGTATTACTATCACTTTTTGCCTGTATGTATTGTATTCCATGATTGGAAGGATCAATGTTTTAATAATGTTAGAAATCAGTGGATAATTAGTCAAAATACTCAACTTCCAAGCTAATGTTAAAAAAAAAAAGAAAGCTACATATTTGCCCACAACTCTAGGATTCTTTTAGAAGTAGTATCTGTCAGCTAAATTTAATATTTAAGAAAGATTTTGCTTACCCAGTTAGCATTCTAAATTTGTACTCTAAAGTAATGCAATAGAATGATATCTATTTGCAGAGCTAAACTACCGCAGTCATCAATACTGAAAGTGAAGTCTGTTCCTTGGGTTGGGGCAAATCCCTGCCAGTCTGGACAACATAATCCTATTGCTTTTGGTCCTGGAACTAGAAATGGCCAGTGATCTGCACCAGGTCTACTGCAAGGGAAAATTTATCCAATTCTTCCAAAACAGTGCTGAGGACTGATTTACCAGTTGTTACATGCTGTGATAGTATAATCAGAACTATTTATTAACTCAACTGTCAGTTTATCCCACTTATCTCTCAACAGCATAATGTCAAACCTTGTTACTCAGTCTTAGAGAAAAGAAAGTGAGATAGTTTTTAGGCTGTGGTTTTATGACTGGCTTAAGCTGTTATAAATGCAGGCTGTCAATTAAAGAGGTGTTTACACACTCCTCTCTCCTTCCCTTTTGCACACCTCTGTGCCCCAGACAGCTAGTTTTTATGAGGCTACATAGTGAGCTGAATAGGGAAACTGGCTTGGCTGAAAACTTATCACTTTTTACATCTAGGGTAGTTCTATGTTTCAGCTCATTTACAGTGAAATGTGTGCTAGTCCTAGTACAGGAGGATTGGACTCTTTAGTGGTAACATACATTTAAATTGGCTTGTGCCCAGCATGTAATCATATCCTCAAAAATAAAATTATTAGAGAGAGACTTGCTATGAAATTTGTCATGCAAGTGTAGTCTTACTTTGCATTGAAAAATAATAAGAGGTAAAGCATTTATTTCATAACTTCTGAAAGAAATTTGTTTGAAACAAAATAGCTATTTTAGGTGACTTAGTTGGTGTTTTCTTAAGATATTGAGACCATTCTTTTTATTCACAATCTTTTTTTGCAAATAAAATGTGAAACACTCTAACTTTTAAAATATTATCCCAAAGTGTTTATTCTAAGAATTGTCATATAAACTTATAGAATTTTAATCATTTTCGTCTTTCAGAAGAGTACGTTAAGATACATGAAGAGATTATTGTGCAAAGGAATCACATTATCTCTTTTTAGAAAAGATTCAATAGATACAATGGGGATTCTAAACATGGGACAGAAAAATGTTCTTTGTGTAGTGGGACTATATCTGGAGAAAAGCTAAGATAAGTATAGAATGTTTTACATAATTTCCTGCTATACTTTGTTTTTCGGACCTGTTGTACTTGGGATTAGCTGAATTAGAATTTCTATTTTTGTAGAATGAAGTAATATTTCTGTTAACTATGATCCTGATACATTTTAGAAACACCATATTCTTGCATTTCTGATTACTTGCACTGTTTTTGTGAATTTGTTTACACTGAAATAAATAAAAATGCAAAATTATTTTCTTTAGATCTGTTTTTTTTCTTCCTCTTACCTACACAAATTCATATCATAAATCCATTTTAGCTCAATAGATTTTTTTCTATTAAAGCAACAAGTGTAACTCCTAATACACTGAAAACTTTCTACAGTTAGTTAGTATTATTAGATTGATTTGTCTGATCTGAGGTGGACATCAGAAGTACTTAAAAATATTTAGGCCAAGCTATAGAATGTAAATTGCTTGCTTCAGAGTAGGGGATGACTTTTTTTTGCAAGACAATCTCATTTTCATTTTTCTGTTCTTTTTCCTCCCCCTTTGCCATAACTGCATGAAGAGGCAGGCACAGATGCCTGCTGCCAGAATGTGATACTTAACCTGACCATCAAACAAGCCTCACAAAGAAAGGCTTTTCAGGTCCCCCAGTGAAACAACCACTGCATTTTATTATGGCGTGAAATTAGAAGTGAAAAGCCCTATGGCTCTTGCTATTTAGTAATGCAGAATATGTCGTTTCTGATGGCAATGGAAGTGCTGGGAGGGAAATAGAAAGCCAGAGAAGAGAAACAAAGTAACAGTTTAGACAAAGTAGGACCCCCTCCTTTTTTTCTCCATCTCCAATTGTTAGGTGGTCTATAAAACAATAATACTGTGGTGGATACATGGAAAAAGAACATTTTGTTGTGGCTCTTTCATTCAGAAATGTATGTGTGAATTTGCAGAGAGATGTTTAAGGAGAGTCATCTGTTATCGGAAGAGTTCACGAGCCTAACTCATTTATAAAACAGCAACAAAAAGCTTGACTTTGCTTGGAGAGAGCAATGCTGCTCTGACAGACACTTTAAGTTCCATAGCAAGATGGTGTTTATAACAGGACTGTGTGTGGTTATCTGAAGCTGCCTTGAAACAGATTGGAAGGGGAAAGTGCCAGCTTGAAGAGGTTTTCCCTTCTCTGTTTGAGATTAAAAGAGCTGTGTTTTCTCAGTGAAAATTATGTGCATATATAAAATGTCAAAATATTTATGACCACTTTTATTTTAAAAATATTAAGTAATCACTGAAGTAAATAGACAACCATTAGGAAATGAAAAAAGAGTATATGAAAAGTGAATTTTAGAATGTAAGATGGCCTTCTAAAGTTATCCAGCAGCTAATTACTACAGTTACTGCTATAACAGAAACAAATTATAAATGCCTATCCACAATTCTAATCTCTTGAAGAGAAAAACCATTATGTTTTGTGGATCCTTATTGTTAGCAGTAAACATTAATGTTATTTTTACTAGATTGCCTTCTTTGGACTCTGTCAGCAAGGCAATGGGACAGCGAACTGTGATCTAGAAATGTAGAAGCCTACAAGTGAAAAATCTGTGCTGTGTTACTTACAGTCTTGATCATAGATGCAGTCTAGGAAAAGTTTTAAAAGCAAAGAGAAGTAGTTTGCATGACTGGTCTAGGATTGGTGGAAGGGATGCAAACATCACATATCAGCTTATTGGTAAACTGCATTGCAAGACTTGAGCCTGAAGGAAAAAAAATCGGCCAAAGAGGCAAAACTGCTACTGTTGTAGCAATTTTCATTTCATTGAAGTAGTTCACTTCATTATTATTTGTACTGTAATAGCTCTTAAGGGGTCCTTTGTCCTAGGTAACAATAAATATGTAATGAAAACATGGTCCCTGAAATGAGGATATTACAGGGACAGCAAGGATGTGCAACATGAAAAATATATAGACAGAGTAGAAAGGAGGCTTTAAAGGAGAAGAGTGAAGATGAATAATGAAAACAACTCTCCCAAATACATGGGAAAGCATTCTATATGTAAGAAATAGCACAGAAAAAAGCAGAAAGGAACTAAGCAATTAAAGTTATTATAGCTAGCAGGAAGAAGTCTATTAGAGAAGTTCTTAGCCTTTTTAGACTGTAACTCTCTTCATTTGGTTTAAAATAATTTATGCACTTTGCTGTAGCATCTAAGTCTTGTGTGCACTCTAGTGCTTCAGGCTTCACTTGCTGTTTCATAGCATTTTGCCAATGCTAAGCCTTATATCTTGGTAAGTGAAACATTAGAATACATAGATTTAGAATGCATGCTAGGAAGAGTTTTGAAAAAAAGAGAACTGATTGGTTTTTGATGTAGTGTGAAAAAGCAAGCCAGTAGAAGAACAGAAAAATAGTCCTTGAGGCAACAGTTTGAATAGGAATAAGGGGAACAACAATGTTTAAAAGCAGAGTAGAGAGGTAGAGGAAACGAGAGCTTTAGAGAATATGAGCCTGAAAAATAATTTTATCTGTGAAAAGAAGAAATTATGGAAGAGTATCTGCCACCCTGAGACATAACCAAGTTATTTATACATATTAGAAACATTTCAAAAGAAATTCAAGACAGTCAGAAATGGCTTCGGGCATGCCTCTTCAATGTGAGAGATCCCCATTTAAGGCCTTCCTCTAAAGAGGAACTTTTTGCTCATACGAGATGACAGCTTCATAGGAGAAACTGAGAAAGCTCCATCGAATAGTCTGTGTTTAGGGGATTCATTTTAAATGTAGGAAGTTTAGATTTAATTCTATGTTTCGTAAGCAGGCAAAATAAGAACTCAAATTTGTTTTCTTTTGACTGCCTTAAACTCCAGGCTATGAGGCAGGGAAAAGGAAGAATGTATGTGTCCCAGTTTCATCTGCTGGTACAAAAAACCTATAAACAAACTTTGAAAAGAACTGGTCAGGAATGAGCTAATGTTTGGGAGCCAATTTTCTGTTGACATAGATGGCCATGATTTTGATTTGGTAACAAAGAACAGAAACATGAAAAGCATCAGATTGTTCTTCCGTCCTTTCAAACAAATGGTTCTACTGGCAAACTTTGACATGCCAGACAACTAAGCTGTAGAGATAGGTATCAAACTGTCAGTGTTAAAAAGTTGTTTTCACTCTAAAAGGGTTAGAGTTAAAATTGTTGTGTGTCTGCTGCAGTGTGATGATGTCATTTCTCATCTTTTTTTTTTCTGAATAGTAATTTACTTTCCAAATATTTTATGTCAAAACACTTCTTTCATTTCCAGCACATGCAGTGATTCTCATCTTCAATACATGTACAGTTTTTCTGGTAGCTTTTACTTTCTGTTTAATTCTGAGCATTTACAGCAAAGGCTATATGGACTTCCATAAAATTTGACCTGAAGTTCTCTCCAAGGATCTTGGTCTTTTTGATGCTAGTGGGAGATGCTGTAGCAGCTGGAGATTTGAAATGGTGGATTTTCAGAGATCCATGCAATCAGAGCAGCGTTTTCCCCCATATGTTTCAAACAAAGCTTCCATTTTAGGAATAAAATCTCTAATGCTGCCCTGTATACACAAAGATGCAGACAGACTTAACTGATATACTATGACTATCTCTTTCCTTATCTCTGTTCTAGGAAATATTGACACAGGTCCTAAGATCATAATGCTTCCTTTATTTTCTTGCAGTTTTGATAGGCATTCGATAATTGAAAGTGCCGACATTTAAAATAGTGGCATTAGCATCCCTGATGTTGCCTACTGAGATGAACTGGGCAATTAAGAAAACAAATGATTTTTTCAAGCTCAGGTTTTTGTTAGTTATCCAACAATTCCACCTCTGAAAATTACCTTTACCATAGCTACTGATATGGTTTTAGCAAGTTTGCATAACTGAGGAGATCAGTGATACCTGTCCCTGTGTGTGCTTTTAGTTCTTGCACACCCAAGTAAAATAAATACACACCAGATATAGCTATCTGCCATAGCAGTTTAAGCTATGCTGCTAGACTTTGCAGTCAGTAGAGTTTCTGAGAAATGTTCATATACACCGTTCTGCTTTGAAATGACCTTTCAAAAATGACTCTTCATAATGCTGGTAACAGATAGAAGGCAGTTGCGCCTAAAACTGCTGTAGTTTGCTTCAGTAACTGTATGTCTAAATCTTGTAAAAAGCTGAGTACACAGAGACCAAATCAAGGGTTTGTCAACCTCTTTGCTCAAGAAGCAAGGCACAACTTCAAAGAAACATGACGTTACACTGTCCTCCTGTTATTTGTTTGTATTATTATTTTGAATTATACTGGTTTTATGTTTTAACTTTTTCCGTGTCCTTCAGAACTTGTATTTGGAATACAATATTTTATAGCTATGTTCTACGTGGTGTTTGGGGAACTGGAGGTTTTGATGGTCTGTGCTGAGACACTGCCAGCCCCAACTGCAGAAAACACTATGCATTTGTTCAGAGCACAGTGCTTGGATGTAAAACTGTCAGTAAAAGAATTTAATGCTATTTTGAAATGAAATTAAAAAAAAATATATTTCAGTATTAACACCGTCTTGAGATGACAGAGTTATTCATATCTTTCAAGATTCAGGTCAAGGTGCCAGATAGAGAAGGTCTCATTTCATAGGTTTATATTTAGCATATATTAGGATGATTTGTCATTTACAATCTTTGTGTTAAAAAAAAAAAGGAGAAAAAAATAGAAAGAAACCAGTTCTTGGAAGATTAACTCAAGCAAGTGATGTGCCATAAATTCAATATTTCATTTGCAGGTTGTATACATCCTCTAACTTAGATAAGAATTATTAAAAATGAATCTCGATTGCATATGGAATAATGTATTTTGGCTCTCTATGTACTTTTCCTACTTTTTCTCATTGGGGGCATACCAAAAGCTGCCAGGAAATATGCCTCTCGTTACTGTTGATTACAACCACCACTGGATGGCTTATATTATCTCTTATTTTCCAATGTTACAATTCAATAAAATGCTGTGTTCACATAACTTAGCCTTTAGTACTTTAATGCCAAATTGCTGTGGAAGAGGTCACGTGAATTTACCAGAGAAATCAATTAGGATGTTAGCTTCACCTCCATTAATTCCAGCCTCTGAAGTTACACTCTTGTTTGGTGTGATGGCAGCCACGTGGTTGCAGTTCCCTCCTTACTCCTGTCAGATCCTGGAAGTTTGCACTGCAGTGTTTTACCTTATAGTGGGGGATAGCTTAGAAGAGTTAGGGTAACTGTATGTAGGTTTCATTCAATACAGAGACCATTCTGTTAGTTTCAGTGCCAGCCCCAGGCATTTTGTTGTTATTTTTTCTGAGCAATTAACTTCTGAAAAATAGGAAATGGTCATCTGTCATAAAACCTAAGGATGTACTGTGTGAATACTGATTACATGTGAAGGATTCTTCTTTCTTCTTTTTATATATATTTTCCTATTAATTAGCATAAATCAGTACCTGCAGATGATAGCAGATTCCACATCAGTAACCTGCTCCTCAGCTACCCCATCACAGTACATATCAGGATATTAGTAGTGTAGAAGAACAGAAAATACATTTTGGGTAAAATTAAGAAGTACTCCTAAAGGAATTTTAAAGACTGAAATCACTCCAACCAAGTAACACAGTCTTAGTTTAGTGACTATTTAAAATCTAAGACCTGGCTTTCATTCAAAACAAGCTCTTCAATTAGCTACTTTCAGACAGTATCAGCTGGGTTCCCAGTATACATGATAATGTCACAGAATTATCCCAACTGTAACTAATTTAATTAAGACTTGATCCTCAAATACAAAATCACTCCTTTTCACCAAATCATGATGATCAGTGACCTACAGTAGAGGAAACAGGCAACACAGGGAACTTTTCTCTGTTATTTAACCCACTTGTTTATTCCATTACAAGGAAAATGTATTACTAGTGTAATTTTTCTCTTGAGAATCTCTTAAAGTGTACAGAGAAGGAACTCCAGGTAGCTACATGAAACTGCTATTTTACATAGAAGAATAGGCTTCAGATTTGCTCCTGTTAAGACTTTCAAACTTTTAAAGATACATAAGTATCTTCAAGTCTACATTAAGGGTAGGTGCATTTTGGGAGCTAAAATGTCACACTGAGTTTGTAGAAAGTTGATGACTAGTGCTCCAACAGCTCAGTCTACTAACAGGGGAGATGAGAGACAAAAGAGGCAGAGAAGGAAGAGAATAATTCGGGTTAAAATGGATCTTGCAAAATGCTCAGAGGCTTCTTGACCAGCAGGTAGCAACGTACAGGCTAGCATGACAGTTACTGGTTCTGCAATTGAACATTTCTCGTTGGGCTTATGGATTGTTTGGACTGAAGAACTAACTGATTCATTAGCACATCTGTAGCTCTAATGTCTTATTTAAAACAAGATAGCTGTGTACCCTGAATTCCTGACCTAATGAGGTGTATGGCCACCTCAAACCCTGATGCTGCAGTGCCTCATCTTAGGTACCTAATCACTAGGAGAGATGCCACAAACCTATGTGCAATACCCTAATATCCTTAACCACTCATATAGGGAATTAGGAGTCTCAGAATCAGTCAATCTGTCAAGTCTTAGCTTAGATGCTAGAGCATCTAGCATTCAGTGTGGAAACAAGCAGAGGGTTTTTTGCATCACAATGCTGCATTCACTTACCTGTATTCATACCTCAGTTTGAATCCTTTCTGTAAGTGCCTGAAATTCTCACTACATGTAGTTCTATTTGCCTGAGGTTTTTCATCTTGTTATACACATTATGAAACAGAGTTGTACTTGTGTATGATAGGTGGGTAGAGAGCCCACACTTTAGCACTGGTCAAAGATTTGAACTGGAGATAAAACCTGGAATCACAAAATCACAGAATGGTTGAGGTTGGAAGGGACCTTTAGAAATCGTCTAGTGCAAACCCCCTGCTCAGTCAGGGTCATCTAGAGCAGGCTGCCTAGGACCCTGTCCAGATGGCTTTTGAATATCTCCAAGGATGGAGACTCCACAACCTCTCTGGGCAGCCTGTTCCAGTGCTCAGTCGCTCTCACAGTGACTGAAAAAAAGATTTTTCCCTAGATTCAGATAGAATTTCTGGTGTTTCAGGTTGTACCCATTGCCTCTCGTCCTGTCACTGGGCACCACTGAGAAGAGTCTGGCTCAGTCTGCTTTACAGTCTCCTTTCAGATATTTATACGTGTTAATAAGATCTTGGAGCCTTGTCTTCTCTAGGCTAAACACTCTCAGCTCTCTCAGCATTCCCTCTTACGAGAGATGCTCTAGTCCCTTAATCATCTTTGTGGCCCTTGGCTGGCATTGCTCCAGTAGCTCCGTATCTCTCTTGTACTGGGGAGCCCAGAACTGGACCCAGCACTCCAGGTGTTGCCCCATCAGGGCTGAGCAAAGAGGAAGGATCACCTCCCTTGACCAGCTGGCAAGGCTTGTCCTAATGCAGCCCAGGATGCCATTGGCCTTCTTTGCCCAGGACCTCCTCCTTCTCTGCAGAGCTGCTTTACAGGATTATGGGGTTATGGGATTATAAATCTTTAAAACAGTGTATCTAACTTCAGTTTCCTAGACAAAGTTTCTTTTTTTTTTTCTTTTTTTCTTTTTCCCCCCCCCCCCACTTTCATATGCAGATTTCAGGTATAGTGACTTGAATGATGCTAATAGATTTACAGAAGGAAAATATTCATCTTAAAGTTTATGAGGAAGTTCATTGCCACAGGAAGCTGAAAGGCCAAATGTATAAATAGACTCTTAAAAAGTGATTAGATAAAAAATATGTACATTCCTGAAGTTTGTAGGCAAACTCCATTTCAAGGAATCCTTAATTCTCTGGCAATTGCAAGACTGTACCAGCAGAAGAAGGACTGTTTGTTATATTTCTCCCTAAGGGTCTGCTCTCTGAGTTGGAATATTCAGGTCGATTCATTGATCTCATCCCAGGATGCTTTTCTTGTGTTTCATTGAAAATTGTTGGAGTTGTGTTTGTTACCTACTTTTATGCATAATTATATTTTCCTATTCAGCTAATTTTTTTCCTTGTATGTATAGCTTTTAGAATTACACCATAAATTCCTAAGTGGCGAAGTATGATATCAGATTCATAGGTCAATTACAACAGTGCTGGAGTTAGAGGACCTGATTTGGTCTTTGGTTCAAACAATAATGTAAAGAGTGATACTTCTTTTTGACATTAGCAAATGCGATGCATCTTCTATTAAGCGAATGTAGGAGGATTGCTATGTGTGTGTATCTTTTGGAGAAAATATAACCCAGAACTAATGGGAGATTTTTTTTTAAATTTAATGTTCCACAGATTTTTTTTGTTGTAGATCTTTATGGTAATTCTGCTCAGTTTTATCATGAGAAATAGTTTCATTGAACATGTCCTGCATCTCATATAATAAAGATGAAAGGTAGTTGCCTCAGACTGTTTAAAGGAAAATATGTTCTGTAATATGATATTTCTAATGTCTAGTATTGCTCTATCAGGTTAGCATGCTGTTAGTGGATTTGGACTGGATGAGTATTAAACTGTGCTTTTACTGTCCTGAAGCCAAAGGTTAAGTTATTCAGGCAAGTCACAGTATACTTTTTGAGACGCAGAATTTCTATTCCTATTAATAAGCAGCAAACACCACTGTATTAAGAATTACAGAGTAAAAATACTTTTTCTCCCTGTTCTTTTGGGTGCAGTCATATATTTAAGCATACCCATGGGAAAGTGATTCTCTCTAAGAGTGATGAACACTATTCTCCTTTGGCTTCAGTTAAATTCCTACCTCAGGAATGTTGTCTACTCAAAGCCTGATAGTGAGAACATACATTTTTTAGATACTTTGTCTTCATGACATGGCAGGTTCTTAAGAGATTGTGTGTTGAAAGGTGTTTTTTTTCCTTTTTTTTAAACTATCTAGGTTTCAGTTAATTAAATACCTTAAGACAACAAGGCACTTACATATGTGTTTTAGACATAAAATATAAATTTCTGACCTTCCTGCCATGAGCAATTGGAATGGTGAATGATAATGAAAAGAAGAATTATATCTGAGCTATAACAGTTTGATTCCACTCTTTTTATAATAGTTTGGATATTGCTTGGTTACTAGTGTGGGGTAGGAAGAAGCCTTATTAGACAAAAATATCAAGAGTAGAATCTTCTCTTCTGAAATAAATTATTGTTTGCCATTTAAATAGTAACAGATATGTCATATTTGGTGATTCAATTTAAATATAATATTCAAATAAATTTAAAATATTTGAATGAATATATAATATTTAAATATTTGAAAGAGCTTTGGAATTCACTACATTTTCAAAAGTTTAGTGTTTATGTAAATTTCTCCCCTTCAGGTCAAAGGCAATATTTTCTAAGCAAAACTGATGGTGAACTATTTTGAAAATCTCTTTCCTTAATAATGTAAAAAGCATAGATCTCATACTTGTTGCTTTTATTTATTTATAATTTAAAAGTTAGAGCGAAATAGGCTTCTCTAAGAGGGTCCTTTACAGTACATTAAAAAAAAAAAGAAAAATATGAAACAAAATAAATTAAAGCAATAGTAATACTTCTTCCTTGAACTGAAACAGTATTTTATCATTATTCCTAATTTTATACAGTGTGATTATTAACAAGATCTACAGTAATATCTCATATATGTATGTTTACATACATGTGTGTGCACATGTACACACATGCACAGATTTTGAAGGAGGACAAATACTGGGGTGATTTTTTTGATGCAGTTGTACAGTAGTGAAGAGCAATTCTGCAGCAGTCTGGATGAAGAAAGAAAATCTTCAACTTCCAAATTAAGCCACAGGACATCTTAAAATAGGTATTTTTCTGAAGATTCAATTTAGCAAGGCCAGCCTGATTAACACCCTTCATCTTATGAAAAGTGCCACCGGCCCATAATGACTGCAACTGGTTAGGACCTGTGTTTCATATCTCATTCAAAACATACTCCCCTCCAGTGATACAATTCTGTTAGCCATCGTGCTTGGGAACGTGTTCAGGAGTGACTCCAAGGAAACAGTGCCATCTGCTGAATGAATTACCAGAATGCTTCCCGCGCCACCTTCATGTGTGTTGGTGGTCTGCCATCTAAATACCAAAGCTTAGCTTCTGGGGGTGGGTGGTAATGTCTGTAAGGTATTTTTTATTGCATAAAATACAGCTAAAAATCAGGTGTCAGCTGCTTTTTGGCATCAATTCTTCTCATCCTGGCTAGAGTATTTTCAGTATCCTTTTAACAGTCACATGTTTACAATAATCCAGAAAACCAGGATGTGTTTACTTGCTGGATGGGAATACTTTCTTCATGGGCGTTTTAGGTATTTTTTTGAAACTCTTTGTATTGGTGAGAAGTGCTGTATGATTTCCTTTCAGATATCAAGCCTCAGCTAAAAACTAGTGAAATAACTCCTGGTGGTTTGTGGCAGGTAGTTGGCAACATTTCTGTCTGTTTGTAGCAGTTTCTCTCCAAACCACAGAAAGATGCAGCCCCATTAAAGCTGGGCAATCAGGAATTCTGCAGCAGCCCGGTGGCTCTTTGCTGGGCCAAGCCCAATGCCCTGAGGACTCCTTATACAGCAGGAGCATGATGCATGTATGAAAGACATTTTGTTTATGTATAGATAAGAGACAACAGTTGACCCTGAGCAGCAGTCGGACAAGGCACTGTGTGCTAGAGCCTGTTTACATTGCAGGTAAACACACCCTTGTACAAACACCTTGAACAAACCCGCTGGAGTAGCCTGCATCTTGGTACTTCCTTCCAAATGTTTTGCTCTAGAGCCTGCAAGGAAGGCAGTGCAACAATATAGTCAACAGTGAACTTGGTCCCGGTCCCAAGCTCAGGATCGTGTCTGTCCTGTAGTTTAGGCACAGCCTGTGTGGCTGTGCAGCAGTGAAGCAAGAATTAGGAAAAGGCAAGAATGAGGAAATCCTGACAGCCTTGGAAATCACTGGCGAAATCCTAGTGTGGGATTTATACCTCAGTAAAGTGGGGCTAAACTCGTCAGACAGTTGAGAGAGCGGTAAAATTGAGATGTAGGTGGAATTGAGCTCAAATGTACAGTATCTGTAGCAGAGGAAGAACAACACTCTGGAGTTAATTAAGTTTACTGAATCAGTGACATTTTATAATGTAGCCTTCTATTTACTCTGTATACTGCACGTTGTGAATTTTCAAGTACTAGAAGCTGGGGCTAAAATACCAAAATGTACATATAGAAAATGTTCAAGTGGTATTTTTCATCCTGAAACGCATAACCTTTCTGACTAATGCTTTTATTAGATTTTCAGGCTTTGTCACTGCTAAGAAAAATGCTTAGCTTTTTAATGCATTAATTTTTTCAATACATTAATGATGTAGGTGGTCAGCTGTTCTGAGTTATAGCCTATATGTATTCATGATTGGTTTCGAACAGCATAAATGTATATGTCTCCAATGTGATACTGTGTGTTAGAGAAACAAGTTATACGAATGCCAGATTGCTTTCAAAAACCTTTCTCTTTGCTGCAGTAAGTGTCTTTCCACTTTCCACTGTGACCGTAAGTGTCATTAACTCCCAATATTGCCAATATTTTCTAAGATCGTCTGTCTAACAAAGGAGACGAAGAGGTTTCTGAATGTGGGTCTAAATTTATGTTCAGATTTTTTTTTATGCTATACTGTGAAGCTTGAGTCTGGTTTGCAGAGTCTGAATCTAAACTCTGTATATATCCATTGCAGTAGAGGTTGAAGGTGAAGAAATGATAATTTGGTACTTGAAATAAAGTGGTTTTGCTAACAGACCAGTGAACATTGTCTGTTTATACAAGAATGGTGGCTAAAGCTCTGGTGAGTCTAGTCCATAGCTTGATGAAACAGCTTTTCACCTGGGAAGTCGATGCACCTCTCTTATCTTTAGCCTGGTCAGTGAGGAGAAGATCTAACTTTCTGTAGTTTAAAGTGGTGCTTTTGTCATTGTCTTTGTGATCCAGCAACATGGCGTTAAATGTTATCAGGACCCAGATTCAGTAAGGCAGAAAATAGGATGGCGTATACATAAGTGGGGAGATTGCGTGGTACAGTAAGAAATGCTGAAAATGTTTCCTGTTATCTAACCATGGCTTGCAATGACCTTGCTCTGACATTGTGACACAATGACACAATCTTATCCTCAGGAGAAGTGGATTTTTAAAGCCTATTATTAACTTCCTATGGGCCAAACAAACAACTAGAGAAGAACTAGGATCATTTGTGGACGTTTATTTCTTTCTCTTCCTGACATTTTTCCCCCTCCTGATTCTTCCTAGTGCCTGGAGCCTTGCAAAGAATCTTGGGACTTGAAGAAAAACCACTGCCAAAGTTTCTGTGAGGTATGTCTGCCCAAAGGCGCTCTTTCTCACTTTATTCTAGCTGTCTCTTTCATTTGTATTACTAGAGGTGTGAGCTTTAAGGAGACAGCTAACCAGCAGGACTTATATAGCATTCCGCTTTATTTGAATGGATACACGGGTAAGAATGTAGCCATATTAAGTTTGTGTAATTTTTTTCTTTTCTTTTTTTTTTTTTTTTTTGTTCTGACCAAATGACTTATCTCTACTTGAAGCTTTAAGCTGTGATCCAGCCATACTTACATAACTTTTTCTCTGAGAAGGTGCTGTTAATTCCCTTCTGTAAGTTGCTATTTCTGTCGCATACCCTTCTTTGTCTTCCAGCTACGTGTAAGAAAATGTGTCTTTTAAACAGATAAAATGTCACGTGTGTGAAAATCCTTGCTGGAAAGGTGGACTTTCCAATATGTGAAAGTCGGTTTGTGATTTTTGAAAGAGTAACTGTTTAGGAATAACTGTGTTGTGGACACTTATTTCAGAAGATTAGTATCAAATGTATAATTTGTCAGGAACAGGGAAAACTATTTCTGCATAGCATTTCAGAATAACTTTGTGTATAAACAAAGCCTCAATCAATTAAACTATTACAAAAAAAGATCGTTTTGTTGGGTTTAAAACATGGCTTCTACTGAATTGGTGGAAGTCAGTTGTTACAGTTCTTAATTGATTTTTAGTATGAAATGAAAACATCTCAATAGAAGGTTGCTGTGTTATAATTAAATCAGTATAAAGATACATCTTTATTCAAATCAATGAAAGTGTCTGTTTATAAAGACTTTTAAAGATTTTCAACTTCACCTATAAAAAAAAAAAAAAACAGAAGTGACCTTATCTAATATTCTGATTTAACTTCTCCCTCATCACCGTGGACATTCTCTTTCTGGTGTAAGAATATGTGCTTTGTTTACATTATTCTAAACATCATAAACATGTTTAGGAAAAGGTATAGTTTCAACTAAAAAGCTTTTTCTGTATCCAAATAACTATGTGTAAATAGGGATTACTACCTAACTAATCTATTTAATTTTGTTAGTGTTACAAGTAAAAACTTCCTATGAAAACCAATTCTTGTAAGATTTCTTTAAACAGAATCAACTACTGCTTTCTCATATACAAAACTAGGGTAGTGTAATAAAGTAGTTTAAGTGGGTCTAATTTATTTCACCCTCATATATCACTTCTCACTCTGGCTGTATATTTCCAGATATGGGTGTAAATATATATAAATTTAGTTTAAAAGGAAAACATTTGTAGAACACTGTTGTATTGTAGTTAAAAATAGTGAGCATCCCTCTTTGATTAGTGTTTTGTGGTTGCAGCTAAATTTAGAACTTCAAAGGCCTGTAAGGAAGAGCAGCATTTTTAGCAGCTAACTGAAAAATGAGCTGTGAAATAGGGTGAGGAAGAGAAGCCTTGAGGATGTATTATGCCTCAGGGAGCTATAAAGTTTTTAATTAAGTAGCTGCAAATTTGTGATGTTTTAGGATTTGAAATTAGCTTCACATACACACACGCACGCACGCATGCACGCAAGCAAGGGGCTGTTCTCCTTTTTCTCAAACTCATCTATTTCCTGTGGACACTGTTTGACTGAATTAAACCAGTCTTTTCTTTTGATAGTTCTCAATTTTTTTTGCATTTAGTAAAAAACTTGGAAGCAACAGTTTAGCTTCAAATTTTTCAAGGTCCCCACTTTGGAAGTAATTTCTTATTTATTGAATCCATCTGCTAAAGTTAAAGGAACCTTACATGTAAGGAAGAAAAGGAGAATATCTCTGAACAACATACGGAAGAAAATTGTGGCTCCTGTGCTGCCACCAAATGAAAGAGGCACAGGTTTTCATTTAGTTAATGGATGAGACCTGTACATGGTAGGTTAACACTGGATATGGTTTTGTTACCTAGCTAAGCCTGGCTCACAGCCACCTACTGCTTAAGATCTTAAGATAGGGGTCAAATTGCCACCCCCCCCCCCCCCCCCCGCCTCTATGGCTCATTTCCATCCTCTCCTTTGGACCAGCACTGTTGCTCATCTGATTTTATTATTTGCTGTTACTGAAGTTTAGCTGACTCCATTTTTTCCATAGGGTTAGTTTCCTGCTAGTTTAGCTGCTTAACTGCCTAACTGTAGGATCAGGTAAGGACCTATGGGAGAACAGTGGGTATGCACATCTGGGGATGATAGAGTCAGTAGGAGAGAAACCAGGACTGCCCATTTTGGCAGCAGTAGTCTTTAGACTGTGTCACCCAACTGCATCCTTAAGAGTCTGATTCAAAAATTATGGACTATTGAAAGAAAAGGTGAGAGAGGTAACTTTGTGGCACCTCCACATTCCTGGATTGTGTTGACTTTGCAGTATAAACTGACACACACTTAGTGACCCATTTGGGCCTCATTACTGGTGAAGAAGGTCAACAGTCTCATTTTGCCAAAATATGAGAATACTATAAATGAGAAAGTAAAACGTTTGAATATGGAAGAAAGCCGTGAAGTTTTAGAAGCTATAGGAGTATTTAGATGGAGGTAGATTATAATTCCTGTGTAGGTTTAGAAATCTATAGATCAGATTCTTTGGAGAGGAAAGTTTTTGATTCCTCTAAGAAAAGTTATAGATAATCCCAGTTGCATAGGTTACTTACCCAAAGTTCCACCAACTACTTTGAGAGAATCACTTTTGCTTTTTTTTGCACCAGCATAAACAAAATACAAGCTAACAGAGGTTTAATCCCCTTGTCACACACAGTGTTCTCCTCAGTGTCCTACATGCTATTATTTTTTCATATAGTTTTAAATGAACATTGTAAACCTTTGAGTAGTACACATATGCTATAAAATATCTGTGCTTTAAAGCAGTCACTCTAGGACCTGATTTCTCAAAGAAGTAGCATTTATCTTGGTCTTGAATCAATACGTTTAATTCCTATTTTAATCTGCATTTATCAGTTTTATCAGAAATTTAATTCCAGTTCCATAAAGAGTTATACAGTTACAAAATATATTGGCAGGAACATAAAGATGCTGCTAAATCCTGTCTATTCAGTTCAAACAGTATAATGAGGCAAGATTTAGCTTATTTGTTTAGAGTGGCATTACATCAGATATTGTGGGTAAAGTGTCGAAGGGAGGAATGTGGGGTAGTCCAAAAAAAAGACTGTCTGACCATTGTTTCCCTTTGTGTTGTGAATGTTTTTAATCTGCTGTTGAGCAACTTTGTAGCCAGGCAATGTGAGGAAAACAAGAGAAAGCTGGCAAATATAAACAACCTTATTCCATAAAAGATGGTGGTCTTACTTGAGGGAATTCATCATTCTGTGCTTGGAATGCTTAGAAGTGACTTGAATACAGAAATCTTCAGGGATAGTCTTGCAAAAGCTGAAAATCTGAATTTTCCTTTAGGAGGTCTTGGAAAATGTACAACATTTTTGCTCCTTTTCCTGCTGAAAATGTTGTAAAATTCTTTTGTTTTCCCTTTAGCCTCTTTTCCCCAAGAAGAATTATGAATGCCTAACTAGCTGTGAATTCCTTAAGTACATCCTGTCTGTGAAGCAAGGGGACTGCCCGGCACCTGAGAAGGCCAGTGGTTTTGCAGCTGCCTGCGTTGAAAGCTGTGAAGCCGATAGTGAATGTTCTGGAGTGAAGAAATGCTGTTCCAACGGATGTGGACACACGTGCCAAGTTCCAAAAAATCTGTACAAAGGTAGAGATTATTACTAGGTACTCGTACTGGGCAAATAACTTCAGGCCATAATAAAGCCTCCTAGAAAACCAGGCCCTTCATTTCACAGATTTTTGTATGGATGGGGAGATTAAGAGAGAGAAGGCTTTGGGGATATATCTGGACACTCAAAGAACAGAAAGACAAAGAAAACTGTAGCTTGAGTTTCTGAAAATTGTTTTTTCCTTTATGAAGCCCATGTCTCGAAATCTGTGGAACATAAACATGTGGCTGTTACGAATCATCTTAAGAAGAACAAACTTGCCAGTTTAGGTGAAATTTCACTTGATTTGATGCAGATGAGAGAAATAGTTGCAACAGGAAAATACTTAAAGATAAATACTACATGTTCTATTAATCACAAATAACCTTTATGATTATGAACCAAGTAGGCAGGACTACCAAACAGGATGTTGGAGATAATCCCGTAACAGAACAAACAAATGCAGTGTATTTGGAAACAGTGTTCTTAATGACCTAAGAACAAAATAGTGAAAAATGCTAATATCCACATATATATTACTTTATTATTTGAAATGTAAGGCATCATGACTTATTCAAAAGTTTTTATTTGCTTTGATTTGAATCCTGAGATTCTGTAAAAAATGACTTTCCTTGTCATCCATCAGCATGGCCTTGTACCTTAAGGAATGATTTGTGCTTAGAAAAACTCCAGATTTTAATTTGTTACCATTTAAAACAAATTTGTACATGGAAATATTCTGAAAATATGCTTCTAACACAGAATAATGGCCATATATAAAAGGCATTTTCTTATTTCACAGTTGGAATGTTTTGTTAGAAATCAATTCGACTTATTTTAGCGATAAAAAATAAATACTAATCAGTTACACTTTGGATAGCATAGGTTCTCTGTGAAGAGCCTAATAAGCAGAACTGTGAACTAAGCTCCAGGCTTAGGTCCGAATCTAGACTTACTTCAATCTGTGCAGCTCCAGTTGTTTGCAGCCTTAAAACCACTGGGGATGAGTATCTCTGAGTGAGGTCAGAAGTATTGCCCTTAACCCAAGGTGTAAACCTGCTAATAGCAGTTGAAACAGAACAGGCTATCATGATTTTGTGTAAGTGTACCTTTGATAACAATAAATACCTGGTCTGTTTTGAAAATGGAAGTAAAATATATGAAGAAGACATTGGTGATTTTTTTTTTAAGTTCATTCCTTTAACTGAAATGTTGATGCAATATTTTGAATGCCCCTGATGATGACAATGTATGTCAGAAATAATCTGCTTTGACTTTTTGGGTTTAAGTGTGCAGGGCTGGCCATCAGGAAATACTGCCTTCATTACTTACATAAATGGATAAAATTTGATCTAGAACTCATAAAGGTTGAGTAAACATAAAACTGGTGAGGTTACTACTCATAAAGTAATATGAGCAGGCAATACTGTATATTCCCAATATAGAAAGGAAATTCCCTTGGTTCCAGGGGACTTCAGACCAGTCCCTTCAAAACTGTAGGGAATTCATACACTATCATCCACACCACCTATTAAAATGAAGATTATTCAAATGGATTATTTAGTTATTTCTATTCTCTTCTTGAGAAAAATGACCGGAGTGATAAATTCAGCATTCATATTGCATGCGTAATTATTTACATGGTCAGGCTCCGTACCACAGTTATGCAACAAGATTCTGCAAGGCATTCCAGCAAATATAAAATCTGGAGAAAGGGTAAACAAAACAAAACAAAACAAAAAACAAACAACAAAAAAAACAAAACAGAAACAGAAGAGGAGCTACATTTCGGGAGGGGCAGATGTAGACAGGATATGGTGCACTGTATAACTGCATACAGAAGAATCTAGTATTTGTTCAGGCTAATTATGTAGTAATAGAACTAACCTTCTGTTCTAACATCTTATCACCTATCTGCAGGAGGTGCTTGCTTGTAAAAGCATATATGAGCTACAGAGGAAGGGCAGAATGAATATGGCCTTCTCAGCTGATGAATTCAGCTAATTAGCCTCTTCAATCTGTCCTTTTGCAACAAAGGACAAATGGAAGCTGAGCAGGCTTACTTTTCATTTCCTCCAGGGGTAAATGACCTTCCCGTCACTAAGGAAGAGCAAACTCGGCAAGCATGACTAAGATCTAGTGAATAAGTTTAGTACTAACTCTTATCATTTTGACAGCACTCACAGCTAGAAAATGAACTCAGACTGAATCTAAGAGTCTGCATAAGTTGCTATAGTTTCACTGTTGATCAGGCTCTGGAGGTTAAAGTTACATCAGCAGATACAAAATACCCATCTGATTTAACTGCATATACCCTCTAGTAGTGGGTGTTAAAGCCCAATCCTGAAAGCGTATTAATATGAGTATACTTGCACCACAGCTGCATATAGAAAATGTTGGATTAATTGTACTTATCTTAATTGCTTCTTGACTTGTGCTTGGTATAATCTTTAAACTGCCCATGTCTTTTTTTTTTTTTTCATATCTCTTCCATTTGTCGAGGAGTATTACTAATCAATTATGTAGTCTTCAATTTTTTCCCTGTGCCAGAGGTATGAAATGTTCTCTCCTTCACTTGTCATCTGCCTCATCCACCTGCTTTACTTTGTCTCAACTTGTAAAAGACTTTACTTTGGCAAGTGACTGTCCTTTCCACATGGCCTACCTCGCTGGCTTTTTCTCAGAGGGAAATAACCTGACATAATGATGTTAGGAATAACAGTAAGTGCCTAAAGTAAATTTGTACTTTGCAGATAGAAAGGGAGGTGATATCCTTGCTTAGAAATGAAACAGAACAAAAAAAAGTCAGAACAAAAAAGGAAGAAGAGAAAGTGATGTCAAATGGTTGATTAGGTCCACTTTGTCTGACATGTATATATCCCCACCTAAGGACTTGGACATGTATCTTTTTCCACATTCAGGTGGTGACAGCTGAAGAAATTACCCATCACTGCTTTCCTGTTCAGAAGTTAGTGGAATCTCAGATGTGATGATACTCATACTTGTGTGGAATTTCCAGAACCCCTTTTTAATAAAGATTTAGGGTTCATACTATCTAAAAAAGCCTAATTCATTTTGTCTGAAACAGGTTGAGGAGCAATCCATAAAGCAGATCTGGGCAAGCGTAAACTATGATGAAGAGAAGGTTACGGCACTTAAAGTGTGTGATGGTGTGGTGATGTCATAATAGGATAGCTAGAGCTGGAATGGTCATCCACAGATTAATTTTTTTAAAATTTATTCTATGCTTAAAGAAAAATACAGGTTTTGTGTCCAAAAGGTGTGCATCTCCGACTCTTTGAACAGGCTGTGTTTATAGTCATATTGATGCCGTATCAATACCCTTTACTGTCTGAACTGTCTGAACAATACCCTTTACTGTCTGAAACCTTTCCATGAAAACTTCTTGAGTGTCTGGGGTTGGTACCTCCATTCAAAGTAGATGTTCTTATGTTGGGCCAGCAAACATTTTTTTTTCACAGCATGGAGAAGCATGTGTCATTTGAAAGACACCTTTTGAATCATTTTGCCTGGGCTCTGGTATTGCACACACAGAACAATCAGTGATTTGGATTCTTCACTTAAACACTGCTGACTTCAGAGGACTGATTTGTTCAACCATGATGAAAGGACTGACCATTTACATAATGAAAAGCACATTGAAAAGTGATTGGATCCACACATCTGGATATGAAATTGATGATGCTTGTTCTACAAAAGTATTCTAAAATGCACTTGTGCTATGCTCTAGTTGCTGCTGAGATCCATCTGCATACAATTACATAACACCAGAGAGGCTGAGTTACTTGCAATCAAGTGAATCCAACTGCCCCTAATGCAAAGCAGATGGAAGTTTTCTTAACATACAGATTGTAGGATTATTGTACATCATAATTAAAGAAGGATTTTCAAATGTAGAAATTTGAACTGGCATGATCTGTGATGCTCATTATATTAGACTAAGAATGCTGGGCGTTGAATGATATCCAAGGTTTAAACTGGTGTGGTAACAAGATTTAAGCACTGGATTTTCCTCAGGTTGATTTTAGATTTGTTCAACAGCTACAATATTGATTTTTATTTACTTGTAGCTAATTATTTAGCCAGATTTAGGAGAAAACATCTTAAAATGTGAAAGCTGTTTGTTGAGCTAAGGAAAGATTGGTACTGCAGTCATCTGTGACGAGCTAGGTAGAAGCATTTAAATTACAATTTGTGACACCAATGCATGCAGTGTGACTTATGTAGAGCCACACTGAAATGACGAAAGACTTAAAGTGCATATGATAACCTAATAAAAAGACTTGTATGTCAACATAGCAATTTTATGTATGGCATATCCTAAAGTCACAAAATGCTGCACACTTAAATATTAAAGTTCCTAAAGTCTACCTGTAGAAATGTATCTAACACTTGATTTGCTGATTTAATCAAAAGATGCCAAATTTAAAGAACTGGTCTTTCCTTCAACCTACTATAAATGTTTTTAAAAAGATGATGTTATTAGGAGGAGAAATAACAGAAATAACTGTCCTTCAATGCAGCCCTGAGGAATTACTGTGAATTTTTAGAAAGACATCTTTGTCTCTGAAATACTTGGACTTGGAACTACCCTTCGTAGATCTTTAGAGAAGCATGGAGATTGGCAGATCATACAACATAGATGCATGTGAGTCAATAAAGTCATACTGCTGTGGAGAAGGCAAACAGCATACTTATATCAGAATCTTGTAACATAAGTGAAATAATCCTGCTGTTGTAGTCAACACAAAAGAGCTCAGCTGGAGTCTTTGTCCAGTTTTAGGCATGATCCTGGAGAAGGGTAGTGGATGAGCTGGAAAGTTTCCACAGGAGAATTCCAAGAATCAGAGACCGTGATTTAAAAGGAAAATGGATTGTTATTAAAGTTATTAAGTTATTAAACTGTAGAAGAAAACACTGAGAGACATGATAACAGTCTTCAATTATAGAAAAGCTGCTCCAGAGATGAAGGAAATAGTTTTACAGGATCCATGACTATAGCGGATAGGTATTGAGTTCAAGATGCAGCAAAGGAGATTGAGCTAGGCAATAGCGGAAGCTTTCTAGTGGTGAGGAGAGAGAAGCAGTGGAACAAGTTACTAAGTGATTCTGTGGAATTCCCATCATTGGATATGTTTAAGCATGAATTAGATGAAAATCTGAATGTCACAGATATAGGTGATCCTGGGTCAAAGGAACTCCACGTTATCAAAGCAGGTTTGGAAACTATTTTCTGTGAGATCAGTTTTAGCTTAGAACTTTCAGATCCTTACATATTCCTTCAGTTTTTAAGTGAAATAAAGGAAACATTTTGAAGTTTTTTTTTATAACAAGTTTTATTATTGACAGAGATAGGTCAGCTGTGAACAGTTCTGAAACTTCATTCTCATCATCCTACCACTTCCCGCTTCTTTTCTTCTGGCTGACCAGCCATTTGCTCTTTCTTTTTGTACAGCTCTGTCTACATATGGCTTCATCTTATTTTGTAAATTATTCAGATATTTTTGTCTGTATGTTCCTATTGCAGGTGTTCCACTGAAACCCCGGAAAGAGTTAAAATTCACAGAACTTCAGTCTGGAGACCTGGAGGTGAAGTGGTCTTCAAAATTCAATATTTCCATTGAGCCTGTGATCTATGTTGTTCAGAGGAGATGGAATCAAGGAATCCATCCTAGTGAGGATGATGCTACTAACTGGCAAACTGTGGCACAGGTCAGTTCTTTGTAAAATGATAAGGGTCCTTAGCTTCCAGACAATGATCTGAAGGTCCTCTTCAGATCAGAGAAGAGTCAGAACATATGATAGATGGGCGATCCCTTTCCAAGGCCTCCCTATAAGTAATGACAGAGTCATAAATAGAATCCAGATCTCCCAGGCCTTACTCCACTGTTCCATGAGCTTTTTTCAAGACTTATTTAGGAGAAGTGAACTTCAGTATTTTCACATCAATTTATTAGCTATAGACATATTAAATGCTTTTGATATTGTAGAAGACAACAATGTTAGAGAAAGCTGTTAGTGTGAATATATCAGTAAAGAAGTAAATATTTCTTTCCTCTTCCTCAAAATAAAGAAGGATATTCAGAGGTTTATGTTTTCAAAATGAACTAAGTGTTGTGGGTGTCTCTCTATAGGTAAACATGTTTAGATCTAGCTGGAGGCTTGATTTATGTAAGCCTAGTGAGTGGTACTTTCTTGTAAGCACATACTTATGAGACATATTAAGTTGGGAATTCCAAAGAAAGGCTCTCTAAAAGTCATGAAGCTTTTGAAAAATGTAGAGTTAGATACCAGAATCTATTAAAGGAAGCACTTGAGTGACATAACCTTTTGAAGTCAGTGGGACTCATATGTAGTTTCCAAGGCATGGATTGGGTCTTATTACAATGATAAGAAATATAATTGGTGAAAAGGCCATTTAATTAAAAAAAATAAAAGGAAAAAAAATACTAGGACCTTTACTGTTTGTAAAGTAGCTTTTTCAGATGTTGCCCTCTCAATTTAGAAAAGTCTATGATGTCATGCTCTTATCACTCAGTACAATCCAGGCTGAAAATGTAAGATTCATGAGCAAATGTTTCTTAATGAGAAGCAGCCAACGGAGCATAAATTTTCACTTAGTTCCTTCCCAGTTTCAATCTGTTTTTTAACATGCTGACAGTCCACCTGGATGGTGGAGTTCCAGTCGTTTATCTTAACTGTTTCACCCTCATCCCTGCTGACAAGAAAAGCAAAATGTTGATTCTGAAAAGACCTGCAAAATGTCATTACAGCTAGGAAAAAAAGTAAGATAGAATAAGTAGAACCATCCACAAAACACAGGAGGGAGTTTAGATTCTGTGACAATCTGTGTTCATTCTCAATTCAGATTGTGTAGAAAGAATCTATCTTAAAATAATGTTTGACTTGTGAAATTGAGCACTCCAAGCTGTAATGAGGTATTAGAGGAGACTGTCACTATGTTATAATCTTGCACAGAAAAAGTCATCGGTAGCAGAGCCAGGCATGAAACCCAACTTGTGCAAGTCCAAGGAAAAGTGCACAGATTTGAACCTGATCAAGTTGCAGTGACTTGTTTTTTATCTGTCAGCTGAGGTTCAGGTTTTCGATCTGTGTTCTCCGTATTCACCAAACAACCCCCTGCCATAGCTACTAGAATACCAAGTAGAAAAAATAAGCCAAATCAGAATTTCTCCTTGCAGTTATTGTGTCATGTACATGTGCTAGACTGCAGATACACAACTATTCTAGTTGTGGATGATCCAGACTGCAAAGGGAGCACACCGCTGCTCTTTTCTCATTCCAGGAACAGAGCTCATGCACATTTCTGGAAGCATGTGCTACAGAGTATATAGACTACACTCCGTAGAGAGCATATACAGATCTCTGCCTTCTCGCAGTGTGTCTGCAGAAGACAGGTTTTGAGAAATGTGTTCCCATACAAGAATGATAAGAATCCTGACAGCTGTCTTTCCTGAGGGTCTGTCACATGCAGGCAGAAGAGGCTGAATTAATCACTATGGCAGGAGAAGCCTACTCCAACTGACATCTTTCTGAGAACTTCCCTGTCCCTTCTGCATCACAAGAGATGCATGTTTGATTGTGTGATGGACCCGACTGGGGATGTCAGTTCAGAACAAGCTTCAGGATGCCTGACTGACGTTGTGAACTATGTACACCTAATGGGACATACAGGCTGGACACCCTTGAGGGGTGCTGGTAAATAGGAATTTCTATGTCTACAGAGGAGTGTGCCTCCATGGCAGTTTTAGATGTTCCAGGTGGTCAAATTTGTTGTGCGTGGGTGGGCGCATTAGAGTTTATTTTGTAATATCAGCAGCAAGGATGGATATCCAGTTTGACTAAAGTAACTATGTGCACAGCCTTTGGGCTTTCGTTATTCTATATAATGGAGAATTTTACTCATATGCTTCCAGGACACAGATGTATGAGAACTGCAAAAAGCTCAATCATTCAGCTGAGAACTCCTGGGTTATCACAGTACAGGGAAGATGGTGCTCGCTCTTTCATTACTCTGCTTGCAACTTAAGCTAGAGCACATGTACAGAGCAGATAGAGATCAAGAAGGCTGCAGGGGAGGATATGAATTTCTGTATGCCTATATCCATATGCAGTGTAATTATGCAAGGTTGTTGTTTTCATCTTCTTACAAAACATTTCATGATGTTTTGTCAGGGTTCCTCATCCAAAATTTTCATTTTTATTAGTTATTCAAGAGGAAATGGGGCTATAGTTTTAAAGAACTATATTTTAAAGGATTTAATTTTCAAAAAACTTGCTATTTTCCATTTCATGAATCCTTACCGTGAGTGAATTTGCTAATGTGTTCTCAAGTCTCACATAATGATTACATGCTGCCCTTGGCTCAGCCATTATATAAGGTTTTACTCCAATGTAAATTCATGGGGACTTACCCTTGATTTCATTGAACTTTGGATGATGCTGAAGATGGACATGTTGGCCAGTGATTTTGTCTGAGGACTTGCTTATTATAATATTTTTATCTAAATGTGTAACAGGATTGGAGGCCAGCTTCAAAACCTTTCTCTTTAAGTAAATGGATAATGTGTAGCCAAAATAAATAGCAATTCTGATCTGCCAATGATGTAACTGAGGAGTGATTTTTTTAATTTTATCTTTTACGAAAGATATTTTATTCTTTGTCAATATCTTTTATCTTTTCTTTGTTTCATCTTTCATCTTTTGTTTTTTCTTTTAATTAAATTTTTAAAATTTTATACTAGCATTAGAAGATTGTTGTTTAATGGTTTTTTCGATATTCAGGCAGAAGTTCAAGGGTGTAATGAAGTTCAACCTTTTATTATTTAATACTTTTCAGCATGTTGTTTAATGGGCTTATGTTTAATGGGCTTATACAAGACAGATATCCGAAGGACCCTGAATATTATCTTGGCGCCAGATACATTTAAATAGTGAGAACTAAGTGAAATAACTAAACAAAAAATTCAACTTACCATTAACCTAGTTTAAGAATATATATAAAGAAGAAGATGAGGCAGGTAATGAAAGTGTTGGGACTGCTACCTTAGCTTAAGCTAAAAAGACAAATGTGGGAGTCTGAATGGGGAAAGAATGTGAGTAGCAGCAATACGTGGAGTCTCAAACTCTGCACAGCGTATCAGTAAGAGAGCAGGCTATAGTATATGTTTGAAAGGTGATCTTTCTTTTACATATGCACATACATGACATCTTTGTTTCCCTATATTTGGCATGTCACCAAATGAAGAGCTTAAGTACAGGATAGCATCTACAAATTTTAGTGGTCAGTGCTCTAAAAATGTCCCTACTGGATAGCTGCAACACCTCCTTGAACTTCTGTCTGCCTGAGTTAGGTCAGCAGCTGCTACTTTCTTATAGAAATTGAAAACAGAGCAGTGAGCAGGAATTATGCTATGCCTTCTTTGGCAAGTACTTGACATCACTGCAAGTAATATTGAATCCAATACAGGGAAGGTGGTTGAAGTTAGGGAAAACAGAGGTTGTTAAAATAAATTAATATCACCAAATTTTTTAAAGAAATTGTGTGTTTGGTCAGTAATGATGATCAGTGTTTGTAAAATATATTTAGACATACACAAAACATTCGAATTATGGTTCATATGTTATTTTGATTAAAGAAGGCAGTGATTCAGCTGCTTCCAGAAGGCTATGTTCAGTCCTGGTGTTTGTACTGTAGAAAAAGATTAGAAACAATGCAGAAGAGAGCTATATATAGAAGATTAAAGGGGAAAAATGGTAGAGGAAAGCAGGGTGCAGAATGAGAGAGCATAAAGTACCTCCTACTGAAAGGGTTTAGAGTGCATCTCTCCTTATTCCATATTTTTGTGGTTATGGCACTCACCAAGGAAGCCCAAAATTGAACTCAAGACACTAGCAGTCTGAGTGAGTGTTGCAGGAGCAGAAGACATCTATGGTTTGAGAAGACTGCTGTAGAGAAGAGTTAAAGCTATGAGTGTCATTTTGACATAGGTGCCAAAGATCTGAAGAGGACTTACATGTACTACCTGAGGGTTACTGTTTCCTATGAACCAGAAAAGGCAGCTTTTCACAGTGCTGGATTTTGTGAACTCTCCTTTTTCAGAAACTGGAGAAATGAGTCCTCTTACTTGGGGCAGCACTTGATCAGCTAGACACTATACAGTAGTAAAGGCTGTGATATCTGAAAAAGTAATTTTGTGAATTTAACACTTCGGTAGCTTTCTAAAGGTTACTTTTCTAACTTAAATGAATCCAGAGAGACCTGCAATGCACTATAAAATTTGTTGGTTACATGATTTTGTTCACAACTGTAAATTCATTGCAGTTCAGATTGACACTCAGAATAGGGCAAGGTAGTTACATACAGTTTGCCTACGCTTAATAGGCTTCTGCATATTTAAAGATATGTGTCTTCTACCTCCCAGTCTGACTGAGCAGCATTACATGGGAGATAGCACAACTAACCAGGTCAGACCCGGAGAGTAAGCGTGACATTTTCCCCACCAGACTACGGATGAGCGGGTTCAGCTGTTGGACATCAGGGCGAGCAGGTGGTACCAGTTCCGGGTGGCAGCTGTGAATGTGCATGGGACGAGAGGCTTCACGGCACCCAGCAAGCACTTCCGCTCCTCGAAAGGTTAGTGTTTGTTCGCTGTGGCTGACCCTCACCTTTAGGTCACTCACGTGTGGAATGCAACCTGATCTGCTTATTTTTGGGGCAGAAGGCTTTTAACAGGTGGGAGGGTTTTGGTAGTTTTGCTATCAGGTTTAGAAATGGTGTGAGATTTGTTTGAAGTCAGCATATGAATTAAAGGTTAAAGATATCATTATTCTTTTATCAGTAGAGGGTTTCTGTGAATGGACCTCCTTTTAAACTTTTTTAGTACTGTTGGTATTGAAGTTCTGACAACGTGACTCTGATCATCAAACATGTAAGAACTAGGCTTTCAACAGTATGTTATTCAAGAGGTTTCTCTTAATGTTCTTTTTTGTTGTGAGAAATATGTTCTTACCGTATGTTTAGCAGAGATTATTGGAACATATTGTTGCCTGTATTTAAATAATTGCAGCAGCATTGTTCTGATAGAACTGTGGACTCTCTTTACTAGCATACTTTCCCCTTGCTAGCATTGATCATAAGGGCTAAGTGATAAATAGGGTGTAAATTTTAAGTAGCATGTTTCTGTTCATTAGGAAGACATGTCAGGGAATCCAGTGTTGTAGGAATTTTTGTGGCTGTTACTAGTTTTGCAAGGGATGTGTTCTGGTGCTAAAATAACTTTGAAAATGGTGTCTATACCAGTAAATAGTACTGGGGGTGATGGGGGAAATAGGAACTGGAAGTGGATCACCGCTTCTATGAAGTGGTTGGATTTGTCCCTGACACACCTTTGATGCAAGCTAGCTACAGTTTTCCCACATGACTCTCGGTTATAGCGTAGGAGTTAGTGTAGGCCAATAATCATTCCCAACAGACAGCCTGGATGTGGTCACCCTGTATTAAAGAGAGTTACTAATATGGGCATAGGCAAACCATACTAGCTAGTTGACTTTAATGCTGAAGAATGAGACCTGGCACTATTTACTTTACTGGTGTAGGCAAAGTTTCTAATAGATCGATTTCTCTTTGTTTTGGCAGTGACAGAATCTTTGCACTTTTATAACGCACACTTTGCGGAATGCATTCTCTTCTCTTCCTGCAGATAGAGCTATCTTTCAACACGGGCAGTTGCCATGCTGAGTTGACATGCTAGTTTGTAGCTTGTTGTTTGGTCATGTTCAGTCCTAGGAAAAAAATCTTACTTTTATACAGGTGTGCAAGTGCTTCTGCTGTCATGGTTTAATTGCTTACTGAGTAAGTATATGTTCAGATGGATAGTTTTTGAGGCTACAACCACATTTGTGCTAGGAATGTTCATTGGCATAGTTACCCGATTATCAGTGTTACCACAAGCCTTTTAAGGTATAAAAGAAGTATTATTTTAAGAATTTATTATACTTAAGCAGCATGCTGTGTCAGTCACATTGAAAATATAGTTCCTTCAGGCTGTGTTGAGCTTACTATAAGCACTCAGCAGCAGCAGTAACTTTCTCTGCTTTTTTTCATGAGTTGCACTGTAGCAGATATAGCACCATGTTGCTGAACGTGGCACCAAATTTCCTCTAAACTCAGAATATACTTCAGTTGTTTTTCTGAGTTTCTAAAGAGTTCCAAACTATTCTGCTTGGAATTAGTAAAATTGCAATTACATAAAAGTATATCATGATAACATTGAGGTTTTGGCTTGAACTTGACATTTTCAGGCAGGATTTTCAGGCTAGCCACAAGAGTGTATGCTTTGACATACCTCCATTGGTAATGAATATAAGAACATTCATGCTATGCCATACTGAAGGTCTGTATAGCCAAGTGTCTGACCTTAGCCAAAAGTGGGCATCTGGAGAACAGTGTAATAACAGGGTAAGTGTATAGGGATGTTTCTTCAGAATAGTCTCCCAACTGGCAGTGATTTGTGTTTCAGGAGCTTGTGGGTTTGAAGTGATTACATGTTAGGTGCAAGAGTCCCCTTTCTGTGGTCCCTGCGTCCCTGCAGCTACTTCTTGAAGCACTTGCTCTCCTCGACTGCTGCTCCCAGCTGTCTGGTAGGTGGAGAGTGCTTTTAGGGCTCGGTGATAAGGACAGCAGGAGCTGACAGCAGCTCTGCACACTCTTAGAGAATAAACCAAAATAACAAGGATTTTGATAATGGGAGAAAGTACATAACTGGCACTGCTCAAAAGGTTATTATGACCCTCACAGTAACAATTTTCAAATATAAACCGCAACCCTTGACAAAGAATTGTGAGTTGCCAAGCAAACAGCAAGGAGCCCAATTAGCTATCAGCTTCATAGCCAGAATCATCTTAGTTTGGCAAATCATTTGACTATTTTCAAGGCTTTGTCATTGTCAATGGCTATTACAGATGTATCACGCATGCGAACCAAAATGTGCAGAATTGTTATATAGCTCAAATAAAGATGCTGCTAGGTGGTGACTGTCAGGAATGATACTGAGATGCTTCAGTATCTCTTAGTCTCAATGTCTCTGAGTAGGCACACATAGCGGTGACAGTTATAGTGTCATACAGACATTTAATTACTCCTTTGGAGCTTAGTGGGAAGTGGCAGCCCCTGCCTGGCAGAGAGGCAAGAAACTGCTGGTCAGCTGATCAGCATTGTGTAGTTTTTTGAGTGCCAGCATCTACTGGCTCCTGCTGAGCTCCTACAGGCATGTTTAACTTCTAGTTTGGAAAAGGAAAACAGACTTTGGCACACCATCTTTGGAAGGTTGCAGACCGTCTGTGGTACATTTGTGTGAAGTGTGGACAGAAATTCGCATTAGATCTTGTACTGTTTCAATTCCTATCATTGAGCCAAGACCAAGAGAAGATTATTGTATTTGTCAGACTTAACAGAAGTTTTCTTCAAAAAGAAATCCTTTGATCAGGGAACATGACAACAATTTCTAAGACAGTTTCTCACACAAGATGCTGAACTTTCACCGATTGCGCTTAAGTTATAATGAATAGCAATAGTTATATTCATTTTTTTGAAGGCGGCCAAACATGATATGTGATCTGAATCTAGGGAGGAGTATGGCACCACAGAGTCTCTGTCACTAAACATTTTAAGCTGTTAATAAGAATATTCAAAAACATTGGTGCCATAATTATTTAGAGAGAGACTTTTTGTCTGTTACCACCCTACTGTTTATAATATTTTGTTTCTTTTTGAAATGCAAAAATATGATTTCTAAGTAAAGACAGAAAAATAAGATTGTTTTATTCAAAATAATGTTATGTATTCTGAGGTATGTAATTTACATTAACTTTTCCAGTACTAAATTAAACTCCTTATTATCAAAATCAGTTTAATTTCACAGTCATTATAAAAAAGACAAAAACAAGACAAAATAACATTCCAGCTGTGATGACTCCACACCATTTTTCATATCCTTGTTTTGAGTTCTTATCTGTTACAGCTGTTGATACTTCCATACTGTAAACATTTGAAGTGAAGGTTTATTAGCTATTTTACACTGCCTCATGTATTCATTTATAGCATTAATATGTAAATAATAAATAATCAAAGTGACACAGCTGAGATAAATAATTTATGAAATATTCAGAGGTTCAGCAGGGATAGACCATTTGTTTATGCAGTTTATTTCTTTTTTAAAAATAAATGAAGGGTTTCCATATGCCCGTCTGGCATGGCCCTTCACAGAGAATGAAGTGATCTTTCATTTTGCTGAAATACCATCCCAAAATGACAAGATGAACAGATTAGACTATATCTATCTTTTTGGAGGAGAGTGGCTGGAAGATGGAGTAACTACTGTGCCTAGGAGAATGAGTCCTTTCATAAATGTAGGATTCTACCCATGGATTTTCAAATTGATACTGTCAGCTAAAATTGATCAAGATTTTTTAAATATTTTGACCTTGATTTCCATTTTGCTTTTCATTTTTTTTAATACGCTTGCTTTCCTTTTTGTCTTCCACTGAGTGAGCAGCAACAATTTGCAGTAAGAGCAATAAAGCTAACAAAATGCCTGGCAGAATATTTCTGTTCCCAAAAGATACAAATATTTTTTCTTTTCATAATTTGATTAGTTCTCTCCAAACTGCTTCATTTTGCCCTGTAAGGAGGTGAAAACTGTTCCTACAGTCCGTCACAGGAACCCCTTGAAAGAAAAGCTACCTGTGCCTTTCTCACATTCAGTGGGCTCTGGATAGCCTAACCCAACTGGTCAGAAGCTGCTCAGCTCTAGTAATACAACTTGTAATTAACTGCATTCGGGAAAGAGTTTTCTGCCTAATTTCTCTATCTTTGTATAGTATAGGACAAGAGTACACTCAGTAACAGGGTCTGCAGCTAACCAGAGGGATCAATATTAAACATGTCCATGTAATATATTATTTTCCACGTCTGTTGTTAGATACTGTGCCATTTACCCAGGCAAAAAGAGGGTATAAGATCAACACAATGAGCTCAAACCATCAGATCTATCTACCTTGGCTAAAGGTTTCTGTCTTGAACATGAAGGCAGTCATTAGCATACAGAATATAAATTGTCAAGCGAAAGGAAGCAGACAACATTGTTTTCACAGCACATAAGTACCATGCTGGATGTGATTTCATGCATACATTACTGAGTGTTAGTAAAACCAGAACAGACACCCACTCCCAGCAATAAAATTCTTTCTGTTGCTCCTTTGGGACCAATGATTTTTTTATACTATTGCACAGCTGGTTTGTGTGCCATTTCCATCGGGCAAAGCCAGTCCTTCTGCTTATGCATTGGAACTGTTTAGTAGTTGGAAACTTGTCTGTAGTGCAGCTTCAGCAGATTTTTAGAGTTGTAAGGTATAATGTTTAACAGATAGCAATGGCTGATCCATTTTAAATAAATAAAAAAAAGCTTTGTAAAAAAGGGTTTAAATTAGAGTCAATCTTGCTGTCACTTTTACAGCTCAGAATGGGAATTTCAGGTTCCAATGTCCTTATTTCCTTCTATGACATATATTTCAAATCATTTATTGTATTCATTCTAGTTGCCACATTTAAAGTGGACATGGATGCATTTGTGAAGTATATGATATGATTCTTGGGTATAGCTTGCCCATACTGTTTTGTTAAGGTTGCAGAGCACTTCCAGATCTTGGTGAATGAAAAAATGTTGCAAAATATGTCTACCTATATTTAAAATTATGAGTGTGGAAATTGTGCATTTTGAAACAGTGATGGTGTGAGGATTTTTTTCTTTTTGTCTTTTATTAGCAGCAAGGAATCCTCCCTTTTGTGGAATGGAGGCAGTGTTTTGCTTATGATGGCTGAGTAGCCAGCAAGGCAAGAATTTAAGTCCTTTGAGTATACACAAGCCAAATACAATGCAGACAAATGCAGTACTTACTCCATGTGGTGGAACAGCAGCCTCAGCCTTGACCTAATGAAGCTGTCATTTCTAGCTGTGAGAAGTGATTTACTTGTCAGGCTGCTGAGACTAGAATATTTTTCAGATTTGAGGACAACTGTCTGTGCCAATTTCTAGTATATGTGGTGACTTATTTTACTTGAACTGTAGTATAAACTGCAAAAGAAAAGCTGCAACTAGCATCAGCCTTTCTGTAAACCAAAGGATTTGATTTAACATTCAGATAAATTTAAGTATACAAAATTTCTAAATTTGAAAAACTGGCAGCAATTTCCATTTCAGTATTGTTCGTGTATCTGAATTACACATGTGGGCAGTCAGAGGTATCACAGATATAAGAAGAGTAACAGCAGAATGGCCGTTGGCTTTATAGTCAGCAGAATGACAGTTTAGCTTTATAGTTGGGTTAACAAACATCTTATGTATATAGAAGTTCATAATCCAGTACCAGTTATTTTAGACTTTGGAGTATTCCAGCAAATAAGTTGTGTTCTGCTATTCTGTTTTCATAGACATAATCATAACAGAGCACCTTGTAGAAGCATGACTTTTTCATTCAATAATGCAGTAGTGAAGGCTTAAAAAATTTCAGAAAAAAATGAACATCTATTATCTGCTATCTGGCAGGCATACATTACAGAGGAACATATTGTTAAAGCTGTTGTCAATTATGTAAATTCTGTGCTTGTATTTAAGGATGGGTTCGGTGTCGTATCTTTTTTTATCTATTTATCTATCTCTGTTCAGAGATCACAGTATCTTTGCCTCGCTGCTCTTTCTTCTCATCCATTTATTTTGCTGGTGGAATTAAATCTTTTCAAATTAAAGAAAACAAGAATATCCCTGTTTCCTTGGCTCACAAAAGTGATAGTTCTGTCAGTTGTAGTAGTGATGAGCATCATGGAAATATGTAGATAAAGATGAATAAATTAAATAGCAATATTGTAATACTTCAACTTTAAACAATATGGAGTAGATCTTCAGCTGATGCAAAATGCTGACTAAGTGGCCTCATATTTCAGGTAATACGCCCAAATTCCAAGCAGTATTTTACTGCTGAATCCCCACAATCATCTGTTTTTATGATTATATGCAAAACTGTGAGATAAATTAATTTTTGTTCACCTTTGGCCATCTTACTTGCTTCTAGATCATTATCTTCTCCAGTTTTAGTCTACTAGTTTTAAAAAAGCTCTTCTAGAAAATATTCTGCTTTCAAATGTCTCCTCTTTTCATGTCAACTGCAGAATTCCTTTCTTTCTGCCTTCTACTACTCCCTCCACCATTCTTCCTCCTGTTCAAAGATACTTTCGTGGATGACATTTGTTAAGCCTGCAAAACAGAGACTTAGAAGAAAAGAGGCAGTTAGGAAAATATTTGTGCTATTGCTGGTGCTTTATTATTTCACATGTATATTTCCTCAAAGAGGATGTTCTTTCTTTCCTTAGCTAATAGTTACGCAATGAATTATGCATTTTCCTGTGGCAAAGGAGAAGGATGGATCATTTTTCTTTTACATGTTGATCAGCACACTGTATGCTGCCTGGACTGTCTGCTTTCAGTGAACATAGAAGAAATGCTACTGATACAGTGATGTCTTCTGTAACCTGTGCAATATAAAAAGTACAGGGTAAAATCCTGGAGCTGTAGAAGTCAGAAGAAATTATCTATTGCCTTCAGCGTGCACATAGTTCTTCCATACTGTTTTTGTTTCTGCTTATGTCACTGGGAAAAATGAGGCTGTTTGAAGTTACCTGAAAGAAATTCCTGTGGTGCTGAGAAGTTATATAAAAGCTCAATTCTGGTCAAATACAGGGAAAATTACACATTATCTTGCATTCATATGGGGCCAGAAAGAGAAGGTTTATCTCACTTGAAAAAGGATTTTGGAAGAAAATATATTTGATCATTTGCTTTTAGACCTATGAGAAGCTGGTGAATAGAATTTTAAAATATTTTTAAACAGGTAACATGTTTTACCCAGAAGAGCTATTTCATTTAATTTTTAGAATTTTTTTAAGACCTTCAAAATTTTTATAGATGCAGAATGAAGACAAATCTATTTTACAGTTAGAATTGTTTTTGCACATAGGTTGTATATCTGACCATTTCTGTAGATAGATTCTCTGAAAACACTTTAATTCTAACCGAAATGTTATGTATACATAATACATGATGCATAGTACTTCTGGGAGATAATCTGAATAATTCATCTACAGGTAATACGATCATGTTGCACTTCAGGGTATGAATGATTTATTGTCATAAGACTTTGTCCTGTAACATAAAAAAATAACATTTTAAATCAGTGAAGATTAATGTCTAATAAGGATTTTCTTTTTTTGAATCGTGTTTCTGATTGTATTTATTTCATTTAAATGTCATTTAATGTCTACACTTATTTTAGTAAGTAATGGAAGTAGATAATGCATTATGTTAGAGAAATATCCAAGTCATTAGTCTAAAATGAATTATGGTAATATGTCTCTTATATTTATCCCCTCCAATGAAAATACCTTTTAATATGTGTAAGATGGAGTTTTGGGGTATTTCACAAGTAAGGAAATAAGTGTAAGAACAGTGCTTTTCCAAAGGCAAAACAAAGAAAGAAACTGTTTTGCAAGTTGATTAAAAAAAAAAATGAGCAAGTAAAAAGAAATTATGAATTCTGGAAATTCAACTTACTTTTCCCAATAATGAGAATTCCTTAACTCAAATATGCTTTGTAACTTTTATGGCCAAAAGTTTGGTTGAATGAGGAAGTGGGAGCATCTATTACTATTTAACTAAATTGGCATGTGTGAGGAAACAGGAACATCCCTTGTTGTTTAACTAAGACTCCTGTTAAATAACAGGAATAAGCCATTATTTCACATCTGCTGATCTTTAAAAAGGAAATGCTGTCTTTATTAATTGTGGATGTGTCAGTTTTTGTGTCCTAAGTGATGGAATTTTTCAGTGAGACCATTTGTCACAAAGATTATCTGATGAACTTAGTATGCCTGGAAAGTTCATTTAACAGCTCATTTACAATTATAAAAAGATTCAGGTGAACCATGCAGTAAATGAATGCCTGGTGTCCCCTTTGCACACCTCCAGTTTTATTTCTGGCAGTAAGTGGTGGCTCATTTGGCTAAAAGATTATGTGAAAACGATTCTTTTCAATCACATTGTTTTTTATTAGCCACAGCTTCTTAACATGCCTTCATTACTATGAATTTCCTTTACTCTACCTGATAAAAACTTTTAAACATAATTTTCTGAGTTATACTATTTACTTCTAATTTTTTTTGAAGTTTTATTATATTTTTTCCACCAATGTTTTGCTATCGCAGGTATTTAAAAAGATAAGCTTTTTGAAGTCTACTCATTTCAATAAATTGTGAAATAAATGTATAGCCACATTCACTCCTGATAATAACATCTATTATTATGATTCTAAGATTAGATTGAGAATCCCGATGAAAAGTAAAAGTTACTTAAAAGCAAATTCAACCTTCAAAAGCTCAGTGGCAAAATTCCTATGGATTCACATGACTCAGAGCATAAATGGTAGGTCCACAAGGAGGACGAAGGCTCAGTGTAGGAAACTTTGTCTATCAGGTGTCATTGTGCCCAGTGGAGTGCTCAGCCCAAAACCATGTCCTAAATATTCCTTACGATGTGTAAGACACTATACAGCAAACATTGTGTGTGGAGCCATCTGGAATAGCTTCTAAAAATATAGAGTAAAGCTATTAGTCACTTTTTGTTCAGAGATTTCTACACTGAAGCCCTAAAGAGGTTAATTGTTTTTACCAGAGGAAAGATAGGGAGGCATTCGGATGGACTCTTAAGGCTCTTAAACTGCAAAGCTTTGAAGTATAGACTTAAGATTTGGAGCATCTTGGAGGAACAATATTTCAGCATCAGTATATTCAATATCCACCACCATAGGACTTGAACACTCCTCTAGAATAAAAAGTGTCAAGATTTAACAATATATTATGCTCTCATAGAAATATATATTTCTTACTTAAAAGAAAAAAAAATAGCTATCCCTGTGACTTACTTCTGATTTCATTTCTGGTCAGTATTAAGTCCTATGGTGGTGGATACCAAGGCAAGAATTTTCAAGAAAGAGACAACATGTAGAAACACACAATTTAATCATCTGAGAAGCTCTGGCAGCACCAAACAAAATATTTGAAGTTTCCATTATTTGATTCAGGAGTGATATATAGACCCACATATAGAGCATGATCTTTTTACTCATGTTGTCATTTATGGAAAGCAGTGAATGCCAGAAGTAAAACTAAGAAGCTAGTACATCCTGATAAAACTTTGTAACATTTACCCAGATACCAACAACATTCACAGAATAATCACACTTCTAAATGTAAATCCATAATTTTTATTTTAGAAGAGCTTGGATTTCTAGAATTTGCAAGAAGCTATATCACTTATGGGAATTTTTTGCATAAATTTTCTGAAGTATATAGAGTATGTTTAATCCAGCTGTTGTATGACTGGTAAATACGTAAGATGAAGATGATCTTTACTTTACTGAAGATGATCTTTACTTTAGCATCTTTTTGTTGGTTTGTTTTAAATTCCAGATCCATCTGCTCCACCAGCCCCGTCTAATATCAGAATTGCCAATATCACTGCAAACAATGATGGAAGTGTGAATGTAATGATTACTTGGGATCTTCCAGAAGAGCCTGATATCCCAGTGCACCACTACAAAGTCTTTTGGAGCTGGACATATAGCCAGTATGTGATCCCAGCTAAAAAAAAGAGAAGGAAGATTACTGATGGGGTAAGAAAGAAAATAGCAAATGAGACAGAAATATGGTTATGTATTAATTCTGGAATTTTCAGATTTTTTTCAGACACAAAAGAAAGTGTGAATATCAAAAATGTGAGAAGTTGCAATAATTTGAACTTGTGGGAAAGTAATTGTCTTAATTTTTAAGATCACTGACTTTGCAGACAATTTCAATATCTCAGTGCTAATAGTCAATCTCATATTTGATTGAACTTGGAGAGAGAAGTAGATCTCCTCTCTCTTAAAATGCAGACAAATACCACATGAATTTGCAGGGGAGATGAATAGAAAGTTAAATGTTGTTTGTCCTTTAAACTGGAGCTTATTTTACTAATGCTTCTAAAAGATACAGTGCTTATTTTATTTAGAAAGCCAAATGTCATCTATCACATTATTATGCAATATACCAAATAATATTTGGGACAGATCTTAAGCACTATTGAGTAATATAGATTAACCATTAAATAATCACAATTTTTGTAGGTTCAAGAAAATAAAATACATGGATCTTTGCTAGAGTAGATTTTCTGAAACATTTCCATAGCAGCAAGTCCTTGTCATTTTTTTGGTGGATGTATTATATATTTTATATCCTTAAGCATACTGTATTTTATTTTAAAGTAGTTAACAGAAATAGAATCCCACCACAGATAATGGGCTGGATTTTATTCTCAGTGGTTTTAATATACCGTTATGCGAATTTGGTCCCGTGTCTATGTTAGCACTGTCTTTTTGGCTCTGGTTAACCTCTTGCATTGCGGTGAATGGTAGCCTTGTCAATGGTCCTTTGAATATTATAGCAACTCTTTGGTCTAAAAACTGAAAACTTGAAAAAAATAAGTGCAAAGATGGAAAGATCTTATTTTTTAAAGATCATTGGGGATTTTTTTTACTCAGTTTTTACCTTTAGAAGTAGTCTGGTCCAAATCATTCTATAGTCATTTCCGTATGAAATCAACGCAGATAGACATGCAAATATTTTAGCTACAGTATTTAGAAATAAATACTGGTAATCAAGGGTTGTAATCAATGTTATAAATAGCACAAAACAAAGGTAATTGATACGAAAAGCTTTTGACAATCCCTGAATTGTTAAATATGGGAGTACATAGTTGTCTTTTTCACTCTGGATCGACTGTCAAACTTCAGATGAGGCAGAAAGAATTATAATAAAAGCATGGAGTAAAAACTTCTTCTGTCTGAGATACGGGCTAGAATGGCATATTTATGTATACTTAGCAAAAATTTAGAAATGTAAGAATACTGAGAGGTCTTGTCTTTTTTTTGCAATATCATGAGACTTGCCTTAGTTTATGGGTTATTAACTGGAGAATGATAATCCTACGCATGTGTTTCTCCAGTCAGTGACGATGGAAAACTACATTTTTTCTTTTTCTTTTTTCATTGTATAGAGGAAAAGAATCCTTACGGATGAGGGTTTTTTTTATTTGGTTGTTTGGTTGTTCTTTCATTTTTGTTTTCAACAGTTGAAACTAACAGAGAAGTGTGACCAGTGTACTGATTGCTGTATTCTAGCTGTCTTCAGACTAGCTGTCTTCAGACAAAGTTTCCAGTTGCTTTGCTAATACAGTTTACTCAGAAGTTGGGGAATAAAGAATTAAATATTTTTAGCCAAACAAATTTATTGACATAAGAAAGAAAAAACTTATTCTATATAAAAAATAAATTTAGTCTTGGCCTAAGCAGTAGGTATCTGTATTTACCAAGAAACTGCCAAAATTCTGTAAACATCATTAAGGTTAGTACTTTTAAAAAAGCAAAGAAAAATAGAGTCCAGAAAAATAGATTTTTTTAAAAAACATCAAACTGTGCTTTGTTGAAATCTATACATGACTTTTTTTTAATTTCAGAAGAATGGTGTGCCTAAGATAACAGGCCTGCTTTTAATAAGAGCCTGTGTTTCAATAATATTATAACTGCTTTGTATATATATTCCCCTCTATTATAGCCCCAAAATTATGTGGTCCTGGAGGGACTCCAACCCAACAGCAACTACAATGTGGAACTGCAGGCAGTAACACGTTGGGGTCAGATACGCCTAAAAAGTGCTAAAGTTTCCCTCCATTTTAGCACAACTCACGACACCAGGAATAATAGTAAGTAACTGCATTCAAACATATGAGTGCTTTATATTTGCTTTATCTACAATTTGAATGTTTTATATAATGATTTTTCAGATTAAAAAAAATTCTTAAAGCTGGCTGTTTGGTAACATAGTGATCTTTTCTTGGTCAAGTTGAGTAACTTTTTGATGTTAAATTTCTTCATCTAAAAATTCGTGATTGTTTTTGCCTAGTTCTTTGTCTTGGGTAGTACTTATCTGAAATAAATAAATGCAGTGAAAACAGGAGCATTTGCATGACTGTAGTGTTAGTGTTTTTAAAATGTAATACAGGTACAAATACTCATTACCTACCTCAGGGGTTGGAATACATCCATTTTTTCTGTCTATATCTTAACTGGACAGTTTTAGGTTTCGATGCTTTTTAGAATCCTGACTATTCTGAGCAGCCCACTAATTCAGAATCCCAGAGCACACAAACATATATCTCCTACGAACTAACACAACACATTGACTCTTCTATTAAGCGATATAAAATGTTCTATGCCTGAAATGAATTTTAAACATACTGTTGCATGGATAGGACCCAAATTCAAATTAAAATCTTGAGATCTTTAGATGTCAAGATACTTCTTTATAAGATCTTTGGAATCTCACATGCTAGGTAATATATTTGAAAGTGTATCTGAACCTGAGTGTAAACCATGATTCTTAGTCTTAGTTAAATGCTATTTGTGTAACTATAATAGGCAAATTTCAATACTGAGTTACTATCCAACTGCTGATATTTCTTTGATTAGCCAATACAGTAAATTTCTGATAAAAAGATGTTAAACCATGTCATTTTAAATATTCCTTCCTACCTCTTTCATTTTCCCCTTTCTCATTCATTTTCCTTTTTATACTACAATCAAGTTTTAAACTTTACTGGAACCATTTGCATAACATAACTGTCATTCTGTATTCATATCCTGACAAACAAAGCAGTATCGTTGCAGAGCCTTTCTGAACACATACTCAGTTTGGATATACATAAAAAATTTTAAGGTAGTTGTTAGCTGTGACAGACCTTCATATCTACAGTTGTTTTCTGTTTTAATGTATCAAGAAGATAAAACAGACCTAAAGATCCTTCTTTTTTTCCATGTCAAGCACATTTTTACCACATTTTCAGGCCATCTTAAAAGGCAGGAGAGGGCCAAGCTTTCATGTCTTCAGTGCACTGAGTCTTTGCCTGAAATCCATATCAGAATATGAGCTTGAATCTCTATGGTGTGGACATAAGGCAAGTTTGGGCTTAATCCGCAGTAAAACACAATGTAAGTGAACTCAAGAGTTATGCTCTTTTCATACTGATTCATCTAGACTGTACCTGTATTTTTCTATCATCCCCTAGAAAAGTGATATTGTTTTCAGGACTATGTATGATATCAAAAACTTCTCGGAGTTAACATATTTAATTTTTCTTTCTTCTATTAAAGTTATACAGGGGATGTAATAAAAGTAAAACTAAACTTCATTGGGAACTGGGTCGTTAATTCTAATACGCTCGGTCACTAAGATCAGCTAGAAGTATATCATTTGTATTTATAAGAGGTGTCCTCATTTTGCAAAGTATTTTCCTAAGAGTTTTTTTTTTTTTTTTTTTTTAATCAAACACATTTTGCTAGATGAACAGGCTAAATGTAATCTCTTCATACAGTAGATTTCCTCTTTCTTCCTGATCTTCTTGTCTCTTCTGATCAGAAGTTTCTGTGAAGTTCTTGATTTCAGTGCTAAACTTTAAAATGTCTAGTTTTCAGTCCAGTCATCTAAACTGGCTTTTCTCCAGACTATATCACAACTCTGAGACAAAGCATGTAGCTGAGTTTTCTTTATGTAGAAATCATTTCACAGGAAAAAGCTGGTATCTGGATTTCACCTGAGTCTGAAGCTGGGCTGTGTCCTGGTATCTGGGAGGGAGCCCTTGGTGGCAGTATGTAGAACTAGTCAAAGTGACATTGGGCAAGCTGTTGAATGTCTTTCTCTCGTAGTAACATGAGAATAGCCTTATAAACTTTCCCCTTTTGGGAGCAGGGGTAATTAATCAACTTCTGTTTGTCAAGCTTTGAGTCCTGACATTAGATCAGATTATAATAGTACGGTATTAAAGAGTTTCTATATAATGTAATGTATTCCTTATCTATTTGGGGACTTCCATGGTCAGGCTGCCTTTGGGAAGTAGTTCAGAAAACATCATGCCAATTTTACTGAAGTCCCAGTTCAGTCAATTGCTCAGCTCTCTGGGAAATGAAGCTTTTTTTTTTCAGATAGATATTCAGATTGTCAGAACAGAGATCAGTCCATGCCCCACAGAAATAATTTAGCCATGGAGACTTCTGTGAGCTTTTGCTCTGGTCCTCAGCAGTTGTATTTTCCCACACTCAGAAATATGTTGCCTCATCATACTCACATTGCTTGTCTGCTTCACTTCTGGCAAATGCAGCAAGACTCTCTTTCTCTTGATCACTACATATAAATATTCTAAATCAGTGTCCTCATTGTTCCAGAAGTGGAGCAGACAGAGAAAAGCATAGCATAGACTTACTAAAATTAAAATATTTTCAACTGAGATATATCTAATAGATTCAAGTTTGTACTTCTCTCTATTGCTTCATGATTTCCTTTTAAATAACCAACATAATGGTTACCTTGAGAAAGAATTTGTATACAATTAGTAGTTTTTCTTTCATTTAAAAGAGGCAAAATATGTATCAGGTTAGAGAAAGGATTAAAAAAAAATATGTTCAAGAAGCAAATAGAGTTTTAGTTTAAGCTATGTGTAGGGCTAAACATTCAAATTTACATATTTCTCATGTTAACTATTGAAACCTGAGTCATTCCTTCTTTCTCTCAAATATGTAGTTGATAATTTACCGCATCCTAATTAGGAGAATCTTTACTTGTTATTTAGGTGCAGTATTCAATTACCTACGGCTTTTTGTTCAGCTCATGCAAATACTGTCCTCTGAATTGGAACAGATATATTTGCAAGTGTGCAGTGAATTGGCCCTACTTTTTTAAACTGAAAATGTCTAGAAATACTCAACTATTCCAAATACTGATAACTCTTCTAAATTTTCTTAAGTTGTTGCAAGGTGAAATGTCTGAGGGAAGAAATCTGTTTACCATTCCTTGTTGGAAGTTAGGTACATATACGAAGGGAATCACTCAGACTTCACTCTGCTCTTATGATGTTTTCCTAAGTATTCACTGTTGGAAACAGGGAAGTGGGCTGGAAAGATCTTTTATCTGACCAGAATGTTCTTATGTGGTATAGCAGAGGTATATATTTACTTTGATGTAATAACCACAAACTGCACTCTGTGGGTTACACTCAATCCTGTGCTTTGGTTTTGTGTGTATTCAAACACTGTGGGAACATCAAGAACATGAATGATTATACATAACTACTGCTAGATGCCACACTTATTAAAAATTCAAAGTGTTAATAATGCTTGCTCCTGCAGTTATAAATACACTGCCTTTATTTATGATGCTTTTGATAATTTGCAAAGCATATTCCACATTTGTCTTTTTCTCTCTGTCTAAAATATCTTTATTTGACCAAATTTCAAACAAATGATTCACCCATTATGTATGTTTGTTCTTTATGTCAATTTCTTTCAGGTAAGTTGTTGAAAGAAAATTGTTTTAATTGAAGGCCTTATTTATTTTCTGACTGTCAACAGCACTAGCACAGTCAGTAGGTTGTGCTGTACTAAAATAAATAATTTCCTGATTGTTTTGTGTCTTGCAGAAGAACAGACCTCTTCTGCTGTGAAACCTCAGAAAGGACTGGTAGATCCTTTCCCAACCTTTCAAAGAAGAAAACCCACTCGTTTTCTTAAAATTGGAACTCCCTTCTATCAGGACAATCAACTTCAGGTCAAAGTCTACTGGAAGAAAACAGGTTTGTGGCATTCTTCCACTACTTTTTTTATAGGGACAAACTGTCACAAACTGTCTCAGAGTTGGAGAACGTTGCTGAGATATAATGAACTCATCCTGTCATTCCTACCAAAGTCAAATCCTACACCTATCCTTCCAGCCCTTCACCTTCCTGTTCGAGTGAAGCATTGCCTCTTTTTTTTCCTGTTATGTGTGTATAAATATCTGACAGAAGGAAATAACATGAATCAGGTGTACAAAAACTATAGTCGGACATCTTAGAACACTGAATCTTCCTAGCGTTGAGATGACTTAATTCAGCAGATATTGCTTCTGCAAAGTTTTGAATAGGGAACCAGAGCTTGGCCTTATGTTCTATAGAACTTTTGTGAATACGAATGTTGTTTCACTAGCATGGGTCAGAGGGTCTCAGGCACATACAGTACACATATAGTGTTCCTCCTGATGCCTCTGGGGCATGTTAAATTTGGTCAGTTGAGAAATAAGTCAGGAAAATAAGTGCATATGGAAATTATGCAATGGTGTCACAAAACCTAAACTGTAGTCTGTACCCCAACATTTAGAGCTGTACTGGCTCAAGTTAGGGCTGACATGGGATTTATACCAAACTCTAAAACATTATCAACCACCCTGAAGACAGATCTGGATGAATAGTTTGCCACAATTATTGGAAAAATCTTTACTTTAAGGTAGCTTTGTGCTAGGCTGCAGCCTTCTGTTTTACAGAAAGTCTAGTGGGAACAATGATTTTATGTTTTAATCTTCCAATGTAAAGGAAAATGCCATAAATTTTAAGTACCTAATGAGGTTTAGAAGTCAAAAAGGGATTTTTCTTTCTTGCCCTTTAGGAGCAAATAGGTTGTTACACATTTTTACAGCTTTGCGATACAGCTTCATATGCTATTATTTGAAAAGGTGTTAAGACTGTTAATGTTTTAAACTGGAGCCATCTACATGTGTAGAGCTAACACATGTATAAAATCCATTCAGTTTTTGTATTTGAAATGAAGGACTACAGAATAGAAAATCGCCTCTTCCTCTGGAATTTTTCAAAGGATTTTAGAAATACTAGAGTTCTTTTCGGTTTAAGTATATGCAGCACCAACTGACTGGGGGAAGGTTATGCTATGTAACAGAGTATGTCACACTGGATAGTGTGGATGTATATCCTTTGCTTTTTAAAAAATGCCTGCATGTTTAAATTGCCACGTTTTAGGCCTTCCATATCAAAACTCTTTTGAATCAAATACTTATTCCTCCAAAATATCTGCAAGCTTTTGTTCAGCCCTACCACACACACATTTTGAATATTTGTCCCCCATTTGGCTATGCCAGTTTTCTTTTTTCTAGCCTTCCCCATTACATTTCATTTTTGCTTAATGTCATGAAAGCTGAGATAGTTCAAAGTTTAAATGAAAGTTGGGATATTTTTAATCATGAATAGTAAGTTTACCTAATAATATACTTTTGGTTATCGAAAGTGAGATATACATATTCTGAGCTTGGGATTGATCTCATTGAACTTTAACCTTCTGTAAGTGAGATGTCAAGTCTAAACTGGTTGTCCAAGCTCCTTTTACAGTCAAAAAAAAAAAAAAAAAAAAAAAAGAAGAAGCAGGTGGTTTCAGAAGCAGTTCATCCCACAGAGTAGATGAATCATGAACCTGGATGATTAGCCCAGACTAGACATCTCATTTGTAGGAGGCTTAGAGACACCTAACATTTCTTTGTGAGCTGAAGTTCAGTTCTGAACAGTTTGAACTCAAAAATTTAAGAGGGAAGAATTACAAGGGAGGAGACTATGATGTCTTCCAAAGGTGTAAGGCAAGGTTGTACAGCTCACAGTCTAGGGGTAGGAATCAGCCCAATGGAACAATCAATCCAGCCTCAGCCCTTTTCCTGCCAACCCACTTCCCAAAGAAAGATCATGAAGATCATGTGTCATATGACCAAAATGCCAGCACCCCTAGTGAAATTCACCTTACTTGTAGGGTAGTTGTCCAAATCACTGTTACAGTCAGCAGATATGCGGTCAGTATGACCAGCACAGTTTGGAGAAATATTCATTTTGCTGCAAATGAGATATCTTGAACTGGCTGTCCACTGGTCATAATGACAACTTGGACATTGAGCTTAAAAGTAGACATTACATTGTAGATACCTAAATGCTGATGTTTAAATGTGGAGCTGAATCCCACCCTGTGTTACGTAACAGGAAGGTATGTAGTGTAGGAAGTGTTAGGAAGTGGTGAAATCACTGTTGGTGGTCTTCAAAGACAGATATAACGTATATCTGTTAGAAATGACATGGATTTAATTGCTGTTGCCTTGGGCAAGGGATGGGCTGGTTGAGTTCTTGAGTACCCAACTGACTGTAATTTTGTATGAATCTTTGTATATCCAGTTATGTAAGGGGAACATGCGGAAGTCCATTTTGGTCATGTGGTGGGAGCAAGGTCAGACATGTGAGTTAGGATGTATAAATAGATGCCCCCATCATGCAATGGAAGCTGCCTTCATTTTTGTTACATAATGAATAGTGATAACATAGGTGTGTGAAGAAGGGTAGTGTATGGCAGTTTCCCTTCTCCCCCTTCTTGCTCCGTCTTCTCTTTTTGAAAACATCTGTGCTCTGAATGACAGTGTCTGCAGGAACTTGGTGGGAGCCATTGCCTCATGTGGAGATAAAATATAGCCAGTTACCTGCTATAGAAGCTAGCAGCTTCTGTAAGCTCTTACAGGAGCTTGCAGGTTATGTAGTGCATGGACAAGGTATTGACTGTAGATTTACTAGTCACAATTTACTGTAGAGCAGTAAGTGTAGAGCAGTAAGTGTAGAGCAGTAAGTGCATAGCAGTAAGTGCAGAGTGCTTGTAGGAACGCAGCAGGAGAAACAGATTGGCTGTATCTTGACTTTATGAAAGACAGCAGTTACTGGCACTGACTGAGTTTGGAACTGTAGCCACACTTCTTTCTCCTGTATCAAATAGTGTTTAGGGATTTGTAGAAGGTATAAGAGGGCAGCAGCTGTAATAGGAGATGCTGAGAGCGAATTTACCTCAGCCCACTCTACGGCCTGATGTTTAGGTTATTTTCATTACAGATAGGCAATCAAAGTTCAAATGTTTCTGCATGAGGAACTGACCTCTCTACCTTCTACATGGTGGATGAAAACAAGAGTCCCTGTTGATTGCTCTAACGATTGCTCTAACATTCTCACTATTTTGTAGTTTGCAACTAAAGCAACATAAAGTTTTTCAGTGCAGGAATGCAGCCATTCTATAGTCCCAAATAGGATGTATGACTTCAGAACAAATAACGATTGCGAAAGTATCATGAAACCATGTGAAATATGTATATTGATAATGTTGAGAATTTCCATGACATACAAAGAAACACTAGTCTCCAGCCTGAAGGTGTTGGACATCTATAAATTAAGTACAGCTTCAATTGGTTGCGATAATCTTTGCTTTGACAGATTCTATTTTGAAATTTTTCTGTACTTTCTGCAGTAGTATTCATGGTCCTAACCAGAGATGGTTGCATGTCAGTGGTGATGAAATAATTATTTTATAAAGATTCTGAAGGTATTTTAATACGAGAACTTTTAAACCAGTATGAGAAGTCGATATAGAATGTCTTTTAGCTGTAAGGAATACTTCAACAACTACTAAGACAGAAGTTTTTCACTTTATAAGAATAATGTTAATTAATTTTCTTCAGTTATAGCTGCTCTTAATTTTTTGTTGTATGCCTGAATTCAATAGTTCTATCATTCTACCTAGACCTGGGAAGTTTTTTTGGAATTCTGTCTAGAACCAAGATGGCTCTGTGAAGAGTTTTGCATTGCCTCCTAATACTGTAGAATCAAAGCACATCACTAATTACAGAAACAAACAGAAGGAAAAACCTGTGTGGATTTCAGGCAGTCTCTGTTACCATTTAAGAGACAAATATGTTTTTAAGGTTGTTTTAGATTATTTATTTATTTTCATTGGTTTGTTTGTTAGCTTAGAAACAGTTTTGCTTTTGAATTTAAATCTTTTTACTTTGCCTAGAAAGGGCAAAACAGAATAGAATCATAGAATAATCGGGGTTGGAAGGGACCTCTGGAGGTCATCTGGTCCAGTGATCTGCTCAAAGTAGAACTAACTTTGAAGTTAAATCAAAGGCCCTCTCTTGAAGGCTCTATAATAGACATTGTTATTGCTTTATGAGTGACAAGGAATTTTTCCTTAACCTTATGAATACCAGGCTGCAAAGGCCAACAAACAGTTTACTGCAATGGTCCGTAAGGTTTTCAGGGGCATGATGATGTTTCTTGATATTCAAAGATACCTCTTTCATTGCTGCAAACAAGTTGTATTCCTATATGTCATTTGCAAATGTGCCTCTAGGAAGCCAGTGGAAGGAACCAATGATGACATCAAGGTTGAAGTTCTTGTTTTTATATCCCTCTGAATAGATTTCATCAGACTTCTATCCTGTGCAACAAATGAAATAGAGGGAATGCTGTAAACTATTACTGGCTTTATTATATGCTACAGGAATGATTGCTTATCAGTACTCAAACTGAATGCAGTGCTTGAGTTAAAATCTGAGTAAGTGGATCGATGATGATCCTGTTTCCATATATGTGGGCCATTATGTGCTACAGTTTGCCAGTGGGAAAAACTTATTTAGGCCTGTTCAAGTGTTATTTCGTATGTCCCATTAGCTTCAGTAAGCATGAGGCATGAATGGAATGTAGGATCTGGACTTTACATTAAAATAAATCTTTCTGAAACAATCTTTCAGTCTGAATGCCTCTGTATGATGGCAATAATTTCTTCACTTCAAGATGTATGTTAGCAAGAATAACTCCACACTTCAGGCAGGACAAGGTGCACAGAAAAATGCACAGAATTTTGCTAGACAGAGTTATCACAAAAGCATATTGTAATTATATGAATACAATGGCTTCTTGTCTGAAAGAAGAAAATGTCTTTCACTTGCTGCCTCTGACTTAGGCTTGGGATTAGAGAAACACAGTACATTCCTTAAACAGCATGAATCCCACTTTTGTCAATGAAAAGAAGAACTTGTTTGTGACCAAATTTTTTGGCCATCTTGACTGTGTGAAATTAGAAATTATGTGCTATTCATGTCAAGTACTGGAACTAACTTAAACAAATCACTTTTAACTCCTTGATGCTGGAGTTTCAGACTACCATCCATTACCGAACCTCCTACCTAAAAGGATTAGGTACTTGTGACAATTCAGATCCTAGGTATCTTGTGCAGTAATCAAGACAGAAACTGTGAAAATAATACTAATAAAATCTAATGTTTCCTCTGTCCCATAGTGGTTTGGCAACTGGAGAGCTGAGGGTTTTGAACTTCAGTTGAGAAGCCATCAAGTTGCTCCAAAGTCATGTACTTCAGGGTCTGAAAATAAGATATTTCTCATAAACTAAAGGAAAAAAAAAACTTTATTCTTTATGAAGTCATTGCAATAATTCTCATCACTTGGTGCAGTATTCTCGTACATGAAAATATTAGAATGGAATTTGGTGTGATGATTGCATTCCAAAGCAAAATGTCTCAATAATGTTTTCTAACACGTTACTCTGTCTCCCCTACTATTTTCTCAGTACCTGTTATTTGAGTACAATGTCCTTGCTCAGGTAAAATTCTAGTTTCCTTCACTTTTCCTTGAATGAAGACTGTGAACATTTACCTCACGTTAAACACTTAAAGTACTTCTAGATATTTAAAATCAATATATCTGCTCCTTGATTTTGCTTAAAAAGACAAATATTTAAAATACATTAAGGCTTGGCTTCAGGTTTTTTTTTTTTTTTTTTTTTTTTTTTTGCTTTAGCATTTACCAGAAATGCAAAGAAAAGAACACTTAAAACAGGGCAAGGCAAAGAATCCTTCATTGTCTGATAAATCAACCAAACAAGAATCACGAATTAAATTACAGGGAAGTATAAAATGCAAGGCAAGGCAAAGCAAACAGAAAGCTGCCACAAATGCTTTTAAAATCAGATCTTAGGAAAACAAAATTAACTTTTACTTAGTTCAGGGAGATAAATGAGGCGACTGTATGTGCTGACTCTTTATTTGCAATAAGGTATTTCATACGGCAGGTTTTAAAATAATTGAAAGCTTTCCCAGTGTTATCCTATGGTCTCTTCTCAAGCCACTAGTGCCATTGAGGTTAGTGAAACCATTCAATCACAGTAAGAGTTTCTAGCTGTACCATTTGTTATTGTAAAGAATTCAGCAGTAGTTGCTTAACACCAAGGAATTGTTTAATTTGGTACTAATTGTTGTGCTAGGCAGATCAGTGTTTGAGCAGCTGGCCATTTTCTAATTATAGATATTTAAGCAGTAAAATATTTGTAGTTGAAGGTGTCACTGTGGTCCAGATGGTCTTTTGATGGGAAGAGCTCAGTGTTAATTATAGTAAAATTTACAGCAATATATTTCCCTCATGCTTCCATGTGAATATGGGGACATTGGTGCAGCAGGGGTTGATTGTGTGGGCATGTATAATGTTCACTTGTATTTAGGGATTTAATTAGTAAAGCTGGCCCTAAGCACAGGAATTTTTGACTAGATCAACTGTCAAGAAATTCAGCAGTAAACATTGCATAATTTGCTTTTCCATATGGGCTACAGCTGACTCAGATGCCTGGATCCTATGGACTTCCCCAGCATCCTGCCTGGTGAGAAGTTAATGCTCTCAGCTTTAGCTGTAGTGGAAAATATTGCAGAGTGAAAAGAATATCCTGTCAAAAGAATCTTCTGTGAGATTCCTCCTCCTCTCGAACTTTGTTTTATATAGACCTAATGTAGTTCTAGAAATAACATTGTTGCTATCCCACTGCTGAATTTTAAAATTTCTTTGCCTTTTGCTCCCTAAAGGAAATGAAAAGGGCAGTATATGACCAGCTCCAGTTACCTTTGTTATAGTTTATAAACTGACTACCGGGCTCAGAGTATTTGGTTTGTGTTTGGTCTATGTCCAAATGTGAAGTTCTAACAATACTTAAAATGTTGCTGGTGGGGATCATGAAAAACATCAACAAATACTGCAATTAGTAGAACAAATAATGTGCAACTTTTCAAATAGTATGCAATTTATTAGTGGGACAAATAATAAAGATTTAAAATTTTGCAGAGGATCAACCTAGTGAGTGGAATACAATCTTCCCTGCTGCAAATGAGACAATATAGGGGAGTCCCTTCAAGGTCAAAGTTTACTGCATTTCTTCATGTTTCCACAGGCACAATAGAAAACTACCAACTCTTGCCTTTCACCTGCTTCCAAAGCTCCCAGGTAGGTGGCTGAGGGAGGCTTTTGGTGTGAGAGACCTGGGGGCAAGTCCCTCCAGGGATTAGTTCCAGGAATGTATTTGGAACAGATTTCTGCCAGGAAATCAAATGTCAAAAGCCAAATCAGAACTACCCACTGTGGTCCCAGAACTAAGGCAGCTCAAAAGACTGATTTTGCTTAGCAGATGCCCACGCACATCTGCTGAAGGCAGACTGTGGCTATACTGGATTAGTCCGATCCAGTGATTTGGTCTTCTAGTTCTTACACCTTGTATGGTTGATTCACATATGGCTTCATTCTAAAATTTACATGTAGGCTGTTCTCAAGCCTTCAGTATGGTTTGAATTATACTCCAGAGCACCTTTAGTAATTGCGAAAGTGTATTTAATTTGACTCAGAAAGGGACTTAACGTGTTTTTAAAAGCAATCTTTATATCATTCCTAAACTTAGGAATAAATTCCTAAATTCAGTTTGAATACAAGTTTGAGCTTGACTGCCATTGAACTTACGTTAAAAGATCAAATAGAATTTTAAGTGCAAATTATAAACCTGGTCCATGAGTGCAATCCAAAGATAGACCATCATGTGGGATGAGTACCTGCAATAGGACTGCAGGTACACATTCAATATCACATTGGGAAATTATTTACCAAGAGAAAACTCTTACTCAATGCATTGAAAAAAATTCATTGGCCAGCTAGTAAATTTTGTTGCCTGCTTTTTGACTCTCCAGAAAAATTGTTGTTTTCAAAAACAGCATCTTTATGTGGCTTCAGTAATAACATCTGTCTTCCCAGTACCCGATTTTCTATTTTTCTTATTATCCCTTGACCTTTTACCACAATCTATGAAGTGAATTATTTTAACAACAATTACAAAATATTAAAAAAAACAAAACAAAACAAACAGACTGACTAAGGTCATCAATAGTCATATCTTTTGTTAGGCAGTCTGATAACTGACGAATAAAATGGTATGCTTTTTACGATTCAATTCTTCTCCCCTTTTCCCCCAGTTATATCACTGTCTGTGAAACTATATCATGTTCTGTCAAAGCTTTGTTTCGTATCTGTACATTATCATACCTACAGCAATCCTACCAGTACTACTATGAGCAAAAAGATGCTGAAGTACTGCAGCTTAGCAAGTTACCTTTCCTCAGTTGTGGTGTGATAATTGCCCATGACTGTTCTCTTAGCCTACCTAAGTTCTGACGTAAAATATTTAGCTTACAATCCAGAGGAGGTTAAACTATCAGCAATATGTCATTGTGCTTATGGTGAAGGTGGTTTAAACCAACAATTGTTGTCTTGTAAATTGAGTAGACTTTCCTCCACGTGCCAGCTCTTTCTTTTTAGTCTATATTGTTTAATTAGCCTAGTTGATTAAGTGGCCATAAAACAAATTGCATAAACACCGCAGACACGGAAGGAAACTGGAGCACTTGAAGGAGTAGTTAGAGTTGGAGGGAGTGACATCAAAAAGGATGTGACTATGTCACAGGTATGCAGGTGATAAATAATGAGTTTTAAACACCAGTTACTTTAACTTCTGTAATGATAAACTGAACATAAAAATAGCCAGAGTGGTTCAGACCAAACATCCATCCCACTAGGTGTTCTATTCTTGATGGTGGCTGGAAGCAAATCCCAGGGGATATAAGAACAGGGCAAGTAAGAAATAAAACTTCTGCAGATTATTCTTCCAGCTTCAGACAACTTGTAGTTCATGGGGTTTCCTGAGCCCAGTGTGGTCTCATTGTATTTAATTACTCTTGATGGATTTCTTTTCCATAACCATGTCCAGCGTCTCATCAGGTTCATGTAAACTTTTGGCATCTGAAACATCCTGAGTTAAGGAATTCCAGAGTTTTAAGTACTTGTTGCATGAAGAACCACATCTTTTATTTGTTTTGGAGCTATTTCTTCTAGCTTCTTTTGAATACCAGTTCTTATATTGGAGACATAATAAACAGTTAAGCTCTATTCACTCTGTCTGTATGCTTATGATTTTACATACATTTATCCTGTTTTTTCTCAGTTATTTTTCTCCTAGGCTTAATCAGTAGCCTTAAACTACTGATTAAGGACCTACATATTAATGTTATCAACTTTATGAATAACTGTTCACCAAAACAACTTGTGACGTGATATGCCATGGTATGTTCCCTGAATATCCAGTTTAGGAACTTCTTGGAGCATTCTACATGTATGCAAAGCCATCCATCCAGCTTTTCCTCACACAGAGTATGAGAGAGAAGGGAGTAGCAAGTGCATCTCTACATCTCCTTCCAGGGTGGAGTTAGGGTTAAACTGTGTTCGTACCTGGACTCTGGAATGAGGAAGAACTCCCAGATTCCATACCCTCAATACAGCTTACCTACCTAGATTAAGGTCCAAAATTGTTAATGCTACACAGAAGGCTAACGTTAATGGTAGAATACCTAGTAACATTTTCAATAGTTGTATAGCCATATTGAGCCGTGGACTTGCTTTTCCTTTTTTTTTTTTTTTCTCCTTTCCCAGTTTTAGTTGCTTAGCTATCTGTGAAAATCTGGCTTTGAGGGAATAATGTAGGAAGCCTCTGTTCAGGCTATAAGCAGATATTATGAGACTTGGAGCTTCCATGAGGCAAATTTCTTTTAAACAGAAAACCAGAATGAGATACTGTTGAATTCACTTTATATAGGATGGTGTGGATGGGAAAGGGAATGAGAGTAGAGGTAATCCAACTTAGTGAAGGTCCCAAACTTAAATCCTTCAAAACAAACATCCTTAAACCTTGAGGCTTCCTAGGTCCAGATATGGAAACAAATGCTGTGGCTCAAGCCCATCTTTAAATTACATGCTGCTTTTTAATATCGTTTTTGGAAACGGTTATTGTTGTATTATACAAAGAATGCATTCTATAGAAAGAAAGTTTGTTTTAAATGGCATAATGTGACCAACAAAATATTTGCAATTTAAACACTGCCGCTTATATTCCATATAAGAGCAGGAAATAGTATAGTTTGCCTTGCTAAGAACTGTTTATTGAATGAAGTTTAAATGTCAACTGAGGGTTTTGGTGTTTATTTTAATCATATTGCCTGAATAGATGATTATTAAAGTTCTTCTTTTTTCAGAGGTGTCATAAGTACTGTGAGTTTCATAACCAAACATTTGACATTTTGGATTTTTTTTTTCTTTTTTTATTCCATTGGGTGAATCAGTACACGGGCAGCTAAAGAACCAGGGCTATTTTTATTTCAGTCTTTTGAGAGAACTTACCTGAAATGACTGAGACAGAACACATCAACAACACTTTTTACAAGGAAAACAGGAGTGCAGGGAGGTTCCCAATGCATTAGGTCATCAGTGCAGCATAATTAGTTAAAAGAAAATTGAGTTTACCTATGTATCCTAAGATTGAGAACTCACTTTGCATTTGCTAAACTACCATATCGAAAATAGGACACTTGGTGTTGCATCATTTCTTGTCCTGTCATTGGTTTCAAGTTTCGGATGTTGTCAAGAAACTCCATGATTCACAGAGGCATAGAATGGCTTGTGAACCAATACATGGGTAAACAAATAAGTGTTATGATCAAGTACTGACTGAGATAACAATACTCAGATAACTGAGACTGCTTTTCAGTGATGCTATTACTGCATTGTGACACTCTCATGTGTCATAAATACCATGTAGTAACTCTGCTTAATTTATTCACTTGTTTTCTATCCATATTTAATCATTTCCTACATATTTCTTTCCAACCTTTTCAACAACTGAGTTCTATCTGAACAAGTGCTCATGGTAACCTGCATCTTATAGAACCGTGTTTACGTGGAGAATAGTGGTAGCTTGATAAAGAGCTGAATGAAAATCTAAGCAGGCATAAGACTCTTCATTATAGTCTGTCTCAGATATTGGCATAATGGTTTGGGGTGTGGAAGTACAGGCAGACTGAACTGCAGATGGAACGCTGCAGTTCTTCCTTTTGCAGAAAAGGTGGGTTGGAAGTAATGCTGTATTTTATTATATCCACAGTAGTAAAGGTGTATCAAGGGTTGTGTAGTGTGGTAAGAAAGGGAGGGATAACTTATTACTGTTTCTCCAGGAAGTCTTTGACTTGTACACATCTTTGGACACTTCAGAGGTGATACAAAATATTTTTCTTTATGCTAGGGATAGCATAACTTCACCATTTAATACAAAAAGATAAAAATTTCTGTCCTGGATGGTACATTATTTGACACAGCATTTATACACAGCTCCCAAAACTTTGACCTAGAAGTGATTAATCAAGCTAGATAGATAGAGAGACATGTATTTCATGTTTCTCTGCCTATTTTACCCTGGAGTATGATATTAAATATAAAACCTTTACCCAGTCAGGTAATAAACCTTGCTATAACCTATTTTTGGAGCAGTAATGCTTCAAGATACATGAACCAGAAAGGAAATTATTTAACTTTTCTGTATTACCTTCTTCCTATTAATCTAAGACAATTAAAGACCTAGAGACAAATTCAAGAGCATCTTTTAACTCTACTGTATATGGTCATCAATGTCTTGATCCTACTGGGTACTAAACATTCTGGCCCTGATCCATTAGCTACGCTTAACTATTTAAGTCAACGCAACTGTTCACATGCTTAAGTGCTTTGTTGAATCAGGGCCAGAGTGCTCAGAAGCTTGTAAGATCAACCCCCCAGTAAGAGAACAGAAACAAACACCATGTGGTCTGTCACAAATAATCATTGCAGTTTGTTATATGAAATATCAGAGTTAGCAATTTATAATAAATCCATAGGTTAACTACATGCAGAACAAATTCCTTGCATAATTTTCTTACTGAATAAGTTCACAGAAATTACAGTCTGCTTTATGGCATGCTATTTGAAGAAAGGTTAGGTTTGAATGAAGAGAGTTGGCTTTCATATGGCAAATTATCTTCTATACTTTGATAATAATCCCTTTTATGTACAGTTAGTTTATTAATTGCATTTATATATATATTTTTTTACAATTTGTTGAGGTTACTTGACAAAAAATACAGACACACCATTTTCTTATTAATTGAAATACTCATTCAACTTATGCTTATTTATATTAAATTAATATTTTTATGCTACCTAGATAAAGCCTGGGGTATCTATTTCTTATTTTATAATCTTTATGTTTTTACCGTATTTAATTCACAACGAAGAAAATCAAGTCTATCGGATGTTGTTTGTTGTTACTTCAAATCCTGTCACTATACAAAGATCAGCTTGATGTTACTGTGTTTACTGATGCCAGACTTTTTTATTGCAATTAAACCTTAATTTGAGCTGCTGTTGTTGAACAAGTCTGCTTTGAAATGTTGTTTTCCATGAAGCTCCATTTGGTTTTTCTTTCTAATAAGTTTCCGTGATTCAGATCCCCCATAATAGTGCTGTCACAGCTGGCATTAATCGGCATTTTTCTACCAAATTGTAGAAAGCCATCATCCAGCAACGACCCATCAAACAGAATAGTATACAACTGCAGAGCTGAAGTACTTTTACAGCAGAGACCATTATTGTTATACCCACTTGATGGGGTGGAACAGAGGTAAGGAGCTCTGAAGTGCTTTGCCTAAAGACATTCAGCAAACCAGTGGCTGAACTAACCACAGTACCCCGAACAGCATGCTGTAATGTATGTGCTGTAGGTCAGAGGAATACAAACTGATATATATCATTTTAAATAAATCCATTTACATTGTATCCTGCAGCGATATGAGGTGGTTGTGATTTTGGTGATATTGGGTTGTGTGAACAAAGTTTACTGCTGTTTCTGCTCTGCTATGCCAAATTTCTAGCTACAAAGCAGACTTCAGTTCCTCTTGATAGTCAATTTGGCACCCTTCTTCAGCAATACATGTACTATAAAGCAGAATAAAGTATTTGAGGCAAGAAAGGAGCTGTCTGTAGTAACATGGCAGAAAAAAAAGAAACTACATTAGATGAATAATTCACATGGCTGGCAATGAGGGAAATGTATAGCAGAACAGATATGTGGAAAATGTTGGCAAAGAGAAGGAAGAAAGATTACTTATTTAGTTTTATTTTCAATAAACTATAGAATCATTTAAAACAGAAATTCTGTCTAGGAAAGGTAGCAGTGTTAACTGATATCGTTCTGGGTGATTTTTCTAAATCGGACTAAGAGCTTCAAATTCTTTGTGGAGATTATGAGTTTTAGCAGATGTACAATGTATGCCTAGGGTACTCCTATTAACCATTGCATAACCACGACTTTGAATATGTTGCAGTACTTTAAGCAAAACATTTCAAACTAAGATGCTTAAACTGTGCATATGAACCTGAACTTTTCAAAGTGCACAAACGCATGTATCTGTCATTCACATTAATAGGATTCTAGGTTGCTTTTGCAGCCTTTTTTATTTATTTTTTTTAAGAAACAGAATAAATATCCATCTTTCTCAAGAAATTATTCTTTTATTCTTTATTAAAATGAAGCTAAAGTTTTCAGGTTGGAGAGGGGAAGAAGGGAGACAAATCTGGCAAAGAATGTCTTATAAATAATTGTGATGGCGAAATCGCTTTGTGGAGATATTTCATTTAGGATTAAATGCTTTTTTGGGTGAAACGTGAGAGTCAAAACATCTTTTTAACAGGCTGTAGAGCACCCCCAGGTCGATACATTTCTAGGTAGAGATTTGAGATTTCTGTCCAGCAAAGCTAAATATATACTCTTGTTCAGCAAAAAAACTAAGCATATATGGAGCTTTAAGACCATGCTCATGTGATAGCTGCATAGGAATGTTTTCATAAGTCTAGGAGCTCATTTTATACTTTAGAAAATATATGTAGAAAATCATAGCCAAAATACTTAACATTTGGAATTAGTTTCTTTGTAAGAATTAGTTTTGTGCAACTGTCTGAAACATCTAAAGCTCTTTAGTTTGGGCAGCTGAAGATTATGTCCACATCAGTAACTTTAAGAAATTTTTTAAGTAATTTTTTCTGATTTGCTTAAATTTTTTTGTAAAGAAACTTGAGAATAAAAGTAATTGAATAGGCTGGCTGCTGTAACAGTCTTTTCAGGAGTTCTTACTTAAATGACTAGTCTATTGACTAATTTCACAAGCTTAGAGCTGCTGGAATGAATGCTAGCACTTAATGTGTCCTTCAAGTTAAGTGTTTCTATACAGATTATATTTTCAGTTCTGGGAAACTTGGTAAATTTGCTGTTTGTGCTTGGTATATCATTTTTTTCTGGGTCAAATGGTATGCTTTCTAACCACAAAAACAAAAAAGCTCTACAGCGACCTTTTAATAAGAAGCAGAAAATCAAGAGAACTCCCAACTGTTAAGCTGCAGATCGATCAGTTACAAAAAGGTCTTTATAATGTGATACCTGAAATATCAAGGAACTAGAATAAAGGACTCTGGTGATTTCTTTGCAGTATTATGTTCACATTTTACAAGGGCATAGCTTTCTGATAAAACTGGCAGAAATCAGTCTCATTAGATACTGCCTATTCTTGTTACTATTAACTAATCAAGTGACTTTTCAGAAGATGTGGTTTACTGGCACCACTATAGATTACAGTGTATTAACTTCAGCTGGACTTAATTCAGAACCATTAGCTTTGGTGATAAACACTGCCATTTAACTAGACTGCATCTTGATTCAATTGTCCAGTACCTGTTGCTGAGTTTGTAAGGGACAGCTGAAAAAAAAAATACAAATAAAATTATAGTAGTGGTCTCATTAGGGAACAGTGTATATCGATGAAAGGAAGGCTAGAATAAGCTTTTTTGCATGAGCTAGAATCAGATGTATGCTGTTGTATAAAAGCAAAATTCTAGTATCATAAGCTTCATACAGAGTAAGCAACTTCATGAAAAAAATGTGTATTTTCATCATTTTTTAAAGAAAAAAAGCCTATTTGTATTATCCATGCATCTTACTTCCCTTTGCTTGGAAAAAAAAAAAAAGATAATTTCTAAACCAGTCTTATTATTCAATATGCATACTTCATGCATGCATATACGCTTTGAGTTTTTAATGCCTCGAGCTCTAGTAAATCAAAAATGTTTCTCCTTTTCCTGTTGTTGAAAACTTTTCTGTTTCAGATAGGAGCTACTTCCCTATCATATTCCAGTTTTGCAACCCTAATTACTCTGGCTTTAAACCTTGGTGGGATAGTTATTTTTCTTAAGGAGAGAAGTGTTTTTGTTATTTTCAAATCTTTTTCCATTCTTCTTTTTAACAACAAACATTTGAACATGCTTTTGTTCAAACCTTTTAGATAACAGTAATCACAAAGGTGAAGATGGGAACTGAAGAAGTTTTAGTCTTGGAAGTCCAAGTTTAGGGAAGTTAAAAAAGATCTATTCTAATGAAAAGTTTTGGATAAACTTAACTGTTGCTGCCACAGTACATTACAGCTGATTGCTGATGTATGTTTGCATATATGTCTATGGAAAAACCTGTTTGGAATAACTTTAATTACTGTCTTTTCAATATCAGTTGTTATCATAATACCAGATGTGAGCACTATCAAATGCAAGATTTATTTGTTCATTTTGTTTAAATAAAAGATTATGAAATTGTGGTTATTATAACTTATCCCACTATCGCATTTACAGTCCCAACTGATAGGACAAGTAGGAGGAGCATTGTTTTTGAACCTTTGCTGATTTTCTAGCTCATATAGAGAGTGTATTAGAAACCACAGGTGTTTGTGAATGGATGAGTGAGGGTTTGCTAATGCAAGAGAGAAATAGAAAGGAAGAACTACATGAGAACAGAATCTGGGTATACTGGTGAAAAGCTCACATAGAAAACGGAGAAGGAGCTGCAACAATATCCAAACAGTGTTCTGTTGTGCCAGGATCTAGAAATAGAAAAGATCGTGGGTGACAACCTGTTTAATGACATTTCTGTACAGAGGCTTAGTAAAACTCCATATTGATATATCTAGATACTGAACTATTGTAAGCTTTTTATGCTTGGGATTTATCTTTCACCAGTTGCCCATGTTGTGATATTCAGTGACATATCCAAAATGTTGGTCTTATCCAGTTCTTGATGAGAATGACAGGTCTTGAATCTGTATCAAAGATGGAGTGATTTGTTTACAGACTGAGAAGTGAAAATATTCAATTTGTAGCCTTAAAAGGAGCAGTCCACCTTACATACATACAATTTAAAAGGATGAGTAGCTGATCATCAGGTAGCATGCAATCAGTATAAGATTCACTGTGTGGTCATTTGGTACAGACTGTGCATGGCTAATATAATGTGATTAATAGAGCAGCACAAAGTTTTCAGGTCCCAAGAAACCAGGTGACGGATTGTATGTCGTGTGTGCTTGTCCCAGGAGAGAGGCACAAGCAGGTGATAGGCAGTAACTGAGTGAACTGGAACAGCTGAAATCAGATGAAACCTACTTCGAAAGACAGTGAATGTGTGTCTGCTTCTGGCACATCAGGTGGGAAAGCCCAACAATCAAGAGGCAAGTGAAAGCACATCATTTATTCATTTTTAAATGAGAGGGAACAATCACAGGACAGCTTGTTATTTCTTTATGCATTTGTTTAAGAAGTCGTGCAAATAATTAGCATGCATGTTATGAAGACAGCTGCTACGCAAATCCATTTCAAGCAGGCTACTAATCAGTCCTTTTACCAGAATACTATTCGAGCGAGTTTCAGACACTACTTATTTTCTCTTTAATTTATAATCCTTCCCTTCTGCATCCAAATTGCTCATAGCAGTCTAAAGCCAGATCAGCCCTTAAGGCATCAAAGATACTTGTTTTCCCTCTTGAACCCCACAGTCAGGCACTTGGCATGAGCAACTATGTCATACCAAGTTAATTAGTCATACCAGATATGTAATTTTGCATATCCTACATGTAGATAGAGGAGAACTAAATCCAGAAAAAATGACAAGAGGTATTTGCACTACCTGATGACTTTTTCTTCTTTTGTCTAATTCCTTACTGCCCTTTGTTTTGCTTACTTATGCAATCAGTATTAAGAAAAGCAGCTACAAATTACTATGCCTATCCCTGCAATTACATGTAGAGCTCTCAAAAAATGAAGAGCTGGAAATTGCTTGAAAGTTTATACTGTTGATACTGTTGTACGTTTTGCCACTGATTTTAACGGGAGAAAACACAAGCCTCTAGTATTACTGCTAACAGTGAAGATTAGAATTTTATTTGAGCAGATAGTGAACAGGTCTCATGATATATTCTGAAAGGACAAAACTCAGGGATTTACAGGTGTTTTCGCATATCTCCAGGCATCAATTTCCCAGGCAGTGCCAGGCAGCAGTATTGCAATGCTCTAACAATATGAACAGTCACAGGCAGTTGGCACAAAGTCATTCCTATCATTTGCAGGATGTTTAATATCAGAAACACTGAGGTATTTTTTAAAATGCTCTTATCAATAGATGCTTACTTTTCTGAAAATGCTGGTTCTCTGTTTTTAAAGTTATCCCCGTTATGTTGATAAATGTGTTGAATTATTGAAGTGTATAGTATTTTCTCCTTTTTATTAATAGATGCTGAGGAACAAGTACAGCTCTAGAATACTTAACACTCCTTCTGTTTGTATCCATTTGTATCCCCCCCCCCCCCCCCCCAAAAAAAAAAAGCCAGAAAAGTGGCAAATGCCTAAAGGGTAATTATAACATGTTTTTTCCTCTTTTTTTGTATCATTTAGATACCAGCATGAATCAATACCAAGTCCACTGGTTACTGGAGTCCTGTGCACGCAATGACACCAAAGGATTTGGGAAAGTAACTGAGCTGACTTACGTAAGTCTCCATTCAGCCCTCTGCTGAATAGCTTCTGAGCAGTGAAAGGATAGTTCTGTAACATAACAGAGTACATTTTATACTATATTTCATGAAAAAGCAAGAGTGTTTCTTTTTCATTTTCCTCTTGCACAAAAGCTAAAAAATGAGGTATTTGGAGTCTTTGTTTAAAAAAGATCCATGCTAGGCTAAAATCTTTGTTTGTCATTTGGTGTTGAGAAAACAAGAGCAAACAAACAAACTTAATGGCTGAGTACCTATATATTTGTACAGCGTGTAGAACATGGAGTTTGATTCATCATTAGGACTGTAGCGCTTGACGATAGGCAAAGAATACTAGATATTAAATCTGGAAGTAGGATGGATAATAGAGCAATAATTACAGGATCAGTATAAGGGGAGAAGCTCTATGTAAATACGTAAGTTAGCCCCAAAAAGTGTTGCAGTGACAGTTCTTCATACTCAGTTTGTTGGCAAGCCAGTTTTATCCCAAATTGTAACACATTTTTCAAACAACATAATGCTGTGATTGGTGCATCACGTTCAATTTAGTGGATTTTGAAGAACTGAAGAAAATAGAATTTACCTTTCTTTGTTGCCCTGACCTGTAATAACAGATTAAATCAATGGAGCTAATGGCATGTAAAAGTTGATTAAATCAAAGCAAATCATTTCTCCTGCAGCAGGTTGTTAGATTTACCTCTTCATTTGGTCAGCAAAGCAAATGTCAGAGGTGGATTGAAAATGATTGTGACATAATTTTATGATCAGTCATGATATTTCAAGTTATGCACATTGAAGATAGAAAAAAATTAATATTTAATAAATCTATTTCCACTAGGGGTCAGGAAAAACTCATTGTACATCTGGCCAAATGCATTGTGGGGTTGGTTCATTTATTTCCTCTCAATCATTTTCAAATAATTGGTCCAATCTACTTTGGGAAACTATGTTTCTTTTGAGGACTCAGAGTTGTTACAAGCAAACAGAAGGAGGCTGATGTTACAAAAGGCCTGAAGCTGGATATGATGGGTCAAGGCAGATAAAGGCCTTAGGTTCCTAGTATTCAGTATTTTAAGTCCTTGGCGTCTGATATTATGGACTCTGAAATTAGACTGTTTGCTATTCTCAAAGCACACTTTGAGAGATATGGATGCATATGGACCTTCATAAAGGTCATCCATACCCCCAAATTGCAAGCAGATGTCTGCTCTAATGAGTCAATAGGAAATACTGGCTACAGAGGATGGCCTGAAATCTTGCCTAAAAGTACAAGCACCTTATTCAAATGACAACTTACAATCATTTGTAAAAGAATGGAGTAGGTCTGGCTTTCTTTTTTTTCTTATTAAAAAACAGAATAGTCTTGTCACTATTTGAAATGGGAGTCTATCTTGTTACAGCATTTGCCCAGCAGGTGGAAGGCAGGGAATCAGTTCTCTTCTCAGCCCAATCTTTTTGTCCCATTGAAAATGCCCTCACAGATGAAGTTTAAATTAATCTGGTTTGGTATATGCCTCCAAAAAAGAGAATTATGCAGAAGAACCCTGGAAATTACTGATTCTAGAGAGAAAGAAAGGTCTAAAAGGCCGAAAGACTTGGAACTGTAGCAAGTAAGGTGTTGGACATTTTCCCAGAAAATACCTTTTTTTTTTTTTTTCTTTTTCTCAAATTTGATTTATGCTAAAGCTTTCAGGCTGTGATTTTCAAAATTACTTTAGCCAACATTAAGAATTTAGTAGGACATTTATGCTTTTTCTTCTTCAGTTATTATGTTTAAATGGAGAATTGTGTTTTGTAGTTTAGCTATGGAGTTGTTCTTCCTTAACATGCTGTATAAGAAGGTAGACATACTTATGGTCCTAACGGAAAAATAAATAATGGATCCATAATGCCATACTGGACTCCTTATGCACTTTAAAGAAGTTAAATGTAGACAAAGCCTGTCATTTACAGCAGCTTAACTCAGCTTTCTTACATTTATTTAATTTGATTAGCATTTACATCCTCACATTGCCACCCCCACTGCCATCATGCCAGAGAGACTGTTCAAATGTTAGAAGTTAGTTGCTTTGATGCAGCATAGCTAAGGAACTGTGTAGAATTGAAGGACATATCTGACTACCATCCTAGTATTTGACTGTTGAAAATAATCATAACATAAGCAATGTTTGCTTTGTTCTCTGAATAAAAGACATGCTGGCATGTGTTAGGCATATCAGGAAAATGTTTTATTGGAGAAAAACTTTTCATCTTCTGCCAACTTTATTTTTCTGTTTCTCTCTCTCTCTCTCTCTCTCTCTCTCTCTTTTTTTAAGAGCTATGTTTACAGCATGTGCTCTTTTTGTTTTTCTTCTTCTAGGATAACTACTTAATTCTGAAGGACCTGTCATTTTCATGCAAATACAAAGTAACTGTTTTGCCTGCAAAATCTAAAGGTCGTTTTAAGGCTGAGAGTATTTTCTTTGTCACTCCACCTTGCTCTACATTTAAAGAAAAAAACCACAAGCACATTAATTGTCCTGCTGAAGGAGGTAAGGCCTGACCTGGAGAACTTGCCAGATAGGTTCAAGTGCACTTATAATCACTAAAAAAACTCTTTAAAAGCAACTCTAAAATGGGATATGAAAGATATGAAAGATTCAGAACCAATAAAAAGATCACTAATACTTACATGAAAAATCAACTAAAATACAGAGCAGTACAGATTTTGATTACCACATTACTGTTTTGTCAATTAAGTGATAGTTTTAGTGGACTGTTTGTAAACATAGGGTGATATTTGTTATTACATGGATTTATTTTTTGAAGAGTTTCCCACTTATATTCATTATAATAACGGATGATAACTGTAACCATAATTATGCTGGCATGGCCCATCTTGTGAACATTTTCCTACTGATGCAAGTAGCTTTCTCAGTTTAATTTAGTTTAGGTTAATTCTACTTCCAAATAGCAAATAAAGTAGCTCATTCACCTTTGGCAGTGGTGCCAGAGTGTTAAGTATAACTAAAGGGTTATAGAAAATCACAGAATCATAGGCAAGTTGGTTGGAAAGGACTTCTGGAGTCAGCCAGTCCAACCACCCACTCGAACCAGGGCTGTTGCCAGCGCTAGGTCAGGTCAGCTTGGCTTTGCCTAGCCAAGTCCGGAAACCTCACCCTTTAGCTCAAGGGTGGCCCCTCACTGTGAGTCCCTTGCAGCTGCCACGACAGTCCTTCTCCGGGGAGTCATCTCAGAGTCCTACCAACTGCTGCCACTTGCTGCTCTCCCCTGTCCTGACAGTCTCCAGCATTACAGTCTTCTTTCTGGGCAACTGCAATACTCAGCAAAACTCAGGCATATGTTTACCCTGATGTGCCCCTTTTACTTAACGGTTTTATAGCATCGATTTTGCTTTTTGCCCACATCAAGAAGTTCTGTGCTAACCTGTGAGTTTTCTTGTGGTCCAAAATTGAAAGTTGGAACTTGTATTCTGAAATTCAGAGAAGGAGCAGGATGGTTGCTTGTGAATGAGATGTTTATACTTTTACATGGCAGTTCTGATGCCTTGGGCTTTCCTTTCTGTCACATCTAGCTGACAGAAGTTGATGTGAAGTTTGAATTTGGCCCAAAATGCCAATGGTATAAGATAGGATTTGGTTAACACTGAGAAATGAGGTGACGGAAAGCTGGCAGGATCCTGGGTAAGCACAAGAAAAGGAATTCTGTCTGACCTTGGTATGTGAAATTATATGAATATTTTAAACATTCTCTCTCAAAGTTTAGCTTATTTTTTTGCTTTCCAAATTTATAGTGCCAGTTCTACCCAAAGTGTTGGCCAAACCCGAGAATCTATCTGCGTCTTTCATTGTTCAGGAAGGTAACATCACTGGTCATTTTTCCTGGAAGATATCTAAGGCAGTCCTTCATCAGCCCATGACAGGATTTCAAGTCACATGGGCAGAAGTAACCACAGAAAGCCGACAGAACAGCTTACCCAACAGCATCATTTCACAGTCACAGATACTGCCAGCAGTAAGTTGTCTGTTAATTTCCATTGCTAGGGGCTTTATAAGCGTGTGCATACGTGGCTTATTCTTTATTTTTAGTCGTGATTCAGATGTCATATACAGTGCACTCTGGATCTGCAGGCGTGCTGGAGCAGGAAGTGCTTTAATTTTTCCTCCTTATCTGAGATATATCTCAAGCACAGCTACCCTTCTTGATGACACATCAAACATTTTAATGTGCACAATTGTCAAATTAGCAACAATATCTGAGAAGTGCCTGAAGGGAGGAAAAAATCATCTGTGTGGCAACAGATAGTTGTTTGTTTGTTTTTTTGTTTTTTTCTCGGATGATCAGGCTGTTCTATTTGGTGGTTATTATAGTTTTACTAATTATTTGGTGTCCAGGTTGAGAAACTTGATGGATTTAAGGGAATTTTCCTTTCCTTTGTGTCACTCCTTGCTCTAAGAAAAATAAAACTCACTTCCCCCCTCTGCTAGTATGCACCATTGTCCCGCTGACAAGTAATTTAAAAAAGGACTAGATTTCATTGTTAGTTGAAAGTGTAAGAATGATTAATTCTTCCCTCTATTTTCTTTAAGATGGCCTTTGCTATTTCAGTTCCTCCTGTGGCAGAAGCAGGTGAGGAGCACTTCGTTCAGACTGTGTTGCCAGATCCACCAGAGTCAACAAAAGGGCTTAAGCAGCTGGCCTTGATCCAAAGTCTGCTAAGGACATTGAGAGTCTTTCTGTTAACTTCGGGGAAGTGTATCGAGGCAATTATGTCTGGAGCAGAACTGGCTGCAAATCTTTTCATGTTTGTTTCATCAAAGAATGCACAAAATTTTTTATTGGACATGTCTTACATTCAACAAATTTTCTGCAAATGCAAGACAAGGTTCTCACAGTTCTGTCTTAATTCCTAGCAGACTGCCCTAAAGCTAGGGTCTCTGTGTGTCAAGGCCTGTTGTTGTGGGGAAGAGCAACAGAGCTGACTGTGGACACTTAAAACTCTGAGGCTAGCTACTGTGCGAGTAGGTGTTTTGTACTAGAGCTCAGTGGTGCTAAGTAGTGTAGACCCAAGGTGGTCCACACCAATTCACTTGCTACCAAAGTTCACCCTGCAGTCCCAGCTGGGACCACAGTGGATAGAGCCTTGGTCCCTTCAGCAATCCATGTGACAGGATTGCCTTAATTTAGCTACTTGGTCACAGGCCTTTGGCTATGAACAGTCAGTTTAGCACAATAATAAGCAAGGTTACAGATGATTAGATATTACTTTTCACTGCAGTTTTCATCTTTGTTTTAGGAGCAGGAGTGTGTTTTATTCAGAATTTCTATTTCTTTTTTAAGCTTTTGGTCCAATTAGGTCTGAAATATATCTTACATTTAATTTAAAATACTCCTTTACGTTGTGTTTTGTTTCTGTTTTTTATCTGTTTTTCTATTTGTTTATTCAGATTTTTATCTGTTTTTCTCTGCTTTTACTACTGAAGAGCCTGGAAATTTTATTTACATAATTATCTGTCTGTCTGTCTGTCTGCGTATTTACTTATGGCAGCTGGTTAGCTTGCAGAAAACTGTGGTTTGTTTTGAAACAACATCTCCTACCTCTTGGAGGAATCTTATCACCACCACGATGTAGGGTATTTTAGGGTGAGGTTCATTCACTCATTCTTTTTCGTAGTCTCTGACTGGTAAAAATCTAGTGTTTTCACAATCAGGGGCTGAAACACAAAGGTCCCAACTCCAGGAGGAGCATCTGAGTAGTTATGAGTGAGCATCTGAGTAAGTGTATGAGTGTGAGGTACGCATTCCTTACTCTCTCCTATCCGTTAAGTATTTTATGTGAAGTGGAACAGCTTCAGCAAGGTGTATTATTAGCAGCTCCATCCTAGAATATGCAATTATTTGGCAGTACAAATACACTATTCCCTCTGCCTTTTCTCTCTTTCCCTCCCCCTTTACTTTTTGGTCTGGCAGTCAAACTAAATTATCAGTTATTCTCACAACCCTGCTTATGTCCCCCTGCTGTGTGCCCCGCATAGTGCCTGCCAGAAGAATTTGCTGTGCAGATTCCTAGCCCGCTCAGTCTGGCTGATGAGAGGAGCACGCTGTGTGTTCGCGCACTGTTCAGCATCACTGACCTGGCAGTCGATTTCTGAGACTGGTCCGCTGGGTGCTTGTCAGGTCCTTTTCAGCTTGGAATAAGCTGTATCAGGACTTTGATTCCTTAATGCCCTTCAATCATTAGTCATATGTATTCCTGTTGGGAGCATTTATAACCTTGCTCTGAAGTTATTTTGCACAGGTGTAAGTGAGCACACAAGGTGTAAAGCAGTGAAAAGTAAGGCCTAGACTGATATTTGCCAACTCGCCATCATGCCAGGACAGAACACAAGGGCAGATCCTCATGGCATAACTTGGGACAAATCTGGTGAAATCAGTGGAGCCACATTTATTTTCATTAGCTGGAGCAAGGGAGACCTCTGAAGTGCCATGAATTAATTTACCAACCAGTAGAGTTTACAGACAGATCTAAAATAAAAACAAGTTCATTCAATGAACTTGTTTGTTAAAAAGAATGACTAGGAAATTAAAAATAATATTTATTTTGGTGATGAGCATATCAATTTTCAAGAACACTAAGGAAAAACTTGGACCTTTTACACATGAAATCTTAATATTACGATAAAAAGTACCATCTAGGAAAGGAAAACTACTGACTACATAGGTGAACACTCAGAACTAGCTGTATTTCAATTCTTGTATTCCAGCCTTTTATCCATATATTCAAAGGCAAAAAATTCAAAATAAACCCACTCAACCAAATAATACATATATTAAATCTTTTTAACAGAATTATAAGAAAATAATTTCTGAGTGCTGAGAGTGACAGGACCTGTTTAACCTACTGATTTATGTGACTAGAGCAATCATATTTTATTTTTAGATGTTGTAAGAATTAATTTAGTTGATTTATTTATTTTCAGGATCATTATGTACTGACTGTGCCCAATCTGCGACCGTCAATGCTGTACCGATTAGAAGTTCAAGTGCTGACAACTGGTGGTGAAGGGCCAGCTACAGTAAAATCGTTCCGAACACCTGATCTTCCTCCATTTTCACCCCACAGTAAGTAGTACCCCATTTTGGTACATGATAAGATGTTATAAAACTTGAGTCCTCCACTGTAAACAGTTTACTGTGACCTTAGAATCTTTTCAGTAGTATTCCAGTAGCATTCCATATATGGCACATGGAGTTTTTCTCTCATTCAGTTTCTGTGGTCGGACATCTGCCGTTCGTTGAACCGCAGTTCTTTGGCTTTTGCCTATATGCCTTGGGATTCAAAGCTGGTCTGTTGTCCATATACTATCTAGGTCTGGGATTGCTTAGCTTCCAGGATTAGATTTTCTTGGGGTCATTCAGTCCAGCATGACTATAGGCCTGATAATATTTCTAAATCAGCACAAACCTCTTAATGGCTATTTCCAGCATTTTTAAAGTTTCTGAAAAGCATAGCTCAGTGTTGTGAAGCACAGCAAAGACATAATGAATTAGTCCAAGAGTCATGTCTACTTGAATCTTTGTCCTTTCACAGTACCACTAAAGGTATCTGGACTGAACATGCACATATTTGTCAGCAGAAGCATATCTCTTACAAACTGAAGGCGTATGGGGGGGCCTCATGAGACATTTTTAGTAAAATCTGAAGTACGATTGCATCACATATTCAAGGAATATGCATGCATATTTTCCTTTTTTTGTTTAGGACCTCATCTGAAGCAACATCATCCACATCATTACAAGCCACCCCCAGAGAAATATTAGACTGTTTCAGGTGATTACACAAATAACTGAGAGGAAAACTGAGCTCCCACATGAAAGTTAGAAAAATGCACATCTGTAGGAGCAATGAATCCAGTTTTCCAGTGGAAGTTACCATCCCGTAGGATCTGTATCTACTTCTGTGTAGTTTAGCCATGAAGAATTGCATTTGTACCAACACCAGGATGAAATATACAGCAAGTATCGTTTCAATACCACCACTATACAACAAGCTGAAGATTGCATCCAACTCAACACTTGTGAGAAAATCAAAAGTGTGTTCATCATAATGTTTTTGTATTCCTAAGTTTAAAGTAGATTGAAAGGGTGCAGTGTATATAGCTTTTTATTCTTCTGACTTTAATGTTAATATTTGAGAGGTTGTCCTGTGATGTATGCATACTTTTGAACACTGGAGGCCAGAACATCAGTGTGCTTAAACTGATATCTTTTAAAAGCTCTGTGTTTTCACCAGTTCAAACCCTAGTATTTCTGTAGCTCTTTGCTATTAGAGAAGATCTCCATAGGCCTGAAATAAGGATGTAAGTAAAATAAGTATCAGTAACAAAACCCATAAATTAGTCAATATTTAATAATTGCAGAATCACCACAAAGGAGAATAGTGATACATATATATCGTCAATGATCTGTTCTGGAGCATGGAGATCTTGTATTAAAATAGCTAATAGTTGAAGTATGTACATGGTAGTTGTACCATTGTAAAGAAACAAATGGCAGTTAACACCAATTAACTTCTGCTAGATAATGGAAGAAAATCCTATTTCTATTTTTTTTGGTTATTATCTTGAAGAGAAACTCCCAAAACCTAAATACTTACCATTAACATTTAAGAAATAGAAATTCTGAGGCACATGTATTATTCAAGTAGCTGTAGAGCTATTTTTTGGCTTCTTTGGCTTTTGATGCACATACATACTTCTTTTCCCCATGGATCTTTTGAACAGAAGGATGGATGTATTGGCTCCATGCTATTCTGCTTACAGAAAGAATTATTTGACAATATTCTAGCATCTGGAAATCATTGGCTTATAGTTTATTTTAATGCATTTTTCAAATTTAGGCAGAAGGGTGCCCTTTTTAACCATAAGGGAATGCAGATTGCCTTATTGTGCAATATAAACTGTCTAGTATAATTTGCCACACAGTGAGACATCCTTTGATAGTAAACAGAAACTGCTTGGATTTATTATCAAGAAGGTGGAAAATATCTGACATAAACATTGTCCATAAAAGTACTCATAATCAACTTCTAATGTTCAAGACTTTTGAAATACTCCTGCATTCTTTGGCACAGATTCCATTGCTCCATGAATAATCATATGAAGCTAATATATCTTAAGTGCTCAGTAGTCAAAATTGACAAGGTAGACACTTTTGTACCTTCTACCAGCAAATGCCACAAACTCAACTTTACATCATATCTGCCTGAGATATTCAGTGAGAGGAATTCAGATTTTAATTCGATTATATTTTCTTTCTCACAATGGCAAATTTGACTTTAAGAAAAGCAAATAAGGAAACAAGAAATACATGCCTGAAACTGAGGATCATAGTTATGATTATCATTGTAGAGCGCTCACAAAATATTAAAATAAGTTTGCCCGTACTGAAGAAGTTTATAGCTTTTGGTGCATGTAGGCTGATACCACAGAGGTTGAAGAGGACTGAACTAATTTCTGATTGCTTGCTTATTCTATTTTTTTCTACATTTCCATCTTCTCTGTTAAAGAAATCTTTCTTTTTTTTTTTTTTCCATTCTCTTTCCACTTTGCTTGTTGTATTTTTTTTGATATACACTCAATGACAAAGAACTTTTCCAGACAATCTGTATGGCTACGTGGTTTGGGCTTTTAACAGTTATTTCAAAAAATATTAGGGGCTATGGAGCTTTTAATTCCTTCTTCTACTACTATGTCATCTCCCCTTTTCCAAAATATATTAACAAATAAACAGATGATCTCTTCTTCACAAAAATCTCTGTAGTGTAAAAGGATTATTTTCAATTTTGTCAGAAAGGCAGGGTATCAGAGATTTTTTTCTGGGTGGGAATGTTTCATGTGTACAGCAGGTCTTTAAAAAGTAAAAACATTATTTGAATCAGACTGGTGTGCAGCACTGCTTCAAAATTTAGATTGCACAGGGCATAGGTAAGGATAAAGAAAGTTCCATGTTGATCACTGAGAGTAGGATTCAGTGGGATCAGGACAAGTAATTACCCCTGGCTTCTTCGAAAACTTCTGTCCAAACCTTTCAATCAGAGTCTATTCGAGTTATGCTGGAGCAAATCTGTAGTGACTTGATTAATGTTAATGAAATTATGCTGCATTTATAGTGACATTGCTAAGCATAGAACGTGAATGTCAGTCTTTATTACAATGATGCCAAACCTGGTTGAAGATAAGCTGGAAGTTAGCATCCCTGAGTGATCATACCAGTCTCAATTGCTGAGTGGAAGCCATGCTCTTCTGAAATGGATCGAAATAATTGCTCTGTTTGCTGATGTTAGTCTCTTTTGAAACATTCAGTTTTAAAAAGTAATAATATACTTTTGAATAAGATAGAGGGCTTTCCTTATTAAAGTAGATTCTGGACATAAAAAGAAAAAAAAAGCTGATAGAGTGGAATTGTATTGAGAAGGTGTGTTTTACAAAGATCATTAAGATGTAAATTTATTTTTTCTTCTCTGAATCAGCTTATTAACTCACCTTTCAACTGTATAGATTTCAAGTGACCCTCCAAAGCAAAAAAAATAAAATAAAATAAAGGCAAAAACAGAACCAAGCCTATGCATGGACATTCAGTTCCCAAATGTGAGTGATTTTTGATCATTCTTTGAATTTAGGAGTACATATTTGAAGCTTTTAGTGCCTAATTCATGAAGCCTTGTTTACTGAATTGTACAGGGAATTGTCCTAATTTACTAGTCTCAATCACATTAAGCATTTAATTCAGCAGTAGAGTTGTAATTCACTACCTGATTTATAGTTAAAGATTTATTTTCTCAAACGATGTTGTGTAATACAGATTTAATACAGATATTGGGATGTTTTTAGATACTCTGCACCTTTACACTAATGTATTATTTGCTATGTACGATTCTGATGGATTTGTCAGGTGACTTCTGGACGAAATGCATTTTGCTTATTTTTATTTCCTAAAGGAGAGTTATAGAATTATGCCATTTTTGCTAAATGCTTTATGCAGTTGGATTTTTTGTTTTCTTCTACAGTGAATATTGGTTAAGAAGGGAATGTTTTCTTCCTGTTATTTCCTTTTTGACAGTTTTTGAGTTGTTTTTGTAGAGCAGGGGAAATTCAAATAAGACAGAACCTGTGCTGTACTACTATGTGTATCCTCTTGAATATTTATCAAGAATATGGCATGTGGACAATGAACTAATACACATAAGAGGTCTGACTCCTGAACTGCTGAGCATCCTCAACTTAAATGGCTTTAGAAAGATTTGAGGACATGCTGTGGCAATGCTGACATGAGATTAAAGTTTGGCAGGGTCATACACGAAATCAAAGAAATGCTCACTGCTAACGTGAATGGGGTTTTACCATTGATATTAGCAAGAATGGATAGAGACCTAAATGCTGAGTAGATTTAATCTGCAATACTTTAATATCCATGTTCCCAGTTGGAATAGGGAGAGTTTCAGATAAGTAAGCCCTGATTCAGGAAGGTATGGAGAAAAGAAAGCTTCCATATGCACAAAAGTCAGTGGGATGGATGTACACCTTAACAGTTAAGAACGAGCTGTATTGATGTTTTGAATAAAGCACGGATGTCAGAATTTGCTTGAATGCTGTCTTAAATCAGGACCTTACAGAACAAAGTATGGGACCCAGACTGTTCTAAATTCTGTGTACAACACCATAGAAATTTTTATTTTTGTCTTGTGTATATGTAAATGTAGTTGTGATATTGACTTATTTATTAATTCATTTTCTTATACTATGTGCCAAGTATATTCCTACCCTTTTGATCAGTACCTGTGGACATCAATTACTAAAAATAATGTTATGCAAACTTGTGCATTGTAACCAGGAATATGATGCTAATAATCTGTTGCATGTAGTTTTAAATAATTACAAAACCCTTTATTTAAAAAATGTAAATGAATACCTGCAAATGTTGATGATTATATATGGTTTTGCATGCCAAAACTCATTGTTCAGTTGTGGGCATGAAATGTAACGACTGTCTTACCTCTACTGAATATATTAGTAAGGTACAATTTACAAAGTAATTAAAGAGGTCTATATGTAAAATTTTTCCTTTTTACTTGATTATATTGTAGTAGAGGTAACAGAAATGCTTATCTGTTATCCAATTTGGCTGTAGAAATTATGTTCCTATAACAATCATTTAAAGTCAATATTTATTTATGTATGTAATACAAAAAGATTGATCTTGTATGTGTCTGTCCTGTTATTTAGAGAAAAAAAAATTCACTTGTAAAAAAATTTTGTAAAAAAAATGTAAATGTAAAAAGTCTGATTTCTGTTACTCATTATTTTCATGTTTAGAATTTGTACATACTGTTTAGGTAATAAACTATCGTACATTGAAGTCCTGCTACATTATCTCCTGCATACAGAGTTTATACTTTTATTTTTCTTAAGTTGGAGACTTAGCATCATCTAAGCAAAATCAGTGTGATGCCAAGTACCTTGACTACATCTACATCTCATTGTGTATAAATTATACCATTTTTCCTCACTGTTTTTACATTATTTTGTTTTTCTTTAGGAAGTGATCAAAATAATCCTAAACTAAATTTAAATATTATATTATATATAATATTATAATATTATAATATTATATATATATATTATATATTATATTGTCATAGTTGTGCAGTCATTCTCAGAAGCAATATTTTTAGTAAATCTCTTAAAAATATTTCAGGAGGGGGTATGCCTTTTATTTACCCTTGACTTGCCTAATAAACATTTAGATTTTTTTAACTTGAATGACTACATAAACTTCAAAATTTCCCTTTTTTGCTTTCTTGTAATAGTAACATTTTGGGGGGAGGGGGGTTGTTTTTCCTTTTACACAAATGCGTAATGTTTAGAAAGACCCATATACTTAAATTTCTTTCCAAGGTGGACTATGCCAATGGAATGTCCCATTATGGTAGGGTAAACCCTTACAAGGATTTGCCTGATATGTCACCATGGATAGATAATTTGTGATAGTAAATAAAACAAGTGTTCTAAACAATATAATTCAAAATATGCATTCATTTTTTTCCTTCCATAACCTCAAATAAGTGTTCTATTCAGCATTAGATTAAAAAGAAACAATGACTGGATAATTTGGATTATATGAAATAAAGCAAATTTGCTATATATCGAACTGTATTGATCATTCTGGCTTTGTTTTTTGTGGCATGAATATGTGCATCTAAAACTGGGATGCACTTGAGAATCGTAAGATTACAGTTAGTGAAAAATGCATATAATGCAATGAAAGCTCTTTACAGTACAAAAAACTTCTGTACTTCTGTTGCCTTCTTACAGGTGTTGTATTCTCATCATCTGGATAAATGCCAGCCTCCTTGAGGAAGGCCTTGAGCCAAAACACTGGCTGTTAGCCGATCAGTGACAATGCAGCACCTGTAAGGGGAAAACAAAGCACTGGGAGAACACTGAGAACATAAGCTTTGAAGGATGGCCAACATGAGAGACTCCTGCTGATTTGAAGGGAACGTGGTTCAACAGAAGTGAATTGCTCTGTCCCCATCTGGATCACGTTTGATAGCCTTCCTGCTTCTATTGAAGGTGCTAGTAGGAGCATAGATTACAACTGATGTTTAATATAAGCCTCGCTGTAAACATTTATAGAGAGTGCCATGTGGCTCAGAATCTAAAGAATTTATGAATGCTTGCTGTACCCAATTCCTCCCCCGTGATGGTGATTTATTCATGTAGTTAATAGTAAGCTTCATATAGGAGATCTCTTTCTTCTCAAAAGCAGATCAACTTTGGAAATAGTGGGCTATCATTCTTCAGGAGAGTAAAGGGAACAGGTTACCAACAAATACTCCTTTATATATATATATGCAAATATATTTGTATATTAAATAGGGCTAGCTTGTCCTTTATACAAATTGTTCAGTAATATATTTGGAATATGTTCAAAATTGTCAATGCTTAACTCTGGGTTGGATAGTTAGTATTAAGCATTAGCCAACACACTTCATACTTTCAAAATTTTATTTAGAAAATATTGCCTGATTTAACTGCATAGTTATTAGATGCAGAGTGATAGGCTGTACCTTTGCTTCTATCATTTCTACCTAAATGAAAGATGAAGGAAGACTGGAGACAGAAGAGCAATAGGTGGCACAAAGAGACTGATTTATTTCTTTGCAGGCATCCAGTTTGCATTCTTACTAGCTACATGCAAACATTCAAAATAATCTTTTAAATTTCTTTCATGAGATTTACTGCAATACTTGCTTAAAATATTAGTATTTCAGATTTTCAATGACTACATCTACAAGCCAAAATCAATTAGATTGTAATTCGTAAGAGAGGAATGTACGTGTGCGCACACGCACACACAAAACAGACAAAGCTATTGGTGGACTAGTGGTTCTCACAGAGCCCCTTTGGTAGCTATTCTTTTTGTCTGGTGTTTATTGAATCATACTGAAGACAATAAGATCCATATGAAATCTCCTTGCTTTGAGTGGCATGCAGAGATTTTTTTTAATACCACTTATCACAAAGTATTCTATTAATTTGGCTAAACTGCTTCACAAGGTGTGGAGTTACCACAGTAATACAGTAGCTTAAAAGCTATAATAATGCACCAGTGAATGATCTCTGTATTTTTTCTTTTATCTGAAGGTTGTATTAATTTCTGTCCATTGTTTCGTCTGAATTTCTTCATGTTATTTTCTTTTATAAAGGATCACTTTGTTCATTGTTTTTATCACATCTTCAGTTTAAGATCTTGTCTCATCTGTTTATCTTGGACATATATGACATTCAAATTATATTTCTTTTCTCTATCCTGTTAATTGCTATGAAGATTTAGGTTTGTGTTACCTTTCCAATAAAAGAAAATAAAGCCATTAAAATAATATATCTATGTTCATGTATTTAGAAGCAATTTCAATAAAGTGTCCCTTGTCAGCAAAGTAATTTTATTCTTGCTGTAAAATATATCTGCTGCTGGATCTCACTGAGTTTGTTACGTACATAACATAGTTTTGGGGGATAGGAAACCTTACTGTTTTGCCACAGCAAATTGTAGCAAGCATGTAGAAGCAAATTGAACTGATAGATATCAGCCATAGTCGTGGGTTAGTAAATGCTACTAAAACGATAACTTATGTTCGGGTTAGTTGACTACATCACTTAGATGGAGAGCAAACTGATCTTAGTTCATCTGCAAAACATGAGATGTGGATGAATACCAGGTGTCTGGAGAGAGATGCAGAAAGAGCAACATAAACTTCTTTGTCTGGATAATATCGAAAAGCAGAGAGCTGACACAGACTAAATTATTTTCATAGGTTTTATTCCCAGTCATTAATAAAATGTACTCAGTCCTTTCATAAATTCTCTAAGACAATCCCACATTTTGTAAATTTTTTAAGTAGCCTTTAAAATATGTGGGACCAATAACAAGAAATGAACCCTATTATTTCATTTCAGAAAAATTACTATTTACCTAATATCATCCTCAGAATCACTCAGCAGAAAACTCATACAGAGTAATGTAATTCAATCGATTGAACACTTCAGTTTAGGATTCTCTCACTTGCTGAAATTCAATCTTTGACTGCAAAAAACTGCCCTTTAGGAACTGTATGTACAGTTATTGGGAAGCCATGATGAGAATAACATAGTCAGTGTACTCTTGGTAACTGTTGTCAGAATTTATCTAGGAAGCTCGTTCTCTTATCTCAGCTAATCTCTAAATCTCTAGAATAATTTATTACATGCTATCATTCATAGATTTTAGGTCGCTCAGGGCCTTGCCCTTTACTAGTTAGCTGTGAAACAATAGTAAGGCAAGGCAGGACCCATCTTTGCTATCAAAAAAATAGCATATGGAAAACCACATGGCATAAACCATTTCAATTGCATGACGGGCCTGTCAATTTACGAAGAAGTTGAAAAATATTCCTTTGAAGCAAGAAGCTTATGGATTCTTTTATCCTCAGTTATTGGGTTTGGGATGAAACTCTTCTTACACTGGCCTGGGGAAATCCAAAGCTAGCAGAAAATGAAACCTGCAGCTTCCCACTGTATTTTTATTTTGTTACACATTACCTTACAAGCCTTGAGAAATGGGGAAGTTATTCAGCCAGATTTATAGATGAATTCATACTGGTTGCTAAGCTTATAAATTGGGGCATGAATTAGGACTTGCAAGGGAACTTAGCATATAAACAAATTATTGACAATGGCTGTGCCCCAGTTATACTCCCTTTCTTGTATGCTGTGGGTTGTTAGTTTGAGTCTCTGCCACAGCTGCCAAAGCTATTAGTCCTGCCTGATCAGGTAACTCCTGACTCTTAACAGGGTATGAGCTTCTGTGGAGACCACTGACACCCCTTGGCAAGCTGTGAATGAGTGGATGTGGCTGTGGGCCAAGAGTGCCTGAGAACTGGCTAGCTCTGCAGGTGAAGCAGAAGTTGAAACCTCTGTGCTCAGGGATGGCAGAGTGAGCGTGGCTGCCTGGCGGTGGAAGGAAAGAGATTCCTTAGTGAAAATGCTGTGGAAAGGCAAGGCTCCCAGCACAGCAGTGTAGGGTGGCTGGGAAAGAAAGGATTCAATACAGAGGTGCCCATTGATGCTGAGGGGCAGTGTGTGATCTGGGAGAGAGAGAATGTAATTGATTTCACAAGCCTGGACAAGATGAGGAACAAATGGTATGGAAAGGCATGCCTGCTGGGGGAAGATGCCCCTGCTGTTGAGCTGGAAGGGCTGTGTCTGCAGCAAGAAGAGGTGAGCAGGGAAAAGAGGAGGCTTACACCTTGGGTAAACAACCTTTCTGAGGAGACTTGGCGAGTGTGGGAAAGGTTGGCCTGGTGCAGACAAGACTGGCACACAGAGCTTCATGCTCTAAGTGACCCTGCTTGAGCAGGAGGGTTGGTCTAGATGATCTTTCAAGGTCCCTTCCAACCTCAATCATTCTGTGATTCTGGGATTTTAATTAAGAATTTTTGAATCCACATAGACCTGCTTCTATTGAACTTTGGTTTGTGGAAGGCTTACTCATAGAAATACCTTGATTTGCCCTGTTAACCCAGATATCTGCAGAAGCAGAACTAAAACTTTGGGACCTCAGTGTAAAATTGGCTGGGATACCAGCTGGGTCTAATACTGGCCACTGCTCTGGAAGAGATTAGTGTCTACTGCTGGTACAAACTGTGCATGGAGCTCCTCAGCTCCTCCAAAATGAAGTATATCTGAGCAAAGCTTTGAGACACAGAATTTGGACCTGTGCAGGCGTACACTCCTGAGCTCCAATAGCTGTCACTGTTTTGCCACTTGTGAACATGTGTGCTGCTGTCCCTTCTCTGCCTTTTTCTAGTGGGTTACCTACTCAGATAGATTCACACTGAGATGACCTAGGCAAGCACTCCTCTGCAGGTCTCAGAGCTTGGTGGTCCTCACATCTGCTGGTTTGGGGTCTACCCTATCTCACATGGACACCCAAAAACATCATCTAGCACAGGGCAGGAGAAGCTGTGTGGGTTTCATCACTCTCGCAAATGCTGTTGCTGAAAGGAGGGGGGGGGGAATGTGTTAGATCACAGGAAAAGTAAGAGGAGTCCTGCTGTAAACAGGAGAATAGTGAGAGACAAACATTAAAAATAAGAGGCAATATGTGTACAAGAGAAGATGAGCAATGAAGAGACCTGGAGGCTTTATGCTAATCTATCAACTATCCTAGCACTGGGAAGCTGTGAAGTGGGCAAAGCCTTTCTGCAAAATCATCAGCTTCCAGTTTTGCTTATAGACCCAAGTTAGCTTCAGTTGAAAGAAGGAGGTGCTGCTCTGGCCTTTAGCAACTTAAAGTGAGGCTCTAGCAACAGTGACTTTGAAATTTTCTGAAGCTTGGACTTCTGAAATAATAGGTTGTCTTTGTATTCTAAAGACAAGTCTAAATGAATGACTTGCTGCATTCCAGTGAAAGCAAGCCATTTCCAGAGACTGTGAAACATATATTACAATCATCTTGAATGTGGAAGTATTGAAATACTTATAGATCAAGTAAATACGGCTCTTCTTAAATAGTTACCTTATGACGACTCAGAAACAAGCCAAGGGCCACCCTTTAAGTGAACGCATAGCCACAGATAAGAGGAGAAAACTTACGGAATTTCTTAAAGACTTTTGAAGGAGAGGATAAATAAACATCAGCAAGTATAGCTCACCAGAGGTCTGGTGCCAGGAGTGAAAGGAGGCCAGATGTGAATGCTAGTGTCCCTGCACATCTCTTTGCTGTGCATCTTGGCTGCTCTGTGGCCCAGGTATAGTTAGCCTGCCAACAAATTCAATAGCTATGCCACTGCCTTGGAGCCAGCATGCTGTAAAGATCAACAAAGAAAGCTTCTTCCGGCCTCTGGCAGGCTGCGCTGTACCATTCTCCCAGTAAACTTTCCCATGGTACGGGAATTCTTAGCTTCCCCTTAAATGAACAAATCCATGAAATTGAAAAAGGATAATTTGATAAGCCACTGTTGGGAGAAAGCTATTAAAAGGAAATACATATAGGGGTACAAGAAGCATTTCAATGAGGTCAATAGTGAAAAAGGATTAATAAAATGATACAAAAATTCTCATTTTTCTTTTGTATATCGCTTGGCCAAACTGATTGGAGAGGGAATAGTTTTGCAAATTCTATCCCATGAATTAATGAAATATGTTTCTAATGTGTCATGGAAGTTGAAAAAGCCTGTGCAATTTTGGGAAGCCTTTTGTTGTAGTATTCTGATGAGAATGGACATCTTGGAATACTGCATTTGGTTCTTAGCGTCATATTCATTCTTAGCACCCTTAACACACGCAGTTAAAAATGTATTTATGGCTTAGCTAAGTGATGACTAGCATAAGTACTCTGAGGACACACCACATTGTCAGTTTAATAATGCCTGCTACTTTCTTATTTGCTATGTTCCGTAGATCTTCCTTTCATAGGAGCAACATAAATGGCAAAAACGCCTGAGCAAAATGCATAAAATAAGGTCTCTTCTTTCAATAAATTATAAATGGATTTGAGGCCATTATTGCCAAACTTAGGTCAAGCTGCTTCCACTTGTTTTTAAACCCCTTCTCAATGGTTGCAGTTTCGATAGGCATTTTATTGAAATCTCATTAATGCAGTGTGCGCCAAATGCACACCCCTTCCCTTTGTCGCTAAGGTAGACTTTGAACTAAACAAGGCAACTTATCTGTCCCCCAGGGATATTTAGCACTATCCACAACTGCTCCATCTGGTACCAAGGATCATCTCTAGTAAAATCTCTTTACAAATCAGTCACCTCACCCTTAAATCCGTTTTAAATTTAACAGTAGTACTGCAAGGTTTGAGATTAACAAGTCCAACTTGTTCATCCTTGTCAACTTTGAAAATAGATCCTAGGGTGTATGAAGCACTTACTGATCTCTCTAATTCTTTCTCTTTGACAGACAAGCCTTCCGACTTTTCATTTACACGTTGTGTATATACTTCTGTTTTCTGAGCAACTCTTCTCCATCCTGTGTTCTGCTTTGTCCCTAACAGTCACATTTCTGTCAAAGGAAATCCATCCCTCTAAAAGCATTTTTATGGGCTTCCATATTTCTCCTGGGATTTTCCCTTTTCTTGTTCTTGATCCAATATTATCCTACTTCTTCACTGGAAATCTTGATTTTTTCCTGAGCTGGACAGTCATGCTTCCATGCTACTCATTTAAGAAGAAATTCAATTATTAGCTCTAATGTACTTTTTTTTAAAGTTCAATTACTTAACAATCTGTTATGTGTTCCTCAGTCTCAAGGATGTGCTGCTTGTTTCAATGCTAACTTTTCAAAGCTTTTTTTCTTTTCTTGAGCACTGAGTATTTTGTGATAAAAGTCTTGCCTGTTTGGGCATAATATACCTTTTAGACTGGAGTCAATCTTTTGTTTGTTTTAAAGAATAACATCACCATTAATATTTTTTATAGATGATACAGCAGTATTATGTCATTCCTCACTGCATTCATTACGAGATGGTTTATCTGTCACAAATTTGCATGAAGTTTCCTTTCTCCCATTTTCGGGATCTTGTTCTTTCTTCCCAGACATTTCAAGGAGCAAACGATGAAATATCTTTCAAAAAGCTAAATTCCAGCTGATTGTCTCTCTTATTTAGTTTCCTTCAAAATGAGTCAGTTCCTGCCATCAAGGATCTGAAAATGACAGAATATTAGTAAATTTTGTTAAAAATGAACTGAATTTCTTTACATAACGGGACAGTACTATTTGCACCATAAAATGTTTTTACTTCCAAATTAATTTCAGAGAGTTTCCCTAACATTTTCTTATTCCCAACTCCTTTCTTATTATAGACTTAAATAAAGAGAAATATAAGTCCTCATAGGAGCTAATCATTATGTCAGAAGAAGGTTGATTTGATGTTATATTAGGTATTCCTTAAAATGTCTCATAAGTATGACTTTGTCTATGGGATAGTTCCCTGCACTCTGTGTAAGTTGATTAATTCCACTGTAAAAATTCACTGTTTACGAGAGTATAGTTTCAGGAAGTATTTCAAGAATGCAGTCAGAGTTTTAGTTAAGGCAAAAGCTTATTGCTAAAGACATTTATCTTCTCTTTAACCACTTGCCCCTAAGGATGGATGAGTTTGTATTCTTTTATTCTACTGTACTTTTAATTGTGGTTAGCAAAATGATCCCTGGAATTACCAAAGTTGAATACGCTTGAAAAATCATAGGCTTGTCTAAAAAGAAAAAGTATGTGCTTTGTTTTGTTTTATTTCATTTTAATTTACATTCTGGTTTCTTGCCAGTCAAGACTTCTGTTTTTGAGCTTTTCTCTGTAAATAGAAAAGTTATAATTTTACAAGAATGACAGTAAGGATGTGTGTGCGGGGGAGGAAGGGTTGGAAGAGAAGAATGTGAAAATCTCATGAAGTTAGCTAATTTAAAGGATGAGGTTGTATGAAAAACATCAAGTAGCACCAGTTTTGTGACAAGAGTACAAGATCTGCCAATGACAGTGGTGATGAGAGTGACAGTGGGACCCATCTGTTGACAAGACTTGACATTCTGGGAGACGTGCTGCCTCCCAGGAACCCAGATCCTTGGTGTTACTGAAATGTTGCCAAGGCTCATCCAACCCACTGAAAACTACCCCATGCTAATGTTACATGAGGGTGTTAATACTACTGGGAATGCACTTACGCAAATTAAAAGCTACCATAAGGCTCTGGGAATGGGGGGGGGGGTGATGAGGTCAGGAGCTCAGGTGGCATTTTTGTCAATTCTGCTGACCAAAGGTCAAGGCTTAGGGACAGATGTGACATGGAGATAAATATGTGAGTGAGCAGATGGTGCTTCCAGCAGATCTTCAGCTGCCTTGACTATGGGATAATGTTCCATAAACCCCATGGCACAAGGAAGGACTGCATCTATGTCTCACACCAACTTGCTGATTTATTGAGACAGGTTCACAAAACCCGTCAGATAGGCATGAACTATTTTGCCCTTGACAAAAGACTATATTTTGGCAGAAACAGAGGTATTTACCACAAGGTCAGAAGAGGGGCAGAAAAGAGAATGGTGGGTTGCTCCACTAAACATCTTAGATAATATAGGAAGAACTGGATGTTTTACTATATGGGCAATGTTCTGCTTTAATTGACATCTACTTGATAAAAGCTTGTGGGATGTGACACAACATTAATACTGAAGGTTATGGCTTGCTCAAAAAAGGCAAGAAAGAGACTAAGGAAGACACAGGAAAATATTCTTAAATGTCAATGATGCTTACATCTGCTGTGAGATCCAGATTACAAAGAAGAATAAATTTCCCGTAATTTTTCAGAGCCCTTTTGGTACTGCTGGGAATTAAGGGTGAAAAGGACATATGGACACTATTATGGTGAGAGTCCTGGAGATGAAAATCAGAATAATCTTGAGTTGGCAACCGTTCTAGTTAATAGAGGCATTAGTGGACAAGGTATTGAGGTCTGAGAAATTATGCCTTTGAAAGGTCTGTTGCTTTCCACTGACAAAAAGAGAGCTTTGAATGACAAACTTGGATGGAGATGTCTATACAGAAGATAAAGTAGGATGATACAAATCCCATCCAGACAGTCCAGAAAGTTTTTGGGATGTGCTGATGTTATCACCTGTAGATTCAGGAGGCAAGATCTGTTAGAGGGACAGGCTGAAAGAATCAGTTGTTATACAGAAGCTGGAGTTCTCTGAAGAAACAATACCAAGGACAATTGCAACTTGACTAACTTGAAAACTCTTAATTGATACCAAACACAAGAAAACATCCTGGCTATAGATAGATCAGTAAGAATGAACATGGGGACAAAAATAGATGAGCAGAAGTATAAAGAAAGTACACTTTGCAAAGGATAGAAAAAAATTACAAGGCATTATTCAAAAAGGACTTGATCGGAATTAAGAAAAAGATACATGAAAGGAAGACCCAGAAAAGCACAAGAACAACCAAGCTGTAAGAACTTAGAAGGTAATATAAATAATATGGGGAGTTGACTAATGGCCAGCATGGATTTATCAAGACCAAATTGCTTAGAAGTAGTATAATTTCCTTCTCTGACATTGTAATAGGCCTTTAGGATAGAGCAGGAGATTTTCATATATCTTGATTTTTAGCATGGCTTTTGAGTCCACCTCCTACTCTTAGGATCAAGTTAGGAAAATGATGTTCAGATGAAAATACTAGAGTATAGGCAAACTTTGTTGCAAAAACATGTTTAAGAGGTAACTGCCAATGGGACATGTCAATATTGAAGAATATATCCACTAATCTTCTTCAGGGACTCCTGCTCTGTTCAGGATTATGTACTATTTTCATCAGCATTTTGGAGGATGGAATAGGGAGTACTCTTATTAAATTTGCAGATGTCATGAAGGAAGTATATCTTAGGGAAAGATTAGAATTCATAGTACTCTTAATTTAATGGCATGATCTGTTAAAATAGTATAGTATGTAATAGGGATGAGCAAGAAGTACTTCGCTAGAACAAGAATAATCTACCAGACAGTATGGGCTGGGGAACATTTAGCTACATAGTCATCTAATAGATGAGAATGCACTGGTTAGTGAGACGTGGTCCATGAGCCAACAACATTATATTGTTGCAAAAGGAAAAAAAGACAAACAATACTGAATTATTTAGGCAGGAATGTGACCATTACACAACATTAAAATGTATTTTCCTTCTACTTGCGCTAGTAGGGCTTCTGCTGGAGTACTGATGCCAGAATTAACCTCACTTTAAGAGAGGTTGTGCAAAAATTAAAGAACAGAGAGAATGATCAGAGTTCAGACAATATGGCCTATGATAAAAGAAGGCAGGACTGGGGGAAAAGGGTAATTTAGAGAAAAGGAAAATGAGAGAAGTGATATTTACTTCCAACTATTTAGAAATGTGCTGCAGTGAGAAACAGGATGATGAATAACTAATGGACTCAAATTCAAGTATTTGGAAAGTATTTTGTATTAGTGAGGGCAATGAAGTACTGGAAAATTTTGCCCAAAGAGATTTCATGGGGTTTAAGAGCTATTTAAATAAACTACTGTCTTAATCATCGTTTATTTTGCTTTGGGGTATGCGGATGATCTTTGAAGGTCTCAGCCAGCTCTTAGATCTCTGAACACCGTGTTCCTACTTCATTCCTACAGGACAAAGCTCTGTTAAGAGAGATGGATATCTGAGTTGATGCAGCACAGCTGAGTGGACAGTCAGAAAATCCCCAAGCAGTGCCATCAGGTACTCTCAGCTCAAGGATGTCTATTGCTGCCAGTTACAGTGGTACAAGAATGATACCTCAGAGAAAGCCATCTCTCCTCCCAGGTAGTTGCTGAAGTGGTGATGACAGAAGTCATGCAAAAGAAAAGGGATGTGGACAGTCTTCCATCTTTGCTACAGTGCACTGTAATGCCATCATGCACAAGGCTTAAAACAAATCATTCAGGGACTGAGTTTGTCAGATGTTTATTAGATTTGAAGGCTCTTAGTTATCTGGAACAGTTTTTGAAGGTTAAGAAGTTACTTTGTTTAATTTCCTTTTAATTATTTAAAGTTTATGGAGAGATCCTGTTTTACTTGTGTTTGAAAAAGTGTCCTACAAACACTTTGAAAAATGTTTAAATGTCTTTAAAAGATGAAACAAAAGAAAAACTGAAATAAGAAAAAACAAATGTATTATCAGACGACTCAGCAAAAGGAAATTCAAATTTCACATTTTTCTATTTTTGTTACAGCCTAAAATATGATGCATTCTTCTAATATAGTAGTCATTCCTTCTCAATAAAGGTTTCATTAAGATATTCATGATGTGTGCAGTAATCGCAGAATTATTAGCAGATGCAATATTTCATGAGATGAAGGCAATTTCTATAACAAATACTACAGTAGACTTATCATTTGATTTTAACTTACTAGGCCTGACTACAGTATATATTATAATACAGGGCTAAGGTAAGTGTTCGAAAGATCACAAAAGATGGATGTGAGTGGTACTTTAGCAAGTATGAATAGCCATACTGACAGTTCATGCCAGCTTCATTAGTACGGAGGTAGGTGTCCAGTAAACATTGAAGGAAGACTAAAGAAATGAGACAAGGCTTGGTTTGGGCAAAAGGCCAGAAGAACTAGCTTGAAAGTTAAGTAGTGGACAGGGATAATTTTACCCCATTTAATTTAAGAGTCTGTCACTGTTCCTCCAGTGTTTATGCTGAGGTCCCTGTATGCTAGCATTCCTGGAACTACAAAAATTACAGAAAAGTCTTTCTGCTTTATTAATATATTTAATAAGCTCTATTTTTACTTTATATACTTTCACCTTACATTTACATTTGCTTCTCATTTTGACTCAGCACAGTTACCACTTGCAAACATTTTGTGTCATTGCATGATATGCACTTTCTATGACCTAGCCACAACACATTGTTCTTTACATTATTGTATTGTATACTTAAAAGTTTAAGAAAATGAATTTTTATCAATCCCTGTTAAAGATTAGTGTCTTTGAAGAATATTTTTTGACCTGTTCTGGTTCCCAGTTGAAGCCTGTGTGTCACCATTATCTATTATAGTTACTTCAGGATATTAAAGTTCAAGGAAGCTTACACCGTGAATTATCTATTTAAATGACTACTGTACCCTTAAGAAATCAAGTGGATAAGTCTGATACATTCGTAGCCAAACCCAAGAAAACTCTTCCAAAACAGTTTAGAAGAATCTGACAAAGTCCAAGATGTCACAGAGGAGAAGATTCATACAGGGACACAAGCAATTAATGTTCTGAGGCAGTAGAGTGCCGTTTCTCGGTTCAATACTCGGGCAAATCACTGTGTCAGCTTCCCTTAGAAGAGAAAGTGAACACAGCATAATACACTGCCTGAAAAGAGCTTTCCCAGTTCTTTTCATTAATGCTTGTGTATCTGGTTTGCACTGTAGCAGTGAGTCCTTCAAGAAACAGGGAAGTTATACCTGTTGGTTCCCAAATGACCTGCTAGGGAAATGGCAGGATGGAAAGAAGATTCCATCTAATTTAGAGGAATAACAATTGTTTCATTGAAAACGGTGATAGCTTTACATTGAATCTGACATGGGCAGGACTGGACCATAATGTAACACAATTTCTGAAAAAATGCCATCTTTAAGATGGTACCACATACTTTGGAACTGGCACTGGAAAATATATAATTCAAATATATTTAGAAACTGGAGAAGGATAACTGTGAAAGTTGCCCTCCTTTAAGGAGTGAAATCAATTATTCTCTTTAACTCTCCAATATTATTTTTTTTACTTGTTATTAGGATAAGAATTAAAACAAAGTAGCTGTTGTCTATATTTTCTTTCCATATAGAACTTCAAGTTCTAACCCTGGACACACTATAATACTGCTTCAGAAAATATGTGAAGTAGTATACAATTCAAACAATACTGTACTTCTAATACAGGAATGCTTCTAATTGCTTTTAGAAAGAGTCTTTTTCTAAAAGAGAGCTGCTGTTTAAATTAAGAAGGGCTAACGGTATCACATTACTTGCAAGAGCAGTTCCTTTGAGTTCAGTGAATATAAAGTACTGTGTAAAAAGTGTTGCTAGTCTGAAATGGAGATCTTAAGAATCTGCCATATGTATGGTAGCTTTTTTAAATTGAGTTTTGTCTGCATTATTAATGCATCAGTGTTCTACATGTGCAATAGTACAGGACTAAAGGCTTGTTTGGCAATTTGTCATAAGTTCTAAAGATCATTTTTACACATGTAAACCTAATGTCTAGGTGTTGTTCTTACATCTGTAAGTAATCTTATTAAAAAATTAGTAAATCCTATTTAAAAAATCACTAAGTATCAGTAAAATTAGTAGACCAGTCACTGACCACGGAACAAAAGACTGAAAACTTCAGACCAGTGACAGATACCTTAATCACTGATAAGGATCTCATTGAACACTGACTGGTTAGTTCTTGTTTAAAAGTGAAGGAAAAATATGTTATCTTAGCTATATAGCATTGCTCTTTCTGCGATATACATCTACTTTGGGGGAAAGCAAAAAAAAAAAAAAAAAAAAAAAAAAAAAAAACCCTTAAGTTAACTCACTATTATTTCTGTCATATTCAGTCTTATCAGTTGTATCTAAACGGATGGATTTTTAACTGCTGCTGAGCTCCAGGGTCTGAAGATATCATCTGGTCTTTCCTCCTGCCTCCATAGCCTCAAATTACTTATGGAAGGCAGCTGGATATGTGGACCAGAGGGGAACTGCAGAGTGCTGTGAAAATGTTCCTAGTTTCCCCTCGGAAGAGCAGGACCAAGAAAACCCTACAGGATGTCACTCTTCCTACAGCGGCAGCAAGAGCTGCTGAGTTTTCCAGGCATGCACAACTTTCTGATACATTCACATGCAAAGACAATAAATACCTCTTTTCTATTATTTCCTACTTTAGAATGCTTTTGGATACATTTTCCTCTTAAAAAATAAGCAAGTATTATAACTAGCTATTTCTAAAGAAAATACTGCATTCAAATAATTGTAAACATAGACAGTAAACATGCAGCATTTCCTGTTAATTTAACAAGAATAGTTATCTTGCTACAGAAAAGTGCTCCATTAGTTCAAGAGTAGTTTAAGAAGGTTTTTAATTCATGAGCTATAACTTGCAGCATTAAATGCATGAAGGTGCTGTTAATGTGTCATGTGATTCTCTTGGAATTGTGGCCAAATTATCAGTAAATTTTTGTGTAATTAGAAAATCATTCAGTGAAGGTTCTGTTCTACTGCCCGTATTCAACTTTGAGGTATACCTTACTCTTCCAGGAATGTCATCAAAGATGCACATAGTATATTCTCACTGTTGCTTTTGAAGCATGCTTATGAGTGACAGATGAAAGATGCCAGGTGTATCATAAAATGTTTGTTCCACCATGATCTAAAACTGCCATTGCAGAAGGTCATACATTAGCATTTGCGTTAGATCAAAAATATTTTGGAAATTTTGCTAATAAAAGAAAGCTTTGAAAAAAATACTTGACTGCTTTCAGTTTGATATCTTTTAATAGATTAAAAAATGGTAGGGGGAGGATAAATATTGGCTAAATAGACAAAAACACATAAGAAGTCAAAGATTCTCACAGGTATATATGCTTTGTGTATATTTCTGCAATTATTCATCATCTAGAAATATTGCCCCTTGAGTAAAGGTCAGTGTTGACTAGAAGATTCTGCTATTACTAAATATTTATCCATGCCTGACCATTTTTGTACAAATCATTTCTGTGAGCTCTGTGTATGGTATTTAGCTTAATGCTATTTAGTATATATGGAAAAGGGAATAATCAAGTGACTGTGCATTGCATTATCATTTAGGGTGTACCCACGTAACCATCTTTAATCAGAGAAGCTTCAGTCTATGCCCAGTACTGCAGATGTGAAAATACAAATGCTGGTAAACAGTTCTCCTATCAGAAGGGAAGGCTAATATCTTTCTAAAGACTAGGTGATAAAAGAATCTGAGTTGAACTCAATTCGTCACAATTTTCTGTATAACCTTTGGCAAATCACTGAATTTTGCTATTTCCTGATTTTTGTACTAGTGAAATACAGATTATAGCGGTTTCTCTGCTTATCAATCTAAGTAATATATTCTTCTGGGTGGAGGATTTGCCCTTTACCCATCTTCCTATAATGCATAGCTTAATATTTTTATCTCAAGGTTCTACATGTTTTCTAGTAGAAATAAAGTAAAGGCAGTGAATTCTGAAAGAAACATGCTCACTCTGTACTGTAGAATTTCTGACTTCTGTTGGATGTTAAATAAAAAAGTACAAAAATCCCCAGATTTACTTAATTTAATAAGGTAATTAAATCTTGTTGCTAGGACAGTTAAAAGCCATCTATATCGCAAGATCAATTATTCAGTCTCTCTCTCTCCTCTCTCTGCTGTCTCCCCTTCCAGCTTCCCTACCATTATGGATACAGTAAAACTAGTGTTCTACAAATGCTACCATCCAGTTGCTTACTTTTAGGACGAAAAAGAAGTACACATGCTGACAAAGCTTTAAGTGTATGAAACGAACATGCAATCCTCACCCGCTTTCTCTGAATAGGCAGCAACATAGAGAGAACATGGCATATCTGAGGACATTGGACTGGCATGCTTTTCTGTGCAGCATAGCTGTGTTTGAAACAAGAAAGTGAAAGTTAGGACCACACAGTTTATTCATCTTTAGCAGACATGTGCCTAATCTGCAAAATTTAGATTAGAGTCCTGACTTAACTTTTACATAATGTCATACATATTCACACTTCTCTCTTTTGCAGCTCTGTGTGGCTCTTCAAGGCCTGGGAGGCAGACAGGTTTAGTAATATCCTCACAGCTACTACAGTGTCCTAGAAATCAGCATAGACTAACTCATTCTTTTAATAATGCTCAAAATTCATTTTCATCTACTGTAATGTTATTAAGATAGCATTGTATTTTATTTCAGAGTTTTGCACAAACAGAGCTATTTCTGTACAATGGAAGAGGAATGCAAGTATATCTGGAATGAAATCTAAAATAGCTAGACTGACCGCAAAAGGTGGAAAAAGGCACATTCTTCCTGACAAGGTCTGGTCAGGGAAGATTTTGTACTCTTGTTAGACATAAAAAAGGCAAGAGGAATATTAAGCTACTTAACAGGGACAATGTCCTTCATGACGGTTATTCCTCCAGGTCAAGAGCAAATTAATAAGTCTCACTTTCATTCCACAAGGCAGGATCACTAAAGGTGAATTTTTGAAGTTGAATTTGCAATTTGAACAAGTAGAGCACGGTTTCCTTTTGGTCAGTACCATCAAAGATACAACCAATAAATTTGCTCCTTCTAGCCATGTCCCTATACTGCGAAACTGCCTTGAGGAAAATGATATTAGTCCAGTCCTAATATGCATCAAAGCTCCCTGAGCTGGAGTTCTCTGAAGATAAAAGGGCAGACCCTCAGCTACTGTAAATCAGCATAGCCTTTTTGACTATTTGATCCTACCAATTAATGTGTTTTTTTAATAAGACTCCATCTCCTTGCTCAGTAATGACTTTAATAATGGCTTATTTAGTCTCTACTGATTTATACTACATAGTCACACCAAAGAAAGAGACACAACTCTTTCCCTCACAGGCCTTACTCTTGTTGGTGAATGTCTCCAGCCACAAATTAATTTTATTGTAAGACTGTCTTCTTATAAGAACTGATTCTCATAAAGCCTTACTAGGATTGCATGGCTATGCAGTATTTCTGTCTTAGCAGGGCTGTTTTGCAGTTGGCTCTGGCTTGCTGGATTACAAAGTCTTAATTGGTAAGCATTCGTAGTTTTTCTTATGTTTTTCTCTTTCCATGCTCAAGGAATTGGCATACCTCCACATTCCTCACAGACCAAACTTTTCCACAGCAGGCAGTTTCTCTGAATATATTTTTTAAATCTGTTGGAAGACTGAAATCAAGATAATGAGAAGAAATGCGTAGGAGGTTAATAAAGGTTCATTAAAAAATAGCCTTTGACTACCTCTTGTTCTTCCTTCATTCCACTTCTCTCAGTGTCCCAGAGTAGCTCTTTTTCATTAGAGCATACAGAAAACTTAGTAGTTCAAAGAGAAAAAAGAGCAAAAGTTGATGACAGATTGTTGGAACAAAAATAATAATTCAGAATTTCCCCATTTTTTCATAAACAAGATACACATGGCACAAAATAATTAACTTCTTGTGTATATTTTTTTGAGAAATCTGAATTATTTCCAAATTACTGCTTCTTGGTATAATATGATTGTTCCCTGGATGGGACCCAAGAAGGTAACACATGTATGTTTAGCTTCAAAAAGAAAAAAAAGTCTGTAGAGTCTGAGGACAAATTAAGCAAAATATCACAATCTAAACCTTGACGACATATATTTATTTGTAATATACATGCTGTTAAAATGGTGTTGTATTGAGTTCGGTTTTTACATATAAAAATTGTGTACAAGTAGCATCACAGGGTGCCAACAATAACAGGGAAAATACTTTCCATATGAAAGATACCACATATTCTAAGACAAAGGTTACACCTATCAAATAGAAAGTGAGATTCATTTCTATTAATAAAGTTGTTATAAACAAAACTCATATTTGTGAAGATATTTCAACATTATAGAAGCCTTGTTCCAAAGACAATTAATGAATTTCTGGACTGAATTTTACTAATTTAAATTCAAAAGCAATTGGATGAAATCAGGCTAAGATTCTAAGGAGTGTTATTTCAGAGTTTTACACATACAGTCATGAATAAAATCTGCCATGGTGATAAAGCTTTATTTGGCGTGTGGGTTTTTTTAATATTTTATTCGATTGGGTTGGACAGTATAAAAAATAACAGTAGCATTCCATGTTATCTCAACATTATATGTTTATTCCAAAGCTGCCACATATAAACTTCTAACTGAGATTCTGCAGCTAATAGTATAAAAGCCTATTCCAAGCAAAATAAGGAACTGTGATTGCCTTTTATGGCTGTTGCTCCTGAATATATTTCTCTAGGTCAATTAATAAATGCATTGCATAAGTTGTTCAGCACTAACAGTCTGCTTGATTCTATAGTTCTACAGAAGACTAATTTACCTTTCCTACCCTGCAAAATGATGGCTGAGAGGAAGCAACCACTTCAGGTAATTTTTTTTTCTTTTTCTTTAACAGAAAATTAACTTATAAGCAAACAACAAAAAGAGTACTGTGTCTGCAAACCATGTGAAAATAGACAGATTTTAAAGTGAGATGTAAATGTGCAGCAAGCAGATGGGAACAGCAAACACATGGTAACAGTTGCAAAGAAAAGGACTGAAAAAGGCAATAAATAGAGAGCTGGCATTGCTAACAGTGCAAACAGTTTGAAGGGGATGGTGACATGATATGTTCAAGACAGAGTAATGCTGAGCCAATAAAATTAAAAGGAAAAAAGTGTTAACTTCTAATGGTTAGAAATTAACTAGAGGAGGTAACTCTGAAACAACTCACAGGAAAGAGAGGTGAAGGTAGAATGAACAGGAACATTTCAGATTATCAAAATCTGAAATGACGGGAGATGGTTATGATACACGCTTTTTCTACCAGAGAGTCTTCTCCCATAACACAAGATGTATGCAATTTTAAAACAAACACCAAAGTTAGGTGAGAAACAAATTAAACATCTTTATTGCCATGGCCTTGAGGGAAATGGTCTAATGGCTTGAGGAGAAGTGTAAGTATTGTCATGATGCAGCAAAATAATGAAGATGGGTCCAAATAACAGATTTCTTGTCCTCTTATCTTCAAAGAAATTGAAACCTTGCTTGTTCAAAACAGCAGTAACGCAAAAGCAAAAACCTACTTTTCACTTAAGGCTAAATATTCAAAAAGATGCGCCAAAAAAAAAAAAAAAAAAAAGAAAATCCAACAAAAAGCTCTGTCTGCTGTCGGTCTCACATTGCTGGGAAAGTAGTGTTCTGATGCTATCATGAAATGAGAACACCAGGTGTGTTACCTACGATCACATCTTATTCATAGCAAACAAAGAGTGGTGAAAGATGGGAGCAGAACAGCACCAAAAGCAGTGATGAGGAGGTGGGGGATTCAAACAGCAGTGGATAAGTAGGATGTGGAGACAGGAGGGAGCAAAGAACCACATAATAAGAAGAAAGGGAGATGGGGAAAAAAGGAAACCCAACCCAGAAAGGCAGAGAATCTAATCCCTACTGTAGAAAATCTCTGCTTTTCAAAACATTGATTATTAAACCAACAAACCAACACTCTCTTTAGAAAATAATCAAATTACTCCATTAGTATGCATACAGGCATGGCCAAAGCAAATTCACAACCTTGACAGTTGTAATTCCTGTGTTGCAACTGCTGTCTTTCAGGCAGACACAAAAAGTTTCTATCCATCCACCTACTAAAAAACCAGCTGCCAGTTTCTTAACACATTTCAACAGTGGCTTTACTGGAATGTAGAAAAGATGGTGAGCAACCCCTACAGAGAGCTTCACTTCTACTTAGCACAACTTTATAGTGCATAGCACTGACTTCTTTGTGTGAAGGAGCATTCAGAAGCTTAGCAATCCTGAGAAACCGAAGATCTCCCAGAGTAGAGTTAGACCTCCCAAGAATTTACAGAAAAATTACCATTAACCCAAAACATGTACTTCCCTCATTCCTTAAATACAGCCTTCACTTCCCTACCATATATTTATGTTATTCTAGTGAGTTGCTGCTTCTTTCCTGTTGTAACCTTCTGTGGTTGACAGTGATACTGAGCACAGGGTCCTGTATACTTAAGAAGTCTGACCTGAGCTTTTACACATCACAAAAGAGAAATGTTTTCCATTTTTGCCCCAAGTACAAGCACAGCTTTCATCCTTCAAGAGTTCTTCAGTTGTGTGGGTGAAATAGAGCAATCTTCAGTAAGGGGAAACAGGGCCTTGGAATTTGAGAAACTCAAGTAATAATTTAATGCTTATGGAAAGACTAAAGAATTTGGCTCCACTCTGATCTTTCCATTTCAGTTGGAGGTAAAGTATTTAGCTCCATGTCTACACTTTTGTGGGGATATAATTAATTAAGATGGTTAAATTGATTGACTCTCTCCACATGACTCCAGGTACCTCAGACTTCACTTGCAAATTGTAGTATTAGCTGTAGTATTAATTACCACATTAGTATTCCAGGTGTTTCAGAGTGTCTGCATATGGCAGCTGGAGGGGCTGCTACCATCACAAGTTTTGCACATCAAGTCTGTTGACCTAAGATAAGTATAAGGAAGGGTTTTAATTAAGCTTCCTCAGCTCTACCAGGGCTCTTCGATAGTCTCTTCTGAAAAGTCAGCTTCATGCTGCAGGACTCTCCATAGCTGAACCCCAAACCACCTGGGATGCTGAAAACCAAATGCCTTTCTGCTCATGATAACCTTGATGAGTGATCCCTTTTTCCTTACCTCTGGGTCTTTAAACATCACTTCCCTACTCAAACTGAAGTTTGATATGGTTAGGATGTTTTCTAGTTGTGACTGAGGATGGTAAATAAGAAGCATATGAAAATAAGGCTGTCTAAATCCATGATTTTCTTTTCCTCCTGCAGGGAATGAAAAACACTTTTCACCTTGAAGGTTCAACAGGCTCACAGGCTTATTTTCTACCACGCCTTTGTCTCACTTTCTTAGTTCCTTTTTATTAGTCACCACAATTCCTACATATAACAAACTCCATAGGCACAAATGCCCTTCTTTCAGTCGTCCTTTCTCTCACATAACTGAGGATCCAACAGAGACACTGACAGTCTGATACTGTTAATGTGGGCAACACGGGTCACTGCAGGTAAGTCAGGTTCAAGAGTGAAAGTTTTATAATTATCCACAAAGTCACTGTAGTCTAGAGCCTGCTAAAATAACTTTCTTATCACTTGATCCCCCTCTCAGTTTTCTCCTCCTTTTTTCCATAACTCTTTCACCCATCTCAGAACAGTTTGGAGAATCTGTGCCATTAGAGTTGCTGAGAATATAAATGAGCTATCTTCTACTGGTGAGGGAATATTTTTGCTTGTAAAAGATAAAGAGAAATCTGAAGGTTTTTTTCACAGCAAAATAAGGACCAAAAATTCTTCACTGTCTGTATCTGAGATAATTCTGTGGGTGATTTAAAGAATCCTTACTTTTCCTGAAGTGATTCTGTCACCTATAGTATAAAGTAAGCCTAAAGCAATGCATTCTTTGCAATTAATGAAAACTTGAACAGAACAAGCCTGGAGATATATACATTTGCCTCTGGCTTTGAATGCAAGACGCAGTGTTTGCCAAACTTAACTCCACAGTCTTTAATGGCAAAAAAATTAGGGCTTTAATGTAAATGCTTTGAACTACTCCTATCTGAGGTAAGCTTCCAGGCACATGAGACTACCTCCCCCACCTCCCGAAGCTTTCTAAGCATGCATACTGAATGCTTTTAGTGGACGAAAGATTGTCTTCTGAATTTGCTTAAAAATACAGGTAACTGAATATAAATGCTATGTTCCTTGCAGCTAATAGGAAGCTTACCTTCAGGAGGCAAATTAACTTCAGAAGTGGGAAACAGCCTTGTCTAGTTATAGTATCATTAAGTATATATTCAGCAAAATCTAAGCAACAGGTATACATATCTAAGCGCTAAGGGTATGTTCAGTGATTAAGTGAAACTAATGAGACTGGATGATGGCATGTTATTACAAAATTGGTATTCAAAAGGGTGCAAAACCTGGTACAGATGATCCCAGAACTGCAGATACTGTCTCTGAGTATTATTGCTGCCACCACTCAGAAAACAGTAAATGGTAAAACAGCTCTGGTAAAACAGAAAACAGTTAATGGTAAAAAACCATTCTAGGACAATGAACTTGTGTTGATTGTAGTAGAATTTCAGTATGTTCCTGTAGCATAATTATTTAGGTATGTCTAAATATTATTACTATACTTTATATATAACCTCTTTTATAGGATACTACTAAAGTATGAGCAGTAACACTAATTCTATAATGGATTAATATGTTAATCATATAATGAAACATGTATGAAAATTGCTGCTACTACTTCAGGAGAAATATGAACAGTGAATATAACTATTTCTGGGCATTTAAAATATGATAGTACTTCAGAGCGATTTTACTTGGGGATTTGGATAAATTCCAGAGCACTTTAATGCACAGTTTCTATTGAAATTTGCTACTTTGTGTATTCCAAGAAAGGGAAAAAAGCAAAACAGAACTATCAAGCATTAATTAGTCATTGTTCTTCCCTGAACCCTTGAAGCCCTTTCTAAATCACATCAGCTTGTGGGGGAATCCAGAAATTTATGATCCAAATGAAGATTTTGGAGTGAAGCACATTTCCTCCCTGAATATTTCTCAGGTTATTCATAAAGAGTCCTCTACGCTGAGAAGGCTGGCTAACACTCAAGTTTTGTATACTCAGTTGAGAGGCGAATGCAGTTTTCTAATTCTATTTCACAAGCTGGTAAAATAGGGCCAGACAGAGGTTAGGATTTAACCCTTTGAATGGCATTGAAGGATCGGAAGAGTTCTAATAAAATGATTGTATTTCTGCACTATCTGATATATTCAGAAAAAGAAGAAAGAAAAAGAGAAGAAGTCAGGTTCCAGAATAAATGGTTTGATTCTAAAGATAAGGCGTTATTTTTATTCTTCTAGTTTTTGGCCTATATTCCTAAGGAAAAATACAAAGTTTCTGACTGAAGTCAATGAAAATTTACAAGACTACAAGTGGATGGCCAAATATGAAGAGCATCAAAACTCAACCAATAGATAAGGGATTTAGTAGAAGCTTTTTATGGAGATCTGAAGCTCTTATTTGAAGCAGCAGCTAAACATTTCTACAGTTAAGAAGTATTCCCATCACTATGAGGACCACATTGCCCAATACAGTTCCATCAAAAATAAAATACTGTGGAGCTGGAAAAAGGCCTCCAAGGGTCTTTTAAGTCCAGGACCATTTACTGTAGAAACAGATGAACAAGGGTACTACTGATATTACTGAGGAGCGTGATTTTGTCATACTTTGTTGCAGGAACGGGAAGTATCCAACTTCAGAGAAATAAAACAATGGAAAGAGAATGTGCATCAAAACACAATGAATAAATTCACAATAGTAAAACCAAAAAAGTTACTCATATCTTAGTATGAGATATGAGTGATACACTCAGAGTCTGTGTGATACGAATGCACATTTTTAAATTTTCCTGAAAATGTATTTCTATCAAAAGAAAGGCATTGGTAGTGAAAATATCCACCAGAACTTCACTACAGATGAAATTTGGATTCAAAGAGCAACAGACAATTTCCATACTATTATATTAGCATTAATCAGCACAGAGCAATTGCTGCACTGTGCTTCCTAATTGCTGAGGTTGCATCCCTTGATGGTCTGTCTTCTAGAAGCAAAGCTGAACAACATTAACTATGCACACCTGGAAGGTGGGTGTTCAGCTTTGTTAGTCTAGTATGGAAAAGTCCAGTGAACTTTAAAAGATATCATTCTGATCAGTTTAGCTTCTCAAATGTATACCTTTTTCCCCTGTTCTCTGCTATGTATTCATTTTAATGCAAGGACTGGGCATACAGTGCTTTGGAATACTTCTGGAAGAAAGGTATCATCATACCTTTCTCCATCATACCTGCTCTGGCTGACCCTGCTTGAGCAGGGGGTTAGACCAGAGGTGCCTTCCAAACCCAGCAATTCTGTGATTCTGTGATAATATTGGACACTTCATTAACATTAGCAAAGCCTATTATGTTATAGTTAACTGATGGAAAACTATGATTTATTTCCTGTTTGGAAAGGAAAACATGCTTTAGGAGACAACAAGTGATTTAATGAATATCCAAGATACTACAAACAGCCTGGTCTATAAAGTGTTGAATACTTTTCCTAGATTGGATCCTTCTAATCAGATACACAAATCTTTGGTTACAAGATTGTTTTGGCCCATCAGTTGTTACTGTGCAATAACAGCGTCTTCTATCCTGCTTTACATCTGAAACACATTTCTTTTGGCCTGGAAAACTTGCAGAAGTCTGAGGTGGGAATATTATCCTTCCTTCACCCTGTTCCTCCAGTTAAATAACAGTTTAGCTCACAAGCTCCATTTGGGAGTAATTATCATTTACTTTTCATCCGGGAGTGGATAAATTGACATAAAACCTCAGCAACACCTGAGACCATGTCTGTGTTTCACACTAAAATATGTCACGGATTTTTATTGCACATTTGTAAAACAGTAAACTTTGAGTGCCATGCACATCATTTGCTACAGATAAGAAAGCTCTAACTACTAACTATATTACTGTGCACAGACCCTGGATTGTTCTGATGTTATCACGGCTATAATGAAAACAGAAAATATGTGGTTTCTGGGATCAGAAAATTTGAAATTCACTGAGGTGTGGGCTGGTACTACTCTTAGAACGAAGCCAAAAGTCCTCATTGACTTTTGTAATTAACCTAGTAGCCGGAAAACTTATTACCATTTATAATTTACTGAGTCAGGGGCTTGGTAAATCAGTGGAGCAGGGGATGTTTCTACCAACACAGTCTATATTCTCTCACTTCTGTGTTTTGTCAGACTGTAGCCCTGAGATTGTAATGGCAACACACTGAAGAACTAAAATTAACATCAAAATCAATGGAGTATTCATTTGTGATATAACAAAAAAGAGATTTTTTTGAGGACCAGCACAACTGTAGCAATAGAGTACAGTTTCTCTGACGTTGAACAAGGACCAAAAATAACTGTGACTGAACACTGAAAAACTCAGTGTTTGTGTAAAGAACTGGACAGGGAGAAACATTTCCTTGTGACACACTTCTAGCAGAAAAAGGAAAAACTTTTAAATGGAATTTGCTACATCTTTCCATACCAATTATGTTATTTAAATGTACATGGAAGTGCTGATTCTGCCTCAGTTAAAATATAAATACACACTGTGTGCAAGAGAAATACCAATCTTTTATTGTGATAATTAATAAGGCGCTTTCAGCCGTTCCTTACTCCAGTTCGGGCATGAAGTTTATGCTTTCTGTCACTAAAGCCAACACTGAAAACGAGAAGGTGGGACATCAAATGGTAAAAGGGAGTGTGTCTCTAAAGACCCAGAACTGATAATGACATATGTACCGTTTCAATTTTAAATGGACAATTAAAAATCTCGGCAAAATGTTCATACAGCTCAATCACATTTCCCATTGCAGTTTATGGATAGCTACTGAGGACTTCAACAGAGAAATAAGTCTTTTATTCTTTTCTCAAGCTCATAGGAAGAATAATGATTTACTTCAGAATGCAAAGTAAAAGAAAAGGACTGGTTGTAAGCATCTTATACGATAGCAAAGCTGCAGACTTCATGCCACCAGCTATTTCTAGAACTTTTATTTTCTCTCTGCTCCTGACTGAACTATGCCTAAGAAATAACAAGAGGTTAAAAAATGGCTTCCATTCATTGGGAAAAATGCATGGAGCAAATGGTATTTTTTTTAAACGTGTAGTTTACAGAGGTCAAAAGGTCAAAAGAGGTCAATAATCCTGCTGCATATCCTGCTTTGCAATAAAACATTGGCTCGGGCTGTTATAAGCTCACTCCCCTCTCTCCCTCTCTCCATGTTTTGGGAAGAAGATTGTTCTTTACTTCAGTGTAGCTAGTGAAGTGCGACCCAAACTGAAGAGCCCACAGAAAACACAATACCACTCTTTCTCTCTTTACTTTATCAAGCCCTTCACTTAAAAATGTTAAAATAAGGATTGGTCAGAGAATATCTATATTTCATCCTGCATGGGAATAAACAAGGTCTTGGAGAAGTTGACATCCAGTCCATAAAAGGTAATATTTTACCGTTAGAATACCTCCTTGCAGTGGCAGAGACCCAGCTGCAAGTCTGCTCTGTGAGATAGTCTTTTGTGATCCTCCTCTTCTTATTGACAATTGTATTCTTGTTCTGATAAACCTTTTCATCCTAGATACATAAAAATTCAAAGCTTTTACTGTAAAGGTTTCTGTTTAGATAAGCTAATCTTTTCAGCTGAAAATAACATTGGAAAAATAGCTTTTTAGGTGAAAAATATTCCCTAAAATTTTGAGTGAGAAAGCCTTCCTGAGGTTGGGGCAGGGGAGGGAGGAAGAAAAATCAGAATAGCTTTGAGATGTTTTCTGGAGCTTTTTCATAATCCTGCTTTAGTTCTGTTTGTGTGCTGGATGTTTGAATATAGAGGAGATATTGAATGAAAGCTAAGCCAAGTGCAATTTTTTTATTGTGCTTTGAAAAAGTGAGACTTTCAGTGAGTCTCATGTGTTGTATTGCAAAGATCCAATGTCTAAAGCCTGCTTTAGTGCAAGCGCACTGTCTCACTGTTCTGAACATCCCTATACTTGTTGTCTGTGGGCATAACTATTAGAGGATGCTGATGTTAGGAATGAAATGGCAGTCATTTTAATAACTTGATGAAGAATTAGATTCTCTTTTTCAAAGTGTCAGTAGCTTACTTTGCTAGTACCCATGCTATTTAGAGGGACAGAGCTGCTCCAAAGCTTTATAGAGCTGTTAATTTTCTTCCGTGTTCTTACACACATCCAGTCATCTTCCCTTGCAAGTTCACCTGCTCTGAACTTCTTCTTCTTCCTTTTTTTTTTTTTTTTTTTTTTCCTTTTCCAGGCCTCAGGTTCTTACTACAGCTATTGAAGCATGCATCCAGCAGTGGGCTACCTATGCTTGGAAGCAGGGCTGTTTGTCATGTATTTTCCCCTGTGAAAGAAGGGAGTGTACTTGTAACTGGTTTCTCACACCACAGCTGGTCTGCTTCCAGCAGAGAGGTCCTAGAGCAGGAACTCACTCATGGGAAAAGATGCTCTCCAGATCACCTTGGTCCTCACCCAAGACAGAGACAGCTTCAGAGACTAGAGATTGGTGATCGAGAGCTGTAATGTCTTGACGCAGGGAGAAAAACCAACACACAGGTTACAGTATGAAGTACAAAGGTGGCCTGCTTGTAGCAGTTTACGCATCTAAACATACAGACTGCTGCATTTTGTAGCAGTGATTCTGTAGCTTTGAGTTTATGTGACTTAATATTGAAGCCAGGATAGCACAAATATCCTTGTGGCCTAAATTGTGGTTACTAATAGAGCTGCAATTTTCTGATCAAGCCAAGTTAGAATTAAAAGCTGTTTCTCTGAATGCTTAGCTGCTGTGCATCTGCGTGCACTCAGCTGTGCTCTGCTAGAAGTCCAAAAGTGCTCTAGGTATTAGGAGCCAGTTTAACAGGCTTTAACGTTTAACATCCCTTTAACATTCAACATCTCTTTAACACTTAACACCTCTTTAACATTTGTCATTGAAAGTGGAAGATGATAATTCAGAAGAGACAAATCTTTCAAAACACACCTACTTTCACAGTTCTCATTTTGCACTTGTATCAGGAAATTTCATTATTACTTTAAAAAAGAATCTTGGTCTCTTTTTCCCCTTTTTACACAGGAGGGAAATGAAATTTTCTTAACCAATGGACACCAGCAGAGCAAGGAATAAAACAAATCTTCTGAGCCCTAGTTCAGTAAAAAACAGTTTATGGCCTGCTTGCTCAAAAATATTTATAAATGTTGGAATTATGAACATATACTCTTCTGAGTAAAATTGAGATACTGGCAAATGATGGAAGGGTAGACAGAGTAACTATATAAAGCTCGTTATAGTTCCAGATTGAATAATATAGTTCATACATCAAAAATGTGTATTTCTTCAAAGTTTATTGCCTGCTAATGATATTTAATATTACCCATATTTTTCTCTTCATCTGGCATTCTTGTCATTCACTGACTTCTGTGCTTTTTGGGTAAGGAAATATTGCTACTTCCTTTAATGATGCGGTAGCGTGCTTACCCCCCATTCTGAAGCCTTGAAGGGAATTTTGTCTGACTAATGACAGCATTTTGGCCATAAATCTAATTTAATGCTTACAAACTGAAAATTATATAGTTAAAAGTATTTTAAGTACCAGTATTTACCATCTTACAGGTAACAAACTGTAGATGTATACCATAAATTTCACTCATAACTAATGTCTAAATGTTAATATACACAATTCATCCACCCTGGGACATCTACAACAGTAATTATTTAATGCCATTCACATGGTGTGAGGTTAATTGAAAGAGGTCTCGACCTCAGTGACCTTTCAATTTTGCCTACTCAGCTTGACCCAGGTCAAAGATTCTCCCTGATAACTTTTGCTCATCAGTAAAACCTTCTTATATACAGAACCAGTGTGCATATACATGTGTGTATGTGTATGTATATACCCATATGTATATACATATTATGTATAAGGGTATGTGTATATATACATAATAGTTAAATAAGAATTCTTTGTGCCACTGGTTTATATCTTTTGTTTTCCTTTTCAAGTAAATTAGGCATTATGTAATTGCAAAGTGAAGATGATATTACATTTTAGTTTGGGATTTAATCATGATCCCCAAATTAATTTTTCGGGTCAGACTAGAGTGACTTTACTGTTGCACATGTTATCATGAATGCTGCTGAGAAGAGAATTTGACTGATGCAGAGGGCCTTCAAATGGTAAGATTTACTAAAAGAAGTCCTCTTTAAAGTAAATATATAATTAGTTAAACACAGTTCTTGGTGACTGATGCACCAAACTTAGTTAAGTGAACACAATAAATGACACTGAATGAATTTTATGCTATGCTATATATAACTGGATGGAAATTTGTATTCCATCACAACCCCAGAACTTCTTAAAATATACGTAAGTTGAAAAGGTGAGTACACAAAAACTAGGAGCCTGAATTCAGTATTTTTTTGTGTTGACCTCATGTTGTGTCTTTAATTTATGACCACCGTAATCACTGCCTCTGCTTCTCACTTCTTAGGCGTGAAAGCACCACTTCTTAGGCATAAAAGCACCACAAGCAAAGCAAAGGTAGGTAAAGCCTAACAAATTCTTACAAATTCTTCAGTTGCTTTGTGCAGTTAAGACATATTGCCTCTATATTGTCTCTGTATTGCTGTGTATAAAAGGTCCAGGGCTTGAGCACTGGGCACCTGATCAGCCCCGTTGCTTCTTTGTTCACTCCCTGCCCTGTGCAGGGCTGCTCCCGTTGGCCAGGGCCAGGACTCAGCCTGAGGTCCGGATAACTTCCTCTTGGGATGGTCTCCAGGGGCAGCGTGGAAGAGATCAAACCAGTCTTCTGTGAAATGGCACCACTGAAGCTCCCCCTGCCTGGTGCAGTCCTCAGCGCTGTGGCAGCCAGCGTCCTCGACCACCCCCGCACCCCTTCCTGCGACGCCTCAGCGGATGACACCTATACTCTCAGTTTCATTGTACAGTAAAAGCACTCTAGTGGTCCACAGTGTAATCCTCAATCATTTCAGAGGCTTTAATATATAAAAAAACCCCACACAACAGTAATTATGGTATAGGAAGGTGACAGAAGAAGTTCTGTGTAGGTCCCTAGGCAACATGGTCATGAGCCGGTCACTGCCCCTTGGCCCCAGAGCCAGGAATGGTTATAGCACTGCATGTGACTCCCTGGTGCTTCCTAGCAGCATGCAGGCCAGCAGCTACAAATCAAGCACTGGCAGATGTTAGAGGAATCTTTCTGTGGCCTTTTGTGAGCTCTTTTTTTTACTTATTTTGGGGTTTGGCACTCAAACCCCACTTCCCTCAGGTGGGACGTATGGGGGGGTCCTGTGGTTGGGCAGGGGCAGAGCCGTGGTGGGGCTGGAGTCAGCACCACTGCAGCATCATGGGGCAGCGACTGACGGCCCCAGGCTGGAGCCAGGGCTGGGTTGGGGACCCCGGGGCAGGGAGGGCTGCTGTGGCCCCCGGCAGGGCTGGCTGGGATCACTGCAACTTGCCATTGCTTTCCAGGCAGTGTGGGGCTGTGTGTCCCAGCACAGCCATGAGGTACTCCATTAGCTTACCTGCACCTAATTTCATATTAATCTCAGTTTAAAGAGTGATTGAATACAGGTGGTTCTCAATAGGGAATGCATGATACTTCTGGGATGAATCATAACGCAACCGCAGCTAACACATTTTCAGCAGAGAAGACGTATTTCCTAGGAGGTTACTTTCCTTTCAGAGTAAAGGACTGGCTGGAGCATGCTGACCAGCAGAGACCCCTGCTTGTACTTAACCTGCGATTCCTTATGCAGCACATGCACCATTATCTTGTTTCCTTTGACATTTCTCACATGCACTAATCCTTTCCCCCATGAGACCAGGTCTGAGCCCTCCTCATGGATTTTATCCTAAGACAATCAGCGGGCCCCTAAATCGTAACTTCTGTGCCCTGACCATACCAGGTCAGTTGTGCTTTCAATTCAGTACAAAAATATATTTTACTGGTTAATTCACCTATTAAATCTGGCTCAGACATGCTGTTTTCCATTGGGTTCAACCTATTGGCCTGCACGTAGTTATTCTCAATATGCATCAAACTAAATCACAGGACTAAAGGCACACACTTTCTCCCATCAAAATACTAAATGGAAGACTCTACTGCTAATCATAGCACTGGAAAATATGTCCGATTCATATCTTGTGAACTATAAAAGAGAACAAGAGACTGCTATCAAAAAACCTAGCATGTTGTGGCTTTCTGTCATCCTTGAAGGCAAAGCATCTTCCAGCTCCTGCAAGTGATGAAATTCTTGGTAATCTGGATGGATTAAAAAGCAAAGTGTACAGTCAACAGGTACAAGTAAACTACTGGTAAGCTAATAATAAAATCTTTCTAATTAGATACTACCGATACAGCCTTCAGTATGCTTTTTTCTTTGTACAGTAACATCCACCAGTTCACTCTGCTAACTGGTCAGGAAAAGCTTTAGAAGAAGGTAGAATTAGTGGCCCATTTTCTAATATGACTTTTTTATTAGAGAGTTTTAGGAAAACAAATGCCTATCAGTAATATTTATTCAGAAAAAAAATTATTATGTAATTGAGTTTGTCAGCTTTCCTGAAATTGTACAACACAATATCCATGAATGGAAAATAGGTTGTTCTTCTGATACATCCTGCCTATAATTTCTAACAAATACTGACTGAGGGGATTTTCTTTTCTATCAACTGCAGATTACACTGAATTTGTAGAAATGGGACCATATTTTGTTAATGAAGTCTGTTTGATATCTCCAGCTGCTTTGAGAATTTGTTAAACATAACTATTCATTTTTCTTCCATTTGCTGTGCAGCTTTCACTTCTAATTTCACCAAAGCCCTATTTACCTCACTCATATGCTTTATCTCCCTAATATTTTTGAACTATGATGCATTAGATATCAAAAGTGATCTGAAACTGTCAATGACTGAAGTAAAATATCTTGCGCATATCACAATATGATGATGCTTAGTGGAGGTTTATACTCCCCACTTCGTCAATAAGATACATGTGTCTCTGGTGTATGGTACTTTCTGAACATGTAGTAACTATTATTCCTGGCACGTATGTGACTGATTGTTTCCAGAATGAACAAAACATAAGGCAGCATCATTATGTCTGGTAGACGCAGGCCACACTCCCAACAGTGGGCTTGTTTTTATAAATTGGTTAAATGGTTTCCAGAGAATGATGTGCTAAACTATTTGGGACACATTTCTTTTAAGCAAATGATGAAAGGATTTCCAAGTAGTTCCAAATGGTCCATATTTGCTTTGTTTAAAAGTCAGGCATATTAGTCACCTGGAAAGTATCCATAAAAGATTTAGGTGGTGACAGAGTAATTTACTTTATTTAATCTTTACTTTGATTTTTAGCACTATATTTATTCTTAGTAGGACATTACCATATTAATGAGAAGTTCATATAAAATCATGAAAAGCGTAATTTTTGTTTATTTCTTAAATCTGTTTGGAGTGTTGCTTTACATATATTTGCATTTAAAAAAATGATGCCAGCTAATATACACTGATTAAATTATTGCCTTATTCTATCACAGAATACAGCATTTTTTGGTAAAATAGAAAGTCTCAGACTTAACTTCAGCCTCATAAGTAAAATTCTTTAAAGAGTTTTAATTTTTTTGATGTAATTAGGAGCTGATAGCATAAAATAGCTCACAGAAGATGCCTGATTATGCAGAATTACTTTATTTTCTACCAGCTTCTAAAGAGCTTATAAATAACTCACAAAGTGACTTAGAAATATTACAAAATTAGCAAGGTTTCCAGGTTGCCCAAGGGCAACATATCAAATGGACAAGAACCATAACCCTTGTTTTCATCTTTCAGTGCATATTTTGGAAATGACTTCTTTGTAAGACATCTGAATAAATGTTTCTTGTCCCAAAGGAAACGGGTTTTCATTGCACTTGTTGTAACATCTGATCAGAAGAGATTGAGATCTATCATTATTTCTAATGATTGTAATGGTTCCTACTGGAATCTGAAGGATAAACTGAAGAGAGATTTCTTTGAGCATCATGGTTTTCCTTGTGTTTGACCAAAAAAAGTAAAAAAAAAGAGCCAGAAATAATACAATTCTTAAAGATTTTGTGTTCTCAGTGTATGCTCTTGGAAAAAAAAAATATATATATATATTTTTGCCTTGTCAGAAATACCTTACCTTCCCCCTTTACCATTCTCTCCCATTAACATAGTTGATAATAATATTTAAATAACAGTAAATTTTTTCAAAAATGTTTTCACATTGGAAAAAGTGTCTTCCAAAGCATCCCACCCAGCACAGAAATAAGAGCAGAGAACTTACTGCAAATATTTTAAATGGGCCTTGGATTTGGGGGTGGAGGAGGAGAGAAGGGAGGTTACATTTGTGCGTTCTGCAACAAGTCAAACACCTTGGCTTAAACAGAGCTCACAATCTTCTTGGCTCATGAGGTTCCTTTGATAATGTTATGTTAGCTGAGGCTCTGAACATCATTTTCATCCAAGTCAGTATGTTTGGATGTACTTAAATCCTGTATTAGTCAGTGGAATTGAAGCTCATGGCAAAAGTTAAGGAACACCTAACTATGTCCAGATAGAGATGGAATTGTAGAAATCTAAGTCATGTCATCATTTGCCTTTATGGGAAGTTGTATGATTTCCTATAGGAGAAAATAAAGATACTCTGAAAGCTACTTTTTTGTTTTAATCTGACCAACTGGAATGGGGCAACGATAAACATTCTTTTCTTAATGTTTGCTCCCTAGAATCTGATAATATTAGTATTTTCTATGATCTTTATGGTAACAATTCCCTGCTATCAGAGCTAAACTGAATATACACCAATGCATCTCCTGGAATTAAAGCATTCCATCTGAGATTAGAACTTACTTTACATAAACTCCATTCCATTTCAATATCTATTTTTTCAATATGTGTTTGTGCTTAGGGAAGTGTTGGCAGAAAAAAAAAAAAGAGAAAGAGGCAAAAAATTACTTATTCTGCATGTGATTCACTTACACAGTCTTTCTCAAACTGTTTCACAAATAGTAATGTCTATTTTTTTGATAAAACTCTTGTGAAGTTACACCTTGTGATTTGAGAGGCTTGCTGATTGTCTAATGTTTCTCAGATATCTAAGCTAACAAAAGAAGAAATTCAAAATTCAGTTTTGGATGAGGGCAAGAGATATTCAAAAGCCCATTCAAACCCAGAAGAGAGAACAAAAACTTGAGAAAATCAGGAAAAGGATTGAGCCACATCTCCAGGAATCAACAAACTGATTTGAAACTTCCTTTCAAGAGGCAAGTTTCAAATTTCTCACAGGTACATTTTGAGCCTGTTTGTTTTGTTTTGTTTTGTTTTTTGTGGAAAGAAGAGTCATCTTTTTGCCAAGATGACAAATGAAGTAGCTGTTTTTCAAAGTTGTATTTTCAGGTAATAGATCAGCATAAAGCATATCTAGCAGTTTGCTTTACCAGAGGTAAAGGTTACCGTTGTCACCAACATGAACTGTCATTATAAATCAGCTTCATAAAGTAAATCTTTTCTACAAATTACTAGTGCCATACACTTTCCTTACCCTCCCTAGAAATACACTATTGAAATAATAACAATCAGTGATGCCAAAGGCTGACTAACCTCTATACAGTGCCAGTAGCTTTCAGAACAACTCAATGTGCTAATTACTTCATACACCTTTCCCAATATAGTCTTTCATTTTTGAATTCTTTTCACAGTAGAATCCTATCAATGTGGTTTGCAGTGGTTGTTTCTCTTTGCTTTATGTGGTGTAATTTGAAAAGAACTGAGGAAATGGCAAACTAAGAAAGATACAATTGTTGAGTTAATCCTATAAAAGTTTGTTTTACAATATTACTTTTCTGATAGTTCATGAGAACCAGTCTTTTCCTTCTGTATGTATACTGTTTTAACCTGCACATTCTTTAAAGAAGAAAAAAAAGTAACGAAAATAAATGTTCAAGTTCTAAAACATTCAAAAGAATACCTAAATGTCTTGTTTTTCAAAATAAAGTCAAATGGAGTCAGCACTTCAACTGTCATATGAGAAGGGTTGGTTCTTTTGTTGATGTTGACTCTAGTGAGCATCAAGTTGCTCATATGAAAATCGCATGTCCTGCCAGAACTGTCTTGGGTATCCAGCATAGTTATCCTGCCTTGTTTTACGCTCAAGGAAAGAGTTAGCATCCTGATTACTTGGAGAGGAAGATGAGCTTTGCTACCTTATCATATCAGTGCTAACTCAAAAATTCACGTGTCTCTGGACATAATGCTAGAATCCTAGAAGCTAGCCTAGACACAGCACCCACCTTTCAAAGTTACTAGAGATGAATCTCACCCTAAGAACTCTTCCTGGGTTTTATATAAGTCCTTGACTCGCCTAAGAAGAGACTCTATTTTTTGTCATTTTCCTATGGTCCTGCCACAGAGGATTACTCCATTTGACCTGCTATGCTTCATACAGCCAAGGCATCCATGTGCAAATAGATAAACAGCATGGTAACTAACACTGCTTAAGTCAATGTTTTCAACTACTGTGATGTGAGAGCCATCTTTGCCATCTCCCCCATGTAGCCTGTAAGATGGATCCCAGAACTGACATCCATTTTTACCACAAAAAAGACTGAATTTTTCAATTCTCAGCTATGGATGGTTCTTCCATTAAAAACAAAACAACCTCCTCCCCAAACCCCCCCACACACCTTTTTTGTTAGGCATCATGCGAGTTATCAACTCTTTGAGCTTCATAATTCCTGTATTTAGGCTCAATATTGAAGTCAGTTTTGAGGAAAAAAGGTAAGCAATAACAGGCCAGTGGGCAATAATTATTCATTCAAGTCTGTGGTATTGCTACAAAGAAATGTAAGAACATTTACCTTATATATCATTTCCAAAAGAAAAGTAAAAAGAACAGAATAAAATTAATGATGCTATATATTTTTAAGAATAGGGTAATAAACAAAATGGAAAGGAACAGTATTTATGGAAATAATCAAATACTTTTAAACAGCCCTCAGGACGCTAGTAGTGAATTTTCCTAGCTGGCTTGTTTTTGCCCTTGGAAAAAGATAAGTGTTCAGATGAACAAGCATCTGAAATTCATCTCTCTTCTGTCATAGTCTCTTGGCCTTTTGGAATATCACTGTACATAAACTATGTTTTTTCTCCCAGATATACTGAGAATGAATTATTATTTGTATCATGGTAGCTCAGATTTTAGTTAGGACCAGAGCCATACTGGGCCAGGGGATGTACTGAGAAAGACTAGTTTGTGAGTGAGAGCAGAATAAAATCCAGAGAATGAGAAAAAAGGGTTCTTTTTCACATGAACAGAAGAAAGAGTAAAGTGAAGCACAATCCTTTGCTAACTGAAGGATACTTGATAAAGTAGGTTGGACTCTGTCATAATAAAGGGGCAATAGTTTCCAGCTATTATTATTTATTTTTCTATTTTTGAGTGAATACACTTCCTGCACACAATCTTAATTCTTTACTCTCATAGATGTCTCTGATACTTGAGATTCATCTGAGAAAGAATTGTCTTGCTGTTGTTTTTTGTAGGAATTTTTGTCATACAAAAATTAAGTTGCACCTTATTCAGAGTGGGAAAGAGAAGCATCAGAAAAGAGCCCTCTTGGGATGGAATTAGCTGGGAACCTATAAGTCTGTCCTTTTGCAGACAGTTCAGTCTCTACATGCTTATATCTTTTCCATTAGAGTAAGGTGGTATCCTAAATAAGTTAGAATAGTTCTCACAATAGAAGAATAAGAAGAAAATTTTAAGGGCCTTAAAAAGAAAAAAAAGCTGTTTGGCATATTAAAAACTGATCTGGAAAGCAACTTTTGTAGAAAGTTATACAATTGAAGAAAATATTCCTTAATAGATTTTCCTCCTTCTGTGGCAACAAAGGGTTGTTCAATACTCAAAGCAAAGTGATTTAATTTAAAAGTTAAACTGAGCTGGGAATATGTGACACCTGCAAGCACTTCTCAGATATAGTGGTCTCTGGTTGCATCCTAACAGCATATCATGCTAAGGTGAACGTGTCTCTTCAGTTTCCTACTATCCTCCTTCTACCTGTGTCTTAAGATTAACTAGAAGATTCGGGAGCTAAAAAGAGAGGAAATTTCAGTATGCTCCATCAGATCTCCTGATTGGGGATAATAAAGGGACCAGTACTACAGGTGTCACTAGAGAGCATGACGACGTAAATCCCAATTTTTAAGCGATTTAGGAAAATAAATTACCATCAGAAATAAGGCTAGGCACCTTGCAGTTATGCTCTGAAATTTTCAGTACATGAATCCTTATGGGAACCCAATTCCAAGCACACAGGCTAACAAAGGGCAGGCTCTCCTCATTTTTAACCCTAGGGACCTTAGAGGTTTATCAGCCTTTTTACAGGGAAAAGGATGGTCTATCCAGTGTACTTCTTGCAGTAGAAAGAAGCAAAGAAGAAGTTGCTGCCAAGTAGGAAAGATAAGCTCAGCAACGATCAGATAAGTGAGAAGAGTTAATGACTCAATTAGAGTGCTCTAGATAACTAAGTAAGACTTACATTTGGCAAAGACACTGCAGAAAATTGTTTTACAAGTTTTGTAATGGAAGAAGCATTATACTATGCTTATAGCAAAGACTCGTTGAACCTGATCCTGAGTAGTATTTTATGCTTCGGAGTATTATTCTCTGATTTCAGTGCGACTTCAAGTCAGAAATATTAAGGTCAGTAGGAGGCGTACTGCTCAGAATATGGTATGGTTACTGCACTCATAGAGAGTCCAGTAGGGAGCAGTGACCCACAAGGGTGTCAGAGGAGCTTTATGTATTCCCAAAGCAAAGCACTTTCCTGGTAAGACAGAAGGGCCATGCTCCCAAAACAATTAAAATGAGTGGAAATACTTGCTGTTTTCCCTTTAGAAAAAAAGGACTGAGGGTGGAAACATTATGTTCTGGCTCACAGTAGAGTCACCAGCAAGCCTGAGACAGACAACAGCTGTGTACGACTTGGTTTAGATTCTGTGGGCATCCATATGTAGCACCCATGCAGTGGCCTGGACTGTGCAAGTTCTAAGAAAAAAAAAAAAAAAGGAAGGTTTAATCCAGAAATCTCAAATCATTTTATAAACCAGGTATAAGCTCTGCTCTTACAGATAGAGGAACAGAAAAACAGAGGTTTTCCAAGGGAGCATGAAATCAGTGATTGAGACAGATATAAAATCTAATCTTCTCCCTGATGGCTGATGTTATGTTCAGATTATGTCTGTCCCAATGGAACTGTTCAAGAGTGTCTGGTTTTCTTTATTTTCATCAACCATACTCATATTAAAGCACACCAAAAATGATGTGGCAGTCTTCCTTCAGTAACCCAAATTAGTAGTTTTCTCTCCAACCTTTTAAAGAGTGGTTTCCCTCCACTGGGTATTCCAAATGGGTATGAGTAAATGGGAGAATAAAAACACTAAGCAAATAAAGCATTAGCATGCAACAGTCAACTAGGCTGGTGTTTCTAACAGGCCACAATGCTTGATCATACTAAGTCTGTAAGAGGTCAACATTTTAGTATTATAAATCATAGTATCCTGAGCACTTTTATCCTCGGCCTCCTTAGACTCTTCGGAGAGCTAATGTAATCACAGGGCTGTGAACAGGCTAGTTCATTAAATTCCCAACTGCTGCTTGCAGATGTTTGAGGCAGGTGTTCTGTACAGACCAGGGAGTTCCCTTTCTTCTGCCGCATGTTGCACTGAAGGTCAGAGGTGATGCCTCAATGGCGAGGTCTCAACTGCACAGCAAGTCTCAGAGGTCTTTGTTAGGGGAGAAAAGGAATTCAGTCTCCTTAAAATTTATGTACTGCAAAAGATAACTGCACCTGCAGAGTGTTGCTCTTATTGAAAACACATGGTGGCTGTTGGAAGAAGTATAAAAATGCTACTCTCTAGTTCCTGTTGAGAATATGCAGGGACTGCAAATGACCAGTATTACACCAGAGAGATCTTAATGATTCATGATCCAATAGTACACAGTTCTGGTGCAAAGTGTATGTTTTTGTCATACACTTTGAGATTCTTGCAAATCCATGTGTATTTAAAAATTGACTTTGGTCAGTGTTGCATTCACCATCAAACAGCTGCCCTGCATAACTTAATGTAATGCATGCCAGCAGGCATTCTCAATGACCCAGCTAGTTCATAATTGGAAAAGGTTAGTCTAGTCTTTCCTGGCCACCTGTGTGTTGGCTTTTTAACTTCCCAAATGGAAAGAGCACAGATAGATTTTTGTAAATGCAGGAAACCCAATAAAATAGACCACCCTTATTTGAGAATCTTCTGTCTTAAAGAGACCGCTATAGGTTTACAGGCTAAAAATCTACTATCTTTGCCTTTGCTAGAAATAACCTCCAGGATAAACCAAGTTTTTGTCTGTTCATGTTGTCAGACTGGTATAAATGATAAACTAATAGAACAGGATAGAAATAACTTTGTGTTTATTAGTGTTATTGACATATGTGGCTGTGGTACTGCTGAAGGAGCCCTTTAGCTTTCAGCAACAATTGTTGGGGCTCTAACACTAATAATTGCTGAAAGTGCATTAAAAATTAAGAAAAATTATAGAATAGAATATTGGAAAAGCTAGGGCCATAGACTTTCATTACAACTTATTGAGTAGAAAGAGCTATTATGGACTAGTTTTTCCACCACTACTCTGTAGAAAATGTGAAGTTCAGCCCTGTGTTCACATGTTGTGGAGAGTATTCTTGGTGAAAATCTTGTATGAAATCATGATGTGGCTTATGATGTTACAATAAGTATATTTTGTCATTGGATTACATACATCCTTTACCCTGTATAGAATTGGATAATCTCTGTACCACATGTAAAGGGTAAGGTATAAATGGGAGGAGATAAAATATATTTTTTTAATTCTGAAAGATATATCTATTTGCACTACATATACAAGACTGTAACATCCATAGCTTCCATAGTTTCAGAAAGCAGAAATTTGATATAGAACATCTAATTTCAACATTTGAAATATTTATAAAATTCTAGCCCTGAGAATATAACAATTTTTCTTTTAATTTCAGAAGCACAACATTTTCGTCTGTGTTCCCTTCTTTTTATGCCAAATAATAATCTTACATAGTCATATCTAGAAATTCATTTTAAGTAATAATGATTTTCAACTGGAGATGAATAGGGCACGTCATAGACTAGAACACTTTGCAAGAACAAACAAACAGAAATAATAAATGTGCTTTCAGTTGTATTTTACAGAACACCTAATATTCACCTCAAGTGCATCCCGACCACACAGGTTATGACCTACTGCCAATCTCCAAGCTCTGATGGAGAAATCACACTGAACAGTTAACACTGAATACTTGATAGTGTTTCACCCAGTTTTAGGTAAAATGTTTATATTACCTATCCTACAGAATACTGTTGAATGTTATTCAGACTTCTATATTCCTATTTATTAACAACATTTTTTAAATAATCATTTTAGATTATAAAACAAATTCAGAAGAGGCAGCAGGGTTCCCTACTCTACCTAGAAAGACTCTTGTAGAGGATAAAAATCTGCACAGATATCGGCTCTGATTAAAGCCTTTAGAGGCATACACTTCAGGACTGGATTCAGAACTGGCAGCATTCTTAGTGAAGAGCCACTTAAACTCAGCTGGTATCAAACCTTGAGAATAGAGAGTGTTTCCTAACTCCTATTTCTTTCTATAGCTTCTGTCCTAAATTTATAGCAATGAACCTTCTCTCCAGCCTTTTAGAAACTAAGCGACTTTCTTTTTTTAAAAACAAATAGCAGTTTTCAAAACGTTAACAAGAATAGAAGAGTTTAGTTTTTGTACTGCATTTACATTTACAGCAGTCATTCAGTATTTAGGAAATCAGTTCTATTGCCTTTTCTACTTCAAGAGATTCAAACCTATATTTTCACCATTGCTCTGATTCATGCTAGGTTCTGAATCTAGATGCTTTATATATTTGAGTAATTTCAGAGACCATGAATGATAACTCTGATGGTCACTCTTATACTGCTTCTCTGTCTTTTTTGTTAACAGTGGTGAATGTCCAAAGCTTCAGTTTTGACAAACCATTATTTTCTGATGAAACTGTTTCATCAAAACATTGATAGCCATCTGTTCCCCCAAATCCTCTGTTGCATATGAGCCTGATATGGCAGCTGAGCAGAGTGGAGAATCACTGTTATGTGTTTAAAATTTGTATATAGGCAGAATGGGTTAAACAGCATGAGACAGAGATGAATCTTAGTTTCATTCTATCATTAAAATGAGACAGCAAATGCATACTTAGAGTACAGCTGCATTGCTTGGAGGGTTGCATTAAAAATTGGGGTATTAATTCATCCTGTTGAAGGGTAAAGCAGTAAAATCAAGTTCACAATTTCAAAATTAGACATGTGGGACACATTTGCAAGTAAAAATTCTTAAGTTGGCTTTCCAGGCTCTGCTTACTACTGTTATTATGATGCTTATGTTCCTTTTATGGTTAATTGTGTATCTTATATATTCTGTCTTAGGGAACATCTTTCCATTTTGCCCATCTTGCATGTTTCACTCAGACTGTTCCTCCATTTGAATCTATCACCACTTGCACTATAGAGCTGAATGTTTTAATTTTTTTTTTGTTATGTCTCAGCTGTTTTAATTTGCATTGGTCTGCATAGCACTTCAAGTATCATGAAAATTTCTGTTTTTCTAATTTCCTCATACATAGAAGTATCATTTGAGGTTTTTAGTACATTACACTAATACCATGCCATTTTTTCCTATTTTAAAGGAAGGTGCAGTTGTGCAGTCCAACAATAAAAAATAATCCCAGCGTTACTATATTCTGTTTTAATGGCACCTTCTGCAGGTGAGGATTCGAGTAATCTGCACTTCTAAGCATGATGGAAGATTCCCCTATGGATAAGATTTTGGGGTTAAAATAGTTTTTCTGGTAAATAAATTCAAAGAAAAAGGAAATGGTAAGTTTTTAAACTAAGAAATAAGTCTTCCATGAGCAGACAATTTCAAAATATAGTCTCTGTTAAAAAATAAAGCACAGATGACTTCTGTCACATACTCTGGTGAATCAAGTCCTAGACTATTAATCTGGGAATGGGGGTGTGCTTTGTAGTTCTCAGTTTCTTTCTCAGTTTCCACCCTCTACTCTCAGGATGCAACAACTGCTTCTTTCTAAACTGCTTTGTGGCCCCCCATGAAAAATAAAGGGTGTTCTTGCACAATGCTGCAAGTGACAGTGAGGTATATGCAGGGTATCCCATCCTTCCGATGAATTCTGAAGTGTGCAGAGCTACCTTTGGATAAACTTCTCCAGAACTGCCTACAGGATTTCAATCTAAAGCGTAGGTTTACCTCCCCTAAGCTGGGTGGTCAAGACAGATGGAGGTCTGGAGATGACTCTTCAGATTATCTGACTTCCTTCTAGCTGTCATAGAAGATGCTCAGGGTAGTCAGGCAGCAAGCTCTCTTTTATATTTGGCAGTCCTCTTGGATAAGTAGTTCCTTTTTTTCAAGAAAAACTTCTCTGGATATGTTAGCAGCCTCAGACATGCAAAATGCACTTGCATTTTGGCTAATATGCCTCTCTCCTGCTACTGTATCAAACCTCAATTGTTTATCATACCTATCATCAGTCCTTTTTGCAACAGAAACTTTAGATGTATATCTGCTCTTTCTGTTTCTTTCACTGATGCCATGAGGTGTAAAAAGTAACGGCATCACTGAGAAAAGATAGCAAAAAGTAATACCTGCGAGGTGCTGATGAAAATTAAAGCACACTTTTAATGATCAAAGCCTTGGCATGTAACAAAGCACAGTCACCTTTCCAGACCCGGCATTTGGAGAGAGAGATTGTTCATTCTTTGCCACAGTCTATTATGATTTAGCAGGAACCTAGACATGCTGAACGGTGAGCACCACACTCCACTAGAAGTAAGAGAGGTGTATCTGACCAATGAAAGGGTCTATTCATGATGAAGTAAAGCCAGGGAAGAACAGGCCCTCATCAGGCATTCCCCTCAGTCTGAGGACTGCATATGAAGTTCCCTCCTTCTTCCCTCGACTCTTCAGAGGTACAGTTTGCTGGAAAAGCTTGAGATATCTATGTCTGAGATGTCTAGTGACTCCAGTTTCTACTCATTCTTTTGCTACATTGGAAGTTATATCAAGAAAAAAATGTGAAACATAGGCAGAGCCCGTATGTACATGCTTCTACACTGTCAGGAAGAACATGGCACATTCTCCTAACTTTTGTGTAAAGTCCCTCCCATCTCCAGATCTACGTCTTATTCCCTCTTGCCCTGCCTTTGTCAGTATCCATGTCCTGACCAGCCTATTTGGTTAGTGTGCCACTCATGCCAATGTAGCCACAGACCAGTCTCACTTCTGTCTCTGCCTGCCAAGCGACACAGTTCTCATGCATGTGTCACTCGTCAAAACTCACCTATTTAAGGTCTTCGGCAATGTAACAGACTTTACCAACAGCAGGAGAAAAGGTGGTTGTCACTCTTCAGTCTGAGCTGTGGGTCATGAAAGATCCTCTATCTCAGCAGCTTCAGAGCTCCTCCAGATAAGTAAGTCCAAGACCACCACTAAAACTACTGTTGTGGTCTATGTGTAATTTCTAATACTTTCTTCTGACACAGTTTGGACCTCTGTCTCTCCTTTACCTAACACCCAAGAAACATTTGTATGCCATGGAAGTCCCTGTTGTAGCACCACAGTCTCACAGAAAAATTCTGGTTTACTGGGTCACACTGGAGTTGACTAACTGCATAAGAAAAGCTCATCAAAATTATGCCCAGACACACAGCCTCTCACAAAGTTCTATAATGCAAGCCCTTATCTAGCTAGGACAAAATGGCAATCTCCATCATGATATCACAGGGAACATCTTTGCAGCCTACAGAAAGTTGCTTATACATTTATGCAGAATTCATGGTTAACCAAAAGATCAAGTGTATCAGATGAAGACATCTCTCCAGACAGCCAGCCCCAGAATGTACTCTTCAGGCTGCAAAGGGAGGGAGAAGTCATGAGAAGGCCCAGATAGGAAGTGGTTCATACTGACAGAGTAACAGCAGTATGCATATGCCTCCTGACCGGCCTTAAGGAAGGTCTGGAAATACTGCGTGACCAGAGATCATATTTGAGAGCAGCCAGCACAGCTGGTAGATGCTGAGAGTGAAAAGAAGGGAAAGGTTGCAGTTCACAGGAAAACTTTGAAGAAACTTTAGAAAATAGATGCCGAAGGTACCTGTGGGATACAGGAACCTTCGTTAGCTAAGTCGCATAGCCTGATAATTATGGGCAGTTTCCATATCTGACATCAGCTGTTCACTTTCTCAAGCAGAAGGTGATAACTGGGCTGCCAGAGCCAATCGCCCAATTCTTTAAGGCAAAAACAGAAAGCACGAAGAAAGGATCACAGGCCTACTATTTTAGTCATGTTTTATAACTACTTTTCTTACAGAAGCAGTAGCAGGAACAGCACAAAAGTGTTTTTCCCACCACAGTAAAAAATAAATCAAAAACAGTTTAGGCCCCAAAAGACTAACATTCATTTGCTAACACCCCTTTATTATCATCTACATCCTGAAAAAATGTCTCTCCAGGGGTCAGCCATTAAAAACATTTACAGGAAACAGGATCTGTGTTGGTCCACAAAGGAAATATTGCACTAACTCATCCTTCTTCAGGAGACCATATGTCCAGGAAATGATACAGTCCTCCAGACTGTGCAGTAACTGTTTCTAGCTTTCTTTTCTACTTCTAGGGAAAAAGCAAGGCTGAAGAAGACAGTTGTCCACAGATATCTTCTGCCTTATATAAGTCCACCCCTTAAAGAGCTACTTTCATGGGGTGAAGGATTTTTCATCACAAGCATGTAACGTATACAGATTAGGTATTCTTGGAGTCTTTTTCTGACTCCCTCCAGTTTCTCTAATTGAAGATATGCCATTGCATTACTCAGGATAAACATGCTGGCTGATGGAGTAAGCATATCTCTGGCCTCAGCAGCTCATTTTGAATCTGCTTGTCAGTCCATGTTGGCATCCATATCCTAGCCTGTTTTTAAGTATTCATCAGTTATTATATATATTACCTGTCTATCCCTCACCTAGCTCCCAGGCAACTAACCAATTATTCCCTAATTCACTTGGAGCATGATCTGTTTTCCATTTAAATCAAAAGTAGCTCAAGGAGGCTGTTGAGAAGAGATGCCACCATTTTAGGTTTTCTCCAAACACTTCTCTCAAAAGTCTGACTTGGGATACCTCTCAAAGCTAACTTAGCTAACTGGATCAAAATAAATGAACAGAAGCACTACTACATGACTTCTGCTTGAACCTCTAAGTTGTCGGGATTCTGTAACTGAAGGACAGAATTCAGGTTTGATACAATAGAAACTGTTATCTTTGTTCACATAGCAGCCCAATAATTTATAGTTAAGTGTAAATGTGCTTGATCTGAATGCAAGTCAGAACATCCTGTGTTTGGTTTGCCGCTGGAATAAGGTTCTATAAAGGTGATAAGGATGGGCACTTCAAGAACTTTGAGCCGTAGAAAGCATTTGTTATTGTAAAACAGCAGTTTTTATATGGAAGTAAGTATGGAAGTAAGAAAGACCTTCATCTGAAAGACAAAAAAAATCATAATTAAGGCCTATCCAGGTCAGCTATTGACATATCATAAATAGTATGGTAATTTGCCAGGATAGCCTTGTAATATGACTAACTGCATAATTATTTGATTCTACATATCATTATAATATGAAGCAGCTGTTATTGACATAAGTATTTTACCTCAAATCACAACAGGATTTCCAACATACCCTATTCCCAGCAGCAGCCATTAGGGAAAATAACCTATGATTAATATCAACAATATGGCAATGTGTGATAAAAGAAAGTAAGCCCCCAAACCCAGCAAGCTTGTGTTATAACGTTATGTTATAAATGCATATGTACATAAAACCTGTTGAGATACATATTTTAAAAGCACTGACACATGGTTGTGCCAGCCAGCTAGGAACTGCAGTGTAGGAGGTCTATCTGAGACCTTTCAGCAAATATCGCTGTGTTACTGTTGTACTGCCTTGGGGGCTTGGGAAAAACTGAACTTTATTGGGTGAAAACAATAACAAGATGAATGAGGTAGAGCAGAATCTTAAGAAGGAAATCTTTCTCATGTTTGTTTCATAATTCAAAAAGAGTGTGATGGGATCTTTCTATGGCAAGCTTTCATTTAGAGGTCAAAAGTGCAAAGTGCTAACAAATGAATAAGAAGACCTTCCAGAAATGGTGTAAGGAAATTTTATTCGCATGCTTAGAGCCAAAAGAAGTCCCAGTCTGCATGGACTATATAGCCATTTTGGTGTTTCCATTCAGATGACTAAGAAGTATCTCTGTCGGTAACCCTGTAAATCTATGTGTATGTATAATAAATTAATATATATGCTAAAGGCACTTCAACATTTATATGAAGTATCTGCCTTGCTTGAATGAACATGTGAAATCATATCCTATTTTCTCAGATTATCAGCTCTTTCTTCACAAGGCAAAACTACAGTTCCTCTACCCAGTTCTCATTCTGCCCTCATCCTCTCTCTGTTCTCATACTAGGGCAGCCTGGACATTTAGTCATCAGGGCCCAATGACAGCTAGAGGGAAATAGATGGGGCACCTTTGGTCTCTCCCTCCAAACAGGAATCAGGTTAATTTGTAAAGCAATACGTAAAAGAAACTTGTTCAGTTTACTTTTATTAAAGTGGTTGTGTGTCACGATGTCTGAAAAACATCCATAAGTAAAAGGAACAATTTACAAATCTGGAAAAGTTTCAATCAATAGTCTGATTTCTGGATTTCGTCACATGAATTCTTTTGTAGCACCTAGAAGGTCTATGTCATTGGCTTCACCCTTGTGTGTACACATGTTGTTCTGATTGTCACAGACCAAGCTGAGTGAGGTTATATCACAGAAGCACTGAAACTAAGCTCACCTATAGCCTCGGTTGCTGCTATCACCAAAATCATTTTGTCATCTTGATTACTTTGAAAAAACAATGATATTGGATTTAGCTGAACAGAGATACATCTGAACTGACTCAGTATTCTTTCTTTAAGGTCACATTTGTCTTGCAATGCTGAAACTGAATCATCATTCTGTCTTGACTGAGAGTAGAAACATTCACCTAAAGTGCATTTTAAACCTGCTTATTTGTTACAAATGTTGCTTTGGTAGAGTTCCAAGACTATAGATAATTGTATATACTTTCTATTTCAGTCTTGACTGGATACTAGACATTGTAAAATCTATTACTTTCAAGCAGTATAATTACTGTTTTGAATGCTGAATTTGGGTAGCTTGATTCATCAGTATCTATTTACATTTCCTGGCAACTTTTTTTTATTATTCTGTGGAAAGTTCAGCATTTTTACAACATCTGACCTTAAGCTTTTCTAAAGAGTTAGCTCCTTGAAGGAACTGTAGTTTCTATATGACTAGGTAGACTGAAGAAAATTGTCCTACTTTTGCATAGCTTGAGACAGTTGGGTAGCTATACCATGTTTATGTCTTTTTGACTTAGTGCCTTGGAAACATTGAAAGTTTCTGCTAAAGCTACTGTGCATAACATTGGACATCATGTCCTAGGAACCTCTGCAACTCACCAGGTTGTACCTAATGCCAGATAGTTCTCAGAAGTTGAAATTGGTGCTTCTGTATGTTCATCCAGTTATGCAGAAAAGACATCCATGCAGTCCTGAAATATGAACTCTTATTAGGATTATTTATGAAGAGTATCAAGAGTACATCCCTGTATATACATTGTTATTTTTGCTAGTTTCCTGTCATGTCAAATCTATACCAATGAGGATATTTAGCTCATGATTCCTTGAGTTGCAATTTTTTTGGTTACATTTGGATACCAAAACTGTTTTTACTAACTGGATTATATAATGATGCCTCTGAGAACAGCTGATATACATATTTAAAGTCAATATTATATGTTTAATTAATGATTTACTTCTGCCAATGTACAGGTTATCTTATACAAATCAATAAATTAAGGAGAAGTAATGTCATTGCCTGCATACTATAGGCATAAAACCAGTCTCTCTGTGTTAGAGAAGTCTAGGTCATTTAATCTACCATAATTATGTGTATCACTTTCAGAAATTTTTCAAGAATGATCTCTCATGATTTTTAAGAGCCACTGTTATGGCTATCTCATTTTGAATGACAAGCATTTGTCTCAGCTCTATTTCACTCACTTTGAAGCATCAGGAACATTTTATTCTGCATACAAACCAATCAGTTAAATAAAGTTATAGCTGACTTCTGTATTTACTGAGATGTTTTCAGTTTATTTGCAATGTTACCTTGCAGTTCAAATCCTTGTTTAGCAAGGTACTTAGTACATGAAATAAAAAGCCTTCTATTTTCTTCCTTCCTTTATTTATTTATTTATTTTTCATTCCTGAGAGAAGTATTGCTTTGTGCTTGGAAATGTAGCAGCTATTTCTTGGTATATTCAGTGCTCTTCAAGCTCAAACTATCTTTCCAATTAGACTCAGACCAAGAAGAAGCTTTCCATCTGTGCATACTGAAAAACAGTTTGTGCCTAAAACCGTACAGCAGAATCTAGTTACAAACTTCAGAACAGCAGAGTCATTACAAAAGAATGTGGAGAGTAGCTTGATTTTCAGTGTCAGGCACAAGGAGAAAAGTTGTCTGGGAACTGTTAACAGGTCAAGGTAACTAACATATGATTGTGGGAAATATCTTGAAGGAAATTATGTTGCATCTCATTAGGACAGCCAGCAGAAGAAGCTGATCTACTTATTTTGGAATTATTTTCCTTCTCATTATTTAGCTGTGTTTTGAGTGCTTCAAATCACTACAGGAATATGAACATTGATTTTACGCTTCAGTTGGTCATTATTCATTTAGTAAGACTAATGTAGGACTACAGAGTGTAGCACACAACATTCAACAAACTGAAACATTTTTCTGGCCTCAGAATATGATTTGAGCCTTTGGGAGACAGTTAAGAATACGATCGAAAGAACAGAAATAACTTCTGAACTTGATGATGCTATAAAACATCTGATTTTGGGTTGTCCTTATGTAATCTTCTGAGAGAGAGAAAGGACTACTTAAAAAATAGCAGGAGCTCCTTTGGAGCTCCTTTGCTTTCCAAAGTTTTCAGGAACTCTAAGAATCAAGCCAGAGGCAGAGCAATGACAGCCTATTTTAGCTGTAGAAGGACAGAGAGGCTGAGAAATCCATGCATAGAGTTAAAGAGAGTCCATAATGTTTAGAAAAGGAGAGAAAACAAGAAGAGAAAAAGTGGGGAAAGGATAAGCATGTGATGCTTAGCAAGGCACAGAGGAAAGGAGGCTTAATTTTCTGAGCTATTTCCCAACCATGGAAGCTGATGTTCCACCTATATTGCTAAATAGAAGTCCAAGGAATGATATTTTTGCTGTAAGGCTGAGTGTTGCCAACTGGCTCGGGTCCATAGTGTTTAGGGCTAACCACCTCTAGAAGAAATTTATCTTGGAGAGAGCTAGTTGGAGCGTTCCAAAAAGCAGTCAGGAAAGTGTTGTTAGCAATTAGGCAGTAAAGGTGCCCTAGTCCAGTGCTGACCTCAGTCTCTGGCCCTTTTCTGTTTCACAGTACAGAGGTGCCTAGAGAGACTTTTAGCCTAGCTGCATCCACTGTGAGCCATCTGATGCTCCAGAAGAATGAAAGATATTTCAAGCAAAGATCAGTATCAGTAGAGTGTAACCACCTCTAGTGTAAGAGTCTGTGTCCAAGCTACAGTAACTAGCATAAAAAAGAAATTCATATATTCTTTTGGTTCTAACTTCTATGTTTTCAAAAATATTTCATATGCCCTTTCTGACAGTGCTCTGTTTTTCTGTGTTTTTATTGTTTCTACTGTTATAACACAGATAATGCTGAAAGTCTTGATCTGGCACCATGCTTAGAAATATGTGTGATTTTCAGTAGCACTGCTGAATGCAATAAGAATATTAAGAGAAATTAAGAGCTTTCCTGGACTGAGGCAATGACAATTGACAATAAACAATGACAGACAGGCTAAACTATATTTTACATAAGCTTTAACTGAATGTTCATATTCTTTCTTTGCAATGATGAAAATGGACTAGGTTAAGAGAAAACCAGGACAGCAGATACCCAGAAATCAGCTCTAGCTAGGTAGGCTATAGATGTTACACAGCATACCACAGAGGAAAGATAAAATGAAGGCTGTCAGTTCACCTAATGAAGAACAAAAACAAAAGGCTGCTCTTAAATGCTTGAAATAATAGGATCATCATGAATCTCAAATCCAGTTTAATCCTCTTTGGCAGCATAATGCCTTTTTAAGGCCACATAATTAAAGAATGGGGAAGAAAATGATGAGATTTAAAATACAGACTGGAATCTGGACCTCTACAGGAAACCTATGTGTTTCATACATAATTGAACAGATGCATTTATCTTGCATATAATTTACTGCACAGGAGTACTTATTTGAAATTATCTTTTGGTGATTCAGTGATTTCACTTTCTGCTATAATTTTTCATTTGTACACAAAACGCCTTCTTTTACCAGCCTTTTCCTTCTAAAGAAACATTCTTCAATATTTCTCCTAAAAGACTGGATTTTATAGCAATAACCTTGTCAAACTGATTGTAGGAATAAATTGCAAAACTAGAACTTTCAGAAGGAAGATTTAGCCAAGAAGAATTTTTTATTTCCCAATCTTGAATATAATATATTCAATAATTTTATGTTGCTATATAAATAAGTAATTTTTTATTAAGCATCACTACTCACTCCTTATGCCTCATGATCAACCAGGAATGGATCCCATTACATTAGGTATTATAATGCTTTGCCTGACAATATTGCAGTCCAAATAGAGAAGATGAGAAAGATCAAAAGAACAGAAGTAAAATATTTTGCAAGAGTAGTATTGCGGTAGATGACACTTAGTTGTGGATATAATTTGAGTGTGTTTAGATAGAGATTAGATAAATGGTTAGATAAAGTAGAAGGAGGAATCAGGTGTGCAAGCTAATGATGAAAATGATAGGTGAAAAAAGGCGGGTCAGAAAGGCACTTCTAGAGAGAAACCAAGCCAAAGATACTCTGAGAGGAGGGAGGATTCAGAGGGAGCTGGACTGAAGAGCCTGTGAACACAGAGCTGAGCAGTTCCCATCAGACCACATTCTTTTGGTCTCTAGCTAAACTGATACTTCCTCTCCTAGCTCAAGTTGGGAAGGAAACACTTTTTTAACTATTCACTATTTGAATCTCCTATGTATGAAACATTCTTATTTTCAAATGTCATTATATGAGAAGGGAAATCCTTGAGATCAATGTTCCAGAATATTAACTTTTTCTGTTTACCATCAACAGTTCCAGTACTGGAAAGCAAAATGTTTGCCATCAGTATATGGACTTGGTTCATGTCCAGAGCTGCAGATTGAGGACTTCATATATGCATTAAAACAATGCATGTTGTAGTTTATTTTGCCGAAGATCCCTTTGAGTAAAGTCTCCATAAGCATGAAGTGATATGATGGTTAATAATTTTTGAACACTTTGTACACTTTTGATCCATGGCTAAGGACAATTTATTGTGTATTTTGATTTGATCACAGAGTCTCGAAAGTAGTGATGATAATTGTAATATATGAAATCTACCAATTTCACTGAAATGTTTTTGTGATTTTAATTACATCATGTCATAGAATGGTAATAATAAAATCTACGTGAAAGAAAGCTTGATTTCAAGATATACAGGGTATAACTTCATGGAAAATATTCAGTATCTGTCCTTCATTTCATGTTCTTTTTTCAAGTGTTGCAAGATTTTGGAAATGGCAGTTTGGTTTCATCTCTTTGCAGTCTAGAATATTATCATTATGATCAAAGGGAATTCATGTAAAGTCTTTTTGTACAAAAATTTCATGATCAACTCATGTTGATGAATTTAGTAGAGACTATACACAGAGACACACATACGGTTGTGTTAAATACAATGTATAAACCAATGTTTATTTTGGCTCTGAATGGGAAATAAGTTTTCAGATGAATTAGTTATTTTTGAAACTGTGTCATATTTTACTGAGGAATTTAAGGGCTTTTGAAAACTCTACTCAGTAAAATGAGGCCCATAACATATTGATCTAATTAAGATCAGAATTTTAAAAGTTTAATAAAAGCATGTCACGCCTGTTTCACACATATTGAGCCAGATACCGGTTATACAGGCACATGTTCTCGTGCTAGGGATTCTGTGAATTAGTCTTTATGGAGGGTAGTTCATATCTTCAGTAGCATTCAGATGCATTACTCCATGAGTTTAATGGTTTTGGTACGTCTTTTCTCTGCATGCCTCTTCTCACACTTTTGGTAGATGTCATTCACATATTGATTGGATGCATCCCCATGCAGCAGGTACACAAAATCTTATTGTTTATCTTATGTATAATGATGTTCATGTCATCTTTCTATAATGCTCTTGTTTGTGATTGAAATTATATGAATTACCCTCATAAAATCAATGGAAAATTCATCCATCTGATCCATAAGGCCAATATAAGAAATAATAATAGCTTGTCAGAGGAAATTATCCTTATCTATGTGCACATCCTTGTGTAGATTTTGAATCAGAACATGAATCACAGAATCACAGAATAATTTAAGTTGGAAGGGACCTCCTGAAGTCATTTAATCCAATTTCCCTCTCAAAGCAGGACCAATTAGATCAGGTTGCTCAGGGCCATATCAACTCCTGAACATCTACAAGGATGTAGAACCTACAGCCTTTCTGAACAACCTGTGCCAGTGTTTGACCATCCTGGAGAAACTTTTTCCCTTATATCCAATCAGAATTTCCCATGTTGCAAGATATGTCTGTTGCAAAGTGTGTGTCTACTGGACATCAAATGTATCTGGGGCTGTTCTCTGGTGCTGAGAGCAGCTGACATGAAACAGACCACATTCGTAACCTTATCAATCTTGTCCATCAAAAGTGGGTGACTGCATCCAAACTTTGTTAGGAAGAGCTCCTGGCCAATGTTTACTCTTCTGTTCCATGGAATTGTTTTGGAGCTAAATGTGAAGACCAAAACTGTTCTAGGGACTACTGTAACAGTTTAACAACACTGATGATTAAGTTTCAGTGCTTGGAACTAGCACTAGCTAATTTATCAATCTGTTCCCTAGATCCATTTAATTTAATTATTTAGATGTGGCTATAGTTCCATATAAAATATGAGATTATAATGTGAAACTGATATGGTATGTCAGATCTACCAACAGATGCATTTGTTTTCTCCGATGATTGGGAAGATCTGGCTATCGGCCCTTCTCAGAGCGAGAGAGCAGTCTTCCAGTGGCATAGTCAACAGCTATGGTCACACATCAAACTTTCAGTTTCTGAGAGTATACAAGACATGGCTAGAACAACAGAACATGGTGTTGCTTCTTTGTCATCGTCTTCATTTGCTGTTTCAGATCATTAGGTCATTAGGTAGAACATTTTTCAGTTTCTCTGACTTGGAAGCTGGGTCTTCACAGAACAAACTCAAGATCTGTGGAGTTAGAGAGCATGAGCTTTCATCATCTCTGCTCTTTCCTTCTGGATTTTTCTGCTCAGTTGCTGCTGATTTGCCCCTGTATTTGGCTATTTTTTCCCAGGTTTCACAGGGACAGTTGCTGCAGTTGGGCAATGATTTTAGTGTTTGTAAAGCTTTACATATCCTCCACAATCAGGCATTGTTACCATGTAGATGGATAATGTATATAAAACACCATCCCCCCACATGCTCTATTCTTGACCAGACATGAACACAAGATAAAGAATTTGGGAGAAACTTCATCAACAGCTTCTTAATATTTATCAAAATGTTCATGGTATCTGCAGCTTCTTGAGTTTTGCCAAACATTAGTAGCTGATAGCTGGCAAATAAACCAGACAGGAACTGTTCTTTTTCAGAAATCAGCTAAACTGATGCAACATCTTTCTGCTTAGTGGGAGATATGCCAATTTGAGCTGTAGCACAATTTTAAAATTGGAGGAGACATCACGAGAAATGAATGATGAAGGCAGATAATGCAGTTTTCATTTCTTAGGGAACTGATTAGTTGTTCAGAACTCAACTAAACTAATAGATTGTTGGAAGGCTTCTCAATGACTGCTGTTACTGAAATGAACTGATGGAAATAATCTGTTTCCTAATAAGTTTATGGTCATGAGTCCAGTACCACCTAGTGCTTTCATTAGCAATCATATGGGAAGAAAAACTTGAAATGGAACTGCCATCTCAGAACATGGCTCATCTCAAATCTGTCCCCCTGAAAGACAAATGTTTAGGGGTTTTCTTTCGATAACTTGCCTGTTATTCTCCGTTAGTAGGTGATTCCAGCCACCTATATTAAACATCTATCTTAGCAGTCCAAGAGAGGCTACAGAGAGAGCTCATACCACTAGGTTATGCTGGGCAGTTACCTTTTCAACGGTTTAAGTTAGGGAAAAGAAATTCCATGCTCAGTTCCTGTGTCTAAATCACCCAAACCAGATTTTGTGGAGGAAAAAATCTGAAAATGATTTCCAGCTTCCCAACTTGTCAAGCCAGTTTCCACAGTGCAAATTTGCCTTAAAACAGCTCTGCAATTAATCAGGGCTTGATTTTCACCTTGGGAAAACGAGAATTCATTTAGCTGCAGTTTGTCATTCTTTATAATGATCTTTTTTTTTTTTTTCCAAGTGAAAATATATACACATGACCTAGAAAGTTTGTTCTCTCAGTCTAAAGGTCAGAGCACAGCATAGAGATGAAGTAATTGTCATAAATAGTTTAATATTTCTGTTTTAATATAAGCATGTGTCTTTTGGTAATGTAGTTCATGTTGCTTTCCATTTGATGAAATGAAACATCAGTCTAGCATGCTTTTGAGCACAGATGCTCCAAGTGACTCTGCTGTTGAATGCAATCAAAACTAATACTATTCAAGATTTATTTCACAAATATTTTTATTTGGGTCAAGTTCACAAAGAGTTTGTAACAAGATGAATTTTAGAAATGCATGCAAACTCCCAAACCGGACAGAAATGTTCTCTCTAAACTAATTCTGGTTATTGCTAAAAGTATATATTGTCCTTCGATGGAGCATAACTTATGAAAATAATAATATCAGTGTCTTGAGTTCATTTGGCATTTTTGACTTTTTCAGCTTCTCAAAAGTTTAATATGTGCCTCATCCATTTGCATAACAAACTTGCATCTGTTACAATGTTTCAAAAAGCTTTAAGCATTTAAGATACTACATCAGAGATAGAAAGTTAAAAATAGTCAAAACTTACTAAAAGGTACAAAATAGCTATACATGATGTTATTAATGTAATGACATATGGTGTTGTCTTTCCTGTGCATCTCACCAAGCAAGACTCCATACTGATCAATATTCCAGCCAACTTTCTCCATATCTCTTTGCTACAGAGACTCTCCACTGCCTTTGTGCCCTTCAGCCGGCTTCACAAACGCCTTCAAGTCTGAGAGCTGAATTCTCTGAGCGTGTGTAAATTCTTGGAAGTTAATAACCATATGTTTTGTTAGAATGGGATTTCTTTCTTCTGGCATGATGCTAATGTGTGTTTTAATTTTGTAATCAGAGTATAAATACGGCAATTACAGCGATAATTATTTCTGCTTCTAGAGTATTTTTCCTTATTTGAAGTCTGGCAAATATAATTTATTATGCCAGTCGGTAATAACTTTAACCATAATGAACTTTATAACTGCATACACTGTCTGTACATAACATATAGGTAGATAAATCAATATCTACATATATAACTTCAAATGTCTATAGCTAGCAGTCTTTTGTATGCTTTTGAGTCTTAATGCACACAAGGGATGTGACTGAAAACAAGCAGTTTTCACCCAGGCTCCTTTCCCTAATGTTCTTTGTGTTCACTGTGTGCCCATTTGACCTGTAGGTCTTATTTTCTTAAAAGCACCTTTGATCCTCAGCTGTTTAGCTTTCTCAAGTGGAATCCCAAGCTGGTGGCCATCGAGAAGCCTGAAACAAAACTCCATCCATCAGTGTGTACGTATATATATATAGTGGATTAACATGCAAAAGCTATGCCTCAGGCTGATGTGACTGACACAAAAAGGAGAAACCAAACCATTAGGGCTGTTTGAGAGCGGAACTTAAAAATTCCACTGTTTGGTCCACTGCATTACTAATCTGTATTTTGAGCTTTCAAAGCTTCAGTTAGGTGTGAGAGATCCAGACACCAGACAAAAGAAGGTTGCATTTATTTTTTTGTATGTGTAAAATGGCATCTGACTCTAAGGGAGCATTCAAAATTTGTTCCAGCTGGGGTAAGCTAATTGCTAGTGTGACAAACACACTTCAAAAATATTTAGGGTTTCAGAAGTTCAGTAATCTCTACCATACTCCTTTCATTTAAAGCCATATATTTCTGCAAATATATGTCAGGAAGATGATATATTCTATATGCTTAAGATTTAATAACTATAGCAAAGCTATCATTATTGATGCAATGCTGTGTCTTTCCTTATATATTTTGGAACTATGGAATCATCCCAGAATATAGAGATATTGCAGATAAGACCAACTGGAATAGTCATGGCACAAAAATATATGAAGGAATTGTTACACCCTTTTAGTCATTGAATTGTGAGTTTACTATAGCTCAAAAGATTCCTTTGAGCAGCTGTATTCTTATGTCCAACCTGTCTTCTTAGTCAGTGTGCTAAGGCCTTTAATTTGGTCCTTAATCTTGTTTTCAGAATACTGAGCTATAGGAAACTGGAAGTTTCAGGCGAAGTGGTGAATATTTTTGCTGTAGACTCAGATCACCTGTAGAAGGATAAAAGTTAGAGTTAGGTGGCAAACTTTTAGTGTTAGTATTAGCATCCATAGGGTACAGCTTGAAATTTCATGCTTAGCTGCTGCCTAACCTTGTTTTTTTAAGGTGTGCATGTTTCACCTCAGAAATTGAGGTGTTCACCTGGGTCTCACAGCACGTGGCAAGGGGAGTCTGAACACACATCTCATATCAGTGTGTCTTACCAATAACCCATGCTCATATTTTCACATGTTTCTCTCTCTGGCCCAAAGAAAATTTAATTTTTCCCTCAAAATGGAACACTTCAACAAGAATAATTTAGTGAGCCCGTCTATTCAGATCCCTTCAGGCAGAGGGAGAGCTGAACTAACTTTCACAGTTACTAGCGATTCCCTAAACTACTACTTAGTAAGGTGGTTGTTCCTCTTTTTCACCCAACAATATTGTGTGTAGTATATACACTATATATGCACTTGTAGATATACGTTCACACACACACAATACATGTGCGCATGTATATACACATACTATCTATATACATATGTATCTATGTCTGTATGCATGTCTTCATTTTGTGAAAAGGACTAGCTGGAGGAAAATATCCAGGATTATATATTGCAGGTAGAGATGTCACTGTGTAATCCAAGAGGGGTAAAGGATAACAATGATACCTAAAGGCATCACATTTTGTATTGACATGTTCTGCTGAGGAGTCTAGCTGCTTCCTGTTCAGCACAGTTACTGCAAATCCTCTGTTTCTCTGCATGTACTTATGAAAAGCCTTTGGTACCTATGTTAGGCCTCCAGTTTTCAGTAGGAAGGAAGAGTCAGAAGTTAAGTCTTTGCCCCTCTTGGATATCTAGTTTCGTGTGTCCTCTTGCACCTACCTTGTGTCAACATAATTATTTTAGTTTCATCAAGTTACCTTTGATTTATACTGGTTTAAACAGAATAAGAATGAAGCTTCTTAAATCTATTCCTCTGCCTGCAGAGCTAAGGCTACTTTAACTGAGAAATGAGGAAAACAAATATATTCTTCATTTATGACTTGATGCATTGACTAGACTTCAGTTAGAATATTATGAATCATGTTAACTCTTGTGTCATATTGATCTGGATGGTGTGAATGACTAATTAATTGCGAATAATTTTCAGTATTTGGTACAGACAAATATGGTTCAACTTTGCCTTAACATAATAAATTGTTAGGTTGCAATCCTGTTAGGGAGGAAATAAACATCCAAAAGCAGAAAGCACACTGAGGATTGAGTTTATCATTTCTTAAATATAATGTAACATACCATTTAATAAACATAAGATGGAGTCTAAAATAATGCAGAATAGGAAGACTCCTATTATCTTTGAATACACTTATATCTGTATTTTAGCTAGCTTGCTTTGCTATGTTGCATGCTGGGCATCACACAAATGGACAGCTACTTGAAAAGGATATAATTCGCTCTATCAAAACTTAAAGCTTCAGATAGGATTATATATCCTCATTATCTTTTCCTTAGTCTTTTACAAATTTGTATTTGTAATACAAATTCATAATTTTATTTATCATTTTTGGTGCTTTTGTTATACTTTTTTTCACATGCTTTTTCATTACTTTTGCCTCAATTTAAGTGTGTTGGTAAACTTGCTCTTTCAAGCTTTTTGTATGATTATTCTGCCAAGAAAACATTATTAGTTCTGCAGTTTGCATGCTTTTATTCTAATAGAAATCTAAAAAAAAAATACTTTTTCTTGCAGTTAATAATTTCACAGAGATTTGTAACAAAAGCTACCTAAGTTTTTGAAATATATGACTTCCAATTTATGGAATCATTCCTTACTAAATTATGTCTATAAGTATACCAACATTTAAAAACAGTTTGTTAGATGAAGGCCTAAATCCTTCTGGGTATGCTGATTTCAAAAAAAACCCTCTTATACTTTATTGCTAAACCAAACAAAAGCAAAGCCAAAGTGACTGAGCTTTAGTCTCTTTTTATTAAATAGACTATTAGAAAACTTCAAAAGTCATGAAGTTTCATAAAGGTTTTTGCATATTTATCTATCTCATGTATCAGGGCACAGCTGACCAGTGTATAGACATGCTCTGTATCTGTTATTGTATGAATATAAAAAAAGTTAAATTTAATGTATCTGTCATAAAATGGGAATGATATTTTCTTTCTATTCCTAATTTTGAAGCAGAATCCTAATTCAAATGCTGTTCAGAAAGCATCATTTGCAACTTTGGTAACAAAAATATGCGGTGAAGTCTAGAAGTCTTTTTAGTTCTTGTAGAGTTCTGTTTTCCCGTAACAGAAAGTCTTCCATTTTTGTTATTACATTAAAACATGCAGAGTTGGTATGCTCACCAAAGCTATTAACCAAAAATCCACTTGGCAGTGGTTATGCTAAGAAAAGATTAGACGTGAGAGCAAAGTCTTGAACTGAGATAGCAGTTATAAACTAAATGAGCTGAAGATTCATAGTCTGAGTGAATATGAGGCCATTCTGATCAAATCAGAGAGCCACATAAAGCTCAGTATAATGCTTTGCAATACCTTAGAAACTAGATGTTTCAACATCCTGTGATGAGGAGTAATCTCTCTGTTCGAACACTGCAACAGAATGGATCTTGTAAAATGATAAGAAGTTGGAGGGACAATATTCAACTACAGGACTACTAAAGTTGTGCCAATTACCAGGTTTTAATACAAAATGAACATTTCTTTCCATCTTAATTTTGCCTTTCCATATGTAATACTAAGAATCTGACTCTTTGTTGTGCATATGGGGGATTGAAACTAAAGCCATCACTCCTTTTTAAAGGGATTAATAAGTACCTAGGAAAAACTGATGGTCTTAGGCTTTTAAAATATTACTGTTTGAAGGCTTAATTTGAAGATTTGTCTTTGTCTATATGATGATGCCCTTTACATGTAAATCACATCATCTTTGCCTGTAGCTGACATTTCTAGAGAATTAATGTCCAGAAATTGTAGCACTTGCACATTCATTGCCAGACTCCCATTTAGTTTATAATATCTTTTATACTAGTTTCCCCATGAATACCCTTGGGGAAAAAGCTAGAAAGATGTTTAGAATGTATAAAGGTTGATATGCTGAACCACTAAAGAGTATCGACTAACAATGAATTCTGCAACTATATTAGATTGTGGGCTTTTCTTTAAAAGCAAACTAGAAAATCAGCCTAATGTAGATTTATTTTCTGCTACAATGTAATGTAATTTGGAGCTTCTTAAAAACCTCACAGTTTCTTATACATAAGATTTTGTATTCTATTTTAAAGAAAAACCTGGTCCAATGTATTAAGAAAAATAAGCATATTATGTAGTGAAGTAATTTTTATTATTTTTCGTAAAGGTTATAAACACCCAGATTATGACTGAATGTCTACCAAATCCCTTAATCTCTGGCATTGATAATTCAGGAGTCAGCTGTTTAATTTGAATTATTTAGCAGAACTGGGGAAAAAATGCTAAAGTTCCTTTGTGACTCCTTTGTGAGTCCAAAAAATTAATCTATCTATCTGAGCCAAGCTCTTTGACAAGCAGTGTGAGAAGAGAGATACAGCCTGCAGCAACATAATCACAGAAAAATCCTTCCTGGTACAGTGATTTCACAGTGAATGTTGCAGGGGTGTTGCTGAACCAAGGCCCATTGAAGAGGAAAACATAAGTCAGAACACCTTAAATCTGAAGTAAATTGGTGATCTAACTGGAATTCATAGTATATTGGCACTGAATGTATTGACGGGACAAGCTGCTACATCTCAGATTGCTGCTACTCCTGATCTACAAATTACTTGACTAGGTTTTAGTGTATGACCCTTTACAAGATGTGTTAACTGCAGGGATAATGAGTGTAAATGTTTCTGTCTGTTAAACTCAGAAACAAACAAACAAACAAAAATGTTCAGTAAAGCTTAGAAATTAGGTCACATATGGCGAGAGTGGACATGTCTCACTTTTATTTGTGTGTTTGAGCCTCTTCACCAATACCCAACTTATTAGGCAGAAGCATAAAGGTCTCAGGGATGTTAACCTCCTACAAGTTTTATGAAATGGGTCAAGGGGAGTCCTCGAACAGAGGAAAATTTCCCTCTGCAAACTGTAGGAAACTAAGCTTCATTAGTTCTGTAACTTTTAGAATGATTTGCTATAATGTCACTTCTAAAACATGTCAAAAGATAGTACAAATATATACTTGATGTATATAATTCTCTCTGTAAAAAGACATATATTTCTTTAAAGACATATATGTTAATGACCCAGCAATTGGCTAAACAAGATGCATTTTAAACTCCTTAGGAGATCAGAATGCAGAATCCAGTCAAATGGCAAGTGAGAATAGATTCGCTGGCTTCCTCCTATTTGTTCACCTCAGATCAGTTCTGCTATTAATAGCCAGGAAGCTGCTCAAAACTAGTTTAAAAATAGTGAGACATACCAAGAAAACAGGGAATGTACAAAGGCATAGGAGATATTTGTTTTACAGTAGATTTTATCTGACCATGTAAAAATCTACTTGCTGACCTCCACATTTGAGCTTGCTGCCTATAATCTCTCCACAGTCAATGAACAGGTATAAGAAATGATGTCTAAAACAGGTCGGAAGAATCAAACCATACAGCTGCTTCCTTTTCTCCCTTGTCTCTACAGGGAACTGAAGGTTACTAGTACAGATATGGATATTCACAGTGTGGAGGTGCAAAGATAAATTGTGCTTTCAGGTTAAATTTGTTTCAATGCAGATCAGAAAAGCTCTGAAAAGTTTAATGTCTTTCAGTAGTTCCTAGCTTGTTTTTTTTCCCCTTTCTTTTTTTTTCTTTAACAGTACTAGCTTTCTATTTCTAGAACACATTGCCTTTGAGCTTTTCGAAGAACACTGGAAATTTTATGCAAGATCAAGGGGGGAATATTAGATGTTTCAAACAGATAATATCAAAAAGTTACATACCTGGCCCTAGCAAAGTGACTCAAGGAAATGCAGTTGGACATCTAATCATCACAGATAATGAAGAGAGAGGTAGGTGCCTCAAATAGGTAAAGTCTAAGAAAACAGATCATGAGTAGAGAGCCATTAGAGTTTATAGGAAATGCTGAGCCCAACGACATGCTTCTTTTTTTGGCCATCTCTGAAACACCAGAAGAAAGAAAAGTTCTGTAAAGGAACAAATAAATGGGAATCCAAACCTTTTACCTTCATGCTTAGGCATTGAGTTAAACAAGGAGACTTGTATTTTCAGCTCTCTGTTGTCAAGTTCAGTTTTGTTTGTATTTTATGACTGGAATTGGAAAAAAAAGGAAGATTCTATGTAAGTTAAGGAGGCAGCCCTGCCAGCCAAATGATGTGACTACTACCAGGCCATCCTTCCCCAGGCCTGCTAGCCCTGTGTTCTTGGCTGGTGGTTAACCAGGTCGACACCCAGCTCCTGGTAATTAAAGCCTTCTCCTGGGAAACGAGCCATGTGTGTCTGAGTCTTCTTAGACTGCTTGCATCCAGAACCCAGATGTCCTTTCTTTCTGAACACCAGCTGTTGCATAAAAGATACTACTACTACTCCTACCAGAATGTTTTAAAATAGTCTCTGTGCTGTAGGAGCCTCTACTTTGATCTGGATTTGGTGATGACTCAGAGTCTAATCACTGTATCATTTCACACATAGATTGTGGAGTTAGGCAGATATTATGTGACTAGTTTCCCAAATTGTGGCTGTCTGTGCATACTTGGAGATTCCATGACTAAAAATATGATTGAATAAACAGCCACTTTTCCAGCTATCAGAGAAGGGAGTTTCTGAATCCCATCGAAAGCTGAATTTAGGCATCATGGTCCCTCTCTGGGTCTTGTTCTTAGTGCTTTCTAGCATTCCTATGAAGTAGGGGGAAAACATCTCATTCATGAAAATAAAACTGGAGCTGACATTGCTCTTACTTAACTTGAATTGCCAAAGAGTTACACACCAAAATCTCCCATTACAGGGAGTAGGGAGAAATAAATACTTTCAGAGATGGTGTTTCAGATCTATGTTAAATGTCATGTTGCAAGGAAATGAACTATGCTCTGACAATTATGCCATTTTCTCCTCATGCAATGTAATGGGAACTTATAATGATAATTCAAACAGAAATATCTAACTCTGAGGTGCCTAAATTAGGTCAGATCAATTCCAGCTTAAAAAACAAGGATTTTAAGAGATGTTCAAATACCATAGTTCCCATTGTATCAGGGCTACAGGTGGCAACAGCTTAAATTGTACAATGACTTCAGAGGTATCAAAGTGAAACACAAAGGTAGAAAAACATCCCAACATTTCTTGCCAAAAATTTAGATAAAACCTACATCTTCCGAGATATCTGCTAGTTTTCTCTTGAAGCCACTATACTACTATTTCCTTCCCTTCACCTTCCACTGAAGTACTCACATTTATTCAATATATATCAGTGGTGGTCATGTACCAGGTGATGGAGCAGGTGAATAAACAAAAGGAGAGCACATCTGAACAGCAGTTGAAAGTTGTGTTATTCAGCTCCAAGGGAACAAATGGGTTTCTGTTCCAGCCTCCACTAAAGAGCTCCTCTATCAAACTGAAGTACAGGTTTTCATGAGGAGTCACTACTGAGGCATCTTCTTTTCATCAGTCTTGGTCATTAGACTCTCAAGTCTGGTTTGCATAACAGCTGGGCAATGATAGCTGGGTTGACTCCATCTGTGTATTGATTAAATAAAGTTCTGTAGCATGGTATTTACTTTGAAATATCAGGTTCTAAGTATCTCTGAATGATGTAATGTTTTTGATTTTCATTACTCATTGCTTTAGCTCTCCATTTGCAAAATGGAGATATTATCATACTCTGAAAGTCATATTGAAATAAATTCGGTAAAGCTTGTCAAGCACTCAGATACTGTGGAAAAGCATACAATCAAACGTTCTTCAGCAGCTTGTTCTGAATAGCACAGTCAATGAGGCAGGGGTGATTCAGTGAACTGTAGCAACAGACCATCCATCCTGTAGAGTGGCTGAGGCAGGGAATGGGAGAAAAATAACATCTTGTTAAGATCTACATTGAGAGGACCAAATTTTAAATTGCAGAAGCAACAATGATTCTACACAGTCTAACAATTGTTCAAGTTCTCAGCTTCAGAGATTCTCTGAAGTTGATTGTGTAGGTGTTTTTATTTGAAAATCTAAAATCATAAGCTCTGGGAAAAAGAACTCTACCAGCTCTCCATTTTTTATTTCCTTGTTTTTTACTTATTTTCTTATTCATCATCAACATATTTCCTAATAATGTAATTTATGATGTTTAATAATTTAATGTTATAAATATTACTTTATTTATTATAGAATGTATTGTTTTGCTCTTTTTTCATGTAAAGATGGTTTCCGGGATGAATCCTTGCTTAAACTTGTGACGAGAGTATTTGTGAAAGTGTAAGGCTGAGCTGTATACTATAGTTTATTTGATGACAAACCTAGTTTAAGGAGTTTGCACTTCAAACTGCACTTTTCTGCTCTCCATCACCATCCTCTGTGTTCTTACTTGTCCTGCTGTGTAAGCAGGAGTACTGCAATGTTTTTTGATGTTATTTTTTAAACCAAGATCATCTAAGCGATCTGGTTTACACTGCAGCCTCATAAGCAATTGTATCAAATGAGAGGCTGGCAAATAGAGAGTTAGCATGGGAATGAGCACTGGAACAGGGAGAAGGGGAATACGACTTCTGCTGACTTCTCCACTGGAGAGAATATGTTGTATAACTACGCTATTCATTGCAGTAGGTGAAGACTTAACAAGCCAAGGATTTGAAATATTTGGATAATAATTGAACTGATTAGCTGTCTAAAATAATTAACTGTTGATAGATATAAAGGTTTATTTTACAAGAGATACAGTGTCTAGAAAGTTAGAATTCCCTACCAGATGTATTTTTGACACTATGGGATCTATTTTGACTGGACTAACACATCATTTATGGTCTATCAAATTGGTACAACATGTAAATAGGAAATACCTTGTGTGGTTTGATTATCTCATTTCAGTTATATAACAGTGGCTATTAGCAGAACTTTATTTGTGTATTTATTACTTTATAATATAAAGCTCTAAAACTAGTGTAGAGCAATGCAAACTCCTTGAAGTGAATGATTTATTCAGCGTGTTTAAACTTGTTAAAATTTATGAAATATCCACACGCAAGCCCTGTAAGTCTGTTCATGATAGCTTGGTTAAATATAGGTTAAATACAGGTTAAAATATACATTAGCATTTAAGTTAAAATATATATTAACATTTTCCAATAACGAACAATTTTCAGCAGGAAAAAAATAGTTTGTAATAAGTATTACTGCTCCACTGGATACGTAAAACATTTGGATGGAAAAAGGAGATTAAACTGATGTCAAGACTGTTTATGCCTTTGAAGCCGCAAACTTGATGCAGTTATTGCATTATTGATACAAATATATATTGATACAATTAGAGTTCTCACAAATAATGTCATCAAAATACACATGCACACAAATATATACATATACATACATACATATATATCTATATTTACATCACTAATCACAGAAAAAAAAAAGAAAAAAAGTCATAGATACCATGTGATGCCATAGATACCATACCACTGTGGCTGTTTTCACCAGTGTTGGAAGACACTCTTGTATCTGATTATAGAATGATAGCTATGCGAGAAAGACCTAAGAAACCAAATCCAAACCATTTCTTAATAGTCGATTGCACATGAGCACCAATCTGCAGGAATTCACTGAACCCCAGAAAATCCTATTTTGCTAAACTGATCATGAGAGCTGAGCTTTCTCCAAGCAATTTACCAATTTGCACAACGGATATGAAATGGTAAACATGCAGGATCCCACTGACCTGTACAGGCAAAGCAGTTGTTACATATCAGTATGCAAAGTACTTTTTCAAAGAGGCCTCTGCATTGAGTTTGATATCTGATCCTATGTACGTCAACTTATTTTTCTTTGTGAACATTTCCACTAACGATTAAAAGAACTGATTTTTGTGGAACCTCTTTGCTGATTAGGCTGGTCCACAGAGAAGTAAAGTGCCTTTCCTTCAATTTGGTAGTTTACATATATGCTTTGCATAAGCATAAATGGCAGTCCTGGGATTTAATCTCCTGCCTTTTGTGTCCCTGTCACTGGTGCATTGAGGGAAGTATGTCCTTAAGCCTATTCCAAATTCACATCTGTTTCTCCATTTGGATAGACCTTTAAGATTCACACTCGATGGTGCAGCTGTTGGCTTTTCCGCATGTTGTCTATTCCTTTGAGGATGAAGAATTCATTTTATTCTTTTACAGAATAAAGTTACAAATAGTTTTCTTCAGGGGCCAGTTTGCTTTAGGCTCTTCAGCATGCTCGGGTTGGTGGAAAGGCCATTTTCAGAGTCCTCTTGCATCCCTATGTGAAATTCAGTCACTGCTCCCTCGTGAAAGAGGAAAGGAAGCAAAGAAGGTCAAAGCCACATTCATCCTTTCCCAGAATTGTAGAGTATGGCCTTATGGTGCATTGGAGGGTGGAAGAGCAGAAAATAGTTTACGTAGTTGCCTGCACATAGAGAAGTGCGTATTTATGATGTGAACTTGAAGCTCATTTTGAACACTGTACTGCATTAAAGTATCACTGCTAGCATTTGTCGTCATACAGACAAATGTGTTCATATATGCCATTTTTCATGTCTAGCCCTCTTGCATATGTGCATGGTGTTTTGGCTTTCTTTACTTTCAAATATGCGATGACTTGTGTGCATGTGAGACGCCCAGGGAGGCATTTTCACGGTAAGTCATTTGAACACTGAAAACACAAGGGAAACTTATTTACAGTAATTCTGTCATAGAAATGTTATAAAGCAACAAAATGATAGAAATGATTTCACCTTCTTTCAACTTATCGATAATACACAGTAATACTTTCCTATGAAAATTTATTCTAACACTGCAGCTTGAGACTAAGATTCTTTACTGCCCTTAATACTGTTTTATAACATTCCCTGATGATTTCAGCACCCTGAGAGAACTAATGAAGATTAGTATAAGTAGTTCCATGAGGCATGAAAACTAGAGAGATTTTGGAGAGAAGACGACAAATCAAGGTTAAATTTTGCCTCCACAGAAAAATGGGGAGTGTAGTCAGGTTATGTAGCAAGTGCTGCAAAATTCTTTTTGGGAAAAAAGAGCTTCTTCATTACATTTCTGTGATTTGTTCTAGTCCTGCTGACACAGGCTATTAAAAACCTTGTTTATGTTTTAGAGACTTTTTTAAAGAGCACTTTGGGACTTTATAGTGTTTGTAGAATGTTCTTTATAGTTAAAATTACATTCTGAGATGGCAGGCTGCTGAGCTAATATATTGTTACACTGATTAAATTGATTAAAAGCTTCATTTTTGACAGGCAAATTGTAGAGGCTGAGATCTCTTTATTGCACATTTCAGTAATTCAGCTCATGACTTGTCCTATCTAATAATCACTACTCTGCCTCCCTGTTTAGGAATCATCTCAGCAGTGGGTACATTTTCAAACAGCATATTAGCTTCAGATCTGAATTACATGAGTCACAGTGCATTGGCATTACAAAAGCCTTATTCAAGGTAATGGCTTATTCAGTGAAACACGTGAAATATATTCCTATTTTTTTGTCTTGCTATACTGCAGACAAAGAAAGGGACCCTTGGTTATTAGAAGCTTTAGAAAATAGGAGATTTTTCTTATTATAGCTGTGGATTGACAAGAGATACCATACTGTAGAAGCATTTGATGTCCTACTTAGAAGAACATACACTTACTTACAAATGTGGGACAGAGTAGGGCATAAAACCTTACAAGAAATCATTGGAGGCATAACAGGCAGCTAAATAAGAGAATTCATCTTCTTAAATCATCTAGATAAAAGGTATTATGCAATAAATGAGGAAATAAGGTGAATTTTTTCATACAACAGAGAAATTCTAAATTGCTTTAAATAAAGGTAGATATCTACAGCCAAATCTGTATACCTCTGACTATTGTGCAAAGTGTTCACAGACTGACAACAGGAGAAACTAAAGGCAGTCCAGAATTGTGAAGCACCTAATAGTCCTACACAGATATGAGTAGTCAGTGGCCACCACAAAGCGCACTTCTGCACTGTACATTCCTGATTTGATACAGGAATTAAGCATTTTTCGGGGCAAAAGTTTGTTTAGCCAGAGATCAGTGCCCAGCCCAGTGACTCAATAAAATAAAGAATAAGCTACTTGGCTGTCTTGCAGTATAAAAGGAAAGAAGATAATGTATGTCTAGCTGGTTCAAGCTAAAGGTCCATGTAGCTCAGTAACCCGAATCGCTGATTCTGCTTAATGGACCATATGACCTAGCTTCTAGCTATCAGAAGTTTAAAAGCTTCTGAAGTGGTGGTGACATCCTGCCTACTATATTTGAACACCACTGATTAACCTTTCCCTTGAATTTTGCTTTTTGAGCCTATTTACACTATCGGCTACACATTGGCTTGTGACAGTGAATTCACTGATTTCAGAATTATGTTCTGTTTTAAACTTGCTCATTCGTCATTTCATTTGGAGACCTCTTCTCTTTTACTGTAAGAAATGATAGTTAATCATTTCACTTCTTGCTTTCTTCCTATCATTTGCTATGTCAGACACCTCTGGCATATCCCCCTCAGCTGTCTTTATGTTTCTCCTGAGCACTTCAGAAACAGCAGTGTTTCCAAAACTAGTCTGATAACACTGGCAGTTGTAGAGAACTCAGTGAAGGTGTAAGGACAGTTGTTTAAATGTTGTATCTTTCCCTCTGCAAAAAGGAGTCTTACAAGGGAAGTGTAGAGGAAAAATAAAGGGTTTGGAGTTAGTTTAATACAGAAGTGTTGAGGGCATATAAGTCTTGCAGGCACATGAAAATTTCAGATTGCATCTTCCAGCAGCTAGAAGTTGTCACCCTTTAGTCTTAACATTTACAAAAACATCTGGGAAGAATGATAAGGAGGTACATTAGCTGACTCTGCTTGGGACTAAAGGTTGTCAGAGTCTGATACACTTGCAGAATAGCCCACTGTCCACAGAAAGTCAGGGAAGGAAGTACAAAGTTGTCTGACTTTGATTTTTTTCTTTTAATGAGCAATGAAAAATACATATAGTTGTGGGAATCCATGTTGTGTCATAAATGTGCATTAGATATGATATGCAAGTCTTGAGGGGTTACACAGTGAAAGCAGGCAGTTTAGATTTCACAGAGGGCACAAATGGGAGCATGCAGAATCTTCCCAGGAGCATTTTGAATATGCAACATATTGTCAGTCCCTAGAGTTCCAGGATCTTAAATCAGATCTGCATAACACTGGAAATTATATTCTTTTTAACCCTCTGCGCAACCATCCACAATCTGTACATGTGTGTGAACAAGCACATCAAGCAATTTTGATTCCGTCTGCAAAAGATAGTCTCCACAATCCACAAATTCAGATCTCCTTAAATCTGCCCAGCTCTCAGCCCAGCAATGAATTACATGCCTTTCCTTCCTGTACGGGTATAGAAGAGCTTGTTTCTACATCCCTTAAAGCAAATGAGGGGTTATTTTGGAATCACTTCATCCATCAGGTCTTCAACTTCCCATTTTCTGATAACTCTGAGCCAGGATGCATGTGCCTACTCTCCTTATATATCTCTTAGAGTATATGTGGTTTGGATTTATCTAAGGGAGAATTTGACCTGCAGCTAGGAAAGCCCTCATGGTATTTATCTGTAGTTAGAAATAAAGCACCATATGAGCCCAAGAGAGAAATACTGGCTATGAGGAAAGTCTGTGTCCAATAAGGCTAACTCTTCCTTGCTCAGTCGCTGAAAAAGCCTATACATTCCTATGTATGGCTTTTTCAATTAAAGTTGTAGAGATTCCAGTCAGTAACCACTCTTGATCACTCTGCACCTTGGGTACAGGTAATCCCTATTGACTCTCCACCCTCCCATAATCTACAGATTTTGTTCACCAAGGGAGTTCTTGTGAATAAGATGTGGCATTTTAGCCAATATTTTAATTTCTACATTTTGTGCTGTTGCATACCTGTAAAAATACATTTATTATTTCATGAAAGAGACTCAAAGGAGAGCCAGGGGAACTTTTAAGGAACAGCTATTAGAAATACTGTTCTTCTGTAGCCAATTAACCCTTTTGTGGGCTCTTCTGCCACTTCCAGGCTGTTTTATCACCTGTCAGTGTCCTTTCAAATAGCAAAGAAAATGCAGGCACTACAGAATCAGGCCCAGAAGGTTTATTATCATGTACTGCACAACATGTTTGGTACATTGTGACATTTCTGTTTTTAGAAAAAATATATTGGATGGAAGTGCTCAAACATAATCTGGAATAGTTTGATAGCTGATGATGAGCCTCTGTTCATCTTAAAATTGGCCAATGTTTGTTATGCATATTCAAGCCACCTTCCCTTTGAACTGTTGTGAGGTATCCACACAGCCTAATTTTAGGCACTTAACTTTGGCTTTCCCTTGCATTCCTTCAGATACAGTTATTCAGGGCAGGAGCATATTTGTAATAGCCCATTCATTTTCACTGTCTCTGCATGGAAACCAGAAAGACTGATCTGACTGATTTAGACCTATTGATCAGTTTCCCAAAGGTAGGTGATGTGAATATCTGTTTCTACTGTCCATGAGGGAATGGCTTTCTAAAACAAATGCACAGTCCTTCTGGGACATGGGAGCTGGTGTTCTTCTCACTGCTACTCAGTAATGTCTATTGGATTTAGAAGTGGGGTTTGGTTGATTGTAGTTTTGCTTTCTGTTGTACTGATGGATACCTATTATTACCCTATGAGATTTCGAGACTTTTACTCAAAATAAAAGATTTCCTAATTCCTTTCCTTTCATCTCATTCCTTACTGTATGAGCCCTTGCCACTTTTAAATGGTGTTAGCCAATGTGGAAGAAATATAACTCTGTCTCAGGATCTTCATGATTGTTAATACTTACAGGATGATGAAGATATTTTAACAGGTGTATATCCAGCTGCCTTTGGAAATGCTTGGTTACAACCACAGAAGTGTGGAAAAAAGTGTGAGGATGAAACAGAGCAGTTATTTGTGCATGACATTTTTCTGAAATGATCTTGCTCTCTGAGGTCAACCAATTGGAAGTAACTGTTGGGACCGGGTAGTATGACAGAACTGGGGAAGGACACGGAGAAATTCAAATGAAGGAGACTGTATTCCTAGTGCTCTCTGCAGCTGCCTTTGGAAATGCTTGGTTACAACCACAGAAGTGTGGAAAAAAGTGTGAAGATGAAACAGAGCATTTATTTGTGCATGACATTTTTCTGAAATGATCTTGCTCTCTGAGGTCAACCAATTGGAAGTAACTGTTGGGACCGGGTAGTATGACAGAACTGGGGAAGGACATGGAGAAATTCAAATGAAGGAGACTGTATTCCTAGTGCTCTCTGGAGCTGAAGTGATATTGTCTCAGCAATACTCTAAGATGTCACTATTTACAAGCTCAGTGACCTGAAGACCTACTAGTCAGATTGCTGTTACTAAAACAGCAATTGAGACTATACTTAGAGGTGTGTTTCCTCTCAAGTGAGGGCTGATACTCTCAAATCATGAAGCTTGTAAAGATAGAAAAAACATCAGTGTCCCAAATTATGCTGGTCATTGTGGTCCGTACATCTTCTCTTTACCTACCCACTTCTCAGTGTGGCTTAAAAGCAGAAGAAACTTACCATCACTAACATATTTATCAACTCTAAGGCAGGGCACTCCATCATTATTTCCAGTGAGAAACTGATTTATGCCAGTTGAAGCACTATGATCATTCATTTATATTATGATTCTTCTTTCAGTTCTGAAAGATGTAGTTAATTTTCTGATTCTTGCTTAATGAGCTCTGAAGCATGGTAACAAGCTCAATTTGTATGCCATATAACTGTCTCTTAGAGCTTTCTGAAATTTTTGAAACAAGTTCAGCAACCTAATGACCTACACTTGGGGTAGAAGTCCAGCCCTGAGGAGGTCTCTAGGTGTTGTATTGCTGTTGAAGTCCACATTGGTAATAAAGATCTAGAAAGAGGGAGATTTCCTTGGATTTTACATGACTGCTTCCAATCTAAAAACCTGGCTAGAATTAAGCAAAGATCTGGGAATGAATACTGGGAATGAATGAATGAGGAACTGAAATACCTTTTCTTTCATTTCAACAAAGTTGTCTTTGCTCAGTTCTTCCCAAAAGTACAGTTTACATTTATGGAGTACTTTTAAAGTAAAGAATCAAAGTTACTGAACAACCTTTATGAAGAAAATAATTCAATCATAAAAAAATAGAAAAAATATATTGGGAATGTGTTTTCAGACTACTGTAACCTACCTGAAAGAAATGCTGCCAATATTACCTACATACTCAGTTTGTTGTAACAGTGGTTTTATCCCATATACTTACTTCAGGCTTAGCACTAGCTGTACAAGCACATTATTTGGTTTTCATTAGCCCAACATATAACAAGTATAGATTTGACAAGGTGGTCATGACATTAAGTAGAGATATGGTTTTATGTGGGTAAGTTATATACCTATGTGAATCATGAATTCATGATAGTAGATACAACAGTGACACTTCAGCAGCAAGTCAAGGCAACTGATGAAAAAGTTTTTGTGTTTTCCAGAATGCATATAGCCATGATTTGCATTGATCAACAAGGCAGAAAGAATTAACATAAGGATTACCATATGCCAAAGACTGCTAGACATGAAATAGCATGGAAATGGAGAAAATCATAAACTTATGTGTAGTCTAACTTTCCAGGGGGAAGAAGAAGAAGAAAAAAAGCTTTTACTGCTTTTCTATTTCTATAGATAACTTTGTTGGCACGATGGAGTAATAAGCATTGTTTTCTAAGATTAATTTAGGGATAGAATAATATATCTTGGCAAATCAAGAGCTTTATGTTTTGTTTATGAAGATAATGCAAAGTTGTTTTTCAGTGACTGAGTATTGCCAACATTTCTCTTAGGACAGTGTTAGAACAAAGGTTTTTTATAATACAGACTTAAACTCAGAATAACTTGATGTCTTACATTTTAAAGTTTATGACATAATGCATAAGGGTAAACTATAACAATGAAAAAGAAATGAACAGTCAATGAATGTAACTCTTGCCTCAGATTATCATGGCAAAGGGTAAGAAATGGAGGGAAATGCCATTTAAGGGACATATCGGATCTCATATTCCTGCCTTGATATTTTGATTTCAGCAAGCGAAATTACTCCTTTAACCAAATTCAGCCATATCTCTGAAATTAATGCTTCAAATTAAAAAAAATTCAATTATGACTTTTTTCTTTCTATTGCCAATGTGTTGTTTATTTACTTGCTGTTAACAAAATTTGCTGGTCTGAAACAAAAAAATTACTTTTTCTGGTGCTCATAATTTAGAAAAGTTCTTTCAGGCAATGGTACAAGTAATGGGCTGTATGAATTCATTATATAATGCATTGAAATGTATTTACTTCTATATAATTTTAAATGAGAAGCTGAGATTGTGATAATTGAAGTAAATTGCTTGATGGAAGTAAAAATGTACGTTTATGCTAAGGGAAGTCTTTTTTCTATATAATGCTGTTTTATTTCGGATACTGTCATTTATTGTATTTGTGTCTTGTTATTTGTACTCAAAAATATGTGGTCATGCAGCTTCTGGTGACTGTTCAGGTGAGAGTGGATTTGAGAAGAACAGTGTTCTCTGCTGTCTAAGCGCTGTGGGATTTGGATGTGTAAAACACTCTAAGCTATAGCTGAAAAAACGCACAGCTACCCATGTGCTGTATGACAGTGAGATGGCATCTGACACCTGAAGACACAAACAGTAGAATGAAGATATGGAGGTATAGGTACTCTTTAACACAAAAATTCCAGGTTATGAAATCTTCCAAAGAAGGGTCCCATTATATTAATTTAATCAATTCAATCAATCTTTCAGACACTTCTGGAGTTTTATGTCTCTTCATACATGTCATTCATGTCTCTTATGGCATCACAAAAGTAGCAGGAACCACACAATGCTTCTCTGATTTACCTATAAACATTGATTATTACGGGAAAAGCTGCTTTGTCCTCAGGTGGTATAATAACCCAGTAAAACTATTTAAGCTCCTCAAAATGATATAGATCTCTGGGCTGAACTTGCTGGGTCATGTTGCCTTAGGGAACAAGCTGGGAGTGGGAGTTTCCCAAAATATATAGGTCAGGTGATGAGAAAAAGAAAAGATTTAACTTAATTGGATTTTTCTCAGATCTTGAAGAGAGAAAGGCTATGATTTCTCTGCTATATAAAATAGGCTGTGGACCATTCCTGGACCATGAGGCTAAGTGGCAAAGCATGACTCACATCCATACACCTAAAATCTCTTCCTTACCAAAAAAAAGGTGAATGTGTCTGAACTGCCTACGCAGAACAACCTGTGAATGCATAGGTATTGTCTGGGACATCGTTAACTGTGAGAGAAATGAAAAAGCTACGAGAAAGCTGATCTGAAGACAAGGTAAGATATAGTATGTTAGAGTTCTTCAGGAGGAAGCTGATTGCAGGAAGTTTGTTGCCTTTCTTCAAAGAAACAAAACATCTGTAGAGATTACACCTGAGAAAAACTCTCACTTTGCAACATTTTTTCTTCCTGAAATGAGAAATAAACCTTTTAAGACCTGAAAACCTTCTGCTTTGTTTTTATCTTAGCCTCAACTGCAAAAGGGGCATAATGACTAAAGAAGTGGACCCAGACTAGCAGTAGGTCCAGATTTCCTTCATTCTTTTCTTCGCTAAATTTATGCCTTTTTTAAATTGTTGTAGCTTACCTTTATGCATTATGTTGTAACGCATTCATAAAAACAGTTAAGATCAAAGGGCACTTTAGGGTTATGTATTCAGATCCAACTGAAGTTATTTGGAAGCTCATAATTCAAAATAACGGTGTGCTCTTCTGCTTTGGCTTGCAAAGTGCTCTGTTTTCTGTTGTTGCAGTGAGACATGTTGATTCACAGTCTCAGGTTAGATTGTGATATTGTGACCTAATAAGGAGAAGTAAGTGTTGATTACTTTTCCGAGCAATAGTGAAATCAAAATATGTTATTGAAAGGGTGGGATCTGAGACAAGGCCTATCATGTGTCATAAGGTAGATAATTTTGGATGGGACTGAAAGAGACTGCACTCAGGAGAGATTAGTATTTCTGGACTGAGACAGTAATTAGTAATTGTCTATCAGAAGAAGTCAAAATTGCGATTGCAATTGTTATAATAGGAACACCATGTGCGTATTTAAAGAGTGAATTTTTGTCCTGCGCATTGAGCAATTCAGAACACCTTGAAGGAAGGCTGTTTTAATATCTGCTATCAGTGCAAATAACAGATCCTGAAAGGAAAAGTTGTCTCAGTTGAACACTGCTTTTGTTTTATTTGGTTTACTGTCATTTAGTTTAGTTTCTTGCAGTATCTCATTCAAAGGGCAAGTCAGATGTAATCTCTTTGGGTACATTCCTATTCCTGACAACTGGGAAGAAATGAGCAGGATCCTTTCTGTAGCAGCCAGAGTGGTTATTGATAGAATGTCGCTTAAGTTGCTGTGCTCCTACTTCTAAAGGGTGGGAGGGGAGGCTTTCATGAATCAGACAGCAAGACACCACACAGGAAGAAAAGAAATAAAAGAAAAAAAAATGAACGACAGGGGAAGAGGCAAAGAGAACTAGAAAAACTTCTTCAGAGAGTCTCTGGCTCAGAATTATTTGGAAATGGGAGCTCAGGGAACTGGGAATCATCCTCTCTAAGCTGCTGGGAAGCACACAGAGCTCTCAGAGGAAAGTAAGTTACGAAGCTGGGAAATGTCACTAACAATATATCAGCCTGTTTTCCCTCTCTCACTCCTACCTTTCCCCCATTTCCAATGATTTAAAGTAAGCTGTGATTAGCTCAGTGACCCTGCCAGGTAATTTCCCTGAAGAGAAAGCAAACTACAATATTTAAACATAGCATTTGATATGAGCACGAGCCAAACCTCACCTTTTTATGGCTGGAAAAGGAGGAAACACAAGAGACTTGTGATTTTACTTTAACAGTTGTGCTAATGGCCAGATTGGCTGGTGTCAGAGTGTGCCTGAGACAGGCCCCAGGATTTTTCTGTTGTAAAGGAAGAAATCACAGGAGACGTTCCTTTTCCCTGTCCTAACCAGGTGTTTGTTACTTGATCTCATTAGTGGATTGAATTGTGTGTCTTCTTTTTTCCCTCTTGCGTGTATTCAGTGTTTGCTCCTTCTCCATTCCACTGCGTTCTTTATTTGCTGTGTGTTTAAAGCCAAGGCAAAAAGAGGTTTAACTGAATGCTAGCTATACTGGACAAGTAGTAGCTTTGTTCTCTATTTTATAGGGTTACTTTCATTGCTAAGAGTCCTTGATATACTTGTGAACTGTGCTGAAGGAAGAAAACTATACAGAAACTTTGGGTCTGCCCTACTGGATCTGGCCTGAGATCCATGTTGTCCAGTATCCTGCCTGTGGGAATGGCCAGCAGTTACTTAAAGTAATGTTTTTACAGCAAGTTTAAATGTGTGATTCTGTGTTCTGCTGCTAATATAACATCAGTTTTGGAAGAGGAAATACATGGCATACATTAATAGGCGAGGAAAAGGAACTTTATGGAAGAAACTAAAATAATGTGTGTTTGGTCTCATTTGCCTAAAATAATTCTTGGCTAATTGTGAGCAGATACTACTCTTAAAAATTGGGCTACATCCTAAACTGATATAAATCTTATGGCTCCATTGCTATCAGCAGAGCTATTCTGAGTGGCATATGCTAAAGATGTGATTCACAGTGAAAAAGACAGATCATGATAACAGAAATTCTAATTCAGAATGATCTTTTCCTTACTTTTTCCCTCTTTTGAGTCTATTTTAATGTCCTTTTCTCTCTGCATTCAGAAAGTTATACTTCATTTAATATATAAAGCACACTGAACAGAAGCTGAATCTTGGTCTGATTCTCTGCTGTCTTGTATCCTTGTAGTCATTTCAGAATAAATGTGAAAGGCTTCCATTCTTATTTAGTGGCATTTGGTATTCATTTCATCAAGCAAAAATGACGATAAGGATAGAGGGCAACATATGCTAGAAATACAGAGTCACAGTAGAACCGAAGGAAAGCAGCGGCGGTTCCTGTTCTTGATTTTTTGATGGTAGTAGTTCCATTGCAAAAAATGAATACATATTTGGGAAAAAGAAGTGCATAGTATGTCAGTATGCTCTCAACATAGGATTGTTCACAGCTGATAACCAAAAAAGGTATAAAACTGTATCAGTCCTGCATGTAAATGGAAATGCTAATTACATGTAAATTAGTATATACTTCCATTCAGATTATTCATCCAAAGTTAGACTGGCTTCAAAATCCAGAAAAGAAGATTTATTCACAGTATTACTTCCAGTGATGTTTAATGTATTTAGCGTGTCTTTTAGTTAGGTTTATGTTGTATCTAACTTTAAAGGTATTTCGCAGCAATGTCGTACAGAAAAAAACCATTAAAATAAGAGAGAAAAACACTTATGTAGATGAGATAGATAGAAATTTAACTTTTGATCTGGTGGCATCTTAAGCAGATCGTGGTATTTATCAAGGCTGAGTATTTCTAGCATAACAGTCTACTTACCCACTGTCAGCTTTCAAGCTAGAATTTTTTATTACTTTTTGCATTGTGTACCAAGCATATCACATATTCTACCACATGCTAATACTATCAATTGTTTCTCTCAGACCTGTTAAGATATGTATGCTTTGGCAAAAGAAGAAAGAACGCTGTTAGTAAAAGGCTTAGCAAACATGGAGAGCGTTTTTCATAAGTTTTGCAGAAAAGTTAATTAAGAAACCATCTGGGAGTAAATAGAAAAGGAAAAGATGCTGTGTTAGTATGGAGACAGCAGACTGAACAATGGCAATCATATATGCATTCTGAAAGAGAAAAAAAATGGTATTTTCTCACTCAGAAAGCACCTCCCAGTGTAATACAATAACACTGATAATAATACCTTAGTGACTTATGGTCAAATCCAAAACAGTGTTAGGCTCTTGCATCCAAAAGTGTGACCCAGAGAAAATTTTCTCACTAACTTCCTGAAGAGAGATCCCCCTGTTAACTGAGGGGAAAATTTGCTCTGTGCCTATGGCTCAGCACCATGCACACAACCAGAGCTGCCTGGCTTCAACAGCTGGTTTCCCACCGCTTGCCTAAACCTGGCCAGATCTAACCCAAAACCTGGCTACAGCAGTGCCTGCCCCTCCTGAAAAACTCATTCTGGTCACTTGTAAAACCATGATCAGTATCAGTGATATTATACCTTGTCCTCTATATAATAACCTTTAAAACATTTACTTAAAAGGCAGAGTGCACGGATTCTGTAATTGAAAGCTCACAGAAAAAAACCATCTTTTCACCAGGTTACAAAGAGAGGGGAATGTCTATCATGATATATCTAATACAAGTGACTTGCTGCTAGAGGATCAGCAAGCAAGAGGTGGTATGATACCCTATCCCAGTAGTTAGACCAGTCCTACCAGAGATGGGACATCAAGGATCAGTTGGCATTTAATCATAGTATTCAGCTCAGGTGTGAGAGTGCTGGAGTCTGGTCCTTGCTGCCAAGATTGTATCTTTTCTCAATTACTTCAATGTCTAATGCAGGGGAAAAAACAAACAAACAAACAAACAAACAAACAAACAGGAAATTGGAACATGGGAGATTTGAGTATCTTCAGGCTGAATCAGGAATTAAACCCATTTTTCCCCTTTCAGGTCAGAGGCTCTAAAAACCAAACCAGTATATACGAAAAGTTTCTGCAAAGCAGCTTTTAAGTGAAGGAACCAATAACAATTATGTGTTTCTTTTTCTTTTTCTTTTCTTTTTCTTCTTTCTTTCTTTCTTTTTTTTTATTTTTATTTTTTTTGACAATCCCTCAAATTCCTATCCTCAGGAGTAACTTAACACTTCGTCACAGTTTCTTAAATGTAGTTAGGCACCTAACTGCCTTTGATTAATTTCCATTAAGACTTTAAATGCTTTGGAGGGCTTAAGCCTTAAGATCCCAGGTCGTCTTAAGGCAGTACAATGTAGCTTCCTAAATAGGCATTCCCACAGTAGAAGGGATTCATGTTCCCCATCAAAGGCCCCCACACATTCCAAGCACCAATTCCTTACAAGTGACAAGTGGATTTCATCACAAAGATTCACCTGGAAACACAGACAGGGTTCACAGTATTACAGCAGTTACTGAAAAGATTCAATGAGTCATCTGGTACTTATTTATGGTGTTGTTACCTAGGTGGATATGGAAAGGAGCTCATATAAATATTTAATGTATACCATTAACTAAACCTATAGAAACTCCATAAAGTATATGTTCTACGCAATGCCATTACCAGTAATTAGAGCTGCGCTTAGCAACTATAATTGAAATCAGGGCTCATTTGTATGAAGTAATGTGCAAGCGTTTAATAAGAGATGGTCTTAAGCTAAAAAGAAATCATAGAAAGCATTATGTATCAGCATTCTTGCCATATATTGTAATGACTTACACAAACTTCTCAAGTGTTTCCTTGAAATTTCAAGAAAGATAGAAGAGAGTATTTCAGAATTTTTAAACCTCTTCTATCCTGGAACATACCTTAGCTGAGGCGTTACTTTTATTCAGGATATATTTCAATTATACTTTGTGATATTTATGAGTTAAGTGCAAAGTTTAATATTAATATTCTCTGGCACATTCACACAAGGTAACAGTGTGTTCATATGCAGCTGTATCTGGGAAAAGTGTAAGCCAGATCTCTTTTTGGATTCTTAACTTGTTTTTGAGACACTGCACTGAATAAGTCTTTTGGGTGCAGTGGTCAATAACCTATCTGATGTAATCTGTAAGATCTTTGTGCAAATGTTTGCACTCAGTAGTTTAAGACTGCATATTATTAGGAATTACTGGGTGAACTTCAGGTTTACTTTCTGGAAGCATTACTGTAGATGAAACTCATCTAATGTTCAAGCAAAAATCCTCAGTCACATTAATCTCTAAGTTCAAAGCCACATAGAAGACTTTAAAGTAACAAGTCAGCTCTAAAACTGTGTTACAAAGTCCGTGAAAGCTTTGATATAGGAAGGATTTCTCTTGGTGTGGTTTGGGAAGGAAATGAAAATTCCTGTGCTATTTTATTTTTCTTACCACTTAATCCAACCATGCATGTTAGAAGGAAATAAGCATTTGTCACTGGAGGATCAAAGATGAGACAGAAAATACATGCTGTTTCAGTTACATATTTAGGGAGCATGAATTAGGCAAGCTTTGAAAACACAGAGTAGATATTCACCTCAGTGGCTGCTGTGGATGTTCGGTCAACATCTCAGCTGCAGGCAGGGTGCTTGCTGCCGCAGGCCTGTAGAAAGCTTGGAGCAGAAGTAATTCCTGTCCAGAGCAATTGCTATGGGGGGGGGGGGGGGGGGCGGGTATAAATCATGAGGCTGGAGTGCTAACACCTACCGTGCACCTGGGTACCATGCCAGGGCAAAATCCCAACACACCTCTCGTGAAAGTGGGAAAGAACATTTCATTACAGCAACGAGGCACTTCTTCGGTCCCCATCCAGCCCATGTCCAGAGACTGTGAGAAGCAGAGCTTGTTAGTGGCAAGACAGGAACAGAAGCAGTAGACTGTGTAATTCACACCTCTGATGCATTTTTGCTGAGCTGTTGGAAGGGGAAACACTATGCTCTACAGCCAGCTAGAGAGATGTTCGAAGAAGTTTATAGCCTGTGCACAGGAAGAGCAAGGGTAAGTCATGGCAATGGTTGCAGCAAGACTACAAATACAAAACCCTCATAAGCACCTCTCTTTTTCTCCTGTCCCTTGTCTGTGCACCAATTCTTTTTCTCCAGCTCCAGTATTAAAATGCCACATGCAGCAGCATGAGGATGGAGACAGGGACCTGCAAGCCACATAATGGGGAAGAAGCTGATCTTCCTGGATTCCTGTGTTTCTCCCGCTGTCTTGGCATTGTTTGAATCTTGCAGGCTCATAGCAAGGACAGGAGTTAAAGAGGCATATGTGTGCCAGTGTGTCTCACTGATTCTGCATTGGAGCTTTTACAGCAGAACAGAGCTCAGAAGAGAAGAATTTGTGCTTCTGAAGTGGATTTTTCAGTTTAGATTGAGCTCCAGTTGACTGCCCCCTAATTTGAAGCTTTAAACCAACTAGTTTGAGTATATTTGCTCTTCACTATTGTTACTACCTGGCAGGGTAATTTGGGAAGATAACAAGTGCCTCACAATTTTGTCAGTTTGTCTCATTTACACTTAGTTTAGATAAATGCTGGTCTTCTAATTCCTCTGAATGTCACAAGTATTTAAAATGATGGATGGCACATAAAAATAATTTTTAGGGTCTAATTACAGATAAGAGTTTCCCTTCATTTACAGATCAAAATTTAAATGTATGATTAATCTTAAACTGTATTTTGCTTATATTTATGGTTGGCTTGCTGGATAGGTATTTAAATGACTTCCCTGAGGATTCAGGTGATTGCTTCTTAGAGATGCTGCAGCACAACTCACCCCAGGAGCAGCACTGCCAGACCTGTGTTCTGCTTCTGTTGAAGGTGCAAGGCAAGATCAGTACCACAGGTACTGACATGCAACACCATTTCAAGAAGAGCAGCACAGATACATCCTGGGTGCTCCGGATGCTGGGGAACATAAAATTCACCCAGAACGCTTTGATCTTGTTGTCTTCAAAAGTAGTAACTCAAGCCCATTCCATGGTATGCTAATGCAACTTGGCGGAGCAAGTCAAGGGTAAAATAGGTTTGGAGACAAGGAATTCACAGGAAATAGTAGTCCAGAAACTTTATAAGAAACACTTTTTGTCTGAGGTAACTTTAATGAAAGGTGACCTCACATGCAGTCCTTGGACTGAGAATGACACTATATTTCTAAGACTAGTCTTGCTTTGTAAGAAGACTGATACTATAATGTCCAGATAACAAAAGTTAGATGAGATGCATCCCATTTTGAATGAGGACCTGATCCAAAAATGATTCATGTCAATGGAAAAATACCCACTGAAGTTACTGGACTTTGTCTGAGGACCTGAGAATAGTATTTGCTCAAAATAAGCAAAAAGCTGTAACACACACTTTAACTTCAATAAAAGATCTGAAGTAATAATAGGAGAAGAATAAACAAGAAAATAATTCCCAAATTGCCAAACCACAAACCCAAGTTTTTCATCTTGAAAATCAGCTTTTTCTACATATAATAAAATGCTGAATAAAAAGAAATTCAACAAAGAATTAAAACAAGTGGAAAATCTGCTGTTGCTAGATTACAAATCATAACAGAATTTGTAGGAAACAATGGCATCTCTACTAGAAATGTGCAATTATATGTTTATTTTAAGACTCTGAGTTGAGGCAACAAAAACAAATGCATGCAGAAGTCCAAATAACAATATTGCTAAAGAATAATTATTAAGACCGAAATGTCAGGGTAAGTGGTTCAACTTCTCAGCGACTCTTTTTTTGTCATTAGTTTGTTCTTCTGTAAGATTAATATCTTGCCAGGCACTTATTACTTTTCCAGACCCAGGTGGATTACTGGTATGCTTTGTTTAGCCTGATTTCTATTGTATTTTCTCATAAAACTTAAGTAAAACTGAGAAACGAACACTACAGAAAAATCTATAAACTGGTGTCCACTGTTGATGTTGTTGGAACTATGACCTTAATAGTGGCCAGCTACAACAAATATAATTGCTCTTTTTATTAGCTCTGCTATTCTCGTTTTGCACCTACAGCACTGCCAGGCCTTCCATGTTATCAGGAAATTGAGGACGCAATGCATACTGGAGTCAATTAGAGCTTTTTGGCACATGTTTCTACAAAGCTTTTACTTCTTAAACTGAAATTCAGGTTATTTTTCAGGCAAAGAAAAAAAAAGAACAGAAAGGAATATTCAGAAATGAAAATAAGTCAAAAGATCACTAAGAAGTGAAATGACTAAAAAAAAGGACATGAAATATAACAATAAAAGAGGAAGAAAAGAAGTTTGAATTCAATTGCAATGCATTAGCAATGGCAGTTTGTTAGCGTCAACTCCCAGTCCCTTAGCAGCTCACTAACTGTGAAGCTTGTAGGTGATCCCTACGAATTCATTTCTTCAGCTATGTGCTATGTAATCTTGGTGGTATATTTTCCATGAGAGCCAAGACAAATGAGAAAATCATTGTGAATAACAATGGAAGTTTAACAGCCCATCTGCTCATAAGATGGAAAAAAAGATGTGTTATGCCTAGCACTAGTGTGTACCAAGCCACTCAGAAGAGTTATGTATTGTTACTGCTCCGTATTTACATAATCATTTCTTATTATGGTTAAGCTTTTTTCAAAGAAATACAACTTTTTGCCACATTTACCCTTTGAATTTACTCAGACTTGAACAGCAGGGATTCCAGTGCAGGTATATGCACAACGCTAGTGGTAACCTCCCTCTACTGTAACCATCTTAAAATCCATGCACAGACTTTCCTTTTGTCTATTAATTGCATAGTTTCCATCCAAAACTTTGGTAGGGATCTGAGAAATCACTTCTGGACATCCAAGTAGGCTATATCAGTTAGGTTTTCCTTATGCACATGAATGCTGACCTCTTTGAAAAATGACAATAAATCTTTGAGGTATGACTACCTCTAATGAAGGTATGGCAAAGACTGTGCTTACAATTGCCAAGGAAATTGTATTTTTCAGTGTCAATGAATCCTTTTTTTTTTTCTACAAAGCATCATATTTGGCAAAAGTTTATCTGAATTTAAATCTGCTAAATTTCTTCAGAATCCTTAATTGTTAATATAATTTAATGCCATTTCCATTTAGAAATCACCCTGTAAAAGTTTGCTTTCACTAAAAGGTAGTAGGATATGCATTAGGATAAATTTACATGTATTGTTAAGAGGCTCATCCCATTATGCCTTAGTACAGGAACTGTGTGAAAAGTCTAGGTTGAATTTATATTGTGTTTTCCAACAATAGGAAACTACTTTTCAACCTACAAAAAACATTGTTTACAATATTTAAGTAAAACCAGTTAACAAACTTGTCATCATTATTTCTGTTGAAGAAGCTGCACAAAAGAACTCCTATTAAAATCACACCAATTTAAACAAACCACAGCTAAAGCCTGAAGCTTGTGAAAGGAATATATGCCCTAATTTAACTTAAAGCTTACAATTAATAGCCATGGAATGTGTGATATGCAGTGACTCCTTAGCTGCCACTGGTTCCATTTTTTATATTTTCTGTGAACGCTTTAATTAACATTTTTTCCAGAGAGTGACTTTTCCCTGGATTTTTGACATATTATATTATGACAGCTTCATAGCGCAATTTGAAGCTGTTGTTGATCTTTGCGGTCAGTGGCATAGAGATGCTCCGTATCTTAAAACACTTGATAATATTTTTCGTGATGTAAATATGATGATATTTCTGTATTTTGCTACTGTGTTGTTTTAAGATTACAAAGAAAGATCACAAAGATATGAGTGTCATTGCTGTATCTCACCTTTTTTAATCAAAACATCATGAAGAGATAGGACTCTACCAGATTGTTTATGAACATCACATTTTTATATCATATAATTGCATAAATAAAGCTAGATTTGCTGCTTAGCCCACCAACAACCACCTTGCTTCTCAGGAAAATGAGATCTGACAATTAGATATATCTTTTGGAAATATTGAAAGCATAAGTTGTGCCAGATCTGTACAGCACTATAAATACTAGAGGAACATGTTTTCCAAGCAATACTTGACAAAAATTATTTCCTCATGAATTGTCTGAGAACAGACTTAAGTTTTCACAAATGCATTTTGCAGAATGTTCTTTTGCAAATACATTTCAATTCATGGGTTATTTGAAAATTATTCACTACAACAATTAGTCTCAATATCCCATTTTCTCAGTCCATCCTGAAGCTTATTCCTGAAGCTTGCTGAAGGCAGAGCTCTTCAGTGAACACAAACTTAAAGCAGTCTGTGACAGTGTAGGTGGCTCTTCGGTAAGTCTTTGACTATGTGAATCCTGAAATCATAAAGTGATTCCTAGGTGGTAGGCAATGTGATCACCACAGGAGGAATGGTATATGTGCAGACTATTCTACCTTGGAGTAGAATATTAGGTCAGACAATGTCTCAAAATCCTTTTCAGCTTTTTTTTTTTTTTAATGATTTTAAGGAGCTATCTGTGCAGTGTATCTAAATAATAATTTTTTTTTCTTCTGCAAACATTCTTTGGGAATAAAAAAATAAACAGAAAATGTTAAACAAATATTTTACAGCCTCAAAAATGTGAATAATGCTTTTTATGTATTTCAGACTCATTCATATGCGGTCAGACAAATTCAATTTTTCTAAGTAGGAGATACTATTTTAACTGTTTGTTCACCTCTGAAATTTTGTTTTCTGAGACTTTGGCACTCTCTCTACTTGTCATCTTTTGAGCTGTGCCTAATTGTTGTGTGGCATTCTCTGATGACAAGTGAAATATTATAGAAGTTCTCTTTAGGCTGATCCAGAACAGCTTTTCAACAGAAACATCAAGGCCTGAAAAGCATGTGTCATACAATACTTCATTTGAACATAATTAAACATTAACCTTAATTTAATTAAAAATTACTGACAAGAGTGGGTTCATGTTAGTGTACTGCTTTGAAGAGCACAATAAATGTTTTGGAAAAATATGCCACAACCAACAGGATAATTTGTTCATTACATGCACTTCCAAAAAGGTATGTTTTAATGGAAAGCATGTGCCTTGCTCCTTTACCTACAAAATGTCATATTTGAGTGTGCAATAAATTTGCAATTAGAAAATTCACATTGTTGTGAAGAAATAGAAGAATCATGACTGAAATTCTGGGCTGCTTTATGCCAGCAAGAAATCTTCTCTTGACTTTGTTGAAGAACTTTATCCTATGCATTTGTTTCAAGTATCTTTTTTATATGGAACAAGTCCTGAGAAGAATTTAAATGGATGTTTTTTGAGGAAAGTGCCCTAGTCTAAGCTAACCTCAGAGCCACCATGAAGTCTGAATAGCAATGACATCAATAGTAGCTATTGTAGATATTACCTGAATTAACCTATTGCACATCTGGAAAGATCCTGCTGACATTTCAAAAAAAGAAGGAACGGACTACACTTTTTTCCGGACAATTTCCCTTTGCTGAGAAATTTCATCCAATTTTTATAAAAGATTGGTTGAAAATACAGAGTTGAACTGCTCCATATTTTTCAGAGAGGAAAACTGCCTTCAGATAAGGTCAGTCTGAAGGACTAATGATATATTCCAGTGTCATCTCAAAAGCTTCCAGGAGCAGAAAGTAATGATGCACTATATTGTAAAATTAAGATATCAGGTGAGAAGCCATTAAAATAAAGAGTGTATGAAAACACTATTCCATTACATATAGTGACCATGGTATCATATCTTTCTAATTATTATTTTATTTTCTAATTTGCCCTCCTAAATTACAGCCTTATTTTAATGGACTTTTATTTCAAGCACATGAGAACCAAATCTCTATTATTATCTAGATATTTGTAAACATAGAATTTCATGTACTTCTAATAATAAGAGTTTCTGAAAATATTCTTATTACAGCTGCTCTGGAATAAAGAGAGGATGTAAAAAAGGACTCATGTTGTTCTTACTGATTCTCTGCTTTCACAGGTTGCCTTATAATGATAATGTTCAACATATTTCTCTTGTACTTGAATCTCTGTTATATAGAATTTCTAGATCTAGCTGAGATTTCTGAAGCCGCTTATCAGAGACTAACATGTCTGATCTCGCTACTCATTTCTGGGGAAAAAAAGAAACTTAGTTAATGTATAGAATTTACCACCCCTGACAGAATAATTTGGAGATCGCATGATATCTTTGCTGCTGCCTACAGATAGACTTCCATGTTTATCACCAGTTACAAGGACTGGAGAAAAGATTAGCACAGATTCTCCTCTCCACTCTCTCCCCTTTGAACTGCAAAAGCAATTTGTGGTCATGTTAGCCCAAGCTTTATAGTTCTTGCTCGAGCCTATATGTCTTGATTTCCTCCATTTCCTACATACTCATTCATTAACTCTCCAGGCAAGGGAACTGGGGAACAAGGCAGGACTGGCTCACACTCAAGGCCAGGTAGCCAGGGCTTCACAGAGTCAACGCAGGTGACGCTGAGAACTTCAGCTCACCCTCAACTCAGCTAATAGCAACAGTCTGAGCTCAAGCAAAGACAGCAGAGATTGTTCACAGATGCCCTAAAGGTCAGTCATTGTGCTAGAGATATGAAGGAGGTGCTTCAGTTCCTTCCAAACATCGTGTGTCTTCAGGAGCAGAGTCAAAGAAACACAGCACGCAACTCAGCCTGCCTCCATACGACATCTCAATAAAGAACTCCGGGTCCCTCAAAGAAGATGAGATGCTGCTCTTGGAAAGTTCTTGGTCAGACATGGTACCAAATCCTGTGACTCTCATTCCATTAGTGTGTGTGCTTTCTGACCTGTGGCAATAAATCAGTGTAAATCTTTGCCCTGCAAATTCATTATTGCTTGCATATGTGTTGCCCTGCAAAAAAGACAGCTACATCAGTCTATACATATCCAGCCATGGGAATTCTCTTGAATTTTGACAGCAAATGACATGTTTTTGCTATTATTTCCTGTTAGCACTAATAATTGAAAATTTGCTTTCAATGACAAGAAGAGATTTCTCTGAATTGGTAACAGTCACGATTCAATATATTTAATCATTTTTGTGGTTATGTGAATTTTCCAGTTTTCTCAGATGAGATTTTTATTCTGAGTCCTTAAATAAATTCCACAATTACATGGTACCATATAGATCCCCAGGGACTGAATTTATATGCACAAATGGTACTGATTACACAGTCCAGGGTCTTCCTCATTTTATCTGTATCCTACCTGCATTGATGTAGTTTCCTCAACACTGAGGAAAAAAATATTCACTACAAAGAGTGGAACAAGTTGCCCTGAGAGGCTATACTGTCTCTGACACTGGAGGTTTTCAAGACCCAAATGGACACAGCCCTGAGCAGCCTGGTCTGCCCTCAGAGGTGTCCCTGCTTTGGGCAGGGGGGTGAACTACAGACCTCCTGAAGTCCCTTTCTGCCTTAACTATTTTGTGATCCTTTATGATATTTAAAGATAAGCTGGTGACTTCATTTGTGAACCATTGTTTGGGAATTCTTGAGAATCTATACTCCTATTTTATTCAGTCTTTTTCTTTTTCTAAGAATAAATATAACCAAGAGAAAAATGATGTCTTCTCTGTGAATATTTCCCAAAAGCATACGGGCAAGCTTGAGGTGAGGTAAAGAGTACAAGATGAAAACTTAAAAAGAAATGAGGTCCCAGGAAAAAAAAAAAGATTTTGATAATCATGTACAGCATCGCCTTTTCAGAAAAATATCCTAATATTTTAACTCCATTAATAATAATAGACAAGACTTTCAAGTTAAGTAAATGGTTGTAACTCTATTGGAATTAATAGAACTTTGCCAATTTCTGCAGGCAGAAGATTAGCTGAGATTTTTCTATGGCTCTTCATTCTAACATTACTAGTTCAGCACCTAGTGAATAATAGTACTTGAAAAGACACAATTTTTAAAGTTCTGTGATATGATTTTTTAATAAATTCAAATAAACGTATCCAAACATGTTCTGAGAAAAATGATACAAAATACTACCCCCTGATCAAAGCAAATTACTCTTTCTGGTTCATTCCCAAATCTTTTCTCAGACCACAGCCATTTTACCTGAATGGTGCTGTGACTGAGACAAAGATTTATTGAAGTAAATATGGATATACACTTAAGTACTCAATGCCTTTAAAATGAAATCTTGACCCTGTTGAAGTGAATGGCCAAACTGAAGCAGAACTAAGTGGAGCCAGCAAGGACCCAGTGTACCTTGTGGGTATGCATCATTTGGCCTGAGAATGAAATGCCCTGTTCTGTGGCAAGGATAAATGGTTCCTGTCCATTTCTATGATGAGCAGCAGACCAAATTTTCAAAACCTTGGGAGTCCTTAGTTCACCCTTGACTTCTCTGATTACTAGTATTTCATCTAGAGCAGAGGAGTTCTGAGGCAACAGCCACACAGTGTTCTGTTATAATGGAAGGAAAGGTAATAAATCAAACAACTATATTTGCAGATTTAGCAGGGCATAATTTGAAAAAGTCCAGAAGTTTTTCACCTTTACACTAAGTCATATGGTTGCAACTATGGAGGGTGGAGTGTGTGTGCCTGTAATGTGTGTATCTAGATAAACGTATGTAAACTTTAAATCTTGTTTCAAGTTTTGTATCAGTTACTCAGACAATGTGAAATACTTAGATTTGCTTTTCACTTACTTCCTAGACATAATTTTAAACATTCTAGTAACTTTTGAAATGCAAGATACAATTCTTTGTGCCTCAAGTATAGGCCACCGAAATGAGGATCAGAACTTTCTGGGGATATTTTTTTTTTCTCTCATGCTACATGTCTTTTCCTTGGTTAATTGTTTATTATTAATAATGTCCTAGAAGTTTTGCAGTCAAGGAAAAATATCCAATATATATACTGCAAATAATGTAACACACACAGGGTCCCAGTTACTGCTGATTGACTTGGCTTCATAGCACAAGCACAGCTGTACTTGTTAACATTTGGCTGGTCCATCTAGAAAATGCTAGAGTAGTAACGAGAGAAGCAAGTGAAGAAGCAATCCTTCTGCTTGTAAAATAGTAGAATTTGAGGAATCTTAGCTGCTTGTAGGGAAAATAAAAAATCTGAGAAAGAAATTGCTGCTTTGGAATCTCACTGATTTGGCAATCGTTGCACTGTGCCATGATGCCCAGCTGTCAGTAGTTTTTCTGTTCCTTTCATTCTTCATGGTTGGTCCAGAGCTACTGAGGAGGGGTACTTTTCCCAAACACAAGCCCTGATCCACAGGCCATGATGCCTTGGATCCACAGACACAGACCCAAGAAGTAACAGCAATCTTGCCTCTGATTTCAATGAACTTTGGATCAAGCTTAGAATACACTTGAGATTTATTCCCAATCCTATTGTACCCTAAAACCGATGGGGGAAAAACAAAAGTCCTCATATACTCCAGTGGTCTTACTACCAACCCCCATGTAGACAAGGTTTCTTAGGAGATCTTTTTTTTTCTTTCCATTTTACTGTTGTTCTAACAGCGATGCTTGAATGACTCTCAGGAAAACAGTTCATGACATCTCACAGTAACGTCATTGGTTAATGTTACATTTTCCAAATATTTCTGACATGACACTGCTATCAAGTTGTTACAGCAAACCACTTTGCTTAAGAAATTTGTCCTGATCTGCCTATAACTTATATCTTTGTGTAGGAACAGCATTTTTAATGAACTTGGACTCTAACCAAGGTTATGGGCTTCAGATTCTTCTGCAGAAATAGGTCTGTTGCTACCTAGGCATTTTAATATGCCCCTGCCTGTGAAATTTAATGAGGTGGTCATAACCACTGCAGCCTGCACCTTTCCAGCCTCCCAAGAAGGAAGCAAGCTCCCTTAAGCTTTTGCATAACCAGTGTTACAAAGTAACCGTTCCTTAATTTTTCTGTCTTTAGGAAGAGGGGTGAATGTCTCATGGGCAACACAAATAATTAAATTGCTCAGTTTAGGAGAGATGACCAAGAAACATTTCTGTGACTGCTGTTTGCCTGCGGCCAACAGGAAGACGTAATCAGTGAAACATCTAAGTGTAACACAAATGGCTCTGCATCTATTTTTCTTACTTGGGACTGGTCCAAAGTAAAATTATTTTTCTACTATAAAATCAACTACAGGGTCTCTGTTTACAGTATTGCTTCTATCACTGGCCAGTGAGAGAGCTGCATGACTGAGAAAGTCTACTCTGTCAGAAAATCTAAACTGAGACCAACTGGAATAAAGATCAGCTTCTCAGAAAAAAAGTTGCTTTAGCCTATCAAAAAACACAGGAGATGGAATAGCATTTTAAAGGTCAATTTTCCATGGCAACTAAAGACCCAGATGATTTACACCTCTGGGATCAGTTCTGGCTTTGTCAAAGTTAATTTAAACCTTCTTAAGAAACTTCTGCAGAAGAACAGGCATATGTGGCAATCATAATTCTCGATTGATGAATTTGCACACGACATTGTTGGTCACATAAGATGGTAATTATCTCACCTAAAGCTGATGTTAAATCTGAATCAGTCATCAAAGAATCCTTCAATGGGGAGAAACTCTCAGGTGATGTTTTATCTGACCTCTTGTAGTGATTTTATGATTTTTTTGTTGTTATTTTGGAGTGTGGTAGGATGGGGAGAATTAGACCAATCACGTCCTGCAACTGTTTATTTCTCTCCAGTTATAAAGAAGTCCTGAAGTGACTAGCTCGAATGGTCAGGTGAGTATCATCTGCTCTGCCCTTTCATGGGAAAACAGCATATTAATAGAATCTTCCAGAAGCATGTTCACCAGATGCCATTTATTTTTGTCAGCAAAAAGGAAACTCTGAAGTGCTGATCGCTGCCTTTTTGTACTGGGCTTATGAATCTTGCAAAGTACTATATGATGTCCCAGGGTCCTTCAGAATAATGTAGAATGGTACTAATGCTAGAGAGTTACATACAGCTGCCATTTTGGACCTGATCTGAAACTCACAGAGTAGGTTTTACAACATGTGTTGACAAGCACTTCATGTCATTCACACAGTATATATAAACAAAATCCTGCTGTCTTCATTTTGGTGGCTGCCAGCTGCATTTAAATAGCTTGAAAACTGCTTTTGATATTAAAACATGTGAATACCTGTTCTAAGTATGTAAAAATGTGCAGTGCATTTCCTACAATACACTGTGAATCACCTCCTGTAAATCTGAATTTGTATTTTTCCATGTGAATGGAATGATAAACATATTCCATACCATTTTCAGATATGTAAAGGTTAAAATGACTAAAAGAAATCTTTTTATACTAAGTGAAATTTGCACACTATTTCCAACCAAAATATGGTTTGTTTGTGCTTTTAAGAAACCACTGAATAAGCACAATTTGCCTTTTGCTCTCCTGATTGAAATATTTTTTTCATGGTCTTTTTAGCTCATGCCCAGATTGCATCAGCTTCACAACATAGCTCTAATGAAATACAGTATTGTGAAAGTGTTCTACATAGTCGACTGTCTGTAATACATTTCCTAAATAAATACAAATTAAAATCATAAGAGTTGACTGTGCATCAAAAGCATTCTTTCTCAGTCCTTGGACATCTGTGGGACTTGGCCAGCATTCTGTTTTGCCAGTTGAACCAAGTAAGAGTTGGTATAAAGATCCTACTCAGTCTGACCAACATCTTTTGTATATCCTTGGAGGCTTTTCCCATCACTTATGACTTACTGTTGAACAGGGAAGAATTTTACTCTTTGCAGCCCTCAGACACTGTGCAATCACAACACTTGGATGAATAGTTCTCTTTAATAAAAAGATCAGATTTTTTTTTCATATTCATATCTTCCTCCCTGCAGAAACATAAAAACAAGAGACCGTACTGTAACTTAATGCTGTTTCCGAGCATAAAAATTCTCATGGATCAAAGGATTTATCCTACCTTTCCTTATAAACACAGATGGTTGATTAGAAAGTTAAGGCTTCATTGTGTTCTTTCATCATATAAAACCTTCATTTACGTTGCAGGAATTGAACAAGTAGATAGATAACAGGATGTAGCCCATAATTTGTAAACATCCAAAGTAGTGCTCTTTGACAGTTGGTGTCTTTTTACAGGAAAACTTTAATGACTAAGTGATAACCAGTTTGTCTCAATATCCCCATGAAATACAAACCCACAGGTATAATTAATCAACTCAAAACATGACACCTTAAAAGTACACTCAATCTCTAATTTTTCCTTTTTTTTCTAAAATACATCCCTTATGCTCTTGAATAGGGTTGAGGAAAATATGCTTCACTGATGACTTTCACAGTGTTAGACATTTAAATTATGCACATGGCAGGTGGACCAAGTGCCACATCACTCCCTTGGACAAGGCAAGCTGCAGCTAAGCTGCTTGCAATGTTCTGGCAGGCCAAAGGTTCCTTTTCCAAATCCCCGAGGGAAATAAGCCTTCATCCATTCACACTGGCATTGTTTAACAACACAGATGGAGTTCATGGAGAAGTGTCTATGAAGTGTGTGTATTGAGAAAGGAGACTGAGAGGGGTCATATTTATCAGGAGAGAAGGAGAAGGATAGAAATGGAGATCATGCCTAAGAGGAGCAAGGAAGAAGGCAAGAAATATTGCCTTTCTGGTAATGAATCTGACTAAAAATGAGGATCTTTTTATATTGACTCCAGAAATAATGGTTTTATCTGGGCTTCAATTCTATTAAGATTAGGAGCTCTAGGGGAATAATGCAGAAGCTGAGATTGTAAGTACATGTATGTTAATGGATGCTGCAACGTAATGAAATGGAGTGCTCTTTGCTCTTTCAGAACAGGACATCCTGAGCAAACTATCTCACTTTCCCTACCCTAGACATGAAAAGTAAGATAAAAGAAGGGTAAAATGAATAGGAAGAAAAATGCTAGGTCAAAAATTGATGAGAGCAGGAGCAAAACATGGCTAACTGTTGTCTGTGAATTCAGGAGGATCTCCTGTCTAACCACTTAGAAGTGCTCAAATCTGTGGTCTGTCATCTCAAAGTTTAGTGTTTAGCTCTCTGTAAAGCAGCCAGACATCTGCATAGTCAGTAGCTATGCTGTTAGGGAACAACATGCAAAAACAGAATAGTATTCCATAACTGGGTTGCCGAAATACCTAGCATTGGGAATGGAAATAGGACCATGAACTGGACAAGAAGGCTCATGAAGTGAGTAAGGTGGGAACTTATATAAATATATTTTTAAGATGAGCTATTCAGGAAATCAGTGAAGAATGGCAAATAGGGAATAGAGAAGCATATGTAGGATTCTATTTTTTAAATGATTAAAACCAAATGGAACACAATACTCTTACGAAGAGCAGCTGATGATGGGTGCTGTCAAATTAAACAGTCAACTTCTGCAAAAAAATAACATCTTAAAACGTATTGGTCAATATACCTGTCGAGAAAGAAAGTGTCTTGTAAAAGTAAAGACAGCTCCAGGTGGGCTGGATGTTGCAGTTTCTACTGGCTTGACTCAGGATCCTAGCTAAACCTGAAGAGTAGATAAATCTAGTCTAGCTGAATAACAGCATGCAACTTTATACATGACACAGCGCTTAAGCAAGTGACTTGGTGTCTAAGATATCCTTGTACCTGGAGGTTGGGAGTTCAATCCCCAGCTGGGGTTAAGGCTCAGCCTTGGCCCCTGACATGAGTTTAACTGAAATCTACTCTGTCTTCAAGAAGCTGAAAAAACCTTGTCAGTTAGAGTAAATAATGGGAGATCAAAGCTAGCTACCTTTCTGTACAAAGGCTGCAAGGGAAGACTGATCATCATTGAGCATTACCTGACCTTTAAACCGCATTTTCATAAACAATCTGATATCACTTCAGATAAAAGGACATTTTAAAACACTTAGTAGAAAATTTGAAGTGCAAAATATATTACATTTTATAGACACTTTATACAGAATTTAAAAATATTCATGCCTCTACTTGATGTATAAATCAGTAACTGGAAAAATTCCTCCCTCCTTCTCTTGCTGGATTACTGCATATTTTTATTGCAACAAATGTGGAGAGTATTTCTGTAATTTAAAGCTGTATTCTGGAATACATTTTGCTTCATCATCATTGTATGGGAACAGTAAAAGCGATTATCTCAACATTTGTCTGAATCTTTGAAGACATACACAAGGTTTGGATTTTTTGATCTGCTGATAAAACATGAGTTTTAATGGGTGAAGCATCAGAAAAATACTTATAATTTTGTAATTTCCCAGAGAGATTAAAAGACTTTGCCATTAAATATTCCCACCTAAAACACTGGGAAAAAAAATGGGGCAAGTCACAGAATATTCTTTCTTGGTTTTTCCTCCTCGCTTACACGAAAATTGTTGCTACAACTCAGCAGAACATTTGAGACTTCACATCTCATTTAGATAGACTCTATGTTTTCCTTTTTGTTATTTCAAGAGGACTTCTGGCTGAGGTGTTCGTAGGCACCCTTGGACGCAGTCGAGATAGTACATGTTAGAATGCTGCAGCCCTTTGGTTCCCTACAACATAACAATCACTGCAGCAGTGGTTAATGCAATTCTTCTAGGGTGGCCCTGAGTCCTAGTCCTTGCTCCCAGGATGGTTCAAATATGCTGAAATTATGTAGTAAGTACATTATACAGTATAAGCCTCATTAGTTGACAACTAAGCGCATTAGGCTACACAGTCATATTTCTTCCTTTGTTTCCTTCCACCCTGTAAATCCTGCATTTGTTTCTCTGCAATATTACCGCTTTGAGAATATGCCTCCCTTCCAGCATCAGGAAAGATAAGAGATATGAGTCTGAATCAACATGAGCAGGGAATTTAGTGCATCTCTGCGATCTCCCGAGAGTGGTGGGAAGGACTTCTGTCTGTGCTATCACCTCTTACTCTCGGTGTACTTTTATAGTGTGAGCCCTGATTGGTTCTTTCAATTAAAGAGTGTAGAGACCTACCTTGCAGAAGTGACTTACAGGATATGTATGACAAGGCAATAAAGGTATTTCTCTGCCACTCTGCAGGAGACAGCAGAGCCTGAGCAAGCCATTGTTCTTTCCCACATATCAGTGTACATACAGCCCAGTGAATAATGAGTTCTCTGTGTGGCCTAATTCGTTCTGAATTCATTCTGAAACTCACTCTGAAAGCATTTGAGCAGCATAAGCTGTTTGCTTGCTCAGTGTTGATACACTTAAAGGCTTTAATAATCAACTATCATTTCTTCTAGTGTCTTGTACCTTGCAATGATTTTAAAACCTTTTCCCGTCCTCCCAGCTGGGGTTCTTTTCAGGCTAGCTGAATCTCATATCTTCTCTTCATTGCTTAGCATTTGACTTTATAGAGACCTTTTCTTGACAATCCCATGGCTACCACATTTTGAAAAGTTTCACATGCAATAGCACATACGTGTCCTAAAAAAGTCCTAGTAACATTTAATGAACATTATTTAATGAACTGGCCTACATGCACCCTGCTAGGATTTTGGAGATAGGGAAAGCAAATAAGTGAAATAAAAAAAAAGAGAAAATCTCCTGAGCACAGAAGATGGAAGCCAGCTCCAAAACATTCAATAGGAAAAGACTTCCTTTCACATAGCATAAAGATTTTTTTTAATTTTAATTATTTTCACATTTAAAAGCTGTCATTTAATTAAGAAATGTATCTTACTCTTTCTGAGTAAAAGCCAGTAAAATAGACACCCAAAAGAAGGTGGAATTTTCTGTAATGCAGAACATACAGATATCATATACCATCTTTGATCTAGTTAATTCCTGGAAGTTTTTAAACACACTATCTTTAAATATACATTAAATAATATAACACATTTTATTATTTATTCCTGTTTTTGTTTTCCATTTCTTAGGCAGATCCTTGAATAATCTTGAAAAGGGAGCTTATAGCTTTCCTTAGTATTGCTTCATCTGCCTTACTAATATGGAAAAGTCCAAACAAATATGTTTTAAAAACTTATCCCAATCTCCCCTTCTTTTCTCAAAAAAACCATCTATAATTTAATGAAAATAAAATTAGACCTATTCTGCAAAAACCATATACACAAGCTTAATGTTCTGCACATGACTTGTTCCAATGAAGTTAATGGATTTTTATTGCTATCTGAGGTAAGTGAGGACTCATTACACAATAGGGCTTCCTCTATTTAGAGGAAATAAAATTTAAACTGTGTCATCTACGAGTAATGGGATTGCTATAAATCAGTTATTTTGCTGTAGTTCTCTGGCTAAAAATTTAAATTAAAAGTGAGTTACAGAATCCACAGGAAATCAAATATGATGAATCAGATCTTCAGCTAGTGCAAACTTATACAGATTGAAGGAAGTCAAAGATACGATGTTTATTTGGATCATTTCACTCTTTAGTGAAATACTTCTATAGCAAAATAAACTTACCAGCATTCCATGTTTTCCACTTTTTTGTATAACTTGCAATTAATACATAGTTGCATGACAGTCATAGCACATCATTTATGCCTGTTTTTCACATCCAGGTCCTAATGTGTAGAAGAAAGCCCCAGAGATTTTAAATTAATGGACAGTTGCAAATATAGCCTTTAAATTTGCAGAATTACCTAGAAAACCTTACTTTCATTAATAAATTTCCTTGAGGCCTGCCAATGAGCCCTGCCTATGTCCCAGTAGTACCATGTGTTCAGCGGCTGCCTTTTATGAGATGCCTAGGGGACCCATGTTCCCACCCAACTTCTGTGAAAGCCTTCTCTTTTTTTTTCTTAAAAAATCTGAAACAGCATGTCAAAATGTTTGGTCATGTGGAAAATATTTTTTGCAACAATATAGATTAATAAAAATTCTTCATTTCCTAGAACAGAACTGTTAAACATTTTGCTGAGAAAGGCACTTATCTCGTTCTGTTCATCTGCAGTGATTTCAGGATAAAATTTCAAATTAGAGGGAGGGTTTGGGGAGGGTTCATGACAAGTAGAATTTTTTAAATAGTGAGGGTTAGGTTATAAGCTCAGAGGAAGCTTAGATCATGGAGGTAGATTAATGAAAGGGTGATCAGAAATTTGTCTCTGATGTCTGTCATGTAGCTAGCACCCCTGTAAGTGAGGTGTATGTGGTATGTACATATATGTGTGTGAGCACACATATTTATGTGCAGATTCCAAACCTCAGCCAGATATTGTTATTTTTGGTTACTGAGAATGTTTGTGAATCAAAGCATTTAGAATAACCAATCTTTCTGAGGTTGACCACAGCATAAAATGGGAAGATTGATTTTCAGAGTGTTAACGCTTCTTTAGAGAAATCCTGGAACGTATGAGGGGAGAAAAATGGTTTATAAATAATGTATGCATTTACTCAGCTTGGATGGTGTTTCAGAAATAAAGATTACAGATCTTTGACGGCTGCTGTTTACTTAGCTTTTGGTGAGAAATAGAGCTAAGCTCTGCCAAAGAAATGGCAGCCAACACACAATACAGACCTTGTATGGTGCTGGGAGTATCCAACTGTTACTGCTCAGTGAGGGGAGAGGAAAGGATGTGCCTCAGACAGATATCACAAGGTTAGATTTTCTTCATCCCTTATCTGTGGAAAAGAGGGACATGTCCCTGTGTCTTTGGGCTAAAAACGGCAATCGCATTCAAAAAAGTACAGTGTGACTACTGGCACTTTTTGCTCCCAAAGGTAAGGTAGAATTGTTCTCTATGAGAACAGATCCCACCAGGGCAGATCACAAAAAGCCATCTAGGGGTGATACTGTTGGCCTTTAATGTCCAAGAAGACATGTGGGAAAGGAGAGTTCATTCTCTCTTTGGTGGTCTGTTGAAGCCTTCAGTCACTATATAGTACTATCAACAAATACAACTGATAAACACATTCTGGTACTTTGACATAGTGTTGCACAGTGAGAGAGGTTTCATAATTTAAATACTGGATGAAGCTTTAGAAAAGCATCAGTCCAAGACTTCCAGGGGATGAGGCATTTTCTTGTGCTTCAGTTAGCCATTAATAAAAAAACCTACATTATTATTAATAATTATAATATTTTCCTCCTGTATTTTACTTTACCTGTTCATTACACAAGCACAGTTTTTTGCGCATAGCTCATTTCTTATTAGATGTTTATATAAATGAAATCAAATAGTCCCTTATGTATACAGCTAAACTTGCTCTTTATACTTATATTTATACTGTATTTATACTGGTGATAAATGGTAAGTCATTCCTTACTAAACACCATTGTACACTGATTCTTCCTCCAGCATTCTTTCTTGCCATCTCACTGGCTTGAGGCTTCTGCTGAAAAGAAGGGGACAGAGTGTGTTAAAAATACTGAAATTTGAATGTTCAGCCTATGAACACAGATTATATAGACAACCACTCAGCTGTCTGACCTTTAAAAAGAGTTAAATACTTCAGGCAGTAATGCTTTCAGAAGGACACTATAAAGGTAAGGAAATCTGATGAATACAAAATAAATGAACACTGAAGTTTAACTCAGGACTTGTTCTACTTTAGACTTATAGTCCACGTGTTTCTGGACTATTCTCTGCTTCTTTGTTTTCTATGTCTTTCTAACATCTAGCTACTTAGATAAAGAAACAAGAGATGCTAACACAGCCAGCCTAGTTCATACACACTTACAACATAAAACACTAAAGGTGGTTAAAGTTTCCATGGCCCTGTGTGAACTTGCTCCTTGTTCTGAATGTCTTCTCCTCTCTAGTGTCTGGTCTAGATATCTGAATGTGCTTGAGAGCCACTTAAATTTTCCTCTTCAGAGTCAAGATTTTCAGTCAATCTTTACCTGTTATATGCCTCACTGGAACAACAGAAAGAAATATTCAGAAGAGCTGTAATGTATCGAGCTGCCTTGAGGCTGTAATAGAGAAGAGTACAGCCACATTACAGTCCCTGAAAGTTTCTGAGGTGGCTTGAGGTTCAGTGCAGACCTGCCATCAGAGCACCTACCTGGTTTATCAGGCAGGTTTGGCACCTCATAGTGAACTCTGTGCTCTCATAGCTATATTACTTGCAGTGCCCATGACACATGCTAAAGTTAGGGTGGGCATGTGATAGGTAGTGAGAGCTTCTCAGCTGCCCCTGTCTGAAAATGAGAGAGCATCAGAGAGGCATCACAGTTAGGATGATCCTATTTTTGTTGGGCCCTGTGCTAGACAATGCAGATGTGTACAGATTCATTTGTGAAAAACGCATACCCATAACTGAGTGTCTTCCTTTCCTGATGCTGGGAAAGTGCAAGGGCCTTCTGAAGCAGACCCAGGGTAAACCTATTGCTCTAAAGGAAAACCCCAGATAAAATATTGTCCCAAAGACTTTTCCTGTGACTCCTCTGTATCCCAAGACTGAGACATCTAGTCTCCACATCTATAGCCCATAACATAATGAACTCTGAGCTGCCCCTCTCCAGGCTTAGCACTCTCTTGCCCAGACTTGCTCAGAAATTCTGAGATAAAGATGGAATGGTACATACCAGACACCTAGTGTAACTTCCCTTGCACTGACTTCCTCAACAATTTGGAGTTGGAATCTTAGGAGTCAAAGCTAGGACTGGAACATAACTTGAAGACATGCATTTGAAAAGACATCTGGTTTGCAGTGTTAATTTTTTTTTTTTTAATCTTGCCTCAACACACTGTTTATCATTAATGTTTCCTTTTTTCCCTCATTAGTACAATCCAACAGTTAGTATAACACAACCAGCTCTCTCCTCTTACTGGATTTCACAGGAGGTGTGTTGTTGTTCTTTGACTAACAAGAGGAATGAACCTAGGAGCAGCAATGCTGGAAGAATATGACTGTTGATTTTGGATGTGAATTTGCACTATGTTGGACTATCTTTAAAACATGGCAATGCAAATTTGAGATTTCCCAGCTCTGTTTATCTGAGAGCAATTTATTAAATTTACCTGGCGTATTCTGACGCATTTCAGAACAGGTGGCAACCATCTATTCTCTCCAGCTCTGATGACACCACCTTAATTTACTTGTAGATAACATTCTGTGAAAACATATGCATGAGTTAGCAGTCATTTGATAAAAGTAACAGAAGGATCGAGGGCTGAAGGGACTGATCTATGAAAAAATCTTCAATACAGCTCAATAATTATAGTGACAACTTGATTAAAAAATATATATGTTAAAGACTCCACCAATTGCAGCAATGTTATTAATAATAATGAGGGAGTACATTCAGACTCATTGGTCGAAAGAAGGCCTGAGTAAGTGTAATAGAGAGAAGTAAAAATTCAGAAAATGTTATAAAGAATATTCATACAGAATTACAGTATGAAAAATATCTTCCTGTCAATAAGGTGGATAATTTCCTGAGAGATAAACAGAAAATCAGCTGCTGGGAAGCTAAAGGAAAAGACAGAAAACATTTGAGGTATGCAATAGGGACATCCAAAGTGGCATCAACTTGGCTAGATACACCAGGTCTTTTCCATTTCTGTCATCCAGAGTCCAGATTGGTAGGTACAGACTTATGTTTACCTTTTCCTTGCTCACCACAAAAAACAATAGTTATTTCTTTCCTGCCATTCCCTTCTTCCAGATTTTTTTTTCTCTCCTGGCATTACTTCTAGTGATATGTCTTTTAGGCTTCTCTTTCTTTTGCATCTCTGTTACCTCTACTTAAAAAAGCATTCATTGCCATCATTAACTTAATGATTATTGTTCACTGTAAGCTTTTGTGAGGTAGTAAATTGTATAAGCAGATACTCTTTGTGAAGCACTTTTCACTAGAAAGCCATGGTTCCCTAAATGACTGAATATGCTTATGATATGGATAGGTACATTGGAAATTTTAGGAAAGTCTTTTCCTCTCTTCTACTACCTTTCTTGTTTCATCTCTTTAGGCAGCAGAACTACAGCTTTCACCTTTCTAGACCTGTTCCCATTAGCCCTTTTCTCCTGGCTTGCTCCTCTCTGACTTATGCCCTCCCCACTTTTTTCTTTCAATTAGTTTTTGATTTCTGCAATAGTGCTAAGCAAAACGCAGTGCATCATGTCATTCAGTCAAAAGCCAGTTTTGGATGGCAGGGATACTTAAAGTCAAAGCTATTAGCTCCTGTAGCTAGGGACAGTATATGATAGCACCTATTTCGAAACACCACCTTATTTCCCCACCACAGCCCACACAATGAGCAATCATGGGATAGGGAGCTATCATGGGAAGCTATCAGAAGGAAGGCTGAAAGGTGTCCCTGAACCCTGCACTCTACTAGGCTGTGGCTTCTGTCTGCCTGTGAAAAGCTTCTTAATTCCTCATCTGACTGAGCAAGGGCTGTAATGATTTCTTCACAACAAACTTTCTGACCCTCTTCTTTCTTTTGGTCCTTTTTCTCTTTGCTTAGATTATATAAATTGATTTCAGCAGAGGAACATATTACATTTTCCTGTTCCTCATTTCTGTGCCCCAGACTCCTATTGCAAATGGTTAAGTGATTGTCACTTGCCCATTATTTTCTCCTTTTCTTCTTGCCATTAAAATTTGTATGACAGAAAATTGCTAACAAGACTTACACCTGCACATACCTTTAGCATGTTCTAAAGATCTTGCACATCACAGATTTCAAGTGAAATTTTCAAAATCTCAAAGCAGATTTAAAAGCTCCCAAAACATATTTGATTCTGTGTCTACTTGGCAGATGGCCAGGTATATAAGTGACATTTGTGTGTGTGTTTACAGGAATATTAAGCATTTTGTAATTTCAAAATATGTTAAAACATTAGAAAGAGGAAAGATAAATGTAAGAAAAATCTTATTGGCTTTGGAGAGTGAAATGGACATTTGCTTTTCTTCTTTACTAACTATGACTAAAAATCATTTTAAAGTGTTATTCTGGCTGGCAGAACATGGGTGAAAGATAGTGTCCCAGACAGGGTTCAGGTTCTGTTCTGACTTAATCTTAACATGTTTAAAACCTGTAAAGTTCAAAGACTCCAAGTAAAACCATGGTATCTGTACTATTGCCAAAGAAAAACTCACTGAATTCTTTCACAGCTCAAAACACTCGGTGTTTCTCAATTCTTTCTATTTGTTGCTTCTCTTTTAACATACATTTTTGAGAATAATAGATGAGATGTTGTTATTGGACCTCATTTTAGTAGTTATAGCTTTTGGTTTCCTGTACTAAGAAAAAAGAACATTGCTTTGTATAAAGACACACTATTTCATGAAGACTAAAATGTGATGTTGGGGAAAGATTGCCTTTTCTGAAGCTTTTATTCAAGTTTTCATGAAATGATATATCTTATTTTTACTAATGAAAATATATATATATTTTTTTGATGTTAGAACCATGAGGAATCAACAACATTGCTGGGCAAATAATGCTAAATAGAAGGTAATATTTGACTCTTTCAGACAGTCTGAGAAGTGAGTCTGAGCAGAATGCTGCAATACGCAGTAAACTCCAACAGAATGACCATCATCTTAAATTTGATTGAAATGTTTTCAGAAACTAGTCTATCTGTGGCTGTAAAGGTGGGTTGAGATTAGATCTCATTGCAAGATGAATCCACACAAATGGCTTTATATTCCCTCTCTAGTCCCCTCTTAATGCCTTATGAAACGAGAACTCGTCAGGTTGATGAACTCTACAAATGAGAAAAATCTTCTTACATGAGCTTTTATTCATTTGGGTTAACTTCTTATTGCAATAACCTGAAACAAATGACAGATTGACAGGAGTATGAAATGCTTCTTTAATGAACTCTTACAACTCAGCACAATCTAGACCTTCAGGCTACTGACATATAAATCTCTTTTATACTGTCTGAACAATTATAGTGGATTTGAGACTGATAACTGACTGGTATGGATTAATTTCTTAGTTTGCAATGTGGTCGGAATCAGGTTTTATGGTTGAGGAGCCCATTATATGTCACCTTCTCCACTACATCAGTTCATCTTGTTTGTGTTTATTTTAACTTGGAGTTTCAGAAGAGGTAGAGATCTTTTTGATACCAAAATGTCAGTGCATGTATGTGAGCTCTTATAATATCAAAATAATGTACTTTCTCTGAGATTCTTGTTTACTGAGATTTTGTTAATGCAACTAGTTACCCATTTGTCTTACCAGCCAGAGCACTGCAATATAGGGTGGGAAAAGAAAGTTCCCTGCTTTCATTAGCTGACTGGAACTTGGTAGTCATTCTTTCTAAGAATAAAAGGATATCCTTTGCAACTTCTCTCCAGACTTCTCAAGTCACGTGTCACAGTGTTATTTGAAATCCATAGAGATTCAGACACAGTCTTTAATTTAATACAGAAAAATATATTACTATTACTCAAACTCTGCTTCCAAGAAAGGCCTAAAATTTATACAGTGGGTCTACATCCATACTGGCTGTTCTGCAAAACTGTAACAAAATAATCAAAACTGTTCTATCGAGAAGAAAGTGGCTATATAAGTAAAGTTAACATACATCTTTTCAATGGCTGCAATAAATAATGGAGCAAGGAAGAACAAAAACTTCTCATGGTGCATAGTACTTCTTATTCAGGGAGAAATGCATAAGCAAGCTTTTAAATTCCTTCTGTACTCAGATCAAAAGAGAAGCCACAAAGGACAGAAACAGACAATCTTCTACCTCAGAAGGGGGCTTTAAACCTCTTAGAAGATGCCCATGAAAACACCAGCAGCATAAGCTGAAGTTTGTCTTTGCTTATCATGCAACAAAGTTTAGTGATCTCAGCTTTGTAGTGATGATTTTTTTACCAAAAGAATTCTAAATGGTTGAGGGGTAATATGTCAGTCAGGTTGAAGGGTGACTGAAATAGGCACATCTAAATTATTGTAGGTCAGATCTCATGCCAACAGAAGAACAGCATAATCAGCCAAGAACAATATGACCTGCAGTGATGCAACATTATAACTCCTGTCCAAAACACAATTTCTAAAATCTTGGATATACTTCAAGAACAAAAAAAAAACAACAGGCAAACAAACAAATATTATAGGATTGCTCCCAAATGATTTGTATTGAAATTACATTAAGTGGAATATGCAAAGAAGAGGGGAAATGCATTACATATATTCTGTGGAATGGGTGGCATTCACATGAGGAAAATGTGGCTATGCTATCAGACTTCAGTTGTTTGTGGATGAAGATTATGCCCAAAGTATAGTTTCAAAGAATTTTTTGGTCTTTGTCATCTAGTAACACGAAAACTTTTTGAAACAAATGGCAGTTTTCTGAATAAACTACTGTCGGGGGGCTGCAAAGGAATTGCTGGTCATTCATTAGTCTTAACATTAGAGTTCCCCACAACACAATCTGTTACTTTAGAATGTGTCTCTCACAGTACCTTCCCAGTGGATTTAGTCTTGCCTTAGAAAGCAGAACATGTGTTAAATTCAGCAATTAAATATGTAATTAACAAAGGGAATTTTATTTTCCTGGCACTTTGAAAGAAAAAAATGGAAAACATTTGCTTCCTGGATTTGGATGAATGCTTCCACCACTGCTTAAATCTTGCTGATGGACACAAATTTAAACATTATGAATAGAATGCTTTCTGAAAATAACTAGTTTTTTTTTTTTAACTTGGATTTGCCAGTGTTCTTTTTTAATGGTAGAAATGTTTATGTATACATGAAATTAAAAAAAAAAAATCTTCAGTGTAAAGAAAGAAGCCCTGACCAAAATTCTTAATTCTGGATCTTACTCTTGATTTTAAGCATTTGCTTAATTTTAAACATCCAAGCACTAACTCTGCAGATTCAATGCGGTCAATAAAACTTCTGCTTAAGTTTAGGTATGTATTCTGATTTGTACTTGATTGGTTCTGGGCTCAAGTATTCAGCTTCCTAAGATGGCATTGATTTCTAAAGGAGTTCAAATATCTACATTTGTATATAAATAGAAGTTCAAACAATCTGCATTCTATTGAAAAAAGAATCCAAAAAAAGCTACCTAAATACTGAAATAATCTGAAAAAGGAACTTTGACAAGGTATCTGAGCATATAAGTATGCATTATGATTTCTGAAGCTTTATTTCTCTTAACATCTACCCCAGCTTGCAGTGGTTCACCTCCTTTCTCTATGGGAGATAAAGGTTTCTCAATGGAATGATGTGTGATTGACATTGCTGACAAGGGGATATGGTAGATGATTTATGTTTTAGGATAACTAGATACACATTTTCCACTGTTGAATCCAGATAGCAATGTTTTATCTACAGATAAAAAGAAAATCTCTGGACTTCTGAAAACTCACTCAGAGGAAGGCAATGCTACCCCCAGTCTTAATGCCACACTAATGATGTCTTTTCCAGGTGACACTATTAGAAAATAGGAAGTTTATTTTTTTAATAGGTAATGAAAGATGCTGTCTAAGCTCGAGTTAGTTTCTCTGTGAGGCAAAACTCCAGTTTTCCTTTACTTTTATTGTTGAAGAATGACATGGTTTCAGTTATGCTTTATTTACAAAACTCCATTTCCAGAGATCAAAACTGTGCTCTCAGAGAAATATGGCTTCAGTTTTTCTCTTGGATAGAATAGTTTTATCAACACACATAATTTCTTGTAAAATATATCCTAGAGAGAATATAAAAAGTAAAAGTGTAATGTTTTTCTAACTGTTCCATCTGATTGATGTATAACCCAATAGTGATTTAACTACTTCATTGCTATGATCTGTATCCTAATTCTGATTGATAGAGAAAATTTTACACTTTTGCAAAGTGAAATGGTAAAATTTAGAGCGAAGGAGCTGACAATCTGTTCTGAAAGCCAAAGAAAAAATTTCTGTCCCCTCCAGAACTGTTAATGCCAATTGGACATTTGACAGGAAAATAGAGAATAATTCTGCTCTACTGTGGATTGGCATATGTTGTGTTCATTTTGTTCCTGCAGTTTTTGACTATTCAATTCTTCTTTATCAATATGAAACTCTTTATAAATAGTTTGTTATAGGGTTTATATTTTAATTTGATTAAATTTTCTCATTACACACTTTAGAGATTGAATTCAGGCTCCAGATTTGCTATAATAGCTCCTTATGGACTTTTGGGAATTCTATGATGAATTAAATTGTTTTAGCTCTACTGACTTAAATGAATAATACAATAATTTACCGCTGAAGATCTGTACCCCAACAATTATTAGCTTTAGCATGTGAAGACCAAAATCACTAAGAAAATATCCATTACTGTCACAAACGTATCTGAAAAACAAAGCCAGATGGCATTCATAGTTGTTTAAGGATAGTCATTGTATATGCGTGTGTGGAGGGAACTGATCTGGGGAAAATACACATATACCATAAGCCTAAGAGAGTTGTACTAAAAAGGTTAAAGCAATTTGTTACTTATTTGATTCTGACATAGTACATTCCTGTCCTCTGTGTCTTCTTTCCACTCAATAATGTAGTTTTAGCTGATAATGTCTGTACTTCTTGAGAAAAGACACAAATTTTGTTTTCTGTTGCTTTGTTGTTTCCCATTTTCTTAAAATAGAAGTAATTTGAGATGTAAATATGTGGGCTGCTTATAGTGTATGGAAAACTAGACCAAGTGAGATGAAGCTGATCTAGTATCCAAATATATTCCAGCTTTGAATAAAGTAGAACTTGATTTTATGGTATGTAGGTTTAATATTATTCTTCAGTCTCTAAGATTTTCCTTCCATACTTAACTTCCATCACACCAAGCCACAGTATTCCCTAAGAGCCGGACATAAAATTAAACTGGGGTTTTGAATATGTGATTGTGTAAGGTCTGGTTTTCTTAGCAATGAAAACCGAATTTGCTAGATTATATACATGTAATCTGCAGCAGCAAAGAGCAGTGGTATAGCAACGTTTTGGTTTAATATCATAGTATAAATGGGAAATACAATATTTGTCTCCTGATATAGCTTGTTACAAAAATCACAGCATAAAATAATGGAATTATAGTCTGACCTGTCTAGCTACATTAGGATTTTACTCTTTATTCATCACTATTGTTTCTGTTGAATTCATATGAAAGCGTGAGGAACAGTGAACTTATATATCTAAAGTATTTTTTATGACAAAGATGTTATATTTGGAAAGTCTGTTTTCTTTTTCAAGATACATAAATCACTACATGGGGCTTTTTCAGCCTCTGGTGTTACGTTATTCATTAAATTCCTTCCGAAGGTAGCTGGATCCAAGGCAAGGTCCCATTTTGTACATCATGGTACATTGGTATTTTTTAATGAACTGCCTGTGTCATAAGCTTTAGTGACAACTGTTCAGCTGATTCAGGCACTACTATACTCAAAATTTTTTTCAGTATGTTTGGATTTTGCATAAGTCTTCCTAGTCTTTGATCTGATAATGGATAAGCTGGCAAAAGATAAGATGTCAGCTTAAATCAATAGGCAGCTACACAGTGGGCCACTGGTGTTTCCCAGAGTATGGTGAAGACTTTGAGCTGTGTATCTCCTCACTGTCCATGTGCTTGTACTTTTGTCCATGGAGAGGAATAACATGCACCAAGCTCTTGTACCATAGTACTGACTTTGTGAGATGAACTTCTGCAAACCAGGACTGAACTGCTGGCAGCAAGATAGGGTGCATCTGCCACATGCTAATACAGCCCTTGTGAGCTGTGGGAAGGTGGTGTGAGGCATGATGGATGAAGAGGTACTGGCTCAGGAGGTATGATGGAAGGATTTATACATTATGATAGGAAAGGATGAAACAGAATTACATTTTGTTAGGGGTGGAGAAGAAGAATTTTTGCTTTATTTTGGAACAAAGGATTATCTTACACTGAAGATTTCACATGCACCCCAGATTGATGCAGAAAGTTTTTTGTCAAAATTCTTCACTAAAACAATGCCTGAAGGCTGTCTTGTACTCAACATTTTTGAGGTAAGTCTTTTGGTCAGCAAGTTGGAAAATAATCTGAACAACAACAACTGCACAAAAGTTTAGAAACATGCAAAAAGAATTGGATTCAGAAACCTTTTTGTCTATTCCTGCTTTCTTTGGTAGAAGAAAACCACAGAAAAGAATCAATAGTGAGTAGGGACTGATACTCATGGGGTGAACATTAAATTGGTGTTAAGGTATCCTATCAGGTAACCTGACTAAGGACTAAGTGACTATGACAATGTCCATACCATTAAATTAAAAAAAAAAAAAAAAGCTAGCCACTGATCTTTAGTCCTTATGTCAAAGCACAGATTCTTTTACATCACACTGTTTAGTACTACTTCCCTAAAGCAGAGGAGGCCTTGGTTTTCTTTGGACCCCATACAATGCCCTGTGTCCCTGAGGTGTTTTTATTTTTCATATGCTTTTCCCATTTACAATGTCTGAAATAATGCAAGGATTGTAGAGCTGCTTATCAGGATGGCATTTTTGTAGCATGAAGCACAATATGTGTCTCGAGACTTGGGTGCAGCAACATGCTGTTTGAAAGGCAAAACCTTTCCGGGATAGTGTTGTAGGGACTTTGGTGGGTGAGGGAGCTAAATCTAATGCATAGCTGTTAAAAAAAGAGAACCTTGTAGAAGCAGTTCAAAAAAGAGATGATATGTTAAATGGAGCTAACAGATTGCTCCCAGTTTCTCTTTTATTTAGCAGTGTAGACATACCGAGTGAGACAGCTGGTTAAGTAAAACACTGGTGGGGCTTTATTCCAACCAAGCAAATATGAAATAGGTCTCCAGACCTGTTATACCAATGAAGAAAAACTACTTGGAAGTATAATTTATCTCATCCTAATGTAAACAGCTAGAATAAGTTAGAGAAATCATTCCTTACAAATACAGAGTTTCTCAGTTAACTTTTAAATCAGCTAGATTTAAAGCTCAGGACCAGGTAATTCTGTTGTAAATGCCTCAAACAAGATTGGATGAATCCTGATGCACAAGAAAAATGTGTCAGAAGCTGTTCTTCTGTAACATCAGTTTACACTGTTATGTAGATTATTTTTTCCTATGATACTGTGGGTTATTACCACTTCAAGTAGCACATAGTAATCTGATTAGTAGAGAAACTAGTGAATGTTCGTTTCCATTTACAGTAGACCACCAGTACCCCAAAGAACGCAGCATGAACATCAATGGTTGCCTCAAGCCGTTGCTATGTCAACAGATCAAGTCTCCTTGTATTCTTTTTGTTCATTTTGTATTTGAGACATTTTAAGTATTTATAGTTATGTTAACAATTAAAAATAAAATAAAAAATGCCAGTTGCCTTGTTCTGAGCTGGAAAATATTGGACACTCAAAGCACAGCTTCTGGGACTCCTCTTTTCTTCATAAAATCAGGTCTATTAACACTGAATATAGCTCATTAAAAGATATGTTTCTGAATGGCTCTCAGAATTATTTCCTATAAAAAATTGAGATTAAGTAGAAAGTAGTCAAAACAAACTCCCCCACATAAATTCCACATAGTCTGGAAAGTCCCTCTCCATGTTCCTCCTCCCACACAATGCGTTTGAGAGAAGAAAAACCATCTTCAACAGACTCTGCTGTCTCTGCTCATAATTCCTTGCAGATCTCTCATTGTCACCTACAGCCATATTCTATTTCCAGAATTTTATAATTTTGTTCACTGTTAAGTAATACAACAGCAATTAAATATTAGTGTACTTTATATTTACTTGGGGGTCATACAGTTAATACTCATCTAGAAGTGCCTTACAGACTTTCACAGTACTCATTCTACCACAGAAGATGAATGTTGCTGTATTTTTAATTAATTACAGAGATATTTTAGCAACAAGCTATTTAAAATCACTAGTTATTGATACAACCTATGTTAACTATGTTATCTTACATCATGTGACGCTTCATGTATATTAGAAAAGTCCTATTTATTCAAATTACCAATGATATGAATACAGCATCATTCATATTTTAAGAACATGTGAAGGTCTAAAAATGCCAACTAATTGAAAAGAATTGACAAGTGTGTTTTCTTTTTTTCATGGTAGAAACTTGTTAGGATGCTCCGTGGAGCCCTGCAGCTGCTTTGCATGTGAAAATACTAGTGACAGCAGGAGAGAAGAGGTGTTTGAGCCATCAGCTTCAGGGCTGCATAGTAACTTTTTAGGCAGTGAGAAGACATTCAATAATACGCAAATGAATTGATTACGAGTTTTTCAGACAAACAATTCTTAATGCAGGGCAAGTCCCTGGCTTACATTAATGAGCATCTTTCCCCTTTGTTAACTGAAGCTGGAGGTTTCAGCAGTTCAGCTCTGAATCCTCATTCTCCAGGAAAGGCAATGATAACTGTGTATTTGCCATGTCTGTACTCAATGCGTCTGTCACCTCTAGTTATCAAACCACCTAACAGGAACACAACAGATGCACCTGTCACCCAAAGGAGGGACAATCACTGCTGCTTTATGTACTAGGGAGAGCATATGCAGTCCTGGCTGAGGAGGGAGACCAAAGTACCCACATCCATCCTCAAGGAGTCTGCTCCAGTTTAGCAGTTGTCTACATGCTCTGCTGGTCTGCAGTCCTTGGGCATAATCCTCAAAATGCCCAGAAACATTTCCATGGCCATATTGTAAATGCTTTACTGAAAATTCTTAACTTACAATGACATATTTCAGAATTACCATGTGATTATTTGATATTATTGACTTGACTTTACATTGTTTCACTAATGTCCTGAAATCAATGCTCAATGATCCAGTATGTAGAACTACTCTGCATGAACATGCTTTGAATTTACAGACTTTCACCTTCTTACTGCAGCATGTGGTTGTAGTCTCACCTCAAAGAGACTGCATTTTCCACCTTGTAAGGTATTTGATCCTTCCAGGGAACCTGGTATGCTTTGGAAAAACCAGGGTTGTTCTCAGACATCTACAGGGATTTAGGTGGTAAATGTCAGCTAGCCCACCTTCCTCGCACACACAAGTGCTGTGGGAGGGAAGTCACTTCAAGCAGAGAAGATCCTGGAGAAGATTAAGTTATCTATATGAACCTTTACATTCATGGATTGCGGCATTGTTCAAATTATGATGGACTGTGAACCTGACTCTCACAGTGGTCATGATGAGCTCTTATGCTAGAGTTAAGATAAAATTTGCATGGCTTCAGTTTTGCACTGTGTTTTTCTAATTGTTTAACAACTTTTTTTTTTTTTTTTTTTTAATAACAGTCATTTAGAATTTTGGGGGGGCAAGAATCGTACTTTATATTTCAGCTTTTAAGATTCTTAGACGCAGTAGGTGAGTTGATTGTTGGATTGGTGATTTGTTCTATGACTGGTGATTTTGTCCTTCTGTTTGTAAAATAAACAATCAGGGATTAACTGATTTCTACATAGCTATATATTTAAGCCTGTGCTGTATAAATGGGGTATATAAAAGTGTTTGTTTTCTTACTCTATATCAATTGTTGAAGCAGCAAACATTTCCTGAAAGGAAACAGAAAGGATCTTGCAGCAAATTGTCAGTGGAAAGACTGGTGATAAATGTCCTTAGTTAAAGTACATGTGTAAGTAGAAGCTTAGTAATGGTCTTTAGAGTCTAATCAATAAGATTTTCTGATTTGTTCTTCTGGGCATTGTTTATATTAGAAATTATTCATACTCAACTGATACAGAAAATCTTTTGGCTATCATCTCAAAACACATAACAATCTGACTAGTTTACAAGAAACCACTTTCAAACTACCTCCTAATATTAACAATCGGCAGGTCCGCTCCAAATGTCCAGACTTTTCTTAGTCCATGGTGTGGACACCAATAGAGACGCAGATGAATAACTTTCTCCTAACCAAAGAGAGAACAATATTTTATGCCAGGAGTAGTATTCCTTCCAACGCTACCCTTTAACAACTATATATTAGTGAGAAATTGAATTTAAAAAAATCTAGCCCTTTTAGTGTGTTCTTAACAAATGGGTGGAGAGTACATAAAGGGCTTGGCAAATACCATCACATCATCTTATCAAAGAAATATATACCTTTACTGTCAAGTCTGTGCACAGTCTGAGTGGTCCTTTGAACTTCTTTACTCCCCCAGAATTTCTCACCTGCACAGTGAGCTTAATTAAGGAACCAAAACCCATATTCCAGATGATTATTTGGCTCTGACGACCCAGTCATTCAAATTCCAACCTGGATTTCTGTAATTCATTTTATTGTGTCCCTGAACACACATATTCCTTACAATGTTTCAGTGAGTCCAGCGCTCAGCAATGTTATTTTACTCCTGTATCAGCCGCAGAGACTGTATTTCTGTGTAGTATTAAATGTGTGCTCAGACCCTTCCATTAATCTTCGGGACTTCCACAGAGATGACCTTAGAGATTTGTTAAGTTTTGCAATGCAATCAGCTTTTCTGAAAATTGTGTTCCATGTGAGCCAGGCATACTCTAGAATATTATACATTTTAAAGGTGAAAATTGTAACCGTGTGGGACAGGGTTATTTCAAGAACAAACCCTGGGCTTTGACACATTACAAGAAGAAAAAAATAATAGAATATTTGCAGGCTTCCCAATCTATGAATGAATATAAAATTCATTATTTTGATTCAACACTTCTGCAGCCACAGCTGGGAACCTTAAGGAAGAAAGCACATAAAAAAGGAGGAAAGAGAGGAAGATAAGGAAGAAAAGACAGATAAAAAGAAAGGTTTAATAAAAACGAAGGGAGTGACGGTGAAAGAAAGCAAAAAAGAACAATAAAAAAACCCAAGAATTGTATTGATGGCTTGTAGAGCAGTACAGAATAAAATGAGACTCCCTGGGCTACTTTTGTTATAAAACCATGCAGATGTGTGTAATGAAGACATGGACAAATTATGAGGTGAGGAAGGGGCACAAGCAAGTAAACTGGGTTGGTGCCATGATCCACCCTGCACGCAAGATTCTTAGTTAATTTTGGTATTTAAACTGCCCTCCTTATGGCAAAGTGATTATGCAAATACTTCTAGCTTGTAGTATAATGTGTAACAAAAATAATTTCCTTCAAATAGCCAAGATGCAGAAGATGGAAGGAGTATACAGAAAAAAGAAAAAAACCCACAGAATTTGCAAACTTTTGAGGCAGAAACCTTAAAGTTAGCAGTTTGCCCCATGCAGAAGATGGAAGGAGTATACAGAAAAAAGAAAAAAACCCACAGAATTTGCAAACTTTTGAGGCAGAAACCTTAAAGTTAGCAGTTTGCCCCATTTTCTTTCAAATGTGAATTGTGAAGTTCTTATCTAGATTTGTGGTGTTGATTCATTTGTTGAGGGATTTTAAGTTAGAACAATATGTTCATGCTATTAACTCTATCAGCCAGGCATAACTACAGTAATTTTACCTCACTGATAGCACAATTGCAAAAATCATAGATTAATTCATAAAATGTCAGGTCTGTCACAAAAACAAGGAGATAAGCAACCAAACTAACACACACGCATGCAATAACTCTTAACTTTCATGATGCTCTGTAAGGAAAGTACATATTGTCTCACTTTAGGGAGGGAGTATATTAAGAAAATGGCAAGCAATTAGGTGACTTTCTCAGAGGCAGAGATGGAGAAAACTTAATCTAAGCAAGATGTAAAATTCAAGAAATTTTGGCTTCCAATCCAGTGTTCAGGGCACAGACTGAAATAATTCCAGTGTCTGTAGATAACCACATTAAGGGAGATCATTTATTTATTACTGAGCAATGTTTAAAAGTTCAATACCTTTTTCCAGCAAAATGGTAGAATAACTTTAGTTTCTTTAAGCATTTTAATATGTCCTGGAAACAGAAGGCTTTGTCTTCAAAGGTGAAAATAAACTAACTGTAGCCTGAGCAGCCCAAGGGATGATATACGTTCACAGAAAAATAAACTGTGATTTAACAGCCTTGTCTGACCTTGTGTGAAAGAGCTACAGTATTTGGATATGTCTGGGCAAGATGCCGCCTTATAATTATGCATGAAAAGTCCATATTTCAGCTTAATCTGTGCAGCTCTAATACCTCCTTTTACAATGTTTCAATTTTTCACTGCATTAAAATGTTCATTTCTGGAAGCAAAACGGAGAAATATAAATGCTTTTTTATCATAAACAAAGTAATGGTATGTGGTTAGCTCTAGTAGCTGTAAGTCATGAGGCTCTCTGAATCAAGTGGCAAAAAAGTAAATAAGGTCAGAAGGTGAATACTTAAACGAATGCAGAAAACCTCAGATGTGTGAGTTGGTAACATGCTTAACTGATATATATATAAGTTGCGAAGAATTTGAAAAAAAAGTCATTTTTGTGATTTCTTTTCCACGTTAGAACTTTGATTAATATAGTCTATGAAAGCTTGACTTAAATATCACAACATTAACAGGAAAGTCTGTCGACAAACGTTATAGGAGACAAAGATTACCATAATGGCCCTTTCCATCTTTCACAACTACCAATTTATTAACATTTCTGTTGAACAAATTTGATAAGCTTCAGTTTCTTTGAAAGTGCATAGTATTTATAGATAAATCAAATATATAAATGTAGATCTTTCAATTTTATGAAAATTTATCTGTTAAATGGTTAGGAGCAAAATTAAGTGGGAAGATGGTCAACAGACTATTAACTGACACACTAATTCTATGATGATTATGAACGAGGGAGAAAAGAGATTTCAGTCGTTTCACCTCTTTTTCTATACTTATTGATCACGTCAGTCTTTCAAAGATGCCACATCATCACTATTTTGCCTCTTTCTAGTGTTCTTCCTCCTCTGCCTGTATTCTTAAGCCTAATTAGTAATTTCCTGCCATTCTCCATTCATATACTTCACCTCTTGTGACTCTCAATTCCATGCTTTAGTTGTCATCCATTTTCATGATCTATGAACCTTCCTATCATGAACAACAGAAATAAAGCATTATTGAGGGTAATCCACCATGTATCTAGCTCTTTGCCATCACTAAGTGTGTAAACCTAAAACATCAACATGCTTCCTTCCTCCAGCCCACACTCCTTCTCTAAGTGAAATTGTATACGGAGGCATACTACAAACAGAGTGCATAAAAAGTGGGCAAAGTCTTTCATTCTCTGTGGTACATACATTTCCAGACGTCTGAAGCAAAATGTATTTTTAATTAAACTCAGTGGACTGGAAAATAAATTTAAGATGACACTTTATGTCTGATCTCCAGTGTAGCTAATAATACGTTACAGAAAAATCAAGAGCTTTTATGGATAAAGTTCTCTTTATTTATTCATCACTTTATTGTTTCATTCAGTAGAAGGTGTGCCAACCTTTAGTCTAGTTTTGCTTTTTATCCTCTACTGATTTTTCTCTGTACGTTAGTCTCAGATTCTCAGATTTTCCCTCTTTATTGCTTCATTGCTAAAGCTATTACTCATGTCTACTTCTTCATTTCCTATAGTAAAGTAGAAGAGTTAGATTGTACAACTGTGGTATTCAAATAATACATGGACAGCTCTTTATTCACACTCAGTTCATAGACGGATAACTGCTCTATGAGATATTTATTGATAAAGTGAGGAATTTAACCATGATATAAGAGGAATAATAATGTCATACATCATCCAAAATCACTTAAGAGAAGATCTGTGGCTGAAATAGGAGTGAAAAAAATACCAGTATAAAGAATTTAAAAATCCCAATGAGTACAAAAATATCTTATAACAATATAGAATGTTGTTTCTTGTTAAGGGACCTATGGCTGTGCTTTTCTGACAATTTAGTATAGAATGTAGAATACTGCCATACAGTCTTTATTGAAACACTTTAAAGACTGCAATAAGGAAAACTCTGCCTAAATGCCCTACTGTGTCTTTGTCTTTGGGGCTTGCAGGAGTACCCAAGCCATTTGCATCACTAACAGTAAGACTGTGACTTACTGTAGATCTAGCACTAAAAGGAAATAGCCAACACTGATTAAAATGTAACATCAGATTATGAAGAATCAGAGCTCTAACAAGATAAATGTCTAAGATGGGAGTTCACATGACCGAGCTGTCTGAAAATGTCTATAGTCTCTGCAAATCTCTTATCAGTGACAATTGGGATCCTTCTGAAAGATTTTCCTCAAAGATGAGTAGAAAACTTACTAATTTACTGGAAACTTATGTTTTGTTTAACCTATTAATAACATTGCCAGGTCACATATGCAAGATCTACCCCATGGCTATTTAGCCTTGAGTAATGAATTGCTAAGCTTCTAATTTAAATTGTTAGCATGTCTGAACTGATAATTTTTCCCCTATTATTGGTCACAGATAAAGTTCTAGCCAGAAATTATCTTTTCACAGAACAAAAACAACAAAATGAAAGCTAGTTACTCTTATTAGTAAAGTCTTATTCAACAATGAAGAAGTTGCATCCTACAGGATGAACAACAAATATTTCAATGTCATCTTGCAGGAAAGCCCTGAAGAGGTATCCTTCAAGAATTTTTTTTTATATTTAAATAAACAGACCTACTGTTTAATTCATTAACTGCATATGATATGCGTGACCCCACAATAAAATAGGGAATGATATTCTATCAATTTAATAGTTTTATTTATATTTATAGAAAAAATAATATATAGATCTTTGCATCAAATACTTTTAAGTCTTCAAATTAACATATCCCAAGTTTTATTATCCTACTGCTACATTAACAAAACCTAAATATTATTTAAGTCAAAGGTAAATTATTCTCCTCATATTTACCATAAAATGGTCAAGTGTATGAGGTCTTAGTACTGTTGACCCCAATCTCTACCCTCACTTATCTTTACAAAACTACTAAAAAGAACACACTCCTATGCAGATAGCAGTTAAAGCAATCCTTATCTTGACTGTAAGAGTTAAGGATTGAAAGTTCTATTGTTCAACTAATAATTATTTAAATATTATAGATCTTGAACAGCTGATATATTATTCCTTATTATTATTCCTCCTGAACAGTAGCTTTCTTCTGTTTTTCCAATTTTCTTGGGAACAGCTAGGAGACTGTTATTTTTTTTAAGACTTTATGATTCCCTTTTAGGTTGACATAATAGTTGTTTCACTTAATTTGATTAAATAATAAAACAGATGATCTGAATGTCAAGATGAAGCTAATGCTTTATTGGTGGTTGTTTGCAGAAAAATTTAAACCTCCACATTTAACACATCCAAAAGAATGAAATTTATCAGTCATAACTATACAAACTAGAGCATGTCCAGAATTTTGATGTGATATCATTTTTTCATGAAAAAAAAAAGTGACAAGGAAGCTTTAGGATATTCAGTCATTAGGCGCTATGTTTATTCATCTCATCTGAAAGAACACTTCTCCACTATCATGAGTTACTGTGTCTTACTTTCTCCATTCATGAGTTACCATGAGGGTATCTTTTTTTCAATTAGATTCTCCCAGTGCATGACATTTGTCTAAGAGAATTACACATGTAGTGACAAGACCTAAATTTAAGTTATTAATATGATAAAAAGATCATGGCCTAGAAAGACAGAGGAACAGCTTCAGCCTAACAGATACCAAAAGAAAAGTTATTAAACTGCCCATTGCATATGATATCTTAAAAGATGGAATTAGAAATACTGTAAAAATGCGTGTTCAGGACTCTAAACTAGATGTTGCCCCAAGGGAAATAGTCTGACAAGTTCAGACTGCATTGAGCAATAGTAAGCAAAATGTATGAAACTGGCTTCATTCAACCTTGAAGATATAAAAACATAGCAAATTAATGTACTTGTGCATAGTATGTTGATTGATGGTATAGAGGACTTTTAATAGTACTGTGTTATCTGGTTGAGTCAAGATATGATTATCCAATTCCCCCCAAACAAAATTTAATACTCTTACAGAGTATAATATAAGAATATATTTAGTTTAATAAGATTGAGAAGAATTATGTTATTTCACTGGAATGGTACATTTGTGTTGTATTCCTACATCAGAGAATTTACTTTGTAGTCATAACAACTAAGTAACAGTGAAATAACTTTATGATAATGTAGTGTAGTGAGTCATTTCATTAGAAAAACTGAATAATTTTGATTCCCTTTTACAAAAGAGCAAAATAGACTAAGTATGTTTCATTAAAAAAAAATGCTTACTATATTTTTCTTTCCAAAATTCACTAAATAAATGTTCAGTCCAAAATCCATCAAAGTAAATGAAATGTTTCTCATTGATTTCAATTAGCTTTGGGTCAGATCCAACATGACTTCACTTAAGAAACTGAGAGGTAATCAAAATAAGCAAGCTGAAAATGAAAATGAAACAATGCATATATCAATAAATCCACCATTTAATTGAAGTACCAAATTAAAACAAAAAGTATGAAACAAAATGAATCTACTTGTACCAAGTTTTTCAGTATGCGCAGTGGATATTAAAAATTTCTTCAAGAAGGAAAAACTTTATTCAGAGAATTTTATTTAGCAAAAGATTTTTTATATTTATAAAGTCACTACAGAAAGTAAAGTTATATGTTAATGTAACTTGGTGTTAAATATGAACTGGTATTAAATATACAGTCATACTAAAACCGAAATACTTATCAGATCAACTGTCACCTATAATCCTTTTGTGCTTTTATCTCTGGAGTCAGAGGTCTTACAAAAAAGCACACTGGAGAATTAAAATGGAAATCTCAGGATAAACCACAATTTGGTTCCAAGAAGCTTTGATTATACTTAGATACATTGGTCAGATAGGTAAGATAATTTATCTAAGATGACAGAAAGTACTTGGTGCACATTCAAAATTATATGGTACTCAAAAGAGAAAAGTAGTACATTTTTTAGAATTGTTAAGACATTAGGTAGTATTGAAAAGTTGTCTGAAGTTGTTGTTTTCGTAAGATTTCTTCATCAGAATAAGTTTGAATTAAAAAAAAACTGAATTATTCATCAAAACCAAACTTTGTAGTCGACTGATGTTTGTCCAACTCAAGTTTTAGCTATTTCCTCTTTCCAATATAGTCTGCTGAACTCAATACAAGAATAAAATTTCTTAAAGATCAGCCATTACATCTGGGCCAGTTTATATTAGTCCCTAATAACCCTATTGCAGTTATTCGTAAACCTCCCATGTACCCATACACATACCTACTAAGATGTAACTATATAAAGATAGGCAGGGAGATCTGATCACTTTATTTTCACAAGCAATATCATCCATTATCCACAAACAGTTTCTTATTTATTTTTGAGTGCTTCACTTGGTACAAAAATCTAAAGGTAAACTTCATCATTGTTTTTACAGGTGTTTCATAAATAAGAGAAAGGAAAAAATATTCAGTGGATTGAATCTCTCCTCTTTGAGCCTATCTTATAATTACCATTAAGTCAATGGAACTACTTTCAAAGCACTTCTAGTCTTCATACCTAGACACTATTTTCTATTAACTTTTACAGATGCAGTATTACAATATTATATTTACTATATTTATTTATGAAACTGTTAATTGCATATAATTTATATCAGATAATACAATTCTGAACAAGTTATAGACAAAACATTTTGTCCTAGGGAAATGTTGGTTTTACAAAAGTAAAACTTTCCATGGAAACTTAAGTGAAACTCAGAAGTCCAAAAGAGAATTTTTTAGGAAAATGGAAAAGGAAGGGAAGGGAAGGGAAGGGAAGGGAAGGGAAGGGAAGGGAAGGGAAGGGAAGGGAAGGGAAGGGAAGGGAAGGGAAGGGAGGGAAATAATTTCTCTAGAACAAAGGAACATTATCCACAGTTTTGGATATCCGAGTTAAACTTCTGCTCTGACTTTCAGTTAGACTGCATGTTCTGATTTCTGGAGAAAAAAAAAAAGATACTAGTTTCAGTGTAGAATGGAAATATTTGGGAAGTCTCTAATTTTTCCATGGTGGCAAAACGTGATGCTTTTCATAAATGATTTATATATACTGTAAACTATTCAGAGCAATATCCACCCAAAGCAATTAGGTTTGAAATATATGTCTTTTGTCATTTAGTGTTCATAAGGAAGAATGAAACTTCGAAATAGGCAAAAATTCCCTTCAGATCTTAGGATACTGAGGAGTTAAGTCAGCACTAAATTTATCGTGTGAATAAATATCCTATTTGAGAAATTTATGTTTTTTGTAATTCTCTCGTAATTATGTTAGCATAGTCACATGCAGAAAACATTCTTATTAGATTTGTTAACCACAAAAACTACTTCATATACATTGAAATATGGAAAGAGGTGAAAATTCAAAACCTGAACATGCATAACCTCTGCCATTCCATCTAGAGGTATGTGACCTACCATCATCATATCTGTTAGAAGGCTTACCTTTTCAAATCCTTTTTTATCAGTATCTGGTGATAAGTATGGTTGGAGATACAGCAGTTAAAACTGTTTCACAATCAAGCATTTTGGCATTTCAGCTCACTTTAGATACCTGTATTGTCTACATATGAGCTGCAGAGACTTTCAGAGTACGATAAATCTGACCTATTTTAGACATGTATTTTAGGATAGAGTAACTCTCACTGTAGAAAGAGATACTTCCTTTTCTTGACTGAAACAAGTCATACTCAAACTAAGGGTTAGTAGTACATCTATAGATCTCTAACTTACAGATGGCTATACTGAATCAGGTGAATCCCAGTCCTGACATATTCACTGTTTGGTTTCTGTGTATGTAGTTTTTAATATATCTACATGCATGTCATTAGAGGGACAATTACTTTTCCTAGTAGAATGTGATTTATCTGTGAGCCATTATACATGATGCCTTCACCACAGCAGGTTAAAAATCTGACAGCAGTGTGTAGTTCCTTACGGAGAACAATTTATTTTCTAGTGAATCTATCAGGCTCACTTTGATCCCACCATATTATTGAGATATGCTTGCACCTGGCACCAATCAATTGGGATTATGTGAACTCATCTGTCACATGCAAGAGTATGCATTTATGGTTGTCACATGAACAACAGCTTAAAATGGCTTTACACTCAGTGTAAAACCGTAATTCCCTTAGGTACCAGTTTTATTCTGGATCAGTCCAGCATTGAGAAGTTTTTGACCTCACTATTTTTTTGGAAATGTTTGCAAGGTTGACAGCTAAAAGTAAGAATTTCAACTTCTTAACATTGACTGTTTTTGCAATTTCTAAATAAAGAACTTAAATGGCTGAATAGTTTACTTTGAATAAAGCAAGATATTAGGATCTGCTATAGTAAATCTATCATTCAGGTAGTGTGAAAATGGATGCTTAAGACAGTATTTTATAAAATTGAGTGTATTTATAATTTTTCCATAATTGAGCAACCTAAGAGACAAAACATCTGTTGACCATCCCATTTTTATTTTATTTCACTTTGCTCAGTAAAATGACAAGTTAACTTTTTACTAATTATTACAATCCACTTGAAAATGAATCAGCTCAAGGGTTCTAGTAGAAGTGCAGTAAGTGACACTGCTGTTGTCCTCTAGTGGAACGCCTAGTCTGAGACAACTCATTACTACAATTCCATTAATATGATCTAAAGTGAGACCTCAGTGATCACATGCCACACTGACTGTTGTTCTTCATCCTCTAATGGTAACAATCTTCTACTTTTCTTCTTAAATGTATTTGTGGCCAGTATACCCTATGTATATTTTTTCTGAATGAAATGCATTTGTGGATGTTATTGCTTTTTCTATGGCTAAATAAATGCACGACATTTTTTTTTCATTTATTCTTAGCTCATATACAAAGTTGAAAGAGTCTGTTCTCCAGTTTCCCTGTATGCTGAAATGTTGTGGCTGGTGAGGCTAGTCGATACACCAGGAGATATCCCTTGGACTGCAACTGGTTTCAATTTGTCATTTGGTGCATACACCAAATGAAGTAGCATTTAATGTAAGGATTAAGAAAGAATGTTGTTTGAGTTCTTGGGCTTGGAAGTTATGAACTCAAGATCTAAAACTGACTGTCGCTGATCTCAGTCTTGAAGCTTTTCAGACTTGGAAGGATACCAGTCTGGTCTGAGAGAAAAAAAAAAAGAAGAGATTTTTCCTGTAATTACCTTCATAGTCTGATCTCAGTAGAGTTCTAATGTTCTTTAGTGCCAATCTGAAATTGACTTAGCAAAGGATAATAAGATACATTTTTAAAACAAAATGATGTAGCCAGTGGTTTGTCTGAGCCAAAGCAATTTCAAAAGGATTGCTGACAGTAATGGAGCGTGAAATGATGAAAAATAAAAACTGAATATTAAAAAAAATACAGGTGACTAAATATGGTACCAACTACAAATAATATACACTTTAGAAATTTAAAAAGCAGCTGGAGGAAGGAATATTATTATGTCTTTAAGTATGTATACTAACTGACTTACTAAAAACTTAACATGTTCAACAATTTCAAGCGGGGGATTTTGTGCCTAAACATCACTTTTTGATGGAAAATCATAACATTTCATTTTAATTTTAGATTTATTTTGCAAAGATGCTGATTTACATACAGACAAGATCTGAGTCCTGGGAAACATCAAGGCTTTAGTTCACAATAATACGTATATTAGTATGTATTGTATATATCCATTACACCATGCAGATACCTAATATATATACCCTAACATATGTATATATATATTTATTCATTATATGATGGTGTGGTATAGCATCCCAGAATATTATTAACCTAAATAGATGATGGCAGAATTCTTCAGTGATAATAAAATCATAAAGGACATCTCTCAAACAATTGACAAAAAAGGTTTTAATTCTATACCAACAGCAATTAATTATCTCTATATGATACATTTTACAAAGAATTATCTGAAACTGTTTTTATATCTAATTTTTTTAAGAGTATTGGCTATGTATTCTATTTCCATAAAACAAAATGACAATCAAATGAAACTAAGTGCATATCTATAGAGTATATTGTAGGCAGGAACTATTTCAGCCTACCCTGCCTGCCTAAATATCTTGTCTGTACTAACATTTGGACACCCTGGATTTCAATACAAAGTTTTGGAAATCATATCCTCTATCAGAAAAAATAGACTAATCAATATCAAACTGTTTTATCAAGGAACTATTTCTAAAGAAAATTTTCAATGAGCCTGAAAAGTACTGTATAAATTTTTAATGTGCGAGGCTTCATGACAGAAAAGCTTCAGATATTAGACCTTCCTCTCTTTGATTAAAACATCTCCACCCCTTTTCCCCATCTGAACTGGGACAGGGATGAACATCTGTTCCTGTCTCTTAATTATATGAAATTTCAGTTTCTAGCACAGATGTGTGACGATATCAGAGTTACAAAAAACAAACACAGAAACAGACTAAAAAGACTGCAAACATTGCTCATGTAATGACTCAGAGTAGCTGTTATTTGCAAGGAAATATTAAAGAAGTGAACGTCTTGTTTGAAGTCGACATTTTTGTTATTTTCAAGTGACAGCTCTTAATAGGGCATTAAACTTTAGCTTTTGTTTTCAGTAGAAAGGAATAATGGGCAGAGTGCATGTGAAATGGTGAAATATGGGCTTAATTCTATTTGTTGCTCAATTACATGGTCCTATTATTCATGAGAAACATTCACCCACCATGTATTTATAGATATGTACCTTAAGTTTCCATTCAGAGGATTGCTGTTATTACCAAACACCTTAAAAGTCTAAACTAATAAAATAAAATAAAATAAGTAAATTAAATTAAATTAAATTAAATAAATTAAAATAAATATATATTAAAGACCCCAAAGAGTAGGTAAGAGCACATGGTTCCATACATGTCTGCAATGAGAATGTGAAACAAAGCCTGTTGGAAGATGATAAGAGTTTCATACGATTGCATGAAATTCAATATGGACAAGCCAAGTTTATAAGGGAAATAACATTTTCAGAGAGGTTCACATGAAAAAGAAATAATTTGTCCTAAAAAAAGAAAAAACCCAGCAACATAGTAACTCTACATTGTCCTGTTGTCATAGAAAGTATATAATATGAATTCTGAATGAAAATGGCTGGTGTGGGAAATTCTCATGCTGGCTGTGTAAATATTACAAATTCAGTACGCTCTTAGATGTTAATGTAAATGGTGAAATCACAGAATCATAGAATCACAGAATGGCTGAGGTTGAAGGGACCTCTGGAGATCATCTAGTCCAACCCCACTGCTCAAGCAGGGTCACCTAGAGCACGTTGCCCAGGATTGTGTTCAGATGGCTTTTGAATATCTCCAAGAAAGCAGACTCCACAACCTCTTTGGGCAACCTGTTCCAGTGCTCTGTCAGCCTCACAGCAAAGAAGTTTCTCCTTCTGTTCAGACAGAACTTCCTGTGTTTCAGTTTGTGCCCGTGCCTGCATCATGTCACTTGGCACCACTGAGAAGAGTCTGGCCCTGTCATCTTTACACCCTCCCTTCAGATACCTATACACATTGATAAGATCCCCCCTCAGTCTTCTCCTGGCTGAACAGGCCCAGCTCTCTCAGCCTTTCCGTACAGGAGAGATGCTCCAGTCCCTTCATCATCTTCGTAGCCCTTTGCTGGGCTCGCTCCAGTAGCTCCATGTCTCTCTTGTATTGGGGAGCCCAGAACTTCACACAGCACTCAGATGTGGCCTCAACAGGGATGAGTAGAGGGGGGAAGAGCACCTCCTTTCACCTGCTGGTGATTTTCTTCCTAATGCAGCACAGGATGCCATTGGCCTTCTTGGCCGCAAGGGCACATTGCTGGCTCATGGTCAACTTGTCCACCAGGACTCCCAGGTCCTTCTCTGCAGAGCTGCCTTCCAGCCTGTACTGGCACATGGAGTCATTCCTTCCTAGGTGAAGGACTCCACATGTGCCTTTATGGAACTTCCTGAGGTTCCTCTCTGCCCATCTCTCCAGTCTGTCAAGGTCCCTCTGAATGGCAGCACAGCCCTCTGGTTTATCAGCCACTCCTCCCAGTTTTGTATCATCAGCAAACTAGCTGAGGGTGCACTCTGCTCTTTCATCCAGGTCACTGATGAATAAGCTGAAGAATACTGGATCCAGTATTGACTCCTGGGGGGAACACCGCTAGCTACAGGCTAGTCCAACTAGACTCTGCGCCACTGATCACAACCCTCTGAGCTCTGCCATTTGGCCAGTTCTCAGTCCATCTCACTATCTGCTCATCTATCCCACACTTCCTGAGCTTGCCTATGAGGATGTTATGGGAGACAATGTCAAAAGCCTTACTGAAGTCAAGGGAGACAGCGTCCCTCATCTACCCAGCCAGGACTTCCATCACAGAAGGCTCTCAAGTTGGTTAAGCATGATTTCCCCTTTGTGAATCCATGCTGACTGCTCCTGACCACCATCTTGTCCTTCACATGCTTGGGGATGGCATGCAGGGTGAGTTGTTCCATCACTTTTCCAGGGATCGAGGTGAGGATGACTGGTCTCACTGTCATTTGCTGGGTCCTCCTTCTTGACCTTTTTGAAGACTGGAGTGACATTGCTTTCTTCCAGTCCTTAGGCACCTCTCCTGTTCTCCATGTTCTTTCAAAGATGATTGAGAGTGGCCTAGCAATGACGTCTGACAGCTCCCTCAGTACTTGTGGGTGCATCCCATCAGGGTCCATGGACTTGTGGATGTCCAGTTTGCCTAAATGATCTCTAACCCAATCCTTCTCCACCAAGGGAAAGTCTTCCTTTCTGTAGACTTCCTCACTGCTCTCCAGGGCCTGGGACTCCTGAGGGCTGGTCTTAGCAGTAAACACTGAGGCAAAGAAGGCATTCAGGATCTTTGCCTCCTCTGTATCATTCATCACCAGGATCCCTGACCCATTCAGTAGTGGGTCAACATTCTCTGTAGTCTTCCTTTTGTTACTGATATATTTAAAGAAGCACTTCCTGCTGTCCTTCACATCCCTTGCCAGATTCAGTTCCAAATGGACCTTGGCCTTCCTAGCCACATGTCTGCATACTCATATACCATACGCCATATACCATATACCATATGCATATGCATATACCATGCCTCACTTTAATTTGAAATTTCTGTTTAAAGACATGCATTAAATACAAATTTTATTCAAATTTATTTATAATGATGTAAATCAAAGTATAGGAAGACACCTAACCAGTATGAAAATGAGAGAGCAGAACTTGATCACTTTAATTTGAGGGCAGAGATTCTGTCTTTATGGATTTTGTACTATGTTTCATGCTTTCTTTATAGCTACTTTTAAATGAATTAGGTGAAGGCAAAGTGACTCAAAACACTTCTTTACTATAAAAGCATATCAAGTTTGAATTCACTTCCTGATACTTTAAATGAGTAGATACCCTGAATCGTCTCAGTGAGTCAGACTCCAATTTTTGAATGTATGTATTATGAATATAAGCAATAACTCAAGCCCTAGCTACCTAAGGAATTTTATAAGGAAGAGGAATGATGATTTGTGGAGCAAGCAACATTTGATGGATGGGAACTATTTCAAAATACAGCTGAAATAAATTGGAGAGCCTCATATAAGTTATTAATAAATAATAAAGGTTGTGACAAACGTGAACAAATGAGTTATTGTTATTCCAGTATTCATCAAACCGATCAAAAGATTGGGAAAAACCTATTGGCCACCTTCCATATGTCTTTGATAGCTGTGTCATTCAGCTGGTATTAAGTATCCTCTCCGTCCTCACCATAAAAAGGTTCTGCTTTACTTGTTGCTGTATGCATTCTCTCTCTTAACTAAAATAGGACAATGTGGAGAGCATAGAAGTGAATGAAAAGTAGATAGTATCAAAAATGGGAAGATGTAAATATGGATAGAACTAAAAAAAAGTAAGAATCTAATGAGGAAAGATTTTACTGGGTGGAAAGGGGAAGATGTCAAGAATGAGGGGGGAAATGGTTGACTTACAGTAACTTTGAAATAGGATTTGACAAAATGGATAGCCAAAACTCAGTGGTTCTTGTTCTACTAAATGATTTGTATCTTTCTGTAGTGCAGAAATGCTAAGCAGTCTTTTGGGAGATATGTTAGCCACAAGTCAGTCTGGCTGGCTCTGCTCTAAGAAAACAGACTTTTTAAATGTAGTTGCCTGAAATTAAGTTTTGAAAGGCAAATAAATCTTCAGAGGTTCCAAGCATCCAACATTTTATTGAAGCCATTATGAGCTGTGTATATTCAGCATATTTAAATATTTTAAAGCCATATTATGGATTTAAGACACTGACTTTAGAGACAAGCCTTAAATATCTGACTGAAGTATTTTCTGTCTTTAGCTACACTATAAAACTGGAGAAGGTGGGAGCAGAAGGTTAGTACAAACTTAGTATCCCAGGAGAACTGTGAGCATTGACATAACATGTTGTATTTGCCAATACACTTTTGAAAGAATTATCAGTATGGGGTAGATTTATTGAATTTAAAGAGAAATCCTAACTTCACCTGCACTAAGGTAGGGTCCACCGGCGTAAAGTTACAGGCCAAAGTTTGTGTTCTTTAATTTTGTTTCAATGAAAAATGCAGACAAGTTATACACATACTTTATAAATTGTTTTCAGTTTTCTTTTGTTCTGCTTTTTTTTCTCAGTAGTTAATTTCCATCAAAATCTGGAGAAAGGTTGTTGCATTATGTTTAATAACATAATTCTTCCATCCTTCTGGCTAGTGAATCTTTAGTAGGGTGGTTGCGGGGGTTACTTTTCCCAACTTTTTGGACTTTCCAGCAAACAACTTATGTTTACAGCTGTGTTAAGCTTGGATTCACTTGAAGCTTACTGCAACATTTCACTTATCTGTATTCAGCATATCAAATATTCTTAGAGTTGTCAAATAAAGTGAATTTCATATCTTTTCCCTTTCTTAATCAAATATATTAGTTCTTTAATTCTGAGAGTGTAAGGAAGAACAATGATGAATTTACTGAATGTCAAGACAATTGGTAAATAAAAAAAAAAGCTTTCAAAAGAATTATGAATAAATGTTAGAGGACAGCTTTCCAGAAAAAGAAAAAAAAGAAGGGAATCAATCTTCCTTTGCCAGGGGTGTTGCTAGTTCTGTACATATGCATTTCATGTATAACTCTGTGGCGGGGAAAAAAAAAATCAAGTAGCAGTTTGTCAGTAAAACAGGCAAAGGCTAAATAAGTAGGGTTTTGATTTTCTCCTCCTGCTTTTTCCCCTGATGTGGACACATGACAGGACAAGGGATTAGAAATATGTACCAGATTTGGAAGGATCCCTGGTAACGCTTCCTCTTCCTGGAACTGGGGATTGTCTGGGGTCAGGAGGATTTTGAAATGATGTCTTGAAACTTAATAGAGCCTCAGACCAGGAAGGGAATAAACTAAAATGTGTAGCCAGAACATCAGCAAAAGTGATGTACAGATGTACCAGATGCTTTCTTTCACTGAAGAAGGATCATGAGCAAAGGGATACTATGAAACACCTTGTGAACATGCCCATGACGGATGCTGCGTGGAGGATGTTCTAGGTTTTGTCCTGATATGTCACCGAATTAACTCATTGCATGAACTTTCATGTTGGGGTTCCTCACACCGTCTGCTTGTCTGCTTTTAAGATACCCTTGTCTGCTTTCTGTATTTTCTGCATGAGTGGGACATAAGTGCAAGGAAATGGAGCAAGCAGAGCATGAGCGTGAAACGTTTTTAGGTACTCTTTGGAGGTGGACCAGCTATATATCATGCAGCCCTGAGAAGGGCTGTAGAGAGGGTAATCACAAAGACTCTTGTGACAAAGTCCTGTTAAGGAGCTCTAAAGTGATAAGGTGAGGCTTGGATTAGCCTCCCAAGGATTTGCTCAAGATAAGAGGGCATTATGGGATTCAAAGTGACCTTCATACTCTGGAGCAAACTGTAGGGGATGTTGTGGGTAAAAGCACCATGAACTGAGCAAGTAATGTGGGATTGACACCTTCCCTTCAACAGTAGATCAAGAGGCCATTAGTTTTGACCATGTCTGCCTGAATCTTTTCCCTGGACTACTGTGGAGGACTGTGCCACCTGCAGAGGATTATGAGGGTTAAGTAGCAGGGTTTTAACTAGGACATGAGGCCAACATCATGGCTGTGGGGATCTTTTCACTCCAGAAAGTCTCCATGTCCTGAGAAGGTCTTGCTTAAAGACTGAGAGTAAGAGAGTCTCAAGACAAGAATAAAAAGCTGCTAGACAAACTGAAGTCCTTGGAGAGGACAGAAGACACTTACCAGCAGGTCTCATACTGTAGACGAAGCCCTGCAGGGACTGGAGGCAGAATGTGTGGGCCTCAGGGGGAGAGTCAGGTCTCCCGCAGAGCGCTGATGCAGTCATGACCACAAAAAAAAAAAATAAAACAAAAACAAAAACAACTTTCTTCTGAAGCTAGCCAGGGTTGCAGGGTGCACAACGTATTGATCTATTTGACCATGGACAGGACTGTCTGGCTAAAAAACAGTGCCTTCCCTGGGGTGCAGGCCTCATTGCAATGCTGCCCATGTCTGTGAGCTTTCTGATACCGCTGCCTCCAGTTCATCCCTGTCATCACCAGAAAGGAATTGCCGGCAGAGAGCTAGCTGTGCAGATGAAGAAGCAAGGCTTTGCCCCACTGGATAGCGAACAACGTAGTGGGAGGGAGCACACCTGCCCCATGTCCACAGTGCTTGGGCCAGACCCCTTGTCTTAGCTGATGCGAGTGAAAGAGGTGATGGCAGCCACCTTACAAGCAAGGTTGTGGGTCATGGAGAACGTAGCAGGATGAGGCAGAGAGGGCACCAACTGCTGTCAACTGCCTGTGGAAGAGGCACAGAAAGGGCTCAGAGGCAACAGGGATGCAGGAAAAGGGGCAGCTCTGACACATCCTTGACTGACGCTGATGGCTGAGTTTTGCTTGGCTGAGCTTAACCAGGTCGAGGGTAATAGGATCCAGCACCTGAAGGGATCCCACAAGGCCTGGGCTGACCAAATGCCCACAGTGTATCATGAGGTAGCCTTAATCCAGCCTGTCAAATGCCTTCTAACTAAGCAAAAGAAGTAGTGACAGCGCATGCTTTTCCATACTCTTTCACGACACAGAGGGAAACCATTCATCCTTCTGCATGGCAATGCGGGGGCACATTGTATCATATATTAGTGATCTACTTTTGAATTACATTTTTTGTAGTAGTAGGTTTTATAAGTGTTATGAAGTGTTTACAGAGCTGGGCTGAATTTCCATGCTCTCTAAAAGTGCACTTTTTTTTTACTTTTAATGAAAGAAATAAAACAAAAGAAGTTTCATTGCCTTTAATGGGGGAAAACAACAACTGCTGCTCTCCACTTTGCCTCTCTTTATCCCAATTAAGAGAGAGCTTCACAGTCTTGCTTTTCAAGAGAGAATAGCTTGGAAAAAGAACTCAGAAAGCCAAAGGTGAGAAAAAAGAAAGGAATCAAAAATTCTAAGGAAAACATTTAAATTGATAATTTTAGAAGGACAAAACACATGTTCTTGATTTTCTTGCATGTCCTTGTATGTTGTGTGTTCTTCAAGCAAAATTTCATTTACAACTTTAAGATACTAAATTTTTAACAGCTAAAACATCAGAGGGCTGTTTTAGCAGAGTTCTGCGTCAATCTTTAACTTGCAGACTCACTCCACACAATGTTGAACCAGTCATTTGTACGCACTTGTAGAGGTGTTGCTCTTCCTCTTTTAAAATAAACGTCTAAAATAGTCAAATAAGTCTCACCAGAAATGCATCTGTTCCTACTCACTGACAGCAAGCAGGCAGGGTACATCTCCAACAGGAATTAGGAGCAGTTCTAACCAAGAATCTTGGAGCCTGCAGATAATAGAGCAAGTCATTCTTGCACTGTATTGCTTATACTCACTATGAGACCTCATTACTTACTGATAAAGTTATCTGCTTGGAATCACAAGTCAAGACAGAAAAGTAAGAATATGTCCTGTAAGTCATGAGGATGTTCTTAGGACATGGCCCTAAGCTGGGAGCTTGACAGCATCCTTCATGCTAAGACCTTCTTTTTTCTCCCTTTTTCTCCCTTTTTTGATACTAAAAGATATTAAGTATCTTTGTGTTTCCTTCAGCAGATGTTCTTTTATGTGCTGGTTTAAATTCACAAAGTGGGAAGCTTCTTACTTATTTCAATATATATTCATGAGAGACCTGGCCCCATTCTGGCCTGCAGAATTCACTAATTTCCATAAATGATTCAGACTATGTCCTGTTTAGCCTTTTGCTCACTATTAGCTCATTTGTGGAAAGTGCTGTTCACTGACATTTGTGGAGAGAAAGGATTAGTGAGGGATCTGTCTGTCAAGGTCACACAATTTATAGCACTCTGTTTTCTGCTACAAATATCAACCTCTCCACCAAGCAGGCCAGCTTTAACAAGTCAAGAGTTGGCAGAGTGTGTAAGGCCAAAGGGGATAATGTTAACTCTTTTAACAGTGTGGTGGTAACAAACCCCCCCCCCCCCAAACCCACTTTTGCTAATTATTGATGAACAGCGTATGTTGGCAGGTGAGCTGCCATTTTATTAGCAAAAGAGCTTTGGTTTTATAGCACGCACATTATTAAGTGAGGCTGTGTACTGTACTGTGCAAAGATTAGATTGTTTTGGTTAAAATAATTCTATTAAATTAAACAATAGCAGTGCTTTTGCTGCTGTCATTATTTAAATGCTTTGATTTCAGTTCTCTCCCATAATTTCAGCATGCTATGGTCTAACTAAAAACTCACACTATGTATCTAAACTCCTCCAGAAAGAGATCAGCCAAACCATCAGCTTGGCACCACAGCTGCAAAAGGTGGCTGCTATGCTAAGCTGCTGTCCCACTCCGAAAAATTGGTCTTGTTCACATCCTTTGGCTGGATGCTGCTGTCCGGAAATTTGTACTTTTTAATTAATTACCTTCCAGCTTCCCTAGCTGCTTTTGCCCTTGCTTTTTAATTTTTTTCTCTTGCTTAGCCCCTGCTAACAACAGAAAATGGGCAGCAAAATATTCATTTTATTTTTATTTTTTAATCTTAATTCTCAAGTAAAATTCTTTCTACCTCCCAGCTATTCATCAAACCATACAAGGATTCGGGTATGAAAGAGAGAAAGTGAGAGGGTGGGAGAGTAACAAACTGAAGCAGGCCTAAGTGTGTCTGGGGATTAACTTCAACAAAAATTGTTTAAATTCTTTTGGTAAGCTTGGTCATGAGGGGTTTAGCCACAGCAAGTATTTGGGACAAATACCTGACACTTGGGTTGGAGTTAACTGAATTAATATGGGACAATGTATTTTTGCTCAAATCTTCATTTCCTTCTTATACGCAAGCCAGAGTTATGTCATATTATCTAAGTATGTAAGTAAATAATGAATATAGCATGGCAATTTTTATTATGATTTCAAATTTTAAGGAAATATTTTTATTAAAACTGGTTTTGGTCATTTTCCATTTTATCAAGCACTTTTTTTTTCATCAATCAACATTTCATATTGCAAAATAACTGCATAAAATATTGGAGGGTTATTTTTCAGTGCCTTGCTGTAAAGGAATAAGGAGGATCTAATTCACACTGTGTTGCCACAGGTTTAAGATATGGCATTTCCAGTTATTTACACTAAGTTGAACTGGTATAAGACAGGAGAAAACTTGTGATAGATCAGGTCAACAGTATGATTTGAAACTGAAATGCTAAACAAACCACTTAGAAATAAATACGTACATACATACACACACACGCATATGTGTGTGTATATATACACACATATAACTCTGTACAGGCATATACACATAATGTACATTTTTATTCATATTTTATGTTCATAATATACACAAGACATAAAGTTTTTGCCTTAGTTACTGTTAAGAGTTAAAAATTAGACCTTTTTTTTTCACAGTTATGTCCCAGAACCTATAGAATAAGCTTAAAATTGATTTGTGATGTGGGGATATGAAATGAGATCCAGATTCTATTTTTAATCTCTTTTGTTATATGCTGTTCTCTCATGGTCTGTTAATAATTTTTCCTTAGTAAGTAGATTTTTATCTTTGTGCCCTATGGTTGCATTTCAGAAGAGCCTGACATACACTGTAAATTTATTACTGAATTTCGAAAGATGGAGATAAAAAACACTATCCATTTTCCTGTCAAATCAGCATTTAATGGAAGTTTGAGGCTTTGTCCTGTGTGAGGTAAAAGCAAAAAGCAAATTAAGAGCAGGCTAGATTTTTATTGTTTTGAAGAAAACTCCTCAAAACAAGACCAATGAGACTATAACCAGAATGAAAAATTAATGACATTCTAAATAGAATCCATTTAAATGGCCTATATTCAAGAAAATAAATTATCACATTTGAAGAACAATTAATAGTTAGAACCATATGGAAACGTCTTTTACAGTTCCTTAGGCATTGGCATAATGTATAATTCTTTCCTGTAGTGAAAGGCAGAGAAAGGTGATATATTTTCATCAATAAAGCATTACAAGGCCATCCCTACTTACATAGAAAGAAGAATATCCCCACATTTGAAATGCATGGAAAATGTGTGACGGATTTGAGCTCACACCAAACAGCATAGTTTTGCCCAAAATCAGTTCTTAGGAGAAAAATCAAACTGATCATACACGTCCTTTTTATTAAGAGAACAACTCTACAGAACAGAGTTGTAAAATCAAAAATTTTTATCTAAGTACTGGATCATTCTCATTACACTGATACAGTCCAGTGATCTAGACAAGAACTGCTGGATAATCGGGACAACGGATAAATATATTAACAAAAAAGTATTCCAGGATGTGTTCCTATTCCCATGTCACCACATTTATTCTAATTAATTAACTGGATTATCTTGGCATTCTTTGTGTTTATCATGCCATGAAATAATAATGTATAATTGCTGGACAACAGCAATATTATGAAGTTATAAATTCAGGTTTATAATTTCAGTATAAGGTCAAAATCTGACTGGTGAAGAAGAACTTAATAAAGTTATAAATTAAGGCTTAATAAAATGTTAGCATTAAAAGTATATTAAAGGAAATTACATGACCCCTTTTTCTATAAGCACTCAGTTTTTTCATGTGTTTAGGTAACAATGTGAGACTTTCACAGACATGTTGCTTTTGATACTTTTAACCTATTAGGTGTCACCTAGGACTATTATTTGGAATTAATTTCATAATCTTCTATAGCACAAAGATTAATCCATTATATCTGAACTTTGCTAAAACTGTAATTTTGCTCAGGTGCACTTTTATTGCATTCCCAAGATTTGTATCCACAAAAAGAGAATGCATATTCTGGGTTTTAGGTTTTGGGGCTTGCTGAATCTTGTGACGTGACTGTTACCCAGTTCTGGTGGAGTCCAGAAGTTAGGTAACAAGTTAATCTGTCTCTGCTATGTCAGAGGGCTATAAAGTAGCTTTCTCTTGTACAAAATTTAGATCAGAGAATCACCTGGAGATTACTAATGTTCAAAACGCAGCGTTTCAACTTTTTAAGACTTTTCCAAACCACTTTGACTCTGCCCAACATATGCACAGAAATGACAGAGAGAGTTAGATAATTAGACAGACAGACAGACAGACAGATTTTTGAAGAAATCAGTTTGTCAACCTGGCTAAATCTCGCATTAATATAGCGGAGTTTGCTATTTGCTAGCTGAGTTCACTCAGTCTTTAGTATATTTTACTTAAATGCATAAAAGAAAATATAAAATGTGGCACAACTTGTTAGGCTAATTCATCAATTTTTAAACAAAATTTATCAATAACAATTTTTAAATTGATAACATTTTGATAAAACATTTGGAAACTACTTTGATACAATCTAGGGCCGAGGCCTCAATGGCAGTAAGCTTTCTTTCAAAAGTCAAATGGAATTTTATTAATAACTGTACCAAAGGAATGCCCACTAATATTTAGATGTGAAGTTTTACAGCACATCTAATTAAGAGATATGTATCAAGAATTTTTATTTTACTACAACTGAGATGACTTTTTCCCTGCTGCAACATGTTTCAAATGTAACTGAATCAATGTGTTCTGTCTTGGAATGCTATATACTGTATATCTTGTAGAAAAAATATATAAATTTTGTGATAAGGGTCACCTGAGATACTAAAGTGTCATATCAAAAGCCCCAAAACAAATAGCATTTCTATACTCACCTGCACAACACCCAACCACAAGTTTAAAAACCTCATACGTATGCACATACACACATGCCACATGATCTACACAATTAAATTAGTTTTTCAATCTGTAATTCCTGATAGCCTGTACAATTTTCACATCCCAGCTCACCTCATATTTTAGCCTGATTATGACATTAATTTATAGTTTCAACAGATTTCCCACAACCTCTCTGAAGATTTATTTCTGCACTATGCTCATTGTTATGCCCTAATTGGTAAAATAGTAGAGATGATTTTATATCCACGGTAAATAAAAATGCTACTATTAGCTGATTTTGGTGGAAGAACATTTCTGCAGACTTCTACTTCTGTCCTTTTGACATCTTCATAGTCACCACATTTTCTATAAACCCGTCACTGTGCATGCCACCCCCAGGGCTTGCAAACAGGAAGAAAGATAAAGGCCCAGAAAACAGATTTTAAAAGTACTGTTCTATAAACTATGTATATAACAATTCCTGAACTTACTTTTGTTGTTGATATCATATCTCTGACTTTCAAATATATTTGACCAATATCTGTTGTAATGGTACAGCAATGTAATCTGTTTTGTTCTGCTGCTGTCATGTGCAATGCCTCTTGCAAGTATTTTTGTTGTGCTGCAATGTGGGACTTCATGGCAGAGTTTCTGGCATGGTTGTTTTCAGCAGATGCATAGATGACAGCTGCCTAATGTACTTAGCTCTGTGTGAATAACTGATTTTTTGGTTCTGTGAGCAAAGTGAAAAATTGGAAAATAAATTTGTTTTGGGTCGAACTGAAACAAATTATTTTCATTTTTCTTGCTGAACCAAAACACTGTAAGTATTTTAGTCTATGTAAAACTAACATCCTGTTATTTTCTTTTTTTTTTAATTTTAATGGTTTTTTTCATTTCATTTGTTTTGGCTTTGTCACTTGAGAAGAAAGGAAGTTTCCTTATGAGCAATGCACTAAGGAGGCTGGATTTCCTGTGTGCTTGTGCCCACTGTCCTTCTCTTCTGCCCTGCACAAACCCAACTCCTTCCTGAGTCCTCGTGATGCCTCTGCCAAGGAGCAGTTGGCTGAGCCGTGAGAAGTGGGGAGCTATGCATATGCTGAGTGATGGGTAAGTCCATCAGTGCTGATTAGTCATCAGAGAGTGGCTGAGCTCTACCCACTTATCCTTCAGTGGGAACACTACTTGTCACATTACTTTTTGCTCCTCTATGAATTTTTTTTTTGCTTTATTTATTTTTGACCTCTAGGAACTCTATTATCCTTGAGACATCAACCTGACTGTTAAATTTGGTTGACTTTTGCCAGTGAGTACAAAGGCTAGCAAGGATGGAATAAGAAATGGACTAGCATATAGCCAGGTTGATTTTAACTAGGCATATTGTCACGGTGTCCTCCTGAAACAAAAAGACAAAATGTTTTATTTCCAAATTTCAGCATGAACATGTGTTTAAGAACACCTCTATCAGCTGAAATATCCCCTGACTTCAAGATGAATTCATCAATGATTTTATCTGAAGCAAACTCTGGGTTTTGGTTGAATTTGATTTTTCAGGTTGAACTCTAGATACATTTTTTCAGTATCTGGGCTATTGTTCAGAGCTTTTCATCTCAATATCTTTAAGCAGCTCTACATGTATAGCAAACACATACAGCAGAATCATTTTAAGTAGTATTTCATACAAGCTAAAAAGAAGTTCAAGGAAAAAGAATATAATAGACTGTCTGGTATAGCATGCTTCATGGCTCTCGAGAAGCAGCAGCAAATCCCCAATCTTCGGTAAATAGTCTGAAGTGAATAACTGAAATCTTTCTTTACTCCCCGCTTATCACGTGTAACTCATTTCCACCAGGGACTATTTAATACATGAAATGTGAGGCCCTAAATACGTTGAATACAATAAATGGAAAATACTAAGGTGCATGTCCTGTACAGCAGCAGAACCAGAGCTTGAGCTTTTACAGGAACCTGTTTTAATACAGAGTTCTTAACTTCTAGAAGGGAAGGGGACCCTCACAGTGGTAAATAAAAGGTACCGCTTGCTTAGTGCATAGGTGAATGAGAAAGGTCTATGGAAACTTTCATAGAAAATGCAAAGAGGAATAACACATCTAGGATTTGTCCTATATAGTACATATTAGTCAGTTTATCTGAGTAAAGCTAAAAGTGAGCTATCCCAGGACTCAAAAATATCTTCATTGTGAATTTTATAAATAGACAGCTAACATGTTTAGTCAGCTCTCTCTTTTCACCCATTTCTTCTTAATTGCAGAACAGTATTCCCAGGTTACATAACCATCTTTCCTGTATACACACTCTCTGTTTAGCTTGCCATGAATGGCTGGGCATCCGTAGGCATGCAAGATGCTCACTAAAGAGTGATGACTGCAGGTTCCACCCTGTTCTTCTCTGAACACCTTTCTTCCTTGCTCTGCACAAAATAACACTTGTCCATCAAAACTGTTGCAATGCCATTTTGCAGAAGAACTCTGAGTACACAGCTACTCTCTGCTTCTACCTCTTTCTTTGTACCATGATGACCAGGAAACATTTTTCTAGGAAACACTGAGAAGAGACAGCAATCAGCAATTCCCAGTAGTCTGTGGTGAGTGTCAGATGTATGTTTACCTTTAGGTACTGTCAGCCACTCCTGGCACCATAAGGAGTCCTTCTTGCCAAATGAAAAATCATAGAAATTTTCAGGTTTGTAAGGAACTTTGTCAGTGATTTTGTATATTCTCCAAAAGCATTTGTGCACTTCTTTACAATCTGAAGACTATTAAATGGACAAATTCAGTGAGAAACACAAGCTGGAAGGAGCTGGTGAACAGGCCATCTCAACAAGGAGAACATAGCCCAGGGAAGCTATTTACATTGGGAATATCCTTTGGGATCAGCCTCTTCCAAAGAAGATTACAAATAAATCTCCTTGGTGAGTCCAAGGAAACTGAGACATAGATTGAAAGTTTTCATATCCTCCGGCATTTTGGCCTCATACTTGTCAAGTATTAGTCAGTGTAAATATCAAAGCTTGATATCTGAACTGCTCCCCAGATTTTTCCCTTGTGTTCCCCCACCTCTTTGTTTCCCCTTTTCTAATAACCTGGCCTTACTGGACTGGGACATTGTCTTTTTCAAACTGCCTAGTATCTCTCTTCACTGTATTGTCTGCCGAATTTGGCACCTATCTATCTGTCCCTGGTTAGCCTTTACTAATATCTGCTCTAATCTAATTTATGCATTTCCATTCAGAAAACAGACTATCCTTTTCTCCATCTCTCTGTTTACATGGTCCTCTAACCCCAAGGCTTCAATAAATGTTACAGATAGAGTGGTCACTTTTAAGAAGACAGATATGGCAGAGACAAATATCAACAGGACTCAGGCAGGAATTAGAAAGTTTTTTGGCCAACATGGCCAAGTGAGCTTACGTACATGTATAAAGTAAGCAATTTAGATACCTAGGGATTTTGCACATCTAAACCTGGACAACAACCAGATTAAGATGTAGAGTGATTACTGAGATCAGGGGGAGGTAGCTGAGATAAACTGCAAAACCAAATTCAGCTGCATAATCCCACCTGTACAACTAGTTTAGTAAAGACGTATCTGGTGGTGATGTAATAGTTTTGAAACAGACGCCCAGTGTTGAAATGCTATCTTTTTATAAATCAAGATTTTCCAAGAAGCTGTCTTCAATTCTGAAAAATCATAGAAAAAAATAAAAAGACATGCATATTCAAAAAGGGCAATAAAATTTGTTATGTGAATTTAAGCTGCTATGACAATACATCTGTTTAGTATCACAGCTGTGCCTTATTATTGTGACGCAGGATTTTTCCAACTCAGTTTTCCAAGAAACCCTATTCATTAGTTTCTACTGTTACTCCCTTAAAGACTGTTTTGTTTTGTTTGTTGTTGGTTTGATTTTTGATTGTTTATATCTGAATAAAAAAAAAATTGTTAGCCTTCAGTTAGATGTTCTTTTCTTTGTAGCTGATAATGTGACAGACTACCTTTATCCTGAATATCACCAGGAAGGATTTAAATGTATAAAATGTAAAATGTCTGGGAATTCTGTTTCTCTTGTACTGTAACACTATTTCTATAATTCTATCTGTAATTCCAAATGTTTGGAGAAACATCTTTATGTGATGGTATCTCACCAGTAGCTCACATTAATGATGCTTGGCTAAATAAAGCATCCCAAAAGTTGAGATCTTTAAGGCTAGAAATGGAAATATTTTTCCCCAAATTGTTTTTTTCTTGACAATGTTGGAAATAGTGGTCAAGCTTTTCATCAGTATGTACAATGGTAACATTTTTAATAAGATCACTGGCTCTTTTTTTTTCAGATTTCAAAATAATATTATTATGGTTTTAAATGAACTTTGGGGCTGAATGGGAGGAGGGGAAGTGAATGTTTTCAGGAAACATCTGTCCTTTGTTGCTCCTAAAAAATTCAAAAGGTAGGCACATTTTCACTGAAAAAAAGTTTTGAAAAATTATGGACATCTATTACATAAAACCTGATGGAGCTCTTGCGTTATTAAAAGACATCACAGTTTCCTTAAACTTAATTCTTTGTTGCAATGGCTGAAAAGAGACATAACTTGGAATACATTTGAGGAAGGATCAATCACAAAATCAAACCAACACTACATTTGGTATATAAGAGAGTTTCTTTCCTCATGCACCACCTCCTATGCGAAACAAACTCCAAAACCTAACTATGCAAACTTTTCACTTTCCTAGTCTGGGTTTGAGGGTTGGACCAACTGCTCAGGATGTGTGAGTGATATTAGCTGCTATAATGTATAAAAGAAACCCATGAAAGAAGATATAATTAGGTCATCTCAGAAATGGAGCACACACCTCACAAAAATGACTGACTTCCCAACTGAGGCACTTTGGGACACTCAATTGAAATCAGATTAATGGCTACTTACCAAAACTGAGAAGCAAAATAGTAGACTAAATCAATTAGAAAGTTAGGAACAAATGTTTCAAGGCAGAGGACCTCTTTCAGGAGCTCTTTTAACTCTTTCAGTGTCAAGAGGGGGAAAAAATTCATCAGTCTTAAAAATTAGATGGATATAAGATTGTCTCCTGATCTTCCTACAATAGTTTCCTGTTCTTGGTTACCATTTTGTGAAGTAGTAGCTGATATTCAAGGCATTGTCAGTAACAGTTTTTGATGGCAGAGAAAATGAGTCTCATGGATTCATGGACACCAGCTGCAGGGGATTTGCCTGATAGTTTATGTAATTTGCTTTTTATGAATATTATGACAGTCCTACAGGAAGGTGGTCCAACAACATGCAAGGAAATCTTTCTTCCTCTTGGACTTTAGACCCAAGTCGGGGGGTTCAGAGACAACAGTCTTTCTTAGAGCTGAGTCTAATTGAAGCTTAAATTGGATAATATGCTCTCCTTCTTTTCTTTGTCTCCCATAGGTGCACAAGGAAAAAGAAAAGGGAAAAAAGAGAAAAGTTGCAACCGTACCACTTCTTCTCAAAGTAAAAACTTTTTCCTTTGACAAGATAATTCCAAGATCATTTCTAACAACACTCCTTGTGACTGCACTAAGGATAGTTGTTTGATATTCTCAATATATACTATAATTCAGTACAGGCAATAATTTAAGATTTTCTTAGAGGAAGAAGACTGAAGTAATAAAGTTCAAAGACAAAGGTTTCAGGAAAGAAATAGAAAAAAAGTCTATTTGTTGTTACTGCTATAATTGTCATCTTGCCTATATGGCAATAACGTATTTTCTGGAGGGATGAGGGGGGAACAGTGGTAGAAATTAGCACAATGCCAATATCTATTTATTTATTTATTTTTGCATTTGATCAACCACTGTGAAAATCCTTTTTATCTAGATATCATTTGGAAGTGTTTCAAAGCACGGAAAGCAGGTCCGCCTGCCATCCTACTAGGCCTGCAACATAGTTTGTTGAATCTGCAATTGAAAGTCCTTTTTTAGTGTAACATAATCCTAAATTGCCTACATTTGCTTTTAGCTTGAAAACTAAATGAAGAGTTGGCTTGCAAAACAGAAGAGTTGGCTTAACACAAACAATTTCCAAATAACTATTTGAATAAAATAACATACTTTTAAATAGATTTTTACATAAAAAACCCAGAAAACTTCACAGCAATGGGAACACCAAGCTAGAATAGATAATTTCCTGAAAAAAAGTGATTTTATGAATAAGTAGATTATTTCTGATTTCATTGCAGTTTTGTAAGTACTATGACTTTTCTTTCAGCCATTTTGTGTTTCATGTTGTCTTTCATTCTTTGCGTTGAACTCCAAGGTTTCGCAGAAAATCATTATTGCTTTTTAAAAACAGAATTTCAATTCTGAGATTTATTAATTTCTCAGTAGCCGTAAAGAAATCATTAATCAAACTTCTGTATTTGGATTTCATATGAAGTCATAGCTTACATGTAGGGAAACTGTACATGCTCACTTGGAAAAAATATTTTTTCAGGGATTCAGGCTGGAGAAAGAGCAACAACTGAACAAACATAGAAAAAGCATCAGTTAACATTGGAAGGAGGAAGTTAAAGTGTACATAATAATCAAATGCAAACTGATGCTGTTTTTCTCTATCTTATCAGAATGAGACCTTAACATGTGAATAATGTGTCTGTGTCAATGGGCGAGTGCAACATAGTTATATGAATGTAGGACATACCGCTTATCCAGAATAATACACTAACTTCTAGGTTTTATAAACTTGGGGACATGCTACTGGAGCTGTAGCACTTTGATCCTGTTTTCTAGACTACATTAGCAATCATGATAATGAGCTGATTTTTAAAAAACCTAGCAGAGCATCAAATAGTGGGAAAGAAATGATGCTAAGGTGTACTGTAGCGTTGAATGAAATTTGAAAAGGATTTTTTTTCTGATAATTCATATAAAAAAAATAATAATAAAAAGCCATCCATCGTAAACTGATGCAACATGCTGGAACTCAAAGTCCTCTGTATCAGTATACTGACTTTGGCTTTATCCATCTCTTTTAGAACAACTTTAAGCCTAATTGCATTTTATATTTAAAAAAAAGTTGTAAGCTTATTTATTTTTGTCTTAACTTTCTAATTCTTTAGAGAATAATTAATTTGTAAATGAAGGGAAAAAAGGGGGGAAAAATATGTTCTCTTATTTTGGAGCCTGATACAGCCAAATCAAACGAATTACCTATGTCTGCAAATCAAGCACACACTTTAATACCAATCTTGATGGGCAGTAAATTATCCTGTAACTAGTTCCCCTTACAGTTATAAGGGACATTCCACTCACTGTGTCCAGACCTACAGATGTAAATCCTAACTCTTGGATGAGAGGAGAAGCCAAGAAATGGCCGCATTCCATCAGATCACTCTCAAAAAAGCAAGAAACTTTAAATTGCCAAAGAGACATCTCTGAGCATAATCCAAACATTAATTCTTCTGAATGCATAAGAAATTTCTGGACTGAAGTCCAAACTTTCCCATAATTTGTGGCTGTCTCAGTCTGGAATTTTGGATCAAGCTTACTTCTGGTAAGTCCATGTCAAACATCAATTGATGTATATATATAATGAAATTCTTAATCTTTCTTCAAACATTAACATCCATTTAAGTAAGGTTATTTTTTTCAGTTCCCAAAGATCAACAGTCTATTGGAAGAAGGTAGGTAAGCCTTAAATTTCTCATAGATATGTTTGCCAGTTACCTCAGAAACATTTAACAAGATAAGGATCCATGTATGTATCAAATGCCAGTATAAGTCTGGGAAAAATATGCACACTTGAGTGACTGGTTCTTACATGGGAATATACTTATGTGTGAGGATATATTTAAGAATAAAACTATAAAATGTCTTAAAATAACATTTTAATAGTATTTTTAATTAATATTTTTTGGTAGTATTTATACTTTTTCCCCATGCAAAACAAGCAATTCTGTGTTGTCCATTTATTTACCAAGGATAATGCACCCTTAAATATTAGAAGCTGTATTTAAAAGATAGATTCCTTTGTTGTAGGCTTTTATTCCTTTTCAGAATAAAAAAACATGCTTTAACTTACTTCCGGTATTAACAAAGATATTCATAGTAATTCATAGGCTGTTCTATAATCATGAAAGTAAGCAGTAAGTCCCTATGTCTCAAACTGAAATTATCTCAAAGTTTTTGAAGTGCCTTTAGTTTTGTTTGGAACAATTAGGAAAATGAATATGTTTTGGAGTCTTCAAAAAATTATGTTTTGTGTCTGTATATCTTTGGTTATAGGTTCTTTGTGTGAAATCAGTGTGACTAAGAACAGAAAGCAAAAAGAAAAATGTTCCCTTCCTGGGGGCATGCTGCACAGGAAAGATTCTGGAAGGACATTCCTGGAGCTTTTACCTGACTACCTTGCCCACTGGGTTCAAATCAGGTTTCTTCTGTTTGCTTCCTGCCTGGCAGCTTCTCCATCTTTGCTGGCTGCACATCTCTCCATTGTAGAGGAAAGGTGAAAAACTGATCTCACTTGAGAGACCACACAGTTTTGCAGTTGCAGCAGTCTTTGGGGAGATAGGGATTTAATCTTCCTGAGTATGACTGCAGCCTAAAACTGAGCCTCCCTCACCTTCTGGGTGTGTATTCTGGCCACCAGACTGTTATAGAAATCCATATTATCATACCTTACTTTTCAGCCTTCTTTGAGAATAGTTCAGAAGGAGGTTTGTGCAAACCCGTGCAGGAAGGGAATAGTATTTGGAAGAGGGAAACTTGTCTCCACAGAATAATAATTCTTAGCCAGTGTGGGTCACAATGCAGAATTATCCACTGAAGTTTAGGATTACATGAAGAAGTATCTGCAGAGTTAACACAGGAAAATAGCCCTGCTGAACAGCTGTCTACAAGCTTTCAGGCGTCTCTCTCAGGTAGGCTGTCAGTGTATTGACTGCCATTTCATAAATCTTTATGCAAAAGATGGAATAGTAATTCCTACCATGACAATGTTTAATGTTTCTGGAAATTATTTTTGGACCTGAAATTTTTCAGAACTGAGCTCTGAGAAACAGCAAGTTCTGTCTGACATTTTGAGTAAAGGCAGTTCAACTGTTTTCAAGAAGGAGCAGAGTGCAAAAAAATATGCTTGATAAATTATGGACGTGTTCTTGCAACTTGGAATAACTCAAGAGCAAGGAAAGTGCTTTCACTGAAGTACATTCAAATTGTGACTTAATGAATATCACAGGCAGGACATGGTTAGTGCATGTCTCACTGGATTTTAAACTTAGCACCTGAGGTGTTCCAATAAGCAAGGCTGTGTTGTGTGTCCATGGCTAATGTAGGTGTCTACTGAAAAAAATTGCCAGTGGTGTACGTAAGTGATTTGCAGAACTCTGTGCTCATTGCCTGCAGCTGTTCTTTGATGAGGTACTGTTATAGAGAGTCTCACACAGTTTTACAGCCATAAGAGAGAGATTCCCACTTGCCCTTCTACAGATGGTCCTGATCCAAAGCACACCGTGCTCAATGACTCCAGGTTTGGGATTCATATGCTCTAATTTCAGATGTCTACAATGAGATTCATCTGACAACAGGATGAGGAAAATCCCACTCTACAAATGCTTCTTTTATTCTGTTGAATAAAAGACAATATATAGGGTGTTTAATATGCATTAATTTAATAGTCAGTGTTTATCTTAAGACAGATGAATCTCATTGCTGCTTACAGTGCATTTGCATTAAGAATAGATGCCCACTAAAGGTTGTTTTCTGAAAACCAATAGAAAATATCATACTCCATAAAAATTAGTTTTGCATGGCTGTCCTATAATCTACAATAAAAAAGAAAGGTTCCTTTTTATTAGAATGGTAACTTGCAGAGCAAGACTCATTCACACTAGTGTAAAGCAGAAGTAATCCCACTGAAGTTAATGGAGTAAAACTTTTGTAAAACATGTTAAACATGAAGGCAAATTTGGCAGCTTTAAGGTACATGCTAAATTTCTTGTAGGCCAAATTGCCTGTTAAGATAATTACCAGTTTTTAATACAGGTTTTATTTAGAAAATGAAAACTAACACAAGTCCTTTACTTTTAAATCAGACATGGTATCTATGGAACCAAAATCTATGGTTTCTCAATATTCTACATGCTGTAATCTGTCGAGGCACAGTTACATGTTTCCTATATTAGAAAATATGATTTTTTTCTCAGCCATAGATCAGTCTAATTTAAAGTTACATTTTGTATATACGATTTTTCCTCAGATCCTCAAGTGTTTCAAAGGTTTAATTCCTATTGTTTTCAACACCTTTGAGGGTCTGGACTTTAGTAGATGTATTCATGTTTACCCATAATTTTCTTCAACTGGTAAATTTACCAGTCAATTAATTGATAAGTCTGTCTACACTTTTTTTTTTCATTATACGGATAAGCAATTTTCTACTCTTCACTCAGACTTCCGAAAACCGAGGAGAGTTCCATTTTATTGTGACAAATCCTGACAAAGTGAAAGGAAATTTTCCCTTTCCTAGGTTCCCTCCAAACCCATCTCTTCCTGCTTTGATTTTAGTATCTATATTAAAAATATAGTTAAAATGGAGACTAAAGCAACACCTTTACTTATAACATATTCTTAGAAAACAAGCATTTGACCGAATGGACCCATTTTCATTAAGAGGATTAGAAAAGTTTTCATTCAGCTTCATGACCTATTACAAAAACTAATAATATTAGAAAATCTAATAACATTTGCCAGTTATGTGTATAGTCCAGAACCTGAAATATTTTAGAATAAACAAAAATTAATACTAACCTCTGTACATAAATGTTATGTTACATTATGAAAATAAAGATTATATTTCAAAATGCTTTCATGCTCAACAAAAAGCTTAGCCATAGAGATGTCTTCCAAGTGAAGAAGACAATACAGGGTGTGTCGGTGGACAGGGATCAGGAAGAACATACATCTGCAAACCACAGACGCCACAGTGCACCCAGCCATGAACAGATTTACCCAGCTAGCAGAAAATAAAGTTCAAATCAAGACCAAAACTGCCAAACAAAATTATTCTAGTTCAAATAGATAGTTCCAGACCTGAAGCTGTCCCCAAACTGTTCCCAGATGTCCTAACTGTAGTCAAACATTTTATTATGCAGCCATGCTGCGAGCTCATTCAGGGCTGTTTATTCAATGTTCAAGTGAGGGAGATGAATCCCAGAAGTTTGGCAGGGTTTGTCTGGATAGGCAGATGAGGTATTGAGAGGGTCGAGGACTTTCCAGCTTAGATTTCACCAGGATGAAGACAAGTTCTAGAGGGAGATAATGACTTTTAGGCATGTACTTACACAGAACATAGTTCCAAAAGCATTTAAGTTATGCTATTTTTGTAAGAAGATAGCTCATGGGTGAATTATGAAATATTTCTCTAGCACATATGCAGTGATGGTGCCCCAGGAAGCAAGACTAGAATGTATGTTAGAGCACTGATATTAGCAACTGCCCATGCTTTGATCACATATAGCCTGAAGCACCTAAAACACTGTTTTTTCCTGATCAGAATTGCTCAATTGCGCAATTGCTCAATTGCTTAAATCAGTGTAGCATTTTCTTTCAAATCAGTAAGAACTCTCTATTTCAGACAGTCCTCCTGCAGTTCCTTGATAATGACAATATTGAAGTCAGTCTAAAATTTCCGAAGTAGAAATAAATTCTGACTAAAATTCTACTCAGTTCTCAAATTTATAATAATGCAATGTTTTCAGATAGATTTGAACTATTAGTACTAGTAAATGAGGACCTGATAGAGAAATGAAAGGATCCAAAACTTAAATTTTGTGTTTTAATTGATATATATCAAAAAATATCTGTGTTGATAATCCCTCCAACAGCTGTCCTAGCTACTGTTCTGTTTGACCGTCTGGAACAATGACCACAGTTTCTGTGGGTTATTTGCCAAACTCCATGCCTTCCTTCACCATCACCTTTCTTTAGCCAGGTCAGGAAAATGCAATGTATGGTAAGACTCTCTGCAGGATTTCAGTGCGACAAAAGACTTACTTCTCCACAAAAATGCTTGTTCTGAATTGCAGTCCATAGTGGCTTTTTCCACAGTGAGTCTCTGTCCAAACAAAGTGTCTTCTCACATAGAAGCTGATCTCAAAGGTTTTAGAAAGAGTTGAAAAGTTGGCTAAAAGCAGCTGCGTATCTGACTACTCCAAAGTGCTTCAGAGGATTCATCATAAATACAAAATCTCTGCTATTTGTTTAGTGAAACAACTGTATTCAAATGCTCTTTGTAAAATGTACACCCTAAAGTAGGGATAGGAATTATTAAAATTATAGACATCTTGTAATCTGGAGGAATTTCCTAGGATGAGTGCATGTGTAGAATTATAGACACACAGATTGATTAACTTGATGCAAAATGTCTGTCTATACCTAAAGGCTTTGCCACTGTAAGTTTGAAAAAATTAAAATTAAAGAAATTTATGTCTAATACAGAGAGAAGTTTTGTCACTTTTCGGAGTGATTATGATTCTTCCCATTGTATGCAAATAAAAATAGCAGGGTCAATGAAAGTAGTGACTGTCGAGATTTTAAGAGCAACCACTATCATTGGGGTAGGAGAATTCAAACAATCAAGATGGACTTCACTAACTGCATGACAGATGGCATCTAGTCTTTCATGTGAATGTGCTTTGCCCACTGCCAGCACTTTGGTATTAAAATAAATGAGGACACTTGTGTAGAAATGGTGGATCATACCATTTTTAATTGCTAATCTATGTTATGTCAGTTCCTGACATCCCAGAAGATTCAAGTGGCTAAAACACTCATTCTTTACTGTACTATAAACCTCAGAGAGGGGATGGGTGTGTTACAAGAAGATGTCTAAACTTGGGGGAATGGGAGTGTTTCCAAATTCCTGGGTCTGGATGCACATCCAAGTCTGCATCCTGACAATTTATCAGGATTTATCACTATTTTCCTGAATACTCTTGTGTCAGGAAACCTGGGATTGCAGGTTTGCAGGTATCGGTGTGATACTGTACTAGACCCTAGTCTGAACAGTCATGCCACTAAGACACTAAAATAACCTGAAATAGGCACCTGCTTTGCAGCTGAGGCTGAGCTGTCAATATTAACCTTTATTTAAAAGAATTAAGTAGTTTGCAAAGGACCCTGCTAGGCTGGGAACCTGGTGTAATGATCTAGCCATATGTCTGGCTGTCATCAAGCACCCACTTCTGATCTGCGTTTTGCCGCTAGTGACCTCTGTGGTCTTGGGCAAGTTGCTTCTCTGCTCTGTGCCTGCAGAAGGGGAACAATGATGCTTTTCCTCCTCTTCCTCCTCCTCCTCCTCACAGAGAGGTTATGCAAATTCATTAGTGACTGTTTGTGAAGGGCTTTGAAGTAGAAAATCACGCCATAATTGCCAAGTATTATTTAATAGCTCTTTTATAGCAGGCATTTCCTTTTGAATTACCCTGCTTGATGCTTCATTAAAATGACATCATGCTCGCTTGCAAATTATAGTGGCAGGTCATGTGCTTGCCAGTGTAATGAAGCATAAAAAATTATAGACATCCCCCCTAAATAAATTAATTTGCAAGGGGTTATCACTACTGCGGTCAGACTGCAGGTCTCCAGTTTCTCACATCCACGACACTAACCGTATACAGATTCTTGTTTATTTTTATTGATTTTTGTAACACTAATTTGACACTGTTCTTTTCATCAATACCATTCAGATTTTTTTTCCCAGATTAAATGGCATTATTAGATTGATCTGTAAATTAAATACCAAAGGTTGAAGCAGAACTATCATTTAGAGTAACCTCACTTGGTGCCAGACCAGCATACAAGGCAGGCAAAAATTACAAGAAAGGAAACAATGAAGTGACACTGCTATGCGCTGACAGGGAACAAGTGCAGTCTTATGGCCTTGATACTGTAATCTTTTGAAGGTGAGTTCTGTACAGTAACTATCTCAGACTTCAGTTCCTGCATATTTATTGATTAGAACTCTAGGGCTGTGTCTGCACGGCTGGACAAGGGTACCTTGTGCTCTTAGTCTCCAAATGCACTATATTCAGGGAGCTGGGAGTCCCTCCATGTACACCCAAGTCTTTGCTTGAAAGAGCACCTACACAGTTATGGGATTCAGGTCTTGGCTCCACATGCAGCTGAGCTGGGGCCAGGGTGAGCCTCTGGGATTTTGGAAAGAGCCAGAGAAATCGTTTGTCCCACTGCTGGACTCTGGCATAGGTGTTGGAGGCGCTGAGAAATAGGCAGTGCTTTCTGTAATTAGTAGAGAAACAAGCCTGTTTTTTACACTACAACCAAGGCTATACTACTTTGATTCAATTATTTATTTCAAGATATCCAATCTTATCAAGCGCTTAAAAAAACCTGAGTGGTATTTTAAGTTCATATCTCTCTGATACTTACACCACATCTTCAAACAATAACTCAATAGAACTGACTATTAGGAAGCAATAACCATCTACTGAACTCATAAAATTTTGGCTTTTGGCATGTGAGCTTATTATTCTTTGGGATCATTTTGGCTCATAAATGGCTCATCTTCAAGTTATCACTTTGCAAACATGGGTTCCTATAAATAACTATAAAACCAGGAAATCTTTTAGGAAAAATATAGCATATGTATACAGAAATAAAGCACATACTTTTACATTCATTTCTAAGATTTTTAACAGTTCCAGTATAATGATTATGCATAGTGGGACAGAAGAGTGAATATGTCTGTGTTCTTAACAAAACAGAACAGAACAGGGAAATAATTTTATTTTGATTGAAAAAGCACATACTTGGGACCTGCATTTCTCAAATGAAAACCAATATTCAGGAGAGGCTTAGAGATAGCAAAACCTAATGTTCCAGAGGGCAGAACATATTGCTAAGTGTGTATGGCACCAGTGAAGTGGGAAAATGTCTGGACATGCTATTTGCCAAATAACTGTTATTTGTGAAGGAATAACTCCAAACTCATATCCTACTGCTTTGGCGCCCCGACTGATCCAGTAAATGAAGACAGACTCTGACCTCAATCTTGATCTACTGTATGTAATTAAAGAAAAAAATCTTAAAGAAATTTATCCTAGTAAAGCAAAACAGATTTATTATAACCTTTAACATTGCAGTGTATCATTCTTGTTATGTCCAGCTTCCCCAGCTAGTTTTTTTTTTTTTTTATAGAAACCCATTAAAACCCAGATGGAAATTGAAGAAAAATTAAGATGAGAGAATATAATAAGGGAACTTCTTTTTCTCCTGCATTGTAAAAGAATGGAGATAGTGAAGAATGTAAAGAATCAACCAGATTCTTTAACTAGATATCAATAGATTCAGATAAAATTTCATATTAAGTTGCTACAATTGAATTTCTGCTCTCTCAAATCATGGTGGCAAGTTGAACAATCCTCTCATAATAGAGGGGAAAAACAAATACACACCTAGAAAGAAAGAAACAATCAACTCTGAAGACCAATGTCCAAATGAAGATCTTACATCTTTAGATGGTCCAACACAGCTGGCCATTTTTTTTTTCAAAGAAAAAGAGTCTTTAACATATAGCTTCTCTTGTAAACAACTTTCCCTCCAATGAAGTATCTCCTCTGTAGCAGAATAGACCACCTCTCTCCTGGTTGTTCATACTGGTGTCATCCAGAGTCAGGAGCCTGAGACTTCATTTGGCAGTCAGTAGTAACAAGTCACCTGATAAATCAGTGGTACAGTTTGTAAGTTATCCCAGTTTTCCTGTATTATTAAATATACAATCATGTTACAAAATTCATGGTATTACATTTTTTGTCAATCAACATGCTTTAGCGCTCTGAATAAACCTTCAAAAATGTGATGCCCAACAATACAAATACAAGAATGATCAGAGCCAATAAATTATTTAAACTATTTGTGTCTTCATAGACTCTTGCTTTGCCCACTTCAGGTATTGCAGTTTTTAGCATAAACACTAACATTTTTTCAGAAAATAGGAAAAACCTACATACGTTGTGATTCCCCACCCCTTCTTTTGTAAATTACATATAACATAATATTATATGTCATAAGCTTCAAAGCTGTACCATTAAATGACATTTCAAGCCATCATGTCAAATGCATTGAATCAGTTACCAGATACTAGCCAGCTACCTTGTATCCGTGGTGGATACATCAGAGCTCCCTCTAGGCATGCAGGTTAGCAAACTGAACACTTGGCTGCCTTTATGTCACTCAGGTTTACTCTTTGACATCAATAATAAAACCAGTAAGTCAGAAGTGCTGAGCCAGGAATTTACTAAATATGCAGCTTACTTTCACATTAATGTGGTTAGTTAAATATTTTAATCAGTGGTGTCACAAAGCTCCGTGTCTTGGTAAAAGAGTAAAAAGCAAAATGTGTGAGCCCATGACTTCACAAGGATCTCTGCAAAAACTTCACAGTAGGAAACAGAAGCTACCAAACTAATGACTTCAGGGAGACTGAATAATATCTAAATCCAGTAATTTAGAAGTGATAATGATACTCAGCCTTTCAAAATGAAATGTCAATGTGTTCCCTGTTTAGCATGGACTTTTCTCTGTTTTGGCATGCAACTCCGTCTAAGATAAAAGGGAAAAGCTCTATTTGCCCCTTAAAATGCTCCACTTAGTCTCCCCATCCATCCTGCTGGAGAGAAAAAGGGATTTGGCTCTTTCTTGCTATGTTGGCTTATCATATATCTTCCTTCCATATGACAGCTTTGCCCATTATAAGGGAGATACATATTAATTTTAGAGAGCATAACTATTTATTTTTTAATGTTTGTTTGTTATATATATTAGAATATAAAGTATACTTTGCTTCCTAATGAAATGTCCATGTTCCATCCCTTCACCCCATCAATAATTCAAAATGATTTCAGGTCATGCTCAGTTAAAAAAATAATTTAAAAGAAATTAGTCCCACAAGGGTATAGCTGTGAGCTGTAATTTTGACTGACAGTGGGATGAAAGACTGAGGATTTAATCATGTCACTTGTAAAAGCATTTTATGTATGTAAATTTTTTCAATTTGCCACAAGCATATATGACTTTATATTGATCTTGGCATATATCTATTCAACTGAGCATATGCAGAAGCACTATACAAAAAAAAAAAAGAAAAAAAGAAAAAAAGAAATTAATTTAGAAATTACTTTGAGATACCTGTCACTAGCTATTAATACATCAAAAAAACCCAGCCATTCTGGGGGGGAAAAAATATCTCCAATTTTAGAATTGAATTGATTTACTAGACTTACTACTGTGATGGTGTTTGAAAAGTCATGGCACTGGCTCTCTCATACACAGTATATCCACAGCATTCCTAACGGTACCCCAAAAAAAAGAACAATCAAAGAGTCATCAATATTTAACAACACTACATGGAAAAAAACCCCCAATTTCTAGTGTGCTTTCCTTGGAATTTCAAAGATTGTTCAAATGCTGATCTTGACAAACACATGGACTCAGCAATAACAGAAGAAAAGAGCATCAGAACATTGACGGTGGTCCTTCCTGAAGCACCAGACTCCCCACATTACCCTAGACTCAGGTGTTTACAACATGGAGAAAAGTATGAGGATGTGATTTTAGGTGGGGGTTAATACTTTAAAGTGAATAAGTACATTCTTTCCAGAGCAAGTTGAAATGTTTGAATACATTCCAAGCCCATTAGGAACAGCAGAACCAAAGTGTTTCTGTTGTGTATAACTGTTCTGAAACATCACAAACTGAAATTTTATTACTCATATAGCTACACCTTATTACTCATTTAGAAGGGAGCTAGAACTTATTAAAATACAAACAAAAACCCTCCCTCCACTCACAAACAGATAAGTATGCCTTGTTCTGGATTATTGACTTAGTCCTACTAAAATAATGATACATTTGGCTGATGCTTTGGCCCTCTACATTTATGATTTCTGGAAATAGGAGGAGAACAAAGTATGTCCCAGCAAGGTTTATTTTCCCTGTATTTTTAAGGTGGGGTTAGTAGGATGCAGAAATCAGTAACTTCTCTGAAGAGTTTCGAAGAGGTTATTTGGATTCTCATGTGAGATTTTGTGCTATTTCTTTCACTTCTCATCATCCTCCTTTCTTAACATAATCTACAGTGAAATATTTCCAATCCAGGCTTGATGTTTTAAAGGTCCTTCACTTGCCTGAGTATTTATAGAGAGTTCTGATTAAACTAAATAACTCTAATGATGAGGCAGGCTGAAGTCTTCAGAAGTCAGTTTTTGAAATTCTTCTTGAAGGACAGTCAGGCTCCCCTTTTAAGGATACTGGAAGAAATGATGGAGGAAAACACTTCCACATTTCATTTTCAGGATTAAGAATCTACAGCATGAGGAAGCAGAAATATGAGGCTAAAAGAACATGACAGTGAGGATGTAGCACATAGGTATGTATTTTACACTAGGACATTAATATTCTGGCTGAGAGCCACCTGCCAATAGCTAGAGGATGTTTTATAGACAAAGCTAACATATACTTAGCACAAATTGCCATCTTTCTACTGGCTGTTTATGTCTGAGTCCAGTCAACATATTACGCAAACAGCATAGATGTAAAAATGTAGTTAGTTTAATTTCCTAAATAGAAAAGTAAATGATTACTCATTTGAGAAACATTTTAAAAACTATTTTGTTTTCTAGAGTAATAACAGTTTTATTGAAAAACATGATTTCTCAAAGAAAAGCAGGAAAAAATAAGGGTTTCCAGCAAGACAATGATCATCTTAGGAACTTCTGTGTGTTCTGGACTCTTGAAAGGAGGAACAAAGCAAAGTATAGGTGTAAATGCCTGATTCTTTCATAATTTTTTCTTCCAAATAGTTCCAGAACTCCCAGTTTGATGCTGAAGTTTATCATGGAAGTCAGGAAATGAAGATCAGAAAATCAAATCAGTGAAAAATAAATATGAGACTGACAGAAACTTGGATAGAAAATGGGGTGACTGAAATATGTATTGGCTTTTTGCTGAGAAAAGTTTTGAAAAAGGAAACAAAAAGTCTTGTATGGAGAGAAAGCACAGAATGCAACATTTCCACAGCCATCTGTTACAAGGATATGACTGTCCAGCTGTGCTATTGTGAAGGGCAAGAACAACAGCCTCTCAAAGGGAACCTGCAAAGAGGAAAGAATGCCTTGACAAATCTGAAATCTTGTTTCACATCTCCCACACAACAGGGGTTTTCTGTTCCACCTTACCAGTTATTGGAGTCATATTCTGGGACAAATCTAAGCTGTAAAGCACTGAAATTTCTGGAAGCAAATGTAAATTATGGTATCACCAGTGAAAGCAGATTAAGTGATGGACCACAAGCAAAGACTTTCTTCTAATTCTAAAGGTTATCACAGATTCTAGCAATGTCCCTGACTCTTAACAAGGCAAATATTATTTTTCAAACCAGTAAAACTAACAGTGACTAAATTTCTTAATATTCCTTGAATGAAAATGCACTTTAGCCAGAATGTTGGTAATTCTTACATTGTAAATGTTTCAATGTTTCTTTTCTTTTCTTTTTTTTTTTTTTTTTTTTTTTTTTGCCACTTCTGTAACTCCAATGGTTAGTCAGCAAAGTGGAGTAGAGAAAGTCTCCAAGGCAGTCATTCCAGCATCACAGGAAATATCACAAGGAATATCCTTAGACATCTTACTGGATGTCCACCAAAATCAGGAAAGATAAAGTTTCTCATTCTTGATATTATTAAGGTTAAAGAGCAGAATGAATGAATAAACCCCATCTTTTGGGGTTCATAGAAAGAAAGAAAGAAAGAAAGAGAAAGAAAGAAGAGAAAGAAAGAAAGAAAACAAAGGGCACAGCTGAATTTCGATTTAAAAACATACAAAATACTTACAAGTCACCTTTAATGAAAGTTATTAGAAAAATAGCATTTAAAGTGTGAGAGTAAAGAATGACTCCTTTTTAAGATCTCACCAATGTTAGGGAAGGAAATTGCTCAGACCTCCTGATCAAGCTCCTGTCCAGATCCAGATCAAGCTCCTGTCAGTACCTCCAAGGCTCTCTGTTTAAGTTTTGCTTTTCCTATTAAACTCACGTGAAAAAAGAGAAAAAGAATCTCTACAAGCTTTGGGTTTACCCTTTGAATTAGAACACCAAAAGAAGAGAAAAGAGATCAGTGGATGATCTGCCTTAATGTACCTGCAAGTCAAGCCCGAAAGGATGGGTAACTAACCAGACATCTTCTAAAGAATGCATATGGTAAGAAACAGAGAAGTAGAAAAGAGGATACAGGGGAAAAAGAAGCTGGCCAAAGAGTTAATCAGTCACAGGAAAAGTTTCTAAGCCATTCATAGTGCTGGAGCTTTTCATTTTATTATGCCATATTAGAAATTGTGTTCTAATGCAATGTACAATTGTTGTCCGAAAAGCGGATTCGTTGCCCGGTGTGCAATGAGCCAATAATTACACACTCAGGAGAGACATTTATTTATTTATTTCAGAGTTGCGCAAGCCTGGGTGCTCGGTGGTCTCCCACAAATCAAGCACACCCCCCCAACTTTTCAGGTAGCATTTATACAATCAAATTTGCCATATTTGTGACTTCCTTCCTCTTATTGCCATATTTGTGACTTCCTTCCTCTTCTACACTGATTGGTTAATGATTTCTTCACATTTCCCTGGGTCCCACCCCTGCTTCTCAAGGTTCTGATCAATTAATTAACACTGCCCCAGCTGGGTCAGTAGGTGTTATCTTCCAAGGCCCTGAGGAAGAAGACATAATCCAGACCCCTTAATCATCACTGTTTTAACAGTGAGAGGAAGCTTTTTACTTCCCAAGGTCTTGGCGCCCAAACAGGCCTTATTTCTCAGCCTTGGCATCCTCCCTTCTGGAGAGTGGGGCACAGGAATGCAGACTGCTTGTAACTCCCTTATCTCTCCAGCCTGCACCAGCTCTGAGGCCTTTTCTTAATGAACTAGGAGCACGGCCTAAGGCTTCAGCAAATTTAGCTACTTATGCTAAGCAAGTGTGCGGCTACTCATGCTAAATAAATTCTATCTAAGATAGAAGTTATCCAAATCTACCTACTTCAAACATTCTTTCTGAGCTTCTCAGGGTTGTCTTGTAACAATTCCCCCCTTTGAGACTTATATGATCATTTTCATATTAGTCTCACTCTTTTAAAATCTTTCCCATATTAGTTTCATATAACACTTAGAAATACATTGAATCACTACATAAACGCATACAAAAACTACTAACACCAATCCTAAAATTGTTAAACATTTTTTAACCCATGAGCTCACATCAGGGAACCAGGAAGTCAACCATTTCCATATTTCTTCAAATCCGAAAGAAGTATCATCTTTCTGAACCTCATGTAAGATTTCAGTCTGCTTCCAGATTTCATTTAGATCGGTAGAAATTCTCCCGCTTTGATCCACATATACACAGCAACTAGTATTTATTACTGTACATACTCCTCCCTGAGATGCCAATAACATATCTAGAGCCATTCGGTTTTGGGTACTTATTTTAGCAATTTCTGAAACCTCCTCTTGTAAAGCTGCAATGGCATCAGAGGTTTTATTCCCTATTTTTTCAATAACTGCTGAAATATTTACTATTGCTTTTTCAAGTTCACTCACTCCCAATTGTGGAAACAGCCACCTTACGAATGACTGAAACCTAGTAGGTCGATCTATTAAAGGATTATTGACCCTCTTTTGTCTCCTCATGAATGTTCTTAGTCAGGATTTTTGATATTTATTACTCAGTTCTTTTCTTATAGTAACATTAGGGATTATTGCCCCTAAAGTACATGCCCCTGACCAATTAGGAGGTAGCACTTTTCGTGCCTTGTTCCCACACAACCAATACCATCCACTACCTTTCGGAACATGCCACCCATTTAGTTCCTTACTTGGCCACTTATAACCTATTTCAGGTATATGAGAGCAATTTTTATAACCTCCCACCTTAATGGCTCCAGTACAGTTGATCGGTTGCTTTCCATAGGGTACAGTTTTTTTTCCCACCATCTATTACTATTATTACATCTTCGGATACATTGGTAATAATCTCCTGTCACACTCTGGACTTCCCATTCCTGTTCGGTTGTTTCATTATATTTCGTTTGATCACTATCATTTCTTATCTGCCTCATAAATTCCATAAAGGAAAAATTAAGAGGCACTCCAATTAGGGGGAAGCCCTTGTTGGAATGTTCAGGGAAGTGGGTACACACCCAGCAATCCTTCTGGTTAATTATCTTCATAGATTTCATAATTACTTCCAAATGGAGATTATGGCTCCAAAATCCTTCCTGATTCCCTTTAATTGTTTGGCTCAGGTAACTTAGAAAAACTAACCACCACATTTCTCCCCTGGTTATTTGGGAGAACATCATTTTTACACAGATACCATAGATACCGTAACAACAATATTAACCCTATTCCTAACAAACAGATTAAAGCAATTCTTTCCTGAATACAATCTAAATTTAAAACCGATTCGCTTCCAATACAACTCATATATCTTTATGTATTTTTAACTTTAGAGGTTGAACTTGTTCAGCTTTCCACGTCTCTCGAGGTACTGCTTTCACTCGGGTGTAGTGGATCTGTTACAAGACAACCCTGAGAAGCTCAGAAAGAATGTTTGAAGTAGGTAGATTTGGATAATTTCTATCTTAGATAGAATTTGCTTAGCATGAGTAGCCGCACACTTGCTTAGCATAAGTAGCTAAATTTGCTGAAGCCTTAGGCCGCGCTCCTAGTTCGTTAAGAAAAGGCCTCAGAGCTGGTGCAGGCTGGAAAGATAAGGGAGTTACAAGCAGTCTGCATTCCTGTGCCCCACTCTCCGAAAGGGAGGATGTCAAGGCTGTGAAATAAGGCCTGCTTGGGTGCCAGGACCTTGGGAAGCAAAGCCTCCTCTCACTGTTGAAACAGTGTTAATTAAGGGGTCTGGATTATGTCCTCTTCCTCAGGACCTTGGGAGATAACGTCTACTGACTTAGCTGGGGCAGTGTTAATTGATCAGGACCTTGAGAAGCAGGGGTGGGACCCAGGGAATGAAGAAATCACTAACCAATCAGTGTACAAGGGAAAGTCGCAAATCTGGCAATTTGTTTGTATAAATGCTACCTGAAAAGTTGGGGGGGTGTGCTCGATTTGTGGGAGACCACCGAGCACCCAGGCTTGCGCAACTCTGAAATAAATAAATAAATGTCTCTCCTGAGTGTGTAATTATTGGCTCATTGCACACCGGGCAACGAATCCGCTTTTCGGACAACAGTTTTCTGGCGACCCAGGTGGGACCTCGCTGTAAAGCCTTGCCCGGATCGTCTTGCCAGTTCCGGCGGGGAGACACTGCTCATCGGACTCCAGCGCGCACCGACCGTTTTGTTCGGGGACTCCGTGAGCACTCTCCCTGGTCGGAACAGGTAAGCGGCTCAAAGGTGCAACGCAGTAATTATTAAGAGACATTGCATAAAGGGTATGATACAAGGGTAATTGGTTGTGGTAACCAAAGGTAAGCTTTGTACACGTTTGGACAGTGACGACTGGAGTGTACGAAAGCGTAATTGGTAAGAACGTTCTTTTAAGGGTGGTAATATGGGAACAGGACAATCTGTGGGGGTATCCTCCTGTTCTCCTTTAGGATGCATCCTGAAACATTGGAGAAAGTTTGGTGGGAATCCTTTAACAAGGAGAAAATTAAAGGAATACTGTACTCAGTGGTGGCCAATGTATAAACTGGAGGATGAGGAAAAATGGCCAGAAATGGGAACGCTAAACTATAATACAATCTTGCAACTTATGTTGTTTTGCAGAAGACAGAACAAATGGGATGAGGTCCCATATGTAGATTTGTTCTTCTCTCTGAGAAATGATCATGAAACTAGAAAAAAATGTAAGCTGTTGATTTCTGATTCAAATGTGTTAATGATGATGGGAAACAAAGAGAAAATGTCTCGGTGTTGCTCTGCTTGTAGCATTGGGAAAAGATGTTTAAAAGCGGGTGATGAGGAAGAGGATGTACAATTATTGGTCTCTCCTGAAAGAGATCAAGATAGTGTTAATAGCAGAAATAAGGGAAGTGAGGCATGTAGCCCGATTGCAGGCAGAACTCGGGCCACTCGGGCTCAACAAAATCCCGTGATTCAGGCCCCGCTGCGTCAAGCAGTCGGACCAGACGGGATGCCTGTGTATGTGAAGGTCCCTTTTTCAACCACAGATTTAATGAATTGGAAGGAGTCTGCCGGGTCGTACCGAGAAAATCCAGAAAAGATGTATCAATCCTTTAAAATGATAATTGAAAATCATAATCCAGATTGGCAGGATTTACAGGTGCTTTTAAATACTTTGCTTTCACCTGAGGAGAAAAGAATGGTATTAGATAAAGCTCAAGAGGAAAATGAAAGGCAAAATGCCAGAGACGGACCAGACCGTTTTATGCCGACCCGGGAACCGGGTTGGGATCAAAACACAGGGGCAGGCAGGTTAATGACTAAACAGTACCAACAGTTAATACTATATGGGGTAAAGCATGGAGTGCCTAGGCCCACAAATATTGCAAAACTATATCAAGTCGCACAGGGTAAGACTGAGGATCCCTCTGCATTTTACGAGCGGTTATGTGAAACTGCCCGAAAATGGACAGACTTGGATCCCGAGGACGAAGCAAATAAAATAACTTTTACTACGTTATTTGTAGGACAATCAGCACCAGATATAAGGAGAAAGCTTCAGAAAGTAGATGGTATGTCGGGGATGTCGATATCGCAATTAATAGAAATTGCATATAAGGTGTACAATAATAGGGAAGAAGTGGAGAGAAAGGAAAAACAAAAGGAGAAACTGAAAGATAAGAGGCAAAATGCTGCAATCTTGGCAGCTGCATTTGCCCAAGCACAAACTCCCTCTCAGGGAGGGAGTTTTCCGAAAGGACAAGGACGTAGAAGAGGGTATAGAGTAAGAGGGAATTTGGGAGATGGAATTCCGCTAAGGAGAGATCAGTGTGCAATTTGCAGGGGGAAGGGGCACTGGAAAAATGAGTGCCCGAAGAGACAAACAGATCATTGGAAACCTGAGTCTGCATCTGTTCCAGAGGCAGATTTGCTCATGATTGGTACAGAGGATTCAGACTGACGGGGACCGGGGGTTGAGGAATTGGATTCCCCAGCCGAACCCCTGGTTTCAGTAAAGCTGGGGAACGAAACAGTTAAATTTTTAGTAGACACTGGAGCAGCATACTCAGTACTAAATAGCTGTAAGGGACCAATGAGTAAATTCTCTATGCCAGTAATTGGGGCCACGGGAAAGCGAGAGGTTAAACCTTTCTGTCAACCAATTAAATGTGAAATAGGAAATAAAGTGTTAACACATGAATTCTTGTACATGCCAGAATGCCCATTACCCCTAATGGGGAGGGATTTACTGAATAAACTGGGGGCACAGATAACCTTTGATCAAAACAAAGTTAAGGTGCACATTCCACAAAGTAACGCCTGGAAGGCACAAGCATATATGTTGCAGAAAGCACTGGATTCCGAACAGGTGGAGGATGGACCAAGTGAAATTCCCTCTGAAGTAACGGACGCAGTAATCCCTTTTGTGTGGGCAACGGAGAAACCTGGAAGAGCCAGATGTGCAGAACCGGTAAAGGTGGAATTAAAACAAGGAGCTAAACCGGTAAGGTGAAAACAGTATCCCATGAAGTTAGAGGCCCGTGTTGGACTGGAGCCTATGATTAATAATTTCTTAAAGTATGGACTGCTGTGCGAGAATGTCAATCCGAGTACAATACTCCAATCCTGCCTGTAAAAAAAAAAAAAAAAAAAAAAAAAAAAAAAAAAAAAGAAAGAAAAAAAGATGTACATGAGAGAGGGCACCAGGCTTTGGGAGTGCTTGTACAGACTTTAGGAAATTGGAAAATACCTGTGGCTTACTTTTCAAGACAGCTGGATAAAGTGAGTGCAGGGTGGCCAGGATGCCTCAGAGCAGTTGCAGCTGCTGTGCTGTTAATGCAAGAGGCACGCTGTTTATGTGCCACATGCTGTTGCAGCAGTTTTAGAACAAAAAGGGCATCACTGGTTATCCCCGAGTAGGATGGTGCAGTACCAGGCAGTGATACTTGAGCAAGAAGATGTAACCATGAAGGTGTATAATACCCTTAATCTGGCATCTTTATTACCATTTCATGAAGGGGGAGGTTGGCTCATGACTGTCTGCAAACTATTGAGCGAGTATATTCCAGCCGTCCAGATTTGAGAGATGTTCCATTGCAGAATCCAGACTGCGAATTATTTACCAATGGGAGCAGATTTATAATAAAGGGAGAAAGAAGGGCTGGATACGCTGTCGTCACTTTGGAAGGAGAAATCGAAGCAAGATCACTACCAGCAAATACATCAGCCCAGAAAGCAGAACTGATTGCTTTAGCCCGGGCTCTGGAATTATCAGAGGGAAAATGGACTAATGTGTTTCAGAAGAAGCCCCCCCCAGGGGAAGTAGAAAGGGGCTTTATGCCCAGGGATTACTGGCAAATTGATTTTTCTGAATTACCAAAATGTAATGGATATAAATATTTGTTGGTAATTGTTGACACCTTTTCAGGATGGCCTGAAGCTTTCCCGTGTTGTACCAATAAGGCCAGGGAGGTAGTAAAAATGTTATTAAAAGAAATTATACCAAGATTTGGGGTACCAGAAGGGTTTTCTTCAGATAGAGGACCTCATTTTATAGCAGAAATAGTACAGCAAATCTCAAAAATACTACAAATTAAATGGGACTTACATACCCCCTGGAGGCCACAATCCAGTGGAAAAGTGGAAAGAATGAATCAAACCATTAAGAGACAGGTAGGAAAATTGTGTCAGGAGACTCAGATGAAATGGACTGATGTTTTACCTCTGGCATTATTAAGAATCAGAATAACCCCAAGGGTTAGGGAGAAAGTTAGTCCATTTGAGATTCTGTATGGTAAACCTTACACTGTAAATTTAACTGGAAATGAAATTCAAATGCATGTTAAGGGCGATCAAATTTTAAGTGATTATCTCTTGTCTATGGCAAAGGTTCTTACTTCTCTCCGTAGGTACATCCAGTTAAGATCTCCTGTACTTTTAGATTCACCTGTACATTCATTCCAGCCAGGAGATCAAGTATACCTTCGGACCTGGAAGGACGAGCCGTTGGTAGAAAAGTGGAGGGGACCGTATCTTGTACTGCTAACAACAAATACTGCTGTGAAACTGCAGGGAATTGATTCCTGGATCCACTACACCCGAGTGAAAGCAGTACCTCGAGAGACGTGGAAAGCTGAACAAGTTCAACCTTTAAAGTTAAAAATATATAAAGATATTTGAGTTGTATTGAAAGCGAATCGGTTTTAAATTTAGATTGTATTCAGGAAAGAATTGCTTTAATCTGTTTGTTAGGAATAGGGTTAATATTGTTGTTATGGTATCTATAGTATCTGTGTAAAAATGATGTTCTCCCAAATAACCAGGAGAGAAGTGTGGTGGTTAGTTTTTCTAAGTTACCTGAGCCAAACAATTAAAGGGAACCAGGAAGGATTTTGGAGCCATAATCTCCATTTGGAAGTAATTACGAAATCTATGAAGATAATTAACCAGAAGGATTGCTGGGTGTGTACCCACTTCCCTGAACATTCTAACAAGGGCTTCCCCCTAATTGGAGTGCCTCTTAATTTTTCCTTTATGGAATTTATGAAACAGATAAGAAATGATAGCGATCAAACGAAATATAATGAAACAACCGAACAGGAATGGGAAGTCCAGAGTGTGACAGGAGATTATTATCAATGTGTCCGAAGATGTAATAATAGTAATAGATGGTGGAAAAAAACTGTACCCTATGGAAAGCAACCGATCAACTGTACTGGAGCCATTAAGGTGGGAGGTTATAAAAATTGCTCTCATATACCTGAAATAGGTTATAAATGGCCAAGTAAGGAACTAAATGGGTGGCATGTTCCGAAAGGTAGTGGATGGTATTGGTTGTGTGGGAACAAGGCACGAAAAGTGCTACCTCCTAATTGGTCAGGGACGTGTACTTTAGGGGCAATAATCCCTAATGTTACTATAAGAAAAGAACTAAGTAATAAATATCAAAAATCCTGGCTAAGAACATTCATGAGGAGACAAAAGAGGGTCAATAATCCTTTAATGGATCGACCTACTCGGTTTCAGTCATTCGTAAGGTGGCTGTTTCCACAATTGGGAGTGAGCGAACTTGAAAAAGCAATAGTAAATATTTCAGCAGTTATTGAAAAAAATAGGGAATAAAACCTCTGATGCCATTGCAGCTTTACAAGAGGAGGTTTCAGAAATTGCTAAAATAAGTACCCAAAACCGAATGGCTCTAGATATGTTATTGGCATCTCAGGGAGGAGTATGTACAGTAATAAATACTAGTTGTTGTGTATATGTGGATCAAAGCGGGAGAATTTCTACCGATCTAAATGAAATCTGGAAGCAGACTGAAATCTTACATGAGGTTCAGAAAGATGATACTTCTTTCGGATTTGAAGAAATATGGAAATGGTTGACTTCCTGGTTCCCTGATGTGAGCTCATGGGTTAAAAAAAATGTTTAACAATTCTAGGATTGATGCTAGTAATTTTTGTATGCGTTTATGTAGTGATTCAATGTATTTCTAAGTGTTATATGAAACTAATATGGGAAAGATTTTAAAAGAGTGAGACTAATATGAAAATGATCATATAAGTCTCAAAGGGGGGAATTGTTACAAGACAACCCTGAGAAGCTCAGAAAGAATGTTTGAAGTAGGTAGATTTGGATAATTTCTATCTTAGATAGAATTTGCTTAGCATGAGTAGCCGCACACTTGCTTAGCATAAGTAGCTAAATTTGCTGAAGCCTTAGGCCGCGCTCCTAGTTCGTTAAGAAAAGGCCTCAGAGCTGGTGCAGGCTGGAAAGATAAGGGAGTTACAAGCAGTCTGCATTCCTGTGCCCCACTCTCCGAAAGGGAGGATGTCAAGGCTGTGAAATAAGGCCTGCTTGGGTGCCAGGACCTTGGGAAGCAAAGCCTCCTCTCACTGTTGAAACAGTGTTAATTAAGGGGTCTGGATTATGTCCTCTTCCTCAGGACCTTGGGAGATAACGTCTACTGACTTAGCTGGGGCAGTGTTAATTGATCAGGACCTTGAGAAGCAGGGGTGGGACCCAGGGAATGAAGAAATCACTAACCAATCAGTGTACAAGGGAAAGTCGCAAATCTGGCAATTTGTTTGTATAAATGCTACCTGAAAAGTTGGGGGGGTGTGCTCGATTTGTGGGAGACCACCGAGCACCCAGGCTTGCGCAACTCTGAAATAAATAAATAAATGTCTCTCCTGAGTGTGTAATTATTGGCTCATTGCACACCGGGCAACGAATCCGCTTTTCGGACAACAGATCCAGGAATCAATTCCCTGCAGTTTCACAGCAGTATTTGTTGTTAGCAGTACAAGATACGGTCCCCTCCACTTTTCTACCAATGGCTCATCCTTCCAGGTCCGAAGATACACTTGATCTCCTGGCTGGAATGAATGTACAGGTGAATCTAAAAGTACAGGAGATCTTAACTGGATGTACCTACGGAGAGAAGTAAGAACCTTTGCCATAGACAAGAGATAATCACTTAAAATTTGATCGCCCTTAACGTGCATTTGAATTTCATTTCCAGTTAAATTTACAGTGTAAGGTTTACCATACAGAATCTCAAATGGACTAACTTTCTCCCTAACCCTTGGGGTTATTCTGATTCTTAATAATGCCAGAGGTAAAACATCAGTCCATTTCATCTGAGTCTCCTGACACAATTTTCCTACCTGTCTCTTAATTGTTTGATTCATTCTTTCCACTTTTCCACTGGATTGTGGCCTCCAGGGGGTATGTAAGTCCCATTTAATTTGTAGTATTTTTGAGATTTGCTGTACTATTTCTGCTATAAAATGAGGTCCTCTATCTGAAGAAAACCCTTCTGGTACCCCAAATCTTGGTATAATTTCTTTTAATAACATTTTTACTACCTCCCTGGCCTTATTGGTACGGCACGGGAAAGCTTCAGGCCATCCTGAAAAGGTGTCAACAATCACCAACAAATATTTATATCCATTACATTTTGGTAATTCAGAAAAATCAATTTGCCAGTAATCCCCAGGCATGAAGCCCCTTTTTAATTCCCCTGGGGGGGGCTTCTTCTGAAACACATTAGTCCATTTTCCCTCTGATAATTCCAGAGCCCGGGCTAAAGCAATCAGTTCTGCTTTCTGGGCTGATGTATTTGCTGGTAGTGATCTTGCTTCGATTTCTCCTTCCAAAGTGACAACAGCGTATCCAGCCCTTCTTTCTCCCTTTATTATAAATCTGCTCCCATTGGTAAATAATTCGCAGTCTGGATTCTGCAATGGAACATCTCTCAAATCTGGACGGCTGGAATATACTCGCTCAATAGTTTGCAGACAGTCATGAGCCAACCTCCCCCTTCATGAAATGGTAATAAAGATGCCAGATTAAGGGTATTATACACCTTCATGGTTACATCTTCTTGCTCAAGTATCACTGCCTGGTACTGCACCATCCTACTTGGGGATAACCAGTGATGCCCTTTTTGTTCTAAAACTGCTGCAACAGCATGTGGCACATAAACAGTCACTTTTTGTCCCAATGTCAATTTTCGTGCCTCTTGTATTAACAGCACAGCAGCTGCAACTGCTCTGAGGCATCCTGGCCACCCTGCACTCACTTTATCCAGCTGTCTTGAAAAATAAGCCACAGGTCTTTTCCAATTTCCTAAAGTCTGTACAAGCACTCCCAAAGCCTGGTGCCCTCTCTCATGTAGTTGTTTTTTTTTTTTTTTTTCTTTTTTTTTTTTTTACAGGCAGGATTGGAGTATTGTACTCGGATTGACATTCTCGCAGCAGTCCATACTTTAAGAAATTATTAATCATAGGCTCCAGTCCAACACGGGCCTCTAACTTCATGGGATACTGTTTTCACCTTACCGGTTTAGCTCCTTGTTTTAATTTCACCTTTACCGGTTCTGCACATCTGGCTCTTCCAGGTTTCTCCGTTGCCCACACAAAAGGGATTACTGCGTCCATTACTTCAGAGGGAATTTCACTTGGTCCATCCTCCACCTGTTCGGAATCCAGTGCTTTCTGCAACATATATGCTTGTGCCTTCCAGGCGTTACTTTGTGGAATGTGCACCTTAACTTTGTTTTGATCAAAGGTTATCTGTGCCCCCAGTTTATTCAGTAAATCCCTCCCCATTAGGGGTAATGGGCATTCTGGCATGTATAAGAATTCATGTGTTAACACTTTATTTCCTATTTCACATTTAATTGGTTGACAGAAAGGTTTGACCTCTCGCTTTCCCGTGGCCCCAATTACTGGCATAGAGAATTTACTCATTGGTCCCTTACAGCTATTTAGTACTGAGTATGCTGCTCCAGTGTCTACTAAAAATTTAACTGTTTCGTTCCCCAGCTTTACTGAAACCAGGGGTTCGGCTGGGGAATCCAGTTCCTCAACCCCCGGTCCCCGTCAGTCTGAATCCTCTGTACCGAACACGAGCAAATCTGCCTCTGGAACAGATGCAGACTGAGGTTTCCAATGATCTGTTTGTCTCTTCGGGCACTCATTTTTCCAGTGCCCCTTCCCCCTGCAGATTGCACACTGATCTCTCCTTAGCGGAATTCCATCTCCCAAATTCCCTCTTACTCTATACCCTCTTCTACGTCCTTGTCCTTTCGGAAAACTCCTTCCCTGAGAGGGAGTTTATGCTTGGGCAAATGCAGCTGCCAAGATTGCAGCATTTTGCCTCTTATCTTTCAGTTTCTCCTTTTGTTTTTCCTTTCTCTCCACTTCTTCCCTATTATTGTACACCTTATCTGCAATTTCTATTAATTGCGATATCGACATCCCCGACATACCATCTACTTTCTGAAGCTTTCTCCTTATATCTGGTGCTGATTGTCCTACAAATAATGTAGTAAAAGTTATTTTATTTGCTTCGTCCTCGGGATCCAAGTCTGTCCATTTTCGGGCAGTTTCACATAACTGCTCGTAAAATGCAGAGGGATCCTCAGTCTTACCCTGTGCGATTTGATATAGTTTTGCAATATTTTTGGGCCTAGGCACTCCATGCTTTACCCCATATAGTATTAACTGTTGGTACTGTTTAGTCATTAACCTGCCTGCCCCTGTGTTTTGATCCCAACCCGGTTCCCGGGTCGGCATAAAACTGTCTGGTCCGTCTCTGGCATTTTGCCTTTCATTTTCCTCTTGAGCTTTATCTAATACCATTCTTTTCTCCTCAGGTGAAAGCAAAGTATTTAAAAGCACCTGTAAATCCTGCCAATCTGGATTATGATTTTCAATTATCATTTTAAAGGATTGATACATCTTTTCTGGATTTTCTCGGTACGACCCGGCAGACTCCTTCCAATTCATTAAATCTGTAGTTGACAAAGGGACCTTCACATACACAGGCATCCCGTCTGGTCCGACTGCTTGACGCAGCAGGGCCTGAATCACGGGATTTTGTTGAGCCCGAGTAGCCCGAGTTCTGCCTGCAATCGGGCTACATGCCTCACTTCCCTTATTTCTGCTATTAACACTATCTTGATCTCTTTCAGGAGAGACCAATAATTGTACATCCTCTTCCTCATCACCCGCTTTTAAACATCTTTTCCCAATGCTACAAGCAGAGCAACACCGAGACATTTTCTCTTTGTTTCCCATCATCATTAACACATTTGATCATTTCTCAGAGAGAAGAACAAATCTACATATGGGACCTCATCCCATTTGTTCTGTCTTCTGCAAAACAACATAAGTTGCAAGATTGTATTATAGTTTAGCGTTCCCATTTCTGGCCATTTTTCCTCATCCTCCAGTTTATACATTGGCCACCACTGAGTACAGTATTCCTTTAATTTTCTCCTTGTTAAAGGATTCCCACCAAACTTTCTCCAATGTTTCAGGATGCATCCTAAAGGAGAACAGGAGGATACCCCCACAGATTGTCCTGTTCCCATATTACCACCCTTAAAAGAACGTTCTTACCAATTACGCTTTCGTACACTCCAGTCGTCACTGTCCAAACGTGTACAAAGCTTACCTTTGGTTACCACAACCAATTACCCTTGTATCATACCCTTTATGCAATGTCTCTTAATAATTACTGCGTTGCACCTTTGAGTCGCTTACCTGTTCCGACCGGGGAGGGTGCTCACGGAGTCCCCGAACAAAACGGTCGGTGCGCGCTGGAGTCCGATGAGCAGTGTCTCCCCGCCGGAACTGGCAAGACGATCCGGGCAAGGCTTTACAGCGAGGTCCCACCTGGGTCGCCAGAAAACTGTTGTCCGAAAAGCGGATTCGTTGCCCGGTGTGCAATGAGCCAATAATTACACACTCAGGAGAGACATTTATTTATTTATTTCAGAGTTGCGCAAGCCTGGGTGCTCGGTGGTCTCCCACAAATCAAGCACACCCCCCCCAACTTTTCAGGTAGCATTTATACAATCAAATTTGCCATATTTGTGACTTCCTTCCTCTTATTGCCATATTTGTGACTTCCTTCCTCTTCTACACTGATTGGTTAATGATTTCTTCACATTTCCCTGGGTCCCACCCCTGCTTCTCAAGGTTCTGATCAATTAATTAACACTGCCCCAGCTGGGTCAGTAGGTGTTATCTTCCAAGGCCCTGAGGAAGAAGACATAATCCAGACCCCTTAATCATCACTGTTTTAACAGTGAGAGGAAGCTTTTTACTTCCCAAGGTCTTGGCGCCCAAACAGGCCTTATTTCTCAGCCTTGGCATCCTCCCTTCTGGAGAGTGGGGCACAGGAATGCAGACTGCTTGTAACTCCCTTATCTCTCCAGCCTGCACCAGCTCTGAGGCCTTTTCTTAATGAACTAGGAGCACGGCCTAAGGCTTCAGCAAATTTAGCTACTTATGCTAAGCAAGTGTGCGGCTACTCATGCTAAATAAATTCTATCTAAGATAGAAGTTATCCAAATCTACCTACTTCAAACATTCTTTCTGAGCTTCTCAGGGTTGTCTTGTAACACAATGGCAGTATTAGATGGCAATAATAGGTTGGAAGTACTCTGTGAGGGCCACGTGTCACTACATGGCTAAGCACCCAGTTAATAGATACGGGGGATCCATGCTTGCTAAATAGGGACAATGTAATTATGGCAATCATCCAAGAACAAATGAAAGGATGGGTATATGGGTTTTTAATGTCTTACATTTGAAATAGTTTCCAGCACTCCGTTAGACAAAAGAGAAAGCAAATTGTAGAAGGCAACCTTGGAGAAGAGCTATGGCTGCTCCAATTCTTGTAATATTCTTAAATCTTGTCATTTCAATGAAAAAGGCATAGGGTGATTTGCAGTACACACACATTTGCCCAGTGCCTGTAATGGGTTGTGGCGGACTGATGAATGAATTTTTTGCCTTAAACATTTCTTGGTGCATGGGGTGCAGGCAGGCCACAATCCCGAACAAGCCATCTGTCCCTGGCGGAAACAGGACTGGGCTGCTGCGACCCCTGAGATGGTCTCCCTGCGACCACCCGGGACACACCGAGCCTGCACTGAACGAGACCACAATCGGGCAGAGACTTTGGGATCTGGACTGTAAATTATTGTCCGTTTTTAGCACAACTTCTATAAAACCTGCTTGGCATGAGTGGCTAAATTTGCTGAAGCCTTAGGCCGCACTCCCTAGTACAGTGAGAAAGGGCCCAGAGCTGCTGCAGGCGGGAATGATAAGGGCGTTACCAGCAATTTGCATTCCTGTGCACTGCTGAAACAGTGCTAATTGCTGGAGTTATCACCTTCTTTGTCAGGACCTTGAGAGCTAATGGCTGGACCCAAGAATGAAGACACACCTGTCAGCAGAAACGGCAACAGTAAACAGCCTACCTAGGGACAGTGATGAGACCCAATAAGCAGCAGGAGACCCCAGACCCAAATATTACTATTGGTCTGAACTACCACGTGAGGGGTGGGAAAACTTAATTTGAAAAAAGCTATAATTGCCGAGGGATTTCTTTGTTTGCCCCCCCCCCCCCCCACTCCCTCTCTCGCTCTCTCTCTCGGCCCTCGCTCCTCGTCCCTCGTCGGAGGCACCCAGCTTGAGCTGTGATTCGAGCGGAGTCAGCGGAACATCATCGGCCTTGGAGTGGTGGTAGCTAGCTTCCTCTCTCCTTTTCCAGCTTTTCTCTATCTTTTCCCCTTACCCTTGTTCTGTTCCCTTTTTCCCTTCGCCTCCCCTTCGCCTTCCCCCGACACACACCTTTTCTCCCCACTTCGTGGAAAATAAAGGTAAAAGGTTGTACGACATTTGACTAGTTTTAGCGTCTTAATCTCGTCCTTGGGATCGTAACGAAACCCTCCCGATATTGGATCGGGACATGGGTATATCTCTCATAGGATTTTGTAACTTTGATGAATGTGTTTCACTTCACAATTGACATGAATAACTAAACACACACACATAATCTGATACAATTGTTGTCCGAAAAGCGGATTCGTTGCCCGGTGTGCAATGAGCCAATAATTACACACTCAGGAGAGACATTTATTTATTTATTTATTTCAGAGTTGCGCAAGCCTGGGTGCTCGGTGGTCTCCCACAAATCGAGCACACCCCCACAACTTTTCAGGTAGCATTTATACAATCAAATTTGCCATATTTGTGACTTCCTTCCTCTTCTACACTGATTGGTTAATGATTTCTTCACATTTCCCTGGGTCCCACCCCTGCTTCTCAAGGTCCTGATCAATTAATTAACACTGCCCCAGCTGGGTCAGTAGGTGTTATCTTCCAAGGCCCTGAGGAAGAAGACATAATCCAGACCCCTTAATCATCACTGTTTTAACAGTGAGAGGAAGCTTTTTACTTCCCAAGGTCCTGGCGTCCAAACAGGCCTTATTTCTCAGCCTTGGCATCCTCCCTTCTGGAGAGTGGGGCACAGGAATGCAGACTGCTTGTAACTCCCTTATCTTTCCAGCCTGCACCAGCTCTGGGGACCTTTCTCACTGAATAGGGAGTGCGGCCTAAGGCTTCAGCAAATTCAGCTACTCATGCTAAGCAAGTGTGCGGCTACTTATGCTAAGCAACTTCTATCTAAGATAGAAGTTATCCAAATCTACCTACTTCAAACATTCTTTCTGAGCTTCTCAGGGTTGTCTTGTAACACAATGGCTCAGTTGACAAGTAGTCACTTGTCACATTTCAGTGACTCGGTTTCTTTAGACCATGTCCTAGACCATAGGTCCTAGACCTAGACTAAGGACATGACCATGTCCTTAGAGTGGTAACTAATACTTCACAGGTAAAAGAGTTTGTATGTTTTTCCTCAAAGTGTTCAATTTAACTGCAGGTATGAAAGAACTGCCTTTTAACAGTGAATTCACAGTTAATTCCTGGGTTAGACCACAGTTAATTCCTGGGTTAGACATTCAGATTTCTATAGAGAGGGAAAAGTTGTAACTACGGACATTTTGCCTGTATCCTACTGTAATGCAGTCTGGGAGCCTGATCCAACAGACTACCGCTGCTTTGGTTCCCCTTTGGCTTGATAAGACAGATTTGTCTTCAGTGCAAAACCGGACATGAAGAGGGAGGGCCAGTGCATGAGCAGGTCATGCACTGATATGGAAACAGGAGGTAACTGGGGTATATTCCAGCCTAAGGGCAGGAATTCAGAAGCACCTCTATTCCTACTAATACAGGCGTTGCCTCTGAGAATGAAAAGCACCATTGTTTCTTCTGAGACATTTGGCAGAGAGTAGTGAGTGTAGCTGAATGCTGTTTACCCCACCACATGAAAGCAAGACAAGCTTCCTAAGTGTGATTGGACAAATGCTGGAAAATCAGAGGCCAACTAGGACAAGAACAGGCAAATTGATCATTCACTAAGCAAGTAAAAAATAGAAAACAGATAACGAGCCATCCCTTTTCTCTCAGTTAAAGCAAGTGGAAACTTCATAACTATTAAAGAAAGACTGATACCAACAAAGAGGTGTCATTGCATTGAAGAATATAATTTAAACTAGCAACTGTTTGAGTGTAAAATGTCAGAAGCTTGCCTTTTCTGAAGAAACAAAGAAAAGTTGGAAATATAAAGGAAAGTATCTGGATAATATGTATTTAAAAATAGGAATAAGAAAATCCATGACTTGCTTAGCAAGATATTTTTAGAACTTACAACTTCAAAAGCAGCTTTTTAAACTTTATATCTAGAGATGGGCAAAAAATACTAAAGACTTTTTGAAGCACATTTTCACATCTTGATTTTTTTTAAGTTTTGTTTTTATTTCTTCTTTCAATTCTTTCCAAGATTATTTATGAAAACCTGAAGGCAAAATCCAAGTGATATCAAGAAAAACCCTGATAGACAGCTACATTCTGTAGTGTGGACAAAAGTGAGCTAGTATGAATGTAAATGCTAAATCATTGTATCAGTTTGCTGCTGAGCCCTAGTGCTTTACCAGTATTGTTACAAGACAACCCTGAGAAGCTCAGAAAGAATGTTTGAAGTAGGTAGATTTGGATAACTTCTATCTTAGATAGAATTTATTTAGCATGAGTAGCCGCACACTTATTTAGCATAAGTAGCTAAATTTGCTGAAGCCTTAGGCCGTGCTCCTAGTTTGTTAAGAAAAGGCCTCAGAGCTGGTGCAGGCTGGAAAGATAAGGGAGTTACAAGCAGTCTGCATTCCTGTGCCCCACTCTCCAGAAGGGAGGATGCCAAGGCTGAGAAATAAGGCCTGTTTGGGCACCAAGACCTTGGGAAGTAAAAAGCTTCCTCTCACTGTTAAAACAGTGATGATTAAGGGGTCTGGATTATGTCTTCTTCCTCAGGGCCTTGGAAGATAACACCTACTGACCCAGCTGGGGCAGTGTTAATTAATTGATCAGGACCTTGAGAAGCAGGGGTGGGACCCAGGGAAATGTGAAGAAATCATTAACCAATCAGTGTAGAAGAGGAAGGAAGTCACAAATATGGCAATAAGAGGAAGGAAGTCACAAATATGGCAAATTTGATTGCATAAATGCTACCTGAAAAGTTGTGGGGGTGTGCTCGATTTGTGGGAGACCACCGAGCACCCAGGCTTGCGCAACTCTGAAATAAATAAATAAATAAATGTCTCTCCTGAGTGTGTAATTATTGGCTCATTGCACACCGGGCAACGAATCCGCTTTTCGGACAACAGTATTACATTCTTTCATTAAAATGAAATTTTCTTCCCCCAGTATGCTTGCTGTTAAATTTATATATTTCTCTACGCTAGTAATGATTGATTTTAGATCTGATCTAAAGCCTGTCAAAACCAAGAAGAGTCTTGATTGAAATCAGTGCTTAGAGTTACGGTTTTGACAATTTTATGTAGGGAAAACTGACGAGTGAGTATGGTTACAGGAGAAAACTGTGCAACTTAGATGGTTTAAATCAAATCAGTATCAAAGCAGTTTATTGATTTATTAATGTCACGTAATTAGCTGACCGTCACAGAGCTATACATTCAGGATCAATATTAGCAATACAACAGATGATAAACCACAATACCAGGCACTTACAAAACGTTAGTAAACAGTTAGAAATTTCTAAACAGCCCTGTATAACTAATCCCCCAAAGCTGTAATCACACACCAGCACATACACATGCATATGCACAGTTGGGTGCTCCCCAAACATCTCTTTCCAAGCTGATGACTCCTTTTTTTTTCCAGAATTCTCTGCAGTTCCTCTGTTACAGTTTAATCTGGCTGGTGCACCTCTTTCTTTTCAGTGTTTTCTGCCTAGGCAGATGCTCCCTTGGGCAGCTTGGTGCATTCCACCCATACGTGTGTTACACTCCCCTCCATGCCACTGTTATCCAGGCCATGTTTCCAAAAGGACACCATGTGAATTCCCCACAACTACACGTTATTTGTATGACATATCACTGATTTCAGTTCTTTACCATCAAAGACACTATGAGACAAGTTTCATAAACTTCTTAAGCCCTATCTTAACAGTAGTTACTGTTCTTGCCCTCGTTTACTTCAAATGAAAGACTGTACCATAATCTCTTTGTTTTCATACCTAGAAACCATTTAATTTTAGTAAATTTGTGTTTATAGCAAGTTAGAAAGATTTGCCTCTGGGCTAGCACTGCCCTTCAGTATATACATAGCCATTTTCCTACTGGGTGCTTACTCTCTCCATCACCTTGTATTCCAGACAGCAATAATGTCACAGAATTAGTTATAGAAATGTTAACTGCAATGGATCTCTGTATGTTTTCTGATCCAAACTCTGCTGGAAATAGGACTATTGTAAATAGAATTGACAACTGTATTAGGTCAGCCAGGGTTTTGCCTAGGCACATCTTTGAAAACCTCCAAGGATGGAGATTCTCCAACCTATTGGGGCTCAAGGGTGGAAGGTGAGGTGTGGCTCAGCCTTTGGATGACCAGGCTCATCAAGCCAGGCCCATCTAGCTATAAAACAGACCCCATGTCCTCTTGATACTGCCCAGATTCAGTGCATTCTGAAAATGCTTGTGATGAAGAGCATTACAAAACAAATTTATGTTTCATTTACAATGAAGTTCCCTGTGGCAACTTTTGACATAGTTTCATTTTGCTAAAAGGATTTTGAAGAAACTTTCATACAGTACTAGCTTGTTCCTTAGCTGCTAGGAATATCAAATATAAATCATATATACTGATAGTGCAAAAGTGACTATCAATGAGATTAGGTATATTTATCCACTTGATAGCCATTTGCAATGTCCACAGTAGATAGATGCCTAATTCATTGCCAGGGCAGACAGTTGTCAGCTGAACAAGGTCTTTGTCTCTTTTTCTCAGTCATCCTCAAAACACCCATCTTTATGGGTGAAATATTCCACTACACTGATAAAAACTTCCTGAGGGGACAAGTCTACTAAGGTTAAGGTTGTTCAGGGGAACATTCAGTAGCCCCAGCACATGAAAGAATCTGGACTATCATGTCTTAGTCAAAAAGAAGATCTTTTTCTGAGTTTAACAGTTCATTAAGGTTTTGTCCTAGCCCCTAATTCACTTGCATATGCAGACTGTTTCAGTCTAATAAAAGTACCGAGGGGGGAAAACGAGAGGATGGAAGGAATATAACTGTTTCTGTACAATATTTCTATTTACATATTCAAAAGAGATACATTACAATTTCAGTAGTAATAAATATGAAATAAGAGAAAGTAAAGGGAAAACAAACCAACCAGTTACTATCCTACTGTATGAAACAGCATACATTGCTTGTTTCCATTATATGTTTTTTGTCACATAGGCCTAGATTGTTCTCTTAAATGTCCCACATTTTTGTATGCTGACTGCCTATATTGAAGTTTACCATCATAGTTTTGGTACAGTGTGTTGCCCATTAGGCTGAAAAATGAGGGACAAAAAGCCATAGAAATCAGTTCAAAGTCTTAAAATATTTAGTCAAAATGAAAGATGTGTGCAGTGTGGACATATTTATGTAAGGAGTCTAATGCAAGAGAAAACTATGCTTACAAATGACACCAAGACTCCCCTGGATTCAGATAATCCTTTCACTTTGTTTGGGATGAAAGTATATCAGCACACTTGTTTGCCATACTACTGTTTGCATTTTGACTGACTGCAATCCATGCAAAGTAATGTGTCTTAAGGCCAGCCACTTCTAGGTATTGAGCAAATGCTGCCTGGAAAGGTGTAAATGATGGGAGAATGGCTCAAACCCTTATAAGACAGCCACCTCAGATACAGCATTCTATCTGAGAAAGCAATAAACCAGGTCTTCAGAGGCAGAAAAACTGTCATTGACTCGTTGATAATAGAGCATGTAAAATGAGGAGATGGCATTTTCAATGAATAGGATTTTCTTCAGTATGCTAGTTTGATTATACAGTGTTACATTATCAGCCAGAAGTAATGGAAAAGCCCCCCACCCCTAAAAAATATTGTGACAGATATTCTGTAAGCAGGGCATAAATACAATTAGTGAATGGTATATTATGGAGTTTGATTTGTGTGCTGACTGTGTGATGCTGTAGCAGCACAGTTTTAAAGTGTCCAAATGGAAGCCTGCAGTCACATATAACTGCTTTGATTTATGTTTCCTACATCTTTCTGTGTTTTCTGTCTACCCAACTCTCATTCAGATGTCATATTTCCATGTTATAAGGCAACTTTAAATAAAAAGTCACTGATGTGCATCTCAGTCTCCTTTTTCCAGTGTACATCTAATTACTAGCAGTGGAGTTTCATGGCATATGCTGAAGTCATTTGGGGGCAGATAACAGGAGCTTTTAAAACTCACTCTCTTGTGGCCTATGGTCACATTCTGTTTGAATGATTTCTCTTTCTCAAATGTACCAGATGGACTTTTTGCAATAAGTTCTCAAGCTCAGTCATAAAACACTCTTATTCAACTACAGTAAAATGTTATTCCATGGGAAATAGTGATCTGGACATTATGGCTAGTGGTATCACCTTTGGCAGGAATTAGGCCCAAACACTCTCCTGCCCTATGTCCCCCTGGTATCTCAGGATGGGGCAGCTCGGCAAGCCGTATCCTTGAAATGGATAATAATCTCATCATAATGGAAGACATGTCACAGATGCACTTTCCCTCTCTATCGCAGGAATTTGCACATATCAAGAAAGGCAGGAGACTGTTTTTTTCCAGTGATTTGCAGCCAGTCAGTAATTGTTAAACTTATCTAATATATTTGATGTAGGAATCGGGTAGCTTTTTTCATGATAGCAGATGGGGAGGGGATGGTCATACTTTGTTTGTTCATGCTTTCTCTGTACTATTCAGTGAGTTTCTATCTGTCTCATTCTCTACATTTGGATATGGGTTTACTCATCAGTTTTGTGAGTATCTTTAGCTTTTAGTAGAGTTTTTGTGGGCTTTCTTAGAATCTGTAGCTCACTCTCATCAAGCCATTTCCTGAAGATAAAATTCTCTGAGGATTAAAACTTGTTACTACTTGAAATCAGTATGTGAAATCTTCTACCAGAAAGGCATTCATCATTCCTACAGAGTTGCTCCAAATATCCGATACGCAAACAACAACGGTAACTAGTATCCCCACCTTGCTCCAGCTGCCTCAAAGTGTTGTTTTGCACAATCCAGACTGAGTGGATTTATCACTGAAATCCCTGGGAATCTCTTCATTGACCTGGCTAACATGAGCCTTTCTGTATAATCATGATCATTTTGTCTCATTCTGTTCTTCCCCCAGAGCTGAGGGTGCTCTGTGACAGTTCCAGCATCAAATCCATAAGTTTCTAATAAACTATATTACTATATGTTTGATGTACATTCAAGAATGAATTTGGAGAGTAGATTGTATGTAATTCCCAAATCTATGTTGCAATCAAGAGGCAATGCTAGTTTCTTTCAGCTGAAGGAAGAATCATACTTCAGACTGGGATCTGTTATGGTTAAGTGTAGTATCAACACTTTATCAGTTTTTCGTAGTGCAGCAGAACTCTGATATTCCCTGGTACTGGTGAAAAAGAGTGTCAGAGGTAATACATTTTTATAAATATTTGTTTCTTGTTCCAATAGTATGAAATGATTGTAACTATGGTAAAAGATGAAATACAAAATAACATGACCTTGTTAAAAAACGCACAAGATGTGCAGCATTGCCTTCATGCAGCTGCCACTGCAGTGAATGCTAATACTCACTTCAGCAAGGACAACAGATAGACCAACATATATATGTGTGAAAAATCCCATCTCTAGTTTATGGACTTCAATTTATATTTGACAGCAAATATAAGAAGACTATCTGAATGTTTTTGACTTGCAAATGACTAAACCAAAGAAGCTGTCCCAGCATGAAGTGAATTTGCGGAATGCACTGAGAAATGCAGTTCTCTTTCCACAGCTATCCTATGCTGTGCCTCATAGCATATGTGCTTGGACTAGAATAGACATCCTTGCTGGCAACTTCTTCCTTCTTAGGTTGCTGTTTTGCCTCTCATTAGTGGCATCTGATTGCAGGTGTACCATCAAAATGTAGCTCTTTCTTTCACCCCTGTGCCCCCCAAAGGCCAAGATTTGTACTTGATTTAAAATATTAAATACTATATTGTAAAATGTCATGTACAGTAGTTGACATTTGGGGCCTGTGAATCATATTTAAAGAGATGTGCCAAACTTGTTAATTTGTGAAACATCTGCTGCTAAGGGAAATTTGATGCAGTACAGCTGGATTTGCAGCAGAATGAAATGAAGTTCCTGTAATGTGTCAATGCTCTGAATTATGCAAATTCCAGTTCTGTTTATTTCGACCCACCCATATAAAACAGGGTGTTTTAAAAATGCATGTGGCATTAGTTACTCTCTCTTCCTGCTGAGGTCAGACATAGAATTCTCTCTGTCTTCTGCTGAAACAGTTAAGTAAAGGTTGAGTATTTCTGACAATTCTCCTTGTAGACTCATGTGCCAGAGAAAAATCGATGAATTTATCTCCCAGTCTAAGAGCAGAGGATGTTTCTTCTAAACATTCCTCGGAGATATTATAGCTACATATTTCTTGATCTAGAAGCAAATAGCCTGGGTCCCAAAGCTAGCATGAACACTCCTTGTATTGAGCAGAGAATTATTGCACTCCTGCAAATGCCTGGCTCCCTCCCATCTCACACACATCAGGCACGTACACCCAGGGCTCCACTCAGCATTCGGGTGCTTAGACTGGCATTACACCAGTCTCCTGCAAAAGTGCTGAGCTCTGCAGGGGAGAATTTTGCTTTAGAGAAGATGTACTATGCAAGAATTCTAATGTCAACACAAGTGGGACTAAATGTGGAATATATATATGTCATTAGACTTTAGACTTTTTTTTTCTCCAAGAAACATTCATTCACCCAGGCAACAATTCAGTACCAACAGCAAAAAAAAAAAAAAAAAAAAAAAACAAACAAAAAAAAACCTTTCCCCCTTCTATTATAGATGCAGTGAAAACCGAACCCAGTAGGATCCACCCTCTTTTAACCATAAAAAGAAACAGTGAAAGGCATCAAGAAGTAAAAGGTGAGGGAGGTGTCTATAAGGAAATGGGTTCAATAGGATTTTCCTAAAAGCTTTTCAAAATGGCAGGATCAAAAAGCTATTAATCTCAGTTCAAAGAACCTGTGAGTAAACTCCCCAGTGCACAGAGAACTAGATTGAATCCTTATGACCATACTGACCTGTTGGCTCTGAACATTGTAGAACAAGCAAAAACAATTAAAAATAGGAGAAAAAGAAGTAGAATAAGCACATTATTTCATTATACAGTAGTAATTTCTTGCCAGCTGACCAAATTGGTATCTTTTTTATAAAGTAAACAGAAAGCAAAAGGTTTCGTTTTCCCTTTCTAGTTTTCTCTTGGTAGTAATCTTTAGCCATTTTCCTGAAATACTTTCGTCTCTGTCTGCAAGACCAAGAAATATATCTCAGGAAACCTCTCTAGTTGTTCTTTCTAGACAATTTTTCTTCTTATACAGAAGCTGTCTTCATCTGGGTGGTCAGATTAATGTCTCACAATAAGTTCAAGTAGACTGGAAACAAAAGAGCAGAAGCAAAACACAATGGCAACCAAGGAATCTTAGAAATTCTTAAAGCAAAATACCTTTTGGATTAAATATAGATTTAGTCCTTTACTTATTTATGACCCAGATTACCCCCCAAAATTTATCTGCTAATACCTTTCCTAAGTATGTTAGGCATAAACAGGTCAGCGTCTTCAGGGGGCAGAAGGTCGTGTCAATACCTTTGTGAGTATAGTCAAGAATAACATTTTGTAATACAATGTAAAAGATCTTTAGTGTAATACAACAGAAAATTCAAAGTAAAAACAGATCCAGAAGAAAAAGTTAACATTTTCTAATGTTGTAGAAAAAGTATTTGCCTCTGCTGTGTACAACGGAGTACAAGTATTATAACAATCCTTTTACTGCTTATTTTAACTTTTCTTTCTTTTTATTGATTTCATCCCCTCTCTGTATGTTTTTTTTCTTTTCCACATTTTCATTTTATCCTGAGAAAATGGAGTAGAAAAGAAAAGAGGCGAGGACAGTAAAGTAGGGCACTAGGAAGAAAGTGAAAAATTATTACGAAAAATGCTTTTGCTTACAATAACTCAAGGAAAATTTAACTATGCCGTGGGCTTTATTACAGTTAAATCATAGAAATACTTGTTTTCTAAAGGGTGTATTTGAATTTATAAATTATACTTTGGTAAAACCAAAAACCCTTTATTCAAGTCACCATGGAGATGTTGTTATTCTAAAATAAAATGGTGCATGATGGTTTAAGTGCTAAGGACCCATTCATTGAAAATGAAGAAAATGTTCCTTAAAATATCTTAAACTTCAGAGATTACAGCTAGATTATTAAATATTTTATATGCACTTTAATACAAAATTGTCTAATATGAATCATTAAACTGAAGAATTCTAAATGCTCCAAACAGAGTAGTCAACAGCATCACATTACAATTCACTTCAACAGGAAGGCAAGGAAGACAAAGAAGTTAAGATACATCCATAAAAGGTATGGAGTCAAGGCATTTAACTTAAAAGATGTTTAACTTTTTAACCGATGCATCCAGGAGCAAAACTGAGTTAGGTTCTGGTGACTTAATCTTTGCATAATGCTGCTTTGCTCCAGAATGACATCATCCTTATGGGTGTTTAATGTGATCTTTGCTATGGGCATTGACTTATTTTGTCCACTTTAATAGTTAATAGTTTTATGTCTTCATGTAGACCAACCACATGACAAAATGTTAAAGGGTGAATTCATCATATTTCATTCCTTATAGAGATTGCATGGATGCTGCAGTAACTACAGAATGAATACAAGTCTGGTCTTGCATACCACACTATACAGTTCAACATTTAAGTGCAAAGTCAGTTCAACATTTCAGTGCAAAGTGTACTTCAGTTTGTAATTTCTAGTTTCTATCATTTCATGTTGTGGGGAGAGAGAGAGAGAGAGAGAGAGAGGGAGGAGCTGCAAGTTACCAAAAGGATCCAAGGATCCTGGCTGACAAGTTGAATATGAGTCAAACCATGAGTATCACCTCTGAGACAATCAAGGCTGACTGCACAAATCGCTGACTGCACGAGTGTAGCCAGCCAGTCAAGATAAGTGATCCTTTCTCTCTAGTCAGCACTTGTGAGACTGCATGTGTAGTAGTGTGTCCAGTTTTGGGCTCCCCTGTACAAGAAAATCATCAACATAGTGGAGTGAGTCCAGCGGGGGGTCATCAAGGCGGTCAGGGCTGATGCACATGCCATATGAGGAGAGGCTGAAAGACCTGGGGCTGTTCTGCCTGGGGAAGAGAAGGCTCAGGGGGGTTCTTGCTGCTGCCTACAACTGCCTGATGAGTGGTTAGACAAAAGACATGGAGGTGCACAGCAAAAGATGACAGACAAATGTTTCAGCAAAGAAAATTCCAATTGACCATAAGGAAAAAAAGTCCTTATTTGAACAGGTTGCTCAGGGAGGCTGTGGAGTGTCCATCCTTTGGGCTATCCAAAACCCAGCTGGACAAGGTCATGGGAAACCTAATATAACTTTGAAGCTGATCATGCTTTAAGCAGGAAGTTTGACTGGATAACCTCCAGAGGCCATCTAAATTATCTCTAATTAATATCTAAGATCTGAATTATTCTCTGATGATTTGTGAGTACCCTGAAGGGCTTGTGAGCACAATCACATATCTAAAATGCAGGCTTTCTCTTGATCACTCTTCCTTTGGGCTCCAGAATCTTTTATTACTTTCTATATAGGGAGGGTTGGGAGATAACCCATTTGAGACTCAGTAATCACTCTTCCTGGCTGAAAACCACAGCAGACTAATTTCCAGCACTGTCAGCTCTGTGAACGTACACAGATACTGGGAGTGAGGTTTTTCTTATCATATTTTAGATATTTTACAGTGCAGATATCCTTATCTGAGCTACTTACCAACACTTTCTACAGTAAATGGAAATAGGATCTTTTAGTAAGCAGTTCATCTGGTCTATTTTGGACATCGGTCAGGAGAAATGAATGGTGCCTTCAAACAGCCTAATTTTCTGCCATTGACTAAAAGGATAGCATAGTTAGCTAGCTCAGTGGTAGAAGTGTACTGTACGGAGACTGAAATGAAATTAGCCCCATCATAGTGATCTTGTAAAACAAATCCTTTATCTCCATTGTTAAATCTCTTTTGTCCTTCACTACTTATTTCCTCAGGTGGATTTAGCACCAGGTTACTATAATCAGCTGGTTCAAAGTTTCTGAGTCAGGGTCAGAGAAGAGACCACTAGTGGTCACATTGCGGAGGGAGTTTGTTACAAACCACTCAATCAGGGTGCAGAAATGGGTGAAGACTCCTTTAAACTACTTGAGGAAATCTCTGAATCGCAGACACCGGTTCTCATGGCAGACATTCACATCTCAGTCATCTGCTGGACGGGCAACACAGCAGGACACAAGCAGTCCAGGAGGTTTCCGGACGGTGTCAGGAATAACTTCTTGATACATGTAGTGGATGTGCCAACAGCTGGAACTGTTATTCACTGACAAGGAAGAGCTGTTTGGGGATTTGGTAATCAGTGGCAGCCTGGACTGTAGTGACCCTGAAATACAGAGGCTGAAGATCCCAAGGGGAATGAGGAAGGAGAGTAGCAGATTGCAGATCCCACACTTTAGGAGAGCAAATTTGGAATTATTCAGGAAACTGGTAAGTGGGATCCCATAGGATGCAGCTCTGAAAGGCAAAGAAGAACAGGAAAGCTGGAAGGCCTTTAAGGACAGCATTATATGATTGCAAGAATGGTCAGTTTCAGCACTCAAGAAGACAAATAGACATATCAGCTGGTATGGCTAAGCAGGGAACTCATGGCAGTGCTCTGATGCAAAAAGGTATCATACAGGTCAGAAGCACAAACAGGCTATGCAGGAGGAATTTAGAAACATTGTCCAGGCTTGTAGTGATGGTGTCAGAAAATCTGAAGTTTGGCTAGAGCTGAGACTTGTATGGGATGTCAAGAACAAAAAGAGAGTTTCTATTGCCCCTTAGTAGTAAAAGGCTGAAAGGAAAAAGTAGGTAGAGGATGTTATTCACATTGACTTAAGCAGAGCATTCAACACTGTCTCCCACAATATTCCTGTATCCAAGCTGGGACATCACAGGCTGGATGGATGGACAATTAGATGGGTAAAAAACTGTTTGGATGGTCAGGCCCAGAGAACCATGGTTAAAGGGTACCTACACGTCTGTGAGAAGTGGTATAACAATGGGAACCTTACGCAATTCAACAAGGACAAATGCCAAGTTCTGACCTAGGGAGGAAAGAGCCTCTGCAACGATACATGCTGGAGATGGAGGGGCTGCGAAGCAGCTTTGCAGGGGAGGCCCCTAGGGGTCAAGGCGAGCAGTGATCTGAACGAGAACCAGCGGTGTGCCTTGGCAGCAAAAGGGCCAACAGCACCTGGGCTGGATGGACAGGGGCACAGTTTGTAGATCGAGGGAAGGGATCCTCCTCCTCTATGCAGCACTCGTCAAACCGTGTCTGGAGTACTGTGTCCAGTTTTGAGTCCCCCAGTACAGGCGAGACATGGACAAACTGCAGCAAGCTTAGCAGAAGGCCCTGAAGGCAGTGGAGGCTGGAGCACTTTGTGAGGAAAGGCCGGGGGAGCTGGGCTGGCACAGTCTGGGGAAGAACAGTGCCTGTGAGTGGTCATCAAGGAAACGGAGACGGTTTTATCACAGCAAGGCATGGAGGGAGGAAGAAAGACGACAGGCACAAGCTGCAACAAGAGAGGTTCAGGCTGCATAAAAGGAAAAATGTTTTTTTCCTGTCAGGACCATCAGGCAGAGGAGGAGGTTGCTCCACAAGGTTGTGTTGTCTCTGTCCTTGGAGGTTTTCAAGACCTGACTGGATACAGCCCTAAGCAGCCTGGTCAGACCTCAGAGCTGGCCCTGCTGAGGTTGAACTAGAGACCTCCTGAGGTCCCCTCCTGCCTGAACTACCCCTTCAGCACTGAACTAGGCACTGGGTCACATTATTTCACCCATTTTTGCCTACTTTTGGCATCTGTTAGACCTCTGCATGTCATTTAGTGCCATTGAGTCAAAGCATGTGTACATCTAATTCTCTCTATAGTCAGTAGAAAGAGTTAGGGATAACTTTATACAATGCACAAAATGAATCAGAAAAATCTTTGATACTCTTTACAAGATGGTACTTAAGAGACTCAAAGACATTTTGAGTAAATGAAACAAAAAATAAAAATTAATTGAGCTAGTGTTCCAATACCTTTTCAGTGTATATTGTTTTCTTCAAATGCCTATCATGTTTTATTTCACAATCACATTTTGAAATGCATAGCCAACATTAGCAGTGCAAACTAATGTAAAATAAAATGTATTATAACCTCCCAGCATATACAATGACTGGGACCTTGTTTCATTTATGGCCAGATCAGCCCAACCTCTACTTATCATAGGGTTATACTTTTGACAGATCCTAATACAAAAAATTAAATGTGCAGATTTCATTTTAACACAGTGATTTTAAGCATTTTCTTAAAACAATTAACACCACCCATCTCATGCATATCTTACCATATCTTTCATGTGTTCATTTTCCAACAGTCTTCTTGAGGAACAGAAGGCAAAAAAAAAAAAAAGATATTTTGCTTTCTTGTCTTTTTTGCTCTCTACTTTCCTTCTCTTCCTCTCTTTTTCTTCTTCCTTCATCTATTTATAATTCATATTATCTTTTTCTTGAATGCTTGCCTCTATCTCTTTTTCTTCATTTCATTCTTACTTCTATATGTCCTCTCTTTGCTTGTCCTTTCTTTTCCATGTAGATATCATGATTATCTTAGGATTACAATCATAATAACTATACACAAACACTAACTGATAATTTGTGAAATGATAAATCAAAAATGCTGTGTTAAACGTGCTTGCTGATCCAGTTGACACTGAATGTAACAATCATTTTTATTTTAAATGTTGACAAATCTAATAGCTCCATTATACAATTTAAGATATATCCACCCAGATCTAACGTCTAACTAATCTAATGTCTAGCTCATTTAACATCTTCCACCAACAGCTGTACTGATGTTTCAAAAGAAATTGGAAAAACTCACTTTCAGAGAGAGGTGTCATAGGCAAGACAATTTTAAATTTCATAGGGGCATTCAGAATTTTGCATTGCCAAATAAATGATGAAACATGCCAGTGCTGGACAATTACATGACTGATGATGGTTACAGAACTAGACATTGAGACATATTCCAAGTACCTAATGTTTCTTTCTCTTGGGCTGTTAGTTGTGTGTGTTGTATTCAGTATCCTATTGGGATATCTTGATTGCTGAATCCTTTGAAAGCTCAAAGAATTTTCAGCCACATGCAAGTTAATTATTTTAGTATCTTCAGCTGCAGTTCTTCCCAGCCTTGCTGGACATGTAATTGTTGTTGCACAGGTAATAACTCTGCAGCTTTTAGTTTTATTTCTGCTTTATTTTGGACTTCACATTTGTAAATGGATCTGCTAGCATCAGACTTGGATATGTGACAAGGTTTCTCTACGAAGAAGAGCTTTTTGCAATTCTAATAAATGTGTTGCATTTTCTTATTTAAAATGGATGCATAAGTATTATACAGTTGCTTTGAGGAGAATGCCTTTCCCTTGCTCCATGTGTTAATGTGTCTGCTTACTTTTGTTGAAAAATAAATTCTTGTTGTGCCAAGATGGAAAACATATTTTATTTTCTTAATATACAAGAACCTCACAATCCAAAAATCACCTGCGTGGTAATCCACTGTTTTATCTGCTACTGGAAAAAAATGCAGTTAGTAAATTCTAGAAACTGAATCATATTAAGTAAAATCTTAGTCTGAAATTTAGCTTGGATCAAGAACAATGACTTATGACGTTTAAATATAATAAGGTTATTACACTAACTCATCAAATATTCAGAGTCCACCGAAGTGTAACCTGAAATTCGAGATATGAAAAGAAAAAAAAAGGGGAGTTACAAGCTATGTTTTAATTAATATTTTAAAACCATGCTCCCAAATTTTAGCAACCAAATACTGAAATAAATAATAAGATTAGTAGCTTGGCTGATATTTAGAAATTCCTGGATCCTCTCTAGGATCCTGCTATTATTCAAACATGTACAAAACTATTATTGGGAGATAAAAACATATTACTCCACCGAGACTACAAAGACACACACTCCTGTGTATTAGAAGCTAATACGATCCATTCAGACTCTCATACAAATGGTGTCAAGTTTGACTTTTTTAACTTGGATGCTTTGCTAAACCATTCCTGTAACAATGAACACATCAAACAATATTTCTCCAGAAGCAGAATTTTTGAAGTATCATGCAGCATTTCCCTTTACCAAAATTCAGAGAAATACAGAAACCTTCTGAGAGAATGATTATTGAGTTGCTATTGACCTAATTATGTCCAGCAGACTCATATTTAAATGCTGCAAATATAAGAGGTATATGATGGACCAGGACCTTTAAACCTTAAAGTTGTTTGTGGATTCTAGTTATCATTATCTGATGTTTGGAGGCTTTCATAAATTTAAATATTCCAAATGCGCTGGTATTCTTATCACTGCAATCTGAAATAAAACAGGGGTTTGTGGCAATTTTGTTAATGCTGAAATGACATGGAATTATGATTGTGACAAGATGTGGTCATTTCCAGTGTAATGTTCAGTAACAATAAGTGATACTAAGGTTTCTACAGTCATTCACAAATTAAAAGAAGATTTATTCTGTAGATTCTTTTTTCTTGTAGGATTTTTTTTCTCCACAGCTACTTCTTCACTGTGAGGAACAAGCTGGAGATTTCAGAATATGTGATGGCAAAGAAAAATGGTTTTTGGTTGTTCAGTGTTTGTATTAATATTTCTGTGATATGTTACAGCTGAAACTGAAGAGCTGTGACCTTAGGAGAACTCAGACTGAAGAAACAGAAAAATATGTGGAAAACAAAAATTAAAGGGCTTGTCTACCAGTTTCAATGAATAATGAAGCTGACATACAGTGCATTTTGGCCTATGAAGTTATGCAACACTAGAAACTGAAAATCATGTGGTACTACACAGAAAATGGGAAGATGACAGAAAACTAGTCAGTCAGAAGTAAAAATGAAATGGCTGCATATTTCTGCTTCCTTCAACTATCAGGCCAATACCAGGAGAATTTGATCGAACTAATCCTCATCAGGAGGACAAGGATTCAATTTCTTTCAAGCAGTGAGGAAAAGGGGGCTGGCGGAAAATATTCGGCAGAAATTCAGTGGCACAATGCTATTTTCCTTATTTTAATAGAGTGGTTCTATAAGTGCTGAAAGGAAGCAACAGTTTTGGGATTCCTTGCACTGTCACACATCTGCAACATTACCCAATACCTTCATCTTTTCTCATCTGCTGAATTGTCAGAAAACCCCAGCAGAGGAGAACTGCCCCTGTTCTCTGCACCTGTTCCACAAATCAGCTCTCCAGTTGAGGGCAGACAATTACATTACTTTTTTTTTTTTTTTCTTTTCACAGTAGGATATCAAAAGAGTAACAACTGAACTCCTGTATCTGCATCCTTAAGTTCCTCCAGTACAAAAATCTTTTTTTCTCTATTTTTTTTCTATTTTGTGTAAACCTTTTTTTTTCTGTTTTTTGAGGTTACTGCAATTGCAGGCAATGTTTAAAGGAAATGGATTGAAATCAAGTGGACACTATCTGGAATAATAATTTATATAAGGCCACGCAGATATAATTTTGAGTTTCCACAAGGTAAAAAAATGCTTAGCCTATTTAATAAAATGCTTCTGTGAATTTTACATGTGGAACAGAAGACTGTCATCTACGGAGCATGACAACAAGACACAAGGTCCTGGTCACAATCCTGGTCACATTTGTCTTTTTGTAAACTCTGAATTTCCATAAGTCCAAACAAGGATAGAGCTACATGTATATATTCCAAGCTGTTTAAATTTATTCATTTTAAATAACTTTTAATTGTTTTCTGCTTTCTTCCATCTTACATTAAACTGTTGCTATATAAAAGAGCATGTTTTGAGATTATCAGGCAGGTGTCTCTAAAATTAGCTATTTGAACAGTCCAGGGATTATTATGCTTGATCAGGGGTTGGACCAGATGGCCTCTAGAAGTCCCTTCCAACCCCAATTATTCTGTGATTCTGTGATTATGAGAACAGTCAAATTCTAGCTTTTGGATAAAGGACATTTCATCAAAAAACCTCTATCTCACTATCTCACATAACAAGCAGTAACATTCTGAAGTTATTTATGGATCTGGGTATGTCCATGCACAAGTGTGAAATCTAGAAAGAAGGTACTAGCTGTAATTGTGGTTTTCCTGACTCATCTGTAATTTTGCCTTTTCACTGGGAAAATCAAACACTCTCTGGAAAATAAACTCGTGTTATAAGCATGTAATACTGGAATCCCCACATCAATGATCTCTTCTGGTAACCACACAGGTATTTTTTATCCTTTGCATTTGCTGGGTCACAGCTAAAGAGGAGCAGATTAGGAACCGGCACTGAGGAACAAACATCAGAAGAGATGTGTTGGATACAGCAGCAAGTTGGACCAGATGACCTGATGTCCCTTTCCACCTAAATAATTCTCTGGTTCTATAAAAATTCTTCCTTTCCCTTGAGTCACAGGGAATCCACCTTGACTTGACTTGACTGAGATGATGAGTCCTGAGATACTATATATGAATAACAAACGATTCTAATGATATTAAATGATGCTTGGCTCCCAGTGGGTTTCCCAGGCTAGGTAATGTCTATCTAGGCCCATAAAATACTGAGATAGCTTAGATGAGAATTCTTGCTGTGCCATTAAGGTGGTTCAAAAAACTCTGGTGGCTATATAGTATGCTGCACTATCCTTCAAAATTATGAGTGAATTAACATCCCCTTGTGTGGTTTTTAGATGTTCTGCAAATCACAAAGTTGACTGGAAAATAGAAATTGCATTTCAAACAGAAGAAAAACCCCACAATAATACTTATATATTCAGTATTCCCATTATCAAAAGTTTTATTATTGGAAAGAAAACATACCAAATAAGAATCAGGATTTTTAAAAAAATGTTTCAACATCTCAAGATGTTCAGATATTTCAAGATAAAGATAAAACCTATTCATTTTAAACAAAAGCAAATCCCTACCTCAGTCTTTCCCATCTCATTTTTTCTCTGTCCTCTGTCTCTGTCTCATTTTTGTCTGTATTTTGATTTCCATCTGCAGAATTAGTAGTGGATCTGAGCAGTGAAACATATATGCTAATCTACAAATGGAACACCTTAAGCTATTGTTTCCAATTTGTGTTAATGCTTTCCAGATGAATTTCTACTTTTCTATGAAACTTTGCTAGTCTCTCATTTGTCCCCATCCCAATCCCAAAATCACTCTTTGGTGAGTAAGAATATATCAAACCAACTACTGAGGAGATATTTAGTTCTAATTTTTTTCCTCTGATTGTCTGGATTTTGATATTCTCCTAAGACATTAACTGCAACTGCTTGCAAACAATCTATAAAATAAGTGTGCATTCTTCTTCAGAATAGATCTGCTATTCCAAACAATGGATGAATTTTTTACCCTCTCTGTGACACTTGTCTTCCTATGGCTACAGTAACTTAATTATTTTTCATGCTCCATGCTCTCAAGGGTGAAATCACGATGGACATGTTTATCACCATGGCAGCAAAACAACACATGTCTTTCAATCAAAGCAGATGCGGACAGTGTAAATCCCTGGATTCTTTGGTTTTGGAGTGCTTTGAAGTGGCTCACTAACTGTAAGTCCCTTCATGAAGGAAAGTGAAATATTTCCCTGCTTTTGAATGCTAAAGAAATCTGCATATTCTACACCTCAGCTTGTATTTCCCCTGAGTGCTAGCATATGATTAGTTACTGTATATTTCTTTTCCCTACAGCAGACAGTGAAAGTTTTTTACAATAAAGTTGTTATTTAGAAAATGAAATCATTTTTATAGGAAGCTCTGCTACAATACAAGGACCTTTAACTTGTCATAATATCATAGTAGTTCCCAAAGTAACTAATGAAAAAGGAAGAAAAATGATATGATTTATTAAAACATATAGAAAACCTGAAAGGTAAGACTACGTACTTCACACTAGGCACCCAAAATAGGCTTCTGAGCAGCCAAAATAGGCTTCTGAGCAGCCGATCAAGAAGACATGCAACGGCAATACTGAAGAGCAGTGTGTTTTGAAACACTGCCTCTTTCTTCAGCTATGATGCCTCACTAAAGGTGTCTCAGGTAGCATTCACCTTCCTCACAGTCCTCTTCACTCTTCTTGCTGGAAGCCCCATTAGGAAAGCATGTGCCTTTAGCCTAGATACTCAGTTAGGTGAAGTCATCTGAAATCTGCTGAGAATTAGGTGAAATCTGCTGAAATCATTAAGTCAACTTCCATGCTACTTATTCTTTCCTTGATCATCTCTGCCCTTCTCTCACACCTGATCTATATGCTTGCTTCTGCACAGCGCAAAGTGATCTTTCAGCTGGGCATGGCCCTGCTCTGCACTGCATTCCTTCAGCTGTTTGTTCTGTGACAGATGAAAGCTTCCCTTTCCATTTTTATAATCCTATTGCACTTCAGTATGCTGTGGTAGTGATTTGCTCAACACTACTTTGCCATCAGGAACTGTACCTAGACAATATCCTGTTGGCAGAGCATTATCAAGGGCTGAATTCCCCTGAACACGTCAGGGCAGAATTCACCCCACTTCCTACTGCATTCTGCAAAACAAGCCAGATCTACCCTGTGCAATAACCAGGCTGCAACTCCTGATGGTGTCTGGAGGCGATTTCTGCAGTCTCTCCCTATGACACTCTCTGCAGGGAGGCAATGCTGCTCTGCACAGTCCCAGGTTGAAAATATTGAGAAGGCAGTTTAGCCCATTACACATTTATTTGGCACTCACCAAAGTCTTCTGCTGAATATCTCCCTAGCCTGCTCTCCCACCTCCCCCACCCCAAATATTGCAGGAAATAAAGGGATCTCATAAAACTGAGAACAGCTTGTGGACTGAGTTTAGTAGTGATGAAGCAGGCACTTTATTACTACCCACTCTGCCATAAGTCAGCTTCAACTGCAAACAATTAGAAATACTATAGATGGAGGACATAAAGATATTCAATCTTGCAAAAACAGCTTAAATTTGTACTTAAGGGGGAAATTTAATAAAAGAGTGACTTTCTCTGTGGTTTATATTTCGTTGCTGATACTTCTGTTTTGGCAAATTGAGAACTATTATTATTTTAGTTAGCTATTATCTAGCACTGACTTTATTGGGAGCATCATTTGTTTACAGGAGCTTTAATCTTATTGTTTATGGTGTAATATTTTTGCAGTGAATGGCATTTGCTAGCATAAAAAGATCTTCAGAGGAAAGAAGTATTAAAACAAATCCTGGAAATTAACATTAAAAATCAAGGCATTTTCCCTCAAACTATATGCTTGTTCCCTCCCCTGCCAGTAACAGCTTGTTAAAACTGTTATAACAGAATAATCATATTCTCTAAGATGATCTTTCCTTTGTAAAACAGATACAGAAGAAACACTCTCCCCTTGTTTTCATTACAAACATCTCCTGCTTTAAGAAAGAGAAGACTAGAAACTTCAGCCATCACTGTATAGTAAGTATAGCAAAATGCAAAGCTGATTGTTACATATGCATTATTTTGTTGGGCTTTTTTAGTCATTACTCCTCCAAGTTTCAAATTGTCCAAGCCTGAGCTGAAATGGGTTCCTGGGCCTGGGCAGGGTGGGGGAGGTGCAGGGAGGTGGGCAGGGACAGCAAGGGCTGCCAGTGCCCCCAGCAGCCTCTGCTGCTAGCAAAGTGTATCCTCCCACACAGAGAGATCTGGGATTGGAGGGGAACAGCTGTGGAAATCCCTGGTCTCACCCGGAGTGTGCACGTTGTTTGCTGGTTCCCTGATACACTCCTTAGGTCTGTAGCCTCACCAAGCAATCAGGTGAAACTTCCATCGAATGAGTTTAGAATCCAAAATTTGCTTCACTCTGTCTGCCCCTGCACCAAGGGGTGGGCTCACAGTAGAAAGAGTCTGGGCAGTACGTCTTCATGAGGGAGACAGGGAAAACTGGGTGGTTCTTCATGGTTTGTGGGAGCTCCAGGCAAGGAGCAGGTAAGGTGGCATACTTGATCAGCAATGGTGAAAAGCTCTGAGGACTGTGGCCCAGACTGGTAGAAGGTTTAGCTGTCCAGAGGTGTCAACTGGAAAGCCAAACCTGGTCACCGATGGAGAAAGCCATGATTGGGAGACACAGTCTGCCTGCTTGCCTGTTATAGGTGTTTTTGGCCTTGTCCAACTGGGTTATGGTGAGGGTTTGGACCTGTTAGAGTAGATCTCCAGCTGCCAGTATGCATGAGACAGTAGGATGACTTCAAGGTTGGAAAATGAAGTGAGCAAAGAGTGGGTCTGCTGTGTGGATCAGCAAACTCTGATAGCGGGAAGAAAAAGGCATGCCTGCTTTTCTGCAGGCATGTTGGACAAAATTACTGTAGCATCAGAGGTATGGATTCAGGATCAGATTGACCCTCTGTCTGCATTTTGGTCTGAGGTCATGAGCTGAGGAGGATGTGCACATGGGGAAGGCTTGTGCACTCCTTCCAAAATCTAGCTGTGGCAGGGTGATGCTGTCTAGGAGGCCATGGCATCAGAAATCATGTTGCAGGCTAAGTTTATCAGTCTGTGGGGCCTTGAGCACTTCCTGAGGGGAGTGAAGTGAGCTGTCTTGATAAACAGATCCAGGATCACCAGGACATTCCTCTAAAAAGGGGCAGCCCTAGTGTGAAATCCATGGGCACAAACTGCCACGACCAGTTGGGAATGTGGATGATCCATAAGAAACCCTGTGCAGAGGTCTTTTGGTGCAAGCACACATGCTGAAGGCCCAAACAGTCAGCCACACCTGCTCATACTGTGGGCCCCATGTCCAGGAAATAAAGTGCTGTATCTTCCAGGTGTTTCCAGGCCTACAAGTGCATCATGGCATCAGTGAAAGGCCTGTGCTTGCAGTGATCCCTATGGGATGTATCAGGGCTGGCAACTGTCCTGTTCTTGCAGGATGGGAGAGACTGTGCTAGCATGATGCTGTGCCAGAAGAACGTCTTTTGCAATGATCTGGCAAACCTGTTTAGTGAGCTCATCCTCTGTTGTGGCTGCAGTGACATATTTTGGAGAAAAGAGCACAGGGGGTGCACGTATGAGATGTGTATCTGGGTCCATCTGCCTTGCCATTCTGCTACCCCGATGGTACATGAAAGTGAAGGGAAAGCAACACAGGAGGGAGGCTTAGGAGGCAAGGTGGACAAAGAGGCACTTCATCCCTTGATTATATTCCAGGTTGAAGTAGGTGAGCGCCGCTGATGGTTCTTCAGCCCCTTTGAGGAGATGCTACTGCTCCTCAAAGGTAGTTTTGCAGATGTCACAATTCCTCACAACCACTGAGTTGTCAAGAGAAAAAGTCTGGGGTGGGGCCCTGGCATAGGGCTGACTTTCTGGGAAGAGGATGTACCCTGTGGTTCTGAGGCATCCACTTCCACAGTGAATGGCCAGCTGGGGTCCAGGTGCACTGAATAGGAGCTGTGGTTTTCAGGCCCATTTCAGTTTCTCCAAAGGTGATGGGGCTTTGGGTGTCTGCCAAAAGTGAGGCCTTTTCTGGTGAGAGCTGATATGGGAGTCACAATTCAAGAAAACTCCTTCATGAATCATCAATAGAAGCTGACATCTTAAGAACCTCTGTTCCAGCACCCGAACTCCACACACGAACAGGGAACTGCCAATTTGTGAAGGCTTTAATCTTCTTGTGGGCCATACACAAACTTCTGGGGAAAATCACATGTCCCGAGAATTCCATCTGCTGTTGGTGAAAGGAGCATTACTTGAGTGTGGCTTACAGCTGGTGCTGCCATATGCAACTCAAGATCTCCCAGACATGATGCATGCACACCTCTTGAGTGGTGGAGAGTAACAAGACATCATCCAAGTATGCCACTACACAGGTATTGTGTAAGTCCCTCACGATGCCATTTACAAATTACTGAAAGGTGTCTGGAGCATTGCAGAGACCAAAGACCATCATCACATACTCGTAGTGCCTGTATCTGGTGCAGAAATCAGTTTTCCACTCATTCCTGTGCCAGATTTGGAACAAACTGTAAGCCCTTCACAGGTCCAGCTCAGTGAACCAGTGAGCACCCTGCAGATAGATGTTCAAAAAGCTCTGAGATGTGAGGCAGGGGATGCTGGTGGGATGTCATTCAATCCCCTGTAATCTTTTCCTGGGCCGAGACCCTTGTATTTCTTTTTGATGAAAAATATGGGGGCCTCAACAGGAGCAGTGAAGAAGCAAACTATGTGCCAGATTGTCTTTGAGGTGCTTCTTGAGAGCTGCTAATTCAGTATGTGACAAGGCATCAGTGTGCCTCAGGGAAATCTTCTTTCCTGGGACCAGGGCAATGGGGTAGTTGTGTAGGCAGTGGGGCAGCAAGATTTCTTTCCCCTTCTCAAAGACGTCTCTGAAGTTGCTGTACTCATCTGGGAAGGCTGCTGATGGGGTCCAGTGGCTGGGGCAGGGGTATGGTCCTAGGGCCTGGGTGAATCAGAGCTGCAGCCTGTGGGACTGGGCAGAATTGTGGGATTGCAGGGGTCTCAGGACTGGGGTTGCTCTGGGATGATGGTGTGTTCTGGGGATGTCATATCTGGTCAGGATGGCTGCACAGCTAGGCTGCTGTTTACGTGGTGAAGGACTAGAAACATGGAGCTCTCTGGACCAAACCATGCAGGGCACTCTGGTGGAGGAAAACATCTCCCAGGTGATTTTGGGGCTGGCTCTTGCCATCAGGCTTGGGGTATCCGCTTCCTCTCGGGAAGCACAAGGATCCCACCTGCCAGTGAAGGAGGAAGGAGGCTGTGCTTTCCCAGCCTGAGGATGACAAGGAAGAGGGAGGTGGGCAGCATGGGGGAAGACAGCATCTCTGAGGGTCCAGATGCCACGTTTATGCCAAGGAAAACCATCACATGGGTGATGCGGCTCCCCCACCTGCAGCAATGACTGTAGTGGGTGGATCGGGGCTGGGTAGGGACCCTGGACCCGAGGACAGGGGGTGGAGGTCCCTGGTGAGGCCAGTTGAAGCAATTAAGGCCCATTAGTACTCTTAGGGCCCTGGCCAAAGGGTGATAATTAATTTCATGATGAGGATGTGTACTAGGCTAGAGACCTGCTTCTCAGGAACTGGACCCAGAGAAATAAAAATTATTCACTTTATGAAAACAGTTAAAAGATGATTAAAAAGGTCACTTGGCACAGAAGCAGAAATCACTCCAAATTAGGTCAAAGGCTATTAGGGCTTTGCCATTCCCTGCTATGCATATTTCACATTCATTAGTTCTGGAAGAATTCCCTCACATTTTTTAACTGCAAACTGACCGAGCATTCAGGGGAACTACTTAAATTGAAACTATTCTTTAGAGTTCCTAATGTAACCAGATGATACATCAAACTTTTTTGCTTTCTAATGCAGGATTTTAAACATGAAGGTTCACTCCATCTTTGCTATTTATCAGCCTGTCCCTTCAGTCTGCATATCCACTCAGGATAACATTATACGCTGCCTTAAATTTCTGTGCCACTGTAATAGAGGAAAGGGCTGCAAAGACTTTTTTTCATTCTCATTCAGAAATGCCTTGATGAGCTTCAATGATAAGAGCACTTTATTATGTTCATGAAGAGTAAAAGTTCTACTCTGACAAGAACTCTTTTAATATGATGGTTAAGTGAAGCTTAGCATTAGTTTCAAATGAATAAAAACACTTGCTCATGTCAGATTATGATTCATATTTACCATCTTCAAGTCCCTATTCCTCACCAAAAATGCTTACATCTTCCAAAAAAAAGGTTAGATTTTGTTTCATAGCATGTTATAGGATTACACCGACTTGGATTTCTTGCAATAAGGTGAAATATTTAAGTCATGAAGGTGACATTAGACATAAAAGATACTCAATTAATTATGTTTAAGGTCACCCTCTTTTTTGTGTGGAGAACATAGATTAGTGACTCTCTTGAACCCTGAATTTTAAGAGTCTCTGGAACAGCTTAACAATGATACTGAACTAGTTTGACTGAACCATGCTCATTTAAACTTTTGAACCAAGTGAATCTCACTTACAATGGAAGCAAATTTGACTATGGAGAAAAAAAAAAACCAAAGCATAACACAGGTTTTCCTCTAACTGAATGGTGCACATGCTTTTATTTCTATTTCAGTAATTTTCACATTTTAATGAGAGGATGTGAGAGATCATGTTCGGATTTAACATTTATTTATTTATTCATATTCTGTCAACTCACAGAAATTCCTAACAAATTGCTACTCTATTTTTTGATGTCATACAAACAGAAAAGTGTAACATTTGCTCCAAAATCGCTCCATTCTTAGGCTAGCATTGCACACATTTTTTCACATAACGTTAGCCTTTTTGAAGTGGCCCATTAAATTTCTGTTGTGCCGTGATACCTGAATTAAACTCAGGTATCTTACATTAAACACGGGTGACATCCTCAAAAAATGATTCAGTGATTTGGTTCTCTTTTCCTCTACATCTGGAAAATTATTTGGATCCTCTTTTCCTTCTCCACTAGAAGTCCTTTTCTAATCAATTAATTCTTGAATTTACTTACTTTGCAAGAAGAGGGCATTTTGTGCTGTTCTTCATCACTTTGCATCTTTGCCTGCATTAGTTGGAGCAATTAACTGGAAAACAGGAGACCTTTGCTTGTTCCTATGCAGTAAGGTCTGTAAAGAGAGATTCTTCTCTCTTCTTGGCTCTCCCTCCTTCCTTGCAACAGTTTTCTCCTCTACTCTATTATCCTGAGATTCTCATATCTCAAACTGTCATAAGAGTCTCCAGCTGAGCTGCTTAAGTATTTCTGTTTCCCTTATGCTTCTTTCCTTAAAGAATCACCAAACCATATGGTAGTTATGTTATATAATAATATCTATTATAGTGATATCTAAAAAGCAACTGAAAGTAAGCCTGATAGTACCAAAACTAAATTTTCATGCAGTGTGTTTTACATACTGTTTTACACAGGAGTATTTATAATGCATAATCCCAAATAAATTGTGCCAGGTTTTGCAGGATGAAGAACAAAGCCAAAGTACTAAATTATTAATTAAAACACTAATATTTCAATCTATAATTCTACATGAAATGAGATACTAAATAAGAACAGGTAAATAATATCCAAATTAATCTTTCATTTGTACCTAGAATAAGCAACACTTTAGAAGAGTTCAAAATACTTTTAAAAATTGTTTTAAAAATTGTCCTATCCTATTTCAAAATAAAGTTCTATTTTTTGGCATTTTTTCCTCCATTCACCCCTCATTCTTAAAATTTTAACAAGTTCTTACCTTCTGAAATTATGTGGAAATGAACTTCTCAGAGTTTCCTTTAACCTAGGATATATTACCTCATAATTTTATTGAATGTTGAATAAGACAGAGAACTCCTGATAAACTTTCTTTATATATCATTGATCATTTTATGTATTTATATTGTTTCACTGTGCAAAGCACTTTCTTTTTAGGCCAAAATTAAAAATAAAAATCAGTCTTTTCAGTCTCTTCAGAAAGGATTTTTATTCATTGAATTATACAAGTCATTTATGAGGTGGAATGACCAGTAAATAGGACATAGAGGACCCTTAGGTGGCTACAGTATAAAATTTTCAGTTTTATAAATGTTCTCTGTGCTGTTCTCCATCCTACTCCTTATATAGTCTGACGAGTTGCCTACTTTCCAGGTAACAGGCGTACACCAAGCAGAATGGATGACCTTTACAGAACTGTCCACAAGACACAACAGTTCCCAGTGGCAACTGGAAAGGAGTGTCCATATGTGCTCTGCAAACTGCATCTGTACTCCCACCAGAATTTCCTTGAGACATCATTCCTCTTTGGAGGTAGACAATAAGAGAAAAGTGTGATATGCCCTTTCCTTCCCTCCTTGACATCTCACCCTTCTTTCTGTCCTTTTTTCATATATATGTGTATTATGTTTAGAAGTATATATTGCATACTTTTAAGATAATCACAGATGTTAAAAGCCAGATTCTGAGAAGAGTTCTCTGCCTTCCAGTTACTCTGTATATATTTTTGATTCTACGAAGATGCAGAAAAAAATTTGGGAAAGAGAAATCAAGGAAAGAAGGAACTCAATGGCTGAGTCTAATTAAGGAGGACTTGTCTACGTGGAAGTGTACTAGCTAATATTTTAATTACACTAACAGTTAAAAACAGATTCATCTCACCTAATTTAAACACTTCTCTGTGGTATCTAGCTGAGATTAACCTTCGTCTCAATGTGGACTAGATAGATTTCATTTTCAAAGCTTAACAGTTTATGTAGAAAAAACCCCCGTAGGATTAGCATATGACTTTTTCCTATATAACAAAATAAGTTATCCAAGTAAGAACTGTTTTCCAGCTATATGCTCAATCTATTCTAGAGTTTTTTTTTTTTTTTTTTTTTTTTTGAAGATTAATAAACAGGGAAGAAATTAATCTGTATTCCTCATTAGATGGTTGTTCTGGAGGATTCTGACTATTTCCTACATGTCAAGTAGATATACAGATAAAAGAACCTGGCATAAATATACAAAGCCCTCTTAGGATGAGCTTTATCCACATAAATGGGGATATCTGCAGGTTAAACGAATATCTCTGCTAGCTATCTAGACCCCATTTATGTACTATGAAACTCCCCTTATGTACCATGAACATAATTAGGGATTTCATCTCATTCTGAAGCAGACATCCACAATAGCTGAATCAAAGGCTATAGTGCCTGCATCTCTCTAGTGAATAAAATGGGAGCCTAAGGAAACTAGCTCAGTTAGATGTCTGCTTTCAAAATGCCTTTGTTTAGGTGAGATTAATTTCTCCCGTACTGACTTGGATCAGGTCCATATGAGCAATAAAACTGAAACTTCTTATGAGGCCATCTCATGAAATTTCTTGTTGTAGTATCATCTGGCAATAATAGTTTCAACAGATTGCATCAATTTTATTTTGCTTTGACCTTGTCACTGCAATTGAGTACTTAGGAATCAGAGACATATAGTGTTTGGTGTTTAAATCAAATATTTTGATTGCACTGTTGCTCATGAGACTTACTTGGAGTCAGAAATTTCATTATATTTCTCTTGAGTGAGAAAAAATAATGTTGACTGTGTTGTATGCTTTTGTACTTGAGGCTCTAAGGAATGAGTGCTCAAATGCCTGTGTGCATAGAAAGGGTAGAATCAAATACTTGAAGACATTTATACTTATAAAATAATTTGAATAAACAGGATTTCTGTAAATTGAATAACAAACTTAGTTCTAATGCTGTGTTCTATGGTTCTTATTAAATGCAAGCAATCTCCACGGAGCTGGAAGAATAAAAGCTTGGAGACGGCTAAACCTACAGAGACTTTTTGGATTTAGAAACTCACACAGCTTTATCTATTATTAGTTTTTTAGTTTCTCTCAGATCAGAATTGACTTCCTTTGGATTTGTTTGTAATAGAGTCAAGATACCCCCTATAGTCATGTTTAAGTTGTGCTTCATACAAAATTGCAGAAGCTTGTCATGCTCTTGCATGTTCAAAGCCAACAACAATAGGTGATAAACATTCCAATCTTATCAAAGTGTGAGATTATTATCTCTGTCAGGTCATCATGGACCAAAACCTTGCTGTATACAGTGGGACTGACTTTGAAACAGACACTAAGGGACTGTCTGGTTTTTGGCCACTTTTTTTTATTATTTATAGCCACATATGAAGCAGCCATTCAGAGAATTAGGCCTATTATTACAGTACAAAGACTGTATGCAGAATATGGAATCAAATGTAAGTTTAGCTATATGTACCACTTTGTCATGCCAAGACTCTGCTAGATATTGGAACTCCAAGTTTTAGATGCTGAGTATTTTGAAAGCAAGATTGTGCTGCCAAGAGTTCAAGGTATGAAAATAGAAAAATAAAAAAGGTCATTGGAAGAGTTGGGAATTACCACAGGTCTCTTTCTTCTTAGTTACCAAACCATAATGCTTACAAGCTATAGATATTTTTTCTATATGCGTATATATTAGTTTAAAAATGTTTAGGATATATGAATGTATTTGAGATGATATATTCTGTATAAATACATTCATCAGCATGACTCATAAATGAATCGATGCCTTCTGAATGTTTAGTTAATATGTCTTCTGCTGATTCAATATATGCTGCCTTAATGGCTTGGCTCTTCTCTGTACCAAATGCATGGTTTGTAATAATGTCTGATGTACTGGAGAAAGAGACAAAACAAGCCGTCAAGCTAGATTCTTCTACATTTCATGGAAAAAGATAGTGACAGAGGAAAAGATCGTAGTTTTCTGAACTACTCTATAGGACAAAGGGATATTTATATGATTCAACAGAATTGAAAAGTTGTATGCTTTCTCTTACTTGGGCTCAGGAGCATTTTGACTCAGGTTTACAAAGGTATTTAGGACCCTAAATCCTATTGGAATTGAAGGAGCTGGAAATCTTAATGTCTCTGTGGTTCTTGCCAGTGGCCTCTCTTTGTCAGACTGATCTTCGATTCATCTTGAAGTGCTCTGTGCATCAGGTAGCTATGCTTGTTCTTCCAAAATCCTCATCAGTAATGTTAGATGACCCATAGGTTCGGTGAAGCATGTCTTGGATATTTTCTGCTCACTTGCATTTTAGAACGTCAGGAGGAATAATTGCAGGATGAAATTTCCAGCTGTCAATGGAAGGTCGAGAGAAGCTGATAATGGTTGCACTGGGATGCACTGGCCTTAGTCTGTGAAAGAAATCATGTGTCAGATATAATGCTGGTAAGCAAAACTCTTAGCTAGCTTTCTCAAGGAGCAAGAGAGTGCTCAGGGAGTTTGAGCAACGACAAAGCCTCAGATTGAGCTATTTGCTTAATTAATGCTTTAGACTGCCATAAAAGATGCATTTGCTATTTGCTTTTAATTGGGGCACATTTAGAATTGTATTGTATATAAGTGATCACCTTGATTAATCATATAGATACTATTAAAATCTTCTTTTGTCATTTTCAATTTCTGCCATAGAGTATCCTAACATATAAGAATTAATCCATCCTCAGTTTCACTCAGCCTAGCACTTTGATAACATCTCCCTTAGAGATTACTACAAAGGCTGTACTCCATGTTGCAGCGCTCTCTGAAATCATTTTAAGAGCTGCCACTGGGGCAGTAGCAGGGGCAGGGGAGGGAAAGGAACTTTCTTCTCTAAATTACAGGAAGCTGAGTAAAATTTAGTCTTAGTTTCAAACCTTGCATGTTTGTGGCCTTTTTTGACCCCGTCTGTGATGAGATTATGATTCTTTAGCCTGTTACATCTAAATTTGTTTCTTAAGACGCATACTGTCTAGGTTTGTGTTTGATTCACTTGATTGCAGTTTTTTGCCAGTGTAACTCCAATTATTTTAATACCATTATAGCACCACAAAGTAGAAAAGAGTATTTGTGTAGAAAGAACAAGTATCCATGGAATATGAAAAGAATCACGCATAAGTCAGGTGTACAATCTGGAGAATTTTATACATTTTTTTTTAGTTTCTTGTTTGAGAGATCTGAAATTTTAAACTTCTGAAATTTTAACTTTTGTAGAAAGCTAATTTAAACTACCATAATGTATTATATTAACCATATAAATTATAATATGTTGCAGATAAGCTATAACACAGATGTGCTATAGATAAATGCGATGGAGTGTTGTACCAGTACAGTAAGTTGGTATTGGTACAAGACATTGAAGTCTTTAGAGACCCCGAAGCACCAGTATTGAAGTGATAGTAATAAGAGCAAAAGTTAGATGCATTAGCAACACCTCTGGGATGCTTGGTAAGAAGCTAAATCTCCAGCTCAAGGAAGTAAATACTGCTACGATACCAGAAGAAAAAATTCACTGACAGCTTGATGGTTCGAAGACACTAGGGCTTAAAAAAATCTAGATTTAGTTTTTGCCTTTGTAACAGATTTCCTCTGGGAGTCAGGGGCAGTAAATCACCTTGAGTTATCAAAAAGATCTTTTAAAATGAAGTCTAGTATTAGCTTTGGTATTTTTTCTAAATACAGCTTTGAGGACCCTTCACCACAGGTTCTGGAAGAATCAATGGTTAAGCAAATATATAGTGTCATCATTGCTAGACTACTTAGTTTGTAATCTCCATTGTTATTTCAATGATTTCCAGTTAGTTGCTATACTTCCAGTACATGGTGTGCGATATAAATGTACACAAACTATTTTGGCTACTACTATACCAAATATGCTCTTATTATAAATTGTGAAACGCAAGTTCTCCTATAAAGAATATACATGTAACTGTAAATTGTTACACTATAGATGCTATTATAAGCTGGGGAATAGTCATGAAATTTCCTAAAATTTTAAAGACTATTGTTCAGACTTTAAGGTTTATCTGGAGTTTCTGTATTTACAGGGGTATGTATAAAATATATTTGTATAGGAGAAGAGGGAAAACACTATATCTGTTGTTATATGTAAAGTTTTTCTCTTAAACAGAATAAGAAATGAAAGATAAATCTACAGCTCAAATTTTAGTATTTTGGTTCCATACTGATTTGCCTGATAAGAATGCCTCTTACAGTGACTGAATATGATCACCCTAACAAATATTAGTAAGTAAGACAGAGACTGAGTAACTTTTAAATATAAGAATACTTGTATTAATGTCTTGCATAAATATCTCATGTCTGATTTTCATTGCCTAATGATATTGGTGAGCAGACATATGTGGTAGACTTTGATGAGCTCTGCAAAGCTGCTTCTTTTACAGTTAAGATTACTTTTTTTCAGTCCAAACAAGTTCAAAGTCTTACATTAAGGCAGAAAAATAATCGGAAAAAAAATCTATTCAAAAGGGGAGGCCGAAGATGTAACTGGAGGGTTATAGCTATAATTAGTAATCAGGCTGTAAGTCATTGGTATAGAATCTGGATATTTTATTGTATAGAATCTTGGATATTGTACAGAAGTATTGGACTTGAATGTACCACAGTTATAGTTCTCCCAAGAAAGCCTTGTTAGCATTTTTTTCTGAGAATTTTTTTACTGGGTTCAAGATAGTACTTGATCACTGACTTAATTCTAAATCCTGTATGTAAATTCTTAACCACACACTTTTATTGCACTGATTTCACTGAGTTTAAGCACAAGCTAATATTACTGGTCAGGGAAACCTGAAACTAACCTTTTATTAGTAGGAAAAAAAAAATCATTAAAGTGAGACTTTGTATGCAGAAGTGAGCATCTTCTCAGTTTATACCACTTCCTAAATGCTTTGTTTCATCAAACATGTCCAAAAATTTCTGTCTTATTATGAGAGAAATTCAGTAATGTGTTAAATATTTCCATTTCCTTTCTTAGCACTTGATAGGCAGAGAAAGTCAAGCCAGCATAAGAGGGAAAGATTTCCAAATTTCTGTTTGTGTGAGATCACTACATGATATGAGTTGTCTCAGCTGTTTTTTTTAAAAATGATTTATTTTTAATAAAATAAAAATAATTAATCAAAGTGACAACTCCTTCCCCAGCAGACTCAGTTTCTCCCATTCTTGCATTTTATTGCAAACCTCGTGGTATTATTTCACAGCTTTAAAGAAGAGTAATAGCCAAGCTGCAAATGTGTGCCAGCTACAGAATACAAACCTACAGTATATTAATCTGCTAACTTTTGCAGTGAGAAAATATCTAGTCCTTTTTATTTGTAAATGTCTATCAGCAGTACCCTGTTACTCTATAGTAAGTGCTGTATATATCAGTTGATCTCTGTGTGCAGTTTATTGCATCTTGCATGTAAGGTGTAGTGAAAGGATACATCAGGGTTTATCATCTGCACCCTGCTGGTATTTCTGTTTAAGATATATGTCGAAAAGTAAAAAGTATATTGAAAGAAGAAAGATACCTATTAAAACAGTACAACTGGTAACATCTGGGAAGCCCATCAATAGAATTTTATAGCTTGCATTTACTTGAAGTTAAGGCTTATTACATGAAATGTGTGGTAAAAGAATTATGTCATTTCTCACCCAATTGCTATAGCAGAACATAAGGAGTGTGTTGCATCTATCACTACAATAAAAGCCACTTCTTAAAATATGTATACTTATACCTGGTGATTCATCTGGTTTGTGTGTGCTAAGTGGTGAATAAAAACAGATATGAATCAAAGTTTAGTGTCTGTCTCTATCAGATTATTAAAAAAAAAAGAGAGAGATAAAAAAGATAAAAGAATCATTCTTGCATTGGAGCATTATACATCAATATTCTTTGGACTGTATGTAGACTAGTCCACCGTAAATACTAGTAACACTGCAATTCTCACATCAAAACCATGCCTGCTTTTTTTGTTGAAGAAAAATGAGTAGAACATACGGAACAACAGGATAAGAAACAGAATGCTAGAAATACACATTGTATGCCAGGGAAAAATATGTAGGTTTACAAGGTTTTTTAAAAGACAGTCTCTCAAAAGTAAAAGTTCCTTAACATTGATTCAGAAACCACTTATCAACCAATTTAGCATGTTAGTAAGTTCTCTGCAGCAGTGACATTTACACTACAACTCAGAGGTATGCTTAAACTCCTCTGAAGAGGTGCATGCATCTCCTTTAATTTCAATTGTCAACATCAAGATGTAACTTATGTTCTGCCTTGGGTGTTCACAGATGTAGATATTTGTCTTCTCCTTCTGTACCTAAACTGGCTGAGCCTTCCAAGGGATGAGGAAGCCTTTACCAGTCCCAGGACCATTACTTCCTTGCACCTAATAATGAGACACATTTTAAAATAAAAAAATTAACAACTAAACAAAACATATCTTGAAAATTTGGGAAGAACTGTAAAGAAACAAGACAAAACCCTGAGAAATGTTTCAAAAAACTCTCTTCTCTTTCAGTTTTGAACATTTTGGTCTATTTTCTATTTTTCAGCAGGGATGCTGAATGAATTGATTTTCATTATCCTCACTGAGCAATCTGTCAGGGAGTGATCTGTTAGAGAGGCCTCATATTTTGTGCATCACTTAATCACAGCAGTGAATATGACTAATAAATTATTATAGCAAGTCATATATGGCAAAAAATGGCACAATTACTTTTCTGTCTTGAAGCTTCTGAAGGTATTCCTTACTCACCAGGCATAAGACCCAGTCATTCTCATTTCATTTCAGTGGGAGCTGTTGTCTGCTCAGCATTTCTTGGATGGTAAGTCTGGAAATCAGAAAATTTATTTAGGTGTCTAAATAGGCTATATGGACTTCACTTTTTGATCTTTTTTTCTGACAATTTTGGCCTGAAACCCTCAGGAGCTCTTCCAAAAGTGGCACAATTGGTTATCCAGAAAAGGATTCAACCTTATTGCTTATACTCTTTCCTAGGCAACTGTTCTTAAGTTCTGACAGAGGCTTTTGACTGGGTTAGATTTATCATAGTTTTTTCTTTTTCTTTTCTTTTTTTTTTTTTTTTTTTTTTTTAACCGAGTTGGGTTAGTTTGCTGAATTATCCCATATGGTTGGGGTATTTGGTTCTTTTAAAAAAGGAATTAGCTGTGACTGTGGACTATAAATAGAACAAAAATCTAAACTATTCTAGTATACATAAGAAGAGAAAATTATTCAATGATATAGTCAGGTAAAGCTATTATATTCCTGCCAAGTATTTATATATATATATATATATAAAAATAGGTCTGACGCCTCCCCAAGCTGCCCAGCTCAGGATTGTAATAATCCAAAAAAAAGGGATTGCTGTAAAAGCAAAGAGGATGTTCAAGGTCGTGAGTCCAAAAGGTAAATTAGAAATCCAGATTATGGTTTTTTCATTATAGAAAGATTGCCAAAGTATTTTAGTTAAACTGAATTATTTTAGAAAGAAAAAATTCTCTCAATACCTATGTAATATATAGAAGTCATTGATTCAGGGTAGCAGTAGGTCTAAGACCATAATTAAAGTACAGGACAATTAAATGAATAATAACATATTTGTGCTGAGCAGTGGTCAGAAAGGCATTTCCCTTGTGGATTAACATTTTCTATCATTGTTTACTCAAAGTTATTCTGTTTTTCCTGTTTTGTGTGAAATGTCTGTGACCAGAAATAAGAATAGGATATTAAGCTCAAAAGTTCACAAGTCTTATTCTATGCAGAAAAGTCTACAGGCAAAATTGAAAACAGAAGAAAATAAATGGATAATCTGACTTTGGTAAGCATCTTCTTTTACAATATCAACATGTTCTTAACTCTTCCACACAGAAGCTGAGCTAGACACTTTCTCTTAGATGCAACTTCTCAACTTTTTTCATTTTCCAACAGCTGCAGATAATTTACATTGAGTAAGCTTAGTATAGCCATATAAAATCTTGTATAGCCATATAAAACAGTTAGATACATTTCCTTTTACAAGCACACACTTAAGAGGGAAAGACAGCATATTATTTTTCTGATTGTTTGTTTTAATGAAGAATAGCGTAGATTGTAATCAAACAAGCATTCCTCCTCCATCTTTCTGTGTGTATTTATGGCCTTGCAAGTAGAAATACTTATGATCCCCTACTTGCTGGCAATTATCTGACATGGTATGAGTCCTGTTTTGATTAACTGACATAATGTTTTTCACAGTATGGAGCAATTCTGAGTTCTATTGGGATTGGCACAAAGTTATAACATTTGAAATAGTAGCATTCATATAACAAAGTAGTGGCGGAAAATTTTGCTGAAATGACTTTTGATACCCTTCACATTAAAACATTTCTTCTATCATATCTTCTTCACCTAAAGTTTTATCTTTAGATTAATAGAAGGGCTAGTTTGTTCATTTTAAATGGAAGGGAAAATCTCATTATACTGTGAGAAGATGACTATTGCTGAAATTAAAGATAATAAGCCAAAGGCATTAAGCTATCCGCTGTCTGAACAGCTAAGATACTGACACATATGAACATCAAAGCTGACCCTAAATGTATAAATCGTCCCTATTATTTGTAGGTTAAAAAAAAAAAAAAAAAAGGATACGCTTTGAAAATCATCTTTGTTTGGGATTTACCATATTATTCCACTTTTTGCCTCCTCACACTATGACTATGGGGAGTGCTGAAATTCTTTAACTACTAGAAGAATCGCATTTTCTTGTCTCTGTAGTATTGAAAATAGTTTGATTATTTATTAAAAGGGAAAATATATATCTGAATCCTGTACAGTACTGTGAAATTTTAATTTTTCTTTTCTCAGTAGAAATATACAACATACAGATAGAAATATACAATATACATCCTGAGTCACCAGAGGAAAAAGAACTTTAAGGTATGCATTTCACTTGCATGCTATCTATTCTCTCGGCCTGAGTAAAAGTGCACTATTTAACAATTGCAGTGAACTGCAGAGTGAGAAATCCGGGACTGCAGAAAGACCTTCTGCAGAGACTGTATCATCAGCTTTCAAAGACTAACTTATACATGTATATATAAAAATATGTAAAGAAGACCAGTGTCGGTACTCACCAACATGATTTGCATGGATAATAACTGATGCTTCCCAGAATATACAAATAGCCATGTCAAAATTGATAGGTAATCCAACAAATAAGGCTAACTATAATTTTTAGACTACACTCAGAGTTCCATATGCTCCCATCCCAGTAAGGTTACATGAAGGGTATATTTTTAATTCACCTGTGCATGATATCAGAAGTTTTGTAAGATTTGAAAATTATTAATATTTGCAACTATTAGACATTTTGATACCTCATAAATTAGGAAATGACTATATAGCCATATATTTAAAGCAGAATATAGCAGTTGAAACTTGAATGAGTGTTAACTATCAGTGGTTAATAACATTTTAAAGGTCCCCACTGGCATTACTTGTTTTGGTGTCTTGGCTGGAGGTAAGTTTCTGAAGGTTTTCAGATTTACTAAACATCTTTCTAGTTGAGTTTGTTGTGCCTTTCATGGAAAATAAATGAGCTAGCTTTTTCGCTATGACATAATGTCTAATACCTCAGGTAGAAACAAAGAAAATGGAAATTATGAAGGGTATCACAGAATTACAGAATGGTTGAGGTTGGAAGGAACCTCTGGAGATCATCTAGTCCTCTGCCTCTGCTCAAGCAGGGTCACCTACAGCAGGTTGCTCAAGACCATGTCCAGATGGCTTTTGAATATCTCCAAGGATATTGGATCCAAGGATCTCCAAGGATCTCCAAAGATAGGATCTCCAAGACTCCATCACCTCTCTGGGCAGCCTGTTCCAGTGCTTAGTCAGCCTCACAATGAAAAAGTTTTTCCCTATGTACAGAGGGAACTTCCTGTGTTTCAGTTTGTGCCTGTTACCTCTTGTCCTGTCAGTGGGCACCACTGAAAAGAGTCTGGCCCCATCCTCTTTTACACTATCCCTTTAGATACCTATACACATTGATAAGATCCCCTCTCAGTCTTCTCCTCTCCAGGCTAAAAAGATCCATCTCATCCAAGCTGATGATATGTGAGGTTGGAGTCATCTGTCCAACTGAACATTTTTAGCCTACCTTATTATTAGAAGGAATATGTATTAAGCTACATTAATTACATTTTTTTTTAAGTTATTCAATAGGATATCTAAAAAAAGGATATCTAACAGGAATGGAAAAGAAGACATACAGAGAAGTGTAGTCCATTCTTTCTTTTATTACATAGTAAGAATGTTCATTAAATTGTCACAAACCTACATGAAGTCCTTCAATATTAGCCATTCAATATTTAAATGCAGAAGGATTGGTTAAAATCACAGATTAAAAATAACAACAGAGAAGAATGAAATTTTTCTAAGGAATTTTCATGCAATGAAGTGTGCCCTAAATATAAAAGATGATATTCTTGTTTTATTGAAAAATGTCCATTTTGTAAAGAGATTTCATAGCTCATATTTAACTGGTTATAAGAGAAGAAACAGCTCCACCATATTTCTACTATAGAAGAAATAGATCTTCAAATTTTGTGTTGAACCTGGAAAGTGAGGTATATCATTCTATCAAATTCATGTAGACTATCATGTAAATGTACAAAATAGTAATTTATCCAAGATTGTTTTGTCAAATACAAGCCGTTTGGCTCAATACAAGGGTAACTCAGAGAACTGTAATGTCCTATACAATGCAGGAGGTCAGACTAGACAGTCCTTGTGTTCCCTTCTGAATTTAAACACAATGAATCAAATAACAACAGCAGTAATAAGAGGCTAAGGTGAAGGAGAGGTGAAAGGAGAGAAAAGGAGGAAGATAAAATATATATAAAAAAAAGCCATGAAGTCACATTCCTATTCCAGTCAGACCAGTATCAGTTTCAGAAATGTCTGGCTACAACTTCATGAAAACAGGGTTTCTTGCATGGATATGCTTGCCAAAAAAGACAGAAATGCCTTAACTGGTACACAGCATGTTTCTGCCTTCCTAGTTCATTAATGTTCTTTTCTTTGCATTTATCAAATTTTCTGGAGATTTTTGGCAAACTCTAAAACCAGAACAACTTTACCTTTCTTCAGATACATATCTAATGACAACTTTCACCTTTAGAAGATAGCATGTAATGACATTGGCTTACTTTCTTTGTTGGTGCTAGTGTTACATCTCCAGCCTTTTTACATACTCTTATGCAAAGCTTTTATGTTGAGGTTCAGGAGTTCTTTCGAATTGTTTTAAATGAGAAAGCCCTAGAGCTAATTTTCTTAAAAAAATCTGTTTGTTTCCAGTAATGGCAAACTAGACAGCTTGAAGTTTATCATTCCTTAGAAATGCTGTGCCTGTTATTTTGGTTAGACATGAATGGAATTTGAACTCATATAGATGATTATAGTAAATGAACTATGTTAATGACAAAACATGGAGCAGGGCAACAAGAACACATTGTAAACAGCCATTTTCTAACTATGGATAATAAGAGATAATGGCCCATAGTTCAGGTATGACTTACTTCCAATCCTTTCTTTGATATCCGTTTAGGTATATGACATCAAGCCTTTGTTAGTCAAAGTCAAATGGGCTACAGTAAAGGTCCATGTAATTAGTGAAGAATTTGATCAAAATGATGACCTGTTGCATACTGGTAGAATATCAAAATTCATCTGAAAAAGTGAAGATCACATATTTAGAGTTTTCTATTGTAGTTTTAGAACTGAAAACTACTACAGCTGCAAAAGCAAAATGTCAGAGGTTAGAATCAAATAATTGTTCCAAGAATACCTAGAGTTTATCATCCTCTATGGTTTTTGGAGGAGGTTAGATTTTAAAAGGAGACTATCTCATTATTAGGATACTATTTCTATGAGTATCATCTCAGTGCTAACTTAAAACCAGCTTCACACTCTGAGCCAAGAAAATATAGTTGTTTATAATAAGCACTCGCAAGTGCTGAAATGCTAGATTCATTAATTAAAGGAAATTAAAGGAAAACAGTGACATTAGGGAAAGGAAGTTACTTTTCCCCATGTTCCACTAGGTCTAATCTTGAAAGAGTGAATTTGAGATTATTCGGATTGGAGATTATTCAGTTCCATGCCTTTTGTGTGTCATCTATTAGTATATATCAATCTAAAAGCACTCTAGTCTTTACAGTTGTAGTGCTTTCCTATTGTCCAAGAATGAGGTTTGGAGTTTTTATTAATTTAAGCACCCATTGCTCCATCTCTTCACCTGAGTCTGACAGGGCTGGGTGCTGAACAGCTGAAAATCCTCCCTGAGATACCCAGCTTCCCATGAAACAGAAGCCCAAAGTAAGAAAATGACTATGGCATTTTATTTGTCATTATTCCAGTTTCTAGGGAGGCAAATCAACTGGGAGAATGTTTCGGATGTATATAGGTCCCAACATTATATAATATTATTATTATATAATAAAGAAATCAGAATATTTTGTGTAGAAGCTAAAGCTGTAATGTTTTTCTGCCCAGCATAGTCTTCAGCTAAACTTTTGTGATTATTCAGAAGCTGGAAGTAACAGAAAAATTGTAGCAGATGAAAAAATATTATGCTTGAAAGAGAAGAGAAATGAAACTGGAGGGGAGGGAGTGAAATTCCAAAAAAATCTGTAATCCTAATTAGAAACTTGATAGTCATTAATTTATTCATATATTTTGTAAAGTTAGTGCTCTAATTTTAGACCAACTATTCAATATTTGATATTGTAATGATATTCACAGTGCTTATAAGTTAGAAGTTGGTCAATGCATGAAGACCTTTGATAGATTTGTTGGCTTTGAGTGATAATTTGGCATAATCAAAGAATGCCTATGACAGGCACATAGGGAAAGGTCAGGGTAAAACAAAGCAAAATGCTCACAAATGTGTTCCAAGAAGTAATTAAAAAAAGTTTTAAAGGCAAAATATATATATATATTTACTCATTCCTCAAATTTCCATTCAACATCACTGAGAAATGAATTTCTTCTTGGGTATCCATCCGTAGCTATCTTGAAAGGTGATCTGGGACTGCAAGATTTCCATAATATACCTCATTTGATTCCTGTTAAGCCAACAATTAAAACCAAATCAAGCAACAACAAAAGCTCTCTTAGCTGCATCCATACCTCAGAACCAAACCTGTAAAGATAGACTCAGTTTTCAGATTTGTATTGAATTGCAGAACTGCAATCAGTATTCTGAGGTTGTACCAGCTGTTACATTTTCAAGATTAAATATCACAATCATTCAAATCTCTGTAAAAATTTTGCCCTTCTTGTTCTCTTCATCACCTGAACAAACTGAGCAAACAACAATGACATGAAATCACTGTGCACACAGCATTCACATTTTTATGCATTTACTTCTTATGAGCTGTAGCTTTCTATTTCTTCTGGTACATGTAATTAACAGCAGTGCTTGTTGAAAACAGAAAAATCATACTGTTTTTAATAGGAGGTACAAGCACTTATTGCATCTCATGATGAGATCATCTTGAAGCAGGTAAAAGCTTTACCTGAGAGAAAGTTTCTCATTGTCATTGACACAAAGCTGACAATGGGCCAGAAACAGTTAAAATATTTTCCTTAACTATTCAAGAGAAAGCTTGAATGTATATTGTAGTTTACACTGCTCTTTGGTCTATTAATGATGTAGAAAATAATTGTTACTTAAAACATGGCATAGTTTTTTGATAAGAATTCACTGAATTTAGGTATTGTAGATACTACACTATTTAAGCATCCTCACTAATGAGCTAATATTCCTCGAACTATGCAAGCATATGGAGGTCATTACTTACAGTTAAGTTTATAGAGGGGTTGCTGTTTTCCATCTTTAGCTGTTGTAAAGTGAGATGGGCTGTAGAGGAGCCTCTGAAGTGTCTGTAGATTTTGCATGTACCAGCCAGAAACTTTTCCCGGTTTTCTAAGTTTGCTTAATAGTCCCAGGGGGCAATAAAAATAAAATAGGTTATAAAATACAGCATATGGACAAATTTGCTGTTGCAGCAGGTGTGGCTTATATAACAAGAGACACCAAATATCTAATGTGGAAGGAGCATCAGTTAGGTGCCCAGTCACCTTGTGATATAGGCTATCCAGACTTTCTTTGAATTATGATTAAATAATGAGCATCTATCCTCAGACAAGAAACATGTAAATTTGGCCTTAGATTTGCTGTTGTCCTCATGGACTGATTTCCTTCCTATTAGTCAAGTCTTCAAACATGGCTGTGCAAGTGTATCCATCTCAATTTACATCAAGGCATGTAAGTAAACAAGATGGCTAATCCACAGTAGGGCTGAAGTCAGGAGGAGCATGAATATTTTAGGTCCCTAAGACTAGTTTGAAAAGTAGGGCCAATCTCAGTAGGCACCGGTTTGTTGCATCATTTTACTGATTGTCAGCCTTAGCCAGTTGCTCCTAAAATATTTTCGTGACCTTCCAGGCACTGTAACATTTCTGTGCTACTACTGCCTATATTTTTCTGTGATTTTTCAGAGCAATTATGCGATTGAAAGTAGTATCTGTAAAACTAGTGATATTTGGGTTTTTTTTCCCTTCAGAACAAAACAACATGTCGTATTGTAACTATGCCTTGTCTCTCCGTAAAACATTTTTTCACTAGATGAACTAGTTGAAATTTAGTTTTTGACCACCTGATGTTCCACGAAAAGATCAATTTGGTCAAAATCAGTGTATTTTGCAGGGTAGTAGAAAACTTTTAATAAAAACATTTTGTTTCAAATTGCCAGTTAAATAACTAAACCTCTTTCTCCTTGAAAACATCAAAATAGTATATTTTCCAAAGGAAATATTTGGTAACTTTTTGTTCTATAGGAATTTTCAATACTTACATCTTTTACTCTATTTTTGAGAAAAAAAGCAAACAAACCAATAATGTAATGTAAGTGTTCCTTTCAGGATGGAATTGTTATCTTCTAAATGACTTTATAGATCAAGTTAGTTGTGACAATGGTTTTTTTTTTAATCATACACCCCAATTTTTTTTTTTTTTAATAAGCTGTACAACCCACAGAACTATAGTTTTTACATTTTGCTTTTTGGACCTTTTTTTTTTAAATTTTATTTGCTTCCTTTCATAGCTGGTTATGAAATGATTCCTTATACAATTCTTTTATTTTATTTTAATAAATAAAATGCAGATTCTTTTATTCTTACCAAAAAAATGAGCCTGGTTTGAAATTTTGCCTTTGAATGTATCTGCATTTGTACTGCAACTCCAAACTGGAAATGGCTCATATACTTCAATTTAAGTCAAGTTGCAGTTGAATAGAGATAGTCCCAAATTTTTCAGCTCCTTTATCACATTCCTATAACCTACCACAGTAAAAGTGAAAAGAAAGGAAAAAACCTGACCCAAAGCAAAGTAACCTTAGTGGTATTTTTTTTCTTTGTGCCTTGAGCAGAAAAAATTAGGAAGCTTTGTTTTTGTTTTGTATTCTTTGGTTTCTGTTTTAGCTTCCTTGCAAGTACACTGTTATTTTACCATTTCGTACCAATTATGCCTTTATTTGTTTAGGCCCATATTTGTTTAACATCAAAACCTGTGCTTAAATCCCTTTGGAGTCTATGGATTAAACACATGCTTAAAGTGAGTATTTAATTAGATGTTTTGCTGAATTCGGGCTTTAATTGCTAATCTTTCTTTCAGTAAAATTTTATTGACATCCCTATTTATTTAAAGGAGCTATTTAGGATTTCAGTGTAAGAGTTCAGTTGCAGGATAATTTCTGAAGAATTATTTATATGAAGGTATTAAGGTAAGATTAATTATTGAGAACTTAGAAAGAAAAAAACAGGGAGGAATGAAACAGAAAAATATATGTATTTGCTTTGGAGTTCCTCCTTTTCTAAGAAAGGTGGAGTATACAAATAGTACATTATTTTCATCTACAGAGCTCTTCCATATCTGGTTTCCCTTATGCACTGTGAAGTACATTTTATGGCTGGTAAAAGCAAGAAGGTTTGGGGATTTTTTTTTTTTACAGTCAAAGTCTGCTTTATCACAATAAAAATGACATTGTAAAAATAAATAGACCCAATGAAAATTATCCTTGTGAAAAGCAACGAAACAGAAGTCTCCTTTCCAATAGGAAGGAAAATGACTTGCACAGGTCTCAAGCCAAACAGGAGATACTTTAAGCCTATCAGTGAGCTTTTTTTAGTAATATGAAAAAACAAATAACAAAGTACATTGCATAAAGAAATGAGGAAACCTCACAAACAGCATTATTTGAAGCTGTGGTCTGGTTTATTTTGAACATAAAGTCGACATGGCATAACAAAAAAGAGCAATTGGCCACAGGGCAAAAATCAGCTAGCTACAAGCAAAAGTTCTGTCAAAATTCTCCAAGGCCACATGAACTCCGCACTTACTAGATATCTTTTGGGTCACTGGATATCCCAAGGACAGCTGCGTGCAGGTGTGTGTGTGTAGAGAAAAGATAGAAGTATTAATGTGAAAAAATATGTAGCCACCAATAAATATGAGGGTTTTTTCCCACTAATTAATCTTTAAATATGTTTAAGTAATTGCTTTCAGTGTTATGGCTTTAGGCCCAGACTGATGACAACGCTTGTATGGAAGATGGTATTTGGTTACTTCTTTTGTTCCCATTTATGAGTTGTGTTCCTTTTAGGGAGTGCTGCAACCTGCCAAAAATAAGGGTGAGGCCGCTCTGCTCCCCGGGGAGGTGCTGAGGCTGTGCAGGACACGACGGAGGCGGAGGCAGGTGGGAAGAGGCAGGCGCAGAGGCGGGGACCTGTGGTGTGGGATGGGACCCGGCAGTGGGCTGTGGCGATGGCCACTGCCGCGTCCCCACCAGCAAGCTCTGCCATCAAGCGAGAGGGAGACTACAGAGCAAAGTGGTTGATGCTAAGAGCCCACTGTTCCCAGCAAAGTTTTGGCAGTTTACTTCAGACTACGTCTAGTCTGGTCCCAAGAAGTAGAAGTCCACTAGGGGAGCATATTAGAGGCACTCCTGGAGCGCATATTCTAGAGCAGCTTCATCCAAAACAAATACCATTTTTCGTCTCCATGATATGAACCAGAGCATGGCAAATGGAGAACATAGGATCGTGATGGCAACAGGGGAAAAAAGGTGCACTCCACGTCCAAAATTAAATGTTGTTGCAAGTGAGCATAGAAAGAATTTCCTAGATAATGGACAGGACTGAGCAGCGTTTGTTACAACTCAGAAAATCAGTGAATTAATAACAAGAATCTGACTTCAAGGAAAGGCAAAAGTGTATGGTTTTCCTCAGTCTTCCCCTCCTCTCTTGCTTGTGTTATGAGCCAAGTCCAACAAGGAAGTACATTGACTGCTGCAACTGCTTTGGAATGCTAGTGTTTGGCAGACACTAGTCATGAATTAATTGGGAAAAAAAGATAAAATATTGAGAACAAAAGAAGAAGAAGAAGAGGAAGGAGAAGTAGAAGAAGCTGTTTTGTGCCTTTTGTATTTTTTTTGTCAGGAAAGTTATCTGTACTGATTTTTCACAGATCAACATTCCTATAGTGTTAATTCTCCAAATGACTTGAAGTGTTCAAAGAGCAGAAGTGTACATTTTGATAAAATGGCATGAACTTATAGCAAGAGTATGTTACTGAAAAAAAGAAAGACATTTTCGACAGCTCTAATGAGGAAGTGGTATGGTAAAGAGGCTGATGACAATGTGAAGAAGCTCATTGCTAAAAAATTTATTATATTAAAAGATGACCATTTTGAACAAATAAAAGTAACAAAAAGCACAAACCAAGCCATACGCATGGTCACCTGAAGCATGGAAGAAGATAAAAAGTTGGTTTATTTATACTTACACCTTGATTTTGCATCATTTCTGTAGTGAATTTCATATAATATGGTTTTTGATTTTTTTTTTTTTTTTTGGTCTTCAAATAGCAAAATACCAGAAGCCAGGAATTAAAGTATCAGAGGGAACAGATAACAGAGCTGGTTCTGTATAAATTGAAGAGAGTAGCTTTGATGTATCTGCATGACTTTTAAGGCTTATATATTTTTATTTTATACTTCAGTTTTTACAGCTGCAATAACATGTTAATTATCTGGAAGTCAGGGGTTATTTTTTAGTGAAGATCCAGAAGTTTTAACTGACAATTGCCTTTCTTCTCAAGTTGTCTTCTATGGAGAAATCCAATCAAATGAACACCTGAGACATCCTAGGTCTGTAGGAACTCTAATACATTCCAGGCCATTTAAATTCAGATTTTGTATACTTTTGCTTGCAGGCAGGCATAGCTGACGTTTTCCCTGTGCTTTTAGCTGAAAAGATCCTGTGGAACGGAAAACTGGCAAAACCTCCAAAGATGCAGAGTCCATCAGTTTAGCCTCAGTGCTGTGCTAGTGTCACCTTGTGGCTTCTTTGCTGTTTTGAGAGTAAGAATGATCTCATCTTTACCTGTAATATATAGATATTTCCCATGAAAACTGGCAGCAAAAGAAACTTACTTAATACCTTCTTCAGATTTCTCATCTGGCCTTTTTCTGTTGTAGGCATTTACATCAGGTCTGCAAAACACGAAAAAATAATTTGTAAATAGTGAAAAAAAATCCATATTCATTTTGTACCAACGTAAATGCTTGCTTAGTTATAGAGGAATGTCACAGAGAGACCAAGTGCTATGCCTAGAAGCAAGATTAAAGAAACATCATTCTGGGTTCCCCAAGATTAAAATAACTACTTGGCACTGTAAGGATGAATACTTTGTAGGAGAATTCCTTATCACTGGATGTTGCAAATAAGTTTGCTAAAACATATTTAAAACATTTTTGTGCACATAAAACCTGTCAACAATTTCCACGTAAATTACTTGGAGGCTTTATAACAATCTGAAGGGTTTAACAACGTATGTAGAGACCAGAGTGGATTAAAGACAAATCAAAAATTTACTTCATCTGAAAAAAAACAGATTTCTCAGAACTACCCGGGCGACTGCTTCCCAAGATTTTTTGGAGCTGAGACTCTTTAGAGAAAATAGGCAAAATTAAAATCCTGAATCTAACTAATAAATTGATAAAATTATTTCCTGACAAAAAAGAACGTCGCTAAGGAGCACTAGTGTTTTTCTGAAATATTTAAACTGAACTCTGTCATCCAAACAATTAGATGATTGTGTTAAAAAAAAAAGTGGGATTCTGCTTATTTATGGGAATAAGTTACATATTTAAAAATAATGGTCCAGTTCTATTTTCCTATGGGACCCAAGGCAGCCACTAAAGGCTGGCAAGCATAAGACAAGCTCTGTAAGATCTGGAGTGGCAGCTGGCAAATGTGCAGAATACCACAGAGATTCCCAAACAACACATGTCTGGGCTCTGCAGGATCAGCTGAGCAGCTCCCTGGACTGCACTGATTGCATGGCCCAGGTCTCCCATTTCCGTTTTAGGAGCGCAGAGACCTATCTCACAAGCAGGCATCTACTTGGCAAGCCTCTAATGTCTGAAGTCTGAATCTGACACTGAATCCCATCCTAAATTATTATATTTACAAGTGTATAACCTGTAGATATCTTTATGAAAACTCTTTTTAATTCTGTAACCACACAGATTATGCCCTTCTGTAGGTAGTGGGAAAGAATTCTGTCCTGGAACAATTTCCTAGTAAATTTCCTCTGCTGATGATATTCATACATTACTACTCATTTCTTTCCCCCAGAAATCATCTCCATCATTTTTCTTTTCCTTCTGATAGCTGCCAGTAGCTGGAAGATTTTCCAGACCAGTAGCCTCTTGAGCTATTCACAAAAGGGTTAATTGTCTGAAGACACAGCTCATCATTACTTAAAAAAAGTATTACTTAAAAAAAATGATTCTTTTCAGATGGTCAGTGTTCTATGAATGAAAATACGACTGAAGTCACAGGGTGACTTAATATTCAGATTTAAATGAGGGCAATGACCAAGCTGTATTGCACATTGAAGAAACCTGCCTCTATTCCTTTATTCTCTATTGAGGGAGGGAGAGGTGGAGAGAGGAGAGTCATCAGTCCAGGCCCACATTTCACCAGGAATTTGATCTTCCTTCCGGAGTGAGGTAGGAGGACCTGATGGGTTAGAAATCTGGTGATGTAAAAGGTTGGAAAGGAAGTTAAAATGGCATTATATACTTAAATCCTTTAAGAAACACTGAGTTTTATATTCTACCTAGCCTGTCCTCAGCCCATCCAAAAAACGTGCTGATCATACCAAATTTGAGACAGCAGCAGATTTCACCTTAATATTTTATTCTTTTCATAAAAAGTATGAATCTAGAGTCATTCAAAGCTAAACTAACTTAGGTGGAGTTTTCTATAAAAACATAAACAGAAAAATTTAAACAGCTACCGTGAAGTTATGTAAAATATGAGCCCAGGGCTGAGTCAGTTTAAAGAATTTATTGGGATTCAGCATGAAAGATGATAAATGAATATAGCCTTACCTGTAGTTCTTGTCTTTATTCTTGCAATTGCGAACTTTCCAGGAAGAAAATGCTATGACATTCCTACACATACATTTCAAAAGAATAAACAGGCCCAGAATAAATCAGTTTGACCTTATGCGAACTTGTGCACAAGACAGAATGGGACAACTTGAAAACAAAGTTAACACTTTTCTAAACATGCTGCTGTAGAGATGTGAAAAAGAGTAAATTTCTCATAGAGAAGACAGGAAGATATCATATGCTATATTTGGCTGTGTTTTCACTTTTTGTAAGCCCTTTCTTCACTAAGTATTCAGTCTGTTTTCTTTACTTTTTTGATAATCTGACAATCTTTCCTGAGAGAACGAAAGAAAAAAGTTATGAATAAAAGACTTTGTTGCTTGCCTTGTTCATAAACAACCTACTAAATATGAAAGAAGGCTTTCATAGCAACTACAGCAGCCAAATGTAGCAGCTCTTTTAAAGAGCTCTCTGGTGAGAGAATCTTTATTTGTCTTCTACAGACAGCCAAAAAGTGGGTCCAGACAGATGATGAGTTCTAAAAATACTGTGGAAAATTCCTCTTTTATTCAATATACAAAGTAGTACAGCCTAACTATTTGCAAGGGAATTGTGGGAGAAATTTTTAAAGGTGTATGAGTATACATGTACCCAATTTCCCATTATTCTAAGAAGAATTAGACATCTGACTTCTCTAGTTTGACAGTTTTTGAAAATCTCAGCCTTAAGTAACAATAGTGTTCGCTCACCAGCTCTCTTGCCCTAAGTAGTATTTTTCACAGACGATACATATCACCTCAGGCTGGATAACACATGGATATGGAATAAAATACCTGCAGGATCTGAATCTGTAATTATATTTGGAACAGTAGCAGTATTTAAGGATTGTTTTTAATCATTCCATGTAACCATTTTTAGAGTTTTATATCACTGGTCTGTTTATTGTTTCAAATTATCTCTAAGCTGCAATTTATTGAGTACAGTTAAAATAAAATAAATAATGAAAAGGCCTATAGTTACAGATTTGCAGGTTTCCTCCTCACTTCAAATACCAGTTTCTGATTTTTACACTTTGGTATTATACTGGATCTATTTGTTAAGAGTTTATTAAATTCTGAACACAAATGTGTATATACACATATAAAAATATAAACACATATACTCCAGCAACACAATGGGAGTCTTGAAAATGATCAACATTATCAGATTAACAAGGATTGGAAGAGAGAAGAGTAAAGAGGTTTGACTTTTAGCTGACATTTTCAACCACATTAGACTGCATGTAAAAAATCAAACCTCTCCCTTGATTAAAAAATGTTATGAGAAAATTTGTAATTCAATTTGTTTCTTTAAACTGAAACTGATACCTGATTCTTATATATGATGCTACTGTCTAAGGTATAAGCTGATCTGGAGTTGATTCCAGTTTCATATTTGGCAGAACTTATCCCACAAAACTTATGATAATTGTTGCATTTGCCAGCAGCAATAAAATTGCCTTACCATGTAGAAAAAGAACCAGAGACAGGAAGAAAAAAAGGACCATTTGATATATTTTAAAATAAACACATGCATTGACCAACTTGAGCTGGAAATATTAGTTTTTTTAGTTTTCAGTCCATCAGTTTGCTGGAAACCATTAACTGGACTATCACGTCAGAGAGCTGGAAGTAAAAGCAGGCCAATGTCATAAACACAGGTGCATTTATGACAAAATGTGTATATCTTAGTTTATGTTAAATTATTGAACATTCCTGAGAAACCCTTCAAGGATTAGTATCTTGAGAAAATTTCTTGCCCCCTTGCAAAAAACAAGCCTGTTTTATTTGTTTATACAAGATTCCAGTCAAATCTGAGTATATTAATATTTAAAATAAACATAACATGAGCTCATTTGCTAGCTGATCTTCAATAGTTGGTTGACCACAAACAAGTATGTTAACAATTTCCATGTTGTCTTCATCCTCGGTTGCACTGTAACCATGCTGCTAGTGAAGTAGTGTGTTATCCCTTGAACAGAAGTACAAACAACATAGTGCATTATAGCGACACTTTAAGGTATTGAAATATAGTTTCTTCCCATATGGTGTGCCCATATGGCTGCTGTAAGCCAAGTATGTTTTCCCCATTCTGTGTAAAACTCTGTTTCTGTCAGCAATCTGTAAGACTGAGCTCCACTCTCCCAGCCAAGGACTGCAAAACATACTACTAAGAACAATATATCTTATCATTTCTCAGGTATGTCAAATCAAAAAGACTGACTCACCAGAAAAAAAGCAAAAAGCAAGCATAAAACAAACAAAACCTCTGCATTTTCCACTTCTAACTCTTCCCGCAAGTTTAAACAACTTTCTAGGAAAGAAAATGCAAGCAGCACTGGAGTGCAAAATAGATTAATATTGTCCTCATTCATATAGCTTTACAATACAAATTCATATAATAAACTAAGGAAAGAAAACCAAACAACAACCATTGATTTTAAATGGAGCTTTGGAGCAGTCAATGCTGTCAGTTGACAGCGTACTTAGCTATCTCAAAAGTCACCTCTGAAAATTGTTTGAAAGTCTTGGCCTATAGAAGGCTGTATATTTTCTTAAACTGATTAGTCTAACTGTATGCATCAGAGGAGAACATTCTCAGAATTTAAAGAAGCACACTGACATTTTTTTTGGAGGTTTTTCTATCAAAAGTTAAACTGACAACAAAAATTGTCTGAAGGAAAAGACACTTTGGCAATAGAAAATGAGTTTAATAGAAATAATCTTTTCAGGCATCATTCCAGGATGAAGAACTTAGAGATGAAAAGGCTTTGACCTCTATGGGTGCATCTACTTTAACATTTCTGGTTAGGTGAACAATGTGCTTTTGAAGTGAATCTCCCAGTTGATCCAGTTACCTTTGCTTATCACTGCTTTCCTTGACATTTAAGAGCACATGAGCTGGATTGCTTTCAGAAATGAAACCAGAAGATTCACTCTTAATGCAATCCACCTGATAGTGGGCGTTGAGCCCCTGGGACCGAATTACAGGTAGCCCAAAGCAAAAACTGCTCCATGACCTCAGTGTGCACACCAGGTCCTCTGCAGCGACTGTTTCCCTTGACTTGCTATTGGAGATAGCTGTGATACATCCTTTTTCCTGTGCACACTTGAGAGACTTGTGTGTTTGGGGGACCAACAGCAGTTCTTAAACTGAGTAGTCTCCAGAATTTGTTCCCCCGCCCTTCTTTTTTTTGGCCCCATTGCATTTGTTACTCTCAAGCAGTGTAGGGTGAGACAAACCATTTTTTGTCCCCTATATGCCTAGGTTTTCACTCAACATGAAAGCAAAAGATATCAAACAAGCAAAAAATGTGGAAAGGGAGTTCATTCTGACACCAGTCTGGTCTTTGATTGTTCCATAGCCATATTTAAGGATCTAGAGTGTTTGGTGTTCACATATTAAGATGAGCAGAAACTCTTATTAAACACCATTTGCTATTGTTTTTAAACTTACTTGCTGTGGACCATCTGAATAATTATGTAGATACATCAATACATACCTAGGAAGTAGTGTTCATACGTATATATGTTCATATAACACAAATAAGCCCATTTGTTTAAAATGAAAAAATAAATGCAAAATCCCATAGGCTGAAAAAATATCATTCCCCCTTCCCACCAAAAAATCTTAAAACAACAATTAAAAAAAAGTAGCTTAACAGGAGCTTAGAAGCTCCCACCCATAAAAAACTGTTAATGCACATATTTGAGAGACTTCCTGGAGGAGCAAAAGGCTATGTGCAAGTATTTAAGCAAGGACCAGACAAACAAAGCAAATGTTATACCGGTCTCAGCTGAATAGGTTTAGTTGCACTTATTCAGCCTTTTAAATCAGTCAAAAAAGAAATTCATGCCATTTCATGCCAAAGTTCCTCTTTATATCAAACAAAACAGGCAATCAAGCTTTTTAAACTAGAGACATAGTTCTGAAATATTGATTCATAACATGATGCCAGCTAGCTTTTTGGAAAAAATATGTATTTGATTGCTGCTAACGTGCCTTTGGAGTAAGAATGCCTTTTCCTGAACTCTTTCTTTCACGTTTGGAATAGAGTCAGTGCTTCTTACAACAGTCCTTCATGTGACCTCATGAATTACCAGGTATTAACATTTTTATGACTTATCATCCTAATCACTTGGCACAATAAATTCTAGGTATTGGGAAAAATGAAGCCAACATTTACATCATACGCAAACATTATGAAAAAATATATATTATGTGCTGTTGGAATTTCAGCTGACACTACAATTCAGTTGTTGATGACAGGAACTAAAAATCCTTTTTATTTCATTTGTCCCTCTTAAGTACTTAAACAATTCTCTTTTCTGCCATCTGAGTGTCACATAGACGTCATAACATCTTTCTCTTCCCACCAGTCCTGAGGCATACAGACTATATCAATTTTACAGATGGGAAACCAAGCCTCAGAGGAGATAAGTTACTCGTTCAAGTTACCTATGAAGAGAACTGAGTTCAAGTCTCCTAACGTACGTAACCACTGTACCATCTATTAGTATTTTATGGGGGAAAACAATGGTTTACATCAGCATTATTCAATTTGTGAGGAGTACCTCTCTGGTGAGATGCCACAAACAGCAAATAAAACAAAACAAAACAAAACTCTAAACACAGGAAAACTAATTTCAGCCTAAGTCCCATATGTTATGAAGAGATGAAGAGAAGAGGTGAGGAGAAATCGTAATCCACTGTAGTAAGCCATAAGATAGGAAACATAGTTTTAGATAACTTTATTGATGCCTTTCTCACATTAAGCTATAGGAAACCATATCTTGGCAACAGAGATTAAATTAAGACAAATTACAGAGCAAGCAAGAGAATAAATGCATTGTACTCACAGTTTACTTCATTGAAATGATTATGGGTTTGAGTGTGATTAAGTCACAGGGTGAAGTCTATGCCAAAAGGAAAATATATACTGCCATTCTTTAATGCTAGCAAGCACAATTTATTCTTCTTCCATAGTCGTCCCTCATACAAATCCACTGTTTTCAGGTCAACACATGCACAGAAAGCTACATGCCTGAGTGATGTTTGTAAATTCCTCTTGTGTAGTGTGTCACTGCTTCCACTTCTGCGTCATATCTTTTTGCATCAGACCGTTAGCATGAGTTCCCAGCTTATAGCTAAGATTGTGTGCTGATATATCTGCCTGCCTTCCTGAGTATTAGGATGGACTGCTCTGCAGCTGGATTTAAGACCAGCCAACTTTTCTGAACAACTTGCTTTTCAAAGCTATCTTCCGTGGGATCCTATCTACCAGTTTCCTGAATAAGTCAAAAATCTGTTCTCCTGAAGTGCAGGGCCTACACTTTGCTACTTTCTTTCCTCACTCCCTTCAGGATCTTCAGTGCCTGTCTTTCAGGGTCAGTACAGCCCTGGCTGCCACTGATTATCACATCCCAACCAGTTCTTCTTTCAGTTATGCATAGCACTCCAGAAACACCCTGGATTGCTTGTGTACTGCAGTGTTGCTCTACAGCAGATGTCAGGCAGGTTAAAGTCTCCCAAGAGAACAAGGGTCTATGGTTTAAAGATCCCTGGCTTGTTCCTGGAATTTGGCACTTTTTACCTTCAAGGACAGGGACAGCCTTGACTGCAGCGCCCATGAGATGGTGGAGTTCAGGATCCTGAGAGGAGAGAACAAGGCAAAAAGCAGGACCACATCCTGGGAGAGCAGACTTTGGCCTTTTCAGAGTCCTGCTTGGAAGAATCCTATGGAAGAGAGCCCTTCAAGATCAAGAATGGTCCATCACAATGAGCAGAAAGTCAAGTAAAGGCAATAGGAGGCCTGCATGGATGAACAAGGAGCTTGTGACTAAGCTCACGCATAAAGGAAAGTATACAAGACATGGAAGCAGGGACAGGTAACCCAGGAGGAATATAGAGAGTTGAAGTGTGCAGGAGCAGGGTAAGGAAAGCCAAAGCCACCCCAGAGTTGAATCTGGTGAGTGAAATGAAGGGCAACAAGAAGGGCTTCTACAGGTATATCAGTGGCAAAAGGATGGCTGGGGAAAATGTGGGCCTGTTGTTGAATGGGGTAGGGGGTTTGGTGATAAAGGACATGGAGAAGGCTGAGGTACACAATGCATTCTTCACTTTGGTCTTTACTGGTCATACCAGCCTTCAGGAATCCCAGAGCCCTGAGGCAAGTAGGAATATCTGGGGCAAAGAACCATTGATGGAGGAGGATCAGATTAGGGAACTTTGAAACTGGACACACACAAGTTTGTGGGACCTGATGGGATGCACTCACGAGTGCTGAGGGAGCTGGCCGAGGGCATTGTGAGGCTACTCTTGATTATCTTTGAAAGGTAATAGTGCCTGGGAGAAGTTCCAGAGGACTGGAAGAAAGCAAATGTCACTCTTACCTTCAAGCAGGGCAAGAAGGGGGATCTGGAGCACCAGAGGCCAGTCAGCCTCATCTTGATCCCTGGGAAAGTGGTGGAGCAACTAATCCTGCAAACCGTTTCCAGACATATAAAGGACAAGAAGGTGACTGAGAGTAGTCAACATGGAGTAATGAACAGGAAATGGTGGTTGACCAACCTGATAGACTTCTATGATAAGCTGACAGGCTTGGTGGATGAGAGAAGAACAATGAATGTTGTTGACCTTGACTTTAGTAAGGCCTTTGACAGTGTCTCTTATAATATGCTCATAGACAAACTGATGACATGTATACTAAATAAATGGACAGTGTGGTGGATTGAAAGTTCAGCTGGGCTGAACTTCTGGAATCAACGGGTTATGATCAGTGGCACAAAGTCCAACTGGAGGCCAGTCACTAGCGGTGTACTGCAGAGGTCAGTGCTGGGGCCAATACAGTTTAACATTTTCATTAATGACATGGATAAAAGGACAGAGTGCACACTCAAGAAATTTCTAGATGATACAAAATGGGGAGGAGTGGCTGATACCCTGGATAGTTGTGCTGCAATTCAGAGGAACCTCAGCAAGCTAGTGAAATGGGCAGAGAGGAAGTTCATGAAGTTCAACAAAGACAAGAGCCAAGTCCTGCACCTGGAGAAGAATAGCCCCATACACCAGCATAGGCTGGCGGCTGGCCTACTGGAAAGCAGCTCTGCAGAGAAAGACTTGAGTGTCCTGGCAGACAACAAATTGAACATGAGACAGCAAAGCACCCTCATGGCAAAAAGGCTAATGGCATCCTGGGCTGATTTAGCAAGAACATTGCCAGCAGGGTGAGGGAGGGGGTCCTTTCCCTCCACTCAACACTGGTGAAGCCACACCTGGAGTGCTGTGTCCAGTTCTGGGCTCCCCAGTACAAGAGAGACATGGACTTACTGGAGGGAGTCCAGCAAAGGGACACGAAAGTGATTACGGAGCTGGAGCATCTCTCCTATGAGGAAAGGCTGAATATGGCAGAATATTGTTTTAGTTGTACCCATTGATTCTTGAATTTTATGGAAATACACTTGGGGGATTTTGTCATCTTAGCAGTCTTACCTAGCAGTTAACATTCCATAGTGAATGGTTTATTAGAGCATGTGCTTTCCCTCTTCAGTAGCTTTTTAGTTTCTGTTGCAGCTTTTTTATTTCTGATATAATCTCTGCTGTTCTCCACTATAACCCAGTGAGGCACCATGACTCTTATAGCATTTTCTAGGGTGAATTATATTTTCCATATATTGTTATATGTATTCTGTACAGCTGGGGGCTTTCGTTCAAGTTCTTACTAAACTCAGGAGATCTTATTCGGATCTAATTTGGACCTAGGTTGGGAATATTTTCAGCAAAGCCCAATGAGTATTTTTGTATTGAAGGCACATGCTGTGCTGGTTGGGAAATGACATAATGCAAACAAATCTGTTGTCTTCAAAATATCAGTAATATGTAGAAATCAACCTCCAACTCACTATGCTTCAGATTTTGTTGCTGTTGCTGTTAGGGGAGTTTTATTTTCTGAAACTTAACAAATATAATAAATGTTGCCAGAAAAGATTTCAACAAACAATTTTCATTACATAAGTTTAAATGACAAGTAAGAAAATATAGAGAAAAGCAACAAGAATGTAAAAAGATGATGCCTGCTGGTAGCCAAAATATTGATTTATAATATTCTCATGCATTGAATGAAAATGATTTTACCCTATATGAAAAAGATGTAAATCCTATATGAAGTACTTGAACCTGTAACCAAGGAAAAATACATTGCCTTCTCTTGTATATACTGCTGCACCTAGAGTCATTGGATCACAGAATAATTTAGTCTGAAGAGGACCTCAGGAGGTCCCTAGTCCACCCCCAAGCCCAAAGCAGGGCCAGCTCTGAGAGCAGACCAGGCTGCTCAGGGCTGTGCCCAGTTGGGTCTTGAAAACCTCCAAGAACGGAGACAGCACAACCTCACAGGGCACTTGCTCCACTGCCTGATGGTCTTCATGGGGAAAAAGTTTCTCCTTATATCCAGCCTGAACCTCTCTCATTTCAGCTTGTGCTGGTTGTCTCTCCCTTCTACCATTCACTGCTGAGAGAAGCCTGGCTCTGTGTCCTCAATGACATCTTGTAGGTGATGGGGGCTTCTAGGTCTCCCCAAAACCATGCCTTCTCCATCAACCTATGGGCACGCTGCTGCCTTACAGTCAACTCATTGTCTACCATGACCCCCAGGGGCCCCAGCCCCACAGAGCTGCTTCACAGCCCCTCCAGTCCCATCCTTTGTCATTGCAGGGGCTCTTCCTTCCCTTGGGCAGGCATTTGTCCTTGTTGAATCACATGGGGTTCCTGTTAACCCATTTGTCCAGCCTGTCTGGATCCCTCCAAATGTCAGCCCTGCCCTTGAGTGTGTCAACTAGTCCCTCCAGCTTGATGTCATCTGCAAATGTGACAAGAATGTACTCCATCACCTTTTCCAGATCATTGGTAAAGATGTTAAACAGGACTAGTCGTAGGATAGACCCCTGTGGTACTCCACTTGACAGAGGCATCCTGGTAGAATATGACCCATTAAGCACCCTCCAGACCCAATCATCCAACCAATTTTTCACCATCCAGATGTCTACCCATCCAGACTGCAATGACCCAACTTGGCCACAAGAAATTTGTGAGACATAGTGTTGAAAGGTTTCCTAAAGGTGAATGACCACTGCTCTCAATTCGCTGCTATTCTCTTATCCACGATCCATCCAAGATCCAGTCATTTTATCATAGTCAGGTTGGTCAGGAACAGTATACCATTGGTAAACCCATGCTGGCTTCTCCCAGACACCTTATTCTCTTTTCTGTGCCCAGAAATTTTCACCAAGAGGACTCACTCCATGACTTTGCCCGGGACTGAAGTGAGGCTGACCTGCATGCAGTTTCCTGGGTTGAACTTTTGATGTCTTTTGCAGATACATGTAAATGCCTTTCTCCAGTTGTCAAGAACTTTCTGCAATATCTACAACCTTTCAGACATCATAGAAAGTAGCCTTGTAAGGACATTAGCCAGCTTTCTCAGCACTCCAGCTATTTGAGCTATCCCAGGACATCTCCGTGATCCCAATGTGTTCACAGCCATGCAACTGCATACAGATCTCCAGTTCCTCCTCCTTCTTCCCCATGCTGTGTGCATTACTGTACAGGCACTTCAGAGAGGCACCCAGTTGTGCTGATTTCCCAGTAAAGGGAAAGAGCTTCTCCTACCATGCTGGCTTCTCGGCACTTCCTTATCTGTGCACATACACTTGAGGTAGGACCCCTTCAACCCTATTTCATTGATTACAAGGTCTATCAGCATTATACATGCTCTCATTTCGCACCTACGTGTATAATTCTTCAGGGGGGTTTCTTTGTGACACACAGTGCTGTTTTTACTTTATTTTTCTTTAAGAAATTCAGCTCAGTCCTCCATCCAATCTGTGTTCCAACTTTCTAATTTTTATTTTCATCTCAAAGATTGTTCCTCTAATTCTCAGTTATTCCCAAACCCAGTACCCATTTCCTCTACTACTGCTACGTACCTACTTGATGCTCTAAGGAGAAATCTGGGTTTCCGCTATTCAGGAATGCACATCCAGGCCCTGAGGGCACTCCCGCCCTGCCTTTCCCTGCCTAGGCCTCTCCCCAACCTGTGCATTCACCCCTTCCTCCCATTTATTCAGTATGTATGAACCAAGATTGGTTGTGCCCGTCCAGTTTCTTGTTCTAAACAGTTCTATGACAACTTGAGAGGAGAGGAGAGGAGAGGAGAGGAGAGGAGAGGAGAGGAGAGGAGAGGAGAGGAGAGGAGAGGAGACATTGCAGATGTTTTCTACTCTGTTTGACTTGAATCAATCATCTCCAAGTAAGAAGAATTGTCTTCTGAAGATGCCTTCTTTACCTTATGACATGGTGGAGAGGAGGGAAAGGAACACTAAACAACATGACAATGCTGTGTTTAATTTTTGAGCTGAACAAGCAAGGCACAGGCTATATCAGAAGACATTTCTCTCACTCGCACTCACACACTCGTACACACACCAGGCATCAGCTGACACCTGCCCCAGGCAATGTGATACTCTCACTGAGACTGATTGTAGATTGATTGTAGGCTCTGCACCAATGCATAACTGTTCCATCTCGGACTCGCTGTCTCCATGTGGTGTTGGGCATCCACATATGGATGTGTGTGTCCACCCCCTCCACCTCCACCCTGCTGTCTACTGCTGAGGGCTTTACAGCCAGATGTGGGCACAGACTGCCAATCAGATCAGTCCATAAATATATAAAATATATCTTTTCAGCAGTTTCAGACTGTTTTCCTCTTAGCTGTTGACCTATGATCTGTGTCACAACTCATTCTCAGTTCTTGCTTTCATTGTTCTTTTTGTCATGACTCACTGCAGTCAGCTCCTCTTTGCACTGAAATCACTCTTCACCAAGGCAAAGTCAGGATATTCTTGTGTCACCTTAGGTGGCTAAAGGTAAGTAAGTGGGTGACTTCCATCACGAGAATGAGATGTACATGAGCAGTGAAAGAGAATGACCAATGGTCATTCCTGAAAATGTTTCCTAAAGGTGAGAATAGAGGCACACCGCTGGAGAAGAATGAAAGTGTTTTACTTAGTCTTCAGCCTCTGTTAGTGTAAATTCATGCACTTCTGAAGGACATAATTCAACTATAACTTTTGAAATATCAGAAATAACCTTTTTTTTTTGTACTTAATGCTTGCTTCTTTTTACTGCCTCTTTTGCACTTTGCAATAAAGCTTTACAGAAAACTATGAAGAACAAATAAATGATATAGCTCTAATCCAAGGAGTTTACTGAAAAAAAAATGTAATGAGTTGGTCATGTGCAAATGACATCCCAGACTGGGTGACTTAGAAGAAATAATCTTTCAGTTGTCAATCATCTCATGGATGCAATGAATTAGAAAAGAAAGTAGCAAGCAAGGATTTTTGTAGCGTATCAAGTATTTGTCTCAAACATGCAAAAGAGGAAGTTATTACAGCTACTTTTTACAAAGTAATTATAATACATTTAAAAAATAGTGAAAAAAATCATTAGTTTCCTCTAATGCAGAGAAATCTGATTTCTTTTCTGTGATAAGTAAGACTTTTATCCAGAATATCTATCTATACTTGTATCTATTTGCATGTATTCCAAAACTCCAGCTTTTCCTATTCTCCCATAAAAATAAAAGATTAAAACATTCTTGATATTCATAACCTTATTAAGAAACAAGGCTGATGACAGCTAATTCTGTTCATACCCTCAATACAAGGAATGAGTTCTGTCTGTAAGAAAGCAGAATACTTATGTATACTTATATAAACTTTGTATTAAATTTAGCTTCTCAAATCTAATGATAATTTCAATGTGGTTTCTCAGGCAGCTCGGTTTCATCAAAAGGGCATATTTCCACCCAGAACATATAAAACTTTTGAAATAACATAGAATTTTTGCCAGGTGTTCCCTTATTCAGCTGCAGAAGACTTGAAGAAAACACAGAGACTGGTTACTTTAATTGCTTCGCTGGTGACTTGGTTAGACTATATTAGAGACTTCTAAAATACTTTTTGTGTACAAATATATGTTACAAAAATGACAGTGCATCAAGGATTTCATTTTTCTTCTATTACTTTCTGCCCTTTGTTTTAATAACAAAATTCTATGCAAGTGATTCTTAAATACACACTTGATATGTATAAACACAGTCCTATCAGCTTCAAAGGGATTTACACCCTTTTAAATTTGAAGAACTAAGGTTTCTGCAGTGTGTTTTCCTGACAGAACATGAATAAGATTAGTGCTTCACTCCACTATTCAGAATGCTACATTAAATTTACACGATTATGTAAAATTATTGGATTGAGCTATGTACATATTTACTGTCCTGATCTTCTCAATGACCATAATATCAAATTAATATTATGTTTCTATATTTTTATACTAAGTAAAGTTAACAGAGCTTAGGTTCAAATTCAGAAAGAACCTTGTTTGCACATTCCTGTTTATTTTACTAAATAGGTCTAATAATGGGGCAACTGAACATAATTATATGTATTCAGGGACAAAAAAAAAAAGAGGGGAAAAAGAAGAATTATGTTTATACCTGTCCACTTTAACTTTCACTATAAAATGTCTTTCCTCCTTTGGGAAAACAATTCCAGTGATCTGGAACTTTCAAAAATATAGTTTCTTCCAGTCATGCTTCCAGTTTAGATAGATGGATTTCCAGATTTATAGACTTTAAGGCAAAAGGAACCATTAAGTCATCTTATCTGACTTTTCTGCACACTTATGTATGTCACTACATTTTAATTTATGACTCATTAGGAGAAGCTAGATAGCTAACTACTGGAGGAAGTTGGTCCTGGTGGGCAAGTTCAACGTAAGCCAGCAATGAGCCCGTAGGGCAAAAAGGCCAATGGCATCCTGGGCTGATTTAGCAAGAACAGGGTGAGGGAGGGGATCCTTCCCCTCCACTCAACACTGGTGAAGCCACACCTGGAGTGCTGTGTCCAGTTCTGGGCTCCCCAGTACAAGAGAGACATGGACTTACTGGAGGGAGTCCAGCAAAGGGACACAAAAGTGATTACGGAGCTGGAGCATCTCTCCTATGAGGAAAGGCTGAGAGATATGGGACTTTTCAGCCTGGAGAGAAGGAGGCTCGGGGTGGGGGTGGGGAATCTTATTAATGCGTATAAATATCTGATGGAAGAGCGTCAAGAGGATGAGACCAGACTCTTCTCAGTGGTGCCCACTGGCAGGACAAGAGGCAATGGGCACAAACGGAAACACAGGAAATTCCACTTGAACAAAAGAAAACACTTCCTTACTTGAGGGTGGTTGAACACTGGCACAGGTAGCCCAGAGAGGTTGTGGGGTCTCCATCTTTGGAGATACTCAAAACCCAACTGGACACAGTTCTGGGCAACCAGCTCTACCTGACCCTGAGTAAGCAGGCAGGTGGGACCAGACGATCCCCAGAGATCCCTTCCAACTCCAACTATTCTGTGCTTCTGTGACAGTTCAAATTCTAGTTCTAGTCTCATTTAGGGGCACAGCTACAGCCTTGAGATGGATATTTAGGACGGAAGGTTACGGACACTAGTTTCGGTTTGCCATCTGTTTTACATCTGTTTAAACACAAAATCAAGGATCTGTGAGCATGTTGGACTCTAGAATTTCTTGTTCAGAATGGGAGGGCTTACTTCTAGCACTGAGTGTCACTTGCAAGAATCTTAAAGCCTAAAACCTGAAGACTTGCTGTGCTTCCTGGAATCATGCCAGGATATTCTATGCACTTAGCAAAATGGATTTGGAATCTTCTGAAATGCCAGATGAAAAATACCAAATGATCATTTTCACTCTACCTCTGTTGCATGGGACTTAAACTGTTCATGCAGTTCTTGTCTCAAAAGTAAGTCAAAATGCTCCACCACTATAGCATCAGACTTTTCCAAGTAGCCTGCTACTGTAGTTAGAGTTAGTGCAAAAGTGTCTTTCTTCCAGCTCTCTAGAAAACCCATTAAATAGACAAAGAATATCCTTCAAGCCATTTCAAAGACAAACTAACCTAACCTCTTTATTGTTATCCTGTCTCATTATCTGCTGCTAGCAAGTCTGAGTTTAGTGTTTGAGACTTCATTGGGCAGGACAGTAGGACTACAGGGAAACTATGGCAATGACCTTTTCAACTTTTTTTTTTTTCTTTTCAGTATTCCCTTGAAGAGCTAAAACGATAGAGCAGTGGCAGTCAACCCTAAAATCCAATGAAATCCACTGAGCGCAAGAGCTGAAATAAGACTACAGCAGCAAGGGAGATTACTCATTAGACCATCTTAGTCCCAAGCTTGTAGATAGTGACTTGGGATGGCAGGTGAACTGGTGTGAAAAACACAAACTTGTCCTTAAACCTTCATCCAAAGCTTAAACCAAAACATTACTGAAATCCAGAAACACTCCTTTGCAACAGCGGTAAAAGAAAATCCTTTTTCCCTGGCTCACTGATTTTTCTCTGTGTGAATGCACATTTACTCACATACAAAGCTTATGCTTTTTACGCTAGCAATCCAGATCTATGGTACATTTTAGTATAACAATTCTGGTTTTAGTCCTCAGCAGTCATACTCTATATTACTGAAAAATGACCTTATTGAAAAGAAATGTATTCTGACATATTTGCATATTATATGAATAGTTACACTGGCATAGGTGGAAGTACTTTTTTCCAAAGTCTTAACAAATTTTTTTCCAGGAATAACCCATACTCATCTTCACAACCTTTTTTGCATTGATGGCATATCTACCTATGAAATACAACAAAAAAGCTTTAAAGAATAAACATGTGAAACAGTGAAAAATAGAATATGGTGTAAAATAAAAATCACTAAGAATTTTATCAATAGTCTTGATGAGAAGTCATAAAAAGCTGTGAGGCTGGTTTTCAGATATATCATATCTTGTGGATTCCTTTCAGCAACATGAATGGTATGTTGATTCCAAGACTGGGCAAATGACCAGTTTTCCTGGCATACATTGATATTGGGGCATAGCTGAAAGATATATATGACCAAAACTTATTTTTGTTTTTCTCCAGTTCTTCAGTAAGTTTTGCCATGTCTGCTCTGTCAACTGTTTAGTTGATTTTTCCTATTCAGAGGGTCCATTGCCTGCTCTTACGAGTTTCAGAAAATGTTTACTTAGAAAGTTCTAATTCAATAAGCCATAGCAATACTTGACAGAGATTTTCTGTGGTTTGACAATGGAAAGATTTTTTTCATGTGACCACACACAGATTTCATGGAAATGATCTTCCTGGAAGTACATGCAAGTAGAATCAGCATAGCAATATCAAAGGCGCAGTGTTTTAATAGGACTTCTAATTTTCAAGATTCTTCTAAAACATAATTTCTGGGCTTACATGACTCTTAGGATCCCCCAAAAGACAAAAGTTTGTTTTAATTATTCAGGAAACTAAAAACTAATATCTTCTCTGATTTTTTTTCTTATGTTGAAACCTTTTTTAGCATAACATTTGGTTTGTTGCAAATTAATCTTTATTGTGCTCCTTTTTATTGCTAGCAGTTAACTAAACTAAATTTGTGTGTTATACGTAGCTCATTTGCTCAAATAAACATAAAATTGTTCAAAGACATTTAAATTTCAGAATATTTGCATCAAAATTTCCCCCTCCGCTTTTATTTTAAAATATCTACTTTAAAATAAAAAAAACAGATTTTGCAATATTTTAATGTATTAAACCATTTCAAATACTTTTCACTACCTGCCAGAACAAAGTACCATTGGAAGAAGATTTTGCCTCTGTTTGAGGTTAATACAATAAAGATTTTGGAGATTCATAATAGAAACAATGGCAGAAGTAAATAAAGGTATGACACAGCTAGAATTTTAGTAAGTCAGGATCACAGTGTTCCTGATATAATTTTAGGTATATTTAGGCATCTGTCTCCAGCATTCATGTATTTGTCTAAAATTCACTTTTAGTTAAAGGTGTGTCAGCTCTAGTATCCTTATTTTTGTTCTGTAGTTAAAACCTATGTAACAAACAAAGTTTTGTCTTCTCTTTCCAGTTCTTTTCATAAGGATATTGTTTCCATGAGTTACTAACAACAGCATGGGAGCTGAATATCATATTTTTATAGATTTTTTTCAATGTTTTTTTTCTTAATGGTAAGACTGCAAATGCCTTTTTAGGTTTTTCTGAGTCATAGGTAAAAAAAAAAACCAAAAAAAAAAAAACTTGGGCATCATCCCTGTCAACGTCAAACATTTGTAATAAAAAGTGAAGTAGTTCCAGTATGAAAAATTGGAAGGAAGGCACTCAAACTGCAGAGGCTAAAATCTTATAGCTAAAAAAATATGTTGTCTGAGAAAACCTTGCCTGAGGTCAAAGGAAGATGAGACTGATTCTGAGTTGCCCTCCTCACAGGTGTCTGTTGAACCCATCAGGACATAGTCATATCATGCTGAAACTAAGCGACTAAACCAGAAGGTCTGAAAAAGTCTTTCACTCATCTCAAATTGAGCATGAGCAGACATTTGAATATCTTTATTTTTGTTTCCAATACCAAACTTAATGTATCTCCCTCCCCTCTTCCTCCCCCCCCCCCCCCCCCAAAAAAAAAAAAAAAAATCTCAGGACAGCAGATAGCTCTTCTATGCAAGTTTAGCTGGACAGGCTGTATCCTCCTTCAGCCATCCTGATCAACATTATACACATGTACTAAACCAGCCAGGAATTGTTCTTAAAGCTTAGAGGAAGGGAATGTAATTCTGTGTCAGCCTTGGTTTTGAACATTCAGGCTAGCTCCTTTATGATTCTCTAGTATTCAAATGAATGAATATGAATATGAAAAAAAAAAGAAAGAAAAGAAAATGAACGTAAATAGATTTGATTACTGCTGGCCACACAATGTAACAGCTCAACACTGGATTTCTGAGGCATTTTGTTTTGTGTCCCTGCTATGCACTGAACAGTGAAAAATAGAATATGGTGTAAAATCATGGTATGCTCATTCTAAGACTGGGCAAATGTCCTGTTTTCCTGGCATACATTGATTTTGGGGCATAGCTGAAAGATAAATACGACGAAAACTTATTTTTTTTCCTCCAGTTCTTCATGTCTGCTCTGTCAACTGTTTAGCTGATTTTTACTATTCAGAGGGTCCATTGCCAGCTCTCACAAGTTTCAGAGGATGTTCGCTTAGAACGTTCTAATTCGATAAACCATAGCAATACTGGACAGCAGCAATCCAGTTTAGGGGGGATAATCCAATAAGGGGAACTTGGTGGAGCTCCTTCCAGCTGTGGGGCCAAAGCAGCCTCCCCCCATACTCTCTAGCTGCCAACAGTTCGGTGCTTTGGGGTTTCTCTTGTGGGATCGCTATATTGGGTGCACGAGATGGCCTCCAGGCATCTCCATTGCACCAGGAGAAGCTGGCCACATTCTAGCTGAAATTGTAACAAATATTTGTTTTATTAATAACTTTATAGTTCTGTTCTTGTATCTAAAATGCAGAAAACTATGAATAATGAAATGCTATTTCATAATGATATGAAAACTCATTATCCAGACACATTCTTTAGTACAGAAGCTCTATTTATGGATATCTGCATATACCTTCCAATCTTGTGCACAAAGACTCTATATCATGAAATATGACAGCATGGTATTCTGATTATGGATTTTATTGTCGATTTCACATAAATAGTACCAGTACTTACTTTACCCTGAAAGTACTGGATTACACCCCAGCCACAGCCAAACACCTCATGAAAACTAGAGAGCTTTTCCATGCGGTGTCTTGCTTTATTGTGACTGTTGTAAATTCAGTTTAACTAACTCCCTTGTTGTCAATAATTGCAGAAAATGAAAAAAAGGAAAATATTTGTTTAAAAAGAGTTTAGGTTCTCTAGTATTCAAATGAATGAATATGAATATGAAAAAAAAGAAAGAAAAGAAAATGAATGTAAATACATTTGATTACTGTTGGCCACACAGTGTAACAGCCCAACACTGGATTTCTGAGGCATTTTGTTTTGTGTCCATGCTATACATTTCTGCACTAGAACGGGAATCAATCACCTATGGGCCATTCAGTAGAAATGTTAAGAAGGCCTTGACACAGCAGCAGAATATTTGCTTAAAGCATCTGAGATGAAAAAGGGACATCCAATTAGTGCAATAAGAGCAGATGTATGAATTGCAGATTTTCCAGCTCTGCAGAGAAGAGATTTACTCACCAGACCAACAGGGCAGTGAACTGTGACTACTAACAGATAACTTGTAAAGAAAACGTTTCAGATAATACATTATCTTTGAATAGGAATGTCAAATAACAACCATTAAACACATTTTCTTATCATCAGCTGGATATACACCTAATATTAAAGGGTTCTGCTTTTAGGAAAATAATAATATTTCCTTTTGATGTAAATCCTTAGAACTATTTCTCTTATAAATACTGTCAATACTAAATGAAGGGTAATGCATTTCTTAAAAAGAAAATAATCACACACTTGGAAATAAACTGTTATGGTGTTATTTAGAGCTGATACTTCATCTAATTCTTATGATTAAGCAGTGCTAATATAATTAAGTCCACATAAGGCAGTGCCAAAACATGTAAGTGCCTAAATAATTAATTATAGATGCCTACTAGCATTTTGAAATTTTCTAATAACTTAGGCTATAAATTAGCTTGGTAAAGCCTAGAAAGAGGAGGCGGCATCTCTAAATTTCTGAATAGCTTTGAAATGTGCCCTACATGTAATCTTGAGGTTTTTTTAAAGGCTTATCAATGGTTGTATAGGTTGCTGACATACAGTCATGTCTATGAAATATAGTTTGGTCTTAAAGAAAATAAATTAGGTGAACAACCCCTTCTGTACATCATACTGAGCTACTAACAGATTTACCCCTCAGCACACTATGGAGTGCACATTTCCTAAGTCTGAAAAACATGCACAACAAAGTAGGTTTTGAGAAACCAGATCCCTTGTTGTCAAGTTGCAAAACTCCACACGGCTGCCAGTATGAGCTGTTGGATGCAAGAAATCAAGCAAAGCTAGTCCAGAATATTTAATAATTGCTCATTAAATGTTTGTTCTGAAATGGTTCTCTGGATCGTGGCCATAATTCTGCAAAAGCATAGCTTTTCTAACTCCCTTTCCCTTCACTGGAATCAAGAACAAAACCAGAAGTTCCCTGAAACAGTAGGCTGAAATGATGTAGGGGGAGAGGTTACACAATGCACAAGAAGAGGCTGGGAGAAGGGGCCTGTTTTGTCTGGAGGAGAGAAGGCTCTGGGCAGGGCAGAGGGGTAATTCACTTGCTGTCAACTGCCTTGTACGTGGTTACAGAGAGGACCTTGTTCAGAGAAGGCACTTGCAAAACACTTTCTTGAAGGTGCCCAGCAAAAGCACAAGATGCAGTGCACACGACCTGCAATGAGGAGAATTGCAATTAGATACAAGGAGAAATTTTTCATAGTGAAGGTGACCAGACTCTGCAAAGGTTTATCAGAGAGGCTATGGGATCTCCATCCTTGAAAACTTTCAAATCTTGGCTGTACAAAGCCTAAGCAATCTGTTCTGCCTGTTACCTCTGGTTTGAGCAGCAGCAGTAGGTTGAGGAGATGACCTTTGAAGGAACCTAAATTGTTTTGTGATTCTATTATTAGTCAAAATACCTGAAATACCACATTGAACTCCTGAGTATGGAAACAGAATTTCAATCCTTAAGTTTCTCTAAGTGATTCTTCTTTGTTTGACCTACATTTCCATGGCCCTACAACAGCTATGGTAAATGGAGAAAAATCAAAATTAAATAGTGGTTTTCAAAATTACTAACTTTTAAGCATGCATCATTCTACTGACAAAGATTTTGTACAAACTGTCTGGAATTAGAAACTGCAGATATGAAGCTCCTACTTCAGATATATTTGGTTCCCTTATCCTGATTAAGTATTTATTCTGCTGTTTTATTTCCATTTTATCCTTGAGTTTTGCTAAAACACATTTTTTACAGTTAGAGGAAAAGAGATGTTAATGACATTTATAGTAATAATTCCGGTTGAGCATGTGTATAAAATTAATGAACACAGAATTAGACATGCAAAATTGTATGGATTAAAAATTTCTTTTTGTATAATACAACGTTGTAAATGCCATTTGGAACTTAATGAAGTACATTTTGCAGCAGTTTTCTCTGGTCACCTTTCATCAAGAATAAGAAGTTTTCTACTGTGTATTTTTTACACTCCTTGCAATGCAGATCCAGGCTTATTTAGGACCCCTAATCTCTATAGGTCTGCCTTCTGATGCTATTAGCACAACCATAGTATCGATGATAAGTATCATCTTCATGGACACAACAGGAAATAGATGAATATCACCTTTTTACTGTTCTTGAGAAAAAAAGGAAATTAAACTTCTTTGCTCTTGTGTGAAGCCATTTTACAGAGGATAATATTTTTCTGTGTTTAAATATTGGGATTGTAATATAATCAGAGAGGCACTTTTAAATGTTTGGAAAATAAGTATTCTGATATGACTACTGTTGAAAATATCAAATACTTGAGGTAGCTAAATGGTTATAAAATGAAACTGGTTGCTAGTAGTAACTTCTGGGTGGGGATGACTGGAAGAAAATAAAGGCTGAACAAGTCAAATCTTATTCTATCACAGTATAGGAAGTCTTCTGGATAGAGGGAAAGTGTATTCAGTGAACACATTTTCACTGTCCAGTTAGAAGGATGCAACCATTTAGCTTCTGCCGGACTTGAATAGAGTTCTGTTCAGTAATTTCATTAATATCTGGTCTATAGAACAGAGAACGTGATTATTGAATCCGCAGATGATATCGAAGTTGGGAGGACTGTCAGGAATATATACACAGAATTTAACATGATCTTGGCAAATTGGTGTGAAAAAAATATAATTTAGCACAGAGAATATAGGATTCTGCACTGAGGCACATATGAGCAGCTATACACAGGGAAAAAAAAATCACCTTGAAAAATTCAACTATGGCGGCACTTTAGAAAAAGATCTACAGGTTACAGTGGAGCACAAGCACAACATGAGTCATCAATGTCATGCTGTTATGAAAAATGCAGATATTATACAGACAAATGATCCACTCTGCACTGGCAAGGCCTCAGCTGAGTATGTCTCTGGTTTTTGGCAGCCCTTCAAGAACATTCTGAAACAACTGGACTGACTCCAGAGAGATCTAGAAAACCTGACCTTCAGGAAAGATTGAATGAAAGCGGGCTGTTTAAAGTACAGATGAAAAGACCTATGTGTGATATGACAGTAGTGTTCAGGTGCAAACTAGGCTGAAAAAGAGAAGAATTGTTCTCTCTATATCAGTCTGGATGGAAAAAAAAAAAGCAACTGGCTAAATTACAGCAAGCATGTCTGAAGCTACCTATCAGGAAAGACATCTGACAGCTAGTGAAATATTAGTATAGATTGCCTGGGGAACATTGTGGAGCTTCATTTGCTGAGGGTTTGTAAGAAGGCTCCCTGATCCTGCCTGAGCGTGGGGGAGTAGCCCAGACCTAGATGGTCTATTTGGCTTCTTGTGATTTAGCCATGGTCATGCTATGCTAATCACTGAATCTCAGAGCATCTGAATTTATTTCCCTTATATCCTCCTTTAGAAGAAGAATGGCAAGGTGCATGAAGCTTCTGGTTAAAAGATGAGGCAAAGTGACATACTTGAAAATCTGTGCTTGGCCTGCTCAGTCTCCAGAAGGTGAAAATCAGCCACTATGGGTAGTGGCTTCTGGGAAGAAGGTAGAGGACACTTCAGAGGTTGGGAGACCTAAAAATAACAACAAAAACAAAGATGAACACATCTATTTTCCAATTCACACTCTTCTCATCAGTAGCTCTTGTTGTCACTACTGTGGATAACGTTTGTTTACCTCTACTGTGAGTACCAATAGCTCTAATTATTCATTCTTTTTTAACATCAGCTTGCCTAAATTTTTTGTGAAGGACTAAGTATCATGTTATTTAAGATTAGAGAAGTTCGTAATGGCAAGGGAAAAGCAGAAAACTTTGTTTCTTTTCCCCAGTTTAATCAGGGGTGTAGCAGAGAGTCTAAATGGAGAGATTTAGTTTGGCTCAGCTAACAAACCCCAAGTCTCAGAATGAAACACTGATTTGCTCGTGCTTTTGCATAGCCATAGGGAATGTCAGAAATGTAATGAATAATATTCTGGCCCAGATCAGAAGGATATCAACTGTTTCCAAAGCAAAGCTGTATAGTCATGGGACAGGACAAAAAAGTTAAATGTGGCACTACCTGTTATTACAAGTAATCATCTAGATTATCATTTTTTGACAATTGTGTTAAGCCCCATGAAGAGATACATGTTCAATAAATACAGGGCACAGCAGGCTCCACAGATACATTTTTTTGTAAAAGTTCATCATTGCCTGAAGATTATTGTTTGATTAAATTGACTGCCTGATGGTGAGGCTTCCAACAGATAAACACATCCAAGAATTTAATCAACAAACTGCATCATATTTGCCTCTATTCCATGTTCTGTCTACTTAGAGAAGGAACAGATGCAAACTCAGTAGGAGTCAGAAGGAAAGGAATCAATAGGGAAATACTCTATTAAGAAGAAGTTTCTGAATTTATAATCCAACCTTGACCTAAATATGTATAGACTCTCCGTGAGATAGTTGTCTTGAACTGATAGACTCTGAAATCCATATTCTCTTTCTCTATTTAATAATGTCCCTTTGCTGGCATTATTAGTGTAAATGAAAGGCTGAAATAAATCCTTCTTTTCAGTCCTTCTGACATATGCTAGTGCAGATGTTACTCTAAACAACTACCTCTGTCTGCAGTATATCTTAGTGTTTAGCCTACAGCTGCTTTATAGGACTTCTACTCCAAAATAAATAAATAAAGAGCTCAATGTCAGTCTGTCGAGGGCACAAAATTGTCCCTGGCATACTCCTTTGTGAGGGAGTTACTGGACCACAGGATCTTTAGACATGTGTAGGGACCAACACTGTCCTTTATTTTGTTGTCCATGGGTACGCATAGAGCTGTGCTGGAGATGGTTCAGTCCACTTTCATAGAAGCAGCTGTACAAATCAGAGCCCATTCACAAGCAAACTGTAAAAATGCCGCCAGCAATCTCTGCAGCCTTTTTCTACTGTATCCTTTCCTGGAAACTGCATCGGTAATACAGTATAGTGAAAGGCTCCTTCTCTTCACACCAATGCATACAGGCTCCATCCTCAACCTCTTCCCTTCCCCTCCACTTCTCTTTCCTACAGCCAAAGCTGGCTGGTTTTACATTGGGTGCTTATTCCTGTGTAGGAATTACAAATTAAAGTTTTGGGCTGACCAACAGGATGGTAGTTACAGGGTAGTTCCTCCCACACAGTAAAATGAGTGTCAGCAAAAAAATCTTCACCTTGGAATTAGCAAAACATTTTTTCAGTGATGTATTTAGTTCAATAACAGCAGAAGCTTGGAGATAAAAGTTAGGTAAAACTTTCAGGAAAAAAAATACATTTAAAAATTGAAAACTTTTGCCTAAAAAGTAATCGCTTAATTTACATAGATGTAATTAATAAAAATAGTCAGAATAAAAAATATAAATTACTTTCCTCTTCACCAATTATTTTAGCATTGCTAATAGCTTTAGAGCCAGAGTATTGTAGGAAGAAGGGCTTTAGAGACAACTGCAAAGAGAAAGAAGCTATTTCTTACCCTAAATTTATCGAGAATAAGAAAACAGCATCTTTAGGTCTGAGTTATACTTTTACCTATGGACATGAAAGCTCTGCACATAGCATTCAGACACACATATGTATCCAATTCACAGGAATTTTTGTAAGAAAATGGACATATAAAAACTATTGAGATACAATATTAATCTGTAAATACACTATACTTTATATATGTGTCTATATGGGTATGTAAATGCATATGTTTTTATTCATAAAATATTTGTGCTTATATACACAGACAGTTTTATTTTGAATCTTGGAAATATAATGACTTTATCTGGAATAATGAATTGTATAACTATATACTTGATAAATTAAATCATAAAGGCTAATGAAACCCTGATGGTCTAAATATATGTTAGGTGGTCTTGAAACTGAGTAGGACCTTGTTGAATATCTTTTAATACTCCTCTTGGAGGTCTTTGGAGGGAGGGGGAATTTTTTTCTCACTGGAAGATCAGACATGGTGAATGGGTTTATTGACCTTTCCATGTCAGGAGAGAGAAAAATTAAACCTTCACAGTCTGACAGATGCTCATGGAGAGTCTAGGTTCGTGATAAATTGAACTGGAATTGAATTTAGGGGAATACTTTCCTTAAGCAAAGTTAAGCTTCCTTAAGCAAGGTTCAGCTGCCATAGTGGTATTTTATTCAGAAGAATTTGTAACGTTAAATCTAGGACCCCTTAATAGTTAATAGAGACACACTCAGACATCTCCATAGGTGGAGTCAAGCCATCTTAAAATAGGTGAGAAGTATCACCCTCAGAAGATGCCTCTCTCCTTCCATAGACAATAGCAGGACAAACTAAAAAAGCATGTGTAGACAGAGATCTAAGATTTTTAGATGCTGAAAGCTGTATGAGATGAATTCTACCTTCAGTTGTCTATACTGCCCTGTATCCCAGTTGCTGGGGTTTTCAGATTAAGGGAAAACAGCAGAGTCCTCATAATTGTGTGAAGATGAGCTACCGTAAACTGGGGTGCTTGTTTGCACTCCTTGCATAGAAAAGAAATATAGCCTACAGCATGCAAGTCATTGCAAGATAGTTCCTGTGTGAGACAAGTTAATCAGTCTGTACATTTATTTTATCACATCCATTGTTTTGTGCTTTTCTATTTATGTCCAGAATAAAAAATGGACAAGCTGTGATAACGAAAATTATTTCATGTGAAGGTAGTGTCGTAATATTTTATATTAGTGTATATGTATATATAAACTTTTTGTCCCCTAGTGCATATTGTCTAGTTTAATTTAAATTAGATTAATTATTGCACTTTTAAATTACCTTATCTTTAAGATAATCATTCTTATTTGCTATATTTGGAAACATAGTGGCATGTAGGCACTCCTTAAGCAAAATAATTCATCATGTTTTATCATTCTGTTTAATAAAATCATAAGTAGAAGTAATATTTTTCATGTTTCTAATGACTACTGTGTTTTCTGCTGAGTGACTCCATTAAGTATGTAAAGAATTGTAAATGCTGGTTTTCTTAAAGATTCTTAATAACTCCATTCCAGTTGCTTCTAGAAATTTGGTGTATTATATATATTTCATATTCCTGGGGAAATAAAGGCAGTGGGTTTTTTTGGCTCAGTTTGGTTATGAGGAACTATATGGAGCAAAAGCTGCAGGAGGCTATTCTGAATAATTCATAATGCAAAAGTAAAGTAAAAAAATCACACCCTAAATAACATTTTCTCTAACCAAATAGATGAAAATTCAATTAATAATGTCAACAACAAGGAATACAACAATGAACACAGCCTTATGATCATAACATGCATAGTGAATTATAGGACAGTTTCCAAAGTGAACTCAGCAGGTACATTATTACACTGTCTAGGAAAAATATTACCATAGGAAAGTTTTCCTCCTCCAGAACGGAATGCCCCAACTGTCTTATTTATATTGCTATTTCAGGTGATTCAGAGTGTGTTTTTTGTGTTTTTTTTTTTCATTTAAGTTTCTCTTGGCAGAATTGACAGCAGGTTTAGTTAAATCCCACTTTAATTTGCTTTCTCTGCTTTTCTTAACCTCTCCTACTTCACTGATCATCCTGACAATAGAAATCTGTAACTTTTTTTACACAGTAATGCATTTAGAGCCTTAAATTTTGTTTAGTTTTGTTTCAGAAGTAATGAATACAAGACTTGAAATACCTGCCTGCACCTGGTGCATTACATAAGATTTGGTCTAAAAAAGAGACAAGAGATGATGCAGTTGAACACAGTCTTAGTCTATTATTCTACACTTAAGCTAATCCTCTTTTCCCTTTAAAAGTCATCCCAGGAGAAAAAAAATTGAGGTACTCAAGGGCATCCTAACTTGCTGACTCAAGATTCCAATATTATTGGGTTGTACTCCTAGTCTGCTTGACCTATTGATGCACCAAAGTACATGTTCAGATTAAAATGAATGTCTGAATCTAATCAATAGTTAGAAATTTTATGCTACATCAGGTTTGATGATGACTTTTCAGGCTGTACTATATCCTTTTGACAGGTTAAATAAATATATTTATAGATCTTGTGGTTTTGACAAACTAATCATTGGAAGGTGAGATATACATCTTCTGTACCCAGAAGATCTTTGCCACATTGATTAGTTACCTCCAGGCACGGGAGTAAGGGAGCTTCACCTTTAATGCCTGACTACTTCTTTCATAGGTGCCAAAAATATTGTGATTAAATGGTTTAGTGGCTCAAGCTCAAACTTGTAATAAATAATTCTGATCACTGTTGCCAGAAAGGAAATGGTTTGACGATTTTGGTTATTTTTAATCATTATTTTAATAATACTTTTTATTTAAGTAGTATTAAATTCATACTCAGTTGATGTGTTGTTTACATGGAAATTGGAATATTTTGTATACAGCGTAAGGAAGAGCTGGGCCCATCATTTTCAAAATCTAGTCAGTGTCAAAACAGCTGTAGATGGCAGTGTATTAGATTGTTCCCTGCTGCCACTTTGAATAAGCTGCCAACCAATATGTAAGGTTGATAAAAGATGCTGAACACAAAAGATGGTAAGGCACATTGCCGAAGTAATATTTTTTCTAAACATCACAAAATGAATTGCAATCCTCCAACAGAAAGATTTCACCACCTATTCTATTTACATATTTATTTCCAGATCTTGGACACAAAGATCATTTCATAAATCTAAAAAATATAAATCCTGTTGCCGTAACAATAATCTAAAGTAGCAAATGGCTGAATGACAAGTGGTTTCCTGTAGTAATTAAAATCTTCTTTGAGATTCCTTGTTAGTTGGTGCTATATGCTGTAGAAATAAATTTCTGGAGTCATAACAAGAAATTTAGACAAATCAAGATTTACACTTCTCACTAAGTCCAAAAGAAATATTGAGAGAACTACCTAGACTTAAGTGATGCAATTAAAACCTCCAGAATGGTAAGTTTATTGGGACTTGAAAGCCTCATGGGAAGAATTCTACAGTATACTTTCTGCAGATGAGAGTCCATGATGGTCTCAGAAAAGTTTCGTCTCTGTCATTCCCAGTTTTGAATAGGAATCAAATTTGGACACTACATAGACAGTATTCTTGCAGTACTATTTTACTTAGCAGTATCAGACAACACAATCCACAGGGTTCAACTGCAGGATTTTCTGTAGATGAATATTTTAATCTTTCCTTATTGCACAACATTGCCAAATGGGCTACAAAGAAGCACTTGTATGCTAGTGACGGGGCACTGATAGCAATTCCTCAGAAAGACTTTCAGCTGTGAGTGGATTGATTTTCTGTTTCTACAGCTGTCTTTGGATTAATATCAGCTTGAAGAAAGTTAAGGGTATGTGTCAACCAAACTCTGCAAGTGGGCAGATTGAATTTATGACAATTTAAGGGTTCACTAACCTTGGACGTGTTTTGAATGATTGTGCCAACACTGATAGAAAAGTAATTCCCTATATTTCAAATGCCCTTACCAGGATTATACAGTGAGACTAGAAGCTGGATGGGCTCAGTCTCTCCTTCAGTTCAGATATACATACATTTCTTGTACTTGGTGCCTTGTCATTGGATCTGAGCACTGATGCTGTACAGAAAGCACAAATTTCATAGTCCAACCAGAGGCACCACTATGTTCTTGTTTGAGTGAAGTAGCACTAGGATCTGAAGAATGAAGGTCTTTTGTGGTGCCCTACCTGCTTGTTCCTGATGCTGTAATCAATGAAGGTCCATTCAGAATGTGCCAAATATGCACATCGTGGACAATGCACAAATGCCAAGTGTGTTTTATATAGTCTACCAGACTGTGGAAGGAAAAGGGGTGGATTTCTTAAGAACTAGTTCAAGATCATTGTTGACAAAATACAGTTTACTTGCCAATTTAACACAAAGAGAAAATAGATGCTTCTTGAAGAAAAGCTGTATGCTCTCTTGGGCAGGAAAGATTTCCAAAGCAAAGGGTGCAGGAGCAACACTAGACCAGCTCATACACTGAACAACACTATCAGCTGTATTATAAACTGAGTGAAAGACATAGTGCTGTATCATCTGTGTACTTAGTAAGCTTAACTCACTCTCACTATCTTAGCTACCAAGAGCTCAGAACAATGTGTATATTATAGTCTTTGTGAGGTAAGTGACATGAAAACTATGGAATGAGTTCTGGGCCTGTCACATATATTAGGAACCTGTCTGCATTTGGGCTGGGCATTGGGGGATGTGAATATTTTATACTAATTTTTTGTCAAACCATTATGTATTTCAGCTGAAGTTAGGATTTAATCATACAAGACCTCCAGGATAGCATGGAAACTGCTTGTTTAGGGAATAGACTGACCATACTAGTGGATCATTTTGTTGATGACCTTGGTAATAGAGTCTTATAACTATTATTTGTCTCAGAAATGCAATCTAGTGTAATTTCCCACTCTTCAAATCTTTTAAATTTATATAAGTATGGTAAAGAAATAACAGGAACAGACCTTTCCTAGCCATCCTTTAAGGTTGTTCTTTCCCAACTGCAAGCCTCTTTTGGAATATGCAATAATTTTTAGGGATTTCTTTTTTGGGGGGGAGGGGGAAGGGGGAGAGAGAGAAACACAAATGAAACATCTCACATACATACAACAGAATGATCAGTTGCTAACTGTGGTGAACATAGGTGCCAATATATTATTTCTATAGCTTGTTGAGATTCAGACGTCTAGTCACAAAATAATTCCTCCTTGTAAATCGAAGTCTGGAGGTTACATAGATTTGAGTCTGGAGGTTACATAGATTTGGTGGCTATCAGAAACAAGCAATTAACTTTTCTTTGTCCGTCTGTTACAACATAAAAAAATACTGTCAGGTTCTGGATTAGATTTTCAACTGTGGAGTCAGCTCTGTGGTAATTTTGGACTGATTCCACACTGTCATTCCAAAATGCATTGAATCTCCACATGAGAAACTCAAGCCAAAACCCAACTCTGATGGACTAAATCCATGCTCCCTGTCATAGAAAGTTTATCTTTAAAACAAAATCTTGCACCCATTTCTGTTTACCTTAAATCAGACCAGCACCATCTCTATAGTTGAGCCGACTTCTTCTGATAGGGCACTTCCTGCCTTTCTCCAACTTTTCATAGGTGGAGACAAGGAAACACAATATTACAAAATGTACTATCAGAATATATGTACATTCCATCTTATGCATGTTAGCACAGCAGAAAGAATGAGGCTTACAGCGAATGTTAGCCAGATTTGTCAGAGCTGATCTACAAGAGCAGAAAGCTCCATCTTCCTAGCCTTATAAATCTATATCTTACAGACAAGACTGACTTAAATGCAGTATTTTAAGTTAGTGCTATATGTTAAAGATTTAATAATTTTCTTGATATGGAAAGAAAAATCATAACAAAAACATATTTAAAAAAAAAAAGGAGAGAAGAAGAGGAAACCCACTCCTGATCTAAACAGATAAGAAAAGACAGAAGCTTATTTTCTTGCTTGTTTTTTTTTCTCTATGAAGTCTAACAAAGGCTTCTACTCAAGATTTGGTCAAGATTATTATCTAGTTATTTTCTCTTAGTAGTTTTCCTGTGTTTTTATTTCCTTGCTTATACTGATTTTATTTAAACAGTCAGTAAATGAGGCCTTCAGTGTATTTTTTTCAATTTAGAATGGCATTTCTTTTGGCAACTGCTGAAAGATGTCTGTCACATTAACATGTGTGACCTCATCTAGAAGTAGAGCATGTAATTCTGATAAAGATAATAGAAAGTTGATATCCAAGAAGCCAACAGAAATGTTTAAAACTTGATTACAAGAAACAAGTTATTCGTTGACTTGCACTTTTTTCCATTCTGTCTTATGCACAACAGCAAAGGCTCATACTATCTGTTGGGGTTAATCAACAATGCAAAGCACATCTGCAAATCATACCACCGTGTCAAAGGATAACTACAATTAGCCTTGTTCACAGAAGAAATCCCTAACATGATAAAAGTACTAACTGCTGTGGAATTAATACTTTGACAAACTAATTCTTCAAGGAGAAGCCTTTGATTTTCTCTCCTATTCTTCCAGGAGATTATGATGTCCAAACTTGCCAACGTAAAGAAATTTGCCTACAGCCAACCCTGCTACTAGGCCAGGCAAACCTTGAATTCGTTCAGAAATTCAGATCAAATTATGAAAACGGAAAGTGAAAAGCAATTCTGCCAGATTGTATCAAGAACGCACTGCTGGGAAGTTAATTCCCAGATAGAGAGCTTAGAGAAAATACTGTATTGTGTGTACTTTTCCAGTTTTGTTGAATAAAGCGGTTCTTAACTTTGAACTGTATGTTGAGCTGTATGTTTGTTTTCAATTAAATGGCAATTTGCTTTAGGTGATCTTTCTGTGTGGTCTTGGAAGGTCAGTTGTTTTATTATTTAGGAACACTGACAAGACCAGGCTTGAAAATGTTTTAAAAATAAAAATTAAAGAAGATGTTCTGTGACTTTGCCAGTTCTCATCCAGTTTTTTTACACAAAATTAAATTCTTTTGCAGATGATTTAATTGAAGTGGTGTATGAATGTAAGGATTCATTGTCACTGTATATTGCAGGCAGATTTGAGTTTACACCTGCCTTTTGCAGTCGCACTTGTTTTGCCCATTCCATAAGAAGGAAAAGAGCACCTGAATGCTGTAGCACAGTACTGAAAATGAGTTAATGAATTCTAGTAGAATTCAGGTGTATTAGTGGAAGTCCAGTGCCACATATTTTGGCTCAGAATTCAGACTCTTGATTTAGCTATAATTTAGAAAGCAATGGTATTCCAGTCATGTAAGAGCAGGATTCATAAAGGGCTGGTACATAAGAGGCATCTGTTGGACATAATTTGAGATGCATAGGTTTCTCTGTTATCCTCTGAGAACAGGGCATGCCTCCTGACTAAGTGATGGGTTCTCGCTTGTGCATGTACCCTCTGCAGAATGTAGCTGCTGTTGCTCGGGGCTAACTCTTCTAGTATTAGGTTTCACTGTGAAAGGATGAAGCTGATTCATTCCAAATCAGGGCTGAGAAAGGAGGTAACATACTTCTGTCATGAACTGTTTGGAGAGTAAGGGTTGGAACAACCCAGGAAGTAAACTGATTCGCTGGTACAGATATAACAAAGCATTTTTCTGTGATTTGGAAGTCCTTAATGCTAGCTCTTGTGGCCTGAAAAACCTCATAAGTTGCACTGTAGATCATCCCTTAGGTAAATATGACTTTACTATTAAAATAGCACAAGCAGATTTCAGAATATGAATTGTTCAGTCTATTACTGGTTATTCACTTCCTTTTACTTTACTTCATTTTATTCTGTTGATATTTAGTGAACTTCATTCTACTTCATTTCAATTTGTTCTTGACTCATCAAATCTGGAGTTAGGACTTAGAAGAACAGACTCTGACCACTAGAATTCTTTACTGCAGTGATCATTGTTTTCAATATGGTTTGCAGGGTCACTTTTTACTATGTTCTCCACTGAAAATAACATAAAAATTATAATATTCTTAATTCCTTCTCTACAAGTCAAAACATCTAGGTGATCTATTTTTCTAGCTTGCATCTATTTCTCTGTTGTAGAATTTGAAGAAAAAGGAAAAACATCTTCTAGTACTCTGTTTTCATTCCTTGCTTGGTTTGGAGAAGTCAATTAGTCTTTCTCTGAATCATTTTCCTTTCCGGAAAGTGAAGATAAAGAGCTTTTCTTTTTTTCTTACATTTGCTGTACTGTAGATTTTGAAATAGCATTACTGAAAGTAAAACTACCACTAGATGTTAAATATACAGCAACTTACCTTTTTGTTTTACAAGAAAACCCATGTTCTTCAAAGTTTTTATAACTGATTTGAACTGCTGTAGAGTTTTTAACTCCAAAATTTTTCATGAAACAAAACTCACTTTTATTATGCACCCTCGTAGTGCCTAGACATCTTATTTTACCTTCTCATCCTTTAAAGGTGATAGGTGGTATAGGCATAGGTGAAAGAGCCTATATGTGTATGAAATTTCATATTACATAAAATAATTCATTTTGCTCGAAACAGTAGAGACTATTCACAGTTAGGGATATGATATGTCTTGCTCTTCTTAACTCGTACCATTGGAGTCTGGACTTTTTTCTTCTTCTTTTCCTGCAGTGTAGTCCACTTCCTCAGACCACCCAGTATTTTTGCTTAAGGTCCTTGTTATTGTTAGTAGGTTGGTAAAATCCTTGGTCTTGTCTTTCATCTTCATCTGGCTTATTACAATGACTTTCAGAGTTGGAGAACGTGTTCCAGCACGTGGAGTAGCAGCCACAGCAGCAGCCACAGCAGCAGGACCAGATCAGAGGTCCTGAGGACCTCTATAGGTTAAGTGTAGGATCCCTGTGATGACAGAAGATGGGACTCAGTGTCTGAAGCAGTCCTTCCAATCTCATCTTCTTAGAGAACATGAAGTTGTCAACGTTATGGACTGAGAAATGCTTTCTAACACTATCACAGTCTTTGTGTATATCTTTCTTCTTCTGTCCCCATAATAATGATGATAATAATAAAAATATGGAATACAAATAGAAGCCAGCAGCAAATACAGTATCCAAAAAATCAGATCATTAACTCTTCAACAACCTGTGGTCTACAATGCTGGCTTGGCCAGCATACTTCCTTGGTGGCTGGAAAGAAGAAAGTGAATAAAATTTTTGAGTTCTGTTTTTAATATTCACTGGATTACAGCTGACATATTTCCATTAATGTTTCAGTATCAAGGGTTCAGCAGAGAAATATAGCTTGTTCAAAAGCATAACTTAATTGATAACGGAAAATGTATCATGACTAATCAAACACTGACTTAGCTTCATTATTTATTAAAACACATTTCCTATTATCTTTCCCATTGCCATTCCTTGCTGTTCTTCATTCTGAGCTGTTAAAAAATTACTTAATGTATGGTTCTATTTGAAGATGATTCTGCAAACAAAACCAAGAACATTCAGGCACTGCATGGGCCGGGGTGGCTGCGGGTGGGAGCAGAGGTGGTAAAGTGGCTGGCAGGGCCATTCACCCCCTGACCATGCACCAGCTCCATCCCACAGCCCTCAGCAAGGTGAGCAGGGCTGGGATGAGGACAGTGACCGGGTACACCCAGCCCCACTGCCACCGCTTCACTGGGCACCTGTATGGGGCCAGGCCGAGGTCGGGCCAGGGACCCAGCCGAAGGGTGAGGCCTGCCTGAGGCCTTTTAGCACTGAGCATTGCTCCTCCTGGCCTCGACAGCCACATAAGCTGGATACAAGAACAGGAGCAGAAAGAGTCACAGACACACAGTAGTTTAATCAGCACCACCCAGCAGTGCAGCAGCAAAGTGCAGAATAAACTCTGGATCTCTTCAATACCTGCATCTCTTTCTTAACCTTGCAGAAGACCAAGGTCAAGGTCTTCAGATCAAGCTTGTTGGATTTGCAAGTGAATGGGTCACCTTTTTTTCAACTTTCTGAGATGCATTATTTAACGTCAAGACTGGCTGATTTGTCATTTTTGTGATCTCTTTTTTGGAGAGCAACTGCCTCTCTTCAGATGTTTTAAACGAATAATGATTTTATATTTGTGTGGATGATTTGTGAATGTCTGAATATTCTTTATTATCTCTTAAATATACATTTCAGTACAGCAAAATGTTACGGTAGATAATTTACCTTTAAATAGCTGGCTGAAATTATTTCCATGAAATAGTTAATACAATGTACCTATAAGCAATCTTTAACTCAAAAGAATCTCAGAGAAAGCTGATCTGATGTTTAGATGAGAAGCTCCTATTTCAAAATCATTATAACTGTATCATGTTTTCTTTGTTAGTTTTTACACAGAATGGCAAGTATTCAATGGCATCAATATCTAGACCATAGTGAGGAGAATTTACAGAAGGCTAAACATATACAGAAATAATATAGTCAATGCTAATATAAAAAAATAAAGTGTAATGATAGTAAAAATGGTCAGGTGTGATCATGACCTTATCTTGATGTTTATAATTTGGAAAAAAAGGATGAAAGGAAAGGTTAAAAACACAAATAAGTATAAAAGAGTTATATATGACATGTTTTTTGTACATTGCCTTCCTCGTGTTCTGTACCCGGATGTACTGTTCTTGACAAAAGAAGAAAACAATAATTTCTTTCATTTATATAACTTTTTCTTGCAGAAATCCTTTTCCTAGGGCTTTCAAATCAAATGGGAATTCTATATGTGATAAAGCAGTCACCAACTGTATGTTTTTAAAATCGTCCAACAACTTTTGTGTTTCTCTTTGTCTAATCCAAAACCTATACAATAAAAGAAGGGCAAAAGAAAGAAGTCTCTATTTTTCCCAGTCTCAGAACACAAAACTGTCATCTGAAAACTCTCCCTCAGAATGTATTTTGACTACAGAGATAATGAAAAAAGATTATCCAAAAAAAAAAAAAAAACCCACCCACAGAATTTTAAAGTATGCGCTGGTGAAATGTGGGAGGAGCAGCCACAGAATCATGCATTATGATAAGGAACATGTATTTCCTGTGAGACTGAGGTTAAAAAAGAGAGTAGTAGAAAAAGAATTAATGAATGTAATACTCATTTGTGTGTTTTCCTCATTTTCCATGAAAAATGGCATTGTAACAGAAATATTTTACATAAATCGGTTAAAAAAAAAAAAAAAAAAAAAAAAAAAAAAAAAAAGCCAGAACGGACATGGATGATAACTTTGTTACTAAAACTTTCACTGGTGTAGCAATATGTCAGTAATGTCAATAATGAGGAAAATGTGGAACAAAGTTCTAGCTATCTCTGGAATTAGAGACCTTGTGGAAGTTAACCGTGATACTAGAGCCTAATGCAGAATTCTCCACGTCTATAACATTTTCTACTTCTACCTGCTCAGCAAAGGTGTCAGGAAGTATGACGGGTATGGTTTAGAGACAGGTAGGACTAAGAAGCTGAAATTCACCCTATTAGCACTGGCTTTTAACACTTCCCAAGTCACATTTTAGCATTCAATGGTACAGGCCGGTCTCCCATTCTGATCTGTGTAAGGCCTGGACTGCAGCGTATGTAACAGACTCATTAGCTTTAATTTGGCTCGTAAAATAACAATGAAACTTGAAACGATGGCTAACTGAGCAAGTATATCCCCAAGGACCACAACCAGGCTTATACAAGCTAAGGCTCATATTTCTTTCATTTAGGATATAACATATAGGTAGGGAACACATCTGGTGTTAGTGTTAGACATAGCCTGTGTAGATCTATATCCATTCCCCTCCCCATCTGCCACCTAATTGCTGACAGACTCATCTATTTTAAAATCTGCTGAAATCTAGACTAGTTTAGTTATATAAACAGGGTAGGATTCAGCTTCCAGTTTAGATAACTAAATTTGTAGTAAGCCCATAGGTGTCTACTACATGCAGACTAAGTATCTAAGCTTCCACTGTAGTGATTGGTGAGCTGGGCCTTGATTCAGTTGCATTCATGTAGGTGTCTGGTGCCATATTGGTTGGCTTCATATATGGATAGCTTAATGGTGCTAACCAATATGTGGCAATTGAATACATGCATATTTATATCTATATATCCATACATGTCTGTATATATATTATATTATATTATATTATATATAGTTGTATATATCAGAGTATTAAAGATTGCTGTGATGACAATGCTTAGAAGACTGATAAATCAAGCCAGTTTTAAACTTTAAAACAAAGCTTTACTAAATTAAATAATTAATAATTATTAATTAATTATCACTATGTATTCATTACCTACACAGAACTATTAGTCTTCAACAATAATATTCTACATTAGTTGTGAGTATACAGTATTATGGAGCTGATACCATACATTTAGCACTGATAACTATGGTCCTGATGGCCTTAATTGGTGAGGTCAGGACAATCACGCTTGAGAGCTCTTTGATGAGGAAAGTCCGCATGAAAGCAGACATCCTCTTTCTTTCCCATCTTTCCTTGCTCATGCCTGATGTTTTTATGCTACTTGGCCCCCTCACAAAAGGGAGATAGCAACTGCTTTTGACGCTGCAATCTTGCTCTCAGTTTTGCCAGGCATCCATGTTCATTCAGAAGGATATCCTGCCTACTTACAGTCCCTTGTGTTTAATATGTTTTCTGTTCTTTAACTTGCAAATTCTATCACTTGGATGCCTCCTATATGCAGCTACACACTTTTATTCCCCCTTTGGTGTGCACATTGATGTATGCAAAATGCTTATCCATTGTGTCTGGCTATGCCTCACAGTATTACAAAGTACTTATATACCATTTTGTTTACACTGTCCTAGTATATAGCATGTATTTGGGTTCAAGACAAACTAATATTAATCATTCCTGACTAGTGCACCTACAATCTGCAGGTGTTAGAAGTCTCTGCTTTGGCCACAGCTCTGACATAAGATCTATGGGTTAGGCCAGTCTGGGTTGTCTTAAATGGTAATAGATGCCTATCATTATGCAGCTGAATAGAGCCTCTGCTCAGAGCAGTCAGGTGGTGTCTAGAAAGGGATTCAGGTAGGTATGTCTGATAGAAAGGTAGGTATGTCTGATAGGCACTTAATGATAGCTTAACTTGACTATCTCTAGAATAAATCATGTTAATTCTGAAACAATATACAAGAGGAAAGAGTTAAATGAAGTGGCAAGTTAGGGAGAGTCAGAATTTGGCTGCATTGCTAGCAATATTTTACCTTTCTGTTGGACAGGACAGGTGACAGTGTGTTTAGCTAAAGCATATATGCTCCCAGGACCTGTAACGAGCTGCTCAAAGTCTCCTGTGGCTCAGTACTCTGCTGGAACGGATGATATGTCCGAGTGATATGCAGCCCACCTAAGGTCTGACCTTACTTTACTAAAGGCAGAGAGGCTTTCTGTCATTAACTTAAATGAGAGGAGGAGTACTATAATGAACTGGGTTCTGAGCTTAGGGCTAGCTTGAGTTAAAATACTGCAGTGTAGAAAAAGATCCCAAATGAAAGTTTATTTTAAATAAGCAGTCTATCCTCCCACAAAATACTCCATTTATGTGTGTTTCAGGACATGCACTCTTCAAAAACAACACCTCCATTATAAAAGAAAATAAACAAAAAATACCTTCATCATCAAAAGAATGTCAACTCTCTACACTAAATAGCATTTAAAAGCATTTATGCCTCCTTCTGCCTTTTAGCTGTTGGTGTTTAGGAATATAATTACATTACAACATCAGGATATTCTAGGAAGATGGAGTTTACTCTCTGAACAAACAAGTAGACCTCCTTCTTCTATTCCCCACAAACCAGGGATTTTTCTCAATTTGTTCAGCTGAAAGGAGGCTGCTAAGCTAGTTCCTAGACCACTCATTCAGAGCATAAGTCAATAGTGGTTTGTAAACACATATTTAATTTTGTCTTTAAATTATTGGCACACAGAATAAGAACAAAAACAGGTTATTGGGATAAGGATCAGACCTTTTTGTATGTCTGTTTATGTAGCATCAGACACTTAGAGTTTTGATCCTGACTGGGACTGTTAAGCAGTATTAAAAATTATATAAAGACAGATACTTCATTAACCCCTGAACACAAAAGATTTACAACACAGAAGATTTTAACTGTGAAACTAAGCCGCTGCAAGAATTGTTTACTTTTTTACATTAACTGTGGAAACTTATCAGGAGAATGTGAACTTTCATTGCCATCAGAATATTATATTGTCCCAGATTATGCTATTCATCCACACCATAAAGTAAAGGAGCCTTCTGGGGTTGGCTCTGTTTTCTGGGTGTATACACAGTACTGTCATTTCTTTTTTTTTTTTTTTAAGAGCAAAATGGAAAGTGGAAAATGAATCAAAAGAAAAAAAACATACTCTTTGCAAATAAAGATTTATTGCTGCAACATTATGCTCAGCTTTGTTGCAAACCTTATGATCTTTATATTTTTTTGATTTGTTTGCAGGCAGATTCTCTAGTATTGGCACCCTGACATCTGTATTTAATATAAGTGCTGTTTCCAGACATCTTCTGGAGAAAACATTAAAAATAAGTAAAGACAGAAGATGCACGTTTAAAAAGCCACTGCTGAATATGTGCCAGTGGGATTTCAGAATGGTCATTTCAACAAGGCAAGAAATGTCTTTGTTTGAATTGCATGGAGTACTTTCCCTTCTCTCCCCCTAAAACAGAGCCTCTTACATGGGTTTCAGTGAGCCAAATGTTATGGTGGTATGGAAGTGAGAAATGCTGGCATCAAAAACTCTAATGAAACACTGTTGAATCTGTGAGATTAAAATTGTCAATCCTGGTTTGGCAAGCATGGCACATTTTGGAAAGAAAGTGGTCAAAGTAATGGATAAATAGTTAAAACCTACCTTTTCTTGCAAACAGAATTTTAGTGCACCTTTTTTCCTACTTAATGCTTACTTTATATGTTCCTCATGTTGGATGATAGTCCTGATGTGCATAGTTTGTTATGTCTACAATATTGCATATGATTGATTAGAATTGAAGACTGAACTACTGCATGCCATTTAGCAGTGGCTTCTTTTCTTCTTTGCAATATGGCAATACTACCCTGACAAAAAATTTTTCACACTTTAGTAGAAGTAGCAGTAGAAATAGTGTTGCCATGATTGGTCTGGGTTCATTGTTCCCTGTAAAAAGAAAGATTACTAGTCTCAAATTTGGGACTCTTATTTTCAGAGTCACTCAGTTATCTCAGTTATCCGATGTTTGGGTAAGTTTCATAACCTTTTCAGAACTCAGTTTCCTATCTATGAACAAAATTTGGGATAGCTGTTCCCTACTTCATTGGCAGAGGTAAGAGAGGGTTGGGGAAACAAGTGTCTTATTCTTCTCAAAGGGTTTTGTACTTTCCTATCAATAATGTGAAAAAAAAATGTCATTCATGATAGTTATTTGATCTTAATAAATAACAAGAAGAATTAGAGGTTCTCTGCTGAAATCAGAAGGGAAGATAACAAAATACACAAAGAAACAGAAGAAAACATTATTTTATCTTTCACTTGAGGAGACATCATGGTATATTAAGGTGGGAAAGAGAAAAGAAAAAGACTGCAAACTAGCTATAAAAGTGGTCTGGAAACAAATACAAAAAAAGTATTTTCTCTCTTCAGTTTTCACTACACCCTCCTAAGGAAGTTGCTACTTCACACCTGGTTTCCTACCCTGTGTGGCGAAGAACATCAGCAACACTGGCTGCCTTTAAATCCAACTTTTCTGCTACTTTTTGTTTTCTAGTTCAAAAGGCAGCTGGCTTCCTTTCCAAGCAAAAGTCAATTTCACATTGTCAAAGCATGGCTAAAAATCTATAGATCAGTAGATCAGAAACAGTTTAATTCTTAAAGTTTATAAAACATGCACTACAATAGACAGCCCTGGAGTAGATTTTTTTTTTTTTTTCAGTCAGTAACACCCTGAATCATGAACTTTTAGAGGCACTGAATGCAATAATGTTGAAAATCATAGGGGCTTAAAGGCATTCTTAAATCTTGCCATTTCTGTGGGCTCTACTCACTTATGGAGTAAGTTGAATGACAAAGAGCAACCTCGTAGGCCTTCCCTGCATGAATAATGAGTAGTTAGAAAATCAGGCTCATCTTTTCAAGACAAATGATTAATATAATCACAACTTCGAAACTAACAATATGATTTTGCTACTGCAGTAGTCACTTGTGTATGCTTGCACAAATGGAAGGCAACTGGGTAATATCTGATGGGTAGTCATGATGATAAGAAAAGCTGGCTGACTGCAGTAAGTATCAGTTTTGCAGAATAATAACATATAAATAGAGTGGTATCTTGTGGTAACAGCAGAAGAATGAAATAGCCATCCAGAAAGGTGCATCAATTCACTTCTCTCACTTTGTAATTGTCTTAGTCAGCCTAAAACTAAATGTAGCCTGCATTACTTCCAATGGTTTAAGTCTAAGGGGCTATTTTGAAAGTTAGTTCCTATTATCTTTCATGTGCTAGTATTGCAGATCTGGTACCTTGTGGCTATAATCTTGTTTATTTCAAGCTGTATATGGCTGTACTGCTGCGGAGCATGCTTGTCTAAAGAGACTTTGATTTTAATCTAATACAATTGCCCTAGCATGAAAATGGAATGGACTAAACTTTGAGAAATACCCAAGCTTTTGGGAAACTGATCTCAGCTAAGAGAAGTGAGAGGCTGGCTACTATGGAAAGATCCCTAACATTTTTGGAAGTGTCTGTGTGCTCTTCACATCATCCCTGTCAACAAAGACGAATCATTCCCTATACTGGTTACCAGAAAGTGACTCTAAACATTTTCTAGGGAAATAAAGAGGGCATAGTGATTAGCTGCAGTACCACTGATGGCTAATGCTTTTGCTGCTGTAGCCCCATCTCCTTTCACCAACCCCATACCGCTGGCCAGCTACCTGTCTATTTTGGACAGATTTTGATCTTTTTGCACTACTATCCCAGCAGCAGGCACTCAGGTAAGAGACTAGACTCTGAACTATCATATAAATTAATAAGCAGCAACTAAATGTTACTATTTTACCTCTAATTTGAAAGAAGCTAATAACCACAGTGTTAGAATTAGTTCATTATGCACTGAAAATAATCCAGAGATTTTTGTTGTGTTATGACTTACAGATACCTGAGCTTTCTCTTTCGTAGTACTGATACTAACTTCTTTCCCTGCTTTTATAGTAACTTTTTCCCTGTGATGCCTTGGAAGGAGGTGAAAAGGAATGTCTCTTTAAATTCAGCAGTCTGAAACAGTTGAAACCCTCAATACCCATTTTATGACCTGTATTTCCTATTTTTATCTCTTCTATAATTGCAAAGTAGTTTTTTAGGGTTTCTTCTCAGGACTATTAGGGAATTAGTGTGCTTTTAATTTGCAAGGCAGCTATAAAACCAGTGATTGTTATCTATTTGACTTATTTTTACAAAGTCTTTGATAAAATTTGGACAAAGAACAAGCAAGACATTATAAAGAAACAGTGCTAAGAAATGCTAGGAGTTTTTTTATACAAATAAAAAAGGAGAAATGTGTGTCAGTGTTCTCCTGAGCATTTGTGGTTTATTGCTTTGTGTGATAAAAGTGTCAAGTGCTACAGCTTCATTTGCTTGTCTGAACTGTAACTTATTGGTAGGCAAGTATAAATGGGGCTAAGTTACAAGTCCTCTAAAGGGTTAGTTCTTTCACTAAACTACTTCTGCATACACAGAAGATTATGCATTTATTTAGAGAATCTCTCTCCTTTGGGATCTTGGGATTAAAGCAAGGAGAAAGTAGTGACAGAGCTTGGCCCTTCCTCTTCTTTAGGTAGTTTGGCTAAAAATATATGAAAAGTTTTCAGTTTTTGCACTTGCTCAGTTCTTGCACTTGCACTGTATGCATAGCATACATTAGCCTCCTAAATATTTCTGATCAGGGCACTTCCTAAACAGGAAAGAAAAATGTGCCCCAAAACATATAAGCAAATAACAGATAAGTTTAAAAAAAAAAAGGAAAAAAAAGAGTAAAGAAGTTTTATTACTCCAAATTTTGATCTACTGTTGATTTAACAGCTTAATATTTTCCTTGTAAAATGTCTTGTTTTGGCCTGGGTGTTGTATATGCCATGCTGAGATCAGCAGAAGAAAAGGTGAAGCTAAATCTAGGTTTAGCAGCTGAAACTTGCTGAAGGGAATATCAATTTTTGGTCATTTGTATCACCAATGACTTGGAGTACAGAATGGGTTGCATCTGGTCTCCATACCTGGTTTCTTTTCAGTGGAAACCAGAAAAGAGGAGGAGAAGGTAGGGGAATTTGGTAGACACTCCGATATTGTGACACCTCAGTTCAGAAGCAACCAGGGCACTCTATGAACATGAGGACTGGCAAATGTGTCTCCATTCCTAATCTACATCAATTCCATGCAACTTCAATTCCTTTCTCATTCCTGTTCCCATTGATGTCAATAGCAAAACACAGACTGACTCTGTCTATGCCAAGTATCACACCGCAAGGATCTGTTATCACCTCCAAAACCGTGGAGGTATATGAGAAACGTTGAGCACGGGGGGGGGAAAAAAAAAAAAAAAGGAGGAGGAGAAGTAGTTGCTGAGAAAATTGCACCCAGTTTAAATAATTTTTTTTCCATTTCAGATGAGTAGTTAAGATTTCCTTCTTCCTTCACATCTTTATTTCATCCTCCAAAAGAAACAAACAAACAAACAAAAATCCCAAAACAAAAGCCAGATAGCCCACATTCTTACAGCAACTGTCCAGGTGCAAAATTTGTGTTCTAAGTACACTTAAACAACTTCTTCTTCTTCTTCTTCTTCTTCTTCTTTACCCTTCAAGACCTTGTGTTTCTCTTTTGTATTTATGAATTCTTAGGAATTGAAAGAGGGAGCTTATGAATTTAAGACAAATATTAAATTTATTTTGAGTCTTTTAGACTCAAGAGGGTTCTAGCTGCAGTTTTTAAATCTTGTTTTGGAATGTGCAAATCTAAAACTTCCTGAGACACCTGGACTGCAAATATTCCAAGTAAAGATAGTTCTGTGGGATGCATCCTCTAAGACATGTGAAGTCTTGTTTCAAGCCTTTGCTCTGCCATTGCCTTCCTGTGTGATTATGACTGAGCCATTTGCCCTTTCTTCTTCCTGTTCCTTCTGTGTTAAAAAAAAAGGAACAATTACTTCTAGGTTTTGCAAAGTTTTACTATAATTATATTAAAGACTTCAATTTCTTTGAATATTACAGTTATGAGGTATAAAAGAGTTAAGTAATCAGGTTATTTGGACTCTCAGTTTGTTTCTGGCACTGTATTTTTTCTGTGTTCACCTCAGCACTTCAACATCATGTTAGATTTTTAGTTGACTGTAAGGTTGTTCTAAGCCCAAAGCAAAAAAACAAACAGACAAAAATCACAGCAGACAGGACATGCCATGTAATAATATCAAGCAAAGCTCTCTTGGGTCTGAAAGTCTAAATCCCACTGAGTTATTCTGGAGCTGAAGCAATCCCCTAAAGAAGAGCACAATGTTAGTGATAGGTTTACAAGGCCATATAAAAGGGTTTTGAAATGATTTATAAACTCAAAGGGGTAATATTCAGATGCACATTTCTGGATACTTTTTTTTCAGTTTAAAAACAGAACAACATAGACATCCTGAAAAGAATCAAATGCACAAGCTGAATAAATATCAGCCTTTACATCATTCCCCTTTCCTAACTCCTTAGTGGAAAGATGGGTTTTATGTCACGATCTGAATGACAACAAGCCAGAAAATTGATTCTGAAAGCCAGATGCCTCAAGAAAGCTGCCTGCTACTCTCAGATTACCTCAAGCTTCACCACTGGCCACCACATCAGCAAAAGAGGTGGTCTTTCAAGTGCAGAGGACCAGGCATGCAAAATTTTGGCTACTGATTTTTTCTGAGGAGGCAGGAAGAAATCAATGTCTCAGACTCCTTTCAAAAATGCGATATGTGGCTGGTACTGTTCATGGGCTAGATGCAGCCACAGTGCTAAAAAAGGAACTGCCAAGCTCTGCAGCCGCTGCTGTATGGCGTGACACTGAGCACGCACAGCGTGGCAGGCAGCTAATGAAGGGCCTGTGGCCAGCTGCATCTTTCTCTCACCACCTCGGCTGATCCTGCCCTAGATCCTTGTCTAGCACGTCACTTGTATAACAGTTTACTGTGTTCTGACTTGTCAGCACAATCTGAAGTTGTTTACCACTTGGCTCACTGTAGAGTGGTCTCTAGTCATTTGGGTTTGAAGTGATAAATGGTAGTTATGCTGGTTAGAAGTTATAGAAGTAATAGACGTCATGGTAGCAAGGCTAGACAGCAACCTTGCAGTCACTAGACATAACAGAAATGGAATGACCCTGTCACAACAGTATCGCTATATGCAGAAATTTAAGTTACTGGAATAATACTCTGAGACTGTGAACTTTACCAATAGCTTACAGGCAACTGTCTGTAGTTAAAGGACTAAGTATGGTCTTTATCATAGGTTCAGGTTATTTCTGTTTGTCTGTCACCCTGTCCTTTACATTCTCTTAAAGAGATCAGAATGAAACCAGTGAAGTATAATCCAACACATTCTTATTAAGGTCTTCAAAACAGGAAATAATATCATTGTACTGATTGCACTGAAGGCAGCAATGGACCAGCATGGATATGTTTTCCAAGAATAGCATTTCTTTACAGACATCATGTATCAGAAAAAAAATAAGGAAATAAAGAAAAATAAAGAAATCTGAAATAGCAGTGTAGTCTAAAATATTCTCAGTATTTTAAACCGGTATAGGAGACTAGCTGCTGAAGTATAGAATCAGCCATATGTTAATTTTCTTCATCTTGGACAGTATACGGTCCCACAAACTGCAAATTTCTGATCCTGAAGTGGTGACTGATGACTTCCATCATCCTTGAAGTCAATTCTCCCCACAGGCCTTTACTAGCTAACAAAAAGTGATGCCCAAACTATATGTTGTGATATAAGATATTCTCAACTTCTCCCATTATCTCAGTGAGAAAAGATGGTCTAAACTGAAACATAAAAGACCTAAAGCTTGTTCTCTCAAAACATTGCAGTTGTGTTGACAGGAAAGCTGAGCATCTAATTTACGCTCATGAAACAACTTGAGGACATAGTTTTCCATTTCATTGTTCTTGCTCTCTTTTTTAATCTCCTTTTCCTCTTCTTTTTTAACATCAGTTTACTGTCCTAATTTCTTTAACATTTCTCTTGGCTTCTATTAAGTTCTCCAAAGGTTTATGTGCTTTCTTGCCAGGCAGTTTCTCCCAGGCTCCCATGGTTCTACTTTTAATAACATTGATACATTTCTCACTGTATTTCTTTATATATATTTCTCCTGGGTCTTTGACTTTTCACAGCAAATGGTGACTTTTATGAAGCCTTGTTATCACTGCCACAAATATGCTATAGAAGGTGATCGGTCCTCCTGCAGAATGTGGTCCTAGAATGCTACAGGGTACCCATTGCCTTTTCGAATACTAGCGTCTCTAATTAAATCTGTTGGTGTAATCTTATGAAATCCTAAATACCTGCTGAAGGTACAGAGAATGTTATGCATCAAATCCTTTTCCTAACATTTTGCATAATCTGTTTTTATTCTGCAGACTTAAAATAAGGTTTACCCAGTGGTTTTGCCTAATCTGCTGTGTATGCTTATGTCTATTCTTTTCTTCATGTCTGAGCTTATCTGGTCATAAAACGGGTATATAAAATATAATGTGCTATTCTTAATTAAAGTGTCATGTTAGTGCTTTCAAGACAATCATCTAAAGATGTATTTTGAATATGTTTTATTAAGAATAACAATAAGCAACCCATTTGGAATAGAAGAGGAAGCTGAACAAGACTGGAAAGACTGATATAAAGGATTGTATTTATCTAACAGTGCAGTGCACCACAGTTCTGCTAGAACTGGGAATATTCATATTCAATTGCTTCCTTTAGATACCACAACCACTGCCATTTTTTTTTTAAGAAAAATAAAGACAAAAAAGTCTCAGATAACCTACATGAGAAAATGACTAAATGATTCATTCATTTTGATCCAGTGGCAGAAAGTAGGCCACCTGTGCAGTTACACCAAGCCACTAGTTTCTGAAGTAGTGTCAGCACATTGTGTTGGAACAAGTTAAAAAAGATGGTCTCCATCTAAAAAAGCATCTATGCTAGAACAAACAATTTGAGGAATATTAAAGGAAATCGGAATTAAAATCAGCTTGAGCAATCAATGGCCACAGCAATCTATAAACTGATTGTGTACTCATCACTGCATGTTTTGTACCTATCACAGAACAGCTGCATTTTGAGAAGAGATTACAGGAAGATTAATGGATTGGCTTTGTAATTTTCTTACAGTGAGTATATTCTGTGCATAAAGACTGTGCTGGAAGAAAGCATTATGGTGTTTATGACAGAATTTGACAAATAGACAGTTTAGGTGAGCATAGTTGGCAAAGTGTCATTTGATAAGATTTAAATCTGTTGTGCTCAGGAAGCATCTGCTGCGGACTGGCTCCCTCACAATGAGCTCTATTAATAACTTAGATTTGCCAGCAGCATGTGGTGTTATAAAAATATATATGAATGTTCACTTAGTTCTGAGCCAGACTGCCACAGAAATTAGAGTTGATTAATGTTACTAGTGGGACTACTATAGATTTTCAAGCTGCTTTGAGTTATTCATCAGTGGTCCTACTTCAGCTTGTGACTTCTGTGAGAGGCACTATAACATGCTGATAGTCTGAGCACCTATGCCAGTGATGCTGTAGCTTAATAGCTTTTTGCAGGATAGTGTACATATATATATATAGGTCACAGGAAATTCTAAGTATCAGGAGCAAATTCAAATGTGGGGTCTGCTTAGGTTTGGATTGTCAGCATCACACTGATCATACAGGTGTTGCAGAACCATCAGAATAATTTGCAGGACTCATTATCAGATCACTAATGAGAACAGGTCACTAATGAGAGGCTGCCTACTCACTACACAACAGATCTCAGAACTGACTGGCTCTGAAGGATCAAATTTTGAGATGCAGTATGCTTCAAAAGATAACATTTCCAGCTTCCTGTCCATCACAGTGGAACACATTACTGAGAGCAAAGAGCTTAAGAGGTACTGAAACACGGATTCAGGTATTAACTCTGCTCGGCTGTAGTGCAGCCCTTGCATAATCATCCATATAAGCTCAATTTAACTGATTAGGGGCACATTTTGTCAGACCACTTCTACCAACCTATTAAGTAAATCTTTCTCTTAGATTACCTCAGATATGTAGCTGGGAAGGCAGCTATATCTGTTTCAGGCATTCCTCTCTATTAGAAAAAAAAGCCTTAAATCTTTGCAAGCTTACACTAGAATAAAGATAGAATAAAGCTACTGAGTAAAATATTGAATTGAAAAAGATAATACATGCTCCTGCACCATATAGCCTAGAGAACTTTTCATGTTTAGAAAATGATCATGTCAATCTCATAATAAATTTCTGTGTCACATGAACTTTTATGCCTTTTAAACAAATATTTACATATTATTCTGAAATTTTATGGGTTTTTAATGACATCAGAAAGAACCTGCACAGGCTTAATTCGGTATTAGCTGAAGACAAAAATAAATCACAGTTAAATTTGTACAACTACTGTCAAAAGAGAATCCTTAGGTTGAGCTTATATGTATGTTGCCATCCACAGCTCAAAGACATACCCATTTTCTTAAGCTACTTCTAAAAGAATTTTTTTTAAGAGTAGATTAATTTCTACTGACTTCACTTACGAACATAGCAGTATGTGACATCATGTAGTACCCGATGCAGGCTATTTTATAAACCTAACTGAACAATATAAAGCCTACCCAAAGCCAGAAGAGAATAGTTTATGACTGCCTGGGTTCTTTTAAAAACAACTTTTGATAGTGAAACACCCATACTGATCTTGCACAGCTCACTAGGAATAAATACCCCACCTGGGATTTCCTTACATTGAGGTAAAAGTTCATGAGGGCTAACTTCACACTGCATATTTTATACTTCTGAGGGATGATCACCTTGGTTTTTTTTATTATTATTTTTAACCATATTCACACTGCCTTCTGATCTATAGGTTTAATGGTAAAACACAGAAGAATTAAAGTAGAGTTAAACTTTTACTTACAGTTAAAGTACAGTTAAAGTACAGTTAAACTTTCAAGGTTCTCTTTTTAATGTATGAGCTTTTGAAAAGTAATGGCAGCTTCTAGATGGATATTACTAAATCATCCATAAAATAAAATAAAAAAAACTAAATTCTTTTTAAACAAATATTTTCCTTTTTTTCATTTTCTGCAATTATTGACAACAAGGGAGTTAGTTAAACTGAATTTACAACAGTCACAATAAAGCAAGACACCGCATGGAAAAGCTCTCTAGTTTTCATGAGGTGTTTGGCTGTGGCTGGGGTGTAATCCAGTACTTTCAGGGTAAAGTAAGTACTGGTACTATTTATGTGAAATCGACAATAAAATCCATAATCAGAATACCATGCTGTCATATTTCATGATATAGAGTCTTTGTGCACAAGATTGGAAGGTATATGCAGATATCCATAAATAGAGCTTCTGTACTAAAGAATGTGTCTGGATAATGAGTTTTCATATCATTATGAAATAGCATTTCATTATTCATAGTTTTCTGCATTTTAGATACAAGAACAGAACTATAAAGTTATTAATAAAACAAATATTTGTTACAATTTCAGCTAGAATGTGGCCAGCTTCTCCTGGTGCAATGGAGATGCCTGGAGGCCATCTCGTGCACCCAATATAGCGATCCCACAAGAGAAACCCCAAAGCACCGAACTGTTGGCAGCTAGAGAGTATGGGGGGAGGCTGCTTTGGCCCCACAGCTGGAAGGAGCTCCACCAAGTTCCCCTTATTGGATTATCCCCCCTAAACTGGATTGCTGCTGTCCAGTATTGCTATGGTTTATCGAATTAGAACGTTCTAAGCGAACATCCTCTGAAACTTGTGAGAGCTGGCAATGGACCCTCTGAATAGTAAAAATCAGCTAAACAGTTGACAGAGCAGACATGAAGAACTGGAGGAAAAAAAATAAGTTTTCGTCGTATTTATCTTTCAGCTATGCCCCAAAATCAATGTATGCCAGGAAAACAGGACATTTGCCCAGTCTTAGAATGAGCATACCATGATTTTACACCATATTCTATTTTTCACTGTTCAGTGCATAGCAGGGACACAAAACAAAATGCCTCAGAAATCCAGTGTTGAGCTGTTACATTGTGTGGCCAGCAGTAATCAAATCTATTTACGTTCATTTTCTTTTCTTTCTTTTTTTTTTCATATTCATATTCATTCATTTGAATACTAGAGAATCATAAAGGAGCTAGCCTGAATGTTCAAAACCAAGGCTGACACAGAATTACATTCCCTTCCTCTAAGCTTTAAGAACAATTCCTGGCTGGTTTAGTACATGTGTATAATGTTGATCAGGATGGCTGAAGGAGGATACAGCCTGTCCAGCTAAACTTGCATAGAAGAGCTATCTGCTGTCCTGAGATTTTTTTTTTTTTTTTTTTTTGGGGGGGGGGGGGAGGAAGAGGGGAGGGAGATACATTAAGTTTGGTATTGGAAACAAAAATAAAGATATTCAAATGTCTGCTCATGCTCAATTTGAGATGAGTGAAAGACTTTTTCAGACCTTCTGGTTTAGTCGCTTAGTTTCAGCATGATATGACTATGTCCTGATGGGTTCAACAGACACCTGTGAGGAGGGCAACTCAGAATCAGTCTCATCTTCCTTTGACCTCAGGCAAGGTTTTCTCAGACAACATATTTTTTTAGCTATAAGATTTTAGCCTCTGCAGTTTGAGTGCCTTCCTTCCAATTTTTCATACTGGAACTACTTCACTTTTTATTACAAATGTTTGACGTTGACAGGGATGATGCCCAAGTTTTTTTTTTTTTGGTTTTTTTTTTTACCTATGACTCAGAAAAACCTAAAAAGGCATTTGCAGTCTTACCATTAAGAAAAAAAACATTGAAAAAAATCTATAAAAATATGATATTCAGCTCCCATGCTGTTGTTAGTAACTCATGGAAACAATATCCTTATGAAAAGAACTGGAAAGAGAAGACAAAACTTTGTTTGTTACATAGGTTTTAACTACAGAACAAAAATAAGGATACTAGAGCTGACACACCTTTAACTAAAAGTGAATTTTAGACAAATACATGAATGCTGGAGACAGATGCCTAAATATACCTAAAATTATATCAGGAACACTGTGATCCTGACTTACTAAAATTCTAGCTGTGTCATACCTTTATTTACTTCTGCCATTGTTTCTATTATGAATCTCCAAAATCTTTATTGTATTAACCTCAAACAGAGGCAAAATCTTCTTCCAATGGTACTTTGTTCTGGCAGGTAGTGAAAAGTATTTGAAATGGTTTAATACATTAAAATATTGCAAAATCTGTTTTTTTTATTTTAAAGTAGATATTTTAAAATAAAAGCGGAGGGGGAAATTTTGATGCAAATATTCTGAAATTTAAATGTCTTTGAACAATTTTATGTTTATTTGAGCAAATGAGCTACGTATAACACACAAATTTAGTTTAGTTAACTGCTAGCAATAAAAAGGAGCACAATAAAGATTAATTTGCAACAAACCAAATGTTATGCTAAAAAAGGTTTCAACATAAGAAAAAAAATCAGAGAAGATATTAGTTTTTAGTTTCCTGAATAATTAAAACAAACTTTTGTCTTTTGGGGGATCCTAAGAGTCATGTAAGCCCAGAAATTATGTTTTAGAAGAATCTTGAAAATTAGAAGTCCTATTAAAACACTGCGCCTTTGATATTGCTATGCTGATTCTACTTGCATGTACTTCCAGGAAGATCATTTCCATGAAATCTGTGTGTGGTCACATGAAAAAAATCTTTCCATTGTCAAACCACAGAAAATCTCTGTCAAGTATTGCTATGGCTTATTGAATTAGAACTTTCTAAGTAAACATTTTCTGAAACTCGTAAGAGCAGGCAATGGACCCTCTGAATAGGAAAAATCAACTAAACAGTTGACAGAGCAGACATGGCAAAACTTACTGAAGAACTGGAGAAAAACAAAAATAAGTTTTGGTCATATATATCTTTCAGCTATGCCCCAATATCAATGTATGCCAGGAAAACAGGTCATTTGCCCAGTCTTGGAATCAACATACCATTCATGTTGCTGAAAGGAATCCACAAGATATGATATATCTGAAAACCAGCCTCACAGCTTTTTATGACTTCTCATCAAGACTATTGATAAAATTCTTAGTGATTTTTATTTTACACCATATTCTATTTTTCACTGTTTCACATGTTTATTCTTTAAAGCTTTTTTGTTGTATTTCATAGGTAGATATGCCATCAATGCAAAAAAGGTTGTGAAGATGAGTATGGGTTATTCCTGGAAAAAAATTTGTTAAGACTTTGGAAAAAAGTACTTCCACCTATGCCAGTGTAACTATTCATATAATATGCAAATATGTCAGAATACATTTCTTTTCAATAAGGTCATTTTTCAGTAATATAGAGTATGACTGCTGAGGACTAAAACCAGAATTGTTATACTAAAATGTACCATAGATCTGGATTGCTAGCGTAAAAAGCATAAGCTTTGTATGTGAGTAAATGTGCATTCACACAGAGAAAAATCAGTGAGCCAGGGAAAAAGGATTTTCTTTTACCGCTGTTGCAAAGGAGTGTTTCTGGATTTCAGTAATGTTTTGGTTTAAGCTTTGGATGAAGGTTTAAGGACAAGTTTGTGTTTTTCACACCAGTTCACCTGCCATCCCAAGTCACTATCTACAAGCTTGGGACTAAGATGGTCTAATGAGTAATCTCCCTTGCTGCTGTAGTCTTATTTCAGCTCTTGCGCTCAGTGGATTTCATTGGATTTTAGGGTTGACTGCCACTGCTCTATCGTTTTAGCTCTTCAAGGGAATACTGAAAAGAAAAAAAAAAAAGTTGAAAAGGTCATTGCCATAGTTTCCCTGTAGTCCTACTGTCCTGCCCAATGAAGTCTCAAACACTAAACTCAGACTTGCTAGCAGCAGATAATGAGACAGGATAACAATAAAGAGGTTAGGTTAGTTTGTCTTTGAAATGGCTTGAAGGATATTCTTTGTCTATTTAATGGGTTTTCTAGAGAGCTGGAAGAAAGACACTTTTGCACTAACTCTAACTACAGTAGCAGGCTACTTGGAAAAGTCTGATGCTATAGTGGTGGAGCATTTTGACTTACTTTTGAGACAAGAACTGCATGAACAGTTTAAGTCCCATGCAACAGAGGTAGAGTGAAAATGATCATTTGGTATTTTTCATCTGGCATTTCAGAAGATTCCAAATCCATTTTGCTAAGTGCATAGAATATCCTGGCATGATTCCAGGAAGCACAGCAAGTCTTCAGGTTTTAGGCTTTAAGATTCTTGCAAGTGACACTCAGTGCTAGAAGTAAGCCCTCCCATTCTGAACAAGAAATTCTAGAGTCCAACATGCTCACAGATCCTTGATTTTGTGTTTAAACAGATGTAAAACAGATGGCAAACCGAAACTAGTGTCCGTAACCTTCCGTCCTAAATATCCATCTCAAGGCTGTAGCTGTGCCCCTAAATGAGACTAGAACTAGAATTTGAACTGTCACAGAAGCACAGAATAGTTGGAGTTGGAAGGGATCTCTGGGGATCGTCTGGTCCCACCTGCCTGCTTACTCAGGGTCAGGTAGAGCTGGTTGCCCAGAACTGTGTCCAGTTGGGTTTTGAGTATCTCCAAAGATGGAGACCCCACAACCTCTCTGGGCTACCTGTGCCAGTGTTCAACCACCCTCAAGTAAGGAAGTGTTTTCTTTTGTTCAAGTGGAATTTCCTGTGTTTCCGTTTGTGCCCATTGCCTCTTGTCCTGCCAGTGGGCACCACTGAGAAGAGTCTGGTCTCATCCTCTTGACGCTCTTCCATCAGATATTTATACGCATTAATAAGATTCCCCACCCCCACCCCGAGCCTCCTTCTCTCCAGGCTGAAAAGTCCCATATCTCTCAGCCTTTCCTCATAGGAGAGATGCTCCAGCTCCGTAATCACTTTTGTGTCCCTTTGCTGGACTCCCTCCAGTAAGTCCATGTCTCTCTTGTACTGGGGAGCCCAGAACTGGACACAGCACTCCAGGTGTGGCTTCACCAGTGTTGAGTGGAGGGGAAGGATCCCCTCCCTCACCCTGTTCTTGCTAAATCAGCCCAGGATGCCATTGGCCTTTTTGCCCTACGGGCTCATTGCTGGCTTACGTTGAACTTGCCCACCAGGACCAACTTCCTCCAGTAGTTAGCTATCTAGCTTCTCCTAATGAGTCATAAATTAAAATGTAGTGACATACATAAGTGTGCAGAAAAGTCAGATAAGATGACTTAATGGTTCCTTTTGCCTTAAAGTCTATAAATCTGGAAATCCATCTATCTAAACTGGAAGCATGACTGGAAGAAACTATATTTTTGAAAGTTCCAGATCACTGGAATTGTTTTCCCAAAGGAGGAAAGACATTTTATAGTGAAAGTTAAAGTGGACAGGTATAAACATAATTCTTCTTTTTCCCCTCTTTTTTTTTTTGTCCCTGAATACATATAATTATGTTCAGTTGCCCCATTATTAGACCTATTTAGTAAAATAAACAGGAATGTGCAAACAAGGTTCTTTCTGAATTTGAACCTAAGCTCTGTTAACTTTACTTAGTATAAAAATATAGAAACATAATATTAATTTGATATTATGGTCATTGAGAAGATCAGGACAGTAAATATGTACATAGCTCAATCCAATAATTTTACATAATCGTGTAAATTTAATGTAGCATTCTGAATAGTGGAGTGAAGCACTAATCTTATTCATGTTCTGTCAGGAAAACACACTGCAGAAACCTTAGTTCTTCAAATTTAAAAGGGTGTAAATCCCTTTGAAGCTGATAGGACTGTGTTTATACATATCAAGTGTGTATTTAAGAATCACTTGCATAGAATTTTGTTATTAAAACAAAGGGCAGAAAGTAATAGAAGAAAAATGAAATCCTTGATGCACTGTCATTTTTGTAACATATATTTGTACACAAAAAGTATTTTAGAAGTCTCTAATATAGTCTAACCAAGTCACCAGCGAAGCAATTAAAGTAACCAGTCTCTGTGTTTTCTTCAAGTCTTCTGCAGCTGAATAAGGGAACACCTGGCAAAAATTCTATGTTATTTCAAAAGTTTTATATGTTCTGGGTGGAATTATGCCCTTTTGATGAAACCGAGCTGCCTGAGAAACCACATTGAAATTATCATTAGATTTGAGAAGCTAAATTTAATACAAAGTTTATATAAGTATACATAAGTATTCTGCTTTCTTACAGACAGAACTCATTCCTTGTATTGAGGGTATGAACAGAATTAGCTGTCATCAGCCTTGTTTCTTAATAAGGTTATGAATATCAAGAATGTTTTAATCTTTTATTTTTATGGGAGAATAGGAAAAGCTGGAGTTTTGGAATACATGCAAATAGATACAAGTATAGATAGATATTCTGGATAAAAGTCTTACTTATCACAGAAAAGAAATCAGATTTCTCTGCATTAGAGGAAACTAATGATTTTTTTCACTATTTTTTAAATGTATTATAATTACTTTGTAAAAAGTAGCTGTAATAACTTCCTCTTTTGCATGTTTGAGACAAATACTTGATACGCTACAAAAATCCTTGCTTGCTACTTTCTTTTCTAATTCATTGCATCCATGAGATGATTGACAACTGAAAGATTATTTCTTCTAAGTCACCCAGTCTGGGATGTCATTTGCACATGACCAACTCATTACATTTTTTTTTCAGTAAACTCCTTGGATTAGAGCTATATCATTTATTTGTTCTTCATAGTTTTCTGTAAAGCTTTATTGCAAAGTGCAAAAGAGGCAGTAAAAAGAAGCAAGCATTAAGTACAAAAAAAAAAGGTTATTTCTGATATTTCAAAAGTTATAGTTGAATTATGTCCTTCAGAAGTGCATGAATTTACACTAACAGAGGCTGAAGACTAAGTAAAACACTTTCATTCTTCTCCAGCGGTGTGCCTCTATTCTCACCTTTAGGAAACATTTTCAGGAATGACCATTGGTCATTCTCTTTCACTGCTCATGTACATCTCATTCTCGTGATGGAAGTCACCCACTTACTTACCTTTAGCCACCTAAGGTGACACAAGAATATCCTGACTTTGCCTTGGTGAAGAGTGATTTCAGTGCAAAGAGGAGCTGACTGCAGTGAGTCATGACAAAAAGAACAATGAAAGCAAGAACTGAGAATGAGTTGTGACACAGATCATAGGTCAACAGCTAAGAGGAAAACAGTCTGAAACTGCTGAAAAGATATATTTTATATATTTATGGACTGATCTGATTGGCAGTCTGTGCCCACATCTGGCTGTAAAGCCCTCAGCAGTAGACAGCAGGGTGGAGGTGGAGGGGGTGGACACACACATCCATATGTGGATGCCCAACACCACATGGAGACAGCGAGTCCGAGATGGAACAGTTATGCATTGGTGCAGAGCCTACAATCAATCTACAATCAGTCTCAGTGAGAGTATCACATTGCCTGGGGCAGGTGTCAGCTGATGCCTGGTGTGTGTACGAGTGTGTGAGTGCGAGTGAGAGAAATGTCTTCTGATATAGCCTGTGCCTTGCTTGTTCAGCTCAAAAATTAAACACAGCATTGTCATGTTGTTTAGTGTTCCTTTCCCTCCTCTCCACCATGTCATAAGGTAAAGAAGGCATCTTCAGAAGACAATTCTTCTTACTTGGAGATGATTGATTCAAGTCAAACAGAGTAGAAAACATCTGCAATGTCTCCTCTCCTCTCCTCTCCTCTCCTCTCCTCTCCTCTCCTCTCCTCTCCTCTCCTCTCCTCTCCTCTCCTCTCCTCTCCTCTCCTCTCCTCTCCTCTCCTCTCCTCTCAAGTTGTCATAGAACTGTTTAGAACAAGAAACTGGACGGGCACAACCAATCTTGGTTCATACATACTGAATAAATGGGAGGAAGGGGTGAATGCACAGGTTGGGGAGAGGCCTAGGCAGGGAAAGGCAGGGCGGGAGTGCCCTCAGGGCCTGGATGTGCATTCCTGAATAGCGGAAACCCAGATTTCTCCTTAGAGCATCAAGTAGGTACGTAGCAGTAGTAGAGGAAATGGGTACTGGGTTTGGGAATAACAGAATTAGAGGAACAATCTTTGAGATGAAAATAAAAATTAGAAAGTTGGAACACAGATTGGATGGAGGACTGAGCTGAATTTCTTAAAGAAAAATAAAGTAAAAACAGCACTGTGTGTCACAAAGAAACCCCCCTGAAGAATTATACACGTAGGTGCGAAATGAGAGCATGTATAATGCTGATAGACCTTGTAATCAATGAAATAGGGTTGAAGGGGTCCTACCTCAAGTGTATGTGCACAGATAAGGAAGTGCCGAGAAGCCAGCATGGTAGGAGAAGCTCTTTCCCTTTACTGGGAAATCAGCACAACTGGGTGCCTCTCTGAAGTGCCTGTACAGTAATGCACACAGCATGGGGAAGAAGGAGGAGGAACTGGAGATCTGTATGCAGTTGCATGGCTGTGAACACATTGGGATCACGGAGATGTCCTGGGATAGCTCAAATAGCTGGAGTGCTGAGAAAGCTGGCTAATGTCCTTACAAGGCTACTTTCTATGATGTCTGAAAGGTTGTAGATATTGCAGAAAGTTCTTGACAACTGGAGAAAGGCATTTACATGTATCTGCAAAAGACATCAAAAGTTCAACCCAGGAAACTGCATGCAGGTCAGCCTCACTTCAGTCCCGGGCAAAGTCATGGAGTGAGTCCTCTTGGTGAAAATTTCTGGGCACAGAAAAGAGAATAAGGTGTCTGGGAGAAGCCAGCATGGGTTTACCAATGGTATACTGTTCCTGACCAACCTGACTATGATAAAATGACTGGATCTTGGATGGATCGTGGATAAGAGAATAGCAGCGAATTGAGAGCAGTGGTCATTCACCTTTAGGAAACCTTTCAACACTATGTCTCACAAATTTCTTGTGGCCAAGTTGGGTCATTGCAGTCTGGATGGGTAGACATCTGGATGGTGAAAAATTGGTTGGATGATTGGGTCTGGAGGGTGCTTAATGGGTCATATTCTACCAGGATGCCTCTGTCAAGTGGAGTACCACAGGGGTCTATCCTACGACTAGTCCTGTTTAACATCTTTACCAATGATCTGGAAAAGGTGATGGAGTACATTCTTGTCACATTTGCAGATGACATCAAGCTGGAGGGACTAGTTGACACACTCAAGGGCAGGGCTGACATTTGGAGGGATCCAGACAGGCTGGACAAATGGGTTAACAGGAACCCCATGTGATTCAACAAGGACAAATGCCTGCCCAAGGGAAGGAAGAGCCCCTGCAATGACAAAGGATGGGACTGGAGGGGCTGTGGAGCAGCTCTGTGGGGCTGGGGCCCCTGGGGGTCATGGTAGACAATGAGTTGACTGTAAGGCAGCAGCGTGCCCATAGGTTGATGGAGAAGGCATGGTTTTGGGGAGACCTAGAAGCCCCCATCACCTACAAGATGTCATTGAGGACACAGAGCCAGGCTTCTCTCAGCAGTGAATGGTAGAAGGGAGAGACAACCAGCACAAGCTGAAATGAGAGAGGTTCAGGCTGGATATAAGGAGAAACTTTTTCCCCATGAAGACCATCAGGCAGTGGAGCAAGTGCCCTGTGAGGTTGTGCTGTCTCCGTTCTTGGAGGTTTTCAAGACCCAACTGGGCACAGCCCTGAGCAGCCTGGTCTGCTCTCAGAGCTGGCCCTGCTTTGGGCTTGGGGGTGGACTAGGGACCTCCTGAGGTCCTCTTCAGACTAAATTATTCTGTGATCCAATGACTCTAGGTGCAGCAGTATATACAAGAGAAGGCAATGTATTTTTCCTTGGTTACAGGTTCAAGTACTTCATATAGGATTTACATCTTTTTCATATAGGGTAAAATCATTTTCATTCAATGCATGAGAATATTATAAATCAATATTTTGGCTACCAGCAGGCATCATCTTTTTACATTCTTGTTGCTTTTCTCTATATTTTCTTACTTGTCATTTAAACTTATGTAATGAAAATTGTTTGTTGAAATCTTTTCTGGCAACATTTATTATATTTGTTAAGTTTCAGAAAATAAAACTCCCCTAACAGCAACAGCAACAAAATCTGAAGCATAGTGAGTTGGAGGTTGATTTCTACATATTACTGATATTTTGAAGACAACAGATTTGTTTGCATTATGTCATTTCCCAACCAGCACAGCATGTGCCTTCAATACAAAAATACTCATTGGGCTGTGCTGAAAATATTCCCAACCTAGGTCCAAATTAGATCCGAATAAGATCTCCTGAGTTTAGTAAGAACTTGAACGAAAGCCCCCAGCTGTACAGAATACATATAACAATATATGGAAAATATAATTCACCCTAGAAAATGCTATAAGAGTCATGGTGCCTCACTGGGTTATAGTGGAGAACAGCAGAGATTATATCAGAAATAAAAAAGCTGCAACAGAAACTAAAAAGCTACTGAAGAGGGAAAGCACATGCTCTAATAAACCATTCACTATGGAATGTTAACTGCTAGGTAAGACTGCTAAGATGACAAAATCCCCCAAGTGTATTTCCATAAAATTCAAGAATCAATGGGTACAACTAAAACAATATTCTGCCAAGCAGATCAGTGTTAATTTCCTCTGTAAATTCTGTCTCTCTGTATGCGGTTAATAATCTCACTAAACAAAGTGCATGACTGAAATAATATGCAGAAAATCCTACACAAACTCCCAAGTCAAAATGATAGTAAATTTTTATAATAATGTACACTTCATTGAGTTAGGTTGGCACTGACTGAGATGCCTATATTCTGCCAAACGTACTACCTGATTCCATAAAGAAGTGCATGTATTTATTTCTGTGAATGATTGCATTAATTACATTTATTTAGAAATATAAAACAGTACAGGATCATTGGACTGGTCATAGCATTTCTCTGATTCTATTAAAAAATACATTTTACTTAGCAGCACCTTATGTGTCATAATTTTAAAAAGAAATGAAAATAATTGACTACCAAAAAGGGGATATACTAATAAAATTTTGATAGCAGCAACTTGGAAAGTATTATCTCTGTAAAGAAAAATTGTGGTATTAAAGAGGGAAAAATGAATAATTTTGAGGACCAGAGCAAAATAAATAAGATGAAAATCAGGAATAAGTAATGTAAAATCATGCACAAAATTTTGTTCCTAGTGGGAGCAACTGATTGAAAAAAAGTTGTATTAGGATCACCAGGCGACTATGTATTCCCAGGACAATGTAGATCTGGAAAAGGTAATTCTGAAGTGGTAACAGAAAAGGTACTTCCATTAAAAAAAGGGAAACACACATGCTACTGATGAGACCTCAGAAACAGTCTGCATACAAATCATATTTAAGAACACTAATAATTGAAATGTAAAAAGAGAAAAGGAAGGATTACTTAGATAATAAGGGGGATAAAAACGTCTCATTTACAGTGGGGAATTAAAAGTCTATCAGCCTGCAAAAACAAAACACTGAGAATGATATGATTAATATCTGTAATTTCTTAACGGAAGAGAATTAGAGAAGGAAATCAACAAATTAAAACAATTCAAGATATAAGGGAATGTTGGAACAAAAGCTAATGGGCAAAACCTATGAATATGCCTATGAATAAATGAAAGATGAATATCTGAATGAGCTTCCTATATTAGGGAGTTATCATTAACTTTTCAGATGGAATAAGTAATATCTCTTGATCAAGTCATGGAAAGGACTGTGTGATGTGATGGTCTGCAACTGCAAAGGACTTGAACTAGTAGCTTAAAGAAGTTTGTTTCAGTTCCAGAACCTTTGACATTTTTTTATTTAGTAACTTGATTCATAGTTAGAATTCCACGAGCCTGAGTAAAAAATGAACAAATATGTCTTTTAAAAGATGGACAAAAGTATAAAATTTAGAGAAAAAAAAGAAAATAGATTTTAAATCATAGTTCCATTGCAAATAATAATCTGCAGTACTGATAAGAATGTGAAAGTTATAATGTAAGATAAAGAGTTAAATAAAACTTGGAAACTTCCTTTTCTCTGTATTTTGCCTTTGTGCTTTTTAATCCCCAACCCAACATTGCTGCTTATATTAACATGCAGGAATTACAGATGTTGAACAACATCTTGAGGCATATATTTCCACAGACCAGAAGGTACAATGAATCTATGCCAGTTTACACTGGTTTAGAATTTGGGACTACATCTAAATTCTTACAGAGAATTCCTGATATTCCAATAGCTGCCTTCCTACATGATGAATAGCTTTCGTGTTGTCCTTTGTTTTAACCTGAATGAAATTATTTTGCTATTGCTGAGTATACAGGTGGAGGAAAAAATCAAATAATTAGAATATTGTCCTGATTTCATCATTACAAGTGTGTAACAAAGATTCACACTGTATCTTAAACAGCTATCATAAAAGACAAAATTATTCTAACTTTAATTTTTAAAGAGGAATAATTTGTTGTTGTGATGTTGTAGCCAGTTAATTTTTTTAGACTATTGCTCTTGCATCGTTCTAGGACTGAGCCCTCTAAACCTGCTTTTGTTATTAATCTGAAGGACAAAAATGTGACTACACCAATTCCAAGATTTGCAGAAGATCTTGCCAATTCATCTGCTCAGCTGCGATGGAAACCTCATGTAACCACAGCAAAGTTCCAGGTAATCCTATTGTTCTTGACCACTGTGGATGAGAACAGCATATTCATTTTTATCAAAGGACAGTGATTCCTGATCCCGCAGATCTTACAAAGCTCTTCATTTTGCCTTAGTGATTTATTTCAGTTTCTCATAGAGCAGATATTCTTCCTCAGTTCTGTGCTGAAAAAATGTCAGCAGCTTATAGCCCACACTTCATCAGTGCTGTTCTATAATTTAGCAGAGTTGAATATGCATAAGAATCTGTCTTTTCAGCACTTACTTAAGATAATTTTTTTAACAAAATTGTTAGGAACATAATAAGAGATTGAAGTTCCAAATCGCTATTTCGTCACACACTGCTTAAATGCCTTCCACATAACACGCCCATAATCAGAAATGACTGTCTGGTACAACGTATCTAGTAAAAATGAACTTAATATTAATCATCCTCATTCTATTACATGTGAGCAATATTGTCATATAGAGGAAGAATAGTTGTCCACAATTAGCACATAAAATTTGTTTTTCCTTCCAATATGGACTAATTCTTGCCACCTTAACACAATTTTTACTTCTAGTAACACTAATGATGTCTTTGTTTGATTTGGTCTGTGTCTTTGTCATAAGCCAATTTTTTTCCACTTTCCTCAGTGTTCTATTCCATTCAATGGTAGTCATACTGCATATCTGGGTTTTTCTTTTATCCTCTTCTCTCTTCCCAAATTTTGGCAATAGCAGTGAAGCTGAGCCTTTCCTTCACAGAAAAAAGACAGAAAGCCTTTTCAGTCTTGAGGAATAAGGCCAAAACCTCACCACTCTCTTTGAACAAAGTAGTGACCAGTTTTTGTGACTCTATGAACTGTAAGCCACTGGTTCCTGTTTTGACGTTAGTGTTTCATAGGACAACAAAGAAATAATCTTGAATGCATTTTTATACTTATTGCTATAGTACATCAGGACAAAGACTTCAGTAAATACTCTCAGCAGTGATATTAAGAGTAACTGTACATGTTCAGCTGTGCAGTAGCAAACTCAGGTTGCTCTTTTAGGCAGCCGTATTAGGCACAAAAACCCTACCCCATATTCTAAGAGATCTTTGTATTCATTCCTGTCCTGTTGGGCTGTGTACGGTGATAATAGACTTGATCTTAATATAGTGTAAGTATATCTTTTGCTGTTTTGGCTTTCCTTCCAAGCCATAATTTTTCTTGCAGAGGTTTTTATTTATTTATTAATTTATTGGCCTTAACACAGGGGCATTAGGTCTTCCAAAACCTATTAAGAACTTATCATCATACGCTTTCACTCTTTATTCCCTAAATTAAAAATACTTGTGTGCCATTATGTACCAGGTACCATGACAGCTTTGTCTTACAGGCCAAACACAACCTAAATCTCAGTCTACAGCAATGCATGATCTGCTTTCTAATGATGCCTACCTCTTACTGATGTGTTAATGCCAATAAAATACTTTGTGTGATAGAACTTTCCAAAATAAGTTTCTCCATTACAAATTTATTTGGTTCTTTTGGTTCTATGAATAAGCAGGGCTCCCACTTACACATACCTCAAAATGACCTATGCATGGGTTTATATTTAGTAAAGTCCCTCAACATTTAGTCTGATTCATCTTCTGCTACAACTCTGTCCAAAGCTCCTGTGAAGAATTCCTATGAAGAACTGTCTTAAAAGTTGCCATTTTCTTTGTCCATATCACCACACATTTTGCTGGGTAGTTGCGCTATTCTATACTCGTAGTATACCCTTCCTGTAAATTTTCTAATGAGCTTCATCTTGGTGTGAATTATCTGCTGCAATGTACAGCTCTGTGTGCTGCACTGCGATTTAATATGCAAGAAAACTAAAGATGAAAACTGGTTGCTAGAAGAGCTTCTCAGAAAAGTTAAACTGCCTACGAGCATTTTTCAGTTACTGTTCAGAGCCAAGGAGTCAGTCAATGTTTGCTTAATTCGGTGAATAAGTTTTGACAGCTTATTTTTGCTTAACCTGGCTACTGCAGCTGGTTACAGCTTGATTAAACACCAGTTTCTTGCACTTGGGAGAGGAAAGAAAAATCCATCCTACCTACCTGCTGGAACACACTGAATAATCAGCGTAGACATGTCCTTCAGAATTTCATCCCAGAAGTGTCTATTTCCTTTTATTAATTATAAAAGGAGTCTAGGACATCTAGCTCAGATAGATATATGTACAATAAGTGCAATATGTACTTAAATTTGTTAAAAACCTCCTCTCTCTTGACTTTGGAAAATGAAGGTGACCTACCTGGAAGAAGAAGAAGAAATAGGAACTTCTAGGACGTGGTCCATCTGGATGTTTTAGACTTCCATTCTGCAATTTTATCCTAGAAATGTGTATGTTCCCTTTGAATCTTAAAGGACTCTAGATCAATAACTCAGAAGCAGTCACCTGCACTACAAATGAATCTTACCTTAAGACACTTTGAAAGCAACTTTAAGTAGGCTTAGTGGAGTAGTTTCTGGTTATTATAGGAAAGCTATAGGGAAGAAATGATGGAAAATGTGAGAGAGAGATAGATAAAATGGGAAAGAGGAATTTAAATTGTTTAGACTTATTTAGTATAAAACAATCTACACATTACTGTCCAGCCAGGTACAGAAAAGACAGGTTGCCTGTACAGCTTAATTTACTCAGTATCTCACTTATTTGTATAAGAATAGTCTGAAAGACAGTGTATAGTTCTGCTACACTTACAAAGTTAAAGTAATTTTTTGCACTTCATGTAAAAAACATATAATCCCCCAAAACTACTTAAGACAACTGTTTTAAACAATAATACTTCAGGAAATTAAAAGTTTTCAGTCTAGTTGGTTAGTTAGGTTTTAGGTCTTTCAGGGATATATGAATCAATCCTGCTGATTTGCTTTGTTGTGTTTGTATGTTCTCACTTACATAATTGTTCTTACTAGCTTGTAAACTTCAAGGTCAATCTAAGTTTAAATTTTGTTGAAGAGTATACAATGAGCATATTTGACAACTAAGTAATATGACTTTTCAATGTAATGAATATTAGGTTGGCTGGAATGTGATGAGAAAAAATGGAAAGTCAAGCATAGGTCACAGCTGGGAAGCCTTTCATTATTGGCCTCAGAAATGCCTCAGACTATGCATTTAAACACATGGAGGGACTACTAATGTATGTTACCAGCCACATTTTCCAATCTGAATACTTTTAAATACATCATACATTTTTATGGCCTAGTTTATGCAAATAAACTACAAGATATGGTGGCACACTGGTGAGATACATCTGTGAACTCTTAGGGGCACAAAACACTACTGTGCAGATATAAATTAAGCATTTGAAAGTCAGGTGCCAATTTAAAGTGGGTAAAATTTAAACATCTGCTTTGTAGAGCACCTTAAGTTGGGAGGTTACTTGCAGTACGCCTTCAATATAGAGAAGAAGATCCTTTTAGTGTAGCAGTTCTGAATTGCCTTCATGAAGGATTTTCTTCCTGTGTTGAACAAGGGAGGGCTAAGAAGACTGGCTCTCAATTTAGGAATGCAAATTAGGTGCTTGAAATTAGACTCTGTGAATAACTTCTTCAGGTACCTATTTGGTACCTGCACATTTTTTTCAGTGCCGTAGAAGGATACGAATAAAATAGTATTCAAACACCACTGAATATCTGACTCAATAAATAAAGTGATTTAAAAATCTTAATTTGGGAGAAGCTGCATTTGGCTTTTTCCCCAGTAATAACATTTTTTCTTCCTGACAATATTAGAGCAGCTGGAATCCTCTAATCTTGTTTATTCAGAGCTCTCAAGAACTTCAATTTTTCATTTTCAACACCCAAGAAAATTTGTGTCTTGTCATATTGCTTCTTTGTACTGGGAATGGTCCTTTGATAGAAGCAATGTCTAAAGAAAATATGTCTTTTAGATATATCAGTTCATTTTTTACCAGCTGAAAGACAGACTAGACTACCTCATATAATTCTCCCCTTCAGAGACTCTCTCACTGGTTACACACTTGATACTCATTGGTAGTATTAGGCAAAGAAGAGCTGGAAGGAAGGCAATGGAGAGCTTTTCAAGAGTGTTCACAGTTGCATAGGCACACAAGTATGAGAAGGGAAGCAGGATTTGAGCACCACCAGGGAGATCTGCAACAGGAACATGGTGTATCTGAGAACAAGACAGGAAGGCAGCATAGAAGCAGAAGGAGGCAGGTGACTGGAGGAGCTAAGAATGGGGATCTGGGGATCCCCTCTTCTGGAGGAGAGTTGGAGCAACAGGAGCAAAAAGTAGTTTAACAGTAATAATGCCTAAAGACTTTTATGTTTAAGGTGCCCAGCATGGGAGTGTGTGGAGTTAGGTGGGATTTGGCATGAGCAGCCACAGGTAAAGCTTAGGTACCTGTTACCTTTTACTTTTGTCAGATGTCACTGACCTTAGAGACATCTGCATGTATCTGCTCCTGAACCATCACATATTTTTCAGCTCATTATTGGTTTAATGACTAAAAGTTCGAGATTGAAAAATATGTCATCTTGGGATACATGATCCATACAACAGCCCTTGATGCAACCCTTTGGGAAAAGTGAGGTAGATTGCTTTTGCCATCCCAGTGTAAGTCACTGCTAAAGATGATCTAACACCTGCATTATGCTATACTTAGTTATGGCTACACCTGTTTTACACATCTCAAATTGCCATAAGCAGAAGGCAGACAAAGACAATTAAATCAGGACGGATAGGGTTGTTACCAGGTATGTTCAACAACTTGACTTTTGGTACCATGGGTACCATAATTTCTGATTTCTGTTTATCTGCCTGCTTAGGTGTCTACATTCTGAATTGCATACTTGCCTGTGAAATTGGCCAAAACATGCAGGATAGTGGTTGATGATCTGGGAAAGGCAATGCTGATTTTTAGCTGGAAGAACCACTCTTAGATGTGAGAGAATGTCAGGGAGCTTGTGTACTGAAGTGTGTCCTCATCACAATGACACAGCTGATTTCCAAATCATGTGAAGAACTGATAGTTATTTAGGTGTCTAAAATCAGTTGGTTTCAAAGGATATTCAAAATCTAAGTGTCTTTAAGGGTCTGGATCTAAAGACAAAGGCTGCTTCCAACATTTAATATTTGTATCTGTTTTACTTTAAATAGCACTGAGGGTGTTGAGTCACAATCACAGTTAATATAGTGTTGGTCTTTTTAGTAATTAAAATTAAGAAATTCCTAAAATACTATGTTTTTGCCAAGGTTTAGGCAAATAAATCTGACAATGCTAAGAGGAATATTTTGATTGTGTTGAAAAATGTCCATTCATGTTAATTTGCCTACAGTATAATACGTACTTCTATATGGCAAAATCACACAGTTGGTTCTTCATTTCTGTTTCATAGATCCTGTTATTCTCCATGGGTACTAGCTGGATTGACTTATTTCATAAAATAATGTGTGTAATGAATAATAAATTTTATGAAAACAAATAAAATATGAGTGAATTTATTAAATGTCCTGAAACCTGGGTTTTATTGGAAAATTGTGTATAGACTGATTAAGAAAAAAAAATCTATATGCTGTATTCTCAGTTTTGGATAAAGAGTGTTCCTAGTCACATAGAATATCTTATTTAATGGAGGTTGTTTTATTAAAATAATGACCCTTTTGGCAATGATTTAAAATGATTTAAAATCTTATAAATGTTTGCAAGAATCAAGTGATCCAAACTCAGTTTCATGTTAAAATAGTTTCTGCCAAAGGCAACTACTGTATCCTTGCATTTAACAATGAAGCAGTCATCTCTGAAAATGGTTCAAAGTGATTTATTTTATTTTTCTAGGCTTACGAAACATCTATCTTATGTTTTTTAAGATATCTTGTAAGATTCATAAGAAATATTTATCTTCTGAAACATAAAAAAACTCCAACCCCCCTGGAAACATATTAAGATTAAAGGATCTAGTCTCAGACCTTAAAAAAAAGATTGCTTGTTCCATAAATAAAAATGTGCTAGGATGTAAAAGAATGATTAACATAAAATATTATGTGCACTACAGCTCTGAATGATTTGCCACTCTCCTTTAAAAGTTACATATTGGCATATGTGGTCAATAAGGGCTTTTGATCCCTTTTGTAACCTTCCTGTGCAAATTAGAGAATGAAGATCTGAACAGAGTATCATAGAAAAGAAGTGGAGCAGAATGCACATCAAAACTCGAAAAGTCAGGAATGACCTGAGGCAGTCAGTAGAAGAAGATAGGGGAACTGTTAAATTTGTAAGTCTGCTTTGTTGTAGATACCATTTGGCAGACTTTTACAATCCCTCATTTTGTGCTTCCTCGCGTAAGATATGATCATGGAACTCCCCTTAGGTTTTAGTCCTTGGTAAAAAGCAAAAACATGTTGGGTCATACACCAGCCAGGATTTTAATCACTTTCCTTAGAATCTACCAGGCAATGTCTGATTGACTGGGAAGAAGACCTTCTCCAGAGGAAGAAATTGCTAATCACAGAGGAAAATTATTCTCTGATAATGCCTCAAATAACACAAGAGAAAAAAAAATCAATGTGTGAAGATAAATACCACCTCAAAAAGTTACCCTCCAGACTCAGAAGTGGGTGGATGAGCAAGAATACTGCCAGAATGCTGTTTTCAGGGAAGTATAATTATAAAATGTATAATTATACTTCCCTGAAATTATTATTCCCCTGTTTTCAGGGAAGTATAATTATAAATTATAAAATTATATAATTATAAAGATTTCCTCTGCTCTTAAGATACCATCTGGGCAAACTTTTCAATTTTGAAAAGTAGTTCAAAGGATCTCTCCAAAGAAGTACCACACTAACAAGTCAAACAAGCAGTAAAAATTAAGCTAATTCCAAATAAGTGAACAAGGTATTGTTAACAGGGATTTCTAAGCAATCAAAGAAAGTTAAATGCCTCTCTTGAAAATGGGTAAAACCTTGGTCCCCATTGAACTCAATGAGAGCTTTGCAATTGCCTTTCAATGGACTGAGGATTTCACTCATTAGTTCAATCCCCTGTTAACAGACTACAGGATATGATCAAATGGAAGTGCCAACAAATTGGCTAGTGCATTCAGGGAAAACTGTGAAGGACAGAATGCTCCAGCCACTTGAGAGAGTCTCCTACTTTGGCCACCTGTGAAGGTTTTTCAGATTGAAGAGTGACAATTCCTTTCAGGATGGTCACCGCAAAAGCATTTTCTAACTAAAAGGCCACAATTTCAGTAGCCCCATAATTGGAATGGAATCAGTCTGGCTGGTTAAATGAGAAGGGTCTGAGTGACTTTCCAAAACCTATTTTCTTTCTTTGTATGTATCTATATTGGTTAAGTGTCATACCATGTTTTCAGTATAATTAATACTGCTTGTAACATATATACACTTATAACAACAGCATAGTACTCCTGCAAAGGATAGCACAAGATTTTCCAATATAAGTGGTATTTTTAATTTGATGGGATTTATAATTATCCAAATATACAAAGCATATACAAAGCAATATTTTCAGAATCAGTTCCTTGACGGGGAACATTGAGCCTCATGGACAAATCAGCAGTTTGCTTGTCTGAACATTACGAAGCTCCCTGCCCTGTAGTGCAGTCTCATTTAGATTTATCAGTGAATCGCACACAGCTTTTGGCAAGGCATGCATTGCTTGGTAGATTTTCCCTCAATATTTCACCCTCAGGTTTTCCATGGCTGTAAGTAATCCCACAAAATCATAGAGGTATTGCTTGGGAGGGACCTCTGGAGGTCATCTAATCTGACTGAGAGCAACATTAGATCACAGCTTTGTCAGGCTGAGTCTTGAAAAACCTCCAAAGATGGAGAGTCCACACCCACTCTAGACAATCTATTTCAGTGTTGCACTACTCTCCTAGTCAACATTTTTCTTCCTAACCTGAAATTCTTGAGCTACATCTATGACCATTACACTTTGTTTACTCTCTGCCATTACTGAAACGAGTTTGACTTTATTGTCTTCATAACCACCTCACACACATGCCCCGCTCTTGCCAGTCTGAACAAGCTCAGTTCCTTCAAAGACTCCTGTTAGGTCATGTGCCCCACGCTCCTGACCAACATGGCAGCCCTTATTGGGTCCCCTCCAGTTCTTTAACGTCCTTCTTGAGAAACTCAGTATCACTTCTGTGTTTTACCAGACAGCAAACATTTATAAGAAAGAACTGTCCTTTCATTGGCTGGAAATGTTTTGGGACCAATTACTAGGGAACCATATTTTCCAGGCTGCAACTTTTTGGTGGGGGGGTGCTTTCTGGTTCCAAATATCAGAGGAAAAGGGTGTCAAATGGGTACATCCATTATGTGTAGCCATTTTTTCAATATTGATTTCTGGCTGCAATCTCTAACTTTGTTTCTGCCTATTTAAACTAGGTAAGGGTTGAGGAAGAGCCATGCACTCAGAAAAAAAGAGCTCTGAGTTCTGTAGGAAGGAAATTTTGTAAAATGGCATAAGATTAGTATGCCTTGCAACCTCTGGCTGCTGTGCAACTACAAAATCACAGAATGACAGAATCGCTGAGACTGGAAGGCTTTCCCTTCAGGTATTTATACACATGGATAAGTTTCCCCCCCCCCCCGAGTCTTCTCTTCTCCAGGCTGAACAGTCTCAGCTCTCTCAGCCTTTCCTCATAGAAGAGATGCTCCAGTCCCTTAATCATCCTAGTAGTCCTTTGCTGGACTCACTCCAGTAGCTCCATGTCTCTCTTGTACTGGGGAGGCCAGAACTGGACACAGTACTCCAGATGCGGTCTCACAGGGCTGAGTAGAGGGGGAGGAGCACCTCCCTCAACCTGCTGGCAGTGCTTTTCCTAATGCAGCCCAGGAGGGTGTTGGCTTTCTTTGCCATGAGGGCAAATTGCTGGTCCATATTCAACTTGTTGTCCACTAGGACTTCCAGGGCTTTCTCTGCCTTCAAGCTACTTTCCAGCAAGTCACCCCCAACCTGTCCTGGTGCATGGGGTTATTCTTCCCTAGGTGAAGGACCTGACATTTCCCTTCATTTGTGTTGAACTTTGTACAGCTTCTTCCTGTTTGCTCATTTCTCCAGCCTGTTGAGGTCCTTCTGAATGACAGCATCACCATCTGGTTTATCAGCCACTCTTCCCAGTTTTGTATCATCTGAAAGCTTGTTGAGCTTTTTCACTCTGTCTCATCATTCAGGTCACTAATGAAGATGTTAAACAGTACTAGACCCAGTAATGATCCCTGGGGTACACCACTAATCACCAGCCTCCATTTGGGCTTTTTGCCACTGAACACAACCCTTTGATCCCAGTAGTTCAGCCAGGTTTCAATACAAATCAAAGGCAGCTGTGGTGTATTCAACAATACAGATATCCTGAAAATCCTGCAAACCATTGGACAGGGCAGGAAGACTGCCAAACTGTTGCCAAACATAATTTGGGGGTTGTTTCTAAATCATGACAGGAAGTTCGAGAGCAGTTAAGGAGCACATGTAAGGGGTTGTAAAGTGCTGGAGAGTTAAGTAGTCCACTAACGAACCAGGTTTTCTTCCTCTTGTTCCTAGCTATCACTCTCGTGGGGACAGAATTATGCTTTGCCTAGTGAGTTATGTCATGAAACTCAAATTATTTCATGTCTAACTGAATTTATGACTTTCTTTCTTTCTTTCGGGACTGTGTTGATTCAGTTAGTGGCAGCAGCAAAGAAACTTTTTGAGCTTTTTGGAAAAAGAACAGTTTCATCTAACAAAGGGTGGATAACATTGGTTTATTTTTAATTAATGTTATAATTTACGGTGATGTTGATTTAATAAACTAGACTATGTAAAAGGTGTTGTTATTGATAATCGTTAAATAAAAAAAAAAATTGTTTGGCCAGCATGCCAGACCTTGTAAGATCCTGTTATGCTTTACTGATATCTAGGCTTTGAGTTCTGTCCTGAAACATTTAGAAATGCTCTTTTTTTAGCCTTTTGTTTTTTAAATATATGCCTGTCTATTCATAGAGACAACATGATCCAGATGCCATTGCGTTTCCTACTTTACCTGTCACCGTCCTTAATATAAAAATGCTTGTTTCTTCAAGTTGAAACTCTTGGTTCTTGATCTATTACCCATTGCAAACATCATGTCACCCATAAAAATATTTGCAGATACATACTTATTTTATAGGAAATTGTTGAAATTAAGAATCATTCATACATTATTGGATAAGAGCTCCTCTTCTCTGATCTTGTTCTCCCTAGTCTCTTCTATATGATTGACTGCTTTCTTCCAAATCTTTTTCACTTCTTTTAGACTCAGGAAGTCCTCTCTGCTGCCCCCATAACTCTAAAAAAGTACAAATACTGGTAGTTCTGATAAAGGAAGAGCTTGGGATAATAGAGTTTGGGAGTGACACAGTTTGCAAATAACAGATATCAGTCCTTTACTTACTGTCTTGACATAACAATCTCATAACCCCCAAACTGATAAAATAGCTTCAGACTAAAACCTTCTCATCCATCTAGGTTATTTTGCTGTGAACCTCACTATGACATTGAAGTATCTTAAATCTTAGTGCCCATTATTTTGTGGTTATTTACATCCAGATTTGAATGGTTGACAAGGGAGGCTAGAGATAACTAGGAAAGTACAGTCACTACATGCTGAATTGAAAGAAATCCAAAATTACTTTCTCTAGATGTCTTCAGGTAATAAAAACTATGACCTCTACAAGAGGCATTTCTTAGTTCTTTGGAAACAATCTTGGAGCTCTTTCCATTTAAGTATTCTTTATTCACATCAACAGTCTTACTTATTTCACAGAATTTATTTCATAGTTAAGTATGCAAAGACCAAAAAGTGGTCTTAGTGTTTATTCTGTCTAAAAATTTGTTACTTGGATTTTCTCATATAATAATTTGTCAAATGCTAGCTGTGGAAATGATGCAAATATGATTTTCACAGATGTCAGGAGGAAGACTGCTTTCATCCTTGGCATTGGAGAAAACAAAGAGAAAAAAAGCACACAATTTTATGATTTTCTAAAATGTTTGTGCACCTTATAAGCTAAAGATAAGCAACTAGACATTCCAAGCACAAGAGCATGAAATGAGATGGCTGTAGAAATCATTAGCATTAAAGAGATGCATTGGCACAGATGTTTCCAGTTCAACTCTAGGTTTGTTGCCTCTACTCCTTCCCTCTGCTTTAGTGCAACATCTTTGGTAATTGTGTTTCATTTCAGAACTAAATGTTATAGGCACATATAGAGTCTTTTTATGATTGTAAATTAAAGGCATTCTTTCTGGTATTAACAGCAGTCAAGCAATCACACTACATTTGTTTGGTGTGAAAAGTAGGCATAAGTTGGGTTTCAATTCATATTTCATAAAATTGTTTAAAGCTCTTATTTTACTCCCACTAATTCTGTTGCTTGCTGCTGCTCAGTTTATGGTGGCCTTGACACTGTTAGAACGCAGTAGGAGTTGCTGTGGATTACATTCCATGTAGGAAAAGATGAAGGCACAGCTGAAGGTTAACACAACACAAGGAGAGTAGTTTCTTTTTTTGCCTATTTTCCTGGCAGCAAGGAAAATACAAGAAGGAGCTCCTTCTTTTATACTGTTTGGATGGTTGCCTTTAATGTGAGGCAAACTGCTGCATGTGAGATGCAATACTACAAAATGGCTATATTATTGGGCTGAAAACACCTGTGTATTGAATTATTGGTCTCAGCTAGCTTAAGTTCTATTTAAACATGCTGCCAATGGCAATAACACTACAAAAGAAATTAACAGGTACCTCATTCGTGATTGGGAGTCCATTGCTTAAACACAGGTATGTAGTGCTATTTGGTGAGGACTAGAACATCCCACCTAGACTTCAGTTCCTCTTCAGAACAGCATAGATCACCTCTTCGTCTTGTGTCATATCTATCAGCCCCTTTGCAATGTCTCACAGACTCTAGGCTAGGTGAAATAGCTCTTAGTGATGATGTTTAGATGGCTGACTCCTGCCCTCTCGAATCTGAGATCTAATGGTGGGACATAGTCCTTTGTCCAGATTCCTTTCATCAGAGTGACATATTTTTTTTTCCCCATGGACAAACAAGAATATCCCTGACACTGCAGCTTGTATGCTATCTATGCATGAAATCATGTGCAAAACATTTTCCTTTATCATACATATATGCAACACAGAAGAAGAACTAACTTATTAACTAGCTTATTAATATTAACATTTACAGAATTATCTTAGTAACATTTGCAACTCTGGATATGGCTGTGCTGAGGATGACAGGCAAGGCCTGAGGCAATGTTTAGGAGAATCTGGCTGCCACCACTTTTCCTAGCAGAAGGATGGAAGAGGTAGAAGCAGTGGTTCCCAGGAGTAGCTGCCCTTCATTTTCAGGGCTGAGGCATAAACTAAAGGCAACTAAAACTCATACTCATTTTACTGTTCTTAGGATGCTGCGATGCTGGGTAAGAAGCTGCTTTTCTTTTGAGCAGAGCCAGTCCAATATCAGAAAAATAAATGGGGTGTTGACACAGTATCAGAAATCTGCTGACAGTTATAGTTTTGTTCCTCTATTTAATCTGAAAGAAATTAATTTAAGCATTTTGTGACAAATGATTTATTATAGTCAGTGTATCTAGGCCAAAATGTATATGACTTGTTAGTCCAGCTGAGGGCTTAATAAAAAAAGTGTTCTTTACGGAATGGTTAAGAGAAAGACAAACTTTAAAATAAAAGGTCTCTAGGGCACTAGAACTGTTTTTAAACAACATAACTTATTCTAATACAAGCATCAGTTTCTAACACTGAAGAAAGCAGGAATTTTGAGATTCAAAGTTGAGCTGTACAACTGCACTTCAAGTTTCCAATCCCACTCTCTCTCCAAATTCTGCCATGTGAAATGTTAGGGTACCAAAAGGATTCATTTTTTGGCTCATGCCACTTGTCACTGAGTAAATCTCTGTAAGGACATCAGTCATGTACCAAAGACATGACAAAGACCCTGTGTCTTACCATCATCTACCATGTCCTCATCCTGCCACTGAGAGACTCCTTACGTCCCCATTCACCCAAGGGTTTAAAGTGGCCGGCATGGGAAACTTCAGTGAATTTGCCAGTATAGCAGTAACTGTACTGACTTACAGCCATTTTCTGCTCTTTGGTGTTAGTAGAGGGAGAAATTAATGCTCTATTATTAAGAAGAAAAATGAGCACATTTGATAAGCTGCAAAATAATGTTAAATTAAGGCAGACAAAAAAACGAAAAAATGAAAGAAATAGAAAACTGCAATATGCAATTCACTGGTCCACTATGCCCAGTCTGTCTCATGACATCATGTCTGAATCATGACTCACTGATGGCAATGCCTCACACCTACGACTTCACAGAGATATAAAAGTTTCCCATGATATAAAAGAGAAGATATTGCTTGCATTGATATTGCTTGTACACAAGATATTACAAGTATATTGCTTTGCATATGGAAAGATTTCTTCCCCGACCCCTGGAGGTGAGCATTTTATACACCAAAGCATGAGACTATATTCTTGTAGCCTCTGTAACTGCAAATGTTATGCATGTTCAAAAAATTATATAGACTTTTTGAAGATGTAGCTATTCAGTGAGTCAAGTGCTTGCTAACTAGCCCAGAAAAGTGATACATTCATTTTCCTCTGTCAAATGAAACAGGAAGGCATATATTCTCTAGATTAATATTTTCTTCTGCTATAGGCTCTGTGCAAGTAAAAACATAGACTAAATCCATGTGATTTAATGACATAAAAGCCTGATATGAAAGATCATCCTTTTATCCTTTATAATCTTCAACTACCACCTCATCAAATAAAGCTTGCATTTTAAAATCTTTGGATGAAGCAGCATTATATTGTTGGTCTGTCACTATACAGGCAAAGTCACATAACACATGCATTTGGGTAAAATAGAATGCAATTAAGGGCACAAGTTACTGTTGCACTCATTTCTCTAGATGTGGATCAAGCAGCATGTTGCAAACTAGTTACCCTTTAATGCATATTAAATGCCTGTGCTGTTCTACATTTAAGCAATTTTACTGTTTAAAAAGCAGTTAAGGTGCTCTAATAGAATTTGCTTTTCATTTGCATCTGTTTTGTCCAGATGACATGAAAGATAAATGCTGGATTTTACTGATTTATTTTATAAGAACATTAAGGAACTTAGAAGGAAATCAGTGTATAATCAGGAAATCCACGATGTAAATATTTAATGACTTCAGATAAATGCATAAAGCCCAAAGATGTCGGGTTTTCAGAGAGGCTTATGCAAGGATTTCAGTGGTCATCAGTATGATTTTTTTCAAGTTAAGAGCTACCACTTCCATTATGCTTAATGGTTTACAGATAAGGTAGAACAACAGCCTGTAACCTAGTGATATGCTTCCTCTCCTTTTTTATGGGAAATTAATTTCATAGCTCACTGAGTATTTCTTTGAAGGCCCTTCAGATCCTATGTTTACTCAGTGCCTGAGAGCGACTATTCGATGTTTAAGAAACTCCAAGAACCAAAATATTCACAGAACAGATTTTTCAAGAGTAGACTGGAAGAACCATTTACAGTAGCTAGGTTCTCTGGACCACTTTTGTACAAGTAGTGCTACCAGCTTTCCTCATAGTAAATTTCATTAAGAGTTATTCTTACATGTCCACTGGTCTGGTATTCACTGTATGTCTTTTGCACTCTGTGACACAAGCTGTAATGGAATTATTGCAACCTCAATGTCTTGCAGGACAGAGAAGCAGAGAAGTACACTAAGTATAAGCTGGCCAGAAAGCCTTATTATTTGTTTTGAAAGGCTTGTATTTCTGTTTTATAAAGTAAGACAGCATCTAATCGATTTTCTCAGTTGCCCATTTACAGAGAAAGAAGGGATATGGTTACAACAGCTATATCAGTTTATCAGTCATAACTCACTATGTTTTCTTCTAACTAATGTGTAGTACCTAATCTTGCTGTTGTTGAAGCTAACAGAGACAGTATAGAGAAAGTATTTTAGTGTAGCATAGAAACCCAGGTGAAGTTTCACTGTACAGAGTGTTCAGCAACAATTCTGTCCTGAGGTATTCCCATTGCATCACTTCTCATTCTTCTCCCGTGACATGTTTTCTTTGGAGGAAAAGGAGAAAGGTGGTCTTGTGGAAGGTGTAGCTTTTAAATTTGGAGATGTTTAGGACTAGGAGATGTTTAACCACAAGAATAGAGAGCTGAGCACAGGATCAGTCCTTCTGCTTGAGATGGTTTTGCAGCCTCCAATGAACTCTCGTGCTTCCACGGGTGGGGTGTGTGCCTTGCCACACTACCCTATCTGCAGCTAAAACACTGCCTTTGCTGCTGCAGTATAAACATACCCCACCAAGGAAAAGGGAGGGAGGGAGAAGAGGAGGGGAAGAGGGAATAAGGGAAGGAAGAAAGGAAGGGGGGAAGGAATTGAGGGAGGGAAGGGAAGAGAAAATTTCTCAGATTCTTCTAAGGGATATGATTTTACGGGTCAGTAAGGGAAACACAACCTAGCATTTGGGGGGAATAAAAAAACTCATAAAAGGACTATAATGGGAATGAATATATGCATATATGTTTATATACATCCATATATGTCTTTACACATACACATATATGTATCAAAAGCAATAGTTGGATGGACTTTTGATATTATCTTTTCATTAAAAAGGGCACACATGCTCAGAAACACACATACCCTCACATATGCATGAGCTGAAGTTCATCTTTAAAAGAGCTCATTTATAAAAAGCAAGTCTTTCCAAGGGACTGGTATTTGAATCATTATCCATGACACACACTCTGAGCTGGCATGGAAAAAAAAATTCCTCACTTGCATAGCTGCTAGACTATAAGTCTCCTGTGTACTTTTAAATGAACTGATGAGTGAAAAATTAAAGAAAGCAGCATTTAACTATTTGCGTGTGTCATGCTCAGGGTGTAGGAACAGACTATGAATATGAAATGGTGCAACACTCTACAAAAGGTTCTGCAAGTGTTCGAAGCATGCAAAGAGCACGTTATGCCCTTATGCCTTAGGTAGTGCATACATGATACAAAACACTAATGGCAGTTGTTATTTATTTGTCTACTACCAGTGGTTTTAACATCTGGGAATAAAATGAAAGTCTGCTGAGGATTTAACAGAGATGTCTGTATGGATCCTTTGTTCATATTGACAATAAACAACTCTCCAGAAGCCTGGCTGCAGGTGAAAGGCAGCACCATCAGACTGACGTTTCCAGGTCAGATGCTGTATAAAGCATCTGGTGACGTTTCATTTGGGAAGACAATAATTCGGAGATGACTGAACTTGTCTAGCTGATGAAGACAGATCAAATATTTTGTTTATCTCTGAGATTCTCTAACTAAAGAGTATAATATTTATACCAAATCGTATTTCTCTTTTATGCTAATATGATGTGGAAAAGAATGACAGTTATTTATTGTTACTCCAGTTAGTCATCAGTATTATTATAATGCCAGATCTTTGTCTGGTTTTGCTTTTTATCTTTCTGAGGTATGTATGCTTGTTGATGCCTGGTTTTGACTTTCCCAATGTTTTTTTAAAAATACTATTATTCAATTCACCTTCCAGATGAGGTATTTCATAGTACTGGCTTCCTTATTACTGTACTTACAGTACTTTTATCAAGAGTGATGTCCTCTGTCAAATTCTAGATCGGCTAACCAAAGTATGTACCCAGGCGTAATATTATTCATTCACCATTTTTAACTGCAGTTTGCTGTCTTTGAGTTAGTTGTTCTTTAAGATTAAATGAAGGAGCGTTTATGCTCAGCCCAGAGGTACAGAAGGTAGGAAGGAGAGAGCTAAGAGTGTCTCTGAACCTTCTTCTATGCAGCAGAAAGGAGATCCACATGGAGCTGAGGAGGTGAGAGCTTCTTTTTTAAAGCTTTTCTGAGAAATATCCAGAACTTTGTTTTAAAAATGTCAAAAGTTTCATCATTTCACAAATGTTTTTCAGTCCTCCCATACCTAACTCATATAGATATAGTGAAGGAGTTAAGATCCTTATTCTTTATTTCAGATCTGATGTGTTTATACCTTGTGCCTTACATCCAATATAGTAAAGTATGAAGTATACTAGAACTCACCCAAGTGAGCAAAAAACTGCATGAAAACCAGATGATGAACAGAATGGGCTCCTAATACTGGGTGATAATAAAATGATGGTAACACTACATGTCCCTAATAAATACAGACTTTAAAAGGGCAGATGTGAGAAGTATGATTAAAGATTCAAAAGACAGTATCAAGGACCAATTAAAATGAAGGAAATCATAAGTGTTTCTATGTAGTACAACTTTAAAATAATTGAAATAACATGCCCCCTACTTTCTGCAACCGGTGTATTTACTTAGGCATGCAAATAAATTTAATAATTAAAAAGGAAAAGAAAGATAAACCCATATGTTTGGTTGAAAGAACTCTCACCTCAGATGAGAAGGAAAAAATAGAGGTGTTTTATAGTGGGAGTATCTTCAAACTAAAGGGAAGCCTTTGCAAAGGGAAACATTCAAAATGGATTAAAAATGTGTTTTTATGACTATACAGATTGACTTATACTTTCATGGGAAAATGAGTAGACAAACATAATATCTCAGACACATCCTTGGCTAAATAAATGCCTTGGGTTGGATTTCCTGTCTATGTACTTCTCCTTGGCTTGCCCTTTCCCTTAATGTTCTCTCAGTTTCATTAATCTCTCTCACTGGCTAGAGAGGCTTTCACAGTGTTTGCTACAGTCTGAGCCAATTTGCTTTTGGCCTTCAAACAGAGCCACTGTGGTCCTGCAGATGGAGCGTGAAAATAGTATTTAGGAGAAGAGAGTTGTAAGAGGGTTGTAATACGTCCTTTACTTCTTAAGACAACTCAGTCTATCAGATCTTTATTTCTTTAGATATAATAAAGGGATGGTGTTTATCTATCCTGGTGAAACACTTTGGCCTTGATGAGTTTAAGAAGAAGCGGTAGGAGTAAGTCTCATCATCTATTCTGCTTAATTTCTGCTTTGTTTTCTGGTTTTAATTTTTCCTTTGCTCCCTTTATCCATGACTACTTCAGCCTTTGGCTTTCCCTTGTTTTGTGAGACTTTATCTTTTGATAACAGCATAAAACAACTATGAAATATTCTCACAGCCATTAAAAAAAAATCAACAGTTGCCACTTAAAGTGAGCAAATGACTTAAAGTGCTGACGTTATTTATTTCTGTAAGTAAGCAGTATATTTCAGATACAATGAAGTACAAAATGTTGGCATCTATTGACACTGCAGAGCAGTATGCAATTCATTCCATAAATATATCCTGCAGCAGACAGAAGAATCTAGATACTCTGATCTCCTTCCACCTGATCTGCTAAACTATTGGCAGTCAGGTTGGTTGTCTGAGCAGAGAACACAAAGACTCAGTGACAATGGAGATTGCATTAACCTTTCTATTTATGAGCTAGTCTACCTAACAAACTATCAAAGCTGTTGAACAGTGTGGACAGAAGCTGATTTAATTGACATGATGTTCTCCAGGACTTTTAGCTCAGCAAAGACTTAGTAAAATCATGCATGACTTTGTATAAAGCAACTACTGGTTGAAAGGCTGGCCATGTTGTATTTTATTTATTTGTGACTGTTTAATGGGAAAATAACCACAATTCACTTCATCATGCTGACCTCAAAACCTAACCAGACTACTCAATACTAGCTCACCTTATTTCAAATTAATCTATAATAGTGTGTAGTAGGGATGAACCTTTGTTAGTCAGCTTCTCTAAATGAAGGATAAATCCCATGAGGATGATAAGAGTTTCCATCAGCAGCATCTCAGTGTATGTGAACTGTAAATTGCAGTATTGTTGACCTAGTGTATTCTTTATTGCAATAGCTTTATTCATAGAGTTGCAGTTGTTGTACTTGCAGTACAAGTAATGAACATCTATATAAAAACAAATGAGCTTCCAAAGTCTAAAAAATATTGCACTAAATAACGAGACAAAAACATTTTAATATCTCCATAATTATTTTTAAGTAAAAAAATGTTTAATTTTAGCTAATTAATGGACACATAACAAATTTCAGACAATGATTAAATACACCTTCATGACTACATCCAGAAGTAATTCATGTTTATAGAGAAAAGGATAAATGTTACATGGTGAAGTAAACAATGACACCCAGTGGCCATACGTATTCAGTGCGTGTTTGTGTCCTTTTGGATTTTCCCTGCACAACTATTTCTATAGTTGAGATGGGTTAACATTGCTACTGTTTTTTTGTTGTTGCTGGTGGTGTGGGTTTTTATTTTTCATGGTACTAACCACTTAGTAGCTGAGATTTCTTTGGAGCCAGATGATGTAGCAGGTTTGGCACAGAGAGTCCACCCCCCTTAAGACAGAGAAATGTCAGTGAGTTATTGAGTGCCAGCTTGTCCAGAGTCTTCAACAAGAGTCATATATAAACATATATATATTCACATATAAATCTATACAAATCATGCTTGTTAATGAAACTTACCATAGAAAAATGCTAGAGCACAGAAGGTGCTAGATTGCTATGACAAGGACAGACAGTGAGTGCTTAGGCTCTTTTCAAGAGGATCATGAAGACTGTGGCTTTGTTGTTTGGCATTATGCTAATCTGAGAAAAAAACATGGAGCCTATATTAAGGATAAAAAGGATTAAAATGAAATGTTATTCACCAGGAGATATGTGTTATCTGAATCTGACCGAGACTGAAGCAAAAGCCAAGGGAAGCTGACTCTAATGAAATTAGCTAGAAGATGCAGATATGGGATGTGTCATCTGGTTCTAACTTGGGTGCTATGAAACCATAAACTTATTACTTATGCCTTCTGTGGTGCACAAGTCACCAAAATATCATGGGGCCTAATCTAGTATGCCATTTCTGTCATGAGCTGAACCTATGTCTGATCTTATTACAGGCCTTCTTTCTGATTTAGAAATTATGAAATTATTTTTTAAATAAAATTTGTCTCATAAAATACTAATTTCCTGCATGTTACAATTGTAAGTTGTGCTTTCCTCTGTTTCTATCCTTACCTTCCTCTCTACCTGAAATAAGCTTACAGACATCCTAGGACAATGAAGCAAAGGATAAGGATGTGAAAATTATTTATTTTCCTCCTCCTTGCTTAGGAAAAGGTCTGTGAATGCTGCTAATGACAAATTTAAGCCAATGTCATGGTACACAGGCTGTGGTAACAAGCTTTCAGTAAGAATTCCTGAACAATATCATTGGATCTGTGAAAGACTCAGCCAAGATGATGATGTCCTAAGGCATTTTGCTAATAACAGAAAAACTCTGTGCTTGGGGAGCACAGAGAAGATTTCAGTGGTTGCTACAGATGGGAAGACAAACATCCACATCAACAGATGGTAGACAGGAAAGTTGCAATGACCTAGTAATGCAGAGCTAGGAATTTCTAAGAGGGAATAAAGAACTGTCTGTTGACAATCAGATCCTATTATAGACTCTGCTACAGCAATTACTACTGGCAAAAAGTGTGGCTGGTCTATGCAGCCAGTCACCACTGCATATTACTTGTGTCATCCTAAATACAATAAAAACCGATAAATTTAAAAAAAAGAGTATGAACAGGTGAGTGGGTATGGAAGGACCAATTACAGCTTGTGGGTCTTCCTGTAGTGCAAATAATAAATTAATATTAGCCAATAAAATGTATTTTATTGCTTTATTATAATTCTTTTGCTCTAAAGTATAACACTGCACCTATATCTCGAAGTGTGTTTTCAGAGTGACACTATCTTACCAAGATAATCTAGGTAATTTCAATATCTTTCTCTGTTCTGATAACTTCTAATTGTTTCATGCAATTTCACTCAACTGCCAAATTTTCCCAGAAGTAAAGCATCTAGAATGTTCTCTGTCATGTATACTTTGCTCAGCCATCAATCTAAAGACTTATACTAGGCTAGTTTGATTTATAAAACTCCATAAATTTTCAAAATAATTGGTCCAAAGGAATTGCTCTTTCTTGAAAATGGTAAAAGAGATGAAAGACTAAGACTTCTACTTCCTGCTGAGGAATTGCCCTAGTGAGACAATTTTACTCTATAGCCTCATGAATATCCATAAAGTCATTACTAAGGTGTTCTTTTGAAAAAGCTCTGGTGATATTACCACTTGGAAATAGGATCACAGGATAGTTCAGCCAGGAGGGGAACACAGGAGGTCCCTAGTCCACCCCCCAGCCCAAAGTAGGGCCAGCTCTGAGGGCAAACCAGGCTGCTCAGGGCTGTGTCCTATTGGGTCCTGAAAACTTTCAAGGATGGAGATGGCACAACTTTGTGGGGAAACCTGCTCCACTGCCAGACTGTCCTCATGGGGAAAAAGTTTCTGATTTTATCCAGCCTGAACCTTTCCTGTTTCAGGTTGCATCTGTATCCCAAAGAGTATCCTTGGCTAACAAAGAAAGATCTTACTTCCGCTTAAATCAATGAAAAAATTGTCACTATTTCCCATAAGAATGTGATATTTCCCTCTTGCTTGTTTTCATCAAATGTGATTGTCTGTCTCATATAGAGCAAGGCTCCATGGCCACAGTTTTCCTTAGAGTGAAAATGAGCCAAATGAGTCTCTGAATTCATATATCATTGTCATTGTTTATTCTGCTTTCTTTACTGCTTCTTTCTACAAATTAGATGTGAAATCCTCACGACAATAAAGACTGGGGAATTTCAGATCTTCAGATTCATTAAACTATATCTCCTACGGGGTACATGGGACATGCTTTTCACTTAAAATGCAAGTGAAATCCAACTGTCAGTTCTGTTCAGTAAGAACCAAACCAAGAACAGCAACAACTACAACAGCAAAAAGTAATTGTAACAGTGACAGCAGCTGTCTCTTCATGGGGTGCTCACGAGACACTGTACAGAGTATTTCTGAAAAAAGAATACTAGAAACAAGTCATCTATAAAAGAGCCCTTATTTCCCTCCAGAATTGCTTAAGATATTTGTGAAACTTACTGTTGCTACAGTTGCCAGCCCAACTTATGTCTTCTCAGATAGGGAGCATAGCTGAGACCTTCTTCTGTGTATATGGCCCTTCCAGTCATGCCATGGTATCACAGTGGTGTGTCCTGAGAAAAAGCACTGCACTGGTCAGGGTGGCTTTCACTCTGGGAGTAGTGAAAAGCCTCATCTCTCATGTGGATAGCATTTTTTAACAGTATTCATTTACCTTTTAAAAATAGCCAATCATTACAGTAATAATAATAGCTTATTGATTTCACAATAACCCAATGCATACATGTGAGTGCACATTTAATATTCATTTCAATGCGCATTCCCATAGTTTTACTTTATTCATTTTAAGGAACAGAAACATGGGAACATCATCATGAAATTTTACCTTCTTTTTTTTTTCTTATGATTGTCTTTTCTCATTGTCCACCCCCCAGCCCCTCAGAATCTCCTGTGGACACCATTCTTGTCATAGGGTATAATGCTTATTGGTATAAGGGACAAATCTGCAGCTGAGCAGAACAAAAACAATTTTTCATAAGATATTGTGAGGGAAAAAACACGAAGTTATAGGCTTTCAACTAAGCAGTACAGGTTTCTGTGCAGAGGCTAATGTACTGTATGCAGAGAGGTTAATAAAAGGACTGAGAAGGCATCAGAGCAGCTTGAACAGAACTCTGTGTGTATTATCACACCCTGCTGGATCATCCAGTCAAACTAACTTTAGGAAGTGCATGTTTTGGCTTCAACACTGAGTCATACGATAATGATCATTTTGTTATTCCTCAAAGTTTGGAGGCTGAGAAGACACACAATAAGCAAGAGATACTCATTTATTTTGTCCCAGTAGAATGTCACACCTTTCAATACAAGTCTTCTCAGAAACATAAATCTTTATGCCATCAAACTTCAGAAAACACCGGAATAGCTAGGTTGTGAACTGTAGAGGCCTTAAGAATGTTTCTTTTTATTGTTCTTTTTTTTTCCCGTGTAGCAGTTGCTGTTTTCCTCTTCACTGGCACAATTAATGTATGTATCTTGTGGTACTTGCACATTTACAAACCGGCTATAACAACAATTTTAGATTGCAGACCTTGTTCTATGACATAAGTTTATGCAGCCTTCTGATGTGTCACTGTCTGTTCTTCTTTAAATCAGAAAATTCTAAGATTTTGTTTTCCCCCAGGGACTGGATCTGTGTTCTTCTGCCGTGTGTTGCATTACAAAAGACATAAAAGATAAGGTCAGTTAGAACCTTATACCTTATATATGAGCTTAGCCTGAAATTCATACCATATTGAATTCTATTTTTTTTTTAACTACTAATCCTTTAACTTGGGTCCTGAAAGAGCTATTAACTCACATTCTCAAATATGTTTATTAATTTTATATTCAAAAAGTTTTTGCTATCCAGCAGGAGAGTCTGAAGTTTCTCATGACTTTAATAGTTGTGAAAAATCAGCTCATGTAAAAAAGACCATAAGCACATAGGTTCTCAGATCTCAAAAGCTGAAGCACGTAAATAAGGACACATTTCTGAAAATGTGGACTATAACCATTCTAATCAGTAAAATGTAGATAATGATGTTTGTCATGCTACAAGGATGATGTGAAAATCTGCTAACAGACAAGATAATGATTTTGTCAGTTAAGCATTTTGAAACATTGATATTATTTTGTCTGCAAGTTCTTCCAGTAAGATTCTAATTCATTATTCTGAAATGGAAGAACAAAGCTTTTGAGATAATAAAATCAGGAGAGTGCTCTTCAGTGCTTCACTGGACTTTCTCAACAGAGTTCCTACCTTCCTGCCTAGGAAGAATTGCATTATCTTTGAAATGTTAAGGTGGAATTTTCCAAAAATCTGTGTCAAGCAAACATTAGTCCCAGTGAGGTCAGTAGGTATATTGGCCCCATCAGCCATAAATGCATAAGTCTGACAAGGCTGAGCACTACTGGAAATTACACTCTGCTTGGTTTCCAGAATGATTTAAAAACAAAAACAAAAAACCCTCAACTGTTCTTTTCTTCCCACAGAACTATGTAATTCCATATAGGATAGATGGAAAAAAATATATGCTTATAGAAGTTCTGTAGGCACAAACATCTGCATGTGCAGATATGTATATGAGTTTTTATGGCTATGTGCTCGTATATCTCTGATTGTACTCACACACATACACACACACACAAATACATACAGGATATTTTCTCAATATCTCCTCTTAATTTTGTTCAATTTTAGGTATTTGCTGTGGCAGTGGTGGAATATAAATGATGCAAAAGTTTCACAATTAAAGCATTAATCTGAAAGGAATAAGATCCAGTTTTCAGTCCTTGCTCCACATAACAGGAAATTCTTAAATGTTAAGCAGGCACTAACACTCTGTTCTTTCAGGCCTAGTGTATATTGTAATCACTACATTATGGAGTCTCTGAAGATCAACAAACACAAAAAGGATGTGAATTTGGAGGATGTGTTTCCATCTTGGAGACAGTGGCAAACAGGACACAGGTCTCCTATGCCTCAATCACCATGAAGTAAAGACTGGGACAATGACATTTTCTCAAAGTCTGATGCAGCCACTTAAGTCCAGGAGCTAATCTGGGACTGTGAATACTAAACGGAAAAAAGACTTTTCCACCTCTCCAACAGTCAAGTGCCTACAAAAAGGAAATCAGGTAACCTGCAGATACTCAAGTGCCGCTGGATAATTGTCAAAGGACCTGCCTATCCTTATAGATACTCCTTGGCCATCCTAATATTTTGCTTTAAAAGACTGACCTGTAAAATCATCTTCTCTATGAATGTTCAAAAGCAGCCTCCTGTAGCTCTGAGGATCCTGCTCTGTTAGGCAACTGCTGGCTTCTTCCACGTAGTGATGCTGAACTCCATGATGCATAAAAGCTCTTAATTGTGGAGCCTGATGTTACGGTCTGAAAGGGACAAGACTTTAGCCAGTCAGTGATTCTCACCATTTGCTAAAAGGTATTTTTAAGTAACTCCCTGGTCAACAATACGGCTCCCATGGATTCTGGTTTTAGTCATTATACTCTCCATGCATTGTAGACTGTTGATCCATCTCAGACTAGGGAGCAAGTCATTTAAAAGTTAATCAGTGCACTGCTCAGCATTTCAATAGCTGTCTCCTTTTATGTGTCTAGACATTAGTTGGATAAACCAATTCAAAGAAATGAGCTATAGCAGCTCCCTGAAACCTCATACCTCATCTCTTCTGAATTTCAGAAATGGTTCACCAGGAAACATGTGTTCCAGACCTTAGAGTTTATTCTGAGTCAAATGCAAAACCAAGACAGAGTATTTTTCATGCAGTTCATAGCAATGTCAATCTCAGTAGACGAGCTAAATTTGTAAATTTGTCATCACTCACAATATGACCTGATTGTATATTTATTTTTTTCCATTTAGGATCAAAATTTTATGGAAACTGCTTTACATAGATGCTAGCATTATATGACCATTTAAACTTTGCGTAATCCTAATCAATATATAGACATGAGCATTGTGTCTCTGACTTATTTTTAAACAAGAGCGACCATTTCTATGGCTAAAAGGGAGCATTAAAGAGTAAATTACCTCTAGAATTTTATAGACTCACATACACATGAAGCGTATTCAAAAAGCCAGACTTATATAACACAATCAGTGGTCTGTTTGCCTTGTCTGATATAGACAAATAAATCCAGCTGACATCTTTGGGAGTTACATAATGTATAAAGAGAAAAAAGATACAATTTCTTTTTGCCTGAAGTAGAAAAATTGCATTTATGATGTCTCTCACCTTCATAATGCCTAAACATTTATTAGTTATTGCTTGTTCCTTCATGTGTAAGTGATTGTTTTCTGCAGCTCTTGCATAATTGGTGTGAATACTGCATAACATGTTCATTTATAACTATTTCCAGGAAAATAAATTCCTGGATTTCATTTTCTAAATAAATATTTTATTAACCAAGGTAACTATATCAGAAAGCAATACTTTCTCCCAAGAAGTAAAAGCCCCATTTCTTTAACCTTTCTTTCTCTCTCTCTTTCTCCCTCTTTTCCCCCTTGTTTTCTTTTTTCTTTTTAATGAACATAAATTAGAGCTGCAGCAGGGTGGAAAGAATGCAGTCTGGTGTGCAAAAGCTCTCTATTGAAAACTAAACAAAAAAGGCCTCCAATTCCTCTGAGCACAGAGTAACAGTATGCATAAAATCAATGGAGACATTAAAAAAATAAAGTATTTTTAAACACTAATTTTGCAGACACATACAAAGTTTCTTTTTTCTTAGTTACTATTACTATTGGAAAGATAACTTAAAATATAATATGGAGTACTTTACTGTCAGTCCCTTATTAAGGAAATATTAACAAGCCAGTGTCAGTGCACTGACTTACAGTTTTACTGGCATAACCAAAGCAGCAGAAAACAACTTTTTCACTGCACTTAATTTAAGTGAATAATTCAGGCCACAATTAGCTTTTTGGCTGAACCTTCTCCTGAGAGGGAATACTGCTGCACAGTTGCCTTGGTGATTAATGAAATACACGTAAAAGACATAGAAAATGACCATTTATAATTATTGTGTCACCATTTTATTAAACATTTCATTTGGTTAAACATTTCATTTTAGTTTAATTTTGGAATTCTATAGATATGATTTTCTCATGAAAGAGAAAAACATGACAGAAAGATTGTGACATTTGGTTATGCTTTCATTTTTCAAATTCAGAAGCTGGAAGTGTTTGAAAATTTTCCATGGAAATGTTCTTATTTTGGTGAACAGTGATTTCATGAAATAAAAATAGTTAATTGTGAATATATTAACCAAATACATTCTGCAGTATAACACAGTCATAGCCATTCACTACAGTGAGCTGCAAAGCACAATTGGTGAAGACTTTTTCAACAATTTGCGTGGTGGGTTTTTTTTCCTATCAAAATATGTTCTTTATAAAGTCTGAAATGTTTCACATGCACGTACAAATTTGGATGACAAATTGACAACAAGATAAGAATGACCACTCAAGTTAAACATGCAACCTTTCAGACACCAGGATGGACATTCTAACACAATTCTTTTAGAAAACTTTTAAAAGGTTCAGTTTTATTCCATTACAACATAAAAACTTTTTAAATTTCATTTATGATCTCTGCCCAGCTTTAGTGAAAATATTTTCTTAAAAAAACAAGAAAGAGAAACAAGACTCTCATCATTACAAACAGTTCAGTAATGTTTGAAATTCTCATACAATGAAACTTTCAACTATTTTAATTTCTTTTACCATTCGTATGTAACTCAAATTCTGAGAAAAGTTTCAGATTCAGACTTTAGTTTTTTACCTATTCCATTACTTCATTCTACTTTCTCTAAACCATTTCTAATTCACTTTTTCTTTCCAGAGTGAGACTATCTCAATCTGGTGTCCTTAGGAAAGGAGATATCCAAATCAAAATCCATGCCAAAGAAAATATAAATGCTGAGATGTAAAAGTAATTTACCATAGCTGCATAAGTCTTGTCTGTGCAGCACTTATTTTTTTATATTTAGTGGATAAAGTGCAAGGCTGGCAAACAAGCACATTTAATCCTGATTTATCTAAAAGCACGTGGGAAGTAACAGTTCTGGCTGCCTTTCCAATGTACCTCAAGCAAGACCTGGAAGGACCACCTGCAAAGATGACATGAGAATGTAAATTGCTCAGTCAATTCAGTAATTGACTTTTCTATATGAAATTGCCAATTTCATTTAGAGAAAAAATTACAGGCTTTTAAGATGGTGAGTTTAGCACATAAACTGTGTCTACTAGAAAATGAGCTGAGCCCACCAAGTCATTCTTCCTAGGTAGGAAACAGCAATTACGTATAGTCAAGCCTACAAGACACTTACAATGGGAAACAGAGTGATCAGGCATTTGCGAAATCAAATCGTTTGTCTTGCTGTCAGTGCAGGCATTGGTACAATGAGTGGGCAATAGAAAAGGAAGACAAAAAAAAAAAAAAAACCAACAGAAAAACAAACCACCGTGCAGACTTCATCAAAAGATTTAGTGGTGATTTGAGAACCACATACCACTAACTTATAAAGGTAGATGCTCCATCAAGGCACCTCTACACTCAGCCTGTCATGCAAAAAACAAACAAACAAACAAAAAACAACAAAAAAACCCTCTTACTTTTGTGCACCTGTCTATTTCAAAAATAAATTCAGAACTGAAATTAAAATTAAATTGATGAACAATTTCTTACTGGATAGTCAGCTCTGGATCTTGGGCAAATGACACAGAGATTTCAGACACCATGGAAACCAACTGGAATTTTGACATTGACTTCAATGAGGTCTAGTCTCATTCATAGCAAATGGATCCCTATGACTGTAGTATCCATAGTTTTATTTGCCATTTAATTGCCTGTGTTTGTATTTCTACAGAGAAATGTAAACTTCCAACCGTGAAATCTCACTGAATGAACGTCTGTTCCTATTAACACCAGATAGAAGGTGATAGATAAAGGGATGTTGGGTCTTGCAGATACAATAGCTATAATTTTAAACCAAACAACTTCAGAGAAGTAAAAGGATCTCCCATGTGTTGAAAATATCATTTCACATCTTATTTACCTACACTCATTTATACCCAAAATTAAATAAAACTTCATCAATTTTTAGATGGGCTTAAAAGGCTAAAAGCAATTTAATTTACATCTTTTTCCTAAATCCATTTTCTGCCAAATATTTTTACAAGTTGGTGCCTAACTCAATTTGTTAAAATGCCACTTAGTGGGAAAACTGAAGTTGCTTTTGGAAAACTGCATTGAATTAATTACATATGTTGCCTAATTCCTTTCTGGTATGCAATTCTAGTACATATTATTCACTTAAAAATGTGTTGTAATGAACCATAGATAGTTTTTATATTTTAATAATTAGAAAGATTAACAATATTGCATGAAACAGAAAAGATGTTCAGGAAAGATAACTTCGTGTCTGACTTAAAGGATAGAGCAGCGGAGACTGCACTGCTATTACTATACTCTATAAACTTGCAAATCAATGTGTTAATTATTGTCCACGAGACCAGGGAATAAACTGGATAACTGCTTTATATTTTCCAGTGGAATCCCTTGACATCATTCTTTTTTTTCTTTTCTTTTTTTTTTTTTCCTTAAGAAGCTAGAGGTTAGAAAATAAGGAAACACAAAACCCTGAAGCTGTGAACAGTGGTAAAAAAATTATTCTCATAAACTCTGCTGTTAGATTATGGGTTTCTCAATGTAAAACACTGTAAAAAAAAGAAAATACAAATAATTATCTGTTCTAGTGAAGAATTTAAAATGCAAATTAAGATAACTTTGTAGATCGATGATGGTTTTTTGTTTTTTTTTTTCTACATGACATTGTTTTGGCTTTATGAGTGATTTACAGTGTGTTTTGAAAAGGCAACATTTAAAATGCAAAAGTAGAGAGAGCAAAACTATACAAAAAGCTCTGTCTTCAGACCTGCTCAATGAAGACTGTTCTAAGTGAAGTGGATTTCTGGCCACTGCACTGTTCCTTGAATGAGCCACAAAGGCACTCAGAATTTCATTAAATTTAACTTTAATTTTTCCATATCCTTGTTTCTTCTGTTATGTCATCTGGAGATGTACCAGTCTTCACCTATATCCTAAGCAGCTGGTGAGAAAAGCAAAAGTCTCTTGAGAACATTTTTGAGAGTTTTGGAAGTTCTCTTACAGTCACTCTGGAGACGAAAAGGACATAGCCCACCAACAGAAAAGGAGGACCATCCACAGAAACTTTCAGTTTTGAAAAAAATGTAGAAGTTCTTCCTGGTATATCTGACAATGCTTATGTGTTTATTTCAGAACCTTTAGCTGTGGTATTTTCCATCCAAAGAACCATCTTTCCAGATGATAACTCACATTCTAAAGAAATGAACAATTTGTATTTTAGCAAGTATGGCATTCTTCTCCACTTGCATATTTTCCCTTAGTTATTGTGCACGCATTTAACTAAATGAGAAAAAAAAGTAGTATAAACCAAAACAGATCTGACTGCATTTAAGGTTGCTCTATAATGGCAGCTTCTCAGGGAACGTTGACTCACATTTTTGAACAGGCAAAATCATTTCACTTAATCCTTTCTCCATGGCTGCAGAAACATTTTAGCAACAATTTTGAGATGTATTTTACTCTGATGGATAGCTGAAGTATGTGGCCTTAACAATAGAAGTTATTTTTGCAGGATGATTCAGAGTATCAATGATCTGATGATCCTAAGGACTTGGCATGAACCTCACACTTTGGAAAATGATTAGAAAGTGTAATGCTTAATTTCACCTGTGTTTAAAACATCTGCAGTATTCTATAAACCTCACAGACAATATTGTGATCTGGACCTGTACTTTATATTCCTAGGGGGAAACTTTCTATTACTTATTTCTGATTACTTTCACTACAAATCAAATTTAAAATAAAGAGAAAGACAAGAGATAAACACAACAAAAAAAGGTGTTCTATCCCGTGTCAAGGAAAAAAAAAAGGGGGACCTAAAAAGGGACCTAATAAAGAAAGCATTTTTCAAGGTCTGACTGGAATATAAATTAATCTGAAAATCCTTAGGACTGAGAGATGTGATTCATTCATCTTCATTAATGTACCTGGTCAAGATCTTTTGCTGAAACATTTTTTAGTTGGAAAATGATTATTGAGAGAGCCTGAAAGAGTTTGTGGGAAAAGATTAGACTTATCACCTTTTTCAATTCAAATAAGAGAAGTATGAATCAAAATGAAAAGTTCAGGAGGGGGCTCCCAGTGTGGAAACACTTTTAATTTCAAAATATAACACAGCTATAATAATAATAATAAAAAAACCCTTTCATTTAAAATTTCAGACTGTTTGTTCATAGAGGTCATATTTATTATGCAATAATTGTTTATAATAAATTGCATTTTACTAGCATTATAGAAATTCTAGAAATGCTAGAAATAACAATAATTAAAATTTTATAGTTAAAATACATATTCCATATGTTCATAGTGAATGGTTTAGATAAAACTTTATGGTGCCACTCAGATTATATTGCCTAAGTTGTTTTGACTCTCTAGCATGGGCTCAGAACAGTGGATCTAAAGTCTCTAGAAATCACTGAGAAGTAGGACAGAGGGATTTGATATTCAGTGAAAGGAAGACTAATTTTAGAGAACATCTAACTTAAAGCTAATACTGTTGAAGGAAGACAGAGACTCATTCCCTTGTATGCAGATAATATCTGATTGATAAGACTCCAATTAGCCTTAATCCACCTCCTTATTTAAAAAGAAAGGATGTTTTTAAGCATCCAGCATGTTAGTTCTGGAAGGCAATTAAATAAGTTAGTCGCTAAGGAATGTACATTTTATTTCAGTGTGAACCTGCCATTATTTTTTGATCTCTGGAACAAAAGTGTATAAAATAGGCAATGAAGTGCACTGTGTGAGACAGTTTGAGAACAGATGTGTATTTTATATGTAAGGAATTCAATAGCTGTGAGCTCTAACTACTTTGTTTATGTGAAATAAAAGTATAAAGGCAGTTTTCAGCAGCATGCCTGTTTTATGTCTAAGAAAATCCGATGACTTTTTCTTCAGGTTTAGAACTGTAATTATACAACACAGGGAATTATATTGCAGGTTATTATTTCTTTTTCAATCGATTCCAGCAATATGCAGCTCAGTGACCAATGACTTTTTCCAGTAAGATCTTCCTGGAAAATTACAAAGTTTTACTATGTGCACTTCTTCTTGTAGTTGGTCTAGACTTCTTATGTAAGACAGATATTCTAGCTCTCCCATCTCTCTATTTAATTTCCATGACAAGAGACTAGTTTTTTGTATTGTGCACTTGTTCCAGAGAGGGAATTTATTACAGGGTGCCTTCTTGAATTATCCAGTCATAAGTGCTTGGATGTTCATCACATGAACGGAAGTAAACTGTCACCTAAGACTATGATATGCCTGGTCTATGGTGTGAACATTACTGAGTTACGGAATTCAGGTGACACCAGTGATGGAACACTGTCCTTTCTCAGAGTGAAAAATTACATGTGGGACTCAAGGTCTCTTGCTCTGAAGTTTCTTCTTTTATTTTGTCACAGGTGAAAATCCACAGATTTCTGCTGACTTCAGCTGCAGTTTTTCCATTGCTGTGATCAAGTGTAGGAACTACATTGCCTTTTAGGGTCTCCATAAACTTTGATAGGCTTTTTCTGAAACTAAGAAATATGGAAATATAAAGGCATGAAGAATGCATTTAGTACTCAAATCTTGGTAGCACTATTTGCAGCATAATTCACAGTTCAAACTATTATCAACTAAAAAGAACATTAAGGATTTCCTTTTAAAGTTTCATCCACTTTCCTTTCCAAGGCCCCAGACACATTGTTTGGCTCTCATTTTGGTTTCCTGCACAGCCCATTGCTGTGGCAGCTTTTGAAATCTTTCATTGCTTTGGAATTTTTTTCCTGAGATGGACTTCAAAAAGGTAACTGCAAATTGCAAGGTGCTCGGCAGAAGTTGATAAGAAAAATGAAAATTCTAGACAGACTGAGGGAAAGAAATCTATTTTGAAACCATATTTCAGGCAGTTACTGATACTAAGAAAAGAGGAGTCAAAAATTTCCTTCCAGGCAATGGGGGAAAAAAAATGTCAACATCTCTACATGTCAAAAACTCAAAAGTCAGTAGGAGACAGAAAGATCTCACAATAGTTAGGTGCTTAAATATACACAAAGACTTGAGCCTGTATACTATAAGATTCTTTTGTTTAAATCTTCAGTTTTGTTTATTGGTCTCTGCCAAGTGAATGGTGATTCTCCACTGAGCCAGACAATGTATATATTGCAGGCAAAAGTATAATTCATGAAAGAAAAGACAGATTTTCCAGATAATGTTCCTGTAAACTCTCCAAGGCTTGGAGAGGAAGAAAGAGATATTTGTTATTACGGTAACAGAAAAGAATCAGATAATTACATATGAAAATTGAATCCTTTTGAAAAATGTTGATTTTTATTGTGCATTTCAAAATTTCCAGTGGTATGTCCAAGCAATAAAAATGACATGAGAGCTATCAGTGAACAAAAATAGAAACTTTTGCTTATGTTTTAATGTACCACTTTCACTTTCAAGATTTTGTGAGTTATTAACACAAGAAAAGTAAGTACAGATTTAGGTCACAGACAAATATGCCTAGTCTCAATATCATTTTCCAGGCAATATTTTTCTATATAATTAACCACAACAAAAATTAGCTTCTGGATAATGTGTCTTCCTAGCAGAGAGAGGCTGAACTTCAAAGAAAAATATACTCCTTGATTCTAATCAGCATGGTCTTGGTGTAATCTTCTGTTTTTCTCCTTTTCCTTTTCCTTTTGTTCCTTTTTTTTTTTAATATTAAAATTTACCTAGACTGCTTTTAGAAGCTCCTAAGAGGAGCCCATTCTGGTTGTAAATAAATCAATCTTTTCACTAGCCTGCCAGAACTCTCAGAAGACTTTTGACCTTATATGAAGTATGATGTTGTTCTAGTTTATCTCAAAACGAAATTCTAGGAAATGTTTTTTGTTCCAAGGAGAAGTGAATTTTATTAATATCTAATGAATTCTGGGACCCATCACCAGGCCCTGACCATATTTATGAACAGACTCCCTGATCTAAGACTTTAAACACCTGCTAGTCAATGTCTTTCTTACTCGTACAAATGTCAGAGACTCGCTCTGACATTGTTGGTATTTCCTGAAAATCTATGTGTTTGCAACTGTAACTTGAGAGTTTTTAAAGAAAACATGTAGCCTTTAATAGGCATGGGATTTCAGGTCATTAAATTTTACATTCTGAAGTCATTGCTGTTTAATTATCAGCTAATACTGAGACTTCTCTGCCTGTCTTAAAAGGATGGAGTAAACTGAAATGGATTAGGAGAAAAGTACAGTTTTACTTTTAGAAATCCAGGGTCTCTTTGGTCACATTTAGAACTAATACTAAAAGCAACTTAGAAAAAAAGTGATGAGGAAACATAGCAATTTCCTATCAGACTTTCTAATAAATCAAAGATTATTATATTAACTAACTAAATATAGAATGCTCAAAATTTAAATTTAAAATAATAAATAATTAATATTCTAAAATTCCTATATTATGTCAGAAAAAGATAAGACGCTTGGTCTACATTGAGCACCTTGTTTTGTTTTGTCTTAACAAGTTGCAATTAGATATCATTTCAGATATGCACCAAAGTATAGAAACCTCAAAAACTCATCCATGGAATTTTGCAGTATTCTATATAAGATAATGTCTCATCCTATGTAGGGTAATTACCTCATCTAAGCTTCCTTTAGAAAACAAAGCAAGATGGTTAACATCTGCCATATACTTTTTGTTCTTGCCTTTCTTCTCTCTGTGCTGATCAAAGTGCTTTTGTCTGTGCCGATCAAACTGCTTTGTTTTCCTTACAGCAAGGTACTATGGAGAAAGTGCATATTGGACATGAGAGTCAAGTTTAAGTTATTCCTTCATTGCTCCATCTCATTTTCTTGAGCCAAATCACAAGTAATTTCTTTACATGCGGGAAAGCATTGCTTTTATTATAGAAAGATTCAATGTGTTAGAAAAGTGGATTGTTCCAGCACAATGAACATAATCTGCTTCCGAGTAAATGATTGGATAAGTGTTGTCAAAAGCATGGACACGTTCAAAATACTGTAAGTAGCTGAATATAAAACTATATTTGAATACCTAGATTCTGTCTGCACCTCTAATTCACATTACTCTTGAAGGAAATTAAGCAAAGATACTTGAGGACCTCTGCTGTAGGCCCTGAATTTAAATCAACAGTCTCTTTAAAGCCAGTGGAGAGATCATATGATCTCACAGGATGCCACTTTCCCAAAGAAATATGTTATTGTAAACCTGGACTCTCCTAACTTTGGTGGATTGACTCCCAGTTACAGAATTAGAATACAGATTGGACAAAACAGAATCACATAGAACAGAAGCCACATTGTTGTATGAAATAGAAGCTCCCAATATGTAACATTCACATAACACTTCTGGAAAAGTAGTATTATGTGAATATGTATCAAAATGCAAAAAGCACTCAATAAGTAAATAAATGTGTGCTTGCAAGCAGAAATCCATAACCAAAGCCAGGATAAATTCCTGCTGCCTGTCTCATATTGTATAAGATCTGATCCTGCATTCCATTAGTTTATTTTCTTTCAAGAAGTAAAAAGGGGAACAGGTAACATAGTCAATCAAAATCATACCCTAAATGTACATGAATAGTGGCTCGGTAATTGACAAAATTAGTAGGACTGTATAAGTGCCCACTACCATTGATTTCAATGTTTGATAGTTTACACATGGCTGAGAACACTGATATGGTGGGGTTGAACTGTATCAGAAGAAAATTATGAAAATAAATCTGTTTATTTATTTTGTAAAATTATTAATTATCTATAATACATCTTAACAAGACAATTATAGACTCATTCCTAACAAAACACTGAGAAGTAGCTAGATATCCATAAGAGAGAACATCTGGTTAACAATTACTATCAAGAATGAAAATAACAAAAATGAGTCAAGCTTTTATAGTTTTAACAATATATACATATAAACAATATTATTATTAATACACAATACATATTGTTGATCCCAAAGATAATGCCAATAGCAATTTACTTGAGAAAACTGACACATTAATGTACCGCAGGGGATAATCTAATCCATGACTTCATATTAATTTCACTAGTTCTTGCATATCCATAACAAATAGTAAGAACTGTTTTGTTCACTTCTAACAGCTAGAAACAGGATAAATTAATTTGTGTAACAGAGAAGCTCTAGGCTCTCATGCAATGTGAGTTTTTTTCATGTTGTATACAAGCAGTTCTGTAAAACTGTGGGTTATAAAAACAGCACTCGGGAGTACTGCAGCAAACGTGGTAATGATTTGGGGCACTCTGAACTGAGAAATCACCCAAAACAGTAATTTAGGCTAAGGGCCACAGTGCCACCAAATGTCATTTGCTAAGAGGGGTGAATTAAATCAGTCTGCTCTAGAATGAGCTAGTTTGAAGCACTATGGTTGTAAATTAATTATGCCATTTGACTTTGGGACTAGCAGCTGGACCTTTGCCCTCTTTCATTTAGCAATACAGACTTACTGTTAGCAGCCCACATGCATCTGCTCTTCATCATCTGCTTCCTGAGGGATGCTATCCAAGTTTTGCACAATCTCCTAACACTCGTGCTGCATCCGAGGTGTCTGCATCAGGCTATCCCCACAGCAGCCTCCAGTCTGCTGCTCAGTTTATGAAAATAAACCCATCCAAACCAAATGGGATTTTTTCTCCCTTCATCTCAAGGAAGTGTTTTGCTCTCCTCAGTCCTTCAGGGCCAGATAGTCTGATGGGCTGCATGAAAGCTTTGCTGATGTCCTCTATTCAACAGTTATGAGATTGTATATGAACTAATGTCAAGAGTTTTAGGACTCCTAGTGCAAAAGGGACATTGATAAATTACAGTCCAATGGAGTGTTACTAACATGGTTAGTGGGCTGGTGCACATAACATATGAGCAGAGGTTAAGGAAACCGGGCTTGTTTAGCCTGGAAAAGTGAGTAAATGTTCCTTGCTTGTTCAAATATGAGATGCTGTTAGATGAAACTAATTTAAAATATATAAAATTGGGTAGCTTTTCACACAACATGCCATTATGCCATGAAGCTTCTTGCTTCAGAGTGTTGTGGATATTGTCTACATCATTTGAAAAAAAATGATTGGAAAACATTAAGAATATCTAACAAGACTGTTAATTGGAAAGACACCATTTCTTTCTCAGAAAAAAAAAAAAATCTTGATTTTCAAATTCCTAGTGGCTGTAGGAATCCTAAGGAAGTATTTCTACACATTTGCCATACTCTTTTACTCTTCCCTAGGCATCTGATGTCAGGCATAGTCAGGAGCTAAGCTAGGTAGATCTTTAACCTGATGTGGTACAACTGTCCTTATGTTCATTTGCTCTTATGTTTTGTCTGTGATAACCACAAACAGTGACAGCGAAGGAGGAGGAGTCCAAATCATTCCCAGTGGAAAGATAAACAATTTGTGGGTTTACAGGCTCTTCCGTTATATAACAGTGAAAGCCCTAATCAGCTTGAACAAATGCATACAGAGGAAAGATCCCCCTTGCATCAAATAGGCAGTTTAAGAGCCAAGTATGTGGTTGAGCTCTGAAAACTGAAGTTGTTTATTGAAGCACATCATTACAATGAACACAGTGCTGACTGCTGAAGTACTCCTGCTGGGTCAGGGCAGGAAATTCAGGTTTGCATTCTCCCATTGCAGAGATGTGTCACTGTTCTGCATCAACCTTTCGTGTTTGAACCATCTAGGCTAGGGACTAGTGAAAAATCAAGGGTTGATAATCAGCGTTCTTAAAATGCAGAGAATGAAAGAATGACAGATTGGAAAGAGACAACCAGAGGTTCTTTTTATCATTCTTGGCTAAGCATTTGATTATCCAGCCAAAGTATGAAAGGAAAATAAAATACTTTCTTGCCAATGCCAAACTATTTAAGACTATCTAGAGACTAAATACTAGACACAGTTAAAGACATAAAGGAACACTGATTAAGTTCAGGTACACTATTCAGAAGCTTAGAGCTGGAACCAGCATAATAATTTGTATATAAAATTTATTCCCCCATTTTGATTTACATTTCAGAGTAATTTATAAAAAGCATTTAGAAATGTGGTGGATTATAATGCTGCACAGATTTCTATAATATCTTCATGCTCAGCAGGAGACAAGGCATTTGCAAAAGAATTATTGGCACTAATACAACATTATTGAGAGATAATAAATCCTGCTGCTTTGGGAAAGAAAATAATGTACATTACATGGACATCAGCAAAAGTATCTACTATTGTCTTTCCAAATCCAAGTCAACCCAGTTTACAGGGACTGTGTTTTCTTGTACATAATAAAATGAGTTACTAGGGAGCTACATAAGTTCAGGGACACTGTTATATTGATATTATATTTCTATTATTATTATTATATACTGATATCAATGCAAAGTGTGTTGTATTAAGAATTAAGAATTAAATTAAGATGACCTGTATTTCCTAGGGTACACTTTATCATTATTATTAATAATAATAACAGTATGCCAACATTTATCTAAAAAGCAAGTGATATTTTCTGTAAGGTAACAAAATCAGCTTTTTAGAAAAAATAAAATTTTGTGTAAGATAGAGCAAAAAATCTTGCTATTGGCTGCTGAATTTGATTATTTTTTTCTACAGTCCATTAAATTTTTATGCTGGTTTTGGTTATATTCATACTGAATGGATATTTAATCAACAAAATTACGCCAACACTTCACTATGTTTGCAGGCTTTCATGTTATGTTCTTTCTGTTTCATACCCTGTTGTTTGTTTGTTTGTTTGTTTTTCTCCAGACCAGGAACTATATTTTGTCTATTTCTGTGTATTTAAAACAATGAAGTCCGATTCTGGATGGGCCTTTGGACAATTGTGTAAAATGGTCCATCAACAGCTGAATGTTTCTTTAGCTGTGTCTTGCTGATACATGGATGATCTTGCTGAATTTTCTCTAAATAATATGCTCTACAGGAAGTCAATGATAAGAAAAAGGCCCTTCAGTGGGACAGTGCAAGTTCACTTGACTCAGCTGTGCATGCCACATTTCTGATTCTTTTTTCTTATTCACTCTTCTCCAACTCTTCTTCCAACAATTAACTGGCTTAGTGTTGAAGTCACCTTTTCCCAACATTGCCAACCAACACAGCCAACGAAAATGAGGGAAAAGTGCAGCCAAATGGGTTGCTTATATAACTCTTGCCATATTCATCCCAAATACCTACTGCTCAATCTCACTTCTCCAGCACTGCCCTCTGTCCTTCCTTCAGCTAACAGTGCTCTCCTGCTGCGTGTAATTTTCATTATACGAGATGTCACCATGGAAAGAACAGCAGAACAGAGCTTTGCAACAACAGTAATAAGATCCATTTTTGTTTAGATCTTATTTAGTAGACTCTGAAGCCTAACTGGCATTTGATGAGTCTGGAACATGAATCATCAACAGAATAATGAAAAACAGGTATACTCTAAGGCTAAAATGTTTATACTGGATACTGAAAGTCCATGCTGACTTAGGCTTCATACTTCTTTACTTAGGCACCTGTGTCTGGACTTCAGAAACAAAATTTTAAGTATCCATTTTCAAAAATCTTGGCCTAAAACAATTCCATGATTGTGCCATGCTGATTACTAATGTTGATCTGCTTCCTCAGTATGAAATGATTTTCAGTTGACCTATGTCTGACATCCTGTCCAATAGGACACTTGAAAAGCTAAGTACTTGACTAGCTGGAAAATTATACGGAACAGCATACCAAATCAGTGATTTTGGAACTGTTAGGCTGATCTGGACAAAGGGCAAATATACGTTAAAATTGGATATGATCTTTTGGAAAAAAAAATTAAATACATTTCTTTTAAAATTGAACTCTGCCTTTATTTTATTATTTTGTTCAAACAAAGCACAAATGAGCTTGAAGCACAAGGGAACATAGTTTTTTCCAACATGAATGGAAATACAGGAGACCTGCTGGTTTGACTTCTAGACCTATAAACCTATCACAAAGTGTGGCAGTTTATTTGTCTTTAGGTAGTGGTAGACAGGACTGCTTGTCGTCTAGAAAACCAGGACTGGTCTTCAGTGAGTATCCATGGAAAAACTGAATTGTGTACCACTGTGCATATGCTTATTTCATAGCTTGCACAATGTAAAGGTTCAATTCATCTGGCACAGAAGATGCACTCATGGTTTGATCTGGAATCAAGTCAGTGAGAAATGATGGCTTTCTTTAAACTCCTGGCTTTTATGCAGAAGCAAGATCTCTCACAGGATTCATATGGAGTGTTCACACAATGACTTATCAACTTAATAGGATCATAAGATTTAATTCTTAAAACTGACCTGTGACTCCATGTACCCTTCTAGTGATTCTGTTTTTTTAAAAAATCACTGTGTTCCACTTATGAAATTGGGTCTTGTTAGGGCAGCTATGCCTCAAAGTCCCTAACTCACTACCCATCTTGAAAAAAATTGTCAGGAATAACACCAGTAACTTTTAGTGCTAGTCACTTTTTTCCCCTGAAAGAAATGGTGATTATGGTATGAAGCACTCTGTCAAATTAAATTATATATAGTGAAAATTTCAAATGAAAGTTCAAGCTATTCTGAAACCAGACACAGCTTAAAACTTACTTTCACTGGATAAAATGGAATATAAGATCAGAATTAAAAAGAAAAGATTCAGTAGCTTTTGCTAGAAAAACACAGCTCAGACATCCAAAAAAGGGAGAGGGCTGAAAACCAAGAGCTGCCAAAGAAACTTTCCAGTGCCAAAGAAAAAGGAGGCTTAAAATAATAAAGATTATTTTATAAGTGCTGTGTGGTGCAGTGTCTTATCTGCAGTAAATACTGAGGAAAATAGAGCATATAAAAGAGGAAATTGCACTGCTATAAAGATTAGAGGCACAGTAATTCATTTTCTGAATGGCCCTGCAATAAGAATATTTTGTTTTGTATACAGTAATGGTTAGATAAAGTGTTTTCTATTTACTTTTATGGACTGTATTGTCTTTACAGGTTACAGAATCACATGATCAGGTCAAAGAATGATAATTTCTCATACCTTTTAATAGAAAAAGATGAAAAATGGAGCACACACTTCTCAGCATAAATGTAAGGAGGAAACTGTAGTTCTGGGTTTCTAGCGAGTGCTGTTGGCATTTGGCATAAAATATATCATCTCACCACAGCTGAATATAAAATGTACATTGCTATAGCAGTTTCTTTCTACCTAAACAGGCATAAGTTAATTTATTATTTGTTGACTAAGAATACCTGCTAGATCAAAACTGCCTAAGATTTTGCTGGTTCCATCTGCACAAGGCGAATGTACCAGGTATTTCAGTTTTGTTCAGTTCTTGCTCTCACTAGAAAAGAAATTGTCCGTCATGACAGATTTTGCCAAATTTTATCTTCTGTTTTCTCATCTCAGGTAAAGGAAACTTCAGACGGCAAGCAGTTATGTAAGATGTATGACAGCCTATACATATACTTTTTCCAACATTATACTACATAATTCTTGTTTGATTATTACTGCAGTGGCACCCAAGTGTCACAGTTAAAAGATTCTGTGTGAAGCTGAAGATTTTACATATATAAAACATGGTATAGTTTCTGCCTAGAAATTCTATAACTGAGCATGGCTCCAGCTGATGTAAATGGGGTCCTTGCATATGCACTTGCAGCCTGGATTTTTCCACTCCAGTCATGCTTCTGTAGTCAGACCCATGTGTTTGAAACCTGGTGCCAGAATCAGTCTGTGCAGATCCAGTTGCAGAATCTGGATACACTTATATTTCTTTCTTTTTATCAGGATACTCCTTTTATGTCAGCAATTGCTTTTGCTACTAAGATTGCATTTTTTTCTTTCCCTTTTTTTCCAAAGACTCTAAACATATCCTTGAAACCTACAGTAAGCATTGACTGCTGGTGCCAGTATTTAGATGAAAAGAGGATTTCAATCTTTCAGCCCATCAATGATGCATTGTTTCCAACCCTAAAAAAAGAAAAGAAAAAATAAATGACTTGCATGTCCCACTAAAATTTACCACTTAGAAATACGTTGGAAGCATTTATACTTTTAAGGGAATCTTGCAAAGAATAAAGATGTTCATCTGCAGCAGTGTTAAAAGTAAAGTGCAGTTGTGCACTAACTTATTCTGGTCAGAGTGTTTGACCTTGAGACCGTAACGAGAATTTGAGTGACAGGTTGGATACAGTAATCTGGGTGCTCACCCTAAACCTGAAACCCTTTCACAATTCCTCTTCATGCTCCTTTGCTATAGGGTTGTTTAATTCCTCTTACTGATATGTTCAAAACCTTCACTTGCCTTGAAGGTAAATATAGCCTCTGGAGGCCTGTAATAAGATTAGGAGCAAACTAAAAGGTTAAACTGTTGCTTTGTTGAGAAATTTAAACTCACGCTTGCAATTTGCAAGCCACAACCTTCCATCTAAGCTTTGAGACAGAGATTAAAATAATCTATTGATTTTTATGAAGCATCAATAACCCTAAAAAATGTGATTTATCTTCTGGAAGATGCTGATATGATATAGAACAATACATAAAAATAAACTCAGAAGAATGAAAAATGACTAAAGTTAATACGTTTTACCCCTGTGCGCTACTTTGTGACATCCAAAGAGATTTAGAATTTCTGTGTGTTATAGTGCAATAGTCAAAACATAGGTTCTAGAGACAAAGATAGAAAGATAGAAATAACTTTGTAGAACTGCCTTAAAATTCAAGTAATCAATACCAGAAAAAAAGCATAGGCCATGTCTTCGGTTCCTAAGCATGGCTGCCAAATGCAGGAGTAGATTATTATTTCCTAAAATACGTATAATATGATTTCGGATTTGCATATGAGTCACTATATAATACTAGAGATGCTCTAGTTATCTCAGCATCATTTCTTTTTAGACAAAATCGATCTTGCACAGCTAGACTGGATTTAATAAACCCAAGCTGACCTTTAAGGGAGGAGCCTTGGTATGAGACAGAAGCTGCAGAAAAGACTCACTGCCCAAAAAAGATAAATGCTACACTCAGCATACTCCCAATAAATTGAAGAATTCACACCTAGTCACTTCCACTTAGGTTTTGTTCTTTCTGCACTAGGGCTAAGAAAACTGGCAGTCAGACTTATCAATGTTCTTTCCACCCTTATTTTGTATTCTTGGATAGAAACAAACAACACTTGGTATGGTTCTAATAATTATATGATTTAGGGTTTGATTCAGCAATATATCACTGTCTTCTGTTGATAAAGCTTCACTGAAGCCTGCGGAGCTTTTTTAACATAAATATTGATCAATACAATGAGTAATGAATAGAGCCTTTTAGGCATTGTTTTTGAAAAGCACTCAGGAGATTTTCACAGTTAACATTACTTTTTTTTAAAATTAATTTTGTTCTAGGAATACTTTTCTCCTTGCCTTCTAAGGTCAAAGAAGAGAGAAAACTCCTCAAAAGGATAAATCAGAGCACCTGAAGTTGGGTTTCTGCCCTGAACTATCCCTTTGGTAGGGGCTGTCTTTCACCACTGACCACAGAGGTTGCTTCAAAAGATGAAATTCCCTCTGCTTAAAGTCAGCCTTTTCAAATGCATCATACAACATCAGCCTAGTCCTGCTGCTACTAAAATCAATGGAGGATTTACACCAATGCTGACTACTTTTGAAAATTCATACCTTATGTATCCAAATTATATCTTTTGTATGCATTCACAGAATATCTTGGAAAAACATCATGCCCTGTTTATTTTCCTTCATGTCTTTGCTTTTGTGGCTATACTACAAAATTGCATCCAGTTGTACTGGTCGCAGGGAGTGGCAGCAGACCACAACTAATCCTCCATGTCAGAGTGCAGATACCTCCTACAGATCAGTCAGATCCTGTTTACATAATGCTCTGTTGGCTCTTAGCCTAATGGACAATGTTGTTACTCATGCAAAACTACTTTGCAAGCACTGTAGCCACCAAAGCACGCTGAGTAGGTTATTTTACTTATTACATTTAAATTTTATACAAGAGAATCCATCTCCTGGGCCTTAGTGATTTTCTGTGGATCTGTTTTTTTATTTTAAAATTTTCAAAATGCCATGAGTAAAATATGATGTGCAAGAGTCTCCCACCATTTTCCAGAAGCGTCCAGAAACACATTAAATATGTCCTTCATAAAAATTACCTTGCCATGGATCATGCCTCTGTAGAGCAAACTCAAGTCTGATGAATTAGATGCCTCAAAGCATGAGGCAGTATGTGCATGCTGAAGCAGGCAAGGCTTCTTGGTGTTGAAGTAGTTCCTGAAACAAAAACTTAGGATATTAGAAATTCTAAAGCCTCAGGCAAATCATGCATGGATTTCCCAGCAGTCCTTAAAAAATAATGTATGTTCATGCGATGAGCATTCAACAGTTACAATTAATATGCGTTTTCGTCAAAAGATATATAGCTACTAATGTTGATGAAGTTAAGCATATGCATAAATGTTTGCAGTGTCAGGGTCATGGCAAACAACATAGCCTGTACTGAAATGCAGAGGTCGTTCAGAACTGAACAAGACTGTGATTTCAGTCAGTCATATGTAAACCCAGGATCAGATGCTTCAGTTGAAATCCCAGTCCTGCCTGAAACTAGTGGTCAAGTGTGCAGCTGTGGCACAGGGGACTGCTTTGAAAATGCCTGAACTAGAACCAGCTCAAGCCTAGAAGCCTCCTAGCTACAAATTGCCTTGTTGCTCTTGTTTTATTACAGAAAAAGTAAATTGCATATCAGCATTCGGAAGAACAGAAAATCAGTGTGTTGCGTTGTGCTGCTGTTCTGTAAGACACCCGACATATGTACTGGGGCAAGTTTCTTTACATACCATGAGATGAAACAAGAAGGTTTCAGCACCAGTAGCTCTAGCTCAAATTTCACATCTGGAACTGCTTAGTAATGTATATGTAAAAATTATGCTGATAGACAACACAATATAATCTCACTCAGATAGCATTACACATCTAAGTAATGTTGTTGGAGCAATTCACTAACTCTAATGCTACCACTAGATGTAGGTTTTCTACTGTTATATTTGCCATGTCTCTTAGCTATGTTATAGGTTTCCATCAAAGACTGGAGACATTGATCACACAGAAGGGTATGTGTAAAGTAGGAAGTTCATCTTTCCGCAGATTAATTCCTCCTGCTGGTTTATGAATAGCTGATGTCCCAGTATAACAGAGAAATCCAAGCAGCTGTAGCAATCAGACATGACAGGACATTTTCCACATACTGTTTTGTCTAATGAACTGTCAGAAAGTGCAGTTTTTCTGACTTTTAATTACTGCACCACCCACAGTTAGTACAAGTTCACCTACCTCTTCTGTATGAGAATTCATCCATCTCCTCAAATGTATCCTTATTAAAAGTGATGGGACCCAGTTTGGACTTGTTTTAAACAGTTCAGTACAACAAAAAGACATAGTTAGGGTCAGAAGTGTCTTTTGGGGTGGCAATTCTTTATCTCTAAAAAAGACTGTTAATTTTCCTTCCCAATGGATCTAATTTTCCACCTTCTTAAATCCATGAGAGTTTTCTCTTCAAAAGTAAGTTCAAGCTTCACTTGATGAATGTTAAGCATTCCCCTTAGAATATCTTGGACAAATTCATAGAACGAAGCAGAAGAAAAGCTTGGTACTGGTCTATGTGTAAGATCCCAAGGATGTTATCCTTAATCATTTTATTATACTTAATGAAACTTAATTTTAACTATCAAGAAATAGGAATTTCATTGTGACTACTCATGTGACTATGACTGAACATGCATTAGGGCTGAAATCTGAGAGAAAATATGAGAAACCTAACACTTGGGTAAAATCTTTTTTCATTCATAGGAGATACAAAGCTATACTTTTTCAGAAATATTTTCCTTATTACCTTTTCATACATTTAATATTTTATTAACAATATTTTAGCCAACAAGAAAATCACAGGATTTAGTGTTCTTTTCACCATTTATAAAAGTCTTATGTAGTATGAAGGAGTTTTTTATAATAATGTTATAGCACATGCAATAAGAACATAAAGTAATGTTAAAAAAGACATCTATACACATATACTATATATACTCCATATATATATATTTGGAAATACAGTGTTGCAGTATACATGAGACCAGAAAAATGATTTCTTCCAAAATATAGTTTTTATAGTACAGAGAGATTCAAGCAAAAGACTTCTCTGTTGGTACTCCTTAGGATATATATTAGTTTTACGACCAAACCTCAGGTTTGCAGGGTCAGAGCGAACCTGCACACTTACTTATTTGTAGACACTTTTGCTTACTGATAACCACATATTAAGAACAGTTTGGAAAATCAGGAAATCCTACCGCAGCTCAGCTTCCCACACCCAGAGCTAAGACTGATTTCTCTCCAAGACAGAAAGACTAGTGATTCTGAGACAAAACAAAATGTAGTTAAAATTATAAATAGGAAGAAGACCAGAGCATCAGGTGCTTTCTGCGAGAGTATTGTAGGCCTGTGGAACCCCACTCCAGAAACTCTTTAAAAAGAAACTTCTACATAGCATCAGACTAAAATGCTAGATGATGGTAGATAGGAATATGAGTGTGTTTGGACAAGGTGGTATAAACGTGTGTTTGGATGGGGGTGGTATAAATGTTTAGGGCTGATCATGGAAAGAACAGTAAACAAAACCATGGTACAGGGAGTCAAAGGGAGCCCAAGAATTCCCACCCATACTGGAATGTGCTGAAGGAAATCAGGCTTCGGCCTGAAAAATTGTTCTTGCAGCTGGCTGAACCAGCTCCTCGATCCGTATAAATTAGTGTAAACTTTGAGCTATCCTTTAAGGATTATGCCAAATTATGTTTGCTGAGGAAATCTGACATAGGGAAAGGGAAAAAAAAAGAAAAAACTTGGTGGTAAGAAGGCTGAGCAAGAAGGCTTATCCTGCTTAGATTTTTTAAGGAATATTAGTCCTGGAGGCACATGAGACTTTTTGAAAGACTACTTAAAGATTGGAGGGTTCTGTGAGGTGGCACTTCTACCTTTATTGTATAAAACTTAGAAAGGAGAGCACATCTGAGATAAATTACAAGAGGCGCTTTTATGTTACCTTGTTTTCAAGGTGCAACTGCTCAATTCTGCAGATACGGGCTTTCTAACTTTCCAAGTTTCCAAGAAAGCAAACTCTAACTCATCTTACCATGAAATAGAAGGTGAAGTTCCTGCATTACCTTCCTATCTTTTGGGATCATCAGTGTTCTTGTCTACTGAGGAGGAAAAATTAGTGTAAATATTGTTTTTAAAGGGCACTAATCCTATGGCACCATATTTTATAAATCCACAGATGTTTAAAATAACAATGCTAATAAAAAACCTTATCATTCTTTACTTCAGTCTGGAAAAAAATCCATTACATTCTCAGTAAAATAAAAGTCAGCAGACTTGAAATGCAGAAATATGTTTCTTTTCTAAGGAGACACTAGTAAAAGATGTAATGGGATTAAAAGTTCTAGAATTATGTTCACTGGTTGAATGATTTGGGGTCTTTATTACACATCATATACTAAAAAATGAAAACATTTATTATAAATTATTTGTTATAAACCACACAGACAGTCTTGATCAGCAAAATTCTTTATAGACAAAGAAAATTAATTCTACAGGCTGTGGCAAATTGGGCTCTCACCTACAGTAAATCTAGAATAATTCCTTCATGAAATTCCCCAACTATATTACTTTTTAGCTTTGCTCTGTAACTGCATAGGAGTTGTGCTGAGATTACATTGTGAATATAAAGAAAACTATGTCCTAAAAATAAAGTTAATTTATTAAGTTGTTAATTTGAGTTTCCCAGTGACATCCATATAAATGTGATAATTCATATTTGGTTAATTCTGGTGAAAAAGGAGAGGATACAGTTTACAACTTTTTTGTATTAACAGGTAATTCCTTATAATACTAAATTTCAAATTTTTATATTTTAAAGTACTGAGCAAAATTTTCCCTTGCACTGCTAATAAGAACACCTCAAAAAACTTGCATATCTTTGTTCATTTTTTTACCTGTCTAATTCTAGAAATTAAGACTTTATCACCTCATAATAAAACAAACTAACAAAAATTCAGAAGTTTCATTTTTTTTAAATAGGAAATAAGAAAAGGAAAAAAAAAAGCCTATAACTTTTCCAGGTCCATATTTAAATAATACCACTGAGGACTAGAAACAAGCTGACAAAGACAAAAGAATGCTGTGGTTGAGATTTATGCAACAGTTTTACAGTTAGTCTTTATTACATTTTTTGAGTTGTTTTTCATTCTGAGAACAATATATCATATTTTTCTTGAATATGAGAATCTTAGATTCTGGCCAAAGTGATCTTAACAGATGATATTTCATCATTTCATGAATTCCATCATTTTTCACATCTTTGTAATTATGTTTAAAAGGCAAAATGCGCACTTAGTGTGCAGCACAGTTGCTAGGAAAAGCACAAGCCCTGAAAATATATGCGGTTTGATAACACAAATCTTGAAGGACCAGGACACTGTGATTTATTTTAGTATTTCTTTATTTTCCATGTAGATGGTGTTTCCTACTGATCTGACCATTTATCTCCCAATATCGAATGAACTGCTGGGGTAGGGGGGAGAGAACAACGAAGGAAAAGCTTGCTTTCTTTCTTATTTAGAAATATAGCTCACTACCCCTGTATTAGGTAGCATATTAGTAGTACTTTATTTATATCTTTTTGTTATAGCTCATTAGTCACCTGTTAAGATCTCCTTACCAGTAGCCTTGCATAAGAGAGCAACTTGGAGGCTTCTGGGCTTGAGCTGGTTCTAGTTCAGGCATTTTCGAAGCAGCCCCCTGTGCCACTGTGTTGTATAGTGTGCATAAATAATATTTTGTATACTAATCATGCTTTGCACACATAATTAATTCTCTACAGATTAAGAATATTATATAAATAATGTTATATTTCCATAGATGCTTCTTGCTTATGCAAGTGTACTTCTGCTCCCCACAGAAAATATAAGCCCAATAATATCAGCCCAATGCAATGCTATTTTGCCATTGTAGAAAGCCATTTAATGAATTTCACAACAGAATAGTGATGGCCAAGTTACATGCCACTGAATCTAAGTCGGTAAGTTACTGTTATTGCCAGCCTGCCTACCTCCCTGAGTCTATTTTTCGGACTTACGATGCTAATTCGGTTCCTTTCACTAAATCTTTGGTCAATGAGGTGAGAAGCCTGTTAAGCATGGTTTTAAGGAACGAGAAAACTTCTGAGTGTAATTTGACTACAGAGGGGAAGCAGGGAGTAGACAACTGCCTTTAAAGCTATGTCCTCAAAAGAGGAAGACAAGGGAAAGGCAGTACATTTACAAACTGCAGCACCTCTGCATTCCTCAGGGAAGACTCCAGCTGGCAACAGCCATCCATCAGGCACACTTGATGGATATGGAGGGCAACAGCAGAGGAGAATATTGCTGGTCCCACTGGAAACAACCCCTGGGAGGTCTCAGGGGTGCTGTAAGCCACAGCTCCAGCCCACCGCACCAAGCTGGGGCTGCTGGGCACAAAGCGGTGGAGCCAGGATGCGCAGAGCAAAGCCTGCTACCCCTGCTGCCTGTGTAGAGCAGAAAATGACAACGCGCCACCAGGCCTCTTTCAGTCCCCTCCAGTATGAAGGCAGCACATGTTTGGAATGAGTGAAGGCAGGCTCCCTTAGGGGAGTTTGGAGAAATGAGCTCTCTTTTGCATCCGAACAGATATATGGTTGTGAACCTCCACGTTGCCATGGTGCAGTCAGTGTTCCTCCTTTAGCATGGCCCATATGAGTACGAGCTAGTTCTGGTCACAGTCTCCAAGTGAAGCTATCAGGAGACGGCACCACAAATTTATAATATGATGATATACTAATGAATCATATACTCAGAAAAAAGTATGACACTTCTGTTTTTTTTTTCCTTAAGCAATTAATCCTAATTCCTCAAATCAAAGATATACAAAAAAGTAACTATAAATTGTTAGAATGTTTTCTTCATTAAAAAATGAAAGTCTCTTAATTAATCAAGAGACTGACACAGACTTCAGTGAAATCACTGGGCTCGCTTTTACTCCCCCACGCCACTCCAGAAGCGATTAAGATGTCTAAGTACATAAACCTTTAGTGCTATTTCAGATCTTCAGGGTGTCGACGAAATCCACACAAGGCTGACAGATATGACAGAGGACTAGGAGCACTTACCCTTACCCTTTCATAGGTGGAGGCCAAGTGGGAGACTTGTGGTGTCTAACAGGGCTTAGGCACCTATGTTAAGAGTACTGAATTCTTCCCATCTTTGGGGGAAGCCTGTGAGACACAAATTTTTGACATCTCAGATTGGATGGAAAAGCCAAGAGACTCTGATATATCGATTCTTTGGGACAGGGTGTGTGTGGAAATTGGACTTTAAGTCAGGTAGCTCTGTCTTTGATATTTTTCATGCTAAATTCTTTCACAGACACACATTTTCAAAGCCATTTTGCACCGTGGTTTGTAAGAACAGTGCAGACAGTATTTGGTAGATTTAATGAAAGAAGTTTGGCGAAAAGTTGTCTGTTCAGGAAATGTAATGATTTCAAATTACATGTGATCAAAAGAAGTAGCATGCAAAACCAGATTCAGCTAATCCTTACATGAGGGTGTATTCAAAGTTTAGGCTGGAAAAGAATTAGAGCTGGAATCAGAAGTTGATGCCACAATGAATTCTTCTCACAGCAAGAATTTAGTCCTGGATTTCTGTCATGTCCCTCTTTCCCTTATGTTTTTTATGTGACTTCAGCCTTGCAGGAAACAAGCAACTCCACCTCCCCCCAGTTCTCTAGCAATAGGTTAAAATCAGGAATTTTGTTTAATGCAGACTAAAATTTAAGAGAATTTAAGGTTTCACAGGATTAGCAGGGCACTTTAGAATTGCACCTATTAGAATTCACAAACTCAAGATCGGTTTCTGAAGTAAAACAAATTGACTGCTACGCTTCTTTAGAAATCTATTCTTTATGAACCTAATTGGACTTTACATTGAAATACAAATTATTTGAGTTTGATAGTTAATAATTAAGTCCACAGCATTTGGCTATAGCACTTAAAATTTTGGCACACACAATCATAGTTACTTTTTGTTATATGACCACATTTTACTTTCTCATGTAGATGAGATATGATCTGTCAGCGGTTATACAGTAGGTGCTGAGGATATGAGGTCATCATATTTCACCTATCACATTCAATATTCACTAAAATTTTGGGCTGGTTTCTGATATAACATAGGATGGTATGAAAACTGCTCTAAGAGACCAAAATGGAATCTGCAGATTATTAGGGAAAAGCCAAGATCTTTTTGTTCTAACTACATGAAGGAACCATTTTTTCTGACTATGAGACTCTTGAGAATACTGTCCACTGGCTTGGGAAAATAAATATATTGCTCAATTCCATGTGTGATGCCTAGTGGCTGGAAAAAAAAAATCATTCAGTTTCAAATTACAAAGAATGGATGATTGTGTTCCATTTATTTCTTCTAAACAAATTTAAATCATATTATTTGAAATGATGTTTTTACATAAGGTGAAGGGAAAATGCAGATAAAATCTGCAAGAATCTTGTTCCTGTAAGGATAATCCCTAAAAGACTGCACAAAATAATAACTATATAGCTGAAATTCAATCTAGTTTTGTAATATTTGTATGGAAAGCCAAGGTCACATTAAAGTGGAAAACAAAATAGAAATTGAAATGGAAACATTTTAAGAGTTTAAATTAACACCACAGCCAAGAACAAAAATAGATTTAGGCTCCTTCACCTACTTTTCAATCTTATGTAGTGTTTTTCATCCAGAATTGCCCTGGAGAAATTCTGTGGAAACACCAATAAGTAGGTAGAATTTCCAGAGCACTTTAGTAATGAAGGAAAGCCTTTGTCTTTCTGGCCTTTCTCCAGACGATCATTTCTCAAATGGCAAGGGTGTCATGCTTCCCTTTAGGTTTACACTGAAGGCCAGGGACACATGGTTTTAATGAATTTTAATGAATTCTTAGGAATTTTTTAACATTAGTCAGTAGTTGGTAGTGGTAGTACATATTGGTGCATTAATAATAGAAATGTTTCCACTTCCAAGCCAGCCATAGACCAGCATATGTTCTTCCTAAAAGAATAGATTGGAAAAAAAGTTATACTAATGGCTCCGAAAATAAAAGAAATTTAGATAGATAGCAATGGCAATGAAACTGAGGAAAAGACGTAGTTATTTACTGAACTGGGGTCTTTATGTGAGTATGGTCAAAAGAGAAGAGATGAGGAAAAGAGACATGTTGTTACAAAAGTGATAAGTATTATTGTTAATTAGAGCATCAATCCTTTTCCGTTTAAAAGCAAACACAATCATCTGCTGAATTTTTAGTGAATGCATCTGGTCATATCCATTCTGACTGTTTTTAGATACTGAGTGGAGCTATCAATCAGAAGTATCCTGGACTACTATGGAAGTTAGGCCCCATATTCAGCCACAGAAAGTCATAGGTATCTGGAACAGTGATTCTGCTTTGAGGAGCTGTATGGCCTTCGAAACCTGACTCTCTCTCCCATTTGATTACAGAGAACAGTTTTAATTAGGACAGCTGTGAACAGATGAGCTATTGTCCTGCCCTAGACAGGGGTCTCTTCAGAGAGAGGGAGACAGTTCTTTCTTAAGAGCCCACACCTGGGTGGCCTACAAGCTTTTCTCTAAGCAGATCCAACTCTATTATTAGTTATGAATTAGGGAAGACCACTTCCTACCTTCGTTCTGTTGCTTTTATAAGGAAGACGACAGAGTTTTACAGACTACTTAGTTTTCATTCTTTTAGCATGGATGAACTAGAAATACTAGACTGTTTCACAGCTACAACATTGTTATTATCATCTATTTTTAATTCATTCAGTAGACTGGTATTCAAAGAACTTTTTGCTGTTGTTCAGCAACAGATGATGCACTGGGTCATGCCAGCTGTGGCAGAGCCATGTCCCTTGTGCTGCAGATCCCCCAGAGCATTAAGGAGTGGGGCTGCCTCAGTGGGGAGGATGAGCCGAGAGCTGCAGTGCCTGCAGCACTGGCAGGGGGGTGCCCTTGCCAAGAAGAGCACAGCCCCATGGCACCCAGGTAAGGCATCAGGGCAGGGCTGCGGTCAATAACAGGCTCTGCCAACTGTCCAGTCACCATTAGATGAATTCAGAGTAGCAGTCAGGTCCATGGTCCACCCAGGAGGTCCGGCCAACAAGTCAGGAACGGCAGAAGACAGGTGTAGGTCTCTACATAGCTGCAACACAGCCCCAGAAGGGACTGGGGGCCTGGGCCTGAGCCAAACTGGGGCTCCTGGGCCATGGGCATGGGGGTCCCATTGAGGCCAGGCATGGCAACTAGGGCCCATTGGTGCCCTCAGTGCCCTGGAGGTGAGCAGCAGTCCATCCTTAGTAGCGTCCATGCCCTGAACCTCATATCTTCTAACTCAGGCTTTGCTTAGGGTGAAAGGAGTGGCGCACCAGGTATAAATCAGTCAGACTGCAGTGTGGAGAGCTGTGTTAGCTGTCTGAAGGGCCAGTATCATGATCTATTATTTCTGGTACAGTAGCCATTGAGGACCAGCACCCCTCTGCTCATGGCACTGCAGAACAGCACTCTTTCCACACACAGCTCACAGTTCAGCTTCGTAAGGGTTAACGAGTGGATAAGAGAAAAAGGGCTCAGAGGGGATAAAGAAGGATAAGATATGACTAATTCTGTGCAATGAACAGCACTCTCACAGCAGCTCCTGTTAAAACGGTTAACAAGAATTGCTCAACACTGCTTTGCTCCCTCCCCTATCTGAGGTTCATAAAGCCAGCTGTGGGAGCTCTGAACTGTTGAAGAGAATCCAGTTAACTCTCATTTTTCTTATTCAACTTGACATTTTAAGTGGCTTTTTTATTTATAATGCATATGTTTAGATACATCTGTTCATCTCATGTACGGGTGATGTCTTTAGGTGACTGTACGGTGTGTTTTTTCCTTGTATATTGTCTTGCTGATATGAGAAATCTTTTGGATCATACAGTGTAATAGCTCTTCCAGAACAGTCTTTCTGTCCTTGAGTGCTTAGATGTAGTAAGATTCTCAGTATAAAGTATTTCCAAGTTAGTCAGGAAGCAGGGGAGAGCACTGGTAATCAATCACCAGCACAAGGCAAATGTTGCCTTCTGACTTCTTGTTATAACATAACTGACATCACCTACCTAATTTTTATGACTGACCCTTTCTTGTCTATACGCAATTCAATTAATTGGATATGGCTATTTCAGAAGAGCTCTGCATGTCTCATTGGTTTCTGATGACAAGTTCTGGGTTCAATTAGCTTAAAATAACTGAGTTTATTGTTTCATTTTTTCAATCTTTAATTAGGTTGATAGAGTAATGTCAGTCTTTTGGTGTCTGTATGAAAGGGATTATTACTTATCTATATTCTGCCCCTATGTAGATAGGATTTTTGACTAGAAGCCTGCTATTAATTTTCAGCTTTCAATATTGGAAAGATTGAAATCCATCTGTTCTCAAAAAATGTTAGTCTATTCAAGCATTGGCAGTCAGACCCATTCTGAGACCAATTACTGGTGACATACTATGTCTTTTTAGAACATACAGAATCAGTTCTGAAATGAATGGGGAGCAATGAACTCATTAAATTGTTAAGCATTGTATATTATTAAACAAAGTTATAGGTCACATGCCTAGGACAAGTAGAGATAATAATTCGCACTAAAGAAATGCCAGCATCATTTATCTATATGCAAAAGGGGCAGAAAAAAATGAATAGACTAGAGACAAATTGTAGGTGCTGTCCATCACTTACATACATGTAACTGTAAATCTTTTTTATTGCTTCTTATGTGAGTATGAGGTACAAGGATAAAAGGCATCAGACTGGCCTTGATCTGGGAACTTCCAGAACTAAGAGAGCGAGCCAATGTAATTCATACTAAAGGATAAATTCCTCTCAGTGAAAGCTATAGCAGTAATATACATCATGGATGAAAAGCCTGAGAACATATGAGATATATTGCTAAAAAGAACTTTTATGTGACTTTTATAGTTTTCAAGCACCGTTGAACAAAAAAATAATAATGTGTTTCTGTGAATGTTCATGGATAATTAATAACAAAGATTGGAGGCACCATGTAGTGAACTGGAAGTTTCTAGCCAAATCAAAGTTTGCCAATACATTTTTTTGGAGGCTAGAGTGCCTATTGCTAGTTAATAATTACATATATTGCTAACTAATAACACAGAGTGAAAATTCAGACCTTTAATATCATAGCGTAACTTACTTTGACTTCACTACAGTTAAGAATAATGCATACCTTTCATGTAAGTACCTAAATAAATAATTTCCCCACTATGTTCCAAAATTTTTGTTAAAATTCAGCTGCACTTAGCAATAATTTAGTAGTTAATATTCTGTATATTGGAGGAATCTTCAGTGTTCAAAAAAGGGCCAATTCCCACGGTCGGTGACAGTAACCACTCTTGTATCACCACATTTCGTCATCAGGGAGTATGGAAACTTATTTCACTTCTCAGTGGTCTGGCATTCAAATGAAAGTTTAAGCTGTAACCTTGCTACGGTCCTTTAAATGCATTGTTTTTGCCAGACGGAAGGTTCTACCGAATGCCTCACAAAAAAAAAGGGGGGGGGGGGGGAATGACCATTTCCCTTTTCTTTTTTTTTTTTTTATACTAACACATAAGTGTTGTGGCCAGCATATTTTGTAATTGACATTCATATAGATTTAATAGGCAAGGGGGACTGGCCCATTGGTAAACCCTGTCTCATTTATACATAAATGTACTGATCTGAGAGGTCACTCAGCATATAAATTTAAAAGTACTGCAGCATTAATTTCTTTAAAATGCATGGAAACCTCCCCCTTCATGCTTAAGTAGCCATCTGAGGCCACACAGGAACGGTCATGCTGTGGTTAAGTCTCCTATTATTCCAGCCTTGCAGAGGCCTTCTTGCACTGAAAGGCTAATGCATTTGTCTCACTGCGATGGATTAAACATACGACATGGAGCTGGGAGCGTGCAGAGGCTGCTTCATTAGATTAAAACCCTCAAATTCTCACCCATGCCTCTGACAAAAGGTTAGAAGCACAAAGATTTAGGTGCTCTTTCAGGATGTGAACTTACTACCTGTCTCAAGAGAGAAATGCAGAAAGAGTATAATACTTCCTAGAACAGCACTGGGTCAGCCAGCATGGCCTTGAGTGTTACGGTGAAATCTTAACCCCAGTGAGTGCAAAAGGAATGCTTTTAATAATAAACTCAGATACTGGGTTTGGTAGAGAAGCTGACACTGTCCTTGTCTCCAGAGATCTTTCCCCTTGCATGTAATCACATACAGCAGATTGTGTTGTCAGTTTGCAGCTCCCTCCCTCCCTCTAATACTGATCTTCTGGTACCAGGAAAGGAAAAAGATAAATATTGATTTTCAGGCAAGTGGCTTGCTTCTTTCATACAGCCAGTCATTGTCCTTTCCAACATTTTTCATCACATGATCTGACACTTGCCTGAAAATAGACCTGTCTACTCCTGTGTGTCAGACAGGGCATGAACACAGACAGAGATTTTTAAGAAAAGAAAAGAAAAAAACACTGAGGAAAGAGATTTGACTAACATTACATCGAGTGGGATCCATTCGGCCAGCCCATTAATTTCTTGTCAATTCTCATCAGAGAAAAGGAGATTAACCACTTCAAAAATCACAGCTGAAGAGTCTGAATTACTTTCATTCTCTTAATGAATCTGACTTAAGAGAATCAAGGCATGATGATAGTCTTTGCTTGTGGGAGAAGGTATATATTGCCTTTCCAGATCCAATAAATAAACCATCTAGTACATTATTCTTTCTTCCACAGTTCCCAGATATTCAGAGGCAAAAACCCTCTAATGTTGGTTATTTTTAAATGTCCATAAGATCTTTTTCCCTTAAAAATTCACTCACTCCAAGAAACAGACTCTTTCAAATGAGGTGAGGTGTTTACGTTGTTCAAGCCATATTACTGGGACCTGAGATTTTCATGTCATTCATATGTCATGTCTCAGAGAAAGCTGCAGAAGCTGCACTATCATCACTTCTTTTCAGCAGCTCTGCAGAAGCCTAGTATGGAAATAACAAGGTAGATTAGATGGTAAGATTACTCATCTATGAAAAGAGAAAGTTTGGGCTTTTTAAATTTTCTTCTTGAACAACAGTTATGGGGAAGCCAGATGGTATTTTACACTTTCTTATCCCTTGCTTCCAGCTTGCCTGGAGTTTAAGAATTATTATAGCCAGACCTGCTGAACACCTCAAATCATTCAGTTGCATCCAGAAAGTTATTATATCCAGACAAGTTAATTTCACAAAATCATTTCATTATTTGATAGACTAAGCTTCATACCAATGGAAGGAGATAAGACCAGTAATTGCCCAAAGTTTTAAGAGGAAGGTAATGGACATTTGAAGGACAAATGAAGTGTACTCAGACAATCTCATCAAGAGCCATGATGTAAACAATCAAAAAACATTTTAGCCTTCACAACCCTAAATCAGATGATCCATAATCATTTAACACTACTCAGGCATCTGAAATCAAAATTCCCCATAACCTCTCAATGCATGGGGCTATGCTGTTAACTGTCTCATCTTTGACAATGGCTAATATTTCATTCCCCAGAGGGAAAAAAAAAAAAAAAAAAAAAAAAAGATTAATCTATGCATCTCTGACTTTAAGATGGAGAGGGGAATCATTATTAAGCTTTAGAGCATGAGGTTTAATTGTAATTGTTAGCTTTAAGCAAAGTGTTATCAGCATGTTGGGTGCTATAGGTATGCCTTGGTCTTCCCTAATGTTTGTGAAGGTTGGGGATAAAATCCACAGATTCTAAAAGCAAAAGGACTATGCCAACAACCTTCCCTTTCCTTCTTTCCCTCTCACCCTCCATATACTCATCCAAGTGCAACCATACCGAACATAAAAATTTGCTTGTAAATAAATTCTCCTCGAAAGATGTCAAATGTTATTCTGAAGGCCCTAATGGTGAGTCCACCATCTCCCTTGATGCAATGTTCTAGTGTTTAGTTACACGACTACTCCGACACTGCTAGGAGACTTCATCTTATTTCAAGTTTAAATCTGTGTAACTTCAACTTCCAGTGACTGAGTTTTCTTATTTCTTTGTCAGTAGTTTTGAAAAAATCTTCAGTACCAGATATAACACCTCTCAGCCTCCCTTTCTATGAAAGGGAAAACTGAGCTGCTCTGGATTCAAATTTTTTTGTGGCCATCCTTTGGACTTTCATTGTATTTCAATTTTTTTCAAGAATGAGCATTAAAGCTGGACAAAATGTTGCATAGGGAGGCAAGATTCTTTCCCTCCTTATGATTGACATTTCATTTATTTTAACCCCGGGTTTGAAATAATCTTTTGGTCATAGCATTACAAAAACAAATGTTTTCTCAAAATCCTTCATTTTATTGTCACTTCTCAAATACAGACAAATTGCATCTATTTTTAATATGTACTTTTAAAAACTCAAAATTGACTATGAACTCACTCTAGTGAATAACTTTTTTTCTCCAGTTTGAAACAATTTTATTTATTACAATAATTTCCCTACTAGATGCAATGGAGAATGTGCAACCATTAATAGACTCTTTACAACATCTGACATATTAACTTTTTTATTATTTTGTTCTAAAAACTTACAATATATGATCCAACCACAGTGAATGTGTATACACACAATCAAATATAGACATTAAAGTAGGAATGAGAGATTGTACATTTTTCCATTCATATTTTAAAATATCACTACAGGATATAGAGATTCAAGTATATAAAATGTAATGGGAAAAGATGCTTATCTGATCACCTTAAAGAATCTCTCTGGAATGAAGACTGCAACTGTAAAGGCTCCAAGAAATGATTAATCCATTATCTTTTCATGTCAGGGAATAGTAAGAGATTACTTTGAACTGTGGTGCCTCCTTAATTCTTGCTGCACTTGCTGAGAGAGGATGTAAATATAGTCTGTCTTTCTGGTATGTTTGAGATTTTCTTTGAAATTCAAAGTTCTTCAGGAAAAACATCTTCCATAACTATACATCTACAGATATTTCCAGATATATAGTGAATATTTCTGAAGGCTGAAATTTCTCACCTAATTTCAATATCTAAAAATTTGTTACCTAGTCTAAACTGACTGCTTAGTCCATAGGCAACCGAAAGACAGACTTACATCTGGCTTATTCATACACAGCTTAATCAATTAATTAATTCACACCATCTACCTCCATTATCATTATATCTTAGAAGTGTCATGTCTCAAGGTGCCTAGATGACTAGTTGCCTAATTCTGAGATAGCAAATATTTCATAGTACACATCCCACTAATTTTTTTAAGATGTAATTGTAACTCATACATGAGTGCAGACAGGTGCATTCTGCAAATGGATGTTTCTGTTGAGAGGGTCACCACTTACCAGCTGTTCCCCAGCTGTTTGTCATGCTCTCTTGCCAGTTTGCTGACAGTGCTCACACAATTCAGCTGAAATGAGTTGCATAGCCAGGATTCAACATTTAAACTGTCTAAGCTTATTTTGAGTGAAATATGTTGGGGATCCCCCAGGCTAGGGAAAATGAGCTAGCTTATTTTAGATAGCTTAAAAAGTAAATCCTCACTAGCTCAGCACATCTTCACTGAAAAGGGGTGCACAACCTCTAGAGCTGGAAGATCAGTCACTGTTATCTTCTTTTATGCTTTAGTTGCAAATGAGATAAAGCAAGGATTGGGGTAACTCAACATGACATTGGAAGTGACATTGCTAATGCACCTCACATCCGGGAGCTCCTCCTTCCCCTATTCTTACAAAGGTCAAACATTTTTTGGAGCATCCAGGTACAGAGCTGTCATTCACAGCAGTTCAGTGTTTATTTACCAGATCAAGAAATTGGTCCTTTTTCATTACATCACTTGCTGTAGATCCATGGCCTTGGTAGACCTCATCAGAATTAATGAAGCCTGGCTCCATATGAGTTTGAATTTCTCACTAGGATTGTCTGGTATCTACTATGTGGCAAGTGCCAGTCAGGGTATTCTTTTCCCCAGTCTCACACTCCTCTCCAGAGTTGGTACCACATAGGGTCTCCCTTTCCTCCATCCAGCGACCTTTGCCATGATGCTTGTACAACTACCTTGAGCTTTCAGCCCCCTCTGCCACATTCTTTTGCCAAATAATTCTAAAAAGTTTTGGGGTATAGTAGGTGTACACACCTGCATATGTAAATATCCCCCAAAGAACGATCATGTGTGCTTCGTCTTCTTACGAAAATCATGACACTTCACCACAGAACAACTACAGTTCACTAAAACCAAGAATTTAATTTGTTTACATGAAATTGCTAATAAAAATGCATGATACTGAATTTGCTGCAAACACCATACAAGCTTCTGAATGTGTAATGATTCATATCTTATTGAAAAAGATGCTCTTCCTTAATACAGGGGGTTTTTTTTCAGAGGGTTTGGGGTTTTTTTGATCTTAGATAGTGCATGCAGCACTCCTAGCAAAAGATTATATGTACTTCATATTTAAATAGTTTGCACAGATCAACAATGCTATGAAAAAAATCTCAAAAATATCTCAAAAAACACAGCCAGCTCGAATTATGAAAGGCTTGGAAGTATTTTTTAGTACTAATTAAAAATATAATCTTTCACTGATATTATACCATAAAAGGCCTTTGCTTTATAGAATTCAGGAGAGAGAAGAACCTCTAAGAGATTCATTATAAACAAATGTTTGAGTCCTTTGCAATAATATGCAATATGCCTCCACTAGGATGATATGAATAGTGCCCCAGAAGTGACTATTTTTCCCCATTGACTACATAAAATCTAGAAGAACAGCTTATTTATAGGCATTTACAGTTAGGTGAGATGAGTCACAGCCACAGAGTCCTGGAAAACAATCCCTTTTATACTTTAACAGAAAGGTAATCTCTGAAGTTTTAGTCTTCTAAACTTGTTTTAGTCTGAAGACATTTTAGAGCCAATTGTGAAAAGGATGATCAGATCTTAAAAACCTTGTCTGATTTTATGTTTATGTATTTATGTGTATTTATTACGCAGGATATTTTGTACAATGGACATGTCTATTCTGCCAAACAAAAGAGGGTCAAGAAGCGAGCCTGAACACAGGATCTCTGATAGTTCACACTGCTTACTTCTCAGCTCTCTTGCTATTTTGGGCAACTACAGCTAGCCCTCTCAAAGATAACTCCAGTTTATGGTTCTGGAAATAGCTCACTCCAGTCCTGATCCCAAAAGCCAGTATGGATGAGACAGAAACAGTTTTGGTAGAGTTCGTCAGCTCTTTGCTCCTAGATGCTTGTGTCCCACTGGGTATATTGCAATACTACTCCTCAATTTCATGCTATAAAAATATTACTCCACTGCGCTGCTACATATCCTTATATTACTTCAGATGCTTTGAACTAAAAAAAACCCAAAAAACAGAAAAAAAGATAATATTTAGGCCAGAGGGAAATCCCAGAAGTAAGCTCAGGACTAATTGCAATGCAATTTTATGGGCTTGTCAGCTCTAGAAGAAGATAGCCGTCAACTGTGTGCACACAAGCTAGTCTACACCTCTTGGTTTTTGAGCCAAAGATCGTTTCCTGGCTCTGACACATTTCTCAGTATAGAAGCAGACATTGGGAATATGCATGATAACATTTGTAAGGATGAAAATCTCTACAAAATCTACTGCAGTGCACAGAAGGCAAAGGTTTGTTGTATGGAGAAGCAGTATGTCCGGACATCCCGGATATCTTCTCTGCCTCCCTTCACTCCACTGCTCATCAGAGTCTCCTTTGGCAACAGTTCCTTCAGGTTTCCTTTTGATGGGATGGCAATAAAAGCTCAGGGGGTATCCCCTTTCCTCACTGATTGTATATGGCCAAATCATGCAATCAGATTATCCTTCTCTGAGCCTCCCCATTTTCTCATATTCATATACAGAGGATTCTCCCAAAGCCTGGGAAGAAGAAATCCTGAGGAAGAATCCACTTTTCCTCTATTTTCTGTGCAATAAGGGAATATCTTGTCTCAGGTCTCTCTGAGCAAAAGCCTCGGGCCAGTGGAGGATTTGCACATCTGTATTTATCCTTTTCAGGGTGCAAATATGTTTAGCTATTCAATGTTCTTGTTTTTATTGGCAAACATATGGGAACTAGCTTGTACTGTACTGGGATAAACGAGAATTGTTATTCCATTCATGTTCAGAAACCATTCACTGGGAAAATTTGTATCTGTGTGGCAGATCTCACAAACTTTAAATTAAGTTCATTAACAACCCAAGTTTGTTAGCATTTAGGGGTGTTCTAAGTCTAGAAACTTGCTTTAGCCTATCATCATGTATTATTATCAAGCTGTCAAATGTCATTTTCCTACAAGCTGAGGTAATTTGGGAAGTCTTTCTATGCACCATTTGTGGACTCCAGCTGATATCATGTTATTAAATTGACATATTATGGAATGATAGTGTATGGATATGCCTTTGATGCTGTCATTCATACTATGCCTTCCCACAGCAGGGCAGACTACACTCATCTCTGGGCCTAGGCATCGAACTGTAGACTCCTGACTCCATGGAAGGGTGTCAGATGTGACCTGTGCACTTGGGAGTGCGTGTTTTGGAGCCCAGAGCCGGAAACAGTGCTAGCACTGTGCTCAGACTCCAGAGATTTACAGCTTGTGAGATCCTGTAAAATGGAATGCTAACACGATCATCTGGAGAGCATCCAGTCAGGGAGAGAGCACTCCTGGGGCTGTGTGCCTGATACAAGCCAGAGTCAAACTATGCATACTAATTTTGTTAAGAATTTGTGTTTCTTTTATTTTTACTTTATCATATATTACTAACTCATTGCCTAACTAATTCCTTTAATTATCTCTGGCATTTAGCAAAGGGAAGACTGAGAGACAACTTGACAGAGGTATAAACACCAGGGTAGAACACAAGCTATTTGAGCTAAACTGTAACATCAGTACATCAACAAACTGAGAGTTAATGGAATAGCTTGGGCATAGAAGTGATTTGGGCAAAATGTATGCTAATTTTCAAATGGTGCTGATGAATTTATGGAAGGGACTATAGGACCTAGGGAACTGTGATGAACCGAGTTTCTACTGGTGATTCTACATAAAACCTAAGCGTAAGTGTTTAGTTATGCTTCTGCAAGGCTAATTGTGCTTTTGACTCCTTCGAAAAAAGAAAGACGGGGGAACTGACAAAATTAGTTTCTTTTTGTGGGGACTTACAAACTAATCATTTTACTAGTAATAGTTTCTACTCTCTCGTATAGCACATATACTTCCCATTGCCGGGACCACTGAATTGCTTAGAAAAGACACAACTGATTTATTTTTCTGAAACAAGCTATTTCTTTTTACATTTTAGAATATTTTAAAACTTTCAGTCATTCTATAAAGTGGCTGGAAAGTGTGGCAGGACTCATAATTTTTTTTTTTTCAAAATATCTGAAACACAGAAGACACAGGATAAAAAAGATGTTTTAACCAGGTCTACCGATCTCACTGGAGGCTAGTAAGAAAATGTGCTCTTGAGAGTGACTGGCCTTGCTCCATGAGCGCACAGACAGAAGGAGGAGAGTGCGAGAGGCGGCGCTTTCACCTGTCTGCATGATATCGTCTTAGAACTGGGAAGGAGAAGGTATCTTCTATGTATAGGTGCTTGAGACAGATAAGAAGCAGACCATACAAACATAGCTATAATAATGTTTTCTTGAAAAAAGCACTGCAGCGTGTATCTTAGCAGGGTCTTCAAGTATTCCACCCGGGAAATGCAAGTGTTGTAAAAGTTTTTAACATACAAACTGGCAGAATTTAGCCCACAGCTAGGAGCTCAAGTATACTCAAAATATCTTGTATACAATTTCAGGACTATTTTTATTCATAGAACACTGGTGAATTGTAATGTAATTTCATTTAAATGATCCCAGTTTGCACATTTTTACAACAGATAGTTAAAACTGGAAAACTCTGCAATATCTTTTTGGTCTTTAAATCTTTTCAATCCCATATATCACCATATTTACAGAGCATAATACTCATTTCTAAGTAGTATTTGCCTATGCAAGTCCAGCTGCTTCGTGACTCAAAATGCCATTTAAACAAGTAATCCTATCTGCCTGTGATAGCCTTACTGTTTGCCCTTTCAGTAAACTAAACTTTTTTTTCCTTCTGGTATGTGAGCACTTGCACTCTCACCTGCAGTTCAGATCAGCTCCTGGTACCTTGGAAGGCCACTGCTTTGTTGCGAAGGGTGTGATCTATAAAGAATTCTAGCTTTTATTAGCAGTAGTGGTGCTATTCCCACCCCTAATCAACTTCGAAATTGATATTCTTCATCTGATCTGCATAGGTCATCTTGCAGGTCGCTGCCTGTGTTACATTAAACCACTATTTTTCTACTAACCCAGTTAATAAGGTTAAATGGAAATGTGACAGGCAGAAGAGAGAAGCTGGACACATGGCACACATTATTTGGTTTAGAAGTCAGTGGAGGTTTCTTTATGGCAAGAACATATGAATAAATGGTTTTGACTCAAACAAAATCATTTAGTTCCTTGTTTTTTTCCGAATGTCAAAACTCTTGAGAGACCTGATCATGTTCCTCTCTACTGCAGCAAACTCATCTTCAAATAAACTATTTGCCTGAAAGGAAAAAAGAAAAAAAAAACCCCTATTTTGTTTGCTGGAAGGACTTGAGATGAGTGTTTTATATATTTAACTGCCAGTATGCCATCTGCCTCTCCTGCTCCTTTGAGCCTTGTTCTTCTAAATTGTGTCTTTAACAGATGACAAAAAACCTACATTCCTCTTGGGCACTGTAAAATAATAACAATTAAAACATGAATAATAATAATTAATCAAGTACACATGGTGCAGCAAATCCACCTCTGAATAGGCTGCTTATTCTTCAGGATGTCTGTGCATATTTAGTCTTAAGAGATAGCTTTAACAGGCACTCCACTGGATGGCTAACTCTGTGGCTGCCAGTCTTTACTTGGAAGGACAACGTTGCTTTGTAAATGATACACTGTGGCAAACATTGTGTTCTGCATCGCTTTCAGATTTTTAATTTCCACTGACAGTAAGCAATTTTAGTGGGTGGATCAGGATCTCTCAACCAGTGGACTGAGAAAGTTGTTTTTTTTAACGTGAAATTTGTTCAAGAGATAGTTAGCCTTTTCTTTCACCTGTTATGGTGGGTCCCTCAAAAGCCAAAGGGAAAAATCAGTTTGTTGTGATTCTTCACTGTGTTCCAGTTAATTTTTTGCAGCTCTACCAGTTTAAAGGACTATGCTACTTCACACAGTTGGCAAGATATCACCCTTATGTAACTGATCTGGAAAAATCTTCTGGGAAACATTTGCTGTCACTTTTCCAAGCTCATATGATTGCAGCTGTAACGTGCTGGGAGAACCGAGGTTATGAACTCCAATGATCTCCAGGTGATTTTTCAGTCATTAGCATAATTGATACAGCACTAAATAAGAATAAGCCTTAGAGTTCTTTGATTTATATGAGAAGGCTGATCCAATTAAATGAGATAGTGGCCTTTAACTCAGAATTATGGGCTCACTCCCCCATACCATCCAGCAGACATTATAGTCCGTGCTTGTAACCAAGGTTCAAGTCCACGCCCGATGTTCAGGTCTACCACAAAAGAACAGAACATGATGGTTAAATTTCACCTGAAATCCAAACTTCTGTCCTAATGCTAGCATACAAGACTTCTCTATGGAGCCCTATATTTAGTCTTTCAGAGTATTTTTCTGAACCTTTACAAGCTTTTGTTTTCTTTATTTGTATTTTTATTTTGATCATTTCAGAGAGTCCAGGAAGAACTTTTGGGAGGAAGGGTTATAATTTGCACACAAGCTGCTGGAGTTGTGAGCAAAAATACCTATAACTTGTGATTAACTTCATGTAATAACTGAGGTGTTTATAAATTCAGTCTGTTATTAATGTTTTCCATTTTGACCACAGCTCCTCACTGAAAATGCTGTTTTTCTTCTCCCTGATGGAACTGCGGCTGTGCCTCAAAAGGCATTTTGACATTTTAGCGCTGAATACAGCTTTCAGCAAAATTACCCTTCTACAATATGGAACTCTCTTTTCTTTCTTGTGTAAAATTTAAAGCATGACTGTAGAATGCTTAGTTTTCTGCAAACTGAAGAAACTGTTTTTTTCTAACTTTCCTGATCCATGTTTCCCATTCAGTCCTGGAGTAAGGTTCACAGATGGAAAGAATTAAGAAATATTTGTATATGTAGCTGCATGTCCATTTAATCTTCTCTTCTGGCTAATTGACATGAAAGCAGCCATGAAGTTAAAAAAATCCTATACTGATGGAAGAAATCAAATCAGAAAAAACTACAAAAGTGCCTCCAGATTACTGACACCTAGAATTTCCTCAGGTGGCATTAAAAAAATGCACATTCAGGTCTCATGGTCAAATGCCTTTTTCTTGTGTTTTTGTTTTTCATGCTGACTTTGATCTAATAGTAGAGCAAGGCCCAAATAGATGATGATTATCTGATTCCTAAGCCTAATCAGCAACTTTTATCTATTACCTCAAGCTAATAATTTCTAAAGTTAGTTCAAAACACTGGCAAACGCATTTTGTATAGAGCATCATTTTTATATTTATTAGAATTTATCAAATATGTTGCAACAAGATGAAACCAACAAAGTACCTTTTGCTTATCATAAAAAAATCTTTGACACCTTATAATAAGTGAAGTGAATCAACTAAGCCTCGTGATTTATTTTAGATTCGTTGATTTGATAACCAAGTGAACCTTGCAGTAGAAACATAAATTGCAGAAATGTAGAAATATATAATTTACTGATAGACTTCTTCATAATGTGAATTTCTGTTGCCACATTCATAAAACACTAAGAACTACATACCAAAATGCATTTCACTTAGATGCAGGGTTTTTCTCATGAATTTGCCATCTTCCAAAGTTCTAATCTTAATAATTTTCCCTAGCTACATAAAAATGAATTGGTCTGTATCTGCACTTCCCTTTATTATGCAAAGTGACTTTGCATTTAACAGAAATATTTAACAACCTTTTTTGTTAAACAATCGTAACATAACTACTGTTTAAACAATGTTTCTGAAGTCTCACTTGTATGGCATCAGCTGTAGGAAGGCTTTCACCGAATGCTGTAACACAACATTTGTTTTCAAGACAATTTTCTACTTGCAGTTTTCAGTGTCTCTGTTCAGTGAAGAATGCATATGCCTGCTTACAGCTAATTTAACTGTCAATTTGCAATAGAATCCTATGTACAAATAGTCTAAGAAAGTCTTTGGAGATCATGCAAATCCTGCCACCATGGTACACCAAATGTCTACGACCTCATTTCCTGCACTGTGACAGAAGGCTAAGAGATTACTTTATGATAAAATACAGTATGTCTGACACACAGAAATTTTTATTGCTCCCTTCAGATAAGTGAAGTGAAAGATACCCCAGTAATGTGGCTGACAAAGTGCTCAAACTATACTCCCCTTCTCATTTAGGGCATGAGAGATGCGGCTCTCACATAGCAGCAATGCAGATCAACTCGCTGGTAAAAATTAAAAGTAAAAAGCCCAAATGGTTTATGCCAGGAACCCTCACCAGTGGCTAGAGATAGGCTGGTAATAAGAATTTATAATAACAGGCCTGGCATCTAATTGACAACAGGACAACCAACTTTATTGTGTGTTCCAGGCTTGTATTTTCACTGGAGGAAATGAGTCTTACTGAAGATAATCAGCTTATATAAACAAAAGCAAATATGGTCCCTCAGTTATTCACCGAAGGAAGCAAAGCAAGTGCACTTAGAGCACTGGGCCTGTTACATTTTAAGGAAAGTCACAGAGTCACTGTAATGGAAGAAATAATAGTATCTCTCTGCTCTTGGGAATTAAAGATAGTCTGGAAGGAGGTGTTGAGAATATTATATAAGTAAAATATCCCAGAAGTTACCCTTGCAATAGAACTGTAAAACCTTGTCCAGACAAACCATTTAACTAAATCAGCGGACTATCTATAGAAGGATGTTCTCTAAGGCCTCATAAGTCCTGACCCTTCATCAGCACTTATCATGGGGCTCTTATTCTTCGTAGGCAATGGAAGTAATGGAGAGAGTCATGTAAGGGCTAAATTGGTCTTGATCATTTAAAGGTTAATTCAGCCAAAGTTACACTGTTAAATACCAAATGCTATTAAAAGAAATAAATCTTTTTTTTTTGTTTTTTTCTGAGGGGTTTTTGCTTTATTTATTTATTTTAAACTGTGTGTACTAGTTAGAATGAGTTTCTGTTTGATTGTATATCTTCTGGATCTGTGACCTAACCTATGTGCTGCAGTAATAATGAAAATGCCATTTCAAATGGCTGTATGATACTGTATCTTTATTTAAGTTATTTACTGTAGATTATACTCTTCCTGAAATTGAGCTAATGTCTCAAACTGGTAAGAAACTATCTGAACCTTTACCCTTATTCTTCTTCAGACTGTTTCATTATCCAAAGCAGAATGAATATACATACGTATTTCAGAAGTCCTCTAGGCTATTGGCCTATTATTTTCAGTCTTATTTTTAAAGGTCAAAAAATCTTGCGATGCAACAGAGGTGAATACATGGGGGAAATGAAAGATTCTTAATATTCCTCAAAGTTTGGAAGTGTTGTACTTCTGTCATCTGGGGAGAACAAAGTCTGAAATCTTGGATCATGAGCAGATTGTAAATTGAATCTTTAATGCCAGCCAGGCAAGGTGCTATGCAGTCAGGCTTGTTTACCGATCCCTTGATCCCTCGCCTGGTAAGAGCCAGCTACAAAAGGACCTTGTTCCTTCAGAGTGACAAGAAGGAAATCCCCTGGGGCCCAAACCTGTCACGCTGGCTGCTCTGCCAGGATGTCACCTGCTGAGGGACAGTGCTGTTCAGCTCAGCCTGGGGAGCGGCTCATGACAGGCTATCATTCAATGGCCTCACATCTACCCAGCTGACGTTTATGAGAAGAGGAAAAGCCTCAGCAGGACAAAACAGACAACTGAGAGAACGAGAGGTCAAATATTTACAGCCGAGCACAAGAGGTCTGACATCCCAGGGCAAATGGTAAAAGGGTGGCAGGGAAAACAAAATATGGGTAAAGCATAAACATACACTAATCCACTGCATAGTTCAATGCAACACAGTATCAAATAGCATAATTTGCAACCCTAGTAAGTCATGGGTGGTACAAGGTACAGTTTCCATCACTTTAGACTTTTGTGTCTGATTACAGAAATTGGCTTTAAAACTTTCAGGAATCTTTTCTCATGCCTTTTTTGCAGCAGAAACTGGCTGCATTCTAATAGTCAGGCAAAGGTGCTCTTCAGTGGTAGAAAGGGTTGACAGCATTTACAGAGTTATATAAAGTAACTGAGAAGTCATGGATGCTTTTAAATAGATCAGCTTACAGTCCAAGGGCCAAAGATTTTGATAGCATCTCTGAAGTATGTTGTGTGCCATTATTCTGAAGAATATAACTTGAAAATAAATGCACATCTACATTAACTTCTGCTTAAATGTACTATGATGATATTTGCTGTATGCACCAGTTCTGAAAGGCCCAAATCTGTTCCCTTTTAGGTTAAAGGTAAACCTCCTCTTCAAGTGCCAGAGCAGCTCTCCAAATTGGCTATATACACAAGTAATCTGGCACTATAACATTCTCAAAAACAAGCCTATATTCTAGGTCACCCTTCAGAGTCCTGCCAAGTACACTGTATAGGATTTCACAAGGAAAAGGGATCAGAGTTTTATAAATGCTTTCTTCTAAAAGGAAAGAGTACCAATTAAAATGACTATAAGAAAGTTGTTATGTCTATAAACATTTCTAGGTAAGAGGTCAAATTCATCTTTAGTTTTAGTTCACTTGTTAGATGTATGATGCATGAAAACTGGATGCATCCCTTGTTTTTGTTACCATACAAAATTTTGATCACCTCTTTAAAAAAGATTTAAAAAAATTTAAAGGTACAAATTCTCTCTTCCAGTAAAAATCTTCATAAAAACAGCAAATGTTAGATGTTGTACATAATAGCTCCTGCAGTTTATTAAGTGTGTGGCTAAGTGTAAAATACGAACACAAATAACAATTCCGGGAGGTAACCCCAAAGCTAAAGAACCATCTCCTCAGTGGGAGTAAATCAAACAGAATATGCTTGTGAAAAATCTACCCACATTCATACCTGAACCCAGAGAGTCCTCTGCTGGTTTTCAATCCAAAGAAACAGAGATGAGTTCATATCCAGTAACTCAAAGATTGGACTCTGAAAACCATTACTACTCTGGGAGGAGATTCAAAGTTTCATGGCCCTGAAGAAATTAAAAAAATATATTTAAAATAAAATGTCTCTTCTCTTTACATTACACTTTAATCTTCTGATATAATCTAGATCTGCACTTATCAACCAAGCTTCAAGATTATCATTGTATAAAGGAAGACGTAGAAAGAGAAATTTCAAAACCCATAAAATTTGTCACTAGGTCATAGTCAGCTGGAGTCCCAGGCAAATCTGACCCAATGGTGCATCTCTCTGTTGAGATTACTATTTTAACCTTACTCACCCCTGTTGCATTTTCACCAAGATGGTACAACCCCTATTTTGATATTTAGCTTGTCTGAAGAAAGGAGTGGGATTCAGGACAATAGCTTTACTGAAGAAATTGTTTTGCCTCTAAATGAACAGGGGGAAGTGAAACTAAACTACCACTGGAGAGTAACAAATTGAAAAACAAATATTTTTATTTACAAGGAGTTTGAGTCCACCTCTAAAGCACTTTTGCACACATTTTACATCCCAGTACAGCAAGAGAGAATGAATTTGGAAGGACGTGGTACTCACAGCTGCCGGGGCCTTCTGGCAGGTTAAGTGTGAATCTTCCCCAGACAAATGCTACCCAGGAAATTCTGTCGTCTTCCCTCCACACACTGCAGTCATTAGAAGTGTCAAGGTAATTTTCTGTCACCTCTGCAAAAGTGAAGATAAACTTTTTTTACCACTACTGCCTGAACTGCATTAGAGATACTGCAGAGTGACTTCATCTCATCTGTATTCTGTCCTCATTTTCGAAGTTAAAAGAAAAACCAAAGAGCAATTGTTAGCAGTTTTGCCTCATTAACAACACTTAGAGAAATCCAATCTGACCTCTTAGGCATAAAATGCATTTCATAAAGAATAGCAAGAGGCCTTCTTTTTAACAACTCAGTCAGGGCCTGAACAGTTTTTGAATGTCTCTGATATTCTGGATATTAAAAAAAAAAAAAATCCCTAATCTGATAATTGATTTCTTTGAGGGGTGGTTCTTTCTCTGAAACTCATCATTTGGAAACAAATCCATATTTTACAAGCAACTATGCAGTTGATTTAATTAAGTTAAATTCCACACAGCTTTCCTTTAGAAAAAATGTTCTGTGCTGTTGCTTTTTATAACATTTTTTCAGATAGTTTCCTAAAATAGAGTGGACAAATGTGAAAGATCTAAGAAACTACAAGACAGGATTGGAGTACAGATTATTCAGAAATAATCATGCTTTGCATTTACACAGCTTTTATAGTTCTTGGCAAAAATACTTTCTACACACTAACATCCCATTGTTGCAAGTAAAACGATCATTCAACACCCTCAGAGGAAAAATAAAGAGTTTTCTTAGTCAAAGAGATAAGTGTTGAAACACACTCCCACCTTAAAAAACAACATAACAGCTTGCCTCCTTCCAATTCCATCATCAACTTCGATAGTTTTTGAAATTTTACTGAAATTACATCTTTTTAGAACTCACTATTTTGTAAATTAGTTTTAATGACAATATTGTATTTTGTCTGTGTAGTACTGTAGCCATGTCCATACTAGTAAATTAACCTATGCAAGAGCTCAGATTTGAGTCTTCTGACTTGATCATCTACTGATAGAAGAGTCCTTGCAGGCTCTTGATTAAGCCAACTATCATTCTCCAAAACAACTTCTGAGCAAGGAATGAGCACATGGAAAGGACCATTCCTCATAATTATTTTGCTTGTAGCCACTGTTTTGGAGGCTAACAGAGTTTAATTGTATGGACACAGGCCATTTCATGCCAGCTGGCCTTTCTGCCAGAGACTAGGATCCTGACTGTTTAGTTTAGGTTAGACTAGCAAACTCATTAGACTACATCAGTGAAAAGATTAAGACTAGCATCTGAGTTAAAACTTTCCTGGCTCAGGATACAAAAGAATGCATAAGAATGGCTTTCTTCAAGACCCTCTTTCTTTTTAGAGTGTTGATGACAGACTGAGCCTTGTCAGACCCTCACAAAAAGTCCTGATGAAACAAACGTCTCTGCCATTTGCCCAAGCTCTTTTTTTAAAAAGAAAAGTCTTTGAAAAATCAAGGAAATCTGAACACAGTAGTTAGGTTTTTTAAAAAGGCATTAAAAAGATGTCTGTGGCTTCAAAGAAGTAACATTTAAAAAAACTCTTTTTAAACCCAATGAGTGAATTGCCTGAGTCTTTCCAAAAGTGTGCTGCCTTCACATTTGCTGTTTACAGGGTTAGATCTTAACGTACATCTGTAAGAAGCCCAAGACAAAATGCATAGTACATATGACAGTGGATTCTTAGATACATTGAAAGCATGCTTATCCCTGTCCCTGTATGCCCAAAGGGACAAGGTATCCCACAGCGTCCTGCACCTTGTTTGAAGCAAGGCAGCCTGTGCAGGTTTCTGCAGAAACTCTCACAATCTCCAGAATTTCTACTGTGCTCCATGTTGTAGTCCAGACAGAAATACGTCTTTCAACCCTTTGTCTTGGAAGAGGGATTGAGTAGAGCAGAACAGGTATGTAGCTTTCTTGCAGTTATACATAGAAAGAGACCATCTGCACCTGGATAAAAACCTTCTAGAGACACTTCATACTATTCAGATCTTCCCTTCATTTTGAACAGAAATAAATAAGGTAGTAATAGAGCAGTAAAGTATAGGCTTCTTGTCTAACTGCTGAGAAGTACCATCAGTATTAGCTCACACTCTGATACTTGCCCTTGCTTATTTACACTGAGAGAAAACATCTCATTCCTCAAAAAAATCACATGAAAGTTAACAAAGATTGATTTATGAATGAGCCTGCTTTTCACTAAGACGATTTTGCCATCCTTAAAAGTCTCATACACTGTTTTCTGTAATTAATTAGAAGAGCAATTAAGCATTCACCTATTTACTTTTACATATATCGATACACACATATATACACATGCACATCTTATCCATACCATACATACATACATATACATACACCATAATTATATATACACATATATACACGTGACAGTGAGAGTGTGTGTGTGTGTGTGTGTATACATACACACATATACATACACACACACACACACACACATATACATACTCACTGTCATGTAATAAGATGCCTAAGTAGTGATATTGGTGCTCACAAGTTCAAGGAAATATCCATATTCAGGGAAGCACTTACCTCTAAAAGGGTGTTTTCCAGAAGCAAGCCAAGGGCAGTTCAGAAGAGTAAATCTGCAGCTGCAATCATGCAAGCTTATTTTGAAAGTATAAGCCAGCTAATAAAAAATGGAAATTGTATACATACTTCTCTACAAAACTTATCAGCAATACCTTTTCATCTCAAATGACATGTTCTAGTTACATACTTACAAACATACACACTTTTTTTCATTATATATATATGTATATGTGAGAGAAAACTTCAGAAAAAATCCTGTTATTAATTATATGTATATTACCTTTATGAAGCTTACAGGTTGCATGGATGACATCAGAATTTGGCCTTAGAAGATAAAATTATTTTTTATTTCCATAAAAATGTAAATGAAAAATATGTTTTTCATTATATATTTGGGATATAACATACTGCAGGGAATAATTTTGAAATTTCTTTTAAACTTCTTTGGCATTTAAACTTGGTTGGCATAAATTTTGATTTTCACAGAGCAGTAACTTCTTAAATACGTAATGAGAAATGTTATGTTCGCTCTGTAAACAAACTAAATAAGCCACAATTAGATTTAAATTCCTCTCACACCCATGGGATTATAAAATAACACATGGGAGACCTAAACGGAATGAGTGAAAATAAATAATCTAATAATGTCTTGGTTAACTTGCTAACAACTTTGACTATACAGAGGAATAAATCAATGTGCCATACTTAAACTAGGTTAATGTTTGACACAGTAATACTCTGAAACTAACTGATTGATTTACCAACGATTTACAGCCTTTGTCTTGCTTTACTCCTCTGCTGGGCTGGTAAAAAAGATAATTTAGTAAGTTTCTTAGAAAGCCAGAAGACAGCTCAGAAGAGCTTGTAAAGAAAGGCTTAAAGAGTTTCCTTTGTACATATATATGTACATACATGAGAAATTACATAAATAGTATTTATAAAAAGTAGTCAAAATTACATAAATAGTATTTATAAAAAGTAGTCTGCAATTGAATGAAAGATGCTTAGCTTACTTAAGTTTTTGTCTGGACCCATCACAAAGTCTTATGCTAATAATGATCTAAAATAAAACTCGACTGAAAAATATCTCTACTAATAACAGCATGCTCTGGATCAAGCATTCAGTCTTCATGGACAGAAAAACAGAGGTGAATACTGAAGATCCTTGTTGTTAATGGCAACACTAGCACCAAAAAAACAAGCTTTTATCTCACTCTTTTGAACAGCAGCTGTCAGTCTGACTCCAGGAAAAATTCACAATTCCTGAATTTTCTTTTGACTACCTTCTCATGAAGATGCATCAGTTCATTTCTCAAATTTTCAAATCTTCACTGTGACTCATTACTTTAGTGTTAGCTGTCAGTTTTGTGTTTGAGACTTTTCGCATATTTTAAAATGCAGATTTTACTCTTGTGTTCAGAAATCTATTTTAATGAAGTCTTGAAATCTGATGCTCTTTTCCTAATGTAGTATTTGTAGCTACATTAATGCTGGAAATTGAGATAAAATTGTAAGTTAAAATATTCCAGACTTACAAAATAGTCTTAACGAAAATTCTGAAGAAATTATCTGAGCTCTGGAATTAATTTTGCAGAAGGAATATGATGTGACAATCAGTCAGATAGTCTTGTTTCATGTATAGTCATCCTAGAATGAATTAAGAACATTTACTACAAAGTCAGACTTAAACATAAGAAATACATGATGAAACTAGCAATTTTAAGTAATTTTTTTCAAGATTATTCTTTATACTTCATTTTGACCTTGAATCCTTACAGCATTAGAGACATTATTATAACATTACATAGAGAAGTGTGTGTGTGCACGTGTTTGTGTGCATGTGTGTAAATAAGAATGCATATGATATCATATACATATAACACATACCTTTATTACGCATATGGTTTGTATTAAGTATGTGCTATTCTACATCTGTAGACAGAGTTAGAGATATGAGTGTGCACTGATTATATATATACATATACATAGAAATTGAAATCAAATCAGTGGATTTCATACCTTACTTTATCTCTATTGTGTATATTTTTGGTATTTATATTGTAAGAATACTGTTTCTTACATGTCCGGGTAGTCTTAAAACATTTTAGAAGAACTACTTTTAACCTCTCTTTGTAAAAAACATTTTTTCTTCATATAGACCTATATACACAAAAATACAGACTGCAGGATGAAAGAAAAGAACAAAATGTCAACAGACCAAAAAACCCTGAGAAATCATCAGCAATGAGGTTTTGAAAGTGCTAAAAAAACCCAGAAAGTAACCTGCTATCCTTTTTCTCAAAAGCTAGAAATAGTTTCCTGATACTCCTGAATTCCAGTATTCAAACCCTGAAGTGAAAAGGACCTAAGATGAAAATGGTGGTCTGATGCTACTATGTTGACTATTTTACATCTCAGAGCAGGATAATAAAAGAAATGGAACTCAATGCTGAGTTGCTAGAAGCTGTTCAGTGGTTTGGTGTGTGGACAGTCATTATCAGGAAGTTTCAGAAAAGTGTTGATCAAGAAAATAGTGAAGAAGTACAGTAACACATCTTTCCATAATATGCATATGTTACATTTTATCCTTACTGAGTTTTACGTATACCAAATGTTTGAAGATCATGGGGACCATATAAGTTACAGAGCTAAGAATATTAAGTACATATTTAGCTGCATAGTAGAACATGTTTGAAATCTTTAAGGTTCCTGGCTCTAATATAAGTCCAGCTCTAATATAAGTCTTACAGTCAGAATTCACACACATCTTCAGAATAATGAGGCCAGAGCAACCCTTTAATTTAGGAGTTGACTCAGAACTGATGTTGTCCAGGCAAATAAAATTTTTATCTGAAAAAAAGGAAAAAAATATGGATAGAGTGAAGTCCCAAAGCAGTGGGAGAAGGAGACCAGTTTCAAGACTCTTGATCTGTATTCTGTAACACATGTATTAATGCATTATTCTCCTGAGTCTGAATAAGTATGTTCCTGCTATCAGATTAGCAGATAGGTGTGTGTGGTTAAGCAGATTGTAAAATACTTAATCTGAGAGAGAATTATTATGAAGGACTGAAATGGAGGCTATGGTCAGATACTACAATAAATCCAGATTTATTGGACCACGTCAAAATTGCTGAGGCCACATAAGAAAAGGAGACACTTGCATCAAATTTATTTAGGAAAATATGTGATGTTAACTTTGAGTGGACAGTTTTTAAAATTGTCTATTGCCTGACAGTACATACCGCAGCCAGTGGGCTGTTTTTTTTTTTTTTTTTTTTTTCCTATTTTCTTCTTGCTCCCCTTCCATTTTCTAAGCCCAGAAGCTGTAAGCAGGGTCTGACCCATGCCATGCCCTTCTCTGCCAGGACACTTCCCAGGGTCAGGCCCTTCTTCACCGGCTGTCACATTCTCTGAGCAAGAACCACTACTCAGAACAACCTTTTAGTCTTGGTACTCAGTCAAACCACTCATCTGTCTTTTCAAGGACATTTAAGAAGTAACGCCTTTTATTTTTATTCCAGATCCTTTGTGTCTTGACCATCCTGACACCAAAGAGCTGGAGTCACCCACACCAAATGGCACATTGCATTACAACCCACGATAAGCTTCAGCCAAAGGCAGGCTTCAGAATGACACCTCAGATGTGACAGGCAGTTCTGACAGAGAATTAAGACACTAACTACTCAGATACTGATTGCACTCTACAGTTTCTCTGTGTCATGTTCCCACATGGACCCTCACAGACATGCTGAAGCTGTTAGAAAAAGGGGGGGGGGGGTCTCTGAGCAGTGAGCCTTCTTTGCTGACAAGTGAATTATTGCAGGGCATTCTTCCATCTATACTATCATGATGAGAGATTAGTAAATCTGGGATGCAGTCAAAGGATTCATCTTGCAATAAAAGCAAGCTAGAAAGAAGCCTGAGGCTAGAAATTAATGCGAAGGGCTCTGAGAGTGTCTAAGAGAGGATGAGATGTCAGAAATGTTAAGATGAACATAGTGGGAAAAGAAAACACTATAAAGTACTAGATAAAAGGGCTTCTGGTAATTAGGACATCTTTTATCTCAGGTGCTACAAGAAGACTCCCAAAAGGACAGAAGATATACTACTACTTCTCCAAATAAAAAGAAGTGTTTTTATTAGCTGGGAATGGCACAGACCAGTGCTCTGTCACCCACTGGAAGCATTTTGTGCGACAATGGTCATCAGCAGGATGTTCAGAAACCACTTGGTCTCTCGAAGATTTGCCTAGCCATTTCATATCATGGGTCTTTGTTCTCAAAGTACAATATTTACATCAGCTGAAGCCTCCCAAATTAGATCAAGCATCCCTCAGTATCCAGAACAAGCACATATAAAAGACATTACCACTAACTAGTCCCAGTTTTAGGCCTATCATTGGTTCCTGCCCTTGAAGTAATGGTAGTGTCAAACATATATCCCCTAGTTCCTGAGGCTAGAAAACAGAGCTATATGAACAATAATCTCGCAAGAGCTGGCCCATTCTACAGACAGTCCAGTAATCCTATCCCTTATATAATAGCTAGGTAAAGTGTTTTTATCCTTTTAACTGGGGGGGAAAAAGAAAAAAAATTTGATCAGGGAGAGCCTCTTCTATTTTCTTGCCGAAGTGTCAGCCACCGTATGTGAAGCTAGACTGCCATGTGCACACTACACACAATAGCTGAGATAAATATGTACCGGAGAAATTAAACTAGCAGAGGGAATTTGTGTTAAAATGGAGAGACTGTAAAGCAAAGGGGCACACTCTGGGAAGGGGTAATTACAGCAACTGCCCAATGTAATGAGATGTCATTTACCATCATTTTGGAAGTAGTCTGCACGTGCACAGTCTACGTTATAGAAGGAGCAGCAGTTCATGTAAGTAATGCGGATGCTAATTTCAGCAAGTGCAACATCTTTAACCAGTTCCCACTCTGTAAACAGGTGAGCTCTGCTCAAAGTTTTGCTTTGCCACATTTTGTTTGCAATAAAGTTTTGCACTTCCGTTTCATTTGCCTGACAACTTTACCTTCATATTTCTAGAGGAACAGATCTGTTAGCTGGGCTGGGAAAATGAAAGGTTGTGGGATGCCAAGAAAAGGAGGCCTAATAGGAAGTCTGAAGGTAGAGAGCAGAAAACAAAGGTAGGAACAAGAGACAGAGTCTATGAAAGATTATTTATTTCAATTAATCAGCACACATTTTCACAAAGGGCAACCATGCATTTTGCAAAAATTTTCACCAGAGCATCTCATATGAGTTACCTTCCTGGGTCACATGGGGTAAATGAGAAAAAAATATAGTAGACACTGCTCTTTGTGCCTCGTCTTTTCTCCACTCCCCAAATTCAACTACCTGCTTTTTCATGGTCTAGCAAATACTGTGGAAGATACTCTGTTACCTAAATGTTATTTACTGATTCTACTGAGATTCATGCTTGATGAGGGCCCTATAAGCAGCTATTTCCTCTCAGAAACTGGCTGTGGAGAAGTGTGAAAACGTACTTTTTCTGAGAGGAATGTCCTTTCCTTCTCAAAATGGACCTCAGACAACAAGAGATGGCATATAGATGGAGTAAGCCTAAGAAGGCAGGACTAGCCAAAACATTGCAGCAATGATGTAAGAAACCTAAGTGAGACCTGATGGAAAGAGAAGGTGATTTTATTTTATAACAGCACTGAAACAAAATTGATTGCATGCAATCAGTCACACTGCCATACCTCCATTCTCACAAGCACCAAGAAGTGGGTCTCTAGAAGTCTGCCCATTCTGCTGGCACCAAGACGCTTGTACCCAGGTAGTCTGTCCAGGATTCCCTGTGACTACAGGGAGGACAAGGGATGCCAGATGTTAAGTTCTCCTCCGTTCTGAGTTTTGCTTAGATTTGCCTTCTTTCTGAGTTTTGCTTAGATTTGCAATCCTATGCTGCTTTTGGGTCTGCCTTTTTGAATCCTTACAGAGCTGACTGTGACTGTGATTTTTTTTTGTATCTGCATCCTGCCCCACCTTGGGGAGTCCTTACTATTTACTCACTCTCCTTTTCTGCTCATCTGGGTGTCTTATGGCTCCTACAATGTTCTCTATCTTCCTTTCATCATCTTTTAATGGCTTGAGTCTTTGTTTTATTCTTGGCATAGGCTATTCATTTGTTTTAGGCTGTCCCTTTTCTGAGGCTGTCCTTTGTTCTCAGAACCGGGCATCCTGAGAAGTGGCTGGGATCTTGACGACCTACTAGTCCAGGTGCCATTGGGCTCTGCCCTGCTTATAGCCTTTCTCCTGCTCTTTGTTCCTTCTAGGGCTTCCCTACCCAGACATTCCCTTCATTCTTTATTCAGATTGGTCTTAAGGTCTCTATGGAAATTCTATACATTATCTTTACAGTTAATGAAAAGATACTTGCACTGTTTTAAGAACCCTTTTAGTACTTTTTGGGCATACCCCCAGACACAGAAGTAGTGTAGAACAGAGATACTGTCTCTAGCTCTAAAAGTTTGCACGGTTACTAGCAGCAGATTAGCTGCTGTCCAGTATTTGCTATCTGACTCTGCTTTTCAAATTTTCATCTGCCAACAATTAAAACAGCTGAAACACTAAGTGATGCTGAACTAAAACTGATGACTTGTATGCTTTTTTTAGCCCAAGTTCTTTGCTTCTGTTGTTACAATCAATAATAAGGGAGCTACAGTTTAAAACTATCTCAGGTATGTGATCCCCACTCTTTTGGCACAGTAGTGAATACTCAATAAATTACTCTCAAACCCAAGTATTTGTGGAAGGACATGGACAAGAACTGAGAACAAATTTTGAAAAGTGGAAACATATAATATTTCTGAATTGTCTAACTTAGAAATAGTCTCTGTATTTATTTCAAATCTTATAACATTCCCCTTTGCACAAAATCTTCCATGAGAAGTAGTCAAAAGGAGCATTTAACTTAAAAATTTTGAAATGGAAGTCACCTTTACTATAACTTCATAATTTACCAGATCATAAGTGAAAAGATCTACAAGCTTAGCAAGTAGTAGCTATACAGCTGTACACTTGGGTTTCACTGTAAGAAATTGTACATCAAGTATAATTTATACATGTTGTTCAAAAATCTTTATAAAGAGCCAGAGGTTATCTGGCAAAGCTTCTGATGAGCGTGTTTTATGTTAAGAGCTGTCAGAGTAGCGAAGATTAAATGCAGTAATTGACATGCTACATCCTTAGAACTTACAAAACAGTGCTCTACTTCCAAATGTCTCTATAATATGTTCTTGCCCCATTTCTTCAGTATTGACCATCAATCTCTGTAATTCATATCTAAATTAATCTGTAGTCCATATACTTCCGATTAAATGACTTACATTTTCATCTCTCTCTTACCTACTCTTTCCCATTTTTTTAGATTTGGCTTCCTCACAGTTGTTTTTACAGAAAGCTCCATTCAAAATCTAATACAGAGACTGGCTGATCGTGAAGGCTGTGGGTACAGCTTTAAAGTATAAACACCTCATCACTTCAGTAATGTGGTCAGCCTTTGAAGCTTTATTAGGCCTGAGACACAAAGTCTGATCACTTTCATAGTTCTCCCACTTGGCAGCTATAGACTGTTAACAGATCATTGAAACAGTCACTTAAGGAACTTGTGTTTTATAATGTTAAACACTTCTCAACATCCTAGGACAGATAGTATAATTATAAGATCAACAGAGCTCAGCTATTTTTTACTGAATATTTTTGTTTTCATCTTACAAGTTCTTCCTGCAGCAATAACTTAGAAGAACATCACCTGATTTTTTAAATATTTAAATGAAAGAAAAAATATTGAAAAAAAGTATTGAAAAAGTATTTGAATTACAAAAGGTTGAAATACTTGGGTTCTAGCAGACCGTAGCAAAACAGGTAGACAAAATGGAACAGCTCAGCCATATAATAAACACATATTAGCTATACATTAGGGTGGCTGATACAGATAAGCATATATGAAAATGGTCTTTTAATGCTTCTTGGACAACTTTAACCTCCTCAGCACTGAGAGAACTATGATTAAAAAGAGGAAAATAGGTTTAATATTAAAGAAAGAAGAAAAGGCAATTATTAAATGATAACTACAAAAAGATATAAGAGTGGAAAATTTTCAACCACTCTCTCCACCATCAGTATAGTTCAGGAATCAAAAAAAAAAAAATCTCAGTTGGTGTCATTTATCCTACTTGCACTGCAGCCAATGGAGTTATGCCCACTGGCACCAGCATCTGGATCCCTATTGTATAATTCTCATTCCATTTCTCTCCACCCTCACACCCCAACTGTCAGTCTTTAAATGTTCCTATTCGCAAAAAAAAGCAATGGAAAACTTCCACTGACTGATCTTATACATACTGGACTGAATTCCTCAGAAATCAGCACCTGAACATCTTTTGCTCCCCAAACGGAGCAAAAGGATGAGGAGCAAGGAGGATATATCTCCTTAATGTTCTGGAACACTGATTTCAGGCACCTCTTCATTCTCCTGAAATGACTGAGCCTTCTTCTCCTGGAAACATTGGTAACCTTAAAGGGTATCTACTGCCTGTCATTAACAGAATGAACATTCAAGATCAGAAGCTAGATTAAAGCTTCTATATGGAACCATCCAACGGTTGGAAATCATATGACACTAATGAAAGAAAAGTTAATGTGAAAGCTTTTTCTGCCATAAGAGTATTTCACACAATGCTTTTTTTGCTGATTCAAAGCTTCGGTATTCTTTTGTTAATGACAAGCAATACATTATAAACTTGCCAGTATTCTCAAACAGATGGGGTCTTTCATTCCTCAACTTTCTTTTTGAAAGAAGTTTTTCACAAACACACAAGCTTGTGTTTTCCCATATTGAGAAGACAGGTGCAACTAGATACTGCAAGACTTCAGGAAGCAGCACCAAAAAATAGGTTTTCTTTTTTTTTTTTTTTTTTTTGTCTGGTTCTCTTATTTAATCCAATACACAGAATTGTCTTTCAAAAATACATCAAACTCCAGTTGCCAAAACAAGCCTATATGTGAAAATGTATCTGCCAATAATAGTGTTAGACAGGGGAGACAGCACAAGAGCCATAAGGGGCAAATTAAGTTTCTACATAGCATAATAACTAGATTAAATAAATATAGCAATTGTTAATGTCCAAAGCCTCAACAAGGGGAAGCGGAGAAAAAATAAGGCTCAGGTCTATATATCAGGGTCAATGACCCAAAACAAGTGCTTTTTGCCTTACTACAGTTTCATTGCATGGATATCACGATCTATAATTAATGCTGCAGAAGAGAAAATAAGCAATGAAGTGGAGATAACTGAACCTACAATAATTTGCAAGCAGTATAAATACTTGGTAAAAAATATAGATCTCAAAATGAATTCAGTATAGACAGTGGAAATGGTATACCTCTATTGAGTTGGTGTAAAAAGGGTCTTGTTATTCTTTCAAACTGTTAGATTTAAACATTCCCAAGACATTAATATCTCTATACAAAGTTTATTGAAAGTGTAGCATGGCTAATTCCCCCTGTCATAATATTCGCTATTAGTAAGATGAGTGAAAAATTGAAAAGCAAGCAAATTATTTTCTTTAATGTTTTACTCATGCTAGTAGGCTGCTGAGTCTCATTTCTTTCAGCCTGTAAGCTATTTGGCTAGTCTTGTCAATGCTTTTCTAGACCGTACCTAGGACTGCATCTGATTCTTTTTTTAGCTTTATTTTTCTTATTTTATTTTAATTTATTTTATTTATTTTATTTTATTATCTAATAACTTTATTACTAATTTTGAGTCAATGCCCTAATTTCTTCCTTTTCTTGGGAGGGAGGAGGGATGTTCAATGTTACTTAAGAAAACAGCTAACATTTAGGAACATGATTTGCCTTAAGAAAGTATGCTCTACCTTATATAATCAACACGTTAGATATGATAAAATTTATCCTAATCTTGATGTCATATAATTCTGTTTTCAATGGCAAGTCAATACTCAGTATTGAATGCACCGTACCGCTCAACAGTACTCAGAGAAATCTTCTAGGCCAAATCTTGTGCGAAGGTAACAGCATCCAAATTCCCATGGATACTCACAACGCATGAAGGCCCAAAGGTCAACAGGTCATGAGAAATCAGAGTTACCAAGCTGAAGAGTACGGCTGCTAGGTTTGTGAGCAAGTTCCCAAGAAGAGCTGCGGTGCATGAGTGGCTGGAGGTCACCAGGGCATGAGAATTTGGGGGATTCCTACGCAGTGGAATCTACTCTACTCTAACCAGGACTCACCTAACCACATACTACAATTGGATTAGCTCTTCAGCAATGTTAGGATGTCAGCAAAGACTCAACATATCAGTGTTGCCTAGAAATATATGTATATATGTATATCACAAGACCACACTTCTATAAAGTGGACAAAAATTTTCACAATATATATAAAACATTTTTCAGAACAAATACATGTAATATAAGTTTCATGACATATGAGCCCTGAAACATCACATAGCATAACCCAAACATGTTACATCTTCGCAAGAAAAAGCAAACGTATAAAACCAAAAACCTCTTATAAAGCAGATCCCCAGAGTTTTTAAAATTATTTAACTCAGGATCTGCTTCAGTATTTGCTCGTATAGCAAATACATCTGAAATATCTGAAAATATTAGCAAGAGTTAAAGACTAATTTGAAAATTTCAGAGAAGAATTAGAGTTAGATAGTTGAAGTTCCCTCAAATATAACCAAGGGGTAAGTAAATATTATCTTTATTAATCATTATCCTTAGTTTCAGGACGAAAAGACACAGCACTTGGCAGGAACCACTACCTAAACTATAGACATATGAGCAAGAAAGCAAGAAAAGAAATCTTTCTGAGGCATTAAATACCCATGTGTCAGATGAATGTGCTGTGAGATGTACAGGTGTACAACTAACTTGGATGCCATCACAAATGAAAGAAAAATTACAAATATGAGAACTTACAAAGGCAGAAGCTCTTTGGAAATTATGAGAATGATGCCAAGGAAGCAAACTATTCTTTTAATAAACAAGAGTTGATTTTTTGTTGATAGAGAATGCAGTAGAGGCCATATGTGTCTGCAAACAGAGCACATATAGAAGGGGTCTGCCTACACATGAACCCCCACCCCCCCCAGCATTACTTAATTACTGTGTTTGGTTCTGGTTTGGCGGTGGGGTGGAGGGTATTCAGAAAAACGCAAGGAACATAGTATCTTGTTCAGTGAGATATCCTTAAACAAAACATAATCAAACAACATTTTTGCTTAATTTCCCTCAAGGATCTTTCTCAAACAGGGAAATAGAGAAGGTAAGAAATTTACTTTATATGTTGGAAAAGAAATGGAATTGCGTGATTATTACAAGAACTTTTTTCACTATCATATTTTGAAAAAGTAGAACATGACATATCCTCATACTTTTTAAAGACATAAGAATCCATCTCAAAGGATGACAATTAAAAACGGGACAGAGGAAATACATAGCGGAACAAGAAATATTTCACTTTTTGACTTTGGATCTGAATTATTAGTATTTTACTTTAGTAAGCATTCTCATTAATAGGTCTGCTAAAATTCTTTGTATGAAAGAATTTTGGGAAAAAAATAAAAAGGTTTAAAGTGAAAAATTAATACTTCCCTTTTATATTTCATAGGCAAACATTTCCAAGCTCAAATGATATGCTTTTCACTAAAATAAAGCCAAAACATTTTTGTTTTGGATCAATTAAAATATATACTTTTTTTGTCTCTCGTAGTGTCTGGATATCTGCCATATCACACTAAAAAAATTTCATGGACTTCTGGTTTCAGGATTGTAGTCCAGTCAAGTTTACAAAGTAGAAGCAAACTGGTCCTATTATAGTTATTAAACACTAGAATTAAGTATCTTGTCTGATACATTAAAGAAATGAGAAGGGAGAATAAGATTGAAGGATCAAACTAGCCTTGGCAGATGAAAGAAGAGGACAGAAAGGCAGGATGACAGAATTAAAAGTACCAAGTAGTTTGAAAATTCATCTGGATTTTTGATTAATTAAACACTGAACATCCAAGTCTTCATCTCCATTCCTTATTAATAAATCCATCAAAAACTGTACCTTCCTCAGAGACAGATGCAGAAGACTGACTTCTCTGCAACAACACTTATTTGCCAGGGCATACCACAGAATTTCCTGGATCACAAGACCTGGTTCTCAGCTCATGTGTAAGTAACAGCATGTGGCATGGAAGCCTTGTTTTCCATTCTAAGAAAACCAGAGCATGTGAAGCCTTTTTTTCCATTCTAAGAAAACCAGAGCATGTGTGAACTATAAGTTCCTTTCTCTATTATCATATATATGTGATCTGAGTTCCATATTAATGAAGAATATTAAGTAGGTCATTGACTGAGAAGTCTGTCAGAAAGCTGGACAATGCAACTGGAATAAAACCACTTCTCTGGATTCATTACTTTGGGTGAAATATTTTTATAATATGAATAGCTGTAGGATTCAAAAATAATTACTTCAAGTAATACAACTAAATCTTATTTTTATGTGTGTATGCTCTAGAAATCCAGTCTATGAGTTGGAACTGCCAAAATGTCTGCCTCCAGTCATCCGTAAGCTTTAACTCCTCTCTGAGGACTTCTGTTTTACTGAAAATTACATTTGAAATATGACACCATTCATGTAAATGTGTGACTGTTGAGCATCCTGTTTTTCTGAATACCCTTTGCCTAATCCATAACCACAAACTGACTGCATTCTTTTGTGGCTGTTCCTTACCATCTGAGGAAATAGTTGCAGTTTTTACTATATAATGTCAAGTCACAGACAGGCAAACATATTCATATTCACACCATGCCTGGCATAAGCCAGCTCTTACCTTGTGAAAAATTAAGTTTCACTAGTTGATACTAGCTGTCTCAATGTACAAAAAATCTTTAAATACAAGACAAATATTATACATTTTATGCCATTTAGTAAATTTTAATAATGTGTTTTGGAAATGTGATCATGACTTACTTAGGCCAATAAGGAACTATATATTCCAGGAAAGAGTAAAACATCATTTTTCTTCTATGAGGTAGCTACTGATATTTTTAAGAGGAAGGACTATATGCTTCTCATATTAAAGTCTGAAATCTCCTTGCAATATATGTGTTAACTTTCTGGCCACAAGTCGATTTTTCCTTTGCTGTGCAAGGGGCTGAAAGGAGGACTCACTACTATCCTGAAAAGTGTTTTTCCGAACAGCCTTTAAGATTTCCCGTAAGTGCTTTGTTTACACCTGATTCTCTTTCAGCCCTTTTGCCTCATGAAGCATCAAGGGAACTACGGAGTCAGGTGACTGGGCCTGCACCTGACTAGTACACTTCTGAAGCATTTCAACCACTCTGTACAATGCTAGAAGGCCATTTCAGCAGAGAATGCTCCTTCTTGGAGGAAAGGATCCTGCCGTGGAGAAGACTTATGTAGACCAAGGAATGGGTTAAAAGTGAACTGAAAGGGAGAGTAGAGAAAGGAATGAAGAAACTTTTATGGAGAAGGTTGGAATAATCTACTTATTCTTCTTTGACAGAAGGGAAATATGTCAGACTACGGGGCTTGGCTGCCTAGAGACATGAGTAATCAAAGCTCTGGAATCTGGGTTACTTTCTGTTGTGGTCTAAGATATCAGGGATTGGCTTGCCGTCAATATCTGTACTTCCTTCTGTCATCGGCACCTAACTACAAAATAGTGTCTTTCTCCAAGAGACTTGTAGCAACTATGTGTGTGACTCTCTTGCATGATTCACTTCCTTGATTCCACACCTGGCTTAAAGACTAGGACAAAGGATGAGCTTTATTTCTCATGAAATGACATGTCTTGTTCCTATCAGGCCTTAGGTAATTCTCACCCTTCCTCTTGCCAAATCCTCTGGATTCATCGCACATCGGTGAAACATGCTGAAGACCTCTTCTATTGCGATCCTACAAAAGTAACATGAGATCTTTCAGCAGAAATGCTCTCACTGTTCTAAGTGCTCCTTTTTTTAATGTTCTTCCCCTCTAGCCAAGATACTAGGCTACTTTGTAATATGCCAGATACTAGTCTTGTGGCTTCTGCCACCATCTAATGCAATACAGTTTAAGAAGGAAGTAAAAGAATCAGTTCTTTGTGGGCTGACTAGCTGAAGGCAAGCAAGTTCCCTATGAGAAGGAAATGTGCCTTGAATTCTCCCAAAAATGAAGAAAAGAAACAAGAGTTGTTAAATCTCTATCCCAGGAAGGTTATCTTTAGTATGTGGAAGACTGGCAGATCTAAAGATCTAATAGGATTGTGGGATTACCAGTGAGGTAGAGTGGTTATTTCAAAGTGCTGTGGGTAACAATCACTACAGAAAATCAGTGTTGTTCACTGTGGCTAATTGTTGGATCCTTGGCAATAGCAATAATAAGGAAAAACAAAAAACAACAGTGAGAGTCACATCTCAAGCTCATGTGAGACAGAAAAAAGGACAGCTTCTGGATTCAAGAGATTTTTCTGTGGGTTGCTACTAAAGACCCCTACTGCAAAGCACTGACAGTATTAACACTTTTTTGGCCATTGATCAGCTAACTCAAGGTTCAAAAATTTAACAAATTTTCCCCAAATTTGTCTTCTGATATTACTGTTCTAGGTATAGATCCTACTATAATAATATTGAGGAGTGACAGACTACTTTTCATTGGAGAATTAAATCTACAATTGTCTTTGTGCTAAAAATACATTAGTCAAATGCAATTACCACACCAGACTAGTGTGAAAAATGCACACGTTTGGATCTACATCAAATGACGAAGTATTTTATAGTTAACGAAGGACATTATGATTTTATAATGTTAGCTTTTGGATTCCTTTCACATTCAATAATAAAAGATTTAGTAAATCACTTACATCTTCCTGATTTGCAGCATATCTTTTAAATAGATATCACTCTAGCTTAAAGGATTTGAGCATTGAAGAATCTTGTCCGTAACTTACTACTATAAGTAAACACCATTTTTTTAAAAAAAGATGCATATTTTCTCTTTTCACTTTATTGTACTACATTTGCCTTGGTATGTCTTTCTCTAATGGAGGGCAAAGAGGTGAGCTGGAGGCCTCCAAAGTGATACAAAATGGAAATACTCTATGACAACAAATAGACTTGTATTTGTAATTTTCTATTCCATCATCCTTGTCCGTAAAGTTCTAAGTTTTGGGTCTTGTCATGTCCCCATGAACAAAGAAATAATTATCCTATTCACACAACACTTGTAAAGGGCTTCATATTGTGGTAAATGTGGAAAATGTATTTTAAGCCAAAGCTTCAAGTATGAATTCTTGAGATTCAACCTGAATGCCAGAGCCCTGACCTTTAACACCTCCAGACCAAAAGGGAAACTATAACAAATATGTGTCAAGAGGTGATGACTCTTCCCTCTGTCATCTAAAGAAACTTAGTGGTATCTGTTCCCTTCCAAGCATAAGCATTATTACATCAGTAACAAGTGAGGTCCAGATGAAGCAAGCAAATCTTTAACTAATTAGGAATTAAGCTGTTTCATATTGTTCACTATTTGGCTAGCTTTCATTTAGTGAATGCTATCAAAATCTCCCTCCTTCCTCTATTTTCTCATTTTGGAAATGGTACATAGATCAAAAATAGTCATAGAAACCTACTTTGATCATCATAATGTTTGCAGCTATGATACTTACCAGTTGCTCTGTTAAGCATTAAAAAAAAAAAATACATCTGCTTTCAGTCTAGAGGGCTCTTAATGGAATACGGATGACTAAGTGAAGAGGCACTTATACACAGAAGTACAGACTTGCCTGAACAAACTGGTGGGGCAATGTGTAGCTCTATAACTAGCTTTAAAAATGTGGAAGTTATGTCAGTTAAGAAATTTGTATAACTTAAGCACACATCTGAAACAGATAACATCACTGTTTTTGAGTGGATAACATATTTTCCTTTGGGTTATCTGAAGCTAGGCCATGCCGAACAGTAATACATCCCTGTTTTTTTTTTTTTTATAACAGTGTCAAAGAAAGAAGAAAATGGGTAAAAGCAAATCAATGTTTTCTTCTTTACAGTGCTATAAAAAGTGCTACCAAAAGTATGAAACACTAATGAAGAAAAAAATAGTAAGCAAATTCTAATGGCCTTTCATTCAGTTTTGACAAGGTAGAGATAGGGATCTGATGCAAGAAGAACATAAAGGTTATTGCAATTTATCAAGGAATAATCACAACATGCTGAACAGCAGGGACAAGGTGTCAAACCTTTCCTTTAAGATTGCAAAGAAGTAGCCAGCAAATCAATATAGTTTATAAGGAGTTTACAGATAAAATTAAATCCTGGAAATAAAAATGATCTCCCTTCAGTTAAGCCTCTAATTTATGATTATTCTACCATTTCTTTCATTTTCCCTCAGCATAACTGTGTCCAAACGAATTTGCAAGGAAGACTGACTCCATTTTGAAAGGATAACATCCTGCTACCATAAATCACACTACAACTAACACATATGTCATTATAATTTGACTGCTACTGTGAGAAGGGAGGAGAGACAGGAATTGGCATTTTAGGAGTGAAAGGGAGTAAAGTAAGCTGAAACTGCATAGAACTACAGTCAATCATGTAGTTACCACTATAGCTATATTACTATACCTATGGAGTATGTTTAGCCTCTTCATTGTGAGTGGTTAGTGAGTTCCTCTAATGATCTTTTTCCTCCCAGTGACAGCTCTCAAGTCCGGCCTTCCCTTTTTGCTGACAGTTGCAGCTTTCTTGTCAGCTTCTAAGGAGAAAGATTTCCCATAAGTAAGAAGCAAAGAGAATGGTTCACATAGTGTTGATGACATCTCTAACAGGCCATTTGATCACCATATTTGGCTTGCATACATAATCATATGTACACGTTTTAGCTATTTTAGGAGCTTTGTTCCATAATCCCAATGTTTACATCTGTAAGAATCCATTCCTTATCAGTGAAAAAGTTACATGAACTGGGTTACACACATTATAGGTTATAATGTCTGCAAAATCCTACTATAAACAATACGTAATGAAAGCTATATTTAATGAATTCTAGAAAGTGAGTTTTCCAACAGCACTCTCATATATGTACATAAGAATAACACCTTACCTAACTAGAACTGCTTGCCAACTGAGATGCGATTTCTCATTTCCTGTCTCTCTCTCTAGATAACTGTATATATAGTTATAGCTATAAAAAGTTATAGTGACAGAGAGAGATTCATAAGATCTACAGGCTAATTAGAATCATCACATTAGGGAAGATGTTTGAAATGTTATTAGTAGGTCACTTACAAACTCTTGATGAAATACTAAAGAAACTGTATCTTTTTTTGCTATATCCCATTTTAACAGCATCATCCCAATCATCCTCATCTATATCAGTAGGTGCAAGAATACTGAAGAGCGTCCTTCACAATGTAATTTAAATCCTCTTCCTAATGTTCCTTCAGAAACAGTGGAGAAAAAGTTCATTAATGTCTTCAATATACATCTATTGCTATTTTGTGGGGGGAGGGGGGGGAAGAGTCCAAATCTGATAGGCAAATATCATAAAATTTTATCAGACAAATTGGTTGAAAAGCCTTGCCAGCTTCCATTGCTCCCTTTCTTTGTATTGCAATGCCCCCTGCAGGTATAAAAGATCCTCTGTTTCTCTATAGTATTTTCTTTATCTCTCGGAGTGGAGCATTTTATCGGAGTTTCTAAAAACCCTGTTAATTGCAAAGTACTGTTTGAATCACATAACAGACATATAAAATAGAAAACAGAAGACAGAGGAAGAAGAGAGTTATATATGCTGTATCTTAGATCGAGAATACACATAAGACAGAACAAAGGACCTCACAGGGGTTAGTGAAAACTTGTGTCTCAGCCTATATTCTCAAAAGATTTAAACTGGAGGGGAATGAGATGGTACTCTACTTAAGTTTGAAACCAAAACTTCTGTCCTCAGTCTCAAATGAACTGCATCTTGTTATTATTTTTCTTAAATGGACAGAAGAGAAAAAGTATATAAAGTATCTCAGAATACTAGGTTTTGTGAACTACCTACCCCTGTTTAGGAGGATATCACCAATGTATGTTAAACATGAAGCTGGATCACTGACTTTAATTGATTAGCATTATATTTCAGAACAGACTTTGTCAAATAATGGATGCTCATCCCCCCTGATAGATTCAGATAGGGAACTATGGAACAGATGATCGAAAAAACTGAGGAGACAATGTCAACCTCTGAGACCGAGGTGGAGGCTTGAAGTCATCCAACATGGCATCATTACAGTGATTACATGGTCTCAGATCACTTGTCTATCCTAATCACACTGTTATAACTAGATAAATTGGGAGATTTGTGAAAATTGTTCAGACTAGCAGCTTGATGAAGTAAGCATGTCAAAAATGGGAAAGAGCAAGGAGATATCATGATTGCTGTTCATAGGTAATATTTGATTACGTTAGTTGAAGTGACATGTTTCCTACTGCATTAAACTCTGGAAACACATTAAGCTGAAGCTCCATGAAGTAATTACAACATAATCACACCAGAAAAGGCCAAGGTCGAAGTAAGAAGGAGTGGATCCAAGGGAAGGTTTCTTCATTTTTTGTGTGACACACGCAGTCTTCATGCAGGGACAAATACAGCTTCAAATGTATCCATCACACATATATGTAACACAGAGGAGGCAGTGCTTTCTCTTCCATCTCAGTCTGTAGGCATGGTTCCCTGCACCCAAAAATGTGAAATGTGATATCTAAAAACTACTAAACTGATGTCTTTATGCAATAACCTGTCCTACCAATGAAAATGCTTCTATATAGTTGCGACAGTAAATTAAGAGGATGGTGATTCAGCTGCATGAAGCTATGTAAATATATGATAGATTACAGAAGTAAATAAACAATGTTTCAATGTAGTTTTATATTTATGAACAATTTCTGCTAATTTTAAATTGACTTGCTCTTCAGCACCCTATCACCATTTTGGAGGAGGAGAAGAGAGCTCTAAGGCTTTGATCATAAACTTTTTCCTTCAATTACATAAACAACTATTGTAGCTGGTTAATTAGTAGTGACTGATCAAGTAGGTCAAGTGCTATTTTTTTACCCGTTAGACATAAATTCAAGGCTTCCAAGCAAGTGAATTGGAAATACAGTGGGCTTATGAAATTAGACCATAGAATCTCATTAAACAAACATCAGTAAGCAGATTTAGCTCAATCTCTGATTTAGTAGTCTCAGTTCATGAATTGAGGGGCAACAGTGCAGACAACGGTGGGCAAGAAATATCTCTATGGAGATATATAGACAGATACATGTAGACACACATACATGCATGCACATATATATGGAAATGTTTTACAGTTCTGAACTATTTAATACCTGCACTAGGCTTTATTTCTACCTTGAAAATCAAAAAAAAAAAAAAAAAAAAAGGTCCATGTAGAATATGATTCATCTTAACCCTGCCAACAATTACAGATTCATTCAGGTTGTATACTTTAGAAAAAGGACAGCATAAGGCTTAGGATGGGGCAATTGCCACATGCGAGTACTTCTCTAAATTCTAGCTTCTTCTAGGATGTCTTGTTTCATCTGCTTTTCTACTCACCTTTCTTTTACTTCTGTGTTTCCTCCTTTCCTTTCAGATGTCTTGTTGAATCACCACTGCAGATACTTTTTCTTCTTAGCACTAATGGAGAGGTGTTGTTAATTTATCAGCAGATATCTACCGCTATGAAGGCACTACTTGAGATTTCTGATTCCATGTTTAGTTTTTAGAAGTGGTCAGTAAAAAAACATTATTTATTAAAACTGAAAGACTTAAGGTCTTAACTTAAGAAGGCAATGAGGACATTATTAGATCAACATTTTTCTCTAGGCAGAATATTTTAAATATTATTATAAAGCCTCTACAAATGCTTGGTCAATCTAACTCAATAGTTTTCTCATTGCTCTGTCCTTCATTAAGGTACTACATAAAGAAATGGCCATTTCCTACATATTTCTAGTATCCAAGGTTTTGTTGTGTCTTGGGATTAAATGGCATACCTTGTTTCTTTTTTGCAGTTCTCGCACATTGGATGCCAGCAAAAGGCTCATTTGGATTCAGTTTCCAGTGTGGGTAAATCCACCTAGTTAATTAATTTAATATATATCACTTAGAAAGTGATTTTTTCATTCAAATCCTAAGCATCACAATTAAATAAAATATTTAAAGCAATGAATCATTTGCTAAGCAAATACAGAAGGTTAAATCAAAACACATTTTTGCTGGACAAATATTTGGAAAGTATTGGCATATTAGGCTGTAGACTTGGTTTAACAACCATGTCTCATCTTATGCATTCTTACACAAGAATATAAAACCACAATAAAGAAAATCACAAGTACATTAATTTTAGAGGGAAATGTAAAGGCTGCCCAACTATTCTTTCTGTTCAGGGCTGAAGAGACACAGGCCTTCAGCAAGCAAAACTTACTTTAACGCTTGTGATTCATGCCACTAAGTTTGATTCTTCTTATTGAACTTCTTTAGATACTTTGTTCAGATGAAGACCATGCTAGATATCTGAAAGGAAGGTATCTAGTCTAAGTTATTGCTCAAGGCTCCCTTTACAGTGAGTGGGAGAGAAATCTAGGATGGGATGGTGCAACCCATCATGTGATAGATATCCAAAGAGCAATGGTATCAATTGTCACCTGCAGAGGTCTATCTCCTCCCCCAAGAAAAACAGTCCAGTAAGGTACATAATAAATAACAAGCATGAATGAAGAGAATGTATAAATGCAATTAGGTATACACAGCCTTCAGTGTTAAAAAAAAAAAAATCACTGAATAATCAGAATTAACGGATGAACGATGGATGCATGGAAGGGATTATACTGGATCCGTAATAGTTCCATGACACTAAGAGGACAATGGATCATTATTCATACACAAAGCAGTTAAAATAGTTATCTCAGAAATGACAGCATACAAACATGCATACACTTTTGCTTATGGAATTACTAATAGCAAAATAAAAGGGAATATATTATACTGAAAATTCTTAACCCATTGAAACATACTGCAGTTATATTTATTTAAATATGACAAAAGGAATCATAGTGTCGGATCAGGATAGCATCATCATTTTAACTTCTGTCTCTGGAACAGGGAGCAGCTCATTCTGAAACTTTTTTTTTTTTTTTGGTGGGTCAGAAAGGTTCCCAGCTGCCACTGCAGCCGCATGAAAAAAAGTGCCACAATGAGGCAGCTCTTGGAAATGAGTGACTGAGGAAATAAGAAAAAGTGAAAGAGGGCTATGCTTTTCAACAGCAGTGCAGATCTACACTAGTTTTAAGGCAATTTCTAATCTTTCGCTTCAGGTTGCAGGGAACTAGATCCAGAGAAACAGAAGTCTTCCCCCCCCCCCCCCCCCCGTAAGTTGTTAGTTATTTGTCTTCAGTTTCTGAATAATTCTGTATATTACTGAAAGTATTCAGAAACTGAGGACAAATAACTAACAACTTATGAAAAAAAAAAAAAGACTGAAAGCAAAAGAACAAAAAATTCACCCTAGATGAATAACCTTCTATTATCAATGAATAAAAATGGATCAGAGGTGATGTTCGAGTTCAGCGACTACACAGCATTAACCACAGCACTAATATGTTGCCTTAATCCTGGAAGTCTTTGAAATTAAATGCTTTAAAGTATATGTGGGTGAAAGTGAAATAGCTTTCCTGTGCAGAATTGATAATATCCGGGTCAATTGTAGCCTGAGATCATGACCACTTTTGGATCATAAACACTTGTTTAAGATTCTTGATGCTATGAATAAAGCTCCAGTTGAATTTCATTGTGTCTAATTTTCCTAACAGTCAAAAGATGATGGCTGTGTTTCAGAAAGAAGAATTGTAGCAAACAAAATTAGTGACTTTACTCTCAGATGCTTGAGTCATGGTGTGTCTGCTTTCAGATCTATTTCTCTGCTGGTACAGAAAAAATATAGCCCATCTCCTTTTCAAGGACAGCCAAAAGCTAGCTCTATATTCATATCTTATGCTAACCTCTGCTTCTACTCTGTTAAACATATATGACTTACATGATACTTGATGCTCAAAGATGAGAGAATAAGGTGAACGGGCAGCAACAAAGGGCACTAATATGCGATCTGCACCAAGTTCTATAAAGTTCTAATGCCTTTCAGAAAAGCATTAGAAAATGTTTCATTCAAAGTCGTATGTGCTGATTTCTTGCTTACAAACAGCTCAAAGGTTGCATTGTCCCATCAGCTGAAAGAGAAAACAAACCCACATTTCTGAATTTGTAATAAACCTAACAAAAAAAAAATGCAGCACTTGGTATTCTGCTTCTCACACATCCTCCTAAAGCAAGCATGAAAAATTTGTTGGAATTCAGTCTAAATGCATGTGCCTGTCCTTTCTGGATGAAAGTGCTGAAAATTAATCAACCACTTAAATTGTCATTCTGGCTTTATTAAATATCAAGTATCAAGCCTAGGCAGCTCAAAGATAATAATTAGCATAAGTAGGATTCAGCTTCTAGGGTGATCAGAGTGCCCTGGAATTATGTACTGAATTAATTTCTTACAAATTAGACATCTAGTTCCACAATATCATTTTCTGAGCTTAATTTAAAATTTGATCATGTATTTTCATTCAAATGATGAAAGCAGAGAAAACTGGAACTTCAGTAAAGGTTATACACAGATCTACACTTGTAGAATATCACGTAATATAGGCCCTTAGGGCTATAGGCCTATAGGTCATATTTCTAAAACAAAATGGCATCCCTTCCTACAACAGTAGAAGATCCAAGTTACTATAGTCTCATAAGTGTGTCATACATACCCAGATCAATTTCTGATATTAAAGAGTGAAGTCTAACTTTTGTTATTTCTGCTGTTATTTGGCCTTATTATTAAGGGGATATTTTTTAGATAGATACAGATTAAATGTTAGTAACTGAATCCTAATTCTGTTCTGCTTTGAAGTTTAGTTTGAATTTCTCTTATAAAATTACAATATCATGAAAGATTTTTAATTCTAAATCAAAGAAATCAGACAGGTAGATATCAGTTGTACAGAAAAGATAAATATAACTGGAGATATGCAAACCCACAATCACATACATTTATCCCAAGAATATTACCACACAGTTTGAACTATTCTGGGAGCAGACTAAGATTATAGATGTTTTTCCAGTTTAAGAATATTTACACCTCACAGTTTCAGCCAAGCACCTGTAAAACTGCATAATTACATCATCTTGCATGACTCCTAATTACAAGACAAGAATGATTTCCTCCTGGATTCACCTGATTTGAGAGCATAAATATCCAGAAACTGTCAAAATATAATGTCAGTCTTCATTTAAAATACAATAAACCAGACTCTAAAGGATGATAAGCAAAATACTTTTGTAGTAAGAATGCCTAAAGTAAAAAGTACTAAAATTGCTTTTAGTAAAAAGAAAGTAACGTGAAAAAGGAGATGATTTGTGCCCTAAATAGTTTCAAGAATCTCACAGATTTTTGCCAAATGAAGCTAAGCTCTTGTAGCACAAGGTTTATATGGCCACGCTGTGGATTTACAGCATTTTACTATCTGATATCTTGCACTTCAAAAACTCCCTGTTGCATGCATATTATCTGAACACAGACTCAGATAATTAAAGATTCCTGAATTTAAAAAGCTAGGCAAGTTAGTAAACAGGTGAGAATATGGTCCAAATATGGATCGAGACAACTATGGAATTATCAACAAACAGCAAATGAAAAATTTATTAGCTTTTAGAGTTTGCTCTAACACCTATCAAAACTTCAGTTGGTGTACACACTGATTTAAACAGAGCAGCACCAGAGCCTCCACCCATGAAGGTCCCATCCAGGTAACAACCATACAAGTGTAGTCTTCATTTCTTCTGTGATGACAGGTTTGCCCTGTGACATAGTGAGGTTGTAAGGGCAAAGAACTATTTTTGCCCCCATATTCTTTTAGTCCAGTTATTGCTTCTGAAACCATTAGAACAAATTCAATGGAACTGTTTTTCTTCTGAGGTTTATACATTACTCATGTAAAAGTGCATAGAATTTTACTGCATATGCTACCATTCCAAGGCTACAGTTGTATTATTTATCAAATAAACTGAATTTTATATTGTACTAGGAAGCGGAATGCTTCAAAGAGCCTTCAGTATGTATTTGAAGGCTGAGTACCCATTAAAATATCCTAAAATGTACTTTCTCCTGCCAGCTGTACTGACTTATCAAGAGGAAATGAAGTACAACTCCCATCCTCCTCAGGTTCTGTTGGAAACCCCATCCAGTCAGAGAGAAGCAGAAGTAGCTTATCTTGTAGACTCAAGAGCTACTTTTTCACCTGTTCCTTACATGAAAGAGGCAATTAAACAAAAGTTGCTTACATCACTCCTTTAAAAATATGTAAAAAATGTATTCTTACGTTCACATACGTTCACATAGTGCCCCCCCAACATGTTCATCAGGGGTTCTAACACTTTTCATGAGCATTTTGTAAGCCTCTTTCTTTACCTGTAACTGGGTTTTCTCATGAGGATCATGATCATGAAGATTTTCAGGTATTTTAGAACTAGCAAGAGTTATTTGTTCACAACACAATAGTGATAAAAGATAGATTTTTGTTTTGTCACTAATGCTTCCAGCAAGGAGAAATGCTGTCCTGTATGGACAAAGAAAATGGTTGAAATAAAATATTTCTACTGAAAGAGTTAGTTTCATGTTAATTTTACTATCTGAATTCATGAGATGCTTTTAATAGTTCACTGTCATATCATTCAAAAAGCAATTGCCATCCATTTCTCTAATGATGATTCCAGAAACCTACCTGCACTTTCTCTTTAGCATTGTTCCAGTTCAACAAATGTTCAGAAAAAATCCATTCACTGATTTGTAAACTGCAAATGAAAGTATTTAAAATGTGATTTTTACCAGTTAATGAATTTACTGAATATTTAGGGAATTTTTTTGGTCATGATCAAAACCAATAAGAAGTACCATAAAATACTGTTCTGAAAAAAAAGATCAGCTCTGGAAAGTTACCATTATACTAGTGTATTTCATTTGTGGTTGCCAAAGTTGGAAAACCTGTAACAAAAATTTAGTAAAAACGATTGCTTGGGAATTAGATTAGTATCAAATATGAAAACATATTAAAAAAGTGAGTGAGCGCCAGTAACTCAGAGCAGAATACCACAATATTAAACCATATTCAGATACCACACACTTATAACATATTGATGCCAAAAGTAGTCATGCACCATTTCCAGCATTTAAAAGTTGTTATAAAATACCAAACTATACTGAAAGCACTGTGATATTTTTAAGTGTGGTTTGTACAGAGAGAAATATTTTTAGTATGAATTTCACTGTAAGGCTGTATGAATTCCTGTACTGTGAAATTATTTTGTTACTCCAAAACTGCTCTTGTCTCCCAAAGGCTTCCCAGAAGTGACAAACCCTGTCATAGCATGGGGAGTTTGGGCTGAGAAGTGAGAACTCATTGCTCATGGGATTTCTAGTTAGGATTTCTGAGAACCAGAGTCAAGGAATCATTTGATGGCTGTTTTTGCTGTTTGCTGCTGCATCTAGCCTACAGTTAGAGAAACTTCACCCTTTCCCTCCTCTACAGTAGAAGATATGATAAGTTTTTTTATGAACTGAGAGGCTTGTGCAAAGGTTTCTGAGGACAGACAGTAGGAGAATGGAACCAGACTGGATTGCCTTACAAGCAGGTAGGAATTTTTCAACTTTATTTTTTCTTTTAATGAATCAAGTTACCTACAGCAGCAAAATTGCCATCATACAAAGACTTATTTAGAAAAAAATCTCAGGTCCAGGATGGCATTTCTGGTAGAAGACTAGGCCTTTCCCAGAATAGTCACTGACTTCACATTTAGACAATGGTCTTAATTCCAAACCCTGCTTGGCCTCATCTGGAACAGATTTCAGCTCAGATGAGCTCTGCCTCAGCTAAAAACGTTCATCATTTAGCTATATGGGCATATTTCCACAGTTTCTGAGAGAGGTAAGCTATTTAAATGCCACTACAATTTAATTTGTGAATAAAGAAGAAAAATGTTAGGGAGATGGGATGCAATATGACTAAACAGGAATTTTTATTTCTAGAATTTGCATCTTAGAAATATTTAGAAAACCCTAGCACTAAAAACATAAGTTAATTGACGTAAGCAGAGTGTGTCTTAATCCTTTTCACACAGGTCTTATTTAAACTGTTATAGCTTCAACCTCCCTATACTCCACACTAGTAAGATTTCCACCTGTCCTATTGATTTCTCTGACAGCTGCATATCCTTGAAAACTCAGCTTTTATTATTTCAGAATATCTTAAATTAGCCAGATTATAGTATTATTGCATAGCATTTCATCAAAAAAAAAAAAAACCAAAAAAACCTGCTTTATCAGGTTAAAATCTTGATCTCTTGACAGATAATGCTATCAGAAAAATCCCACTCTGTTCACCTTTACTTCTCAGAAAGATTCAGTGGACCTGTCAGAAAAGGTTGCTATAGCAGTCACATTTCTCAAAGACACAGAAACTGGCAGATTTGATTTTCCAGTTTTTCAAGTCATCAGACAGTTTAAAGTAAACATTACTAAACTGCTGATATTTCACAAACCTTCCTGTCAGGCATCAGTTCCTCACTAAATTCCCTTGACTCTGCTAACTGTTATCATTATTTTGTAGTCATAGCTGGAAAGGGGAAGGCATACACAAAATATTTGGCACATGAATTTCGTGCAAGCTGCTTTGAAGGACTGAAAAGTTACACCTATTTTTGCCTCCTTTTCTGTTTGTTGCATTAATGTATCATATTTATACAGAAGTATCAATTACAACATCTCCAGGTCATTCACACACACACTTACTGTAAAAGTGCAGTGTTTATATCAGACTGGTGGTAGCATCCTAAGAAAGGAAAGCTTCTGCAAATTAATCATATTTATAGCTTCACTCTACTTCTATCTTAGATGAGAGCAGAGGTTAAATATGACTTTGATACACTACAGTCATTTAGAAAGAGCTTGAATTAGCAAATGTTGTTTAATAGCTTTTAAGTATTGCTGCAAGGAATCTTTACAATAACATCTTTTGCTCATTTTACAGTGTTGGAGATGATTTTAGCTTGTAAAGTAGTTTAACAAAACAAAACAAAAAAACCCTCAAGACATATTTTATATATAGACACATATTCTTCCATAACAGTTTTGTGCCAATCTACAGATTAACCCCAATGGTATTAAACTGGGAATGATGTTGACTTCTTATGATGCCACAGGGCAGCAGAATAAGATACAGCAAGATACAGTGCACATTCCTATTCTTAATGAAACTGAAAACTATTCATGCACTCTTCCCTATCACAAAAAACCTTATCATAAGGTATACCTTATACATGAGCATGAGCAATTGCAAAATGAACAATACTGATGGTTTATTTGACGATCCCTGTGCTTGGACTTTGTAATGTTCACACAACTTTTGTACAAAACTCACCAGCATCTCTGACCCTGAACATTTTTTAGCAACTACATTTTCCATAATTACTTTCTGATGAGCTATAATATTCCAGGAAGTATTTGAAAATATGTTGATTTTTTTTCTTTTCTTTCTATCCTAATTGTTGTATTGTATAAATATCTTGTTTAATTGCAGTTTAGCAATAAACTGCCATTTCATAATTTTAATGGTCAAAGATATGCATTATGAACAATGTTTCTTCCTCAGAACTCAAAGGCTAGACTCGAAATCTCTTTAAACAAACAACAAATTATGGAGTACAGATCTAATCATTCACTGACAGATATAGTACTTAATCAAAGTGATTTTGTGGCAGGGATTTTTAGCATTGCCTAAGATTTTCATTGCGTAGGTAAAAAGGGAGATTCTCCTACATTTCAAAGATTTTTGAAAATCACATTCCATTTTTACACTAAGATGTATGGAGAGCTCACATACATAATTAAGACACTTGGTTAGCAGAGGTATGAAGAATTTTCAAAAAGAAAAATAAAGATATCTAGGATAGCTAGATTCCATAAGTAGAATGTTCATTTTTTGGCGATAAACCTGACAGCACAGCTGAATGAGATTTAGATGGCATATGAAACATGAATCCCATACCAGATTGTTACAACATTGTGAATTTTTATTCAGTGAGACCAATACCGGATGAAGACTTTTAAATTGTTATGACAATGCCAGTAGGTAGCTTGCTTACCAGCCTAAACAAACTGGTTAGAAATCAACAGCACATCTACAAATTTCCTTCATTCTTTTGGATATGTTGCTTCAGAAATAGCATAGAAGCCTTTTACCTTAGCCTGAATGTACTGCTATTCTTACATTGCAGGTCAGTAGAGCTAAAGTACAACTCAGAAGAGACAGATGCAATAGTTAATGAAATAATTCAATATCAAATGTGGCAAAACAGATCAAAATATGAACAGGAATCCGGATCATTTTGTCTTCTGTCTCCTCCTGAGCACAGAATCTCCCATTCAGTCTTACCAAGCCTTTTCCTACTACCTCGCTCAGCACATTTTCTCTTGCTTTGCACTGAACTTGCCATAATTCCTTGCAAAAAGTTTATTTTTAGATACAAGAAGGATGTTTTGTCAGGGTGAATGAACAAACTAACTTTGTCCTCTCAGTTGAGTATGTCTTGCCCACTAAAGGAGACATTGAAGTTAAATGTCAGTGATGATCCAGTTATATAATATGGATGCATAGTGTGCAGAAATCATTTTCTTTTGAGGTATGTTACCTGGTGAAGGACAGGACAAGTCACTCCGGTCTCTACATACCCCTGGTGAGCACTTTGAGACCATGATGATCTATCACACACTGCCTGAATTGAAGGAGAGCGCTATGTTTTTACAAGGAGGGAAGGCAAATAGGTCATATGGCGATCAAAAGTGGCCTGAAAAAGCTCAAGTGATTATTTATGTCCTTATTGAGAGTGTTTTTTCTCAGTATTTTTTTTTTTTTTTACAAAGATCAGTATTTCTGTCCAAGTACAGGATTCAAAGTCTTAAGTATTCTTTTTACCTCTCCATTCAAAGAAACACAAAACAAAGATGAAAATTCTTTTTGATATTTTGAGGGCTCCATTTTAACCTCCAAACAGTTTGGGTCTACAAACTCAATTATGACCATTTTAATTCTGAATCAGTAGCTACAAAGAATTAATGAGGTTTAACTAATCTACTTCATTAGTCATATTCCACCATTAACTAATTTTCCTAACTGTCCCTACATTGACAAATGCTTAACACAGACTATGAAATTGATAGAAAGCCTTTTTCAAAAAATAAAGTGGCAATTTGCTTAATTAGGCACAGAGAAACAAATGCTGTTACAAGCAAGTTTCTACCAGGAAACATTATATTTAGAAATTTCACATGCAAAATGTACTGGATACATGGGAAGGATTTATAAATGGATATGATGTAAGGATGCTCATTACATTTTCAGCTGTACATGCTTTCATTTGGTTTAATGTGTGAAAAATAAGGAAGACGAGATAAACAATGAGAAGGTGAGATAAAGGGTCAAAGGAGAACAGATGGCAAGATGGAAAAGCAGACAAAAAAGATGAATTATGGTAACTGCCTATCCAAATACTGATCTGCATATTATACAATTCAGGGAAGTTATCAAAAGTACAAAGACTTTAAAATGCTATTGCAATTATATAAATCCACATAAAAACTCTTTTTGCAGAGGAGGGTACAGAACAAGAAATAAAAGGTAATTTCAGAGAAAATCACTGGCAAAAATTTAATGACTTATTAATCTGGTAGAGTTTAAATATTAGGAAATGTGCAGGAAGCAAAGCACTTACCTAGCTACTTGGGTGTTGAACTGGAACTGCAAAGGAATAGAAGAAGCCTACACATCAAAAGAAATGATTATAAGCTGCCATTGTTTACAAATACACCTCTTCTCATGCTTACACTGAGACTCATTTATTCATATTCAATAAAAGAAACAACAAAGCAACATCTACAGAAGGGTTTTCAGAGGAAGTGGTAAAGAAGAGTATGGGCAAGTCAGCTGTGAATCTGAAAAGGGACATCCACACAGGTATTGGGCTTCTGGACAGTTAATTCATCTCACCTCAGAACTTCAGATGATGGCGGACTTGGCATTTGGCAGCAGAATGAGCCTACTTCATTGCCAAGACAGAGATTCATTTTGCCAAATTTCAGACATTTACTTCTGAGGAGGTTTTCTTAGATATCAATGTCAATACAGAAAAATAAGGAGTTTTAGAGAAACTATTTTCAGTGAAGAGAAACAGACTTTTTTAGAAAGGAATATTGTCTTTGGGATGAAATGAATTCCTTTCTAAAAACATGTTTCTCTTCACTGACCATTAAGGCAGCTTAGAATGACTAGCTCAAATATCTATGTCTAGAACGTAGCCTACGCCTGTTTTACTCAGATGAATCCCACCCAAGATACCAAGAAACAAAGAGAGGAAATGTAAAAAAGTCTGGTTATATGAAAAAAAAATCTTATTTTTTTTAGGTAAGCATTTATTAAAGATGCAACTTCTAATATCAAACAACATGCATAACTTTGGGTTACTTTTATACTTTGGGGTATATGAAAAAAATCCTCATTTTGGGGAGATTAGAGACCACTGGGGAGATTAGATACCAAGACTGCTTCTAGATTGCCTGACAAAAATCTTCATTGTCACTTATGTCTTTGGTTTCAGCTACAGTAAAAACAAACAAAACAAAACAAAACAAAGTCACTACCCCTGTTATGACTGCTGTTAATTTCAGAAAATATTACTATGTTTTGTCTAACATAAGACTCCCAGAATTTTTTTTAAAGACAATTTGTAACATATGACAAATATCTGCTTTGCATTTGTAGATTTATTATCATTTCTTGGGTGTTCCCCCACCACCCCAAAATAATCCTCTGACAATAATGAACATATCTTTTTTATTATTTTTATTTAGAAAAGATTTGCATTTCTGCTGATTTCTGGTGGACTCCCTGGCCAAATTAATGGTACTATTGGACTGGAAACTCAAAAAGGTAAATGCACTTGTGGTGTACTGCCACGCTGATCTACGAAGTCAGACTAGACAAACAGCAGCACCATCTGCTGTTTAGACTGTAATCTCAGAAACTCCTGAAAGCTGGAACAAGGTACATTATGTATGGTTTACAGTAGAAAATCCACACAAAGAATCACTTTCTGTAACTGATACACCGTGCCTTAAAATATTAAGTTTAAAAGCAAAATTAAAAACAGACAGCTGAGATGTCTGTCATCCATTTCTGCATCATTTTTTCATGCAAATTATTCCAATAATGGAAATAAGAACTCTAAAAACATTTTTAAATTAAGCAAATAAACTGGAAAGCCAACTGCTTTTACAATCAAATGGTTCTTTGATTTGTTACATGATTTTGGAATGTATCAACGCATCATATATCTATATATATGTATATGTTTGCACACACACAGCATGAAATGGACCAGCAGACTGATTTGTATTCACAAAATTTATGACCTGATGCAGACAAGTCCTGAAAATTGTGTCATTTTTCAGATTAATAGCTAAAGGAACCCTAATGTGTTAGCAGATCTTATTTGAAGGAAATGTTTGTAGTGATATTTTTAATAAGGTACTCAGGAACAGCTCTTACTTTGGAGGTAGTGGGTTCCATCCCCACAAGAACTTTATAACCCCCCAGTAAAAGCTTTGAGTCTCATTTCATTCTTACGTTAAACAGAGGGGCATGGCACACACCAGCATGGAGTATGACACCCTGGATGTCAGAAGCAGAGGTGCACTGGGCCCCTGCACTGGCCCTCAGTGGGGATTTCCCTGGCTATGCTCTCCCCTGCCCCAGGCTGAGTGTGAAAACTAGCCCATAAGAGAAAGTTATTAGGTCCTTCAGAAAGCAATGAAAGCAATGACCTTTTTTTTTTTTTTTTGGGGGGGGGGGGAGGGTGCCTTAAATCACATATCAGCTAGTTTTCCCATGGTTTGTATTTTAGCTTACTTATAGCCGTATCACTGCTGCTTAAATCAAGTAGAAGCTGGTCAGCCTGCAAGTTATATCATATAAAGTATGTTACATTGGATATGCCTAAACTTGATCAAATTAATTCATGCTTGGAGTGAACTGGTAAGGTTCAACAAATCTAACCATTTGAAAGTGTTAGTTAATAATAAATCAATGTATTCTAGCACAATACTTAAAAAATATTTTGCTTTATAGAAACATTCTTGGGAAAAGTGCCCATGCATATGTTTAGAAGCTTTAGCTCAATCAGCCAACTACTTAAGAAACTCAGAAAAGACCAGAGAAATAGATAATCTGGCTGATATTATTCTACCTGTTTACTCAGGGAGGCTGAGAGTGTTAGCCTTCTGCCTGGAATGATTTTCTTGGCTAAAAACAAATAAATAGGACAGCTGTCTCACACTTTTTTTTTTCTTTCTGATTGCATCTGAGATGGCAGATCACAAGGCTGCGTCTGTAAAACATTTGTTCAATGGACTTCCGGCAACCTATGATCCATCTTTCCAAACTCTGTCTTCGGGACAACTCCTACATTTGTTCCTTCTGCGAACTTTATCTCCTGTAACCCATCCCTCTTTGTGTCACTTTGTTTGGACAGTTTACCTGTGCACAGAGACTCTGCAAGCAGGATATACACAGCTAAAAGTATAAAGCAAATATTCATTAGCTATCATACATACAATAGCTACCATACATACAAGCTACTAGGCTAAGCTTTAACATGCTCACTGCTCCTTATAAGATGCCCAAAGATACTTTGCTAGCCAGGCAGTCAGTCAGGAGAACAACGGTCAGCTCCTGGAATGGAGCCTCAGTGCTGCCAAACGGCCATCTTCTGCCACCCTGTATTTTTTTTTTTTTTAATTTTATACTTATCCATGTTGGTGTTTCTTCCTTGTCTTAGTTCTTAGCTCTGTCTGCAGTTTTACTGTTCTTATCTCACATGGTAAGAAACCTTTCCTACCTCACCCTCTACACTTTCTGACATTTTTCTTTACAACTTAGGTATTTCCTCAGAAGTCCAAGCCATGGTTATCTAGCTGTGCAGTATCAGAGATGGGCCTTGGACCCCTGGAGCAGAGAGTTAGAGAGAGAGGCAGTTTCATTCTCTTCCAGCACGTGAGATGACTGTGACACAGGATGTAAGGATTAGATGGCTAAGATTTAGGATAGGTAGCTACCATACAGACCCATAGGTTTGAATGTCAGCTACTCAACAGTAACTTTCTATGTGCTCTGGCCTACCCACAAATGAAAAGCTCATCCTTTTCCCTGTGATACACCATTAGATGTTTCTGCAAATCCTGGTACATTGCAATAAATCATTATTTTTTATTGAATTTTAGTTAGTTTTCAATCCATGTATCAGCATTTGGATCCAGGACAATTTGAATTAATGTTGCAAAATGCTGCACTAAATCCTTCAATGACATCTGTCCAAAATCAGGATCTTATATCCTCTCCATGAAAATACAGAGCTCATAAGAAAGAGACATTCAGTAGCAGACATATTTTTAAAATATATATACTTCTGAATAATATGCATCACATTTCTGTCATCAAAAAAAGACTTTCCAGGTAACTTTTACTCTTATTTTCCTTATACGCCTTCTCATTTTCTATATAAGAATCAATCTGTGAAATAAGAATTCACAGTCTTACTGGCAAAGACACATCACAGAAATCTTGGGACTAACCAACTTAATCATGCTGACCAAAACTGTAACAAAGATAGAGTCATATTACCAAAAACCTCCTTTTGCTGCTGTGGCTAGCCTTTCCAGGCAACTGATTTTACATACCTCCAATTAAGCTGTATCTTAACTACTTCAGTGCTTCAAAATACCTGTTTTGGCAAACATCATATTGCAAAGTTATTTAAATTATTATGCAATCTATGTTAGTGTTGGTTTTTTTTTTTGGGGGGGGTGCATTTTCTTCTTAAGAAAATGGCAAAGAACTATGACTGACTATAAATGAACAAAGACTAAAAGATCTATGTCACGCTATACAATGCTGAATATGGACAAATTTATCTAAATATTAGCACACAGCAGGCAAAAGCTTTGACATTTTAAGGATAGGGGTCTGATCTACCCTGATCTCTAGCAAAAGAGAAGGGATGGGCCAGAGATACAGAGCTGAAGAACCAGCCTTATTTGCACTTGCTGCTAAAAGGACAAAAGAGAGATGAGTGACAGCTGCAGAGAGACAGACAGACAGACATACTCCATCTCCCTAACAGTATACTGTCTTCAGCAATTATTTGCTTTGCCTACACTTGGACCTAGCCCTGATTACACATTTTATTATCACCAAAACAGAAACCTTAATCTATATTAGTATTTTTCCAGTGTATGAATAGACCAGACACAGTGCAGAAGGAACAAGAGGCTAGCTACTATACTTTAACACATCTGAAAGGATGAGCATTCAAAGGTTGTTCCTCTTGCCATTTTTGTGCCTTTCCTACCTGCCAAAGCTGTCAACTAAAGTATCAATTTAGATGGAAGTGTGGTCTTAACAACATGAATGCATACTACACATCAGAACAGGAATCCTCGGTCTATAATTAAAGCTAGATTTTTTTTTATACAATTAAGGCTTATCAGGCTTTGTTGTCTACAAGCTCAATCTGTAAGTACGGGGAGACCAGAGCAGGGTGATGGAAAGAGAAGGCAGTAACTCTGCCGTAAGAGGGTTTGGCTACTGTGTGCACTTCAGTAGCCAGAAGACAATCCCAGATCTCCATGTTTTGCAACTCCTTTTCCTTTACTGTGCATTTGGGCTGCAAACCAGTTGCTATTGCTGCTGCTTCCTCTTCCTGTCCACACAAAATATCTGCAGTGAATTTCAATGTGAATAAATTCCCAACCAACCAAAAAACCTCTGCTTTTGTAAAGTATTAAAGGATTATTCTTTATAAATACACAGAAAATTCAGAAAAAATAGAGCTTTATGCACAAATGTTTTAGTATAACTTCCATCAGTTCCATGGAATTTGTTCCTCTGTTTCATTGTAAACTGAAATTTACTTCCAGTGGAGAGTCACTTTGTTTTCTTCACTTCTGTAAGAAAGCTGAATGCAGAACTTTCTAATTTTGCAGGGAAATATAGGCAACCCTATATGCAGGCTATTCAATGCAGCAATTTTTCTTTGGGGATGGGCTTATTTTCTAACTGCATGTGTACAAAAAACAGGTTTAATAAAACGTTGTGGTAAACAATGACTTAAAGGAAATCAGCGTTTATCTATGACTACAGTTGTGTTAACATAGTAAAATAAGAAGTTCCTTTGTTTCTGAAATACTTGCCATTTTAAAATTCCCTTCCTGAGCAGGGAGAGCAATAAAATATTTTATTGAATCAGATGAAGTGACATCTGGTATTGCTAATCATGGTAATCATTTAAATTAACAAAAGAATGGGATAAAAGCCAGGAGTAACAGCCACATGAAAAGGGTAGAGAGAACGGGAAGAGAAATGGGGAGTCGATTAGTGGATGGTGTACTCAGGTCTACGTTCTTCTTTCTCGTGTCTAGTTTTTACGGACCACCAATTGTGAGAAAGTGTCAGAGGTCCAATCTTTATGTTCCCGTGAAAACTGGGCCTGAACTCTCAGATATTTCTGCATTGCTCTAATGAGAAGCATACCTCAGGATTATGCCACTGATGATTAATTTATTTCTCTTCTTCCTTCCTTAGAAACAAGATTTTAACTTACAGACTTAGCACTACCTGTGATACAGAAAAAAATCCAAGGCAAGCTATAAGACTCAAAGTAAGCAATTCCAAAGTCGTACTAAATAAAAAGATGCCTATAACACTTCCAGAAATATTTTGTAAACATAAACATTCATAACTCACTAGCATGAGTCACATTTAATATTTCTTTTCCTTACACTGACAAGCAGTATGTACATCAGTCTTCCAGTGCTCAAATACACAGATGTACATTTGGTGTTCTCATTTCTAACCATCTTTAAGTTGCTGATGGCATACATACATACATAATAAAAGTGAATTTTCCTGTGATTTGTCTTTTAAATACAGCATTTGTCTTCAAAACTAATTTACGCTAATTTATGATTCATAATAGGTCAGCAGGTGCAGTTCTATGTTATGATACAATAGGCTTTGCAGCTTCTATACAAGGAAATATATTTTGCATGATTCTATGTAGAAATTATCCTACAAATTTTTATTCACGTATTTTCTACCTTAGGATACCACCATTACAAACTTATGAATATTTGTAAGATGTTAGGGTGAAATTAATTAATGAAAAACATACATAATTTTTATCTGTATCTTCCATTTCTCACAGGCATGTCTGATAAGCAGTAAGTTAAAAGTCAAAGACCCCGCAAATGCCCAAATTTCGAAAGTAAAGGTGGATATTCTTTAATTCTACACTGTCTGAAACAAACTGAAGCACAAATTAATACTTTATTATTATTTATTAAACAAGCACTTTAATGTAAGGGTAGGAAATTTAATAGTTGAAAAGAGGGCCAAATAAAACTGGATAAAGCTTCTCAACTTGTTTTCAGCATTCCTCTCCAACAGGCATTTGCCTTGTTTCAGAACACTTGTTCACCTTAAAACTGTGTGTAATTTTCAAGTGTTCCCCAGCCACTTCCAATGTTTTAGTGCCTATGCTTTTAGGTCTAAACTGTTAAAAAAGCAGCTCCTTTGAGACACGACACAGAATATTTTACAAAGAAATTGCATATATTTATAACCTTCAGAAAATAACAAGACACTACATGTGTTTTAATTGTGTTATTGCATTTTTCTGTAAGTAACAGTAATGATTTCTACCCATGAAGCCAATTTTTTTAAAATTGCCAAAACTAATCAATTCCATTTTACATACTAGAAACTAAAATCCATTAATCACATTTTACAAATTGGAAACCAAATTTCAGAAAGATAGAGGCCAAATGTAGCATTTAAAATGCTATAACCAATCTCACCAGTGTAGCTTTAGTAAACTAATACTGTATTTTACTAGACCCATGTGCAGTCCATTGCAATGAGCACAACCCAGGTTCCCCTAAGGCACCCCTGAAATGACACAGCTCCTTATCTTATATTGCTGTTTACGTACTTTATGATAACTGAATTGGAACAGAGGTGCACTAGAAGAATCATGTCTCATATGGTCTTTTCAACTCTGTATTACTGGCTCTGACTTAGCTCAGATCAGCAATGGCTGAAAACTGATTCTGTACAGTGAATTGTTGCAATAAGATGATCTCCATTACTAGACTTCCAAAAGGAGCACCTACCACTGAACATCAAAGCTGGGATTCATCTTGCCAACTTTTAGTGTCGGCACACTGGGTGTCTTATGTAAGCAAGCTGTGCTGAAATCCTTCTTGATCTTGGGACAGACAACCACAGAAAGCAATTCAGCCCAGGAAAGATGCCTGATGTCACAGCTGCACACCCACTTTAAACAGCCACAAGCTAGCCGGCTGGTTTTCCCCACAAAAATAGTTGCACCCCCTTGTATCCCAAACCTGTGCCCACCCCTTCCAGGTACCAAGTGCAGAGGTCACACAGGCGAAAGAGGCTAATAAGCTACTATATTTTTCCGCCCTGAGGTCGCTCTTTCTGCCTCAAACCCCTAGGTAGCGCTGGCTGCCTTGAGAAACTCCCCTCCGAGGCCAGGCCAGACACTCATCTGCCCAGCGAAACGGGGCCGCCGCAACTCATCTCGCGACCAGCCCCTAAGGGCCGCCGCGCCCGGCGGGGCAGCGCCCGGCGTACCTCAACGGCCGCAACGGTTGCTCCTGACCCCCACGCGGCGACCAGGGCCGCCCCCGGCTGCGCACGCGCGAAGGCGCCCTCTTGCCGCGGTCCCGCCGCGGGAGCGCGGCAGAGGCGGAACTCGGAGCCGCTGAGGGCTGCCGCCTCGCGCCTCCGCTGCCGGGCTTTCTTGGGACGCCCCCATCGCTGCGGCGGCGGAAGTAGCGCCCGCGGGCGGGTGGTGTTTCCCCCCCCCCCAATCTCGCGAGCTTTCGGGTGGGGAGTGAGCGACCGCAGAGGAGGGGGATAGGGAGGAGGAGAGGGGGGCGCGCGCCGTCGTCAGGTGCGTCAGGGCGTTTCGGCACGCGCGGGATAGCCGGGCCGTGCGCGAGGCGCGGCCAGCGCGCGCAGAGGCCCGGGCCCAAGCCGGCGGGGCGGGGCGCAGTGCAGTGCAGGTGGCCGTTAACGAGCGCGGTGGGGTGGTGCGTCCGCAGCCGTGTTGCTGACGGTGGGGCGCTGAAAGGGGCAGGGAACTGGTGTTATCGCGTAGCCCGTGTTAGACTTGTGTGGGTCTGAGGCAGGAATGTGCCACCTGGGAAAACTAAAGTGGTTTGGGCTGTGAAGTTAAAACCGGAAGGGATGGGGCCGGCTTTAAAAATCGCCCTTGCGTTACTTTTTTTTCTTTTTTTTTTTTTTAAAGCAATGGCGTTTCTTTATTTTACGGTCACTTAAGTTGTCACTTGGCTTTTTGTGTTTACTGTACTAAAAAGCTGTGTTTCACAGTTTTGCCAGTGTTTTGTGTGCTACTATTAATTGTTTACAAAAAAAGAAAAGGGAGAGGAAAAATCAAAGTGTGGGCCACATCTCATGGCACAAACGATGAAGTGGAAAACCTGAAACCCACTAATTTGATTGAGATTAAATTTGAAATTGATAGTGATCTGAGACCTTGCATAAACAGAATGACCCCTTCCTGCGCACGTGTGTGTATGTACACACACACACACTGCTAATCAGGGCAATAACTTGTTTTTCTTTTCATGTGAGCAAGTTCATTTTCATCTGTTATACTTCACTGTCAAAATCTTGCTAGGTGTGAATCAGTCTTACGGTTTGATTTGTGTGTCACACCTCTGATTGCCTTGTAGCATAGAAAATTACAAGATTTACCTCCTACCAGGGAGCCTGCTTGACTTTTCTTTATTAGGCTCTGACATGGAACTTTGTGAACACTTGATTTGAAGACACCAGAACGGTCCTTTTACATTATTCAGCTGAGATAGAAGTAACAGCATGTTCATGTTGTTAATTACAAGGATTTTTTTTCTCCTTTGTTCTTTGCATGAAATAATAATATTAGTGCTTCCTTTTTCCAAAATGAACAATTAATTTTATGGAGGTGGATAGCATACTGCCAGGTCATTGCTGGTGAGAGAGAGAAGTGCATACTAAATACTTAAAACTGCCAAGAGTTGTTTCAGTTTCAATGTTATATCAACTGTTAATCTCAAACCATCAATGTTTTAAATCGTGATTCCTTGAAAGCTGACCACGTGAAAGTGTTGTGAAGAGGGTTCTGTTACAGAATCAGGGCCTTAGTGTACAACTACTTTTTGACTACTCAAATTTTTTTATGTTTTTAAACAGGTTATATTTAGAAGAGGAGAAGTGTCTATTGTATACTTTGGTGGTGTCCAGCAGCTCATCTGTTGATACTTTATGTACTTCCTTTATAACTCCATAGTAGAACAACTTCCAAAAGTGTCTGTTTGGTTACTGCAGCATCTGGATCCAGAGGTTATTTTTAAGAAAATGTGGACTGCTAAAACTCTTTGTAGTGCTCAAATACAATTGCTTCAGCTGACAGAAGGCAGATTATGTAGTTGCATATTTCCAAAAACTCAGCAGTTCTGGATTGGTATTCTAAACTATTGTACCATACGGGCACCACATAACCAAGTTAAATGCCAGGTAAGTATATTTTTGTGGTGCTGTAGGTGTGTATGGTACAGATTGATCCAAAGATAATACCCTTTGTTTTAGAAGCTACAGGGTTAAGCTTTTGCACTTGCAGACTTACTCATGAATTGAAAATGCCTTTTGTAAGTAAGGTTAGGTGGCAGGCTGCAGAAAGTTGCAGGAGACCTAGTGTTGCGGTATAAACTTTTTTGTGTGTCTTGCAGTTAACTTTTAATTAAAATATTGTTTGATTTATTATATGTATTTATTTATTTGTTACTTGTTACTAGTTTTTTAGGTTATGCTGTAGACAATATACAATGCTAACTGACAGACTCATTCAAGTGACAAGCCTCTAGTGAAGAATAAGATCAGAGTTCTCTGGAAAACCATTTGTACTAATACAATATTGTAGAAAGGACAAAAACAGTCAGTTTCTACTGGATTGGTAAAAGAGAATAGAAACATACGAGTCTGTCTATAAAAAAAGAAAATCTGTCAATATAAACAAAAACTATAAAAACTATATAAAATAATATAAGATTAATCTTAGAGACCAACAGTTCCAAGTTGGAGTGTTTGTTCTTTTCTAGAAGTATGTAGCTGTATATAGTTGAGTGAACCTTTAAAAATATAAATAGCTGCATGCAATTTTTAAATAATAGAATATTGTGTTTTCCAGTTAGTTTAACGGAGGCGAAGCAATTGTGAGGAAGTCTAGATAATTTTACAACTATTTTAAATAGATTAACAAGGTCTATTAAGGATATTTTTTCCTATATATGCCTGCTGCTTCTCTTCTAAATAATAATATTTGACTGTATAATTGTAGGTTTCCAAGATAAATGATGAAGAATCAGTAGTAGATACAACAGCTGCTGTTAGTCCACAGGGACCTAAAATAGCTACTGGAAAAAGTCTCAGTGGAATAGGCAATGGAAAACACCGTTCATTAGAAGGTATTTAATCTTTCCTTACCCTTATTTTAAAAAGCAGCCCCTCTCCATCTTGTCTTGATAGCTCATATTAATGATCAGGATGGTCTAAACTATCAACTTTAGTTTTACATCATGTGTTGTTTTTTTGTTTGTTTGTGTCTTAATGACTGGATTGTGCACTGATATTTTTAATAATTATTTTTTTTTTTGACTCCAACTTCATTCAACTCTCAAAATGCTTATTCAACATGACTGGACAGATGCAAAACTTGTGGCTTTCCCACCTTCCCCCATCAACTGTAGTGACTTTAAGAAAGCAGAACACAGTCTTGTTGGATGGGTAATTGTTTTGTGAGAGCCCATTTTGGACTGGGAGAATCAGTTCTTTGAATATTCACTGAAGCCTGTAAATGATCTTTGACGTCAGTGAACTTTTTGACTGGTTCTTGATGCTTAAAACAGAAAAACATTCCTGTGTGGGTGGAGATTTCTGGTTTGGGGGAACTTAATGATTCTTGTGTAACTTAAATATGACCTTTATTTTAGCAATGCTTCCTTGCTAAACAGTTCTTTTCTTCCCATGACCTTGCTTGTTTTCTTGTTCCTAGCTCAAAACTAATCCTCAAATGTGGCATTTTGCATCATACATCTTTTATCTTAAGCTGCTTTAAAGTAGCTTTTAGCTCCTGTGCTTCAGGGTGTTTGGTCATTCTCATTCTATGCATATTTAATTCTTGTTTGTAAAGGTTTTCTAGTTAGTTGCTTTAGGCATTTCCAGCTTTCATTTACAAACTGGGTGACACTGAGTGTAATTATAACTGGTTAAGACACTGAGATTATATACTGCTTACATAATTACATTGTCCAGAAAACAGCAGTAAGAGAAACTGTTGTACTATTTGTTCTATGTGACAATTAAGAAGACAATACTTACCCTGAAAAACTTGTTTCTTTATATATACTGTGTTGCATGTTTGCATTGTGAATGGATGAGATGCTATTAAGTATACAAAAACTAATCCCCCCACACAGCTTGAAGTATAATGTTTTTTTCAGCACCACTGAATCCTGACAGATGTGACAATCTTTTAAATATAACTGTTAGGGCTATGCTTATTCCTGAATGCTCTTGCATTATCCATAGAATAATGTGATTGAACAGCCCCAGTGCCCTTGTTTGTTTCTTGCTGCATGTAGCTTTTCTTACACTTTTAGTTTTCTTGCTAGACCACAAAAACATACCTATACCCTTAGCCAGTTGAAATCCTTAGATTTTCAAATTTGCCAGTTGTGTAATTAACAATGTTTTTACAAAGCAGCATCAGAAGTATTTGCTAGGTCTTGCATGAGTTGTAACTCTACAGCATACACTGTCTAGTTCTCTACTGAAATATATTTGCGCATCTTGGAAAGTGCATTATAAACTGTTCTTGGACATGTCAGTATCATAACTTTTAAGTTACTAGATGATATCGTTAAAGATATCTTTAACTTACATTTAATCCTCTAAGAATTTTTGTTCTGATGTCTTGTGGAACAGATGTTTTGTACTAAGATAACAAGATTTCTGCTGTTCGATCAGTCAGCTGAAAAAATGTGATCTTGTTCCACGTCCCGGTGTGACTGCATTCCCATTTTTGGTACTTTGTAAGAAATTCCCAGGGAGTAGTCATACTGTACTTTAATTTCTCTGTATGTCTTGAGAGTTTTTACCACCCTACTATTCTTTTTGATCAAAAAAGCAGTGATATACCGGATCATAAGAGGAAAAAAAAGTTTTTGACTCATATTGTCTCTGAGATATGTCATTCTAACTTGCAAATCAAGTGTTGCCATGACATTTGCAAGATTCAAAAGAAGTGGGAAGCTTTATATTTTTATGAAACAGAATATCTTGGTTCCTGTCTCTTCCTTTTCTGATTTCACAGGGCATTCATTCGTCTAATGAATGCTTTCTCATCTTTTCCTCTTACACAGAGAATTCTCTGAAAGGTGAAACAAGACCTTAACTGTCAGTAAGAAGCCTGTTTGCTGGATCTGCATCTATTAAGCAGATAGTTCCTTATAGAACCATGATTTTTGTCCTTCATCTGTATCTGTCTTCTTTGTAGGTCATCTGCCTTGTTACAGTCTTTTTTTTTTTCCCACTCCCTCATTTCAATCAGTGTACAAAACCTCCCTGCAGGTAGATATATAGCGCTGAATGAAAATGTCTCTCTTCTGTTGTTCTGTTCTCTTTTCTATAATGATGGTGATTTGTAATACTCCTTTCATTGTATTAGTCTGAACAAAAGAATTTTCAGTAAAAATTCACCCAGATACAGTAACTGACTATCACTTACGAAGTTAAACATTATACGATTTTTCAAGACCAAACTGGATAAAGCCAGTAGCAACCCTGTCTGATTGATTTAACCTCAAAGCTGACCCTGCTTTGAGCAGAAGGTTGGACTAGAGACCTCCTGAGGTCTATGATGCAGTGATATTTTTACTCACCATTTACCCACTTAAAGGGTTGTTACACGTATGTGCAAAACCCATTTTTCAATCTTGCAACTAGATGTAACCACTGGTTCTGCCATTTGAACCTGAATGTCATCTGCCAAATCAGATTTGTACTAAAGTACTTTTAGATGCAGTTTATATGTGACAATATGTAGCTTAGGCCTGGGAAGTAGCACTAACTAATCAAAATGTAATGCCCTGATAACAAAGATATGCTGTTAGCTTTGATTTGAAATCTGCTTGGGGAATTTGTAAAGCAATGTTGTATTGTGTAACATATCCAGTGGATCAGAAATTGGGGGAAAAAAAGATTTCTTCGGCTGCTTTTTGGATTGCGTTAAAATAATACATTTACCTTTTTAATGTCACAGACTACTCCTACCAAAGTTCAAGCGAATCTAGAGGCATGCTTTAACAGTATTCCTTTAATTGAAGTCTGCATGATTGCTTCTCTTGTTCCTCGTTTATCTCTCACTGAATCCTTCTGTCAGTCAACAAAATGATGTGAATATTTTTCTTTTTTTTGGAGGGAGACGAGGAAGGAGGGAAGAAGGAGAAAGAGAAGTAAGGGATCTGAATGTTAGTTAAGAAATTACCTGATATTAAACAGTGAATACCATGTATCCAGACACTTAAGAAAACAATGGTTACTCAAAATAGCTGATTCTTAAATAGGACTAAAGGTCACGTACGAAAATAAAACCCTCAAGAAGCATTATAACAAAGGGAAGGACTTTTGACTTCAATGTTTTTTAGCAGCTTGTGATCTTAGATTTGACATCTCCTTTCCTATTCTTCTTGCTTTAAAGAAAATGTACCAACCATTTCTGTACACACTGTAGTATGGTATCCACAAATGCAGAAGCATTTGTAGAGCTTTTTTCTTTTTTAAAAAACTTTTAATCTAAAATATCTTACTTTAACTATGCTATATATACTCTTAAGTTTTCATCCTTTGATTTGTGGACCTCTAAACATCTTCCAGCAGGGAGAGATACCTTTTAGAATCATTTGTAGATGAGCTTTGTAGAAACATTAGAAGATGTATATATGCATGTACAGAAGCATACATAAGCTTGTTTAAATAAACTTGTGTTTCTTAGTTACCTTTCATAGGTGCATTAGAAGTAATCCTTGGGATCTGTGAACTCTTTTACTTTGCTTGTGTATCTTCTGACCAAACAGCTAAGTAAACATAGCCCTTATTTTATATAATATTTCATAATAGCGTGTTTTCTTGAAACCTTTTTGGATTAAAATAGGAGTTAATGCTGTATGGAAAAAACAAATATCCTAATCAATGTGGTATTGAAAGACAATGTCAGATGTATAGGTAATTCCAGCTTTCTGACTGTATGATAAAAAGAAGCACTTTTTTTTCCCTACCTGTTGTTTTTATAGCAATGTAAGCAATTATTTTCCCAAACTTGGTTTTCTTGCTGTCTAATAACAAAACTGCTTTAACTAACTTCACCTTTTTCTTTTCTTTCTTTTTTTTTTTTTTTTTTTTTTTTTGGCAGAGTGCCCCTTTATTTAAGTGCACTTTTGCCCCTAACTTGCAGGAGGCAGGTGGTAGTTGGTTAACTTCAAAAGTTTAGCTAGCCTCAAAGGAAGCAAATCACTCCATTGAGTTTCAAAGTCTGTTTTAGTTTTTTTTTCCACTCTGTATGTTATACGTTAAAATCTTGAAAGTATAATTATGTTGTTTGTTTTCCAGGAAATTTCCAACAAATTCCTTCCATCTTCTCTGCAGTGTGGTGATTTTTGTTTTTTAATTAAAAGAGCCTTTTGTTTTGAGAGCAGTATGACAGCTTATCATTTGCTTCATTAGAGATGTCTGTCTCATATCCCCATATACCAAAATCAAAAACCAACCTGAAACCCATTTTGTCGGTACAAAATATCGTAGATTTAAGCTGCAGGTATTATTTACTAATGGATATGCAGGCATTTCCCTGTGTGAAAGGGATAAAGGTGATTAACTACCTTACGATAATGTAAGGTTTTAGCAGAATGACTGACCTTTTAATGCAACAAACAGTATGCCCTAGCACTATGAGATTTGCTGTTTTGTTTTTTTTTCTCTCTCCTGCAGATAGATAAATTGAGTTTTTAAGCCATTCTGAGGTTACAAACATTTTCACTGGTCCTAGTTTTGATTTACTTTACCAGAATTTCAGCCTTATAACTGCATTGACGAGATATTGGCTTGCATTTCTAATGTCTAATGTTAAATATGACCTACAGAAATTGTTAAAATCCTTTAGTTCCTTGAATTTATTCCATGAGCCCTATTCAGTTTTCTCTTTCAAACTGCTAGTTGCTCTTTCAATGTGCTGTGACCTGTCATCTAAAAAAGAGGCAGTGGCTGGGTTTTTATTGTACGTCTTTTTTTTTTTTTTTTTTTTAAAGGAAAAACAGTAATCCTTCCAGTTGGACTGGCAGAGAACAAAACCCACTTGCGGCCTGATTCTAAACATACCCTGGCTAAAGCAGTTGAATTTAGCTTGTCTTCCTATTGAATGTTTTTTCAAAGCTGCGTCTTACCCTCATTTTTCTTACTCCTCCCACTGCTGGGCTGAATAGACAACTTATAAAATCCGTTGCTGTATGTGTCTGCTTCTCATTATTAGAGTTTACACGACAGTATCTGTAGGTGGTTGCCAACAGACACATCTAGCTATCTCATTATGAACCGGAACAATCAAGTATATTCCTGAATTTACTGATTTAATTAGTCCTGTTCATATTGATACGTACCCAAATATACTAGGGATTTATTTTTAATATGCTATTAAGATAATAAGTAAAATAGTGTATAATATCTTGCTCTCATAATTGTAGTTATTTGCAAAAACAGAGTTAATAAAATGCATGGCCTTAGTGAAGTGGCTTATTTTAAAAACAAGCAAACAGAAAACCTAACAATCTTAGCTTAAACTTCCTGTTTGTGTTTTTTGTCATTTTCAATTCCATCCTTGAGACCTGTGTGTGTGTGTGTGTACATGCGGTGTGTATTTTACTTAAGTGTTTTTCCTTTCTTATTCCTTTTAAGAATAGCAGTGATATCTTTTATGTTTTCCTTTTTTAAAATGAGAAATTACTTCTGTATAAATTGTGGAATATATTATTGAATGCTAATAGTACTTGGTAAGTAAATGAGTTCCAAGGATGAATTGCTTCTCTAGAGGACTATGTTAGGTTGAAGGCTGCACATGTCATGTGAGTATGACACTTACAGCAATTTTGTAGTTAAATTTGATTTTGACTCAAGGTAACTAACAGTGTTATCTCTCTTTAAAATAACAATGCAAAATTTCCAACAGCATTTTTTAACACCTTTGAATAGCTACTTTTATTTTGCATTTCTTTGACAAATTAGTTGAAATATGCAGTTATATTGTATATAAAGCTTTATTTCCTGATGGAACAAGAGATATGAAACAACATTGTGTTAAGGAGTATTTCAGAACAGTTGTTTTCAGTCTTGGAGATGCTAAAATTTTAACAACTACTTGTTTGATATATTTGGTAATCAAAAGTGCTTGCTGTTCTTAACAAAGCTGCTTTTTGTTATATAGGTATTATACTATATTATATATTCTGTGCCAAAAAGTAAATGTATGTTATAAGATCTAATTAACTGATCCTTTTCCTGACTGCAAAACTTTATTTCCACAGCAAAAATGAAACATCTAAACCTGTCATTTGCAGCTTGTGGGTTTCTGGGTATTTACCACTTGGGGGCAGCAGCTGCTCTTTACAGGCATGGTAAGAAGTTACTGAAAGTTGTGAAAGCTTTTGCGGGAGCTTCTGCGGGATCACTGGCTGCCACTGTCTTATTAGCAGTACCAGAAAATATAGAGGTAAATTAATAAACTCCTAGGTATAGGACATGATCATTTTCAAAGGATATTTTTAAGGATTTAATCATCTACTGTAAAGTTTTTTTAAAATGAAATATTTTAATTGTTGTTTTTCCTTCAAAGTCCTACTTCTTATAAAGGAACAGGACTCACATATGTGTTTTTCCTCAAAGAAAATTGTGAAACCTAGACAAAAAATGTTTATGAAGCAAATATTTCTTTAAAATCTGTGTTCAGTTTATAGTAGAAAATCATGTGGACTTTCTATTTACATAACTTAAAACATGAAGTCCATATGTGTGTGAATATTGAGTTATATGCAACCAGATGTACTTTATTTCTAGTATATGCGCTTTCCATAATCATTGTGTATTACAGAGGGTTGTTATCTTGGCTAGAGGTTTTAATCATTGTCATCTTGTCTAGAGGTTTTAATAGGCTTTCTTAAGCAAATGTATAGTCGCATCCTGTTGTGAAAGTCCATCATCCATAAGAATGATGGACTGTATCTTAAAAGTAGGAAAGCAACGCACAAAAGCTTGCTGAGTGCCAGTGGAGGATTAACCCTAACAAATTTCTATTCTAATATTCTTTATGCATGTTTTCTTTCCAGAGGTGTAACCCTTTCCTTGCCATGGAAGTAGTGTCATAATCCATAAGATCTCACAGCAAAGCAATCTTCAGTAGCACTTTCATAAAAGATTCTCTGGGAGGGCAGTAGCTTTGCTTTTTTTTCTCCTCCTTAGCTTAAGGCTGCTTTGCGCTCCTGAAGTACCTTTAGAAGATCAGGAGTCTTAATCTATTGTCTAGTATATGACACACAACAATTATTTAGAAGATTTATGTATTTATTTATTTATTTTGAGTCCTTTTTTAATTTAAAAAATACAGTAGCCACTAAGTGGTTTGTTTTCATGCTCTGACTTGGCTTTAATATATGTAGAAGACCAGGCCTTGCTAAATGTTAAGATGAAATGTTTCTTTAATATTTGGAATTACAAGATGCAGCATTCTTTGGGTAAGTGAAGCTGTTAGATAAATTTTTATTCCAAGTACACTTAGGTTTCAGCTTTCAGTATTCCTCAGATAACCTTTACCAGGCCTCACTGGTAGAACTTTGACCATTTTTCATTCAAATGATAGTCACAGGCAAGAGCTCATTTTACCACTGACATTTTTTCCTGCTAGGATACAAACTTAGCTTGCAGAGTTATCTATACTTCTGTTGCTTTCATTAGTACATTCTTCCCTGACATCTTTCTTCTTTTTTTTCTTCTTTTTTTTTTTCCGTTGCATTTTGTATGTGACTTGATATTAGGCAAGCTCTTCTATGTTGTGCAGAGAACCTTATTTGTATTCTCTTCAGCTCTTCCTCTTTTTCTGTAGCCTTTGACTAGTATTTCAGTTTCAAATTTGCTTGGTATAATACAGACTTTTGAGCTTAATTTCCTATATGACGAGCACAGCAGCTAGCCTTTTCTTAGCTCAAGGAGATTATTCTGCTTATTCTTGGCTTCTGGGTCTGAGTATTTATTCCCAGCCTAGTCCTATTTACGAAGTACAAATTCTAAGTTAAAAAAATTCTAAGTAAAAAAAACCTGAGTTTTTACTTTTTATATTTGTGGAAATGAAGTCTGTATTACATTGTCTGTTTTTTTTTCTTGAAAATGTCATCATGTTAGTATGAATTGAAAAATGTCCTGAAATTCTTAGCCTTTTAAAATTTTTCTAATAACTTTTTAGTCATTCTGTCATATTGTTTAAATGGAAAATTATGAGAACTCTCTGCAGAGGGGAGGAAAATACTCCTCAGTTTTCAGGGAATTTAAGTAAAGGCAGTGCTGTCTACCAATAGAAAATACTTCATTTTGATGTTTTATTTTCTTTGAAATTTGTATTAACTTTTCCTGTCAATATAATTACATCATCAATTATTACAAAAAAACCCCCACACTGATATATAGGGAACATTTCTAACCATTGAAATATTTGATATCCACAAATATAACTTTCATACCAATTAGGGTTTTTTTCAGAGATGGTTAGACAAGCTATAATTAGGGCTTTCTCCATGTTCCAGTCTCAAAGCTGTAATACATCCTTTTGTGAACTTTGAGTCTAACACCAAGAATGGCTTGTTTTGACTATTGCTTTTCTATCACAACAGCTTGCAAACGTCCTTCAGTAGTATCTTGAATTTTTGTTGCTGTTGAAAAGGCAAGGGACTTGAGAATCCTAGGGACAGATTTTCAGATGTATGGAGGCCTACAAAGTTGTGGATAAGTACCTATTCCATTCAGAAGTACCTGATCAGGTTAGATCTCAAAGGTTGCTTAAATCAGTGCAAATAGTTGCCATTTCTAAACATGTTATCAGTCACTATTTAAAATTTCGATGCTTTGTTTAAAGCTTTTAGCACTGACAATTATAAACAATTCATAGCTGTAAGTAGAAGTCGTCCCTTTTGGCAGCAAAAATTGAAAGTCAAGGTATGATTTGTTCATAACATGTGTGATAAGGAAGGTAGTTTTCTGTTATTCTTCTAGGTCTGGATTCATCCAGCTTCTGTTAGCCTTATTTCCCTGCTACTTTAGTCACTTTATTAAGGCACTTTAGATAAAAGGATAGTAATTCTTAGGTGTTTCTATAATCTTTAGGGGTTTGTGAGTTTCTTGTCTCTATTGAGAGAGAGAGAGAGAGGTGCTGAAGATTTGAATCATGGTCTGAATGTGCCTCTTCTCCTCCTGGCTGACCTTGGAGGAGCCTAACATTAAAGTGGAATGCATTCAAGACCTATTGCATACTCCTAGTTTTATGTATTTGCAGTGAGAAGCTGGCTTGGAATTGGCAATGACGAGTAAAGCACCTGCTTCCTGGGGTAAAAGTACAAATCTAACTCAGAATCTGATGGCAGCTTCACGTATGTGAAATGAATTAGCATGAATCACTGTAGTGATTATTGCTTTAAGAGTATGTACCTCTTATCCCTGACTAGCATTTTGAAATATCTTTTAGAAGGCTATATAAGGAAAGTGGATGCAGGGACCATTTCTGTCTGTCACTTAGGTGAGCACACTGACATACCACTGATACAAGGAAGTTAAGGTGCTCCAACCAATGTTCTCTTTATCTTGTAATATACCCTACCCCAACTTTTTCCTGTTTCTCCTTCCGTTATGTCTTGTGACCTCCCTCCTGGATAGGGCACAACAGCTTGTCTTTTTTCTTTTTCTTCCCCCTCTGCCCCCCCCACCCCATGATGTCGATCTTTTATTTAGTTACAGGAACATATTTAGTATGTCTTCATTCAATAAGCTAACAAGCCCAAACCGAGATATGTGCAGTTCTTATATCTTGTAAATATGTGGTTGTTAGGTGCATGTGAGTGCAATATATTTATTGAATAAACCACTTTCAGAAAGTCAAATAAGATTGAATTGTAGGGTTTTTTCCCTAAGTCAGTAAAATTGGAACAGAAGTCTTCATGAAAGGGCAGAAAAATGTATATGAATACTGAATAGTGAGTCTTAAGCATTCAGAAGCACAATTCAGGTTTTTAGAATCTTTTTATTAAAAAGTAAACACTACGTATTCTTTCACTTTCCTTTCAGAGTTCTTTTGGCTCCTGTTTCAAGCTATTTTTCCACAGTCATTAAAGTCAGGTGTTTCAGCTTGGTTAAAAGAAGTTCTCTGTGCAGTGGAATCTGTAGCCTGGTTTCCTGCAGTTGTCTTTTGTTTCTTTATCTTCCATCAGTTTTAGTCGCATTCATTAAATGTGTGTATTTGTGAGTGGCGTGTTTTTTGCTTTAGTGCAAACCTTTTTAAAGTTTATAGTCACCTTGAAATAATTATGTCTATGTTTAGTACTGAGGTAATGTTTAACATATATTGTGGCTGTAGACTTGAAATACAAATTGTCGTTCCTGTAAAGATGTGGTTCAGAGAATTGATTATCTAGCAGTGGTCATACATAGCAAAATCGCCTTTAACTTTCCTCGATTGTTAATAAGGGATATTCTTTTTTAAATTTATTTATTTAATTAGGGATCTTATATATGTTTTCTTGCAAATTAATTCTTATAGAAGGATCAACAATTTATTATGCATATTTTGTTACAACCAAGCACATATAGAAAAATATCTTAGTCTGATCTTGTAGCTCACTCTTGATTGAAATTTTAACTGTTAGTACGTTTTAAGTACTACAGTTGGACATGCTTTCCATAACTAAAACATCCTTAATGGTGAATATTTTAATTTTCAGGAATGTAAGCAGTTTGCCTATGAGTTTGCAGAGGAAATTAGAAAATTGGACTTTGGTGCGGTAACGCCTGGTTATGATTTCATGAAAAGACTTAGGTACCTGTCTTAATATATCTCTTAAAATTCACTTTTCTGTGAAGGTCTCTAAATTAAAATGAAGAGTGCAGATGCTTTTTCTATACTCTGGGGAGCTGAGCACTCTTTCTTTCTCCCCTAAAATATTTATAAACTTTTTAATTAATGATGGTGAATAATGTTTATCATTTTCTTTACTTTAGGGGAGGCATAGAATCTATTCTTCCTTCTAATGCTCATGAGATAGCTGAGAACCGGCTCTATGTGTCAATCACTAACACCAAAAATGGGGAAAATTATTTGGTTTCAAGTTTTGCTTCCAGGGAGGACCTCATTAAGGTAATGAAGTTGCATATTGCTTCTTTAAATAAAAATGCATAAGTGTCTTCAAGGCAGTATGTTAGGGAGTATGTTATTGTCCATGGGGTAAATCATCATTTTACTGAAGTAATCACTTAGATTACAGTGGCGCTACCTGCATAAACAACAGAAGCAGAATTTGGTCCTGCAGTTGTACAGACTTTGCTAAAATTAATTTTTTTGTATTTCCTTCAGCTGCCTTGAAAGTATTACTTTATAAGCAAATTCTATTCAAAAAAAAAAAAAAAGAAAAAGAAATAACAGGGCGACTAATGGTTACAGTAGATCAAAATCTCCAAATTTGGTCAACACTTCTATAAGTCTTTTAATATGTTCTGTCACAAAAGAAAGTAAACAAAAGGAAGTTCCTGTTTTTTGGAGGTTTGTGGGGTTTTTTTGTTTAGCCTTTCCAACACATCCTACAAATCCTTTGGAGGAAAGGGTGTATTGTAATGGTAAGTCCTATATATAAACTGTATATACAGCTGGAAAACATATCTTTTTCTTTTACTCTTCATCCCTTTTCTTTTGAGTACTACTTTTAAAATTTGGATCAGGATTGTAAACTTACTCTGATGTTGAAAGGTAGGAGGAATGCAGATGTATGTATCTAGAGGAGATGTTCTTTCCTTTCTGGAACCTCTTAATTTTAACAATTGATTATATTTTAGAGGAGGGTATCAGGCAATATAGCACAAATGAAGGAGGAAATGGAAAAAGTAGGGAGCTTTGAAGAGGAATTCCTTCTTTTCCTATCTTTCTGGACACTTGGAATTAATGGGAGGTGCTTGATAATTAACACTCTTAAAGAAAAAAAAATTCGTTACCAAAATCTGAAGTATACATCAGAAGTCTGTCTTTAAAATACAATTTTTTTTTAATTTTGACCCTATTATGTTTTACGCAGTCCGTCAATTTTCAAAATTGGTAGTACTCAGTCATGCAAAGATAATTATGCAAACAGTTCATTTCAAACTATGCCCTTGTGATATTTCTAGTTAAAATAGCCAGCAGTGACAAGCATAGACACTGTTCTGTAAATTTATGTTCCTTTCCAGTGAAATCTTCTAACCTGAAGACAATTATAGTCTTCAAAACAATCGTGAATAGATATATATTTTATATTTATATACATGTGTGTATATAAGTATATTTATATGTGTGTGTGTGTGTGTGCGTGCATTTATTTAGTTAGTTTTTCAATAGTTCTTTTGTTGACTTAAATATTTCTGTACCATTTTGTTCCGTATGCTAGCAGTGGAATGGGTTGGAATGAGAATAATAAAAGTTCCAATCAGTTGCTTTTTGGAATACATTCATACGCTTGCTTGTCTGTTCTTTTGCTGTATCTCATAATACAGGGTTTTGTAGATGCCTTCAGAGGTGCATGTATCATTTTTTCATCAGACTGAATGTTAGTTGCTGCCTTGGTTCCATAGAGAACAGAGCTGGAGAGGACCTTGTTAGTTTATGTAACCCTATTATTTTGCCCCAAAGCATAATCAAGTGTATCCAAATCATGCTGGACAGACAGTGTTTTATAACAGCAAAATTTCCGTGCACTCTGCCAGAGATCCTTCAGCCTCCATAGGTAATTGGTTTCAATGCTTAACAAGCCTTACAGTTCCGGATTTTTTTTTCCTAATGGCTAAAGTGAGTATCTGCTGTTGCAATTTTAATGTCGTCTTGTCCTTTTCCCAGTGGACCTGGAAAGTAGTTAATCTTCCATTTTTGAAACAGACTTTACATGTGTGAAGAGCGTCATCATGTACCAGCATTCCTAGACCTGCAGTTCTTAAGCTGGATGTGAGAGAGAGGCATGTTACATGTTCGAGAGGGAACAGCACACAGAGCTCTATTGTATTTAGTCTGAAATCACTGGAAAATGGAGGAAGCACTGAATGGGAGTTCACATTGGTCTGTTAGGGTTAAGAAAACGCTGAAAGAGTTAGTTCTTTAGACTTATCCTTCCTCTCCTCATTCCTGAGGCCTAAGTTACTTTATAAGGTGGGCCAACTGCTTTCTGCAGACTTCTTGAAAAGAATTGGCGGTTTGCAGTGGTCATCTGTTTTGACTCTGTTTTCTTTCACTAAACCTTTTCTTTTTCTTTCACTAAACCTTTTCTTTTGTCCTTATTCCTCCTAGTATAGGTGGGCCAAATTTAGTGGGATAGAACTGAAAGAGAGAGGAGAAAGGAAGATGGGCAGCAGAATACATTGGGCTCTTAGGAACCCTGCAGGATGTCACTTTTAAAGGTCTGAAGAGGAATGGGTTTAAAGTGGACATTTTCTTATGGTTGTGTGAGGGAAAGGCCTGTCTTAGAGAAGAAGCTACAGTTTCACATTTGAAAAATAAGAACCTTTCTGTCTGAGCCCAGGCAAAGCCCTGGGGCTTCAGGACATTGGGTAAAGTAGGCAAGAAAGAATTCTCAAACTGGGAGTTAAGCTTTCATTTAGAGCCTTGATTGGAACTTGCTTGAGGGGGAAAGATGTTTAATACTGAAAATAACTTGTTGTAAAAAGAAGTACAATTATACCTAAAAAGATCAAACATTATTTTTCATAATCTCCATATTTCTTTTGGACCTGATTGGCTTGCACACTGTATGTACCCCTGTCTGTGACCTGCTTGTGTCCCAAATTTGTGTCTCATGCCTGCATGCAAGCTCATGCATGCATATATATGCACCAGAGTCATATATATGAAAATTTCTGACATATTGCACTTCATGTGCACATCTCCCCATCCTCTTTGAAATGCTGTATACTAACTGCAGCTATATATATGCATACTATATATATGTAGATATTCACATGCGCACACACAGAGATAAATTGTTATGAATTGGTAGAAGAGGGGTGTGTATGTGCATCCATATGTAACAGAAGAGATGCCCCAGTTTGAAAAATTTAAGAACTGCTGTAGACAGCAGTCTAGGCTTACAGTAGAGCAAACAGTAATTTGTTGATACTTGAGCATATTCAATGTAAAGTGTTGATGCTGATGAAAGTATATATGTGGATTTTCAGGCTGTTTATAGTATTTTGAGCATGTTGTATTACTTACAAAATCTGATTTATTAGAAGAGAAAGCACTGTATGTATGTATATACCATACCAGTGAAGTGATTAGTTCAGTTTCTTTTTTTTGACTGTATATTGTATATACTGTACTGGATATTGCATGTTTTTCAGTATGTGTATATTTGATTTTTATAAAATGATAGATTTACTTCACATTGTATAAGGCTAAGTTGACGGTCTTATTCAATAATAAGATAATTGATTTGTGATATTTTGTTTTCTTTGAGAGTTGTTATTGTCAAGTGATTAAAAAACAATAGTTTTAATCACATTTTGACATAGCACAACAGTTTGATGCTAATAAGATGACTGGTTTTATATGAAATTAATATGTTGATTAATTCTATTCATCTAATAGAGATAAATATGTATGAAAATATTTATTGGTTCAGAAATATTTTATTGCCTTTTCTTCACTCCTCCACTCCTCCCTCTTTCTTCTTTCTAGGTCCTGCTAGCAAGTAGTTTTGTGCCAGTATATGCAGGAATTAAGCCAGTGGAATATAAAGGAGAGGTAATTTTTCATTCTGTTTACATACTTATAAATATTTTTTTTTGCAGGAGAATTCTTTGTTTGCGAGGTAACTTTGATCTCGAGGAAGGGTAGATGAGAATTACAGTACTGTATCCAGTAGAATAGTTATTGCTTCTGCAGATGCTATAGGTAGACATATATCGATATCATTCATATTGATTGTTCTTACAAAATTGTGGGTGCTGAAACTGAAGTGGTCTGTAGCATGAAGCTGTTTCATAAAGATAATCTGTGTGGTGCTTAACCATGGGAAGAAGCTTCTCTTGATAGAGACACTTCTCATGATTATCTGTGTTACCAATGTAAAATGGTCTTTGCAACTTAAAGATGAACTGTTCTGCTTTTTTTTTCTTTTTTTTTTTTTTTTTAATGTTGGAATGATAAAGGAGATCTTGGCTGGTCTTGGGAGATTGGACACTGCTGGGGTAAATTGGTGTCTCTGTGTATGCAGTGTAGTTCTGTTGAGGACATAAGAACAATGGTTTATCAGCCACCCTCAAATCTGTTACCTCTGGACAAAGATTATTTTTGTGTCACACAGAGTCATGAAATTTTGAGAGGCATACATTAATACAATAAAACCGTCTCATAGTTGCCTGTACTTGATTTAGCTCCAAGAACTTTTTTGTCTTTTTTTACCTAAATGTATTAACATTTTAATAATTCTTTCAACTGTTTAGTCTGTTTGCAATCATTTCCCCTTCTAAAAGTTATTACTAGATACTTTATCTTTTCTTGAGAGGTATCAAAATGATGCTTTTAGAAAATCTTTCATCCTAGCAGATTCTCCATCACCACCCCGCAACCCCGCTTAAAACCCCTTTTCCTAGTATTCATGTACATTTGTCTCTAGCAATTATATTTCTAAGTAGCAAGAGGGAGTTATGTCAAAAAGCTTGTTACCTTTAGAATTATATACAGCAGTACATAACAACTAAAAAGTCTGAAGGGTTCACATCACCATGCCTTCAAAGTTCCCAGGGTTTAGATATTTTGTTGATTGGCATCTTTAGTATGTTCCTTGTGTAGTTCATGGGGTGCATGTACGTGGATGTTTGAAGTTCATTCTGCCATTATTTAAGGGAACATTGTGTCTTTGTTAAACTTTTTGTGCTGTTTTTTCAATTAAGAAATTGAAAGTTTGGGTCAGAGATTAGTTGTCCAAAATGTCCTGGTAGATAGCAAGTTGATCATGAGCCAGCAATGTGCCCCTGTGGCAAAGCAGACAAATGCTATCCTGGATTGCGTTAGGCAGAGTGTTGCCAGCAGGTTGAGGGAGGGGATCCTTTCCCTCAGTTCAGCCCTGTTGAGGGGCTCGAGTACTTGAGTACCTTTGGGGGCTTCCAACTGCAAGAGAGATACGGAGCTACTGGAGCAAGTACAGTGAGGGACACTAAGATGATTAAGGGACTAGAGCATCTCTTTTATGAGGAAAGGCTGAAAGAACTGGAGCTGTTTAGTCTGGAGAAGACTGAAGGGTAATCTTATCAATGCATATAAATACCTGAAGAGAAGGTGTAAAGAGGATGCAGTCAGACTTCTCAGTGGTGCACAGCAATAGGGCGAGAGGCAACAAGCAGAAACTGAAACAGAGGAAGTTCCATCTGAACATAAGGAGAAACTTCTTTACTGTGAGGGTGACTGAACACTGGAACAGGTCGCCCAGAGAGGTTGCGGAGTCTCCTTGTTTGGAGATAATCACAAGCCATCTGGACAGGGTCCTGGGCAATGTGCTCTAGGTGACCCTGCTTCAGCAGGCCATTTGAACTAGATGATCTCCAGAGGTCCCTTCCAACCTCAACCATTGGCTCATACTGAAATTAGCTAGCATACCTGTAGTGTGCACAGCTGGAGACTGGACTTCTGGGATGAACCAGCTAAATTTCGTGATAACGCAGACATAGCATCAACCTGTTTGTAGTATGTTTTGTTCTGGTTTGATAAGCCTGAAAATAATCTGAAGGAAAAGGAAGTGTACGACCAAGATAAGTTAGGCAATCTGTTAATGGTGTTACATGACTGGGCTATTTCTGCATTTGCTCTGGCTATTTAGGTGCCCTTGGCCTAGGTTTCTAGTAACAGGGGTGCAGTACTGAGCTATGCATAGAATTGGCTCTGTGCATACCGTCTTGTATTGAAACAACCTTTTCCTGGATGCAGTAGGACTACATTCATGTAGTCATGGGCAGAATTTGTTCCATGCAAAATTACCTTTCTTTCCACTGGTTTTATGTCCCCAGAATCTATAACAAGGTTAGTCTTTGACCTAGATAAATCATCACCAGATAACTGAGTTGACTGTATCTGATGATGACACTGTAGTTCATGATGCTGTAGTTCTTACAAGGTGGCTTTGCAAATCTATCTACAGTTACTGGTAAATGTAGGTTCCACAAGGTCCAGCCTACATCCTCAACTTCAGTGTCTGGCTCGGTTTTCACTGCACGTTATTTCAGAACTTTCTCTGTCTTTGCACCATGTTACAAAAAGGAACTAATTCAGAAGTTACCAGGAATATGCCTCCTCAGCTAAGAAACATTTTTCAGGATTGATTAATAGAATCACAAGAAGCTAGGATATTAGGTCTTTTTGTTTAAAGTATAGAAATTGGGCGCCTGTGTGCCACAAGGAACTCTGGAGTCAAAATATTTTCAAATGAAAGGCAGCTTCTCCCAGGTACTTGAAAAAAAATAAAAAATAAATGGAGGGCATCAGACAGGAAGAACAGAATCTGCAAAAGATAGCGCTTAATAAATAAAATACTGCCCTTGGTAACATTAAATGTTTTGATTAAAAAAAAAGTTGAAGATACGTAAGAGAAGAAAAAAGCTAAATAATCAGAACAAAAAGCCAATTTATACTGCAAGGAATGTTGCATCTAAATCAATAATAAGCAGCTATTTATAGGAAAGAAACAATAAAGAATAGGTTCAATGTGATAAGCATTGTTGTTAGCAGTGTTGTGGCTTTAATCATAGGAGTCATAGTAATGATGTAATGGAATTTGAGGAATTTGAAAGATCGCTTTAGATAGCTTTATGATTTTTTTTGCAGGTTTTTAGTTTGTTTTGCTTTCCTAAGACAAAATATTCTCAATGCTAAGCATTCAGAAATGTGATTTTTGTAGGAAGTGAAGGAATTCAATGGTGGATAGTGGTTATGGACATCAGGAGCTTTTGTTGTGAGTCAAGCTCTCAAAACATACCATGAAATAAGAGGGTGAGAAGGGCCATGAAGACTATTGAATGTGAAAAGTAATAGCTTATATTTTAATTTCAGGAGTGTAAAAGAAGTGGGAAACAGCAAATTTTGTCTGAGTGCATGCCATGTGGGCATCTGGCAAGTAGAAAAGTGAGAAAGTGGGGGTAATAATAATGAAAAGGTGGTTGCAATATATCCATGTGAAAAAGATTGAGTACATGTATCAGCAGGTATGGGAGTTGTCAGTGGAAGGAGGGGCAAGCGATAAAAACATCATGTGGTTACATGAACTCAGAAATGTGGCACTGAGAGAAAATCTATACCTATAGAATTAAAAGAAGGCTTGCCTTTTAAGCAGCTGAGAGGTATCTGTACAGTCGAATGACAGACCTCAGGGAGTCTCAGGGGCTTCTGTAGAACAAATACTCTACCCTGAGATAACGCTTGTTGTATGCTAATCACTGCACAGAATACTAGTGTCTTGCCAACAGTTGAAGACCTAATTTAGAGGCAATAAACAATTTCCAGATAGTATACTTTTTCAGGAGGTGATTTCTTGCTACTTTTGTGACTTAATTCCTGTGCCATTTTCCGTAAGAATTTTGCATGAAAACTTGCATTGTTTTGCCCTTTCATAATGGTCACTTAGAATAATACATACAGCAAAAAAGCAGTCTTCTGCCTGATTGGTGCTGGAGAGTACGAGTGCAACTTGCCTTTTTTTTAATGATGCTCTGTATTGATAAATAATGAAGCTTGAAGATAGTTTCCTGCAGTATTCAGTTCACCTTTGGGGAAGTCAGACCCTTAAGAAATACAGAAATGCATCTTGTAATATTATTTCTTAGTGTGTTTCATCATGGCTAGCTTCAGGTATCTGCACTAGTCTATATCTCACATAGTCAGTGTGTTTCCTTTGATTAATGGAGAGAAGAAAGCGCCTTTTCAGCATAGTTCAAATCAAATGTAAATACCTACTTTTGGATAAAGTGAATCATGCACTAGAAGTGTTTCTGCATCCTTGACTGTAGAGGGGGTGTAGGATGACTAATTTGGCTGTAGATGTGTAAAGTTTGGTGACATTCATCTGATCACCAGACCTCATGTACAATGTCAGCAGATGCATCTAGCCGAAAGACTGCCGTTGAGGTTTGGTTTATGCATCTAAGTATAAAAAGAAATACTGTAAGCATATTGGAGAGAAGATAAGAGAATCATATTTAATATAATGTTACAATAATGGTTATTCTAATAAATACTATAAATTATGGTTATGAAAATGTTTATTTAAAGAAGAAACTGTGAAAAGAACTATGCAAACATATTCGAAGAAACAGTTTATTTGTCATCTTTAACTTTCTTTGTGTTTTTATACTGGAAAAATGAGATAACTGTTTTTGGCAGCTGTTTTTTACTTTCTGTAAATACCCTGTTGAGGTTGTGCAAAATCTCTACATTACTGATAAAGTATTTCAAGTGCGTAACTCTTAACATAGCAGCTAAAAATTACACAACCAGCAAATCAATATGATGTGTATGCAGATGAAAACTTGAGGGATGTTTATAGCTGTCCCCGGTTATGAGGAGAAGAAAGTTGGCTGTGGTTCCTATTGAGATCAGGCCTGTGCCTCTGGACAGTCTGTAGATCTAAGCAGTAGATGGGACTCTAAAAGAACTTCACTGTTTTTTGTTTGTTTGTTTTTCCTTCCTATTCTCTTCTATATTCCAGTCCTGTAGCAGACTTGATGTCTGCTTCCTCCCAGGTGCCAGAGATGTCCAAATCTTCCCCCCTTTATCTTCCTCTCTTTTCAGCTATTGCTGTCTTTCATTGTGGTTGATGGCTTTTTGTGCGCAAGAAAGCAAGAAGTTCTGGGAGATTTGATCTGGGAGCTTGTTCAGTCAGTTTACCTGCACGTACAGATTGTCCAGCTCCTAGTCTGCAAAAAAGTAATTTTTTATAGAGGTACACATTATCTAGTATGGTTGCTGTGTAATATTAACAATCTTGTCCTTTCATGTGTGTGTTCAGAAAAAAAATCTGTGTTTTTAAGCTGAAAAAGATTTGTGTTTTTTAAGCTATATAGGGCTATTTTGTTAATAGATTGAACAAGCTGTATCAGTAACCTGTTAAAAACATCTAAGGGTCTGGGAAGCTTGAAATATGTTTGTAGAGTATATCAAACACTTATTGATTACATACTGAATATGTAAATTACAGTTCATTGGTTTTCATGCCTCTTGTGCTCAAGCTGCTTATTCATGATATTCTGAGAAGGAAACTTGTAAGTTTTCTTGAGGATGGGATGGAGGAGACAGGGACAGGAAGGATGAAATATTCAGTTATGACCATACTATACTAAGGTTTCCTTGAAAATGTCTTTATTTTCTGATAGAAATGGGTTGACGGTGGCCTCACCAATGGCCTTCCTATCTTACCTGTGGGACGAACAGTGACAATTTCTCCTTTCAGTGGTCGATTAGATATCTGTCCACAAGATAAAGGACATGTGGATCTTTATGTTAAATTTGCAAAACAAGATATAATGGTGAGTTCCTTGTTTACTAAATAACTTTGGATGAAGGAAAGGTAGTTGAGCAGCTAACTTTATGCTTAATTTTTAAGAGTTTATTTTGTGTTTATATATCATGTTTAAGTAATGTGATATCTTGGTCCTTTGTGTTGTGCATATGGAATATAACTTGTCCTTAAATGCAGGGGAAGAAAAAATGTAGTATAAAATTTGCAAGAAAGATAGAAAACCTGTGATCTGGTACAAAATTGAGCAGCTATATCACAGGCTATTAAATTTAATCTTATTAAATAATGTAGGCTTGATTAAAATATCATCTGTCTTTGGCTAGGCTGAGTGTTTCCAGAAAAATAAGACTTCTGTAGAAGACCTCAGGAGAGGAAAACTCCAGAACACCCCTTCATACTTACTTGCTGAAATAAGCTGCTATAACTGAATTTAAAAGGTGAATTTAAGCTTCACGTATGAAATGGTGTACAAGGACTTGTCACCTCATTGCTCAAGAAAGTTTATATTAAATTTTTGAACATTGTGACCACAGCACTTCCAGAAATCTTGTTAAATGTTTGAGAATGTTTCTGTATATTGAAACATAGGCTAAGACTGATTTTTATGACCTCCTTTTCATCATTGGCATTTCTGTCTTTGCAAGCTTTTTCCCACAAAGTCTGACCACAGTATTGTTTCTTTTCACATAAGGAAAGAAAATACTGAATAGCAGTCGATCTAGCATTGATCTCAAAAAAACAGCCCTGCTTAGCAACAATCCTTCATTATTTGCTATATTTTTTGAAGTTTCATTTAGATGGTTCTTGATGTGTTTTATTAATTCTGAGTAAAATTAGTGTTACATAATGTCATTCTAAATTGAATGAGTTTCTGAATTTTTGTAGTGTTTCGCAGGGATTTAAGCATGATAATACTTGGTAAATGGTCATGAGGTATGAAATTAATAATTTTACTGAAATATATGCATCTCTTGCTTTATATTTCTTGGTTGTGGTTTGCATCAAATATCCATCTAGAGGGGAAAAATGAGCTGATAAGCAGATTAATTTTGAGATAGAAAATTAATTGCAGAATTACCTTCTATGATTCTACAGCTGCAGAGTTGTGGTGCAGAATCTCTGGCATCATTTTAAGTAGTTCTATTTGAAACACCCGTAGCTTTTAGAGTTTTAAAAATTCAAAATAAGAATAAACTTTTGCAGCAGTATCCAAATCTGCACAGCATGGAGAGTTACATATATCACTGTTTACCTAGATTGGAATGTGAACAGTCTTTTGTCTCTTTGGACCTCCTCCATTCATTAGTGTCAAAATTTGAATAATTGCTTAGTTCAAATAATGGAGTGATTTTGACGGTATGTTGCAAAATTGTATATAAGTAAGTATGTGGCTTAAAGATATATCAAGTTAATCATATAAATGAAGTGTCCAGATCTTTATTAAATTTAATTATATATGTAATTTTGTTTTAAGCAATTTAATACATGTCTTTATTAAAGAACAAACTTTGAAGTCTTTTTACGCCATGAAAGTAAGTGACCAGTTGAGAACCTGAGTAGTTCTTAATTTGTTGGAAACACAAGCTACATTTATACTCATATATTAAATGTTTCCTGGGAATGTTCCCAAGAATGTGGTTATTTGTGCTAGTAAGCTGTCAGAATATTTCCTGGGACAAGTTTAGCATGTGGCAGCTACCACTCCCCCAAACAATTCTGGGAATGTTTTTGTAGTTAAAATGTTTCAGAAACCATGAGCAGTTTTACAGGCAGACAGTGTGTATTGGAGGCTGTGAGTTTATTAGTGTAGATGCAGACTATTTGTGCCAGATCATCTCAGTGCTCAGTAAATCTCCTGGGCATGATTAATTTACTGGTATAGACATAGCCACGCTGGCCTTTTCTACATATGCTATATGAAACAGATGATAGGACTGATAACAACACTGTGAAGTGTAACATAATTTGCTTTAATAAACCAATTTACAGCACCTCTCTCTGTTGCAGCTGTCTTTGGCCAACCTGGTAAGACTTAATCAAGCTTTGTTCCCACCAAACCAGGAGAAAATGGAATTGCTGTACCAAAACGGATTTGATGATGCTGTACACTTTTTACTTAAAGAAAACTGGTATGAATAGATTGTACATAGCCATAAAGTTTAGTTAATTTTCTGTCAAAACACAGCTACAGGCATCCTGCAAAATCTAAGGGATTGCTGTCAAAATTTCTGTATATCAAAATAAAAATGCCAATGGAATTACATCTGCTCTTGTGAAGAAAATATGCAGATGTTCTGGATGGAATTCAAAAGCACGCCAAAGTGGGAATTGTACTTGTGTGGTAAAAGATAGTTGTCTTGTTTTGAGGAGATTCAATTTTAGATCTGTTTTGCTTCAAAGCAGGACTTTATTGTGAAATTTGTGAAAGCTCGTGTTTTCATGCTTACAGAAATTTGAAAATTTTTTTCATGTTACTTGAGAGACAAATCCAGTGTGTACCCAAAAAATTACAGTCTATATTATTCACTTAATAGTTGTGCACACTAATCGAATGCTTGCAGTATTGCTAGTCTTAGGACTCTAATGCATCTCTCCTGCAGTGTTCTGCAGGACTTGAGCTCTAAACAGTAGCCACAAAAAATAAAAAATTTGCACTCTTTTACTGTGATACTGTGTTTTTCACATTAAAAGCTCTTGTCCTTCTCAGTGAATGTAGTCTTTTTAAATTTGAAATAGTATTCTAAAATTTGTAGTAGTGTTTTTTTCTCCATGAAAATATCTTGTAAAAGAGACAGTAAGGAATATTTATATTAGTTATGTTTATTATGTTTTCTTCCTCATCTAAAATTGAATAAATATATTTTCTTGAAGCTTTGTCAAGAGCTTGTTTATAAATTTCTCAGAATGCTATAACAACTTGACTATTTACCCAGATCAGTCTATTGGAGGGGAGCTAAAGTAAGTTAGCATGTAATGAGTTCAGACTCTTGTGTCTTGTCTCTTACTATTCCCCTTGGTTTGACTTCAGGTTCAAGATTTTTAGTCTTAATACCTAAGTTCTAAAAGATGCAACTGTTTGTTATAACTTTTACGGCTTTTAAGGTGAATTCGTACAAAAATTTGAAGTTGAATTATGTCCTTATGGATGAAAGTATAGCATTCTCCAAAAACAATGCTAAATGTCTGTAAATTCTGGAGAGGGGGAGAAGGGAAAAGAATCTGGAAAAGGGGAGAAATTAAATATATCTGCTGTAGAAATTTGAAAGCTTCTTCAGCACATAACTACCAGATTTATATTCAAATACAGACTGTATTGGATTAGCATTTGTGCAGTGGGGATTGAATTTTTTTTTTTACCTTATTTGCTAATAAAAGAAATACTAAAAAAAAAATAGTATTCTTTGCATAAGCTATTTTTATTTCTAGCTGCATGAGGTTCTGTAAACAGTGGAAATAGGATATATGTGTTACTCCCACATCTGTAGAACAGCATTTCTGCATGTAGAACATGGGAGTATTCGAGAGCGCTATGGAAGTCCTTCTTCAAACAGTAGTATCCTCCATAATTAATAACTTATGAATGATCCACTGCTGGTTCTGTCTCTCCAACCCCTGTGTATCTATGTGTACCTGTTCTATGTAGACAATAGAGAGGTTAATCCTGAGTCAATTTTCTTAACTCGAGCTTGTGTCAATAGCTCAGCTTTTCCCATAAGAACACAGATAGTGTGAGAGTTCGTTCCACAGGGAGAAAGAGGTGCTCACCTCCAGTAACCTAAGGCTGATCTAAAGTGCTGTAAAATTGTGACCAAGACCCCTGGAAATGCCCTGTTATTTATTGGATGACTTGTGGAATGAGGAGAATGCAGAAAAGGGATATTCTTAATGACCTCTGTTTCTAAGGACGTTACTATTACATTTTCAATAGACTGAAGATCCTAGTAATTTTGATCCAAAATGCAGTTGTATTGCAATTGTAGCCTTGAGTCTCTTAACATTTAGGCTTCTGGATTCATTGAAGCTTGAACTACAGTTTTGAACTTCCTACCTTGACATACTTGGGCAGGGTACCAACCCAACAGTGTTTTTTGTTGTTGTTGTTTGTGTGTTTTTTAACACTTCATTCTAATCTAATGTAAATTTATTATTTGAGATATTTTAAAGAAATCCTTATTTCCTTTTTGAGGTCTTAAACATGCACATATGTAATGCTGCAGATGTTTAAGAAGGAAGTACTACAGCTTTGGTTTCACTTTTGGTATGGATGTGCCCTCTTTCTCTGATATCATGCAATTGAGCCTAAAAAGGCAGTTTGCAGCAAGTCTTTAGTTAAAAGTCTCCATATGTTCAGGCCAACAGGAATACTTCGCATCTTTTTCATCCTATTGAGGAGGATCACTTCAGTTCTTGAAACAGAAGAATCTTTGTGCTTATTCCTGCCTGGAAATCTCTGAATCAGATGGTGGTTGGAATGCTGCTTTAAATTAATGCCTCCGTTCTTGTGTTTTGTCACTTTTCTTTTTTCGTAAGTGTGATTGATTTCTATCTGTTCACTGCTCTGAATCTTTGTACACCTGTCAGATATATTCAGGAATAATGCTACCTTTGCTTAGAGCCACTGTTTTTCCAGAAAGATTTTGAACCTACTCTAATCTTCAACTTTGTGTGTGCGTGTAGACTTGAAGTGAAGATCATTATGAGTATGCAACAGTTATTTTATTGCCTAATACAGACAGTGATTGGTTGGGACTAATATGCTACTAGGCTAAGCGGTAATGATTATTACCAAGATGCAAGTACTCTATGAGTCCCTGATGCCTAGGCAGTAACTTTATATCTTCAAAATCAGTTCTTCATATGAACATCAATGCCCATCCTTTTTCTCTTCTCTTTCTTTAAAATTTCACTTTTGGGTACTTCTGATGTTTAAAAGAACCAGGAACTATCTGTAATTATTGTTAAATAAACTCCTAGCTGAGCATATATTTAATAATCTTTAATATCAGATAAAGGAATTGGAAGTTACTGTTTCAGTTAGTATTTTCCTTTAGCTTAGCTACACATTTCCTGTCAGAGTACATATTTAAGAAATTTGAAGTTAAAGTTTAGTCCTACTAAAATTAGCAGTTTTGTCTCAATTTTGTCTCCATAGGGCTAAAACTCCATCCCTCATATATTGGGTCATGAACTTGAGGCTCTTGTTTAAAGTCATGTGAAGTTGAAGATGTTCACCTTCTTTGTAGCATGAGGCTTTCATTTAAATACTAATATCCCTAACACTACAACATGCGCTTTGTAAAAAGGCATAAATTAGGTAAACTAATATTTTACATGTTAAATATTACAAAGTGCTTGTGCTATAATTCATTCTGAATCCAGTCCTGGTGTTTCATTCTGTGCTAAGATGCTGTAATAATTCCATGACCTTGCTGCCTACACCAGAACAGATTATTTCTTTCTACTATACATGTTCTGTTGGGTTTTGGTGGTGACACATAGTAACTATTACTCATTTTCAGTACCCCATAACTTTCTGAATATTTAAGTTTTCAGACTGGAAGTTTGTAGGTTTACTGTCTGTCCTAAAGATAAACTTCTTGAAAAAGCGTGCAAAAAAGTACAGAAAATGTTGACCTTCATTTGAAGGGCCATTGCTCTGAAGTGGATAGAGGCAGTGTTACAATGTGAAAATAAAACAGCCCTGTATGAATTGTCTGAATGAGATCCCTTTTAAATCCACCCTCTAGTTATATCTGCTAGATTAGATATGAATTCTTCTTGTTTTTTTTTTCAAAATGCCAGGGCTGGAAGGTTTCACTGAATGCACTGACCTCACTGTGCTCCTTCTACTTGAAGGTGACTTTGGGTCAGTGACATCTGCCTTCAGTTCATTTCTTCACAGAACTGCATCTTTGGCTCAGATAGACTTCACACATTGCATTTTAAAGGATGGAATGGCTCTTTCTCCCTACTCTAAAGCTATATTTTAAAATATATAGATATTTCCTGTATTTAACCCCCTTAATATTTAATCCAGTTTATAGTTTTAACTTTAAAATGAAGAGTTAAACGTGTATTATATAAAACTAGGATTTTATTTTTAATTTGTGTGTAATTTAAAAAATTCCAAACATAGGAAACTTGTGTGTCTGATGTCCTTGCTGCAGAGCTAGTTTCTCTAGTAAATAAATGACTTGCATATTTATATCCACAATTGTAGGTTATTTACTGACTCTGGAAATCTAAATATGTACAACTACAATTGCCTTCAGGACCCAGTTTGGGTAGATGAGGAGGGAAGACCATTATTTCATTCCTGTTGTGTAAATTAAAAAAAAAAAAAAAAAAGTGATTTTTTCAAGACCTGATTATCTTTCCCGTAGTCTGTCTGTCTCTCTGAAGGTCACAATTCACTTCTTCTTTGTGTATCAGCTAGCAGTTTCATTTAAAAAAGTTGAATACTTAGTTTCTTAAATGAAGATGGTTTTTATTGGCATCTTTATTCATAGAATGCTTAAAGAGAAGATAAATGTATAATAACCTGGAAAAGTTCCACAGAAAGCCTTGCTAAGCTGGCAATAAGTTTGATGTTATAGAATATCGTACAATCATTAGACTTTATAGAAGGGGAAGATGTATCTTTAATTCACAGCAGAAAACATGGTGCTCTGGGAGCATTCAATTTCTTTTTCATATCATCTTCCTTCCAGTGTCAGTGAAAGTCCTTATTAGCGACATGTCTACATATTCTTGATTAAACCCATTGTTTACTGGTCTGGATGGCTTGTCGTAAATCCAGTCACTTGGTGAGGTGGCGCTGCTATCTGTGTTTCTTGACCTGTTCTTGCACTTTTTACAGCCCTGATGAATCTGTTGCAATATTTCACAAAATAAATTGTTAAGCAGTAAAAATGTGTTTTTGTCAGATACCCCATCTTTTTAAAGAATGCATATCTAACTTAACTCAGATAGCAACCTCCCTTTTTATTATGAATTGTTTGTAATGTTGTTATGGATATCACAGTCAAAATGAAACGTGAATACTAATTTTAACCACATCTTCATGAATTGACAAACTATTCGTTATTCTTCTGAATAAATTCTAGTAATACATTAGCTAAGACACTATACCTAAGTAGTTAACGTTTTCTGCCTTATCTGGTTCCAGCTTTGCAAATGAGTGGAATATGATCAAATGTAGCACCATTATGATATATTAGAACCATTACGGTATGTTTTTTATTTATATAATTTGTGTAAAATTACAGTAATAACTAGTATTAAACAGTGCTAAACTAATATATTTATTTTGGTGAATTGGCTCCTTCAATGCTGAATTCTAAGTCTTTGCAGGTAGCAGAAGAAAAGTAATTCATATTGTACTGGTATGTTCGAGAAATAGGTAGAAAATCTGTCTGTATACCAATGACTACATTAAATACTTCTCCAATCCCCAAAACTCTCTTAAAGTGTATGTATATTGTTACTTCAGAAAAAATAGTGTGTGGCAGGAGGACTTTTTTTGTTCATTCTGTATTCTTAAGTAGTTTAAACAAGTTTTTGGAGAGCAGATGAGTGTCTTCTCTCAGGGAAAATCCACAAGTGACAGCTATAACTTTTTCTCCACAAAATAGATACAACTATCATGGAGCTTTCATTGGAATATCACATTGCTGTGACTCAGTCTAGACTTGGAAGCTGAATAAGCACAGAAAAAGTTTGACAGAAGTAAGAATCTTACCTCTAGAAGAGGTTTATTGCTGTGAATCCGTAAAAAATTTATATTCTATGCTGAGATCTGAGCACTTTAGTCTTTGAGCTAGGGTGAGCTCTCACTCAGTATGTTAGCTTTCGCAAGTCCTCTTTTGAACTCTATTTTTTCTATAGGAAACTTGGATTGAGAACTCCTGAAGGTCATGGGGTGCCTATAATTAAATATTACAACATAGGGCAGGATATAACACCCCCCTCCCTTTGTAAAAATCTGGGCATAAGAATACCAACAAGTGGGAACAACTGAGAGTATTTTAGACTGCTTAAGAAAAGGCAAGTCTGATCTCTCTTAGGAAACATGAACTCCTCATAGAAGTTGCCTGAAGGATTCAGCCAGCCATGACATACTGGATTTAAGCCATGGCATATAAGGGCCAAAGGGCCTTTGGGTCATGTAGTCCCCTTTTCATTATTTCACACTCTTATTTTGACATAATATATTTGCATGACATGAAGCATTTGTCATTTAGTAAAGAAATGACTTTTAAGAAGTTATAAACTTCCTAACTTTATAAACTTCGCTGCCTTTTTTTTTTTTTTTTTTTTTTTTTTAATATATATCTGCTACTGCTAATTGTACTCACAGTGACTCATTTCAGGAAAGCTTAAGTGGGCTCATTCTGTATATTCAGATCTGAGGCTGCTTTTGACAGGCTTCTGCTGCTGTTGTATCTTAGCAAGGTTTGACTTTTTACCTCTTCTCTCACTGGCTTGAGTTTACTCTGTCTTACTAAGTACACATCCCTTGTTCTCCTACTGCCTGAACTACGTGAACATTTCTGGTTTTGATATGGCTTTGAGGTAACAGTACTTAACAACCAGCTTTTAAAGAAAACAAAACCCAAACCTTACTTGACCTAGAACAATCAGATACCTTAAATGTCCTTGCAAGTCTTGTGACTTACTAGTCATTGATGCTGTGTCTTTTAATAATGAAATTTTGGGCTGTGCAACAATATCAGCAGAGAGGGACCCATTGCCAAATTCAGTAATGCTTATGTAATCTCTTTAAACTGTGAAGAGTGAGAAAGAGAAGACAAGATAAAGCAGGCCCTGCCTCTGAGTCAGGGCCTAGGTATCTGAAAGATCTTTCTTTCTGGACTTAAAATAGCCACAATTTTGAAACCGTGTAGAGTCCCCAAGAACTAAATTTTCTTCTTGTGAACCTGTTTAGTTTGGTTCCTGTCCCCTCCTGGTCCAACTTAGGCAACATTTACTAACTTCTAAGGCACTTTGCAATGCTGGTTTTTGAGGGGCAAGGTTGTTGGTGAACCATGAGAAACTTTTTATGTCTGTTTTAAATGATAATCTTTGAACTACAGTTGCAAGTAAGGAACCTGTAAATATGGAATAGGTATAACTAGAGTACATTGTACTTTTCAAGGTTAGGAATGAGGGTAGCAAAGCCCAATATATATACCATGCTTTCAAAGATTGTGTGATGCTAACTGTACAATCGAATCAGTTCATCAGTGTTAGGAAAAGAGAAGCAACATTAAAATAAAGAACTTTTTGTGTCGTGATCAGCAGTCCACACCAGATAATGTTCTCTGACCACCTGTAGCTAAGATTATTCAAAAATACTCTTTGTTGATTAGGATCCAATATTAAAACACAAATAATTTTATCGAACTTGCTGGGAAGGAGGTCATGAGCGTATGTAAACTGAGGCTGAGATGTAAGTGAAGCAGAAGTTTTTAAAATATTATGGCGTGATTTCATCTTTAATCTAGAACCTTGAGTAGAAGAAAAGCCACCTAGAGGCTTTGGAGGAAATCACAATCAATGGAAAGCAGTCTTCAGCCTATCATGAGGTGGGTAAAACATGTTTGCATTTTGCGTTGGCATTGATGGTTTGGTTTAGATGGCTGTTTGATCTATGGATACCTAAGAAAAATGACTACTTTTATTAAATAAGGGGGGGAAAGGGAGATGGGAAGTTGCCTTAATGAAACAGGAACAGACCAAGAGAATTGAGACACGATGCCCTAACATTAGAGAGGGTGAGCCTACCAACAGGAATACTGCTCTGGCAGCTATTCACTAGTAGGAAACGCATCATTTGCATCAAATTATAGCATACCTCAGACTTTTTCAGCTTAAGTTAATTTCAGTCCAAAAGACTTCATTTACATAAAGAAGGTTCCCATATAGGATCAAAATACAGCTGTTGATTAAAAGCTGTCTTTTTAGTTTTTGGTTTCATAAAAAGTAATTGAAAAAAAATTGAGAAAAAAAGAAAATTCGATTACAGATTAAAAAAAAGATATTTCTAAGATATTTCTATTATTTCTAAGTAGGAAACAGAACCTGCTGTATGGAAAGAGGGAAGGATTTCTAAAGTACCATAGGAAGCATAAAAAAATTGTCCTGAGTTTGGACTGAGTTGTTTTAATGAAAAAAATATTTTCTCCTTCTCTTCCAAAATATTTCTACATTTTCAGCTTGTCCCTAATCAGAAGTTGCCAGTGTTCTTCACTGCTGGCCAGGTAAATGCCAGGCTTTGGCTGGAGAGTAGGACATACGGACTAGTGGTTGGGAGTGGGCATAAAACCCTGGCATGGTTGGTTTGTTGGAACATGAGCAAGACAGAACATGAGCAGACATTCATGTATTTCCAGAGGAATTAATGAAATTAGGAGCTTGCGCCTGGAAGTATGAAGGGAGCAGGACTCTTCAATCTTCAGTTAAGAGAAAATAGAGCAACTTTTTACTTTGCTATGGGTGCATATTCAGGCCACTCATTCGTTTCTTTCTGTCAGAAGATGTCACCCATATTTATGTTTGTAGTATTTATTTTGGAAATTATTACTTACAATGAAAGCTATGATAACTGTGGTGACAAAGATGGTGTATCCAAGAAGAAGAAACCAACCCCACCAGGTCTTGTCTGATCTTATACAGTCTTTGCATTTTAAGTCTGAAATAAAGAGGAAGTAAATTAAATATTTGAGGAACAAAAATTTGCTTTTCTGATTGAGGATTGACCAGGCAGCAAAGTTGTCCTTCTATTCATTTTTATTACATTTTCTTTCACTTTTTTTTCAGGCTAAAAGATTAAACTTCTCTTGAGAGAACTATTATCTTCTTTTACTTAAGACTTGTGAAATTTGTGAACCTATTTTAAACTATTTATTAAATTGATAGTAAACAAAATTCTCAGTTTATTAGAAGAACAACATCCGCAAAGAACTTTGTTATGTAGTACAAACTTAAGTAATGATGGAAAAAGCCAGTTTAAATGACAGTTATCTTACTAAGTTTCAGAATTTTTTTTTTTTTTTTTTTTTTTTTTTGGAACTAAACCAAAGTTATCCTTGTGGTGTGATAATAGCCACTGACTTGTTTTTTAGGTCCTCAGAGGAATTGCATTGGACAATTGCAAAATATAATGTGAAATCAAGAGTTAGGGAGACGCTTTGCAGTTTTTAATGTATGTGTAGTCAGATTTATCTGGAAAGTCTACATGGGGAAAACCTGGCTCATCTAAAATAGCGTATATCTCAGTCACTGAAGTCACAGTCCCCATCAGGATTACAGATTTTGTTTTCATAATATGAGGATGGAGAAGAGTTTTAAATTATCAAAAATGATTTTACAGTTAGAGGGAAAGAATCTTTCACTTCCACATATCCCTGCTTTCACACACCCTTTTTCTTAAAACCCTTCCACTGCTTAATTTACTGTTGATTTTTTTACTAAATGGAAAGACAAACTGCCTTCTTCAGACAAGATCATTGGCTTACAAAGACTGATGAAAAGGATATGAAAGGTTGTCAAGGATTTGTGAATTTTGTATAGAGTAAAGTAAAGATCCAGCAAGTGTTTGTGGAGAACTTTAAGAAAATGTGTTTAAAAGTCTGCTATAAAAATGGATAATATTGCTGAAACAATCATTGTTCTACTGCTCAGTGAACTGCTTCAGACCTAAAGAAAAGTCTCTGTCCCTGAGATGTGTCTGTCTAGTTGTATAAATTGCTCAAGCAAAAGACTGACTTTTCTTTATTAACCTTTTCTCTCTTACTCATACGACTGTAGGCTGCTTTTCCCCACCCTTCTCCTGACCGAGGTGAGTGGTAAGAGAGAATAAAATTGAATTAAAATTTAATTCACTTTACGTACATCAAATCCATTTCTGTGACTCCCAAGTGCTCCTTACCATGTACGGTCAGGTTGGTGCCACTTCCACGTTTGCTCTGGACGTTCTGAGTTAGTGTCACATCACAGAAATATGAATTACTGGCACTGTGATCAACATTGCTCAGTTTCAAGATGGAGAATCCCTTGAGTACGTTCTTTATAATGCGTACATGCGGCCTAGCAGCTCCAGTGCTTGACTGAAGACTCTGCAAATTATTGTAGTCAGGGCCCTTCCTCCAGTACACGACTGGCATCTCGTTCTCCTCCTCTGGGTACTCAAATACACACAGCATCCACACTGTTGAGTTAAGAAGCACACTGGCATCTTCAGGGTATTGCACAACTGAAAGTTCTGGATCAGTGCTAGCTGTATGGTATAAATAAAGTACAAGTAAGTAAGCAAAGATACGCTCTTTTGGGAAGGTTTGTCTTCACCAGCTGAATATATGGGCATAACAGATATCTGGACATACGGGTAAGCCACAGCTGTAAGCGTATATAGTGAAATGTGCACCCAAGTGAGGCAAATGACAGTTTTGCCATTGTCTTCAAAGAAACTAATGTTTCATTCAGTGTTCAAATACAAATTAGTAAAGCTTTAGAAAGAGAGTTCATAAGCTTTGCCTAAGGAACACATATCGAATAAATTCTGTGGAACATATACGAGTTCCAAGACCAGGAAGTGATAAAGTAGGAAGAGTTGTGAACAGAAGCTTTGGACTAGATTAAATTTGCATACAGTTCATGTTATTCTTAAACTTTAGGGATGTCCAATACCAAAGCTTTGCTCTGGGAAATTTCAGGCAATATTTTCAACTTTTAAAAGTTAAAGAAAATATAAACATACTTGTATAAACTTAAAACATTATTATCTAAGTAGCTAGACCTGATGTAAATTTTGTATTTCCTATGTATACAATGTTTCATATGAAAATGAAGGGTGACATTAAAACTCATTCTGGCAACAATGTAATGAAAAAGCTCTGCAGAATATCCTTATTCTGATCAATGTGCAAAATTTAATCGCTCTTTTCACAATTGCTCTTTTCACAATATTTTTAATGAAGGAGTTATACCACAAAATGCCTATTGCCAATAGCACAGATATGATTTACAATATAAAATTGTATATCCATGCTGGGAATTTGATGCAGATCTGGGAAAAAATGGCATTTACAATCTTCCTAGTAGTGATGAAGAAGGCTAGATTCATATTAAAATGGAGTGAGATCGAAGGAAACTAAAGATCAGTATTATCTTTATTAAGAGCAATTTCAATACTGCATTCTATTATTTCAATACATCATTATTTAAGTATTTGTGTATAGTCATATTTTGTAGCCCTTTATTATGGGCAGTAATCCTGGAAGACAAGAGAACACAGTGATAACTAAATGGAATAAAAATTAAAAATTAAATAAACATAACAGTAGTGGGTGCTTTGGGGATAAGAAATTCTATGCTTGTATTAAAATAAATAAAAGGAGTAATCAAGCTTACTCAAACTCACTGTTTTTGATATTTTCTACATAATCTTAGTAACAGGTTCAATTTTCATTCTTCAATTTCTGTCATTTTTCAGCATTTAAAAATAAAGTTAAAACTGAGCAAATGACACTTTTATCTTTGATTGAAAATTAGCACTGCTTTTCTCAATCAGTTAAAGTTTAGAAACTTCTGTGCTAAAAAGAAAATCCACTTACCTGTAAAGTGAACACAGTAATATATCATAATTAATATACCAAGCTGCAACATAATCTTGGGATTGCTAATGCAGAGATTTTAAAACCTCAGCCAGGACTACTGATACCACACTCAGCAACTAGGAGAGAAGTAAATTAAAGCTCTCCTAAAAACATATTTTTAACCTTGTTTCTAGGGGGAGGTTCTTGCGGTTTTACTCAGTGTAGCTATTTCCCTTTCTGCCATCACACATCCTGGACCTTGCAATAGATTAGCTTCTCAGCGTCGCAGTTTCAAATTGAACTCCATCAGGACTCTTTTTCATTCTGAGGATTTTTTTCAGGCATGCTGGAAGGAGGATCAGTTTTGTGTGGCAAATATACCCAAAGCTTGCAAAGCTGCCCATCTGAAAAGAAAATTCATTGAAAGCAGCGATTACAAATTTGTGATAGGCATCTGTCTCTGACGCTCTTGGCCAAAGTCCTGACAATGCCTTCAGCACTCATGATGGTGAATGATGATGCTAAATGAAGATGACTTTGCTCCACCCACTATTGGTCCCATTAGACAAATAAAATATACCATGGAAATGCTTCAGAAGTAATATCAATTCTCTTTGCAGAAATGTTGCTGAATGTATAATTATCATCCTGTGATCCAAGATGCATGAAAATTAGCTGCAAAAAGCTATGGTGTGGCAAAGAGGGTAATGTAGTTACCCTTCTAGTAAACACCTATTAAACTTACCAGAGACCATTAGGTCACCTATTCTGACCCCTTGTATAGACTATTATAGATTTCTACAGACTATAGATTTCATCCAGCAAAGTTACCTCTGGGTTTGGCTAAAACTTGATTTCATCCAGGTAAACTGCCTACAGATTTGAATGTCTCGGTTTGACTAAGATATAACTTCCTGAGAAATGCACAGTTTTGATATGAAGGCTTTGAGAGGTGGATAGTCAACCACTTTTAATGGTTAGTTGTTGCAATGACTAATCACTCTCACTGTGAAACGTTGTCTCTTCATTTTGATTTTTGCGTTCGTCTTCAGCTTCTAGTTACTGAAATGGCTTTTGCATCTCTACTGAAGTGCCCTTTAGTACCATATATGTTTTCCTTCATGATGATATACCTTGTATAAGATAATCTCTTGATATTCTTTTTCAAAAAAACAAAATATCTGGAAGTCTCCTGCTGTAAGACATTTTCTCCAGTCCTGGAGTAAGGTATGATTCTTTTTCTTGTGACCTGCATACTTTACAGCTAGATACCTTAGAGCCCATTTACACAAAGTTAAAGTCAAATTCTTGCTCTTCCATGCCCCGTCTTGTTTATAGATACAAGGGTAGCCTTCATCTCCCTCCACAGAGTCCTTCTGGGAGCTCATGGTCAGCTGACTACTTTAAAAATTATGTCTGTTTTGGGAGTCACAGCTTTCTTAAGGAGTACATGTATATCCTGTCTTCCTTGAATAGCATCAAGAACCAAACCCTCGGCTTCCCAGAAGAAGAAACATTTAATGATATGTCCCCTGTGGTACCTTTTTGAGATATCTACTAATCAGATCTTAAATCACTAATTGTATGGTCTTACTGTTTTAATTATTTTCACTTATTTCTTAAAAAAATGCATTCTTTTAATTTGCATATATTCAGAGGGTTGTCTTAGAACACACACTTGCAGACTATCTAAACTTGCACATGCAGACATATTATCTATCTTAGTTAACAATCAATTAACTAAAATTAAAATTAAAATAGGGCAAAAATTGTTTTATAGAAATAACCAGATAGCCAGTTATCACTTAAAGGAAATAAAAGTGGCAACAAGATAGAAAGTAAAATTTTATTCCTTAGAAGAGACAGAGAAAAATAATTTCAAAGACAATATATTATTAAAGCTATGACAGAGACTTTACCTCTTTTTGTTATTGACAGATAAACAACTGTATTTAATTATGTTTACTAATGTTTGAATGTAAGAATACCTAAGAAATTAGGTATGATAGTTATCAATCACATCTGATGCCAATCAGGTGAAAGAAGAAAACATAAAAAGTGGAAAGCTTTTCTACGTTTCTGTTTCTAGATAGTAAGTCCTCAGAAAACACTCTATTTTGATCTATAACATTTTGAACAACAGTGATAAAAGCCCTTAAAAATACTGATTTGAATAGGAAATATCTGATTCAGAGAAAACTGATTACAGACATGCATTAGTAATTTAATGCAGCTGGCTTGGGATTCAAACATGCATTTAAGCAGCTAGTCAGTATCAGAAGAAGCAATTTTCTCTCTCTCTCTCTTTTTTTTTTTTTTTTTTTGGGGGGGGGGGAAATGTGTTTGTTTAATCAGATACTGATGGAGTTATTCTGTTATCTAACTTAGTGTTTATCTCAATATCTTGATCCAGTGAATTTTGGCTCAACAAAAGTTTAACCTATTTTTAATGAAACATAATTACAATCTACTATCAAGTAGATTTTCAGGCTGTAAATGAGCACTGGCTTTTTGACTAAGTGAGTATTCAGCAAACAGGCTTGCCTACAGTTGTAACTAGCTAAGGCATTGTGAAATTCATATTTTAGTTGTGGTGAAGTTCGTGTGTTAATATTATACAAGGAAACAACTGTCTTTTAAAAATAGTACAGAAAATTGCTAACCAGCTGAAATCAAATGCTGCCAGAGACCTGAGTTTCAGCTAACCAAAATATTTATGCTCATGCTTAGTGATAAGCATTTGCTTAAGTCTATTTTGATTCATTAAAGGTGTTTGAGAAGAAACATATGTTCCATAGGAGTCATGTGTGTATGCCATAAATGCCTTGATGAATAAAATCAGATTACTATTGTACTTTTCTGCTCAGTAGCTACGTAAGTGAAACTTGTCCCCAAGAAAACACGAGGCAAGATTTGAAATAATGAAGAGCTTAAATAAGATCAAGTACAAAAATGTTTTTTATGGCATACAATAGGAACTGTTACAGTGCCATTCTATGAAGGGTGTTTTTACTCTCTAGCATTGAAGATGTATTAATCTTCAGATCTTTTATATTCTTCCTGTGTGTGAAACAGCTGACAAAGAAGAATTTTAAGGCCTGAAATTTAAGAGAGGTTAAGAACTGCACCTACAATGATGGTTGAACTCTTAAAATAAGTACATAACTTTGAGTTCTCTAAGCATTAGGTGATGCTGTGTAGGACGTTCTCCTGTTAGTGAAAATAAGAAGCAGCTCTATTAAAATATTAGAGAGATACCTACATAAAGCCTATGTGAGTACAATCAGATTTAGACTTTGTCAGTCCTTGGTGGCTTCTTAATATCAGCTTTAAATGTAATTTCAGGGAGTTTGGAAACTTCAGACCGATTACTTGAAAAGTATCTTTTTAATTATCTATTGAAGTAAGGACTATATTTAAGACTATAATAAGGAATATACTTTCAGAAGAGGTCTAAATGTCAGTTGATTATCATCCTTCCAGAGGACTGGAAAAAAGATAGATGGATTTCCCTAAGAGGCTGTAGCTCCTCTGCTAGCAGCATTACATACACTATGTTAAGAGGTTGTGCCATCCAGTTTTGTGAAGAGGGAGAGTTAAGTGCGCAACTGAACAGCTTTCTCACATGTCTTGTTGTTGCATATAACAAAGAGGAGTGGGACAGTGGAAGTAATATCTGAATGAAAAATAAATACACAGTCTGTTTTGAAAGGTATAATGGTATCACCAAGATATGAGAAAATAAATATTGTGCCTTTCTCCTACTGAAGCAATGAAAATGGATAATAAGACATGAGGGAACAGCCAGACAATCTCAGACAGTGTGTCTCTTCACCAATCTTTATTTGGAGATATTTATCCAAGAAAAGCAATCAAGCAATCAAGAAATGGAGGTGAATATGGCTGTGTGAAAAACAACAATGCCTCACAGTTCAGCAACTACCCACAAATAGCTACTTCAAAATACAGAACTGCTTAAAGCAGGCATCTCCTTAGTTTATCTTCAACAAGTAGCATAACTTACATCCGGTTTATTGTTTACATTTATTCAGCATAATTTTAGAGTCCAACAAAGCAGGCAAACAGTATAAACAGTTTCCTAATGGTGAAAGTAGCAGAACACTGGAATAAATTCTCTGGAAGGCTGAAGAAAGATTAGACAAATGTGTCAAGAATGACATGAATATAGTTGATGCTGCTTTGAGAAGTAATGATCTGTTGGTGGCTTCAGCCTATAGCCTCAGGATTTTTCTGTTTTCTAAACAGATGTACATGATGTGATAAGGCCATCACGATAAAGTCATCATAATGCAGACAGAGACAACCTACCTGATCTGAGAAGCTGCTTTATGTACAGTCTGTGTTCCAGAAAGCTTTAGCAAAATTCATCAGTTAATGCAGATTATGCTAACTCTTGCTGGGTGTCTCCATAACAATTTATTCTTTAACCTAGTAGAAAGTTACAGACACTGCAGGATCCCTGTTAATAATATCCAGAATGAAATAGGAATAAAAATGGATTTCAGAAAGGAAAAGCAAAAAATGTAATGGCAACCTACATTCACAATTAGGAGAGAAACAGGATGAATGTAACAGGTGACATATGCGAAGAGTAAGTATTCTCACTTGACCAAAGTGACAAGCTTAGTTTGTTTGTTTAGCAGGTCCTAATTCTTACAGCCAAGAGAGGAATTTCCAGCAATACCAGAGTATTTACTTTGTGTATTGAATTAAAAGTGCCGTTAATCAGTTGGAGTCTAGAGTCCAAGCTTATGCACTGTTCCTTCTGTAAGCACATATGGACAGATATGCCAACAGCGTGAATCAGTAGTGGATCCGCAGCTTGCAAATTGAAGTTATATCAAGTTGTTTATGAAGTCAACTGATTTCAGATCCCTGTAATGTTGTGTGTTATCACTAAACAGGAAGCTAAGGAAAAATAGCTTTACTGGACGTAAAAAAATAAATATTATATAATTAAGAAAACTATTCTTAACATGGATGAGTCTTCACTTCTGGCTTAGTTAGAATAGTTGGATATCAGGAATTTGAGAAATTTCCATGCTTGGTTTTGTAAAGGAATCTGGAAAACACTAGCTATCCATTGCTCTCCATGGACATATCCATAAACAGAGCTGTTTTTCAGTCTGTGATGAAGTGTGCTTCCATAGTCTGGAGGTTTCTTCCATATTCTCTGAGTAGGAGTGGAATAGGCTTGTGATTAAAACACTTGAACTTTGGTATCTACATGTATATTGAGTGTTTGAGCTGCCACTGTATGTAGACAATGGAGATCGAGTCAATATCTCCAATGGAGTCTATGGTAGGCTGAGAGGACTTACTCTTCCCAGGAATGCTTTTCTTGACCCTGTTGGAGAGATGCAAAATAGTAGTTAAATGCTTAAAAAAAAAAAAAAAAAAAAAAAAAAAAAAGGCAGGATAGTGGCACTGATGCATTGAAATGTTTCTGCCCAAATCAACATAGCTGTTCAATGTTCTCATCCTGGACATAGCCAGAAGTGCTAATTCCATAGTTTAACTACTCGCGTACATTCCTCTGAGATCTCCTGTGTAACCCCACCCCATTTATTTACACGTGCTCAGAGGGTTCTTAATGCACATGGTCAGCTCAGAACCCATCTCAAAAATGCTAAAATGACCACACTTTTTCTTAATGTCTTGCAGAACATGCAAAACAAATAAATAGAAAACAGCAGGCCTTCCTCAGCTTATTAAGGTGGAATTTTGCTTTTCACCCAACCCCAAAGAGCGCAGTAAGAATCAAGCTATTATGGAGTAAGAACACCCTTCCTTTCTCTCTCTCTCTCTCTCTCTCTCTCTCTCTCTCTCTCTCTCTCTCTCTCTCTCTCTCCCTCTCTCTCCCTCTCTCCTGCCTCATCGCCCTTGCTCTCCTCTCCATTGAAGATTGTCTCCTCTGGCCCAGAAATATTTTTCTTCTTATTAAATTGAGGAAGTTCTAGTGCAGTGCTTTTCACTGTAAGTTACTGTACTATAGAAAAGAAACAGTTTATCAAGTAGGTGGAAAGCAAACTATTTTGGTTTTTATAGATCAATACCAACACTTTAAAATCCATCCAGTGCAAAGCACAGGGTTCTCATATTGTATTTTCCAACTGACAAACTGATTCAATAAGCCAGCCACAGATTTTTTACACTGGCTTTGTTTTCTAAGCTGTCTTGACATGTAACTCCATGTAGGCTGGGTGCCCTGCAGTAAGCTAGTCTTGTGAAGGCAAAGGTCCCAGTAAACCAATGAGAAAATCTCTTTAGGTGAGAGTTATCATATTTAGGTTAAGACAAAACAAAACAAAACAAAAAGCAAAGAAAAAAATGCCTCTTTGCAAATCCTGTTTGTACAGTGGCGATGTAAGGTTCATGTAAGCTTATGTAACAGTGGGCTGGAAATCTTACAAATTGATTTTAAAAACTGAAACCATACACTTCCAGTGAAATCCTCACCTTGCCTTCTGCTTTGAATCATCTATCCTACCAATTATATTGCAATTTCATCTGGACTGAACTTCAGCTGCTGAGCTGCTACTCAGTGATTTGTTAAGAACGTGATAGCATCCGTAAGTCTTTCTCAGTCTGCTGAAAGCTACCACCACGGTGAAAGCGCTGGAGTTTATGCTCCCACACTTGACGCTCCTGCTAGCCAGAGAAAAGCCTAAGCCAGACATAAGACAATCCTCACATGAGATACAAAAGAATGTTTTATCAGAACGACTTTTTGAAACCTCCAACTGAAAGAACAAGTCAACGGGTCTTTGTGCTTTCTCATACCAAGAGTAGGCAACTCACTTCTCAAATGTAATGTAAGTGTTCTTCCTCTGTTGCCAGGAAGAGCGAAAACAAGATGAGATCTTTCTACACTATACTTCAGTGTCAGTTTGTTAAGACATATGCACTCTGCCTGGAGCAATCTCATTAACAGAAGCTGATAACTTTCCCCATTAAAGAAAGTAGTTCATTACCTAGTGATAAATCTTACTTTTTGTCTGCTGTTACCTTTACAAGCAACTTGAGGTAGAGGGTATAGGTCTGAAGTACGGCTCTGTTTCTTGAAGTGAGGTTAGTTTCTCTAGCGCTTGTGTCAGTATGGTTGGACCTACACTGAACAAGACAATCGCTCTGACTTAGAAAGCGCTGGGTTAATGACCTTCAAACCCCACAGACGTTATCACAATATTTAGATATTCTACCCTTCAGTCATGAACATTTGTCTCTATGGAAACTGTACTTTATGCATGGAGGTAGAAAACAAAAAGCAGGAAAGAAGAGAAAGGAAATATTAAAGGGAGGATAAAAAGAGAAAGAGAGTATCCTAAAGATAAATGTAAAAACACTGACTAATTTATATATCTTCAGATTTTTGGTCCCCAACCTACAGCTCCGAGACAAAAGGTTTCCTCTAAGACCCTTTGATATTTTTCATGGCTGCACACATGAAATTACTTGATCAGTACTGTTTAATCATATGAGGTATAAGGCTCCAAAAACTAATGATGGTTTTGCAATCAATAATGAAAAATTAATTGTGAACCTAATATCATTTTGTTCCTGAATGGTGATTTATCTGTAAATCAGCAAGCAAGATTGTCAGAAATTATCTTCTGTTTGATGGAGATCTCAAAACATAATTCTAACAGCTGAATAAATAGCCACATTTCTTTATTTGCCCAAGGCTCCTTGTAATTCAGAGAGATTTTTTCTCTTTTCAGTGCTGTAGAGCTGATGAAGAAAATGTACTTGGTTTATGCTAAGGAAATAAAGAAAATGAAAATGGAAAACTGGCTGGCTTTTGAGGAATCAGAGCTACAGATTTTACTGTTAAAAAAAATGTGAAATGAATTTTTTAAAAATGACTTTAATGAGTGCCCTCAGGGTTCTATATTTCACCCAGTGTAAAACTCCAGATGCTGGCCATATATCTGGAAAGTGGAGCTCATGGCAGTAGCTTTTTTGCTAATTCCCTTGTGACTGATTCATAAATTGGAAAAAAAAAGAAAAAAGAATCATGAATGAAGGAGAAAAAATTAAGCCAGAATTGAATTATATTGACAGAGTGATACAATGAAGCTTATACTCTGACTACCAGTCTTTATCTCTTCCTTTAATAAATTTATCAAGAGTTTCCAGTGTTGGCAATCTTCCACCTTCTTCCAGCATTAAATTCCCTTCTAAAAGTAAGGAACTGAAAGCTAGTATGATTATTTTATGAATCCTGCATATTTGTCCTCAGCCAGCAAAAATTGCAGGTGTTAATAACAGTGAAGCAACTAAATTACTGTTTTCTATCCCTGTGGAGAAGCCAGCAGCAATCAAGGAAACAGATGGGCCAACAAGGGTGGTAATTCAGATTCTTAAACAAATAGGAGACAAGACTGCAGAATAGTTGGTTCTTACGTTAATCAGCAAATGTTTTATATGTAACAATGTCAAGCTGAAACAGTGAAAATGCTAAGTGTTTTAAACCACCAACAGCGACCAGAGAGATAAAACTTCCTCTTTTTAAGCTGCTGAAGGGTAGGAGAAATCACAGAACAAATGCTGCTTTCTACTACTTGTTTTTTCTTTTAATTTTTAAATAAAAATGAAAGAAGATAAATACATAGTGCACACTCTAAAGAGTAGTATCATTAGGAGTGACATCATGAGATACCTGGGGAAACAATTTGATTGGCCAGTGTAATCTCTTCCTTTAATATTATACATAATCAGCTCCTTCTGAAAAAAAAAAAAAAAGAATATATATTTGTGTGTGTATATATATATCCAGGAAGATGGGAGACTTACAGCATTTTTGTAAAGTGTTGCCTTTTGTAAAGCTTTTTATTGGTTTTGGATTTGGTGACAGTTTTCCTTCCTTCCACCCAGTTCCTTTCCACTTTATGGAAATATCCTTTGTAAACAGTTTTCAGTCTGAGTAAATGCTTAATAAGGACCAGTATCTCAAATATCATGTAGTCATCTAAAGTGTAATTAAGGCAAAGTTTAAGCACATAAGTCAACGAGAGAGTTTTTAAAAATTCTGCTGAGCTTGTTAAGGTCCTGAATGATTCTAGAAAGCCAATCTTGGCTTAGCTGTTCCTTTTCTGAGATTACATAGTCTGCAAACTAAGTGTCTCTCTGTGTAAGTAAAGCTCGCGAAGGGCCCCACTTAATCTGAGCATGACATAGACCAATGTTATTGAGTCCAGTGTACACAGAAGCACCCACCACAACTTTCATTCACTAACAGAGCCAGTGAAAGGGAAGATACTGCAACCCACATGGTGTAACAGTCAATTTCTAGAAAATCTACAGAGGAAACGAGGGATCAGGGTTCCAAGTTTCAGTCTGAAAGTGTCGTACTGTAACTGAAGATCCGGCCACATACATTCCCCTGTTCTGGTTAGCTTAAACTAAATTTGGAAACAAGTGAACCAAGACATGAAAAAAAAAAAAAAAGAAAGAAAGAAAGAAAAAGGACCCTAAAGCAAGGCAAAGCAAAGTCCTTTTCCTTCTCCACAAAACTTACAGTGGTATAAGCCATTTTGAATAGTATATGTTGTTTGAAGTAAGGGCATATTTAGACACCTGCAGATGTCTTCTCTGTTTATTGGACTGTATCCTCTGCTTATTGTAACAAAACCACAGAAAACAAAACTGAAGAGTTTTAAAAATCTCAAAGAAACCAGTTCATTGTCCAATCTTTCTGAGCACCAGAAATTTGAAGGACTGAATCTCTACTATGTTATAGTGGTTTGTTCTACAGAAAGCAGAGAAGACAGTTTCAGAGTCAGACTTTATACAATTTTTGAGCCGTTGAGGCCAGCCACATTGTAGTCCAAAAGGATAAATCAGTAAGGGTCCAATAAGGGTAGACCTGAAAGGGAAAAATGAAGTTTTCATTCTAAATGTCCCTGTTGTAGAATCTCTCTTTCTACCCTGGATCAGCACACTTGCATTTTTCATTAGTAGAAAACCACTGACTGCAGCAGCACCTCTCCTGGTGCTTTAGGAGCTAAGGCACAGATTCCTCTGATGTTTGCAGGTCCTGGTTTTCAAGAGGAAGTTTGGACATTGTTGAAATTCTCTTCAAAAACATGTGATCATGAAAGGTGGCTGACCAATTCAATGACAAGTAAGGTAATCATTTGGGGGATGACTGAGGAGGTTGAAAAAGATAAAGGGTAGATAACCACTCACTTATCTTTCTGTCCTTCTCCTTTTTGTGTGTTTCAGTTCTATTTTATACTTTGTACAGGATGGTTCTGTCCTGTTCGAACTGACAAATGTGGGAAAATTACTAGATTCCACATAGTTATCTCATTCTGGTCTCTTACATCATGGGCTTTTTAATTATACTGACTGTTGATTTGATAAATATTAAAGGATTGTTTAATATTAAAGTCATATAACTTAAATTTATGGGTTTTGGCATAACACATCATATTGTTATGAAAACTCACTTAATTCTATCACCTATAGCGCATTTGGTTTATGATAACCACACTGTATTGCTTAATTTCTTCTTATTTACTACATATATACAAGTAAATATACAAATACATATGTATTAAAACAGCTGCTTTTTTGCCTAGCTGTTTTTATCAGGTTTGTGTTGTAGATGTATGGAGAATGATCTGCAGAAGATATATAGGGACATTTCATCATAAGCAAGTAACTAAAAAACATAATTGATACATAACCTTTATTCAACCACTTAAACTTTTGTGTCTCAATTTATCTTTTGTAAAATTGGAGAAGCAATCATTTTGTTTTCTTTTGTCATTGCTTACATTTCTAAGGTTTTCAGATCAGCAACTATTATTTATTTATATATTATTTGTTCGTATTTATTTGTATTTCTAACATGGACGACAGAGGAAATTCTTAAAAATCTGTAGTCAACAGTCTGAGTCTTTAGTACTTCCTTTATTTTATCACTTGTGTTGAAACAGGTTTTCATTTTTGTCTTTGAAACTTGAATCGAATACTCCTCTCAAATGAGAAATATTTTAGGGACTTCTTGCTTTATAAAGCCAGTCAGGTTAGGAGGCAAGTCTTCTGCAGCAGGTATAGTAGCAGAATGTTTTTTCATTCAAGTTCTGCCTCCATTTGCTGAACCATAAGTATCTGATAAATGGCAGCATTTGAGCATCATGATGCATCAGCAACATCATTCTCAGGTGACATCCCAAAAGGGTGGCAGATGGTATCTAAACCAGCTGTCAGACCCAAATAAATAGAGGTCAGAACAGCATCTGTCTCAGCTACCGCGCATTTGCTGACATGCAGCAATCTTACTGTATGGTTTATGCAGTCTAAAGCCAAGTTGCAGATACTGTTAAGAATTGTTTGATGTAGGTGCATGCCCAAAGATCTTCATCAGCAGCTTGATAAAGCCCCTAGATGGTCTCAAGATGAGACTCAAGATTTCTAGTGAAATAGTACAAGCCTCAGTATTATTTAATGAACATGCCTTTTAAAGTGTCACCCAGACACTCTGGTTTTTATGTAAAAAAATGTAGTTCAAAGGCAGAATAAATCCAGACAAATTTGGTGACTTCTGAATGCCAAATATGACTCTTGAATAGTCCCTGCTACATTGTTATGTCTGCCTGTTAGTGTTAAAAGGGGTCTATTCCCCAGGATTTTTCAGTTTTAGAGGTTGTAACAGGTGTTTGTACACTGAGAAAGTCGAAGCTGAATTAAAGTGTAGGAAATTGTTTCAATACAATACCTACCACAATTTTTGTGTGTGTGACCTTCCCTTTTCAAAGTCTGTGGGGAGGCGAAGGGAAGGGAAAGGAAGGCAAAGGAAGGGAAAGCAAAGGGAGGGAAAGCAAAGGAAGGGAAGGAAAGGGGCAGAATAAAGAAAGAAGGAAAAGGAGAGGAGCTGAGATGAAAAGTGAAGAAAAGAACAGAAAAAAGTGTCCTATAAATGATGGAGGGTCGACAAGACTTTTCAAAATGACCAGGACCAACTGCTGAGGAGAGAAGTTGCATATTGAATTGCACTTCTGTGTCCTAGATCTGTGAATTATATTAACGGGAAACCTAATGCTTTTAACTGTCTTTACGAGTTTTCTATATTTCTCTGCTGTGATGAAACTGGAACAGGTGTTAAACTTTTCAAATATCCTTGAATAGGCAGTCCTACTTTTTGTTAGAGATTTTCTATAAAAGATCATTCTGAAAGCTTTAAAGGTGGGGTCATGATTCAGCATGTTTGAGCATGAGCTCCTCTCTTTCAGTGCAAAGGGGATGCTGCCAGCCTGGCCATGGGATGTCATTTTCCAAATTCTGAGGATGACTTGACAGAGCTAATCAGCAGGTGGTAAAAATTTCCAAAATGCTGCTTTCTGAAGAAATCTGCACTCACTGAATTTCAGTTCAGACCTTTACCTTCTGCCATTGCTATTTGTCCTGGTGTAACATTGTGATTGATTGCAAACTATTATCATTTTTTTTACTATGTCTTATAGTAATATTTCTTTTCCTCTTGATCACCACTGCAGCAGCCTAACGTTTTCTAATGTAGCCTGTTATTGCTGCATTCAACTGGCAGCCTGCCTACATTGTTTTATTACTAATAGCAGTTGAGATATGAGAAATATATGGTTCCCAATGGTGACAAAAGTAAACAGAAAGCAAATAGACCTGTCTGTGAAACCCTCAAAAGAAACACACTGCTAACCAAAGAAACCACATGACCTTCATGGGGACCTAAATGAGAAGGCCTCCATTTGATCTTTTACCTAGTCTAGTACTTTTTACAGTTGTCAGGACAGACTGTCTTAAAAAGTCTCAGAGAAAGATATCTCTTTTCCTGAGACAGAATAGTAATTTTGTGGCTATTTCATCGTAATGGGCCATATTACAAAAGCTCACTTTGTGTCATGTGGCAAAATACTATTACAATGGGAATCATGTTGTATTTCATAACATGAACATATTATCTTTTCCACTTTATCTAATATCCCTTTAATCAGTGAAAATTTGCTGGGTATAACTGTAATATTTTTTGATGAAAATCGTAGCAAATTAATACCACAGTTTGTCCTGGTCAGCAGGCGTTGTTTCAGACACAGGTGCCCTCTAAACTCTCCACATCCTTACACCCATGATAAAGTAGCTTTGCTATGAGAATGCTCTTCCTCCTGCAAGTTGCTTCTGGGTGAGATTCTGACTGTGCAGAAGCTAGGATGAGCTATTACTGCTTTGGTTAAATATAGCAGAGAAGCATCATGAGTGTTTTCATGAGTTGTCATAGAGATGTGACCCAGGAGTTAACAGCTTTCCAGTGCACAGCTGGACCTTACCCTGTGCTCAGGTCTTGCACCATCATTTGGACTTGTTTCAGTTGCACAGGCAAAACTGAATGCGCCACCCCCAAAAGGGAGAATAAAATAACAGAATACCCTAACGCCTGCAGAGCTGCTCCTTACAGCAACAGGAGAAAGAAGAGTTTGGCAGTGGGAGCACGTGTGAGAGGAAGGCGTAGGGGCTGGCTGCGCATCTCTCACATGCTCCCTTCCAGCCTCTGCTGGGGAGAAGCACATCTGTGCTATTGCAGGAGGAGAGGCGCTAAGGATGGCTGGCATGACAGCAGCAGGGTTGTAGCTGTCCATTGCAGGGTCTGGAAGACCATTAGTCTCAGTATTTGGTTTTGATGGAGGATCCCACTCTTTTGTCACCTTTCTCAGGGTCACGCTGTGATGAGTCTGTTTCCCCAGCACTTTCTGTGTAGCTGATCCCTATACTCAGCTTTGGTTCTCCACCTGTGCTTCAGCTCAGGACCAAGATTAGAGCAGGTTAGTGCCAGGATCTAAAGTGCTCCCTAGGAGCCGCTCACCAAGAAACTCAGGAGATTTACAGTCAGTGCATGCACATCACCTGAAATGCCATAGCATGAATCAGCCAAACCAGCCAGATCCTCACTGAGAAGGTGCCAAGGACAAAGGGGTTATGAGCACTTGGCATTGGAAACTAAATCCTGCTGCAGTGTTACCAATTTTTTTAAATAGGGAAGGAGAAAAAGTAACATCTGTAAATTGCCTTACAAATGATGTCATTCTCAATGTTGAGATCCAATTCTAATAATTTTCCTTTTCCATTTCTTTCCTTGTGCTATGAGATTACATATTCAAATAGCTACTTTTGCACAAAAGCTTTTCTTTTCAATGTGTTCTATACCACAGATTAGAGAGAGATTTCTGGGAGACTATCCTGTGGCAGTGTATGAGACTGTGGAAAAGGCATAGGGCAAGTAGGCTGTTGTGTTGCATGTCATTTCTAATTTTTTAAGGCATTCAGCTAGCCCCTTTTCCTGTTACTGCTCCATCCACCTGACTATTTTTCACATCTTTATACTTTCTTTTCTAAGTTTATTCACATTTGCTGTTTCTGCATTAAGTACTTTTGAAAACAAATTGATCTATCATTTAATACACCTATACTTCATAAAGAATAGACATTCTCTGCCTCTCCAGCTTCCTTCAAGCACACAGATCTCTGCATTATTCTGAGTTAGGATTTGTTAACAAAACAGTAAACTTTCTGAAACCAATAGGCCTTGCTAAAATAACACCCAGGTATTTTTTGAGCTGAGTAGGCCTTCAACACACAAGAATGATATTGTAGAATTAATGAAAAAGGAGCTTATTCAGCAGTGAGAATGAAAACAAATCCTGTTCCTTTTCCTGATTCACTGTTCTTAAGTTTTGTCATTTCTTGACTTTTGAATGCTGACCTTTGCTGCCAGAATGTTCCCTTAATACATTTAGTTTTAATTTAATTTTATAGTTATTTTAAAGAACACTGGTAATGCAATCAATATTTAAAGATTCTGTAGCAAATGGAACCTTAAGATCAAAGTTCAAAGCCAATTCATTATACAGTTTAATATTTTAACATAGCTTGACATTTTAACTTGGCTCACAGCACTAACAAGTGAGTCTCCATATAGAAGTAATTTTCAAGAAGCATATAGATGTGCTTCTCAGTCTTGCTTCTGACTGCAGTTGACTGAGATATCTGAATTTTTTTCCTATGGTAAAAAAGATCTGTTCTTGCACCTAGAGACTTTCAAAGAAATTCCAATAATGGTGTCTGGTATTAAAAAAAAGGAAAAGGACAGGAAAGTTTAGAGAGGTGTCAGAAATGAATTAAGGTATCACAGAATCACAGAATCACAGAATAGATGAGGCTGGACAGCACCTCTGGAGACTGTCTGATCCAATCTCCATTTTCAAAGCAAGTTCAGCTAGAGCAGGTTGCTACGGGCCTTGTGCAGTTGGGTTTTGAATGTCTCCAAGGATGGAGACTACACAACCTTGCTGGGCAACCTGTGTCAGTGTTCAATCATGCTCACAGTGAAGACATGTTTTCTTGTGTTCAAATGGAATTTCCTGTGTTTCAGTTTGTGCCCGTTGCCTCTCATCCTGTCACTCGGCAGCACTGAGAAGAGTCTGGCCCCATCCTCTTTACACCCTCCCTTCAGATATTTACATGCATTGATAAGATCCCCCCTCAGCCTTCTCTTCTCCAGACTGAACAAGCCCAGGTCTCTCAGTTTCTCCTTATATGTCAAATGCTCCAGTCCATTACTCACCTTTGTGTCCCTTTTCTGGACTTGCTCCAGCAGGTCCATGTCTTTCTGGGGTGCCCAGACCTGGATCCAGCATTCCAGGTGTGGCTTCACCAGGACTGAGCAAAGGGGAAGGAGCACCTCCCTCAACCTGCTTGTGATGCTCTTCCTAATGCAGCCCAGGATATTACTGGCCTTCTTTACCCCAAGGGCACGTTGCTGGCTCATGACCAACTTAGTATCCACCAGAACTCCTACGTCCTTCTCTGCAAAGCTGCTCTCAATTTCTTTGGCACCCAGCCTGTCCTGGTGCATGGAGTTGTTTGTACCCAGGGCAGGACTTGGCATCTCCCTCTGTTGCACTTTGTGAGGCTCCTATCTGCCCATTTCTCCAGACTGTCAAGGTCCATCTGAATGGCAATGCAACCATCTGATGTAAGAACCACTCCTCCCAGTTTTGTATCATCTGCAAACTTGCTGAGGGTACATTCGGTCCTGTCGTTCAGGTCATTAATGAAGATGTTAAGCAGCACTGGACCCAGTATAAACCCCTGGGGGACACCACTAGTGATTGGTCCCCATCTGGACTTGGTGCTGCTGATCACAACTTTCTGCGTCCCTTGTCACCAGGTCCCTTGCCTCATTTAGTAATGGGCCCACATTTTCCCTAGTTTTCCTTTTGCTGCTTAATCAAAAAAAGTATTCCACCTCTTTCAAATGTAGAACTCATTTTTCTTTTGAGCCATTTTATTCTTCATATATATTTATATTCAGGTTTACTTTTCAAGTATCCCATGATATTGCAAGAAAAATATATTGAGTTTATCATGATTCAGTCCCACCTGAAGCTTTATTTTGCTTGACCTGGATACACAGCTCCTCTTTGGTTCCTCAAGCACTGTCCAATTACCAACACTGAGCATAATCACCTCTGCTAGCTCCTACCAAGAAAAGAGCTTGGACTATGGCATGTCCTATACCAGTTGTGCATGCATGAACTGAAAACACAAAACAATGCATGGAGATGTTAAAGAGGTGGGCCACAATTCTTGTTTGGCTGACTAAATACTTTACCTTAGACTGAACATTTACAGGTATATTAGAGGTATAATTACTTATAATCTACCTGCTTGATATTTTCTCAGTTTTCCTAGTTCTCTGTTTCTTCCTACCTTTTCACTTTGGGTTCACTTCATTGGTCTTGTTGCATATATGCTGTTTCTGAAATGCAGCCTTAGGAGCAACTGCCATCCAGGGCTTCCCTTTATTTATATATTTATGTAGTTATTTATTTATTTATTTTATTTGAAGAGTCCATAGTTACTGAGCTATAGGCTTTGCATTGCACTAATGCTAGAAGTACTACTGAGGCTGAGATCATACCAGTGCTATCAAATCTCTCAACAGGGAGATGGGTAAGCATTGATATAGAAGCAAGAGGTCTACCTTCCTTTTACAGCAGTCTGAAGTCTAGGCAATGCAGTAAATGCATCTATTTATCTTACTGTGGCATAGATAAAAAGTATCTTGGTTATTAAGCACTATAAAATTGGGCCTGTATTTTTCTGTCTTTTTTCACTTCCTGTTTTATCTGAATGTACGAGGATATAATTAACTTTCTTAAATGTTGTATATATAAGATAACTATATAAGACTCTGAAAACAAGAGCATATTTTTGTAAAAAAAAAATACTACCTTTACCAGCTGTAATTTCAATATAATTTCCAGAACTTTGGCAAATATATCTGCACACATGGCAGTTGTTTTTTTTTTCTTCACTGCCTCAATTAAGCAAAGCCAAACTGTTACATGAGCATCAATTTTGTTCACCAATTAAATGTTTTTAAAAATACTTTCCCCCTCATCTTCATTCTATTTACCAAGCTCTGATATGGTTTTTATATATCTAAGGGGCTGAGCATCTGCTTGTGTGGGAAAATTCCATTAGACCATAATAAACTCCAGTTAATTGCACAGCAAATATTTATTTCTCACACATCAAATTAATGAAACAGGTTCAGTGAGAGAAAAATCACATCAGCTTGGCAAACATCACCTATCAAGCTACACAAGACTTCTGAGGCATTCTTGGCAGAAAACCTGTACCTAGAAGAACAGTGTTCCTTTGGGACTATTGTCACCATTTAATTACTAGATGATAACATTGTTGTGGGTTTGTTTTTGTTATTCTTTTGTTTTTACCTAGAAGGAATAAAATAACAAATCATTTCTTCTGAGTTTCCTAATATGCCATGCCACAACTAACACAATCCAGTTGAAGACTGATCACTTTCAAACTACTAGAAACACTACTTAATCTTAGAATTAAATAAGATTAATTGTATATTAGTATTCAGTGTTCCTAGAGCACTTATTCCTCACCATACATAAATGTGAAAGAAGCTTTAAAAGCCAATTTTCACAAACCCCTCTTTGATCACTCTACAATAATAACTGTAGCCATCCTATCTAATACTGATGAGAATGTTTCTTCATGTGTGTCTGGGGCAATGGTAGTAGCCACATATAGAGTGATATACATAATAGTCTCACATATATTTTTGTATTCCCTTCTCACCAGGTTGCGCTAAGACTCCCTGTGCTGTGGTGAATGAAGGTAATGACACTGTAGACAACTGCTTGCAACAGCAAAGGTCAGTGATGGCTAGAGAAATAAAGTTCTTTGAGCAGACGAAGCAGAAATCCTAACTTTGACTATTTTGGTTTGTTGCGTTGCTATAAAATTTATACCATTTTTCTTAACGTAAGTTTCTAAGAGGCTCACAAATATTTACCTCTGCTTCTACAAACTTTGCTTTTTATGCCATTTGGTTCTTCTGAAGCTGACCCGAAAGTAGGTGCATGGCTTTTACATCACATTAAGGCTCTTAGTTCTGTGCATAGAAATTTAACACCTAGAAATAGTGTCCATTTTTTAAGTTACTGGAATTTGATGAAAACTACCTGGACTTACTAACCCAATTCTTTTTCAAAACATGGATGAAAAGAATGATATGTTGGTTTGCTCTTTTTTTTCTGTGAAACTGTTCAAATTGCAATTAAAAATGTGCCATTTTCCAGAAGTTATTTTTGGAAACTATTCACTTGTCATCTATTATGTGAAGCACACGTAGAACTGTATTCATGGAGGTGGTAAATTTATCATAAGTTCATCCTGGTTTTAGATAAAAATGTACTAGGAGAAATATTCATTGTAACTAAGGAGAGAAACCCTGATAAGAGCATCAGTCAGAAGATCCTTAGTGAAATCTGTATTTCTTCTGAAATGTTGATGAGAAATATGTGATGCATATTAGTCTGTGAAAGGAAACAAAAGCCTCAGCCAGATTTTATCAAATATTTACAAAATGTTTAAAACAAACTGGCCCCGTTGTCTTTTGAACTGGGAAGGTATTGAGCTATTTTGCAAAAGTTCAGTCAGAGTTCAACAGCAACTAATAGAACCTCAAAAAGAGGAAGTCATCAAAATATGTACTTCATCTTCAGTAAATTTGTTTTAAAAAGTATGAAAAACAACTCCGGCAATGTAATAAAGGGAAAGTTCCTTGAACTAAATCCACCTATTTGTATTATGAGTTCAGTGTAACTTTACCTTGTTATCGTTTTTTTGTCCACTCAGGTGAAATCCCACGGATGTTCACAAATCGGACCTATAAAAACTGTGGAAGTACCTCTCTCATCTACGTGTAGACTGACTGTGGTTCCACTGCAATTGGTCAATGAGGAAAGTGAACACAAGGGCAATGGCAAAAGTCTGAAAGTTATAATAAGTCTTTTCGAAACAGGTCAGTCACTATTTTGAAGTTTTGTAATCTGGAAGGATTTTGAATAATCTGGTAGGACTTCAGCTCTCTGACCCATGGGTGAAGTAGTTTACTTAAAGTGAGGAGTCCTGAGTTCTAATCCCTGTTGCCAAGAATTTGTTACAGATAACTTGTTTATGAGGTTAGCAATTTTTTACACTTGTGCATGTATAACATGATAGAAAGAGGAAACATGATGGTGCTGCAGTATTACATTTTAGAAGGCACGACTGCAAGAGGTCAGGGTCAGCTCATTTGAAGCAGCCAGCTTTCAAGTTTGAGATAGCAGTTGGCAAAAAAATAACCTGTTACCACTGACTTCATCTTTCTATGGGAACTAATGTATTTGATTAAGTGTTTGAGAATCATATTCTTTTCATGCGCTAACAGCTAACAGCCACAATATATTTTTAATCAAATTTAAACCAACAGGTTTGATTTTTGTTACAGTTACATCATCTTTATTTAAACATCAAGCTTTTTTGTACTGTAACAAATCTATGCACAGAACTGATTAAGTAAATGATAGAAAAATAACACTTACAAATAAAGCCTTTCTATATTTTTAAATGCATACATATATATAAATAAATAGTCCCTCATTTCATCTCATAGATGGAATACTGTGACATTCTAGAGATCTAATGTGAATCAGTGCATCTTAAAGCCCTTGTTTCAAACTGAAGTTCTTCTTGAATATATTGTTAGTCATGAAATCTGTCTATATTTTACAAATGATGAATAATGCTGAAAATGAAACTTGGCAAGCTAAAAGCAAGTATCATTTCCTAAATCTGTTTAAAAAAACTTGGAAATATTACAAAGCACATGTTATCTTCTGTTTTTATATCAAAAATGTGGATAAAAAAGTATACAAATCAGAAGAGAATACCCTGTCACATATGCAACAAATGTCAAGAACATTGATAACAAAATTAAAAATATCATCAATATTGAAGCTCTATCAGTCACACTACCATTTGCCTCTTAATCAGGTTTATATTAAACACTCAACTACTTATATGATGTTTGGTAAAGATCTGACTCAGAGTAGTTAAAAGAAGTTAACGATCAGTTTCACTGAAATTACTGAAAAATTATACTAAGCACTTTCTCCTTTTCCCTTCCCCTTTGCCTTCCCCCTTCTCTTCTATTCCTTCCCTTGATGTATGGTGATAAAACTGGCCCAATAAGTAATTAAAAAAAAATCTCTCTTTGTATCTAAAATAGCTTTTTGTAATATAGGTACTACTGCAGAATGGGATAGGGAAGTTCGGCATGAAGTTTTCATCTAATCTTTCTCGGGAGGGGATGCCTTGTTGCATTGTTCTTATTAAGAGTTAAAGTAACTATCCCATACTCTTATGGCATGAAATCTTAATATTACACCATCAAATATTTTATAGGTAAGGGTCAGAGTTGTAGCATTAGAAGTCTGGTAACATTCAGTAAATGCAAAAAGGACATACACATCATTTCTGGTTGAAGAAAAACATCTTGTTGACTCCCTCCCCACTTCTTCAACTCCCTCCCTCCTGCTCCCATATATAACATGTACTATTTATTGTTATGGAGACACTTCTGTGAGACCTGAAGATCTGACATAAATCAGGCATGTGAAAAAAAATCATGGAAGATATTAGAAAAAAATTAACCAGCACATGAAATAAAAAGTATCTTTCCAATCAACTTAAAGTAAATTTGAATATCTTTATTGGAAAAAGTTTGTCACTAAGATAATAAAAAGTGGAAGAATACTTCTTATTCATAGTAATATAGAATCACTGTTTGCTCACTTGGCATGTTTCAGAAACCAGAATACCATAATATTGAAAGCAGAAAATTCTCAACTGGCTAATCTGTGTCATTTCAACCATATCACAGTGCTGAGTGCTTGCTAAGGTGTGTAAATAACAGAGATCGCAGGCTGACGGCTGCAGAGAGAGAGAGAGAGAGAGAGAGAGAGAGAGAGAGAAAGGAACATTTACATTTTCCCGATGAGGAGGAGATGAAGAAATTGTGTACGGAAAATGAATTCACAGTCTCAGTTTCTGGTTACAGTTGATTCAGCTTTCTTCCCACTCATTCTGAGCTGGTTGCAAAGGCTGGGATTTTTAGATGATGCTGAAACCCCCATGCAAGCCTGCAAGTTTTGATAAAAAGCCCCATACAGCTGAGGTCACTAAAAACAGTGGACAGAAGGCAATGGGCTTTTGAGGAGCTTCAAGGAGAATTTCCATCAGTTTGAGTTGAAGTGTTAGGATTATTATACTCAAGAACAACACTTCTGAGTGGTCTTTTTCAAAACACTTTACTGGGATAGAGATTTCCTTACTTCTGCTGGCTGGAAGAGTAGCAAAGCTATAGGAATACACCAGTCCTTGGCATTTAAGTATACCAGTAACAATCTTGTAAATCGTTTTTGGCAAAAAACTGTTCACTGTTCTTAGTTTAAACTGTTCCTCAGCCAGTGCCAATCAGCAGAGCTAAATCTTTCATTATAATAAACTTATACCATGATTTTAACTGAACAGAATAAGAACAATGAAATAATTGTCAAGTTTTTATTTAAAAACTACATCCAACTTTACATGCTTCTTAAAGTAAATCCCCAGGCAATTCCATCTCAATCACTGAAAGGTTTTTATCACTGTGCCTCACAAAAGATGCCACTATGATTTTTTACAATTGAATTCAGTAGATAAGTCACTCTAGAAAGCCACTCTAATTTATTCAAATATCTCAGTCATTTTCAGTCTTAAATGCAAATGCAGATCTCTTACCATTACAGTTTCCTCTTTATCTCAGTTTGATACTAAAAGTACAATCAATTCTTTGGCAGTATGCTTGTTGAGCCGTTTTTTTTTAAACACAGAGAAAAATATAATTGCTATTCACATTTCTTACAGATACAGAAAATCTGAACTGAAACACCTACCCACTTTGTTTGAGGCACAGGATATTTTATTTTCAAAGGCATCAAAGGGTTTCCTTAAACTTTACCTATGAAAAGGAAACTTGCATGTGTACTTTTCTCTTCTCTTTCCATTCTCTCCATTTTGCATAAAATAATAAACCTTGCAGTTTGCTAAGGAATAGTCCAGCAATATTGACTAATGACCATAAAATCAAGAATTTATCTGTACTATGTTTTGTAACCCAATTGGTTGTAGAAATCAAAAATATTAAATTAATAATATACTCCTTGCTGTAGTTTTCCCTTTATTATTTCCTTTATTATCATTGTAAACAATTATTATTTTTATTATTATTTTTCGTAAGTGTATGATAGGATCATGTTGCTGCAAAGCAGTAGAGATAAACAGGCCTCACTTAGAAGAACCGTCTCCTAAAGAAGTCTCTGGAAAGTGATAGGAATTAAATATAGGTCTGAATTCTATTTTTACTGAATATATTATTAGAAATTAGAAACATTTAAACCAAATGTGTTAAGCAACTGTTTTCTTCATGTGTTGTGAACCCCTCCCCAAACATCTAACAGCCAAGAAAGAGAAAGTGTGTGCGCGCCCATGCGTGTGTGTGTTGCTGGGGCATTGTACAGCAGGATAAACAACTCAGAAAATGGCATATCATAAGATAAGAGAAACTTCACATCAACTATTTATCTTTTCCTGCTACACCCATAGCTTTTCCTGCTACCTCACGTTCTCACGCTTGCATCTAGTTAGAAGTGTACAAAACAATTATTTTATACATAGTCAGAATGCCAGATTGTGACATGAATTCTGCTGATTTACCAAAACAGAGTTTTGGTAGATTGAGACGTGAATGTGAAAATGAGAGCAGAAGAGAGCCCTTTGTGTTTCCGTGTCAAGGACACCCTTATGACACAACCATAAGAAAGTAAAGAGTCTATTTCAAAAGGAAAAGGTTTGAAGGTCATCCCCTTTGAAGGTTTCTTGTTCAGAGAAGAGACGGGAGTTCCAAGGTTAAAAAAAAGGAGAAAAAAAGGAGAAAAAAGAAAAGGAAGCAAAGAAAAAAAAAAGAAGGAACCACAAACTGGACATATGTTGTGGCTCTTTATTTTATTTTATTTTTTTTATTTAGAATTTGACAAAGCATGAAGCCATTGACTTGTGAATATGAAGCTATTTGCTTGTTCCTCCTCTTTGATTGCCTGGATCTTCAGTGATACAAGAATATGAGAAGTAAATGCTATTATTTCTGCTGGTGAAAAATGGTTAAAAAGTATTACAGTTGTAATCAAGTCGTCTCCTTTTCTCGGTATTAAAAATGAGATGATCTTTATGTTAAAAATGCAAAATACTTGAATATGACCCCAATTTTGGCCCCAAATTAAAAAGGACTAAGGAACTTAAAAGTACTCTGTTGTTCTTTTGCACCTTCTTTCTTTATAATGAGAGAGACAGTGTATGAAATATAATACATTTTCCAGTCTCTTCTGGCTCTTGTGTAGATGACAAAAAAAAATCCCAGCATGTCTGTCTTGTGAAAAGGCTAGACCTTCCCACTGCTACAAATTTCCTAATTGTGTGCTAATTCTACAGTTTCCAGTTTTACATTTTGAGAAGCAGGAACACCCTGGGCTTGGCTTTGTCTTTCAAGGACAATTATTCCCTTCTCAGTGACTCTATCATAAGAAAATTCAGAACAGACTAGAATTATTCAATGTTTTCTTCTATTAACATGTAAACAGACATTGCCAGCCATTTAACTTCTGTCAGAAATCTTTTCCTGCCCTACCCCTTCTTCTGCCTGAATACAGTTTCATTCTTTCTTCATTTTGCCTTTAATACCTATTCTTAATTTAATTCCACTAGACATGCTATATGATTTGGTTGCAATATAATTGGAAATTTGATTTTCTCTTGTTAATATATATGCAAAAGTGATTCTCTCAAGTGCACATGTATGATAGGAATCATCTTCCATTTTGCACTATATTTGGGCATTTATATACAAAAAAAGGCAGATGCACCCCCCCTCCCCAAAATCTTAGAAGATGGGGTCATGTGTAACTTCTTATCTAACAGGGGAGGGTAGAAAATTCAGTGTAATTCTATGGCAATATAGAATATTAATCTCATCAAGTACAAGAAGGTGACATTCTGTGTGTTTTGAAGAGATTTATTATTTTGAAGATTATGAAATGTTGGTTTCACAAGGAAACAAATGATAAAAGATAAAAGTAATGAATTGCCAGAGCAACAATTTATATATATGACTCTGTTTTTCATTTCACTGCAGTAGCCCCATTGATTTCAGTAGGGTTCCTCTAGATTTCCACTTATCTACCTAAGAAAAGAATTTCTCTCACACCAGGAACAGCCAACCCAGTTCAAGAAAGCTCAGCATGCAAGTACTCTGAACTCTTCACAGCACAGAGGAAAGAGTTGTATTTGGCAGAAGAATTTTACCAATAGGAAATAATCTTAGAAAACAGCTGTGCTCTTAATATATAAAGAAAATTTTCATTTAGATAAGCCTAACCAGAAATTCCTGAGTCTACACTATTGAGTTTTCGCTCTCAAGGTCCAGAGAGTGCCTTCAACATAGCATCTGAGAGATATTTTAATAAAGGACCCTGACTCATGCCCATGTCTTGGGAAAGGAATCGAGGAAACAGATGAGGAGCAAGAAGTCTCAATAATTCCTAGATGTTGTGCAGGCCATCAGGAAATATTGTCACCTAGCAAACAGAAAACACCATATATTTTAGCTGTAGTTGCAACTGCAGGTTCAGGAATCTGTCTCCATTTTCTCAATATCTTCTCAAAGCTGTATTAGCTCTTGGTGCAACAGGCATCTGTGCCAAGGTTATTTAAGGTCAAATAGCAACAAAAGTATTCAGAATAAAAGATCATAAATGTTACTAAAGCTAGTTTTTCAAAGTGAAAGGATATGCACATTTTTTTTAGAAAACAAACAATAATTATTGAAGAGCAAGATGGATGGACCATAAGAGCATTTTTAAAACATGCAATGGGATGTCATGAGGTATTGAAAATAACAGCTATTGAATCAGAACCAAAGCCAGATATCCTTCTACAGTATGGCGCTGTGCTTGAGCCAATTAACCCTCTGAGAGGTGGCAGTTATTATCTTGGGCCCAGCATGCTGTGCAGCTCTACTTGTGGTTTTGCAGTGCACTATGTGTGCATGCCAGCTGGAAGTGTATTCTACCATCACTGGGATGAAGACATCATTAAAGCAATCTTGAATGCATGAGTCGGGTGCCAAACAGACAAGTTGCCTTTCACCTTTATTCCCTACAACACTCTTGAACCATCATGCCAGTTGCCAGCCGATGAAAACCCTGTGTGATACTGTTTTTGAATTCAGAAGTGTTTTTTGATATCAGAACATTCATGAGCAGAGCTGACCATGGAATGCAAATAAAATGTGCCAAGAAAATTCTATTTGAGAAGTATGTTGAATAAGTTATTTGCCCAATAATATGCCTGTGAATTGTTTACTAGTGTTTACTAGTCTCCAATAAACAGTATTACAGAAAGGTTCCAGAGTAGCTGTACTTTCTTTAGCTAACTGTAAATAACTTTGCCAGGACATTTTTTTTTTTTTTTTAATGTTGGATTCGATAACGCGATCACAGATTTGGTACATTACTATCCATTTTCTATATACAAGAACTGATATCCTCTTTTATTCATTTCAATATTTCCTGCAAAAGTACATCTTATCAAGATTTGTTTTGTCACAATTGCTAACATGGTTATCAGAGATATCATATCAGGTTTTATATTCCTTTCTTGTAGACTACACAACAAAATGCTTAACTGAACTCCTTAAAATTAAATGTGTATTATGCTAGGAGTCAACACTTATTTTTTTGCGTCAGATGGAAGATATAGCCTCTGTTTAAATGCAAGTCCTCTGAGAAGGATTATGACTAAAAAAATGCAGCAATCGGAAGAAGGTAGACTGTAATATTTATGCTGTGCTAGTGCTGAAACAACACTTTATTTAAATACTGATTTGGTATTTGGCCAATAGAGAACACTGTATGAAATGCCTAATTTGTCTCTAGAGTGTAAGAGTCCCAGCAGTGCAAAGTGTCCCAGCAGACACTGAACAGGCCCCAAGAACGACATGCCTAGAACCATCTGGCCAATATGAAACACTATGAGCCAGCCTGTCTCTGAAATCACAGTTATTTCCAATCTTACCCAAAGGATCTCCAATCCTTTCTCCGAGCTGTTCCTCAATCCACAGATAGATTTTTTTTCCTGAGGAAAGGTACCTAGAATCATTTTGGGAAAGCAGAGCAGAACTGAACTGAGCAGAGTGTATTCTTCCTAAGCCTAAGAGGTGTCCAATGTTTTCAGTATGATTCTTAGTGGTTAGAGCACTTGCACAGTGAAAGAGTTACCCGTTTTCTAAGCCCTCTTATCTTCCCTCACCTTTTGATGAAGCCACTCCATCAAATTTTTGTTGTTGGTAGTTACATGTCGTAATATCTGTCTGAAAAATGTTTGCAGCTTCCCAGTTACCAAATAGATCAAAAAGTGCCTGTTGCATCACCTCCTCTTGATTAATGCTCTCACACTGCCTGCTTTGCTGAGATTTATCACAGGTTTTTAAGGAATTGCTCTGTTGTTACGAATTTATAATAAAAACATGAAGATGTAAGAGATATAATGTAAAAGAACATGTTGGAGCTGTCTATATGACAACCTGTGTGCCATATGGAAGCAAATCTTGCTTCCTTTCTGCCACCAAGGGTCACATATGCCCAGGGTTTCCTTATCTGAGGGATTGGGTCTTAGAAGAACTGGGTCTCTTTCTAGCATCCTAAGACTTGGACTACACAGGAAACTCAAAAGCTACCATTGCCCTCTCTTCCCCACTTTAATAGCCTTATGTGGCTAATGGGGCATGCAATGAAGCTGTGCCAGAATGCTCTCCTATTGGGGAAAGCATGTGTTGAACAAAGAGGTGCAGATCTGTTTGCCTACTTTCAGTGTGGAGAAAGCAAAGGCACAGCTAGATTTTTGTTTAGCCAGCTGTCCAAACACATCAATAAGTTCAGTTGCCCCTATGTACTGAAAGCTGCCTTCAACTTAATGTCTCTTTTTGGAAGGTATCCTTCTTTTCTCTTCAGACCAGTCCTGTCCTCCTTTAGCCCAGCACTATCAGTGGCCTGGGCCCAGCATGCTGCTTTTGGGCTAGAAGAACAAGAGTTAGTCTCTGGTGCAGATATATTGATTCTTTGAAGAAAATACCCAATCCTCTCTGTGCCCTTTGGTTCCTCAAGTTTAAAGATGTACTTCCCATCATTACTCCTCTGTGACAAAACTCTGAACAGGGATAGTCTGGTCTTTACAGGAAAAGGAAAAAGTGGTGTATCTCCTTTTTAATGGTAATTATAAACAACTTATAATAATTATAGACCAACGACCACAATAAGCAGAATGATCTCTCAGAACAACTCAGGTCATCCACTGTGATTTTTTTTCTAGCTATGTCTGTCGTGGATGCTATACGGAAGATTTATGTATATTTATTTTTGGATGATTCTGTGTTTTACTTCAAAAACAATAAAATTCAGGAAGAAGCAGACACTTCAATTCATGGACATTGATTGTTTCACAAAGCATTACAGTAGCTCTTGTTATACTGATGCCTTCCTGGAGTCGGTGACTTCTGAAAAGAAGGAGGATAAAGAAATAAAAACAAATAGAGAAACCTCTTTTCTGTACATCTCCCATTTAAAAGTACACTTTGTACATAAGGTGTAAGAACTTTTTAAGATTTCTTTCCTTTGTACACTGCTTCACTGCCTAATGACCACAAATGAGAAAAGTTCCTCTCAGTCAAAGAAAAAAACAGGACTTTCAGGTTAGAATTTAATAAACAACTGATGAAACAAAAAGATAGAGTAGCATCTAATTTATTTCTATTTAGCCATTTTGCCTCTGTAGCACATACAGCAGTAAAAAAGGTATAATTATTATTTTGTATCTCTTATGGCAACAAACTGTAAAAATGACCTTTTAACCAAAAAATAAGAAGGAGGAAATTGTGTGGGCATTTTTCTGTTTTTGTTTTTGTCTTTTTTTTTTTTTTTTTTTTTTTTTTTTTTTTTTTTGTAGATACTTCTCAGAGTAGGGTTTACTGAAATATTATATCTGTCCTCACTGTCCCTGCCCGGCCTGGACTGCCCTACCCCAGCCCCAGCTCTATCTCAGCCCAGCCTGGGACCATCAGTCACTGCCCCGTGACCAGCTCCAGCTGCACCACGGCCCTGCCCCTGCTTGGCTACGGGACTCCCCAGTGTCCACCTTGAGGCACCCTGATGAAAGCTTAAAACTGTTTGGAAACTTAAAATTTGTCTGTACAAACCTGTTATGACTTTACCCCTAAAATACCTGTGGTGTTGGAAGAGTCATTGTGCAAGGAGATATCTAAGGACATTTTCAGGTTACTTTTACACCATTCAGGCATCTCTAAAGAGGGTTTATGCAAGTGTCATTTAGATGTACTGCTTTATTTCAGCAGGCATTTCCAGTTCTTTTACAGAATCTGAAAAGGAATTAAAATATTTCTTTGTGTTTCACCGAATTGCTTTATGCCTCCAGGTCACAGCAGTAATCCCCTGCCAGATAATGATGCACTAATTATTCTTCTTTAGAGATTATATTTACCATTGGATAATGGTTCTCCAGGCAGAAAAGGCCTTGAAACAGCCTACTCAGTTCAGTTTATAGACTAAATATATTGTAACTCTTACTTCTAATGTCAGTCATTGAAAAATGATTCTGAAGGAGAGATGTGGTGGTTAAAAATTATGCTGGAGGGGGTGGAATGTAGGTCCCAGTGCACTGAACAGCTGTCATAGGGGCTTTTTTCTGCCATTTGATTTATGCCAGGGATGAGTTTACAAATAGTTATGTTTGAGGCATGAAGGCGACACTGAAAGCAGGAGGAAGAAGGCATAGAGGCATTAGGGGAGGGGAGCAACTGCAGTGGACCTGTTTTCTGTTTTTTGTTTTTTTTTCCAGTGAATCTACAAAGTGCAAAAAAGAATAGATTGGAAGTAAGGCAAGTGAGACCTAAATCTGAGAAACAGAAATAGTCTTTTTCCAGTCGATCAATCTCTCTCAATTTCAACTTCCTTTCAGTCACAGCTATAAAAGCTAAAATGCATCACTATGAAACATGAATTCAAGATAAAAGAGTGAGTCAAGAAGGAAAGCATTTGAAGGGGGAATAACAGGAACAAGCACGCACTCACTGGGAAATTTGCCTTTGGATAGGTAGCTTGACTGAAAAAATAACAAAATAGCTTCTTACACACTGTCTGTGAAAGCAACTATTTTTTTCAAGTGGAAGATAAATATTCTGCTGATAATAATGAATATGTAATTAGTAGTAAAGACTAAAGATAAGCTTTTTATGTTTCATATTAGCTAGTGGTCCTGTTGTTAGTATAATGATAGTGTTGGTTTCTGTTATTATCCTAATGCATCCAAATACTTGCAAAAATGCATGCAATTATTTTCAAGGTTTCTTTCCATTCAGAAAAGGAAACATGACTGAAGTATTACTCACAAAATTATGATATTAATGCTATAATCTTATATTAAAAATCCATCCAAGTTCTTAAAATTGTATTTAATAGTTAGTGATTGTAACCTCAGCTGCTTTCGGAAATTATTGAAGCAATACTTTACTCTCTATTTATTAAGAACTAACATTGCAATGCCTAAATTTTGGAAACAAGTGCATTTGCTGTTTAATAAAGTTACTAATCTCTACCAGTCCTATATACACAGATATTTACCAGAGCATATTCATACAATCTGCCACATTGTCACCGTCTAGATGCTAAAGTGAGAACTGAAAAGTTACACTGAATAGATAATGTCTGTCTTCCTTTTTTTCTTGTGTTAGCCCATGCATTTAGAATTGATCCTTGCATTACGCTTACTGGGGGCATACATATTTTGAACTGGACACACTGAAGTTTTGCAAAATATAAGAGATTTGCAGATAATTTTATGCATTGCCATCATCTAAGTATTACTGCCTACATATCAATTCCTTCCTTGCCATTTACTGCTTCTGCATCCCTCTTCATATTCAAATTTTTAGGCAAAAGCATGTTCAATAGTCTTGTCATTTCAAAACTTCAGTTGCATGCTAAATTATAGGTAGTAATTTAGTCAAAACAATACAGTTCTGTGGGCAATTTGCAAATTACCATAATTCATAATTCTCACACTGTCATTCTTTATCTTTTTTTTATATTTGTATTCACTATTCTGTTGTCTGCATAAATTACATAGTTAATGGTAAAAAATTAATCCTAAATGTCTGTGGACCATACTATGCCCGTAGAACTGGTCTATTGAAGCATATAATTTGAATGTGAGCTTATGAAAGGGTACAGCCCTTTTATAAGCCCTTTTATACACAAAAAATTGTTGGTGATATATAGTTGGAAACAATCTTTACCATTTGACTTTAATTCATTGAAAAAAAATATTTTAATGGTAATCTTAATAAGTCTTAAGCAGATATTAGCTTTTGACCTGAAAACAGAATGTAAAGGATTCTAATTTTTAATGTTGTCAATGGAAAAAAACAGTTTTTAACAAATCAATATAGATTTTTAGAAATATTTAAGTCTCAAAATTGAAATGTCAAGCAGTCTAGTAAAAAAAATATAAAACATATCATTTTTCTCTTTAAGTAGATAAATAACAAATTTGCCCAAAGGAAAAAGTCTCTAAGCCACCTCCTTAGTTTGTATAAACTTACATATTTCATTAGGACCTGTATTTTTCTTTCCTTCTCTCAAATGAGCTGGGAATCTTGCCCTCTCTGCTCATATGTAATTGAGAATGTACCGTAAATGTACTCTAATCAGAGTACATCAGACATGAGAAAGTAATTCAGATACAAAACTGACACCTCTTCGGTCTTTCCTTACATAGCCCTCATACATGCACAATTAAATGTAGCTATTCAATTCCCATTGTACCACTTGTGAGCACAAGGATAAGAAATTAATGTATTTTATTAAAAAATCAGAAAAGGGTACTTGGAATTAAAACAAAATATCTCCATCTTAAGGCATGACAAAGGTCTATGATCCACTTTAAGAATAATTTTAAATTAGCATCTAATAGTCACTACTCAAACTGAGATAATGATGGAACCAATATAATGACCAGTGCAGGCTAATGTAGAATATCAGTTGGAAGGATCAGGCTGTTTAGGAGGGAGGAAATTTCTGTTAAGATACACATATGTCTTGATCATTAGCAGTGAAGAAAAAGAAAATGCAGATAAAACACTACCCAGTTTAGTGAAATTTTTGGTGTATCTGTACATTTTTAGCAGTTGTGTGGTCATTTAAAATAATATATTGTCATGTCATTTGTAAATTATTTGCCTGGATGTACTTTTACAGCCAGCACTCTGAAACCTGGAGATATTAAAGCATGTGCTTACAATCACAGTGCATGGAAGGTATAAATACTGTTTTAGGGCTGTTTTGAGACTTTGGCAGCTGCGTCTGTCCATGATTAGGGCTGGAATTGTGCAGCAAAAAGGACTAGGTCTCTCTTGTTGTTATTTAGTTTGAGTTAATTTGGTTAATCGAAATCAGTGTTCTGGATTAGGTCCCCACAAGTTTACTCCATCTGTTTGGCTCTCAGTTTAAGCCACTTTCCCACTTCATGCCCCCAATACTGCTTTTGTCTGATTATTGAAGGAAAACAGTTCAAAGGGTAGAAAAGGACCAAGTGAAATCCAGAGTTTTGCCTGCTTCAACAGGGCAGTGATTTTAAAAAAAGACTCTTCTGAATACATGCGGGTAATTAGAATTGAATTCTTGTAGCCGTAATTTGCATCCAGAAAAGTTTGCACAGGAGAAAACCCTGGTCTGACTGTATTTTATTCATAGCATCCAAAACAGACAGTTGCAAATGTTTATGAAAGACATAGATGAAGATATGAGAGAAAAAAAAATGCTTAAACTACTTTCACTGAAGCTACATCAGAAAAGTCATTGATGTCCATTTGACTTGTATTCCCTTTAGACTAGGTGACAGTCTAGGTCTTGGCTTTTTGATGTTACACCTCAGGCCACAGTTATTAGAGAGCGCCATTTTGTATTCCTCCATCAAAGAACACCTTTAAGGGAAGATCCTTCAAAGATGCTCCATTAAAAAGCACCCTCAGGAGCACATCTCCAAGCACACTTTTGATCTTCCAGTTCTCCGACTGTCCTTGCCTCCAAGCTGGGTGGCTCTGATGACAAACCTCTTTGAAGACTTCTATAGGTTCACATGGATTCAACCCTACACTAGTTTCTTCATGCAGGAGACAGCCTGTCCATTCTTGTTAATTAAAAATAAGGTCTGTTTTACTTCCCTGAAGATGTAAATTTTCTTTGTCAGACTTAGCGGTCATCTGTTCTTAACTGAATAGTAAATAACTCTACACATGAATGAGGGATAAAACTCTTCTCATCCCTATGTTGAGTCATTGCTATGCCTTTGCTGGAATGTGTTCTCCTCTCAATTAACTCTGTCAATCCGAACATTAAACTTACACATCACACACACTTCTGGATAGGATACATGTGACTAAGTGTTGGCTGTTGACTGAGACCAAACACAAAGGTAATTAACCACTTTGGGATGACAGTGTGTTTGAAGTGACAGAGTCTCAGACTCTTTGTCTTAAATATACCGTGCAGTAAGATATATACCCTTGCATCTGGAGAAGTTATATTAGGACACCAAAAGCATGTAAAAATACAAACAGCTGGTATGAAAATGCAGGGAGAGAAAGAGGAAGAACAGAGTCTTTTCAGGCCTGAATCCTATTAGGGGCTTCTCTGAAGCCCTCCAGGCTTTATACCACCAAAGGACCTAAGTCAGTTTTTCGTCATGTCAGAAGTATATGACCCCAGCATAACCATGGCCACAGCATGTTGGTGCCTCATGTATTCTTCTTAGTTTTCCTCCCTCCTACCCCCACCCCCACCCCACATTTGTGTCTGTTTCCAGGCTGATTTGCCATGTGTTGTTCTTATTTTTATGCATTTTTAGCTATATTCACTTACTTTTTTTGAGGGGTGGTGGGGAAGCCAGTATGGCCACATGTTTTTTCCTGTTTGGTTTTTAGTAGCCATATTAGCTTCTTTGCAGTTATATGCTTGTTTTTTTTCACATATTTTTATCCCATGTGGTTTTTATTTCTTGGTTTACATTTCTTGCTTTGCTACACCCTGACCAGCAGGTGTTATGCAGTCTTTTCCTCAGAGGGAACTAATGGGCCTATTCAAGAGTTTTTTTTCCATATGTGCTATAGAGGTGAGGGCAGGTGGGCTGCGCCTGGGAAGAAGTACAGCATAGAAGCATTAGGATCTTTAAGGGCGTAGGTCTGAAGGGGAGACTGGCATGTAAAAGGAACAATATTAAGAAAAGTATTAGCTACCTCTTACAGAAGTTTGGCTGCTAGGTTTAATGGAGACTTCTTTGGGCACATGCGTGACCCTTGGTATTTGCAGGTAGCCTTGCAGGACCCAGTGCAAACTTATTGAGTTAAAATGGGAGCTGAACTTATAAGGACAAAGGAATATGAGACCCTTATCTCTGGAATGGAGAAAGGGAGAAGGAAACCTGAGGAAACCAATGCCCTTTTCTGGAAAGTTCTGGGTCCTGGAGGAAAAGAAAGCAGCATTCCCCCCCCCCCCCCCCCCCTTATTCTTGGTTAGGGAAAGAACTGATTGAAAAAAAAAACAGTTTTATTTAATCCCCAGCCTCTTCTCCTATATAAATTATAAGAAAATAACACTTCCACTGGAGAAGGCAGAAGACATTGAAAGAAATGAATGCAATGTCTTTTTCTGCTGTGTGGATAGGAATCCTATGTACTGCTGTTGTGAAATTTGTCTAGAATAGCTAATGGCTAAAATAACCAGTTTTATAGCTATGCAGGTATAAGCTGTGTTTATGAGGCTGAGCTGACCCTGCAGCTGACTGAGCAGACACAAGCTGGAATTCTGTGAACAGCTTGGACCAGGTTGTGTTGCTGCCATTGCCTGGCAGACCAGAGTGATACCAAAAGGCATAGTCCCAAGACCAAGCCAGGTAAAACAGATCATTGCCATTTTTGCACAGATTGTTCAAAGTGGTGGAACATCGGACTGTTCCTGAGAGTCTCCCAGCCAACCAGATGAGCAGTTTGCTTTGATGCTACAAGAGCTCAGAGTCTAGTCAAAGGGTGTTTGTGATCTTTGGTTGTATATGATCTGTTGCACGGTGAGGGTCAGGGTGGTTATATTATACTATCCACAATGAAAACTTCAGTCAAAATTCATAGTCTGTTGGGGAAAGGAGGTACCAGACTATCTATGTTAGAAGACCCCTGAGCTGTGGAAAGTATGGTCATTGTGAGCTTATCTGAAGTGATTAGCTATGGCATCCATACATCTCTGAAGGAGAAACCAGTTATAGGAGAGCATTAACTTTCTTCACTGCATGATGCCACTCAACTTTGCAACACCAGTTGTGTGAAAAGCGTATGGATGGTAAGCCTGAGGTGTGCTAGAAAAACCTGTGGCTGTAGGCACAGAGGGTTGTCAGGAGAAATCATGCTAAGTGTGCCTTCGTGTGCTGGCCCCAGAATCAGAATCTATTCTTGGGAACAGGCTATCAAGATGCTACATGCACGTTTAATAATTGCTGCTTTGTTCCCTGGGCCTCCATGTTTCTCAGTACAAGCAGAACCTCCCTTTTCTGGCCCTACCTTGCATTTAGAAAGTCCAGTACTATCGGCATTTTCTCTGTTCGTATTTTTCTTGCAGACATCAAGCAATCCTCTGTCAAATCTGATATTGACAGTGATTTTTTGTTATATGAAACATGCGGGGCTTTCAATATGGATAAAAAAGAAATTAAAAAAAGCAGGTTGCAAAGAAATGCTCTGACCATTGTTGGACTTTTGCCATTGATCATAATAGGGAAAGATTGGTTTTTGGCTGAATTACTCTGAATCTGACTTACTTATTAACACAGTAGGCAGTCCATCTTTGGCCAGACTCCAGTGACTCTCTTATTCTAAAGCACTTTTGTCTGCAGGGAATAGAGAGTTAGATGAATTCATGAACGATCAGTCTCGTTCTCCAGGACACTGTACTCTCACTGGCATTTTTTACTATCCACCCTGTTTTGATGAAATTATTTCCTCCTTCACTTGATTGTGGTTTGATTATACCTGTCAATATAGCCAGTGATCGCTGCACTTCTATGAAAGGATTGTAGTGATGCCTAGCATTTATGACACACTTCTTCTGTTTGTCTCGTCAGTCTGGCAGTTTGCAGACATGAAAAAACTCTCAGCTACTCTGTGGTCTATACTGAGGGGCACTGTGCTTTATGGGCAATTTATGACTGCTTATGCCCATATTGTTCTAGGTTGCAGCCATACTGTTGATGCGACAAGTTGCATTCTTTTTGTTAATGGCAATCAGAAATATAATTCTGAAAATTTTAGGATAACAATTGCTGAACAAACTTATGCAGGCTGATCAGCATCACGAAATGGCCATGCTGATGCCACTCTTGGAAGGGTTTCCACTCCACTAAGCTCAGCTATTGTTGATCTCATAGCTTCTTTGTCTAGTTTCATTATTAACAACTCAAGTGCTAGAGTCAAAACTCACATTTTTAGCCCCACACGCTGATTAGTCATCCGGTCAACTGTGCCCTATACTCAGAGATGAATTTGTTAAAAGTGGACCGGCATGTAGAGAGTACTGTAACAGGTTACAAGGCCAACTACAGGGTGGAAAAATCATTCTAAATGTTTGCAATGTACTTTTCATACATTCTGCTCCAAAGTAATGTAAAACCCTGATGTGGACCTCTTTGAACAGCGTCTTTAAACAGCAACAGCATATTCCAAATTAAATTCCTTAGGCAAAAGGAACAAACAAGGCACAAGAAGCAACAGCAGCAGAACAGCTCATCTGCTGAGACTGAATTGTCTGATAAATAGTGACCGTTGCATGTAAGGCAATCATAGCACAGTTTACAGAGTTTGCCAGCATCTTTTCTATATTGTTGTCACAAATGTACACTTTCAGTACTAAACCCACCCAAGGATAACAGAACATTAAGCAAGATATCTTCCAGAAAGTACTACAATTAAAAAATTAAGTACACATAAATTGATTTGCAAAGTATTTTGGTCATTTAGCAAAAGTTGTATCAAAGGACAAAGAAGTGTAGCTGCACAGAAAATACAGTATGTCTTCAGATTCATGGGAATTACAATGCAAGAATCTTTTATTTTGTTAGCAATACTCTTATGTGTACATTTTAATATCGTGTCTGTTAAAATTTATTTGAGAATTTACTCATAAAGCTACAGAATGTGAAATATGCCAGGTTGAGGTCTTTTTCTTCATAATTTGAAGATTTGTGCATATTTATGACTTTGAATGAACAGTCATTTTTCCTATCTCTTTTTTAAGTGTTAAAAAAAAAAGGTTTAAGCTAAACAAGACATAGCGATATTTGATTACCCACTAACTCCTTTTTAAGTGTGAGAGTTCTATTAACTTATTATCTATCTATCGGCTTGCATCCACCAACACGTCTATTACCATATTATCTAAAAGTTTAGCCTACTTCCTGTAAGACAGAAATGACCACAAGCTTCTGTTTCATTGTGTATATTCTTGCCAGTCATTTCATATGGTCAGATCTATAACAGAATTACTGTTTTTAATCACATTGTAAGCTTTGCTATACATACTTAGCAGTGCTCCCAATAACAAATGTAAAAATTAAAACAAATAATTAATTTATGCAAACCATATGCAAAACACCAGCCCTTTCTGAATCACTAAAAAAATGTAGCTTCCTGCCCTAAGGAATTTTCCACTCCAGAGCCAATTTTGTTTCCAGTTATGCACAATTCTTATTAGCTTCAGTGGGATTGTACAAGCTTCCCGAAGAGTAGTGGCGGGATCTTTACCTTGGTAAGGGACAACAAAAGCAAAAATTGTAGGGTAAGGGGAAGCCTCCTGGCACACAAAATGTAGAGAGTATTTTTACTGTAATCATTTTACTGTTTGATACACATTGACAAGCTTTCCATGATGCTTGACAGGGAAAGGTTTGGAAGGTTAAAAAGGAGACAGGCAGGACAAACTAGATCTTTTTTTCTTGCTTTTTCTACCAAGTTCCTTGCTTCAAAATGCTAAAGTAGGGCATGGAAAAGAAGTAACATTTTACTTTCTGTATGGTATTAATTTGTCTAAACACATACATCTAGTGTCACTTTAGGCAATTTAGGGTTTCCTGTCTGGCCTCCAACTAAAGTTTAGAAAGTTGCATATCCCTTAGATCCCATGTCATATCTGCTAGGATCATACACAAGACTTAGACATTCTAGGGAATCTAGTTGGCTCCAGGTATCTGTTTTTAGGCAACTGAATCCCAGACTCTCTCTCTTGTTTACCAGTCAGCCAAGAGGGTATATGGTCTTCATGCACTTTGGGTTCGTAGAGCATTACTCTGATAGTGAAATATATGCCTTCAGTTATTTAGGCACACCAAAGAACAAAAAGATCTGACAAATTTCCCCCCCACCCCCATTGAGTGCTTTTCTTTACAGTCTTCCTACTTACATGATGTATTTCGGTTTGAAATATAATGCAAAATATGTTTACAAGTTGTCATTGCAAGAAAAAGTAGTAAACAGATTATTTAAAAAAATTAAGTATGTCAGATGCAGGATCTGAGGTGTTAGGCGTGAACATTTTCTCTTTTTAAAGCCTGTGTCAGGTACTTCTGTAGTGAAACAATCCTCAAAACAGAAAAAAGACAAGCTATTGTAGACAGACTATAATAGCATGTCTGGGCTTTGTAGGTGTTGTATTGGAAAGCATTGTTTTTAACAGAAAACAGAGAATAGTGTGAGTCCTTGAACCATGGGCACAAAAGAGAGTGCTTGTGAAGGAAACCTGTTTCTTGAAGTGATATATTAGATAACAGAATATTTGCATTCAAATATAGAGCAACTTCAAATTTTTTCAGTGGGAAGGGAGAAATTTACATATCTACAAATACAATATGTTTTTACCCAAGTATCAGAAGGTCAATTTTGGCTTAGTCAAGAATTCATACTTCTGTATCTCTGTATAATAAAATTGGAAAGATAAATAAAGACCACTGTATAAATATTAAATTTTTGTGAAGACAAGCAATACTCGATCTCATACAGTGTTCAAGGCAAATTACTTTTTTACTATATACTATGCTTAAACCCACCTGGGCTTTTTTCCAGAAGTGCCAGCAGTATTGGAATTGCACTAGAATACACAGCTTGAAGCTGAACTTAGGGTTGAACTCCATCATACAGAAACTGCTTTGAAATAAAAGAACTATAGCTTACTGCAGGGAAAAGCAAAATAAAACCTTGTATAAGTTTCTTTTCCTTGTGTTGTTGCTTTGCAGCTATAACAAAGGACAAGTCTAATTTTCTTTTCTTTATGAGGTGTAACTTTGGACTTCAGTAAAGTTATAACTTCTTCACAGTGATTCAAGGAAGAGAACAGATGTCAAACTTCAAATGAAATTCAGTGGAAGAAAATTAAGTGTAAAATGGCATGTATTGCATGTTGCCCATCTGCAGTGTTTGGTGTTAAAACCAAGGACTCGCTACAGCTCAGAATAAGCATTGCTATGAACATTCAAATTAAATATGAATGCCCTATCTGCCTCTCTGCATATCTTTCAACTACATTAGAATTTGCTTTTGATGATCAGCTTATTTAAGGAAGATTCAGCTCCAAGATCAGTAATTCTTCTTCAGATATAATTAATGGTTAGCTTTTAATACATGCACTAACTCCTGTAAGTTCTTGGTCAAGATTTAAAATAAACACCTCCCCAAAGTGAAAAAGAAAATAGATTTTATTTAGCTTTTACTGAAGTTGTTAGTTTTATTTTCAGTTTTCTTACAATGAGAAAATGGTTCAGAACCTGTGTTAACTGAATGTGTTCAGAATGAGGACACCCACATATAGTCTCAAGTGATACTTACAGTAAACATAAAAAGAATCCCACATAAGATAATTCTATTTGAGTTCCATTTTCACTAATTTCCTTGGATTTAAAAAGTAAAAATAAGCACAGAATTAAACTCTGCAGTAGACCATGTCCTCTGCTTTGGTGAAACGTGTAGTCCTACTTTCACAGCATTCATTAGCCCCAAAAGTCATCTCTGCAAAACTCCCCTTCACAGAGCAGACACTTTATGAGGTTTGTGACAGAACAGGATGAAATAAATAGATTAATTGTTCTTGTAAGTTAAGTCAGACCAGCAGTAAGCCTCTGTTTGGATGAACCATAACAGAAAACCATCCACTTCTGAAGTAAATTCTTCTGTGTACAAACTCTGTATCTCTGCAAATAGCCACTTACATAAACTGCCCAAACATGATAAGCTAAGAAATCTGTCCTAACATTCTAGGTTACAAAAGCAAAGTGAACGCAGATGGCCCTAGAAGCTACTAAACAGAATTCATCTAAACGCTAAGTCTTTACTTATGGACATTTTATTTTCCTCTGTTCTCTGAGTTTTACAGCTTTAAGGGCCTTGATTTTATCAAGTATTTAATAAATACATGGACTCTTGCGTCCCATTTGGGAACAAAGATGAGAGGGTTAGTAGCAAAACTGCTCAGCAAACGAGTTCATAACGAGCATCAATGCAAAATGGCATTGCCCTTCTGCAGTTTCATCGAGACCCTCAATTAGCAAAAGGATAGGAAAAGTTTCTGTCACCCACTCCACACTGCAGTTTAAAGAAGAAAGGTCAGTGTGATATAATTTCATTCTTTTTTATTAATCTCTTTTAACAATAAGTGGGAAAGCAATTTTGTCCAAGTTACTCACACTCCAGGACCTACCCTATCAGTGTAAGATATAAACTAAATACAAATGAATCATATATAAAAGACTATTTTTATATAAAAGACTATGGAACTGGCAGTGTTTGAATAGGACCTGGAAAAGATGTGCTGTGGGCTAAACCCCACTTCTGGAAGCATCTCTGTTTTGCATATTTTGGAGTACTTTTGCTGTGTGTGAATATGTTTCTTTTTAGCATTGTTTGCCCTTCACAACTTTGCCACAGAGGTTTCACTCTAACCAACAATACTGAGATACACATTACTGTTTCCTCAAAGGTGCCTCACAGCACAGACTGTTTCATGCATTCAGCTTCCTATTACGTATATAAGGGGTTTCAGATGTAGATCAAAGCCTGCGGTGGATGGGCTGGGAAGCTGTATCATAGCTGTTGTGCTGTTTATGTCTGCTGTTCCCAGCTGACTGATGTGACACTAGATGACAGAGATTAGGAGCAGAAACAACTTTCCAGTCTGTAGGAACTGGATACATCAAATAATCATGTCAATATTTCACTCTTTGCTTAGTTTCTCTAGCACAGACAAAATGGAAATGTTGCCATCCCAATGGGGTTCTTCTCACAAAGTAGACAAAGAAAAATTTTAACAAAACAAACACATTTATATACTCTGATTTCCAGGTTTCACTGTTTTACTTCCTGCAAAATCTTCATGGTATGTTTTTGCCCAAGGCTGGCTGGAGGGAGTAAACATTTAACCTTACGCAGACTTGCTCAAAAATTTACCTCAGGGTGAGAAGCAGATCACTTCTGAGTTCTGAATGATTCAAGTTTCTTGCACACAGATGTGCAACTCAGGGTCATCAGTCTCCATTTAAACAATTAGGCTTAATTTTCTTGGACCAAAATTTTGATTTTTGGACCAAGCATTTAATATTCTGCTCCTCTCCTGGTGAATGCAAGTGACATTCTGACTAGGGAAGAAATCTGTATATTTTCAGATTTTTCAGGGAAGGTATTTCAGTTGCTATTGAGACATCAGCATTTCATTTCAGAGGAAGCAAGAGGTTAAGAGTTACAGCAATGTGTTAGCTAATCAGCTTATCAAAGCTTCCAGTTGTAAATGGTGTCTGTCAGAAATATAAGACAAGCAACCTTGATTTCAATTTATTTGATTCACTTTAGCTCATATCTTGGTTGTGGTCATTCAGCAGCCGCCTTCTCTATTTCTACAACAACATTGTGTTGAGGTGATTAGAATTTGGCAGAAAACTGGAACTTTGTATCCATATGTTTATAATATAATGAGTTTGGTAAATGATAAGTGCTCTATCTTTCTATTTTCTCAAGTCTCTCTTAACTCTTGTTTGCATATTCTTACACCCATTTTTTATTTTATCTCTTAGGATTTTATACCTTCTTCAGCTCCCTGTTTAGCTTCATAAACAGAGAATATATAGATGTCAAAAACCCATAAATATAATAGTTGCATCTGTTACTGTTTTTTGTATAGAAAAATATATAGCTGTCAATTATCATACTTCTCCAGGAAATATCAAAATACAACATGTTATTTTCTACAAGATCAGTGCTCCATTTACTTAGCTCCATTCACTACTATGTGGTGAATATTTACCTAATTAGCAAATAGAGTCACTTTTAAAGTGGAAAAAAACAGTGGGAGACACCAGAGATTAAAAAAGTTTCTTTAACCACTACTATTTACAATAAAACTAATAAAACACAACAATGTTTGTATGTAGGAGAATTTGACTGCTTCATTTTAGAAATTAAGGATGATTTTTTTTGTCATTGACATCAGTGGTATAAAGATTTTACCCCGAGTTGGTAGAACTCCTTACTGTTTAAAGGTAATGTTTACATTTACCAGCTTACTCTGAGGAAGGATGGATGGCCTAGAAAAATATAATTAACCATGTCTAAGAAGATTACATTAGCTGCGCGTTAACTCATGTATTTGCCAGTTTCAGTTCCCCATCTAGTAAGTAGAAAGTTTTGGGTACTAAAATGTCTACATTCTCATTAATATTATGTAATGGAGATATATATGAATCTATATGCGTGTGTGTATATATATTATATATATATAAATAACAAATTTTAGAATATGACTTTTATTGTTAAAAAATCATTTTAAAGAAAATGTTTCACACAGAAAAGATGACAAGGCTTATTAACGGAGGAATATTTTCTTCATCACCAGAACCTGTGTGCCCAACTTCTTCTGTCGAAAACCCCTTAAAAACACAGAGCCATTAAGTCTAAATTTACTTTCCCTGTACAACCTGTACCTTTAGATAAAGCCCTCATAATGGTAGTGATTCTTCTGCCGGCATAGTCTAGTATTTAATAATGTTCCAGACCCAAGACTGCTCAAATGGTTTCTGAAACATTATGAAGATTAAAATGAATGTACAATTTAATGCTCTCCTACATGATCATTTTTAGAGTAAAGTACTGGTAACCTAAATTAAATATGCAGTCTCTCCTTCTTCTAGCTTTATCTGAACAACTTCTTTTATTCCAAATTCCTCATGAAACTTCGTCTGTCACTGAAAAGCATACAATAAACTGCTGCTTTTTGTAATTGTTAAGATCTTTTCTCTTTGGTGCTTTTTCTCCATGTTGTTTTGAATGCTTGTTACCAGCGTGCATTTTTTTCCATCACAAGAAGCCTTTCCTTCTATTGCCATAAGGTTTGGGCCCAGAGCTGGGTAAACAGAGTATTCAGAAGTTCTAGTTTAGAAGCAGCCTCAGAGGCCAGAGCTAAAGATAGTCCATTGCCAGGTGAATGACTTAGAAAAGCAGGAAACAGCAGGTCTTACAAAAGCAGGTCTTATAATAGTCTATAATAATAACCGCCTTCTTTTATAGCAATTGATTCACATAGACATATTTGTTGTGGTAGCTAAATGTTAAAATGCCAGAAGAATAGCTGCTCACTGAATCACGCTGAAGAATGTATTCTGATTGAGCTAGAAATGCATTTGTACACAGTTAGCTATTTAAAAAGTCATTTTCAATTTCTTTTTTAAGAAAAAGAAACACACATTTATTAAAAACAAAGGGAAACTATCTATTTATCTAGCTATATATTTTTTTTACCTAAAGGATGAGGGAGTGAGAGAGAGAGAGAAAACTTAAATAGATTTAGAAGACAGTTATTAATCACATACCCTGATAACATTTTTATTGATTACATTAAGTCACTTATAAAAATGCTTGGGTTCTTTTAAAATATTGTTTCTGGTTAAAGCTAAGGATGCTTGGATGCCTTTACATTGGACCCAATGTGGCAGCATAAGCTGAAAGGGTAACATTTATCAAGACTGAACTAAGGAAATTAAATGAAGAAAAGTTGAAACAAAGATGAATCTCCACAAAATTTTAACATAAAATTTCCTTGCACTCTGGGAAGAAAGTGGTAGGAAAATAACTCACATGTGATTTATACAAAACTTCTTAAAGCTCTAGATTATTCTAGACACAAGGATACAAAGCTGGCCAGGATGAATCAGATGAACTACATGATGTATTTCTTGAGATTCTTCTATCTTGTTTCGTTTACTTCTCTTTCACTGGAAGCTAATAAGGAATCTTCTCTTGGCTCAGCACAGAGAACTTGCACTGACATGCTTTCTGGTGGAAAAAGATACTCCAGCCTTTACAAAAATAGACAAAACATATTACCATCGTGAAAAAGGAGTAGAAGAAGTTGTTTGGCTAGGTTGTTACCCATGGTTACTTGGAAACTTATTTTGAAAAGGATTTGAGGAACTGTGGGAGATGAGATCAGGTAATTCAGAAAGAGAAAGAGAAGAAAACTTTATAAAGAGCATGCCAAGGAACGGGGAAAGAACTGGACCAAACTATCACAGGATATGTTGCAAAAAACATAATTTTCATAATCCTTCAATAGATTGACATACATCAGACATTATTATGTGTATTTATTCTAAAATAGGTGTATAAAAGTCCATTCTATGCCCATGATCAACCTTTGTAGAATACCATCTCTTTTTCGAATACACATTCCAGTTTGCCCAAACTGACTTTTTAAAAAGCTTTGATTTATTGGTAAAAGTAATAACACTCACAATATCAGTTGCAGGACTTCATTTACTAACTTTTTCCCTGCAAAAGCCTATCTTTCTGAAACAAGAAAGTTGATTCTACATCCCTAATAATGAGACTATTGTTAATGTTTCTTAACATTAATAATGTTAAGAACATTATTAATAATGTTTCTTTTCTGTGAGTGATTGCAAATTTAAAAATGTTTCTACCATCTTATAAGAAGGTGGTCAGCAGATAAATCTGTTAGCAGTACCACATGTTTTGGTGAGTTGTATGAGACGGGTTGTTTCATTCCTCCTACTACGATAGTTTCACTACTGTGGATCACTGAGCATTAGAAATCTGTATTTCAAGAGGTTAAATTGCAGTATCAGCCTCACTGGCAGATACAGCACAAAATCATGAAAAAGAAGAAATGGTTGTGGTGTTTGTGAAATGATTAAAAAGATATCTACTGTATTTTTCATCTTCAGTGAGTTCAGAAGTATGAAGCACATTGAGTCCCTTGACACTGGCAAACATGCAGATCACTGGGATCCAAATCTAGTTAGTAAATAAAGAGGAAGATGGAAACAATATTCAGTAGTGTGTATTTAAGAACAAATTCTTGTAAACTGTGGGAGAAAGAAGAAATATCTTGGTTTCCCAAAACATGAGATTACACAGTAGCTGAACTGACATGAAATTAAATGATAATGACCCAATATGGGCTAGTTCTAAAATTCTATTTTCTGATGCTGGAGTTAGTATCTGTGGATGTACCTGGTACTAAAACCTAATGCAACTGTTTTTCTTTGACCTTCAGTGGAGCTATTTAGTGAATGATTTTTGTCTGCTTGTTTTATGCCCTTGAAATCTGAAGCCCCTACCAGGTAGGCATGATTTAGGATTGATTTTTATACTATTTAGAAAGCCAGTGTGATAGATGAGGGGAAGCTGGAATACACCCCTAAGTGACCCATCCAACTTGCAAATCCCTTCCTTAAGTGCTGAAATGTCTATTTCCAACAAAAGACCCTTTTTGGCCTTGTTTCTCTCCCTCTCTCTCTAAACTGATTTCTTCTAACTTTATAAACAAAACACATTGCATGTAACATTTCACAGACGAAATTGCCATCTAAATGAAGAAATATTGTAAACCAAAAATACAATCACCTGTGAGGTAGTTCTTTATCAGAAGCTGAAACTAGATCAAGATAATGCAAATTCCTTGAGATCTGAATATTTTCTGATTTTCTGGACTTGCAAATTGCATCAGGAATGGTTTCTTTCACAGGTTTTTCACTATACAATGTTAATTACAAAAATCGCTGCTTTTAGGAGAAATACTTGGAGTTCCCTAAGTCATGGGGATTGATTTTATAAATGAAGGATATCATCCTAGATGATTCTTAAATTCTAATGGTCTTAAGATGAAAAGAAAGCTACAACTTTTTCTACACTGGCCTTACTTTTTTCTTGCTATGTGTTTTAGTTTCAGTAGAATCTACTCACTGCTTAGATGAGCACTCTGCAGGAGGTAATCTCTCATTCACATCAAGTGTAGTGATGAATATAGTGGAAACTAATGTATTCACAAGCTTCTGGTGTGTATAAGGTTGTCATAAATATTTGTACAACTAAACTATGCAAAAATAGTACATTTACTTTGTAAGTCACTTCAGTTTGAGCTGAGAAACATTCCAGGTGAAGAACATTGTGCAAATTTACAAATATCTGCAAAAGAATACCTATTATTTTTGTAAATAAGCCATATTGAAACAACTGTCCTTTGTGTTTTCCTTAGCAGCATGATGTGGTCCTGCAATACAATTTTTTTTATTACTACTCTTGTTTCTGTGTATCTTCTGAAATACTACCAAAAAAGTGCAAGGAGGAATAGTAAATAAGAATATAAGTTAAAATCGGTAAGTTTTAAAAATATGTGAATATGTCATTAAAATATTAGGGAGTTCTTAGTTAGTTCTAAAACACTTTGTGAAACAAGATTTATAATGTAGAAATATAAATATATTGGTATGCACTTCTTTTAACAATAGGAGAATCAACAATCCAGTGAGAATTTACTTTTAGTAATTTATCTTGGTTTGTATTTTACGGTGCATGATACTACCTTTCACTCTACTTATCTCAGTATCTGAGACTTTGAGTCTTCATTATCAGAATACTTGACAATTTTAGTATGTTTATCTTTGTAAGATTGTGAAATATTAAACTATTTTAATATATGGGCAATTGAGGCAAAAGGAGTACTAATGGACTCAGCTGGCAGTAATTGAATTGAAACCAGGGCTCACTCAGTCAACTAGTAAAAATTTTCATAGCTTCAGTGTACTCAATGGAACTTTTTTATCTTGAATTTCTTTAAAATATGGTACAGTTCTGTTCTTCTTTGGCTAGCACTTTTATCCTAGAAGTTCCTGTACAGTTTTCCTCTTTTTTAGTAAATATCTACTTGATTTTTTTATATATTTCATGGCTCCAGTAAAACACATCTTTATCAATCTTCTGTTGACCTAAGAATTTTTCTTACTTAAGCTGAGCTGTCTGATAGTCACCCCAAACTAATTGATTCTGCTCTCTCTATAATCAATGCAGACAAATATGTATTTCTGTAGTGAAGTTCATCCTACTTTTTCATGTCCCTCTCCTAAGATGGAATTAATGTCCTCTGGAAGTCTATCTTACTCTTTCGAGGGGAGCTAAGGCAGCTTGTACAAACAGAACCACTAACTTTTATACAGATGCATTTAAATAAGATTAATAATATTAGTCCTGTCATGTTTGCTGATTGTACATATCTTTTACTGACAGTAGTCAAAACTGAGCACCTGCCCATTACAATTTGTGTTGACAACTGTATCTAAATAAAATAGAAATAAGGTTTAAAAACACATTAAAAAACAAGCAAACTGTTCATTTTTTGATGGTTTTGCATTTGAAAGAACAGTGTTTCAGACAAAAATTTCCAGTGTTGGTAAGGGTAAAATTTAGTTTGTGACTAAGACATCTAGATGTAGTTATACATATAAGTATCCATACATGAGCAGGTGTCTAGATTCCCACTATACTGAGTAGAGGTCTAGTAAATACAGTCAGTGGAGTCTAGAGGGCTTTGCAACTCATCATACTGTAGACACTAGGGCTAGAATTCAGCTGCCTCAGTACAGACTGTTTACATTTTGGAGACACCAAGGTATCTGTGATCTTTTAGATGGCTGTCAGACGATATAGGAGTTATAATGACTTATGCCTGTCTGAAATGGCCAAGAGGATAACCCACAGCACTGAAGATAACGCTAGCTGTCTATGTTTGTGTATTTTTTATTTTCCCGCTTAATAGCTGGTTAACTGAATTATTCTCCAGAGATTAAGTAAAATTGCTGTAGCAATTGAAGTAGAATTTTAGAAGTAGGTTCTAGCATGGCAAAGATATTTTTCTATCTCTAGGCACAGTTAAAATAAACCTCCCAAATAATTTTCACGAAAAGACTTTTTTACGCTTTTTGAAGTTTTTTCCAGTATATTTTACTGAAAAGATTGTAAAATGTTTCCTTAATATGTCAACCAGAAGATTTCATTCATCTTTACTTTTACAAATACTTCAGTTTTGACATATAATATTTCAGGTTTTTTTGATTAAGATTTCATCATCATAATGTTTTAAAAGTCATCCACAAATGGGTCTATCTTGAAATTTGCAAAACAGAACTTACTTTAAAATGTCAATAATAACAACCCAAACAATCTTATTTTTCTTTCTGTTTAATAATTAACCATAAGTTTCAACATGGATGCCATCCAAAACCAAGAATATAAATGGCAATATCCATTTTCATATACTGTATTATGTTCTAGTCCATGGAGCAACCAAGAAGTCAACTTCAGCATGTTTAGCACGGTATATTATTGAAGTATTAAATTCTACCTTAATAGACTTACAAGACAGATAAATAATAGGTGAAATGCATCTAACAATTAAACATAATAAACAGTGTGGTAACTGGAAACATCATGCTGATTTCATAACATATATGTTCTTAAAATTATTTACAAGAGTCTTAGCTGGAGTAGAAGGACAAGTAGAAGGACAAAATGTTATCCAACATTTGACCCAAATAACGTAATTTGGGTAGTCAACCTACTTGTAATATAGATTAAAAATGATAAAGAGATTCTTAACTCACCTGACTGATTGAAAAGAAAGAGGTTAAAAATTGCTTAGTTTTTATGAAAACAAGTTTGATGCTGTCAGTTGATTGCTATATTTGTCAAAGAAAATGGATCTGGCATGTGAAGAAAAGAATAGTTATATAGAAAGAGAAATCAACTCTGAATGTGCACATCACAATATAGAAAGAGAAATCAACTCTGAATGTGCACGTCACATTATAACTTTATGTATAGTTCATAAAAAAAAAGAATCATTAGAGTTTTGAAACTGTCTTTACATTCAAATACCCCTGATATTCTGTCCTTTGTTGAAAATGATTTATCTTCCAATAGTCTTAAAGCTAGAATTGTCCTTTGTCAAATGCAGGTTAAAATGGCAAATGAAAAAGCTTGGTACAGTCATCCCACAAACTGTGTATGGATTGATCCGAGGCGTATATCAGATAATGGATTTGTGGCTCTTTAATTGTTATCTATTCAAAGGAAAGTCATTGTAGCAATAATGTGTGCAGACAGTTATAATGGATACATTCAACCACGTCTAACTCCTTCTATTAACCTTGTAATTTTCTTTTTTCAAAATTAGATGTTAGAATTTTGCCTAGGAAGCTGGAAGCCCTACAGCTTTATTATAATTGATTGAAGACTATATTGATAGTTGGTGAAATAAGAAATCAGTTGGGATTTCATCTGGAGTGTGAATCATTTCAGGTAAGCTTAGATGGGTTAAAAGCTTATACTTCATTCTGACCTACGAGAAATGCTACACTTGCAGTCTAGTTTTCTATTGAGGCTTTCTTTTTATGTTTGAATGATGATAACAGTCAATACTTTAAAACTAATGGTGTTTGTAGACTTTCTTCATCTGTCTTCTGTGACTATATGATAAAACTACACTCTCATCAGAAATTAAATAATTCAAAACGAGGGCTTTAACAACTCAGCTATATGCCATTGCTTTGGATATTTTATTTAAATATGAATAAATCTTTGCAGACATTAAAACACCTACATCAAGCAAGCAAATATAATCTTTGCATATGTAAAATGTCTTCCTGCTGCCACTAGGAAAGGAAGACAATGTAGGAAAAATATTCAGAATGAGACATCTTGTTCTGATTTGCCTCTTCATCACTTGAGTGTGGCTTAAAAAGTATAACTGAGAGCATACTACGTCCTAGTACGTGTTTGTAAAAATCCAAATATGAAGTGCATACACTATCTCATTATGCCATTTTGAAACAAACATAAATTGAAGAATATATCTTATTTTGAATAGGATGAGAAGTAAAGATGGTTGAAAGGGAGAAAGAGAGAGAGAGAGAGAGAGGGAGACACAGGTAGAAGACGTGCAATGTGAACCATAGAAATTACTCATGTTTTCTTTTTACAGAGTGTGCCTTATCAGACAGGTCTAGATATGTAAGTTGAAGGGGTGGAATCAGGTAAAAAAATATGAAACAATAAATCCATGAGTATGCACTGAGATTTTTTTTTTTGTCACAGCTTTATCTATTGAGCAGCTCTCTGCAATGATTCTTCCTTTGTAAGGGGGATGACACAGTATTTTTATATGCTTGGGAAGGTTGTTTTGTCCTTGTCAAAAGTCACAAGGAGTAAAGCACAGAATACTTTATTTTCCTAATTGCCCTATTGTTGGATTATTTTTCCTTGCACTTATATCAGGACATTATAAAATATAGACTACTATATAAAGACTGCTCTTCTGACTGAGAAGTGAACTGTTTGCAGATTCTAGCCTATAAGACGGACTTTTTTGGATGAGAATTTGTCTTGCATCTAGCCTGAAGCTGCACACCAGGGCATCGGCTAGAGTTCCCCACTCGCAATTAGGTTGCAAGATGCCCCAGCATTTGGTTCTCTATGATTGAATGATATTCAGCAATTGATGTGAGCTTCATTACTAGTAAACATGCAATGTGGCTATGTAAACCTGGAACCCTAAGGGATTGCAGCAAATCAGACCTTTCTCTTTGTTGTTACAGCAGTTCCACCCTATGAGAAAGTGTTTATATAGCAACTTGCACAATAGAGGAGACATAAACTTAGAGGAAATAGAGTTAACGTGCTAGAAACTTTAAACTTATCTGATTCTTGATGTCTCCAAAGAACTGAGAAAAAAATCAGCATCATGCTGATCTTTAATCATGAAAAAAGTTATTTTGCTGATAGCAGTTCTGTAAAAAACAGTTAAAAACCTTACTAAAACTGGGAACAACTTTTTCTTTTTTTTCTTTTTCTTTTTTTTTTTTTTTTTTTTGATTAAATTATGTTTACCATGACTGTCCTGGTTCCAGAGGTCCCAGAAGTCTTAGGAAAACAAGTTCCATTAAAATCCATGACAAAACTGCTGTGATAGGAGAAAGAGATTTTACACCTATTGGGCTCCTTCCCCCAATCCCTTTCCTAAATTCTCAGATGTCTGTGCATGCAAAGTCTGCATGGCCAGCTCTTGGCTTGCCTACAGATTATATGTGCACAAACACAGAACTGCCACCAACATGGAAGAACTGTGTTGCTCAGGGACTATTTAAGCGATTTAGATGAGGTACTCCACTGTGATGTCCTTCACTGGGTTGTTGCCTCTCGATCAACATGCATAATACAGACTTGCAGAAGAGGATTTAGCAGAACACAGCAGCTACAGCCCTCTTTGTCTGGACTCCCAGCAGGAAGGCAGAAGAGGTTAAATCTTTTACTCTTGGAAGTTAGCTTTTACTCTCTAGAAGTAGTCATAAGCTGGGACAGGCTGGGATAACTGTCAGGCTTTCTGCAAGTTTTCTTTTTTCTTTACCTTTTCTGTTCTTCTGTGTGACTGAGTCTTTTTTTTTTTTTTTTTTTTTTTTTTTTTTTTTTGTCTTTTACATGAAATAGTCTGAATAAAATGCACAAAGGATACCAGGAGCAGAATGTAGGGTTCACTATAGTCATTGACCTTAAACTATTTCTTCCTCTCATTCCTTGGAGAACAAGAGGAGCATATGTAACTGTAGCTTGTTGAATAGTATCTCTTCTGGGAGACAGAAGATGTCAGTTCAAAGCCCATCAAGTTAAGGAGTGAACTGATTCCAAATCTCACACTTTTTGAGTGATTGCTCTGAATTCTTATATATTAGCATACAGCAAAGCAGCAGGATAGTAGCAAAAGGAAAGGAATATGCGGCACCTCCACCTTTTTTTCTTTTTCTTTTTTTTTTCTGTTTCTAAAAGGAATAATTTAAGTGCCTAGGAAAGGATTCTGGACTATGAATCTCAATCACACAGGTGCCTAAATTTCTGATTCTGAATTTCCTGCCCCTCACTTCATTTTAAAATGTTATTATGCACCTAAATGAAAACCTCTTTTTACTTTCAGCACTCTAAGAACACGGTGATGCATTCCCAGTTCAACTGTTGAGTTTGATAGCATTGTAGATGTTATTGACAACCTACATAAGGTCACCTCTTAGTGCTCTGCAGCTGTTTCCCCTACTAAATGGCAAAATTACAGCTATTAAGAGTACATCAGGACAGTTAATGAAATATGCACTCAAGTGAAAGGTGGACCAAGCATTACAGCTCTACCAGGAAGAGAATGACGACATAAGTGTGGTTCAATGTACATCCATAAGTTGGAACTGTCTGGAGTAATCAAGGATGACCATGCAAACATTATGTTCTCCTATTCAACACATTTTTGGAACCTGGTTTAAGCTACAACACACTGGGACTGTTGTAATGTACAGTTATTTGGAACAGTCTCTGTAAATGTCACAGTGGCCAATTCTGGAAGCAGAGTTCAGTAGGAACATAGTGTGCTTGCCCTGAGCTGCAAGAAGACTGCAAGGGGTATGGAAAGTATGGAAACATTTTCTTGTGAAGCAAGACTGTAAAGACTAGGACTGTTTTGTCTAGAAACTGGTTTATGTTTAAATCCATAACTGCTGGGTATCCTCAGCTTTGAATGTGAAAGTCAGTTGCACTGGTTAGATAGAAACACAGTTTTGGGCATGGTATTTCATACATAAGCATTAAAGGGTATATCAAGAAAAGTTTGGAGACAGACTGTTGATAGACTAGTGTACAAGATGCACCACTGATCTAACCTGAGATGGCATCTTCTATGTTGTTATGCTCCTTTATATCAGTATGTTATACAGTTTTTCATTATTTCGGTGTTATAGTTTGATATGTCTGCACTGTATGATGAATTTACCCTGATCTCTGCCGCATGGGTCATTAACTCCAAGGACCAAGTTCATTGCAAGCAGATCTGGAGGGAAGATCAGGAAGAGTAATTTAGCATGATTCAGCTTGAACCTGGCTCTCCTGGAGCTTTCATTTGTCCTGCACTTTTCCCTTCTTATGTCTGAATGACCAAGAGCTCCTCCTGCACGTGGAGCCACCTCCAAGCTTGGGGGAGGCAGCAGGGATGGAGCTGGGACACAGGAGCGCCCTCAGCCCGGAGCCGGAAGCTGCTGGAACTGCTATGCTGATGGGATGCTGCGGGATGAGATGAAAGGGTGGAGGAGGGGGTCAGAGAGGGGAAGAGCACGGGGGAAGGGAGGGAAGTTGGAAAGAACAACTAAAACTAGAGCCTACACATTTTCTACACCAACAGTTCTGCCAGGATTTCTACAGACTGCTGATGTGAAAAGCAATCCAGTTCATCTTAGCTAGTGCCACTTCTATTGTGTATTGAACCATAATAAACAAAATTGAAAAAGACCAGAAGAAGTCAGCAAGTTCACTCCAGTCCCTCAAACTGGAGACTAATATGCCTAAACTTTACATTGGTCATCAGTGCATTGGCTAAGGCCAGTTCTCTTTCATTTCCAAGAAAAAGTTAAATGATTTGTGTAATGAACTAAAACAAGAAGAATGAAAGCAATACTTTGTTCATTATTGATCGTTAGCTGAAATAGAAAGAGCCAAACAAGTAAGTTCCAATGACAGAAAGCTTGTCATCAGAAATTAATTCTGTACCACTTCCAGATGTAAATTCTACAAACATTTTCTGAGCTAGATTGTTTATATAATTTCTCTTAAGTAGTTTTACATGTCTTTTGTGGCAAAGTTTCAACATTTCCTTTTCATGGACACTCTACAGTAAATGTCACAGTCAGGGAGCTTTTCCTGATAAAAAGTCATTATGAGCCAGGAACAAATAAACCATAATAAAGTGACTGCGTATCTAATTATATGCCACTTAAATGATTCACAAATGACACACTTGTAATAAAGTTTTTATATTTTCAGATTTTTAATTTACAAGCTTGTCATTTTCAGTTTAGCCATTTTGTTCAGATAAAGTGAAAAATTGCTTAAGGTTCCTCTAATTGCCAATTCTTATTTATCAGTTCTAATTATGAATAATACTTGTATTGAAAAAAACTCACACAGAGCAACCTGTGGTACAGATTTTAAGAAGGCAAGTACTGACAGTAGAGGACTATGGTAGATTGCGTATGGTGAATATTAATAAGAAATGCTCTGTAAAATGTTTTCTTTAATACAGATGTTTTCTTACTGTATTAGACAGGAACATACACTTTCACAATATGTCCCTAAAATAAACGCTACTGAAACAATGCTACATTCTCTCTAGTCATAGAAGATTAGAAGAAAACTGATAAATAGAGAGCTTAAATCATTTTGTATCTGAGGAACTCACTATTCACATGTCTTGCTAAATAAAGAAAAGCCTGGATTATTGGAAAACTGCAGGTGGGCAAAGCTTGTGTGGAAGGCTCTCTGGACATTACCCCTCTGCTGACAAGTTTTAGAAGAATCAGGGAACAGGCTATTTTTACAGGGCTCACTTTACAGGTCTTTTTTGTGACAATCCAGGTCACTTTTCTTCATATGCTGTTATGTTCTCATTAGAGGTAAAATAACACTTTTACTCACATTTGATATGCTCTATTGATTTGCTTTAGTGGTCCCTTTAGCTAGTCTGCCACTAGCAGCAACAGGAAGAAGGAATGCTACAGAAAGCAAATAAGGGGGAAGCAAAAAGGGAGATTGATGAGGTATGGTTTACAATTACTGTACAGGTTTAAGAGAGGGATCTTTCTTATCACTTAGGATTCTTCCCTAAAGAGCTGCAAAAGATGACTGGATATGGTGTGCAGACCTGTGACACTGTAAGGACAGCAGTTAGAGTGGAGACACCATGACAACCCAAGAAATAGGAAAGGGTAGCAAGAAGCTAGCTTGTGATAGCTCTGAATGGAGGACTGGACTCGAGATTGGTACCTTGTGGAGGGTAATCCCAGCTCTTGCTAATTTATATTACCCCAAATTGCTGTTTATTTTCCTTTTATCCCTGTAAAGTTCTGTTTTCTTAAATCCCCTTGCACACAAGTGGAAAAATATGTCTCAAAAAAAAAAAAAAAAAAAAAAGGAAAAATGTGGTGGAAAAATGGGTGCTCAAATTATGTCATTTCCTTAGCCAGCTCTTTGGGTGGCTAGATGAGCTCATGCACAATCTTCCTGCCCAGCTTTAGCGCTTGACTGCTCTCTGTGCCTTTCTTTTTTAATTTGTTTTCTGCTGATACTGATAAAAAATAGTATAACTGTGTTTTGTCCTGACATGGATGCACTTTTATTCTGACATAGATGCCTCCTGGGTCATTCCAAGGAGATCAAAGCAAAGGGCTATCTGATAGCAACACTTCTTGTTCACTGATATTCTGAAGTGGACCAGGGCCAGAAGGAAAATGTGATACTGTATAACTGCCCCTGGAAATACTCAGTTCTCTACTTAGCTGTTTCAGCCTCACTTCACAGGCCTTATTCTTCCATAGCCTTTTTCACTTTAAAACTCTCTGTTTAAATTGTCTGTACTTGAATGATGTATGATGTCTGTATGTATGTCTGTATGATGTCTGTACTTGAATGAATGTACTTGAATGAACTCTTGGAACTTAATACTGTCATTAAGCCTTGCAAGAAAAGAATTGCCATTTTGCTTGGTTAAAAGGGGCTTTTCTGAGTAGTTCCACTCAGTGCTGAAATTCGTCTCCTTGAGGGCGACTTCTGAAAGCCCTTCATGTGCAGAGCTCTGATCATGTACCCCATAATTTCAGTCCACAGTAATTGCACTCTATAATACCTAACAGGATTTTTCAGAGAATTTATTTGTAGTGATTAAAAGTTGGAGCAATCCATTATGTTAAATAGGTAGGTTACATTTCAAGATCACTGTCCTTGTCATTTTTAAAATATGTTAAAACAGAAATGGAATCCCTACTGTGGTGTCACAGAACCATAACCTGAATCCGAAGGGATAATAAATCACAATTGATGAGGATCTCTCAGAAATGAACTATATTAATTGTTTAGAGAAAGAACTAATATTAAAAAAATGATAATTATTCAATATGATTACCAATACAGAGGATGACTAATTTTTGTTTTCTATCTACAGTCATTTTCTTTCTAGCAAAAATGTATTTTTGAAAGAGAAGATTAATACCACAATTAATTTACATTTAGTAATTCTCTAGAATTTACTTCTATATAAGTACATTTTTCTTTGCTTTCTAACTATTGTCCTACAAGCAACTGCTTGAGTCATAAGCATGTAGTTTAGATTTTAAATATTTGAAGATCAGCATACAAATGCAGATATTCAGCAGTAAACATCATGTGTTGCTTTAAAAGTTCCTAAATCACTTAATAGGTTGAATCTTACTGAATGTCAAATAAAATATGTTTGTTCTATAACCATTAGCTCTATCAGGTAATGTCACATTTGTGTGTGATTGCTGAATCTGTAGTCTTTTCACAATTTTCTTTTTTCTTTTTTTTGTGAAATTGGTTCCTGAACATAGTTGTAACGAATAGAGTGCTTCAAAAACTTAATCTGTACTTGAAATATAATCTGTTTCTCTGACATATGGATTATAAAGTTTCTGAAGCTTTAAAAATTGATGACTTTCAGGAATTTATCATAACTACTTATGCTATAATCAGAGGAGCATTACAGCTAGAAAAGGATATATATATATAAAAAAATATAAATATATATGTATGTATATGGATGTTTACAAAGGGGCGAGGTCCCTATAACCTACCTCTGGCATTGACAGAAGGTAAATCTGCATTTATGGATATTTTTGTCTCAGGATTATATTTAATAACTATTGCTTCAGGGGCTGAAACATGGACAAATGCAGTATTTTTTTTCTCCAGAAGCTAGTTCAAGATTTAATATCTGTATTTTCCTTTTGCTCGTTCCCATTAGAGTAACAGTTCCTGTGGTCTCTGGAGATAATACTCCTGCCATGCATGGCTCTGCAAACACAGTCAGACAACTGATTCATTATTAAAAAGTCACAACCATAAACTGTGTTAGAATTAGCCTGAGCTCAAGCTGTTTAGCAGCAGCATTCTTACTGCATTTCATCAAGATATTTCAATAAAGGCATCAACAAAATACTGATTCTCAACTGCTAGCTGGCATTCCTGAATACTACCACCAGTGGGCAATAATGGGCTTTTTATTCTCATCTTGAAGCTAAAATGTATCTGTGAGGGAAAAAAAGAAGAAACAGAAATCTTTATCACATCTGAAAGCTGGTCCTGTTCTATTAATTCTTAGCTAAAATTGGCCTGTTTATTTTTTTCTTTGTGCTGCCTTCTTTGAGCGTGACTATCTCTCTATCCAGCATCAGATACCTGTATAATGTCAAGTATAGTCAGTTCTTTATAGACTCATCTTTCCTCTCTTCCTCTTCCCATCCAAACTTGGTAACTAAGCAGTTTCATTGTTACCGTGAAAGCATTTCAAAGAACTGAATATGTGACAAAAACCTGTAGGCAACACACTGAACAAAGATAGGAAAGGGAAAAGGAGAGGACAGGGAGCGGGAAGGGGAGAAAGAAAAGCTTCATAGAGAAAAGAGGTCAGAGAGCTGGAAATCTTTATCAACCTTGGGTCTGCTCCATGACATTATGGTATAGCAGTGTCTATATCTATAGCTGTGATTCAGTCTCTCAGCACTGTTGCTTAGCTAAGCATGTGTGCTACTTGATGAACTGTTATACCAACTTTGAGGTTCTGCTCCCTCAGATACCGGATATAGGGTCCCATCCCACTTAAAGTATATTTCATTATCTTACAGCTGCATCATAATCTCTTATTCCTCTTTATTGTGTTAATCTTGAGGGACAACTTAAATAAGAACTCATATAAACAGCAGTGATACAGGAACAAACCCCAGTTGCCTCTGCATGTAAACCGTTTGTAAGAAATATTTTGGACTTGCCCAAACAGGTAACAGCAATGATGAAATGGTTGTATCAGTGCTAATGTGGACCTTACAGTCACTATTGACAATGAGATTCCAGCATAATGGAGGGGCAGAAATGCTGTGTAAGGAACATGCTTTTGGCATCACCTGCGGGATAATTGTGCAACTGAGGGGAACATGTAGCCAGGTACAGCATTCAAAATTGATAGTCCCAGGGTGGCTGTTTCCAGCTAATCCATAATACATGACACAAAATAATTTTAGTTATTCTTCTATATGCATATATTTTAAGTTTTTCATTATATTTGGTGACATTTTTGACAAGGGACCTAATGGTGGCAGCATCCTGTGTGCAACTGAAGAGTTTGAGGGAAGAAAGGATCACACAATAACAGGAGCTGCAATTCCAAGGCTACTGCTTTTTTTTTTTTCACCTGCTTAAATGAGACAAGATGAGATGCACTCTACACTCTGACCTAGATCCCACAATCCTAACCTTATAGGATCCTAAATTTGTTAAGCACCTTCCTGTTTAATCTGAAAACTCCATGACCACCTATCTTGCCCATGAACAGTCAGTACTTGTGCTGGAAGACAAAAGGTGGAACAGTAGGGGAACCAGTGCCATGACCAAATTTTGGGTTCAGCTGCTGACTGCAGATCAGGGTCCTCTTCTGGGTTGTGGAAGAGAGTCCTATTCTGCCTTCATAAAGCTCAGAGCCCAGTAGGAAAGAGACAGGTGGGCAATACTGGGCTGCTTCTTCTCATCTTGAGATCAGAACCACTGAAGTGTGTCTATGAGGAAGAAAGAACAAATAGATGTTCTAGGAGTCTCTACAAAACCACTGAATTAGGAATAAATTGAGACGACTGGATCTCCCTCTACTGGTCTTCGAAGATAGCTACTTCACAGAAAATTGGAGACTCAGAGGTTTTGCTCAAATTTCTCCCACCTGCTGGGACCGAATGACTGAAGTTGGGAGCTGAGGAAGGGGAATAGTTTACATTTGACCTAAATTAGGTAGAAGGATTCCAAATGGAATTATTTTTGATGTATACTCAATATATATAGGGGTAAATAAACAGCAAAAGAGAGGCATATAATTTAAAATATTAGAAGGAATTTTCCCTCTGTTTCATTATAAATGTGCTGAACCAGGGAAGGACCAAAAAAAAGAGAAAAATTGTTGGGTCTTCTTTTTTTCTGATGGCTTTTGAAAACTGGTAAACATCACTAATTGACTGAATTACCTGAGGCAGCTTGCCTCAGAGGTTCTCTTGAAATATGGTCAGATACATAGTGCTTTGATTTATCAATAGACAGTCTTCATTTTAGAGCAATATATTTATAGTTTCCTATTTATGGGTAAACTGCTCATTCAATCCATACTAAAATTGCCCTAATAAACAACAGATATAATATGGAAGGCTTGTAAAGAGAAAAGCAAGAAGAGGAATTGGATGTCCAGTGAGACTTTGTAATAAATCACTGCAGCTATGTGTGCATTTATACACGTGATTGTGTGTAAGGATTTCTGCAGGAGCAAAATGTAGAAACATTTGTAGTCATCTTATTAATACCAATGTCCGTCTGAATTGAAGATGGGAAAACACCACGGAAAATATATTCAGATATATTCATTCAAAACCTCTGAGAAGATATTTCTTTGAAGAGATGTGAATATTTGTGATGTGAATAAGCTGCATATGATTATTCACTTAGACATGCATTCACAGAGGAAGACTTTGCAAAGCTGTTTTGAAAGCTCTAGCTAGGTTTAATAATCATCTGATGGGGAAAAGAGACATGTGGTTTAAATGATTAATTATACAGCATGAATATCAATCATACGCTCCTACTATTCAAACAATAAACCCAGCTCATCCACAAAGTCTAATGTGCTTTCACTCAGCATTTGTCAAATAACAATCAAGTTGTAAGAATCTCAGTCTGTTGTCATTCAATAAAAATAACAAGGAAAACAGATGATAAATATTCCCTCTTGCAGATTCCAGAATCTCCTTAGAGAGGCTGTGAGTAGACAGTGAAATATATGTAGAATGTGCAGGCTACAGGGTACAACTTCTATCTGGTGTGTTTGCTGCGTGAGCATAGGGCCTGCGACAGATCACCTCTTCTGCATGAGGAGAGCATGGTGTACTATAACAAATTTTGATCTTTCTTTGAGCACAAATGAAATATAAATAGTAAGGGAAAACTATTGGTGAATTGCCTGTAAACATGAATATAAATGAAATTATTAATACTGATGATTCAATGTTCAGCCTAGATGGTCCCTTATTTTAATTCATTTTTTCTATCTATTGGGAAATGTAGAGACTCATTAATTTGCACGTACAGCAGCTAAATCTACTTCCTTACTGTTCAAACTCTCAGACTCATAAGCTGTATTCTATACCTATAATAAAATAATATTTCAGTTATATTTTATTGGAATGGAAAATTAGCTGAAGCTTGCTTTTTTATCTAAGTAAAGAGATCTTCTGTGCTAGGTAACACAGTAAAAAAACAAAGAATAAGCTGCAGTTAAGTAGGCCAGTTCTTTACAGTCCAAAGCAGTTAAGCTCTGCCTGAGAATCTGGGAGAGCCTGGATAATAAAATGGAACTGTGCATTAAGTACATACTGGGAAAAGCGCTTGACTGAAAGAGAGAGATGTGTAGCCAGAAGAGGATTCTGGCTCATATAATTATCCCTCAACAAATGTGTGCGTCAGGACTATAAATCTCCTTACCAGACCTCTATACCTCACCATGAAATATGTAGGAAGACATACATATGGAAGTTGAGTTTAAGCAGAACAAAAATCTAGACATAGATCATTGCCCTTCATAAGATAATCAGAAGCTTTAAATTTAGGAGAAGTTGAGGGTGTAATGTGCTGAGAAGATGTCAGCACACTTGCATTACCCAGACAGTGTAGAGATTGATGGAACTTTGTAGAGGGTCTGATGACTGCCATAAAAGAAATTGCCTCTGTGAGGGCATACTCTACACGATTTTTTTCTCCAAAGTGACTAGATTTCTGTGCTAATTTTCTTGGGAAAAGAAACTGAATACGAAAAGTTTAGCAAGAAAAAAAATCATAAATTCCAACATGAGCTGTAAACAGGGAAAAAAAGTGTAGCATAAAAAAGGAAATGGTTTGTAGGCGCTTGGGGGTTAGAATGAAGACATGATACAGATCCTTATAGTGACATGATGCACAACTTATGCTGCAAGCACAAAGCAAAAGGCCTGGAGTGGAATTCAATACACACTCTCAAATGCCAGGATCCTATATATTTCCTGTGATGAAAGTCAGGTTTCTCAGAATAATTTAGCTAACTGTACCATAAATAAGCTGCTTAGGGTTAGCCCACAGGAGGTGCTAAGCACCAGGTTGGGCCTGATATCTCTGCTCTCTGAACGCTGATTCAGGGTTGCAGGGGAGCTGCCTTCATGCACTTGGGAATTATAACTCAGAAACTCTCTTGAAGACTGCCACCTACAAATTTGCTTTGAATGTAGTGAAAGGCTGGCTTTTTAAGATATGACTGCAAACATGATGCTACCTGTCTGATGCCCGTCTGTCTGATATCTACTGCACACTGATCAGAGGCAAATCTTAGTCAAGTTGCCTGGTCTACGTGCAGGCATGAAAACAAGTTTCTTTGCTACTCTGTTGGAGTATGCCTGCTATCAGCTTTACAGGTTTGTGAGGAGGGGAAAATGCTCTCCAGGGCTTCTGTTACAGCTGAGCTCCAAAGCAGGTGGGACTGTTAGGCTTATGGGCAGACAAGCATGCCTCAGGAGCTTACAGGTCTTGTTATCTAGGTTGAAGTAGGAGAGCTGGGGTACAAGGAACCCCAAAGCTGTATCAGTGCAGTTGATTTTGAACAGCAACTAGATGGAAATCAGAAATAATCCTGAAGGCCCTTTTCTTATTTAGAAACAAAAACAAGCATCATGATGGTAACTGCTCTCTCCTCTGCATTGCTGTCAGAAGACACATTCTGTGAACACACCCTGCTGACCTGCGTAATCTTCCTGCCTACAGCCACACTGTGACAGACATAGCTGTCTGACAGTGTTTCCCAGTGAACTCATCCACTGCCTTCACTAAAAGAAAAATAGCATCAAACTGCAATTGCTGGCATCCAGAAGCCCTACAAATCTCATTTACTCTTTCCGTTGGTGATGCCTGACCCTTTTGGTGATACCAGAGCTGAAGTGAAGATTAGATGAGCCTTGCGCTTACCACTGTTTTCTGTGGGTAAATAATAGCATACCACGTTTTTATAGATGGTTGAGACAGAAGAAGAATAATCCTAATAATCTTTATCTTCACCTACAATATAAACAGTCCAGGAGGGTCTGAAGGTGATAAAGATACCGAAAAAGTACATTCTGAATGGTCTTGTATAGTCCAGAATGAAAATTAAAAAAAAAAAAAAATCACACCTACTTATTTTCTTTCATGGTGGCATATTTTATCCGAAAGTTCTGAAAACACTTTATGATCTCAGTTCTAATTTCAGCTCCATATTGGTTTTCCATTTTCTGCAGAAAAGTCAAATTTCCATATTGAAATGCAGGACTATCTTTGTTCAGCTCAGATGCAGTGATCATTATCATATCCTTCCAAGGTGGTACACCTCCATCACTTTTACCTCACATCTAATTTATAGTGAACTAGCACCTCATCAGTGGGTGGCTCTTTTTTGGAACTATGTAATATAGGATACTTGAGGAACATTGGCACATGGTAATAGCAAGAAAGAGCATCTTCACCTGTATCAGTTTTATATGTTGTCCAGTCCTATTTCAATTTAATCTCTGAAATATTATTACCACTTTTTTTGAGTAAAGTTGTTTTCTATTTTATTCATTCTCTGTGGATGAAAAAGGATTAATTTACTCCAAATTTGTTTTTAAATACTGTTTTTATTATGCTTCCATGCATAAGCTTTTTAACTTAAAAGCTCTGAGCAGAAGTAGGATATCATATCTGGTGTATGTGACTCAGATGCAGGCAGCAGCCTTTACCTCAGGATTGCGAAGGAGCCCACATGTGGATGTAAAGGTGCTCTGAACTGTGAAAAGTGCTGGTGATTAGGTTGATTAATGTCACTGTGTGGGTGCCAAGATCAAAGTAGGTAACCCTCTGTCATTCCAGATAAACTCTGCACTTTCCGTGCATGCTACCTGAACTCAGTCCTCCACACCTTGCTAAGAGCAGGAGAAATTATTGTTCCTACGTGTCTGTGTGATTTAATCTCACTTGAACTGATGTATTGCTGCATATTAATCATTTTACATAAAGAGAAATGTAGTTTTTTTAATAAAGTACAAATGAATGATTCCCACTAAATGCATTTGAGGTTTGTCCTTGTTCATGGGGAAGAAACAAGTGACACAGATTAGCCTCAGTGTATGGAAACTATTGAGTTATGTGGGCTGATAACGCTGCAGATCCCTAGAGGAGAAGGTTGAGTACTGAATGCAGGAAATCTACAGAAGGATAAAGCAAATTGTGAGGATACACTGGAAATCTAAGGAAGAGAGAAGTCTAACCATCTGTAGGGAAATGGTACATAGAGCATGACCTCTGCTCAACTTTGATGATATAAAAGTGCTGACATTTCAGAGGGTGTTTCTGTTTTTACTAGCTACAGTTTCAGAAGTGTAATAGAAAGTATAGCAGTATGGCTGTGGTCGGGTTTTGTGGTGGAAAAAATGGCATACATCAGGGTAAAATAACTGAAGGTAGGAAGTCTTCTAACTATGTGACCTGGGTAACTGGAGCTTCTCTGCCATCATTTCTGAAATGGCAAAAAAAATCTGCCTATGCTAATGTGATATTATTGCCTGTTAAATTAGCCTGCAAGTATAATAAGTAATCAGTAGTTAAATAAGCAATAAGTAAGCAACTCTTCACATGTAAAACCAGAATTATGGAGCAAAAGCATTTAGCAATTGTCAAAAAATCATTTGTAGGGACATGGACAATATTCTTTTGTGACTAAGACTGAAACAAACCAGTATTGTGAGTGATATTAATCAAAAGGTACCTCTTGTTTTCTCAGGGGCACCAGAAATGTTTGTAGGATAATTTCTTCCTGTTTACGTGGTTGCCATTTTGATGAAAGCACAAGCTACAGAAAAAGAACACCAAAAGAGGTCTCCTTGAAGACTTTCATGATATAGTTTATTATTTTTGTCTTTTCCCTGTCCAATGTGAGAAAAATAATGTATACTGTGAGTATATCTTGTTGTAATGCATACTGAAAGATTTATATAAGAATTCTGAATTCTGCAGCTCTGTACTAACATAACTCCTTTGAAATCAGTGCAGTAGTGAATTAGGCAGCAGTAATAAACTGCAATAACACCGTATTGGTTTTGGCCCTGGCATATGATGCCTTATGATCTGTAAGAAGAAAGGCATACTCTGCAAATATAAATGTTAAAATGGACTCAGGGCCTGAGATATCATAGCTGATTTATAACGGAAGACTGCCACGCATAGAACTGTAGCCAATCTCTCTCTCTGGAATCCCTAAAAAGTAAATTAAAAGCACAATTTGACACACAGCTGGAACCAAGCAGCAAGTCATAATAGTCCCACACTTCTGAGGACTGAAATCAGGCTATTAGCGGCTTTATGTATGTTGGTGCAAGAGAGGCATACAGTTAACCTTGTGTATAAACTATGTCACTTAATTCTTGTTTAACAGGAGATATTAGTGTCCTGCAGAGAGGAAACAGCATACCTTGATTTTTTTTCCCAGCAGAGATAGTTTTAAGTTATGGTTTGAGAAGAAAAGCAGGGATGAATGACTGTACAATTCCCATACTAATTTGGCAGCAGAAGGTGTGACAGAAAAATTTTATTTATACACTTGGAGAGTATTGTTGCCAATAATCTGCCTAGTGTGTTTGCACCTAGGGCATCTCCCTCATTAATAGAAAAGTGCTTTCTGCCACTATGCCCTACAGTCACTTTATCACCATGCTTAGCCATGCACTAATACTGTTTGATTTCATCTGTTTAAATTTAAACTGTGGATGGTGTTGTCACACTAAGCTTTGTAAGTCTTTTTTTTTTTCCTGATGGCAAAAAATTTCTGCAGCATAAAACTATTTATAGTAAAAGGGTTTTTTAGCTCTTGTAATTTTTTCTGAACAGGTTTTTACCTCTTACCTTTAGCACAAATCTATTCCTCATACTAACGCTTACAATTTCTCTTGTCAGACTCAAGATATCCAGCAGGATCATATTGACAGAAGAAGAAAAGCATGTACTTTCATACAATAATACTTTCACGGACCAAATGTTTATCCTGTTTTTGAAAAGCATCCTCATTCTTTTTTATTCTTTGAGAAATGGAAGGATTTTGAAATAGGCTTTGTTGTTTATTTTTTGCTAAGAACTGTGAGAGTAGACTTCAACTTTTCTAATTTTTTCTTAAGCCTTGCACCTTTCTGGAGTCTATAAATTCCCAGTTTCTCTTCTTACCAAAATGTTCCCATGACCAAAAAATGACAAATGGCTCTTCCTTCACAAAATGAAGAACTCTGTGCAATACTGAATCTTTCATGTTTGAACCTTTCCCCACTATTTTGCCAATGCAACAGCAATCTCATCTGTGCAAAAGCCTAGCTTAGGCTGTGGGTATTTTCAGATTAAAAACTCCTCCAGCTGCTGTGGAGGAGAACATGTAAAAAATAAAAATTCAGAATATTATAATGATACTGTAGTTACAATTTCCATAGCCAAATTACTTTTTCTACAAATGAAATTGAGGAAGAAAAAATGGGGGGGGGGGGAGGATTTATTAAATTATAATCTATGTGATAACATTTTCATGAAGTGTTTCTTGACCTTACCCCTCAGCCCATAACAGAAGTATGGTCAAAATGTCTGACTCCCAACAACATGGGCTCATATCCTGCTAGGGAAGATTTTAAAAAACACAAAAATGGCTCTTATTTGTGGAAAATGGGCAACCAAGCATATTTATACCTTTGGAAACCTCTCCCATGAGATTCATCTCTGTTCCCAGTACCAACCTCCATGATTTCCAGTTGTTTAAAAAGTAAGGGTGAGCTAGGATGATGCCAGATCTTCACAGCAAGAAGTTTCTTGGCTTTGTGCAGTCTTTTAAAAGTGTCTCTCATCTGTGCTGTTTGTTCTCATTGCTGTTATATTTCATTCAAACTAGACAGAATCAGTGTTGCTCGGCCCTGCTGAAGTCACCAACAGGTTGGTGGTGGCAGTTGTTTCCTTTCATTAAAGATATGGCAGAAAAGCCATTTTACCTACTGTGTGACCTCTGTGAATCCCAGCAGCATGGTAACCCCTGTCTCTAGGGAGTGCTTAACTCTTCTTTTTTTACTCCCTGGAGCTGAGGAGGCTTTAAACAGACATGGTGCCTTGAATAAATAGCACCCATACTGTGCAGAGATGCTTAGCGGTAACATGCAGTTTGGAAGAGAGAAAAACCCACTCTGGATTAAGGAGATTTGAGGTGATTGCTGCCTGAAGGCAGCTGCGCCAGGTGCTGCCGTTGTTCCGGGGTTGAAGGCCCAGGGGATGCTTGCTTTCCCGGTGTCCACTCTGCCTCCAAGGTTGCCTTCGTCTCTCACTGGTGTGACTCACACTACCTTTGCTTTCTGCCTCTGAACACATTGAATTAAACAAGCAACTCTCATGTCTACAAAATCACCACAAGCCTTATCCTTCCATCCAGTGTGCTCCACGCTTTGTTTGGGCAGCTAGGATTCTCATTTTAAGCACTTACTTTTTGCAAATCTTTTTTATCTATGAGTGGCTCTTTCTCCTTCCTCCTTATGATCAGAGGGCCTAAAATGCATTTTCTGTAACTAGCATTCCCTGTAAAGCAGCTCCTATATCCATAATGGTCCTATCACTTCTTTCTCTTTCCACTCCCGCTCCTCTTCTGAAGTTAACTCTCCCTGGTACTTCATAACATATGTTCTGGACCACTTCTGAATACTTCAAAACATCTACATGCCTGAACTTATGAGGGACCTGGTGACACACACAAATACCTGAATATTGAATCAGAAATCCTAAAGTCACACATAAAAAAGTCTGCTAACAACATTTTCTCTAAGGTTCCAGACGTTCTTGGCCACAAAAAGATGCTGAGATGTAGGTGTGTGAATAATAGAATTCCATTGCCTTCTTGGACCTATCTGGTAGAATAATTGTGGGATGAATTGGTCTGTTCCTCACACATGATAGGTGAATTTCATAAAACAAACTGTTGTGAGATAACATACTTAAGCTGCAAAATTATGTATATTGTAAAGGAATTTATATCACTGCAATTTCCTTCTGTGGAATAATCTCACAGTTTACTTCTACAGTCAGAAATGGAACTATGGTTATCTTTCTCAGAAAGTGAGAAAAAAAGTATGTTTCTATGTATTTCTACGTTTCTACACAATATACTATTCCCTTAGACCAACCAAAAAAAATTCTCTTCCAAGGAAAAATTGTCAGAGAAGGACTTTGGTGGCATAACATTCATGAATTCAAGGTGTGGAAGATAAAACTAAGGAAGAGCCCAAGGCCTTTGATAGGTGCCAGGACAACAGCTGAAATCATGCCTTTGTGACTATTGGCAGTAAATATTTGGAATGGTAGCTAGGTTTGCAGTCTGTGCTTATCTGGATTTATTAATATATATTTAGGTATGCAAATTATTATAATTTGAATCTAGAGGCCTGTTAAAAGTGACAAATGGATTTTTTTTATGCAACTGATTTATCTTTGTTGCTACATACTATTGCTAAAGTGTCTGACAATTTGTATGACTTACCTGATGGAAATAGGTGGCTATGTTATGGTTGACCATGTCTAGTTATGATAAGTTTGGATTTTAAGTAACTATTTACTTATAAAATACGCTAAAATATATGTTCCTAGACCTGTAATTAATTCTATAATAGTTGTAGAAAATAGTTTTGACTGCAGACTTGACTTACCAATAGCTGAAAAATCTAAATAGCTATTAAACAATGTAGATGAAGACTACTGACTTACGTTAACCCAAATATAATGAATCTGAACTGCTGTATTGCTCTAGCCCCATAAAATGTGCCAACTTGTCTTTCCTCACAGGATTCATGGACCTCATCAGTATGGTGTGGCAGAACATATGCTAGTGGATTGTGAGCAAATGTTGTAAAACACAAGGAGTGACATGTTTGTGGACTGTGCAGCTGCATTAAGAACAGGTTGGCAGATAACAGAGATAAAGGACAATAAGTTGATGTTTATTTGGACTTGGAAAAACCTTTTGAGAAAGGCCCTCACAGAAGATTGATAAAGAAAGCCAGTAGTCACCAGATAGGAATTAAAGCCATAATTGACATTACATATTGGAACAGATTAATTAACAAAACACAGAATAGGCACAAATGGCCAATTGCGAACATCAAAATACACTAAGAATACCATAGGGGTCCAAACTTGCAAAGGACACAATCATTTCGTGTTAATCACAGCTAAAGAACATGAGGTCAAGAATGCACCTCTCGGATAATACAATGCAGACTCCGTTTTGTATGTTTCTTTCCTTTTCTATCTACCAAATATACACAATATATACAAAGTAGGCAAATAAATGGAAAAAAATCTGTTTTGGTGGAAGCAGTAGACTTGCTTCCTGGTCTTTAAAGAAGTTAATATATATCAGATATTTATTCCAAAAGAATAATCAGAGAGAATAATCACATAATATATATCAGATAACTACGTAACCAGACAAAAAAATATCTGAAAGATTGTGCAGCCACACTCTGTTATCGATGGGATGATACTAATCTACTCAGTAAATATTGGAAGGCAATACTGTGGGTTCAGACTCCAGGATATTCATTTCTCAAGAGGCAAAGTCTATATAGTGTTTTGCTAGGACGCTCACACACACTCTTCACATTAACAATGTTGAAATCTAGGAAAGTCCAGTCGTGAAACCAGTCAAGCTTTCTCCGAGGGTGAGGAATTTTACTGTGTTTACATGCATTGAGCCAATATCTAGTTCTACTAAAACCAAATGGGAATTATGCCATTGCCTTCAATATGACCAGGATTTAGTCTCATATGTTTATAGATCAGAAATCCTATAAGCAAACACTGCATCATATTTGCACAGAACACTAATCAACTTCTGTGAACCAAAACATAATTCCACTTTCCTTTTATGTTTACTCATTTCTCAAGCAACAGCAGCATTGCAGAAGTCAGCAAACAATGTCATTCTGTTCGTAGTAAAGATGCTTTATTTTTGGTGAGAGTGATGGCAAAAACATCACCATGGCATTTTATGTCTGAACAAGCCAAAGCAAAGTTTGAGAGCATCTGACTAAGCAGATGCTTGCATCCATTTTATTTTTTCCTATTCATTTTTAGACCAACAATAAGTTGTACTGGATGCAAAAGTTGGTTGTTGTTTTTATTATTTATTCATAGTTGCAAAAGGTGGCATTTATTTTATCTTTTACTTGAAGTAACCTATATCATAATATTTAGCAATCACTTTTTTTTGCTACTTTCCTGATACACTCTGGTTCTTTTTTTTCCCCAAATAGCATTATCCTGAGCTTAGTAAACCACTTATCAGTTGAAGACTTTTGAAATAAAAAAATAATTTTCTCTAGAAGCAGAAATAAAGATTTTCTGAAGCTCTTCAAGTTTTTTTTTAATAGCTTTACATTATGTAATCACACAACAGCCTTGTGATATTGCCAGTGTAACTGACATTCCTGTGCAGCCATGTAATTTGGCTAAGCTGTATCTGCAAAGATTCCCACCAGATTCCGTTAGAAGTCACCTTCTTCTCTGCAGTCTCTTCAGTATCTTTCACTCCTTTAGTATGACATTTACTGAGTGCAATACACTAAGAATACAGGCATACTTCAGAGATATTGCGGGTTTGGTTCCAGACCACTGCAAAAACCGAATATTGCAATAAAGCGAGTCACACAATTTTTTTTGTTTCCCAGTGCATATACAAGTTATATTTATGCTGTAGTCTGTTAAGTGTGCAATAGCATTATGTCTAAAAAAACAATGTACATAACTTAATTAAAAAATACTTCATTGCTAAAAAATGCTAACCATCATCTGAGCCTTCAGTGAGTTGCAGTCTTTTTGCTGATGGAGGGTCTTGCCTTGATGTTGACGGCTGCTGACTGATCAGGGTGGTGGTTGCTGAAGGTTGGGGGGGCTGTGGCAATTTCTTAAAATAAGACAACAGTGAAGTTTGCCACATCGATTGACTCTTCCTTTCACGAAGGATTTTTCTGTAGCATGTGATGCTGTTTGATAGAATTTTATCCTTAATAGAACTTCTTTCAAAATTGGAGTCACTCCTCCCAAACCCTGCCACTGCTTTATCAACTAAGTTTATGTAATATTCTAAATCCTTTGCTGTCATTTCAACAGTGTTCACAGCATCTTCACCAGGAGTAGATTCCATCTCAAGAAACCACTCTCTTTGCTCATCCATAAGAAGCATCTCCTCATCCATTAAAGTTTTATCATGAGATTGCAGCAATTCAGTCACATCTTCAGGCTCCACTTCTAATTCTAGTTCTCCTGCTATTTCCACCACATCTGCAGTTATTTCCTCCACTGAAGTCTCAAATCCCTCAAAGTCACCTGTAAGGGTTGGAATCAACTTCTTCCAAACTCCTGTTAATGTTGATATTTTGACCTCCTTCCATGAATCACGAATGTTCATTGTTCATCTAGAATGGTGAATCCTTTCCAGAAGGTTTTCAACTTGCTTTGCCTGGATCCATCAGAGGAATCACTATCTATGGTAGCTATAGCCTTACGAAATGTATTTGTTAAATAATAAGACTTGAAAGTCAAAACTACTCCTTGATCCATGGGCTGCAGAGTGGATGTTGTGTTAACAGTCATGAAAACAACATTAATCTTGCTTTTCATCTCCAATGGAGCTCTTGGGTGACCAGGTGCATTGTCAATGAGCAGTAGTATTTTGAAAGGAATCTTTTTTTCTGAGAAGTAGGTCTTAACAGTGGGCTTAAAATATTCAGTAAACCGACAGATGTGCTGTCATCCAGGCACTGTTGTTCCATTTATAGAGCACAGGCAGAGTAAATTTAGCATCATTGTTAAGGGTCCTAGAATTTTCAGAAGGGTAAATGAGCATTGGCTTTAACTTAAAGTCACCAGCTGTATGAGCCCCTAACAAGAGAGTCAGCCTGTCTTCTGAAGCTTTGAAGCCAGGCATTGACTTCTCCTCTCTAGCTATGAAAGTCCTAGATGTCATCTTCTTCCGAGATAAGGCTGTTCCATCTACATTGAGAATCTGTTATTTAGTATAGCCAGCTTCATCAGTTATCTTAGCTAGATCTTCTGGATAGCTTGCTGCAGCTTCTACATCAGCACTTGCTGCTTCACCTTGCACTTTTATGTTATGGAGACAGCTTCTTTCCTTAAACCTCATGAAGCAACCTCTGCTAGCTTTAAACTTTTCTTCTGAAGCTTCCTCACCTCTCTCAGCCTTCACAGAATGGAAGAGAGTTAGGGCCTTGCTCTGGATTAGGCTTTGGCTTAAGGGAATGTCGTGGCAGTTTGATCTTCTATCCAGACCACTAAAACTTTCTCCGTATCAGCAATAAGGCTGTTTTGCTTTCTTATCCTTTGTGTGTTCACTGGAGTAACACTTTTAATTTCCTTCAAGAACTTTTCCTTTGCATTCACAACTTGGCTGTTTGGCGCAAGGGGCCTAGCTTTCGTCCTGTCTTGGCTTTTGACATGCCTCCCTCACTAAGCTTAATCATTTTTAGCTTTTGATTTCAAGTGACAGATGTGCGACTTTTCCCTTCACGTGAACACTTAGAGGCCATTGAAGGGTTGTTAATTGGCCTAATTTCAATATTGTTGTGTCTCAGGGAGTAGGGAGGCCCGAGGAGAGGGAGAGAGATGGGGGAACAGCCGGTCAGTGGAGCAGTCAGAACACAGACAACATTGATCAATTGTTTGCCATCTTATATGGGCACAGTTCATGGTGACCCAAAAGAATTACAACAGTAACATCAAAGATCACTGATCACAGAGCACCATAAGAGATATAATAATAAAGTTTGAAATATTGTGAGAATTACCAAAATGTGACACAGAGACACAAAGTGAGCTCATGCCGATAGACTTGCTCGACACAGGGTTGCCACAAACCTTCAATTTGCAAAGACCTCAATATCTGCAAAACACAATAAAGTGAAGCGCAATAAAAGGAGGTATGCCTGTAATTTTTTCTTGCTTACATCATTTTACTCTAGTGAAACTTTACAAGCTTACTGATGTTAGTTAATTGTGTCTCTAACATGCACCAGGTCAAGCCTGTGCTTATGTAATGTACAGGTATTGACCACAATAAAACTAAATACATTAGTTTTATATGATTGGACAGAGTGAGTATTTACGTATTAGACTGTGGTCCCTTCTTCTGAAAGCCTCTTTAGAGCTAGCTAATCACATCTAGGAGACGTTTGTTTCATTCCGAAGCCAGAATTAAAGGGAAAATATCTACTGTCATTAGTCTCTACTTTTTTATTTCCATATAAAATAACCCTAAGACACTTCTGCAGCAACACCTGATATAATAAGTACAGTTCATGGTCATGAAAACTTTCATTTCTATAAGTGAATTCAAATGTCAGAAAACTTGTGTATGTGTGCGTATGAAGGCATAAACCTATACATTTTTGCTCTCTGCAAAAAAGAAACCTAAAAATCACACATTTACTTTAATCACTTTCTTCAGCATTGTCTAAGCAATCCATTTATCTAGCCCATATCTATAGCCTGATACTGCTTTCTGTAAGTGTTTAGCAGAGACCAAGCAAAATTATTTGAATAAAGATATGACATCAATCCACTATTTTTTATCATTCTTACAGTTTGCATAGTTAGCATCTCAGCTCTATAACTGGTAAAGAAATGCATGAAATGTAAATGTAAATCAGAATATTCAATGTAAGATTCTTCTTGTAAATTATTTCTTTTCTAGCTTTTGCCATACCTAACGCTAGTAATAAGAATAGAAAAGAGTTTGCCATAATTATGTTTTCTAATCATTGTCCTGAAGGGAAAGACTTTTCTGAAAAAGTTATGAATTTTTCATCTTACTCACTCTTATTCATTCCCACAATCCTATTATAATCTCATTTTTCTCACTGACCTTATGTAAAGTCAGAATGGCTTTGTGGTCTTCCAATGCAAACAGTCCTTCTGTGGAAACAGCTGTGGTAGTGAAATCTGCAACAGGATGGCTATTAATAAAGAGAACAGAGATTTGCCCTAATGCAGCAGGGGAAGACAAAATGGTTGAAGCAGAATTACAATTGTTAGTCCTAGAATTTCAGTGATGAGGACAAAAATTGGAGGAAAAGTCCTATTGAACAAAGACTATAGCTGCCATGCCTGATGCTGAAATACTTAAAAGGTTTTAAGAAGTCAAGTGGTGAGCAGTGCTGATGCCAAGACGTATGTTGTTCTTCCCTTTGTACTCATTGAGTTGGAGTACATCTCTTCTGCAGAATCTCATTTAAATTAGTGGACTGACTTTAGCTATTGATGATCTGAAGTTGTCAAAGGCCATCATGGCACGTCAGCTCCACTAGGATTTGCATGTATGATGCATTTTGACCTTTGACCATTATTTACTAAAAAATCTTTAAATCTTATCCTACCTTTCATGTTTTATAGCTTGCCTTTTCATAGGTTTTGAGTCTGTTTTGCCTTCATCCAAAATGTATTTTCCTTTCTTAGGGAAACAGAAAAAGGACCTAGATCATGCAAAATGTTTGTTTTGTCCTGTATCCTTTACTCATTAGGCAAACAAGTATATTTTAAAATCTTGTAAAATAAAAAAAAACCTTTTTTCTTAGAGAAAAAAATTGATATTTTTTTTCAAGTGGTGTAATTGGTTCCTTTGTTTTTTCTCATTCAAGTTATCCATTTAATTGATATGAGATGAATTAGTGAGTAGTTTTGATCCTGACTAAAATGACATTTTGGTTCAATGGTTCTTTCTTTACTGAGTGAAAGAAATTTATCCAGCTCTACAGCTTTGATCTTTATCTACGCTCTTGCTGCTTTCTTTCTTTCTTTCTTTCTTTTTCCTATTTACTTTTGTGAAATCAAAATCAACCACTCAATGCAATTTTTACATCTAGTAAATATTTGAAAGGACCTTTGTTGTACATTTTCAATGCAATGAATACGTCACAGGAGATCCAGTCTCCTTGCATTACCTTTTAAAAAGTCATTAGTTATTGGTACCAACTGAATTTCTTAATTTTTTTATATAAATATTATTTCTTAACTCTTAATCTCAGTGGGTGAAATCAATTCATTGTGACAGAATACTCTGCATTCATTCAGGACTGAAAATGCAGGGGTATGCTTCAACAAGGCTGCAGCACTGCTCCCACCCTACAGCTCCGCTTGTGTTTTACTGCGCGGTATGTTGCTTTGCTAGAATTCATATAACTGTTGCTCAGGGGAACCACCTTAAGGTCATCCTGCATGGTGAGCCTTGTGGTCTGCCTTGTGGAACGAGGTCAGTGAGACAACTGATCCAGCGTAAGCGAAGATATCCCATTGAGCTCACTTCAAGAGAAGCTGAAGTCTACTTTAGTTTGGGGGCGAAACAGTACAGATAGCTTGAATTGCCCTAGAAAATTGAATTGAGAATGTATGCTGGGGAATTTTTGTTTCAAGAATTATTAGCCCAATGTTTTTCTAGGCATGTTTTTATTTTTAGCTGGTTACAGTGAAATCCCAATGACAAACTATATGACACAATTGGAAACAGAGTAGTGAGTATTCTTCTGAATAAGAATTTTAGCTCTAGTTATAGTGCTCTATAATCTGCTGCTCTCAAGAGACTGGACAGAAATTAAGAGAGCAAAACACTTTTGACTGCATACTCTCCTACTCTGTGCAGTATTCCAGAGCAAGCAAGGATAGTATTTAATCAAAACTTAAATGCAAGTGAAATTTTTTAAAATGTAAGTGAGCTCTTATAAATCAGAGGTTTACTTTGTGAAGCTAAAACGTAATTACCCAGAAGATCATGTCAAAAAATACCACGAATGTGATCTCTGCTGTAGAATTCACACAGGAATCCCTCCCCCTTTGTGTTTTTTTGGTATGCATCAGCTAGGGACACTAATTTTTCTGAGAATTTACTGAATTTAATAATTTACAGAAGCGGTTTATCTCAGGTGGACTCAGATTTCTATTCTTCTGTGTTTCTTCATTTTACATCAACACACAAATGTATGAACTTCTTCTACAGCCTGCATAGTATGTCCTTCCACCGTCCTCTGGCTTCTGAGACAGCCCCGCAGTGCAATGCAAAATACATGGTAGGGTCAAAGTGCTGTCTTAGCAGGATCTAGTGTATGCATTCATGTATTAGGACTTGAGGTAGAGTAAAAACTTAGTACCATGTAGTCTTAAAATGCTTAACCTGAGATGAAATAAATCACTTTCCTTCTTTGAAATCTGTCACAGACGAGTCTTCAGCTGCTGGGCTAGTGAGGGTTACTATTGCTAGACTAAAGATGTTCTTTCAGTCAGATTTACCAAGATGTTAGTAATTTGCAAGCTTCCCTACTGCCATTTTGTATAAACCATATATAAACCATAAAACCTTACAAAAGGAAAGGGAAGTGTAATGCTTATGATATGAGGGTTAGCAAATCTTCAAAACCTTATCTGCTTTCATATGCTGAGATCTATATTTCAGAACAAAAAGAGACTGTGTAAAGCTGAGATATAACTGATGAATTTCTCATTGAAATGGATTGGCAAGCTTTTAATAGTAACAAATAAATTGAATTTTTATAAAAAAGGTCTGTGATTGTTAAGGGACAAAATCTCACTCCAGAGTCCTGGCATATTAAATTGAGCAGGCCAGCAATTTCAAAGTGTTCAAACACATAAAGCAGCTTTTGTAAGACATGCTTCACTGATGCCAAGTATCTTATTTACTTCTATGTTAAGACTTCAGTGATTTTATATGGAGGGGAGGAGAAATGGGGCTGTCTACAGACTGTAATAACTCTCATACAGGAAGCAGACAAGTTTTATGAAAATTCTTTAATACTGCAGGTGGCCCAATCAATTATGTTGAAACTGCTTTGCATCTGTAAAATAATTAAGTTTTTTATGTAGGGTGTTATGTGTACATTTTTGTAGAGCATAAAGCAACGTGGCAGTTTTGCATTGAAGGTGAGGCCTAGCCACGAAACAACTTTACTGAGGTGTTAAAAAATACTCTCTATGGAATGACAAACAAGCTGATCTGGAGGTTTCAGTTCTCTGTCTAGATTAATCCTACTATTTGAGATAGGTTATATATTTCTGTACTGTATTGTTCTATGCTGTATAAAGACATCTGGAGTCAAGTGAAATGGTCTTGTGTACCTCCATGATGTGTATGACCTGCTGATCTGCTTCTTTGTGTAGGCTGTGACTGTCTTTACCCTTCTGGTAATGTTGTTTCTGCCAGTTGAGATCCCTTGGGCCTGGACATCACAAATGATCTCAGCACCTGTGCTGGGCTCATGTTTGCTCTTGGCTCCCTTTATGCTGAAGGAAAAAGATCAGTGCCTCCAAAGGGCAAATCAGTTCTTGGGTGAGCTTAATTGTCCTTTCACTGTGCTTATATTTCTCTAAGCATAACTGAGCATAAGTACGCTTCTGACTTAGGCCCCTCAGAGAGGTGTACAGATCAGAGGGCCCAGGTTTTCAAGGGATTTAATTGTAGTCATGGTGACTTGAGATGTAGTTAGGCATCCGGAGGGATTTTCAAGAATGCTGAAAAACTGCTTCACAGGAGGCGTTCGTCTGTACGATGTCTTTTATGACCAATTATGCTTAAAAATTTGACCTGCTTGCTATAAAAAACTTCATTTATTTGTAGTTGTTTCTGGAAATAGGTGATTTGTCTGTACACAGCTGTAAAAACAGCTCTAAGAGAGTCTGTAGTCTATCATGGGTACATTGGCTTAATTACCTTCTTGATTGTAGTATATACTTAGAGATGGAAAGATAGTGTCTTTGAGAAAGATCTAGTGATAGTAAAGTCATTGACTCTATTTCAGTTGCACATCAGAGGGCACAAAAGTAAATAATTTGTCTGAAAGGAACCCTGGATGGTTAATAAAGCCCCTTCTCAAGTTACAAATTGTCTGTCTTTGGGAAGCTGAGGAGAGAAAAGGTATTTCTCTTGAATTTTTAAATCAAAGTAATATCTTCAATATTTTGACTGTTTTATCATGTATGTACCATTCCTTAATGTCTCCTTATAAATGTTCAATTTTGCACATTGAGAGCATTTTTGGAGTTGCCCCAAGGCAACCAAAGCTTTTGATAGTGAGATCTTCGCCTTATCATAAGTATCCCAGAAAAGCAAGAAGTCTTTTAAACTCAGAAGTCAGGTTATATTGGGATATGCACAAGAATAATTAACTTTGTATACACAGAATATTCTAAATGACTAGATCAGTCTGAATATAAATCAGAAAGGGTTTATAACTAACTCTCCCCACCATCCACTTCTTCCACCTTTCTGCTTCCAAGGAGCTGTCTGGATTGCTGCACAGTCCCCTCTGATCCCTAGGAAACTTCTTTTTGTCAGACATAGGCTGTGCAGAGAAGGGCCCTCTTGATGGGACTGCATCAGTAGTAATACGTCATTTGGCCTACACAGCCTTGATGTGTTCAACCTTTTTGCTCTCTACCCTCAGCAGGAGCAGTTGCTTGCCAGAAAAGGAAGAATTTCCCCTATTCCAGCCCCCTCCCTCCTGAAGGATCCATTTGACCCTGTCATAATTCCTAAAGGAAGACAACAAGCAAAATGCTAACAAAACAAATAAGTCATAATTATTTTAATGTTCATATTTATCAGATTCATTTTTCAATCTTATTAAAATGAAACATTTTGCTTTTGCAAATTGAAATGAAACTTCATATCACTGGAGGTAAATAATGCAAGTTAATTAACCACAAAATTTGTACTAAGGCACTAGCATTCCCATGTCAGTCATCAATAAAAAACCCTGCATATTTCAAAGGAAAAAACAGAAAAAAAAGTCCAACGAAAAAATCCCCAAATAAAAGCTCTCTTGGTGCAGATGAAATGAAATTCTATAGTTATCACTAACATTAGGAGAAATCCCACCTAGCACATTAACTTTTTGTATATGTAAGTCAACAGCAGTTTCTCCCTTAATTAAAGTAGATATTGCAAAAGATTTGTCCCTCATTTCTCATTTATTCTTTTTATCCTATTCCATGTCTCTTCTGCTGAAGTACGGTGATTAATACAGCTACAGAAGTTTTGCCAGCATGGTTTCTTAGATCTTCTAATAACCCTCTGAGCCTGAATATGCTTTCCTTTTATAATGTATCAAATCCTGAAGTTTTAATAAATGTCTTGCCTTATTCAAAGCCTTTCTCCTTTCCTGAAATGCTGTACAACACTTTTCTACCAGAGCTCTAGAAGGTTGCTTTTTTCCTATATGGTACAGAAAGAGTAGTTGATATATATACACACCACAAATTCCCCTTACAATCAGTTTCAGGAAACACAAATCCTTCCAAAAACAGAAGAAAAGAATAGCCAACCTGGAAAAAAAAAAAACAACCCTTCCTCCTCAAAGCATTTTATTTATTTGTTTCATTTGTATTTTATTTATATTTATCAGTGGGTAGTACAAAAGAGGAGGGAAAGCATTCCATCAGAATCACGTTCTAATTTTTATCTTATGCATTTAAGATTATGCTGGCCTTACAAAAAGTGGTGCTTAACTACGGAAGTACTTCCAGTAGACTGAGAATTAGAAGCATCTTAGAAATGTAATACAAATGCATTAAAAGTAAACTATCATTTTCTTCTTGTTTTTTCCCCTTGTGTCTTCTTCACTGAACTGTGTACAACTTGTTTAATTTCTGATACCTACAGTGTGGTTGTCTACACTGTTAATCAATAGGAAAAAATATGCCATATCTATAGCATAACTCATCCCAAACACCTTAAATAGATCATTAAATAGATCAGACACATAAAAGTGCCAGTCTATTTCCCCTGAAATCTCCTGTGCAGGAATTCTAATTTGATTAGCTCAGGTATAAAACTAGATGAGATAAATTCCATTCTCTGCCAACTGCTGCAGAAGTTTCATACCTTCCCTCCTTCTCAAGCCTCCTTTGTTCCTTCAGAGACCTTCTTCTCCTCAACCACTTAGCTTTCCCTGGGTTATTATGACTCTAGTTACCTCTCCGGAGGGAATCAAATTCCTGTTAAAAGTTTCAGATCCATTTTTTTTTCTCCTCCAATATTTCTTCCGTCTTCTTTGTTTCTTGGAGTATGGAATGTGCTTTCTATATTGATGCCTGAAGCTTGCCTCATCAGATCAATCTTCTGTTCCTGGCATGTTACAGAGATGGTTTTCCCCAAAGGTTTTAGTAAGCTTTTCTTAATCAATATTCCCTCATTCTTTTCCTTAACCAGCTAGCTGCTGTCAATATTATGTATGTTTTTCAAGTCACCCTATAACAAAGAAATCACTTTCTACCTCAGCCCTAGGTTTCACTCTTTTTTTTAATGAATATTTCAGCCCCCAGAACACTGGTGCTGTCTCCCATGCAACCCTTAGATATGTCTGTAATATTCCACAAAACCAGATGTTGTCTACATTCAATGTCTTCCCTAAAACACTTCTTAGCTAAAGTTTCTGATAGATTTGGCAATGGTTAAACTAAGTGATAGGATGTAATTTCAGACAACTGTAGATGTTTACATCTAAGCTAGTACCCTAAACTCTCATTATCATCAATGGAGAGAAATGTTTACAATGTGATTCATCTGATCTGGTTTTGGCATCTGCTATAGGATAAAATGAATTGTGTCCTAAGAGTTCCTTTTTCTCTTTTTTTTAACTGAAAAAGGATCTTGAGTGACCAGTTCAGCTACAGGTGCACAGGTGAAGTTCTTCCTTATCCAATTAGAGCCACAGAAGTAACTCCTTTTCTATCCCAGTGTCTCAAATTCTGCTGCAAGACATTCACCCTCTCATTTCTCCAGAATAATACTGAAATGATTCTATGTCTTTTCATGCTTTACAAAGAAAAACTCTTAGGAATCAGTCTATCATGAGTTAGTATGCCTTGTCAGGGTTATCTCTACTTATAGAGAGTAAATGAAAGAGGAAGGTGCAGAAGAGACAAAAGATAGTAATAAGAAACTACTATTGAGAGATTTTGTGTATTTGAGACACCTTTTTCCAATATTAAATACAAGTTATAAATAAAAAGAATGAGTCATTACTACTGAAAGTGATCAAATCACACACTAGCCTCATCATGTATACTTAGGTTACACTTTATCCTAATCTGGTTAGTAGTTTTCTAAATAATAACAAATTACGACTGCAGAATTTTTCATACAACAGCATGGAGCCCCACAGTTCATGGAGAGAAATATTAAATTTGCCATAATCAGGGGATTATAATATTCCTCTAACTCTCTGTTAGAGAGATTTTCATACAATTAGCTTCAGCATCTTTCTCCACTCCAAGAGTTATAAATTCCTGATAAAAGAGGAAAAACTGATGCATCCAACCACTAATAACAAATGTGTATTTTTTTGTTGTTGTTGTTTTCATATAACCTAGTCATTCAGGTACTAAAAAGAAAAGGAGAGTGGCTTTGACAGGAAGACTTCAGTTTGTCAATAATCTGTATTTTACACTGAAATGAAGTTGTGAAAAGAAGCTCAGCAAAACATGTTAATCCTATTGCTTGAAAGATTCAGCCAAATGTCTTTAAAGAAGAATAAATAACCTAAAACCTAGATTCCAGTCATTTCCACGTACAGGTTGACAAAGAGGAAGGCAAGATGCAGAATAGAATGCTAGATTTTGAAAGCGAAGTAAGAAGGCACTTCCAGAGCTCAAATGGAAGGTATTAGCTAGTCACTTGTGTGAGAAAATTACACAGATGGATCAACTTATTGTACATTACATTGCTGAATCTAGCCATAATCTTCATGCTTTCTAGGATAATGATCTCCTGTTTAATGAACCCACTAAAAGACCAACAGCTCAAAAACCCAAGATCTGTGAGAAAGGAAGAAGCTGTTATATTTGACACAGAAGGCTGTCTTAGACTGGCTGACTAGAGGCTCAAAAGGGAGTGCTCACATCTACCCAAGGGAAAGCAAATAGTCTGTTAGCTAATAGATTGCCAAAATTACCAGGGAAGTATTTCATCCATATTTATTATTATCCAAACATTACCTCCCTTAATTAGCTCTTGTTGAATCTGATTAGATAAGCTAAACCTGAGTTTTCTTTGTTTTGATAAACTACTCATTTTTTGTCATTTATTTGGTTGATTGTACTGTTTGACCAGATCTATAATGCTCTGTCAGGTCACTTCTGGTGATTTAACTGTTTTATTGTTACAGATACACAGACAAATTGACAGGCAAAAATTAACAAGCTTTATACAAAGTCTCTTTGTTTATTTCTTTGTTAATAACTATGGCCTCAGTCCTGGAGAAACCATACATATTAACATATAAGCCTGGTATTCTGAGCTTGATAATGGACTGGGCAAAAATTAGTATTAATAGTCAGATGGTGCAGTACTTATTCGCTAACTGTGATGCAGTAATAAATACAATAAAAACTTTCATATCTGAGAAATCACACTAAGCCTTCTATGGTCAATTGACAAATACGGGAACTTTTTGATGAACTTTCACTGGACCTCTTCTAGACAGGTCCAGCACATTAAGGTCCAACATCACACAAAGTGACATGAATCCCACCTTAATGGTGAAAACGATAAAACATTGTTGTATTTCTTTTCTGAGCTCAGTTACATCTTTCAAGATACTTCTAAGCTAAGAACTCCAGAACAGAATAAAACATAGAATACAGATTTTGATTGCTGTAATGCCATTCAGAGAAGGAATTTACTCTGATTTGTTTCTCCAAGATATTCACCTTTAATGCATCCAAGGACTATCATTTCTCTTGGTTAGAACATTTCCTCTATGTTTTGTGTTCCACCAATCTTCTATTAAGAACCTTAAACAAATTGATTTTACTGTATTCCAGTGCAAAATGAACTATTGTCTACAATTCAGAAGCACCATATAAATGATGCTAGGTGTCTACCTGAAAATTCTAAATTACACTATGGAAATGTCTATTTGATGTGATCCATCTGGCCGCATCTTCCCACTGATTTTAAATTGAATCTGGACTTCTACCAGCATAGTTAGATATCTGCATCATGGATGTCTAAATCTGAGGCCCTCTATTGATGTCTGGCCTTCCATTTATCTCCATTAACATTTCAAAAGAGTAATCTTTAATTGGAGCTAGACATTTAGTTGATATTGAAACCTTCTGCAAGACTGCAATGTTAACAAAATGCCTGGATCTATTTCAGAGTCACTTATCACCTCTGCCTTGGTTCCTGAGCTTGACAGAGCATTGAGGAGCTCAGGCTTCTGGGTACATCTCTTTGAAAGTTCTCATAATGGGAGGATGGGAAGCTTAACAGCTTTCAGATCTCCAGTTTGTAGCTTCACATCCAGCACAGCCGCAGCTGCTGTTTGGGTTCTTGGTTCTGAGACAGTCAGTAGTTCCTTGGAATCAGGCAGGTAGTGGCAATTAAATTTTTCTAGAAGCTTTGAAATATTTTGACTTCATTCTCAATCAGAATCAAATTACATTACAAAGATTGAATTTTTAGTCCTTTTAAACACAGAATTGCTGTTCCTGTTAAATTCTGTTTAAAATGCAAGTTGTTCAAATTAGCTTACTTTAGTAAATGATCAAGTATGTTTGTATAACTAATGTATGCTCTTCTTTTCTGCTTCTCCTCCAAAACACATTTATACAGAATTTACCAGCAAATATTTTATCATCTATTTCAAAATTATTGAGAAAGATATCAACCCGGTTGGTTTTCAATATGAACATGAGCAAAAAATATGTCTGTGCAGGATCATACTAAATGCTTTCAAAACACAATAATTTCCAAATCAATGCATGTGATCTACCATTAAAATAGATTTTTTAATACATTTATTCTAGGCTATATTGATTTTGTGTAATAATGTTCTTGTTTTCAAAAATTTCAGGCTGGACTCAGTGTGATGACTTACTTAGAGAATTAATTCTATTATGGCAATACCATTGTGTATGCCAGTCTTCACACTGTGGTAAGAGCTGTGGAACTTAAGTTATATGCATTAAATTCAAGTTCGTCACTTAGTTATAACAGCAGCGTAGCGTATCAAGGCTGTGCCTATGTGTCCACCAATGGCACTTAAGCCATTAATTGCTCCTCCAGGAACTCCTCAGCTAGTTATCTCCATAGACGAGATGATGAACTGACTTGAAGCTAGGTGACTGACTGAACTCCAGGCCACCTTCACAAAAAAGTATTTGACTAATTGGTGCGGGTGCCCTCCCAGTGGGAATTTCAGACTGTCTGGAAGACTTCTCTTAGGCAGCTCCTGCTGTGCCGAGATGGAGCAGTATGCTTAAAGGTGTTAATATTCTGGGTGAAGAATTGGGCCCTTATGAGTCCCCTAATAATATGCTGCAAATTGAGCAAATTGTGCATAGATAAAACATTGATAAATGGTCAGAAGAAACTGTTCCTGCAGATGCAAAAATTGTCATGTAGGACCATTTTTTGTACTTTGCTAAGATTATTAGGAGATGTATGGTTGTGTAGTTTAAGATAATGAACAGTTATGGATCATGCATGATCTGGAGTAGTAGTACTTGGATTTTAAGGCTTGAGCAGAAAAGTGATAGGAAAAGTTTCACCCTATCCAGCTGAAGATGATGTTGCAAGGACCCTGGCAGCAGAAATTCCTGTCACCATCCAGACAATGACTGACCATCCTGTTCAAGAGATCAGATTTTCCATGTGAGTCTTACCCTATGCCAAGATCCCAATAAATGAGTTGTTTTAACAAACTCTGTCTGTGACTGTCTGTCCAACATCAATCTCATCCAAAAAAGCAAAATCACATTTGCTTCTCCAGATTTATTTTAAATAATCTATGTATACATACATATTCATTAATATATACATGCATAAACATTAACAGTACATCAACACTCCTTAATTACTTGCTGATTCCAGCCCTTAGCCTTTCCTGGCATTTGTCCAGGACTTTTGTTAGAGTAAGTGGCTCATAGTTATTCAGATCAGCCTATTCATCCTTCTTAAAAATACTAACATGAAACACATTTTTTCAAATTTGAACTCTCCAAGAATCTCCTGATTTGTAAAGTATCATCTTCTAATGGTTCAGGGAGCTCCTCTGATACTCCTTGACTACACAGAACAACATAGAAGTTGTACATTTATGCCACACTGTTTCTATATTAAGTCTGGTTTCTGTTTACCATGGGGTCAAAGGAAAGGTTTCTCTGGGGGTTTCATAAGCATTTTCAGGCATGAAATTATAATTTTGTTCTGTGTTTTTACCATATTTAAAAGAGTGATGTCCTGGTTGATATCTCGGCTCTTTTGTGTATGAATAAGTTATGATAATAATGAAAATATTTTGGGAGAAGATTAAAAATGAACTAAAAATCCCTATATCTTGTTAGCTGAGTACAAATCTAAGCCTAGGAATGTTCCTAAAAGTAAAACACTCTTGCTAATAAAAACTAAAGAAATACTTCTTAAGTAATTACGCAGAATAACAAACAATAAAAGGTTTTTATATTTGGGCTAAAATCAAAATGAAGCATATTTAAAGGATTTTTTTTAATGAAAGGGAGAGGGGAACTCAAAAGCAGTAAGAATACATCAAAACAAACTCTTTTGTGGCATTCAGTTATTATTAAAAACTATTCAGCCTTCTAAATTTGAATCTCATAATCATGAAAGGCGATAAGATGCTGCTTCTCTTGAGGCTGTAGGAGCAGAAATCTGAATGAGTATCATAGAAATTAATAAACTTAAACCAGAGAAGTAATCAATGTAATTTCTATTCAGATTGGAAATCTCTCTGGCAACTGGGGAATACTTGTGCAGGTTTGGCACGTATATGTAGTTCCCTAAAAAGCTGTATATTACAAATGAGAAAAGTAGCAAGCAAACCAGCAACACTTCTGAATTCCTTTTCCCTACATTGTGTACTCAAAACAATGAAAGCAGACCCTCTTTGCTGTTACTAGGTTCCATCTAAACCAGCAACATTCTCAAAATCCTGAGAGAATAGCATTGCAGCTCACTATGAAGATCAACAGTCTTGGGCCATGCTGACTACAGAGGGCAGAAAGTTTAAAAGTTTGTAAGCTTTTCACCAAAATTGACATACTCTAATCAATTGCAACAATTTGGTGCTGAACAATTCTTAACCCCAAAGAAAACTGTCTCATCAGTCTATAGATGTAGCAGTTTATAGTGAAAATGGGAATGGCATAACATTAACTCTATTGTCCAGAAACCGATTCCCACTTTTCACTCTTCTGCTGTAATGTAGATCATACTAATTAATCCCAAATCCATGTAGGACAATTCCCACATCATGGAAATTGTTCATGCATCTGTCCCGTTTTGTGTATGGACAAACTTGTTTAGCAGATTATCCTAGTTATTGAGTAGTAATTCACTATGTGGGTTTCAAATTTAGATCTCATTAAAATAGGACCTCTACCTGGAGAAAAACGACAGTCACTATACTTGAATGTGTCTTTCTAAAAAGACTTTTACCTTACCCCTGTACAGAGACAGTGAATGATGATGCAGACGCAGACAGTAAGAAGGATTGATAAGGGAGTTTTAGGCAGATCTAGCTAACATGACACTATGCGATAGAGAATATATTAATTGCAAATGGATAACTTACTAGAGGATCTTCCAATAAACATAGCTCGCCATAAACAGCCAACTCACAGATGAAGAAGGAGGAGGATGAATTAGAGGAAGAAGTGTATTCATTTCCTTGTAAAATGAATTATAGAGATCTAGGGTGTATATCAGAAGAAATGTGTGATGTGTATGACAGAATTCTAGAGAATAATAAAATACAGATTTATCAGAATTAAATAATTGTTTCTCTCTCCAGCACCTGGGATTGTTTTGTGTAGTATTTTATTGCTTTTCTGAAGGGAATAGTAAAATTTACTCTGTTTCAGTGTAGTCACTGCATGTATGTATACTGGGAATGGACTACAAAGGAGAATCTTTGTAGTCTTTGAGTTTCGCCACACCTCAAATTCTTTGGCCTTTCTCAAGATCAGGGAGGACCTAGCGATTCAATCATTCAATCCTGTAGAATATTATATGCCCAAAGGCAGTTAGGTAAAATAGATTAACTTCATTATTTTCCCTATATTAATAAACAGGTTTTTCTCCACCTGTCTCTCTGAAGAACCAAACTGAAATTAGGATAGATTTATTTTAGACAACTAAGCAGGAAAATTACACTCAAAAAACTGCAAAATTAAATGTTGCAAAATCACACAAACAGATAAAAAATATAGTTGCTATGAAAACCATGCACATTTCCTACAAATATAAAGGCAAGCAATGTAACATTATATAGTGATAGCAATACTGAATATGCACTTCATGGTTGTGTTTTGTTTGCTCTGTTAATCACTCCTTTTGAATATTAGATTTTGAACATGCAAATTCCAAGTAACATCGCCCTAGCATAGAGCTTTTTATACAAAGAAAATACTGAATTTGTTTGAATGCTTGCCTCTCACATCAGGGAGAAGAAAGCCTTTGTAGTCCGTTCTTCATACTTATAAAGAAGATTAGGTGTTTCTGTAATGCTTTGCATTAACACATCCTTGGAGAAAAAAGATCATAGTGATTTGAATATTAAAAGAATCTTATTTAAAAGAATGTTATGTTAAGTATTAACAAACAAGTTAGAGCAGATGATAGGTAATAACCGTAATGACCCAGCAGTTCTATATAACTTCAGATAAGTTTAGCAAAATAAATGCAACCTGGTGATTCTTCAAAATCTGAGAAAGTCTGGGGCCACAAAGTATGCAAGATATATAAACCTACAGATATGAAGAAAATTCTGGCATTGTCTATTATTCCAGTGATTCATTTCCATTCTTAAAAACGAGAAGTCATTTGCACAAATACTGAGGAACTGTATCAAGCCACTGCCGGACTTCTTTAAAATTTCACTTTGCCATATATATCTTCTGAGCATTTTTTGGCTGTATTGGTCTAGTGGTAAAGAGGACTTAAACAGCAACTAAGACAAAAAGTCTTAGTTTTAATAATTAAATGGATTAGGCCTCACTCACCTCATATCAGAAAGAAAAAAGAGGTTTCCTCATTGGGGAAAACCACGGCCTCTTTATTTGTTCATGGAGAGCTGTGTAATATGATTGTCAGAATGTGGCCAGAGCGCATGGATACTGCTGTCTGTTTACCAGAAGCAGATCTGCCTTTGGGGGCACCCATGACAGAGTATAGCTCAAAAAATTTAATATTAAAAAAAAATCAGCTTCAATAAAATTAGTTACCTTCAGGTTAATTGCACAGACAGCAGTTAATTTAACAGCATTTTATTTCTGATCCTGAACAGTCTCCATACAGTGGCTCTCATCAGTGCCACATATCTGAATTTCAAGAAGGACGCTTACAACACAGTGAACCATCTGGTAAATCCTGAAATATACTGCAAGGCATTTTCAAGAACAATTCAGATGATGTTTTCTGAGTGTATTGCTGTAGCAACTCAGATTTTGAGATAATAATAGTAGTGAATGGAGGAAAGAAGTGGGTTTCAGAGTTTTTATCACTTCAGTTCCTGCTAGCAGAAAATTTAAACATGCTTTTAAAATCTTCTCTTTATTCTGCCTGGTTTTGTTCAGGTTAAAAAAAAATGAATTTTTACATTAAAGGAATGTTGCTCTTCCATTCACTGTCCTTGTTTTTCTTAAAAATGCAGAGACTGGAGGTGTTTCTGTTTTGAGTAAAGCAGATAATTTTTAAAAATATCATGATAAAAGCTGCACAAGAGACAGCTATTGGTAATTAAACTTGTAGACAGTGGAGATTATTTTTATAGGCAGCCCAAGATTGAATAGGAGTGTAAGTGTAAGTGCACATGTAACAATAAAGCTCTCCATCTTCACAAGGTAAGCAGCAGACATATTGACATTTGGGTTTAAAGGGAATATTTGTGTGAATAATTATTTTCCTACATTCTGTTTTGGTCCCACATTCCCCAAGCTGAATTGTTGGCTACAGCAAGTACAGCAAAGACTGCAGTGTTGCAGCTGCAATAATCTGTACTTAAGGGCAAGAAAAGTGAAAACCAAGACTTTCAAAGATGTATAACAATTCTTGCCCCTTTCTTAAATTCATCTTCAACCCAGTCATTTTCACATGATCTCTCCAAAGAGGCCACATAACTAATATCCTATAATCCATTCAGTAACTCTAGTATGTCTAGGAGGCTCAAATTCTACACAAGAGCCAAGACCTTTCACATTCAGCAAAAAGCTCCTAAAAGCTGGATATGCATAGTTCTGGAAGTAAGAATTCTCTAGATTTAATGTAGGTATCTCAAGGTCCTTGAACATTAAGTAGGGAGAAGTTTGTGCCTCAGAATGGAATTAACAATGATCTGAACAAGAAAGCCTAAAACTGCTAGCACAAAATGTGAAAAGTCAGAGGCAATATAAATTAGGTGCCTCCTTCAGAACATGCTTACATCCTGAAGTATAAAGCTAAAGGCTAAGAAAATATTGGGTGGGTTGTGTTGTTTCCTACTTATTCATAATATCTTCAGAGTTATAAAGTTTATCGAGGAAGCAGAAGATCTCGTACACCATCAGAGAGAGTCTTCTTGTAGCTTCTACTTCTTGAATGTTACATGAATAGTCTTTTTTAAAGAAAAGTAATTTCCTGGTTTCAGCTGAGAGTCAGAACTGGCAGGCTGTCAGAGACTTTGTGTACACAGCTAAATATAAGTGGGTCAAAGAGCAAGCCCAAAGGCTTGGTGCTTTACTGCCTCAGCTGTGGAAGTCTTGGCCTTATATCTCCCTGTTTTGGAGCATTCCATTTGGTTCCTTCCAAGATCATGCACTAGCACATTTCTAGCTCAATCCAGGAGCTACTCAAAAGGGACAAAACTGTGCAAGGTTTGGCTCCCTCTGCATTATGCAGTTCTTCAAATCTATCCCAGAAATCTTCACATTTGCAGCCATCCCACCATGATCTCCTTCCATGCCCACAAGTACACTCCGCTTCATGTTACAAAATAATTTCTCTGGTGTGCTGCATCATAACTCTCATATTCTCATATTACATTTGGAACTGAAAAACACAAAAGAATAATTCGGTCTTCATGCCACATACACATCATACGGAGTCCAGAGTGGGGTAGTGTGGATATGGCCAGTCTGCTTTAGATGATGCTAGCTAGTCAGCATTGTGGACATGAACTTAACATGATCCATGATCCATGTCACTTAGTCTCTTTTATTTAGCAGTATAGATAAGGTGAAAGATCTGCTTCCTTTGTATTTTTGTTTATTAATGTTTCCTGTTTTACTCTGATAAAAATTGAACAGTGTTACAGTTTACTAATTTAGAATTCTTCTCAATCATCCATTAAGTACACCACATGGTACTAGCAACAGAGCAGCTGAGTGATCAGCAGAAGCATCTGTCTAAACACAGAAGAATAGAAAGAAAGTGAACATTTTGGAGCAGCAGTGAACAGCAGCTATAGTGAGGGTGGAACTATAAGGAATGCAATATATGACTGGAAGAAATTTAAATTAGACCTTGCAATTTCAGATGGTTTGTGGAATTCCTAAATCAGTATAAAAATATAGTGGGAATCAGAAGCACAAACTGGAAAAGACTATTGTACAATCTAGATTTAAACTTGGTAAATGCTGTAAGAATTTCCCAGATACAGAACAGAATGAGGCAAACTTCTAAGTGCTGGAAGAAACACAAGATGATGTTACAACAGACTATTTTAAACCAGAGATATGGGTCACAGCAGCAGAAGCACATAAAAAACCAAATGTCTACAAGAAGTCTTCAGAAAGCAATCAAAAGGAACAGTATAGGTGACTGAATAAGCCGGGCAAGAAATCACTGACCTAAGCATTTTCCAGCTATTCAGCAAAATTGTTATAGTTGAACAGAAAATCAAATAAAACATTGTAGACCAATACTGCAATTATCTGAAAAGAAAGAAAATACTCCCATGCCACAACATTTTCATGAATTGTTCATGGAAACCATTCAATAAGCAGCTATAATAGCATCTTGAGAACAAGAGAAACCCTTAGTAAGTCAACCATTGCTGACTATATGAAGATATTACTATAGTCCTACAGGAAACTTTGAGAGGAATCAGCCTTTTTGCAGTTATATTAGTTAACTATTATATTTAACCCCAATCAAAAGCCAGTAATGAACTATATGTTTTTATCCCATTTGAATGTTTGTATAAAGCTTGCAAGAATTTTCAGATTGAAATAAAATGAAAAGTTCAGTATGTGGAGACAGTTCATGATGAAACGTGCTTGTTGAGTTACCACCAAGGGCAAAGAAAAGGAAGAATTTACCATTGCTGAGTAAAGGAGTTGTTAATTGATGAGTCAAGCACATGAGAAGACACCTAGTCTGAATAAGTGGTTTATGTATCTCCTGAGAGGTGATACAATCCTTAAATTAGTAAGAAAAGTATTCAAGCCTACCTTTGAATAAGGTACAAATAAAAAAAACAAGAAGTATTATTAAGAAAGATTAAGTCTACCTAGACTTCCTGGAAAGTTCGGTGAGTGTAACAGCTATGAAAACTAGCATACTCCATCAAGAAAGGACTCTTTCTGATGAACGCAAGCTGAGACATAAAGTATCCTGGGGTGAAATTCTTGCCTGGGTGCCTGTCATGAAAACATTCCCAGCAAACTAGCTGATTTCAGGGAGAGAGGTCTTTCAAATTAAATTTGAGGTAAAAACACCAAGACCATTTTTTTCTTTTATTTTTTTATTCACCTTTGTCTTGTATTAGTGTTTAGAACTGTGTTTCTCATTTTAGATATAGCAAATACATAAAGAGGCAATGATTTGACTTTGAAACAAGCAAAAGACTTTGCTTTTGTCAACTAGGTAAAAAGCAATACAATCTTTTCATGTGCTAATTTCTTACACTGAAATAAACTTATGCTAGAAAATGAGCAAGTTATGAGATGGTTTACTCTGTTTGGCCTGTTTTAACACAAAAGACTTTGGCAAAGGACACCTGAGTAAGCGATTCGATATTTGTCCGGTCACTTGAACCATAATGATGCTAGAAATGTAGAAGTAATGTGAATAGAAATAAGTTACTATTTAGCACAAAGTAGCACAAATCTTTTGTGGGACTTCTAAAATAAATTATATACTACAGTTGATTCAGCCCATAACTTAGCATTTATGGAGAATGGCTCTTCAGAATTTGTTCTAAGATCTTACCCTTAACAAATACTGATCGTCTTTTTCTGCCAAATGAAAGTAATTGTAAATACAAAAGGGAAAGAGTTAATAAGCTTCTATCAAGATGTGGCTCTGCAAGATGTTTTCTCTGGTTCCAAAAGTGCCTACTTCTTAATTTGGTTCGACTGCTAAGAGTCAGTTTTAGCAAAAGTGATAGTTATAAACCTGTTTCACTGAGTGATATATAAGTTCATGGCATATTCAAAGACAATCTTGATAAGGTAGGTATTCATGCACAGATCATACAAGAGATGATTTTTCCTATAGATTCAAATAAAGATGAACAAATATTGGGGAAAAAAAAGTCTGTAACTCTTTTAGAGAAAAATCGGTTCTTCTAAGGATGAATATATGTAGGTTTCAATACACACGAGGTTTTATTAAAGGTCAAGTTACTGTAGAAGAACCATGTGTATGAAGATAAAAAGGAAAACCACCCTGAAAGTAGGACTAAATAAAAATATAAAAATATGCCAATAGTGCCAAGTTTTCAGGCAGTAAAAAATATCATAAAGTGTTATTTTTTGGCTCTGCTTAAAATGAAAAATAAAACAAACATCATCATTCTATGTTGTATGATTAAGAAGATATAGTTTAAATTTAGCATAAATTTCTTTATATATGTAAGGAAAAGATGCCTATTTTGTTCTAGGTTACTCATCCCACTAAACAATACAACCTTTAAACATGAAAACTCACATGTAAAATCTGTTTCAGATAAATATTTACTTACCTCTCTTGTTTCATATGACATTTTGATATAAACCAATTCCTGATGAAGAAAAAAAAAACTATTTGGAAGACTGGAAGTTTCACTTTTTTATGGTCTCAGAATAAGAAAATATTCACAACCTCAGAGTGTTACAATAGGGAAAACCCTATCCTGTTCACACCTAACTGGCAAGCAAAAAATACATACAAAGTATTACCATTATTTTAGTAACACTAAAAATGTCCAGAAAATTTTCCATATATAAAGATTTTTAATTGAAAAAGACAACTAATATGTATATAACTAAGCTGTAATTAAATATATCTTGGTTACATGCAAATAAATTAAAGAGTATACTTCTGAGTTGCATTCAAAGAATCTCCTAATACTGAATTAGAGGTACCCTTCTTGTCAAAGATGCTGTATGATAAAGCACATCTTCATAACAGGAAAGGACAAGAACAATTTCAAAGATGTGTGTTTTCATTACATTTCTTTATGACTGCAGTATTTCCAGTGGAATACTGCCAGGCCTTTTATTTATTTAAAAAATAAAATAAACAAAACCAAATATGAAAGATAAATTCTGCCATATTTTTTTCTTGTTTTCTAGAACTTTAGAAGCAAAATATTCTAAAATCTGTATCTCTGGATAATAGAATTAGACTTCTATCTGAATATTGAACAAATCAGAGATGACTTTTTAAAAAAAGAATTTTTTTGAAAGTTTTTTCAGGTTTCTATTTTTACAGGCTTTAAATGACAATTTCTCTTTCCATCTGAAATTTCCATTTGTATTTCTGTATCTATTCCCTTTAGATTCTTTTATAGCATCTATAACTAACAGACTGACTGTCCTTGAAGCACCCCGAATGGAGCAAAATGCTGCCAAGTATGTCATTGTTCTCATAGTTTTCATATTAATTTCTTCTTTAGGCTATACAAGAAACATGTGGAAGCCAGCTCTCCATCACCATTGTGTCTGTTCCCATGACAGTTAAGTTCGAATCTGGATTTGAGCATGACTGGCACAGAGTGGGCTCTCTGCCTTCTCAGTATTGAGAAATAAAAGGCAGAAACTTCATACTCTTTCAGATAAAATATACAATATATTTGCCTGGACTTTGAGAATAGGATTTAAGATCTCAAGAAAAGGGTGAAGAATAGGGTCCTATCACTAAGAGTAGATTCGTCTATTTTTCTGACTTCTGCTTTTCCAGTCTTCCCAATCCATTGCTGCCTTATTGTTGAATCTTGATGACATAAAAGAGCAAAAAAATAGTAGCAAATAAATACTTTCTTAAGGGAGATCTTATAGCATGGAAACTATATGCTTTTTAAATATTGACTGTTAAGCTTTCAGATATTGTAACACATAATCCAGCATTACCTAAATTGTTCAAGAACAAACAGCCTCAAAGATAAACTTTGAAAATCATCCTAATGACCATGTTTTCCTCAACTCTGATTTGAACTTCAGCAGTTTCCTAGTTATCACAAGCATCAAATTCTGTATCTTTATTTCTTTCACCATATGCAGAGTACAGCTGTTCTGCACATTACTAGTGCAGAACATTACTAGGATGTATCACATTAATAGTGTTTCTAACAGTGTAACTATTGGGTGCCAGGGTTTCTGTAATTTTCTGATCCTCTTTAAACTAATATGGCATTAAGTCAGAGATGTGGAGAATCGCAGACTGAAATTCTTTTATATAGCACATTTCAGAAGTATGTATAATATTTGAGTAGACTTGCTGGCACTCTTATGAAAAAGTAAAGTGTTATTCCATTTTTGCAAGAGGAAATGAAGCTTGAGGACACACAGAGAAAGAATCAACAGCTAGGTAGTGATTACAGATTTAAGAGTCAGATGCTTATTGACCTCTTTGCGCTATGTTAGAGGAGCCATAAAAATCTCAGCTGGAGTCAGGAAGGATTTCCCTGATGCAGTTGTGGGATCGCTTACTGCGGATGCAGCTACAAGTTTCAGGTCATGTGCCTGAATCAGAGAGGTATATTGAGTGCACGTACAGGTAGAAAACTAATGCTTTAATGCACAGAGCGCCCTGAGAACAGTGGCATAGCTAAAGGTGTATCTTTACTGTCAGATGCAGATGATCATATAGCTGTTCTGCCTTCACTTTGGACTGGGCGGCTTTGGTCTGGAAACCAGAATCAGCCTTGCCTACCCAGATTATATTGCCTCCGACAAAAAGGTGTATATTGATACTTGTCCTTTTCAGAGCCATAGGAAGTGGGGATGCAAAGAAAAGGTAAAAAAAAGTGCTGGCTTTCATAAAACTCCATTCCTTATGGGTTGGAGTAAACACTGTGAGAATGCTGGCTGTGCTCCTGAATAATAATGAGTCTGAGGGGTTTTCTGCCTCTCTAAATCACCGGATTGGCCCTCTAGCCCTTTTTCTTGTCTAGGATTTTAAAGCAGGCTCCCAAGTAGACTAAACTGAACATCACTCCTAATGCTTTCCAGAGAATGCGACAAAGAATGGAGCAGAACAAACGAATCTGCCAAGTCCTGGCCATTCGCAGCCATTGAGGTTGAAAGAATGCTTTAAGCTTAAACTTTGGGTGCATGAAGTCTCCTTTTTTCCTTCTGAACTCCCCATCACCATGCATTTCACAGGGTGCTTCATTAGGTCACAGTGCTGTTCAGAGTAGCCCATGTGAAAAATGTTGCTTAGAATACATTAACAAATGTTTTTTCCTTTTTTCTTTCATGAGTAGTACCTAACCCAAGGGTTCCATTATCAAGTTTCCCCTGGCTGTGTGGAAATAATTAATTTCACTTCAGTGGCTTTTGTTTAGAAAAATGTTCAGCTGAGGATATTTTGGTTTCAAGGCTGGGTTTCCTGGGTTTGATTATTGTGCAAAAAATGGATCTTCTGTGTTTTAAATGGAAGTCATAGAAATAAAACTTTCTGTCCATTAATTCCAAGTTGCTGTGCTGGCATGAATTGTGTATTGATTTACTGATGAAATTTCAGTTTCCTGTAGTTTTATTTTATTCTCAGGTGCCCCTGAGATTTGTCTATGGTTTAGTAGACAAAAACATGCTCTTATGCTATGTATGTGTCTACCTTAGTCCTCTGCTAAATATTTAGTGTGGGATAAGAGGAGCAGGAGGAGGAGGGGCACAGAGAAAACATCTGGAACTAGTATTCCAATGGTTTACTAGAGAAGAAAAGATTAAAGCACTATTTAGAGGGAAATTTCACAGCAGATTTTTATAGAACTCTATATTGAGTCCTGAGTCCATATTTTCTGTTTTTGCATATGGAAGTGCTTAAGAAATAATAAGTTATCCTCATGGTATTCCTCTAATATAGAACTTCTGTACATGTGAAAACTAATACACTCATTTTGATGTGCATATTTTCAAACATATATCTAGTCTCATCCTGACCAAATCTGAATTTTGGAGAAAGAGGTATCTGCATCCTAGAAAGTGATTTTTTTCTAGTTGGTCTATAACCCTTCTTAACTTGCTCAGGCCTGAAACTACTTCACCTGCCTTGGATATCTGCATTATAAACATCTACAGCTGAGCTAGTCATCCTCGGCTCTTTTTTAGTCAAAGGAGATGAGCAGGTCCTTTTGTGTTATAACACATGATCTCATGAATCATAATCTAAAAATGTCTTAAGCTTAAGTTTTACAGCACATGCTAGAGGCCTTATCAGAAGAGGACTGCAGAGGACCATCGAAGAAAGTATTCTATTACTGAGCAGGCAATCCACAAGCTCTTCCCAAGGTGTCCTCTTTCTTGTGACTGGGCCATGAAGTACACTCTCAAAAAGGCTCGTTTTTCCTTTTGTCATTTGTGTCTTCTGTAATCTCACTTTACCTGGGAGAAGGAAAAGTAATCATTTCATGACTGAAAAGAAACAGAAAGTCAAGTGTATAATGTGAACAGATTTACTAGGCAACTACATAAATACTTATCAGAAAAAAACCTGATCATATTGATATTAGCAAAAATGTGGAACAACAGTCTGCCAAAGCAGCTGGTGAAACAGGAAGGGAAGGAAGGACAAGCTTTACTTGATAAGGTATTCATTATTAAATAAAGGAAATAAAAGAAATATAGGAGAAACAAATCAAAAGTAGAACTTATGGCCAGTCCCTGCAAAGATGGAAACACTGACAGATCTAAAACTGGAAGGCTTATTACCTTCTGTGGTGTACCTGATCTGCACACTCACAGTAGCCATTTTCTAGACATCCATACTGCTGGGTGTCTAGAAAAATGATGTATAAGTGACTGAGGTGGTGAGATAGTATACTACTTCTAGAAGTCATAATTCTGCAATCTCTGTTAAATCTAGTCTCTTATAAGTTGCTTTGGCTCATGTTGGTGCATTTTCCTTTAGCCTTCTGGGTATGTTTAGTTGTCAATTGTTTTCTCTGGGTTTCATATAGACACCTACCGTAAAAGCAGGCACTTTGACCTCCAAGAATAAGCTTGGTGTGTTACTACCTAAAAGCCCACTTCCAGTCCTGTATTATTGAGGCATTCTTACTGTCTGAAGAAGAAATACTGGACCTGGCATCACCATCCTGGGATAGTCATGGAAATTTTCCAATTGAAGATCCTGTAAGTAAAGAACACAATAAATTAGTATCCGTCCTTCTGTCTTCTGCATCATCATGGACGGTCAAATGATCACCTGTGGATCTAGCCTGAGAGACTGCAGAGGGCAGTTTCTAGAACTACGTTATTTTATTGAATGTTTCTTCTGTAGGAGGATGGGTGAAAATTACAGTCTGTGTGCCAGCTCAGGCTGAAAGTAATTTCATCTGTCTCTAAATACTACTGGGACTTGTCTGGCCTTCAGCTTTGCTAAAAGGAGATTCCGAGAATCAAATTAGCTGAGAAACTTTATAGAAGTTGATTGATGCCATTGTTGCATCTATTGACAATGCCAATGTTGCTAGACATTTCTAACAAGCTTTCTACTCCTGAAAGGCTAACTGTGTAACCTCAGCACTACTTAATTCAGTAAGCTCTGCAAAACCCGCCTCGTCAGGTAGATACTTGAAAAGTTAACATGCTTTATTCCTTGTTACTTTTAGATGTACCCGAGTGAGGTAACCAAAGGTGTTCAAATAATTAGATATATTTAGGTGTCTGGTACATAGGATCCAATTTCCTTTTATGGGTCCCTGAAGTTAGCTGTTTGTACCAAAGCCAGTGGAAAGCTAAGGACCTGATCCTCTTGACTTCTGAACTGCCTAAATTCTGGATTTCAGGATAGCTGTAGGACATTCTTGACACAGCATTTAACAAGTCACAGAAATGAATAATGGAAGGAGGAATAGCTGTTCAGGCTAGTGCCAGCTCAATTCGATGGGCCTAAGCAGCCCAGGATAGCACCCTGCAGAGATACTGGGAGCAGCTTAGCTACATTAGCCTCTCTTTCGGCAGGGCTCACCATCTTGGGCTTGGTGCTACATGAAAGGACCTGAGCTGTTTCTGTTTCTGTTTCAAGTTTAGTCAACAGTAACTCGGATCCCTGTTGTGATATTGAAATGTCCTAAGAGTGTCTAAATTCGTTGTTCTCTCTGTCTTGAACAGACTTCCTGATGCTAAAAGTTGGGACAATCTGTCTGAGACTAGCAATTTGTTTCTGTCAAAGGACAAGTTTCATTACCAGTAGGGCTCTGAGATTTTCAGCAAGTAGAAGGTAAGTTAGCAGTCTCCAAGAGATGCCACAAATACGTGGAGTGAGCATCTTCCAGCAGCTGTTCTAGAAGAGCTCTTGTGCCTAGGTCAGAGTGCCAGGAGAGAACAATTTTATTTAAAACTCCCACACAGTGGGAGTAATTTAAAACTCCACACAGTCACTTCATGTCTAATACTTCATCAGAGCACCCTGCGTCCTGTGAGAGTGCCTTGAGTGAAATCGGCGACATCCTATGGACTAAGACATAAGCATATATGAATTCTGCAATGACTGAGTAGGATTTCATTCTTCTTTCCTTCTCTCTGACAATAGTACGACATACACACACCTAGATAAAAATAAGCCCTGAGCAAAGTCAGGTATGCCACATCTTACAATTTCTCAGAATGATCACATTGATTTCTATGATATCACATAGGAAGAAAACGACAGGATTATACAGAAAATCATGATTGGCATGGTTACAGGGATTGTGATTGGCATGGTTAGAGGGAAGAGCATGGAAACATGAGGAAGATTTACTTCCTTTTCTTTGAAGAAGACTGCTATCATTTACACTAACAGAATACCAATACCAATGAAAGCGGCAATTTTAAATGTATATTGTAATAACTGTATGGTACATTTTTCTGAAATTCTGTTAACAGATCCCTTGAGTTTCCTTCCAAATAGATGCCATGATATGGATTAAATATAGTATTTAGCAGGTGAGTTATCCCACAAAATTCTGTCAAATTAAGTCATGGTCAGAATGAAATATAATAATATTTTGCATTAAACTTTTGCTTTGGGCTTTGTTTTTTTAGTTTAGTTTAGTTTTGTTTTTTGTTCTGTGGTGCTCATTGCAGCAAGGCTAAGGTAAAAAAAAGACATCTGGTCAGAATTTCATCCCAAATTCATACCATGTTTTACGATTCTGCTATTAATACTGTGAGAGAATTTTCTCTTTTTAAGTGAAAACATATTCTTGTAAGTGTTTCAAGCCATTAAGTAAACTATTTCGTATTCCCAATATGAAGCAAATAGTGCACAAAAAGCCAAAGTTTTAAAAATATCTTTAAAATATTTCAGATGAATTATTTATTATTCCATTTACAATCTAAGAACAAATATCATGAAAAATATTATTTGTAACTTAATGGGATTGCTGGAACCCTATCTTCAAAGCATTGTATTTATTAACCATGTCTACCTTTCATTTCTTCAGGCTACAGTAATAGTAACATGTCTGTCATCTACCTCAAAGAAACATTCTGAGGATTAATCATTTACTTCTAGATTTCAAACAGGAGTCTACAATTAGCTTCCAAAATTTGTATTTATGTATTTCCCAGTCTTTAGTTCCTGATAATGTTAGCCAGTCTATTAATTTTTTTTTAAATAAAAAGTCTTCTGAAAATAGGTTTGCTGTTTGGAAAGCTATGTGAGGCTTCAAGCAGTGTGGGTTGTAAGTGCTTAGAGTAATTTATATTTGTTATTTATGGTTTCCTCTGGTAGGAAGAAGAGTAGATATAAATCTTCACATCTTCAGGATGTGCAGAAATACACATTTCTGCAGTGTGTACAAGGAAAATCAGAGGCATGTATTTTTGCTTTACCAGTTAGTTAATAAGAACACATGAAAAAGGTGTGTTTCCAGTCTGATGAATGAATATCTAGCTGCAGAATAAATTATGACTTTATCATGACTTTACATTAATCCAGATGATAACACTTCTCTTCATTATATTATCAGAATATGTCTAAAGCTACAGCTGTAAAAAAGCCAGAGTAAAGTCACTTACATTTCATTCAGAAACTCTATTTCCATAGACTAGACCAAAATACCAAAATATGAGCTTGAAACTCATACTTTTTTCAGGCATATTGCCACCTCATCTTTTTTTTTTTTTTTTTTTTTTTTTTGACATCGCAGCTTGGCAATCCCCAGAAGAATTCGCACTATCACAAGCATATTAGTCACTTGCCATCAAACCAAAGTCACTTCATACATGATGACCCACATGAATTAGTCAAAAAGCGTGAAATATCTTGCTATGAAAAATTCATGTCTGTGAAGAACGTTATGCAAAACAATGTTTCTATGCCCTCTACTAGGGATTTTATTTTGGATAAGTGAAAATGTGAAGTGAAATGTGATTTCACAAATGTGAAAGTTTCAGAGTCAGTTCTAACAAGTGGAAATGGTGCAATAAAGGGATAAAAGCTAAAATATTCTTATATGTCTTAGAGAGCCATCTGTTTCAAGCCAGAGAGCTAAAATAGGTAATAAGAGAAAATACTGGGCATCTATGATCACGAAATAATTTTGCAGATAGTAGTATCCAAAAGCTTTTTAATCGATATTTTCTACCTTTGATTTTCACCCTTTATTTATCAAATTTTGTTTGATAAATAACCACAAGGATAGCTTTCTGACATTATCCTCCATATTCACCAGTAATAACTTCTGCTGCATGTCGGGTGTAAAATGCAGTCAGAACCACACTTTTTTGTGGCACTCAATCAGTGAATGAGGAAAGACGGTCTTACTCTGAATGATGTGACAACTTTATCAGTTAAATAATGATGTCTTCTCCTGAAGAATACTTATGCTTGTGCTTGTTACAAGAAGATTTCCTATACAGATAAAAGTATTTCACTGTGCAACCAGTACAGCTTGTTTATCACTGGTGACAGACCAGGTAAGTGCGCTCTTCATGAAGATGAAAGCACAGCTAAAATTCAGTTATACATTAATTTGCTTTCACCATTCCTTTCCAGCAGGCAGGTGAGTACATAAGAACTCTTTTTTATCAGTATGAGAGAATCTGTATTGCTGTCATTCTGAGAGGCCAAGGGTTAGAGGGTATACATGTAGATAACAAAAGAACAGGCACTATGCTGAAAAGATAAACATCAAAACAAGAAACTATAAGCAACTGCTTGAGAAACACATACTTATGAAGAAAAGAGAATGCAAGGAAATGAGGCCATATTAAGTCAACAAAAAAGGCAGCAGTGCCAGAATGTAGCTCCTACATTTTGTGATACTTCTGAAGCTGAACAACTATATGCTGCATCTACTAATCCCTTGATAACGAGTGAAACAATGATTAATTTGACTTTTTTTTCCTGTGTTGTTCTTTTCTATACAACAGGAGAAACTATAAATGCAGTGCTAAATGCTACTAATGAGGCTGACAGAAATCTATTTAAGGCAGTGCTTCTTCTAGTAAACAATAGTGCATTTGGGATGTTTTACAAGTATGACACCCTAAGTTAACTGAGAACAGGCTTACTCATATAATGCTCTGAGAACAGGGTTGTTGTGAATGACTTTCTGAGATAACTTTACCCTGCTTTTTTTGGAAGGAGGTAAAATGGTTAAAGTTCTCTTTCTTCTTCTGCCTCTAATCACTCGCTCCAGTCCCTCCTACTGCCATTCAGTACTCCTCCACTAGAGACACCCATCCTGTAAACCAGAACGTTAAAAACATGATTATTTTTAAAGCTTTGAGGGGTCTGGTTACAGAATGGCTCCACAACCAGTTCTAAAGGAAGAACTGAAAGAGCATAGTAATGCAGAATAGTAAAACTGGCAGAAACGAAAAACATCTTTATCAAGAAAAAGTATAACCTTTCCCTGAACACCGCGTATTACCTGTTGCCAACATAAAGTCTGTACTTGAATGTGAGAGCAGGGATACCTACCAAGCAGCCATCAAACACTTTCAACTTTCCAGTCCCGATGTGCAAAATTCCCTTTTGCTGGAGCACGGGAATGTTACACATGCAAGTGGATGTGCACCTAAATGTGTCAAATCGTGACAAGAAAGGGTTTGGGCAGATGGCAGTGTTACCTAATGAAGCTGCTTTCGGTCACAGGGTCCTGCTATATGGTACAGCTTAGGCCTCACTCTTTCGTGCTCCGGGTGGCATGTGCGAGGTAACAGGGCTGCCACTTGGAGACCGTATTGTCAGCCTGTATCAGGTGTGCAGAGACCAGGAAAGATGAAGGTGCTGTGCACCACCAAGGCACCACCCAGGTAGTTATCATGATAGATTGCACGCTTCCTAACGTAATGGGTCAGGGCCAGAGCACTACGCTCTCAGTATCGCACATCTTTGCTGAAGATAGTGATATGTGTAATACAAGAGTACAATGAACTCTGAGCATGGATACATTTGAGCAGGGAGGATCTGGGAAATAAAAAGGAAAGAGGAACTAAACATCGGTTAGGTAATGTGGAGTTAGACTATGTCCTTCTTGATAAAAAGATTTTAAAACATTTCATTGGTATCTCAAATGACTATTTTGGAGACAGGCGTCACTGGAATAATTATCTGTTCTGAATATTACTTTTAAAGCTGGCATGAGGAAGAGAAATAGTAGCAGAAAAAAACAAGTGAAGAGTAGTTTAAAGTTAAAAAACTTAAAATATTTTCTAATGCTAGATTTCAGCATGCCTGAAATAGCAGAGCACTTAATAGACTGCAGTTGCAACAACAAATAAAATGTGATTCTTTCCATGTCTAAAATACTATTGTAGGAAACTAAGGCATGCGGATATGAATGGACAAGTACATGCTGCATGACCGATTGTGTGGCCATGATAACACAAAAGGAAATAATCCTTTTTGGTTGGTACAACCAACAACAGTGAAGCACTGAAATAGTTTTGTTGGAGTTTCTTTGTTGTCATTCTAGGACTCATTTATTAAAAGGATAGTAAGTTCTAGATACCTCACAAGCATTTGGAGTTTATTTTATTCTGAATGACTTAGCAATTTAATATTTAGATATGATTTTTACAATTGGAAAACCTTGAAATCAAATTTGGAAGACTGTCTCCATCTTAGATAACAGGTGCATCTACTTTTAACATGTTTAGTATATCACAGACAGAGTGCATGGGAAAGTGCGGAAGAATGTCGAGGAGATAGACAATGGAGGCTAGCCAGACCGTTCCGTGGGAAAAGGAGCATCAACAGGGCATGCTGACCCATAGTCACGTGGCTGAGGCTGTGCCAGGGTGGCAATGCACCTGGGCTTTGAATCGAGAATTACAATGAGCTCAACATGCTTACTGCGCATGTGTATAGTACATAAAAACTAGTGCCGCCCCCGGTGTTCCTCACCCTGGACCGACACTCAAAGGTGCCAGGGATCCCCCGCTCCATTATTGCCTCGACTGGGAAAACGCCGGGGAACCCCCGTTCAGACGCAGAGGTAATAAATGCTCCATATCGACCATCGTATGCCTTGTGTTTGTGTATCCGTCCCTGCTGGGAGTCCAGGCGGTGCCCCTGCCTCACCCTTACACAGAGGAAGGGCATTAAGGATTGCATTGCAGTCTTCTTGAGAAAAAGTCCCTATATAATCAATAGAGAGAAGAGACATCCCTAAGAAGATGGTTCAATTCACTTGTGATAGGGGTCTACCTATCTTCAGTCTAGTGTTTAGAGAACATATAGGATGTTTTGAGTGCCTGCATTCACTAAGGATCTAGGTCAGCTAGCCTGCTTCTGGGGATAGACCCTAACGGAGCTTTTTTTATTTAAAAAAATGGTAGTAACGATAGCTTCCTATTTGTGTTTGCATAAAAGACTAGCCCCTTAGGAAGTTGTAAAAACTCTATTATAAGCTTTTTTCAAGTTCAAACATGCATCTCATAAATGCCAGCAAAACAAAGCACTCTCTTCCAGGGAAGTCCGCAGAGAGTGTTTTCCCCTCTCCTCCTGTTAAAGTTAGGTCACTGCTAGGCCAGGAATGAAAGAATCATGAGGCAGTGCAGAGAGTCTGATTCTCACCCATAATTGAGGTTCTTCACCCTAATCCCAGCAGAGTTCCTGCACTTTATGTTAGACAGTCATTGAAACAGTCCTAGAGCTAAAGATCAGAACTTCCACATACTTCCCAGCTGAGTGCCATACTGACCAAGTAAAACTAACCCCCCTGCCTTGGCTGGTTACTTTCTGAACCGATGTCTGCCCAGTCCTGAGTTTGAAGAAAAGAGTTGGCATGTACTTTCATGAACAGCATTTGGTAAGCTGATACTTATGGTTTCTGTGAAGTGTCCAACCTAGAATGACGGTCTGCTGTTTCTGGGCCAGAGGCTCTAGCTTTTTCAAGCTTTATTCCACAGAGTTAGATCAGAAGCTTCTTAATCTTGGGTAGCACTAGAGTGTTAGACAGGGAACTGTAGAGTGTTAGACATGAAACCGGTCCTTGTATCTATCTCCACAACAGATACTTCAGCACAGGACCAGGAGTCTCAGGACCTTGCAGGCCAACGAGGGAGCAAATTTGAGAACTGACAGGACTAGCCAGTGCTAGAAAGGGGACAATCTTAATATAGAATTTGAGGGATTTTTTTGGTTTCCTAATTCCACATTTGCAGTATGTTGTCTCCCTTGTAGACATCTCATTATTCTCATATGTGAAATAGAGAAGGATACTGACCTCCTTTTAAAGCACTTCTGAAATCCATTGAAGAAAAATGCAATAAAAAATACATGTAGTAATGACACTTGAGATTACTTTTAGGCTAGTTAATGTGCTTCAGATCAAATACCTATTAATCACTGAAGTGAAAACATAAAGGCTTGTACACTCAAAGCAGATATATTATGCATGCAATGTCTTCTTGTTGGTCATGCATTGGTTTATGGCATCTGAAATGAACCAAAATGGAGGACATATAATGTATCTTATGGAAATAAGATGATAAAAAGAAGGTAAAGCATAATAAAATTAGAAATGAAAAAGTGAAAAATTATATATCTACAGTTTGCATCAGTGCTAAGTAAACTTTTCAGTGATTTCTATCTATAGATGCTTATTCAGACTTCACCTGTGTTGCCTGAAAAAGAACTACAGAGCTTATAAGTATTTCTTTTTTTCTCATCAGTTTGTGTTAGTTTGGCATGGTTTCAAACAAGTTCCTTTTTACCAATAGCCTCTGCTCTCAACTATACACACTTCCCTTAGCAAAACAAAATAAAAGTTATATTTCCGAAAGAGAAGAAATTCATGCATGAAACAAAAACAAGATAAAAGAAAAATATACAAAAATTAAGTGCATATGAATTCTTAAATTTTGGACAAAAAATATCAAATTTCTCAAGATTTCTCAGCATAAACATTGCTATCCAAAGCAACCAGGACTGGCTATATCAAAATACGAACAGGCCTCCTCCCCAAATATGTGGTATGTCCTGTCCAGCTAAAATGAATAAAAACGCTAACTGGTGTATCACCTAGTTTTAAAACAAACAAGAAATGGTGCGTATTCTATCTTGACCGATAATGTAAAGTGCATGTAGAATATGAGGAATTGTGTTAGTAGGGTGGCTCTGGAGGGATGGATAAGGTAGGAGTTGAACATATAGCAACTAATATTACCAGAGATTTAGTACAGCTATAAGAACAGTATTTTTAACTGTATTCCCACTTCTTTTCAGATAGTGAAATGCAAAGTTGAGTAAAAAACTCCCCAAAGTTATAAAAAAATAATTAATGTATAGTTATAATGTAAAGTTATTTTCAATTTATACCTACTTTTTTTCCTTTTTACTAAACCAGTTTGTAGTCCTTTAATTTTTTTACTGTGTGATTAATAGAATGATTAATAGAATTCAGTAAGCACAATAGACATAAATGTTTGGTAGGCAGCCACAAAAATAAATAAGTGGACTTTAATTCAAAGCAGAACTTTTCTGAGATGTTTCTAACAGAAACATAATGAAAAAAAAAACAACGCCCCCCCCCCCCCAAAATTCCAGACAAATTGTTTGAAACACCTTATTCAAATTAAGAAGGAATGGAGGAAGCTGTCCAGCTCCACAATTACTCTCCTCTTTTCCTGCACTCACAAAAATAAACAGCTGAAGACCCTAAACCAAAGAGCACAAGGATTTGTTTGCCAGAGCTGGTATCATCACCAGCATCCAGCTAACAAGTCAGGCAACCTGACCTATTCAGAAGGCGTGTTCTCTCTGTACCCATGACTATTCTTGACACTCATTAACACATCATTTACAATTTGCTGCTATTAAAACATGTACTCATGAAAGGTAATTCTCAAGGCAGGGAGATTATGTAGTAATTGCATGCTCTAGCCACGCACTGTAACTAAGCAGCCCAGACCTCTTGCACTGCTGGCAGTGAGCCCTTGTGTTTGAGGCACTCCACTGACTGCATTTCCCACTTTTCCAGGAGTAGCATGCTATGCCCCATACAGCATTTCTGCGTCTTCGATTGTGCAGTACCTGATCTCACCTCTTCCAGTTGAAATTGGTGCCTTGAATAATATTTGCACTGCTGTGATGTTCTGCTGCTGTTTGCATTCCTAAAAAATAAAGCTTTCTGCATGGTTATCACTGACATATAGTTTATATTGGAAGTGGAATCACAGAAATCACTGAACCATCTGGGTAGGAAGGACCCTCAGTAGGTCCATAGTCCAAACCCGTGCCCAAAACAGGGCCAGCTCCTGGGTCAGACAAGGCTGCTCAGGTCTGTGTCCAGTCGAGTCTTGAAAATTTCCAAGGATGGAGATAGCACAAACTCATGGGGCACCTGCTCCACTGCCTGATGGTACTCACAGGGAAAATGATCTTCCTTCCATCCTGAACCTCTCTCTGAACTGCTTTCTTTTCAGCTCATCCTCCCACCATGCCCTGCTGTGAGGAGCCAGGCTCTGTCTCTTTGATGACCCTTTGTAGGCTCTGGAAGGGCCTGTTTGGTGCCTTCCCCAGGCTGAGCCAGCCCAGCTCCACCAGCCTCTCCTCACAGGGCAGGTGCTCCAGTCCCCAGTGCCTTGGGAGCCCTCCGCTGAGCTCGCTCCGCTTTGTCCACATCTTTCCGGCACTGGGGGAACCAGAACTGGGTGCAGCACTCTAGAAGTGGTCAGATGAGTGCTGCGTAGAGGGGGATGATCCCTTCCCTCCATCTATGGGCCGTGCTCCTGCCCATCCAGCCCAGGTGCTGCTGGCCCCTTTGCTGCCAGGGTACGCTCACTGCTGGCTCTCCTTCAGCTCACTGCTCGCCTCGACCCCCAGGGCCTTCCCACAGAGCTGCTCACCAGCCCCTCTGTCCCAGCCTGTGTCACTGTAGGGGCTCTTCCTTCCCCGGGGGCAGGACTTGGCATTTGTTCTTGTTGAATTTCATGAGGGTCCTGTTGGCTGCTCCTCCAGCTTGTCTGGGTCCCACTGGCTCTGCCCTGGGGCATATGAAGTTGCATTGTGGGTGACTGTTTTTATGAGAAAGCCTAGGAAAATGTAATCCTACATATGAGGGTTCCCAGACTGACCTCACAAATTCATTCCCAAAGCAAAAGCTTATGAATAAACATTAGGAGTAACAACAGTGCAGTCAAGCTCCTTGCCATAATAGACTTATTGTAAAGGGCACTGAGGAATACAGAGAGAATAGTTATTGGTAGGCTCACAAAACTTGAAATAATTTCAAGGTTAGAGACTAGCATACTCCCCCACTATTTCCACAGATCTGATTAAACAGTCTCTTAAAAAGAAAGAAAAAAAAAAGTCACAGGGGAAGAGAGAGTCTAATATTGTACTCTATTTATTTTAAAGAGAATTACTTTGTGTTCCCCCAGGAAGATAATAAATAAGGAGACAAAAGAAAAAAAGTTATCTGAAGATAGGCATCATTGTTTTTATGTGTGTAAAGAAGAGCATCAGAGATTGTACTCCCTTGTGCCCTCTGTGACATGTGTACTTTGAAGGAGAAAGAGACAGAAAGACTTTAAGCAATGGCACCTAACAAAGGAGCTGTGATCTTTCACTTTCACCCCCAAAGACATGCACAAACTACAGGCATTTCCTTGCATAGCTATATCTAAACACTGTGCTGATAGCTACAGATCTCTGAGTGGGAGAAGGAAAAGGAAACTGTCCATGAAGGCTGTCTGACTAATAGCCTCTGCCAAAAATGATGCTGTTAATCTGTGGACTTGTTAAAGAAACAAAATTCCCACACAGATCTAGAAAAACAAGATGAGGACAGAAAGGCAGAATTCTGGAATCCTGCATACAAATGTGAGAATGAAGGTAAAGAAAGAATAAGAAAATTGATTTTTTTATTCATAACTTTCCGTATGAAGTATTTCATTTCAGTTTTGATCTTTTTAATTTTGTTTATAACATATTTTGCTTTCTGAGTAACTTTAAGTAATGCATTAAATAATTCATTTTTTTTTCTTTTTTCAAGTAATTCATTCTCTGTGATTTAATTGCTGTGGAATATGTATAAGAATTATATAGTGGGACCTATATTAAACAAATATATATAAAAAGAGTCAACTTGATGGCTGAAGCCCAGCCCTTATGTAAGCAGTCATCCTCATTTCCAAAGTATTCACTTGCAAGAAGATTGGATGAGCATCCATATGTTACAGAAAATTTACACTGAAATAACCTGCAGGGAAGGATTATGGCAGTTCTATAGCGGGTTATATCTTTAGTCATTTTAAATAGTTTTACATGGCTTGACTTATAACTGTGAAATACGGTAGCTCTGTGGGCTAAGAAAAGCACTAGACGTATCGTGCAATTGATTTTTATGTTCAAACATTTATAATGTCAGATTTGATGGAAAGAGTGCAGAGTGGTCTGGAAAAGAGGTATTTCTATGGGTGTCCTTACACTTAGAGAAAAATCATAATTTAAATATACACTCAAATAATAGAGTATCTAGAGAAGCAAACAGCTTGCACCAGTGACACTAGCTGATTTCAGACCAGAAAACATGTTACAGATTGATACATTTTTATTCTGTTTTGCCATTTTCACAATTGCAAACAATTGAAGAGAACGGAATGAATCAGAGGATATTATTACAACAGTGATATATTATATGCTATTCTACATTTTCAGGAGATAATGCAACAGCATTCTTGTGGGTCACTACAAGTCATCATTCTTGGCAACTGTAAGCATTTGTCCACAAAACAGCTCGTAGTGATGGGATGCCACAGCCCACTATATGAAATGAAATGACATATTGGGCTGTCATAACTATTGGAGCTGAAAGGGCAAATTATATTTTATTGAGTGGATTAACAATTTGAAAGGAGTCCACTGCTACAAAAGCTATTTTAATAATGGATATATTCTGCTAGTTTCTAAGGCAGACAAGGATGAAGCCATTTAAAGCAGAGCATTACACTAGGAGAAAAGCAGCATATGGCTACATTCATGCTGCACTGGAGATGGGACTGCAGCAACATTGCGCTGCAAGAAGCAGAGTCACAATGCAAGTAAAACTTCGGCAGTGCAGACTTTGCGGAGACTGTGAAAGCCACCTCTGACGCTACTGAGATAACTAAGTGCTAACATCCATGCAAGTGGTCTTGAGTGGTGTGGCCATGGCCCAGATAAAAGGCAGGGCAGGAAAGGGCATTATCAGACCAGCTGTTAGTGTGTACTGTTGTGGCTATGCCAAGTAATCGCTACATCCCTTACTGAAGGCTGAAGTGATATTGTATTGGTCTTTACAGGATGTTATGATCCCAAGTTACTACTCAGCACATGTTAATGCTTAGAGAATAATAATACTATAAGTTGAGTTAAACAAAATTGATATTGGCTGGTGCATTTACTTCCTGCTTTTAAATGTCATTAAATTCCTTTATAGGACTGGGTATAGCTGAAACATGAATCGTGTCTGAATCCAGATTGCATACGCATGACTGTAAAGGAAAGGAACATTCCTGAGACTCCTCAGGAATTTTATTTGTGTGGGCAAAGGCAGTTGGTTATCCTATTTGTGTAGAAAGGTGTTAATCATGTATTACAGAGCTAGATGGGCTGAAGAGCTTGTTACGTCCAGCTTTTCCTCTGTTCTTCTTCCAGAGGCTATCACCACAGAAACTGCAGTAGTTCATAACTTGGCATATTAACTTAAGCCAGCCATCAATTTGCATTTACTGTACATTAATATTTTCAGGCTTTAGCTGCAGTAGCTGAGGAAAAGACATGCTGCGTGATGAGGAAGTAGAGCAAATAGCTGGAGTCCAAAAGCTCTGCAGCCACTGCAGCTAAATCTAGCAGAGACTGAGGGGCTCTGCCCTGGGAAGGGTGGAGGCAAGGCCATAGAGAAGGACAAAGGCAAGCTAGAGGAGAAAGTCCAAGCTCAGTCATAAAAACTGGTGGCACAGTAGTCAGATCTTTTAGGTTGTGTTGTCTGAAAGGGGATTGGCACCATGAGCAAGAAAATTTCATCCTGTGTTCAAGCACAGGATGAGGGTTTGTCCATTCTTTAGCAGTTTCTCTTTCTGAGGAAAATGGGCTATAGAATTCCAAATTTTGGCTTAATTGGTTAGGTCAAATAAGAGTAAGAATAGCTTAGACTGAAAGTGTTAGGTTGATCTCCTGTACAGAAAGATCTCACTGAAAACAATTAAGCTTATTGTTTATAGTCCACAGTAGTCAATTTAATAGGAAAATCTTGACTCTTTATGTTCTTACATCATCTTGATGGGAAGAGGTGTGGATAGCATCGTCTGCAAGGGAACATTGGCAAGAAAGGACATAATCTAGTCTTAAATAATTTCGCATCACACTAGACAAGATGGTAGAGCGAGAAAGAAGAGAGAGAGGTATCAGAATTAACTAGGTCATGCACTTCTTCAAAGATTATGAGCATGAAAGGATTGCAGCTTTTGCCAGTTTTCCATGTTTCTTGTCAATGTTGTCTTCCTCTCCTTTGTTATCTTCTGTTCCTTTTCTTCTCCATATGCTAAGAATTTTAAAGACTATTAGAGATCACATTATTTGCCATCAGTTTATAATTTTGTTCCAAAATTAGATGTAGTTGGTTACCAGTGCTGAATATTGTTTGTTTGTTTGTTTATTGTTATCCCTCTGCAAGACTAAGTCTGAAAAAGTTTCTTTATCTCTAAGTAGCTAATGATATAGCTCTCTACATCATAGTTTTCTTTTTCTCATCACAATGTTATGCAATTATTTTAGCATGGTTAGTATTAAATCATTATTCAATTTAGTCAGTCTCGATGTGTCTGATAACTGTAGATTGTTTTATAGCCTTCTAGTGAACTTCCAAGTGCAAGCAATACCTTAAAGGCAACACATTTTTAAACGGAGAAATCAGAAAAAAATATCTAATTGCTTGGAGGTTTTGAATCTATGTTTAAAACCCTGTTTTAGAGGGTATCAAGCTCCTCTCCATAGTTCCAAAGCATAACCAGAGAAGAAATCACAAGAACGAAAAAAGTGCTATGCTTAAAATCACCAGATAAGTCTGAATGACAGAAAATTCAAACCTTTACATGCAAATAGCTTTGAAGTTGTACTGATTCTAAAGGTGTAGTGGATATTTATTAAGGTCATATTCCCCAGAGCCATTATACTTAAGTGTAAGTTGTATAAGCTGCTTATGTGCAGGCATGGCCCCCTGACTGCTATCTTAACTTTACTCTGATGATTTCTTCACTTTTCTCACATTTTCTCCATCTTTTGTTAGTCTGTGTTTGTCAGTCTAACAATACAAATAAGCTGTGCCCTGAAAACCTTAGGGATCCACACATGTCACTTGGAATAACATAGCTAACCTTTACTCAAGGTTTAGGTTACTGAATAAGGCTGCAGATTGTCTTTTCTACTTTTTTTTCCCTTCATACATTCTCATAAATTTTCTGTTTTCATCTTTTAAGTGCTGGAATTCATTCATTTGCATTCCTCAGTATGGGTGAGTTTTGAGGACTGCTGCTTGCTGTTATTATGAAAGTCCAAAAAGTAAAATGTTTTCAGGCCAAAGTACATCTAGTACTTTTTTCCTAATACCATTAATGCTACATTGCTGATAAATTGCAACAAGTATGCAAATGTTGTGCTCAGTGTGGCTTAGTTCCCATCTTAAAATTGCTCCAAATCTAACACAGCTGGTTTCTGCTAAAATTATGACTTCTTTTGCTCTGGTACAGAGTAACTGATTAATTCCATTAAGTTTAACATCCTGATAAGGCTCAGATCCTCCAGTATACTGAATAAAATCATGTCTTGTCTGGTCAGGTTTTGTAAAAGGTGTATTTTGAGAAAAAATTTAACTCTTCTTGAATAACCCTATGCCCTCAAAATCTGTACAGAAGGAACCAATGATTCCTAATTTTTTCTTTGCTTTTCCAATCAAAATCTTCCTTCATTTATAAACATATTTGAATATTTGCATAGCTTATTTTTCTTAAGCACCTGCCCTTTGTTCAAGTTAGGCTGAATTTTGGCTGTGCCTCCACTGTGGAACAACCCTGCTCTGTTCTGATGTGTACCAGGAGTAGGACCCTGTAGGCATACCTCCCTTCTTTTCTCACTTCTCGTCCCATTGCTGGGTTCTGTTGAAAGAAGACCTTGGCATTTGGGCAATAAAAGGTCCACAGAGCACTTCAGCAGGTCACCCCAGCTAGACCTGCTGGATGCAAATTCAGCTTCAGTGGTCTTTTGTCTCTCTTCCGGCAAATGCACAAACAGTATCATTAACCTGAATTATTTTAATAGAATGTATATGTCTTGTCTGATATTATCTTGGAAAAATTCAGCTGCAGGAGAGATTCTCAGAAGTAATCTTATATCCCTTCAGCTCAAAAATAAGTTTAGAAAGCAGATGATAATTATGTTTTGCTGTTATCTCTGATGGAGTTTAGATTCTATCTCAGGAAATATATCATTCAACCAGCATGTACAAGTGCCAAAAAATCATTATCACAAACAGTGAAGTTTAGTGGAGGTCACTGGATTGTATCTATTTATGTCACTAGGGTTTTGACTCTATTTTGTTTTGACTTCACTTAGGCACAGAATAAATGTGAGCATGAACAATTACCATTGCTCTGCCAGTCAGGCAATAGCAGCAGTTTTTATGAAGTAAGATACAACATGCATATAGTGTTTGAACTTGTAAATTCACGTAGCCGTCCAGCTGTTAGTCTCACATACTATTCAGTTCTCCTGTTCTTTTAGGCCAAAGAAAGTACTGCTTTACATAGAGAATAATTAAAATTCCAGTCCTGTCTTTAACTATAAATTGTGTCTTGAAACAAAATCTTCTGTTGGATTTATGTCCATCAACGCGAAATATCAGCTGACTTTTTTTTTCCCTTGAAGTGTACATCAAAATTTTTATACCAAGATTTGAGAGCTTGAGGCAAAATACTATGACCACTGTCCCAAAGAAGGTTCCATGGCCTCCATTTGTCTTCAAGTCACTCAGTCCCTGCCAGAACAATGGGAAAGAGTCCAAAACCTTCATAAAGAAAACCAGTTGCATTCTCTTTGGCATTTAAATCTTTTCTTTTTTTCGGTTTTGGAAATGAATGCATTTCCTTACACTAAATGTACAAACTGATGAATAACACAATTAATTGGAATAGTGCAGGAAGATACTTTCACAGCAAGTGAAAGCAGAGCTCCTACTCTCACACCGCTAGAAGTTATAACATTAAAATACTTTTGAAATGATCAAATGGTCATATAGGACATGGCAGGAGGGAGATAACAGGCAAATGCTGCAACAAGAAAAGGTCAGGCTGGATATATGGAGAAATTTTTTCCCCACAGGGAGAGTGAGGCAGTGGAACAGGTTGTCCCGCAAGGTTGTGCTGTCTCTGTCCTTGGAGGTTTTCAAACCTACCTGGACACAGCCCTGAGCAGCCTGGTCTGACCTCAGAGCTGGATCTGCTTTAGGGCAGAGACCTCCTGAGGCCCCTTCCCACCCAAATGGTTTTGTGATTCTGATTCTAACCCCTCTAAGAAAGATATTCTTATTTTACCAATAACAATTTATTTGTTTTTCTCATTACTTCATTCTCAGCCTAGGAGAAGTAGATTCTGCCTTCTTATCTCTATCGAAACAAATAGGACAAAAAAAGTTTTAGACTGTGGGGGTGAGAGGCTGCTTGAAACATTCTGCACTAAAATATTTGGGATTCAAATTTCAAATCTGGAAATAGCTTTTCTCAATAGTAAGAAGTAAATGATATTTTATTTAGTGCAACTACTGTTATATATGTAATGATACTATGCGTAGAGGCCTATGGAATCTCATCAGCTTGTAGAGTAACAGTTTGTTCTTGACTGTATGATCAGCTTAAAAAATTAAGCCTTTTGTTCCTTTACGTTTATGTTTTAATCCGAAGTGTCACAACACCACTGTGTAAAGAAGCAAATAATAATTTCACATACTTCGGAAGAAAGACATGTCTGGAATGCAAAATGTTTAGATGTTCAGCTGCTGAGGGTTAGTTATTCAGTTTTTCAAGAATACATATGGAGAAACAGGATATTTATTGGCAATTCTAAGGTAGAAGAAGGAACGTAAGTTCAGCGTACATAAATCATAGTGGATTACGAAAGACATAGGAGCTATTGCTACTCTTGCTGCAAAATTTGGTCTGTGAATAGCAATCACTAGAATTTGTTAAGAGTCTTATAGCTTCTGAAAGATATTGCCTGGTCTTATTCAGAGTAGAAAACGGCATGTGACAGCTTCTGAGGAAGCTGCTTCATGACTTTGCTATCATGCGTTAATTTATATGGGGTAAACTTAGTGCATTAAAAGAATATTTAATATTTATGCTTGTTAACTTGTTAAATGAAAGACAACAGAGGACTTTGTATTTGCTTTGAACTAGTAACATGAAATAGTAAAAATATATTTATTTTTTCCCCACTGAAGACAGGACCAAACTATCTGGTTACCATCAGCTTTCTATCTTTGGAAAATACTATTAGAATAGAACAGTGAGTATCTCTACTATGTTTATACAGATCTCTCTCCTTAGAAGTGCACTTGTCAGCTATCTACCACATTTGAAGGAGCAGCCCATCAAGTTAGGGCCCTTATGAATGGAACATCCTACCTCTAAAGCACGTAGAGATTTTTAGTAGTACTTAGATATGTAAAAGAACCAAACAATTATGGTATTTCTCCCCACACACCAAATATCAAATGTTCCAGTACCAAATTAGTAGCTAGGCCACTCATGTCAGCTTGCAAAATATTAGAATACTTAATTGGCAAAAAGAGTCAATAATCATAAACTATGGTGTCAGGAATAAGGGAAAGATAAAGTACTAGTGGTTCTTGACAAGGGTAAATTAACAAATCCAATGAGTATGGTTCAAATAATTAATAAAACATCGGTCCATAAGAGATACATTAGTGCTTAAAGGCCAGTCCACTATGATGTACTAGTGCGTTCATTAAGAAAAGAAAACTCTAGGGAAAACTCCTAACTGTCTTTGTTCAGATGCAATTATCTGAATTTTATTGCTGGCCACAACTTAGAAAAAATGATGTTTACATAGTAATAGATATACAGTGCCCTTCTGTTGGATGTTAGCTGTGGTGTCACCAACCCTTGAAATGTGGATAAACAACTTTGAAGAGGACACAAAAGCTTGCTTTCATTAAATTCAATCTGTTAATTTGTAACGAGTAGTGAGACAGAAACAGATATTAGTAAAGGCTCATGCCCTGTGTATGTTAAAATCAACAATATAGTTGACGAGTATTCAGGCCTCATACTTCAACAAATCAGAGTGATTCAGATGTGTTGCTAAACCTATCAAAGTTGCAGAGAAAAAAAAGTTAGTTTCCTACTCTAATTCAGCCCCTAGAACAGCTTTCCTCTCTTCACTAACTATGCACCAAGGATCCTCATTTCTTTAGAGCAAAAACAGCCTTTGAAAATATTCCTATAAGGGAAAATTAGAATTTCCAGTAATCAGTCAACTGATCCCTTTGACTTCAAAGGTCAAGAATCATTCCAGCACATCCCTGACATGCATTGATATTAAAAAGAAAATAATTAGAAGGGAAATGATAAGAGGGATTGCCAAAGTAGTTGTTTACAAACTTTAGGTTAAATTAAAAGGAAAAATTAATTTTGAGAAGGAAAAAATAATTTTGAGAAATCAGGAACATAACAAATGTAGTTTCAATCCATTCCTGCCCTTACTAAGCCCTCTGGCTTATGATGACCTCAGTGGGAGTTCTTTACCAGCTAAAATGGGTGGAGGATGTAGTCCTTTGCTACAGAAAAGTATGTGAAACCTTTCTGAAAAGTTCAGAAAATTCTGAATGATATGTTAAAAGCAGAATTTTATTTTTTTTCCAATCTTCTTATAACTTTTAATTTCATTGTTATTAGGTGAATTTCTTCTTGTCCTCTGTTTGTTTTCTTTTCCTCCTCATGAAGAATTCTAGAGAGATATACATACACATTTGAACTCTAAACATGCAGATATTTTACTGAATGAAATATTCTTGACATGTTCCTGCATCAGCATTTGTGCCAGCATTTATTCTCAAAGAGAACAGTAAGAAAAAGAGATTCTGCAAGCACATGATAGCCTCAAAGCCTGCTCAAGTGCTTGCTTGTTTCACAATGTAAACTGGTGTCTGAACCTACAAACTCTGAGTTTGACCATGCACATATTTCTTAAAAGTCTTGCATGAACTAGTCCTTGATTTGACATAGTACAGATAGCCATCTTAATAACCTAAAACTTTCTGGAACAGTATTTCGAGTAGCGAGATATTTATCTGAGATCCAATGTTGTGGAAGAGTAAACTATATGTGCTGAATTGTTACAATTGTTCTGTCAGGAACTGACGCTGTAAAATGGTTATGTCAAAATGTATTAACTAATTCTCTAAATGTTACAACACAATGCTAAAAAGAGAATCTACTTCTTCCTCCAAATTCAATTTCTCATTGTTAAAATATACTACATATTTTAAACATCTCTGTGGAACTCACCAGCATTTTAAACATATTTTACCAACCAATATACTATTGGTTGCTGTTCCTCTAGGCACTTCCTATAGTGTTGGTAGTTTAATCAATTACATGGTTTTCAATAAGATATACATTTTGAGAAGCATCTAGAAAATTGGTAACTCAGTCTATTTATGGCATCTAAATGACTCATCTTATCTTTGTCCCTATTTAAAGACAGTGTCAAAAATACAACGAATATGAACATTGTAATTTCACAAAATATTTTACAGACAATTAAGCCTTTGCACCTCAGTTATCTGCCAGGCTGAAACTTCTTTGATGAGCTCTTTCCCTTCACTCTGTGTTGTTTGATTCAGCAAATCTCTTATTATTATTCTTTTTTTTCTCTTTTTGCTACATCAGCTACATTTCTCAAGGTGTTAATGCCCCTAAGTGTGCAGTTATTTGAAACACTTGAGCAACTGAGGCTAATTTAAAGTCATCCAAATAGAAACCCTTTTACCACTCTTTACTCAAATGTGTTGAGAAAAAAGTTTCCACTGAAAGTGTGAGAATGATGCATTATCTATATGTAAAGATTATATATGTATATTATAATAAAGATTGTTAGACTTCAAAGTAGTATCATATAAAGTTTGCAACTGACTGCTATTGAAGATTATTATTACTATTATTATTATATCCCCCAAGGTCTTTACTAGCACTTGTTGTACTTGGGCAATACGTGAACTGAGAGTTACTCATTATTAAAATGCTTTGCTTTATCAATTTCTTGCTTTTTACTGTAATTATGTTATAGATGCTTGCTGAAAACATGATACAGTAGAAACCTAGGATGAGGGAATTTTTTTTCCCACTAACTCCTTATGTTTTGACATAAGGAGTGGTTTTGCCTCTTTTTTTCAGATAGATTCAGTCAAATTATGTACAATTTATGTCATAAAAAACACTCAATTTTTTACAATGCCAAATCAGTTGATTAATGATGGGTGAAAGTCCGTCTTCTAAACCGAACAGTTCAGACCTTTGGGATAACAGAGAACATATTTTCAAACTGAGGCACCCTTCACCCCATAAAAATAATTCTTTTCCCAGACCTTTGCAGAGCCTGTCAAGACACTGATGATATTTAGATGTTATTTCAGTTAGTGCAGTATTCACTGTATCTGTAGAAATACACTGAGAATTTTTATATTATTACATAGGAAGAAGAAAAAATTGTCATCTTTCCTGACTCCAGGCATATTAAACACCCTAGAAAAAGGGTCTACACAGACATCCTCATGAGGCCATCATTGTTATTCTGTCATCTTCTTTAGGTAGAGCCTTTTGGACTTGAAAGGCATTAGTCAAAAGAACTCATCATATACAGATACCAAACAGCAAATTGGGAGTCAAATTTTGTATGTTTGTGTATAGTGAATGCATAGCTTTACTTTTCCAGTTCCCTTTAGAGATGGCCTAAAGTTTGCCGGTTCTGTTTCTAGTCAGGGTCCTTCATGAATATGATTCTGCCTGCATTTCAGATCAGGGCCAGAACTTTAGCTAATGTAAATTGGTACAGATCTGCTGAGATCAATGATGATTTATATTTCTTGTAGCCTGGCTCCTCTTTTATCTCACCTTGACATCCTTTCTCTGCTGACAATGGCAGCAAAGAACACACTCATTTGTCTTTTTTACTCAATGCCATTTCCATCATTTCCTATTCCAGTTCACTAAGCTAGTGTTCTCCTCTTTAAACAGCTTTCCATGGGACTTTTCCAGTGCTCAGGTGGATTCTTTCACCTTCCCAACTCACCCTGCTGGGAAATCTCCACCTCAAGTTCTGCTTTGAACAATTAGATTTTCCAGGCAGTGATTCAAATTCACATGATACATGTTTTTGCGAGTAAGCAAAATATGTTCTTAATCCAATTTTCAGGTGCTGAGCACTGCTGTCATAGTGGAATATTTTGTTGGCTGGATCCAAATTAAACTTACTCTAAAATACAAATATTTGAAATTCAGAAAGTTTTCTTTATCCTTAAATACACTCTAAGTTATTATTATTACTACTGTAATACATCTATTACATTTACATATTATTTTATGTTCATTAAAATTCGTAATCCACAGATAGAGTGGATTATAATGCATTTTATCACTTTAAAACACTCTATAATGGGATACTCATTATTGCCATGTTAGACGTAAGATTTACTATGGCACCATTTGTTTTTTACAATAGGGTGACTCTATTGGAATCAGTTACCTCATCAGCAGAAGAAAGAAAGAAATACAGTAGTGGATAAACACTTTTTATAGTGATGTTATCTGAAGCTATTTAATTCATGAATGAGACTGATCTGAGAAGATAGTGTCACAGCTTCAGCTAGTATAGACCGATGAAGACTGAGCAAAGGTGCTGATTTGAATCCCCTACCCCATCTCAGTGAACTGTCTCTAGCTAGAACCTAATTTTACTGCCTGCAGAAAGTCACAAGGGAAGAAAGTACATATATTAATCCTATTACAATTTGAAAGATGTGCCTTTCAAGGTCATTGTAAAGATCAACTTCATTGTGTTCACACTGAAAAACCTGAGGAGTATTAATCATCCATACCTCCTCAGCAAGGTAAACAAATCTGCTTTGTGCTAGAGCATAGTTTTATAGTCTAGTGAATGAGCATGCCACTGCCAGCACCACTGAGCTTTGCTTTATTGAGGATGAGATGATAGGCACCAGCCCTCTGTGAAGAAGGCATACAGTATACTCAGTAACAGTAAAAATAACGAGCTGAACAATCTCATGCCATTACCTTGAATGGAATTTTCTCTTTGTCCTCTCTCTATGTGGTTTAGTAATAGTGTGGGCAAGAAGGAACATGCAGAGACACATTTAGTCATTTTCAGTATTTTTGCCAATGAGAAGTATATTGTACCATGGGAGCTATTGCTTTAGACTCTACAGCTGTAGGAGGGCTGATCTCTACTGAAAGATCAATACAACAGCCCTCTATTTCTCTTTTAGATAGGAGCCATTGTCACCCGGAATCAAAATGATGCTTTAAAGATGCTGAATATGGCTTGCTCTTCTCTTTGAGGGCCAGATTCTACCAGCCTAACACAGACTGAACATTATCCAAAGGCCACTGATAGCAGCAGCAAGATCCAAATGCATTCAACCATTCAGATTCAGTAACTTGCAGCAGTAATAATTTTGTTTTTCTTTCTTAAAAAAGAAATTTTCTCCTCTGTGCCATTTTCATTGGATTATTTTGGGAAGAAAATATGAGGGATGCATGCATTCAAGCACTCCGAAATCTCTCTGTATTCAGTCCTTTCTTCTGAAGGGATGCTTAAAGAGTGTTTCAAAACTGCAGGGATGGTATAACATGACCATCTTTCTACTTGTTGTTTTGCCTGCAGAGAGTGTTTAGTAGGTAAGTTCCAGAGAGTTTCACAGGCCTCCATCCTATTTACAAGTACAATTTACAATTTAAATATACAAAGCTCTCAGTAGATTTAGGGCATGCATCTTAGAGAGTATCTCTACCTTCTTAATTTCACAAGACTGTTAAGGTAAGTAGGATAAGCATGAGATTTTCTCAGCACACCTTCTGCTACACATTTTCACACAGCCATTTGACCTACAGAGCCAGAAAGAGCTGAACATGTTGGAGGACTTCTTCAGAGCTTTGGAATTCAAAATCTGGTGCTTGAAAAATGTCTGAGTTAGGCTGACAGGTAGTTAGAAGTATTTTGAAAGTAATGCTATTTCTAATAATTGGAGACAAACTCATCCCTGAAATCTGCATGTTTCAATTAAGAAAATACTGAGCAAACACCATAGCCACGAACAAATAAAATACAGAAAAACTATAGGAATTCAGTTAAAAAGTTTATGTGATTTCACCCTTGTGATTCAAGTTTGAAGAGCTTACACAAGCTACAGAATCTAACTTTAAAAAAATGTACAGATAACACCTTCTGAAAATAAGGTTAATTTACAATAGCACATACTAAAATATCTAAAACTACCAGTCAATTTTAAAAGAAATCTTTGCCAATTGTGTGGTTTTAAGTTTTGCTTTAATGGTAAAATATGCCACTTTCAGGTCACAGACCGATCACACGGTGCTAGAGAGAAAAGTCCTTTTTATTTAATGAGCAAATCTAGTTGCTGCTGCTTATAAAGTCTTGGCTCTACAGCCTCTTCCAATATTTGTGTTTCCCAGGCTCTGTAACTTGCAATTACAGTTCTGATTCCCCAGTATCACCCACACAAGAATTTGGTGTAATAAGAAAAAGAAAAATTTGAAATGATTTCTAAATAATCTCAGTGTTCTCGCAGGGCTCAGAACATTGGAATTTAATTGGCACTTTTTACTTACTTTAGTAATATAGTAATAACTCTCTAGATTTTGAGTGTTCCATGGATTTAGCAGCTTCATGAATAATCACCTGCCACAGAAACCTCAGACCATTCTTTATCTGGCTGGTTCGTTTAAAAATAGATCAGATTAGCTTTAGGGAATGCACTATTACACTTCTAGAAGGGACCTGCCAAATAATGCTGATCATCACACATGATTCAGTGTATACGGTTTTCCTTTCAAGTAGGTGCTACAGACATACATAATAGTAGAAAGAGTTCTACTGCAGGGATACCACAATTCAGACTTCAACTTCTGTTTCTGCAGCATGATTTGGTTCACTTAATCCCATTATTACTGTAATCAACTGATTAGCTTCTTTGGACCCCAAATGTGGTAGAAGATCCCCTCATGATAAATATGAGTGCTATGTTCTTGTGTAAGATAAATATAATTATATATATAATTAAATATTGTTCTTTGCTAGCTCCAAACTAATAAATGAGATGCTGATTTTCCTAAGACACATCAGTTTTTTCTTTACTGTATAGTTAAAAAGTCAGTTACTGCTCTGGGAAAAAGTATTCCAATTTTAAAGGACAGATTATTGAAAATCTCATTCCTAAATTAAGAGCAGTATTTAGATTTGAAAGAGAACCTTCCTCTACTGAAATCATTTAAGCAGTATGATTCCCAAACATGTTGAATGCAAACCCATTAAATCAGGCTCCATGAAAATATGGCAGTGGAGAAAAGCTAAGGGAGATGTTGCCCCTTTCTGTTGCCTTCTCCATGGGTTCCCTTGGGTGAAGCTGCCATCGGCTGGTGTTAGCAAGTAGTGCAGAACAACATTGGCTGATTTGTGGAATGAAACCACTGGTGCTGAGGCCTCCGTCTCCATGTTATATGCACCTCAGAGAGCTTTCATTTGGGATAGTACTGGTTTGGTCCAACAGACCAATTTGTTTATTTCAAAACTGCCCTGTAACAGGAACCAAAACATGGTAAGTCGAGACAAGCAGGAGATTTACTTCAAAAATTCAGCTTTGATCTGAACAAACACAGAGTGGGCTTTGGTTCTCTCCTTGCAGTGGGGAGTAAAGTCAATATGTCTCACCTCCCTCAAACACACAAGACTGGCTATTCTGGGGATGAGGATATACTCAGCAACTCTCACTGCAGCTCTACCAAAATACATTAAAAAATCCATGTAATTGCCCAGGGAATGGGAGTGTAAACCTGGACACTCAGTAGTGAGGAAAAGAATGAACAGAGGGAGATCTGGTTTCCAGTGCCTGTTCCTATACTGTCTATGCTTTTTGTATTCATAAGCCTTGGGATAAAATACATAGGCAATCCTAAAAACAGAAGTCAGAGTGCCCTGAGATGGGTAGGTAAGCAGGTAGAAAAGAAGACAATATCATGTTTTCCACTTCCACATTACGAGGGAATGATTAGTACAGTAGGGGCCATATGTACCTATTTCCAGAAAGAAGTCCCCAAGCCATGGAAAGAATAACCTCCGGACACCACTCATTAGGGCATGGAGCAGCTGAGAGCCCGAGGTTTTGAGCCTCCTCTCAGTCTATAACTTTTTTTTTTTTTTTTTTTTTGTCTCAGAATAGCAGATCTACTCTAGTTCTTGGGCCTAAACTCTGAATGTACCACACTTCATTCTGTTTTCCAAGTTACTGCTTTAAAAATAAGGTATTGCAAAACGCAGTGTAACAGCGCCCCCACCATTCCTGGAGCTAGCTCCATCAGAAGATTGGCATTTAGAAAGAGGAATAGTATACATGCCCTAGAGCTGGAATTTGCTTTGCAGAGGAGGTTGTCATCCTGTCACTCAAAAATTCACTGAGAAATATGTACCTGGCTCTCTGCGGACCCTTTGAAAATTCTAGCCTATAAAATAAGCACCTATCAAATATCACATCTCTACAGAGATGTTCATTAGAGTTCAAGAAACTGGCAGTCAACCGCACTTCAATAAAATACTCCTATGGGCCTTATCCCCCAAGGATTAAAAAGAATTTTTAACCCACTTGAACCCTGGTTGGAAAAGACATGCAAAAACATTCCTAACCCAAAGTTAGAATTCACCTTTCTAAGCCAAAGTGACTCTACTGTGCAAGAAAATTAACTGTCCAACACTTAAGTTACCACTTAAAATTATAGAGTTGCTTTCCCATTTTGATTGATGTTTTCACTGATATCTTCAACAAGAAGCAGCTGAACCCTTCAGAATTAAACTAGGACATTTTGAGAGGATTTTTGTTTTCTTGGAGGTGAGGGGGTAAGTTCCCTGATTGATTGTTAAAACAAATCAGCATATTACGTATAGTATATAAAAGAGACTTCAGACTGAGAGGGAATGAAATCAAGGCAAGCTGATTATAACATTCATACTGCGTACTACAAGTGCTATACAAATAACTGGAGAAGAAACCAGCAACAGTGCTGCTAGGGAAACTGCTCAGCACTGCAGACGTTTTCCTGTTACATGACACTCATAATACTAGGCATCTTAATGGAAATTTGGTGTGTTGTGAATGTTGTGTTTGACACAGGGAGCTGACACTGCCTTGTGGAAAAGCTGGTGATTACTGGATGCCCAGGACATCTTTGGCATTTTTAGGAAAAAAAAAAAAAAACATGTTTTTGTTCTGAATAAAGTTTAATGTAAAAGCTCAGCAGGTACTTTCTGAAAAATAAGCAGCAGCAAAACAGGCTTCAGTTTCAGATAACAGGATGCTTGTAACAGTGAGGCTTCATCATGCCACTGAACTATAGAAATAAATATAAAAATATTATAAATATATATATATAAAGATTGTAGAGATGCTGGGGTGATGTGTGGGCAGCAAGATTAAGCCCCATTGTACTTCACTGGGCCATTTCACAAGTAATTATTTTTATCTATTTTCAAATAATTGTTAGAGAGTCTCTCTTTATTCTCCTTTTTTTGTTTGTTTGTTTTGGGCTTTTTTTTTGCTTTCTGCACTGAATGTTTTAGCTCCAGCAGAGAAAATCTTATTAGCTTATGTCTCACCAACCATATTAAAATCACAAATCATATTTTGGGACCAGATGTACAGGCAGATCGGACATACTGGGGAATCGTGTATTTCTGAAATCTACATGAAGAGTATTTGGAATCTGGGTGGTTCTATCTTATATTGTCATTTTTACTGCCATCACATCAACTTTTTTCCCAATGGACAGAGAAACTATTTTTTTTATTTCACATTTTAACAACAGGTTACATTTCTTCATTTGCAACATCTTATGCATATCACTACATCTTAAACAAGGCCTGTTTCTGTTCACAGTCTCACTGAGGGGTTTGTGTTATCCGAAAGTCTGCATCCATCTGCCTTGAGCTGTATGCGTTCTCCTGCCGTGTCCCAAGACCCAGTTACCTAGTGAGTGAGAGACCTACTAGGAAGAGAAAGACTACATTTGTTTCTGATTATACCCAGTGACTTCAATAGCACTGTATGGGACATTAACAGAATTGCAAATTCTGGCCTCAGAAATCCAGTTAATATCTGACATTATTTACTTACTGATAATCTAAGAGCCGTTAACTAAAATTACTCTCTCTTTCACTTTGACTCCTCCAGAATCAAGGATGAACGTAAGTGGTGGAATACAACCAATTACTGATTCTACTTCTTCTGGTGTTCAGCTGATTTACATATGCTGTCCTTACTTATTGTTCCACTGTTAAGCGGGCGTGTTTGGAAAAAAAACCACAAGAGTAATAGAGATGAAAAATCCCCTGTTATGGTACTATAATATAATTATACATATATAATATGTACATATTACATATTTCATATATATTATATATATATTCTATATATATTTTACATATATCATGTACATATATATAACATATGCATAAAATATATACAGACATACATCTATTATATAATACATATATGATGTACTATTGCACAGTAAAACCTCCTTCTAGATTATATTGCAGTACAGTCATTCTGGGCAGTAAATCTTTCCCCTGCTTTGCATCCTGTCATATCATATATATATGACAGAATATTTATGAAGGAGCTGCGCTATTCAGAAAGATAATATAAAGTTAGATAGATTCCTTCAAGCAGTATAGACATATACACACTTCAAAAAAAAAAAAAATTTCCATTAAATATAGAGGTGGGGAAATTAAATAAAAGAACAACAGCCAAGTAAATGTTGAACTAGTTTCACAAACAAATCACCTCTCCACTTTGTACCCTAGCCCTGTTTCAATGAGGAGAGGAACCAAAGTACTAACCAGTCATGGACACCTGGAAGAACTGCTATGTGACATAAATTATTCCCCATGTATGTGACATTTTATTATTCTCTATTCTCCTGTCCTGTGATCTGAACTGAAAGACTCAGTATGTGAGAGAAGGCACAGCCTCAAAGGCTTAAGATAGCATAGTTCAAATGTGTTTCTGCATGTGGAAACAAATTAGGGATTAGAAAACTCCAGACTGTGAGAGAAGTGGAAGAAGAATTTTGCCTTCCACACAACACACAAGCCAAGCCTGTGTCCTTTGAACATTTGTCCTCAAGTCTTCCTTAAGGCCTGATCGAAGAAGAAGAATTAATGTCTATCTTTTACACATGATTCCTGTAATAATATGCAGGAGTATGCACTATTTCCTTCTTTGTAGAATTTATGGAATATGGGAACTACTAGTAATGCTAGTATGGGTTTTAGAAAGCTGCTGTGAATACCTATGTATATCTCTGCATGACCACACAGGTGCTGCCATCAATTTGGGCCCCTTAGAGAAATGGAAAAGAAACAACAAATATAATAAAGAAGTTAGATGTATATAATGTCTTGATATAACATCTTTCATTTGTATATCTGCACTTAATAAAGCAGGCATAGTTACTAATTTCCACACTCCATTCAGGAGAACTAGAACACAGAAATACTAAATGATTTTCCTAGCATTACCTTGTGTAGCAGAAATAACAGGAAAGAAAACCCAGTCACCTGATCACAGCCTTCTGAGACACATCCTGAGCTGAATGTGCCGTGGTACTTCCGAAAAACACAGTACAAAAGGCTTAATAGAAAAAAGTTCCATCTTAAATCAAAAAATAGGTTCAATTTAATTATTTAGCAGTAGTTATTAATGCAGAAAGGAGCTTTTTTTTCACTACTTTTAGCAGAGAGAGAGAGAGAGAGAGAGAAAGAGAGAAAGCAGGAAATAGAGAACATATGAGACTACCCTACATGTACTCATGCAGTAGTGTAGTGACAGAGGTAATTGTCACTTGATGGTGCTGTGGCTCCATGGCTGTCTTTCTGCAGCTCTTCCACATTACCACATTCAAGACGCAGAGTGTAAATCTTCCCTGACAAACACAGACCTCAAAAGTTCAAATTAAGACCATGATATCAAGCCTGCCTTTAGCATGGAGCCAAGCAACAGCAAGGCACACAAGCCCAAGGAAAAGATATGGTTGTTTGTCAGTGTATGGTAGGTACTTGATGGACTATCTACCAAATGAATATAGTTAGGATCCAAGTGTTAAGCATAAAGAAGAAATAGAAGAAGATGATGCTACAAGTCGTCTGAAAGCAGGAGCTGAAAGTTGATGATATCACCAACATTTTCACCTTGTTTTTACATTGTTTTTTCCTGTGTTTTTATATTCTCTTTGACCACCAGTAATTACTCTGTAAAGCTGGACAGACTAAGTTGTAAAGTAAATGGAAAAGCTCACTCTTAAGAAAACACATAGCTGTTAAAAATTTACATTTATAGAGAAAAGATGTAGAATAAGTCATGCATAAGAAGTTGGACTTCAGAATTAGGTTAATTAGAATAACTCAAACAATGATGGTTTCAGAGGCATTTTGGAAAAAAGATGATTGAAGTTTTCAATAACAAAATGGATCAGTTTTACCTAAAAGAATGTGACAATGCAAATGCACAAGTTTTCACTGATTCCTCCCCCCCAAAAGTCCCAAACCCATGATTTTTACCAAAATCAACTTTCTTTTTCTTTGGTTATTCTACATTTGGGGATAGAAAAGACGAGGCAGCTGGGCAAAATAAAAATAGAATGACTAATTAGTAACATTGCCCATCACTTCCATTTTTAAGACCCTGATTTAGTTTGTTTATAAGTTTGCCAAACTTCAGCCATCTGGACTAAAATTTCCCAGTCTGTAGGCTGATTAAAATAAAAAAAAAATTAAAAAAAAAAGAATAAAGCTATCTAGGCACTTTTATGGATTAGAATACAGGAAAATACTTTGTTCTGCCATTGTAAAAGAAAAAATTATGACCTTTTATTTGAAAACTCTAGTCCTTTTTCCACTTTGGTGGAAGAATTTCAAAAATAGTAGGGAAAGGACATTTATAAGAAATGTGACTCTTCTCTCACCCATACAAAAATCTGCACAAATAGGTCAAATTTAAAGACTTTTTTAAATACTGCAGTTCACACATGCTCTCTGAAGAATTCTTTGCTTTAAATATCTTCAAAGATTTCGTCACCACTGGTCATGCTTCAATTTGGGGGCAGAGAGTGCTTGAATCTACAGCTGATCTCCCATGGGCCACACAAAATGCCTGTACTGGTCACACAGACACCATTTTTCTGACATCATAACATTTTTTTCTCAGAGGAACCAAGTATAAGGGAATTAGAACAAAGACAGTGAGGAGAAACTGAAACGAAAAGAAAAATAATAAACTGGAGCTTGGAATGGCTAAAACAAAAACTGAGACAAGAAGAAGGAGGCCAGATAGGAGACTTGAGAAGAAAGGAGCAGAACAGGTAAAGCTATCAAGAAAGGCAGAGATGACTCTATGAATATCAGAGTGTAGTTCTTGTCAGAACCTGAAATGGTACCTAATATTTTTCAGTCACATCATGTTTCTGCTCGCAGTATGTACCTGTGAAAGTCTTGAGATATCCTAGCCTGCATACATGAGCACAATGTAAACCTGTTATTCTAGTAATTCAAGTGATAAAAATTGTGTTCAGGAAAACTAGAGGTTTTCTCTTAGCTGATGACACCTTTATTATGACACATAAAGAAAGCCTATTTTCAAGTGTTTTCATGCCTCATTTAGCCCAAGGAAACTATACTATGTACTGCCCTGTCCAAAAGAGCTCAATGTCGTCTGTAATTACTGACTATGCTATTAAGTGTGCACACAGAAGATTTTAACTGACAAGCACAGTCTTGATCTTTTACAGGTATTTTTGAGCTTAACTTTACAGCTCAAAGAATGTAATTTAATGAGTAGTTTTAAGTAAAACTTGCTTTATATGCAACATCAGGAGTCATAAACTCTTTTGAGAAGAATAATTTTGGAGCTGAAGCTTATCAAAGACATGTGCCATTTTCTGCATGTTTTCTGTGGAACACAGAGATAGTAGAATTGGAACCTATTCTGATATTTTTAACGTATATTCATTAAAAAAAAAAAAAAAGAGCCATTCTGATTTGATGAGATATTTTATGTTAGCTTTGAACTAGGTTTTATACCTCATGACTTTTTCCATAGGCTTTACAGGACCATTGTCTAGAGGATTTTCTTAGTGGGGGAGAAAATTTGAGGATTTGTACACTGAACTAGATCTCACTAAATTTTGATTCTGCTATAACCTGTGAAGTTGAGCAGGTTATTTAAGTACTTAAGCAAATGTATGTATTTAAAATCTATTTGACTTCAACATGTACATCCATATTTGTCAGACACTGGCAGATTGGGGTCTTGACTACTTTACGGTTTTCCCAGGAAGAAATAGGGATAGGATCTTCCTAGTGTACCTCTTCCTTTTTTTTTTTGCTGATTATTTAGATTGTAGAAACATCTCATTGCTTTGGTGTACAGCATTGCCAACCATTTGTAAAGCTTTGTGTATAAAAACACACATTTAATGCCTTAAGCATGCCTTTAAAATCTTACACAGTAGGCTAAGCATTCAATATTTTGCATAAAAATAATTGTCACAAGATATCTGGTAAGGTTTTAGTGAAAATCAAAAGAACACATGAAAGATAAACTGCAAAAAACAGGCAGATATATTTCAGAATATTTGTTGTGAGACATGCAGAACTGATGGCAGATGCTTATAAGAGTAATCAAGCAGCATAATCAAGGGGACAAGTGTAGCACCACATTTATGCAAATTCTGATGAGTATAATGAATAAAAAGGCAGAAGACACCCTTGATATATAATGAAGAATATAAACAAAAAAGAAGAAAAATGCTTACAATGTGAATTTGCAAGCAGAGGCATAGCAAAATTAAGGATATAAAAAACCTGCTGGAAGCTGACAGCTCAGAAGGGAAGAGATATTAACCTCAGGGTGATTTCCATCTGTTACTGCTAACTAATCTGAACCAGCTGAAGTCAGGCACAGTAATGTAAGTGTATGCATATTAGACAGACTTTTAGCTTTAAATCCTTTACACATATATCCTGTATTAATACTGTAGGTTCATTTTACCTCGGAGAAAAAAAGTATAATATTTCCTTTGCTTGACAGCTTTCTTTTATATTCCATATCAATATCTACATATTTCCAAGGTATCTAGTCATTAAGAACTTAATGCCCTAATGAACTTAAATTACTGTTGCAATGAATGATAATGAGCAAATCAGTCTATTGCAATTAGCCATGTTGTGATTCTGATCTTGGGTGTGGCTTCCAAATGTTGCTATATAACAAATTAGTGTAATGACACATCTCAAACTGTAAAAAAATTTCTGGATTTTAGCATGGTTATTCTCTTTCTTCTTCTTTAATTTACTCCTGATTTTATTCTGCTGTTCAGTAAACAGAGATGAGTGTTCTTGCCTTTCAGAAAATGCATAGTAACAATTGCGTGGTGCCTTGCTGATATGTAAAGGTCATGGTATAGCTATGCTAAGAGCAAGAAACTGCATCTCAAATTCCAAGCTTAGCCATCCATCCCCATACTCCCAATGCCCTGCTTCTGGGAGTGGGACCACCATTTATTTTATTAAAAAAGCATCATCTCTAAGCTTTACAGAGACAATATTGTTATTTCTGAGTCCCCACACTGAATCTTTAATTTTGCAGCTTTAAAAATATATTCCTTTAATATAACTAAACTAAAAATGTGTTACTCACATTAACACCTCCTTACCAAAAAGTATTTGAAAACTGAAGATCTTTTTCTATAAACTGACAAAGGCAAAAATAGTGATTTCAATTTCATCTACCTGTAGTACTATGCCTACTGCTTTAGATATGCATACAGATTAACTCAGCCACCAGTCAGAGCATTCTTAATTGATTTAAAAATAATAAATCCAAAAGATTTTGTTTGCCAGGAACATTTATTTATATAAATGTGTATATTTTATACAGACTATGTTATAAAACCCGAGAGAATTACCTAATGAATCTAAACTATAGAGATATACATAAAGACATTGTAACACTTCTCTTTGCACACAAAAGGGTGGCAGGTGAAAATGTGCTGCCACAAATACTAACTAACCCATTTGTCATTTTGGTGTATTTGCTGCGATTGTGTTCTGCAATTCTGAGGGCAGAACAGAGGAATGACACCTGGACACACTTGACACAAAGTGCTAAGGGCCTTCTAATACAGCATTTGCTCTGTGTCTTATAGCAACAAGCTCACAGTATTCATTTGAAGGCATATGTACAGATTCATACACAGAACACAACAGGAAAGCACTTAAGCAGTCAGACATGTTTATTGTACTTTGATTGCCCCACAAAAGACAGAGATAAGTGGCTGTTTCTCCCAGAGCTGTTTTTAAAGCCAGCTTGACAGAACTCAGAAGAAACTGTAATTGCAGTCATATCTGACTACTGGATGTGGTGGGGATAATATTACCACATAACAGCAACCAGTCCATGTCATTTGTATCATCCTCTGCATCTACACAGATGTATTGGTTTATGATTTATGCTAAGCTACCATAACCAGCCATAGTATTTGTTTTATTGGGCTGCAAGGCTATGGCAAAAAGTTGCATGAAACAGGCTGGAGAGCTGCATGAACCTAGGAACCCAGAATAAACAAAGGCAGCATGATAAATCATATACCTTTGCCCTTCTGAGGTACCAACAGTTGAAACCAATGTGTTCCAATTTATTTACTGGAAGGGGTGGCATAACTGTCAAGCAAAGAACACAGTCGCCAAAAAAAAAACCATTACGCTACCTCTTTTGGGAGCATGATCCTCACAGCCAGTTCTAACTCCAAAATTTCTGAGTTCTTCAACCCACTGTTAACAACACCAAATTTCCTTGCGTGAAAAACATGAGATCCCAAGGCAAGAATTTGCAGCAATAAGAACAAACGGTCTCCAAAAACAATGTTGTTCAAGTACAAGTTGTTACTGACCAAGGGAAATGCTGGTATTCTGCCAAAAGTGTTTGTTAGTCTTCACAAGCTGTTTATGATCCATTGAGTAAATGCAATAGCTGGAGAGAAAAACAAAAAATAGTATGTCCAACACAGAAGTTATCCCTTCCTTTTCTTCCTTTTCACTTTCTCAAGCATAATATATGTTCCTGGCTAAGCAGAATTGCTGAAGATACAGCAAGTGATGGAAGGCTGACAGGATGCTGGGCTGCATTAGTAACAGCACGGTCAGCAGGCCAAGGTAGAGGATTATTCTTCTGTAACCGGCACTTGTGAGGCTGTATCTGGAGTACTATGTCTTGGCCCCCTCCAGCCTGGAGAGATGTAATAGAGTGGAGTGTGTCCAACCAAGGGCCACAGAGATGGCTGGGGGACTGGGGCACACAGTGTTATAAAAGAAGATGAGGGAGGTGGATTTGTTCAGCCGGCAGAAGGCAAGGATAGGATATCCAGTTGCTGTTTTCAGGTATGCAATGGAGAGTCACAGACAAGATGGAGACAGACTCTTCTCAGACGTGCACGGCAAAAAAGGACAAGAGGCAATGGACAGAAGTTACAGCAAGGGAAATTTTGATGAAATATAGGGAAAAACATTTTCACAGTGAGAGTGGTTGAGCACTGGAAGAGGCTGACCAGAGAGGCTATGGAGTCTCTGTCCCTGGAGCTATTCAGAACAACTGAGCCTGAGCAACCTGATCCAGCTATGCAAATAGCCCTGCTTTAAGTTGCTTTGAGTGTGGCTATATGACCTCCAAAGGTCCTCTCCAACCTAAATTGTTCTATGACTCAATGATTACTGTTGAAATGCTAGATGTTGCCCCTTGTGGTGGGCCTGAAGGCCTGAAGGAGCTGAGGGACTGAAGTCCACTAGTGGAATACACCCACATACACACATACGCACACACTTACACACTGGGGTCTCTCCAGGAGCTGGTCTTAGACACTCAGTCTATCCAACAGACTGTGATCTATCCCCAGACTGTGATCTTTTCCAGTTGCTGGTATCTGGACCCTTGAGCCCCTATATTTTGTGGTTCCATTCAGCTGGTGCTTACATCTCTTCTCCTGATTGCTGGCTAGTCCAGCTTTAAGTTTGCAAGCGTTCACACCAACACAGAATAGAGAATGTACCCACGCAGGTGATAGGTAGAAATAGCATTTAATAAGAACACAGGACAGACTGCAGTGATGGAGTGCAGGGCTCAGTCAGATAAGCATTTTCCCACTCTTGACTTCGCCATCCACCTTGATTTGCCCCTCACCTTTCCCTAGCTTTTTCTCTAAATGCTCCCCTAAATATCCCACTATGTTTTGCACACTCCCACAGTCCTCTTAAAACATCGTTAATAACATTTGCACAGTCCCAAAATGCTCTTCCCCCTGCATCCTATAATGAGCCCTATCTCCTCTAAGCAGTAACCCGCGTCAGTCTGCGAGGCCTTCTGAGGAGGGTTGGCCGAACCCCCTTGGGGGGTTTCACACCAGGGCAAAGAGCTGATGAGTCTCCTCCGATGGTTCAGAGTGACAGCTGGCTCAGGGTGCTCCATGGGCGCTCGTCAGGGCACTGGGGTTCCTCTGCCCCTCGCAGCCCCTCTGATCCCCCTGGGTCTCTGTGCTCACTGTGATTAGCCTTTAGTCACACAACCTAACAGCAAGTACAAACTGCTATGCAAGAAAGCATATGTTTGGTTGTTTTTTGCTTTTTTTTGGTAGCAGAGATAGCACCATTACATTATACATAGCAGAAGCAATTAGAACAGCCACACTCGAGCCAAGTTTGGTGGGTGTAAAAGACCTTCATTAAAGTCTACTGAGCACCATCAGACAGGTGATGGAAGGACTGAAATGGAAGAAGATTTCTTCTTTCTCATTTCTTGAGAAAATACTTTGACATTCTGTCTTGTGCAGCTGCTTAGGCAGCATAGAAAGTGGCAAGTAGATTGTAAAATATTCTGGTTGATGGGGCTTAATCCAGTCCTGGCTCATAGGTTTTTTAATATGGAAAAAAAATCTAGCCTGGTGGGAATCCCTGCAGATTTATCATTTACTTTGCATAATACAATCACAAGATCTGATCATCCTTGTTCATTCACAAATAAGTCCAAATCCTAGAATCCACTTAACCGCACCTGTGCATTTTAGGCAGCTTCATAAGAATGAATATGAAGCTGTTTCTTTAAAGAAACTTGCAGAGAAGAAACGGAAAGAAAATGTTGAGATTTAAGAAAGTAAAACAGTTACTAATCAGATTGGCTATTGTGCTCTTTCTAGGTGAAGAGAGTCAAGCTAGCCATATTTTCAATCTCCTATTCACCTTGTCACATTGTTTTGCCAGTTTATAAAGCAGGCAAGCACCTGTGCTACCATTACCACCTAGAAGTTTCCAGATTATCACCATTTATCTTTCAGATGATACCTCAGTAAATGTATACCCAATAACAGTTTCATCATGTACTGTGCTGATTTAATGTCCTTCCTATTAGAGTGATTTCAGTACAGAGTGGAAATTATCATTGTGTCGGCTCTAATGATATATAATATAATATAAAACTAATATGGTGTAAGCGGTATTAGAGGTTTTATATTCACCATAGATAACTAATTAATGCTATCTCAGTATGCTCAGTGGGGTGAAATGAAGGAGCAACAATTAACTCCAGTGGCCTGTATTCACGTCTTAAGCTGGATTTATTCCAAAGGCCAATCCTTCGTCTTGCTATGAATGATCATTTGGGCTGCAGAGCTGAAGATGGCCAGATATAATGTGAACATTGCTCTCTCAGGCAAAACCGACTGTAAAAACAGATATGCCTTTTCCATGCCACGCTGGTGGACCAGGAAAGGTGGGAGAGAACTTTGATCTTAACCAATTACTCAGGATTTTCAAGTGATATTACAGTAGTATTCCCTAAGAAAAGTAAATAGAACATATTACTGGTGATAATGTGTTGAAAAAAGACTTAGAGTTACAATATAGACACCCAGCAATAGCTACTTTTCAGCTTTGATACAAGAACTTTTTCTGGACCAAAACACCGTTGACTAGTTTCAGTCGCCGAGCCCCCTTCCAACCAAATCCCAATCCAAATGAGAAAAATTAAATCTTGTCTACCATTACTAGCAAAAACCCCGAACCATCACCCTACTACTACAGTGGAAAAGCATGGAAATATATAACAGATTAATATTCTCAGGCTTCTGTTCTTCTCTTTCTTCAGAAATGTTATGACAGGCAAACAAAGAAGTTAGCTTTATTTTCAATGAAGTATATATTTATTTCAGTTTGACTGTTTCCCATTTGTACAACAAAAGGAAATTATACTAAAGTTGTCCTTTTAAGTATTTGTATTTGTGGTGGACAGATGAGTGAACTTTTGCCTTAAACATTTCTTGGTACATAAGGTGCAAGCAAACCATAACCCCGAGCAAGCCATCTGTTCCCGGCGGAAACAGGACTGAGCTGCTGCGACCCCCAAAATGGTCTCCCTGCGACCACCCGGGACACACCAAGCCTGCGCCAAACCAGGGCACGATTGGGCAGAGACTTTGGGACCTGGACTGTAAATTATTGCTGCTTAGCACAACTTTTATAAAACTTGCTTAGCCTGAGTAGCTAAATTTGCTGAAGCCTTAGGCCGCACTCCCTATTCAGTGAGAAAGGGCCCCAGAGCTGGTGCAGGTTGGAAAGATAAGGGAGTTACAAGCAGTTTGCATTCCTATGCTTCACACTCCAGGAGGGAGGATGTCAAGGCTTTGAAGTGAGGCCTGCTTGGGCACCGGGACCCTGGGAAACAAAGCCTCCCCTCACTGCTGAAACAGTGTTAACTTGGCGGGTCTGGATTATATTCTCTTTGTCAGGACCTTGGAAGATAACACCTACTGTCACTGCTGGGGCAGTGCTAATTGCTGGAACAACACCTGTTTGTCAGGGCCTTGAGAGAGAAGGGCAGAACCCGAGGAATCAAAACATATCTGTCAGCAGAAACTGCAACAGTAAAGATAAGGGAGAAAAACAGCCTGCCTAGGAACAACGATGAGACCCAATAGGGAGCAGGAGACCCCAGACCTAAAATTTACTATTGGTCTGAACTACCGCATGAGGGGTGGGAAACTTAATTTGAAAAACCTATAATTGCCCAGGGATTTCTTTGTTTGGGGTCCCTCTTCGGAGGCACCCAACTCGAGCTGTAACTACTGCACGCGTGTCATTACAATTTATTTATTTAATTTGCCTTGATTTGGCTCCGAACTTTTCAGCGGGAACCTAGGGTCAGACCCTGCTCGAGTTGTAATTACTGCACGTGCATCGCTAAAATTTACACCCAGGGTGAAGAGGACCAACAGGACGCCGCTGGATCCACGGGTGGTGATCTCTCTCTCTCTCTCTCTCTCTCCTCCCCTTCGCCTTTCCCCACCTTTTCTCCCCACTTCATGGAAAATAAAGTTAAAAGGTTGTACGATATTTGACTGGTTTTAGCATCTTAATCTCGTCCTTGGGATCGTAATGAAAGCCTCCCGATATTGGATTGGGAAAGTATTTCAAAACATTGAGTCTGGACAGTATTTATTAACAAACCATGGATAATAAAAAAAAAAACCATTTAATAGCTACATGAAAAAGAAATTGGAAACTGCCGTGAAACTGTATCTAATGCAACAACTCTCCATGTATGCTAGTCACAGACCTGAGTATTAGACTGTCAGATTTGCTCTTTTGTCTCCTTAAATTGCTGTGAGCACAGCAAGAAGTAGCCTCAGTGTTTGTTCTGAGGCATAAAATGTCTTATTCTGATAAACTGTTTTAGCCCACAAAACTTCCTTAAGGTGTCTTCTGTACCTTTCATTTAATTGCATTCTGGCTTCTCTTTAGATAAGAGAATTTCAGGTAATAATATAAGAGATACCTAGATTTTCTACTAATCTCTATTGGTGACCGGAGGTAACCTAGCTACTCCTGGAGACTGTAGTGAGGAAAGCCAGGGATACTGTACAACATAGTAACATTTAACAGACAAACAAACAAAGAAAACACAATGAAAAGACTGAAGATCATTTGAGGTTTTCCAAGATTTTCCAGAAAGTGTGCTGTTTCTCATACACAGCCATGAAAATCAGCATGCGGCTCACAGACTGCATACATATAAATGTGTGTATATACATGCAAATACAATGCATGTGTGTGTGTATATGATGTATATATGATGATATGTATATATAATGAGGTATAGACCCAGTGCTGTGCATTCAATTGTTTACAGCAGACAATATTTTTAAAAAGTGGTGTTTGCAGTTGTATCTGGCGTGCGTGGTATGTTCTGTTGCTTCCACAGCATAAGTTGCACTCTTGCCATCCTGTCAATAGAGAGACTTTTGTGTGTAATACAATATAACGTTAGAAGAACATCTCTGGACAAAATATCTACACACAAATTACCTTCATACTTTTGAGTATTTAAGTGCTTTTTAAAAATTTTTCCCTATTTTCTATTCCATTCATCAATAAAATTAATTTTAGAAGACTGCTTATTACTTTATACAAAAGTCTTATAGAAAAATGTTGTAGGTGTTCAGAAAACCTGTAAATGATCAACAAAGTGGTGTCACATGCAGTTTAACTCCAGAAAGCTGCAAATGACAATAACTAAGCTACTTCCAGATTCGTGTCTCTCCTGTGTCATGATGGATGCTGCCTTCTGCATTAGCATACACATCCTCAAATGTCTGAGATTGATAGTCATAAGGCAGGATGTAAAACAAGTGTTTAAAACATGCTAAACTAGACAGACCATGGATCAATTCCATAGAGCAGCTTCTGTATTTCTTTTCTAACCCTAAATGTGATGATGTTCACATCATAAGTTTGAGTTGAACCCCACTTTCCCCATGATAGTTATCATATCTCTAGCTGCTCATTTTTCAAAACCACATGCACGCCTGCCCACATTTTCGCTTTCATTCAGTGAATCATACATTACGGGCAGTGTCATTCAGGCAAAGCTGATAAGAACACAGCATCGCTGCTTTATGATTCAAGTGTGCCTATGTTCTAAATATCTAGAAATGAAAGAAAACCAAGAAATTGTCTACCCTTATCCAGTTATGGGAGATCTTACACTTTGAGTTATTCTAATAGTTGATTGCTAGAAGAAAGTGTTGAAAAGCAAGCTATTCTTGACAATAAATAAATAAACAAACAAACAAACAAACTACTGAAACTTATTCCTTCTCGTCAAACAAAAACAAAATTTATCATTCTCTAAAAAATGCATTGGATTTATTTTTCTTGACTATTTCTTGTTAGTTCTTGGTTTAACTTTACTGGAGAGACATCTACACTCTAACACTCAATTATTGTCATCATTTTGAAAGACTGAGTGTCTCATTTTTTCATGGACACCTCAGTGGTCATCTCTTGACTTCCCTTGTATGTGATGCACCCTTCTCCTGAGTGTCCTTACTGCCACTACATTTGCTTCAGGAAGAATGCTGTAGTGGAATAGATCCATTTTCCATCAAGTTCAGTATCTTTTCTATAGCAAAGATAACCAAAACTAAGCAAAACATAGAGGATAAAATCTTTTTCCCTATAGCTGATATTAAGGTCCCCTGCCTTCCATGGAGATGTCCTTTCAGTCCCCAGTAAGTACTGGGTTGGAACTTGAGACATGAGATTTTGCCTCCTTTCAGTACTTCATTTGCTGAGACTAACTTGTAAAGTAGAAATACACACAATTTTCCATATGAATGTTTTGCTCTTTTAAAATTACCTAATTTGATACATTTATAATTAGCCTGCAAGTACACATCCTCTTTTGGCTCCAGCTGGACCATAAAAGGAGTTGGTCAGGCCCAGGCCATCACCTGGCTGTTTGTCCTTGACAGTGAATGGCAGAGGATAACCAAATACTCAGATCTGCCAGCTGATATACTCATTTGATTGCTCCCTTATCTATTTTAGGGGAAATAAACCAGATTAGTTTAAAACATTTAAATAGGCCCACTGCCACATTATTAATTTTGATTGAAAATTTATGGAGCAGATCAGCTGGCAGATTGGGGAGGCTATAACCTCCAGAAAATGGGAAGTGGCAGGATGGTGGTGATCAGGATTGGCAAGCTCTACGGGGGCACACTGGAACCTGAAGAGAACAGTTATTCCTACTGTTAGTGGTAGTAAGATTTTTTGTTATATTTCTTGATGGAGTACTTTTATTCAGAATCTTTCATGCAGATAGACCTCAGGGCTCTCTCTCCTTCAGTTTACTGGAGTTACTGATTTCCATGTTTACATGACAGAACTTGACATGATGAATTAGAGAGATCCTCCATACTTACCCACTATTCCTTGGGGCAGGGAGGGAAGATTCCCATTTTCCAGGTGATGAAGGAACAGTACCTTTCCATTTCCTCAGCACTTTTCTTTTTCCTTCCTGGGGAATCAGGGGAGAATACATTAATAGTCTCCACAGCAGGAGGACCAGAATATTTTTCAGCTGGGTAACCATACCCCTTTCATCACAATTCTCTCTTTTAGTTGCTCAGCTGGTAGTGGAGCATTAACAGCAATTTACATTTCATCTCATCATTGATCAATCCCATTCACCCGGTTAACACCTCTGTCCCAGAACAATGGAGGTGTTCTCTAAAATATTGTCCTCGGCTCAATAGGATCAATTAAATATAAATGCTTGTTACTGTTATCTATTGCAATGTGTCTGGCTAGCTGCTAGCTTTCAAGCTGTCTGAAATTCTACTGTGCACCATCACCTTTTTTGTTTCCTTTTACTGAAAGTGAAAATTTGGAAACCAAAATAAGAAACAGGATTTACTTTACATTGTTAGCAATTGATGTTATAAAGCTTATTTTAATAAGTGAGCATTATGCATTTGGGCAATTCATAGTGGTATTTTCAAAGTATGCTTTGACTGTAAACAAACAGAAGCTTGACAGCGGTTTTCTGTTCTCCACGTCTATCAGAAACCAGACAATCTGAACAGCAGCCATTTTGCCTCCCATTTATTTTCTGTAGGCTAGTCATAAGTTACCAATATGCCATTTTGTTTCCCTGAAAAATGGATGCAAAAATTAGTTATTTATGCCTAGGGGGTCTTATGAAGTTTAAATAACGAGTTGAGTACTATTCTGAAGGCACTGCTCAATGTCAGAAACATATTCACTTCGATTGACATATGGCAACATCAGCTGAGAGTATGCCTCAAGAAGCCTTGGTCTGTTGATCTAACCACCAGTCCATGTGAGAGTGAGCTGAGCCCTGATCTTATTCTGCACTTAGCATTTTTGAGTCAGAGGCCCTCGGACATTTTGCCTGCCTGCCAGAGTGAAAACCAGCACTCAGGGTGTGCTGATATCTCTCCTTCATGTTGCAGCGCATGCAGACAGCTGGGAACTGCAGAAGGACAACCTGCAGGAACCATGCAGAAGCCGAACTCCAGGTTTTTAGGATACTTTCACTTGAGTAGAAACTTTTTTAAGGAGAGGCAGCTTCTGAGTAGTGGGTCATGTTTGGCTTTTTGTATCTCAGTTTTGCATATAGAAATGGTAATGTTTGCCTAGGTCTTGAACTTAGTTTTTTATGTCTCTGACAACATCAAAGCAAAAGTCCACAAAATCTTTGCTCAACAACCTCCTAACATTGTAACAGCATAAAGTCTTCAGGCAGATATTTTTACATCAATAAAGTAGAACCTAAAGTATGTTCAGTGTTGCTTAAATGGTGACTGCTGTAAGTATCTGCGCTCAAACACCTAATAGGATCCATAAACTAGATGTCTGCTCTTGTATGCACAGCTTCCCCATTGGACAACCGAGATCTTGCAGTTGTGAGAACATCACTGTCAGCCAGTGCCTTGAACAAAACAGAGTTAGAGGATATGCAGCTGATTTTTATATTCAGTAGCCCAGTGTTCATATATAGGATATTTAAGTCCAATTCCATCATTTGGCAATGAGGGAGAAACTGGTTTGTGTTTCCCAAACACAGGACCTGGCTGGAGTACTCTCTACCTTCCCCTCTTTCCACACACACTGTACAGAAAGTGTTTCCCATGTTCACCACCATCACTTTTATTCATCTCACATTTACTATAAAACAAGTTTCACAGCAAAGAAAGAAAATAATAGTTACAGCAAGATTTATTGTTTGGCTTCTAGTTAGTGGATTAGAAACAAAAGGTTACAAGCAGAACACACACAAAAATAATCCTAGCTTAATCAAGATAATTTCTCAGACTTATCTAGGAGTCTGAGTGTATGGCTGAAATACCTAATTAGAATTCCAAGATATACCATGATTGATGTCCAATGTTATGAATACTACTGCCCATTATAAAGAAATTGGTACCCTAGAAGCGGATGTTAAAGGGTGACCAACTTTTCCCTGTTTTAAACAGGGAAACTTTTCCCTGTTTTTCACCTCTTTTAAACAGTTCTCTCAAAGTCTGCTAGATCTCTTTCCACCCTTTCCATGACATAACGAAGAAGTGGAAGTGACCCCACATTCAAGGCCACCTTGTGTATGGCTCCCAGCACAGGCTACATTATTCATTCTTTCCCTCTTTAATTTTGGACCTTTCTTGCCTCATACAGATTCAGCAAAGACTTCCATCTCCTACCTCCTCCATCTTATGGACCTGGGATTTGGGGTAGTCATGCAATGGCACTGACTGGTCTGCTCATAGCTGAGCATCTTGCATCCAGCACATGCTCTGATTCTTTTACTTTTAATCAGTTTGTAGACTATCTATCTCCTCTCCACGCCACTCTCCAGCTGGAGTTGCTAATACAGTCATAATAGACATAGGCTAACCATTCTGTAGAGTTAACAATCCTTTGAAAGCTGGATTTTAACAGCTTTCTATAGGAAGCTCATATGACATAATAATGCAGATGACGCACTCATTAACAAGCAACTTGAGTAATCTCTGAGGGAACTTTGTCTTTTCCTGAGTATTAACTGTTGCTAGGGTATTTGTGTCACACAAATTGCTTTGAAAGTGTTTCGTGAAGGGGAAATGTATGATGTTTTGATACATTTTGATATTGCTTATAGTTTCATGTTCAGAAGATCATTTTGTAGAAACAGAAATTGGCCAAAAATTCATCTAAATGCTGTATTTTAGAGAAATAACTGTTACACAAAGTTATGGATAGTTATTCCAAAGCCTCACTCACATTTTGTGAGAATCATGCCTTGATGATTTTATCTAATACTCTAATAATGAGTTTTTCTAATACTGTCTATGAAATAGGCAGTATTTATTTATCTAAATTTTAGGTTTTGTTTTACGTTTAAAAGACATTAGTCAAACAATAATGACAATAAGCAATGGTATTACAAACCTCCCATCTCAGAAAGTCACAGTAAAGACAGGAAGCTGGGTCTAACTATGGCCAATTTCCTCTTTTGGGATGATAATTCTCTTTAAAATGATATATTGTTTCAGGACTGAAATAATATAGCAGTGAACAGTAAAAGGGAACCCATAATACTAGCCCTCTTTAATTTTTCACCATTCCGTGCTTTTAGTAATATTCATTTTCATCTATTAGACCTTCTGGCTTGGAAGATCTCATGTTTCTTATTTGCATTCTGCATAGTGTTTAGCACAATGGGGTTTTTGACCTAATCTGAGGTCTGTAAACAATGTTATAAAGCAGATAATTCTACTAGACAGCCATAACAAGGAATAGTTAATGAGACAGCTTCACAGAAAGTAAAACATGCACAGTCCAGAAAATGTACTGGCCAAGAACTTTTTTCATTCAGGAAATTTTCTTTTTACAAGATGTAGAAGTGCAATTTTTGTAGCTCTATACTCAGGAATATGCTAGCATAATTATTGAAAACTGTTTGGGGCTTACATATAACAAAATATTTGCATGCCTCTTCCTCCGCTCAGAACCACAGTCCTCACCTTCCCTGGGTTCCTACACTTCCAACAGCAGGGAAAAACTTTAAAATAGCTGTGACAATTTTAATGGACTGGAGCACAGCAGAAGGAACTAAAAGGAGAGGGAATACTGAGGCAAGGGAAATTCTCCAGGTCATATGAAACATCTTTGCCTTTAGTTGCTGAAGTGTCTGTCACAGCAAATGTGTCCATCCTCACCACCAGCAGTGTGTATTAGGCTGAATAAACTAAAGCACAAACAGGTTTTACTGAGTGAAGATTTAAAACCAAAAAAATGCAAATGCTTAAAAAAAGCTATGAAAAAATCCTACCTTCTTATTATAAACTGAGCAACCAGCATTGTTTCAAAAAGCAAAAAAAAATATAAAAATAAATCTGAATTCAATAACAGAACTTGATCATCTAATTTGTTTTTAAACCCTCCCATCTGTTCAACCAATAATCACAACTGGTGTAATTATCCGATCGTTGTTCGGTATGTAACACTCCTATTACTGTAAACAAAACACTGTGTTAACATTAATTGCTTTTTAATGATGCCTTTTGTGCAACAGCTACAATACATTTACAATAAAATTAACAACTTGGAAATTGATGTTCTGTGTACCTTACACCCACCTACTCCTTCCCCGTGGCTGATAGGGAAGTTGAGAATATATCTCTGGCCCTTCAGTCCTTCCTCATAATGTTTTAAAATCTTTGTCTCTCTGCAGTTTCCACCCCCTATGAACTCCTGGGAATATGATATCTCATCACTCTTTAAATTTGTCTATTTTATGTCTTCTATATCATTGCCATTTCAACCATATTTTCCTGACATTGGCAGTTCATGTATCAATAAATCTTTCACACTTGTATTCTATCTCTGGTTAAGACTTTGTAGTATCCATACCTAACCTTTGTAATGTTTTGTTTTGTGCACTTTTTTTTTTCTTTTTTGACTAATGCCAAAAACTAATTCATTTGCCAAAAACTAATTCATTTGTTATCATGGGCACACTGGATGTTCTGCCAAGGCAAACAAAACATTTAGTGCCATCATTTTCTCCTCCTGAGTATCTTCTGTACATTATTCCATGTTTCCAATTCCTTGCATTTCATCCCTTTCTTTCTCTCCTTTTGCTTAAGCTCCTTAAAATTACCAATAGCAAGGGAACTCTAAACAGGAAACCAAACAGGTAAATAGATAAGTGGTCTCATCTTTTACTAGCTGTTCATTTCCATTCCATAGAGAACAGTGAATACTAGACTCTGGTTCTGTGAAGTACTTATTCAAGTTGGCAATTTAAAGGTACTTTGACAGTTTATAGACCATGGAAGTTTTTTACTTAAATAAAAATTTTGTTCACTGATCATTTTAGAGATAGTTTATATTCTTTAAAAACAAAAAACAAAATGCAGAAACAAAAGTAAGACTACCCGAAGACTAGAGAGGATAGTTAGAATTCTCTACAGAAATCCATGGAAGCTGAAAGCAAGTATTTGCTTCAAGTATCAAAAATATTTCTTTCACCTTAGCATATACAAATTTTCTGCACATAATAGTTATTTTAGATATGTTTGACTTGCATCAATTTTAAAATACAAAACAGTTTTGCAATTGTTTGAAATACTATAGTAGGAAAAGAATTTGCTTCCTGATAATTGTAACAATATCAGAATTATCCATTTAACCCTTTGCTGTTGTTCAAATGCACATACAACTGTCCACCAGGTTTCCCTGCACTCTTTAATTAAGGCAATATAATGCTAACATTTTCCCAGTCTATTTAATTATGTATGCATCTCACTAGATAAAACACAAAGCACTCATCACAAGTCTCAGCACAGTTGCCCAGGTTCAGTCTTCTCTCTCAATGCCCCTAACAATATGAAACATTTAACTGTGTCGCTTAAACTACAAGCCTAAACCTGAGGTTCATTTCATAAATATTGCAGAGAAAGGGGTGTCTTTGGAGGAGATCTTCACTGAGCTGTGGGAGTGCGACCTTTCACTGTAGCTATAGATAGGGGTGTGGGTTTATGCCCACATGCTTCAGCCATGAGTCTGAAGCCCAGTTTGACCAATTTGGCCTTGGGGTGAAAAAACAAACAAACAAACCAAAGACACAGTTAACATTATGATTACTGTAGTTAGCCAGAGAGGGTGGGGAAAGGAATATTACTTTCCTCCAGAAAAGTCTATAAGTTTAAAATTTAACTTTCCCTAAAGGTTAACTTGAATGTAGAGGAAATTTCCTAAACTTCTTCTCTAGTGAATAGAGACAGATGGGCTCCTTTTGAGGATGATTCAAAGAATCACTGCTAGCAAATGCATATATACCCCAACTAATTGTTCAAAGAGGACAGTTAGGCTCTTTTCCCCAATTTGTGAAAATACTCCCAGTAATGTCATTCTGTTGAAGGCTGAAAGTGGTAATTGTGACTTTTCTGGTGAAACTGAAATGGTAATTTTGACTTTGTTTTGACTTTTATATTATTATAGAATAATATAGTATGATAGAATATTAAAATCAAGGTGACAAGTGATACATTTCATCCTTACTGAAATAATTTTTTCAATAAATTCCAGCTTCATTAATCTTTAATAAGATTTTTTAAAAATGCAATCTATGCATCCCTATGGAATATTTCAATTCCTTTTAGTTGCCATTTGCCAAAGAAAAAAACAGCTTTTCTGGAAAATTTTCAGCTAGTTTTACTGATTACATTGTCATGTATATGTAAATTTCTGGAATCCTGTCAAAGACAAAATACTGATACTGCCTTTGAAATGTGCTCCAGTGTAGTTCTAAAGTCCACCTCTAGGGCATGGAAAATAGCATTGCATGTTTAGTTAATTTCTGACCTGGGTTTGCTGGACAATCCTGATATTCACTTTGAACTAAATGCTGAAGGAAAGTGACCCTTCTATGCCACTTGAGTAATAATTATGGTTATCACTGATATGTGCTAAATATGAACCATTCAACTTATGGAGAAAAACGTCATACTATTTCTAACTCAGAATTCTAAATGAAAAAAAAATAATAAAAAAAAAATCTCGCCCCAAACCTGTTTTGAAGTTACTTTTATTTAAGGAAATTTAAATGAAAAGTGATGTGTCTTTAACTTTTCAACTTATATATCTCTGCACAAAGACACTGTACCCACAAAACTTATGCCAGCAACATACGACATCGATGAAATGAAAACTTAAATCCCAAATCTTCTGAAATAACAATAACAAATGGTCACCAGGCTCCTGGAGAGAGACCTACTTCATTTCTAGAGAAAGAGGAAAGAATTTATTTCAAAAATTAAACAATGGGACCTATACAGGACACAACCTGGTATTATTTTTGAGCAATAGATTATGATGTTGTGCAGCAAAAATTTTTAATTGTATGGAAAATATTCTCTTCCTTCAATATGTTCCCCTGATGTTTGGTCTGGCAAAGTTATACAGTATGTTTGATTCCAGAATAATATAACATATTACTTTTAGACAGTGGCACATTAATAGTAGTATTTTGTTGAGGTTGGTTATTCTTTCAATGCAAATGATACACTTAACCCATGACTGTTCTTCTACATAATCAGAGCAATATACAGTAAACCACAGATTTGTCCTTAAAATATATACACTTTTGTTTAGTGAATGCTGATGAAAAGAACACACTGGGTTTTTCTGAGCGTTAAACTTAGGTGGAAAATTGCTATAGCCATGTAAACTGAGTTTTACTACACAACGTTCTGATTAAAGCAATTAGCCCTATTCAAAATCAATGTGGTACCTGGTCAATAGATGACAAAGTGATACCTGATGGATATCAAAAAGTAATGGCTAAAAGAAATCACAGAATGAATATATAGTCTCAAGAATTAAACCTTGATCCAATGAGACTCAATGTCTCTATCAGCTATATGAAGAAAATATAAACAATGCTCTTTTCAAGTTTACAGACAACACAAAGACTGGTGAAGTAGTAGATAATAACATGGGGTCATTCTTAAAGTAAGCCAAATCATTTTTAAGACAGGCATGGACAAAGAGGAAAAATGGGCTTCCTCAGCTTTCATTTTTCCTAGAGTTAGGTGCAAAGATGTAAATACAGAGGGACAAGCAATTGTTGGGGAATGGCTTGAGGAACAGGGACACAGTCCTATGGAGATGCTTGTATAGGTGCTAGCTTGAGGAAAATTACAGAGGTTTTGAACTTTACTTGACCTTTAGTTACAGCACAGTGTAGGTAACAAACAGCACACCACTAACGGACAGGAGAAGTCCCTGGCAGTCGGCCAAGGGACTTGTCAGGAGGGCGTGTACAATTCTTATCCAATGGATGTGCGCCAAGTATGTAATCGAGAGTAGAATGAGCTATATAAACTGTGCTTGTTACCAATAAAGTTGAAGCTTGTTTATCACCCATATTGGGTCGTCTGTTGCTTCCCTCGTCCGTCCTGCCCCGACAAGCAATGACTGAATAGGAACCATATCCTGAGAAGAAATGATCCCCTTGACAAAGATTTAGTGTTTGACCATGCTGCAGAATAACCTCACCATGAATTTTCAGAAGCCTTAAAAAATCCAAGGGCTAAGATTGAAAGTAGAGAAATTCAAAAGGGAAAAAGACATATTTTTAGCAGTGAATAACCTTTTGAAAAACTTCCCTGGAGAAGTAGTGGAGGCTCCTTCATAAAGTTTTTGAGCTAAAACTATCTTTCTAAAATCTGTACTTGTTCATCCAAAAATATTGGAGTCAATGAAGGTGAAATTTTATAGCTGATATTATACAGGAGCTTCAAATAGAAGTTCATTAAGATTCCTTTTAGCCTTAAAATCAGTGGAAAATGATAGAAAAAAAGAAGTATGGACCCACATTATAATCAGGACTTGTTGGGACTTTTGTTGAAGCTGCTTGTCAAAAGAAGATCAAACTTTAGATCATACAGTTTATTAATTGGTTTTGGGAAAAAAGACAAAATACAATTTTATGCTATTTTAGGGAATCATCGTGTTTTCCATGTTATTCTTCTGTGAAGACACTCTGTTTTCAGTACAGTGAAAACTCTAGTGACTGTGTTCAAGCTTGCTCTGAGAAAGTCACCAAAGGAAATTATTTATTGAAGTTACAGTGAAAATATCAGGGCAGAGGAAATAATAAAATAATAGGGAAAATACAACTGAAGGAATGATAATATAATCAACAATAACTAATGAGAGTAGACTGTAGTATCAGTGCTTCCTCTGATGTGTTTCCTCCTTCTTCACTGAGTCATAGCCACGCTAGAGAATAGTAAGTGGCAGACTAGCAAGGCAGCCTGATTGTTTATTAAGCCGCTATTGCAGCAAGTCTTAGTACTCAGAAAGATGACTTTTCAGAATGTGGTTTGTGAATATAGGTTAATACATGGATTAGACATGTAAAGATGTGTGTTCACTACAGACAAAAGGAATAGAGAAACAGCAACAGCTTTTTCCTTCTCTTTTGCTTGTATCTTTTCTTGTGCATTTTTATTCCATTCTTTTCGATGATATTGCTTAAGTATAAAAATTCACTTTTTTTCCTTCAGTGTGACCTTCAGATTTATACAGAATCCATTTTAGAACCCTGATTTAATTAGATATTGGTTAATGAATCCCTAAAGTACCTACATAACTGATCCCTCGTTAACAAGTCCCTACGAAAAAACATGCATACTTTTGTTACATATATTTTGCATTCTCCTCTCTTCTTTTCCCAGTTACGTCTCATACGAGTAGCAAAACAAGACCAAGATACCATGAGTTCAGAAAATCAAATGAGTTTTCAGGAAAAGCATCAGACATTAACATTACAATACCTTGTGCGAAACCCAGGCCACATCAAAGTACATTTGCTGTTGATTTAGTAGAGCCAGGATTTCAAACCATAACTTTCAAAGTGGATGTACTACCCAGTTTCTGAAAAACTTTTTAGTTTGAGCTGAGAAGTGACTTATGGGGCGTATATATATGCAGAACATCATATTTATAATAGGGAATGCAGTTTCTGAATTTTGTGTGTATCTCCTGTCCTCACTCTGTAGTATTCTGTGAAGTAGCCTAATTTATTTATTACTAAACAGGAAAAAAGAATCATGGCAGAACTGATGACAGTTTTAAAGGATGTAAAGTATTTAATATTTTGTACATCGTGAACAGAATTGCAAATGGAATGCTTGTATATACAATAAAGAGATTAATTCTTAATCAAATAACTATATTGATGAGACTGCACGGACTATGAATGCAGCATGCAGAGAGATGTGTCTTAGTAGAAAATCTTAGGTAAGTCAGTGGACACATTTATCGTTACATCATAAAAGTAAAGTGTATGTGCTGTACGCGTATGTCTCAGTGACAGCTTTAGGAGATCATCTTTCCAAATGAGTAGAATATAAGGATGTGCCAGGTACATACTGTACTAGATAAATACAATTGCTTCTTTCTGTTGAGATTTTTTATCTAGGCAAAAGAAATTGTGTGGTTAAAGTAGAAAAGCTCAAATATGACAGCACGATTTACAGCTTTCATAGCAAATGGAATAACCATTCGTAAGTCAGAAATAAAATAAAAAGCTGTAAAGAACTAACATGTGAAAGAGCTTATGTCAGATGGCAATAACAGTAGCCTTAATTTTATATGGTGCTAATGTAGTTGGAGGATGATGTGAGTATACAAGGAGACAAGAGAAATCTTTCTCAGAATAGTTGGATAAAATTATTTCACAACTAAATGATGATTTGATGCGTATATGCGGTTACCAATATGACATATATGGAAATTTTACATCTTGATATACTATTACTGAAATACTTACGACCATGAATATTACATGGAAGCAAAGGAGTTTCCTGTATGATGACATTAGTCCAAATCAAAATGCAAAGCAATATAATAGTCATTAGGGTGGGTCAAGCACCCTGTTAGCAAGTGCTAGAGAGAGGCTATATAAGAGCCAGGCCTAGAGCGCAGCTCCCAGAGCTCAGATGAGGCAGTTTACGCAGTAGTTTGCACAGTGATTTGCACAGAAGGGCCTGTAGAAGGCCTCATCTGCTTCCTGTTCCTGATCAGATGGCCTGTAGCAAACACCCACAACAGTGTCACTCATGTTAGTATGCCCTTTACTTCTTATCCGTAAGCTCTCGATCCACTCATCATCCACCTCTAGGCAAAGCTCCATACATTCCAGTTGCTCTCTCATGTAAAGTGTGATTCTCCCACCTTGCCTTCTTGGTCTGTCCCTCCTAAAGATCCTGTAGCTGTGGGCCCTGATGGGATGCACCCACGAGTGCTGATGGAGCTGGCAGATGTCATTGCTAGGCCACTCTCAACCATCTTTGAAAGTACATGGAGAATCGGAGAGATACTTGAGGACTGGAAGAAAGCAAATGTCACTCCAGTCTTCAAAAAGGGCAAGAAGGAAGACCCAGGGAACTACAAGCCAGTCAGCTTTACCTCGGTCCCTGGAAAGGTGATGGAAAAGCTCATCCTGGATGCCATTTCTATGCATGTGAAGGACAAGAAGGTGATCAAGAGTAGTTAGCAGGGATTCACCAAGGGGAAATTATGCTTAACCAATCTGATAGCCTTCTACAATGGGATGACTAGCTGGGTAGATGAGGGGAGAGCAGTGAATGTTGTCTGACTTAAGGAAGTCTTTTGACACTGTCTTCCATAACATCCTCCTGGGCAAGCTCAGGAAATGCGGGCTAGATGAGTGGACAGTGAGGTGGATTGAGAACTGGCTGAAAGGCAGAGCTCAGAGGGTTATGCTCAGTGGTGCAGTCTAGTTGGAGGCCTGTAGATAGCAGTGTCCCCCAGGGGTCAGTACTGAGTCCAGTATTGTTCCACCTATTCATCAGTGACCTGGATGAAGGGACAGAGTGCACCCTGAGCAAGTTTGCTGATGATACGAAGCTGGGAGGAGTGGCTGATAAACCAGAGGGCTGTGCTGCCATTCAGAGGGCCCTCAACAGGCTGGAGAGATGGGCAGAGAGGAACCTCAAGAAGTTCAACAGAGGGACATGCAGAGTCCTGCTGCTGGGAGGAATAACACCATGTATCAGTACAGGCTGGCGGCTGACCTGCTGGAAAGCAGCTCTGTGGAGAAGGACCTGGGGGTTCTGGTGGATTACAGGCTGACCATGAGCCAGCAATGAGCCCTTGTGGCCAAGAAGGCCAATGGTATCCTGGGGTGCATTAGGAAGAGCATTGCCAGCAGGTTGAGGGAGGTGATCCTTCCCCTCTACTCAGCCCTGGGGAGGCCACATCTGGAGTACTGTGTCCAGTTCTGGGCTCCCCAATACAAGAGAGATATGGAGCTACTGGAGCGAGTCCAGCAAAGGACTACAAAGATGATAAAGGGCCTAGAGCATCTCTCATAGGAGGAGAGGCTGAGAGAGCTGGGCCTGTTCAGCCGGGAGAGGAGAAGGATGAGAAGGGATCTTATTGTGTATAAGTATCTGAAGGGAGGGTGTAAAGAGGATGGGGCCAGACTCTTTTCAGTGGTGCCCAGAAACAAGACGAGAGGCAACAGGCATAAACTGAAACACAGGCAGTTCCGTCTGAACATAAGGAGAAACTTCTTTCCTGTGAAGATGACAGAGCACTGGAACAGGTTTCCCAGAGAGGTGGTGGAATCTCATTTCTTGGAGATATTCAAAAGCTGTCTGGACATGATCCTGTGCAACATGCTCTAGGTGATGCTGCTTGAGCAGAGGGGTTGGACTAGACGATCTCCAGAGGTCCCTTCCAATCTCAACCATCCTGTGATTCTGTGATAATATAATAAATAAAACCACTCTGAAACGATGATAGGTCATATCATTAGTTTCTAACCTATCACTATTTCCAGTGAGATGATCTCACTAAACCTGGAAGAGACACTTCAAGAGAAAAGAGGTTAAAAAGTCACAAGAGAAAGGCAAGTGGTGAGCGAGTTGTCAGAACCTATCTGGAGAGAGACGCTGACAGAGAGAAGGACTCCAAAAGTCTTGCAGTAGGGTTTTCCCAGGAAAGAGTGAACGTTATGGAGAAAAGAATAGACATGTACTGTCTGGTTTTTTTGTTGTTTGTCTGCATGCTTTAAAATCAAAAGGCTTTTGGTTTACATAAACTGTACTTTCCTGAAGGAGACTGTGCTGTTAATAGATACCATTCTTGTATCTTAGAAAGAACAGATTCACAGCACTGGAGTTAAGGCAGATCTAGCTGGTTACAGGTTTGAGTGTCAATATTTTCCTGGCATCTGATATTCAGGGGATCAATCTAGAGAGCTGAAGAGCTCTACATACATCTCAGCCTTCCTTCAAAGGTGGTGACTTAAAGCCTGAGATTATGAGTGTGCAGCTCATAGTTGCAGTTCATCAAGAAACTGATTAAATACATGCTTCCAAGACAGCATAGACACTAATGTTGAAATAATATGGGAATGACACCTTCAGTTTCACCAGTCCTTGGTTAACAATTTTTTTGAGCAAGACGCATAATCAAATGAAGTATTTTCCAAAGATCTCATCTTGAGTATTTTTTCTGTGTTCATTAAAGAGCTACCACTAGAAAAGCATACGCTAACTAAGACTATTTAGTAATTTGAAAAAGTAACTGGAGTATCATCCTTTGATTAAGGACAATAGATTCTTTAGATAATTGCCAGTGTAAGGTGCATCTGTATTTTGTAAGCATTATTGATGTTGTGCAGTTATTGCGTTCCTTTGCTTTGATTTAGTGCTCATCTTGAAACCAGCCAAGTCTATTTCAAGAGAGGGTATCTTGTGAACAATGATCAAAGTGTAAATTTATGCAAATTCAATGCTTCACCTTAATTACCTTGATGACGCTTGTCAGCAGCCTTTTCCATGGTTTCACTGATTAGCAGGCTATCACAAATAATTATTATTTCATCTGCAATTACAATGATGCTGTGCATTGGCTTATTGCCCAGGCACTGTATTGCATCCCGCCCCTCAGCCCAGTCTTCTGGAGTTATGCCACACTGCACATCATGTATTAGCAACCCTATTTTATTTAATCAATCACCATAAACTCCTGAACTTTATGATCCCATAAGGCAGGTTCTCTCTAAAGTTCTACAAGTAAGATTACTACATAAAACTGTTAAATATGGCCTTGGATAGAGTGCAAGGGCTAGAAGGGACTGTCTTCTGCATGTTCATTTTGCATCAGACCCACTTTCTCTTGGATAAAATCTTTCTATTCTCCCCTCCCCTTTCTTTCTCATAGTAATTTATTTCAGCAAATTGTATCCAGCAAAGTTTCAGCAAAATCATATTACACTATTATTGGCAACTGAAATGTGAATTTTAGAGGTTGGTCTAGTAAGGTTTCAAGTTTGTTAGTGAGATATGCAGACTAAGTTACCAAATTACTTCTAGGCAGCCCAAGTTTATAGCTGCAAAGAGGGCTCTACAGGAGGGGAAAGGATTCAGTTCCATAGCCTTCAAGGCTTTGAGTAACCCTCAATACCAGGTGCTAACAAAGAGCAACTCAGAAGGAAATGAGTGCCTATTTCTTCCTTTCCCAGTTCAGTGACAAAGCAGAAAACCTAACATAACTTAGTCCTGCCCTAGTTTCAAACAGTTTATTTGCCATTACACTGACTATGCCAGCATGTACTGAGAAGGGCATGAAGAATGTGGTTAAGGGAATGGCTGGCTGGGTTTCTTTATTCATGCTTGTACAGATTCTTAAATCACTAGCAATGGGGTACCAAGTAAAAAAAAAGCTAATAAAAAAGAAGAAGCAATTAACTAATAACTTACGGCCAAATATGCCATCTTTTATAGAAAGGATACCAAAGAAAAAAATCGGTATAGAAGACTGAAGCAATATTTCCATATTTTAACTAGAAAACAATACTCTTCAAGGTCAGAAGGAAAAAATCTGAAACATAAATAAATGCTGCAGCTGCATAAATCTTTTGTAAGAAAAGGAAACTGAGGATGTTACAGAGAAACTGGAGTGAGTAGCAGCCATCAGCCCTAAAATCCTAAATGGTCATTAGCTACCAGCCATAAGACCAAATTCCATAAATGGAGAGATCAGATTTTTGAGTAGTCTCTGAAACACAAAACATGCAATTCAAGCAACACATTGGAATCACTAACTTTGCAATGGTCAAAGCAAAAGAAAGAACTTCAATTAAACCTGTCATTAATTAAAGCAAAAACATTCCAACTTAAGCCAGAAACATGTGCTAGATATTAAAACACACTGCTTACTACCATACATTTTGAAACTACAAATCAATGTCCCAGAATAACAAAAACAGATCACAGGATGGAAAAGTGAGCACTAATTTCATCTAGAAAACTTGAAAAAAACCACAAAGCTGATAAAAAACATACCTATCCATCAACTGGACTGGAAAAATAGGATAGGGTATTTCCAAGAGGCATATTAAAAACAAACAAACAAACAAAACCCAGCCTCTTGGCCAGATTCATATCAGAGTTGGAAAAATAAGTATGTTGAAGATTCTGTTAAAGGCTATGAATGCCACTTAATAGTTTGCAACAGAACACACTTAAAAAGCAGTGTCAGGTCAAGAGGGCAGGTAGAGCTGATGAAAATTTCCCATTTGAAAACTGGAAGACAAACAAGAGTTGCAAAACAGCTCTCCTAGTTTAACTTAAAGCAAAACAGTACTACTTTCTGGGAACATCTGAGCTCACCTGAATCCAGTGGATTCAAGAGAGCTACTCAGCTGACCAAATATATACAGAAGGATGAGTTGAATAACTGTCTATACTTTAAGGATTGCACTGAACAGATTTCTGCTGGACATAATGGCAGCTTCTAGCACATGTACAGGCATCTAGGCCGGAATTCAGTTGCCTAAACACGTGTCTAGTGCCAGCCAAGAAATCTGTACAGTCTGGCAGATGCAGCACAGGACCTTCAGGAGACTTCTATGTTCTGTTTAGGTATATGTAGGCCAGATTGGATCATCTGTATGATCTAAAATAAAGACCTGATGTCTACCTCAGCTTAAGTAACTGCCTCCCACCTCAGTGTTGCAGATACTGGACTACCAACATCCTAAGCTGCATGTTGAATCTCTTCTCAAACATCTATTGGATTAAGTCAAAACTTGTAATAAGCCAAATTCTAATAGATGATTGTATGTATTTGCTGCCCCAGCAGTCCAATTGGGTGAAAGGCTCAAAGCAGAGACAGATTTTCAAATATAAACTTAAATTATCAATAGAAACAGAAAGACACAAAACCCTATGTATACAGTGCTCTGTAAAGAGTGACTGTGTAACCAGGAAAGCCTAGAAGAGGCGGCAGAGAAAGAACCACTGTACTCCAATATCTAAAAATCCCTCTATGTGGCAGTGATATCCTTTCAAATTAATAGCTTTTAGGAAACAACCAACCATTCCATGCGTATACTCAGAAGAAAAGAGAAAGGCAGAAAAGCTAACCTTGTATTAGGTAGCAAACTGCTGCCACATTATTAATTGAGAGGAGTAATAAATAAAGATTACCATCCCAAATGTGTTTTTATTGCCTCATCATTCTGAAACCACGTCCAATTATTATTTGAAGGGCTTTCTCTTACGTGTTGGAAACACTTACGTTGGAATCATGCCAGAAAGTATTTATGGAACTGCAGAAGAAAAAAAAAAAAGAACTGAAAATTCATTTCCTTTCCTGCCCCTGGGCAAAATTGATGGGATTTGCCTTTTATTGATGGGCAGTAGAATACGCTCTATTATTAAAGTGTTCCTGAATTAACAAGCTCAATTAGAATGTGCTGGTGCTTAAGATTTGTTTTGTCTAGTGTAAAATGCAGCTATGTGGGTTTGAAGAGTTTTACCAAAAGATCAGTAATTTTACTTCATATCCTAGAACTGTGAAGGTTAGAAATAGAAAAGAACTATATAACCTAATCAAGCTAATTCAGAAGTTTTCTATATCATACATTAACTAGGACTGTGGTCAGCCTGCTTTCAAATGTGTTAATTATTTGCTGTGTTAGAAAATATTCCACAAGCCAGCAGGATACAGACAGGAAGTTCTTCTGGCTATTTTCACCTCCATCATGTCTTCTCGTTTCTTCACTGTTATGCTCCATCGACAGCCATGAAGTAAAACATGAAAGTGCGGAATATTACTGTAACACAGTCAGCATGTGTTGTATACATTACTGAAAGTTTGTCATCACCCTTGCCAACCAAAATGTTTGCAGCTCAAGTGTTGCATGCTGGTGATCTTACATGGTATGGGATGAGAAGCACACTGCTAAACAGCTTTTCCCTGCTAGGCTTGATTTGTAAACCATCACTACTGACTGATGTTCTTTGCAATGTGTAGTAACATAGCTGTGGAGAAGAATTTTTATTAACAAGACCATTCAGATTAGTGTTTGGTACTAAGGATATTGATGATATAACAATTTGTACGTAATAAACATAATTGAGTGCTTGCTAATGGAATAGTTTATGATGCTGATGAAAGAATACTGCTGACCAAATCTAGTTCAAATACATATGTTCATTAAATCTGCTTTGGATTATCATTTGCTCATTGTCCAAGTGCAGAAACCCTATCATTAAAAACCTAGGAGTTAATGTATCCTCTCTGTCATATGTTTATACTGATGGATTTTATCTGTGGTTCACCTGCAAGTTGACTTGCAGTTTTGTATTCTGTAGGCTTTATCTTTACTGAAGACTACAATAGCGTTATGTGTGAATTTATTATTACACTTGTCCTTGACCTCCTGTCTCTATCTTCCCTCAGCATCTGAAGGCAGAATTTTTCTTCCTCAACACTTTCCAACTGAAATTAACTTCTATTTTAATCATAAAAGTATAATTCAATTCACCCTTTCTCAAAGAATTAAAAAAAGGAACATAAAAATATAAACTGGATAAATGTAAACATCCTGCCATCTAACACTGGTACGAATAGAGAAAACATAGAAACCTGAAGACAGAATTAGGAAGTAATATCTTCAGGATGGCTGTAAATTTCTGTTCATCTCTTGCTTGCTTTGTCATACTGCTTTGAGTTTCCTCAGTCAGAGGCATTCAAGGATTTTATTAAATCTTCCGTCTTCCTGACTGGTTTTTAAAAAAATCCATTATGAATATAATATTTGACCAGTGTAGTTTGTTAAACACTTAATATTTCCCCTGTATCCCATACACAGGCTACAAGGCTACATCTGTTCTGCCACATTATCTTGGACCCATCCGAGTCCTGGCCCACCGACCACTTGTGCCACCTACATCTATCTCCCAACCTGGACCCAGCATGAAGTAAGCAAATGGCCCTCAGGAGAGGACCTCAGGCAGGAGGTGCACCAATGATGGTGTACCCGGTGTCCGAGGCAGGATTTGCTCCAACCATGTGTTGCTCCACACACAAGCCTGAGTTCGAGCATGGGTGCCAGAGGAAGCACAGACGTAGCCCACACCACCCCTTGGTCCTGACCCTCTAAGGAAAGCAGCAACTCCATTTCAAATGTTCAAGTCATAGTTTTAGATGAGTATTAACAGGCTCTTGTTCTGAACAGTCAGGCTGTAGATGATGTTGTCTGGGCAGATTCTCCATGTTCCCCTGGTGAGCTGTTTGCCTAGAAATACAAATAAAATTTATTCATACAGCTAGTGCAAAGAAGTTCAGACAAAAAAATTACAAAATTATAACACAGATATCCAGAAACAGCCATCTGTCACAGACAGCTCTAGGCAGCTATATGAACAGTGTTGAACCTGAATATCTGTTATCCTTTCATTTTGCTGTGCTGTCACACAGACATCCTGTAGCACAGGTGCTTCATGATGCAAGTCATATCCATTGGGAAGCCAAAATGTTCAAAGTGGCCCTTAACAAGAGCCAAAGACATGGCCAGCTGCTTTCTACTGAATGCTAAATTTCCTCTGAGAATATTTCTATGAAATTATATCAGAACAAATGTCTTGTCTTTTAGTGATGGAAACATTCAAGATCCTCCAGGATCTCTTTCTAGAGAGACTTTCCTGATATCCAGAAAAACAACAACAACAACAACAACAATAACAACAACAACAACAACAATGGAAACAGTTTACAAAATTTCTGGTGATAGTTCAGCAAACCAAAATATAGCCTAGGATGACCTTGTTGATTGATTCACAACAGCATACCTGAGTATCTTTACAAATAATGATTCTGCCATAGATTGCACGAGTGAGATGCAGTACATCTCCTTACACAAAAATTTGAGCAAAGATGACAAAATGGAAAAGAACTGAAATAGAAGGAAGCCCAGCCCATCAGCAGGTATTGTGCTTTGGAAGCGGAAGGGTAACACAAACTAGTCTTGCTCTTACACATTCATTGAGGTAGCCTTCTCAGAAGCAAAAAAAGTAGATAATTTCATGTAATGCTCTAATAGTACTTTAATAAATGGTTTCTTCTGGGCTTATAAGGTTGTAGTTCTACATAAGTCTTAACACAATGGAGTTCCACTCTCTGTACAATGTCTTCAAAGAACTATAGGAACATATGGGTGGAAGAAAATACATTCTTTTTCTTCAATATAATCTACTTAGTGTGCAATTATACTAACAGCCTAATACTAAAATTTATACCTGTGCTTCCAAAACTTGCAATAAAAGAACATCCATCTGACAAGAAAAGCATTAGCCCCCCCAAAACAATTTTGAGCAAGCATTCTTATCATTCATCAAATTGGAAATATTTCACTAAGACTGTTCATATTCAGTAAACTCCAAGGAGTTTGGTGGCATACATTTCTGGATTTTCAAAGTCTCTGGCCAGTGTTTACATTTCCATTTCAAAGCTGTATTGAAAGGACAGTAATTTTTCCCCTTCCACTAGAATGAAATCTCTGAGAAACAGAAGTCCTTCTCTCCCTTCCTTTATAATAAAAAGCCCCTGACTAGATGAGGTTGGAAAACCATGTTTGGAAAAAATTAGAAGAAATACCACAAGTCAAAGCCCTGGACTATGTCAGAATCCCATCTTTCATTTTCTGTTCTAAGTTACATGACCATTATTACTGTGGAAAAGAAAAGTTTGAATTAAGAGTAATGTAGATTTGGCCGGTAGTTTGAAACAGTAGATCTGAAAAACAGTACATGCTGTGCTGATAGTCTGGACTGCTCCCTCTCTGCAGGATCTTTGTGTTGGAGAAAGAAGGGGAGTACTTTCTGAGGGCATACTTCCCAGGTATGCATAGATAAGCCCGTGACTCACTTATTTAGTTAATTTTCTTGTTTCTACAAGCACCTGTCATCCTGACAGCTAAGTGCTCTAATTATAGAAAATTAAAACACAAAACAAGAACCAAGCAAAAACAGTCAATCAAATGCTAAACAAAATGAATAGATCTTGCCTCCTGCCCTGAATTCATTCGAATTAATCATTGATTAGAGTCATAGCAAAACATTCTATTTCATTGCTACCTGCTTACTAGTTAACATGGTAATCCTTAACAATATTAAATTTTCAAGTTCCCATTCCTAGGAATGAAGTAGGCAATAAAAGCAATTTACAAAGCACCATTATCTCTACTAATTTATTAAAGGTACTTTTGAGTAGGCTCCTTTATTTCCCTTCCCATTTTTAGCCAGGCTTCCTAAGAGAATGAGACTTCTGTAATTAGGAGAGGTCTGTGTTTTGGGGGAGAAAGGAGGAAGTTGATATATCTTTGGGTAGGGCAACTATTGAACCTAATGGTTTCCAAATAAATTTGACAGCATCTTCACATTGGAAATTACTCTGAGACCCTCTCCAGATCTGAGAGAGAGACTACTGTGGAAACTTGTATGCTGTTAAATAAGTCAATGAGCTCATACAGGCAGAAGATCTTTTGCCCCAAAGATAGGAAAAGCTTTAATCAAGGTTCATAATTCCAACACAAAAATCTGTAGGAATGCAAAAATCATTCATTCTGATACTCACAAAGCCACTTATACATTAACGTTCTGCTATCTCACAGAATCACAAAACCTGCTGGAGATCAGCCCTTACTCAAAGCAGGGCCAAAGCTGTTCTTCACGAGTAATCTGCAGAGGAAATTGGGCTGCAGTTTAAGGCACACAGCTCTTGAGACATGAGAAATGGAGCTGGAACTGAAATTCACCTGAGGTTTATAACGAAAATTATGTTCTATTTATGATAAGCAGAAGCCAGAAAGTTATGGTTTAGCATGTTGCAATTTGAAAGTAGCCATTGATAGCCAATTTTGAAAGTTTCATCACCAAATGTATTTGTATGCTTATTAAGTATACTGCTGAAGCAATCTGTGTTGAGCATAAATTCATGGCATGCTAACTATTACAACCATCATTAAAATACCATTAAAATATAAGTGCGTTTTTGTCAATAGAACAAGCAATTAAAAGCCTGTCTCACGCAGTTTAGCATTTGTGAAGTGTTAATGAACAGCATGTTATAAACTAGTGAATTCTGAGATTGTAGTAAAAAGTATTTAAATTTCAGTAACTTTCAACCACTGGAACACTGGTTGGATTATAACATTTTATTAGAAAAAAAAAGAAATCAATACATAATGATCAAAAGGTAAAGTAGATGCTAAATTTTTCTTTACTGACTTGTAAAAGAACTGTTTAAAGATTAGTGCAGATGTAAAGAATCTTAGACATCTTAAACAGATCTACCATTAAAATGATCTTCTGTACCAGAGAGATCACTATCAACTTTATCTTCATCCCCTGAATGCATTAACATGCCTGAATCATTATAACATTCATATTTTAGCCTGCTGTGGTCATAATTCTTCCTTTCTAGGATTTCCTATAAATAATTTCCTAAATTCCTAAACCAATGTATATATCTTATAAGCAAGTCTGAAAATTAGCACACATTCTTATAATCTATAAACATATATTAGTATAAATGGATTACCCTTCCTTTATATTAATTTTGTACAACCTTCTAATATATCCCTTAAAATAAAAATAATGCCTTTTTCTATTTCTTCCTTGGATTTAATATAGCTTTACTCTTCAGACATCTTGTCTTTTGGAGTTTACCATGTAATCTTGGAGAGATTTTGTAGATAAATGAATTAAAATAAAATGGATTGCGTGTAGGGAAACTAAAAGAAATCTCACAATATCAAGCTATAAATACTACATTAAGAATCAGCAGACAATAAAGGTTCTACTGCTTAGATTTGTCCTCAAATGCACTGAGGTATTTTACTTTCTACTCATTAGTTTAGACTCTGTGAATAGAAAATATGGTCACGTGATTCTATTTTTTTGATGTAGTTGCACAAGTGAGAATGAGAGAAGAATTTAAAGATAATGGGGTTGAACAGCTGGTCTATAACTTGAATTTAACTAACAAATCCTCTAACAATATTGTTGGTGTTAGAGCAGATAGGCCTAATTTTTGTTTAACCGATCAAGAGCTAGGTCCTGAAAACATGCTTATTTAGCATATCACTAGTATAGTCTGTCTTATTTCTGTGTCTTTCTTTCTTAACTGGATTCCTCATGTATGCTGCTGTCTTCAAGACCCATCTGCACAAATATAACATTGCACAGTGTTCAGAAGGGAAATAATACATTTTTCCACCACAGAGACTGCTAATATTTGCAAAATCTTGGTGCCTGTGTCCGCAGAATAGCAAAGTCCTCTCTTGAATGCAAACTAATGTCATCTCTGTTCAAGGAATGAATGTTTTCCAATAACACTCCCACTTTCTCTCCACTTCTCTTCTAGATGATGGGCTCAGGTGGGAAGGGGAACTAGCAACATTTTACACCAGTTGAGGGTATGCTTCATAAAGTTGTTGTAGACTGTAATGCTTTCTAAAGGCTTATGATGTTTTAAAAAACCCCATATATATTAGATTTCTCCTCTTTAAAGCAAACAAAAATGGACATAAAAACACAGAACCACTCAATTTACTGTGAATATTGAAGGGAAAGAGGGAAGTGAGTTATTAATAGTACATTTTTCACTTGGTGCTTAGATAGGCTTAACAGTGACACATACAGTTTACTCAGAAATTCATGGTGTGTGATTCAAGAGCTTGAGCTGGGTTGCTTAAAAGGCTTTCTGTACAGCCATGGCTTCTCATAGCTCTGAAATTACTTGTCCTAATCCCACTGCTTTGCACATGGCGTGAAGAGACTTGACTTAGTGAGTCATGGTGGAGCAGGCTCGAGCTGCGCTCCAGGGCCCCGCGGCAAGGGAATCGGGTGTTGCCAGGCAAGAGAATCAGAGGGAAGAACAGTGAGTAAGTGTGCAAGACCCAGTGCATAACTTTTAGTAGGTCTGTACATTCAGAGAGCAAAACTGATGACTAAGAAGTTTTCCAACAGACACTGTGGAGACAGCGTTGAAAGTGTCCTGTGACTAGCCTTGAGGACTGCAGAAGCACATTAGCTGCTAAGTGCTGCTTGCTTACGATGAGTAATAAGCAATTGCATGAATGAGTAATAAAATTGCATGACAGTCTTTATTTGTTCTGCTCTATATCCTATTACCTATAGGTTAAGTTGGCTTCTGGGCACAAACTGTGTCTGGTATCTCTGTGTCTTCTTAGAGCTGATACCGCTTAGCTTACAAGAAAGTAATTCACACTGGTAAGTCATTTTGCACTGGAAGGTACATTTCCTAGTTTATATATTAGAAAAGAACACAACTTTAGAACTCATTGGTACTGAAACACTGAATCGTAACAACTGTAAATTGTATATCAAATTCTTTTCAGCCAACCATGTGCTATTTCAATATATTTTTCTTTCTTTTAATCTTTCTAAATGGTAGAGATCTTGGTTAGGTGCACTGTCTTCTAGATTAAGGATGTCACCAGTTCAAAACCTCCAAGATAATCAAATCATATATTTTATCACATCAAGGGAAAATAGTAAAAGTAGATGTGCTTTCTATTACATATCAAAATATACCTTCTGTTGCACAGCAAAATGAAACAAGGGACTGTGATTTTTACCATTTATCAACAAAAGTATCTGATTTGTGTTATTAAAGAGAAAGGATGAAACCAGATATTTTTCAGCTTGCCAGCCTGAGGGTAGCAAATATGAAACGGCAACACTGAAATCACTTTCTTATAAAAAAGTGGTATAATAGTCCATAGAATGGAAATCAGTGAAGGCCAGAACAGTGATTCCACCCCAGTGGTTTCTCTGAATACCTGACACTGTCTGTAAAAAGATTTAAAATCTCTAGAGGTTTCGTAAAATGGTTCTTGTTATTTATTTAGCTAGGAACACAGTCTGGAAGGTGATGTTCGAAGTCAGAGGGTGAAGTCCTCTGTGACCTGTGGCAACTAGCTCCTAGGATGACTCCCTCACCAGGGAGGACCAGGGAGCCTCTCACCCTCCAGCAATAAACAAAAGCCCTGTCACATGAAAGCAAAAGCTGACACTGTAATGTGCCCTAGAAAGAAACTAGGAGAGACTGCAAGCCATCAGCTTCACACCAAGATCCTCCGAGGACGCTAGGAGCTGTATTACTGCAAGGAAAGCAACACAGCTTATGATGATTAAGGGATTGGAGCGTCTGTCCTATGAGGAAAGGCTGAGGGAGCTGGGACTGTTCATCCTGGAGAAGAGAAGACCAAGGGGAGATCTTATCAATGTGTGTAAGTATCTGAAGGGAGGGTGTAGAGAGGATGGGGCCAGACTCTTTTCAGTGGTGCTCAGCAATTAGGCGAGAGGCCACGGGCACAGACTGAAACACAGGAAGTTCTGTCTGAGCATAAGGAGAAACTACTTTCCTGTGAGGGTGACAGAGCACTGGAACAGGTTTCCCAGAGATGTGGTGGAGTTTCCTTCCTCAGAGATATTTAAAAGCTGTCTGAACACAGTCGTGGGAGACCTGCTATAGGTGACCCTGCTTGAGCAGCGATGTTGGGACTAGATGACCTCCAGAGGTCCCTTCCAACCTCAACCATTCTGTGATTCTGTGAAAGGAAACCTCTTCCAAAAGAAGCCTTGCAGGCTTGGGAGATCAGGCCTGGGAGAAAGCCCCATTCTTGGCCTCAGATCTGGAGAGTGCTTAAACCCCAAGCAACTGGCAATGAACTATCTGGAAGTAGGATAGTATTTAATCAAGTTTAATTAATTCTTATCTAACTTTTCAGTAAAAGACAAGAATAGATAATACAAGCTGCGGAAAAAAATCCTTTCACCAGCTGCCTCTTTTAAGAAGCAGTGGTACATTATCAATGCAACAGTGTACTCTAGATTGTGATCAGACTCCAGAGGCACAAAAACAGTGTTCAAAGGTTGTGTTATGCAGTGTTAAACTACTACACAGCACTCGTTAGGTTTGTTTCTGGAAATGTTTTTGTATTTAAAATCAGGAATTGAAGGACAGGTTTGGGTGGAGTGGTGAAATTTCTAAAAGTAGACAACAGCTTCCCACTACTAAGCTCAAACTATTAACCAAGAGCTATTACTTTCAGAAGGCTAATTCATGCTCCATGTTGAAATGCATTGAACTCAATCTGTTTTCTACTGGCCCAATTTTTCTCATCGTAAAATAAATAAAAATTGAAAGAAAGTGGTATAACAGTTTGAATTTGTTAATAACTTGTTTGGCTTTCTCAGCACAAAAGGATAAGATGACTGAATGGAGCTGAGGAATAATTTGCTTTCATCCTTCATAGGTTCTCATCATCAGCGCAAATCATGACAGTAGGTCAGCTGAGGGAATCCTAATTCCTCTTATTACTTATTAGACTTCAAAAAAAAAAAAAAAAAAGCCCCACGTGTCCGAATGTGGCAGCTGTCACAGAGAACAAAATTTACTTTAAAAGCAAACAACAAAAAGAAGAAAAAAAGAATGATTTAGATCTCCATAAAAATGGCTCGGTGGCAGGTCTCAGAAAATTACCAAGAATAATGATAATATGAATTTATCATTGCCAGAAAACTGTACCAGTTATTTATGGCCTTAATCTCCTAGTTTAACTTAAAGTTGTTACTTAAAGAATTCGTGAATGAGACAATCAAGCAGGTTCATGCGTTTGTTAACAAGATTTACACTGTTGCAGTAAGCCTTAAATAGCAAAGTTATACATTATTTTGTCATGCCAAACATAAAAGAGAAGAAGAAAGGAGCAGAATACTTTCATATGAGTCTTAAGGGAAAGTTAATGAACTGACAGAGTTTAAATGATGATGTCTGTATGGATACTACATCAAACTAAACCCAAAACCATTTATTGACTTCTGTGTTATCGTTCTAAATAAACTGCTGTTACTGCATCCAAAGTAGGGTGCCACAAATGAAGAAAATGTACCTTCATTCACATTTCATATATTCATGCACAGGCACGTAGCCCCATCTTTAAGCACGGTGTGAATATAATAAAGGTCTCCCTTCACTGTCTAGGCAATTTCTTCTTCATCTGTCTTGTCAGAGCCTCTTCAGCCCATGCATTAGTGCTATGACTGCATTCAGTACAAAGATGGTGTGGTGCCTGAATCAGTGGTTTTTGTCTCAACAGAGAAAAAATGAGAGAAGTGTTGCTTCTTGTTCTGAATGCCGGCTTACAAGTTTCATGAATCATTGATTTCTTTCCATTGCACCTAGGAAACCTTGATATAATGTTGGTTTATACAAGGAATACATGGTATCTGGAGGAATGCTTCATACATGTTTAATTTTTACCAGTCCACTGGGGTGACTTGCAACTATTTTCTAATACCATTCATGAAATCCAACTTTCCTTTTGGAGATTAACACTGAAAAAAGGTCAGTGAAATATATTCTAATAGCTATAACTGCAGTACACAGGCAGTTTTCTTGTACAGAGATTGCCAACCTGTCTTCAACCTAAAAGCTTAATTTAACAGTAAAGAGTGATACAAAGGTATCTTTTAGTTCTTACCAGGCTAACTTTTACATAATGCACAGGCAGCCAGACGCTGCAAACCAAATCTATCTTTGGAACAACTGACAAGCACTGCACCTCTTTGTTCTTACAGCATTCTCTGATAGCCTGAACCTATAAAACAGAAGTTGTGGAACAGAAGCAATACTCCAAATCCTAAATCAACCAGTGATATTATTGTTATATTACAATGAAGTCATTAAGGTAATCTCAGCAAGTTATTACAGATTCTAATATTATCAATAATAATATTTTCTCATGGATATTTTGAATGAGATGTAGTTTGTGAATAGTTATGAGACCAGAAAACGTTTCTCAATGTAAATCATATAGTCTGGAAAGGGAGAAGTTGTCAGGTAATATGTTAATTCAATAGATTGCTTAAACTGCATAGTAAACCCAGACTGAGAAATACTGAACATATTTCAGTATTAACGTGTTGAAAAATCCTTGTATAATTCAGATCCAGACAGACTTGAAACAGTGTTTTAACTTGGATTCTCATAAACACCAGAGATAATCAAAAAAACTGTATGATGAAGCTGTCTGCATTTATTACTGAGAGGTTAGAAAAAAGGTAGGAGGGTGTAGAGCTCTCCAGGAATGGCTCTGACGATTTATTTGCACACAGCAACATCACGACAACTCTAAAGTAGGATAGAGTGGGATAAAAGAGCCTCAAAACCTGCCCTGTTCCTAAAGGCAGCACTCTAGACATCCATTATTATTGAACTGTTTAGGGCTGAGAAAAATGTCTTAGAGAAAGCCTAATTAAGGACTGGGAGAGATTAGTTTCAGATAAGTTGCAGTCTCCTTAGATTCTTGTTTTGTAATAGTCTTTTGAACTTTGTCATCAGGAACTGAACCCTGTCTTTGCAGGCTTATTTCTTTTTTTGAGCTTTCCTAGTGGTTACGATAAATGCAGATGTATCTGACAGGAGAGGCAATATTTTTTATTTCTTGGAAGAAACACATTTATATCGAGCCATGCTACACCAAAACAAGCTTGCTGCTCAAAGTAAGCTTGATAAGATAAGATATTCCTGGGGCTCCCTAAGTTTGTTTTATAAACAATAATGACAAATTATGTTTTCAATAAAACATGTTTATTTTGATAAAAAGGGGACAATATTGACAACAGTCTCTGCAGTCTTTTTTTTTCCTTTCCCTGTTTGCTTAGCTTTAAAAAAAGCATTTAGAAAATTAATGAACAAATGGAGGTAGTTATACAGCTTGTAAATCAGAAGCAGAATATTAAATATTGGCAGTGCAGTAGTATCTTCTCAGGTCCTTCACCAGAGGGGAAAAAAAAGAAAACTTGCAGATTTTTATCTGAGTATATGAGAGGAAGTTTTAACATAGTTTAATCAACAGCACCTTGAATAATGCCAGATTGCAGCTAAAAGTGATTATAGAAAGTTATGGGGAGCTAGAGGGAAATGTTTTAAAATATATAAATTACGGCAATAAAGATCTTTGATACTCCTTTCCTCACATTAGTTGATCCTTAGGTCACCTGAGTGCAAAGAAGAGCCTATATGTTAGTAAAGCTTCAGAAAGCTTTTCTCTTAAAGCAGAGACTCTCATTCTTTATTTATCTCCCCTTATTTGAAGAGCAAAATGGTCACCCAACATGAATTTCTCTGAAAGATTTTTTTGATGTATATAGAAGAGCAGAAGACCTTGAGGTCTTCTGACAGATGATAACATGCATATTTCATTTACTTGTTCTTAGGGGTTTTTTGCACAGTGCTCTTTGGAATCATCTTTGCAAAAGATGCCAGTTTCTTGGGACAGACAGCCAAAAAGATGCAAAGTGAGTGGAAATGTGCCTGATGTTAGAGGGAGGGTTGCTAAAAGTGGAGTTTTAAACTGTGGTGCAATATGATAACCTCAAGCTAGCCTCTTGCAGTAAGACAGACTCCAAAATTATAGCTACCTGTGAATGCTCTTACCATTTCAAATGATGATAGTGCTTTAAACTTTGAGTTTGAGGGTTTGAGTGCCAAATTAAAATGTCCCTTTGGTTCTTTTTGTTTTAAAATACTTCTGTTTATAGAAAGGTTTTATTTTGGTTTCAACATCTAATGATAAGATCTGGTTGGATAATTTAACAAAGGAAATAATAGCTATTCTACCTGGGAGAATTTAGGTAACAACTTATTCCTATCGGTGCAGTCTTCTCTGTTCTCATGACCTAATACTTGTATTCTTCTCAGAAATATACTGTAACTGTTACTATTATTTTTGTTTTCCATAACATATTATAGTAGAAATTCAACTACAGAAATAAGCAGAAATTTCTATTCTTTATTATGATTATTTTGATTTTCAGGGAAAAAAATCTAGGCCATAGTAATTTTTTCCTCTGCTGAGTACATTAGCTATTAGCTGTGAACATTGTATGGCACTTGAGAAGTCAGAAGTATCTAATAATAAAAAGATAGAATGGAGGCTGGCTGCCAAAGAAAGTGGGATACCTGGCAGATGTGATGGATAGCCTAGTAATGAAGATGAAGGAGTCTTAGCAGAAGTGAACAGAGAGAGAGAGAGCAAAACACAGAGTGTAAGGAGAAGAGACAAAAAGGGGAGAATGCATCTGAAGGGGCAGAAGGACAATATTCAAAGGAGTAGGTGAAAAAAAGTAACACTTTATTTTCCACAAATCAAAGAATAGAGGAGAGAAAAATTGTCTTAGGAAATTGCTATGATTTTTTTCATTAGTTTTACTGAGAAAAAAATAATGAAGACTATAATCAGGGAATTTAAATTAGCAATTGAAGACAATCCATTAATGAGAAATAGAAGTTGCCTGGTTCAAGAATCACAGATTGTGTCTGACACACACACGCTAATTCTTTTGATAGTCTTGAAAAAGACAAAAGATGTGCACCAAGTATATACACTTTAGCAAGATACGGCAACTAGCTGTTGTGTGACTTTGCATTCTACCATTCTGGAGGATATTCTTAAGGAATAAATTCCATACATGAGAATTTTTCATATCTTTACAACTAATACAAATGACTAGCATAGCTTTCAAGCTGAGAGAGAGCAACACACACTCATCCAGTATGGGAAAAAAAAAAAGAATTAATAGCATCTGCAAAAAAAAAAAAGCATTGATGTGTTCAATACAACTCAGTTTACAGATACCCAGTATAATACAAAATGAAATACAAAATGAGCCGCTCTGGTATAAGAAGCAGTAAAGTTGTATTAGATCAGCATTTTGCCCCAGGCTAATTTTCCCCCAGAGAAGGTTTGTATATGCAGTATCATGTGAAAGGAGTCAAGGAATTTCACCCTCCGTCATACCCCTGCTCCTTCCCACTGACTGATGCATCACACATTTGTATCACATCATTCTGTCTTGACCATATGTCTGCTTGCCCAGTGTATGAGAATGGGGTCCACCTCTGAGTCACTATTATAAAATTCACAATTATAAACCTGAGTATTATAAACAGTGTGTGTGTATACTACACTCTTTTTTTCTCCACGCTCATCACCATAGAACACATTTCATCTGTAGGCTAAATGAACAAGTTGCAAGCCATTGCAAGCTTTGTCCATGCTTTATTTTTCATAGTATTTTTCCTATGAAGACATCAATTTTACAGTTTATAGTTCCACATAACTTTTAAAAGGAAAACTAATCAAGAACTTAAAAATCAAAAACAAAACCCAAAACAGTATTTTGCTTAGGGTATCTTTCCTTCCTCTTTGCAATTAAAAGTAAATTTGGCCTTGAAGCATCAATCTAAATGGAAAGAAGTCCAGAAGGTTCACTTGAAAAAAAGCTGAACAAAGTCTTTGAGTTTGCTTTTAAAAACACAAAAAGCAGAATTCCAGTCTCACCAAAATTATATTTTTTCAGAAAATTCATTTTCCACTAATAGGAAGACTTGTTCTAATTGTAGCTGTTCCCCATGCCTGAACAGAGGAAGTAAGAGTTTGTGTCCTCCTACAAAAGGACTTACTACATCTTGCCGTATATTGTATTTGCAAAAAGAAAATCAAAATATACAAAATGTTCTTCTCCTTGACTGAAGTACGTGTAAAAGTTCAAAAGAATAGAGGAAATAAATGTAAAATGTAATATTGTTTACTTTTAATATAATCAAATTTTAAGGAAAATACTAAATAACCAACAATCTGGAGGCAAATGTTCAATCAAGAAAGCAATGAGCCACTGCTCCTTGCTGTCAGTGCTTTTGTTACTATTTATCTTTATCTTTTGAGTGTTACACTTGGTTACCAGGTCTAAACGTGATAATTATTTCTCCAGTGCAGAAACAAAATGATTGTTGTATTTATCAAGGGGAAAGTGGTTGGCTGAAAGCCTATCATGCCAACACTTGACTATGAAGACTATGAAATCTACAAAAGGCAGAACTAAAACATGGATGTCTTAGTCCTGAGTACTGAACCTGAACATGTTGTATACCTGGGCCAGTCAGTGAGTTTTATAACAGCACAGCTGACAAGTACAAATTGAAAATCAAGACATCTTTTGCAGATTGGCAATGAGGTGTCTCTTTGAAGTCCAGCTTTGGGGAATGTTTTTATAGATGAGGGCTAAACTCTGTCCTTCATATAAATGTTAAGATTCTCAGAAGTCTGTAGGTCAAGGTTTAAGAAGTATGCCCAAGTATGAGGAAATTCACAGAAAAATGTAAAGAACTAGCAAGACTGTAGTGGATGAATGTACTAAAGTACTGGTGAGTTTTAGAGAGTGAGGTGGCATCTTTCATTAGACCAGCTAATTTGCCTTGAAAACTTGGCAAACTTTTAAACTCAGTGTCTTTCCATCGAGTCTGGCAAGCTGTAACAGAAGGCTAAATTTGGATTAGATAATGTTACTCTCAGTAAAATCCACTTATGTTGATTATATACACTAATTGTAGTCATAAGCTTCAGTGGAACTGAAAGGGAAAGTAAGTTATTAGGACTTCTGTTATAGGAAGGTATCATCAGGAGATTGTAATGCACCGTAAAAAAAGTGCCTAATAAATCTCTGATTTTTGTATCCACTAGAGCTATGGATTGTAGTTTACAGGCTCACCTTTTGAAAGTATCCCAATGCTGTTCATTGAAGGTGAGGACTGAAAGATCAGGCATGGAATGGCTGTTTCCAGCAGTAACTGTGAGTTTCTGTATTTCATCAGTTGCCTGCACACATTTGTTCATGTGCCTGGTGATATTGTTTTGCTTCATTTATCATTCTGTTTCAAAATTTTCAAGAGAACATTTAGGAAAAGAAAAAAAGACATACAGCTTCAGCCACAGTTCTTCCACCTCAGGATTCTTTCACAGACTGTCCAAGATCAACAAGCAAAGAAATCTTGGCAGACCTATTACATCTAAAAACAACCCACCACCCCTCAATAAATACCAGAATTGAAACAAGCAACCCTCAAAACCCTCACTGCTCAGAGTGTGTCTTTTCTGAGGCCCACCAAACCTCTTCCAGAAATCACAGCCTAAACCACCTCCCTTCTCATGCTATGGACACCACTGTGGAAATTACTAACCTACAGACTAGCACCTCCTTCCCTGACGCTGTTACTGGTTGTCTTTGCTAGGGAGTAGCCGATTCTAGCACATTTCGGGACCCAGTGGGACCCTCCTGGCCCACTACAGCCAAATTTGGTGCGCTGTCAGACCCAGGAGGTCTCTCCTGTGCCACGGTGGGATTAGGGATGGATGCAGCTGCCGTTTCCCTCTGCAGCTCCAGCCAGCAGTGAGGCTGAGCACATAACTCCAAGAGGCAGATACACACAATTCACACCATACACACAGGACATTACACAGTCAGCCACACAGACCAGCACAGATGCCTTTACATAAACACCAACAGCACTCACCTAGGCAGGGACTCAGACATTCTGCTGCTACTGCTCCTTGCCATCTGAGAAGGACTGAAGTTCGCCTGGGAAGTGTGCACACATCCTTGCTCTCTGCAGTTACAACACCCCATAGGCATGGGTCCCTCCAATATGAGCTCGGGCTCTAGGTCCATCTGACCTCCATGCCTGAACCCCAAGCCCCTTACCTGGTTACTGTTTCTGACCTTGAGCCCTTCCTGATGTGAGTCTCCTCCTACTCACTAGTTAGTCCAGCTTGAGCTTCACTAGCACATTGCACATGCACGCACACACGTGCGCGCGCGCACACACACACAGACACACAGACACACAGAGAGGGGACTGAAGTAAGGAGTAAAACTCAGAGCTAGGTCGCTCCAGCTGGCCCTCAAACCTATGGGCTGCTGTGACCCACAGTTCCTTCTCCATTTGCTGGCACTTAGATATCTACACACACGCACAGACACAGACACACACACATGCTGGAGAGCAAGATCCCACAGAAAATAGTAAAGAACAGGATTTAATATGAAGATAGGACACACTGTGGTGATTATGTGCAGGGCTTAGCCAGATGAGTGTACTGACCACGAGCCCATTTACGCTCATCTGCCCCTTTAGTCCCTCACCCTCTCCCTTTTCCCAGGCTTGTTCTTCCCCATCCACTTTGATCCCTCCATTTCTTCACTCTTGTCTTCTCCCAAATAAACAACCTGCCCCTAATTACTTTTTCCTCAGTTTTACTGTGTCCATATCCAAATTTAGTATTTTTGATATCCTTATCTAGGTCATCTCTGCCTTATGTGATATTACTGACAGGGTTACCAGGGCCCTGCTGGTCCTTCAAGGCTCTGCTCCTCAGAAGGTCTTTGCGGGAGATTAACGGACAGCACACCAATCAATATGATTAAATGCTGACACTTTATTAAGCCCGAATAGCGTCTTTTATATGCCTTAACCATGATCACATGAATCAAACTATACAGTGATTGGTACATGTTCATTTAGCATGCACATCTGAACAGTATGTGATTGGATAGCATGTACTGTCTCCGAGGAGGCAAAGAAACTCCCCTAAGCCCGTAAGTTCCTTACTGAACATCTGGGAGTTGTTTTTCTCGTTCCAAGGACAGTTTCTCACCACATTGCATGCCCTCTAGTAACCTTACCAGTAGGCTGCAAAACTTACTTTCACACTCTTGCTATTAGCATTAGGGCTGGATTGCTCACATGTCCATTTTCCTCCAGATAATCCTCCACAGGTCTTCATCTTCCTCTCCAGTTAAATCTGACCATTTCTCACATGACTCCCTGTTAACCACCTAAGACATCCAGCCCCTCTCACAATGCTCTTTATAACTTGTGTCAGCTTCTCACCCTGTTACTTGTTATGTTCAGCAATTCATGTCATGTCCAGGAAACTTCTCAGGGTCTTTTCAGTCAGCTAAACCCCGGGCCAGGGCCTAGTCATCTTTCTACATGTCTTAACAGTCCTAAGTACAAACAAGAACAAAAGAAACATCTAAATATCCTAGTACTCTAAATATCTTAGCAAATTTATCTGCTTCCTTTTTACATACAAGAATTTCATCGTTTTCAACACACACTTCTTCCAAATCAGTGACAAGCAATTTATACTTTCGTATTTCCTGCCCTTACTTCCCAATATGCAAATTGTCTAATGAGTCATTTTGCAGATCCCAGTGCCCATCACACCTATGCTGTACCTAAAATACTTTTTGCACATCAGGACTGAAAGCACGGACTTCCTTTAGGACTTGTGCAACGTGAGCATAATCAGATAAAAACCTTGCTCTGAGATTCCATCTTCTACCACTGAGAAAGGGGACTTTTCCCCTGACTGGAAATCAAAAGAAGAGAAAGAAAGATGTGTTGGGGTATGTTTATACGTTCTGTACTCTGAACTGTAACTTCTCACAAGGAAGCAAGAAAGGGGTGAGTGTATTACCAGGTACTAAGTCTTCTGTATTATCTCACACTTATGTCTGTTTCCATCTATTTTCAGAGTCAGATACCTTTGTCTTAGTTCAGCCTAGGCTGAGATTAAGTTCGACCTCCAGTAACAACTGCTTCTCTCTGTATTGGCTGAGGATCATATCAGCTTAGAGGAAAGGATTATTTATCCCCTTGCAATGCAAGATTTTTCTTCATGGTATATTTGCTGTAGTTTGCCAAGGCCTCATTATCTGACATTCCTCTTATTCCTGACCATCCATATATTTCGTTTCAGACTGCTTTTCTTTTCCATCTCTGCATTGTATTTTTGCCTGGTGAGATCACGCTCTGAGACTGTGCTAATTGTTTGGATAAGAGTGTGAAACCTTTGGCAAATAAGATTAGTGGGGCTCTGTGGGAGACAAGTGTGTACTTGAACATGCTGTATTATTTAGAAGTCTCATTTTTAGATACATCCTGTCTCATCAGTTCTGTAACAGAAGACTGTACAGATGTATCAGCTTTTGAAAAATGAAAGGTAGCAAAAAATCCCTACAAATTTTCTTGCACTGTGTACTGTATAGTTGAGAAAAATAATACTTTTGAACAAATTTTTATCAATAAACAGTATGGTGAAGCAGTGTAATTTTTCCTCCATAAATAGCAGAAATCATAGTATAAATGGACAATAAAAGAAGTATTCATTATAATGACTTACTACCAAAATTATAGGATCAAAATTTTTTCTGCCTTTTTTTAGGGACTTCACCAAGGCACTCAAGTTAGAAGCCAGCTTACCCTAGCTGCCTAAATAGCATATAGAGAGACTACAGAAACCTTTGATCTTAACCTCTGTATCTTAAAATGAGTTTCAATTTGATCACATTTCTGTTTTTCTAGCTTGATTTTTAAGAAGACCAGGAAATAATGTCAGCACATGCAAACTACAGAGAAGTGTAGAGATTTTTAGCCAAGCAACCTGTTAAGATCTGTCAAGATATCTGTTAAAATGAGACAGAATTGAGGTTGCCTATGTTCCCTATACATGGTCACATGCTATTTTTCCTTTTTCCTTTTCCTTCATTGAATGCACACAGTGGATCTCCTCTGTTAAGAAAACAGTATTATGTGGTGAAGAAATCTGTTGATTGTAGGATTGTTTGTTGCTGAATTTAGAAAGAGTGTACTGAGTGACTAATGTGATTGCAAGAAGAGAGAAAAGGTCTCATTAGTCAAAGCAAATGAATGGTTCTCTGGAAAATTCCTATGTCAAGTCATTTAATCTATACCTTTCACAGATAGTCATTATTATGTGTTTCCCATTTTCTGAATGCTCAGCTTGATGACCTGATATCTAATTGATGGACATGCTGCTCAGTCACAGTAACAAATGAGAATGAGTGGGAGCTAAGTCTTGGACATAAAAAGCATTCTGAAAATAGCAGGTGCTAGAAATCTTGAATTAGGAAGCTAATCTTGCAGAACTTTTTCACGCTTTTCTGTTCTTATCTTCCAGTGACAAAATGGTGGTCCTTCCGTGACAGAAAAATTATGGTGATATATTAAAGAAGGTTTTAATTTTCAAATACAATAGTGATGAGTGCTGAAGAAAAGTCCAGGAGAGAATTCTGATTAAAGTACTATAGAAGAAAGGGCAGAAACATATGTTGACCACAGAGGGTGGAAAACATGACCATGCTCCTCTAAATACAGCATATGATCATATCGTTAAAACTTTTTCACAGTGCATAAGCATCCTTATATAAACATTACCTAGCTTTTGACTTTGTTAACTCAGTAGTTTTAAAAAGTTGATTCTAAGCACAAGTGGCTGATTTCTATGTACAACCTATTTTGAAGCAAGAGAGACACTATTCTCAAATGTAACCTGACATAAAATTCCCAAATATTTGGCCTGAAAAGCCAGCAACTCTCATTAGTTTGCACGTAGGGAATGCTTAAGTTCTTGAAAATGAAGACACATGCTTAACAGGTTGAACGTGAATTTTGCATTCTAACTTTAAGATCCTGTTGTATTAGACCTTGACCATCATATGTGATGATACAAAATAAAAACTACATGCTTGCAAAATGCCTCATCTATGCTTGCATCTTATTTTTCCAATAATCTTCTGCAAACATTTGAGCACCAATTATGTCTTGAGCTCAAATACTTACGTTATTTCCTCAGAAGTGATACGTTTTTCCATGAATTAGACAAACAAAATAAGGTAAAAGAGTGCCTAATTCTCCTCATCTTCACCTTCGCACAGAGCAAGTCAAGGAGATAGACAATGATCTGTTTCCACCCTTTACAGGTCTGATATTGATTCTTTCACAGACAGAAATGTTGATACAAAATAAGCAGTTAAATGCAATTCTCTCACTGTCTCTCTCTCTGTTTCTCTCTATATATATACATTATCACTCTCTCACACACACTGTGTATGTATATATATATTTATATATATATATATATAAAATAGCTATCTACGAATAAAGTTTAGTGAAGTATTTCACACACTTTTGCATTCGTAGTGGTTAAAACATTCAAAACATTTAACTGGACTAACCAGTTGACTTTATTTCCTCATCCCAATACTGCATTCGGTTCGTTAATCTTGATGACCTAGATTTCCTCTCTCCATACCCAAGTTCTGAAGTCATTCAAACCCTTTCTGTGAAATAGACTTATTATGACATTTTAAATTGTAGGACATCTAGGACACCATAAAGGACAGAGTTTAAAAGTAGTGCCAATTATTGTGATGCTGAAGCATAGACTAGCAATTATACTGTGAAGTGTCTTAGCAGAACATATAAAAAATACATCATTAGATTGCTCCTGCCAGAAAAAGAAAAAAAAAGAAAAAAGAAAAAAGGGAGAGAGATGTTTAACCACAGCAGCTGCCACTGTTTATTCACAGAATTTTCTCAATAAGTGCTTTTATATCTCTCAAGTTTGCTTATGCAAAGTTCACATAACAGGTATATAATTATGAGAATTATCCTCTCTGGTATGGCTTCCCATTAGGCATTTTAGGTCCTAAAAATTATGCATAGGTCTATTTCCACATGAGGGCTGTCATCACCAAATATCTTCCATAGAGGTGGTCAGCAGGAGTTACCTATACCCATTAAGCAGTCTTCATTCTGGGTCTGCTGCCAACAAAGATCATTAACTGAACAATGTATTTAATCTCATAAACATTTGCTATGCTTGCAAATTGCTAATGTTAACTTGCTACAGACTATAAAATTGCTATAATCTGTCCTGGGTTAAGCAAGTTCTCTCCTATTATCCTTAGTCCTCAAAGACTGTACAGATGAACGATAAAAATACGAGACCATAAACTGGAACCTTTCAATTTCCCTTGTCAGATAAATGCCCTAATTGGTGGTCTAGGCAGTCTTGTACATTCTCTTGATCTCTGACATCCTGAATGTTTTGTGCTCTTTTGCAGAGTGGAGTGGCTTCACAAAGGAGGAACAGAGAGCTGACAATGACCCTGTACTCAGAACAGGCCCCAGCTTGTGGTTACAGTGCTCTGTGAGCTAAAGGTAAGAGTTGGGCAAGGGAGGGAACTGAATGTGTTTTTCCTATATGCAAACCAAGTGCTTCAGATTTAAAGGCGTTTAATAAGGAAGTGTTAAGATATTCCTATGCTTTATCTGTCTCCATTTTACAAAGAAAGCTTTGTGAAATTCTAGGCTATAAATCCTGGGTGTAAAGGATCCTTTCTCAGGCTTAGTAAAGCACCCAGATGCAAAGGAAGGACATTTATCCCATAATGATTTCATCAGTATTTTCAGTTAGTTAATGTAACCGGCTCTAGTTCTGAAGCGGTTAATTTTTGTGAGAACTACTGTGGATGCCTAGGTCTCAAAGCTAAAGAGTGGGCCTCGAAGTTAGACACTGCTGCTTAGCATTAATATATTTTTATTCTTGTTGCACTTTGAGTTGGATCTGACTTCACTGGAGACTTTCACTTAAATGTGTTCATAAGAATTTGCAGGGTTTGTGCAGCAGCTGTGATTTACAGATGAGATTTTTCAATGCTGTCAGATTTAGTGTGGTGCCTAGCCAAAACCATGTAGTTTGGGTGTTAAGGTTGCTTCAAAAAAACCTCATTCTGCCTTAATACAGTGTACCTGCTGGAGATGAAATCTTGGTCTTATTCATGTCAATAGGATGTTTGCTGTTGACTTCAAGGAGATCAATTCTTCCACCCAGAGAATTTTTCCTGTAAGATATCCAGCCATGACAATTGAACAGGAAAGGGCTTAGGAGGACTCTCCTTACTATATTTCATGTTTATTTTGGAACAAGCATAGTTCTAGCTGACATATTAGAGAAGATAATGATGAGTCTTGGCACTGCAAAATTCTATTGTGTTTTAATATATTTAACAAACACTGACCATGCTCTTTGTCTTATGAAGATAAAAGTTATATACAAAGAATATGGTTCATATGATGGGAAGAAGGCTTTCAGAATGTATATGCACACTCACAAAGCTATTTAGACTTTGAAATATTGAGGAAGAATATAATAGAGAGGTTTTAAAAATGATGCTTTAAAGTGTTATGAGTAGATGGCTATGTAGCCTTCTGACCCTAAAACTAGGGTTAAAATAAGGTTCAATTTACAGTGTAATTGGCAGATGCAGATGTTAGTAGCCTTAAACATCAGTTCTTATTTTAGTTCTTGTCTTTAATGCAATTCAAATTTGCAGTTCAAAACGAAAATTTGCATGATTGATTACTGAGCCTTTCCCATAAAAACTTATCTCTCAGCAAAAAACAACCTGACATATAAATCTGAGACATTTATAATCACATAAAATATTATTAGGCAAACTAGCTCTGTTAAAATCTCGAGAACTTTGCTGCCTTCCCTATATATTTTCTCAGACAGTCACGTTTTATTTAGTGAAATAATACTTCGACGAGTTGAGGCAATGCATTCTTCACTCAGGAAACTTTCTGTAATGTGTTCCTAAGTCTATCATGGTTTATTGGAGCATTTCAATGACTGGGTTATGTAATGAGTATGAAAAAAGAAAATACAATACCTTTTAAATGAGAAGCATCCTCTAAAAAAAATATTGGTTTCAGTACAGTTCAATCAAGGTCCTAATAAAAGACTGTGTTCCAACAGGACAAATTTATATGTGAGAGGTTAATTATAACCAAATTTTCTCTCTCATACACCTTTCAATCTCACTGTCTAACTTCAATTACTAATGGCAAAACAAGTAAAGTCTAATGAAATTTTTCTTTCCTTGGGCAAAGCCACCCAAACAAACTTTGGAAATTAATCCTGAATATGCTTGAACTGTGCAATGGAGTATGAAGCAGGCATGTGAGTGGGACTGGAGCTGCTCTGAATTTGCAGCATCTTTCCTCTTTGAACCATATAGACATAACAGCTCAGGCAGGAGTAGGTTTGTCCTAGCTCGAGCATCTCCACCTTACACAGTGTAGACATGTCAGACACTCCAGTTTCCAGGAGTTTTAGCAGAATAGAGCAAGCTTTTGACTTACATGGGTCTGTGTTCCTTGATGTTAATAAAATATGTTACATATTTTTTGACATTTCTTTTTCAACTGATTCTTTTAGCTGTCATCTTAGATTTTGTTTAATTCATGGTATGTAAAATATGTTTTCTTCCATAGAACGTGAAACTACTGCAGCCATTGAACTGGCTCTCAAACTCAGGATAAAAAATTCATGCATTTAGCAAGATTTATAGGTTACTGTTCAAGTTGGCAGCAACAAAGAATTTGTTTATAAACATATGTGTATATTTACACAATAGAAAAGTTCAATATTATTAAACTTAGTACTTTTTAAACTTCTGTATGATGCCTTGCTCCCTGTCAATCTTATTTTCAGTAAGTTTTGAATATTCTCTTATTCATATTAAAATAGCTTCTCTTTATTTCACGTTTTGCAAACAAGATGCAAAAAATTCCCTCTGGCTAATCTGCTCTTTTATCATTAATATATTTTTGGTAGGAAACAATTTGGTCTGAAAATCAAGCAACAGTTTGATCCTCTACTTATGTCAGATGCCAATGACATTGGTCATTTCCCCAGCACGTTTGAGCTCAGGTTACATTTTGTCTTTTTTAGGATAGCATTTGTAATGTAGACACAGTGCAATGCAAATAGGTTGCTATTTCCTCAATTTGTAAGCAGTATAATGCCGTATAATGCAGTATAATGCAGTATAAATTTATTTCTTCTCAAATATTATTTTTTCTTCTTTTTTGATCATAAATGTTTACAGTTTTCAAATTGTGTCAAAAGCAAATGAATAAAATAAGTTTGTATTCTGATCTAGAAAGTTAGAGGGAAATAATAACAAAAAAAGATATTGCATAGGCCTGGTACCTGTGGCCTAATATGAAAGCAAAAATTTCAGATTCTCTCCACTGCCCCCAACAAGAACTCCAAAAAGAAACTCAAAAGACAGAGAGTTTTGTCCATGCGCATGGTGGTCGAAAGGTGAGAGGACCAATGCACCAGCCTGAAATGTCTGTTTTACATGTTCTGTTTTATATTATGATTGAGGCAATACTATTAAAAATGGAGTCCTATCATGAAATGGGGAAAAATTTCTAGCTGCAATTTTTTTACAGGAATCTAGTCCACTAATCATACCTAAATGTACATGGGATAAGCGGCCACACAGGATAATGGCTTTTAGCATTAGGGTTCAGAGGTTAGAACTTAGAAAGAAATCAAGACTTGTCTACTTGTGTTTCATGTGACTCAAAATAAGGAAAAAAATGCTGAAGAATTTTGTATGCTGTGAAAGACTAGGTTTTGTTTTCAGTCCTTCATGACCTCATGTCTGCTCAGATCTGAAATAAAATCTATTTAGATCTCTGCTGGGCTAACTAGCATGGTTAGCATCACGGAATAGAGGAAGGGATGGCCAGAAAGGTATGACTGGAGTAAGCTGCTAGCAGTGTAAGGAGCAATGAGCAGAAGTAATTCGTCTCACTGCAGAATAAAAGCAATGTGGTTCAAATTGGGTCTTGCTACCCAGCAAGACCTGACAATCCTAAACTCTGACTGAAATGTTGCTTCAGATGCTGAAGCAAACAGCTAGCTTAGCTAGCTTAGTAGGTGACCTGCTAGAGGAAATTGTACTCTAAATTCATTATACTTATGTGTTAGGAATTAGGCATTGTGTGCTATCCTGTTTAATTATCTTGCTGGATGTATCTCCTTTTAATGAAAATAATGCTTTTTTAAGCTAATTGAATAATGTCTGAAAATGGAGAAAAGCTACTCTTGGAACCCTGGAAAGTTTTAGTCAATTTTTCCAGATTTCTGATTTTAGGTTTGAGCCAGTTTGTTAGTAATCACCCCTTTAAATTCAAACCTGGACTTTATATGCTGCCAGTTATATCCTACAGAAACTCTTCTGTTTCTTTGTAAAGCTTTTTTGGGAGATATATCTTATTGTTTGTAAATATCAAGACATAGTATTGCTCTTTTCTCCTCTGTAGACTGCTCCATGTCAGCCCACTCAATATCTGGCAGTTATCTGTCTTCTTAAAGCAAATATCGACTTCAAAAATCATATCCTCTGGCAATTAGTTGGGGTGCCTGTACTTGGAACCCAGCCAAAGCTGGTTCTCTTTATAGCCAAAGACAATAGCTGGGCACTTTTATACAGCATTTCAAATCTTACATACTTTCTTTTCACTGTCTATACAAGAAAATGAGGGCCTGAAAAAGAGGTCATGTAAGACTTCTCCCAAAATGCATACAATCACAACAGCAGATTGCAGGATTCCTACCAAGTCCATCGAAAAAAAATCCAGAAAGATTTAAGAAAGACATAAAACCATAGATCACAGAGGTGAAAGTGATGGAAGATTGGTGAAGTATTGGGAAAAAAATCATATATGATTCACTCATTCTTATACTTTTCCCTCAACATCCATTTTTGGCTGTTGTCAAAGAGAAACTACTGAACAGATTTTTGGTCTGACCCAATATGTTTTTTATTCCTATGAAATGGTAAAATGTGGGGGACACAGGGTCTTTGGCAAAGTCTCTGCACTGGAGACTTTGTGATGGGGTATAAGTGTATATTAGATATGGAGTACAGATCCCTATGTGAGACACTTCTCTTCTAAGATCAAAGCTTAGTTTTACAATTATGCTAATGAAGGTATGATTTACACTCACCATGCTTTAAATTACCTGTCTTTACTGCTTTTACTTCCTTCAAGGCATTCAGATCTTAAATAGATCTTGTCAGCCTACCATCTGCTTCCAGTAGCAGCCAAGGGCAAAAACATTTATAACCACAGCGGTGAGGCTCAAAAATGACATCTCTTCCATAAGTATTCAACAGCAATTAGGAAAAAAAGCCTGAATTGCAAAAAGAAATATTTTTGTTCTGAAAAAGAGTAGCTACCCTCCTCACTGAGTCACTGAGTGCATGTTTGTGTTTATGCTTATATGTGTAAAAGCCTGATGTGAGATATTATCCCAGAGATCTGTGGGGATAATATTATAAGGACCAAAAAAATTGTTGACCAGGACAAGTTCGGACGGAAATAATAAGAACTATTATAGAGCTGTTTCTACTGGCAACACTGTGACTGGAAAAAATATGGCTAGGAATTAGAATTTCCATCCTTTATTGAGGTCTGAAATTCTGAAAAACAAATGTCTTCAACATATCAGTTTCAAATCAACTAAATTTAGTGGAGGTTTACAGAGTAGGGAAACCTACCAAAAGATTTCAGATGCCCTAGAAACCATAAAAGTCCTACAAACTGTAGCCAGACAAAGACTACCATTGTGTTTGGGAACTGAGGCTCATATGTTCAAGATTTTAATTTAAAGAATACACTGAACTACATACTAATAGTTAGATAGGGAAAATATTGTGGGAAATCCTTGCAGGATTTCTTCCTATTAAACAGGAGTCTTCCTATTAAATTCAGGAATTTTTTGCCCATGCTTCATGAGATCTGTCCTGCTGTTTCTCTACCTGTTAGCTCACAGACATTACCCACAATTTCATTTTTGCAGTCATTTCTATGTTAAAATAATAAATATTTAAAAAATAAACAAGCAAGCAAAAAATATTGCCATGACAAAAATATCTATCAAAAAAGAAACATTTATTTTCTTCTGCAAAATAAGCAGGCATATTTGCTTGTCTCATATCAGGGGTATTGGTGTCTAGACAGTAGAGGACTAATAGAACAATTAGCTCTCACTATTAGGAAACCACTAGAAAGATAATATGGCAGAGAACCATTTCTCCAGAGATCTCTCGGTGTTTTAACTTTAACTGAAAACTTTTGCTGGGTTCACCTTGTCCTAAATGAGCAGAATATTTTTTCTGAAACTCTGGATCTTTTGGATAAATGCAGATTGTGGGCAGCTGATGATTCAGTCAGAGTTTTGACACTGAGGCAATATATATGCATTTCCTAAGATCCAGGAGGAAAGCTGGTCATACCTACCTTCCTTGGGGACTCTGATAAGGTTAGGCATATGTTTTCAATATGAAACTAGATAATGTATTATAAAAGAAGACATTTTAGCTGCTCAGAAATTTACACAAAATGGAAAATAATTAAAGGAATAGTCCTGCATACTGTATAACTACTAGTAGAGAAAAACAACTGAAGTAAATATATACACATATATATACATATTTTTCCAATTTAATCAGTCTTGATAGATGTAAATGCTATTGAAAGCTTTTAGGAGCAATTTTTCTTCTTGCCTTTGCAAGCCTGTTGCAAACAAAGGATCATCTTCACATGATTTATAAAGAAAACTCTTCTCATGGTGACGTTTTTTCCCCACTTTTTTAACAAATATTAGTGAACAAAATCTTCTTTATGAAGTCTGTTCTAAAGCAATGCTGCTAGGGCTATCTTTTCAACTAAATAAACAAACAAGAGTAGGCCTCAGCTAATTGTAATGCTCCAGACATACCTTATGAAGTGATAGACAGAGCACAGCAGGATTTTTGCAAGACCTTGAAGTAGGGTCCACTTCTCAGGGTTTGTCTACACTTGTAATTAACTGAATTAACTGTCTTAGGTTAATTAGCTATGATTAACTCCATGAGTATACTCTTATTTAAGAGAAACCCTTAGCAATTAGACAAATATCTGGGGGACTGTGTTTGTTTTTTTCTTGTGTGCATTTAAGGTTGATTTTTGTAACCTGAAATAATGGGTCCCAAGTCAATGCTCAGAATGAGAAATTGGAAACAAAACAGAGTATTTTAACTGCATCTGCTGATTTTGGAGAATTTTGTTCATATTTTCATCTCCTACATCCCAAATTATGTCATAATAAAGGTATTTTTCAGTGTGAACCCACTTACTATTACTTTCAAAAATATGAGAGAAAAAACATCTAGGTTTAAGCAAAAAATATAATTTACTATTCATCTTACATTTCTGGATTCTTTTGTGTTTTTGGAAGAATGACACACTTCTGTTTCTCAGATAATATATTGTTCCAGGACTGAGGAATGCAATTTGAAAATTACAACAGAACCTATATTTCTGTTTCACCATTCTCTTATTCAGTTATCATGTTGCATTTGTTTTACTAAAAGAGAGTAGGTCTGACCTGTCTTTAAGTCAACCACATTCAGTCACCTCAGAAAGCAAATGTTTGCATTGTATTTAAGTATAAATACATCAAGCACTATAGCATTAACAAAGATGTAATTCTTTTTTTCTCAGAATTTAAGGCATTCAGAAGTTGCCTGACTTTGCAGTACAACAACACATAGCAATGCATATTTGCTTCAAGGTCACAAGACTCTTCAGAAATTGTACAAACTGTAGATCTTGCATGGGGATTTGAAAGCACTCAAATTATGAGATAAAACAAGTTTCCTAGGAAATCAGGTAATTTAAACACAAGGTCTCCATTTGATGTCAGAGTAAAGTATAGGGGATTGTGAAGAGATGCTTGGTGTGATAACTAGTCACAGCAGGAAAGGAGGCACAGATTTTTATTCATTTTTCAAACTCAGAAAGAAATGCTTATTTCAAGTCAAAATCAAAACATAAGCTGCTATTATGGAAGGATTAGTTGAAGATCGTGTACCCTGGGTGATCCTTTGCATTTTTAAACAGTTAAGATATGATCGTATATTCTCTATACAGATGAAGAAAAGCCCCAAGAAACGAAACCAGCAGTTTCATGAGAATGACACTCAGCCCCATGCCTTTTGGTATGTTCTTTGCTATGAATTGGCTAATGGTTTCTACCATACAGTATTACTTCTGGGAATGCAATTGCAAGTACCCCAGTGGTCACAGACCATTTTGTAACACACAGAAAAATGACTTGTATTTTGACCTGCAGAATCAAATAAATGGCTGATTAGACTCAAAAGCTTTTATGCAAATTTACAATGCAGGTTGCCTTCTCCCACTTCCAGCCACTTGTAGATCACTTACAAAAGCATCCATGGGCTGGTTCTTCACTGAGTAAAACTCAGAGATTCCTCCCATAATAGGCTGGAAAGGCAAATACCAAAGGGAAGAGAGGTATTGGATCTACGGGGTGTGTGCCAGGTACAAAAAGATACCATTAAATTTTGTGTTTTAGCAGAGGACAGAGTTCTTCAAGCTTTCTCTAAGAATATGCATCTGTGGTAACAAGAAATACTACAGTTAGTGTTGGTCTGGGGTATTAGAAGCTCAGTAAACAGATTCCTTATGGCTTTTTAGGAAGTAATTGCATGCAGTGGAAGAAAGCTGGGTTGTCTGCTTTGGAAGGTCCCATCTTACTCTATATTCCTATGTCCGTACCTGCATGTTCTGGGAAAAACTGTATTAAGGAAACCAGGGGTCCAATTCACAATACAGCTTAAACAAGACCAGTAGACAAGTGCAACGTGATTTCAAAATCAACACAGAACTGGACCAGCCAATGCACAGAACATGTACAGCCACCCTTATCATACTAATGAGAAGAATAACAAGCCTTTAGTCACTCATCCAATTCAATTAGTCTCTTCTAGGCAGCCAGGAGGCAGAATTTTATATTGCTCACATGCACTACTCTAGCTCACCTATTATATGGACACTGATGTGGTAGACAGATATGTGTTTTTATATATCTGTTGATATAGAGGAAATATTTTTGAGCTGGATTGGAAATGGACAAAAACAGAGATGTTCAAACTTTTCCGGTCACACTGAGCTCTCTGAATATATTTTCTCTCCTTTGCCTTCTGAATTTCTATTTCTGTTATACTCTCTATGGCAAAGATGTATTTCTGTGGATAAGAGTCACCATAATATTTTATGTCATTGGACGTAAATTATTCTGTAAGTTATCTGAAGAACACATTTTCATTTTAAGCTTTCATTTTTGTTGAAGGCAGAGCAGAGATGACAGTCTATTTCAACAGCATCCCCAGTATAGTTCAGGTTCACTAATACAATCTGATAGAGGTTTTTGGATACTTTTGTTGTTGCTTTTCTCTGTTACTATTTCTAACTCACATAATTCCACAACATGAACTGGCAGATCTAACAGTCTAAATACAGGCCAAAATCTACTGAAATCAGCTTAGATATTGATGAATCATGCTGCTGGATAAGACTATAAATAAGATCTGGAGCTGAAAAAAAGGAATGAGTTCTGATATTTTAGAACCGGATTTGCCAGATATTTTACCCTGTACTTGCCACTAACTGTGAGCATCGCTTCTTTATGGTATGGGATAATCTGTTGTGTCACAATAATGTATCACTGTGCAGCTCCATCTTTTATGTGTACTTTACATGAAAGCAGAACCCCAGAAATGCAAAATTCATTGCACTGATTGATGTTAAAGACTTTGCAGAGCTTGTTGAACTCCAGATACAACCCCTTAATGATGATAACGTTACATTTAAATCTCGTATTATGTGTGCCAGTCAGATTCTTACTGTTCTTTTGCATTGTTCTCTTTCCTTTTCAGATCCAGACAGCAGTGAGTAGCATGAATATTGTTGCTGAGCATTATTCTTTAGGAAGATACTTCTTGCTCCTTAGTTAACCTTCTTCTAATCTGCTAACAATAAACACGGTTTAAAAATAAAATGATACACAATGCATGTTTTCAAAATACTTTCCTGTTTTCCATGGAACGCCATGGTTCAGCATGTCCCACATAAAACTGCTATGCTCTGCAACAAGCATTCAGCAAAGGTCCATTTAGGTGGAATTTAGACACCTCTGTTCAAGAGACCAGAAAACACCGTCTAGTTCCAGCATGTAAAATTTCAGATAATAACTACAACTGTACTACTTGGCATGCTCATCAGCCCTGTGCTCCTGGCTGATCTGACTAGTGGCCTGTCTCCTGCCAAAAACTTTGGGACACAGAAAGCAAGTCTTCCTTTTCTTCTATGACTTTTAAAGCACCACATTTGCTATGTGTGCTCAGATATCCAGTTTGGAGCTGCTTTGAATTAGAATGTTAATTTTTTAATAATCTCCCAGGACAGAGGATTCCACTGAGGTACACCCATGCAAGCCATGGCATGAAGTGTGGTTCAACATGAGGCCCCTAGAAAATTGTCTCAACCATTCAAACCTAAGGTGGTTTCACACAAGGCCAGGTGAAACATCTCTTCCCTTTGGATCCAGATCTAGTGCTAGTGAGTATGGAGCACGGACATGAGAGTGGCTCAGGATGGGTTCAGTCAGGTCCCAACACGGTTATTAGCTTGGTCTTTGTGGAATTCTGCTAAGAATTAGCAGCAAAAATCAGTGGCAAGAGATGACAAAAGGTAGGCAAGGGAAGCAACATTAAAGTCAGGTAGATAAGGTGAAGATGCAACAGGGGAGGTGAAAGAAATTGTAGTGGCAGCTGAAGAGAAGGAGAAGAGGGGAGCAGATGGGCAAAGGGAATATGCAAGCAAGAGGCTAGGAGGAAGGTCAAGGAGGCAGCAACAATGGAACGAGGGGTGGTGACAAAGTAACTGTAGCAGACACCCAGCTCCTGAAAGCTGCCTCCAGGTATGACTGTGAATAGTCCCTGGACAGTTTTCTCCCCAGACCTGGGAAATTGGGTCCATTTTAGCCCCTGGAACAGACTGCACACTAACAGTCTCCCAAACAATTCCCAGATATGGTTTATTAGATGGCATGGGTGAAAGCCCATTCAAAATAGTCAGTCTGGTTATGGCTATCCTGCTTTGGAGGCTACAAGAGTTTATTAGTGTGAACGCAGACTACTCCATGGACTGTTGACCACACTCCTAGACAATGGTTTGAGGCACTTTCAATTTGCTAGTGTAGCTGTATCCTATGGCTGAGAAGGACTTGCATCATTTCACTACACCTTGATCTTTCTCCATTCCTAATCATCTCAGATCAAAAAACCCTATTTGGAGATTATTCCTAGAACATAACAGAATTGGAAAGATGGTTTCCTGGCATTGTTTATAGAACAGATGTAGCCATACAGTTCACAAATAATTCTTTATAAGAAAACTGTAATAGTCATAATTGGAGATAACTTTCGGGGCTAAGAAATCTACTTCTCTCTCTCTCTGACTCTTTCCTCACACCAAAGAAACGGGCACTGAAGAAGCACAGTTGTAGATGTGTCCTATATAGTTATGCCTATGAAGAGTTCTCTTTTTCAAGAAGTGTGTTATGCTTTCAAACTAGGGAACCCAGTTTCTGTCTCAAAATCATCAATACTTTGCCTGCCAGAAACTGAACAAGATGCCAGGAAGATATTTTGTATGAGTGGACAAAATGAAAATGAAGACATTAAAGCCTGCAATCACTTCCCTAATTGAGTTTTCTTTGCTTTCTCTGTAGTAGAGGTCCTTCCATTTCATTTGTGTTCATTTTCATTACACACAATATATACTGATTCTGAATAGTATCCCACTTTTGCTCATTTTCTATCATTTAGAGATGTCTGAAGAAGTATGCTAACATCAAGAACCCTGCTATGTAAGTACCAGATGTTTCTTCTCCATTGGGAAAACTACCATCTCAACATGAAGAAGTATGACTTATTATTGCCTAGGTATGATCTATTCAGTCCTTAATTTACTTCCATGTATGTACATATTTCCTTTCTTGCTTTAATTATGTGTCCTGAAACAAAAGGATGAAACTTGTTGGATACCAGTTCATCCCAAAGGAGAACAAACATGCACACACATATGTATATATATATTTAATTCTACATAAAATATGTACATTATGCAATTGCGTTCAGTCACTAAATAAAATGTTTCCTAAATACGTTAGCAATGATTTTTTGTATGCTTTCTTTTTTATATTCCCTCTTCTTTGTTACTAATTTCTCTACCCTTAGTGCTATAGACTTCTCAGAAGAAAGATATTTAGAGAGAGAAATACTATGATACTTTCAGGATAAACAGTTCCTGCAGGATAACCATGCTTTTGCTACAATCTAAATCCATTAGATTTGTACTCTTTCTAAGTTGGATCGTTTTTGCATTTATTCAAAAATATAGCACCATAGTCCAGTTTCTAGCAGTTCTAGCTTTATTTTAAGCACAGAGCAACAAACACAAAAGCCAGTTCCTTGCTGTTTCTGAGAGAGACCTTTATACTCCTGGACTCATATTGTTTTGATTGATGACATCAGTTGTGTTTTGTCTGAGATATAAAGTATTATCCTAAATTTAACATTGTCACTACTTAAAAGATATGAAGTTCACCATTCAAAGCTCTTCAAAGATCTCTTCTACTTGAAATGAGCTATAGGTAATATTTATTTTATTCAGTGCTACATTGAAACTTCTCCTCATGTTCTTTCTGTCGAAACTACCTCTGTCTGTGTGTGTGTGGGTGTGCACGCGTGTGTGGGTGTATGTCAGAGGTCATTTTATTCTCTTCCTTGTATTTGTCAGTCTGAAGTCAGAATGCTGGTGTTGACCTACCTTAATAGGTCATTGTACACTAGTGCTAAAACGAAGTGACATCTATAGTTTCATTTTTTTATAATTGTCACTCTCATCACTGCTTACTAATGTATGCAGTGATGCTTGGCTACTATCACAAAGGAAAAAAGACTGCTCTGCTCTACATTCCATTTCTCCCTTTTTGAAGGATATTACAATGCCTGCTTTAAGGGTAGTAGGTCTACTAGCTTTAAATGCTTGCAAAACAGACTTCTGCAAGTCAGTAAGGTTTCTAGGTCTCCATTATAGCAGATACAGTCAGTTGAGATTAGGATGCAACCATCTTACCAAATGTAGGTATCTATGTCACAGTGAAAACAATAAATCTCTGCAGGCCACGGATGGCATTGAATGGGTTTGCACTGAATAAAATGAAGGTCTAGATACTTGGCTGGGATGTTACACCTACACTGGACATACAGTGAGGTAAGCTGGATACTGATTAAGATGCCAATCTCAATATCACAGATAAAAATTCAATGCCAAAAGATTTGTATTCTTTGCAGATGTGCTAGTTCAGTGGGTCAGCAGCTAAAATCTTTACTCATAAGCAGTATGTATTCAGCTATGCATTCTGACATTTCTAGGTAATAGGATGCAAAAACCTTTAGTGAAACTAATCAAATTTTTATCAGGTTTAGTTTGAAATAAATTATTTATCAATTTGTTTAGTACCAAATGGAAAAGTATTTGTCAGACACGCAATTTTAAAGGATTCAAAATGCTTAATTGCCACTTGGTCAGGACTATTTTATGCTATTTTAAAGGCAGCCACCTTTATCTTTTTTTCATTGTTAGTTTGAAATTATGTCTTTTGTTAATTTCTTGTATGACACTGTCAGACCGTATAGTACATCTTCACTTGTTAAATCAAAAGGATTAATGGGAAGAGAAGACATAGTTCCCGTATGTGAGGTGGAGAATTCTTGCCAAATCTTGTTTGCTGGCATTCCTACAAAATCTTTCATGTTAATAGGACTAATAATGACATTTCCCTTTTCAGTATTTATGGTAGTACAAAAATTCACAAACTTACTTACAAAATTCAAATTTGCAACCTATTAGCAGTATTGTTCTTCAGGTTGCTGATGAAGCAGCCTATACACTGTATGGGTAAACATTGAGCTAATTTACACATGTATACATACAGAGATAAATGCAAAATAATTAATGGTCTTGTAGAATAAAGAATTAAAACCATGCATTTAGAAGAAATTGCAAGAGTGTATGCATGCATATATAATTTTAAAGACCATTGGAAAAGTAAAATATTTCCTTCCTCTATTCTTTATATCTTTTAAAATATGGCTCTTCATTAGGCCAATGAGAAACTTTTAATATTTTTAACACATAAAGTGTTAGTAATATAAGGTAAATAACCAGTGTCTAACACATTTCTTTTGTATTATGTATTATTGACTTAATGCTATTGGTCCAACTCATTCCTCCTTCTAAAGTACATAAATGCTACTCATTTTTGCAGCTTACGGTCTAGGACTTGGTGTTGGATGTTTCTGCTGTGAAGTTTAACATGAAATGAACCAAGATGCTTACATAATGTGTTACATTTGTATTGTCATAACCTTGACATAAATGTGTATTGTTATTTTTATAACAAAGACGTTGTAAAGTGACAGCCCATTCTCTCTATTCATTTTCACACATCTTTCTGAACTGACCTTGTTTTGAAAAAGGAAACTTTTACGGAAAATAATAATTAGCTGTCAGAGTTATTTGTCAAAGACTTTGCTCCCTAACATCTATTTAATCACAGCTGACTGTCAAGAAGCAGGTTGCTGTTAATATCTTAGTTTAATTTCCTCTATTTTTCAACCTAATGCAGAATTTTATTGTCAGATTATCTTAAAGCAATGTTAGCTGTTCCCTAACTCTAAGAAACTTCTTAGACGCTTTCTGAGATACGTATATTTTATCATCATATAACTTCAAATTTTCCTTGCACTAAGCCCTCTTTTGTTGGCCATCTGTTTTTTTACGGACTTCCTTTAGTGAAAGCATGACATTGCCACCTTCTTGCAGCCATTTAGTTATTATCAAACTCTTAATTTCTTATGTAAGAAACGTAACAGGAGCTATTTCACTCCCAATCCACTGAGAGCACCATTTGAAGGGCAGAATAATAATAACTGGAAATCTGTTCTGTAGCTCTTTTTGCTGTTCTGGGACTGTTCAGTGGAAATTCCACTTAGTCCTGGGCTCTGCTGTTAAACACTTATGCAAAGCCATAGCAAGCAGCTCTGCTGCCCAGATCTACCTCAACGCTTCATTCCCCCATGCCTTAAAGCCTCCTGGCCGTTTAAAACCGAAGATGCTGAGAGCTCATCTTTTCCTCCTCTGCTCCCCACTCCTCACAGCCCACTCTGTGAGTAGTAGCAGCAGAAACGGTTGGTTTTCATGCTTTTATGCCACCGGAAGGCTGGTACCACCTGCCTCCTGAGTTGCAGGGAGAGTAACTGTCTTCTTGTGTTGTCATTCCTGCAATGCTGCAAAAGAGAGAAGGGCTGTCTATCTTGCAGGTGTGGTACCAAGTTGTACCCAAAGGAGTAAGTCCACCCCAATTCTCTATAGAGATAGAAAGAAAAAGACTTCTAAGGCACTTTAGCTAATGTAATTCTGTTTTGATTTGTGCCTTATCAACGTTCCAGGGGAGGTTAGTCATTTTTGTGTGGATTTTTGATTCATGAGATTTCCAATTCATCAAGCCAAAAAAAAAAAAAAAAAAAAAAAAAAGAAAGAAATCAAGCAAGCATCAAGGTGATTGACAATCTTTTTATATTTCCAGTTATAATTTTTTTCTATATATTGTCTAGCTCTTCTAGGTTTTCAGTTAGTAGAATTTTAAAGTTTGCTCTCTGTTCATACTGTGATATATAATTTCCTGTAATTGCATCTAGCACACTTTGAAAACAGCTTTGGAACTGCGAAAGAATCCAGACAGGTATATAGACTTTACTCAGCAAACACTCTGGGTTAATTTGCAAATATTCTTTCAGTTCAGGATGAAAAGTTAGCCCAGATGCAACCAACTTAACACATTCAGTTGATTTTTTTTTCCCTGACAGTGAAGACAAAAAGACAAAAAAATTGTCAATGTCATAAACTCTCTAGTGCCTGTGGTTAATATTCTGTTAACATAAAAAAAATCAAGATGTACTTTTTACCTGACTTCTTTCCTAATTTACCTCCATAAGCTACTTTTTTCAATAATATCTTAACCCTACCGGTCAATAACACAACTGTGGATTTAACTGGAACAAGGATTGCATCTTCATTTTATTTATGTGCTCCTTGTTTAATTTACATCAACTTTCTTGAAATCAGTAAGAAAACTCTCTGTTATTAGTTAGAACACAATAACTAGTCATCCTGAGGTAAGTTAAAGGAGAATATTGAGAAATCTTCTCAAAAAGAGGAAGAATTTCATTCCTTATGCAAATTATGTAACATTGAAGACCAGTTGAGAATACACCAATTTGTCACAACCACACCTTTCAGTGGAACCGTATTGAGTTTCACTGAAGAGGTTCTCCAGTCTAGACTGGATGATTTCCTAGTAGAACTAGAACAACTCTTCAGTACATATCACCCAGTAAGCCAACTATTTAAGTATGTCTAAAGGATGTGGAAGATTCAATTAAAAGGCCTTTTTCCCATCAAAGTTTACAAAGGAGGAGGAGAGCCTTACTCCAGAAAAAGCAATAGCCAGGGGGTCACATAGCCTCTGAGAGAGAGCAAATAAGAAAATGAAACTGGAATTAGATGAAAATATAATGAAGTTGACCACACTTATGTAGCTCCAGAAATCTTACTTAATCTTGATTACAGCTGATCCATGTCAGCATTTCTAATGTCTAATCCTCACTGGCTAGTCCTTTGCATAAAGACTAGCCCCATGTTTCCAAGCTAGATCAGAGTCTCTTCACAAGGAACAGTTTTCAGCACCTACAGTGTCTGTTTTAACATTTTGGGGGGATCATTTTTAAAAGGCAATCCTTTTTTCTTTTTGTATCACAGAGGCTCAGAGTCCTCAAGAGAGGGCTTGAGGGAACTTGCTCATTATTCAGCAGTGTTTTGATTTAAAAACCTGTGGATGATTGCAATCTAATTCACAGGTCTCTCCCAGTTTTATTTCCATAGCAACAAATATTTGTATAAGGAAATACAATTAACCTTCAGAGTCTGCCGTTCTGCTTGAAACAATTCAAGCTGATCAATAATATTCATTTTAATTAAATGGTCATTTTTCATTAATGTGGGTAAATGTTCTCATCAATTTCTCCTCTGTACACTTATCTGCTATCATCCTGAATCCTACAAACAACTGCTTTTTTTCTTCATCCTTGAAGAACTCCACCAGACCCAGCCTTCAGCACTATTTCCTAAAAGGATAATTGTCTTCCAACACTTCGCCCTCAAAGCTGCTGTTTGCAGGTTGAATTACCTAATAGAAAGCTTCCATTTGAGCAGATAGCATATTCCTAATTCCCTTTTATCTCTGTTGTTCTCACGGTCTGCCAGCAGCAGCAAACAAGACTTTTTGGTAGCTAGTGTACTCCATCCAGCAGAGAGCAGGAGTAGTCACCAGGGCATCATAGGAGAGGGAGAAGGGACACGTTAAATTTAAGACTGGGCCAGAGACTTGCGTCCATGTCAGCCATTACTCACAGAGGTGGATTTTATGATGTTGCCATTTTAGATTTTTCTGGTTTAGGGACTTGATAGTGTAGATGTTTTTTCCTCTCTTAGTAGCCTCTGGAGTGTCTCAGATATTACTTTAGATTATTGATAGCAGACTTGGCCACAGTCTCTGTGGTTTATGGGACATTTCTGGAGAAATTGCTGTCATTTACTGTTAAATCTAATTTGAGAAAAGAAGCCAACCACATACACATTGTATATATATTAGAAAAACAAGGGAATAAAGGAACCGACACACTAATAACTCAAAATAAGGGAAATAGTGGAGTTTCTTCTGTGGAATCACAGACTGCTGAATTACAAGCCCTTTAAATGGTGCCCAAGCTCCCCAGGCACCAGGGGTCTTCAAAAGGCCCCACTGTGAATTTTTCTACTGTGAAACACAATAAAGTAATGTTTTTAAAAACAATGAAACCAATGTATTTCAATTTTTTAACACACTAATAAAATACATTTCATTTCCTTTAAGGTTCAAGACTAGCAGTCACTGCTATACAGAGAATTGGTTAGGAAGTCCATAATCAGTATTATGTTCTAAAAGGGAAGTTTCAGCACTAAATCAAACAAAGTATTGACAGTAGGTGCATCAAGCTTTTTGACTTAAAATTTTTACGTTTCATTCCTTGCAGTCCTCCAAAGCTTATTAAAAGACATGACGGGTGTTTCAATCCACTCCATTTATTTCTTGTACCACTTTCTCATAAAGATAATCTTGACAAAAGGCAGCAGAGTTTTTAATTATTGCTTTTTCCCTGGAGAAGGCAGTTATCCGGATGATGAAAATTAGATATAAAACAGTCCAAATCTAAATGTCCCCCAACGCCACTTGAGCTTCATCCGTGATTAGACCAGAAATTAGACCAAACCTTTAATGAAGGTCTGAAATATTCAGATAACATTTTATTTTTATGTATGCAAATTTTCCTTCTGGGTTCCAGATGGAACTGCAAATGATGAAACACCAACAAGGGTTGCTGCAATATTTCAGAACCAACAGAAGAACAGCTGTATATTTCCCAAGAAAATCTCTTCTTGTGAGATCTCCAGACTTGTTTTAAATGCTTAGACAGTCCAAAGAGTTCAGATAAACTCTGGCTAGTCATCAAAATTTACACTATTTAAATGAATGCAACCTAAATCAAGAACATTTGTAATTTAACATACTTTAATGAAAATACATGTTGAATGTGTTTCCAGTGCCAACCTGCAGGAAAAGTGAAAAAAATTAGACGTGAAAAGACAGGGAAAATTGGGGGGGAGGGGAAGAAGTGAGAATAATGAAACATAGTGTTAGCCATAACATTCTCATAGAAACAGGGAGGGAAGAAGCTCTTACTCTGTGTGTTGTTGTGGTTTAAACCCATATCTGTTGAAATTAATAAGATTCTTACTGTTACTGACATTAACAGGTGCTTAATCAAGTTCTTAGTGAACAGGAGCAAAAAGAAAAAGGTACAGAGAAGTTCTACTATCTCCCTCGCAAACGGTTGTCCCTGAACAAGTGTTTTTAAGATTCAGAAATACATGGATGCAAAAAAAAAAAAAAAAGCAAAAAACAGCTCATCAGATAATTTGAGCCCTCTACCTTAGAAATAGAACAGCCACGTGCTAGCAGTTGCTGAAAGAATTTAAGCTTAAAGGCACCGTTAATTATGTGTTTTATTACATGATCTGAGGACAAAGAACTTTATGAAAGTATGTGAATAATTTCCCACCTTCTCAAGTCAAGGAAGTGGAAAAGCCAGAAAATGTAAAACACTGTCAGCAGGGCTTTGTTGCCTTTGTACAGTACATCAGCCTTCTTACTCAGAAGCAAAGAAGCATGCACGAATATAAACAAACCAGAGTTAATTTGGTGCATGCAACCTCGTTAACCATTTTAAAAACGTGATTAAATATTGTACCTTGAGAACGAATCAAGAAATCAGTGTATACCTTTTAAAATAGTGGAATGTCCTGTGCCCAAGAAAACTTTAATAGGGCATGCCTGTGTAATTTGTTCTTTATAACTCCTAATTCTCTTCCCGCTTTGTCTAGAAACTGGACTACCTTCCATTTGCTCTTTGTAACTTGGGATAATTAAAAATCCATTATATTTCCCTCTCTGCAATGACAGTACATAAATTAAGCCTCAGCAGTGTTGAAATGCATACAAAAAGTGATATAACCCTTTCAAAGTGTCACTTATTTGCAATGCAAATTTCTCCTGGGCAATCAGAAATTCAGCAAATATTTTTCATCCAAAACTCAACCTTTTATGACTAAGTAGTGTTCATTTGTTGATTCACAGTTCAGAAGTTACTGAGGTGTTTATATTTGTTAATCAAACATGCAGTTCATCAGTTATTTTTACATTTTAGAGGTCCCAGCACTTCAGCCTCAAGGATGCCTCAGTGCTTCTCAACACTGAGATCTGCAGAAATATGCAGCCAGGCTATCCACTTAAGAAAGTGTCCATTTTCAGCAACCCAGTAAGATACCAATATGATACCAATTCTGCTAACTTATATGTGGTACTTCCTTTTTTTTCCTTCATTTTTATTTACATATTTCTATTGTAGATGTGGGAATGAATCAAAACTTGCAGTTATGAAACTGTATGAATCCAGGGCTCATAAAAGTGAAAAAGCACTTGCAGTGACCATAGGTCTGATGTATGTGTATAAATTTCACAAGCACCTGCAATTACAGCCTCCTGTTCAAAGCAGGGCTGACCCCTGCACTGCACCAGGTCAGCAAGGGCTTTGCTCAGCCAAATCTTGAAAACCTCCAGGGATGAAGATCCCACAGCTGCTCAGGGTAATATGTTCCCATGCTGCCCTGCTCTCCTAGGGATTTTTTCCCCTCTAATGTCCAACTTGAACCTGACAAGCTACAATTCATTATCATTATCCCTCAGTACATATTATTCCTCTACTAACAGGAGTTTATCCTGACATCTTTGTAGCTCCCTTTCAAGTAGCCGCAGGTTACTATTAGGCTGCCTTTAGTCTCCTCTTTGCTAGACAAAACAAGCCTGAGCCCATTACATACTCGTAGATCACGAACTCTAGGCCTCTGACTGCCTATGCAGCTCTCGAGCTTTCCAACATCTCTCTTTAATTGGAGACCCCAAACTGGGCATTATTCCAGCTTTAGCTTCACCAGCACTCAGTGGAAGGATGTAATTTCCCTTAATCTGATGGCCACCCTCCTCTTAATGTAGCCCAGTATTACTTTGCCTTTTTCCTGATAAGAACAAATTCTTGCCTGGTATTCAGCTTGATGTCCACTATAACCATATTCTTATTCATACAAAGAGAAACATACCAAAAACCTGATTTTATTGTACTTAAAAGAGTTCACAGATTTTTTTTAATTTATGATCAACTAATACCTCTTCCCTCTCCCCCTTAATTTAAATTCAGAACCAAATTAAGCCATACCTTCCTTTCAACATTGCTTCTTTTAGTATGCATGCTTGTGAATAAATTTCCAAAGCAGAACATTCCAGAGAGGTCTCCTAAAAGATAGGCTACACGCCTATATCAAGGAAAGGTTTTCTTCAATACAGTGTGAACTCACTGGTATATTTAGTCAGGATATGACAGGATATGACAGCAAGGATGCATCAAGCTGAAAACATCAAAGGGTTTTTTTTCAGAATTTTCTTCTATTGGCAAGCCCAGTAATTAAGTAAATACTAATAAATATCCTATTTTCAAATTTTTGGCTGTTTTCCCCTCAAATTTTCTTTGAAAATCAAGATGGTGCCTGCCAGGTTCTCTTCCACTAATAATAAAGTATTTTGTTCCCTCTATTGGCTATGTCAAACCAATAAAAAGTGGTGGCTCCTTCTAGGGCCCGCTGACTGTAGCCTTCCCATGACACTGAGGATGGCTGCACATGCTCTGGCCAGCTGGTAACCTGGGATCGCACTGCTGGGAAAGAGCTGCAGCAGAAAGAGTTGGGAGATGCCTTCTTGGGGGTCTGCCTTCACTCAGGAGATGCACGTAAGCTGAGGTAAGTGCCTCAGCACCCTCCGTGTTTTCCTGAGCTACACGGTGGGTGTGCTTGTGCCTGGCCTGCCATTTTGCTGACCCCAGTCCGTGGGCTGGACATCAGCCTGGCCCCATCTCAGCACCTGGCCAGGTGGTGGCGGGTGCTGGGCTGTCCCCAGTTGCTGTCCCTGGCCTGGTCCTGCTCACCTTGCTCAGGGCTGCAGGACAACTCTTTGAAGACCACTGAAAGTCCACCTCATATAAGATCATGAGATCTTTATCTGGCTTCTTATCACAGCTGTCTTCTTCTTCAATGAACCACACAATCAACAACTCAGTTAAAACAAAAATACTGAAAATTAGCTAATTCTGTGAGCAACTTTCTTCTTTTGTACTAACAGGATCCTGGGAAAAAATAGGAATTCAAAGAAACAAAAAAGAAGTTTAAAAACTATGAACATCCACATAAAAAAGAAAATCTTTGAATGCTGTCTAAATGACTAACAGTTATGTATTTTTAACTTAGCTTTGTGTTTGTGTAAAGGTACGAATAAAATTTATCTTAACATGAAATGGAAACTTCCAAGCAAGCCCTTTCGTTTTCTATATTTCTTTCATTGGCTTATATCTTTCCCAAGGAGTGACTTGATTGAAGTCTCCACATTATTTTATGGTGTATCAAGCGCCTTGTAATACTGCTGTGCAGTTAGATGAGTAAAGGCCAAGGGTAAATCCAAAGGGGTAGGCATTCCTTAAGAGGCACTTGCATCACTGCTGAGTCTCTGAAAACGTGTTCACATTTGGAAAGTTTTCTCTACATTTATTGTAGCAGCTTGAAACCCTTTATTTTAGTTTAGTTATATTAAGTTTATTTTTTAATTAAATCTTAAGTTCTTCAAAGGGAGTTCATTATTACTGCTCTTATTTGAATTATTTTCATTCACCTTCTCACTTATTAATGAATCTACTCTCCAGTCTCATAATATGTTTTGTTTTGATGTATTTGTAAAGAACCCTTGGGCAACTTTAATTTATTCTCATTTATTTTTTGCAGCTCTCCACCTTTTTTTTTTCCTTGCATATTTGATTCAGCTCTAAGATTTCAGATTAATCTCCAGTGTTTGAGCAGCTATTATGGTGCTAATGGCTGATTCTGGGCACTACAAGTAAGATGCACTTTCTTTCAGGGAGAATGAATAAGGCCTTAGTAATAGCATTGTTCTTGTGTTCTCTTATATGTGGGATTCACCTGACTAAATGTAAAACTCTGACTCTGTGTCTTAATTTCCTTAAGCTCCCTTTCTAGCTAACTGAGTGTAACAGGAACTTATAGGTCATGATTCTTCTTACTAATTAGGTAAGAGATTAGATTAATAGAAGCCTAGAAATGCCTCCTTTTCTCCGCTGACCATAGAAGGAGCCAATGACAATCACTTCAGCTGTGGATATATATATCATGAATATCTAAATATAGGTGAGAAGAATCTTGTCAGAGATAGGTTAAATAAAAATGATTTTGAACCAATGGAGTCTGATACACATGCCTGTGTGGGTTTTCTTTCTTTTTTTCTTATTTTTTTTTCCTAATTTGGTTCTGTTTGGAATTAGGGGAAAAAATGTTTTAAGTTAAAAACATTTAGTGAAACACTAGAAAAGAGTACTTAGGTGTATTGCAAAAGCCCATCACAAAGTGGACAAATATGTGTCTAGGCTAAATTGAGGGATAGAGAAAGCAAAAGCCTCCTGTAATTCCAATAACATATATATGGAAGGATGATAAAAATGTATGGGCATATATGGGTACTTTAGCACTGGTACAGGGACACACTGCACAGAATTCTGCTATTCTTCCTGTGTAATAGGAGGCTGAAGAGAGTGGAAAAATGGCCATGTCTGTATGTTAGATACTATGAAAGATACACCGGATATTAGGAGCCCCACATCATTTTCTGTATTCTTGAGTAGATCTTTTTTTCTAATACACTTCCAACCACAGTTCTTCAGGGAGCCAAAATGTTGAACACCTTGCAAATGGAGGCAACATGAATCTTATAAACTACACACCATCCTGTGCCGTTTGGGGATAAGGATTCATTTTATCTGACAAGAAACTAGGACATCCTGAAACTTGCTTATATTACGATCTCAAAGCTGGGGGAAAGTGAAATTAATCAGGATTTTGAGAAACAGGCAAGCTGACCTCTTAGTCCTGATGAGTCCCAATGGCAAACTGGTCTATACTGCACTTTCTGTCTAATCACTCAGCCAAGGAGTTCACAAGAAAGCTGAAACCTGTGAAGAAGAAAGGAAATAGATGGAGGAACTGTTCTTAAAGGAGTTATAGATTGCTTTCTTTTTATCACTTTAAGTTCTCCAGTTTGGGATTACACAGGCAGAATGTTTTTTCTCAGCCCTGGCTTAAAAATTTTTGAAGTGGTGACAGGATGTCACGAAAGGGGATAAGGCAAAGTTTGTGAGATGATACCCAAAGCTTTACCCTGCGCTACTAGAACATTGGGAAGCAAGGACAGGAAAGGACTTTCAAGCATGAATGTTCCAGTGAGTACCAGAAAAAGAGAAGAAAACATATAACACTCCAGTCTTCCCAGCTGAAGGTTTGAAGAGGGAGAAAAATATTTTCTTCACACCATTTCTTGGTTGTGTCAGTGAGTTTATAGGAACTTGTCACACATTCCAATATATAATGCCAAGACCCACAGATATTCCGTTGTGTGTGTGCAAAGTAATGGTCTTCTGTAGAGAATAAACTTATTTTTCATGTTCAGAGCTACTTTGCTGTAACTTGCTGCCTGCAGCCAACCAGGCATCTTCCGAGAAATTATTTTAAGCAAACAATGGCAATGGACAAAATATCAAAAAAAAATAGAATCAGTAAAAGCAAACTGTGCATGCTCCTCCAAATAAGTGTCCTTTTAGCTAATAAAAGAACCCCTGCCTTGAATTCCTCCAGCTCCAATTCCTTTCTAAGTTACTTCTGTATGTTTCTTTTTCTTCCCGCGTGATTGTTCCCTATGTGCAGCTGTTAAAGATATTTTTAGGTACAGACAGAGATTGCCTGTAGCACCAACTAAATGAGACTGTCACATAGGAAGGCTGTAAATGCACACAGATAATAAAGTAAAATCTAGGACTTTGGCTACAGCCACCTGTTCCTAATATTCTTTCATGGCCTCTGGCAAAGATAGAAACAGAAGACAGAAACACTTTCAGCTGAGTAAGATGGGTAGTTTTGCCTGGGTGGTACTATGCAAAGGGTCTACCACAAGAATCATTTTGGGGGTGGAGTGCAGAAAAGACTTAACAGCAATGCTGATCAGTGTAAAAGCTCCCAGATAAAGCATATAGAAAAGACTGCAATACCCTCCAAAGGGAAGTGCTAGCATTCAGTCTGTTTAAAACTGAAACATGGATTTCACTAATATACTGCCAGAAGGAACAATTGGGCACTTGTAGGAGAACCAGAGTGACCCTTTAGTCCTTCTGTTCCAGATAATCAGTATATGAACTCACCCCTGGGCGCTGCTCAATAAGAAAAGCCACAGAGGGCACAACCTCTTCCTGTAAGGACATTTTGTTTGCTCAGGAGAAAAGGAAAGGCCAGTGGAAGTACCAACACATTAAAGAACAAGAAAGATACCAAATGTAAATCGCTGTTGTTAGCTATTCCTTACATGACCCACTACCTATACCAGCTAGTGGCTGCTAGGAAAGACCCCCCCCCCCCCCGTCCTGGCCACTATCACCACTTTAGGACATTTCAGTAGCCTTGCCCTGTTCACAGCAATCCAGGTGCAGCTGCTTGTCCACGGGCCACAGCTGTCTGGCTGACAGCTTACCCCTAGTTCTACCTCCTTAAGGGAACACATTCATTTAGCCCTTGACCAGCTTGGCATTGGTTTTGTCCGTCAGATTTCGTTATTTGGGGGCAGTTATGGTTCTTCATAAGCCTATAAATAAATCTGCAATCAAACAGCACAAAATTGGGTGTCCTTGCTAAGCAATCCAAATATAAAGAAACAAAACTACAATTTCTCTTTGTACAAGTGATCAGCTCCTATGCATTACACTATGCCTTTCTCATTGGCTGTTATCTTCCAACATGCATTTTCTAATTAGTTAATTATGCTATTTGTATGCTGAGTATATGCATAAGCTCAAGTCATCAGTAGCACTCTATTCAGTACACGGTATAAATCTCTTAATGACACATTTGAAGATCTTCCTCCATAAAATATCTTGAGAGTCTTGTGTAGAGCTTTGCTAGTCCTTTAACAAACTACAACATCCTGCTCATTAGACTAGTGTCCAACTATTTCTGAGTTTATTTGCAACTTCCTCACAATAATTAGCCATCATATTTTTCAGACCTTTAACACTTTGGTTTAGCATAAAGCCATTGAGTAAGGGGAAAAAAGGCAATTATTACTCACAGTCCTCCCACATCAGGGCTGGCTGACTGGGAACTGCAGTAGGATCTGAAATATGTTTATATGCATTTCCTGGACTCTTCAGCCTTAACTTTTCCAAAGTTGAAATGCCTGACACTGATACAAGAAAACTGTGTTGCCTTGTTCAGCTTCCCACTTGTCTGGGCTTTCCCTGAGAAAAGGATAGTTATTTCAGCAACTGCAAGGGTGTGCGTAAGCACTCCAGCCAGCTGTGGGCTAGTGGAGATGAACAGCTGTCAGGCTCCAGATGGGTTCCTTCTGCGGGGCAGCACCTGTCTATGTCTGAACTCAAGTGGGCAATAATTTCAGTGAGGTCCTCTGAAACCTGCCCTTTTGGCAACAGAAGCATATTCTGCCAGATACCTTGCAGAGCTCTGCTGGGCTCCTGCACTGTGCAAAAATAAATAAATAAAGTACATTTCCCAAACTGATAAATTCAGGGCACAGAAAAGAGCTGTCACTCACAGTTGATTGAGCACCTCTTCAGAGAACAAAACTCCCTCTCTTTTCTGACATGCTTTGATGAACAGTGAAATAGTTAACAGTCTTGACATTTATAGATTCCCAAGAACAAGTATACTTAATAGAGCATACTGCCTCATGCTGGCCCAAGTCAAGCCCTCAATGTCAGCATATACTTACAAGTTTACAATGTGTTTGCATGGAAGCATTATTATGAAATTAAGGTGAAGAACAAATGAAAAATTTGAATGGCTCTAGCAGAAACATTTTATACATATATATATGTATGTATATGTAATGCTTTTCTGTTATATAAATACAGGTAATGCTTTTTTTTTTTTTTTTTATGTCACTCCTAGAGATGAATTCTCTTCTATCAGAACTCTTTTCTAATCACATAAAAAATAAGAGACATTAAGATTCAGGGAGCTCAGGTAGAAAGAATTTAAGACAAATTCCTTTGTTTCATTGCCTTAAACATCTGCTGGAGCAAGAGCAAAATAAACAGGAATATGAAATAGAAATAACTGGTACCTAAACTGAAAAAGTGTGTATGTGTGTGCGAGAGCAAGTCAGAGACAGAAATCTGTAATGAACCCACATCTGTTCATTCCTTGCCCATCAAATTATTTTTTCCCCTAAATCTCAGAATCAATATTGTTCTTTCCAACAGCAGCCCTATAATCTGCTCCTCGGCAGCACCTGGGATTATTTAACACTGTTTCTAAGGCTGGGAAGCTATCCTACTGCTTGGGCCTCTTTCTGTTTTTGCAGAGTCTCTATATATGAGCATTTATTAAAGGTATCAGTAGTTAAGGAGCTCTGTTGTTGCTGTCAGATAGATGGAGGAGGGAGTGGCAAAGCCTTGATTTCTGCTTTATTTTTTCCCTTCCTCCCTTGAAGGAAAGAATGAAGGGAACTCATTTTATACTTTATAAGGTCCCAAACTGGCTGTTCTTCCCCTGGAAATAAGGATTTGCAAAAGCAAGCAGTCAAACCAGATGGAAAGAAGGTGGTTTCTTCAGATGACACTAAATGCATGCATGACCTTCAGAAAGGGAGATCACTTTATAAGGATTGTGTTCCTTTGTCTGTGACCCATAAGCACTGAAAATAACAAGTACATTCCTGTGTAGGTTCTAGCAGCTATCCACTACTTAGCACCTCTATTTTCAGAGCATTAATATTAGAGCTTTTGTAAAACATGATAATTTTCAAGCACAGCTATGCAGCAAGATATTCTAGGCTTGTTATTTTTTTTTTAATAATCTGGCATGAGAATTTAATCCTCTGAAACTATATGAATTGTGACCATGTTGACCATTAACATTTAGAAAAACAGACACCCGATAAAGCTCTTCTTCAGAGGCTACTTGTGCAAGACTGTTAAAGTGGGTCCATCATCTCAGTGAGAACAGAGCTCATCTGACCAGATCCTGACACTGGCTAAAGCTGATGAATGAGTAGGGTATAATGATATCCTTTCTCTAGGCTCCTCCTGAAGCCTACAACAATAGCTGAATAGTCTGAGTATACTCTTTTTCAAATGCAATTTAGGAGCAGAAGCACTGAAATCCATAGAACTATAGAAGAGTTAAATCAGAAAGTGTTAAGCTTTTCTCGTACCCACTGTAAACATCTGGAACTAATACCAGCTGGATAGTAAGTATACAGACCAGGCAGTAAACTACACCCTACTGTAGGGGTCTGTCAAGCCCATCAATGTCACTTGGGAGCCACCAGGGGCTCCCCGAAATGACTGTTCCTGGCCCAAACTGCCAGTAGTCCCACAGAGTCCCCTTTACAGCCCTGCCTTGAACTCAGACTTCTTCTTCTTCTTTTTTTTTTAACATTTTGAACTGAATAAATACATGCTGTTTTCTGAAACTTTATTTTTGTGAGAAATTTTGGGTTTACTCTCACCAAGATTTACAATTCCCTCACTGATTTGGCAATAGGCAAGAGGAAGTAGGTGGGAGTATGATTGTTGTAGGGAAGGCAATGCAGCAGGAAGTGGCAGGAGACATCTGATAAAAAAGTAAGTGAATGCAAACAATTAAGGGAGTATGAGAAGAAAAGGACAAGGAAGCAGAGGTAGCACAACAGTACAGTGGTGTCTACTACAAATTAAGGTTCTTAGAATGAATTGATCAGTCAAAGTTGAGGGCATAATATGATTATCACTCATAACTCTGCAAGCCTGATTCAATAACTCCATGTGTCTCAGCTGCTAGTATACAGGTTAATATTCTAGTTAGCTGAGATCATATGGTTTGCAATACAAAACAGAAAGTTTTCATTTTAATGACCTTGTAACCCCATTGAAATCACATGTACAAATAAACCCTTAAACATTGCATAAAACCACTTCTAACTGATAATTTTACAGTTTCACACTGAAATCTGTGGAAGTTTAGACCACAATTAAAAAGCTATTTGCCCTTGTTCATTAAATAGCCCCTCTGATATCCAGCTGCAAAGGGACATACCATGTCCTAATGGTTTTGGATGCTTCAGAACTGTACTGCAAAGTCTGGCAATTAACCATGTCGGTACGGACTAATGCAGATAGACTTTAGCTATAAACAAAAATATATGCTATCTAATCAGATTTATTCTGACAAGGATTGTTAGTCAAGTATTAAAGGTGAAATATGAACTGTATTTTCAGGCTTGTATTGTGAAAGCACAATGTCTATTAATATTTAATTTCTAATATTACTGTTTTATAATCTGTGTTTACATAAAGCAGTAAGATGCTACAGTATAATAAAGAACTATGTTATATTTGTAATATATGCTATTTTTACAAAAGAAATTGAGGGTATGCTTACAGGATCACAGTGTACATAGATATTCATGCACTGAAAAGATGAGCTGTGTTTTATTTAAAAGGAGTGTATGACTATATGTGGATCATTGTCTGAATTTCTGAAAATATGTGCATATATTTCTGAGCCAACATTCCACAGAAAAGATTTGCACAGAAAAGTTAAGGAATTAATACTTTTTTTTAATATTATCAGTGAGAAAAGATGATAAACAAACTAAAGGATGGGGTGGATCTACAACAAAAATTGTTCACTAGCTAAATTTAATTGTCACTTCTCGCAATCTTTCAATTGCCTTTGACAGAATCTTTCAATTGCCTTCTGATTACATGACACTGTGGCATTTCAATATTCCTTGTATTTATTATTATTCACTATAGGGTATACCAATTACAAGAGCTAAATTATGTAATGAATGCCCTTTATTACATAAATATTTATTTGACTTTGTTGTCACTAATGTTAATTTCCTTAACTCAGATGTCTAAGCATTTAAGGGATGAGAAGAGAATCTGAGTTAGGTAGAAAGTAATTTTATTGCCCTATATATTTTCTTAAGGCTCCTACAGACTTTTTCTCTTCAAATAAAATTGAAAATAAAAAAGCTTGTGCATTTTCTTCTAGCAAAATCCTAAGGTTTCCTTAATTTTTTGCAAGATATTTGATATTTATATTGCAACCTTTGGAAAGAATACCACTTTTCTGGATCTTTGTATGTACAGAACTGGAAAGGATCTTAGAAGGTCATCAGCTGCCTCTGCTACATATAAAATACCTGAAGATTTGCTCTGACAACTTTTTAAATTGAAAAATACATCTAAACTTAGGGACATATTATAATCCTGAATCTTACAATGCTCAGAGTTCTTGAGATGCCCTTTTAGACACTCTCTCAAGGACAACATGGTACCAGAGCTTTGAGAGAGAAATGCAGAATGATATATCTATATGTACTTTATTTTCTGAAGCAGCTGACCTGAGGGTTGGGATTCACCTCTTGATCTATGATACCTAAATTTAAGTGTCTACATGTGGATGTTTCCATTTTGTTTTAATCTAGATTATGCTAATATAATGAAGTCAACACTTTAGGTTGGAAAGGATAGGTTTAGATGAACTTATCAATTTAAAAGAATTGCCAGAGCAAATCTTCAGACATTTTACAAATACTGGAGGGGGCTGCTGATCTCCTGAGCTCCTTTCTAACACTGTATTTATAAAGATCTAGAAAAGCTGTATTTTTTTTCCCAATAATAGCAGCCTGAGAAAATCTCAGAATGATTTAAAGTGACTAAACTATCACTTGGATGTGAGAAGATTTCAGGCCAACCTAAAATCTGACATTTCTGTCCATAGCAAAAGAAAGTGGGTGAGTTGAATGAGTTTTATCCTTTCTCCTGCAGATGGACTGAAAGTAATGAGATGAGATCTTGGCAGAACACCTCTGGATGAATTAGTGTCCTAAAACAGATCATACGTTAAGACTTTATGAATATTCTGCATCTCATTGGACTATTTTCTTCCAAATTTCAGTATGGAAAGGACAGAACACATAGATCAGTAAGAGAAAGGACAGAACACATAGAAAGAAGACTGCTTAGTTCAGTATGCCAGCAGTAAAATGAATCAGGATATAGGGCATAGTGGAGGTTTTGCCTAGAGGTGTTTGGCCCTAATAGCCTTTTTTCATGTCTGAGAGATCTGATAAGCAAACCTGTCCCTGTGAGGAAAAAGCTCACGTCAATAACTGTCTATGTAAAGGCCATCCGGCCACCACGCTGCAGTGAATCCCTTGCCCCAGCTGACTAGGAAGAAGGGGATGCTGGCTGACCTTCTTTCTCTTCAGTCGGTGTTTGGGCAGAGTGATTTTGCACGGCTGCAGAGAGCACTTCGTCCTTCTGGTCCATGATCATGAATCTCAGAAATGCTCCAGTCTGGGGCTGGAACACATGCCAAGGGGTCAGCCTAATGCCCTGGAAACCAGAAAAATAGACTGTTCACTGATCCCAAGCAGTTAGTACTGCATTTTCTCAACAACAGAGGATCTTTTTACAAGCTGTAGTATTCTCTGAGTGTTTCTAAGCGATCTCATTTTACATCTACAAAGCAGTCCTTAAAAATCAATTCTTTTCTATGGGAATGCTTGAAATTGCAATGTATCATCTCCTCTTGGTAGGATAGTGTTTGCTGGCTTTTTGTTTGCTTTTGTAGCAGGAAGTTTAGAAATGATTTGGAGATTATAAAGCAACATAGAGATGAAGACTAGCTTTGAAAGATAGCATATATTGCTCACTATGATTTGTATGAACTAATCTCTAATGCCTCTTTAGGAGAAAACATCATCAAGTGAAGCTTACAGCCCATTGCATACATTAGCAATGACTAGTTATTAATCTTATAACCTTTTCTAATTAACAGAGTAAATTCTAAAATGAATACAAATTGAATGTATCCAAGGGTAAAATATCTTCACTACCAAATGTGCCCTTATGTTTGCTGAAATATTTATGAAGTAAGTGGTGTGCCATAGGAATTATCTGGTTTATTTCTTTTTTGTTTGCTTATAGTCAATAAGAAAAGAAATGCCAGCAGCTGGCACTTTGTAAGTAATACATCTGTGTCAATCTTATATATTATTATAGGCATGGCTAATAAAATTGCATTGTTGTTGTTGCTGCTGTTGCCACTGCAGCTGTTGGTATATATTATTTGGTATAGCATTTCCTTCCAAATGCAGGACCAATGGAAAATAGAATAGGAATATGAAGGACAAATTTAGTACAAACATCTTAAAGATATAAAATGCAACATACAAACTAATCCCTCAGATGAGTGATGTTTATGAAAAAGATGTAAGTATAAATCAGTACTCCATGGAAATTCTGCTGTGCATGTTTCAAATGAAAGTTTGTTCCATAAAATCCAGTGCAGACAAAAGATAATGTACCTAGGTACCATTATGATAAACAGAGGTATAAATGCCTACAGAGATCAGTACATGGTAAGATGCAGAAAAATGAGCTACAGTTATTTTCTAGCAGGAATCAAATCATTATAGTCACATAAACATGAAGCAAAAAATATAAAGAGATTTGATTTAATGATGAACAAATTTTTTTTACAATTTTGGTATCTCAAAGAAAAGAAAGAATTTATATACAATTCTTTAGAGGCACCTGACTCTCATTCCATTATCTATATAGGAAACACAGGAGTTGTGTTATACAAACTGAATAGAAACTTTCTAATCCAAGATCCAAATCAAGTTCCTAGAGTAGACATGATGCAGAACTTCAGTTGGCACCTACTTAGGCAGACTGGATCGTACTATAAAATAGCTGCTCTAGAATGAAAGCACTTGTTTCTTTAGGGGAAAATAACACAATTCCAGTACACATCTGCAGACCCAAAATGAACACTATACTGGGAGAAATTACTTAGAGGAAATGGGAAAGATGAAGCATCCAAGCATACAAACAGAATTCATTTTCATTTATACTTGCCATTCTGAAACTTCTAAAATATCCAGTTAAGACAATGGTGAATTATAGTGATTTGCCAAACAAGATAGGCAGCAAGAGACATAAATCTGACAATAATAACTGTGGGTATCTGTGTGTCTTCTTTAAACATATATTTATGTGAGTGAGAATATTTGTATATATGCAGATAGAACCATTAAATCACACATGATCAAAGTAAATGTCTCTCTTTCTATGATTTAATGAAGTTATTTGCTTAATTAACATAAGCAACTTCCATAGGAATGCTACAGAGCAAAATTATGACTCCTTCGCAGCTGAGTAAGTTTATCCCAGAGCCATTTTATAGATGTTAATCTGTGTGGCTGAATGTAGCTGTTAAATATGTTGAGTCTCTTTGATCCACATCCTCAAAGGTATTTAGCTGCTAAAATTCCATGGACTAAAATTGATGAAATTATGATTATATTGAAATTAACTGACTTTTCAGTGCCTGAATATCTCTGAGGTATTTGGACATCTCTCTTTGACAGGAAAACATGTCAAACAGGAGAAGTCCACCACTACATAATTGCCTTTGCACATCTCTTTTTTATTGAGCTCTATGACTGACTTTGTGTTCTGTAGAAGTTACCAAAATGAAAAAAAAAATCACATGAGAATAACTGGTTTTAAAACAGAATTTTCTCTTCTTACTAGCCCCAAAAGGAATACATTTATTACCAAAACAGTAGGTGGAAATTAAAGTAATACAGTCAATGCATGCATAATTTTGTATTCATACTTTTCTTCAAATGAGCAATCCTTTACCACTTTTCTTGAACACCATAAAGACATTAACAGAACTTCTATACTAGAAAAAGATTAAGAAGAACAGAAAACAAGAAAACCCAGTGAAAAGGAGAGTTAAAATACAATAAAATGAACAACTTCTTGAATTTATCTGGCTCCCAAAGCTCACAGTATTCTGTGAGACTTTTTAATGTTTTCTTAAGAGTGTACTGTATGTACTATTATATTACCAAAATTAGCTGAGCATAACCATGCAGACCAACATTAATATCTATTTAACAATTCGTAGGAAAAAGTTAATAATTTTTAGATTAATCTCCACAAATATACAGCCAATTTTCATTCATCAAAAGCATTTTTTTAGCTTTTATTGTAAGCTACTGTGTATTGTACCCTACCACTAGTTTGGGAACACTGGGTATATCTGACATAATTAAAGGAAAGTTCCCACAGTGTAGTTATGTTGCTTAGATACATCTATTAAAGTATTTTATATTAATTTGCTGTGTGAAATAAGTAAGAAGACAGAGCTTTGGATGGTATGAAACAATTGTCAGACACAGAGGTCAAAATCTTCATTTTGTCCTTTGCAAGATCCAAGCAAATAAGCATAAAAGCATATTATTGCAGATGGGTACTTTCTGGTCTGGAAAAAAAAGAGAACAAAAACATGAAGACACGCATTTTGAATACAGAGTAGAATATCTGCTGGAGGGAAATCAAAATATGGTAAGTATTATTTTAAGCAATACTAAACCCAGGTTTTGTCACTGACTTTTTAAAATAATGGAGCGCTAGACAGATCTGGAACTACCACCACACTAATGCAGCCATTCTTCATAGCAGTTAATGACTTCTGGCATCAGCCTGTCTCCTTGCCAGCTGGAACCATGGCAGGCAACACCACACAACACCAACTTATTTTGTTTTATGCTTCAAATATGTGTTCACTCTTAGAAAGATCTGTGTTCTTGTTTGGTGGTTTTTACAAGGTTTTTGTAAAAGGCAACTGACTGTAGTGAGAAGGAAATGTGGCAATACAAAAGAATCATCTCTCTGCAGTGACCTCTGGTTAGCTTCAGCTCCAGAGGCAGAAGGATCTGGTAGGCTGTGATCCCTGGGAGAGCGTTTGCTTGCTTACTGACTGGCAGGATCATTTCAGAAGTACATATGTGGATAAATGCAGTTAATTATTCTGAGTATAACCAAGCTATACCTCACTTAGACTCATCTCACATTTCAGGAGCTTTTGTATCCTCTGGAAATCTGAGCTGCAAAGTCGCAGGCATCTTCTATTGTTCAGCAAATGTGTTTAAATAGGACAAAAGTATTGGAAATACTAACAGTATCCAAGCATTCTGTTTCAGCATACTCTCCCATTTGCAGTCTGCCATCCATTTCTAGCCTACCCCTCAAGAGTCTAGTTTTTTTTAAACAACATTTCATTTTGCTCTTTTATATGCAAACTAGCACCTTGTGCATACAAATTACCAGTAACTGTTGTGCACTTGGTTGTTTAATTTGTCTGTGCAACTGCAATGACAAACCATGCAATTGAAGAGTAAAGCTCCACACTTCCATTTATTTAAAACAAAGTATTTTAATATTGCATGTTTGTTAATTCCTCCTTGCTTGCTGCTCCCTCAGTTAGTCATACAAGTACTTCATTCCTACTGAGATCAAATTTCATTAAAATTTATGTTTGATTGATAATGGTCTCTCCTCACACTGCTGGAAAGGTGATTTTTCTCTCTCTGGCATCTTTAGCAAAAAATCAAGTTGCTCTTTCCCCCCATATTAAGCTTACCACCAGTGCAATTACCAGCATGCATGCTTTTCCTCACAACACAGTTATCCCTGTTTAATGGGCTGGGTGCATTCCACTGAACCAAAAAACAACTACTAATTAAAGTTTTCATTCTCACAGATTTTATTTCACACTATCCTTTTGAGGAAAGGGGAGTTAAATACAACTACTAGCTGCTATATAAGGTTCCTAAACTATCACAGGCTGGAGTTACCTCTCTTACTGTCTGAATTCATTCTGTTGCTTTGGAAAGAAATTGCAGCTGGCATTTTAAAGTCTTGCATTTCAGGAAGCATTTTTCCTTTGTTCCTGAGAAAATACTTTTCTGTCATCTCCTTTTTGTTATATTTAAGCCACTTCCTACTTTCCCTACCTTATTTTCAGATTTCTTTCATACTTCAGTCAACATGATGGATCCCCCTTCAGACATAGGGTCAAAGTTTCAAACAACAGCCCAAACACTTTCTGGAATATATCCCACATCCGTATGGTAAAACATCACACTTCATAGTCACCAGTTCTTGGGGTCTGGTCACAAGGAATAATGCCACTTTGTTTCCTTCTGTAGGCCACCTCCTTGTGATGGAAAAAACTTCAACCTCCAGTACTTTTAGACTGTGCTAGCAGGAAATATTTTGGTCTCTCCCCAGTCTGTAGATGATATACAGCCAATGAGAGATCTGGTGCACAGCATTTCCCCTCCCCTGAGGAGGTGACAAATAGGCACAGGTGCAGGAGAGGATCAGAGGCATCAGCCAACACTTTTTTCATGCAGTAGGTAGGGCCAAACAGAAAAAGCCCCCTTAGCTTCAGAGCCCTCTGCTCTCTCCTCTGTGTCTCTCCATTTTGCTGCTCAGAATTCTTACAGCACAGCATAGAAAATTAATGCTAAATATATCGATATTGACATAGGCAGTAATAAACTGTTTTAAACAGCATCAACAGTAAAAAATGGAAATGACAATGAGACAGTGGCAAGGAACTTGCACTACCTGAAAAATAACTGATTTTCAGAAGTTCTTTACAAGATCAGCTGCATCATAGTAATGCAGAATAGTTACTGTTCAATTAGGAACTTCGTCTTTGTTGTTTCAGTACTATAACAAAAAGACTTGCATCCCCCCCCTCCCCCCCCCAAAAAAAGGCCAAAAGACCAAGGAAAACTCCCCCACAGTCCCTTCTTTCTCATCGTTAGGAATTGGTATTGTATCTGATGAACTTCTCCAGAATAAAGAATACAGTTGATTGGTATCTTGTACATTTTATGTGAGAGGCCTTTGCACACCCTATAAATTCAGAGAGATAGATGTGTTAAAAGTACTACATATGATAGTGACTAATTTCTTAGCTATACAGTTTTGCTCTGCTTCTGTAATCTTGTTTGAGAATCTGTTATCTAGCACTGAGCTGAATAGGACCTGTCTGTGCTCCAGCAGTAACAAAATACCCTACTGAATGTTGACTGAAAGAAAAATGCATCTTAAACACTGAAATAATGTATACTTTAAAAACTTTTAGAAAAGGGTAGGCTCCACAGTATGTTTCTAAAAGTAAGGTGTAGAGGGCAGGGAATACTCACTGAGCAGTGACAAATATTACAAAAAATCTGTTATCCTTTGGCTGAAGCAAAATTTTGTATTCCTTGGAGAAGAGAAATCTAAACTGGCTGAGAGATGCCTTTTTAAGCAATGTGCCCATGTTGCATTACAACAAACATTATATCTGGTAGCCAAACATATGGTATGTAGCTCTGAGAGTTAAGTCACAGATAGCTGTGAGTACTTAGTATCACTGAGGAATGATTCCCTCCTACTTATGAGTTGATATATGGATTTATATCTCTGATTGTAGGCACCAAAAGTATGTCTTTCTTTATAACTTGAAATAATGCTTTCGGGGCATTCACAACAGCAATGCCTCACAGAAAACAGGGGAATAGCAACACTAAGTGACTTACCAGAAAAACTGGTTTTATATTTTCCATTGATGGAAGAAGCCTTTTTGGCAAAAAATAAAGTGTTCATTAAAATATGTTCATGTTTTTCTCAAAAAGAGAAGGAGATTTTAAAAAGTCCAAATTAATATACTTTTAAAAATAAATCTCTCAACAAAAAAGAGGGTGGAGAGGGGAAAATAAAGAAAAAGAGAAAAAATATCCCAAGAAGGAAGATTAATTTTGTCAAAATATTTCATTTAAGATTAAAAAATCCAACCAAATTTATTTGACCCTGTTTTACTCTAGAATTATACTACCAAAGTTTTTATAATAAAAACAAAATACACCTAGTCAACTTAACCCTTCATGCCATGTTCATATCTTGTTCACCTGAAAATGAGTATTCTGCTTCACTACATATAGTTCTTTGAAAATACTGTGATTGCTGGGAAATGTTTCCTGCCACCACCACATATCCCACACTTTGAATTTAAACTAGTGTAGTAAACATTTGCAAAAGACTTTAAAATATTTACTCTATAACTAGCAATCATGACTTTACAATTACCACACGATATTGCAAAGCTTTCAATCACCTCCTGCAGCTCCAGCCTTTCACAGAAAAATATTTTCTGATAAATTAAATTCTTTTTTTTCTGCAAAGAAAAGCTATTCTCACTGAGAATTGGTTTATGTTCTTAGATTCCTAACATACAGCATGCATTTTATTTGTGTTGTATTTTGTTTATGATATTTCAAAGAGCATTTCATTCTGTGTGACAATAGTATGCACTTTACCATTCTGGCATCTGACAGAAAGATAGGTGCAGTATCTTGTTAAGAGATCATAATTATTGATGAAAACGTATTAGAATAATTTTTATCCGTAGATACTGCGGGTAAAATGAAAAACATATTGTCAGTGTCACTCATTCTGGCACTTTGCAGGAAGCAATTCAACAGTAACTGTAGAAAATTAGTTTATAAAGGTTATTAGGGTAGCGATCATAACAATCATTTTAATGGAGTTTTAGAGATTCAAGGCCCTTCCCTGCCCTTCCCTTCCCTTCCCTGCCCTTCCCTTCCCTTTTCTTCTTTTTTCCAAAGGATATCCTGAAGGTTTACAAAGAAAACTTAATGATGTGCCTGCATGTGCATGAAAAGAGTTTCTGCATCAGTATTCCAGAACTGAAGGTACAACCAAGAAGACCTCTTCGAAACATGTTAATTGTTGGTTTGCCTTTAGGGTAAAATACTTAAATTATTTTATCTGGGACTCATGGCAACATAAAGGTGCAAGATCAAGTACAGATTGAGTTCAAAGGATCAGGTTGTCATGCAATATTTTAAATGAACTCAAGTCTGGCATAGATCTCCAGATATATCTATGCAAGTTCAACCAAGGCTTTTTAACTGTCAGTGTTATTTTTCCTTGCTGAAACAAGGACACAGAGAAAGAGATGAGAACAATCAATGTAGCTAGAGGGGAGACGTCACACAGTGACTTTAGTACCTGCTCTAGAAGGGCTCCTAACAGTATGTTTAAATAAATGACAATTATTTCCAAGATTATTTCTCATTAAATAATTTTTATTACGTAGAAAGCTACAGAGCCTTTCTTCCAGAACTTTTAGTGTTTGATGGCTCACATTGAATACAGTTATCATGATCCAGTATTTGCACACAAAATATTCTGATGCACCTTTTTGGGTGGGCTTGTGTGTGTGTGTGTGTGTGTGTGTGTGTGTGTGCGTGTGTGTGTGTTTAGAGGGGGCTTTTTTGTTTTTTTTTAATGTCATTCTTGCCTTGATTGAGAGATATTGCCCAGCCATGAGCATGGTAAGGAAAGAGTTCTATATATTTTTATTACATGCCCTTGAATGATAAAAAAACTTGTGTAGCCAGGAAAACTGTGTAACCCAAGTTTATTTATAAAAGGTGTCTTTCAAAGGACTGATGGAAATATTCACATTACTTTTTAGGGCTGAGATATGACTCTGACTTCAAGTTTGGTGGGAAAAGTGTCTTTGTTAATACTATGGTTTGTTTCTCTGCCATATTTGCTATTTTGTTCTGGTGTTTTGATCATACCTTCAAGTCGTTCTTCCCTTCCAGCTTCAGGTGCTTGCTCTTCTGCTCAGTCAGCTACCTGCTGATCATGGCCATCCAGCCCCCCTCTGGACACAGGTCCTTTGCCTCCTCAATTCTAGCTTTCTTATCTTCCCTTTCTTAGGTCTGGGAGATATCTATAGAGCAATATCAGTGTAGTCACAGATTTTAAATCAATCAGTAACACTACACAGATGTAAACTTAGTAGTACTTGACCTGATCAAAGCCTACAGAAACAGAAAAAAAGAACAAAGAAAAAAGAACAAAGAAAAAAAGAGAAAAAGAAAAGAAAAAGAAAAATGAAAAAAGAAAAAGAAAAAAAAGAGAAAAAAAGTCTTATATGAAATGGCAATGATTTAAGGGTGTTTATTAGGGGCTTCAGCCCATTAAGGGAGGTCAGCTGCAGATTCTTTTAATTACATTAGTGTATCTTCTGAAGCAGAGATTAAACCTTACTCCTGCACGCCCTTCCCCCACTTCCCTATTTTTCACTCTGAAACTGTTGCTTGTTTCTTAAAGTTGGTAACAGTATTCGTGTCTTCTTTGGAAAATGCTGCTTCTCATTGATGATGAAAATGAGCAAAATCACAATGGCATAAGGAGGACAGAAAACTGATGGGTATTTTTTACATGGAAAAGACTTTTTTGTCATGCCATTCTCACCTCTTCCTACACTTTTCTTTGAAGGCTGAGAGTCCTTTCATATACTGCACTTAGGAATCATTTCTGGCCAATCAATGTGACAATGACAAAAAAGCTCTTCACTTCAAGATACATCAATCACCTGCATTGTTCATGGTTGGATAAGAATCTGAACATGGAAGAGCTTGAAAACTGCCTCTGGATTACTGTTGGACCTTAGTAGAACTTAAGGATTCTGGAAAAAAAAATCCAATTCAAATAATTGCTGAACTTGAGCAGTCAGGTTTGCAGAACTGACCAGATATATTCAAAAACACTAGACACTGCAGTGATTATTGTGCTGGGACTGGACATTTCCACCAGCTGCTGCAGTATGTTTCAGAATGCACCTCAATTTATTGCAGGAGGAAGAAAAGAGCTGAGTGAAAATGTAATCTTTGAGCCTGCTGCCTTTGCCTGTACGTGTCTCACCGTTAGTGTTACACGTATATGCATTGTAAGAGCAGATAAGGACTATCACAAGAAGGACCTTTTGTAGGAAAGGGTGGAATTAAATCTTGCATTAAGCCCCAAATAAAAATCAATTGCTGGGGTTTTTGGGCACATAGCACAAGTGCTTTTCTTCATGAATTAGCAGTCATATGGAAAGATATTTTGAAATCCTATAGGTCATGTGGTATGTGTTGAACTGAATACGTACTTACTGTAATCATTATAACTTCTCCTACAACTGTAATGACAATATCCCCACAAAACACAGTATACACTGTATGGCCAATAGTATGTGACTATGAATTGGTCAGCTATAAATAACTTACATTTTAAATAAATATTATGTTAATCACTTCTCTTATTGTAACACGAAAATTGAATAAAACCTGTCTTTGCTGTATTCCAGGCTTCACAGCCAGAGTTTATGGGCAGATGATGGTTGTCATATACCATAAAAAGAGACCACAGGGCAAAAATAGAAGAAGAAAAATATAGACAGGCATTTCTGTGCAACTGAATTGAATCTTTCTGCTGAAATTAGGTTACTGACTTCTTAACTGTTTGTCACACATTTATTCCAATTAATTTCAATTAGGCAAAAGCAAACGTAAATGAATATTGAAACACAGATAAAGTAACCATACTCAGAGACTGTGATCATCAGACATGATTTTCATCTGAGATGATTAGTGGAACTTGTAGACAGTCCACTAAAAATTGTAAATTGTATTTTCTAAACAATCACTTACAGTAGGTAGGCTTCATGATATGACAGGCCTTAAATAGATTATTATGCTTTAAAATTGCTAATGAATGTTGACATGTGCATGCTATTTTTATTAAGGTAATTAATAATGCATAAGAATGGAGAGTGTGCTGCTTCAACACTGAATTCTTTCACTATTTTATGTTTCAGAGAGATTCACCCACTACTCTCTTTAGAAATACATACTTTTGTTCCCATTTTATGGAGGATTCTTTGCTAAATTTTATATTGTGCTCTTTTGTGAATTAGGAAATGCAGACTACAGAAAGACACAGTCTGGATCACAGCCCAATTAGACAGTTATCTAGTCCTTCCATCAAATAACATCTTCATCATCCTCTGGATATATTGTTGTCGCTTGCTACATTATATGCCTTCTATAGTGAAGGTAGCATCAATAATTCATGAAAATAAAAGGGGGAGTGAATGATTGTACTATTTTTGTGAAAAAAAAAGGAAAGTGTGTTATAGGTTTGAGTCATGTTTTACTAATGTCAGTTTACTTCAGCTTTGGGAAATGTCTACTTCAGACTTCAGCGTAGTTAATGTAGCTTTTACTGAGCTAACTCAGCCATTGGTTGCAGTTCGGCAGCACAGAACGGAGCAAGGGTTAATTTATGCTGCTAAGCAATGTTACTCGTTATTCTCTTAAGAAGCTACATTTTTAAAACTTACGAGTTTAAAAAAATTATGAGAAAGTTTTGAGAGAAATGAGAAAATAGAATTAGTGACTAAGAGAAGCATATAAAAAAAAATTACATGTCCCTAAGCATAGATGTTCTTTAAACAAAATCAGAAACACACATATATATTACATTTGCAATTCTGAATTAAAGCATTTAGTCCTGCAAATCTGATTCTGTTACTGATAATCTCTGTCATTCAGGTAAAGACAGAAGCAAATGAAAATAAGGCACTTGACCAAAAATAAAATATGTAAAACCAGGTGAAATGGAGAAAAATTTCTTCATCCCTACAGTCAGTCATTATGTTTCTTAAATCAAGATACTTTATCTGCCCGACAGTACTTTTTTCTGTCTAATTATTTAGCCTGTTTTAACATTGACCAGAATAGCTGGATGAAATCATTTTTAAATGTTTATTTCCTTTTATTCAGAGAATAAGAAAAGACCATAAAAGATCTTACTGACCCTGGAGGTTATCTTCTGTACCAGATCTTTAGTGACTCCAAAACTACTACTTCTGAGTTGCTTCCTTCTCTGAAATTAGCCTAGAGAGTTTATGTTTCACCACATCTATGTGCTGAACCTATGTATTTAACTCTGAACCTATGTGTTTAACTTCGGTGCTTACAATTAAAGCAAAAATGACTCTGGCAGCCTTTAAAGGCATTTCCATTTCTGCATCAAATGCATGTATGAAAAGTAGTCATTTGAATATACTGAAAAGAGGTGCCTCCACTGGGCATCTAATGAAAGTACTACCTAGGTGTCTACATGAAACTGACTGTTTCCCAGTGGAGATTAAGATTAAACATGATTTACCAGGCATTTACCTTTCCCTACCTATTGCAATGAGAAATGTTTCTCTTTAATACACCACCCATATCAATAATTATGGTAGTGTTTTCTCATTTTGGTCTAGAGCTTTTAATTTCATGTTTTCCTCTCTGCTCTGTTTATGAAGGTCAGCAGAGCTGGTGTGATTTTTGTATCTCTCTCTGGCTGCTTATCTAATTCATATACTTGAGGCTTGCATCCAGTTTTTCTATCTTTTAGCTTATTTCCTGTCCTGACAGCAGTGTTTTATTTCTATGGAGCAATAAGTCAATGTGAAGGTAGTTAATGCTGGGCTTAGCTGCTTTCTAGCTCTACATGAAAAATGCAACTTTCATCTCTCATTTAAATATTTGTTTTCCTCTGGTGATTAATTTAACAGATTCAGTGTTCCTTTTTGTGACCCATGTAAAAAAACACATTTTATAGCTGGATAGTGGTTGACTCTCCATGCATTTGGATTTATCCTTTCTGAAAGCTTTTCATTGTTCTGTTGTTGTATTTTTTTCTTTCTCCAGTACATTCTACAGCATGATCTTTATGGTAAACAGTATCCTAGTAACAGAAGTAATTGGCTGTTGAACTCAGAAAAAAATATTATTTTGCACTGTATTTCGAACAAAGAGAAAAGCTGGAGGCAAGATTACAAATACCGGATGGACACAGCCTGCAAGTATGGACTAGGAAAGGTTGGAAAGGTAAACACCTGGTCTTTAAAACATATTAGTTGTTAGATTTTTGCTTTAGAGTAAATTAAAGATATTAACAGGTGTAAATTGTTATACATGAATCAATCTGTGTATCTTTTGTTGGGGAAGGGTCTCATCCAGCAAAGTTCATGAACACGGTAGAATGACTAAGATGATAGTTAAATTGCAGTCCTGTGTTTAAGCGCCTTGCTGAACTAGGATCTTGCTGCTCATGTTCTCTCTAGATATGTACTCAGACATATCATAATACAGAATATTAAAGAAATACAATCCAGTAAGATGTTGTATCTAGTTTTATGCCCAATATGATGCAGGATAAACATTTTAAAATTAAGAAACAAACTGTAATAAGTGCTTCGCAGATAGAACCCCAAAGTAATCTTTTCATGTATAATTCAGTGCAGTTTATTTATTTGCTTGGCTAAGGAATATTTCAGCTAGATACAATAAGATGGAAAACGTAGGATGGAAACGTATATATATAATGATGTAGGATTTTTAACATGCTGGGTAAACATATACTATAGTAGAGATCAACAGCTATATATTAAATGACGTAACTTTTTTCAGGTGAGCAGGGTTCTTATAGTCCAGTTCATTCAATACAATTATAATTGATGTTAACAGAAAATGTAAATTGGAAAAGATGTTAATTTACTGTTGGCAAAACTGTATTCTAATTGAAATATCTCATCCTAGTGCAATAATTAAAATGTTGGCATACAAAAATGATTATTATGACCTTAAAAACAAATTATTTGACCTGTATAATGATGGTACTTCTTTTAAATACACTCAGTAGGATCTTTCCTCACTGATTTGCACAGCATGGTGGAGACAAAAGAAAATAAAGGTCAGAGCCAAAAGACAAACACTCAAGTGAATGAACTTAGTCTCTTAAAAGCAGATTTGAGTGAAATTTAGGCATTTTATTGCAGAATTCTGATTGTGAAGGCCAAATTCAGATACTATTGGAAGAATTTAAATTTCATACATTCCTTACTTTTTGATTTTAAAGATACCGGAAGACAGAAATGGGATTCAACTGCCTAAATGCAGATGTCTTGAGGCTTACTCTAGTTATGCTGGTTATCCAATGCTTCTTTCTTTAGTCTATGAAAAAAAGAAAAGATGATTCTTAGGCATGATTCATCTCATCTTCAAGTAGACATACAAGCTAGACTAGGCACATCTCGATTTTCTCTCCACTAGGTAGAAATGGAGGCTAGCTCAGCTGTAGCTATCTACTTTGTACATGCCTAAACTTAAGTAAAATAAATCTCAGCCCTAGAACTGTACCTCTGCCTTCATTGACTCATTTCTAAATCCTTCTGGAGCTAGGGATTAGGTCGTGCCAACAACATCTGAGGACTCTGATCCTGTTTTTAGAATATTCCTGACACACTACTAGAATGAGGTTCTTCCTGCACAAATACAGTTTTCTTTCAAATCTTGGTATCAGGATGATGATTCTGTGCATTTCCTCCTTGACATTTTTCTGGATGGGACATGCAATTAAAACATAGCGCCCAGAAGCAACTGGCTGGGTGTGAGAAGAGGGTAGGCAAGGAGAAGCGCAAATGCACTCTCTGCCCTGCCCCTGCAAGCTTTGCTGCTCTGCAGTAAAGAAACAGATTCATTGGGTCAGGGATCGAGTAATGGAGACAGAAAATGACTTTGTAGTCATAGGATTATGTCTCACTCTGCTCCAGAGGCAATTGGTGTACTTCGATTAAAAATACTTAATCAGTCCTGAAGTTCTGTAACAAAGCTGTCATCACAACCCAGGTGAGTGCCCTTATCACTAGGGAATCTCACCCTCTTCCTGGCTCCCTGGATTATAAATTGTTTGCTACTCAGTGGCACAGTTTCAACAGGAAGATGAAAAGATTTTTTTTTTCCCATTCCCTATCTGAAAACGTGTACATTTTCACAAACCTTGAGTTCATCCCTCAACCTCCTGCTGACATTCTTGCCTTCTCTAAACTGGCTTGCAGATGCATTCTGTGATGAGCTCTACAATCGTCATTTTTTTCAGATTAGGCACCACATCAGGATGTGTGACAGCTCCCATCTGGTGCATGGACTCTGTCCTTTTTGCCCTAGCATAGCAAGGCATAGTGTATGGAATAAAACTGTGGCTGGGACAAGCAACTCGTGTCAGGAGCTGAAAAGCATGCCCATGGCACCAGTTCGTAGCCATACTCTGGGTCCTCTGCAAAACATCATTATTATACCTCTTTCATGATTACTTATCCCTTCTGCTCTGTCAGATTAACATAACTACAAAGGCCCCTTTCAAGAAAAGGTTTAGTACCCTGAGAATCAATTAGATAAAAAGGGCAGGGACCATTTAAGCCACAGCCTATGTTAGAAGATTAGTGCCTTACAACTCTCTCTGCACTAATCAGATGAGGTTTACTGATAGCAAGATATGAGTGAAAAGCAAAAAGTCTGCTCTAGTTTGCATTGTCTTCAGGACATAACAGGAACTGTGGCACTGATCAGATGCCTCAGGAGGCTCCTACTGCACAGCTGCCTTTCTACCCTCCCCTTACACATTAAGGCCAGAGTCTGCATCTTAATGAACAGTCACCTTGATCTTATCATATAGCAACCTCCTTTCACCCCCAAAAGGGTTTGCATCCATAAAACAGTCTTCTATAAATCTGCCAAGCCAAGCTTTTTAAACGAAAGTACATTCCCCAGCATGGGTCTGGACAGCAAAGAGGAGAATCACATGAGATGTGTGAAACTGAGCCTAAATTTAAAAAAAACTATGAAGAAGAGGACCTCTTTACATAGTCTCGTATTGAGTGCTCAAAAATTGATGGGCAAAATAAGTATCTGCAGCATTCATATAGTGCACATTAATGCAGCTGCCTGAGCTCCAGCAAAACACTTCTGTCATTGTCATTAATTTCCAGAAAGGGCAGAATGCCATCTAGCTGCTAGGGTTGGCCTCTCACAACTGAATTTTGTTGAAAGATAATCAAAGAGGGTTGTCATTCAGTGGTATAAATCTTAGTATCAAAGAGGATTTCCCTTTATTTTTATAAGTATCACAGGAGAGAAGGCTGAAGCACCAAACTGATCCTTTTGCAGAATAATACGTTTTTTTAAAAGCCTACTGAGTGATGAGATGTCACTGGATAACTGTGCTTTTCATATGTATCAGACAGTGAGATGTTAAGATCTAAAACTGGTATTCTAGCAATATCCAGGAGCTTAAACAGTTATCTGGACAGTGGCAATCAATTGCTTCCCAATGCATTACATATGATAGTGTAAGATTGTCAGTTACAGACCAATTGGCACATTTTCCTAAACCTGATTATTTTGTCTTTTTTGAGGGGAGGAGAATTACACAGAAGATAAAAATAAGAAAATAATATGAAAGAAGTTATTACACACAGTGCAAACTTCTGGTAACCTTTTTATCACTCTCTCTCCAGGCAATCTGTTTTTAAAGGTGGGATCTGGGGGACAGGGTTTCACTAACCAGCAATGAAGATCACATTAAACCAAGTTTATTCTTCTGCAGCCCAATCTGAATCCATAAACTTTTGAGATGCTTTGACCCTAATATACTGTAATAAATATTGTGACCCAAAGCAACTTCATAGCAAATTCAGTTAAAATAAGTGTCACAATAAACTGTTGTACCTTATAATTTCAGCTACTTCACAATATTTTTCACATGAATCAGGTGTGATAAAATATTATTCACATAAAAAGGTTTTATTATTTAATAATATTAGAATAAATGATATTAGAGCTTTTTTAATAATTGAGTTGGCCATATATGTTAAATCTTTCCTTCCAATATAGTTTCCCTTTTCAAGGAAAATACATAAGGCACCATTCTGTTGCCAACAAGACTAATATTAATGTACACAGGGATTCTAGCATGATTAGTATTAAAGGAGTATGATCTCATTTTTAAAAAGTATTTAGAAGATGCTGTGTAAGCATTACAACACCTATGATCCAGATTATACAAAGTCTGCAAAGATTGAAAACTTTGACCATAGGGTAATTAAGTTAGTTTTTATCTTACTAGCTAGGACAGTGAAAACTTCAGTGGGAATCTGGAATTCAGCACGTTCCCATATGCATAAGAAGCCTTGAGCTGCTGAAGCTTTCGTTGGTGCAAGCTCATTGCTTTCAGTACTGAACTGGCAGATTCAAGCCGGCTTGAGTAGTCTTAAACTACTTAAACTACTACTAAATCTTAAACACAATTTGTAGCATCCCTTGGCTGCTGTGTATGTTAAGTTTAATGCAAGTTCTTGTTGTTTTTAATGTAAATTAGGAATAAAAGATGGAAAGAATACCAAAATGCTTTGAAAAAGCCATATGATCTATCAGAAGTGTTTGCAGGACTCACAGAATCACAGAATAAACAGAACAGTTGAGACTGGGAGGGCCCTCTGGAGATCATCCAGTCCAAACACCCTGCTCAAGCAGGTTACCTAGAGCGTGTTGCCCAGGATTGTGTCTGGACAGCTTTTGAATATCTCCAAGAAAGGCGACTCCACCACCTCTCTGGGCAGCCTCTTCCAATGCTCTGTCACCCTCACAGCAAAAAAGTTTTTCCTCATGTTCAGACAGAACTGCCTGTGTTTCAGTTTGTGTCTGTTACCTCTCGTCCTGTCGCTGGGCACCACTGACAAGAGTCGGGCCCCATCCTCTTTATCACTTCAGATATTTAATGGCATTGATGAGATCCTCCTGAGCCTTCTCTTCTCTAGGCTGAACAGGCCCAGCTCTCTCAGCTTCTCCTCCTATGAGAGATGCTCCAGTCCCTTCATCACCTTAGTAGCTCTCTGCTGGACTCACTCCAGTAGCTTCATGTTTCTCTTGTATCGGGGAAGCCAGAACCGGACACAGTACTCCAGGTATGACCACCCCAGGGCTGAGTAGAGGGGAAGGATCACCTCCCTGAACCTGCTGGCAATGCACTGCCTAATGCAACTGAGGATACCATTGGCCTTCTTGGACACCAGGGCACATTGCTGGCTCATAGTCAACTTGTCCACCAGGCCTCCAAGGTCCTTCTCCACAGAGCTATTTTCCAGCAGGTCAACCCTCAGCCTGTACTGATACATGGTGTTAATCCTCCCAGCAGCAGGACTCTGCATGTCCCTTTGTTGAACTTCATGAGGTCCCTCTCTGCCCATCTCTCCAGCCTGTTGAGGGCCCTCTGACAGCCCTCTGGGGTATCACCCACTCCTCGTAGTTTTGTATCATCAGTAAACTTGCTGAGGGTGCACTCTGTCCCTTCATCCAGGTCATTGATGAACAGGATTGGAGGCAGTATTGACCCCTGGGGGGTCAGCTGTCTACAACCAGCAACAGGTCTCCAACTAGACTTTGCACCAGTGACCACAACCCTCTGAGCTCTGCCATTCAACCAGTTTTCAGTCCACCTCACTGTCTGCTCATCTAGCTGGGGAGAGTGAGCTCCTTGGAATGTGTTTCAGATGCAAAAGGGATGCCAGAGGAAAGAGGAATGACAGAGAAGATGCAAATATCAGTCTTATTTGCAGGATTAATGTCTTAATGTATGTAAAAAGTGTATGTTTTAATATATGTCCCCAAAGGCAACAGCTTTATCAACTGTAACAAACGTACTAGATGCCAAAGCCTTAGCATTCATTTGATTGCTGAAAAAAAGCATAACAGTAGCATAAGATATGCTAGCATACACAAAATTAGAATGCAGGATTCTTGTAGCTGGGCTTGCTTTCTTTTTCTTTCTTTTTACATTTTTCCCTATATCAGTTAATATCTTATGTGAAATTTTCTACATTGCCCACATATCTGAACCACCAGATCTCACATTACTACAAGGTGAGATGAACCTATTGCTGGCAAGTGACAATTCTCATGGAGCTGTGAAGGATATGGACCATATTCATTCAGATCTCTGCAAACTTTCAGTTGGATTTCAGTGTGCTGGCACCCACCTACAGAAGTCTGTATTTCCTTTTTGGTGTATCTGGGGTTTTGTTTGGTTTGCTTTGGTTTGGTTTTTTCACACATTAATTTTGAGGCCAGTCAAGACATCTCAATTTTTAAAAGCCAAGAGTATATGATTTCCAGTCCCAAAGGGGGTAATGTTCAAATTACGCCATGTGGTCCCCTATGTCTGCCAAAAGAAGAAAGCTTTGAGAATAAATATAATTAGAAGAATATCTTATTAATATCTTTCTCTGAATCCCCAGTGTATCTTTTCTAGCCATCTGTTCTCTCTCTTCTAGGTCACGATCCCACACATGCTAAATGGTAAGCACAGAGCCTGTCTGCAGACCTGAAGTTAAGGATATCTTTATATAGTCTCGTTTTCCAGCTCCTAAACTGCACATTTTGTAGAGAGGTGACCTACTGACTAGGAAGGTCACCGTTACCAGCTCCTCACTTCTGGCATTCTTTGCTCTTTCAATATTCTCAACAGTTAGAGAAAACTGTTATCCTTCTTGGACACAGATGAGGAACTGACAAACAGAGAATTAAATGATTTGCTCAGGGTCACACAGGGATTCTGTGACAAACTAGGATGCGAATCCAAACCTAGATATTGCTGAATAATACTGCAGAGGAATACACTTTCCTCTGAAGCTTAACTCCCAATTTAAACTGATGTATTCTACAATCAGGCACCATGTTACAATATAGATGCTACTTAAACGATAGACTGAAAGTCACAGTATCTAAGTACAATAGCAGCACTTTCTCCTTGAGTCTTTCTGGTTAATAAACTGTGATTCATGTATATACCATCAATAACCTGTTGTGAAAAACAATTTTTTCTCCCTGTTAAACCAGGCAATACTATTATAAAAATGGTATATTGTGCTTCTCATTTTATTTTGCAGATAAACAAGACTGCTTTAATTACTGTGGTCTGACATGCTATCTCCAAAACAGAAGGTACAGTGCTGGAAGGTATAATACATTTGCAATGTATTTGCAAAGGATTATTTCTCTAGGCATTAAATGAAATAGCATGTGCACAAAGAATGAAGAAAAATGTTTTATTCTTCATGGAATCTTTATTGAAGGAACAATTGTAAAAATGGAGTTAAGATTTATTGATTACATCAAAAATATTAATTACTACATTAAATTTGATTTTAGTAAATATGAATTTGTGCCAGAAACAAGAAATAACATGTATTATTAAGAGTGTCCTGGGTGTGTTTTAATATCTTTGATTCCATAATGCACAGTTGATCCTTGTTAGACGTCAAGTAGGAATATGTAGCAGGTTAGGAGAGTCAAGGAACTCTAAAAAGCACATCTTTTCACAAAGAACAATTTTTATTCTTTGATTGATTAGGAGGAAAATAGCCATAGTGATTAATATGACAGGCAAATGGTAGGACTGAATAAAAAGTGTTTGAGGAGTGCGGATGTTTTTAGAAAGGAGAGTAGAGAGATGATGCCAAAACCAAAGGAGGGCATAAAAAAAAAAAAAGCTGTATTCAGTCAGGAAGAAATCAGAGCAGTAGAAAAAAATACCATTTTTGATATCTTAGGCAGCACAGACTAGCTGCTGTGCCTAACAGAACAAACAATTATTGCAGCTGCAGAAAGAAAAGAAATAATAGTAGCATAGCAGCTTCCTAAGGAAAAGAAGTAGATGTGGATGTTCTTAAGAATATCCACTGAGATCCCTGTCAAGGTCACAGCCAAGCAACTGTGGGAGGAAAAATAGATCCAACGGCATGAAACACCTCATCTGAATTACTGCTGTATAATTAACAAATGTATTTTTGCCTATATGATTCAGCAGGAAAGTTTGCTTGAAGAGTTTATGTAAGCTGCACCTGAACTGTGAGACCTGGAGAAAGCATGCCCACCCCTGGGCTCAGTGCCTTGGCAACCTGCACCCCAGCCACAGGTCAGGCTGCCCCCAGGGTGCAGCTCACATTGGTCTCCCAGTGCCCATGGGCAGCAGGGCTGGAGGCATGGAGGGACCAGCACTATGCTCCAGTGGCTGCTTGGTCTGAATGGTGGGGAACACAAATTTGGGCTGTGTGAATCCTGCCTTGAAGTAGGGAGGTAGCCACAAAACACTGGGGAAGAGTACTTGCAATGAAACTGCAGGGATGTCTGTTTCTAAATTTGTGTTGTACATTCAGTAATTAAAGCAAAGGGGAAATTATGCTGAATGAATGGCCATTTGACAGCTTTCCAGATACAATATATATAGTCCTGAGTGGTTATCAGGGAAATATCCAAACTGTATAACTTTTTCAGCAGACACATGATTTTGCTACCACAGACAGCTTGCAGAGCACATAATTAAGTAAAGACACACAATCATAAACACGAGTTGGAACATCAGAAATAGGACTTCAAAGAAAGAGTGCATCTGTTCCCAGGACAGGCATTTGGATACTGTTAAGAATGAAATTTTGAATGAAACTGCAGCAGAAAAATCAAATAAAGCACAGATTTTACAGAGAGAGGAATATACTCTATATCACAATATATTTTCACAGGACAGGCTTCAACAGCTCCCAAGAACTGGGTCACAACCTTAATGCTGGCTGACTGAAGCTATTGCATTATTATCAACCAAGATCATTTTTACATTAGTGATGTGCTAATACTACCAAACAGATTTTAATACATTATAATGCTGGAATTAACCATTTCTTTCTGACAAGGAACAAGTCATCTTCTATTATCAGGCATCAAATCATTTTAGCATTTTGCTGATATGTTCTCCTTCTTGTACAATCTGCCAAAGAAAATAGTTTGCCTGGCTGTAGAGTGGAAAGAAAATGTGACTGAATAAGATGCAGATAAAAATGGATACATAAATTAGCCCTGAAGTACTGTAGATTTCCCAAGGCCTTGCTAAGAACTCAGAGACAGTTATATTTGGCTTTGGGAAAATTTAAGCACTCAAGACCAGGTTTATTCTCAGAAAATGGTAGATCCTATCTGGATAGCTTAAAAGATGGCAAAAAAATTTAAAGCAAGACTCTCAATTTTATTTATTTAGGATGCAGCTTGCACTCATCAGTGGAAGAATAAGTATGGTAGGTAGATACTGAAAGATACTGTTATATTATAGTGTGAATTTGGAATTCAGATTTCAAGCTTGGACCAAATCTTTCATTTGGCAACTAGGTTAAGAGTCTAAGAGTGTGCCTGTATTGGTTATTGGGTGCAGGGGTTGTATGAATTTGGTTTGCATCTATACCTGGAGACTTCTGGTGCACACTGAAGCACACCACTGATGCACTTGAAGGGGTCCCTCTCTTTCTGAAACGAAGATTGATGTAATGCAACAGGGCATTAGCTAGGGAGTACCATTTTCAATGTGGGTGCAAGGTCTCTCACTATATAACTCTCTAGGTTTGCATGGCACATACAATGTTAGATTGCTGGCTATCCATTTCCTGTTTTAGATCAGCGCTGCTTGTTGATAAAGATACTGCTACAAATTATTCTTTATCTGCCTATCAGTTATCAAACTAGTCACAGATGGATGTCTCCACTATTATATCTGTTTTTAATTTCTTAGTGCAATGCCCTACTAATGGTGGATAATACCAAAAAGGACAGGCGAGTGTGTGTATAATGGTCATAGTCAACAGAAGCTACAGGTAAGTTCTTTGCTGGGTATGAACAAAGCTGGAGCTGAGGACCTAGAAAATAATCTCGTCTGGAAAATGTCTGCAGCCTACCCATTTGTAGATATGGAGGACAACCTATGCTTCACACTTTTCTTGTATTTCAAAGACAGAAAAGATGCATCTCGACCTCCTCTTGGCACAGGGCTTCTTGACTGAATTTTTCTTCTATCACAGTGATGGATTTAAAGATGAGTCATCTTATATAATAAAACCTTGTAATTTAGTTATAAAGGTTAGTACTGCAGTGGTTCGACTTGAGATACCCATATACTCTTCTTGTTCCAGTTTCTGTAAACAGAATTGCATTTCCTTTATTCAGAATGCACCTCTGGCAGGTTCTCTTCTGACTCATAGTCACAGTAACAAGACTGAAAAAGGGATGAGCAACACAGCTGGAGCCACGGCTTCCAAAGAAGGTTGTCCCATGACAACTGGTCAGGGACAGCATGCAATGATTTGGTGTGGTTATCTACTGCTCGCAGTATGACATTGAGGATTTCATAAAAATGACTCTCTGTTTCTGGAGTCAGCGGGACTTTCTCTTCAGGGTCTCTGGAGAGATCGAAGAGTAGTGGGGGATCATGGCGTGTGACAAAACGTCCATAGCAAAAGCAAACATGAGAATCATAGCAACCATTGGAGCCTTCAGGATTAAAGTTTGGAGTGAAGAAGAAGACTTTCCAAATAGATTCACCTGCAATTTACAGACATAAAGCAGCTGATGATAAGAGACAAACTAAAGGTTCCCTAACCTTATGAAAATCAAATTTATACCACAGAAAATCAGTCTTTTGGTTCAACCTCACTGTATACAAGCACTGCAACATATTGAAACAGCAAAACAAAACAAAGCAAAACATGGCGGTTGTCATACTACCCTTACATATGATTCTAACCACTTCATTCCTTTGGAAGAATTCTGATCAATTAAATCACAGAAGACTTAAAAGAATTTTGTATTTTTACACAAATAGTGCTAAGAAGATCTGCATAAATATTTACTAAGCCATTACACTGCCTTACTTAAGACTTATTAAAATGGACCTTTACCACTTGACCGTATCTAGACACTGACTATTGCGCATTTTGCAAATCAAAGTAATTTCATGTTCATCTTAGTCTCTCCTCATCTCTTTTTTGTATTAACCCAATACCTTCTGTCATAGGCTTAGACTGCAAATACCTTGAGACTCATTTTATTAAATGTGATGACATGAACTGATCCTAACTCCTGTCTCAGGCCTCTAGATGCTTTTGCAAAAATAAATGTTAGAGTGGTGAAATCTTGAGGTGAAACTCTACTTTTTAATATGAGAATCAGACATGTCTTCATTTCTAAATATGTCACTTAGCTTAATTTGTTTTGTGCAGAAACTGAACTGTTTGCACTTGTGTAACCTCATTCAGTATTTTCACTGTTTAAAAATATGAATTAATTCCTGGATTAAGAATAAGCAAATGAGTTGGTTCCTTCACGAGGTAGACTTGAAAACAAGATATATTGGAGAACCTGAAAATACTTAACAAGAAAGAAATCAAACAAGAAATGTCTAATATTTTGCTCAAGTATCACAGAGCAGATAATAATTTTAAGGGAAGCATGTAGCTACAGTCCTCTAGAAACAGGCTAGAGAATAAATAAGAGTCCATGCTTTATTCTTAATAAAAGTGGGAACCTAAATAGCTGAGGTCTCTAGACTAGGTCTATAATATCTGATTACCTATCCATTTGAATGTATATATATATTAAAAGTATATATTCATTAGGGTTCATTCAGCACCCTAATGTTGAAACCATTTTATTAACATGTCATTTTTTTAAATACTAGGGGAATCATTCATTTTGGTATTTCTCCATATAAAGAGGTAAAATTAATCTCAGCTGCAAAAGTTCTGTTAATTTCACAGAAAGCTTTGCTAATCTAGTAAGAAGTTATCTAATACGTATTTATATGTGCTACAGTGGTCAATATTCATTAACTAAGTCACCAGTTCAACAGAATGAAAATCACCACAAAAACGTGAGAAAGGCAGAGATAACTGGTACCTCACATGCTGTAACTAACTCATACTTGACTTTTAAAGATAAAAACAAGTTTAAAGAAAGACACGTTTCAGTAGAAAAAAAGGAGTCACAGGCTGCAGTTCTCATCTATAGCATGAATTTAAAAGACAGTACATGACCTCAAGATTCTTTACAGCTCCTTCTATCCTACAGCATTTTTCACTTTGTAAGAGATTTTACCTTTAAGAACTTATTCAGTGATAGCACCTGGAGACTTCCAGTTCACTTAGTCTGCACTTAAATCCGGGTGGGAGAGGTGAAGGTTGTTACACATGTTACACCATAAGAATCCTCTGAATGTTGCTTGGAAGTCAGCAAAGGGGAAGGAGTTTTAAAGGCTGAGAGTCTCACACAGACAATAGGACATGGCACTCTTTGAAAGGCACCAAAGGCTCTCACTGTGACAGCAGGTATGGTGCATTCATACTGGGGGACGGGGAAGGGGAAGGAGAGGGAAGGATGCCTTGCTTCATCTACTTTTCCAGTAACATTTGAAAGGTTGGTTCGAGACTGGAGTTCATTTTCTCATGATTAAAAATAAACAAGCAAACACCAACATTCCCCTTAAACCTCTTGGAACTTATGCAGAGAACATTGCCCAGAGCAGGGAGATGCCTCATTTCCTGAGATTTAGATCTTACATTCTGAGAAAGTAAATTATTCTATACTAAATATTTCTTTTTAAAAAGAAAGGCTTTTAAAAAGTGTTTAATTGGCAAGATGGACAATGAGGAACATAAAAAGCCAAAGGGCTTTATTAATCAGTGCACTGTATGACTTCATAGACATGCAGTATTTACCTCACCTGAAAATTTGATTCAGAGCATTATAGCATTGTGATATAAGCAGAACAGCAAAAAACCCTATATCTACTAAAATGTCAGCTAAAAGAAAGTCCACTAAGACTATGCATATGAGAACTTAGTGGTCACGCTGTCTTACCGTAGATCTTTCTTTGAGGGTGCATTTGTGCTGAATGACATTAAAAAGAACTTTTCAGCTAACTTCTTTGTTGTTGGGCATTGTAGTACAGGGCCAGTTCAAGGGCTTATACATAGCAATATTAAGTAGGGAATTCTGACTTAATGCAAGTCATTATCAGCAGCTCATATAGGTAAGTATAAAGACATGGGGAAAAGAAAGAAAGAAAAAAAAGTTTTACCGTGATTATTTTTTTCCCACAAAATAAAAAATTGTTCAGATTTGCATACATCCAGAGCACACGGCATATTGCAAATGCATGTGTTGGGTGGGGGACAGAACATGTGCGATCTTGTATTGTATCTGAATTACATAGCTAGTTTTTTAAAGAGCTGATGGTAATTTATCAGTTATGCTGCTATATAATGTCATGGCTCTGCTGTGCAAAACACGGCTCTGAGAGAGCAAAGTCTGTTACTGTGCAATGATCATCTGTTGCACCGCAGTGATGTTTCACTGAGAATCTGGAACTTCACGTGATGCTGGAGGAAGAGCAGTACAAATTTAACTACTGATTTCCTAATCATTATAAAAACTAAAGCATATCTGTCAGTGTCTGTAGCTGTAGAATGGCCAGTGTAATGTACTAGAAGACATAAAGAGCTGTCAGACTTCTAACCTGTAAAGCTGATGAACTGTATAAGGCTGGATATTAAAAACACAGAGTTCTTTCCCAGTGTATCGCAGCTGGTATAAAATCTCATTTTGTCAGAGGACTAACCAAAAGGATCAAATTAATCTCTCGATAATTAACAATACCTGTATTCTGCAAACCGTCTGAATAGTGAGCTCGCTTTTTATATAAAGATAACTATATGCCTCTTCCTCAGTGAACGCATTAGTAAAATTGCCAGGGCTCCCCCACAACAAAGTATATCAGGTCCTTTCTAAAACACAGCAAGCAAGCCCTTATCCTGCAGCACCCCTCAGGCCCCTTTCCAGATGCTTCCCAGCTACTTTAATTAGCATCCATTTTTCCTGCAAAGCTCCAGCTCTGTGAATTGTCCAACAGCTTCAGCTATTCACCTGCCAGAATATCACTTCCCTCCCACTTTTAGAAAAACAAGAGGTACAAAAGCTGTACATGTAAACATTCTCAATTTAAAATAGGTTGCAGTTAGTTCAAGTAAATACACGAACGTAATCACTACGAGTTTGATCTCCATGCCAGACTCCTCTTCTGTTTCATCCTTCACCCAGCAGCCATCTATTCATCCTCTCATACTCATACGGACAACCGTAGCTCCAACAGATAGATAGCAGCCATGGGATCAAATAAGAGTCTCTCAGTAAAACATATTAATCTTTCCAAGATGCAGCGACACTCTGGATATGGATGTTATTTCTGTTATAGTAGCACTATTTTTAATCATTGATGGCTAAATCCTGTTTTCTGATAAGCAGTTCTTGAAGTGAATAGAAGCTATTGCTGTGTTATTGCCTAGACCTTATTTTTACTGTATTTTACCTATGAGAGCAGCTTTATAGGTTTGCTGCTATTGTCGTCTCCTTTGTTCATGTTATGATGTTTCTTCTTTCCATAGAAGAAGCTAAACAAACGTGTCCTTCATCATAAATTAGGGCTCTGTTGGACTCTCCTTGGCTTAGATGCCTTTAAGCACAACCCTTTAGGCTTAGCGTACTAATGTAAATTGCCCAAAGATATTTCCTTTGAGTGTGCCATGTAACCATTTTGAGTTCTCAAGTTCTAACTTATATCAGCTCTTAAACATTTTTACATAGTAGCAGATGAAAGCTGCAACTCGCTTTAAAATGATTTTCTTCTGATAATTGTTATTTGTTAGGTTGATTCCTTTCTTCTCATTTCATATATTTTTAGAGTCATTTAGAATTAACAGATTCTCTACTGATCTTATATAATGTAGGTATTGCAAATGTGTATACATATTTGTATAAATATTCAGCTCTTCAATAATTTAACAATTTGGGAAAGGTTTTGGTTGCTAAATTCTTGTAGAACTATATCTAGCATATCGAGAACACTATATGTTAACAATAAATAAAATCTATGTTTTCAAGAGTACATGCATGCCTCAAACAGATAATAAAAATCTGCTATTTGTATGCAAAATTTTTTAGCTTTATTGTTCTTTTGGTGAAAATTTGTATTTTTCAGATATTTGTTTTAAGTATCTTGGTATCTTACAATGTTATGTTGTTAAATCAGTCTAAAGACAGCACATGATGTCCCAATGTAGGTGGAAAATAACTGAGTGATATTCAAAGACATAATGTTAGTTTATGAGAATGGGTTGTTGCTAGAAAAGTCTTGCATAAAGTACTGTGCAGAACATGAAGTATTTGAGGTAAAACTATGAAGAAAAATAGTTATAGCAGTGATGTTCCAATCTTATGGATTTGAAACTGCAATGTTAAGTATCTGCTAAAACAAACAGGCTTGCAGAGTGCTGGATATCTAATTATCATACTGAGCAACTGCTGGAGGAAAAATACAAGACACAGTGAAACCATGCTCAGGCTGCTGGAGACAAGACAGAAATCTCTTGCCTGAGTTCTTGTATGAGTTAGTGCATGTGATTTAAAGTTTTTTGGTATGAGAAGGTTCCACTTAATTCTGTTCAAAAGTGAAGTTAATCTGCTGAACAGTAACTGATGAAAAAGAATTATCTTCCTGAAGTCTTCATCATCTTCAAAAAGAATTGATGATCATTTGAACAGTTTTCTTTAATTGTTGAAGAAACTCCCAAGTGGCATGAATTTCCAGTAATTTTAATCTACTTGAATCCTTTTCCTGCATGAAATCAGTGAGTATAGGAACACTGCTGCTAAAATAGGAGGTACTGATGCAACATCATGCCTCATATTTGGAAGTCCAAATGTATTTGGACTGTATTAACAGAAAAATGGAAGAACATGTTATCCTAGAAAATTTTTCCATCCGTGGCAATTTGATAGACATAATGCAGACACCTGCTAAAGATTTAGATCAAGAGTCTCCTCACTTGTTGAACGTTCCATGTAATTTTCAGTTCATCCACACAGCAGTTGATATCACACTGGAGACAGAAGATAACGTTGGCACAAACAAAATTACTGGTCTTTTTCCAAGCTATATTTGAAGGTCCTTGAAAACCGAAAACCTTTATTTTATTTTTTGTGAGAGAAATAGTACTGGTTTGCATGTACTGGTTTTCCACTGGAGTCAGTACGAGATACAACTAACAACTGAGAGAGCAACACACTTCAGAATGTGACAAAGCATAGGCACTTGGCCAAAGATGACAAAAAAACCAGAGAGAAATATATTCAGACTTTTTTTTCTTCTGACCTTTTGGCCCAGAAAAAAATGCATTTTATTCATACAAAACAAATTGAGGACAATTATTCCTTTCCTCCATAAAGTGGATACAATCATCTTAAGTGAAATGAATATATCTGCAAGATTCAGACTGCAGTTTTCCTGATACTGAGGCAAACACAAGAGACCAAAATGCAAAGGAATTATAAGAAACTTCTGCAAATATTTTCAGACAAGTTTGAACCACCCAGAAAGAAAACTATCCCCAGGAATTTGCTCATAAATGGCGCTCTCCATCCATTTTTCAAAATTTGGATGTTAAAAAGAACTTTAAGACACACAACGTGCTAATGAAGTATTCCAAATTGTTAATCTGAAAATTGAAAGTGAGTTTGATCTTTACATGGCAAGAAGTACACTTAAAAATAAAGAAATAGTCATGCAAAGTAAAAGTGAAAAGCAGCCATTTCCTAAACTCAGTAGTCTGGAATTGCATGCACTGCCCAAGAACACTGAGCATTCATTTGGTTTATCTTAAAAAGTTCAGGACAAAGATGAATTAAGCTTCCATACAGGTGTCTCAAATAGTTGAATATTTTCACTTCACCAAAGTTACTAGGATACTTACAAATGTTTCTGGAAGGATCTTTTTGTTTTATTTTGAAAATTTCATCAGTTAAGTGCGAATGACAACATAGCATAGGGTTTGCTTTTTTGTTAGACTCAAAAACTGGAATGAGAGAAAAGCAATGTTTCTAAATAATATGGTGCAAAAATTTCAGTCGCTATCCTAAATATTAGAAAAATAATTATTTCTGAATGCCTGAATTCTGTAATTTAGCATCTGAAATATATGACATTAATTTTGGTCCCACTGATAGATAATGCATGTTATAGTCAATAATAGATGACAATTCAATCTCCTTATTTTTATTAGAAAGAAAAGTTGGAAAATGAGGAAAAAATTGTGCAGGTATTAAACCAGTTAGGACTATAAGGGCTGTTACATGACAGGTGGGAGGTAGCCCAACTTTCAGCTGGAAATTGAATCATGAGAGGCAAAGAAAGTTCAGGTGTTGTGTGCCTATCATTTGAAACCTATACACTTGAAGAAATGGAAAACAGTAGCCTACTTACAGTGTCTGTGATCCAGAATAATATGATTCATGAGCGTACATACAAACAGTGCACTGGACCCTGCTCCCCCTTTCCACCCCTAAAATCCTGAATTAAACCTAAACACAGAAAGGACATATCACAGGATGTTCTCTTACAGATGACATAGCAGGTAATCTCACATAAATTTGTTCCTAGAAGATTTCTAGAAGTCTATTATCTGTTCTCCAGTGGACTTGTTCAAGTTTTAAGTATTTCACAGAAGTCCAGTAACCTGCCCGTATGGACTTCTATGCAAAAGTAAAAGTTTATTTTACAGTTCTTCAGACAGTATAAATGCTTGAGTTTGAAGTGAAGACTAGTTTAAGAAAAGCAATGGGAATCGTTTTTTGTCCTCAGGCGGTATGCAGGTTGGACACAGACTTCAGCAATTCTCCAGAGCAAACCAGCTATTCTCCAGATCACAGTAAGGGGTGGAAAAAATAAACAGCCTTGACTCTGTCCCACTTTCCAGCGAAAGAAAGGCAGGGGTGTGGCAGAGTGGAAAACAGTCTTCACACCTATCTGCTATAATCTACCTTCCTATTAAAGAGAAAGGTCTCCTGGAGCTCTAAATGGGGTGAATACATTTTAACCTTCCTTATTTGGGACTTAAATGAAGAAAGCTCAGCATCATTTCAATGAGAGGTTACTTCAGGACTATCATTCAATTAATCAAAAATACTTCCGTCTAGTGAACCCTCATTCAGGCATGCATGAAGTAATCCACATAAGCAAAGTTTGTAATGTTTAGATTGTTTTTTTTTTTCATGAGGAATGGTACACTGGAGCTGCATACCACAGGCTGTGGCTTGTGACTTCCACATAGTGACCATTCCTGCTCCTTAGTTTGTAATCTAAACCAGGAGAAAGGTGGGTGCAAAGAAAAAAAAAAGAGAAAAAAAAAGAGAAAAAAAGTAACGTCTTTTTATGTTTACTACTGCTTTAGTTAATACTTTAAAAAATGCTCTCATCATGGCAATCCCATGTATCCATACTTAGAACATCAGCTGAAATATTTTGATTCAGATATTAAAAAGGTACTAGTCAGGTGTCATAAAAACTGTTAAATTTAAGGAAAAATATTTTGAGAGTCTGTTATTGCCTCCTGGCTCCTGACAGCTTAGATAATTCTCAGGTCAAGTTTTGACATTTTAACCTGGCTTACTGTGCAAGAAACTTTAAAGTCTTTTAAAAATCTAGAAGCTTCATAAAATTCACTCAGAAAAGTCAACAAAAGGTTCAAAAGTATTTCTGATTAGCATTCGCCCACCAGAACTAAAACTGTTGGAAAGAGTAATTATTTTTTACGTTCATAAAACTTTTACTTTACTTTTGCTTTACTTCTGTTATTTAAAAATAGAAACAATGCATACTTACAAAAATTGGCCAATATCTCTTTTACTTGATGACACAGACACTGAGATGCTGCATTTCCAGTAGAGCACAGCTAGGCCAGGATTCCTGATTCCCAGAAACCAAAACCTATCTGTACAAGCACCTGTTGCAAAAAGTATACCATTTCCAGTAGAGAAGGTCTCTATTTCAATTTAACCCAAGTGACTAGGAAGTTGGGTTTATGTTCTTACTATTATTAGGAGCAGGGTAATTATTAAAAAAATTATAATTCTTTTTTTTTCTTTTATTTAGCTTTCTCTCCCAGAGTAGGTAGGTGAATACTGGTACAGAATGTAGCAGTCTAAGTCGCAGGGTATAAATAGCTAACTGATAGCCTAACAATAACTCTGCCTCCACTGTCACAGAGCAGAGCCAAGAAAATACTGTAAGAGTGTTTGTCATGCTTGTCAGAGGAAACACTTTTCTACCTAAAATATTGTTAGCAGAAATATGTATCAGTTGATTAGGTCAATTTTCTTGAGCTTGATATAAACAGTTTTATGGTGTCTGTTCAAGCTAGAAATGTTCTTCTCCCTTTCTCAGTTACGGTATTTCACACTTACCAAATAAGAAGCCCGTACTATGTCACCCAAATTCAGCTGCAGCTGCTCTGATGTGAGGCTCAGATAGCAAATTAAAATACATAATGAGACAGCTTAAGTAAATGACACTTGATGCCTGTTCTGCTTCTTCCTGCTGTTGTGTTTGGTGAGTCAAACACAAAGTAGGGATTTAGGAATGAGTTTGGGATTTTTGGAGGCTTTTCTTGTTTGTGGTGCCTCCATGAAGGAAGAAAATGGACAAGATCAGGTGGATATCAAAAAAAAAAAAAAAAAAAAAGAGGGCAAACAAGGAGTGAAGAGGACGCTTAGAAAGCAAGTTAGGAGGTAGGGGAAAGAAAATATCTTCAATAATCAAGAATAAGATGAAAAGATCCTAATGGACTTCAGCAAGAAACAATGAGTAACTCAGATGTTTCATACAGTGCAAAAAGATATGTCTTCTTGATGTCGTCAAAAAAGAAAACCAGGAACAACAGAAAAAAAAAAAAAGAAGAAGAAAACTACTGGAAGAGAAAAGAAGTCTCTTAGAGAGGACATTGGAAGTGAAGAGACTTCTGGAACTAAGAGAAAAAACACACAACAGGAAAATCCTCATGAAGGTCAAAATGTTTATTGCAGTTTCTGCACTTGCAGAAAAGAAAGACTCACACAAGGATTTGATCTATTTAAGAGGATCAAAAGGAGGTTCACCTTCAGTGAGACTAGAAGCACAGAAATGGGAAGAGAAAGATAGACAAACAGATGGGAAAAGGCACAGCTCAGAGGGGAGAAAGGGGCTGGCCTTCTTCCATCAAAAATGTGACACAGGTGAGCTGAAGATTCATGAATTACAAGTGAATAAAGAGCGAATTTTCTTCCTTGGCCTACACATTTTGAATTAGAAACTTATTGCTATTTAAGTCCTTTCTTCATGTGATTTTGCAGATGAAGCTGTGGAGAAGAGAAATAAATCCCCATCACACTGACACGTTAAGCTTAATCATGTATGGTAACCCTCAAAACCACAAAAGTGGTCTGGAACACTTGTCTTCTACCATTCAGGAAATCTCAAGCAAAAATTTTGCAGTGGATTATAATATGTAAATATGTAAGCATCAGTAAAGTATATGTCTATGTATCTATGGAATCTTGTTATGCATTGTTACACATTTCTATATGTTGTCTCTGTTAGATTACACTGCCACTGAATATTGGTACTAAGACAAAGGTCGGTGACAAAGAATGAGGTTTTAGGAGATTTATAAAGCAATTGTGGGGGAGGACCCCAATGTCTCTTCAGTAAGAGTTGCCCCAATCACCAGCAGCATTTATTTGTAAGAAAGAAAGAATAAAAAGATTCTCAGGGAGCTAATAGTTGATGGCTATAGTAAATGTCCTATTTTAGTTTTGTGTTAAAAGAAAAACTGCGTGTATGAAGCAAGTGGCTCTTTCTTAATTACATTTTAAGTATCTTTATGCCATTTTAACTCAAATCAGAATTTGGATCTAATGCATCTCTTTCTTTTCTGACCATTCTTACCAGTTCTTTTATGACACTGACATATGGAAGAAATGCCATTCTATACTGCAAAAACAAAGCATTCTTTTTATTTGACTATATGATCTAAACTAACTTGTTTCTTACATACCCTGAATTGAATCTCTCCTGATTTAAAAGAAAAATGACACTAATCAAATTACATTATCTTAAAATTCCCAGTCAGCAAATTCAAACTTCAAAAGGAACAAGACTCCCATAGTATCATTCCTGATACTTAGCAAAATATTCATGTTTGACATATTGTGAAAAGGTGGCAAGGTGACAGAAGAATTCTGCATGTTTCTTTGTTGACTATGGTGATTAGCTCAGATGTAGTGGTTTACACTGTAGATGTCTACATGTCTTCATCACCATCCTCAATATTTGCAAGAAAAATGAGGTTGTCTAGGCCTTGAGAGCACTGACTGCCCTCACTGTCCCTGCCCAGTCTCCCTCCCTGGGTTTTCCCCCACTCCCCGGGCCCAGGCCTCCATTTCAGCCCAGCCTGGGCCTGTCAGTCCCTGTCCCACGATGCCATAGAAGTACCAGCTCCCAATCCTGTCACTGGATGGACCTAGGTTGTAGCCTTGCTTCCAGCTCTGTCTCTGGTCCCACCCCCTGCTGCTTCTGACTGGACTCTGGAGATGGATCTTGGACCTGAATCATCACCTCACCTTGTCAGGGACCACTGATGGATCCCGTCACCAGCACTCAGCTCTGTCCACCCCTCTTGGGTACTGCAGGACTGCGCCATGGTGAGCGAGGGCACTGCTGGTGCTGAGGTCACTGGTGACTCCTGGCTTGTCCTGCCTCGAGAAGCAGCCCTGCTCCTGCTGCTCCCTGACAAGAGGTAACCAGCTACATACCACTCTAATCCATACTACAATTACCTGTAAATAATTGTTCTTCAAAGACTTCCTAGAAACATGCTTTGTTTCAGGCATCAGAATTAATGATGTTTTTAAAATGATATTGTTCAATTTCTTTCTTTTCAGCTCTCTATGTAATTACTGTCTAGTGCCCTTTATGATTTCAATGTAAAATCAGACCTTTTGCTCCTTAACTGTCTCTTTATACTGCAAAAATAATCTAGCAGAAATCAAAGACACTAGGAGAGCTTGCATGCATTAAAATTAGAGGAGTTCTGGTAAAAAGGATTATTCTTGTGGTCTTTCAGATAGTCACTTTTAGAGCAAGACAGCACTTTGAATCACAGAGTCAAACTTCCTGTCACTCCAGTGTCCTCTAGTCCACCTTTAACTTAACTTTCTAAGAACAAATATCTATTTACAAGGTGCTGCCGCTTGTGAAAGATCCCAAAATATTCACAGACAGTGGGTCAAATACCTCCTGCTCTCAAGTATATGCAAAGTCTACGTATTTAACTGAGGTGGCTAGAAAATACAGAGAGAGGTTTGTGGACTTTTAATTAAAAGTTCCTTTTTCATATTGACTGTTTGTGTACACTTTCTTAATGAGTCTTATTCATCCTTAAGAATCACTCAATGACCTTTGAAATATGGTCATGGGCTAAAGTCCACTCTGTGCTATGCTGAGTACATCTGAAGTGATTTTGCTTATGCAATATCCATCTCCTTCTCATATAAATATATGCATTTTACTCTGTACCAGTTGTAGCAAATAAGAACAAAAAACTCATTTCAGATACTTCAAATTAATTTCTTTTTTGTCATTTAGTTCATACCCCTGCCACTGCATGTTTGTTCCCCATAGTGTATTTTTAGAGCTGTCTCGATGGATGGTGTCTTCTATTGTAACTTTTGTGCTACTATCATTCATTTCCTTTATTGCAGAAGACAAAGACACATTTTATTGGCAAACTCCTTTCACTTAATTTTTTATCTAGCAACTTTTTCAAATACATATCCTCATCTTCATGAATTCCTGCTGCAGTTTAAATAAAGATTTTAGCAGATGTAATTATCTCAGAGTTCATGTGGATTGCCCCATTCCCTCACACACCTGTTGCATTGTCTATTCTAAATTCCATTTCTGTACGATCCATAGAGCTGTGGTTCACTGAAGTGAATGTTAAAATTCCCCTGAATTTATTGAGAGGGTGATTTCATACTGTGTGTTCTATTTGCCTTCAGTAAAGCAAAGTATTTATATTTTAGCTTACGCATTCAGATAATACTCTCATGCTTATACTTATAAAGTAGTGACTGAAGCTAGTTGTGTGCTCAACTAACAGTTTACATAAGGATCTAAATCTAAATCTAAGCTCAAGTCCCATCATATCTCCTATTTCAAGTATCTTAGAAAAAAAATAGTCAAAAAGTTGAGTAAATTTATGTTTAAGGGGATCTGTGCTGCTGCTTGCTTAAAACTATTTTCTTCACTACACTGATACTGATAGATATATTCTGAGTGATTTATTTAATGTCTCATAATCTGGAGGAAGAAGAAACCTGAATCTAGTTTTACCAAGTCTAAGGCAAGTGTCCTTCACTCTGGACAACTCTTCCTTTTAAAAAAAACAGTGTTCAGCATTCAAATCCTAGAGCTCTGAAGATTGAACTCATATCTGCTTAGCAACATTTTCTATCAATTTTTGTTGGTATAGTCTGGAGACAAAAGGTCATATCCGGATGGCCTAAACTCTATCAATCTCTGTCTGCTGAGGATATCAATCAAAATTTAGATTGCCTGAATGTGACCTACAACTTCAAGTACTTTCAGTTGAAAATACAGCAAACTTATTTGACTCTGAATCTCTTATAAGGAGTTATATACAAGTCTTCTTAGATTATTAAACAATAGTTAAGCATCAAAGAATACTAAGAACTGAATGAACCAGATACATAATTTGGTTACTGACATGAAGTTATTGTTTAAATGTAGTTCTGCATTAGAGTTTTCTGGGCAAGTAATGCTGGGGAAAATCATGTTTTTATTATATGCCTGCATACACTTTAAAGTCAAACAGGCAAACATATCAGTCTCTCGGAAATTACATCCTGTCCTCAATAAATTGCCAATCCTTGTTTTGTCATGGATGTGCACTGAGGACTAGAGTGAATAAGGAAACATGGCGATAACTGAAAATGATTCAGAAACTTATCTGTCACTTTCATATACTAAGATCCTTAAAATATTCATTGATGCCTAACTCTTAAGGTAAATTCCTTGGTTATCCAAGCTCCCATCTGTAAAATCTTGTAGCCTTTTCTCCTCTGGGATATACAAGGATATATACAGCTATGTCCAGGGAAGTCCAGATGTTACTGAGCTACATGGTAGGCATAAGCCTTCGTATAATATTTGGACAAAGCCTTTCCCATCTCTTGGAGCTGGCACAAACAGAACTAGGCTAGAGAGATTTGGCAACATAGAATAGTCTAACATAATGGCCAGAGGGCTCAGCTGAGATGCAACCAACACTGAAGAGAGTACATCCAAAACCGGAAACAAGCAGCAAAGGAGCTAGCAAATTCCAGAATGCCATTACAAATTCCAGGAGTCCATTACACTCAATTCTCTGTAAATGAAAATACATGCATCCTAGAATAAATACTTGCAAAGTATCTTGCATTTAAAGACACATTGGTTTTTTTTTTCAGCTGAGATGCAACAAGACAACAGACTAGCCTCTCTCCATGCCTACTTTGGCAACTGTTTGATCTCTTCCTATCAGGAGCAGATTCTGGTGAGCACTTACCACACTTATTCCCCTTCTTCTATTTGGCTTGCTCTTCTAATTTTAAAGAACTATATCATTCATTGCAATAATTCTAGCATTCCTCAGAGTGTCTTTGAAGAGACTACTTACATCTCAAACCTAATTCAGGAGTTATTATTTATTGTGGTACTAAGAAGACCAGACTCAATTATACAAGCCAGCTACAAAGTTGAGTTAAACAAAGGCAGTTTCATCCTTGAGCATGCAATCCTGGGTCATTTTTCTGATATAAGAATAGGCTCATGTAGATTATGTTTAGGATAAGAGCCTTAACCCATCATTTTAGAAAGTAATATATATATAAATAAAATAAATAACAACTTGCAATCTGAAGTTATCCACAGTTACAAATTGTACTTCCTCCTAACTATTGGAAATGCTTTTGGCATTACATGACAAGATGTTAATTTTATATATGACCTCCTTCCCCACTGTAGTTATGAGTGATGACAACACTCAAAGGAAATATCCTTTATGTGTGAAATATATGTGTGAAACATAAACATCTGCATACTGGTAGTTGTTTTTTGGCTTTTGACGTTTACATTCAATTTTTAAATCATAGCTCAGCAAACTCAGTCTACCTCTCTCAATTGCAGCAGGTTTCTTTGCCAAAATACTTTCTAAAGATCTATGATAACAGTAATGGTAACAGGAAACACTAGAAAATGTTTTTCTGAAAGCTATCATCCTATTGTACTCACTGGCCTGGCTCCTCCTACACACTTTTTCTATGCTGTTCTCCACAAGGCAAGTAACCATAAACACATCCCTCATCTGTTGCAATGGAAAGGAAAACAGAGTCCATCAATGATTTTCAGGTGTATAACAGGTTTGTTTAAACATTCAGTACAGGTTTGCAGTAACCCATTCTATTTCATATTATAGTGCATTGCACATTGACAGGTGTTTACTACAATCTCAGGTTAGGGTCTAGTGACCAAAATATTTTAACTCAGGCAGTGTCTACAAGGTTGTTTAACTTTCTCTTAACAGTTCCCAAAAATGCCTCTGTCAGGCTTTCATTCACACTAAACGCGTCCATGCTTAAGCTTTGTTTCTTTATTAATACTGAGTCAGTGTTCTAAACCAAAGTCTTGGCATAGAGGGGGTGCAGACATAAAAAGGAATCTGGATTTCAGTAAGGACTGGAGATTAGGAAATCTCTCAATAAAAGTGCATTCAAATGGAAGTCAGGCCAGGCAGACAGACTTAGTAAACAATCTCCCCATCACGCAAATCACCACCTCCCCTTCAAAGGTCTCCCCACCTTGCTGATTCTCATCAGCCTACCTAGCTTTAACTTCATAGTTCTGAACCACTACTTTCTTCTTGTCTATCCAAAAACAGGAAAACAACAAAAAAAACCCTTAGATCTAAAAAAAGTTGTCTGCTTCCACAACCATCTTACCAAAAACAGGCAAAAATATTTCAGAGGAAAAACAGGGGACTTATATACTGGCATGTTACACTCTCATGCAGATCTGTGGATGACCAAACAACGTTGGTGCTTAATGCCCTTCTAAATGTTCATCCTCCCTGCCTGAGTCATAACATGTTCTCAGATACAGCCCCATGATACACAACAACCAAAATATGAAATATAACAAAGAGTAAGGGTAAGGATATATTTTGAGTTTATTTTGTTCACAAATTGAATAAATTGATTGAAATTGGCTCGGAGAGAGGAAGTGTAATCACCATGGGAACTTTTTCTCCTGTGTCTAGCCAGAGACAGCACTGACTGGCTCAGTCTAGCATGGAGGGTCACATGTTAATGAGTACAAAATGTTTAGCTGGCACTTCTTTGCCATGGCAATAGCCCTTCTCTGAGAGAAGTAGTATGATGTATACATAGATTTATCGTGCTTTGATAATAGAAAGAAATATTGAGGGAGAGAATACACAGGTAGTTGTGCATGCAGACACTGTCCTCGTTAGTCGTAATCATTTGCCCACATCCTAACCTTGAGGAGAACCCACTATTGGAATAATCTTGCAACATTCAAATAATTTAAATTTCATTTTCTCACTTCATTAGGAGATAGTTTATAAACTGTTCCAAGTTTAAGCTATGTTAAAGAAACACACTAACTTGCTGGCTTTCGCACATTTTCTGTCTTCAGAATACAAAGGTGTTACCACCTTATAACTGGGTTAAGTGCTTTGAAAGATATATGCTCAAAAATATTCTGCCAAATGCTAGTAATACACTTTTCTTTAGTTCAGCCTACCAATTGCTAAATATTTAAATATACTTATCAGAACTTAGTTTTATTCATTTTTATTTATTTTTTGACAAAAATCAATATGTCATAACTCTATTTAAAAGCCCTGGCACAAATTAAACACTTGCTAAATGGAGACCTGAAATATTTTGGCATAAGAAAGGAAAAAAAACCCCAAAAAACAAAAAACAAAAAATGAGGCCTTTGACAATTTCCAGGAGTTACAGACAATGTATAATTAGCATCAAGTTCCAGAATCCAGTTAAAACATTTCTGAGCACCTCTTCTTGATCATTATAGTCTCACTGTGAACACCAGCATGGTTTTCTAAGCCAACAGTTGTACTGCTACTGTATAGTCCTGCTATTTGGAGCTACTTGTTATTCTTGAGATCACCAGAACTTCTAAAATGACCTAGCAACTCTGTTAGGGCAGAGCGGTATGAACTGAAGCAGAAGAACGCGCAACCTGTATTTTTGTACAATTTGTTGCAATTGCTAGTTGTTTTTCTGTACGCTGACTGATTACATTTCCATTGATATGCTCCTTATATTTCTATTGATATGCTCCTAAACAGAGACAGTTGTGTTTAGTACCTGTTCTTGTGCTAAAATAAAGTTATTTAACCACTTTGCAAAATTTTTGGAAAGGTAAACATCCAAACTGTCAAAGGATGATATTCAAGTTAACTAATTTTACCTGTATAAAAATTGTAAATGATACTAAATTTGATACACCCACCATATTTCAAGTATCATAATCCATTTCCTATAACTAAAGGACTCATCCAGTTACTAGCCTTTTTTCCAATCTAAAGAGAGTCTCAAAGTTTTCTTTCAAAGTTTAAAATACTCCAAACAAGACTCCAAACAGAATTTTACATGATTTCTATTTTTACTTGATTAAAAAAAAAAAAAAAGCTATTCAAACCCTAAGCTTCAGCATGACACAATGGCTACATTTTCTTCTCTCTCTCATCTGCTTGATTCAAGCTTTGGACTTCTTATTCTGATCAACTCTACTATGCTGATTTCTTCCAGATGATTTTAGTTTTTACAACAAAATTCAAAGCTGTTACTGAAGGACTTCCTTCTTACAGCACAGTTCAAACCTTCTTCACCTTTGTGAAACATACATTTTCCTAATACTTACACCTATCCTCATGCCTTCACAGCCTAAATAAAAATGTCCCTAACTGCTGAAACTGATTTTGGCTGAAAAAAAGAGTTCTTTAACTTTTGCCTTCTAAGTTTCTTTTTGAAAATGGACTCAAACTCTCACAGGCTACAGTGGTTTCTGAGTCAAAGGTATGTGCTCTTAGAGCCTCTTGCTACAGCTGAAAATTGGCTTTAGTTGCAATTGCATTGTTTTCAGAGTCTATCAAAAACCACTGTCAATTGTAAATACTACACGTATGTTTCCAGTAAGTATTATAGAACTGCCAGTGTCATTCTCTGTAGTTGAAACTCATAACTTTAAACCTGCATATAACACTTTTGAACCAAAATTAAGCTTGGGGATTAAGCACTGAGAAATCAGACAATAAAAATGTGATTTCTTATAGTGTACCTGCTGCAGTCTCAGATAAAAAATGGGGGGAGTTTTCATGCTAAAACTATCATTTTAGCTTAAAGTTAGATTATTATTAGAGTTAGGTATGTTGCATAAACCAAAGAGGTAAATGCTACCAAAAATTCCATAGTTTATATAAATGTCTTGCATTCTTAGGATTCCTGAGGGACTTGCTAAATATCTACAGTATACATATTGTAGACAGGGGCTGTTTATACCCTTAATGAAACATAGCCATATCTAGGATGAAAAGTAACAGCTGTTTAAAAACTCATAGCAGTGTGGTTGTAATGAAACTCCATTAGCTAGGTTGAACATTGGGGTAACTTAAGAGATGAAGAAGAGATGTAAAGAAAGGGCAAGAATATGTGTCTGTGGCCAACTCTATGAAAAAATGTGAACCAAGGCCCTTGCTGGACTAAAGGATTTGGAATTCTAAGACACTGTGGTCATCAGGAACTAATACACCCTTATTTTAATGTTTTTCACAGTATGCTAACACTGGAGAAAAAGGTATTCAAAAGTAACTCCACTCAGCATTGAGATACCTTTCTTGGAAAAATGAATAAGAAATTCTACAGTTAGCTAGATTTCTTTACTTACAGTTTCTTGTCTAGCATTTTTATCTCATACCTTTGTAGCGCTAGACTCAAAATTGTCATGTGGCCATATATTCTTTACTAATCCAACTGTATGTTTTAACCTTGCATATATGTATCATGCTATTGTTTTACCACCTTCAGCAAATGATTAATTAACACTGATTGCTTATGGGAAGATATTAATTATTTGCAGAGTTTGGGATTTTTGGTTTAGCATTTTGTCTGTTCAGGAAAATAATATGCAAATCAACTCAAACTTCCAAAATGACAATTCTATAAAGGAAGGCTAAGTAGAGAATTACATTTTGTTTGGAATCAGAAATAGCACAGACAGTACATAGACCAACTTACAAAGTCTTGCTAGCTAACTGGGTTTACTACTGAGGATATGAATCTATCTTAAGGCAGCTCTAAAACTTTCAGGATTAAGTTTGTATCTCCACATGGCATTGAACAGAACCGTATGGACAGGTCAGAGCTACGTACTGAAGCTCTGCCTCCACATTCTGCTATGGCACTGAAGAGTCCAGATAATAAAACTAAGGTAATCCTGAAGACGCTACTGAAACAAGTGAGATTGAGAAGCTTGCTTCATTTCATATTGTTTAAAAATTAATGTACAACAGACAGATAACAGGTTGTAAATGAAAAATTATTGCACACACCTGGTAAGGACAGAATTATCTTATGGTATACATGGAGGGCTATTACCTTCTAATAATAAAAGATTTGGCCTTTCTTCATTGCAGTAGTGCCAATGCTAAGTATTAAAAAAACTTCATGCTCTTTTTTATGGTCCTGTTGAGTTTTAATGTTGTAACTGCACTATGATTTCTAATTTCCCTCTCCTAGTAGCAGTGCTAGAAACCTATTTTGCTTTACAAAATAAGATTTGCGTTTAAGTGATATTCTTAATGAAGCAGGGACTTTTGGGGAAGGTGTAAACAATCAAATATCATGGGTCTTGATCAAAAATATAAGCATTAGTGATGGTGTTGTTTTATTTTGATCTGTGAACACATTTTCATGATGTAAGATAATACAGAAAGTGACACACCAGTGATCTTTAAGTGAATGTTGAAAAAGGTTGAAGAGAAGTGAGTAAGTGAGTCTCTCATGTGTTTGCATTTGAGTCCCACATCTAGGAGACCACTAAGTCAATAAAAATAAATGCATAAATGCATTATATTTATTATTCTGCTGAAGAGCTTATCACTGATCTGCTGCTGAAGAGTTATTTCCAAGAAATCACTGGCTAAAACTTTAAGCAATGAATAAATTTGAAAAATGTCTCAATCTGTTTGTAGGGGCTTGATCTTTACTACTTCGTGGACTGCATTTCTACTAAGAGCTCATTGAAATATCTATTACAAGCAATTTATTACTGGAATACAGTCTTTTTCTGTTTGAAAGAGCTTTTATACAAAACAAAGAACTAATAAGAAAAAGCTGGGTTTTGTTTTTCCTCCTTTCAGTTTTGGGACATTTGGGATGTTTTAACAAAAGATACTGGGAAAAAAATTTATGCTTTATGTGTCCTCTCATATTTTGAGACCAAATACAAAGCTCTGAAGTCAACAGGAAGCTCACATGAGCTTTTCTGAGGCTAAGGACATTACACTGATGATAAAACATTTCTGGATGTGTTGGCTTTCCAAAATACCAATCAGGACTTATATTCAGAGAACACCTACACTGCACAGAGTTCACAAGAGTACACATTGTCTGCAGACACACACACTGGCTTCCAGCATACCACTGTCCACATGCACCAACCCACTGAGCATCCAGTATTCTCATCTGTAGTTCCTGCTTCTCTCCTTCATGACATGGTCTCTTATGACAAGCTGAGAAGTTATCCCACTCTTGACGGTCAGGTTTCCAGAGAATTTCTCTAAGAAACTAATATTTTGCTGGTTTTGCCGGAGTATGCAGATGTCAGAGGCTGTGGCACACAGAATACTTTATGTGGGTTGTGTATGCATTAACTACTTCCCTTGAAGAACATTGCCTAAGACAACATATGTCATTTGAATCCAATTTTGAAATTGGGATGAATCAGTGCTATGTTCTGAATGTAACATGTAGAATGCTGCAGGCTCAAAACCAACACTGAACCAAAGATATTTTTGGAAGTGCAATGCTCCAGAAATTGTTAAAGACCCACTTTTTATGTTCCTTGGTAAGCTGAATTCATTTCTGAAAGTTGCAACATATTTTTATCTACTCTTTTATGTAGTTATTATTATTTATGTTTCTTTTGACTACTGATAATTTTCTAAATAGTTCATTAATTTTAATACACAGACAGTTGTCCTAACTCAGATCTTTTTTCTCTTTAAGTTTTAGCTGAGGAGTATACAGAATAAAAGCTGTAAGATTTTTCATTTTTTCCTCTCTCTTTTATTGTCACAAGTGCATGATACAGTATCTGACAGCAAGCCATTCATGCTGAAGTTTAAATAATACTGAATTACCTCTTTTCAATGCCTTTGCCTTTATATGCTCATTTAAACCTGTCAACCTTTCTCTGTTCAATAAGAACATTACTAATTTAGGTCAAGATATCTTGTATTCGATAGACCAGCGTGTTATGGTTGCTATTTTTATACAAAAAAGCACTATGATATGATCGCTGAGAGAACTGCTGTGTGTGTAACGTCAATGTCAGAGGACATTTACCACAGTCTTTTGCTGGGGGAATGGCTCTCTGAGACAAAAGTGTTCCTACATCAAATTTACTATAACTAAAGAAGTCTATTCTTTCTAACTAGAAAGCTAAAATTTTAAAGTAAAAATAGGAAAATCTTATTCCTTCAAATGCTTTTCCTTTCTTTCTCATCCTCTCACACTGTTCTTTTCTGAGCAAAGATATGAGGTTAGTATGATAAGATTTGATTAAAAAAAGATAGTTCATTGTAAGAAAACAAAATGGTTCCCTGACAACAGTTATAGTCACACAGTATTATTATCTGTCCTATTGAAGTATGCTGTGCAAAATGAGATGGTTCCCTCCTGGATCAAATTTCTATTACATTTATCTCCCTTTGTATTCTTAAGTAATGAAAGCAAGTAACTATAACTGCTGGCATTCTCAGGATCAGTGCGAATCCTTACTAATCTGCAATAGCTTCATGTAAATCCTTTCTTCACTACAGAAAAGGCAAATAAACCATAAACACAAAAAGTTCCTCAGGGAAACAAGCAAAAGAATGAGAAAAAGCTAAGCACGGGTATGGGTTCTGTAAGTGGGTCTGCTGGGACAACCTTATCTGACATTTTACATAGGAAGCTACCATAGCATTTATTCACCTTATGGAAAAGAAAACAACGAGCAAATCACCCTGCTATTACGAGGAAACTAATGAGAAAGAGAGTGAGAAACCTACCCTCTATGAGGCATCAGTGAATGTATAAATTGAAATGTCTTTATTTTAAAGAAGATAGAACAAATATTTAGAGATCTAAAATATCAGATATTTAGAGATACCTCTAAAACTTTCTATTTTAGAGAAAACAGAACTGTTAGTTTATTTTTTGGATGTCTTAATGATTATGCTTCTGCAATGTTCTAAGAGGACTGAATAAGAAAGGGGTGAATTTTCACATATATGTATACTGTCACTACTTACACTCCAAAACATGTCATATGCAAACTAACACATTTACATTTACTACTGACAAGTGCTAGCCTCACCCACCTTCGCACTGATACCTTTATAGTAGAAAAAAGAGTTTCAGATTGATTCTATAGAGCTTCATAGACATTTCCCAGTTTTCAGTATCTGCCTGGACTTAATCTCCTGTACACTTTTTCCAGATAGCATTGTGTTTACAAGTTGGCATTCTTTAAGCATATGAGTTTACTTTACATTTTTTAACTGTTAAGGCTCAAAGTATTATTACTAAAAATGAAGCTAAACAATGATATGTAAACAATGCAAGACCTGTTAAATACTTACCAGGTTAAGGTATGGAAAAAAAGGACTATTTGATAGTCCTTTTGCAATGCATGGAAAGGTAAAGTTATTCCTCTTTTTAACCTCTTTTTTTTTTTTTTTCCAGAAATGAGTCTTATTTTAATTCTATCACACAAAAAAGGCTATATCAGTCCAAACCAGATGTTGTTTTAAAATGGTACTTCTGAACACATCTTTCCTGCTTTGTCCTCTCTATGACTCTAATGTCTTTAGTCCTAATGAACCACGACAAAGCTTTTTAAGAAAACCTATTCTATAAATTAATCCTACATATTCTGCCTGAAAAGTGCAAAATACAAAATATTCCCCTCTCGTCTTTTATTGTTTGTTTTTAACTTGTAACAGCTGATACTGCATAAAAGTTTAAATACATGACTGGGAATATCCCCTCACCCCTTTCTAAAAAACAAAATATCTCTCATGAAATACTGCAGGAAATTGGATGCTGGAGGACACTGCAATAGTTATGAATTCTATAATAATATAGAAAGAATTCTTGTTCAGTGAATTTTATGGAATTCTTTTCCATAATTACAGTAGATGCCAAGACACAAAAACTCAGAACAAACACTAATTGAAATGTATCATATTTTTAAAGTGAGGGAGAGTAGAAATTCTCTATTCTGAAATCCAGAAAGCCAGAAAGCTATGCTTACATATGTACCTAGTTAAAAGCAGAGCTGTGTGGAAACTTGCCTTTCAAAGACAATGGTCTGAGACATTTTTGCCATCTGACCAACATCTTTTAAACTGAATTATGCTTTCCTCAAACCGAACAGCACTGAAGATCCACTCCTGGACTGAGGCTACTGCTGCACTTTAAAAGAAGCATCATAGTGTTCAAAACTGAGAGCAAAACCTTTATCTGGTAGTCTCCCAAATCAAGCATCTAATTCCAGCAAAAAATGTTGGCTAAAATAACAGATGACAGTGGATGCTGCTATTTAGATGTATTTTATCAGATTTTCAAAAAATGTTCAGCACTTATCCTCCGAAGGCTTTAAAGCCCTTCTGTTGATTACTGATACACCTAATCTTTCCATTTGTGGCTAAGGTATTTTGTTCTTTGTAGAAAACTCTCTAACCATTTTTGTTTCATAATTTATGCAACACAGACAAGAACAATGTTAATACTGTACTTATACTTTTATTATAGATGATGTGGGAGATCTTTGCTTCACTTGCTGAAACAAAACTTTTTTTTTCATGTAAACTAAAGTTTATCAGTGAACTTCTACTTTCTTTAAAAAGTCATTATATTTGCATGATGAGCTAGTTTGGTTCTATTGTCTACTGTACTTCAATTTAACTTGTCATAGCAAAGCTCCTTCTCATTTGTTTACTGAATGAGAATTTTAGCATAGGGAAGCAAATACTTGTAAGAGTGTAAAAGAGGCATTAAAATGCTGATTTTTAATTCACTGTCTAGTAAAGAAGTTGTTCTAACTGACCTTACACAAATCACTGAACACTTTTATAAAAATAAAAACATGCATTACAGGTTTATATCCTTTCCTCTTCTTAGAATAAAAATATTTTCCACTGAATCATGAAATTCATTTTGAAATAGAAAAGGAGAACTGCTGTAACATTTATCAGAAATATTATTATATTTTTATTAGTAGTACCAAACTACAATGAAAATTTGTATGTCTTTAAAATATATACTGTATCTCATTACAGTTTTCAATGTTTATTACGTAGGGTTACAATATATTTCCCACTTATCAAATGAAAATTTTCCCCACAATCAGAGGAGTCTGGAAGTTGCAATAGTTCCATTCAACTGCAGATTCACTCTTTATCTGATAAATTCTTTCCTTATAATTAAGTCATCATAGCAATACATTTTTAATAGTACTGATTCATAGGCCAGTAATGTTCTAGAATTGGAACTCCTGATATCTTTTCAGTGTTCAGTTATGTTAAATTATAACTTTAGTAAATACACAAGACCAGTCTACTTGCACTAGCAGAAGAACATGCGATCAGTTAAATTAGTCCAGACTAACATTACATAAAACCTTGGGTGGCTTAGCTTAAGAAATTCAAGACAGAACCTACACCATCACTGACTACCTTTTTAAAATGTTAACTGTTTCAAAAAATGGTTCAAAAACCTAATAAATTAAACTATAACCTGACTAGGCAAAAATAATTTTTTTTTTCCCCAAAGGTGTTGCTTTCGTATATCAGTACTTATATGGGACACCAGGAAACCTTGAAGAATAGGCATTGATATATGGGAAATCACAGCACTTTGCTGAAGCTCTTTTAGCATTTCATCTTTTCTATATACATAACAGATCAATAAATTATACATATTTATAGGGTTTCAGAAATAACAGGAAACCATACTCCAAGGACTTGGACAGTATGTCTTGATCATTTCCAAGGCACTGATAACAAGTGACAGCATGCACGTGTCTGTGAGAGAGACACAAATCATGAGCAAAGAAATCGTCTGATATTTCATTCCTTTTTCATTCAAGATATGAAGAATAATGATGATATGCATTATATTTTAGTATCAGGCAAAGTGTAAGTGAATCTAAGAGAGATGAAGAAGAAAATAGTGTTGGTTTCTCTGTAGGTGAGAAAGAAGGAAAGTAGAAAAAAGGGGCAGATTCTTTTCCTCAGGTCTCTCTAGAAAGGGTAAGGCCTAAATTTTAAGAAGCTGGCTGAGAAGAGCATTATGTGGCACGCATCCTCTAAATGCTCCTTCCAAGGGCTGATGATGGGGAAAGTATATTGTGAATGTCGTTACTAACCTAATAAATATGTTTTAATGAAGGTGTCCATTGATTTGGTTATGAGGAATGCTTAACCTCGAAATATACACCTTTTAAAATATTCAACAGTGATCATTGCTCACTTTGAAGTTTCTGATCTTCCCTGGATGATGTGAGAAACACTCCTTCTTAAGTCAGACTTTAAAAGCATGCAAGCTAGGGAAAGATGTGTAATTATTATAAATGCCACATACACTAGATTTATTTGTTTCATATTATCTGACTTAAGTGTCCTCAAAATTAAACTGAAATAAAAGCTTTTCAGATAGAAGCATGGTGGCAATGGCAAAGAGAAAGTTATTAAGGGAACTTTTGCTTCCCTCTCACTCCATTGGTATATGCATTTTTTTCCTTAGGATTAAAGCTAATCTAACATCTTCAGTATCTTGGGAAGAAAGTGGAATACACAAGCTGAAGCAGATGTACTAGCCAAGACTTCCCAGAAAAGAAATATAAGAAATAAGAATATATATATATGAAAACTTTCACCCTTTATTTAGAATGGATGGTACTCTGATTAATGAATAAATTACTTTTTCCGTAGCAGTTGTAAGATTTCTCTTTTATCTTTTTCTGGCTGTTTCTGCTTTGTGATTCAAAAAGTGCATCTTTAAAATTAATAGAAATTACATGTTTGAGGAAGAAGAGATCAGCAGTCTAGAAGGCAGTCTTATAGTAGTTGGACTACTGCATCCTTCTAATATGGGCCAAAAGTAACATTGTCACCAAAGCAGAGCAGAAGGTACTGATCAGTACTGGGTCTTATTTATTCACACTGTGACAATGTGTTCACCAAACCTCAGATCTCGTGCGAGGCAGAGCTGGTCAGTATCTGGCCCATATGTGCAGGCATAGTCTGTAGGTTCCATGTTTTTACAAAATTCCAAAGTACCTGTAGTCAATCCAGTTAACTATCTGGGGAAATGTCTTCTAAACACAGAACAAGAACAGCACAGGCCCTTCCTGGTCTAAAAGATCAAGCACAGCACACACAAAAGAGACAAAGATTCCTGAGGTGCTTTCTTTTTGCTGATTTTTCTTACATAATGAATATCACTTATTTAAGAGTATTATATCATTAAGAGTATTAACTGTCTGGTTCTGGAGGTCCTCTTTGAATTGAGTGCTACTTGCCTCACTACCATCATCGGCAAGAGGCAAACAGAAAATGAGAGATGCCATAGCCATTTCTGGATATTGGGAAATGTGAGTGTGCTCATAGAGGAATCTGGTACTTATCTGGGCCATATGGTGTCTGAGACAGGGATACACACAAGGGTAGGAACTGTGCTCAGTCTGTACCAAAACCTTGAATACTTACTGCCTTGTAACTGATAATAATAGCATGCTGAGGTTAAGTGAAAGCTGTACAGTTTTCTAACTTTCCAGTCTCTCATTAGCAGACGTGGCCTCATTCACTTTCTTGGATGTATTTCTGTGTGAGTACAGGGAATTAACTTTTGCCATAGGACACTTCTAATTTAGTTCTTTGCTGCTAGGCAGAATCCCTGCTATGTTTTGAACTAAATGACTGAATTAATTGCTTGTTCAGGAAAAAAAAAGTGCATTGTGTTACATTTCTATTTTACTTGTGGTCATTTTCATACACTAAAATATCATTTAATAGTTGCAGAAGTAGTGACTCTGAATGGATTCTGAGATCAGCTGTAAAGAAAGAGCTGAGAGGGGGAGGCTGGAGCACAGTAATACACATACCCAGTAATATAATGTACATTGAACTTAGCAGTTGCTTCACATAGAGCTGCTGAGAAATCAGAAGTGAAAAAAAAAACCAACTAATTTTTCCACATGAGTATCCACAGCACTACTGATAATATCAAGTGTATACAGCTGTAATGCAAGCATATTTTTCTCTACACAACAATACCACACAGCAGAGAGAGAAACAGGAGCAAACTTTTTGCTGACTTCAGCAAATATCTTTACAAATATGATTGTATTGTCTACACAGAAAAGACATTTCTGAAGATCTGAAATTAGACAAAAAAGGCAGAAGCAGACACTGAATGCTACTAGGGGACTGATACACAAGAGAGAATAGATTAATATTTAGCCACTGCTTGCCTTCTCTCCACTATATAGGCACTATATAGGCTGACAAGGTGGAATATCAAATACACTTCCATACAAAAAAATCCATCAGTGGTATGGAGCTATTATTGCCAGATTTTGACTGGGCTTTCTGTCTTGCTTGTTTTGGAGGGAGAACAAAGGGAGAACTACAATCTAAATTACCGTCCCTCAAGTAAATAGAAAACACTTCTCCCTTATCATTGTTACCCTGCATTTCCCATTACCCTGCCATGCAGTGAATAACATAGTTGACCATTGCTCAGACAAGGGATACTTCATCTTGCAAAAGGTGTGGTAGTGAGAAAAGCACCCTCTCTGCCTGCCAGGAGCTCTGCTTGCTTCTCTCCTCACCATGAGTAATTTCATCCAAACTTGCAGATTGCTAGGCTCTTCACTATGATTATTTATCAAATGCAAGATATACAGGAAAAGTTGTGGTAAATAAATGTTATATGTAGTATCTTGCATTCTCTTTACCTGATCTCAATTACAAGATAGGTAGACACCGAGCACCCATATGACCCAGAAGAGCATGTTTCCAACTTAAAATAAGTATGCAAATCTAATTATCAAGCCTTTTCCCAAAGGACTTTATCCAAGACATGCTATTGGTGTAGCATTTTTGGTTTTAAGATTTTGAAGTTGTTTCATAATTTGTCACTTTGTGTGACACCTGAGATGACACAAATGTGTGTTTGACTTCCTTCAGCACAGAGATTTTAATAGAAAGTGCAATATGTTTTCGTTAATCTGGGAGTTGCTACCAGAAACTGTAAGTTGTTGCTTAAATAGAAGCAGAACAGTGGGCAATGTTTTCGTCCTTGGCCTTCAAAGTGCAATTATGTTGTTCATAAAAAAGCATGAACAGGTCTCATATAAGGCTGTACAAATTTATTGGAAAACCAAAACTTTGACTCAGTGGCACTTCTATACTCTGCTATCTCAGTAACAAAAATTGCTAGGTTTGCATAATACCTATGCTGTTATTCAGCAAACCATCCTATTATCTGTATGTTTTTAGGAAGATGTAATGGTTAGCCTTGAATATTTCATTCTGCAAAAGAGACTATGTGCCAGACAAGTTTTTAAAAAATAATTTCAGATACTATCGATCTCAATATTGTATTGATAGGCAACATCAATGCATTACAACAAGTTAACATCGAATAGTAAATTGGCTCTGTGAATAGGTGTGTTCTAGGAAAAAGTGAAAAGGAAGGGGAAAATGGCTAGATATTATAAATAATTTACTTGTTACTATAGCCCAAGGCTTTTTCCTGGTTCTCTTCAAGTTGCAATAAAAATTATATGAAATATTTAAAATGCAAACAGGCAAGTTCACTTACTGTTTCTTGGATGCCAGCGCACTGCATTTAAATATGCATTACAGTAATGGAACAGAAATTCATGCTTGGAACGGATAATTTTTCCTTGAAGCAAGGGCATCAGATCATGTCCATCAATAATTCTGTGTAAGAAAGCATTTCAGAATCAGAAGAATAACCCAAACTGCCCCTTATGGAGAAGATATTATAACTGTGCATTTTCACTTCTTAAAAAAGTAAATCTTCCTCTGATGATCTGAAGGGCCACCTCCAGTTGGTCAATTTGGAGAAAAACCTTCAGGCACTCTTCCCCTTCCATTTCTACATTATTTAAAGAAACATTAATTTTACATTTCGCCATTAGGAATGGTTGCCTCCTCATCCCTTTTTTCTCTGTTTCTGCTGTGAAAGTGACCAGACACATACACCCGCTCAAGCTGTTTGGGCGTAGTCTAGTCAAAGTAACTCTAAAACAAGAAAAATCTCTACTGTGCTGTGTTAATGTCCCCTGAAGTAATGGTAAGAACTCAATCCAGTAAATTATGGATGCCGAAATTAAACACAGAATTAGTTATTTCAAAGCTGAAATGAACTGTGTTTGAAGTACATGTTTATCAACTGTATATATACATACATATATATGTACGTGTGTGTGTGAAATTCTCTAACTGCTGCTGGGCAATTATGATCATGCCCTGAAGGAATCAGTCAATTTACATCAAAATGAAGTTATAAAATAAGCAAGGCACGCCATAATAGATGCCATAAATGTCTCTATTAGTTAACAGAGATACTAAGCCATTGAATTAAGCCATTGAATAGCTGGAATCAACTGACAGGAGGGAAAACTGTAATCTACAATTTTGACATGGTGTGAATTATAAATTTTACAAGACATTTTAGAGGAAATTTTTTTTTTCTGGTTTATGGATCCACAGGTTATTATTTTTTAAGCATTTTGAGGAACATCTTGTATAAATATTGTTGAAATGTTTAAACTCTTAACTATCTATGCTAATTTGCATTACCACATGAAAATCTTTTCACATTACTGTAACTAATGTTTAAAAACACTGCAAGACAGGTACTATATTCACTTTTTTAAGTCATAAGCCAGGTATGAATATGCAATTCTTGGCAGCACATGGATTGAACACCACTATTTTGAGTAGAGCTTTTCTCAAAGGATGGGCAGGAAAACATGCTGATATACCGAAAGCACTGTTGTTCAATAATTCTGATTTTTGGTTATATTTTTAGGATTGATCCTTGTCTGTAGGGCTGATTAAATTAGGAACTTTCCCACTTTCGATTCGCATGTTCTCTTGCCTAAGTAATGTACTTTTGTCTCATGCCTATAACCTTAGCCACTATCACACTGAGAGCAGGACAGTTGCCTATTGCACACATTCTCTTCTTCAGCCTCTTGATGGGGAAAAAGGTGTCTCCAGTAACACTTCTTCAGTATTTCTGCCTTCCCACATTTGCTAATTACAAGGGGATATCCAAGCTTTTTTATGTCCTGGTGACGTATTTTTCTTCTTTAACAAGGACTACCTCCTCCTTGCCTCCTTCGCTGCCCCTCCCATTGACTGAGTCCTAACCCTAATTATTTCTCTTATTTCTCAGGAAGAATTCAGTGGCATGGTATGGCATGACTCAGCTGCTAGATGCTTCAGGCTAGTCCATGACATCCCATTCTGACCTACACTGAAATAGTGATTATGGCATCTAGTCTACACAGAAGAATCAGAGTGGAACAACTTGTCAGTGAAGGTTACACAAGTATATTGAGATTTTTACTGAGATCAAAATAAAACATCAGTGCTTAGCCTTCACTCAAGGAATATGAAAATAAAGTGCACAAGATTTGCCCTCGTTAAGGACTATCTGAACTGCTTAGGTCTGACAGAGTTACTACTTGTAGGAGATGTCCCAGGACTAGCCTGACTCATTTTTCATGTCTTACACCTGTCCTGCCCTGCCATTTCCTTCAACCACTCAATGAATCATCATCAGCACAGCGTCTCAACTTCCCACTGTTTTTTCAGGGATTCTGGATGCTTTGTGCTCAGAAATTGCTTGTGTGTAGCAGATGTGTTCAAAGCTTATTCACAGTGGCAGGTTTCTCCAGATATTGCACTTGGATTGCAAGAGAGTTTAGGTGAGACTTAGATAACTTGCTGCTGGGACTGGGAAGCTCCTGAACAAGCCAAAATAGGTGCCATGCAAATGTCAATAAAGCACCTTATGAATTTTAAAGACTAGTGAGTTTTCTTATTAGACTGTAAAACTCTGTAAGGAATTAATTTCACTTACTTGGTAGAGAGAATAGATCCTAGCAGAAAAGCCTAGCTAGCATTTTTATGTGTTTTTTTACAATGTAAAATTTTGACTACACATGCTAAGGTTTAACTCATAAAGTTTAAAAGAATTTATACTTGGTGATCTCTTTTCCACAATATTCACTCATGCAGAATAGTATCTTTTTTGATATGTTAATTTTAATTTCAATAAATAATTTTGGACCATGATTTGGCAGTATGTTCCTTTTGATGGTATACTCTCATCCTCTTGTTGCCTGCTGCTTGTCCCCTCCCCTGCATGCTTGCCATACTGATCCTTGCGAGGATGCAACTGTTTGTGCTGCCATGCTCTGAGCTAGACCACAGAACCAATCTTTATACAAAATGGCAAAAAAAGAAGAAAAAGGAACAGTTAGTGGAGAGGAGGAATAGCTTTTGTCAATATTAAAGGGTAATGAGAAAGCAAGTGTTAGTAATCCTCGATAGACAATATGAACTAGTAATAGTGCTTGGTACTGTGTTCAACAGCAGCTAATATCTAGCTCTCTATGAAATAGTAGGTTTCAAGCATTTTTGCATTTATTTAATAGGAAAGAAACCGAGAATGCAGAAGAGATATGTATGTCTTAATTGCCATTTATCTTGCCAATGGCAGACTCACCTCTGGTGCCCAGGTTTATGTCTTTTAGCCCAGGTCTTTTAGTTACACTATTCTCTTGGACGGACTATTTTGGTATTAGACCAAGGGATGGATAAGAATTTGGAGTAGGAACTGATGAAGAGATGTAGGGGGAAAGGACTTTAAGTTTTCGCTTAACGTGAATAAAATAAACCCACTAAATTAACTGATAGGAACTAGCTCAAAAAGACTGTCCTGCATACATACAAAAAGACTGTCTATTTACATACAATATTTCTGTAAAATGTATCAGAATGCCAATATGAAAAGATACAACATACTACCATAAGCAGAAAAAATGATATTTAAAATCTAGTTTTTCTTTCCATGTTCACATTTATCTTAATAGAGACCAGAATAGACCAGAATATAGAAAATGATCATGAAACTTTCTATAGAACACAGACAACTAGAGGCCATACCTGTCGTAGGGTAACTGTGCTCCTGCAAGTTTGATGACAGTAGGAAATATATCCATGTTACTTGTTGGCTCATAAATATAGGTACCAGCCTGTATCACTCCAGGCCAAAGGAGAAGCCCTGGCACACGAATACCTCCTTCCCAGTTTGTTGATTTTCCACCTGAAAAATGAAAGTGCAGTTTGATAAAAATTAACACTTTCTTCTTAGAAACAAATCCCCCTCCAAGATTCCATCTACAAATACTGAGCACGTTACCTAGCTAGAATCATTAAATGTATTTTTTTTTAATTAGCTAGCTTTACCTAACTAGACTTTCTATGTACAGTCAGTATCATTCCCATAGCAAGTCTACTAATAGACATTAAACAGAGCTAACAGAGTATATTTAGTTTGCAAACAAAATTAAATAACTGTTGTAGGAGATAAAAAGGCATCTTGCAGGAATCTTCATAAGCAAATTTGGTCTAGATAACGTGCAACATATATATGTGCATATTTAACTAAAACCAAGAATCAAAAATAAATTGAGGTATGTCCAGAGGTCTGAGGTATGAACCTGGAAAAGATATATGATATATGATATTTTATTAAAAATAATGCTTAAGGACTTAAGAATGGAAAGAAGAAACAGACTATTTCAACTATGTTACTGAACTCTAAATGCATTAGGAAGAAATCATCTACAATGATGCTGGATCTTAGGAAGATCTTTTCTATTTCTAAACCAACGCAGTTGTACCAAATGCATTACCAGCTCATTGCATTCAACATTAAATTACAAGCAGTTCCTTTGCTTCTACAATATCCATCACTGCCCAGTCCCCCAGACATCTTTGGAGAAGGATGTTTATTATATTGACAACATCTCTACCATCACTTAATGTGTGACTGACACAACTCTGTACGAAAAACTATCATAAATACTATAATTAATGTCTTCACAGTAATGTGACTATGTACAGCACTACAGGTTGTTTTAAAACTTAATATATCACTTGGGAAGAAAAATCCTGGTGAAAGGAGGGTTTGGGGATGTGGTTAAGCATAGCTTTGGGCCAGGCATTTACAACCACATTGAGACTGTTTCGCATAATAATAGAAAAGTTTGAAAAAAAGGGAAATCTGTGCATTGAACTCCTGCCACAAACTGAATCCAACAGCAATTCCTGGTTCGAACAAAAATATTATGAACCTGTTTTTCCTGTATCATCCCCTTCCAAGTAAAAAAACAAAAGAACAAAACATTACAAAAAAGTACTTCAATAGTTCTGTCTCCTTTGCTTCTTAGATCTTCAAAGCACCACACAGATTTTAATCTCTTCAGTGTCAAGCCCTGGCCTTTCCATGTTCAGTGTCAAGCCCTGGCCTTTCCATGTATACTCTCTTACTCACCAATTCTTCTTCCATGATCTTTTCTATTTCAGCGTTGGGGGATTCAGAATCCACCTTTTTCTTTTCTCCTATTTCCTACAGGTTTTCCACTGGTCAGTAATAGTTCATAAGGTTAAGGGGCTGTCCCGATCCAATATCGGGAGGGTTTCGTTATGATCCCAAGGACAAGATTAAGATGCTATAACCAGTCAAATATCATACAACCTCTTAACTTTATTTTTCACAAAGTGGGGAGAAAAGGTGGGGGGAAGGGTGAAGGGGAGAGGGGAACAAGGGCAAGGGGAAGAGATAGAGAAAGTTGGGAAAGGAGAAAAGAAACTAGCTACTGCCACTCCGAGTCCGATGACGTTCCGCTGATTCCGTTCGAGATCTTCAGTCGTTGCAAGCCCTCCCCGGTGGCAGCAGTGGCCATGGCCCAGCTGCGACGAGCACGGAGTTTGGCGCGCAGGCTGCCGCTCCGCGGGGCTCCTTCTCTCCTTTATTCACACAGTTTGCAGTTTTTATAGGTTTTTGCCCTGCCTCTGGGAGGTGCTTCCTCGCTTCCCATGCAGATTAGCTGTCATGCGCAGTTTGCCCTCTCGGAACCTTCCAGAAATGGGCTGGGGGCATCTGGGGGTCTCTTGTTCATGCGCAGATCGCAAGTGTGTACGTGTGGTTTGTGCCAGATGTGCTGTTCCCCTAGAAGCCTTCTTCTGCCCTCTTTGCACCTTTTTTTTTCCCTGCATAGGCGCATGAGGTTGTTTACCTCTAAACTGTGAAGAAGATGGTTTCTTTAGTTTGAGGCAGGATGTTCAGTGCCAGGAAATGGCGGTGCGGTGGCAATGTCGAGACAACCACATTTAGTATCGGTTCTCTACAGGGGCAACTTCAATAGAGACAAACACCTTTTGCATAGATCTTTACCCATTATATACACACAGACTTGTGGCTGAAAAACCTTTAGCTCATGATTGTTTGCTTACCTTTTTCATGAGTTTTATCAGAATTCATAATATGGAATAGCCAGGGGTGCATAATTACGTTGTCTGACATTAGAAAACTAAGGCTTTCTAATATAGAACACTATGCCAAGCAACAATCCTTGCTTAAGGTGCTCTTGGAAAGCAGTGCCAAGTTCAGATTTCAACAAGACTGTCAGCCTTTTAGAGCAGTCTTAACAAGTGACTCCTGTCACAGCATCAAATGCAATTCCATTCTCACCATGAAGCATTAGGATACTATCATGCCTATTCTCAAAGTAGGTAATGGGCTGCATGGACTATTTTTGTTCCCATTCTTGTAAAAATGTGATTTTCAATATAAATATCTAAACAGAATGTAGATTTAATTTTATAAAGCTGTTATTCAGTGAGGTTTGAAATCCATATCACCTAGTAGACAGAAGTGTTCACCCAACAGTACGTTAATTGGTTGTTAAAACTGTTAGTTAAAGACCGGGGCAGATGTCAAGAGACTGTGTGTGTCTTCTGTAGAAAAGATGACTCTACCTATCCATGTACAACAGTCATTAGCATTTAAAAAGTTAGGTAGGGATTATGCATTACCCAGCTGGAAAGTGTCAAGGTTAATATCCAAACTGAGTTATGGATCACAGAAAATCCTGCTGAGGGGGAAATAAAACTCTGAGAAAAGTATAAGGATATAAAAGTACAGATATTCTCAAACTAAGATACTTTTGTTGTGAAAAATTAAGAGGATTAGTTAATGAGCTGGATCCCAGTTCTGTGTAAATTTTCCACAGCTTGTTGGCTGGATAATACAGACAGATAAAAAACTCAAACAGTTGATCTAAACTATAGGGAGCTTTAAGTGTGGGGTTCCTTTTATTCCTGTACATCTGTCTCTACCTAATAGTAGTGTTATCCAGATTGGCTTGTTTAAATAAATTCTCTCTTTACTGTTGCATTGCTCTCTGTCCTGTGTAATCTGAAGACAGTAATTTCAAGATACATGGTAAATCCCATTCCCTCATGTGTGCCAATTCTTAAAACCTAGACGTTGAGTCACTTTCACAGCTCCTAGGTTCACAACACATTTTTCCCGAATCACGACAGTATACCAGTAGAAAACTGCCACGTTACCCAGGAAGAGAGGGAGCACTCAACAAAATCTGCCTCCCTACTGTGAGGTACAAAAAGCAAAACGGACTCCACAGCAGGGCTATCACCTTGCCTCTGTCTACAAAGAAGTGGCTGCTATTTTCCTTTGAAAGACTAATTGGAGCATAATTGTTTGATATCTCTTGAAGTTAGAAATATCAGAGACCGAGGGCAGGAATTACAGGTTAGTGTGGAAGACTATCTTCTATTATCTGTGCCTACATGGTTTTCATCTCTCTTAAAACTGTCTAATGACATCACCAGAGCTGCTTAATGCCATGGTATGATTATGAATCCTTTCATACACAGTCTTTAAAAATCTAGCTGTTAAACATTGTTCAAGCTCTCTGCCATCTTTTTTCCTTAAAAAATAAACCATGGCTTCAGAGAAATGCTTGAAACATAAAACAAAAATGCGAATGGGTAAAAAACTAGAAGGCAAATAAAAATTCTGCAAAAGCTTATTATTTAAAAATAAAATCCCATGATATTTTAAGATCTGGCTCATTAGTTTCGTATTTTGCTTGGACCTGACAACATTGAAACAAAAAAAAGGCAGCAACTTGGGAGTCTGTGTGCCTGCAGCCCCTAGGCAGCATAGCTACATATTACTTTTGTTCTCTTAAAATTCTTCTAAGAATGTTGTTAAAACAGAATAAAACACCCCAGGCTGTACTTTCATTCTTAGCCATCCATGCTTTCTGAGTAGTTGCACCTTTCAGTCTGATATTTAACAATAGCCTGCGTTCACCTTTCCTGAAAAAACTGCAGGAGCAGGCAAAGTGCAGACATAACTCTCTGCAGTCATCCACAACATGCTCTCAAAGCTGCATTTTCACCTCACTTCAAATCTCAGTTAAAAGAATATCTTTTATTTCCTCCCTCTGGTTTAAATTGACTGCTATTACCTAACTCTTGGGATAGAGCTTGTACAAAAGGAGAATGAACTAAAGGAGAACTCTGTGGTATATCCCTATTAATATTTTGAATGATGAATGATGAAAACTATTTAAAAGAACTTTCTTAGCTCACTTGGATTATAAACATACTACCCTTTCCTTCCCTCTTATTCCTATAAAAACAAGGACTCCACCATCTATTTATTCTCTCAGATGAACACTAATAAATAGAAATTAATTACTTTGCCCACCTGTTGTGGACTTTAAGCTACAAATATTGAGAATCAAAACCGGTTACTATTACATGCCTTATGAAACTGTCAAAAAACTATTCATTTTTAATGGTAAGTCCACTTACTAGCCTCTTTACTTTGATTTTCAATCCTTTTATGTACTTTTTAAAATTTTCAGTCTGAACTGTTCTCATACAGGTGAATCGAATAAACATAGCTCATGCAGACATCTCATACAATTTTTCTTTCAATCGAATGGCATTATCTCTCAGGATGTTTTCTGCTTTATTCAAAACTACGAGATGGGTTGATTATTCAGAAAAGCTGGATCATTTCAGAGAATATAAAAACACAGTGCATTGGAAATAAAGGACAATTCCTGCTTCTCTCAAAAAGTGAAACTCTCACTAATATCATTTAATATGCATTAGCATAGACAAAAATAACGGTCAATTTGATTTTGCTGTTACTTACAGATAGGTAAAGACTTACTAATGACTCTGAAAAACACTGATGAACAAACTTATCTCTGCAGTATATTAAATTGTATAAAAATAATGTATTTCAATAAAATACTAGGTAATTGATTCTTTTTAGCTCTCATAGATCTATAACAGGTCTGATTTAGAAAATCAGGGCCCAAGTCCTTAATAAACATTGATTTATTATTTTTCGTGGATACTAACAAATAAAGTAATTATGAATATATTTATTTTGAAGGCACAAAGCACTTAAGAAAATGAGTGTTGTTTAAATGGTTTGCCATTATCAGTGTTTCGCCTCATATCCATTAGCATTACAACTCATGACCCAATTTAGCAGCATAATAGGAGGCAAGTGCCTCAGCTAGGATCTGTATCTATTGTGCTAAATGCTTCATAAATACAAAGACAGACGGTGTTCCTAAATTGGTGGTTCAAGGCACAATTAATATATATGTAGCTATGTATCTAAAAGAAACTAGCAATAAGAATAATAAGAGATACAAGGGCACTCAGTGGAAAACTCTGTAAGTAACAGAGTGAGATAACAGCAGCAAGTGATAATGAGGCAGGACTTCCACTATCTGCATATAAAGTTGTGAAATGGCACAATGAGGCAAAGTCAAGAGAAAAGTTGTCAATGAATTCAGCGTTTGCTGCTATGAAGTATACAAAAGGAGAGACTTTTTTTATAACATACTGAAGCTAATTCACTAAGGAACTAAATAAAAATGACCACAATATAATTGGATTCAAGATCTCAGGGGTACCAAAGAAGAACACAATGGTTGAGATTCATCAAAATATATTTAGACATCCTTTAGACCAGTCATGTTAAGCTGCCTGTTTATTCAATGCAGAGAAATAGGTACAGCTGATACCTCTGATTCATTTTATCCCAGAGTAGATATCTAAAGTACTTCAGAAAAACCAACCCTATTTCTACTCTTAAAGGAGAACTAAGGTGACTAGCTCAGACACAGATATTTAAATTGAAGATGTCATACTAATGAGAAAGTTAGAGAAAAAGACCTAAAAAGAAGTCAGTGCAGGTACTGTGGATATCAAATAAGAAAACAATGTCTCAATGATCCATATCTTTTAACAGAAAAAGGACACAATCTCTTTTAGGAAGAGCCTTCAATAAAACACAACCCTTTTCATATTTCAATCTTGAAATGTTTATTTTAAGAGTATAAACAGGAGCATCATTTATATGTTATAAGTTATAATAAATTATATGTTATTAATAAACAGTTTGCAAGTTATGTGTCACATATGTCAATATATGGATCACAGAGAGATCTGATAATGAAGTTGATGTAGCCTCGGGCAGTGATTTCTGAGAGAAACTGGTCACTTAAAACCAGTAAGTAACCAGGAAAAATTATATTATCATGTATGCACCAAACAGTCCTTAAGGAACTCAAAGAAGAGGTACTTCAATTTTTGGGAAGAAATTCTTACTGAAAATAGCTACTATGTTTTTGGTTTTGATGCTGTATCTAGATTTAAACCTTTGAAAGGTCTTTGACAAGGACCTTCAGGAAAAGTTTCTGGAACATTAATCATGGGGTAGGATACAAAAGGTTGTCATGAATCCGAATCTGACTAACAGGCAGGAAACAAAGAGATAAAATAAACAGCCTGTATATGTCACCTGGCAAAAAAGTTAATAGCAAGTTATCTTGATGCTGCTCTGTACTAAGTCCCTTGTTATTTTAATATATTTACTTCAATTTTGGAAGAGGACAGTTGTGAAATTGAAATCTGTGGATAAGACACAGTTGCATACATTGAATACACTATGAAGAAAACATAATGGACTTCATACCAAGCTGCATGAATAGGCAACAAGATGTAAGTTCAAATTCTGTATAAATGTCTGCAAGGTAATGCACACAGAGGTAAAAATAACTGAACTAGAGTCTATGCTATCATACTATAAAATTAACTGTGCACTTAAGAAAAAGAAGCTAGGTGAAGACTTATGCTTAATGCACATCTATAATTAATAAGATGCAAAGACTACAGGCAGTACAGTATATAGAATGAAATGGATAATATTAAAATGCAATTGTATAAATGGACAGTGATACTTCATGGCAAACACTGAACAGCAGTACTTGTCAAGCCATTTTAAAAGGATATATTGCACAATTAGAAATAGTTCAGGAGAAAAAAAAAATAAGAACAAGCAATTAGGGGCGAACAGAGACTGAACAGACAATTTGTTTCTGAATGAGGCATTAGGGGGAAAGGAGGCATGTACAAAAAACAAAGGTTAGATGGGGAAGGTATTGTAAGTTATTCCTACTATTCCTACCTCACTGAGGAAAGAGCACTGAACTTCAAGGAGAGAGTCAATGAAATTTACACAAGCCCCACTTTAAAACATTAAATGAAAGAAACTTCTCTTCTATATTATGGAATTAACTGCCAAAGAATGCAGGCTATGCTAAGAACTTAGAAAGACTTAGTGAGCTCTGATATTTAAGAAGAAAAGTTATAATAGCTAAGGCTAAAACTCTTTGTAGACTAAACATCAGGATTCAAGCCTTAAACCAAGGTCATATTATTTAGGACTAGGAGGAGATCTTCTTAGGGATCTTCTTCTTTATTCACTGAGGCTTCTGATCCTGACAACTGTCAGAAAACGGACACTGGAAAAAAAGGCCATCAAGGCAATCCTTACATTTCTATATTAACATAAAGCATCTTCTAAAAAAGGATACTGAAGAGATAAGCTAGACTCAATACTGACAGCAACTAGCTAAACACTATGTTAACTCCAGTTTTTAATTTCAAGTGGTATCCAAATTTATTGTGACTGCTCCACAGTCAGAATCAAGAGTAGTAAAAACCGCAAACAAAAATGTCCCTTTTTTTGCATTCAGTTTTGCAGTGCTGGCCTAACTCTTCAAACTCCTCTTAAGTTTTATTATTGGTGCTGATTTGGCTGGATATCAAGACAAATTAGTGAGTTCAAATTATGGAGATCTGTTGAGAGCTTTTGATTTAGGACAGAGCCAATTATTGCTGAGTGTACTGCTCCAGCTCTGACAAGAGGGTTAAGTGGCTTGACACATATTTGCATTCATACAGAGGTCAGACACACAAAGGTAAGTAATTGAGATCGTCTAGCAGAGGCAAGGAGAAAGCGATATACATGTCTCCCAGTTTTGCAAGCTACTAATCAGATGAAGCAAATTCTCAATGCATGCATACATGAGCACAAGCAGCGTAAAGACTGTCCTACTGTTTTTTTACTCACATTGTTGTATCAGTGCCTGAGACTTCAGAACTTCACAGGCCTGGTTTTCTTTAGATCAGTCAGAGATGTATACAGGTTTAATACATCATCTCATTTTACTTGACTATTAATATATATAAATCCTTATATATTAAAATGGAAATTGCTAATTATGTTATTAATTGATCACTTCCACTTCTGCTGTTTTGAAATGATGTATAGCATACCTATTAAACTGAGGATAGATTTGGAGATGGAGAGAGTGGAAGATAAAATGAAATTTATTGTATTTTTAAATAGTAAAAGTATATTCAACCAATTGTACAGGTTTTTATTATTTTTATTTCATTAAGAATGTCTCTCAATACAATAATTATTATTAATAAAATAATTATTTTGTTTCTTATATATTGATTCTTTTCTTTCCTGAAGTATATTACAGTATTTGCCAGCATAGCTTAAGTGACAACTGTATACCATGCCATAATTCATTTTTACAAGTTTTTTTTTTCTCCATAGCTAACCCTATCAATCAGATTTTCATTAATTTAGCTAAGATCTATTTCAAATTGTTCTCATTCTTTAAGTATAAATACCAAGTTTTGCAAGGGTTGATAGAAAAGACTCCATTCAATCAAAGCTCCTCAGGAAAGCATATTCCCCAATGTGTGTTTTCTTTTCTCCTCCTCCTCATTTATCCTGTGTCTCATGTCTGACATTCTGCAGTGCAAATACTTTTTAGAGCTTCTAAAATACCTCAGGCTGAGCCTACAGCTACAAAAATGTAACCATATGGTTTCTTAATTACATAAAGCACTATGCAAGGCCTAAGTACTAATGTTCAGGACACATTTCACTCAGGTGTTAGGCTCTGTAGCCCTAGGGAATCCATCTGATAGTTTGTAATGTCACAGCTTTGGCATTGCCTGTTTTGCTTGTGTAGCATTTCCCTTGTAGTTCCCTTAAAATCTCAGGGTCTTTTCTCAGAAAGATACCTACAGACTGATGAAAGCTATGGTGCCTTTTCACTTGAAAACCTCACTATATTGTTACTGCTTGCTATATATGTCTCTACCTTTCTTCTCTTTTGCAGTTTTGCAGATGATACAAAACTGGGAGGAGTGGCTGATACCTCGGAGGGTTGTGCTGCCATTCAGAGGGACCTCAACAGGTTGGAGAGATGGGCAGAGGGGAACCTCATGAAGTTCAATAAAGGGAAGCGCAGGGTCCTGCACTTGGGGAGGAATAATCCCATGCACCAGTACAGGCTAGGGGGGCGACCTGCTGGAAAGCAGCTCTGAAGAAGCAGACCTAGGGTCTTGGTGGACACCAAGTTGAACATGAGCCAGCAATGTGCCCTTGTGGCAAAGAAAGCCACCAACATCCTAGGATGCATTAGGAAGAGCAATGCCAGCAGGTCGAGGGAGGTGATCCTTCCCCTCTGCTTTGCCCTGGTGAGATCATATCTGGAATGCTGTGTCCACTATTGGGCTATATTCAGGCTGGAGAAGAGAGGGCTCAGGGGAGATCTCACAAATGACTGTAAGTACCTGTTTGGTGGGGATAAAAAGACAGAGACAGACTCTCCTCAGTAGTAGACAGTGAATGGATAGGAAGCAATGGGCACAACTTGAAATAAAAGAAATTTGATATAAACACAAGAAAAATCTTTTTAATTTGAGAGAGGTCAAACACTGGAACAGGTTGCCCAAAGAGGTGGTGCAATCTCCAAAAATCTTTAGAGATATTCAAAACCTGACTGGACACACCCTTAAGTAACCTGTTGTGGCTGACCCTGCTTTGAGCAGAGGGATTGGACTAGATGATCTCCAGAAGTGCTTTCTGATCTCAACTATTCTGTGGTTCTGCAATAGTTTTGGGGTTTGGGTTTTTTTGTTTGTTTGTTTGTTTGTTTTTTTGCAATGATATCTAAAGACAATTTGCTGCTTCTTCTAAACAACTAAAAGTTGGAAGTTTGGTAAATGTCTTTACAAAAATTGTTGGGTTTCTTAGGTTTTGTACCCTGAAATATGATGGAAAAAGATATACAGTCACTTTCTGATCACAGAATGAAAGGAACATTATCTCTGCTAAAAGGACAAGCATATTCACTGCATTACAAAAAATAACAAAACTAAGCATTCCTTTCCTATTTCAGTAAGATTGAAGATTATTAAAAACATTTTGAGGTCCATTTTCCAGATGCTGTATGCTCACACTGGGCACTTTTCCACACTGAAAAACACGGTCTTCTATAGTTTTTCACAGTGAATCCTTTACTTTGTATTTGACAGTGTAGTCTATCTGTCTTTCATTATGAGCAGTCCATGACTGAATGTTGTACCTATGCAATCAAACAGAATTCCTCAATCTCCACATCCTGCATTCTCTCATCCCATTAATATCTCTTCTTGTTTTGCCATTCTCAAAAATATGTTGTTGACAATAATTATGTTCATCTCCATGTTGGCACCACATTCTCAAACGTATCCAATATTACATACTATATTACAGTCCTGCTGACTTAAAGGATCATAATGCCAGGAATACGGATATGAGTATGGACAAAATGAGAAAGGTTATTTACTAACCTAGATTTTTTTCTACAAGATCACTATATTGCAAGAAAACAATATCTTTCAGTGTTATCATGCAATACCACAGAGAAAAAGTGTATTAAAATAAGGCAGACTTTGAACAGGCTTGAAGCCGTCACAGAATAATCAAAATTTGGAGTATTAATTGTCTTATGACCTGCACTGAAGGAAAACAACTAAACCCTCTCCTTTCAGCTAAAGTCTCCCCATCTTCAAATCAGTCCTCAATTTAATAGATATGTTACACATCATTTTCAAAAGCGTCTCCTCCAGCTCAGACTCTTGCTTCAAGGCTTCAAAGCCTCAAGGCTTGAAACCTTGTCCTCTTCTGGCTGTTGTGGTGCTTGCCCATCCCAGACTCAATCCAACGTTCATTTTTCTTGTTTAACTTAACTGTCCTTTTTTACATCTTCTGTAAAAAATACACTGGACTCTGTCATTGCTTCTGTCATCTCCTCTCTTTACACACTCTCTTTGTGCAATCCCAGTCACTCCACAGTATTTAGCTCCCTTTGATGATTTCTGATAACTTACAGATTTTCTTTTTCCTTTTTATTCTATTATCCAGTCATGGTAGTAAAGTACTATCAACTAACATCTTTCCAAAAGCTGGAACTCTGGCCAGTTTAACAGTATACTTGGTAGCGTTAAATCCCAATAGAGCTCTGGCTAAACATTTACTCTGAGTCAGTATACTTGACAAGAAAGTCTTTGCCTTTGTTTAGATTTAGAATGACAGTCATGAGAAGCTTACTATTAAGAAAAAGAGTTCAGAATTTTTAGCCGCAAAATATACTAAGAATTTGAAGCAAAAACAAGTAGTTTCTGGCACACGTTTTCAAAATTAACAGAGAACATTCACCTTTATAAATGCCATTATACCCTCCATGGGCTTCCCCAGAACTAGAGATTTCTTCAACGTGAGCCCCTTGGTCAGACGTAAAGTATACAAGAGTTTTATTGTTCAGATTACGTTTCTCCAAAACATCCAGAATTTGTCCTAAAAAAAAAAAAAGAAAAGAAAAAAGAAAAAAATCACAGTTTTAATGTCTTTGGGTGGCTTTTTTGGTTAACTGTGGTGTGTACAAACATCTTTTGTCCTTATGACATTTTAGTTTACATAAAAATATTATTATACATAGCCAAGTGGCACCACGCAACATACAGTAGGAGACAACTGCACAAAGTCTGTTGCAATCAAGACTACAGTCCCACTGCTGCGGGGTTTCTCGAAGTATAAAATGAGAAGATTTGTGCATGTCAGAGAAGAGGGCTGATCCACAGACAGCCAGTGACCTTTGGAAGCAGTTGTTCTCAATCAAGGAAAACCCACAGCAAAAAGATTCAAACTGTTGAGGATATCTGAAAGAGTCACAGCATGCAGAACAGATCTGGGGGTGAAGCTGTGGGATAAAGCTTTGCTGCCTAGCAACCTACAGAGGCAGCGTGGCAAATATCTCAGTGTGAATGTTAGAATAAGACACTCAAAAAGAAAAGTGAATTAATGAATGGAGTGCCTCTGGAAGCATCATGGTTGCATTATCTAACCTAGTAATCAGTCACTAATTTCTGGTCATATACAAACAGACACCGACTAAGCTCAAAATGTGCAAGGTACTAAACACACATGTGCATATATGTAAAAGAAGAATCCGTATGGATATGGTGTAAGACTCTGAGGCATCGTGGGCTCACATTTCATTTACACAAAAGGCTCCTCACACTACTTTGGCACTGTAAAGGAGCCTTGCAGTGCACATAAATTACTTTTAAAGCTATTTAGAGTGTCTGAGTTCTTTTAAGAGGGCTTCTGTATGAATGAGAGTGAAGCCACTCTTTGTAACTTGCTCCAGTGAATTTTATACTGATTAGGAATGTAAAATTATTGGTCCTGGAAACTGACCAAAGTATAAGAATATACTTCTTCACATCACCCTCTAAATGAGCTTTAACCTTGTCCTTCAGATATCCCAGAGTGTATAAAAATAATTCTGTCTTCACAACCATTTTTTCTTTATCCTTTTTACTTAAACATCCAAGAATGGTCCAATTTGAATGTTAATTTTGATGTGCTCATCTGTCCACTATTAATTCATCAGTTGATGCATAATTACTGTGTCAAACAGGATGAGATAAGAACTTAGAAATACAAGCATGTTTCATAAGGAAGTAGCCTTCTTCAACTATTTTCAGATCATCATTTTGGTTGCTATGTTCCTCTTCTGGATAAGGAGTAGTTATCTCACCCTGTTTCTAATCACTTGTCCATTAATGCTATAGTATTCTAAAATTGCCTTTCTAAAAAAAGGTTGACTGCCTTCATTTCTTATCAGCTCAAATGGCTGGGCCTTCAATAAAGGAACGTCAGCAGTTAAATAAGTGATATTCATTGTTCTTGTTTGTAAACTAGCAGCAAAGAAGAAATTTAAGAGTAGGAGAATTTGTTTATGTAAATTTTGAAACCTCGTGGGAGTTGAAATTTCCCAACAGAGCTGAGGAAAATCTGTTTTAAAAGCTGACATTTTAAAGTTGGTGGGTTCGAGGGAAATTTGGGTAACAGCTCATGCATATCCATCTGACAAGTCATTTGCTTGCTGTAGCAGGTGGACTAAGTGCCAGGAAAGAAAGAGAGAATTCATCATTGGCTTCTGAAATTGTTTGGACATTGTACTTATTAAGTGGTTATGATGTCCCTTGGGAAGGTGGCAATAATGAGAAAAAATGTGGAGCATATAGGCAAGTTAGGATATTACATGAAGCTTTGGGGCCATATGACCTCCAGAATTCCCTTTCAACCTATGTAACTTTCTGATTTTCTGATGCTATGATGATAAAAATAATGAGATTGTACAAAGAAATAAATATGTAATGATATACACAAATACATTTTTTATCTGCATAGTTTTCACTGATGAACTTGCAGTTTTTAATTCATCCAGCATATAAAACCAAATGAAAATAAAACAAGAATTCCACTCACAATACCTCATATTGAAATAAGCATATGATAACAGGCCAGTCAATGACTCTGGTGATCAGGGACACCTGCTGTCATTGAATAATGGCTATTTTGATTTCCTAACTAATCTGGGAAAAATGAGAAGCAATGAAAAATGTCTCACTCTATCACAATTAATTAAATAAAACAGTCATCATTATCTTTAAAAAAAAAAAAAAACAAAGCAGAGTTGAGTGGCTTGACTTGGGCTCCAAAAAGAATGATTAATTCTAACACTCGAAGGGTACCTATTTCAGAAAAAAAACAATGCATAGACAGTCTGAGACAAAGCTTGTTGATTTCAGTGGCAAAATTTCCATTATTTACCTTTTTTTTTTTAACAGAAGGTGGCTTAGCTACATTAGGGTTAATTAATAAATATTAAAATGGCAATTTATTTTAGCAACAATATTTTTCAGTAAAGATGGTGGTAATTCAAATAACACACACTGCTATCACAGAATGGACATACAGTGCACTCACAGAAATGAAGCAAAACTTCCATTTCTTTTTTCATCTTGAACACTGATGCCTTTTAGAATGAACACTGTATAAATAAGCAATAAAGTGTGTGCTACCATGAGATAAGGCGTATTAAAGTGCATTTGAATGCTGTGGTTACTGTTAACACAAGCAATATATTAACATATTAGCATTTCTAAATGGTAACCAAAACAGATGAAAAATACAAAGAATGTATTGTGGATCTCTGTGAATAGGTACATTTAACACACACAGTATTATATCAAAACACACACTGTATTATATCAATTTTGGTAGCAAATACTACAAAACCAGCAAAATACATCTTTTACTGTTTTCTTATAATATTTTAAACTTCTTTTTGAGCCTAACTCTTCCATTATCGTTATTTCCACGGATTTCAGTGAGACTTCAGAATTAAGCTGTTTGATGTATAACTGTTCCTAGGAAATGCCAGTCAATGAACAAGGAGATTTATCTAACCTATTGTAGCTATTCACCCTTGGATGAGGTGAATCACAACCGTGAAATGGCCTTTTTTTCCCCCTGTTGCTAAAAAAGGAAAGATGGGCAACTAGCTCAAAAATAAATATCTTTATATTAGATATCAGGGCAGGTAAGATGAATCCTGCCCAAACTACTGGATATGCAACTGCATAAGCTTTAGTACATTTTTATCAGCATGTTGAACAGAAAAATGAGGTCTCAGTAACAGAAGATGGTAAAACTGTTTTGCTTCACCCATAAAATATGACTGGAAGTGTATCATATGTTATGTGCTCTTGAATTACAAGAATGGAGCTTCAGCTGGTTTAGCATCCCCTTTAAAACTATTTCTGGTGGCAGGAAGCAATAAAAAATTAAAAAGATTTTGTGGAAGCAAAGAACTTATACAGCTTATCAAACTGTAGGAGGATAAGCCAAAACACTAGGAAAACTACAGCTCTATTAAAGCAATAATGGTTTGCTATCCCCAACGTCTGAAATTAATAATAAAATGGAAGGACTCTTGACTCAAAAGACTCCCTTGAAAGTTATATTCTAAAAAATTAACAGGTGTAATGATCTTTATGGATGCTACTGTTCACATATTTTTTCTGATTTAAGCAAAACAGATTTTGAAAGATAACATTCTGAACAGCAAAGTCAATTTAACACTGAAGGAGCTGTATAATTTCTGAAACTATTGAGCAATTAAAATTTAAGATTAAATTTCTAGATATTGCCATTCTAGGAATGCAAACCCAACCTAACCCAAACTTAGGTGGCTAACGCTGCAGAAAACAAAGGAATGAGACCACTGGACACTTTTCTTTCATCTGCAATTTTTAAAATTACAAAATATATTAATGAGAGCATTAGGATGTTGATTGTTTTAACTCATAAAACAACATTTCAATATTTAGGTAAAGGTTCCTCCAAAATAGGCAGCTCTCTACATTCTGCAGTCCACTTGTCCTTCAAGGTATACCTTAAATTACAAAGAGTTCTCTCACTCTTAAAGTGAAGATGCCAATTTCTGTAGGGGGATAGCCATGTGAAACTGAGGAGCAATTGAGTGCACTCTTTGGGAGGAAACAGAAAGCACCATGACACTGTTCAGCTTGTCAAACACCATATAAATGCTAGCTGAACACACCTCTCTAATGCTGAACACAATTTCTGAGGTTTTGACCTACATAAAACTCACACTATATTCATCCAGGTTAGGATATAAGGATTATAAACGATGGAAATTCATTTCAGAAAACAAGGTACAAATATGGAAAAACAATGAAGTGTTTACAAGTTTGCTAGTGGCTTAGAAATCTGTTCAAAGATTTAAGCAAGCAAGCATATGCAATAATGTTTTTGCTTAATAAATTAGCTTAGTGTCATTTGAAATCAATAAGAATGAAGTGTTAAATGTATTAACTTGAAATAATTTGGAGTCTTGCTGAAAATAGGAGAAAAAAGCTCTAGAATCTAGAAAACCTCTGTCTAATCTAGGTATTAGGACAAAACAGTGTCTCTGTTCTCACTTTGGACAGCTATACAGCAGCTTGCCTGGTTCAAAGAAACAGCAGGATACTGAAGGATGGGTAAGAAGCAGCTCTAACAGAACATCTCAGGACATCACAGTTGATGATAAAGGGAGTTACAGAACATATAACATTCTTATCCCATTCCAGCAGCCTTTCACATGACACCATTGTACTTGGAAGATTATAGGAACCTTGAGACAATCAGGAGACAAAAACTAATTTGGGAAGATCAGCCACCACATCTCTAGCTGCCTAGAAGAGACAGATAATATTTTTGGTTAATCTCTCTGTTTCAGAATTGCCTGCTGATACTAATATCTGCTTTTGGTTAGTGTTACTAACCAGAATCACAATTAACTTGTCGTCAACTGAGGGGCTTTGGTTCTGACACTGGCAAGCCAGGAATGTTATGAGTATGTGCATAAACTTCTAGAAATTATACCTATATGCCTATCCACCTGGAAGCCAATATTCCTCGCAGAAAAGATATTGATGCCATTCAACTATATAGCCACTACCCAGTAAACCCCTTGGGACTTTCCTCCTGCTACAGGAGTTAAATTAAGATAATTTCACCATTCATCATATCCTCAGGGCACAAAGGCTAAGATTTTCACCTTAAACTTAATGTTGCAATTTCTCCAAGCCATCATCCACAAGCTAACAATCAATTTAAACTCTCTATGTTGATTTTTCAGAACCATTCACTCTTTAATGCACTGATCTGATTACAAAAATCCACTGACTAAAACCTTTGTATAAAAACAAGCTTAGTAACTAAGACCAAGACATCCATATCTTTATTTTAGCTTTTGTACCTTTCAGGTTATAAATATGCAAATGCTTCTGTGGTATGCTCAGAGCTATCCAGTTTCCCCTTGATAAATATGTAAATCAGTTTGTCTCATCAGTGGAGAAGTAATTATCACTTTCAGACCTAGTCATTGAGCACAACACTTGAGGTAAAGATGGAAAATAATAAAGCCATTGACAGCAAGACAAGAAGTTGCTGCACATATGGTGAACAGTACATCAACTCTGCATGCAACTTGTTTAACATTCAGAGCTAGAATACAACCACTGGCAAGTGGAAATTCTCGGAAGAAGCAATAGATTGATGTGATGGCACATTATTCAGCCAGTCAACAGAACACAGACACCTAAGGAGGCAGGTGATTCTGTATACAGGCAGCATAAGCATATGAAGCTCAAAGGCGACAGCAAGTAGTAATTAATATAACTTTGATTAGAGCAGCAAATCAATGCATGACTAATTACACAACATATAATAATTCCTGCAAAAAGAAAGTGGAAAGTAGATTCGGTGGGAAGTCTTGTATCAGTTCTACTATGCTACCATTATTTTTAAACTTATGCTTTAAGGTCATGTAATGAAGTCTTCTCAAAAGTACAAAGTTGGATTTTCAAATGTGCTGACTTCCTAATACTACAGGTTAGTGGCATCTTCAATGCCCGCAGGACATTCTGCCAAACAAGTAGCATCTGGTTCTGAAAAAGCACATCAACATTAGTGTTTTAATTAGGATCAGGAGTGCACATTCAAAGTAAATCTGATCATCACCACTTAATATACCACTGTTTGCAGAGCAAAGCACTCCTGGATTCTGTCAACCAGATTCCTTTCAAACTAAACTGAAGGCTGGACTCCAGGAGTGCACCTAATGTGCTCCAACTGCTGACAGGCATGTAGTCCCTGGGACCAGAGTAGAAATGGTCTGAAGTAACAGATTTCATATCTCTGCTGATATGCTGAAAGTCTGGACACTGAGCACTCAGCACCAGCTGGTCGCCTTCCATTGTGCTACACTACTTGCTAATCTTGGAACCAAACTACAAAAGAAGATCAGGGTCATAGAGCCAGCAGGCACTGGCTTCTCTCCACATTGGGAGACGGTTTTGTGCATGTGAGCCAAACCAGGTAGCAGAGTGAGAAAAGGTCAACCATGGAGTCAAGCACAGGAGGAGTAGCTGCAGCAGAGAGGATGGGACCAGAAGGAGTGGAGGTTGTGTGATACTTCTTCAATAGCATTTTCTGCTGATGTTGGCCAAAACGTCTCTTCTGCAGCTCCAGATGCAGGAATGCATAGAGCTGATGTTGCTTCTAGAGATGCAGCTATAGGAACTGGAGACCTATTTATAGATTTATTTCAGTGGCGTTCCTCTCAAGTGCATGTCCTCTCCCTCTTCTCAAGCAGATGAGATTTAGATGACCTGTACAACATCTGGAAACTATAGCAGCAGGAGCGAAATATATAAGTGTAGTCACTGCAAAGACACTTGAGTAACACTGGCTTATAATACCTGAGAATGTACTTCCTGGTATCTCTGAACAACTAAGGAATTAAGTAATCCATAAATTATGATTACATGACTCCCACATGAGTGACATATCATAATGCATGCATTACATATGTATTACTCATTCAAATATATATATTTATATACAAGACAATAATTTATCTGATGCTTTCTTTGAGTCTGGGACACCGGCTGAAAAATCTACAGTATTAATATGCTAACTATATGCTAACTGCTTATCCTAATAACAGTTCCTTTTCCATCCACTCATTTTAAAAGCTAATTTCTGGTTCTTTTTAACTTAGCCAATTCCATGGGGTACCTTGCAGCTTTTCTGGGACAGGAAAGTAAAAAGTGGAAAATGGGAAAGAAGAAGAATATAAAGGAAGGTCATCTTGATCTACTCTCCACATTAGCTCTCCAGCTTGAAAGACAATCCAGACCTGCCAGTGTTGGCAGTTCAAAAAGTGGTAGAATTGATGTATTCCACATTGAAACTATGGTGCTAGCACAAATCATCTCCACATGTGCACAAAGACAGTACATTGTAGATATATAGTGAGTGGAATTTACCTACAATGGACACATCCTCATCTGAGATAGTTGCTATAGACACCTTTTATAGTTGATGAAAAAAAATACACATTTTTATATGCAGCTAACATACCTTAAGATGAATGAATTTGGCCCCAAAGGTTCTTAATTCTTTTCATGATGAGGGAAGGTAACGGTAATTGCCTCAGGTTTAAATATCTAAAATGTAAGATAAATTACCATTCAAATCAGTAGCTGGGAGGTCTAGATAGTCTGCAGAATATCAAGTTATTTTCTCTTTTTGGATTACACTAGACTTAGGGTTTAGATGCATTAAATCAGCCTAAGGGCTGGGAGAAGGGCAGTCTTCTACAAAAACCAAAGCTAGCTTTGGTGTGTGGTCAGTTAAGCTATTAGTATGAATTTGCTTTGTGTTTGGATTTGGATTGCCCTGTAATCTTAAACTTGTAAATGGCTTGTGGCTGTTTTTACAGTCTTATAAGTATAACATGCCTTTCAGACCCTCAGGATAAATTTTCAGCATAGTGCACAGCAGATTAGACATGCACTGCTTAGCAGCTATGAATATATCAACCAAATTTTGACTTACAATTATGCATGTTTTTCCTAGAAATGAGTACCACATCTCTTATTTTCAAAATGATATAGGATTTAAATTATTTTGTAAACCTGCAACTTGGAATGATATTTTACATGTATATAAATGGTACTTTTCATCCTCTAGTGGATTATAAAGTACAGAGTTAAGATGTGGTTATGAACGTTGTGAAGAGCTCTAAGCGTAGCTGCAAAATAGACAATGCAGAATGGCAAGGTTTCCATAATTATGTGACTACTACACCACTGCAAAGATAAAGTTTTGGGGATCATTAAAGGTCAAAAGTATAACTATTTCGTGGCTATCTGCTTATTAGTATTTAAATTAGTTAATAAATGTGTTGCTTGAAATTCACTTTTAGACCTTACCTCTGTTCAACATAAGGTTATGTATTTCTAATGTAAATCCTAATTTTTAGCCTGCTTAAAATGCTAAAATATGAGATATGGTCATGCAGCTTCAGAAGGGTCTATTGCATTTGCATTTTCCATGACAGCTGTGATAACTTTTCGAGTAAATTTACATCTTCATTCTGCACACATCTGAGAAAAAGATGCCGTTTCACACATATAAGTAAGATGCATAATGCAAAAGACACTGTCTACTTCCCAACTCTGAGGTTTCCCATGTTCTCCATCCAAATTTTGGAAATGCTTCCTTTGGGCAGGACCTCGGCAAACTGTAACAACAACCAAAGGATGTTATTCACTTTTTGACTAGACTGCCGGGTGGAGGCTTCAGATATTTGATCATTCCAATATATGCTGATTGATATAGTAATTGGAGAATGTTAAAAAAACCCTCTTCTCTATATCTTAAAAGGTTTAAACATTTATTAGTGTCAGAGGGTCTATTTTGCAGTCAATTTTAAACTGGACATGTATATGCTCTTATATCCAAATGCATAATACCAATATTATGTCAGATTAAAGGATAAAGCACTTAAGAAATGTAACCCTATATTTTAATCCTCTGCACTTTTCTGAAATTTTCCAAGTATTTGTCAATGTTTGTTTCATTTTTATAACTTTTATTAAACAAAATTGGTCCTGGAACTGGCACAAAATGGGTTGACATTAGAGACTAGATGTTTGTTGTCTTTCAAGAGTCAATCTTATCATTTTGCTGAATTTAGGAGCAGGGCTTAGACATTTGCTATAAATCATATACCATAAAATAAAGAAGATTTTTATCAAGATGTAATTAATATTCCTCATAAAATCTTAATTCTCTTCATTTCCCAGCTTTCTGATTTTAACTGTGTGAATCTAATCTCACATGAATGTAGCTTATGTTGCATTAACTGACCTGAAAACAGAAGATTCCTTTTGTTTTTCTCATGATTTCACTCTCACCGTGCACATTTGCCATTTAACTTACACTGGTAACTGCTATTGGGAAACTCAGTGGCTTTTGTGCCTGCTAGTACTGCTAGACACTTGAAGCCTGAAATGGAATTACCATCTCCAAACCAGGCAAGCTGTGAATAAATCTCTATACAGATGTTAATACCAATAAAAGAGAAAGCCTAAGTGCAAAAACTGTGCTCAAGGAAATTTCCCATCAATGAAGGTAAACTCCGATCCGTCTTCTCTAGACGACATTCTGAATTTAGGAAAAAACAGGAGGAAATAAATTTAAGGCCGCAAACCTCTCTTTTGATTTGACTTTTTTCAACTTATTCTCTCTTTTCTGTGTGCGTGTGTGTGTGGGGGTGTGTGTGTGTTTTCAGTGTGACAGTATCTAAGGCAATTTAAGATCCAAAGGACTTTCAGAAGGGAAGAAAAATAATTTTTAGGTCATCCTGGTTAATCATAGATGACTCAGAAACATGCTCACTAGCTTATGGCATAGGACTTTGATTCCTTAGGTCATCTAAGTGCTCTTGGAAAAAAATTCCCAGGCTATTCTGAAATAACTTCTTTTGAAGATTCAGAGCAGTATTCAGTAGCACAGCAGATGCCTACAAGAAAAGAAAAATTCTGCCTTTTTCTGGTCCGAGGCCTGGGAAAGAGAAATACACAGTCTCTCTTCTTAAATTTGTTTGGAAGTACTTGACATCTCAGCTTAGGCCATGATGTTTTTGCTGCCCCCAGACATGGTAGAATGAGGGCCCTGAGATCATCAAGGCCATTTCTTTGCCTTTTCTCTACCTAATTCTTACAAACGAAAAAAATCGAAGATGTGACATCTGTGAAACTACTAATATAGTTATTAATCTGAGTTTACAAAGGTTCAACAATAACATGAATACTATGTGTAACTTGGCCTGTAAGGGAAAGTTACAAAACACTCAGTTATGAGGCTGTCTTGTGTGAAGACAGATTCCTAAAAGGGCTTTGTTTTTCTTACAAGGATCTCAGTGAGATGTGTATTTTAAGGTAAACTTGAAGGTAAATTCAACATGAGGAAGGATCACTTACATAGGAACACCAAGGATCAGCTCAAATATTAATGAGGATACAAGTGACAAATGAATCTAACTGTAAATAAGTAGTATTTGGGGAAAAAAGGGGATCCTTGCCAGGGTAAACTCCCCAGTGCACATGCGGGAAACAACCACTGGAAAGCTTCACTTAGCATGTTTCTTGCTTGTGGGAATGGCACTAGTCCTATGGATAGACAGGCAGGCAGGGGATTACTCGCCTTCCCGCGCCACCCTGCACCATTAATCTTTTTTTTTAAAGGACTGCTTCTTTCTTCTTTCTGAACATATAATATCAAATCTATGGAAGCTGTATACAGATAGATGTCCCTGAACAGGAAAGGTTTGAAATCTCTACACTTCACATGAATATTTCAATAACAGACTGGTGTTTCAGTAGCACACACAGGGAGAAGCACACAACAGCAAGTAGTTGTCTGCTCTCAAAGACATTGGAAAAGCATGCTAGCAATACCCAGCAACTCACTGTAGCCATATCAAGATCTAACAGTTAAATATGAAAACAGTTGGATAGAGCACTTGCATTCTTATTTCCTGACAGGGTATATTTATTATACCAGTCTCTCCTGTTTAAAACAATTCTCTCCTTTTCTACTTTCTTACTGTAGATTCCTAAAGATAATACAGAACAAAGGAAGAAATTAAATGTCACATCAGAAAGTCAGGATACATTCTGAGAGAGAAATGTGACAGACCTCAAAGCTCTCTTTAACTGTTCAAATGAGCCATCTACTATTTATGAGCAGCACTTGGGGGTTACTGCCACAACTGGTCGACATACTACAGTGAAAACACACAAAAGTTTAGATAAGAATTGATCAAGAAATTTGGAATATGGGGCTTGACTACCTCAGCTCTAAACTGGCAAGAATATGCAGGATAGTATCCAATAGAAATGCTTTAGGATTTTTTCTTAAGACATCTGTCAATTTTGTGCCTTATCAAAACAATATTGATAAAAGGGCCATCATAGCAGAACATTGCCCTTAACACTATGCTGTCCTGAACCATGGCTTTTTATGTGATTGGAGACTTTAGCCCCCATCAGGACTTCAAGAGACAGAAGGGATATTTTGTCCCCTTTCCAGCTGCACAGACATTATCCTTACCTTTGGCCTTGGTCTTCTCTCTGATTTCCTACTAATGGATGTTTGACATTTGTATGTCATTGCTCCCTGCCTGCCAGCTGCTGGCTGCCAACTCTGCTTTCTTTCCCTTCTTTGCCAACAACTGCTAGCCACATAATTTGCACTGTCTTGCACATATTAGAAGGACGCATTGTTTGTTTGCTACCTTTCTGGCAGTACAGTTAAACTTTGAAACAAAATATACTTGTCTTCAGCTACAAGATCTTCACTTTATTTTATTTGTCTTATTAAAAACAAATTCCAAGTAAATATTATTTATTCGGAAGGTTGTGGTGCTTGTTTAGAAAAGAAGAACCAACCACAACCTTTCCATTCTGTAGTTCAATTAATTTCAAATCAGCCTGGTTCCATTGGCTTCAATGCAGTTATATCATTCTATGCAGACAGAAGACCTAGTCCAGCACGGTTAAAAGGAATGGATATTTATCAGGATAATCCTCTTGCTCACTTGAATGACCACTTTCTTCTTTCTCAACCAAGTCCCTTAAAAAAATCTTATTTATTTATTTATTTTTTTAACAATTTGAGGGACCTGGGTATCTGCAACTAGAAAGACTTCTGTATTCCTACATAAAGATCCTGAAGTATTCTTCTTAATCTAATCTCATTCTCTATGGATTCAGCAGCATGCCTTCAGGAGGAATAACTAATACTTCTGTTGTATGGAATTGAGCAATGTTTATATATAAAAGGAAAGGTTAATTTAAATACAAAAAGTTCTTTTAGTTCATCTAAAAAGAGATGCCTTCATAGAGGAGGTATAATATTAAAGTATGTCAAATTGATCTCTCTCTTTTTATCTCCATTGTATTACACTTCTGTTCCTCTTTCTTCGCTGATTATCAATAGGGACTGATCATAGTAGGAGACACCAGGCAATGAAAAGCAGCTAAATGGAGCAGAAAAAATATAGTGTGATCTACTGTGACAATCCATTGGGAAGAACTAGAAAAGAGGATTTGCAAAGAAAAGGAATAAATTGTCTGCTCATGGTATCTGAGGAGCTGACAAGAATGAAGGCTAGACTCTACCCTAAGATGAAAGTGCACCTCTCTCCTATCAGGACGGCAGAAAATTCTTTAAAGGAAGACAAAATTAGTATCACAGATATGGAGTTATATTAAAGCTGTCCTAACGATTGCGTTCAATAGGATTCTTGACATCAATATGAGAAGGAGGAATCTGGTGTTAAGGGTCTAGTTTTGGACCACTGAATCACAATCATATTTCTATAGGTATACTACCGGATGGCCCAGCATTGCTTTTGACATCTGCAGAAAGAAAAGGATGTACCAAAAGGGAAGGAAATCTCATCTTCACAGAGACCAACAGACCTACTACAGACACTGTTAAAATCCATTTCCTGACTGCCACTCAAGTAGCTCAAACAACTATGTTATGTATACACTGAGCTGTATAAATAGAACAGATATGTTTTCAAAAGTCAGTTATCAAAGCTTTTGGTATTATCAAGGTAGTGTATTTTATTTTGTTTTTCTATCCCTTCTTTCTGTTTTAAAGAAAATGCTATTTACTGTCTAACCCTCCAAAGCAAACTTTTGAGTACATGCATTAAAGGTTCCTTATTGATACACTTGTCAATAAGAAATTGAATCATAGGCTTACTTAGATGACACGGAAATTCTAATTTCAGGTTTACAAACTTCAGAGCTAAGAAATCACAGAATTTTACAAACTGATCACCTAAAAATGTGATGACAATGGCAATTTCGTACTTTCTGATTCATTAAAGTTCTGAAAGTCTTTGTATAATCTGATGATCTTACAGACTCAGATAAATTGTATCTATTCACATTACATTCTAAATAAGGAAAAAAATGTTGATTACTTGCTTAATGTCTACTCTTTTGTGATGGCAAAATCTATTCCACTCCAGATTAAAAGCACTTTTATACCTGCCAGTACACTGTTTCACACAGCCCAAATTAATATCTTTCATGTCTTTGCTAGAAATGCTGAGACATCCGGATTCCCTCATTTTATTTCAAACATCCAGGATTAAGTTATCTTTGGGGTTTGCAGGAAGACAAAACTTACACTGCTTTTTGGGGCCAGGCCATTCTTTCCCTTCAGATTAAAGAACATTTACATTTTGTATTATCGCTTGTTTGCCTGCTCTGTTTTTAAATTCCAGTCTGCTTTAGAAGTGGAAATAAAATCAATGTCTAACATGCCTCTGCCACTAAAGTACAATCTAAGAGCCTAAAGCTTTTATCCTTGGTAACATAAAAATGATAGCTTTAAAGTCATATAGACAGAGGCACCTAAGGGCCAAGTTAATCACACCTAATTTTAGACAGACAAAGGTATACACGAGCCCATTTAGCAGCTTTCCAAAAGGGGGCTCCCTGAAAGCAGAAGATGCTTCTCCTCTTTCTTTTCCTTCCAGCACTACCATCGAAGGAAAAGCAAGCCCTGCAAGCTGTCTAGTGGAAAGGAGGTACGGGAAGTGCTATCTTTTCCTTTTTTTGTAAAAACAAGCTGCTAGATCAGTTGAAGCTGTAGTATGTAACTCCATGCTAGTCTAAGATAGGTCTTAGATTTTCCTCAAGTTTCTCTTTTATCATCTTAAGCAAGCAATTAATCTCTTTGGGGTCAGGTGTTACTTTCGATATTGAGCTTAATACTATAACCTAAAATCTGCTGGGTGTTTTCTGGGTTAGTATACTCTGCTCAGCAGGAGGATACATTATGAAGAAACTGTGGTGGGGAATGGTGTGGAGGGAGAGGAACTCATTTTAAAACAGAAACTTCCATATACAACATGTAACAAAACCAAAAGAAAGAGAAAAGAAAAGCAAAGAATTCAAAATGCCCTGAGTACATGAAATGAAAAATGCAGGAAAAACTAAAAGTAACATTAACAAAAAACAGGTAAAAAAAATGTAATAGGAATATTCAGTATCTTTTTTTTTTTCTTAAACAGCATCTTGAAATGATACATAAATGTTATATTTTGTAATCAAGTAGTGAGGAAAAAAGCTGGAGAACACCAAAGTTGTAACTTTACCAGCCTGCCTTTCACTAATCAGGGTATCATTTCTCTAATGTTTTCCCTAACCTTAAAAACCTCAGTACTTGTCTGCTGAGGTAATAAAACGCTTTCAGTAATGCAAAATACATAATTGGTTTCTCCTAGAATAGTGATCTTTGGTAGTATTAACAACCTGCCCTTAAGTAGTGTAGTTGTTTTAGCACTCAGATATAGTAAGGGGGGGGGGACAAAAAACAATAACAAAACATAATTTCTATCAACCTCACCAATAAGAGCTTTTTATCACCTGGAATTTGAATCTTGTGATTCAGCAGTTTGAAATTTTTGCATGTCAATTCACTACCATGATCCAGCCTGCTGATGAACTAGAATCTGCAACACAGAATCAATACTCTTACAAGCAATATTGTGTGCTAATTGTTTTCACTGAGAATTAGTTTCCCACATTTTTAACAGTATGGTCTCAAAATAATTAACATACATTTCAAAAGAAGCATGAAAAAGCTGTATCTCTCTATCCAAAAAACAACAGTGATGATTTTAAAAGTTCCCCTAGGCTTCTCAGAATTACCACTGAGACCGAAATACACATGGTCAGTTCTTTTTATTTTCTAAGTTAAATGAGATGCAGTCAGCTAGGAATAAAGGGTAAAAGACTAGAAAGCATTTCCTGAATTATCACAGAAATGGCTCATATATTTTTAATTCATATGTTGATGAAGATATTTCATTATCCTTAAAAAAAATACTACTTAATTCCCAAGACCAGAAGTAATACAGAGTTTCTGAGTCCAGCTGTACATTCTAACCATATCCCAGCCCCAACAGGTATGAAGACCTGGAAAGCAAAACAACTTTACTCCCCCTCTTCCCCACTTCTATGCACTGGTTAGCACCGAAAGGAAACACATATGCCAGCTGAATGGAAGTCCTAACGCTTTGCTATAGATCCAGAGCTGGATTAGCTTGTGACTGGAAGCAAAGCTATACCATAGCAGGTAAATCTGAACATCATCTCTGTGTCTCAGTTTTTCATCTGTAGAGAGGTTAGTGAGATCTTCATCTTATGAAAGCATTGTGGAAATCTTTATTTGTGAATCTGTTACATTCTCTAGTGACATAATGCCACAGAAAACATCAGAGAGATGTCAAGAGTGTATGTTAAATAAAACATGAGAATTCATACTTAACAGTGAAGAATACACCTACTGTTGAATAGCTGCTCATTAAGAAGGCACTTTTTAATGAGGGGACAGGGTTCCACTGGAAAAAGAAATGGCATATACCCATATGATTAAAGACTGTATCATAAGAGATGTAAGGGATTGATTTTTCCTACCTTTGAGTGCTTGACTTTATAGCCTAATATGTTAATTTGCACATTTTATGTGTCTGTATGAATGTATAATTATCCATGGAATGTATCAGTTGTATTAAAGTACAGGGTAATCCACAACAAAACTACGTGAATATACAAGAGGAGGTGGTTAAATGCCCTGATTAAAAAGTCTGGACATTTTTCGTTTCTCTGCTCCTTTGTTTCACATTTAGGCTTCTTTCATAGAGGTAAAAGTTATACCAGCACCATCCTTCACCTACTAGCTCAATTGCATTCTTTATTACAACAATGATTACATGCTCTATAAATACCTAGACAGATATTGCTTTCTGTGTCCAAGTGTTGAAGAAAAAGGATGGTAAAATCATGTTCATAAGTCAATACTGAAGGTTTTAGGTTCACAACAGGGACACATTCACCAAAGTGGGCAAAGAGAGCTGTAAATCATGTCCCTCTATGCCATCCTGGTCCCATGCTCTGGATGACTGATTTACGATATTCCTATACTTTTTCTTTGGGACAGGGCAAATGTAATTCCTCTTAGCAGCTTCAGAGTATCCATACTAAAAGGGCTGTTAAGCAGAGTCACTCCATCAATGCATTCCTCAATAGCTTCAGTTAGGCTGGTTTCCCAGTCTGTATTTTGGAGATTATCTACATTTTGCATAAAGTTAGCCCCACCCAGTCTCCTAATTTCTCAGTCGGTTTTGGCTTAAACCTTTACTGTGTTCTTAATCCCACGGATAATGACTTTCTCCATCAACCTTAAAGCAAGCTGCAAAATCCAAATATATCTTTTATATATTCAATTAAACAACTACAGGAGGAAAGGTTAGGCAGAAGGTTGGTAGTATATTTCATTACAGAACTCCATGTCCTTATTGTCTGGAGAGGTATCCACAAGGCTGCTATGATTCTTTTATCCCTAGGTGGTCTAAGACATGTTTTGAGCCTTTTCTCACTAACGAAAATTAGCTTGTCTTGAGAGCAATGTTAGTTTTCTCATTGAGTAGAGCATTTTGATTACAATGCTACATTCCTGTTTTTGTATTAGGCCCAATTTTCATAATTAGCAGAATAACTCTGTAATTTAGAAACTTATATGAACTAAATATTTGCAAAGCAAAAATGCATGATGTACTAAAATGTTCTGTGTTGATAATTTAACTCCTTCAATAACAGATGCAATGAAATCCATTCAGTAGCTGGCAGCAAACTTTGAACAACACAGAGCTACTACCACAAGCTGCATTACAATGGAATTTTCCACTATGGAGTGTGCATTACTAAGACATTATTTAACCTTCACTGATTAAAAAAATGCTGTAGGAATGGCTCCTTAAAGATGTGCTTTGTAATCTTGTAAATAATGTTCTAAGAAGGAGTTTTGCTGTGTACAGAGATGTAATATAGAAAAAGAAAACTGCATTTAAGGAGGATTAGATAGCTCAGGAGGCTTATCATAGTGGAAATGGGAGTCTTTCATCACTTAGTCACCTCTTAAATTCAGCCCTGTTCTGTAGGAACTGAAAGTCATTACTGCTTAGTGACATATGAAATGAGTTTGGGTTTTAGCCCAGATTCTAACTGGAAAGCATCCACATCATAAAAGGAAGAACCACAAATGTCTTTAATCTGCACCCTTATTGACAGTTTTCCCTGATCTGACCTAAAGACTGAATGTACTTCAAGAGCTTAACTATTGTCTTAGCTAAAGAAACAGTCTCTTCATCAGGTAAAGTAAGATCAGGCTGGCACAACAGAGTGGGGAAATGCTGTTCTAGTCCTAATGTACTTGTACTGGCCGGATACCTTCTATCTCAGGGATGGTGGCTGAACATCTTTCATGATAATCAAAAAAACTTAAAAATAAACCTGCTAGACTTGTAGCATACATCAGCATAAATTTGGGAAGGCAAGGTCAAGGAATCCATATTTTGTATCAGGCATTTCTCCCTAGATTTTTAGTTCAATCTCTAAGTTACCAGGCTCAGCTAAGTTTATGTCATACTCGTAACAGTCACCTGGATATGACACTCTAAGGCTGATTATCTACCACCTTATACTATGGTATCATTCTGCTTTGATCATCTTTTAAATCCACTTTGCATTGTTATAAATGACTACATCAAGTGAAAAGCAATGATAAGCTTGGCCTACAGTCTCTGTCTCTGTGATGATCTCTGGTACAGGAATATGTTCTGAAAAGAAAAATTAAGGACATCTCATTCATTTTTTTCCCAAAGCTAATAGGAATTTATTTTTTTCCTTTCATATGATTATTATTATTATTTTTTTTTTAGCATAATTCTTCTGAATTCTCTCAGATGATTTATTCCAGATTTCAGGAAGGGAAGGAGAAAAACTCTACCAAGTCAACTCCAGATCTTTGTACACCCATCTAATTTACTTGTTCTGAAATTATTTCTAGATTGATACTAATAGAGTAGGATTCTGAATAGAGGCTGAATGCACACAAAAACCATAACTCAAATATAGCTGTGAGAATTCACAATAACAGCTAATAACAATTGTAACTAAAAGAAGGAACATAGATTTCAGCTGAAACTTATCAATACCATACTATTTCCCAGAAGGATAAAAGTTACTGCTCAATATAGGAAAGCACATTAAAAAAAATGATCTAGGAATGCAATTTCAGGGCAAAATAACTTGAAATAAATATTAAAAATATTTTAATTACTCTGTAATTAAATATAATGAGTCAAGTTTAAGAGTTCATAGGTATATAAGTTTAAAATAATTATTTTAAAATGAGAAAGAAAACATTTCTACTAAGGAACTAGAGAAACATCATATGTGCTATTAGGAAGGCATATGAAAATTAAGAAGCTGGGGGAATGTATTACATCTCAGCACCTCAAGAATTCTTTGGCTGTAATATTTAGACCCTCCTTTTCTTTTGCTGAATGCTTTAGACTTTATGACATCTTCATCAGAGGAAGAGTTTTACTAAATGTTTTGTGGGCAAATTTCAGTTTTATGCCTCCAAAATATTATCATACAATTTCCCACAAGTAGCTGTCAGTTTGTGTCTGAAAATGTTCTTACCATCTCTTACTAAAACAGTGAGGTCCAAGAAAAAAGCCGTGGGAGAAGATAAAAACAGTTTATAATAAATTGGAAGGGTTTCCACTTAGACCTCTAATACATATTACTCCAGAGCTGCAGTGACAGCAGTAGTAAGTAGTAGAGGAAATGTCAATACACACACAACATATATTATCTATTTAAACATGTGTACATTCATCAGATGGAAGGCATATCAGCATTTTGTTTTTACCGTGTCACATTTAGGCACTGCAAGAAATAAACCCATACCTGAACATATGTATTGACAGAATCTCTATTTCAACACTGTGAAATCTAATTACTGAACAAGTAAGTAGATGTGTATAGACAGATCTGGAGTTGACCTAGTGGAGCTTTTGTCCTTCCCTTCCTCTTTGAAAACTCTGTGTGAAGCCACACCTGTTTATAGACATAATTCTTACTGTGGTAACAATTCAATCAAAGAAATACAGTGTGAAAAGTGGTCTGATTTTCAGTTAGCCCTACTAGATATGACTTAGCTAGCCTTTCTCAATGAACAATATGTTAATTCTGCCTTGCTGTGTTCATTACAGGCCCCATTTTGTCCCATACATTTTGTCTCTATACTGCAGAGTATCACAAATGCTTTGACAAGTCTTAATTGTTCCTGGGGTAAGGTTCTGTTTATTCAGATATCCAAGGTTTTAGCCAGAGAAGTACTGTTAGTTAAAAAGCTGAGCACATCATTCACGATGACAGACTGTGATCCAGCACAGTGATCCAGGTGTTAAAGACTTCCACACTGCTTACTCAGTCAAGACAACAGTTTAACAAATTTTGCATCGTTGCTTTTGCCTTCAGAGTCATTTGCGCTAGATCAATAAGGGATTTGAAGTCAACTAAGTCAATGGAACTTTACTGATGATCAAGCTCAGAAATTTAAAAAGATCTGATCTGAAAATGATGAATGCTTGGACTGGCTTTAACAGCCATCTGAAAAAAAATAAATGAAGCCTCCTAGCAAACTAGAAGAAAAACCAGGAGTTCCAAATACTGATGGTCAGTATGCTAAAAAGTGAGCCCTGTATGACTCTTATAGTTGTCATCCCTATTTTCTAATTGTGATCAAAAATCAGAAAAAAAGAAAACTTCTCAAGCAAAGCAATGGCACAGTCTCCTTCTCTTCATATTTGTATATCAAGTTGAGATGTCTGTCTACGTTACGTGTTTCGGTAAAAGAAATTCTGTGAGCCAGTAGAGGAGAAACTAAATGCACTACTAAGTCTTTGTTAAACAGGAACTCAGATTACATTCAATGCCATAAAACAATGTATAATCAGGGGGGACAGAAGAGAGAAATTTAATATAATTTTATTTTATGAATTCCTGCAAAAAGCTAAACATACTCTTCTTCTCAAGAAAAAGACAATCATTTAGATCATTGCACATAGCTTGTGCCAGACTACAATTTATAAAACTTTTTTATGCTTGAGCCATCCATTTGTGACTGCTCAACAGAAGATTAAAAACTTGTTCATAGTCTTGCCTCTCTTAACAAGGGCAGAACAAGAAACATCTGGCTGTGAAACTGGTGTTGAAATAGTGTACCTTCAGACAGCTTGCATGCAAGTCTACAGAAGGCTCCAAAACTCTTTGCAGTGATCTGTTTTGGATTAAATTAGTGTAATGCAATTTACAGTATAAATAATATCTAAAAGGATGGAAGGATTTATAAAGGAAGGAAGGAAGGGCAGAAGCAAGGAAGGAAGGAAAGAAGAATGGAAGGAAGAAAGAAAAGGATAAAATTCCATACATTCATCATTTATTTTTCCATTTTTAGACTGTAAGATTATTTCATCTGCTCTCATACGAGTTATAATTAATAGTAATAATAAGGCACTGAGCCTACATTAAAACAAAATTAATGTTATTACCCAGAGAATAACCCTCTGAAGCTTGTCACGTGCAGTGATATTAAAACTGTAAATGCTTTAAACATTGAATTCTGTTAAATACACATCAGTACACAAAAGTGGTAGAAATACATAGTCCCAAAGCTTATCCAGAGACTTTGTATTTAGTATTTTTGACATGGGCTGTAATCATACTCTTCAATATTGGTTTAACAAGTCACAAACATGAAACATTTAAAGGATTATTTCATTCATCTGTTTTTAGGTTTTTCTCCTGCTAGCATGGAGATTGCCTTTTAATTGAATTATTGCCCAATTAGGTGATTGATTCTAAAAAAATAAATTAATTAAAATGGAGAATTTTCTTTGATTTAAGATTCTCAGTCTGAGTAGACTTTGTCTTACTTTTAGAAAGAGTGTTGCTTTTCGTCTTGCGAATGGAAGATAAAGCCTTCTTTCTAATTCAAGTTGATCTCTCAAATCGGGGACAATTTTTCATTGCATTCATGGTTCCAATCTTGATATACAACTTTTTCACCTGATAGTCATAACTTTGGTTCTGCTTTTCTTTCCTCCCTTTGTTTTTTACATTACTCATCCACAAGGAATTTCCACAATATTTGCCACTCAGCGGATCATCCACTCTAAGTTTCTTTTTGAACAGAGCTGAAGTTGGCATTTCTTTTCCTACCAGTTGTCCAACATTTTTGATGTTGCGCTATAATGTAGTTTTCCATACATTCATTTTTTCTTCCTATGCTTGGGTTGTCTTTAATTAGAGGATTTTGTAGCCTATGGTTATATCTGGGCTGTTTTGTTCATATTATCTTTGTAAATCACATTAAATCTATGCATAAATACTCATTTCAGTTTAACAAATGATAAAACTTCCCTTTGGGAAGAGCATACAGTTTTCACTTTTTCAGCTTTTCTAGACAATTTATTTGACTTTCCTAATGTAAATGATAGAAGTATTCCAAGAAAATGTTGGTAGCTGACATCAGCACTATGATGAATAAATCTACTTTGTCTGACATACTTGAATGCATTAAGACTGGAATTTTCAGTGGAGGTTAATGGAAGTACTCCCTTCAACTGAAAAAAGAAAAGCTACATTATTCCCTCAGTCTCCTCTGGAAATGTTAGCCATAACTCTTTTTCATCATTCTAATAACAGAAGAGAAAGTAACAGAGGACCTAAACACATTTTCTGCCTCCTGGAGCAAATACACAACTTGTCAACACAAGAGTCTCACAAGACATAAGCCAAACTGAATAACCAGACCCTCAGCTGAAGCAAATTCGATGCTTGTACACTAGTTTCTAACAAATGAGGATTTCTTTCCTGATTAAATAGCTCTTCTGCCCCTGATGCTCCTGTACCCAATTGTAAAGGACAATACATGAGGAAACTCATGTATCTCCTCTTTGAGATTGTATCTACTTAATCTGCATTACACAAAATTTGAAATTACTATGTTGTCATTACTAGATTTGGATCTCTGATTTATCCCAAACATTTTTAATAATATGTTGCTGGCCTACAGCTTGGTATGTTCAAGACATCTCCTAAGAGCCTGTGGTCATTTTGGAAGAAAGTAGTGGCTTTCAATATGTCACCACTCCTGCATCAACTACATCTCCACCTGTTGTTTAAACTATCTCCTGAAGGAGGCAGCAAAACCTAATGACAGCAGAAAATAATCAATTAGGCTGGGATAAGCCTACTACTGTGGAACAGTTTAAAAAAAAAAAGAATCAGAGAGTAAAGACCAGCTAATGCTCAGTAGCTTACTACATAGTGGATGCAAATGGAAGTGATAGAATGCACTCATACATGAACCTAATGCAAGCACTTGATTGACTACATGCTGATGGCCACTGACAGAAGTGATAAAGTGACAGGGTATAATACAGCTTGAAGGAAAGCCACTCTCTCTTTAGGAAATCTGATATACGGAAGAGTTTTTCTATTTAATCCAATTATCTCCCACACTGACAGATCTTCCTCTTAAGCATCTCAGAGTTTCCCAAAGTTTTTCAATATTTGTTAATTTTTGCAAATACTACACTAAATACATTACAAACCACTAAAGGTATTGTGCTGCCCATTTTTCCCTCAGCTTCTGTAGCTAGAATCTCTTGATGCAAAATATGAAAATAAATATACATAATTTTAACTGTATACGCTTGCATATTTAAAAATATGTATGCATCAAAGTTGTGTATCTGTTTATAGTAATCTAATAAACAAGAATTGTTTTCCTGAAGAAAGCCATTTTGTAGTGGGTTGTACCGAAACCAGAATTTGCTTGGGGTATGTGGAAAGTAGGAAAGCAAGTTTCTCTTTAGCTCTTAATACTGCTATGCTCTATTATGATTCTTTCAAATACAAATTTTGAACTGTTTTCAGAGGTGATACTTCTGGAATCAGTGTCATTCCAATATGTCTAGAGACAAAGAAAGCCTGTTCAAGTTCTCATGACTGGCTGCTCTCAAGCCTGAGAGAGAATGGAAGGCTCTGCAAGGCAAATTATTTGACTATTTTTCATGGACAGAAGGGGACCTTACCTGCCTGATTTCACGGATTCAGAGGATTCACTAAAATAATCAGCAAATTATTTTGACTGCAGTCACTTTGTTTGAAATTATTTTGATATCAGTACCATGTCGTCACTTTTTGAGTTAGTATACCCATTAATGAAAATAACCTGCAGAATTACAGCATCTTCAAGACCAGATGACACCCAGAAGCTCATGGGGTTGGATTCAACTTTCTTTACTTTAAATGTCCACAGTTAAGATGTCTATATCTCTGCTAAGTCCACACAAGCTAGTTTTATAGTCAAAAAAGGGTAGGCATTTCTTGGACACAATTAATTTGATCCTAAAGTAGATACTACAAGAGGTCAGATTAATCATGCCTCTAATCGTGCATTTCTTTCCTCTAAGTATAAAGAGCAAGTAGCTCAGACACACTGTAGACATCCAGATTGAAGAAGTCTACATTTAGTGGACATGAGTGAGAGTCTACCATGAATATTCTCCATCAATGTCAGAAGCACATGCAACATACCTACACTCCAGTCCATTTCCTCCACTGCATCCCCATATAAGCCATGCTTGCTTTTTCCTATGAAATTTTTTGATGCATATAGAGCAGTATGGACATGAAGATAAGACAGGACAAGAAGAAATGGTGCATCTGTGTTCCTGGGGGGGGAAAAAAACATAAAAACCAAAAAAATTTTCAAAAGAAATACTTAGCATATTTTATAAAAAAATTTCTACATAGAAATCTTTCTACAGCAGAGCCCCCCCCCCAAAAGAGGAAAAGGAATACAAGGTAAGATAAAGTAACTGATTACAGGGTAAACTGAACACACAGTAAAAATGCCACTCCTAAGTGCTTATTGAATTGAAAGCAAAACTGAATAAAGAAATGTAACTAAGTAGTTTGCTATGTATACTGAAAGAGGAGTTGGTTAAAGCCAGGAAGCTAGCAGCATCTCTTCCTTCATTTGACAATAACACATAAAAAGCCCAGAAACAATTGTTCAAAAACATATACCTTCAGAACTACACATAATGTGAAACATAACTATCTTCCTTGCAAGGTCATTATATGGAAGCTTATCAACTAATTAGACTTTTATGAGGACCAGGACCAAATATGCCATAATATCATTGAGAATGTCCAACCCAGCACACTAGCACTTTTTCTCTGCCTTCACCCTGGAATAAGGTTCATGACAAAATCTCATCATTCAATGCTGTATGTGTATGCAAGTGATCAGCACATAACACATATAAATATCAAAGTATCAAAGCACAAATAATAATCTCAACTACATGCTAATAGAAATTTTTTTTCCTCTCACAGTAATGAACATGCTCCATTGTCTTCAGTCTGCCTCTTGAACTGAGAAAAAGGAAAATCAGAACGCAATAAATAGATTCTCTATAAATTTTGTTGTTCATGTGATCTGTCGGCATGGTATTTATGATCAGTTCCAGCGGGCTGTGAAAGCAAAGCTCAGATGAGAACTTTTTCTTATTTATAGAACTTTACTTAAAAGTGTTGAGTGCTAGCCAAATTTACTGCTATACACTGTAACAGCATTTGTAGTACATTACACAAATTGTAAATTTCAGTTGAATCAGAAAAGCACTACTCAGAAAAGCTGTCTGGATCTCACCTTAAAACACACAGGTAATTACAGAGTATTTTTAGTTTTATTTACCAGATTGTCCCTCACCATCTTTGTGATGGGTAATATCTGTAATTCATGTCCAAGTCAAAAGGGATACTATATGTTTTCTCATACAGTTCATTTACCCATCTTTTAAAGGCAGGGAACAAAACAGGCATGCACAAACAAACTGTTTCTTTAGAAAGAAAAAAAAAATCCTAACCTTTAGCAATCAAGAACCTGAAAACTGAAAGTCTTTGAATAAAAGGGTTTCATATGATATCAATATTTTATTCTCAAGTTAAGATAAGTAGATTTAATCTAGTATATTTACAATCTTTTTTTTTTCCTGTCTCCTTACTTGGGTGTGTTTTTGCAGAAGTTGCATAGTTAAAGCTTTCCATTTTACTGGCATAGGAAGCCATGCTTAAACACAAAATCCAGATTATTCACTTGATAAGTGTCTCAGTTTCTGACTGAGACTTTTTCTTCATAAAATGTTTCTGTTTTAGAAAATTGCTCTAATATTCACAGAACAAATAGAATACGTTTCATGTGAAAAATTAAAACAAAATTATTTGAATTTTCTTCATGTATTTCTGCATATATACTGTATTATCTTAGTACTGATAAAAATTAATATCATAAACTACAGTTTCTAAAAAAACTAAGGAAAGTAAAGCTTTTTCAAAAAAGATTCACTTATTGTGAGGCTGTATTTGTTGCAAATTGATAGAATACAAGTTAAGTCATATATTCAGAGAACCCTTCATTACAGTAGCAACAAATAATACAGTAGACTTCTGAGTCAAATAAACTGAAAATGTGTCAGCATTTCAAGTCAAAGAGATGCACAATCATTTCATAAGTTTAATATTTAATATGGGTATTGATATAACACTGACCTTTCATTAAATAACATTTCTGCAAGGCAGATGATTTTTTTTTCAGCCTGCATTTTTTACGGCTTTATATCTTTCCAGTTTGAGATTATCTTTGACTTCCATAAAAGCTGTCAATTGAATTGACAGTAATGTACAAGCTCTGGGGTAAAACACCACAAAAATTTAGTAGACACCTACAATAATGCAGGCACAATTTATTTTTTCATGCAAACTATCTTTTTCTAATGCCACAGAGATACTGTATGCTTCTAAATGCATACAAGTATTGTTAAAGGTGAGTGTCAAAAGTGTCCATTATAAATGTTATTATCAAGAGATAATAATTCAGCTTTTTTTTTTTTTTTAATGGAACTGATACAAAGATTTAACTTTCATGAAGAGCCACCTAATCAATGATTGATACGGAAGGGCACTAAATCATTCTCTTCTTTGGAACTCAAATTGACAGGTTCTGATTGACAGTTTGCTGTCAGGTGGAGAAGTGTCTCACCTATTAATATCCTATAAAAAGATCTGAAGCAGCTATTTATCTCCTGCCAAAACTCTCTGAGGAGAATCATAACTGACTACTTTTGCTGTGACCTTGAAAATGTAATGACAATATCAGCTAGTAGGTGGGAGAGAAATTTGACAATAACAGCTTAACTCTCCTTTTATTAACTGAAGCACTTCAGTAAACAGCTCCTTTGAAAATTTATTGCCACCATCTTTTGCACAGTTCAAACACTTGGAACCGCATTTTCGAAAGATCTGAGATTCACTTGCTCAAATGTAGCACAGAATTTTTATCCTAACATGAATCACACAGCCAGAGTGATTACACATATCTAACATAAGACATTCTTTACTGTATACTTAACTGATCTTGATAACTTCTAAATGTATCTTTTGTTCTTTTCATTGTTGGTGATACCTCTACGTTGAATAGTACTGGGTTCTTTTTATTTAGTGTGAGGACTCCTTATAATATGCAAGGATTTAGTTTAGGCTTGAGCTGTGAAACACAGCTTTAAAGCGGATGAAAGAGTAAGTTACTACTAATATAAGGTCCTTTTCACATACAGATCCGTGACCTTTTCCAGCATTGTTTTAAATACTTGCTGCATTGAAAACTACCTGGGCTTTTTGTTTGCATTTCTGTGCATCAGTGACAGTTTAAGGCCTCCACAGCAGAGCAACAAATGAGGCTCAGATTTTATAGGCCTGTGGTTCTCAAATCAAATTGACATTTCATGAATGATCTCATACTGGAAACTACATGACATTACAAGGCTCCATGTTACTTTTCCACAACAAGCTCTAAATGCACATCTTATTGTTAGATGTGAAATTATCTTCAAATTCTGTCAGAAAGTACATATTTTCTACCATTAGACAACTACACCCCTGTTCCAGTGAAGACACCCTGATTCATAACAGGTGATTATGAGAGCAGATGTACTTGACTTTGCCTGTGTTAGGAGGACACTGTGCTGTATTAAAATTTTGTTAAAAAATTTTGCTATAGTCCCCAAAGTCTTATACAGTCCAGCTAATTCACCCGTAACAGTGTAATCTGAAAAGAACTATCTGAAATAGAAATAGGAGTAAAACATATTTTTCTTACAAGGGTACATAGGTAAGACTTGATAAGACTTACTGAATGAGAATGTGTCATTTTCACATAATCACAGACAGTAACCAAAGACAGTTAAAATGCTGATAATGAAAGAAAACAAAAACATTGAAGTATATAATCTGATGAGGTATTTTCAGCATAAACACGCAAGCAAGTCAATAAAGGCAGATGTGAGCCTAACTTTTCCTTCCGTGTAACTTCTACTAAAGTTTTGCTAAAAACATTCTTCTTATTCAAGTCTAATATCTACCCAGTGGATATGGTTATTGCATCCCTCTTCTATTTCCAGATTAGTTCACCAATTTGAGAGTGCTCTTTGTGACCAGACTGGTTGAATGCACTTCATTAGACTTTGTTCCTGCAGAAGAAAAAGGTAAACCTTGGTTTAGTTTTACTGAAGGACTTTGTCCTTCAGTTTGGATTTTACTTTGTTCTGTTTGCCAACAGAGCTAACAGCAATGTTATTATCCATGAATGAATATTTGTGTCTTACTCTTTTAAAAGACACACCTTAAAACAAGCATCAATTCGTATTTTCAAAATTCTCACCAGAAAAAAGAAACTCTTGACCACTCGGGAATAACTTATCAAAATCAGAAAAGGTGTAGAAAGAGCACAGAGAAAGGGAATAAAATGTAAAAATATGGAAAATCTGACTGCTCATAGGAGATACTCAATGGGGGATTTGTCTCCATTACCTTGGTATATGTGAAATGATTCTTCCATGCAAATTGCCAGGATATCTTTGATATCTATATTTTCTTGCCTATTTGATCCTGTAAACGCTTGAGGTACAGAATTCATATACATTTTTATGTCCTTTGTATATAACCTTGTTTCTCCCCTTCAAAAAATACATCCTTGTAAGCATGCTAAAAATGAAGTTTCTCACCTACTACAATTAATATTCATTACTAAATCCCTCTCCCACACATACACTTGGAATTCAGTATGCACATCTACTGCTTTTAGTTTTTGTTGCATTCACAATGCAGTCTGCCACTTACCAAATTATTACAGACCTAGTTACATCCTTAATCATTCTTAAATTGGTTTTACTCATTCTCAGATGGCCATAAAGCATACAAAATCCAGAGCTTCTTCCTGCTAGGTCTTCTATTTAAAAGTAACAAGCACAGGTCTGAGAAAAAGGGATGAAGACCCAGTAAAGTTGTTATGGCTTAGAAGTTACTAACTTTTTTTTAATATATCTGCACATATACACTGTATGTATACAAAGATAAATGAACTCTTCTTTATAATCTGCATTTTACTATAAACTATAGGGAATATTATTGTAGGAATCATAAAATTATCTGATTTCAGAGCTCTAACTTCTATTAATTCTTTGGTTCCAAATGAGACGTCTACAACATGCCAACTACCTGATCTTACCTCATACAGCAAAACTCTAAACCACAGGTCTGTTACAGTAGCAGAAAATAAAAATGGATATATTTTGTGTCACTGTTTCAAATACTGAAATGGAATAGATAACAAATCACAAATTTATTAACCATCATCAGAAACTTTTGAGTATTATGGCTACATAATCTATCACTGAAATCAGTAAATCTGCAAGAAAATTGTTCAAGTACCACTTTCACCATAACTTTCAATTATAAGTATATCTTTATATGCAAATATTGTTTCCCAGAAGTCAGATTTCATTAGGCTTTTTTTTAAATTATAATTATTAATGGTGGTCAGTTGTCTGTGTTTGTTAGGGAGGTATTCTGTAGTACAGAGTGGCACTTTCCTCCTGCTAATTTCTAAGAAGTTAAAAATAGGTCTTTCGCATTTTCAAATTTGAATTGCTTGTGCAGCAGGTCATTTACTAAAGGATACGCTGAAGAGACGTAAGTGGTAAGCACATTGAACTTAACATAAAATAATTAGCCTCCATTTGACTTTCAAATATACTGTAATGTCTACAGAGCATTCTGAAAGGTTTACAGTATGTATACAGACTCGCTCTTGGGAAAAAGTAATTAGAATTAACATACACTGAGCTGACCTGTCCACATACAATGAGTATGAGCAACTAAATTAGTATTTGTTTTCACACATTGGATCTGACACTTGTAATTGTACCTATTCCTCTCCAGTGTAGGTTCTGAGCATTAAATATTGTATTTCCTGTCTTTCAGTCTGCCTATAAGCAAATTAAAATAGTAACACACACATAGTAGAAGGAAGAACAAATACAGTATCACCTCCCCCAAAGTAGATCAAGAATAGTAAGTATAACGGCTATCTGCTATGAAGAAATTCTAAAAAGGCTTGAAAAATATCAGATTCAATGCTATGAAGTCATACAGTTAGCAATATGACTGAGAAGTAACTAGACAAAAAGCTAATACACAGGAAGTCTATCGACTACAGTCCAAAGAACTTACAAAGGTCTACAGAAGACGTGTTGTATGGTAGGGGCATTGAAGATCAGAGATTTACCATATATTTTTGCAAAGATAATTAATCAATTATAGTAGGCATGAAAACTGATGATTTTTAGTTGTATGACACAATGTATTAACAACTGGTTAAGGGGAATGACTGAATTCTCTGAATTCAGGATTCTTTGGACTGGTATACTTGTGCACATGGATCACTGCTACACAGTACTGAACTTGCTACTTAACATGTTATTCAAACAAAAGAAACCTCTGTGAGAAATCCAGCGCTGAGTTGAACATGTGGCCAGACACAAGGGCAGAGCGAGCCTGCTCCATGAAAGAAATGGAACCACACAAATACTTTGGATCAAGCAACTGTGGCTTCCAAAAACAGGGTGGCTATTTGCTTAAGAGGGCTGGATGTCTGCTGCTGCACCCTGATTGCCTGCGTACTGCCAATCTCCTACAAATGGCCGAAGTCAGTAGATTAAAAGCAATGGTCTACTGGTGGCCTGGAATTGAAAGGTATGAACCGTTTAATGTCAGAACCAGTGTGTGAAAACAAGTATTGATTTTGTTGTTCATACTATTATATGGGACAGGTCAGTTCAGTGTATATTAACCTATTTACTCTTTTCCCCAGGAGCAACTTTTATAGCCATATACTTAGCATGTGAATTCACTACAGGGCACAATTAAGATTGCTTGGATGGCCTACTTTTTTCTCAATACCTTAATACACTTGGATATTTTTTAATTTAGCACTGACTCTGAATTGTGTGGGTTATAATTCTCAGTATAATTGCAGCATTCCTGTAATGTAGTTTATTGTAAATTACCAATATGTGCTATTAACCTTTGCTTCAATTTAACATAATTTTTGTCTGGAAACAACACTGAAAATTGGGGGCAAATGCCCAGCTGATCTAAATCCATTTACCTCCAGTTGAGTCAACAGAGCTATGCTGAGTTAGATCACATGCTGTTTTGCTAGTTCTAAGCACTAAGCTACACAATAATATTGTGCACATTGTGAGTATTAGTAAAGTTAAGGTACTAGGTTTCCAGCATCCATTCCCAATCTTGAACTCAACTGTTTTGGGGCTATCAATTTATTGCCATTACACTGAAATCAGTGAAATTTTCAGATATATCCAGAACATTATTAACCACTGTAGGCACATTATATACTTGTAAATCATGGGGGAATCTGCCAGTATGTGGTTAATGTGCTCTTTGAAGAATCTTTTACAAAGCACCAAATGCTTGGTCACTAAGCAAATAACCTCTGCCCAGCAATTTCCAAAGGGTGTATGTGTGTGTGTTTGCATCTGCATGTGTTTGTAATAAATAAAATATTTTACTGTTAAAATAATTAGAATGTAAATTAGAAAGCATCTTTGCCTATCAGCATTGCTAAGGGGAAATAAAGATGCAAGAGTTTATTTGTAAATACTTGTGAGAATGTTGATTGTTGGGAGGACTTACTTAAAGAAATTTGATCCAAGAAACATTTTGTTTTGGTATCATGAGTACAGACAGCTACATTAAATATTTATAATGATTGAAACAATAGAAAATTTGCAGTAAAAGATCAGTACTTTAGATGAGAAGTTTTTCTAGCTAAAAGTCTTCATGACTAGTCTAGTGAAATTTCCTCAAATTCTTTGCTATAAGTTTTCATTCAGTAATGATACCATATGAATATATTCACATGTTACTATGTTACCTACTTTTCAGAACAGTAATTAAGGGACTTGACTTCTTATGTCTTAAAACATGATTTTATCTTTGATTGACTTTTTTTAGAAATGGTGCAATCTGTTTCAAAAGTTACTTAGAAGGACTCATTGGCATGTTTTTCAAGAAGTTATATGGACAAAATACTTTTGCTTGAAATGTTTTGATTTATATTCTTAAAATCCACATGTATACTTTTATGCTTTGATCACACACACACACACACACACACACACACACACGCACACGCACACGCACACAAAAACAGTTCAGACCAGATTAGACATAAGGTTAATTAGATGAAAGTAGTTAACTTTGCAAAAATCATGAATGATTTGGGATGGTTTTATACACCCAATGTTCGGGTCACCCAGTGTGACCCATATGAAAAAAATGCCGCTTTCAAAAAAAAAAACCATTGATTTCAAACACCTGTAAATCAGATCTTTTCAAAATGAATGTGACACAATAATGGTGTCATCCAAAATCACAGTAACTTTAAGAAATTGGCCTTATGAATGCAATGTAATGGATGCATCAAATCAGTGATGAAGAACAGTTTCTCATTCCAGAAAACTCATAAATTATGACTCTGCATTGTGCTAACTTTTATATAATTAAGTCACAGTAGAGAAGATTTTTCATATTTTTAAGTTACACCAAATTCCCAAGAATAGAAGTCCTAAAAAATGTTAAAAGTTTAATAAATATTTTTAAGGAGACATTCTGAAACAAGTAAACATAACTAGTTTGTAATTGTTATAGAGAAAATAATTATGTACTCCATAGAAAACATCACAGAGATTAAAATATACAGGAAGTGATAGTTTTCCTCCAATGTATACCTCCTTTCCACTGTAAAATGGTCACTTTTACTAAGCAGATTATCATCTTCAGTCATCTTTTAAAGAAAGAAATCACGATAATGTATAATGACATTTTCCTCTTGCACACAGTTCACATTTTATACTTTTTAAGAAGCGCTGTCATTGTGAAACACCAGCATAACTGCTAACACAGTTGAAACTTACCTTCCTATAAACTGTACAGCTTCTTTTGTCAGTCTCTGAGTAAGGTTCTCATAGGACAGTGGCTGCTGGATAATCTGATGGTTCCTCATTAAAAAGCAGTTCAGGTATCGAAAATTATAAAAGAAAAAAAGCAAAACCACAAGTAAAATAGCAGTTATTAACAAGCAATAGCCCAATGCTTGGAAAGGTACTTTGAGGAAGCCAATGAAATGCACTGTTGCCAAAGAGACTAAAGTGATTCCAATGATTTGGATTGAGGTACCAATAGATTTTTCAATTCCTTTCAAAAATACACTGCCTTGCCCAAGTTTGCAGTCTCTAAGATTGGTCACGGCAAGCCCATAGAAGTAATCAAATCCATGACTGAGGGGGTGGTGACAGAAGTCATTACTGCTTTCACGGTTCATCCCAAGATGCCACTTTCCTACAAAGAGATAGGACAGAGAGTATTTTTGCAGTTAAATCATCAGACTTAGAATGTGCACCCTTCCAAATATGAAGCTGTTGCTATCTGACTGATATTCCCCACCCACGACATTTATTGTGCGCCACCCTATTTTATTCCCAACCCTTTCTTTATATCTTCATCAAAGATTTTTTTTTCAAGTCTGCTCTTCTTTTCAGTTAGAAATAGCTTGGCATAGCTCCTGACAGAGACCATTAAATTCTGAGTGGGCTAGCAGGTCACTGAAGAGCAACAGAGCTCTAACAGATAGATAGTTAACTTTGAAAATGAAGCCCTTCTCCATGTGTAGTTAAGTAGTCATAATAAAATAGTTTTGAACCAGCCACCGCTTTCTTAGGAAGAGCCAGTATGGAATTATCCATATTTCTGAAATTTATCAGGCAAATCATTCACATTTGACTGGCTTTAAAAAATAAAAACTGTAAGAAAGAGGAAGTAAAACAAGAATGTTAAAATTACCAAAACATTTATTACTCAAATGATTGTAAAATCTCCAAAACTGCCGATTGACACTATCGGCATTAATTATTGCTTCTTCTTGCCTTAGGTGGGTAGAAGCAGGGGGAGGAGGTAAGATAGATATGTAAATACAAACAAATAAGTATATTTGTATACAAAAGGAAAAGAAAACATTAACAAGTAAATTACCACCACATATTGCCTCTCATAGCATTTTGTCACACTGGGAAATAATTCTATTTCTGCAATGTCTTGGACACTGACAGGCATAAGACAAACAGTGAGTCTGATTTGCATTACAGTGGCATAAACTATGTTAGTGCTGATTGCAGTATGTGTTTAGGTAATTCACTCTGCAATATAGGTACAACCCCTTACTGTATGCTTGTGCACTGCCTAGCACAACAGACCTAACTGTTTACTAGCTGCTGTTTTAGTTCAAATGTATAATTATCAAAAACTACAAATCCATCTTGACTTAATGTAACAGACTGTAGTTAAGCCTATCGACATAAATTATGTTTGGACCAATGCTATTTGGTCTCGGAAAGGAAATGTGTCAAATGCTTGAGAAAAACTTTCAGTGTCACCCTCGATAAAACAGATGAAAATATACATTGCCAGGCCAAATTTTATTTATTCTTTCTAAATCAAATAATTAAATATGACATAAATATGCCCTCAATAACTAAATATGATGACAGGGGCTGTGATCTTAAAAGAAATAAATAAGCAAAAAAACCCTCCAAAACCCAGTAAGTCCTCACCCCCATAACATAGCCCAAAGAAATCTGAAATACTTTGTTCTATAAGCTTTCAGAGTATAGTTGGTAGAAAATATATAAAATGGAATAAAGTATATATGGATTTTTTCCCTTTCCCTAGCCATCACAGCTTTTACACAACTATAAGGAGGAGTCCAGATGCAGGCATTCCTGAACATCTCCTGGGCCTAGAGCAGCATATACATCCTGCACTTCTGCCTTTGGAAATGATAAATACAGGTACCACAGTATCAAAGAGGTTAAAGATGAGGGTCAGCTCTGATTTTAAGCAATAGTACCTAACGAATGGGTTCGATGTCAGTATTTCTCTTTCACAGACAGCAGAACTAAGATATGGAATGGAAAGACATTCATCTAAGTTCACGCATCAGTAAAAATGGGGGGAAAAGACGTAGAAGCCATGAGTCTAATGCAGTGTTTAATTTTCCAAACCACAAACATGGTGAGAGTCTAGTTCTTATGGCACATCACTTGATAGTCTTAGGTTAGTGCATCTAGAAACATCTTCAGCATATCATAGAACCAGGCATAGAAGCATTTTCTGGTGTGTTTATGTGTCAGTGAAGCAGAGGCCTGGTTTCTCTCTCATTCCATCAGAAGTTTTATCATTTACTGTCAAGATGGCCACTTTAACCTGAAAGGGTATTCTGTTTTCCATAGAAAGAATGGCTCAAGTCACTACTTTTGAAATGGTCCAGTGAACAGTATTGTGACTGATTACAAAAACAGCAATGCAGACCACCATTCTGAATTTTTAGATGTCAAAATGGTGCCATAACAGGCCAAGACTGAAACTGAATTTCACTCCCAGCTATGAAAGAGACAGATTTTGGGAAAAAAATGTGTTTTCTTTTAGATTTTGATGACTATCTTTATGAAATAATTTTAAAGCCAGACGTGTAGCAAAGTGAGCATCAAGCTATTCTCATAAGGATGAGTAATTGAAATAAAGGTAGAGGCTTATAATCATGAATATAAATAATCTTAAAGTTTTAATTTTTAAATTTGTACTTTTATTTTTAAATCTCAAAGCAGCAGTTGAAATTTATGAAAAAAAAAGAAGCAAACCGATAAAAATACATTACAAGATCATTTATTAGTTATAAAGAAGTTTGTTTAAACTGGGTCTCTATAAAACTAAATATTAAACTAACATAAAACTAAAACATTTAAACAATTAAACTAAACATAAAACTAAACACAAGCCAGGACAGAAGAATCTTACAACAAGAAATTAAGGACAGGGCAAAATATAGGACCTATTTGTATCAAAAGGCTTTTATCAAGCACAAGTTCTTCAATGTTAAAATGATCTTGGGCCTCAAAAAAGATTTGTTTAGAAGCAACTTAATCCAAACAAAGCAGAGATAGTGCAGGTTAGCTGGGAAAAGCAACAGAAGCATTGGTACAAGTTATGTAGGTAACTGACTGAAAGACACAATTGCCATTTTTAAAGGGATGATGAGGTAGAGAGTTTCAATAGGTCCTGAACTGCTCCGAGGAGACAAGTGGTGACTGGGCCCACACTATATATTTTATTAGTTTTTTTGACTTCTCTACCATTCTTTGAGACAGTAAGTCCTGCTTTGAAGTAGCTTTTCAACAGATTTTTGTAATATGTTTTGCATTCCAGAACCTTTCTAAATCTGGGAGTAGTGGTGCTAAATGCTCTCACCTCTTTACTAAGTCAAGCTACATATTATGGACTCTTCAGATAAGCATCATACGATTTTCAGCAGATTCTACGAAGCTTTTGAGTGAAATTTTAGCTGTTAATTGCATATTATGAGTACTTTAATAGTTTCAGACCTAGATTTTTTCACTCTTCTGCCACAATTAAGATTTCTGAAGAGCAAAAGCAACGCAAAGAAAGGTAAATGAGAAGCAAGTCCTATCCATCTAAGAAACTTCATTTGGAACTCACTTCTCTCTTGGTTCTTCAGAGGCCATAATTCTGGGCAGGCTACAAAAATCCATGTTTTTCCTCTATCTTCCCCTCACATAGTTGAAAAGAGAACAATGAGAAGATTCAGTTGTATGTATTTATCGGTATTTCTTTTAGTATGGTTTTGTGCTATTTAAATAAATGGTAAGTGCCTGCAGTGCAAGATGCAGGAAAATGTTTTATCCCTTCAAAGAAATATGTTTATATGATATACATAGTAATATCAGTAATTTACAGTATATATGCATATATTATTAATATGGTAAGATTTTAAGCTGCTTCCAATTGAAATTCTGTCACCTCATAATCTCTTCCAATTCACTATTCTGTTGATACTACTTCATAGACTCAGCTGATCTTGCATTTTCCACTATGGCCACAGTGTGTCCAAATACTACATTTCTCATTCTGGAGACAAGATATAATTCCCAATTTATGCATTAGTATTTTTGACTTTGGAGATAGGCTACAGAGGTGAACTTTAAACTCCTCTGGATGCTAAACAACATACTGGGTAGTAATTGTGAGGAAAAGCTGACCTTTTCTCAACTCTGACCATGCATTTATAGCAGTAGGTAAAACAATATGGACCTACTTGCACAGGTTCTTTTGGATTAAGAGTCTGACATAGCTGTTTCCCCCAAAACACTGACATTTCTTGCTACCCTCCTGGATCCAAAACTGGTGAAATATTTCAGATTCAATGCATCTACATTTTTGAGAAAACTTGGTTTTCTTGCAGATTTTCCAGCTGGGCCTTTTCCTGCCAGATCTATTGCATGTCACCTTCTTTGTGTCAGAGGAGAAAGACAATGAGGTAAAAAAGTGCATGCAATCATTCAGGCCACTTGGAAGAACTGTTCATTAAGCATCATGGAGATAACTTCTGGAGATCTAAGCGCCAAGCTGTCATGTTGCAGTGAAAGTAGTTAAAAAAAGAACATTAACTAGGTCAGCCCCCAGAAAATGAGTTGTATTATAGTGCTTATCACAAACAGAAGAATGAATTTTCTTCAGTCTTTAATTGAATATAGAGCAATAGGAAGTAATTCCGTGATGAATATGACAAATTATTCTGTGAATGGCTTTGTTGCACTAAACTAAATACCTGCACTAAATATATTTCTATTAAGATTTTCTGTTTTTCTGTTTTGCATCTGTCACGATATGATGGTATTTTATACTTTCGAAGACTGGAGTATAGCTAAGTAGACTTAGGAACATCGGCACTGAGATAGCTATATGGAATGGATATTTTTTTAAACAATGATGTAAATTGCTAGCCTCGCTAAACAGATTGATTTTTAAATAAAAATTACGCCTGAAATAGAAAGCTTTTGTTACATTTACAAATCAAGTTGGGTGCATCCAGCTTTTAAAGGAACACAGTAGCATACCTGTATGATGCTCTCTAGAGAACTATTTCCTGACAATTTCGGTACAGAAAGACAATGTATATTACTTAATATAAGCTGTATTTCACAAGCATCTGCTGAAATGTAAGCAATGTGGAATACCTCAGTGGCAAAATCAGGAAAAAAACTTTCTCATTATTTAAATGCTATACCTTTATGACATTCATTTCAGCTGTCTTTAATACTTATACAGTGGGGTCCCTTATACCCAGCATTAGACATTTATGTCCAAGTTGCTTGTCCAGCCTATCTTTATAATGAGAGAGAAACATACACTTTTATGTTAAACATCTACCACAGGATGAGACAAACTTCCTAGAAATGACCGTTTCCCTCCAATGACTAAGAGGAGAATCCAGATGGTTAGCTCAGGTATTAATTATCTACATTATGAAGATATCTGAAGACAGGTGAAACGAATCCCATTGCTGCCCTGAGTTGTACCCTAATCCCTCACTGTCTCTCTGCTGCAATCAGACTCCTATTTTAAACTTATACTGAAAACTTTTCATGAGATGGACTGATTTTCAACTTGTTATGCATTTGTTCAGTACTTTGCACAATGAGACTACAACTACACAACTGAATTAGACATACTTACATGATTAGTGTTTCACATATGCATGGGAATGTGCTCAGCTTTGTATTAGAAAAATAAACTCATTATGCTGTGGGAAAAAAAGCTTAATGCAGACATTTAACACTTTACATGTAAACTTAATGCACTTGATTCAAATGAATGAAAAAGAGCATTGTGTATTTGAGCAATTTTACCTATTAGAGCTGTTGAATAACCTCTCTGCTTCAGGAGTTTGGAAAAAGTTATTTCTTCAGAAGGAAGCCCTCCAGAAGAGGCAGAAAATAAGAAGACACCAACTCGTGAGTAGGCAGCCATTCCTAAATACCATGAAAGTGAATGAGACCTGGATAATACAGTGCAACAGTTTTCATCCATTCCTTCTGCATGCACTTTCTTCTTTAAGTGGTACTGCTTAAATGACATACTGCCACCAGTCACTATGAAATGTAAGTGGCAGACCCAATCATCCATTTAGTTGAGCGAGGTCATTTCTGTACTGTCATCAGAAATTGAGAAGTAGAAAAAAAGAAAATTCTCTATTTATAATTGTGCAGCCAGCTATCACATAAATAGCTGCACCCCCTTCTGCAGACATTCTGAGGTATAACATATCTGAAAGAAGTTGAGCTGGCATAATTCATTTTTCTCCTGTAATGTGAAGGAACAGAGTTAGGGACTAGGCATGAGCACTCCCAAGTTCTATTCTCAGTATGTCCACTTTCCTTATATGTGGTTTTCTACAAGTCTATAAGACTATTTGAGAGAAGGCAGTTGAAACAGGGAAATTTTACAGCCAAGCACATTAAATATCATCATCAAAAAAGAGCAGGAAAAAATCTGAATACGGAAACTATTGGCTAGAGTACTCAGATTTTGTGGGAGAGGCCCCATGCTCAAATGGCATGAACAGACTTTCTCAAGTTCCAGTCTGGGTGCATTAAAGCAGCATCATGTATGAGCTAATAAGAAAATATCTGAATAAGGTACAGTAATTTCTATACACTGAGAGTCTGAAAAACACAAATCTGAGCTTACACACTCTACTCAGTATGAGGAACTTGGGAGCTCACGTTCATGAAAATTTGATTATCGGGATTCCAGATGAGAGTTGGCTCAGAATATAGACAGAAGAATAAGTATCTATGCAAATCTGTGCAGATATATGTTTGGGAAGTCTGAATTATGCAACTGGATAATTGCACTGCCAAAATTACATGTCTAATGCAGGCAACCAGAATCTTCCCTTAGGCATCCATTGTGGTTAGAAGAGAAAAAGACTTGTTAGACTAGTTTATTAAAGACAGCTCCACCTACCCTTCAAATGTTGCCTTCAGTTTTTCACCCTTATTCAACATACTCAGTTTTACTGATCAACAGTTTAGGTAGTTTTAGTCATCTATATCTGTACTTTATTTGAAGGTGTACTTTGAACTCTCATAATTGAAATCAGTGTAATTCCACTAAGTTACTGGAATCAAAGTAATGTACAGAACCATGTTTTTCGTCATTACCTTTCTTTGGGGTGTTTCATCAAGTTACTGCATTTTGGAATATTTTTCTTCATCCCTATTAGCAGGATTTTTACATTTTTCTTTTCTTTTTCCTCACTGTGATTCTAGTGTCTTCCCTAATAATCCTGTATTAACTCCTCACTGCTGTTTGGCAGTAGTCCATATCTAGTAATTCCTAATTTAATTAAGACAAAGTTCAATTTTTGTAGATACATGGAAATGATTAGGTATAACTGATAGCAGATCAGTCAAGAAAAAAATCAGTTCAAATGTCAATTTTTCAGAAATAAGAACAAGGATCATAATGGAAAGTGACCTGTGGCTTTACCTATAGCAAATAGTAATAGTAGTATGGCTATAACATGTATATAAGTTTTTCCTTTCAGTAGAATGTAATGGAAAATTTAGCCAGCTATATTAGCTGGCACTTCTGCAGCAGCTTGTTACTTGATTTGAATGAACACAAATATATCAAGTAGGCTCCAGAGTCTTGCTTTGCTTTCATTCCCAGAAGCAAGGACAGGATGTTTTATCACTAATGAACAAGTGATCTGATTAATGTATAATGATCCTTACTAAAAATTACGTTAAGGGAATGTTAAAGTTGCATGGTTAAGCACTGAGGGGCTTAGTCCCAGCCCATTCAAGTAAACAGATGAATTTTTATTGTCTTAAATGGGCTTTGGATCAGGCCTTTTAAAAGTAACAAAAGCTATTATAGTAAAACTTGTAGGATCCTTAGCATTGTGGAGGGGAAGATATGAAGCAAAAATACTTAAAAAGAAGGGAGGATTTTTGCTTTTTTCTCCCCAGTTTGAAGAGTTCCTGGAATATCTTAATGAACTTTCATCAGAAAAAAATATTAATTTGTCTAAACCAAAAGGTTTTGAAGAAACAGAAGTATCTCAGCAAGGGGGTTTAAACTGAGTTCTGTCTTGTGTCTTCCTAGGTGCTTAGTGAGTAAATCAATGCTGATTTTCCTAAGAAGGAACAATGCGCTTTCAATGTTCCGCTCTCTAGATGTTGCGTTGCTTCTACAGGAATACATAGAAATTTGGCTCAGTTTGAGGCTCCATGGAACCCTCTGCGATGTTCAACACTCAGGCTGCCCTCACCACTCTGGGAGCAGCCTGAAGGCAACTAGGGGAGCCAAGAGGTCTCCATCATTTAGACAGTGGACCAAGTCCATGAAAACTGGTTGTTCCTTCCACTTTAAATAACCACAATCAGATATTTTCCCCAGTATTTTAAATAATTCCTTTCTTTTATATATATATATATATAAAAAAATATATACACACATATATACACATGTGTATATATGTATATATACATGTGTATGTATATATACATTTGTATATATGTATATTTGTATGTATATATACATTTGTATGTATATATACATTTGTATACATGTAAATATATGTGTATATATATGTATATATATATGTATGTATATGTGTGTGTGTGTGTGTGTGTGTGTGTGTGTGTGTGTATTTGTATGAACTCTTCTGAAACCTGAGAATTTCCCATGTATGGAAGATTTCAAATGTTGACCAACTCTGCTAAGCTTAATTAGGTACTGACCTAAATACCCAATCTGAGGATGATAAAGACATCAAAAAGGACAGAGAGGAAAAGGCACACGGCTCATTGCAAATTAAATGAGATAGACATATTAATAGAAAAATGGGATTTTACCTGATCTGATAGGATATCGTCCTGTCAGGAAAGCTGCCCTGCTTGGAGTACATAGTGGGGATGCTGCTATATGCTGAGTAAGTGTCACACCTTCCTTAGCTAGTCTGTCAATATTAGGAGTTCTAGAAAAACATAATTGAAATAAAATTATTTAGAAATAGTCATGGTGAGATCAAAGCATCTGAGGAAAAATTATTGAAAACATCAAGTTAAGACCAGTGCATGCAAATTATCAAAACGATGGTGGTGTTGCAAGTCTACATACAATCATAGCAAAACGTTTACATTTATTAAGTGTTAATACCAAAATGGCTTTGTGGTATTGTGCTAAATATCTTTTTCCCCACTTTCATCCTCTTGTCATGGACAACACTAATCTGTGACACCTGGCCCTGTTGTATTTCAACCCCTTTTTATGCATTCACTGACTCAAAACTGTAACTTTGCTACTTACATGGCCTTTCTGCTTCAGCCATGGGGAGGAGACAGACTGAAGAAAGTTGCTGCTTCCTTACTCCCTACTTGGTGGTGCTTCTCCCTTTCCCCAGCAAAATTTCAAAGAAGAATAAAGACAATAATGAGGTCATTTGGGATCTGTTTGTCCCAGAGAGAGACTGAAAGTAGCCCTGGGCAGTGAGATGAAAATCTCTGACATAGGGAAGAGGGATATAGCCCTCTCAGTATCACTGCCATTGACTCACCAGTAAAATTACATCAGGTGAAGAATGCAGGGTTACATGGAAAAATGGAAAGTGCCTACCCAGAGAAAATCAAAATTCCATTGATCCCTTTTCAAAAAGGTTTAATAGCATCACAACACTATATGATATTATGGGTTTTTTGAGGTGGGAGAGGAGAGGAAGATGGATCACTTATTCATATCACTTTTTAGGAGAGATTCAAATGGTCATGACTCTTCATTTATTTCTACATTAATGATGTTTACAGACTATGTCTGTAATATCAGACCTAGGAGCACTTCCAAGTTTTCATATCTGCATTTGAACTTTGTCCACATGCATATGAAAATTGGTTTCTGCAGGATGAAATCCTGTGCCTTTGGTTCTACAGGAGAAAAAAAAAAAAAAAAGAAAGAAAACCTAGGCATGAATACTAGCCAGGAACTGCAGCATGCTCTAGTAAGTCCCTGACCTGGGAGATTAATGACCATGACCTCAAGGCACACTACATCTGGCCATTCTGACTGTATTCTACCTGAATACAGTTGGAAACATTAATCTTCCATCTTTTTTGCTGTAACATCACCTATAGACAACAAGCAGTGTGATGCAGTTTCTTCATACTCTGAAATTTAATCCTGGATTGTCACATCGGAGAATACAGTTCTGTCAGTATTTCTGATCCTTTGTGGGGGAAGAAGGGGTGACATAAACATCTGTGTCATATATTTTTTTTCCTGTTTAAAACCAGAGGCTGTAAGATGAGTTGTTTTTGTGAGTTACGAGGAGCTATCACTTCCAACTAACTTCAAGGGGAACAAGGGCACTTAATATTCCACAGGACAGTGCCTTTAGTCTGGATCACAGCTTCATTTTGCACCACTGAAACACAGTGAGCAGGCTCAACTTGTGCTTTTTACACCAGCATCATACCTAACTTAGCAGTAATGATCACCCTGGGGAACACTGCTGAATTAGTCAGGTATATTAACATTGGTTTTAATGAATTTAAATTACTACACTATAAATACAAGTGAAGAAAAAAAAATAGCACTTTTTTTCCAAATGGTTAGTGACAAATTCTTCTCAAATCACAAGACTTCTTCAAATTATGCTTAATTCATATTTGTGCCAAATTAATTTTTAAAGAAAATTACTGATTATATTTTACTTCTCTGGATCTTAAAGTTATTTTGGTTGCTCAGTTACCTGTTTAAAATGCAATGCTTTAGTGGGATAAAGTACATCAGCTAAGCCTTTTATTATTATTATTTAAAAAAATCAAAGATTGAATATTCTGCACAAAGATTAGCTTGATTATATATAAAGAACCTTATCAAAGCTCTCAACATTTGTGTTTTATTAACTTTACAAATCTATAGAAAAACTACTGTAAATATAAAGACATGATTCCCCCAAACATATCATCATACCGTAAGGTTCTGTTCCCGTAACATCCCAGGTCTCCAATACCAAGATCATCAGCCATTAGTAAAATGATATTGGGATTCGAAGCACTGTGACTATTGACATTCTTTATGCCACACTGGCAAATTATTAGAAATACAAGAAGTCTCATCTTCTTCCTGGTGTGTAAGAACAGGTGGAAACGTTATAGATAAAAACCATACTTTTTGTTATTTGACTGTTCCTCTAATTTAGTCCTATTATTGCTCTGGATTCCATACTAGAAGAGACGGAGAAAATTAGATTGTCATTATTTTGGCTTTTTTTCTCGAGAGATTTTTTTTAACATTATTTTCTCTCTCCAAGATTTTTTAGAATTAAAAATGCATTTAATATATATCTGATGTCCCTTTCCATCCCTTCCACACAGAGACAAAGCCTTTTAATAAAAACAAACAGAACGGCAACAAACTCAGTGACAGTACTTTTATATAAACAGATGCACTATCAATAAAACATGATAGCAAGTAAGTTTTTTTTTGTTTAGGCTTAAATTTATTTTGAGGAACACAGAAATTGAAATCATTTAGGACTACAATTTCCAAGGTTCATTTAAGAAAAAAAAAGTTCATCGAATTCTGCCACTGAAGTAAACGACTGAACTTCTCTTCAACAAGGGAAAAAAAAATCCATCTGGAGTTTCTTGACAAGAATAAACATTATGGCAAAGGGGATGAAGAGATGCATTACACAATTACTGGAGTGAAAGTTTTTATCAACAAAAATAAATAAAAAAAAAACTCTTCACAAATCTTTCAAAAATCAGGCCCTACAGCAGTTATGTAAAAATATCTGATACCAAGTCACAATGGTCTACCAACAATGATGATGCCGTATTCAACTTAAAGCAAGTAGAAAAATATATTGCACACAATAGGACATACCATTATATTCTTTTATGATAAAAGCAGAGTTTCTTTGACAATGTGAATACTATGAATACTATTATACCTAAACAAGGATTGTCAAATCTCTATTTTACTCTTCACTAGGTTTTGGCTGAACTTGACTCCCTTTAGGCTGTGATGGACTGTGCCGGGTATACACATCAAAAAACAAAAGAGACTCTTTCCCTTCTGCCCCTAGTAACGTATCTTTTCTGGATGTAGGCAGCCTTTTTCAAAAGGAAGTGAGGCGAGAGTCAGACCTGGGCACTGGCTTATGCTGGGACAAGAAGGAAAGAAGAGGAAAGCAAGACTGAAGTAGAAATTTGGAAGTGAAACAGCAGGAGAATGAATTGGAAACAAGAATTTCAGGACAGACTGGTGACAGTGGGTCGAAAAAGTTGTAAATCAGTGACTTATAGCAGATAAAAGTAACTAGAGACGAGATAAAGTAGACAGAACTGGAAGAGTTCATACAAAAGAGACTAGACATCAAGGAAGACAGATTCATAGATGAGTAAGGTGTGGTGGCTAAAAGCAGCTGTAGAAAAGATAAGTAGCCAGAACTGGAAGAGCTTGTACCGACTAGAAGAAAGAGCAAGGAGGGAAACCAAAAGCCAGCTGGAATGAGAAATGAGAAGTAGAAATGAGGATTGGCAGAGGGTTTAAGAAGCTGGAAGGGATAGTATGACACTGGGTAGGCAAAGAAATTGAGGAAAAGAGGTGAGAGAACTGGGAGTGGCTGGAATGAAAGAGCAAAGGAGTTATGATTAAGGAAGATGAAGGGAACTGATTGCAAACAAAAGCCAGGATAGAGAAGGCTCAGGACCGACACAAGTGAGAAGAGCTCCAGATAGTGGGGATCAAGCAATACAGACTGGGGCTTTAGATTCTCAACTTCCATTATTGCCATTCTGTCAGAAAGTATGCATGTAAGTAGGATTTTAACTCTTTTAGTGCTGGCTCACATACAGGGTAAAATGCTAATATTAGCTAATATTTAGTGCTGAATGTACACTTTATAACCTACTGCACTTTCCTCACTTTGGTGACTGAGACTCCAATGTAGACCTCTGTTGAGAAGATCTAAAGGTTCCAGCCTTATTATTGTCAACAAAATGTTAGTTACGTGGTTCATTTCATGGAAAGCAATGTACTTCGTTTCAGACATGAAAAATATATATACAAATGTTAATAGTAAAACTCTAAACGCCGTTCTGCTTGTCCGGATGCATCTAATCAACTTTTCATCAACTTACCATACTAATAGTGTTATGCAGCGCCTGCCACAGTGCAGACTTTTAATCTGTGCAGTAGGTTTACTCTTCTTCCCTTGAATTGCCTCCCATGTGTTGCAGGATAGCAACTAACACACCAACCCTTACAGGACAGGAAACTCTTGCTGCAGCGTCTTATGTTCCTACTCCACTGCTAGGGTCTTAAGGGTCATGATAATAGGGAGGTTCAAAATATATATTGGTGACAGAGACAGAATTACATGGACACTCGCAGGATCTGTACATTTATTTCACAGAATGGTTGAGTACTTTCAGTCTTGTTGTAGGCTTGACATTGTCTATGGTTACCTCTGAATAAAACCTAAAAATATACACTCCTGCCACTAATAAATCCATCATTTTACAGGCACCAAGCTAGATGGTTTTAGTAGGTTTTACAAACAGTAATTCCAAGGTTTCATTTAACCAGTAAAAACAGAACATTCTGTATGTCCATTAGAAAGTATGGAGCTGTGCAGAGAAGTCTTTTTGAATATGCAAGGGGTCTTCAGCCACTAAAGAAGAGAGCAAACTCACCGGCCTTTAACAGAGCAAAGGTACTGTTGGAAACTTTAGTGGAGACAGTATTTTGTTTTACAGAATGAAATAAATATAATAAATGTGTGAAATATTTCAGAAATTAACTGAATACTGTTCATGTGAATTGCAGAGTTCTCAAATCTTTGTAGTGACTAGCATCAGCAGGATGAAAGACAGCACTCTATTCATTGAACTATGTAAGGAATTAATTACCATGGACAAACTTTAAAATCTTCCACTGTATACATTATAGAACCTCTTCATATAATATTTTGACATAATCTACAAAGCTAAGCTAAGAGACCTGTTCCTAAGATCAATTACATCATTGTCATTTGCAGAGTCACTGAAAATGTCTTATCGTCTGGGACTATCTCTGGAAAAGTTGGACCTCATATCAGATGAAGATGAACAGCCCAAAGCCTGAGAGCGCTGACAGATGTGTGTTCAGTCTGGTCCCAGCAGTACTGCATCACAGACATCTTTCAATAACTCATTTTTGTTGATTTACAAAGTGAGAACTGGAGCTGCTAGGAGGCTAACTTTTCCAGAGATAGTCCCAGACGATAAGACATCGATAAGATGATGAAGTGAAAGGAACAAGGAAACATGGAAAAACAAAAACCCCCAAATTTTGATTTCCCTGGCCTACTCTCTGCACAGCAGACTGTCACGCATCTTGAAGTGACATGCTTGGAAAACAAGACAAATGAGATGGACAAAATTGAGTGGAACAGACAACAGCAAAGAAATACAGAGCAGTATAAAGGGAAGCATGTAAAAAATAAAGAACACTCTTAGCATGCTGTGGTACCTCTGTGTCACATCAGGTTATTTAATGGTGAATAGGTAGGCATACAGAGACTTAACAGGAAAATGATTATACTGAATCAGATGAAGTGTTTACTTAGCCTAGCATCTGGTCTCCAACAGAGGCCAGACCAAATGCTTAAGGAAAGAATGTTAAGAAGCTTGGCATAATACATTCTTCCAGCTTTTAGCAATGACCTTTAAGGGTGGAAGATATATACACAGTACATTATTCAACAGCTCCCCATGGAACTTTTCTCCTGCATGATTTTAGGTCCTTTTGAACCAATTTGCACTTTTTTTGACCTCAACAACATCCTACACAGGCTTCAGCTTTAAAGGATTATGTTCTAGACTCAGGTGTCAACATCTTTCCTTAATTGCATGTTAGACATGTAAGTGCTATTTTGAATCCCTGTTTCACTTCCTCTATGGTATAATAGGACTAATAATGCATCTTTTCCTCCCAAGGTGGTTGCTAGCTTGAGAAGATTTCAGGTCGTGCTTAATTTCCTACAGCAATAGGAGCCACATAAGTATTTCAGTTCCACACGTAGAATTATGCTATTTCAATCTACAAAAACGTAATCAATATATATGAACATATATAAAAGCATACATAGATGAATGTGCCCACATACACATCTGCACATGCATGTGGGTATATACACACACATATCCTACTTTTTCTAATTATCTTCAAATTACAGTATTGGTATTGTAATATACATTGTTCGCTCATGTTAAAACAAATTTAGTGTAAAATAAATGTGTAAGATAAAATGGATACAAACAAATAATAGAAATTGTCTATTATATGATTTGTCCTTATTTCACATGAATTTACCAAACACTTCTTCTCATTTTGTGTTTTAGTTTTCTGCATAAAAAATGTTGGCAAATCATAAAGAAACGGAAGGGTTTTTTTTCCTTTTTCCTTAAGCACATTAGAATTATGGCTATTTTTTTCATCAATTAGCTACACCTTATCCTGATTATTACAGACACATGTATCTTTTACAAGAACTGTGATTACTAGAGAAACTCTTTCAACTCCATCTTCCCAACTGAACCTTCCCAACTGTTTTATTCAGTTTGATTGAGCAATTTATCCGTAACTATTCTTTTAATAAACATCTACAGAACCCTTTGAGAAAATGCTTAATATACTTTATCCTGGAAACTATATTTTTGATGAAATAAGGAATATTTGAAGATAGTCATCTCATTAAAAAATGCTGTGCTATCCTTAAGCTTTATGCAAAAAATGATTTTACCTGGCTTAAATGAATGTCAGAACTCCAACTTAGTTTCCCTAAGAGTCATTAAAAATTACACTCTCACAAAGTGAAAGACAGCCGCTTCCCTTCCCCCAGTAAGACTCTGCAAAGAGAAAATTTCTCAACTTCAGGAGAACCAGAAATGTAAATTTTTAAATTGTAACAAATGGCCAAGTAATTTATACTATTAAGTAATAATTTTCTGGTATTGTCTTCAGACTCATTCAAATGTTTCAAATAATTCCTCTCTTATAGTCAGTCATATCTGTTGTATCTTTTATGTCATATGGCCTTGAAAAGAGAAAGAAAACTATACACTTTTAGCCTGCTCCTAATGCTCATTCATTTATACAAACATTACTTTGCATTTACTGCATGGCTAAGACCATGCACTAAGTCAGTTATGATATCCTAACTGACCAGTAGTAACTCAGTCTCAGTAACATGATTGCTTCTAACCTTTTTTTTTTTTTGTAGTGTAAAACTCACTATTTCATAATGCTGATTTTAAAAAAAATTGTTATTTCTCCTCCTTCATTGTAAGACACCTTAGAATCCTCCCCAACCCTCTGCAGCCAGGGCTTTCTGCTCATTTCCAAGAAACACTTCTCATGTCCAGGCACATTTGACATGCTTTTTACACATTTCCCCTCCTCCCTCCCAAAAAGCGTAAGTGACACAGGCATCTTACATCTTACCTATAGATTAGGCACTTCTGATTCAGTGCCAGACTAAGGTGATTATTTGTTTTCTAGGTTGGAAATAATTTTCATTCAGCCCTCTCACAGTGTGGGCAGAGAGGGTTGGGAGCATCGGTTTGCATATACACATACTGGAATGCTTTTCTGAAAAGTTCCATTAGATTTCAATATGCATCTTTAGGTAATTATGTACATAAATGAAAATCTGTATTTAAGTCATTTAAGGTTGTTGCACTGTAACACCTAAATTGCACTTAGTGTGAGCTGGGAAAAACATGGTAACACAAAACATATTTCTTGTTTAATAATGATTACTAACCAGGACTGAATCACATCTAGACAAAACCACAAAGCTTTCACCAGATTTAGTATTTAGAGTCGATTTAGCTGTCTTTTTAAAATGGTCTCTCAAGAGTTAACTAGTTTAATCTCAACTAAATTCCAATGGCAATATTAATAAATAACAAACATTATTTTTGTAGTAAATTCTAACATGAATGGAAGATAAGATTATCTTTTGTGATATACTAGCATTATTTTATTTGTTAAATACAAATATGTAACTACATACATGTATTAGTGGATATACTTTTTTCCATGATTACTGTTCCACAACATTCCAGCTGTTAGCCAAAAGTTTACGAGTAATTTCATTTTTAATGTGGGCTCTGGTCAGCAGTATAATACAGAAGAATCACAAGATAACGCAGGTAGTCATCCTACTTGCCAGTTATCTCCCTTCCTGAGAAAGAGAATTCCTTTAAAAAAAAAAGCTAATCGTGAGTAACTGCTGATTGTGTGCTATCACTTCCCTGAAATCAGAGAAAAGTGTTCTAAAGAATTTAAAAGAAATATTTCAGATTCAGTAATTGCACATTAATAAAATGTCTGAGCACATGTGAAGGATGCATCTCTGCTCTGTCTTTGCACTCCACCACTTCAAAGGAATTTTAGGTCAGTGCCTCTGAGCACACATTTAGTATTTAGCTGAAGTATATAATAAATTAGATGTTCATAGAACATAAACATCAGAGAGATGGGAAAGACTCCTTTCTGAAATCCCTACCAGCTTCAATAAATATTACAAGACGCTGACTGACAAAATGTGCAGAAGCTGTTGACATATACTATTATGAAATATCTGTTCTAATATGTGAGCCTATTAGAATAAGAAGTTTATAATGCTGTATTAACCAACTTAACATGACACTTGCTTATGCACTTTGAGGGTTTAACTAAAACCTTCCAATTTCTAGCTTCATTAATAGTTTTAAAAGCTGTCCTCTCATGTTTTTGCTATACACCAGAGGCAAATTTGTGAAATGTCTGGTTTTGATACTGCCTTTTTGAAGGGTGTCAAATGGACATGAGGAAGAAGAACTTGTGTGACAAAAATTACTTTTGTATCTCTGCTTTTTTAATAAGCAAGCAGACAAAGACTGTACAGTTCTACAGGATGGTGAGCTTCACACATGGAATTAACAGGATAGGTTATATCCATTTGAATTGGACTAACATATATACCATAAGCTTCACCTCTTTGACTGATTACAGTGTATTTATTTTCCCCCAAAAAGAGCCTAATTGGTGCCTCCCAGATTTTCATTCATATCCAAAGTAATACACCACAAAATGTTTAAAAAATGACAAAAATTGTCTAATTACAGGCAATATAGTGGACTAAGGTAGTAAATTCCACCAATACACTGCCTTCCCAGGGATAGTAGACAGGACTGAAGGTTGTTATATAAGTTGTGGCCTTTGAAGGGACCGTAAGACAAATGGCCAACCACTTCACACTAAACTTCAATTTCATCCAATTTGAAAGCAGTTTCTAGGCCTTTTTCCACCGGAATGGTAGTCTTCAAATGTTTGTTAGAGGAAAGACATGAAACCTAGTGAAGAAAACTCATATCCCTGCCCCGAGTTACTCACTAGCATCCTCTGGAGTCTATTAAGACCAAAGCTTTGGATCTTATAACATCATTGCATTTCCTCTATCTACAACTACTTTTCTAGTCAAAGTTGCTTCCTGGAGAAATTACAGTGAAATAGCTAGCTAACATTGCTTTGCTATATAAGGCTAGCAAGGAACACATCGGTGAATGAATATAATTAACAGTATTTTATATTATTTCCAAAAGGACGTTCCATTTAAAGAAGAAAGAAGTTGTATTTGCATTAGTTTGTTCTCAAAGTGTGGAATTACTATTTTTAATACAGCTCTATTGTTATTCATACTTGCATTGTGACAGCACTCAAGGGCTCTCAATACAGCTCACTGTACCAGATACCAAAATAGAGATAAGGATGCATACAGCCAGTACTATACACATAGAAGTAAATGCCCAGATAGCCCATATAGACTTGGCACTAATAGTGCAACCTAATCCATCTGAATTTATTCATCTTAACATTATGCATTTAGTCTGAGCTAATTATCTAGGCTTCCTCTCTAATTAATAGAGACAGGCACCTTAAGAGGATGAGTCATCTCTTCTCAAGACTGGTGTAATGAAGTGCTGGAAGTGATGATCACGATTGTTTTCCACAGACTAGAAAGAGAGCCTAAACACCTAGGTTAGACTAGAGGCATATGAAAGGAAGCCACCTTGGTGGCAGGCATCTGTTCGCATGTGCCCAGCGCAAAACGTGACCAAGCAACTTTGCATTGCAAACAATCACTGTAACTTCGCAAACAGTAGAATGTGCTTTCTTAACCTTACTGGTGTAACAATTTCCTACTCTCCAAGTAATCCACTGAACTCTGAGAACTTGGGACAATTCTTCATCAGTTTAAGTTGCAAAACTTTGCTCCAAGGGAGGCATATAAGTATTCTGAGTTTCCAGATTGTATAACAATCAGGTATATATTCTGTCTGAAATAAAAATACTTTATTTTTTTATTAGTCTTAATCAAAAAATGTTTGATATAAGAGTGATAACATGCAACAGCAAAGATTATGGTAATATTGGTGATCAAGCCTCTGCATGAAGTAAGCTATAGCCAACCCTGTGTTTTGCTTATAAGCACAAATGTGATCAGTCAAATAAACTTTATCTCTGACAGAACAGAATTTACATTCCTCACTGTTACCTCACCCCGTTATTTCAAGGAAGCTGTTGTCAGAAGCAACCAGCCAACAGGCTATGAGATCAGTCTGATTCTGGTCCATGGCCTCCTCCCCTGCTGCTTTCTTCCTGAAAGACTAATGAAGATGCTGGAAAACTAAAACATCCTGTGACCTGCCAGCCACTTTGATCTTATCATCTTATTTCATGTGATCCTTGCACAAAAGAAAAACACTGGGCCTCCTACCATATGACAGCAAGTCTGTTAATGTGCATGTGCACTGTCCAGTTATTCATGGGGAAAGCAGACATTTGGCTCATTTCACTGGAATGTGCCTATTCACATGCCCACGGAGAGCACGTACGCCCGACCCCCATCACACAAGGGGGGATGCATTCATTCTGCTTACGTGACAGTGATGCACATGCTTGTCCTCTCACATGAGGGGTAGGAAAAGAAAGCAATGGTGCATCTATCACATAGTATACTCAGATCAATTGACTGCTGCAAGGAGTCTTCCAGTCCCTCCATAATGAGCTGTTCAGTCTGTCCCATTGTAAAGACTGAGCACTGTCGTGTTAAGAAAGTAAGCAGACTAATGGAGAGGAAATGGCTGTCAGGGATACTACCTACTTTGAATGTTTGCACTCTTTCCCAGAAAGAGTAATAGAAAAAACAAGAAACAGCCCCCCTCCACCTCAACCCCACCTCATTTATCCTTACTGCGACACAATATCACTTGTGTCTGCGTTTGGATTATCTCACTTTACCATGCTACTGAAATCAGCACCGCTCTGCTCTTTATGTTAAAATGAGAAGTGCTGGATGAATTCAGTATTGAACTACTTCCACTGGTTTCCATTTGCCAGAATATTCAGCGAATGATGTGTTCTTGTTCTGCAATAGTCATGAAAATGTCTCAAGAAAAATTGGTATTTTTTAACAAGATAAATTTTAGAAAGAAAAAAATAACAAATTTTAAAACAAAAAGTGTAAGTTTTTTAAAATAGCCGCAATTTTAAAAAAGACATTTTTCTCTTTTATTTTTACACCTGAAAAATGGCCTGCCTAGCATTTAAAAAGGGAAAGCAAACCACTTTTTTGGTTGATCTTTTGGGCAAGGAGATTTTCTCACTACACTGAACAGGGTTAAAGACAATTGAAAGAGTTCAAGGCAAAACAATATTTCTGTAGCTCTTCTTAAGTGTTTTTCACTGACCTAATGCAAAACTAGAACAAAGAGAAGAGAATTATCCATTCACAATTTTTACTCTGATGCAATTAACATAGTAGAAAAAAAAACTTCAGAAAGATTAAAAAAAAATAAGATAGGAAACCTTTTTCTAACTAGTTTTAATACAGATGGACTCCACTTGCATTAGTCATTGCAGCCACTAAAAGTACAAAACAGCTTTAAAATCAAACACACTTACTGGAAAATATATTTAGAAACAAAAGGAAAGGATCATGAATTAAGGTGGTCTTAAAAACCAAAAAGTTATTTACCCTGGAAAGATCACCTGTGCAATTAGGAAGAGAAGGATTTTGAGCTGTGTGGTGGCTATAAAATTGTCTAATTGCAAACTACATAGATCAGAAACTTCTCTTGAGAAATGTGCAAGCCAAGGGGCAAAGATATTAGCATATACTTGCATATTAGCCAAATTTTTCTCCCAATACCAAAGCCGTAATCATTTATTAATTTCAGTAAGCATTAAAACGAACAGCTGACTTACTCCTCTGTCAAGAAAAAAGAATTAATTGTGAATATACTTAGCTTGGCAGAATATTGCAAGGATGCAATTTAAACATAATCGGATTAAGCAACAAGTAGAATTAAAGTCTTAAAAAGAATGATATCTGAAACAGTAAATAATTCTAAAAGTATCTGCATACAGTACAAGAAGAGGCTAAGGAGGCCCTTAAGGGCCTGACAGAGGGGGAAAAAAATCAAAACAGTGTAGATTATGTATATTATGTTAGCACAATACAGGAAAAACAGCAATCATCTAAACCACAAAGGACTGAGAAATTCCTTCTGCTGTGTCTAAGTAGAACATGCCTGTCCCTTCCACTCCCCCTTCCTTCTCTCTCATACTTTGTCTCTCTTTCATGGGGAAACTTTTAAGTTCTTGCTGTTAAAACAGGACATCATGTCTTTCCACATAAGAGCTAATAAGCAAAATCCCAACACCATAAATGGATGAAATGTATCATTAGCTGAAGACTACATTCATTTCACTTCATTGTTATCTTATTTTGTATGACACTTTAAGAGTACTAAGAAATATAAGAATAAAAAGTATTCCAGAAAGACATATTTTCCATTTTCACCTGGTATATCAGTATCAACTTTCTTTTAACATTTGAGCAGTTTCTCAACAATAGCTCCAGGGGTCTCCAAGAACAATTATCTTTTCACCTGGACTGAAGCATGCTGCAAGTATGTTTGAAATGAATAACCTGCTTTTTTAGTCATTTTCAGAATGTCATTAAATAAGTTTTCAAGAAAGGATATTACCCTTCTCCCTGTGTCTTTAGATACAATAGATACCTGTGCTTTTAAAGGATGGATTCCATTTATCAGTGAGAAAGAATGTATGACTTTTTATGTCTACATGCTTTTTCCAGGACTAATACTCTACTGTTAAGCTTTATATATCCATTGTCCATTACATAATAACTTGCATTAACTGGAAATGTGATGCTTCTTACATAGCTAAGAATAACTTTTGTAAATGGCTAACGCATGTCATCAACTTCTAAATTTCTTCATTCTTTTCCAGTGCTGTCAGCCAGTGCAGCATTATAAACATTATGAAAAAAGAAGATAAAGTAGCTTGCTGGTTTATTGACTTTAACTTCTAATTAAATAAATTTCATAAGACTGGTGATTTCTACAGAAAGCATGTTTGTATATGACACCATGTAACCCCCAATCTGGTTAGTTTAAGACAGTGTCAGAGGAATCCAGGTCCATCTGTGCACTGTGCCCCAAGATTTCCTCCCAAGTATGGCTGATTAACTGATTCTTTAACACAGTAGGAACAAGAATGGTCTATTTTTATACCATTGACTTTTAATTTAAAATATTCATCCAGGAAGTGGAAAATCCAAAAATCATTCATGTTCTGAATCTGAAGCAGTTCAAACTTGCATTTCCAGAGCCCCGAGTGCCACAGCCATCAATTCTTGTTAAACACTTCTTTGCAACCCATCTCAAATGGCCTGACTTCCTCCTATCCCTTTCTCATCTTAAATAAACTTCCTTCCACTTCTTTTCATCCCCAAATTTCCTCTTACACAATCAAGAAGCCGTACCACAAACTTTGACTTCTGTAAGACTAATCTTTCTAAGCCATACTCCAAATCCCTTCCCGCTCAAGATTTCCACATTACTGTGCCATCCATCCAAACTCACAGACTGAATTCCTCTTGGATGTAGTGCTCGACTTTTCCAACTCTGCTTGCCCACACGCTGCTATTATCACTGCTACTCCACTATTGCAACTACTGATGCTGCTGCTTCTCTCTGCTTGCCTCCTCCACAACTTCTCCCACCTCAATGCATGCTCCTTCACTGGTGAGTGGCACACAGGGTTTCCTATTGGCTACTGTGGCTTTCCCAGTACTAAAACTGCCTCAGCTGCTGGTCTGACAGGGATTTAAAACCTAGATACAGGTCTGCGTTTACCAAAATCTGCCTAGAGAATTCCCTAAGGACAGAAGGCAGAAAATACGCTTGTGAGAAAACAGAGTGTATGGAATCTACATTATTATTGAGTCATTGCAAAAATGTGCATAGCGATATGTGCGGTCAGATTCTATTCAATACATGTTTTGGTTAAATAGGCTTCACCTCTTTCATTTCCCTTCCTTTTTCTTTCCTCAGTGTGGTTGCTGAAATGCAGACTTTCAGTATAAAACCAGCAGATATAACCTATTCAGAAGTAAACAATTCTTCCTTACCTTCTCTGTTTCTCTATTATTCCTTGCCATCCTCTCTATCTCTGCGATTCCTCTAATGCATACTGCCCCCTCAGTAACTGTGTTTATCTCTGGTTAGTAGGATAGATGTGTATGAGATTACAAAGGAAGAGATTAGATCTACTTGATATAACTTAAACAAATATTTGTTTTGCTTGTTTCCTCTTTTGAATTAAAGGGATTTTGTTGCACTGCACATAACCCTGACTTACTTCAAAACTATAAGTTTGAGAACCTATCCTCCCCACTCCGCAAAAAATTATTTAACTATGCATTTGCATTTGATTCTTGAAACAGAGTTAGTAATGAAAAGGACATATGCTTTTAACACCCCTTTCTGAACATACAGAGCTTAAGTGGTGAGAAAAAAACCCACTGCCGTAGAGCAGGAAAACATGCTAACCATGAATTCACTGCTTTCTTGTTTGTTCTAACTGCTTCCACAAGGCTTTATACTCCTTTTTACCCACTGGAGGCAGGGAATGTTCTAATCCATTGCAACATTTTTGTTAAAAAAATTTGCCTCTATGGTTGATAATATCCTATAGACAAGAGAAGACAATATTTCTTAGCATCCCTTTTTTCTCGTTTATATAATATACATTGCATTAAGATAATGAGGAAAAGACAACACTGAGTATGTTATGACTTCCTATAATTGCTGATTTCCTGTCATGAAGAATTTGCTTTGAGCTGTGAAAGAATACAAACTCCAACTATACCTGACCTTGATATTTAGAATAAAGCTATATACAGACAGCTGTAGGGGCAGGAGGGCATTTTACCTTGCAACACGGAATTATTTCAGTTTCTGCCTCCAGCTTTCAAATGAGATGGCTCTGGACTTACTAGTATATGGGCACAAAGTCCAGTCATGTGAACTGAAGCAGAAATGCGGAGGGCAAGAAAGGACAACACTGAAAAAGATTTCTTCTTGATATACAACTCCTACTCTGTTTCTTGAAAAATAACTTACTTCACATGAGGAAATAACAGAGATGTTTTCATAATGAATATACGTCATTAACCAAGAAACTAGTTTTAATTTGTTACTAAAGATAATCTGTTAGGCTTTCCAAATGCTAATGACTTTGCATCATATTCTTGGAAAACAAGGATGGTGCAATAATATCAAGTACATTTCCGCCTTCTGTACACTTTAAGCACTCCTGCAGAATACCCACATAGTAACTTCTGAGAAACTGTGTTAAAGACACCTTTTGTAAGCATAATTTCAGATCAAGTGTTTTCAGACTTTTCTACTGGAGGTGCAGTCATTCACTTAACTTTGCCAAGTGCTAGCTAGTTTATGTATTATTATCCTTCTCCCTGTCCCACCACCCAACCCCTGTCTCCCTGGCCTGTGTAATTATTTTTAACAAGGAAACTGAAGAAAAGGAAAGACGCATGTCCAAAGATGTGTAGACAGCTGGTGCTAACGAAAGTTAACCGAGTCCGAGTCTTACATACTAAATACAAAATAAAAATAAAATACCATTTTTCTTCCAGGCATAATATTGAATCTAACTGAATGACTGGGGGATATAAAACTGAATCAATGCTTTTAAAGAGATATCTAAATACAAAGCTTAAGTTAAACTTTGCTTTGAGAAATCAGAACAGCTTGTTCAGAATTTTTTTTCTGTGATTTTTTCCTCTATTTCAACGTAACATAATATAACATCTTTGAAACCATTTTAAATTGCTAATCTTTTCTCTCTCAGATACAAATCAGAAACACTAGCTCTATATCACACCTTCATAAAACTGCAGCTACTGTCCTGCAGTTGTTAAAAGCATTTAAAAGGGCAAATCAAATCAAACAAATTTAATAAATCTTGTTAACTTCCCACAAATAAATAAACGGCCAGTTTTTTCTCTGTGATAGATCATATTTTTAGAAAGTACTGAAAAAAACCACTTCATATAGACTTAGGAAGCAGTACAAGAGATGCAACAGAAGAGATGCAACATCCATTGAGAAAACACAAAAACTTGACATTTTACCAATTTTCTTATCTCTATATACTGAAACTCTTCAGAGACATATAATAATAATATTTATTTAAATCAAAATGAATTTTATTTACAGTATATATTATTTTCAACAAATTTTAATTATTAAACAATATTAATAATTCAAGAACTTGTGGTGATGTAAATTAGAAGAAAGTAATATAAATATATGTTTGCCTAAGTACAGATGGATTAAATGAACAATAGAGCACAAGAACATAGACCTGGTCATGAAATGAAATGCAGACTTGTATGACCTAATTAACATGACAATTCAAGCCATTCAATATGGAAGACCAAAAATACAGCATAAAAAGACCCCATTCATTCTAACCAACACAGTATGCACCAAAAAAAAAAAAAAAAGAAAGAAAAAAAAAAAAGGTGAACTAATGAGAGAAAAAACAAACATTCTCCTCCTCTTCCCATACAAATCTGAGCACTGAATGGAGATTGAATGGAGGGATTTTTTTTGCTTGGGTTTATTCTCCATGTTTAATTAGAAATCACTGAGGGGTGCTAAAGTGACAATTACTGAATGGCTCCAAAGAATCAGTAGGATTGAAAACTTAGGTGCTAAAAGGAAGGCATTTAGGCTGTGGTTATCCCAGTAATGTAGCCTCTAATGATACTGAATATATGTTACTTTATGAATTACAGTATCTGTTGTGACTAACTTTTTTTCCATATACATATGAATGCAGAGCCCTCTTCTGGTTTGATTTTCATATTTGTTACAAACCTTGTTTTTTAAGATGCTTTGGTCTTCAGGTCACTAGCTGGGAGTCAGTATCTACTAGTTCATACATGAACATCCTTGTATATAAAAGAGTTTAACTGTTTGAATGGGTAGAGGAAATTATTTTTGAAATAGTGTTTGGGAAAAGGACAGAAAGATCCATGACCAGGATCCTGTTATCTAGCGGACAGAAAGCAGCTGCAGTGGGGTAGACCTTTTGCCTCAATTCATCAAAACATCACTGCTGATGCTTTAAATGTTTAGGCTTAAAGGTAACCACACAAGTAAATGTTCGCCTATCTGGGGTAGTACATAGATTTTCATGAAAAAAAAATATGATAAAGAACACTGTTATCCAGGACTGCCTGAATGTTGGTGCACCACCTCTAAATGTTTATGATTCTTCCACATAGATTTATTAATGCTAGCTTGTATTTCACAGAAATACAAATGAAATACATCTATAACAGAACTGAAAATTGACAGAACAATATTTGTTAACTTCTCATATATCTATACTATTTTAAATTCTTTCATGCTGAAATCCAAGCAACATAGATGGCTAATTTCAGAAGATAGTTGAGAAAGTCACAGACACCTAGAAAGGAAAGATGGTTTTGCTGTTCCTCAGGACTTTGTACATAGAAATTGGATATTGGTTGTTAAAGGATATTTATTCTGTAGCAAATCTTCAGTGGAAAAAAAATACTCTTTACGTTTTGATCCATTCATTCTTCATCTTAGTCCAGTAACACCACTAACAGGTTTTGCTGTAGGAATTCTGTCACCATGTGTTTCCTCTGAAAGATTGTAAGTGAATCATTATATGAAATGAATTTGTGAAACTTCTGGATGGCAAAGGACTTTGTGACTTCCTCAGAATTGCATATCACAATGACTTATGTGTGGAACTCAGTAATGTTATAGCAATTACGGCATTTTATGTAATGGTTGTGCTTAACTTTAGTTAATTACAGAAGTTTAACTGGAAGAAGATCATGTTGACTATGTTTATACAAGGAGAAAGATCCACGTTTTGTAGCCACTATTAGCCAGAGTTTCTGACTGTAAAATAATGCTTGTCCGGGTTACCTGAACACGCACACGCAGAACAAGATCTTTAAACAAAGAAGGGCTTGACGAGACAGGAAAGATGTATTTCACTGGATCTACTAGATAATGTACTTTAGTATAGTTCCTAGATGTGATGTAGTTGGAAAAGGCAGATGACCATGCAGGTCTCCAATGTTTGTCATGTCTTTCAAGAAGCAGCAAACTCCCAGCTGAATGAAATATTTGACAATTGCAAGTGGCTCACTATCACATTTCCAAACTTTAAAAAGCTTTAGTGCAGACCCCACCCCGGAAGATGCTGGGCAAGATTCAGTGACAAGAGTGCCACCTACTGACTGAAGCTCTATGCTTCCTGGGGTACTTGGGCTTTCTTGGGAGTTCTGCAACTGCGGCATAACCCTACCTCATTTCATGATGGCAGGACAAGATGGCACATGCTACTTAATTAGGATACAGAGCCATCTTAATATTGGAAATTTTGTTAATAGCTTTTGGAAAGTTGCATTAGCCTAATTTTTCCAGATTTGCTAGATGAAGGCACAGTTGTAGGCCAAAAAAGAAAAAAGTCAGTTAAAAACTAATAAAACAGATTATGGAGCCAGGTTTTCAAACCTAGTTGTTAATACTTAATACTCATTCCTTATAGCTTGTAGCAGCCACTGGTCTAAATAGTGCACAAAACATTTTTGAAATAATGATAAACCAGTTAATTTTGTAACAGTTTCTTGAGGATAGCTGCCTCACTGCCGTTGAAAGAAAACTTAAGTTTTTCATACTTTAAAAAAAAAAACAGAGAAGACCTTTCGAACTGTATTAAGAGGTATTGAGCTCTTCAAACGCTAGATATGCTGCTACTTATCTCTTTCAACAGAACTCAACATTAACTACTCATAATTAATGCAGATCTAGATTGAAGTGATCCATAAAGAAAATTTTAAGTTGGACATGTGACATGAAAATAATTTTCAGCTTTTGAAAGGAAACAGTAGATACTGACAGAAACAAAAAGAAATACATGGTTCAAGTAAAGAATGTACTGATAAAATAAGTTTCTTTGAATTCTGAACTTGGTTTTTGCTGCCACAATAAACTCTGCTTCGGAGAGAATAGGGTCAAAGGTAAAAGATGGCGTGGAGACAGCCAAGACATTTGGCTTTGTACAAAATGGCGAAAAACCTGACTAAGCAGCAGTCATGACACAGAATACTTAGGAAATACAAATCACTCATGAGTGAACAGAGTTAGACTATGACAAAACGGTAATTTAGTTCTTATGATAATTAAAAGGAATGCTGCATCTAGGGCTAAGAAGGTAGCCTATTAGTAGAAGTGGCTTTTCTACTTCTCACTTCTAAAATGAGTGGCTACAAAACTTCACCTGAGTCTTAGACTTCTTAGGATATGGAAAAACTAGAGTCCTGGAGAGCAACTAAAATGCTAAAAGATTTAAAAAGCATAAATTATGAGGAACAATTACAGGCATTGAGCTTGTTAAATCCAAAAAGAGAACAGAAGAACAACATGGGCTATCCAAGTAGAGCAAAAGATTCAGTGAAAGTTTAGGCAATTTTAGGTAAATATCTTTCTTGGACATTTTATATATAAATCTGTTTCAGTGCAAAGAATTCAGCTAGATCTTGATAGTCTTTTGTAGTCTTACCTATGATATACCTTACCTAACCACAAGAAGTGTAAATCTAGGAATCTTTCAATCCTGCAGTGTCACTGTGAGCATTCATTTTACAGAACCCAAGAGGAAATGTTTGGAATGCACTTAAAAGTTGGAGCTAGGTTTCGGGGGGGGGGGGGGGGGGGGAAGGGCCCTCACTGCCTTGACAGCAGTGACTTCTTTGACTAGGACAACAATATTTCCTCCTAGGCCTCTAGGTATCCCTAATCTTTGGCTATATCAATATCTACAAGTGTGTTTCCTGTTTTAAAAATGACTTAATGAAAGCGAATGTTTTATCGATCTCCTGCTAAATAAGTTGTTTTAGCTGAAAGTATGAAATAGGAAATAAGTTTACATTATTTTTTTCATACATTTCCTCAAGGCATGTAAGCATATGCTTAATTTAAAGTTGGTAGACAACATAATGAAGGGCCTATTTCCTCACCCCCAAATTAGTCAAATACATCTGTGCCCTATGTGCTGGCACTCACAAAATATATTTGATGTTGGCAGTCAGCAACACCAGTTTTGCAGTATACTACCAGTGTGTGTTTGTGTGCGTGAATATGTAGGGAGGAAGAGACAGCAGTAGCTTCAGGAGAGAAGAGAGAAATTTCCAACAGGGAATTAAAACTCAGTTAGGAGGTACACTAACTCCAGCAGCTAATGAAAAATCCCAAGTTCCCTAGTCAAGAACCACCTACAGATATAACTCAGCTGCATACAGGCTCAAAAAGCTAGCTAACTCTGCTTGGCATTGCCACCTCTGCTCTCCCTTTCCCACCGTTTCTGCTCCCAAACCCGAGCTGCTACTTCCTATGTTCCCGTGCAATGTTATGGCTTCTATGGCTAGATGAACCTAGCTACTCAGACTGTGAGAATCAATGCAGAAAAAGCATCTGTTCTGTGGTACTGTACAACACGTGGCCTCCAACAGCCTCCCTACACTTCCCAGGTTGATGGTATGTTTCTCTCTAGTCATGTAGACATACCAGCCTGAGTGTCAGCTCTCTCAGTTATCTCTACTCCACTATTCAGAGTGGATATAAGATCTTAATATCATGTAACAAAGTGAGCAGAATGCAAACACTGAGATCTGTATATTCAACTCTCCCACTTGTGCCATGCTGAATGGGGAACATGCATATAAAACCTGAATCTGGAGCAGCACAGATCAGTGGCCTAGAGGGCTTGTAATCCAGAGAATCACAAGTCTCTCTCTTCTCATTCTGGAGATACAATTACTGCAACCTTTTGAAGGGCCTGAGCTTAGAAACACAAGACTGCAAGGGACCACTGAGGGGTCACTGCATTCAGCTCCACCCCTCTTGCAGGCAACGAAGTGATAGATGTCTAGCTCAGAAAAGTCGACAGAACATGCATTTCACATGGCACTACAAATACAAAATGCTTCCTATTATCTGTAACAACCAAGCTACAGTAAAAAAAAAAAAAACAGCAAAAAAATGACATTCACACGCAGACTAGAAAGAAAATCGAAAGGCTCCTGCAATAACGAAAACTCAGCTTAAAAAAAACAAACAAACACAACACAACTTGCAAATGATCCTACAAAAGAAGCCCATATGATAAAGGAAAAGCAAAACAAGACACAATACTCAAAATTTCACCTGGGGATGCATCCCCTTCTGCTCTAATCCTTCTGATAGTTTATAGCTAAGCAGTACCTACCCACTAAGCACTTCAGGATTTCAGTGACAACGACACTGCTAATCATCTGCACGTTTCTTCCCACAGCTTGTGTGTAGCCAATATTTTACTGGAAGGCCAAAAAAAATGTTAAAAAGCTAATTCACAAACCATATAGTATAGAGGAGAAACAATAATTTTTGTTGACTTTAATGGCAACAAAAAATAGGCCTGAAGCATGACATTAAGCCTTAATTTCACGACTTCAGAAACTGTTCATTCTGTTGTACAATGTCCTCAATAAATTTACCAATTTGCGCCTAAAAGCATCTTAGACATCTTGTTCTCTCGTGTGCTTCGTTGGCTCTTCTGGAATTTCACCCCTCATCACTGCTTAAGAACTTTCTTATAGTGCCTCATCTAAGTTTATTGATGACCAATGTATATCTTTTTTAATCTGTTCTCCTGCAGCATAATACATCATGTTTTCTTCCTTTGTAACTAACTCACTTGTACCTGGAGGCAAGTACCAAAAACCAGAAAATGGATGGCTTGCATGCTTGACTACTTAGAAGACCCACATTATTCATGAAGGTAGAGGATACATTCCTCCTTAACTTACCATGTAATCAATAAAACATGACATAGATTAGCAGAAGTATGGTGTTATTTCATTGTCTTAAGCCATATATGCTCATTTTCTGTTTTTCAACAGTAAAAACATGAGCTGAAACAGTAAAATTCACTTAATTCACATGCTTAAGGTAAAAAGCTGACATCCAGCATTGGGAGATGTTTCAGTTTCTAAGGGCTTATCAGGCTCAATTACAGCAACTGTTGTGAATCACAGCTGATACCTGAATTAAATTACATTTAACTATAAATCACTCCAAGTATTTTGTTACTAATATTGTGTTTAAAAGCTGTTCATGTAAATCATTGTGAAAGCTTCTAAATTACTTGATTTATTCAAGTCTTTAGTTTTTTTTTTTTTTAATATAAAACCAAATGGACTATAATCTGTTTATCCTCTTTGCCAAGGCACCTCCAGAACAAGAAAAATAAAAGCAGTCATTTCAACATGAAATACATTGTGCATGATGTTCCTATCAATGCTATAAAGAATATTTTAAGTAAAGCCATGTTCCAAGAACAGTGTGAAGTACTGAAATAGGAAAATGAAATTTTTCATTCAGGTATATTAGTTAGAGAAACACTTGTGCATATTCTGAAACTTTTACTGTCCAGCAAGAGAACCTACTAGCTTAAATTTCAGTGATGTGGAAAAGTTTTTAGCTTCAGGGGAAGGAAAATGACAAACATAGTATGGTTAAAAGAAAAAGTTATTTGGATTGTGTATCAAAAATGTTGTTTTGCATACCTCATTTCATGAACCTGAATATTTTCAACTAATGTCACATGTAAGAGCAATAGAAATAAAATAATTTTAACATACTATTAGAAAGCCAAATAAAATAGATATTTGGGGTATGAACAGTTAATGTTCAGTCATTAAAAAGAATTGAACATCCAGCATGTATTCATACCACTTAATGACATACAATGTAAAACTCAGGAAAGATTTTTTTCATCTGCTTTGGTATGTTCCCAGGGAGAAACCTGGATTCATTAAAAAACATACATGAAGTTAATTGCGTCCTTCAGACTTTGCAGAATTCAAGCCTACTTGCATGACTGCATCTCAGTAACTCAAGTTCACCCTCCTCAATAAGCAGACACCAGGTTAATAGGCACAACTTATTATTGGTTTTACTAGTCCTTGTACCAATGTTTACAATGTACACAATGTTTTTCCATAACTCAGAAGTTACTAAAATAGGGTCCTCACCACTTGAAAAAAAGTTTAAAACAAACAAAATTAAAGTAGCAAATATAAAGGCAATTACACCATTCCCACACCTCGTTTTCATTCCTTCTCAAAAAAAAAAAAAAAACCAAAAAACAAAAAGTAACGCTCAGATGTTTGAGACAAATATTTAAGTGAGCTCTGATGAAACCTAGATTAGTAGTGTCACTCATTTGTGCGTCTGAAACTATGGTCCACTGTGCGTTACAATTTCTGACTTTCACCCTATTTCGTTCTTTTAGTAAGCAGACTTAGGCACACTGAGTAAAGGTAAATAGTTTGTCTATATTGGAAAGATTTTCTTGTGTTTGAATGTAGCTTTGAAGAATCAACTAAGCCAACATTACACTGATTATGACTGATGAGCCATAGTAAAGCAAGGCAAATTGAGGTCATCAGCATGTCAGCTAACCTGACTGTGTTCATACGTGCACAATGTAATTTGTAACACATCACACTAAAAGGGATCATCTCATGCAGGATAGTTCCATTTTTGTGTTTTTCTTAAAATACGCTGTCTTCAGGATTTATTCACTTTTTAAACACTCAAAAGCTTTGCATGTGCCTGACATTTGATAACATGCATTGGTTTTTTGCATTCTAAAAATGGTATGGTGTCACCTCTCTTTTTTTTGGCAGGGGGAGAGGGGGAGAAGGAGTTTTATGCTTTTCTCTAACTAGGCCAGTGACTCAAGATATCTGTCTGACTGATGTAGCTTTTCCTTGTCAACAAGTACAGATGTTACTGCAATAACAAATACAACTAAAGCTAGATTTTTTAGACTATCTTATAATTAGAAAATGAATGCATCCACTTCATGTACTACTGCCCTATAGTGTACTCACTAACAAACCTGTGCTATAACTTACACTTCTATAGAAGAAACATATTCTGAGTATTACTGTTCTAAATATTGAAATGACTGTAATAATTTTTTCCTCATAAAAGATTTGCACTCTTTTTAGACGTACTGTATTTGGGATTTGGTTTTTTTTTTTTTTTTTTACTCTGGCTCTGCTCCCAGTTAACTGAATTACTAAAGAAACTAACACATTCTATCTGAAACAAAGTTTGAACATTGTCTTGTTGCACAGTATTTATCACAGAAGCAAAATTGTTGTGGGTGTTCTTAACAACCATATTGTAATGTCAGACAGTTACAAAAGAAAAGCCTGATCTGGAAGTACAGGACCCATTTTCTTAACTTTACATGAGGACTAATAGACAATTATCCATGACATTTTAAGAGACATTTGAGGCACTGCGAATAGTCTTTTTCCCAACCTAGACAGGTAGGGCCTAAGCAGCATTATTAAACACAGTCATCACAATATAAGTAAAAAAACCCCAGAAAACCCCAAACTCAAAAAATTTTGGTAGAAAGAAAGGTTTTATTATTAAAAAAAGGTAAAGGCCACGGATGTTTTATCTGTTTTCTTATTTCCAAGACTAGAGGACATACAAGGATTTTCCTTCCAGAAAATTTCTCACAAAAGTACCATAAGCTTTTTTCTTGGGGGAGGCTGGGGGGGGGGGGGGGGGAAGGGGCAGGAAGTTGGCTTTGGGTGTGTGGGGAGAGATAAGATCTGTAAGGAAGTTAAATGAAAATTCTCATATAAATTGTATAACACCCACAGTTAGGCCTTGAAAAAAATACCAATAACTTGCTAAAATGTTGAAATGGCACTGTGTAAGAAAATGAAGTGCTGAAGAAACCTAAATACAGAGAAAAGAGAAAGGACTTCAGTTATGAGAAGCCACAACTAACCATTGGTTTTGGACAGAACTGCACAGCAGTATATATATCTTCAAGTCACCACATCACCTTGGGAGTCTGATATAGCTGTTTTCATGTCTGCTTCTGCAACTGATGTTTTGGCTGTAACTGACAGTCTCGATGCCCAAAGATGAGTTACCTGCATGAAAAAAGACAAGCAAAAAAAGGGAAGACTGATGAGGACAGCCACCTCAGCCTTTCACAAGTCAAAATCAGTAGGTGTGTCTATGCAGGCAGAATTTCCTTCACCTTCGGATCACCGTGGTTCATTTTTTGAACTTCAACAGCTTTCAAGGAGAAAAAAAAAACACTAAACAAAAAAACACATAACGATTCACACACTCAACAACCCATAAGAGGATTACTTTATGCTTTCCTCATAAAAAGTTTCACATAGCCTTGAGCCCTTTTGTTTATGGCTTCCAGGCAACTACACCACCAGTAATTTTACACTTGTAAATCTCAGCACTTCTAGGAATGCAAAGCGGTGGAAGAGAATGGTGCCTAAAACGCTGAACCGAGAGCAACTCCATGCTCCCTCCTATACACAGCAGCAAACGCATTAAAAAAAATCCTTCACAAGAAGACGTCCATGCGAACAAACAGAGGGAGAAAAAGGGAAATAAAAGACAAAAGAAAAGGGCAGTAACACTGCTCTGTGCTGCCAAGGCCTCCCCCCTTGGCCGGGCTGAGTCTGGCCGCGCAGGCCCGACCCGCCCAACGGCTCTCCTGTCAGCAACTGCCACAAGTAACCGCCACAGGCAGCGGCCACGCGGCTCCGCTCCGGCACCGCCCCCGCGCCGCGGCCCTGGCTCGGCCCTCTCCTCGGCGGCGGAGCGCGCTTGCGCTGTTACCGGCGCTTTCGGCAGCGACGGCGTTGCCATGTCGGCTTCCTCCTGCTCCTCCTCCTCCCCGGCCGCGCTGCGGCTGGTCACTCACCTCATCTTTGACATGGACGGGCTGCTGCTGGGTGTGTAGCCTTCACCTCCTCTCCCCTCCTCCGCCGCCGCCTCGCCGCCGCCCCCGCCCCACGCTGGCCGCCCCTTCCCCGGCGCTGTGAGGGGACTGCAGCGGCGCGGCCGGCGCGGAGGGGCCGGAGCTGGAGGCGCCGCGGGGGCGACGCCGCCCCTCCGCCGAGGCGCCTCCCGGGCCGGGGCGGCGAGGCCCGACCCCGGCGGCCGCGCACTCGCAGTGCCCTGGCAGCCGGCCGGCACCCTCCGGGCCGGCGTTGTTTGAGCCTGAATAAAAGGCACAGAACAACAGAAAAAGATATTTCTTCCCCCCTCCCCCTTTTCGTCTGAAGTAGCAGCTCCGGGGATGAGATTAAAAGAGATGCTTGCACTTAACGGTAGTGTGAGAAGAGGGCGGCCGTTTGGGGGGGAGGGGGGGTTGAGCGCGGTTAAAATTTAGGCCAAACATTTAGGTATAGAGGATAAGTTTCCAGGAGGTGAGAGGTGCGCGGGCCCCAAGGGCCGAGAGGCTGTGCTGGCTCTGGGGAGAGCTGTACGAGACAACCGAGGAAAGTCCAGTGTCAGGAGGGTTGCGTTGAAGCAGCCTGATGGCCTGAAACATGTTAAGGCGATGCCTTTGGCCTTCAGCTGAAAAGGCTGGAAACTGACTGATACAGTCATCTTCCAAGTTTTGTGTTATTAGACCTCCGCCTTGACACAGATATCCAGAACTCCATCAGCTCTGTGCTGCACGTGTATTGGATCTTGATATCTGAGTAGTCAGTGTGACTAGAAGAGCATTTAAGCCTGTTGTTACTTATTTGCTGGACCAGAGCCTTCTGCTGCCTGTAGTATAAAGGAGTATTTTTGTATGTGACTTGGTTTTTGAGATAGTCTACTTGTATCAGAGCACAGGAAACAGCTTTTGATTTGGGTAAATTCTTAGCAGGTCTGACCTTGATGTGCGTGCCTTCCTTCTGCAAAACTCAAATTGTTGTTCTTTTGGGGAAGACTGCTTGTAAAGTCTAAGGAATGATTCTGTTTCTAAGAAGTGTCTGGTTTTTTTCTCCTTCACATGCGTAAAGGAGTAATGGGATTATTCTGCTTCCAAGAAATGTGCACTTTTCCCTCCTTCACCTCTGTAACAGACTGTTACTATATTTTAAAGTAAAAATGGGTTTGCTTGTGTTAGGAGGAATAATTTCAAGCATTTGGGGCCTCTGATTTCTTTCTGTTTGCTTCAGCTGTGCTCTCAGCACACCATGCAAAACACTAATATTAAAATGAGTTGTTTCCTTCTCATTTCATTTTCAATTTCAGTGCTGGAGTCTCATATAGCCCGGGGTTATGCTGGGTTTCCGGAACCAATTATTTTTATTGCATTTTTATTTAGAATTTTTTGTTTTCTGTTTCCAGGAAAGCCTTTTCAGTTACTACTGATATTTTAAACATAGTTTGAAAACCTCTTTCACACAGAATACTTACCTGAGCAGAAGAGTCTGGCTGAGCAATATGAGTATTTAGGCCCTAATGGTAGGAATACATATGATTTCTGTATCTGCATTAAGTGATCTTATTGTGCATAAGTGTTTACAAGCTTTTGCTTTGGACAGTATTCTGGGAGCTAAAGAGATTTTTCTCAGATGCCATCCTGTCTCTGTTTAAAATTTTCTGTAACATTCCAAGCAGGAAAAAAAAATAACGTAGGTCTTAAATCATGTTTAATTCTCCCAACTCCCGAGGCTCGTACAGTGAAGGACCATTAAAAGTGCCCTAGATTATGAACTGTACAACATGCTGGGAAAGTAACTGTAAAGGATCCATAGTTCTTGGACCTAAGCTTGCCAAGATTGCAGTACTAAAAGTATAAACCTAGTCATTGCTGCTGTTAAATTTGTCAGCTTTAAAGTACAGCTACAGATAAATGCTGTGACACTTTCTGGATTTGTTCAAATAAAATACCAGACATAAATTATGGCATTTTATATGCGTGTGTGTGTATATGTATATATATCTCAAATGTACTTAGGTGAAGAATTTATTCTTGCAGGTGTAATTTATTTTTCTACTTACATATCCTTCAGACTGATAAAGTATTTGTGTCCTACTTCCATTACCCTAGTTACTCATGGATATGATTTCTTTTGTTTAAAAAGTTGCATTGAAGGTGTTGTATTTCAGTAATTTTACAGTTGTGGTGAAAGCTCAAATTATGTGTAATCGAATTTAAAATATTCTAGGTGTCTTCCAATACAGAGTAATAAATGGATATAAAGGGATACCACCTTATGACTTTTGTAAGGTATACCTCCTTTTAGAGGACTTGTACTATATTTCAGCCTTTAAAAGCTTTGAGTTTTGTCACAACTTTAACATCATTTTTGATGAATCTGTTTGCTTTATGACGTGTGTCTTAGGAGGAAAAAAGGCAGTTGGAACTGTTTGGAATTCCCGTAGATTCCTAAAGGTTTTATGAAATTTGTAGTAATTTTGGGGCGGGAGTGAAATAAGGGACACCAAATATATTCTGACCTGTCCATCTGCTGTAAATGTTCTGAATGAGACAAATACTTATATTGATGTAAGCCTATAAATCTACATTATAAATCCCGATTTTTAATTTCTTACTCCAATTCTTAATTTTCTTATTTTTTCAATGTATCACATAGTGCTTATGGAGGATGATAAAATGTATTACATACATGTTTCTAGAAGTCATATAAATCTGCATAAAATTAATTATTTTGAAAGAGAAAAATCAAAAATTTCAATAGTGGATGTTTAAAACTCCACTTTTGTAATTTTTAAATTTTTTTTAATTCCATAATTGTATATATTTTTCAGAATCAGAACCTTTAGGCATTGCGATTATTTTCACTCCTAATCAGTATGTTAAAATGTGTGTGACTGATTTTGGAAGTTTTCACCTAAACCTTGCCAATTTTGTAGAAGGATTATTAATTGATCTATAAATGATGGAAAACTGAACTTTAACTAGATCTTATGTAATGTGGCTTGAACTTTTTCCCTATAGCTGACATATTTGCTCCTAATTAAAAGTATAACATAAGAAGATTTGAAGACATTTATGAATACTTTATAATGGTGAGTGTAAAATCCTTAAAAGAGGGCTGAGGCACTTACCATATTCTTGACTTTAGAAGTGGTCTAAGTGTTATCCTGTAGAACCTGCATCCATAAACTTCACATGGATACAGCTAGGCCTTATGAAAGTGTTGCTAAGTCTGATCTTTTGTGAGTTTATCTTCCCCCATCTCTTTAACATGATTGAGTCTGATTAAGTTGCCCTTGAAACCCACCTTGATACATCATCTTAAACTCACTACGGAGGTTCTTGCCCCTGAACTGCCAGTGGAACTGCTTCATCCCTTTCTGTTGGAGTCCTGCTGTATCATTATTTGAAGCTTTATCTAACACCTTTTTGTTCAGCACTTAAAAGCAATGTGGTTCCCCCTCTGCAATTTTCTACTTTTGTATTACCTTCTTTTTGCCCTGAAGCTGTTGGATGAAATCTTAGTTTTTTGTCTATCTTTCCAGGTGCCAGGAAATCAGCACACTGGAAAATATTGCCCTCATTTAGTAAATGAAATATGTGCACAGCACCTGTAGACAGCTTGTCATTTAACAGATAAAATTAATAGATAAGTTATTTTGTTCGAAACTCCAGCAGTGCGTGAACTACAATGGAATAAACTGTCTTTATATGCTAGTATACTGCAGTTACATCCTGTTGCATTATACATATGCAGCAAGATTTAGTTAGGTGGTTTAAAAGTGGTATACACTTCCCTGTTCAGTATTACCCCAGAGAGACAAGAATAACTGAATTTTAATTTTTGGTGTGCTACTGAATACTTTTTTTCTTAACCAGCATTTTTACAGTATAAAGTTGCCACATGCTCTCCTAGAGCAAAGGAGATTTGAATCCAGTAATAAATGCTCAGAACTTATATAGTAGGTTATTCTTACAATGCTTTAGTCTTTGCCTACATAGCAGTTAGAAGAGTATAATTTCTATAGTAAAGTATACTTTTCTACCTGCTAGGTTGTAGCATAATTAAAACTATCTTTTATGTGTTTACCCTGCACATACTGTACAGAGATAGCTGGTTAAAATAATAATAGTAATAAAAATAGATAAAAAACTAGAGCTCATAAATACCTAAATACTGTTGATACAGTTGTACTGTTCAGGACATGATGTTTCATATCTGATTCTGGCATTTTTGTATGTAAAAATGTACAAAAATAGCGCTGAAGATATGGAAGAGAAAATTATTGAGTTCGTACAAAATATGCAACTAGGGTGACATGCCCTCTAGGATCTATCTTCTCAATATAGTGCATATGTTGTCTTTTGAGCTATGACAAGTGTTTTGTAATTGCAGATGATAGCTTTTTAATGTCAACTGTTCATTATTATCTAGTGGCTCCAAAGGGTAAAGATGCATTTGGGATTTCTTAAAACTGAGTGCCTGGTCTGTGTTAGAGAAAAGGATTTTGCCCATTTTCTCCACCCCCACCTTTCATCCCATTAGTTTTTCAGCTGGCTGGTATGATTATCTGTCTTCAGTAGCTGAAATGGAATTGTTACTGTTTTGTCTTTTAATAGAATTATTTTGTGTATGAGTGTACAGACAAAAGAAAATGAGAAAAATAACATCTGGTCGCACATATTTGGTGACCAAATACAATTAGAAATACCTTTGTGCAATCGTTGTTGGGACTACTTAAGTCACCGCCCAACAATCTCAGATGTTTGGAAAGGAGTTGTGAGAGTGGTATGTTTAAATATAAAGTCGACTTAATTAAGAAAATACTGTTTAAAGGTACAATGTACACTGAAAGGATTCTAGTAGCTCCCAGAAGATCCATGTTTAGAAGAATCAGTTCTCAGCTGGACTGAGTCTGATTCTCTCTATTGCCAATTTTAATCAATGCAAATTAATGAATTTCCATGAACTCCTGCTGGTATACATGGGAAGGGAATTGGGCCAATATAGTTCTATAGAGTTCCTGAACTGTAAACATCATTCTGATTAGAGCTTCTTGAATAGTGGCTGAATTAGGTACTATGGTGATGCTTATAGGCAAAATGGATTTTCTGGCTGGAATGTTGAACTGATGGAACCATAGACACGGCATGAAACAAGTTTAGTAAAATAGTTTTTGGAAAGTCCCTCTCCAGAACCTGTGTTTGGAAAAAGAAGAAGGGGAACTTGAATGAAATTTTTGATCAGTGAGTTTTTGAATGGTAATACTATATCTGAATTGTGCAGCAATGGTGTACACCTCTGAATAATCTGAAATTACTTATGTCCTTAGAAACATCACATAGCTGTGACTCATGGGTCTTAGATTAACCGTTCTGTTTGAAGTCTGAGTAGTTAATCATTCCCTTCTAGTAGATAGGGTGTTTCAGCTGTAAGTCAGTTGGTTGGTGAATTAATGAGCAATAAATAGCATTTCAAAAGGGAATGTGAGCAATTTCCTATACAGGTTTGGTTTTACATTGAATCTCATGACTGTCAGCAATGAAATTAGTTATGTGCTGTGTTTTTGTTTGCTTTGTTACTCCTTTTCTGATGCTAGAGAGATTTTCTCTATATGGTGCATGAAAGTCATCTTCAGCCTTTAAAAAAAAAAGCCTGTAAAAGGGTGAGTATAGGTGCTGTGTGGTATAAAGGAGGAATTAAAGTTCTTAGACAACCAGGTTTGGTAAAAATTGCCCTATTTTGGCTACAAAGGGATTTGAAGAAGACAGAAAATGTGTAGCACTTTGTAACTGGCAGATCTAAGAGGGCAAGACATTGTTCTGTACGACTGAAAGTAAGCAAAAATGAGCACCTATTGCTAACTGACAGAAGAAGAACACATGGAATTGTGGTAAAGTGAAAAACTAAGGTGACCCAGATTTTAAGTAAACCACAGCAGACACTTCTGAAAACCCAGCTGGCAGTTTGGAATGGAGAATTGTGCAGAATGCACATGTAAACAGTCTTTCAAAACTCTTAACATCTTCAATTAAGCCAAAAAAAGGCAGTTTATTCTTGTTAGCAATTAATTAGTAAGAAAAATAGGAAGAATGTTTGTCAAGGGAAAAAATGCCTTCTGTGAACTTATAACATTAATAAGCAGAAGCCTGCTGATCGTAGTGTACATACTATTAATGATGCTTCATTGTGAGGTACCTCAAACTGACAAATAGCTTCCCAGAATTTAGTGCAGAAGGAGAAACTGCAAGTGAATTTTTATTTATTTATTTATTTTTACATCTTTTCTGTCATATGAGAATAGGATGACCACGGAAGATTATGGAAATAAACCACCACCTAGCTAGGTAGTTTCAAAGGGTTTTCTTCTCATGGAACATTGGTCCACCTTCTCTGTGGAGAGTGGAGCTAAGGAGTTTGTAGGCCTTCTGCTTCAGTAGAAAGTGAGTTGCACTTTGGAAGATGAGCTGGTGGAAGAGTCAGGGGAATGTTGAACTAACAGCACAGGGGAGATTGGAAAATATCATGAACAGCGTGCTTAGGGGTAGAAAAATAAGCAAGACACCAGATCTTTGGTTGTCAATACACCAGTGCTATAAGCCTTGGTAATAAATAAAAATAATCAAAATTGCCATTTAAACATAAATATGATTTAGTTAGCATTGCTGAAACCTTGTGTTTGGGTGACTTGTGGTTGGAATGACAAAAAAACCAACCCCAACATATACATGGTTATACCTCAAGTAGAAGCTAGTATTCAAAGGAAAAAGACATGAGGAGAAATCTGTTACCACGGTAAGGAATTTTATTATTTTTGTTCCTAAAATACTGTAATAGTTACATTGAAATTTAATAGGAATGATACATTTACTAGGACAATTCAAAAGAAGGCTATACTGCTTCCTCAATTTGGGGAAATCAAATGAGGTAGCTCTGTTATTGGGTTATGAGGAAACATATTACAGTAGTAATTTAGAAAAATAATAAACAATGACTATAATAGTTAGACATTGTAAAATGCTTAGGACCAACTAACATGAATCCAGGAGCTTTAAAAGAAGTGGAAATAGAAATCATTGAACCATTGATATTTGGTAACAGACTCAGGCTGGACATGCTTCAGAAGGCTTCAAAATATTGACACAGTATTTATTTACTTCTGAATAAATAAATGTAAATATATATATATGTACATCCAGAAACCCAAGTAACTACAGAATAGTGAACCTGACATTAATCCCAGGTAATAAAATAGCTGATAAAGGACTTGATTAATCAAAAATTAAAGGGAGTTCATATAATTAATGCCAGATGAATATGGTATTACAGGAACTAGATCTTGTCTAACCTTTTTGATCTTTTTTTCCCAAATGAGATAACAAGTTTTGTTGACAGATTCTTAAACTGTCATGCAAAAGGTGATTCATGGAGTGTCCTCCTATATGGTACGTTACATGGCAATTCACAATATTTTGATTAATAAATTGGAAGGATGCAAGTTCACTATGGACTTAAAATGTTAAGAACAATCATCAAGGACCTGTTTTTAGTAGAGCCCTGCAGACAGACAGACACACACCCACACCCACACCCCCAAAATATATATATTAAAAAAAAAAAAAAGACAAAAACTGGGAGAATGGTGAATGATGAAGAGGCGTGTGCGTCTGTGCAAGCAAGCAGTATGTCCTGATTAGGAGGTTTCTCTTTTGCCATCTTCTGAATCTTGAATTCCTAGGCAGTGTTCAGCAAGTGGGAGATGGCGTCCTGGACTTTCAATACTGTCCTGGGAGGGAAATGCAGGTGAAAATGCTTTGGGGTTGAAAGGGCTTTTAGCTCAAGGCTCATCAGTGGACAAGTTTTCTAACCATTTAAATCATGTGAAAAGTGAACATTTGATCGGTATAAAGTAAACAGAAGTGTTAGAATAGACACTTAAGTTCAGGAGCAAGATTCAGTCTATAAATACGCATTTCATATGAGTGCTTATTTCAGTGCGATGTGGACATGCCTAATTTGAGGGAAGGAAAAGATTTTTAGACATGCCTGTTGCTTGATATTTTACACACTGTTCTCCTCTTCCTCCCCAAGAATGTTGCATGTATACTAGCTATACTGTACAGACGTTTCTGACCCTCTAGACCTAAAACCTCTTTGGCTATATCTAAGCTGGAATACTCAACTACAAGCCTGAACTATAATGTGACTTGTGCTGGAGAGGAGCCTAGCACCAGTCTGTGACAGGCCCTAATTTCACAGAAAAGAAACCCAGGTTTATGCACTTGAAATGAGAGGCAGAATGCTCTTGTAGGCCTCTTGAGTTGAACTTTTGAGAGGCCAGAACATAGATGGGTTTAGATGTCACCTTCGTTGATCTGGGCCTAAGTTTGTAGGAGCCTGAAAATCTTTAATATTATAGTATAGTGTTATACTATATTCTATATAGACTGAGTGTATAATGTTAATCTTTCCTGACTGAGAAACTAACTTAGGAATACTGCTTCAAACATAAGATATTTCTTAGCATTGTGCTTAAAGCTGAACTAAAGCTAAATTAACATATACAGAACGTGGCACTGTAATGTAGAAAATGTATTTATTTTTGTTGTAAATTTTTCTTAAGAGTAGTGACAGTTTTTATGTAAATTACTACCCCTGCTGATGTCTGTTAGCATTATGAAGTTGCTTCTTTACATGAGATAATTCAGTGTATTCAAGCAGTCTATTCAAGAAGTATTTGGAAATTTCTGCTTTAGAAACCACTATCACCATAATTGAGAAATCATGTTGTACTGTACAGTTCTGGGAGTGCCAGCTTGTTCTAGCCCTTTGCAGGAAAGAGAGGAGTAGCTTGGGCAACTGGGATCAGAAGTTTGCTGAATTTGCAGCCACTGTCTCATTTTTGTGAAGAAAACTACTGGATTCTTGTATGCCTCTTCTAAACAACTCATGCATTACTAGTTGTACAGGGAATCTCTGGTTTATAGCATAGAAGGAATTAGCTCATTCACTGTAGTGTTGGGAGATTCACAAGTGTTTTGCATGTTTTCTTTCTCTCCAGAGTTACCTGCCAATTGTTACAAGGTCAAAACTCAAGAATTCACTCTTACTTTCATTTCATTGCACAAGTTGCCTGGGAGATTGCAGTTTAATGAAAACTGATAAAAGCTCTATGCTGAAGTTTGCTTATGTACATGCAATGTTTTATTTTACAGTGTGAACAGCAGGTTAAAACAGTCTCCTATTTCTCCTGCACAATAGCAAATAGCACCAATTCAGCTAAACATCAGTCCTCCCTAGATTGTCCTCTGTTGTGGCCTGAGTGCAGGAATTAATCTTCTTAGGCTGTAAACTGGCAATCTTGTAAGCTCATTTTCTGTTTCCTAGGTAGTGGAAACTTACTTTCTTGGCATGCTCTGTGTCGACCTGATTTTGGAGAAAAAAAGGGGAAACAAAAGTAGTGTTGTCCCTGTGTTCTGTACTTGCATCTTGGTGCAAAACAAAGAGGTTAATTTTTTTATTAGATTAGAATAGCATATTTCTAATATGCTTCTGGAGCAAATCTTGGAGGTAAGTAAAACAGCTCCTCGTTGAGAATTAACTAATCATAAATAGGGTAAATAAGATTTGTCATATGCCTACAAGCTAACATTTTAACTTAACAACAAGGAGAATTTTGGCAAAGAAATAACTTGTAGTAATCTAGATTCCAACTTTTATTATTCCTCTGATTGATTTGCAAATTGTCCATTCTGTTGTTTGTGAGTAGAATAATCCAGAACTGGAATTTCATTCCAACATCTGTTGAATAATTTTCTTCATTTCTGTAATGGTTACCACATTTCAAAATGCCGTGGGCAGCATTAGCAATGATCTTTTCTCCCTGGGGAATTAACAGAATGCTCCCAAGCTGAAAGAGACATGATTTGGTCTTAATACTACACATAAATTACACATAAATGCAGTGCACTTCTGGTGCTTGCTTATGTATTTATTAGTTGCACCAGACCCAAAGCATTAAAAAAAAGGAAAAGAAAAAAAAAAGAGGGAAGCAAAGATTTGCTAAATAAATGAATCTGAAGTAATTTCAGATTTCCAGTGCTCATAATTTCATTTTCTGCCTGTTACACGAATCCAATTATTTGGAGGGTCTTTAGCAAGTCTAGAGGTATGTTTTGAGGGTGCTAAGAGTCTAAAGGTTCTGTTTAATGTTTTTAAAAAATCGTACAGCAGTTTGCCAATTTATAAAAATTAGACTTTTTATGTGCTTAAATGGAGATGTTGGAATCTGTTTGTAGGTGATAAGGTTTTATGTGTGTCGGCTACATACGCTGTTTTGTGTATAAAGTTGCAATTATTTTGCTTTGAATATAAATAATAAGGTGCTATAAATGGAACAGAATCTCACACAAAGAAAAAATGCATAGAATTTTCCCTTAAAATACACTATATCCACCTGCCGTATTCCCATTTTCTTTTTACCTAAAAAAGAAAAAACAACATTAACAACTGTGAATTTATTGTTCTTGGTTACTGACTAGTTGTAATTCATTCAGGTAGTCTTGTTGTGCCTTGGCTAATTGAACTCTTGAGAGTGGAATTTTTAAGGCCACCTTAATTTATGTGTTGAACAATATACCAGCAAAATTCTGCTTCTTCAGTTCTGTTGGTATACTTTCTTCTGGAGGTGATCTTATTCTTGAGTACTTACTTTTATATTCTGAATATGCACTTTTAGGTTTTGGTGATTATTATTATTATTTATTTTTTTGACTGGCAACAGATCTTTAATGTTGATCTTAGTTTTATCAAGATGATCTTTGCTCTTTAAAAGACCAGTAACTGTACTAAATAACCATAAAAAAATAAACTAAATATCCTCTCAGTCCAAACTTGTTACCTGTTGTTTTAATTATGGACAGCTGATTTTCTTTTGCAAGGTATAGATACTGCTAATATTCACTGCTGTACATGTAAGAGAATACTGCTTTTGCCCAACTTGGTTTTGCTGTTGCTGTATACAACAGATGGTTCCCTTTTTAAAATACATTTTTATTTTTTTTTCTCCTCCACTTTTGAGATGTGGGAGGTATTTTGGTAAAAGTTACCACGTAAGTCCTGCTCCTGGTGTCCTGTCTCTGATGAAACAGGCATCCATACTCTCTGTTTCTTGTTCCTGAAAGCATTCCTTTGGGTACCAGTTATGTATAATCACTTCATATTTTACTTTTTTCCTTCTGCTGTTTGTGTGTATGCTTGCTTGTTTTGGACAAGTTTCAGTACAGTTTGTCTCAGGATAACCCAAGACAACCAGGAAGAAAACTCGTTTGATTATTTCTGTCAGTCTTTTTAGCTAACATCTTTAGGAATTTACTCAATGACCTTTCTCATTGCCTGGTACGTACAGTGTTATAAAATACCACTTTTTCCCAGCTAATTAGTATATATTCTGTGACCTGATGTCAGACATGTTGCTGTAGCCCCAGTGTATCCTTTGCTCTCTGAAGGAGATGAGCTGGTCATTTCCTGTGGTCCTTTACACTCGTGCTTGGTTTTGCTGAACTGGTTGGGTCGGCTGCCAAGGAGCTCAACCCTCTTGTGTGCTCCTGGTGTTGACCATGTCCGGTGCGTAAATACTGGCTCGCTCAGCTTGGCCGTGCGCTGTGAACGGCTTTCCTGTGCTGGGCATCTGCTGGGTCACCATAGCTTTGAGATTGTGCTCTGTTTTAATCATTCCATTTGGGTGTAACATAAAATGTCATGTAGTAGGTATTCAAACTGACCCTTGTTTGATTACTGATCGATCGTCGGAGGAAGCCCCTTTGAAATTCTATTGCGATGTTTTCCAAGTTTGAAACTGGTGCTGTTGATTCAGGAACACTTCTGAGGAAGAGCAAAATTATGTGCTGATATTGAGAGCTCAAGAGGGGAGCTAAAGACAATGCATGTTTAATGAAAAAATTGGGATTATAGTTTATCAGAAGGGCTGAAGTGGGAGAAATTATCAGTGTCAACATGAAGCACGAGTATACTGAGATATAATTTAATTTCAGTAAATAGTTTGTTTTGTGGTTTTGAGGGTTTTTTAACAGATGAATAAAACAATTTTTGTAATTTACATAGAGAGAGCTCCTTTGACCTGTCTCTTCAGGGCAAGAGAGTAGACCTCTGTATGCCTGTAAGGTGTCGTAACCTTGGACCTAACCTTAGATAATGTCATCTTTCTGCTACAAGGCCATTGTTACAAAGAATTACACTACATGAAGTGGTGGATCTTTTTGTGCTAGGAGTGAATCCTTCCCTATAGCATTATATTATTACTGGGCTAACAAAAAGGTTGTTGCTTTGTGGTTCAGGGGATACAGAGCAGCAAAGAGTGTACCACACTACAATAAACTGCTAGTCTTTAAAAATTAAAAACAATATTTTATGGGAAACATATCTCAGGAAAATGAAAATATTTGGCCCACTGAGGTATTGTAATATATCCAGTCATTACTCTACTGCCTAATAACTTCCATTGTAATTATTGTCATAGATCATTTTTTATGATATTTATTCTTCTCCCATTTTTAATTTAAACTACTTCATTTTCCATGAGTGAAGACATATAAGAAAAAATAAAGAGCAAGAAGAAGTGTTGCTGTTATGCTACATTTATTTTTGTGTTGTAGAAATCTAAATATTTTATGTGAGTTAATTGTAAATTGTACAATATTTTAAAATTTCATTTTTTAAAAATATCACTTTATATACCATGTTATACCAGTACCAGTTCTAGCAAATTTTTTTCTTTAAAAACTGAATTTTCTCTTAGACATAAAGACATATTTAATTTTACCTGCTGTTTGTATTCAAAATTTTAAGGGAATTCCGGTGTGGTTTTTTTAGCTGCTTATTAGCTGAGACTTCATACCTTTAGAAGAAGCTGCATCTCCTAAAAATCTTGCATTATACCACTACTGAATTTCAGAGCAGCTACAATCTGTGGTGGACCACCCAGCTCTGGTCCCTGAACTATCCTGATGGGAAGGCTTTCCAGAAGCTGCTATAGCACAATCATTGCTGCGCAGGTAGATTTTTTTCTGATGAACAGCAGGATGGTGGAGGGGGGAAGCTGGCTACATATATGTGTGTTGGGACAAGACTTGAAGTCAGATATGGCCACAGTGCTTTTGGGTTTAGAGTGGCCTAGCAGAATTCAGAAGTAGCCTATCAGTTCTAAAAGGTGTTTGCTGGACCTGTGGGAGCAAGTGTAGTTACTAATGGCAAAACCGACAACACAGAAGAGTTCATCCCATAGTTCAACTATATGTATAGTTTCAATTATATTTTGTAAAGTTTAGCAGTCATCATGTGACAGCTTGGGCTCTGAGAAACCCTCTGTGTTTTGATGGCATCTTAGGAAATGCCATAGGATTGGTGTTTTTCTTCTTTGTTTTATATTTATTTTTGTTTAAAAGGTTCTTCCAGACTGTTCTTTAAACTGTGCAATTAGCATTGCTTGGATAAACTATGATGGTATTGCTTTTATCACAAATTTGTTTCACAAACAGAGGAAAGTCTGTGAAGTGTTCATCATAGTTTTTCAGAATTTGGGCTTTCCATATTAGCTACATTTTTGTATAGCTATCCATTGTAAACTTGTTTCATGGACTTCAGATCTTTCAAATATTATTCATTTAGTTTTGAAATTTCAACAGAAATTTTCCACAATAAAAATTGCCAGAATTTTCTATGAAAACATGCAATTCCTAGATAAAACTTAGAGATACAGGGAGTGTCTTTTCATGTGTGTGTATGTATACAAAAGAGGGGATACTTCCATTTAAAGTAAGTATTAAGATAATGAGTGGCTTTTCAGTAACTCTTAAATTGCCAAAGAAAAATGCCTTAGAATTACTTCTAGACTTTTGTAAAGAAGTCTTTTATCCATAATTGAAAGTTAACAATAAAACTGGATTATACGGTTTATGAATTAACTAGATTTTGTTTTTCACTAGTCATAGGTCTTGGCTTCAGGAGTTCACATTTTGGAATCTGTGTACCTGGTACAAGTCACATCTGCCTTACACTATTAAAATCTGCTCTCTACAGAAATTTTTCTACATTTTTTTTTCCCCAAGTTACTGTACAAGGTAGTTAAATAGTGTGTTAGTGGGGATTTTTCTCTCTTCCCTTCTCATTACCCTGATTAACTGAGAAATGGCTGTATATTCTTAGAAAAAGTTTCTACTTGGTGGGGGGAAAAAAGAAAAGTCAAATCCTAAGATTTCCTGCAAAACCGTGGAAGTGATTCCCCTCTTCATTCATACCTTTTTCTAATATGGTAGTTCGAATACAAAATGGATTCACATTTTCTTTTTCTTCCTTCTGTCATAATTGCAGCTTTGGGAGGACTAAAACAAATGTTGCTCTTTGACCCAAACATTTGTGTATTTGTGTATAAAGGAAAGAAAGGAAAACTATCTTTTTCCCTTGTGTACAGTAGATATTTAGCTTACCTTTCTCATATATTTCTCATAGTATCTTGCCTGCTGAAATTGCAAGCTTCAGTTCTCTGCTTCATATTCTAATTGTATATACAGGGAATTATGTTTCCCTGATGTTCTCACTGAAGTCTTGAAATCTTCGTCCTATCTGAGTCTTCTTGACTTGACTGCTGATTTTGGGAGTGCTTATCGTAATTTTCCCCCTGAAGCCTTGTTCTTTCTTGCATTTCTTTTTGCAGGTTAACACAGCATGGAAATACATGATTCGAAAAGAGTACTGTTAGAGTGGTTACAAGGTGCCCAATACGTAGGTGTTGTACCATAACAAAAGTGTAGTAAGGTGTACCTCATAGAGATAGCTTTTTCCTTGACTGGAAGTAAAGGAGTTGACAGAGATGTTACAAAATGCTGAGGTTCTGTTTAAATGACAGTGCATGCTTCTTTCTTTCAAGCTATGAAAGTTTTTTTTTTTTTTTTTTTTTTAATTGAGAATACAGGCCCAGAAGCATAAATCAAATATTTAACAAAACAGTTTCCAGGAATGATGATTACAGGTATTGGATAACTGTACTTAATGGTAGCCTAGTTTGAAAAAATATATTACTCACCTGAATTGCCTATAATGAATCCTTTTAGACAGCTGTAGACTACCACGGAAGCTGTTTCACAAGCTAATGGTGATGCGTTTTAATAGCTTCACTAGGGACAATGTAGCTGCTGCCCATTCCCAGTTGAGGACCTGCTTCAGCTCTTCTGATGGTTGATAGGAGAGAATTAAATTCTCAAGAGACATGCTAGATTTTCGATTAGGAAAAATAATAATAAAAGAGTGCTCTTAAGAGAAATCTCTTTTCTAAAGGAAATAACTTAATGTTTGTTTCATTTTGTTTATTTCTATCAGCTAAGTTTTAAAGCTCTAAAAAACACAGTGAGTTTATAGCAGCAGCAATGACAGGCTGACAGACCTGTAGTAGTGCCAGGGTGAAAAGCATCAACCTAATAAAAGAAAAAACATCCAACTTTTTAGTTTATGACAAGCTCAGTGACTAAAATTGTCCTTTAAATAGGGTGGACTCTGTAGCCATGTTTTATAGTGTACAGCTATGTTTTCTTTGATTGCAATATTTCATACATTTGGATTCTGTAAACTGTATTAATAGTTAGATTTGCTCTTCAGACAAGTAACAAAAAGTCATTTCAGCTTGTTGATGGAGTAATAGATTTGCATTTCTGTGCAGAGTTTTCCATCTCTTTGAAAACTCCTATCTAGAGGCCACCAAAAAGGGATAGTCTGTGGGGTATTTGTGTCTTTTCAGAATGGAAAGGCCCCTGGTGACCTGCTGTTTTATTATTATTGCAACTTGTATACTTTCTAATTCTTTTTTTTTCATTATATTATAAAACATCTAAGTGACCCTGTCTAGGACATGCAGTTGTACCTTGATGATTTCAAAACATGGTGGGTCAAAAGGTGTAGCCTTAGGACTTGATTTTTTTGTTTGAACGTCAGCTCAGTTCAGTTTATTCAGCAAATGGAATAGTAACATTTTATTGTGCTGATCGTAAGCTCGATTTTAAATCATGCAAAGGATGTTAGTGTTAGGCATTCAGAAAATACATGAAGAAAGCAAACAAACCAAACAAAAAGATGGACGCTTAGCATGTAAACAAGCAACTGATAATTTTAGAGGAACTCTGTGAATAAAAGTATAAATGTCTAGAACTAATTAGGATTTAGAATATGCTGGCTACTTCACAGTAACTGCAAATGTGCCTTCTTATCTCTAGATAAAAGTGAGGAAGCTTGTTTCTCATGCTTGATATGGTGAGCAGGCACAAAGATATTTGAGACTGAATATTTAATTGATAGGAAATCTGTATCCTGGCCTTGGAACTCACTTGTATTTGATCATACATTGCATGTCTGTAGGATTCAAGCCTGGAATAGTAGACATCAGATCTTTGTTGGAACTGCTTTTCAGTACTGTAATAGGAAATTGTAATGGAACTGGACTTAGTTTAAGACCATGCTATTTGGAAATTACTGCCTGTGTGGACAGAGAAGCATAATACAAAAGGTCTGGAAAACATTAATTATGCTCTTTATTTACTTACTTACATATTTTAGACCATCTGAGGTTTCTTGCATTAAAAAAAAAAAAAAAAAACTAATACGAGAACTTTCTGTGCAGTTATTCCATTCTTGTCATTGGAATTGAGAAAGAATAGCATAAAGTTGCATATATTATTCTTATTTTAATGATCTCTAGCTGTTATTTCTGCCACACCTTGGCAGGTGTTCATTGAAGAGACTAATTTTCTTCCTCATTTCCTGAAGCTTCTCACCCCTCTCTAACTGTGAAGCTGCCTGATACCTTCAAAAATAATTTTGCCATTTACAAGCAGAACAATAGCAGTGCCTTTTTTTTTTTTTTTTAACATGATTTCAGGTTAGTTGCTATGGAATTGGTAATGCATATCTTATTTATGTTTAGAAACAGTGGGCTTGACTGTCTTTCTTGCACCGTTGTCACTTTATTGATTTCAGTGGATTTGTTCCTAATTCTTACTAGTGAGGGAAAGACGACTAGGTATTGTAGGTTAAGCTGGTTTTTATTTTTTTATTTTTGATTGTTTGTTTATTTTTTGCTTTAGTTTTTGATTGGAGGGAAGGATGTTGGGGCTCCTTTGGAAACAAAACAAAAATGTTGCTTTCATGTCCTTATTGAGCATATGTTCTACTAGCCTGTCTTCTGCAAGTGTTGTTGCAGTAGAACTAAGTGCACTACAGCAAAGTTGTTCCTGTGTCAGACTTATTAAATCTGAACTACAGGAGAGTGAAGCTGCTTGTGTCTCAAGACATAAACTTTGGCCTCTGCTTGCAGAACTAAGGAAGGAAGAAAGATTGAGTGAAAAGGGAATGACACCAGGTTCGGTTCACAGTATTTCTTTTTGTTTTTTAGGACATTAATCACATGGAAGAATGAAATGATGGAATAAAGTTTCTTGCTCTCTTTGAGTCTCTGAACAAGTGTTTTTTATTTCACTTAATAGGATACACAGTAGTGTTTCATGTACTTCTAAGCTGTCGTTCAAAACAGCCATAACATTTCAGTTACGTCCAGAAGCACACTCTAGCAAAATAAGACCGAGCATCTCCCCTTTGAGATAGCTGAAAATATAACCTTAATAGCTACCGTCAAAGAGTCTTCTTCCAGCTTTGTATTTCTCCTGCAGTCCTCGTGTGATTTGAGTTCAGTAACATGTATTTTTTTTCCAAGTCAAAATTGAGATTCTCTGTCTAAACCCTCTTGTAATCACTGTATTCATTCAGGATTATAATGTGGAAAAGTTTTATGTTGTCGTATAAAACATCTCTGGTACTGTTTTGTTATTTTCCTATGTTTTAAACAAGAGATAGTACTTTAGGTTAAATTCATTTTGATGGTTGTAAATCTTACACTAGCATAGAATTGTCATAATGCGCTAAAATAATGCTATATTAGTTTGATCCAAGCATGGGACTAAGGGGTAGACCTGTACTTAACCTCCCGCCTGCCTGCTAGGATACGCCATACTTAGAAAAGAATTAAAACTTAAAGTATCTGTTTGACTGGGACTGGATCCATTACCAGATAACTTCAGGTATGTGGTGTATGCCCAATTTTTAGGTGGCATTTTTAGCAGTCTTCCTAAAATAAAATTCTTTTTTGTGAGCAGCGGAGAGAGGCTGATGCTTTTTCAGGTCTCTAGATGGAGATCGCTCAGGCTCAGGTGGTTTCAAACTGAGGTGGTTTGAATCCCTCTCACAAGTGTTTTGGATCAAATATTCAATTTTGAAATGTCCCTTCCATGTCTTATAGGAACTGTAGTAGATGCCTCATATTTACTTTTGTCATTCAGGCTTCCTGATCAGTCATCTGCCATAGTAAGTAAAGATTTTGTATGAAGGGAGGTAGAATTCTTGGGCAAGTCCCATAACCTCATATATAAACTTTTACAACAGAAACCTTGCTCAAAATACACTGGTAAGATTTTCCAGTTAATAGAGGCTCTATTATTGGTTTTGTTAGTATAATACTATGTGTTAGTATTACTGGGTATACTTCATTATATATCTGGAGAGTCTGAATATTTCTTGCAAAATTTCAAATCTATATTGGGAAGAAAGCTGTACAGCTGTTTAGCAGCAGGGCATGGGCAGTCCTGAAAATTAATGTGTAAATATTCCTGAACGCAATAAAAGGAATCCTATTAAAAAACTGTTATTGCATACTGAACTCTGTAGGTGGCAGTCTATTTGGGAATACATGTATTAGTACAAAGATCTGCTACTGATAGCAGTCTGACTGCTGTTGAGTAGCTGTTACAGAAGGGTTTCATTTCCTAAAAGCATGAAAAGTTGCTTTCTGCCAAAGCAGGTATAGGGATACCTGAACACAGCATCTGCTGTTCAGGCGTGATAGGTGATAATCCATTATTTAGCTTTGAGTGCTCTGAGCTGCAGCTGTGTCTGATTTGGGAGTCAGTTCTGGAGAGTGGAGGAGAATCCTTGCTGTCACAGCAGGAGGTTTCCGCAGGCCCTTTTGGAAATGCTGCATGCTCTGAACCTCAGCCCCACATGGGAGGAGAGGGTTGTGATTGCCTGACTTCAGAGCTCTATGGCATGCCTGGTTCAAGGGTCCACACTCCGCATATGGTGTTGGAAGTATCTTAAATTTGGTATCTGTTCAGCAGTTTTGAGATTTTGTACACTGTTTTCACATAAAGGGTGATTACAGCTCATAAGATAATTTTCAGTTTGCTCTATCACACATGCCCCATGAACCTCAAAGGTCTGAGACTTTCTGTGTTTTAGTTTTTAGTTGTAGTTAGGAGTTCTTAGCATACAGTTACTAAAGAGATACTGCCATTGGGTCTTGCAGTGTTTCTGTAACTTTCTTCTGAATGTAGGCAGTCAGCCAACATGAAATTTTTTCTTTCTTGGAAAATCAAGCACACTTACTACATTTGGTTTTCTCTTCCACCACAGAGAAATTACTGCATCAGCAGATTTACTTCAGATTTTTTAAACACTCCTGATGGAGAAGGAAGAGATTAGCTCTGTTAATCTGTAATATTTTTATACTTCCTTTGTGGTAGTAAATGTTTGATGAATTGCTGCAATTAGGCTTAGAACGTTGTCCAAGGCCACACTGGAAAAACAATATTTCTATTTTCTATTAAAAGTCACTCTGTCTTTTGAAATATATCCACTGTTTAGAAAACTGAGTGAGCTATTTGGACAGTATTCCGGGAAGTGATTTAGAAACATATAATGCTGAAAGTCAAATGAGTTCACAACTCTCCTAAGTCTTTAAAATATATATGTAATCTCCTTCTGGGCCAGCAAAAACTTGCTGATATTAAGAAAATCAGTATTTGAAAAGAACTGTGATGTGCTAAAGAGAATTTTCTTTGATCTCATTTTAGGCTTTTTTGGAGGGAGGAAAAAGATTGTCTGCTTTCCTTCTTCTCCTCTATCCCCTCTCCCCACCCCAAGACTCTTCTTTCTTTTCCTTTGTTGCGTGCTTTAGGTTGTGGGTTAAACAGACCAATTTTGGTACATTTTCTCAAGGAAGGTTATGTTTCTTATAGCTTCTCCTGGAGAAAGTACATGTTAGTTAAGAAGATATATTTGGTTATTCCTCTTCTGACTTTTATAACATAGTGACCTTTTTGCTTTCATTTAGCTTATGTAGTAATTTTATCCATGTGCATTGGGGTATCTCATTTCAAAATAACTTTTTAAACCCTGTGTTGCGTTCCTCAGGTCAGTGAACTGTATAGCCACGTATTATCAGCAATATATCAAGAAGAAGAGGTATCTCCTTAGTGAAAGGCTAAGCTTCTCATTAACGTGTTAAAAGCTGTTCTTCCAAGAGCCAGTAACTGCCCCTCTGGATGAGAATAGTCCTTATGTAATACCATTGCCATGTTATAGTAACTCGTGCTAGCGACACTGTATCTCTTGCCAGACGTGGGCCTTGTCATATGCGTTTTAAGAAGCTACACCTCTGCTAGCCATAGGCTTGACCCCAGCAAGCACGAGGTGTCTAGGCACCACATCAGCTGCTGTTTGCAGTGATTTGCTGATTGCAGTGATCAGCTGCAGTGATTGCAGCTGTTCTGTTTTCAGTGGTTGTTTTCCAGACCTATGTGAATGCCTAACAAAGCAAAGAAGTCTGTTACTGTGATGCAGTTACTAGCATTCATTATTTTTAAACTAATGAGGGCGTGCACATAATTGATGTTTAATCAGGATAGTTTCATAATGTTTAAAATCATATATATTGTCTGCTTTTTTCAAAGTCGGGTTCCGTGGTGCCCCAGAATTGAAATGTAGACTTTCTCTTACTTTTGCATGTGCAGTTCTGTGTTCGTGGCAGGATATTTATTTACAACTCTGCATCAGAACAGTGTTGGCATGGCTTATTCTTGAGAGCTTTCTTTCGCCTCCCTGTGGCATTAAAAAGAAGGGCAAGATGTTGCAGTATAGCTAATCTGCCAAGTCTAAAAGCAACAAAAAAAAAAAACCTAACAACTTAGGTTCTATGACTTTTTTCTGTTTTCAGCAGTTTTTGACTCTGAGGGTCAAAACCGTTGTGTTTTGTCAGTCGGATTGGGATAGGTTTTTTGTTTGTTTGTTCTTTTGCATGTGAGGAATGCTGAGTTCTCTTGCAGTAGCTTGATTACACCAGCTGGAACTTTTAGTTACTCAATTGTTCTAAAAGCAAATACCACAAGAAGGGTGCTCATAAAAGTTTGCAATGTTGCTTGATGCTGTCTTGCATGTTAGAACCCAATAGGAGTTCATGAAGCTATGCTTAAGCCCCTGGAAGTTACCCATGCTGTTAGTCTGATTCCCTAAAGCCTGTCTGTTTTACAGCAATATGGAGAGAAGTCAAAGGAAGAAGCTATTTGTTTATATCTGGTATAAGTATATGAATATTCACATCTGGCCCTAATGTTATGGAATGGTTGTATTATCAATGATATGTATTGTCTATATATTTTGTAATTGGAAGGGGAGTGCAGTTAAAGAAGGATAATATTCAAATGCCAGAAAGCTTTTAATCTGGACTTTACTGTTTTATAGGATAAGCATGCCAAATTCTCACTGAAGGAAATTGTAAAGATAGAAAAAGAGTGGAGAATGAATTATGCACCATGCTTTATTCAATGGAATAGACTATTACTCCTTCAGTGACTGGTTTTTACAACTCTTTTGGATTTTTTTAGTCTGCCATAATACATAATTCCCTTTTTTACTTAATTGTTTGAGCTGGAGCTGTAATTGATATACTTTTTCTGGATAGTAATATCTTGAATCATTTTCTGGGTCAGGAAGATGCTCTTTGTTCCTTTCGGACTTTAGTATCCAAAGGCCATTGCATTCCCAGCCTTTTTTTCTTTTTTTCTTTCTTTCTTTCTTTTTTTTTTTTTTTTCTTCTCTCTGCATACCACGAGCACCAGCAGGCTCTTGTGAGTTTTGTGGCTAGTTATTGGTTGGTTTCGTCTTGGCAGTGGCATTTCCTAAACTCTGTGATAGCCTCCATACTGTTTGAAAATGTGGTGAGGGTACTACTGTTTGCTCATATCCTCAGTTATAGGGACCTTTCAACTCTTTGTTTGTGTGATGAAACAAATGAAGACCCCCTACAGCCTGTGGGGAGTGCTTAATGTCACCAATTGAACAGCAAAAAGCAAAGCAAAATTGTCCACTTTTATATTCTGGTTTATAATCATATTTATATCTTGGTGCCCCAGATGAGCATTTCAGTAATTTGTATGCCTTCTTACACTATTGCATATCCCAAGAGGATTAAAGGAACATTGTCAGAGACTGAGAGTAAAACAAAAGTCGTAGTAGTCTGTGTTTGATTCAGTATTGATAGTGACAAAATCTAATGAGATTTTCTCATTCTTGGGCCAAAATCATGTTAAGAGTGACTGGTTGTATTTGAATTTTCTAAACTGAATACCAAAGACAGTTCCCTTCCACTTATGGACAGAAATCTGCTTCAGAGCTATAGACACAAGAAGCCTATTGTTTGAATATAACTTCTCTTTGTCCCCCACGAAAATAAAAATCTTGTTGAGTTTAGGCATCCAGGATCTGATTTTGACTTTTTAGAAAATGTTGAATGCATATGATTGAAATTCTGTTTAGATTTTTTTAGCAGAGGAATAAATCACAGATATGTTTCTTCAGGGAAGCTTGGAGTAAAGATGGGATAGATGATTCAAGCAAAGAAGAAATCAGAACCAATAGCTTTGATGAGCTTTCATCCCTACTAGATTTATGTCCTTGAGAAGCTGGAAATTATTTTAGAATTATAATGAATTCAAAAAGCATATAAATAACTAAAAAAACAAGTTCCTGATTCATTCGTGAGGTCATAAATTTTTTGTCTTAATCCAACTTCTTGATGTGAGAGTGGTTGATAAAGCTGAGATTTAGGTACCACTTTGATTGCTGTAGTCCTAACATAGATAGGTTTGCACTTCTGATTCTGACTCTGCCGTGATTTGAGCATCATGGCATGCTGAGCCATGTGCATGATATGCTGAGCATATCATAAACACTAAGTTTTACAATATAGTCTGATGCCAAGTTACCTTTAGGCTTTTCTGAACATGCTTCAGCATATTTTTGTGCTGGATCACGAGTTGAGCAATCCAGCGCCTCTTTCATTATTGTCACTTTGTTTGTATTTATTGTGACTGGCTTTTATACACTGTAAACAGCACCAGTGGAGCTGCCTGTGCTTTTTTCATAGAAGGAGAATTGCTATAAAAATGACTCTTGAGATGATATGTAGCAAGGGAGTAAGTATCACTCATTCCCAGTGAAATGCAGTGAGTGGATGGGCAGTACGTCATGCTAATGATGTGCATGTAAAAGATATGTCAAGGAGTGAGAGCTGCAAATATGGAGGGTATTTTGAAAGGCACAAGAGAATATTTACTGCAAGTAGCAGGGACGAAGTCTGCTGCTTTTCCTTCCCACTGTTAGAACAGGCCACTGCCACATGCATCTTTGTGTTTTCACATGCGTTTCTAATGGGAGCTGGAGCCTGATTCATTTGCTTAGATGTATGTGTTTATTACCATCTGAGATGCTGTAGGGCATCCAGCCAAGCCTCCAGCTGCTTTTGCAGTAAGGTGTAGGCCTCACACAGTTCCTTTTTTGAATGTCAGCTATGTGTAGATTTCTTGGACATATTAGGGTGTCTAAGATATCAGGTGCCCATGTTTAGGCATTTGAATTGAGCCTCTAATTCCTTTTGGTTATCAAACATAAATGTAATAAAATATTTTTCTCTGAGTGTTAGGTTTAGTTTTTCTTTGTATTGCAGATTTACATTACTTTGAAAATAATATTGCTTGTTATACTTAACACTCTTTAGTCAGTTGTTCTATGGATTATTTCATGTTATCAAGGAGGAAAAAAGCTAGCCCAGCTCTCATTTATTCAGCACTTTTTTTGTGTTACCCCATTTCAATAGGAATAAGAAATCTTGAAGTTGTATTGCTACTTAGTAGTTAGTTACTGCTATAAGGAGGATGTATAGATATTACTTAGTCTTCAGCCAAAATGAATATAGGTCCTTATCCATTATGCATGTATGCAGGAAGCATGGCTTTTTCAGTACTGGTCTCCTCAGATTGTGACTGGAAATTATGGGGGGGGGGAGATTTCCCCCACTTTCCCCTGATTTCTGCTTTTATTGATGTACTGTAGTGGGACATACCTACTTGAGCAAGTGTCCATAACTATGAAGAATTTTTCCAAACTACAGTTCTTAATAATGGAGCAGTAAGGCTCGACGAATCTTTTATCATCAAATCATGGGAATGAAAATCTTTGTTTCTCAAGAATTAAATACCTAAAATTTTGCAGAAGGTCATGAAACTCGGGGTGATGGTAATTGTCATTGTGACTGAGTTAGTGTCCAGAGTCCAAATGTTACAACTTCAGGCAGAGTGGAAGAAGTGATCTCTTTCAAACAAAATCTTGTTTTTTGTTAGCAAGTTCTTTTAGCAGATAATTAATGAGTAAAGGGAAGGAAAGAAGGGATTTTGAGATCTTGTTTTTTTAAGCATTTACCTCACTTGAAGCACAAGTAGTATCAGTAGGGTAGCTCACATTTAAATTAGATTTATGCAGTGATTTACTTTTATTTTTCTTGCTCAGCACTGTGAGATCTAAGTTCAGACATAATATGAATGTGATAAAATTAATTATTTTAGTAGATTTTGCTCAGAGTTGTTCATGAGTGCTGTTTAATTTGCAAACTGCAACACTGCAGAGCAGATTATTTTTATGTTAGCAATTTGGACATTATTAAGAATTTCTTTAAGAAGAAAAAAGTCAGTACACAAGTCTGGTATGTGATTAAAATGCAGGAGGCTATTTAATTGTGTCTTTTTAGCTACATCGTTGAATCAGTGACTTTTGAATAGATTAGCACATAATTATTTTAGAACTCTGTAGAATCTTCATGTTCTATAATTATGCTTTTTGATTCCTTGTTTTGTTTTATTTCTGCTTAGTTGGGTATTCATTACTGAATAGGATGAGGATTAATTTTCAATTTCAATTTTCAACTTTAGGAAAGAGGTTTGTGTCCTTCACCTGGTGAATGTGAGATCTAAAAGAAAAATCAGTGCCTCAGAAACTAGGAAGGAGACAACTGAAATTTTAAGTAGTGTACTGTCAACTCACCTCCTCAGCTTGCTGAGAGTACCACCTGGCAGTGTCAAGTGAATAGGCTTTTTTTTTTCTTTTTCTTTTTTTCTTCCCTTCTTCTTGGCAGCTTGGCATTTCTCAAAGCCAAGTCTCTTGTGTTTCTGCTGATTCAGAACAGTACTGTGATATATTTCCTGTGCTTTACTGGTCCCCAGGATTACTCCTAACTTTTTTTCTTAATATATCTGTTTGAGAAGCATCTGCAAACAGTAGTACAGCTGCTATTATTTTCTTGCTTTCATTTTTAAGCTGAGAGATTGTTGTGGTCCATTTGCTGGCCTGTTAAACGGTGCAGACAAGTTGGATCTTTAGCAGATCCTTTGGCTCAACTTCCCTTCTAGTTACTGAAGTGGAACGTGGACAGGAGTGTTCTGGCAGGCAGCAGAGTGTGTCTTCTGTACTGTTGTGTGTTCACGTGATGCTAGGTGAGATGATGGGAAACAGGCCCATATGTTTCTCATTTGATTTCAAATCAGAACCATCTGCTGCTCTGAGGACAAGCAGATTACTGTGGTTAAGCAGTGAATGTTTGTCAGAGCACAGGGAAGATCTTCAGGTACATTGTAATCATGGGCTCTACTCTTTCTTCAGTCTTTTGTCTTTATAGTGTCCATGTTAGAGGTTACAGTTTAAACTCTCTGTTGCATAGTTCTTACCAATTCAGAAAATGAGACAGTATGCTCTTGAATAATTTCAATTTTTATTTTCCCTCTAATAAAATAGTTTTTCCAAGGCAAAGGAATGTGCTGATAAGTAGAGTCCCTAGTGTCTCTGAACAAATCCCACTAAGAGTGACTACCTTGTTTCCTTGTTTTTGCTTTTTATTGCTAAAGTGATAGTATTACTTTTACCTTTAAAGATACAGAAGGCCAAGAAATGCATCCTTTAGGATGGTTAACAGCAGTAGTTAGTGTTTTAAAGGAGAGTCTACTTAAAAAAAAAAAAAAAAAAAATAGAGTGGTACAGAAAGCTACTGTTCAGGATCTCTGCTAAAATGAAGCCAGACTAAAAGGTCGAAGACGAAGGGACTTCTCCCCTGCCCTCCCTTTTGGTATCAAATCAAATGTTATTGCCCTTCTTATTTAAAGATTTGTCTGGTGGGAAGACAGGAAAGATTGTTAGCTTGTATTCTTTTAAAATTAGACGATTTTAAAAACCAGAACCACCTTTCACACAGAAACTGAGAGTTTCACTGGCACAATCCAGTCTGAAGTTTACTCTTGCCAGAACTCCCCCTAGAAATACAAGTGGGTGCGTTCTGCTTGAATAATCACATGTAAATGCAAGGCGCCAGCAGCACTGTAATAATGACTGTAGTAGCTTTTGAAGGCACTGCGAAGCTTCTGTTCAAAAATGTTCTTAAATATTTAACTTTTTTTTTTTGCAGTTTACATGGAATATGCAATTACATCTCCTGAGTACCAGATTTCCTTCCCTGCTTTTCTTTCTCAGTCGAAGAATAAATAGAGTATTCTAATTAAGACATTGCTTGCTTACCTGTATGGTAAACTGCCAATGCAAAACAGAGATGGTAAGAGAACATGTCCAGGTAGTTCTTTGCTGTGACCCTCAGTAGCCTTCTCTTAATGCAGAAATGGCAGCTTGAAAAATGAGGTACCCCCGAGGTAATCTGAGGAAGCCTGGCTTCCCCTCTGCAAATGTGGTGAGGCAGTTTTGTCTTTTGAGTTTTGACATAACCTTCAGCTCCTTGCAGATAATCCTGTGGCCATTTATGCGATGTCTTGTAAGACTGGCTGTTCAGCTGGCTGCACATTTCTGATCTTTTTTTATTGTTATTTTTTGACAGATACTGAACGTCTCTACACAGTGGTGTTCCAAGAAATCTGCGGGCGTTTTGGAAAGGCCTATACCTGGGATGTGAAATCCTTGGTCATGGGTAAAAAAGCCCTAGAAGGGGCACAGATTATGCTAGATATTCTAGATCTTCCAATAACCAAAGAAGAGTTATTACGTGAAAGTAAGATGAAGCAGGAGAGAATATTCCATACTGCTGAACTGATGCCAGGTATGCTTCTCTTTAGTATCTGTAAACTGCTTATGGAATTACTTAAATACTGACCAAGGTAGAAGTTTTTAAGCTACCTTTCACATAAGCTTCTCTTACAGATTCAGTTTCATCATTTGGTTTAGCAAGTCTTACTGAAATCTGTCTGTTGTTTACCTGTTAAAGAGCTAATGTATACAGAGCTAACATATAGAAATATATAGCTAAATATATAGAAATATATAGCTAAAGAGCTAACATATATACAGAAAAATTCTTGTACACGTGGAGATCAGCTGCTTTCTATACATCTTTTAAAGAAAAAAGAACAAATACTGGATAAATATGCAGGAATTCCCTTAGTTTCATAGTCCAGACATGTTTTAAAATGGTTGCTGGCAGCTGTGTAACTTAGCAGGTTAGTTTTCTCTGGCTGTGTGTGTAGTCTGGCTTTGTTAAGCACAAGCACACCTCTACATGTACAGGCAAATGTGTTTTTTCGGGTGGGATTTATCTCACTTAAATTGAACACTGAAAGTTAGACATGGCATGTGAGCTAAGTGTTTGTCAATAGAGAGGGAGGGTTGTTCAGGTTATCCTAAAACAGGTGAGCTTAACTACCCTCTGAAGATGTTTGTCCTGGTAATCTCTACAATGCATTAATGATAACATTTTAATTTTTTTAGATGCATGTTTATATCTAGTTTCATAATCCATTAAGAGGATGAAAGCTAAAAATATATGATATGTTAGGAACAAATAAAAAGAAACAAAAAGAAAAGGTATAATTTCTGTAGGCAGCTTAATAACTCGAGAATCTTGTGCAGTGAACCTATCTAGATATCTCCTGTCTTTTATATGCTAGATTTTTCAAATTGTATCTTTCCTAGTAACAGGTCTGCATAAAGCTGTAAGCCTAGTTAAACTCTGTAGGAAAACAAGAAAGATGAGGGGAAATGGTTTTCATTTTTCATGTCAGACTTCTGGGACTAACTTTGCAAATATTTCTTTTGTAAGATGAACAAAACACCTTAGTCTGGGCTTAGCAGATGCCAGATGGACAGACTGGGGAAGCATTACGAGGCACAGAGAAAAGTCACAGTAATGGAACAGCACAGGTAATAGTTGCCATTAAGCAGATACCCTGTGTCTGCTGAAGGCTGTGATAATGTGGCTGAGCTGGCTCGAACAGAAATTCAGAGGTGATAGAACAGGATAGCCAAAAAAAACATTAAGTTTTGCACTTTTACTGCTTTCAAAAAGTGAATTCCAGGCTCGCTTAAGCTGGGCTACTGTAGATGAAGCAAGCAAACTTTTTGTTGGGACAAGCATATAAACGCTTTTATCATAGCCAGAATTGTTAACTGATTATCCTTTCAATTTAACTAAATATGTACAATAATTTTCTTTGGGCTATATTCTAATGCAGAGTTTATTTGAATTTAAACTCTTTATACTTGTTGGCCATTGTGGGGAGCAAAGGCAGCCCTGGTCACTGAAGTAATGGGATATGTCCTTTACTTGATAGCAAAATACAAGATACAGGATGAATTGCCATGTGTTTTGAGAAAACCAGCTTGATATCAGCTGGCAATCTGAAATGGCACTAGTTATTTATTATTTAGTTTCTTTAATGATTGACCTAAGCTTAAATCTGATAACTAGATTTTTTTTATCTGGTAACTTTCCCCTGCCTCTTGTATCTTCTGCAGATGTTAATTAATGTAATCTTTGTAGACTTATTCTATGGCCTCTTGCTGTTCTTTAATTAAGAGTGGACTTCATGCAGGTGTTGTGTAAGACATGGGGCTGCCAAGGATGTGAAAAAACAATGGTGACATTTTGGGCTTGTTATGGGTAAATTCAGACTTGTTACGGGTAAATTCAGGAAAGTGAAAGTTAATTGTCTCTATTAATGACATAGGATGACTCTTACATGCTGAGACTCTCACATGCTGAGCCTCTCACTGGCTGTCTTTTGGCAGATAATAGGCAGGTGAGGTTCTGCATTCAAGCAATTTCTACAGTTTTCCAAAAAATAAGATTCAAAGTTGGATTGGTGTAGAGCAGTGCTGAATGACAGCCAATGAAGTTTAAAAGGTTACTGAAGCAGAGCAGCACTTGTTTCTTTGTAGGGAGGACAGAGAATGAACTGTTACATGTTCATGCCAGTTACAGCAATGGTAACTGCTTTAATTTCCAAATCAAGTCATTGACTGTTAGGTCAGTACTGGTTAAGGATGGGATGGAAGTTGCATGAACATACAGTTGCCAAAGCAATTCTTCATCTGAGAGTCTGTATTGGAACTGTATCATCTCACATGAAACAGCCTTCTGAGATGTTAGTGGTAGAAGACACAAGTTTGAAGATTTCAGTATGGCTTAGGTGACTGGCATTACATTTCAATACATCAAGCTGTGGTCAAAATACAGGTTTCATCTATGAAGATTATATATCTATTTCTTATTTGGAATTTTCAGCAAGTACTTGAGAGTTTTTCACTGTTAGATTTGATTTTGTTTCTGAATGAATCATAGGGCAAGCTAGGATTGATACAATATAGTAAGGAATTATCCAAGACAATGCTGACAAGGTGACAGGGCTGCCACTTGTGTTGCTTATCTAAATATTGCTCTCAGAGTACACACATCATCTGCAAGGATAATGTAGCAGACTTTCTGTTTTTTCAAACAGGGTGTTACATTGCAATGAAGTGGATTTTTAGACAAATGAGGACTGTAAAGGAGGGGAAGAATAAGGGTGGAACATAAGAAAATTACGTATGTACATTTGCCTATACATGTATAGGTGTGGTTGTGCTTAACATAAATCGAGGATATACACACAGCCAGAAAAAAATTTGCTTGTTGAGTTACACAGCTGTCAACGGCTCCTGTAATCATGCCTGGGTTATGAAAGGTCTCACAAGACTCCTAGCAATTGCACCAAGTGGTAGATGGCCCCACCTCTGTCACTCTATCACCATCACAGCAGCAATGCTGACCTCACTTGAGGTTTGAGAGTGTGTGCAGATAATGAATAGCTCTGTGCTGCTGGGCTTGTAACTGTTGTAGCATGCCAGGCTACATCAAAAGTTTTTTTTTTTAAATCAGTTTGTGACTTAGGTGAACAGACAGTTTCTCTTTGTGTTGTGAGATTTTGTTTTTCTTTGTTGGATACTTTTCTGTGTTCAAAGATTGACGATGTTTTTAGTGTAGAATTGCTTTTATGGTCATAATGGATTGTAATCGAATCAGCTAGAAATTCAATCAAGCTGACAAAGCTCTGAATGCTAATGTTATCTTTTCTTTGATTAAAAAGAGTGATGAAATCTTGAAGAGTTTTAAGTTTGGTCTGACATCAGATTCAATGTGGGGACTATAAATGATTTTGAAAGAGAGGAGCAATCTCTTCATACAGAGGTTATATTTATCCCTGCGATTTCCATTTGTTCACAGCTGGACATAAATCATAGAAGATATGCATAATACATACATATTATCTAAGTAGTTAATTTAAACAATGCACAGAGTATTTTGGTTTCCTTTAGTCTTTTTCTCAGCAGTAAACTTTTTCTTTCAGATACACACAGAAGGCTCACAGACTGCTTGTTTTGAGTAACATGTTGTTATAGTAAAATGAAGCGGTACTGAATACGGGTCTCTAAAGAGCCATAGTTTTGGTGCCCCAGGGGTCAGGTGTCCTCTGCTCTCATGCTGTTAGCATGCATAGAAAGCTAACTGTATGGATAGAGAGAAGTGGTGACAGAAGAGCAGCACTGTGATAGATGTGTATGAAGTTCTTAGAGGGAATGCTGAAAGTCTGCGAAAGGAGTGTGAGGAGTACATGGGTTCATAACTTGCTGGCAAGCCCTGTGAAGAAACAACATAGTGGCCAGCATAGTTCTTCCAATAAAGATTTAAGTGCACAAGGCAGAAGTCTGTTGACTGAGACAGTGTTCTCTAGAAAAGTCTGTAGCTGTGCTGTTTCTTCTGCAGTATATGCTGCATCTCAGCTACAAGACTTTGCAAGCATAGTTGTATTAGCACAGGCTGCACTGTGTAGACAAACTCCAAAAGTATAACAGAGAAAAGAGAAACAAAACAGATGCATATGCCAATGAAGGAAAATGGAAACAGGGTAAAAGAGACAGTAAATTAACTGGTCAAGCATGACACAAAAAAGAAAAAGAAAATGAAGATTTTTGAGAGAGTGTAAGTAGTTTGGATTTTAAAAAGAAAAAAAAAAGGTAAGAAAACCTAAGCATGTGTAGATAAAACAATATTTAGACAGGAAAGTATTTGATTGTCAATGAGACAAAGAATTTTTCCTCCATTAAAAAGAACTGTGAGAGATGTTTTTCTGTTTCAGTATCCCATCCCCCAAAATTTGTATTGTTCTTTATCAAGCAATTTGAACGTAAAAAGCAGCACATTTCTTATCAAAATATGTGGAGAAAAGATAGTTCCTTTGGCTTATGATTACAGTTGACCGTAAAATGGATGTTATTGATAATACTCATACTTAAATGGCTGAATGAGAGTGGCTTGTATAGCTTATTGAAGTAAGGAGAAGGCAATTACAATTAACTGGAGACAGGTATATGCAGTGATTATGAAATACAAACAGAAAATATGAATAGCCCAGGAAACTAACTAGATAAATAATCAAATAATCAATAGTTGCTTTGGAGTGAAAGAAAGAAGACAATTTCATGAGTAAAATGTCATAAGTCATTCAGTTTTTCTAAAATATTTTTGTAGTCCTCAAACCTATGTCAAAGGCTAATCAGCAGTTGTAGATAGTAATAATGTTACTATCTTTGTCATAATCTGGAGCATATGAAAGAGAAGGTTTGAAAGAAGAAGTAATCTTTCATTAAACCAACTGAACTGACTAAAAACATTGGAGATGCTTTTGGGCTTAGAAGCTCTGCTTCAGACCAGCTTTAAAATATCCATTGGCCTTTTGTGTTTTTTAGGAGTTCACATGTATTTGCCTTATGAAAGGAAATAAGAGGAAGACAAAAAGTACTCATTTTAAGTAAATCTGAAGCTTTTATCATTTTTCATACATTTAACCTCTAGCTTTTTGTAATCCTTTAGCTTTAACTTTCATCTGAATCTGAAAATACGCTGTCAGAATCTATGAAAACTCCCCAGTATATAACCTGATTTCATTGACTACTTGATGTTTACATTTAATTAGTATAAAGAATATATTGTATTTATGGTTCTTCCCTCCCCCTCCACCCCAGTATTTACTATCCTGAGCTAAAGGAATCCTATGTTATACCATTTCTCTGACTGTTAGAAGTCTGTCTAACACTATTTTTTTGAAGAGTGACCAAACACATTGGGAGGAATATAAGATGTGAATTAATATATATGATGGTTCCATGTTCCAGCTTGCCAAAACCTTTCTCAAATTAGATGGCATGTCTTAGATGAAACAGTTAGAAACCATAAAGGGATGCCTGGCCCAGAACTGTGGGCTGTTCAGGTTTTGTCTGAAGGTAGGAAAGGGGGCGAGACATCCACTAAATGACCTTCTGTTCTAGCAAAATGTGTTAGCTTTGAAATAACAAGTTTAAAAAAAAGTAATAATAATTTTTCCCTCCCCCCCCCCCCAAAAAAAAAGAACACATATATATGTATATGCTCACACATGTATATGCACACACTCCTCTCTACTGGTCACTAATTTCCCATTTCTCTTCCCGGGATTGCATAATGCTTAAAATGCTGTTAATTAGTATTTAGATGTAAGGTGGCATAGGTGACACATAAATGGCACTCAAGGAAGGAATAAAGAGATAAATGAGAGGTATGGTATGTTGTGATATTCATGAAAAGATTTGCCACCCGAAATGCCGCTGTTTGTTAAATTGAGGCCTTCCAATCCAGAAAAGAGTTCCTGTAATGTGATTTTGAAGTAACTCGAATAAACTTGAATAAAGGCTAGCTTTTCAGTTGTATTATGATGCTAGCTTCTTGTGGTCCTCCTTTGATGGTCTTGTACTTCTTGTGGTCCCACAGCTTATGCTTTTGCTTAAGAGAAGGCATTGGGCAATTCCATTCATTTCTAAGGTTTTTTTCTTACATGGTTTAGGCTAATATTTTTAGGAATGAAACAGACTTTTAGAAAAGACTGTGGGATTGTCTGTCTTGGCCAGAGCATTTACATGATACTGTGACTGCACTCCATGCTGGCAGTATGCAAGCCAGCTATATTTCTTAAATCATAAGTCTGTAGGATTTTGTCCATGCTAATAAGCCCATCTAAAAGTGAATTTTCAGGTTAAGGCCCTGGGCAAGCTAGTGTGTGATTGCCTGCCCTGCCTACATAGGTATGCCTATTCAGTGAATAAACTGCAAGCAGAAATGTGAAAACCAGAAATTATTCAATTAAGTGATGAACAGAAAACTGAAATTATGGTTTCAATGCCAAAGTGGCATAAAAATCCATTTCTTCGTCTCATATGTTTTCCCAGTTTATAACGGAGCTCCTTTTCTTGTCTGTCGTGAAAAACTTTGTTATAGTCTACTATGACACGTTCATAGAAGCCTCAATTAAAGAAAGAGAAAAATCAAATCAAATAAAATGTTACAAGACAAAAGTTTGGCTGGTGACTTGTATTAGAAAAAACAGAAGAGTTTTAATATTATCTCTGTATTAGTCTGAAGGCATTTCCCAAGAAATAGATCTGAATCTGAAATTCCAGAAGTGATACAAGTTAAGAATACTGTATTCTGTTCAGTGATGGACAAACACCGGAAAAAGGAAGATAAGAAAATTGGAAAATATAGCAAATAAAATGTAGCAAAAATACATATGTTGTTCAGCATTCTGAAGTATAAAGTTAAAATCAAAATTCCCATTATTTTCCATCAAAATTCCCATTATTTTCCATCAAATTGAATAAGCTTTTAGGAGTTTGGAGTGTTTTATTAAGTTTGACTTCATAATGAATAATGCCGTTAGATTATAAAATGTGATAACTTAAAATCCTGTGGAAAACAGTGTCATAATAGCACATAAATTATTAGAAAGGGACTATCCTTAGACAGCTGTTTTAGCATAGCAGTCGTTTGGTTTCCTGAACTTTTGCTGTATATGTTTGTATTGGTCAATGAAAAGGAAAAAGACAGAGTTAGCAGAAGGGTCTCTTGTTCAGTACAAATTTTATCCTTAGTTTATCAGCTGATTCAATTTATTACAGTCACCTTGGTTTCAGCTGAATCCAAGGAGAATGAAGAGAACACTAGTAGAATAATGGAGGAAAAATACTTTTCTTAAAAAAAAAAAAAAAAACAACAAATTTTATGTATTTATTTTTTCCTGAAACTTTCAGAAAAGTGCTGATCTCTTCCTTTAAAATGCCTCTGTGGTTTCAAGAGAAATAACTGTTTTCTCTTGGTTTTGTCATTTTTTGGCCTCCCTTTTTTGGCCTCCCTTTTTTTTCTTTTCAAAGTTGTTAATTTCATTGGCATTTGTGATTAATTGTGTTTTAAAGATGCTGATGTTTAAAGTTAATCCTTTTTTTCAGCTTGCTTAACTAAATTCAGCTTACGATTTAATTTTTTCCACTTAATTTTCTTTTCATTAGCCAGCAGTGTGTAACCATTCCATGTAGAATACACAAAGCTTCAGTCTCTGTTTTAAAACCTAACATGGAAAGAGATGGAGGAAAGAAACTTTATTTACCTTTTTCATTATTCAAAAAGAGTGCAGTTGGAAATGAAGTATAGCAGTGTTGGTTATTTTCTCCTGCTTTTCCTGATATATTTATATATGATTACCTGAAGAAATGACGATGTGCTGCTGTTGTATTTATATTGCATGAGGAATGTGTCCTCCTGATACAAGAAGAGAGAACCTTATTCCTTTTGATTTTTTTTTCTTTTTTTGTTTTTAATTGATGGCTGCTTGATTGCAAGAAGGAAAAAAAATAAATGCTGCATGTGGGCTAGCTTTCATTAGGAGGAATGGAGAGTGGTCCAAACAAGCCTACTAGGTGTGTTGCTCTGTGAGGGGTGGGCCTGAATCCCTTACACAGTAATTACAAGTAAGGTGGAAGTTAATGAGTTCACAGGAATTTTCACTGCCTATCTTCATGGCTGTGGAGTTTTCAGTTGGCTGTTCTCAATGTAAACAAAGTCTTCGTTTGATTGAAGTCTATGTAGCTGTGGCAGATATAACAATGAAGCGCAGTTCAGTGGAGGCTTCTTGCAGGCCTCCTTTAAATCAGTTCCCCACTTCTATTGGCTTTTTCTCCAAATACAGTACAAGAAAGATACCATCTTCCTACTGAAGGACTGTATGCAGAATTAGTAAAATGGTTGTATTAGTAATTGGATATGATGCAAAGTTTCTAGAGCTAGTGTGGTGGCAATTGATTCAAACAAGTATGAATTTTGCTGTTCTGTAGCTTTTACAAAGAAATAAAAATTGAATGAAAACATTTTTCAACTGCTTCTGTCTTGAGCATCTTAAGTCATGCTGTTCTTTCATATGCAGTTTCTTGTTTCTTCCCCACACAGCTGATTTACCCATTGTATATTTATTTTTTCTGTCCTACCTTGCTGTTTTTTCACATGCAAATAATCATTTTAAAAATTAAATATTTTTATTAAGGGAGATTTTCTGGAAAATGCAAATCTTTGCTCTCTGGCGGTATTGGGAACAGCTGCATTCTAGCTCCCTTGTAGCTAGAGAAGCCAAACAGACAGAGAATGCAAACGCACACAAGTATTCACACACTGAAATCATGATATGTGCCAGGGGAATGTAAGAGAAAACCCTGAAGAAATAACCTTTCCACAGCAATGCTTTTCCATAGCTGGCTACCTCCAATAAAAACTTAGAGTAAACATAGCCTGTGACAAATGAACCGAAGCTCTGATGCTGTGGGACTGAAGGAAATAAGCTATTTGAAGAGAGCACAGTTTGGGGGAAAACTAACCATATCATAGCAAGGACATAGGAGATAGTGAAAGTCTTACCTGTGTAATATTTAGACTTTTTTTATATATATATTTCTGCCCACACATGATATGCTACTTCTGCTAAATGCTGCACATTATTTGCATTAAATTCCTTTGAATGAATGCATTTTATTAAAAAAGGGACTTAGGCCACTACTTTATGTTAACAGCTCTTTATTTCCATTAGTTTAATATGGCCTTACTTCAGATGTTTTCAGAATCAGGAAATCTGTATCTGGAATAAAAAGTTAACCTGTATTTAGAATCACATTTCAAAGATAGAACAGGTTAGCATTTTGGGGAAGGAAAATGGACTTGCTTATTCATATAAACGTTTAAGGTGGCTTTTAAATGAGTGATGGATTGATGTTAAAGGAGGAGGTTTACACTCCTCGTATTGCTGTCCAGCTAGAAATCTAACAAGACAGGAGTGCATGCGTTTACATTTTAAAGGCTGCCTTCAAAAATAATAGAACTTCAGCTTTCAATTGACTGACTAGATTCTGGAGAATGGAGCAGAAATCTGTGCAAGGGCACATCTACAGATAGATCATGTTTCCAGATGGATGGGTTAGCTGATACACGTATTTACTAATCTACACACGTTATTAGCAGTAATAATTCCAGTTCCTCCAAGTTGGGCATGTGACTCCACTTGGAAAAAAAATACTTTGCAGATGAGATTGCTGTTTATAGAGATTGTCAAAACAGCTGAGACAGCTGTGAATGCTGTGCTAATATGCAATAAGCAAAATATGTCAGACTTCTTGCATTGTAAGTCATTGTAGAAACTTGTCTATTGGGGACTAATGATGATGAAGAAAGAAAAAAGATCCCTGAACTCAGTGTGTGGGATGAGAGCAAGTTTTCAGAGCCAAAACTTCAGTTTTGTATGTTCACACCTGAAGTCACAGGAAAACAACTATTATTCTAACAGTGTCAATGTATGTGGGAATATTTGGAGATGATGACACAAGTAATAGCAAAAGTGTACCAGGCATGTTTTCTTCTCTCTCATTTATTTTATTAATTGTAGTGAGAAACAATGTCTGAAAGGTTGGCTATGGACTGAAGCTAGAAATAAACATGTTCTATGAATTCTTGTCTTTGGAAAATTTCTCACTTTTTGATTTCATTCTTCGTAAGTGATTGCTCTTAAATCTGTATCTGGAGCCTGCTGATGTTTTAAGCATTTCCTAATTGGTCATTATGAAGTTATTCATTCAGATTAATTCTTGAAAGAAACAAAATATCAATGAGATGTTACTGCTACAGAAGAAAAACTGTTCAGCAGAGTATATATCATTTCTGGCGATTTGTCAAGTGGCTGCTGGCGCCCATATGTGAAGTACTTCTTTCCCGAACCCCACTTCCTTCTTCTTCGTATTGCAAGCATGTTACTATTCTCTTCCTCTGCCCATTGTGCTTTTTTCTTCTGCTTCTTCTTTTTAATGTTTTCTGTCCTGTCATACCTGCTATTCAGGCTAACCTTGGAGGTGGGGAGTATGTTTGGCAATTTCACAGAGGGTCAGATTTTTCTCTGCTATTTTTGTGAGAAATCTTTCTTTTGTCTCGTCTGCCTTCCTCAGGTGTTTCATGCTAAAAATGTCGTAACTCTTATATTCCCTATGAGAGTCCTCTTAAATTGTTTTTTGTCCATAACTGCTTGTGGAGGGTTAAAATAATTTTCAGAATGGGTTATTTTAGTAAAAGGGCAAAAAAACAAAACAAAACAAAAAAAAAATCCCAAAAACCTATAATAAAAATACCCCAAAGGCAGGACTAGGAGAGAAGTTGGGATCAAATTAAAAGAAGTTTTGTACTGATTAGAAAGCGATTGATTCCCTACAGGCCAGCAGCATACAAAGCACTTCTCTGCAGCTCTAGGAGTGCCTAAAGCAATGGGCCTTGCAGTTATCAATGTTATACATATTAAAACCATATTAAATATGTTTGCTTACTTGACTGTTTACAAGTTTTAGTTAATATTTTTTTCAGTTGCAAACTAAAATGTAGGAGGTTTGATTATATTTCTCATGTACAGAAAAGAAGATCAAATGGCTAGAAATTTTTTTTTTGGCATTCCCGTGAGATTAGCTAACTAACAGAGCCTTGCTATTGCCAGCTTCATATGAAGTCATAAATTACGAATTAAAAAAACAAAAACCTCATTAGAATGCATCTTTCATGGTAATCAGACATTTCCCTCCAAGCGTGTTTCAGACTAAACATTGAGCAGTATATTTGTACTGTACATATATAAAAATGTGTTACTAAAATATCTGTGTCATGCAGTCATGTATTCCGTAATTAGCTGCTTGATAAAACTATCATTGTATGACCCTTTTATTTATTGTGGCTTGTAATAACTTGGACTTTAAATTTGTGTTTTAGGATGTTCTTTCCTGGTACAACCTATAACTGATGCAAGTAACCTGTCTGCCTTCTACTTAGCCTTTTCCTCCTCTGGGACGGGAGGCAGAAGTGACTAGATTGGAGCAAGGAGTCTGATTTGCCTGAGGCTGTTGCTTGTAGTCAGTGGAGCAAAAAGAATTAGCTGGACTGGACTTTATTTTTATTTTTTTAAGGAACAGGAGGCCAGAGATAGAAACATAGGAATTCAGGATGCAGGGTCTAAAATTACTTTAAAGTAGCCAGGCATGGAAAGTAGGATAAGGATTCAAGCAGTTGGAAGATGAGAACAAACAATTGAACACCTTATAGAGAAACTGAGATAGAGACTTGAATGAAGTGTATACAAACTTGCATTATATCTGTACTACATGGTGTGATACTGTCTTGACACACAGTTGTGCTGCTTCAGGTACTAAAAGCTAAACTCACTCATTTTTATGAAAAGCAAGGTTCTTCAAGGAACTCCATGCTACTGCAGTTAGACAGCTTTTATCAGACTTAACTAGCATGCTTTAAAAAGTAGCTTAAGTGTTCAGCATAGACAATTTTAGGAATAGTAGCCAAACACTTCAAAACACAAAGGAGGAGCAGAAGCACTGAGAATTTCTGCAAGATACTTAAATCTGTGGTAAGCAACCAAAATGGCAACGAAGGTGCTGGGAATTGAACAATAGGGTAAGAGTGGCTGTGCGAGGGTGCAAGGATTGGTACAGGAAAGCACAGGAACAGAGAGTCACACTACATGGCCAGAAAGAATGAGACTAGAGCTAGGACAGCAAACAGAGGTGGAACTGGGATAAGAATTTGATTAAAGATTTTGGTTCAGAAAGCATTGCACTTATTGGGGAACAGAGAAAAGAATTTATGTATGTTACACACTCCATTCTGGGATTTTTTCTGGGATATTTCCTTTGCTGTCAGCCTAAATCTGTGAAACTTGCTAGCAGTTTGTGTCTTCTCGTTCTTTAATATTATTTGGAATGGAAGAAATCAACTAGCTGCTGTTATTTGCTTTGATACATTAGCTATAATGGTTTCATTTTACATGACAGATTTAAAAATTCTGGGACTGCTGGTGGCTTTGTCAATGGGGTGTCATGCAATGGATTTTGTTTCTTCTAGTCTGAGTTTTGAGAAAACTGCATGCAAAAAGTAAAGAAATATGAAAATAGGGTCATGGTATAATTTTAATTATCCCTTTGTGTGTATTGTGGAATAACATCTTATTTTTCTAAAGGTCTGTTCTGAGATGCTGATCACTATGGTATTTGAGTGTTTTGCAAAAGCAGAATAACCTACTGTTTCAGTACATCTCTAGAGTAATTGAGTATTATACCTATTGTATAGCAGGCAGTGAGATTCAGGAGATTAAAGCTATATACCTTCTCATTGGATATGCTCAATTTGGGACTTGATTTTTCAAGTACTGTGGTTTAGTACACAGTACATGCTCCTATCTACTTTACTGCATTTTGGAAAATTGAATTTAGCAACTTAGAAACTAAGATACATGTGTTTACTTCAAAACATTATTTTAAAACCTGTTACTACTAATCAAAGCAATATAATCACACCAGCACAGCTCTTTCCCAAGGCTAACTTTGCTCCTTTGCTTTATTGTGGAATCTGCATGTACCTTAAGTCATCACATGGGAATTCTGTGGCAGAAGTCATGCTGCTGTGTATATGCGAGTGCAAGGTAAAGAAAAGGGACAAGACAGAACAAAAAACTTAACCCTGGCATCTTTTTAAAACTTGTGACTTAAACTTATGAAACAGTGTAGTTGTCTGTGTCTAATTATGTACGTTATTATGGAGTGTATTATATTGGGAAGAAAAGAGAGGGAATTCTGAGCCCATTGAACCTATTACCAAAATTTACTGCATTTGCTCATGCAGTACTAAGTTTTTGATACCCTAAAGGAGTTTCTGTCAGTCATTACAAGTTGACCTTTTTGTTTTGTGAAATCAACCCATTAAGAAAAGAATCATCTTCACTGTTGTCTGTTTTCTTTTAAATGAGAAGCAGTGAAAAGAAGCAAAATGTATGCAGTGTTAGTTGGTTGTTGCCCACTGACAGCAGTTCCTGAGCAAGTTTAGAAAACCAACACAAAAGTCAATTGGAAGGTTATCTACCTGAAACTGATATCCTGTGTCCAGCACAGTCTGTATTCATGCTAGAGAATAGAACTGAAATGATTTTACAGATATGGAGGGGTGTTCTCCTGTGAACTGGTAAAGAACAGACATCTATTCCCATTCTCCATAAGACCCTGGTGGTGGTTTTGTCTGGGAGACGTATCCTGCATTCAGAGTGCTGCAGTGAAAAAGGATCAAATGCTTTGCATAGGCACGGACAGGATAATGAAGTGAGTTTCCTTCTTACACAGGCTGCTTTGTTTTCATGGTTCCCTGCATTAACCTTCCATAGAAGGTTGGATCAGGTTGAAGGTTTCTAACCGTTAGGTTTTAGGTGTTCATTACCCTGAGTTCATAGCATCAGTAGATGAAAGTCTGGTATTAACAACTGTGGTTGGCAGCTCCCCTTCTCTTCCCAGTGTTACTTTCTGTGGTAATTGCACAAGAGAGAAACTGAGCTCTCTTAGGAACTGCTTTAAGCCGGTTGAATACCTGCTACAGAAATTAAAGCCCATACTTCTCAGTGAGAAGAATATATTTCTTTGATCTTGATTTTTTTTTCTAGCAGAAAAAACCTGCTAGCTTTTCCAGAAAATAGCTTCTAGCAGAATCATAGCTTCATGTATGTGTTTATAAAAGAAAACATTCCCCTATATGCATTTCTCCCACTTATGCAGAGTTTGAAAGGATAGACATGTATGATGTTAGAGACTTTGCTTAATGAGCTTTTGGTGGGTGGACAGATGTGATGATGTTGAACAACACATTTAGGCATATTTTGAGATAAGCATTCTTTGATTCTAGAATAAGTATGTACCTTGAGGAACATTTTTGGTGTGTGTGCATGTGGAATGGGAACACTTTAGATATAGCAAGAATTCTCTTCCACGCTGAAATATGTTGCTATGTTCAGTAAGATGGCATTGTTAAGATACGGCTAAATGTTTTGTAAATAGGCGTAAATATTAATACGTGTGTGTTTAATATATATATAATATTTTTATATATTTATATTGTTATATATAAATTATTATATATATTTTTTAGATATTTATATACATATATAAATATTTTTGTCTTGCAGGGGTTGATAAGCTGATCCGTCATTTACACAAACACAGGATACCCATTGCTGTTGCCACTAGCTCATCCGAGGAGACATTTCAGATGAAAACTGCCAGACACAAAGAGTTCTTTGGTCTTTTTCATCATATTGTGTTGGGAGATGACCCTGAGGTGAAGCATGGCAAGCCGCAGCCTGACGCATTTCTAGTTTGTGCAAAGAGATTTGACCCTCCTGCACCTCCCGAGAAGGTAAGGAGGGAACAAATTAGCTGAAAAGTTATGAATGAACTGTCTGGGTTACATTTGGTTATTTTTTTTAACATAGTAAATATTTAGATTAAGAGTTAATACCAACTTTTAAAAAATCATCAGCCTGTTTTCAAAAATGTTTATATTGCTGAAGCAAGAGATCATTGGAAAGTATCATTTTCCTTCACTATATATAATGTTTGTAATGCAGATTGATCATATTTACTACATGCCACTCTGCAGTAATAGGAAAGTTTAATAATTTCCAGTCTCTACATAAATCTGAAAGCTTTACTTGCCTACTCAGGGTTTAGAAAGAATTATTTAAACATAGATCAGTTTATTTTTCATTAATTTGTGGCTGATTTACCTCTTAAGTGTCTAAACATTAAGATAACTTTTTTTATGGAGAGGGCATATATTTTTTCTAAGCCATCTCTTTGCTCTTGCATTCTAAATCTCTGAGGTAATAATTCTTGTTTTCTGATTTAAAACCTATCAGTTTGAGAAATCTTTCTGAAACAGTAGAGGTGTTTTCTTTCTCTCTCTGATACAGAACTTAAAAAACTTGATTCTGGAATGGAAATCTGTGGAGAGAGTATTGGAACGATAAATTGACAGTTGAAGTAATGTGTTCACTTCTATTTAAATTAAGTTCCCTTTCTCCTTAAAATAGGCACAGGCACTTCTTGCCTGTCTTGAGCGAAGCAGAAGTTCTTTAGTTTTGGAGTTTCATTATTGCATAAAAACACACTACATACAAATTTTCAAGCCACACTTTTAAGTGGATTAGACTGCAATTATTTTTTCCTCAATAGGATTGTCAAGAAAAATAGGTGTACAAATATATCTGGAATAGTTAGCTAAGATCCTTCAGCCTTTCGTACTTCCAGTTCTGATCCCGAGTCTATCTGGTATTTTTGTTGTCTAGGAATCCGAAGTGATACAAGGTTGATGCAGACTGGCATACTATGAACAGCATTAGCCAAACTACTGTTTTTCTCTTGTCCTCTTGTCATTCTTTGTGTATGCATCAACTTTGTCTGGAAACTTGGACATTCAAGGTGAACAGTGAAATGAAGAAACTGTACCATATTTTGCTTATTTATCATCTAAAGTTTATCTAGAGAAAAAGAATATGCATAAATGTTTGTGTGTAAATGGATTATATAAAATCTATGTTGTGATTTGTTTTAACTCTTGAGAAATTATGAAAGCATGCTGTCACATTTCTTTGTCACTACTAGATATTCAGAAAAGATATCCTAAATTTGCATCATCATATTCGTGCAGATGGCTGTTGTGTGGATGTGTTAGATTCTTGTGCAAGTAGGCTTTGTATGATATGTTACGTTGAGGAATCTGAGTAGCCAAGCTGTAAATATCAGCTTAGAGTCTACTAGTTATGAATTTTGATTATGTTAATTCTCAATTTAGAGCAAATATTGGGAGAAAAATGTTTTGGGGGGGAGTGAGAGGGGAGTTGAAAAGAGGGAGCAAGTTTTGTTAAACTATTCATTTGTTTGGTTTTGCTCCATCTGGAAACCAAAGTTTAATGTTGCTATCATATAAATTGTAATGTCTTGCATAACTATATGCCCAGGAAATATAAAACCAGGATATGCAATGTTGTATGGTATGTTTTTGGTGAAACAGGATCACAGAGGTGTTTAATGCATACTTCTCATTTTGATAGATGCATGTCTATAAGATGTTCTATAATTCAGAAAAGGAGAGCAGAAGGCATTGATAATTGATAAGAAGCTGGGTCATATCTGGTATCATATCTAAAGGAGTAAGGAGACAGAATGTCATTTGTGTTGGTGACAGATAAAATATTATTATTTTATGTGAGGGACCTAATAGTAGTATCTAGAGGGACAGCTTTCCCAAAGATCATAGTTTATTTGGCTCTATTTCAGAGAAGTCACAAGGTGATCATTATTTAAAAGGACAAAAATAAAATTAAAAAACCCATAAACCCTGACACTGTGTTGTAAATATTTTTATTTATTCATGGGTAGGTAGCTATAACTGTGTTTACAATGAAAAGATTTGAACGCAGTAGTGCCTATATTACACTCAATGATTTTAAACTTTAAAGGTGTGTTAGATAAACAAAGATTCAGCGTTCACGGTAGTTCTTTTTTTCTTTAACTTTTCCCTGAAGAAGAACAGAGTTAAAGCCGTGGCTGAATGTTTGAACCCATGCTTTTTCATTGCATGAAGTTGAGTTCCCTCAGCTGAGATTCCCCTCAATGCAAATAATTCAGCTGGGGTTTTTTTAGATATTTTTTAGATGTCTAGATTTTTTTTTTTTTTGTAGATGGTCACGTCTGCAGAAGTCACAAATGTCAGAACGTAGGGATTTAACACAAGGACAAAATTGTAAGAGCGACAGAATCAAAGCAGTACAGGCAAAACAATATAAAACATTCATGACCAAACTGCAGTTTAGCGATGGCATGTGCAGTGTTTAGTCCCAAGTGGTAAACTAACAGAGCTACAGATCTGGAGTTCATGCTGAAAATCCATAACATGCAAATTTGCCACAGTATATCAGGATGTACATCAGGATGTACAGGCAATATCTGCATAAGAAGATAATTGGGCTCAACAGGATCAGATTATTAGATCAAAGTATTCGGTATTCAGGCTCATGTAGCTATGCAGGATGTGATTTGGATGTTTTCCTTTCCATTAAGTGTAGTCTGATCCCTGGACTGAACACAAGTGACTGAAAGCTATACAAGGTTCTTTGGACTTCTGTGTCCCCTTTAGGGTTGGAGATCGATTGATATACACCTGGGGAGGACTTCCAGTTTAGCTTCCTGCCAAAGCAGTCAAGTGCACAACAGAACTGCTCTGTGAAACGCACCATTATGTAGCGACTGAGGACTGTCAGGAGGCTTTTTTCAAAACTTCACTACTGCTCCAAACCAAAATATTATGTAGCCGTAGAAGGCCAAATCCAGAACTTGGCAGTAGTGGTATATCAGCCTCTGACTCTTGCTGTAGAGGCATACATCTACAGGGAGGCAGTGCCAAAATCATATAAAAATGGATATGATATCTACTTTAATCATTGGAGGATGTCATAATTGTCTATTGGCGAATTTCTTAAATATTGGCCTTTTGATTTACATCTGGTATCTGGTGAACTAGGAATTTAGTAAGCATAAAGGTGAAACTCATCCCAGTGCAGGAATTTGAAACAAGATACACCCTATAAATTCAGCATAAATTTTATTGTCTTATGATCTATGAGGTTTCATATGAATTTTCAACACTAGTAATATATGCACTGTCATGAGTAATTAATTAAATCAGTCAAGCAATCAAAATGTTATCAGCAGTTTAAATACTAGCAATTTTATCTTAAACTCAAATAATATTAAAAATTTGGCAGGGGAAGTATGTGCGAAATTCTGCTCTTAAATACACAAATGCAACTCTTATCAAAATCAGCTGGAGAAACAATTTGTGGTTGAATATTGTAGAAATTTCCTAATGTAATGTTCAACACATTGTGTTCTTTTTATGTATTTTATTTAGGTAATTGGGGAAAAAAAGTACAAAGAGTATTATTTTTACATATGCTTTGTTATTTTCCTGCCTTTATATGATCATAATTTGGGAAGTTGTTTCATATTTTCATATTAGTTATGAATTAGTTACTTAGTATTTTACTGTATTTCAAATTTTTACAAAGGGAATTCCTCTTCCCTGCTGTGAAATGGATCCTTATAAATGTGCTACAAAGGCAGAATCAGAACTTAAAAAATTGATTACACATCTGTGAAATTTGATAAACTCAGCTATATGTTTCACAGATCTGATCTGTAGAAAAATAAGGAAACAAAAGTGCTTTCACCACATGATATTTCTCTGTTGGATTCTGAATTAAAGGGCTTAAATGATTTTAAAATATGCTTTTGGAATTTATAAATATGATTTTAGAATATTAATCTTTGTTTCTAATGAGCATGTTTTTCATAAAAAAATTGCTTTCTGTATGTGTTTGTGTATGTACATGTATGTAAAGTGTGTATATCAACTGTAACTTTTCAATGCAACCCTGAAGCAATTTTTTGTCATAGTGAGAAAAACATGTTTCTACATGCATTTCAAATACCGTTTTATCTCAGAGAGTTTCAGCCATTCACATGCAAACATTTAAATACATATTTCCAATATACTCATACCAGTATGTACAGGTGAGTTAATTATCTATGTGAGGATCTGGAGGATCAAGGCCTTTCTTTACAGTAGTTTGGGGTTTTTGCCTATAACTTTTCTGTAAAATGAAGGACCTGACTAGTGGTAGACTTTAAAAACAACCAAATGCCATTTATATCCACTGTGTAAAAGAAAATAAGGTTTCAGTAATACAAATGTTCATAATTCTCTTATGAAGAATCAGTCTATTATAACAATTATGATCTATATAATCTCTACTATTATATAAGCTGATCTATGTAATCTATTTACAAAATTTCAAGTGATTTTAAATTATTGCCTTAATTTAAAACTCTTTTTCTGCAGTTTCTTCCATTTCTAATTAATTAATATATCCCTTAGTTGCGAATAATCTCTGTACCAAGTATAGCGAGAGTTCATTAAAAATTTTCAGACTGAATAAGCGACATTAGGATTTACGAGTCTTGATGGACTTTTTGTGTCATTAAAAAAAAGGAAGTTCAAAGATAAATTTTTGGAGACATTTTGCTACAAAAGATGTTGCAAAAGAGTAATAGAAATTCAGAACATTGTGACCAGAGGGTAATATTAGTTTATACGATACAAGGAAAAGATAAAGTGAAGGAGGCTAATTTGGCACTTAATGTGAACATTATTATCGTGAGCTTGCGTAAAACTGGTTGCCAAAACCTGGTTTTTATTTTTAATCCCTCCCATGCAATTTTCTTTGTTTTTCTCCTCTCCTCCCCCTCACAACTTCACTACTTTTAGTATATGTGTCATATGTACTTATTATGGTTTTCAGATAAGCAATTATTTTTAGAGGTGTTTCAGTTATTCTTTATGTATACCTGAAGGCTGAATTTGTCAAGAATACTTTAAATAAGGTACAGAAATCACAAAGGCACGAACCACATTTCTAAGTGGTGCACTGAGCTGAGTTGGAATGCCTATTGTCAAAATCATGTATTTTAGTCATCATAAGTCTGTCCCTTTCTGTTTTGTAAATAAATTGACTTCTAGTCTTTCCTGAATGTTTACAGTCCACAAATTAGACATTTTATTATAGAAATAATAAAAGCAATAAATGGAAAAACACATAGACATTTTTCAACTTGCAGTTCAAACCTATAACAATGGCAGTATTTTCAACCTTGGCTGTAGGCTGTTCTTTGAATAGGAATGCATTACTGATTTTTCCCTAACTGAAACACTCTTCTAAACAGATGTTCATGCTATAAACAATTTTAATGTACCTGTGCTCTGCTATTTTATCTCCTTGAACTCATCCTTTTACCAGTCATTGTAGAATATTGTTAGATATTCACCTTTCCAGTTGGTATAGCCTCGATCGTAATGGTCATATTACACCTGATTTTTAAAATGTTAGGCTGCAATCAGTGGCACACACAAAGCAGAGTTTGTATATAAAGGATAAATCGCTTTCCTTTACATATGTTGTGTTCTGTATATAAGCAAATGCAGAATGTGCTACCACCCGCTTACTGAGTGCAAAGAGGACAATGTTATTCCACAACTCTTCCTAGCTGCCAGAATGTTTTGTGGTAGATTGCAGTGGTTTGGGCGTTCTTTTTTGAAAAAAATTGACTTTCCTGTCTGTACTGATGTAATTGCAGCTCGTTAATGTATTCAAATTAGGCAATTAATGAGTTATAGCCAATAAAGAACTTACTGCATCATCTGAGTTGTTGGTGCCGACTCTTGCATAGCTGGGTGCTTAGTATATTCAATGAAGGCATGGGGCAGCTGGGTTCTGGTCCCTGATGTTTGGAGTAGTTCGGTGGTGGGGGTTTTTTGTTGTTGTTTGGGGATTTTTTTGTTTGTTCACTTTATTTGGTGATTGTTTCGTCACTACTTGCACAGTGCGTGTGTTTTGAGTCACTTATCTGCAAGGTTGCACTACATCAGTATTACCCCTATTCTTGCATCCTATGTGCTTCACAGTGACCAACTTTCAAATAGAGTAGAGAAGACCCTCCCTCGGCAGCAGTGTGTTGTGTGATGGTGAGGGCACTCCTTGTGAGATGGCAGATCTACTGGGTAGCTGATTTAGTGCTACAGATTTCTGCATGAGAAACTGCTACTACTAATACTGCTGTCCATGTGGCATGCTCAGGTTTGTAATGAGAGCCAAGTCCACTCCCTTGACGAGTTTATTTTACGTATGACAGATTTTACTGTTAGTGTGTGAGAGGTGAATGAAGTATGTCACAGTGTTTGTGTGTAGTGCAGTCATTCCATGCAGACATACCTTTTAATGATGAAAGTGAAAAATAGAGGGTATTGACTTAAGATCAGGACATTTTTCCCTTGTCTGCCTTCTAACCAAGATGAGATGCCAAACTCAGCAGAAGACTGCTTTTCTGACTTTAAAGTTTTTTGAGAAACTATTTTTTTCCTTTCTTGAGTGTCCAGCTTTGTCCAATCTGAACAGTTTATGTCTGTTTCTCAGGAACTAAACATCTTTTCCAGATAATCTTTTGTAAAGAATAATTTGCAAGGTAGTCCCAGAGCACTCCTGAAATATCAAGAAAAATAGGCTCCAGAAAGAGCACAGCAGCAATCTGGGATTTTTGTTTTGTTTTTGAAGTTGGCCAGAGGAGAGTGTTGTGCTTATCTTGTCTATTGCATAGAATACTTGCTCAAAAAAGTTGGTTAACCAGCTTTTTGAGTTCTCTTCAACCTGAGGTCAAACTTCCAGTTCTTACGTGTCTCAGAGGACTGTCCTAGTTATCACACACTACATCAGCTGCCTAGTGTTTTCTCAGGAAGGTCCTTGACTAGAACTTTTTTATCTTGTACTTTTCTTGCTCTGAAGTATGGCCGAAGACTTATTTCTAGAAGGCATTTGAGCAAATTGTAATTTGGGTATTTAGTAAGTTTTGCTGGCACAGCACTTGAATTCCTTCTGTTATGGGACAACCTGACATAATAAATAGCATAGCTTTAAAATCTTTTATTCCTGTTGAAGAGAAAGAAGGTACTGATTTCAGATAAACATTGGAGAAATTTAAAAGAATGAATTACTGGCCATTTGTTATATCTTGTGAGCGTGCCCCCAAGAACTGTGAAAAGCATATGTGTATGACATTTAGAAGCCTGAACTAGTAGTGCACAGGCATAGAACTGTTTTTTTTTTCTTTTTTTTTTCTTTCTTTCTTTTTTTTTTTTTTTTTTTTTTAATTAAGCTACCCTATGGCATGATTCTTCTGTACTCTGACAGGAGGTAGCTTAACTATCAAGGTTGTAGGATGAGCTTAGCCTACAAGGTATCAGGGAATATGGTGGTTTACAAGAGAAGTTACTGTGTGTTAGCTTAAAAGGTTTGATTGGTAGGAATAATGCATATGCAATTACTTCTTCCTCATGATTCAGTTGGTCTTCCTTTAAAAAGTTGATAGAAGATCCTCTGTTAAAATTTACTCCTTATTCTAGTCACATGTGTAATATTACTTCTGTAATCTATCAGAAACATACAGTCTTCCAAGTTGTCAGTCAGATACAATGGAATCATCTCACACTCTGTCGTCGTCGTCTTCTTTTTTTTTTTTTTTTTTTTAAATAATCCTCCCACACTGTTTTGTTTTTTTTAAACTGTGCTAATATTGCCCTGGTGGGAATTTATTCAAAGCCTGATGCCTGTTAATCAAAAAAAGCCAATAAACAAAAAAACCTATGTCCAGTTTTCAGTGTTAAAAATCAGAAAAGCGTTGGCTATAACGCTTTACTTACCTGCAAATTTTGGTGTCATGAAAAAAGGCAATTTAACGTAAGTAGGTATTGAACGACGTAGTGTTTTGTGTGTTAAAGCCATCACCTTGAAACACTGCTAGAAGCTTACAGCCGGGGATGTAAAGATCACAGCAGCCTTGTGGAATGCGCGTTTTATGTGATAAAGTGCTGAACAATCTAGTGACCGAATCCTGTACCAGCCTCAGCTTCTAAATAGCCAGAGCCTGCCCCTTATTTGTCTCTCTCAGGCTAGATGCTGAAGTCTATGATTGTGAAGCTCATCTTCCAATTGTGTAAGTGTAGTGAACATGGATATAGGGAGAGGAATGCTAGATGCTTGACCACATCTAGCAGTGGAGAACTTCTGAAGATACACTATAAACATACTCCTTTTCCCTAAATATGTAACAAGCCTTTATTTTATATGTACAAGGTAATTAAAAGAAAGCAACAGTTATAAAGTTTCTTTCAATTACCATGCTCTCAGTTCACAAGGGTTTATTCCCCTCCCCACCCTGAGACATACATGCTCATAGACAGACACACCATGCTGGCAGTGTACATTATATATTTGTGGAAGAAAAATGAGATGTTGCATGGCTTGAAAGTAATTTAGCTCTTAAGTGTTCCAGACATTGCCCTTGTTACTGCAGTGCATGTTTATTTATGGATGTATTTGTCATACGGAGATGAAAAAAAGTCATTCAAACTCTATAGGAAAAATAACCTGGTCAAGGCTTGCTTTCACTTAGTGTACCTGATTGGAAGAAGAAAGGATTATAATTGGTTCTTAGTCTTTGGAGTATCCTATGGGGGTTTGGGGAAAGATTTTTTTTTCTTGCTTGCATTTGTCTTGATAAAGTATCAAGTAGCTGCTAAGGGACGTGATGAAATGTGATGCAGAATAATAAATTATGTTCTGCAGTCTTTGCTTCTATGTGAGGTGAGTGTGTAAGCACAAAGAGACTGGTACACCTCCAAATTCTAAAAACATTGTATACAGTTTAGCAGGTCACTGGAGATGTGTTACGAATTGTTTTAGGGAACGCATTATGGGTATTATCACATATTAATTATGCATGGTAGGTAGCAAAAAAGAGGGGGAAAAATTCTTCCTTTACAATAAATTGCTGAGTTATCTTTTCTTTCTTTCAAGACCTTGAGCCTCTTTTGGAGATGCCAAACAGAGCAATCATTGAATAATTAGGTTTTAATCAACAAGAATTTTCATTAAAATTTTTTTTAATGTCTTCTGGGTTATAGCAAGCACAAATAAATCCTCTTTCAAAAAGATCTAGTGCACTGATCCTCTCTGTATTTCAAGTTTTGTAATCACCCCCGAGCTTGTTGCAACAATGCTTTCTCACAGTTTCAGGACAAAGAGCGAAGACTGAAACAAGGAATTGCATTGTTAGCGGCATTTTTTTGTTGCTTATTTGTAACTTACTATCATAGGGAGACCTCTGGAAACCTTTGAAAGGCTAAATATGTTGTTCTGTTGCACTACAGCTGGGGGCATGGGGGGCGGGGGAAGGTCGTCTGTTTATTTCTTTTTGTTCTTTAAGTTACTGTCTTCCTGTTTGCGGAGATTCAGTAGTAGGTAGTTTTCACAGAGACAGCATTTGAGGCAGGATTCTGTTTATTCTGTTATGCAGAAAAGAATTTGTAGAAGTCTGTGTTTTTTGGCACAGTTGCAGAAAAGCTACATATAAGACCATCAGTTAGCCTTGACAAATTATTTATAGTCTAAACAGGGCAAGGTATTTTGTTCAGGTTGATTGCTGTATTGCACAATAAGTGCACTTATAAGATGATTACAAAACGTACCCTTGCTAATGTAAAGCAATGTGTTTGGGAATTTTCCTTTATCGTTATTTTTGTGATAGACTGGTATTATAAAGATAAAAGACCTTGTAGAACACAGAAAAGTTGAAGAAATGACAGCTTTATCTGCTAAAAAAGCATGCTTAACATTTCCATTCCAGCGTCTCTTTATCTTAGAATAATAGCGTGATTCAAAGCCAAGAAGCAAATGGTTCAAGTTAAGCCTCGGTAAGGCTGAAGTGATTCTGATTTGAAGTAGCAAACACTTCCAAGTAATGGTAGAAATGCTGTCCTCCTATTCTATCAAAGATATCTTTTCTTTCTTGTCACTTAAAATAGTACAGAATATAAAAATTGTTCATGCTCAGATTTGATGTCCATCTTATTCACTACCATCTCTGACAATGGTTAATACCAGACACTTAAGAATCCACTATTAGATAGAGGGGGTTAATTTATCCACTTAAATTCCCTCGTTCTCTTACACAGAAGACTAGTTTTTGACAAAAAAAAGACTTTTAGTATTCAATTCATAATATTTGATTTTTTTTTCTTGATACTGATGACTTCCTGGGATAGTGAGTTGTGTATATATATTGCATATGTTATGAATTTCTCACCTTTTAAATTCCTTGCATTTCAGCTTTTTTATGTTCTGAGTTAGAAAGACAAGAAGTAAGCAATCTGCCACACACTATTCTAAGTTCTTATCACATCCCTTTTTATTTCTTTCTCCATAAGTAAACACTTTCCAAGCTTTTCAGACTCTCACTTTATGAAGCAGTTGCATTTGGGTTTGTTTTTTTTCCCCACAGTCATCCTGATTGTGTTTTGTCAGACCCTTCCTAACAAAAAGAATTTTAAGATAAAATGCAGTTTGTGGCATAGTGTTGCAGATGAGACTGTATTATATATTTCTATGAAGGTATACAATATGAACCGTATTTTTTATTTTCCTGTCTTGTAGCATCTTGTATATTTGTTATTGTCTTTGTACATTAAGTACTGGTTTTCACTGAGCTGTGATGTCTAGTACTTGAACCAAATGTTACAAGATGTACAAGTAATTTATTTTTTCCAGCTAATGTGTATTACTTGCATTTATTGACCATTGTATTTCATTTGCCACTTCACTGCACAGTAAACTACCTGGTCACTTTATGTTTTGTACAGGCATTTGCAGCTAACCTACATAACTTGGTGTCATCAGCAGATCTTATCAAGTATAGATGTAAGGCTTACTAGTCAATAATTCCCTGGGTAACACTAGAATCCTTTTAAAATGCTTCTACAACTACTTTCTAAAACAGTTGCATTTTAATGAGAATTTTTTTTTTAAATTTTTAGTAACTCCTTCACTTCATACTTAAGTTGCTTCAAAGCCTCAGGGCCTTGCTGACTTGTTAAGACTAGCTGCTGAGATTTCATCCATTTCTGAAAATGTCTTCTATTACAGAAAATGCCTTCCTCCATTAGGAAATTGTCTGCTTCCTCCTAAACAGATACCTGGTCACAGTGATCCATTCAGTTGCTGTCTCCAGAACACATTATTGCATCCTGCAGCTCCAGACTAAAGAGTGGAAGCATTAGAGGTTGCAGCCTATTGTCCTGAGCTTCAAAGCTATTACAGACTCAAAATATTACTGAGTCAAAAAAGTGCCATGGGCAAAAAATATAATAGTATGTAATTTATCTTATTGCTTTCTACTAGCAATAATGTGGTTATCTCAAGAGAATGCCAATGAAACCTTTTATTCTACAATTATTTTAGGTTAAATACATTTGCAATTTTAAGATTAGCTACGATATATCCTTTGAAGACTCTGCTTTCAGTTGCAGTTTTTAATTGTTCAGGCATAAAATTTACATTGAAAGATGGGGGTTATCTTCAGCAAAAAAACAGTGTTTGCACTTGGGTTTTTTAACATTTTCCTCAGAAAATAGTTACCTTATCTAATTATACTAATAACTGCTACAACAGTAATCTGATAATTTATAGGGAGCATGTGAGCAGGTGGAGCAGGTATTTGAAAGGGAAGGTGTTTGAATTAGGAAGCCTGGAGTCTCAGAATGCCGTGGGCTAGAAGCCCGGAAGGATACCCTGCCTCTACCATGCTATGACCATTACTAGACCTGGGAATGCTGCTGAATTTCCCAGTTTTTGTGTGCACCCTGCCTGATCACTGGTTCTTTATTCTGTTGCTGTGCATTGCGTACATCATATTGATATGTCAGTGCACGTTAGCCTGTGAAGGGAAAAAAAAAAAAGACAACAAATGTGGTCATATAAGCTGAATGAGAGTCATGTAACCTGGTCTGGTCAATTGGCAGAACAGTATGGTATCCTTAATTGTATAAGATTATAAGAAGTACAGATATAGCTTGTGGAAGCTAATCACTTTTTTTCTGCTGATTGGTGTTCGTTTAATGAACTTCATGACATTTTTTAGTGAACAAGTTTCCAGGTTCTTGTTTTAGAAGACAGGTAAGTATCATCCCTCAATTTTCCGCAGGGTTAAAGAGTTAACAGAGGTCATTTTTGATAGAATTAAGAACTGAATCAGCCAGCTCTGCATTAGCTTTCAGCTGTATTCTCTGCTGCCCTGGTCCAGCAAGGAGCAAAAGTTGTTTAAGCAAGACAAATTTCAGTTAATAGCTCAGCCACAAGAAGGGGAGGAAGAAGAGAATGTACCAGTGATTCCTGAAAGAGTGTTTTTTTTTAAAGAGGCTGCTGAAGAAGGGTGAAGAGTGTGCACATGGAGATTGCACGAGGCACCAGAGGTCAGCACGATATAAGACACACAGCTGAAAGTGGGAGAAGGAGATAAAGAATGCAATTAAGTGAAAGGATAGAAGATGCCTAGGGAGTAGAAGGAAATAAAAGCAAGCCATACAGTAATTGTGGGTAAGATAATATAGGGTCTTGAAGGTGAAAATGAAAAACTTGAATTTGTGCCTGTATTAAAGTAATCTATATAACTTCATTATAAATTATGAAGAGTTAATAGTGCACAGTAGCCCATTTGTTCTTAATGCTTTCCCAACCATTTTTTAGGGAATGTAGATGAAGAGTCAGGAAACAGTAGATTAAGTTAATGATGTATATACTAAAATAATAAAAGCATTTACTTTTTTGAGGCTAAGCATTCTATCTCAAGAGGATTGGTGGATGATGTGACAGGGCTCACATCACAGCAAAAAACTCTTCAAACATTTAGGATGTTACATGTCTAAATTTAAAATCTCATGAAGATAGTGGAAAGAAGAGTCAGCTGCAAATGTATGCTTTGGCATGTCTCTCTCAAAGCAAAGAGGTTTTCTTTAGGAGCACTGATGGAGTTTCATCCTCTATTCCATCTTGCATTAAATAGTAATTCTAAGGCATTTGGGCAATCTACTGTTGTCCTTTTCTCTCTCCAGTCACTTGATTTTTCATATCTTACAATCAGGTGAAGAGCAAGTGTGCTTGAAAGATGATGGTTTACTTTGAATAAACTAATGGAAGACTGTTTTACTGATATTTTGTTTTAAGCCTAATTTTTATGTTGTTTTACAGCTACTCTTTATGACTGTTGACCTAGCCTTAAATTTCCTTAATATGGTTAATATTATGTATATCTATCCTTTTGTTTCTCTGATGCTGTTGTGGCTGATTTTTTTAATAATGCAATATTAATGAAGGATGAATGTAAGTTAAAATATTCAGTAAGTGGGCTATTTAGAAAAGGTGTTCAACATAGTTTCTCACAGAAATTTGGAAACGGAACCATTCTTTGAAGGAACTAGTCCTTCTCACCAGCTTTCAGACCATTTTTAAAAATCTGTGAATCGAGTCCTTAGCTTCCCTCTTTGAGTTGAGTATGTGATCTGGCTTTGTGTAAAGTGATTACTAGTAAGAGCTTTGGGCTCAATATCACTGCAAGGATGGAGAAATCCATCACAGAATGCTGTATTTTAATAAAAGGATTTCAGTTACTCTGCAGTACGAAGACATAATAATACCTGTGACATGCTGTGCTGTATTGCTTCAGGATCAGACTGAACACTGGAACAGCAGCAGCAGCATGGAAAAGAAAGAAAAAATAAGATGTTTGAATTGAGTCTCACCTGTTTTTTTTCTTCTTGTTGATTTCTATATTTAGTGTATGGTGTGCAAGTCCCCAGTCTTATAAAGACCTGTGAAAGAAACTACTTGGATTCCTGGTCCTGCCTGTTAGAAATCAAGCAGCATGTGATACATAAACTTGAACAATATTAGATAAATCATGAGAAAGATCCACCACAGTATGCAGTGACTCATTCTCTAGGATTGCATGTTTCTGTCCCTAAAGAGAAACTAGATGACTAGTTCAAGCTCTGTGGGTATCTTAGTCCTCCTGTTTCAGTCTGTTAATAAATACCTTCCTTTTAAACATTTGTCAGAGCCATTTAAGTTTGCCAGGCTAGTTTCCTTGCAGGTCATAGGGTTTGATCTACAGTATCTTCTCCCATAATTTCTAATGCAGTTCTTTTGAAACAAGTCTTTGCCCTGTTTGGCTTCTGGGAACATCCCCTTGCTGTTACTACTTTCCCTACCGCCTGACTCAGGAAATAGAATGTGCTTACAGTCTAGGCATAGACTAAGAGATCAAAAGATGTCTAAAATTAATATTGATTATATTGTTATAGAATCATCATCTTTTATGGTAGAGCTATGCTAGAAAAATCTTTTAGTTCTTCAAATATTTATTGATTTTTTCCCTTGTGTTGCAGAGATTCCAGGAAATGGAGTGTACAAAAAGGAAAACATTTCCCTTTGGCCTACAGTCAGGCTTTCTTTAGGTATTAATTGATTGAACATACAGTAGATATGAAAGACCATTATCCAGTGTACTGATATTATTCAAGGAGTTATTTTAATGCTTTGAGGGATTGGAAAGTGAAGCAGAGGGATGCTTAAGGTTACTGAATACATTACGTTTTACTCTTCCATAAAAGAGAAGAGACCTCGCAAAGTATCTAGTCCAACCCCCTAATAGCAGGTCAATATTGAATTCAAATCAGGTTGCTCAGGGCTTTGTCTAACCAGGTCTTAAAAATCTCCAAGGATGGAGACTGCATGGTTTCTCTGGGCAGCCAGTTCCAGTGCTTAACTATCCTTTTGTGATTTTTTTTTTTTTCTCTTAAATCTAATCAGAACCTCTCTTGTTTCAGTGTATGGCCATCTTCACATGTTTCTACTGTGCACCTTAGTAAAGAGCCTGACTCCATCTTCTCAGTAACCTCTTCGGGGGTATCGGGCACCTGCTATTAGGTCCTCCTGAAGTCTTCCATCCTCCAGGCTGAACAAACCTAGTTCCCTCAGGATCTCCTCATAAGGCACATGCTCCAGCCCCCAACTTGATGGCCCTCCACTGCACTTGCTGAAGTTCATTAACATCCTTCTTCTGTTTTTTTTCTTTCATAATTCTAACGCATGGTGAATTTTTCAAATATGTTGCCTGCATATTTGAGAAGTGTTAGCAATTAGGATACTAAATAGTAACAGAAATTCATAATCAAGTTTTTTTCTCAGCAGCTATGTTATATACTTAAATTGTGAACCAACTAGCCTTCCACAATTACTTAGATTTCCTTTGAGGAGGAATTTTGTTCTGTGTTTAAAGATTTATAGAGACCTGACACTTGTTTTAGCTTTAACTTATGGTTAGGGAATGGCATAGCTTGGATACGCAAAGTAAACAAGGAACTATAGCCCCTTTCTGCCTCCCCTACCCCTTCCATCAGTCTTGTCCAAATGTGTGTGTGGGGGTGTTTTACATCACCTGCTGGGGCAGAGGTCATCTTCTCCTCAGTATTGTGACCACCTTTAATCTAAACCATTTCTCGTAAGCGTCGGTGTCCCTATTTGAGTTGACATAAGTTATAGATACCAAAGATTTTTTTTTCTTAATAGAGGTAATCACTATGAAAATCTCTTTTAACTTTATGCTTTTCATATCTTAAAAAATGTGTATAGGTTCACGAATACTTCTTCCTTTCTGTTTCTGTGTCACTTAGGATTTCTTTAAGTCTAACACGCTTTCCTTTCTGTTTCAAGGAGAAAAAAGGGACAGACTATTTAAGGAGCTTCTGGGTTTTCTGTTTACAGAGCAATAAATGTTTTGGAATGAACTGCAATTGTATGTGTTGTAAAATTGCTTTTGTTTGACAGGTTAATAAATCTCAATCGATGGTCTGAATGACTAGAGATATTAAAAGCTGGTGCTGCCTTACAAACCAAAACAAAATAACCCACCTTCTTGTATTTCTTTATAAACACAGCATAGGGCTCATTACTATTCCACTTGAGTGTCTCTCTCATTTTATTTGCAAATGCCTTTATTTATGGATCTTTTGCAGAGGGTTTTTTTTTTTGGTGGAGAGTACAAACAAAAATCACCTTAATTGACAAAAAGCTAAAAATACTTTGATTCTTCAACAAGTGCACATGTTCATGCTGCAGACAGTGAAGTGCCAAACCTTCTGCTGAGTTCATAAGTTTTTGCTAGTACCAATTAGCTTATGAGGTTTTGAGAGCTTAAATCTGCCACTTTCAGGTTTTCACCTGTGCTGATCTTGTGCATGTGTGTGTTCTGTCACTTTCATGCACCAGTGGGCAAAACAGGTCTGCCTTATATTCCAACTGGAACAGCAAGGTTGACTAGGATTTCTTTAGAAAAAGGGCTCAGGAAGCAACATTGTAGAAGTATTTAGAGCTTGGCTACTGACACAGTCATCGGTTAGAAGGTGTGGAAAATTACTTGGGTCCAAAGTAATTCTTCCAGTTCCTCAGTTAGTTGTTCAGAAATAGATTTTAATAGACTACAGAAGGGCACTTGGAACAACAAAATCGAAAGCAGAAATCTGTCTAGTTTTTCCTGAATGCCCTCTTCAGTTTCAGCAACAGTTTCTAGTGTGGAAGCATTTGGAGAAAGAAACAGGCAACTGGTACAAATGTAACTATACTTTGTCTGATACACTATACTTTGTAAATTACCTAAATTCAGTCATGTTGGAGATATGTTAGCATGAATCAGCACTGTTACACAGAAATATGGAATGTGAATTACTACTTATTTTGTTGAATTTGTTAGGAAATTTGGCAGGGAGCTCACCCATTTTTCGACTGTGAATCAGGCAGGCAAAATGTCACTGCGTATGTTTGAATTACATTGAACATTTAATGACAATGAAAACTTACCGATACTGGGAGTATTAGATAACGTAGAGCTTAAGATTTTGCATTCTATTTCTAAGTTTTGTTTACTAATGCCCTCCGAACAATGCTGGATGCTGTCTTGCTCGTACTAAACTGAAGAACAGCATTTTTAGTTCCTGCCAGATCCCCATCACCTTGGGGTTTCATTTCAGTCCTTACGAAGTATCATAGAAGCCTTTTTCTCCCCAGCCCTTCCTGAATTACTATTTCTATTGCCATTTTATTGCATTTGTTGTTAGATATAGAAGACATTTTCATATATACATTCAGTGTATAGCATAAAATGTGTGTACCTTGTATATACAAATGTGTATACCTTGTATATACAAGTGTGTGTTTTTAGGCAACTCCTTAACCCGATAGCCGAACAAAGGTGAGGCTGCTACAGCTCTGTGGCCCCAGGTCCAACTGGTAGTGAGGCTGAGCATGTACTCCCAGTAGTCACACAAGGAAACACACATTTACAATATAGGCACATACACATGGCCAGCCACACAGAACAGCACAAACAGCAAGCACAACAGCACGTCAACACAAACAGCACCTGTGGCCTCATCCTGTTCCCCTATCTGGTTGATGAGGATGAAGGTCTGTTAGTGTGAAACGTATACATAAATGCAATGTGGATCCCGCCAGTAACTGGGCTTAGACACTCAGTGCGGCACCTGGGGAGCCTCTCTGCAGTGCAGAGCAAGGGGTCACCCCTGGTCCCTGGTGTTGGGGGCTCCTGTGATGCCCTGGGAGGGGCCAGGACAAGGGGCTCTGCTGTTGAGCCTTCATGGACTGTTGTCTTTCCTGTGATGGGCCTAGGAGTAGCCAAGGCCAGGTGTTGTTTGGGTTCCTCATTCTGCCGTTGTCTCTCTGTGCTCCTTTGCATGTGTGGAGATGAGCTTTTCATCACATAGCCTAACGTCACGTGTGTGTACATGTGTATGCATATATATTTCTACCTATGAAAATGTGTATATCTCTCTCTGTAGAAACAATTTTGACTGCTAAAGTTCCATAAATCATTTTTGGGCTTACTGTTAGTAACATTATTTTTCATAACCATAAAAGATTTGAAAGGAAAGCTTTTCATTAATTAAAAACTGTCCACCCAAGTTCTGCATCTTCTCTACAACAAGGTGGTTAGGAAGGCACCCAAAGCAAAGCAAACTCTTTTGGAGGTTAAGGAAAGCAGGAAATAACACTGGAATGAAGAAGGCCTTGGTTGACACTCTGCAATATGTGGATTTGGAAGGGGAAACTGGCACTGCTGAACACAACAAGCACATCTCGTTGAGAAAAGCAGTTAGTGTCATGAGCCAAGTTTTTGCTCTCCTTCTATGTATAAGATCCTGGAAATCTAAAGGAACTCAAAGTGATAGAAATGTCACTTGATTCTAAAAGATTCTCTTTGATTCTTTTGGTAACAGAGTTAAAACTTTACCTAGCTGAGGTTATCAGAAATATAATTCTAGAAAGAATAATTGTTTCTTTGTGGTTTTAATACATTATTTCTTTATATTCCATAAAACTCTTACTCCTTTACTTGTCATTGAGGTGACTGTTCTGTAATAGAGTTAAAGTGTTTTAGTTGCAGGTGCAGGGTCAACAGAGAAGATAGAAGTTTTAGTGCCATTTCTCACATTGTTTTCCTTGCTAAGATAAGAGCTTACAAACCTTTGAAGAATACAAGAGAAGATATGTTTAGCTATACCTTCAAGACCTGCAGACCAGAAACATATATCCCCAAGATAATCTTAATGTATGTAACAGAAATTTCAGTCCTCACTCTTTAGGTATTATATTTGTTATCTGATTTATAAATTTTCTCTAATCAGTAATTAACCTTACCTGCATCTTATTAGAATAGTTCAAACAAATCAGCAAAGTTTTTTAAATATGATAGAAAACACTACCACTTCTAGTCAGAAGCAATTGGAAGAAAATCACTTGATGTATCATGTATACTGAGTCATGATGTGTTTGAGATTTTCTTTTACTTTTCTACCTGACAGCCTGTCCTCCTTTTTTTTTGTAGTCACAGCATTTTTTTTTTTAGTAGCCAAAACATTTCTTTGACTGGATTGTGTGGCAGTGATACTTTGTCACCTTGACGTACCTGCTGCAGTCTGGTTTCCCCTGGGAATCCTTATATTCTGTCTGGGAGCTGAAGCTTCCAAGTTATCAGCAAAATGCTGCTCATACCACTCAGCTACCTGTCAGTTTATCCAGATTCTTGGCAATACCTGTGGCAGTGTCTATTTCAGGACTGATCATGTTGCTGTAATAGAGGTTGTTCCTTTCAGTTCATGTGTCATGATGGTTAGAATGGTGTAAAATCACTGTTTGCAGTATGCCACTGTAGTCATGGTAGTATATAAATGGACATAATTTGATTTTTAAAAGGAAAAAGGGGAGTTGGCAAGGCTTTGGAGAAAATACTTGGCTTTTCCCCCCAAACAAATGCATGTTGTAATCATGTAAACCCTCATTAAGCTGCATACTTAAAGTCAACTGCAACTTGATGTAAGTTGCAATTGACTTAAGTAATTTTATTCATATATTTAGAGTTAGGCTGACACACAAGAATTTGTAGGGAAGTGAATTTGCTGTTGACCTAACTGAAGAAATGCAATGTGCTTATATGGGCATTGGGGTGATTGAGCCACTTCCTAATGGAACAGTTTATCCCCTCATCATAGGTTCTGTAATGGCAACTTAGCAATATATTTAGTCTTTATTTTTGCGCATTTGTCATTGTAACCTTTAAATGTAGGAAGTTCTATTACAGTGCTGTCTGTCTCCACACCACTGAGTGTGGCTGCACACTTTTTGAACAGAGAAGTACAGCAAATCAATCCTATACTCTTGAGAAACATATTCATGATAACTGTTACACTTTATTTTATTTTATTTTCCCCAAAGAAAACATTTTACTGTAAGTTCAGTGTCCCTGAATGATCTGAAGACGTTTCCTTTTCTTTTTCTTACCACCTGTACATACATAAGCTAAATTTGTTTATCTTAATAGCTGTAGGAAAATGGTGAAGAGTAGGTATAAACAAGATACCCTGTAGCAAGTCCATAGGAGATTTATGAAGCGTGTTTACTTTGTGTGTGTGTGTGTGTATATGTATATTATGTATAAGCATCAGTGTGCCATAACATAACAGCACAATAATGTAGCAGCAGCTTTACAGTAACAGTTTCAACAGTCACAGACTGTACTTCAGCCAAGGTTACCTCCAGCCTTCACGTCTCCAACCAGCCCTTCCTTGTTCGTAAGTAAAGGGTCCAGCAGACCTCATAGTTACAACCTTCTCATTGGCCCTTCTATCACCTGTATCAGGAAGTTGCCATCAAATCTCTCCAGGAACCTCCTGGATTGCTTGTGCTCTTCTGTGTTGTCACTCCAGCAGATACCAACATGGTTAGAGTCCTCCAAAAGGAGCAGGGCCTGAGAACATGAGGCTACTTGCAGCTGTCTGTAGAAGGCCTTATCTACTTCTTCCTGATCAGATGGCCTGCAGCAAACAGCCACAACAGTGCCACCCATACTAGTCTGCCCCTTAATCCTTACCCATAAGCTCTCAGTCAGCCCATTGTCTATCCTTCAGCAGAGCTACATATGCTCCAGCTGCTGTCTCACATAAAGGGCAACCCCCTCCTCACCTTCCTGGCCTGTCTTTTCTAAAGAGCCTGTGGCCATCCATCACAGCACTCCAGCCATGCAAGCTATCCCACCATGTCTCTGTAATCTCAATGAGGTCATAGCCCTGCAACTGTACACACATCTCCAGTTCCTCCTGTTTATTCCCCATTTGTGTACAGGCACTTCAGAGAAGCATCCAAGTGTGCTGATTTTCCAGAAGGGTTGTAAGAGGTTTTCCCATAGTGCTGACCTTTAGGCACTTCCTTGCTTGCATGCAAATGCTTGAGGTACCCCCGCTTAAGCCCTGTTTTGTTGAATGCATGGTCCCTATAACTCTCCCCTTCCCCTCTCTTTGCTAGTTTAAAGCCCTTCTTACCGGATTGGCCAGCCTGTTGGCAAAGGTGATTGTACCCCACTTAGTGAGGTGGATCTCATCTCTCCCAATCAGTTGTCAATCTTCAAACAGGGTCCCATGGTCATAGAAACTAAAACCCTGTTGCCAACATCAGCTGTGCAGCCAGCTGTTGACTCACGGTGTCCTTCCACTGCTCCTTACATCCTTCATCCTCACTGGTAGGATCAAGGAGAAAAAACACAGAAGGGCACACAAAAATAACATCTATCACAAGGAAAAAGATGGAAACATGCATCTGTTAGCAGGGATTAAAGAAAAGGAAGGAAGAAGCATCTCTGCCTTTTGTTGGCAACAAACCATTAGGTTGGCTCAGCTACTTTTGAAACTACCTGCCAGGAAGTAGTTAGGAATCTTTTGAGGATATCTGACCAGGAGAAAATTGTCTAAAGACCTTTGCTGACCTTTCTTTTAATCATGTACATGGGGTTTAATCTAATTGCTTATGACATAAATATATTAAATTGAAAATTATGTTATCCTTTGCATAGATGTAACACTCTACTTTTACAATTGCTGTTATTATTACTACTCTTTTGGAAGTTACTACTTTAGTAGAAATAGAACCATGAACGTAGATAATTCCCAAACAAAGTATTGAAGTGAATCTGTTTTAGCAAATGTCCCGCAAATGACCCAGAATTGAGCCTTCATACTATTGTGTTTCAGATTCTGAAACTTTACAGGTTTGTATCTCTTTATTGTGTTAACTCATTTTCTTTTTTAAAATTATGTTTATTTCTGATTCTAATATGTCGTCTGGGTGGTGATTATCTTCTTAAGTTTATTCCTCTTCCTTAGTTTTTCCATATCTCATTTTTCTAACGCTCTTATGAGAGGTGACTCTCTCCAAGACATTACTGCATTTTTAAGATTTTTGGAGTTGTTTTGGGGTTTGGTTAGTACTGGAATAGGGCATTACATGCTTTGAATGTCCTTGGTTTCATTCTGTTGTTTGTTGTGAAACTAGTGCAAATATATTATTCTTTCAAGCAGTGCCGTTAAAAATTGGCTTAGTTTCTTTAAGCAGTTATAAAACACCGATTTCCACCAGATCTTTAAGGTTAACGTGTTTACCCAAATTGAACAAGTTGAAAGTTCATATTTTTTCCAGCTTGGTTTATTTTTGTACCTTGTTGTCTTCCTTCCTCTTCTGAAATCTGTATTCAGAACAGGCAATTGGTTTTTTTTATTGTAAGTAAAATTACTTATTTGCTATAGTTGAAATACACAGATAATTGTAATTTATGGACAGAGCTGCACTTAGCTAGTTTCTGGCTTCATGCTTGGAACTTTATTCTGTTGAGCTTAAATATTCTCTGAAAGATCCTTTAAGTTGTTTGAAGTTTGAAAGAAAACTGTTTTTCTTCATGAGCACGAAGAATTAAAACATAACACAGCTACATCTCCCCGATTCACTGTAGACCAGTGGCACTGTGTAGTGTACGGTTCAGTGAGAAGGCTGTACTGGAAAGAAAAAAAAGTCATTTTTCCATGGCTTTCTCCACATCCAATGAGAGCCTGTCTAAAGGTGGATGCTTCTTTTCAACCGTTATTTCTTTATTGAAGAAATTCGGGAATGACTTTGAAGCATGAGTGGTACTCACAGGTCATTTTTAAAATTTCTGTCAAAGATGATACAATAATTAAACATTACAGGTGATGTTTAAATCAGCTTACAGTTCAGTATGCAAGCTCATCTTTCAGAAGGGAACACTATTTAAGGAGAGATCATAAACCAAAATGAGACTATTGCCAAAAAAGTATGTAGCTTGAGAAAATTGGATAGGAAAATCTTTACCAAAACAGACATCCAACAGATATGTTACTCTTTCAAATCTTGAGCTTGTTTGCTGTTTGGAAATAGTTTTATTTGTGCTCCTATACTGGCATACTTTTTGATTTTTTTTTCCTTTTCTGATTTGTATATTACCTTCATGTTTACATCCATAGAACATTGCCACTTTCAAATAATACTTTGGTTTCACATGCATTAAAAAAGACTATCCTTAATTTAAATAAGTAAATTACTTTGATGAAAACAATATTGTTTACTATACATATGTGATTACCTATTTTTTTCCACAAGGTCAAATTATTTTTATCTATCAATAAGGCTTTAGCAGTTTCTCTCTGGTTTTGACCTGGAAGAAGTGAGAAATGAAAGGGAGGTACTCTGTAAAGCAGAATGAGAATGTAATATCCCCTATAGCAGAGCAGTTGCTTTCAAAGACAAAAAGAGAAGGTAAATAAGTAAGCTTTTCAGTAATAAAACTGAAAGCTGTCAGGATAGAATCTAATGCTGTCCTATACTAGCTAAGACAGAACCAACACAATTATTTATTCAGATATTCTGCCATAGGAATAATACAAAAATAAATGAATAGGAATCCCAAATGCACATGTTAAAAAGATACCTGAATATGTATCTGAATCAGTATCTGAATATGAGGGTTACAGGTGCAAAGTAGTGGTTTGTCTGCTCCTTGTTAGGAGTAGTTTTCCCATCCTGAACTGAGTGTCTTCTTTCTGGAGAAGTCATCCAAGTCTGCATGAGGTGTAGGGCTTCTGGATAGCTCCATGGGGATCAGCTGTCAGAAATTCTGCAGCTCCTGCTAGGTTTATTATAGGTAAGTGGTAATGTCCAGTTACACAGAATGAGCAGGGTACCTGGTTACACAGAATGAGCAGGGTACCTGCTTGTGCCATGGCTGTGAGCCTGTAGACGTTCCCTGGGACAAAAAGATTGTTGGGTTTATTCAGGAAATACTTTTGATACCTACTCCCAGCTTCAGTTTGAGACTTAGAGTTCAGATTCATCAAAATGGCTCCTCCTCTGATCATACCTGGTTGGTATCTCTGATCTGTTTGTTCATGAGGCGTGATACGTATAACTTTGTCTCTAGTTGTACACAAGTGGAAGGCTACCAGGATGATTAGGGGCTTGAAGCACGTGAGATACAAGGCTGGGAGAACTGGGTTGGTTCAGCCTTAGAAAGAGAGGGCTGTGGGGAGATCTTACTCGTGTCTGCAGTTATCATTAGAATTTATAGAGGAGATGAGGTCAGACTCCTCTCAAAGGTGCAAAGTGGTAGGGACAGTAAGGAACAGATCTGAGCTGAAACACAGGAAATTCTGGTAGAATATTAGGAAAGCTGTTTTCACCATGAGGGCAGTGAAATACAGGAAGAGGCTGCTGAGCAGGGGTGTGGAACCTCCATCCTTGGAGGTACCAAAAACTCAGCTGGCCAAGGCCCTGAGCAACTGCTCTGTCTGGAACTGCTTTGAGTAGGGGGTAGGACTAGATGACCTGCAGTGGTCCCTTGCAGTGTAAATTATTCTACGATTCTGAGCTCGGCATTCAAGGTGCAGTTACATGTATGTGTTGTACTTGCCATGAAAATTCAGTGGTTTTAGTACATTTATAAAGTGTACGTTTATGTGGAAGGGAAGGCAACACAGATTAACTATTTCATTGCACAGAATTCCTTTATTAGGCTACATTTAAAGATAAGTGACACATTAAAAAAAGTGTGAAGTGTTAAACAGTATCCGTAGTCCTCATACAGAGCATCTTGAGTATTTGCCTTGTGTCCTTCATAAACGAACAATACTCTTCTATTGCTATTCCAAGCTACAGTTGATTGCGTTAGGTTTCTGCTGTTGAGATAATTGGACACTGTTTCAGAAATGCCTGGGAATTTCATGAGGCCTGTAACACAAGATGCCTTACAAAGTTCTTGGTGTGTTGTCCTCTAAACACACAGTCCTCTATAAAAAGAATGCTGCAGCCATCCGGAATGATCAGAATAACCCAGCATGTAAATGTGACCTTCTCTGTGCTTCACAGAGTCGCAGTGTCTGGGTCCAGCTGTCAGTCACAGAAGCACTTTCTTTCACTTGACTGAGTCTTGAATAGAAGCAAGAAACTTGAAATTTCTCCATGTTCTTCCCCTTCCAAACTGTTTTACTCCTTCTGGCCCATCTTAGGATACTGTTCTATGAACTGGCTTGTCAGAGAGTAGCTGCTGATGTGGGCTTAAAATAAACTGACGTTTATGCAAGAAATGCAGTGTACTTTACCAACCCACTGAAGGGCATTTAAGATGTGCAGAAGTAATACACTGGTTTTTTTTTTTCCCCCTTTGGAATCCTGCTTGTGATTTTTGTTTTAAACTTGTACCTCTTCTGGTAACTAAGTTGATTCTTGTACTGACGTGCACTGTCACTCCTAGCAGTAAGTTAATAACAAGCTGAATTTAAAAAAAAATTGTGCATATATTTTCCAAACAGTTCTTAATATGAATTTTTGAGTCGTAAAGAATGGTGACTGGTAGTTAGTATTCTGGGTGCTGGTATGCTTAATTCATTTGATTACAAATAAGTTCCCAGCTTGTTTGTTCATTTGTGTAGCATTTAAAAACATCTTAGCTTACTGCTCGTTCTCCTTAATAGAACTAACCTGGGGGGCTGTAAGCTGCACAACTTCCTTAAACAATGTATTTGATGTAATTCTGTTATCCATGGCTAGTTAAATTGGCATATGTCCTTAAAATAAAATGTAGTGTAATTCATTATTGCTACTGAAACTTTTCCCAGCTATTTCTGGAAAGAGCAGAAGTCCAAAAATTGGAGAGAATCATTAATGAAATTATTTCATTACTGTTTTTTGTTAATTCTTCAGACAGCTAACACAGTGGGAGGCCAAAATTACAAATACTATAGCTGCTTAAAATGCATGTGTTCAATAATATTTAAGTAAGTCTTCTGGTAAATGGGCCACCTAGAAATCCATTTTTCCCTTGTTCTTAGATATTTTGTATATCAAAGAGTGAGAAAAAAAGAAAGCACAAATAACCAAAACAATAGCGCAGCAGCTGTGCTATGACTTATTAGTGAAGTTGTTGTTGGTGGTGGTCTCTTTCTCTTTTTGCAAATTTCCACCACCTCACATAAATCATAAACAGACTTTTCAGCATCCATTTAGTAAGGGATGTAAATGGGACTGCATTGTGGTCCGTGTATGCTGTGGTTCATGAAAATCCCTAGATCACTCATGCTAGTAACAGTTCATCAGTAGCAGAGCTCTTTCAAAAATTAGAAAAAGTTGAGTCAGCAAGGAAAAGAATTAAAAATTGTTGAACAAAACAAAAGGTGTAATTACAGTAGTATTATCCTTCAGACTAATAATTTCTTTCTTAGATGCTACTTAGTTTTGAATTATGACCACAGCCGGAGAAAGTAAAAATACATGTTTGGCATTGAAAAGTCAATGAGTTACCTTTAAAAATGAAAGGCCTCAATAGTTAAACAACAGCCTTTTAGAGATGAACAAACTAGTTCTGACAGCAATTTGGTAATCAAAATCACGAGGATTTCAAAATCCTGAGCTAGCTGTACTTGGCAGATTTCTTCCTGAGGGTCTTTTATGGGCTCACTTCAAAGTCCATTGAAGTCGATGGGGATTTTTTTTTTTTTTTTTGATGGTATGACGGGATTTGAATTAGGCATTAAATTCTTATTTCCAGAAGGCTGCATTGTGCATGTATACATAAATGCGTGTAACATCACAGTGGACCTACATATTTTTGGCTCAGAGATGTGGATACACAAAGGTACTTGAAGGCTACAGTATATGCATTTAGAATGTCTCCAGTAAGCCCCGGAAAGCCAACAGAAAACACACAAACAAAGTTGTAAGGTGAATAGTCTTCTGAGATTTAGTACAATAGTAGGATCTTACAGAGATCTCTGAAAAAGAAACAAACAAAAAAAAAAAAACAACCCAAAACAAACAGCTATTGGTGTCCATAATGTTATCTAAACTTTTTTCTAGTCAAGTGACTTTTGAATCAAGGTATTTGGGGAAACTGCAGAATATGTGGAGAAGGTTATGGAAGGAAATGTTTCCCATATAATGTTACCAAATATTTCCAGACTGTAAATTTACAACTAGCATTTGTCATCTTTTTGCCCTGTTGATTTGATAATGAAGGAGAATAATCTATGTTGATAAACAGTGAAGTTACGGAAGTAGAAGATGCAATCCATAAGAAACACCAAATGTAACATGTTGCATTCTGATACCTTTTGTTTCTGTGTCGTTTGAGGACAGAAGATGTAATAGTCTTCTTCTGTACCTTATCACCAAGCGCAGAAGGAGACTAAACCTGTTTAGAAGTTGAGAATGGACATAGGATAACCTCTCAAAGGACTAATCAGCTGTTTCTTTCTATGATTCAGTTGCTCTAAAATGTTTTTCTAGCTGTGGCCGCCATATGGTCATCCATGCATGTTCCATATCGCCCGGGTGGTGGTGGTGGGGATGACTAGCAGCAGTAGTTTATGAGTTATTTGATTAATGAGGCAGAAATCATTTCTTCCACTTTATCCAGCTTTTCATGGGACCTCTGTAAGGCTACTTCCCACTTAGGGTTTAGATTAGCAAGTGAACTGATGTTTTGAAATTTCATTAGTTGTTCTTCCTTTCTAAACTTTGAAGCCTCAAAATTCTACTATTTTCCCCTTTGGCTTTCATTCAGCAGGAATGAAGTTATTTTTTTCCTGTTTTTTCTTTTTAATCAGAGTACTGTTTTTCCCCAGACCTGCAACGGTTTTGAAATGGATTTTATGGATGCAGGGAGAGTCATTCTGATATTAAGCCCGCAGAAGGCAGTTTAATGTTAATTTAGCACTGTCTAAGCCTCAATAGCATAGAAGATCTTTGAGGTATATTTTTCCCAGAGTGAAAGACTTACCCACATTGGTATCAGTTTGAACAGACCACAAGGCAAGATAAGAGGAACTGATAGCAGGAAAAATTAAAACTGAAGTTGAATGTTTTCCCATCAATTTCCATAGTAGCTGTTTCCCATGGAGCATATAGTAAATGCAAAGTAATAATAATAAATTAAAAGGATATGTTTAGAGAAGAAAAGTTGGGAGTTAACAAGTACACAGTTCCTGTTCTGCTCACGTTTTTATCAAAGTAAGATGAAATATTCGATACTCTTACCAGCAAGACCCTGGTTCAAAGGCAAAGTGCTGAAATGTATGTTTTAGTCCCAGCATCTGTAAATATTTTGAATTCTCTGAGATTAAGAACCTAAATTGAGACCAGAACCTGCAAGCAGGACATTTTTCTCACTGAAATACAGAATTCTTTACAGAGAGATAGATGGTAGTGTGTAATTTGCAAACAAGGATAAGGTGCATAAATGACACCATCTTTAGTTTCATTCTTCTCCTGTTTTAGCATTGATATGATAATGTCATATATGATCAAGGATACTTGTTCGGTAAGGATTCCCTGTTCCTCACCTATCGCCCATTCATATTATCTACACAGGTTTTTCAAGGTCTTAATATCAAAAGTGTATTATTTTTTTCTCAAGTGAAATGGTTATTTTTTTATAGACATGTAGAGTGAAATGTAAATTAGTGTGCTTTATTACTTTATTTTGCTTTAAGCATCTAGTTCATTCCAGAGTAAAAAGTGTCCTACCATAGTATTACCCTTGGAGAGATATCATAGTAGCAGTATTGATCAGTGCCATAAGTTTTAGAAATAATGCCAACATCCCACAGCTAAAATCTGTATAAATCTTATCTGTCTCTCTCAATTGGAGTGATGGTCATGTTGCAATATTTATGCAAAACAGGGAAGAACTTGGCTGCTTTCATATCTCTAGATTTAGTATGTGGGTGGGCCAGCGCAGTGGACAGTTTGTAACATCTCTGTGCAGCCAAGTTAATAAATCCACTTTGTATGTGACCTTTGTAAACCTTTTGTCATCCATTAGAAGTGTTGCTCTGCTGTTGACAATAAGTGTCAGTAGCAAGAAGAACTGGAGGAAGACCTAGTACACTTATTTCCGGTAACATTAAAGCCATTATAATTATGGGTCATTTGCCTGGCTTTTTTGGTAATTAAGAGTTTTAATTGCGTCTAGTTCCAGGGAATTAGTTAAGCTTTTCATTATGCATATTGCCTTCCATAATCATCGGCTTCTCCCCTACAGCAAGCTTGGTGACATCACCCAAGTCAATTAGGTCTTTCAAGGCAGAACGGTGAAGTACATTTCTTTGTACAGGGTGGATTAGAAAAAGTTTCTGAAAAGCCTTGATAATGCTGTTTGTGCAACATTTAAGCTTACTCTTTAAAAGGCAGAGCGTGTCAGGGTTTCATTTACTGTTTCAGAACACACAGAGAGCTTAGAGACTAGGGATTTAGGTCGCAAAGCAATACATTGCTAAGAACAAAACCAATAGGCAGGACCGCGCTTCAATTTGGATAGCAATTGTTCCAAGCTTTGCAAGATCAGCTCCATATGTACTTGTAGTTAGTAGTAGTGATAATAATCAACAGATTGGGAATGTCACTGTTCAAACCGAAGGGGGGGGAGTGGAATTTAGTGGCTGAATGAAGGCAATTAGCACAAGAGAGATTAGTTTCTTCCACTGTTCTCTAAAAATCACTAATTAAGGTTTACTTTATTAAATGCAAGGTAGAAAGCACCACTTGCTTTCCCTTGGCTGACTCCAAGTTGAGATCTGAATGGACATTTTAAAAAGAGAAGAGAACAGGAAGAAAGGATACATTCCTTTTATCTGTTCTACAGTCTGCAGTATAAATATGTGTACATAGTGCAGCCATTAAATATGTCTCGAAAAAAATGTTTTCTTTGAATGAAATAAAGTTTTGAGAGGTTGCCACATGGTTCCCTTAGAGCACAGCCAAAACAGGTAAACTTTGTGCATCGCTAATCTTTCCTGGTGAAAGAGTTGTGTGTTAGGGAACCTAAAAAATGCAGTGTTCTGCTGTGCTCCCACTGCTTCACATCTGGATTCAGTCAAAAATTAAACAAAGTTTAGCAATTCATCGCCGTTACCTTCATGGCTATTAGTTGCCATGTCTATTGTGTTGTGAAGAAAAGGAAAAGAAAACTCATCTTGAATATGTAGGAAGGGATTTGACACATCAATAGTGACTGTAGCAAAGGGCCTAATGCATGAGATAGAGATGTCATAAGGCAGAGCCAAGTTGCACTGTCTGAAGTGTGTGAGGAAAATTGTACAAACCATCCCAAACCCACTTTGAATTATCAAAATGACTTGTATTAATAATTGTAATATTAATCGTAATAGCACAGCTAATAAAAATGATAATAACTGCAGTCTAAACTGCAGAGGTGTTTGAAACCACTTAGTGTGAGTCAGAATTTTCAGATGCTTGGCAATGCCAAAGGTTGCTCTGGATTATCCATGATCAAAAATTCAAACTTCAGACTGAGTAATGTCAAGAAGAGATGCTTTATTTTATACAGGAATGAATTCCAGAAGAGTGATCTCAGATTATATTAAAGATCAGACTAGATAGTCTGCCTGATTTTATATAAGTTGCTGCAAATTCAGTTGGAATTTGTTTGTGTTTGTAAAATTTCTAGGAACTTGTGTTTTCAGTGTGTGGCTGTCTTCAGTTGTTTGGCCTGTTTCATTTATTTACTTTGATCCTCAGCTTCTGCTGCCTCAGAACTGTTATATTTTCTTACCATGTATGTTTGATGATGTCTTTCTTACTCTTTATCATGAAAAACAAAATTTTATCTTCAACATTACTGGTTACTGACCATTTAATAAAAAAAATGTTCAGTCTACCACTGTAACACAATCTGAAATATGCAAATTAGAACATTCCATTATATTTCTTTATCCGTCTCCTTACAGAGAACACTTACATCAGTCACATCTTTGTAAAAGTACCCAGGTACTAAATAAGTCATTTCATTTTTTTATTTTTTTGCTTTAGCTACCAACATTTAATAATCATCATCATCATTTTTAAAAGAGTTAACTTAATTTCAAATACCATTGGCAAAACCTATTTGTACTTTGCAGTTTGTGTAAGTGTATTCCCCTGGAAATGCGTAATAGCCTTGGAAGCATTCTTAGGATGTTATTCTACAATGTGATAAAGTTAATCTACTTAATGCTGCAAAAATGTTTGTATTTTACTGAAATGTACCTTAGCTGCAAAAAAATGGAAAAGTTAAGTTCTGTAAAATGGTACAAAGCCCAGTTGCACAGGCCCAAGTATAATGCAGATATGTACATAAAAGGTGAGAGGTGGTAAATGGGCAAACTTTCGCAGCATTTTAGTTGTTCATATCTGTTTATATTTTTGAGATACGAACACTTAGATACACTATAAAATATTCCAGCAGTGGATAGGATAAAGAAGCAGTGTGGGTCAAGTCTAACTGTAAGCAAGATGTTAAAAGTAGCTTTCCAAATTTCCTAAACTCTCCAGGAACTAGGCAAACCAAACATATACTAAAGGTGGGATTGTAACCTTACCTTTGATATAGGTTACCTTTGGTATAATAAAGGTTTCCTACTGTATCTGCCAAAGTTTATTAAGTAGTTGACTGAGCTCATGATTGTTTCCCTAAAGCATCCATAAATAGGTTTTTTTTTTCCTATAAGTATGTGGAATCTGTAGTCCTAAAAGATACCTAAGTACACCTTTGATTGTTTTCGTCAAAGTTTTTCTAGCCTTTGTGTATTTGTTATAAATGTATACCTACATAAATAGTGTATACCATATAGGTATAAAGTGGTAGGATGACACACCTCTGCTATTTTGGTTTGATTTATAACATTTCAATTTTTGCATTTACCATCATCATCAAACTGGAATAGTGAAAAGTATCTTTAAATAAAGACTTTTAAATAGATTGTTAATTTTAACTCTTTGTGTTGGAAAACCAATTTCTAATCCTGTAATCAAAAACGACAATAATCTGTCCACATTAGTATTAAATGCTGAAGGACTGAAAAAAGAATGGAATTTTTAACAAAGTATTGTAGCCATTTAATTTTCAAAATACTATGTTATGTATTTATAATTCTATATTACAATGTTAAACTACAAAATTTACATAAATACTACATTAATTTTTTAAAAAACTTGCTTCCAAACTGAGATTTTCAATGATTATGGCTATGTAGGACATAGAACTTTTACTGACTAAACTGTTATCCCTAAGAGTAGCCTTGCACTGTAATTGCTGATTTTCTTTGTCCCCATAATTTTGGAAGAGATTAAGCAAATAGTACCTGAATTTGACAGCAGTATTCTGACAGTTAACTTCTGTCTTACTTTCTACACTCTCCCCAAATGCTAATATTGACCTAGATATTGTAGTTTTTTTCCTTTCGTGTATATAAGAAATGTCACACCTGTAAGCGAAGGTACTTCTTTTGCCATTTTACAAGTGGTAGAATTGGTCTGGAAGGGTTAAATTGCCTTCTTATCAAGGTATTTAAGTACATGCTTAACTTTCTTTTAAGCTTGTGCTTAAACCCATCCAGATAAAACAAATCACTTGGGAGCATCTGGATAACCAGTTGTTGGGGTTTAAGTATATGCGTAGATGCTTTTTTGAAGTGAAATGAATTTAAGGTTAATTACCATGCAGATGTTCAAATTGAGAGGTTTGCGCTTGTTCTCATTAGGGGTGTCTGAGCCAGGAATTGAATTTAGCTCTCCTGCTAAGTTGAATGCAGGATCATTCTCTCTTTGGTAAAACAAACAATAAAAAATTTGTAATAACACTATTCTTCTTTCTCTTCATTCCCCTCACCTCCTTGTTTCCCAGTGTCTTGTGTTTGAAGACTCACCACTTGGAGTCAAAGGAGCACTGGCAGCGGGAATGCAAGTGGTTATGATTCCAGATGAAAATTTAAATCCAGATCTTAAAAAGGAAGCAACTCTGGTGCTGAACTCTATGGAGGACTTCAAACCAGAACTGTTTGGTTTACCGGCGTATGATTAATGCCTAAAGTCTACGAACATGCAGTTGACTAGAGATCAGGAAAGTGGAATGAAATCTTGTTAAGATTTTATGATTGTTTTGCACCTTTCCCTCCAGTCCTCAAAACTGGACCATGGAAATCCTGTTAACACCAAGTCTTCCACACTGCTGTTAAAGTTGACTGGAACGTTTATCATTTGTCCTCCATGATGAATGCTAAGTTAAAACAGTATTTCTTCTTGTGAAGTGAATCCAGCTTTGTTCTATGCACATCATAATGTCTTCTGGGAATGCTATGAAACTATTTAGTTAATCTATTAAAACTGCACTTGAAGTTTCCTGTTCTGTTTCCACTTGAATGACTTGTTGTTTAGCTCTTAACCAGAAATCTGTTCTGGGCTGGCTGTTGTCCCATTACATAGTTTTTCATCCAGTTATTGCTATCAACATGTTTATCCTTTTTCTCTTCCTAATCTTGCCCATGTACTCCCTCTTGTATCCCCTTGTCTTTTTTTTTTTTTTTTCCAGTTTTGTTGTTGTTGTTGTACTTTCTGTGTTTTCTTGTTTCATTTTCTTGTTGGGGGTTGAACGAGATGACTTCCAGAGGCCCCTTAAAACCTACATTATTCTGTAATTCTGTGCTTATCTTTTCTGTCATGGCGAATGCCTGAAAGGAGCTATACAAGGTTATGCGATCCTACGCTTTAACCAAAGCACTTTGCATTCTTTGTTGTCTTTATGTTCTTCTTCTTTTCCATTTTGCCGTGTTGCCTTTCATGCCTGTGAAATGAATCCATCTTCTCTCCCTGTTTTCTTTCTGATGAAGTTTCTGATAATGCTTTAACTCCCTGACATTTAAGTTCCTTTTCTGTCTGTTTTTAGCAAAAGTTATAGTTTACTTAAGTGCCTTAAATTTATTTTGCCCAGCTACCATAATTTCCACAAATATTTTATCTTGTAACCTTTCCTTCTTAACTGTCTTTTTCTAGCAGCTCATCAGGACAAGTGTGAGGGTGTTTTTAGAAAATACTCAACGTGTTGATAGGTTTTGGTGGAGTCCACATGTATATATGTATTGTATAGTGCAAGTAATGGAAATAAGACTTCTCTGAACTCATTGTAGGTTTTTAATATTGTGTGTTTATCTATGGTCATCCTAACAAAAGATAAATTATGTATGAGAAGGGTCAAGTGGCCAGTATCCATGCCTTTTTAAGATTGAGCTACTGTAAGATAGCACATAATAACTTCATTAATTCTTTAATTTCCAGGTAAAATAATTTTCAGACACATCTGGTGTTTACTATTTCAGGTGGAAGGTTGTTTTGATCAGGAACAAAAATAAATGAATCTTACATGCTTCAGTATTCTGGATGAGTTTCCTTGTGGTATTTTTTCTTCCAAGAGTAAAAAGAAGAAATGATTACTTTTTCATCTTAGAAGCAGACTGTTACTGTTTTCTGTTATTGTAGTCTATTCCTGCCTCAAAAAATTAAGAAAATTTTATTCCCTCCTGTCAGCCAAATTTGATGTATATCGTATCAGAAGATTTTTAGTAGGTAGGATAGAATAGTTTGCAGTTTAGTGCTTTTCATCCAGAAATCTGGCAGCATTTTTTTTTTTGGAAGGGTAGATATTGTTTCTGGTAGTTATTTTGCATATTATGTAATTTCTTTAGGCCCATGGAGGTTGTAGTCCCAGTGTTCCAGTGGCAAAAAAACCATCCCATCCGCTATAAATTCCATTTCTGTTTTTTCCAGTCAAGATATGTTGCTATATAATTCCTTCCTTCACTTATGTTACATAACACAAAGTTTTACTGTAAAGCAATAATTCTGAGCTTTCAAGTGTAAAACGGGTGCCTGTTGGGATCCCCTTTGCTCATAATTACTGAATTCCAGCAGGGAAGTTACTAGGTAGAACAAGCTCTAATAAGTTGTAATTAGCAACTTTTTCAAAGTTTTGCATATATTTAAATTAACTTGTCAGTTTTACAAGAAAATAAAAATGAAGCACATTTCTCGTTTACAGTGTACTTCCAAGGAGCCCCATCAGAGTCTTGAATTTGCTTTTTAAAGCTGCAGAGACACTAGTATATCACTGACAATATCAGAATTATTTTATCGTGACAATCATGTGATCAGTGTACCCTTCCATTCTAATTTGATAATCTCATCTTTTGCTAAGAATTAAGAGTCAGAAAACATTCATTTAACTCCACAGTAAATCCTGTCCCACACATGTATTCTTTCCTGCATTTAATATCCCAACAGTTTTCAGTAACAGTTTTCAGTGAGATTATTGCCCCAAACTGAAACCTGTCAAACAGAGCCATATGATATATCCTTCACCTGCTTTTAGTAAAATTCCATTTCACTATTTTTCTGCTTGTTGTTGCCTAGTTCCTGGTCATGTCTCAACTGACTCTTACTAAAGCAAGAATTATACTGTGATTAGCTCTTCTCTTGACTGAATGAGAAGTCAAAAAATTAAACACAATAAAATTGCTCAGTTATAATTGAAAAATTTCGTCATCTCCACCAGATGAGAGGTGGATATTCATGGCAGCCTTAGGTAACTGTAATCTGCCTGATTAACTATATACCAAATATCAGCATATGCTAGTATATATTTCTTTACCCCTTTTTTGGTTGAATTTGTGGCTCTGTAGCTCAGTCATCTCAACAACATCTGTTTGGACAAAAAAAGATCAAAAACTTGGATCCATTCCCTTCCTTCCATCTGCTGTCCTCCAGATGAAGTCCTGTTTTGACGGGACTAAAAAAATCCATACCAGACCCTGGCTACAGATTGTCAGGACATCTGAGCAATTTGAATGCTCCATCTGCATTTCTATGAAGAGGTCTGTAATCCAAAAAGTAATCTAAAAAATCTATACTCTCTAACTCAGCAAGCAGGCTTCAATCCAGAAGAGTACTTAAGCACATGGTTAAGTCTTTTTTTATTAAGCATATCAAATAAGCACATGCTTAATTTTAAGGATACATTTAGTTTATTTGATTTAAAATAAAGCATGTTCTTCGGTCATGTCCTGAAAAGAAGAGTTCTCTAGAATATCGAATTTAATGCTGCGGCCAGAAAGCCATATTCTCAGATTATGGCTTTAGGATAATTCTGCTTCTGAATCAAACAAACAAATAAAAGAAAAAAAGAGTTATGACAGGTAAATGGTAGCCATCACACACATCATTATTTGATCTTAGTGATGTTCTGTATTTCTTTGCCGTTGTCAAATATCTCCTGTATTGTGCTAATTGAACATTTAGGCAGCTGTTTGGTTTAAAGTCCTAGTTGTAACCTTTGTAGTCTTAAATAAACAAATTCCAGCCTCCACAGACAAAGGGCAAAACTTTGTGGCCAATTTTTGTCATTGGAGTACAGAAAATAGGATATGTGCAACAAGATGGAGCCAAATCCAGATACATAATTAAAAAAGCAGGTCAATGATATATGAAGTGTTGTACTGGAACTTAAACTTTCTCCCGCCTCAAAAGTGGTTTTCCATTTACTGGAACTCTACTGGAATTCATTATGGTAAAATTTTCAGGACTCTCATTCTGGGTTGCAAAGACAGGTTTAAACAGGAGCTTCATTGAATGTATTTAGAAAAAAATACATAGCATTGGAACAGGAGTAGTTTCCAAACATAATCTGACTTCTGTGAAGCTTGGCGTTTTTGTTTACAAATAAAGATCAGAAAAAGCTTTAGATGTTCATTCTCATTTAGATTAGATGTCTTTCTAAAGAATGGTATAGTTAAACCGTAGAAACTTCTGCCCAGCTTATGTGCCAAATATTCAAAACATTGTCTTTAGCAGAAACCAAACTAGATAAATCAGAAAAAAAATGCAAGAAATTTTGTATTAAGAAGACATGAACTAATTTTCCACTGCGTTAAGATTTATTCTTTTCTTTAATAATTAGAGATGGGCTTTACTGAAGCTTAAGATGTACTGCTTTATTACCAGCTCTAGATATTGGTTATCCATACAGAAGTTAATTTCTATTTTTTAATCTTGATAAATTTGCACACCAAGAACATTCCCTGGGCAGTAAATTCCACAATTCCATAAGCTATATAAAAAAAAATTCCATTTATTTGTTTCTAATTTACCACTTTGTAATTGCAATGAACTTCTTGTGTTTTGACATTGAGAGGATAAAACAGTTTGTGCCAAATTAATAGAAATAAATAGAAATACTGAAGTTGAGGAAAAGGAGCTCTCTCAGAACACTCCTCTTTCCCAAGGAAAATATGACTGTCATCCTCACATTATGTTAACTTTCCCTTCAGCATATTCTTCATAAATTGCGGGTTTAATCTCTCTTTACTAAAGTAGTGGAAGAGATCCTTTTGGAGAAGAGAATTGGGGAGAGGACTTACACTGAAGTTGTTCCGAGAACTTCCAAAGGCTGAGGAGCCTACACAGCAGGTCCATACCAGATAGTTCAGTGCAACATAAAAATTGCTTTTTAAGGGGAGGGGTTATCAAAGTATTCTGAGAAAGGCTATTAGTCTCTTCTGTTTATGAACTCTTTGACTTAGAGATTCTAAGCCATTGTATCCAAAATGTTAGCAGTTGGTTCTCAAACCAAGCAGAGTGCCTCAGCCCGGAGAAAGAATCACCAGAATATCTGCAATGTGAAACTGGAACATTAAGCCAAATGTTAAAAGAGAGAGATCATTGTGAATAAATATGGTTCTTTAGATTCAAGAGAGAGCAGCGTTTAATGGAGAAGAATAAAACTGCAGAAGAAAGGAGCTAGAGACTTCCCATAGACAAGGAAGTAAAGGATGATTAAATCATCCAGAACCAAAGACTTCAATGAAGTAAAGAAAAAGGACATAGAATAGTCATGCCTTCCATTTGTCCTTAGCAAAAATATAAAAGCAGTTAATTATGTATGGATGGAAGATCTTTGCATTAACAGAAGCAAAACCCGGGTAAAAAACATATTCAAAGGCATTATGATAGGAGACCCTCTGATTTATAGAGGTAAGAAGCAACTTTCTGAAGCATGTTGAGAACCAAGCTCAAAAGCAAATGAAGCAGTTGAAATCCAGAATTAAAGATGTATAAATCAGCTTTCACAAGCATCAAAGCATGAATGAATATAGAAATATAACAGTAGATGTGTTAATTCTGATGCAGGTAGACTGTGAGAAATCATTTCAGTTTTGACTTTGAAATTTTGAATTGGTTGAGCAAGTACAAAATGTAAGAGTATGTCATCAACTTGAAGGCATCTGAAAGAAACTGCTTCATGCCAGCCTTCTTCATCATCTTTAGGTTGAACTGCGTATTGATGGAGTGAATTCTTCATTTCTTTGAATTTAACAACAACCCTATGGCAACTAGAGCAGTTTGCTCATAGAAAGGGACATTAGAAAAGCACTTTTAACTATCTTTCATCCATAATATCATAGTTGCTTTGAAAAGTTGTTTTGTGGCATTGTCTTTTCATCTTCATTTCTCAGAAAGAAGTGTCACTATATAGCCAGCAACTCTCCCGTGTTTAGAGAACTTTGGACACTGGGGAATACAGGTTTAATTGAATCCTTGAGGATTCATACACCGCAGTTTTCACTGTATCATCTGGATGTCTTGTAAGTCATTTGTTTTCACTAGCTTATGTACCTGGAGAGTGAGCAACGTATTTAAACAGTAGCATTATCTAATCTAAATCAATGAATGACTGCAGGTAGATAAAGCTGCTAAATTACACTCAAATATTATAAATTCAGAGAATTAGGAACTTCAAACTAGTGTTCATTGTCCAATTTATCCTCCTGTGTCCTGTGATCCTTCTATTAGGAAGTATTTAGTAGGAGACCATGTAGTCCTACGGTTGCTTGTCTTAAGAATACACTCACCATGGGATCCTCATACAAAGATGTAAGAATATAAAGAATGTAATAGGGTATGGTAGTTTCACAGAACAGTTTTATTCCTAATGACTTTCTCCAAAGCAGGGCAGGAATGTGGACAGGCAGGAGGAAGAGACCTATGGATCAACCATACCAGGCCTCCTTTGACTCTCCAAGAGAAGCGGCAAGAAACCAAGGGAAGGAGGGGAAGAGTTACTCTAGCTATTAGCCAAAGTATTGCTTTGGCAGAACAAATTTCCCAAGTATTTCAGATATACACAAGTTGTATCTCTATTCTCACAGCTTTATCTGTTGCATGCAGGCTTTAAAGGTAAACAAAAATATGTCAAATACAGTTAGGCTTCACTTGCAGAGAACTCTCTTTATACGTTGCCAGAAATGCAAACAAGCATCTATTTGACATACCTAGCAAAACATACAAAAGCCTGATTCCAATTCTCAGTGGTTGCCCCAATTGCAGCTTCTCATGCTCTTTAATTACCCAGTTAAGACACTGAGCACCTCAAGCATTGGACCATGGTTGTTAAGCTCAAGAAGGAGAATGTAAGTGCTACACTAGGGAAAAAATGGAAGAATGTTTCTCCTTTTCAGAAAATGCTAAAGAGATTCAATTCAGAACTTCGTTGTACCTTGTGAAATGTCTTTCTGCTGTAGCAGAATGTAAATTCAGCAAAAAGTAGTTTTAGCATGTAGGAATATTTCATGTTTAACCTGCTGCAGACTAGCTATATAGTCATGGATTTCATAAGTCAGTTTTAATTAGGGAGAGCACGATTTTCACTGCAGTATCAAGAAAAAGGAGTACCAAAAAGGGGATACACAAGATGGGGGGAGGGGGTAAGGAAAACTAAACATTAATCTTTGCTAAAATACCATCTTGATTTAAAAATTGTGAAGACTGTGCAAGCTGTATTGAACCATTTTATTGCTGTATCTTCACTGCTTGGATATAATCCAGAAGTGCTATATTTTACCTGAAAAATAGGAAAGCTGATTAAATCAAAACGGATTTCATGGTGGCCTATGACTGCAGCCTTGTAAAGTTATTGATTATGGCCCTCAACATTGTTCTTACTGATGGCTGCATCCTAAACGTTGTAAAACCCATGACATTCTCTTTCTTCAGACTGAACGCATTAGAAGAGTAACTATTTCTTCAATGCAGTATGAGGCAGGAAAATATTGTGGGTTTTTTTTATTTCCCATCTCTGAACTGCATTTGGCTTTAAGGAAATTTTTTAATCGTATAATTTCACCCTGGCATATGTCCTTAGCCTATGTAACCTTTGTTAATAATTATTTTACAAAATTATAGGGCACATATGATAACTTTGAAATTTGTGGCAGGAAGTGCATTTATTTATCTGTAACGTACTAAACAATCTATGGCTATCTTATCAAGTTATTGATACTTTTTTGTGGGTATGGTTGAAGAGAGATGGTTTGTGAAACTGTGTATGCAACATAAGTCCTTTCGGTTCTGATCTTCTAGTAAAGACTCAACTGTATTAAGAACAGCTTACAAGCCCTTCTTCTAAGAACTTCTTGAAATCTAGGTGTTTACTATGCACTTAAAACCATTACTGCATTTGATGTGAAGTACTCCTCCTTACAAACTCAGAAGAACGTGCTTTATCTTTAGTGAAGTTTGCACCTGTGTGAAATCTTGCTGGAGAAAACTGAACGGCTAAAACTACTGGCTTTATGAGACAAACAGCACCCACTTCCATCACCCTTACTGCACAGGTTTAAAAAGCTCAGTATCCTATCTTGTTCCCTCTGACTTCAGTACTATTCTGCTAATTAAAATCATGAGAGTTTGCAGGTTTATAATGTTGCATTGTAGCAGTATGTCAGTCTCATAAAGCTACTCTTTACTACCTTCATCTATTACGACCAATGTCTGAAAGAAAGCAGGAGACCTCATTGGAGGTCTCTGTCTAGAGACCTCATTTTAATCTCTCCAGAGACTGAGTGTGTTGTGTTAGTTGGGATATTGGCTCTGACTTCTTGCTCCTAGAAATTCTGTTTATCAGTGGGGAGACTAGAATGACTACTTTTCACCAAGGTGTTCAAAGTGATAGGCTCGAGCTGAATTCATCACCAGTATTGGACATACTGCCAGAGAGGTAAGGTATACCTTCTGATACATTCAAGTGGCAAGGAAACCCATATATGGTTCCCAGTCGCTGCAGCTGTATTTTACTTCTATTCATTAGAGTATAGTATCTAGCTGTACCCATTGCTAAACATAACTGCATGAAGAAAGATGGATCCAGGACTCTGGGATGTGTGCCCTATCCACTAAAGCTCACGTGGATGTGTAACTCCTGTGTTTCTTAAGCATGTTTTAGTACTATATTACAAAGCCTTTAGTTAATGAGAACCTAGATACCTCTACTTTTTGAAGTGTGCTAAGTCTGTATCTATTACAGAGGGCTGTAGAGGTGAGGGAAGAATTATGCCTGCTTATATGATCGATTCAAAGGACAGCTGTGATTCTATCTCTTACAGAATTCTTACAGAAAGGGAAGTGGCAGTGGTTTTGTAACCTCACCTGCTAATCATTGAGATCCTGGAGCAAGAAAAAATATGTTGCTTTGCGTTTTCTTTGACTCAAATTTTTTCTGGTGTTTGTAGAGGGCACAAAAATGAAGAAGTAGAATATTATAGATCCAGAGGTCAAAATGAGAAAGAAAGAAAAAAGAGAAGTGGAACTCTGTCCTGCCCACCAAGTTAACTCCAAGCCTTCTCAGTCAAGCAGACCATCACTTTGAACATGAAAGACATATGATTATGAGGTCTGTTTGTCTCTTCTCCTTCAGTGCTAAGAATCCAAGGACTTTAGAAATACAGGACTTTTCCTAAATAACATTTACTTAGGTTACTGACCTACTTGAGGAAATGAAGTAAAATCTAATCAGCATAAATTCTGCCTTAGAATTCTGCTTTAAAGAGAAAGACTGTTTAAAGGACTAAATACTTTATTTGAGCACCTGGTTTACGTTCCCTTTTCTGAAGATACTGGACTATATGTAAACTACCTAGCTTGATGTTTAGCAAGTAACTGCCTAATATGTAGCAGCTTTTTTTTTTTTTCGGAGTATGGTAATGGCATTAATATCTACCTAGTTTCTAGTCTATGCTTTATAGCTACATTTACCTCTATGGTTCCATGGTAGTAGCGGTACCCCATCTAGTTATTCTATAGATAATCTGGACATGCATTATATCAACTTCTAATTGGTATTGTGACCACAACAAAGACTGCACATTTGAAACAGTGTATCTGTGAGTGATTACATGCTGAGTATCTGAGCTATCCTGTCAAAAAGCTGACTGGGACCATCCATCTGAGACTACCAGAGATACTTGTTCTAGGCTACCTGTGACCTTTTATAAAATTGCCTACATTCTTAATTCATTAGTTAACAAATCTTCTCTGCTTAGAACCTTGCTTCCATTAACCCATCTGAGTTTACTACCCCAATATTGGCCATGTTGGTTCTTATTACAAATGTCTTTTTCACAATAATAGCTGTTAAAGTTGGGGTTTTTTTCTTTTTAATATAAAAGCTAAGTAGCTGCAGAACTTAGCAGTAGTAATAGCAGTTTCAGAGAAATGCCAGTAAAGTATATTGGCTCAGATAAACTGTTTCTAAAACCTGCTTAGGAGTAAATGAACCTTAGAGACTAAGCAAGCCTTCAGCTCCAGGCAGATGAGGTCATTCTGGAAAGACTTCTGATATTGCTTGCACTGAATTTGTTCTAAAGCTAAATGTCCAATCCACCTCATACCATGAAGCTAGGTAAATTTCATCAACATTTAATTGGTGTAAATAACATGTAAGGTGTGTCACATTGTTCATGCAATCTCATAGAAAATGTAAAAAGAGTACTTCAGACTATGATGATTTATGACAAATCATGATACCATCTTCCTACCTGATTCAGTGGTAGTAATAAGACTAAAAGGGTGCCACATTTCTTGTTTGACTGTGATGGCTAGAGTGAAAGAAAAATATCTCTCATGAGAAGTACAGGCAATTGCAGCTCATAAAATCCTCTGTTAAATGGGTTATATATCAAACAAGTATATGCAGGCAATTTCCTTTCTAGCCCATCTCTCTCTCTCTCCCTTTACCTTCTTCTTATCCGCCCCATGCCATATACACATATTTGTTTTTAAAGTGCTAAAAGTTAAATGCAAGGTTTAAAATGTAAGTTTTAAATTCCTAACAGTAGATCAATGTTTTTGACTTGATTGATTGAACACTATGGCCCATATGAATTCTTCATTAGTACGGAAGAAAATGTCAATATATACATGACTCTTATACAAGTGTTTAAATGTCATCTTCCCTTATGGGTTCCACAACTGAAGTATCATTCGTGGTACAGTATTTTTCAGTTCTGTTAGGATTAAATCAGAAGTATAAGATAAGTGCTGTCTTCAGATATGTGGATGTCCATCTAATTAAATATCCCACATGCCTTCATAATTTTTAGAAAACTTTGGTTAGCTCTTGCCAAAATAAATTATTTTTATATTTGAAGTTTGTACCAATATAAGGAAAGTAAAAATTTATTGTCTTTACCTGTTGTGTCCATTTGGTGTGTAAAATGTCCAAAGTAATATCTGACAGGACTTCAGACAACCCATCCAAAACTTTAAGAACTCCAACTAACCACAGTTGTTTGCATGTATGCATTAGACAGAGAGCTTATCTTTGATACCAGGTTCTGACTTAAAAATACCCATGGAGGACACAAGTTATTTCAAATGTGAAAAGGAAAAAAATACATTCTATTAGTTAAAAGGAAAAGAACCTGAGCCTTGTTAAGAGGTAAAATCTGTCACCGCATCACAGTGTCTTGCTGGGAAATACCACCTAGTTCTTTGTTTTGCAGTGCGCCTCATCCTAAGATTTCTCTGTTTGCAGCACAGCATGGTGACACAGTTATCCCTAGGATCTGAACCCAAATCACTTTTGATTTTCAAGATTGAAACTAGTACACTTGGACTGCTGGAAATACAAAGCAACCCATTGCATGGGCCACACGTACCATATGCAGCCAGTGTGAATAACTGGACTATCACGTCCTAGAAGAACTTCTACATGATACAAAAACCCTGTCATTATCATGTTCTCTTAAAGCAAAGACAGGAAAAAGGTATCAACAACTATGAGCAAAATGTGCATATAATCTGTGATCAAGCATTCAACATCAAGACCAGATGGTAATTCAGACCTCTCTGAATCCTCTTTGGCATCAATAGCCACTGACAGTGCATAGAGTTCCATGTCCTAGAAAAGCACAAGTGTTTCAGTATCCAAAATGACAGAAGTTGTTGCCATTACAGAATTATCTCTTCCCATTTCAAACAGTAAGTAAGTCCAAAGCATAACTGTGAACTCTTTGGTGATAATTTGCTTGATAGCATGACCTATTTTTCCTCTTGTACTTGCAGTTTTTTGGATGTGCATATAAACTAGTTGAGTTATTCGACTCCTTTAGTTGTCTGACTGCGTAACTGATTACAGATGTAAACAATCAGCAGACATGAGCTTTGCAGATACAATTAACCACAAAACAAAGAAATATATAATTCTGCATTCATAAAAATTAAATGCTTATAAACAAGAATGAAAACAGGTATTTGAAATATTGGGAAAATTGTAGTGATGGGTTGGGTTTTTTGAGAGGAAATTTGCTTGAATATTATATAATATTTTTGTAAATGGTTTTTAGTTAGTTTATTAGTTATTATTAAGACCACTATTCTCAGGTATATTTTAACTATAACTGCATAACTTAATGACCTTGAAAGGAAAATGTTAGATTTACACAAATCCTGTACTTTACCTAAATTCAGAATAATTTCATCTTTCAATTATAGCTGTAAATTTTACAAAATTCTGATTAAGATCAGAAGCTAGCAAAGAAAAGATGGCTCCTAAATGCAGAATACACATAAATCCATAGCTGCCCATTCATTTTGCAAAGGCATCCATTCAAATATGGAGTTTAATCACCCTGTATTATTATGTGTACTTATTGTGATCAACACAGTAAGAAGTCAGCATCTCAGAATAATAAAAAGTATTATTTTGCCTACATAAAGCCAGAGTAACTGTAATCAAAGCAGTTGAGTTGTCTTTGCAGACTGTGGATAGTTTCCAGGTTAGCCAAATAACAAAAAAAAATGTGTGGCCAGTTCTGTTGTGGGAGGGCCTGCTGTGTTTGAACATTGAACGAAATGAATTATAATGAATTCACAATAATTATCATTGGACAAAATAAAAGTGTTCCTTCAGTATTTCTGTTCTCTTCTGGGGAAAGAAAAACAACATATAGTCCCATTATAGCTGATGATAACAAAATTTCCATTACAAAAGGTACTCTGAAGGATGTGAAGAATCAGCTCCTTTTCCCACTCACTTGTATATACTATCAGCAAGTCTATGCAATTTGCATCAAAGAGCTATAACAGAAGTGTCAGAGGAGTTCTGTAAACTGTCAGGATTGATTTTCAAAAGACTTGCAACATGGAAGACGTTCAGGAAACATCTGGAAGAAAAATGAATGTTGTGCCAATATTTAAAAAAGAATAAATAGAATAATGCATTTAATTATAAGCCTATCATTTTGAAATCAGTCTGAGGAAAAATAATGAAACATTTAATATGGGACTCATTTTATAAAGAATTAAAGGAGAGTAATTTAATGCAAATCAACACATTTTTCTGGAAAAGAGGTCCTGTCAACGTCAGTGGGGTGTTTTCTTAACATTATGAATTTGACTTATAATGGTGTTGTTGCTGTAATATTCTTGGATTTCTATACTGTCCTGATACTGCACATCATCTTGATAAATAACCTGGAACATGGCATACATAAAGTCAATTAAAAGTTATCTAAATCATAGCTCAGTGTAATTATAAGAAGGACTCATTGTTATGTGGCTATGGAGGTTGATTCACAAGGGTCATTTTTTGGCTGTAAGCTATTTAACATGTTTATGAATGACTTGGGGAAAATAATTACTGATACAATCTTCAAATAATAAACAAATTGCAGAAGGTAGGAAAACAGAATAACAGTGACTGGATACTGGTTCAGAAAAATCTCTCCAAGTTACTAGTTAGGCCTCTCCGCAAAGTGCTTCTGGATGTAGTTCATGCCTACAGGATGGAGAATGCTGTTCTGGTGAGCCATGGCTCTGAAAAGGCCTGCGATCATATTGGCTGGGTCAGCAGCAAATGAGTTTCCAGTGCAGTGTTGGACATATCCAAACTTCGGGACCCAGCAACCCTTCTGTTTTGGAGCAGGACCCAGGCACACACAGTCCCACATGTCCTCGTTTCCATGGAGAGGCATTCTTGGCACAGGCTGACGGAACATGCAGCGCTCAGAGTTGCCGTGCCCTCTCCCTCCCTCCAGAAAGGAACTGGTAATGCCAGGGATACTCCTGTGCACCTTTGCCTTGTGCAAGAGGCAGAGCCACTGTGAAAAGAAAGATTCGAGCCAGCCTTGTACACACACCCAGAGAAATATCAAGCAAAAGCAGGGATACAGAATAGCATCTGGATTTGGTACTGGTGCAACTGCAACTGCAGGATTGTGCCCAATTCTGAGGCCTACAGCCCAAGGAGCACAACTGAAAAAAGAAGGAGCTGATGAAGGTACTGGAAAATATGTCTTTTAGTAAAAGCTTGAAAGAATTTTCTCACTTTAGTAAATGGGTTGTTAAAATCAGTACCTGACAATTGTCAAAAATGCAAAAATGAGAAAGGGAACTTTGAGAGGCTCTTCAGTTAGGCAGGGTTTTTATGAGATAAAAGTCTAAAACTTGAAGCTAGACAAACATTATGAGGCATGTTTGGAATAGCATGTTGCTGGGGCAACATGCTACATGGATGTATTGGATCCACTATTTCTTGAAATGTTGAAATCAGAACTAAATAGATTTATTTTCCTTAAAATATATGGTGTAATTCATGCAAAAGCTAGTTCAGGGAAATTTTTCACTCTCTGTGAAGCAGAAGGTCAGATGTGAAGATCGCAATAATTTTACTCTGCCTTATAATTTGTGAAAATGGGTTTTAAGAGCTACTTATTCCTTGGTGAAAGTTTTACCGAGTCCGTCAACCCATTGAAACACTGAGTTGAAACATCCTTTTAACTCATTGCAATCTCTGCTCGGTGAAGTCAGTAGCAAAAAACAGACATATTCTTTCATGCGTATTTAGTATCAGATATGCCAATTAATCTCAAGAGCAATTCAGAAATTAAATATATATATATATATATATAGCCAGCTGGACAGCCATTGCTCTTTATGAGCATTAGAGACATTTGACTGTATTGTGAGCTTTTCTCTTTAAAATAAGATTTCCATTTTCCAAATGAGATTCAGCTTTATAACTCTTAGGGTAGAAAAGTATATCATGTAGAATACAGTATCTCAGGAGATGCCTCCAGAAAGATTTGCCAAGGGTTTTTTTCTTCTTTTTTTTTGACCTGATAGGAATTTCAGAAATGCCTCTGCTCACAAGAATGCTGAGAGTAGTGGTAGCCATATAGCCATCAACTTTGCTTCCTTCAAGAAAAACAAACTATATTTTTTTCAGTTTGAAGAAGGAAATCATTAGGTAAATCAAAGGGTCATGCCCATAGTGATCTCATGAAGCACTGATGTAAAAGCTCCATTAAAATATTAATCCTTTTGCAGTTGCTTTTAATAGAATACTAACCAAAAAAGTAAAATGTGACCTAGAAGGGGGAAAAAAGCCCAAGGATTCAAGAGGAAATTTTCTTGTTTTGTTTTTAAAAATCACCCTAATTTTTCTTTTTTCTATTAAACTAGGTATAATTTTAAAAATGCATTTTGTACTCATACTACAGTTTATAAGTAGGGGAAAATATTTTGCCTAGCTCATATGTGATAATGTATAAAAGTGTGATGAATGGACTGCGATTGCTAAACTTTATCAAGCTCTCCATGTCATATTCAAATTAATCAAGTTAATATCATCATTTTAACTAGTTCATAATTTGGTATGAGAAATGCTACATCCATATATACATATTATATACATTTGTGTGTTCATAATATATCTATTTTTACTTTTTTTTGTTAGAAAAAGAATGAACAAAGTACATTCCAAAGTAAACTTTACCTTCTACCTGGTTTTGAGTGCTAAAGACATTGACTTGAAAGAATGGAAGAAATATAGAGGGCAAAACAGGTTGCCTAGCAGAATAGCCGTAGACTGCTAGACCAAACTGACCTTTTGATAATAAAGAAGCCTTGCTCCTCACCCCCAGATCTGACAGATTTTATGAGAGTCACCTCTACCAACTCCTTTGTGCTACAGTGACATTTCTCTTTTATTCCATCATGCATATATTACATCCTTGAATATGTACCTTCCTTGTGTATTTTAATCTGTATGTTCTGCTAACACTGCAGCACAGTTATTCCACAGAAAAAGTCATTCTTCTCCTCCAAAAGGCTAAGAACTCCAAAAGAGTCTACAGAGGGATTTTTCTCATTTTAATAGAATAGAAAGCATTGTTTGTCACCTTAGTAGTATAAGCTGAAAATGTAATCTTCTCTAGTGCATGCTCTAAGATCTACAAGAACAATTTTTTTAGATGCTCGAATGTGTACTTACTTTGAATTTTCATAGATCCAAAATAGTTACAGGGTCTTCATTGCTGGAAAGTCCTTAAGCTGAGAAATACAGAGGTGATATCTAAAGCTCTATGCTGACAGTCATAGAAGCTACCCTACATAGGCACAACACCTTTACCAGGTATGAGCTCTGCTAGGCTTGCTGCTCTGGATTTCTTTCTTTCTTACTGCTATACAAAAAGTGTCCAAAGTGTATCATCAAATCTCTCTCTAAATAGGCTGTGTTAATTTCGTAGCAAATTTCCTTACATTTGCCTCTTGTTTGTTATTCTTTTTCCCTACTAACATTACTTTGCTTATATTATTAAAGCACCATAGTTACACTGCCACTAAATTCACCCTTGCTGAAGGATGTAGATCCTAGTACTTCTAATTTAATTAAATCTTCAGTTAAATCTCCAGCAGTTAGATAGAGTTTCAGCGATTCAAGTCATTGTACCAGAGCCTCATGTCACATTTCCTAAGTGATCACATATCCCTTTACTGGAATGCTGTTCATTTTTTAAAAGGGAAGAAATGGCCACAGAAGACCAATATTATGTATATAAGATATAGCAGGTGGTATAGCTGTCATAATTTTGTGCTCTTTAAATGATTCATGAATGTTAGCAGCTTCATTCTAATTATTTCTTTCTGGACAATTATCTAGGTGCTTCATGATGGAAACAATACAGATTTACAATCAAATATACCTTATTGTAATTATATGAGCTTGATTTTACATAATTCTTTGCAGTACTCTGGCCATTAAGCATTGCAATGTTCAGTGTCTCCTTAAAGAAGAGAATATAAAAGCAAAATTCATTGCAAATTTAGATATTGCCAGGGAAAAGGAAAAAAAATGCTGCAAAAGTTATTTTAATAAGCTAAAAAAGATAAACTAGGGTTTGGGGTTTTCTTAAGATAAAAATTTCCTAGCAGAATTTTCAGCAAAAACTTAACAGTGCTAAGGCATGAAAATTTGTTGAAGTAATTTGACTAGAAACCTAAACGAAATTAGTTTTTCAATATATCCAAGCTGAGAGAAGGGAAAAAAAAGTAAATCTAAAATAATTTATAAGAGTATATTAGATTTGAAAAAAGATTTGGGACAGAAAAATATTTTCAAACACAAAAAAGGAATAACTTCTGCTGGTAGTTCTTTCAGATTTGTTTCATGAATGATACATATCATGATACATGTTTCTGCATACATATTACTTATCTTTAATGATAGTCTCTTCATTTTTATGGTTCTTTTCCCCTTCACCATATGCCTAGAGCTAAAATCAGAAATTGGGCAAACATATGTGGTTCCATAGACTTGTAGAAATGGCTCATAATATTTTATATCCTTAACTTTATACGTTTGCTGCATTTGTGAACACAGTAGCTAGGAATCAGCTAGCTATCATTTGAGAAGCCAAGAATCCTTCTCAATATATAGTTAATTCTTTTCAACCTGAAAATTAATTCAACTGATTCAGTGCAGAAATTCATGTCCACAAAAGGTTTTGTATCCGTAAGCTTTTAGGCACTATTTATGCACTTTTGTTTAGGTAATCTGTGAATGAGAAAGTGTCTCTTCCTCTGAGTTTAGAAGGTACCATTTCCAAGGAAGCTATTTTGATGGCATGCTTTGGGCAATGTTGCTCTGCAACACAGACAGATGTACGCGCTGTCATTTCTTAGACAAAGTAACTCAGCTCCATCCTTCTGCTTACTTTTCAGGGAACATCGATTCAAGAAGGCAACAGAGATGTTAATTGTAATAGATCCACTGATGTAATTCTCATAACAGAGTTGCTCTATCTTGACCTACATCAGCTGTGCATGAAATCTGCAACTTTGTCTTTTTCATCAAGTGATTAAAAGTAAGATTGTAACTAAGCTAACAAAAAATTCCTGTATGTATTAGGCTTTTAAACAATGAGAAGAAGAATTGAAGGAAATGAGCCAACATGCTTTGTAAGATCATAGAAACACAGTTCTTTTTTGTATACTTTAGCATCTGGGCTGATTTTACTCATTGAAAAGTGTACAAGAAAAACAGTCTAGTGCTAGGAATGAGAGCAATCATTCAGAAGTGTTGATCCAGTCTGAATATGCCATATAGGATATACAAACTTTGAATTTAAACAATATGCACTAAGGGAGTCAGGATACTCTTGTAAAGTACACTTATAAAGTATTCATCAGATCACTTTTGTGCATTGAACTGATGCATATGCATTATACATTTGCTTTTCTGTCTACTTTTCTCTCTCTTGATCCTTCCACATGTAATTTATGCAAGCTTAGTCTCTCAAGTTCAGTTAGACTCAATAGACAAGTCTGGAGACAATTAGAAGGCTGCAGGTTACATTTCAGTGTATGCCTGTGATTTCAGCATATGCCTGTGACTCTAAAGGTTTAAAAATACAATGGATTTCAATCTCCATAGATCCACTATGGGGCTGCAATGATTTACACTAGCTGAAGATATGTCCTTGTGAGTCTGTGTCTCAAACAGCAGTGCAGACAAACTGCAAGGACTAAAAGATTGCAAATTACACCAATTTAAAATAATTATAGTTTTGGTATTGTGACTATGAAGCTAAAAAGTAAAATACAGATAAAAGTGTATGTATTTTCTCTAACATGTTTTTTGTTTCCTTCCTTATCTCCTCCTCCTCTTTTCTTTCACATCCTTTCTGGAAAACGATTGGCAGATTTCACTACAAAGGACAGATAAACCTGAAAATTGTTCCTTGACTCTGTTTCAGAGACCTCCTTTCTTTGACAGAGAATTTAAGGAATCAAGGTAATTGCTTCCACTCAGGATATTCTAATCTAATTTAAGAAGAAAAATTGAGTGAAGCGTAGGAGCTGAAAGTGGAACAGAAAGGTTATCTTACATATTGTGACCAGGACTGAAATAGAAAAATATAGTAAGTTATGCTTACTGTGGCTAGCTGATTTAATTATCCAAAGAAACCTACTTTCCATTTCTAGTCAATAGCTAGAGTTTTAACCTGAGGTTTATGTAGAAGAAAAGCAAAAATGCTACTTGAGACAGTTGCACGGACTTATAAAACAAGATGCATATCCAATGTATTGTTTTTAGGCATTGCCACTTTCCTGTCTATTAACATGTGTGAATCACTTGCACATGTATGCATCGAGGAAGCAAAAGCATCACTGTCATAAGTACATGAGGGATTACAGTTATGATATCTGATAATAATCAGGCACACATTTCAGTTCAAATTCTTATACAAAGAGATAAAACTGAACAGAATATTACTTGTATCCACAATAAATGCTCAATAGTACTAAAAACTTCCATGGTATTAAAGAAATACTTAAAGATATATTTCCCACATAGAACACACTGTCTACAAAGCAATATATGGTCATGAACTGGATATTAACCTCAGTCAGTCTGAGAAGTGAGGAAAAATTATGTAAAATTATGTAAAATTATATACTAAACAGTAAAAGATGTACTTCTTTATTTTTACTAAACAGTAAAGATTCCACTGCTTTATTGCTTTTGTGTTGGACCACAGGTCATAAAAGAAATGTGAATATAGCAATGCAATCTCCAGTGGGATTTTAAAAAAAGAAAAATCCACCTGTAAAGGAGTCAAAAGTAGCTCTTGCTTATTGTATACCTGTGATAAGAGTTCTATTAGATGAAACAAATTACATGCTATCAAGAGAATGGCTTCCTGCTCTGAAGAAATGAGGGACATTTCAGTGTCTGCTTGTGTTTTTGTATGTATGAGGGAAAGAGGGTGGGCATGACTCATCCTGACAAACAAAAACTATTCCCAGAATAAATGCACAGACCCTAAAAATATCAAAGCAAACAAATAAAATGTGTGAAAAAGAGAAAAAGAAGAAAATGTCTTACAGAAATAATGGAGATGAAAGAACGGATATCCACCAGAGAAATCAGTTATATATGAAAAAAAAAAAATGCAGTGGTACAGAAACAAAGAAAAGCAATCATTTGTAGCTTAACGTCTTATGCCATTAATGTCATGTATGCCTATGTTTTCTCCTACTATATTGCTCCTAAAAATACCTCATTTTTGTCTTCCACAATTTACAAAAAGAAGTACACTTTACAACCATTAGTCAGATCTCAATTTTATGGTAGATTCTAGATTCTCAGTTTATATAAACCACCACAATTCTGTTCATGCCAATGGAGCTCTACTTTTTTTATTTACTTAAGTTCTTAGTTGTTTCCTTACATGTTCTGCACAACATGAAATTCTATGCAATTAGCAAAGTTATTGAATATAAAATGCTGTAATATTCCCACCCATGGAGAAAGTTTTCCTCATTTCTCTCTGGTATAACTCCTTCAGTAAACCGATTTTTCATCCAACAGGTTTCTTCAGTTATTAGACTGGCCAGAAGGATCATTATTGGGGAAAAAAATTCACTTGTCACAGAGAGACATATAGTATTTATGTTTCATAAAATCCTTAATTAGTTTAGAAGACCCAAAATCCTCTAGGGACTGTAGCAAATTCAGAAGCTGTTCTGAAATGATAGAGTGGATGCTTCAGTTTTTGACCAACCAAGCTAATAGGTAAGAAAGAAAAAATGCAGGCAGACAACAATTTTGTCACATGGACCATATATTTGCCTAATCGAAACTAGGGCTAATGTTCACCAAAACTTTGCAAATAAGTTTACAAAATATGATGTACCAAATGTCAGTTGGTGTAAAATGACATAAGAGAACCCTATCAGCACCTAGAGAATCTAACCTTTTGCTCTGACAGCACTTTTTGTAGGGACTAAGGTCTTGAAATCACTGAAAAAAATAGTGAATTTTTCGTTTAACATTACTGGGGCCCCTCTGCAGTGATTTTAGAACATTTGCGAATGATCTGATAAAGTAAGGCAGATGGGTGAATGAAGATGAGTAGAGACAATATGATTACAGAACACAGGTTATGCTTTATTTGTGTGTGTGTGTGTGTGTGTGTGTGTTCGTGTGTGTTTTCTCCACTGAGAATTGCCTAATGCTGATTTCTGCTTTTTGGAGGCTAACTAGCTGTTAGCAGCTCGTTGGAAGATGGCCAAGGAATATTTCATTTAGATGTATTGTTTTGGAACCAATGCCTTGGAATACAAATCTGACTGGGTTCTGAGATTAGGAGAACAGTACTAAGTCAAAATGTTAATTAGGCGCCAAGTGACCACTTAACACAGCAATTCTCAAAGAGCAGTTTCAAGGAGCATTCCTTGATATTCCACAAGGAGCTGCGCTATCTCATAGTAATGCCATTCCCCTGAGGTTTCCAGCTGCAAAATTATATTAAAAGATGGCTAAAAATATGTTACCCTCCTAATATTAATTTTCCATGTAAGCAGTCACTGTGGTTGCCATAGGAATGTTATGTAATTGCAAATTGACAGTGGGATGGTTCATGTGATTATTGAGTGGGAAGAAGTCAACATTATTAAGTATTCTGAGAGCCTTTCGCAGACTTCAAAGGAAATTTTCAAGCATGATATAGAACTGTTCGAAACAGAACAGAAATGGTTAGTAATGGCTGCAAAATTTAGTCATCGCACAACTAAATGCAGTGCACAAGCTCTTTGAGCAATTCCTGAAAAAGAAATAAGCACCTTTCTATACTTGTCTCTAATTGTCTCAAGCAGCCTTGGGAATGTTATTGTATTCACATTGTGGTATTGTACCTTTTTGACATGGAATTCATGCAGTCAAGCTGCCTTTAGTTGGTTGTAAAGTGCCGTGAATGTGGAAACAGAATTGATTTGACACAATTCAGAATGCACTAAGGATTTGCGACACGAATGCAAAATCCAGGTCATGCCATGAAAATAGGGTCAAGCAGTAAACACCTGACAGGTAGCATAGAGAAGGAGAGTCCTGGGATTCAGTTATTAAGATAGAATTCCAAAAATATGGACCCAGCTTCAGGTTCTGCTGTAGACTTCCTCTGTATCTAGTCTCAATACTAAAAATCCATGAATGATTAATTATTTGATGCTGGAAGTATGAGTTTGCAGATGGATAAATATGTATGCTTGCTTCTGCACTGGAAAATATGGAGATCTGAGACAAAATAAAGTGATTGATCCCAGACTATCAAGAGTAAGAAAAGCTGAAGGAAAATTAGATTTGTGGCTCCTTTTCCTAGTGACCAGAACTGTACTAATATCAAAAAAAAAAAAAAAAAAAAGAAGTGTCATCCTCTTCTTGGGCCCTCACACAGAACCTTACGTTTGTGCAACTAAACTCTCATTTTACCAAAGTGTCTTCTGTTTGTCCGTTGGGAAGAGTCCCTGGTTTGTGCTCTCCCTTGAACAGTGTTCGGGAGAGGGTTATTTGGCAGAAGCCACAGCTGTGCCTGAAAGCAAGATAACCACTGAACAGGATGGATGGATGAACAGTTCGGATGTTCACATGCCCATACTTGAGTATATGCCTTAGCCAGACTTCATTTATTAGTACAGATATAACTAGTGATAAACTCCTGTGAGGATGAGTTTCACTGATATGCTAAGGGACTGGACTTCTGAAGAAGGAGCAGATCAGAGGAAACCAGGAAATGGGCTAGATGATCTTCCACTATCTTTTTCACATGTTTTCTGAAAACCTGAATAAGCTGCTGCTCCTGTCTGTAGTGGATTGAGTGGATTCTGAGCAACGCATTAGTCCTTTGCACAGTTGCATGATATGAAAATATGGAGGGTTTTGTTTCTAGGACCCTGACCTCCTTGTTATTTCGAGGCCCCACCTCTCCCCTGCACAGGCTGCCTTCCTTTGCTGCTGCTTCCGTCACCTCATCACATTTGACCCAGAAGATCCCCAGGTTAAAAGGTGATGATGAGAACTAAACTGAACCAAAGCTTAGCTTTCAGGTTTGGTGGTGCATTCACAGGACTGACTATTAGCTGAAAAGTCCCCTTCCCGCCTTGCATTTCTTTCGGAAGTTTAGATGGAGAGTTACTGAGAGATGATCAGTGTGCTGCCACTTTCCCACTGTTGCTTTTTTGAAGGGAACAAGCAATTTCTGACTGCAAACAGAATTGCAATGCCACAGTTAACATTGCCTGTGTAGCCCACTTGATAAATAGAGCGAAGAAACTCTGGCACCATGCACAGCACAGCACAGAACTACAGCAAAGTTACTGCTAGCTAATGTCTCCAGCAATAGAAAACACACCAATGATATTTGGGTCTGTGTTTTTGTTTTTCACTGATGTTATTCCAAATGCTTGGATCCCAAGGATGGTGCACACAAGATCTCAATGGCTTTGTGATATAATTTGTGTGGATTTTTATCATGTGAGTTTCCAATGCATATCTTGTCACACAGTTTCTTATGGGTGATGCTTGTTTTAGATGACATCTGTTGTATCTGTTTATCCATGCCTCATATGTTTTGTTAATACAGTGGTATTTTGGAGACTGCTCCATATAGAATAAGTAAGTGCTGTAGTCCAAGAAATTCAGTATGGAAATGATAAAAGTAAAATCACCTTCAAAAGATAAAAGTACCCAATCTTTAATACTTCAGGCAATAAGATTGATGGTAGCATAAGGATCTAAACGTGTCTCTTGAATTTTCTTTCTAAAATAGCATCCATATTCTCACAGTATATACATATTTTTAAATAAACCTCTCCGAAAATGCCAGAGAAGAAAATGTATCTGCCTATTTTACTATTCCATTAGGGGTTTTTTTTTTTTTTGCAATAATGTTCTTGTAGTAAAAAAAAAAAACAAAAAAAGCCACAGGTTTTGTTTCATAAAAGAAGAAAATATTTGCTGTTTTAGCTGAATTGCATTGCATAGTCCACTTATTTGAATATGTCATGAACAAGAAAGAAATCCTTAGTGTTTCACCAAATTTATGACTGACACATTTTAATGTACTCTTCCAGGCAAGAAAATGATTTGCAGCTTGGTCATACTAGCAGCATAGATAAGATGCTAGTGAGTATGTGATATATGATATAAAACCAGAAGATTTTATACTGTAAATATTTCCATTTATTTGTTTCTTTTGCTGACTTCCAAGCTCTTAATTAAGTTCACTGTTAACAAAGTGACTGAAATGCTGTAAATAAATAATTTCACTTGCATGCAAAACATAACTCTGCTACAGTAGCTCAGTGCAGTATGCCAGTACATTTAACAAAGAAAAAATGGGAGATTACAAAATTGAGATTTTGGAAGGTTATAATTATTTTTTAATCTCTCAGAGTAAAATAGAGAAAGATTCTGAATCACAATTTCAAGTACTTATACAGAAAAAAATGACTTGCAAAGAAACATAACTGATTTTTTTAATTGAGATTTTTGTTCTGCATTCAAATATAATTCAGTATTTGCCACCTGCAATGCTACAAGTATGCTTAATGGAACTTTTCTTTTTCCAATTAGTGAAGGCAAAATATGTATGGAGTTATGTGGTGGAGAGCTTAAAATTAAATTATAAATTCATCATATTATTTGCTACTTAATCTGATATTTTTATATAATGGTAATGAATTTTTAGTTCCCTCAGGAAAGACAGATAATTGGCAGGGAAAACAAACAGTAAAATGACCATAGCTATCTCCATGCCCTGGAGATTCATTACAGAACACAGAGTCCTTCATCGTAAATGCAGCCACTTGAAACCCATTGAGATGTTGATTAGGAGTCAGCACCATTTATTAGTGATATTTGCTTTTTTTATCAGTTGTCTATGTAATAGCATAGATGTGTATGGTGCTTTAGAGAGAACTAACTGTGCTTGTTACCTCTTGAGGTATCAAACAGATACCGCATATTTGCAATGTTAGGATAGTCCATAAGAGATTGAGCATGAAGTACTTATGGAAAAAAATATACCAGAACAGTTAGCAGCAAATAATCCTTTTTCTAGCAAAGACATGAAGGAGATTGCAGTGGAATTATTCTGCTGAAGGAAAAAAAAAGAGAGTTTCTTTGTCAGGGAGGAAGCATTCTGACAAATCAGTGAAAAGGGTCAGTTTGTAATGTTAGGCATACCCTTGCACCTGCGGGTGACCAAACACTAAATTATCAGACCATTTTGTTAAGTCCTCATCTATGTTTTTAACTCACATGTAGGAATAAGATTTTTTCATACGGCCTCATTCTTACCTTAATCAACTCTGACTTTTGCTAGGATATTCTGTTTCTTCATGCGAGTAAAAAATTCAGAAGCCACATGCGAGTTACCTTTTTAATAGTATATAATACCATGAAGATTTCAAACCTCAAAGAAGGTGGTGAGGGAAAAGTCATCTCCTACTGGACTGAGTATGAATTTATTGAAAAATGTAGTTGTGTCTTCTACATGTATCTTTGAAGGACACAAGGCTGCTGAATGGAAATGGATATTTTTTGTTAATGAAAATGTTTGTTTTTAAACAAAGTACTTGGCAGTAATTAGATTTTTTTTGAACAGTCATAGTTTCATTTTTTACAAAAGTATTGCAAAACAATTTTTCTAGTAGAATTGGAAACAGTTATATAATTTTTAAGTGATACCTGTAGGGAAAAAATCATACTTATTCCCCTTTATTCCCCCCAGAAGATAGTTCCATTTTTCTTACTTCCAAGTTACCAATGGAAATAAGAAAATAATGGAGAAAACAAGATTTTCCCCATGGGAATGAACAGATGTTATTCCTAAAAGTATTAAAAAGTTTTGCATTTCTTACTGAAAAAGAGAATTAGTGTGAAAAAAATGATTTAAATGAAAATGAAAGGTTACCACAAATTTTATTCTAAAATAAAACCAACCAGTGGAATACCACATTAGCATTCCAGTTAGGGACTGCTGGGTGGAAGAGAAAAATTCCAAGAAATGTTTCAGAGATCACACTCTTCACCCTGCACAGTGCTCAACTTGTGTGATTTACAAGCTCACTATGGGGAACAAACAGGGTTATCCTGGAAGATGACTTACTAATAATATTTAATTGAGGTTCAGTGAACAGACAGTTACTCTTTTCTCTGAATACAGGCAGCAAGTTGAATGGGAGTGAATGGAGATTCATCATTAAAAAAATACTTCCTTTCTCACTGTGACTAATTCACTAATTAAAAGACCCCATCACAGTTAGCTATTTTCTTCAGATTTACATATTTTCTTTGCCTTTTATATCTTGTTACCTTCAAAGACTTTGGAACAGTTTTTCTTCTCCTGCTGCTTCTGCTTTCCTGGAATATTTCCAGTAAAAGTTTCCTTTCTGTCTCTCATGCTAATTAATACATGGTGGAGTACTACACTGTGCAGGGCATGTGCACATTAACACTGCTAACATTTTGCTACTTCTATCAGTAATTAGCATGGGAGGATGAAAGGAGACATTTTTCGCTAATGAACGTTCATACAGCACTTTGAACATGTAAGGCCCTATAGACTCATGAAGTGCATTTTTTCTGGTTCTTTCCCTGAAGCTCTAAGCCCATCTTTGGCTGATTTCATCTTTTCTCCTCTGGCTAAAACCTTTCATTTACATATTAAATTTCAGTGATATTAAGTGATGAAATGACAAGATTGAGAATATGGAAAGATTGCAATTCATATTGACAGAATACCTGTATGAAAAAGCAACAATGGGATTGATTTGCTATTAAACATTTCCAATTTATACTAGTATAGCTTGTCAGGGGAGTAACAGTGGTGATGTTGTCTTAGTAATAGGTAGAATAAATTAAAAACCCAAGGTTTTAAAGTAGAATTAAAAAAATGCAAGATTTTGGGTTGTTCATTTTAAATGTATTTAAATTATTATCTGGATATGAGCTGGTGTAATTTGATGAGGCTTTTCTGAAATCATGCTAAACTGATGAACTTAGCTTGTATAGATGAAATGCTGTGCTGCTGTAGATGAGGGCCCATAAGGACTTCTTATAAAACTTCTTTAAACTTGATAGGGAGAAGTGTAAGTTTTTCTTTCAAAACTCAAAAAGGATTAGTATTTTTTGATGCCCAACTGAAGACATTTTAAAGGGTGTTCCAGAAAGTGCCAAGCATTTTTCTTGTTAGCAAAATACTGCAGTTTTCTCAGTTTGGACAACCAAAATTAACTGACAGTTTTTTTCTTAATTTCCTTCCCTTCTGCAGTTTGCAGCAATTGTCTCAGAGGATCTTGTTTCTTTATTGAATTTGTACTAATTAGTTCTTTCTGCCCAAATGAAAATTTAGGCTCTCTATATAGTTTATTTTCCAAAACAATAAAAGAATGATAGATATTAAGAGATAGGCACAGTTCCTTAAAATGTAATGTTTGTGACACGATAAAAGAAAAGTTGGGTCTGTGAACTTAAACAAGAAATTCCTCATCAAAGGAGAAAATGTCACAAAGACTGTCTTTCAACAAAATGTAATTAAGTCAATCAGAGACAGAAGCATTATCAGTTCAGTTTCTGTTGTTTCAGGGTGTTTTTATTCCAAAATATGAATTGTGAGCAGTATGTACCTGGGAAACAAACGCAAAATAGATTTAAAAAATTCTTATTCAATGAGTCAAAACTCTGATTTTAAAAGAAATTATTTATTCAGAGGTGGATGATGGTATGGACTATCTATTTCCTTATAATTATACTTACCAATGTGATAAGGTAAAATATTTAACACCTGTCAGCCTACACTGCCTAGGATTCAGAGTTCTGTCAAACTCAAAGTACTTGTCGTTGCCTACTTTCAGTATTGTTTCATTCATTTCTCTGAATGCTAATGTTTTCAGCAGTGTTCCACATGTTGTAAGCAGTCTTCCCAAATTTATTCAGGTCCTGACTTTCCAAATAGAGAGATTTCTGTTCCTGACTTTTTTTTTTTTTTTTTTACCCTATAAAACATTTAGCTCATTTTTCAAACTCAGAATTAGCTCTTAGAATATAAGCTCTTAGAATGTCCTAATCATTCGGGATGCTTTAACTGCAGAATATCACTGTCATTTTTAATGCAGGAAAATAGAAATTGAGTACTATATTCCACATGAGGCTTTAATGGTCTTTTGTAAGAGGAGAGGGGAGAAGTGCCACTGACTTCAATTTATGCAATGTATAAGTGAATACTTCATATTATTTTCCATGGTTTGGATAGATTGTGGAAAATATTATAGTTCATATACCCATGGAACACATTAACATTCTTCCCCAGATTTGTGATTTTCTGCTGATCCTCTCACACTTGAAAGAACGTGTATTTGCTTGTGATGTTTTTAGCTTGCAATTATTATAATGCTGAATTCCATAAGTCTCATACTTAATGATGTCACCTGAATATGGTCCCTTTCTTTTGTTATGTTGATGAGTCTTCCTTTCCTGTAACCTGAATACACATTCCTATCTGAAGTGACTGAAGTAGAAATACTAGGTGATTCTAACTTCACTACTGCGGAGTTCTTGTGACGGCCATTTGCTGCTCAAATCTTCTAAATATTTTATTCTCTTTTCTCTTGAGTTTATGATAATAAACTTCTTTCGTCTCTTACCTTTTGGTGGTCATTTTGCCTATCTTTTTATTCAGCAATCCAGTTTTCTGCAACAAATACACTACTAGTTGCACTATACTTTTTTTGGAATAAGTCTATGGTATAGATATCAGGATAGTAGAATGCAAGCTTTTTCATTATCCTTGTATTATAAATTTATTGCAATCTGTCTAAAGCAATATTCAGATTTCTATAGAAAATAGCAATAGTATTATCAAAGTGACTGTAATCAAATTATGCTCTTTTTTGATAGGTAGAAACTTAAAAAGAGGTATCAGCAAAATTTTCTGGGACAATGTGAATGACTTCTTCTGAACTAGAAAGATCAGCTGAGTTATCTTACTGTGTGACGAAGCTGATATAATAAAGCAAATGAGCTTTATTCCTCAACTACTGTTTGGCTCGGTATAAGCAACATATTAATAAACAATTTTCAGTATTTGCAGGTGGGTACGAAATGTTATTTTTCTGTGCATCACTGCTCTCCTGGTTTATCTCAGGGCATCTTTCTAAGCCATTTGTCTTCTGCTGGACCCCTACCTTTGTAAGAACCTCTTTTTTTCTTCACTGAAACTGGGTTGTTCTGTTCCTTTCATCATGGAAGCGAAAGAACTCAGGACTCGAGCATATTATCTTCCCTCTCTGCATCTTCCTGTGTCCCTGCTAGTTTCAGCTTGACTCACCTTCAAGAAAGAATCACACGCAGTTCTAAAACTTGTTCATTTCCTTCTTAGACATGTCCTTCAGCTTTCATTGATACACTTCTGGCTACATGGTTTTCTGGCTACATCATAACTCCTCCTCAAGTCATGTCTCAAAGGCTGACATCTTTCATTCTGAAGTTGTGATAGTTTTTTTAAAAATAGTTTTCTATCTTTTTTGCACTTTATCCTACATTATCTTTACATTAAGATTTGCTTTAATACTTCTAAGAATGTAAAGTTGTACTTTATCCATTCATCCTTTTTAGTTTTACCTATAACTCTGATAATTGTTGTAATAGGTAATTGCTGTCTCCACTTCTGCAATTTATTTCTCTTTATCATCTATATGGCCTATTTTACTGTTTTTATTTAGAATCTTTCTATGTATTAGTGGTTACCAGTAACTAATCTGGCAGAAACCTGGTGTAACATATTCATGAATCATGATTACTTCTGTGTCAAGAATAGCTAAGCAAGATATGAGGAATATTCTGTAAGCTTAATAGCTCCCAGATAGCTTGATAAAACTGGATGTGGTGTTTTGGACATAAAAATCATTACAGACTCAAGGGAAAAACAACCTTAAACAGAAAAGTAAATTTTATTTGTTACGTACAAACCTACTTAGTTAAGAGAGGCATATAAATAGAAAGTTGAAAAAAAAAAAACAAACAAATACGGTTTATCTCCTTGTTTTGAGACGATTCAAATACATCCAGACCCTAACAGAAGCCAGTATGACTTGTTTTAAAGCTTGGAATTATGGTGCTTCTAAAAAACCTGTTCCAACTTTTAATTATTCTTATAGTTAGAAGTCTGTTTTCTGATCTATCCTAAATTTCTCTTGCAGTAAATTAAGCTGAATACTTAATGTACTGCACCCAGGGGACATAAAGAACAATGATTGCACTCATTAATAGCAACTTTTTATATATTGGAAGATTATTATATTCAGTCTCCGTCATTTCTAAACTAATCAGAGGCAAATTCCTTTAGCTTGTCTTCACATTCAAGTTTTCTGAAATTTTTAACTATTTTGATGGTTTCATTTGGATTTTTTCTAACTAGTCTAGATTTTTCCTAAGTGCCATTGTGAAATCAATGTACAGTAGTCAGCAGAGGCCTTTTCATTGCCACTTGTGCTCATTAGCTACCTCTTAACGCAACCTTACTCTCTTTTCATTTGCTTGGCTACCTACTAAATTTTGTCCATTTTGAATTATCATTAATATCAAGACTTTGCATCTGCCATTTGTCTAACTGCAGCTGATGATCATGGCAAATTGCAGAGATCATTTTGAATTCTCACTCTGTCTTCCAAATGGCCTGAGTCCCCTTCCTGGTCGATGTTATTTTTAAGATTTCTTATCCCTTTATTCCACTATCCTGGTTAGTAATGGAAATATTAAACACTACCAGACCTAGAAAAGGAAGTATATCCATAGTCCTGCAGTAGCTGGACTCTGCTCTGCCAGTTGGCTACTGATATTTACCATTGTAGTAGATCACGTTTGTTTTTAGTTAATTTCATCTAAATATTTTGCCCTTTGCTTAGGAGAATACTACAATTGCAACAACAACAACAACAACAAAAAATACAACTTGTAGCTTTTACTTCTTCTTTCCTTTGACTCATCACAAAAGTGAATTAAATTGAGACATAGTGCTTAGAAAATAACCATTTAATCATTGTCTGGGAATATCAATGGGGATCTTCCTTTTAGGCTTGGAGCTTTCTCTAGGCATCTGGGATGTCCCCTCATCTGTATGGATTCTCCAAGAGAAGCCAAAACATTCAGTGCTTGCTTTGCTTACTTCCTAAACCATGCTTCATCAGGCTATATCCTCAGTGCCGTGCTAGACAAAAAGCTAATAAAGAACTCAGTCCTCAGTCTTTTTCATTCTTCTGTAAAACCTAGGAAGGCACAAAATGCCCCTTGTAGCATTAACAAACACACTTAATGTTTTTCCTGTATGGAGATTGTTAGTAATATTACAATACTAGGTTGATATTAACTTCTGTAATGAGTATAGCCAGAAAGATACACTAATTAGAGGAAAGAGTTATCTTAGACTACTTACCAAAATAAGGTGTTGTTGGAAGGAGAGATGTCATCCTTGTCTCCCATTCTGATTTACATGAGAAGAACTGTTTTTTTGTATGATAGGCCTCTGCAACTATCTCAGCAGCTTCCCTGCATCATAATCCATAAGTAAGCAGAAACTGGATGCCACTTAGATTCTTTATGATTTTTCCACATGTTACACAGTAAAAGAAAAACAAGCCTACATTTACCTGGGGATTCTGTAATGATTTCTCCAAGATTTATGGGAAATTCTGCAACATTTATGAATGGATATTGCCCTTAGGAATATGCTAGCTACATTCAAGGACTTCTGAAATGATTTCTGAGATAGAACCCTTTCCTCTACTATGAATCCCTCTCTAGCTTCCCACTTCATTAAGCAGCTGGAATCAGTCTGGATTACCAAGATGCATGTTGGCCCTTTTTTTTTTTTTAGGTTTATCTCAGCATCATGCTCCTCTTGAATGAGATGCTGAATTTTTTCTTGTCAGACAGCTTCTAACTAGGCAGTATCTTTTATCACCGTTTCTGACATACCAAATAACCCTGTGAAAGTAAAGCAGAAGATGATTTCCAGTGGTAGTAAATAAAGTGTATTTTAATACCAGTTCATGACCAAAGGTAACATTTAAAGAAGCTACTTTTGTCAGGTCAGCTTGCATGCGGTTTTCAAATACATTCTAAGATGTATCTTGTTCTGGATAGACATTTTTTTTGTGGTAGTATTTAAATTACTCATCTGGGTCAAGCCTTTTTACAATAACAACTATAAATGTAGTTGCTGACTATACAGGTATTAAGTGATTTCCATGTCTTGGGGATAAACTGATTTAGATATTACTTAGCAAATCTAAAGAAAGGTGAAAAATAAAACATTATAGGCAATAAACACATATAAACAGTAAACACATATAAAATAAACATATACTCATTGCCACTACAAAAAAAGATGTAAAATATTATATCAGAAAAAGTAGCTTTTTACAGCCACTGTGTGGGAGTACAAAAAACTGTGGAAAAATGCAGAGTAATCATGGATATGGATACTAGAGTCAGTTACCAAACATCCAAGAAAGGCTAATATATTATGGACTCAGGAACATTATGCAGATTATATAGAAGTCTGTTTATTTGTCACAGCTTCTCAGGGTCACTGACTGGTCTGGTGCCTGACTGAGATCAGCACATAGCTGATGAGGAGTTAATTGAAACTAAATCCAGGTAAGACAGAGGTTATGCCTGCAGGCAGAAGAAAACCCCTGGGGAGCTTTCCATCATATTCTCCTCTTCATTTGAAGACATATCACACAAATCATCAGAACAGCCTGTAGTTTCTAGACTTCTCTCTGAACCTGGACTTAAAAATAACAACCTATACAAGAACACCAGGACTAAAAGACTTCTCACTATTTGTTTGGTGATGAAATGACCGTAATTATATATAGCTTCCTTACCTCATGAATTAATTATCATGATGAAGCTTTCTGATGCCTGAATACAGTAAATACCTACACCCACTGTTCTGCTGTCTGCACTAGCTCCTAATAGCACACTGAGTCACATTTAATGTTTCACTTATTATTTTCCAGCCACTGATTAAGCAGGGCCTGGATTACTATGACCTTCAGAATGTAACTACCTGTCTCCATGATAAAGGCAGTGAGACATCACATTTTTGGAGATTAGAATGAAATAATAGAATTCACTGCTTGAAAGAACTGAGAAGGACCATAAGGTTCATCACTTTCTAGTCCGAATGCAAAGCGCAGTGCTTTGAGCTTCCCTATGGTGGAACAAGTTCAAGGGATATCAATGCTTAAGTAAAAGCTATATAAAAATATCAGATTTAAAATATGTTAATTTTCTAAAAGAAAATTATGTAAACCTTCCCTGTGGAAAACCAGAATGAAGACTTTTGGTGATATAAATTACTTTTGTGGTAAAAAATTTTCAAGAGGTCCCAAGAGAATGAAGGGGGAAAAAAAAAAAGGCAAATTCAGGTTCATTCCAAATTTTTTCTTAGTTATCATCTCATTTAAAAACTAGTGTATTGCTACACATTTCTTTTTGAGGCATTTATAGCAAAAGCAAAAGGTTAGATCAACATGGCTAGGTTTTCATGCTGTAGACTTCCACGATATTCCAGAAATACCATCTGATCTCCCTTTCCACCTTCAACCAAGTGGTTACACTATTAGAACGGGATATGGGAGACCAAGTACAAATCCTGCATTTCTGACTCAGTCTCTGAAGCCTCTTCCTTCCCTACAGCAACTACCAGCTGGGCTATAGGAGATATTGAGTTGTTTGCCATCTCTTATTTTGAAACTGATTTACTTCATATAAAATTATTTACAGTCTAATATTAAAAGAAGTCAATGAGACAGTGAGAAAACTTGGTCAAAAGACATGTTTTGAATTAGGCAAGTTGGGTAGATGAGACTAGATTGCCTAACTAGATTTTCTAGGGATATTTCTGTTTATCAGCATCATTTAACTCCTACGTGAATGAACTCTGTGTTTTGGAACCACCCTAACAAAATGTTCCAATATTTCATTTTTTCCCTTTCATCTTATAGTCATCCAGAACTACTGCTTGAATTCTTCATAACCAGCAGAGTTTCACCTTTTCCAGTATAAACCCTGCCAACAAGTTGCTGATCACTCTTCTTAAGAGCTTCTGAGTCTCAGTCCTATTGATTCTTCAAAGAGATTTTCAATACCTTTGAGAATAAGATCTGAAATGCTACCTCCACTATTGTTTTTTACTACAGAAGAGGTAAGTTACCCCCCCTCTCCATAGTATGATGACAAAATCAGAAAATGACAGCAAGATTTTGCTTCATTCATTTTCCTGCCGTTTTTCCCCTTTGAAAAAAGTGAAGATCATAATGAGTAAGTAGCCAATTTTTACCTTATTTAAAAAGCATTGTCCAGATCATTACATATGTTGATTTAGAGGCTCCAGGAACCTACAACAGCTATAAATAGCTTTGAATTTTCTTTATTGGCTGCTCCCAAAGCAGAGTTTTTAAGGAAGGAATATCTCACAAGACCAACCACATTTCTTACATACCATGAGAGTCCTTAAGGGAATGGGACAAGAACTTATGGCCATATTTCCACCAGCAACTTTTCAGAAACCTGAGGAAGTTAATGGACAAGGGAAGAAATGACAGTTTCCAAAATGGAAAGGCAACTCAACTTAAAAGGGGCAATAACAACTTTATCCTCACTGGAATCTGAAGAAGTCCTGGAAACATTTGTGAATAAAACTCCACACTTTCCCCTAGCAACAGTGGATAAGTGTGGGAAGCATGCCTGGCATATGAAGGCTCTACTGCTTGCTGCAGCCTTAAGGAGTCAATTAATATTCTTGGAAGTGCTGTGGTGGTTTTTGCCTCTTGTTAGCCTTTTAAACCAGCCTTTAGGTAGGGAAAAAAGAAATAGGTCTGAGCCATTGCTAGAGATCAAAATTCCAGATTTTTAGGGATGGAGAATGCCCTGGTATGGGAGGGACACTGAATGACATTAGCAGTAGGAAACAGAGTTTTGTTAAAGCAATTTGTATATAGTAGTTAGTGTTGTAAAGGTTAACAAGCCTGCCTTTAACCACTCTCTCCAGCTATTGCAAGAGTCAGTGTTGAGGTCATCTGCTTCTATCTCAGTCTCACTGAATCAGTGACCCACAAACTAAACACCTCCTCCAAGGTAAAAAATGCATGAGCTTGTTCTTTAATGCATATCTGTAGGGTACATGCTCATTTTAAGTCTCTCGGCTACCTATTATTATTATCAAAGATTGCTATAGCTTTCCCCATTAAAAAAAAATTAAAAAAAGAGGAAGAAGAAAAATCAGACTAGAGTTGAATGCAAAAAACACTTTATTATCTTGACAGAGCAAAGTGTCCTTTTTGCTATTTTGCTTATAAGAGTATAATCATGTGCAAATGAAAGCATGCAGATAATTAGTGCAGCTCTGATAACATTCCAATTTATTGGGAGAGTAAAGTCTCACTGAATGACCTGGGAACACCCACACAAGAGACCGAGTTTGAAAGGTTTAGGGCAGTTCTTGTGTTGAAACTGTTTACATTGATTCCACGGTGTCAAGCATCCCAACCACTCTGTCAATTCTTCCATTCACCAACTCATTCTTTTGAGTAATCATATCAAGTATATAAGTGCAGTGAACAATCATTAAATAATTTTGTGCAGTGCTTAAAGAAGACTGTGTGTCTTTACAAACCTTTATGTCCTCAGGTCCTGATATTTTCAAGAGAGGCTGCTGCTGTTTCAAAGTCACTGGCTTGTTCTTTCTGCCTGACTAAATTCATATGGAGACACTCACACACACAGTAAAACTCCTTTCTTAGGACAAAACAACAACAGGAAAAAAAACTTATGTTCAAATACCTTAAAACCCAAGTAGCACACAAAGCTCATTTCATTTTGACACAAAGAAAGCCATCATGCTAAGTCAACTGAAGTATAAAATTATTAGTGCCATTTTCTGCTGGCTCTAGGTAAATAGTAATGATCTACCTTTGAACTTAAACCTTGCCCTATTTATATTTGCTAATGGTAAAGATCACAATTGACTTAAATATAGATACTTTGGGTGCCAGAATTTAGTAGCTGAGAGTGCTATTTAACACAGCATCAAAACTGAACTGTGCCTGGTCAACTTTGTCACTCCTCCACTCCCTCTTCTGATATTCTCTGTCTTTTTAAGCAAATAAATTTTCATCCAGTTTTGAGGCAAAGTATTTTCCAATTTGTGATGGTCAGTTTTCCAAATAATTTTTAAAAGAAGGAATTCTCTGATCATATCATACACTGAAGATGGGAGTCAGAACCCAGAAACAACCGTGGGCAATCAGATGAGATATGATCATCAGATTGTTAGTAAATCAAGAGCTTTCTACATTGTAGTGTAATTGTTACAAGACAACCCTGAGAAGCTCAGAAAGAATGTTTGAAGTAGGTAGATTTGGATAACTTCTATCTTAGGTAGAATTTGCTTAGCATGAGTAGCCGCACACTTGCTTAGCATAAGTAGCTAAATTTGCTGAAGCCTTAGGCCGCGCTCCTAGTTCGGTAAGAAAAGGCCTCAGAGCTGGTGCAGGCTGGAAAGATAAGGGAGTTACAAGCAGTCTGCATTCCTGTGCCCCACTCTCCAGAAGGGAGGATGCCAAGGCTGAGAAATAAGGCCTGTTTGGACGCCAGGACCTTGGGAAGTAAAAAGCTTCCTCTCACTGTTAAAACAGTGATGATTAAGGGGTCTGGATTATGTCTTCTTCCTCAGGGCCTTGGAAGATAACACCTACTGACCCAGCTGGGGCAGTGTTAATTAATTGATCAGGACCTTGAGAAGTAGGGGTGGGACCCAGGGAAATGTGAAGAAATCATTAACCAATCAGTGTGAAAGAGGAAGGAAGTCACAAATATGGCAATAAGAGGAAGGAAGTCACAAATATGGAAAATTTGATTGTATAAATGCTACCTGAAAAGTTGGGGGGGTGTGCTTGATTTGTGGGAGACCACCGAGCACCCAGGCTTGCGCAACTCTGAAATAAATAAATAAATGTCTCTCCTGAGTGTGTAATTATTGGCTCATTGCACACCGGGCAACGAATCCGCTTTTCGGACAACAGTTTTCTGGCGACCCAGGTGGGACCTCGCTGTAAAGCCTTGCCCGGATCGTCTTGCCAGTTCCGGCGGGGAGACACTGCTCATCGGACTCCAGCGCGCACCGACCGTTTTGTTCGGGGACTCCGTGAGCACCCTCCCCGGTCGGAACAGGTAAGCGACTCAAAGGTGCAACGCAGTAATTATTAAGAGACATTGCATAAAGGGTATGATACAAGGGTAATTGGTTGTGGTAACCAAAGGTAAGCTTTGTACACGTTTGGACAGTGACGACTGGAGTGTACGAAAGCGTAATTGGTAAGAACGTTCTTTTAAGGGTGGTAATATGGGAACAGGACAATCTGTGGGGGTATCCTCCTGTTCTCCTTTAGGATGCATCCTGAAACATTGGAGGAAGTTTGGTGGGAATCCTTTAACAAGGAGAAAATTAAAGGAATACTGTACTCAGTGGTGGCCAATGTATAAACTGGAGGATGAGGAAAAACGGCCAGAAATGGGAACGCTAAACTGTAATACAATCTTGCAACTTATGTTGTTTTGTAGAAGACAGAACAAATGGGATGAGGTCCCATATGTAGATTTGTTCTTCTCTCTGAGAAATGATCATGAAACTAGAAAAAAAATGTAAGCTGTTGATTTCTGATTCAAATGTGTTAATGATGATGGGAAACAAAGAGAAAATGTCTCGGTGTTGCTCTGCTTGTAGCATTGGGAAAAGATGTTTAAAAGCGGGTGATGAGGAAGAGGATGTACAATTATTGGTCTCTCCTGAAAGAGATCAAGATAGTGTTAATAGCAGAAATAAGGGAAGTGAGGCATGTAGCCCGATTGCAGGCAGAACTCGGGCTACTCGGGCTCAACAAAATCCCGTGATTCAGGCCCTGCTGCGTCAAGCAGTCGGACCAGACGGGATGCCTGTGTATGTGAAGGTCCCTTTGTCAACTACAGATTTAATGAATTGGAAGGAGTCTGCCGGGTCGTACCGAGAAAATCCAGAAAAGATGTATCAATCCTTTAAAATGATAATTGAAAATCATAATCCAGATTGGCAGGATTTACAGGTGCTTTTAAATACTTTGCTTTCACCTGAGGAGAAAAGAATGGTATTAGATAAAGCTCAAGAGGAAAATGAAAGGCAAAATGCCAGAGACGGACCAGACAGTTTTATGCCGACCCGGGAACCGGGTTGGGATCAAAACACAGGGGCAGGCAGGTTAATGACTAAACAGTACCAACAGTTAATACTATATGGGGTAAAGCATGGAGTGCCTAGGCCCAAAAATATTGCAAAACTATATCAAATCGCACAGGGTAAGACTGAGGATCCCTCTGCATTTTACGAGCAGTTATGTGAAACTGCCCGAAAATGGACAGACTTGGATCCCGAGGACGAAGCAAATAAAATAACTTTTACTACATTATTTGTAGGACAATCAGCACCAGATATAAGGAGAAAGCTTCAGAAAGTAGATGGTATGTCGGGGATGTCGATATCGCAATTAATAGAAATTGCAGATAAGGTGTACAATAATAGGGAAGAAGTGGAGAGAAAGGAAAAACAAAAGGAGAAACTGAAAGATAAGAGGCAAAATGCTGCAATCTTGGCAGCTGCATTTGCCCAAGCATAAACTCCCTCTCAGGGAAGGAGTTTTCCGAAAGGACAAGGACGTAGAAGAGGGTATAGAGTAAGAGGGAATTTGGGAGATGGAATTCCGCTAAGGAGAGATCAGTGTGCAATTTGCAGGGGGAAGGGGCACTGGAAAAATGAGTGCCCGAAGAGACAAACAGATCATTGGAAACCTCAGTCTGCATCTGTTCCAGAGGCAGATTTGCTCGTGTTCGGTACAGAGGATTCAGACTGACGGGGACCGGGGGTTGAGGAACTGGATTCCCCAGCCGAACCCCTGGTTTCAGTAAAGCTGGGGAACGAAACAGTTAAATTTTTAGTAGACACTGGAGCAGCATACTCAGTACTAAATAGCTGTAAGGGACCAATGAGTAAATTCTCTATGCCAGTAATTGGGGCCACGGGAAAGCGAGAGGTCAAACCTTTCTGTCAACCAATTAAATGTGAAATAGGAAATAAAGTGTTAACACATGAATTCTTATACATGCCAGAATGCCCATTACCCCTAATGGGGAGGGATTTACTGAATAAACTGGGGGCACAGATAACCTTTGATCAAAACAAAGTTAAGGTGCACATTCCACAAAGTAACGCCTGGAAGGCACAAGCATATATGTTGCAGAAAGCACTGGATTCCGAACAGGTGGAGGATGGACCAAGTGAAATTCCCTCTGAAGTAATGGACGCAGTAATCCCTTTTGTGTGGGCAACGGAGAAACCTGGAAGAGCCAGATGTGCAGAACCGGTAAAGGTGAAATTAAAACAAGGAGCTAAACCGGTAAGGTGAAAACAGTATCCCATGAAGTTAGAGGCCCGTGTTGGACTGGAGCCTATGATTAATAATTTCTTAAAGTATGGACTGCTGCGAGAATGTCAATCCGAGTACAATACTCCAATCCTGCCTGTAAAAAAAAAAAAAAAGAAAAAAAAAAAAAAAAAAACTACATGAGAGAGGGCACCAGGCTTTGGGAGTGCTTGTACAGACTTTAGGAAATTGGAAAAGACCTGTGGCTTATTTTTCAAGACAGCTGGATAAAGTGAGTGCAGGGTGGCCAGGATGCCTCAGAGCAGTTGCAGCTGCTGTGCTGTTAATACAAGAGGCACGAAAATTGACATTGGGACAAAAAGTGACTGTTTATGTGCCACATGCTGTTGCAGCAGTTTTAGAACAAAAAGGGCATCACTGGTTATCCCCAAGTAGGATGGTGCAGTACCAGGCAGTGATACTTGAGCAAGAAGATGTAACCATGAAGGTGTATAATACCCTTAATCTGGCATCTTTATTACCATTTCATGAAGGGGGAGGTTGGCTCATGACTGTCTGCAAACTATTGAGCGAGTATATTCCAGCCGTCCAGATTTGAGAGATGTTCCATTGCAGAATCCAGACTGCGAATTATTTACCAATGGGAGCAGATTTATAATAAAGGGAGAAAGAAGGGCTGGATACGCTGTTGTCACTTTGGAAGGAGAAATCGAAGCAAGATCACTACCAGCAAATACATCAGCCCAGAAAGCAGAACTGATTGCTTTAGCCCGGGCTCTGGAATTATCAGAGGGAAAATGGACTAATGTGTTTCAGAAGAAGCCCCCCCCAGGGGAATTAAAAAGGGGCTTCATGCCTGGGGATTACTGGCAAATTGATTTTTCTGAATTACCAAAATGTAATGGATATAAATATTTGTTGGTGATTGTTGACACCTTTTCAGGATGGCCTGAAGCTTTCCCGTGCCGTACCAATAAGGCCAGGGAGGTAGTAAAAATGTTATTAAAAGAAATTATACCAAGATTTGGGGTATCAGAAGGGTTTTCTTCAGATAGAGGACCTCATTTTATAGCAGAAATAGTACAGCAAATCTCAAAAATACTACAAATTAAATGGGACTTACATACCCCCTGGAGGCCACAATCCAGTGGAAAAGTGGAAAGAATGAATCAAACAATTAAGAGACAGGTAGGAAAATTGTGTCAGGAGACTCAGATGAAATGGACTGATGTTTTACCTCTGGCATTATTAAGAATCAGAATAACCCCAAGGGTTAGGGAGAAAGTTAGTCCATTTGAGATTCTGTATGGTAAACCTTACACTGTAAATTTAACTGGAAATGAAATTCAAATGCACGTTAAGGGTGATCAAATTTTAAGTGATTATCTCTTGTCTATGGCAAAGGTTCTTACTTCTCTCCGTAGGTACATCCAGTTAAGATCTCCTGTACTTTTAGATTCACCTGTACATTCATTCCAGCCAGGAGATCAAGTGTATCTTCGGACCTGGAAGGACGAGCCATTGGTAGAAAAGTGGAGGGGACCGTATCTTGTACTGCTAACAACAAATACTGCTGTGAAACTGCAGGGAATTGATTCCTGGATCCACTACACCCGAGTGAAAGCAGTACCTCGAGAGACGTGGAAAGCTGAACAAGTTCAACCTCTAAAGTTAAAAATACATAAAGATATATGAGTTGTATTGGAAGCGAATAGGTTTTAAATTTAGATTGTATTCAGGAAAGAATTGCTTTAATCTGTTTGTTAGGAATAGGGTTAATATTGTTGTTACGGTATCTATGGTATCTGTGTAAAAATGATGTTCTCCCAAATAACCAGGAGAGAAATGTGGTGGTTAGTTTTTCTAAGTTACCTGAGCCAAACAATTAAAGGGAACCAGGAAGGATTTTGGAGCCATAATCTCCATTTGGAAGTAATTACGAAATCTATGAAGATAGTTAACCAGAGGGATTGCTGGGTGTGTACCCACTTCCCTGAACATTCCAACAAGGGCTTCCCCCTAATTGGAGTGCCTCTTAATTTTTCCTTTATGGAATTTATGAGGCAGATAAGAAATGATAGTGATCAAACGAAATATAATGAAACAACCGAACAGGAATGGGAAGTCCAGAGTGTGACAGGAGATTATTACCAATGTATCCGAAGATGTAATAATAGTAATAGATGGTGGGAAAAAAAACTGTACCCTATGGAAAGCAACCGATCAACTGTACTGGAGCCATTAAGGTGGGAGGTTATAAAAATTGCTCTCATATACCTGAAATAGGTTATAAGTGGCCAAGTAAGGAACTAAATGGGTGGCATGTTCCGAAAGGTAGTGGATGGTATTGGTTGTGTGGGAACAAGGCACGAAAAGTGCTACCTCCTAATTGGTCAGGGGCATGTACTTTAGGGGCAATAATCCCTAATGTTACTATAAGAAAAGAACTGAGTAATAAATATCAAAAATCCTGACTAAGAACATTCATGAGGAGACAAAAGAGGGTCAATAATCCTTTAATAGATCGACCTACTAGGTTTCAGTCATTCGTAAGGTGGCTGTTTCCACAATTGGGAGTGAGTGAACTTGAAAAAGCAATAGTAAATATTTCAGCAGTTATTGAAAAAATAGGGAATAAAACCTCTGATGCCATTGCAGCTTTACAAGAGGAGGTTTCAGAAATTGCTAAAATAAGTACCCAAAACCGAATGGCTCTAGATATGTTATTGGCATCTCAGGGAGGAGTATGTACAGTAATAAATACTAGTTGCTGTGTATATGTGGATCAAAGCGGGAGAATTTCTACCGATCTAAATGAAATCTGGAAGCAGACTGAAATCTTACATGAGGTTCAGAAAGATGATACTTCTTTCGGATTTGAAGAAATATGGAAATGGTTGACTTCCTGGTTCCCTGATGTGAGCTCATGGGTTAAAAAATGTTTAACAATTTTAGGATTGGTGTTAGTAGTTTTTGTATGCGTTTATGTAGTGATTCAATGTATTTCTAAGTGTTATATGAAACTAATATGGGAAAGATTTTAAAAGAGTGAGACTAATATGAAAATGATCATATAAGTCTCAAAGGGGGGAATTGTTACAAGACAACCCTGAGAAGCTCAGAAAGAATGTTTGAAGTAGGTAGATTTGGATAACTTCTATCTTAGATAGAATTTATTTAGCATGAGTAGCCGCACACTTGCTTAGCATAAGTAGCTAAATTTGCTGAAGCCTTAGGCCGTGCTCCTAGTTCATTAAGAAAAGGCCTCAGAGCTGGTGCAGGCTGGAGAGATAAGGGAGTTACAAGCAGTCTGCATTCCTGTGCCCCACTCTCCAGAAGGGAGGATGCCAAGGCTGAGAAATAAGGCCTGTTTGGGCGCCAAGACCTTGGGAAGTAAAAAGCTTCCTCTCACTGTTAAAACAGTGATGATTAAGGGGTCTGGATTATGTCTTCTTCCTCAGGGCCTTGGAAGATAACACCTACTGACCCAGCTGGGGCAGTGTTAATTAATTGATCAGAACCTTGAGAAGCAGGGGTGGGACCCAGGGAAATGTGAAGAAATCATTAACCAATCAGTGTAGAAGAGGAAGGAAGTCACAAATATGGCAATAAGAGGAAGGAAGTCACAAATATGGCAAATTTGATTGTATAAATGCTACCTGAAAAGTTGGGGGGGTGTGCTTGATTTGTGGGAGACCACCGAGCACCCAGGCTTGCGCAACTCTGAAATAAATAAATAAATGTCTCTCCTGAGTGTGTAATTATTGGCTCATTGCACACCGGGCAACGAATCCGCTTTTCGGACAACATAATCACTTCCCTGTTGAACAAACCTTTGTTCCTAAAGGAGTTTTAAATATCCAGAAATCTTGGTGGACATCTGGAAGAAAAGTTAAGACTAACTATTTTAACAGCTGCTTGGAAAACAGCATCTTTTTTTCTGGTCAAGATCCCTTTAGGAAACTTGTCCCATAATGGCGTACAGCATTTCCTAAAACTTTTCCTGTTTTCTACAGTCATGCTTGATATGATGGATTTATGAATTGGCTAGCAGTTCCTGAGTTTCATCAAGGAGAGATCTGTTAAAAGGCAAGGTTTAAAGCTAAAGAAAAATTTTAGTAGCTTGCAAGATTCTGCCAAGGGTCTGGATTCTTCACTGTACCTATTAGAATCAACAGCCAGAACAGAGTAGAAAAGGAGTATGATTATAATTTCTTTTTCAAAGGACAAATCTTAGTTTTAAACAAACAAAGCCTCTAAAACTGCAAATCTGTCAGAAAAGAAGCTTCATTGCTCTATTTCCTGTAAAATGCCAGAAGACTTTCAAAGAAACAGCAATAGATGTGAAAAAGGACCCCTCTTTACCTTATTGGAGTGGCATATTAACCTACAATATGCTTTAGCATCAGAAAGTACTTTACAAGTTTTGTGTTTGAGGAGAAGGGGAGTAGCTCTGAACCAAAAGATAGATCTACAGACCAGCTTAAAACAAAGCAAAACAAGTAGAATGATAGAGACTTTTAAAATGTTTTGAATAAGTAGCTATTCCATTTGTCAGAGTGCAATTTATGACCAATGGAGGGCATCAAAAATATTTATGAAAAACATTGTGGTGCATATAGCATCAAAGGTATGTCCAAAAAGTCAGAGAAGAGAAATTTTGTGTGCTCCCAAATGAAGTTCAGAAATCCATCAGGGGACACTGAAATGCATATCTAAAGAAAACAAGAAATCTAAAGGAAATAACCTCATAGGTCCAAATCCTTAAAAGCATTTTGGCTTTGAAATACCCAGTTCCTAGGTGCCTTGCTGCCATGAGGTGTATGCCTTAGCAAAGCATTTTCAGAACACAACTGAAGAGGGAACTGCCTTAGGCAAGTCAGGGTTCAGTGGCAGGGGAAAGAACAGGTCTCACATGTCGAAGTCAGCTTAGACAGAAGCCTTCCTCTGCCCTTGTGTTTTACAGTTACAGTCAAAGATCCCCCGCAAAATATTTAGACTGTTTTAAGTAATGTAACTTTTCTGGGGTAAGTTAAACAGACGTTCAGCAGTCCTTTAGACAGGTTCTATCCTTAGGGGTATTCAGTACTATAGATTCAGCCTCAGGTTGGAGTAGGGCTCTGAGTAGCTTATTGACTTGAGAGCAGCACTAGTTCTCCACGTGTCCAGAGCAGAAACATGACTTAAGGAGAAGTAAGTGGCATAAATTTTAGGGATGCTAGTAGAAACTTGATACTTACACAGATGGGCATGTATCTGAGTACTTCTGAAATTCTAGCCCATGGGAGATATTTTTTTCTAACCTGGTGCTTTTTGTTACTTCTAGGGACATGAGTGAAATTGCTACAGAGTTTGTAAGGGAGATTGTTGCCTTACTCGGTGAATATATTGATTTAAGTCATTTATTCAGGGAACAACCAAACACTTTACAGTGGAAATGGCTACTTGTTTAACAGCCAATTCTGCCGCCTTCACTGTAGAAGAATGCACCTTTCATGAAATGTATGTTTAGAAACCCAGAATGGTCAATCTTAGTCATTATGCTAAAAGAACCATTTTAATCACACATATAAAAATAAAAATAGGTTGTGTGAAGTGTATGATTGACTATCAACTCCTGGGAGAATATAAAACAAAATGTTTTCAGAATTGACTGCCAAGCTTCAGCGACAGCTATCCAAAGATGAGGAAGCCCACAGTGGTTCTTCAGCTTAACACAGTGTGCAGAACCCCTGAGCCTCAGCTATTGCTAGCTGACTACACATCCCAAATGCTGCTGAAGACTAATGTTCACACATGAAGATTTTTCCCCCCAAATGCTCTTTTCAGTCAGAAAAGTGTAGGCAAGAGGCAATTCAGGGATAAGTCAGTGATAGCTTTAAAACACTCAGGTCCCCAAGAAATGAGGAAATACAATGTACAAGTTTCTATATGCTTTGAAAGCAGCCTAGAACTTCCTGCCTTTTATAAATGTGTTTCAGAAGTATGCAAACAATCCTCTTTGGATACCAAGCTTTTTTCTGTCAATTCGAGACTGAGGAGTTTTCTGTCTCCTTTATCTCCAGGTGAGGATTTGCTGACATGCTCTGTGTTGCTGAGTTGTTCCCATAAGCTCCTAAGAATCTCATTTCAGATATCAAACATCTGCTTCCTGCTACTCTCTTTCTCAAGGCCTGGGTTCACTCTGGTTTCTTCCACCCTCTCTGAGGAACTTCAGTGTACTTATGTGCTCTGTGGGTAACTGGATCTATATTTCCGACAGGAATTTAGTCTAAGATTACTAATTGTCATAGCACTACGGTCATGTACTTAGTGAAATACACAATCCTGAATGTCAGTGTGCAGTGACAGCTGGCTGCTCCCCCAAAGACGGGGAGCTGGGAGCTGAGGGTGCCCCCAGCGCAAGCCATGCCCTTGGCGATGGGGCACTGCCTGGCAGGGTCTATATGTGGTGGCAGAGCCAGGGCTGGTAGTGGGGTCCATCAACGGCCCCCGGCACCGCGAATGATGAGCTGGGTCCAGTATCCCTCCAGGAGCTCCAAGAGGAGGAGACCAGGTACAGGGCTGGAGATGAGCTACAGCAAAGTGTCTGAAGTCCATCCAGGAGATGAGCTGCTGACAACATAGGGTCGAGCTCCCCCCAGGAAGTAGGGCTGCAGCCGGCATAGCTGTGGCATCACAGGGCAGGGACTGGCGACCCCAGGCTGGGCTGAGATGGGGCCGGGGCTGGGCAGAGATGGCCCAGGTTCCCCAGCCAGGGAGGTGGGCAGAGATAGTAAGGCCTATTAATGCCCTCAGGACCCTAATGTATACGTATAAGGTTGCATGTATACGGTCCCTAAGTGTACAGAGATATAAGCTTCATGAGCATGGGAGGAAGTAGACACCTAATATGAGGCTCAAATAAATCAATGTGCTTACTAGGAAGTCATCTAAGCTAACAACTAAGAAATACCAGGGACAGAGTCTGATTACTCAAATAACAAGACATCTAGCTTTTAGACAGAAGTCTTTCTGACAGCATAACAGTATTCCTGCTTCTGAGGCTAGTCAGCCAAGCCAGATCTTTCCCCTAAATAAAAATTTTGTTTCCCACAGTCTGTAAATTTAACCCTCCCTTGAGCTGTGCAAAACATGCTTTTATGCTTGAGTTGACTCTAGACGTCTCTTTGAGGTATATTACAGTGTGGGCAAGTCTTTCTTGTTAAACCTCTCTGCAGTAAGGAGGATGTTAATGAGGAACTGGAGCCTGGTGATTGTCCTAATCATCCGTCTACCGATTCATTGTTATTTTCTGGTAAAGCAAGTATTTTAGCATTCATAAAGCAAACCAGAGTAAGAAGAAGAAATAAGGAACTTGCTGCCTGTACTGCCCTACCTACAAGGAAGGGGAGTTCTTTGCAAGTATGAAATCAAAGTATGAATTACTACTGCATATTATTAGATTCAGATGCAAACCCCAATTACTTATCAAGAAGTATTTTCTTGTCATTATTTATGCAGTCAGAAACTCTAAGTGTACCTACTGAATTAGGTTATGTATGTAAGTGAAATAAAGATGGTTTTGTAAACCACCTTCAAACTTAGCTGTAAACTAAGCAAGAAATTTGTTCAGTATTATCCACCATGTGAACAGAAATTTAGGATTGCAGGTGACAGATAAGTTGGATTTTGTAATTGCCAGTGGCACCTAACAAGACAACTAAATGTCCAAGTCCACTTTGTAAATCTTGCCCTTTGTGCCCTCCTAGTTATTCAGCATTGCCAGTAAAACAGTGGCTACTGTCACCAATCCAATTTATAATCAATCTAGTGATGTAGTTTTGCTTGAATGAGCAAGGAGGTTAGTTTTAATCTAAAGTGGGACTAAAAATAGCAGCATAATGTTGCTGCTAAATTGTCTCAACAAGTCCAATCCAATAAACACAATTAAAAAAAAGCCAACCTTTTTGAAAAGGCTTTTTCATGATGCATTTAAAACCAGTTGGAATGCACAGATGTTGAAGTCATACAATGCTGATCAGCTAGAACTTAGGCATTGAGGTTTAAAAGTGTAAAACCCTTTTGCTGAGTGATTACCAAAGAGTGCATCTGGCTCCTAAAAGAAAAGTTAACTTTTATATGGTATAAACGATATAATAGATTGCTATTAATTAGCTGCATTATTACTGAAGGAGCTGAAGCAATAGACTAGGTCTCCTTTGTGCAGTCTGCCAGACACTCTAAAATAAAGAACAAATGACACTATCTCCTCCCAAATAACTGATTCTCTGCATATACTGTAGCGAAAAAAACTTCCTCACCTACTCTGGCATTAGGAACTGATCCTGTCTGACACATGGTTGAAGGGAAAACTGATATGACTTTTCTTTAGGTCTTCAAGGTCAACAGCTGTAGCTCTTCACCTCTGAATACACAGTCTGAAGTGCACCATCGAGCACAGGAAAAAACAGAAGGGTGATTTTTTTTTTTACATATGTCTGTCATTTTTAAACTCTTCCTCCACCAGTCCCTACTTCTCTATTCCTTATGTATTGCTCTTCCTTCTTTCCCTTCTTGAGAACAGAGTTATTTTTGGAATCATTTTCTACTGAGATTAGTTGCACTAATTACTCAAATAGCAACACAGTGTGTACCAGAGTTACGGAGTTACAGGTGTCACAGGAATAGACAAACCAGCACCACAGTTAATCTACCCTGGAGATAACAGAGTTAATTCCTTGTCAAGGGAGGTTCCGTTCTGTTCTGTCTTAAGCTATTGTTTGTTCTTGTACTTAGAGAAAAGGAGTGATGTGCTACTAGAATTGTGTTATCTGCTGATAGAGCCAGAAATGGCATCCTTGTTTCTAATAGCCTCAAATAGCCTTTTTTTCTCTAAATTCATTTTTCTAAATTCATGTAGATTTTTGACACCCATAAGATCCAACAGCTATGAGTTTTATGCTTTGTGCACCTTGAGTGTAAGTCCTGTATGTCAGATTCTGCTTTGTTACTATTCAAAAGACTTCTGACCTCTAATTAAGAAAACAATGACAAAAAGGCTATATCTTTTATTTATATGTACCTCACCTCTTTAGCCAGTGAGTCAACTAGAAACAGTTGCAGAATGCAGTTAGAACTCATAGTTTTTTTAAACTATGATTTTATGCGCCTTTTAATCAGAGACAGGAAAACATCTGCTTTTTTGGCAAATGGAGAAATAAAACAGCAATCTTGTGAGCATTAAAACACAAGGGGGGAGGAAAGTTTCATTGTAATGTAGAAACAGCTCACTTCTTTCTTGGAATCTTTTTTACTGAATAAGTTAAAATGTTATTTGAAAACTAGATTATATTTTTGGGAAGGAGGTCTCAGATTTTTTTGGTAACAAAAATTAAATTTTCAAAAAAGCACACACCTGCTATGAAATTATTGAAACAAAAATACCTTAATTTAGTTGAAAGCATTATCTTCTGTGAAGACTAGTTCTATTACTATTATGGAGCACTATTTTATATGAATTTTTATATATAAAATGCTCAAGCTGTTCAAATTGCTAATTAGAAGAGTGCTATTTCAACCACAATGATCAAATCACAGGCATGAAATTGTGGAGTATTCATTTCTTGATGTAGGTTTAAGCTGATACTCTTTGAGTATCAGGCTGTATTCATAAAGCCTTATTGTCCTATTCTCTACATACTGTCTGATATGGAGACCTGCATGAAATGGTTGCTAATCACACTTAATCAAATTGGTGAATTTAGTTAACAGATGTTATCCTTTTAAGGACTTTGTAAGACTTCTAGTGATGTTTAAGAGGTAGTTTTTGGAAGCCACTCAGAAATATGATATGTTAAATATGCATGTTTATTTAAGTCAGATATTTTTAAAAACTGCCTTAGTCCTACTTTATCTTTATGGTTTCTTACATTGCTTATATAGCTTTTGTTGTATAAAGGGTGAAAAAGTTAAATAACACATTGCACAGTTACAGAAATGCCTATCTTGACCAATAAGTCGCTCTTGCCATCTTTGCCAAGGATAACCCGCAGTCTAGTGGTCCTTTGGAAATACATGTTAAATCCTCCTCAGGCTGAGGAAAATCTAGTGCTCAGATTGCTCATATCCTGTGTGAAAGTACCACTGCATCTAATCTCTCGGGTGTCTCTCAAAGGCTTCAGCAATACTGACACATATGAGTACTGCAATAAGGAGGTACATGCCTGTCTCCTCAGAGCAGGAGTGCTCCTCTGAGCCTGCCTGGATGACTAGTTCAGGTTATTTTCAGGTTAAATGGGAGGTGTTCAAAGAACTTAGTTGTCACAAGACATGAGCAATGGAAAAGGAATAAGTGAGGCCTAAGCACTTATATACCAGTGTACGCTAAGCTTTGGGGTGTGGGATCACACTTGAGATATTTAACCTGAACCACTAGGAATCCAAAAGATAACCTCACCTTTATTTTCTTTTGCAGTGTTTTCAGAAACTTTCCTTATAGTTTTAGTACTACATTTAGTTTTCTCTCAAATGGTTTTTACATTAAAAATTCTAAGGGCCCAATCTGCTTTCAACATCTTCCAATAATATTAGATACACTCATGTGCCTGTCAATACAAACTCTCTTCTTTTACAAGGAAATCCATACAAATGATTTTTTTCCTAGGTGTGAAACATAAGCAAAATTGTTTTGACCAGTGTTTCCGGAGGGTAGAGTGGAGACTGTTTGCCATTATAATTCATGAGGGGGCAGATTGTTTCCCAGTATTGAACGTTTGTCAATATTTTCTATAAGAAGTCAGCAAGTCCTTAACACTATAAAAATGTTTGTAATTATGTCTGGGTCTTAAGGACTTCAGATAACAACGGACAAAACTTGTCTGCATGTGGTTCAGTTTGTTTTGGGTTTAATTTACTTACCTGCATAAAGCAACAAAAGACATTCTGCCATTTGTTCCCCAAGCGAGATTGCATAATATCCCACACATGTGTCAGATATCATGTGAAAAAAATGCAGGTTTGCAGAATGGTCATATTTGTTAAACTGCCTTGCGTACCTTGGGGCAAGGCTGTAATACCCTCCATAGACTTGCACAGCAAAGAGGTGGGAACAAAGTGCTTTCTCCCCTGGCAGGCTGTCCACACTGAAGCTGCAGAACAAGCTGTGCAGAAAGCTGCTCCCTGGGGCCACTGCTCATCGAGGTGGCCAGTCAGCAAAGACTACGTGTAACCTGTGGACCCCTGCAAGTACAGTGGGAAGCAATCAGGTTCACTCCTGCTCGAACAGGGGTAACGGGAAACTAAACTGTGGCTTAGTCACAAGCTGTCCTCACGTTTGTAACAAAGCCCTAAGCATTTAAGGAGCCAAAGGCTGACTTTGAAGTTAAAATCCCATCCAGATGAAAGACATTCACACCTCTTCAGGTGTTATACTGTTTGGTTCCTCTTGACTATAGAGGGAACAAGACAGAAATCTATTGATTTAGGGACTGAGGGCTATTTCCACAGTCAGAGGGTGTGAGAATTTATTTTTACATGAAACCTCACCTTCTAAGGATAACAGCAAAATCTGTAAAAAGATTTGTTTATTGAGTACATTACTGTTGCCTTCAGTGAATATTGGCTTAATATTCAGTGGTTTTAAATCTGGGGTTTGTACAGACTCTTTCAAATGATTCCACGAAAGGTGGTTGAGAAAAGCAAATTCATAAATGTGATGCAGTCTACATGTAAAACTTCTGAAACATCTCCACTGAGGGCAAATCAGAAATCATTATGGTTGGAAAACTCTACATGGATCTTGAAACCATGTTTAATTATCAGTATAAACAGCAGTACAGAAGTTCCTTGTACTGCATTTTTACATGCTCTCCATTTGAAACCTTTAACCAAGAGACAAATTACTTTGAATGTGTCAGTTTTGAGGAGACTGGAAAAGTTTATATATCACACAGTAAAGAGAAATCCTGGTGTATATGCCCATCACTTTCTGAGAAATTAGCCCTTTTGAAGTTAAATCTTAATTTGAGGTGGCATATTTAGTATATTACGACTTCTTCATTTAGAGGAACCTGACTAAACTACCTGTAATTGTATACTCCGGTAGTCTTCAGGTTATGTCTACAGTGACTTCTTACTTTAAAGCGTTATTTTACTTCTCTCTATTTCCCGTGTCATTTCTCTTCTTGCAAGTTTCCCTCATGCACCAAAGAGGGCAGTGACTCCAAGATCACTAGCTGTGAACTTGATTTGGTACCAGAATTGTTACTCAGGTTGCCTTTTTTCTCAGTCTGGCGAGTGATGCTAGGTAGACAGCAACAAGTGAGACCTAGCTGTGAGCACTTGGAAGCCTAGAGACTATAAACCCAGGTACCCCTCTTTCTCAAGCTACTTATTTTAGATTGCCTGACATATTGTCCAATTTCCTAAGTGGTTTGTTGGTATAATTAACACACACATTCATACTTTCGCCATCATTTGGAAAACTGCAAGTCTAGCTAGATTTGTTCAATTACAAATAATATGGTTTTGCTGCTCTTTGCCGCTAATTACTTAAGGCTGTCGGTGTTCAGGGTGTCAGCATTTATGGTGTCCACATAGACCTTTCTGTGAAGCAAATCACCTCCATAACATCTTATCTCTGCTTTAAGGATTTTCACTGACACATACAATCCACAGTTAACTAGACCTAAACTTAGACTGGACAGATATGAAATGTTGCACCCCAAAAGCATCCATATACTTTCAGTTCTCCCATCTTGGAAGCTTTCCATGGCATGCCAAGTATTTCCGTGGCATGCCACATTTTTCTGCCTTCCTTCTCAAATACTGATAGGGTCTTTCATTGCTGCTAGTGATCCTTTTGGCTGACAGAAGAGAAACTAAGCTATGTTGTCCTTGCCAAGGTGGAGACATGGATCTTTTACAACTAGACTACAAATTGTATTGAAGTGTTTTTATTTGATGAGGGAATAATAGTTCATTATATAATCTCATAATCTATTGTTCCTTATTTATACGTAGATCACACTTGGATTGTCAAATCATTTCTGGCTTTGTACTGTGTAGAATTTTTTTAGAAAGGTTTCATTCATTAAAACAGTCTGTAAGCAGCCGAACTAAGACACTTCATTTCTGTGGATATGTACATGAGGTCTCCTCCAAAGCAAAAAGATTTTCTTGGAAATTGGAACTGGAACCTGGAAATTATCATGCTCTTCCTGGAGCCTTTCACTCAGTGCTGCCAGTAACAGATCTTTTGCCCTTTGTCTATTTTAATGAAATCAAAAGGAACTTAATACCTCTGAGACCTCTTACTTTTTTCCAATTTCATCTGAAAGAACTATGATTTCAGCTATTACTGGGGAAGACAGGGATATTTGCACATACATACACATGCAAACATGCAAATACTCTTCCCCTCTTTAATCTCCTCCTTCCTATATATATCTACTGTTCTTTTTTTGTGTTGACAAAGGAAAATCTTAGTTTGAGGCACCACAAATCTGCTGGGCAATATTCTCGACAATTCACTACTTCCAGTAGAGGTTCTGAAAAGAGAGAAATGGAAGAAAACATCTTTTTCACATTATTTCCTCCATTTCTTTCCTTGTGGATTCCTCTGTAATTCCTAACAAAGAAAATGTTATTCCTTTTCCTATGAAAAGGTAAAACAAGGAAACAAAAACCAGGCACTTCAGAAGAAAACTTTAATGTCTCGTATCTGCAAACTCTTCTTTAACTGACAAGGAAACTACCACTTCCTGTACTAAGTTATATTTATTGCCCCAGGCCATCGAAAAAAAGTTGTCCTGTTAACTTAAACAGTAATTTTTGAAGGACAGGAGATAAATATCCTACATAAAGGCAAAGAAGTAACAGAAAGAAATCTTTTGTTAATTAACCTCATACTAACTGCCAATATCATGGTCCATCTCTTCTATTTCATCAATTAAATATGGCAGTACCCAAACATTTTTCTTGTTTCAGTTCAGCTACTGAAGTGATGTTGATGTGATGCTAGTCCTAAAATATCTATAACCTCCTAGGAGTTTTTCACAATTCTTTGGCAGGACGCAGAAGGCCCTGAAATTTCCAGTTATAAAGGTTCTTCTCTTATATGATAAAAAACATTGCTTCAGACATAAATAAAAAAATATGTGTCAAAAAAGCACCCTACTTCCTGTCCTTTTCCTTAGTGCTGTGATATTAGCCACATGTACAAAAATGTTCATGGACAGGGCAAAACTCTTCATTCCATCTGTTCAGTTGTCCTTAAACCAGATATTCTTTGTTGTCATACATGATTCACAGGAAAAGGAATCAAAGATATACAGTGAAATAATGAAGCCTGCTTTGGCCTCCAGAGTCATAGATCCCATAGATTCCCCTCCATCCATTTTCTAGAGGTTTACTTAGACCGGAGCATACAGCATCTGTAACCAGCTAATGAACTGCATGGGTATAAAATATTGAGTGAGAACTAGCACTAAGCAAAGTAGGTTCATTCTACAAAAAGCTGTAGCCTGATTCAAGGCTGAAAAATACCACTTGCATTCTCCCCTTGTTAAATTTCAAGCACTTTTCACAAATTGTAAACATTATCCATCACTGTATGGCTTTTAACAGTGCTAAGGTGCCTGGGATGTAATAATTTCCTGTTGTTTTCACCACTATTTTTTACTTTGTTGCTTAAAAATGAAAATAGAGATGCTGTATTCCGAGTTCAGAGGGGTAATGGGCTTAATGTCTTGTAAATCTTTGTTTTCGTGTGTATCACAAATAAAATGAAAAATATATAGACCTCTATATAATAAGGATCAGAGAGCGTTCTGACTGATGCATCTTGGAAAGCCCTTAAAAACACTATCAGTCAAACTCCTGATAACCGCGATGCCCACCAATCAACCCCACTAAAAGTTGTCATCAGCATCAGCAAAATTCTTGCACAAATCTCACCATCTATTGAACTCGTAAGTGAATTCTGTTCCTCACCTTTTGATCTTCAGTATTCTTTTGGACTGACAGAAAAATCAAGATTAAGCCTTCATTATCATCAGATTACACCCATAAACATGCCAGTATCAAACCCAGAAACATTCAATGAGTTTAGTTACCTGGTTAAACTGCAGGTTTAAATCTTTATTCAGCATATTATTTCAGCATATATTCAGGACAGACACTCAAAACTATTCACCATGAGGGTTGCTAGTATTAGCTCATCAGCCAATTATTTCTTTACTGTAGCTGGAATTATGTAAGCAGGCTTTTAAAATGTTTCTTTGAATGATGGGGTGCCTTTTGCTAACTCTCTGAAAACAACATTTTAAATTAAATTACTATTATTAAAGTGTTACTTACAGACTAATAAGAAAGGTTATAGTGAGATAATTAGTAATTTTAGGATGCAAAAACAACCGTACTTAAAAGCAGAAATACAATGCTAAACATTTCTACAAATTATGTAAATTAAATATTAAATAATGCAAAGGTCCTCAAAGATGTGTTATGAAATGATTTCTCTTATTCTGTTATTAGGCAAACAAAAACAGATTTTGGATTTCAACTTTAAAATATACTTTAATTTGAGACCCTGTGAGCTGTTAAACTCTTCCTATCCATCTTCATTGCATGCTTCTTTTTTCATTTTTCAAACCAAAATTATTCTTATCTGAATAAAAATGCCCGTTAGCCAAAAAGAAAGAAATAGTTCACTGAAAAATCTCTATAGCTTTATCTAGAAATGTAGGAATAATGTTTTCCAAATATTTTTTCAAAGAATTCATCACTTTTTATTTAAGAAACAAATTGGCATGTTATATTATGCATTTATTCCAAGATCATCTACAGCCCTGTACAGTCAAACCCAATTTTACCTATCTAGCAACTATGTATGATGACAGGCTACACTGATGAGTGGCATTCATCCAGCATTTCTCTGTCTACAAGCCTTCTTCTGTATTACAAGGAAGCATTCAGTGGGGACCAGGGAAGCTCTCAGAGTAATTTTCAATTCATTCACAACCTTCCAGACTCCATCTCAATGTCAGCACTAGCAAAATGAAAGAGCACTGGGAGATGAATAATTCCGAGATCCAAAATCACTTGGAAAACCTTGGACCCTTGGGAACCTACACACACAGGTCTCCAACTTAGTGATAAAAATTAGAAGCCCTGATAGCCCTAATTCAGATCCGGGGTCTTGTGGTTTCTAGGTTCCTTGCTGTACATCCAGGAAATGGTATCTTGAAAATGCCAGAAATAGCCAGGACTAGCTGCATCCTAAACCCATGTCAAGGTGAGATTTAATCCACGCTATTCACTCCTTTATTTCTGTACTCTGTTTTTCTCAGAAAATCTGGTACAGAAAGGAGCTGCCACATTCAGGCCAGGTCTCTACTCTGGAGGACTGGAGGCAAGGTCTGGGGGGATACCTCTCTCGTGTGTGTTCACAGGCCCAGCATTTTTAGGTTATCTGCTGTGGAGACAGAAACTGCTGTGGCTGGAGCCAGCACAGTAAGGAGTTTCCAGCTGCCAGTCCTGACCGTGCTGCAGAGAGCTCCCAATGGAGCCCTCAAAAGGCTCTCCACCATGAAGCAAGGCGGTCACACACCATGAAGACTTGCTGTACAAAAGGGGGCCAGGGAATGAGCTTGATTACATGAATGCTGATTGCCCACACTACTAAGTTGTTAATTTATTTCCTGTTTCTGTTTTGGCCTGCTTCAACTAGCTCTCGCTAGTACGGTTCCTAGTTGCAGTTCTGTGAGGGTTCCCTCTGGGGACCTCTGTCAGAGAGCAGCAAGGCTGCTGCTCAGCAGGGGAAAGTGAGCGGGGAACCGAGGGTGGCAGTGAGGCAGGCAGGGCAGTGGCCCCAGCAACAAGGGCCCAGTCCCAGGGTACCCAAGCAAGAAAAGCAGAGCAGGGCCAGCAATGATAACCAGGGTCACCCACAGTCCAGAGATTGCTGGACAGGTCCATGGTGAGGGGGCAGGTCCAAGGTCAGAGGAAGTCAAATCAGTGGGTCAGGAGCAGGGTCAGTAAAGTACAAGGCAGGGCACAAGCATGCCTACAGCGTGGCTCAGGCCAGCACCAAGAGCAAGGGCCTGAGTTCAAATGCAGCTCCTGATCCCACGTGGAGACAGCTCCCCAGTGAGGTGTCTCCATAGACTTTCTGCCACAGCTCCTGATGGGGAGGTCCCAGGTTACCCAGCTGGGCAGCAGCAGGGCTGGCTGCAGTACAGGCAGACAGATCCTGAGGAGTGGGGAGAGGTGGCAGAGCTGGATGGTGCACTCAGGGACTTGACACAGATGTTAAAAGCAGTATGGACAAAATGGCACTAGTCTTGGCTTTTTCTGCCTTAAACAGTCCTCCAGCATTCTCTCAACAGCTTTGTACACTCAAGCAATCAAAAAAAAATGTAACATAGATAACAAAAAGCCCAGAGAAGATCCAAAGCAGAGTGTATTGCATATATCATCAGTTTGCTTTACTGAAGACTAGCTTTAAGAATCATGGAGGGAAAGCAGCCCATGGATCAATCAGTCCATGGTCCTCAGATATTTAGGTCTATAGACAGAGCCAATAGGTCTACCTGTTTGGCGGTGTGGCACGAGCTAGTGTGAAACCAGGAACACCTTTGAATCAATTTGCCTGTACTCCATCAGAACGTTTTCAAAATTGATATTTTAATGAAATGTTTTAAATTAAAAAAACCCTGATTCATCAGAAAATCCAAACCAGCTGAACTTTTATACTTTCTCTTCGACTCCTTAACAACTGAAAATCTTCAGTGAAGTCTGAAATTAGTTGTTTATCCATAGTTACATCATCATGGTATAACTTCTCACAATATGCGCTTTATTTAATTCATCTGTGCCTATTAGCTCCCCAGGCTTCTTTCTTCCCCTAGCAAGAGCACAGCTAAGCTATTCTTCTTGTTGCAAGCCCAAAGATTTTTCTGGTAATGGTATTCACCGTGTGATTCTATTCTCTTTGTGAGTTTACATCAGATAAAGATTTGGATCAAAAAGTGAAAACATACAAATTGTGTGATATGTATTACAAGGGCACTAGCCATTTTAATTACATTATTATTACATGTCTGAAACAGAGCTACTTTCTGAACAATTAGTACCCTTAAAGCTTAAATGAAAAGCTTGATTTTTCAGGCCAGAGAAACCTAGTGCATTCCAGGGCACCTTATCTTGAAGTGAATGGGATAAAGTCATGTTTCTTTTTCTTTCCTTCCTAATTCTTTGAGCAACCTACAATATTATGTGCATATACAGTAGCTGTTCCTTCATCTATCTGACTTTGGGAACTCAATTTGTCTTTGATTCTCATACCAAGTTCACCATCTCTAAAAATATGATTGAAACTAATTCTAGTTACCATGTTTTAGCAAAACACACAAAAACAACACAATAGAAGTTTCTAAGATGCATTCCTTCCTAAATGTCTCATTGCTTTTAATGAGACATTTTGTCATCTGAGAAAGGCACCAGCTTCAGGTAGTCAAATTTCTTGGGTGAGGTTTTCAGAATCATATGATGAACAGGCTGAAGGTCCATACTGCTCAGTCTTCTGTCACCAGCAGTGGCTAAAACACTAAATACTCAAAGAACAGTGTAATAAAGAGTGATATAAGATCAGGGCAATTAGATGATAATATTTTGCTGAGATATTCTCCCAGACTCCAGCATCTTGCTACAGGGATGAGAGTGTTCAAAGGGAGAGGTATTGTCTTTGTCTTTAATAGTCCTGATGGATTTTCTGCCTTGAGTTTGTCCAGTCATAAACATTTTGCTTCCATGGCATCCTGTAGAAAAATGCAGCTTAAATATTCATTGCATGAAGAAATAATACCTTTTCTGTGTTTTGAACCAGCAGTCCAACAGTTTTCAATTTGTTTTTTAATTTAATGCCCCTGGATCTTCGATTAGAAGATACTTGTTGCCTGCTTACTGTTTTCTCTATGCCCACTCATCATGCTATAGTCTAAGTATTCAGTACTGGTCTAACTCTATTCCCAACAAAGGATTTGGTGGAAATAGGTCAAAATCAGGAACTTCTCAAATCTCAGTTTTATTCTTAGTTCTTTTTTCTTTTCACTTGTAAGGCATGTATACCTTTAAACTTCTTTTTCTTTCTGTCATCTTGTGCACTAGCTCCCTTTCCTTTTTTCTTTTTTTTTTTTTTTTTTTTTTTAGCTTCTTTAACATTATGAATTATGTTATGCTACATGCCATAAACCTATACTGAAGCTTGGCAGACAAGTCTAGGGGCCTCTTCTTCCATTTCCCAGGAGAAAGTTGAACTGAGGAACTAATAACCATGACAATCAAAGCTCTGCAGTTATTCCTCCGTATAAAGAACTCCATATGTTTGCCTGGTGACTTGGGACATATATGAAAGAAACACATAAAGCTTGTCTCTGTACCCGTGGTGACCAATGATTTTCAAGAAGATGACAGAGATTGTTCATTTCTGCCTGGTAGCTAATGAAAGCAACAGTGGAAGAAATTTTGCATTCCTGCTTCCTTTTCATAATATTTTACAGATGACAGGATGATCGGTTATTTAATATATCAGATTTTGTCAGAAAAAATAAGGTGTGTATTCAAAACAAAACCAAGAACAAAGAGATTAAAGAAATCTGAATAATGACCATAAAAGTAATCCCGCCCCTCTCTCCCCCCTGCCCCCCCCCCGGGAGATCATTCAATTTACTTTCTAGTGATTTGGCTTGCCTCTGGTTAAAAGTTTTCCCAGTCATCCCAAATTTAATCTAACACTTCAATGTAAGTTTAATAATTCATCAGTTAAAGATTATGAGTTACCTCTCCATTTACTGAATATAAAACACCGCTTAGTTATTGAGTTTTACTGCCTAAAGATTAGAAAGTTTTTTCCTCTTGCAGCTCCTCTAAGATGACACTTCTCTTGTTATCCCCATTAACTGCAAAATATCCAGTAAATAGTTGCCCTTTTAACTAAGCCTGATTCAACTTTGACTCCACTGTTAACTTTTTCAGCTAGCTTTAAAAAAGTTGACGGATACTTTTCTTTCTTGGGAGCAAACCACTTATAAAAGAAAGCATTTTAATTTGTCTTTTAACATGAATCAAGAATATATATGAGAGACATAAAAACGGGGGCATAGAAGGAAAGGAAACAGAAATCTGGACCAGCCTAATGATATGAATTAATGAAGCTGTAGAGATAGAGTATTCCTTGATGTCTGCAAAAGCTTTCATTTTGGGTTTTCTCTTGCACATTGATGAAGTAAGTATGCATGCAGCTATGATGAGAAGTATAGGGACCATGTTTTCAGCTAGCTGTGTGGACAAAACAAAGGCTGCTACATGCATTTAACAGTTAATGTGGGGAATGGGAAAGGATTTGCACTCAAATAGGCTTTAGTACATTAAAAGGGAGATCTTTGGAGTGCAGATAGCAGGCAGCTGTCAGAGCGAACCATTTACAAATGCTGACTTGTGCTTCAGCAGTGATGAGCAGCTCTTGCTCTCACTATTGCATTGTAATTAGCACTTCCTGAAATGCTTCACCAGAGATTTGAACATTGCTAAGCTCTATACTTCTTGCCCTGGCCTAGTTTAGAGAGCTTTTCAAGCAAATGATGGGGAAAGGTTAATGCAGAAAATTCTGCTCATTATGAATGCTAAAAATATTGAAGTATCTCTAATATTTTGTAGTACCCACTGTATTGATGAAGTTATAAATTCAGACTCCTCGGTTTCAAAGAATAAATTGATTTATGGTGTTAAAAACAGAAAAGACTGAACCAAAAATGTTGCTCCCCATCAACTCTCATTTCCTCTTGATTTCTTTGGGTTTTTTTTTTGCTTATATGCAAAGTCCTGATCTTCCAATGTGATGAATACAGTATATCTGTTCACCAATACCGATTTCCACTGAATTCTATGAAATCATTCACATAACAGTAAATATAACCATTAGGCTTTTACTCAAAACCAAACTTTTGTTAAGTATTTATCACTGTTATCTTCAAAATGAAAAGTTGTGGGCTCCAAGATGTATAACTCCCCCCCTGCCCCCCAGCACTGCCATCTGTAGCAGTGATAAGTGCTAATTGGGAAGATATCAATTCTCAGAGAAGCATATTAATGTTTGTCCTACTTAGGAAGCAGATTATACCAGTAAGAAGGGAAAATGGAAGGGGAGTGTTCCCCATCAGCATTGTGCAGCAGATAGCTCTAGCTCAGGAACAGGGATGTGATAAAACTCCATTTTGCTGGAAACCAGATGATTATTCTTTAGGTAGTACTGGGTGGATGAACCAGGTTGGTAAGCATTTTGCCTGAGGAGTTTCTGTATCATGCTCTATTGCATAAAGCCCACAGTACAAAGGTTCAGTTCTGTATCTTTCCATATTATTTTGAAATGTTAGTTTGTATAAATGTGCTTGGGCTGTTGGTAGAAAAAGGCACTGGGACCTGAAGTTGAGCACTACTATTTGGCTGGAAATGGAGTTCAGATTGTTTAAGACTAACAGGCCCCTGTTCTTAGATCTCAGATCTGTAAATTAGTATGTCTAGGACTAACTTGACTTACAAAAATGGAAGAAAAAAACAGTTGATGACATGAAAATAATTTGAAAAAGTCTCCATAAACTCCACCATTATAAACAGATCTATCACTTCAGGAAACAATATAAGTAGAAAATTGTAAGCGTCTTTGAATTAAATAGGGGCAATACTGAGGCTTCCTAATAATATCAGAGCATAATCTTTATTGCAAACAGGCTGAAAGTTTAACATGGATTAAAAATGCTTGTAGAGATTTCTCCTAGGCTCAGACATGCCAGGCCATTTCTAACACAATTTGATAATGACAGCCCCCCTTTGTCTAGATTTTTGCATGCTTTTTTTGTCTCTCTCCCTCCTTTTCTACTGAATCCCACAGAAGAACAAACAAGCAATGTTACCTTTAAAACTCAGCTTTCTTTTCAAGAGTTTAGATAAGGGGGTGGGGTCAGAAGTGAATTATCTCATTTTCTATTTCTCTTGTGTGAGTATAACAGAACTGACTTATCAACCATTAAGAAACCGAGATAACGGTTTAACTCAGTGATCCTATTCAAACAATGATTGATCCCATTCTCCCCACAGTGCCCCTTTACTAGAAGGCTTCTGCTATTTATCTAAGGAGAAAAAAAAAAAAAGGTTTAGTTCCCAGCTGATTCCTTGCAAAAAAATAGTGCTTTTGTATGAGAAAACAGTAGGAAGCATTTTTCTTTCTATCTGGAACTAGTTCATCTTTTTCATTTGCAGCAGCTTTAAGTGCTGTGAGAAGGTCATGAGCTACTTCTTCATTTTTTTTTCCTTTCCTTCATACTGTTTAAATATTGTATATACAGGATGGTGTTACCTGAAAGCCTTCTGAAACAAAGCTGTCAGGAGCAAAAGCAAAACGGAAAAAAACCCTCAAATTAATTCACCTACGTTTTCATTATATCCCCCCTGCCTCTGTCAGATTCCTGTTTAATAGAGCCATGATGGCTCTTCCAGGGAAATATTTTGACTGGGCAGAGCCCTTATGGTTTCACAGAGACTCTCTTTGTGCACATCCAGATTGACCCAGGTATAGGTCTTGAAGCCTCGGCCTAATGTGGTTGGTCTGGTTCCCAGGGGCAGCATTTTGACAGAATCTCTAACCCAGTTAAATGCCAATGATTATTCTGCCTTCTCCCATCTTCAGTGCAGTATGATGCTTAGGTGTCCCTGGCTAGTGGATTCTGGGGTAGCCAGAACAGCTGCTGTACATTTGATATATGCCTGATTGTGAGTTTCTTGACCAAAGGACCTGAGAGTTTTATATTTTTGAAAAGTAGGGTATAAGGCTAAATAATTGACAGAGCTGGTAGAAGACATTAAATTAAACAATTAATTGGAGGAATTGGTCTTAATTCTGAAATTTTATCTCAGTAAGAAACAGAATAGTTAAAGAATCATGTATTCATTTTTGTTTTATTGGTTTTAATTTTTGCTTCCTTTTGTTTCTCACTACTTGCATACTTTCAGTAATAAGATGGAGAAAAAGCAAAAAGGATATAAAATACTGAATATCTGGATTGAAAACCAATTTTTTAGACAATGTAAAATAATGACATTTCTGTAATGTGAAAAAATAGTTGCATGCATTTTTTGTTGTTGTTTTCCCCAAGCTGTTTAAATATTAAGCAAAAAATTGTTATTAATACAAGTAATTCCTAAGAAAGGAGAAAAACAGTCATAATATAAATACAGATATACCATGTTTCATGTTGCAACTATACAGCACTCAAAATATTTTAGACATAAAGAAAGTTAGTTTCTCTGCATTGAGTTTTTCCAATATACATTGAGATCCTAGGCTATGCGAAGGAGGAGCTTTTGCAGTTAAAGCAAATCTTTTCAGCATTGAAAATATGAGCAAGTACTACACTGTGTGTGCAGAATATTGCACCAAATGACTGTAGTTTTTTCTCTCTTGCTACAACTTTTCTGTCCTGGACTTTTGTGTTTGTTTTTCTGGTTTCAAAATCATCCCTTCATAGTATATAGCAACTATTAAACCAGTTTTTCTAAATCAGGTGCTGCCTGTACCTGTATGATATTTCTAGAAAGTAAAAAGTTGCAAAAGGGAAGAACAGAAAACTTTGCAAAAGGGAAGAACAGAAAACTCCAGACTCATTCCAAGAACTGGGAAAAGAGTATTAAGATAGAAAGGTCAAATGTTGTAGTGACATCAGGCAACTTGGATGATTAGGCCTTGACCAAGCTAACATCCTCTCTTGTGGATAATCAGAAAGTTGCCACTAGAATGCTAGAGTTCTCCACCACCACTTAGTTATGAATTAATCCCACCAGTTCACCAGGGTTTAGTAAAAGGGGTTATTTTTGTTTTTTTGTTTTTTTTTTAAGAATTCAATTTTGCTAGCAAATATTCATCTTAGTTTTTAATGACTGCAAACCGTAGCTGTTTCAGGTCTCAGATGAACTAGAATCACTGAAATTTACTGCTTGTACTCTTCTCGATAGAAATGTTTTGAGGTTTATGGCTTATAATGGAGAGAACATTACAGAATTGTCTGCTCAGTGAAATAATTCTTGTATAACTATAGGGTTTCAGGGTTTTTTCATAGAGCTTCCATATACCAGCCATTGCTGGTGATCATAAAGAAAATGGACATTGTCACAGAAAACAGTGATAATTTTCTATTCTATTTTCATTTGAAATGTTTTCCCTCTGGTGAATCCTCACATAACTGATCTGGTGGTTTCATGAATACATTAGAAAAGCTGTAATGACTGCTTCAGTAATAACTGCTGATGTAGCAGATGGGACATGTCATAGGAATCAGATCAAGTACCTGCCTACGTTTGTAAGGTATTGATGATAGACCCAGAAAGCCCTGATCTGAAGCCTGACCTCTTTTCTGCAATCTTGTTTTAATATGGTAGCCTTGGGAAGTGTTATAGGTAGTCATAAAGTACAGACATGCAAGGTTATTCCTATTAATGCTGGAAGCTGAATTGGGAATCTGAATGAAAACACTTTTTCCATTATCTGCTGGGTTATATGAGAAAATAACTTGGTAAAATATACAGGACATAATCTACCTCCAATGAATTGACTGGGAAATTTTTTCTTGCTTTTTGACAGGAATCAGATCAAATATCCACGCTGTAAGTGCTAATTCTAAATTTTCATTACTTAACTATATCTAAAAAGAAAAAGAAATTCTCTAGAACTTTGTAAGATGTATCAATAAATACTGTGGAAAGACATATTTGCAAAGATATGCAGTCTTGTTTTGTATGGTCAGCTTTTTTAAACTTGATTGTAGCACAACCTTTTGACCTCAGTATTGGATCTTGGTACACAATGATAGCCTGACACAGTCCTGTAAGTTCTGTACTAAAATAGGTTAAAATATTTGTTTGTTCTAGCAAGTTTAGAGAGCTACCATTCTTTCAGACAGAAACTTTTCTTCATCCTCTTGTCTCGTCTTCCTTTCACACAGACATCACAATTTTGCTAGAAAGTTTTGATTTGTTGTGCTGTTGACATCATATTTGGAGGAAAAAGCAAACAAATAGCTATTGTCTATACCTTTAATGAGAACCTTCTTGTATAATATCAAGTGTAATTTGGGCAAACACTGCAGGTATCCACAGAACAAAAGCTATATCTTTTGAAAAGAACTACCATAAAAAGTCTTTGGGGAAGATAAAATCTATGCTGCACAGAAAGGAAGCCAATTCTATTTCCCACTCTCCCTTAAATATAAGCAGCTTAGTGGGGTATCTCAAAAAAAGGATGAAATCTAGAGATTAAATAGTCATGTGACACACAAATCAAAAGAACAGAAGGGGATGAGAATGAGTTTGTAAAGAAGTAATTTTTAGCATTCGCTATAATTGGTGTGCTATAGTACTTATCCATTTTCTGCTTTTTTAGTTATCACCATTTTTCTGGAACATGATGGATAATTCTACTTCAAAATTTGAAAGTAAAATGTGGCATTTGCATAAAGATTTCACTTTTAACTCACTTTCACCTTTATGCTTTTTAGCCTCATCTTGTTAGAAAAAGACACCTGAAAACCAAAGCTGGTTTCCATAAGGGCATATCTTATATTGGTATAAATCATGGGACCTTTTAACTTTTGAAAGATAGCTTCCTACTCTTTACTAGATTTCTGTCCTCTGTGTCACTGTGACAGCAACCTCAATTTGATACTATAATGTAACTGACTAGAGAAAGTGGCAGAATATCTTTCAAGATTCAAAGTGAAGGCAAAAAAATATCACTTCAAGAATATATTCATTATTTCCAAAGAGAATGAGGGGAGAAAGCACCAAATATTTACAAAACTTCACCTCTACATACTATGAACTGCTGAAACATGCATGTCACACATTCAATCAACAGTAGAGGCCCTTTTTGCTGAGAGCAATCTATCATCTGATAGACAGGGATTGTGAAAGATGATGGGATGCAGGAAAGCCTGTTTCCCTGCGTGAGTCTGAAGAGATATCCGCTCATGTGAAACATTAAAGTTGTTGCTACCTGGGAGAGTTAATAAGTGATTTAGTAGGGCATGTCCCATGTTAGATTATGCTTTCCTTTCAAACACTCACATAAACACTAACAAAAGTGTGTCCACTATAGGCTCTTGCCTCTGCTCTGCCAACATAAGTAGACTTCTTTGCTGGCTAATCAAATTTTCCACCAAGCACTTTTCCATTGTGCACCTTCATATGCATTTCTGTAGCATGCAAAGATTCTTTAGAGTTGGTAATAATTACATGACTTTGATTCAACTTTTGAAAAGTAGTCCTTCCATGAAATGTTGATAGCAATTGTGCAGCAAATAAAATTTGAATTTCCATGTAAATAGACCCTTCTCCACAACTCTCTCAATTCCACCCCCTTGTGAGTTTCTAGAATAATTTCTTTACAATAAATCCATAACATCCCTTTCTTATTGGGTTTTGACTGTGAATAGCTTTTTTACCCTTAATCTTGCATTTGAATGTTGCCTTTTTTCTTCCTTATGTTCATTCCTCCTATTTTAAGGTTGTAGATAGATCCTCAGCAGAATTGTGTGGGAATCTGTTGATCTTAAGAAGACTAGGGCAATTTACACGCACAGAAAAGAGCAGAACTTCTCTAGTTTTGCAAATGGACAAATGAATTTGGTTAACACACAACAAATCACATTGTCCCAAATGAAAACAAACATACAGAGCAACCATTAAAAGCCTTACCTCAAAAGCTACAAATTTAACTCAGAACAAATCCAAACTAAATCTGTCATGTTTCAACTGCCTTTTTCCCAGGTGTATTGATTTCTTGATTGTATGCTCCTCTTACTATGTATCTTTTTCCAGGTTTATGCCTTGAGCTTTGCTTCTCAATTCATGTTTTCATAGCCTTTGGCTTTTTTTATCAACCACTACTGTTGTAACTGAGGTCTTGTTTTTCACATGAATTTACAGCTGTGGGGTACTATTCATCTATCTTAGTTTGGGCTCTCTAAACTTAGGTAAATCTTAGTTGCTTCCTCAGCCTCTCTTTAACAACAATACCAGAAAATAACTTGTTACTCAGGCTGACATTCATTGTAATTTAAGAAGGGACAAATAATTCTAATTGTCTAATTCTTGCTACTAATTAAGTAAATCAAGAGTCATTAGCTCAGACTCCGAGGTCTAGCTTTTAGATGCTGAAGAACATGAAATTCACCTCTTAATTTCCATTTTTACTAGGCCTGAATGCCTTTCATAAGAAATCGATAATAATAAAAACTCCTTAGTGATTTTCATAGTTTTTTTTTCACTTTTCAAGGCAAAAGTTTTTCAGAGTTTTGTTGTTCTGTTGCTTTTTTTTATATATTCCTTTAACATTTTTTTTGAGGGTACGTCTAGGAGGAGAGATGGGGCATCAGTGTTACAAACATTGCTCTGCCTATAGCTGGAAGGTTCTTTAGAAAGGTGTATGTAAAGTGGGTCAGGCCACGCAATCTGCTTCCCAGATTTTTGTAGCTTTTTTTCCTATGGAGCTTTTCCCCAGGATCTTTTCATTCTTAACTTTTTATTCTTTGCTCTTGGCTCTGGAACTTGTATTGTCCCAGAAGAGCACAGCTGTCAGTTTTCAAATCAAAATTCAGTTTTTAATATAGCTGTGTCTCAACACATTAATATGGATAACACTAAGAGAAATCCACTTCTCAGTGAGAAGAACAATGATCAATAATACTCAAGATGAGGGGTGAATATGTATATATTCACATGTATCTATGTCTCCAGCAGTAAGAGGTTTGTGGGGGATTTCAGCTGACTACTCTGACTTTCAGCAGGACTTGTCATGCAGATCCTCAGTCATCTGGAATACTTTTGGAAATGCTTCATGCTTTCCCCCTCAAGCATGCTCTCAGACTCTCATTCATCACTGCCTTCTGGCACAAGCCTACGTGGGATCTGCAGTCCACTCAACCTACGCAGCCAGAAAGCTTAACACACATCATGAGTAGCGCATTTTGGAAATTGCCAATTCTCCTTTTCCCATTGGAGTCAGTCTTTTACCCATGTAACTGCCACATTCAGAGGTCGAATGCCTTTATTATGAGCATTTATTGCCAACAGTGTTTTCTGCACTGTGCCATATATAACACTGCAGGGTCTTCTCTAGGGACAAAGTATGTTGTTCTGTAGCTCATGGCAGCCAGTGAGACTGAAAGGATATTTTGCCATTTTTTACGGCAAAATATCTTCTTGGGCTTTAGAGCTACAACAAGAAAAATAGGAATGTCTTTTGAACTAGACAGTGCAATCATCACAGGTCCCTACCAGAGCAGGGTTTTTATTTGTTTTGCATGTGCTAATCTTGTGGACACGATTCTAGATACTTCCTCAAAATAGCTATCAATACTTATATTACTCTTTGCAGTTTGCTTTTTTTCTGGGGAGCCTGTTGTCTCTCTCTATTTTAAGAAGGGGAAATAGGGTCACAGAGAAAGAGTAACATGTCCCTTGTTATGCAATAAGCACATGACAGATTCAGAAACAAAACCTGCATCTTCAAACAGTGCACTGTCTGTGTCCAGATGCAACATCCTGTAAAACGATGGTGCCTTGGAAGCAGTATCAGTGAAGCAGGTTTTATAGTGGTGGACTATCATATCCTGGAGGTGTATTGTAAATGTATCAATGCAACTGCATAGTGACAGTGAGCTCAAAAAGTCTATGGAAACCTATACTAAAAAGCAGTAGGTGTATTGTTCATCATCAACCTCTTTGTAGACAAAATTTGAAGGTATTTGCAAAAACTTGAGATTAACAGTGCTATTTCTCTGTTTTGCTCTTCATTTACTATCAGTTGGCATGCTAACCACCTGTGAATTACTTATTTTCTCTTATTGTTCTTTACAGGTAAAGTATTTGAAGTGAGCTTATAGTCATTTGCTCCACATTAATTCTCAGTGTCACAGATAAGCTTTTCATCAATTCACTGCAAGACACAACAGTGTTCTGGAATAGCTAATGAAGAAGAGATCAAGGTTGGGTTTGACAAATGTAGTATAGTTACTGTAACATTAGCTAGTGGTAAACAGTCTTCTCCTAGCAAATCAAAATAAGAACATCTAAAGGAGCTATTTTCCAACAATGTGAACTAAAAGGGAAACTTAGAAATAGCTATTTTTAATCTACCAGTGATGGATGTCATTATTTTAACAATGTTAAATTATTTTATAAGGGGCTATCACTTCATTTCAGTGAATTGCTACTTACTTGGCAGCCCTAGTCACCCTGCTGGGATGAAACACACATTAATTGTCATATTTGGTCAGAACGAAAGTCTGTCTAATCCAGTGTATCATTTACAAATGTAGCCAGGACCAGATCCTTCTCATGAAGATTAAGGAAATCCCATGATCTTGGAACATAAACAGTTTCCCTGTGTGTTTTATAAAAGTTTACTGTCAACTTTGATGCAATTTTAACAATGTAGTGGCCAAAGTACTGGAAGACAAAATAAAAAGTGCATTACAGTAATGTTATTGCCAATGAACATCATATGCATTTCATTTTCATTAGAAATAGTGTTGGATTTGGTATCTGAGAATATGAGATGAATATTAACCCAGATACTTGATTTTTACTGTCTAAGTTGCTAAACTAGCAACTAATTTATTTCAATTTATTAGTAATATATATTTTTCCTATTACAGTGGTCACCTTGATATCCCAAATGAGATCAGTATGTCCTGCTCAACAAAGAAGTGATAAGCTAAAAGGCATGGCAGAAAAGAAAGAGGGTAAACAGTTGTTGTAAAGCATCGTGATCAACTCAGGGCAGAATTAGGACCAGAATAAACATCCTAGGTCCTCTGTCAGGTGGGCCTCACTGCTTCTCTGCAAGAGCTGGTCATGATGTCCGAGAGTACAGTCACTCCTTCACTCACCCCCTCCTACTGCAATACAATCCTATTCCTTTGAGTTTTAAAGACCCCTACTGCCCTTTTCTGTCTCCAGATCCAATTTTGGAGATGAGCCACTGTCACTGGCAGTAATACTAGGCTTAGTCATTGCTTGTGCTTTGTTTGGAGATGGATCTTTTTTATTAGAAGTGAAGGAATAGGCATCAGTACCAGAAAATAATACAGAGGAGGAAGATTAGGCCACAAACAGTTCATTTGACAACTGACACATCTGGAGTTAGGTGCTATGAGGTGCTCTTACTGGGTGGTGTTAAATTGTCTGATTTGGCTTACAGCTCTCAGAGTTTACAGAATTGCCTTGCAAGAGCATCCCATTGCAATCCTTTTCTATTTGTTTCTTTCCCACCTGAACTGACTTCCCTCTAGAATATGTCAGCTTCACTGGGGAAACTCTTTAACTAGTAACAATTCAAACTGACCCATCAACAATATTAATAATCTTTATTAACAGAGTTTGTGTGTGTGTTTTTTCCCTGTATTTTCTTTTTACAAATTCATTCAGTAGTCCTCTTCAAATTTGCAACATTTCACTGCATCAGCAGCTATGGAGAACAGTCAGTCAAAATATTTACAAGCACTACTGAGCTATCCATCCCATATTCCTGCCAAGATAAGATTGGTCCAAATACTGTAGTTTTCATGAAATTATCCAGTCTAGTTTTTTTTTTTTGAAATAATATCTTAATCCATAAATAAGATTTTCTATATAACAGTGACTCATTTGCTAGCTGTAAGGTTGGTGAAACTTGTAAAGATTTCTGATCTTTAGAGGATAAGACCTAAGTTCAGAAGTCTTTGGTACTCCTAGGGATATAATGTGATGAAAGTTGCTCTCAGTGCTTGTGAGGAGAGGAAGGGCAAGAAAATCTTTTTATGATGCGGTCTTTTGAATATTTTGGGGGGCTATGACAGGATAATTGCCTGTCAGGTTCCCAAAATCCTGTTGAACTTCTTCCTTTAAAGCACAAGAGAGGAGTTCTGTGCTATTTTCACCCAGTGTCTGCAATTTATGAATGTTTGTGCCTGGGTTAGAAATGCATATATGCAACTCAAGCAATCATTTTTGACAATTTTTTAGGTTAAGTAGCGAAAGAGAGGAATCTTTTTTCTTTCTCCTTCTTCCTTGTTTTTTTTGTTGTTTGTTTTTTTGTTTTTTTGTTTTTTTGTTTTTAACATAGCTATTCCCAAATTTCTGCTGTGGTTCTGAAGCAAAATGATATAATTTCTGATCTACTCCACTAGACAAACCCCAAACTCCAGACTGTAGAAACATAACACTTATTTCTTTCACTGATTAGATGTGAACTTTTATTTCAACAGTATTCTGCATACCACTATTGTTTTAGGAGCTTAATCGTATTAATTTTATTTCAATAATTTTTTTTATCTTTGTCCTACACAAATAAAATCTCTGCAATTTACCTTGACAGCTCTAGTCATATCCAGATTATTTTCATTTTCTAACCAGTGAAGCCTGTCTTTGAGTTCAGGCAGTTGTTTTGGGAGATTGCATTTTGGGGTATTCTTCAGCCCTTTTCTTCTTTCACTATGTGAAAGAGGGAGAAGAAATTCATAGTCAAAATTATTTGACTGCAAAAATATACACAATTGCAAATTTATGGTGGATTTAACCTACTCTACAGCTGGATAAACAGCTGCTATACATTTATACTACTGTGGACTCCATTTTTTCTTCAGGTCCGAACTCCAGTCATCCATACTCTGATTATGTCAGTTGACATTCAGTTTCAACTCTTTAGTGAGCCAACTGGCAGGGAAACTACAGATGGCATTCAAGTTTTGTCGCAGCAGACCCTATGTATGATGACCAGAACTATACTACTTAAAGCCAGTTCACAGAGCTCCTCTCATGGCTTCCCATGCCCTGAAGCCCAAACTTTTTGCCAAATTGTCAATGCTTGCCTTGACCTTGGCTTCTTTCTGCAGAAGTCCATACATGATGGGCTTCAGGGCAGCACTTTATTTTCTGCAGAAGGTCTCTGCCTACCATGGCTTATGTAAGGAGGATGATAATTTCTATCACAGAGAAAACCAACATCCTCACTCCTACTTTGAATGCACCCATAGCTGAGAGCACAGCATTACTGGGATGAAATTTTATGGCAGCAAATGAAGACTATCTCCTAGGATCTCCTAGGATCCTGTGTCTAAACCAACAGGGGAGCCATATAGAATTTTATTTTAAATTCAGGAAGGTTTATTTTCTGCCACGTTCTTCTCTATCTTTGATGACCTACACACAGTGAATAGCAGGGGATCTACAACAAACATCTCAGATCTCAGGCAACTTTAGCTAAGTTCCAGGGCAAGTTCCAGATGAATCCTCAGTGAATGGGATTCCCAGAATTCAAAGAATGAAAAGAAGAGCCTTTCACCCAGCCTGAAGTCCCAGAAGAGCGAACTTTTAGGATGCTAAGGTTTCAGAGTCAATTACTCAAGACATCCTTCAGGACCACATTCACTTCTCTCATGGCCCACATAAACACATTGCTGTGCATAATCATTCTGACATTTGTAGAAGAATAGATATAGATGTATCAGCTCTTGGTAGGAGAAGTGCTTTATGAGATATTGACTGGTTTGTAGGATGTGGCCTCTAGGACGTAAGAACCATTAAGACACATTGTTCATGGCATTCACGCCTCCTCAGCAAACTGTATCTTCATCACTTATGAGATGTCATGAGAAGCAAAAGTTCTAGGCTAAGGATATGAGTGGGGGGAAACCTGTTCTGATTAGTAAGGCTGCACATATCCCAAAGAAATTACATCTTTCTCATCTTTTGTAAGGGACTCTTGAACTTGGTGGGGCTAATGTTTCATTATGCCAGAGGTGTGTATCTGTGCTGACCAACCAATATGTAACACTTTCAGAATGGAATCACAGCAGGAAATATCATTAGCGCAACATTTATATAACAAGGCTGGTCCTGACGATGCAATGACTGATCTGTTTCTAGAAGGGATCTATCCATGTGCCTCTTCACCCCACCATTACCTTCTCTAGCCAAGGGTTTGTCCTAAGCCCAAATCCTCCCCATAATTCCTATTGTTGTCTAGACCTATTATGGAGAAAAGAAAGGGCCCTAATGGGACTTGTTTCAGGCCATTCCTGGCAGCAGGAATAGCAACAATCAGAATAATTGCAGTGTGGTTCCTGAGGCAGGAGAGTTCTTTATAAAGAAGAGTCTAGAAGCTCAAGAACTGTGCAAAATGGTGGTTATTCATGTAAACATTCGTGCACTAGAAATTTCTGATGCAGAAGGAGCTGCAAGATAGCTGATGAGCCAAAGTTCATGTCTGCTGAAATACAGGGTGTACAAAAATGGCATGAGTGAGGATTAGGTAATGTCTATAATGTAAATATAATTGGCTTGAGGCGCTAAGTTCTACAAACACCAATAATCTCATGCAGCTACCAGTGGCAGTATAGGAATAGTCTATAAGGTAAATCAATATTTGTTTGTATCAAGCCGTACCTTAAATTCTTTTTTACTGACCACTAATCTTAAGAGCATTCTATTTCCCTTTAGATGTGTTTTTGCTGTAGTGAGTTGAGAAGTACAGAATATATCGGGAGAAAGTCTGTACTTTGAAGAGTGCTATCAGTAGAAGATAACTGAATCTTAATTATTTTTATGGGTTTGGCAAGTCTATTCTTGCAGGTAAGCAAGCAGATGATCCTCTCGTGGTGAACTTCAATTGCTGGTGTGTAGTTGAGGCTGACTGGAAAGTGGCTTGATGGGGAAAATTGTGAGTTTGCCAGAAGAATGATTTGGGGTAGGATTTTTAAATATGAAAAAGAGTTCAGTAAAAATTACCAAGGATAATGGTTAATATGACAGAGCTACAGGCTGTCAGAAAAAGTTCTGTTTTAAACATGGTTGAGTTATTGTTTAAATTCTATCTTGCATCACCATAAATCAAGACAGTTTCTGTCTTTCTTTATGGGAAGAAGACAACACACTGCTTTACTGATTATTAAAGAGAACAAATGGTACTATTAAGGCCCTAGCCTTCTTTGGAGATGGTGTAGGGAGTTCATATGTGGAACTTAATTCTGTTCAGGCTTGCATATCCTCCAGAGTTAATCACAGTTAGTATCATTTTGTATATTACCCACAGAGTGATAGCACTGTAAGAGGACTGAGACAACACAAATAAAGAAAAAGTAGGAAAAGAGTGGTCTTTATTTGACTTGGTTTCTTCCTCAATCTACTTTGTCTTCTTGAAGGCAATTTGTGGCTGCCCAAAGAGATCAATCTCTGTACACTGACCACAGGGTTCCTGGGCTTTTGTTGGTTTTGTATTAGAACTTAAGGGTCAGAAAGGGCATAGCAGTTTTTGTGTGTTTTTTTTTTCCCCCAGAGACGAGAGAAAATGACCTATTTCCTCTGTCAACCTTAAAAACATTCCTTTTACGTTAAGCCAATCAACTGTAATACAGTTGAAGTCATAGCTTAGATTTGTGATTCTTGATTCTTTCCTTCATCCAGCCCAAAACCTGCAGTGTGATCTGGGGCAAATCACTTAACCTTCTTTTGCCTTAGTTTACTGAGCTGTAAAATCCATACTATGACACTATTTTTCCTTCCTATGACAATTATTATTCAAATGAATATTATTTCATATCAAATTGATTATTACATTGAAGAATGTTACTGATTTGAAATAATCTTTATAACTGTTGTTAAGATTGTCAAGTACCTTTTGTAGCTAATATATTATCAATTTTATTATTTTGTTGTTCCTGAATCTTTTTATATTTCATAAATACACTGCATCTGTGATATATCAAGAGAGTCATGATACTGTTGAATAGGCTCCTATCACTCACAGAGAGCTCAGACAATTTGTACATGATGTCTTGTGTTAAAATGCTTGTATTTATAGTCTGCCAATAAGAACCTTTGTTTTTTTGCTAAAGCCAGTGGAAGACTATAAAGACACATCTTTTCTTAATTTTTACTTTTAAGGGTTTACTCCAAAACAAATTTTGTACTTAGTTCTGGCTTCTACACAGCTTTCTTGAATATCTTCCAGACAGAGAGCTCATCAGACAGTGCTGGTGATTCTAAGAAGAAGGCTGAAAATCTCAGCATCCTGGATTGACTCAGTGGCTTCGTTAGATATGCTTAAATCTACTCACATCAGGACTAAGCTTTCTACAGAAAACTTTGACAGGACAACACGATTACTCTAAAACAGGCAACCACTTATTTACTGATAAACCAAAGTTTTTGAGTCAGAAAGTCATATTATTCTTTGTCACCTATAGAGCAGAACAGAGTCCAAAATTCATGAAGTATTTGTTTCGAAGTATTCTTTTTCTCTGGTAAATTCCACTTTAACTAGTTTGTCTCTATAGTTCTGTAAAATTATTGGATGCAAATACTATACTGATAAGTTTGGATGCCTCTCTGTGACATGATCTGAGACACAACTATTCTGCAGTGCATCTTTGTCTTTGGAAAATCTTTTTCTGCTTTGAATAAACTCAATTTAAAAGAATTGATAGGTTTACCTAATAGTAATTCATTTCTATGACAGTATTAATCATGGTACAATGCAATAAAATGTGCACTATATTTGCTGGAAGATACTACAAAGGTAATACTCTTATTTGCTATAAAATTACTATTTGTATAATTCATTACTATTGTGTGGTCAATACAAATAGAAATGCAAGAATACAAAAAGTATATATAAAATCATATTTCATGCTTTATATAGTTAAAAGAACAATATCACAAGTTAAAACTCTATCCTTGTTAATATTATATGTAACATCAATAGATCTTCTGTGGATCAGAGTTTCTTGACATGATTTTTTCACATTACAAATACAAATACATATTTGCAAGAAATACAGTGTGTCTGGTTGTCCTTGACAGCAACACACATTGAATTTAGAGGATAGAGCCACATGCCTGTGAGAGGATTCTGGCAATATTCCATGTAACTCATGAGATATTCAGAATTAGCCTTGCACTGTACATTGTTCGCTGTCCTTCACTTCTTTAACTACCAGCACCAAGTGCCACAGTAGGTGGAGATTTTCTCTTCCTCTAGATCTCTTTTCTTCTCTGAAATATCTTTATTTAGCACTTTTTTTTTCCTAAGTGAAAATATTCCTAAGAGAAAAACAGGACCGTCAAAGCATATCTCAAGCAATGTTAAACAGCAAATGGATGATAGAAAAGTGATCCTTAAAATAAGTACTCAGAAAAACATTCTCAGTGTATTAATTCTGGCACTCTTCAGTAAATGATGGAGATTAATGAGAAATAAATTAATATGTTTTTAGAAAATGCAGCATTATGGAGAAATGTTCCTTGTAGGTGGAATTTGATTTTGTGTTACAAATGCTACTTTACTTTAACTTTAGGTTAAAACAATAGCAGCATCAGGTTAAAATATTCAGATTCATTTATCTTTAAAAAGTCCTAATACTACTATTAATAAATGGAAAATTAACTTCTTTCTTCAAACCCATTTGAAAGGTTTCTGGAGAAGGAGGGGACTAGAACTAAAAAAAGAAGTCCAGCACAATTCTTATTTAAGTTACATTTGAGCAGAAGGTGGGACTAAATAACCTCCTGAAGTCATTCCAAACTGAATTATCTTATGATCCTATCATTTATATATGATTTTTTACTGATTGTAAACACAGACCCTTTTATCTGTTGGAAGATGCTTGAATTACCATTAAATTTTGATAAATATCCTATACGGCTGACATCAGAGAACTTATGTACACCATTTTTTAACACAACATTTTTAGTGCACCATTTAGTACACCATTTATTAATGCTGTATTCAAATTGCAATACTGACATCACCATCTCTTTCCAGGGTCTCTGCAAGGCCCAATTAAAATGTTCATGACCATCTATGCTCTATGAATATGGGAACATGAAACTCATGGTAATCCTAATAGAAGAAGTGTTTGTTCCCTTCTATTTGGTCATGGTCAGATTGCTTGTGCAATAGTGTGTCCTGTTTTGGACCCTGAATGTGAGTGAGAGATTGAGAAACTGGTAAAAGTCCAGGAGACTAAACCATTAGTACAGTTAGGGGGCTTTAGCATACAGATATATAAGGTGAACTAAGGGCCCCAGCATTGTTTAACATACAGAAGAGATAACTAAGGAGGGATCTTACTGCAGTCTTCCATTACCTAAAAGGGTGTTATAGAGAAGATAGAACCAAATTCTTCTCACAGATGCACAGTTAAAGCATAAGAGGCAACAGTCACAACTCACAAGAAGAGAAATTCCAGATGGACATAAAGGGAAAATAAAAAAAAATCTTCACTGTGAGTAGCACTGAGGACAGGAGTGGATTGCCTGGATTGCCTGTGGAATCTCTGTCCTTTGAGGTTTTCAATACTTGACTGGTCATGGCTGTGAGCAAACTGATCTAACATTGAAACTGGCTTTGCTCTGAGCAGGAAATTGGACTAGGTCCCTTCCAACCTACCTTATTCTGTGATTTTGTGATTCTGAACAATATGCCCCACCACTTCTTCCAGAAGTGGGTAAGTGAGGGAACAAAGGGAAAGGAAGAAAAACAAGTTACGGAAAGTTGGAAAAAGAGTAGGTTAGAGGCAGAAGACAGCATCAAATCACTTGACCATTGAAGTCAAGACCGAGCAGCTGACGTGAGTTTATCTGAGTTTATCTCAGTTAATCCAAGAATTTACTATAGTATTGATAATAGTTTGGAAAATAATTCTTAGGTGAAATCATACAAAACTTTAATGTGATATCCTTGTTTATTTATTTTTTAATATAACATGCAGTTTGTGACTGACTAATAACCCCTACAATGGAAGAAGGCTCAGACAGCAAGGTGCCCCATGAAGTTTAGGAATAATGTAGGATGCGGCTTTTTAATCCTTGCTGTTGCACAGAGAACTGACTTTATCTCAACACAAAGGGAAACGGAGGGTGACCTTTGTTTTAGATAAGCAGCCATAGCTGTTAATTGGACCAGATGTAAATGTCTCCCTTAGTTAGCCAGACCAGCATGAGGGAAGTGCATAAGTGTATATGTGGCTCAGCCCAGCACAGAGTATAAAACCTCAACAACTAACAAAGGAATTTTGAAGAGAGCAACAGGCTTCAGCTGGCTTCAGCCCACGTATTCCTTTCCAGCGACTGGGGACACCCAGCATCATGACAGTGAGAATATTATAGAGACCGGTAATTGGCAATCGCATTGGTATTGTGATTGAACTGTATAAGTGTACACTTGTACTGTGATTTTAGTACATTGCTGAATCACTTTTCTAAATCAAAAATCCCGTGTAACATCAAATATCTTCAAAATAAACTTTTATGTTAAACTTTGCACTCTCCATATGTGTGGAATATCTAAAAGAACCTGGTTAGAGAGTACGGGACGCTGAAACAGTTACGTGCTTTTTATCACCTGTATGCATGATAGTTACAGTTTTTATTTTAATTCCCTTAATGTTGCATAGCATACAAGAAAGTGTTTTATCTTAAATAATGTTTGCTGAGATCTATGTTAATTTCTTGTCCTTAAATTTCTCCCATTGAAATTTATGAATTATCATAGAGACATCTACCTCCAAATATAATAGCTGAGAATGCCAATTAAAATACAACAGCAGGAGAACGCTGTTATTTAGTCACTGCAGTATTTTAAAAACAACAACAAAAAAATATTTTTTGAGAGTGGAGGATGATTGTGGCATATGAATTGAGGCCCATCCCATATCTTTTTCTCAGTGAGTGAAAGTGTGACAAAATCACACTTGTCATCTGAAAAAAAAAGTGACATTCTTCAATTCTCTTTAATTTATACAAATTCATCCCAGCACCACAATATGAAGGTACATGTCCACTTCGTCTTTGGAATGATCAATGTTAGGACCAACATAGGTTATTGCAAAGGATTGCTAAATACATGTAAATGGTTGCTGTTGAAATTCAAAATGAAATGCACTGAGATAAACTCAGTTACTCTTTATCTAGATATAAAACCACTTTTTTTTCCTTTTGCTAGCCTAAAACCTCAAACAGAATATTAGCATATATTTTCTTAACACTGAATAATTTGTAAGAATCAGAACTCCCACATAATTAGAAACAAATCCTGTACCAGCACCTTTTATGGAATTGTCACTGGATACAAGACAGTAGTAAACTTTCACTGTGTGAGGGAAGGATCACCAGGTTTCAGGAGATGACACAAATGAATTACCAAGTTCCATAGGGCAAAGAGCTGTATCTCTGGGTGGAAAGTCACATGATAGGCCAAGGAAACAGGAATCTGCAATCTAGATGAAGCATTGGTAGCCCCAAAGTACAATTCTTCCCATCTTTCTGTTGTCTTCCCTTGGTCCTGGACTACACAAACAGCTCCAGTATGATGGAGTCATATTCTGCTACATGTTGGTCTGATTCACTTGGTTTGACAACTTCTGTATATATATATATATGTTTCGGTGACTTGTAGCCCCCGAAACAGGGGACACAAATTCCTCATGAACTTTTATCTACTGATGTGAGTCGATTTTATGGATAATATATTGGTGACAGAAGAACTAGAGGCAACTATAATAGTAATGAAAAAATGAAGGGGCAGGAAGCTTGTACAGCTATTTTTCACATGCACACACATACGCCCACACACATATACACATTTGTATATACCTATATCTATTACTATATCTATCGGTCTGTCTGTCATCTTTCTATCTTGCACCAGTAAGAGAAAACTGGCAGGAAAAAAACCTTCCCCACTGACTCTGGTAAATCTACCTATCTCTGACACCACATGGATTTACTGGCAACATCTATATCAGTCTATGAAATGGGCTATGCCTGAGGCCAACTGTCATGGCACAGCTATACGCTTCTACTCCCTAGAACAAGGAGGCTATATCCATACTTCGTGGATACGATTCCTTTCCCATGTTGTCCTCCATGCCCAAGCACTGTCCATGCCCAAGCAGTACCTGAGAGAGTGTTAGATAATCCAGACCAAAAGTTGACTAGGAAGAGTGCTAAAAAATTAATAATATGGATGTCCATGTGACAGTATTTGGAACTGTGACCTGTCCATGCTTAGTTTACAAGTATAGACATAGCAAAGGACTGTCCAGAGTTCCAACCAATTCAGTAGTTAGACACCTAAGCAATTAATTAATATCTGTATATTGAGAGCAAATATACGTCATGATGAGTAGCACACACTTCTCTTTACAAATTTCTGTAAACAGCCTAAAAGAAAAAGCTGGAGAGATAAGGATTAACCATTAAAATAAAAACAGGCAGTTAAAAACAAATTCTGTAAGAGCTACAAAATATTAGAGATGTCAAAATAGGAAATTAGATTTATTAAATACTCCACCCCCCAAGAAAAAGAAACTAAATTAAGAAAGTGATTCAGGACGTATGTGTGTAATAATTGTCCAAATGTGATTAAAGTCTGAAAATATAACACAGCTTGCAGAAAGAAAAAAAGAAGTATCATTCAAACAACAATGCAGGAAACAGGCAGAGCAGTTGGATGAAGCTGAGATTTATTTGAATGTTTGCTATCAGCTACCTGTGTCCTAAGCCACAACATTTGGGTTTAGATCCAAATGGCTATGAAGCTCAGCTATGTCTGCATATGAAAAAATTTTCATTGAAATTCTGTTATCATGCAATAGTCAGCAAATGAGGTGTGGCAATCTCAGTTTCATAAGTAGCTGTTAGCAGAAGATATGTTTATCTTGTGAGACAGATCAAATGTGAGGGACTTCTAGGCAATTGATAATCACTAGAAGTATGTTTATTAAAACTCTTTAGTTAGTATCAACCTAGCAGACTTAATTATGAAGTCTACTTCTTTGACAAAAGCTAGAACTCCTTAGTAATTTAAAGGGAAACCAAAAAAAGTAAGGATTTTTGAGGTCTATTTCCACCAGTGGGAGATTTGGAATAAGGTAAGGGTCATGGATGAGTACTTTTTAATGTCCTCGCTCCAAAGAGGTGTGAGGTGGGACGATTGACACGAGTTCTCCATCAGGGCTATATATATATTAAAAAAAAAAAAAACACTTTAGCATTTGCAAAACTTTTTAGGAAAGCATTTTAATGTCAACTCATTCTAGTTACTTTCTTTGCATGTTTGCAGGAATGTCATGACCTTCTGGCAGCCTCCAACACTTTAACTGCTCTTTACATGTTACTGTACCTCGATTTCCACTTTTAAAACACAGTTTGTATGATCTCAGTAGAAAAAGCTTTCATTTTGTTAGCTTAATTTCCTATTGAATTGTGCCTCCCCCCCCCCCCCCCCCCAGTCCTATTTGGTTGACAAAGATGCCTTTTTCTCTGGTTTCCATTGTGAGAAGTAAGAAAAAATGGCAGGCAAGCCCATCTGACAGAGAAACATTGCTTGACAGCAAAGACGCCAAGTATGTATTAAAGGCTTAATATTAAACTATTGTACCTGACTGAAAAGATTCCTCTAACTGAATACAAGTACTAAGATACTCAGACCCAGATCCTCAACAGCGACATGACATCTAAATAATCTAAATAGTCTTGAACAGCTAGGTAAAAGACAATAAAATAAAAAATTAATTTATTAATTAAAAAATTAATTACTGGAAGGTAGAAAACAAGGTTTACTTCAATAACCAGTTTTAACCCTTAAACACTTACAAATACAAAGCTATCAGTTTAATTACCACATATGAGAAAACTTGTCATTTTAACTATTAATCTCACAAAACAAAGGTTGTTTTACCTGGAAAACTACCACAGATGTTTTAATAACTCCTTAATAATTATAATATTTCTCTAGTTTGTTTATTTCATTGTATTATAATAGATACACTACAGGAACCAAAAGTTTTTGAGTGGTGGAATCCCAAAATATTATTTGAGTTTGGTTTTTTTTTTTTTTAATGCTAAGGAGTGACATTCTCCTGAATCTGTAATTAATGGGGACTGAAAAATAGATTTAGGGTGGTATAAATAGAATTTTTTGTTTCAATACAGATGATTTTCAATCCACTGCATTTAGTCCACACTTACTATCAACTGCCTCTAAATGAAGCTGAATTTTACGTGATAGCTGCATAGAAATGATAGAAATGGTGAAATATGTGAATTTCATATTGATTTTGAGACTTAACTCATATTCCTTTGAGATTTGCTAACAGGATAAAATATTTTAACTTCAGCTTGTTAGCTTCATGCTATCAATGCTTGTCACCACTTTTCTTCAGCCCTGAGCCACTTGTCATTTTGAAGTCAACAAACTGCTTGATATATATATTTTTTTTCTTTAGAAAGAGAGATTCTGAAAAGGAAAATAAATAGTACAATTCAATACGTGAAACAAAAGATAAATTGTACGTGCGGGATCAGCTCCTTGGCAAAATTTAGTGGAATTAAGTGAAAATGTATCCGGTAATGCAAATTATGGAAATGAATTCTAAATTTGTGCTAGTCCCTTGTTATAGAAGTCCAAGAAATATATTGTCTGCTCAACTGACCTGGGAATTTTGAAAGAAACAACCTCTTTCTGAGTATTTTCATTTGATCTGCCTCTAGTCACTTAGAATTTGTGAGCAAACAGTATTGGGATGATTTTCTCTCTCTTTTTTTAAGTTTCTTTTTCAGTCCTCTAAAATATTGAGGATAAATATATGAATCGTGAGGAGAGTACACATCATGGGGATTAACTTGGACGCGCCATTAAGATGATCGATGGCTGGTTACCAGTTAAACTATTTCTCTGCACTGTGCCTCCCCTGTCCTCAGCCCTGTGTCTACATGCAAATATCATCTGAGAAAATAAACTTGAAAGACTTGGAAAAGTCCAATTTCACAGAATCTGTAAATTCCCCTTATAACAAGTGCCCCTCGCCCCCCAAAAATCAAAACAAAAAAAAATCAGATATAGGAATTCAAATAGAAATTCATGAAGGTACCGCTGACAGCGGGCAGCAAGAGGTCCCCGGCAGGGCAGTGCGGAGGCCTGGCCCAGGCCTGGCCCACCTGCTCTCCGTGCTGCCATCACACCGCCCCAGCACCTCTTCGGGCCTCCTGGCCGCACCTGGCCCCCTTCCCCCCGCCAGCCCCCAGCCTCGTCCCGGCACTGCAGGCCACTCGCGGCCGTGGTACTTCATGGCAGTGTCTCAAAGGCCTGGCGCCTCCTCCAGGCCAGGGCTTCCTGCACCGTGGCGCCTGGGAGAGGTGGGGAAAGCGGTGGGTGCACAGAAAGAAGCGAAGCAGTGAGCAGGGTGTGAGGGAAAGGTGCTGACGGCTCGGGAAGACATGGGTCCCCGTGGGTCAGTTGTGGTGCCAGGACCCAGTCGGGTTTGACCACGGAACAGCACTGAGCTGGGGTGGCTCAAAATTCACAGCAGGCTCCTTGACATAAACATCTGCCTAACTGCTTTTTTTTTTTCTCTCTCTCTCTCTCTCTCTCTTTTTTCCCCCTCTTTCCCCAAATAGGGGGCTTCTAAATCTCTGCGGACAACAAAAAGAAATCGCCATAATAATTTCAGAATGGAGGACATCTCCTAGCCTCCATCTAAAAATGGCACCATTTTGGCTGATCTTTTGAAACAGCACCCTGAGCGTTGGAAAGGCCGTCGGTAGGAGATGAGCAAAATTATAAGAAGGTGAAAACGGGCCATACGATGTTAAAAAATGGCTGGTTTTGTCAGGCATCATTAGCATCCCACATTATAATGTTATGAAGCTGTTTTTTTGTGTGTGTGGATGCCGTTTAGTGTCCCTTTCCTCTAATGAGCATTTGTCTGATAATTTAGATATTCGATGGGTTATAGTGTCAGGAAAATCAGAGCTGGAAAAGGCTATTACATATGATTTAGCCATAGCTGTGCACTGAAGTAGCACCAAGTACACTTAGACCTTTCAGGCAGATATTTATCTATCCTCTTTTTTATAACCTTTTATGAAGGTTATAACCTCTCCCATTAACATCTGACATCTAAAAAGTCTCATTTTTTTCTAATGCGTACTCTGAAATTTTCTTACTGAAGAAAAGCAAAAAATAGATAGATTTCTTCCAGTCCAAACCCCCACAGACATGGAAAAAATCTTTCACTGTTCTGTCTGTGTAAATTATTTAGATACTTGAAAACTATTATCATGTCCTCACCCTTTAACCTTCTTATATTTAAACTTAACAAGTACTGTTCTTTCAACTTCTCTCAACTATTTTTGTTGTACACTGGTAGGCACGCGACCCAGGTTTTCCAAAATCTTGAAATGTGATGCCCAAAACTGGATAGAGTGTTTCCTTTGAGGCTCCCTTATTGGATGATGTAACTGCATTTTGTTTCTTTTCTATGAGATTTGTCATTTTTTGAATTAAAATAACAATAGTGCCCTCAAACACCACTTGTGGTTTATTAACCAGTTATAGTGGCATACACATTTTGTAATTATATTCAACTCCCCATCATCAAACTCATTAATGGAAATATTGAATAAATCTCACTCTTCAGAGAACCCACTTTAATTACCAGTCCACTTAGATAGCAAATGAATGAGAGTTATATTTGCAATTAGTTGTGTGTCCAATATATGATGCTTTTGGTCAGACCATACCTCCTTAGAATGATTATGAAAAATACTCTATAGGATAGCCCTTCCTAAAGCCAAGGTAAGTCAGTCACATCTGTGTTTTTCCTCTTCCAGTTGCGTTAGTTATCTGACCAAATAACCCTGAATGTGGATATCATTCATCTGTACATGTATACATCCAAATTTGAGGATGTGAGGATGTGTAGGAAAATGTATTTTCACTTTCCTTTCAGACAATGTGAATTCCTGCAAAGGAAAAGATGAAACCTTGATGTGTTGAATTTTTCTTCATTAAAACCGTCTGGAGAACATCAATGTCAACACCTTAAAAATAGAATTTAAAAAGAGAACTAGTTACCATATTAAAAGACTGACATACTAATGAAAATCAGGAGACTGTGTTTTCTTCTCCTTTTATTTCCAGGCTGTAGGACATGTTGAAATTCAAACTAAAAAGAAGGAAAAACATTTTAAATCTAACTTTCCTCCTTTTTATTTATTTTTTGATAGCTTTATTAAAACCTCAGTGAAGGGTATCCTCAAGGACACTTTTAGGACCTGCTAGGTTGATTTATTTTTAGTGAAGCTAGTCACATAACTGTGAATAAGTGCATTTCAGTGAAAATATTGTCAGTTTGATTTTTGTTCTCTCTTGACCTACTCCTCACAGGTATACAATACCTTGAATGACTGAATGACAATTTAAGATGAGATTTAAAAATTACAACTTGACAGGACAGTGAAACCATATATTCAATAGATTATGAATTTTCTTGCAACTTAGGAGAATTTTTGCTGTGAGAACAGAAAAAAAAAAAAAAAAAAAAAAGCAAACCAAAACATTTTGTTAGTCAAACAAAGAAAAATGGGAAAACAAAAATTGGAAAGAATACTTTGGAAAAACTGTATGTATATATGCACACCATTACTTTTTTTTTTTTCCTTTCCAGTACTAGATTTTCCCACATATGTTAGATCTTTCCTCGCACAAAATTTGTTGGATTCTAGCATTTATGGATAGACTTCCTGACTTTTTTGGTCACAATGTTGGCTGGAGACAGGAATAGCAGAGATAAGTGAGGGGATGATTGTGTGTTGCAGCCATGGCTCTTTTTTTTTTTTTTTTTATGGACTCCATTTTTATGTAACTTTATCTGTTTTTTAGAGGTTAATTTAAGAGGTTAAATCTTTTAAACTCATATAATTTGCCTGATTGATCATGTATGTGACAGTAGAATAACTGAAGACTAATATTATTCTGTAGCAACAGACCATGTTGTAGAGCCGCTGTCTTAGTTCATTCATGATCTCACTGTGTTTCTTTTAGGTGCCATGATGTTAATTGCTTGCTTGGATGTATTTCTCTCTTCTTATTCCTGTTTCTTTTTTTTCTCCTACAACTATTGCTTTGTTTAAAAAACATAAATTGAAACATCAGAATTAAAATAAGGATAGTGGTATAAAAGTTAGTTAGAGAGGAATTAGAAAAGTGATGTTACTCTGTTAAGTCTTCTTTTCTATTGTGCATAGGTAGTAGTTTGACAGTGTTTTAGAATAGTAAGCTACAGGCAGTTTGGGGGTTTAGTAAAACCAAAAAAAGAATTTTATTTAAACTGCTCAGAAAAGTTGATGATTCAATAGTTCTTCCTAGTTGCTGGTCTCCAAAGTGCACACAGCAGAAAGGAAATAAGAATTGCGCTGCCTGTTCCTTACTTCCTCTTCCCCACGTAGAAAGGCACACCAAGAAATTTAAGCTCCCATAAAGGACTGCGATTGCAAAGTGCTAATAAATGACACATAACATTTCCTTGAGAAGTAAGACCATTTTCTCATGGTACCTTTTCTGTGAATTAGCTATATCTATACAATATAGCAACTAATTGCTATAGCTTGCAAAGCTTACACCTTCAGAATTACTACAGCATGAACCTCAAAAATTAGAAGCTAGAGCCTCAATTCGTTCAAATCAGTTACCTCAACGGACTTTGATGACTTAACTGAGTCCTAGGGAATCTGCTCCATTTTAATATTTTTGTTAGCCTTCACAATAGTTGGAAATTTAACTAATTCACAGAGATATTCTGAACAGGCAATTCATACACCATCAACTTAAAATACTAGTCAGCTGCCAGTTGTTCCTACAATGTGTGAATATTGTCTTTTTCTTGGAGCCCATGAGATAGTGGTCCTATGATAAAATCTAAAAGTGAAGTTTGTTCTATACAGAAATACATCTTAGGGTGGGATGTGAGACATGGGATATCAAGCCATACTGGCTAAGGTGTCTGTATATAATGAGAGGAGGAAGGGTTTTCTACCTAAAGGTGGTTAGAATAAGATAAGCATGAAAAATCAGAGAGCTGCAGTCTGATTTGTAATATGGCAGCATCCCATGAAAATGACTTAGAAGTGAAATAGAATATACAACTTGAGCGATCTCTTTTGCCTCCAGCATCATGCAGTCTTCTGACTGGGTCCAACAGAAGCCAGAATTGGTCCTAATGATTTTTTTCCTCATGTATATTTTTGCTTGCTATAATTTTATTAAATAAATATATCCAGATTAGCATTTTAAAATACCCATATTCAGAATATTTTAGAAGCTAAATAATGTCAATATAATTTTCTAGCATATTAAACTGAGTCGGGCTGTAAACAGCAACTACATACATAAGAGCTGTGAAAGTCATCACCCACTAAAGATCTGATGGTCAGCACCTTTGTATTACTCCAATTATTAGCCCAGTGGTTAATCAAATCTGCAAAGCACATCTGGCTGTTTTTCAAAAAGCTGTTTTATCTAGAGTGGTACAATAGGACAAGCACAAGCAGATAATAGGTCTGGCATTCCTGGCTGAGGAACACATTAAGCCCTCTTGAACAATCAGTATAACGCAACAGTGAAATTAATGCGTGATAATATGACTTTAATTTTGTTTTTTAACATTTAATATTAATATGACACATTTTTAAATTAATTCCTTTTCACTCATGCTTGATAAATATGCTTAATATAGAGCTTGAACATGATACTTATATTCCAAGAATAATACTTTATTTAAAGTATTGTACAGAGGATATGTACTGTATAGAAGCATTTAGATTCCATCAAAACTAAAGCCATTCTTCATGGATTTTGTCAGAAAACAAGTTTCTGAAACACCACGAGAAACAAGAGAAGTTCTTTTTCAATCAACTTTTCGAGAACTGAAGCAACTCACAGAAAGATTGATACCAGAAAAGGTACACAAGGGAGGAAAGTGGTAGTTCTCTTGATATCTACTCATTAAGCTCTAATTTCCATAGACCCCATGCTTAATTGAGATGATCAGTCACTCAGATAAGCAATACATATGTCATCTATAATCCGCCAACAGACGCTAACAACACCCTCTTGCTCCAATAAGTAATAGCATTGAGACGGAAAATTCTGCCAAGAAAATAGAAATTCTTAATATAAGTGTTAATTCTGAGGGGACTAAGGGAAGTGTCAGCAAGACACCAAACAGGCAGGAATCTGGCTTCCTGTGGGGCTGCTTCTTGAATTGCAGCATTTAAGATCTTGCACTATGAAAAGTGACAACTACCCTCAACCATTCTGAAGTAAAAAGCCTGCATATCTGCGGTTCCTCCTTCTTGTGACGTTTTCTTGATAAGGAAACTTTCTGTAGTCAGCCAGTTTCTCAAGAGGATAAGAAAAAAGCCATCCTGTGGTTATAGTAACAGACTTCCAGTGTGACCTCTGACTGATTGCTCCACCTCTCATCAGTGCTTTTCTAGATGGCAGATTAGGGTGGCTGATGACATAGGGCCTGGAACCTTATTTTCATGTCACTATTCCTGTTCTTAAAACCAAGATGGGTTCAGTTTTGTTAAAACAATTCACTTAAAGCCTTTAAGTCCACAAAGCACTTATGCAAATGTTTAATTTTAAACATGTGAATAGTACTATTAACTTTGATGGGACTATTCACATAGCTAAAGCTTAGGACATGCTTAAGTGCTTTGCTAATAACAGTGAAAGAAGGGGAAAGAACACCCATGACCTCCATTTATGTTATTGCTTCATTTTTTTTTATTTATAGGCTCCTTTATGGCATTCATCATCACACTATTGGAGCATGTCAAGAATATTAATATTGCCATTCATTTGCCTTTGCTTGACAACTGATGTGCTTCAGAAAAAGAGAGGATCCTGTGGAATGCTAGATAGCTTCTGTAGTGAGGACACCTGCAGCAGATCTGGTGAGGAGTCAGTGGCTGGCAGAGTATGCGGTAGCAGGCCCAGCGTGTGAAACTACACACTGACCAAATTCCCATGAGGGCCAGGCAGGCATATTCTGTTTTGTCAACAATATCTAGCTGCTGCCAGAACAGCAGCTCTTCAAGGTTAGCACAGCTGAGATAAGGAAACAGTTCTAGTAGATTTAAGGGCCCCTTAGGAACAATGAGTCGAGTCCCGCCTGGGCATCCGACCCGTGCATCTGAGCTGTGCCTCCAGCGGCCTTCCATCGGCGACCCCTCTGTGCGATTCCCAGGGCTCCCTGTGCAGCTTGGAGTGTAAGTAAGTCCTTTATTAAACCTATCCAGTTTAAATCCTTATGAAGCGTCTCCACTGGTAGCCGACCCTCTCTTGCCCACCTTGCGGTCACATTTGCATAGTCAGCAGGATACCAGTGTGGAGATGCCTCTTTGGGGGCAAAAAGACAAGGGGGAGGCGGGGAGCCGTGTTCCCGGGTGGCCCGTTATGGGTCGGTGGGCACCCATGGCTTGCAAGCTGGTGGGGTGGATCACCGCCGCAGCATGCCCAGAGCTATAGGGTGAGCCAAGAGTTTCCCCAGAGCAGCTAGTGGAACTGGTGTCCCAGCTCTGGCTGCAAAAAACAGGGCTGATGGTGTGAAAGGCAGCAGGGGAACTGGGGTGGACCTTCCTGACTGCGCTCCGCACCCAGGACGAGGTGCTGTTGACACAGCACCAGTGAATTAGGCAGTTGGAAAGTGATCTTGAAGCCTCTGAGGAGGCTCGACAAATGACCCAGGAGGCTGCGACTACAACTGCAGATTGAGGTGAAAAGCTGGAGCACCAATGTGCTGTTAGGGCCGCCCGCATTGCAAACTGCCAGTGGCAACAGGGTTGGTGGCAAGAGGTCTGTCCCCTGGCTGTGTGGGCATTGGTGCGAAAAGCGGATTGGGATCCAGAAACTTGGGATGGAAATGTCTAGGACCCTGATGAGGCCCTCCGCTCGGAGTCAGACACAGGGCATGAGGGGGAAGCAGTGACTCACTGGACCAAATGCAGCCAATTTGTAATGGATCACAACTACTTATAATTTTAAAGCATCAGAGCTGCAGGATATGCAGGGGTGCTACAGGCAGCAGCTCCATGAAGGGTTATTAGAGCAGCTGTTAAGGTTGTGAGATGATGGGACAGAGACATTTCATTTTACTAGAGAGGAGCTTGGTAGGATGAGGGCTCTGTCCCAGCATCCCAGGTTGCACAACACCCTCCGCACCCTGCAGCAGCAAAGCCAAAACGTTTCCCCTGCCCTGTTGAAGCAGGTCCTGGGTGCAGTGCAATTAACCTGGCCAACTGCCATGGACATAGATGACGGGCTCACCGGGTGGACTGCTATTGCAGCACGGATAAACCAGCTGCAGCAATTAGGAATGTTGTCCGGAATCTGTTCCGCTGCAAACTGCCTCTCCCCATCTTAAGGCGATGGTGCTACTTGTGATTGGTGGGGGGGCAGGCATGGTGGGGGAAGTTGCAGCACTGCTGTCTCAGTTAGCAGAGGCATCCTCTGTTAGCAGAGATAGGAAGTCAGGAAACAAGGGGGTAAATGTGTAAAAGAAAAAAAGAGTGAGTGGCGGCACTACGTTCGGAGACCTGCTGTGAGCTGGCGTGCCACGGCAGGAGGTGGCCGGTAAACCCAGTGCAGAGCTGCTCAAGTGGTGGCTGCAGCTGCAGCCAGAGCAGTGCACACAGTGCCCAGGGGTGGGGGAGAGCAGCAAGCAGCCTGGAAAGGGCAAGAGGGGACTCATAACACCCACTGCCCCACTGGCAGCATGCACAGAGGGGCAGCTGCCAGCAGCACAAAAACAGGCCAGGCAGCATTGCCCCGGCTGTACCCACTTAGATCCACAGCAGTTGAGGACCAAAATACGTTATATCTGCAGAGGGCAAAAGCCTGTGGAGGTGTGGCAAATTGATTTTATTGGACCTCACTAGGGAGCCAGCAGCACAGATATGTCCTGACTGCTGTAGATACCTGCTCTGGTCTATTGTATCTCCCCTCCTGCGCTGCAGCTACTCAGACTCATACCATTAAGGCTTTTGAAAACTTGATTGGGTTGTATGGTTCCCTGGTGGAAGTCCAAAGTGATCAGCGCACTCACTTCACAGTGAATGACATTCAAAATTGGACCGGAGAGCAAGGAATAGCCTGGACATACCACGTACCCTACCATCTGCAAAGGGCAGGACTGATGGAATGAATGAATGGGCTGCTAAAGCAGCTGTGCAAACTGTCCCCTCCCGTTACCTTCACAGGTTGGAGCAAAAACATTCGTCATGCAACTGCCTGCCTCATTGACCAACCACTGCGTGGCTCTACCCTGTATGTTCATTGCAAAGGGGAATCCACTGAGCGGCTGTGTGTGCTTAGAGTGCAACAGCTGCACCCTCAAGCCTGCCTCCCCAGGTGAGCCATGCCTGGGAGTGCAGGGTGGGATCTGCAACTGCCACGTGAAGTAATAACCCTAAAACCGGAGAGCTGTCGTCTTGTGAGTATGGGGCTGGCGATCACCATACCTTAAGGGTATTATGGTTGCATGGTGCCTTGTAATAGTTTAGCTCTCCGGGACGGGGGGCATGGAGGCAGGAGTCATTGACTCAGACTACCTTGAGGAAGTGAAAGTTGTGATCTGTTATACTAGATCCCAAACCCTGCGATGTACGCAGGGAGATCAAATAGCCCAACTGACATATGAGCGGATAGGGGTCCCCACTATCCAGGAAATAGATTCCTTATGGTCCACCCAGCAACCAGGTGGTTTCGAGTCTACAGGGTGTGCTCTGTGGGTGCATGATCTGGCTAAACCTGAACAGTCAGAACGGGAAATCTTTGCAGGAGGCACTCACCTGGTACTAATCAAAGGGGAAAATGTCTCAGTCTATGTCCCCTCTAGGAGACTCTCGCCCAGAGAACTGTGACCTGAGGAATAAGTTGAGCAGAGCTGCGACATCGCTGCTCTCCATCCTAACCCTGTACCCTGACGGCAATTGGGACACTGACGGAACTGCAGAGAACGCATCGAATCCAACATCCACAAGATAAAGAGCCTACTTGAAGTATGAACGTCCAAAGAATCAGCCTGGGACAACCCCTGGCGGTGACTGTCATCATGGCTGTTGACTATGGGGAAAATGCATTATGCTCCTAATCTTCTGGGCTGATAAGTTTTGTGTGCATACATATTATAATTTGATATATATACACACACACACGTATATATATGTACACACACACATATCTATATGTATATTCGTTATGATTTAGTTGCTTGTACACCTTATCTGTTTAGTTGGGCTAATACCTGAAAGGCATATCTGAACCTTGTCCATACTCTGGTGGCACCGATACCACATCTCTGTCAGTCAAGGGGTGGAGTGTGATGAGGACACCTGTGGAAGATCTGGAGAGGAGTCAGTGGCTGGCAGAGCATGCGGTAGCAGGCCCTGCACGTGAAACTACACACTGACCAAATTCCCATGAGGGCCAGGCAGGCATATTCCATTTTGTCAACAATGCCTAGCTGCTTCCTGGACAGTAGCTACTCAAGGTTAGCACAGCTGAGATAAGGAAACAGTTCTAGTAGATTTAAGGGCCCCTTAGGAACAATGAGTCGAGTCCCGCCTGGGTGTCTGAGCCACGGGTCTGACCTGTGCCTCCAGTGGCCTCCCATTAGCGACCCCTCTGTGCAGTTTCCAGGGCTCCCTGTGCAGCTTGGAGTGTAAGTCCTTTATTATTAACCTCGTATGAACCTTGAGTGTCTCTCTCTGCCGGTATCCGACTCTCTCTTGCCCGCCTTTCAGTCATAGCTTCTGTAGGCAATGACAAATTCTTAATACAACTAGAAAAGGAGTATTCATACCTTCCCTCCCAACACACTCCTGAGACTTAAAATGATAGAGATTTGAACTTCAGTTTGCTTTGAGCTTTTCAAAATCCTAATTTTCCTAATTTCCTTATGTATATATATAAACTAAGGAAATTCTTGCTGAAAAATGGGAACTTTTTAATGTTCCCTAAAATACCAAAGTAAAACAAAAGAAATTGTCATGCTTTATAAATGCTTGCTTAGAATCTATTAATCACTGTGTAAATTCCTTCCTTTGCCAGTTCCACGGATGGTATGTTGTAGGTGCCACCCTGAGAACTCTTGTTAGTATTAAGTGTAGGACTCATGCATCAATTCAAGAAGTTCGTATTATCTAGCATATTAAGAAGCTAACAGTCATTAACCCAAGATTATATCCATACCATAGGCAAGTGCATTTTGAAATCTACAGTCTTTTGTACTTTTCATTTTGCTTCCATTTCCTCTCTTACCTAATACTGGAAATGCAAATTTTAATGGTTGACAGTGCTACAGGCTGATGAATGTGAGAACCAGAGGGCTGAATAAGAAGCAATGCCTGGACTCTGAGGTGGAACTGCTGATTCTCTTGGGTGCTCTCCCTGAGCCTGGCCCCAATTCATTACTGACAGAAAACATTACTTAAATGTGTTTTTTACAAATGTTTTGAATTAAAATAAACAAGAATGAAATACGATGTAATTAATCACTTAGGCAGGATGATTACAAATTCCATCAAACTAATTGAAGACTAAACTATATAGTTATCAAACTAATACTGGTTTAGCAGAAACATTTGTGCTAAATTTGGACTTACGGTCTTTATTTCTTCATAATGGTTAGACTTAAGGTCTTGGTATTTTCTGTTGATATCATCCAGCCAGTTCGGTGGGCTTAACAGAATACACTGATTTTTCTGTACCCTATCCTTGTGTTATTTGTGGACAAACTGGTGTAGACAGACTTGTGTTTTACCTTTGCTCTGATATGTGAACTGACTCTATTCAAACAGTTGTGCTAGCATCATGCTGTAGCCTCAAATGTGTTGAGCAGCAGGTGGTAGTTAGCTCTGGTAACCGAGACCCCATCTCGTCTTGTTAACCACTTCTGAGGTGAGGCTGCCTTATGGATAGTCAGGCTGGACAGTATAGGCAGAAATAGTCTGATAGACCTGCACAAGTCCATGTAGACGAAGTCAAGTTGCCCAGCTCTCTCACTGTGAATTTTAGTTTGGTTTAGAACATGGTTACCTAAATTGACATTTGAGATTCCACTACTGGAGAGTGTTGAAAAGTTGCAGTGCTGAACCTCAGTGACTGCTCATAGTTTTAACTCTAAGCATTTATGGTTTTTATTGTTAGACAGCCACAAAAAGATTCTGCTAGAGGAGAAGTCCTAATTATCTTACTGGGTAGCAGCTATATTAAATCTCAAAGTGAAAAGTTGTTAACTACCACATACCAGCTCCATTTAGAAAGAGGTAATCGAAGCCTGTTCACTTCTATTGTGTCACCTGCCCTACATAATATATTCATTCCATTTTTATATATTTTAACAACTTTGAATTTAAAGAGCTTTTTATGTATACAGTGTTAAAAAATACATACTTTCTGAACTGGTTGCTAAGAATGAGCAGCAGGTGTTTTCAAGCTGGTCTATTTCTGAAGTTGTGCAACATCAGATTTCCACGGTGACTCCGATTTTAGACTCCAGCAAATGGAACACTTTGGATGTTATCCCATTAGAAACCATTATGCATTAATGCAAAAGGTCAGTCTTATCACAGTTTGTGCAACACAGCATGCTACAGTGCATTAAGAGTTGGAATATATCAAGTGCTAATATTCAAATACATTTCTTAATGGAAAGGCAAGAAACTAGGAGCTTTACATAATCAGGGTGAAAGGTTGCAGTAAAAGCTTAAAATAATGCAAAAGTATTCTTTTTAGACATTTAAACCTGCAATTAGAGGTATATCCAAGTAACACTACTGTGATCTTGAATCCCAAAGAGAAATTCAGGAATTTTTTAATTCAAAGATTTCTATAAGGGATTTTGATTTGTACCACTATGTTGTTATATAAACAGGGATTGGAAAGAAAATTTAGATAATGAACCAGTTCATCTTCTACTCAGCCCTAAGGCTGAACAGTACTTTGAATCTAATATTTTGTTGTAGATACATTTCCAGTTAATCTCCTACAGATAATGGACACATGCCTGTCTTTCGGTAGATCTTTTTATTATCATTGAATAGGCGTACAAAAATATATGAACACTTGTTTTTTAAAGGAATTTTACACAGTTTAGATGCACTGTACAAGCTGCAATTCCATTGCACAAGGTCATCTGTCACCCAGCCCTTCCATTGATATGATGGCTAACACTCAAAACATGTTTCAGTAATATTATCAGAGGGTGTTGCCAAGAAACTTTGGTGACCTATAGATGTTAGCTTATTATTTAAGGTTGTTTTGTAGTTGTTTACTACAAGGAGCTTATTTTCTCATTCAGACCATACCATCCTCAGCTTTTGAAGTATGACATGGGATTTAATGAAATGGGATATACATAATCTCTTTTTTCCGACTATTAGACTCTTTAAACAGTCCTGTGTGGCGTTTTGCTGTACTGAATCCTAAAACAACCAATATTATGTATAACCTCTCAAAATTGTTTTCAGACATGCTGTACAATGCATAATGAATAAGATATACATTGTGTTGGAAATATAAGTTCAGATAAATATCATCTAATTTTATTAAAAATGAATCCTGCAGGAACAGAAACCTTAAGTAAAAGTTTACTCAGGAAAATCAGTTTAGCAGGGCACTATAATGCTTGCTTTTATGTATTTTGAGAAGGAAGCTTCTTCTAAAGTAATGTCAATATTATGCCTTTCTGGAATGTTGTACACAAAAATACTAGTTTCTGCTGCAAATCTTAGCTTCATTGCTAATATTTCACAGTATTTAGCAAATATCAAGAGTTCAAAATGAGCAGATTACGCAGTTCTTGTTTTGTATACTTTGGAGAAACAAGGTAGCTAAAGTACTAGACCAAACTAGTTATTCCAAACCACTATAGGTCATCCCTCCTTGGATTTAACACAGTCAGGAGTTGAGTTCCCATACTGATGCAGTTCTTGGCCTTTGTGTGTCATGGTGTTTTTTTTTCTATGATAGACTAGAGATATACAATAGTGATCACACATGAGACTAAAAAATTGCTGCATTTTCCAAAATGACAAATAAATATTCCTGAAATAAAAAGTTTTCTTCTGTTTTCCCCAAAGTGTTTCCTATGTCATGCATAATCCAAGTTTCTATTCCAAGTACATCACTGTATCGTATGAAGGCATCTGCAGCTCAGCCACCCAGTAGTGAAATAGCACCCAATAAAGGATCTGTATGATAAAGGAACCTGTATTAGGCAAATTTCCAGTTTTGCACAGATAGAAGTTGTGCAATTTAAACTTCATGCTGGTATCTATTTATACAGTTATTTAAGTTCTATAAATCTGTGAAGAACTGTAGTAACAGCTTACTGTTTCAAGAGTATAGGGAAAAACAATGTTGAAGAACATAAATAGGGAGTGATGGTTTAAGGACAGGTCTAAGCAGAGCAGGATTTGTAGGGGCATGTTATCGTTTTTATCCACCAACTAAAAAGGTGAAAAAATACAAACAAAATATAAAGTAAATAGATTAGCAGGAGTGGAACTGAATTGATTAAATGTGGAATTTATACACAATCTCTTTCAAGACTATAAAACTATTTTTAAACATCTTTCCGATACTCCAGGCTGACCTTCTCTTTAACAGCATGACTTACTTTCAAACAAAATGCATCACACCTATGAAAGATAACAAGTCTTGGAGGATAAATCCCATTGTCAATCAAATTTGCACTCTCTTCAAATAAGAATGCCAAGTGTGTTTGGCAAGACTGCTTCTCCATGATATCATGCATTTGACATTAATTACGTTCTAAGATACTTCTTATCCTTGATGTATATTTTTAAAAATCTTTAATGCCTGTTTAAGTGGCATTGAAATAAAAAGGCTGGCATACTCTACATTTCCATCTTTTATAACAGCAGTATGATATTCATCTGCTATTACTGTCCTTTTTTTTCTCTTTTTCTTTGGAACAGTGACTTCTGCAAATTTCAACAACAAAGAAGTCATGCAACATTTCATATTCAATAGCATTGTATATTAACAGCTTTAAATCTAAGCCCATACATTTGTATCTAGTGACTACTCTTATGCATGCTTAAGAGGAGAAAAAGTGTATTTCTTTTTCTTGGATACGTTCCTTTCTGTAGGGAAAGATTTTGGCAGTTTGTGTACCACCATATATTCTGACCACAGTAAGCCATTTTACCCAGAATAAGCTACTTCTTCGGGGCACGTTACTGCATCATAGTCTGAATTTATAAGCACAGGATTTGAACGTGACTACGAAGTTCAAGTATTCTGTGCAATTAATTAGTAAAACAATCTGTCAAGGACAAGTTATATACTTTGCATAAGGAAATAGAGTACCCATATTTTGTTATGAAATATTACCCATGAGATATCATGTAGACATCTTTATTTATGGTAACACACCAATAAAGAAGCGATAGGAAGTGACACATGCTTGAGACTTGAATTCTAAAGACAGGATTACATGCTGCCTATTCTGGTGACCAAAGACTTGTGAAGTGAGCCTAAAGCATCTTGCAATCCTTGAACTGAATTAAGTCAATCAGTGTGGGAACAGCATTTGCTGTAGGCAAAGGTTGCCTATGTTCAGAAGAGACAAAATGCTATATTCAGCAGTTCAGAATTTTGATATCTTTACACAGAAAAATAGATGGAGGTAAGGGCAGAAGCTGTTAATCTATAAGGTAGGAACATAAAATTCATGTATGTGATACTAAAGCTAGGCAGTTTCAAAATAGAATCCTTTCTTCTCCACCTTAACAGTGAAGATAACAAAAAAAACAATTTAACAAAGGTCATAGTATATTCTCTGTGACTGGGAATTTTGGTATGGTCCAACAGAATGTAGGAATTACATTCTGGCCTGTGTTATGAGGGCAAATAAGAGCATTGCAGTCAACTGCATATAATTTTATATTTCACCTCAAGAAGGTATTTTCAAGAACATGAAGTAGTACAGCTATGACATGAAAGAGCACTAACATATTAGAGATTGTTACAAATGGGACTGAGGATTGCAGTGGATCTGATGTGTAAATACAGAGGAGGATGTCAAAATTCCACAGCAATGTCAGCACATGAAATATAGTCAGGTGGATATACTTATTTCAACATTTCCAAAATACACATGTGTATCTAATAGCACAGAAAAAAATGGTATTACTGAGACCATGATTCATAATCTATCGTCAGTTAAGGATAAAGAAAATTTTGCCTGGTATTACCCTGAGAATTACACTGTTTGTGAACGGCTGTATACAATCTCTTTTTATTTTTACATAGATACAACTAGTTGTAGCCATTTGTTTCTGTTGATTGCTTTGTGTTTGACAGTTTTTGTGCCAGGCACTTTACATTGTGAATGTTAAGAGAGTACCAAGTGTGTAACATTTAAAAATTTTTGAAAAGGTAAATAAAAAATATTATTTTTTGAAGTCAGTCAGATCAGGTTGCATCAGGCCAGTAAAGATATGGTCTTAATGCTTTCACAGAAACCAGAATAAAGAGTACAGGCTCTCCGTTTAAATTGGGCTGGCTATCACTATCTTTCAGAGGTACCAGTAATATCAGTTAAACTAACCTTCTTATCTTAAGGCAAGTAACCATTTTTTTTTCCAGTATTGTACTTCTGGTTACAAAATTAGCTTCAGAAGTTGTGCTTAATTTCTCTTCCTTACAAAAACTGTTTATAATCTGTTGTGTTAGTGATCTGGTTTTAGTATGGCCTCCCTGATATATCTGTATAAACAATGAAGTTGCAAACTATGGAACCGTTATGTAAAAATGCACTTATTGGCATTCTGTGTCAAAGTTTTTTTTTAATCTGTTTCCCTACAGGGAAATAGAAACATGATGAACATATTGTAAAATCACTGAGAATATTTCCAGCTATGCAGTAGTAACCATTAAATGATGGTGGTTTATTGCTGTGAATGAGCTGGCATTTGTCAACTGTTGCTTTTGAACTAATTGCTATGATAGCAGGTTGCTAAGCGAATTCAAAGGTTTGGATGTAGAACCAGCTGTGTTCAGAAGAAATGAGAATAAGGAGAAAATTTGTTAGCAACTCTAGCCTAGCAAGTAGCAAAAGTTAATTTTTGCTGTCTTTGCATAGGTAAAGGTGGATACTATAATTTTCAAGTATTTCCTAACATTTTATAACTCTGTAGATACCTTTGGGTTTTCCAGTGCTTTAGTAGTGATTAGACAGCTTGTGAAGTGACCGTTCAGGATTGACATGATTTTTTTTTTATCACTGGAGCAAGGAAGTGGAAAAAAATAACAGAACAGTAACCTGAGACCAAAGGCCCCAGGCAGAAGGGAGCTTAAATAGGCTACTGTTAAATGAACTCCCCCCTAAAAGTACAAAGAGCCTTAGCATTATGCTGGCACATTGCTGTCCCAGAGGGTGCAGTGCAAAATTGCTTTCTCCCTCGTGTGGTCAGGTCGTACGACCAGTGTGAATTTGATTTTAAGTTTGAGAATGTAAGAATAGCAACTTGCAGAGATATAAGACAGTGGTGATCTAACATTAGATCCCTGAAAATCAGAAGAATGTGAGTAAATATTTAGCAGAAGAGAGAACACTTCATCAACAAGAAATAAAAGGTAATTGTAACCCTTACAATTTCAAAGTTGTATTTATCATCAGGGAGGCTAAAAACTCTGTAATTACAACTTCTTAGCATCATGACATGCAAAGTGAATTTTGTGATTTAGGACAGGATGATCCATGATGCTCATCTACATTAAATCCTGTAAGTTCAAGTGAGACACTCTCTGACATCCACTGTGAATGCAGAACCACTTGTCCTAGATTTGCTGGCTACAGCAAAATTCAGTCTTCAAAAATGATTCTGCATATTTTTGTATCTAAAATAAGACTGGCAATTTCTTATGTCATCTGTGAAACCTGTGGGTCCAAGATATTCTCAGGAAGCAAAATGAGTACAGGAAAATAAATGAGTTACAAGGTTGTGGCAAACACTAGAAAATTCCAGAAAAATGCTGTGTAGCCCAGACAGCTAGAACATGCTGAGAAGGCTACATAGAACTTTGGAGACCAAGGACTTCATTTGGTATTCAGAGCTTAATGATGTCCACAAACATCTACTATCACAACAGTTAAAGTTTCTGAGAATTGGAAGACTTATGACTGACCTATGTAAGAAGACACTACAAAACAATTACTAATTTATTTCAGTGAGAGAAAAGTTCAGACCTTCAGACACAGGAGTCTTAACAGAGCAAAACTCAAGGTTAGTCTTAATGGAGGCACAAAAGTCTTTAGTTGTACCAAATAAGTGCAGTAATTCATTTTGGCTAATGAAATAGGGAAATGGAAGCTACAGCCTCATGCAACAGTGAAGAAAAGGGAAAGAGAGATTAGAGTGATAGTGCAGAATATACTTCATATAAGTACAGCTGATAAGAATATTTATACCTAAGATTTTTGCCTAAAACCATGTCAATATTTTTGGATGGGAGAAGATAATAGTGAATGTCCTTGTCCTTGCAGTGCTCTTTGAGACATTTCAGGATTTATTTGTTATTTAAGTTTAGTCATATACTCACTCAGAGTTATGTGATTAGAATGTTATGTACATTTTCTTCCTGTTTTTACTAGAAAATTTTATTTTTCACAAATAAAACTACAAATAACCTCCACAGGGAATAATTACTATTTACCACTAGTTGTGAGAAGTGAACATACTTTGCATTTTGGTGAATTTCACCTGTTTAGATTAGCATTATTTCTTTTCTTGTGGTTCTAACAGTACATTCAAAATAAATGTTAGCACAAATTCAAAGCATTCCTTGGCCCCAACTTAGTCAAGTATTTAAGCACGTCTTTAATTTGATCTGCATGTTTAAGTGCTCTGCTGATTTGAGGTCATGATGAATTAAATATTTCTACAATAATTTTAAACAAATCTGTAGTTTTTAACCAAATGGCTTTGGCAACAAATAAAAATCACTCAGCTTCATGAACATACATAATGTATTTTCATGTGAAGTGCAAACTCAGTAGCATTTAGAATCTGCCCAAGTATAATAAATTTAGTCAAATTAATAGGGATGTTATGCATACTGACATCAGTGAAATTGCATTAACAATTAATTTGGCCAATTGTTTAAAAATCAGTTTTGAATTTCTAGGGTTAGACAATTTGCATTATGAACAACTGGTCCTATTGCTAAGGTTACCTTTGTGTGTGCATGTGTGTTCTGAATTCTGATTCAAAAATAGACAGATTCAGATATAGATTCAGATAAATAGATGGATTGATCAATCAATCTTGAAAAGAAAGATTTATAATAAGAACCACTGTGAAACACAATGTCTCACTTTCAAACTGGCTATGATTGCTTTATCTCTGTGTTTTGGTCGTTCCTTAAAGGCACACTTAGTTACACATCTGCCTGTAGTGTGAAGAACATAGAGTGGGTTCTAGTTTGAGACAAAGGCACTAAAACATTACAGTAAGGTGACCGTGGTTGAGGGGAGAGCAGTGGATATCATCTGCCATGGCTTTAACAAGGCTTTTGACTTGATCTCACACAGCATCTTTGTATCCAAACTGGGATGTTATGGTCTAGATAGGTGGACTACTAGATGGGTGATTGGATTGCTCCAAGTGGAGTAGCCAATGGTTCATACTCTACCTGGGGGCTGGTTACAAGTGGAGTTCCTCAGGGATCCTAGCACCTATTCTGTTTAATATCCTTATTAATGATCTAGAGAGAGACAAAATGCACCTTCATCAAGTCTGCACATGACGGCAGATGGGGGGGCAGGGCCACCATGCAAAGGGACCTTCAGAAGTTGGAGGAACGAGCCAACAGGAACCTTATAAATTCAACAATGACAAAGGCCAAGTCCTGCACCTGAGATAAAACAAACTCCTGCAATAACTGGGCTGAGGACCTGCTGGGGAGCAGTTATGATTGATTGGTGGTAATGAGTCCACATGGAAATAGCAATGATAAGATAGAATAAGTTGGAAAGTAGACACTGTAGCAAGCCAACTAATTATTACATTTTAGTATGTGATACTCAGGTCCTGCCCAAAATGTATATCTGCAATCGTCTAGGAAAAATGCGAATGGGAAATAAAAAGCACTGGGAAGATATGCACTTACTAATAGCTCAATTTACTTTTAATAGTAAATTATTATCAAGCAAACCAAAGAACTGAAAAAGAGCAGAAATTCATGAGACATTTCGCCTAAAAGCTTTATTTCACAAAGTTATAAGTACCTGAAAAAAAAAATCTAATAAGATGGTTTCTCGACTATAAGTGTAAAGTTGTTAACTAAAAAATTAATTCTGTCCTTGTACTACTATAAAACAGCGATAGTTCATTGTGAAGCCAAGTTTCAAAAGTAACTTCTCATCATATAGCACAATTTTTCCTACTGTGACCTTTTCTTCAGTGTGCCATAAGTATCTTAGAGGAATACCTAGCATGTGCACAGCATTACTGAGGAGATGATGGCTAACAAGTGTCAAAAAATGATATTACTTTATAAATCACATTACCCGTGAACTAGACTTTTCCTGCACTTTTGTGTCTTTGAAAAATTTGGGAACAAAATTTTCTAAATGTATTGATAGTCTATAAATAACCACCTAATTTTTTTGTGAGAGAAAATGGTATAGGCAAAAATTACTGATAAATTGTCTGATATTCAAACTGATATACTAAAGTTCCGGTAGCATTATTATTTGTGTTTCAATAATGCCTATAGGCCCCAAAATGGCTAAAGGTGTTGTTGCTCTAGACAGGGAACAAGTACTTTGTAAGGAATAGTCTAATTCTTTCAGTGAAGAGAAAAAAATTGAGAGAAGAAAATATAACATAGTTCCCTTTTTCTGAATGCCGGTAGTGCACAGAAATTAGGTGGTTTCTTCAAGAGCTTTGCATTTAGCTCTCTTGCATTCTAATTTTCCACAGTCATTCACCTCTTTAGTTATCTTCTTAGCTGATCTCAGACTTCTAACATGATTTCAATCCTTCTGCTGCTTGCTGGGTCACAGGCTTAGCAGCTGTCAGCTGTCGAATAGCAGACCTCACTGGAGAAGTTGCCATTCAAGGGGAGGATTTCAGGGATAGTTGTATGCACGGGCCGGAACTGCCTTAATTCTGAAAATTATGTTTATCTTCAGTGACATAGTCCTAGTTAACTCTGAGTAAGTGAGGAAATAAACCAGATCTTGATCCTTATCTTCCTGGAAATTTCCCATACTTCTGCAGAAAAGTATATTATTATTTTACAAAAGTGTTGGAAAAAGTTTTAGATACCAGAAAATGGGGCCATGATTTTTAGCTCATGTAAAGCACTGCCATAAGTGTTAATACAAATTAATGGAGCAGTTCTTACAAGATATTGTAAATTTTGGAGTCCCATATATGCTGGAAAGTGGAATTTAGAATCCTAATTATATTTTTGAGCTTTGATAAAATTTAACAAATGCTTGCAACTCATAATAACTGAAGAAAAAAGTAGAAAACTTTTTATTTTGACACCTCTGAAAATGTATTTTTTTAATTTTGATTCAGTTTGGCTAAATATGTTTTTAATTGAAATAAATAAAACTGTAAAATAATAAAAATCCTAAAATGTAAGGGAAATCCTATTTAACAGTGAAAACAATAGTTCTTGGAGTGTTGCAGTGCAAAATCAAGCTTGAACTGAACTATTTTCCTCCATCAAGTAGCTTAAAAAATCAATTTTTGCATAACTCTATTAATTTATAAATCATTCTCCCAATGCAAAAAACTCTTCTTTAGCCAGTATGTGTCTGTTGGTAATCCTGACATAATTTTTTAACAAATACAATACAATACATTCCTTCAGGCTTAAATAATTTCATAGAAAACAATACTTTAAAAGGAACAGTCCTCATTTTGTCTTTCTAGTTTAGGAAAGAGCACAATATTTTCTGTGCCAACAGAAGTTTAATTTCCAATTCTTTCTCATAAAAAAAAAGTACTCTGAGCATTTCCTGTGTATTGAGCGTTCCTGGTTATCTGTTTTTTATTTTTGCGTATGTATGGATTTAGTGACACAAAACTGACTATCTGTAATGCTGGAGTTCTCTGTAAAGTGTGTCTTATAGCAGGCGGATTTTGCTCGGAGTACTCTACTAATGAGCTGTAGCAGTGACCTGGGAAAATATATCTAGAAGAATTTAGTTAAGACATGTGGCTGCTATATAATAATTTTGATTCTGTTTATATTTTGCTTCTTTCATTAAGGAGAGTTATTTAGTGAAGAGAAGAGGATAAGGAACGGTAAGTCAGGAGGTGGAGATAGGCAAGGAATTAAAAGATTGAAGACAACACGAGATATTTTAAAAAACAGAAAGCAAAAACTCTTATGAAATGATGAGGAAAGACAAAAATGGGACAGAACAGTATTTGACATAGAAGAAAAAGAAGAGGAAATAAAATGAGCAAAGTAAAGACTATGAGTAAACAATCTGTCTTCTGAACAACAGAGTACTTTTGATTTAAGCAGTGCTTGCTGACAAGGCAAAAATGTATGTGTGAGAATAAATCCAGTGCTCTTAAAAAAGATAATTTAATTTTATATGTACAGATATATTATATATGTGTGATATATATATTTATACATCCCTTTAGAAATGTTTTGAAGAGAAATTCCCCAAGGGAGCCTGGATTTAGGTATTGATTTTTAGATCATTATTTGAATCAGAAATGCAAACATATGAACAAATGTAGTTCTGTGGAATGTACCTTTGATTTTTTTACTATTAATTTATTAAATGATGTTAGAAAACCTCTTTTTCCAAAACTACCACCTATGATGCATATCTGTGTAGCAACAACAATTCTCAGGCAGAGGACATTTATGACTTTTCAGTCCTGTCTGGTTTGAGCTTTGCCCTTTTCTCTCATTCCTCAACAGCAAGATTTGTTTTTCTTCATGAATCCCATGATCTCTTCCATAACTGCCTAAAGTAAAGCTCACTGTCTTTCTATTTATTGCATTCTTGTTGACATTTTTGCATGCCTGACAATAAACCTCAAATTAGTCCTGTTGCTGTATACACCCAGTCACATTGTGTGCCACTTTGGCTTTAAAATGTCCCTCCTGTTTTCTATTGTCCATCCTGTTTCAGTTTTTTTAGGAACAAAACAGAGAAAAGTACAAGCAGTAGAGAAAAATTGCAGCATCATATCCATTGTTAGGTACTCATACACTTTTGTTAAGGCTATTGGTTGTGATTGCTGACTTCATCCAGGTTAAACAAAAGAACAAGTGAACAAGGAAAGACTGTAGAAAAAAAGCTATGTCTTTTAGTAGACTGATATGGCTGGAAAAACAGCTAAGGTTTTGCTCACATAGGCTTTCTCTCAGATCTGTAGCAATTTTCAAGTTAAATTCAGAGTAGGATGTGTATTGGCTTTAAGTGTGTTTAACTAATAGGATAATTTGAGGAAAAGAGACATGGACATGCTGGAGAACAATTACATGCTACAAGAGGAGAAATATAAGTTTGTTTTCCACTGTGGGACAGAGAGATGTATAGCCAGGCATTTACTTATTAAAACATTTTTTGCTCATGATATCCAAAAAATTGGAAGCCTCCTGCCTGATGACCACATGAAATATGGGCAGTGGGAGTGAGGAGTCAAAGCCAAAGATAAGATAAGATAGAAAGTTGATCTAAAAGCAGCTATGTGTCTGCCGATGAGATTTGCAATTCTGGAAGATATTTGGGTTAGTCTACTAGTTTAAGCAGAGCAAGACTTTAAATCAATTCAGCTATATTAAGATGATCACAGCTGCTATGATCCTGTCTTCTCATCCCACTCATGGCCGTGCAGTACTACCCCCAAATGCCCCTGTAAAAAAGAAAGGAAAAAAAAAGGGTGCTAAAAAAGGGATGATTTTGGCTGGATCAGCCTCCTGAACAAGCTCATTTCACAGTCAGATGAGTGATAATGTGAATAAAAGGATGAGTTTTGGGAGAGCCTCTTAGGGTGAAGTCATATTTTGGATCAGAGTTAGATCCAGATGCAGTCACCTAAATTCCAGTGTCCGCATGTAGCTTTCTACACATCATTTTGGTGTCTTTATCTCTTTTTATAGTCAATGGAGATATGTGGTGGTGTTCAGTGAGTTTAGATGATGTGAGCTATCCCAGCTTGACTTCCTATTAGGTTTCAGAAGAGCGTGGTTTTCCTACATGTTCCATGTCCACCAGTCCTGTCCAGATATTTCAAATACCCAGTGGTGTCCTGAATGACACTACACAGCTAGGTACATATGTAGTAAGTAGGTTAAGTCCAGTAAATTCAGGCTCTAGTCAAAAGAATACCTGGTATCTACAGAGCCATTCATCTGATAAAATGTAGATGTTCACTCAAGGATGATGTAATAGCTTTCCAGATTTTATGGGTTAGATCTCCATTGGCTTAGTCATAAAGACTGCATGTAGACACCTTTTGCTATTCACATGTGTGTATTTACACTGTGGTGTTTTGGGGGTGTCTTAATGTGGAGCTAATCTCACCCATAATGTTTGAAATAATCTAATAGTTCTCTGTTGTCTAGAGGGGCTTGTCTCTCGTGCTGGCACAAATATGGTTTGTGGGGTTAGGCTGATAAAACTGATACAGATTAATTTTTTGGCTGGCCTATTTTTGGCTGAGAGGGATTCCTCATATTAGGGGCTTAGTATGGCATATAGCACTTGTCAGACTACAGACTCAGAGCTGCCAACTGAAAAATGAATTGGAAGAGGAGATAGATCCTTCAGCAGAAAACCTTTTATTTGATTCCTACAGTATTGCAAAAACAGCATTCTTGCCATCCAGTTCAAGCAGGATTATATCAGTGAAATAGCTTTGTATATTGCTAATATTTTCTCCTAATCATAAGAAACCACAAGACCCAAATTTTAAAATTATCCAAGCCAAGAAAGGACAATGCTTTAATGTATGTATTAATTCTTCTACTGCAAAATGAGTCAAAGAACCTTAGCAACTGGTACAACAGCTGGGACACACAAAGTGAATTCTCAGGTAGTATTACATTCTAATTAAAATAATGAAGTAAAAGGATGGTCTTTCTTAGTCCTTTTCCTCTCAAACATGTGGTGAACCAAGAGCACTCTCCCTACCACTGAAGACTATTGGGTTTTATTGCAGCAGATGAGGATTAACTGCACTAGCTATACTTCTGCATTGCTATTCCTATGTGCAAACACTTGTTCTTTGCCTGGTTATTTAGAATGTACCTTTCTCAGATATGCTCTCATTCTTCTTGCTCCATGATTATTAATACTCTTATCAGTTCATTACTGGGTCATCTAGAAGCAGAAACTTTAACCATATTCTATATGGCCATAAATTCACAAACCTGTTAGAGTGCATGACGTGCAGCTGGATTCAGGCCAGCTTTGTGAGGACAGATGATTGAGTCTATATACAACTCCTAGTAAAAGGTTAATACTTTTGGACCATTTAACTGCTTTTGGACAGTTAACTCTTTTTGACCAGGACAATAAGTTGTACTGAGTACAACTCAGCAACAACTGAGCAAGTTGTACTTGCTCAGTACTCAGCAGCTTATGGTAGAGGTTTTTTGAGTGTGAAAATAGGCCAAATTCTAAACTGCTATATTAAAACAGGGTCTTGCTTCAAAAGTGTAAGAATGACTGCTGGACTGTTTTCCACATAATTCTTTATGTGTTTGGATTCACAGGAAGGATTTATTATTGTCATTTTGGTGTACTAATATATTCTCCTCCAGATGCAGACCTTTTCTTTCACAGTCTGCCTCTTTCCATAGTACTTTGCTATGATAGAAATAATTATCATGTGAAAAAATACAAATTCTTTGACATAATAAGCTCCATAATGGAGAGAAATAAGCACCATCAATCCAATAAAAAAAAAAGTATATGGATTTAAACAACAAAGATGGGAGTTTAACTCCACAAGATGGGAGTAGATACAACCATGTGTTTTTTATTCAGCTAATCCAGCTAATACTGTTAAGTTTTAAACCTACTGTAGCTTTAAATCTCAAGTAGCTATGTTCTATTCTTAGGCTGAAAGTGACAAACATTAATGTAAAACACCTATTAATTAAATTACAAATATTAGTCTGCTCATGCAAATGAAGTACTTATATGTTTTTTTCTCCTTGAAAATTATGTTAGCTAGCAAAGTTTTGAAGCTTTACTTTTTTTAGTAGTTTGTACTGTTGTTAAAATAATGTTTTTTCTCCTTCGGATACATGTTCAGATCAACTAGCCCTATGAAGGCTGAGGTAGGATGCTTTTCTCCTTAGTCAATGACTTTTCTGAGTAGCCATAGTAGTACTCTCTCACAGAAATAAGTAGCTGCACACTTTGTAGGGTCTATGATAAGATTTCCAAGTCCTGCAGGGTAGGGAAATGGTTAGTGAAGACAATGAGGAGACAGCAATCAAGAAAACACAGCTTCAGGGAACAGAAGCCCTCAGGAGAAAATGTAAAAAAAGGAAAAAGTGCTAGAGGAGATACTGCTCAGAAGTGAGGAAGGTAAGGTGCTGTACAGTAGTTCATTGTGCTGAGGTATAGCAATGCTAAAAGATTTGAGCTCACAAGAGCATGAGGAGAAGTGGGATTTTATGTTTCATTTCATGAAACGGTTCAATATAGAAGTACAGGAAAGGAGTGGAAGAGCACTGGAGGTGGTGTCAGCTGGGTCTTCATGACTGGATATAACTGTCTTAGCAAATGTTGTGTTTTCACACAGTTTATGAGGCCTCTGGCTCATTTAAATGTTGCTGCCTGTGTAATTAGACATAGTCTGAAACTGAATCACAGATGAAATCTAAAAGCAATAGGTAGATTAAAATGTTTTATTAGAAGGGATGATATGAAATAGTGTGGGCAGAAAGAGAAGTAGACGTATATAGTCTCCTAACATGATAGAGTCTATTGTAAATTAAATATTTAGCAATAATCTGTGAGACTGCATACTATTGGAATCTGTCCAGGGAATGAACAAAGGAAAACTCTCATGAAAAAAGTGAATGGCAGAGCAGTTGTGCAAGTGTCCTTTCACTCTGAAATTCTTTATTTAGTTTGAATGTTCCTTGAATGTTGAGTGTTTCTGTCCATGCAGATATCTTAATATCTGTATGAATTCCTCAAAATTACCTTGCATCTGACTGTGAGAAAACACATATGGCAGGACACAGGAATATAAAAGAATAAAAAGGGGATTCAGTAATGCCCATGCTCTGCAGGGCACCTTCCAGGTGCTTTGCAGAACATCAGGGGTAGAAAAATTGCTGGGTTTTGTGTTCAAAGTCTATTTCATTATGCTGAAACCAGTTAGAAAACCATTCTTTTCCTTGTCATCTCTCAATCATTACACCTAGATTTCAATTCTTGTTACTGAGAGCTGCCATTCCTCAGATATATGTGATATGGTCAATTTTCCGATCCCAGTTATCCCATAGATAGTTATCCAGTTTTCCAGTTACATGACTCATCTAATGCACAAACTAAGTGTGCATATATCTATAACCCCACAAGTAAACTGCAAAAAAAGATGCATTTTGAAGATGCAAAATCTAGCTCTAGCATGCTAATTTGTCATGGTGAGAATCAGAATTTCACAAGTTTCTCTTTGCTGCTCTTAAGATAAGGGCTCTTTGGAGGCATGATGCAGATAGGCCATTTTGTAAGCCAACATCAGAAACTATGTTGCTTCTGGAGAGGCATAGAGGACCTAACCAAAAGATTATTTTACATCAAGCAGCTAGTGACTGCATAACAGTTGATGTGAATGGGCATAGGCCTGTGCCGTACATTTCACTTGGCCACTGGATGAACTTTGCCAACTAATCATGACAGAGAAGACCCTATGCGGTTCCCATTTGGCACCTGGCAATTATAACACCTGCATGTGTCATCTTATCTGGAAGCGATGCATTATGTTTCCGCATAACATCCTTTTGCTTGACAGCAGAAATGATGAATAGGGTTGTTTACTTCTAAGAACATCCTATAAGAGCTCTAAAAACTGCAGTGCTGCCGAACCTCACCACGGACAGCTTCTGTGTGGCATGTTGTACCCTGACTAGATGTCTATCTGATGCTGTATGACTTGGGGCTTCCAGCATTTGAAAGGACATAAGATTGTCTATGCTATCTCCTTTTTCCTTCTTGTGCTACCTCCAATAGATGGTATGTTAATCAAAGCCTTATGGAGTCTGAGTGCCTTTCTTACTGGAATCCATAATGAACACTTGCACTGGTGCATGACAAGATGCACCATGTTTGGTTCTCTTGTCTAAAGACCATACTATACCTTTGAGCAAATGACCAGCTTTAGAAGAAACCTAATTCAAACATAAAAGTCCAAACATTTAATCTGTTCAGCTTTGCCTGATCTTATAATCACAGTTTTGCTAATGGGATGACTCTGCTGAATAAAGTTAGGCACAGGCATAAATATTTGTAAGGCAGAGACTTTGGGGAGATCTGTAATGGAAGAACATTAAAACTGCAGTAAACATTAAGGCTAATATCAGTAAACATGTCAGCGATGTAAGAAAAATGTTAATTTCACCTTCTACTCCACGTACTATTTATGCATGTGTTTGTATGTATCTAAGCAATTTCATATCTTTGAAAAACCTTTTCTGAAAAACTGCAATCAAAACTTTTTTTTTTCAGAAGTAGCACCTGTAATATTTACAGCACAAACATTTCTGTAAACTCTGGTAATGAGATTTTGGAACAGGAGAGATGGAGGATAAAGTATAATTGCTTTCTTGACTCCAGAGATTCTAGGATAAATTTTAACATCTGGCACAATCCTGAAAGACCTACCAGCTTTCTCGGGAGAAGCACCGTCAGGATTCTATAAACCCAGGTCACACTTTTGACATCTGGTTTATTTTTGATGACTTTTATATCTGTTAAAATGAGGTACTTTTTAACTTGTTTACTTCAGATAAATTCCTGTGCTTCCCAAAAAAATAGAAGCATTCTAAGATAGATATGCCTTTCTTGCCTACTGTGAATAGAAAATACACAAGTAGCCTGCTTGCTGGAGAGATTTGTGATTTAAAAATAATTTTTTTTTAATGTGTGGTAATCTGTCCTCTGACCTCCCATCCAGAGAGAGTGGTCTATTACTTTCAGATAAGTGGTCTCTCATATATTAAGTGCTTATTCTCATATAACTATTATACATGCATAGGCTGGTTAGGTTAACCTTGGCAGATAATTCTTTTCAGCACCTTGAAAGTTGTATTATTTGTCTTTTTCTCCTTTTAAGATTCATTCATCTGTGTCCAAGAGGTCATCAGCTATTATACCCTTCTTTTTAGAGCACAGCTTCTAGAGCTGTTTTAAAATTACATCAAATTAAGACATTAATACATAAAAAGTTTTATCTTTGCAAAGTTATGAGATGAATTCCTTTTGTTCTATTCTTTTTCCTTTTTTTTTTTTTTTTTGGTCTGTAATCTCTATTATGCCTTTGTAGTGTATTATTTTGTTACAAACTTCTGTATGTAGATTAATCTAAACTTCAATCGAAAAATTAACCTGTGATAGAAATGAGTTTTTTCAAAGCCATGCTGACCCAAAAGGTCCTTCATGAGAACACACATTTATTTTGCATCACAATAAAATACTTTAGTACTAATATTTCTGAACTGCAGTCTAGGCATATCTGCTGTTCACAGTCACTTCTCTTCCAACTCATGTGACTTTCGGCAGAAAATTTTTATCTTTACTTTCTTTTCCACTCTGTCCTCATACTCTCATTTCCTGAACCCTTCTACCAATGTAAGGGCTTTTTTGTTGAGTCTTATGAGGTAATACTTTGGCAAATGTGGTGCTAATGGACACATCTCAGGCTCACAGATCCCATCTGTTGAATATAATTATTCTGTAATGAGACAAAAATGAAATTTTATTGTAAATAGAAATGTAAAAAAAGAATCAAATAAAGCACATTCCTGTCTTTTACATGCAAAAGGAAACCATCCAAGTTTGAATGCTATCATTCATGCATGGAAAGAGGTTGTGGAGGCTGGTCTCATTTAACCACTTTATTTCTTAGACTAACTATGTGTTTCTCTTGAATTGGGGGTAGGAAAAGGGAAGAGACTATAAGACTCCTTTGATGATGCTGTAGTACTGAATTTAAGAATAATTACATTAATTTCAGCAGTGCAAAAAATTTAAGGTCTGCTGCAGATTTTGGGCCTCAGGGTGGCATTTCTGGAAGGACAGCCTCCTAATATAAGAAGTAGAGAGGAAATTTATGAATCTGTTTTCTCAGGCACTGAAACTATTTAATTCTTTGCAATATGTTATAGGGCAAAAAGTCCTGTAGAGATACCTGTACTTGTTGGCATTCTACACATGGAACAAAAAACCCTAAAATGCAGTACTAATAGTTGAAAAAACCCCAGCAGAGCTCTGTATCAAAATCTGGAATGATGTATTTGAGCAGATACATTTCCTTCTGGCTGTGAATGAAAAAGAAAGGTCATGGGAGGAATGAGGACATGTAACTGTATGTAGGTTGACCAATTGTAGAATAGAAAAGATCATACTGAAGGCTATAGAGTGTCTTTAAATGAGTATCTTTGAAGTTTTTAAAGGACTCCCTCAAAGTAATTTTGAAAATTAAAAAAAAAAGCTTTGTTTGCAGTTATTTCTAATATATTATTGTTTTGGAAATCAATTATATTTTTTACAAGTTGCTTTCCAGCAAAAACAGGCATAGCTTTTTCATTTTAGAGTTACTGATTAGTGTTACCTGGTGGTAGTCATTGCAATGGTTATTGTTATTCAACTCCAGCATTGGTTAATAAAAAAAGCCAATAAATAAAGCTTTTAATGGCGTTTGTTATCAAACACAAAATAAGCAGGCATGAAATACTAGCTCTTAAAAATCTCAAGTCTTCCTTTCATTTGAACAATGGAATTTATATCTTAAGCCACAGAACACGAAGTATGGCTTTTTTTGGATGAAGAAATGGGCAGTCTCAGCCTGACCCTAGCCAGCCAAAGGCAATGGAAAGAACTGATATGTACTAGGCTTTAGATCAGGTCATCAGTGAAGGTTCAGCTCTGCATAATGTTAGTCACAGTTCGTGGTGAAAACAGATTAATACGATAAAATATCAATTTCCAAGAGCATATTCTGAGATAGTGTGGGCTATGTGACATTATGTTGTGCTTTGTAACAGTGTTATAGAACCAGTAGGAAAATTTATTTCTTATTTAAGTAACAGATCTGAAACCTTTGCATTTTCTGCTCATCAAAGTGCCTTTAAAATTAGCTGACTAGATGTTCACATTTCTAATGGAATAATGTTAAAGAATTGGCCAGTACCAAGCTTCATATATAAAATCCAAAGTATTAATTTCTATGGACTTACATGTGAAATGCAAATTTTATTTAATGTTTGAACAAAATATTCCACTTTTATTCACAACTGGAGTTCTTTTTTAAAAAAATGTCCAAATAATAAATCTCCCTATGCAAGACACTCTCCAAAACAGATTCTTCAGAAAAGTATTTTTCCATCCCTGCCAATATGAATTGAAAATATGAAATATTAAGAATTTTTCTGGTGACCTGTCTTACACCATTCCCTATTAGTAGCAGCTGGATATTGTTAAAAAATAGGTATTATGAAAATGGACTAGCTAAATACATTGCAGGTATTGAAAATGTACTGGAAGAAGTTTTGTTCCTTTTATTTCTGTTTTCACCCCTTGGGTCAGACATGCTGTTTTATATCTTGTCTGTTGATTAATCACTACAATTTAGATATGGGGATTGAAGCCATTATATGTTAGCAGCCCATTTTATTTCCTTAGAGCAGGCAGTTTTCAGCTATTAAGGAATGTCACATTCGCACATTGAGCAAGCAGTCTCACAAAAGACTTTTTTGGAAAGCGCCTAGAGAGTCTGGATGAACCAGAGAGTTTTCTGAGAAACTAAGATTAGGTCAAATGGAGGTTTGAGAGTATTAGTATGTGGGAATTCAAACTTCACCTCTTTTTTCCTACTTTCACTCATTCAAATCCTCATAGTTACAGAATATCATGAAAAAGGCAGTACATGAAGACCACAAGGTACTTACTCAACTTGCCTAAACATCACGGAGTACAAAATGTTTTCCTTCAGCCTCTAAGAAAGTTTAGAAATAAGTTGCAAACATCAGCAACGAATAGATAAGATAGAACAGGAAGGACCATTTTCAAGGTTCTATATGTCTGCAATAACAGGAAAATAATTTACCCAAGTATTTAAGTGATCCTGTGAAAATGCCGCATATTATTCAGGGAAACAAGAAACCAAGCCAGGCCAGTCATTGACACCAAAGCCCTGAGATCTCAGTGACACTCTCAGTAATCTTACATGTGTGTTTAGGGGTGGGAGGGAGGACCTTTCCTGGTGTGGCTTCAAGTTTGGGGTTGGTTAGTTATGTGCAAGATGTGTTGCAAGCAAATGGAAAACCTTTGGAATACCAGTGCACTGGTAGTAACATTGCATCCCTTCACATGGCCATTAAGGCAAGAAGCTAAGTTGCAAAAACCTTCTTTTCAATGGTAATTGCTGGAATCTTTGAAACATGGAAAAGACACAAAATGGTTGTGAAGAAACAAATACAGTTGTTAAGGTGATTAATTTTTCCTTTTACACTTTCCTGGGGATACATTCAGGTTTGATACCAAAAGATGCTTACCTCAACTTTCTAATTCTAGCATCATCAGAATCCTGTCATGCAATTTCTTCAAATCCCTTCCACAAGTTTTATCAAAAACTATCTCAAAGCAATTAAATGAATTGTCCCCACAGTCCTGCGTATAGGGTTATCTGAAAACTTCCTTTATGATCGTAAATATTTTTCATATTCTGTCTGGAAATTCATGATCAATTTATAGTTGTTTGCTTTATACCAGCATTATCTTTCAATTTAATTAATTCTTTCTCACGCCTTCCAATGCCCCAAATGTTTAGCTTAACAAAATGAAACAATGACTTCTCATAAAAACAAGTCAAGTCCTTTAACCTTTCTCACAAGCTGGGTTTTCCATTAACCTAATCATTTTGGCATTTCTCTGAACCTGTTTCAATTTACGTTCATTTTTAATGTAGGTAAATAAAACTGTACATTATATTCTAAATGAGGTCTTCACTATACTTTTTAAAGTGATGTGAATACATAAGTGTTTCTTGCCAATCTGTCTTTTCTAATGCTTCCTAAAGTGTGGGGTTACACTCATAGATCAAAATTATCCTGTAGGATATGAGGCAGGAAAAGAAGTGGTAATCTCAAATTGAAGCAAAAGAGACCTTGATCAGACTGGAAGAAAACACACTAATGCAACATCAGAATAAATGTTTTAAGGAGGTTGTGAAAGCGGAGAATTTTAAGAACAGCTTAGACAAATATCTGTCAGTAATGCTTTATAATTAATTCATTTGTCTGGTAGGGGGAGAATAAACTAGTTGGCCTCTTGAAGCTCCTTTCACTATTAAGGCTTTGTGATAAAATGTATTTCTGTATTATCTCAATAACTGTATATGAAATGTGTTTTGTTATTTACATCAGGAAATACTAGTCTTAATTTTGTAATAGTGTCTATTGCAAATGACTCTTCTAAATCCTAGAGAAACTGGGGGTGAAATTATCCATACTTCGTCTGAAAGATATATTGTGTGACAGGTGCCCACAACTATAGTTTCAGTTACAGAGATCATAACTAGATTCCTGACTTTACAGAAATTTTCCACCCATATATATCTTTGTTGATCTATAATTTCTATATCATTCACAATAGTCATACTGACTTATTTTTCATTAAAAATGACATAATTCTGTACAAAAACTGTGCAATTTATATAATGTATCTATAAATGTATAAAATAAGAATAATTTATAATGTAAACATGATGTATTATTGTAAAATATAAATTATAAAAAATGTAAATGTAAAATGTAAAAATGTAAATTATAATGTAATAATTTATAATGTAATTATAAATGTATAAATGTATATTTTAAAACCAATTCAATTATAAAATATTTTCCTTTTATAGCTATTTTGTACATAGATTGTTTTGTGACATCTTTTTTTCCATAAGATAGAGAAGAAATATCATCAAAATATCATCTCACCTTTATATAGAATTTATCTGTGAATATCATTTAAACATATAAATCAAGCTCAGCTGTAAGTTGCTCGGACCTCATGGCTATAAAAATATGTATATTATTTATGCACTTTGAATAACCTTTGTTGTGGGGGGAGAAGTATATATTTTCAATTGAATTCATATAGTGAAAATGCTTTGTTCAGTTATAGGTAGCTATAGTTCATTAAGATAAAAGTCCAGTGAGTACACAGAAATTATACCAGTAGTGGTAGAAATGATAAATGCAGAAGTTATAGACATTGCGAAGAATGACCAAGAGGATAATGGTACTTTTCTAATGTCACAAAAAAGTCTGTCTGTCTATTTGACCCTGTGGACCTCCAAGAATCATCCAATTTAGACTGATAAACAAGCAGGGATGTCTATTTAGCACTTTGTCTCAGTTCTCTGTAGGAAAATCTTCATCATGAACGTTAGGCAACCATGGGAACTTAATATGACTGAACTGAAAGGTTAGAGGAAAGGTATAAAATGTAGTCTGATGTATGCTGAATAGAGGGGGATGATCCCTTCCCTCCATCTACAGGCCGTGCTCCTGCCCTTCCAGCTTAGGTGCCGTTGGCCCTTTTGCTGCCAGGACACACTGCTGGCTCTTGTTTAGCTCACTGCCTGCCATGACCTCCAGGGCCTCCCCGCAGAGCTGCTCCCCAGCCCCTCTGTCCCAGCCTGTGTCATTCTAGGCGCTCTTCCTTCCCCAGAGCAGGATTTAGCATTTGTCCTTGTTGACTTTCATGAGGTTCCTGTTGGCCAATTCCTCTAGCTTATCCAGGTCATCTGGATGGCAACCCTGCCCTCAAGCATACCAGCTGGTCCCCCCAGTTGAGTGTCATCTCCAAACTTGATGAGCATCCTCCTCATTACCATCTCCAGATCTTTGGTAACAATGTGAAACAGGATAGGTCCCAGGATATATCCCTGTGGTATGCTACTGTTCAGATGCATCCTTGCAGAGTACAACCCACTACTATCTGAGCTCAGCCATCCAACCATTTCTTAACCCATCTTGTTGTCCACCCATCCAGAACATGCCAATCTGGCCACAAGAATATTGCGGGAGGGAGTGTCAAAAGCCTTGCTAAAGTTGAGGAAATAAACACACACTGCTCTCCCCCCAATCTACATTTTATCATTGAAATCAATCAAGTTGGTCAGGCACAGTTTACCCTTAGTAAATCAATGCTGGCATTTCCCAGTCACCTTCTTCTGCTTCAAGTGCTCAGAAACGTTCTCCAAGGTGATTTGTTCCATGATTTTCCCAGGGACTAAAGTGAGACTGACCATCCTGTAGTTCCCCAGGTTGATCTTTTGGCCTCTTTTGACGTTGGCTGAAGCATTTATCTTTCCCTGATCATCAGAGACCTCCCTCAATCTCTGCAGCCTTTCAAAGTTCATAGAGAATGGCACTGTAAGGACATTGGCCAGGTCTATCAGCACCGTTGGGTGCACCCTGCCACATCTCCTGGACTCTCAAGTAATCCCTGCTCAATCCTCATTGACCGCTAGTGTCTCTCCTCCTTGAACCTTGCCTCTAAGCACAGATAATTGTTCCAGTTTTGTTCATTCTGAAACCTAATTTTGTCCTACTGAATGTTTACAACTCCTTTCAGCTTGTAGTCAAGAAGTGTATTTATCATCCAAATGGTAGACCCAGCATAGACATCCTAACCTGCAGGTTCCCTGGACATTTAATTTTGGTCACCATATGCTCAGAAGTGTCATAATCACAAGGTTGGGTGTCTTTTCTTGCTTGTGAATCAATCAACTTCAGGAGAAAAAGTGTTTTTACTTGTGACATTTCATGGCCTAGTGATCATTGCTGTGAGTTTGGTCCATTAAGGCTAACGACCTTTCTAAAGTACCTGAGAACCCTAATTTCTGAGTCAGTTTTCCAAGCCCCTGGCTATTTTGCAAAATTTGGATATTTTGATAGCATTTGGGGTTCCAAGTGGGTGGGGAGTATTAAATCATTATCATTAGTTCTCTCTATGCTCAGTGAAAGAAATAGACATACGACTTAAGAGGACTAGATGGCGCTAAGAACTGAAGTATGCAAATTCCATAGACACTCAGGGAGGAAGGAGAAATGTAAATTAAATGGACAGGATGTCTCTTGACTGTCTGGGAAATTATGAGATTGTGTTAAGTGGACTTCTTCCCACTGAAGCAGCAACTAAAATTTCATTGACACACTGACCAGATTAGGGGTGTCTCACTACTCTTAGGTGTGTTCACTTTTCTCATGCCCTTGCTTTTATTTGTAAATTTTGAACCATTGGCTCATGCTATTCCTTCTTATGAGAGCTGAAGTAGAGAAGGCTTTGAACGTGTAAGTTTCTATCTCATTCAGTAGCTTCTTCACTTCTTCATTAAGTAACATCTCTGTATTTTCCTTAAACTCTTTTGAAGTTGTATTGTGTTTAGAGAACATTTTTTGCTGCTTTTATTTCCTGCTACTTTTGACTCCTTAGCTTTTCTGAATTTGCACGTTAGGTGCTTTTACTGTTCTTTCAGATGTGCCACTGTTTTCACTTTTTCTATGATTTGCTTTTGCTCTTCAGATTATTAAAGAATTTCTCAATCAACTACATTTTTTTCCTAATCTCCTAATTTTACTTTTCCATTGTATTGGGATAGTTTACCTCAAAGTCTTTAATACCGACTTTGTTAGAAATGTCAGTTGTTCTACACTTTTTCCTTTGATTCCTTTCTCTGCATAGGAGTTCTCCTGTCTGTTTAAGTACACTTTCTTGAAGTAAATTATCATTCATTTGTGCTCTTTCCTTACTTTCGTCAGAACTGTGAAGTCTATAGTTTTTAATCTCTTTCACTTATATTACCCTAATCTTTCAAATTCTCAATTAACTTCTGAGAATTATTATCCAGAATTAATTCTATACAATTTGTGAGCTGGTTCTTATATTTTTGTAAGAAAAAGTCATCCCCAATATGTTCCAAGAACTTGTTGGATACTTTCAGTGGTGTGATAGTACTTTTCCAAAGTGCATCAGGTAGTTAAACTCTTCCAGTACCATCAGTGCATTTTCCTAACTGGAAAGCTCTTTTGGTTTCCATAGTTCGTACTTCTGCCAAATTTGACTTCAGATTTTCAGAGGTTTCTTCAAACCTTCTAACAGGCAGTTAGAAAGCTTAGCTAGCATTTGTTTCATTGATACTTCTTTTCCTATAGTTCTTGCTGCATTTCCTGTAGAAGCATTTCTTTTATCTCCATGCTGGGTCAGTTTACAAGTAAACAAACTTAATGCTCCACCACAAACAGCAGAAATAATATCAACCATAACAAAAAGTACAAACACCAATTACAAGACATTCCTCTACTTTCTGAAACACATTTCTTTTTATCATGTATAGAGTACAAAAGGAGGTTACCTTGGCCCCAGAAAAGTTCAAGGTACTACTAAAAAGCATTTTGAAGGAATTTGTAGTGATGTACAACTTTGCAGAGAATGGCCTTAAAAGCAGCACCATGGTTACTGCCTATGACAGTTACTAAGGCTTCCATATTTCTTTATACTTTTTGTATTTAAAAATACATCACTCACATTTCATCTTTACATGGAGTGCCATATGTTCCAAATTTTTTTCAGTGTAGTTTTATAGTTAGTGTTCCATTAAAGACAAAAGAAGTCTGACTGAGGTATCTAAACATAGAAGTCCAGCATCATTTTAAATAACTACAGGTCACTAATTCCCGTATTATCTCCAGCTACCATTCCAGGATGGCACAGTTATCCCATATTTACTATGATATATCTACCAGATCCATACAAGTGTCTGAGATACTCTGCTGTATCTAGAATGGTGCTGGATGAGAACATTTAAGCAACTGAGTTACTCTCATACTTTAAGGCTATCCTCTGTTTGTCCTCCTTTCAGCTAATGTGGATTGCTTATAGATAGAGCTTCATTTAACACTCTTGCAAAGATCTTTCACATTTCTGGGTAGATGTGGTCTTTTCCTTCAGTTTCTTTAAGTTATACCACTCATTGTGCAGCAGGCATCCAAAAAAAAAAAAAAAAAAAAAAAAAAGTAAGAAAAATTTGCTCTTTCATTGTGAGGTTTTTGCTATGTACTGAGTTTTAAATTCAGTATTGTGCCTTTGTGCATTTGAACATAAGAAATGGTAGAAGGATAAGCTAATTCAGGAGCATGTGAACCTGGCAACTCTTGCAAACTCTGGCACACTCTTGTTTGGTTCATTCCTTTTCAACTCCCTCAGCATATACAACTGTTGGGCTGGGGTTTTTAAAATGTTTATTCCTGCCTATTCCCTTTAGCATCTGTTTGTGGACCCGATACCAATAAACCTGAGGACACCATCTGTCTCCACAGCCTCCTGTGGTGATAAATTCTAGAAGTTCAATATCCACTGGGAAGAAAAAGTTTTCTTGTGTCTGTTTTGAGCTGGTCTCTTACAAGCTTCAGTGACTGCATCCTTGTTCTGATATTGTGTATTTTGGTGAATAACGATTCTTTATTCATCCTATCTGCCACATTCATGTTTTTGTAAACCTTGATCACATCTCCCTTCTTCTCTCCAAATTTAAGAATATCAGATATGTACTCTCTTTCTGTAAAGCAATAGGTCCATCCCCTTGATTATTGCTCTTTGACTTCCCTAACTACACTATACTCTACTATGCCCTTCCTGAGATGTAGAAAACAATCCTGCACGCAGCACCTGAGGAACTAGTACAGCAAGGTTTTTAACATGACAAAATGATGCTCTCTGTCTTGTTCTCAATCCCCATCCTGATGGTGCCCAACTTTTTGTTACCTTTCTTTGTCAACACTGCTGCTTAAGACAATGATTTCAAAGAGCCCTAGAATCTCTTACCTGAGTTGTGACTACCAGGTGTAACTGACAGACTCCTGTGAGAAACTTTTGAAACTACGCTATGCACTCGGGGCATGCCTCAGTTTTGGGCTGCAAGAAGGACCCGTCCACAGGTAAAAACCTCGGTGTTAATTTATCACCTAAATTTAAGCAATCTGCTTCCAGCATTATTAGAACTTGTGAGTATATTTTATCACTAGAGATGCTGCTTTAAAGTTGTATTGCCTGGTGTTCTCTAGAGAATCTATATATTGACCTATTTACCTAAGCCTAAGTTAAAGGGGGAGGAACATATAGACACTTACAAGTCTAACGGGTAAGAAAAGATGCTGCTTGGGGAGTGTTTAAGTTTCTGAATGTGTATTCTCCTAAGTGTCTAATGGTCACATAAGGATAATTTAAGCTTTACAAGGATCTGCTATTAAAACTTTAATGAAATGAGTCTAGAAAGATCATGCATCATTAAGGACATCTGTCATATGATGTGCATGTGAGATCTTTGCAGAGTGGCATGCTAGAAACGAAATACATGAAAGATGTGTTCCAGAAAGAAAAAGGAGACAAAAGCCAAATTAAATGTGAGGTAAAGCCATAAAAGGGTCCTTCTGCAGTAATATTGTCAAAGTAATGTGTGGAGGACTGGTACTTTGGCAAAGAAATGTATACTTCCCATAGATTCAATCTCTGATAATCTAATATTTTGAGGCAAGAGGAAGTCTTTGATTCTATTGTTTTCTGCAATTTGGGAGAATATTGAGCAGTTCAGCTAAAAGAAAAGATCATGTAATAGTATTATATCAGATAATTAATTTTGGTAAAAAATGGCATTTTTTCTAAAAATAAAATAGGAGTAAATTAGTAATAAATATAATAAAAATGATGTTTGCATTTATAGACATTCAGAAAATCTTGAAAATTACATTTTTTGAGAACATTTTTCCAATTTAAAAACCTTTAAAAAAATTTTTATCAACAAAAAATCATGACTACTTCTAACAAAGTGATCAAAATCTACAAGAACAATGCAATACCAAAATGCACAAATTAAGAATGGACTGAATATGGAATCCTAAATAAAATCTTTGGGAAGACTAGCATAGCTTTGAAAATAAAACATTTCTAAATTACTGAAGCAATGATGAATGTGAAATGGTCTCCCTTCTTAACAGAGACTATTGTTATGGATAATAATCTTAAAACAGTTCTGATGGTCATATAGAACTGTAAAACACCTCCCATTTTGTGGGCTACAAGGATTACACATCTATGGTTAAGTAACATATAGTTCAGTGGCAGCCAGAGCTGGCAAAGTACTGATCTTATAAAGTCAGGAGATATGACATATGAAATACAGAACTACTGAAGTTCAGGGAAAAAAGAGAGGCTTGTGATCAAACTTGATTAACAGAGCCAACTTTTTTTTCCCCAAGTACAAAAGCAATTATGCTAATGAGTAGAGACTTGGTGAATTAATATCCTTTGACAGCTTGCCAGCCGGAAATGGAAAGACCGGAGGAAGCTGATGCCAAAAGGATTATTCTTTCCTTCAGAGACAGGGAAATAAAAATTAAGGAAGCTATTTTAGTAGGGCTGAAAACTGGGGATCACCAAAAGTTGTTTTGTTTTGTTAGATATTCAGACAGTTATGGCTCTCCACTGCTGAAAGGAAAAGTTGTATATTCAAAATCAAGGAAAAAAAACCCCTTTCTCTATATCAACAGAAGGAAAACAAATGTTCTGCAAAAAAGTGCTACACAATTTGAAGAACCTACAAAGTGAATTAATATATAATTTCCAAACAGAAAACAAACCTGTAAAAACAGAGCAAAAAATAAGTTGTTAAAATTTACAATATTCCAGATTTGTCTGCAATATAGAATCAATGGCATGGAAGAGAGATTGGTATATGCTTTAATCAGATATGGAGCCAGGATACAATTAGAGTCCGCAACCAGATCCAGAAACCTTATGTCTGTTGTGTAAAATGAAGCAAGAAAGATTGCTGTTTCTGAAGTCAAGGAGTACAGACTTATTTACATTCACACTACATTCATTTGGCAGTAGACATGGAATTAGTCTAGATGTAGTCCTGATATTCTGACTGTCAATAAAGTCAAAGCTCTGTGTTAGTTACGAAGTTAACTTCACTATTTTGCTTGTGTCTACACAATTTTAATTTAGAAACATGAAATCAGTATCCCCATTGCTATCAGACTTCCACTGATGAGAGGTATTGTCAGAGGTGGCCACTAGCAGCTGGAGCTGAAGGCATTTGGAGGACGGGTTCATGACCCACGTATGACTCATGGTGGCTTGCTACATATAGGGGAATTGCCACGTACACTAATTCTTAAAGAGTCTTGCCTTATTCCTTCACAAATACTGCATCACATATACTCTCCCTTTTTAACCCTAACATTCCCTATTGTCCACTGGTGTCCAAAACGCCATCATGAGGACTAATGAGATTCAATGAGACTGGTTAAATAAAAACAAGTAAAGAATTTGAGTGTTTTTGTGTGAAGCAGAACTGTGTTTGATGTAGGTGGTTTAAGAAAAAGGATAAATTTAAGTGCTGTTTTCACATAGTTCTCTGAGCTATTTTTCATGTATAAGTGGGGACAAAAGTGGTTATTGGCAAGAAATTCCAATCTGGATTCTTCTATTCTCAATACATTTATGAATATTAGTAGTTATGTAGGAAATAATAATTTACTCTTTCAAACATTATAGGCCCATTTTTCTGCTCAATCAGATTAAAATTGCTCAGCACAATTGTGGAAGGCAATTGGAATTTGTAATATATGCATCTGCACAACTTCTCTGCTTTTATTAGCAGACAGGTATTTTATGTATAGGCTTGTATATTATATCATGTATAGATATATACTAGCCTGAAGAAGATAGGAAACTGGAAATTTAAATACGTTCTGATATAATTTTCTGAGTAGCTGTCCCAAATAAAAATACCTGGTTGCTTCAAAGAAAAAGAACATGGTAAAAATTACATTAACAACAAAGTCATGGCATTTTTTTCAACAGAAGCAATAATTGCTTCCCACAAAGAAATGTTTTTTTTGGTTTTTTTTTGTTTTTTTTTTTAACAGGGAAGAACACCCTTCCCTTATTGGAAAATAGACCTGCAACTTTTTGATAAACTTGATTAAATCAGATTGGAGAAAAATATATGTCCCTTGTGTATTACTTGCCTAAAATTTGCTTGGGATGCATAATGCTTTAATCAGTTACTAAAATCTAGGGAAGAACATTTCTATTCTTGAATATGCCATCAAAATGGGCAAAGGCACTTATTTTCTCTTCAATTATACCTGCACTGATGCAGCTACAACTTTTATCTGCTTCTCAAAATAAATTAGTGTATGGTTCTCCTTGCTCCTACAGCTAGACTGATTTCAATCTTTAAGTTGGCACATTTATAACAAGATTGAGTCTGCTCTTGCTACACTGAAGTACCTTCTGCACTCCGGTGGCTTTGGAGAGGTGACAGACAAGAAGAGCCTAAAACCAAAGTGAATGAATTAGCAGGAGCTTGAGGAGAGGGGCAACAAACAGAATTCATGAGTTTAAACGTGTTTGGTATCAACAGGACCCTGTCTTCTATCCGATCTTCCTCTAACTGTGTGAGAGTTATGCTGAACCCTTGCTGTCTCAGCCTGCGTTCTGTCAGGATTTGTAGGTACTATGGCCTACACTTTCTTGCCAGCAAGTCCCTGGGAGGCAGGAAAAAAAATCTGGGATGTGCTGTGCTTGCTGAAGTGGTCTCTGAAGAAGCGGGCTGGAGCATGAGCAGAGCAAGCAGCCAGACTGAGAAGCATAGGGAAAGCTGAGAACATTATCAATACAATTAAAATCTTGAAGCGCTGAAAAGGATAGCTAGTTAGAGAGGTCTATGGCAACACCAGCAACCAAAGATGAACTGGCTTGTCTATAGAAATAAAGTTAGGCTTCTCTAAAAGTAGGTGGTGATCAGACCTAGCAGATAAAGGACTATACGGTTTCCCTACAGTAAGAGAACATCCAGCTATGGTGATGAAGACAAAAAGCCTTAAACATCTTAGATGTGATGATGTCCATACCATCAGTTGAAAATTAAAAAAAAAAAGAAAATAAAAGATGTTTTGTAATTCCCACCTGCTAACCTGCCATCCCAGAGTCATGTATCTGACATTACCAAGACTGATATACTTCACACCAGTAAAAGACTGATTCCCTACTCTTCCATGATTCTCAGCCATATTCATGCAAATATTGCTGCTGCAGAAATGACCCTAAGCAGAAGGAGTTAGAAGTTACTAGGAGACTGTGGAAATACAGAGTGGGAGTGAGAAGATGAGGAGGCATCCTTGACTTTTCTTTCTGATGAAAGAAAAGTTTGGACAGCAGCAAACTCATTCTGGAGATCAGTATGGTGCTAGGAAGGGTGTTCACTTCCATCTGAATGGAGGATTACTAAGCAAAAAAAGTCTAATAAAAAAGCGTGAGAACATCTTTGCAAACAAAATTGCTACAGTAATAGGACAGATTTAAATCAGAACTAATGGTTCATCCACACAGGTATTTTGGTGCAATAAAATGATTATTTTAGGCTCAGTCTTGCATTGTCGTTGTACTTTAAGTCACGTGATGCACTCTGAAGTTAGCCACTGATGTGCGTGTTCCTACCAGTGGAACCAAAGCTGGAGTCATTCACCAAGCCGTTGTCTCTTGCAATATGGATCCGAGGTCCTCCAGCAGTTAGCAGTTTATGCTGTTAGCAATGACAAAGCAATCTGGGAGGCTGCATGGAAATCTGTTTTGCATCATCCATCTGTACAGTTGTTCCTTTGCACTGTGGAGACTTGTGGTATGATGTATCTAGCACTGGCAACTGATGGAGATTTCACTGCAGGTAAATATACAATTAGTATATATGATCTTAGAACCATAGAGGATTGTGCCTAATCTAAAGCTTGCCATTCCGTCTTTGTTCTGCACCACTCAGAAATATAGATGAACCCAATGAGAAGTTATGTCTAAATAGATAATATCAAATAAATATCAGAATAAAAACAACAAAAATCTGTAATAGTCAGGAAGAATAATGATACTGATTATGCAGACAAGGAGGAGGAGGGATAGTCAGCACATTTGCTGCCAACCTTAGTTGTTTATTTACCAGTGCAAAAGGATGAGAAATAATTCTAGGAAGAGATAGAATCTTTAATACATAATCAGTATTAGAACTTAGTTGGCATGGTGAAGACTAATGGAGAGATTTATCTCACCTAATTTTAGGGGTACAATTAATTTCCCAAACCATGTGTATCTAGTGCCACCCTGGTGTATGTGAGATAGCTACATGGAGCTGATTGATGCGCACAGGACCAACCCTGCTCTTCTGAAGCAGCAGCTGGAAGCCAGCAGCCCAGGGCACCTGAAATAACAGTAGATTGATTGTTTATGTTTAGGCAGCTGAATTGTGTACTAGGTGAATGAGGCATATCCAGTTAGACTTTTATAATGTAGGTATCAACATATGATTGTCATCATATGCAGTCCGCCTATTGTTAATGGAGATTTAGTCAATGCAGCAGTACATCAATTCTGTTCCTTACGGGCATGCACTGCTTGCCATTTGGAGTATGCTAAGGTGTCCAAGGCACATGTCAAGAGAAGATAGAAATAACAAGGCCTAAGGGAGACCCTTGCACTTACAGATCAGCTAACTAAAGATCCAGTGGACTGCACTAGGATATCTTAGAGTGACATCTATTCTTCCATTTAGGCAAGTGGATCATGCTGAGTGGAATCTGAAGATCTTTTCGGCTGAATAAATGTATCTTAGACATCTCTGGGAGTATTTAAATGTAAGTATAACCAGACTGTCCATCTGGGGTTTGGAATGCCTTGATGACCTTTTTTATTTACTAAAAAGAGGAATGGCAGCTAAAAGCAAGGTTTTTATGGACTTGATTCGAATCACATATGAAAATGGGAAACTGGAAGCAACTTGAATGAGAATAATTTTGAAATAATAGAATAAAGGAAAGGAAGCAAAAACAAGATAATGACAGGGGACAGTAGACTTCTGTAGGCTCAGAGGAACACTGGGAAGTAAGATAGTCTAGTAAGGAAGTCTAAGGAATAAGATCTTCCAGAGAATTGGTGATTCCTTTAGAAAATAATATTAAAGACACTGAGACAAAGACTTGCAGTGAAGAGGAAAGATAAGATATGTAATGAGACCAGCTGGAGTAAAACGTAGACTCTTGAGTCACCTTAAACTCAAAAAGAAAGTACACAGAAAGTGGATAGTAGGCTAAATTACTAAAGGCTTGGTTAAAGGAATAGAATTGCTAAACAGAATTAATGGAAGGGTTAGAATTACTAATTGAACAGTGACTAGAAAATTAGGCACAAAATGAGGTACCTCAAGCCACGGACATCACAAGAGAACCAAGAGAGCATTCTGTTAATGTATTAGTGAGAAGAAGACAAACAACAAAAAGGTGGTTCATTACACAGCGAAGAAGGAAAACTATTGATAAGTGTGCCAAAGAATTGAAAAGTTGAATGAGTCTGTTTTTCTTGAGACTACTTTGGACTGCGATCAGATAGCTAATACAATGTGAATAAAGAGATTCTGAGATATACACAAAATTGGTAAGATAGCGCTCAAGTAAGTTAAAAGTCCTCATATCCTCTTGACCTGATTAACTCACTCTAGGGTATTTAGAGAACTAAATAAAATAATTACAGTTATCACTGAGAATTCAAAGAGAAAAAAGATCTGCAGAAGGATAAACCTACTGCCTATTTTAGAAAAGAAAGGATAGCTAACAAGAAGCTGCGTAACACAGAACAAATCATGTTAAACGTAATTTCCTTCTACAAAAATACAAGAAGGTTTTGCAAAACTAAGAAGAAACATGTACTCTATCTATCTTTTGAGTTCATTTAGGATCTGTCAGTGTTTCTTATTCATGATATAAGATATGGAACTTACAGAAACATATTTTAAATGAAACTATTTTAAAAAAGGTATAAAACTGGGTAACTTACTCAAAAGGTAGTTATCACTAGGACATTGCAGGGATCTGTCTAATAGAAAAGGATCAAGTGGTTATAGTAATTCACAGCACTTGCAGAATCACGCTGTTGTGAAGAAACAAACATTCAGCTGGGATTTATACAAATGAAAATACCATTGCAAAATATGTACTATATCAAGATTGGACAACATACTTCAAGACAGGTGCAGGCCAACTTGAAAATGTCTACAGGACAGCAAGAAGTGGAAGTTTAGATAAGTGGAAGCTTAGAAAAGACTGAGATAAGACCTAGTAAGTTTTAAATATATGAAAATATATATATGTATATATAAAAAATTAACATATATATTTAAATATCTCCTATAAAAATAGGATAAATTAATTATTCTCCATGTTCAAACAAGATAGGAGAGGTAGCAGCTGAAATCAATCACTTCAAGACATATTTAGTTTTGACATTTAAGAGAAACCTCCTAATCAAAAGTATAGTTAATCAGTGAATTAGATTGCCCAAGCATGTTGTAGAGTCTCCTGCAAGAGAAAGATACATGTATAATAAAGCAGGATAGACAAATATCTCTCAGGAATTGTTTATGCAGAGTTGATAGTGGATTTAGAGGCAGGGATGGATCCTAGATCTCAAAATACTTCATGCATTGTTTTCCATTCTTTGTGGCTCAGATCTTTGTGCAAAGAAGATATTCTTATGTGTCTCAGTTCACCTTAAGTAGTTGAGTGTAACAAAATTTACTGAAGCAGTGTTACAGAGATGAATTGTATGTTGGTAAACTTCTTTGACACCTCAGATGAAAACTGCTGCATAAGGGCGAATTATTATATTGTATTACTAACTCCATGTATCACTGACATTTTGGGAATGAAAGTAAATTGTAAACAAGGTGATCAGACCGATAATCTTTACAGACCTTTCTCCACTCTGTCAACCTTGTTTAGAACTTGCTCAGTGTGTGCATTCTGAACTGCTGAGTTTTAAGAACAGTTCAAAATAACATTGTGGCTGCTCCACAGTAGGTGTTTGTTGCACAGTAATGTTTCTTAAATACTACTGAAGTAAAGGACAAAGGATTGTCTTGTTAAGTGTCAAGTTTTCCACTGAAGATTAGCAAATATCAAAAATGGATTAAAAGAAAACATAAAATAAAAAATAACATCAGAAAGAATAAAAATGTATAGTTATTTTTCTTATAACTTCTGAACTAACCAAGGCTATATAAGTGTAGAAAATAGCCTTTATTCACCAGAAGACTATTGGATAATGTGTAATTGTGAATAAGATAGAAACAGAAAGCTTACTGGAAGATATTCTAATGAAAAATATTGTCTTACATGTTCTTTCTACACAATCTTACAGAAAGAAGACTGGATTTCAGTTATTCAATTAGAAGTACTACATATTTACAATGCCTTTGTTTTCAAATTGGACATTCAATAGTATGAATCCAGTATAAACAGTAGCAGATGGAGGAAGAAGCTGCTATGACCTCTGAGATGAATCTAATGCAGCAAAGAAACAATGGAAACAATATGCTTTTCATGCAAGCTGTCTTCATAGCTGTAGACCAAAATACACAAATCCTATGATTCTTTAACAACAGCTCTGCAGACAACATTATCAGAGGACAAATGGTGCTAGCTGTGTTCTCCACCAAAAATAGATGGTACAATTTCTTTACATACATAGCTAAGTCTTATCCAACTAGTCCTTTAACACAATTCATCTGCTGCACTGCAGCTACTCAGAACTCTTGTGGTAATTTTATCCTCTTTTTATATCTGATTCCATGAAAGATAATATTCCTCCATAAAGAAGCTGTATAGTACAAAGCAGTAAAATATTTTGATTTTTACTAAAATGCCTTAAGCTCTTTCTTTTTCTTGAAGTATGAGAATGACAATTGCTGTTCTCTGCTTCTTTTAAGTGACAGAAAAAAAGTGATGGCTTATACCTGGATACCAATTTAGTGTTATAATTAATCTTTCCAATGTTTCCTTTTACACACTTAACATTGAAATGTTAATAATGACTGGAGTCCTGGGATTGCATCATAACCTTCTTTAAGAAGGCTTGGAGTTAGCTGTTGCTCTTTCTTAATCCCTTATATGTGCAAAAATATGCTGGAAAATGAAAACTCTTCTCTTTTCAAGAAGTAGATGACAAGTCACCTCTCTGTTTTTTTTTTTTAATCTCTTGTTCTGGTAGGACAAGGCCTAACTTTTAATCCGTGCACAAGCTTGCAAATTTTTTGAAGTTGTTTGAAAACACAGAAAATCAAGATTTGAAAATATATAAAATAATTAGCAAAATGGCTAGGGTAATACACAGAATGCAACTACTGGCATGCAGTCTGAAATTATTTTGCACTGGCTTGTGTATAGGATAGTATACTATAAAACTCAGTGTAAATGTTTAATAATTATCACATGCAAATACAGCTTTCTCCCAATTAGAAAACAAACAAACAACCCCCCCCCAAGATTTCTTGAGATTTTTATAACTCCAATATTGCAGAAGAATTTTTTCCGCAAAAAACAGGACTCTTTTTCTACTAAACAAAACCTATTATGGTTGGAACTGAGTCTCTGTCTTGTTTCCACTCTTGTCAGAGCCCGTACTGACTCTATGTGATTTGTCACACACAGCTGTTTCCATACAGGCTATTCTATGACAATTTGCTTTTTGAACCTTCAAACACTATTTTCAAAGACAAGGAGATAATCATGGCTGATTTTTCTTGTTTATTGAATTTTCTTTTTTGGTGTCTTATTAAAATGTTCATGGTTCTTATATTTACATGGTATAAGCCTTTTTTTGTGATTATCTGCTTTGCTCTGATGTAGTCACTCATAAAAGCCATTTATCGCCTTATAAAATCTTTTATAATAAATAGTTTTCAGAATCCAGGGTAGCTAAGCGTAGCCTAAAGGCCAAGAGCTGCACAACAGTTCTGGGTCATGTTGCAGAAACTTTCTCATCTGTACTATTTAATGATTTAAAAAGCCAGATGCCTCTTAGAGAAAACCCTCTGACAGAGAAAGATATACTGTGATATGTAGGCTCTGCATGGCACATTTTATTTAGGAATTTTTAAAACTCTGATTTTCTGAGTTTTGACACTTCGCTTATGTCATCTTTGTTTTTGGAAACCTGATTAAAATAATTGCTACTCTACCATACTGACATTGACAAAATCTTACCTTCAAATGATATCAAATCTCCTTTATCACATTATATATTAAAAAATTCTATATTTAGGAATTCTGTGCAGTGATTTGAAGCAGTTCTCTTACAAGTAAGATTTTATTAGCTGTGGAGAGATGCACACACTATTCCCAAGCCCTAAATATTTCATAACCGTCCTAGGATGTTTCCTCAGCCATAGTGTGTGTATTATCTCATACACAGATTAAATGCCATAGAATCAAATTGGCACAACCACTATAAATAATTTGTGTTTTGCAATTTATTTTCTTCATATGCTGGTTTTAATGCTCTTAATCTTGGAAAAAAATCTTATATTGTTTCAAATGACAATTCCTTTCAATACTTTTCTTGCCTTTACCCCACTGTGAACTTCTAACACAGAAAGGTGCATAGTAAAACATTTCTTATGCTTTTAATATTTTAAGATTTTTTATTTGAGTTCCAAAATGCCTGCAGCTTGCAAATGGTGCTCATAACAGAGTTGATTTGCATGACAACAGTACTGTACAATTCCATTTGTTTTAAAAGAGAAATTACTGAAACTTTAGTTTTATTTTAGATGTGAAGCATATGACGCTATTGTCAAAACCTCCACTAACTGTCATCATAAATAGTAGTCTTTTTTTTTTTTTTTAGCTTAGCTTTCTATACCACTCTCATTTTTGAATGAGAGTCTCACAATTATGCCTACTCTGAACAGCATCTTATTCTTCTTAAAACCAATGCTTTAACTAGAACTACTGGAACTACTGATACCTTAACTAACACTCTCCAGTTTCCTTTTTTTTAGTATCTGAGGCCTAATCTAGTAATAACACACAAGCTGTTCCCTGACACAAACAGGCTACAGTGTTCAAAAGTCATGACAAAGATGACATACAAGAAAAAATACTTCAGACAGAACTGGTAGATCATTGTTAAAGGGGAAAATGGTTGAAAGGTTTGTCAGAGGAAATGGGCTTGAAGGACAGGTCAGATAGATGACTTTTCTAGTGGTAATGTCAGCCTGAGGCATGAAACTGAGACTGGGAAAAAATACTAAAGGCATGCATGCAAGAAGAGCAGGCTGACAATAGGCACATGAAGTCTAATTATGAAAAACTGAAAAAAACGTATAGAGTATACAATTGTATATGTATTTTATATGTACTGTGTATATGCTGAAATGTAAATGTAGCTTGAACTCAACACAATAAGAGAAAAAGAAATTATGAAACAAAGGTTGTGGTCCCAGTAAGAACTTTGAAAGACTACTTTAGAAGTGGCATATGGATAAATTTAAGGAGGCAGAAGTGAGAAAATAACAGAATTCCATGATAACATTCACACTGTTGTGGAATGTGGAGTTCTGTATCTGAATTTTTGTATAGACATGATTAAAACTTGATGCATTAACTTCTCAGTAGGACTTTTTATGCATTAGTATTTTCATATATTTAAAGTCCACAAATTCCTAAATTGCATAAATAGTTAGATTCTTTGGGACAGCTGGCCAGACCATCTCTTGAAAAACTGGGTATTATAGCCATGCCAATATATAGCAGCCAAAGTTATGGCTCTTTCCATTTAAAATTCAAACTTTCTGATAATTATTACCTGTCATTTCATCCATTTCTACACTATGCTTTATATCTATATCAACTATATCAATAACTTTCAAGCTGTTCTATAGCCTTAATCTTTGACCTTTCTCTAACATTCTTCGCTTCTCAGTTTTGAGTTCTGATTCTGTTGCCAGCACCAACACATTCTGAAATATCTTCAGCTTCAATCCATTTTAGGTTTATACTTTCTATTATTATTCTAACTGCTACTAATATGGTGCATAGGTATAAGAGCTACAACAAAGCTTTGGCAATCAGGTAATATGGAGCTTGCATAGCCCCAGTTCGATCGGGCCTGAGAAGATGAATATGAATCCATGAAAATGCCACATATTCCAGTAATGGGAGACCACAGACACTACTGTAATTCAGATAACTGTATTTTTTACTCTTTTGCTTTGAGTGGAATTCAGATGAACACTAAGATACTTAAATTCAGGTGCCACATGTAAATTAGGCATCTGTGCTCCCATTAGAGTCAAAAGAGACCTAGAACAAGACTCAATCATTTAAAGTGTTGTAGGGAAACCCACCTGGCCAACAGTGGTGCTCAAAGGGTTCAGGTCTTCTGTAAGTCTTGTATCATATCTGCCAGCTGGATTTCTTAGATTCTTGTGCAGATGTTTTAGATTTCCTAAAGAATTTCAAATTATGGCATTTAGGCAACTGAATCCCATCCCTAGCCAGTAAGTTCAATGAAACTGAGAAGGTAATTCACCCTACCCTTAGTAAGTAAACATCTTTGGTTCAGTAATATTGCCCACAAATGTGTGTTTAGAGCTCTGCCCTGCAGTATCCAGGACATCTGCACAAGGCTGTCAGATATGACACAAAACTAGTGGGAAACGTGTTCTTCTGCAGCAGCAGATGGAGAATAGGCAGGATACACCAGACATCTGAGATGTCTGCGTGCTAGCTTACTATGCATGGGCAACTGAACTGAGTGTCTAACAGCTGAATTGTGCTCTGAACTCAGTTAAGTATATTGCTTAGATTTCCTTTGGCTATGGTAGGCACTTTGACATGCTCACATGTAAACATCTAAATTTAAGTGTGTTTATTTTGCACTGAAAGTTTACCCTTTTTCCTAATAATACCATTTAACACTGCAATAGAACATAGAATCTTTCATGTACAACTTAATAGGCAAATACTTCTCTGTGCATCCCTAAAAAACCAACTTTTTCAAGGAAGCAACAGAAGGGACTCAGATAGGCAAAAGAAATACATCTTTCTGTTGCTAATTCTGCTTTCAGCCATTGATATTTCAGTGTAGAAGTGAGGAGAGAGTCTCTACAGTCTTGCACTTTGGTTTGGCACCAGTTGGTTTTGAACATTCAGAGTTTCATGATGTACAATGGGAAAACTTCTGAACTTTCAAAAATCTCCCGTGAGTGGAGAAAACATTTTTCCATCCAGTTATTTTTCAACTACTTGTTTATCACGTATTATAGAAATAGAGACTTTAAAAGTTTTTTTTTTTTAAGCCTAAATTCCAAATGCCAAAAATGACAGCTTCATAATTTCCCAAGAGAGCAGAACATGAGCCTATTGAAAAAGTGGTTCTGAATGGTGGAAAGGAATATTTTCAATCCATTGCACTGGAGGTGCCCCAAAGTTCTAGTGTGTATACGTATGTATGTGTAATAAAAACATGTCCCCAATGAAAAATTGACCAGCAAATGATAACAGCTGTACACCTGTTTTTCTCTGTCTTCCCCCTTAATCTCTGAAGTATTGCTGGGGTAGCATTTCATTAAATTAGCTTCCATATACTTATTCTGTTGGGACTTAATCAAACAGATCTCACATCTCTAGACTCGAACAGTGAATCTTTGCAAGCTTTGTTGGAGCATTGACTTCCTCATCAATCAAGCTCCAACTTTGGAAGTGTATGCATTAGAAAGAGGAAATGTCATTTGTATGCATCTGGTTGAACTTGATAGGTAAGTAGGCTGAGGGATCTTGCGATATTAAAAAGGTATAGGGAGTTAAGAAGAATAGGACCGTTCTTCCTTCTCAGAAACAGAAGTAATTGACTGCTAGAACAGCTTCTGTTGCGGCTATTGATTAGTGACAGTTCGAGACGTTCTTTGCAATCACTTGTCCTATGAGGCCTAATTAACAAAGGCTGGCTTGCTGAATTAGATAAAACTCAATGTCCACTGAAATTAATGTGAGGCTGTCTAAGTGTCCTTCAACTATTAAGGGAAAATCAAGTTTAAGTGGAAGAAACGAGGGAAGTCCTGTTAAGGACTAAAACAATTGTGACTGGAAAAGTGGATTAAGACAACCGTTTTGCAAGGACAATGCAGTCACATGCATACTCTCCTAAAAAGAAAAATTCCTCTTCTTTTTCTTCTGATATTTTTTAAGGTGTTTATGCTATTTACTACTAATGAAATCATCTGTTGCAGGGAATCATCTATTGCTGTAGAAGGAATGGAGGTTGATAAATTAGAGCTTTTAAAAAGGAAACCACTTCTTGTTGATTTTTTGCCACTCAGCATACCTCCTGATATTACCTTGCTATGTGATCAAGAAGCTGAAGTACAGTTCTTTGCGTTTTGCTGTAAAAGTAGAAGTGAGTCGGAAAAGAAGGTAGATGCTTGATGAAAGGACGACTCTGGAGCAAGAAAAGCAAGTATCTTGGAGATAAAAAGAGAGTTTCCTTTTCCCTTCTATCAGGTCATATTGTGGAGTCCTTTAGTTTACTCTGGAGAGAAGTCAGTGACAGATTTTTCTGAAGCCACCAACACTGGATCTTCTGGTCACTGGATCCTCAATTCACTGCAGAACCAGGAGATGAAGTCTGCAGGGGCAGTATGGGTAATTTCTGCATCTGTAGTCCCCATATTATCTAAATGGAGGGACCTTCGGACGTGTTTGTGTCACAAATTAGTCATAGCCTGAGAATTCTACTGGAATAGCCAGGAGTGAAGTCCTGTGTTGCACCCAGATTCATAAACCAGATCTCAAAGGGGTGTAAACAGACCGACCAATCACAACCAACATAACCTAAGACCAGATACTAAAAAAATACTTATGCAGCAGTACGGTACAGGATATCACAGTTATCAGTGTAGAAAAGGAGCACCTAGACAGCTCAGTGGGGTTTGTTAGTCTTACACACCCAATTCAAAGGTGGTTCTACCTGTGCTATTAGTTGTCTTTAAAGTGGTAATACATCCATTCTGTGAATTATTCTTCAGTATATGTTTTCTTAGATAGACTGCTTATTTTGTAGATCATCTATTTTCACATACCTCATATGTGGACTGTATATTTTTTTCAGATAACCTGTTTATCTGTGAACGAGATCATGTTTTTGGTTTTTTGGTTTTTTTTCTCAGATGCATATTAACATCCTTTTAAAACATGGGATCTTTCATATGTTTTTTCAAGTGCGGTTCAAGGTAGATTCAGTACCTGTTTGGTCACACATATGTTCTTCTGTGTTACCAGATTTCTCAGGGTCCCTGGAAATTGAAGTTACATAGCAACAATTAAAGAATATATGTATATATATATAAATATCTTTCTAACTACTTCTTTTTAAAATCTTAACGTATCTCTAATTATGGTAACCTTTAAGGATAGTTATTAAGCTTTTTTTACCTAAATTTATTTGACTGGTTAGACCCAAAGTCTACCAATTCTGATGTAGAGTCTCTTTTTCCTTTCTCTTGTTGTGCTGAAAGCTCATCAAATCTGAAATGTTTTAAATGATAGTTCATTTGCCAGTTTACAGTAACTGCCTGCCATCAGCGCGAAACTTTGAGAGAGGAAGGAAAAAATGTCTCCTCATTTTCAAAATACAATAAATTAAAAGTAATGCAGCTTGGGAATTGAAATATATCATATTTAGTCACCATCAACACTTTATTATCTTTTCTGTACTTATTGCACATTCATTTAAAATCCTCACCTCTTAATTTGGTAGAAAATATTTGCCTTTGACATAAATACTGGAAATTGCTGAGATGAAAGTTTCAGTTGCTTCCCTGTTTCAAACACTTTGTGAGAGAAAGATTTCAACATGGGTGACAGGATAAGCTTTGCAGCTAATGGTTTGCCTATGGGTTGCAGCACAAGCTGCAGCACGAGACTCACTCGAGTAGATCTTAATTGCTCATAATGTCAATGACATAAGCTATAAGGTTAGAGACATCAATGTACATCAGTTTGGTTAATATTCATGAGAATTCATACAGCAGTTAGTGTTTTAAACACTTTGAGAAAAGATCTATTCTCCTCTGTAAGTATGGGAATGATACTGTAAGTATGGCAATAATATAGATGCTAGCTGTCAAATGACAACCAGTTACATATCTTTTTCCTTTTGTATTATCATTTATCAGAATCAGGTTTTTGTTAGATGTAAAGTGGTTTTGTTCAATATCTAGAAATCAGCTTGTATTGCATTGATTTGTTGAGCAGACAGGATATGAAGATGATAAGGAGCTATGTCTGACATGGACCAAACTCTAATTGCATAATGCATTTAACATCTTTCAGTCAATTCTGTGAACACACCAAAGCATCAGAAACAGGTTAAAAATTTTACTGTACTTTCAGTGATAAAAAAGAAAAAAAACGTGGAGAGCACAAACTAGAACCACTGGAATGAGAACATAGTCTGTATCCATTAATCATCATTTAGTAGACAATTAGCAAGCCAAAGGTGTGCATAAAGCAAACTTATGGCTTGTTTATGTATTCCTAAAAGTGTGTTACTAAACAATAGTGCTGTGAAAAGAAAAGAAAAACAGGAAAAAAAACAGCAAGGAAGTAGTTCACATCTCATGGCAAACCTAAGTTAAATTATGGGAAAATGAGACTGTGGTGCATAACTAGTGCTTCATTTGTGATACAGTGTCTAAGCTCCATCCATTCACCCCATGCTTTCTTTCATTTGTTACTAAACATGTACCCATTCTCAGCTCACAGCAGCTGAATAAAATGTGATATCTAGAATGAAGTATGTGTTTCATTTTTTTCTAATTCTTGTTTTTCATTACCATGTGCTTCACGTGTTTTCCCCACTTAACATGCATCTATAAAAGGAATTATCTGAATTGAATCAACTGGTATATTCCTCATAATTTCTTGAAATATGCTATGTTTTCCATTTTCTTAAATGCAAGCTGACTTTGGCATGGCCTAGCCAATACTGTGTAAGAGAATATGATAGTGTAGACTGGAAGGTCTTAGATGATTCTGGTTATGCTTTTTGCATCATACCTAGAAGTGGATACAAACTCTTCAGAAAAAGGACTGTATCTTCCACCTGTTCAGGAAGGGCAATAAGGTCACTACCAAAAGTGATAACAACTACTTGAATGAAGAAAGGAGTGAACTCTTCCAAATTTTTGAACATGCATGGATTAAAAAGCCTCCGAAAAACAAAGATATCAGTTAATAGTACAATCTGTGACAAATGGAGTTTATTAGGCATTCATGTTCCATATGTTATTGAATATAATTAAGTATTTACATTCTCTCTTCTCAATCTGTTCTGTTATAGGAAGAGATAAACCAAAAAGATATGCAGTGGGAAATTTATTAATTATGTAGGTAACATTTTGCATTGGTGGAAGCCCAAAGGGGGCATTGCATTGGTGTGTTGTAACATACAGGAGACAATGAGATTTTATTAATGAGAGATAATGAACCATCGCTAAAAGAAAAAATATATATACCTTCTTCCTGATATATATGGGCTTACTGTACTGGATCACAAGGGAAAATGAGTCAAAATGACGTAAATGTATAGTCAACACACATTATTTTATATGCATAAATGTGCGCACACACACACGCACACACACACATGCACACACACACACACACACACGGGTTTTTTTAATATGTTTGCTTCCAATGGTTCCTCTCTGTGGATACGTGGTGGAGTGAGCTTCCCCCAGGGCAAGTCAAGTGATTAAGCCAGTCCTGGTCCTGGAAGGGCAGAGATCTGGATTTCTGTTCGTTGGTCTTCTCCCATTCTTCTGCCAGGGGTATGGGTGTTCTTGGTGGGACAAGTCATGGTACCCTACCTCACTATAAATGAATTTCATCCAGTTCTACCTGACACACACAAGCTCTTACTTCATAATGAGAGCAAGCATAGATTAGACAACTACTTATTACATAAGGTTAAACATAGGTCAAACACAGAAGTAAAAACAGATTTATGTGGGTTCATTTTGCTATATTCTGATTCTGTAGTTTATATCCACTTACGGAGACAGCATGCTGAATTATATTGGAGTGATATAGGTTCAGCATTGCCTTTAAAATTAAATATTACTCTTTCAGTGCTTCTAAGGCCTCATTTAGGATACTGAATGAAATATATGCATTTTTAACTCAGATTAAACAGCAGTTAAATTAAAGTTAACAGTCCAAGTGAGGCTTAAACTGCAAGTCTGGATGAAAAGCCAGTCTCTCATCTTAACTTTTGTTTTATCTTTTGTTAGCCAGCTCACATTGGCTGCCTTATTTAAGAATACCTTTTAGAAAATATTTTTGATATACCTCTAGAATGGTTAACTTACACAGTGATGTTTCAAAATCATTAAAAAAGTCTCATAGCATCAGAACATTTGACCAAAACTAAACACAAATTTTAGAAGCCTCTAAATCCCAGTAAAGATAGGCTTCCCTTCATTTTTATATAGCCAGAATTTTTCTCCGAGTGGGCTGTTGCTTGACGTGTTACACTGTAATTGCAAGGTCATCAGATAAGCTGTAACTTCTCACTGAAACAGCTTCGAAGAATCAAAAAGAATGAGTCATGACAAACAGAGGTTTAAGAGTATTTCTTTTTTCTTATTAGTTGTTCTTCTACTTGTTACAAGTATTTTTGAAATGTGAATTCAGTGAGCAACAGGATATAACATTTCAGTGTACTATGTTTTAAAAATGTAAAAATAATACACACAATTTTGTTGGCACCTGATTTGAAATCTAAAAGCCTTCTACTCATACGGAAAATTGATATCTGTCTCATTTTCTTTCTGGAAAAGTAATATATTGAAACATTTATCTTAAGTTCTTCCTGGGAGAGATGCTGGATTATTATTTTTCCTGAATTTTAACAGCATGGGGTGAAAGTTTAATAGAGAGTAAAATCCATTTCTTTAAATAGATAAATACCTTAAACAGAAGTTCCAAAGTTATGTTTTTGTCAAGGACATTAATAAAACTAGATCTTTAGATTAGGAATTCTGTCTGGATCTACCTGTGCACCAAAATTATTATAGCCTCTGTGAAGAAAAATAAAAAAAAGACAGTGTCTGAATCTTAAATGAAGAATTTCTACAGGTTCCCATTCCCATAAGCATTCCAGGACTTTGGCTCAGATCTTCAGTGCTATAGCACAGCGGCTTCTGTGAAGGATGATCCTCTCACATCCAACGTAGTCAGGGGGAAGGGTTGTACTAGATTTCAATCAATACTTTTCTCCTTGGATTTTTTTGCTAGAATGCCTATTTTTACCATCTGTAATAAAATAACTGAACAGGATGAACTAATATAAAAATATCTCACTAATGGTCCTGCTTGTAAGTTTCATAATTGCACTAAGAACACATTTAAAATGCTGAATAGTTCTTAAGACATTACAATGCATGAAAATTATTCATACAGTAATACATTTTCATTGCTGGTGGACAGGTCCTCAAAATCTTACTCATGAAGATCAAATAGAAACCAAGTAATGACTTATGAACTTTGTGCACATTCATTTTATTTAATACCCTGAGATTAAAAAGTAGCTGTTAAATACATAAATACTCGCTCTTTTTTATGATTTTAAGACAAGAAACACGTGATTGTTACATAGCAAGCATTAATATAAGTAAAATGGTGCCATTTTTAAGAGTTATACCAAATTACAGTGAAAAATTGTAAATAACATGAATCAACAATGTATGCATGCAGTGAAACAAGAAGGATAGACAGGAAGGAGAAACGGGAGGTATGATAAATGAGAGCGGAATAGTTAGTGTCTGATAGAACTGGAAACAAAACCTAAAAAAGGCAGATTTTAGAGAGCACAGTCTATTGCAGAGCCTGTGCAGGCTTTTGGATCCTCTCCACTTTCATGCTGCTTAGATTTTTTTCAGAAATTTAGATTTAATGATTGACAACTTCGGCATTTCTAATAGGATCTTTTGACACATACACGAGTATCTTTGATATCCAGCGCCAAAACAACAGGGAACATTTTACAGTCTTCAGTGTCTGAATGATCATAGGATCACAGGATATATCAGGTAGAAAGAGCCCTCAGGAGGTCTGTAGTCCAACTCCTGCCCAAAGCAGGGCCTGCTCTGAGCCAGACCAGGCTGCTCAGGGCTGTGTCCAGGCGGGTCTTGAAAACCTCCAAGGATGGAGACTGCACAACCTTGCAGGGCAGCTGCTGCACTTCCTGCCTGCCGTCATGGGGAAAAAGTTTCTCCTTATGTCCAGCCTGAAACTCTCTTGTTGCAACTTGTACCTGGTGTTTCTCTCCCTCCCACCATGCCCCGCTGTGAGAAGCCCATTTCCATCTCCTTGATGACCTTATGTAGGTGCAGGGGGGCTGCTCGGTACCCCTGAAGCCATCTGATCCCCAGGCTGAGCAAGCCCCGCTTCCCCAGCCTTTCATCATAGGGCAAAGTATTCCAGCCTTGACTGCCTTGGGGGCCCTCTGCTGAGCTTGCTCTGGTTTGTCCACATCTTTCCCAAAGACCCAAAACTGGGTGCAGCACTTTAGACATAGTCTGATGAGTGGTACATAGAAGGGGATGATCGCTTCCCTCCATCTATGGGCTGTGCTCTTGTCTCTACAGTGCAGGTGCTGTTGGCCCCTTTGCTTCCAGAGCATGCTCACTGCTGGCTCTCATTCAGCTCACTGCCCACCTTGACCCCTAGTGCCTTCCCACAGAGTTGCTTCTCTGACCCTCCACTCCTAGCTTGTCTCATTACAAGGGCTCTTCCTTCCCAGAGGCAGGACTTGGCATTTGTCCTTGTTGAATTTCATGAGGGTCCTCTTTGCTTATTCCTCCAGCGTGTCTAATGACAGCCCTGCCCTGAAGTCTACTGACTCATCCTCCCAGTGTGCTGTCATCTACAAAGGTGATGACGATGGCCTCTATTCTAACACTGATAAAGATGTTAAACAGGACAAGTCCCAAGAAAGGCCCTTATGGTACTCCATTTGCCACAGGACTTCAATCTTCTAGACTCAGCTAACTGACTAGATTTTTAGCCATTTAGTTGTCCACCTATCCACATCATAACAGCCTAACTTGGATACAAGAATACTGTGGGAGACAGTGTTGAAAGCCTTGCTAGAGTCAAGGTACAGTGAACATCCATTGCTCTCCCCTTGTCCAGAAATGAAGTCATTTTGTTACAGAAGTTAACCAAGTTGTTCAGGCATGATTTACCCTCAGTAAATCCATGCTGACTGTTCTATGTGCTCAGAAATGTGCTTCAAGAGGACTTGTTCCATGATTTTTCCAGGGACTAAGGTGAGCCTGCATTTCCCTGGGTTGACTTTTGGCCCTTTCTAATTGCCTTTTCCCAGCTGTTAGGGACTTTTCTCAGTCTCCATCAGTGTCCCATATGTATTCTGAGCAATGCTGGAATTGCAACTCAACTTTTAGCATTTCTTTCAGAGTTTCTTCTCTAGTTTTTATTAATCATCACAACTTACTAACATTCTCTTCATATCTGAGACTGCACTGCCACATCAGGAGTGCCAAGATGCATCCTAATCCCTTTTTCAGGTCTGTGCCAGCAACATATGTTCAGCAGTACTTGTGTCTACAGCATGAGGGAAATCAGGCATGTGCCTGAATAGAAGAAGATGCAGAACATCCCAACAAGAAGAAATGGTGATGATCAGAGGAACATGATCCTTGGGAGGCTGTGTATTTATCAAGGTATTAATCTACACAAATTCACTGTTTCTTGTTGCATTCATTTTTGGTTTGTGTCCCTTCTTACTACGAAAAAGACAAGCTCTACAGCCTGTATGCGCCTCAGCTCATTTCTGTGGCTTGGTCAAAAGCTAGTTATTTTTCTGACATCTTAAACATTTGATGATATTATTCATTTACATATAAAACTACAAAGAAAGAAATTACAAACAAAAAATCAGAATGTCAAGATCCTATTGGCTGAGTAGTTGGTGTGGGTAGTGGTTGTCTTTTATTATATGACTTGTATTTAAAGCAGTTAGTTTGGCTGGCCACAAATACTTTTAGATTTTTCAAGTTCCAGATTCTGTAGTAATGTATGCCTGAATTCTTTAATCATGTCACAGTAGTCTTGAGAATGCCAATAAAATTTTCAGTGAGACTGTGTATTTAAAAACCACCACCAACTAAACAACAGTGTTACAGAAGTTGGGCAGTTGGGCCTACAACAAAGAATTAAAGAGTTCCTAACAGAATAAAATTATTATGGTTTTTCAAACTTTTTAGGGATTCTTGTGTACATTCTGGACACTTCGGTTTTCATCTCAGAAACCTCAGTATTCTCTTTACTTATCTTGTGCTGACACTTTACACACTGAAGCCTCATTCACTTATCTGTTACCTGTAATACAGTATTGTTGAGCCACTATCTATATAAGACTGGCTACCAGCACAAAACTGTGAAGATTTTAATGAAACAGAAACACTCTGTTTTCATTCCAGTCCCTTCTAATTGAAGGTGTTATATTTCACCTCACCGCAGTGAAGATCACACACTTTGCTTTCTTCTTCTCTGGCTTGATGGACCCCTGCAGCCTTACTATTCTGCTAATGAACTGGTCTTAGTTGTGCTCTATTAGTTTGCAAAATACGTTAAGACGAACTGCTCAGCTACCCATTGGAAACTGCACTCTGATGCCTGGTACCAGTAACTATGGAAATCATCTTGATGGCTTTACAAAATCTCTGTTTTCTCAAAGGAACACATTGCACAGAGAAAGAGGTTAAAATAGACTAACAAATACAAACACACATCTGCTTAGGTCTTGGCATAAAGACTATTATCTCCATTAGAGCTAAGGTGAATCTAGCTGCCAAAACCTGCTCTTCAGGGTTTGTACCTCAATCCGTTTGTCCTTCCTGAACTATCATTGAGGGCTGAGTCTTACTGCCTTCTAGAAGGGTAATTTTTAATACTTAGAAAGCTTTTCATCTTAGACCTTCAATTTTGACAAGCTACTATGCAACTTTATCTGCTGACTATGAATGGCATCTTCCCAAATAAGTGGCCTATAGAGAGAGCCATAGCTCTCTCAATATTACTTTTTGCTTGCAACTTATTCCAAGAAAGTAAGCCAAGCATATACACTGCAAAATTAGTGCTGATGCCTTCTATGTTTTTGCAGCCTTTAAGTGTACATAAAATAGTAAAAAGTAGGTGGGCATAGAATTGTCCACTAGCTGCTCCTAGGAGCATGTGGGAACCAACAGGATTCTGCTCCCTCAAGTACTAGGACAAAATATTTTGCCTGATTCTCATATCAAGTATGGAGTTTGGAGAGAAGGCCAACATCCTTCACACATCGCAGCAAAAGACAGTCAGAAACTGGCCAAAGCATGTTTGATTCCTTCTTTTGCCACTGGAATGTTAATAGTTTTTTTTTATGACTAAGTTAAACAATTTAGATACTCCCTCTGAATGCCTAATTCCTCTTGTCATACTGCCTCATTCTGTCTTGGAATTTACTGTATAAAGTTAGTGGAATTCAAACTGTTCCCGTCACCAAGATATCAGCTCTTTTCCCATGTACTGTACATCAAGCAGTTCTGCATATTGAAATCATTGAGTAATCAGGTTAAGCACCCTTTTCTTTGGATGTCCCTCATCTACGCAGACTGCTTCCTGTGAAATGGTGGATGAAAGTGGAGGTGAAGAGAAGAATGATAGCTACAAGCACAACTGATGCAAAAATTTCTTTTTATTTTGCTTTCTCTTTGCACAGCATGTAGTCCTAATACAGATAGAATTAAATCATGCACAAAAAAATTGTCCTAAAGACAATCTCTGATACTGTATGGTGTGTCAATGGGATCATCATCAATCCTAAGATATCAATTTTAAGACAATAAATTTTTAGAAGAATTAAATATAAATGCCACAGTTTAGTTCTTTAACATAAAAATCTGTCCTTTTTCTTAAAAAAAAAAGTGACTGTTAAATATTTGATAAATATTTCACGCCAGTTCTACTTGTTGTGGTACAAAAACAGACTGAACAGAAACAATGGAACACAGCGGACCAGAAAGCTCCAAGAAATAACATACCATCCAGTTTTATCATCTCTTGAAATTGTTCTCTGCACAACAAAATCAACAAAACAACTACCTCAGATGCTGCCAGAAATGTTAATGACCTCTTTTAATTGATAAATAAAAGACAAGTGCATTACAGAAAGTCCTCTTGATGTACAAAGTGAGTCTCTGCAATTAATGAACCTCACATGGTGTTGGCACTTGTTTTGGACGACAGATAACATTGTTAGTGTAGCCAGGTTGTTCTCTGTAGAAAAGACATAGATGTACTAATTAAATCCTTTGTTCTAATCGTCAAGCATTTAGCATGGAGAAAATTTAGATTTGGTATCAATATTTAAGCATACCCTTCCTTGTCTAGTAGAGATGTGGTTTCTGTCAGTACAGTATTTGATGAAAGAAAGGATAGTGCCAAACTTCTGTGTGACAACCTCAATCACCAGACCATGACAAAGCATTTGTAAAAACCATATATACATCACAGAATCATAGAATAGTCAGCATTGGAAAGGACCTCTGGAGCTCGTCTGGTCCAACTCCCAGCAAATGCATGCGCTGGCATTGTCTGCTGTTTTTTAAAACATTCATCCTGTTCTGAATGAAAAAAATGTGACATAACATATGAAAATTAGCAGTAATTGTTTTCAAGAAAGTCTTTTCAGTCATAGAATGTGGTTTCATTAAAATAAAATGGTTATATAAGAAAATTAGGATTGTAAAAACAATTTTCAAGAACCTATTAGAAGGAACCTATTGAAATAGAAAAATGTATTTTAGTTCAGAACATTACATTGTTTCATTCTAATGGAAATTATTTTTGTTTATTTTGTTTGTCTTTTTTAATATATTTTCTTCCACAAAATTGTTAGATAATTCAAATTTAAATTAGAAACAAACTGAAACGTAGAAATGTCCCATGAAATTCTATTTTACAGATAGATATACAAAATATGCATTAATATAAATGGAATACAAATATTTGCATCTGAGGAAGAGAAAAAAATTTTTGATATGTTGAGTGACTTTTAGTTAAGTAGTTGAAAATCAAAGCAGAAGATTTTTCCAGTAGCTGATAGATGAAAGCAGGAACATATAACTAGCAGATCTACTTAGGGTGTCAAGGACTAGGGCCATTTCTTTGTGCTGTGATTTCAGTTTCTTCAAGACTATTGCTGTTCTAATTATTATAAATAGTTTCCATAGAGTAGAAACTGAAAATTTTGGCTATAAATAATTAATAAAGCCATGGATATTTTGTAACTTGTTACCTTGAAGAATCTACTCATTTCCTATCTCCCATGCAGGAATTCTCTTGGCTATTTTTCATGCCCTTTCTGACCTGTGTACTTCTGTATGTAAACTAAATCAGCACTGAATTGTGTTGTTACAATTCTAGCACATTACTCCAATATTTGGCTTATGTCTGTTTCTGGCACTGCATCTACATTTATTATACACTCCTCTACAAATGAATGCACATTTTTGTCTGTTTTGTGTACTATCTTAAGCAGATATTGGGACTCTATAACTATTAGACAGAAAAAAAAAAAAGAAAAAAGTAAGCTTTGATTTTCTCCAAAGGGTTAATCTTTTAATCTTAAACAAAGGTCAAACGGTAAAGAGTACAAAACCCAGATCTTTTCAATTTCATTGCCATGCTATTTTTATGCCAGTACACTTCTTTCAGCGCTATTCTCCATTAGATTATAGAACAACTTGATTTAACTGCATTTAAGCCCAAGACTCAAGGAAAAGACTCAGGGAAAAGAGAATCTGTTGGTCAGCTAATGTGAATAAAAAAGGGGAATGCATACACCACAGATCCATCTTGTTTGTCCTTTATTTCCTCTAGATAAAACCACTAAAGCAGAGAGTGAAATTGCAACAGAACAAGAAGCAAGAGCTAGGAACTTGTTTAGTTGATGGAATTGCCTGTAGGAAACAGATTCCTAAGAGATTAGCATTAAATGTCCGATATATTTCAAGAAGTAGCAATAAAGATATTTTGGATGTTACAAGTGAACGTCAGGAATAGAAAGACAGTTCAGTGATTAAATATTAAGTGAGGATTTGGGGAATTGATTTCAGTTCCCCAGTCCTACCTGGACTATCCTTCTGATTACAAGCAATTCACTGATGCTGGAACTCACCACATCTAACTGTCGGGATACAATCCAGCTGTCCAGACATAGGTATCTTATGCTATTTGAGATACTCTAGGGATGCCTGAGACTTTCACAGGGGCCTGACAGACATGACATGGGAAACCCATATCCTTCTGGGCTGGCAGCTGAAAGCCAGAGAAGTTAGTCTAAGGCATTTGAAGCAGCAGTAGACATCTCAAAATTAAACCTCTAGCCATCTAGGGGTTCAGTTCAGTTCCTCGCAGTCAGTCAGGCATCTAGTGCCATCTGAGATGCCCCACATACAGGCTGCCTCTACAGGCAATTTTGAGGCAGTGGGGTAAGGCAGCATTCCCATTCTGCAACAGTAGCCTGCATCCAAGGGCTGAACTGTCTAGCAATGCCTCTCGGTTTCTGTGGCCATATGCACAGCCTAAATTACTGCCTGAAGCTAAATGCTTAACTTTCTGTATGAATAAAGGTGGATGAGGTGGACACCATCCTTTTTCTTTCTAGGTGTTTCAACTGCCTATTCTGCCTCATAGGGTGGTATGAAGATAGATTTCACTAAAAAAAAATCTGAAAATGTGGCAAGGAGGAGGGGTGCAACATAAACACTTTTGCGAAGCTGTGATTCTAAGTGAGAATGGAAGATACATGCCAAATTAAAATGTCTTTCCAAAGGAGTAAAATGGAATACTTAAGAGACTAAGATATATGGAATTATGAAGTTTTGCAATGAACGTGACTGACTAAGCTCAAAAAAATAATTTCTGTTTTGCTATTATTTTTCATATACAGATTTTTCTTTGGAACATGGCTCAGGGTATCACTTAAGTCATAGAAATATGTGAACCTATTCACATTACTCAAACTGCAGTAATTTTATAAGCAAGTGGTACTTGACCATATCATTTCCATGTGCAAATGAGGGTATGTTTGTATTTGCAGTGCATATATGTGTCCTCTCTTCCTCCCTACCCTCATGAAATTGGACTTAGACTGAAGCATCCCAAAGGAGTACGTAATGAAGCAAAGACCGAACCATCTATAAATCCCCCAAACAAAACTGTAATGGACAGGAAAATGGCAGCCCTAATAAGTAAGAAGCTGGTCAACAGTACTTGGGTGAAAGGATAGGGAGAGAGAAAGAGCACAATAGAAATTTGTATATGTATTGGAAGCCTAAAGGAAATATTTTTACCTTGTATGTGTACAACGTATATATATATACATTTATATACAAAGTATCTATATAGTTATATATGTATTTATACCAACAAAAATAAGGATCATGCCTTTTACGATGTCAGTATAAAAAAAGATAGCCCAAATGTTGAAAGACATGAACAATGTTAACACTATATAATTATTTTTAAAACATTTGAAGATCAAAGCCCTACTAAGATAATACTGTACAGACCCACAGTGGTGGTTTGAAAAGCAAAAACCTAAACAGGCAGGACAGGCACACAGTAAGAGGCATTAGGGAAAGATAAATGAAAGAACCTAAAATAAGACCCTAACTACATCACTCAGTAGATTATTCTGCTTCTTTGCAAGGCTAACAATTCGAGAACGAATGAAAGCCACGAATCAATAACAGAAGATGAGGCTAAAAAATAGCAGTAACTACCAATGTAGACAACTGATTTTTTGTTTTAATCAAAGAAGAACTGTAGAAGGAACTTGCTAGTGCCATTTTTTTTTCCAAAAAGGTGGTGCAGACTTTGCACACAAAAGAATTTATTTACGAGGCTCCAGAATGATAGCTTTTGGACAAAAAAAAAATAAATGCTTCTCAAGTTTCTTAGCTGCAAAACAGCCTCAAGGAGCATTTCAGGAGTATGAGTAGAAGTCCCACTATTACACTGAACAAGAGCTGTAAGGGAATGTTCTTGTACTGGGAGATTGGCTCAGTAGAGTAAAATATCTCTATTTTTCTCTTATTCCACAAAGTTTTTGATCCTGTATAAGGGAATCTGTTCCCTACAATATACGGATATTGTTCCCCACAATACATTGAGGGTGCAGAGGAAATTTACATTCCAAAAAATGACATTGACATGGCATTTATTTTTGTGAAAATACTGTTCTTTTCTGTGATAAAGTATTTATAGACTGTGTAAAATCTAATTTCTGATTTGAGACACAAATAAGTCATATTGACAGTACTTATTCTTCTCCGTCAAATTCTATGCTTGTCAGGAGAAAGACAGTGTAATTGAATATGAAGGTTTTTTTTTAATAATAGTGATAACCATAATGACTTCTGTGCCTATGGGTCTCAGGGCGCCTAACCAAACATAACTAAAACAACTACAAGACAAATGACAACATGGTTCAGTGTATTTCAGAAACATTAAGAGAAATGAAGAAAAAACTGCAGCAACCACTCCAGAACAAGAAAACTAATCATTCATGGAAGAAATTCTTATTTTTTAAACATTTCCAAAACATTATGACCAATTAACATGCCATGCATTTAATCCTTTAAGAAATGGAAACTACACTGTATGATTTCCCAAGTTGGGAATATGCTCTCATAGACCCATTTTGCGAACAGATGATTGGGAGGTGAATCCTTGTGTAATCTGTACAGTGTCATAGAGCTGCGGCAGCGTAACACGGTGCTTCACCTTTCAGATATTTTCAGTGCACACTTTGCACCTACGTGTATTGGTTATGAAATATCTCTCTCTCTATTTTTTTTATTGCAGTGTTTATTGCAATATTTAGGGAAAATTCTACTTGTGATAACTGCATTCTGCTTACAGAAAATACCAGTAGCTTTAACCTGGGTGAAGTATCATTTTTGTCTCATTCTATGTTGCTTTAAATTACATAATCTATTGCTAACCATCCAGTATGTTCCACTGAAGAACAGGCTACAATGCTGTGATAAGTGAAATGAGCATAATCTACGCGGAGGAAGTTCCATGGAGCTTGAAGTTATGCTTGCAATGTGTTTCAAAATGGGAAGCAAAAGACCATCCAAGAACTTTAGCATTTATGGTACATACTGCTGTAATAATTTCATAGCACTGAACAAACATTTAATTAACTATAAAGTATCATTTCACTAGTAAACAAACATGATCATTATTGTTAGAGAATAGTCTTTGAGGCCAGAACACTGCCTAATGGCAATGACTATTTCCCCTTTCCTTCACCTTGTTTTTTATCTTGAGCATCAATCTTCTATGTATTCCCTTCTAAAGCTGAAGGACTGCATTTCTTAAAGAGAACATGTGAAATAAACAGAACATCAGAGACAGTTATCATTTACTTTACAAAATATTACCTTGGAAATATGTTAATCAGCAAAAATTATCAATGTCAGTATCAACTCTGTAATAGTTTTTACCATTTATCCTCCCTAACTGTTGAGATGGCATGGTTTTGATGTGCTTGTTTTTACATACAAGTGCCAAACCACCTTTTTGCTACTTGGGATGGAAAGGACATGTAGCCCATGCAACAATATTTCCAAAAGGAGTTGGAAATAATTGTGTCACTTATTTTTTTCCTTTCTAGGAGACACTAATGATTTCAGCTAGAATCTGGATTTCTACTTTACAACTTAGCTCAGAATTTTGTTCCTTAAGCTTCAATTTATGACCACTTTATGCAAATGATACTAGTTTTAAAATAAACACTTTTTTTATTGGTTTGTATTGCCTTCAGCTGCCTTTGGTTTTGAATGTCTGGAAATGTCACAGTTGCAATATTTCAGGGGATCAAGCCCAAAGTTTATATGGATATACAAAGGAAGCTGCTGCCTTCAATTTTGACCTAAACACATCTTACTACAGAGCAAACCCTAAGTTCCTATTAAAATAAATGTGTGGAGTGTAAATCCACCAAAAGACCTGGCCAGCTGAGGTATTTTTCCTCATCTGTTTTTTTTCTTTTTTCTTTTTTCTCTTTTAAACATATAATCAGCCCTTCCTAGTTTACCAACCTGTGCAGGGCAGGTTATGGCTAATAGTAACTACCTAGTATTCTGATATTAGTGTTGTTATTCTTGTGACATAGTGACATCAAAAGCAGTATAAAAACATTTGGAGTGACAGGTGGCATTCGCTTTGTTACTCTGCTCTTGCACATGGGTGTGACATCTCTTCGTAGACACAGTAGGGCTTTGATTCCTCGGTGTTTTGTATTCATGTACTTTCCACAGTGCTGCTATGGATCTACAGTACGCTAGGAATTGCAGAAATTCAAAGCATGCATGTAAAGGAATAAATGATAAATTGTTGATGGGGAAAAAAATGACTGTGGTCAAGCATGGGAAATAAGCCATGAGAGACTTGTATTCCAGAAAGAATATAAACTCCCATGGGAACATAAATGATCGCTATTGTTTGTCCTACAATTTTCAACCATTCCAGAAAGGCTTTCTACTAATACTAAACTTAAAAATAGATGGTAGTTAGCAAAGGCCACAAATGTACCCTCTCATAGCTGGGTAGTATATTTTAATCCTGTAAGTGTCATTGTGCCCCTCTCTGGTTCAACACTGGTTTCCCAGTTTAGTATTCAGAGAGCTAATTCATTTTGTTGCTGGCAGCAGTGCATTAATGATCAAGCTACGACAATGAACACTGTCTGCATAACAAATGCGTCTTTCTCAAGCTGCAGTAAATACAAAGTGATTAACATGATATAACTGCTCTGGCAAACTGCTTCTTTGCTTTTAAATAGATACTAGTGTTTTTATTTAACCCTGCATTTTTCAGATCTGTCTTGAACTGGCTTGTTTGCATTTATTTTTTTTGGCTGAGTTAAAAACAAGGGCGGGGGGCTTGCTACCTTTGAGCTCTGCTTTACAGAATGCATTCTCTTGGAGAGCTGCCGTTAGCATACTGGATGCAAATGATTATTAATACTCTGTTCCCTGCTTCTGACATTTACTAAGGCAGAAGCATCAAATAGAACTAAATCATGTCATGCTCCTTTCAGCTAGCCTAATCCTGCCATCCTGTCTAAACTAACGTAAATAAGGTCTGAGCAGGTTAATGTTGCAGTTATTAATAACCTTTAAATCTAAAAGAGCACAAGGTGGAGTTGGTTTGCCTTCTGGGCCAGACAGGAAAGTATGAAGCAGAGAAAGTGTGAATCAAATTGAGGTTGTTCTCCCCTCACAGCTCCACCCCCAGTTTTTCTTCTCAATCCTGGCATAGAGAAAGACCTGGGCAATGTCACTGCGTTCTGAAAAGATGGGATTATCCTCTTCTGAGAAGGAGTAAAAGAGAGACAGAGAGAGTTCATTTGATATTCAGTGTTTCCCTTATCCTCATTGCCACTCAATCCCTATTGAGGGATCCCCTACCTGAAATGTAACAGAGAAAAAGGACAAATGAGACACCCTTCATGAAACACTTTGAAATGGTTCTCTGTCATGCAAACAATCCTCTAAAGCTGTTCTGTTCACATTCCCACTGTCATCTCACTTCATCTCATTATAATGGGCCAACAGCGTTAGGGCTCTGCTCCACCAGTCTTTTAAAAGAGTTTTATTGGAGGATGAGGTCAAGTAAGCTCAGATAGCTAGAGTAGTAAGAGAGCTGAGGTATTCACTTATTTATTTGTTTTCGTTCTGCTAAGGTATTGCTATAAGGATTTATTGCTCGCATGTACTTTTCAAGGACTGGAATTTTTCCTGATTTAGTTCAAATATGAAGCACTTTTACAAGAAGGTTATAGAACTTGAACAGATATATCTACTATGTAAATGCATCTTTTTACTGCTCTATGAAGCTCATTTAAAGGTACATTTCACTGAAAAATAAACAACACTATGCCAAGGTGAAACATAATCAAGAGGAAGAGAGAGAGAAAATAGGAAGAGAAAATCTTGCTTTCACCAGGGAGAACCATAAGAAAAATATTAAATATATATGTTCTTTTTAAAAAAAGACATACTGACTTGCTCACCATACCATGTGAACTTTAGAGAGGGAGGAAAAAAAGAAGTCCCTTCAGGCACTGCTTAAAAATTTGGAACCAGTTCCTTACTCACTCATTAAGCACAAGTCTTGACTCAAAGGGGGAAAAAAAAAATCTTCTGTGTTCCTAAGAACCCAAGCTGTCAGTGGATGATTAAGAAGAAAATGAGATTTTGGCATCACCTTTGCTTGGAGCAGGATGCATGTGAATCTCTGACTACAGGTTATAACCTACCAAAGATCATGAGTAGAGAAGAAAATGACTGGTAACTAGGAAAAGAATTTCTTCAAGTAGTCCCATGACAATCAGAACCTTGAATGAAATCTGATTTTGATCCTACGAGATCAATAAAGCTGATTCAGAGTCACAGAGATTCCATAGAGCTGATTCAGAGTCACAGAGATTCCCATCACTATACATATCTTCTTCCACTTCAGTAAATTACTAGTTCTGTTCTGTTGAAGTGGCATTCAAATAATCAGAGGATCAGGCTCAAGAGGGAAGATCTGGAACACTTACAACTGGAAAAAACCTACTAGCATTTAAATGATCACAAAAGAGGAACACATCTTCTATCTGATGTTCTTGCAGTACTTCATACATGTAATAAATTGGTGTAAGCACTTCCTTCCTGACACTTTGCACCCTTTTTTCACTACTTCTGTCTAAGCTAGTGGTGTGGGGCTATAGGCAGGATCTCATACGTAAGCTAAGTTGAGTTCAGGAAGTCTCACAACAGAAATTAACCTGGCTTTTGGCAATTTTTACAAGCACTGCTAATCTCTGCCCCCGTTCTTTCAAAATTATGACCATTGGTGTTTTAAAAAGATACTTAAGATGGTGAAATCAGATTCAAACTAGTGCCATTTAGCTAAGCTTTTTTTGCATGTGGCTCTTCTTCCAAAGGTTACATGTCAGCCTTTAAATTACAAGACACTGATGTAAATTCTTTAATTAATAAAAAATAAGCTTTTGATGAAAATGATGAAAAATAGCACCATGTCATGCAAGCAAAGCAAGAATGCTGGCTTAAACTCAGAGCTCTCAAGTCAGTTAAACCAATTTGAATTGATTTCTCAATTAAATAAAATAACTGACTCTCTGACAGAATGAACAATAAAAAAGGGATGAAAGAAGTTATGATTGTCATGCACTGATATTAAGCCAACATCAATTTTTAGGGAAAGTTGTTTCATTAACAGTAAATTGCCATGTGGTCAATAATCATCCTTGTTGCTGTTTTTTCATTGCAGCAGGTCCAGAAACTCAAGATACAATTGCTGAACACAGTGTGCAAAGACAAAGCCCCCTCTCCCCAAGAACCCCTGTTGCTTTACACAATCCTGTTAAATTATACATTAACAAAGTAAGCTTTATTCTTTGCCTATACTATTTAGGTAGTTAGGTACATGATCAATAGGCATATGATGTCTCTCTGACTGAGAAATCACCTCAGAAACATTTGTAAACCTGCATCCTACATAAGACAGTTATCCTACAGTCTTATTTACAGTAAGATCATTAAAAAAAAAAGATGATGATACTGATGAGATTTTTTTTAAGAGAACACTTCTGGCAAGTGTCCATTTTGAATCTTATCTCTGTTCTGGCTTTTCAGTGGATCAATGTTAAAATAAATCATAAAGCTTTGCTTGTCACATGCTTTACGGCTACTCAAGCATGAGAAACAGCTGTGTAGTGGAGCTGAGGTAAAGACTCTTACTATAATGAATTTTACTTCTAGATCCTGATCTCTTTTTCTTCTCTAACTTGTTCCATTCAGATAGTTATTTCTTGTCTCATTTTTACTGGTCCACAGGAAACTTTTAGTGTAAAGGGAAAATGTCAGCCAGGTCAGAGTGTATTGAATAGCTTTGGCCTTGTCTTACTTTTCTGTTTTGGTAGTGCCTGTGTGCTTTCTCCAGCAACTCAATATCACACTGCTTAGTGCAAACATCTTTCTAACGCAAGTTTTGCCTTTTGCAAAAATCTTCCTATATTACCTATGTTATTGACTCAATTTTTCCTAATCCAGTCAAGAAATATGTGTTATGTAGTTTCTTTTTCTCAGCTTTATTGCCTGCCTGTTATTAGTTAACCTAATGTTTGCATTACTTATCCCTGGAAAACATTTTAAGTTAAAACTTACATGAAATAAATTGTATGCAGTATAAAACAGCATTGTTTTATCTTAAAGAATTATGTTGACTGGATGCCAAATTCTGCTTTGCTTATACAGTCTCCTTTGGAGTTCTACAGTGTATGGTAAGCTACATAACATTTGGGGATAACAGATTTTTGAACAGCTTTTAACAACCACTCTGAAACATTGATAAGAAGCATTAAGGAAGAAAAGAGGAATAGAACACCACATGGAGTTTGCATTAGTAGAGTTGTGATAAATTGTCAGTTTACTGCTTGCTCTTTTATTCATGCAGTATCACTGGGGAGCATCAGGCTGCTGAAGTAAACATCATGGATGGGAGAAACACACAGAGCACATTGCACTGCTACAAGGAGGGAATGATCTGGGAATTTATCAGCATATTCTTTGTGATTTTTGTCTTCCCTTGTGCCAGGCAACAATACCTGCCCAAAGACCATTGCAGGTTCTTATTATCTTGTTTATATATCTTTGGAGTTACTATATCAAAAATAGGGAATTCCACACTAATATAATGTCTTTGCTAGCATGAATTTATAGTGTCAAGAACGGTTATCATCCTACATGACATATCAAACTAGGTATGTAGATCCTTGTGGAAAACCATGTGCTAAAGGCTAATTTGAGCTGTTAGCTAATGGAATTTTTAAAGAACAAAAGCTCTGCAGGTGAGACTGTATTATGGTGATTGTGTTTTTAAGTCATCCATGTTTTACCATATTTTTCCTATAAAAAGAGGTATTTATTTACTTCAGTTGTCAGAACCACATTTATTTTGAATCCTGGGCAGAAAACAGTTTCTGATAGGTATGTAAAGGAGATCTGTGATCAGCAAAGAAGAAAAAAAATCTGAAATTATTATATGGTTTCCCAGTTTTTTCATGGATAGAGTAAAAGGTGGAACACATTACCCATAATCAAATAAGAAAGAAAATAATAAAGATACCTTGCCTCCCACCATAATAAAGTCCCCACTAACTGTTGTTTTATTTTGTTGGGTTTTATTATTCTTATTTATCCACATAGTTAAAGGAAATGAGGCTCTTGACAACCTGTTTTGATGCTGCTTAGTACTGGAGTGATGAGGAGTTGTTGGATTCCTACTGGTTACCCTTGTGGATTAAGGAAGGGTGAGACAGAAATTGCAGAGCTGCCACGCAGAATGACCTTACCTGATAAGGCTGTTCTGCCTTCACTGCAGTAGGTGAGAAGGGCAAGCTGTATGCAGCAGGCTGTTTTTTCTGCACCTTAATGAGAAAAATTGACCTGTTTATCCACCAGCTGTCTTCTTTGTTTTTAATCCAAGCCATTTTTGGAAAGCCTTTTTTGTTCTTAAATGTTGAAATCTAGCAGAATCCTCCAAAGAATGGCTCATTGTCAGCAAAATCTAGTGAACTGCCACAAAGTATGGAAAAGCAGCTGCCAATAGACAGATTTGTAAGACTATGACATTTACAGACTACTTCAAAACATATACTACTACTGACTTAATTTGCAAGATATGTCAGGTAGTATATGAGCAAACATGGGCTCCTCTTTCACACCTATCAAGCTGTTCTTACTGTCTTTTATACCTAACATTTTCTGTAGCGTACCTCAGCTTTTTATTTTTGTATTGTATCTTTCGGACATTCTTTGGTGAAAAAGTAAATGATGAAAATCTCCAAATTACGGCTTTCTTCTTGTAGAAAATGGGCACTTTGATAGCATCAGTTTTCTTGACTTTAATTTCATGATGAAAGCTAGTTATTTTCTAATACATACAGTAGAAACACAACATGTATATATCAGATTGCACAAACTCAGAAAGTATTTTTTAAAAAAACATTAATAAGGTTACTAAATCAAACATTTAAAAGCTGGGAAAAGCAAAGATAAAGGTGGAATGAACAATTAAGGTAGAATTAAGGTAGAGTGAACAATTATCTGTTCCACTGCTCTATCTCTGTTTTTTACAGTTCTTGAATCCAGTATCTTTGTGCTGTTCAAATTTCTCCCCAGATGCTCATCTTGGCATCTGATTCCTCATTTAGCTGTTAGACTCCTGCTACTCTTTGATTTTCCTTACCTATTTCCAAATTGCAGATCTTACTTCCCTCCAGCTTGGTATCATCGTCAGACTTGCACTCTTCCCTGTCATCCAGGATGTTAATGTTTATTGATCAAAACATATTGGCCACCCTGGAGGGATGCTACTGCTAACCAGCCACTTGTTGAACTTTCCACTGCTGATCTCAACCCTTTGCACCCGATGATCCAGCCAATTTTCCATCTACCTTTTAGTTGACTTATTCAGTCCATATCTCACCAGTTTGGCTATCAGAATACTATGGGAGACCATATCAAAGGCCTAACTAAAGTCAAAGTAGCTCTCGCCTCATCTTCAGAGGCAGTCATCTCACCACAAAACGTAATCGGGGTCATCACGGAAGACTTCCTCTTGGTAAACCCGTGCTGGCTGCTCCCAGTCACCTTCTTATCTTTCATGAGGCTGGCAATGGCTTCCGGGAAAATTTGTTCCAGTACCTTCCCAGGGACTGAGATGAGGCCGAACAGCCTGAGTGAGCCCCAGACCCTCCTTCTTGTCTTGTAGATGGGTATGACTTTTCCCTTTTTTCCATCATCAGGAGCCTCCCCTGATCACCATGACCTTTCAGGTGACAGAGAGCAGCCTCAGTGACACTGGCCCAAACCTTCAGTTTGGCCTCATGGATTTGTGTATGCCCAAATGTCTGAAGTGCTCCCTAACTCCATCTTCCTATGCTCTGGGTAATATTCACTCCCACAGATTCTGCCATTAGGCACAAGGATCTAGGAGACCTGAGGGCAGGCTTTCACCTTATCAGTGAAAAGTAAGGCAAAAAAAGCATTGAAAAAAAGCATTTTCCATTCCCTTTGTCACCAGGTCCCCTGACCCACTGAACTGTGGACCCAATTTTCTTAAGCCTTCCTTTTGCTGCTAATGTCTTTATAGAAGCCCTTTTTGTCCTTCACATCTCTTGCTATTTTCAATTATAGCTGAGCTTTGGCTTTCCCAGCTTCTGCCTTTCTGTGGAGAACATTTAACATTACAAGGTAACATACAACAGCATGTCAAACTTTTGCAAGCACTCTACCCTCTCAGATACTGCTCACATTATTAAGATCACAAGCTGCAGATGGCTGATTCATCCCTTAAAAATCTACAGATCAGCTGTCTTTTACAGCATACACTAGCAGAAAGTGGATTGAGTTACTTGCTATCAATCACATTTCTCTCATGCTTAAGACACACTTCAGTTTTTACAAATTGTCTCAGACTCCCCTTTTTTCACTGAATGTTTTAGGCAAATGTATTTTAGTCCATAGGTTGCTTATTGATTGTGTGCTGAGAATACTGCTTTTAGCAGTAGCTTATGATTCACTGATCTTCATGTAGCAGCAGCACATAATTCCCATGTAGTAAAATGTTTCAGACATCCTAAGGCTTGGCAAAAATCAGTCTTGACAGCTTCCTCACGCCCTTGGAATGTGCAAAACATCAGCATTCACAAGGCACTAATGTTCAGTTACCCAGACACAGAAATACATTCATATTACCATACATGCACAGCGCAAGTAATAAGGACAATCCAGGCCTCCTAGACAGTGATTCACTTGCCACTTCTTGATCTCTACAGTATACTTTTGCCCTCTGTGTGGCTGTTGTTATTTTAAGTTGTTCTGGACCTGCAAGTATATCACCAAAGCACTTCCAGAATGGAGTCTGCAAAGCAACAAGGTTCAAACAAAAATCTAAAAATACCAACCACATTTTGGTAGTCTCCAAAAATACGAAGAGAGTGAGATGGATGGTCAAAGCCAGCTTTTCATGGCAGCACTATAAAGTAAATAGCACAGAATAAACTGAAGTTTAAATAGATAAGGACTGATGGGATATAGAAACAAATTTAAATTCAGCATAAGGACATGTCTAGTACAGAGATGTAGACAGCTCATAGGTAGACATATCAAGCCCCTAAACAGGGAACTTTTGCTATGGCCAGGAGGAAACTGAAAGCTTTTGGGGAGAGGCAGGTGTGAACTGAGGGAAACCAGAAATACGCACCTTTCCCATATGATGATTGTACAGTCTCAGTGAGTAAGAATAGCAGACAATCGTCCATATGTTGCATCCCAGGATCTGACTTCCTGTAACTTTTTTTTAACTTCATTTAACCCATCTAACTTTAACACTGTGAGATTTCATCTCAACATGAAGTACTATAAAGTTGTGTTTCAAGGTGCCTGAAGGGCCACTGTCTCTCTAGGTAAAGGAAACAGCATCATGACTAGGCTTAGTGACTAGCTTATTTCATGCATGTTTTACTATCAGCTAGCATAAGCCGGTACACTGCCTCCAGGAATCAAGGAAATTCACCAAAGCTCTTTTGCTCTTATCTATTTGTATTTGAGATACAAAGAGTGAGTTCTCCAAAAGCTCATAAGCCATAAGGGCTAGAACTAGATACCTTCCAAGATCCTAGGGCTAAGGGACCAAAAACATTCGTGAGCAAGTTAGGCAGCACTTCATCTTCTGCCACAGGACTTGGACCATGAACAATGTAACGTAGTGAAATGACCACCAGTCGCTATATAGACATTTGCATCAAGTTTCTGAGATCCACCAGTTAGCACCAGCTATACAGCCCTAATCAGACTTTATCTATCTCTGAATCTGTTGGCTTCCTACTAAGGATGCCTTAGGTATCCAGGCAGTGAGAACAGTGCACAGCCCATCCCACTAAATCCCAGAAAGCAAGATGGGCCTCCGTAGATAACGTATCCAAATTGATCAAAGCTGCTTGTAGGTGTGAGGCACTCTTACCCTCTTTTTTATCTCCTCCTTAGTTTCCTCTTTCCACAAGAGATCACATCCATTCCTTCCAGACCCTACTCTCCTCTCAGACATACCTTGGCTCAGTCAGAGGTGCATGCCAATGGATCTGCTCCATTATAGGAGCAGATGAACACTGAAAATCAGTGGCATTGTCTACCCCAGTTTGGAACTGCCTTCCAGCATGCTCTGGAGACATTTATCATCATTTCCAGAGAATGTCGCATTTTGTATACCAAGGGAAGGGCAGAAATAAAATGAAAAAAATCATAGAGAAAGAGACAATTTTTGAGGAAGGAAAACACACAGTGGGAGCTGGAATAAGACCCACAGACTAAAGCTGGTAAGAAGCACTCACCTGTGATGGTCCAGGAGACTGAAGAGAAACAGAGGAATCTCAGTCAGGACACAGCTCAGTACCTTAACTACCAACCTCAATGAATGCAAAAAAAGACAACCAAAAAAGAATTCTTACCTGATTAGATGAGGCAAGAACAACTCCTCTTTCCCCCAGAGGAACGCCTTAAAAATAATAATAGTAAAAAGGGGGAATGGACAGTTTGGTACAGTCAAAGGAAGACAAAAGAAAAAATCTTCTTAGATCACAAAAAATGCAAGGGTAAACAAAAGGCAGATAGATCAGAAAAAACTAGCAAGTCTGAGTGGGTACCTCAGACTCTCTTGCACATTCACCCTTTTGGTGGGTGGTCTGTCTTAGGCACAGATTTAGAAGAAACAGAGAGAAGATGGGTTGATGTCCACAAAGCAGCAGCTTGTGCACTTCTCAGAAAGACCGAAGAGAAAGGACAGGACAGAAATCCATGACCGGACACTTCACCGCCCTCCCCTTTATGCCACCTGATTTGTGGTAGTGGTGAAGAATATTTCTTGAGTTGTTTTGGCAGCAATATTCGTTGTCGTTTTGTTGGGTTCTTTACAGTGAGATCAGGTCATGGGCTCCAAGACAGTAATGGTGGTGCTAGTCCATCCAGCATCGTCTGTGAAATGTGTTGCACTGTACCCAAGGATGGCCATGGTAGCACTCAGATGTGAGCTGGGAGGAGGATCGGAGGCATATTGGCCACTACCATGGCTCAAAGGTACCACAAGCTCTATTACTATCCACAAAATAAATTCATCTGTGCATTGTATGTCTTGCTGCCACCTCCTACAATCTCTCTGGATATTGCTTAATGAGGCTATGCAGTCTTTCTCACTTCCTGTGCTATCCATACCACATGTAGGAAGCCAGAAAAAATATTAAGGCCATTCTCATTCTGTTCATAGATATCTCAGCCTGTTTCACCCCTCCGTGAAGCAGAAGAGGGACTCAAATGTACCCCACCCAGGAGCCTGTTGGGGATATGTCCCAGTGATGGCCTTTTTGGCTAGGAAGACATTTCTGGCTATGCCAAGACATAGACTTACGACTGCAAATCTATTCTAGGGGCAGAGACTCCTGCTGGCCTGTTAATTCTAAGTAAGCCCTGTAGAGACATATTACTTTCTTGGCAGCATTGTAGAAACAATCTGGACATGTTTGGTTAGAGACAGGAAGATAGAGAAGGTGGAAAAATGGAACGGTTACTGCCTTATATTTTCAGTAACATTTCTGATCCGAACAGAAAGCTCCTGATACTGAAGTTCATTGGTCTGCTGTCTGAGGAAACACTGACCAACTGGAACAGGTATTGGTGCTTACAAGAGCCCACATCACCAGCCAAACCACATTGTCTTCTCTTTCATACACATGTTAGCATGAAGTATGGAGTTGAGCTGAATCATTAAATGCAGTGTGGAGACAGCTGTCCTATACCATCCCTTTAGGTGCTGTGCAGTTGCATTTCTCTCTAAAGCTTGGGACTTTGTCTGTGATGGGAGAGTTGGAGTGGCCAGTGTTGGCTAGTGCCATCGTGGGAAACCCATGTACCTATGTTCCAAAGGAGAGTTACAGAGACCTGTGAGAATTCAGGTCAGAAATTGTCAGGAGCACATAGATACAAGCAGAGTGATGGATGGTTACCTGGAGCAATTCCTGAACAGTCCTGCTTACTGTTTTCTCAGCAGATGTGAGTGAATCTACAGCATGTCTCCTCACCTGTCTCTCCTGTCCTCTTCTTTCCCTCCACTCGGGGGTAAGTAGTTCCTAGTGAAAGTCATATGCAATTGTGATCTTAGCTACATTACTTTTAATGGTTTCATACACAAACTTTCCTTCTCATGTTGCATAGATGCAATCTCTCTCTTTTTCATTTCTTCTGAAGAACTGCACATAACTTTTCCTGTTTGTGCTATAGCTTGTTAACAAGTAGGAGGTTTTGTCTTATTTGATAGATGTTATAATAAATAGCTGTTCTTTTCCTCATCTTACAGATGTGAGACCTAGAAACGTGTAGTTCATTTTTGCAGAAATGAATGTAGAGATAATGACATCTAAATTTCCTACCATCAATCAGTTATTAGGCAGAGGTCCCCACTGAAACCAATAGGAATTTTACATAAAAGAAGATGTCTTACCACAGCCTCTTATTATTGAAGTAGGAAAGCTTTTTTTTTTCTTTTTTTTTCTTTCATTACTATAAACTACAGTTACATTTAAAGTTTTTTTCAAGACACAACTTCAAGGAATTAATGTTATGGAATTCCATATGACAAGTAGTTTTGTTATCAAAAAGAATTTATATAAGTTAAATCTTTCATAACACATTTGTAGGGTATTGAAATGTTGTCAAATGGAAGACAGTTGTGTATTCACTTACTGTAGCTTAACACCGACGGGGTCTGATGCAATCAAGCATTACAATAAAAAGTACCAGCTTCCATAGCTAATTTAATATTGTCCTGTGGCTTCATTAGGAAGAAGATATGCATATAAAAGTGTTCTGCTTTTCCATCTGGCTTTATGTGCAACATTCATAGTGCTGCTAATGAAGTAAATAAAAATAAAACAAATCCCTACTGCATCCTAGTTTGTTCACTGGTATGAAAGGTCTCATTAAATGAATGGCTACTATGTACAAGTATTCCACAACATTTTGGGTATTAACATTAAAATAAGGAGTGCTGTTGGGAGCATATAACAGTTTCAAGCCTTATCCTGCCATCAAAATTGTCTCGTTATGAAAAAAATTGGAAAAAATTAATTATTAAATACAAAATTAACATTCTGCTTTCCATAGCAATTTTGCATTTAAAAATTAAAGACTTGTTTCAAGTAAACAATGCAAACAATGTTATTTAATATCTGATTGGCAATATTGCTATAGCACTATTTTGCAATCCATTCCATTTTGTTACACTACATTTATACACTCTGTGCCACTTACAAGTCATCTCAAGGCTTCTGAAAACATTTTTTGTATCTTAAAACCAAGATGAACACAGACAACAGCTTCTCCTACAAAATGTAAATTTAGTGAACAAATATTCCTGTTATTATATGGCTAAAAATTTTTCTAAATGTTTTTGATGGAGGTTTATCAGTATAGAAGGGAAGCATTTTAACTTTTCCAAATTGCTTTGTTCAAGAAACTATATAATGGTTAGAAAGCAATTATAGAACACTAGTCACGGAATATATTAACTCTTTAATTTCATTTTGTGAGCGAGAGAGAGAGGAAAAGAGGGCTGATATTTTACTTAGACTCAACTTTTAGATAATAATTGTCTTTGAGCCTACATAAATAACCTTCATCAACAAAGGAGTGATTCATAAGGTTTTAAAATGATAAGGAAGTTGGATAGGGAGAGAGGACCCACACAAGTAATTATCCCAAAGAAGCACTATTACTGTGGCAAGTTATCATTCTTTCTAAGGCTAATGTTCCCTATAGCAATGCACTCTATAGGAGACAAAATTTCTGAAAAAGCAGGACTGATGAATCTCAGATAAAAATTATAGATCCACCTTCATAAATGTAGCAAATGCACCTTTGCTGAGAGAGACGGAATGAAATAGAGAGGATCGATGAAGCTTCGATCTTTCTGTATTATCAGCCTGTGGAGCATGCATTGCTGCATCAGAGGATGCATACATGACTAGTGGTTGTTCAGCTCCCTAGCCCTCTTGCACAGATTGGGGATCTTTTAATCCAGCAGCCAATATTCTGTTCAGAAAAACAACATACTAGCTGTCGGGTGGAAGGGCTTCAGACTGGGAAGTAAAACTCACCCTGTCCCTCACACCACTGCCTCGAGAGCCTGACAACGCTTGTGCTGACAGAGCCTCCCATCTGCTGCTGGGGCGAGTCCATGAGGAGACCAAGCTTTCTATTCATAGCTTATACAGTGTAAAACAGATTAATTTCAGTATATGCACTGACTGATTTGGTTTATCTATTTATTTTAGTTCTGATCATGACTCTGCAATTTTTCTGTTTATTACATTGCGGGCAGGGATTTACTTCAATTTTTCCTGTTTTTCAAATAAAACTGTAGTGGGTGTTTGGAGTTACACAGATTAAGCTTTAAGGGAACCCCTCAGAACAAAGCTTTATACTCTTTTTGTATCATTTATGAATATATTATAGAAAAATGTGAGCTTACCATTTTCTGGCCACACCTTTTTGTCTCTAATACTTCTTTGTATTAAGTATATAGAATTAGAAGGGGAAAAAAGTCCTCCTGGCAAAGTTTCTCTAATCCAGAAAATTTGTAACAGAAATTTAAACATACCCTTTGTGGAGGGGGTGTACTCTCATCACGACTATTTTTGCAGAGGCAATGTAACATGGCTGAGATTCTGGCTTCTAGCCATGACCTTGAGCTGGGTTGGAAAATTACCTGTGTGAAAAGAAACAGTATCTTCAATTTAGTGTGAATTTAAAATCTTTGGGGGAATTTCAATCAGCCAGATGGATAGGATATACTGACACTATCATGAAAATTGCTTGTATTAGTCAGGAAGTTAAATACTGAGTGTTGCGGAAATGGTGTGCAGGCTCTTCCATTACTGTGAGGAAAAATCAGAAATCTGACCTACCATAGAACATTAATTCTAGATTAGACTGTGTAAGCAGTCCACTCCTAAGTCAAAAGCTGCAAAATATCTTGTGCCTGCTTAGTTATGTTTCCTTGTTTGTGTAAATGTATGTCAATTAATTTGTGATATTATTTCTGATGACATGTACATGATATGAGGCAAAGGAAGATGGAGAGAGGAAAATTTTTACTCTTCAGGCATGCTCTGCTAATGACTTATGTTTGCTTTATTTTTCCAATGGGATATGAAGACTTAAATTCATGCTAAAGAAAAAATGATTTTCAAGGCTTAATGGAATTTTTGCCAAATGTTCTCTTCTATATAAAGATGCTTCAGTTTTTTTGTTATTAAACTATTGATGAGCAGGCTGTTTTCTAAATAAATTCATAACTAATGGAAGACAGAGCTTGGTGAGGTAATTATGAAAACATGACTAGGGAGAGAAGTTTTCGTCTATCTCCTACTACAATTGTTTCTTTATTGGAAACCAGAGGCTTTGCAGAGGATTTTGCTAAGTGAAATATGTAGAAGGAGGAGAAAAGAGTAAGATCTTAAAAAAGTGAGAGGTGATACAGAGTGTCTGGTGACAATTGTTTTGTGGAAGAATCAGTCTAGTTAGGATTGTGTTTAGATTTGCTTCTCAGTTGAGAAAGGTTAAATAATGATTTTCCAAGAAATGCAGTAGAAAACCACCAAACTGGATACTGTGCTTGAGAAGCAGGGAATATGAACCTTCAGCATGAATTGCAATACACACCACACTAGTTTAAAAATTCTATGATGGTATCCATAAAACTGTAAAATCCTCTAACAGGCAAGAATCTAAGCCTCAGGCAGTGCTTGAATAGTAAACATTTAACAAACACAGTTCCCATCTCATTTTTTCTCCTTTTGCTCTGTGCAGTTTAATTCACTTTATTGTTTCGTATTTCAGTTGATCTCACACTACCATGTCACTCCCCACAGCACTAGTCAAGAAACTATATGGTAATTAAATAGCATGTCTCTGGCACAAGTTGCTCACTGCAGTGGAGTCAGAAGGAATTTTTTCCAGTGCACAGTTCAGAGTTGCATTATGGGATAATTTAATTTCAGCCTCCTCTATCTTTTTTATGGTGAAAAAAAAAATACTGAAGGGATGAGTTGGGGGGGGGAGAAGAAGGAATTTAAGGCTTTTTCCTTAAAACAACCAGAATTTGATATGATTCAAGGCACAGATGGCCAAGCAAGGCCTCCTCCTGCCTTTGCTGCTGGATTTAGAGCGACATCTCTGATTTCACTTGCAAAGCTGCAAACGGATTTTTTCTATCCACAGTTGCTTTCTTTCCAGTGCTAGCACTTTGGCTAGCTGAGTAAAAATTTTTCCAGGCAAAGTCCCACAACTAATCTTCAAATTTTCCTTGTATTGAGTGTCTGGTCTTGTCCCTTGCATGTTCTAAAATAGGCAGCAAATATTACTCAGGAACCTCTGGTGATTAGTCCTAATTGTTCAGGACAGAGATCTTAACAATACTTATCTTAAAGAAAGATTCTTGTGGAATACTTTTAAATCTCTTTCTATAGGGCGAGACAGCAGAAGTAAAACAGAAAGTAGGTAAATAACAACTGTGTGGCTTCCTCCTGGCCCCCAAAATGAGTACACCCAAATCTTTCCCTTGGCATTGAAATCTGCACTTGGCCTCCAACCACGTTGAGAAGGTATTTCCAGCGCCTGAGTTTCTGACATCTCAGGGTCTTTGCTTGAGAGGGTGTTGGAGGCTGTCTAAGGAAAACCTATAAAATTCTTTTTCCAGTATGACTATGGTGCATAAAGTAGTCTGCACAGATCCTTCTATACTAGTAGTTACAGAGAATAGCGTGTTTGGGGGTGTATTCTCTCCTAACTTGCTTTTAGAAATGCCAACAACATTTTGCTTTCCTCAGAATGTCCAGGCAAGGCTGTCAATACTGTTATTTGAGTATTTTGCTGATATCTCCCACACAGATGAAGAGAAGATGAGGCAGACAGTAGACACCTGTCTTAATAGCAGTATTCTGCCAGAACTTCCCTAAGGGAGCCAGCAAAATTTTCCAGCTGGCCCAACACCTGACTTTCATTAACGATTATACAGTAGCAAGAGAGATATTCTTAGCATGCAGATCTGCCAGATCTGCTCCTGACTTGGCCAGATCCCTGAAAAAGGGACATATGTCCCCGGGAACCATAAAGAGGATTGCACAGTGATGAGTCTTCCTGGAAGGTGGATTTTGTATGTAAGCCAGGGTGCATGTACCTGGGCAGGGCTGTGGCAGAGGTGGGGAAACTGAACTGGCAAATATGCAGGCCCTGGCTGTGAATGAATAAACTGACCTACAAGTGTTATGTTATCCGCATCATGTACATGACATGTCCAGATTAGCTTTCTTGTGCATACCCATAAATTCAGCTAACTTGGCTTAGGTATGAGACAGTTCCACGTGGCTTGCATCAGCCTGTTCCTCCCCCAAAAGGCTCTTTGCCATGCCCCAGAATTAAGCAATAATTTAGGTTAGAAAGGACCTCTGGAAGTCATTTAGTCCAAGCCTCCTCTGTTCAAAGCAGCGCTAAATTCAAAGTTAGATCAGGTTGCTCAGGGCCTTGTTCAGTCAAGTTTTAAATATCTCCAAGGATGGAGATCCCACAACCTCTCTGGGCAACCTCCCCACCACCATCTCCGGTCAGAATTTCCCTTTTTACAACCTGTCACTATTGCCTCGTTTTTCATCTGCACATCTCTAAAACCAGTTTGACTCTGTCTTCTCTGTAATCACCCATTAGATCCTGAAAGAGAGCAATTAGAGCTGCTCTTAATCTTTTTTTTTTCCCCCATTAAGGCTTACCCTCCCCCTTTCTCCCCCTACACTCTCTGCAGTTTATTGGAATCTCTCTTGTATTGAGGAGCCCATAACTGGCATGATATTCAAGATGAGGACTCGCAAGTGATAAATAGGAGACAAAAATTCTTTCCTCCAAACTACTGGCTATAATCCTACTAATGCAGTCCAATATTCAATTAGCCTTCATCTCTGCAAGATGTACTGCTGACTCACGCAGCATAAGCCTTTTCGCAGAACTCCCCAGCTGGCCAGTCCCCAGCCTGCACTGATGCATGGGGTTACTCTGTAGGTAGACCTGCCTCCGCTCCTGTTTCTAGCTGACTCACTTGTCCATAAGGAGCAGCCCTACTCTAGCTGCTCCCTGAAAGTTTTCTCAGGCCAGGTTGAGTGCCCCAGGCTGAGCTGAAATGGGGCTCCTGGGTCTATGGGAGGGAGGTTGGTGGGGGTCCCTAGTGAGTCTGATCAAGGCCATTAATGCCGGTTAGCTCACCCAGGGCCCTGAGACTGTTTGGCTCATTCCTCCAACTTTTGAATCATCATCTGCTCCCCCCAATTTGATAAAAACTGCAAAAAAAGTTGAGTGTGCACCCCACCCTATAATCTAGGTTGCTAATGAAGACATTAAACAGTATCATCCTCCGAGGTAGTTCTGTGCTGTTCTCATACATCTCCAAGTCCTTGTGAGGACTTGGTCCGTCATATCCCTGGGGACTAAAGTGGAGACTGAGCAGCCCGTAATTTCCCACATCCTTCATTTGGCTTTTCTGAAGGTGGGCATAACATTTACTTTTCTCCAGTTATAAGGCACCCTCCCCATTTACCACAGCTTTTCAGAAATGATAGAGAAAGGCCTCTCAATGGCATGGGCCGAGCTCCCCCAACACTTTAGTGTATATGCCCAGGTTACTTGAGTGATCCTTAATTTGATCTCCCTCTACTGTGGGCAGTGCCTCCGTCCCTAAACTTTTCTACTGGGCGTGGAGACCTGGGAGACTTAAGAGCAGACCTTGCTTGTAAAGGACAAGACAAGGAAGACATTGAGTACCTTCAGCTTTTTTCCATGTCTTTTGGCACTAGAACCTCTCCCCATTCAACAGCAGGCAAACATTATTCTTAGTCTCCCCTTTCGTTGCCTGTGTACCTGTAGAAGGCTTCTCATTGCCTTTCACATACCTTTGCATTTTCAGCTCCAGCCCAGCTTTGACTTTCTTTATTCCTTCTCTGTAGGTTTGAGCGATACTTCTTTCTTACTCCTGGATAACCAGTCTCTGCTTCTTTTGTCTCCTTTTTGCATTTGAGCTCAGTCAGGAGTTCCTCACTCAGCGAAGCCGGCTTCCAGCCACACTTGCTTGTTTTCTCGCACACTGGCATGGAGCATCTTGTGCTTTGAGGAAACTGTGATGGGGTCCTTTGCCTTTCAGGGTGGCCTTTCATGGCATGCTGCCCACCAGTTCCTTGAACAAGACTGTTCTCCTGAAATCTGAGGTCTCTAGTCTGCTATTTGCCTTCTTCATTTCCCTCAGGATCTTAAATTCTGCCATCTCATGGTCACTTCAGCCAAGGCTGCCATCAACTTATCCTCAATAAGTTCTTATTTGCTCAATCACCGCACTTCCTTGTATGCTCTGTCCAGCACCAGCATTTAAAATTTTACCTAACACACTCCAGAAATGTCTGTCAGCGTGGAGCTAAAATATTAAGCCTCCCACAAAATAACAAGGCACATGATCATGAGGCTTTTCCCAGTATATCTACTGAAGGAGGGACACGGCATGCAAGAAGAGGAAGTGTGGGGCAGCTGTGCAGGGAGGGAGTAATGTTAAGACCTATACAGCATAAGAAGTGTTCATAACCAAAGAAAGATAGTATTTTTTTGACTTTTGTCTATTTGTGTGACTGTGCTGCGCACTCCCTATGGTTACAACACTGAAACAGCAACTACCAAGGATTTCAGGAATACATACAAGTTTGCCACTGCCTTTCAAAGTGTAACATGACTGTGATGTTTTGACATTACTCCTGGCTCGGAAAATCTGCATCACTGGGGAACAAAAGTCTCAACAAAATACTGGAAATGGAATAAAGTTTCCAGAGAAAGTGAGGCATCCTTTCTCTCAAAGCCAACAAGAGGGATGAGGGGTCCTGCAGCAGTAGATGAGCAACTGTCTACATGTCATTGTATATAAAAGGAAAGCTCTGTCTCTGTTAATCATTATGTTCATTCTTTTTTTTTTTAAAGTGAATATATGGCCTAGGAATTCTTCATAGTAACAAGGGGATCATGCTACCTGACAGGCATCACAGAGGCATGATATGTAAATGGTGTCTTCTGCCTGTGTGTGTTAACGTAATATAAGGGCATATAGTGGTATAGGCAATATCACACAAACTCTGTTGTGCAGCCGTCTGGATATATTTTGAGTATCTAAGACATCTTATGAAAAGGCTATTCATGTCTGTTGCATGGTTTCTGGAGCACATATCCCAACAGGTGTTCCCTGGTCCTCCAGTTATGGTTGGAATAGCATGGAAAGCCAGAAAAAGCTTGAGGCTATTTCTAAGAATGTTGAAATTAGGCAGTATAGACACAGTTAGTAATGGCTAAGACAATCTAGAAGACTACTAGAGAATTTAAAGTTGAGCCCAGACTACCTGAGCTTGACACAAGTGCTTTCACAGCAACGCCATCATTTCTCTGACATTTTTCTGAAGCTTCTAGCTGTGTATTTAATGATTGTGTCCCACTTCATATATGTTGTAATGTGTTCATGTGATTTTTTTTTTTTATGTTACATTCTCAAATGTAAGTCCTAAGTTTTGCTGCTGATGCTAAAGCTTACTAGAACTATTTAAGGAAGCATAGATTAATGAATAGCAAGAGACAAACAGCAAAACTAAGGAAAACAGGTACTTTCTAGTATCCAAGGTCAATTCTTGGCTTTGTACCAACAAAGACTCTTTATATAGTATGCAGGAAACTCTGCCACTCTGACTTTTTGGTCTTTGACAGTTTCCAGCTTAACTCACATCAAATAAAAAATGACATGGGAATCTAAATCTATAAATAACATTTATTGTCTCTTTCTAAAAGATGAACAACTACAAAATACACATTAAGTTGGAGGAACTGGACAAAAATGATAATGCCAATGGTAGCATATTGATATATTCTATTATTTAGTGCTTATACAATAACATGAATAAAACTTCTTTGTTGGTGTACTGTTCAATGCTGCATCTTAATCATTTGGTTTTCTTGATGTGTTTCAATACATGTCTAGTAATCAACAAGCCATCTGATAGGAAAATAAGAGGGGTATGATACATATCCTCACTTAAAAATGTTGAGGAAAAATACAATAAAGCAACATTTAAGTAGTCGTGTTAAACTTTAACCAAATCTACCAGATTACTTCTAGTTTTCTTGCCTAACTACAGCAGGTTATATGAGAAGTCCTATTTCCACAGCTTCCTACTGCAATCCTGAATTTAGGTGCTCTTTACATTAACACTGCAAAGTGGAAAAAAGAAACAAAAACCCCTACAGAATCACTGTCCTACTCTGGTATTTTAAAAAAGCGTGCATAGATGCAGGCGGTTGTTGCATGAATGCTTGGGCAAAGTGCTGGCATGGATGGAAGGTCAAGTTATCTAATTTGAATGTCTACTGAACCAGTCACCTAAGTTCTACTCTTGTACAGACGTAACTGATTTCTGAGAACAACCTACAAACCACTCACCTTTACACAAGGGAAATCATTATTTATGCTATTAAAATATAGCCTTCCATAACTGTTCATGGAACAGCAGAGACCCAATTTGTCCTTCAGTCATACTTATAGGCTACTCTATACTAGTAAACTGAATAATGTCAGGGAATGTTCCTGGCCACTGAAACTCAACCATCTATAATCTTATATTGTTAAAACAGTCCCTGGCATGGTTTTGGGGACGAACCAAAGGGCAATCTCCCAGCATCTTCTGGGCACACTGTAGGAGTTAGCAGAGACAGGAGATAATCCTCAATACGCAGATTGCATGCAAGTACACTTTTTTGGAAGCTGAGAGAATTTAACAGCACACACCCAGGCTGCTTCAAGCCAGCTGACCTCAGTGCCAGAGAAGAATTCCAGTTCTGGAAATATTTACTTTATTCCTGCAGACAAAATTCCAGTGCCTTACCCACCTAGGTGAATAAGTTCATGTTTCTCTTTCATTTTAGCATTACCGTCAATGTTTTTCTTCTTAATGCTACTAAAAAAATTGCATAGATAGCAGCTTCCTCTGTAACCTTCTCTTCCTCCACAGTCTCCAAGGATGTTATTTTGCAGCAACATGGCTGATCATAATGAAGGAGGTTGTAATGTCAAAAACATTTGATTTTGTCATCAGTGAAAAAAGCAACTGGGAAAAGATAGTATGTCTTAATACTTCAGCTTCAGAACAGTCAATAGGCATAGGGAATAAAGAGGGATAAATATAAGGAATACATAAAAGATATATAACAGATTGATGAAGTTTCAGTAAGGCTATTCAATAAATGTAGTTGTCTATTTCCACATAGGTTCACCAAGGAAGACCTTTAAGCTAAAAATTAAAAATAAAAAAAGTTTTATATCTATCTGTGACATAGTGTTTTGGAGAAATTTTCCATAAGATACCTTTTTCTCTCTTACTATATCTTATATTCATATTAAATGCATTCTATAAAATAACTTCTATCAAATGTGAAATGAATTCCTAAAGAACAGCCGTTACCATATGCTCAAGTCTTTTATATTATGAAGTGGTATATAAAATACACCTGAGATGAAAATATGGTATTGCATTCTAGGCTACACCTTCACTTTAAATGAGCAATGGTCGGAATTAAAGGAAGGACAAATGTAAAATGAAAGAGCAATACTGCTCTTATTTTTCCTCCCTACACTCAGCAGTTCCCTAAAAGTCCTGCTGCTGTATCCTAGAAGAAGCACATGGTCACTCTTTGTCCCTAATACAAGGAAGGCAATGGAGTTTGAACTTATATTACTCTACCCTGAATAGGTAGAAGTCAAAGCAAGAAAAGAAGCTCTTCCCACATCCAATTACACTGTCATCTTAGCAGTTTTTTTGCTGTCATCAGCTGCTGTCATCAGCCTTCTTGAATACTTTTTATGCAGCCCATTTTTTAAAATAAATAACAATTGGTATCTACAGCCTAATAAATTTCTCTCCACTACATACCAATGTATCTTTTCTTACTTCTGTGTGTTACGTACATATTTGCATTTCTGAAACTATTTCTTTTGTTATATTTTCTCATTTTCAATGCATTCTTGGCATGAGAAAAAAGATCTTTCTTCATTTCTGGAGTACTTTACAAATCTTAAACGAGAATCTCCTTAGTATTTTATATCTGAAGCACTTCTTCCTGAACAGATTCGTTATTTTTTTCCCTTCCTGCCTCTATAACAAGAGCTAAAAAAGGATCAAACAAAGCCAAAACTGAAATGTGCTCCATCTGTTATTGATTATCTTCTTTGTGAATGAAGGCAGTAATAAAACAGGAAGGAGTCTATCAGTCAAAAAATGATTCACAGTTCTCTTTGGTATTAGAAGAGATGGATACATATGCATAATTCCTAATTATTATATTAGAATATTATATTATATTATTAGCTGTATGGTCAGTCATCTCAAATCCAGTTCTACCAAGTTTTTCAAAACTAATTGAACCACATTCTTTATTCACTTTGTATATTTGTCTAAAGTGCAGATGAGAATTTGTAGGCTAGTGTAAAAAATATTTTCAGTACACAATTACATATTGGGTCTTAATTTGCCTCCCAGTCTTCAGAACACATTTCAATCACAACGGGCAATTCATTTTCTATAGTCAAGCTAAACACCAGGCAGTGATGGAGCTTCATTTGCTACCTGTTTAAGAGATGGTTCTGCACAGTTATGCTTGATGGGTATGGACATTTCCAGCTTGCAGCAACCAGCAAGTTTGGGCATTCCATGATTTGAAATAAGGTGAATAATCCACTATCACAATCCCACCACTCCAGAACAAGGTCAGGGAAAGGGAAAACAATGCTTCCTTACTAACCTGCACAGTCTATTTTTGGTTACTGATAACTCAAATTCTAAATATTGGAGGAAAATCCTATGGGAAAGCGTTAGTCAGAGTATCCCTATTCATAGAGGAACCATAAGGGATTAGGATGCTTATTTCCCAAGGGCATTCACTAATGTATGAAGAGTTTTGAAAATGCCTCTGCAGCTATACTTCGTACTTAGGAGAACATAATTAAGGGTTTTTTTTTCATGCTCAGTTTCTTGGCTTTCTATCCTGCAGAAGGTTAAATGAAATATAGCTACACAATTATATGCACAAGGAAGACCTTAGTAATATGCAAGATTCATGAAAGATTATTTCAGAAACTCATGGTGGGGGGGGGGGGGGGGGGCAAAAACCTTCCTTCCTGAAATATCTCATCAGGACTTCCAGAGGAATGGTATTTAATGCAGTGTGTTCAGCTCTGAAGCATGGGGTAGCTGCTTTGGGATATATTTATTATATTTCTTATTACAGAATATTGTCCTATGAAAAATTCTTCCCAGCTTCACCATTCTGGATGAAAACCTTAATGAATTGACTTTGTCTATTTCTTCATCTGTGGTCACAATGACGGGATTTTTTTCAATAATATTCGTTCAAATGCGACAAAGAGTAGCTTTCTTTTTCTGTGTCTGTGACTTTCCTTAATATCTTACCTTTGCATCATTTTGCTAATTCTCGACAACCTATTTGTTAGAAGAAAACAGTCGGAGTAGAGCAACAAAGTTAATGATTTTTTCTATGAATGGGTTTTCCAGGGTCCTTTTTTATCCCTTTATCATAGGTTATTCCAAATTCTAAGTTCTTTTGTTTTCTTCCTTCATTTTATCCTATGATATAGATGCCTCTTTTTTTGTCTTCCTCAGTGTTAAGCATTTTCAATGTCATAATTTCATCTGATGTCTGTACTATAACGTGTTGGTTACAGTTTTCTCTGAGCTTTCAGGGATAATAGTGGTGTTAATCCCCTTTTAACACTAACAGATATAATGTCAAAGAAAATTCCATGAGGATTGTTGTCTGGTCACAGCTTTCTAATTTTTTTGCTTAGATCGTTTCTTCTTTTTACTTGTTTCAGCTCCCACTCCTTCCCCAATAGGATAACAAAAAAACAAATTCAAAAAAAGAAACTGTGTTTTGTGTGTATTTAATCAATTAATTCCTCTTCTAAAATCTGAAAAATTATTTACTTTCTTTGTTATGCATATATATTTACCTTTTTCAACAGAAAATCGAGACTTTTTTTATTCTAGTATCTTATTGAAAAAAATATTTTTTCAGGTGCACTAAGGGTATATTTGTAATACAAATGTTTTTGCTTAAATAAAATCACTGATAAGTAATATCTATTACACTAAAGAGGAAAGTATCATGAAATCTGAAGGGAAAATGTAAGTGAGATAAGGGTGGAAGTTGCAAAGTAGTCTGAAAAGCTGAAAATAAATTGCTTCCTCTTAGCATCTGTAAGTTCACATATGCAATTTAGCATATTTTTCTTGATATAAAAGTTAGGCTGGTGAATATTCACAAAAGAGGGAGGAATAATATAAACTCCACTGGATGGTTGCATTTTTCCTGATTCTCATCGCTTAAATCATTGCACCTCAAGAGACCGGAGTTGATCAAGGTATGACTGCTTAACAGCAATACCGATGATTGTTATCTTCTGATGGAAATATTGTCTTTAAATATAATTTCTGTAGGCACAGAAAGACACACTGTATTTTTAGCAGGCAATTTTGTGATGACCATATCTTGTCTAACAAATTTGGAACTGAGTGTTCCCTTCTCCTTGACATAAAATGAAGACTTGTTGCCATTTGGGCTGACACATAAAGGTTGCACAGCTGAGAGGTAGCACCTTCATCAGTCATCACTTCAGGATTGTGTGCCTGCGCTCCTCATCTTAAGAATGTGCACACCTTAGGGATCATGACCTGGAGTTGTTGCTGAATTGAATACTTCTTCTATTCAAAAAAAATTCCCCCTGCACTTTGGAGGCTAAGAGCGTTTCCTCAAAAGCCCAACTTATATCATGGTTGACATTTTCCCCAGCACTTACAAACCACATTGAGGACCTTCAGGTTAAAGACACTGGTTACTACAGTTAGAGCTCCAGTGGGCTACAGTACTCGCACCTTTTCTGGAACAAGTTTTGAGGACATACAAACACTCCTGCACATAGCCATTACACAACTCACTTCTTCAAGTAAAGTATGTTTTATTCCTATGTAATTTTCTCTGAGCTCTCTTCTCCTTGTTTAAATTCTTTTCAGGTAGGTGGGAACATCCGCTTTGAGTGAGCTTCCCAGCAGTGCCCATTGTTTCTATGGAGTCTGGCATACTATCTTATTCTTTTCTAGGGAGGTAAACCACTGTCATCACAGTTGCATACTCAGGTTCAACCAACCTAAAATTATGATCTACGGATTCATTTAAATGAGACTGCACAGTGCACTATTTCTTCCAATGGTTCAAAACACCTGCTTTTCCTCCCACTAAGTTTCTTTTTTTACTGACTTCTGACTTATAATCCTGCAACATCATAAATCTTTTCGATTTATCAGAGTCCATCTTCAAAATTGTCTTTAGCAAAGCCTTAAGCCTTTTCAGTTTTGGATTATGCAATTTACACATGATCCACGTTCTTCTTATCTTTCCAAGCAGTTCCATACCAAAGCTTAGCACTTGTCCAAACATCTGTAGTGCTGGGTATCTTTTCTGCCCTCTTTTATTTCTGTCTTAAAAGCCATTCATCTGTATATACAGATTATAGCCCTTTTAATACAGTCTGAAAAGGTGGATAGATGAATATTGCAGCATTTGCTGGAACAGTTGCTTTGGCAAGTGGGCGTAACAGGTGGCATGATTTTGTATTAATAAGGATCATCTGCTAATTAACTCTCTGGCTTTAATGGGAATGTCCAAAATAGTGTAAAAAAAATCTTTCTTCTTGAAAAAACAATCAACAGCAGTCTTTTTCTCTACAGTCTTGTGTAGAAATACAACATATAAATAGAGGCATAAACAGCTATCTGCACTCTTTTTGCAGTTCATTTGCTATACAAGAAGAGCAAATACCATGAGTTATCTTTAGTTCATACTGTCTTGTCTCTTCTCTCCCAAGGCCCACAGTACTTCAATAGCGATGTGGAAGATGCTTTTACAGTCACAAAACCCCTCCTCTTTTTCCGAACAGGCAGCATCTCTCCACTCTTGCACATGGCACTGTCTGCCCTTTTTTCTCCCTCTGAGTCCTCTCCCTGCTCAGGGTACTTACTCTTAAGTCAGCTGGCTATGTGGAAGCAGTAAATTGCATATATGATAATGTGTGCTACCAACCAGCCTTCTGAGCAGAAGGTACTTTACTCTTCACTGTCTCCATATGCAAAAGACCACCTCCTGTTGTCCCCTTGTGATGCTGGACCTCTGTTCAATCCTGTATTAGGACCCTAAAAATCTAATTTATTTCTGCGTTATTTACAAGATTCTGTCTTTCTCTGTTAGCATAAGAATTCTCCTGAGAAAGTTCCTCAGGAGAGGAACTTTTACCCTTTCGCCATTCTTTTTATTTTGCTTTAGTCTTTATGAGACAGGATTTGGTGAATGTAAAGATTAGTGTTAGTAAAGCTGACGAAAAAAGTAAGAAGTTGTGTTAACACCCTTCTGGGTAAAAAAATACATATAATCCTGAATGTTCATTTTATTCTATTAAAAGGTTGATTGAAGATGCACTTAAAAATCATGGTATTCTTTTTTTTACTACTTACTGATATTAGAACAAAATATAGGTACCCTAGTATATATGTAGAGTAGATTTAATTCAAAATGCCCTGAAAGTGATAAGAATGTTCCTTCTGACTTTGGTGGCTACTGAATCAAGCCTCTTCAACTTTATGTTATTTGTCTTTTGCTATTTGTTTCTGGTTGTCTGTTGTTGCACTATTGTCTGTTAATGAGGGTCTGAACTGTGGAGAGATATTTTGGCAAGGAGGGCCCTTCTGGTTCCCACAGCAGTGCTCTTCTCTCCACTGCTCAAGGACTCCATTCAGCCTCCAGAGCTCTCTTCCCCTCGGCCCCACAGATTACACCAGTTTCTTACAGCTGCCGTCGCCACAGCCTGCTACTTATCCCACCAAGTCAGGAATGGTTCTCATTAGAAATCTGACGTATTTGTCTCTATTTGGCAAACCATGCTATACTATGAGGAGCCAAAGTCATGCACTGTATTCAGCTGTGATATTGCACTTTTGGCTATAGCAGCCAATTTTGACTGTCCAGGCAGAAAAGGGCTTCCTCGGCCATGGAAGTTCTTTAGATTATTATTTTTTTCCATTCTGAAATGGGACAGGAAATTGATATCTTAAGTTTTCATAAACATATTCCAAACTAGAAAATTTGATCAGGACAGTTGAAAAGTTTCAAGTTTGATAATTTTATTCTTTAATTTTTCTTAGGATAACTTAATGTCATTTTCAGAAGGTAGATATTACAAATCAGTGACTAAAACTTTTAATTCCAAAAGTTCAAGTGGAATGTTTTAGAAAATCTGTACTATCTTCTCTTCAATTTTCCTTTTTTTTATCAGGTGACTCACTTAAATGAAGTCTTTCTCTCAAGGAGAATTGTTTTTTGATGACTCCACGTTTTCCATTAAAAAAGGTTCGGTGGAATATTTCCAACCAGTTTTACCTGTATGATCAATCATTCTTCATAAATATTTAACAGGGAAGGAATGTGCAAATGCTGAAGTGTATTCAGAAAGTAGCAAAGAGTTTAGAATAAAATTCAAAAGAGAAAAAAATACCATCACATTTGGAATGATGTATGAACAAAGCTGTCATAAAAAGAAATCTGTAGAGAGTACTATGCATGCAAAGTACTAACATGGTAACACCCCTCCAGGCCATATTTTCCAGAACTATAATCCTGAAATGGAACACAAAACTGAGAAATCATGTGTTTAGGAGTCATGCAACAATCTCTAGCAGCTGTATAAAATAAAGGATTTAGAACATTTAGAAAGACATGAGATTACAGGAAAACAGTTTGTCCTTCTTTTGAAGGCCAAGGAAGCAAACAAGCAAATAGGAAGGTAGAGAAAATGTAAAAAAAAAAAGAAAAAAAAAAAGAAGAAGAAGAAGAAGAAGAAGAAGAAGAAGAAGAAAGACCTTGAGAGACGAGTCATGTAGAAAGCAGTCCTGGAGAAAAAAATGAAATGAAGTCAATGCACAGTTGCTGAATGTGTAGGAGTCAGAAACTAGAAAGCAAAGAAGACATGGGTTCCTAAACATGCTGACTGAACAGGAAGAAAATAAAATAAAGTGATTGACCTTAAAAGTATATGGAATTAAAAACAATTTTTTGAATACAGAAGAAGATGGGATTGTTTTATCTAGCTATATGACATTTATTACTAAAAACTGTGGTCATAATCAGTCTTAGTCTCCAAAGATTTCAGCTGGCAGATCTGAAAGGATACAGAAACAACAGAGGGAAACAGAGGGAAGATCTCAGAGGCTGCTGAAACAGAATGAACTTTTCATCTTGCAGAAAATAATTTAGCTGAAAACTATAAATTTTGAATCAAATAATTTTAACAGAGTCAAAGATGAACAGTGTGCATTGTAATATAAATGTATGCAGTAAAAAGGCTAAAAGCAACAATTAACATTACTAATTATGAGAAGAGTACCGATGCATCTCTTTTATTTTGTAGTATCTTTAGTAAAGCATAATTAATCTGCCTATTTTAATGGTACTTTTCCATGTGCTGTTGGTCAAACCAGAACCAGCAAAAGTAAGTTGAAAACTCCTCAGTGATTGCTTCTCTATATTTTTCCTCTTTGAAATTTATATTTATCTTTGCCTTTTGTGTCTGTAGAGTTGGCTTAAAAATTATTAGGGCCTGTCTTGTGACTGGTTCCTTTGTTTCCAAAAGAATCTCAGAGAGAAAAATTTGTTCTATTGCTTGTTCTCTTTGTTTTTAATTTTTCCACTTCTACTTAAGTATTACAAGTTTTTTGATATTTTTGTTTCTAATTAAAATTTGTCTAACCCTAATATATATTTAAATACACAAAAGCATTCAAAAATTGCATTTCAAATCTCATTATCTTCATACATTCTCTGCAAATAGAGAAACTGGCTTTTCCTCTCTGACTTTACCAAGAGAATGAATGAGTGTCTGAAGGAGAATCCTTTGAGTTGTTTTGCTCTCTCTGCCAACTCATTCCGCAAAGATACAGCTGTGCTTCTCTGAAGAAGCTGGGCAAAATTTCCATGTGTGAAAATTTTTGACATTTTGAAAAAGTTTTTATTTCTGACTGGAATGAAACAGGAATCTGAATTTTGGGGGGGGAAGGGGAAGAGGAGGGAGGTAGGGGAGAGAGAAAACCAAAAACACCCTAAAAAAAACTCAAACATGAAATAAATCCTCAATTTCAAGTACATGAAAAAAACATCCATATAAGATATCTGTGGGTGTCACTTCCTCCTCCCCCCCTCCCCAAATTTGTAATAGACAGTTTGAAACTCTTCACGCTTTCTCTAATAAGCACACTCTCTGGAGAATACATCAGGTACCCTGAACACAGGGCCAGAGCCGAAAGAAACACTTTGAGCCAAGTTGTTTCTGGGAGTTCCCAGATGCTAAGTGGAACTGGCACCTTTGCACTGTGGCACCTTCAGCACCCACGTCCCTCAGGGCAAGCTGCCAGCTCACCCACTCCAGGCTCTGTCACAAATCCATCTTGTCTTCTAGCAGAATTTCCCCAAAATGCCAATTATTTTTGTTTGGAAAAAGACCACATTTCACACAAAAAAGTGGGTTTTTTTTCCAGAAAATTCTTGACCCATTTGAATCCCTGGGATATTTCTGCAGGAGATAAGTGATGAGAGTTAGGGACTTGACTGGGCCAGCAGGCTCTGTCCTCTTCTGAGCTTATGGTAAAGTTCTTCAGATCGGCCTAGTGTGTAAGTAAGCAAATTAATGATATCTCCCTAACACTTTAACATAGAAGAAAGCACAATGTTTCCTGAAACAAGATTTGTTTCTCCTTCGAAACCAGTCTTTCACAACACAAAAGGAAAGTCTAGTAATGATGAAAGTAATCTAAAGAGAAAGCACTGTTGTGCTGACTGCTGCAATAAGTTGAACCCATCACATGAAAATAAAGCCACAGAAGTCTAAGTTTTCTGTTTGATTAATTCTAGTTACATAGACATGGTGGACTTACAGCTATGCTCTCCTTATCAATAGGTGACAGAAAAGTCAGTGGTATTAAAAATGTTTCATGCTAGCTTTATTTTTAAAGGCTTCTGGATGCTCAAGTACAGAACAGATCTTTCTCAAAATTAAGTCATCTGAGCCTAACAAATGTTGATACTGGCAGAGGGAACAAATAACCACTTCTCCAATTTTGTGGCAGAGAGAAAAAAAATGTGAAGTACTGCATTTCTAAAGAGCTGTAACTTATCTAGATGAAGAGATGAACAAAACATTAGATGCATGGTCATCTACTCTTAACGATGCTACTTAGAGATACAAGCATTCTGGAGTACTTGGTCTTGCTCCCATACTTTCTTACACATTTTGTTTGATAACTTGCACATATGAGATATATGAACAGTCACAGGATCAGTTAATAAAACTTCTTTACCCACCTTTCTGTGTGAATGCCCAGTAAGTCAGACAGCAACAGACTACTAACCCTTTTGTTTCCTTTCTCTGGTTGAATGACTCTTGAATCCCTTTCTCCACAGTTTCTACTGGAACAGTATTTATTGCTTCTAATATTGAACATTCCAAAAACCTGTAGCCTACTGTTAACTCACCTGACAGAAAATAAGAGAAATCTGAATTTCCTCAGGCAGAATAAGAACTTTGATTTCTGACATTCCCAAAAGATGCTCTGACCATTAGGCTAGACAATGAAAAGATTGGAGATTCTGGTTGGAAATCTTTCTGTGGATCAATTCAAAGGCATTTTGCCCCAGGAACTGAAATCAATGGTTTTCCTGCTAACAAGATTTCACTGTAGCAAGCGTAAAAAGAACTAAAAGGCCATCTGGGGCTTTAAAAATATTGTCACTAACACCTTCCTGTGTATCAGAAAGAATGCAGTCATTTAGTGCAAAGGCATTTTCAGATCCTCAGCAACTTCGCTCACAAGGAGAAGCTCATCAAAGATAGTCTGGAGGCATTTAAAGAGTATTTCTATGTCAAGTGACTTGCAACATTTTAGTCTGGACTTCACAGGAATGTCTAAAAACTCTGGCCCTGCTGCACAGCAGAAAGTACAAAGGCACAATGGACAATCATGAAAGACTGCTGAATTGTGCAAATGCACAGTGTCCACAGTAGCTTGCTGTGGGTTTTGCTGGGCAAACAATAACCAGCAGAGCTTCCAGTCAAGGAGCGATCAAGTGTAGACTATAAACTAATTGAACTAAATACCATGACATTTTTTAAATGACTCATTGCTGAGCTGTGCTGCAGGCCTGCTCACAAAAGCTGGCTAAAGAGTAATGTGAATGACCAGCCATTAGCTGCCTATTTCAGGGTGGTCTGAATAACTTCTCAGCCACACTGCCTAAATCTATGTTAACTGTGAAAGGACCTTAGTGACCTAGCTCACATGCAGATCCCTAAGCGTGGGGTCAGCTGAATCCTAACCACTGAAGATATAAAGAAAAGCAATGTCCTTGGGAAAAGGAATATTTGATATTTGTAAAGTATCAGTTAAGTGTATCAAGGTGAGTGTAATCAAAGGTCTTCTGAAGGCTGTGTTTACTGGTGAAAGGATTTTAGCATGAACACTCATTTGTAATGAGTCCTTTAAATTGAAAGACATAGATAACACTGGAGTAAAAGAAACATTATTTTATTCTTATTTAGCATTGTCTGAGTACCCTAGCTTTCCAGTATCAGAAACTCTATTTCAAAGCCCTTGCATAAAAATAGATTGTATATCTGCAGCAAAATATACAGATAACACTTTTACTCATATATTTAAATGCTCTTCTCTTCCAGCATACATTGCTTATACTTTGTCTGAGTCATAGTCAGTTTGCTATTATGAAGTACTGAAAGAGAGGTGTCAAAGTTTTAAATTAAGAATATTCCTGGAAGAGTCACAAATGCTTCTAAATTGTTCCCTTTATGGATTCCATTATGTGAATATGACATAAAACTTAATAAAACTTTATTCTCCTTCTCAGAAGGAGAGACACACATGACAGTAGGAACATGGTGTTAAATTTTACAATGCTGTACATCAACAGAAGGGTAAATCCATACAAATACAGCAGGGATTTTATATAAGTAGCCCAGGCACAAACAGAATACTTACTGGCAATGCATGCAACATGCAATCTAAATATAGTAAAATTTTTCATTTAGGTTGCTTGCTTCAGTTTCTGAAGAAACTAACATTCATCTGCCTCATATTTCAGGTGAGCAAGTAATATATGGGATTGCTGCAGGCACTCCACATCTTCAGTAACTTCTGCAAAATGTCTAATGTTTGCAGAACATTGCAACTCTGGCTCATCTGCACTATTCTCTGAATTCTGTGAGCATGTAACTTGTTGTAAATTGTGTCCCAATCCAATATCGGGAGGGTTTCGTTACGATCCCAAGGACGAGATTAAGACGCTATAACCTGTCCAATATCATACAACCTCTTAACTTTATTTTTCATGAAGTGGGGAGAAAAGGTGGGGGGAAGGGTGAAGGGGAGAGGGGAACAAGGGCAAGGGGAAGAGATAGAGAAAGTTGGGAAAGGAGAAAAGAAACTAGCTACCGCCACTCCGAGTCTGATGATGTTCCGCTGACTCCGTTCGAGATCTTCAGTCGTTGCAAGCCCTCCCCGGCGGCAGCGGCGGCCATGGCCCAGCTGCGACCAGCGCGGAGTTTGGCGCGCAGGTTGCCGCTCCGCGGCGCTCCTTCTCTCCTTTATTCACAGTTTGCAGTTTTTATAGGTTTTTGCCCTGCCTCTGGGAGGTGCTTCCTCGCTTCCCATGCAGATTAGCTGTCGTGTGCAGTCCGCCCTCTCGGAACCTTCCAGAAATGGGCTGGGGGCATCTGGGGGTCTCTTGTTCATGTGCAGATAGCAAATGTGTATGTGCGGTTCATGCCAGACATGCTGTTCCCCTAGAAGCCTTCTTCTGCACTCTTTGCACCCTTTTTTTCCCCTGCATAGGCGCATGAGGTTGTTTACCTCTAAACTGTGAAGAAGATGGTTTCTTTAGTTCGAGGCAGGATGTTCAGTGCCAGGAAATGGCGGTGCAGCGGCAATGTCGAGACAAAACCGCATTTAGTACCGGTTCTCTACAAATGGTCTCCAGAGAAAGTGAATTTGTTTATATATATGTATTTATATGCATTGTAATTTCTGTGCTGTGTGGCTTTCAGTGTTAGATTTCATTAAATTTTGAAGTTGGAAGAACATTCTGTTCCTTTTTCTTGGCTCCTTAGTCTCTTAAACTGTTTAAAGCTGCAATATAGTAATGTTGAAATAGAAAATATGGCTACTTTTTGCCAACATTTTAAAAGCCGGAGTTCATTATGGCTATCCTAGGCTTTTGTGTATGATTGTTCTCACTTATCTCTCGGTCTGAGCTACATATACTTTGACAAATTATCCACTCCCATCTCTTTTGGGAATCTTCAGGACATTCTCCTACTTTGTTTTCAAGATTGCTCTTTGAAGGATCTCATGTTCTTTGTATTTTCAGCATTTATATCTGGGGACTTGCAGATCTCCCTGGCCACCATAGCTTTATCTCCATTAGTTCTTACTGTCTCCTGTCAAATACCATGTTCTAGTTGTCCTCTTCTGAATTCAGGCTGACATGGTGAAAACACACTTCTTGATTTTCTTCCATGATAGTCTCCACAAAACCAACATCTTGTCTTGCAAGTCTGTCTAGCTCAAGTTTGGTTTGGCTTGATATGATGATAGTCTTCCTCATTTCTGGGCACCAAGACTCCTATGATAACCTTTTCCATATCTTACAAAGCATTTCTAAGCACACTGATTTTCCCAGTGGTCAGTAAGAAATGTCACTTACCTTTTGACTGTCACACAATCCTACCATTATAGCATTATCGTTTTAGCCTTATTCTATAAACAACAAAACAACATTTTTTTCCACATCACTCAGTAGTTCTTGTCCAAACATTTGTGTACAAAATTCATACTGCCTCCTACATGTATAATTGTCTATAAAAGGTCTGTATAAAAAAAGATACAACCATAGTTATGCCCAAATATGTACATCCTTTTCCAGTACCATGCCAGAAAGTACATTGGGATACTATCATTTTCTTTTCAGTCTTGCATCACTATCACACTTTGCATGACTTGCAACTGAATGGATAAAAGTGTGTGATGAAATAATTCAGCCTGTGAAATAAGGAATGTAAGTAGTAACATGTTTTTAAGACCTGAGCTCCATTAATGTTCATATGCCATATCTTCCTACCAGGTAGAAGTTTATGTACTACATAGATCTTTGAGTAATAACAATTTAGATGTTGCCAGTAAGTAAGGGATTATTAGATGATGACTTTCACTATTCAGATTAATTACAAAAATACCATAAAATTGGAATCATAAATAATAAGCAATGTTTTTTTGTTAAAAAGGAACAAAGTATGGGTACACGTGAAGTACAGAACTTTTGTTCCTGGTCCCACCTAGACAAATTTTCACTTCCATTGAAAATTGTTTCACTACCATTGATCTCACTGTGAATGTGTTTAAAGCAAAATACATTTTTTTAAAGAGTCTAGTTGTTATCAGTTTACCATACCATAACAGTATGGTTTTAATAACTACATTACTAAGGAAGAGAACTTCATAATATTAATGGATATTTAGTGTATCGTAGCAGTGGCTTGCTACATGGTTATTTGCCTGATCTGTTTCTGTATTCATATATACATCTGTGTATGATTGCTGAATTTTGTTAATCTAAATGCAAACTGAGGAAGTAGGAATATAACTGCCTCCGGTATGCCTTGCTAGAAGGTATGTGAGTTATATTAGTCTTTTTGCAAAAGCTGAATTTATTAATAACATGACATTAAGTCAAATTTTGAGGGGCTGTAAATGGAGTTGCTATGGAGAAATAATATGGTATGACGGTATTTAGAAATGTGTACAATACATTAACTGCCCACAACAATTCTTTGTAGGAACCACTTCTGTATCTACATTGTATTAACTCAGATATTTTTCTATTGACCAATCTATAAAAGTCAGACAAATAGGAGGTTACACTGACTGCTTTACAAATCAGTGACCTCCAAAGGATCCATGCAAGTCTTAATATTTCATTTTCCAATCGACAGTGCTTTAGCATTGGGTCAGAATCAGGAGAACGCACAAACAGTACGTGTTAGCTAGAGCTCACATGGAAGTAGATATAAAGAACCAGAGACTTGTATTCTGTACCGCCTGTGTGTTGGTGTGTCAAGCCCAGACACCTGAAATAACCTCCGTCTACCTCTGCTCTTAATCCAGCAGACTCTGGATGTGAAAAGCAGCTTGTCCCTTCAGGCTTTGTGACAGTGCTTTTGCACTATGCATGCCAACTTAACCACACATTTTTCAACCTCACGAATACAAGTAACCCCTTTAGCAAGCATATAATATTTCAGTGAGTGAAGTAAGATGAGTTCAGCAAGTAGAACAAAACTGAATCAGAAGCAAAGAGGACAAGACAAGAGAGAGGGAGAGAGGTAACTAATCGTTTGAGGTACATCCAGATCCAGAACTGTCTCTCAGCCGTCTGCTCCTTGGAGAGAGAGAAGTAATGGTTTACACCTGCCACAGGGAATGCCTTCCCAGAAGTCAGCACATGGCAATTTAAGCTCCCACGCTGCTTCTTCACAGCTTAGCAGGAAATATTCTTCCACTCCTTAAATTGCTGGACACAGGTGCAAGTCCCGCCTGGATGCATACACATATTACTTTGTTTGGATTTGCTACTTCCATGGAGACAGCACAACATGTGTTTGTCAGTCTCACCCTGATTCAACTTACCTCTCACAACAGAGAAGCCTGTTAGTGAAATTAGGAAAAGATTTCTCTAAAAAAAATAATTAATTATAGAATATTGGTTAGAAGACTGGAAATAAAAAGTTATATGGAAAGCAAATAGGAAATGACACTATATTTTGAACTTTACAAGCAAATGTTCTTTGAGTTGCTAATTTTTTCCTCCATAGAATCTAAGGCATAGCCCAAACAACAGAGCTGGGGGTTCAGTGTTTCTAAGTGTTACCTTTGGTCTCAAATAAGCTTCCTGTCTCCCTCGCTTGCATTCTTTTGGAGTTATGTTTGGGATATAAATTTATTTACCCTTAATGATCGTACTCAGAGGAATGAGTCTTACTCCTTGACAAACTATTGAATTGAATAAAAGATTTTTTAATAAATTATTTTCATTTTTGTTCTGATCCAAAAATTATTTGTAGACCCATGTAGACACATGATATTTATCTCCCAAAGCTGCATTTTTACTACTCAAGGTACCCCACTGAGAAGAGTCTGTCTCTACCTTTCTCACACCTTCCCTTCAGATATTTAAACATATTGATAAGATGTGTACAACTCAGCCTTTCCTTCTCCAGGCTGAACAGTCCCAGCTATTTCAGCCTTTCCTCTTATGAGAGATGTTCTAGTTCCTTAGTCTCTTTGTGGCCCATTGCTCAACTTGCTCCAGTAGCTCCATGTCTCTGTTGTGTTGAGGAGCCCAGGCCTGGACACAGTACTCCAGGTGTGGCTGAGCAGAGGGGGAGGAGCACCTCCCTTCACCTGCTGGCAATGCTCTGCCTAATGCAGCCCAGGATAATACAGCCCATTGGCCTTCTTGGCCACAAGGGCGCATTGCTGGCTCATAGTCAACTTGTTGCCCACCAGGACTGCCAGGTCCTTCTCTGCAGAGCTGCTTTCCAGCTGGTCAGCCCAGCCTGTACTGGTGCATGCAGTTATTCCTCCCCAGGTGCAGGACTCTGCATTTCCCTTTATTGAACTTCCTGAGGTTCCTCTTTGTCCGTCTCTGCAGCCTGTCGAGGTCCCTCTGAATGGCAGCACAGCCCTCTGGTGGATCAGTCACTCTTCTCAGTTTTGTAGCATTAGCAGACTTGCTGAAGGTGCACTCTGTTGCACAGTCCAGGTCACTGATGATTAGTTGAACAGAATTGGACCCAGTATTGACTTGAGGTACACCACTAATTATTGGCCTCCAACTAGACTTTGTGCCACTGAACGTAACCCCTTGAGCTCTGCCATTCAGCCAGTTTTTGATCCACCTCACTGTCTGCTCATCTAGCCCACACTTCCTGAGCTTGCCTTTGAGGATATCATGGGAGACAGCGTCAAAAGCCTTACTGAGGTCAAAGGAGACAACATCTACTGATCTCCTCTCATCTACCCAGCCAGGCATCCCATGATAGAAGGCTATCAGGTTGCTTAAGTATGATTTCCCCTTTGTGACTTCATGCTGACTACTCCTAATCACCTTCTTGTCCTTCACGAGCTTGGAAATGGTGTCCTGGAAGAACTGCTCCACCACCTTTCCAGGGATTGAAATGAGGCTGACTGGCCTCACTGTAGTTCCTGAGGTCCTCCTTCTTGCTTATCTTGAAGATATGAGTGACATTTGCCTTCTTGCAGTCCTCTGGCACTTCTCCTATTCTCCATGTCCTTTCAAAGATGTTTGAGAGTGGCCTAGCAATGACGTCTGCCAGCTCCCTCAGCACAGGTGGGTGGATCTCAAGAGTCTGTCTACGTCCAGTTGGCTTAAATGACACGTAACATGATCCTTCTCCACCAAGGGAAAGTCTTCCTTGCTCCACATCTTCTTTCTGGTCTCTCTGGCCTGGGCTTTCTGAAAGCCAGTCTTAGCAGTAAAGACTGATGCAAAGAAGGCATTCAGTTTCCCTGCTTTGTCTGTATCCTTTGTCACTAGAGCCCTTGCCCCATTCAGCAGCGGGCCCACACTTCCCCTAGTCCCCTAGTCTTGTTTGTAGAAGTGCTTCTTGCTGTCCTTGACATCCTTCATCTCATTAAACTCCAGATGACTGTTGGCCTTCCTAGCCTCATCTCTGCATATTTGGACAACATCCCTATATTCCTCCCAGGCGACCTGTTCTTGTTTCTGTCTTCTCTTCATTTCCTTCTTCTGTTTGAGTTTTGCTAGGATCTCCTTGTTCATCCATGCAGGTCTCCTACCCTCTTTTTTTGACTTCCTGCTCTTTGGGGTGGACCATTCTTGAGCTTAGAGGAGGTGATCCTTCAATATCAATCAGCCTTCTTGGACTCCTCTTCATTCTAGGGCCCTATCCCATGGGATTCTTTCAAACAGGTCCCTGAAGAGGCCAAAGTCTGCTATTCTGAATTCCAGGGCTGTGATCTTGCTTTTTGCCCTGCTTCCTCCTTGCAGGATCAAGGGATCAGTGTAGCTATACCTTACGCAACTGCACAAGATGTATCATAAATATTGTCTCTAAGAAACAGCAACAAAAGTCAATGCCTTGTTCTTCCATTATTCTCTCTGCATATGAGGATTTTTGACTGAAAAATATTTCAAAGGAAGTCATTCATGGCGTACAAGTTTAATAATTTTTCATTGATTTCTGTGATTAACATATATAAAGCAACATGAATGAAAGTATAGATATAAATCAAATAGTTGCAGTAGATGAAAGAACATAATTTAAAATGTGGAAATCGTTATACTTTACTATCTGAAGCTGTCTAAGTCCTTAAAGGGTCTGAAGAAGATTTTTATTAAATTATTTAAAGCATGAAAATATTAAAGAAAAATTTATAGTTACATTATAAAAAAATACTAATGAAATATGTTCATTTTATTTTTAGAATATATGCATATATCTAATAAAGTGGTATAGAGGTGAATAAAAAATAAAAGACACTTGTAAAATATTAAGAGTGTGAATATTATTTATAAAGATCTTAGCAATTGCACTTAATCAATTGTCTTGGTATGTGTCTAAACCCAAACCCAAGTGCATGAGGTCCTGCACACCTGAGAAGAAGCTCACAGGTTGTGGAAAAAGCAAAATAGTTAATAAAATGATTAAGTCCCAGAGAGTCCATAACTATGTTTTATGTGTATAGTAGTTCTAGCTACCTCTAAAATTCCAGTGAGGACAGAGATTTAAGGTAGATTTTGGCGGCTGTTCAGAGCTTACCAAATTTTGATTTCAGAATTTAACAAACTTTAACAAATACCTGTATTTGCAAAACATTTTCTGAAGAATTTTCAGCTATAGAGCTGTTTCCACTTCAGTCCTCTGTGTTTTAAAAAAACCCAAAAAGTCAGCCAAGTTTCAGGAGGAGTGAAATTTTGCAATATTTTCATGTTCTTGTACTGACAAAAAGAAAAGGCAATTTGAATTTTCTCAAAATACAAGAAGTACAAGTATGGCACAGTCAATGAGATCAGCAGATACTCCTCTGCCACTGTGCAGCTGATTCATTAGAAACTTCAGAAAAAGGTTGGTTTTCAGGACCAAGGTTCAGCAATAATCTAGAGCAATGGTCTAGTAAACTGTTGTCTGACAGGACGGTTCCTGTTCCTTATTTATTCTATGGAGCTATTCATATATTTTGTGATTCCACTAACTAAATGTTTATAGTAGACTTCTGAGCTAGAGTCAATGGAGAGAATAAAACATTTCTGAAGTGTGATTTATTTTATTTCAAAAAGACATTGGAAAAGATTGTATAAAACATACTCTGCAAGTGTCTATTTTCTTTCCATTAAGAAAGTCCAGGTCGATTAGCTCAGATGTGACCACCTGCATTGTAGATCACCATTTAAATTAATTTTACTTATTGTATTTCTAAAGCTGTCAACTTCAAATTCTATCTGCCTCAATGTCCCATTTCAGAAAGTTTTTTAACAAATCACATTGCATTCCTAAAGATTTAATTTGCCTTGTCCTTCATTTTGCTTCTGTGCCTGCATATTATACGTGTATCAGGCTACTACTGCACTGCTAAATGAATCAGTACCAGAGGGTCATCCCTGGGCCCCCAGGCCAAAAAGGGCAGAGAAGCTTGTGTGCTCCCTCTGGTGCAGCCTCGTGAGAGCCACACTGCATAGCGCTTGGTTCCACATCATTTCATAAATGCCTGGTGTGCTTAAGTGCTGTTTCCTACCTTGCTGCTTTTGATTAAGCTGTGAAGACATGAAGATATCAGTGATAGAGACAGTGGTATGTACACATAGAAACACGAGATATTTTACTTTGGGGCTAGTTTGAGTTAGAAGGAGTCCTAGTTCATTTAGAGGTGCGCTGTCTTCAGAGAGCATGTCATGCAGTCCCTGCATATGTGGAACCAACAGCCACAAGGATGCAGGACTTCTTTGGCCTCCCTTACCACGTTTGTCTACCACTATCCACTGTTGTTTCAAGCTGTCTTTCAAACTGACATCTGAAAGGTCTAAACGCCTCCTTCATCCTCCCATCCTTTTCTCATTCAAAAACTGTGCTTTTCCACCATCTAGTAGAAGCCATTCTTGGTCAAATGAGATTTTATTTATAAGCAAAAAATATTCAGACAGTTTGAAAGGCTTATATCCTTCACAGCCCAGGACTTATACCTATCCCTGTGACTGATCATACTCCTGTCAATGATAAAGTCTCAGTCTGAATCTATGCAGTCTAAATGTTTTTCAAGTATAGTCTAAATGAAGTTGTGTGAAGCATTCTGCTCTCTCTAGCTTGTCTGGAGACTTGTATGCAGTACATCATTCTAAGCACTCTCAATGTCTGGGAATGAATCATAGCAATAAATGTTCTTATTTAGCTTAGAAATTATAAAATACTAATTCTAGACACTGACTTGAGAGCAATATTAAGAAGGATTTTGATATTAGATGTCTCTGTAGTGTCCTAGAAGAGCATGGTAATAGTTACTCTATTTCTTGAATATCAAAGCATGTCAGTTACAAGAAGATCAGATTTTCTGATTTTCTTCATTAGTTGAAACAAATAACTAAGTGTCTGAATCACAATCCTAGTGCCTAAAAATTTAAAAACAGTCCACAGGGTCTGATGCTACTGCAGCTGTAGGTGTTCACTACAAATCTTTGAACTTGGCAAGTGCAAATATTAGGAGTACAGCCATTTGGCAGAGAAGTGGGAGACCAATATTTTTACTGACTTTCTAATAAAATAATAGTTTGATTTTAAAAGTTCTGACTTCTCTAAGGTTTGCTGATTCCCGTTTATGTCCAACTCATTCTGTTATGTTTTGTGATTGGCTTCCAGAATCACGATAGGAGTAAATTTAGTCTGATGTGCTAATATTTTCTATTTTTGCTTATCCCTTCAAGGGAGCAAGACTTGCAACAATTTATGCAACATATTCCAGGAGTCAGAGCCTGAGACCTTGCTCAGTTCTTACTGAAGTTTGACTCAGTCACTGAACCCAATTTGTTAATGACATAACCATTTTACCTAAAAATACACTTTCAGTTATCAGAGCCTACTAGCTGTATCATTAAAGATATTCTTTCTTGTATTAGTTATCAAAACCTCCCCAAAACTGTTATCTCATTCTAAATTCCCTTAACCATTCTAAAGAAAATATTTTGTCTATCAAACCCAGATGACTTGGTCCTACTCATTTTTAATAACTAACTAGGTACATTGCTTTTTATGATAAATAAATAGATACATTTGCATAGTTTGCACACCTGAAAGTGATTAACTTTGAAATGCAGTGTAATTGAAGATGCCTCATTTAGATTATTGCTTTTTTTTTTTTTTGAACAAATGCTTGAGAACAAACATGGCAGAGTACAAAAGTATAAATGGAGAAGCCAGTACTCATATGTCTTTGTCTTTGCTGTCTATTTCTGACATACTAATCTTTGTAGCTTAAAAAAAAAAAGAAATAGCACATCTAGAAATATGTGTCTGGCTTCTGAGACTGTGTCCTTCGACTGTCAATTTTCTGTTTTATAAGGCATGTAATGCTGTTGCTCAGAAGTGCTTTCATGTCAGTCTAGGCTGACCTCTTTTTTTAAAATTTTTTTTCCCCATTTGCCAATAACTTGCCAATAAGCTTAGCATGCACCTGTTAAATGAGTTTCTTTTCAGAGAAGTTTGAAGAGGAGTGAAGTTGCCAGATGGCCATTTAACTTAAAAGCTGATTGTGCCTGACTGAGGCCAAAACCAACTGGCAAAACAAAAGGAAGAATTGTCTACACTGAATGCACAAGCACAACAGTAGCTCTTTCCAAAAGGAAAACACACAGGTCAGATATGAGAAAAACTGACACTAGAACAATTAGGGCAATAAAAAGAAGGGCCTATTATCATGGCTCTATCAGATACAATAAAAGTGACAGTTTCTATCTCCTGTTCTATCTGACTATTGTATTATCCATATTTCTTATCTAAATTACAGGTTACTGGAGATCAAGACTTGATAGACATTTTTCTTCACTGATGGAATATGTATATATATACCATTTAGTTGGTGGCTGTATGATCTTAGGGCAAACTAGGACTGTAAACTGGGACAGCTGCAGTGTTAGATCACTTGAGCTGTACAAGTGCAGTTGGTACCAGGAAGACTCATGGCAGTATAGTACAGTTAGACCTGATTATTCCCCAAGTCATTAACAGTTCTTTTTATAGTAAGGAAGATTGAAAGAGAGGAGTTCATAGCACTTTTAGTGCTAAGAGTCTTGTCAGTTATTCTATATCCAGATAAACACCCAGGCTGAACAAGATGTGAATACTTGAGGAACTTCCTAACATTCTATATTTGTTTAGAATTAAGGAGTATTTTACAACATAAGGTTCCAGTCTATGCAAGACTCATATAAGTACTGATAAACTTAAGCTCTAAACTAATAGATAGGTATTACTCCCATTTCAAAGAGAAACTCTCTCCCTCTCTTTTCTGATCTTTTCATGGCTCAGAAAGGCCTAAAATCTTTAATTCCCACTAAGAAGAGATTTCTTAGTTCAGGTTCCAAGACCATAGCCATACCCTGCCCTAGCTGTCACAGATTCTTCAAGATCCCAGAACATACTAAAAGATTTACATATATATAACCTCTGGGTTATAAAGAAAAACAGTTATCAGCATCAGTGCAGCCTATACGCTTACTTGATAATGTAAGGGAATGTTTAATTGGTTGCTTTAATAATCACCCTTCTTCAAGAGCTTGCTCCTTGTTTCACAAAAGCCTCCCCAGCCCTCATTCTGTACATATTATAAAAGATGGGGTTATACTCAGGAAAACTTTGTATCTTCCATAGATGACAGCTTACTTTGCAATAGTTTAACCAGTGGCCCCTTCCTTCCTCAGAATAGTTCATTATTGGGAGTAAAAAAAAAAATTCTAATATTCTTGGCATTAGTGGGGGAGGGAAAAAATCCTCCTAAATTATTTTCGTTGTTATAGTTAAATGGCTGGATAATAAAATAAAAATATTGAAGATAGATAGCTCTTTTTTTTCCCCAATTATTTTCCTTTCAGTTCCATCAAGCTCTTTCAATACAAACAGAAATCACTTTTTTGAAGAAAATAGGATAAATTATTTCAAGCTAAGTAGCAGATATTTTTATTTTTTGTTTTTATATTAAAAGAGTATTTTGATTATTGATAGTACTGTGGTATATCAGTAGTCCTTTTTATATTACATGGAATGTAATGCTGCCACAGTTTAGTAGAGAAAGAGTGAAAACATAATCAGTTATATAAATTAAAATAAAGTAAAATCAAGTTTTATTCAAATCAATGTTTTTTGGAACAAAAGATATTTCTTAAATGGCATAAATTTCTCAAAGAAATTACTGCGAAGGTTCTCATTTGAAACAACAAGCTGAATCTTCTCACAGAATTCTGAATTTTGACCAACTCTGAATTTAATTCTCTGAGTTGAATCAAGAAGCACGGCACCAACCCATATAAGCTGCTGGGAACTGAAGCAATTCAAATAACATGCAGAACAACTGACACATGTCTCATACTACACTGGAGAAAGGAGTGGGATAGTAGTGGCTGCGAAGACAGAAAATTAAGAGGGTAAGTTTTCTAGTTGTTAAATATATGCAGTCCTCAGAACTTTCACAAAATCATTCTTAAAGACATTTTAAAATGGCTTTGGCCTGATTTACTTTCTTCAAAGACTTGGGAAGAGAGGAAAAACTCTTGTAAGAATTGGCAAAGAAGTAACAGCATTTAATTTGTACTTTGGGCTTAAAATCTCCAAAGTGCCCTACGAACATTGGCTAAGCTTGGCAAGATCCTTTCTGAGCAGAGACAAATATTTCTATGCTAATAAAAGAGTTAAAAAACAAACAAACAAACAAAAACAGATGTTAAACATCTTGATGAAAGTCTCAGGTTGACAGAAAAATATAGTCAGAAAATTCAGAGGTTAAAAATGAATAGGTCTTCATCCTCATTCCATGCTTAATCTAAGTTCAGGATTGAAAGTACCTTGTCATTAAGAGAAAAAGAGAAAAATCTAATTAAAATGTTAAGAAATTACAGTGTCACAGAAGCTTACAGTTATATAGTTTGAAAACTTCCATGAGATAAGCTCATAAGAAATATATTTCTCATACTTTTTTTTGTGTGTGTATAATCAGGAAAGGTTAGGCACCAATTTCCCTCCTTGCAGAGCAGAAAAGCCTTTCTTGCAACCAGAAAGTTAGTATATCTGGTTAATGTGTTGTCTCCTTTTCCTCAGGAGAATCACAGGGAGTTCCCACATTCCAGCCCCCAGGCTAGGAACTTGGCTGTTGGATATAATTTTAAGAATCCATGAGGTTGCTCTAAAACACTGTGGGTGTCACCTCCATTTGTCTACAGCCCTTGCCTAGGCTGGTTGTCAAGAGAATTTGAACCTTAATGTCAGGCTGCCCTTTTGTTACAGAAACTGTTTCATCCTAACAAAGGGAGTGCCAAAGTGTCCCTACAGCTGAGAGGTTCTGCCACCCACATAGCGTGACTGCTTACCACAAAAAACACCAGGAGACAAAATAGACTTTTTGCGGTAAAAAAGGACCCTCAGCCAGACCTTTTAGGAAGCTCAGTTGGTCCACAGGAGATTCTTCTGCGGTGGTCTCTCATCCTTTCCCCTACCGTTGAGACATTTCTTCCTGGTGTTGAATATAGATTTGCACTTCAAAGGCTAAGAGGAAAAAGAAATCTTTTTAAAAGAATTAGGATGTGTCTGCATGGAAGGGAAATCTTAGACTTTCTCTTTGTTTGTCAGCTCCACAACTGATGACTGGGAGAGGTAACAACTGCATATTTTATATCTACAGGATATCTTATCTGTGAAGGGTGATTATTACTGCTTTTGTCGTGCTTTTGAGTTACTAAAGTCTTTCTTTGAAGTGAAAGAGAAATAATCATCACCCTTCAGCGAAGAAATTTGTTCTGTGAGAGACTGTGTCTTCATAAAAGCCCACCTTCTACGACTGAATTAGTAAGCACATCAGCTTCAGTCAGTCAGCTTTTATTTTATACTTGTTAGCATTAAGGTGGGAATGCTACATCTCATCTCTTCCATGGAAGGAAGCAAAGCTCTCTGACAGAAGGAGATGTCCTGTGCAACATCGGGAACTTATGGATGGGGAGTAATGATGACCCAAAAGCTTTGTGGAGCTCAAACTTTTCCATTAGCTACAGGTATTTGAAAACTGAAGTGCTTCTCGGGTTAAAAATAATAACTACTTTTTGACAAATTTTCAAATACTTTGGCCCTTCCCCCACACTTTAGAAACACAGGTTTCCATTTAAACATTTACATATTGAAGTTACGTGATTCCTGTGAAGATTCTGACAACTGGTGGTTATAAAACACATATAATTTTCAAGACTATGGGTACTTTTTGATGACTGACCTAGGAAAAAAACAGTGTGCAGACATACTTTACCCTCTTAACTCTATTCAACTACACACTGATTTTCTTGGGCTACATTTCTAAGCAATGTTATGTGCATTGTTAAAGGTGCTTGAATCACATAAGCATAAAATGTTCTTCATGGCATTATTTTGTACTTATTTTAAAGTACTACTGGCACTGAATGTCGTATTAATACATTAACACACCAAATATCATATTGTCCTTGACTCAAAAGAGATTGTGCTTATACATTTGTAATTTGAAAATGGATGTAAACTATAAAATTCCGAGTAGGCTTTCAAGACTCTAATCTCTCAAAGAGGGATGGTAATGCTACATCTCACAGAGTACATACAGTATTTTCTTTGTGTATTTTAATATTTATACATGGAATGGAATTGTACTAGTTTCATTGAATTCAAAGTCCCTCTCCCTCAACACGTATTTCCAGTATCTTATCCCTATAAGTCTTATGTAGATGTGTATCACATTTCTGTTCTTCTTCTACATAGTCATTTGCTGTTTCAAACATCTAAGAGCACTAAATACATTTAGGAGTATGGAATTATGTTTTCAGGATCTTCACTTTCACCATGCTGCCCACGTTCAGGAAACTGAAAATGCAGGCATTTATTCATAAACTTTGCAATCTGGGCCCTCCTATGGGTTATACTTAGTGATTTGGCCTGAAATCTGCATGCTGAAAGACAACATTTTATTGCACAAATTTCCATCTGAAATCATTAGAAAATCATAAATATCTATGCTAGCCATGGTAATGCTCTATCTGTTTGGCATCGAAAAAACAGTGAAATGTACTGGATGTATGTGCAGCCTAAATTCAGTGCTACAAAGTCACTCCTGAGGGCTGTCCACTTGAAGGACCCCAGGCTGGACTGCTTTACCTGTGTGGCTCTAGTAGACCGTAGAGTTCTCTCTGGAGACCCCCAGATGCTTGGTACTGTGCACAAAACCAAGATGTGTCTGATCCCACCAGATACTCTAGAGCACTGACAACACCCAAGCAAAGCTCTGTTAGTAGTCATTCCCTTCTTAGCTCGTTTGCCCCATCCCAAAAACCTATCATGCAGTTTGTACAAAGGGCCCTTGGGCTGTCACCTGCAGTCTGCAGAATGACCCTATTGCAATGAGATCAGCTGAAACGATTTGCAACCCATGAATTTGAGGGAGGATGAAAGAGTGAAGACAGCACAGAAGGAGAGACAGATCTCATAAAGCTGTCACCCTTTCCAAGTTAGCACTTACTGAATTCACTACTTGTAGAACAGTAGGAAAGATATTGGTTTTCACCTAGCTAAATGCAGCTTGAAAAGCTAATGAAAGAAGAGGGTAAGTCTTAATTAATTCAAATCAACAATTTGGAGTTCTCTGATCTCAGTATAGGACAGAACAAAGAAATAGTAACAATAAAAACCAGTCAGAACCTGTCCACCGCAGTCATATCTAAAATGTCAAAGTGCATTTCCCATCATGTCGTATTTGTTATGCATCATACGTACAATGTACATACCATACTGTGAATAGAAACAAAAAATGGCCTATGGTGGCAGGGAGGAGTCTCAGATCCCCAGTGAAATTGCTACATACCTGTTTCCAAACAGATGCTTTGCAAATCTACAAATCATTAAACTTTTCAGCTGAGTAGTTTAAAATGTGGCTAATTCAGCAATTCATGGTAATGACACATATAAGAGGTAATACTTTGCTTGGGAATAATGGTAAGTGAAATACATTGAAAAGGAAAAGGAAAAAGATAACCAGGAAAAACAGATCATTCTGATGTGTTAGAAGTAGAATCTGTTTCCATTGGGAAGTAGACTAGCGAGCAGAGCGCAAATGGGAAGTGATTAACATACTTACAAGAATTGCAGTTGTTCATAAATCAACCTCTACCCCCTTAAAAAATGCTTAAAAACTACTCTTCAGAACTGACACCAGGGCTTCCTTTTTATTAGATAGTCTCTACTGTATAATTTATTACATTTTGTGTCCAGATCAGAAGAACCTTAAAACTCATGTCATGTGACTTTCAGATAATTTGTAATGATAATGAGGAATGACACCAGATACATTTGTGGTTCACCTTTTGCCATTTTTCTACCTCTGCTAGCTAGTAAAATGTATTTGGTGCAATGTGACTCAGTTTACTTAGCCTCTGAAAGAAATTACTAATTAACAGATTTGCTAATTATTAAATATAGATGAACAGGTTGTACATCATAAATGGCATACTGTGTACATCTCATTGCAAACAACACTGAAGGAAAATAAGTTTATATTTAGAAATAAAAGAGACACTTCCTTCTGTAAATATGAGAATACTCAATTAAAATTTATTCAGATGAAATGCACTGAAGAGTTGAATTATATCTTAGCATATGCAGTATAAGATTTACATACATAAAGGAACTTGCTGTGGCCAAATTCTGGCTTTGAAAAAATATCATGTCAGAACAATAAAGAGAAAGTCCAGAGCTCAGTAGTTTCCTGTCAGACCTTTTCACTAAGCTGGTGCCAGTATGAAGCAGCAAAATGCCTTTCTCAAACCCAGTATCTTTCTTGTTTCAGTAATTTTCAGTAGCTGCTGCATAACATTTGGATCCTATTAGAAGACAAATCAAAGATTATTGACAAAAGTTTACAGTGGTTACCAGATCGTGTTATAAAGGACAGAAAACAAAAAAATGCTGCAGAAAATTAGCATAGCATATGAACCCAAATGATTTAGTTAAGAACTAGATGCACAAATCTCTATTTTAAACCTTCTGTTTTTTAACAGAATAAGAAAAGCAATGAGGTAGAGATGAATGAGGAGCAAACACAGTTTCTTTCACAGTATATCAAGGAAAAACTTTATAAATATGAGAAACAGACAATAGAATGAGAAGTAGAAAGTTTTTGAAATGACTGTCTTTAGAGCTGCTCATGGCAAGATGAGACACTTCATCTATCAGAGAAATCAATTCTCCAACAATTCAGAAGGACTGAATAAATGACCTGCTATAAATTCCTTTTACCTAAATAATTCTATGCCTCTAGAAAAAATCTCAAAATTTTAAGTTGTTTTCTGAACAATAAGAGTTATACAAAACAGTTTGAAATGTGACAAATCTGGTTTTCTAATTTTTTGTTTTGATGTAGCTTCCAAACAAGGAAAGCTTAAGTCAACGATAAACTCCCTTTACTTGTGCCTCTCAGTCCTACACAGAGCTGTTCATATAAAATATGGAAGAAGATATTTTTCCCTCATGATCTGGAGCTAAATCCAACCTTTTACGAAGATGTAAATTACAGACAATTTGAATCTTTTACAAGTTCAGTTTCATCCTTATTTCCTATTTTATTTGCATGAGGTGAGAAGACAAAAATAGCACAGAAGTCTATTTTGCTGTTATTAGTATATTGGCGTAACTCGATACTAAAAGTCTGACAGCTGTGAAAGAGGTGTAAATATTTTGGATAAATATCTTGGCTTGTTTTATACCTGCACTACTTCTCCCTGTGCAGGTAAAAATTCCATTGACCTCAGCACATCTACAGTAGCAAGGACATGGATTAAAACAATCAATCCAGTGAAGGTTTGACTACTTATGCAACTAGCTGATTTTACATCTTTCCATTCAGCAGTTAAAGACGTGTTTAAACCCTAAATCTGCAAACATGAATGGCCTTATTAATCTGAGTTTCCATTTTGGACTAAAGTAGATTAGCTACACAGAAAAATATGGTGTCAGGACCTTTGACTAATGTTCTCAGAAACTTATTTCCTTCTGCAGAATAGAAGCTGTGCTTCATTACAAAGAAAATCCCTTCAACCAATGGTGTAGATTACAAAGCAGGATGGACTAGGGAAGAAGGGGGAAAAAAAGGAGAGATGTCTCAGAACAGACCCTCCTTTTCCTCCTCAAGATGTTTGATTCATACTGACCAGTCAACATGATATGGTAGTTGTGCACTTGGCTCCCATTTCATAGTTATTTCATTATTCAGGCATGGAAGATGAAGAGAGGAATAGCTTCTTGCTAATTTATGCTCCCTATCATGTTATAGAGCCATGATCTGAAGATATTGGAGGTCTTACTCCTTATCTACTTGGTTCAAGAAGGAATCTCTCTTTCTTTCTTTCTTTCTTTCTTTCTTTCTTTCTTTTTTTTTTTTCTTTTTTTCTACTGGAGTCAAACTGATAAAGCCTTAATAGCTTTGTTCACCTCCATTTCAGGACCATTTAGTCAATTAGGACTAGAAATAAATAGGCTTGTTAGTTCATTATAATGTATATCTAGTGCCCAGTGCTGGTAAAAGCCAAAGGAGCCAGGCCATATAAATAAAAGTGCCCTGAGATATCACTGAAAGACTTATGAAAGACTTACCTAACTGCAGTCTGGAAACCCCCATAATGGGCTCACATAAAAGCCTCATATGCGAAAGAAAGAAGGAAAAGCAGATCATTCTCTTCTCCATTGCTGAGTGTCATACAAGAATTTTATTAACTGCCTCTCTTTGTCTATAATAATTTTCATACAAGTCTTGATGCCTACCTCTTCATTTCTGATGCTTGGAAATAGGTAAATGATTTCATTAAAAAATGTGTGAATAGAACATAAAGACCAAAATAGCAGAAACAGAACACAAGTCACTAGTGAGAATGTGCCATACTGCAGTGCCCTTTCTACCCCTACATGGCTTGTTCTTGGTACCTCCAGGCCATCCCGATCCCAGTCTCATCTCATACCACAGAGCTGGCATGCATGCTGCAGATAGCACTTGCTATGAGAGTGCACACTCTCATAAGCCCTCCTACTTTTCTGCTTCATGCGCAACTGCCTTCACCTTGCTGCAGTCTAAGTGACTCATTGTAGCGGCAATTGCATTGGCATGCTCTAACAGATATTATTCTTGCAAGTTTGGATGAAGGTGGAAGCAAGAATTAGCACACATTACTGACAATTCAATTACAATACTCACGGAAAAGCCATCCCTGCTTACCTGAAGCAGCACAGCTTATTCACTTGGCAAGCTTTTTGATCACAAATTCCCTCTCCTCTTCCTTCTCTACTTACTGCAAGCATGCACACTTACTGCAACCAGCACACATACACTTACTGCAACAAATGGAGAAATAGTGCAGTTCTGATGCAGAATATTGAGAAACAGACCTGCCTTTCTTACTGGATGTTAATCCCTAATTGTCACAGTGACAGAGACTGATGCCATGGCTCAGTGGAACAGATTCAAGAAATGTCTTTCAATGTTTTCTCTGCAGAGAGATGTTATACTATTGGGATATTTATCAAATGACATTAAATTACTCTGCTTCTTTGTATGGAATGATCCTTTGGATTTCATGAGCAGCACAAAATATCATTGTTTCCTCATTGTTTGGTGTGTTTTTATTTTACATTACACTTTTACAGTTTTGGAACCCTTTGACTATAAAGAATACAGTTACTATTCGTTATTGCTCAGTTAACTAGCTCTACCATACTGCAATTATGACACTGAATGTATATCACTCATTCATACACGTGTAATCCCTCTTAAAGTAAATTGTTTAAACTATTATGAACATATTGGTGAGTATGATCTCAATTTAAGTAGCAGCTGTAAGGTAATATTTTTCATTCTTTTTCTCCCTATATCTGTCTCTCTTTATTTTAAAACTTAAAGGTGTCTACTGTATTTGTTTCAGAATATACCTCAGAGAATTATTTTTAAGGGGTTTCATATTTTTCAGCTAAATAGAATAGAATAGAAATATTGTTTTGTATTTCAGAATGGTACTAAGACTCATCAATCCCTTTTTTGGCTTTTCATTCTGACGACTTGATCAGACAGCTTAAGCTTCTCAGTTCTTCAGTTTTGAAAGTTTGTATAATAAAGTCATATGTTCTGTTTTATGGTCTTGCTTTCTACTTGTAAATTGTCCCATGAGATTCATTGATGAAAATTCTTTTGTCAAAAAAGATAAAATGATTAAAGTCAATAAGATAATAAACTAAAATAAAAAGTTGAAAATTAATCAGAAGATTTTAATTTCTGAACTTTGACATTTCTGATCAAAAGCTGAGAAAAGACATAGAAAAAAAGCATTTCAACATAATTTCAACATAAGAGAATGTTACTTTCCTCAAAATACTAATGAGAATGATACTTGACCAAACCCTCTTGTAGTACATATTTATAACAGAAATTAATAAATAATAAGTTCAAATATCTAAATCAGATTACTTTCTTCTCATATAGGTGAATTCCCCATCACCTACTTTGTGCTTGCAGGGGAACATTTAAATGAAGATGCTGTCTGATATTTGGATATTAAGGATCCCAAATTGCTGCTTTATTCATAGTATGTTCTGCAATACCTTTTGGCCTTCTGGTTGTTGTTTCATCCCCAGAGGAAGCTCCCTTTCTGTACTTTGGTAAATATTTGAGGTGAGCAATTCTACATAAATTTGTATAACTACAAAATATGTTATTCTCCAAGTGAAAGCAATAGAATTACATGTGTTGAATAAGGTATAGTATGTAAATATAAGGCAGGGGAGTGCAACTGTGAAATACTATTTTCCTCCTGTTTTCAGCACAGCAATAACCATACTTTCTGAAACAGACAGTAGTCTTATAAGAAAACCCATCTGAACTGATGTAAGCACCATGTATCTCAGAAATGAGAAAAAAAAAAGCTGTCAAACACAAAGACGTTTTGATGTTTTGAAGTGAAGAACTTTCAGTTCACTGTTTCACTTCAGTTCACTTCTGTTCAGTTTCACTTTTTTGAAGTGAAGAATTTGGTTGGTACTTTTGGTTGGTTGTGTGAAGCCAAGGTGGTGTTTGACTTTAGCTAAAAGAACCTGGTACAATTAAGTTAGAACAGAGATTATATTAATGTGTCCACGCTATCTGGCTTTATTAATTTTAGGTCTATAGAATGCTATCGATTGTATAGCTTTTTTTTTTGACAAAATTTTGAATAATACTGTTGGAATGAAAAACCATCTGAAGAGCAAAAGAATAAAAATCAGATCATATTCAAGTGCTAGGAAACCTTTTTCTCAGGAAAAGCGAAAAGATGTGATCTTGCATTTAGGTAGATGTGATATATAATCTATGAAACCCTGTCTATTTCTGTGGAGGACAATTGCTTTGCATAGTGAGTTTATACTAAAACTAAGTGCATACTTAATTTTTATACTAAATAAAAATACAGCCTGAAATGTAGGTAAAGTGGTACAAAAATAACAGTGCTATGAGTCTGTGCATGTGATCCATCTCACCTGGGTTCAGATATTTATTAGGAAGAGAGAAGACACAATTGTGCATATGCAGGCATCCAGCATCATGTTAGACTCACTAGCATATTCCACCTGGGCTCCAGACAGTGCATCAAAAAGGTGAAGGCCTCCTGTAAGTCCTGTATCATATCTGTCAGTCCCATCCTGAAGTTACTGGTACCAAAACTAGGTGCACAGGTTTGGACAACAGAATTGTTTCTTTGGATGCCTACATTGTAGTGGTAAGATTCAATTTGAGAATAGACCTTCTAATTTAGATATGTGTAGGAAGGCATCAACAGATGAGCTGCATATCTAGTCTCTGTGTCAATGGAGATTTAGCCAAAACAAATAATGTAATCTAGAAATCTATCAGATAACCCTAAAATAGATACCTAGAACTCAGTTTGATCTCCTAAACATAGGCATGTAGTACTATTTGAAGTGACCAAATGTATCCTATCTGACCTTGGTTTTATTGGTCTCCTGTAGGTCCTATGTTACTTCTGCAGATGCCATGTTGACATCTTGGATACAGTAGGGCATCTCAAGTATCGTTAGATACTTTTGTTCAGGCAGTTGAACCAAACATAGTAAGTCTGCATCATGTCTTTTAACTTGTGGGTTCTTAACTCTACTCTTCCTCTTTTCAACGGTGAGGTAGTTACAAAAGAGAAGGTTACACTTCATAAGAAGTTGAGTTAATACTTCATGTGAGAGATTAAGCGGTGTCATCTTATTCTTGGTTTACATATGTCACCGCTCTACACAAAGTATTTCTGACCAATCCGATATAAACTCTCTTTCCTATTTTTGTAGACCATAGCTTCTGTCTCACAGTGGGCCTATTTCGAATTCACTACCAGTAGTCAAATTGTCTAGAAGTTGGATCCTCTAGGCCAACCCAGCTCAATTTTCTGCTAATTTAGCTGACTGGGACTGACTTCGGCTCTCAGTTTTATCTATTTAAAAAATTAAGCTTGTTTTCTCACTCTCTCTAAAGACAAAGATAGGAATGCTAGAATGCAATGTATCTAACTTATCTTAAAAACCAGGACAAGTTAAGCTAAGAGCAACTCCATGTTAGATCCCTATGTTTACCTTAAAATTGTAGCAATCAAGATACTATTTAGTTATGCAACGCCTGCCACATATGCTGTCTGTACATGCTTTTAAATTTCCAAAAAGTTGCATCTAGGTGTAGCATAAACTAATCTTGCTTAAAAGGGAGAACAGGGGCATGGCCTAAGTTCCCGTGGTAGTTTACAATCAGCCATTTAATACAAGGCAGAGCCTTTTATAGAAGTTGAAAATCTGAGTTAGGTGAACAGAATCATACTCTGGAGGTTCACGAAGGGAATTATTCCTCCATTTTTGACAGTGAAGAGGAATTTGGCAGTTACTTTAAGAGGTTTACTTCTGTACACATCCAGAATTACAGATCCTATTAGTAAAAAATAAGATAGATTAGACTAAGAGGAATTCTGTTCCAAAAATCTTAGAGGTTTTGCACCTACTACCTATATTTTAGCTAATTAATTAATTAATTACAATTAATAATTTTTGATAGTTTCATATTTTATTGCCTAAATAAAATGTGTTTTCTGGTATTTTATATAGGTACATACCACAAATCATTGACAAAATAAAATACATCCATGGCATAGGATCTCTGTCTTTCCAAGGGAAAAGACCTCCAATGACTCTCAGAAATCCAGCGCTAGGAAATTAAATATATATCTTCAGAATCCAGGCCAATTTTTAAATTTCACTGATCACACAGATGAGACAAATGTTTCTTTTTCTCATGAAGAGCTAAGAAACTTTATAACAGTGTTCACCAAAGTTTGTAAAACCTTTCATATGAATAGCACAGATAACCCATTAAGAAAACTCAGAAGACACAGTGAATCTCAAAATCTCCTAATGCCTAACAGCAGGTGTTTGAGAAGCCTGAAAATTTCATTGTTGGAGACCACAGGGATCATAAGCTCCAAAAGTCCTAGCTCTGATTTAAGGAATTTAAATCTCTGTAGATGCACTGGGCAGAGAAAATAAACCATGTAGGCTAAATAGCTGTGGTTTAACCAACTTGAAAGTTTTAGCTTTCACATTCACTTGACTGAATTTAAAACCTCCATAAGATATACCATTTAAATAGCTGAAAACTCTGAGGGAAATTCCAGGGCCCAAACATATTTATTTTCAAGGATCTATAGGTGATGAAAGGAAACCGTAGTCTCATCACAGGGAGTATTCAGTGGCAACGCCTTGTCATGATTCCTGCCCCTTGCCTTCTTACTCCCACACTGTTTTGATACCTCCCAGTTGTGCCAAAGCAACTGCTTCAGAGTTTAGTCTGTGAGACAGGCAGGGATCGATACATGTTAAAAATAGATTTTCCACTTCTACCCATCTTTCTAAAAATGTTTTACACAAATCAGCTGCTTCATCCCACAAATACTGGTGCCAGAATGACTGAGAAGTGGCACACTGCTGTAGGACTGAGGACAAGGAGCCGAGAGCTGACAGGAAGCTGCGAACACTTTAAACTGGAACTGTCACAGACATTACTTGTAGATTTATGGTCTGAATATGCTTGAGGCTGGGACTCCAATGTCTTGCTCTTCTAGGACTCAGACCAGCTCACCTGAAGGCAAAACTCATGATTCTTTCAAACCACAGACTGGTCCACAAAAGCTTCTGAAACTGTCATTCATATTTTCTGAGCACTGTGAAATGATACATCTTATTTTCTCCAGTGCCTACTATATTTTTTAAAAAATCCTGCAGCCACGAAAGCTAGTCATGAGATATTCTCAAGACTAGAATGGCAAAAGTTTTCCTTCTACCTTGCACTTGTACAGGTAAATGGATTGCTGAGGAGCAAGGCAAAGGACAGTAAGGTCCATAATCTCCAAGGGCTTCCCCAGGAGCAGTTGCTGTCTGCATCATTATCTAGTGTGGAGTCTTACTGACATGGTGCAGAGGTTTTGTTTTTTCTGATGCCTTTATTTACAAAGACCCTAGCTATGTCTTCATTGCTAAGTAAAAGTGCTAAACAAGCAACATACGCTTGCTACCCTTAGATGAAATATACAGTGAAGTATTAGTTACTTTGCTATTACTCAAGCAAGTAATAGAGTAATTGGCTTCCCAGGCCTCTAACTTCTCTTGTGTGACTTTCTCCTCTCCTTATCCCCAATGTATTTAACTACATTTTTTATGGTTCTAAGTGGAGGAGCCAATCAGGGACCCAGACTGAAAAAAAAGCCCAAGTGAACAGAAAGAACAGTGGTGCAAGATGAATGTGGAAGAGTCCTAGAGTCAACGTCAATGTTAAAAAAATGTCCAGGGGGCCATTTCCTTAAATGCCTGGTGCATTTTTATAGAAGAGTAGTTAGGACAAATCTGAAGACAATATGTTTTTGTGCTGACTAACATTCTGGATATACCCTCTACATATATGAAAGTATATGTGTGTATGCTTTTATTGATCTTACTTTTCAAGAAAAGAGTAAATACATTTTTTAAGCAAATATTGTGGTCTATTTTTCATTAGCAAGTGTGAAATGTGTACTATCCTCAGACAATAGATGGGTCTTCCTCTTCTATGTTGTGAAAAGAAGAATTGTTTTCAAGTCCAAAACACAGAGGAGCTTTTTGGTTGCTGTTCTGTTTTAAATATAGATTTCAAGTGAATTATGAAAGAAACCAATCTTGTACTATCTTTGGAAACTTTTATACTTGTTATCCCAGTCAATACCTAAGTAAAGTGTCCAAGCAAGTTTCTGGCCTTCTTGAAGGATTTTCTTGTTTTTAACAATATTTTTGATGCAATTCTGTTAACTGGATGTTTGTAGCAAAACAATCACTTGAATAAATTAATTTTCTTTAAATCTGTCTATTTAAAGTAAGTAGCTTAAATTCGTAATGTTGTCATAACAAGTAGCTTCCTTCTGTAATAAACCCAATTATTATAAAGTCAGTTATTAAAAAGGGAAATGCTATTACTTGTTATATAGGCAAAATGCAAATTGTTTTTCAGAGCAATCAAAATTCAAAGAAAATAGGAAATATGCTGGGAAAGAAGACAACACATGAACTTTTGAGACTCAGTAAGAGGAAAATGTAATCTTGGATAACTTAAAATTTCATTCTGATACTGAGCATGCAAGAAAACAACATTACATAATACATTTCCTGTAATAATATACATTTTTTTGTGTCATAGTGTACTAAGAAGTATGTCATTACTACAGGAGATATTGCAGAATTTCAGGATAGTCCACTACATTGTTGAAATCCTTGAAGATCAGGGAAGTACTATAAGGCAATGAATAGTAAACCAAATGCTGACTTTCAAAAAGTATTGATGTTAATTATTATTCTGCAAGCCTAACTTGTCCCTCACTAAAATGAGGGACTTCTCAGAAAATTAAATTAGACTGTTAGCAGGACATGAGCTACTAGTTTGAAGGTAGCTTGCATACACTATACACTGTGTCTAGCTCTGCTTCACTCTTCATTGTATTTGGATGTCCTCTGTGTGGCTTTGGGTAAATGTTCCAGACTACGCAATATAATATGAGAAAACGTAACTCACTAAACATTGGCAACCAGACACGGCAGCTTAGATCTGTGCACAGAGGGTACTGTTTCAACATGGGCCAGCAAACAGCCAGCAGCAAGGCTGATGACCAGCATGTCCAAAGAACACAGTCTGGGAGCAGGATAAAGAAGATCAAATCCAGAGTAGAGTCCTTAATCTCCTAGAGCCAGATCATGAATTCAGAGCCCATTTCCCCTCCCTAGCTATAAAAGGAAAAAAGGTGGCTGGTCACTCTTGATCAGTGAACAGTAGCATCCTGCTGCACAGCTGACTTCAGGTGCAGGTGCCAGCAGGGAAAGCCTGCCACTGCCGCCAAAGAGCCAGCCTGTTCTCAAGCAATCCACAGGCTGAGAATTGCTTACACAAATTTCTAAATGAATAAAGCTAATTAATAAATGCATGGAACGAAGCAGCAAATAGCAGTCATCAATTCAGGAATACAGGAAGGATTAATTGCCTAAAGTGCTCATCACAAATTAGACCCAACGAAAAGCTATCAGTGTCTCAATGTTTTGGGAAAATATCTTTGTTTAAAATCTCATTTTCATCCCTTCTAAGCTCAAATTTTCCATGCAAACATAGTTCAGTGGCATATACAGTTCAGAAAAGGGATCAGCAGTAAGTCATTATAGAATCGCTTCCTGGTGAGGAAGCTATTAGAAGCAATTTGTTGGATGAAATAAGGAAACATCTTAGAAGGAGTGATTTGACTACAAACAGTCAACAAAGATTTATGAGAAAATGGAGGCGCTGGATTTCTTTTTCTTAGCGTGTAGGGTTTCTGAAATAAATTACTTCTACAATCAACATGAGAGATAAAATGTATGGTTAATAGTTTGATTTTCTAATAGCATTTCAGCAGTTTATGTGGAGAGGGTTATCGTCAAATACAAGTAAGTGGATAGACAGCTTGCTGGATAGAAAACTAGCTAGAAGATAAAATAGTAGCACTGTGTAAGGAATCACAGGAATCAAAACTGCTTAGTCAGGAAAAGAGGTATGCCTGAGTCCCAGGGCATGATTTATAGAACACCATAACTGTAGCATCCACTCTTTTATTCATCTTAACAGCTACTTAATTTCATATATGAATGGGGGGGGGGGGGGAGCAACAGAGATTTGTGAATGGGATTCCAGACTGATTAATAAAATCACGCCTTCAATAAATACATACATCCCCAAATTTGTGAGTATGAAAGCACGTATCATGGTCATTCTTTCACACTGTAGTGCTACAACATGTCAGACATTCCAAAAAAAAAAAAAGAAAAAAGAAAAAAAAAGTGAGATATATACATCAGAAACTAATGCAATACATTTAGCTCTAGACTATGCTAATTACAAAGCATTATTACACATTCTCCCTGCTTAACACATCTTTGCTTTCTATCTAATCCACTTAAAGAAAAAAACTGAACATCTCAACATTTCTGATTAAACATTAAAGAGAAGAACCAGTTAGTGTTTTTAGAACTTAGATTTTTTTTTACTAAAGATGAATATATTTAGTAGCACAGTAAAGAACAATGCCCTAGCTACTAAAAAAGGTTAAGTATTTGCATAATGTTTCCATCTCTTCATTTTCTGAAAGAAGTCTAATAATAATAATTACACTTTATAATAGAATATAGTGGCTGCCTAACTGTGTTTTGATTTCTTAGGATTAGCAGTTGGTGCTGTAATTGTTATTCCTTGTGATTGCAAATGGCACAGCACTTAACCAGTCACTTGGTTCTCATTTAGCATTTCAGATGCTACATCATTTTTGAGACTGATTTGCAGGTAATGAAGTAATCTATATTTAGATTTTTGGAGGATGATTTTTTGATATTTTTAGCTGCAAGCTAAACATACACTTTCCAGGTACTAAAGGAATCATACTACTAATAACTGTGTGCATAGATCGATGGGATGCTTTTAAGGTGTGATCTGAAATATTGGTTATTTTTAATCATTTTAGATCAGAGAACTGAGAATAGACTTAAATATCTGGTTTTTTATTCAGTGGGAAAACTCACTCTTCCAACACAGGAGTGACATTTGCAATAGTGGATCAACAATGAGATACATAAAATGGACTATATGGTTACTGATTAGATAGTGAATTGATACTTACCTATGTCAAATGAATCTACTAACCTGTCTTATTCCTTAGATTTTATAACACCTGCCTGTGACATTTATCAAAGTATGAATGAGAAAGGAAAGATGCCTTTATGACCATTATTAATGTTTCCAATTTTTTTCTGAGGTTGTCTTTTCCATATCATGAGTTCAAGAACTGTTCTGCTCTGCCTTAGTAACAATTAACGTTGCCACTCAGCCCACACATCAGGAATAAATTCCTACTGAATTCTGATGGGGCCAGAACTTCACTGTTAAGACTGATTGCAAAACATAAATTAATATATTTGATTTCAGTTATGCAATATTAGTGTGTCCTAAGTTTTAAAAATCACAGAGTCATGGAAATGTTGGTTGGAGAGGATCTCTGGAGGACATTAGCCCAGTGATCTGCTTGAAGCTGGACTATTGCCAACAGTAGCTCAGGTCATTCATCATGGCTTGATGTAGCCTAATCTTGAAAGCCTCCAAGGAGAGAGATTTCATAGCTTCTCTGGGCAAGCCATTCCAGTGCTGCACAGGTCTCCTAGTGAATTTTCTTTTCCTGATGTTCACCTTACCCTCACAAATTGCAATCTGCAGCCATTGCTCTATTAGTGCCCCTTGCACTACCAAGAAGGGTTTAGCCCCTTAACTTTGCAACTGTCCTCCAGATAGTTGTAGGCATCTCTTAGAACACACCTTAGTGGTGTCTTTGCCAGATTAAACAAGCCCACCTCTCTTGGCCTTGCCTCCTAGGTCATGCCAGCTAGACCATGAACACCTTAGTAACTCATCTCTGAACGATCTCCAGTTTCTCCACACCCTTCTAGATTAGGAGGTCCCAAAACCAAAACAGTCTGCAGGTGCAGCCTCACCAGTGCCCAGTAGAGGGAGTTAATAACTTCTCTTGATCTGGAGGCCTTGATATAGTCATATATGGTAGACAAGTGTATAATCTGCACAAGGGCTGCATTAAAGTTAATTGCAAAAGAATATTAAAATGGATGGGATTCAGATCATCCAAATTCGAATGTTTATCATGTAGACATCTACGTCTCAGCTAACATTATGTACTTTTTTCTATAATCAATAGGAAAAAAAAACCCAAAACTGGTTACTTAGAATTCCATTCATTCTACTTGCTTACTGATGTCCCTTGCTATGATCTTGAGGGTGATATCTAGGCCCCTATTAGATATTCTGTGGTTTCCAGGTCATCTGCACAATTTGGCACAGGACTTTGGAGAGGACTTACAGAGTGACAAATGGGGGCCTGATGGGATACTAGATGGTCAGTATATTTAAGTAGCTGACCTCAGTGACTAATCAGATTTAGGTGTGAAAACTTAAAAGAGATGAATCCCACCCAAAATGTCACTATGTCTTACAATTAACACTGAAATAGTGGTCCTGGAAGAGATACTCTGCAAGAGACAGGCTGGATTAGCTGAATTGTATTTATTGACCCATTGTATCAGTACAGGGTAATTTTTTTTCTGAAAGATAGGTATGCTGGCATTCCAACTAGATTTAATTTGGGGCAAATGTATTCTACATGTTTAAAATCCCTGTATTGTTTTCACCTTCATTTTCTGTCCTACTGAATTACAATGAAATAAATTTGAACTGTTCAAATAAATTTGAACTATTTACATTTCAGTGCTGGGCTAGCAGTGTTTGATTTCCCTTATGGCACTCCAAATAGTACAAGAAATAGACAGCAAAAAAGAAAAAGCATTTTTTTTCTGTGGAATAAAAGTCAAAGGATTCCAGCATTAGAAATGATAATCATGAACATGGTAAATGGATCCTTCATACCCTCTCATTTTCTATTATGTCTCCAAGAATAGAGAATTACGGCTTTGAAAAACTTAAGCTTCCAAATAATCATATCTACCAATCTTTAGATTCCTTATTACTACAGAGTATTGGTAATGTGGAAACCATGCAGTCGCAAAGATCCACCTAAACAGAACAAAATGTAGGACTAGAGAATTACTTTTGCTACTTTTGTACTTCAGGACATTGCACCTTCCAAGACTATGAGAGCACCTGAAGTTGCATACACTGACATAAACAATTTCACAGTAACCTTTAATGGATCAGTTCTAGGAAACCTTTTTCTGCAAAGGCTATACAAACAGCTCACTCCTGTGTAGTGATTTCAGGAAGAATATCTTCTAATACTAGAGGGCTTTCTAATGGAGATCTTTATTTTTCATTGGAGGTGAATTCATCCTTTTCAAAGGGCAAGTACAAGGTCTATGGACAATTAAGTCCCATCTAAGTCCTCAGAGTAGAACCAAATGGGAAGTAAATGGTCTTGTGATGGACTTAAGGCAAATTCTACACTGATTAAATAGGCAACAGAGTCTCAGTGAGAGACACTGGTTAGCAGCAGTACAGGCGAAAAAAGCTATTTAAGTGATCATGTCCTCTTAAAAGTGTCCTCTTTGCCACTTTAGAAATATAAAATTAAGCTTGATGGATTTAGGACCTTGATTATACCCTCCACTATGAAAAACTTGCAAAAATACAAACTGCTATCAGGTGAATTGGTGTTTAAGTGCTATTACCTAATTTCATAGAGTACACATATTTGTGTTCCAAATCTCTCAGTTGGCCTGTGTCTATATATGCTGTTGCTTTCTCTGTCATGTATTAATCCACCTGAGAGACTACTTTTTCTGTTGCCTCACACAGAGCCTGAATGTCACACTTCTGAGAATTAGCACTAACAGCATTAATTCCTAGTATTCTGATGGGAATTCTGAACTAAAAGGTGAAATATCTCATTCTTAATTTTAAAAAAAAATATATCCTCCTAAATAAACAAAACGTCCCTCCTCTGTTGACTCTTTCACTTTCAAAATACTTTCAAATTTAGACCACTTTTGCTACAAAATAACTAAATGATTTGTATCATCTGTACATGCAACAAGGTCAGACCACAGCTTCATAATTTATCCTGGAAATTATATGGACGCTTGGACAGGTGATGAATGAGCTTCAGAAGAGAATTGTCTGTGGATAATTCAAATGCTTCATCTGAATGGCCCATTTTGTAATTATCTTTTTTATTTATTTAATTGTGAATTGAGTGTTCATTGTGCCTACCTAGCTGACAATAATGAATGAGATGATCTTTACACATGGCCATTTTTGATGTTTGTCTGATGAGATTTTCCCAAAGGAAGAAACAAAAAGAATTTTTGTCTCTGTAGTATCTGCAAACCAGAAGAATTGGTTGTTCTCAGCTTTCTCAATTCATTTTGGTATACCTTTGTTTAAAGCAATGTGTATCAATAGGTCTGTTTGCATAATAAGTTATCACAGTTCTGTGCTCCAGAACTGATTTTAACTTGTATACCCACTGAAAAAATGAAACACTTCTATGTGCATACAGAGAACTAGTGAACGAAGATGCAATTCCTTAGAGATGTCCTAGCAAAATATTACCTTTATTTTAGGTAAACCTGATGAACAGTTTTTGATATTTGCAGTGTTTGGTTTATAGTCATGTTTATTTGGTGCAGATTTTCCTGAAAGCAATTACAGGGGTCATCTAATGTTCAGAAAATGACTGCCAGCATTGTTGATAAATATAATCAGTCCATCTTTCCATGCATCTGCACACCATGTCAACTAATTGGTATGCTAGGTGTGAGCAGCAATTACTAAAACCATCAGCCTGAGTGTGAATAGCCTATCCCGTTTGCACACTACACTAGTAAGTAATCTATTGGACTGATCCTAGATAATAGCAATATAGTTACTCTCTCTTGATGCTATTGACCAAACCCTCCTCAAGCTCTTTCTTCTCACGCCTGTTCACATGCTGCATTACTTCTTTCTCTCATTCCCATTCAGTAAAAGTTTTAACCCTTTATACTTCTTTTTTGCAACCTTCCTGCCCTCTCTTCTGGTCAGCAGTGGGAAACCCTTATGGGAAGCTTACTTGTTAATACACCTTCAGTCACCAAGTTTTTAAACATCTCCAAGAGTTGTAGTTCTTCCTCATCTCTTTACCCTTACTCTAAGCTTGTATCACCCATCCCTTTGTCATCTTTTCTGTCCTCAAGCTCATCAAGTCTAAGACAAATTCCTATCAATCATCATCTCCTCACTTTTGAAACTTTAATTTTTTGTGTTACCTTCTTTGGAACTTTCATTTCTACATGTCTTTCATGTCTGATGTTCTCCTGAATGTTCTGGGGAATATGCACGCTCACAAACATCTGCAGGAGTCTACCATTATCCTTGTCTTTCTGATGTCATTTTTTAGTCTGTGGTTTTATGATACAGCTGAATGATCCAAAAGCACATTGCCACAGGAGAATGATCTCCATTCTTGGCTACAGGGAGGCGTTTCTTCCTGGTGTTCAGGGCAGGTACATCTGAGTCCTGAGTGAATTTAGCCAGGTTCACAGACTGGTTGAGGCTGAAGTGTGCTGTGCACCAGTGGAAGGCATTGGGGCTAGTGTTCATTATGATCCCAGTAAGAAAGGCACTCAGATTCCATAAGACATTGCTTAAAATACCATTTATTGGAGATAACACAAGAAGGAGAAAAAAGAGATAATCTTACATCCCCTCAGATGCTGGGAACCAGAACTTGTGCAGTATCAGATAAGCCTCCAATCAGGGCATAGCATGCAGTGCAGATCCTGTTCATGGAGAGGTTCACCAGCATTTTGATCTTTAGAGCTCTTACCTGATTTTCTTAAAAGAAAATTATTCTATTCAACATTTCCACTGTCAAGCAGAAAGACATTGACATGAGAATTTGCTGCTACACTTTAAGCCAAAGACAAGGATACGCAGGTGACATAATCATCAGTATCAAGTGGGAGCTGCCTAGAGGCTCCTCCATTACAATTAGCTGGCTAAGTTTATCCTGTTGCTAAGGGATATGTGCAGCACAGTGCAGGCTTGAAGGCCAAACTATACATGCAGCATAGCACAATACAGCACAGCACAGGCCTGTGCCTACTCAGCTTAACTGTTATGTGGATCTCTAAATCCTCTATGTACTATTGTCTTCCAGTTAGCATCACTACAGAAGGCACCTCTGGAGATCATCTAGTCCACCTACAGCAGGTTGCTTGAGACTGAGCCCCGATGTGCTTTGAACATCTCCAGGGGTGAAGAATCCACAACCCCTCTGTGCAACCTGTTTCAGTGTTCAATCACCCTTATAGCAAAAAAGTTTTCTTATGTTGAAGCAGAATTTCCTGCATTCCAGTCTGGTGCCAGTTGCCTCTTTTTCCATCTCCAGGCACCACTGAGAAGAGTCTGGATCCATCTTCTTTATCCCCACCATCAGGTATTTGCACACATGGATAAAACTGACCCTCAGCCTTCTCTTCTCCAGGTTAAATAGTCCCAGCTCTCTCAGTCTCTCCTTGTGTGACAGATGCTCTAGTCCTTTAATCATCTTTGTGGCCCGCCATTGGACTTTCTGGGAGGCCAGCAGAGGACCTAGCACTCCAGATGTGGCCTCAACAGAGTTGAGTAGAGGGAAAGGATCACTTCCCTCGACCTGCTGGCAACACTCTTCCTAATGCAGCCCAGACTACCATCAGCCTTCTTTGCCTTAGGGGCATATTGCTGGCTCATGGTCAACTTGTGGTCCGCCAGGACCCCAAGGGCCTTTTCTGCAAAGCAGCTCTCCCTCCCATTCACTGCTCTCTCCTCATCCACCAAGCCAGTCATCTCACCATAAAAGGCTATCAGGATAGTTAAGCACAATTTCCCCTTAATACATCCATGCTGACTACTCCCAATCACCTTCTTGGCATTCACATGTTTGGAAATGGCTTCCAGGAGGATTTGCTCCATGGCCTTCCCAAGGATAGAGGAGAGGCTGACCAGCCTGTGTTTCCCCAGATCCTCCTTCTTGCCCTGCTTGAAGATAGGAGTGGCATTTGCTTTCTTCCAGTCCTCAGGAACCTCTCCTGATTGCCATGACCTTTCAAAGATAACCATGAATGGCCTCTCAATGCCTTCAGCCAGCTCCCTCAGCACTTATGGGTGCATCCCATCAGGGCTCACGGACTTGTCCAGTGTGTTTAAGTGATCCCCAGCCTGATCCTCCTCCTCCTCCCTTTCTCCAGACTTCCCCTCTGGTGTCAGGGGCTTGGGATTCATGAGGGCCAGGCTTACCAGCAAAGACTGAAGTGAAGAAGCATCGAGTACCTCAGCCTTTCCTATGTCCTTTGCCACCAGGTCCCCCGCCCCATTTAGCAGCAGAGCGGCATTTTCCCAAGCCTTCCTTTTGTTGCATATGTACTTACAGGAGCCTTTTTTGTTGCCTTTCACATCCTGCATCAGATTTAGTTCTCTTAACCCCATCCCTGCATACTTGGACAGGGTCTCTATATTCCTCCTGGGTCACGTCTCCCAGATTCCACCTCTTGTACACTTATTTCCTTTTTATATTGGAGCTCCTTGTTCATCCATTCAGGCTTCCTGCTGTCTGCTTAATTTTCTGCTTGTTGCATGGACCATTCTTGAGCTTGGAGGAGCTGATCTTTAAAATGCTGCTGCTGCTGCTGCTGCTGCTGCTGCTGCTACTACTACTACTGCTACTACTAGTTCCCAAGAAGCTGTCATCAATGCACCCCGGAAACCTCCTGGATTTCTTGTGCCCTGCTGTGTTTTCCCTCCAGCAGGTATCAGGGTGGATATTAGCTAGCATATAGCTGTCAGAATTTTGAATTCTTTGAATTCTGTCCAGCCACTGCATTGAAACTATTTTATGTAGGATCCATTCTTTATAGATTTTCTTTTTTTTTTTTTTTTATTTTTTCCTAGCTTGAAAAGGAAAAGAGATGTATCTCACCCCAGTAAAATGTTAATATAGGTCAGTAGGGGATATCTCACTGCTGTTCTTTTCTGTGTGTAATGTCATTAAATTCATGTAACTGCCGGAAATCTGAGACTAATATGAGAGAGAACTGGCACCCTAACATTTGCAGTTCCTGACTTTTGGATACTTAATTCATAACAATTATATTTGTATTAATTGATTAGGATTCACTACTATGAGCTACGTATCTTTATTAACAGTCATGGTACTGTGATGTCAGAGTGCAGGGTTGTGAATGAAGAGAGAGTTTGACAGCTTGAAAGTGTCTGTGTACATAAGTATAAATGCATGCAAGAAAGTGAAAGATGATAGCCCATAAGAGTAGCCCGTGGTACCCTGTTCTCAAAGGACAGAAGAAACAGGGAAATACAGCAGGGAAAAACCTTCTCACCTGCCAAAAGTGAGTATAAACCAGCAACTTTCAAACTTTTTATATCATGACTATTGTTTTCTGTCGTAATTCAGGCCTTCTGGCTATTCATATACTATATAGACTTCTTTGCCCTACTGCTGTCCCCTGTGGGTGGCTGAGGCTGTCTCTGTCCTCTCCTCTCCTTCCTCCAACCCTGAGGAGACCCGGCAGCAGTGTGGGAAGAGGCTCCTGCCCAGCTGCAGGCACCAGAGAGAAGCTCTGTGATGGGGCGCCGGGGAGGCCAGGTCCCTGACCTGGGCGAGGAGCGGAGGGTAAAGTCACTCCCTGCAGTCAGGAAAAGGCGTTAATTGTCTCTAAGGAGAGACCTGCTAGGGAGCCAGTTTCCACCAGGAAAGGTGAACGGAGGATTGAGGGCAGAGATGGCTGGGACTGGCAGGGCATAGAAGTCTTGGGACAGGAATTAGAAAACAGCAATGCTTTCTTAAGGAGGGAACTGGGTTAGGCCTGTGCCTAGAAGAGAGATCTGGTCAGCACTGTGAGAGATAAGGATACTGAGGTGGGTCTGGGAAGGTGAGCAGAGATTGAAGAATACTCCTTTTGATGTCCATGAACATTTCTTACAAGTTTTATTTTGTATTCCTCAAAGTGTGCCTGAAGCTCCTCTTATCAACATTTCTAAAATGGGATTTAAATGATTTTATCACACGTTCCTAACTTCTTGGTCTCATTCTTGTGGCTTTCAAACTTCATAGGATTTAACCATTTGCTATTTCCTTATGGTCTGTGCTAATATCATTTATTTGCCAAGTGATTACTGCTAGTATTAGAGTTTTGTTCTTAAATTTGCATTACAATGCTATACCTGACTGAGCTATTTTACAGTGTAAAGCATATGTTTTCTCCAAATCTCCTTTCTCCACTCCTCAGAAAACCCACATAAGGTAGAAGAAATGGTTATAATATCCTGGTATGATACACTGTTTGCAATAATTAACTGAAGTTTCACATGTATAGGAGAGTAAATACTGCAGAGAAGAAGGAGCTTACAAACGGAAAGGTTTGAGGACTGTTACTCAGGCAAAAGTGTGATGCAGCGGGTAGAAAGGTCAGTGCTGGTGATTGCTGTTGCAAACTTCAGGGAGGCTGGAAGTGGTTCCAGGACTGTCATGTAAAGGAGCTAGGAAAAGCAGTCAGATGGTTGGAAATACATGTTCTTGTCAATCAGGGAAATATAAAAAGAAAATCTGTTTGTTTGTTTGTTTGTTGCAAAGCAGAGTTGTGGACTTACAACAAGCAAAAATCTTAGGGCATTTTGGCATGTGGTAGGGAGGTTAATTATTTTTTTCCAGTGGGAGATGAAGTTAACAGGAATATCCTGGGATTTACTGGTGGAGAAAAGAGATTAGAAATGGGAAGACATCAACAAACAGTTATACGTATATTATTTGAATATCTAGAGTATCTTTCAAAGGATATAACATTTGAAAATTGTTGGCTCACAGAAATCACATCAGGTAGCTGAGTGAAGCCAATTCAAATGTTTACTGTCAGGGTACATCTAGTAGTATTCCTTCTTCTCCCCTTCCCCCCTCCACACACATTTGATCCCTATGTGCTGTTTATCTAGCCTCCAACTGACAGTTGTCCCATATCACATTTCCTCCAAATGCATTCAACAAACTGCTAATCTGCCTTAAGATATAAACATATACATTAAATGCTTGCAGATAGAATGAACAAATTGGTTTTTTTCTGTTACTTTTTACTCATGTTAGGCAAATCTTTTTTAAGATTAAGATTCATAAAAGCGTTTGTTTTTTTCTTGGAAACAGATTACTCATCAAAGTCCTTGGAAATCTATATCACTCTTTATTTTTTTGTTAAAAATTAAATGCTGCTACTACTTCTCTTCTTTGATTTTCACTTAAAGCTGTTTGACAGAAAAAGAGATTATTAAGGCAGGACTGACGGAAGGATGTTCAGAATCCCCAGCTGGAATAACCATGTAAGCTTTCTTTAAGAACTTCCTAAAATCTCCGATATTACATAAAGCACCCAAACCAACAAAACCTAGCATTACACTTCTCCCAGTAATCACCACCAAATGAAATAGTCACAGCAAAGCTCCCAAATGCATGAACTTCACCTGACTTTGGGTTTCATTACAAATATGGACCTCAGGCCATGGACACATTAATATGTCAAGCCATGACAAATCAAGCTGCAGAATTTTTAAAAGCTGGGAGTGCATGAGGCACTTTTTAGAAGTGATTTAGGCCATCCATAAGACTGGAAAATATATCCCTCGACTGACTCAGGGTGAAATTTGTCAATACCTATGCATGCTCTTTTCTTCAAAGCTGCTGTGGTGCAATTTGCTTCATTTTATGCCTCAAACATTGCCTTGCTGTTTACATATCTGTATGCTCAGACCATGTTACCCAAAGACGAAGTATAATCCTCTGTTGCTCTTGGCTACCATATGACAGATCAGTAGGACATTTACCGGAGAATTATTACCCTGTTTGGCTAAAGGCATCAAAATGTAGCTTTGAGAAGTGTTTGGGGTTTCTCACTTTTGGTTCAAGACAACCAGAGTAACTTATTGCTGCATATCAAATGCCATTATTTCCCATGTTTCTAATTCAATTAGCTGTGATCTTTTCACATGAGTTTTTGGTGTAGTGATTTATTTCTTTCAGTAGGGAATTTTTGGACTTCAAATTTAAAAATGAGAAAAATAGACAAAGAAATAAGAACATTAGGCATCATGAAGTAGAATCACAGATGATCACACAGCTGTAACTGGTGCCTTTTTTAGTGAGCTCTTCTAACCACCAGCAATAATTCACCAGTATGTGACTAACTAGCTTCAGTGTCCACATTCTTCAAAACACACAGCAAAGGTACAAGAAATAAGATTGCATTGATGAATGTAGATTGAACTTGAATGAACACGACAGCTTTCCTGTAAGATACAAAATCAAATTATATTGTTCTGTACAGTCCTTACTACTAAAATAAGGAAGTGAATATACCTCACCATAGCTTTTCATTCTTGCCTTATTCTAATCTACTCTAATCTTAACCTAATTCCTTATTTTAGGTCCATCTTCTATTGTCCTTAAGACTTTTCAGACTGGGTATTTGTATTACAGGAAAAATTTTGTTTCAAAATGTTATGTTGTAATTGCTGTTTATTATTTCAACTGTTTATAATCTTTTGCTTTTTTGCATATCAGTATTTGTAGAAATATTTTGGATTATTCCACAGTGACATTTGGGAAGGCACTGAAAAATTTTCATGAATTCTTATAAAATTCTAGTGGTTAGAAAATTAGCTTTCTTTTCCAAGTATCAGAATATTAGTTTCATGGCACTACACATGAATAAGACATTATCTGGAACACTACCTACAGATCTGGTCATTCATGTTGATAAAAACAGTTAAAATTGATTGGATTCAGAGGAGGCTACTAGGCCATATAAAGCCCATTTTACAAGAGTACCTAATAAAGTGTTTCTTCTTTAGCTTAGTAAAATAAGGCTTGAGGAACACGGTTCCTCTCCACAAATATTATTAAATTGTTTACACCTAGAGTAAAGCTGGTTTTAAAATGGAACTTTGTTACATTTATGAAGAGATTTCATGACGCATGTGCCTATGAGCATAGGAAAAGGATCGGAGCTTCTTGGCAAATTCTTACCTTGTTGCAATTTAATCTACCGCTCTTCCTAGCATCTGTGTTTACTTTTGCTGTCCTCTCCTGCTCCCCATCACTCCTTTCCAGGCAGGTAGTATTTTCCTTATTCATTGTCATAGTTTCAGTCCTACAGTTTGAAAGTAACAAAACTTTCTAAAACTTATTTTCTTTACATTGAATTTCCATAAATAACTCTTCCTTTTTGACACTTCCGTGCAAGTTGTACAAAGCCTTTACCCAAACATAAGCTATAAGCATTTAATCGGTCATTTCCTCTTAGTATGTAAGTAGTGTTGAATAAATCTTATGAATCGGTTATTAATAATCAGAAAATTTCCATCTGCCTGTCTTTAAAAATACACACTATTATTATTTTTCTTTTTCTATTAAGAAAAAATCAATTCCGTTGCCCCTAATACATAAGATGGTAAGGATCCTTTTGTCTTGCCTGCTGGTTTTCTTTGTTCATTAACTTGTGAACATCTGCTGCTCTGTAATTATTGAATGTAAAGAAGGTGGAATGTATGTATTATTCCATTTTACTTTGGTGAGGCTTTTTTGTTTTTTTTAACAGTATGCACTTTTTATGATCAGGATTTTTACCCTTGAAAATGCACGGTTATTGCTTTTATAGACTGCAGTTTAAATGCACCTAAGTTCGACATGTGCAGTTACTGTAATTGTATTTGTATAGTTATTTTTATTAGACAATACAGAAAAAAATCACTCTCTAATTTTATGTTGTATTGAGAATAGGAGTAAATGAAATTATACTTAGGGAGGAATGTAGTGGTCAGAGCACTTCTAAAATGGCCTGTGTTAAAACAGAACTTTGGGGAAAAAATCAGAATCCAACACTTCAGGTGAATATTATGGTTCAGAGACCATGTTTTCTATGATATTTCAGTCACTTCTACTAAAAAATTATTATTCATTTATGCACTGAAAAAAAGAGATATATTGTGCTGTATTTGGTTATCAGTATAAACCAGGAAAGTTTGAATGCATAACAGGCAAAGAGTAGAGCAGTATACAGATTTAACCACTCTTTTAACTTGCTATGGATTTTATATTTTCAAATTTCTATTTATTTGGGAAAATGGCTTGTAATCTCTCATTAAAAATAACATCATGTTGTGTCAGCTTTGGTAATACTCAAGAAAGACACTTTTTTATTGCAGACTGAACTGAAGAGAAAAGGTCTGACTCGAAGGCGTCTGCCGAGAAGTCTTTCTGCTGTGAACAAAGGGTTGAGAGTTCAAGACAGCTGCTCTGGCTCATTGGTGTTGAGATTTCAATTTGGACTTCCACAGTGGCGCTAAAAAGAGAACAAGGACCCAAGAGAGTAGCTGACTCTGTGGCAAGGTAAAGTACTCCTCATACTATCTTGAAATATTTTTCAAGTAGCATTTAGGGAAACCAAGATAAAGACCAATAAAAATGTAAGGCAACAACTTCTCCTGGCCATGTCAGTGTTACAAGGTTAATTAACTGAAGTCTTACTAAGGAACAAGTTATATGTGGTAGATCTGGTTGTGGCCACCAAAAATTTCTTTTTTAAGGGAGTAGTAAGGACAGGTTAAAAGCCAAAATGACTTGCTGTAATCTTTGGGTATGTTTATTCAGTTTTGCATAGTGTAAAACTAGCTGTCCTGGATCAAAGAGAGAACCCTGGAAAATGTGGAACTCAGAAACTAAGTAGCTCCAAAATGCTCATTGTTCTTTATCTTCTTAATGACATATCCTCATATTCCTCTCCTCAGTGGGAGAGGAAAAGGGATGCTATACATCAAAGTCAAAGGGACTTTATACATCAAACACTAAACCTGTGTGTCTGATATATATATATAAAAAGAGATAGGAAGAACAGTTTATAAGAAGAACTCCATTTTGGGACAAGAAAGGTAAATGAAAGACCATTTGAGTGTATTCCCAGATTTGAATGAATTCGCTTGTTTTATTCTTCTGTTGTGGGAAACAAGATCATTTCATAGAAGTGTTTCTAGATATAAAGAAAGGAGTGGAAGAAGAAATAAAAGACTTGAAAAAATTGTGCTTTTAATACTGTCAGAGAGGAAACATAGTCAAAGGTGAAAAACACACTTAAAATATGAAACCACAAAACTGTCAGCAAGAGATGGATCTCTTTTCGCTGTCACCTGCTACAGGAAGGAGAATAGGGCTACCAAAGATTGTGGCTCTTCTACATTGCTCCCATCATTATCTGAACATTTTATTTTATTTTATTTCATTTTATTTTATTTTATTTTTAATGATTTTACTTCCATTAAAGATGCCACAAATCAGACGTCGAAAACACAACATCTTTGGGAACTGCTGGAAACTTGATATGGGGGAGAGGGGGCTGGCTGTTACCTAAACCCATTGTGTAGTCCAGAATGCCACCATGCCTATTCACAACATAGCAGCCTCAAAACATGATTTTTCAGTTTCTGTTGTGAACTCATTGCATCCAAAGCTATCTACAGTAATATTTCTCTTTCTCCCTGTTTGAACATATACATTCTCTACCCTATTTACACATTCACAGTAACTCCCCTGTGGAGAAGTAATGAGAGAATGACCTTTCTTTATGCATAGGTAATTCTCTCTTCCTAGCTTCTGTGTGGTTATTAACCTGACCTGTTCTGGGCTTTTATATAGACAGGACTTCTAAGTCCTAATTTTCTTCTCAAAATGATATTTTTTTCTGATCACTTGCATTACTCTATTTCTCTGCTCACTTAGCACACAGCAAGCCCACTGCATTGGGGCCTCCAGAGGCATAACCAGATTTCTTCGGTGAGAGTTATCTGCTAAAATATCTGTTCAGTTCTATTCTACATATCAATTCAGTTCTAATCTACATATCAATTTTTGTCTATTGATTATAAAGGTACCTGGGCAAATAAGCTTGGTGTGAAAATTTGGGATGTAGATATCTGTATTTAGCCCTTCTTTTTAGATCTCAACAGAGCTCAGATGAGACGTAAGTTGGGAGGACAAATATTATTTTTTATTATTATTATTATTATTATTGTCTATTCCATTTCTTGTAACCTAAAATCTACTGAATTCCTGCACAGCTCCTGCACCATGGGATGGTAGCAATCTCCAAAAGACTTTGATTTCGATGACTTGGTAATATCACAGGGATTATGCCTCCTTGGAGGTCAGTGCCAAAGCTCTCATTCATGTCAGTAGGGCTTAGGAACAGGCTGCCTTTTGCAATAGGTGTCTTTTGTTTACAAAAGTGTCTTTTGTTATTTCTTTCTGCAACTGTATTTGCTCAAAGAATAGAAGGTAGTCTATGTACGGTTTTTGCTGTTCTCGTTTAAGGCCACTGTCATGGCAGTTAGTCTTTAGCTTTGTCTCTGGATCACATAGACAGATGGTAGTCACTATTCATAAGGTGTTCTAGCAACTTTTTATGGGAAATGAGCAGCAGCATTGTATCATAAAAGTGCCATTCTTGAGTTAAAAAAAAAGGCTCTATTTCAACAAATATTGGCTAGAAACTTGTTTGGATTTATGAGCTTCAAGTACAAGAGTCAGAAAACAGTTTAAATCCTTAAAACAAGTGTAAGAAAAGTAATCCAAGAAAGCAAGTGCTAGCTCAAATCTACCTCCATCTTTGTAAGAATCCTAGCTATACTCACTTCAGTACAACTATTTCTACTTAAACATTGGCAGCCACTGTCATTTTAGGTACTGCAGGTGTCCTTCCAGTAAGCTGCTAATCTATTGTTCCTATGTCATATCTGCCACGTGCAGAGGTTTTGGATATCCTGTGGCTTTTCAGATTGCACTCAGCATCTATAGACATGGCAACTGAATCCAGCCCTCTAGTGTCAAACTTCATCTTCTCTTCTAATTCCATGATACTTGTGGTATTGGCACCCCAGCTGCAAGGAAAGAAACAGGTCGTGCTTTAGATCCTGAAGATGAATAGGGAAACAAACGCAGACGAGTGCTCTATCTACAAGTCTGTTATAAAAAGCCTGCAGCTATTCTTTTTTTCCTGAATAGCTCTACTATATTCTGTGCTGAATACAGAAATGTCTTCTCTTTGCATTCATTATGTGCAGAGCAAGTCTACTTCATTGGGCTCTCCAGAGACATAGACAGAATATGAGACAGTAAGGTAGCCAGTGAGATTCATCTGCTGAAATATCAGATAACAGTTTTATTCTAGATCCCACTTTTTCTCCATCAGTAATAAAGGAGAATTTAAACAAATAGATCTGTTGTGTAAGTCTGCAGTGTACATGTCTGTATTTAGTCCTTCTTTCCAGATATTGTGAGGGTCCAGGATAGATACCGGAGCTCTGCTGCATGTGGATGGCACTTGACTTAGAAGTTAATATTTGGAGCAAGGAAGTTGCTGATGAGACTTAGGCATCTTCAGGAGCAATGTTTGCTGAAGAACCATCTTTCTAGATCCCTTTCCTGGACCTGGAACCTAATTCTTACCTATATCTCATCATTAGTGTGAAAATATATACTCCAGAATTTATCCTAAGCACTTGTTGACATTTTTATTCTACTTCGTCAAAAAGATCATAGCAAAAGTCTTATACACTGGAAGTCATACCTGTGGCCACATCACACATTGCTCTAAATTAGAGTTTAAATTATACTGACTTGGATGAAAGTCCTCTAAGTTAAACCGATTGTAAGTTAGTGTAGCTGTACTTAGCTGCAATAGCTGATTGAATCTTCACTGATTTACATCAGCAAAAGTTCTATCACTGGATTTATTTAAAATGAAGAGAGCTCTACTAAGCTGGTAACTGTAATTGCACAAGAGACACCGAGGTTTTGTTTGTTTCTTAAGGAAGCAAAATATATATCACTGGTTCTGGAATGTAAGCCAGTTGTTATTGTTTTATATCTGCTGAAAAATATCAAAGTTTCATTTCATACACTAAGCAGAGTGAATCAGATTGCATGCGACACCTCTCTGGTGTGACAAATCGGTTTGTAAAGTATTACTTGCATAGCATAATGGTAATTTGTCTACTCGGTGACTGTAACACACACATTACATTTTTGTTTAACAGTTATAATTCATCATTTCAATACATGAAATACATGCAGATACTTTATTTCTCAACAGGGGATAAATAGGATGTCAACACTAAAGTTACATTTGTTTCCCAAAAGCGGTACTGGTAATTCATTTTTGTGTCTCTCCATAAGTAGGAGACAGACTGTAACCATGGGACTGCATCCTTAAGGCAGAAGAGTCAAAAATTACACTGGAGAAAGAATCATGCTGCATGAATGCTCCATGCTCAATTGAGCAGATGTACCACTATGTGGAAATGTAATAGGACACATTTTTAATTCTATTTCAGAGAGAAATTGTGACTGCTTCAGCTACATTTGTTGATATACCTAAAGAGAATGTATAAATATAGGGAATATCTAAATATCAAAAATTCATCTAAATGATTGACTCTCCTTTTCTGCACAACTCCTTAGAAATTTTTATTTGCCTATATCATCTTAAAAAAAATCTCTAGCTTCACTGGACCTTTTAAAATGCAGTGGTGGAACCAGATAAAAAATAATCTCATATTGTGTTATCTGCAATGGAAACTCTATGTAATAATAGGTATAATAAATATAAAAGGACAAATATAATCCACCTATTGATATATATTTATTTATATTGATATATAAACATGTTGATATATATTATTTATATAAATATATAAATTGATGTATATCCACCATGATGGTCATGTAATAAACTTTCATGTGTTTACAGTCTAATTTATAATATAGAAGAGATGTATGGTAATCGCTATTAATCTCACCAAATATGGCTAGGGGTTCATCTCAACTGGGTTTTAAGAGCTCAACAGGTTCTGCACTGCAGTGGTTGTTTTTTACATGAGTGAATGGCTAATTAAGAGTTGCAGAATTCAGAAAAGAATTTCTTCTAGACTAGAAGATAAAAAGTAGTGATAGTATTTTTTCTAATGCAGCTTATGCCTTTAATCTTAAAGGCAGAAATTTTGATTTTCCTCATGTGTTTGATGTAACAATGACCAACCGTATGAAAGTGCTCTATTAAATAGCAAATGAATAAAAAATTTGTTTCTATTGTGACATAAGGAAGGTTTTCTTCATAAATCTGAAACTATTACTTCTCCACAGATTTTCTTTTTTTGTAGTAGTAGAAAGGTTTGGTTTTATTTGTAAAGAAAAAGGACTTTTTTAAAGGGGTAAGATTTCTAGTCTTATTCTCTCTCCCCTTAAGCTGGTTCCTTGTAATTTTGACACCTAATTTCCACAGAGCAAACAAAATAACCTTATTAGCAGCTGTCCAGGAAAGCTATTCATAGATGCTTATGAAAATAATTTGTAAAATGATTTGATTCTGAAAATAAATATGTGCTTAACTTCATAAGCAGGAAGGTTAGGATTATACAGTAAATCTTGTTGTAAAGCTTCTCATACTGGATTGAAAGTGTCGTAGTAGCATGATACAAAATGCTGATCTGATATAAATGCACTCTGCCAGTTAAAATTTGTTCAGAAATTTCTGGTGGGTTTTCACTATATTATCAGACTTTATGCAAGATCAAATGTTGTTTGTTCATGACATTTTAACTTTAAGCCAAATCAGGTGTCTGTCCTCCTACGACTGACATGAACTCAACACAAATTTTATATTGTATGAGCTCTGGCTATTTCAACAGAAACATATTTTGGATCAAAAGCTGATTCTTTTTTGAAGTAGTGGTTCAATACATGTAGGATTAATGGTCATAAAACAAAATTGAGACTCCCTTGCCCTTTGAAATCAGAAAAACTGCATTATGTTATATTGTATATTGTATATTGTATGTTGTATATTATAATGCATATATTGCGTTATATTATAAAGTGTTTCTCTGCAGAATTAAGGTTTAATATGCAGGAATCAGTGTAATATAACATCACATAGCTAATCTGAGGTTGTCAATGACCTTAGGCACAATTGCTGAATAGAGTGACCAGGAAAATGTATAACATTCCTGTGTATATGTCTGCATTCCTTTATGTTTCTTGGATGAAAAAAAAGAATCTTTTCCAGTTCTCATTTGGTCAAGAAATGTGGGAATGAGCCTTTAAGGAAAATAATCAAGTTTTGTTCTAAGTAGTGCCCATAACCTCTAAATAATGAAAAGAAAGAATGGAAGAAAAATCTTCATTCTTACAAATGGCTGAAGTGTGTGTATGTAAAGCGCTTGTGCAGCACATCTCTTGTGATCTAGGCATCACCAGGGCCCTACCTCACCTAAAGTAAAAAGGGACTTTTCTTCCAGAGATACTTTCTCTACTGTTATAAATGTGTGACTCAGTTTAAAATTTAGAAATGCTGGCTTTATGATTAAAAAAGTAAGAAACCACCTGATTAAATGGAAATGAAATTGAGTGATGGAGTAAAATTCTCATTGCAATAATATCAAAATACCTGATTTTTCAGAGAGCGTAGAGTACAGAAACCCCACTGATTTTTCTATATAGAAGATAGACTGATGAATTTAATGTTGGGTCTGAAATTCTGCTCTATTGTGATGGAAATAAAATGAAAATTATCAGGAGAAAAAGAATTTCAATGGAGAGTGAATGAGCCCATATTGCTTCCAACATGGAAAGAGCTGATATACTGCTAGCTGTAACTATGAGCTAAAATTCTAAGTCTTAGTTTAAAAGTATTGAAAAATTATGAATAAAAAAATAATGCTATTAGTTGAAAAAAACAGTGGAATGTGAATGTATAAAGTAAGATATGTACTATTTGTTGGTCTACAGAAGTGGTTACCAACTTAAATTAACAGAAAACAATCAATATTCAAAATTTCATCCTGGGAAACTATGTATCATCATTATGGAACTTTAGTTAAAGACAGTACAAGAAATACTATTTAATGTGTTTCACAAACACATTTCTGGGAGAAACAGTTTGGAAACCTCTCATTTGTATGAATGCACTTCTGAGAAAAATGGGGAAATATGTTCTTATGCCATATATATGAAGCAAAGATGTCTTATAATAGCAAGGTTGGGATTTTGTACAGTACTTGTTAGGTTGTTTCTTTTGCAGGAGGAGAAGTGGGATTTGGATATGGGAAATAAAAATGTTTTTCTTTATTCTTGTCTAGGTGCCTGAATTCTCTCAGCTCCTTAATTCACAAGGGTTACAAATACACTTTTCTTCCATAGGGCTCTGCTGAATTATGTAGACAGGGTACCCCAGTAAGCAAAGTCTTGTCAGCATCCATGCTACGGCTCCTTTGGGGCATCGCAGTGCATAATACAAAGTGAAAAATAGGAAATTGGAAAGGGAGAATAGATACAATTTTTCCCTGGTAAAAGTTATTCTTCACGTCTCTGAAAAATCAGAGGATGCATAACATTTTTAAGTTACCAGTATAGCAAGATAGCATCACTGATACTTATAATTTATGTTTGTCCAGAGAGAATGAATAGATATGCAAACACAGAGAGCAAAGATAGCTTTTTTTTTCTTTTCAGATAAGCAATAGCGTACTATATTATTTATTGCTCAGGCAGTAGAAAAGCCATCTATGAGATATGTAGGTCAATCCACATGAATGGTAACATTTTTACATCATACTATAGCATGGTTCGCTTTTACATGGGATTGTTGCCAACTAACTCTTTTGCATGTGCAATATAACCTTTGAAAATGCTTTGGAGCTATTTTACTTCTCGGGCATACAGTCAGGAACTTTAATGATGATAAATGTAAGGAATTCAAAAAAGCTATACAAAGCACTAAAGAATGAACAGCTTCTACAAATTCTCTTTCTAGTAAAGAAAACTCTGACACCTCAGAATTTCTTGTGGTCTGAAGGCAAAGCTGTAGCCTGTGGCGATGAGAAGCTGTGAATCTGCTCAGTCATGTATTAAAGGCCGGTTTCTCGATTTGAAAGACCAGGGGATCACATGCTTTAAAAGTGTCTCATGTTTTTAAATATAGAAAAGTTGTTTGTTGCTGAACTGTGCTTTACTTACCTGAAGCTGAATAGGGTTATGTTTAGAGAAAGAAGGAGGAAATGTGTGGCAGAGAGCAGAGTGCATGGAGAGCAAGAACACAAAAGTAGCCCTTCCAGGTCTTAAATCAGCTAATGAAAAATTAATAGGAGTTTGATAAGTGTGTTTATACATAGCCTTGCTATTCCTATGCACAATAAGTAAATAATGTTTATATAGGTTATTGAAAATCTATATATACAAGTCAAGTTATGCAGAGGAAGTTTTTCTCTGCCTCCTTCTTTCTTATCGTGGGATTTCCCAGCCTATGTGGGAAGGAATACAGTAGTACCTGGTTAGCTGCCTGCATTCTCTATTCAGTGCCAATGAAGAATGGTCTGTGGAATGGGATCTAAAAAGCTAACATGACAAAAAAATGGTGTTTTAGAAGGAGTCAGTGGGCCAGCTAACTGCTAAGGGTGAGTAATGTCACCTCACCTTTCCCCGTATGCTATAGGTTTGGCTGAGGTTTGTGGGAATTTGCTCGTTTCCTTGAAATCCAGAATCTGCAATCACTCTTCCCATGCAGACTTCACTGAGAGAATTTTTTCAAAGACTGCCCTTAGAAAAGACAGAGAGGTGTTAATGCTGCTGTTCACAACTGAGAAATGGGAGACCCCAGGTGAAGTTCCTGTTTAGCCTTAGAGAATTCAAAGTCAGTATCTTGCTTCCTCCATTAGTCTGGACTGGGGCTAAGGGAATGAGGAATTACTTCCTGCTTTTGAAACTGTACCTGTGTATATGTACATGTATATACAAAAAAACCCAAACAAATAAAAAAACCCCACAATTAACTGGGACAAAGAGAAAATATATAAATAAAATTGTACAAAGCCTAGTAGTCTAGTAGGTAAGGCATTCTTCAGGAATAAGCTGTTTTGAGTTTTGTCCAATATTAGATAACATATTTATATTTAATAACTCACCATTCAAAGATGGGCCATGGAGATAAGGAGTTTCTTCAGAATATGAGGAAGTAAATGTCCCTAATGAATAATTCTGATGATGGAAATATAAGGCAATGAAAAATTGCTTGGGGAATCTAAGGAGCCGTAATAAATTTATAGAAATATGATACTTAGTAGTTTGAAAGGTGAAAATATAAAATTGTTCAGGGAGACCAATTCTGAAATTAAAGTGTATTTTTTTTTCTTCCTAAATGCAGATGATGCTGATAGTATTGAACTAATTTTCTAGTAATGCAAAAATGTATCTTCTTATCTGGGTGTATCTAATTTCAATAGCTACATATCTAAATAGATGTGGGAACAAATTTGTGTTGGATGGGCTTCCTTACAATGGATAAGTATTTCTAATTGGTGCTCTAACAGAATAAGTAGGAAACCTTTTAATGTTACAATATTAATTACAAGCTCCGAAAAAGAGGCATACCCACTCACAAGCTCACAATAGCAGGGATAGAAGGATGATTTCTACAAGAATTTTTACTTAAGTTTAACAGTTATGCTTGAAATAAAAGGATAATTATCTTTCCAGAGGTTTTTTTTTCCAGCTTCTCTGTTCTAGTTCAGCATGTACAACATATGGACCTCTGTTTGTGAAAGAGGAGCACCTGCCCAAGCACAAGGTGCTGGGTAAACATAGCAGTTTTATTCCTGTGATATTTATTCTTCCATCTGACTGAGAATGAGAAAATGTGATACCCCACAGATATTTTTGTTTGCATTTAGGGGGAAAAAAAAATCTCTTAGGTTTCTTGATGCCTCGTCTCCGCCTTACAAAAAATGGCAGGGAATAAACACAGGTTTTATTTGCCTAGCTCTATTTCAACAGTAATAAAGAAACTTTGTATTCTTTCTCTCTTTAAAGATAAAAGGATATTTTGGACTCTGTTACACCAAATTCATGAAAGTACCACATAGTTTATGCAAGCTGCTTTAAAATATGTCCTGTAAAGCATAAGCAAAGCAATTACAAATCAGAATGAGTATAACAAAAATACCTTTTTTATAAAAGTGTTTGTGGTATTTTTGAGGAAATTCATACCTCATATAAACATTATATAACCTTTTGATAAAGGCTTGGAAAAATGTCTGTATAACTTTAAAACAGCAAAGGGGAATTTTTTTGCAAGGATAATTTTCTTTATTATGCCGTTTTCTATTTTAATACATATTGCATTTATGTACAACCAGTTCTAGTTTAGATGAAAAAGGTTTAAATCCCTCAGGCAGAGAAGGATCTTCAGTCCTCTCACATACTGAATGAATAAACTAAGCACAAGATAAGACTAGTATTTGAGAAATCAGATAAGCAAAGTTCTTGCTGACAAAAAAAAAAAAAAAAAAAAAAAAAAGCTGTTTTACCTCCCCAAATGTGTTTTATTTTCTGCCTGTCATGAAATGGTCCCATGTGTTTGTCATGAAAGACATGAATATCCTATTTTGTACCAGCAGTCTGTAAATAAGAAAATGCTAGTGAGAGCATTTCAGCAAAACATGAGAAAATAGTCTCTCTCTCTTTTTTTTTCTTTTGAGTATAGAGGGCATTCTAATTAGTTCTGTGTAAGAAATTAATAATTTAGCATTTTTTTTAACAACTAGATAAATCTAAATACTATTTTGGGTTCTTTAGCCCTGAGTTTTGCTGAAGGGGCTTAATCTCCCTGAATGAATAAAAATCACAGATAATTATGAAAGCTTGACAAGATAAACTAGATCTGATTAAGAGATAAAGAACTCTTATTTTAAATGGCTTTTCAGTTGATATTTGTGAGACCTGTATAGTATGCATGGCTGCTTTGGAAGTCTGTATATAAATTCCTGAGAGAGCTAACAGAAGATGGACTTTAAGGTATTTTGAAATGGGAGGTAGAGAAAAGGGACTAGAGAAAGAAAGACCTGAAAGGTATCTAGGTCTATTTCACATTAAGCATGATATGGTAAGTATTTACAAGCTTTCTTCTTTTGTTAGATTTGAGAAATCCTTCCTTCCAATAACTCTGATTTTTCTTTTCATTTCTTGATCTAATGCAGAATCTGAAGATAGTCCAACCTAAAATAATTTTTTTCTGTTGCTATTAGTAAGATAACTCCTCTAATATTCAAGCTAAAACAAAGTGCTCTGATTACTGTGGTGTCAGGTATAAGGGTTGTATCACTTTAACCCCTTCCTAATCTGTTGTGAAAACTAGCTATGCTATGGAAATGCCCACTAAATGCCAGGCATTTAGTTACCTACAGTAGAAATATATTTGTGGGATAATCTGCCAATTCATTAATGTTAGAGTAAGGGAATCCAGGGAATCTGCATAGGATAATTTGTGTCTGTGAACAGTTTTGTCATTTCAGACTTATATTTGAGGAATATAGATGTAATAATGCAAGATTCCTGAACCTTAAAAAAATAGAATTCAATAGTCCTTTGACAAAAAGCAAGTGTTAAATGCTACATCTAATTTTTGTCTTGGCATCATCATTCATAAATTCAGCCATGCAACATAAAACTCTACTTCTTGACAGATCAGTTTACCATACTCTTTTATACTCCTAATGTTGTATCAGTATACTCTTAACTGTTTATAATTAGTTCAAAGTTCAATAACTAAAGATGACACTCTTCAGTCACATTTATGTATTTACTGTGAAGTGGACTCTGAAGAGTCTTCAGGCTCAGATGAATCAAATAGTAGGCCCATGTCCGTATTTGTGTTTCAAGAAGCCTTTTTGTTGCTTTTTAATTCCTTTAGTATTTCTGTAATAAGAAATTACAAAACTTGGTTTAAGAGTTGCTAATGATACTGTAGGAAAATATGAAAACCTTTTATAGGTCTTAAATCTGTTGTCAAAATACATACTTTGCTTTGTAACCCAAGTCATATTATAATTGGAGTACATCTATACTTGCCGTGTATTAATCAACAGAGAGTCCTGCAGCTATATCCATTTAAAAGAGACTGAGACATGGAGGTCAGTTGAGCAACTAATATAATCACATTGTTCTAAGTAATTCCTGAGCAACGAAGAAGGGAAATTTCCTTACAGAGACACTGATTATTGCAATTTTTTTCCATCCTATGTGGAAATGTTTTCATAGCTGGGCATAAATAGTCATGCTATACCCTATGAGAAGAATATGTTCCCTTTGAAAGCATCCTTCATCTGTGTAAGTAAACTTTGTTCCATTTGGCATCCGTTCACTGTATTCTTTTTAGGATGAATAAACAAGAACACCTAACACATTGCATTCAGGTTCTGATACATGGACAAACTGCTGCTCTTCAAACTGAATTCTCACATTGCACAGCTGTTTTCCTATCTGGAGATACCTACTTGAGAGAGTCCTTCTGGAAAATATTAATCATTAGAAGTCTCTGTCTGAATATTCAATGGTTTTTATAGTTTTGACTTATCTTTGTACATGTTCACAAATATTTCTCTATCTTGTTTGCATTACATTTTGATTGTTATTGATTTAATGGTAGGTGTACCTGTTTGATTCAATAACTGTGAGACAGTTATCCTAATTTTACTCTCATTTAGTTAAGGCATATTGTGTTCTTCTCATGGAAAATATAGGTAAAATGAAATACTTTATGTTATTTTGCCATTCTGTTTTTTGTTTATTTGTTTTCTGATTGTAATTCAGTGTTTATATTTCCAATTTGCACAAGAAATATTGCCAGTTCAGTTTTTTTGGTTGGTTGTTTTCTGGATCTGTGGTTAAGAAATTTAGGGAAACTGCCAAGGATAATTTCTCCCCCTCCACCTAGTAGGTGTACTGTAGCCACTAAAAATGAAAGAAGCTACAGACAAGAAGTTACTAATAAGTGTTTCTTGGAATGCGATAACGGTTGATTAGACAATCTTTGGTGGAGCTTTTGGAGACTGTGCCTCACACTCCCTTCTAGTGTAAGCTCTCTTGCATCAATCTAACAAGAAAGAAAAAGTATTTATTGGCAGTCCATGGTAGTCCAAACCCCTGGAGAAAATTTGCAGCTTCTAATAAGATTCACTACCTCCATCCCTCAGCCTTGTCCAGTGCTCCACTGGGTATGTTTACACTACAGACAGAGGGGCAGTAGAAATGGTCACTCTTGTTTTAAATGCACAGTGCAGGCTGACTTAAAGTGCTTCTCAGCTCTTTGCTATCACAGCTACGTTTGAGTTTAAATTCCACAGCATTCTGCAGCACCCCAAATGGGTAAACCAGAAGTAGAAAAAGACAATTTCTCTCTGAAAAAAGAAGTAAACTTGGGATGAAGCCTGAGTGCCACCATTTCAGTCCATTTGATATGATGTGTTATAGTTAGTTTTTCAGTTAGACTCATTTGCAGGAAAGCAAACTGAATACTACAGACTGAATTAATTTCTTAGAAAATGTAAATCTCACTTCTTAAAAAAAGAGCAACAGATAAAGTAGAAACTATTGTAGAGTTATATATGCTTTCAGTGTCCTGCCAAAACTGACTGCATAGTGGTTGTAAAAGAAACATATCGCAAACAGGTCATGGTGATGTGCTGACCAACTGAAATGTACAATGTACGTAGGGGTTTCTATTTCTCCCCAAATAATAGGTCTGAAAGCACGCTGTATTGCTCTATTTGTACCTGTTATATCCAGTCCAGTGCTTCTCCAGGCACAGCAAGTTACATAAAGTCAGTTACAGATAAAATACTTTTCCAGAACAACTTACAAGAGAACTTCAATTTTAGTAGTGATTTTTTCAAAGACTTTGCATTTTTCAAACCTTTAAAAGATAATCCAGTAGTTGGTAAAGACAGGACTGAAGTGCCTCACACTGTGACTTGTTCCATTTTTCACTAGCTTCGTTCCTGCTGCCCCTAGGACATTCAGTATTACAGGATCATTACAAACAAATGTTAAGCTTCACAGCTGCCACCTTCTTGTGGGAATGGCTTTGCTGAATGACACCAAAGATCCACCTAGGCCATAATCCTTTGACTTCCAACATGAAGTAGTGATGCCTAGGAAATGTATATGAGAAAGGACTGATATACAGTGATAGATCCAGCAGTATATTCTCCCAGCACCTCAAAATACAATTTCTTTGGATTTCCTAAAGGTAGAAGCAATGTGATTGTGTTGAGTAAGCACTGATAGATTTTTCGCTTGTGAGTCTGTCTGACAGCATGTTTCCTATCAGATAACATGTCAAGTTTTGGCATGGTTCCCTGCATACTGCAAGCCTTGATATACATTCAAAGCTACAAGAAGACTCAGGCTGGATACAGAAAATATTTAGGGCTACTGGACTAGTCAGTGCAATGCTGGTGTTTCAGTAGATACTTTCTCTGTTTTGGAGAGATTCTCAAGAAAAATCTTATTCAGCTAGCGTTCAGTAGACAGCTAGGTCTTGTAATGACATGATATATTGGTGCATAGGGCAGCAGGGGAATATATAGGAATATAGGAATATATGACGTTATGGGCCAAAGAAGTGTATGGCACTCTGCCAGCCAGAAGATCATTCTGACTGTCACTTCCCAGATTTTCTTCAATCAATATGACTAAGAAGTGATATGGAAGTCCCTCCATAACTTACAAATAATACATGAAAATGCTGTAATAGAGCAAGTTTTATCTCTAGTCCATAATTTCATTTTCTGGGTAATATTTTTAACATTGTACGGAATTTTTTAACTTTTTAAATGACTTTAATTATGCCTTTTATACAGCTATTCATTGTGTTTATTCTGTCTATTGCATAGGTGTAGAAAAAACAGGACTGGAAAAAAGACCTTTAGAAAGTAGTAGACGGACTCAAGAACTTTTGTGGTACTCAAAACTACCTTTTTATTTTTTTAAACTGAGTAAACTGAGTGATATATCTAATAATGGACTTTTATGCTAAAAGTTTCCTTTAAGTGGTTATTTTGGGGCAGAGAGAATTTGTGAAGAGGACTGAGAACTATTTCAAGAAAAGGTGAAGGTGTTGTATTGATGGGCACAGTAACAACATAGTTCTAGCCACTTTTAAGCTTTCCAAAAGCACTCACTGTGTTTTGTGTCATAGAGGCTACCTGAAGCCTGTTGGAACAGAAATGTGTGTAGTATAGGCATCTTCTGTATTTAAAAAATAACATTAGAGTTTTATCATGAAAAAGGCAAATATATTATTCCTTTTGTCTAAAGAATGAAAGGCTTTAGTAATGTCTAAAGAAGTTGCACATGGAAACCAAATAAATATTTGTTCCCAAAAGCAACTGAGATGCGCCCAAGTTTGAGTGTCCACTCATCCCTTACTCTAGAGGATGACCCTTATTTCATTTATCACAGGAGTAAACAGAAGCCTGAATCAATCAAAAAAAAAAAAAAAAAAAAAAAAAAAAAAAAAAAAACCTTTGCAAAACAAAAATGAACAGTATCTCTTGAATTAACTTTGTCCTCAGTGTAGAATTTATTCTGAAGGACCCTGTCTTCTAAAAGTAGGTACAATAAAGAAAACTGAACAGTCTGTTGTCTTTAGTTGTTTTGATTTATTCTGATTTTTGTACCTAAAATAAAAATCACTAATATGATATCGTATTTCAGACTTTGCTTGATGAAATATCGTAACGCTCCAGGCCTTGCTTTTAGTGCTTGGCAGCCTGGTAGTGAAATGTTGTATAAAGAACAAAATATATGGCACATAAAATCTATTTAAAATAACAAATGCTTTCCATACATGGGGACTATGATATTTTATTGCAATTTCACTCTCACTGCAAGTTCGGTAAGGTGTATATGAGTATATGAGAAGGATTTGAGATGTAGGGTCAAGTCTGCTTTTTCTAGAATGCCTTGAATAATTCAAGGTAGGCTGAATCTGGATGAAAATATCTATAAACATAAGAGATCCCCTGACTCCAAAAAGCTACTGATAGGACCAGAGCAGAGAAGATGACTGTATGGCAAATGCCTCAGAACCGTACAACAGAACTGAAAAGAGAGACAGCTTTCCTTTAAGATTAGGGCTGAGAAAAGTTGAGGATTCCCCAAAACTGAAAAAAGAACTCCCTCCAGCTTTGTTCTTCAGGCATTATGTGATGTTCAGCATCTGGCTAGAGTGAGACAAAAAAGAGGAACAAATGAGTAATATTGTAGGTACTTATTCCTCACATGATTTTCTGAATGACTGAATGTGGAGGTGTCTTTTACAGAAGAATGTTTTATTTTCCAGAATCACCTTTTTGGAAATGAAGTCACGTATATGACCTCAAAAGACTATATATGTACATGCTCACATATATGTAATGCACGTAAAGAACTTCATAAATCTTTGAATTTACAGACTTCATACAAATTGTTTCACCACTGAAACAATACTGTGAAAAGTATTACAAGAATACTGATATATTATCTAAAATGACTGCAGATAAAATTACCCTCTTTCCCCAAGCTTTATTTTCTGAAGATGATTTTTTATCCCATACAGTTATGATAGACAAAATATGTTATTGAAAACAGAATTTGCTCAAGAAAACTCAGCTTTATGAGGAGACTTTCAAGATCTATTTTCTTTGTTGCAGGTCTGTAGCCACTTATGCCCAAAGCCATTAAAATATCAAAATATTTTGATAGCTCCTCACTTCTTTATAATGAAAGGTGAACTGTGTATTGACTCTTCAAGACAGTAATGAAATTTCTTTAGGAATATGTAGAAATGTATGAAAGTGTAGTAAAATCAAATAGTTTGAATTTTGACATTCTGTCCTCATTTGTAGTTATCAGGGCTAATATTATCTTCGGGAAACACTGCTCTGTCTTCACCATTCCCACAGGGAATGGAAAAGAATATTTCCTTTTTGGTAATCACCCAGATCATATAACACATAATGCAACAGAACATACTATCTATAATTCATCATTTGGTCTTGAAGGTTGTATAGTAAGGGTACGGGTAATAAAGTTTACATGCTATTTTTGCACATCTTTGAAAAATGAGACTCACAATCAGAGAACACCTTTGAATCTTTAGAAATGGTGAAGTATTGTCTCTCAATAACAATAAAGATTTTTATCTCTATACACTCATGTTGAAAAGAAGCTTAAGATGTTTTCTGGCTGTTATAAAGAGTTGCCTTTTACACTATATCTACTTATTAGCATTTTTAAGTCTGTCGGAAATGATGAGTTTGAGATTTTCAGTGACTTTTACACTGTGATAAAAGTTTATATTGAGCAGTCAACCTTCTGCACACACACAGTGCTAGCTTTATCACACAATTCATTTGCTTTTATAAAAAATCATAGCAAATAATTTGTCATTGACTATTTGATCAAAAATGTAGTCCTTATATAAAAATAAATATAGTAAAGCAAAAGGCTTTCAAAAAAGAGTTTATATGCATTACATCTTAATTACCAAACCTAGCAACATGGATTTGGCAAACAAAATTTATCTGAAGACAACTTAGCTGCTTTATCTGTAAACAAATGCTAACACTTCAAAAAATCGTATGATTTATTAAAGGAATAAAATCTGATAAATTACATGATAAAAATTGTGAAATAAATGATTTCATACAGGGTTTTTTCTTGTTTCTCGGAGGTTTTTGCATGCATAAGGAATTCTGTCTTAGGAAAGGATGGAGCATTCGATCTTCATATCATGCATTTCTCCATTTTAAAAAGCTCAAGGAATTATGCTTATTACACATGGGCATTTCCATATCAGGTGCAGTAGCAGAAATAATAATTTTGTTACCTGAAGAGAAAATTTGCCTGCTAGATACTGATTCTGTTGAGTTTGACCTTCAAACTGAAGTTTATCTCAGCTATGCTTATAAATAATCTTATTATTTATTGAAAGATGTATTGAAAATTATTTAAAATTAATATTATTATAAATGCTTCTGCTTCCTTTAGCCAACACTGTCTCATTCTGGTTTACACTTTCTAGCAGCTAGCAGTAACGTAGACACTGATCATGAGAAAGTTATATAGCCGTGCAGCCAAAGATTATGCTTCACATTAGATGTATTAATGAGGGGCAGGTGAGTGCAGTTCTCTTTTCTGCTATCCTACCGGTCAATTCATACTTTCTTTGCTTTTTGCGAATGTCCAGGCATATCCTGCTTTAGTCATCCAATGGTTGCCGTTCTGTTCTGCCTTCCAAAACAAAACAAAAGGGTCACTGTCCAGAAAGTTCCTCTGTAAACTAGAACTAATGTTTGCTTTTCACATGCTCTCTGCTGGGATCCTTCATAACTGTCACATGTAAGCATTTGTCACAAAGCACAGAAGCAATATTTGGAATATTTTGAAAAGTCTTTTCATTGTCTCTTGTTCTGAATGGTAGTTGAGGAATGAGGCTTGTTTGTTTTTCTTGCATGATTTTAAGCACCTACAGCTTTTCAAATCTAGATTGCCTTACTGCCTGGGCAATTCTGGGGCTGTAGCTGGTCTTCCGTGCCAGCGTATCAGGACCTTCACTGTCTTCTGTTTGCTTCCAAGTGCAATCAGTGCTTTGGCTTCTTGAACGACGTGTACCTAACTTTCTAACAAAGTATCCCTCCAGTGATACTTGGGGAGTGTTGGGAAGGACCTGTTACTCCCCTGATCATAGGTCACAGTCTAAAAGATTGGGCAGTGGGCATCAGAGCATTCGTTCTGAAGCATCTTTGGTTCTGGGATTTGGTTACTACACAGATCTTGTAGAATATGAAGCTGATAATAAGAAACTGTGACAAGCACATCTGGTTTTGGGGTGAGTTCTGGTGTATGTTTTTTGGTTTTTTTTCCCTGAGATCTGAAGACTACTACTTACAGTGTTGTAGGGAATTTCACTTCTTCAGTTCTCTCCTTTCTGTGAACACTTGAAAGAGAACAGAAATGAGAAGTTACACCTCTAGTGGCATAAGCATATGGGAAGATTAAACTGAATTTGCAATAGTAATTCCAGTATAATAGTAAAGAGCCCTTCTCTTCGTCACTTGGTCTGCTGTCCTTCCCCAAAGCAAGACGAACTGTGTTTTTATCATTCTTTAAACATTTGTCTAGCTCATGGCTAAAGACACCCAGTGATGAAGGCTTTGTAACTTTGGTTAGTAACAGATTCTGACAATTTAGTGCTATTATCATTATGAACAGTCTCATAATGTCTAACCTTCACATTGTGGCAATCAGAAACAGCATAGCATTTTCCTTGCAGAGGAATACATACACCTAGGATCTGTATGCCTTGGGTTAACACATTGCTTACCCATCTTTTTGTCTTCTGCCAATATGTCCTTCATTTCATGTCTACTACTGCTTCAATGTGTTTTCCTCATTTTAATATCTTAAAGGATGGAATTTCATGATTTAATACTGAGCTACCACCCTCTGATTGCTAGAGGTCGGCTCAATGGATCAGTTCACTGATTCAGATGATAACTAATAATTTTATTTTAACTTTGCTGTGTTTGTTTCCAGTGGGATCAGTCACATCATTTCTGTTGTTGGTACAAGAGAGAGAAGGGATCAGAAATGCAAGACCTGTTTAGAGGAAGATTTGTGACTGCCCTTTTCCACAAAAGCAGTTTCAGTTACATTTACTCTGGTTGTGAAACCACAGAAAATTAGGTGCTGCTACTCTGGACACATAAATCTGATAAATAGATGGTGGTTATTTCTTTTTAAAGTCTGGTGATGGAAGAACCATTTTGGCAAATGAAGTCCCTGACTCCAGGTCTGCAGTGAGGCTTCTGGTCCATGCTCAAAGTAAGTCACACAACTGACCTGTACTTCATGCCCAGTCTACACCAGATTAACAACCTAGATTGTCGAATAAAATACCAGACTGAATGCTGCTTACGTCCCTCTTCAAAATAAGTTTTCCTTTGACAACAACAACAACAACAACAAATTCTTGGCTCCAGTGAAATTCCCATATATAAATATTTTTACTTAAGAAAAATTAATAATTTATCTGAAATATTAAAATACAAATGTTCTTCCCATCTTCTCCTTTAAACTGCTTGAAGCCTGGATTTTGTTATTTTATTCTTAGTTTGTTTTTAGTTTGAATCTTCTGCTTCATCACTGTTAGACTGAACATTATTAGATAACCTTGCTTGAATAACAAAGCCTCCTGAAAGCTCCAAAATATAGTCATCAGACAAAGATATCCTAGTGTCACAAAGAGATTTCAGAAAAAAAAAGTTGTATTCTATTGTATTGGTGTTTGTTTGATTTCTTTTGGGATCTTTTTCCAAGGATCTGGAAATTATACTTTAAGTACTAGAGTGCTGGAGATCACAAGACGTCCTGAAACATCTTGATTAATACCAGACAACTTTCAATAGGATGAAATTAAAGATAACCAGTTTTTAGAGATGAATGCTCTTCCATCTCCTCAGTTCAAGGAAGGATTTCTCTGTGTTTCATTTGGAGTGAGACTTTTATGATAAGAACAGAAGTAGTGTCTTGCTAGGCCAGACCAGTGGTCCATCTAGGCCAGGAGTTCCTCTCCAGCAATGTCAATAGAAGAAACTATCTAGGAAGAGTACACACTTTCTCACCAAATTTTTCAATTACTCTGCACCTACAATCATTAGATTAGGTATATTAGATAATACATTCCAACCTACTTCTCTTACTGTCTGCTTACAGATCTGTTGTTGAAGAATTTGTCTGATCGCTTTTGAATCTTTTGATCCTGTGTGCCTCCAGAGCCTTCTGTAGCAGCAAAATCTAAAAGTTTGCCACACACGTGCTGTGCTAGAAATGTACCTTTTTAACAAAAAATCTATTTTAGATAGATCTCCTACTAGTTTCAATGCATGTTCCCTACCTCTAGGGCTGTGGTATTTGGTGAATAGCAGTTCTGCATTAGCCTTATCCACTGCCTTTGTGTTTTTGTAAACCTGTCAGACCCTCTCTCTCAGCCTTCTCCTCTCTCACTAAAGAGTCCCAGACTTTTTATTTCTGTTGCATAAGGCAAATTTTCTATCCTCTTATTCATTTTAGTTGCTTTTTTCTCTATCTTCCCTAACTCCGCTACCTCTTTCTCGAAAGGCGAAGACCAGACCTGTACACAATACAGGCCAGTACAGATGTTGGTGAACAAAATTTTACAAAAACCTCTGCCTAGTTTCAATCCCCTTTCTGTTAGTACCTGTCTTTTGTTAGTTTCCAGGCTACTACTACTTATTCCTCAGATGACTTCAGAGAATTGCCTGTGATGACTTTAAATTCTTTCCTGAGACTTAGCTGCCATAATAGCTTTTCCTCTTAAGTAGAACAGTCTTGAACTTTGCATATGATCAACAGAATATAAAATGTTAATGAACAGTGACATTTTTGACATAATTTTTCTCTATTGTTGCTTTCTGGTGGAGAATCTGTCCAGTCAGGTAAAAGGTACAGATATACTACTGTATAAATGACTGCAAATTCCATTGTCATTGTAAATTGCAGAGCTTCTAATGCAGAGCTGAAAAAACCCTCAAAATTCTATAGAAAATTCTGATACTTCAAGAAAGTTTTACAAATTTTTCTGATCTGGAATGAAAAAAAATTGAATATTTAAATGTTTCATGATTGTTTCTTTAGCAGAAATATTTCCATTGGATTTTTTCCCATTTGGAGTTGCAAAGGTGTCTAACATGTTGTACAAACTTTGAAAGCTATTCTGTTCACTACAGTCTGCACTGAGACGGAAGCACTATGTGCCTGTTTGGTGTGCCCACTCTGCTTCTGTGAGCTTTAAGAGTGCAATCTTCCCATTAAGCCCATCAGGCAAGTTAGCAGGAATTTCACAGGTATCTGTTACATGCCCTGTAAGCAGGATTCGATCAAAATTTTGTTAAATAGATAAGTTTCCAGGAAACATATTATTGTGATTAATCAGTAAATGGAAATCTAACATCCACAACTCAGACAGGTTGACATTATCCAGATGCAGATCTACATTCCAGTTAAATAACTTTCATAGCCTTATTTTAAAATCTACAGAGACACGTTTTAGCTCCTAACTTCCTCTTATATCTTCTCAGGTTTCTGTGTTTCTTTTCTTTTTTCTTTCCCTCCCTACCCCCATACTAGATCTAGCACAAAGCCCTCAAAACAATGTAAATGATGCTTTAAAGTTGCACGCAAGAGACTTTTATAAGTTTTCGGTGACAATACCAGAATGTCACAGTAGAATCTGATCATAAATGAACACAGATTAGACATCACCACTGCAGGTTGTCAGTGAGCCTTTCCTTTTACTGATGTCTGATTAGCACTTAAATTGTTTCGCACTATTAGTTGCCTAGGTTTTAGTGATCATTAGTGGGTCTGAAAATGGACAAGATAAAAAGAAGCTTTGTTTTCAATTCAGGGGATGGTTCACTTTTTCTGTGCAGAGTCATTTGCCACTAAAGAGGTGTGTGGTGTTGATTAAAGTTTAGTTGTAAGCATTGTTATATTCTGTTATGAATATTAATGGTGGTTTGAAGTGAGGCAGGGTATTCTTCACTTGCTGCCCTGAATGCTCTGCATTCAGTGTTGCTGTGCACATGCATAAACTGGATGTAGCCTGCTTTAGCGATACTACCCACACTCCTTTCCAACAGCAGCTGCATTTCAGTACTGTTTTTTGAGTGTATTTATGCTTATGCAGAACATGTATCAACATAAATCTGCACAAAATGGATGCTACAGGTTTAGACTGGCTTGTACTACCTGTGCTACTGCCTCTGAATCACATGTGGTGTACCTTGTAGTGGACTGGATCATTGCGAGTTTGCATGCTGATGGGAAGGCTATACTTAACTAGAGCTAATATTTAGGTCTCCATTTCCAATATGAAAGCATAATGATTCTATAAAAACTACTATCCCCATTTTTGAGTAGGGAAAGCATGATACAGAGGTTAAACTGTTTACCTAAGATGTCATAACAAAATCACAAATAAAGTTACCTTGAGTCTTGAGTCAGTGGATTACTCCATTAGACTGTATTGCGTCCTTACTCTCATATGATCTATACAACCAGTGCGAATTGCCTTCTACAATTTTTATTTCTTTTGTTCTGAAGGTAACAAAAAAGGAAAGATATGTGATTATTTGTTTCTCTCAACTCATCCAAAAAGAAAGAAAACTTATTTTTGTCTGAATCTCTACTTCAATTCTTTTCACTGTTGCAACTGAATAAGATTTCTAAAGAGGTAAATCAGACCTTGAAAGTTACAAATTTTAATTTATTCCTGGGAGAGAGATATTTACTATTGCATTTGCAGTTAGTTGGAGGTATGGTGATGAGGTGGAGAGAAGTGATTCTTGTCACAGCAGTTTGGTCAAAGGACTATGAAGGACTGTAGCTGGAAAATTATACAGTAATTTAAAAGTTGCTCAAAATAACAATTTCTTTGAATTAACTAATTTTTTAAAAAAGAAATTTAAGAAGGGATTGTTCAGTAATTGGAAGGAGTCGATGGATCTGGTAACATGTAAAGCCTACTACGGAGTGCTTAGTTCATGATATTGTGGTTCAGTGGCTCTAGTAATCTGCTACATTAAAGAAAAAAATACACCTTGTAGTTTGTGATACTTCTGGGCACTGGGAGAAACAAACAGTGGCACATAGGAAAAGTTCACATGCAATAAAGCATTAATAGTCTTCTCTCTGTTGCATGAAGAAAAGTTCCCTCAGGTCCCAAATCTCTCATACTTTTTTGAAGTTATACAATAGAAGAAATGCTTCACATTCTTCCTCTTCTTCATCATCATCATGCAAAAAAGACATACTTTTCAACTTCAGCTGAGATGAGCTATTTGGAAAATGTTGCTGCAGGCATATGAAGCCTGTAGGCACATGAATTCTCTTGTATTGCTTCAGAGTACACAAGAAAGTAAAGGGTAATTCAGACATTGATAAAACATGAAAGCATGTAGTTTTGGCATATGATCAATAGGTGCCTTGCTGAGAGTCGTTTACACCCTTAAAAGCTCTTTAAATTGTATAGCAACAAGGAACTAAAGCTAAGACATTTTATTAAAGAACACTAAATATCTTTAGAGAAAGGAAATGAAACAAGATTTAGATTAAATTGTCTATATGAGTGTACAGATGTAGCTAGTTGGTATTTCAGTGGACCTTGGTTCTGGATATGATCGAAACTCTGACAGATTTCAGTGTGTACTAACTCTCAGTTTATACCCAGTGCTCACGTGTTACATACATCAAAAACAAAAATCTTTAGTTTTTGTTATATCCTAGTATGACATGCAAACAAGCATGAAGTTTACCCACAAGAAAACCTGGTAAAACTTACAGTAGAATATCTGAAACACATGTGACTTGCATAGTATTTTTACGTGAAACAATTTGTTCTTGGGAAACTGATTTTTGGTTGCTGAATGGGAAATAGTTCCTGGGTTGCACAAGAAGCAGCAGGACTAAGCACATATTCATTGGGAAATACGAAAGAGTGAATGACAAAGTAATTGCAAAGAAGAAGAGGAGAAAGATCTGAGGTTTGCACTTGTTAAGTCAAAAATCTTAGAGCTTTATTTTCTTCTTACTTTCTCAAAAATGAGTTTACAGTAACATCTATAGAATAAGCCCAGCAGTAGATACGGATCATAATGGTCAACAATGACTTTAAACTTCAGAACTGTGTTCACAAAGCCCTGCAGGAGGTGGACCACAGGAGATATTACCCCTAGGGTAATGATAGACAGTGTTTCTTTTGACTTGACTGTAACTAGTTATTTCCATATGTTCTAAAGCAGTGACTTCTATATGTGCTAAAGTAGAAAGACTTCTACTTTGCTTAAGACTTACTATAACAAGTCTGATTATTCTTTTTCAAACTGTTCTGAATCCTCCTAAGTCCTTGGCTTTGACAATATTATGTGCAAGAGTTCTAACAAGCTAATTGTGTGCTTTTGGGGCTGGGGAGGGAATCAGTTCTCTCAATTGTTTCAAATGAATTCATGTGAGCTAACATCTGTGATATGCAAAGAAGTAAAGAGCAGCTTGGTCTACCCTCACCCTGACTTCCAGTGACATGCTGTTTGTGACTCAGATCCATATTGTTGCTGTGTTTGGCAGTTTCACCTCACAGTGTTTCACCTCACTATGTTTTACTTCCAAAGTCCAGTTTGCAAGACTGTCTCCTGTCTTGATTACCTACCTATCAAGCATTGACAGGAGACTGCAGGTCTCAGTGGAAGCACTTAGTGATTTTAGAATAAAAATCACAAGGTGAGACAGGGAGGAGGAATTGGAATCATAGCGATGACTAAATATAGCTGCTCTCTTCTTGAAACAGAGCTTACAAAGAATATGTTCCAACAAATAAATGTAGCATGCATATATACCAGAATAGAATTACTTTCCAATAGGAAAAACAGATGTAATTTTGGCACTATGCATTTACTTTTTGTTATCTGGGGTGATCATGAAACTATCCCAGAGCTATTAGTTGTCTCCTAGTGGCTCTAATTTCAAAGCTTTTAGAGCAGAATATGGTTGTCAATGCACTTATCTCCACAGGCATAAAACATCTGTGATGAAAAAGATGCCTGCGTATAAGTTAGAGTCTTAAGATTGCCTTATTATGCAACACAGCACTGCCACTAGGTTTCATATCCATAAAAACATAATGCTATAATTAATTTTCTAGTCGCATAAAGATTTGATTTGATTTAAGAAGTTGCAAGTTGTCTGTGCTAAAGGTTAGGCACCTCTATTTAAAGACAATTTTCACTCCTGCTTTTGCTTTGATCAGAATCATCATAAGAAAAAATCAGGAGCAAAAATACTATTGTAAAATGCATGTTTAATTTTGACATATGCCACAGTATCTCTTTTGCAATTCTCTTTTAATTGGTGAACAAAAGGCAACAATTAAATCTTGAACTTTAAGACCTTTATTTAGATTGTACTGTTTGTTAAAAGGAAGAGATCATAACATTCTAGTGAATGTGAGATTTCCTGTAGTCGTGAACATTATTTTGACTTTAATGGCAATTTTGAAGAAACACTGAACATTTCTTATTTTTCTCTCCAGATAAGCCAGGGAGAGTTACATTCATTTAGCAGTGAATCTGTGTCAGACTAACCCTAGTTTCTGAAACTAAAGAAATGTGGCAGGAAAGAAAGAATGTAGACAGTAAAACATTTAGAAAGTCAGAAGCTGAGCTTAGAGGGAAGGTCTTGTACCCTTCTACCCAATCTTAGGCACTAAATTGAGGAGCCTCATGTTCTAGTCTTGCTCTGTAGAGAAGGAGACAGGCACATTCGGAGGTGATTGCCTAAGATCTGAATCATTCTGTAGAAATCTACCTCTCTTTAATTAACCTTGGAGGGATACTAATTTTCCAAGTGGGACTTATCAACCTATTGTGATTTGCCACAGAGCTGTGCTGATCTAATCACATGTAATTGCTGAATTAGACAATCCCTCTGACTCTTCTTCTCTGCACTCCTTACCCTGATCTTTCTTACCCTTTTCCTTGTGCCAGCACTGGCATCTGTCTGATTCTGAAGTGATTCAGGGAACTAAACATTCAGAAAACTATTGACTCTTTACTTAATGCCAGCTTATGCTGCCTTATGTTCTCGAGCTGCTTCAGTTCACAGTGAGATGAGCACTGATGGCCTCTTCTGGCACTAACTCATTGGTGGACAAACGCAGCCTTTTCATAAAACCTTATCCTTAGCTAAATCGTAAAAGGTGAAGAGGATGAAGCAGGGACAAAGTGTTTGTTTATACCAGGAAAGTTTGAGGTTTGAAATATTTACATTTGAACCTACAGAACCCAAGATAAATTAATATTGCACATCAAAGTAGTTGAAGTACTGAGGTGTGGGAAGAGATAAGGTTTTAATAGCTAGGGTTTAATGTCTCTGGTAAATACTGACAGACATCATTCACTGGTTATTCTTAATTTGTGTTTTTTCAAAATGTCTTTTGCAACTACAAAGACTAGAGAATGGCTCCTTACTTTTAAATGAAGCTAGAACTGTGAACTCTTGTCATTTTCATTAAAAAGTGGTAGTGTGCTGACATAGAAAAATTATTGTGCCATGTAATTCAAATAAAAGTTTCACTTAAATTATGCAATTTGCTACATGTTTTGTCACTTTCATATTGGGAATTACTGAATGTATTGGCAATCCACGTTCAAGGAACTTGTGCTTGTCTACCATGGACTTAAATTACAGAAAGTCAGATGTATATCTGACACAAAATTTAACACAAAAATTGTATTCTTTCAAAACAATCAAGAACTGCAAAAACATATGTACAGAAAGCTGTCAACTTGATAAGCTGTGTATTGACATCTCTATCTCATATTTTCTCTGTGATTCCACTGGTTTAGAACAACTTCTAAACCAATTTGAATTAAAAGGAACATAATTCAAACTTTGAATTACATTTCAAATTGAAGTGACCCTTTTGCAATGTTCAGGAAAGTGAGGATAATCAATTTAAGAAGCACAGAGGCATTTGACAGATGACACCAAATAACAACAAGAGATGCTTTTCTGACTTCAGAAAAACTCTGAAAAGGCTGTGTCTCAAAGAACTCTTTCGTTTACAATAATTCCAGGCCAGATTTGTAAATTCATAAGGTTGGATATATTGAACCGAGGAATTGAAAGTGTAGTAGAACTGAACCTCAACCTTTGGTATTGATATTGATCTTCTTTCCCACATCAAACTCATTAAAATTTTGATAACTTTCTCAATTGCACTGGTGAATAAAGAGCTGTAAAATGAAAGGCAAGTTTCTTGCCTTTCGCTTTAAAGCTCTGCAGAGGTCTGTTCTTTGTTTTGTTACTATTACACTTATTATTATATTTTGTTATTATTTTAAAAATTCAGCAGGAAGAAATATTTTGCTGTCAATGCACCAGATCTGAAGCTAAGCAATGCTAAATGATCAAAAAAAATGAAACACTTTTTATTGAATTAATGAAACATCAAAGGTCTTATTATGTTATCTCGCCACGAAAAATCATAATAAAATCCACTTGGTGTCTGGTATCAGAAGAAGGTCATTTTTTTTCCCACTGTCTGCAATTAAGAGTTTCAGTCCACAGAGGCACTTTTATACTGATTCATCAGAATAATCATGGCATAGTCCCTGCCATGATACACTCAGTAGATGAGGTAGTTGTAAGTGTTAGAAGCTGAAGAGTTTTGCCTCTGAATATGGGCTATGAGAAGCCTGCTGATGAATGTATAGTCTAAAATACCTAAATCCTCACAAGTAAAGAAGAGTAATTTAAATTAGCATAGACTATTTGTAACAAACACTATGCGTAAGGATTATCATTTTTCATTTCTGGATTTACTTTCAACAAAAAGCAATGGTTTCTTTGATTTTCATTAATATCTCTCTCAAATATGTTTGGAAAATTTATCCTAGATACCTTTGGCCTGAGAAGATTTGGGCTGATTTTGAAAGTAAGAACATAGTAAAACGTGAGCATCTTTGAAGGTCTCTCATGAGACCTGCTCTGCTTAGCCCAATGGCATAAATGCAAACTTACAGTTTAAACCTTGAAGTTGAGGAGGAACAAGCCATTTGAAGTGTTTAGTTTCAGGGTTTTTTTCCAGGCTTTTATTTTAAGAACAGCATCCCATTCCAATTGCATTTAGCTCCTAAAGGTTCATGAAGTATTAATCCCCATCTGACATATGTATATCTCCCAGAATGAGAAACTGCAATAATAATTGCATCCTTTCAAATTGCGTTTGTGTCTAACATCTCCCTCCTGTTCCAGTTTTAAACTCTGAAGGACTCCTCTTTTATCTCCCCTTCCACATCACCCACATAAAATGGTCACAATTATTTGGATGAAAAGGACCAACTACATTAAGTTGTAAATTAAGTCAAAGATCATCTAGCAAACCAAAAGTGATCTTTATTAACTCATACAGAAAGAAACCTTTGTATCTAACAATGCAGAAGTTGGGCTCCAAGAAAGTGCAAGCTATGGAAGTCAGAACAGCTCATAAATATTGTAATTTTATTGTTCCTCTAGTCTAGTTTGAATTGTGCAAAAATTCCAGAATGCAACAAGAGACTGTACGTTTTATTTTTTAATATATATACAAATGTATTTATTTCATATACGCATATATATATGCGTGTATATAGAACAATTCTAAATGGAGGGCTTTAGCTGAAGTGACTGTTTATGGTAAGAAGAATAAAAATATTCTTGACAAAGTCACTGAGCTGTGCCTTGTTAACATAGTCCAAGTCAAGTGTATATAGCTCACTTTTCTCAGATGATTACTTAATGAAAGTATGTGAAACAGATATCAAATATACTAAAAACACTGGAGGCTTCCTTACCATTTTTGTAGGACCTTCCTAAGATTTTCCTGTAAGATTGTGGAAGAGATTGAGTTTGCTGACAAAAAAGACAGAATGTGAGAGAACAATTCAAATAGTTGTCATAAAGAAATGATGTTTATCTTGTGTTCTTCTTTACCAGCTAAAGAACAGAATTTGTAACATTAGCTTCATACCCTTCTTGCCTGGAATATTAGATTAAAAATCATAAGGGTGACTTATTTTCCTCTAGCTTGACCTTTTGCATAATAGCACTCTCTTACCAAGATTCCTGTTTCAAGCTGATGACTTTGTTTATGACAAGTTTTTAGAAATATACACCTCCTTGATTTAGTATCTTCATCCCAAAAGAGGGGTGTGGGATATTCAGGACAGTTATAATGATTTACTGCTACTGTGCTCTTCCTTGGGAATGCTAGAATTTCCTCATGGCTCAATCTCAACAGCTGGGTCTATGTTTAGCAAACAGTGAATTGCCTAAACCCAGCTAAGCTTTCTGCACAAGGGCTCTGAATGCCCTCTCTTCATTTTCTAAGTGGTCTGCATCACTTTGCTAATGCCAGGCACAAACTTTTTGGTCATTTCAAGACAGACTAAACCAGGCTGTTTTATTATGGCCACTAGCCTCCTCACCTCACTTATCAATATCACTGCGTCTTTCCTGTTGATTGCATTTCCCTCAGCTGAGTGACTCTGCAGTCATAAAGTTCTTTCAAAAATACGAAGTGGGAGTAGGCAAAGGAAACCAAAGGGAGAGAAGGGATAACTGAGGTGATAGAATTGCTGAACATCTAGAGAGGTGCTAGGGCTTTCTGCAGACTTGGAAGATTATGCATCTTAATTTGTAAACTGCTAAAAATTCCCAAATCCTAATTCTAAGAGGTTGCAAAACAATGTAAATTTCTGAAGAGCTCTGAACAGAAAAGTGCTGCCAAAGAAAGTTAAAAAAATTCAGACACAAATAAAAAATATAGTTTGACTCTTGAAGTCTTAAAGCAATAAGTCCACTTCTTATTTTATTAAGTAAATGAATTTTGAAGCACTAAATCTCAAATTTTGTGACAAAAATTCCTACTGTAATAAAACTGTTTATGCTGACAAGTTAAAATTCACTAGGAGTCTGCTACCTGATACAGTTTTCTAAAGTTTGCCACTTTTGCAGATTAAAATTTAGGAAGTAGTAATTTTCCAAAATCAATCTATGTGCTTTTGCAAAAAAAGCACAGTTTGGGATTGAACTTAAAATGTTTCTCCAGATGAGTTACACAGTGTAAGTGGACATTTACAAAAGTAATGATTCAGTTAGGCACCTGTGTACTTCAGTTACTACACCTATTGCAAAGCTATCTAGATTTTCATTTCCAAAAAGAGAGGCTTGTGTTGGAAGGAATTAGTGGGTTTTTTTGTTTTGCTGATATTTGTTGCTGTTGTTGGAAGGGAAGCACATAACTATATTGAGAAACAATAAGAGGAAAAACTCTCCAGTTAGATTTCTATCTAGGGACAGTTTCCAAATGTGTAACCCAAGTACATCATTTCTATACATTGTTAATGACTCTATTGACAGTCTCTACAGCAGGTGACTATGATTTTTATTTGAATTTTCAGATAGGAATGGATTTATTTACAAGATTAAGGAAAAAATCTACTAACAATATCTATTGCAGCTCCCAATCTCATCTCACAGTGACTGTAGAAACTGTCATCAGCCAAAGGCACTGCACATAAAAATATGTAGGTTCTAACAGAGACTGTGTGAAAATATCACAAGAATCAAGTTATATTTATGAAAAATTATAAATGCAAACCTTTTAGGGAAAAAATGGTATGATTGCAAGCCTCCCATAAAGTGCTGGTAACTGAATTTGGTTCTGCATGCTTTTTACTGTTGTTATGGCTGTCACTGGTAATAAAGCTGGCTCAATCTAGTAGGTACTATTGTGGCTGTACAGTAATGCCTTATACATTTTCCAAGCTGATATATTAAGCAAATTATGTCATTCTTCACACTCTCACACAATGGAGAAGGTTACCAAGAATTTTTGCAAAGTCTCACAGCAATCTAAAAGACTAACTGCATTATGCAGGACAGGGAGTCCTTTGTCTGTTCCATTGGTTCGTCCATGTAAGTTTTATAATAAGAGAGTCCTGCAGCTGCAAGCATGAGCTTACTGCTGTGTGAGAGAGAGGAAAAAGGCCTGGGTAGCCAATTAAGAGATGCAGTGTAGTGATTGCTCCAGGCTGGAAAAATGTCAACATCAATTTCAGGTTCCCCACATTAACCAATCAGCAATAGACTTCGGTTCAACTTCTGCTCACTTGCAGGTTTTTGGTTTAATCAAATTTTATAAAGAGGCAAATTGAACTGAGCCTTTCACCATTTTGAAGCAGGCTTTCTGTTTGTGTAAGTGAAGGTTAATAGGAAATGCAAATAACAGATGCAGAGCAATTCTTCTTTTAAAAGGTTTCACCTTCTGCCTCTCCTTCATATCAATTTCCTTCCATGTAAAAATGTTCTATCCCTAGCATTTAGTCATTTGAAAATATATAGATATAATGAATGCAAACTGTATAAGATATTACTGTTTTTAAAATGAAAAACCCAAACAAAGCCTGTTATCCAATTTCATTTGGCTATGGTGGTTTGATGAACTGTAATTTAATCTTGTTTCAGAACAGCTTCTCCTCCAATACAAAGAAGTAATTCCTTCCACTTCTTTCATTAAATCAATGGTTGCTATAGTAAAATATCTAAGGAAGGTCCTGCTCTAAAAGTGGTATAGACATTCCCCATCTCCAAAAAGTATGTTAAGGTATGGTCTTCAATGGCAACATTAATTTTTTTTCAGATGAATATTAACTACCAAGTACATTTATTTCAAGTTTCAAGCACCTGATGTTGCTTTTGAGCCCTAATGATGATTTCTTGAGGAAGCTGTCAGGCTCTATTCCTTCTTAACCACAGGCTTCTTTCCACAGGTTCCTACAAATCTAGCTCAAACTTTGCAGTGCAGCAGAGCACAGGGGAACATAGTACATTCTCCCCACAAGTGAGCTCTCAGATGATATTTTTCTTTCTTTACTAAAGAGACAAACCTTTGAGGCTGATCGAAAGAGTAAATCACTTGGATGAATTTGACCCGGCCATGCAGCATGGCTAATATATCCTTGTAAAAAAGGAAAGAAGATTTATCTGTTATATGTTATGACAGTTTCTGGACTGTAATCATCACAACAGGTCAGACCAGCCCATGGAAAGGTGTCCTCATGAGCTGTACCACTAGAATTAAGAGTATGATTTATGAATACTTCTACATGTTATGGATGTATCAGGGGAGCTGTGTATACAAACATGCACAGGATGTTCCTTGTCATTTAGTCCTTAAAAACTGTCCAAACCTCGTGATGCTGTTGGTGATATCATAGGGTGGAATATGAAGCTTTTCTTTGAAATTGATTGGGCACTAATTATTTCTGCTTTATACACTTCTTTCTCATGGACATTTAAGAGCAAGTGATACAAAATTTGGTCTCTTTTTTTTTCTATAAATATTTTAGTGGCTAGTCTTACCTTTTTCTTCCTCTGATAGATTAGTCATAGACCTTATGTCTGGATACAAAAAGGTGATTATGTGACCCTTTCAAAAGCACAACTTTTAAAGGTTTATTTAGACTCTTCACTGAGACATGAGCAAACATGCTATTTGATCATAACACACAGATTTCGAGAAGACAGGTTAGACACCTACACTCTTCAGTTCGTAAGGGCAGATTTACTTAAGACTCTCTGAAAGTTAAGTCAGCAAAGTATTCTCTTGGGAACGAGCATCTATGTTCTGTAAAAATATAAGACACTTTCTCAGACTGCTGTTGTTCATGATGTTGCTGATGCAATGGCAGGCTATAACAGGTTAGCGCAAGCCTTGTCATTGTTACTAGTATCTGCTATATCTTGTACAGCTGCTACCAAATTAAGTAACTAAATCCACCAAGATCGCACATTTGGTTGAAAGAAAATAGCCTTTTCTAAGTGTTTTTGTTTTCTTGCTTGCAACATGAAAGTAAACAGAATAAATCCACTTAAAATTATGGTTGTGATCAAATGTATGAATAATACATGATTTTACAGAAAATAATGCATCTACTGTATTTTAAGGAGCCTTGCCAGATAGTTATCTGATTTTTTCCAATAGGTCGGAATATGAAATCTGTCTCTTGCTCCATTTGAAGTTTAACATCTCAGTGTGAATGCAATATGAATGTTGCTGTCCACTGGATATCATAAGCATTTCTGTGGTCTAAATATGTTGTATTCCTCCATATGCAGTATTAACTGCTGTTTGCAATGATTGAATGCATTGCCTATCAAAATCCCCTTATACTTCTCTGCCGGCATGAGGGCTCAAAGCTTAGAGATACTTATTGGAAAATGAGTTGTCTACTACTGAGTATACAGAATATATCCCCCTAAGAAATATAGACCCACCTACTCCAGGAAGAAATTGTTGCTTCTTATTTTATTTTTCTTCTCTGATTTAACTACATTTCAATTTTTTAAGGGAAAAAGGGAAGAGCTTTAGATCACTTTTCTCATCAATTCAGGATAATCTCATTTTGAGTTTCTTTTCTAGGAAAAGGACTTTCATGCAGTCCAACTAACCTGTACTACCCAAGTTCATGACTATTGGAATAAATAGAAATTCAGGCCAGGTTAAGGTAATGATCCATTATGCTGTGAATATTTAAGAGTAACTGAGTAGATCTGATCATAGGACTAATCAGCCTGGCATTATGTTTCTGAGAGTGACTAGTAAGATGCTTGTGTATAAGAAACAGAACTGATAAGAGTAATCCTATTATACTACTCGACTTCTGGAAATCAGCAGTTTGAAGCCTTCCAAGCAGGAGGCTACATCTAGACTATTGTGTTTAAACATGATGTCCAGCAATAGGTATTTTCAATCAATTTTTCTAATATCTTTTATTGCCTTTGGTATATTGTATCAGTGCAATACATAATGAACAGATTCTCTGTATACACCTCTCTCAATTCATTATCCTCTGTATAAAAAATTACTTTCTTTTTTTGCTGCCTTGGAATTTGCTACCCTTTACGATGTTTTTCCTGTTGCTCTGTTCTGAGAATAATTATTTCTTGTTCAGTTTCTGTATATTCTTGTGATCTGTAGACTTCTGTGGCTCTTGGGCTCTTCAGTTAGGAAGTCTGGTTCCCAGAGTATTTAGTCTACCTCCTGATTTTAAAAGTATTCGCTTGCAGAGAATACCTCATCCTTGATGATTTCTGAGTACCCTTCCAGTTACAAGATTTGCTTTTTGAGATGGAGTGGCCAGACCTGCACATAGTATTCACAACATGGGCTTACCAACTATAGTTAGCAGCACAAAGTTGTTTTCTGTTTTGCTTTCAGTTCCTTTCCTAACGACTTTTCTCACTCTATTGCCTTTTTGACTGCTGGGGAAAACTGAGCTGACATTTTAAGTGAATAAGTAAGTGTGGCTCTGACTTCTTTTCTATAAATGGTAATATCCAGTTTAGAGCCCATCACTGCCCATAGACATAGTGATGACTAACCAGAATCAGGGTTTTAATGCTGACCCCTTTCAGTGAAACAAAATAAAGAAACAAAAAAAATTTCTCTCCAAACAATTACATGATGTCTTACCATAAACAGAAATATACAATATGTTTTGTTTGGCATTCCTAAATTAAAATAATGATAAATATTGTTTTTGCTCCTTTAAAAGGTATGAAACCTGAACTGTTGCTCCTCACTGTTTTAAGGTTTCAGAAATGCATATTACTTACATTCTGTGAATTATAACATCACAATAGAAATAGTAGTTTATTTGCTGAAACACTGTTTTTTTAACATTTCACCGGAAGAAATATTAGGTGGTATTTTGCCATTAGCAATCACCAGGACATTAATTTTTGTGTTATATTTTAGTACAATTGCAGAGTCATGTCTGAAACAACTACCCTGTTTAATCTGCTTGGGTAAGATAACGGACAGTTTCAGCAAATGAAAATTAACAGCATAGGCTCCGTGCACAATGAAGAGGGTGCTTCTTCAAGCTGTACATAACTAAATAGCTAGAAATATTGAATCATTATCTAATGCTAAGAAATATATTTGCAGAAAATAGTGTATAAGAGCCTGTGGGAGGAAGGACTTCCTTACCATAGGAAATAATTTTGAATCAACAATTAAATCAGGTAAATCTCAGAACTCCAGAAGACCATTTGGCCAAAGAAGACAGACGGTCTTTGCACAAGTAATAGCATGTAGGCAAGCTTCAAACGTGTTTAGACTGTCCTCTCATTCCCTGCTTCTAATCAGTGTTCAAAGCCTGTGTTCTTAAGGTGTGCGCTTGAATACTCTGGCAGAAAGCGAATATAAGTAAAACACAAGTCTGTGATTAACCTACCCACTAGGATTTCAAAATGAAGAACACTTGTGTAAAGCCACTTGTAGTTATATTTTAAAGAAAAAAAACAACCTTATCTCCCTTTCATGAAGGTACAGCAAAATATCAGCAAGGAGAAGGACCCCTTTGTAGACACAAATGAAGTTCTGAGTTTGTTGCATAGTTCACAGAAGAATTCAGGAACCTGGGGAGGGAGGTGAAGGTTGTCAATACTCCCTTGATGTTCTCAGAAATAAAGATAAAAAGCAAAAAGCAGAGCACTTAATCAAGTGATAGAGGGATAAGAACCTGAATTTGTGAAAAATTAGCTGCTACAGAAGATTTGATGGTTCTAGTGGCTTCTAGAGCAATCTTCCAATTGATAGATTAGTAAAGAAATTAGAAGGCTTTAATTAATCAGAAAGAGGGAGATTTGAGGCCTGGGCAGTTATGGTTCAATAACTTTCATATGCAAAAAGCTTCCTGTTGTCACGCTCATAAAAAATTCCACACACAAAAGAGATATGCAGAAAAGTTGTAACTTCCTTATGCCAGTTATAAAGAACAAGAGTTGGAGGTGTCTGTGAGTTTAAAGAAATATGTAATGTTTGATATAACTAAAATGTGGTAGTATTTTTCTTACGACTGGTAGGCTTACCAGCTAAAACCAACATTCTAGCTGGATATAATAAGAAAAGGGGGAATAGCATAATATTTACAATAAAGATGCTGTTACTTTATGCATGTTTAGGAGCATGAAAGCTTAAAAAACAGATGTATAACTTTTAAAACACTTAGTGGCAGGTCTGCTGAAACACACTAATATCAGAGGCAAAGTGCTTTTTAAAAACCTGTCCAAAGAAAGACTGTACTATCCTCAATGACTTACTGAGGATATTTCTTGTCCATGGAATAGTATTTCCTTAGAGGTCTAAAATGGATGATAATTTCTAAACACAAAGTCTTGCATCCAAGAAAGCTTAACTCTACACTGAACTACATTTTGGAAGACAAAGAAAAGTTAAGCTCTGATCTCAATTTAGCAATTGCTCAAGTTGAACTGATTAGGATCTTGATCCATATGCTTTGTGTAAATAGAACATGGTAGTCAGTAACTGGCGATGCACATGTACACATATGTAGACTGTTCATTTAATATTAATTGTTTTAATATGCATTTATGAAATATGAATTTTGTATAACTTGTATCAGTTATCTTAGACCAATTTAGCTTTAGTTAGGCTAAACCAGTTATAAGATTAGCAAATATCGAAGGTATGAGACAGATATTAACTTGGGCTTCCCAGAGGCAAAAATTTAGCAGGAACAGCTTGAGTGCTAAGTAGCAAATCAGTTTAACATTTGCTTTGCTTAGATTGAAATAAGATAATTGTATTTCATTACTTTATACAGATTAAGATATATTATTAGGATTAAAAATGGAGTTACCAACATGCTGTGTTCCTCTGTATTCCTCTGTATTTATATTTTCACCAAGACTTCCACCTGCAGATCCCTAAACCCTTCGTAAAATTCCTGGTCTGGTAGTCAATTTTTCTGTAAGTCTTTTTTTTTAAATAATTCCTACTTTTAACTTTTCCATATCTGTCTTTCCTCTACCAAACTTGTTCTTTCTTTTGTTCTGTTAAACATTTACCAGTTAACAGGCCCATAACATGTATGCAGAAGAATCTTGAAAGAGCCTTCAAAGGTCCATAATGATAACTTGTTTTGCTATTTGGATTGCTCATACAATGCAGTCTCTCATTTGCATGTAAAAACTATATTGCAAAAACTCTCTATGCACTGTTATTATTAATGAACTGCTTTGGTTTAGAGGATGACCAATGGAATGGGTTTGCTCAGACCTGAGTCAATGGTTTTGTAAAAGACGTTGCCTACATATCCATTAAGAATAAGTGAATACTACAAGTAAGTTCAAGGCAGTGAGATAAATCTTCCACTTTTCTTCAGTTAAAAAAAATATATTTGCCACAATACTACATTAACTAAAGGCAGAGATGATACTGGCTTATTAAAACACATTGTGAATTCATGCAGATGACATAGTCTCTCTTTTCACAGTTAAAAATGTTCCCTTTAATTTCAGTTGGACTTGCTGTGCCAAGAGGACTAAATTTATTAAGCTAAGCATATCTGCAAATCTTATGTATTATTTACATTGTTGTTATCATAAAATCTGGTTTGATATGAATACTTATCCAGTTAAAATATCTTTATTTTCATTCCAAAACAGAGCTATGTAAATTTAATTGCATTCATGTTGTCTTTGGTAAAGATCAATAAAGGTCTTAATTTACTAATAGAAAACATTAAAAGATTTTAAATTAATGTTAAGTAGCACAAATCAATCTGAATTTGTAACTAGCTACTCATTCTAGAAAAAAAACAAGCATGGTTTTAATTCCTTGAAATTTCATCTAAGTTCCTGAAGATGGAATAGTTCTGTTGTATTTATATCACGTGTGTATATATAATGCTACTTATATGGGAGAGCTGCCAGAACATATTCCCTCCAGAAACCCAGTATTTTGTGTGTTTGAGGATACAAGACAGAAATAGTAAAATAAAATGGTACCCTTCCTTTCTGTCTAGCAGTGATATGACGGTCGTGAAAATAGTAAGAAATGATAGAGCAGTAAGACAGTTTAATAATTTTGTTCATAAAAATTTAATTGGGGGTGCAATTATTTTATGGTTGTTTTAAGTACAGGAGGAGAAAAAGGTAAACATTGTCACATATTCTTAGTTTCCATTTAAATAAAAGTTAATACTGGATCTTGCCTCAAACTAAGAGCTTTTTAGAAAAGAAATCATTACATAGATCCCAATCATTCATTGCATTGTAAATCTAGATTAGCTGTATTGAACTCTCTAGAATGACTCCGGAATTACTGCAGTTTTACTTGGCATATGTAGTGTAACAAGATAAAAAGCCAGTGATGTGATAAATATGCATATACAAATCATAATTCTTTCCACAATGCACTTAGCTGTTCTGTGTAAAGTTCTCTGCGAAGGGGTGTGCCAAAGAGGTAGATTAAATGCTATGCACAATGTTCCTAGCTACAACTACAGGAGCTGGCTTTTCTGCAGCTAGCATTGGTATCTTCTCACTACACAGTACACAGAAGTATAGGCAGTCTGAGAATCCCTTCTCTAACTGCACGGCGTGATGGAAAATGTCCTTTTGTCCTTTCTGCAAATCATTTAAAATGGTTTAACTGGGTAAAATCACCTGAAAAGCGCTCTCTTTTTTTTTCATAAATCTCCCTTTTTGAGCTTAAAATATTGTTTTTTACCATCGAGGCTGAAAAATGCTGAGAAAAAAAACAAATTAACTTTCTACATTGTCTCTTGAGTGTGTATATTCAAAATATATATAGTTGTGTGATAGAATATAAAGTAATGCTGACAAGAATTAGGATGGTTGTAATTCACAAGAGGGGCAAGTGATTTCTACAGTTTTTCTCTGGTATGTGCTTTTGTAAAGTATTTTCATACCACATCATATCACATCTGTATTTATTTTAGTATACGAATATCATGACTCAAAAAAATCCGTACTGTACAAATAGCTTCCCTAAATAAAAAGAAAAAAAAGTCTGTAAACCCAGGTGGCTTACCTGCTGTTAATCACCCATACAAATCTTTGAGACGAAGTAAAACTAAATGAAAAATTACCTTAATTCAGAGCCTAAAATAGACCTTAGATAAGTAAAAGTGGCATGCAAGGAACTGTAAGAGTTTTTAAAAGTACAATTTATTTTAGACTCTTTAGTCTGTTATAGACTCTATCAATGTCTGGGAGAAGACACTAATGTGTGAGAAAAAAATATTCTCTTCCTTAAGGAATCTTCCAGGATAGTATTTCCTCCTAGCTTTGGGAATTCTGCCTTGAACTTGAGGGAGAAAAGATAATATAAATGCATGTATATGAACACTCTGGGAAAAACTGCATAGCTCTGCTGAAGTTAATTCTATCTACTGTGATATAAAGATTTTACTAATACTATAGACTATAAAAATACATAAACCCCACTAGCCAATCAAAATAAAAAGTCCTCCAATAATAAATAAATTATATATATTTACAGAGCATAAAATATTAAAAAGCATTCTTGTATTTTTGAAATCTGCTGTTCATTACCTCCTGCCCCTGTGCCAAATGCAAACATGCACAGTGTTCGCTGGCTACTTGCCAGTATCCCAAACAACTACCCACTTGTTAAATTATATGTGGCATTTTGAATCTGACAGTCTTGTCTCCCCAGTCTGCTTCTAGGAATCTGTCCAATAAAAGATATATTAAATAAGAAAATATTGTATATTGTAGGCTAAACATAGTGCCCTTCAGAACAGGGGGGCAGTGTAAATGCAGGAAGTGAAAAGATACGCCATCACGTTGTTCATAAAGTAGGTGGTACGTTCCACGTGAGGGAGAAATGAGCAGCATCATCTTTCTGTCTTATTTCATGAGTTTTGTTTAAAAGAAAAAAAAAATCTATGTGCTTGCTTTACAGTGTGTTTTTCCATCTTAATTTGCACACATATGACTCTCCTATCTTTGTTAAATATATTATGTAAGAATTTAAGGACAAAATCTAACTTTATTACAAAGGTATAGGTGTTTGCCTTTAGATAGCACTCATATGTTTCAAACAGACTGCTGATTAACAGAAACGGATTGAATCAACTCCTGCATTTTGAAGAGTTTAACCATTCTGGGAGAAAAAAAAAATCTGTATAGTAAGATTGCTGATACCTTTGACTAATTTTTCAGTTTCCTTCCATTGGAAATTTCAACAGGAAGAGACAGAATTTTCAATTAAAAAAGACAATTTTTTTTCACTTGGGCTGCTTAATAGTTTAAGACTATGTGACGCACCACTAGAGGGGTGTCCGGGATCCTTTCAGATTCTGAAGTTAGTCACACTGAACTCAGGAGATCATCATTTGTCAAGTATAAGAATTTATTAGAGCTGAGTGGTTCTATACGTATGACAGACACTGGACAACACTTTGCAATTAACATCAGACAATCTACAAGCATAACAAAGCTAAAAAGTATAGCAAAGAACTAAAAATAGAATACACATCAGAGCTCTGTGGTTAAGCCACAGATGCACGGTACAGTGACCATTCTCAGATGCATGGTACAATGACTGTTCTTGCCCTTTTCTTGTCCTTATGGGCCACCCCCCCCAGTATAGTTTTCCCCGGATTGTTCTCACCACGCTCGAGCTGCACCAGGATGATTCCAGTTCTTGCTGGCAGTTCGCACCAGGGACAACCCCACTGATGGGTGGGTTGTCAGGTCCAGAAGCAAGCTGATGGTTAGTCCAAGTCCACCTAGAGGTATGTGGCTTGCTCTCTTTTATCCTTCCTGGGCTTAGTTCATTATCCAATCAATCAATGCCAGACCACAGTTACACAAAAGAACAGATGGCTTCAGTTGATAACAGCATGGATACCAACAGGATGCTCAACAGGATGCTCAATAGCACCGTCAACAGATAATAGTAGGGATGTTCAACAGATAACCCAGTGCAAAATTTCATGGTACCTAGATGCTTACAGTGTGAGTCTGCAGTGTCACTTATCCTTTGTTGACTAGGTTTTCTCAGCACTCATGGGGTCATTGGAGGGCTACAGCAACCCCACAGTTTGGTGACTCTGGCCATGGTGCACCTGGGGCTCCTAAACTCTTGGGGAGCACCCCAGAGCAAACCCCTCTTCTGTGGGCTGCACCATCCTGAGTCCTACACTTGCCTGTGTGGTGCTTATCAGACTATTATGAATAAATTACTTTTTTAATTTAAATCGTGCTTTTGAGCAATGTGTAGCATTATCAATAAATAAGAAGTAATCAATGTGCTCAGGCATTCTGGCTCTGATCATAATGATGGCATAGAAAAGCAAGCTAATGAGAGAGGCAAAAACCTTCACGCCAATCATCTCCAGATGTTGGAGAAGTTTGCATCTGAACTTTGTAGATCATGATGCTTTTTCTTAACAAAGCCAAGCTTTGTTAGCATATCTGTAGTAAAATAGAATGATTTCTAAATGCATTGCATGCATACCAAGACTGTGAGAAAACCTTGTAACACCTGAAGTTAAATGCAATGTGATTGATACGTCATTAGGGGCATTAAGTTGGAAGTTAAATAAGTTATTGAACCATCTGCAGGCTGATACCATCTATTTAAGTGTGACTGGATGGTAAGACTGACAATCACATAAATCCTCATAATACACCAGAACTAGTTCAATATCTCAAGCATATAGATACTATTTTCCTTGAAAACTGTTTAGAACAGTGTCAAGATGAAAAACTTGGTTTAGGGGGAAGGTTTTATTTTGTTTTTGTTTTTGTCTTTTTTTTAATGACAAGTAATCTCACCTGCAGAAGGATGGTTATACTGGTTTTGAAGAATAAAGGCTGAATGTGTCCCGTGTCACAGAAGACCACAAGAGAAGTTATGTTTCGTAATCCAGGTGGTCCAGGCCATGTAAACCTGCTCCAAAGCTGTCTAGTAAATACACTTACCCAGTCCCACAGAGCCAGCCAATGGACAGTATGTTAAGAATTTTGCCAGTGTTGCTTCCTTGTTTTGTGTGACTGTATTTTTAATGTGTTTTGCTATTCTTTTTTTCAATGGCATGGCCGTACGAACAAGATAAGCAATAACCTTAAATTGACCTAGGTCTTGTCCCAGAGCACATCTTTTATTCTATGCCAAAAGGGATATGGCTTGTTCCAGTTCCACCCCTAAGGCTTGGAAGAAGACTCCGCATACGGGCAATAGCACACAGAATAATTGATGTGCTGCAAACCCCCTTCCTAACTTGCCACTTCAAACTTGCTTGTGTAGATTGTCAGTAAGCTTGGAACAATATTAAAACTGGTAAAACATTTAATAGTGCATTCCAAATTAGTTACTGGCCATGTTTCCTATGACAGATTCAATGGCTCAGTTGCAAGTGGTTTTAATAATGTATCCCAACGTTGTTGTCAGCCATGTTTTCTATTGTAGATACAATGGCTTGATTACAGTCACTTTTCAAAAGCAAAAAGCATTTTGTCTGTGTATTGCAAGCTGTGTACAGTAAAGGAGAGGGAAGCATCCTACTCTTCATTTTCAGCAAAAGAAAGCCCAGTGCAGGAGTGCATGGAAAAGATATGAGTTGCTACCATGTCTTCCTCAAACAGCTACATTTTTATACTGTTTTTTACCAATGACCTGCAGATATTATTTAGACCTATTTAAAAGACACATATAAACATTTGGTAAGCATGTTTAACATGAAGAAGTAAGAACAACCTCGTTTTGAAAATGCTGTATCATGGCGTGTTATTTTTACTGAAAGCAATTTTTGAATGCTAATGAATGTTGTGTGTGAGAGAGCTTTCTTGCCACATACAGGATCATTTATTTCAGATAGCTTCCTTTGTGGAAAAAAACAACATATTTCAAAATCTTTCATCAAAGAAAAACATATCTGGAAATTAGCTCAGTCAGATTCAGAAACTGTCACAAATTACTCTGCTGACCATCAAGTTATAATGAAATGCATCTCTTTGGCTTTAAATAGAAATTCTAACTTTCACAAATCCAAGTTTTCCTGGAACAGGGCTATTTCTGAAGAAAAAAAAAATTGGCTTTGAGAAGCCTAATCTTTTACCACTATTTTAATCCATATATCTCTCAAGAGAAGTACAGATGGTGCAGAGTGGTAGAAAAAAAAAGAAAAAAATTGGACAGACTTAAACTTAAAAATATCAAGTTTAAAGCTATAGGGTTTTGCTGGTGACCAACAGAGAGTGTGCCAGCGATTTTCTGTAACAGCTGTACTTGTAAATTGACTTGTAAATTCATGGAGTGTCTTATGCCTTGTGCTAGCCCAGGATGGCGAATCCAGTCATATCCATGGTGTCATTACCTTCTGTATGTTACAGCCTTCATTTTCCTTTTGTTTTAAAGCAATGCTCAAGGGCAGGAAAGAGCGCTCCCCTTTTCTGTGCCTTACTGTGCTCTGGTGGCTGCTGTCTGCCATAGCGACCCAATTAAGATTTTAACAAAAGAATATGCTTGTAGTTAGCTGCTGCTCAGTGTGAAACATGTTCACTTTAAATGACTTCTGCTATGACAAAAAACAGTATAGCTATATGGCAGCCCGAAGCTCCACATACAGATTGTCTTTGTTTCATAGCAGGAGTTGAATGTCGTGAGTTGAATGTTTTTCCAACTAAGCTAGAACTGAGTTCATTAAAACTTCAGACATCCCCATAGAGAAGCCTACACCCCAGACATGCCCATAACAGGACAATGAAGCTGGACAAATTTACAGAACACCCAAGTCAAAGATCAAGCAGAGCTGAGAATTTGGAGAGCTGTGAAAGAATCTTCTGAATGATAATTATCAATATAATGGGTACAGATTTTTTTTCTTACTTTAAAACATTTTTTTAAAACACACTTTTTCATTTGTTTATTTATTTTTGCTAACAGTAATTTTCTAAATATTTACTAAACCAAAAGTGTAAGTATAAACAAGAGTAGAATTTTTCATAGTTTCTTTTCAGGATGCAGTTTGTCTTTGACAAAATAGGTGTGTATATGAGTGTGTGTTGAAAGGGATGAACTTAAAATGCTAATATTGCATCTATAACCCACATATTCTTTGCTTTCACCTCATTAGGTTTATAATTGCAAATTACTCAGTTTCAGTTACTACAGCACAGATTTTATTTAATGATATCAGAATCTGTTTATGAAAAAGAACATAAAAGAGACATTTTTCTTTTATAAAATGGTGTAATTTTAATGGTAACTTTTTTGTAATGTTGTAAAACTCCTGGTTGCTGATAGAATGTTGTAAGTGAAATTAGTGTTTGCTGATATATTTCATATATGTTGCTTTACCTACAGCATTAAATAATTTACATTAGCTTATTTTCTCCGCCAAATCTGTTGTAAAGTTTGATTAAAAAGAACAAAGATAGAGCTTTATATTGAGCAAAATGGCAAGTGTTTGTTTCAGTGGTGTTTTCTTTTTCCTTATTGACAAGCTCTGTTCCATTGGGCATCTTCTTTTCCCTCATAAAATAATATCCAGTTTAAGGAACGTTTGGTCTCTCCCAGCTGAAAATCTGCATGTTTGGGCCTGATCCAAAAAGAAGTGAAATCAGTGAAAATCTTTCCATTTGTTTCAGAAGACTTTGAATCAGGCTTTTAGCTAAGCAGCTGTTTGGTACTTCTAAGCAATGTAAATTGCTCTTTTGGATGATATGCATTTTTCTATACTGTACTCTATGTAAATTTTGCACTCCAATAAGAATGTATTTCTTTACAGGTGACATTCTCCAATTTCAACATGTGTCTCTGACCAGAATATAACTTTTAATAGGGATAACTGTTAAATGTGATAACAAATTTGACTGAAGTGAAAAACAAGGCTGTCAAACCAGAAATGCTAAATAACACTGTTTCCAGGAAGCAACTAACACTGGTGACATTGTCATCTATTCCTGTAAAAAGCTATGATGAAAATGAAATTTCTCATATAAAAAATCAGATGATTCGTGTCAAATGCAGCCTTTAAAATACTGTCAGGATAGATGAAAAATGTAATGTCACTGGCAGCCAACTCTACATAGCTCTGCCATTAGAAACACAGTTGAAGTTATAAATAGCTATTTTTACACAATGCCAATACTATATGAGCAACAGACAAGTTAAGTTTTCTCCTGTCAGAAATAGTCCTTAAATACAGTACATCAGGCAGAGATTTTAAAATGCAACAGGAACACGCTTGAAAGGGTAACAATACCTCCATTCTTGAAGAGATATTGTAGCAGGAGACCATTATGTTATCAGGCTGCTAATAATGCTATTCTCAAAATGATGTGGTATCTTGAATGATTCTAAATGGGACAGGCTATTGGTCTAATGCTCCAGGGAGTAATAGCATATAGTAGCGCAATGGCTAGTACAAGACTTTTATCACATTAGCATAGTAATATCCGCCACAAATGACAATGGTTCAGTCATCGATTATACTTTCTTCTCTACAGACATTGTTTTTCTTGTGTTCTCCTCTTGAATGTGGGTTGTTTATCTCTTTCCATACCCTATTTCCTTACTATTCTCTCCAAACTTTTGTCATGAAATTCCACGACTCCTGGAAAATACACCACCTGCATTGCAAGTTCTAGTCTTTTTCTTGATTAAAGTCCTTCAGATACTGTATGCCATGCTGAGCACTAATCTCTTCCACTCACTGACATAAAATACTATGGTTTTTTTAGCCAAAGTTTTTAAGGAAAAGGGCATGCAGAACATTCCTGTGTTCAACACATTAAGGCTTGTAAATGAAACTTTTCTTTTAATTGCCTAATAGAGTTAAATAGCCATTTTCCATTAAAAAGCAAAGAGAAATGTAATTTTTACTTCTAAGGGTGCTTCTGAAATTATGAAAAACCTGGCAGGAACACCACGTTTACTTTTAACCTATTCATTGGGAATTAAGACTACAATTCAGCTAATAGTGGTTTGTTTTTTTTTTTTTTTTTTTGATTTTTGCACAGTTACTAGATGCTATTAAAGTGATTGTTTAAGTCTATCCTGCAAAAGAGGGTTGAAAAGTCTGTTCGGCTTACAGCTAGGATGAATTTCCCTTCTCCATCCTGGACTGTGAACTCACTAAAGCTGAGGCTGTTTCTTACTGTATTTCTGTATAGTATCAACATAAACACTTGGATACAAGCAAGAAAGAGGCAGTCAGTGAAGCAGTATCTCAGTAAGGTCAGAACAGCCCTGACATGACTGATGTATCACTGTTTTCCTTTTGTTCAACAATAACATATTTCCATGTATAACCTACTTTCAGCAGCAGCTCTTATTTTGGTAACAGAAGATTCAGATCTGTTAACTCGCTCATACTGCAACTTAGTTCTAAGTGCCAGCTTCTCATAATCACATCGTACATGAGCAGCAAAATTAAATGTGATTATTGCTGTGGTACTCTAATATGTTCATACCAACACACATTTTTTCTTCTTGTATACAATTAAGGCTTTGGCTTTTCTCAGTCACTGGGAAAATTGAAGTAGATAGGCATAATTTTGGAAAGATCTGGCAAAAAGGGAAAAGGTGGAACTAAAAGCTGTGGCCATGAAAATGTTGCCAGGAACTGAAATCTCAAGAACTGCAGTCTGTGTAAAATGAATCAGGAAGCATTCACAATAACAAATTTTCTTTTGATTATATGACTGGAAATAACTGACTCATTTAGTGGCAATTTTTGAACTCAGCTTTGTGAGGGCTTTTGGGTTTTAATTTTCTGTTCTTTGTTCTTTGTTTGTGATAAAGAAGTTAAAGAACTTAGGGCATATGAAGACCCACTAAAATTGGATAAATGGTTTTTGAGAGCATTCTTCCATCTGTTTCTATCTTCTTCTATACAGTGACTTTGTTCACTCTCTAATTTAAAGGGTAGCCAAAGAGGAAGGAACAAATTCTTGGATCTGTTCTTAGAAGGAGAATTTTTTTCTTTGGACCAAATCCAAAATCTGCAGATTCCTTTCTCAACAGCTGTAAAAAATGATATGGTTTTGGCATAATATTTTCATTTTTTAAAACAAAAAATCTTTTATGAAATCTTTTTCATTACATCTTTCCTACACTGATAAAATACATATTAAGAAAAATATTAATCATGGTGCTGCAACATACCGTACTAATAGGCAGCACTTTGATCACATTTATCATATGAACTTTTTTCTTGAACTTTTATTTTGTTTCTGTGTAGATATGGCCTATCTGAATACTGAACATACTTTCCATATTAATTGACACGTTAAATGGCTAGAGAACTCACCACTTCAGTCTAAAATGCATGAAAGTGCAGCAGTAGATTGTAGCTTGCATATGCAGACTCAATACTTTTCCAAAAGTAATAAAGACAACAACTGTTTAAATGACTTAAAACTAGGTTTCTCTTGTATTTGATGGGAATTTCACAAGTGAAACAAAAAAAATCCCATGAAGCCAACTGACAATTTGTTCTCCAGATCTTTTGGTTGCTTCTGAAAAGTACCTTTTAGTATAGATTACTTTCATGGATTAAGTAGCTCAGATATCTGTATGAAATGATCTAATATTAATAGAGAAAAAATGGAGAACTTGTCAATTTTTTATTACTATGACTTCATGGTGTATACATACGATGTCATAAAGATCTAAAATCTTTTTCTAGAATGAACAGAAGATATTTTTTTCTTATGACTGGTTGCTGCATAACAAAAATGTTTTATATCAGTTAAACACGGCAAGCAATTACTTTATTTTTTTTAATGCAACTGCTGCATTTTCTGCTGTACTTAAGATTAGATACACAGGATATCCTAACCAATAGCTTAGAATGTGTTACTTGGTGAAGTGTGTGAATTTATAGGTTTACTGTAAAGTCAGTCCAGGGGCAGTGAAGGTAATACAATATAATAACCTAATAAATATCCTAGATTGACCTCTGCTTGTGGCTTAACATAATATCTAGTACTAAAATATAAGATTAAGGACTCAGAGAACTCAGAGAACTGAGAGAACTCAAAGAAGAACTCAAAGAAAAAAAAAACTCAAATAAGAAGAAGAAGAAGAAGAGCTTTTAAATAAAAGGTAAGAAAAGTTTCTATTCAGTTATTCTTTAGACTGTTAGAAGGGCAAGAGATATGTTTCATTTTTTTCTCTATCAGTACTTCACCTGGCATAGTGTATAGCTATGTGGGTCATTACACACTCTTATTATATGAATATTTAAAAGTACAATGTTCTTTAATATATAGGCATCTACCTCTGTAATTTTATGAGTCTTTAAATTATGAGTCATTGAACAACAGAATTATAAAGACATCACCTATCTGTAGGTTTGTGGGAGGTTCACAGACTTACTGAATTATTCTTTGTTCAGAAAAATGTTCTTGTATGGCTAGAATAACCATAAGTGTTTCTGTGAAGCACACATCCAAGAATGGGGCAAATTACTATGAACTGGAAATAGAAAATTCAATTGTAAAACCCTTTATTGCATTTCTCAATTATTTTCTGAATTAATTACCACATGGTAGCTGTTTTAACCACCCTTCTCTTTCTGCTAACTAGTTTCCAGGATTAAATTTACATTATCAGTTATAAGTCTCAGTCCAAAAAAGGGGCACCTCTCAAGCCACACTGATAATGATCAAATCTATGCAAAGAGAGGCACTAGTCCCACAAATCTGAGGCTTGCTTAGAGAAGAGTTTTAGGCACATTTTATGTCTTATTCCTGGTTAGCAGCTTTGCAATGGTCTTGCAACAAGTTAACTTAGTTCAATGCATCCTACAATTTAGTTTAGTTAGCACAGGATAGGATTAAATGAGTTACACTATTCTCCATCTTCTGAAGTCTCAGTCTGCAGAGCAACTCTGGAAGGGCTTCCCATCATTTCCAGTAAAAGCCCATGGGATACTGAGTTTACACCCTGTTGATCACAGTTTAGGTATTATCCATATGAGGTACAGGCAAGCTTCAAGGAAACAGAAGCCAACCTGTGTACATAAGGAAGCAGGTGTGTCAAAGGGTCTGAAGTGCTGAGGTCCTCTATGAAGACTGAATACACTGATTAAAAAAAAATACTCCCACATCAGAACTATTTATACTCAACAAACTATATTTTGATAGAAAATAGAAGAAAGGTCTGGAGCAATCACCACTCTCAGCCAAAATTTGACTTTGATAGTGCTACACAAAGTGCAATAGCTAGCCTTTGTGCCTTGTTCATGAAGTTCTATTTCTATCATAGTGAATTAAGTTCATATGCAACACGAGAGCTGTACTACCTTAAATGATAATTAAGCCATCATAATAAGAGTTGAGTGGGATTTCAGCACATACTGGAACTTGTGCAGTTTCTGATCTGCATATACAATTCTGTCTTCTGAATGTTGCCTGACCTGCTTTTTGTCAAAAGGTCACTTAATAATGTGCTTAATAAAATGCTACAGCATTTACATTCTTGATGTAGTAATGATGTGGGCATGATTACACTGCTGAGCATTAAGTTAGTAATGAACATATATGATGTAGATAATGCAACATCTATTCTGAACATCAATTCACAGACTTGACACCTGTCTGGCATACCATTCCAACATTCCCTAGCAACACACCAACTCTTTGCAGTAGCAATCCATCTGTCTGTATTACCAATCCAACTGTTCACAGAAAAAGCCAATATCTTTCCAGGATCAATCAATCTCAATATCATGCTAAGCTATTTTCCCCTCCATATTAAAATGACACAGGTTCTTAAGCAATAAACTACTGTTTTTTAAAAATTTGTCTTGTCCATTTGTTTTCAGTCAGTCCTGTAGCTCAATTTTCAACTCCAAAAAATAGATAACTAAAAAGGACAGAGGAAAGCCCATAAAAGTTCAGTATGTGTGCCAGATAAAGCAGAATAATATCTTTTTAGAAGTCATATATGCTCTTACAATTCCTTCTACATTGGGCATGTCTCCATGTGGGAGTACAATGCATAACTTTGAACTGAAATTGAAAGGGGGATAATTTTCTGCAATCAGTGAGCACATTTTATATCAGAAAATATGCAGTATTTCTTTGGGCAAGTGCTGAGTATTTCATATATATTGCAAAATTCTAAATGCAATTATCTGTATTCATTCCCCTCTCTCTCTAATGCTAATAAAATAACCATTTATGCATGTCATTTACCCTATTTCCAGTCTTATTTACTTTGTCTTTATGCTCCAGTGACTCTGTGGTTCCCAGTGTAATTTTTCATTTGTCTTGCAATATAGGACCATTGGATAATTCCTACATATTCCTATTCTTTGTATAGTCATAAAGGGTAATTCAGATAGTAAGTGACCTCAGGAGGTCTCTAGTCTATGCCCCTGTCCAAAGCACGGCCAGCTCTGAGGTCAGACCAAGCTGTTCAGGGCTATGTCCGGGTGGGTCTTTGAAGACCTCCAAGGATGGAGATGAGACAACCTTTCAGGACAACCTGCTCCATTGCCTGACTGTCCTCATGGGGAGAAAGTTTCTCCCTATATCCAGCCTGAACGTCTCCTGCTGTAACTTGTACCTGCTGTTTCTCTCTGTCCCACCATGACCTGCTGTGAGGAGCCCAACTCTGTCTCCTCGATAACCCCTTGTCAGGGGGCTGTTTGGTGCCTCCAAAGCTGTCTCTTCCCCAGGCTGAGCAAGCCCAGCTCCTCCAACCTCTCCTCATGGGGCAAGTGTTCCAGCCCCAGCTGCCTTGGGGGCCCTCTGCTGAGCTCATTCCTGTTTTCAATGTCTTTCCTGCACTGGGAGGCCCAGAACTGTGCACAGCACTCTAAAAGTGATCTGATGAGTGCTGGGTAGAGGGGATGATCCCTTCGCACAATCTACTAGCCATGCTCCTGTCCATCTAGCCCAGGTGCTGTTGGCTCTTTTGCTGCCAGGGCATGCTGCTGGCTCTTGTTCAGCCCACTGCCAGCCACAGCGCCCAGGGCCTTTCCCACAGGGCTGCTCCCTGGCCCCTCTGTCCCAGCCTGTATTGGAAGCCAGTATCAAAGGAAATTAGAGATGTTTGGACATTAAAATATGGAGCTTTTCCTTGCTTTGTAATGGGGAAAGATCCTCAGCAATTGGATGCTGCAGGACTTGGCATTTGTCCCTCCTGAATTTCATGATGTTTCTATTGGTCCATTTTTCCAGCCTGTCTGGGTTGTCCAGAGGGAGGCCCTGCCTCAAGTATATTCACTGGTACCTGTAATTTAATGTCATCTGAAAACCTGATGAAAGCATGCTTTGTCACCTTCTCTGGGTCATTGACAGAGATGTTGAACTGAACAGGTCCCAGTGCGGATTCCTGTGGTACTCCACTTTTCACAGGAATGTAGGTAGAGCATGAACCATTAACAGTGAGCCCCATTATCCAAACAGGTTTTTATCCATCTGGTTTTCCAGCCATCCAGGTTGTAACATCCCAACTTGGACACAAGAATGTTGTGTTAGATAGTATCAAAAGCCTTGCTAAAGTCAAAGAAGAAAACATCCACTGCTCTCCCCTCCTCTACAAATCTAATCAGTTTATCATAGAAGGCAATCAGGCTGGTCAGGCATGTAAAGGTAAATGATGCTGGTGGCTATCAATCTCTTCTTTCTCCTTCATGTGCCCAGAAATGTGCTCCAAGAGGTCCCACTCCCTGATTTTCCCAGGAACCAAAGTAAGGCTGTCTGTAGTACCCCAGGTATACCTTTTGGCCTCTTCTGAAGGTGGCTGTGACATTTGCCATTCTCCAGTCACCAGAAACCTCTCTCGATCTCTAATTTCCAAGACTATAGAAAGCAGCCTTGCAAGGGCGTCATCCAGATCTCTCAGCACCCTTTGGTGCAGCCTGTCAGGTCTCATTGGCTTGGAGGGGTCGAATTCTCACACATCATCCCTGATTTGACCCTCACTGAGTCACCTACTCTTCACTGGTAGGTAACTATCAGCTCCTGCCTGACCCCTTTCAGGAAGCACACGGGCCTGGGAGACCTTGTTGGGGAAGACTGAGGCAAAGAGGGCATTAAGTAGTTCAGCCTTGCCTGTGTCCAGCATTGCTAAATCACCCACTCCATTCAACAGCAGGCCCATATTTGCCATGTTCACTGTTTTATTATTAATGTAGCAGTAGAAGCTACTTTTGTTTCCCCCAATGTCCTTTGCAAGTCTCAGCTGAGCTTTGACTTTCCTGGCCATCCCTGTGAGCTCAGGCATGTAGGGCATAATGTTTCTAAATCCCTCTTATGCAGCCTAGCTTCCACTCCATGCACTGCTTTTTTTGCATTTTAGCTCTGCCATGAGTTCCCAGCACAGCCAAGCTGTCTGCTTGTCTTCTCTCCTGTGATGGACCATTCTTGCACTTGGAGCATGGACATGGCACAACGTTCATCATCATGTGTGTGTGTATGTGCACAAATTTGCCTGGAGGACGGACAGAGACACACCGAAGATCCAATGATTTGAACTATATTCTTGTCCCGAGAGTTTCACTGCATTCAATTTGAGATGGTCACCAGAAAAAAACAAAAAAACCCCAAAAAACAGCAAATAAATAATTATTCAGTTTCTGTTAGCTGTCTAAATGAAAACTGTCATTACACCTTCCCAGCTAAAGAGTCCCAAACTGTTTTAGAGTTAAAAGTAATGCCAGCAAAGCTGTTACTTAGTATGATTCCCAAACAATAAATAAATTTAAAAAAACCACAACGTTTTCTGAAATTTTACAACTAACAGTAGCTGCTCTACTTATGACATTTCAGACTGGGTTCCTGCAGTCCTGCTACAGAACATTTTGCAGTGTCCAAGTGATTTTGCTTCATTTTGTAGCAGAAATTGGTCACCTGGTTATATCGCAAGTCTAAAGGCTTTAATTAAGGCTAGAGGTTTTCACCTTGTTCTTAATAATTACACACAAAAAAAAAGCCTAAAAAGGAAATTCTTAGGCAAATATACTAGTGCAGAGTACCAGTGATTCTTCTGAAATGATCACGTTTGTTAACAGTCGAAATAAATTCCTATTGGAAACCACAAAACTTGTTATAAAATGGTTTTCTTTATTTTTAAGAAATTGTTAAACCACCTGGTCTCGAGGAAGAGTAGACAGTATTTAGGCACTTCAGATTTAGGATTTTCTTTTGTCATAAGCTGATGTATGCACAAACATGATTCTTATCCTCTTTGTGAACATTTAAATGTAACAGTGCTTGCAGAAAGCTGATTTTAATCAGCACTCTTGCTATTGGAAAATGTTTAGATTTCATGCAAGAGAATGTGATGTATTTCATAAGAAATGACACTACTCCACACAGCTATTGTGAAAAAGACAGTAGTCAGTGGTTTCATGATCAGTTACAACTAAATATTTGAATTTTGGGTTTGGATAGTTGTGACAAGCTCTTCATTTGTGATCTCTGGAAAGTGGTTACTGAGAAACAAAACAAACAAGTGAAAAAGTGAATGAATTTGAATAATGCAGTAAATATAGGACATATAATGGGGAAACTCTATTCATTCAACAAGTGGAAAGAAATTAAACTTGATTCCAGGCTCTGCCTAATCAGGTCAATGGGTCTCATTATAGAGACTGTCAAATGTTTTAAGAATCTCATTTTACACACAAGTTTTACTTTTTTTTTCTTATGTATTAATCAATTATGTTTTTACGTATCCTAGTCAAGATATATAGGATCTATATTCTCTGTGAATAAGATCCTGAACAATAGGAGCTTATGTTTTCTGGTTCTGTCACTTAAAGTTGTGGAAATAGAAGGGAGTATTTCTCTATGAAAGTGTAAATTTGCATTTCAGATGAAGTATTAGGCCTCTTTTTTAAAGACTTTTATACACTCTGAAAATTCTCTGCTTGGTCCAGCCAGGGGCAGGGTGGTGATGGTGGTGGTAGCAGTGAAGGAGAGAAACAGAAAGCCAGCATATTCTACACATATACATATTTCTAAAGACCCTTTTCTTCAAATTCTTCAGAGTATCTTTTCCTTCTCAAAGACTATGAGAGTAAACTAAAACCAAATCACTATTTTTAAATCTTTTAAAAACTTGCACATTTATTATAAAGTAAAAATTGTATTTTCTCTGACCAAAATATCTGTACATAAATAAGAAATGATAAATGAAAATGCAATGAATAATTCCTCAATATACCTTTAGTAATAAGATTGACATTGAGCGCATCATAATAAAAATCTGAATAACAATGGAATCATCTCTTCTGCAGAGGATTTAACATTTGATTTTAGCTGAAGTTGTGTTCATTTTCGTGGTATGCAAATTTATCTAGATGTGAATTACTGATATAAAGTTTCTGGATATAGAATTTATCTTGGAAATCTTAAAGAGGGCTATTGGGTTGGTTCACTGTCAAGGGTTCTGTATCTTGTAAGATGGCAATGGAAATTAGAGATGTATGGACATTAAGATATGTACAACAAACATTCTGCTGACGAATTCTTGAAATAATCTAAATTAACCTACTCTTTACTCAGAGGAAACTTAGGCAGTGTTTCAAGTGAACAATCTAAAGATTATTTATATGAAATAATATTGCAAGCCCGACTACTCAAATTTACTAGTTGCATTTAATTGAAAAATAGTAGGAATTAAATGTTTCGCAAGAGTTTAGAAACCATTTTCAAACAGCTCCTCTTACTCTCATTATTGTAATTTGTCTGTAGTTCAATCAATTCGTACTCTTTAGGTTGAAGGTATCTTAAAGAAAGTTGATGCTTTATTCATTTAAGATAATTAAAATTATGGTAAAAAAAAATACTGTATATACTAACACGTTACTTTTCTGCCCAGCCCATTCTATGTAATTTGTCTTTTAGATTAGGCCTTAAATACATATGTTTGGGCAACTTTTACATCCCTTTCACCTGCACAAGAAGCAAACTTTGAATTGTTCTTTGTAAGCAGAAAGCTTTATTTATTTCACTCTTTGCTGATACTTTCAGCATACAGCGATTAGAGGTCCCATCTCATGATCTCATGATCAAAGACTTCAGTAGCTGGGAAGCTAAGTTGGGGTTGGGGTCATTTCATGTGTGTGCATCTTTGGTGTGCCTGCAAAGAACACTAACAATGCAAAAAAAGCTGTAATAGAATGTTTTTTTTCATTTCTGCTGCTGAACAATGTTATTGTACGAGTTATGCAGTTTATTTTGCTTTATCAATACATACAAAACAATTTTATTTATGTTTATGCAAACAGCACATCTTATTGGTCCTACTGGCTTTTAGAAATACCCATCTCTTTTTAAAGTATTCTGTGAAAATCAGGACAAATTTACATTTGCTGTCCAAATCAGCACTGAGATACTGGGGAAAAAATGCTCCTTTTCTTTTATACAGGTTGTTCTATACAGACCTACATACATTTATTAGTATTTGTATTTCTGTTCTTTTTTTCCAGCATTAGGCACATGCTGAAGAGGACTTACTATGTTGAAAAACAGATAGTATGGAGTTTGTAGCAGATTAAAATATAATTTGAATGCAAAAATGAACAGAGTTAAAGCTAACTAAACTAATCAAATGATTTCTCATACTATATGTAGGGCCTTAGATATTCTTGGCATGTTATTAGTTAGAAAGATTTCAGTCTGGAGAAATGATCTAACAGTCCGGGTCAGTAAAATCCAACTCCCAACAGATGTCCTTATTCAGATGAGTTGCCCTGTACATCCTGAATAATTAGATTGTACATAGGTGGCTTGAACTTCATTGCTTGGTGCAAAGAGCTGACTCACATCTCTTCAGGTCACGTGAACTGAATTTGGGAACTGTAATGTAATGGAGGGCAGGCTTTGTGCACAGTTCACAAGCCAGGCTAACAACAGGGGATTTGTAGGGGTGAAAGGGCCAGAACAGATGAAAGCACTGCTGTACTACAGACTTGCACTTTAAACCTAATTTGCAGATAGGATCTCACCTTTCAACTCTTCCCTACATTCAATCATAAAGCACAAACACTCAGGCTTTATACATGCCATGACTTTGGCCCTGCAGTCATAAGCAGAGATGTTGTTCCATGTAGTCATGTCAATCTAAAATATATGTTAGTACTAGACATCCACTTAAGAAAATATTTAAAACAAGTAAATCTAAGCGCTGAGCATTCAAAATTAGGCTACCACGCTGATGAGACAAAACATGATACTGAGTTTCACAGAGAGCAAAAGGAGGAAATAGCTGTAGATCTCACACTGCAGAGCTATTCCCCTTCCCAGGACACCACAGAAGGAAATAAAAGGCAGGGATGTGTTATTTTGTGTTCAGTCTTACAGTTGTTTATATTTATTACATTTTTTATTTCCACACTAATCAAAGAAGGAAAGCGGTACTGCAGTTATGTTTCTCTTCTCTTCCTTGCTTTCTTCTACAATGACAGAGGATGTTGATAGTGCTTGGCCTGCCCCTGTTAATTACTGAATTTAAGGGGTCATACAGTTCCGTGCTAAACAGTGGCAGAAAAGGAAAGGTGGTAGAGAAAGAAAGAAAAAGGTAAAATAGAAGAGAGCGAGTGAACCAGAAACAGAGACACTGGAGAAAATAGAGGCAAAATAGATTTCCTACCACAGGCAAAATACAGGTGGATAGGAAAGAATAAGTAACAAACAAACAAATAAAAAAATGCCTTATACTACATCTCCTCCTGTGTGACCAGGTTATTCTCTATCTTCCTGAGGAAATGACAAATAAGTCCTATAATAATAGTGCTTAGTATTAATGAACAAGAATATTTACTTCTTGAATTTATAATGGACAGGAGTTTTGACTGAGGAAAGGATTTCTATTTGAGGTTCATTCCTCATCTCATCTTTATAATCAAACTGATTTGTATGGTGCGTTAGATGGGACGTAAATAGGGACCAAGGATAGAGGAAGAGGAAGAAACCAGGATAAAATTTCACAGGAAAGTCTTACAAAATTAAGTATGAGAGTTTGAGCGCTTTCACTGATTTGCTTAAGAAAATAAAAGATGAAACTTTTTTATGACTCTTTCTTGATTTCTGCTTGTCCTCATTAGATATATCTTGTGAAAGGTTCAACAAAATAAAGGTTTAGTATATGTTCTAAAAAATACAAACCATTCCTTGTTATAATGAAAAGGAAGCATTTTGAGCTTGAAAGTATGATGCAAATTATTATACTTAGCCTATAGCAAAACATTCTGCATCAAAGAGCTGTGCTAGCTGAGGCAATAGTCAATGTTTAAAAAGAAATAATAAATGCAGAAAATCAAGCTTGAATTTTAATTCTCTCAGCATGTGGAAACTGAGATAGTTCTATCATCTCTGGAATTACATTCCTGTCCTTCAATCCTGATCAAGTTTTTGTCTTAGATCATGCTAGAGTTCATAAAGCTATAGTCCACATCTCTGGAAGGATTAGAAATACAAAACAGAAACAATTAGACGTTCTCATTTTAATATACTTAAATGCATTTAGTGGGCTCATTTAGTGGGCTGAAATGATACCTTTGTATAAAAATTGGAAAACTTCTTAAAAGAAGCACTTCAATTTTATCTCCGAGTTAGGACATGATTAAAGATCAGGATGCAAATCTATGCCTGAATTATGAAGGAGTTCAGATTACATAGTAGCATAGAATCATCTACATAAGACGGGACCTCTGGAGGAGGTCATGTAGTCCAACCTGCTGTTAAAAGGAGGTTCAGTTAGAGCAGGTAGCTCAAGACCTTGTCCAGTTCCCTTTTGCGTATCTTGAAGGATGAGGATCCACAGTCTCTGAGGCCAACTAGTTCTGGAATTGGACCACTCTCAAAGTGAAAGCTTTTTCTTATTTCTGATTGAAATTCTTCTCATACAGCATCATATGTCTGTTGCTTCTTGTCCTTCCACTGTGCACCTCCAAGAAGACTCCAGTTCTGTTCTCTTTATGCCTGCCCATTCGGTAGTTCACATCACCAGTAAGAACTGCTCCAGCCTTCTCTTTTTAAAACTGAACAAATCCAGTTCTCCAGCCTCTCTTCTTAAGACATGTGCTCAAGTCCCCTAAACATGTTCATACTTTCTTCTTTTACATTACAGTCCGAAATAATTTGAGCTTTTCTGCATGCTCCCCTAACCCCAGAATAATTGGCTTCAGTCTCATAAATCTACCAGTATCAGGAAATTCATAGGGTGTTAGTCAAATGTTTCATAGAGCTTTAGATGACTCATCCTTTGGTAAACCTGAGTATTGGACACCTTCAGGAGCCTAATGCCTGCATGTTCTCCCCTATGATAAGATTAACATAAGTGTCTTGCAGTCCCCATATCCCACTACGAAAAGGACTAAGCTGCTTTCTCTTTTCCCTTCCCTTCCCTTCTCTTGCCTTGCCTTCCCTTCCCTTCCCTTCCCCCTCCCCTTTCCTTTCCCTCTCCCCTTTCCTTTCCCTTTCCCTTTCCTCCTCTTTTTTTCTTTTCTTAAGATCTAGAGCAATACTGTGTGTATCAGAGCATGCCATTCACTCATAACACCCTTCATTCAGATCAAGGTTGTGTCCATTCTTGATTCTTCTGTTCTTCTATTCTCTCCATTGAACTCAAGTCAGCCCAAATGAATTCCTTAACTCCTCTTAATTTGATTAGGTGCTTGTGACTGGAAGGCAGGAAAGGTGAAGGTCGGATACCAGCGTAGAGAGACACTCAGAGTTTGTGAGTGACTAAACAGGATAGATTTAATAAAGGATTTACTTACACTCCAAGCTGCACAGGGAGACCTGGGAACCACGCGGAGGGGTTGCCAATGGGAGGCCGCTGGAGGCACAGGTCAGACCCGTGGCTCAGACACCCAGGCGGGACTCGACTCATTGTTCCTAAGGGGCCCTTAAATCTACTAGAACTGTTTCCTTATCTCAGCTGTGCTAACCTTGAGTAGCTGCTGTCCGGGAAGCAGCTAAATGTCGTTGACAAAACAGAATATGCCTGCCTGGCCCTCACGGGAATTTGGTCAGTGTGTAGTTTCACACACGGGGCCTGCTACCACATACTCTGCCAGCCACTGACTCCTCGCCAGATCTGCCGCAGGTGTCCTCACTACAGTGCTTATTTAATAGACCAGTCTTTGTGCAAGGATAAGATACTGGAATAGAAAGTTACTCCATCCAATGGTAGTATCATATTTAGGTGCAGCTAGCTACTACTTTTGCAAATTTAGAAGGAAGTACTTGACATGGGCAAATAGATCACCAAAAATAAAATCCACAACTAATGTCTGCCTTGGACTGACATCACCACACTATCAGCATTTTTCATGTGTCAGGGACACAGATATAGCATCCAGAGCTGCTGTCTAGCAGCAGCCTGACAAATGCTAAGTAGCATTGACATCTACAGAAACAAAGACATTCTGAAGTTTATTATAATGTGCACTGCTTGCTCACTTTACTGGCAGCTGATCATCACCAGCACAAACACTGATACTGCAGCAAATCTGCTTATATGTCTATGGCATGCAGTTTAGTGACATATGGAAATATGTCTGAATAACCAGCTACAGAAGCAGGAGAGCTTCACTGCTGTGGTATCTTCTGTAGGTTAATTAGTTCTGCTTGCAAGTAGACTGGGTTGGCTTTGCTGCATCTTCTTGCTAATGCGGCCGTCCTGCTTTACTGTGTAAACTGCCAGATTTCACAGTACTAGGTTATCCTTTCACAATCAGTCTATTAATGGCAGACTAATACTATATGCAGATTATTTAGAAGATCAGCACGTACTTTGTACAGCATTTCAGCTTTCTAACAGACATTTAGAATAACCAGTTACTAATTATAGGTAGCACTTCAATTTTTTCTCTTTTTTTGGAGGGGCAGAACAAATAACTACGATAATCTTCTCAGTTTTTCTTATGTTTATGTACCCCTCATTGACAAACAATTGTAAGAAACATTATCTATGATGCATGAAAGGATATCAGATGTCAGCAGGTATTTAGATTTAAGACTTGCTACAATTATTTGAAATAAGGCACCCTAATTCATAACAGTTTGAGAGAGGGTTTGGAAGCATTTGGTTCCTTATTGATTTGATTCCTACCTTTTTCTAGTAAGCATAAATATTCAATTATAAGAATCAGTGTGATAAAATCTTAAAGGCCTTTAGTCCAATCTTAAGTAAAAGAAAAAAAATGTTGTTTATATGCAATCCCCACCTGGGTCAAGCAATAGATTTCATAATTTTTTTTACATTTCTTGGCCAGTAGATCATGTTCAAACTTCCTGTTTCCAATTTTGTTTAACTCTCTAGTTTCCCAACTCAGGTTTTGATCCTACACATAAATAGTATCACCAATTTCAGTAGAACTGCACACTTAACACCAAGCACAAACATTTATAGGATTGTAACATTGGCCTCTGTAAAAAAGGTGTCTTCTTCTTCTTCTGCAAAATTAGGCAGTCTTCTGTTACACATTCCTCATGTGATACATAACATATTATACATGTTACACAGTCCTCTGTTATATAACATCAAACTTCTGTTTTGTTTTGTTTTTTTCCGTTTTTATTTTAGCTGCCAAATTGGATAAGGTTTGATAGTCAAAATCTTCAATAGATACAGATGCCACTAGAAAGCATTTATTCAAAGTTTATTTTTGTAAGCTGAAGGAAAGCAGACAAAGAATTTATTTCTTCTAGTCTTCCAAAGCATGCAGGTAGTAAAGATTCCTGACCCATGGCTATGGTGAAAATTGTAAAGAATAATGTTGCTGAAAAGTAATCGGAACACCTGGGGGTTTGAAAGAACTGTAAAATGAAAAGTGCTGTGAAAGAGCTCCTAGCCACTCTGTAAAATGTTTGGAATAAGCTTCGCTTCAGTATTTCTCCTAAAAGCTTGAAAAGACGAGCAGCAAAATCCATCTCTCTCCTTCACAGCATGTAGGTTGCATAGGAGAGAATATTCAGGCAGAAGTAGTTCTTGGTTATAGAAACATCTGTTTGCAAACCTGAATAATTTTTATATTTCTGATGCATTATAATGCATTGTCCTTCTCTCACAACCCTTATCATGATTTTATGCTTTCCATTTCCTTGCTTTTCAAATATGAGAGGGAAAAATTCTTTATTTTTTTTTTTTTAAAAGCAAAGTTTTGGAGTCCAACATTTCAAAGTTTTTGGTGTCTTAACCCTTTTTTGGTATAAGAACTGTAATACATTCTTCACTTCCAGAATCAAGTGCTACTTATCAAGTAGTTTATACTTTTCTAACACCTTTAAATCCCTACAGTTGAAATACTTCACACTTCCTTTTCCATGCTTTATCCATGTAGAAGGGGTAGTGCTTTTAAACAAGTAAGCATTAGTTTTATTCTGACATATCTGATGTTTATTCCTTTGTTCCCCTTCATGTTAGAATTCCATGTTTTTGTATGTTCAACATTATAGATAACCCCCACCCTCTAAAAAATATTCTTCCTTGGAAATAAACATTCAGATAAGCACTGTTTTCAGATAGTCTCTAAAAAACAGTGGGATAGGAGCTTTTAGCGGAGGATAACTTTCTGTTTTATTACTACAAAATACAGATAGATTTAGCGACTTCTGAATTGTCGATGCTTTTTAGAATAACTTAGAGTTCATAGACGTGCAATATGCAGTAGTAAATGATTTAATTACACTTCTGATAAAATAGTTATATGGCTAAAGCACAATATTTTTTGTTTTATATTGTGCTTTTTCTAAAGCAAAATTTTTTTGGACAAGTAGCTAATCCATACTTTTCTTTAGGTACCAGCTTTCCAAGTCTAATCTTGGAATCTGTAAGTTAGAAGTTATTTCAAATCCCCCAAGATATCAGCCTGAATTCAAGTTTCATAATTTATGGGTTTTTTTTATTTTTAATTTCCTTCAATTACCATTTCTTCAGAAAAAAACAAAGAAAAGCTATTTTAGAGACAAAGTTCATCTCTCATTGGACCAAAATAAATAATTATATCTGATCCTTTGTTCCTTATTAAGGCAAAGATTTTTTAGCTCTAAGGTGAACAGTAAAAGCTAGAAATCTGGTTGAAAGTGTCTGAAGGAAAAACAGATGCTACATTCCTATGCTGGATATGTCTTCTTCAGCAATGTCATTTGTTAAAATGCAGTGCAGACTTGCATATAGTCTCAGGCTGACAAACACTGCTCTGGTGATGCAAAGCAGCTGTAGACCTGCATAGAAAAAACTTAATGTGAAAGTAAGATGATGAGACTGAATCACATTTTGATACCTTTACCCATCATGTCAGGAATAGTAAGTCCAGGATTATTTTCACTGAATTCAGCAGGCCTCATGTCAGCAATGTATGCCTGCTTTTTGGCTGGTGAGCCCCTTGTGCAGAATGCTTCTAAATCAGCATGATAGCATTTGACATCTTCCTGGCACAGGTGGAAATGACTACATAAGATAATCAAGTCTTTAATAAATGTGTGTAAACCAAAATGTCCAAAGTAGTTAACTTAAACACCACAAAGTAGAGAGATTATTTTCTCTCCTGAGAGTTGTGGCTCAAATTTTTGACAAGAATTGGTAAAAGCAAATAAAGTCTATCACTGTATACTTTGAATACTATATAAATAATGTAAATATTTTCCATTGCAACAGTTTTGTACTTAGGTGACATTTCCATCTGTATTTTCTAATTAATGTGATGAAGGCTTCAGACTGGTAAGTATTCAGACAATTAGTGGATAACAGATAATCAAATCTACTAGAAAAGTTTGATTTCAATACATGACTAGTTGATAATCCAAGAAGACTTCTTTCAAGCATCTTCTACTGTGAAAACCTTACAAAACCACTATAAACAGAACTTTGTGATACTTCTCTCTATTTAATGTGCAAGTTTAATGTGGCATAAATGTTTAAACAGCTTCTCTTCTCTGTTTCTTACTTTGTATAATTTATTAATAATATGCTGCAAGTTTTACAAAACTAAGTGCATCGAGGAACAGGAGCAGAGAAGTCTGGTACAGTATTGCAAGAGGACCTTGAATTCAACTCTAGTAGGCATTTGTAGAATCCCACACTCCCCTCTTGGAAGGAGATTTCTGTAGCATTGGATTCAAAATGTGATATGCTTCTGTTTTAAAACACGGTCCTAGAGTATTCATTTTAACAGAATTGCTTGTATCTCCAGTGCTGGCAACCCTATCAAATTACACTGTAAACAGCTGTGTTTTACCAACACTCTTAAAAGGAAAACCCATTTCTTGTCCCTTATGAACAATGCAATGAACAGTATTTTTCTGTTCTCGTTTAGTTTCTGGAGTGCCATATGACAGTGTGTTGGAGATAATTACAAGTCATGATTAACTATGTTCTGTAGGATTCTCTCAAAAATGCTTTAGATTATTACTGAACACAAATGAATGGTGCCATGGAGAAGATGAATGGTATTTTAATCCTTCATTCCAAAGCAGTGAAATAACTCTGCAGTCCTCTAATAGGCATAAACAAATCTTTTATTGGTGCTGTATAAAAAATGTATACTTATGTCCTTGACATTTATTAATATTGACATTTCAAGGTTAAAGTTCTAATAAATACAGACAGATTTTGTAAAACACAAACTCATGAATGGACATAAAATTTGGATGGCTAACCTAATAGCAAATTTTCAACCTAGTGCATGGAAAATAAACAGGCAACTCCAATAAACAATAGCAAGAACTTTTGTTTCAGTTTTCTGCCTAAGTATTTTAAAATTTGACCCCACACTGCATTTCCTTAATGTACAGTTAAAATGTTATCATCATTTTATTTCAAGAATAAATATCTGCATTTTTACTGCACTAAAGGATATTTCACCTTTCTCATTATAGCTCAGCATTCCTTTCTCCCATCTTTTTATCAAATATCATACAAACATTATTTCTCTGGTCAGTGGAGAGGTGCAACTGAGACATAACTGCAAGTGTTGAATCCCTCTTGAGAGGTGCCTGTCTCTCTGCTGTGCCTATAGAGGGAGCCTGGCTGCCACATTTTTAAAAAACTCTGAGCAGGTGACTGAATTCCCATCCTTCATATGACAATACAATATATGACCAGTGATACATTCCACACACTTAAACAAGGAGCTTCTAATCTCTGCATCCTCATAGTATATTGACAACATAAAACTTGGGAGCTTTTCCCAAGAAACACTGCTCATTGTTAGAAAAACAATACACAAAAAGTATACTGATTATCATGAGATGGTGCTAAACGCTCCATGAGTTGAGCACAGATTTTACCTATGTTTTACTTCGTATTTATCATTTTTAATGATAGATGTAAAATAATAAATTAATGATAAAAGTGTAAAAGAAGAAGGGTTGGGAGGCCTGCTATAGGCCATAAAACTAGAAAGTTCAGATAACAACTTTTTTGAGAGTTAGGAAAATAATTTTTAGTACATAGACACGACAAGGAGGTAATACCAACATAGTTTGTCAAGAATAAATTATGTAAAATTAATTTAATTTCCTTTCATGACAAGGCATCAGATCTTCTAAGCTGAGGGAAAGAAACAATTGTCGTACATTTTGAATTTCAGTTCTAGTCTCTGTGAAGACTTATAAGCAAGTGAGGGAAACAGAATAATTACTAATTTCTCACTATAAAGCTGAAAGGATGCACTGAATGATTCTGCTCAAGGTTCTGTCTTGGATCTCATCTCATTTAGGACAGTATTTTCATCTCTGACTTGCATTCTATTGTATTAAATTTTCAGGTAACAGCAAGCTAGGAAGGATGGTAGCCATGCTGGAGGACAGGACTGCAATGCAAGTGGATCTTGACAGATATAAGAAAAAGTCTGGAAAAAAAAAAGATTAAGCTTTAATTCAGTAAGAATAAATCCAAAATTCCACACTTTTGTCCCCTGTAAATGCAGCTGGATGAACAACAGGTTAGAGAGCACTTTGACAAAATAGAAAGTGTATATTACGGTAGATCAAAAGTTTAATATGAATCTATAGTGTCAAGCTACTGCAAAAAAAGAAAACATAATATTGGGATGCATAAATAGGAATACTGGCTGTAGGATCTAGGATGCCAGCCCTAGTTGGTAGATTGGAGAAGTGTATTCAGTTTCTGTTGAGCACTTCAAGAATATTGTAGAGCATTCGAACGGATGAGGAAAAATTGATGGCAATCGTATTAGCTAGCCCAAAGAAGAAAAGCTTGAAGGAAAACAGAATAAGAGTCTTCAAATATAAACAAAGTAATTACATCTTCTCACTGTCCACTGCTTTTAAGACAAGTAATGAGATTAATTTGCAACAAGGGAAATTTAGATTACTTGTGAGAAAGAAAAAAAAAAGACAAAGAAATATCTTTCTAATTCTAAGGCTAGCAGCACCTGGGGATTTTTCAGGATCTTGTTGGGCAGGCAGGAGTGGACTAGATGCCTTCTTAAAATTCTTTATAAACTTATTTATATGATTCCATAATTCTTTACTTTGGAAGTAGAACTATGTAAGTCATATTTCTTACTCATTTCTAATGACTTTAATGGAGTTGTGCGTCTTCCCAAAATATAAATTGACCAGTGAAAGAACGTAAATTTTAAACTATGCTAATGAAGTGGCCTGCTCCCCTGCTCTAGTTTGTCCTGACTATATATGGAGCAGTAAATCCAGTCATGAAGGATCCTACAAATAATGGCAATAGCCCAAGAGAAGATGTATCTTTTATTTCTCCTTATGGCTCTATTTCTATGGAGATTCATATTTTTCTTTCACTATAAATGAATATGTGATTACCTATAGGATATTCTTTAATGTTGACCTAGGAGGACAAGAGCTGTTACTTTGGAAATACTATTTGTTTCTTAATTAAAAGCAAGCACATTTAAAAAATAAGAAAAGGAAAAGCTCTTTCCTTTCCTTTTGGACTTAATCTTACCCATAATTATGTCGGTAATGATTTAATATTGATGTTGATAGCAGCATGATTAGGCTTATTATCATTTTTTTCTGAAGATAAGTTAATAGGGCCAGTGGGCGATGGACAACAACCGATGCTGTAGCAATACCATCAGAAGAATTAGCAGATGCAAGATCAAACCTCTAGTCTCAAATCTGGAACCAGGCTGGCTTTTACAAGCATGTGCATAGCTTCTACTGGTTTAAGAACAATCAAACAAACATCTGAGCCTGGAATTTGTTGCAAACAAAAAGGAAATTTTCTGCTCTTTTAGGAAACTAGCTCTTCATTATGAATGTTTTTCTCATGCATTATCTGTGGATAAGCACAATAATTCTGGAGTTATATGGAAATACTACATGTTTCTGAAACAGCTTCATAAAGATTGCTCTACAGTGCTTTAAAATGTCAATTAGGATATCACATGTTACTCTGCCTTATAACTATGAAAAAGTCACTGTAAATTTTAGTTTGGATGCCTACATATTAACAAAGTTTTTCTAAATAAAGGAGATTTCTTTTTTCTTTTTTACAAATTTTAACAAAATGGAAAATGTAGAATCTGAAATATTATTTTTTACACTCTTTTTAGAACATTTCCCTAATTCCATAGAATCTGCCCTGTGATTCACTGTAACTGAGGTGAGTAACTAATGTGGTTGACTAAAGAGAATGAAATGTCTGACTGAAATGTTTGGTGTGACCAAGCTGACTGAAGTGGCAAAAGGGGTTAATATTTCTTCCTTGTTGTGTCACAATAAGCATCTAGAAAACAAATTTAAGGGCATGGCCAGTTAGTTAGCAACCACATAAATAAGGCCCTAGAATACAATCAGATACTATGAAGAGTCAAGATGTTTTGTAATATTATTTATTCATCTTTGCAAAATCTATGTCTTTAAATAAACACTTCAAGTCCATTGTCACAGACTGATGTTCAGAAAATATTAGAACATTTAATCTTGTTTTCCCAGCTGAAATAATGGTGATTAGAGAGCTTTTTCTGCACTTTCCTATCTTTCCCCATCCTCACCCTATTCAGAAGCAAAATTGAGAGTCTTTCCCATGTGGGCTAAATGCATAAGTTTGGTGACATATTCAGAAAGGAGTTCAAAATTTTCTATAATAAACCTGATACAGATGGAGAATTAGGCCTGGTGGTAGTTTATTTCACCATTACACTTATAGCACTATACCTTAGTATTCATTAATGTTCATCTCCAAAACAGTTCATTCCAAGTTTCATGACCGAAATCCAGTAACCACAATGCTCTGCTGCTGAATGAAAAATGAGGAAAGTATATATATTCTGCTATTCCAAGAAAGTAAACTTTTCAACTAATTTCAACAACAGCAGATACGTTTTCTGTCATATTACATTAGTGAGCATTTGAAACCTGGCCATGCACAATTTGATGTCTCTTTTCAATATAAGATAGAATAAATTAGTTTTATTCTGTCACTCATCTGCCTTGCATCAAAGGTTTACAACTTCAAGGTCAAAGGTTGTCTCTTTGGAATGCATTCACACTCTTGCTGAGTTAGACTTTGTGTTCTGTTTGCTTGCATCACTAGGAATAAGGAAGACTCCAAGAAATATAAAAGCAGCTTACTTACAGGTAATTGAAAAGATCTATGTACAGCAAATCTTGCAAAAAAGAGAAAAGCTGCAAAAGAGTCAAGACTTAGGTACAAGCAGAGCTCAAAAGCTAGAGTTTTTTTTTAATTTAAGGTTAATCAAAATAATAATGCAAAATACTATCCTGGAAGTTGATCTACCATGTTTAATTGTCTGTATCCTAAGTTGATCCAGCAAAGTCATTGAGACTACTTGGAGTGTTTAAAGCATGTGCATAAATCTTTGCGATAGCAGGCCTCAAAAATCAATATGATACACACATAATTATTTTATATTAGGAAAAAAATGGAAAGGTAAAAATATAAAGCAGCCCATCTGTCAAAGTTTGAGGCATCTTGATATTTTCTTGATTAAAAATGACTTACTTTTTTTAGGACATGACTCTTCAGAAGAAAAAAGTCATCTCTTTTATAGCTAAGTAGCCAACAGAAAACAGATTGTATATATATTTTTATTGTTTCTCTTTTGGTTAGTTTCCTTTAATATTTTGGGAAATAGGAGAAAAAGAATGTTTTTTTTATTCTCTGTGAGAGTAACACAGCTTCAGCATTTTTCAAAAACCCAGGAGACAGAACAATGCCCTGCTTTGGCTATGGCTGGGTCCAGCTACCTGCTCATTTTCTGAGCAAAGAAAACATGAAGTGACAGAAAAACTTGCTAAAGATAATCATTGCATATCATATGTCTATCTTTTAAAAAGGAACTTAAAGCATCATTTAGACAAATATGCAGGTTTGGTTTTATTTTTATTTTCAATTTTTTAAATCAGCAAGGATAAGATTACACTGGAATTTTAAAAGAGTTTATGGTGATAGCCTAAACTTGCCACAGTTTGTTGCAACTGTTAAATATCTAATACACTGAATATGTTGAATCATCCTTTAGGGGTGTGTATGTGGGTTTTACATCTCTAAGGACCAAGCACTCTAATTATTGAGTTCAAACTCTAAAATATCATGTATTTCTATAATAAAATTGTAGTAAAATATCAGCGTTGCTATAGTCGAGGTTGAGATCACCTTTCTGTATCAAGGTCAAGTCTTCTAACTAATCAGATATTAGCATATTTATTCAGATTGTCTTGAAATGTGCTGTCCTTCTGGGACTGCAGGATAGGCTTAGTGACCCTTATTTATGGTCACAGAAAAAGAAAATCACTAATGAGATAGTTCCCTTTGGCTCACATAGAACAAAAAAAAAAAAAAAACTAAAAAAAAAAAAAAAGAAAGCAACAGAACAAACAAAAAAAGCCTCCAAGCCACTACAAACAGTTTGAACCTATTATTTACAACATTTGGGAGTATATCTGTAAGTCCAATAAGGCAGTTGTCTCTCCCAAGTTCAGCTTTGGTTTTGGTTTTGCCTTTTGAAGATCATGGAAATGGTGTGATTTAAGGGAGCAGGAAAAGACACACTGTGGGGACCACAGAGAAATATTGGAAAATATGAAAAGAATCATGTCAGATCCACATTTTTCTCTGCTGCATGTTTATAGAAATTGGGAGAGCACTGGGTAAGCTGTGGATGCAATGATGAATGCAAAAATTTATAGTATTAAATATTATTAAATATTATTAAATATTATCTTCAGTGCAAAGGAGAAGGGGATGAAAATATAACACACATGCTACTATCCATGTACAATAGGCTAAGTGTTTGAGTTTTGGGCTTACATATATCGTGCCTGTTTAACACTGCTCGAAAGTTTTGCATTAACAACCAGTACGCATGAGTCTGTCTAGCAGTGGCCATTTGCTCTATTTCCAGAGTATTCTGCATTGTCAGGTGATCAGTCAGAAAGGGCAGAATTAAGGTTGGATTGACACATATATTAACTCTGTTATTGTCTAATTTTAAGTTGTCAGGGTTTTGCTAAAACTAGTATACTGGAGAGGCTGAGGACTGGGCAATTATTATGTGTTAACAGAGACTTTTAAGACTTTATAGATTTATATATAATATATTTGTCTATATATAACTATATGTCTATATATATCCATGAAAGGAATATTGTCTTCCTAATTTAGGAGCTTAATCTGAGTACTGTCACACTGAAATATAATTATTTAGTCCAAGGAGTGCAGTTCAGTTTACCAGGCATGCCTTCCTAAAGTGCATGGGAGAGAAGTAGGCAACCCTGAAAACCTACATAGACATATAAAGTCTATCCAAGTTGGACACTTCCTTCTCTTTGTTGGCTAATGACCATGGAAAGCAGGGAAACAAACTTGCCATATATGTTGTAAGTGGATTTAAGGCCAGCCTGGAACTGGATTTCATCCTGTTTTTATCTTATATAGCATTGTTCTCAACCTTTGTAATGGCCTGAATGCTTCTGACTCAGACATTCCCAAATTTAGATGTCTACAGAGTTGGTGGCTTTATCTGAGCAAGGTATCTACACTCCCACTAAAGTAAATCAAACTCAGGGGTTCAATTCAGATTGTCAACACACAGGCATCTAGCAACCTCTGAGGATTCACAGGGCTGTCAGATATGACACAGGATCTGACAGTGACCTTGCTTTCCTGTGGTAGCACCTAGAGGCCAGATAGGACAACTGAAGTCATCTCAAACTGCTCTAAATGCATAGGTGTGGACAAATAAATGAAACTTTCCTTCAGGTCTATACAGCTAAACACATACCTCGTATATAGGCATCCCCATATACACATCTAAATTAAGACATTGGAATTTGAAGTGACTCTCATCTCCAGTATCATTTTAATCAGTTTTCTAAATGCCAGTGTTTTTACCCATCTTATTACCAAAAAAAAAAAAAAAAAAAAGCACTTGAAATTACTCCAGTTTTATTTCAGGAGAGATCTGTGTTATTCTTGCAGTGTATTCATCAGTCATTTAAAACTCCTTTGAGTTTTAGTTTTAGCAAATGCAACTGCAGATGTAAATGTATTTGTTGAATGCAAGTTCAGTGGAATTTTTCAGCATTTTCTAAACTGAATTTCAATGTCTATACAGTATAAATACAGTCTGACATACATAGCATGCATAAAGTTAATAGTTACAAATAAGAAATGCATCATTTAGCATATTCTAATAGAATGAAAACATGAAGAAGATAAACACACAAACAAATATGTGTTTAAACATCCAACTGTTGTTGACCCATGGGCACAGTACTGAGAGGATAAAGTACTTCAGACAACACCACACTTGCTTCTTTATGTTGGCTCCAGTTTTAACTGATGTTGAAGCCTCAGTTACACAGTTTTAACTTGTCTTGACTGTAAGCAATTGTTTCTCATGGGACAGCATGTTGCCTCTGGCCATTAAGTGAGGTCACGTGTTGATGCATGCAATGTATTGTTTGATAAGCAAAGTGGAACACTAAAACTATTGAAAAGGATGCATAGAACTTGAAATACTTGAGTCAATGTTTTAATGGATATATCAAAAAAGAAATTTACTTTGAAGAATAAAATAAAAAGCAAAGTGAAAAGCAATTAATATAAATAATTTATTGAGAAGATTTTTCTCACCTCTGTTATTTTTACTTTTGCTGGGGCAAATGATGAAGTTGTGAAGGTTTCACTCACCATTGGTGACTTCAGTGAGCAATTCTCAATGACTCAGTCTCAAGACTGGGAATTAAAATCCTTGATCTTGCAAGCAGCTTTAAGCGGCTAAAGTACCTGTTGAAATATAGAAATTTTTTTGTGTAGGTCAGCTTGTATAAACAGACCATGGGGAAGATTTTTAATGTTAGTTAGAACACAACATAAGGAAAGAATAAAAGGAGACAACTCCTTAAAAAAAGACAGAGAGTATGAAATTCTTTTGTACCTGATAAATTGTTTATGTGTGAAGGTTGTATATTATATAAAACATGCTGTAGATTCAGGATACGCATCTACAGACTACCCAAGACCTACTGATTTTCAGTGACAACATTATGTGTAACAAGTCAGATGTAAAAAGGGTATAATCAACCAGATTGACTGAATAAGAAGTAATACTGATTAGAGCAATAGTTTTACACATCTGTGAAAATGGTATAGGAGCAGAAATCTATGTAATACAAGCACATTCAAAATCTGGTTAGATGTATGTCTATGTTTACATAATATACATATGCACTGGATCTGGTTAAGAATTTTTCTGAAAGACAAATGCAGCTGTGAGAGCTGAACACTTTTAGAAATTGAGCCGATCGAGAATGAACTTGAGTATGTATTTGGGAGCAAAGCAACACATACTTATGAATGGCGACTTCTCCTTTCTCTTATCCTAGTAAAGTTTTTATAAACTTTAATAGGAACTATACTTATCTAACCAAGAGTAGGATTTGCATCTTTACTTAAAAATAATCTTTCCGTCTCCTCATAAATGTTTGAACAATTCAGTTCTGAGAGGAAAAAAAAGTAGACATCTAAGGCAATTGAACTACACAGCTGCCTTCTTTTAGAATTGCTATTTTCATGCTCATGTTCAGGTGCTTTAATATTGATGCACAACACACTGAAATCCTCTCACACAGTAAAACCAAAAGTGCTATTTCAAAAGAAACTAGGGAAGAATATCAAGTATTTTAAACCTTGCAGGACTTACTCATGAGTCTTGAATACCAGCAAATCAGATTGTATAAGACAATCCTGGCTTTCTTTTTCTAATTTTCAGAGTAATTGATAGAATACTGCTTCAGCAGTTTATGTGGTCTTTCTAACTAAACAAATAAACAAAAACACTCCCAAGATTAATATGCAAACAAAACTAAACACAAATTTAATTTAAAACAACTTTATGGGAGGGACATAAAAGTAGTTCAGTGTCTTAGCTTAAATAAAATTGTATACAATGAAGAATATTACTCAGCAGAGGAGAAAAGAAAATTGTGTCTACAAGAAATGAATTTATGCCTTGCTGTGTTCATCTTCAGAAGACAGTGGAGAGAATCTGGATGAGGAGTGCAAGAAGGAGGACATCAAACTCCTTTCCTAATTTCAGGAATCTTCTAGAAAACCATCTAGAAATTTTCCATGCAAATAGGTCTTTATCCTTTCTCTTCACCCACACATATATAAAACGATCTTTCCATAAAAGATAGCTCAGCAATGTTTCGCACTCCCTATAATGGGTATATATGTCAAAGGGAAGTTACATGTGTGTTTTTTGGGTGGTATTTGGTGAGTCTGGTAGTCAGGTAAGCACCAAACTGAAGCACAGCTACTCTAAAAGGCTAAGTAAGGGGTGAGCTGGACTACTGTGCAGATAGTCCTATTTTTTTTGCAGAAAAATTGATATGTCATGTCATATAAAATATCAATGTCATTGATATTTTCCTTTTCTTGAGTACCAGCAAAGAATTTGCTACATGAAGAATCCATAATATTGTATATTCTATAATATTATATATTCTCTAGGGTAGCAGCATGTTTTTGAACACCCTGGGATCTTGTAAGAAAGGAAGAGATGAAATTTAAAGGACTGGTCAGGAATTTTCATTTCATTCATTTTCATTTTTCAGTAACGTAGGGTGTCTCATCAAAACCCGGAACTCTACAGAGAATATGTTCAAATTTCAGGAAAAATTTTCTCTGAAATATTTTCCAGTTCAAGATGAAATTTTTGGTGGACAAGGAGAGCTCACTTAGAACATCACTGACCCAAGGGTACGAATGTGACTCTCCTGGGAGGTGGAAGACCCAGAATCATCTTCCTGCTCCATCTGATTTGGAACAATTACTCTGAACCTGCATCTTCCATATCCATCATGAATGCCATAACAAGCAAACTATAAAGTTAGTCTTTTTCTCTGACCTAATGAATTTTTGTTTATATAAATGAAGTAGAACAGTCACAGTAAGACTGATTGAAACAAGGATCAATTTTGGTTATTCATATGTGTTATGATGATTACAGGGGCCAGAAATTCAAAATGAAAGCTGATATTCACTCTTTCTGCCAAAAGCGAAGCACAAAAAGCATTCCAAAAGCAAACAGGCAAGCAAGAATGGTAAATACTGAAAAAATTATATGTTTTAAGGACTCCGGACGTCTGTGAGAATGGCTTGTTTCACTAATAGCTTGAATAGATAGAATTGCAATTTCCAGCAAATGGATTCTTGTGCAGTCCTTATGCCCCCTCCCACGCCCTTCCTGTTAGGAAGGCTGCTTCTGCTGCTACTGTCAGCCCACAGCAAGCTGCAAGATCAGCCCTTGAGGGATCTAGGCAAACTGGGTGCATCTTTTTTAGGATATATCTTACTGCTAGTCATTTGTCTTGTATCATTTGTTTACAAAGGAAAAATTACAGTTTTTGTAAGTCTCACAAATGTAACTTTCTGTGCCAGCCAGGATATCAATCCCTAATGCTTTAAAAGCTGCTATTGTGTGTATCTGTCTGTTTTGGATGTCTGAATCTAAATTACTTTCATTGCTATTCAAATGAATTTAACCTTTCTTCAAAAGCTATCACATCCATTTTAGAGAGGCAAAACTGTGATCCATCGATACCAGAGTGATGATGAAGAACTGACAAAACAAGAAACTAGTGGCATGAGTGAAAGCTTAAATGCTTGCTATAGCTAGACATTATAAGATTAAGAACAAATATTCAGCTAAGATTTTTTTGTTGATGAAATGCCTTATCATTTTGCAGATACTTCAAAGTAATGAGGAGAAAACAGCTTCACTGACAAACTTTTTATTTAAACTTTCAAAGCATATTCATACGCTGATGTGATAACCTAGAAAGAAAGAAATATTCTAAATGTTTATCCCTAGAAAATATATCAAAGTACATCATTTTAGGTTCTTGAAAATCAGTATTTGATTTTAAAAGCTCTCATATTCTATTACTTCATGTCTTATTTAAAGGCCTGGTCCTTAAGTGTGTTGGTTCCCATTATTTAGAAGTCTAATCTTACTCTCATTGTTTCCAACAGCAAAAAAACATCATCAGCCCTCCTCTATGCTGTCACATATTCATATTCACTTAGCAATACTGGCTATCCGTAACCCTTCACCTCAACAACTGTCATATATTAGTTCTGCATTTATATTATTTGATATAGTAATATATACCCATTAATATAACTACGCTTTAAGGGAAAAGTAAAGAAATTTAAATAAGCTGATAGGAGAGGGTACAGGACTATAAATTGTTTTACACTAGTTGCGAACTTTGAAATCAGAATATTTTAGACACCCTTGTCCCCCTTCTCATCACAGCAAATAAGTTTTAATTAGGTCAAATGGGTTCTCAGTGTAAAGGAGTCTGTTTCTATGTAATGTGGTTCAAGTGGCTGGGAGGGAAATTAATGCCTTGTACATGCTACGTCACTTCTAAATATTACTCTGCATCTTTTGTTTGCAAATCACTGCACAAAGAAGTGATTTAATAACAGTGACCCTATATCTTTTCCTATGTTGTATTATATCTATTTCCTCATATTAAAGAACATTAATTCTGTATATTACAATGGTGCATTTTTGATGGACTGAATTTGTCATTCATCATTATAAACATATAATTAAAGTAATATTATTTAAGATTATATGAATAACTATCATAACTAGCTTTTTTTTTTCCTTGAGATCTAGCATTTAGGGTGCATGTGTATATATATGTGTCTGTGTGAACGAGACATGAACAAAGAGAGAGAACAGGCATGTGGGGAAATCAGCTACTGTATTTACACATGCCTGAACAGCAACACATTTTCCAAGCTCATTGGCAATGTGTGGCACATTTCAAGGGCAGGAATGAATATTATTAATAAACTGGGAAGAGACATAAATAATTCAAAAGAATTACTTTACTTAGTTAAGTAGATGTTTTATATTCAAAATATCCACAACATGAAGGTACTAATATTACATACAACATGATTTTTTTCCTGAATAACTGTTATTTCAATGGTGCTAAGTATTTAAATTGATAATGATAATTTTTTAAAATGGAATTGTACTGGTATTACAAGGGAGGTGAAGCGAACCTTTAAGAGCTACCTGTCCAGCTGGGAAGGAGAATCAGTTGTCATCTCTGGATGTAAGTTCAGAAAGAATTAGATAGCTGAAGAGGCAAAAAGAGGCCTCTGGGGGTAGCCATTCCTGAGGGTGATTGTATGATTACTGTGTTTGGCTTTTTTTCACTTTTGTTTAATGATTGAGTGTGCTTCAAATGGCTTTTGGGTTATGTTGAAAATGTAACTCAAGAATGGTTTCCCTGCCCTAGGGTTCTGTCTCCAAAAGTGGTCAGTAGCTACTGCTTAGGGAAGATGAACTAAGCAGAGAAGTAGAATTAGGTAGCACAACACGACTCTCCTGTTGTATACACTTCCCATCTCCTGTCAGTCAATCATTTAAGAAATCTTCCTACACAAATGTATGCATCCAGAAGGTTGTAGTCCTCCTGGATTTCTTGTACTCCATTTTTCAGCCCCTTAACACTTTTTTTACCACAAATCACACGGAGTTCAAAATTCTATAAGCGTTGTGAGTTTTTTCCTTAATTTAAGCTTGCTAGATTGGTTCTACTCATCCTGGAGAGAAAGCTTACAATTTAGAAGCTCAGTGTTATATCACCTACCATTAGGATATAGCTCTTGCACTAGTCTACAGAAGAAATGCCTTCCTTGTAATCAATGCCAGGAATTAAATAGGCTTGGTATTTTTATTTAATTACAATTTGTCTCACTACTGAGATCAATGCACAGGTAAACATTTGAAATACATTGCTAAGCTAAGCCACTGTACAATAGCAATTTTTGAAATTTGAAAACTTTTACAGAAAAGTTTGGGGATGTCAAATGATGTGGTAGGTTAAAATTAATGTTAGGGCTGCAGGTGAATGATTAGGCCACTGACTAGGCCTGACGCTAAAGTAACTGAACAGGATGTGAAAAACAATGGGACAGGACAGGAGAAGTTGAGGGATATGATCAATAACAGTACCAGAAGCTAAAAAGAGGCACAGATAGCGCCATGAGGAGGGTACAGATAGCACAGCTGGTTCTGGGAGAGATGGTCAGACCCCATAACTGGAGGGAAGGATGAGGCTCCTTTGGAGAAAAGAGCCTTGCAGGACCAGGTAACCCTATCAGGAAACCATGTAAGACTGAGATTGCCTGGTTAATCACGTCAGATGTTCCAAATCTGAGTATGGATGCAGCAAGACTGGGACCAGTGGGGAGAATTAACCAAAGCTGGTTGTTTATATGGGAGGAGACAGGGGCAGAGGAAGGGAGGTAGAAAAGCAGCACAGTAGAGGGTCAAGAAATGGGAAGAAGGACAAGAATTGATGCAAATCAAGTGATCAGTGCTGTACAGGGGTACCTGCTGGGCAGCCCTGCTCTCGATCACCTCGATCACCAGAGTGTAAACGGAGGCAACAAAGTAAACCTGTTGTTCTGAACATATGTCATCTCTGCAGTCAGGAGGACCGGGTGCTGTCCCTGGCTGGCAAGGGAGCACCCAGATGGATGGACTGAGCATCCTGGTATAACCTGTATTGGTGCCCATACCAGGCCTGATGGCAACGGCTTCTTCCCAATCTCTTCCTAGCACTGGCTTGGATGAGTGTTCTGCAGTGCATAATCTGAGATTTGGGAGTGGGTCATGACTTGCTACTGATGACATTTATGCAAAGAGATGGGTCTTCAGAAAATGAGAAAAGGTTTTGCGTAGGATTTTCAAAGCATTTCACCATAGCCATCTTTGCTTCCTTTGAAGTTTTATTAAGACTATCTTCAGTGCTCAGTGCTTTTGAAACTCCCACTATATTCATAGATTTCTGGGGGGGGTTTACGTGGCAGAGACGACAACTTATGAACTCTAAGGAGTCTGAGTATCTTAGCTGGATTTTCTTTTTTGTATAGTCATTTACAGCTGGTATTTGTGGTCTGAGATGCCACTGTGCTAATTTACACTACATAGGTGACACTGCACAGCTGGAGAAGGGCATTGACCACTTAGTTCCTCAGGTATGAAATTAATGACTAAGTGAAGATTTTCATGTAATATGGGAACAATTCTTTGACTGAGATTATAATATGCAAGTGAGTGAAGCTGTGAGGAGATTTTCTGGAGCTTCACTGTAGCTTATCAATTTTAATACTTTTACTAGGCTTTGGGTAGTTTGCATGGATAAGGATCTCCCTTTGACATAATTCCTATCCCATTTTCCCATGCTCTATGCCAAATATCTTCTATGAAAAAGGGATCTTCAGCATTTCTTGGTGAAGCCCATGGTTAGAATTCTGCTACAGCATAATAATTTCCAGCTGGTAGATGGGATTCATAATCATAGTTAGGGGGTCAGAGGGATTGCTCAGGGTATTCTTATCTTCCAGTTGCACAAATGATGGCAGCAGTAGACTACCTCTCTAATGGACTGCTTCTCTAAATTAGAGCTGTCAAGTCTCAGTTTTAAAGAAAGAATCTGTATCTCCTTTACTCCCCAGATTCAACTGTTATGTGAAATACTAAGATTAAAACCAAGATTTTTAAAAATTGATTAATGAATTAATAATTTTGTTTTGTTTTGTTTTGTTTTGTTTTGTTGTAATAAATGAACTCACTTGATATTTTGGTTGCTTCTTTGTATTATCATCCTGTTCGTTTGGGGGGCTGATTGTTGTTGTTGTTGCTGTTGTTTTTAATGTCCTGTATAATGAATCAGTTTGTTTAATGGTTTAAAAAATCAGTAGAGGCACAGTTGAGTAGATTCTTTATACAATAAGATTGTAGCTCTGGAGTTCAGTACATTCTTCATTTATGGCAGTTCAATTCCCCTGATTCTGTGGGGTTTATAACATGTAACCAAGTACATTTTCTCTTTTCATTTTCTATTTGAGAAGTTAGCTCCACAGTGAAATGCAGTTTCTCAGCATCTTTTGCTACTTACATACTCACACATACTCTGCTACAGGTCAAACTGTACCGCTAAGTGTTACATTGTAAGTGGTGTTCAACTATAATTGGGAGTATTTTAGTCTATTAAATATTTTTCATTGTCCAAGCACTTTCAGGTGAAGAAAGAATATGTTAAGTTTCAGGGCTTCTTACTTCATTGATTTAGCCTAATTGCTAGAAAAGGCTATAAATAATCCTTTTGAGAGTGAGAATTATCATGCAACACATGTCATTTGGGCACTTTTGTTTTGTTTTGTCTTGCTTCTTAAGTGAGGTTGAAACAAGATATTTGCATGGTGCATTATGCATTTACTTTTCAGTAATCTGTTGAAAGATTAGATCCTTAAGTCATAATGCAATCTCGGATGTGTAATTCATTTAATTGTATGGAAAGATGAATAATAATTCAATATTCTTCATAATTATGTTTTATTATGCTGAATAAGAATGTAGAGCATTCACAAAATGTTTAGAATGGGCCAGATTCAACCTCCTTTATTAAACATTCTCATTGCAATTTTTGCTCTTTCGTGAGTTGCTTTAAGGCAGAAAGCACTCCCTTAATTTAAGTGAATAACATGCTGTTTTAATCTCCCCAGCAGTCCATTTTTGGTGGATTTATTATTTGTAAAAAACAATTTGACCAGTTAGAATGATAAGAGTATTCAGTGATTTCAGACATGTAGTCTCAAAAGGTGTGCCTGTATGTGGAACCCTGCTAGCAAACTACGTGCTGGTTTTGGTTGATTTTGTTAGTTTAGTATTTGTGTGTTGTTGGGGGTTTTGATTTTTTTTTTTTTCAATTCAGTACATCTTTGAATAATAACATATACTAGCCTGGAAGTCATTTAGCTGTTAATTAGAATTCACCATTTAAAATTATAATGCTGCAATCAATACTTAATGGCAGTGATGCACAGAAAGAAAAAAAGAGTAACTGTGAAAAGAGGTCTGATAGCTGCAGAAAGAGATGTTGTTTTCAAGTCTTAAAAAACAAAGTTGAAATTGGGACAAATTGGAGAAATATCTAGCTCATTCGAGGTCCCTTACGGGCTTCTACCCCAACTGTGGCCTAATCCATCTCTCGTGATCCTGGCCCTCTTAAGAGTCATAATGGGTTTTAGAAGAAAAGTAAGTAAGTGAGAAGTTACACAGTTATTATTGCAGGCTCTCTGCAACACTACAAAGGCATTAGCTATGCTTAGGGCATGTTTTCAAGACACTCACTCTTTCCAGGAACAATTATTGTGAAATAAAAATGAGACTATGATTTCCTGCAGTGTTAGGAAGAAGACACATCACAGTGTCTAATGAAGAAACAAAGTCATAATAGAATTATTAGCTAGTTCATATATTGGTCATATTAAAGTGTTTCTGAAAAAAAAATTTACTCAGCCTTTATGCATCCACTGCACTCGTGCTTCCCAGGAATCACCACAGTGCTACATGTCTTTTCCTCATCTGCACAGAGTAGAGAAAAGGCCTGGAACTGGATACCTTCTCCACTAAAGTGCCAAATAGAAAAGAGCTGTTGGATGTCAAGTCAATGTAGGGCTGGACAGGATTGCTGGAAGGAGATCATGTGATGAGGTTAGCTCTGATAAAGGGTTTCACAGCTTAGAGCAATAGGACATTAGAAGGGGACATAATATTTCATTTTCATATTGTGCAGCAGCTTGCACTAGAGAGGAAAGTCTCTAGTAAGACTGGGTCAGCTGAAGAGTAGGAAGAGAAAGAAAGAGAGAGCTCCGTCCTCAACCCACACTCTTCAGGCCTTACTGACTGCCTGTCTAAAGCTTTAATGATAAAGCTTTGTGAGATCAGAAGTCATTTTTGGTCTCATCACTGTGAAATGTTCAGATGTCATCACCCACAGTAGTGCCTGTCTGTCTCAAAAACAGTTTGGCTGCAACCTAACTTCAGAGGTGCTTTGTGATCACAGTTCAGTTTCTGGAGGAGAGTATATATATCACAGAAAGACTTGTCCCTGTATCACAGCATATTCACAATGAGACTCAGACTGAAGTCAATCTGTTAACTGTAACAAAATTAGAACATTGAGGGAGGAAGAAATTAAGCAATAAAGCAACTTGGTAAGGACCTCTCAAGGTGGTCATCAAATTGCATTCTATGACCAACAGTGGTATTAGATCAAAAAGGAAAAGAGGTGCCTGGATGTCTCTGACACGACATGACTAAATAGAAATTTATACATTTTACAAAAGTGACTAACCAACCTCCAAATCATTCTCAATGATGTCCAGCAGCAGATGCACAGAAAGATGGAACAGAAGCTGGACAGCAATTTTCTTTTTTTTACAGTTCTGTAACAAAAATTAAAAGACAGAGTGAATAAATCATCTTCGATCTTCATATACTGCTGAGAAAAAACATTAATTAGGAGGTCATCAGTATCAACTTGTGGACATATCTGTCTCAAGCTTTTGTAAGCTCAAGACACATTGTTTTTATCACTCTTAAATATTGAATAAATCCCAAACTTGAAAGGGAATTGGATATATTCAGCTGCCCATGAATGTGCTTCCATTAATCACACATCAGTTTGCTTACTGCTTTTCAAACAGGAATATATGAATATATATACGTATAAAAAAAGAAGGAGCCTACACATGACTACATATGACTTCATCAAAGTGAGTCTGACTGTTATGGGTATGTGGCATTCAACAGTCTTAGCAGGCTGTGTCTAGACTACTTCTGTCAGTGGGTTTTCCTACACTGTCAGCTTGGACGTTATTTTTCTTTCAAGGTCTTGTCTTCCTGTTCCATTGTTTACACTGCTTTTATGCTAAATCACTCGCCGGATGCCTTCTGGAATGGCACAATTTGGTCTCTGACAAAGCAATAGTTCTTGTAGGCAACGATGATCACACTACGCCAGGTCTCAGCCCCTCTACCTAGCTCAGTCCTCATGCTTTATTTCAGCATTTCTTATGCCATAAAATGTCATGTATAGCATGTTAGGAACATGCTGTTAAGTAGCCAGAAAGGCCTCCAGGTATTTATTCAGCCACAAACTGTTTCAAGTGCTTTGCAGTGTGGACACAAGACAATGCCAAGGGAAATTCACAGGCCTTGGACCACTTTTAAAAGAAGTTTGAACCTTGGCACCCTGCTCTGAGAGGGAAGAAAGCTTAGCCCGCTGGACCATGTCACCTGGCCTTGACAGCATAGGGAGGTCCTTGGACTGTTTTATTTACTCGTAGTTATTACGCAGACATAGTATTAGTGCCAAAAGAACAGCAATGATAATAAACAAATTATTTTTTATTTTTATTTTTGTCATTATTGTTCTTATTGATATTCTGATATGATCTGGCAACAAATGACAAATGAAAAGGACTGCAGTGAAAGAGTAAAAATCTTCCAACTGCTGTAGGTAATGCAGGAAATGATTATGTTGACTTGAAAATACAGCACTTTTTAGCAAAGGAGAAGGTAATTACCCTTCAGAGATGTCATTCTTCTTTACTGCTCATCTTCACCTACCACCTTTATAAAGGTATCATAAGCAGGAAGATTATATTTAATTTTTTTCCATAATGTTGTCTGATTTGTTAGTTACTGGAATATATGCAAGGAAAGGCACAGGTCATGAGCTGCTTTCAAGTTACACTATTTAATTCAAGATCAGGAAGGCTAATTATTTTAGCATTATCTTCCATTATTCAGGCATGGCTAAGGCTCTGAACTTGGTATGTAGATATTGCTAAGGGATAATACAAAGCAATTATGGCTGTAGCATTCTGTCTCATGAACATTGCACAAGATTATATTTAAGAGGATGTTAATTATGCAGACTTAAAGCTCATAATCACAGCAACAGGAATATCTGGAGCATATTCTTTCAGACTCACAGGACCTTGCATAACCCAACATACTCAAGAGTGTAACTAGTAAGCACTTTCAGACAGGAATCTGCAAGTGCTCCACAATCCATAACTACATAGACCTTCCTAGTACATAGGAAGAGGACTGGAGCAGAAACATGCTATGTTTATACCTATGCTAATCTCTGAATCTAAATATCTCTACATGCATGATCTTAAGAAGTTTTAGCAGGAGTTGTGACCGCGTTTCATCTATATTTAAATGAAGGGAACCTCTCATTCTAGAAAAAAAAAAAAAAGAAAGAAAAGAAAAAAAAGGATTTATGTCTGTCTTATATTTGAATGTGAAATGTGATTAAATATACTTTCTGTCCTTGCCAGGCAATGAAAAGGGCATCATACACCTAAAATATAATCATATATCTAAAATGCAGGCTTTTCTGCTAAGTGAGGGTCACTTCAGGCACATAATGGGATGTGCAAACAAAATGTAATGTGTATGTTGGTTGCAATTATCATACGAACAACTAGAGATCTGTCTTCATAGCTCTCAGGTGACCTGAAATGCCTGTGCCAGCCAGAACCATTCCTCCGGCCTTGATTGTGCTGCCCATGCTGGATGTGAGCAGTCCTGAAAAAAATTCTTTCAGTTACATCTCTGCAAAAGCATTTTCACATGTAAATTTCTTGAATCCAATTTACCTACTCCAAATGACGTATTTTTAGACTTACATTAAAAAAAGGAAAAAAAATGTCTTGGACAGAGTGCGATGGAGTTACAACAGTATAACTCAAATTGTTTGAATAACTTGTTTATATTTTCCATTGGCAGAGTGAATTAAACAATCTGGGAATTGCTTCGTATTGAACAAAATAGTTTGCTTTATGCAGAGGGTCTTAATTCATTCTTTAAATTTGAGGATTTGATTAGTTTTTCTTTAGTTTTAAGCAAATTTCAAAATGTCATTTACTCTATTACATTTGAAAGGAGTAAAATGTGTAATTTTTTCATTTTACCTTTTTAGATATATCTGCTCACCCCATCTCACTTAAGTCTTTGCACTGTATTCAGAATTAATTCAGGAAGTCATCATTTGGTTAACAGAATGCTACACTACTTGATGTATAAACCTCACACCATAAATATTTCATCCACCTCTAGTCATAATCTAAGGAACTATTAAAAACCAGTGTGGTTAGGTTCTGATATAGTATGTACAAGAATGCGGTACACAAACTTAAATGACTGTATGAATCATAGTCAAATGTGGAATATCTGTGCTTCCCTAAACTCAAGCACAATTCAAAGTTTCTTCTATCACAGGGCAATTTCAAGCTTCTTCGTTCACTGGGCAATATGGCATCTACTTTGCAGAGGAACGTGTTTGGATACAGCAATGCCTAGTAGGCTACAAGAAGTCCACTGTTAGAAAACTACGTCTGTGGCAATTTTGGATCTTTAAGCTGGGACTATTATTAATTCCCATCGGTCCCTTTTTGTGTTGTTATCTATTGAATTCTAGTGGCTCAGTAGCAGACTATGATTTCTTTTGTTGTATCTCAAATAACACAATCAAGCTATGCAAAAGTAACCTATCTATATGGCCCCACTTTGCAACATGGACTTATCCACAAAAAAAAAAAAAAAAGTATAGTATAACTATCAGCTCCAGTCAGCTCTCATTTTTATGCCCTAGCCACTATTTCTGTGATGATACTGTAATTCCCCCCAAAATAATACATCATATCTGAATCATAGATAAAAACTGGAAAGCTGTCAACACTTTACCTTAAGATAGTGATAACTTGCCATTACTGTGGCCATGAAGTTTATCATTGCATCACATTTCTTCTGTCTCTTGACTTTTTGTCTTCTAAAAGACAAAATCCTACTTGTCTTTCTCTATAAGATGTCTTGATGCAACGGAAGTTATTTTGTCTGTTCCATTTAAAAACTGGACCCTTTGACTTTGTTTCTAAACAAAAGCTTCGTAATGATGCAGAATTTTCTTAATACTAAGTATAGCTGCTAACTAAAATTCTTCAGAGAAATGAAACTATGTAGTTTGCATTTTTATTGTGCCTGGAAAATTTGCATGCTATCATTTTTTTTTTGAAAATACCTCCTTTACTTGTCATTTTATTTTCAGTATGCACAAATCAATTAATATGTTAAGTTATTTGATGCATATGATGAGGCAAAGCTTGTAAACAAAATCTGCACCGGTTTTTAGACACAAAAAAGTCACGAGCAATAAATCCTAAGTCGTTTATTATCATATAATTTAAGTATTTCTGACACAGATGTTTGTATTTATAATTGAAAATTTAATTTGGCTTCAGATTTCCCAGGAGGATGTACACAATGCTCAGACACTTGAAAAAAGAGGAACCATGTTACAAAGTGATTATAAAAGAAAAGCACAAGCAATTAGAATATCCAAAACTTTGTTAAATTGTTTATGATTCTTTTAGACCTCTAATTGATTGCTGGCTCTCATTTAGTGTGCAACTCATTTATTAAACAGAGGATTCCCTCCTTCATGTTGAATAAAGATTCTAAAATGATATAGCAAATTTAATTTGACTACAGTAGATTCAATTGCTTGTATTGTGCTTTTACTTTATTTAATTTAACATTCCAATCCTGTTAGAGGTTTTCTGATCAATTCTATTTCCTTCTGTATGGCATAAGCTTCTTCCAGTTTACGATGAGGCCAGTAACTTCAAAATGAAGTCCTTTTGAACTTAAAGCAACACAGTCCAATTCTTGCTGGTATTCTTTCGATCAAGGCCTGGTGTTCTTACATTGGACCTAACATATGGATCTTTAGTTTCTTATTTATTTGTGCACGAAATGACATAATGGAACTCTTTGCACCTTGGCTGAACTTCTGAATTACAGACATCTGAAGTCAACTTCCAACTCTACCATCAATGCACTGGTGACTTATAGCAAGCTCATTAGACCTAAATCCACAAAATGATATGTGTGTTGCAATACTGCTTAAATAATTGTGTCCTACTGCTTGGTGGGTTTATCAGTTAAACAGCTATACAATACCAGTGGAGAATTAGGGCATCTAAGGATAAAATTCACAATAGCTGCAACTTCTAGCAGAAAATTCTACCATAAGCTACCAAACTGAGAAAGAGGACGAAGAGTTTAGCTCTGTTCATAACTCTCAGCAATGGACCATTGCCAGGAATAAGGTTTACCACCTATCTTTATCTCTTTCTGGCCTCCACTTGTGCCATCAAAGTATCTTTATTATGCCAAGTTCTTTATCTACTCTTTCAGTGATTGTTATGATAACATTATAGAGAGGAAAATGAAAGTCTACTCTTTTTTAAAAAAAAATTCACAATCATTTTACAATTTAAGAATTGTTAAACTCCAGTTATGTTTAGGTAATATTAACCCACTTTGTTTTATTTTTTTCCACTTCATACATTTCTAAAGGAGTTGTTATTAAAGCATGGATGCAGTCCTGAGATGTAAGCAACATTCAGCATTTATTGATTCTTACTCTACTTAATTCATTATATAGAAAAATCAAACTTCTGTTATAGTATGAAGGTATTCAGTCTTGAGCTGTACTCTTGAAGTAAGAATCTGATAATAAAAAACTCATTAAAATTTTCCTTGCACTTAGATTTAAGTTGAATTTCAACCTGAACTCCATTAGCACAGTACCTCTTGGCAGCATAGGCCATGGAATGAGAAATGATCTCACATGCAATTAGTGCTGAAGCTAGTCAAGGGTTTTGACGATTAGTAGCAAGAACATAAAGTAGTTCTACAGCCAAGTAAAGCACCAGGAACTGAATGAAGCATTGGTGTTAAATGTTCCCATAAGCTATCTTTGCTTAACTACAGGTTATGCGTGCTGTATCCTGCATAAACTAAAGATTTCAGCTTCCAGTGGAATAAGTTGCAACCTTTTGGGGGAACGGGGCTGATAAGGTATGAAGCAGTGGATCATTCAATTCCAAACAGTACAGGTAAATTCTCTAGGTTAATCAGAGAGGGGAAAGGAAATCTTTGCCACATTTAATATTTCTGTTCTAAAGAACATGACTATCCCAGAACCTTTTATCTAACTGACAGAGGATGTAAGATATTTGAAGATAATGCTCTTTTTTATTCCTGATACTCAGTTAATGTTTAACTATGAAGAATTTCATCTCAAAGATTCTTTCAATTCTTTCAAAGGTCCTTTCTTTAAAAGAATTGTTCAGTTTAAGCTTTGAATGATAAGGTGTTTGAAGGTTTATAGATAGATTGATAGAAATAAAGCATGGACTAAAGATTCTGTTTTAATTACTTCACAAACATTGTAATGTACTCTCTCTATATATATATATGTACATACACACACACACACACACACACACACACACACACATATGTAACATGAGAAAATAGAGAACTTAAGATGTAAGAAGGGACCCTCAGGCCAAAAAATTAGCCGACTTTTCCAAGATGGTCTATTAATTCTCCCTCCAAACATTGCCTCACTAATTACTGTCTGGAATTACATCTAATAAGGGTTCAATAGTCTAGATAAGCTCAGGATACCTGGTCAGAGTTGGGTTCTTCTGAATTAGTTCAGTGAAGACCTAAGGGCACTCTGAAACACTAAGATTTTCAAAGGATTTCAGTGAACATGGTTGTTATTCTTCCAATAAAGGAAGAAAGCAGTATAATAGCGATGGCATTTCTCAATATATAGAAATGGACAATGTCATGCACTTGCTGGTGTGAGGGTTACTAGACATCTAAACCAAAAAAAAGGTATCTATTGCACTCTCCTCCTGCAATAAATTTAAGATAGTGAATCTTTTCATTTATGACAGTGGCATGCTTTCTCATTTTCCCCTGATAAACCCATGACTGGATAGACTGATTTGCCAAGGCAGGAAATTGTAGGTGACATAAATATTTAAGTAAATTTTATTTACTAGACTATGTAGTGCCTCTATGATGGTACTAATGAATGAGAGAGAACATTTCTTTTTACCTGTCTGTGAAGTCAACATTACAGGTTTCTAGTGTGAAAAAAAAGTCTTTTTTTAGTTTAAGATCCATTTCAAATAAGGTTGGATTTGAAATGTAGAAGAAATCCCATCTGTTTGCCAGGAGCAATATTTTAGCAACCTAGATGGCTGCTGCCAGACATGCAGTTAAATGGGAACAAAATGATGGCCTAATCACACATTTGACTGCTCTCAGAACTTTCTTCTACTGGGACTTTAATCTCTGAACCAGAAGCAAGGTGGCAAGTGTACTACTGATGCCAACCCCCTTAATGTGTTTATATCTAATTTGCAGCAAGCGTACATATCTGATTATGTCTTCCATCCATCAACTGCAGTTGTACTTTTTGTTGCTTGCCTTAGCTAATTAAGTTAGAATGATTTTAAATGTAATAAAATATCATCCAATTTAACAATTAGCACACAATTCCAATCTGGGAGTAGTAATAGATATGCTTCTTGAGCATGCGTATACTAATGAAAAATATTGCATCTCCTAAAATATTACTGCATGCATACATGGCATATTACAAATGTTTGATGGTTTGATGTTAAAAAAAAAAAAAAAAAAAGTTGGCTCCTGTCACTGACATAATCAAATGAATTCAAGCTTTCTAGAATCACCATTTTCCTGGTTCAACAAAAACAGGTTGTTTCACCTTGTTTCAAAATATCTGAATATTAGCCAGGCAGGTTATTATTGATGCATCTTATTAATTAGTGTTTGATAACACATAGGAATTAGAACATTGATAGTCAGTCTTAAAGAAGGACAGAATTTGTAAAAGAGGAAAAAGTGTATCCTAATGCCCAGTGATCATCATGTTAGGAGCTTTTGGAGGCTGCTAATTTTCATAATCCTTTTGAGAAACTCTTTATATGTGGCTCTTCACAGTGTCCGGTAGCAACAAGTCTCATGAATTAGATATGCCTTAGATGAAGTAGTACCTTTGTTTCTTTAAAAAGCTTTTGCTTGATAATTTATTTCCCTCTGCTTTTGTATTTTTATAATTGGCAAATGAGTATTTCCTGTAATCCTTTTCTACATATGATACTATGATATCTTCCCAATTCACCATTTCCAAGCAGAACACTCCTAGTTCCGTCCAGCCTATTTTTGTATGATCATCAGTGATTATTTGAAGGGGCCTTCTCTATATCCTCCTGGGACAGAGTAACCTGGCTTAAAAGCACGAATCCATCATGAATGTATACAAGTGGCATGGCTATGTTTCCTTTTTGTTCTCTATTCCTTTCTTATAGTATTTCCCCCCACCCCCCCTTTTTTTTCCATTCTTGAGCATTGAACTCGTGTTGCCAGCTGTCTGCAATGGCTCTTGGATCTCTTTCCCATATGGCAATAGTTGATTTATAATCTGTCACTGTCTATGAGGGAGCACTCAGATGGATGGATCGAGCATCCTGGTATCACCTGTACTGGTGCCCATACCAGGCCCGATGGCAGCGGCTTCTTCCCAATCTCTTCCTAGCACTGGCTTGGGTGAGTGTTCTGTAGTGCATAATCTGAGATTTGGGAGTGGGTCATGACTTGCTATTGATGACATTTATGCAAAGAGATGGATCTTCAGAAAATGAGAAAAGGTTTTGAGTAGTATTTTCAAAGCATCTCAGCAGCAGTGCAGATGGATTGAGCACCCTGGTGTCACTTTATCTGTGCCCATTCCAAGCCTGATAGCCCCAGCACCTACCCACCACTTTATAACATAATAATTTATACAGTTAGTTTATCTTTGGGCATCATGGGTGGGGTGAGGGTGAATATCTTCTTACCTCTTTAGGAAAAAAAAAACCAACCAAAATACATAAACCTAAGCTATCTAATTCTGCATGTATTTTGAGCCTTTCCATCCCATACATCATACAGAGACAGATATAAGCATGGAAATACAACTATACTGATTCCAAAAACATTCTTCAGCCTTCAGATTACGGCAACAAGAGCTCCTGAGGAATGACGTATAAATTTGGGATATAACAACTAGTACTGGTTAGTTCACTGGAGAATACCTACAGTAAAACAAGGGCTATATTTCCTATCAGATTGCAAATACTTGCTCTCTATATTTTATTGAATATGGTTTCAATTGTTTAAGAATGATAACAGTTTTTTTTTTTCCTTCTAAGAATGGGATGCCATTAGTGTATTTTTTAATCACTAGCCACTTCTGAAATCGGGAAAAGAATTCAGTTTGCAGATTAAGGCATCTAAATCTACATGCTCATAGTCAGAGTAAAACCCTGATAAAATCCATGCTTCTTTAAAAGTCAGTGGAAATATGGTGTTCATTTCAGCTATTTAATCAGAGCTATCAAACATCACACATTGTAGGTTATCAAAGACATATTCACAGGCCTGGCTGACAAGCCTCACAAGAAGTCTTATACCACCCTGAAGTGGCAGAAGGAAGCCAGACAGAATACCTTAGGGCACCTTAAAGGGCCTTGGGCATCCATGTTTAAGCAACCATACTGATGCCCTAATCAGTGTAGTCAGTGCAGGGTAGGGAGCTGTTTAGCAGAAAATATGTCTTTATACATATATACTTTTATATAACATGATCAGAAAATCGCGCTATTGCTTCAAAGTTCAGGAAGGAACTTTTGAAGAAGGAAGATCAGTCAAGCTGGTAATAAAATTAAACATTTTGCTTTCTTTCTTTTTCTGTTCCCTGTCTCCCCTTCATGCTTTACATATTTGTTTTGGCTTTGTTTTCCCTTCAAATAATTTAACTGGATTTGCTTTATTTTTCAGCTCTTGACCATCATCGGTCCCAATATGCCACTGCACTGTCTCTGCAGCCCTGGAAGCATGACTGAGAGATGGAAGCAGCAATTGGATGGGCTCATTTAGCACCAGAGGAGAGAAACACAGCTAAGAAAGACCAAAGGAAGCTTTAGACATATAACAACATCAATTTTATTCTGTGACAGAAAGCTCATTTAAGGATAACAGAAAAAAAGATGGAGAAAAATTAAAATGATTTATCATGCTATTGGCCCAAACAAGTATGTGTACAAGTTTCTGTGCTCTGTCCCCGGCTCACTGTCATTATCGAGAATGTTTTAAGTCCTCAAACTCCGAAGAGCCTAAAGTGAGCCCAAGCTATTAAGCTGTTGTTAGGATATTTCCTTGTGGAAAGAAAGAGGGGAAAATACATTATTTTATCCACGCTTTCAGACATCGCAAGTCTGACTTTCCATACTCTGAACTTTGTTTACTAGGCCCTTTTAAATAAACAAAGCAGTTGGTATTGCTGGATACCAGAAACTCCATTAACGACAGGCTTATTGTTGAAACAAGGATCCGTCCATTACAGGACTTCTCAAGTTGTAATACTGCAAAATGGCTTCGTGCTATCTGTCATTCAAACACATGCATAAAAAAAAAGAGGAAGAAATGTACTTCTATACTACTATACTTTGCTTTCACTGCTAATGCTGTCAGTATGATAGTATGCTTCTCTGGAAAACAGGTTTCTTTTATGTAAACTTTGATATTCCACCTAATACTTCAGATTAATGTCCAACATTAACAAAGTATCCTAGAGACTTATATGCATCATGAGCGCTCTTTTGAAAATACCAAATGACTTGGTTAGATTACCTGACCAAAGGCTAAACAAATGAAACAGAGAGATCCAGCTAGTACCAGAGAAGTAATGGTAAGTGCTGGAACCCTAACAAGTTAATCAGTTAAAACTTAGTGAAAATTATGGCACACTGAACTTGCTGCTCCTGCAGCCCTCAAAAGGAAACAATTAGCCCATTGTCCTTGGTGAGAAAGCCAGTGAGAGGAGTCAACCAAAGAAACTCCACAGAATGCACTGCAGACTGCAGTGTGTTGTCACCTCGACAGGTAAAAGATTCATTATGGGATGCATGAAAGATTGTGTAAAGTGTATTGTGGGATATATAGAAGAAGGACCAAAGGCAGGGAAAAGAGAGGGATCAAGGTGGATCAGGGAGGAACAAGTACAGAAAAATAGAGATAAAAGGGGCCAGTCATGTAAATGTGTTGCTGGTTGTTATGCTTGTGTCTGAGCCCTGCGTCTGACCAGTGCAGTCTGTCCTGTCTTCTTAGTAAACTCTATTTCTACCTATCTCCTGCATGGGTGCATTCCCTATTCTGAGTGTGTGTGAATGTTTGCGAACTTTGAGCTGGACTAGTCAGCAAGTAAGAGAGGTGGCGTGTGCACCAACTGAATGGGTCCATGAAACAGAGGGGCTCAAGGGTCCGGGTGCCAGCAACTGGAGGAAACCGGGGTCTGGGGGCCAAGTAATAGACTGCATGTCTAAGACCAGCTTCTGGAGACACCCAAGTGTGTCGATATGCCAGCGTGCATGTGTGTGAGTGTGTGTGTGAGCATATTCCACTAGTGGACTTCAGTCCTGACCACCTGGAGGGGAGAAGCAGGATTAGAGCGCCTGCACTTTTGCTGCTTGTGTGTGTTTATGCAGGTGCTAGTGAAGTTGCTGCTCCCTGTCTGTGTTGACCTGTGTAGTCGGCTGTGTTAATGTAGTGCACGTGTGTGTGTGTGTGCTTGTGAGCACGTGTTGGGAATATATGCTCACCCTCGCTGCTGGGTGGACCTGGGGACAAGGAAATGAAGCAGCTGTGCCGATTGGCCTCAGACAGAAAAGATCCTCCAGGGCCCCCGGATCCACCAGAGCTGGCAACCTCTAAGACTGCAACTCTATTACATTATATTTTGTAATTGTTATATATAAAATATAATATAAAGCTTCACTGAAACAAATACATTAAAATATGAGTTGCTGTATCACAAGTGCTTGCATAGTTTTATTTAATATATGGTTTAAGGAAGAGAAAGAAATGCTAAAAATCATTTCAATGCTGTTTCAGTTTTATTTTAGTCAAATCTCAAAACCAGAGGTAACTGGTTATATTAACAATATGGTTACCTATGGAGATTAGAGGAGTATATGCAGGAGATAACAAAATGAGAGTTATCCAAGAAAATGCTAAATAGTAAAAGACAGATAACAAAAAGAGAGATGTGTGGAATGCAAGAGAGTCTAGAAAATTATCTAGTGATAGCGAACAGCACTCCAGCATACATATTCAAACACCTGCCACAGAGTACATCATCCAAAACAGCCTACAGAGCTGTGGGCTGCAAATGAAGATTCACACAATGGCTGAAGCACCACAGAGAAAAGAAGGTTTCCTGTTTTTACTAAGCAAAACATAATGTTTAAGACTGGGTAGCCCAATACACAAAACATTCCCAGCAAATAGAATTAAACTCAGAAGGCAGCAACTCAAAAATAAAAAGATGTCTACGATATTAGCCTAATATGATCTCTCAGTTATCAATTATTCAGAAGAGAAAATTTTCCATAATTGTATTGTGTAAGATCTAGTTCCCATATACCTTTTCCTCGCTAATACAATGCTTTTATCACATTTTGGGGAAAGGAGAGGATTATTAGAAAGTTAAATCATTTTGATTACAAAGTATGTTCTACTTGTTTATAGGTAGTTCTAGACGTAAAGAAGGAGTTTTCATCTCTTGTTGTATTTTTAAATTACTGTGTTCTGATACAAATATACCAGCAGTATCACAGTTATCCCATGCTTTTATATGTGTATGATTATTATAGTATGCATAAGGGATGGAAATGAAATATTTTTCCATTCTGACGTGTCATAAGAGATTCCTACAGATTATGCTTTTACATAAACCTTTCCATTCAAATAGATAAAATTAATTTCTTGTATTCCACAGAAAACATTAATTGTTGAATGGCAACACTAGAAAACCACCAAAATATTTATAAAAATTATAACAATTGTGATATTTTGTAATACATATTCATTATTATACTTTATATGCTTTTTGTTAGTGGCTAAGGTCTCTTCCAAATCATTTGGTCACTACAAAAAGTATAATATAGGGAATTAGTAAAGTTGCCCTATTTTAACCAAAGATCTTGAGCTCTTATCTGTGATGTGTATAGTATTTTCCCTCTTTCTGGAGAAGTGAGTAAGAAACAGTTCAGGAAGATAGCTATGTCCCAATTAAATTTTGCTAATATTTTCTCTATGATTCAAAAGTATTTGAATAAGATTTTGCTAAGCCAAAGGAGAGCATTTAATTTTCAGACATTTAAAATTACTTTGCTAATAGAATAGCTTTTTTTCCAGTAACTCAAGAAATAAAGAATACATTCTCCTGCATCTTAGTAAGTATAATTCATTTGCTCACAGTATTTGGATATTTTCTTACAATCTGCAATAAATCATAATGAGGGGTTTCCTAACCTTGGATTTATGTTACATTTTGTGAGCTCCAGGCTATCCAAGATGTCTTGGATATATGGATGGGGCTGATGATAGAAGTTATACTTTTCCTATAGTTTATTAACCACACATAGTAAACAGTAAGACCCACATTTTATTAATTTCTCAATTTCCTATTGCTCAGAATTCAAAATATTCCATAAACTCATGTAATGTTTGAAACCAGCAGTTGTGGCCATAGTTATATTTTTATTATTATTAAAAATTCTCACAATATACCTTTAAAATGATTATTTGGGGGACTGGAAACACAAAGCTGAGTCCATGTAAAATATTAACATTAAATCCTTTAATTCTACCACTCAAGGGGAACACATTCAGCCTTCCCTGTTATTGAAGCCATCTATTAAAAGACTTCTTAGATTATATGTTATGTATGTTCCAGGTATTTTTAGCACTTGTTGATTTCACATATTTGAATGTGTTACAATTTTAATTTTTCATTTCCTTGGGTAATGCTAGATATTTCAAAGTCAGTAACCATTTCCATTTATTCCAAAAGTTCTATCAGCCAGAATATTTTTGTAACTTTTTTTATTCTTATATACTAACCATTTAGACAGGAATTACCTTCATTTTCTAGCCATAAAAGTCAAAACAGAAGCCTAGAGACCATTTAAGTTTATTCTAGAACAACTAGCAGGAACTGCCATTTGACACAGTTGCCAAATGTTCTGGCAGAGATTACTTCCTAATCTTGTATTGTTTGAGTGAATCACTTGAATTATCTGACTGAGTCTCTCCTCAGATGAATTTGTTCAGTATCCATAGGCACTGAAGTGTAGTGTGTTTGCCAATAATCTTAAATTATTTCATAAGGAATTATGAAATTATAATAATTTATACAGCTGTAATATCAAGGAATCTTACTCTTGAATGAGAAATTATTCTTGCTAAGCACTATACAAATGTAATATGAAGATAAGCCTTGCCTCAAAGAGATTAGAATATAAATATAAATCCAATAGACGGATGCACACTGATGAGGAAAAGCAGGGAAACATGAAGATCATTGACGTAATCTTATTACATTTTCCATCTACTAGTTGTCAAGTTTAGGGAGCATCATAGCAACACAGAATTATTGGATTGAAGTAAATAACAGGAGGAACAACCTAGCGAGTCTGTCATAATAAATATTATAGCTGATTTGTTAATAGATTCTTCAGGGCCTCCCCATCTCAAATAACAAAATGCACTTCCAGCAGTCTAATGAATTATCCTTTACTGAAGTATTATCATATCAGCTAAGAAGCATGTCCACAATTGTACTGGATTTCATCCAAGCACAGCTTCCAAGGCATACTCTACAGATGTAATTTCTTCTAACATTTTCTATCCTGACAATTGCATCTGTAAAGAGACATAAGAGGAAACAAGAACACATACATATACCTGTATGACCTATTTTGTTTACTAGATCATACAGACCTGGGCACTTTTTATCTACTTCTTATCTCTCCTTATTCTACTCTTTGTCCAAAAATGGATAGATATCTTGATTCCCACAGCAAAGTGCATATGTGCAAATATCTGTAGGTATAAATGAATAAATAAATATCTCATGCTTAAGTATGAAATCTTACTTTTTCAAATGGCATTTACCTTTTCAATGTATGAGATCTGCGATATAGGCAAGATTGCTAAAAGCATAGATTAAGTTTTTTTGACACAAGTAGCTTTACCTCTTGCAGGTGGATTCGAAATCCAATGACCTATTTGTGTTTTCTAGATTTATACCAGATAAAAAGCAAGATGAATATATAGATATCCTGAATCTGGAGCAGGGGAGATAATTCAACTTGTTTTGGGAGATTTATCTCCATATCAGTGAAATTATCAAAAGCACCTGAAATATTGCAGTTGTGCTGAAGAACAGGGAGAGCTGAGTTATTTAATTCATGTTGCTACCTTTCAAAAACAAGTTTTATTTATTTTTTAAATCTGCACTTCTATCCATCTTTAGACATCTAAAACTTAGATGTCTAAGTAAGAGCTGGTCACCTAAGACTCTCTTCATAATCAGTGTGAAGAACCAGACACTTACAAAAGGAATTAATCTGTACGATTGTACACACATATTTTAGGATGAGAATGCCTTGCAGGAAGCGGCCATTTCTTTCCACTATCTAAACAGGAAGCCTGTAATGATTAATGTAGATACCTAGCTTTTAAACTCTAAGGTTAGGGAAAATGAATCCCATGTTTATTTTTCTGGATATTTTCTAGGAAAGGAAGGTAACAGTAGGAGTTCTAGTCTTTAGTAATCTTCAATTATCATTTCTTAAATTACCATTTCAACAGTCCTTAATGTTCACATTCTTTATTGCCATGAATGCTACAATTTTTCTTATGGTTCTGTTATTCAAAAATCTTAACTTTAAGCTAATAATAGATGTATTTTTGACTGTTTGAAAACACATGAAGTTCTTTATAGTACTCTTTCCTTCAGTACACTTCTATAAGTAACTTTGTTCATTCACTGTCTCAAGGAGTGAATTGCTCTTCTCCTTTCTGATTTCAAAAATAACCTCTATATTACTTCACTCTTCATGTACCCAAAAGTATGTAAAACTCACAATATATTTGCATTTCATTCTGTTAATGTAATTAAAATGTTAATAAAATTCCATTCAGAACAATCTGTCAGAGAAAGAAACACTGATTTAATTTTCATAGAGCACTCTCTAGGCTGCTAATCTTCCATGCTAGCAATAAAGTAAAAGATATGCATTAAGAGGCTGAAATGTTGTTGGATTTATCCACCCACAAAAACCTCAAACACCTTCTGATGTGGATTCTAATAAGCTTTTCTGTATTCCCTCTTATTTTGCTTCTTTTTTATAATATACAATTTTTGAAGTACAGCCAAATATGCTAAATTCTTGGTATCAATATTATCAATAACAGAAATGCCTAAGAAAATAAATGCGGAGTATGAAGTGTTATGATTTGATTTTTTTCCCCCGTTAACAATGCAATAGGCTGAAACATTTACCAGCCTCTTCGTGTTTTTTTTGCTTGGTTGGTTGGTTGTTGGAGAGGGTTTTTTTTGTCTTATTTGTTTTCTGATCTAGATTCAAGGTGACTGGTAACCAGGCTCTCAATCTTCTGTTATTGGATTTTCATCTCCTAGTGGCTTTGAAGCTGCCACAAGGCTGCATAGGAGAGCACAGGAAGTTCAAAAAGAACATGGTTTACTTTTAATAAGAAGCTTACCAGACAGAAAAGAGGACAACAATGTGGAAGAAAAGAAAAAAGGCAAATGTCAACAGACACTGAGAGTGACTTTGTAACTCTCACAGGAATAGTTTCCACTTTTAAAGTGAGGAAAATTAATTGGCAGATTAACTCTCCAGCCTAATGAAAAATAAGCAATTCTCTAGTTAAAAAATTGAAATACAAATACAATCAAAAAATAGAATAGCAAGGAAAATTTGAAAGCTTTGAAGAAAGTGAGGCAAGATTTTCCAGACAGTTGTCTACTCCTAGGCTTTATCTAGTCATACTAAGAATAAAGAATGTTTTGGTAACTCTACCATGTTTGGGTGATAAATCCCTCTGTTACTTGATCAAATTGTCTGCATAAAACGTACTGCAATCCTGAATATCTACAGGTTATGCCAAAATGTAGAATTATAGCCTAGTATGTGGGCTGGAAACCTCAGGATAATTTGCCTCTAGAAGTGATACTAAATAAGGACTCTGCACTCTGGGGTGGCTATGAGGGGTCAGAAGAGAGATAGTAGCTGGATACTGTTCAGAATCAATAGAGTTTTGTTTTGTTTTGTTTTGTTTTTTTTAATCAGCATTTAGGATTCAGAGGTTGGAGCCAAGCAAAGCAGCCCGGTGAGCATCCAGCAAAAGGCTCTGTCAAACAGGAAATTCTCTAGTGCTCTCAAAAAAGGAAAAGTTATATAATAATTTAACTGGTACATGCTTTTTCCTGTGAAATTTGTATTCAGTTTTCCCCAAATCATCCTTTCTGATTTGTTTGTTTTAGTTTTCTTTTTTTTCTTTTAATACCGTGGCCCATCTCCCTGTGCACTTGTGTCTTCCAAGGAAAATCAATATCCTTAGCTGTGTTCATGGAATCTATAATATTTTTCTTTTCCCAAGTGAAAATTTGTGTAGAGTTTTTTGGTTGCTTGGGTTCAGAGATGGGAATATTATCAGTATTCGGATTGTCATTCAACATTTCTAGGAACTATATTGACCAAAAATATTATCTTTCCTTAACAGCTTTATCCCTATGTGCACTGATAACTTTAGCCCACCACAGCTGCAAAACCACCAAAAATTGGAGGACTTATGAGAGAAATGCCTATTTTAAAGAGTGAATTTTCAACCTAATTCCTGAAAGCAAGGCAGATTTCTGTCTGCTAATTCTGGTGCTTAAGCAGTTAATCACTGTGGCAAAAGAACTTACTTTAGACTATTTATAAAAGATGGTCACTTGACCCCGATAGCCTGCATTCTAGTTGAACTTTGTGATTCAGTGCCTACTCATTTTTCATTGCAAAACTTGGGTACCTAAAAAAACCCAAATACTGTCTTTGTAAGCATACATAATCCTTTCTATGTAAATGTTATGCAGTACTCCTACTATTCTTAGCTTATTTCTTCAGGGAAGTGTGGTAAGATCCAAGGAGGTGTGGACTGCTTTAACAGCATGGATTTGAAGAGCTTCATGTTTATTTCTGACCCTCTAGGTATACCTGAGAAGGCACTTCAGAGAGAGAAAAAAAAAAATCAATTCTCTACATTGCCATTGTCTTCCTGCATATATTCTAGCCTTCTGCACACTTTTTTAGCCTTGAGAGTGGCAAAAAAAAATAAAAAGGAAAAACTTTTCCACCTATGATCTTTATCAGAAACCTCCCATAGGTTTGTGATTAAATACATTTCTCATAGGCAACCACTCAAATTTGTAAGGGAGTCCTGTACAAGACGTTTTTTTTTTCTGTAAGTTTAGGAGGTGCAATAAAACTGATACTTTAGCTAGGCATTTTAAAGCTGTTGGCATGTTACGAATTTCTGTATTTCTATGATGGGTTCAGCATCTCTGTGTTTCTTACTCCTTCAGCTCTATAAGGGATCTCACCACTCCCAAAACAAATTCTCCTTAAAGACATTAAAAAGGATTGACTTACCTACTATTTGCTTTTCTACTTTTTCCTTTCAGCCTTTTTACGGTGATCTGCCAGAACCTGCCATCTTTATTCATACCTTATTTAGTACCTCTTTCTGTACAATAGCGAAGGTTAGATTTTCAGCCCGCGTCTAATGGAAAATTTTTACTTTTCACATGAGGAAAAGCCCCTAAACCCTTCACATTTTATCTTACTTTTCAGTGACTGAAGACTGAAAATCCAAGAAGGGCTGAACTCTAAATCATGGAATCATATAGGTAGAAAGGAACCAGCCACCAGGGACCTCCCTTGATTGGCATGACCTTTTGAAAGTGATACACAGCAGCCTCACAATGACATTGCCCAGATCCCTCAACACCCTTGAGCGCACACCTTCTGGGTGAGTAGCATGGTCTGTGATCATGACACTTCTTCCAGTTGTCTGAACACAGCTTCACCCACCTCCTCTTCTTGATCAGACAGATAATAATAAAAAAAAAATTATCATAATCAGAGGGGGAGGGAGTGTATGACGAATTATTGACAATTGTCTGCTTTTCTTACATTTCTGTTTATTTGTCTCATTAAAGTCCAACTTGTATATATACATAAATATCTCATACATCTATATGGGAGAAAAAAAAATCCATGCCTGCTAATAACTGTCATTTTTTTCAGTGTCCTGTTTGCTGAATCAGGCATCCTTAACTCTTTTTGATTAATCTGACAGAAGGAGACTGAATATTCTTAACCAACTGATATATTGAACCAGTTGGAAGAAGATCAATAAGAGTGCCATATTCCCTATGGAAATCCATATTTTGGTCTGCTTACCCTTTTTTTACATTCTAGACTCTCAAGATGACTTGAGGACTCACTGGAATCCGGCCAACAGAAAATGAAAACAAATTTAGTTCATTGGTACCAGATGTCAATCTGCTCTGCTGCTCCAAATCGACTCGTTTTCTAATCTGCAGTTACAAGGAAATGTTAACATCTTAGTGAAAACAGTTTTGACTATTTACAAAGTCATCAGTGCTTATTCTCTAATACTGGATGTCTTTGTTCTAGGAAATTACATCTTTGTTATTAAATTTTCATATACTGACTATCCTTATTACATTTAGCAGTAGTTCTGAGTCTGAAAAACATTTTTCCACACTATTAACACATTTTTACAACAAAAGACTTACCCGTTAATTTAATAAATGAAGAATGCCAAAATACATGAGAGGATAAGTATTCTGATTTGCTCATCTTGCTCTGTTTATTTTTAGCAAAATTATGGTGTTTTTGGTTACACTTCAGTGCAAAAAAGCAAAAGATTTAGCTGCTTATAGAGAGTGAATGGACTTTCAATTATGGAATTGAAAGGCATTTTTATTTGCCAGAGTATGTTTTGATTAATTAAGCATGTCCAATAATTAATTATTAGTTTCTAAAGGGCTAACCTTGGAGAATATTCATTATCCACTGCTTCCACTCTTTGCTTTCAGCTATCTTAGCTTTCAGGATCACATGCACTTCCAGTTCAGCCTCTCTGTACTTTCCCCAAGAGCTTTTCTGTAGTTATGCTTTCCTTTTCTTTGTCTCTTTAAAACATCATCTGATATGTTACCCATCTATCCTTTGCCTTTTGTTCATTTGAGAAGTGATGGCTCTATAGCAAAGTGCTGAACTCTCTGGAGAGCTACACAGCTGTTTCTCTATATATACACAGTGTAAGAGCGTTCTTGTTTTGTTTGTTTTCCTCAGAACTATACCTGTACTGGATTTCATGGTCTGTTTTGAAAATTGGTAGTTCCTCATGTTTCTAACACTGATAGCATCCTCATTTGTCTCAAGGTTTAAAAAATTATTTATTGGCCTGGGAAATGAGCCTGAAATATGTTAATCTAAAACTTTATGTTTAAATTGCCTTTGAGTCTATTTGTGCTTACTGTACATTTTTTCCTTGTCCTTGGTTATTACTCAAAGATTTATTATATAACTGGGCTTTGAAATCACTTGCTTAGGAAGATGTCATTTTGCTTCTCCTTTTTGTAGTTTACCACACACATGATTTATGCTTCAGTTGCTCTGATGACAGAGAGGAAGCCTTCAAATGACAAGTATTGCATTATTTTTCTTGAGGAAAGAGGTGTCATGACTGTCTCTCCAGCACACCCCCAGGATACAGACTAATTTTTTTGCCTCTCTTAAGGTCAGCAATACCTTGAATCTGCAAGGATTATTAATAAACTTACATTTGGCTTTAAGCCTACAAAGTGCTGTACATAGTATAGCTCACCATCAGTATACCCATACGACTAGGTTGATGATCTAGAGAAAATGGCTACCCATCTCACAGACATAATAATTGGGACAAAAAAAGCCTTCTAGTAGAAACTCCTGAAATTACAGTTTCCTGAGACTAATTTCTTTTGCCTGCTGTATAGTCCTATAAAGAGTATTTGTTTAAAATCAAAAAAGAACAGCCAAAAATTTAGGAAATGGTTTTAAATAGTATGAATGTGTTTTCATTCTTCCAGCTAATCAGCTCGCCCTGGGCAGGCTAGACTGAAGTTGGCTGATACACACTGATCTCAGGCTGGGAAATCACTGCCATGGGAAAACCTGAATTCAGGAGACAGTTTTATTTGGTAAAATACCAAGACCTATGCCAAAGAATTCATCCTGTGCTAAACAGGAATGGCCTAAGATGTTGCCCAGAGATTTCCCCAATCCATGCGATAGTAAGTTTCACTTTCCAACTGCAGCTTCCCATTACCACGTTAGTGAAGGTGCCTTGGCTTGAAAATGTAGCAGTGTTTAAGGATGGTATACTGAAAGATAAATATGCTCAGCAAATAAGCGTTAGTACACAACTCTGATTCATATCTGAACATATCTTGTGTGACAAAGCCCATTCCACCCAACAAAGAAGAAGGAAAAAACAAGATTTAGGAGGGTTGCTGATCTCTAACTCTTCATACAATTTAAAGACACCTAAAGCTATTAGTGTGCTATTTTTTTTCTTGCACAGAGCATTATACAGTGCAGTCATCTTCTTTACAGACTCCTAGTAGCAAATTCTATGTTTTTATATAATGTATAGGAGAGGACAAATCAATAGAAATTCAACCTTCAACAACTGTATCCTGGCAGAGAAATTTAGTGAAGATCAATGTGTTATCTATCCTTGATAGCTTTGAAACAGGACAGATTCAGACTGGAAATATGATGAAGATTTTTAAAAAAGACAGTTATTACCAAGGCAATTACACATTACGAACGATGCATTATCAAATTCTGTGGTGCTTCCTCTATCGATGGTAAGTTTAATATCATCATTAAATATTTTTCTGACATAATCTCACTGAATGGAGATTTAATTCAAGGAAGCCTTCTGGCCTGTGCTGTATAGAGATCAGATGATCACAATAAGCACAGGTAAACTATATGTCAACATATAAGAAAATCCATACCTCAAAATACAGTGCATATTCCATTGCTAGAATCAGTGAAAGACTATTTCCAATATATAAAGTAAACAGATATAAATTATTTTAAAAAGTGGCTTTGATAATTAATTATTTTGCTGAATTAGGTGAGTCAAAAGATCTGTGAATCCAAAATGAAAAAACAACAAAACCCCTTATTCTTTGGTGAAAATAAAATTCCCTACCTCCAACCTTTTATAAAAGCATCAGTTTATTTTATTTGGTGATAGTGGAAGGTGGCATTAAATAAACCAAAGCCAATGATAAAAAGGTGGTCACTGCAGCTCTGTCGAAGTGCAAATCTTCTCAAAATGACTACAGCAATACATCATTACACTATTAAGCATACAGTATCCAGAGTGCTCCAAAGTAATCAGATATTATGTTCCAATTGGCTACTCCCTGTCTTCAGAAAGATAGTAGGCTGATTCCTTTACAAGACCTTGCAGTGGGCATAAATGTTGGGTTTTTGCTGCAGGTGGCTGCAGGGGTGCCCTGTGAGGCAGGTCATGAACCTGCCCTGTGCCAGCCACAGCTGCTTGGAATAAAAAACTGGAATACAAAAAAAATTTGAAAATAAAAAAGAAATTAAATAAATAGAAAAAAAAAGAACAGGGGAGAAAGGGAAAGTCTGAGGGGAGCTGAGAGAGCCCTTGCCACACTGGGGACAGTGAGGACTCGCATGACAGCGGCACTTGTAAACACTGCCCTGCGCGAGGCAGGAGCGCTGTGGGGTTGGCCAGCAGAGGGATATGTGTGGCACTGGCCCAATCCTGCTCTTCCTGCAAAGGAGATGACCCTGTACAGGGACGAAGTGGAGTTTGTAAGGGCCATAGGGTCAAAATGTTGTAACCTTCTTGGTTTTGTGTTTTAGAAGAACGAGAGGCGGTTTGTAATAACATGTCTTGAGTTCGTTGCAATGTTAAACATTATAGCTTGGTCCAGAGGGACCAGGGGTGGAGTTTGTGAGGAGCTCAGCTTGTAATAAAATAAACCTGGATAATCTGGTTCCCCAGGGAGAGGCGTGGAGTTTGGCTGAGTGTGCGTACAGCCTGGTACGCTGTTAGCTCCTATTGCCTGGGAGGAAGTGCCGCTATATTACAGTGCTGCTATATTACAGTGCCGCTATATTAAGTTTGTGAGGACGTTAACAGTATGGCGTATATTGGGAGTGCGTCCCAAGGGTAGTTCAGAGCCAGGGGGTGGTGCGTGCTGGGCACAAACGTAGGGTTTGGGCTGTGGGGGCTGCCCTGTGCCGGAAGGGCCACGCACTGCCCCGTGCTGGTTCCAGCTGGTTCCAGCCGGCTGCACAACGGTTGCCCCAAAGTGCCCACTGGTTGCAGAGCACCTGGCGCCGCTCTCAAATGTATTTAAGAACCCACCGTAACAGCCCTGTGGAGGGGAGACACATGGGGGTGAGTGTGAGGGTACACAAAAAGGGATGCAAGGGAAGCAGGGGGACCTGTGTAAGAGAAGGCACAGGCGGAGACAGGAAAAGGGGCACAGGAGGCACCTCTGAGGAGGCTGTGACAGTGGGGGACCCAGGATAGAGCAGCGGAGGATGAGTACGTGAGGCAGACAGCGGCAGAGAGAGGCCCTTGAGTGCTGACTCCAGCCTCACACCGACGGGAGGCAGCCTAACGTGAGATGAAATCAAGGTGACAGGGAAGACTAGGAAGGGGGGAGGAGAGTTAATGGAGCAAAGTTGAGCCTGGACAAGGGGGAGGAAAGGTGTTTCCTTAAGCGTCTGTTTGCCTTCTTTGTTTCTTCATACCCGAATCAATAATTAAAAGTTTGTTAACTGGCAATAAATTCAATTATTTCAAATCCCGAGTTGAGACTGGTTTGCCTGTGACAGACATACATAAATTTTATTGCAGGAATGTCATAAGGTGCAAGTTGTCATTAAAAAAATATAACCGTAATTTATATAACAAAACTTACAACTGCTAGTTATTCTTATAAGAAATTATCAGTACAGAAGAGTGGTATATTCTTTGAACTTAAAAAAAAAAATTCTGTCTCAAAGAGCTGTGTTACTTAGGTATTTGTTTGCCTGTTTTAAATGTAACCAAGGGGATTTACCCTTTTTCAGAACTCCTTAAACAGTTAATTTTATAAATGACTTCTGACAAAGAGGATTATGTAAAATTCTATTACTTGTCACAGTTCATTGGCAGATGTTCTGCTGCCAAGCCATAATTTAAGAGTACATTAAGAAATCATAGGGAAGGTTTTTTACAAGACACTTGTGGCAGTTAGGTAGCCAGCTCCCATTTGTGCCTTAGAAAAATTTCCTCCAACCTATTTTTCCAATTAAGTCTTTGATGCATCCTTTTTTTTATTATTTCTGATACTAATGATAACATTTCATGTTAGACAGATGTGCACTAATGGACCTAATCATCCAACCTCTCAGTAGTGAATGATGTAAGGACCTATTGCACTGTGATTGATTGTATCGAATTCTAAACTATGGGAAGGAATTGGTTCTGGTTGTAGCTTGGAAATGTCACCAAACAGCTAGCTTTTGTGAGATTTCTTTTATATGTAGGGCTCAAAAGTCTCATGAATACTGCTTGTGAATTTTGGGCCCATACAATTAGCTACAAGAACTGTCTAATGAGATGTTATTACTGAAAGGATTCTGTGCATTGTGAGCATATGTAATAAGCCCTGAATTTGTTCTAAAGCTTGTTGTAGTTGTTGGGAAATTTTCAGTATATTACAGTTAGCCTTGTACCAGACCTTGTTATGTACTGATAGTCCTGGTAAATAAAGTCGTGGAACTCAGACTTAAAAAACTCTGCTAACGAAATTTTTCTTGGAGGCATAGTCTGAGATCTGTTGTCACAGAATAATCACACTTTTTCCTTTTCTGTTGTCTGAGAAGGTTTCTACCTCCCACTCTTTCCACTCATCATGGAAATCATTTAGCTTTTTTCCCTATTTTTGTATTTCTCTTTTCTTGGCTTACATAGTAACTTGATCCCTGTCTGTAAAAAATATACTGAACTAATTAGGATACAAAATAAATCAAGCAGTTAGCTCTACCACCGTGTGACTAGAATCTGTATCATCTTTGTCTCAATATAACAGCAGATGGGCAGTAAGGAGACAAACTTTTCAGAGACATTTTATAGGCAGTTCTTCACAAGCAAAATACCTCAGATCCCACCAAATTCCACAGGTAGGAGAGTTGGGGATGTAAGTGAAATAAAATAAGGAAATAGGAAGCAGACAAAGTGCTATTTATACAAATCCTTAATGCCACTAGACTGCTAGGAGTCTTTGATGGCTTGTAATAGGTCAAGGAGAAAAGGAAATTTGAGATGATGGTGAAAATTCAAGACCCATCAGACACAGCTGACTAGAATTACATCTCAGCCTAGTCCAAAATTAAGCCTGTTTCATGGAAAGGGTTATCCTCAAACAATATAGGCATTGAACTGTGAGCAGTACAACTCTGGTCTACAACTCAAGTGTGCTATTGACATAGATAAATCACACCATCAGCTCCAAATATTAGTGAACCGATCTAAAATCAGTTCTCTGATAGTTAAAACTATCTGCCTGTATCTTGGAGGAAGTTGCACAAGTCCTGGTTGATCTCATTGGAAAACATAAACCAAATATCATTCTGTGATCAATAAGCCTTAACTTTTTCTAGATAAAAGATCATTAAAGTGATAACAGCAACTGAAACTGGACAAAAATATGTGCAATTCTAAAATGGCTGTTAGAAGAAATCTGTGATGTACCTTACTTTTCCCAACAGAAACTATAAAGGCACTTTTGAGAATAGTATGTAGTAAATCAGTGGTCTGAAAATACTTAACAAACTATCCTGACCTTCTAAAACCAGTGAATATCAAACCATTTTTCAGCAGGAGAAATGGTAGAAAGTTGTCTTCAAGCTGTTTGTTTTTCTTCCTTCCCTCACGGGCTGTGTAACTCCTGAACAAGCTTTTGTTCATATAAAAGTAAGGAATGTGGGTGACATTGGATAATGATCTCTTTTAGATGACCTATAGAAAGAGAATATAGGTTTTTCTGAAGCAGTATGTACTATTGTGAACAAATTTATGACCTCATAGAAGTGGTAAGGGCTACTGGTTAATTAATGCATTGAGTGATAACTCATCTGATTACTCCTTTTGCAATCACTGGAGGGATGAACTGCTTCCCCTCCAATATCACTTTCTCTGCTTGCAGTGAAGACTCTTCAGTTTCTACTCTACCATTCTTTCTGCAAGCAAACAACAGGGCAATAAGTTGCTTTGTTGCCTGGAGAACACTATCAGCTAGCAATCTAAACCAAATGGAAGACGAGCAGCAAGAAAGTTTTAATCCAAAGAAGAGAATAGCAGGGATTGATTCTAGTGGTACGACAAACCTTGAAGTCAGTCGTTAATGACTGACCTGCAGTACTTTCTGAGGGAAAACTGGTAATCAAAGAGAGCTTCTGAAGTTCTCTGCTTTTCAACCGTTTGGGATATCAAAATTACTTTCTTTCATGGGTATCTCCTGGAAAGGCCGTGTAACTTTCTGTTGTTAATGAGTGAGTGTCTGCTTCTTAACAATTTCCTTGCTGAGCTACTGCAACTCTTTGTACTGTATGTATGAGTACGAAGTTACCTAAGAGTCTATTGATGACTGGCCCTGATTTCCTTCAAGGGTTGCATTTTACAACAGTGGTGAAATTAATAGTAACATTTTAACGAAAACAGGTCAAGCACCAGATGACATGATCTTCAGAACAGAATCAAATGTATACTTCTTTATTAATCCCCAAATACAGCAGCAGCAGCAGTGGCGGCGGCTCAAAACAGAACACACTTCACAAAAACAAGGAGAGGAATGCATCTCAAGAACATTGTAGAAAGGAGGTGTATATATAGTTTGCTTACTCAGCCATATCTTAAATTTAAGTTCTTTTTTATAAGGCACTCAAATGTGATAGTGGTGCTTGCTTGAATAGAACTCATGTAGGCAGATCTGAACTTTTCCTGAAGTGGAAATGATTGATGATGCCTGCTATTACATGAAGGATGGGTAAGTGGCTGTGAATGCTGTTTTATTGACAGTGCTTGAACCTTGACTGATTTCAGAGGAAAAACAATAGATGTATAATACCAGTTCATCACACCAGGCACTTTTAAGACACGTTGTAAATGATTTGTAACAATGTTTTATCACAGGAATTTCAGATACCAGTTTACTATTACTTACTGAATGTATTCAAACGCAGCAAACATAATTAAGCATTGATTAACTACTCGTATTTATTGCTTAGAAAACCAATGTCTTTTGAGAACAAATACCAGATATTATTAGGATATTAAACTTTTCTGTGTGTTTTGCCACAGTGACTACTGTCAGGACTCAATTACCTTTTACATAAATGTTCTTTGATACCATTTTGGCAACATAAAGTAACTTTCACTTTAAATCCCTTTTAACTTTTTAGTTGGAGAAATTACTTCACTAGTGGTATAAATTTTACTACAATTAAAAAGAAGACAATTTTTATTAATATGGCCAAGTTGGTTTTCACAGTACTATTTCAGCTGTTAGTTATAACTGAAAAACCTAAATAGAAAGTTACAGCAGCTTTCCTTAGTAGTGCATCTGGTCGACTAATTGAAATACCGTATCTTGGGGCTTCTGACAACACTGCACCCCGGGTTTATGCCCTATGCTCATGCTGAGCTTCCTTTGAGCCTAATGCTAAGCTGTTTAAATTTCTCTTGCAACCTTTCAAAGGTTGGTTTGATTTTGATTTGCCTTAAAACTCCATGCAGTGGACTGTAGTTGTTAGAAGCTGATCTAGAACCAAGTCAGCTGTTCATGAACCAGAGGATGGAGCAGAAAGCTGGCAGGGGAGATAGATAACCTTCTGAACTGCCTCAAGCTGAATCATCTTTACTCACCACCCAGACTCTTAACTGCATACACAATCATTGGACATAAAATGTCAGTTCTTGCTCTATACTGTAAACACAAGATCCTGTACTTGTGGACTATTAAAGTGTTATTCCTAGTATCATAATTGGATTTAAAAGTTTATCCATAGAGAAAAGCTTTGCTTCAGTTAGTTTTTTAAAAATTTTTCTTACTATTTCTAATCTTGTTAGCTAGCATCTTTTTCTTTAGTCATTCACAGTAAATTTTGATGAAAAAATATTTAGTCTTACATCTGAAAGTCTTTTTCCTTGCTTCCTAACTAATTCATTTTGCTGTTGAACATTGATCCCTAATTTTTGGGGGGGTATATGGTAAACTATTTTATTGATTAAGAGTTTTTGCTCCAATTTTAAATAAAGTCTTCAAAAAATTTTCTTTCTTTGCTGTCACTAAGACTTAATCTGCAGACAAAAGTAGTTCAGTTTAATTTAATGATGATAGTAACATGTTAAAGCTGTAGGTAGGGATCCCCCCACTCATCCCCATGTAACTTCTGGCGCAGGTTTGGCTCATGCCAACTAGCCACTTCCCAGACATTGCCTGAGCATAGTTTGGAGATTATTATGGGCCACAATGGTTCTCACTAGGTAGTACAGATGAGGCCACCCTCTTGTTTTTGGTAGGGGAGGCATGGAAGAAAGGAGAATGTAGTGCATTTCATTAAATTGAGTGACCCTGGCTCACTTCCTCTAGTAACACAGATGTAGCATGTAAGAACTAAGTCAGTCTTAGTTTGACCTTGGAACAAGACTAAGTTCTAGATAGTGAATGGTTTAACTGTGTGTGTGAGAATACAGGATTCTTTCTCAGCTTTTTCTGTTGAAGTTTGCTCAATTTCAAAGTGCTCTTTTTTTCCCCCTTCCTGTCAGACCTATGCATTCAACCTGAGATTAGAAAATTGGTCCATTCTGTCTCATTTTCCTGGACTCTCATCATCTGTAATAAGGATTCCTGAATCAGAGTCAAATATCATATCAACAAAAATGTCAGCTGCATGAAATGGAGTAAAATGCAACCTACTCTTCTATAGCTGAATTAGTACTGTACTGTTAGCTATGGTAAAAGCTTACTTTTCTCAGGACAGCAGTTGACTAACAAATAGAATAGCCTATATCTTAAATAACAAGCTCCATACTGACAGCCACTTTTCTGACTATAATGACAATCTTCAACAGTCCATTTTAACACTTCCTCTGACAGAAAATTCTTCCAGCAGATTAAGAAAAAGCCCATTATTCTTAAAATACTACTTACAGAGCCCCCAGCATTCATGTTAAAGTCATAACAAAATTCTGTCTCTGATAGGCATTTCACTGTATTTTAAATACATAATATGTTACATAGGCAAGATTCTGCAAGGTTCACAGACACAAGTATAGCAAATCCACACATTCATGAAGACCTACATGAAAAAGACAGTTCTTACCTTTACCTTCCTCTCCCCACTGTGGTCACTGGATAGTGCTAGTATCTGAAACTAAAGTCAGGTGTGCAATTACTTTAAGCGACCCAGAAAGGATGATGGGAAACAAATTGTGTGGCTAAGTTACAGAAGTTTCTGTTTATATCCTTTTCCATGTTTATGATATGACAAGAATAGCACCTTACACAGCCTTTCCCCCACAATGCAGATGAATCTGAAGTGACAGTCTTGGCATTCTTGATCTACTACCTTAGATTTAATGCCAAGGATATGGAGGAAGTGCTATACCATATCATATAATTCAAGGTAGGGTACATAGTGATTGGATTGTTCAGTAGGCAATTCTTGTACTTGAACAACTTAAGCTACTTGCACTTGAGCTAATGTCACAGGTTCCCGATTGTGCCCTGTGCTCACTGAAACTTTTTTTCCCCTGCTTATCCATTAAGAGTTAGGAGAGTGGTTTGTGCTGTTTAAAATTGATCGTATATTACAGAGTTTTCCATGCTGCCATCTTTCTAAGAGACTGCAAGTTTGCAAAGAAATAATTCGGTGTTATAAGTGTTTTTTACCTTATTTTATGTATACAGAGTGTTTTTGGAGTGCTCACCTCAACTGGAGGTGCTTTTTAAGAGTTTGTTTTAAAGTGTCTTGCTGTGTAACTCCTCATACATAGTATTGAAGAGATACTTTTTTGGAATGTCACACTCAGATTGAATAAGGGTTTATAAAAGCTGATCCTAACTGAACAGCTTTCAAGTCCTGATTTATAAATCTGTCATTGCTATCCCAGGCACAAGGAAAGATTTGTAAGTCAAAACGTTTTAAGATTTATTGGCATGATTTAAAAATGTGTAGTCAAAAATGCATTTTACTGACTTAAGAAGCTATGTTTTAGCTAGAGATGATATTTAAAATAATTGTTTCTAAATCATATTATTGTGTGGGATTTAATAAGAGGCTTTTATAAATCCTAGAGAAAATATGTTATTCAGAAATTCAAAAGTGCACGTTTTTGGTATGCAAACAAAAAAAAACAACAGAAAAAATGCAAGTTTCTGTGGTGCCCATTTTTGTCTTTATCTGGCCAGTTGCTGAGAACATTTTCCATATCTTTTAATGTCTTTTACATCAATAATGAGAACTCATTATCTCTGAAAACACCAGCCAAGTTTTCGCTACCTGAATCAAGCATGTTTGAAGGCAGTGCTATAAAAGCTGCAAAGACATGCTCAAGATTATCAGTTTTGCTATTCAGAGGTCTAACACACTAAAATAAACCAAAAAGATTTAAAAAATCTGGTTTTATACTGGTATATCTTCCTATCCTAATTAAATAATGAAGTTAATATGATAGGAAGTAACTGGCTGTCTTAATCCAGTCTTCATTTTACCTTGATTCAGGAATACAAGGATGTTATACTTCTTATATGATTTCTGATGCCAATAACAAAGGATGTATAGGGTTTTTTTTAGAAGATTATACAAGAACTTGAGTGACATGTTAGGAATTCACATTTTCTAAATGCTTGTAGCAAAACTCCCACATATACAGAAAATCAGTACAAAGACATGCCCTACTTAAAGCTCTTTCTACTTTGGTAAATCTGCATAGGACTATTATCATTTATAGTCATTATATCTCAATAGTATTGATATGAATGTATGAAAAATATATTGTCTCTTATTAAAAAAAAACAAGTTGCACTGTCATAGCTTCAATCACTAAATATTTCCAGATCAAATCAGTAGTCCTTATCTTCAGTATTCTGTCTGAATAACAGCATTGAAAGAGTTTTTTCCTGGGTGTAGAATTAGATCTAGCATTAGAGCAAAACCTGGAACATTATCAAAAGAGGTCTTCAACTGTTTCAGGACTTGTTTGTTCTTAAGTTTTTCTATCTTGCACTGTGGCTTTGTCTCTTTACACACTTTTCTGAATTCATCAGTAAAAGTTTAACTTAAAAAGTTTAACTTCTACTCATTCCAAATAGTAAATCCTGGTAAGGGTCTACGTTGTTGCTGGCCTTATTATTTGTAAACTAGAACAGAGTCTGATTCTTGAGAAAACAGCTATGCCAAATGGCATGCAGTACTCCATGCGTTCAGTGATCATTTTTCCTACTGTTTTTTCCTTGTGTATTTCCTTCTGATATATATTCTTTTGCTCACTAATATGAATGTAGAGAAATTCAAGTAAGAAAGGCACCCATGGTTTCTGAAAAAGCATTGAAAAATACTACTGGGAAACACTGCCTAAAAAACTGGCAAAGTTGACAGTAATTTGGAAACATGAAACATGGTCAATTTCTAATTATATTTATCACAGTAGATCCTAAATACCAATCAAGAAAGTACAAATTGTGCTAGGAACTGCATAAATACAACAGTAGTTTCAAAGACATTACACACTGAAGAGGTGGAATATACCAAAATACGGGAGAAGCATACAGCCCCAAGTAGGGGCTGTAGTCTCTGGCAGTAAAGTTGTGGTTAGGTTGTTTAGTTTTTGTTTCATTATTTATGAGGTCTACGGAATTAGTTTGGGAGAGGAGTGGCCATATAGAAAAGAAAGAGGAAAGGACATTCTAGGGTAGAGGAACACGCCAAGTAATTACACCACTGAAACAAAAACATTGTTAGAAAAGTGATACTAGAAAGGTTGAAGCTCTGGGTTGAAACTAAAATCAGAATTCACAAAGTTCATTAAATGTATGGAGTTTAGCTGGCTGTTTCCACTGACTGGAGTATCTGTCTGACCATGTTAAATCTCCTTCCAAGACCATGTGATATGAGGAGGGAATTTGTTCTTCTTTGTACACTTCTGGAGTTAGAAAAGTCTTTGTAGGGAAGGAAATAAATAAAGTAATGATAGTTTGTTATTAAAGTGTACTGTGAGTATGGACAACTCTAGTCATTTAGCTAGCGAAGAATATTGATTTTAATTTACTCATATATAATGTAGTAATGGCCAGAGATGTAAGTAAAATCAGAAATCTGTTTCAATATACGTACACAGTATCCATTAATATCCATAGTAGACAATGTGTGGCCTGGTTTATGTCACAGTGAAAAGAATAGGCAGAAAGGGGAGTCAAGAAAATTTCTTGAGTCTTTCTTTAGTTCCAGCAAGAATACTGGAATGATAACCAGTCAATTTGTAAGCATAGCAATACAGTGATTAAGAGCTGACATGGATTTATGAGGACCTCTAACAAGTCTTTTGAATAGAGTGGAAATGATAAAAGTGGAATTTGTTTGACTAAATGTACAGCTGATTCTAGGTTCCTTACACAGTCAATATAGAGAGTGTCCAGTTCTGGACATCAAACTTCAAGAAAGATGGGGTGGGGCTGAGTGGTGGCCCAGAGTACAGCAGTGAGAATGATCATAGTTCTACAAATCATGGCCTGCAAAGAAAGACTAAATGACTTACATCTGTTTAGTTTACAGATGGACACAGAATGAGAGAAGAGATGGGACCAGTATGCACACATGTAGAAGGCTGCAGTAATAAGGAAGGGAATAATCAAAGGTAATTAGGACAAAGACTGAAAGGTTTAATTCACAGCAAAGGAGATTTATTTAATTTGAGAAAATCTTTCTAATAAGAATAGTGAATTAGAGTGGATTGCCTGAAGAAGTTGTGGAAAGATTATCATCGTTTAAAAAGAGCCTGCATGAACTTCTGTCAAGTATCACATAGATATGTTAGTCATGTTAGGAAGCAGAGGACCAAAGTAGATGACCTTCCAATGTCAGCCCTAGTATTCCGTGTTTTATGTTTCTCCATTACCTAAAGGTGAAGCCAACTATTATAATATATATTGAATTAGACATATTCCAGTATATATTAAATTAGACATGTACATCTATAGAATACTTCCAGTAGCAAGAAAGTGAATTATTTACATTAAGCTAGAAGGTGGAATGCATCTGAGCCAAACTGAACTGAACTGAGCCTCCTACCTCCCAGACTGATCTGGTCAAGAATGCTGTCTGCCTTTATTCTCCTGCCCGCCCCCCCTTCTTCTTCCAGTGATCAGCTAAACCATCAGATGAAGAAAACACTGCTGATTAAATTTCTGTGAGAAAAGTTTTGATTTAGATTGATCAATACTTCCTCTTTAAAAAGATTTTTGGAAAATTCCTAGCCTCTTCATCTAGAAATTAATGTAATCAGCTTCTACTGTTCAATTTTTGTGGGAACATATCTGTTATGCACTTTACTGAAGGAAAAAAAGGTCCTGTCTACAGCAGATGTATATAAAATATCTTTCATCCCTAAAGATTGCTTTATTATTAAAAAAGTGCCTCTAATCTTGAAATTATTATTTCTTAGATTTGTACTCCCTTTTTGTGTATTTTAAAAATTATGTAGAGATTTATGGAAATGTGATCTGCCTCTACAGCTTTGTTTCCAGAGCTGAACCACTGAAAGCTGTTCAACATCGCTTAATCACACGAAACAGTAATTTCATTGGAGTGCTTAAACTTCTTACTGTTGCTTCTCCCAGGCTTTTCTGTAAGTCCATTCAGACAAGAAAATATAGACTCCACTTGTGGACTAGGAACAGCCATAAGACTGTCCTCTTTTATGCTTTTTTTATTCAATAAAACATCCCACATAATTCAACAGATGGAGTGCCAATATGGTAGATGTAATGTGGTGATGACACTGCAAAGGTTAAAAAGGAGAATTTCTTTAATCTCTTTAAAATGGTCAAAGGAAAGACGTAAACATGTAGCTTGTGTGTGGTGAGACATTTCCTTGATAAAATTCAACAAACATCAGATTTCTACCCTGAATTTTTTGTACAGAAGATGCTTTTTTTTTACAGCTGTGATTTCTGTTAGTTTTTTTAAAGCTTCATGAGCTCTGTTTGAGAAATCTGTTTTGCAATCTGTTTAGTAAATAACAAAAATGATTTCTAATTTGTGAAAATAAACATAAATTTTGCAGTGTTTTGTGTCAACATTTCTGATTTTATAGGCAAATGCCAGCATTGGCAGTTACCAAAACATTGTAAACCAATTGATAGCCACAATGTTATTTTACTTTGACAACTGTTTACTCAGTCTGTCCTGATCCTCTTGCACATTTTATACCATTGTCAAAGTACTACTTGCTCTTCCCTGCAGGTATTTTTAGTACACTTTTGAAGTTTTCCTTTGCAATACATTTTTCTATCCAGAGGTGATAAAAAAAATACAATTTTCTTCTATCAATCTGCAAACCAAACACTTCTAGTTAAGTTACACTATTATGGGGAGAAAACACAACTCAATCCTACCCACTAAGTTTTTGGATATTTGAAATAAAACTATAGGGCTAAAAGGGCTTATCAAATTTCAAGTTGCCTTAATACCTTTAAGTTCTCAACAATGACCAGAGAAAACTTCTCTGGTTTGGTTTTAAGGCAGAAGATACTATTAGTCTTTCAGAAAACAAATAGTATTACTTCCATTTTCTCTGTAGGAAATAAGCCATTAATAACATTTGCACGTTAGCAGTTGCAAAGACTTCAGATTTTAACTGATATGCATTTCTCTTAAGAAAACAGTTCATAGTATTTTATTAATGGTGCTAAAATCTTATTAATAAATACCAGTCTTCAGGTAGGAGAACTGCAATTAATTTATATTTATTATTATAGACATAGGATTTAAAGTAAATGAGTAGAAATGTCTGGAAAGTTTGGAGCCACTATGGGATATGGGGAATGGAAGAAAATAAGGTATATGGAGTTAATCACCTGTATATTGTCCCAATTTCTGTTACTGTAGCCAATTTTCTTGCAATCTCACAGTCTCTTTTCTCATTCATATACTCAATTGTTGCAGGAAGGTAAGATATCATGGCATCAGGTTACATTAAGCCACTTCTATTCATAACGAGGCGCTGAAGCTTTCTTTCGGGAAAAGCATACTTCTTCATAACTTCCAGGCTAACAACCATGTGATAAAACCATCTTCAATCCATCCTTGGTAGGAGTGTAGTGGTGTTGCAGGCCTATCAACACTCCTTTAGTAAAAAGCTCCAGGAAGAACCTGCTCCAATCTGCAGGACTACTGGAAAGTGCTTCCTTGGAGGCTGATTACTGGTATGACCTAGCAGAGGAAGGAGCATGTGTACTGACAGACTTCTATGGCTAGATTCTGGAAACCAAACATGGCCTAGTATATGTAATAGGTTAATATATAACCTTAGTGAAATAGATTTAGTTCTTTCTTCCCTTTCAATGGGTAATTTTACAGAAGCACTAACAAACTAAGAACTGAAATGTTAAGTTTAGAAACACCTCACAAGATCCCAGCATTCTCTTTGAAATATATTTTAGCCTTATGTCTCTAACGACAAATTTGAGAGTATCACTGGTTACCTACAGCCTTAAAATTCACAACTTTGTATTGTATTTGCATTTTACTATATTGAGATTTATATCATGATAAAATATTCAATACAGTCTAAGAATGCACACAGAACCACTTCAGCGTCTTTCTTCAACTGTAGTTACAATTCAGTTGTATTCTTTCTTTCAAAGAAAGGGCTGTGCTGCCATTCAGAGGGACCTCAACAGGCTGGAGAGATGGGCAGAGAGGAACCTCAGGAAGTTCAATGAAGGGAAGAGCAGGGTCCTGCACCTGAGCAGAAATAACCCCATGCACCAGTACAGGCTGGGGGCTGACTTGCTGGAAAGCAGGGCTGCAGAGGAAGACCTGGATGACAAATTGACTATGACCAGCAGTATGCCCTTGTGGCCAAAAAGGCCTATGATATCCTGGGCTGCATTAGGCAGAGCATTGCCAGCAGGTTAAGGGATGTGATCCTCCCCCTCTACTCAACCCAGATGAGGTCACACCTGGAGTACTGTGTCCAGTTCTGGGCTCCCCAATACAAGAGAGACATGGAGTTGCTGAAGTGAGTCCAGTGAAGGGCTACTAAGATGAAAGGACTGGAGCATCTCTCTTATGAGGAAAGGCTGCAGAGCTGGGCTTGTTCAGTGTGGAGAAGAGAAGACTGTGGAGGGGGGGATCTGAAGAGAGGGTGTAAAGAAGATGAGGCCAGACTCTTCTCAGTGGTGCCCAGTGACAGGACAAGAGGCAATGGGCACAAACTGAAACACAGGAAGTTCCATCTGAACAGGAGAAACTTGTTTACTGTGAGGGTGACAGAGCACTGGAACAGGTTGCCCAGAGAGGTTGTGGAGTAGCTTTCTTTGGGGATATTCAAAAGCCATCGGGACAGGGTCCTGGGCAATGTGATCCTGTTCTAGGTGACCCTACTTGAGCAGGGGGGTTGGACTAGATGATCCCCAGAGGTCCCTTCCAACCTCAACCATTCTGTGATTCTGCAAAAGCAGATACGTCTAGAATTCATCATAATTCCTTAACAAGGACTCTGATTTGACTGCAGAATAGGTATCAGCTGACAGAATTTTCACCTTGTTATTGCTGGAACCTGTTTTACTAACCATACCAACTCAGTTTTAAACACCATAGGCTTCCCTTTTCTTTGGGGGGAAGGGGGAGGGGGAGGGGGAAGGGGGAGGGGGAAGGGGGAGGGGGAAGGGGGAGGGGGAAGGGGGAGGGGGAGGGGGAGGGGGAAGGGGGAGGGGGAGGGGGAGGGGGAGGGGAAGGGGAAGGGGGAGGGGGAGGGGGAGGGGGAGGGGAAGGGGAAGGGGAAGGGGGAGGGGGAGGGGGAGGGGGAGGGGGAGGGGGAGGGGGAGGGGGAGGGGAAGGGGAAGGGGAAGGGGGAGGGGAGGGGAAGGGGAAGGGGAAGGGGAAGGGGAAGGGGGAGGGGAAGGGGGAGGGGGAGGGGAAGGGGAAGGGGGAGGGGAAGGGGAAAGAACAAGAAAATCTCTGCCAAACCTTTAAAAGACCTTCATTCAGCTGACACAAATTTAAAAAGAGGTTTGTTCCACATGTCCCAAAAGTTTATCTATGGCTGAAGCAGTTCAGCCAATATCCTTTCCCCCAATTAAAAATATCATATGCTTAGTATGTAAAGAAACTAACAAGGTAAAATTCCATCATCTCAAAATGCTTATTTACTAGGAATGTGTCCAGGTATCTTTAGCTAAAGATATGGCCAGGCTCTTCAAAAAAAAAAAAAAAAAAAAAAAAAAAAAAGAACACTTATCCATTTCCCTGAAATAGAAAATTCTCTTTAATAATAACCCTATTTTGCAGCTTAAAAAACAGAGGCACAGAAAGATCAAATGGCCTGTCCCAAAATTACTTAAAGATTCTCTAGTATATCCAGGAATCAAATCAGATACCAGAACCTGGCATCCAAGTTTAGTTCCATAACTGCAAATCTAGTCTTCTATTTTTGCTCTTAAGAAGGAAGAATATTGTTCCCTTATTACTTATTACCTTATTACTATCTTTTATGAATGCTTTGTCAACATTTCCTTAGAGGAAATTTTTTAATATGTCTCTTTGTTACCTATTCTTTTAAGAGAAAAGACTACTGCAGTGACCCTAAGGATGGTTTTGGCTTTAGGGGTCACAGGTGGAACCACCTCTCTCTCTCCTCTTGCTGCTGAATATTTTTAGCTGTTGTTGAATTTTCTCTATTTCTTCTCTACCTGTAAAGTAGCATGTCTTGCCAAGGCATCCTTGAAGTAATATGAACACATTATTCACAGCCTTAATTTGCTAAGGCTAGTATATGCATCATTTTGGAAATAACCTAACAACACGATATAAATGCTTAATTTTAATGGTCACCTATCTGCAGGTATCTATTACCCTCAGTAAAGTATATGGTAAAACACACAGAGCACATGACAGTTATAAACCCCCAGTAATTGCTGCAAATGAATTTGCTCTGTTTTAAGGTTTAGGAGTTTTATTAAATATGGCTTATATAAGGCTCAGTAAATTATTTATTAGGCAATAATCCTTAAAATGGATTTGCTTTTGTTGATGGTTGACCAGTTACAACTGTTTAACAAATCATTCATAATAAAATAAGTACAGGCTTAAATGCTGCATAAACATCAAGCCATTTTAAATTAATGTAATCATCTGTTTATAATTCTTGGTTTGATTCAGTGATTATAGCAGCCTTTTACAAGAAAAGCCAGCCAGAGTTATTTTGTTTGTTTTTATTTTGTATATGTTCTTCTGGGTTTGTGGGGACAATCTTGATATAATAGTGAGACCATGCAATATACTTATAAATCACACATTTCCTGGGTGGATGTTTTTGTCCAAGCTGGGTATATGTTACAGCTGTTATTTGCTAATATTTTGTTGAAAAATGACTTTGTATGAATGACCTTTTCTTGGCTTCCAACAGTTAGCTCATCTCAACTCTCACATGATCACTGTGGGCAGTGAATCACCAATGCTGTAGTGATTCACTTACTTTATACAAACTGTAAGGGTAGAATATTAGTATATTTAGTTACAGTCTATTAGAAGATTCACGTATTTATCTATTTGTGTTAGAAAATGATAGATCATGAAATGATGTTCCACAACACTCTTCATCCGTATATTCTTCCCCTTCTTGATTTCCTGAATTTTAACCATTTTGATGGATAATTTCCATGGCAAACCTGTGCCTCAGACTGAAATTTTCTTTTGAAATGTTCTGCTAAAAGTTAGTTTGTGAGGTGTAGAAAAAATGAGTTGTTGCTGGTGTTAATTATCTTCTTTGAATGGGCCTTGAATCATGGAGCAGGGGTCTGGATTTTGGCAATGGATTTTTTTCCCTTTAGAAACTTAAGGGGGGTGTTGCCTGTGAATATCTAGCAGAGAAAAATTGTTTAAATATTTGTACTTGCTCACAAAATTATCTGCATGATCAGGAAAGACAAACTTCCAGATGAGTGCAGGGTAGAAGGCAGGATCAACACTTTAATATAGCAGAAGTTGATCTTGGTTAAAAGACAATAGATTGCAAATTTTTCCAATGTTTGATGTTCCTTCTGTACTTTTTGCAGCCATTTAAGAAGTCTCATTTGGGAAAACAGCAGGTGTCATTCATCCATTTTACAAACAGAAGAACTGAGAGATTACAAAAGTGCATTTGATTAACCCCCCTCTCCCTCCAGATTTCTAATATGATGTTCTTTAAAAAGTTACAATAACATGTCCTTCTGAAGGAAGCTAAGTTACATATTTTTCTTTTTTGTGAAGATTAGATCATGCTTTCTCAGGGACCAGGTACTCTGTCTCTTCAAACAAGACATTCAGCACATATTTCTAAAAGCCACTGACTACACCAGTTATGCTGCAATGGAAAATAATAGTTTACTCCTGCTACCAGTCATTCCTCTACAGTATATAGAAGATATGAATTTTGAAACAGTAAGCTGCTAAAATATGTAGGTATTTGTTTCCTCTGATGCTTTAGTTTTCCCTGTTGAAGTCTTTCTGCTACATATTTCATGAAGTTATTGTTGTACAGATACTGAAATTCATTTAATGCATAAGAATGTAATGCAGAGAGGAGACAGAAAGAGAGCTTAAAGTCTAATGACTTTCAAAAGAAATAAAAATAAATAGTAATAAATTCTTCAGTCATGTAAGTAAAAGGAGAAGTGAGCATGGCATTGTGAAATGAGAAAGATAATCCGAGTATAATCCCAAAACAAAACTGAACAGTGTTATCACCTGTGAGGATACAAGCACTGTGGATAATGTGAACAAATGCAGGGGGAAAAAAAGATAATTATATGTGAAGTAAAATGAAAAGAATGCCATATACTCGAATTAGATCAAATGGACAATATCCTGTCAGTTTTGAAGAGCTGGTACTTGAAAACTCAGGTTATTTTGACCTTGATAACATGAATGGCTTTAGGACATTTTTTTTCAGAAAGATATACAGATGTAAATGGAGAAATGTGAATATTTCACTCACCGAAATCTTCGACCAGTGGCAGATTATGCTGCAGTAATATGGCATCTTTCTGTAAGATAGCTGATCTAGATGAAGTTAACGCAGAGGCATTAATCTATCTAGACTTCAGGATATTTGATATGAAGTTACATAGAATTTATTAGTCCAGTTCCGAAAGAGTAATTAATTAGTAGGAAATCTTTAATGCATGTATTGATTCAGCAAAGAGGATATTCAAACAGGTTGTGATAAAGAGGGAGTTTAAGGTGATAAAGGCTTGTGATTAATCTTGTACTGGAAATGGTTTCCTCAAAGATCCTTTTGGAGTTAATCTTGTTTAATTTTTGACCTAACACGGTAACTAGGAGTATTTGTTGATGGCACAAAATTTGGAGAGGATCAGAAGGTAATGAAACCTAGGTAACTGTGAGGGAAGAGAAAGTCTGTCTTGTGAGAGTAAATGAATTTGCCTCCTGTAGCCTAAGAAAATGAAGGCTGAAAGGGAGTATCTTTCCTTTCTATGATGCCGATGAATCAGGAGGTCCCTCCTTTCCTTTGTTCTTATGGGTTATGCTGAAATTCAGGAGAGCTTCGCACTATCTTTAGTTTTCTCTGACACTTCGTAGCTGATGCTAGGCAAGACTGTACAATTAAGAGAACTGAACTGGGGTGTCTGTGGCAGCGTTAGTAATGGTGGCTGCTTTCACAGCAGCGGTAGTGACTACACCACATCCTGTGGCTAGATGCAGCCTGTTAAAACAGTTCATCTGCTCTCCACCTTACCTCCTGATGTGTCATTTCAGAGAATACAAGGCCTTGTAGTTCCTTCTGATTATGTGCCCGTTTATGGATCCAGCATGTATTATTAAATTGCAGGCATCACATGTCATATGATTATTAGGTCAATTATTAAAATTGCTTGTACCTTCTGGCAGATGCCAGAGGATACTTGTATTTTGGCCCTATGATTCAATCCCTGCTAGTTGTGATACAGGCTGCAGCATACTGCTGTTATAAGCTTCCACAATAAGTTTTGCCCAGTTTTTGCACCACTTTTCACTGTCAAAATAACTTGGTATTGTTCTCTTGATAGCTTGCATTTACAGTAAAAATTAATGTGAATACAAACTGCAGGTCAGAAAGTACATAAGCACAGCTCTAGCTTTACCATGGGGGAAAAAAAATCACCTCAGTTTTGTGGAGGTTTCTCATATGCTTAGAGTTCGACACATTTAAATACTTTCTGGAATCGTAAACATTAGAACCATTGTCCAGAAGTGCTTGTCTCAGACATCAATTTCAAGAGCAATGTTTCAGGAAGGTTCGCTGGTTGTTCATTTGGGAATTAGGTGTGTCTAAGTGTATAAAACCAAACCAAACCAGAACAAAAACCTTATAAAAAATTATTCTCTGAGGGTAGAGAAAGGGCTTTCCTCTGCTATTCAACTCAGTGAAAAGTATTAGAACCTGGCAAAATTAATGTGGCATCTCTGCCATGAAAATGAATAGAAATGTTTTCACTTCAATACCAGTTGCATATGCAGTGTTTGATTCTGGTGAAGACTTTAAAAACAAAACAAATGAACAAAAAACCAAGGCAACATTAACTGCAGTTATCCAAATAAGGATGGGGATGGACATGTCATATCCTTTCTTAAACATATAACTTGTGGTTAAAATGGCATTAAACACATTACTTAGGCACATTAAGCACTCACTTTATTCATTATTTTATTACATTAAGATCTCAAATCTTTTCCATTTTTTACACATTTGCTTAAAGGAGTGTTCATGGTCATATTGTTTCTTGTTTTCTTTCTGGAAAGCTCTCCAGAGCAGAAACATATGATTCCTTTTTGGCTGCTATCCTGAGTAATCATTTATGTCTGTAATGTGATGTAGTATGGTAAGATAAAAAGTCTCTGCATCAGCTCTGCACTGTTTTCTGTGTGTGTTTTTTTTTAAGGCAAGTAATGGTGTTTTAGTGGGAGTATAACGAATATTATTAGGAAAAACCCTGGAGTACTATAGTATTAAATGTCCAAATCTTATGGTTAATTTTATTTAAATCATTTATTTGCATGAATTAGTTCAGTTTTCAGACAGTCTCCTAGGATTTTATCTGGGATCCTGTAGTACTTTTATTCTGAGTCTTTTATTTCTCACTTTTCAGGTATCTTCTAATCTTCATTTGTGTTTAAATATTATTAATCAAGTTACAGTGATACTAATAGTCCACTTAGAGTGGACTACTATACTAGTCCACTTACAGATCAAAGTATTTGGTTATTATTAGTTTCATATAGCAATAATACAATTAAAAATGATATATACAAACTGTCTTGTATCTATCTGTTTCTCTGGTGCTTTGTTCAGCCTTCCTATATCCTTCTGGGTTCTAAGTACAAATATGCTAGCCTTTCTGAAGAAAAAGGAGGATAAGGTTTATGTCAAGACATTAGCCATCAGAATTCTTCACTGGGAGAAACAGTGGGTTTTTTTTTCCCCTTCCTTGGATACCCAAGTTGGGTTGGAGACCCAACTCTGATTGTGGTTATTTTTATACATTTACTGACATAGTCTGTTTACTCACTTCAGTGGTCCTTGAATTGTATTGGATTTCTAATAAGTAGGGTGTCTTTTACATTAGCTGGATTCTTTTCTTTGTCCTTCCTTATCCCTTAAACCTGATATGATATACCCAGCTTCGAAGGTTGCATTTCTTCAGTGAAAAATGCACTAAAGATGCACTAAATGCACTGACCGTTTCTGATTTGTGTTTATGGCCCAGAGGCCTCTGTTATCATCTATGCCTGCACTTTCAAGGCTCTGTGCTTGTATTTTGGAAGTCCCTGTCGTTTCCTGATAGCATAACTAATTTTTTATTAGCACAACTAAGTCACACCTACATCTTTGTCGTGGGTTCACTGAAAGTTCAGTCTATAAAAAATAATGATCCATTAGAAGAGGTATCTGTAGATAGAGGTATAAAGCTGTGATAACCACTTATTATTAATACTTATTAGTTACAGGAATATCACTGATAAATTATCAAAATCACTTTATGACAGACTGGAGAAAGTTAGGTCAAGTTACATAAAATTGTTGGAGCTAATCTGCTTGAAGCCACTGAAAGAAAGAGTGGCTTTCTGGGTTATGTAATGTTTCCCTTATCCTTTGATAGAGATGACAACAGTTACATGACAGAGCACTGGAAAACTCAGAGCTTCTAATATTTGCTCTCCTTCATAAGCTAGTCACCTCTAATCAAGCTGCATCTAAAAGCCTTTTCACAAAAAAATTACAGGTTAAAATTACATCCTTTCCTTAAGTGTCACGAGCATCACTCTTCCAGCTAGTAGTGAGATCAGCAATGCAGAAAGCAGGAAATGTGTTTCTAGGCCTCCCCAGGTTAAGAGGAGACAAATTCATAGTCCTCATCCGTCAGAATTTCTCAGTAACCAGGCTGAACTCTGCCATCCCGGAAAGATTCTGCTTCAAACCTCAGATACTGGAAAACTTCAGCTGTCTTTTTTTTTGTCTTGTTCTCCTGAAAACAGGTATATTTGTAGCAAAGAGTCACCTTAGGAGCCTTAGTTTGGTTGAGTGCCTGTCCGTGGAACCGCTAATGAAGCTTGCACAAGATCTACAGCTTTTTACCACTGCATTAGTCCACACTTTTGTTTGGACTAATCTAAACTTAAAGCAGTGTAAATCCCTTGCTGACCAATTTAGGCTAAAATCTCCATAATTTTCCAGCTTTAAGATGATGTCTTGGAACTTCAACATAGCCAGGTAAATTGGATTTATAGCTTTTATCGGTAGAAATTCTGTTTGTAGGATATGTTAGGATATTTAGTTCATAGTTACTTCCTAGTAACTTCAGTTAAGTTACCTTAGCGTAAAACTGCAGTACTGCAGTGCTGAATCAAATGCAAAGTTTTCTAACCAGTAACAGTGGCAGTTATTTTTTGGATACTTAATTTATATACAGACACAAAATCATCTTTCTGCAAATGAGTACAAACTCTAGGAAGTTATTTTCCTTAACTTTTCTGAATTCTTCAATATGAAATAGTTGCTTAAGAGCTATATATTATCCTTTAGGTAGCCATGTTTGTTTTAAGATATGCCTGGTGTTAAGCCTGAAACAGCAGTGAAGAGACTTTGTGCTTAGGATACAAGGACAATAACCCTTGCATTGCATCACAATCATACTCAAACATTTGTCCAGTGTTCCAGTACAGTTACCTACCGGCACAAACAAATTCTTGAGAGTGTTAGCATAGGAAAGGTGCTTCCTCCTGAAACTTTCCGAGGTTGCTGTATGCTCAAGTTACTCAATACAAAAGGGATGAAAAAGAATTAACCTCCAAACCAATCTTACACACTACATCCAATAAAAGAGATGGGTATGATCTAAAATGCTCTGTTTATCTGCATAACCCTGGCATGTAAACTCAAGAGATGTCTCACCTTTTCATATTAAAGTCTCAGACTACTGGAATTGTAGTTCTGCTATGCTGCAGTGACTCAATTCCATACCTGCGGCCCAGAGAGAAAGCTAAACACAAGTTCTTAAGCTTTTCATTGTAATGTCACTACACTGCCACATATCTTTCACAGAAAAACAGTCAATAATGATTCATGAAACAGAAAAAAAGATCCCAAAGCGCCACTGCAAGCCAGTGGTTAGAACACAAACTAGAGATTCCTAAGTTTTGGACTGTACTTATTGGACTGTGTATGCATTTCATGTTAAATAGTGATTAAATTATATTCCTCACAATTACATAACTGTGTTGCACTCCTACCCTTAGCACTTGGAAGTTCTTCACCTGCTGTGCTCTTTTTCTGATCTTATTCTGACGCGTCAAACTCCCCCCATGAATACAGGAAGACTCAGAGCTCAGTTCATAATCTTTATTGGCTCTGTCCCTACATTGTCTAATCTTGTACTTGATAGTATCTTATGACATGGAAATTAATCTTTTGGGGTTTTATATATGTAAAGTCTAATTCATCTTTTATTCTCGCCACTTAAAAGTTAAGTGTATAGCTCAACTGGGACTTTAGGCGGCTTCTGGGGGTCAATGGAAAACAACACACACTTCTAGAGAGAAATTCAGAGCACATTTATAGAACACAATGCTTCATCCTCTGGAGCTGTTTGTCTCCATAGGAGCCCAAACAGCTCCATTAGATTTTACATTGATCTCGTGAATAATTAAAGCTAAATGAAATGAATCACACACATGGATTGGTTTTAGTTAGCTGTAGAGAGAACCATATTCACAATGTATTCTTTAAAGACAAGAGAGATAATCAAAAATACTTAGGTTAACTTGTGACTTCTTTGCTGGGGAAAAGGTAAGAAACCTTCTAAAACAGAGTCCAGTTACAGTGAAGGCACAAGCATTGTATTTTACTATCACTCCTTCATATAGTTCATTTTAGAGGACACGGACATTTCACAATGAGAGACTATTTTTAGGAGAGGAAAAGACTTGTCTTCCCTCAGAAGGCTACATCAGCAGATGTTCTTACAAATCCTCTGTTCACCAAAGAGTTTAATATCAGTGCTTGTAGTTTTACTATAGTAATAAATGCAACATATGGTGTGATACATATTATGCATATGCATATTTATGCGTTCTTTTTCATGTACGAGCATAGTCTGATTAATCCTAGATCGGATTTTGGATTAGAAGAAAAGAAGAAAAGGGAATTCTCCTAAGTGGGAAATTACAGGTATAGTATTCTTTGAAGTGGTTTGTTTTGGTTTGTTTTAATGGCTCTTTGTTCTTGTCTCTCTTGACTTTTGGTAACTATCACAGATTTATGTAGTCTGTATGTTTAGCAGACTTCTCACCTTGTACTGTGATTTTAATGAAATCTTTAAAAAATAATCCAGATTTGATACTTCAGTAGCTAGTCTGCACTGGGGATTTCCTACTTAGATCCTTCTTGGAGCCTCCATGTTGATTCAAGTAGCAGCACTCTTTCCTGCATCTCATATGCTTTGAGCATGTTTTCACTGCCAGGCGGGTGTGCGTTTGTTGTCGAGGCCAGAGGTACCTACTATCTATATATTTTTTTGTGCAATTTGAGCTCTAGTGTAAGTGATCTGGCAGTCAAAAACTGGAATATGTTTGTACCATGTTTCACATTCTGGACAGACTGAGCACAGATAACTTCAACTATACTATCATTGAGCTTCCCACCGGCAAATTTCCTAAACCTGCTTCTTCCCCATGTACAGATGCTTTCTTCTTGAATGACAGCTGGGCTAGGAGCAAGCAAAGTAGATGGAAGAGGCATGGGTCTTATACTGGTACAAGTAAGTTAAATCCTGAGCCTGGTTATAACTTTGCATTATAAATATGGCAGGTTCTTTTAATGCACGATCGCATGTCTTTTTATTTTTTTCCCCTCTCTGCAGAGGTTGGTAATAGTGGTGTCCTGGCCAGACTGCAATGTAAGTAATTTTGTTCTGATTTTTATTATTTTTTAAATCATCTTATTGCAATATATTTCATCTCCAAGACTTAATTCTAACATAGCTTTTGTGTTTGAACACAGCTGCATTCTAACCTGGAAAGAATGGCATCAGTTTTGTTAGGAAATCATAGCTGTTGTTAGTAGGATGTTGAAATTTTAGTTCATCAATCTTTATTATAATCTTCGAAGTTAAAAAAGAAACTGCTGCAAAAGCGTAAAACTATGATACATTGTATTTTTCTTCTCCAAAAGAGATGCGATTATTATATTAACTTATATTAATTTATTTTCATTTATAAATTTATATTGATACTGTACACATCAATCATTAATTTGTTTCTCAATATATCTGTAACAAAAGAAGATGTCATGAAAATATTTTTCATAAAATGAAATTTAAAGCTGAATTGTCTAAATTTATACTGTAGTTGTTCTTACATGAATATATGCAGGATTTTACTTTCTGTTGCTTACATGGAAGCCATGGATGGAAGTTAATATACATGCTTAATGTGAACAGACCATGAAATGTAAAGTGTGCGTGTGGGGAAGCTGAGTGGGAAAACACAGAACAAGATTAAGTTTCTTGTGGTGTGGCACTGCCTTCAGCTCATGAATTTTTCTCGGGAATGTTAAAAATTTAGAAGAAATGATGATACCTAAAGGAAAAAAAAATAAAGGGAATATCTTAAGTTATTATAAATGTATAATAATTTATAAAGTGTGCACTCTGGGCATGCATCAAACACTAATCAAGGACTAAAGATGGAGAAATGTAGCAGAAGTCTTCCTTGACTCCGAGTTCCATTGGCAACCACCAGAAGGGAATATTTGATGAAATGATAAAGAAGTTACACAATTTGAGTTTTGTAATGTTTTATTAAATACGGGTAACTCAGAGTCCTGTATCTTAGGGTGTGATATTAATTATATCGTGGCAACTGAAAAAAAAGAAGCAGTTTTTCTGTGGGATCAGTTGTTGCAGAAAATTACAGTGAACAATTACTATAATGCAGATTTCTTGCAAATTCCTCACAGCAGGAAGTTAATTTCTCTTAATTTCCAGAGTGGATGATGGAATCAAGACTGTGGAGAAGGAAATGTGCTGTACAGTTATCCCTTTATTTTGGCTTTTTACTAGCCATTAACTAGCTAGTATAGGCAGGTCTAGCATAATCCAAGCTTATTCCCCACTGTGACTGCTCTGATTGATCATAATTTCCCATTTTCTTTCTTGATGACAAATTCATTTTCTATTTGGGGCAACTATTTTGATATGAAATGAATCCTGCCTTAGAAATGTCCCTCCTGGATTTCTAGTTGAGATTTAATGTCCTCGCTGTAGACATCCGTGAAATCCATCTGTTCTTCACTGCAGTTAGTTTATCCCTCTTCTGTCCACTAAAAGTTTTCCATGATATTAATGTTTGTTTCAGCTTGTACTCAGCTTGTCTGATGTTGGACAAGCACAGATCTCCATTTCTGTTTTCACAGAGTAATTAAACTGTCCACAGTGAAAGAGGAAATTCTACTAAACTGGCATCTTCACTATAAAGTGTCCCCATTCAGTCAAAAGAGCAGAAAAGTGCTCTCAAAATTCTCCAAGAGAAGAAAAAAAAAAGCAACCCTTCATATACTACAATAAATCATGTTCTAGATCTTAAAAGGGCTTAGGTGTGTTTTTTGTTTGCTTTTTTATACAAGCCATCACTATACTACCCAAAATACAAAAGAAAACGACTAAAAAGTTCTGGTATTATTCCTAGTGATTCTTCCATTTTTTCAAATTGTAGCACTGTTCTTGCAGTTCATACCAGTGCCATTTGGAAACACTTAAATTTTTTTTTTCCCCTGAAATTTAAGTTCCTAACTTGGAACCTCTGAGAAGAGTTTTTGGAAGTTCTGGGTATGATGACAGAATTCTGTTCACATATGCTTTGTGGTAGTGTCACTCACATTTTGCTTTTCTAGCTCAGGATTTCTCAAGAAGATGAAAAGTAGGTGGTGAGTGGAGGTTTAGTTCCCTCCCTCTAAATCATGTAGTAATTTTTTTTTGGGGGGGTATAAAATCTAAATAAAAAAGATATATTTTATTATTATATATTTAAGATTATTTGTTTATTATTATAGATATAGGACTATATGTTCATTTTATGACACTGTTGTTTATAATTGCTTATCTTGGTTTTCTGCCATGGTTTAATTGCTTTATTGGTTTAACATCCTAAAAGAGAATATTCCCTAGTTGCTTGACACCAAATTTGTGTTTGCATAATGTTTTAATTTAAGTTATTGTTTAAGTACATAACGAGCTCTGCATGTTTTAAGATAAAAAATATAACAATGTGCTCATTCTGAATATTTTGCTTAAGAAAAGAGGGTAAGTACTTTGAGTTAATTTTCACAAGGTATCCAGAGGACAAGGCATACTAAAATGAACTCATTGGTCTATTTGGAAAAGACACTATTTTCTTGAAAGTGCTGCAACCTCAAGCATGTCTCTGAACCCTTTAAAGCTCTCTTACAGAATCGTATTTATACTGTATGTTCAAAGTTATCTTTGCTGCAAAGACAATTGTGAATGGATGAGTTGTTTTCTGTCTACATTGAAACAGTAATTTTAGTTCCTTTTATGTATTGAAACAACTGGAGATAATCATAAATAGAAATAATGGCAGTTAACACACACAGCTTTGCACTGCCCAGCAAGGCCTGATCAGAAGATAAATGTTGAGGGCTGTGAAGTCTGCTTGTTGCAAAAAAAGTTCAGAGCTGGTTGGCAAACAGGGAGCAGATCTGCAGCAGAACTGACTGGGTACAGAGTATTTTGGAGAAACAGATTCAAAAGTAGGAATGAGAGAAGTGCTGGCTTTTGATTAAAAAAAAAAAAAAGTATTTTATCAGTTTCCCCTTTAAGAACAATCCTGCAATATGCCAAGTGTGCCTAGCCGTTACGGACAAAGGAACGATCATATGCAGAGGGTAAGCTGAAAAGACTACTGATAACGGATGCTTTTTGCTTCCCACTTTGCAGTGCTAGCAGTGATAATAATAATAACAGATTTTATACATTTAGATTGTAATCTTTTATAAGAGACTGATTCCTTATCCCTCTATATATGTAGCTTCTAGTGGAACTGAGTCATTTTAAGCAGTAGTAAGCACCTCTGTGGAAAGAATTATCATTATCAAGCTATAGTTGATCTAAACTGTTATGCGTGACCCTGATCCAGAATTCCTGTATACACTGCAGGCCGTTAGCTTCTCCTGTATCCATGTGAATAAGGAATCAAAGGTTCTTCCTGCATTTTCAACCTTTGATATGGGTAACAGTTTGATCTTCTCAGATATTGGCTTATTCTATTTCATGCACTGTATAGGAAAGAAAGGAAAGTATTTATAACTTTGTTTTAGAATATGTATTGTAAAACAGGCAGATTTAAAGTCTCCTGGGTATGCCTGAGGGCACAGATTGAATGTTGTCTCCATGTTCTCCTCAGGGGAGCCTTAAAAACTAGGACTGTTGGCACTTTATAAGGCATTCATTTAAAGTAAAGCGCCTTTATGTGTGGCTGACCTATTGTATACCGTATAGTATTAATAATGAACTTGTGTAGGGATACTATTTCTGGGCTTGTGAAGCTGGTTATCTCCAGCAAAAATTAGGGGAAAAAATATTTTGACAGTCTTTCAGCATAGTTTTCATCTGAGATATAGTCAGGTCAGATCCAGCAGACGATTTTTGCTAAAGGAAATCTAGTGTTTTATTTACTCTTTCTTCAAAGATTCTATATAATTTAATATAGCCTTTAGGATAAAAGAAAACTAACATGTCATATCACAAAAGTGGCAAATTATTTAAGGACTGTTTGGTAGCTTACCAAATGCTTTGTAAGAAGCTATAAATCTAATGCCAAAATAATAACAGAGATAGAATTTAGTTTTAACAGCTCTCTGCTTATGTCATGTTTCAAGGAAAAAAAGAAAAAATAAATTTTGGGCCACCCCAAGACATTAGGAATAATAGTATGATACTTAATGTATGAGGCATTATTAGCAAATGTTTTGTTAGCTCTAAATTATAGAGTGATACAAAGGTACAGAATTTATGGGGAAAGAAAATAAAGCTATAGAGCAAATTAGGGGGTGCAAAGAAGCACCCCCTAATTAGGGGGAAGCTATAGAGCAAAGTGGGGATGAACTTTTACAAGAAAGTGACTCGTAGTATGCATGCTTCCCTTCAGTAGGCATCACAGACACACACTGAACAAGAAGATGAAATCAATCGATTCCCAAAGAAAGCCCTACAGACAAAAAGCATCATTTGCTCAAAAAAAGGTGTGGGGGGAAATGAAGGGGAGGAGTGAGGAGGCAAGCACTCTGCTGTTCATATCAATATCTCAAAAATAGGCTTTTATTTCTTGATTGTACCTTATGCTGACATGGGTAAAGGAAGCAAAAATCATCAGGGCAAAGATTTCAAGAAACAGTCTACATCATTCAGCCTTCCTGTGAACAGGAACATGGACAGAATATTAAGAAGAAAAAATGCTGTCATTAATAAGCTCCAAGGAAGTGCATGCATACAGAGTACTTTTACATTCACTCTTCTGCCATGAGGATGTAAAGGCTTAAGTTACGATTTAAAGGACACAAAGAGACTGTCCACAGATGTTGCTCAGAAAGCATGATGCTGAAGCGGGGAGGGAACAGAAGAGTTATTTTTGTTTGGGGGGGGGGGGGTGAGAGTAATTTTTGACGCTAAAACCGTGCTCAGTGCTTTGAAAACATACCTACTAATAACACACTGTAATGCTTATGTGGATCTGTGGTGTCCCTTGCCTAACTGATATTTAAAATAATATAATTTTAAGCCTGGAAGAATAAAAAAGTAGTGAAATGGCATGAATCATGCCACAGCAAGGCAGTGAAGTTGGCTACTGTGAACGTACACTCAATTCTATTTACCTGACTGTGTATTTCATTTGGTTGCTCAATCTGACTCCAAATACTATGGGAAAAAAAATCAAAAAAATGAACAAAAACAGCTTTTGGGCAGACTTCGTCTGGAGTACTGAAATTGATAGCACCAGGTGACAGTAGAGGAGCTGCTATGTAGTGAAATGAAAATGTAACCAAAGTTCATAGTATCATGCCCCTGAGAGGAAGCAAAAGTGGTTGCTTTGGTGCCCCCCTCCCCCCGATTTGCTACATCTAGATAAAAGATTAAATGAGTACAGTGTTTCATACAACAAGGCCAGTCATTACAGTTTTAACACCCCAGTCATGTGGAGAAAAATATTCTGTGACTTTTCTGTGATGGGTCCTTAGAAATCCATTCTTTCTCACTTTCTGAAGAAATTACATTTCTCACTTTGTAAAGAAATAACTTTGTCAAGAAACCTGAGCATTTTAGATGAGAAGGAATAGTTTTTTCTCCAAGAAAGCCCTTTTTCTTTGACATACAATTACTTTTATGCTTGTTTGTTTATTTTACAAAATTAAAACTGAGCATAGCTAAGAGATCTGTATAAGCATGGAAAATATTCTGGATTCATTGAACAGACACTAGTAATCGCTCTTTGCTTACAATATTGCTGTGTCTGGCCAGAAATATTACAGTTGACAAGATCAATGGATAGCGTTTAGGACAGACATATCTTAATATTTTTTAAAATTATAAATCATTATTGTGTTTTTGAGCAGGAGCAGAAAAATTGTGGTCTATTATTAAAGAAAAAATCTTACAATAGTTCTTCAACATAGACATTTGTCTATGTTTTTCAGTGTTTCTAAGCATTATTCCCTGCTCTAATATGGTATATGCCATCTAATGTTCTTTGCAATCTTTTGCCTATATGTTTAAGAGCAAATTCAGTAGCAATAGAAAAGAACCAGGCAAAGGATGGAACCTAATGCTCTAAGAGCTTTTACAAGTTGAGGAGATTTAGCAAAAACATGGGATCCCTGTAACCTGGCAGCATCTGTTATCATATTCCTGTAAGAGAATTCTCATAAGAGAGCTGAATGAATTGCATTGGTATGGTTCTCTGCTGCTACTTTAATAGCCTAAAAGCTGCTGTCCCCACATTATCACAGCTGGTGACAGGTCAGGAACTCGCCTTGTGTTTTTTGCTGCTTTCAACAAAAGTCTGCGGCTGTTTCCAATTTGTCTTTTCCAGTTTGCAGCAGGTATGTGATTTCCTCCCCCCTCCCCCCGCCATGAATGTGAAGAACTTCCTCTAAATTCAGGATCTCTAAATTCATGCCATTTTGTATTTGTATCCTAGAGTTGGGAGGGAAGCAAAAGGAGGAAGCATTTGTTGTGGAAAGAAAAAGGTTTGGCCTTGAACAGCAGTCTGTTTCACACCTCTCCTGAGCAGTCAGTAAATGAGGAACAATAGATCTACAAAGCATTAATGGCCATTCTGGAGGCTTTGTTTCATAGCAGCCCAAGCTGAAATGAGAGGTCTTGAAGTGCAGTTATCTCAGAATGGTTATTTAGATGCATTTGTTGAGCTCTCATATAAGAGAAATGAAAGGAGTTACTATCAAGGTAGTTTAATGATAACTTGTGTATCTGTTGATAAGCTGGCAGAACACAACTCTCAGGAGAAAATATTCTATCCTCCCTCTTCCCACTAGGAAAAAAAAAAAGGTTTTGTGGCTGCTAAAGTTTAGACAGACATTTTGTCTTGAAAAGAGACAGGACAAGTACGTATAAAATGCTGTCTTGTATGGGCATATTTTAAACTTAATTTTCTCAGCCTAAGCAAGAGTAGAAAGGAAAATAAAATGTTTTGGTTGTAAATAATAATTATGTTATTCATTTCACACATATTTAGGGACAACCTTTACTTGAAACTGAGGAAGGAGTAGCATGTGGTAAAAACTGTACTAGGTATTATGTTGATATCCAGTGTGTCTGTTTAAATAGCCAGGCTCCTTGTACTTTTATGTTCTTTGTGAAGAAATTCAATAATGCAATTTTTGTAGTCAGTGTTTAGCATATTTTTAAAACAAAATGTGTTTTAATGCAAATTAGATTTTACAACTCCACATAATGAGTTTTAAAGAGATTAAGATATTAAAATGGTTGGAGGACTTTAATGAGTTTGATTTGTCAGTTAAAGTTTTCTGACTTTGCCCTATGGTATGGACCAGCTTTAGAAACTGTTTGGAAAATCCCTCCTGGGTAACATTTATTTGTTTCAGGGTTTGCTCTCTAGTAGCTGTCTGTGAATAAGTAATATCACTGTAAAGTAAAACAAATACTTTACAGTGATGGTGGATGCTCTGAGATTCACACACTGCTAACTTTAAAGAGTCAAGCATTGGGTTTTATCAAACATCTGGAGTTAAACAACATTTTTTAGTGATGTAGTACTTTAGCGATTTTCCAGACGTTTATCATCATTTCAGGACTATGAAATTAGTAGAGGAAGAGGTTTTGTAAAGCCCCACTTTGTACTTTTAGATGAGGAGGAAGTTCATGGTCTTGGTTGGGAGAAAATTAGTTCATTTTGCTAACTCCGGGGCATGTAGCAAAGACGGTCTGCTATAAGCTTAGAAGGAATATGGAAGGAAAACAGAACATGTATCAGAGGAAGCTTTTCTGTTATTTGTGTTTGAAAAATAGCTCCACTGACATAACTGATGTTTGCAGTGTGAATTGTCTCTTAACTGACACTGATAGGAGAGGGGACATTGAACATAAGGAAACCTTCATGCCTTTTTTTATATTTCGAAGATTCATTTCATAATCCTGGGTAAGACAAAAGAAAAAAGAGTATCTTTCTTAACACTGCAAATAGTAATTAAAATTGTGCATTAGATACGTCATCGTTCTCTCAACATGAAGCACGCAAAAGGAACTGGTGAGCATATGAATGTAATGTCAGAAGACTAAATCTTACCAATGCAAATTACTGTCTGTGTTGAAAGATGGAAGAATGGGTTAAGAACGGCTTCATCCAGAAAGTCTGCCACTTAGATTAAAACAAATAAATAAGGACCCCCCCACACACACACTGCCCAAAGCACACAAACACAAATTGACACATCTTTTATTTTGCTATGGCTGAAATTGCTGATCATGAGGCAGTGCTGTGACCTCTGCTCTCAGCTGTGATCATGGCATCGAAAAGTGTCATTGTGAGAAATTGGAAAAGCACAGAAATTCCGTCAATGACTGAGTGGACACACACAATATGGGATGTGCTTATTATGGAAAAAATTGACATGCTGCTTACAAGATAAATGTAACAACAAGGTTGCCACCTGGTACCCTGCTTTTTTAGTTTTGTCTGTTTTTATTTTATTTTTGCCAAACTTGTAGGTATTGCATACCTTCTAGTTGCCAAACTTTGAATAGTTTTAAAGATTGGACTGAGTATGCATAAACTAACAGATACAAAGAAGCTAGCTACATGAAAAATACCTCTGTTGGGAAGTAGAATTTTGTGCAGTATTAAGACAATGGTTTGCAGGCTAAGCTGGGGCTGTCGAGTGTTCATGTTTGTTTATTATTGTAACAACAGCTTAATTTACAAAGAATAACCTATCAGGGAAAGTCAGTGATGGTAGTGCTGTTCCCTAATAACATGTACACAAAGAGTTTATTTACAAGATTAAGATACAATATATGTTTTTGAATAAAAGTATTTCAGGAAAAAGGGTTGGAGATATTCTTGCTTAGAATCACCTAAGAAAATCCAAGGTTTTGTTAGCACATTATGCTAATATTTGTGTTTTAAGTATATTATACAACTGCAGTATTTTTAGGTGTTACATGATATCCTATTCCTGTCATCATTCATGTCCTGAATGTTTTTCCTCAATAAAATAATAAATATATTTCTGATAGTGGTCTTTAAGGATGATTTTACAAGGCAGATGTTAAGTTTTCCAGACAGTGTTGGAAAATATGCTTTTCTGAGGAATGAGAGTTCAGACCTCAACCGTAACAAAACACTTAAAGCACTCTAATCCCTATCAGAAGTAGTTTTCACTGCATGTCTACCTCTTATGGTCTGACACTATTTTGTTCTGTAACCTTGTCAGAAGTGTAAGCTGGCTTTCATTTGTAGTACATCTGAGCTGTATAAATACAGTAAAAAATAGGTACATCTCAGAAGAGTGCTAGATGAGTTTACACATCACTCACTGGAGAAACTCTTGTTTTGCAGCTTAAACCAGTGCTTAAGTAGCATTGCCAAGACTGTGTAGCCTGGAATGCTCTGGTCACATATAATGAAGGAGAATGAAATATTGAGGTTTGTAGCCTACTTTTTAGTGATTGAGTCCTTAAAAAAAAAGGTATTGATACCATGAATAGTGTATGTACATCTGCCTTATTTGATAGAACTGTTTTGCATGGAATTACTTAGAGATTAAGACACCACACCATGTACATGTGATGGATATGGGTCATCAGTTACATTTGCAAGTCATCACAGTACAGGCGTGGCTCAGATACGTATAAAATGGCTTTCATTAACACAACATTGTGCCTATAGTTACTTTGCTCAGTTTCTAGATGAAAGATGAGTTGGACAAGATTTGCCATTATTTCATTATGGTTATCAGGATGACAGAAATAGGAATACTTACCAAGGGGACAATCTAGTCTGAGTAAGTGTATTGTAACATATACTGTGGATTTGGATTCACACTCTTCTGCTCTGTAATTCCTTTACATACCAGCTTTGTATTCATATTCAGTTTACTTCTATTGCCTACCATCCTACACATATGGAAGGGTCATGAAATTCTTTTGGTGGAGAAAATAGTCCAACTTGTCAAATTTCTGAGAGGACATTACTTGGGTAACTCCAAGGAATTTTCTGATCTTGTTAACTCTGATCTTGCAGAAATATTATTCCATCTAAAGAGAGAAAAAGTTCTGACTGACTTGTCTTGAGTGGTATTTTATTTCCAGATGGTTTCATTCAAGGGAATATGATTACTTAGAAATACTTTCAGAGTAAAATATTACTCAGTAGAGATTATAGTATGGGAATTTGGTCTGTGATCTTAATATTTCTCCCTTTTGATAGGGAGGGGGAAAATATCAAAATGGAAAATCTTACCACATCAGCCTCTTTCCCATGGAAAATATTTTCTACAGATAATAATGTCTAAATGCTGAATCCCCCCCAAATTCATTCTTCCTACCCAAACTCTTCAGAATTTGAGCGGGATATGATGCTACTTGTCATACTCTGTTGTATAATATTACTTACTACACTCTTAAATGCTACATAGTCTGCCTTCAGGGCTATATGTCACTTATGTGAAATGTTATGTAAGGTGTTTCCAGGAGCAGTGAAATAAAAAAGTGCTAGAAAAAAGCGAAAAGCTAGTTTGTTCCTCTTTTTTTATTATCATGCACTATATATATTTTTAGTCAGAGTTTTTAGTCCTAGAGAGCTACTGCTTCCATAGAGAAGCAGTGGAGACTTAAGCACGCACTGGGAAAACCAAGTGCTAGTCTTGCCATGTTATCACTCAGTTGCTCCGTGACCTGAAGAACCCCTGTTCTGTGATTCTAATCCTCTGACTGAAAACCCTTTAGCAGCTGTCATATCTGGCCTTTTTCACACGTGCACTTACACGGTGCAAAGTACAATACTTCCGTCTTGGTTGTACGTTTTGGATATAAACATATTTATAAAAATAAAGTTTAAAAAAATCTTTGAGTCCACCAGCAAGAACCGACCATACTGTAAAATTGAAGTCTACCTGCAAACCAAATTAAACTTTACTGGGAATTGCCATCGGAAGATAAAGTGATCACTTAAACGATAGATTTGCAATCAATCTGGAGCAAACTAGTGAGATGGCTAGATGGTAGCTTATTCAAGTTGTCAAATGACTAGAAATCAACATTTTTCTGAGAAATACAGCTGGACATGCAGGATTGGAAGGAACAGTTTTATCCATAATTTTTTTGGTATTTCCCTTTAAATGACATCAGTTTTGAAGTATGATAGGAATTTCAGGGCTGACATCATTTACAAATCCCCTCCCAGTTTCATATGCACATCTGCGTAGGTAAATACTGCCCTGCATGTCAGCCCAAGTGGAGGCTTGCTTTTTGTAGCTCTGATTTGCTGTCAATGCAAGTTTCTGGAGAGACTTGCAAGGAAACTCCCCCAAATTGAGAAGAGGTTATTCCCACTACTGAGCAAAGAAATTCTGATATTAAAGTTTCTGGACTCCTGACCTTGACACTTGCATTTGTGTTGTGAACGCAAACATTTTGTCAGGCATTTATGGGTGTCTCATTTTATGGGTGTGTCGGATGATTAACTAGTAGCTCTCATTAACAAACAAACTAGGAAGCTTCTAAACAGGAAAGTACAAGCATCTAGGGTTGGATAGGTCACCAGCATCCTTATAAATGTGCAACTGCAATTCTCAACCTTTTCAAACTCTGATTAGTCATCTAATTGTGCGTCCAAATTTAGTTGATGCATTTTGCATGCATAATTAATTGATTTTCCTGAAGATCTCTCCTAATTTTTAATTACTGCTGAAGCTAGCGTTAAATATGGAGTGAGCCAGTCTGCACACCAATTTCCTTTGGAAACTGGATGCAGACAGCTTGTGACAGGCATGAGTATTCATGGAATACAGAAACTGGCTGCTGTCTAGGCAAGGATATGTGAACCCGACCACAGGTTCAGGTTAATTCACTTACTGCCTGGCTGCAGTGGAGACATTCAGTCTTAATTGGTTACTGAGACATTGCTCAAATATTGTCATAGGAGGAAAACTTTTTATGCTTAAATTCTTCCAAAGCTCTTGCCATTTAAACCTGTAACTGTATCAAAGTGTAAAACCAGGAATCCAGGAGAGTGATAAAAACCCTGCCTAATCTAATTTTCAGTGCTGAAATCAGAAACTGGATGACAGTGTGTCTCCCTTGTTCTAGTGTGTATTTCCATACCTTGCTAATCAGATGAATATCTCTGCATGGAACTGTTATTTGAGCAGCAATACCACTGAGGCAAAGGGGAACTTTGCCCAAGTAAGGACTTAATGATTTGGCCCACTTCTTTCCTCTAATGTGTGTTGTGAATGTTTCCTCTAATGTGTGTTGTGAATGAAGGGAATTTGTCCTTTGGGTGTACATCCTAAACCTCCATAGTTCAGTCAATATACACTGAAAATAGTGGGGACACTAAACTGATGCCCTTTGTGAAGGGGCGTTGTATTTTGCTAATAAAAAGCTCATAAATTTGCTGAATATGCCCCTGTTATCAGGACCCTATTTCCTTCTCCTTTCTCCAGCATCTAACAACCAAAAGCTTTAATAATCACTCTGCTGCTGTGCTCCAATTTTCATCTCAATCTCTGTTCTGCTTCTGTGGAACAAATCTTAACAAATCAAAACTGGTGGACCTAGCTTCATTTTTCAACTTTTCTTTCCTGCCTTGATAAATAAAACTCTTAGTGTGTAAATGAACTTGAATATTCTCCACTAGCCTTTCCCAAAGCAAAGCGGCAGTGTTGATCAAAAAAGGAGATCATGGGAAATGCTTTTTGCTTCTATGGCTTATTCCTTCTTATTGTTCCAAACATTTTGCAAGGTTTTACTGCCTTAAACCTACTGCATTATAGAGAGTAATTGTTCAAATTCTAAGGATGTAAAAACATGGAGAAGGCATAACTGATCCTATCATCTGCCAGAGAGCTGTAGGTAACATTTAACCCATACAATTACAGAATGAGTTGCAAATATTGTGTATTTCTAGGATTGAGATTTCTGTACTGGGATGTATTTAAAACAAGCTTTTCTGTTATGCATTTTCCTACTAAAATAAAATATACATTTTATTTTATCATCACTGTGGTGGCAGATGGTATCAATAGATTCCAAAAGGAATACAGAAAAAATCATATGCAACAGCTCAATAAATGGACATTGAAAGGACTAGTCCGGGATGACCTTTCTAGTTTTCCTAGTATAACAAGTACAGATGTTAGGGGAATACAAGGGGAATGGACCACAAAAAGCAACGAGGATTATGTGTCTAAATAGGATCTCCTATTGCTACTGCCATAGGCAAATATTTGCCAAATGGGCAGCTGGGCCCAGTAAGGCATTTCCTGTGTTTTTGTGAATATAATAGTTGCTTCCTGATGATATGCCTAGCACCAGTCCTTCCGTTCTTAGTAACAGTCTGACCTACGTATTACAAAAAGTAGTAGAGGAATTGTCTTTCCTTTTCCCTCTATGAATTTAACTTATGTGCTTGTCACTTAAACTTACCAAATATTCTAATTTGATTTTTTTTAATGAAAAAATGAGAGATATTAAAACAACTAAAATGTTCAGGAACAGCCTGCAGGTTTTTTAACTACACCCGGTCTTTCATTCAAAAAAAAATCTGAGGCTTTAAACTGAAAACTGCTTCTGTTTTTTTTGTTATTTTGTAATTAGTTTCTCTTTATACAGATGTCACTAGTAAGACTTTCCTTACACTTAGCCGTACACTTAGCACTCGTGCTGGCCTAAGTTCTTTTCACTCTGCATCTTACTTGTACACTTGCCTTGCAGAAAAATTGTATCTGGTCACAGATGTAATCATATTCTTCTTCTAATACTGAAGACAAACTGACCTTTGAAAGAAATGAAGACCTTTCTGAATCATTTTTTACTTGTTCTTCACTTTGTAGTATTCTTTGTCCTCTCATGGAATTTCAAAATTGCAGTAATAATTATTGATTATTAACATAGTCTTCTGCAATTCACCTCTTATCCATGTGCACATCAGTTTGTTCATGTCACCTTGATTTTTGATCTTTATTTGGTTGATTAGTCACTGTATTAAACTACCATATTTATGCATTGGTTTAAAATCTATCAGATAAAACCTGCAGAGTGTTATGTACCCAGGTAACTCTATTAATGGAATATATACTGTATAAAAATGAGAATCTTGCTGCAATGAAGACTGATATTTCTGAGTCTTCCAGTACTGCCAAGATTACTTACTGTGTTATTAAGATCAGTAGTGTCAATTCTAACTGACTTAAGAGTAAGACTGCTAATATATCCAGATGATATCTTAATAGTAGCTCCATCAGAAGAAGCTCTGTTAGTTCAACAGCAATAGCTTATTTAATAAATGCTTATGAATAAATGACCAAAGGGGTACTGCTTGAGAACCACCATTCTTGTGCCTTGCTGTTGTTGCTAGAATTTTCAGATACACAGTCCTTGGGATTTTTGTTCTGTGTTTACAAAGCCTCTTGCTATAATAAGATAATGTTTGACGATTCTAAATGCTGCAACAATAAAGAAGTACTATGCAATGCAGAAACTATAGAAATTTGATCTTTTTTAGAGGCTTTTAGAGACTTTGGTAATGCTTTCAGTTATAATTTTTCTTCATGATGTCTTCTCATTTCTATTTCTAGTACATATCCATCAGTGTGACATCATGGAAGCATTAGTGAAGGCAAGTTTGGGAAGCTAATTGCTAGGTTTTCTTAGCAGCTGCTGCTAGTGACACAGCTGTGATTCTACTGAATTAGGAGAGAATTCTATGTCCTGCTTATAATGAGTTCCCAATGATCTAATACCACATAGAAGAGCAGACCAACTGCACACTGTGGTTGTGGCATTGTAGGGCATAAGGAGAAATTTCTTTGGATATATTCCAAGTTGTATAAAAATTTATATTATATTTTAAAGATTTCTGAAGTTAATTGGGAAATCAGATGACTACCCCACTCAAATACATCCATGAGGACAGGTTTCATCTCCTTAAGAAATAAATGCTCTGTGATACAAATGGGATGGCATATTTTGGACCATCTGAAATTTCTTACTAGCTATAAGATGCATCTCATTGTCATAGCCTAATCTCAAAGCAAAAACCAATAAACACCATTTGCAAAATTAGTATCCAAAAGAAGAGTTAATTAAAAGCTGAAAGAAAAATACTGCCCTTGCTATAGCCGCTCTATGTTCTTGAAGCAAGAGTCTGACAAATGCAAGTTTAAGCAATCAATGTCCAACATATATCCAGTGGCAACGGTGAAATTATTAGTCCGGCTTTCAGTACCTTTTCAGCCAATCAGCAGCATCTCGGTTTTTCTCTTCGTTGATTTTCCATGGCTATTTCTCATCCTCGAATACTGTGTAATCAAATTAAGTGACAGACATAACACTGTAAGAAATGACTTTGAACAGTAACATTATCTAAGACTGGAAGATTAAAACAAAACTTGGGGTGTTCATGTATGCATCCATACATGGTCTTGCATATCTATAACACATACATAATTACTTTTAATTCCAGGAGAATATGTCACACTGAAAAATTTAAAAAGATTCTTTTCACAGAAATTTCATACATTAATATTATTAAAGTGTCAACTTCTTTCTGCATTTAGACTTAGTTTAAGAAATAGAACAGTAATACTAAAGATCACAAGTGTCCATATTATTATGGACATATAAAATACACACACAAATATTTGTGTGTGTGTGTTTATGTATATATACATACATATTTGTCTGTGGTTTTGCTTGTCCAATTCAATAATAGATAAAACATTTTTATGGGCAGAGTCTGCTTGTTCTTGTGTAACACCTAGCATGTCAAAGACCTTAGTTTTGATTTGTGAGCTTCTTGTGATAATGCAACATAATTAATTTCATTCTTGTCCCAACTGATGTTTTTATTTACTTTGCACAAAGTTTTATTTATTATTTTGAGGTCTGGGGGAATATCAAGCCATCCTATGCTAAAAAGTATGACTAAGAGGCTAGCCTCTGCCCTAAAGAGCTGGCTTATAAACTAAATAGAGAAAACAAGCAATGTATTTTATTATCAAGTACACTCAAAGACTCAAACTTAGTATTTATTTCAGAGGCATTTGACCTTTGAAGAAATAACTTGACTTCACAAGGTGTTTCCATGTACTCAGGCTGATGTGTCAGAGTGGAGGATTCACACTGACAGGAGGTTGCTGACAACTTTAGGTTGATATTTCTGAGTTAGGAATCAGAAATTGTTCTGTCTGACAAATCGAAAAGCCAACATCTTATCTTATTTTTTGGTACAGCTGTAAAAGGATAGAGAATGGAAAGTGTCTTCTGTTTGCTTTTAATTTCTGCACATTTTAAACAGTGTCCTGTATACTTTATATAATAGGAAGGTATTGAACTAACAGAGCTTCTTTCATCAGTAAAAAACACCTATACTTGTCAAACAAGTTCTGAAAGCTTCTAAGTGTTAAGATTATAAATGCAAATATTCCAGATTTTTTTAATATAATGTAAAAAGTATATTTACATACACATGCGCTAACACACACACATACACACAAACATACACCTATATATGGTGCTGGATGATCATGCACAAACAGTACACATTTTTTGGAGAAAATTAGTACAACTATCTGGTAATGAGCAAGCCTAACAACTGAGATTTTGTTTTATTTCACTGGTTTAGTGAAAGACAGTATGCTTTCATGCAGAATGCCAAGAGTACTACATGGATTGAAAAACCTCAACATCTATTCATTTGAAAAGGTCATACATATATTCATGAAGACTACAATTAGATGATGATTGGTTAAATCTGAACTCTAGGAGCATTTAGAGGACATCATGCAGTTTCCATGGGTATATTTGGGCAATGAAAGCCTGCAACATCTGAAGCATTTCTTGAATACTAGTAAAAGGCATAAACCTTTCTCTACAAATTTACTCAGTTTTAAACATCATAGCTAATTATCAGATGCCACAGCCAAAATTAAAGAAAACAGCATATTTCTACATAAGAAGTTAGTGAAAGAAGGTAGTTTTTGATTTTTGATATTCAGCTGGTTTGTGACAGACATTAGCCACAGCTAGGGCCTACGGAATGGATCTGACCATGCTACAGTTTGTTTTCCTTTCTCAATATTTTATTTGAGCTTTTGGAAACTTCTGAGAAAGAAAGAGAGTAAAGCTGAAAACTAGAAGACAAAACTTGCATTACATGAGTAATACTTACAGAACCAGGTGAGCATCCCAGAGCAAGGACCTTTGGGTTTGGGGATATATTTTGTTTCAGTATCACAGAATCCCTATCATGAATGTTAGTTTATTATTGTTACTGCTTTTGATTTTTAGAAAATGAGTGATTCCAGTAATAAAAGTGTTTTTCAAAAGGTACAAAAATACATCTGATGGAAACTCATTTATTGAATTATAGGGTGATACTGATACCCATTCATATATTCTCTCTCTTTTTGTTGCAAAGATCTATGATATTTTTTGACAGACACAGCAAAAGAATAAGTGACAATATGCAAAGTGTTATAATTATTCATAACTTGAGAGAAATAAAACCCTCTTTCTCTCTTCATGTTCTGCAGGCCATCCAAAGCGTGCACCATTAAATGATCAAACATTCCACTCACACTTCCGGAACAATTTAATGTGTGCTAAAGTCAGTGGGAATCTTTGCACTCCTCTTTGCATTAGCTTGTTAGATCACAATACCATGCTAAGCACATATGATCTCAATCTGAATTACTTAGTACAGATATAATTATCATACAAAATAAGAATGAGTTTTCAATCCTATGTATGTATGTATGTATGGCCTATGCAAGAAAAAAAAAATAATCCTTTAAAATATTTGCCTTTTTTTCTTCCTGTTTTTAGTGTTAAGTGAAATTCCAGCCCCCTTACAGTAACTTGAGTTTAGTATTGGCTTTAGTAATGCCAAAATCTTTTCCAAAATATCAGTTTAACAGAATCCTGCCTCGTTTATTTAATTTGATACAATGACATCCTTCATTCCTTGTTAATTTTATTCCGTTAGCTGCCTTTTAACAAATTTATTACCAAAGCACAATAAAATCAATGCTAAAAATTAAAAGGTAGATAAAATTAGATTTTTAGTATTACTGATGAAGTACAATAAATACTTAAGATTTGCAACTAATCTATAGCATTCCCATAGGTTTGAGCTTGTTTACTGACTAACACAAATGTTTATTGTAAGTTGTTCTTTTTTACTCTGTACTCAGAAGATGTATAACCTATCAAAAGAATACTCCTGTTGCCTGGAATTCTTAATATTTTTATGTCCAATGTTTCACATCTATTGCATACCATGTTTTACGAGGTTAGTTATTTATTGACAAAAGTAACACAGAATCCAAATAAAATTATTTTTATATCACTGTTTATAAATCTGAGTTCTCAGCTGAGATTAGAGAGATTAGAAAGCACAAACCATAAAAAAGCATAAAGATGTGTTAGCTTGTGGCAAACCAGCAAATCTGTTATCATCTTTGGTTATCTTGTCTGTGTTTTGAACAGAGAAGTTGCCTACGGCTGAAATTACTCAGAGACAAATAGTAGACACACTGGCATGTTCATACGATGAGCAGTGTTCAACATATGTAAATTGGATTTTAGGTGCTATCTGGATCCAGTTAGCCTCTAGCATAGCCTTAGGGCTTCAGTCATCTGCGCTGACAGACATGAATGTCCAAGCAACTGTTCTGCCAGAAAGAATCACTTAGTGCCCATGGCTCAAGCCCTTCCACCTCTGACATACCATCCTGACATCTGGAGTTGATTTTCTTGCATCAGGATATTGCTTTCTGAACATACCATTCATTTCCTTCACATTGCCAGATTCTCACAAATTGTGTTTGTTTGGGACAAAGTTTGGATTCCAAATGATTTAAAATGTGTCTGCAATAAGAATGTAATGCTCCCACAGCTAATCAAATTAAATCCAAAGGGGTCCATAAATCAGATTTTTTTTTTGCCTCCTTCATTCACAACTCAATGTATAAAGGTAAATTGTTGGCAACTTTTATAATAAAATTTGTCACTTCTAATACTAAATGCCAGTCTAAGTTAACAGACAAGTTGTAAACTCTGAGAATTGAGGAGCAAACTTGCTATATTATGGCAGGACCCCAAAGAGGGGCAGGATGGACAGCTGCATGTAATCACCTCTTGAATGATCAGATCCTGCAGGCTAGAACCCTTAGAAACCACATTCTGAATGGACCTAAATAGCTTGTTGGACTGTTCAAACCCATTGGCTGCTATTTGAAAACAGGCTTTCCCCAAACAAAACTTGCAACTGAACACACATTCATTTTGATTTTCTGTGACCTTATCAAGTCACACCTCAGTTCATGTAACCTTAGTGCTTCACTGTGATTGTTTTTGATTATTTATTTATTTATTGTTCCTGTAATTACCTAAAAAAACAGCAATGATGACACCACCTTGCAGGTTAAGTGGGAGTATCAGTGTAATCTCTTGGGAGCTAAGCCATGGCTTTCTTTGCAGTCCACTCAAATTAGAAATAACACCCATTTCTAAAATACAGTGCCAGTACAGTATTACTGTATTCACTATTAGCTCCAAAATTGCATAGGTCAACCCATGTGGACATACAGCAGCAATGCCACCAATGCTAGCTCTTATCTTACATTTCAAGGAATCTAAATTTAAGAAGTTACTTATGTAACTTATCAACTTAAAAAATCACCACCCAAAAAAAGCAGATGAGATTTTTTAAAATACTGAACCATAAATTATTCAAAATGTATAAGAAAATTAGATGAATGCTTACTTAGCATTTGACAGAATATAGCATTTCTTTCCTGTCTTGCTAGCTTAACTGACTTACTTGAAACAAAGAGGCAAACTGAGAGTGCACTCGTATGTCCAAAGACTGAAAAAAATTGCAAAGGCTGGTTACAAAATGTTTGGTGAGTCATGTCAAATAGAGATAAAAATCCACCACCTCTATTTTGTTTTCTTGTGAGCCCAGTGAGTGATCGAGGGGTACTCAGAGACAGTAACTGCACTTGATGATGGTGGATTGTTTTCACTAACCCTGTCAGCTGCATGAAATGACTGACAACTGTGCTAGAAAACAAGGAGTGCTAAAAGGGGCAATGATATGTTGGGAGAAAAGAAAAAAGATAGCCATAAATCACTCTTCTGTTAAAAATAAATTTGTAGGTGACTGTTGTGATGGCTGTTTACCACTCTTCAAGTGTTTCTAGTGTAATCTTATGCAACTTCTTTTTTGCCTGCTCTATCCACCTGTTGCCTCCCATTTTTAATGAATATAATAAGGACTTCAGGGCAGACACTGCCTTTTTATATGTTTATACTAAGCTTCATGGGATACAACTGCAAAATATTTATAATTGTTAATAAGCTATGAATTATTGTTATAATTTTATTAATATTATGAGGTCAGGAAGGACAGGTCATCACTCATTAAACCTGTCATTAGGCCTAATGACCAAGCCCTTATTTAATTAATATCTATAATGCTTTTTTGCACACATCACCCTTTTTAATAGGATAATGCAATGCATCTTTTATTACAGTCCACACAGATTATAATCTGGTAGAGTTTGTTAGCTGTGTTGCCATCTGACAGAGAGTTAGGGCTTTTTTTTTTGGACTGGTGATCTTAGATATGTCCCCTCCCTCTCCCTTTTCCAGGCTCTCATGCATGTATGTAGTCATATAAGAAAAGTAAGAGACTATGCAAACTTGACTTTTCATTACTTGGCATGAATTTAATATGGCTGTAAATCAAAGCAAGCAACAGTGCCATAAGCCTAACCTCATTATGATTAAATAAGTGTACTTAGTTACACTTATCATATATATCCATATTAATATTTAAGATGTATACTGTGATGGTGTTCAAAGACCTCTATCAAAGTTAGGGCTTGTGTAAAGATAGATAGGAAGATACCTCCTCCAGAGAGTTTACATTCTAAATCTTACACAAGCAGATGAAGGGTGAGAAGGATATGACCCATAAATAAATAAGCATGATGATGACTGACACAGTTGTATTTACTAATATGGTTGTTGTTGCTGCTTTCCCTGGGTAACTCATCCTGAGGAATTATGTTAGAAACTTGCTGCAAATAATTAGCAAAAAAAAGGTCCAAGGCAGATGAGGCTTTAAATGCTGTAATAGATACTGTCTAGGTCAGTAGAATATTTTGTCAGTGAGGACTTCGATAGCACTAATGGAAGTCCACCTGAGCCCCTACTGATGATAATACTATCAGCAGACACACTGATAAATTATAATGCGCTCAGCAGCAGAAGCAGCCACTCCAGAAGCATCCTTAAAGTGAATTTCCTTTAATAGCTGGGAAGACAAATGGCTCACATTTTATCATTGGATTCCTCCTCTTTCAGAAAATTGGCAATAAACTTCCTGTCCTTAGCTGAAGATTTGGCAGCAACTTGGGCATAACAAATTTAACCCATTCAGTGGCTTTCAGCTGTTTATTTATATCAGTTATTTGTTCAATCTGTTCTTCTTAAACTAACAGATCTTAAGTATTTTCATATCTGAAATTAGGATGATTTGTTTTTAAAATGGCTCAAAAACTGAAGTAGAGTTTCTGAAGAGGTCAGACTCCTGTGGCATTGCTATTCAGAAGTGTTTTCCTGTACTGAGAGCACCTAAATTCACTAGATACTTTCCATTTCAATTTCAAATTTCCTTACTTGCCTCAAACTGTTTCCAGGCTTCCCAGAACCAGCATGAACCTTAGTATCTAACTCTTACTAAATCCAGTCAGACCACCAGAGCATTAACTACAAGCACACAAACAAATATGCCCAAATTACTGTGGCTTAATGAGGTACTACTCATTAGCTGAGCTGATTTTGTACTCTTTCACTTAGCAAACGGTTGCAACTGCCACAGTTTAGGATAGTATTCCTCAATCCCAATTTTTTTGTTCCTGTTCTGCTGCTGAAGATCATTCTTGCAGCCAAGGTGGCAGAATAAATTTTGCTTTTCTCAATAACTTTAGTACAAAATTTCACAGACTAGTATAAACTCCTATTCACTGCTCATTTAAGCTAGTCTGTTTCTTTATACTAAGTGTCTGATGCACAGGGAAACTTTTTTTCCTGATGATTTAGTTGTGAGGAATGATGATCTCTGGTAGAGGTACATCTGTAAAACTGCACGGAGCTTCACTAATGCTTGTCTATAAATGCCTTTAGCTCATTTAATCACAGAGTAAAACATGTTATCTTGAATCTACGTGAAGAAAATTGCCTCACTTTTGGGATGAGCTAACATGACAACGAACAGGTAGCTCAGGTGACAGACAAAACTTGACAGTGTTCTCATACCTTAGGGATCTCACACCTGGGTCCTGTAAGTGCCTTGATATCCAAGGCATTTTCAAAGGATGTCTATGTATACTAGCATCTTCTTGCGAAAGTCACTGTCAGAGGCATTAATGCTTCCAAAATTGCCTGGTCATTATATAATAGCTCTTTTTACTCAAGCATTCAGTGAGAAAAGTTAGGTGACTTGGATTCAATGCCTTCATCAGTCAGAGGAGTTTCAAAAATACATTCTCAAAAGAGTACAGTTCAATAGAAGCTAGTTTGGGTAGAAAGCACTTTCTACCTTCCTGTTGAAACCATACTTTGGGTACCAAAAGAAACAGGATTATTTTGGCTAGGAAGAGCATGAATGATATAATCCATTGAGAAGGACATTCAGAAATGGGTATCACTGCCTAAAACTGAGACTCTCTTTCATGTAATTATTTTGCAAAGAGAAAAGAATTCTAATACTTCTAATCTTCTAATTGACTCTTTTTGTAGTTCAAAAGCAGATTTTCTAACAACTTCCAAGAATGATTTTTGTAGAAAACTCACTCGCCTTTTGGAGCTTTGAGCTATAGTGTTCTGAAGTACACAGGTCTGTGAGCAGCATCTTATAGACCACGAATTGTCAAAGGAGTTACCTGCAGAGCTATTATGTTTGGTTTTGAAAGTCCAGATCCCTAATATTGTGGCTGTAGATGAAACCCAGGTTGCTGAAGAGAGCTGACTTGTAAATCAATGTGGGCTCTGGCATTGCCATTAGATATTTAGGGACTGCAACTCATTTCTCTTGGCTTTCATTTAATGATATTTCTGTTCTCCTTCCTGTGCTGTTGCTGCTTAAGGTTTAAGATGTACATGCATGCCAGTAAACTATTTTTTTTCTTATATGGTGTTAGGCATATTCTTTTCTGTACTCTTTAAATTATGCTATAAAAATTGTTCTAATATTAATAACTTGTCAGTCTGTGCAGCATTTTAAAAGTAAAAAGGTTACAAAGCACTTGTAAGGTCTGACTACAAGGCACTTTGTGTCTGTATCTAATTTAAGAGAGAATGGAAGCAGGGGTGGATAACTAGCCTCTGGTTAGCTCAATCTTTCATATCAATGAAAAGTCACAGACAACATTTGTCAAGAGCAAATCAAGATTTCTATGGGTGTGGAGGGCAAACTGCACTTTCAGTGTTTATGTGAATGCTATGCAGAATTCCCAGAAAAATATTAATCTGAATCAAAATCTAACTGTATTAACCTTAAAAAAAAGAGCTGACTGTACAGCACAGGGAATAAATAGGCCTATTGTTGAGGAAGGTATAGGTTTGTCTGTTTGTCTGTGCTAGGAGAAAGGCAATCTTTTTAATGCAGTTAATTATATTAACTGCAGTAGCACCCAAGGAATTTGGTCCCACTGTATCTATATAGCACATAATACAGAAGAGAGAAAGATCTGCCCTCCAGAGAGCCTACAGACCTAGATGCCAGTAGGGACATAAGTTGTGAGTATGCGCAGGGATTGTCTTGATTCACTGTAGCTATATTACCTCAGGCCTTGTGCTGTGTTGATGAGACTCTGGTTTCTGGCCAGTTCAGTTTGTGGGTAGAGGAAGTTTTCATCTGTCCAGAATTTATTTCACAGAAATACCCTCTATAGCTTCTGTCCTGTTTCCAAGCATGTGAAAAGAAAATAACTGTTAAACTCATCTCATGATTAACTTGTTCATGTCTGAGGGATATCTGAAGCTTAAAGATACTATGGTTCGGAAATGCTAAGTACTGTTGTCAGATATTGATCAGCAGTTTGACCCCTTAATTAGGTATAGTTTCAGATGAAAGGAAGAACCTTGTTTTGAATGATCATGAATAGAAAGAGAGGCAATGAGAGAACTGAAGTCAGTTTCCAATTCAGTGTCATCACTGGCAACCCATAAAGATATTTTTTTTCTGTGTGCAATAAAGCTAGACAGGCACACTGATAATGGAGGGATGGGCTTCATCCGACAGAAGAGAGAAATACTAGTGATGACTGAATACTTGTCCATAGATAGGACTGAATACTAAACTAGTCTCTTAATAGAATGATGTGTGTATTAAATCTGACAACATAGGTCACACTTTAAGATGAGAGACTGACTTTTTGTAAATCAGGAAAAAAAAAAGTTAGAAAACATGATTAGTAACCAGGAACAAGAGGCCAAGATCAAATGTGATCCTTGGATAAATAGAAATGAGAGATCACAGTAAAATACTGCATTAATATGAGTAGGATGACAATATTACATCCTATTTCAGAGTTTACACTTTAGAAAAAATGTTGATAAATGGTGAAGGTTGAGAAAAGGCTTTCAAGGATGAATCACAGTCTGGAAAACCTGCCTTGCAGTAAGAGACTAAAGAAGTAGAATCTAATTATCTCAACAATAAGAAGGTTAAGGGGTGACTAATCATGATCTGTAAGTATGTAAGTTGAAAGAAGAAGTTAATAACAAAGGGCTCTTTATTTTAACAGACAAAGTCAAAGTGAAGTCCAATTTTTCAGGACTACAGGTCAGGAACATGATTTTGACAGTGAGGATAATCATCTGTTGGTAAAATACACTCAGATAAGGTAGAATCTGCACAACTTGAAATATTTAATGTTGTTGTTGTTGTTAAGGAAAAACTTGCACACTTTAGTTCAACAGTAACTTGTTGGCTTAATGAAAAAAGAATTACCTGATGAAGCACTTAGCCTAAATGTTGTGAAAGGTCTCGGTAGATAATTATAATGGTCTTTTCTAGCTTTGACTTTATGAAAGGAAATCCAGAGGCTAGCAACTGTGTCCATTCTTTCAGGATCGAAACACTGGCCCTGTTAAAGTCAATGTCTGTACCCCCTCAGGAGATTTAAGAATGCATATCAGAAGTTGTAAAATTAAGAATTCCTATATTTTGCTCTCTAAAGGAATCTAAACAGGTGAAGTGGTCTTCGTGATTTTTTGTGCTGTTATCTGTGTTTGGGACATTTTATTTTTGAACCCTTCTCATAAGAAGAAAATGACACTGGAAAATTTTAGTAAAAACACAAAGGAAAATAGAATATAACTAAAAAGTCAGGTACATATCACAACAAAATTCATATTCTTGGAAGGCTCTACTGAGTATTCATTCTTACAGTATACTGTGAAGTAGTCAGACTGGCCATGCAGGTGAGACTCTGCAGCATATTTGTCACTTACGTGGCATGTAGCATAAACAGCAATGCAGTAAGCATTTTATTATAAATGAAAATTTTTGAATTTGGTAATATATACGTGCTCTTTCTGGATGTTATGTTTGTAAAACTGTGTAATTTTCCGTGAAAATACTTACAGATCACCAAACCATATGAAGATAAGCCATGTATGAAATAAAGCGCTTCCATAAAATGCAGCATTTTCAGGCTACCCAACTAGGACATGCCTGCTGTTTCCCCAAATCTCCCTTTTCTGCATGTTCATTTTGGAATTAACTCTGCATATTTTTCCTGTTTACTTGGTGGACCTGATTGATGGACTCATTATTTAGTTCTTTTCTGTTCTGGAGTTCGGCCTGAATTTCTTCTACAACTCTCATTCACTTCAAGTCTTACCAAGGAATACACATGCTATCTATTATCATCCTTATGCTCTGAACTGAGTAGAAAATGCCTTGTGGATTTCAGCCAGTGTACGATGAGCCTCTTGCACCATGAAGCTGGTGAAAAATGCTATTCTAACTGCAGGAAGTGTATTAAGACTATGCAATCATTGGTTCACCCTTGTATAAAGAGGAATGAAAGTACGTTGGCATAATGAATATTTGAATAAGAAGACCATGCAGACAACAGAGGGGGGTAAAGAGGCAAATGTTCACGCAGTTGTAGAAAGCCCCTCTTGTTCTGCTTCATGTTTGCATTCTGAATATGAATTGTTTGGACAGAGTAACTAGCCAAAATTAAACAAGATTTGAGACACTTTTCTTTTGTAAATGGGTATCTTTATGCTTTTTTGCAGTTACATTGAGCATCAGCATGTGAGATACTAAATCTGTTTTAAAAATGAATTTGTGGAAAATTTGCAGTGATTGGACATGGGCTGACACAAAATGGCCTGTCTTCAGCGAAGCTATGACGTACTGTGATTTCTTTAGATTTTGCTGTTTACAAGTAAAGTTGGGTTAATACTGTACTAGAACACTACGTCTCCTTGTAACAAGTGATAGTATTATTTAGCAAGTGGCATTCTTCTCTCTGAATAATTGCTCCTGATCTCCTGCTTACTGTTATAAATATGCAGTGGATTGCTGCAGTTGTGAGAGGGGGAAATTTAATTATACTATTATGACCAAATGCCTTTTACTTAAATCCTTTTTCCTTTTTCAGTGGGAACGGAGAGGAAAGGGAGATTTTTCCCTTTTGATTGATCATATACTTGTGTAGAGTCTATGGGAGGTTTAGTTTTACCGATGTACTTGTGGATATTTAGGAGTGAGTTGGAAACATTAGAGGTGATCCTATGATAACCTATAATAAATTGCCTCCTGATATTCCAACACAGGTGGGACATCATTAGTCAAATTAACTGGTGCATACTTTAATATCCTCCAACGCATGACATACTCATCAAAATAAAGACTGTCCTGCAAAATTTGGGACAGATGGCAGCGCAAGATGACATCTTTTCTAAATGTGTCAAAATGTTCACTCAGTCAAGCAATGTGATTGGCTGCACATTCTGGGTGCATTATTAAAATAACAAAAGCAGTAAAATTCACTTGCATGAACACCTGCTACTAGAGTCACTTAAAATAAGTAAGGCAAAACATATAATTAAGTCATATAAAAATAATTATTTCACTGGCAAATAAGTTAACAGTTTAATGTAGCTGTTGCATTGCTTGAAGTGTTTTATTTAAGTAAATGAATTGTATCTATACTTTGATTTACAACATTTAAAAACAAAATATGCCTTCCTAAGATGATACTGAAGGAGCTATATAAGAACACACACATATCCGGCCTACTGCTGTCTGCTACATGGTGTCTTTAAATAAGATAGTATATATTTCTTTACCACTTGAAAAAAAGGAAGGCATAGGAATGATAAACTCAACAGCATAGCCAGAATCCAGATGGGAGGAAACAAAGCACCGTCATCTGTTCTGTCCTAAAGATCGGACATAAGCAGCTATGGTGGTAGAAACAAAAAACCTAGGGCAAAGCAAAATAAAGCGGGTAACTAGAAGAGTTGCAGATTTTTTTTCCAGCATTTTAAAATGTCAAAGACTCAGCATATGAAGTCTAATCTATGTCTTGAGACAGGAAGTCTCATTAAGGCATGGATTGGATTTTTGTTTCAAATTATGAAAAGATTATGAAGAGCCCTTTACCCTCTTGTTCTTGGCTTAGTTGGGAGAACTCAGGCAATCCTCACCTGGTTTTGGTTCAGGATTGCACACTTTGGGCAATATTAAGTGCTATTATCAAACTGACCAAAGGAACATGCTGTGGAGTGAAACAAGGCCTCTGTTGGAGGCCTGAGCACGTATTTGTTACACCCCCTTCAGTCTGAAAGCATCAGCAGAAAGTGAACCAGAGATGCTGTGTTGTAGTACTTAGCAATAACCACAGGGCCCCCTCTTCAGCCCTTACACTTGACCATCACAATAGTGGTTAGCTAACTAAAATAAGGACTTTAAACAGCTGGTCTCCTTATGAAAAAAAAAAAAATCTATCTGAAACAATTGGGTGCTGGGCAAATGCCTAGTCTGCTATTTTTGTATGGGAGGAAGAGGAACAGGAGCAAAACAGGTCAGTGATTGATAGGCAGTATGAGTAAATTTCTTCACAACAGGCTGGTACTGCTGCCACTTTAGCAACCCTCTACAGAAATTGTAGCTTTAAAGGGTTAACACAGACTGCCATTGTGTAAGATACTGGAGCAGGAAGAGCAACAGCATAAATTGTGTGACCTCCCCCACCCCCCCACCCTGGCCACGCACACACACTTTCATTTCCACATGTGTAAAACGCCCACCTGTTCGACCGTGCAGGCGCCCTGGATAATTCCGGCCCCGCTGCTCTGCGCTCGGATTAGATGCTCTTTGCAGGAGGTTGTGGATGGAGATACGGTTTCTGTAGTGATGGGGCAGACTGCGCAGAGCTATTGGCTGCCGGCTGGGGAAATTTCATTCAGTTTGGTCCAATAGCAGAAGGAGAGAGCCTGGTACAGCCTGGACCTCTCGCTCTCCCTCCTCAAGCTCTCTTTCCCTTGCAGATCAGTCTCTCTCCCCGTCTCTGTCTCTCTGCATAGGCAATCAGAGCTCGTACTTGCAGACCTAACTCTCCCTCTCGCACTGATTGTAATGAATTTTCTGCCTGAATGTAGGTCGCTTACGACCGCAAACACGCGTTTCCTTCAAATCCAGTGTTGTTGTTTTTCCTGTTGTTATTTTTAATTTTTTTTTCTTTTGTGGTCGTTGCATTCCTTTGGAGCAGCAAATCGCTTTGGATTCCAAAAAGGAGAGCAGGAACTGTGTGCGAATAATTCTGGCTGCGAGCTATCCTGTGAGGATTTCCTGGCTATGTAAAAAAAAAGACCTTTATGTATCTGCAGCTATTGCAGTGTTAAGGTAGGAGGACTGGATTTACCGTTTGTGTGTTCATTTTCATTCTTTTTCTGTTGCCTTTTTCCTATTTTTTTTTGGCGGGGGTGGGGGGAGAGGGAGAGGTGTTGCGGCTGGTACTCTGGCAAAGGGCGACCAGTTTGCTGCAGTCGTCTGTGCTTTTACTTTTCACATCATTATAAACCGATACTTTCTTCCTGCCATCTCCACCATCATACGCGATCTCGATGACACATATGCATATTTATGCAAATTTATTTCTTTTTTGTCCTCTTCGGTCTCGCCCCTCATAGCCCCCATGCACCATAATTTGTTTGGAGGCATTTTGCTGCAATCAGCTATTTGGAAAGGCTCTGGGGTTCTGTGTGAGATGTTTACAAAGTAGCTCTGCCTTACAGCCAAATAAACAGAAGAGTGTGGAGGAGAGGAGGGAAAAAATATCTGCAGTACGGGGAGAGAGAGAAAGAGCAAAGCCCGTTTCCCGCAAACGCGGAGAAAGGCGAGAGGCACCTCATGTGCGCCTGTGGTTTGGGGGGAGATACAAAACCAGCACGTAGGGCTCGGGTTAACCACTTCCCGCACCAGCACCAGCACCAGAAAAAAGAAAAAGGGGGGGGGGGGGGGCGAGGAGGGAGGAGGCTGCTGAGCGGAAATCTTGGCTTGTCTTGGATTAAGCAGTTCGCCCGCTTTTTCCTCGTTTTTCCGTGTGATTTTTTTCTTTCTTTTTCTTTTTCTGGGCTTGGGTAAAATGCCTGCTTTTGTGATGAGAATGGGCTCCCGCACGTGATGGAGCGGGGACTGGCACCGAGGAGAGCGTGTGTGCGCGGAGTGGGGGCGAAAAATAACTAATTTGGGGGGGGAGGAAAAAAAGGGGGGGGGCGGAAAACACCCGCCCGACAGTAAATCGGCATCCCCGCAAAGCCGCGGCGGGGGACGCCTCCGGGCTTGCCCCTTCTCCAGGGCAGAGGCCGCCGCCGCCCGCTCCCCTCCCCGGCAGAGGGGGGCAGCGGGGCGGCACGGCGTGGCCCCCGGCGCGGTGCTGCCCCGTCGCCGCTGCCGGCCGGCGGAGGGGCGCCGGCGGCCGCCGCGGAACACGCTTCGCGCAGGGCGCCCCCGCGGGCAGCGGCGGGGGGCAGCGGGGCGGGCCCGGCCCCGCCGTGTTGTCACGCCCGGGGCTGATAGCGGAGCGGGCCCTGCCTGGGGAAGTTGGCCGCTTTCGGTATTGCGCGCGGGGAAGAGTAAGTTTGTGGGCAGGCGCAAGTGCTGCTCTAGCGGGGAGGCGCCACAAGGTGGTAGTGTAGGCACTGCCGAGCGGTCGGTGGGCTGGGTTTTTATTTTGAAGTTGGGTCCTTTGCTCGGAAAGCTTTAATTCCCGCTACGTATTCTGTCTTTTAAAATGCCCGCTGCATGTATGTTGTAAAAAACAAGCAGGCTTTCTGTAGCTTAAACGGTTTAACACCCCGAGCAGCGTAACAGCGCGCTGAGCCTCGGGCAGCAACCGGACTGGGAGGCTTCTGAGGGAAAGTTTTTGGCCATATTAGAGCGGGGCGGTGGGGGGAGGAGCTCGGAAAACCTGTAGAATTGAGATAAGAGATCAAAACTCTGCCAGAGACGGACTAAAACGGGAAGGACCCCCTCTGTATTGCCTTTGTAGATCAAGTGCACTAGCTTAAATTGTAGCAGCCGTGGTGATACAGTAAGCAGAACAGAGACTGATGTGGCCATGTAAACTATGGCACAGGGTGCCCGTGTTTAGCTTTTGGCATCTATAGGCCTTGTGGGGGTACTGCTTGTCATAACGATGGCATAAGTACATATGCATTTTTTAGCTGCTTTACATTTAAAAAGAAACTGCTTCCCCCCCCCCCCCAACAAAGAGCTCTTCAGCGATGTTTGATCGATGTTGAAAGAAACATCTGTAGGACTCTAGACCAATTTTTGTTTTTAAATGATTGGTAGTTTTAGGGTTATATACCTGTGTTTTGAAGTAGGGGATTAGAAAGCAAGGGTGATTTGGATGAATTTGCAAGGAGTTAGACCGAAATGGAAATCTCTGGTGTTTTGCTCCTCTGAAAACAGAAATATAATTGCAAGTTTAAATATCTCAGATAAATGGAAGAGCAGTAGTCTACATCCTATGGGACACAAATTAAGTCTATTAATTACTAGATGTAGGAATCCTCTCTTAGTATTAAAAAAAAAAAAAAAAAAAAAACCTATCATCCTAAGAGAAGAAGTATTTACACTAATTTTAATTCCTGGATAAAAACTCAAGTTTGCTTTGTAGAAGTGAGATAATTTTTACATCTAATAAATGCTACATTTTATTTTCATTTTATTTACAAAATATGATATCAGGTCTATTAATCATTTGATATCAGGTCTATTAATAGTGGCTATAGATACCATTATGTCTTAAGGTAGGATGTATCAAATATTTTTACTTACAGTACTGGATAGGGGGTTGCATGCACAGTCATAAGCATATTCCAGTGAATCATTACAGACCAAGGACATGAAAACATGCCATGCAGTTTCTGGTAACTCAAAACCAGATGATCCATGATGGCATGTAATTTTCTAAAAATAAAGTATAATTAAATTTAATTTTGACCCACTCATTCTTAGCATCTTGGTATTGTTACCCCTTTTTATATAAATACAGATGTTATTGTTTTCTCTTCTCTATTCATATGCCTATATGTCATATGAATGCAATTATTGTTAGTATGCTGCATGCAAGTACAACTGATTAAGTTGTACTAGGTATTTAAAACTGAAAGTCGGTTTGGCATCCAAAACACATTTCTCCTCATGGGGATTCTCTATTCTGATTCAAAGCTATTTTAGATAATTTTTTCCCCTTTGATTTTAATGCCATTTAGGATTTGTCTCTATTGAAAAACATACGCATGGACAAGAAAATACATTTTCTTCCTTCTGCATTCCTAGGGGGAGTAATTACTCGCCTAGTATTGTTTAAATGCAGTGTTGTATCACAAACATATAGATTGTAAATACAAAAATCCGTTAATTCTTGACGCTTTTTTCTTCTTCACCAAAGTGTTGTGGTCAGTGAGAATGGTGGGTTTTTGTGTGGTTTTTTTTTTTTTGAAGGCATCACAATGCAAACAAATCAAAACAAGCCCTGTAGCATGAATGAAATAGGCCACTTGAATTAAGTTAGGACAACAGATAAAACAGATAGTTTTACTGGAGATCCTGTGTATTTTCTGTTTGCACAAAGACTTTATCTCTTTAGTTGGTCCTGTGTTCCTGGACAGAGTATTCAGCTGAAAATTTTTATGTTTGATAAAAATGTGAATCTTCATAGGCATCTGTCGGCTGAAGACCTGTCAGGTAGAGGTAAAGGCAAGAGGTAAATAGAAAAGCTGTAAAACTCAAACTTTATATTAAAGATACCATATAGAAGCAAGGATTTATTTGGCTTTTTTTAACAAGAGAGTGATTCAAGGAACATTTACTGACTACTGCATAGAGGTTTGCACATTTGTTTTTGACAGGTTCTCAATACAGCCTCCTCCTGGCCTTTCAAACACGCATGCTGCTATTTGATGGCTGAATCGCACAGTGTAAAGAGCAGCTCCACCTGGGTAGGACAGGAATAAGCATCATGCTATAACCAGCATATAATTTAGTCATTCTGTCACTTGCAGACTTGTCATAGAGACTCAAGATCTCTTCTGCATGAGTAAGATTCATTAGTTATATGCACTGGATTATGAGGCCCTGTTTTGTTTTGTTTTTTTAGAAATCCTAATAAAACCAAGACATAAACATGAGCTTGCCAATGAGCTACTGAAATCAATATGAGGCTCTCATTTCCTTCTGCAGCTGTCTGTCACAGTTCAGCTCAGGTGCGCTCAAGCAATGTTTGTAAAGCGTTTATGCTCTGAGCCATTTCGATCACCACATCTGATGGGGTTATGTACTCGACTGTCACCTTTTAGTAGTTCTCATTGTATTTGTTTTATTAGTCTCTGGACTGCATTTGCAAAAAAACCAAAACAGCCCCCCTCCAACACAAAAATCCATTTCCACTTTTCCCCCCCCCAACCTGTCTGGTGAAAAAAAAGTTTTATTGGCACTCTTTCTGGAAATAAGAGAGAAGAGACACAATGAGGATCAGCTTTTCACGACTTGAAAATGGATATAAGGTTAGAACAGGGACAACTGAAAAGTATAATATATGGACAGTTTACAACGGGTGAATTCAAAGGTGGGAAATTATTCTGAATGTTACATGCAAGTTCATCTCTTTTCAAATGCCTGTAAAATGATCAGGAGTTTTTTTTCTGAATTTCGATATTAAAAAATAAACTGTATCTAAAACAGCATTACTTCATATGTACATGCACAACTTGCATCATGATCTGAACATCAGTAGCCCTTCTAGAACATTGCCTTCTCCTGTGGGATTCATCGTGGGGCTTTCCTCATAGCATGGCTAATTCAAACCGAATGCATTTCCATGCACTGGCAAGACCACTATCTAGAAATGTTCAGATTTATACTGTAATAGTCTAAAAATAAATTGTGGCTGTTGATGTCACAGTGCATGATTCTGTCTTTCTGCTGTGTTCAGTGCTGAACTCACACACCACTTAGTGTTACAGGGTGTATTTTGGTAAGCGTATGCTACTGAGTGACTTCAGCAGAGGGTTAAGATTTCCCATGCTCGTCTTTCTTGTTATTTTTGTGTTCACTGAGATTTGCAACTTGATGGGACGGCTCAGCCTTTTGAGTGAGGTAAGCTTTGAAAACGAATGACACTCTTATTAGAAAAAATATTAGAGATGGTATCACACTGGACTGATTTGATTCACTCTGAAGACTAGAGAAGGACATAGTTATCATTTTCCATTATTCAAATTACTTTCTTTAAAAGTAGTTTTTTTATTGCTTACAGGGAAACTATTTTAAGTATTGCATAGCACCACACTAAGGAGTGATTATTGTATTAGCTAGAATATATAATTATATTAGATAGATTATAGTCATTTCATGATAATGTAACTACATACAAGAGTTTTAGTATAGTTTTTTTCCTTCTCCCTCTAAATTAACCAGCAGCCATATAGCCGTAACTCTGAATTGGTTACTCTGATTTAATATATAGAATGAAGTACCTTATTTTTATTTACTACTATATGAAATTATTTTTATTTATAATGAAGTTGTTATTTCAGATTTAATTACAAAAGTCAATGAGACTAGCCATTTCAATATTTCACTATAATAAATGGCAGATGAAAAAGGTATGGGTATAGTGTCATCGTCTGATGGTAGTAAACTTTTATCTGACAGAATCTTTCAGATTTCTGTTTGTTGAATGCAGTAGAAAAAAGTATAGTTGCTTCTCAATACAGATGATTCCAGAAGTAAGACCTTTTCTTTTTCTTCCAAGTGGAGGTAGTCATTGTCATTCAGAAGAGGCCTCGTACATCCAGAACTGGAAGAGGGGAACCATAAACAGGCATTTGTGTTCCAAGGTGTTGTTTTAAGTGGTCTCATAGCTTAATTACTTTGAAAATACTTATTCCTGTACAGCCTGGGAAAGTTACAGGCCCAGTAAAGACCTTCAAGAAACAGATTCTCAAACTCATGGGACAGTGCTCAATGATGTTGCTGTTCCAGTTAATGGCCTTTCCACATCAGACAACTAGCCATGTTGATTAGTGCCATCATGTGGTGACCTTATGATATTGTTACCACACTGTCTCTGGGTTGGCGATCAAGCTTTTTTACATTTTGAAGTCCAGTTTGGACCCTTAGTGAAAAACAGTCAATTTAATGGGAAGAGGTTATACAACTTGTTCTTTCCAAAATCTATTTAGAAATACTATAAGGAGAGCTCAGATAAATTAGTTACATTCCATATAACATAATCGTTTTCATTCTTTTTCGTAGAAAAGTTGCAGAGTTTTGATAACTCTTCCGTTCAGTGTTTTTGCTCCAAGTCAGACAGTGCTTTATTCATCTCAAAATACCTATTTGTTCTTCTAAAATAAATAAATAATACATTATGTGTCATACATTTGACTTCTGATATATAAAACCACTGCTTTTATTCCACCAAATATAATTCAACAAGGGCAAACCTGATAGACTCATTTTGAAATGAAGAATTTGGAATGGAACCAGATTTTTCTTGTTTGTATCTTCAGTTCATACTGACATTTTAAGTCTAGATTTTAGATCTCATTTTTAAGTTCTCCAAAAATCTTAAGCTTGCAAAGTACGCGTGGCAGTCAGTTTTCTGTTGAATACAGGTATTTGCAGACATTATACAGATTTCTAGTATTGAAAAGGAGGAGCAGGGAATTCCTTAAAAGTTATCAATATTGTAGTTATGCATTTGAAATTTATTTTTCTGAAAATAAAACTTTTACCTTCTTCTTTATTTATAATTCTCACCAGATCTATATCCCTTATCCATGAAATACCTCTTTCGGGCACTTGGACTTATACAGAACATGTTGCAAAACACTGAAGGTTATACAGGGAATGTATTTTCACTTGTGCTTTGACATACAATTCTACCTTTGCTGGTTTGCTGTGAAATGTTTCCAGACCCTCTTTTTCAATAAATACAATTAGTATTTTACTTATATTTGACCATATAAGATCTCAGGCATATGTTATACAACATGCAACAGTTTTTTACTCATTTTCGTATTGGATGTAGCATAGACCATTATTTTTAACAGATTAGTGTAATGGGACCAAGATTAACAGACCGTTAACAGATTAGTGTCATGGGATTACGGCTGCTGCATTCTGTGGAAAGATTCCTGTTGATTTCAAAAGGCTTTTGGTCAGGTCCTGTGAATAGGTAGTATTTGGATAGGATTATATGTAATATTTGAATAGAACTGACGATGTCATACAGCTTAAAGGGTCTCTGTCAACTTAATGGTAAGTTCTGCTTATGAAATTGCCTTCAAATACATCTTGGAGGAGTAAAAAAGAAATCAGTAGTCTATATGCAACTATCAAAAGATGCAGTTCCATTCCTTCTTTGAAGAGCTTGTTATAGATGAAGCTGATCATGTACACTGGAAAAATATCGTAGATCATGTAGGTGCATGTACGGGCTCAATTCATGTTCGTTTGGTGACTGCATTTATAAAGACATTGTTTTACAGACTTTTTACTTCCTGTGATTTCTTCCTGAAGTCTTGACTTTGTTTTTCAATAGAAGCTGGGTATCTGTTGGTAACTAAACTGATGGATTGCACACATCCAGTTCATACACTTTTCCATGCAGTGTAGCTGTGGTTGTGTTGAAGAAGCAGTTTTTGCCTGATATCTATACTAGCTTTGTAATGCTGTTATATAATCTTCCTGGATTTTCAGTTGTACTGTTCCTGGATCATAGATTTCAGTACTATTTTATCAGAGATTCTGAGAAAAAGAACAAAAAAATCTCTCCTGTATTCCAGAGGAATTGTGGAAGAAGAGGTGAAGCTCATGTAAATCTTTGACATGTTTGCCATTACCAAAACTCTCTAATTTAAATTAGGAGCATGATAGCACTGCTTCTGGATTTTGTCAGATCTCTCAGCCAACTAAAATAAAGAGATTCCAGCAACCCTGAATATTGATAGGCAGCCAGAAGAAAAGATAAGCAGCTCATGAGTTATTGCTATATGAGATGTTCCCTTCACCCAAAATCTAAAGCAAATGGTTCAGTGAAGGAATTCAAGACAACATTTGTCAGTGTTGCCTATAAGTCAGGTATGTAACCACTGATTTGTTCGTTGGAGTCTTCCAAGCCCAGTATTGCTCTAGCACTAATGTAATTACTATAATGTCTGCACGCTGCATTTTGCATTGTCTACATGAAGCAAAGATAAGGTCTCAATGCACAATGGAGCAAGGAGGAAGTGGAACTTGCAAATTCTGCACAGCTGGACAGATGAGCTGCAGCGCTCGAGGCTGCGAATTTATATTAACACAACTTGCAGTCGGTTTGCTGCCTGAATTAGAAATGTTCAGTGTTTGTCGTTTCCAACATGCAGGTGGTGAACTGGGGGACAGATGATGCAGATCCACTGGCTTTGACGGATTAAATACTAGTAATTGTCATAACTGGAAATTAATCTTAGAGCTGAGTGAAATCTCTTTAGGTAAGAAATAGTGTATTAATTTCATGTTCATTGTGATAGTACTTTGCCTTACTTGAGGTGCAGAAGTCACAGTGCAGGATATGGTGCATTTATTGTGTCAGTCTAAAGGGGTTAATAGTTATTAAGAAAATGCATCAGTTTGTTTCACTGAAGTATGTTTAGTCTTGCGTTTGTTATGTCTTTCTTTTTCTCAAGACCTTGTAGCTCATCCATGTTTGAATTATGGCCTTTAAAGAAAAATGATGAGTGTTTGTATTGGTTTGATGCCATCTTTACATATAGATAGTGCATCAAACACAGTGCATTAGGAATATAATACTTCAGGCCTTGCATCTAAAGATATATAGCACATGTATCTAAAGAAAAGAGTAAATTAGAAGGGACAGTAAGACTTTATTGTACATTCTACTGGAATGTTAAAGGCACATTGCATAGATTTATCTGTCCTGATCTGGTACAGAGATGCAATGTTGCTGGAATACAGTGGATTAATGGTGCAGTTAGCATGTACCGTTATCTTACATTGAGTTGTTACAGTCATGTGGTGGCATCTAAGCACAACCAAAGGTAGTCCCCATCTGCATTTGCACTTTTGTTTAGCCAATAAATCATTCTCCTTGGAATTTTCAGCCTGAATTTTCCTCTCCTTGGTGCTTTAGAAAAAAAGGTGTTCTGAGTGAACTGTCCTGCCCAAATCTATCTTTTCTAACAGTTTTGGCTCCAGAAAACTGGAATTAGAACATGCAGTTAGGATCTTCCATTTTGTCTATTTCTGTCTTTGATGTAAGTATTTTTCTTTCCTTTCCTTTAACTTTGTAATTTGTCTTGGCAGATCCCAGATCCTGCGCACTGCTTTCTTACATTCATGAGTTATTAAGGTGTAATACCGGTCAAAGCGATGACCATAGCCACAATAGCTAAAGCAACAACCCATTTCTCTCTTGAATGATTTCAAATAGCAGTTTTGTTGCATTGAACTCAAGTGCCTTTTCACAAAGCATTTCTTGTCCTGGCAATAGAAATCATATGTTATTTTAGCTACGCTGGAGAAAAGGACAGGAGGTCAGAGCAATTGTCATAGTAGTAATGTGTTGAATTCTATCAGCTATTAGCTACGTAAGCGTGGAATGCTAGACAAATCTTGCACTTGAGTATATGAGGAAATGATTATCATCATTGGGCCCTAATACTTCATAAAAACATCCTTCTGTGGTGGATTTTGTTTTCTGTTTGCCCCCGGAGAGCTACCATTTGGTCAGGCTTGGTGTTTCACTATTTTCTGAATTCATTTACCCATGTTACCAAATAGTGAGCTGGTTTATCAGGAGGTACCAAAACTCTAAAGTTTGGAGAAGACGCTCTGTATGGACCAGGAGGAGTCAAAAAGGGTGGTAGAGAGATGGTTCAGTTTGGTTTTTTTGCTACAGTCATGAGTTTCTCAACAGTAATGGTAACATCTGTAACACTTCTTCCACTCTTCAGGCTTGAAAGCAAAGCACTGAGTGGGACAGTTGTGATTATAGTATGTCTGAGATGGGGAGACTGCATTTCCAGTTCTTACTTTTCCTTCTGTGCATGACGAGGGTGCTTCTTGAATGACCCCCGTCCCTTATTCTTCATCTCTAACTTGGTCTGCTATTTTCCTTCTATTGTTTCTCATCAGCCCAAGATGGGCTTGTTGGTCAATGTAATTAGGTAATGAGTTGCAGACAGATTATGGGGTTCAAAGAAAGGCTAGAATGGTTAATTTTCAAGGAAAAAGAAGAACAATGAGATAAGGGTGAGTGGGTTGAGGTAAGAAGGCCACTGCATTTGGGGTGGAGCTCAAAACAAATTCAGGAGACTCGCTGACGATAGAATAGGAGAGTGTGAGAAAAGGACAGGAAAGGGGGTGACATATTTGGGGAGCAGAGATATTAGAGCAGAGAGAATAGAGAGTAGTGAGAGTTCAAGTAGTGGATACTGGATAGCTTGTGGTAGTGGCAGATGAGTCGAGACAGCCTTATGAAAGTAGGTGATGGTTTTGAAGATAAGAGTTTGGTTGTCCCTGAGAGTGTCCGATATACTGGAAATAAGTTTACTATATGGATCCCATTAAAAAAAAAAAAAAAGGATTCTTAGTATCATCATCACTCTAAAGGGATCTAGATTGTTGTCTTTGAAACCAGTCTTTTCTTCTGAAGAATCATTTAAAATATTTTTCGTCCAAATAAAGCACCTATTAAAATATCAAAAATTGATTTATTTTTAGTGGAACTATATCTAATTGTGTCATCACTGAATATATTCCTTTTTTATTTCATTTTTTCCAATAACTACAATAAACTTTTCTGTTTCATTTTGAATATATATTTTGCAATATGAAAAATATGACCATTAACCCACGGTTCCTGAGAGAAATTAGTCCTGCAGAAGAAGCATGCAGAATGTGAAGAAATTTATTTTGTATTATATAAAATCAGACTTATCAAACTATGCAGGTTTTGATGGTTCTCTCATTGGTACCGGAGGGAAAAAAAGAAGAAAATTAGAATAAAATTTATCTTCATCCTACTCGTATGCATCACTCAAATATAGTAATTTAATAGTTGATGAAGAGTCCATGCATGGGCTGCTGTACCGCTACATCATGTCTATATTATATTCTATAGTTATGAATCTTTTCTTTGCTCACTTTATAAACAAAATAGAGTTGATGTACTTGTGCCCAGCCAAAAGTGTTGTCTTGTAAAATAGCAGATCTTTGAGATAGAAAGGAGCCAGAAGAAATCAGTCATTTTTGCTCAGAACACGTAAGGCACTAGCCTTCCCTTTCATGTCCCTAATAAACAGGTTTCCCCTATGCACATAGCTTTATAAATGCAGAGCGTATATATCATGACTTTTAAAACAAGCTTTTACTTCACTTGTTGTAAACTGTATGTTTGAAGGATTACGAGCATGACTAAGATCCCATTAACACCGTTTTTACCTTGTTTTGTACCAGTGCCTTCAGTGGCACTGTGCCTGATGTTTGTGTGTCTAGAAGTACTACTTTATATGCTTAAAAAAGAAAGTCAGGCTGCGAGTTTTTTCTTCTCCTATTGCAGCTAACATTAATGTATTAATTTTTCAGATGTCTCTTTTCAGCTAAGGAGAACATGTTCTCTGTGGAGTAAATTGTTTACCAGCCAGCTATATTTGTTTGCCCTAGTGAATGTGAGTGAAATGGCCCATCACGAATTCCTGTAACTGCATTAACCTTCTTGACACAGTGACTCTGAAAAGTTAAGATGAGGATACAAATGGATGACAGGAAGTGCTGGAAAGTAGATTCTTGATCATGACACACATTTTACTGTGTGTAAATAGGCTTAGAATTTAATCAAGTCATTTTCTGAGATAAAATTTTGTTTGAAATGTATTTGTCCTCATGAGATGATTCTTGTTAAACAGGAGAAATTTATGTTATTGGAATTTAAAGCTGAAAATGTTTTAAATTCCTAATCTGTACTGACTTCTAATATGTGCTCAGATTTTGTGTTTATACAAGTAGAACTTTCATGTACAGGAGGATAAAACATCAAATGGAGGAGGAAAAAAATCCCCTGACAAGCTACTTTATTACCTTATACTGATTTCTGTCTCTGCTCTGACATGCACCAGGATTGATTATTTATAGTACATATTTTCTATGAATAAATAAGCACTGAATGTTATGTCAAGAGATATCTCAACTCAACGCAGAAGTCATTTTCCAGAGAAGGCTGATAAAATGTTTGGCCAAAAAAGAACTCAGTTTTTGTAGAACAATATTCTGTCTTTATTTGCAAAAGCATGAAGATGCTTTTTAAAGACCCACAAAAAATAAATAGCATAGATGAGAAATAAAAGATGAAGAATCTAGACTCTGTCTAGACTGCTAAGTGCTTTCCAGATTCTTTGATAAATCTTTGGGAATAGGGTTTTGGTGGGGGAAAGGAGCGAATTTCTTGTATTTCTTGTTTTGTTTTGATTTAAGTTTCTCTTCTTTGAAAGAGGAAATGTCTTCAAATATCTAAACTTGGAAATCTGCTTCACGGATTTATAAGATGGCAACTTTTGGAAGGGGAAGGGACAGTGAATGGGAGCCTTCTCCAAATATGGGATCAGTGCGGGAGATTAATGGACAGCACGCCAATCAATATGATTAAATGCTGACACTTTATTAAGCCCGAATAGCGTCTTTTATATGCCTTAACCGTGATCACATGAATCAAACTATACAGTGATTGGTACATGTTCATTTTGCACGTGCATCTAAACAGTATATGATTGGATAGCATGTACTGTCCACGAGGAGGCAAAGAAACTCCCCTAAGCCCGTAAGTTCCTTACTGAACATCTGGGAGTTGTTTTTCTCGTTCCAAGGACAGTTTCTCACCACATTGCTTGCCCTCTAGTAACCTTACCGGTAGGCTGCAAAACTTACTTTCACACTCTTGCTATTAGCATTAGGGCTAGATTGCTCACATGTCCGTTTTCCTCTAGAAAATCCTCCACAGATCAGGATATAGCTGGGTCGTGAACTCCAGTCCACGGACTGACATATGCTCTGGGTTCTCTGATCTAGATGTAACTGAAGTCGTGCCAGAACTTATTTTGGCTGTTTTATCAGCCCATGATTTTCAGGGTAGTGAATTGACTTGCTGACAACTCTACTCTTTCCTTTTTCCTGGGAGGAGTTACAAGAAAGAATTCCCATCCTAAATGTTCTTAAGTATTGCTGTATGAAGGATACTGAGACAGGCTTGTGTACATAGAGTTTCCTTAGTGGGGTCTGTAGCTGATGGCATACATCAACTCTAACGATGAAAGATACTTTAGGAAGAAAATAAGTAAGTAAATAAAAAAGGGGAGGGAGAAAGGAAAAGGGCAAACTCCCCCCAGTGATCTGCCAGGAAAAGCAGTGTTGGGGTCCTTGGAAGGCATCATCTTCCTCTTGGTGTTCCTTCTGGTGCAGTAGCTGGTAACAATGAAGATGGAGAGGATGATGATCATTTTTTTACACTGTAAAAAAATGTGTAGCACTGTATAAGTCAATACCTCCTTAAACTTCCCACTGGAAATTTCCATTTTTTATTCTATTAGTTCTGTCTGGAGTGTGCTAATTTTTAGTGCAAGCATTACACGTTGGCTGTTAAACTTCTATACACATATGTTATTGGATAACATTTATTAATTGTTTAAATGACTATTACCTGTTTTGCTGTGCACTGTATTTTGGTTTTCTCTAATATAAACTAAAGTCTACAAAACAAAAGATAAGGGGTGGGGGGAGGAAGAGGGGCCATTCTCATACCAGTGGTAGTTGTTTTCCACAAGAACCCTCCATAACAACATTATTGGGATTTGCAGTTGCAAGTCTGTGTGAATAATAGTGCAAGCCCCACAGCATGAGAACAAGGGAAGAATAAAAATACTGCTACTAAGGCTCTGGAAAACACTGCCTCAGTGGCTTTGGGCAAAGCTTACAGAGCCGCAAATACCAGGCCCTTAGCATTATTAAGGCTAAGGTGTGAGGTCCTTAAGGCAAAATATGCCTTAAAAACATACAAGAATAAAAAATTCCCAGTAGATCACTTAAGCTTAGAATTACAGATATGAAAATTAGGATCATCTAGACGTAGCTTAGGACTCTCTCCAGAATATTACCTTCACAAAAAAAAGTAGAGTTCAAAGGGGCTTTAAACACTGGCACTACATACCAATATAATACTTTTATTTTTAAAAAATAGTGATATTTTAAGACAAAAGAGTAAATTTATATTTACCTTATGTTTTGTTCTATTGGTATAAATACAACCAGTACTTGTTTGTACACTGTTTGAAAATATGAAGTGATTTTGAGTCCCCTTATAACTTCCTAGTATTTTATGATCTATCCTTTGGAGCGAAGGGCTGTCTCTTGTTCTAAGACTACCGTACATTTAAATGCACTATGACTTTTAAATCACAAAAACTGCCTGATATCGACATTACCCAATGCCTCAGGGTATTCCAAAATACAAAATTTAGCCACAGGCACTAACAACACATACAGTGAATTCTGTCATATCTTGGTGCTCTTCCCAGAAATGCTACATTCAGAAAGCTGTACTTTGAGGAATGATGTTGCAGGATCAGATGGTGAGATTCATTAGAGGCTGAGGTAGCTCAATAGGGAGTACAGAGCTATCCTTGATGCTCTTGGCTATTGTAATGATGGCAAACAACAATGATGCCCACAGAATTTTTTTGAGCTAGATGCAAACTGATAAAATCTTCCTAAACAAATCCCAACACTTGTAGATTTGGTTTTTCATCACATCTCTAAGCCTAGCTACAGTTTTCTTTCCTGAAAAAGCTATGCATTGAAGGATTGCAAATGTTTCTTAATGATCCAAGAAACTATTTCAGATCACATGAACAGCTGTCCGGTGGCTGGATGTGTCAAACTAGCTATTCCCAGAGTTTGGCTGTTGTGAACTCAGGAAGCTGTGGAATAACAACAGTTTAGATTCTTGACTGTTCTGTCATGAAAACTGAAAAAAAAAAAGAAAAAAACCCCTTTGTTTTACCATATGCTCTGCTCGCTGACTAGTAGTTGATGAAAGATCCGTGCAGGGCTGCTATGCTTGTTTCCCACTGTGATCTGTACATGAGTCCAGGAGGTCCAAAGTAGCAAGACTGTGTTTAAAAACTTTTATCAAAAAAAAAGTGACTATATTACACAAACTAGTAAAGAATTGATTCTATTTTGTGGTTCACATATTTTAGATAATCTAATCTGCATCTAAACAATATGTCATGCTGTCTCTTTTCTGCATCTGGTTCAGTGAATCTGGTTTTGGTGTAAGACACCAACAGCCTTTGGGTTTCTGTGATTTCTCTTCCGGTGAATAACCATCTCCTTCCCCAAAGAAGTGTCAGTCAGAAAAATGACAGGTCTGTCTGTCTGCCAGTGCCTTTGATTCCTAAACTAGTCTTTTATGCCACTATGTTGGGCCAGAAATCACTGAAAATTAGTACCATGGTTCTGAATCTCTTGGAACTGCAGCTTTATTGGTTGTAACTAAGGAGAATTGTAACTAAGCCTAAGAGTTACTACTCTTCCTCTAGTCCAGATACTATCAGATGATACCTAGATGAACTTCATAGCATCATTAAAAGAATATGAAGATATTCTGTAAGATTTTTCTAAAATTTTTACAAAAAAGACCTTGCTTGAGTCCCCTATGAAACATCTCATCTCACCTACTACAGAGATCTGCTTTCAAAACTGTAGACAACTATATGTTTGCTAGTTACTCTGGGCTCCCATTGGAAATGGGAAGAAATAATAACTTTTGGATGCAATTTATTTACCTGTTTTAATGTCTTCTTTAGAACGAGATGAAGCATTCACTATCAATATTTGTGAGTAATGAATTCATTTGATCAGATGAATCCTAGCCCTGTACATTTGGCTTTGGTTAGTTTACAGTGCTCCATGGAGTATGTGCTGTTGTTTTTCTTGTTCTAAGGCTTTGTCGAGGAAACTCAGACACATATTATTTCTGAAGCATTAGCTGTGGCAGAGGTCCCTTACAAATGAGCTTTATTTTTCTCTCTGCTATTGTAGAGTGACTGGTCTCCTTTTAACATGAAGGACTGCTCTTTTCTTGGCAATAGGATTCTTGATGCTTTAGCATTTGTGTCATTTTCAAGTACATTTTCTTTAAGAAGGTGCAGGATTGTTGGATGTCTGATATGCTTGAAAGCCAGTGATATTCTAGACTCCACCTGTAATTTGAGGTTGTTACAACATTTATCAAAGGCCTGAATGATCAGATTATCGTCCTTTTTGAACTTTTGACTGCTAGCAGGTTTTTCACACAGTTTCTTGTGTGTTGTTATCGGTGACGAGAAACCTCATTCTTCTGTCCTGCCCAAACATACATTTTTAACCCTGCATATAGCAGTTAAACTTTCAAAAGCAACAACAGAAACACTGGTTTCATTTCTTAGGCAATCATGAATATTCTCCACCCAAAACTTTTTTGTCATTATGAATAAATTAAAATAAGAGAATTTGGAAGCATAAGGCAAGTTTCATTATTTATAATCATGGTTTAACACAAGTATGATCATTATATAACTCCAATTAATGACAATTATTTCAATTTCATTTTAAAACATTCCATAACAGTACCAACCAAGGGAATAGCTAGGGCTACTCCCTAGCTGTACTGGGGCTGTTGCAGGGCATGTCTGTCAATTCAGTAGCAGCAGTTAATATTTCTGACATGAAGAGGGTTAAAGGGTTCAGACATTTTAGGATATTTTTTGTTAAAAATCATCTAAGAAAATTATTTTTAAAATAAAAATTTTGAACATTTGCAATGTATTTCAAGTTCTGTCCATTTTTTATATGAATATATTTTTAGCTGTTTTAAATCTTCATTTTCTGTTGCGAAATACAAGAATTGCATGTAGCCACTTGATGATCTTGAATTTGCTTTTATGAAGAGCATTTTTTTCATAAAATCAGTTATTTTTTTAAATACATTTGAAACAAATGCAAACTCGAATTCTGAAAATTTTGAACATCTGTAGCAGTTCATTTGCAATGAACATCTGTCTCTTGAATACCAGCTAGGGATGTTTGTTTTTGTGATAGTATGCATTCCAGTTAGATTCTTGAGTAAGACAGTAGCATTTCTTGTGCACAGATAATCAGATAGTGATTTCTATTCACCTTATGTTTGGAGGTGGTTACATTACAAGAGTGTCATTTCAAAGGAAGGCTAGTTGTGTTTTATACAGATAGGGCTCTTTCTCAATATCTCAAGTTCAGTTGTGATTTATGAGGATGTTAGCCAAAATATTTGAGGTCTTCCTTAAAATGGTGATGTCCTCCTGCTTACTGAATAGATTTAATTATTAAATTAATTCAGTAATTTAAAACCAGCCATGACTACAACAAAGGCTTTTATCACTTGCCTATCTGTAAGTCTTACTCTATTGTATCTTAGACAAATCAAGAGAAAAAAGGGAATAAAAAATAACTGCAAACTGCAGTATGTTCTTAATCATGTTCTAGACTATTTGTGTAAGCCTCAGAATAATTAACTACATGTAGAATATCTTTGTTAACATAGTTACCGCTGATGACAAAATTTTGCACAAATAGGCAATTAATTTTTGAAACACAAGATCCTGAGTTTACAGTGCTTGAGAAAGACAATGATTTTACTGCTGCTGTAGTTTGACACCAGTAGGGTCTGTTGGGGAATTGGATTTCAAAGCTTTTGGAAATCAGGCCGTTTAGCTGCCTTAAGTGGACTTAAAGTTTATAGTTATCCTCTATATAGATACTGACTACACCTGTACATTTCCAGAGGCTGCTTGTACTTGGAGTACATCTACAAAGTATTATGCAGGACTGTGCAATGTGTAACTCCAGGCTAGCTTCAGAACTGGACTCAGTACAGCCATATTAGCGCACTGACATGGCAGGGCTGTTCAGCTCTCCTGCATGTTGGGAGCTTTGCTTGGGTGGAAAGTCCTCTAACGTCCTGCTTCTGGGACCTGAACTGCTGTCTTTGCACAGCACTACAGCATAATACGTGACATACCAGCCTGGTCAGAGTTAGCTTACTTTCTTCACATAACTCTTAAGGTGTATCGTCAATTCTTACAGCCTGTTGAGATACAGTTTGTCTTGTGGTCTGCAAAATGGCAGCAGTTTGGCTTTTGTGCAAGGGACTTTTAAAAAATTATTTTCTTTAATGCTACATTTAGAACTTGGGATAGTTACTGTTCTCAAAATCATGTTCTTAGGTGTGATTTATCATTTTTTAGTGGCAGCCACCACTGAGTACAGTTACCTATCTCATGTCATAATTTCTTCCCAAAATTATTTGTCCAATAGTTTGCAGCAAAGTATGAGACAACAGGTATAAGGCATGGATCTTTAGACCTATTTCTGCAGTGTGCTGATCTCCTGAGGACTACTATTGATTTCAAAAGGCTCTGGATTGATCTCTTAGTTTCTGTTTATAACATCTATACCCTTTTTTGACTTTGGGAACTAAAATACAAAAGGGCCAACATATTCTTAATTTGTTTACTCCTGAATATCACTGTTCTTCCAAGTAACCAACAGCAGCAGAGCAGAGAAAAACAATTGGCTTTTCAAGCAGATAAGTGGAAAGCGAGTGGAGATTTTGGACTCTTGACAATCCTAAATTTCTTTTGATATTACCTGTAATCAACATCATATGATATAACCTTGTTGCAGGGAGGAGATCTAAAGATGACTGACAGTACTGAACAAGGAAGGTCTGGGTGAAAACAGAACATTCTAAATATGGAACAATGACTTTATATGTAGTCTCACAGTGAGACAAATCTTTTCATTTCTTGCTCTAATGGGAGACAAGACAGGATTTATTACTCTTTCGGGAAGCTTCAGAATCTTCAGCAAATATTCCAAAATACTGAAAACATTTTAGTCAACTTACTCAGTTCATGTAATGAAGTATAAATAAATTGGTCAACATATTGATTTTCTGTCCTGTATAAATTTAAGAGTTTTTATTATTATTGTATTTGTTATTAGCTTGTTCAATTATTCTACACTGTCTGGTGCTAATTTTGGAGAAGTAATACTAAATTTAATAGATTCAGTTAGTACACTGAGTGATTGACTAGCTGAGGAAGATAATCCCATTGCAAGGGTTCATGTTTCTGTTGTTGATGTCCCAGGAATATATAATCACTATTATCCTGTAGATACAATGTAGATACATTTACTGCATGGTTCATTCAACACAATAAAAGCATAATGAATAATTAAGTTATGATTAATGAATTACACTTTATGCTTTGGACTACATTTTTAATAGAACATTAGACAAAATACATTTGTTGTGCAAATATCTCTCGAATATCTTAAACTAAGATTTAGGGCCACATTTTCATCTGCTATGGCTAGTTTTTCAAGACAGCTTCAAGTCACAAAATGCAATGAAGGCATGCAGAACAACGTACTAAATTCTTGCCTCAAATATTTCCATTAGATATTTCAGCATATGCCTTAAGGTTAATGATATAAATGCAAGGAATCTTGTGTAATAATTTTAACATGTTCCCTGGGATACTTGTCTGCATTTTAATTATCAGTGATTACTTGGCTAAGATTTGTCTAAGGAACCTGAAAATCAATTTGCTACAACAGGACAATATAACTGGATAAGTATAGATAGGGAGACATTATTTTTGAAAGAGAAGATAAACTTCAAAACCAGAAGAGGGACAAAGGTAAAGCTATTACACCATAGTGCATGGTCAGTGTATTCCCCTGCCTCCTTTTTCTTTTCCTCCAGCACACTCAGCAAATTAAAATCAGGAGAAAGAGAAATAATCAAAATTCTGTGGAATAATATTATTTCTGTGAAATAATCAAAATCAGTGTGGAAGATATACAGCAAATAGCAATAACAATATGAGTTGAAAGATGAGATGCTTTGTTATTGATATTATATTAGCCTGCAAATATCATTCAGGTGAAGAAAATCAAACACTCAGAAGTTAGAAATTGGCATATTTAAGGTTGCTTGGGAAAAACAAATTCTTCCAGCCTGTTCAGATAGGTAATTTAGTTAAAGATTCTATCCTTTAGTGGGGCCAAATCATAAGAAGATCAAATTAAAATTGTTTTGATAATTCAGTTTGACTTTTGAATTTAAAACTTTGCAAAAATGAATAATGTTCTTTTAACTTTGCGAGTATTTTTGAGTTGTTTCTTGTATGCTCTTTACAGAGGATTGCAAGTTAAAGAAAAAAACAAACAAACATGTTGTGTTAATTACAACTCTTACTACACCTTCTATAATACAGCCAAAACTTCAAGACCCAGCATCAGTCTGGTAGTGGAGAGGAAGGTTGTGTCTCAGGTACAATGCCCAAATCTTAGAGGGAAAGTAGTTTCATTTTCTGTCTCGCAAATGCCTTCCCATCCTCTCTCCCTGCCTCATTTGCTTCTAGAGATCAGGGAATGGGGTTGGTCCAGATGTTTCTGTCAAGACAGGATCCATTTTCTCCCAGTCTCCTTAGGCTCTCCCAGTATTGTAGTAGTGCTCGTAGCAGCTGCCATCACTGCTGTCATGTTGCATTTTGGCTGCAGAAAGGATATGCGTTTTTAACTACTTGCTTTTTCATGTACTATGATTCTGGAAAACTGCCAAAGCTTTCCTGAAAACAGAAGGTGAGAGAAGAGGAAACTGATAGTTTCAAGTAAATCCCAGATAAGCCAGAATGAAATGTCACTGGAGGAAAAAAGGTTTCCAGCAAAGATCTTTCTCCCCATTGAATTCCAGAGAAGGAAAATAGGGAGAATTAGATAAAAAATTTGGTATTTTTTGTTGGTTTTGCTTTTGGTTCCTAAAGCAAATTCTGGCTGTGCTCAGACTGGAAGCTGGAGGTTTGGAACAGCCCGAGCAGGCTGAGCTGTGGGCAGGTTGGGCCAAGATACGGAACTGCACTGCTTTCCCTTTTACTCCTCATCCTCCCATGTTATAGTATTTGTTGGAAAGAAACACCAGAAGGCAAGGAGCTGTGATTTTTACCAAGAGGGCTTCTGATCTAGATGGCAGTAGGATTGAGGACCAGGGGAAGACAGCAGAGATACGGCCATTACACTGCAAGCTAAGAAGTGCTCTCACAACAGTCATGTGAAACATAGGCTAGTGGGTTTCAGTATGTGTGGCTTTTGCTAGGGCGGCAACAGCTGCCAGAGGTATGAGTGCCTTTCTGTCCGTGGCAAAGAGGCCAAGGGACATTCCTACATCCTGTTTCATGTCATGCTGGAAGAAGATGCAGCTGTTTCTCTCTCCTTTTTCTGACCCTGTAACTTTCCATTGCTAGGCAGGTGATTCTGTACCATGAGATAAATCAAGTGGAAAACAGTTAAAATACGTTTCTCCCCTCCTCTCTTTTGAGGACAGAACAATCCTTGGCAATATAGAATTGTTCTGCCTGACTTAAACCTGACTTTTGCTCAGTTTTGCACAGATACTCACTTGAGATGTGGGAGATTATGTTTCAAGTTTTTCTTCAGTTACTAATACCAAATGACACTCCAGAAGGAGGAACGATGATCTGAGTCATTGGTGATATGAGTCACTGGCATGAATTAGACATAACCAAGCACTGAACATCTGCTATAACCTTTGCCACATTATTCTGATAGCAGATTCTATCTTTCTTGAAACAGGTACGTGTATTTACAGATCAAGTTTTGCCTTAAAAAAATGTCCAGAGGAATCAACTTAATCAATTATTGAATGCTTCTAGCCACACTCAGTCTTTTTAAAGAGTCTTCCAAGACGATCCTATCAGATTCCTGTTATATTTTGGGTCTGCTGCTTTCCCCCCTCCCCCAAGTATTTTTGTGATGACATTGTTCTTTTGTAACAATCACTTTGAGACAAGGAAGGAGGCTAGAAAAACACATATCTCTCCATTTAAATTGTGTGGGTTTTAGTCACTTCCTCTCAACAATCAGGAAGTCTATTTGGAAAAAAAGAAAAAAAAACTAGAAAACAAGAAGTCTATGGTGTATGTTACGTTTTTATAGCAGCTCTTACAGGAGTTCGAATCAGTCTGTGAATGCTCAGGTCCACCCAGCATTTAGCCTCAATAATTTTCTGTAACTAGGAATTTATCAAAAGGTTTGTGTGTCAGTCTAAGGAGGATGTGTTTATGTCTGTCATGAGTATGTGATGATAACCTCTGCACAAGTAGAAACTACCTAGAAGAAATAATTTGTTCAATACCTTTTGGAAGGAGAAAGGGCATGGCTTAGAGAAGGAGGCAGAATGTCAAAGTAAATGATAGGAAATGATGCCTAAATAGTCTCAGGCTGTAGTCCAGTGTTGACCACCTGTACATATTTACAACAGTTTGAGAAATTTATTTTCAACTGTTCAGCTGGCTGTTGCCACTCCTTCCTCACCAACCTGCTTCCAGACTCAGTCTGTGGAATGGAAAGTGCTAGCTTGCTTCAAAACAAGATGAGCTTAAACTGCTGTTGTAGATGGCTTGAATTAAGGCAACTGATGTTGCACTGAAGGATCTGAGGATGTTTGTGCTTCTTGTTCTCTGACTCAGCTGTGTGGGTTTAACCAACTCCAGCTGAGCCAATAGCAAATGCAGGTTTACCTTGGAGATATTGCGGGTTCGGTTCCAGACCATCACAGTAAAGCGAATATTGCAATAAAGTGAGTCACACAAATTTTTTGGTTTCCCAGTGCATATAAAAGTTATGTTTACACTATACTGCAGTCTATTAAGTGTGCAATAGCATTATGTCTAAAAAAACAGTGTACATGCCTTAATTAAAAGTACTTTATTGCTAAAAAATGCTAACCATCATCTGAGCCTTCAGCAAGTCATAATCTTTTTGCTGATGGAGAGTCTTGCTTCAATGTCGATGGCTGCTGACTGATCAGGGTGGTGGTTGCTGAAGGTTGGGGTGGCTGTGACAACTGTGACACAAAATGTGACACAGAGACACAAAGTGAGCACATGCTCTTGGAAAAATGGCACTGATAGACTTGCTCAATGCAGGGTTGCCACAAACCTTCAATTTGTAAAGATTGCAATATCTGAGAAGTGCAATAAAGTGAAGCATAAATGAGGTATGCCTGTACTGTTTCTGCTATGAACCATTGCCGTGTTAGATGTGTTGGGTAGAAGTCATATGTGCATTTAGCAGGACTGTTGAAGTAATCTTAACTATTTAAAGTGTCTTCACCCAGCTACTGTTACTTTATTAATAATGTGTTGCTCTGTCTCACTCCTATCACTTGTCCGTTTTAGCTTTTTTGACTAAGTTGATTCTTGTTCATATACCAGATATTAATCTGTGACTATACATGAAGCTTTCAAGATACCAAAAGAAATGCAAGTACTAATATATGCATCTTAAGTGGGAGTTTTTCTTCACGAAAAATTGATAAATGAGGTAGTAGAATTAATGTTACTTAAAAGAGGAAAGCCCTGATTCTGTCCTACATTTGATCTTGGATAGCCCATTATCTATATATGATCTGAACCAAAAGTGGTTATAAGACTTTCTATATACCATTTTATATACAAAGCAAGAAGTAACCTTCCAAGGATAAGTAAGAACACACTTCAGATGAAGAGACATCGAAGTAACGGACCCTTAATTTTTGTATAGAGAATACATGCCTCAAATATTTTACATGCTCTTAATTCATCTGGGAGGAAACAGAATTGAGATGTTTCTCCTTGCTCCCAATTTTCTTTGATTTTAATTAATGATGATTTAATGTAAAATGTAGGGAGATGGAACCAGTAACCTCATTGCCCCCTCTTTCTATAGTGCCTTAATACTAAGATGGAGACCATTCTTATTTCATTTCATTTTTGATTGCTCAGTGTTAAGTGGAGACCTGTTTAAAAATTTCAGTTAGGTAGTTTTGGAATTTAGTAAGGTTTGTAAAGAGAGTTAAGATCATTCATTACACCAACTGGTACTCTTGGAAAAAATGATGAGATTCTGGATTAAGAAGACCATCTCCCAATGGGATGAAACCAAAGCAGCAAACTGTGTGCTAGGCAAAAGCCGTCAACGATTATTCTGAGCATTACCTCCTAAAGACATGTAGGTATAACCACTTTCACAACAAAACTAATGCATCAGTTAGAAAACTTGAGAGGCACACCTGTGTAGCAGAAATAGGAGGTGGCTCAGTCAGGTAATGAGGACTGAAGATAGGATATTATAAAAGTCGAAGGCTTCTCCAGAGAAGAGAGAGAAAATAGTAACATGCCATAAATTTGATGCGTCTGTGGACTCTGTAATTTTGTGTACTTGTTGGAGGTAAGGATTTAAGTTTTCAGGTTGATCTTGGAGGTTTTAGTAAGTCTGAGTGGAGTATCAGAGCTAAATTTTTCAGTAATAAAGGAATTATTTTATAAAAGATGGTCTCTCAGTGATAACTGGTTGTTTCCATCCTTTCCTGATTGTCTGTGTGAATTCATTCTGCTGCAATGCTTGTTTTTTGTTGTTGTCGTTGTTCCCCCCCCCAAAAAAATAAAACCACACAGTTTCCATGAGGTTGGGAAGCAGTATATCGCAGGCTTAGGATGTGTGGCTTTCGGTGATTCTGTCATGGGTGGAACTGATGATTGCAGCGAAGGGCTGTGCTCTGCTTTTGTTTCACGCCATCGCTGTGCTTCCAGTTGGAGTTTTTTGGTGCGCGAACAGTTTATTTGCAGTGATGAGTTTGGTAAGGTTTTGTCAGAGTGCCATGAGGGTCTGGGGTGTCAGGTGGGTGCTGCCAGCAGGGCTGGGCTGGGTCTGGCCACCAGGGTCTGTCCCCCTGCTCCTGCGAGGGAGCAGGGCCCCAGGGGAGCTGGGGCAGCCCCAGCCCCAGGGGGTAGTGAGGCCACAGGGCCAGGCTGCAGCCAGGACAAGTGGGACCCATGGGTGGGCAGGGGCCAGGCCATGGCAGGGCTGGAGCCAGGACCAGCACCGGCACTGCTGCAGCGTGGTGGGGCAGCAAGTGATGGCCCAGCTGGGCTGAGATGGGACCGGGGCTGGGGGTGGGAGAGGCCAGAGCAGGGGCAGCAGAGACAGCGGGGGCTGCCGGGGGCCCCAGGGCCTGGACAGGTTAAAAGGATTTCTGTGAGCATTTATTTTAGGCATACAACATAGATGGGATAGATTCTATGATTTTTTTTTTTTTTGTACTAAAATAGTTCAATTTCCTTTGGGACTACTGGCATAGTTTAAACACTGTCAAGGTGAAAATGGGTAAGAGTTCAGTTTTTAAGACAAGGCAGTCCTGGAAATTCTGATTTTCTTACTATTCAGGACTCTCTGCCTTCACTTAATTGCTAAGTTTGAAAAGAATGCAAAGAAACATTTCTTTTTTCATTTTCAGGAACACTGCTAAATGCTTATATCTATATGATACGCATGTTGCGGTTTTCTGTTATTGAGGAAACTTAATTTTAAATACTTAGTTCACTCTTCTCGAAGCAGCATTAGGCAGTTACATTCACTTCTGCTAAATTTCAGTGTGAACCCTCTGAGCTGGCACAAATCACCTTCTGTAAAATTTTGTTTTGTGTCTTTATTCAGCTTTTGGTTATCCCCGGGTGAAATAAAAAGCCTGAATTAAATATACTGAAGTTCCTTTCATTTAGTCAGCTGTTATGTATAAAAATGTATCTGAACAGGAACATTTCAGATAACAAAAATGTGTAGGGGGTTAGCTGTATCGGTACAATTGCGTATGCTGGATGAGCATGTTTCACCTGGAGGTAGCAAAATATTGAGCAGGGTTGTTGGTGCAGCTTTAAATAAGCTTCCAAATTAATACCCTTTTAAGATGAATGGATAACACTGTCAGGATTGTCATAGAAAAGAACATTATGAAGGAGGTTTAATAAGCAGAATAGCTAGAAAACTTCTTCAGCTTAAAAAAAAAATATATCAACAGTATGTAGTGATTAGAGGAATTTATCATTTCCTTGACAGCAGTAATTTGTAGGTTAGTGATTGTCAGTTGCTGACAGCAACTGGTCAGTCATACAGCAGACAAAGATGTCAGAAGTTTAATCTGATTCGTGTATGTTCTGGCTATGAAAATTTTAGGAGAATTTCTTCTTGAGGTACCTACGCTCTTAAGAGAGTCATATGGGAGAAAGGCAGATATATTTATCAGAGCTTGCCTGTGCAGAGTGGCGTATATGATTTCATCAAGGGTAATTGCTTTACTAGTAATAGCTTGGAAGTGACACAGATAGTCAACATTACTTCGAGCATAGCAAGCACCTCACTGTAATAGCTGTTTAAGTGCCTTTAGGCACATTTCTTGCAGTTACTTTCAGAAGCACAGAAGCAATATTAAAAGGCCCAAAGAGACTTAACTATATACTTGAAGTGAGGACTGAGTAGATAGATGATCTGAACTCCATGCCACTGGGTGGATTATTCTGTCTCCTATTCATCTGATTCACTATCTACAATCTCTGAAAGCTGTACCTTGACAGGCTTGAGGATTATTATGTGGAGCTCTTGCTGTTCCAACTGATCTTTAATTTCAGTATGTCTCAGCATGGTCTTGAAGCTCTCTTTGGATTCTGTTCCTTTGACTTCAAGTTTGTCCTTAATCTCTTTTTTCTTCAGATTGGTCTTTTCCCCTCCCCTTTGTCCCCTGTCTTTCTTCTTTAGCTGTTTCTTGGCCTCTTTTTCCTCCTCCTCCTTAATCTCAGGCTTGGCCTTTTTCTTCTCTGATTTGAGGCTCAGCCTTTGCTTTTGACACAGGACTGGCACTCTCTCCCCTTCTCTTTGACCTTAGACTTAGCCTTTTTTATGTCCTTTGTTTTTAATATATTTTATTCTACATTCTTTCCTGGTGTTGCATACTCTGTGGCCTGGAGTTCCCCTAAGAGGATTTACCATTCCATTTACCATTCAGATTTCTTAATGTGGCAAATCTCTCTCTTCTGCATCATCAGCATTTCTGTTGTTTGTTTTGCTGTTTTGGGCTCACACCACATGAGTTTAATTCTTCCTGACTTCTATATAGCACTTTGCAGATTGTTCAGAAGGTTTTGTTTTGTTTTGTTTTTTAATCTGAAATGAGTCTAACATTTTTGTTTTCAGAATGCTTTTTGGATTTTGTTTTTCTGCTGTGTTTTCTTTTTTGCTTTTTTTGTTGGCTTTTGATTTTTTCCCTTCAGCAGTTGTGTTCTGAAGCGGCTCAGGCTTTTTACCTGCAGTATTTATTTTTAGGTTTGCTTGGAATTTCATTGCACTGCTATTGTCATCCTTTAGATTTTCATTTGTTAGTGTTGTGAAAATCTTCAGATTTCCTAATAAAATGTATATCATATGTCACCCAAGTATTTATTCCTATTCTTTCTTCTGATCAGGAGTTTTCATTGGTCTCCTCTGCCATATCACACACAGTATCTTTCATTTCATAGGTATCATAGTTTGTGATAATCCTGCTGTAACTCACATGAGAAATGTACCCACATTTTGCCCTTAGTCTTATTAGAGAAAAATACGTGGGTGTATCCAAATACTTTTGAAGACAAGAAGATTTTTCAAGAAATATTAGTTCTGATATACTTGGAAAAATGAAATAGCTTGTCTTAGAAACAGCTTCATTCCTCCTTCCTCGTCTCCATCCAGTGGAGGTGGCCTCAACCTTTCAATTTCTGTGGTATCGTTCCTCTGCTGCTGCAGTCATGTTTGGAAGCAGCCCATTTTTTCTGCAGAGCAGTTTCGGATTGCCATTTATGTCAGGCTGTTCTGCTTGCTTTCTCTGTTCATCTTTGGTTTCTGCTAGGATTTTTCCTGACCTTGTAGACCTTGCCACAGATTCATATCTCATCTTTTTTTTTTTTTTTTAGCTTGTCTCTGAAGCCACCCACCTGTTCTGTGGGAAATTCTAGTTGCTTGTGGCTGAGGAAACAATCCCTCACCTCTGACTTCAGAGGAGTGTCAGTCGGTCTTTCCTGCTTTCTCTGAGTATGCTACTTCAAGGGGATCCTTATGGGACAGGCAGCAATCAAGACCAGAAGCACAGGTAGGTTCGTAGGTAAAGCAGACAGATGAAGCAGAGTAGTGATGAAACTACAATGTTAGAGGAAGAGAGAAGCAACACAAGTTCCACCATATCTTTCTGATATGCTTGAAGACAATGAATACAACTGGAAGTACATCCATTTAGGGGGAGTTTTTTAGATGAGAGGCTTCCTGTCTACTGGCATGCTACTTTTGGCTAAAGCTGAACAGCGGATGCAACATTACTGAGTCCCCCCATAAGATCACAGAATCACAGAATGGTTAAGGTTGGAAGGGACCTCTGGGGATCATCTAGTCCAACCCCCCTGCTCAAGTAGGGCCACCTAGAACAGGATGACATTGTCCAGGACCCTGTCCTGATGGCTTTTGAATATCTCCAAAGAAAGCTACTGCACAGTCTCTCTGGGCAACCTGTTCCAGTGCTCTGTCACCCTCGCAGTAAAGAAGTTTATCCTGTTCAGACGAAGCTTCCTGTGTTTCAGTTTGTGCCTGTTGCCTTTTGTCCTGTCACTGGGCACCACTGAGAAGAGTCTGGCCCCATCCTCTTTACACCCTCTCTTCAGATACTCCCCTCAGTCTTCTCTTCTCCAGGCTGAACAGGCCCAGCTCTGCAGCCTTTCCTCATAAGAGAGATGCTTCAGTCCCTTCATCATCTTAGTAGCCCTTCACTGGACTCACTTCAGCAACTCCATGTCTCTCTTGTATTGGGGAGCCCAGAACTGGACACAGTACTCCAGGTGTGACCTCACCAGGGCTGAGTAGAGGGGGAGGATCACTTCAGATTTTCCATGTTAATGAGTTTCCTCCTCTTGCTTAAGAGAGAGTTCCTGTACATTTAGCAAACAAGAAGCTACATTTTACTGCCTTCTAAATTACTTGATACTTACATTTGTTTTAAGTAAAGAAAATAAGGTCCCACCACTTTTTTCTTAGATATCCGTAAGTCAGTTGGTATATGTGAGGAGTGGATGGTTGTTTTCTTACTTAAAGCCCATACTTTTTGGCTCATGAGGTAAGTCAGACTTGTGACATTCAGGATGCCTAATTTTTCCTACTCAACTTAAAGGAAGCCTGAGGTCAGATTTAAATATTTAGCTTTTAAATTCCTAAATAAGGGCAAAAGTGTTTTTTTTTTTTGCATACTTCTGACACTCTTCCAGCTGGTATATGTCCATTTCCTGGTGCAAGATCTATGTTTAGCTGGCTCTTCTTTTCTGAACCCCCCTGAATGGTCCAGAAAATAAATAATTAAAAGAGAATCATCTGCTTATCAATTGTTCTAACTTCTGGGCAATTGATGCTGCGAGAACATCACAAAACTGCCCAGGCACATCTACCCATTGTCTTCTCAATGATTTTCTGATTATAGTTTAAAAAATTTGGAAAGCTAATTGCTATGGAATGTGTCACTACATATGCAAAGCTTAAATTTTGATTTGAGGAAAGCTTATTAATAAAATTGTCAGAACAGAAGAATTAATTTTATATCAGACTGAGTCAATAGAGAAAAATATGCAAGCACTGTAACTGACACAAACTTAAAGATGTATTTAAAGATGCATTAAAGACTGCATTTAAAGTTGCTGCATTTAGAGATGCTTTGCTTTTTTCAGAAATACCTCATGAACCTGACTGCTCAAATTGAAGTTAATTATGATATTCTAGTCATTGTGATGAATAAAATTGAGCATGAAAGACTAAGTAATTCTGTTTAGGTTATGGCCAGATATTGCAAAACACTGTTACAGGTTTTCAGTATTGCTGGAGAGACTGGGTTGTAATGTTAAAAAGACAAGACACTTCTGCGTCAGAGGTTTAATTTCTTGTAAATATAATGCTAGAACATAAGCCTTAGTTGTTTTTAATTGTATTTTGCTGTATTGCCTACAAAATCAGACTGTTGTGATAATTCTAGGGAAAAAGCCAAATAAGTAAAGTCAAATTGAGCAACATTAAAACTGGGGTGATTATAATACCATCAGATTTCTATGTTTTGTCTTACAACTTGACTACTAGTCATTTTACATATGTGTGCTGTGGTTTGTGCCCAAGAACATACTGCTACAAAGGAATTGTAGTGTTTGCAATTGTTAAGAGAATGATTGCGTATCACAGGAATTAAGTCTGAAGAAGAGCTGTAAATGGACAAGAGAGATCAGTGGCTTAGCAGTCTAAACTATAATTTAGTCATCTACAACTAGAATCAATCTGGCAAGGAGAATTAGGAGATCTATAAAACAAATAGAATGGAGGTGAAAAGGATAAACATGGAGGTACAAAGACAAAGACTTGGAAAACTAAGTCTTCAAAAACCTAATTGACAGATAGCACTTCCTTCATTCATTTTTATGCTTCAAAGCTGAACATTGCTTTGGTGCTTTGCGGAGACCTGAGGTGAGTTTTGTTCACTTCCTGCAGTAGGAATGAAACTATAAAGAGTGACCAAATAAAAACATACAAGTTCAAACTTAACTGAGAAGGGAAAGAATGTTAGGCTTAGTGGATATTCACTGTCCAGCCATTCCTTAAAACCTTCCTTATTTCTTATATCCTAGGTTTAATCACCTACTACTCTCGGAGAATTGGAATGGCTGTCAGAAGCTACATAGTGAGCAGTGAAATCTCCAGTAAAAGTGACACTATCATACAGAGAGATTTAAGGCATTACCATAGCTTGGAATAAAGATTGCCCTAAATGTCAACATCTGATTCCTCAATGGTTGTGTATGAAAATTTCCAGTGTTGCCAGGCTTCCCATGCACTAAGTGTCCAGATGGACACTTTCACAGTTTAGCTAGGATGTTTCACACGTTATTTATTCTCGAAGAATTGTGCTTTGCTTCCATATTCTTAAATTTCTCCCTTTCAGGCAGAAATATGTATATTCAGGTATCCATCCACTTATATATATTTCCAGTTTCTAAAGATAATCACCTTCTTTATACTGAAGTAAGCCCTGTGTTTGCAGCTCTTAAAATGACTTGCCCTTACATTGAGTGGTTTAGTTGTAGTAAGTCAAAGAATTAATGAGAGCAGCAGTTATTCAGTGTGATTAAGACTGCAGAATCTGCCAGTAGCACGTAAGGATTAAATTCTGATTTCATTTACATCACTGATTTTGGACAAAAATAAAGTTCAAAAATCTGACTGATTTCTTTTTTCCCCGGATGATATGAGGGTATTTTCTGAAATACAAGATGGAAGCTCAGTGCATTAAAATACAGTTTTTTTAATGGTCCGTAGGATCTTCATTGATAACAACCAATAATTTCTTATAATAGACTGTAACTATATTTGCATACTTAGTGTGTGTTTGTGTGTGTGTGCATTGTTTGTGATGGTAGTCATGTTTTAGCAGTTATTTGGAAGTCATGTCTGTTCCTACTGAAAAGTAGATGGGCTTTGAAAGCCATGTAAGTTTGCAGAACATGTTTATCAGCTCATGGCAGAAGTGTTTGCACTCTGTTAATAAGCACTATACTGGGGCCAAATGCATTGTGTGATTTTTCAGACACGGTTTGTTTGCTTCAATTTTATTAGCTAGCTAGTAGGAATACTGGACGGCCTAACCCTGGCTTCTGTAATGTGTTTTGAAATTGTATTTTCCACACAAAGTGCTTGTGTCTAATGATTAACTTAGTCATAATAATTATAAATGATATGAGGTGCCTTGATGCTTTGAGAGGGGTACAGCAAAAAATACAAGCAGTCCATGAATTTCCCCTGCAAAATATATGCAGCTATTAGTGCTATAAATTCAATTATGTTGGCCTTTTTGAGGAGAGAAGTATTTCAACTAACACAGTCTTGGAACATGTTCAAATGATCTGAAATAACTTTTTTAACACGTTAAGGTCAGAGTTTTAAATTGCAGTGTCTCAGGATAATCCTCACAGAAGGAACTGCTATTGGAAAATTGACTATTCATTGAAATGTCATTTGGGGTATAAGCTATGGTTTTGAATTACCCATTGGTCACAAAGAAACTTTTGGTAAATGCATATTGTTATTCTGGCCATCATTGCTTTTGTGGAGAGAAAAAATAATAATAAATAAAAGCACTATATATTGATGTGAGAAGACAGGTAAATCCTGGGAAGCTAATTGAACTGCTAGTGACTGTTGTGACAGAAGTTAATATACAATGATCAATGTATTTGTCCTCTGGATATCAATATTCTGAAGGTTTTTTGTATCTTGAAAAATCAGAACTACAGCTGATTTCATAAATACCTTTTCTTCACCATTTGTGACTCATATACTTGGAATATGGGAGAGAGGAATGAATTTTAGCCAGCAGTATTTTCTACTTTTATCTTTTATGAAAAGTTGAAAGGATGCAAAAAAGGAAATGCTTATGGTGACTTCTGTTTGTTTGTTTGTTTATTTATTTATTTATTTATTTTCTTTAACTGATCAGCACCATATATTTCTTCCTAACAGGAAAAACTGCTGCTGCAACTAAAATGACATCATGCTGCTTCCTTTGGGAGAATTCTGAAGGCTTCTCAAAAATACGACACAGTGGTAAGTATTAAAATACGTTCAGAACAGTTCTTTTTTTTGTAAAAGTACATTAAAGAAACAAATAATGATTCTTTGTTGCTAGTGTTCTCAAATGTGTTTGAAGTATGTCTTTGCATTGTGTATTTCCAGCTAAAATGCTTATGGTTTGCAGTGTATTCATACAATGAGACATGGAATGCAATCCATTCCAACATTTGTGCTGTTTACATGCTTATTCTTGATAAGCATGAATTTAGTATTATTTTTCAATTCCAGTAATATTAACTGTAACCAATCAGTCTTTGGTTAAAAGATATGGAATTACACCTGGCTACTGTAAGTTTGCTAATCAATAAAATTTGGGTTTTCCAGGCCACACTATATTAGACAGAGCTGAAAATCTTCAGTTTTTGAAACAAGGTTAGGTTCCAAAGTACCTTTAGAGACAATTAAATAAAAGGGACTTGGTTGCAATGGTCTTTCAGCCTTTGTTTCATATTGTTACAATAATGATCTATCTTTTCTCTCCATTTTATTAGCAAATTACAAGGAATATAGTTTAATAAATAACACAGACATAAATGTTCACACACACACACACACACACACACATAAACATTCCTATGATATCAATATGAAATATTAAACAGGCTTAGAAATTGTGTAGAATATATTTTATAAAAGAGATTAGATTAATCCAGTCACCCTTCTTGCATACCATGCCTGACACATTGATTAATAAGGAAGGACATAAACAAATGTCCAGAAAACAGTTTCTCTGATGCATAGGTCTTCCTTCTCACATTATATGCACTATGAATTTCCAAGCAGATGTGGCTTTTGCTGTGATCATTGCACTAGCTGCAGTGCAATGAAGTTTCAATTTAGTATTATCATTGGGTCCTAAATTCAAGGAGAAAGAATAGTAATATATCTGGTGTGATAATAAAGTTGTGAATAAGCAATAATTCATACTATGACAGCTTTAGTTATGAGATCCAAGGGTACCATTATGTGAAGTGTAAAAATCAGACAAAGAAAACAGCTTTGAAAACTCCTGTGATTTTTGCATCATTGAACTCTGTTTATTCCAATTTGTTGTAATCTAAATGTAATTGACTAAAAAGCATTTTCTGAAAAGGAGCCTGTTTAATAGTTTAGCATCCATGCTGATCATGATCATAGCTAAACTCTTATTGGTTACGATAACAATATAACATAACACATTTTATAACACATATGCATGAATATCATCCATAGGATTCAATTACATACTCTTCTCAAAAAACACATGAATTTTTTTCAGGATAGAGGCAAGGAATTGGTATAAAGGATCCAAAGTTGCAGTCAAAGTCAAAGTAATCCCTGAATTCCTTTGGAACTAGCAGTTTATAGTAGTTTTATATCATCTTGTACAAGAATTAGTCACAGCTATTTTCCAGGAAAGGAGAGAAAATCTCTCCTCAAGATATATCACAGTACTCTGTGATAATCTTGAAGAGAAAAAGAAAAAAAAAAAAAAACACAACAGTTCGTGAAGGAAGCCTGGAGGGGACACTGAGGGAATGGTGTGATTTTAATTTTCCCTGCTTTCTCAAAATTTTGTTTGCTTGTTCTTAATAGTGCACAGAATGTAAGTCAGAGAGGGAGAAGGAGAAGAAAGGGAAGCAAACAATATTAAAACAGAAAGGTGAGATACAGCCTATTGATGTCAGTTGTTTAACTCCCACTCTAAGTCAGTGGACATCAGAAACCAGTTGTGCCTTTTGAAAATTTCCTTGTTAATGTGAAGTGATAATTGAAATATACATAAAAGAAAACAGAAGAGTAGAAATTAAAGCTGTAAACTGCTCCTAATTTATTTCATCTTCTCCTCTGCTTGCTAATTTCCTGAAGTATATGTAGTGATGAGCATGTATGCCCATTTGCAAACGCCAAGTAACTTAAATAACACACTACAGAGATGTGCTAGTATGTGTTAGGGAATTTGTCATTTTACCTGGAAGAAGCTTGAATTCTTGTGAGAAGTGTGCCTACAGACAAACTGAAATGGATCTGAAGACTTTCAGAAAAGTGTAGGACTTCCTTTGACGGTCACAGCTGAGTATTTGCAGTGCTTCATAGTGTTCTGTTTTTATGAACAGAAGAACTCTGAGAATGGTGTGAATCAGTATCTGTGTTGGTTCAAAACCTAATTAGGTGTGGTAGCTTAGACAGATTGACAGGTTGTTGTATAATGTGCAGTTCTTATGTGTAAGAAAAATACAGAAAAGACTCCACATGCCTTTGTCACTTTTTTTCTTGCTATCACTCTCATCCAAAAACGTAATGAAACTTCTTCATCATAAACTGATGATCTGCAACTGAATTTTTTTTCAAGAAAAGAAAAGTGTAATTTATTTTTAGACTATGAAGCAAGTGTTTGCTGGCAATGCACAATATAGCAATAAATATAAAAGCGCACAGACGACTGTTTGCTTTGTCCTCGGATGTTATTTTATTTCCCAAGTAGATGCTAGTTTAAATGACAGGATTTCATTCTAAAATCCTGACCTGACAGCTGACTGTGCAGATGGAGCCCTGTAATAGTCCATGGGGTGCTGTGTACGTTCTTTGATGTAGCCATATACTGTCAGATTCTTGATCATGTTCTCAGAGTCTGATCAAGCCTTGGGTCTTGTATCATTTATGATAACAAATATGAAGGAATAATAAAGCCTTCATATTCGAAAGTAGGAGTAAATCATTGCAGTTCCAGTCCTGGGAGTTTTAGGAAAGGGATCAGCTCTTAATTCTCTGAAGAAAGCTAGCATTTTGCAACTATCAGCTCTCCTCAGCCTCCTGTTCAGCTCTTGGCATCCCACTTTGTGGACCAGAATCTTTCCTTTGCCTCCCATTGTCAGGGTTTATGACTGCTGAGTGTAAATGGAAGCACACTGAGCAGTTCAGCTGCTTGTTAAACAGTGCCTTCAGCTCTTCTTTCAGGTTTCCTGGTTGGTTTTCACTGTATTTGACACTCCTAGATGGAAGAAAACTGCTCCCTCCATTTTTTCTTTTTGTGGAAAAATTAGGATATTTTTAGCATGCGACTGAAATCTATCACTTAAGTAGGTTCTTAAGACCTATACTATGATATAGAAGTTGTGCTGACATTGGTTATAGTGTTCTGTCTTCCACCAAATTCCCTTAATTTTGAAACAACCCAATTTGAAGTGGCCCCTTTTGAAAAGATAACAGGTGTATTTTCCAAACTGAAACATAATGACAAATAAGACCATCTGATGAAGTTATCAGGTGAACAGCCGAGAACTGATAGCCTGGTCTTGTTGATTAATTGTGGCTGATACTCAATGTTTCAATAGCTTTCACTGAATAGCATCATGAGTAAGCAATTGAAAGAGAAATAGAAAATAATCATGCTATGCATTTTTCATAGACAATTCATTTGACTGATTAAAAGTGATTTTTTGAAGTTGGGTCATGTTCAATTCAAAGAACTAGAGCACAAGTTTTATTACTATCTGCAATGGTAGAACTTGAAAATGTTTTATCACCCTGACTCTGTACTGTGCTGAACAAGTAGAGGTGTTACATCAGCTTCTACAGGGAACTTTGAATTCTTAAAAGAGAGTTAGAAAAACCATGGTATTTTTTTCCTTAAAGGAACAACAGTAAAGCCTTTGAACATAAGGTCCCAGTGTAAATGAATTACACGTAAGAAGTCATTCTTTGTGCTATCAAGGCTCAAAACAGACTGCATCTTTATTATTAACTACAAGATGGTGATAAGTTTTGTTTGTTTTATGCATAACTCAACAGTATGGGAAGGGAAGAGCATCTCCCATATCTTTTGGTAAAAATCTCTTTTGTTTACCATTAGCCATTCAGTTGCTACCATCTTCAGTATTTGTATTCAAGGTATAGATATGAAAGATTTTCTGTAAGAGCAGTATTTTGTGTGTCTGTAGAGACTCTATGGCTTAATTTGAGCTCTGTATGCTGAACTTTCTTTTAGAAACAATTGATGGAAGGAGATCTCTGGGAGCATCAACTGTAGTCTCTACCATAAGAGGAAACGATACCATGTAATCCTTTTTATACAGATTATGATGTAGGTTATGAAACCAGGGGCCACACTTATAAAATATGCAGGAGTCTTAAAGTAAATGGCCTTGTGCACACATGAATAATTATTTTTAACAAACATGAACCACTATTTGTTACAGCTCAGCATCAGTTTTGAAATTTTGGGAGAAAGTTGTTAGAAAATCAGTAACGATAGAATTATTCACTGATTTGTCAGCTAGCCATGTTGTGTCAGTGTTTTTCAATCAGGAGATCAGAAGAATTAAGTTTTTTGGTTCTTCAAGAGAGATTTGGTTGTTTAAACACAGGCTTCTAGTACAATTTTAGGAATCCTGTATTAGCATGTTACAGTTCTAGCACTGCTCCAGAGGGCTTGGTTCTCCCCTTAGTCCAATGTCGTATCTGCCAGCCATATGTAGAAGGGTTGAATACTGAAAAACATGCACCTACATTTCCGTTTTCATATTCTGAGATTCTGACTGTGTCTCTAGACTGCATTAATTAAACAGACTAGATCCCCACTGACTAGCTAGACACCTTGCTCACAGGTCAACTACTACATTTAGATACCAAAAAAAATAGGTGTCTGCTATCTGGAACTGAAGGTTGTCCCTTCTTTGATTTGAAAACATATATATGTGTGAGGTAAGCAGCAAGCCAAGATATTAGACATCTGGGCAGGCACAGAATCATATCTTTGTGTGTCTAGGGAGAACTGCGGTTCCTGTGAGCTTTTCAGATGCCTATGATAGTCACCGGGATTTTGAGTGTTACACCTGAAAGTTCGCCTGCAGATTTTTGTGATTTTGGTCCTTAGGACATTACAGTGCAAAAGAGGCAAAATTCTCTGAGTTTAGGCACTTCTAAAGTTAAATAGTAAGTCATATGAAGACTATTTTGGATCCCATTCTGGATACTAATCCTGTATGATATACCCAGAATTGATTGGATTTAACCTCCACCTTATGGAGGTGCATCTTGGGGAAGCAGAGGATTGAAGTGGTGAAAGTCTTTTAAGTGAAGTGAATGCTGACAAAATGAGACATAGCTGTTCCATAATGTTAGGAATGAATTTGGGAATGACAGTTTTGGAGAGAAGTCTGGAGGAGAACAAAATGGGCTGGGGGATGTTTTTGAAAAGCTGACTGGACACTTCATTTGGTAAGTATCTTTAAAAATCCTAGTATTGTATCACTTGGGGAAACAAGATAGAATGAAAAATACTGAATTATTTTCATTCTCTGCCAAATGCAGGTAATCCACCAAAATTATGCTAATCACTGCCCTGAAAACAAATTGATACAGCTGTTGAGTGTCCAGGGAAAATGATGGTAAATTTCTTTCTTAAAAAAAACCCAAAACCCAAAAAACTAGACTAAACTGCTTTTGCCAGCAGGAAGTCAAAGTGTTTATAGAATTATCTTAGAACTGAAAATTACTATGTGGTTCAGAAGGAAAATGGGTTTGTTTGTATTTGTGAATATAAAATATATTTAGCTTTAATTGCGTGCCAAATTAGACCCAGACTTCAAAGTATTGTTCACCTGTATATTTTAAAACAGTATTTTGTTTTGATTTTCTATTGAAATTGTGCACAAATTATGTATGTGCAACATTTTTCTATTGAATCTTTTAATATAAAAGCAGAAAGTATCTGAAATACTCTTTCTACAAGTTTTCATTATCCAAAAAACATATTCTCTTTCATATATACTGCATTGCTATCCATTGTTCTTTCCCAAGGAAAAAGCCCAAAAAAGAGAACACAACATAAATTTGGTAAGAATGCTATCCACTACCTGAAAATCTACTTTTCCTCAACAGATACGGACTAGTATAGTTCTCTTTTTCATCTGATTACAACTGCATTGGTAGTGATGGAGATTCACACACGTATGCACACAGTATGAATGTGGCTGTAAAGCTTGCATAGTTATTCACAGGAAGTTAGCAACACCAGCTTGATTTTTTATATGTTTCAAAATGACTTTAGAAAGTAAGTGACAAAATTTGGTCCTCAATGTTACTATTTATTACTTTAAAATTCTGCAATTTGTCTTTGTGTAAGAAATTAGCAGCCTGCTACCAAATATCTATTCAAATTCTATTTCGGTTCTCCATGGTGGAAACAAAACTCTTTTAATCGGTACTGAATTGCTCACTTAATTAAAATGTATTTTGCAGTCATTAGAGTTAATATTACTTGAAAGTTAGATTGTGCCTATGATATGAGACTTTGTGATTTGCTTTAAAAATTTGTAAATATTATTTCCTGCTCTATGTTATATGACTGTGGCTACTCTTACTGGTAGAGCTATCTCATGAGTTTGTTTCAAAACCAAGGATGAGATACAAACCTTTGAAAATTCTGCTTGAATAATGAGCTATCTGACTGTTACGCTGAGTTGCAATTGACCCTTACTTAAAGATAATGTTACCAAAATAGGATGTTAGATTGAAGGACACATATTTAGACTGCATGTAGGTAGTATTTGAAATTCATCTCTTTTGTGTGTAAAAAGACAATGCGGGAGACCTTACAAAGAGTATGACTTTGTCTTAATTATGAAATGCTATTGAAGGGCTTCAATAATCTGAATTTTCCTTCTTCCATTTTCACTATTCCTACTTTAGTAATATTTTGATATATAAATACACAAAGCTTTGTGTGAAGCTTTAAAAAGTGCCTTTTTCCATCTGTCATCCTCCCTGTCAAAAAGAACGTGCTTTTACGCACAAACATGCGTGCATATATGCACCCCCAAATACACAGAGTGTCACTTGAAATTTAAAGCTCCGAGAAATAACACATTAGTAGGCAAATGAAAAACACGTAATTTTAGTGGGTATTATAATAAAAAATTAGCTATTACCATAGCTAATTTCCAATTAGTTACCTTTCTTTTTTCTTTTTTTTTTTTTAACCACATTGAAAACCAGTTGTATTTATAGATTAGTAATTCAAAGAATATAAAGAAGTCTTTCTAACAACGGAAGTTATCTCCAAGACCAGGTTTGTGTTTCTGAAGCTGATCTGAATGCTATCCAAACTCACATAATGGCCTTCCTGTCCTTTTACACTGGAATACCTTCTGTGAGTTGAATGCATGCATGTTGCCAAAATTCTTTGGGAAATTTAATTTATCTGTACATCTGAAAATCATCTTATCCTGATCCAAGGACTTTGGCCTTGCAGACTTTATGAATCACGTGTTATTTTCTTCACTGACAAGAAAAAATAACCTTTGAATGTAAGACTTTTGACAAAGGTATGAAGGATGAATTATCAAAATTGGGAAACCTATAAATGTAAGAAAGCTTTTGAAGAAATGTCTCTGGTTTGTAATACTTGCTGCTTAAAATCACATCACAACATAAACGTGAATATAAACTAACTTCAATTTAGCTATAATTAATTCTTTAAAAGATTTATCTCAAATTATATATTTCTGTGTCGTTTTGCTTTGAAAATGCAAGCTATCATTGGGGAATTTTGAATGTTATTATTTGTCATTTGAATGATAATTGATTGGCTTGTTTGAATGAGTCTTTACCTTAGAAAGTGTCTGATACTCCAGCATTGTAAGATGGTAACATACATATTTAACAAATCAGTTTCACAACTATTGTTCATTAGCAAAGATATGCTTGTAAATATTTTTTCCAGTGATTCCAATACACAAATTGTGCATGAAGAAATATTTTTATTACATATGACCCAATCTTTTCAATATATTTTCTTTTAAAGATGATAGTAGTTTATCTGAGAAGCAGTGTTACATCTAGACAACTTCATTTCAGAGCAATTCAACTTTTCTTCCTCTAGATTTTAAATAGCAATATCTCCCTTTCTGTTTCATTAGCTGGAGCTAGCAAAAAGGAGAAGAAAAGTAAGACCATTGTATTACTAGCTTATGTAATGATGATCAGTTAGTTCAGCAGTTAGGGGATGGATGATTAGAGACTGACAGCCTTCATTGTAACTACAGTTCTGGTTAAAGGAAAGTAATTACAAGAAATATACTGTATTAGGCCAAAAGTAATGAAAAGTAAATATTTTAAAGGCTACTGATACCATTATTATTTTTGTATTTTTATGAAAGTATTAGTGAAATGCATCTGATTGAGTGCAGTGGTGTGAGGATACAATACAAAGTTCATCCGGTGGCAAAAATAAAATGTATTTTCCATAAACTTAGAAGACATTGCAACAAAAAGGAAAGGTGTGAGCAGGTAGGCTAATGTGCTACGTATGGGCACAAGAAATTCAAATCTATTTTTCTCAACATAAATTGTAAATTAATTCAAAAGCAGGATTCATTAAAGAACACACCGCTGGAGGACAAAGCTCTGATGATAATGCAGAAGCTGTACTCTGTGTCTATTAATTTTCAAAGCAAGGGTTTTCAATAGAAGATCTTGACAAGGAAAATAAATGTATGAGAATTTCCAGCATGGATATTGGAGCTGGGGCAGTGCAATCACAGCAATAATATGCAAAATGATTTGTAGGTGCCTAGTGTGAAAGTTTGAACATATCTCATAAAATAGGTGCAAAATGGATTCATTTGGCATAGTCACACTGGTAGATCTATCAAAGAAGAAATTACCCTTTGACAAATTGTAGGTGAACAACAGGACTGTAGAATAGGCTTGTATTTGGTTGCAGAAAAGTTTGCAAATGTATGCATGGGCTACTAAACAGGATGCAAAAGGCGTTATTAAAAAAGAATGAAGAACATGCAGGATTTTGATTTGTAAAGGATATGATCAGTATCATTGATCAAGAATTTAACATAGTGCAAACTGTAACTGCTCTCAAACATTTTAAGGTCTAACCAGGAAAATATTTCAAAACTACTATTTTTTTTTCTTTTTTTCTTGTACTTTGGCGTAGTCAGACTCAGAAACTCCACCTCATTTTGTTCTTCATATGAATATGTGTCTGATATCAGTCTCAGTGCTTATGGCTGGTTGCTCTGAAGCAGCATCTTCTCTTATCTTGTGCCAGAGATTAGAGGAAGGAGCAACCAGTTAGGTACTTGGTATGAAGGTGTCATACTAAAGAGAAGTGACTTTGGAAAGTTTGTTTTTGCATGTTTGCGAAGGATAGTTGTATACTTTGGCCACTGAAAGGGGGCTAAGTACAATACTGTGAGGGAAAAAAAAAGAAAATGAAATTTGATGTAGGAATAAATGCATTTAGACAAAGTAGAGGTGAATTTCTGCTATGCTTCAATTTCTTGACAACATTTTAAAGTTTTTGTCACATTTTGCCATTCAGAAAACTAAAGGAGATTCTCTACCTATGTGCTACATATACTACATCAACCACCAATGTATAATGTTCCGCAAAGACTGGACTTTGAAATAAAAATCGAAGTGGACTACATATTGCTGAGTGAAAACAGCATCAGAAAACTGTGTTCTCAGGTGTTCATGTAAGGCAAGGTTTGGATGAATCCAGCTGTGAGAAAAGCACAGAATTCTGAATCTACTTTTAGTCATTTTCAGATACTGCAGGACTTAGACATCATTTCAGGTTCTTTGTAGATCTGTATGCAGTGCAAGCAGTGTTCTGCTGACTTTTCTGCAGTGTTCAGGAGAAAAATAATTAACCACAATGTGAAACTGTCCCAGTTTTTGCAACACCATTTTGTGCAAGGACAAATGCTAGTGATAGGATGTTAGACCATCTTCTAGCAAAAGTGTTTCAACGACAGCACAAGAAAAGGCAGAGATTCTTTTGCATCTTTGCCCTTCCAAGCAACATCATCCTTATTTTGTCACCATAATTTGCTCAACATCCTCGGAGTGCTGCTATTCATGAAAGGTCATGAGGGAGGGTATGTGAGAGGAGTCATAAAATGGAAGTGATAAATATTTTGAGAATAATCTGTAAACCTTGATATACAGCCTTTATGCAAGGCTATCATTCAGTAGGGTGTTCCCTGATCACCAAGGGATCACCAGTATACATATTCATGCTTAAAGAGAACTCCTGGCAGAAGAAAGAATAGATCTACCCCTAAATCTGTCAAGATAGCAAAACAATAGTGCTAAAAATAGCCATATTACAGAAGTGATTTTGTAAAACACATCTGATACTCAGAACTTGATAATGGAATTACAAACACAAGAAAACTGTTTTAAGTTGACCTGGCTAAAAGTTTCTGGAAAGAGATGTTCTTTCAAGGATGCTTCTTATCCGGTGTAAACAAGGGACTGAAGGGCAAGGAGTTTGTTGTTTTAATTGCTGAACTTTTAACATATAAATTTGACAAATTCAAGTGAGAGGGAAAAAAAAAAGTTCAATCCTAAAACATCTTGAGGAGGTAATTCTTTGATGGGAAGCCAAGAAAAGGAACTTTGGCACCTCACAGCATAAGAGGTTATTGTAATTGAAGAGATGAAATTGCATAGTTTGGGAATTGCTGGAAATATTGTGTCATAATGCAGTGTTCATCTGGCAATGCAGTGTATAATGATGGCTGCTAATCAAGATATTAGGCACTGTAAAAACAGAAGCAGAGGTGTTTTGTTCTGTCTGGTCATGAATAGTGCTACCACAGTTAGTTAATATACCCAAATCTGAAATCTTAAAATATGTTCAGGAAACAGTATAGAAGAATTTTTTTAAAACCCATGAAATTCATGATCGTTGTTGTCTCCACATGGTAATAGAACAGAAAAGTGAATAAAATTATCAGTGGACTACTCAAAATATTTTAATTCAAGCAATTTATATGTACCACTAAGGAAGAGTGACCACACAATATGAGTTTTGGATGAATTTATAACTGATAAATAAAAAAAAAATTGCTGTTTTGGCAACTTCATTGTCTTTTGGAGTACAGAGTCTTCAGTACTTTAAAATATTTGTGCAGTATTAATGCAACAGAGTTCTGAGCTCAGTAACTTCTAGATATTTACCACAATATATTAAAAGTTGGTTTGAAAACAAGTTATTAGAGAGTTATTACAGCTTTTGAATTTGATACAATGATGTTCTAGACTAGAACATTGTTAGAATTTTTTTTTCCCCAAGTGAATTGTAGTCAGAAACAAATTGGGGTTCACTTGATATGGAGGTTTATTCTTTTCTTGAAAAATTAATTCATGAAGAATTTCATTTAAATTCATAACTCCACAGCTTTTAACTATTGCTGTTTATGACAGCGTTTTAGTATATAGGCACATAATCAGCAAAGTGTTTGGAAATGTGAAGTATCAATATTGCCCGAATATTACAACGGTAGTTGTAATTTTTAGTATTACCAGTGTACCTGATATACAGAAAGACAGCAATCTTGGTGACAGCATTTAAGAAAGATAAGTGTTACAAATATGATGAAATACTTATAAGATTCCAATATGCCAGGAAGTCAGAGCCAGAGAAATAATGAATCAACAATCCTGGCTGGTTATCTCTAATGCATATGGGCAAGAATATTACATTCCAAAGAGAAAGCGGTTAGCAACTAGCCAATGTGATAGTTATATCATCCCTTTGGGGGGCAGACTTCAAGAAGTGTAGCAGCTGTCTAAATGAAAGCAAAGAGGATATTTGATTTTCTTGTTCTAGAATCAGTAAAAATACTGCTGACAAAACGTGTGTGCACTTTCCCACCACCTTACAAATAAATAATTATAGAGAACAGCAGACAATGCCTTTAGATAATAGATCTCTCTCTCATGCCAAACAAAGCATTATAGAAGGAATTATTTTTGTGAATAAAAGTGTAAGTCAGATCAGACAGGAATTACTGACATATCTCCAATATGAAGCAGAATAATCTTCTCCTCTGTCAAAGAGATTTAATTGTCTGCCCTGACCTCCATCTGTTCTATTAATTGACTGCATTAGTTTGTGGTAGATATTTTTGGTTGGTATTGTGTTTTATTAGTAGGATTTCTTAGGATGATATAATAACACAGGAAACTGTAACTCTTGCCATGTGACAAGGTATAATTTTTTCAATCCTGACCTAAATCAGTTCTTCCTCGTCAACTTGAGAGCCGCAAATTGTTTTTGATTCTGTTGTTTCTGCTGTATCATCCCATATGGATACGTTTAAAAGCAAAAAAAAAAAGAAAAAAAAAAAAAGAGAGAGAGAGAGAGAGAGAGAGAGAGAGATCCTTTACAAAATAAATGAAATCTATTCTATATTGACTGAATTGAAGAATGTGAGAAATAAGTACATACGTTTCTGTATGTCTTACACGTATGTATAAAGGGAAGAAGGGAAGCTAGAGAGAAATAACCATGGAGAAGGCGGCCTGTGGGAAAGAGCTGTAATTTGGAGAAAAGAACAAGCAAGTGGGGTGCAGTCAGTCAGTGAGAAAGATTTGAGAATTAGACATGAAACTGAGAAGTCACGTGCAAAAGAGAAAAATTCTAGAGATATTTTGATAAGAGGGCAGATTTCGAAGTAGGGGAAAACAAGAATAAGAAAGGTCTTAGAAAGATAGTGAAGCATAATGTTTTGTCATAAAGTCATACTGTTAAAATTTATTTCTCCACATCATATAATGTGCCGGTGTATTTGCTCACCTGCTTCTGTTCTCTTTTCTCAACTGTGATCAGAATTTTATATCAGGTGAAAACCTAGAGCACACTTAGTTTAAGAAGACATTGAGTATTGCTCTGTGTATAGTGATGTATTATATGGTCAAAGAAATCTTTGAAATATCATAGGATTCATTTCTGTATCTGTTTGCAGTTATGAAGGTCCCATGTAGTTTTTGATGTCCTGTGAAAACAGGTAGAATTCTAAATAAGATGATGTCTAACCATCTTGCACAGGTTCCATTAGAAAGTTGTTCATGAGTAGTACTTACTGCATCAAAAAGTTATGGCAAACAGAAGAGTGATATGTTTTCTATTTATCTGAGAGAGAGAAGCAAAAGAACCATACATTTCTAACCTAATACCACGTTTTTCTCAAACCTATCAGTTTTATGTTAGTCAAGACTAATATTAGGTGTAGCTGGTGGAAATAAACTGATAACCTTGTTCAGTGAGATATGACTTTGCTTCAGGGGAGATATCATGCAGTGGACTTTTCAAAATAACACAGAGAAGGTGATGAAAAAGAAGATAATATTAGAGAATGAAAAGAATTGAAGTTTATGAGAGAAAATGGCTGAAGTTCTTTCTAAATTCTCTATACTTAATTTCTTACCAATGGACTTCACATCATCTTTGAACCATCAGCAGAACTAGTCAAAGAACAAACAAAAACTATTAAAAACTCAAACTAGAGTATGTTCTTTCTGATTTTAGTGATAAGGACTTGGTTCTCATATGAAATTCACAGGAAAACTACAACATTCCTATATTTCTGTATCATGGTTTTAGGGATAATTCTGTGTATATTGTTAAGAGGTGAGGGAAGAAATCATCTTGCCATACTTCAGCCATCCAACAGTTAGATGTCCAATGACTTCCAATGACATAACCTTCAGGATGTTTTTATGGTGGTTTGGCTCATCTCGCTTTTAATGTCAGACACTGTTACAAAAGGAATAATAGCTGTGTGAAGTGTATGTCTCTGGTTTAGGCAGAATGTCTAACTTTGTCAGATAACATTAGTGAGAACACTAGCTTTAGTGATGAGCTGTGAGGCGTCCAAAGTAGAGGAGATACCTTTTCATGGTGCTAGGCAAAACTGTAAAGTCTCACTAATAGTAGTGGCAGGGTGAGCAGAAGAAGGAGAAATGACCAATTCCCAGATTCATTGTTGGCTTTCCTTTTCTGCTCTGATACCAGTTCTACACACGACAAAGCAAATATACTAAGTTAAAGTTCTGAAAAGCCATGGATGCAAGAAAACTTAATTAGCCATATATAAGATGACTTTAAAATTGTTATGCTTGTAATAGAATGATAGGGGCTGTCAAGCAAATCATTTAAATAAATCTGTTTAGGTTTTTTGTTCTTGTTTTGTTTTGTTGTGTGTGTGTTTTTTTTCCCTCACAGAATAGCATTGACTTAGTGGTTTTGACAATTCTTTTGGAATTGTGAAAAAGACCATGAAAGATGATCTGATTTCTATTCTTTGGGGAATCAGGATTGGGAATAGAAGATCTCTCTAACGGAATAGATAATTTTACAAACAATTTTTTTTTTACACTATTTTCTTTTCCCATCTCAGCATAGCTTTCTGTTCTTTTCCTGATGGCCTTTTGGGCAGCAAATAGATACATTTGGAAAAATAGTGATTAAAAAAGGAAACACAAATTATTGATACTGGGACATTTTGTTCAGGCCTGTGTGTCTATTGCATTTTTTCTTGTAGTGCATCTTCTTGGTATATGTCCCAGAGGACTGGAAGTTCTGCTACCAGAAGTCTGTGTCCTAAGTTTCTAGGTTTTATTGTTGGATTCTGGACAATTCCTTCATATCACTTGGCTTTCATTGTCTTTTTACAAACTTGTCCCACTGTTTTGTTAACTCATATGCACTCGTATTATGGATATGTCAACATTTGTGATGTCAAATGATGGCTAGATTTCATGAATTTCCTGGAAGAATTCCTCTCATTTTGTTCTTATTTTCTGTATCTAGGCAATAAAGAGACAGCCTGTACACTAAATAAAAGCAAATACAGGCAATTGTGGGTTTCAAGCACTGGTGGGGGGGAGAAAAATGTCTGGTTATGCCTGTAAGGCAATGTCTAGCAGTAAATAAAAAGGTCCAGCTCCTGTTCTCTGATCCTGAGGCCATGTAGCACAGCACAACTTTCATCCCTATAGTTAAAATCTTTCTTACCTGTAAAAAAGGATTGCCTTATCTGTACTGCCTGTCGAGGGCATCTTCTGGTTTGATTCCTTGAGCATGCCAGTGCATTGGCTTAGAGACTGTTACGTGACATTTTGCAAGGGAGTTTGTTAACAACTACACAGTATGAATATTGTGGCAGCCCTATGCTGACACCCATGCTCTATATCTGTCTAGTTTACTACTGAGAGCTAAGTGCCAGTGCTACTGAAGTGGCTTCAAAACAGCCTGAGATCTAGATCCATATGGCGACTTCTGTATGGTAATATTCTGCATGATGCTGCTGAGCTTTTAGGTGGCCACATTGCAGAATAGGATCCACAAACCCAATAAAGTGCCTAAGTCCACTAATAAGTTGAGAAGAGCTCTCTCTCTTCCTAAATATAGAGGGTTCAAGCCAGCATTTACAGGAGAAAGCCTTTTAAGTTAGGCAGGAGGGGAGCAGCACAAGAACAGAAGTTGTAGAGCATTCTTCCCTTTAGCTGACAAAGTTATCCACTGTCAAAAAGAAAGTAAACTTCATGGAGGAAAAGCTCAAATTGAAATCTAACACTTGTAATATGAAAGATGGGAGGTGTGGGTTTAAACTTCTTTGCGTGTATACACGGATAGTCATTCAGCTCTCCCATTTTCAGGATGTGTGTCATTGTGTCATTGTCATATAAATGAAGACCACCTGATCACTGAACTAGGTACTGCAAAGAAAATATCATTAAACCTCTATCTTCTACTTAATTCAGTGTTATGGGTGTGTATAATAGCAGAGCAGCAGCTGTTTTTCTGCTATATAATATGTTAGGGTGTGGGAAGCTACATGCCCAGCTGGTTTAATTTGCTTTTCCCACCCAGTTTTTAGCTATTGTAACATTGGTAATGTTTTTTCTTCTGCTGCTGGAATGACTGCAGGAAGAGATCAAAAATCATTGAAGAGCCTGAAGATCAAATTGCCTAACGATCCGAGTTGGCTCAGACTAGGGTTTTAGTGGTTCTCATCCTTTGGGAGGATGGGCATAGGTTTAATGGAGAAGACAGGAAGAGAGGAAAGAGACCTTTGAGTTTCCTAATGAACATTTAGACAAAACTGATAGATTCCCTTAAGAATTTTCCTTTTCAGTGGTTTGATCTTTCTTACTGGTGAGAAGTTAAGCCTGTTCCATGTTAGGAATGTTTATTTTTCTATCTTGGAGTGGTAATGCGTAATGATCTTTCATATTTGTGTAGGGTGAGTCAGCTTACAAAGGTTGTTCTAGAAATCTAAGAATGCATAGACCAGTGATTATTTTATGTATTTATTTTCATTTTTTATATTCATAATTGAATTTTTTACCCCAGGAGCAAGATGTTTTTCTCTACAGGAGCTTTTGTGTTACAGAAACTTGGTGGTGAACATCCTCTTTCAGACTGTAAGGCTTTCTTTTGGAATAACACATCTGAATTTTCGAAAAGAGAGGTGCAGCAAAGAAATAAAGGGAGACTCAGAAAAAACTATGTTTCTTTTACAAGGTCATGTCAGAAGAATGAGCTGGCAATGAAATCAGGAGTCCTGATAGATTGTACTGATGCTATTTTTGTTCATTCATCTAAATATATATTCTTGATTAGAATTTTCTTAGACTTTGCAGCCCTGATGAAAGATTACCACATTGATGTGTGTTGTGATCATCACTATGGTCATGTTTTAGGCATGGGACTCTTTCTGAACAAGAAAGGGTTAGTACCCTGTCACACACTACCTTGCAATCAGAATTCATTTTTGTTTTATTATCTGAGAATGTGCCATGACCTCCCTGGCATTTGAATGGACATACAGTGTCCATTCAGTCATGAGAAGCTCAGATTCATATCATGAATAGTCCAGTTTGGATCTGACTGGAACACGGAATGAAAGTTTGAGATACTTAGTAATTTAAAAGAGTTGAAACAGTTTACACAGTTTTTTTTCTTTTTCTCCTTATACTGATAACTCATACTTGTTTGCAATCTTTATCAATTTATCTTAAGAAGCATAAAGTATCATCAGAATTATCTGACCACTGAAGTTTTTCCATGCATGTATGTGTAATAGCAGTCAGAGGTGGAGTTTAAAAGTCAGAAGGATAAGTGCAGCTGTCTAACTGAGCATTTCCTGTCAGTCTTATGTCCTCCTGGACATAATGTTTTTTATCATTTTAAATTAAAAAAAAAAAAAAAAAGTGATGGAAGACATAGACCACCATACCTGTGGTTGTTCAGCAAAAGTTTTCATATTTAGAACCAAACACCTGATTTTTTATAGAATACTTTAGAAATGTATTTCTTTTGTTTTTCTTGGAAGGGAGTGATGGTCACTCTTTTGCTTTCCCTCCACTTGCTTTTCAAATTGTTTTTATTATTGAGAGAATTGCAGTTTTCAAAAGCAATTTAGGGACCAGACCGCACAGCCTTTTCTCATAATCCCATCATTCTTTTAGATAGTGTACGAGATTTATAAATTCAGAATAAGAGTGGTAGCTGCAGGAAAGAAGCAATGATACAAGATAAATGTGTATCCATTTTCTGAAAAGTAAACGGTGATTGCAGTTTCTAACCTGAGGGATCTGCTGACATTTTCACAGCTTATCTGAGAGACTTTCTGGGGATGGTCAGAAGAGGGTAAATGCAGTATGTCAGTTGAAAAAGTGGATTATTTGAATGTTTGTGTATCATTTATATTGATTTGCACATTTTCTTTCTATATTAAGAAAAAGAATGATCTACCTTTGTCCTCAGTTAATTCTAACTGTAAATCTGAGACCAACTTCAAGTTCCACAGTGTTTATATAGTCTGCATTTGTTCTCACTTTAAGAAAAGACACAACATAATTCTTAATTTTGTATCACTGATATTTGACTTTCTTTTCACTTCTAGCCTTCAAATCTTCAACTGAGTATTCACAGGGAATTAATGAGGAATGCATTAGAAAGTGAAGTAAAAGACATGTGGCCAAAAAGTAGTATTTTGAATCACTAAAAATCCCTCCTAACCCCTATTACCTGTTGAATTGCTCTGATTGCATGGTAACCTGATACTACAGCAATCACACCAACATATAACTAGGTTAATGCAGTAGTGATGTAGCTATGCAGGCAGAAGTTCAGTTGATTTCAGTGTTCTCTCATCCCTAGTGAAGTTTATGATGATGAGTTATAGGGGCTTTTTTGTAGTTGTTGGCAGCACTTTGTGATGTCACAGGGGAATACTGGTGATTTTTTCCCTGGCTTTAGGCAATTAGCATAATAAATACACTGTCGGAATCTATTCTTACTGTGAAATTGCTTACAGAATCCAAAAAATAAACATATAGCTTCTGTTGTGAAAAACAATTTGTGTCATAAGACTCTGCAGTGTGCTAATTTGAAGCTACACCTTGCTATGGACTCAGTTTTGAAATCTAACGGTATATATGATTTGCTAATTTCAGTTAATAAGCTTCCCATCAATTCTGGAGTAATCCAGTCCAGAAACTGCATATTAGGTCATGACTGGTGTTCCTATGTGTTTTTCTTCACTGTGGTTTTGTTCGACTTTTCTGAATAGCTTTATGAATAGCATGAGGAAAAATAAAGCTAAGTTCATTTCAATGCATGAAGAAGATATTCCTAGAAAGTGGGAGAAAGCCTAAAGAAGTCATAATTGTATATTATTTGAAGGGGTGGTAGACAGCAATAATGTTTTTGATGATACTTGAAATAACCGTTCTTACTTTATTGAGCAAATGCTTTGAATAATTAAAGTGATGCTTATGAGGTTGTGTCAGAGTCCAATACTCTGTTCAGGTACTTTTAGATATTCCACACATGGAGGATGTAATGTTTAATATCAAAGTTTACTTATTTGAAGATATTTGATGTTACATGTGATTTTTGATTTAGCAGAGTGATACAGCAATATACTGAAATCACAGTACAAGTGTATGTTACACTTAACAAAATACAGCAATTGCAATATACAATTCAATCACAATACCAATGCAATTCCCATTACCGGTCTCTATTATATACTCACCATCAGGACACTGGGTGTCCACAGTCACTGGGAAGGAATATGTGGGCTGAAACTAACTCAGGCCTGTTGCTCTTTTCGAAATTGTTCAGTCTTTATACTCTGTTGGGCTGAGCCACCTATGTACTCCTCTCATGCCAGTCTGGCTAACTCAGGCGGCCATTCACCCTCTTTTGATGAACTCAGGGGGAAACATTTACACCAGTTGATCCACTCAACTAGAATTCAGTCAATCGATCCCCTCAACTGACATAGCTGTTTATCTAAGACAAAGGCCACCTTCTGGTCCCCTTTGTGTTCAGATGAGGTCAGCTTTTGGTGCAATAGCTGTGGTCAGTCCTAGGTTATTTCTGAGCTGCATGGGCACCTCACCTTTGCCTCCTTTGTCTCCTCTCTCAGCCTTCTTCTATTGCATGGGTTTATCGATTGGTTACAGGTTGCAAAGCTGAGTTTGTTACTGCCAGAGTTTTAAATTTGGTATGGGAAGAGCTTTTACAGAAAATGACTGTGTGATTAATTCTTTGTGAAACATCCAAATTCTATAAATGTATTGTTGAAAATAATACTAAAGGCTTATTCACAAATTACTATGCCTCGGATTGTTCTTATTTATGATCTCCCGCCACGGCATTCATTTATTCTAAAATGGCATTTATATTTAAAGCAGGATTTTTTAATTAATTTTATTAAAAGGAAAAGAAACAAAAAACACCCCAAAATTTACTTTAGAACTTTCCAGCTGACATCTTTAGAGGAAAAGAGAGAAGGGGAGGAAGGAAAGCCACATTTCCTGTTCTTGGTAAATGAAATATTTGTGACATCCCAATATTCTGTAAAAATGCATTAAATACTATCAAAATATCACTGTAGGGAGAATCTGAAATTGTAGTGCTTATATAATTTATAATTTTTGTTCTGGTGATTAGAGTTCAGCTAATTAAGGCAACTGTGTGCTCTCAAAGCATCTATCTGAACAAGAGGATGTGGGAATACACCCTGCCCATCCCAGACTGTGTATTGGGATGACACCTATGTACACATCAGAAAAATTGCCCCAGGAGATTTGGACAGAAGGGAGAGACAGAGAGATGGTAAGAGATTGAAATTTGAGGTACATGATAGTGTACTAGTCAGTTTAGATAAAGCCAGAGAAATCCCAGGAGATCTGTGTAGTCTTCAGTCTCCCGTGTTCATATCATTTATATTTGCGTTTGGTTTTCTTGTCACTGTCCATGATCCCCACAAGCAGGTCACAAAAACTTGAAATCACTTTAGAGGGCGTTGTCAGACCCTGGAGCAAAGAAGATTTGTAAGCTTTGTCTCAAATTTCCCCAGCAGGTACAAAATTAGTATAGAGCTACTGACATACTTAGCTGCTCAAGGTGGAAAAATCAGTAAGTGCTAACTGCAGATCCTGGAAAAAACATCAGGTTTGCCCTGATGGCCTGATTCATACACTGTTTAAGCATCTCAGAGGTGGCTTGCAGCTTAGATTCATAATCAAGTATAAGTGGTGTTTTTAGTAGATGCACATCAATGTTAGCTTCCATCTACATTTACTTCAAAGGCCATAAATGTCTCATTAGCCTCAAATTACACTCCTCTACCAACAAAAAAACACATGCATGAAAGTGTGTGATTTCAGACCTTGACTTCTTTTCCTGTATCAAGTTGCCAAAAGTTGCCACTTTAAATCTAACATGTTTTTGATTGTTTCAGTGAGTGATGCTTCCAATAACTGTTTTTACAAGCCAATTCGTGCACATTTTCTAACATTTAAAGATGTAAAAAAAAAGAAAAAAAAGCCAAAAAATAGGATTTCCTTTCCTTAATTTAACTATCCAAATGCTGTCTTATGTAACATAGACATTGAAGTTCTCCCTATAGTCAATGGAGAGCAGGACTATCTCACGTGGCAATTCATGCAAAACGTGTCCAACATGCCTAATTTTCTGTTACTCAGTCACACTTCTTTCCAACCCAGAGGTAGGTCTAGAAATAATGTTCAGTTTTCTTCCACATGGGAATTAATAGGGCAGAAAAGATTATGCATTTGTAAACAAAGCTACCATGTTGTCAAAATGTGGTGAAAGGAAATGTGCTTTTGCTGCATTCCACTGTTCATTGTTTCAAATAGCACCTAGATTGGGAGAGACAACTCCCACCGATAGTAAATAATGATGACGAGACAGGTACATTTCTTCCTCTAGATTTATTATGTAAAGGTATATTAAATAGTTGACTGGATGCATATAGATGTGCATCTAACTAAAAAAAAAAAAAAAATTGTTATAATATCTAAAACATTTTAATGCACATGCTGTTTTGTACCAAAGATTAATCTCTAACCACAATTTGTGATTCTCTATTTATCTGTGTATTCTTTATTTCCAGCCTTTTTAAAGATGTACATCTACTGTTTCATGAATTTGTAGATAGCAAACTGCCTCTCTTGATCTTTTGATACTCTTACTGAAAATTAGTCTGTGCATCTTTCTGTGTATAAGTGTGTATATGTTTCGTGTGTGAAACTAACTTGATAAAAATGATAATTTCTCTAGTAATAAGTCTACAAACTGAAAATTGTGGAACATTTTCTGGCTAATACAATCTATGAGAAACCCTTTCTTCATTACATATAACAAAATATCAATACATGCTTTATTACTTAAGTAAACTTTTTGAAGAACACTATTTAATAAGCAGTTATTAAAAACCTTGATTGTTCCTACTGCCACTTAATTGGATAACAACAACAGTGTTTAATAACCAGAACATATTACAAAAGATAGTGGTCTTAATTTGTCTATTTATAATCTTGGAGTTGCTTTTTCATGGTATATAGCTTGCCTGTGTTAATGCACTTATCAATGTTGTTCATTTACGCTTTTGTGCTGATTGTCAAAGGTTGCAGGTCTGTCATCAGTCAGACTGTGGGACTGGGATAGATAGCTGTATTCAGTGTATTAGCCAAAAGTATGTTTCTTTATGTGTACAAGAGGACTTTCATAAAATCTATGTGTCTATATGTACATGAATGACAACACAAGCTTCATGTGTACTCCTGTGAAGGTTCAGGGAAAAATAAAATATGCTGTATTAGTGGATTTAGTACCCACAGAATCAACTTTTCATTATATGATTCAGTAGATGAGGAATCAGATAGTGAATTTAATTCCAGGACAATAATGAATCTTGAATAATTTCACCTTTCCTGTCCTCTTTTCACCTTCTATTCAAAATAACTCCATGCAACAGGAATTTTGATCCACAGACACTCTGGATGAACATTGTTTATTAAGTCACATCTTCCACAGCTGTATATTATCTTTAGTATGTATATTAACTGAAGTCTTCCACTTTCCTTCATGTTGTCATTTTTACTTCTTTCCTTGCTGGTAATGCTTTCATTCTTATTTGTCATTCTCACTTTCTTTTTTTTTTTTGGTATTTTTTTTCTTTTTTCTTATTTGCTGATTGCTTTCCCTGCCTCATTTTCTCTCTGTTCATTTTTTATCACTTGGATCACTGTCTTTCCTTTCACCTTGGCAATTTTCTCATAAGTTTATTGCACATTTCTTTTCCTTGCAGTGGTGTTACAGAATCCTGCAGTATATGGGTCTTAGGGGAGTAGGACCTGCTGCTGCTCCCTGAGCACAGAATAAAGCTTCAGTTGGCCACTTCGTGGTGCATGGCCAGAAAAGTGTAGCAAGGCCAGGATGGAGAGAGCATGAGGAAACAGTAGCCAAACTCAATTGCCCACTGCTGCTTTCTGTTGTTACGGACAGTAGCACAAATCAGAAAGGAAGATGGTGCTTGAGGAGGAGTTTCTGGTGACCAGTACCAGCTGACCACTCTTAGCATCAGGTATCAGCAGAAGCGAGGCTGCCCCACTGGGGAGGATGAGCTGGGACCGCAGTGCCCACAGCACAGCAGGGCAGTGCCCTCTCCAACAAGTGCAGTCCCACTGAGACTGGGGATGGACGGATCGGGTCTAGGGACAAGATCCTTCTCCCACTCGGCCATTGTCCAACTGGGCAAGTCAGGTCTGAGGTCGATCCAGGAGCCCAATCAGCATGTCAGTGCAGCAGAGCAGGGTGTTGGGCCTGGGCCTGGGCACAAGGCTCCCCATAGCACAGCTTGAGCAGCGACTGAGGGCCCTGTGGACCCCCTGGGCCCATGGGCAGAGGTGTGGGTGAAGGCCCCACATGAGTCTAGTCAGGACAAGTAAGGCTTTTCAGTGATCTCAGAGCCCTGGCACTTAGGGCTGTTACTGTTTCTTCCTTCAGAAGCCATGCTTAGGTGACACAGCCTCTGGGGCAAGCACTGAGGCCTGTTGTCCACCAGCAGAAGAGCTAACAAGGCTTTTGATTGAGATATACATAAATCTCTAGATGATACATATCTGGAATGTATCTGGTGTCTTTTGTTCAGATATTTCACAAAGTTTGTGGTGCAAGTGCTAAAACAAAGTCATTAGATAAATTCTAGAGCTACTGAAAGAATGAAGTATTTTTCTTTTGAATGTCTGTCTTTCTATAAAACAATCAGCCTAGCTCTCTTCTGTATTTTTTTTTTTGATTGAAATCGTTGTCAATAGCTACTTACCTTCTTTTTTTCTGCTCTTGAAAACTGATTATACAACTCCATGAGACAGAGTCCTGACTGAAAACAGGACCTAGTAGTCTGCTCATATATGATTTATATATAAATTATGTGATCATCCTATTGAAGGTAAAGTATCAGTATTAGTTTTCTATAGAAAGGATTTTTAAGCTGTAGAATTGTTATATGTGATTTTAAGTGAGAAAATGGGTAAAAAAGGAACCCTTAATTTATTTGGGCGGGGAGAAGAATTCAAGTACTAACAAGTGTTGTATGGTTATATATACTATTTGTAATGGTTAAAATATGTATATGAGTTACTTGTATGCCATTAAAGATTAACAGGATTATAGTATAAATTGCTTTCTGTCAAAAAATGAAAAGTAAGAGCATATAAGAAGTAAGGTAATGCTACGTTGTTACAATATGTAGGTCACGATCTGATTTCTCAGAGATTGTATCACAGATTTTTTTTCGGTTTCCATTGTTCCTTTTTCTCAGATATAGGACAAGTAAAATAGACACGAAAGCCAATAATTTTGTACCTGATTTTGAATAATTCTGTTCTCACACTTTGAACTAATCTAGTACATCTTCCAATGCAGCAAAACATTGAATGACTGTTTGTTGTGTGAGTGCAAGTATGCTTAAGACAGATGCTGTTTGCTTAGGGCAGAAAATACCCTGGAGCTACCTCTTAAATGTGAGACACCCTTCCTGAAAGCAGTAGTGCTTGGCTTGTGGTTTGGTTTGGAAGCATATGGGGACAGACTGTTTGATTTGTGGTATAACCTGGGACAAGTGTGTGGCTTTAATTTTCAGCTTTCCTAACTTACATACCTTGAGAAACTCATAGCTAACCACGGTGGCTAAAGTTCATAAAACATTTGTGGGTCTTGGAGTGGAACTAATGTATAGATAAAAAATATATATTTAGATTTATGCCAGTATGAATGTGTCTGTTGATTTTAATTGTCTCTTTTCTCTTGGCCACAGGCTGACTGAGTGGGCTGCAATTCACTGGAAGGAGCTCTTGGGCCAGGGAAGTGGAGTAATTGTGGATCTTTCTCCTCTCTACCTGTTGGGAAGTGTTGTGTGTTGTCAGGAACACTGAACAAATCTGGGATGGGCCTCAGGGGCAAACACTGCCTTGTTTCTTCTGACACTGGAATTTGTCTACGGTTGGTCAACTGAGGCATCTGCCACTCATCAACTTTTGTTTTTTCTCTGCCTGAACAAGGTTACGTTTTCCCTCACTTCATCTCCTTTTGACTTTTTTTTTTTCCTTGACTGATTGATTTTCTCCTGGCTGTGGAAAAGAGAGCCCTGCTGATGTTGATTTAAATAATGTCGAAACCAATGGGACTCCTATGGATGCCTTTGATCTTCACCCCAGTCTGTGTCATGTTGAATTCTAACTTCCTCCTGTGGATAACTGCACTGGCTATAAGATTTACTCTCATCGATGGCCAAGCACAATATCCAGTTGTTACCACGAATTACGGCAAAATACGTGGTTTAAGAACACCTTTGCCCAATGAGATCCTTGGTCCAGTGGAGCAGTACCTCGGTGTTCCTTATGCCTCCCCTCCAACTGGAGAAAGGCGATTTCAGCCCCCGGAGCCGCCGTCTTCTTGGACGGGTGTCCGTAACGCCACACAGTTTGCTGCCGTCTGCCCTCAGTACCTGGATGAGAGGTCACTGCTCAACGACATGCTGCCAGTCTGGTTTACAGCCAATTTGGATACTGTGGTGACATATGTTCAAGATCAAAATGAAGACTGCCTATATCTGAATATCTATGTACCCACAGAGGATGGTAAGTACGCTAACAGCCACACTCCAGATCACTCACCAGTTCTGCAAAGGATGGGTAGACAGGTTTTTATAGCGGGTTGGCCAGTTTCCTCCATGTTTTATCTGTGGAAATGAATCATTTCTCTTTACACTCATTATAAGTAATACCATACAGATCGAACATGCTTGGATGGATTCTCTCTCACATACCTGTGTATCACCAGACTTAAATTTATTTTCAGGCAATAGCCGGGGTGTGTAAGCCAGTCTTAAGTTTACATTTGAACTACAGCGGTGCATTACTCACAAAAGAGGAAGGGGGAACTAAACATTAAGTATAGGTAACATTTTATTTTCCCACATATGAATGGCACAGATACTGCAGCATACTAATTTTAAAGGAGGATTTCCCTAAATTTTATTTTTAGTATTATTTTAATACCTTTGAACCTACATTTAACTTTTTGTTTGATTTTACTAGATTAAAAAAAATGGTTATAGACATTTAGTCTGTCTTTTTTTCCAGGATTACCAATGAAGCTTTTTAGTTCAATTTTTTATTCTTCATTCACTAATGTAAAGTGAAGTGAACACAATTATATTATGCAGAAACATTAAATAAACAACGGGACTTTAACTTTCATCTATTTCTGCAATCTTCTCTCAGGACTACTTTAAACCACTTTCTATAGACAAAAAGGACAAATACAGTTGGCAACATACAGTTCTTTGAATGTTTTTGTGATCTCCCTTAATCTTAAAGATTCTAGTTTTATATCACATTAAATGTATCTTTTGAGGTTCTGAGTGACATTGCTTCCCACTGAAAACAAGACCTGTTTTCATCAGGCACCAGATGATGAACGTTTATTCTATATCACACGAAAATAAGAAATTCTAGTGGCAATTATATTTAATATTCTGCTAAAAGCCAGTTGTTTCAGCCACTTAGAATGTAGTTACCAATGCATAACACGACAGATTTCTCCCAGATATGCAAATCCCTTCACTTTAGTGGAGAGCTTGATTTGCATAACCATGGCATTGTTATTTCTCAGTAACCATACTCTAAATATGCAAATTTTTGTACTTTGATTATTATTATAATCCTTCTGCCTTGATTGGCTTCTTTACCAGCAATAAACATGCCACCTTCTTTTCCAGTTCTCATCAGCTAAAGCAAAAACCTGAAAGTTAAAAATAAAGGGGTAAGGTTTGGGGAGCTCTGGAAACATAAGTACTACCAAGCTACTTAAAAGAAAAGTATTTTGAAAGAAAAGCTGTGTGTGTGTGCGCGCATGTGTGTGTGTGTGTGTACATACATACGTGAAGGAGTAAATCTTCCCACTCAGTTCTTTCTCTCTTCCAGTCTCATTGCACTGCATCTCACTCCTAGGACATTAACTTAAATAATTCTTTCCCATATTTGTTTACAATTGGGGCTTGATCTTGCAGCTTTTAATTAATCACTAGAATAAGTTTGTCCTAAGAAAACATTTTGGGTTTGGGTCTTATTCGTTCACACTGGAAGAATCCCAGCTCTGCTAAGCAATGCCATTTTAAACAAATTCATAAATTTCTGTCCAGTAACAGGAAGGTTGTTCCATTAAGGAAGACAGGAAATCAGAAATGGAGAAATATATGTAAATGTCTAGGAAAAAAGATTATTTAATATCAAGTAGATAATAATAAAATGCTGTGTGCCCAGTGAATAACAACCTATAAAATTGTTCGTCTTGCATGTAATAGCTAATGGTATTCGCTTTTAACTTATAAACAAAAAGGACTGTCAGGTTTCATTGTACATCTTCTAGACTTTTATGTCTACTTAACCCCATAAAAGCATGTGTCTTTCTCCTCCTCCCAATTTTTACATGTCAACTTCAATGTGGTGTAAGTTTTTTTTTAATGCAGAGTAGCAGGCAAAGGGAATCCATTTTCTTTTATAAACCCCCTTCAAAAAACAAGCCCAGGTATACAAGAGTATATAGCTGAACAAATACAGTTTGGTGTCAGTGATGACAAAGCAAGATTGGAGTGAAGACAAGATAGATCCTGGGCTATATTACAAGCATTTTTAGCAGGCTGCAATGGAGAATGAGAAATTTAAAAACAAATATATGGAATACATGAAGTTTTAATTGTGTACTATATCTCTTATCACTAGTTAAATATAACTCAGTATATTTTTTTGGTGAGAAAATGTGCAAACTTTTACTCATAAAGATCATTAAAGAGACTGACTTACAAATCACATCTTATAAGCTAGTGTGTCTCCAAATCAAACTAAACATAAATTGCCTTAATTGTAGTCCATACAAGCTGATTAAACACATTATGCTTCATTATGTAGGTCTTAGTTGGCAGAAATAAGCTATGGTGTTATGGAGACAGACCATGAAATTAGTTTTTGAAGCAGGGTCGCAAAGTGAGTGACTTCAAGTTAAAATCATATTTTCTATTCTTTCTCAAGTGCAGATTTCTTTAAAAGGGCTCTGAAACTGTTTTGTGTCTGTATGAAAAGGTGGATGGAATCATCCAAACCTAATTAATGTTCTAGCTATGAGACTTCATCTAAATCATTTTGTGTTGTCTTTTTTTTAACCTCCAGTGAAAAGAATTGCTGAACAACTCTAATGAATCAACTGTGGTCATAAGCGGTGCTTACTTCAAACCAGTTCTAGGGAACAGCTAATCAAAATGCAGCTCAGTTTTTTTGTATATTTGTTTTTTTTTCTATTTGGCACTATATAGCATGACCTATCTATTATCATTTCTGTAGTTTAGTGAAAAGGAACAAAATTTTGACCATGTACTTTGAATGAAGAACTGAAGAATATATGCACACATGCATTCATCAGATTTCCGAATTGCTTCACTGGAATTCTGCCAGTATAAACTAATGGAAATAAGAGTAGAATCCAGGCCCATTAACTGGGTAGATAAGATTACTTATTGATAATAAAACAGTTTGAAATGTTACTGCTTCAGTTTAAAGAAGTGCACTGAAATCAAATGACACAAAATTCTATAGTTCCTTAAAATAGTTGGAAAATCTAGCTAAAGAAATTAGAATGGCCTTTTACACATTTTAGATCTGCTTTAAACATAGCCTTCATTTTTTTTTTGTTTTGTTTTTTACCCGTGAGACTCTGGATTCAAATTTTTGATAGCAGAAGCTGAAAAGCCTTTCAGAATTTTCTATGTTAAAATGTTCCTACAAATCTACTCTACTGTCTTTTTTTTTAGGGATTTTTTTATTTTAGGTGAAAATATTATTTATGATATAAATCAAAACAGATACCTAACAGAATATTCCTGCAAGCTTGTGTGCATAGGTTTTTCTTTCTTTTTTTTTTTCCTGTTGTTCACTGGATGAATGGTTTGTACTAACACATCCCTTAGAGTAACATTTATATTTCAGGGAATCTACAGTAGCTGGAGAACAACTGTGCGTGTTTGCCTCTGTCTTTGGAGGCAAAAGAATTGCTAACATTATAATCCAGTGCTATATATTTGTTTTGTCATAGTAAGTAGAAATAATAAGGTAGCTATTTTAAAGATATTCATTAGTACAAGTATTAAAGAAAGATAAAATTTAGCAAATTGCTTTTCTTTTCTATGTCAAATCTATAACCATAAGAAATTGCTCAGAACTGAAACAAGTAAGATATTTATAGTAAAATTATCATTTTATCCAAATTGCTTTCTAAACATTGGTTTCATCTTTTGAATAAACAATATCATATTTGTGTGGATATCTGTTGTAATTTCTGATTTTCCTTTTAATGTAATTTTCCTCAAGAATACTTGAATGACAGTTTTGAGGAGGTCATCTAGGGAAATGATATTGAGGACAGTCTGTTTATTATAACTTCAGTCTGAATATGGGTTTATCTACAGTGGAAATGCTAGATTGAAGAGGACACAGACTGTTAATCGGCTGTGCTTAATCTCTGGCCTTTATCATTTGAATCTGTGGATGCCGAAGGAGATTACTAACTCTTATCATAACTGTAGAAAAAATGTAACAAAAAGCAAACAGAAAAGCCCTTTAATTTGGATTTCTTTCATGATAACCTTAAAAACTGTATTAATATCAAGGCAAGATAAAGAACTTATTTAAACAACATGAACAAATCTTTCATTTTTCTGTTTAATCCCTGCTCTGTTCAGAGGAAAATGGAAGAGAAAAAAATAGATGACCTTTCTTTGCATGATCAATAGTAAGTGTATGTACTTTACTTTGGTATGTGTGAAGAGGGTGTATCTTACACAAGTGGGTATCTTCTCAACAGCTCTGTATCTGTTAGGGATAGAAGTGAAGTATTTAACATCTTCAGAGGGCTGCTCACTGAAAATGCTCTGTGGGTTCTTGTCTCATTTCAATCACAATAAATACAGTTAAAGTGGCAACAAAAGGTGGTAGGCCATGATAATTATTAAAGGTAGGGAATGATTTATTCCTTACACTAGAGGAACTGGAGAATATTGTCCAAGGTTAGTGATACATGTAACTGTGAGCTACCATGAAGAAAAAAAGTCATAGGTAACAGCAAAGAGATCAACAGTATTTCTTCTGTGAACAATAGTCTGAAGGAAAGGTAGATGCATCTTTAGACTCTTTTCCTAGTAGACTAAGCAATAAAGAAATGAAAACCTTGAGCAAAGTTGATGAAGAAGAGGAGCATAAAATGATTTCTATTGCTTGCATGCTGTGCTCTTATTTCATATTTGGCAGATGTCTGCCTAGTATAGAATTTAGCATGCACAGCCTTCTCCACATCATTGCGGTTGAATTGCAGTTTGTTTAACTTGGAAAAAGTATTTTATCAAAATTATTATGATAAAACTTGATCGATAAAAATTCTGTTGATAGAAATAGTGTGGGGTTTTTTTTCCTTTGGGGAAGAGGAAAGAAAGGCAAAGATAGAAGAAAGACAATCTTTTGATGTAAAGAATAAGAAAGTAAGCTATTTAGAGACTTCTTTACTAATATGAAGAATAAAGGTCAGTACAGAAAAGTAATAACAGAATGTACAGGATATGACATTTTTGTTGAATTATTAGTAGGTGATAATAGTGATTTTTTTTCCCTAAATAAGTCCAAATGTCCATAGACTAGACCATCCTAGGTTATATGTAGTTTCAAGTTTCAGTAGATGTAGATCTGTCATGTAGCAGGTAATCTCAAAATAGCAGTTCTGTTATTTTTTCACTCCTTTTGTAAATTTAAGCAGCTGCTTAGGAAATCAATACAGTATTTATATGGATAGGTTAAAGAAATTCAGAATCCAATATCTGTTGCTGTTCACATGTTAATATTTTTGTTATTTCTTTTAAATCTTTATGTGTTTTTTAATTTGTTTGTAATTCATATAATTGGTACAGGAACACAAATTTGTATTCTGTTTTATGAAGTATTTTTAAAAGCAAAGTACTTAAATTCAGCTATATTGGAAAAAATGAAATGTTTAGGGCTTTTTTTTTTTTTTTAAATGGATGATAATGTTTCAACGATTCCACAATCCAAAAATGTCTTTTTGAGAAAAAAATATATATAAAATGAGTTTCTCCTCACTTTCAAGATTGTCACAGTTTGTCGATGACCTGTTCATTTTTAACCTCCACCCTTTCAGTCAATTCTTTCTCTTCTTTGGAAAAAAAAATCAGACTTAAAATTCTCCTGTTATTCAAATGTGTTTCCAGCTTATACAAAAATCATACACAGTAAGACATATACTCTTGTAATACGCTTGTATAGCTTTCCAAAGTGAGAGGGATTAATAGCAGAAAACCAGAATTGCATATGATCCCAGTTAAACAGAAACATAAACTGAACAAGGGAGAGAAAATCACTCTCCATTGTGAAGGATAAAGTCCCCACTGTGTCTGAGGGCCTCAAGCCAATTCTTTCACTGTTAGGGTCCAATAGATCCCCTCCTCCTAATCCACAAATATCACAGCATCTGTGAGAGAGAAGAAGGCATATGTCTGACTACCCTCCGCCTTCCCGGATAAAGCTGTGGGAAATCTGGGCCCTTATTTTACATTCTTGCTTTTAGCAGTCACAAATGCCTTCCGACACCAAAGAACAGGACTCTAATCTAGATTAAATAAAGTTCTTAAATCCCTAGAGCTAAATTCAGATTTAGCTGCCGATTTCAAAATGCTGTTCTTCCCTCGAGAGTTGCCCATTCCACTGGCACTTTACAGCTTGCACCCAAATGGCCTTTTCAGGAACTGATACACAGTGAAGCCTAGCGAGAAGGCTCAGCATTCAGTACGGCATTATCTAATCTGAACAGGATTTTTGGCACAATTTCCTAGAGTCTAATCATTGCCTCATGTTGGAAAAGCTGCTGGGGGGGAGGTGGGGAATGTTCTTTAAAACACGATGAATTACTGTTTCTTCTGCAAAGATAAATTAATGTTATCATCCTTTTAGTCAAAGAGCAGTGCCTTTGGAGATGTAGGAGCTGTGCCATTTGGTTCAATGACGCAAGAGAAACAGTCATGTGGGTCATGAGACAGATCAAACAGATGATTTTAGTTCATTCTGCCCATTGACTGCTGCTAGTCTTTTTCTTCTTTTTTTTTTTAATGTAGTTTTTCTCTGCATTCCTGCAAAACATGTTCATATGCACTGCTGCTTTTCACTGTGCATCTTCTTGCTTTCTTCCGAAACATGAACCAATATGACTCCTCCTAAAATTAAGGCATTCTGACCTAAAAGCAGTGGAGTGAGTCCTCCCTAGATTTCTGGATAATGAATGGTGTGGAATATGCTCTGATCTTAGCAGTATTGTGGTTACACCATTTGTGTTAGTGCTGATTTCGTGTCACTTGTAGAAATGATAGAAGATTAAAGGTTTTTTGATCTTGCTGATTTTCATTCAGGTATGTTTTGCATAGATCTGTCCACTTTTTAGAAGTTTTTTTATCTTATTTCAAATTTGGTTCAGTTTCTCTTACTTAGCACCATATTTGCAGCTTCACACAAAACTGACACTGTTCAACAGCTGAACTGACTCCCAAGGCTGATGAACCATCCCTCATCTATGGAAATATCTAAAGGAATTACTCCTTTTTTGGTTAGTAGAAATTAGACCTGTTGTAACCTGGAGAGATATTAGAGTCTTGGGGTGATTTTCCAAGAGAAGTGACAGAAGTTTGCTTTCACTAGACATTTAAAAGTAGACTGGAAAAGGAATACAAAGAAAACTTGGGAACAACAATGTGGTAGTCATAGGTAGCATGTGATCCAAGCAGCTGTGTAATTCTGTACTATAAATGCTAATGTATTTAGGAAATAAATTAGCACAAATCGAAAGTAAAGCAAATGGCCATCATTTTCTTCTCAGAATTCCTCGAGCAAAATTGTTCACAGCTGCAAGGAAGGCAAAAATTAGTTCTGAACGTATTAGGTCATTGCACAATGCTTCTGTTTGACATCCTTTGTCAAGTGAAAGAGCATTATCAGCATGCAAGCCTTCACGGCAGTGCCTGTTACTTACAATTCCAGTTAAAGTTAATATTCTTAGAATGACATATAATCAATTAAATATGCTTACATTTTGTAGTGTTAATGCATTAGTTGTTAGCCAAGTTAAGAAAGAATGTTAGAGATAGCGTATTTCATTTCGGTTTGTAATAATATCATCATCTAAGGGATTATGGATTGTTTTATCTTGTTACTCTTTTTTTTTTTTTTTAACATAGAGGTAGCATCTATCATTATATTGCCCCTGGTACCCTAAAAGACAAACAAGATAGAAATAATTATGAAATGATGAAAATGTACTAATGCTTACAGCTGTCTGGCGCTGATGTACTAAAAATCCATTATAGAAATGTTATAATAAAAGGAAAATTTGTCTTTTAAAGTACTTGCTGTAGGCAAACTTATAGTGAAGAATAAATTTATTTTCAATGCTAAGTCAACTTCTTACACCATTTATATAGGGAATTTTAGCTGCAAATAGGATTTCTGATGCCTCATTCCAAAATAGTTATTATTTCTGGGTTGGTGTTAAATGGATTTTTAATTCCCAGGGTGTGACATATTTAATCTAATGGAGAGAAATTACTTTGTGCTCACTCAAATGACTATCCCATTAATCATTTGTAATGTTTACGAACCATCACAGCTGAAAATCATGGATACATTGTCTGAATTAGTAAATATGCAGTGGGGCAAATGAAAACCCAATCCAAATATATACATTTCTTCCTATTATAAATATGTAATATTCATATTATCTTTTATGTGGTATTTTTAGTGTGTCTAGGACATTTTAAATAATACATCCTGCATGTGTAATGCTGCTCCAAAGGTTATGCTTTCACTTGCTCTTCATGCGCTATTCAGCCAGCAGAGGGCACACAAACTACCTAGCAAACTAACTTTTTCTACCACTCGACATCATTGGAGCACCGCAAATGATGTTGGTGAATATGGAAGTAAAGCATGCAAATAGGTGGTGTTTTATGTTCTTAAACAGATAGGAAGACACCATATCCATATTTGCCAAGCCGAGAATTAATAAGGTTGTAAATGTTCTGGTTTTGTGGGCTGAGGGTTTTACAGAAGGAAAAATACTTATCCAAACGCGTACTCATGCTGACAGACTCACACCAGATGACTGATTTTTTAGTATAAAATAACAAAGATTTAGAAGAGAAGCATACTGAGAATTCACCAGTTTGTAACTGAGTGGTAATGCATGCTCTGCAATTCTTAACAAGGGACAGGATGGCAGAATTGATTCTAAAGTAGAGCATCTTTGTTCTATTAGGTTATGATGAGTTAGTGTAAACATTCTTATGTAAAAAGGAATCATTTTCTAATCTAATCTATCTAATCTAATTTATAACCTCATCTAATTTATAACCTCAATTTAGGACAGAGACAGATTTATCAGAGTGCCACTGACTCTCCGTTTTCCATATTATCTTTACGAAGCTGAATGATACAAAATGCCAAATGCACTTTGAATCCTCTTATTTAACTGAGACAAAAATGTTAAGCAAAGTGAAGTTTCTGCCTTGCTGACAATACACAGTATTTAAAGTTTTCACTATCATCATGCTGGAGTTAAAATTACAGCTATGTTAAGTAATTCAGAGTGCCATGTTATAGGCGGGAGAGCTTTCCCCCCAAAAATGCCTTGCTGTCAGACCTAATACATCTCAGTCAAAAGAACTGGTACATTTATGCCTTTGCTGATAGGAGCTGCTTTTATCATTGGGACTCACTCTACCTAACCAATGGTTTGTACAGCCTTTGGTGAATAGGTGCAAGATGCTGAGTTATAATTGATGACTAGGTTGTGTCCTTGGGATTTGGATCAAATCAGATGTGTACTGTGATGGAGATGTTGTTCAGCATGAAACCATCCATATGGAATAATTACTTGGCTTTGTCACTAACAGTGACCCAAAAATATTTTTAAGTCAAAGAAAACATTGTACAGAAGAGAGAAGCTGAGCATGACGGTCTCTCAGAGGGAATATTTTAATAAAACCGATTATGGAAAGAACTAAATACCAATAAATGCACTAATATGAACTCAAATGGGAAAAGTCTCTAAAAATCACACTGGGTGCTTTAATCTTAATTTCATTATTAAGGGATTATCCTTATAATTTCAGTCTCATGCCCAAAACTAAACAGGGTAAATGAATTTAATAGGTAAACTTTTATTATTAACTCTAGCCACATGTGTTTTTTACCATTTTCACAATTAACTGTTAAGAGATATTCAAGCCATATTTCTTTTCTCTTTATTCAGTTTCACTATTCCTTGCAATCAGTTGTTTCACTTGTCATTGAATTTTGTTGTGCTCCCTATGCTCACTTTACAAGTGATTACCATATAATATAGTCTCAATTTCCATTTCTCAAATGCATTATTAAGAGATTTTTCATTATTTCTTGTTTTACCAAAGTTACACACAATGAAGAGCAAAAGGGGAGGAAACATCAGCTAGGGCTCTCAAATAATTTTCGGAAAGGAGATAGTTACGGAATAGGAAACCAGAAAAACAACTATGGAGGTGTAATGAATCAGGTGAAGGGAGAGAGACTGCTCCTCTGTCATGGATTCATCATTCCCTGAGTTCCTTCAATGGGCTGCATTTGTCCTGCAGAGTGCTACTTGAGGATCCCATGAAGTCTGTGGTGGTTTCTTTAATTTAGTTATTTAGTTATTTAGTTAATTTAGTTAGATTAGTGGTTTCTTTAATTTAGTTCCTTTTTTTTTTTTTTTCAATCTGACCTACACTTGCTAGGTTGTCTGTTGTCATCATCACATGCTTGTCCCACACCCCATTGTATAAATATGCTCTGCAAGTATTGGGGATATTGCAAGACTTGGGGAGAAGGAAAATTTTTCAGATGTTGGAAGCATCAGTTCTCTAAATGCATATAGTGGCTTATAAAATGCCTAAGCAAGACAGGCAGCTAGCTGAAGACCATTGAAATACCTCCACATACCTTATCCAAATACTTGTCTATATTCATTTTTTTCTCTTGTGATCATTTTCCTGCTTTGTTTCAACAGAAATAAGAATACAGTCACCATTACTTCATAAAACAAGATGGTAAAACAGTTCTTGCTGCATTATAAATGGGCCTACTTCAAAGCATCTGTTCCTTCCTGATGTACTTAGTGAATGATCTTCTTATGGCTGCTGTTTTACCAGAAGTAACTTTTTGTGCTGTTTTGTCACTTTTCCGTTTCTAAGCATTAGTTGGCGTTGTATGCACTTACAAAGTTACCTTCCAATTTCTCCTTTTTAGGGGGAGGTTTATTACAGCTTTCTCTGAGAATATGCAGAACCAAAATTGACTGTTTTTCTTGTTCCTTTCTTTTTTTCCTACTGAAAGTGTTGTATTGGCTTTGGTCTTCTCTTGCATTTGCAGATTTCAGCATGTTCTTCCAGAGCACCATGTTTTTAAAAAGCTTTTTATTTCTTAAATTTTGTTCTAATTATTTGAAATGTACTTTCTTAAAGTCTTATTTGCCCTAAGCAACTTTTTTGTGAAACCAGTCTTCTCTGAGAAGAATTTGAACACTAGTTACTTACACATGCTTGATTTTTCTCCCAGATAAATATTTCTTTTTTTATTCTTTAAATTCTTTAATTTTCTTTTAATTTCTGTTCACAATTTTTTCTTCCCTGTAGACAAGTACATTTGAATTATTTTCATGGATACTTGCTGATCTCTTTTCTATGTAAAGACCCACAAAATATGACTTTTCAATATATTCAGAAAATTCGATTTCTCTATCTAAAACATTGTGACTTGGGATATGCAGAAAGATTTTTTTCTACTTTCACTGCTATGAATATTCTCAACAGGTTGGAACTCTACAGGACAGGGTTTCTAATCAATGCATCACACAGAAAGATTTCTCAGGGACATTATGTTGAGACTGAGGAGACCTCAGGGCAGTTCTTACAGAGATCACATTAAATATTTGCAGATAGTCTGCTACGTTTGTACCTTGGTTGCCCATTTAGAAAATGAGGATCATATTTGTTTTCTCTGATTAGGTTTAGAGACTTGTGGGCAGGAAATACCTCTGGGTGGTAAAAGGCTCAAGTTACTTCTCCCACACTTAAAACCTGAAAGACCACATCCTTACTTCCGTTTATGTGCACTGTCTTTTTTAGGCTCTTATTGCCCTCTGAGACCCATATGCTGGCTGCAATTTTCCTATCATTGCTATTAGGTTGTGACCTGTAAGCAAAACTCTGGCAGATCCAAACGACAATAGATTTGGGAGCCATTGTACCATGAAGTATTAAGTATTCAGTAAAGAAGTTTAAAACTGGGGGATCTAAAATATGATGTGACTCACAGACAGAAGGGAGACGCCTTGCTATCAAAGTTTACATTTAATTCTTTATTCTCAGTGTTCATAAAGTAGGTCCAGAAATGAGATAACAGATAAAATTTCTTCCAAGAGATAGAAGACATATTGTAAGAAATAAGAACTATGCCAGAAGGGGGTCCTAGAGCATTCAAATATTGAAAGATGAGAAAAGCTTTGTGGATGGATAAGGCACATAAGCTGCCAGTGTGACGTATTAAAATTTGTAAGTGATCAGATAAATTGCTGATGAATGAAAGAAAACTGTTATTAATATGTGCTGCATAGTTAACATGTTTTTATCAGAAAGCTTACCAAAAGCATGAATGAAAACAGAGCATATAATAAAGTTTAGTAACCAGAAATGGGTTTTGGAGGAAAGTATGCTGTTTAGAGATGCAAGTTAATTATTTCAAATGTCTTTGAGAGTCCTTTAATTTTCTTTACTTTCTCTCAGCTAACAAAGAAATTACTCCTGAGGAGAATGTGAAGTGTTTGCTCTAGCAGGTCTGCCAGATGGCTGTGACCTAATTGTCATAGGCTTGTACATCATTCTAAAATGAATACTTAGCATGACCTATAAACACCCTTCTGAGACTGGATCTAGTGGGCATACGTGCTTGTACACTGGGACCAGGCACTTTGGGAGCTCCAGCTGCATTTTTTTGCATGGCGCTTGTTTTGTACTCCTTTCAGCAGGTTGAGACAGTGTAGGCCTAAGACCTTTCCCCATGCTGGGGGGGAAAACTTCCTGTTAACTTCCTTGTGGCTGCTAAACAAACTGTACACAGAGCAACCAGCTACTTTTGAGTTCTTCAGAGGCACTGTACACTTATTGCATGAAGCACACTTATGTTGTGTAGGGCTAGAAAATGCTATTTTTTTACTTAAAATACCCAAGAAGTTTTTATCAGTAGAAAAAGTCACATTTTTCCCTGGTCCCAATTTTCTTAATACAGCATTTGGTCACGTATTTCCTAATTTGCTTTCTCTGATCAGTTAGCTGTAACCTCGGATTTCCTTTCAAAGTGGAGATGGTGCCATGGTGGATGTGCTCCCTTTCCATTGACAGACATTATCCTTTCTTCCCCACAACCAAGACTGATTTAAAGAGCTCAGACATACAATTAGGCTATTGCCGTACAAGAGATAACTACACAAGATGACTAAACATATGTAAACATAAATGTAAAAAGCATTAATGAAGGATGTTTAAGCTAATGCATTGTACCTTATGTTTACTGAGAGTTTAAGGTACACATCTTAAGAATAGCTACAGCTTATCTAATGTATTATAATGGTAAGGATTCACACCTTGATAATTTGAACATATGTCAGCTCTACTAATCAAGATGATATAAGTATATGCAATTGGTAATGTTATCCTAGTCGTTATATCTGAAGGTAATGTGAACTTCAGCTGAAATGGAATAAAATACCAAGGACCACCAACTTTTATGTCTACCAGCATAAAATAAGGCTGATCCTCCCCCTTGCCCCCACATGACATATTGTAGAAAATCAAGTGCGTGAAGAAAGTTTTCTGTTTTCTTATCAGTAGTATTTGGTCATTTGGTCAGCCTGGGAGGATTGTAACTCTGATCTGTTATGTTTTTTGTGAGAATTCAAGACCAGCATTTCTTAGCGTTTTTCCTTAGTAACACAAAGTGTGACACACTCCTGCAGAGTTGATACCACTCACATATAGTCTAAGCTGTTCCTGAAGTTTATGAAGAAATAGTTTTAAGAGTCTTATCTATTGTTTTCCAAAAATGTCATGGCTTGCCTATAACCCAGAAAACAACAAAAAAGCATTAACAAATTTGATTTGTAATTTCTTTGTTTGCCTTATAATTTCTCTACAATTACTTTTGTATTTGATTGACATTTCCTGCCAAATTAACTCTGTACTCAAATACAGTTCACTCAGCTGTGCAACTGGGTAGCATAGATAGAATCAGGTAAGAGGCCTAAGGCCAAGCTCCACATTTTTGCTCAAAAGTCACACTTAATAGGTAAGGTCATTCATTACAGAAATGAGTAAAGAAAAATAAAGTGTTCTTTTGTTTTCTGAACAAGGCTGGTTGTCCCATAGGTTGGAGGAAATTAGTTTAAAGAAGCTGGTGGACCTCTCAATTCTCCCCCAGAATGGAAAACTTTTACTGAGTTTATCCCTGAGTCTGCCATTACAATTTTTGAGGGGAGTTGTGTGCTCTGTTAGATGTAATTTAAGCACTTTATCTCTTTTCTTAAGTTCCGCAGATGGTAGGTTGGATCTTGCCCAGCCCCTTAATGGGGCACCCCATAAAGCAACACCTGACAGCAGCCAATTCATTCAGCATGCCCAAGTTCAGGATTTAGGACTACCATGGAGAAAGCTGGCTGCCACTGGAGAGCAATCCAGAACTCCAGCAAAGTGGGGAACTGCTGAGTGTTAGCAAATAAGAAATTTAAGTACAAAAGTGTATCCTGTCCCTTTCTGACTCAAGATAGCATGGAAGATTTCTTACACTCTGGACATGATAATGCATTTCTCAGGTCCTGCTCACTGAGCAGGACTGACTCGATAGCAAGGTTGTTGGAGGAGGAAGGAGCAGCCACCTCTAAAACAGTCAGTAATTTGAACGCTGGCTGGGAAGATCTGGCATGGATTCCTATCAGGCCATAAAGTATGCAGAGTGCATCATGTTTCCTCTCTCAAAAGGCTGGGTCAAGGTGAAGTCAGTCTAAGCTTGTAAAGAAAACCTGTGTTTTTCTAGAAATAACAGTACACATATCAAAGGATAAATGGTTCAAAAAGCTTGTAATGGGATACAGACTATCTTTCCTATATTTCTATTATATTATATTTCTATTATTTCTATCTTTCCTACTATTTCTATATATTCCTTCTTATATTTTTGATAGCACAGCCTCATAACTATTTTGGCTGTGCTCCCTTTAGTCTATCTTCTGCTCTTTCTCCAGATAATGTACTTTTCTAATGTACATCTCTAAGGATTTCGGCCCATGCTTTTCTTACGTCAGCCTTTATCTTTTTATTTTTTTCTTTCAGACTTTTATAGACAGGTCCAAATAGTCATATTTGGTCACTCTACTTCCATTTTTTAGTGTAGGCCGTAAACAGTCCTTTGTGTAGACTGAAATGCATTCTCGTTTTCTAAAAATGTTCTAATATACAATATGATTATTTGGGGATCTCTTTTTAGGATTTCACATTCACAGAGTCTAGTTTCGGAGCCTGCCAAAGGCCACATGAAAAAACATCATTGACTTGTAGAGAATTTGCATCATACTTTTAAAAGATTAAAAATACTGCAATAAGTGGAAATGAAATCTACACAGTGTTTTGTATTAGGTTAAATGTGTTCATTTCAAGACCAATTAAAATGTTAAAGTGCTCTTAATTTAAGCTTAAATCCTAATTCTGATTTCTAATATATCTGAAGTGCATGTATATATTGAGATATCTATTACTTCAACCCCAATTTCATTATATCTACTCCATTCTTTAATAATCTGAGTTCGAATATTTTAGTTGAAGGTGGCACCTGATCTCTTTTAAGAGCTGATGAGAGACCTCTATCATAGGGAAGATCAAAATTTCATTTGAATCATGAAATTTGAGTAGTTCAGGAAATCTTTTCCTATTTTAATTTGAATATATTAATTTTGCAGTTATTAATCATGATTCATTGTGTGGGTAATTAGAAACTTCTCATGTTCCACTGCAGTCTTAAGCGTCTTTTCAAATTTGTCTCTTTATTTTTGCATTCTCATTCTTCTCCAGTTGTGATATTCACCCAGGATGTACTCCTATCTGTTTCTTTTTTTTTTTTTTTTTGATTGAGACATTATACTAATTTTATTACAGTGGTTTCATTAGTTCCTTGAGTTTGAAAATGTTTTCTTTTTGATGCATGTTTGCTATCTTGTGGTTCTCTTTATCCCTAGAACATAAGCTTCCTTTCCAGTATGTCTCATAGATGCATCTGAAAATAATAGTACAACACTTATTATACACAGTTGCCACCTGCCTATCTCTTCCTTTTTTTTTTTTTTTTTTCCTTCTTTTTTTTTCTGTTTCCAGCTATGCAGGTGGATGTTCCTTGTAAAGAAACTGACTCATCAAGGTTTGTTCATTGTCTCCATCACTGGTAATTGCCTGCTCACCCATTTCACAGTTACAGCACTGCATTCACTGGAGGTTTCTGTATCAGTCTGTATGCTTGAGATTTCACTGGACTGCTAAAGAAACACAAACTTATGCCCAGACAATACTGTTAACTTCCTTAATTAACATTAATTGTCTTAGTAATTCTTGGTTTATTTATTTTACATCTGTTTTTTAAGCACAGGCATATAAGTAACTTAATCTGGAAATAAAATGTAAGTGTGCTTCTTCTGATACAAGTGTCTTCACTGTGAGAAACTTCACTTTTGCTGATCATGCTCAGGCCACTGACAGGCATTGATGAATCTTGGATCTGACCCAGAACAGTCATACTTATATTCTTTTGCTGTACCCATCCTATAAAAAAACTGAATATTTCTGGTTTGAGAACTGTCAGCATAGCCCATTCATTAACAACAAATAGATTTAAACCTTTCACATTGGGAGGGTAACTGCTTCAAAGCCTCCAAAGTGGCATCCAAATTGTATGGCAGTTTAGATGGTTGTTAGGAAGGTTGTTTTGCGATTCAATTTATTCTATCTTTTTTCATGAACTCTTCACTTTGACATATTTGAGCATAAATAAAATTTCTCTTTTTACCCCTCTGGACTCCCAGTCATTAGCTGCTTGAACAACTACAGAAAATATAATGCTGGTACTGGTCTTGCCAGTACATTGGTACCATCTATTGGTACATGCCATGCAGCATGTAGCATTAGTAGCCATGTAACACAACAGGCTAATGTTTCAATTTGATATACTTGGAAGCTGTTGGATTTTTTTTTTGTTATTATTACCCATTTTCTTTCTTCTAGTGATTATTTTAGTATTTTAGTATTTTGAAATGCTACAGATAATTGTTACCGTAGATATTTTCAGTCTACAAATTTTCTTTTTAGGACACTTTGATACAAGTCCCTTTTCAAAAAATGGTGTAGAACTGGACAATGCAGAAAAGAGCTATTTAAGGACCAGAGACAATGTCTTGCAGCAAAAGATTTAAAGGGCTCAATGAAAGTGCTCAGCTTATGAAAAAGAAGATTTTAAGTGACTTGATTATGGTGTTTAAGTACCTTCACAGGGAGAAAATAACAAGTACTAAAAGACATTTTACTCTAGAGTATGAGAAAAGGCACAAGAACAAATGGGTGAGATTTTGAAGTCAGACCAATTCAAATGGGAAAACAGTCCTAAGTGTGATCCCATCCCTTCCCTTCCCTTCCCTTCCCTTCCCTTCCCTTCCCTTCCCTTCTCTTCTCTTCTCTTCTCTTCTCTTCTCAGTAAGCGCTGTGCAATATTAGAACAAAATCCTAAGGAAAGTGAAAGTTTCTTCTTCATATCAAGAATATATTCATCTAGGGTGTGTGTTAGAAAAATACAAGTTGGGCTCACAAGATTTCATCTGAGTAAAAAGTAATAGTAAAGAATACACAGAATTGTAGTTGATCATCTGTATAATTCTTACTGTCCTTTAAGACTATGAATATACTGAGTTAGATATTTCCTTAACTTGAAAGAACACATTTTTAGTATCTTTGTTTTCCATGATTCAGAAAATGTTTGTTAGATGCCTTTCCCACTACCAGTCTTGCTAGACAGTCTGTTCTTCCTGCCAGAGAGTTTTCAGTAGGGCCTGGGGGGCACATGCCTGGCTGCATGGAGGGACTTCTGCACACTCAAAGGGAGTGTAAAAAGAGACCTCTCCTTGCAAGAATGGTATGTTGTTGCTTCTGTGTCCATTCAGCTACATTTCTTGGAAATACATGCAACATATTTTTTTTACTGAAAGGTCAAAAGCAGCATACATGGGATTAATTGAGATTAATAATGCCAGAGGAGAAGAAAAAACAGTGTAGGATGGAGTGTGGTTTTATTCTGTGCCAAGACTCTATTCTTTCTAAATAAATCCTGAGTCTAGTAAATCCTTTTTATGAAATGCAGATTTCATTGTGTTCATTCATTATGAGCACTTATACAGATTCCCTTGGTATTTTGTCAGTGGTGTGGATTTACCTAAGCCACAGACAGGAATCATTCCACCTGTTCTTTAGCAGTTAAATAATGGTCGTCTAAAAAGGAAGAAATGGCTTCTGATTTGTATTTTATTTTCAGCTTTGACAACAAGGGGCAAAGCTGATTTGTTATGTCTCCTGCATTTATAGTATGAATTGTGTTGTAGCCTTTAGGCTTACATGCAGTTTAAAAGCAAATATTCTCAGACTTTTAACACTTTTATAGATTTTTTTCAGGGATGGATTCAGGAGGGCAGAAGAGAAGCAGGTTCCCTTTAACTCTGTGACATTCAAGGCACTTAGGCAGAATGTGGCAGGCAGGCCACTTACTTCCTCTGCTGAGGGAACATGAACCCACATGTTCCTCTCAAGAGAATGGAAAGTGCTTCAATCCCCACACAACAGGGTATTCTAGAGTGGATTTTCTTAGCTGTTTCCATTTAGAGGGTATCAGATTGTTGAACATTTGTTGATCTAGGCAGCATCATAGAAAAGGTTGTTAAGGTGCTGTTGAAGGGGGGAGGCATCTGGTTTCTGATTCCTGCTTCAGGGAATACTTCACAATTATTAGTTCTGAGCATGGGAAAAAGAACTACCTCAACAAGAAACTTTGAAGTTTAAAGGAAATAGAGTCTGATACTTCAGTATAAGCATATCAGTTATAAAAGCAGCTAAAATCAATTTCTTTTCTTTTTAAACCTCCTTTGACACTGTCACTTTCTTCCTCAAGTCCTCTACTTTTTCTGTCTTGACACTTCTGTTAAGATTGATTCTCTTTCTTGACACCTTTGTTGGAACACAAGTAAACTTCACTGCACCCAGTTCTCTTCAAATTTCTTATTAAATCCTATTTCCTTTTCTTTCTACTAAAGAGATGAGACTTTCTTCCCTGACAATTTTCCATGCACAAGTTTTATGTTTTACTCCATCCTAGCACAAATATTTGACATATTTTCACCATTCCATTGTGTGGACAGTACTATGTCTTTGATGCCAACAGCTTTTGTGGGGGTCACCAAAGCAAAGCTATGCGAGCAAAACACTACAATGGGGTATAACAAGAAAAAAGAAAGAAAAAAAATCATAAAGGAGGTTTTCATAATGTAAATTAGAACCACTTTTTTATTTGGTCCCTTGGAATCAGCATATCTGAATTGGATATCTTTACGGATTCAATACATAAGGACAGAAAGCTGTGCCTTCCCCTGGCCCCTGCCTACCTTCTCCAGTGTTTAGCATTATGGGAACTCTCACGTATTATTAGTAAACAATCAGTAGAATGCAACAGAATTACAATTTGTTTGTTAGAAATTGGTACCTCTGGTCTCCTATTCAATCCCTCCACCTCCCTGCCTTTTACAATACTCCCAGATCTTTCCATGTGCCCTGTGACAGTTTAAAGTTGTAAAAGATAGCATTGTTTTGAGTAGTCCCGAGGTAAACACTAGGTGGTTAATGTGCTGTTGTGGTTTGGGCTGCTGATAGTTGCAGCTGGGAAGGTACAATGTCTGAGTTAATCCTGCCTTCCCTCCGAGATAGCATTAGATCGGATCTCTGCTGTTGATTTTCTTCTTCTTTTTTTTTTTTTTTGGAAAAACTTGTAGCAACCTGAGACATTGAAATTGAAGGTGAAGTAAATTAGCAGTGTAATTATTTGTATGGATGGACAGATGTAATTCCCTGAGTGTCATTGCCATATGAAATGGAGCTAAAAATGTAATTGCGAAAGAAATCTTAGTCTTTCTCAGAAACCCTAAAAAAATGTAGAATAGCTATGCATACAATAGTCACAAAAATGAGTACCCAGGTAACATGGGAAGTTTCAATCCAATTTTTGTAATTAATGGGCCTGATGGCAGAGTTATTATTTGTAAAGAATAACATGTACAGTAGATGAAAATACTGTCAGGAAATTGTCAATATGCACGGGGTGTATAGGGTAGTACTGGATAGCACTGATAACTAACAGCAGCAAAATTCCCATGGTTCAAATTTACTGTTTGACTCTGAAGTAAGAACAGCAGTATCCTATGAATAACAACATTAAATATAGAATAGAGCCAAAAGAACTCTTGCTTTCTCTTCTAGAACTTTAATTAAAGTAGCAACGTAAAAATCCTTGCATAGAAAAGAGATTTAATATTGTAATTAGAGTAAGAAAATAATTCATGACTTTCTGTATAAGAAACCAAGTTTAATATAAAGATAAATCCTTGCTAGATTTTGTGCTAAAAATGTGTTTATCATTCCAGTAGCTATTAGGCACAAGAAAGGGAGGGCATCCCTAGTGTTTTCTTCTTACATTCTTCTTGAATAAATTGAACAGAGCAATAATCCTAATGCTCTAACCTTATGTATCCTAGTTGCCAGACATTTTTCATTTTAGCTATGCAGCATTTTGAGAGATCTAGTTATAACAAGTACCCAATGTTACAAATAGCAACAACAACAACAATAATAATTTGTAATAAAAAAACTAAAGAAGATTTTGTAATCTGCACAAAAAAAAAGACTTTTCCACTTTTCCACAGTAAATGTCTTTGAAAGATGACATATAGGTAGTACAGTCTCAGAGTAGGTAGCAAATAAGATGTGCGGATACCAGCCTCCTTCAGAGTTTATCGGGGTGAGAATGTTGTACAGATGTTCAACTCAAATATTGCAGTTTTTTTAGCAGAAATGAATGATGGTCAAAGTTGGATGAAGCAGGGCACTGTGAGTGTGTAAGAGGATATATTGATGATGTGTCCGTTCATGCCTATGTAACAACCTTCACTATTGTTTAATTCTAGCTCTATTGCTGGATGTAGAATTTGGCTTTTTGTTGTAACCCAGGAATATCTAGGAGTGTTTCTTTCTTTATAATATCATGGTTTCTATCACAAAGTCGTGAGATTTCCTCAGGCTTCTCAACACAGCAGATGACAAACATGCAGGACCCCACATAACACCACCACATACAGTCCTCAATAATTATGTGGTCTTAAATGGCTGTAACCATCATAACAGATTGTGTGGTAGCTCCACGGGTGGACATGTAGTTGAAGTCTGCAGCTGGCGGACAGGCTTTCCTGGCATGAGCCTTTCAGCACACAAGGCTTTACAGATTAATTTCCTAGGCATGGCTCGGTGCTGTGATACCAGCGTGTGAGATTATAATTACAGTGAGGGACTAGAGGCCAGGACGATTGGCAATGAATATTATCAGAGGACATGGCATTTGGAACTGGTCTGAAATGGTCTGAAAATAATACAGATAAATAAATGGTTTGATTTCTCTCAGGGTTAGAGAGATACGACTGAGGTGACTTCATTAGCTTATGTTTTGGAGGTGCTTTGCTGTCACATTGAACTATTTTAGCTGAATTCATGCAACTAAAAATATATGTGGCCTTTTTTTTGTTTGTTTTTTACTAGGGAAAGAGAGGAACTGATCTTTTTTAACTTGGCACTTGGCATGCAAAGCCATTATTGTAACATATATTATTACATTAAATTGTAATAATAATACATCTAGAAAAACTTATACATTAAATTGTAGCAATAATTGTACAGTTGCAAAGCTGCAACAAAACATATTTTTTTCTTACAAAGATAATTTTTCCTTTGTAAACATTGCTATTTGATAGTACCAAATTCCTGTCAAACATAGATGCAGTCAAAAAAGAAAAGGATCCATTTGTGAACTGGAGAACTTTTAATTTCTTTATTTTGTTAAAATACGCTGTTTTAATAATTGCTTGAGATAATTATGAAAAAAAAAATCCAAGATGTTTCAGAGACTGAATGTAATACAGATGAGTTTCAGCTGCTGGAGGCAAAACCTTGAGAGGATGTCTCCACTATAAAATGCAAGACTGTTTTAAATATTTCTGAGCTAACCCCAAATGAACCCATGTATCTACATTGCACGGTGCTGTATGGGGAAAAGAGAGCTCTTCCTGCACAACGTAATGGGTCGCTGCACCCAAACTAGGTATTCTTGCCACTCTGAGCTAATTAGCTGAGGTAGTAGGAATGCGATATAGTTATTCTGTTCCTAGTCGCCAGTGAGCTTGTTCAGTGCTAGCTCAGGGGTCTCTGTGCTCTGCTACTTCACACATTGCAGACAGTCTCTAAGGGACTCATTAAAGCTGTTTTATTTCTCCCCATAATTGAAACTCTGGTGTGTTGCCCACATTATATATTTATTAATGTAAGCGTCTTTGTTTTACAAGTATGTTACTCCTCTGAAAGCTAATTTGGTTTTTAGTATTACATTTCAAAGTTCTTTCAGTTTCCTGTCTAATCAATGTTTTACCACTTTGTGATGTAATGTGTAGGTTTTTGTTTAAATAATAGACTGTCAGTCTGAACTTCTGACAGCATGGTAGAAACTGTTTTAAAAGAGAATACATATTTCATAATTAAAACACTGACTGATTGCTCATAAATCCTGCCTATCACTGGTGCTATGAATTGCTTTCGGGAGAGGCTTCCCATGTCTACTGTCTACTGAGCCTCTGTTCTTTCTTTTCTTCAGGGGCCTAAGTTGCAAGTCAAAAAGAAATTTTACACTCTCCTCGTATGCAGAGATAACTGGACTTATTTCTCTGCTCCCTAGTTTTCTGCTCTTTATCTAATATTGCACAAGCAGTATTTACTTCTCTGAGTAATTACATTGATTTCAAGATGTTTACAGTCATTCAACAAGTAGTATGTGGGAAGAGGGCAGAAATGTCACTTTAATTAGAGTTTAGTCAGAGGTTAAACCATTTCATCTTTATGAACACTGAGTAATTGATCTCTGTGGAGAAAAAAAAATAAAAAAAAAACCCTACAAAGCCATTAAGGAGGTGAAATCTGGAACCCAGACTTGGGCCTGCTTCTGGTTGCCACATCTGTTACACTCGCTGTAAGCTGGAGAAACCAACACAGCTTCCTTAACTGGAGGTTAACATGAGTCTCAGGGTCTCAAAGATCTAACATGCAGCTTTTTTGAGCAAATTTACATCTTACATCTGAATTTTTGTCAAAATTTGTATAAATGTTTGGGATCCTCTGGACAAATACTGAAAGTGTCATTATATGTGCTCTGTTTGTTATTTTAACTCTTCTTTCCTGACAGTCTTCATTTCTGTTCATGAGATAAATATTTTACAGATTTTCAGTTCATTTGAAGAATAGTTAGGAAGACAACTGTGTTTGTGTGTGCAATTCTGACTTTTGTTGCTCTCTGACTCTTCCTAATGCCTTTGAACATAATAAAAGGCATGGAAATGTTCCAGTATCAGTCTCTCTTCTGAAGTTTGCTGGAATGGTTACCTTTGTTGATGATAGATTATCAGTTTTCCGTTCCATTCCAATCCCCAAAGCAATACAATATTTGGTATGCGATTATATGCAGCTACATTCTTCTGTCATGTATGCCATGTACTGAGTTTGATTAAGTTATCTTGGATTTCCAAAAGTAAAATTGACAGCAGCTTTTGGCCCATAGCCATCATACTGTTTCTAGAATGAATTCCCAAGGGAACAGGATTGAAGTTCGTGTCTTACGGTGTTGTCTGAGGCAACTAGTCGATCAAGGAAGGTAGTCCTGAATAATAGGCATTTCTGACTTGGCATACCTCATCAGGGAGTAATAAACATCCCATCAGAGTTTTCAGGTAAACACATTTCATTTTTTATTAGACCATTAATGCAGGTCCTTTTGGTTGGGTGTGCTGTCTGCTTCCTGCACATTCTCTTTCAGTTACTGACTACACATGGAGAGTTTGGAAAGGGACTTTAATGCTGAAACTGTTGAACAATATGATTCAGGTGACATGCATTTTAGGGGACAGGATCTGTTGTTAAAATAGCTTCTCTGTCATTCAGTCCCTGGAAAGTACTTTCTAATTTGTATTTATCCATAGGTCTCTTGTGAGTTTGGATTGACTACCAGAAGTAATGTTAGCAGCACAAGCTGTACAGTTTCTTGTAGACAGTTAATACTTTTATTTCTCTTCAAATTTTACATGGACTTGATTTATAGTTCTCTGTTAATTTTCTGCCTTCCTATATATCATTTCCAGGTCCATTTGCAGCATGTGCATAAGCATTGGAACAAGCATTACGTGGATATTTACCTATGGTTTGCCATTCTAACAAGTTTTTTAGATTATATCCTACAGCCACCCTAAGAGGGCTTTCTCACAAAGCTCATGTTATGCTCAGGTATGCTGAGGGTAAAGCAAGGACCAAAAGGACCCTTTGAACCTTTTAGGATCTTTAGTATCCACAAGCACATACTCATGTGCACGTATAATAGAATCCATTTTGGAAAAGAGAGGACGCTAAATTGAATATGAGTTGAAGAAGCAGGATTTTTACTGTACTAACCTTGTCCTTTTCTGTTTCATTTTCCCTAAGCTGCTGAAGGCCTACTTTTTCCCCTGGTATTGTCTTATTTACAGCAAATTAATACCATAAAATAGTCTTCCTCTCATTCCATCTACAAATAATAATAATGATCTTTTATGTGGAATAAGACATATTGTTTCATTATGTGAATGAATGTAATCTGTGGCTATCCTAAAGTCAATACTTGTTTCACCCTCTTTTATGAAGATGCATTTCCACAAGTGCAATAAATAGTAAGATTATCGTGTTTAAGATTTGGATTAGGGTGTCTATCTTTTAGCAATGATAGTATAATGACTTACGATAAATCATTTTCAGTTTCCTATTCAGAGTGCACAAGGTGCAAAGAGTATAGCTACAGCATTCTGGAAAGAGGAAATTATGTTATGTAGAAAATTGATGCTGGGGTCAAAAAACTAGTTATGTACTTCATTTTAAATATCAAAAAACTTTGACATTGTGGTAATTCAGATGGGTGAATTTTGCATTTTGTAAATAGGTGAATGTGACCATCAACAAATATTTATGAAGTTGTGCATCAGTACAAAATAAAAATACTCTTCTGTACTCACACTTTATTTTCATATGCCAGTTGCATTTTTTCAAATTCTCCATCATAAAGTCTACTATTACTGTTATGTATATCTAGACTGTATATCACATCCTTTTTTTTTTTTCATTGTGACTATGAAAGACGATGCCACAAACTTTATAAGCCAAAATAGCATTTTGCTAATGACTTCACTTGTGGGTGACAAACTGCTGAAGTTTTCATTCTGCTAGACTGTACTTTTTCCTCATTAACAGAAGTCTCATTAATATAACTTAGCTTGTCATATCATGAATCTTTGCTGCTTGGGTGAAGGAAGGGCACAGCACTTTTCTCTATGATGGTAGAAAATTCTAGAAAAAAATGTTCTACTAATTATAAGGAAATTCAGATGTTTTAGCATAAGCCTTAGAGCAGGAAGTTCAACCATAAACCCAGATTTTTTCCTTAAAGGCTTTGCATAATCTAGAAAGGAAGACTTTTCAGCTTACTTAATGTTTATGAGATTCTGACCTGATTCTGAGTTTAACATTCTTGCTGTAGAAAAGAATCAGTCTTTGAAGGAGTGGATGATATAAATAATCATTTATGGCTCGATTGTGCCTGCAGGCAAAGCCTTGAGTGAAGCCTGATGCATAATTAGCACTGTACCAGAAGGGGCCCTGGAAGATGTAGTGCCTTAGAGACACCCTTCAAGCTCAATCCTCTTTCTGTTCCCTGTTTGCTCCAGGGATTTAGTTATTTTAATATAGCAGAGATAAAATTTGTTTGCTGTTCAAATACAGTATCTAAAGATTGTTCCCCTTGTAAGCCAACCCATATTAATCATATTCTCTGCCTGCACCATTGCATTTACATTAGATTTTTTTTTTCTTTAGAACTGGTCATTTAAGATGTAACCCATGCACTTATTTTAGTTTGAGTAATGCCTGACTTTCTAAACTGCCCTGATTTCATAGGGGCTGCATGCCTAATACATATACAGACTTTTGCAGAAGTGCCAGAATCAAGACCCCATTCCATGTGTTTGTCTCTCATTTCAGTCGTAAGTAGTCACTCTGACTGTGTTGTGATCTGGGTTCAGGCATTTCATTAGTGTTTTTTCAGATACTCTGAAGAACAGGGGTACAATATAGCATGTCCTGTCACTACAGAAGGAGGACAAAGGAGAATATGAGCAGAAATCAGATGAAATGCTTCCTTTGCAAATCGAAGTCACTGATTTTTGAGAATCAACTGTATCAAGTTAAATGTCTTAATGCTTTACTGTCATTTTCTGGCATCTACCCTTTTATAAATTATAGCTCCCACTTCCTGATGACATAATACCACTTTACTTTCCAATTCTATTCTTAGAGATTGAATTAGTGTTCATCCTTCTCCAGCAAATTCTTAATCCTTGCTAATGACTTCTCACCTGCTTAAATATTTCAGGGAAGTAGATACACATCCTTTTCATACTGCTGCTGTGCCAGCTAACAAAGTTATTGCTTGTCACCCTCCAAGATTGCAACTGCTGCCTCTGCTAGCAAAGCTACTCATATGATTGTCTACTGACCCATTTCAGTCAGAATGCCTTAGTTTAATCAGTTTAAAGAGTGGTTCTTTGCTAACCTGACACATTTTTGTCTGAGTTGAGCTTTGAAGAAATCACACAAGCAGCTGAATTAGCTTCTAGCAAGAGGATAGTAATAAGCATGTAAGAGAGAGTGTAGAAGGGGTGGGATTTAGTTTAGAAAGGGTAAACTCTTTATGACTGCAGCTGCCAATGGAAGAGGATGCAAATTCACATCTAAGTCACAGACCAACCTTGAAAATGATTCCAGTTAGTCAGTTCTTCAAGGGAAAGTGATGCTCTCTCTCTCTCTCTGTGTGTGTGTGTGTGTGTGTGTGTGTGTGTGTGCAAGCTATGAGTAGAGCAAGGTGTGCAAAGCTGAGCAGAGTAGAAAATGAGCAAGGCTGTACAGAATCACCATATATGCCTTTAATCAAGGTAGACAGAATGGGTGAAGTATTGACTGAAACATGGACAAAACAACAGGGAAAATACAGTGTGCTTGGTAGATTAAATATGCTGTATGCTTAAATCCAGCAGCAGAAAAAAGCAGGAGAGAGACTGAAACACTATGGCAGAATTTCTTTTCCAGGATCTGTGCATCCTAAGCTAAAGGTGCTTTCCCTGGTCACCATCTAAACCTGAGCATTAAGGAGTATGGGATTAATAAAAGAGTTAATACATTTGTGAATACACTATTCAATCTCTCGTATGTTTAAAGACTTACAGAAAAGAATCCTTTCCCAAAGGATAATATGGAAAACTGAAGTGGGAAATAATAAACTAACTGCAGTCTTACCTACAAACAAGCAAGCCTAATCTTTGTCTCACCTTGGCCATTTCTTTTCTTTCTCTTACTCTGTGCTGGTGCCAGACCCTAATGCTTGAGCAGCATAATCTGGATATAGTTGTGGGCAGTTTTACCAGATGTTTTCTATTTGGAAATGTGATAGAAATCTAAATGCACAGCTGTAGCTCTTTCCTGTCATAGACTACAGCTAGTTTATTATTCCACTCTAGGCAAAACATTACTGTTGGTATGGAGTATTTGGCTCTAATCACATTTATTGCTGCTACCCCATCTTTCTGAATAACCTCTGGGCAGCTGCACCACCATTAACCATAGTTTGGCTCTTAGGGGCTCGGGCACGTGCAGGGGAGGAAGTGAGCGTGGGGCTGCTCTGGTGCCTTAAGCAGCCCGCCACTGCCTGGGAGGGACTGCTTCAGCTACAGCCAGAGCCTGCTTTGGTAGTGCAAGAGCATCACTGCTGTGGGTATTGGAAAACTTTACCCTAAAACCTTACCCTAGAATTCTGTTCAACGCAGTCCATAAAAAATGCAACTCTGATCAAACAAAAATATGTATTTTATACTTAAATAGGGAATATGGTTATAACAAGAGTGAAGCATCTGAGATTTTCTTCCCTGCTTTATTTGCTTCTAAGTTTACTATATAATGTATTCATGTGGTTGGATGTGTTTTCATTTTGTGGCCAGACCAAGCCTATCTGCATGCTATACACATTGTTATATATGTTTGGAACATATTTTAGTTCTGTTGGCCTTCCTACTTTTCTTAAAACAAGGAACTTCTTAAATACCCAGAAAGACCATAGAAGTACAATGATTTTAATTAACATAACCACAGCCTCTTTTGGCCATGGTGATCCTGTGGACAAGCTGAAAAAGTGCTATTTCTTTAAGTTACTGACTAAATGCGATGTGTGCATTGCATTGCGACGGGTTACATCACTGGTCGTAACATGATGTAACCCAACGCAGCATGATGTAAGCGTCGTAATACATTGGAGATTTAAAGAAACAGCAGCATTCCGCTGTGTCCTGCTGCCCCTTTCCTTGTATGGGCTGTTATTCTCTTTCCACTTACTAATAACCCAACCCAGCTGACATTCTATGAATATTCATGTCTGATTATTATCATTTCTATTAATAAATTACTCTCCCTTTTACTTCTGATAAATGCAGCCTCAATCCATAAAGGACAGATGTTATAATTTTTATATTATTTTATATTTATTATATATATATAAAAATAGTTATTAATTGTTATAATGATTAATTATTAATGAAGTATAATTTTTAATTGTATTATAAAACATATATAGTATTATATTATATTAGCCAGTTGTATATGGGAAGGTGTGCCAGACAGTCACATTACAACTTGACCCATTTTTTTCTAAGGCCATTGCAGCTCTTGATCAGGTGAGCCTATCTCCTGTGCTGCTGTGTGGAGGTCAGGGTGCCATTGCTGCTTTCAGGACAGATATTTGTGTATGTCTTTTATTGCTGTATCCATTCTGAACTTATGCTCATTAGTAGGCACATACTTACACTGCAAGTTTAAATGATCATTAGAAAATATGTCATACCTCTTTTGTGTACACCCTTGACTTTTATTTTTTGAGGAAGTGTATTTTAAGGCAACTGTGAAGCACACATGTCCTTAAAGATGAATGGAGGTCCACATTGATCCCTGACAACATAACATTTTAAGATTAGAAATACATAGCATACAAGCTAAGCAGTAAGTTTACGACAAGCACCCACACACAGCAGAGATATCTTTTTATTATGACTTTATATGATTAAACACATATACACACACTCACAAAGGAAGAATGATTTCTTCCTTTAAGAGATTATGTTCCAAAAACCTGAAATGAAGGACTTTCATCACACACGCAGTGGTTTCACTGTCTGTTGTATTGTGGAGGTGGAAGTGAAACAGAAGAGCTGCATTTTTACTGCTACTGTCCCTGAGAGATTGGCTGAGAGGCGGCAGAAGGGATCCTCCCACAATGAACAAGTGGAGCTGGCATCAGGTTCACAACTCCTCCCTTCCATTTCTTTCACTGAAACTCATAATTTGGTAAAGCCATTCCAGATAAGGTTTAACGGTGAGGACTGGGGACAGCAACATGTTCTGACTTCAATCCTGATATTACTATAACAGTTGCACGCATCTGCTGTGACTGTTCTTTCATCCTCAGAGTTTCATCCTTGTACATTGCTGTACCAGTGAATTTACTCTGATGCCATTGAAAACTGAAGTCGAAACAGTTGTTCAGGATGAGCCTAGTGATTTTTATGCTGTTCCTCTCTCTCTCAGACTGGCTGCTTTCTCATGCTTCAGCACAAGAAATCACAACAGTTGAAAAAAAAAAAAAAAGAGAATACTGTCACAAGTAACCTTCACTAGAATTTTTCTCCCAGATAGCTGGTGGCTGGTTTATACAGTGAAACATACATACAACTCATGGTCTCCACACTATAAGCTCGATATTGAGCATAAAGCAGTCTTGCTTATTTCAATACAATAAACAGCAATAACTGCCTATTTTGTCTTCTACTGAGTTGTTGGTGTCAATTATATTGTATATAATAGTTATATATTATAATAGTTATAAAGTCATTACAAGATGTTGATGAGTGTCTGGTATTTCCTTCTATGAATTATGAATTCATTGCCTTTTTAAAATATCTATTTTTGTTCTTTTTTATTTCTGCTCTAAGTTTTGTGTGAAAAGGAAACTGGAAGTGAATGCAGCATTCCTAATATACACCTGCCATAATTAGTTATTATACATTAAAATACAAAATTACAGTATTGTCAGAATTATCTCATTTCATGCTGTGACATTCGAAGCATTGTATTAGCCTTTTTTTTTGGTAAGGTTCTCATTGATATGACTAGAGTGGTGCCCAAGCCTTTTTCCTTGGGAGTTATGGATAACTTGGAATCTAGCAACTATGTATCTAGCTCAAGTTATTATTTCCACTGGGCATGACTATTCTTTTTTAAACATCCTACAGTACAGGTATCTCCATCTCTGTTGTAACCATTCCTAAGCCCATGTTTTATTCAATAAAGAGAAAAAAAGCACACCTAGGTTGCAGTTCATCTCAACCTGGGGCAGACATTCTTTCTCTCCATTGACTGCAGGGAGTGTCTATGGTGAACTGGTCATATTTTTTGTGTTATGTAGATGCATGTTTGACTTCAGTTCAAAAAATAACACATTGAGAGTCATCCATCGTTTATCCAGTTTTATAAACTCTCTTTGAAGATAATCACATTCTCTTTGGCCTTGACTCATGTAATTTGTATTACAGGAGAATTTTACTATGTCATAATTCATCCCTCTTTTCAGCTCATTAACAGAGTGTTAAACATCAGTTTAATATAGAGCATCATTTCACTACACCTCTAATCTTTTGCTGCATTGAAAATTGACCTGTGGTTACAACTTGACGCACTCTGTGTAGGTTGTTTTGGATCCATGACATTATTTCACCTCTTTCTCTGTGACTAATTATGTTCTCAACATCTTCCCACAAAAAAAGGGTTTATCAAAGATGTTTTGAAAACCCAAATAAATTTTATCAACAAGTTTCTTTTATCAAGTATTCTATGGAGATGCCAAAAGATTTCTAGCAGATCAAAGCAGCATGCTTTTTCTTTAAAGACAGTTGTGGTTTATTTTCTATTAATGTATCTAAATACTTTCTGATGCTTTTAATTGCTGTTTTCCTTAGGCTGTCACAATATTATTTTGGGGGGAGTTAATATGCACAATATCTGTTCCTACTAATCCTCCATTATATCAGCTTATTTTAATTAGACACTGAAGTATTTTGACAGCAGATCAACAATTTTATCCTTGAGCCTTTTTAAGAATAAAATATTGTTTTATCCTTAATGTATCTAAGGATACGAGAGTTATTTTTTCCTCTTCTGATGCATCAGTTTATTAAGGTGTGGCTTATTGTAATTGTCTCTTATGTGTCTTTAATTCCTGGATGCTTGAAGAGAAATACTCATTATACTGTTACTTCTTGTAAAACTAGATACCCAGAGAAGAAATAAAGAGAAAAAGAACAGTAAATACCAAATATGGAATCAGAGAAACTGAAATAATGTTCAAGTATTCCTGGACTGCTAATGATGGTCAATAACTGAGGACAGCATAGAATTGAATTAATTTTGATAGTGCAGGATAATACGTATTAACGGTAGTTGACCATGAGGCGAGAGTAAAGTTAACTGAAAAAAAACCTGAAACATCAGGAAATGAAGTAGAAGGGAAGAGAAGGATCAAAGACTCATAAGGCTGAAGGAGAAACGTCATTTCAGAAAGCTGACCAGTGTGAAGAAAAGTATGGCAATAGAGGATGCTATGAGATGAAAAGGAATGAGGAAAGAGCTGGAAGAAAACAGCTTGTCAGATTATATCACTTTCTTGGTGAGGAAATACTTGAGCTACCATGGAGAGAGGGAACATTATCAATTATTTTGATGGTCTGTTTTGTACCATACTGCTGATATTAATGGCTTTGGAACCTGTTTTCAAAGGCAAGAGTCTGAATCACAGATTAAGGTTTGTTACAGGAATGGCTGTTTTATACAACAGAAGTTCATAATAAAGGGAAGAGGGAAGCCATGCAGAGACATGGAAATGAGAGGCTAAAATGAGATGTGGTAAAGTCAATATGGGACAGAAAAGGATAGTGGACTTTGATTGCTAGGAAAATTATATCATAAGAGTTAAAATGTGGGTGATGGAAAGGTTTATTTAAATGCCAACATCTAGGAAGATGTTTGCGCTGAACTCAAGATGAAAATTCTGCAGATCCTGCCATTATCCTTTTATTGCATGAAATATTAAACATATGGCAAAAATAATGAGTCAAGGTTTTAGAAAATACATGCCAAACCAAAACACTCCTCAGAAATATCATGGCAAGTTTTTGATAATTTAGATCTAAATATTGTTGTGATTGCATGAGGAGCTATTACTCAATTTGTGGAGAAATTGGTGCAAAGTATAGCATTCACACAAAATTTTGCACACATTCAAACTCTCACAGCTTCCCTTATTTCTTAGAGAGTTCAGTGACTTTTTTATTCATGAACTGAATTTTTTCCCTTTCCCTTCCTCCACTCTCTTAGCATGCTTTGCGGGTAAGAAGTGTGAAAATACCCATTGTGGTGTCTGAGAGATAAAGCAAAAAGCAATAGACAGTCTTAGCATTTTCCTGTGTTGTTAAAAAGTCCAAGTATGGATTTTTAGAAGTATGTAGAGGATATGGCAAATGTCACACACACAGGCAAACAAACACACAGCAAAACTGATGAAATTTGCCTTTTGGCAGTTTCCCAAAAGAGCAGCGACAGCAACAACAATCACCTTTCACCTGGCATATTTTTTGTCTTCAAATTTTGTCTCAGGTGAAAAGCAGTTTACAGCTGCTTTTTTTGTTCAGTAGAAGAGTTGTGCGTCAGAGTGCAGGGGAGAGCGCGAGGTTATAGAATAAGTTCATCTTGCCACATCATTTAGTCATCATCAGTGGGTTTTAAGCTTGCAAAGGTGGTTTCATAGATGCCTGAAGAAAATGGAAAGTAATGCCCTGAGAGACTTTACCACAGCAATCTTTTTTCTGTATTTTTAAGCGTGATACCTTACTGTTGTTGCTGTCAGTGGAAGAGAAACTAGCTGTCGTGCCAGTATCTCTGTTTGCATTCTGTAAGTGTATTGCAATCCTGAAATGAATGACAGATTGCTGACAACGTACAGGCAGGTATAATTTGGACAGATGCTGTGCCAGTTCAACCATCAGACACCCGCGCTAATTTACTTTGTCAGTGACCTTCAACTTACTTAAGTTCCATGGCTTTTTTTCCTGAGCAAAACTACCAATTACAGTTAATTTCCTTAAATAGATGGTAGGTGTTTTAAGTTGTAAATTGCACTGATTGAGACAAGAAAACATTCAGATCTCTTTTACAGCTGAATACAAATGCAATACTAAGCTCTAGTTTTCTGCTGTAGGAACTGTAGCACACATGACAGACAATAGATAACACGAATATACGTATAGCAATACTCGTTAAAGGAACCAACAAAAGAAAAACGTGACCTGTTCCTTCTCACAGGAGTCATTCATTTATACTGCCGTAGAAGATTGGAATATGACTTCTTAGAAGTAATTGCATACACAAGCCTCATTATTTCACATATAATTCTACATGATCTGTATAAGATTCCCATTAAATGTAAAATTCAACATGTCATTCTTCGCTGTAATTCTGACCACCTGTTTTTATATTAGCATAATATAACTGAAATTATATTGTACATATGAATCAAAAAAATCCTTGTTCAGCTTTAAAATTTTTAGATATACAAAATCTCACAACAACTTCCTGCGATGCTCAGGACTTATGCTTTGTAACAGTTACAATCAAAATACTGTGGAATGTTGCACTTTCTGTCAGTGCTTTTCCCTTCTTCGTCCTTCTTCCCTAATGTTTTTTTTTTGTGAAAATTGCCTCTGAATCTCGCTAAGTGGAGGAAAGAGGAGTATTGCCAGAAATACTGTGTTTTCAAAATACAACTAGTATGGACTGATGGATTTTTTAAAGTTGACGTTAACGTAGCCAAATGCATGAAAATTAAAATCCTGTGATAACTCCATGCACATACTACAAAGTCCACGACTGCTTAGCACTCTGTAATGTTCGAGTGACAGTGCTGCTCACAAACTCTTCATGTCGCAAACTTAGACCTCACAAACCGTAACAGGAACAAAAAGCAGTGTCCCTTCTGTTTCTAGATTTGTTTCTTTAAGTCTAGATCTGTTCCTTCTCATTTCCAGGATCTTAGTGAGACTCTTTGTGAAGCGGCTTGCTCATAAACTATCTCCTTGTTGCCCTGTGAATCTCTTGATGTTTGGATAGAGTTGCATATTTTCTAAGTGGCCTGATCTTCATGTCTTGGTCTTTACTTATCCTTCTGTGGCAATAATTCAAAAGCAGAATGCAAGATTTTCTTCTTTAAAAGTATTGTTTTTGTGTATTTTATTTAGAAGCCTTGGCAGTGAATATTTCCCTTTCTGTCTTTTCAGAGCATAAGCTCTTTGGAAGAAGGACTCTTAATATTTCTTTGGCAAAGTCGTATATGCTTTCAGTATTGAGTAATGAATAAAATATTTCAATAAACCTGCCTTATCAACTTCCATCTTATTTCATAAGCACACACTATCAATCCTAGTGGAAATCTTCTCTGCATGTACACTACTTTTGGAAAGTATTAGAATAATTAAATACTTATACTTCAAGTTACAAAGGTCTTCATTAGAACTGACTTGCCCTGAAATAGTTAGAACATATTCCATGTCATCTTTTTCTCTTAATTTTTAACTTTCAACTCTTTTTATTAACATTTGAATTGTTTGCATGTCTAATTGTTTACTTGTTGTGAGTAGATGAAGATGTCATGGAAATTTAGTAGAGACGAAAAGGAAAACGGCATCATGTGCTGAAAAGGAAAAGAAAAAAAAAAGAAAGAAAGTTTTGCATGCTGTCACATCTATCTCCTTTGAATGTCTTCTATCTGTTAGAGGTCTTCTACTTACCTGACAGCTAATGAGTCCAGAACTCCCAAACAAAAAATAAGATGTCAGAGATCCAGTAAATATCAAAATTACAAGTGAATATGGTGCAAAAATATTCTATTATGCATTACAATAGAATAAAATTCCATTCTCACAGGATCGACTGAAATAACAAACACAATTAGTTCCTCAGCTCTCCAAAGACAGCTGCCGATTGAGCCTGTGCTCAGAAAGAAGAATTAAAATAGCAGCACCAAATGATTAGAGGTATTCTTAAGAGCTGACTATTCAGCTCACAGCTTGGTGTCTACAAATACCCAACAGGAGAGTTTGCAAAAACAGCTTCACCGTCAGTTGTTGTAAATGCAAAATGTGTTCCTGGATTATTCAGTTATGTGCAGACAGGGTGTAACAGTTACTGTCAGTTACTAAACCTAGATGTTAATTCAAATTCTCTTCCACAGGCATTCACATTCACTTTAAAGGGCGCAGAGGTATTTATCTCTTTTAAACTTATTTGAAATTACTCAGCCTTTATAGGTAATGCTGTGCCAAAAGGATTAAACCCTTTCTGCAAAGTCTAGTTACGAATAGACTTGGGAAGTTTGATTAGTAATAAATTTGACTTGTGCCTTCAAATTTAGAAGTCCTGTACATTCCTGGAAACTTTACTGGAGTATAATCATCATGACTGTCTTATGCCCCTCTAGAGCTAATTGCACTCTACCCATATCTTACACCTGCTCACTTGCCAATACAGTATATTATCTGTGCTTCTGGACAAACTTTGCAGTGGGATGTATATAGTTCACTTCTGGTTATTTTTATAGTAAGTGGGACAGGTATCTAAGTAAACCTGCTCAGGTGTGAAGTTTCTGCTTCTGTTCCATTACAGTAGCATTCTTTGCTAGCACAACCAGCCATGGAGAAGGTGCATAGCAGATAGAAATCAGTGACAGCTGAATCCTACAGGGATTCTCATGTTCTTGGAGCTTTAATGTAGGCAAAAACTTATTCATATCCGTCCTCAGACAAGACTGAACCCCACTTGACCACAGCGCTGAAGCTTGCGCATATCGGTATTGAAATCAACAGGGCTGCTCATATGCTTAAAACTCTGCATGCTCCTAGGAGCTTTGCCCAGTTAGAGCCAGCATATGTAACACAAGGAGAAAGTGTGTTGTTTTTAGTACTTGAATATATCTAACTGATTGTTAGATTTTGGGTTTTGCAGTTCAAGAAAGAAGCATCCACTTATCTTTTCTGAACTGCAAAATGGCTTCGCTGGCGAGGGAGGCAAGACCGGCGAAAGCAAATGCTTTGCTTTTACACAGCAGTATTGTGCACACAGACATTTTAGCGTTTTTACTTTCATATCTCATCAAGTGCACCAATTTAGCACAAAAGTGTAAGCTGTTTGAGATCAGTGCCATGCTTGCATATAGACAGTATTCTTCCTGATGCTTGCACAGAAAAAAGAAAAAAAAAGGTGCTTCTGTTTGAATTAATTTATATAACTATAGAGTAGATTTATGCTTTTTAATTAGTGTTTCATTATTCAATGAGTAAGAACTGCAGGCTCAGTCCAACCCTAAATCAAACAGAGCAGATTCAGTTACACTGGAAGTGCAAGAAATGCTCCCCTTATCTGTTGGAGGTCACTGAAAGGATAGGCTGCACAACGGCTGCTTTCTTCTCAGCCATCATAGGCTGTTATGTCAAAGCAGTGTACTGCATTTAGAAGACTCTAAGCTCTGGATCTTCTCATGCGGTGTAACTTGTGTAACAAAAATCCTTATAAAAATGATTGCTGAAAAGATACAGCTACCTCATTTCTATATTAATAATAGCTTTTAACTTTTAAGTGAATAATAATAAAAGTGATAATTATTAAAACCTCATTAAAAATGATTGTCTTTGATAATTTTTATCCAAAATTATTTTTCCTAACAAAAATAATTGTGCATTAAAATAAATCAAATATTTTTGTTTGATTTTTTTAAGTATTTCTTATGTACCATGATGAATTATTCATAAAAAAAAACTGATGCAAGAGAACTAGGTACTGAAATGGATTAATATAGAATGAAAGATCAAACTGGTTTTATCACCTTCTCCAGGATGAATAAATACAATGTAAATAAAAACAAATAGTTTCAGAATAGGAGAAGTTTTCAGGTGTGCCTATTTTAGCAGTCTAAATGCCTAACTTTTACCTACATCACAGATGTATATTTAACAATCTCCCTTAAATTAGTGACACATTTTCCTCCATGGAAATATATAGAAAGCATTGAAAACTTTGGGAGAAGGAGAGGGAAATCCCATTTGTCTAAATATTCCTAAACTGAGGTTTTATCTTTTGAATCTTACTTGGGATAAGAGTCAGTAGCAACCCACTGCTGATGTGAATACAAAATAGGATAATCAGAGTGTGAAAGGAAAAAGCTTTATATAAGAACATAGCTCCTAATTGATAACAGTTGCTATTTTTTGTAAGCTCGCTGCAGTCCTAACCAATGATCAGGATCACATTTTCTTGTTCCCTCTGAACAAATAGTATGAAGACTTTCCCTACCCTAGAATCTGCGTAATCGAATATTTGATCACTGTTACATAGGCTCTATCTTTGCATATCTGATATATATCATGTTCAAAGTGTAACATGAATTATCTGTATATTGATAGGCATAGAACATCCCCTTTTCTCTCTTGGAGTTTCTTTTCTTCATTGAGATGAATCTATTTCAGCATATTGCAGTGGAATAAACTTGTAAGAAGAATAACTCCCATATCCATCATAGCTGATATTGAAATAATAATTATTAACAATTACTACTAAATTTCACAGCACTCTCACCTTTCAGAAGTGCTTCCGTCCTTCTGTGGAACTATACTGGACAATGCAATAGCTCTGTGTACCAATTAATATATTCCACTGCCCTGTATTAACTTGATGGAAGATATAACCTTTGAAGCATGTGAAACTCTGAGTTATGATCTGATTTAATGTACTTATTGTCATCTAAGGAAAAAGCTTAGGAAAAAAACATAATTTAGGGCATGGAGGAGTCATTATTTCTGTCTTTATCTGGGGAGATTGTAAATATAGAGTACTGCCATTTGTAAAATATTGCAAGTGTCATCCCATTTTCATTCTCTGTACGTGGAACAATTAATGCACTAAGATATGCAAACAGCCTTTCTGAAAAAAAAATTGTCATCATGTAATTGAAGGCTATGTGATGCAAAGCAAAGAACTGAGGTTATTTTCGAATTTTGTATTTTTTAGTACAACTCTTTTGCAACTTTCTTTTTCTATAAAATTTTCTATGTAGATTTTTTATTGATTCTCTAAGGTTGTATTTGAAAGAAGCCTATGAAATAGCATTTTGTTTGTTTGTTTTAATTCTCACTAATGCATGGAACACAGAACTGCAGGGATTTTGCAGCATTTTCTGGCAGTCCATCCAATTTTGAATATGACACAAAATTGTCCTTTAATTTTCTTTTCTTGAAAAGACACATTTCCTGGCTATACAGCAGTGGCTACACATTTGCTCTGGTCTGGAATGCTAGTGATTTTTTTTACTGTTGCAGCTGGGGCCATTAAGAAAGTGTTGTGGAGGAATACAAATTCAGTTATGTTGCTTGTTCTTTAGTTAAATGTTGCTACTATACTGAGCCAGCCATTGCAACACAAAGGATGTTTTTTGTTGTTATTGGTATCAGAATGATGATGACTGTAATCTGTTGTCTTCCGCTATTCAACTATAATATAAGAATGAAAACAAAACCAAACAAAACTAATTCTAGTAAATTAAAGCAAAACTCCAGGCCTAATAAGCTTTAATTGGCTTCCACATTAAAAAGTGCTGGACAGTAGCAATCTAAGTCTACTTATTATTTAGGAGCGAGATGGAAGGCATCTAATTTCTGGCTAAGATTGCTTTGAAATCATTGAAAGCAGTTGTTTCTAGGAGTTCTGTGTTCTACATAAAGGATCAAAATTTAGAAGGAGAAAGTTTGCACAAGCACTTGAACAAGCTCTCAGAAATTCAAAATAAATATAAAAAATAAGTGAATACACTACTGTAATATGGCCACCTTTTTGATGCAAATTATTCTCATAGAATGTAATCTAAATATTTTCTATAGTGATAATTGAAATAAATTTTTGATAATATGTGTGAGTTCATAAAATAATACTTCAGTACAAGCTTCTCTGCCCAAGGGGAAAAGAATACATTCTGGTTAATCAGTGAGGTTGTAGGATCTTCTACTTGTTGCCCCTCCTCTGATCCTTCCTTGTGCTTTAAACCTAATGTTTTCCAGCAAGTGTACATGGGGCAGGTGCTAAAGTCACTGTTTGTTAGTTCAGCTTTTCTTTAATAACATGAGTCGACTCTGACCCTCCATCTCTTACTCCAGTTTAGTTGTCCCTGAGGACAAGGGATCCTTGAACCAAGACATTTGTGATGCATTTTGAGATGCTCCATGAAACATATGGACTCCTGCAAGCAAGGGGAGACATACATAAGGTCTGTGTGCAGAAGGCCTTGCTTCCCATGCATGTCCTGTGATCTTTGAAATTTTCAGATTGTCTCTAATTGTGGCAAAACAATCTATTACAAATCCATGATTTTCTATCCCTTGACAGGTAATTCTTGCATGGAAATCAGAATCTATACTGTCAGATTAATGATCAGTAAACTGACAAGCTATAAATTGGATAAAATTTGCCATAGAAATGATGGAGGATTCATAAGTATCCTCAGTCCTGCATTTGTACAATCTAATACAGAACACACAGAAATCTGCTAGATAAATATACCTTCTCTCAGAAAATATAAATAAGCTGCATTTTGCATACTGTTTTATACATTTACATAAACTAAAGCACAGGTCTTCCTATTTTAAGCTTATATTGTATTTAAAAATGGGAGGCTAATTACATGCATACATGAATCATCTACAATGTGTCCTGGGTCTTCAGTAGTATGTAAATCAAGAAAAGAAATGACTGACATAAACTATAAAAATCCCTATATTTTCCTATCTAGTTTACTTTTGTTACCAAATTATAAGTTCACGGGCATATAAAATAATTACATTCCTTCAATTATTATTTAATTAACCAGAAAAATTATCTAAAGAAAAAGTTGTCCAGAACAGTTATAAGAAATCACTGTTAAATTAATTTATTTTGTTTTCCCAGAAAATGAGAGTCCTAGAATATGTATGTCTATCTTCTGACCTCAGAACATGACCAGAAAATACCTGGTTTCTGCATATGCAGACAGTGCAAATACTAGGCACATGCAGATACCTAAGCAGTACAAATACCTAGGCAGTACAAGTACCTAGGTCTAGGCATGTAAAATTGAAAGACTGTAATTTTATTTTAACACCATTATGGGAAGAGAAGAGCAAAGAATAAAGCCTATGTTCTTTCTGAAAGACTATTAACTATATAGTGTTTTCATGTTTATATATTTGTGTCCATATACTCCCACACACAAATGCACACACACGTTGCCAGGATTCAGTAAATAGTTGAGAATTAATGGCTGTTTAAATCTAGAGAATATGCATATATGTCTCCTTCTTCATTAAAATCAACAAGCTTTTAAAAATACGGGTGCATAAATAGATGTCCTCCCTTTCTCTGAGCTCCCTCATGGTGTAGGTGATCCATAGCCAGATTCTAAGACACTTTGACAGGCTGTAATTCTCGATAATCTTTTTCTTGCACTTTTATCTGAAATGCCTACATGCCTCTTTTGATCTTTCTTCAGCTACCAAATGAGAATTTCTTGATAGAGCTATAAAGCCAACTTAAGAGCCTTGGCCATAGTCCTGGAGCCAGGGATAGTGTTATGACAGCCAGACTCACCAGCTGACAGACCCCTTTTTTTGGAAGTGTAGTAACTTAAGGCTTGTGCACTAAGTAAGAATCAAGGTAAAGCTAACCGACAAGTCTCAGGAGAAATGCAGAAAGAAAAGTAAGCTTCTTCCCTGCTGCTATTCCCTTGAGATGGTAATCAACTGTTGACTTGAGCCGATTGTAAAATTATAATAGTCCTCATGGGATGGGAAACCGAGAGCATTGGAGACCTATTGCAGTAGCTGTATAAATAAGACATAGCACTGAGAGAATGGCTATTAAATCTTTAATTAATCTGGTATGAGCTAGAGAATGGCTATTAAATCCTTTATTAATCTGGTATGAGCTAGAAGTTTCTGGAAGGTTGAGCATGCTCTGTGTGAAGCTGGGAGGTCATACAACCAATAATGTGCTGTGTGATTTCCGAAAACAGAGTGCTTTCCCAAACTTGCATGATGTCAAAAGGTATACAGTATGACAAATAGAGCAATTGCATATAAAATCCAAACAAATGGCATCAGTTGCAGATTATTTGCTGCCATTAAAGGGTGCAGAATGGATACTTAAAATGCAAGCACTTAAACTGAATGCAGAGGACCTATCTGCATTACATATCTATGATACATTTGACCAGATGGGAGAAAGATTTAGCACAAATTATGAATACACCTGCAAAGACCTGCAACCACAGAAAATTTGTTTCTGAATGAGGTTTTTATTCACAGTCAAAGGAAATGTGAGAGAGTGGATGCATATTTGACTGACAGACAGTGGGGTGACTTCTTCATTTGGGATAGATTTCTATGTGGAATCCAGACAGAATGAATGTGGGAGTACAAGATGAACCTTAACCATAAACAACCATAAAGAAGTGAAATTAAGTAATTTTTTAAGTGAATTAGCATGTAGGTCAGCCTTTCAGAATGAGAATCTTTTCAAAGAGAGATGTTTGCTGAATTAAAGCTTACAACTACATTGCACATTGAGCTTCCTAGAAAGAAAAAAATAGCCCAAATGGAACTTTGCACTATTATGGCTAGGCTGGCTGGCACTAGTTTAGGAGTGGCTCATGTGCCACGTTCCTACATTGTTCTGTACCTGTAATATAGAATTACATTCTAAAAAATAGCAAACATTTTCTGACAAGCAAAATTCCTCTACAAAAGCAGTTTGACAGTTCAGTGAGTAATTATGCCATGCCTTTTAACATCACTCAGCAATGAATGGAATTGTAGAACAAATGTCAGGAGGTCACCCAGCATTTGGTACATGGGTGCATCTTTCTCTAGTCATTATTAACATTACAGACTCTTAGAACTTTCCAAAACATGGACTTTCATAGAAATGTAATCCTCAGTAGATCTACAGTATAGACAGCACACTTTATATGTATGATTAATACTTCCTGGATCTTGATCAAGCTGAAAAATGATTTCCCATCCTACTAACATTTTGAAATATTTTTCTTTGGTACTTTTCATCTACATCAACTTGAAACACAAATCTTTCAAACTGAAAACTCTGATATCCAGTCAAATCCTAGGTTGGTCAATAGAATAGAAGATATTTCTGGAATTCAGCCTGTCATGCTCTAGATCACAGTTGCTGCCTACCCTGTTCTCCACTCTACTGCCAGTGTCAGGATGCCTGTTAAGATTTACCATCTCTCTATTTCATGTTGGATGAATGGTTAAATATTTGTTAGCTTACACAGAAGGGTTGATCCTGTAGCACAGTGATAATGTTCACTTGGCATGTGGGAATCCAAGGCTAAAGTCACTGCTCCTGTAACTTTTATTCATATGGAGAAGAAAAATGCCTCAATCCCCAAACCCCCCAAAGAAACCCTAAAGATGGTGGAAGCACTGGTCTGTGGAACAAGCTGTCTGTGCAGGTAGGGAGCTCCCCTGAGCCATGTGAGACTCTGGTTCAAGCTCCCATTCTGTCTCCTTAGATTAAGGACTTGAAGTGCAACCTTAGGCTATTCTTAGATGGATGGTGTGTCTTTTCTTTTTCCTAAGACAGGGGGTAACATCTTCTTACAGAAGTTTCAGGATTAATGAATCAACATTTTTAACAAAAAACAAGCAACTCGTTTGGAAAATTCTAAATCTTTCATGTCTGAAATAACTTTGGTTCTAGTAGCTTATGTTTGGTAGCTTACATGAAGGTTGCTATATTTTTTTCTAAACTATGGTTTTAGGGATATGTTTCTGATGCTACTTAAATAATTCCAGCAGTAACAATTCCGTTCTCCTCAAATTGTTCCGTACTAACATTATTATCCACATGGCTAGTATGGATAATACCTTTTCTATTCAGTGGTATTTAAAAAAAAAAATCCTGGTGTTGGCAACACAAACACACAGTTTGAGAATTCATTGATGTAGTCTGTTTTATCAGATCTCAAAAAGAATAGAAAAATGAAACCCAACAACCTGGACAAGAATTTAGTAGTAAAAGTATATTTAAGTTAAAAAACAAAACAAAACAAAACAAAAGAGCCTCACAACAAATTAAAGAATGTTACACATCAGGTAAGAGAAACAGCATTCCTGCACACTACACTGTGATACATTTCATTACAATATTAAGCTGTTTTCAAAATAGATGCCTCGATAACTTCTACAAGCTGTGAAGAACAAAAAAGTAAAATGTTTCGAATATTTCTAGTACCTCATGTCACATACTTGTGTTTTGTGATGCTTGTGTTTGATCACATCTAGTAGCATGGTGTAGAGACACTTTCTAAATTCTCATTACACTTGGGTTGTTCTGTCTGATGTACCTTGAACCAGGGTCATTCTAGGAAGCACTGCATTAAAGAGAAAATCCATGCAGTATCTCACTGATGTATATTGATGATTCTTCTTTCTGTTTTGGATAGTACCTGAACTGAAACATTGTGGGGTGTATTTCCTTCTTACATTCAAAGTCCTTCAAAATGGATTACAGTCTAAATAGTTGCACCTATATTATTTGTATACTAGCGCTATGATTATGGGATCATGTGGTTTTTTCAAGTTTTAATCTGTAAGAATGACACAAGGCCACTTTCTTTTCATGCATCGTAGCTGATTTGTATTTGGCATGTAATGATCATATGTTGTTTTATCAAGTAATTAGAAGGATATCTCACTGGAGGAACTGACATCAACATTTCCTGTGTTTTATGTTTGCAGCCTTGTGGGTTCATTGTTTGTGAATAGTTATTTTTCTTTTTTATTTCAGGGTTTGAAAATAATGACATTTTACAAGTGGAGTAACTGTTATATCTGACTACAAAATTAATATTATTTGGATAGCACTTGAGAGAAGATTCAACCTTATTTGGACTAAAACCTAAATGTAAAAATAAAAAAAAAGTGCAAATTTGGATGATGACAGAAATGTAGAGCCTACATCTGACATTTGTTAATGAAATTGATAGACTAGCCACATAGATTAGCCATATTTCACTGTCAGTGAAATTTCACCTGGTTAATTATGTACTGAATACATATAACTGAACTCACTCGTATACTACACACGCAGTTACGTGTGCAACTGAATCAAAGATACGGGCTTTGTGTGGAGATGGAATCTCATCCACACATTTGACTGACTAATCAGCCTCACTGTTCAAGCATTCGGTTAATGAGAAAATAATGTTCTTCGTTGGAATTTGAATTGGCTAGTTTCAGTTTTCAGCCAGCATATGTGATATATTGGTAGTGGTTCCAGAAAATTTCTATACAAAATCTGCATTCCATCTGTATCAAGAAGGCTCTATGAAGTGAGCTGGTGCACAAACATAATCCTAAAACTATGTGTATTAACAAGTCTTTAGTACTTTAACAACAATTAAGCACATTCTGTCTTATTTACAGTTATTGGTTGGGGCTTTTTTGAAACCTCAAATTTTGAGGGAATAGTGACTTTTTAAACAGAAGAGTAAAGGAAAATCATAAAATAAACATTTTAGCTAAATACAGATATAAAGCTTTCCCTTCCTCCCAAAGTAAGAAGATTAAAATTGTTGTGAGACCACAGGACACTAAATTTCTTCTTCAACTTTATTAACTTTACTGACAAATGCAAATAAAATAAAGTGAATACTCTCCATATTAAGAAAATCTAAGCTTCTGAATACTTGAAAATATTTAGTAATAACATGTTAAGGGGAATATAGTGTCTGTTGTAACCATACAAAAAGCTCTCCATCCTGAATTCAGTCAAATCAGCAAGATTTCCCCTTTGGCTTTCACAGGAAAGGGACAGTGTCAAATGACCAACCATTAGATTCTTAAAGCCCATAACTTAGAGATTTTTAATACCAGGTCATAGTATTGATTTTTTCAGTGACATATTCATCCTTCGTATACAAACACAAAGTCTGTAGTTAATAAAGTATGTAGTTCTTTTTCAGTCTGGATGGAAAATGCCACTTTAGACCATTTGATTTGTTTAGTAGCCAAGTTTCAGCTCTAAATTAACTTAGAAATTGAGTTTCCAATTCATATTTCATTCTTTAATAAATAATTTTTTACATTGAGATGGCTACTTGCCACAGGAGTAAGCACAATAAAATGCAAAAACTGGTGTGAGGATAGTTTACTGTCATTATTTTTAGTCAAAATACAGATTTATTACCCATGGAGAAGCGTGGGGGAAAATTATCATGTTTTGGTTCCCTTTACTCCTGTAAGCACAGGCTATGGTGTGTGTGTGCATGTGTATGTGTGTATGTATGCATGTGTACACATAAAAAGTATTTTGGGAAAGCACACTGAATACAAATTAGAATTTATTCTTTATTAAATCTTTTTTAAAAATAAATGCAAGTTCATTATCTTGGTAAGTAACTGTTTTCAGTTAATTTCTAGATTTTTTTTAAGAGCATGAAATGTGGTATAATATGAACCAGAGCTACTTTTGGACCAATTACATATTTGGGATTGACTCAACCCTATTTTCTCCTTCATTTTCAATTTGCTGTTTTAAATGGCTTTTTGCTCGTACAGGAAGCACGGTTAAAAGGAGAGCTATCTGGTTTGTCTCATTCCCTTCAAGTTGTATAAGGCTCAGTGATAATTTTATTTACATTGGTTCCATGTGAAATTCAGGTTGTGCCTAATAGTTGATAAATCCTAACTGGGATGAATAAAATGTGAAATCATTGACAATAATGACTGAAGGCATTATATTTTCAAGGTTACAGAATGGGATATATCAATTGCATTTCTTATGTAGAAACCATAATTTGGTGAATTTTTAAATATACTTTTTTGGTTTATATTATTCTTTTTTAATAACACATTAATTTCATTTTTGCAGCAGTCACTTATAACTGAAATAACTGCATTTTCACAGAATATGATACATTTTTTCAAGTATTTTCAATTTGTTCTTCTTGACATTTTATGTTTATGTGCAGTTTGCATCTTTTTTTGTTTTTCAATTTCCAATGTAACAGATTTTGACATTTTTGTTACATTTTTCTATTTTTTTTGGACTAGTGTTCTTTTAATTTTTGAGAACCTGCTGTTTTTGAATTCTCTTTTTCCCTTTATTCTCCTCCTCACTATGACCCCAGGAGCCAACACAAAGAAAAGCGCAGATGATATAACCAGTAATGATCGTGGTGAAGATGAAGGTATTTTTTGTTTTTTCAAAGCTCAACCCTGATGCATGAACATAAACTTTTTTATTATTATTATTATTACTATCACTTTTATTATCGTTATTGCTGTTATTTCAACGTGATTTTTAGGCCTTTATTTGCAAAGGCACACTTGAGTGTGCTTCTTTGTTTTCTTCTTGTCTAGAAACTACTTTCATTGTTTTTCTTTTTTAAATCCAAATTAGCATATGGATGACTGTAGTTCCCTTGTGACATAAGTGTAAAGGTTATCCCTAAATACGTGTGAAGTGAGTAGTGTAAATATTATTTACAACCACATGCTTTTTCCCCCCTATTTTTGCTTAGGATGAGAAAAGGAGTTTGAAACATGCATGTGTTTTTTTCCCTCTTGTACATTTTGTAAATTCACCTGTTTGAAATTCATGAAATAGCTCACATATATCCTTCCTTTCACTTCCACTCTTTCCCCTATGCACATACTCTATGTTGGATGCAGTTGCATTGTGCTTCGTTTGTGGTATTTTTATGTATTTTTTTCCTCACAGGACCTGGTTTATTTCGAGGACACAAAAGTAAAGAAAACTGTTGATGTTGCTTTGTTGTTTTTTTCCTGTAATCAGCTATCCTCTGAGATACATTCATTCTGGCTTTGACCAGGTTCCCACTGAAATCAATGACAATCTTTTTCATTGACTTCTTTCAGAGTTGGATTGGATTCCCTGAAAGGAAATGATAAAGTTCACAGTGAAGAACCCAGAAAAAGTTTTACAAGGAAATACTCTTTTCTTGCCTTGGCACAGCAAGCTTTTTAGGGTGCACTGAAATGGAAAGAAGTCATGAAATCTTCCTCTGTTCTCACCCTTCCTTTTCATTAAAGTTACACTGACAGTTTATTTAACTTCATACCCTTATAACATTCAGAAAAATAGTTTCAAAGTAATTGAGGAGCTAACAGCTTTGGGCCATTTATTGTTCCATTTCTGGAGTAATGTGTCCCTTATTCCTCTCATGCTTGACCAATCCCCAAGTGTTATCCCATGCCTTTGTCCTGTTTTCTTCTATCTGACATCAGTTCAAATAACTTTGAAACATTAGTCCTCTCTCTTCCCCTTAGAATCATGTATACTGCAGTGAAGTCACCTCTTAATCTTCTCTTTTCTTGGGAGTTCAGCTCTTTTGGAGCTATTCTATCTATATAAAATACAGTAATAAAAATCATTGGTCTTTTATTGACACTGGTTGCCCTCTACTGTACCACCTTCATTGCTGAAGTACACTATTTCTTATAACACAGAAAACACTGTGCAAAGTACTCCAAAGTGACCCTGCTATTACCTGAATATCACATTCTTTTTTCTGTGAAACACTTTTTTTTTTTTTCCAAATTATGGTATCATCATTTGCTCTACCAACTCCCATAATTAATTTTTAAGCAAAAGATAAGTAACAAGCAAAACCAAAATTGCTCTAAAATCTTAACATAGTGTCCCGATCCAATATCGGGAGGGTTTCATTATGATCCCAAGGACGAGATTAAGACGCTAAAACCGGTCAAATATCGTACAACCTTTTAAATTTATTTTCCACAGAGTGGGGAATAAAGGTGGGGAAAGGCAAAGGGGAGGAGAGAGAGAGAGAAAGAAAGAGAGAGAAAAGGGGGGGAGAGAAAGAGATATCAACACCCGTGGATCCAGCAGCGTCCCGTTGGTCCTCTTCACCCTGGGTGTAAATTTTAGCGATGCGCGTGCAGTAATTACAACTCGAGCAGGGTCCGACCCTAGGTTCCCGCTGAAAAGTTTGGAGCCAAATCAAGGCAAATTAAATAAATAAATTGTAATGACACGCGTGCAGTAGTTACAGCTCGAGTTGGGTGCCTCCGAAGAGGGACCCTGAACAAAGAAATCCCTGGGCAATTATAGCTTTTTCAAATTAAGTTTCCCACCCCTCACGCGGTAGTTCAGACCAATAGTAATTTTTGGGTCTGGGGTCTCCTGCTCCCTATTGGGTCTCATCGTTGTTCCCAGGCAGGCTGCTTTTCTCCCTTATCTTTACTGTTGCGGTTTCTGCTGACAAATGTGTTGATTCCTCGGGTTCTGCCCTTCTTTCTCAGGGCCCTGACAAACAGGTGTTGTTCCAGCAATTAGCACTGCCCCAGCAGTGACAGTAGGTGTTATCTTCCAAGGTCCTGACGAGGAGGATATAATCCAGACCCCCCCCTAATTAACACTGTTTCAGCAGTGAGGGGAGGCTTTGTTTCCCAGCGTCCTGGTGCCCAAGCAGGCCTTATTTCAAAGCCTTGACATCCTCCCTCCCGGAGTGTGAAGCATAGGAATGCAAACTGCTTGTAACTCCCTTATCTTTCCAGTCTGCACCAGCTCTGGGGCCCTTTCTCACTGAACTAGGGAGTGCGGCTAAGCAAGTTTTATAAAAGTTGTGTTAAGCAGCAGTAATTTGCAGTCCAGGTCCCAAAGTCTCTGCCCAATCGTGCCCTGGTTCAGCGCAGGCTTGGTGTGTCCCGGGTGGTCGCAGGGAGACCATTTCAGGGGTCGCAGCAGCTCAGTCCTGTTTCCGCTGGGAACAGGTGGCTTGTTTGGGGTTATGGTTTGCTTGCACCTTATGTACCAAGAAATGTTTAAGGCAAAAGTTCACTCATCTGTCCGCCACACATAGGTACACTGTTATGAATACATTATTATTCAGACTTCTTCTCAAATTATAACGTTAGGATTTGATGATCAACAAGCGCATCCATTTCAGATCTAATCACATAAAGAATGGAGCTCATTACTTTTATATTGATGCTAATCATGTTCCCATTGAAGGCAAGAAGGAAACCTCCCATAGACTTCAGCACTGAAAGACTGAGCCCTGAGGTAGAACTATGTAATAAGAAAAGATTAAATACAATAGATCATGCCATGAGGCTTTTGGTATAGAAGAAAAAGATAATTCTGTAAAACAAATAATTGTAGCTTACCTCTTTTGAATGCTTAACTGAGCCTTCACAGAAGGCATTAAACACTTTCTCATGTACTTTGCTGAGAATATGGAGAATGTAACAATATGTCCAGTACAATGTGTCTCGTTTCTTTATATGATCTGTCTAATGACTGCCTTACTCATGTAGTTAAAACAATTAGGTATCTCTTATCCCAGCAGCTTGTTTTGTTGCTTAAATGCAACATATACAGTACAAGTAAAATATGTGTATTTTTATGAAAAGAACAGTACTTCTATGAGAAACCTCAAACTCTTGAGAACTAGGTAGGTGTAGATTGATCATATTTTTCTTGCATCCAATTGACTGTTCTTGGTAGGGTACAGCATACATGTGAGGAAGGTAAAAAGTGGGCCATAGGATATGGCCATGCATAATTTATTTTTAAATAACCTTTAAGTAGTTTCATGTATAAAAAGTATGTTTTTTATAAATATATATAAAAATTTCCTTTAGAAGAGATTTTGTCTCATTGTTGGTCAGGTTTTTGGTAGGTTAGAGTATTTCCTAACAAATCTGAGAGTAGGGAAGAGTCTCGGAAAGCTTTCAGACCCAAATCTCCTACTTCTAGCCATTTAGCTCAGCCTTTTCTTCCCCCACCTCCTTTTTTCCGCTGGTCAATATGTACCTACCCTACTCAGAAGAGAACTCAGTTTTTGTTTTGAATCATGATCAAACAGTCAGACACTCTGCTTTGCCTAGTATGTTGTATTACGTGATCCAAAGAAGTTCTTCTCATGCAAACGCACTGAATTATTTGTAAGAATTGTATAGTTAATGAAGAGAGAAATTTTAAGGTGGCTGCCTGAATTGCCTTCTGCATTTTAAAGGAGCTTAGCCTCTATTTTTCCTGTAGAAAATGTAAGTTCCTAGTTTAGGTGGTCTGAACCATCACTGGAGTCAGGAGCCTAATTTTTAGATAATTAGAAAAAGATACATGAACACAGTGCTAAATATACCTCTATACCGCAAATCATTAATTTTGGCATCTTTATAACTCACTCTGAAGTATGACAAGATTACTGTCAATTTGATTTAATTTTCTTTTGGAAATTAACACCCAGCTGTTTCTCTGTTTGAAAGTAGTGAAGAGCTTTTCTGCATGTACAGACTAATCATGCAATTCAGGGTCCTAAATTCAGGGCTACTTCTTTAACACCCAGCTACTTTGCCAAGAAAAAATACAACAAAAAAGACATTACTTGATTTAAATAAGAAAGTCTGGACCATGAATTCAATTAAATTCTCTGTGTTAACTCCTACGCTGCTTTAAAAGAGGGATGATTTGCTATGTTTATTTTTAACAGAACAGTTTAGTTTTGTGATAGTATGTGTTACTGAATTTCAGAAATACAGTTTCAACAAATATGTCTGATTTGGTGAGGAGTAGGAAAGTACAGATCCATATTGTAATTTTATTGTTAAATGTACAGATGTTTGTAAATTGGTATGTATATAAATAGGAATATTCTAAAGATGATTATTCCATGATCTGATTTTACTCTTGAGACTTTGTGTTTACTTTCAAATTAAATTCCTTGTAATATTGAAGGCATTTCTAGTTTTCTGAGAACGTTTTGTATGAAATGGTATTTGAAATAACAGACAGAAATATTCAACCTGTACGCCTATTAAGCTTGTAGATGATCCTGAGCTGTGCAGCCTAGCTAATTAAAAGTGGTGGTGATGAAATAGATAATACGGGAAATAATTAAGAATTTTTGGTAGCATTTTTGCATATAGCTCATGCCATGTTTCATTATTTTTTATTACTTTATTATGTTTTCCTTACTTGAATTTTTTCAGACATTCATGATCAGAACAGCAAGAAACCCGTTATGGTCTACATCCATGGTGGATCTTACATGGAGGGTACTGGCAACATGATTGATGGGAGCATTCTGGCAAGTTATGGAAACGTCATTGTTGTCACCCTCAATTACAGGCTGGGGGTTTTAGGTAAGTGGCTCTTTTGTTCATCATCCTATGTATATTGCAGTATTTAGATGGCATTTCCATTAAATGACTACTTGGAGAGAAATATTTAATTGCTTAATATATCCACTGATTGAGCACAGCTTCTTTTAAGAGCATTTGGACCAGTTTTGTTTTTAAAATAGAATATTCTTGCTGCTGGATAGCTGACTGTGTTACTGGTACTGATTCTGCATTCTGTTCAATATTTCATGGAAACTGAGCTAGACTGCATCTCCCCTTCCTTTTGACAGGTGCCTTCACCTTAAACAAAAATGACTGCATTTTTATAACTGCACTAGTTTATGTTAAATTTGTCATCATAACATAGTTGTTCGTGGCTCACTGATTTAACCAGTGTTGAGTACTAATATCTCTTTTACATTAAAATCTTCTACATTCCATGCAAATTAAGAAGAAAACTAATCAAGAAAGAGTACTTATCAGTTTCAAAACCATTCACAATGGTAGGAAAGGTGAAATGTTATTTATCTGTATTATTTTGATGTGGAAATTGTTTTTTAGGGCAAAAGATGTAGAGGTTGCACAGACAAAACGGACTATATACACTAATAGAATTTATGTTATGGGTAAAATGAAGTCAAGGGGTTTCAAGGAGTGATGTACATTATCTTTCTGAATATCAGGAACTCCATAAACATGAATTATAATGTTGAGTGACACTATTATCCAAACTGATAAGAGCAGCATTTCCTTGACATTGCAAATAATCCCCTGTCAATATTAGATTAAATAACAAAATATTAGGCTAGAATGCATTTTGCTTGAATGCTCATATTTCCAGCATTTTAGATATGCAAGGTAAGATTTAGTAATTTCTCAGTGGTTTTGATATAGCATGACTTTTACAAAGATTTTAAATTTTGTTTTGTTGATAGCAAAGCTGGTCTATATTCTTGGTATGTACTATGGAACAGATGAAGCTTCTTTTACTTGGTTTATTTATTAATGTGGTTAAAGTATTTAAAAAATTTTCTATCTCATCGAAGTACTGAGATTTTTTTTCTGGTTCTTGATTTTGACTCATGTTTAAACATGAAACAGTGTTTTGTCTAAGTTAGAGGCAGATTTAAGCTTAAAGCCAGAAATGGAAAAAGGTCCTTAAGTATATTTGTACATGCAATTTTGCAACACAGATACACAAAAAGAAAGAAAATAAAAGTATATATGAAGAATTCAAGATACTTCTTATGGGCACATACATAATCTTTCACAAAATGGCTTGTTTCTCTGTTAAATAAACTGTATGCCCAGGAACATGATGATAGTTACCTATCTGTAAAAAAAATTATTGAAAGGATTTCAATAAGCTTGTGTTAGTTTCTTAAAATGGGTGAAGGATACAGATGATTGTAAGCAGTTTAAGAAGATGTTTCATTGTTCACCTGCTATGTATCAATCTAAAGGAAAAAGAAAAGTTTGTAATATTTGTATTTATGAACTCCTGTTTTATGTACTTATTTTGAAAGCAAACAAAAAAAGGGAGAAAAAGAGACAATACTTTTTTATATTATGTTGTTTGGAAAAAAAAAGCACTGTGCAGAGGTACTTGTATGAAAAACTGCAAAGTGATAGTTGTGAGGATTTTAAAAGGACTGGAAAAAATAGAATGTGATATTTGGCATTAAATAGATATGCTTCTGAACAGCAGTAATTTTAAAATTTGAGACATCACAGAATTTATTCTTTGCTATAGAAGGTCTACATTTGAATTAGAAGCCAAAAGATATTCAGAACATCTACATAGTACACACTTTAAACAAATCTGAGGAATTGTAGCTTTGTGGACATATTTCTGTTTTTTTCTTCCTTGTTTTGTGAGATATGAATATGATGCTTGAGAGTGCATTAGATTCCATATACTTTGGAAAATGTTAGAGGAATTCTAGATATTTTTTACTTAATCTGTAAGGAAAATAATGAAAGAGAGGACACATTTCTTCAGGTAAACAAGCATATGGAAAACAAATGTATTTGTTCACAAAACAGAGTTAACAAAATAGTATAATTAGTGCCACATACTTAAAAAGTTATCTAAGATTTTTTTCCTCTGAGAATTATTCGTAAAAACACAATGATAAACAGGATTTGTTTGTAAGGGATGTACTCATACTACAAGCTATTACAGAAATGGCTTATGCAAAGCCTGAAATTTTGAAGATTGACAAGATTTGTATCCAGTACTTCTAGTTAATTTTTTTTGAGAGATGTATTTATATCTCTAAATATGATGTTTGTACATAGGAGGACACATACAGACCTGACTTAAATGACAGGGCTGTGTAATTCTATTACTGTTATCAGATCCGGTGATAGGGGACTATGCACTTCATCAGCAAGAGATAATAATAAGTTACTCAAGCCCCTTAAGTATATGTTTCCTTCCTCTGGAAAATTGTCACCTGAATGCACCTGAATCCTATATGTTATTACTGTTATCATAAACATTAGTCCTATAATTGTGGTACATTAAATTCTCTTCCTGTCCGTCTATATTGTGTCTTTAACAGCAATAGAAAGAAAATCTATGAGGACAGCATAGATAATCATTATATGACACTAGCTAGAAAAATCTCAGTTTGAAATCCTGAAATCAAATTGATAACAGTGATTATATGATGTTTAAGAGAGTCTGGATTTTAGCAGTGCATCTTCATAGACGAAGGAAAATGGAAACTGTTAGGGACCACTTACTGTACCTGACTCTTTTACTGAGACAGTGTTTGGCCTCAAGAAATATCTATAAAGCCATGACATTTTTATCAAAGCAATAGAATATAAGCAATATCGGCTTTTTTTACCACATTCTGTTGTCATTAATTTTTCATTGTATGTAATGGAAACTGTGCTCATCCTATCACTTAGTAAAAGCTTATGATTTGCAAAAACCTGCTCGTAACGCACACCTCTGCACCCCTAGAATTTTAAAACTAGGTTTTAGCAGGCACCCTAAGGACAAGGCTTCTGTATCTGGCTGCAGTCTGGTGGACTGTTGGCTATAAGTGAGATGCTCTTTTAGTCTCAAGTTACCAGTTACTTTTTTTTCAGTTTTCACTTAGTTAATTTTACTTGCAATAGCTGTAACATAGTGACCTTTAGGGCTATAAATCGTTTTAACTGGACGTTAGAGATGAATATCTTTATTTCTTTCTCTTCTTCTTGCATCTGGCTAAAATATAAGCCTTTGGATTGTGCTCTGAGTAGTATTTATTTTCATATCCAGAGGACAGGAGACCCACATTTCCTCTCCCTCTTGAAGGACTGACTGCAGAGCTACCCTGGGGATAAGTATCTCACTTCTGCCTGGGTGTTCAAGTAACATGATGGCAAAACGACGGATGGCAAGGCTGGACAGCTTAGCCCGGTTTAGCAGCTTGTCTAAGACTTCCCAATTTTTTTATTATTCCTTCCTATCCTTTGAATAGCAGTTCTGTGGGAACCTGGGATACCTAGAGCCCTGAGAGTGTATGCAGCCATAACATAATTGGTCAGAAGGCCATATTTTCCCTCAGAGGTTAGGTTTACATTTATCAAAATACATCCCCCGGATAGGATCCCTTGGGATGATAAAAGAGAACAGAGGCTTAGTTTTTCCTTTCGCTTAGTACCATGGGCACTATGCAACGCGGAGTGCTACCGTGCCATGTTGAAGTTTCCGTGCAGCCACTGGGAGTTCGGTGGAATGGTGCCTTGCCCAGCTCAGCAGCTCCTGATTCCTCGCCCAGCGACAATGGCAGGTGCAAGAGGAAATCGCCAACGGGTCCCCATCGTAGGGCAGCGCTCTCATAGCTCAATGAATTCAATGCCGTAACACACAAAAGTCCTATACCCCAGTGTCCCCTCACCCCCACTCCCTGCTTTGAGCACTGTACAGGATGGTGTTTTCTATAATGCCTTTAAGTTATTCAACATTTAAGGTGAAGTTTCAAAATTCCCAAACTCCTTAGGGCATTGTTTAACTGAAATAATAGACATTCAGCAGAGTGGGAGGATTAGGGAAAAGAGATACCTTCAAGGAATGTTCCAGTAATATTGAAAATGGGATAGTTTGAACAGTGATTCACTCAGTCTAGATACAACTCAATTCTTTTTTATTCCCTTTATGCTCAGTCTTCATGGCTCTGCCTTAAGAAGAGCATCGTTTCAACCTAGCGATAAACGCTTTGTGTTAGTGCCTTTTTCAGGATTATGATGCCAGGAAAAATACAGAATGGGGATTTATGGTCATTATTGTTTTACTGTGACATGACCTGAAGTGTCTTGTGATGATTCTTGAATATGCTGAGTGCCAGTTTAGCCTGTGTGACAGTGGAAATAAAATGCAGTGAATAGAAAAGCTAGAGATATTTTCCATTTTTTAAAAAAGTCCCCAAAATTAACTCCCTCTCAAAAAAAAATACCCAAACCATAGCCATATTTTTATGCAGTTTAATTCAGAGATGGTTTTATAAACTTTGGAAAAAAAATCTTCAGCAATCCTCACAAAGGTTTGTATATTCAAATATGAACTTGATGTTTTCATGTCAGCTATTAAGGGCAAAATCTGAGATGAATTCTAGGAATATGAAACAGACATTTTGGAAGCCAGAGTTCAAAGAAACATCTAATGCAGCAAATGAGACATACTCAGAGTTCAAAATATAAGTAAGATTGACTTAACATTTTCAAAATGACTTGCAATTTATTATTTTCTTCTTCTAAGAATTCCAAATCATGCAGATAAGAATAGTCTATCTTTTATCTATCTCCTTTTTTGGCAGTAAGTACTCTGTCTTAAAAAAAATGGATTTCCTTGCAGTAGAAAGTACATCCACATGCAATTATAGTTCTCTATAAATTATCATAACAAGCAATATTGTATAAATCAGGGTTTACTTTATAAGGAGGCTCTGTACTTCAGCAAGATATTGAGATCCTTAGCTTTCATTACTTCATCGAATGTCTGGTATGTGATTTAAAACATCAGTGCACTGAAGTAGCCATATGTTGTAAATGGACTGCTTAGAACTTGACTGACCAATAGCATGTCAGTGGATTATAAAATGTGATGTAGAATTTTATGTAATTTATGGATTCTTTAAGAATTCATTATGTATTAAATAAGCAGAATATGGTGGAATTTAATTTACTAAGATTGAGAGATTAGTGAGTTTTCAGAGATAAGTCTTGAATAAAGTACTAATTTTCTTGTAGCAATTTGAAAGCCTATTTTTCCAGGTAACACGAGAGTGAAGTAAACAGTTATTGACTGTTACCATGTGTAACCTGCAAGCTGACATTCTTGCGAGCACCCTATATATAATGCTATTTTGTAAAATTATGCTCCGGGAGCTGTACGGCAGTAATCAAAGGAATGGATTTTTATTTGACATTGCTTTCCAACAGAGCAGATTCCTTCACGCTGGCAGAGCCTGTCTGTACAATATCCTACAACATGTCGCAGTTTTATCTTCACGAATGTAATTGTTGTACAGAATGATTCTTTTGTGGGTTTTTTGAATTGAGGTATCAATTGAATTGAATGCAGTTATTCATTCCCTTTGTGCCTCTGTGTTGCCCTGCTGTATCTCCAGTGCATGCAACTCCGCTAGTACAGGAAACTTTAAAGTGATCCGCTGGTAGAAAGGACCAGGGGTAGATTAGTACGGATGGAAATGGTCCAGGAACTGGAGTGCATTAAGTAAATTGCTGTTCCATGCTTACACAAGAAAGGAGGTTTATTTAAGCTCAGTTCAGCTTACGGTGACTGTTTGTGTTGATGATGCTGGTGTAAGCTTCACTACATTGCCTCACCTACATCTCTGAGCTTCGTACAAGGAGATTCTGTGGTCGATTTGGTCCCTGGCCTGTCTTGTTAGTTCTCTAATAACTGTGCCAGATAATGTCAGTTGTGCTGACTTTCTACTTCAAGGGAGCTCCTAAATTCTCAGCAGTGGTAGATAAATAGTATTTCTGTGAGTGTTAACACCTTTTTGTATGCATCAGAATTATGCTATTTTTTATTTAACTTTTTGAACAGCATTTTGTTCTGTTATTTTAAATCTTCTGATGCTGGAAGCAAGAAGTACTTGAGTTACATTATCATCAGAAGCTGAATGTACATTCATATGGTTTTTAACATTACATATGTTCCTTACATAGAGTACAGGTTAGAAGTGTGATTATTTCTCTAAAAGATCATAATAGCTTGTTTGGCTCTCATATGGCTTCCTGTATAGAGTCTGAAATCATTTGAAGCCTTAAAACTTCTGACAGGTTTAGATAAAGTATGGACATTCTTATTATGTAATTGTCAAAACTGGAGATTAGCAAGAACCTTTCGACTGAGGGTTCCTCTTAACCTCAATGCAACAAAATGTATTTCCTCCAAGCTTGATGCATTGAACCAGTTGATTGAGCTAGTAAAGCATGCTCTCAGAAAATGTCAAATAAAGCAAAAAGCTACAAGACAATATCGAAGAGGTTAAAAAGATAAAAATTTTAGTAAATTCACTGAATTTTGGCAATTCAGTGAATAGGCTGATGCTTGGTCATCACTCTCAGCATGCTTTCTTTCTTTAAGAATATTTTATGTCAACTAAGATTTATAATGCTACTCTTTTAATCAGTTCGTCCCTAGCTTTGAGCCAACAAATTAGAGGTTGGGCATTGGAAATTATGCTCTTCTGTTGGTATTTAGACAGTTTGAGAAGACTGTCCTGATTTGGTGATTCATCTCTAGAAGTGATGAATAACAGGTGTTCTGTCTTTTTCTTTTTAAGACTACTTTTTGTGTTGATGCCCAAGTATGGATAGAGGACCTGAATTTTACATGGATAACAGTGAGGATTGCTAAATCTTTATAAATAATACGTAGAATAAATGAAATTAAAAGGATGATACTTAAAAAAAAAATCTGATCTCCGGCAATAGCTACTTCCAAAGGAAATAACAAACACATAAAAATATGCATATATTGACATACAAATTTGTAACATACGGGCTTAAAAATAAAGGATAAAGTCATTCAGAGCATTTAAAATTAAAAAGTTAATTTATTTAAACATTCTATGAGATAGCCTGTTCAAATTGAACTACAGTGAAACTATTAAATGTTTGCATAAGAAATATAAGTTATTCAAATCTCTAAATCTCATTTAAAACTCAAAAATATTTAAGCACATTTTTCCATGGTACATTTTTATGTAATCAAAAGCTTGTTTAGCAAGATTTCTGAACCTGATGAAGTGTAGGCATATCAGTGTATTTATGAACTCTTGCCACATTGACTTATGGTCAAAACATGAAAGTTTTGACCATACACGTTTCATGTTTTTTTAGTATTAAACTGCTTTTACATAATCCATGCAAAGCTTGTGAAGATTTCATAGTTAATCATTTTATAGAAAAGACAAGTTGTTATAAAATCTAAGGAAATTTTTGCTGAATCTCAGGTAAAAACTGTTGAATCTGGATTCCTCTGTTTTTCCTGTGGTGTTTTGAATTCAGAACATTGTTACTGAAGCTCTAAAATATTTATATTAATCAGTAACCTATTGGCACTAAATGTATCATGCTACGAGGAAGCTCTTTGTTAGCTAGCTTACATTTCCTATTGCTGCATATGTGTAGAAGCACAGTAGTCATCATCTGACGACTTCTAGCATCATCACGGTAAGTGCTATTCTACCTAGATTAATATCTTAAAGTAGCTTTCTGATTTGAAACATGACTATGGAAATGTGACATTTTTCATAATACATGTTAATATTTCATTTTTAATTTAATATATATATTTAACTGTAATAACACTGAGGAATAATGATTTCTTACAGGGTTAAGTTTGTTTTTCAAACATCATGCCATTAGCTGATCTATTTTTTTCTGCGAATAGCAAATTCCTTTCTTATAAGCATGTGTTTTTACATTTATCAGTGAGGCAGTAGTTTGCCTGAATTACTAACATGCCTCTTAAGAACATATGAAGAAAAACAAATGAGAATCATTTATTTCAGAATTTGCAGATAGGCAATTGTGACAATTTGTACTTTAAAAGTAGCAAACCTTGACCATATCAGTACCATTTTTTAGGACTTGAATTATATTTAAGAATAGTTTTAATTCATTATTCCTGAGTGGAGCTTTTGCCTGAAAGTTTGCAAGAAGAGATCAAAGTGAAGGTCAGATTCCCTCCTCACATATAAAATAGGCTGAGTGTATAAAGATCTCAGAGTATAGTCTGGCACCTATTGTTCAGTTTTTGTATTGAACTCTCTGTGGATTTTGTACTACTACAAAATTCAGAAACTGACTCAATATCAGTGATAACCTGGTATACATCTGAAAGTATTGCCTTACTGCCACTGTGTTAATCAGTGATGAAAAAAGTGTAACAACAGACTGGAATAATCTGAGATTAAACAAATGCCAGTATAAAATGACAATTGGTAAAAAGAAAGTGATTTCAAAGTTCCAGCGAAGTTCAAGCTTCCTTTGACAACTAATAGAGTGTATATAACACTGAAATGGGGGGGGGGGGGGGGGGGAGAAAAACTGCTGCTATTAAACCTTCCATTTCATCTTTGTTATTGGCAAATCTATTTAAACCTAGAGTAATAGCTGTCCTTCTCACAACTACAGAATTTCAATATAAGTTCAAAGGGGAGAAAACTAGAAATGCAGATTATTCAAGCTTCCAGTGATGTGCTAGCCTGCTCTACAGTGTCTCTAAAAATCTAATCTTGTAGAAACAAAAGCTGTCGATTTTTCTTTCATGCTTATCGAAGCCTGCGATGGCCAGCAGGCACTTAGGCAGGAAATCCTGTGGCAGGCACTTTGAATTTACTGACCACTGTGTTGTTATTTTTCCTCCCTATGCAATTAATACTCCCTTTTGGTGAAGTTAGTCTGATTGAAGTTTGCAGTTTTTGGAGCTTTAAAAGAGGTTGGAAGCCATAACAAAGTAGAAACCAGAGTGCATACCATAAAGCATGTAACGCTGACCTTGCATTTGGAAGTGACAAGTTGCTTCTACCACTTCCAGCTATGTTTTCTAAGACTTGCTGGCAGTTGCTTATTAAGGTGTTTAGTGAAATCAGAGGCTGCTTAGGATTACTTAGTATTTTCATTTGCCTATGTCTTGTGAATGGTAATAAAAATTCTTGCATAGCAAAAGTTGTATCCATTCTTTTAGTGCTTCAACAGAAGTGCAAAAATGGTAGAAAATGACTAGGTGAGACAGTGGGAAATCTGAAACTCTGCTGAAATGGTGCAAGAAATCTTGAGTAGAAAGACAGGGCTTCTTAATATTTTTTGCTTCATGTGAGGACATATTTATTTATTTAGAGGACATATTTATTTATTTATTTATTTATTTTCTGGAGAACCAAGCCAATCAGAGCATTGGATCTACATTATAATGTGGTTCATATCTACGAACTGGATGTTGTGGTGGGATAAATTGTTAGGATTCTACTGGATATTGCCTATTATGTCTACTTCTCATTTTTATTTTCTTTTTCACATTTGTTTTTATTATATACAAGATTGTCTTGTCAGCTTGGAAATGTGAATTGAAATCTGAAAATTTACACTTGACTTCACAACTGCCAAAGAACGTAAAAGGTTTGGAATGCTTTTATATGATAAAATAAGATTAGGAAATAAGGAAAAGTCCAACAATATTTTAAGATGATGTCTGAATTTAGAACTAAAATATTTTCACAAAATTTTTGAGATTTTCAGACTTCAAAAACACTAATTTAGAGCATCAGTCTGAAATAAAAGGCATGAGAATTCCTAATGATAGTATATACCTTGCTTGCATTTATTACAGAAAAAGAAATATGGCTGAAATTCTAGGTCCTTTGAAGTCTATAAGAAATCAGCTCAAAGGGGTCAAGATTTCAATGTATTTAATCCCTTTATCTCATAAAAAGATGCCAACATGATAGTCTTTGTTTCTTAGACAAAGATATATGTATAGTTTCTTCAAAAGTGTAAATGTACATTGTCTTAATACAATAAAGATTCTGACTCGCCAGAAGGTATACATGTGAAATCTTTCATCTTGTATGAAATCCTCCCTTGTCACAGTGGTTTGCAACATTTTATGTAGAAAGCAGAAGGAATAATGTAAATTATTATTTAGTCTAGCCATTCCTTGGAAACTACCCTGATGGCAAAAGTGTGTTTGAGGCATCTGGTAATAGTGTGAGTACGCTGCTTCAAGGTGGCAGTGCAAGAGTTCTCAGAGTTAAGGTTGCAAGCTTGCAGCAGCCCCTGACATGTAATCTCAGAAGGACAGCACCAAACAAATGTATTTTTTTCTTGAATTATTTCAGACCTCCTTGTAGGTGTTCCTTGAAATCACAGACTGTCTGGCACTGACTGACTGAAATATTTCTTAGTGCTTTTCAGCACCCTATCAAGCTTTAGCTCTGTAGTACTAGCCGCTATATGAATATACACTATACAGAGTTAAAAATACGCTCCTTGTGTGTTTTGGGGGCTTCCATTTCAGAACTGACAATAAAGGTTTTGATGTAATGGCTCCTAAAGCCTATCTAGGGTATCTGAGAATATTGAATGAATAAAGCTTTTCCTGGTGATGGATGTTAAGTGGGTTCTTTGGTAGATACCTGCTGGTAAAGGTTAGCAGCTGAGACAGGTCATCAATTTTCATCCTTTCATTTCTGCCTTCTAATTGAAAATGATGACTTCCATTTAGGGAATCTAAATAATGTGCTCCTTTGGCATTCATTAGTGCCAGGTCTCCTGCGGTAGCAGTCGTTCTTTTAGAGCCTAGATCAATTATGAGAATGTATAGCAATGTGAGATGTAATAAAATTACTGTAGGAAAAGGTGAGCAGGTTTAAAACAGGCAAAAAATCTGTTTCAGATTTTTACATTTTTATTTATTTGTTTCCCATTTCCCAAGCCATCTATGTATTGTATTATTTATTTTGACTAGAACAGAATACCCGCTTTGGGATCTTGGAAAGAATAAAATAAATGCTTATAGTCTTCTCAGAACTTCAGAGGAAAGAATAAGAGGAAAGGGAACATAGGTTTCTTCTCTGATTCAGCATTAATTTGCAGAAAATCAGAGTTTAGAAATTTAAAGAATTTTGGGACTCTGGGATTACTGCATAAGTTTGTGTCTTCATTTCCTCCAGCAATGTTAAACTAATTTTTAACATTTATGCAGGACGTGACTATTTGTATTGTAAATAAAAAAATTCACATTTCATTTATGTTCCATGTATAACAAATCTGTTTGTTTATAAATATTTGTGCTCAGCGAATATGATCTTTTTGCATTAGATTAGCAAGTAGCTACCTAACTCCCTAATGTTGCTGTTATAATCTAATCCATAGTTTCTATAGAAATTTCTATAGAAGTTTCTATAGAAATTGAGTTTCTATGAATATATATTTCAAACCATTAGAAACGTATCAAATAATACATTGATTTACATCAGAAGATTATATAGCCCATAGCCAGTACCAGACAGAGACTAATTAGTCATGGCATAAAATTTTTATGCTCACGTGCTCTCAGTAGGATCACACTTGCCCAAGCAAGACATAATAAGTGAAACTCTTGTTCTATTGGGAATCTTTTAAGGAAAAGAAACACCATTAAAGCTTTATGCCTTTGGTAAAGATGACCTAGTTACTGTAAACTTTTAGGAAGCTTCACTGCGAAGCGTCATAACACAGTGTTACACAAACACAAACATAGTATGCAACTGCTGTGTAATTTTCTATTTACCAAAGAAATACCACCATTATTTCTGTGTTTCTTAAAGAAAAAAGCAACCCCTCTCTTTTTTTATTATTTATTTTATTCATTTTACTGTGAAAAATAAGAGGAATCAAACACACACATTCTACCCTAGGCACTCAATTGTTTTTCATCAAGGAGCTGGATTAGTCCTAGATGCAAATACAGAGAACTCAACTCTGAATATCCTTGAATAAAGGGTAGCTCACAGATGTTGTGCTCCTAGAATAGAGCAGAGAACAAACTATGACTCATAAGGTCCTAATTTCATCTCTACTTTTGCCTTGCTCTTGAAAGGAATTACATTGCTTCATTTGATGTCTTTTCAAGGAGTGGAAGATTTCTCTTGCTTTTATCCAGGGTTACAAATTGATAAATGGAGTAAGCCTTTTTGTTCTTGGCAGAAGAGTGGTAGGAGGATAATCACTTTTCTTTCCACAGAAGTCTCTGGAGAAGGCTCCATCTTTCTGTTTGGTCTATCCAATGCAGGGGATGTCGTTATCTGTGACTGCTACTCCTAACTGACAATGCAGCAGAAATTATTAAAGTATGGAGAGCAAAGACACTTCCTTTTGTTGTTCAGGAGGCTAAGAGCTCCCAGAGTACCATCAGCCAAATTGGCATGAATAGACTCAGAGTCTTCTGGATGGCTTTGCTTGGACACCTCAAAGTGAAGGCGCAAAATACAGATTCCAGTTCACAGCCCATTAACTCAGAGCTTATGCCTGTTTGCATCTGTTTGTGTAGACACATATAGCCTCTACCATGTCAGAAGCACCATTTCATTTTTAAAAATGGCCCCATCTTCATTTGAAAATACTAAAATTGCATTTTAAAGGGAAAAATATTTTAGTCACTTATCTTGATGCGTGGAAGCTTCTATTGCCTGTCAGAACTGCTGAGTTTAAATCACTTGGCTATTCTATCAAGAAATAAAAATTGGGCCTTTGTCAAAAACCTGTGGACTCTCATTTATTTGATTTTTCTTGTGATTGTGGTCAAGACTCAGCTGAAATGCAAGCTAATTTTGCTGACCTCTTTATAGTGCCTGCTGAAGCTGGCTAGCTATGCCTGTGTCTGATAAGAGACAATCAAGCCTAGCTAGTCTTCTTCTACTTTTGTATTAGTGTTGTGATTTCTTTTATCTCTAAGAAATAGAAGATATTTAATAAAAGCCTGTCTTTGTAAGGGATGCTTATTTATTAAAACTCAATAGTTTGGTCCACTCTTTATGACCTTCATATAGGATGTATACGTGGACAGTATTTATGAGAAAATATCCTAGAGATTTCCTTCAAATACAGTCTTCTAAAAGAGGAAATTTATAGAGTGGAAGAAACCCATTCTGCATCCATGCTAAAATAGCACAGAGCTTGATTATTATTTCTGCTTCATAACTGTATTCAATATATTCAATAACCTGCGGGACAAATTTGTCTCACATTCATGATGAAATCCTCCTGCTGTTGAAATCAATAGGACTTTTACCTTTCAATTTAAGGCATCCAGTTTTCACCTTCAGATTGCTTTCTGTAAAAGGCATCATCTTTTCCTAGTGCAGAGAAGGTCATCCTTTCATTTTAATAAATTCACTCTCTCTACATTTGTAAAGATAATAGCAGGAAGCAAACCACTTAGACAAAGAGGTATTTTAGTCTGGTAATCAGTTACTGTATAGCTGACTCATCAAGAAACAAATTGCCAGGATTTGTGTATCCGTTCAGATATGGTAACTAAAAGAATATGGTAAAATTCCCATACCTGGAAATATCTTCTATATCATCTCAAAGACATTAACATTCACAAACAGAAAAAGGCAAGTTCCAACAGAAGTTCTAAATTGGCAGCTTTGTCCCCGGTTCACTTACAGTTAGTAAATTTTTTGTTTTTTCTTCTGAAGGCAGTTCTTTTACAGTAAACACAATATGCCTGACTTTGGTATACCCTGCCTAAGGGAAATTGAACTGATGGGACAGGGAAATAATATACAGAGGGATGCTGCTTTGGAAAATCTAATGAATCATCTATGTCATTTTCTGTTTACCAGAAAACGAAAATAGAGGACAGGATCAGAAAAGTGAGAAATTGCCATGTTGATCAGATATTAAAATAGTTAGTAAGTATACAATGTATTTTATTTAGAAAAAAACTGTGCATCTTCCCTTTATTAGTAAAATGAAACATCTTGTTGTCGTCTACAGAAAAAGCAAGATTGCATAAAAAAAAATCTGAGCAAAGTCCTTGATTAGTCTCATTGATCACTAGTATGTGCAATTGGTTAAAAATGTAATTTAACATGCTGGTTCAGCAGAAAGTTCCTATACTCAGTTACAGAAGTTAGTCTAACCAGCATGCTGGTAAGCAAGTTGGGATTTTCTTACTTTTTTTTTTTAATTTGTAAGGAAAACTGCAAGATCAGCTTGAACTATAACAATATTCAAAGAGCTATATCCAAATCAGTGTGCTAGTTTATATTCTAAATAATTGTTTCAGGTGTTTCCTGCTTTTTCCTTGGTGCTTCGCAGAAACAGAATAATCAGTCAAAAATAGTTCACAGTGATAGCATCGTAAAAGTGGCAAGCCTGACCTGCACATGTTAAGTAAATTTGCTTGAGTGCCTGTGAACAGCAGCAATAGAAACATTTTACAAGATATTCAACAGTATTGTTTTAAAGTAGGGCTTTTGTTCATGTAAGTTGAATCCTGAATATATAGAGTTTTGTTTAAAGGATATTGAATAAGACAAGCACTGTTGATACAATCCAGTTTTTTTCACCTACCTCTTCATAGGCTTTGTGTCAGCGAGAGCCTTGCTGTCTGTTTCCTTACACACTGTTATTCTTTGCCCTTTGCAGGACAGCAAAAACAGGTATTTGTCAGCTGCTTCTTATTCAGTATTTCCGTCATCTCAATATGACAGCCAGATTAACGCAGACATAACAGGATTTTTCACAAGATGGTCGATTTATTCAATAAATATAATGGGCAATTTTGTTCTACATGCATTTGACTTGATTTATGAACAAATGTTTTTAAGGTGCTCAGATACGCTCTCTTGGAAAATTTATGGAAAGGAATGTGTTCTTAATAAATCCCTGTATTTTGTGAATGGGGACACACTCATCCATACTCTTGCTGTTCCCATATCTATAGTCTTTCCGAAGGAGTCTGGGAGGGGCTGAGCATCAGAGGAATTGTTCTGGTACACATCTTCCCCTATCGTTTTTTCCAGTGCTTCAGCAAACCCCATCCATATGACATGAAGCAGATCTAATATGTGACAAAAACACAGTTAGTCACTATTATGTAATCAGCTGATCATCAATGGGCTGCAGAGAAGGAAGGTTACTAGTGTTTTGGTCTCATCTCTTCTGAGTCAAGGTTTGTGCCATAAGAAGCTGTTTGGGCTTCTGCAGCTAGTGAGTTTCTCAATCTAGATCTAAATAAATATTTAATAATATTAAGTAATGGCATTGTGTATAATTTACTCCATGTATGCCTGACAATGGGTAAATATACACAAAGAATTTGGCATCTAAGCAAATGTCTAATCCCATATGCCTATGACTTACATAAAACATTATCTGTTCATTTGATAAAATTATGTGAAGGTGTTTGAAGCCTTAATTGTCTTACTTTTACAATTTATATAAAAAAATTGATTTATACTTAAAATGAAGCTATTAGTGATGGTAAATTATTTTTCATGTCAGAATTTTGTCCACTTAGAAGAAGAGATTCTTGAGTCATTATAAGCAAAACAGTGGTAGTAAGATTTCAGATAGGAAAGAACTGCAGATGAGAATATGTCTAGGCATGGGAGATAGTAGTCTGGAAAACTTAGAAAATATATGGGAGATGTACTGTAAGGGCTATCAGCACTTCAGTCTGGAAAAATGATCAGGGAAGCAGCATTTACAGATAGAGCTGACCTTTTAGCTTTTTTTGTATGTATTTGTGAGTCACAATTTATGGGATAACACAAAGCTGTGTGCATTAGAGAAGTCTCTATTTGCCTCTTTGCTTCTATTACCTTCTAGTGATTATGAGGTAGAATATTAAATTACAAATAAAATTTACTCTTCAAGAAAAAAAAAAACTTATTTAAGCCAAACTAAACTTTGCACATCACTCAGAAGATTAGGAATTAGAGTACTTCCTCTTAGATAATGCTGTTTATTTACTGAGCATCTTCACAGGGAAATACATATACACGTTACAAGTGGGAAGGAGAAGTAGTGAGAACATAGTAAGAGAAAATAACTTTATAAAAAAAATCCAAAAAATGCCATTCTGTGAATCCGAGGCTAGTGTGTCCTGTAATAGGCACTGGCTTTTTAGAAGCAACTGTTATAGGAACCTAAAACATGATCAACATGTCAAGTACGGACAGAGGTAATTCCACAAAAAAGAGGATGTTTCAGTATGTTTATTTTTCTTTTATTGAAAGGACTCATAGGTGGTCTTTTGTGTCATATGGGAATGTTTAATTCAGCAGGAAACTAACCTAAGAGGTTTTTACTTTTTACCAGGTAAAGAAAATATGTTGTTTTAATTCAATCCAAATTGAATTTTTCCTCTCTTTCTGTCTTTCTCCCCTCCCCCTTTGGTTACTGAATTAAAATTGAACTGTTTGCTTAAACTTACTCAGTTTATTTTTCAAAATGTTATGCAGAAGCCCGGTGCTTGAGAATTTTTTTTTTTAAAGTATTGGCACACTTTTCAATAATAGGTCTTCATTATTAAATACAATCATACATTTTTGAATGTAAAAGACCCACAGTTTTGGAGAAAATAACTATTACACAATTTCTTAATAAACGTCCACAAATATATAAGGAACACATTGCTTCTAGAAAATATGGGCTACTTTAGAGCCAAAACAATATTTGACATATTCCCGGTCCTTTGTTCTAATCTCTTTTAAGTTTTCTCTTTCAGAACAGAATGATGTTGCAAGGCAGAATTTATGGTTTAGGGATACAAAACTACAGTGATTATTAAAATATTGGTTCTTTTAAAATGTAAGGAACTTAACAGACAAAGCATCAGAACAGAAGTAGTGAAGGACCCTTTGACTGAAATGTTATATTTCTTCCTGTACTCCTTTGACACCTTTTTTTAAACCAGTTCTACACAGTTCTCTAATTTTTTTCTCTAATTTCTCTAACAGCAGAAATAAGGTCAAACATTTCTAATACTAGCTCTTACAGGAAATTTCTGCTTAGATGGAAATTTCTCTAGGGTACTTACTCTTTCCTGTGTCTTACAGAATAGATAGAGTAACACTTTAAATATTGAAGCATTTAGCATTATTACTGAAGATAACAATTTGCGATATTGTAAAACCAAGAGGTTTTACAATACTACCAAGTATTCCCTATTTGGAATCAGCTAAATGTATTAGCATTCACACAACATTTTTAACACTTTTTACTGTTTATGTTAGGGAAAAAAGTCTGGTCCCCTATCCTGAAGTGTAAGAGTGAGATTTTCTGTAAAAACATACTTCCTGATTCTTAATCCTTTCAACATACAATAATTGCTCTTTTATTCTTTAGTCTCTTTGTGGTATATGCAGCTTTAATTAAAAATTGCAATTGGTCATGGTTTTGTCTAAAAATTTCGGGTCACATAAAGTGCTTTGTGACTTTGAAATCTCAGTTATATTCTTCGACCAGTGTATTTTTCCTGCTTCCATACTGCTGTGATGAAAGATTGTGACATGGGATAGAAATCTGGGAGGACTTGCCTTGACCTGTATAATGAGTAAATCAGAGGTAAAATTATTTTCTTTAACCTGTTCTACCAAACATGAAGCTGTGGGCCCAGATAGAGCAATTCACAGATGTGACTGAATACTGTTCCCGCAAATCAGTTTTGAGTCTCAGCAAACTCATCCCATTTACCCATGGCCACATAAGCATTACAACTGACAAAGGAAGAAAACAAGAACGTGAGGTTGTGTGCCAAAGCCTGAAGTTTAAACCAATCATGAAAGTTATAGGTTAGAGTTCCTTCTCAGGTGTCTTCAGTGACATAAATATGCGTTGTCAGTACTTCTAGAAATAATTGCAAGCATATCAAAAACTGTGCAACCCAAATCTGTGAAACTATAGCCTTTTTATACAGAACTGTGGTGAAATGTGTCCATCAGACTCCTTTATCTCTTGCTTTCTCTAGCCACTACTTCTCTATAATGCTCAGTATCTTCTCGTGGTCCCAAGTAGGTTGTACATAATGTTCCCCAGGAAGCTGATTACTCAAATGCAATCAAACTGATCATGAATGTTAAGCTTGTCAATAATGAGAAGATCCCTTTAAAACAGTATGAAAATTTTTCTCTAGACCATGCCTTGCTCCATCTATGCTTTTTTCTGTTGTTGTTGTTGTTGGGTTTGTTCGTTTGTTTGTCTTTTGACAAAACTGAGGCAATGTAGAATGGTGTATATACCAAGTGCAATGCAAAAAAGAAAGCAAAATGAAAAAAGCCTTTCTGATTCTAGCCACTGATTTTTTTTTTCTTTAAGTCTACTCAGTATGTTCTATTGCCATATATGTCACACAGAGCAGCAATCTTTGACCCATTCATGTAGGGACATGAAAATATTTCCTAAAGTTGACTGCTTTCATGCATTCCTCCTATAAGCTGTGTATCTTTGTTCTTCCTGGTAAGCCAGGAATCACATTCAAATCCTCTTAGTTAGAGCTGATTCTTTTTCATATGCATGTTTCCTGAATGCTGCCTAAGGACATTAGGGCTGAAGGTTACCTCTGACATGGTTTCAAGGCCTGATGCACATTGTACCCTTAATCATTTTCTGAAGCACACAGTGTATTTTGCACATGGACTGCCTGTACAGTTATATTCAAGGGGCTGCTTGACTTTTAGAAAAAGAAAAAAAAATCAAAATGGAAAGAGAGCAAAACTTTCCGGTTTTGGAACCAGCATCAGAGAAAATACCCAAACACCAGGTGAAAGAAACGGCAAACACAACCAAATCAGAACTAAATGATTACCTGTTGTATTCAGGCTGGATATGGCAATAGGGCTAAAGACAAAAAGAACTCTAATCATCAGAGTAATTATTAACTACTTATATTTTTTGAGATCTATTGACTTAATATCACATCCTTTTAGTTACTATTCAAATTGTATCATACTGCATTTTTTGTAATTGCTAAATTATCTGAAGCTTCAGTGCTATTGTATAGCAATGGCTGAGTGGCAAGAGTACCTGAATGAATGCTGTAAGTATACATTCAGGGAAAGGCTATAGCAGAAGGATTGTGTTCTGTGGGTATCACTGAGCTGAATGTGAAAAGCCCTGGTAAAAGTCCTGGTGGAAGCCCTGGTGGTTTGATCGTCAGGCTAGTATATTTAGAAAATAGTCTGATCCGAGGAAACTTGTGTGTTTCAAAGATCTAATTAAACTCGCAATTTCTATGCACGCCATCTGGTGCAATGGGAGCCATGACATTCACCACTGGTATAAACACCCTTTTTAATGAAAAACTGTTACTTCTATATACTGGTCCTTGTGTGATGTGCAAAAGATCAGTGTATTAACACATTCTAATTATTTTCAGTCCTGAAATGTTTTGTATTCTTTGCCATAAACTACTTTCTCTTCTGATTTTTTTTTCCACTTAAACATAAACACGAAATTGAAGAACAAATTCTGCAAATTAAGTTGCACCGCTTCAAGATTTTCAGTGAAGAAGTAGGGATTGGAATGGTAACTTTAGAAGGTAAAATTTTGTTTATGGTCATGGAACAGACAAACAAAAACTAACACAAGGTTTTTACCACACTCTAGGTAGAAGTAGAAAATGTGTGGTAAATAAATAATACATACCTAACCAAACAAAAAGTACTTGGCATTGTGGCAGAAACGGGTGGTGTGTGTCTCTGGGTATGTATTCAATGTTGTACCAGGCAAACCTCTCAATGAACTACAGAAAGAATATACATCTTCATTTTGTTTTCCTGAAATGTCTTTACTCTGGATGTCCCAAACTGTTCTGTTACATCAGTTCAGTGTAATATCTTTATACACGCGCGCACACACACATACACACATGCGCACACACAAACTTATATGCATGTATATCTATGTGTGTGTGTGTATGCATATTTATATGCTTGTATGTATATAGATATACAATATGTATGGATAGACATATATACATCTAACATGTATTTTATATACCTATATTTATATGCATATAAGTATACATATATATCTATAATATGTATAAATGTACATCTATATAGCTATTCTTATTGAAGCTTTGCAAGCATTTGCTTTGTAAAGCTGTGAACTTATAGGTGCATTTTTGTAATTCTAAGTTTAGTGTCTAGGCAATACTTTCATCTAGGCATTTGTAAAATAAACAATACCTTTTCAAAAATTTTTTTGCTTCCTCAATTGCAATGTAAAAAGATTCTGAGGTCTAATTACAGTAAATAATCCATGGACTGGAGAGAAAACAAAGAGGTCTAGCTGGATATGTCTTTTTCCTTATCTGTGGTTAAGATGTGGTTTATTAAGTTTATGAAAAAGAACTTTAATGCAAGTTTGTTTATTTGTGAATGATTTTTTGATCAAATTAAAATGAACTGGGTTTGAATTTCTTGAACTTGAAGAAATGCCCTTTTCACAATCAATATATACTTAATTTGTATGTTGAATTGCCATATTAAATTCCTGTCTAATGTTTATTGAGCACTACTTACTTAGTGGAGATTATGTTTTAAAATCTAATCCCTGTCTTCAAATAGAGCAAAAAAGACTATACTAAATAATTACCAGTGGGAACACACACTGTATAAACACAGAGGGAAAAGTTGTTTGTTTAAAAGTCTACTTCAATACTATGAAGACTGATTGTGTTTGTCAGTATATTACAACTTAATAACAAACTGTGATATGAGACATACCTGTTTCTTATCACGTTTCTTTCGTTTAGTTAGAAAGCATAATTTAGTCTTTTATTTTGCCCTGAAGAATATGCTCTGTTGTGTGTATGAGATGTTATGTTCCACATAGATAACCACTTGACCTGGTCTGTGCGTTAGCCAAGAGGAGGGAAGGACTGGTCATATACTAGATAGAATTAACAGTAGAAGAATAATCAAATTGAATCCAAAAGACAATTGAGATGCTAATGATATTTAATGGCCCCTTGTCCTCTAAAATAAAGGAGACCATTAATATGAATGAAGTATGGCTGAGGTCTGAGGTCTCACATGAAGTCAGTAAGAAGATTAAGTGGAAGGGTTTCCATGTAAAAGGGAGGCTCCTTGCCAGGATAAAGGACATGTGAGGTATAGGTAGGTCCTGGACGCTCAAATGGATGCTGAGTATTTAGAAAAGTTCTGGTTTTTATTTTTACTTACTGTGGATGAGCTTAAGGTTCCTCTGGAAAGTCTTTGTCTTATTTGCTTTATGTCTCCCAAAGACTTAAACTGCAGACAGTAGCCCCATAAGATTAGAGATCTGTGGAAAGTGTGCTAACACTATTGGTCTTGTCGGGAACATATTTATACTACTAGCATGAGTGATGGGCCATCAGGATTCATGTTGAAATTTCCCTTTGTTTCCTATGGCTTTCAACAACTTTCAGTCCAGGGGCTGGAAAGAAAGTAGTGAGGCTGTGAAGCAAGTAGAGGGCTGGTCTCACCAGGCTTGCTAGATGGTCAGTGAGGGAAGAGCCTCCTTCACTGAGTGCTTCAGAACAGTAGCTTGATTCAATTGAATGACCCACTAGAAAGGCCCACAAATCTCACTGACTGTGCAAGGAAAACAGTAGAGACTATGTGCCTAATATAGGTATCCAAATTATTTCTTCAGTAAAAGAAATCAAACCCTTTCCTTGAGAAAGCCTTTTTTTTTGGGGGGGGGGGGGGAGCAAATCCTTCTGCTCTTAATGATTGCTTGGAAAGAAATCTTCATTTGTGATTGTTTTCCATTAGAGATAAGAACCCCAGTTCTCAGAGGCGGGGAGAAAGATTATGGGATATAAACAACTCAGTGTGAGACACTGACAACATGGGCACTGTGTATATTGCTCGTCAAGTCATGGTGGGCACAAACCTGCAAAAAGAAGGGAAAAAAATAATCAGGAGTATATAGTCAGATGGCTACAGAAAAAATATTTTAAGTTAGTGATTGAAAGGAAAACTTCTATCCAAACAATAATGAGTTAGCCTAACATACACTGAACTTTTAAGGTTGAATTTAGGAGGTTTGGGATTAATTCTTTTGAATTCTTAAAAATGTCAACAACTACATAAGAAGTTAATCAAATGGAAGAAATCAAGAAAATCAGTTAAAGATCATTGCCACACAAAACAGTAAGAAGCTGTCAGGACACAGCAAGGTCTGGCAGGTTAGGTGAGCTGGAAGCTGAGGGTGCTCCCAGCGCCAGCCATAGCCTCACTGATGGGGCATCGTCCTGCAGGGTCTGTGTGCAGTGGCAGAGCTGCGGCTGATAGTGGGGTCCATCAATGGTCCCCGGCACTGTGAGCAATGAGGCAGGTCCAGGGTTCCTCCAGGAGCTCTACCCAGGAACAAATTGGAAATGAGGCCAGGGGATGAGCTGCAGTGGCATCCATGGGGCCTCCAGAAGGGGAACTGCTGGCAGTGTAGGGCCAAGGTCACCCAGGAGGCAGCACCATGGCAGGGCTGGAGCCGGCACTGACCGATGGCCCTGGGCTGGGCTGAGATGGGTCTGGGGCTGGGCAGGGGATGGCCCCGGGGATCCGCAGTGAGGCTGGTCAGGATCTGCAAGGGCTGGTAGTGCCCTCATGGCCTTGGCAGGGCCTCAATGTAAGATAGAAGCTTGGCAAATAGGAAAATGAACATTATAAGTAAAAGTAAGGATACTTTAGCCTTCTTGTGTCTCTCCAAGACTGTTTCATAATCGGCTGTGTCAAAGTCTGTTACCAGATCATGTGCATATGAAGATACATGTAAAATTTTTGTTTTCAAAATGACAGGGTCAGTCATCAGATGAGGGAATCTGACACTTGATTCTGCAAGATGTGGAGCAGTTGGCTCTGATCCAGCAAAACATTTCACTGGTACTTCACTCTCATGAATACTCTTCATTTAAAAAGCACTAATGAATAGAGCTTCATTGTTGGGGGGGGAAAAAAAAACACCCTGAAACCTATGATGCAATTTTAACAGATTCATTCATTCAGGGAGACATTTTAGTTTAGTTAAAGCTCTACTTTTAAACCTGCAAACAGTCTCCGAAAATAAAATTTGAGCTCTGTTTTGTTTATAATGAAAGCCTTACTATTTCTTTCATTTGCAGATTTGGTTTTGGGTACAGTAGAAAGGTGTTCTCTCTCTTTGCATGCTTTATTTTATTTTATTTTATTTTATTTTTTAATTAATATTATCAGGAATAGGTCTGATCTTTCCTAATGTTTTTGGAGGATCACAAGAGGATCACTTTAAAAGATACAGAGTATGCTTAATTGTACAACTGTATTATCATCATCATTTTAACTAAAACAAGTTAGAATGAAACATATAAAATCTTTAATGAAGTGTTCTCTGATTCTCTGATTTAGAATATTGTGCTGGGTTTGAGTCTACCTAGACTTAAATTCCAGATGGTTAACCAATTGACGTTTTTTTCAGTCATCTCCTTACTTACATTCTGTACTGAGATCCAGTACACCCTGACCTGAAGACCTAAATGTCCTGAAGAAACCTTGAAAACTAGACAAGCTCAGACTTGTAATTAACTTCATCTGACCTGATGGTTGCGGTGGATTATTTTCTGGTGGTCTAGCGGTTACAGTATTCAGAAAGTGGAAAACTGGGTCTTAGCCTGTACTTAATGTTGTGGGATATATAACCAGTAATTCTGTGCTCAGTTGGATTTGAATGTGAATTCTGCTCTCTTCTAGCCTACTCTGGAATTGGGCTTTCTCTTCTCTGTTGTTCTTGACATCTTGCATTCCTAGCTGCACAGTTTCTCAGCTTGATGAAAAGCAACAGTGGAGAATACTGTACATGCATACGACATGTATTGAAGAATAGGAAACTCTTCTGGAAACAAGTTGTCTTCTTTAAGTAGACTGAAATCAGCACTTTGTTTGACTTAAGCTCTTGTTTTCAAAAGAGGACTCCTCAGCCTGAAGTTCCAGTGAATAACATTGCATGACATTTCCTGTACTCTCAATGGCTAAGGTTGATACCTGATTTGGGTAGACTGGATCACCCTTCCATATCTGTTAAAAGGGCCTGAGTTAGACACCAAATTGATGCAGGTGGATTACATGTTTCTTCTTCAAAACTGAATAATTTCAATCAAGACAAATAGAAGCTGGTTGTTAAATAATTTGACTAAGGAGATAGCAGACTACCTGCACAAAATTTTAATACCCAAGCATGAGAATGAGTTCAAAATCTTTTATCTTAACAGAAGATCTGGTCACTAATACTTCCCTACCTGCTTCTCAGAATGGCAAAACTAACAACTTTTTTTAAAGTGTTTCTATTAAGAAATGTTCCTGGAGCATCTGATAAATTTTAGCTTGAATGTCTCATGCTGCTATCTGTTTCTACAAGCTTGAGTTTATGGAGGTGGAGTACTTTCTTCATGAGGCAACAATATCACCTCTTGAGGACTTAGGAGATGAGGTCTGATTGGGAGCTCAGATCGTATGCTTCCCGCATAGTAGATGTAGGCAAAATTAAGCTGATTACATTTTAGGCAACCACTTATGTAAAGTCCTGGAAGTGCCTTCTTCTCTGAACTTACTGTAAAGAATGTTTTGACAGCTCAGATATAAAAGTCTATTTGGTTAGTTGAATCCTACGTTATATGCCCAAATAATATTCCACTGAAGTATTGTGACATTCTCCTGAATCTCATTTTTACTTGTTTTACACAATGAAGTTGCTCCAGTATCAATAAAAAGTTGAAATTTTCCACAGATAGCAGGGATTGTTCAGAAAACTGGTAACGAGTAACAACTGAGTGCAGATAACAACTATGTGCGCTAAAAAAGCAAAAAAAAAAAAAAAAAAAAAGAAGAAGAAGAAAAGCTTGCACAATACCCCCTACTCTGTAAGACTGCAAAAGACCTGAAATATTTAGGCAATTACATTTTCTGTGTAATGGATTTCAAAGCACAAGCTTGTTACTAGAGAAGAAAGGGTTTTTTTCAGTTTCTTCATATAGGGGAACTAGCAAGACACAGGTAAGGACTGCAGATGACTCAGAATCACCTGCTGAGGGAATGATTCTGAAAAAAAAATATAGTTTCTTTGGGATTCAGGAAATCAGTGCTATATTGCTTTCCTGCACAATAAAAATAATATTTCAAACTGAGTTATCCTTTGTTTGGTACTTTAGGCATTCTTTTGGTTTGAGTTGTTTTTTTTACCCCCTGTAACAATCATGTTTTGCAGGGTTTCAGAATCTGAAAACCTTAAGAAAAACTATAATTAGCCTCACTGAGTATTTCTTTTGACTATCATGTGAGGTGAGCCATGTCAGTACTTGACACAACAGAACATATATAGGCATAATTTATTTTGTTTTATTTTTGTCATGTAGGTAGTCTTACAGTACAGACTACAGCTTTTGTGCTTTTACTTTATACTACATGTGTGTTTTCTGAGTGGAAATATTTAGAGATGTGCTTGAACAAGAAACCTGAAAGTCTTTCTTAGCGTTTGGAGCTATATAAAGAAGGATGTGGTTTGATCCCATTAAACAGATAACTGTGTTCAACAACAAAGGTCGAACCAAAGCTTAAATTTGCTCATGCATTTTGATGCAATCTCTGTTATGAACTGTTGTTCATTATCATGATAAGTAATTTTCTGCTCCTAGTTTGTCACTTTCAAACAAAAAACAAACCAAAATAGGAGAATATGTGAATATGTTAAACAAAGTTTTAAAGCTTTTTTTTTTTTTTTTTTTTTTTTTTAGAGTCAAATTATCCTTTTTGTGCTTGGCAATCCAGTAACCACTAATTAAATGGAATCCACAAGAATATAGACTTTTATTAGGCAATCGTTATCCAATGTCCTTACTCTGCCTTCCTAACTTTGTATTTTTCCCTGGGTTCCTTGAATGAACAGTGTAACAAGATGTGTAAATTTGGGGGATGAAAATGACATTATATGCATGAAATACCAAATAGAGGTGGCATCGTGACACACCCATTGGTGTCGCTTACACTGCAAGACATGCTGAATGAAAGGAGCCCTGACACCATCCCCAGAGGGGACAGTGTACACAATAGGTAATGGAAACACTGCATCTCAACTCAGAAACATGGAGAAGACCTGACAGCACTAACGGCTTTGACAGCAGAAGATGCAGCTCCAGTGTTTGGCGTCTGACCTTTAGGAAAAAATCTATCTCCCTAGCTATTAAGTGCAAAGAGTAAAAAGGATTTGTCAGAATGGGGTGACTGAGTCACCATTTCCTTCAGCATGACTAAATCCAGGACAGAACAGGACAAAAATGTGTGCATGTCTTGGGTTTTTGTTTCCTTCCTTCAAAGTTGGTATTTTACATTATTATGTGACAAAAAATAGTTGTACCAGAGGAATGGAATATTGAAAAATATTTTAAAATGTCATCTACTTTGAAAACAGCATACTGAAATGAGTTTATTTTTTACATGACCCCACCAGCAGTTACATCTTACTCACATAATGGTCTTGTAGAGAGCTGGATCCAGAGAGGGCCACAGCAATAAAACCAATGAATAGAAGAGCTCTTTGTATGGCAGAGGAGAATATCTTCATTGTAACTAAAAGGTCTAGGAAAGATATTTAAAGGCAAAAAGACAGATTAATAAAATGATATACATAAGACATCATCTTCCTATTTTGTCAGGAATGTGTAGTAATTTTCAGTTTATAATTGAGATGTTGCATAAGGACTTTCAGATGACATTAGTTCTTCTCAGAAACTGTTTTGTGTAAAAAAAAAGTAGTTCAACTATTACATCCAATTGGTACATAAGATACAGAAGCAGCTCAAGAGAGAAGAAAGGAACAAAGAAACAGTGAGGAACAGAAAATGGACTAAAAAGGAACCAGAACGTTTATTTCTCCATTTCATGGTTTGTTGAACAACCTGCATTCTATATGTGGCAGGCTGTTCTTACTGCTGTTGTTTATTCCTATACTCAATAAATACCTTCCATAAAGAAACCGAGTCTTCTAGCTTTTCCCTTACTTTATAGATTAAATGATCATATGAAGTTATTGTCACCACTTAACCACAATTTCTAATTACTGAAATTGCCAAAGCTTATTTATCTTCTAATGACAATATTTTAGTCCAGAAGGGAAAAAATGGAGTTACCTCGGAAGACAATAACTTACAGACATGAAAAGGAGACATCATTCTTGCTGTCCATTTAGTTCTTCAAGTGCAAGGCAGTAATTCAAATAAATAAAAATAGAAACTCTGGAATATAACTGAAATCATCTGCATTTTTCCTAACAGAATTGATTTTATTTTTCACAGAAATTTTTGATTATTTCAGTTATCAAATAGCTAGATACATAAGATAGTTCTTTTTTTAAAAAAAATACCCTGTTGTTGTCCTGTCATGAAATTTAATATGCCTGACTTTTGTTTCCATTCGCCTCAACTGGACAGACTCTTCAGAAAAACTTAACCTACTATTGACTGTTGCTAGGCAGAGACTGTGTCCTTTCTCCAACTGGGAAGCTCTGATGTTTTCTAACACATACATAGACTAAGAAGACTGGCCCTTACAGGAGAATGAAGCTGTGCAGAACAAAAATCACAGCTGCTATACAGCACAATTGCAACAATTCGCTTTTCATCAAAAAATGTTTAGAATTTTGACTGAAATTATTAACAACTTAAATTGAATTTTGATTGATAACTCTCTGTTTGTCTTTCTGTATAAAGATGGATAATCACTTAGAACTATTGAAAAGTATGCACAGATGCCAGGCAATTATGTTTTAGCCACATAAATCCTGGAGAAAATTTATATGAGTGCATGATATCATGGAGAAAATGGGTGGTTTATGCCACGTTTCAAGAATGGTGAGATTTACAGACTCACTGCTGCTGAATTCACTCAGATTTTAGAGACTGTTGTTATGCAGAATATTCAAGGTACTAAAATAATCATTGGACAGTCAACAAATGGGAAAGAAATGGAAAAAACATCGATGTACCCATCAACTACTGCATGTAAAAAGCATATTAGTGAGTTTTTTGAATTTTCCTGATTTAGAACACACCCTCATCTTTGTCTACAAATACAGGACATATGGCAGAGACAACTATCAGGCCCATCAGTCCTTGTCTGCAGGGATAACCTTTATCAACATTAGCAGCCAACATGTTTTAGAGGAATCCAATCACTGCTTATAAAGAGTGTAGCATGTTGAGTGTGATGTCTCCATGAACATACATTTAAAGAATGAATTCAAGCTCTACTTCGCATCATTAAACATTATGTTTCTTCAAATCTTCCACCTGACTTGTGCATGTGACCTGTCTAACATGTAGCTATACTCTGACGATGCACCTTGCTTACCTCGTTTATTTCCACACCAAAATCCAGGCAGGCCTACCTAATGGTCTTCTTAAAGGTTTTCAGTCAGTCTCTGTACAAGATACAGACTAAATTGATGTTAGCTGGGGAGGAGAACATATGTTATTTGCAGCTCTTCTTACTCTCTTCTCTCTCTGCACTCTCCTTATCCCATTGTCTGTTTATATACAGTTGGCATCTGCATCTAGCTTTCAGGCAAATCAATAAGATGAGGAAAGAGTCCTGCTGTGGACTGAAGCCCTACATACTTTGGTCCCTGAGTAAGAGTAAGCAGCAGTAATCCTGGAGGGGCAGAGCTTGAGCACTGGAAAGCTTTAACTGAGTGGACCTTTAGTTGTGGTGACAAGCTATTTTAAGGTGCTTTGGGAATTCTGAGTGTGGGTTAAGCTGTCTCTGTATATGTAGCCATGCTCAAAGATGTGCATGTGGTTTAAATCTTTATTTTTGTATTCGACCATTGTATGTTTAAGGATCTCTTCAGGCTATAGATGGAGTACAGGTGGAGGGCTTTCTATAGTATGTTTTTTAAAGACAATTTAGTTGGACAGTTTGTGAAACTTTTATCTGTGTTTGAAAACAAAGGTAACCAAAGGTTATAAGATGAAAGGTATCATTTATCTTCTGGGTTGTGCAAAACTGTGTAGTAATGTACTAGAGAAATGCTGCATGTGTCTGTGCATATTTCTGAGATAAACAAATTTTTTGATATAAGCAGAAAGATGTTAACTGTGTTCTGTGGCTTTGTAGTAGTAATTGCCTAGTGTTTCAAACTTCTGTGTGAAATTTATATTCAAACTAGAAGGGGCAGAAGGATGCTAAAAGGAAAGAGGACAAAAGTATGAGATCAACTTCTTTGCATCTTGGCTGAGCTTTTGCTTTAGGTAATGATACAGATAATTTTCTAAGCTGAATTGTTTTACCAAGTTTGAAGTGAGTAATGTTTCATGTAGACTGAAACTTCTCCTACATGAACATATAGCATGTGAAGAAAAAAAAAGAAGATTGAATAGTCTTAAATCAGGGAAAAGCTAAACAATCATCATAGCAGACAACCTAGTGTTACTGGGACAAGGGGAGATTCAGGTCTAGATTCAAATAATTGTTTAGATATCTTCACTGTTGGTGTTTACACATGAGTTAGGTCCAGTCAGTGGAGTCAAGGGAACTATTTAGCTCTCTCTAAAGCAGGTACCTACATTCGTGCAATCAACTGATATCAATTCCATTGATGGTATTGTCATATCTCTATTGCTTATGATGCCTAGACACCTGCTTACATGCTAAGCTTGACTCTAGAGACATGTGAATTTAGAATTTTTGTAAGAAATCAGTAATATACTGAATATATAAAGACTCCCTGATATTACTACAGTGAACAAATTGAACTAATTAATATTAGTATTCACAGAGAGGATATTGACCTCTCTAAAAATAACATCAGCTTAAATAACTGATTTAGTCCTTGCAGTAACAAAAAGAGAAGAAACATGGAGAAACTATGAAAGAGCATCTTAGTACAAATTGTATCTAGTTTATCTTTGTATGTATTACTCTCAGCTTTGATATAGTTTTCTGAAACATATTGTCTTTGTCTTTAATGCACTGTGGTAAAGAATTTCAATCCTGAACCATTTTTTAATGTCTGAAGAGATCATAATTTCCTGCCAAAGAGTGAAGACATAGTCTAGACAGCTCAAAGAATTCAAATACAATAAAGATTTGGATAGCCTTGATATAACATTATACGGTGGCAGGATCTTGAATAATCTTTGATTTGTAAATATGGCAATAAAAGCCAAGAAATTCTCAAAATTCTCCTCTGTTTGCTTGTCCACAAAGCACTGAGACCGTTTTTGTTTTATTATTATTATTTTCATCCTTCATGCTTAGGCTTTTTGCCTAGAATATTCCTTGGTCTAGTGTTTGGAGCAGTCTTTTGGAGTGTAGGAAATGTGACTTCAGTTCCTGTGTGGCTGGGTGGGACCTAGAATTAGAGAGAGAGAGAGAGAGGTTGTGTTAATTTTCTATTATCCATCTCAACCTCCATTGATCTTGTAAGGATGATGAAACAGGCTCATCCAGCAGGTTATGGGGGAAACACCACAAAAATGGAATCCAGTCTACCTAACAAAGGTATTGAATCCCTTACATTTTGCATGTCTTGGCCCAGAAGTCTATTCAAATGACTAGTATTTTCCTGGGAAGACTGGGGAAAAAAACACAAATCCAGTCTTCATACTGTATTTACTCTCTCTGTTAGAAACCCCCCTTTCTCTCTCTCTATCTCCCTTTCTGTTACTTTTTTTAAAGATATTTTTAACTCTGTGTGAATATAGAAGTCCCGTTATCCTGTTTTACAGTCCATATATTATTTATTTAGCTTTGAAAAGACCTCTAACTCAACTGTTGCCACCAGGCTCTACCCCAGTTGACCCCTACACACTAGATTTATTTTCTGCATTAGTACTGCATTACATTGGCACCAGTATACTGGGCTTGTCTTTGGATTTGCCTTATCATATTGCAGAAGGAGCAGCATTCTCTGCCAATGTAAAATAAAAAAGCTATATTGATTTAGCTGACGTATTGTCCATTTACATCAGGAGACAATTTGGTGAAATTGTTAGCGATTTGTATCAGAAGATTTATTAAAGAATGCAAAAAGAATTGCCTCTTTTGCTTTATCAGACTGCTGAACTAAAACCCCAATGTACTTAATAATTACATTAGTCACTAATTTAGCTACATAGAGTGTTGGCCTGATCCCTTGTTTCCATGAAGAATATCTTCTGGCAATATCCAGCAAGACACTATTTCTCAATAGAGGAGTTTCCTACCAGAGTAGTTTGTCAATGCTACAGTCCATCACTGCATACAGCCAGCTACTCTACTGTGACCATCTTTCAAATAAAGGAAATGCTGCATGGTTCTTCTCCCCCGAGGAGATAACACTGCATATAAGCAAAGTCTTTATTCCTTCTGTAAATTTTTTGTGAACATGCGAACAATTGCTAAGGAATTCTTTTCTTTTTTATGAAAATTAATAGGAATTTTCTAACGCATAATTAGGTGAAATATACCCATGGAAATAGGTCAGTATTTAGACTTCCTGTGGGAGTATATTCAGTTGTAGAGAAAATGGTTTTGCTCCTTTCTTAAAATACATTAAGCACTATGCAGAATAAAGGTTTAACTTACACAGCATTTTTGTACTTACATTCCATTTTTCTTGCATAGAATTTTGTACTTCCAAGTTTGGAATTTTGCTTATTAGTATTTATTATTCCACTCAGCTTTGGGACAACTTACCTACTTGCAACAGTTTGAAATATTTTGCTTTTGTTCAGAACAGAGAAGAAGTGACACCATAAATTAAGATGGTCAGATAATTTATTTGGATAGTTAAAACTGATCTTTTCGCTTTTCTTTTTCTGAAGGACTTTCTGTGCTGTGACGTCAAAGAATTGCAGATTAGAGTAACATGTAAGATTGATATTGGATTTTAATTTTGTTTTTTCACTTCCGGAAGATTTCGCATACACTGATCTTTCTGTGCATGTTCTAGTGCCTAAAATAGCCTTTGGATCTTATCAAAATATTCGGAGTGTCTAAGTCAAATTAACTGTGTGCGTTCTGTATAAACATTGTTGGTAAAATCCTGAGCTAACAAAACAGTAGCAAAATGTTCTCCTGCATTAAATAAAGCCTTCTTTTATTACTATTGCTATTATTATTACAATGAGTTGTCATGAAGAATTTTGGTGGTAGGTACACAGAGTTTCATTGATAATGTCTGAAAATTTAGTCTACTTGCTTGTAGGTGCAACTCTGTGTACCTACCATGTGATGCACTGTAGTTATAGGCAGGTATATATATTGTTGTTTCTCACAGAGGATAAAAATGATGAAGCTCTACAGATTTTCAAGGATTTATTATTTGCAGTAAATGTTATTTTTCTGTTGATTTTTACAAAATTTGCAAGCACAATTCTGTCCTTTGTGTTTACTTATGGACATCAGAAGCTGGTAAAGATAAGCTGTCATGTATGTATTTAATTTCCTAATAATCCTGTGGGCAATTCATCCTTTATATGATTTATTTTCCAAAGCCTGAGACTAGCATTTTCTTGTTCTGTTTTGTGTTTGTATCCTTATTTATATGTCTTTGACCCACAACACTCTCAGGGAACACTGTCAATATCATGTTTAATTACTACTACAAAATTGATTGGGAAGCTTTTGAAAAGATGGAGATGGACTGATTGTTTATTTTTTTCCTGCTTCTTCCATTCCACTAAGAAAGGATGTCTCTTTTTTTAGACTATTAATATGTAGAAGTATATAAGATGAATATAAGGTATAAAATATGAGTCATCTTTGGTGGCTTCAGGGGAAATATTTGTGCTCACTTGAGGCAGCATTTGATCTTAGTATTAATTGTGTTTTATATCTGTGAGACAGACAAGAACGATACCTGTGTTAAGAAATATACAGACATAGAGCAGTGGGCAGTCTCTGTACTAAAAACTTATTGTAGACAGGCACTCATGTGGAAGGAGGATGACAGACGCACATAAAGAACATGGTGGTAGGAGAAATCATGGATGCTAATTTATTTGAAGAGAAGAGATTTTTAGGACGGTCATCTAAGTGGAAAGAGAGAGGAAATAGGCAGAGAGGAAGGATGATAAGCTGAGGCGAATGCACTAAAAACAGGAGAGCTAAGACAAGTGGAAAGGAGGGAGAATTAGGAAAATGTGGACAAAAAAAATTTCAGTCAAAAACTGCCAAGTATTCAAATGTCCAGCTTCAGCTTCTGCATAGCTGCTTCTACTAGCTTGATTTCTCGCTTGGCTTGTCTCTGCTGTCTTCTGCCAGGGTATATGATTTGGAAGGAAAGTGCTATCCAGTCTTAATTGCCTTTGGAAGCATCTTCATTTACTAGTTTGCATGCAGAGAATGTCAAAAGGAAGCAGAGTCTCATGTTACCTCTCTAGGCAGTGCAGCCTTTGGTTTAGTTGCGAGTGCGCTTACTAGCTTCCTGTAGCTCTTGCCTGCAATCTTGTCTTGTATCCACTTTGCCTATGTGTTGACCTACCCAGTGAATACTGTTCTTAAAAGACATAGGAGTGAAATGGGATAACATGGGAAGGTGACCCAGCTGCTGAATGTTACAAAAAAAGGGAATATGTTTTGGTTCAAATGGTTTATTAATTTATTTTCAGTGTTACAGTAACTCTTTGCTATTCACTTGCTTCCAAAATGTTGCTTCCAATACAGCTGACTCAGTGCAGCTTGCACATGACAGTACTTGAAAAAGTAACAAATAACAGCACAATACTGTTTTGAAAACACAGTACAAAAAGACAGGAGGTAAAGAAAGAAAATGAGATGACAAAAAAGACAAAGGGAATTATACCGTTTGCTTATCTGTACTTGTAACAGTAAGAGCAGTACTTTTTGTTTATTTACAAACTATTAAATCAAACTTAAAAGTTTGTCATTGTTTATTTCTCTTCTCTGTTGAAAAGATACTCTGCATTTCTATGTCGAGCTACCACAAGTAATGCATTTTTAAAATGGCCTTCTTTGACAAATAATCAAGTCCACAGTAAAAGAAGTTGAGAGACTTTGTTATTCCTCTGGTTTGCATAAATTTATTCAGACAAACACTCACAAATTCTGTATTCTATATAACTAAAACTGGAAGTAAAGCCATAAAGAAAATACATAGTTTATTTTATGCAATGAAATCATGTAAAAGTCAGATTCGAAAAGCTGATTTTGTGACCAAAATTTCTCTTACTAGCAAGTCTGATGGTATCATTTTCTTATTCTCTTATAATGCACTAAATTCATTTACTACTTATATAAGAGTTAGAACCTAGCAAGGAATGAAAGTAAGCCAAATAAATTACATAGAATTTATCATATATCACTTCTGTCTAATCTCTTCTTCTTATAACAACATGGTCTCAGTCTATCAATTGCAGTCTTTCATAACCTACTATCAAACAGCCAACTGAAATTTATCCTTGAATTTGGTAGGGATCTTTTAATTCATCCTTTCCTATCATGACACTATATTGAGGGAACTTATTTGATATCTTCTTGTTCTTATCTCTTTTGAAAAATGTGCAACAATGTTTTGTTTTATGAAAATAATAAAAATCAAAATGATGTTGTCACTTTTAATCTTCTTGCAAGTGAATATTTTATTATAAGTTAGTATTTTTGTCCAGTGTTTGAGTTTCCAGTCACTGTAACATCCATTCATAATACTTAACTGTCAGAAGGACTGATGAGCTGAAACAGATTTTGGTGATGTTTCTAGGAGTTTGGAAGTGTTATTGAAGAATACATACAATGCAGAAGAAAAAGACGGTATTTTATAGCAGGCTTTTAAGAGTTTCCAATGGAAAAGATGCTTTGGAAAGATGCATTAAGAATAAAACAATAGCTCTTCTGCCACATTGTTTTTTAACAGCATTTGTGTCCATTTTATGTGTATTTAATCACTGTAAATGTTATGCATGATCTAGGTTTTGCGTAACAGCTTTACTGTGAGAGCCACATTACTGAAATAAGTTGGAAAGCATTCCTATTGCTTTCCTTTCTGTGTATTGCAAGTGAGATATAGAAATAAAATGACCATAAAGGACCAGCTGATTCTTTATGAGGGATTAGATAGCAAATAAAGTGGGAATTGAAATAAACATTTTTACCAAAGGCAGTAAGTTGGGTGAGAACAAAACAATTTCTGGGCTTAAAGACCACTGATAATGAAAATGGATTAGACAACTGGACTAATGGAATAGACAAGAAGAATCACCACTGTTTGTTAGGTATTATTCTTCTGTAGTGTCATGTTAGACTTAAACTAGAAACGTGGTTGATAATGATCTATGTACATTGTATAAATACTTGTCTAGCTTTGAGCAGAGCAGCTTATAGTGAGATTTTCACAAAATGGTATTTTTCTTGCAGTATAATTAATTTTCAGGTTTAAAAAGCATGGCAAATAGAGAAATTTATATTGACTACCCAGCTTCATAGCTGAGATAGCATGTGTTGATTTGAGAAGGACATAAATACAGCCAAAAGACACTTCCCTTCCCCTTCTACCTCAGGACATGTGTCTGCAGAGGAAACTGTTTTGAAAGAGATCCTGCAGGATACTGTATAGGTAGCACACCAGTCAATCTCCTTTGTTTGCTGCTTGTTTCTTAGATATTTAGATCACGCTGAGGATCTCATTTGCCCTTAGGGCTTTTATCTTGTGTTTTATTTTGTTTTCTTCTCCTTCCAAATATCACATGGGGCATTCTGAAGCTTCTGTGTGCACAATCGTGATGACAAGAAAATTGTATCTTCTTATAGCACTGATGTCACTGGGTATCACTCTACCACTAAGTTTACTTGCATGATGGGACAAGAGTATGAAAGGATATATCTCTCAAAACATGGTCTGCTATTGATATCAATTACAAATGCCAGTCCTTTGGCTATACTGGACAGTGCAGGATTATGTGCAGGCTCTGAAGATCCTGTATGAAACCCAGCTTATGAACTCAGCATTTGTAAGTGTGTGTATACTCATACAGCAGTAATGTGTATATAGCTGCTCTAGAATTTAGCATTAAAAAAAAGCTATATTTTTCATAACCATCCATCTGAGAAATTCTGAGAATCTCATAGCAACCCCTTAATTGTCACAATGAAAGACTAAAAGAAAGACTCATAGCTCTCAGCCTAAGTCAAAAATGGGCAAAGTTGCCTTTAGGCAGTTTCCATTAACTGGCTAAAAGAAGAACCTAGATGATAAGCTTCAGCAAGGTCCTTGACTCTGATATTGCTAAAGTTAATTGAAAAGGAATCCTACTCTTAACTTTCCCGAAGCCTCTGGGTTTGGTGATGGTTTTGTAATACCTTAATACCTTTGGTTGAAGTTAAGTAGCTACACCACCTAAATGAGTTTTTGAGGCCCACAATGGAGAATCCACTGTACTGTTGTTCTTAGCTGTGTATGTGTTTAGTCGATATGTGTAAGAAAAGTCTCATATGCAGAGCTGGATAGGAAAAATTTGAAAGGAAGCTGACAGTCTAAGACATATGCCATTTCCAATTTGATTTTCACTTGCTTTGTTAAAAAATATTTGTATTTAAAAAAGACTCTCAAAAATGACTGAGATCATGTCAAAAATGTACTGAAAGCTTGAACTGACTCATATTTTTCAGTTTTCAAGGCAAAGAATGACTTTTCCAGTGCTAATGGGGCTTCAAACTGGCATTGACATTTCAGTGTATAAGGTTCAGCTTTTTCGCTCTTGTGTCTTATGTAGTTGGCTGAACAGACTTTTAACATATTTAATGCTCTACAAAATGTCACAGAACTGAATCTGTTAAAGGTCTAATTTTATATTTGAAAGGATTACTGTTGTGTTAATTGTACAGTAACTCGAGATAAATAGTTGGTAGTCACTGTGCATAGTTCAGATTACTACTTATAGAGAGAAGTCCTTTTTTTTTTTTTTTTTTTTTTTTTTTTAATTCACAGTTTTAAATGAAGCTGTCATTGATTTTAAGGAAATTTATCCTGAATGAAAACTGCTTCATCTGATATTATGGCTCTTATCCAAATCTTCTTGAGTCAATGTTAAGCTTTCTAGGAACTTGTATGGGTTTGAGATTTATACTATTGAGCAGAGAGAGTGCACTTTCAGTTAAGTTTGAAAGAATGGGGTTCACCTTCAAATATTAGCAGACTTCCTCCTTTACCTTGGTTTTATTTAGGCCTTATTCTCAAAAGAATATACACACCTGATATTCAGTTGGGTTATGTGTTGCATGATTTTGTTTCATTGTCCTATTTGTAGTAGAGGGGCAATTATACTTTCTTTCTCCCACCAGTTGTTTGACTTCTCTGTCAATTTAAGCAGGTAGGCACCCATGTTTATAGCTCCCTGATATTTTTGAACCCCCCTATTCCCTACTGGCTAATCCCTTAAGAACTAAGGTTTCTGTAGGTTCTCTATGTTAAGTTATTCACAGAAAGGGTGTTCAGAGACTTTTTTTCTATTTTTTTCTTTTGTTCCATTTTTTTCAACCCCATCTTTAAGCAGACTTAAGAGACAGTGAGGATAGTAGCATAAATGTAAGTACTCCATGAATTTAACCTGGTAATTACCAAGTGTATTGTTATTGAAATAACAAAGCCTATTTTTAAATAACTATCAATCTGACTTCAGGTTGACCACATAATAGTAAAGAAGTATCTTCAAGATAGGTAGGGTCTGATTCTCATGTCTACCACAGTATATTAGACTGTCAGAAGCAGCAAAACATGGCTTTAAAAGCAGAGTCAAAAACACAAACACATGCAGAGAATTTGTTTTGAGATTTGAGAAGATATAACAATAATAATGTCCACATATTTAAACATGTGTTTAAATTATTCAGAGCCTTCAGTTGCAACTAAACACGCAATCTGCAATAGCAAAATTTGTCATACATGGTATCATATTCAAGCATTGTCATGAAATCCTTCAGCTGATGATCATAAATCCATCTACATCTGATCATAGGCTAAAAAGATGCAAAACTGATGTTTGTGAGCTTGTGACTTGACCATAAAACAGGATTTATCCTTTATTTTGGGCTGCCATGTCACTCATTTTCTGTATTATTTATTTTATTGTAAGAAGCAAAAATATGCCTGTACTAACTGAAAGAATATGAAGACAACCCTAAAATACAGAAGCATAGATGGGGAGAATGGGAAAGAAATCAGAAAGGGAATTGAATATATCATAAATATTTTGATATCTTGTTTCCCGATTTTTAAATAGCCAATATGATCTTGCTGGAAAGTTCTGTTTTGTCAAAAGCAAATGTTTGCATTAAAATATATTGATTTACAGCACTCTGGGAAATCCAGGACAGAAGTACTGTTTGGGAGAGAATCACTCTACAGTGCAGCTTAAATACACATCAGGGGTCTCATCTTTGTTGGGGCAGAAAAAGTAGGAGGAGTACATCAGAGATATTATGTACGTAAGTACGTAATTCGGAGAAGAGATATTAACTTGGGATGGCCACATCCCAGGTGACTACCCCTAACAGTGAGTCCTTGCATAAAATCACTTGAAAAAATCCTGTGCGCAAAGACTAAGTTGCATTCAAAAGTGTCTAGAGAAATGCTTGAAGCAGCAAGGGTCATTCCAACTTGAGAAGAAGATTCTTTTTATTATATGGCTTCCCTAACAAAAATAGACAGCACTTGTACACACTGAAGTGCACAAGGAGAGAGGGAGGAGTCCTTCCTCTTGTTTTTTTCCTCATTTGTCATTGCTGGCAATTGAGAAATTTTATATTTTTCAGTTGCCAGCCAGTTCTTAGTAATCACCAGCCTTTTGTTAGCATAACTGAAAACTGTCAGATGTCAGTTCGTACCTCCCAGAAGAAGCTCAGTATGAAGTATTCCACTTATTCTTTCCTTCTGCATTGTTTGAGAGCAATAGCAAAGACTAAGATGAAATCATAACAGGTATAATTAAGAATTACATGTACTAGGGAAAGTAAAGTTTTACTTCTGCTATAGAAGAGGGGAAGTTCTTACAGGTTTGTCCTTTTGTTCATAACGCTTTAATCTGAAATACTAATAGTGTACTGCTGTTTTGCTTCATGTTTGTAGCAATTTGGGGAGTTTTTTTCCTTGGGATTCTGAGGGATATAGTTGTTTTTCCTAATGGAATCCATATCCATCCACCAAAGTATTGATAATAATATTTTTGCATGACATTTATATTATTATTTCTCTGAGTTCTCTTCTAAATAATTCCTTCTATATTAACCTCTCCCATTGACTTTCCACTATCTGGGGCTGAGCATGGTTTCTTCCTTTGTGCTGTTATGACTTAATATTATCACAAATATCTTATATATCGAATATCAAATATATCTTATATAAGAGATAAGATCTTATATGTCATATATGTCTTATTACATTTTGTATTATTACATCACAGTTGCAATACTTTTGTCGAATTTTCATCTTCTGTGACACAGCAACTTATCTTTTTCCTTTTAGGATAACCTTTGAAGTTTGGGTTGTTTTCTTTGTGCTGTATTTCATTCTTTAACCCTTACGATCTCACTTACTTAGCTCTGAAACTTTTTGCAGTATTTTTCATCCTGGCAAAGTTTACTGCAAAAGGGATGTTGTGCTACAGTGCTTCTCCTGAAGTCTGGTAAATGTAATTACTGCCAGAGGAGCCATGCTTCTTAACTCCACCTTTCAGTTTGATAAATGGGCTAGCATTTGGGGGAGCTGTTCATCCTGTAATATAGACGTGGTTGAAATCAGAGAAGAGAGTTTCACATTGTTTAGCTTTTGACTAATCAGGCAAATAAGAATAGAGAAACCTCTTCTCTAGTGGAAAGTATATTACAGTCTGGTATTTTTAGATAAAGCCTAGTTTGTTGGCAGATGGCAAACATTAAATTTGCAGCTATTAGATGTTGCATTTGGGAAATGGTTTATACAAGATATGCAGTCTCTGATTTTGCAAACACTTAGGAATGTAAGTGGGTCCATTGATTTCAGAAGGCCTAGTCATATGTGCAAACTTATCCTTGTCTGTAAGTGACACTCTGCAAGAGTAGGGCTTAAACAGGTTTTCTGTCTAGAAAAAAACATGCTATCATAGCCATATTAGTCTAGAAAGGCTAAGGTTATTCTTTATTTCAGCATTTTATTTTGCTTCACACAGGAGGTCTGTTAAGTCACCAGTGAGTCTGTTGTTTGTTTTGAGCTTTGTTTTAATCTAATTTCTTTGCATTCTCATGGCAATGTTCTTTTTACAAACATTGCGAGGCATTTAATAAGTAGGCAAATGCATGTAATTGCCACTGTCAACTGCTTGGCTTAAAAGATACAATAGATTAGTCTGTGTTGTTGTCTTAAAATTAAATAACCAGATACTGAAAATGCTTGTTAAAAATCCATTCTGTTTTCCTTGTTGTTCACTCCATGACATATCTGTATATCCCTTGCTTCCCTGTAGCAGATTAGTTAAAATGCAATTTAACATGCAGATTTAATTCATATTTTTTCAATAATTTCCAACTGTGGTCTGACCAGTTACTGTCTTTATGATCATGTAATATATTTAGATGTAGTGTTTATTTTTATTTCTCGGTTCTTTCTCAGATATTTTAGGAAAGAGTTCATTTCTATGTAAAATCCATTTGTCTTTTACTTTAATGACAGGAAGAGCATATGAATATGAACATTCATGGCATAGTAGTAATGTAATTATATTGTCTCACATTCATGGCATGGCATAGTGGTAATGTAATTAGACTGTCTTACATTGCTTCAGTTATTTAAAATTATTATTTTTAAAGGAATATGGGCTTTTCTACCACTCAGTAATTTAAAACCTCATCCCTCCTCCCAAAATCTTTCTAAAATATGCTGCAAACTTATTGTTTATGAATTTGTCTCTGTATTTACTAGAACAGTGGCTCATTTTATATATAAAAATGATTCACCATTAGAAGAAAATAATCCTCAACAACAGTTGTCATAAGTAACATAAAATCCCTGTAAATAACAGCAAGAAAACTAGGTTATCTGTAGAATGCATTTAGAGGAAGTCATAGGCAAAGTTAATATCCACTTGCTCATACAACTTAACACTTCTCATTTAAAATGGAATTGCTCGTTTGTCTTGTGCTGTACAGTGATATGTCTCCAAACTTAAAGATTCTGTGAGAAGCATAATTTCTTCAAGAACTGTTGATTTAATGCCATGGTGGAAAGCAGCTGAATGGCTGTCCTAAACAAATTGTAGAGGACAAGATGAAGAGACAAATTGTTCCCCAATTGTTATATAGGTGATCTCAGGGTACAACATGAAAATCCCCCTTGATATCTTTGAATAGCAGCAATATGCTTTCACAACACTATGATCACCTGCCTACCTTTAGGGCATGCAGTTCAGGAAGCTGAACTGAGCACCTCCCAGTACTTGGTCTCTGGTACACTTATTAGTGTAAGAGAAGGAAAGTTTCATGAGGAAAAGCATAGCTGCAAAATAAAATGGTTACACATTAATGGAAAAATTCCATGGAAAGATGAACGGTTTCATCCTGGAGGGAAAAGGAGCTTCCACCAATTTATAGAATTGAAATGTTTAATCAAAGGGTCAATTCTGATGAGTGATTTCTTATGCTAATACTTTACTTAGTGCTGCCAGTTTAATTCTGGCTCTGCAAGAATGTCACAATACCCTATAACTGCTCCTGCTGTTCTCTGTGTCAGCTCTGCCATTCACCTATCCCAGAAAGAGCCCTGCATGCCATCTTTAATGGGTATGCAGAAATTTCAGAGGAGTCATCTTTTGGTCCTAGGCTAGAACGTAAGCTTCGGTTCCCTTCTTTATTAGTAGTCTGAAAGTTAACCTGTGTACCCGCTGGGACTCCAATATTATAGCCAAGCAGCATCTTCACGGTTGTGTCCTTTCACTAGGCAAAGATGTGTTTTGTGAGATAAAATAATTCTGCACTTAAATTTTATACTCCGGAAACAACTTCTTAGTGGGGTTGTATGAAGTCAACATAATGCACTAACCATTAGATTAATGTATCATCATTACTTACTCTTACTAAAAAGCCTGCATGTTTTATACCTCATTTGAATTAGTCTCACTTTAGCTTATAGCCATTTTTTGCCTTTTATGACTCTCCCCAGATAAGTTAACAATTTTTTTGTGATCAGAAAAGTACTTTTACATTGCAGTTAAGTCATGTCTCATTCTTCTTTGTGCGAAAACAGATTGGGGCTCCAAAGTCTAAAGAATTGGATTGACTTTTAAGGGAGGCCTAGAGGACCAGCTCAGCTGTCTACAGTGATTACATGGGAAATTAAAAGAGATGAATCCTATTGTTCCTCTCTGTCATTTTCTCCAGTTCTAACATTTTTTGGCTTATCCCTCATTCACACTGATAACCCCTTTTAGAAAAAAAAAAAAAAAAAAAAAAAACCAAAACCTACTCAGAAAGGATTGCTGTGTTCTTAGCAGGGATGAAGTCATCTCCCTTTTCTTACAAATTGCTCTCTGCTTATATATCCAAAGATAGCATCAGCCCATTGCAGTGGAGTCTTCTCTTCATCTGCTCTAAAAAGCCCTAGGGCTTTTTTAGTCATTGATTTCCAGGATACTGTCCATTGCTTTCCTCATATTAACACATATTCTGTAGCTATGGCTTCCATTCCTTGTCTCTATTTAACTCTGCACTTTGATTTTTCTTCCGATACAAAATCTTTATTTAAAGTAGAGTTCTAAGTGATTTTGTATCATGCTGCCTAGGTGCTTTATCCTCATTTCAGCAGTCATCTGCAAAATTTATTATCAGTGATTCTCTATTTACTTTCAAATCATTGATGAAAACATTCACTTTATAGCATGCTGAGTTCAGGACTGGGAGCCATGTACCTCTTTATTCTATTATTAATTCTAAAAATGTTTTTCTCTGTTACTTGGGTTTTCAGCTTCTCTGCTTCAGATTCTCCATTTGTAAAAGGAGGAGAATTCTACTTTCTAATTCTCAAAGGCATGGTACCAGTGAAGCCTCTTGCTGATGTAGCATAAAAGAGAGAACAGGGGAAGAGAAGGCAGGAGGGAATAGGACAGAAGTAATCCTAGCACAGGAATGACTATGTATGACTATGCTAGCCTCAACAGAGGCTAGCAAGGATGTGGTTGGAGAGCATGTATATTTATTTTTATCTCTCTTTCATGCTCACCTTTTCCATCAGTCCCTGTTCCAGAGTAGGAAATCTGTAAGGGTGCGTGCATTTATGGCACTTACTATTTGGGAGATAGCAGAAGAAACACTGACACACTCTTCTAGTAATTTCACATAAAGCCTATTAGTATTAAACTGTCAAAAAAGGTTCTGTTTTTTTTTTTTTAAACCCAAATTGTCACTGTTTGTTTTATTTGATTTGAAATGAACATTAGGTCTTCAAAATTCAGTGTAAATTAAACAAGATTTTAAAAAATCCCCAAATATGAAATGAAAAAGCTGGGAGCTAGAAGCACAAGGGAACCTAGAAGCTAGCACTTTCAGAGTTTCAGCTCTCCATGTAGCTGAAACTTTCTGCCAGGAGGCATAGAATACAATGTAAAAATTAAGTCTCTGGAAGCAATAGATATGGTGATCTAACAAGGAACTAAAAATTCTCAAATCAGTCTATGAAAACTAAAAACACTTAGATTCATATATCTTCTAACTGGAAAGGAGATATACACATATATATGTATATCTATGTGCTAAATATTTCAGACTAAGTTTTAGAAAAAAACACTAAGCTGCTGTCCAGGGGGATTGGGGTATTTTCCTGGTTTAGTTATCATTCCTAGACCTTGTTCATTGTGCTCTGGTATTAGAAAATACACAAAAATATATATCTGTGCACTGATGATAGTCTCTGCAGCTCATTCTCAGGAGGCTACCACTGTGAAGGGGAAAAAAAAAAAAATATTTTGTATCTTGGATCAAAATAGAGAAAAAAAGAAAAACTGTGAATGGGCTTAATGACCCACTTACAAAAATATTTGGTGACCTGCCATGAAATAGAGAATGAAGAAAGCACCATAAAAATCCTGCATCCTGTTGGGAGCTCTGATATCTTCAATAAGAATATTGGTGCAAAGACTTGTTGTCACAAAACAGACAAATAGTGCTTGTGAGTTGTTGCTTTGATCCCAAAGTAGCATGCAAGCAGAATTGTCTCTTTATATAATGCAACAAATTCAGCAAATGACGACAAACAACTAACCAACTCACATATAAGAACATTCACAATATTCAGGCTGCTTTATATGTACCACAAATTGTTAGACAAATAACAATTACCATTAGCTGTTTTACCACAACTCACATATTATTTACCCATATAGTATTTACCATGCGAGACAAAAACCCTCCTTATCTTAGAGATGTGTAAATCTAAAAGGATGGGCTTTTGAAATTACTCAGCAAGATCTCTTTGAAATAAATGGAGATGTTAGCTCTTAATTCTTTTTTATTTACTTTTTAAAATTCTGTAGTAAGCAGTGCTGCAAATTACTTCTGAAGGGAGTATTTCATGTTTGTATAGATGTCGAGCTGTTTATTTGGTTTTGTATTGCCAGCAATATAAGGTGTTCATAGGATCACAGGCTAGTTCAGGCAGGAAGGGATCTCAGGAGGTCTCTAGTCCAACCCCCTGCCACCAGCAGGGACAGCTCTGAGGTCAGACCACGCTGCTCAGGGATGTGTCCGACTGGGTCTTGCAAACTTCTAAGGACAGAGACCACACAACCTTGCAGGGCATCCTGCTCCACTGCCTGACGGTGCTGACAGGGAAAAGTTTCCCCTTATATCTAGCCTGAACTTCTCTCATTTCAACTTGTATTGGTTGTCTCTCTCCCTCCTGCCATACCCCGCTGTGAGGAGCCTGGCTCTGGCTCCTCGATGACCCTCGTAGGCACTGGGGGGCTGTTTGGTGCCCCTGAAGCCATCCCTTCCCCAGGCTGAGCAAGCTCCCCCAGCTCCCTCAGCCTCTCCTCACAAGGCAAGTGCTACAGCCCCAACCACCTTGGGAGGCCTCTGCTGAGCTTGTCCTAGTTTGTCCAGGTCTTTCTTCTTTGTCTAGGTGACCCTGCTTGAGCAGGGGGTTGGACTAGATGCTCTCCAGAAGGACCTTTCAACCTCAACCATTCTGTGATTCCTGTACTAGGGGTTCCAAAACTGGGTGGAGTATTCTAGATGTGGTCTGACGAGTGCTGCATAGGATAATCCCTTCCCGTCGTTCATTAGCTCTGCTTCTGTCCGTACAGCCCAGGATGCTGTTTGTGCCTTTGCTGCCTGCCATGACCCCAGGGCTTTCCCCACAGAGCTGCTCCCCAGGCCCTCTGTCCTCTGTCTATGTACTTGCAGGGGCTCTTCCTTCCCTGGGGCAGGACTTGGCATTTGTCCTTGCAGAGTTTGATGAGATTCCTGTTGGCCCATTCCTTCAGCCTGTCTGGGTGTCTCTGAATGGCAGTCCTGTCCTCAAGTTAATTCTGCTTGCTTAGATGATAAACTGAGATACTACCTCAATGGACCTTTCTGATGCCTGACGCCACAGTTAGGATCTGTTCTTCAAAAATAAACCAGATTTCTAGTACAGTCAATGGAGAGACATAGGCAGCTCTGAAGACCTTAGGAAAGATTCACTTTGCCTAACTTAAGTGTCTCCCAAGTTAGGACGAAGGATCCATGCAACTGAACTTAGGCAGTACTAGGTACTTTCTTTCCTCTTAGGAGGTCACACAGGGGTAGCCAGCATATAGAAACAGCTGTCTGCCCACTTTGGGCATCATAATCTGGTAGTAGTGTATTCACCAAAGAAGTGGGAAAACTAGTTTGTCATTTATTCAGCTCCCAAGGAGTGATTGTAGACTCTGGTAAACTGAGTAACTATTCAGGCAGGCTTGAAAAAGTCATGGGGCCAGAAGGTGAAGAGGCAAACAGAAATCACGTGCTATCTGGTGAGGAAAGCAGTTGTAGGAGGAAGAAGATTACAGATTACCTCTCCATTACACCCTAAATTCCCATGGGAAACAAACAAACAGTCCAGCAAATAGAACTTTAATCTTCTCCTTGTCTAGAACTTTAATTTGCTTACTTTTCCTAGCAAATTTCTGCTCAGGGGGTGAAAATGTTTAACAAAGGACATATTTTATTAATTGTTACTTAGTGAACACTGTATATATGCACATATGTATATAACTGTATATATAACTGCCAGTGATGTGCCAGAGTCAAATGTAGAAATACACAAATATGTAGAAAACATACATAGGGAGAAAGGTATAGTTTAAGTTGAAAACCAGGAAGGGAATTACCTTTTTTTTTTTGCATATCAGTAAAAAATTATAGATGTCTGAAAACATGCATTTGAAATCATGTATTCTATTTTTTTTCACTGTATAATGACTGTTTTGAACGAGGATGGACTTACACAAATGGTACTTGTTTATGCTTGTCCCGTGTTGTAAGTTGGAAAGTACATCTTAAAATAATTTTGTGTGTTTTTTCAGGAAAGACACTTTTCATCATATTTACCTCCAAATAAAGCTAGAGCAATAAGTAAAGTTGCAGAGGTTGAATGCCATAGCTCAGTCTCATCTTTGTGCCAGCAATCTAGTGAATGGGCACAATAATCCAATTACAATATTATCTGGTGAAATGCTTTGAATATAAAGGAAAGACCATAAAATCCAGTAACCTGCTAAGGTTTTTGCTATCTTCAGTAAGAATGGTTTATTGTCACCATATATAAAGTGACGGTAACAAAAAGAAAAGATTATCACTAAACAGAAGGGTAAACAAACTGGTAGAATAAAGAGTAAGTAATTTTCATCTGTGATTACTTTATTTGTTCATATGTTTTAATAATATAAAGTAGCCTTCTGTTCTGTCTCCAGGCAACACAAAATCATTCCACTTTTACAATAAAGAATAACAGTAAATAACGATTTTAATAGGCAAATACTGCAAAATAAATGACTGGTTTACCCTCTAAAGGAAACAAAAATATATTTTTGAATAAAAGGTCAATAAGAATTAGATTTAGTAAAATATTTCAAAAAAGTACAACCATAAATATAAAAATACTTTTTTTACATTTGCCTCTAATAGCATTACAGCAAGAGATATTTGGTACAAAGTTACCCTCACCTTGGTTCTGTTCATTTTAAAGAATAATTTTATTCTTTTCAGAGATGTATGCAGAAATACATGTATACCTGAAATTGTTATTTCTAAGGATTCAAATATGAAAACAAATTCACAAAGAGCATTTTTTTCAGGATATTTAACACAATGCTTTGTTGTCAGAATTCTTTAAAAGTATGATATACTGAAGGGAAAAACTGTTGTTTCTCTCTAGTCATTCCTAAGGATACCTGATTTCTGTTGAGCAATAATTTAGGGATGGGTAAGATGCAGTAAATGTGCTCTCAATGTGGTCAATGCTAACATTATCCTTAACTTCTAGAGGACTGAGAATCTCTTAATTTTAAGATTATATTCTTGAACATGTGATATTGGGGAGAGATTTGAAGATGGCTTCATTTTCTGTAAGCACTGTTTCTCTCTTCTCTTCCAGCTTAAAAATTCCTGTAATGAAAGGATAGGGAACAAACAGTCATCTCTGGCTTTCTATAGAAACTGATAGAAAGAGCTTTACCAAAACTGCAGAATCTGAACTCATAGTCATCAGAACTGTTTTTTAGAGACCATTATTTATGTGTAGTTGCATTCTTTGCTTAAAAATAACAAATAGAAAATTATGATTTTTCTAGTAACATTTTGAAATATTTAAAATGTTACTACAGCACAGTTTCTAATTTTTTTTTTGGCTTTGCTGTTTAATAACCAAAAGAATACAGTAGGGAGACAAGGACATGTACTCAACAAATACACTTTTATTTCATAAAATAAGATGTGTATGTGTAAATCCAGAAGCAAATTTGGCTTTCCCGTATACTTTATAAGTCCCTTCAGGACTTTCTGTCATAATCTTTTACTGTTTTAAAGAATCTGAAGACATGAGAACAGTCCCAAGAAATTAATATTTTTGTTTTTATAACATAATTTAATCATAGGCTTTTCAGGCTTTTCAGATACATTTTCTGCCATGGAGAATCATTTCAGCAGGTCTGACTTTCTCTGTCTCACCAGAATAACCAAAGTCTGGAAATGGACAGACTGTGCAATAACTATAGAAAAATTTATGAAGATTAATCTTCCCCTGCCAAAGTTTGCCTGTGTGAATAGGATCCTCTTACTATTCACATCTTTTTCTGAAGTCAAATTCTGAATACCCTTGTGGTTTTTTTCTAACAACCAATCAAAGATTTGCTTTGCTTTGTTTTTGAAATGTTACTTTGAGGACAGCAGGAGTGGGGAGGATAACCCCAAAAACCACCTCTGAGAGGAATCACTGGATGATTCCCTGTGGTCTCACAGAAATCATCAAAAGTGAATGTATCCTGCTGGAAAAAAAGATGATCTTGAGCAATAGTTGCAGATGTCTAGGAGACCCACAATATGTGCTCAAGCCAATTCTAGTTTAACATCTGTCTTTATTCTAGTATTGCTAGGTTTCTTACACTGTATTATCGAAATCATTCCATGGCTAGGTAAACAGTGCAATGAATAAAAAAAAAATGGGACTGAACAAAGTAAATTTATTTTGAGTTTCATAGAAGTGATTTTTAAAATTAGGGAATAATAATTCACTGTTGTTAGCTCTTACAGTGATTTAGTTATATAAAGCATACACTACTAATTCCATTTTCAAAAATCCGTTGTGATATTAAATAAGTAAGTACAGCTGAAACAGGGAACTTACAGAAGCCATATTGCTTGCATTATTTAGAACTAAACTCACAAAAAGCCAAGTACAAATATACTATTGGGAAAATCCCACATTATGTGGGAGATTAGATTAAAAAATCTAATTGTCATTTTCTTTTTTAAATTACAAATATAATCATTAAAAATCCAATTTCTCCCTAAGCCCCAGAGTAATTCTATTAGGAAGCCATTATATACCACTTAAGATAAGGAAGTTTATGTGATATCCATGAACATGATGGCAATTGCAGCATGAGCTCAGCTACCAGTAGGGGGTTATATTAAAATGTCCAAAATTTACATATTGGTTCTTTCATAATGTTTTTAGCATTAACCCTTGTCTCAGCTGTTATTACAGTTTTAATAAGGACAAAACCATGAAAGAAAAGCACCAGAGGCATGAATAATTAAATAGAAGGATAAAAATACTGTCAGATCAGTAAAAGTAAATAGTATGTAGGGCAATCTCCTTCAGGAGCAAGTGTCATACACTATTTGACTGAATAAGCCCTTTTCCTCCTCTGATTTCTTTTTATGATTATATGCAGATCATAGGATGATTGAGAATAAACCTAACTGGATGTGGTGCTAAAGCTTCAAAAAGATATTTAATTCAAAAATAAGAACTGCAAAGGTAGAAGAAGATTTGTATTTCTTACATATCTTCAGATATTGGTCGAGATTGGTACAAAACAGCAAAAATATTTGACCTGGTATGATAATGTGTTAGGGCAAGACTGTTTATTACCTTCCATATTTATTTAGGGTTTTATAGAAAACTTCAGAAATAATGCATTAAAATAAATAAAAAACTTAATGTTTTCATTGATTTGCGCATACTATATTATTATCTCAAAATTACAATTTGTTCAAGTTGAAGAAATGCCTCAGTTTAGGGAAAAGAAGTAATTTATGACTCACAATGGCTGTTGTTTAGCAGATCCTGGCATTGTATAGACATTTAGTTGATATTTCTCTAGGTAACTCAGGATTATCAAAGTATCCTTTAAAATATTTCATATCTCTGTGTTTAAATGATTGGATTACAGAGGCTACAGAAGTGGTAAGAGAGGTTTTATACTTCTTTTTGTCTTCTTCAGAAGAGTGGTTTTGGCCCATAATTCTACAGTCATTGTAAACTCCTTAGAAACTCAAATCAGAATATTCCATGTGTGTAAATGTGCAGATGAACTGATTTGGATCACTTTGTTAGAAGCCCTGCAGAGCTATGAATGCTGGAACATATTATTTAAATCCATTTATTTCTCACAGGAGATTCATGATGTACAAAACTAATCTGAGACAATCTATTTTAATATATTCTGAGGACTTTAGTGTCAAAGACTTTGAAAAGATAGTTTTATAAAAAGCTTCTTTAAAAAAAAGTTAATGTGCATATAGAACTTTTTTCTGCCAGCAGAAGTCACAAAATAACGTGTACATTTTGAATATATTACTAGGATTTAGAAAAATCTGTTCATATAATTGCTGAAATATACCTGATATGATTTTCAAGTTTTCTGAAGCTCTGTTTCAGATAGCAGGTGGAGACAAAGGTAGGTAAACACTTCTAGCTTTCTAAAAAACTAACTTTAGCCCTCTCTGAAGCTGCCTAATGGACCACTCAGAGAGCAAACCCAGTAAGTATGAGGCTTATGAGGGATGGGAGACTTGGTAGCAATGTTGCTCTCACCAGCATCAGAAGGGTTCCTGGGAGCCCTGTATTTCAGCAAAAGCTCAAAGGCTCTTTAAGGTTTACAACAGCCTAATTAGCTCACCTATAGCTCTTGAATTAGCAAAGGTAGGGTCTAGCTTTGGGATATAGACACCTAATTCATCCTTGCACGCCAAGCAGTCTTGTACTGGAAAAGATTAACTGCCACCACAACTGATCCCTCTGAATACAGCCATTTGGGGCTATCAGCAGCAGAGCTTATAAAGTTTACAGTCTCCTCTACCAATTAGCTTGGATTAAACCCAAAGTAAGTTTAACCACGTTGTGAAGCATGTTAAGAAGGAACAAATATTAGAAGGGCTTTTCTTAAAAACTGATGCCAAAGCAAATTGGCATGAAATTGTTACGTCCTGTGCAATCTTCTGCTTTAAAACACTGTTTTTTTGTTGAAGTGGAACATCTTGTCTGCATCCACTCACTAAAACTGGGTTCTGTAGCAGGTATTTTAGATGATGCATTGTATCTTTGAAATTGCATTTTAAGGGAGCATGTAGGACCGCAAACCTAGTGGATCAAGATAAAAAGCTATGAATCATTTACTCCAGTTGGAAACCATTTGTGCTATGCCTTTCTCAAAGAGGTCTGTATAGTATGCTTATTAATCTCTTTTACAAGATATATCTAGAGTGTGTAGCATAAAAAGACCTTTAGTAATAGCCTTTCTCTTCAAGTCTATTTTTGGCTCCCAGGAATTTTATTTAAGGTTTTGTCATACCAGTGATTAGTCACTGTCAGACCAATGAGCAGTAAGGTTCATTTCTCTCCAGCCCCTTTCCTTAGTGCTTTGTCAAGGACTCAAGCATTTTTCAAAGTATTAAGGATATTACCAATTCTAGTCAAATATTATCAACAGAGCTGATTTTTCTAATTCCTCAGAAAATCCTACTGCATGTTATAAGAACTTTCAGAACATAATGCTACTTAGCTTATAGGTTATTGATACCATGCTTTATGATGGTATCCACCACAAATAAACAAGTGCAGTGGCATTATCAGCTTTGTTCGATAAAGAGGTCAATAATCATTTGTTAGGATTAACATGCTTGGTAATCTTAAACAATTTGCTATCAATTTAATAGTAAGCACTGATGGTCTGATGATCTAAAAATCTACAGCAATCCACATCATGAAAAGCTCAACTCTTATGTGAGTCTAAATAAACATAGCATTATTTATTACACAAAATAAATGTTTATGAATTGTGTTTTGTCTACTAGTACAAAATTTTTGGAAATTAAAATTATGAGGGAAGGTAGAGAAATAGAGCTAGTGCTTTATTTGTACTAAGAGCCAGTTTACCTTTTCTCTCAGTACCAATTGTGTTTGTTTTCTGTGTGCTTATCAACAACAACCATTTTGCTTCACTAGTGTTCAAAGAATGTTTTTGAAGGCAAGATCTAGAGTAGATCCATAACGAATTCATGGCTCCCACACAGGGCACTGAAATGTGTCCAGGCTTCAAACCAGCTGAATATTACAAACATAAAATCTCTATTTGCTAAAAGAAAAAGCGTTAATTCTGATTTTTTTTTTTCATCATAGATTAGCTGACACTGATGCAATAGCTTCTGGCTTTCAAATGTTGCTGAATGAATAATTGCTGGTGCATTGGGCCAGGTACATTTGCATTATGGTTCTACACGTGTATTCTTCTATAAGCATAAAAAAAGAGACAGCAGCCACAGTAACTGGACAGTTTGTGGATATATAAAAGAAGTATGAGTATCTCGGTCTGTGACCAATGCATCCATTTGTTTCTCAAGTTAATGGTTAAAAAGCAGTCATTCTTTAAGTATGTCCTGCTGTTGTTATTAGAGGGCCATATAGTTATTCTCCCTTAAAGCCTTGAACTCTGAAACAAAACATTTTACAGAAATATTTCCAATTAGAAAGTGAGGAGTTTGTTCTTTTCTTCAGCTCACTATACTTACTTCCATTCCAATTTAGATAAAAGATTTCTTGATATGTATCTTCTAGCCTGAAATTGGACATACCTGTCTTTGATGAAAAAGTTTTCATTAAACTAAAAAAGTTCAATTTTAATTTTAATAGGACTTTTATTCTGAAGCTAGTATTCTGTATTCTAGATTTACAATATGTTGCTGTCTTTTAATATTTCTAGTTGAAAAACAGCAAAGTTCGTTTTCAGTTGTATAAACTAAGCAGTCTAAATGTTGGGCATTGTTTGCTAGTTTAGGGGAATGGGCTTTGTACCTGGATGATGACATACAACCCAGTAAGGTAACCCCCCTATTGTCTGCTTTTTGTAACTGAGAACGGCGTTTAAGAGAGTAAGACCATGGAGCAGAATGTCCATGGAGCAGAAGACAAGTAAGCTAAGATGCCAACCAACATTAATGATTAGTCGTTAACTATTGCCCCCTTCCAAATGGTCAGTCCTCATTAGAAATCTGCCATTTAAAAACACATAGCTTTTTCTAACAGATGAATGAAGGCATGCTGGCTATTAAGGAAAGGTTTTGCTGTATTTTATTACCTGCTGCTCTCTCTTTCTTGCATTGTCCTACTTTTTGCATTTAAAAAATGCTTACCTCTACACGTAGTCCATTCGAACTAAACAAATGCAAATCACTTATTTTTAATGAAGTGTCTTGTGCAGTGTGTTACTTATTCAACATCTGTTGGTCCTCTGCTTCCTGATACTTTTGCTGCATCCATCCTTCCAATTACATATTTTGTTTTACGTTCAAATTGAGACATACATGAAAAACATGAACGTGGAGGCACAAAGATGCAGTTTCCTTTGGGGGACATGTATTTCAAGTTGGGAACAAGATTGCAGCTGACCTTTGTGTCCCTGTTGATATAGGGGGCCGTTCTGACACCCGATCAACCCACTGGAAACCTCAATTCATGCCAACTACCTGGGAGGCATTTTTTGGCACCAAGGCTCACTGAAGACTCTTTTCCCAGATCATCCATTCTGCACATTCCTGAGGAAGAGGGATGATGCTTATCTGTAAATGCCTATTACCTCTCTCTAGGATAGTGATAAGGGCGCTGTAACTTAGCTAGACAGACATATCTCTGAGGGGCCACAATTCATCTGAGAACTGGAGTGACCATTGCCACATTGTTTCTACTTCCATGTAACCCTTTTTTTCTACTGTAGTGACAATGTAGAGTGCATGAATTGACCTACTTCCAGCTTTGTTGCCATCCACTGAATCCTTACACTCATCATCCTGTGAGAAGCAGCATTACTGTGTGAGCTGGGCATGTAAAAGTCAAGAGATATATGTCAGTGTTCGTGGCTACTTCCTGAACTGCCAACAGGGTTCATGGGGGGGAGCCATTTACGTAAACTTTTAATTTGGTTAAATATTACTACATGTTTGGCTTTAGGAAGTACACCTGCCTGTCTGCAAAGGTATGGTTCAATAATATCATGATATCAACCACATATCCACCAGCAGAGAAGTCTGTATTTTGGTGAGCTTCTTTACAGTTCAATAGAAACTTGTGGATTTACAGTGCAATTTTATTTTTCTTAAAAATATCATTGTGCAATAACAGTAAGTCTGTTGGGTAGCTTTCTTTTAGATATTAAACAAAAAATAGCTCAGTGAAGTTCTTAAAGCAATGAACCCTTATTTCTCATTTTTAAAGTGACTTGCAACCACTTAATAATATTGTCTGCTTGGTCACTTGGTGTTTTTCCTAGCAAGAAAAATTATGCCTAATCTCTTATAATCCTTTTGTTCAAAAGATTCCAATCTTTTGAAGTTTATAATTAAAAGTAAAAATCCCCATGCAGTGTTTGCAGCTGGTTGCCATTTGTATCATGCAGGCTAACTTTCCTGTCATTTATCTTGGGTAAGCTTAATATCTGTGGCTTTACAATAAGTAACATTTTTTCCTATGTCCTTTTAGTTGTTCTCTAATATGGATGGCCAGCTAAAGATGTTGTCTCTTCCTTACCATATTGATCATTTAGTTGAAAAATCAAAAATATATTAATTAAGTCTTGGTTTCATGTATAAGATTCATATGTGATAATAATAATTAAAAAATTCTTTACAGCTGTCATAGAACAACAGAACACAGTCTATTCTTGAAGAAACAGACATTACCAAAAAAGACCAGATGCTCTGGGAATGAAGATCTTTGCCATAACTGTGGAATATTTAATAGGTTATTCACCTGATTTTCTATACTCGTTATTCATTTATCCTGTTTGCTAAGTGACCATTTAGACCAATGGTTAGAGAATGGTTTCTAAACATAGGCTGCCTGAGTACACCAGGTATTTATAAGTCTCTCCTCCAACACACACAAGCTTTCCCCCCCCCCCAAAAGAATAACATTCTTAGATTAATTGATTGAATTCAGCCTGTTTCTTTCTTTCTTTTTTTTTTAAAAAAAAATCTGTTTATAATGCAGTTGACAACAATCTTTTTATAGGACCTGCTGTGTTATTGATCATATTTTGTGCAATGGCAAGTTTAACTTGTGAGCACTTGGGTAAATAGTAAGTGAGAAGACAATAAACCAATTAATGTGTTTTGTTGTCATATTTATTCACTATTTTTTTTAAACTACATTCATATCAAATGGCACTTCCTGCCCAGTTACGTGCCACTCACCCTGAGTAATGATGATAGAACTGAATTCTGAGTATATCCTTAATCTTTAATACTTTAGACAGCATTCATTGGCCTAACCTGCAGTAGTTTCAGAGCATTTTACATTGAATGAGGCAAATTTAAAAGCAGTTAAGGTGTCATGTACAAACTTTCATCTGGATTCATTAAAAACATTTTGTGGGATAAATAGCACAATGGTTTAACTAAAGGAGGCTTGTTGACCTCACTAATGCTTTGTTAAATTTATGCTTTATAAGAGGCTTTTCACGGTTTATATATATATATATAAATGGGTTTTAAATCTTGCTAAAATACATCCTATTGTCTTTTCTCATTCTTTTCTCCCTGAGTGTTCTTATAAACATAGGAGATCCAGGACATTTTCAAAGGGCTTTTATGTATTTAAGGCTAGATTTTCTCCTTAATTGCAAAGGGCACACTTTAGATTTCAGTACTGAAGCAATATAGAAACAAATGATAATATTCCTACTTCACTCTCTTTCTGACCTATTCTTTTATACCACATGTGGTAATGAGCTGTTCTTTCTAGACAAGCAGACTTAGGTTTTGTCTTCACAATAGAAGTAATTTGAAAGAATCCATCAAGGTAGAAACATAAGAGATTTTTTTTCTTGTTTACACCTGAGTTGGAAAATTGGATTAAAGTCATTGCTGTCTTTTATATTATAACTTAATCGACTAAGTGATATGAAAACTGTAAGCTGAGTTGTCTTCACTACAATTTTCACTGCAATGAGGCTTATCTGGAGCTGAGTAGGATAAGAGGTCATAAGGTGCAGAAATTTCCTTCCATGACTAGCGTTTTATAGTAGAAGACAATATCTGAGTGCTTGAGTTACTGAATATTAAAAAAAAAAAATTGCTTTGCAAGCACCTGCAAACCTCAAACCATTTTGTAGCTGAAGGAAAAGCATTATTTTTTTTGTTTTCAGTATGAAGAACTATCTACCTTAACATTATTTCTACACAGACCCATACATGGCCACTCTACAGTCCTCCTATTTGTCATAGTCACTATTTAGCTTATCCCAGGATCTCTCTGCCCAGGGTAAGTCTGTGCAAAAGTGATGTTGATAGGATTGCATGGGTCCTTCATGCTACAGGGAAATTTCAGTGGTGTTTTTCTTCCTGCCAAATGTGTGCCAAGGACACCATCACTCTGTCCTGCATCCCATCCTCTTTCCAGTAAAGTTTAAACTGCACTGTCAAAGTTAAGCATAGAATCAAAGTAAAAAGCAGTATACAGAATATGATGATAATAAAAATGTAGTAACAGCTACATTGATTCCAAACAATTGATCATCAAGCCAAGCATCTGGTCTCCAAGCACTGCTGGGGATGTTTGGTGATGTTTAGCAGATGGTTAGGGAAGGTTAAGCATAGAGCAAATATGTCTGATAGTTCCCTCAAATAGTCTTCTAGCCTCCAACTATTTATATCTCAGAGACTTCCTGGACCGGGTATGGTCTCCAAGTACACAGTAATCCCCAGTGGATTTCATTTTACATCTGAACACTTTAATATTTGAGTTCAGCAGGTACACTTTTACAATGGTAAATGTGATGTGTACAGACAAAAGCCATTAGAAAATACAAAAACTCTGCTGTATACTTACCATTTGCTCTTTGCTTTAAAAATGCCCTGCTCTGGCATTTCACAAATGAAACCAAAAAGACAAGATAATGCTTTGAAGTGTAGTCTCTTGTATCTTATTTATATTGCTTATGTCATAGTTTCTGGTCAGCTCTTGTACAAGTCTATCTTCTTCATGAGAGTTTTGTCTGCCAAACAAATTGCAGCAGGCTAGACAGGTCTGGGCAGCAGGTGCAAAGAGGCATAAAGACAGACAAAATATGAAATGAGAGAATACAGCAGAGGCTTAGAAAGGAGAAGACAAATGGGTCATAATGCACTAGCTTGTTTATTTTGTCCGAGTTTCCTCATGGTTGATTTCTCACTATGATATCTTGGCTACTCAGTGTGGCTTATTAAGTTTGACATTATTCTTTATGTAAGGGCTGTGTCTTCAGCTCATAAATTAAATATTTTGTTTTTAAGAAAGTCTATGAAGGGCAGAAGGGGAAACAGAAATACTTTATTTCCAGGGAAGGGTGTACCTCATTTTAAGATGCACTTTTTAAATTTCTTAAATGTTAAAATGCTTGAGAGAATGAGGTTTTTATCTTTCACTATTCATATTTTTTTCCTTTAATTGTGAAAAAATCAAATATAAACAAATATATCAAATCCAGATATATTTCTACATTGTGATTTTCTTTAAATCTTAAAACATTAATGTAATTACTAATATTGAATTACATTTGTAAATTTTACTACTATTTTGAAACAGTAAGAAATATTGGCTTTGATACACCAAATCAGTCTTTTCTGTTTTCACTGGGACATTTTATACTATCCACTGCAGTATAAATTTAGAACACCAAAAAATTTCCCAAGAGCTCCTATAGTGGTGCAAAAGCATTCATCCTTTACAAAAGAAAGAACCTATTTATTTATTTAATTATTACTACTGATAAAAGTTACTGAAAAAAAAAGCTGCAAAAAAAGTCACAACAGGGGAATCTTTTGCATTTTTAGTTGTCCCTAGCTTCCCCATATGTTTCTAATAACTTCTGTCTAGTATACCCTGACATGGTCTACAAAGAACTATGTTTGCACCCAAGAGACTACTGTAAGAGGAGAAAGAAATGAGCATACATTAGTTAATAGTTAAACAGAGAAAGTAAAAGAAATAAATGTTTTAAAATAATGCAATGTAGTAGAGGTGTTATCAATAGTTGTTATCACTGTTCGGTTCTTCACTTAGAGCAGGCAACTTTTATCACATATAACTCTGTTATTGGGGCTGCTGTTCTTCATTTACAGCTGGTGTTGATATTGGAATTCAAGTGTCATTGCTGACTGATGCGGAAAAGATGAGTAAGGAAGCAATCAAAAAAATCTGAACACCGAAGTGTAGCTCAGTTTCCAGGGTCCTGCTAGCATTGCTTTTTCAGCAAACGAACAGAATAAAAAAGAAAAATAAAGGGCATAAAGCAATGGAGGAACACTCACAGTTGAAATTTAGGCTTTCAGCCAGCTATCAAATTGATTTGATATGGATTAGGCCCAGGGGCCAAAATACAAAGATAAAGAATAGGCTTTTACTGCAGTGATATAATACTGGCTAATACTGTGTGGGAACTGGCAAAGGAAAGTTGTCATAGTGTTTTATTATTGGAATGATTTAAAAAGAATGAGAAATCAGTATATAGGAATAAAATGAATGCAAATTGCTGCAGGATAGCAGTTATCTTGGTGATGGCATTTATCTCTCAGGCAGAAGCTATAGTTCTCAGGACATAATCTACAGTATTTAACTTCATGGTGGCTTTTTTCTTTATTTTTCCAAAGTGTATGCATTTTAATTATATTTCTATTCTTTTTAAAGTGTATTTTTTATTAATGCAAATGGCTTGGTTAGTAATTCTTGAAAGATAAAATATCTCCTTTTCTGTAGAACTACTTCAGAGCAAGTAGGAGCAATGAAAAGTGTCCTCAAATGGAAAGCAAATTTCTTTTCATTTTTCTACTGGTTAAGACCAGGATAGCTGCAGTGAAGTCAGGGGAGTCATTCAATATTTTCATCTCAATAATGGGCAGAGCAGAATCTTCCTTATTTCCAGTCTCTCTGTCATGATCAACAGGAGCCACCACTACTAGAGGTAACATTCTTCTCTAGTTAGGGGCTGATTTCACCTTACATTGCCTGAAAGATAGGCAATGGATCTAAGCTGGTCTTTTGTCTGTTGGCAAGCTTGTCTATTTTCCACAGAGAAAGAAAATTACTTTGTAATAGGAATTCAACTCTTCCAAAGAAAGGTGTCTAAAAAGCAGAAGCTGCTTTTAGGATTTTTTTTCTTTTTCTTTTTTTTTTTTTTGGTCTCCCTGCATTAGCAGTCAGGTTAATACAAATAATACTAGATCAGAGACAGAACTTTTACATGGCTAAAGTTCACTGAGATCAAATCATCCTTTCATATCTCCTCTGATCTGGAGCTCTACATGACGCAAAGGTGTCATGATTGTTGCTTCTTGACATGCTCATGCTATTTCCCCCGAATTATATACTCACTTTCCATAAATCATTGCATAACTTTTAGTTGAGAATACTATTTGCTAAGTATTAGGCTTGAGTACTTTCCAATATCTTATAAAGTGAAATTCTTTATACTTGTTTCTCAGTCTTGTGAACTATTCACATATCTGGGCAAGCTCCACAGCTGAAATGGGGCTGTACCAGAGCCTGCTCCTTGCACATTGAGATTCTGTGGCTGGAATATTATCATTTTGACCCTGAGTGTGTCCACACTAGTGTTTTAGTTCAGATCAGGAGTGCACTTTCAGACGAAACCTCCAGACTGGCCCCATCTCTTGCACATTGCCTCATATCGCAGCGTGGTCCTGCAAGGTACAAGCTGGATTCCTTCCAGATACACCTTCACTGGACGATGCACTCTCCCTAATGCTCCACCTGCCGATGATCAGTCCATGGGACCAGACAACAGCTAGTCCAAAGTAAAAAGCAAAATAAGCAAATAAAGAAACCCTGAAATGTATGTAGATTGTACATAAGGTCCTTGCAGTGACTTTTCTGTTCTGCAGACCCACCTTTATGGGTTTGCAGTGCCTGCTAACACAGACATAGTCCCTGTATATGACACAAGGCTAGAGACGGGCAACAGTTTAATTGCCTTGGTGGACTGTGGGATTTTGGATTGGCACTGGCTGTGTCTCACTGCAGGTCCACTCCTGTTTTATCGCATAACTTTTTAGTAGTTCTCATTGTACAGGGGAAATATCACCGCTTGTTTGGTTTTTAGTGTCTCAGTAAGATTCCAGTGGCACAGTGGGAAACTCAACTGTACAGATAGAGCTAGAGATTTCCTCTTGTGTAAGTGGGATCCAAAGAAGCTGTTTGTGTAGCTTTGTCTTTTCACTGCATTATTGAAACAGTACAAATGACAGCATGTGACTCGTGAGTCTATTCATTTTTAAAGGCTGTGGAAAAGGAAAATTCCCAGTAATTTCCACTTACAGTCTTACTCCCTTTTCACTGTAGCTAATTTAGCTGGTTAAAACTAAAGCTTTCATCTAGAATGCTTCCATTGTTAGAGCCAGAGACAAATCAAATTTTTTTTTTACTTCAGAAAACTCATTTTGAAGAAGCATTACTTTTTTCTACATGAAAGCGTGTAGGAAAGAAAAAGACAATGCTAATTGCAAGTCACATAGCAAAACAAATCAAGAACTCTTTAGGCTCCTTTTTATTATCATAAAATTATGTACTTTTATTTGTTTTAATAAACTAAAGCCATAGGAAAAAATGCTAAATTCATATGGTTTAAATCAAATCAGGATAAAAGCAGGTTTTTGATTTATTAATGACACATAACTAACTGGCAATCAGTGAGCTATGTATTCAGGAGATATATCAGTGATACAACAGAAAAACCACAATACCAGGCACTTACAAAAGCTGAGTAAAAAGTTACAAATTTCTGAACTTCCTTGTATAACTAATCCCCCAAAAGTCTAATCACATCCCACACCCACATGCATGTGTGTGCACATACCCCTGCACACACATACACGCACACAAACACACACACTCAGTTGCGTGCTCCCCAGCTATGCAGGTCACCAACGCCCCCCAGTGTGTGAGGGAACACCCCACGAGGCCCCCACACAACGCCACGGTGGGTGCTCATGCACTGCCCCACACGGCCACCCCCAGCTGGGCGCAGGCACCCCATGGGGGGATGCTCTGCCCAGGCTGGATGGAGGTTGCGATGCTGGGGGCGACTTCTTGCAGTGTCCAGCCCGGTTTGGGAGCTGCCCTGTTCCCACTTCCCTCTCCCGCTGCTACCAAGTGTCATGCTTCTTTCGCACGTCCTTTCTTTGCTTGCAGACAGCTTCTTTGCAGTCTTTAATTCCCTGGCTCCTGTTCAGTCCAGCTGATGGGCCTCCTCCCTCTCAGCATTGCCAGTCTGGAGCAGCTGCCCTCCCCTTCTGGGTCTCTTCTGGGCACATCTGGGTCTCCCATGCACACACAGGGGCTGCACTCATGCTCCTGTTTGTCTGCTGTTGTTATCCAGGGCATTTTGCAATGGGGGCCATGTGGACACCCTTCCAACTTAATATTTAAGGGAAGAAGTTTTGTAAAGTTGAGAAGTGAATATCACAGTTGATGCCTTTCTGTGTCATTATGTGGAAGAAAATCTTTTGTTTTCCACACTCAGCTATTGCAATTCCTTCCTTTCTTGTACTATGGTAGTGAGAAGAACTAGATTCTGGCAAAACCCTGGTCCAGGGACTTTCAGTTCACAGAATGGCCTTCAAATCATGCCATAGAGTTAAACTGAAAATATTTTTACTACACTTAAAAACATATACCTAATGGCCACAAAGGATAAATCCCCATTTCAAAATAACACTACATTCATTTTTAGTCAGGATTTTAGAGTGACACATGAACATATTTCTGTGAAATCTTCACAGTGACCATGCAAAGAAAACATTCTGTTAGCATTGTGTGTTTCTGGACAAATAGTTACTCCTTCCCTGAATTTCTTGAAATGGCTTTGAAGAAATATTTTGATCAGTATTCAGAGCATGAACATATATATAGCCTCATCAAGAAAAGACAGATTTATGAATTCATTTTGTGTCATGTGGGGCTGACACTTCACTTTGATGACTAGTTTTTAAATTAGGAAGATTTGCTTTTGCAATTAATGAGAATCAGCAGAGAACTGTGGAAACAAAAATTCTTCATTTGTCTAACATCAGATATTCATTGATTGCAGTTTCACTCAGTCACCTTTTAGTACATTTGGAAAATCACAAAGATCAACCAGCTTTAGGTTGATGCTGCTAGAAAAGCTAAAACATGTTTAGGCTCTGAATATTAATTACCATGCTGCTTTAAAGGTTACAACAGTCACTTTCTCCCAAGGAGGTCATAGTTCTGATTGAATAAAGGTTTAATTATAGAATATTATAGAACATTGCAGTGATTTGCAGCAACAAAACCAGCAAGTGGGTTATTCTTTCTTTGACAGTCCTAAAAAGATAATAAAGGCATGTGAAAAAGAGAAAAACACATCTGTGGAAAAAAAGAGGGGGGAGCAATTATGGATTAATAGTTTGTTTTTTTCCTCACTTGTACAGAAGTGAAATAAGATGTTACTGCTCTTCTAACTACGGTGGTTGCTATTATTAGAGAATTTTTTATGAGAAGGCTACATCAAATACTAGGTAATAAGGGTATGATTCATACTACTGCAAATTAAAGCAACTGTTTTGTGATAAATACAGGGGCTCGTGGGACACTCACTGACATTAAATACCTATTAATAATAGCTAATTAAATATGAAAAAGATTTTTTTTGGTGCAAGATAATACATTTCATTTAACCATGGCCAAATCTGCATGTAGAAATTTATGCCACTATAATGTAGACTATATAGCATTCCAAATTTGGAGTTTGGTCTTTATGTTACATTATTTGAGGCTGGATTTTGCATCTCATGGTAGGAATTTTACCATAGAAAACAATATAGAAATCCAGGTATGATGAAGTCTGACAGCTCTAATTTCTTCTGCTTCTTTCCTCTTGCTGTTGCTCCTCTTCCATTTCCTCTGTTTTCACTCTGTTATTGACTTTAACCTTGTGAATTTTCATTCTGCCTGTCACTAAAAAAATCATCACAGCCAGCACAAAGAAATCTGTTCCCCTATGCCAAAACAGTTCAAATGTACTGCCAGGCCTTTTTCCCCTAGGGACCTCTGGTTTCCCTTACAACCCTTCCTAGAAGCACAAAGGTGTTTTCACGGCGTGCTGAGGTGCGTTACAGGATTACAGACAATGAATCTCCCTTTCATTTCAAACCCTTTCAGCGTTTTCAGGACTGCAGATCTCCTGAGTCCTGGGGCCCTCTTCTGGAAAACGTATCTGAAGTTATATTTGACTTGGAAACACCCGTGAGTGATTCCTTGCTTTGTCTTGATAAGCAGTTGCCAGTGGTATCTAAATCTGTAGCATCTGTCTGCTGTAAGGTATTTCTAATAGACCTCTTTATTCCAGTTGTTTGATGGGAAAAGGTCTGTGGGAGTTAAAAAGAGGAGTGTAAGTACATGACTCTGTGTGGTAATTTGAACGTAGCACAAGGTCTAGACTGTGAATGATAGGCAGAGTGGGTAAGTGTAATGTTTCAGGTTAGCAGGTTTCAGAAAAACAAAATTAATCTCAGTCCTAGTCTCTTGGTCATTTTGTTCTAAGTTGCAAGACAAGCAGCAAATGTGTCATCCTTTGTTTCTAAAATCTGATAACCACAGTGCAGGAACAAAAAATAGCAGCACAGCTTTTCCTGCCATTTCCAAGGAAAGAAACAAAGCCTGATTTGTTCAGATAAAATTGTACCAAAGGCTGAAATGCTGAGGATTTACCTGCTATCTTCCTAATAAATATCCTTTGCAAAATTGCAGTGTATATTTTTCCTAGGCTTTTGCTGTTCATTTTATTTATTTTTTCTTCATCTTTCTTTTTCTATTTCTGAATGTCTATCTGTATCACAAGTACAATAGCTTATATAGCTATAGCTTATAGTATAAAGTATACGTATAATTTTGGTCCATGGAAAGAGACATTTAAATGAATATCTTAGGGAACATTGTCCTTACTGAAAGAACTCCTATCCCACTTTTTTCCTGAATGTAGTCTTTGAACAAAAAAATGTGTTTCATAAGTTTTTGTACGTTATTCGCATACAGTTATCAAATATTTAAAATCTTCAATCTCTATGGTTTCTTTGATAAAGAATTATTTCAAAGAGGAAGCAATGATTTTTCACAAAAAATCTGATCTCTGCAGTAAGAAAAAACAAACCAAAACCAAACAGCATACAGAGTGAGTTCCACTGCTTGCATTGGAGACATTTAACTAGGACTGTGACCTTTAAAAAAAAGAAGCAAAAAAAAGTCCAGAAGATGAAAAGATGGAAATAGCTGCTGTGAATATGTGGATACCCTGTAGCTAACTCTGTAGCTGGTGAACTAAAATTATCTTTTTTGCCTTACAGGTTTTCTGAGTACTGGGGATCAAGCTGCAAAAGGCAATTACGGATTGCTTGACCAAATCCAAGCTTTGCGTTGGATTGAAGAAAATATTGGATCCTTTGGAGGAGACCCAAAAAGAGTTACTATTTTTGGATCTGGGGCAGGAGCTTCCTGTGTTAGTCTTCTGACACTCTCTCACTATTCAGAAGGTAATGATCTTATGAGCAGAGCAAAGTAGTTCAGTTATGGTAAAATGATTCTTTTTAAATCTAGTGTGACCGGGTTTTTTAACATTATAGTGTAAGGCAAATGGCCATATCAGGTAGGCTCTTAGAATTATGTGAAGTCTGTAATTTTTTGTAAAATACCTCCTAGCTAGTATTCTGCATTCATATTAGTCAACATAAATTTTTTTGACATGAAAAAATAAATGCTATTATAATATAAATTTTGTGCAAAAAGTGCTATGGGCAATATACTTTTTCAGGTTTTATCACCATTCTCCACTGACTCGTCTATCAAAGAGTTTGTCGTAATTAAAATAGAAAAGGGCAGTGAACTTTTTCATTTCTTATGCATTTTTGTCTGCACTTCCAAAATGCATTTAGATGCTTTCATTACTCATTACTTAATAATGACATAACTTAATCTTATTCAAAAATAAGTTAAGCCCCCACAAGTAGTGTGTGATCCTATGCAAATGTCTTAATATTTTGATAAATGTCTGAGCTGTGGGACACATATATGCATGCATGTGTGTGTGTGTATGTGTGTATATACATATATATATATGTACACATGCACACAGCAGCAGCACTGAACCATACAGATTCCTTTGGTAAGACCAGCTCTACAAAGAATTAATAAAAGAAGACAAGACCAAAATATCTGCTGTATTTATAACCCCATGCTCTTTCTATTATATTAAACATCCAGAAATCTATGTCAGAAGGCTAAGCTGTTGCAGGCAGCAGAGCTGCTAGTAAGAGCACCTTATTTGGGAGCATGTAGAATTATCTCTGATAATTCAGTGTATTGATACAAATAGGGTGCATTAAATAACTGTTGAGTAAGCCATGCCAAAAGCAAGCAGATGGAGCAATGAAAAATTTAACTAATCGCAGCATTGAAATTTTGTAGCGTGTGCAGTAAGTAATCATCACAAAGGTATATCGACCACAGCTACTTTTCTGTATAAATGCTTCAAGGTATTTAAATTTTTTTGAAGCTTTGCTGTCTTAGGCATTTCAAGAGCTCGTCATTGGAAACTGTGTGCAGAAGAGGCCCAGGCATTTTAACTGAAGTATAAAATGGGCCATTTTAGCAATCCTACCAAGAAAAAACAGGTGGAGCAGATTCACCTGTATGCCCTAGTTGCTTTTCAATGCTCTGGTGACACAAAGAAACTCTTCTGTCTATATATCTTTGGTCAATCAGTATATTGGTACATAAAAAACAACCAGAAAGGCCCATTGAATTGAGTCTTATTCTCTTCAGAAAAACACAAATATATTTTAATTCACCACATAGGTAACGCTAGCCAAAGAAAAAATACACACACACACACACACACACACACACACATATATACACACACACACACACAAACACACATATGTATATATATATGGATGGTAATGAAAGAATGATGTCAGAGCAGAAGGCTCAAGCCTATTAATTAAATTGATTTTAACAGAGGAGATTTTTTCAAATTATGTGATGCATGGCTTCCGTGAAGGAAACGAGAGTGTGTAATTTTCCTTTGACCTGTAAACTACTGAGGAGCGCATTTATGAGAGTCATTTACATGAAGAAGAGGATATGATTGCTTGTAGCTGCCACTCCTTTAAAGAAGAAAGTTTTACAGCACTACTGCTGTGCTAAAGCTAGGGGACTTCCATTAAAGATGCAGAAAACTACATTACAAGCGTGAGTTTTGTTCTTGAAACAGTAACCTGAAACCTTCATGCTTTCTGTGCATCAAGAACAAAAGAGATTATAATTAGTAGGCTATTAGAGATGGTACAGAAAGGGAGAAGTGAGCAGAGTATACAGAAATTGAATTAAACTATAGGAATTTGCATCCTTTAGGTATCATATAATCAAAACATTCTTTGCTTAGTGAAAGATGCTTTTAATTTTTTTTTTAATATAATTTAATTTGCATTTAAACAATTTGCACCTGCAGGTTTGTTCCAAAAGGCAATCATACAGAGTGGAACAGCCCTGTCCAGCTGGGCAGTGAACTATCAGCCTGCCAAGTACACTCGGATATTGGCAGATAAAGTGGGCTGCGACATGCTGGATACCACTGATTTGGTTGAATGCCTTCGGAATAAGAACTACAAAGAACTCATTCAACAGACTATCACTCCAGCCACGTACCACATTGCCTTTGGGCCTGTGATCGATGGGGACGTGATTCCAGATGACCCTCAGATTCTCATGGAGCAAGGGGAATTCCTTAACTATGACATAATGCTAGGCGTCAATCAAGGGGAAGGTTTAAAATTTGTGGATGGCATTGTAGACAATGAAGATGGTGTTTCCCCCAATGACTTTGACTTTTCCGTCTCCAATTTTGTGGACAATCTATATGGCTATCCAGAAGGGAAAGACACACTGCGAGAGACCATTAAATTCATGTATACTGACTGGGCAGACAAAGAAAACCCTGAAACAAGACGGAAGACATTGGTAGCTCTTTTTACCGACCACCAGTGGGTTGCTCCTGCTGTGGCCACCGCTGACCTACATGCCCAGTATGGATCTCCAACATATTTCTATGCATTTTATCATCACTGCCAAAGTGAAATGAAACCAAGCTGGGCTGATTCAGCTCATGGTGATGAAGTCCCTTACGTATTTGGCATTCCTATGATTGGCCCCACAGAACTGTTCAACTGCAACTTCTCCAAGAACGACGTCATGCTCAGTGCAGTAGTTATGACATACTGGACAAACTTCGCCAAAACTGGGTATGTTTGACCTCCAGCATTCTTTTTGGTTGATAACATGCTTCTAAAATATTCAGTGTTACAGAGCAGTGTATTCAAACACTGATCTTACTATAGTATTATAGCACTATTTGGGATGCGTAAGGCAGTATGTAACTGGGTCTTATTCATATTTAATAGATTTTTAACTAGCGTGTTCCCTCAAACTATTTTCTTTCACTAGCTCAGCGAGAAGAATAATGCTCTGTACTTTTGATTCAAAAAATAAGGCAATTATTATTGAAAAAGCATGTCGCTGAGAAAAAAGGCAGCTCACTAACATGCTGAAAATCAGAGGAAATGTCTATTACTTGAAGAAGGAACTGTAAGGCAGATAGCACTTACTTGTTACAAAAATAAAGAAGTTCTTAGGGACTTTCATGGGAATGAGAACTCAGGGAAGATGTGGGTCAGAAAGACAGACATTGGAAAGATTTTTCCCTTTGAGAGTTATAAAGGCAATAAGAATTAATTCACTAGAATCAAGAAAAGTGTCAGATATAAAATATGTTTCAAAACAGTTAAAAAATTAAAATTTTAATTACCAAACCATTAAAGACATGAATGTTTTGCTGCAATGGAGTAGTAAATATCAAGGAAAGAACCCTCAAAACACCTTAATATGTAAGTCCTATTAATAACTTCTGTGCTCTAAACCTTCTTTCTGTAGCATTCTTTAAAAGAGTATTGCAGTGCTTTACTTGAACAGCAAGGGCTTTATTGTTAACCTTGAGTCTTCGGTACTGAATTAAAATAAAGATACTTGTGGCACAAAGGGGCTATAAATCTTTCCAATGAATGTTTAATGGCAGGATTGGGCTCTGGAAACTGCAGCTTTACTGCAGTGCAGTGAATGGTATGCAGCAATATAAGAAAATTTCAGCGTGCCTAGTGTTCTGACACTCAGAGGTTTCAGCAGCTCTAGCAGCCTTTAATGAACCCAAATGACATTCTAGTGAGGGAGATTTTGCAGTCTTAACAAAAAGCCAGAGCATGAACTGAGTGAAATATAATCAAATGCTTCAGGTAACTTTACAAGACAAAAAGAAACCTTTTGTTGCACTGCACGCTAGACAAGCAGGTATTACTGCATGCAGAAATCCCACCTTACTGCAACAATAGAGAACAAAGAGCAGGATGTTTAGATGTGTTTGGCAACAAGAAGTCATCAATACTGGGATGAACAAACTGAAGCGTAAAAGCTTGCTTTATGGACTAAGAATGCTGCATGCTGGCTGTATTGCAAGCGTTGAAGGATTATTTTACCATCATTCTGCCTTTATTATTATGAATGGAAAACAGGACTTCTGATTCTTAAAAAATACGTGATTGAATTATTATGGAGATATGAGATCTCCCCTGTGTCACTATTATTTACAATTCCTTTGTATTTTATATTATCTTTATACACACACACACACACACACACACGTGCACACACACACATACGTACACCTTTATATATCTTTATATTATCTGTTGTACCCTGTAGAGTGAGAAGTCATATTTAGGTGATTATTTGAGATTGACAGGAACTTCTCACAGCCCTGACTGCTACCATTACTCATAATTATAAGCAGTTTCCAGGTATTGCTACTTGAAAGCTAATTTCCGCAGGCTACACATAGCATCACCAAGTCCTCCAGCTATGAACCCATGATCATGCTACACTGAAGACGCCACAAATGCTTTGGGAGGACCATTAATCATTTCTGAAGCTTCCTCATGGCTGATATGTGCAGCAAATGGAAATGAGACAGGAATGGAACATATATTCTGTTATAAAATTGCCCCTTTACAAGTAGTCTGAAAGATGTTGCATTTATGAAAGACCTGTGACTGTAAAATTTCAGTTGTTGCAAGGAAAGGAAAAGAGCAACGCAAGGCATGTTACTTTTTTTTTTTTTGGTTTATATGAACAATGATTAATTGTTCTGGATAGTGCAAGAGAATACTTGGAGGTAAAAAATACTTAAGAGTACATTACTCTGATCCAATGGAAAAGAGAAGATTGTATCACTTCAAACCAAGAGACACAGGGGACTTCTCTGGGGTAGCTGTTCTCCTCTCTACCCTCCCACAAGCAATCTGGACTCCCTGTGCACACTCAGGTCCTCCAGCTCTCAGAAAGGTTGATATGGTTCAGGGCTCGTTTTAGTTATTATTTTATTTATTTATTGTTTCCCTTTATTCTGATATAACTTGGCTTTCTTTGTGTTTGTACCCATGGCAACATGTATAAAAAAAATCTGTTAGGTGGATGACTGCAGATTTTTAATTTATTTTAATGTGTCTAACATTATTCTAGTCTTGATGACTCTCACACAGAGGCCATATCCAGGTACTTATTGCATAAATGCTGCTTAGTTAGTGCATCTTTCTTGATGGGCTGTGCTGGGCTTTTAACTGACACACACCGCCCGCTGCTAAAAAACACACAATGTTTAATGGGCCAACTGCCAAGGCTGGGTTTGAAGGGCAGGTCAATTCCCTAAAATCACTAGGTGTCAAAGGCACAGCACAAAGCACAGTGCTTTTATTGTGTTTTACTTTGAAGTCAGTTACTGAAGCTAGCAAATAGGAGGTGACAAATAAAGTGACTGTTTAATGTCAAATGGATCGTGCTTGAAATGAATACTTAGAAGCTGCATTTTGCCAATCCTCCATTTTTTTACCTTGATAAGACTATGTTTTTTGCATTCACAATCATCTTAGCCTTTTCAAAACTATGTGTTTCTGAAAACACGCCTCAAAAGTAGGGAAGTAATTTGTTACAGAGTAGGTGTTAGAAACCACATTTGGGATATAAAAATGACATGAATATATGGCTTTTGATTCCACTGTCTGCAAAATTATATGTGACAGCTTCATTAAGAGGTGTGCTGAAAGCTTCCGTCTGCTGCCAGTAGTACAATCCTAACTGTAATGGTAATTTTGCATGCTCAAATGTTTTGTTAGTTAGGGCTGTGCTACAGCGTTCACAGGTACCTCTGTGCGGGGGGAGTGAGCGATGCGAGGTGTTTCGTGCGAACCCTTCTCAAATATTCTGCCAGTTACACTCTTAGAAGGAAGGATTTGAAGTTTCACACAATAGATATGAAGATATGCTCTCTTTAGAGGTGTCTAGTGGATTTCCGATAATTACCCTCTTTTGAGTAGATACGACATATATATGCTTTGTATTCAGTTTGGCTTTCTAATGGAAGGCTCCGTTTAACTTACAACAGTTAAAATGTATTTTCAAATCAATTCTCTGTGAACTCCTTTTTGAGACTTGCATTTCCTTTTTATGTGTCCGTCTGAAGATACCAGAGTCTCCCACGGCAAGTCTGTGTCGATCAAATGAAGCAGCGTAGCTATGGTTTGGCTTTCAGAGTAGTTACAACAGATGACTGGGAGCATGGCAAGCAGTGTGTCATGGTGATAAGTGAGGAAAGGAGGTAGGGAAAAATGTGCTCATGCACCAGTATTTCAGGCAGGAATGGCTATATCATTATTATTATTGTGATAACATGGAATATCAGGGGGAGTATGAAGAAACTCTGTACAGTTCTTTTCCACTTTTTTTTTTCCTTTGGAGAGAAAGAGGACTTCTGAAAGAAAATAAATGGTGGAGGGGTCTTTTGGTGTCTTGGAGACAGACTCGGTATGACAGACTTGCTGACTGTCTGTAACTTAAGACATTTTGTTCTCCAGTGAAGCCAAAGAATGACTCAAAAGAATGAAAGACTTTAAAGCCCGGAAGCACTAAAGTAGCAAGTCTATTGTGCTGAGTAATGGTTAATGCTGTTGTGACAGTAATAAAAGACAAATGTCATTTCAACATGCTATATGGAACTCAGGTTAAGAAAAACTTCCTAAGATTTCTGTCATTCTTCTGGTGCAGATACCATCTGCTATAAAATACTTAGTTCCCTCATTTTTCCCTATGGGTGAGCTACTAATTTACCATGTGAATAGGAATGTTTGTTGCTCTTCAATCAGCGTACATTGCAGACACGTTTATTTTATACCACTTGAGAAAAAATCAATGCTTTGAATGTAAACTTGTGTAGCCCACGAGGTGTGAATTAAATGACGATAAACTGCAACGTGTTAAATTGAGCAAAATCTGTGCAGATTGAAAGTGGAAAAAAGGGATAAGTGAAATCAGGTGATTTTTCACGTTAATAAGAAAACACCTTAGATAAAACAAGAAGGACCATTCACATTTATTGAAGGCATATTCACTACTTAAATATCATAGTGGGGGCATTTCTTGATAGAGAAACTATTTAAATGAAATTATCTAGGTGGTAAAAATAAATAATCAGAGGGCCAAATGAACAACCATAACTAACAATTTTGTTATAGCAATTGAATGAAGAAAAAGAATGCCCCCTTCCAACTGATGGGATTGGGAACCAAGTTATCTTGTTCCTCTGAGAGCCGTTAGTGGAGGAAGTACAGAACTGAAACTATATTGTTCAGGTTATATTTTTATCAGTATGATTTTCTGTGGGATTTTAGAGGATGATCTTTTTTCTGTGATTACATGCTTGAGCCTCAAGAATGGCCAGAACTTCAAACGTGCTGTGAGGGGCTAAAAATAGAAACAGGAAAGTTATAGTTCAGATGGGAGATCAAAATTATTGGCAAACAGCTAACTGGATAGAAAAAATGGTTATGTACATCTGTGGTCTATGTCTATCTATAATACCAGAAAAGTATTCAGAGTAGGATAAACTGTACTACATCCCAAGAAAAAGACATAACACATCATAAGTCATAATAACCTCATGTTTTCATGAACTTTCACCATAAGCATGGAGGCAGACCAAAGAAGGTAAAAATCTTTTATTTATATCCACTGAATAATTCTCGTAAATTATCATTGATCTGCAAAACCAACATCTGTGAACTATTAGATCCTGTGTCTAGGACTGGACTTAATTATTCCATTGCCTTATGAAAAGAATACCTTCAGCTACCTATCTTCCAAATTCAGAGAGCTAATATTCAGACCATTTATTCAGTTATTAACTGAATATGTCAACTTTATAGTTCATGTCAACTGTAGAGTTCTCCTGCCCTCAGCAAAACAATGATATGTGTGTAGGACTGGCTGATTTTGTTTCTTGCTCCTTCCTTCACTGAGCAGCTTCATGCCCACATGTAGCCAGGTAAAGAAACCCTGAAATAGAAGACCATCCTTATGTATATATAATTTTTTCTCTTGTACTTACTTGAAGGAGGTGGCAATATTATTGGCAACTCCTAGTAGATACTGTAAAAAAGGAGAGGTGGAGGCCCAGAATGAGAGAGAGGGAAAGGAAAAGGAAGTTGATATTTATTTGTTTTGTGGTCTGTTTGTAGGGAAGGGAATGTTGATTTCAAAGCCATTTAGTTGCTAAAATCATTACCTGCTTTCCTTTATAGAGGGACATGAAAAAAAGTGAAGTGATAAGTCTAAGCATTCCAATGCTTTCAATTTTGGCAAAAGACAAATCTGTGGGGCCACGATTACTCCTTTCATTCTCGTGTACCTCCACCTACGGAAGGAGAAGGGGGAAGCCAGTGATCAAGACACAAAACTCATTAAACTGAGTGCTCACCTTTTTCATCTCTCTTTTTGTCTAAAAAAACCCTCATTTACATACGGCAGCTTAATTTATATGTCTTCTACAGGACTCTTCCTAGAGTCTTTAGACTTAGGAAATAGAATAGCAAGTGCTTAAGTCATGGGTAGAATATATGAGAGGTATTTTGTGCTGTAACACTTCCAGGATTTTGAGTTTCTGACAAGAAAAATGATTTGTACTTTGACAATCAACTTGATTTTTTCTTTGTTTTAGAATTTATGTGTTGAGCTCAAAATTACTACAGTAGATATATTGTACTGGGCCAATATCTTCTCTGGATTTACCAAATCCTCTTGTCTGTTCTTTGAGAACAGAAGAAATACTTCTATTTTTTTTTTTCCTGAATGCAGGTTAGAATCCCTCAAAGCAGCAACGTATTGAAATTTGCTGCTGTACTGCTTGGGACTGGCTGTTACTCCCCAGCTTCAGCCAGTACGAACAATTACTATGAAATTAAGTTTTGTTCAGAATATGCAGAATTTGACTAATGATTACTACTTAAATAAAGTAAAATAAAATAAAAGTCATAAAAGCATAGCCACAGTTCTGAAATCCCCAGTTTATACCTTCTTCAAATGTATTTGATGCAGTATAATAGGAAAAAAGATAAATAAAACACAGTACCAAAATTAAATAGGAAGAGAAGTCTTTCTTTAACTCAATAAAACTGAAATATAAATTCTTTCAACTAAATATGTTAGTACAGGAATCATTAAATTATTAAAGCCAAACTACCATATTGGCTTAAGAATTAAGGAACAGCTCTTTATGAACAGCAAAGGAACACTGAACTAGGTAATCATGCTCAGGAGCATTTGGAAACAGAAAAAGAAAAAAACTAAAATGCTTTAAAATTTGTAGGACTGAGTATTGGAATTCCCATAACATAGATAACAGTATATTAGAAAAAAAGGAAAATATTAGAATCATTTTCACAAGAAATAAACTAATGCATATGGGAATGGAATAGAGAATGGAAAGTTCTCAGACTAATGTACAGAAAATGAATTATATACTTTCAGTACAATATATTACAAAGTCCAAAATATATGCTTTGTTGCAAGAGAAGATTCAAACTCATATACAACAGAATATTAAACTATTACACTTATTTTTATGCTTGTATATTTTTTCATGCCCAGGGAAAAGAATATTTACATAAGATTTACATAGATTATAAGGATAGATACACCTTAACCACATTTAAATACTTTTTGTGCCATTGGTTTGCTTTATTCTGAACCTACAAGAAAATAAAAAAAGGGAAAGCATAGTTTGAATTAATATTTACCAATCTTGAAATTATCTCTCCACTTCTGTACTGTACTAATCTTATCTCCACTACTTAACTTTTATAAAACTCACCTCAACTATTATGTTTCTCAGTCTTAGATGAGACAGACTTAAGGCTCGCTGAATATAGTTATTTAGTACCATTGAACGCCCTGAACGTTGAAATAGCAATCTCTTAATGCAAACGATAGAAAGATTTGCAACATACAAATAGTTCAAAAGCTTTTCCCTCAGATAGATAGCTGAAGGAAGGACTGCTAATAGTTCCATCAAGAAATACAAATAGCAGTGGTTCCCAGTTACCTGCATTAGTTCTGCTACTTCATGTCTTTAAGTGTTTATGTAATATACATATGAAATCCTAAACTGGTATAAATTCTCATGGTCACATGGATTGTTGACATTGCCATAGAGATTAGATGCCCATATTTACTACTCACGGCAATGGTACCTTAAATAAGAAAGCTAATGTCAAATCTTGAGAAGAGCTGAACCTACACCTTTATGAACCTCACCTATACCTTTGGGGAAGTAGCTTAGTACCTCTCAAAGATTGTTTCAGAGTATGAGACTCAAAGGCAATCATAAAAACCTGAATGAGCTTTTAGGAGCTGAAACATTTTTTTCCCCCCTGTTTTCAGGTAAAGAAATGTCATAGTGTTTGAGATTTGTTGTACAGTAAGTAATTATTTGTTAATATATTAACTTCTGTTGTAAAGTATGGGAGATCTTTTTTTTAACTTCTGTTTCTAGATTGGGTTAATTACAGCATAAAGTGTTAACTCTAGGACATTTTTTTAATGTGATTATAATATTGCTTGTTTTTATTTTTGTAGAGATCCAAACCAGCCTGTTCCACAGGACACAAAGTTCATCCACACAAAACCCAACCGCTTTGAAGAAGTGGCCTGGTCCAAATACAATCCTAAAGACCAGCTTTATCTGCATATTGGCCTGAAACCCCGAGTTCGTGATCACTACCGAGCAACAAAAGTTGCTTTCTGGTTGGAGCTTGTACCACACCTTCACAACCTAAATGAAATATTTCAGTATGTTTCCACAACAACTAAAGTCCCCCCTCCTGACATGACATCATTTCCTTATGTTACCCGACGTTCTCCTGGTAAATTGTGGCCAGCCACCAAACGCCCAGCGATGACACCAGCCAACAATCCCAAACATTCAAAGGACACCCATAAAACAGCTCCAGAGGATACGACAGTTCTGATAGAAAACAAGCGAGATTACTCCACAGAGCTGAGTGTCACCATTGCCGTGGGGGCCTCCTTGCTGTTCCTCAATATTTTAGCATTTGCTGCATTGTACTACAAGAAAGACAAGCGGCGTCACGAGACTCACAGGCGTCCTAGCCCCCAGAGGAACACAACCAATGATATTGCACACATACAAAATGAAGAGATTATGTCGTTGCAGATGAAACAGCTGGAGCACGACCACGAGTGTGAATCGCTGCAGGCTCACGACACACTGAGACTCACCTGTCCGCCTGACTACACCCTTACGTTGAGAAGGTCCCCGGACGACATTCCACTCATGACTCCCAACACCATAACCATGATTCCAAATACATTAACAGGCATGCAGCCTTTGCATACTTTCAACACCTTCAGTGGAGGACAAAACAGTACAAATTTGCCCCATGGACATTCCACCACTAGGGTATAGCTCGGCTCTTCCCCCTCTACTCTCACAAGCCGCTTGGAAGAAAGAAAAAAGAAAAGAAGAAAAAGAAGAGAAAAAAGAATAATACCATCCATAGAACATCTTGTCAAAATATAAAGTAAAAACAAGTAAAAGAGAAGGACAGTCATTGTTTTCTTACTGATCCTTCCCATAGAAACTCTCTGATATTAAAGATCAGCCACAAACCCTGTGAAATGTGAAACGTGTACATTGCTGTTACGATACTGCTTTAAGATCTCAACCACTTTGATTGAAAGTTGAGGCCAGAAGAAGTCATTTAAAATGATGTTTTGAGTGTAACAGGCAAAGCAGAATCTTCTGGAACACAGAGCCAGTGACTGTACAGGTGTTTTTTTCTTTTTAATAAATAAAATTTAAAAAAAGTTCTTTATGTGCCATACCATGAATGGCCCTTGTTAAAACAAAGACATCACCATGGGCTTTTACCCAGCATATGAAGCTGTAATCCAGAAAGGGAAATGGGATTTTATTATTAAAAACAAAAAAGAAAAAAAAGAGGAGGACTGACTATGCAGTAAAATACGTATAGTTCTGTGCAAAGAGATGACTTGCCAGCCTGAACTATATTTAAAGAAACTTTGTAAAAATGTACATAGCTGTGAGTTTAAAAACAAAAAAAGAAGAAGCTTTTATTGATGTTTTCAGTTTGAAAAGAGCTTTTAGAAAGATTGTGCATTCAGTTGTGACCTATGTGTATATACATTCGTCATATCACCTCTGTTTCCTCCAGGCCCAAAGGAGGATTTTCTTCTTAATTACTAGAGGTAAACAAAGACATCAGGTTTTCTAACGTTTCATTTATACCAGGCCATGGCGTCATGCAGAGGATACAATTGTCTGTGTGACCTGCATACTTCTCTTACAGGTTACACTAGTGCATGTTAAAGCATTCATGGGAGATTGTTGTTCTTTTCCTAAATGTTTTTTTTTTCTATAATTTAATTTCGTGTTAGCCTTCATGAAATTGCAACACAGCAATGGATCAGAAAATGGAAAAAAAAATACAATTGCTATTTTAAGCTTGTTGAACTGAACCAAGAAACATCCAATAATATATATTCAAAGAGTCCAGTTTGTAGTTCTTGATTATTGTGATATATTAGGAAGAGTTTTGTGCCCTGACAAAAGAAAAGAAAGCCTGCCTTTTGGTCAGCCTTTTCAAAGGAAAATTAGCTCTATATTCACCAGCAGCTGCAGAAGAATCTGAGCTGAGAAAGCTCCTTCTCAGCTTTGCTAAATGAGGGGAAAAATGCAATATGAAGGTGGGGAAATGGTGGGTTGGTTGGTTGTCTGTTTTTTAAAGTGTTTAGAAATGATCAGTGCGTAAAGAACTACTCTGCCCAGTATTTTGTTTTTGTGCTTGAAAGCACACCTGTCAGAAAATACTGTTTTTGCTGATCTGTTATACAGCAGTCCCATAGTAAGTGAACATAAGGAGAGAGAAGCAGAGAGATCACTGGGTGTTCTACATCTGAACATGACGGCAAATTCCAGAGAGCATCACTGTCAGGAATGGCAAAATTGGTAGCTGATTATTCCCTTCCACCCTTCCTTAACTTGAAAAGTAAGGGCCAAGCAGAGCTATCCAACAAAGAACTTAGCAGTTTCATTTAAACAGCTGATTTGAATGTGAAAAGCTAGAAATAGGTTCTCACAAATGAAGATTGCTTTATATTTTGTCTTAGAAAGTTACTGCGTCATCAAGAGAGAGTAACCAAAGATATTTGAACAAAATTGGTCTGCACTTGAACATGATTATCCCAGATGTATTTTGTATTATTAATTCACGACTAAGCTGCATCAATTATCATATGTCCCATACAGAATCTAACACAAGATGCCTTGTACCTCATTTTGTTTTCTATTCTTTTTGTTTTTTAATAAAAGGCTTTGGAATAGTCATCCCAAAAAATGAAATCGTAGACGAGGTGATTCACTGAGGTCTATTCATCTGCACAACTCCCTTATTATAGCAGGCAGTAAAACATATTCTGAAAGAAAGAAATAAAAAGCAAGTTAATGACATGATAAAAATAGAAGTGGCTGATATAATTGTGTATATGTGATAAACGTACATTACCCCTGACCTGGATGATCAGGTTGAAATATGAAGAAGCAGCAAGCCCAAAGTACAAGTAGTAGCGAATGGAAAACTGTCTTTTTCACTGATCCATCACATCATGTTGATTAATGCTGACTCTATACCAGGCCATTTCCACTACCTATGTAAAGCCTCAGCTGAGATCCAGCAGTTCATAACTCTTAAAAAAAAAAAAAAAAAAAAGGAAAAAAAAAGGAAAAAAGAAAAAAGAAAAAAATAGTCAATGATGCTTAGCATCATAATCAGTTGGGTATGTTTGTAATGTGAATTACGGTATTTGTTTAGTACTTCCAATTGTCTTCTGCTAGCAATATGTACAGTACTGTGTCAGGCTTGTGACATTTGGGTTAAAAGAAAAATCCTGTAAATGAATGATTTTAGCTTTTAAAAGCAATTACAATCAAGTTGATTTAATAATTTAATACATCTCGACCGATGTATGATTTATAAAAGGAACAGATTTATAGGATCTTCATAGAATTCTATAATAATGATATCAAAACATACTTTGCAAACTGTAAAAGAAAAAGTACTTTCCCAGGCTTACTTTCTTGACCTTAAGAGGCACGCAGGGTTTAATGGTTTCTTTTGTTATTGTTTTGCAATTTTTTGGTTTTTTGCCTTAAGTAATGATAGAAGATATATATGGCTGGACACATATGTATAAACTTTTCAGCAGCATTTTTAATAATAAAATATCACAGTATTTTCTAATGCTTTGTGCAAAGAACTACGTGTTCATCCTTTTTTGTAGAAAATCTTTCAGAGGTGTGCTTTCTCCCCCATCCCCATTTCTTTATCTAATGTAAACGATGCCTTGACACAGAGTATAAAAATGTTAAAGTAACAGAGGTTGCACTTTTAAGTTATTGAGTTATCATGGCTTTCATAGCTCTATAAACCTGCCAGTAAAAGGAAAGAAGCTCAGACAATGAGGATATAAAAGAATAAGCTCCATATATTTATTACCTGTATGCACTGCAACTCCCATTGAACAAATGATTTAATTGTTCTGTTAGTATTTTCTATAGCACTGAAAGAAAGCTTAGGTAAGCCGCTTCCCATGTTAGTGTATAGCTTAGCAGCTGAAAAACGTATCTTCCAAATTAAGGAACAGAATAATTCAGATAAGTATAATGCATTCAGTCTCCACAAGTAAATATACTTTCATTTTATATTTAAAATTTAGATAAATAAAAAGTTTTGTTAGAAAAAATATGTAAGAGTAGCAATATAAATTTGTTACTCATATATATTTAAGGGATCTACATATTTTGCAGGTATGTGAATGTCTTTCTTCCTTTAAGTTGAGCAGGCAATTATAGTTTCTTCTTTTATGCTGTTAAATTCCATTTATCAGCCAGGCTTCATTTCACTGGAAAGTTACATAGACATTTTAGTGATTTGGGTTGGGTATTGTTTGCTTTCTGTAACTATTCTGTTGAATAGAGGTACTAACAATAATGTTTGATGAATTTTGAGCATATTATTGAAGAGTATTTGCAAAAAGCAAATTCTAAATGATTCATATCAGGCTTTTGATATGAAAAATCAAGCTTTTGAAATAGAAACGTATTATGTGCCTACTGACCTAATCAAACAGCTTGAATTTTGAATATTGAATTTGTATATAGAGCTTTTGCAAATAAACTGCAGATTTAGAACTGTTCAGTAAATATGTTTAATTACAGTTACACTCAGAAAATTCACAGCTTGCTTTGAGATAATTCATACACAAGAAAAGAGGCTACAATTGTGTCATTTCTGTGAACTGTTCACCTTAATTGCTGGGTGAACACAATAAATCACTTTCTTTTCAGTTAATCAGTTTCACATTAAAAAAGAAAAAAAGTCAGAAGTTTGTTCTTGCTAACTAAATATTGTGTTGTTTCCTTTCTTTTAATGCCTGAATATAAATCTGCAGATTAGCGTGTTCCTATTTGCACTTTGCTGAGAGTATTACAATTTATTGGTATTTAATATCACTTAAAATCATATGAAATAATACCATGACAATTATGTGCTTGTCTCAGATTTGTGGTTTTACATCTGTATTGTTTCTTGTCAACTGTTTCTCATATTTTTATCTACAGCTGTTTGACATCACAAACCTCATCATCCTGAATATCTCCAAAGGCCATTAGCAGCTGGTAAAACCTGGGATTTTCATCTCACTAGAAATTATGATACTATGTATTCAATATCATAATATGTTAAAATGCTTACTTGCACCTCAGATTAGACTTAAAAGCAAAATATTGACTTTTTGTCAATGCAAATAAAAAATTAAGGGGTTTGGAAATGTCTAGACACCTGGTCTGAGCTATAGCATAATAAATAACATTTCATGTTGGGATGCAGTTTTGGTTCAAACCATTTTGTTTGGTATTCAGCTGTGGCCACCAAGTTTCTCACTGTGTCTTCTAATAGTTATAATTTAGGTATGTTATGCTTTTGCAGTCTTTTATGGCCCACCCAGACTACTTTACCTCAGTTATACCCAGGTCAGTCAGGGATGGAGTAGATACAATCCAGCCATGAAGCCCAGACCGCAGAAAGAACTTTGTCTTAAACCAAATGAACTGCGGCTTCCCTGAAACACTGTGGTAATTAAGGAGAACATGCATTAATATTGAAACAATTGAAATGGAAAATAAACATGAAATAAATTATGTTCATTCCATTTTTTCAATGGAAAGTTGACAAATATTGACAGTATCTACAATTTACTTACTTCATTTTCTGTCTCTTCTCCCCAAAGAACAGCAGAACATTTCCAGGCAGTTCTAGTCATTTCTGGTATGCCCATTTATGTGAATGAGAAATGAAGTAGAAGATGATTTCTTTTTTATTTTCCCTTGTAGATGAAGACCCTCAAGTAGAGAAAACATAAAAAATTATTCCTCTACTACGTATTCTAGGGGATTAGATAAGGTTATCCAGATGCTTCAAAGTAGCCCCATTCGCAAGAGTACAGGTTTGTTTAAAAAGGAAAGGCAAGACTCAAAATTGGCAGAATTTGACTGTGAATTAGATTAGAGAGCAGAGTTATATTTCTTTCCAACAATTAAAGACGTGGCATTAAAATTATCGTGAACTTTATCTATGCTTAATCTAAAAAACATTGCATTTCTAGAGACCACATTCTCTTTCCTCTGGTTTTGATGTCTGATATCATTCTTTTTCCTGTACCTAACTCACAGCCATCACTCATTTCTGCCATCTCTTATGTCACCTATATCTTTTATCACTATTTCATCAGATACTTCCCTGATAGGTACAGATATGTTTCCATGTTTTTTGCTTGCTTGTTTGTTTGTTTTCTGTCACAAGTTATGTTTGTCCCCAGATTTGTTCCATTCTCTACTGTATGACTGTGAGAGAATATTTTTCATCTGTCATTTTTCTTGCTTTGTTTTTTTGTGTTAAAAATGTTCCACTGAAAGAGTATTTACATAACAATATTCATCATCCTTGAAACACATCGATCTCTATGTCTGTCTGCACTTCATGCCAGCCCAGCAGTCATGGTTTGACATAGTGTTTGTCTTAGTGGGTAGTGTCAGCTTGGAGCAAGGTTCTCCTCTTACTGTGCTGTTTATATCATTGCTATTATTCGTTGTCAGCATTCAGTTCTTCTTAATATTGATCTCGAATCAAGAATAAATTAAAGTAGACTGTTATCATATTGCACAGCAAGACTTCTCAAACCCTAAAAAGACATTGTTCTCAAGTCTTGTTTAGCTACAACTAGTTAAGCTGTATCACCAAAATGTAAAAGCCTTTCTAAGCCTTTCATATTTCTTAAACTTGCATAAAAGTTCTCCCATCAGAGCAACCAAACAGCAGACACACCCCTGTGTGACGAGAATTCATGTATGATCAGTGGACAGTAGCTCCCACTTTATGAAGAGGCTTATGTCATTTATCTAGGAAAAAAAAATACAATTACCGTTTTGGTGTATAGAAATTTCATTACGTGGTGTCAAGAGTAAACCAGACCTGAGGTAACTGCAAGGGCTGAAGATCATCCTCTTGTATCCTGCATTGGTGGTTACTTTGTAAAGACAACAATGTGCAGACTGACAGAGAACAGCTTCATGAGTACTTAATACGCTTCAGCCACCAGATATTTCACTTTAGAAGCTATAGTGCAATTTTTTGGATTTCAAGATATTAAGATGATATTGCAAAAGTATTTTTAATGGAGTTTGTGGTTTCAAGAATGCCTGCAAACAGCAGCAGAGAAACTGCAGGAAGAAGAGTTTAAAATAAGTAGGAGTCAAATACAATCTAAATGAATTTGACAAGTAGAAGTTTGAAATGACCTGACCTTAAAATAACACAATAGATATGTTCTGAGTGAAGGACCAATAGAAAAATGAAGGAGCATCTCAAAGGACACATTTTTGCATGGACTAGTCAAATGAAATCTCTGCATATAATGAGATTATAATGGGATTTTGAACAAAGACATTATGTCATAATGCTATACCATATGGATTTAGAAATGTTGAACATAATCTCTTCTGCTCATCTGGATATTAAGAAGTATAAAATTAGATCCCAAGATGTCCTACTTTAGCCAGGCAATGGTGCTGCCATGGTCAATAATACAGCAAAGTGAAATGTGCACTTGCGTGGGGAAATGACCGAAGTCGTCTGCTTTTCTCCTCATTTTCCTGGTGCAGAGGTGTGGAGAGGGAAGGGCACTGAAATATGCTGTGGTCCAGGAAACACTGGCCCTTCATCCCTCAAAAAGATGTTATATGTTAAAGGTTTCTCTAAGCTGGAGCTGGGGCTGAGAAACAAGGAATAGCATTGGTTGCTGATTACAAGACTTTTTCCTTTTCTGGGTGGTGGACAGTCAGGAGGAAGCAGGGGATCAGGAGCCATGTGCTGCCAGCTTTCCCCAGGACTAAGGGACAGTCAGACAAGAGCCAGCCAAGCTCCTTACTCTGTTCTCAGGAGGCAGTTGCAAAAAAGGCAATGGAAGCAATTGGGGAGCACTGGTCAGGGAGGGAGTTACTGGAGATGGGACAATGGTCGCCTGTGGAGTTGGTTTGTGAGGCTTTAACACCTCTCTCTTCCCAGTTCTAACGGGCTTCTTCAAAACATTCTAAGCTGATCCCCTGACTGTAGATTCTGCACCATTAAATTAGTGGAAAGTCAGTAAGAATGTGAGTAAAAAATCATCAAATAAAAATGCCATCACCAAAAATAAAATCTCCAACATGTTCAAGAGAAGGGATGCTCAGAGTTGTTAGAATCTTGTGATCTAACTGCAGATATGTCATTATATTTTCAAAGTGGACACTTAAGTTTGATGGAGGCACTAGGACAGATTATCAAGTGTATGTGCACGTGGTTAGAATGTAGTATTTCATTTGCAGCGACTCTGTCTTGCTGCTTCGATAAATAGTAAGTATGAAATTCCTGCTGTTCCTGCTGAGCCTATGGGATATGAGATCATGTATGTCAAGGACACATGGAATAACTGCCAGCAGCACTCAGACGTGCAGCACACAGCTGAAGAGAACCAAAGACATCACTAATAGCCAGAACTTTGGACAGCCAAGACCTGTGTTGGGAACCTGGTCTTCTTCAGCTCCCATTGTCAAAAGGTCATCCAGTTCTTATGTGTGACGAATTTTCCTATGGAGGGCAGTTGCTTCTTCCATAGGCTGACAGAGAATGTAGACTTCTATTTAACCTATGCACATTCAAGAAATGTCTGGAATTAGGTGGTGCAAAGCCTCTGCTAGATGTGTGCTTCTTGAGATACGTCCAGAATGCTGTCATATATCTAGGCACTAACATGGATTAAAAACAAAAAAATAATTGTTCAAGAAGGTGATAATATCTCACCAAATGGACAGACCTCTGTGGCGTTAGTTTTGGTCAACTTTCGTGGCACTTCAGCGGTTTACTAATAGGTGAGCCATAAGAAACAGAAAAATCTTTTTTATTAAGTACCATGTGAGAGAGAATGCTGAAAACAAAACAGAAAGTGCAGGTCACTTGTTAGTAAGTTCACTGAAGTTTAACAACTGCAACAATTTCTATACATCCTTATGGATCTAGGATATCACACTTAAAAATCTGGAGGTTTCAGGTAAGCCTGGAGGAACAGATAAATGCTTTTTAGTATTTATCTTTATAGTTGTCCTTTCCTTATATCTGTCCTTATGTGCTCTCATTTTACCCTTACATCTGTCCTTTATAGGACAGATTTCTACATTTAGACTAAACTAACCATCCTTCTCTGTTTTGAACTCTAGATCTGATCTCATCATTATTTGTCACCTGGAAATCTTTGGACTTGATGCCTTTCTGCACAGTTTAGGGTTCTATACATTCTGAATGTATGGAGCTTTACTGTTGTCATTGTCAATACTTTCCTTAAAAAAAGAAAAAAAAAAACACAGGACAATTAACACATTTTAGTCAACTCAATGATTGCCTGAAGGAGACAGTAAAGTTGTTTAAGAGGCACGGTGGCATACAGCCTTTTACAACTCTCAAATTCATACTGATCTTTTTCATTGTTAATCGATTCTTTCATATTTTCTCATGATACCTTCTGAATAGGGAGAATGGTGCTTTAGTCTGAAGCAGATGGCTGATTATTACTTTCTGTATTCTTTTTTCAGCTATAATGAAAATAAATCAAATATAAAGGATAATAGCACTTTTCTTCTTGATGGAGTGGAGTCTCATCCAACCTGATATTTGTTAATACTATATATATTCTTTTCCTTTAAAAAGTTAAAAGACAAATGCAAATTGATTAAAATAGGTAAACTTCATGTACAGATAAAATCATCACATATATATATATATATGGCTGTTATTTGCTGCCTCGTTGCCAGATTCCAATGTTAGAATATAAAAATTATTTTCAATTAGTTATGAGTCGCAGAATTTAAAATACAGAGGTGCATTTCACAGATATTTTGGGACTGATCCTTTTACACACATTTTTTTCCAGAGTTATACACAGGCTTTCTTCAGAAGACACACACCAGTGTAAGTGAGGGGAAGGTGAGAGGGTAACTTAGCTTGTTTATTTTCACACAGTTGGTGAAAATAACTCCTCAGCTGTCGTAATTCTGTCACAGCATCTAGTCCTCAGTTGTACCTCAGAGAAAGGGAATGAATCTCATTCATCTGTGAAAAATGAGGTTACAGAAATAGGATAAAAGTGAGTGATGCAGAGTGGACAAAATTGAGGCAGGAGGATAGCAGGAGCTGCAGGAGAAAGGGTTTGTTAATGAAGGACACGGGAGGAGGAACTTCAAAGTGATCTGAACCTGTATTGACTGAGCTCAGAGGGAGTGCAGAAGAAGAAAAGTGTAAAAGAAACCAGGAAGAGAGAAGAACCAGAAAGCATGTAATGTTGAAAATAAAAATTCAGGAAATAAATAGGGCACAGGAAAAAGAAGTAAATTTGAACTGCCAGGGAGTATTTACATTAGTATCTTTGTTTGGATCAAGACTTTATTTTTGAAGCAACCCTCCCAGTCCTTATGTATCAAAATCCTCACAAACTAAGCTTTGGTTTGCATTACAAGTGGTCTTGGAGCATGTGAACTGGATTTTTTTGCGTGAAGCTATATACTGAAAGCTACAGTGCAGGAATGCTGCCCACGCCTCCAAGCAACTCAGGGAGTTTTGTGGATGCAAACCATTCTCTGGCACTTCCCCATGATCCTGGCATCAGTCCTTGTGCCCTTTATTTAACAATCTAACAACTTAGCAATATGGCCTGCAGGCATAACAGGAGAGGTTTTCCCACCACATCAAGGCTAATTCATCCTGCTGCCTGTGTTCAGTTCATGGTGCAGTGACTTTGATTTCCACCCCTAAATGCTTCCTCAGCCTCCAAGTCCTAAGACCATTTACAAAACACTTACTTGTTTTGAAATCCTGCTCAGCCCTATGAAAAAGGGAAAGGGCAGGTCCCACTGTTGACTTCACATGGTAGATTATTCTGACAAAAGGATATTTCTTTTCCCTTTTTCTTTAAATAAAACAGGCACAAATCTAAAAACAAATCTAATTTTGCTCCTGGTGGTTTAAGGATTCAGCCATGAACTGGAATTTATTCCTTGTCTACTTTTAGAACCTGAAATCTGCTGCTAAATATATTAGTGGCAAAACATGCCACTTACATATTTTGTTACATGTTCTTAACACTAACTTAAACAGCCAGCCATCTGAGGGTGTTGGGAGTGGACATGCGCATCAAAAAAAAAAAAAAAAAAAAAAAGAAAAGAAAAGAAAAAGAAAGAAAAAGAAACCATCACAGCTTTAAGGTGATCTTTTTTGTTTTTGAAAGCCTAATTTTATTTTAATGCTTTGGCATTATGTATTATAGGCCCTACCTAGCATAAATTTCTTGCAAATATTATTTTATTCACTCTGCTAATTCTTTTCATTACTAGATCTGGGGGGAGTGAATTATGAATTTCAGTGTGTGGCTCCACAGTTCTTCCCTGCTTAAATCTTCTGAGTAGAAGAGTAACTGTTGCAACCATGGACAACAGATTTGTCACTCCACTCTGCAAAAGGAACTGCTAAGTATGTATTATGGTTTCTTTTCTGTTCCTGATATAGTGAGGATTCCAGTTTCAAAGATGGGCTTTTTATCACTTTAGTTTTACATATTCCTGTTACAAGCCTTGCTGTTAACTAAGAACTGGACACAGGAAAACATATGCTTTCCATACTTCCATGACAATTCTGAGATCAGATCAAACAAAGGAGCTCTTGGTATATCTCATAATATACTGCAAAGCATTAACTTTGAGATTTTCTCAATTTAAAGACTTGTAGGAACATAGATCTTTTTCAATCCACAAGTTAACTTGCAACAGCCTCTGTTAAAAAAAAATCTTTAAATACAAATATACAAAAATACAAAGAAAAAAATTACTGAAGGCATCCTATTAGAGAAAAACATCTGCACTTAATGCTGAATCTGATCCACAGCACATGTGGTACTCAGTAGTCTAAAGACATGCTTTCTACTGTCATTAGAAGTACGAATTAACAGAATAATTTTAAAATAGATTCTCTATTTTGAGTATGTTAAATTTGATTAAATTGAAAGTTTGTAAATATGGCAGTTTAAGTCTCACTTTATTTCTCTTTTTTCTTCCCTTTTTATTCACTGAATAATCATTAGCTTAAACTTGTAAAGGCTTTTAAGCCTTTCTATGCATCTGAAATCTTTAAAACAAAGAACTTCTATAAAACCATCTACAAGTCTAAAGAATCAAAGTATTATAGCTAATTACATATAGTTGTCATGTCTTACACTCCTGTTGAAATAAACGTGAATTAAAAAAAATCCATTGGTATTTAATATGAAAAGGAATTTTATCCTATAGTGTCATAGCTATATTGAGCTTGTAAATGCAGTTATGAATAAGGAAGTCAGCACATAAAAAGATCTTGATTAAGTGGAATACAATATGGGTTGTCATCTCAGAAATTCCATCTTTCCATGCAAAATTTTAAGATTAAATTGGCCAAAAATGCAATTTGCATTGAGTGACTTCAAATAACACAACAAAACAGAACAGGGATATCTTCAGATCTGAGGAAAATAGTGTTCTTTTCCTTACTGGACAGTTGAATTATACTAATTTAATCATTATGTGTTTCTGAATGTCTGAATCTCACATGCATAAACAAAATTGTTTAATATGATGTTTTAATCAGAATAATTTTCTCAAAACTGATTCAAGATTAAATAAATAAAACAAGAAGTGATAATGGAAAATAAATCAAGATAGGAACCAGGCAAGATGATCTGTAAAAATAAGAAAGGTTGCTCAGTGCAGGAAATATATGAAAAGTGTGTAGCATTGAAATAACAAAGTAGAAGCTGAAATCATGAGAACTATTGTATTTTATTCCACTGACTATTGGTCCCTCAAATGGCAAACTATTTATGCTGTGGAGATACCTGTTTTCTGCAGTTTTTTAAACATTTTTGGGATATCACATTTGTAGCCCCAACAAATACATTAGCCATAGGAGAATAAGAAACACAAATATTTGTGACTCACCTATAAAAGAAAAACAAATCTATAACGAAACTAAATGATATTTAGTTGATTAGAAGAAAAAATAACCTATTGAGGTATTTTCACGTATTCCAAGAAAATTGGAACTTCTATATTTGGATATTGACAGAATTTTTTTTGGTCTGCTTTTCATAACCCAAAGCCCTATGACAAAATAAAACAACCTGAAATGTTTGAAACCCATTACCTTTTAATCATTATAAAGGGAAAGGAAATAAAAAGCTTGTTTTAAAGGAAACTGTTGAAACGGAGTCCTCGTAAGCTCAGAGTGGAGATTACAAACTGGAAATTGTAATGTAGTCTCAATAGAGCTCCTGAAATGTATGTTGCCAGAAAGAGCATGGTTTTATTGCTGTTGAAGCATTTGGAAAATTAAGATATTCTTCAGTTCTCTCTCTTTATTAATAGCTTTTTCCATGGCACTTAATATCAATAATTCAGATGATCTGCACCCTCAAACAGCTGATACTTTCAAGCTTCAGGCACAGTGATTTGCAGGTTTAGGAAATACAGGTACTAGGATAACAGTCTTATTGGTTTAGGAAAACCCCTCTTACTGATTGCTTTCGTCAGTGCCCTACATCCTTGTTTATAAATGATCAAGATTAGTACAACAGCAAGCAGAGCTCCTTCTCTCAGGCTCCTGCAGCTACTCAGGCTGGCAATAAGGAGGAAGACTGGAAAGCATTCAGCAGCTCAGGACTGCTCCATCCTAGAGCAACTGCAACCATCTTTCGAGATATCCATATCTGTGAAAGAAGAGCTAGCTTTCTGATTTTGGCTGTATGTATCCTAGCAATATCGGGTCTAGGAATGAGGAGTGATGGGATAGAAAATATGGAGGGTCGCTCTGTAATTCTGTCACTCTGCAGTCCTTCAGTTATCAAGAAGAAAAGGTAGACAGGAAAGTCTTACAAGGGGAGTGAAACGCAGGAAGATAAGGCAGCTGTGGTGGAGGTAGGAGCAGATTAAGTATGGAACTGTACTGGGAGAAAGAGGTGATGGAACAGAAAAGAAAAAAGACTATGGACTGGAAGGTATGAAACCAGAGAGAAAGTTGTTGGAGAAATTTAGAGGGCAATATTGATTGGGTGTGTAGGGAAATAATTAACTTTTAATAATAATGATGACAGAATGACTGTCTAATATTTTTTCAGACTATTGTAAACACTGAAATTCCTATACTCACGGAACATTAAAAATCATATTTACACCTCTCTGGAACAGTAAGTTGCACCATTCAAGTCTGGAGGCATGCAATACATGTGTGTGTATATATATATATATATATGTATGTATGCAAAGCAGAACAAGAACTGCACCAACATCTGGATCGTTTCATATCATTATGGCTGTTGTGGCTTTCTGTGACACCAGGCAAAAAAGAGTGATCCAACAAAGCATCAGCTCTATCTAGGAGGGAAGTCCCAGTGTGCCTCATCTTCAGCAGAACAGGCTGGGCAGGCCAGTGGTCTTTATCTATGAATTTCATACTCCATGTATCAGCTTTGTAGTGGTTTGTTCTACCAACAGGAATTGAAATGACTCCAGGCACTTTTGGGAGAGGAATTAAAAATGGAAGCTATAATCTCGGGCTGTCTGTAGCAAGTATCTTAGAAGCAGTGTTCTGCAAGCTTAGCATTTGTGTTGAGATTTCACAATGAAAAAGAAAGGGTTGTGTTGGTGAAGGGAATAAAAATATAAAAGGATTATATAAAACTCTGAACAGGTGAAAGCAGGGTTTACATTTACAAGGGTGAGGTAATGGGCATATGTGACAAAACAGAAGAATGAAATAGATGAAGGATGAACAAGAGAATGAAGGATAACTATTAGAAAAATGTGTGTGCAACTAAGACAAGGACAGAAGACTAGAAATAAATAGAATAGCAACAGATAACCAATGGATTCTTTCTCCTACATTTATACAACCGTTGTAAAAATACGAGACACAACTATGTAATTTCTTTATTAGAAGTATCTATAATGTGTACCTAATGAGAAAATCAGCAATGGGCAGCAGATGCTGGTGACATGCAGATATTGTGAGAAGCTGCGCATAATAATGTTGTGCAAAATGCATGCATTCCTGCACTGTAACTGATATAGCCAAGTCAGTTCTGCCATTCTCTAGATTACCGATACATACCTCTGAAGGAATAGTGCAGGAACATATAGACCTTTTTAATTCTTTCTTTTCATCTCTTCTGGTGAAGTGGGCCATAGTGGCCTGTGAGTAAGGTTGAATCTACAGTTGAGCAGTCTGAATTTTCCATGGAAAAGGTGAGTAACTGCAACCAGAAGATGAAAAAGTAGTTTGTTTTGGTCATTTTAGAAAATAAGCTACTGTGTTCTATTCATGGTTTGTCTTCTGAACATACAGAAGATGACCTTAATGTGTCTTTGTCATCACAATCCATTTTTTCTCAACCCATGAAATGTTATAGTAACTCCTAATGGCTTGGTAGTACACTACTGTAAGTCAGCTATTCTAGTACACACTTTATTCCTTCTTTTGGCCTCTCATTCTGAGTTCCAATCAGAATAATAAAATCAGCATTCCTATTTCAAATAAGCACTTTTTCCTTTCTAATAATTAGTTGTGGAAGGTAGGGTAAATTTCTGGTTCCTGCTTCCTGTACTGTATTTCATTGTGTCACCAGTTATTAAACAAAAGTCTTCTGACAACAAAAAAAACAATATCCAGGATTTTGCAATGTGTTCCACTCACTGGACTACACAAACCTGACTATTAATTTACTACTCTGCCCCTCTTCCACCTCCTTCACACACACACATGCCGGTGCCCTTCCTAGCCTGAACCCAGGCAGCTGTGTGTGGGTAGGATAGAGCATTAATCTAGACTTAGGAGTGCAGCCACAAGCATTTGGGGTGCAATATTCCTGACTTGTTTGCCCTGGCTTCCTCACTGTCCTGCCACCTCCCATGTCAAGCGATCTGCACTAGATTGGTCCTCAGGCCCTCCTTGGCCCAGGGCCAGGCCATGGTCTGTGAAGGGTAAAGACAATCCTTTCCTCCCTTGGCCACTTCTGGGAGAAATCTTCATTGACTTGTGCACCTGCAGTCACTCCTCTCATTTCGGCTAGCTGGACAGGCATTCTCAAGAGTAGGAGGTTTAACAGATGGTGGAAAAGTACTGTCACTATACCAGGGAGAAATGACTGAATAACAGTCCCTAGTATGAAGAGGCACCTTATGCCATGAGGACATGGCGAGAGCCCAGTGATGCCCTGTCAAGGGTTCTTTTGGCCACAACCTGTAGTTGGGAAAATTGCCCCCTAGCTCCTCAAGAGGATGAAAGCCATAGTTCCTTCAATTGAGCTACTTTGAAAATATGTTTGTTTGTTTGTTTGTTTTAATATTATATTTAGATATGTACTTGGGAATTAGTTTATTAAAATGAAAAGTCTGAAAGCAGCTACCACATCAAAATTTGCTCTTGAAATCAAATGAAATGCTGTGGAAAGTGTTTTCCTTGTTCACTCAGCTGTCATAATAGATTTCCTCATTCATGGTCAAATGAGCTAATAACATTTAGACATAAAGTCCATGAGAATTAGGTGCCTATGACTTTGGAAAGCACTATGTGTACTTCTGCAAAGCCTTAGTTCCACTAGTTCTTTAATCACAGATGAACATATTGGTCTGAGTCAACTCTGTCTAAAAGCAATTGCAAAATTTTCACCGACTTCAACATTGCTGAATCCAGAATGATATTCATACTCTCCAGAATAAGACAAATGTGTAGCAGTTGCTCTGTTTTTGCTAAAATGAGGTCTTTTCTGTATGTTTTTCTTCTCTGTTAGAAGCTGAAAAAAGAAGTTGCTCATGCCTTATTCATATATATTCTAATTTTAGTTCATCCATAGCAAAAAGTTACAGTTAAGACTATATTTATAATATATTTGCAAGACTCATTTGAATCTGTCTAAAACACATTTGACAGTCAAATTGTTTATTAAAAAATGTCATTAGAAGTGGTATTTGTACTAAATCTCTAGTTTTAAGTCATGTAATAGTTGGAATCATAATTTGTCACTGAAGATTGGGGAGAATGTTGATGATTACCAAACAGTTCTCAGTCTCACTAGCACTTCGTTAGATAAAGTAGTAGAGAAATACCACATTCAGAAAGTGAAGCCCCAGGAAAAATTCTCCTTCTTGAGGGAGCTGCTCAAATTACTCAGTTGATATCAAAGAATAATTTACTCCAGTGATAGCATAACTTATTTTTGGTTACCTCATCAATGGTTTCCTACGTATGTTTAATGTTACACTGCATTGATACCTTATTTGATAATTTGAATCACCTCTTTTATCAGTGATATCCTGACCTCTCCAAACTCTTACTTAGGTACATATTCATAATTCTGTTTTTTTTCTTATTTAGAGTAAAATGATGTGACACATACTTGAAATAACAAAAATAAGATTTAACAAAATGTAAATTAAATGTCACTTTAAACTTTAATATATTCCCGCTTTGCTCAGTGTGCACATTTCACCATTTAGATTTAATTCACATATAATTCACATATAACTGTCTGTAAGAATTTCCTCCAATATTTAAGGAAATTTTGAGGGAAGGGGGGAAATGAAAAAAATGACTGAATTTTTATTATACTATATTTTTTTCACTGAATTGTATTAATATTGAAATCTTCAGTATATTTTTCCAGAAATAAAACCTGGTTATCTATGAAAAATATGAAATCAGAGTGACTTCAGTTTTTTAAAAATATTTTTTTATATATATATATGTATCCATCTCTCTCTATATATATATATAGAAATGAACTTTCTATTTTTAAAGCAGAATAAAGCATAAAGAAGTCCAAGATAAATGAACTAACAATTTACTCAATTCACTCTGTGGATTGTACAGAAGCAGTAAACAATGATGTTCATAGTAAACAGATAAAGAACCAAATGTCATGCCAAAGAAATGCTATCACCCATAAAATAATATTAATGGACCCACATGTGCCATGACTTACACACAAGTGCATTCTTACAAGGGTACACTAGATCTCACAACAGAATAAAGGGAAAATGAGATGCAGTAGTTGGAGTACATCTGAGTTTCTAATGAGCAATCACATCAAATGGTAGTTAAAAAATAAAGTTCAGCTTAGCTTTAAAATGGACAGAAATAAGGATAATGACATGTGACACTGTAATTAATCTGAGCAGTCTTTGTTTGGTTGCTTCAAAGTGAGTAAGGTAAGAATATGCTTTATTTAACCGTGCAATAATTAAATAATTGTCAAAGAAATAAGCACTCAAGTGTTTCCTATGTGACACAAGTGACATGTTTAGAACAATAACTGTCTTCATTAACTAGAGAACTCTTTCACTTTATACTTCGTATTTTACAGAAGAGGTTGAAGGGTGGGTTTGATTTGATACGGACATCTGTGTCACAGCAACATTGAATCCAGAAACAAAACAAAGGAAGCAAACAAACTAAAACCAGCTTGTGCAGCAAGAGAGATTCTGATAGCGATATTCAAATAGAGTAAATCACTCTATTAAATTGCATGGAACTTCGTCAGTTTATAGCATATGAAGATCTGCCACTGCAAGTCTTCCTCATGTTTTTGCCACAGGGATATGTGTTTCTATTATCTTCTTACTGTTAATGTTCATAATAGAATTATCTGTACTCAACTCTGCACTTTCAAGGCAATATAAGCACATGATTGCAAACAACAATTCTCAGATCAGCTTTTGACACTTTATCATCACTGACACCATATCAGTATTAATTTGTAGGTAATTAAGGATACTTGAGACAATTTTAGCTGGTCTACTTTTTGAGAAATATAAATTTTAGTCATGTATATTAATCTCTAAAAGTAGCATGAAACTCAGTTGACAACTTTGTTAGTTTTCAATATTTTTTTTCCTTTTTTCATGTTACAAAGCTTGAGCTGACTTTCATTTGCAGTGTATTTGTCTTTTCAGTCTCTAACAGCAACGCTGAAAGTTTGTATCTCTCCTCTTTACTGCTTCACAGCTATATGGCTATTCCTCTATACTCTATTTGGCACCATGGCATGGTGCCAAATACTGTATTGTTTTGCTGCTCTTTGTTTGTTTGTTTGTTTTGAGGGGGCTATTTCCCATCTTGTTGTTTAGTGTTAATTTAGTGATTTTTTTTAGTGAAATTTCACTCTTTAAAGTCAGCTTCTGTCACAGGGAAAACTCATCATCTCTTTTCTGAGGCTTTCAGTTTCCTTAGTGTGTGCCTTCAAATCAAGTTGCCTGCAAAATCCAAAATTATAGCAGGAAAGAAACAAATGATCGTGACATTTATCCTATGGAGTGATGGAAAGAAGTGGCCAGTGCTAGTAAACAACCATCTATTTTCCAAGCAAGTTGGTTGCGGGGTGGAAGGAGATGAACTATTTGTATCCAGATGGAAGAGACTGCTCTGCTTGTTCTCCACTCCTTCCACTCATCTAAGCTTCAGGTCTTGAACCTACTCTTACTGACAATCCTCAAAGCAGAGAATTGCTCTCTGATAAAATACTCATACTCTGCTCCTCAGGGAAGAGTATACTGCACTCTTTGCTGTGGAGTGGAGTTGGCTGAACACCTTCATTTTTTTATAAAAGTCAAAGTTTCACAGAAACATTTTCCCTTTCCCCCAGTCAACCGAGAAGCTTTTCTTCAGAGACAAGACAGAATAAATTCCCATATAGGACCTACAAGGTGTTTTGAGAATATCATCTCCCCTGGCTTTCTTTATGCTTTTGAAAGAAGAAAGCAGACTGCCTGCCTAGTCTTTTGGGTCTTTACACTTTGTAGAAGAAGACAGAGAAAAATGTATGAATGAAAAGCAGGTGGAAAAAATATGTTTGTTTCTGTAGAAATCCCTTTCTGTTCACTAGAAGCTCGTTCTTCACCCCAGCTTGTGCTTCATCTTCCTTAGAAGGGAAGAGCCCAGGCTGCTTTACTTCCCACTGCTAAATAACTGTGCTTCTACCTTCTGCTTTGACACAGACACTACCTTGTGGTTGAGAGGAAAGGAACAGAAATATTGGTAAAAAACATATGGGAGAGTCTGAATTTCAGTGTATCCTGCCTCATCCATCACCTTTCTCAGTCATGTACTGTACGATTCAATACATTTCTTACAAAGGACCCATCCCTTTCCTCTCCAGAGTTTGTTTTGCAGTCTCTGAATAAAGCTGATAGCCTGTATTTCTCTCAAAGAGCTTTACAAGAACCAGATCAAATAAAATCTGCAGTATGTTACACTGGTGCTAATTTTTACTAAGGCCAGGTTCATGGCAGATAAAGAATTGGGGAAAACAGTGCTTTAAAACATAGCTCTCAAATTTTCTCCTTTTCATCTTAAAAAATTGCAGTGGCTTCTTTTTTACATTACTACTAGAATGTCTTACTGGTCAGAAATCTATTTAGTTCTAATTCCTAGCAGTGAATAGGGTTTTCTTGAACCATTAAAACTTGTACCTCTTGATTAAAATGAGGTCACGAATCAGTTGCAGACATGCCATTTAACATGAGCTTCATGTTACTAAATGACATAACTTTATAATCCCAGAAAAAAATCCTTAGCTGTCCTTACTAAAGGACAAAAGTAAAGTTATAATAATTGGGAAAGAAGTAAATAAATGGATTCCTGTATCTAATGCACTCTTTTTAAAATTGATTTTTTCCAGAGCTTCAAATTAGCATTACCATCATCTGCACACTTCTGGTCTCACGTGCAATGGTATATTAATGAGATTTGCTAAATGGATGCAATGTCCTAACAATCACAGCTTGGCAAATCAGTTGTGATGGTAATAATAAGAACAGCGACAACAGCTTCCTGCCCTCAACTAATATTATTAATCCTGTGACTCATTATTCCATGTACTCACTCAAGCAGGACAAAAACCTCACAACTATAATGTTGTAATTTGCCCATAGATGAAAAACAGTCATTTTAGATGACGGCTGACTGTTTTTTTTTTTATTTTTTTTCTCCTCCCTCATCACCATTTCCTCAGCTCCTTAGCTTTCTGTAGAGCAGGGTCTTAAGTCAACCTTTTTATATCAGACTTTCATGTCCACGAGTGGTGTTAGTTTACTTCAGTGAGAACAATGTCTAAATACTTTCAACCACATCTCTAAAGAAATCTATAATTTTCAGTGCTGCTGAAAGGCTAAAATATACAGAAAGCAAGTATTCCTTTAGGAAGTATATTGATATTGCAGATCTGGAGGCAAATACTGTACAGCAAGTACTAATTGGCAGATTTATTCTGCCAATAAGGATACTAAAATAATAATAATAGCAATAATAATAATGCAATGTTTTTTTAAAAGGAAGTATCAAGTGATTTATATCTAACTTTTGAATCTCCATCAACAGGAAACCATACTGCATTATCAGACTCTGTAACACTCTAACAAGCTTTACAAGATTAGAAGTAAAGCCCATCAGAAGAAGGCAACAGATGAGACTTTCTGAACTAATGATCACTGGAGCTATTTAGTATCTGTATTCTCACCATCACTGCCTATTTAACTGAAATGTCCGCTGAGTTTTACAGGTATATGATAAACTCATATATGAATTTATGTCAAAAGTCCTTATTTTTTGTCTTGATATTGACTGTTCTCTAAAATAGTGTCAGATTTTAAGACTAAAGGCTTTCATGGTTTGAAAACGTAAAATGTATTTTTTTTTAACTGTAATACAATGTTTTAATAAGCAAAAGCAACACAAAGATAAGGAAAATTCTCAATAATCTCCCCAAATTTGTCACTTCTGTTTCTATCTGTTGCATGAAGAAGAACCATTTATAAAGGATAGGAACCTACCTGGAATGTAAAGAGGAAATATTCTCCTATGATTCTGCTGGAAGTCTTGCTAACCAAGTAATTTATAATATGTGTCCCATATGCAAAACATCAAAATAAGAGAAAATAGCAACAAAAATAAGCTTAATAAATCCTCTAAGGAATCCCTCCAGTCTTTTTTCTCATAGTATATTACCAGCATATTATAAGATTGAACATCATGTGGCTTGATCAATTGGACTTTAATCACTTCCCTTAGGAATTCAAAGATTAACAATAGATCTTAGCAGTGGGATGTCTTTCTTCATCATTTCCCTTGTACATAATTACATTTCACTACTCTACTTGTCACTGTAGCTTCTCATAATTTGTCCTCGTTCAGTGACAAATACCTCCCTCAAGATGTCTGTCCTGCTGTATTTAATATGCTTCTGCAAAAGCAATCCAAAACCGTGTTGGGTCTTTGCTGCTGAATTGTGCCATATTACATTGCAAGCTACTGGCATGATATAGTATAACCTCCACTATCGTTGTTCAAGGGAAAGAAATCAAGAGAAACTTTACTGAAGCAGATGAAGTAGATCCTTCTACAGAGTAAAGGTACAAATCACTCAATCTATGGCTATCTACAAAAAGTACCTTCAGGACTGAGTCTGTAATAACTAAAACTGAAAAAAGTGTTCTGAATGAAATGAATAATCATCCACCTCCTAGCTCACCCGCCCCGCACCATCTCATTCCAGACTAACTGAATTTCCCTAGGTATTAGGGGTGAGGGAGAGAGAGAAATAGTAGAAGACACAACGCATTTGGTGATTTTTTTTTTCCTAAAGAATAGCATTTTTTGTTTGCTATTTTGAAACAACATGTAGCAATTGTCAACATCATTCATTTCTGATTAAAAAAGAAAGATCTTTCAAATGAAACAGAATATCTTGTAGCTCAAAATAGTTCTGCTTCAGAAGGAACATGCAATAGGTTTTTATTTTTATTATTCTTTGGTAAATCCAAAGTATTTTAATACGTTTTTGTTCAGCAGCTGAGTGAAAAAAAAGTTCACTATTCATATCACTATTCATATAACTGATTCTGAGCCATGCAGCATATTTTTATAAAAAACCCAATGTTCTGTCTTTCCTTTTATTTTTCCAGCTACCACTTTGCTTTTCTTTCCTCCTGTGAAATGTATATTTTCAGGCAGTGTTCCTGACACAGCAGCTTGGGTTTTGTTTAATATTTAATCATACTATTTATCTATTTTTTTTTTTTTTACTAATCTTTGTGGAAGAAAAGGCTTGCTATGGTATCAGTTGTATGTTGAAACTAATGCCTGCAACTTCTCCTAATGAAGTACTACTTCTGAGTTGATTTTACTTGACATTTATTTTTCTCTTATTTCACTCTTTCAGACTGTTGATGTATGTTAGGTCTTAGTCTGTTACATATCCCCGAAAAATGCCCAGAACAGCTCTCATATTTGTCATGATTCGCATTTGCTATTTTTCATGATTTAAAGGTGATCAGGCTTTGGATGAAGAATAGGAGGAAAGAAAGAACTGTCAATCTTTCCAGCCTCTTTACACTCCAACAAACCCTTCCTACCACATTTGGCTAGTCATGCTTGCAGGAACATTAATTTCTGTGCCACATTCTTTATCCCCCAGCAGACACATAATGAAATGAAGTCACCATTTGAGAGTCAATAGCAACATGACAATTAACCTTGAGAAGAGAGCACAGGGCAAACATCTCTGTTTTGAATAAAAATTCTGAACAACATGGAGAAAAATGCTATGTATGGATGAGAAGAGCATTCAGGTGTGTGGTAGGCAAGGATGATAAGAAGCCTTTTTTTAGAGCACTTCTTTTTATAAATGGAGGGAATGGAGCCCTGGGGTAGAGCTGAGATTTTTTGAAAGCTTTTTTTTGCCAAACTGAAAGTGTTTCAAAACAGGAAATGGCACAATTTTCCTTGTATTTGTCTTATACTGATTTCTCTTCATTCATCATCCTGTTCCCACAAGCAGGTTCCCCATAAAATAATATCTCAAGTTGTTCACCAGAAAAAAAAAAAAAAGTCTCAGACTTCCATATTGCTTTGTGATCATTGTGGGTTGTGGACTTGCTGTGGGAACAGGGACAGAATGAACAAAAAGACAAAGCCTGGATGAGGGGAGAACAGTAGATTTTACCATAATTTGAAGGAGAAAAATTGGAAACAGCATGATTTGGATTGGTTAAGAGTTAAACGTGGAAGAGATGGTCAGGAGTCAAACACGGGGAAAATCTTAGGTAAAACCTAGGAGAACATGTCCCCTCCAGGTCCCAGGGAAGAGCCCTAGAAAGCTGAGTGCCCCCATCCTCTGTGGTCGGCAAGCAGCTGTGCTGCCCCCTTCTCCCAATAAGAGGGGTTTCAGGGAAAGATTCAGTCACACAGTCACAGGCAACTCATGTCTTTTTAGGCCTGGTGGGGTACCCTCCTGGCCTCCACCGGCCAGTCGGGAGGTGTGCAGGTTTCCAATAAAGCTTGCCTTACATATGCCAGAACATAGAAATATGTTAAGTGTGAAAAGACATTAAGAAGGAATGTTTGGGAAATTGAATCCAAAGTTACATGTTTCTGTGGTCAGCTACATAGAAGCAACTGATAAAATTACAGTACTTTCTTCTGTACAGGTGTATTGAGAACAGTTGGTAAATGGAGGTGAGATGCTGCTTCAGATACAGACACCTAAATACAGGTGTTTGTAATATTAAGGTCTATACTACATTTTAGTGTGTCTACACTGTTATCTAGTCAATACAGCCAGTTGTGTATTCATCCTAAAGTAAAATCTTACTGGTTATCTGAGTAGCTTTCTAGTTTTCAGTGACTCCATTGATTACAAAGCACTTTAGAGAGCTCCCTGATGTACAAATTTAGTTTCCAACAGCCTGGCTCTGAGTCTTGTCCCTGAAGTTCATGGTGATTCAGAGGCACGCTCCCAATGGCTCAGAACATCCCAGGTATTTCCAGCACTTAAAATAAATAGAAAACTTAATTTGGCCAAAGCTATATGCCTTTGTTACCAATAAGCCCTAAAATAAATGAGATATTCTGCTGTATCATATGTGGAATCAAGTAATTTATTGTTATCTTGTTTCTATTTCATTTCTCTCTCTTATTTCTTTTCCTGACTGAAATATTTGTCTTTTGTTTAATCCATATTTCACATTTTCTCCATTTCTTCATCTAATTAACATTTCACATCTCTTAATTTCTTTCTGGATTTGAGTAATTTAGTCCTATTAGCACTTCAAAAATCAGAGTAAGAACTTTGAGCAGATTGCTTCATTGCATGAGTAGTTAATCCACTGTTACAGAGAAACTCATACATAGTAAGCAGTCTTTAACCCTTTAAAATTTCACATTAAGATTACAGTATGAAAGAATTAAAAAATCTTTTTTATACTAATTGTTCTTGCACTGTTTTGAAATGAATTATGAGAAGGAGTTAATGTATATTTGTACATATTTTTATCAAAGCTTTGCATGCAACTACTACACAACCATTCCCTTAAGGCTGTATCCCTTCATTTAATGCACTCTGAAGTCATACCTATCTATCAGAGTCTTAGCTTGACAAAGAGGGAATCTCTATAAGGATGTTCCAAGTCAATTCATAATCTCGGCAGCATGTTTTTTATATAGCCCCTGTGAAAAGCCTTGTCAAATGTCTAGCCTAAATCTATATAACAAATTACAGATAGTATTTTGTCTTCCATTTTAGAGTTTTTACTTCGTAGCTGACTGATTTTAATTTTACAAGGAGATTGTGATAAGGTTCTGGGCATCTAAATACAAGCTCTTTATTCTTTAGTCTTTCAAAGGCATGATATATGAGCACAGCTACCAGACCGAAAGAGGCAAAGGTGACTTTAAGTCATAAAAGTGCTTTACTCCTGTAAATTAATCCATACAGTCTGGTGAAGGCAAAAGAGTTGCAAACTCTGAAAAAACAAGAGAGTCAAGACACTGATCTTGACTGATCATTCCTATACAAGTGACTCTAGAGGAAAAGGGACAGAAAGGCTGGAAAAGGAGGCAATTCTAAGCTGGAGCAAATTGCTTTAGTTCAACTTCGGTCCAAAATGTTTAAGGTATTTAACTTACAGGTCTCATCAGACTTGCGCTATCTAAAGACCCAACTGTGGAAGCATGTAGGTACGTCCCGCTGTAACCAATGAGATATAGTTCATTAAGTATCTTTCAAATGCCTGCCTAATGGCTCTGACTAACAAACAAGGGCTGTTCAAAACCTAGCTGGGGTATGCACCACTGTCTCCACAGTTTGTCCCAGTGATCAATTTGGTTCTTCCATTCCTTGTTAAATAGCCCACTCACTTTTCTGTCAGTCAGATCCTGAATGAGCACAGTTTGCAGCCTGATGCCTTAAATGATTCAAAAATTCGTACTGGTTTCATTTTAAAAAGGCAGGATGATTCAGTAGCAGCTTCAGAAGTCAGCTATGAGGTAAGAATAGACATCTGCGGGAAGGGAAGGAGGAAGGGCAAACCCCTGGAACTGCCTCAGAGCAAGCCCTTTTCCACTAAGGAAACAAAACTGTAAATCCCAGCTTGAGAAAGTACTTAAGCATAGATAGTGTGAGTAATATATTCTTCTGTAATTCTGTAAATTATTTATTTTAAAAAAGATGCAATCTGGAGAGACTGAAATTATTCATGAACAGCTTTAGTGAAAAAATACCATTTTCTTTTAATTGAAGTTTTTGTATCAACATATTCAAAGTGAAATATTTACATTGTTTTGTTTTGAAACACCTTTTTCCATTCTGAAAATTATTAAAATAATAAAAAATTTAGGTTGTCCTTTCCCCCCAGATAGAAGAATTTTACTTTAAGGCAAATGCAATGCTTTGTTTGACTTTTGGTAGTTCTGAGAAAATAAGCACAGTGATGTTTCTAATCAGCCCAGTTTTTATTTTCTATTTTCCATCTACTTAAAAATTTCAGTGTCCTGACCAAAGAATCAGTCTTTTGTACAGCTCTGCATAGGAACCTAAGTCCCATTGAGTTTCAATGAATCTTTGTGTTTGATACTGTTCCACTGAAGTCAATGGGTGCAGGATGAATCCCTTTATCCTTCGTGCACTTTGTAAATGCATGAGTCACACATCATGCAGCCAGGGAAGTGAGGCTATCAGCCAGAATTGTCAGGACTGAAGCCAACATTGCTTTGTTGATCAGCTTGTAGGAAGAGCCATAGAAGCATGCAAATTAGTCCTTGCCCTTTGCTGAAACTAAAAGCACTACTTAATGTTTCTAGATGCCTCCTTTACAGACAAACATCCCCAAAATGCTGCTAAATTCTAATTCCACAGACTACGGTTTATAATGACTGTAAAATCACTTCAATGACAGTTTTCTTAATTTTTTAGGTCCTTTAGCAGTTAAAAAAAGATGTTTGTCATCCTATATATGTCTATGTATGTATCCCTGTATCTCATAGAGATAGTTAATGACCCCTTCATTGGTTCATCAACAGTTCACAGACAACATTTAATACTTCCTAATAAATAAAACACCAAAAAGATCAGATACCAATGCATTAGGCTTTAAATTTATGATAGTCCTTTAGAAAGAACCCCAATTTTACTGACAGCTGATATTATAGTCCTTTTTCAAGTGATCCTGAAAAAATGGAATTATAGTTTTGCAGATAGTGCTATTGTAGATAGATGTATTTATCAGTAACAAAATCTGCCGTAAAGAATTATGAGATCAGATTTGTATATTTGAGAGAAATGATTTAACAATAAAGTGTTTGTACAAGGTTTAGTTTCCATGTACTACATTTCAATAAACAAATGGGGGAGGAACACTTCCCTATAATGAGCATCTCTACTGCCATTGAGCATTTTCCTTGACTCTGTTGGATCAAAAATAAACCTTTCAGCGATAGAGGAGTATTATGTTCAATGTTTAGAATTAATTCAGCCCTGAGGTGGATTAACTGCCCCACAGATTCTCTGGGCAGACCATCAGAGCACAGAGGACAATGTACATTATAGAACTTTCTGAAATTATTTCCGGTCCAGATATATTCTCTTGTCTCTTTACACGTATGAACTACAGGGAGGGCTTGAAGGCTGCTGGCAAGTTAGCAAGTTCTTTGCCAAGAGCTGTGAGTGCCAAATAATGACGAAGTTACATTGGCATCTTGCTTTTGCATGTAGAATTACCTGTTTCTTGGAGCAAATTATTTATTCCTTCCATCTCTATAAAACCGCCAGATCACAAACTCCTGTAACCAAATATTTCATTTACCCCTTTAAACCAATTGAAGACAGAAAGTTAAATTACTAGTCAATAAACTGGTTGGATGAAATTTGTTTTTTCCTCCATTCTCAATCCTTTTTTATATTGGGTATTGTGGCACACACTAGGACTCATGCTGAGCATTTTGCAGGTAGACAAGAAGGCTGTGCCATGACGACTTTACCTTCCTAATGCCAATAGTGTGCTCTGCCTCTACAGAATAAGGAAAGCAGGATTAAGAAGTTCTGGCTTCCATTCTTTACCATTCCCTTCTTTTCTTAGACCCACTGAATCCTTCAAGGGGCCAAGAGGAGGATCACCAGGCCTTACACTAGTGACACAGCTAAAGGCACTTCATGACAACCCTCCCTTTGGGTAGGTAAATTAATGTTGTCAGTGTTTACTTACATGCTTTTCCCCCTGCTATTTGAAAGCTTCTTTTTAAGCAAGAGACATGCAGAAAGATAGTTTTAAAGATGCTTCTGACAGCCCAGTTCCTGCTGGAGACATACAGAGAGAAAGAGCAAAAAGGAGCCATCCATGTGCAGGCCTTCAAACAGTGCCGCTTCAATCCCATTTCTTCATTAACCTCTATGGCAGAGTGAGTGATCCTCTGCACGGGGACATTTGACATTCAACATATTGCCAAAAATAGAGCTTCAGTAGAAGATAGAAAAAGAGGAAGAATTTTTCGTCTTCACTTGGTGCAAGTGTGATTAAGACCTTTAAATAATGCACATAAAAAAAGGGCTGAAAATGAGTTAACCGAGCAAAAGAAATACTTACTAAATTGTTAACACTGTTTGCTGTTGCTAAATTGGTTGTTGGAGAAGATCCCACTAAATCTAATAGAATATGTCTGATAGAAAAAAGAAATAATGGAAAGCATCTACAATCAGTCAGATTTCTTTTGAGTTTCTTGGCACTATAGTAATAAATGATTCTGTTAGAATAGAGGGAGTCTGTATGCATTGTCTTGTCTGCACTCCAAATTCTCATGCACAGATTTTTTTTTCTACTGCTCTTTCATTAAGACTTCCTGACAACAGAGAAAAACAAATCTTGGGCTAGACTTTGAATTAAGTTAGCACTTAAATTGTTTGCTCGCAGCAAGAAGATGTATAAGGTGTGCTTTATTTATCCTCACCACTTCCGTCGTTTATCCACTTTAGTCCAATGGAATTTCAGAAGTGTAAGTAAAACCATGTCATCAGACCTGTTCAGGTAAATACTGTACAAAAATTGTCTGAAGAAAGAGAAAAAAAGAAACAAAGGATTAGGATTAGCTTTCTGGTTTCCAGCTGTATCAAAGACTGCCAGTGAAGACACACTATTAAACGCTCAAGTCTGTTTCTGTGCTATAATGAATTGTCTGAAATACAAATATTATTCCACAGACCAATGCAATAGAAAAATAATTTCTCAGTATTCTGGTGAAATCTGTTCCTTTTTTATTATTTTTAGGAGCAAAATTTAAGACATCCTCTTTATGTTTCTGAATCTCACTGCAGTAGAGTTATTTGAGATGAAAGTAGAAACATACAATACACTTGTTATAAACATCAAATAGGTCTGTTTTTCTGATGAAACATCTATTTTATAAGCAAAGTCAAGGCTTTTAGAAGGCACAACTTAAAATAAGAAAGAGGGCACACAAGAGGAAGGAGCACTAACAGGCAATTCTAATGCTTTTATTACCAGAAGTTTTAATGCATTTCCAGGATAAGAGTTTAGCTCAAGAGCTTCATATAGTTGTGATCATTAAACATCATGCAGAAGGAAGCTATCTATGTCATAAAAACTTAATGAACTTTCCTGCTTCTGAGAAATAGAGAATTAGATGATGGTCTCCAGTAATCAAATCCAACTCAAATTTTTTTTTAAGGGTCTCATCAGACATGCCTAAACTGACCTAAAATGAAAACATGCTATGCTACATCCTAGAGTCTTTTTTGTCCTGATTGCCTAGATTCAGGACTTGGTTGACAGGCAGTCTGCAGTCTTCCTAGTTACATACCCAAGATCCGTGCATAGCTAGATAGCAGGTGGTAAAGGATATGTAGAGTCTGGATGTGCTTATGGTATTTACTTGGAGTTATAGCCTTTATCCCCAGTAATTCTGTGAAATTTTAAAAAAGCAGTAGGCCAAAATCTATAGCAAGTCACCCTGTCCAAAAAGAAAACAAAAAGAATAATAAAACTATGAAAGAGAGAAATGAAAGAAAAAGGATAAACATTTAAAATAATACAAGAAATATTTTAAATTGTAATGATTTTTTGACACATTTTAAACTTAATCTTTCCTGGAAATTAGATTAATTTTATCCTGCCGTGCAAAATATTTTGCAAGAAGGAAAATAAAAGATCAAACTGTGTTTGCTATGTATATAGATATAAATGGAAGCACATGAAAAAAAGACTTTTGAAAGAAATTCTATGCTGAAATAATTATTACTGTAGTCTGAAAAAGGATTTAACACCTGTGAAAAGTAATTTAATAAGCCTTTCTGTATTATAGAAAGGCAAAACAATATGGACCACCAAAAACTAGTAAACAGTGTAGTAGATTTTTTACTAAATGATGTGAATAAATATGTTAGAGAAAACTCTAAGAAAAGCATTGCAGCAAAACAACATTGTCCTTACTCTGAGATAGGAAGAGAGAAATAAACAATGTATTTTGTTTATCTGATCTTCATGTGCTGTAAGAAACAGAAAAAATAGAAATAAGCTATATAAAACTGATCTCTTTCAGGCAGTCCATCGGTCAGTCTAATGTCTTGCATTTGAGTTATTTTTCAGTGGAACAATGCTGTTAGCTAGCCAGCTGGCATAAAATAACACTACTCTCATGTAGTGGCTCATGTATTATTTTGTACATCTAAAGAGTGAATACTTTAATGTCTATTCATTAATAAAAATCTGTGTCACTTTGACTGCTTAGAGTGACATTATATGTCAAACTTACTTAAAAATAAACTCTTCCTCCCTCCCTTCCTCCCTCCTTTCCTTCTCTCTCTCGCTCTCTCTAATAAAAAAAGCTCCTCTGAAATGTGTTAATACATACATTTTTCACTAGATGTAAATGTCACAGTTATTATATTGTCCATACACAAAAAGAGACATGCAACTTTTATATGATCATATTGCTAAATAAGTGAGGGCTAAAGGACTCCCAACGGTGTGGCCAAACGGCACTTGCTAATTCATACTGACACTGCAATGAGCTACTATATCCTATTCCAGACTTGTTTTGGAGAAAGCTAAGTTCACAGCAGAGTCAAGGAGTAAACTAACAATTAAATGGCATGGTCAGCCTGGGGCCCAAGGTTTGAGCTTAGTCCCCACATATTTAGCAGCATATATGTACCTACTCTAGCTGCTGGCTAGACTGTGATTTGCACCACCTCCATAAATACAAATATTTGTATTATTTACGACACTAATATGGATTATATGGGTTCCATATTTTGGTTCTCTTGCTCACAAAGAGAGAAAAAAATGAAGTGACAATGCAGAGAGCTAGTAAAAAGACTGGTCATCACCTGAGGGGCACCTGAGGCCAAACTTGAACTTGTAAGTCAAGCAGAAGCCTTAATGTCTATGGATGAATGGATCCAAATGGATAAAATCCTACCAACATCAAGGAGAGTGACTTGTACTATCTGAAAAGGCAATGGGAGTCCTTAATGATGAGAAAGTATTCTTCTAAGAAAGATAGCTATAATTTAATAGAAGTAATTGGTATAAAGATGTTTAATTATGAGAGCACAATATGTTGCTTCACATTACTTTGTGCAGCTATGAAGGAAAAAATGTACACCAGTACAGCAAAACACTTACAGCTGATTATTATGAACACGCCTGCAAGTGAGACACAGTATCTCTTAACAAATTCATTATTTACATTAGTACTACAACAGAAAAGAAATTGTCATCAGTATTTAAGAACTTATCCAATACACTAATCAATCCATATTATCTTAAACAGATTGAAAGAAGATCCTCTTTTCTATAAGTACTTCAGCAATACAATTTGTAGTTGCATATAATTGTGCTTCCTCTCAGTCTTGTTGCTCTGATGAATTGAATGGGTGAATTAGTGCTCCAAAGGGAAAAGCACATTATAAGCCGCTTTGAAACAACTCGAGTAGAGCTAAATAAATTCTAGTTTCAGTTATGTTAATGAGACTTCAAGGAGACAAAGCAGCTAGGAATCACAAAGATCCTACAATAATGCTGGTTTGCAGTAGCTAGTTGGAAATTCCTCTCATAACTCTCAAAAGCATCATTTTCTTAACATCAACAGACTGCTGAGATCCATCATCTTGTTTTAACGGCAATGTGCTCTTTGCCTTATGGCAATAAAGGGCATGACTGTATCTGTGACAGAGAAAAATAATCAAATATTTAGTAGTTCTCCACCACAGTTTTCTTGAATGTGGAATTTTGATTACGATCATGTGGCAAAGGGACATATATAGCCATGGAAGCCTGTGGTTTATTAAATCTGGAGGAAAAACACTTAAATATAATAGCTGTGGTTTCGCAGTAGGTTAGAAGTATATCCAGTCTCATTCTCCTCCTTGTGCATGTTATGAAAGCAAAATCTGGCCTCAGCTTTGGCTCACAGAGCCTGTTTTCTAAGGTGAATATTTTGCTTTTTTTGATCATGCTTTCTATACTACTGTGGAATGCATGCAATGAAGTAATTTAAGGGCAGAAATATTAGCTGTTCCTGATATTAATATTTAATATATAAATATTACTAGGTCAGATTGTTGGAAAAAAACCCACTTAATAAACCTTTATATCAATGAGTAGGCAAAGTCAAGAAACTCAAGAAAAATGGAAATTTAAAAAGATAAACTTTGCGTGTCTTCTGCTCCTAATCCTTTCCCATTATAGTTTTCATATTTAGACCTTTAATAGTTAATAACCACTGTGCAGAAGCCAAAGAAGCCAGTCAGATAAAATTATTTAGCTATATTTAGATATGGGGAAAGTTCAGTTTTTATCTTTATAAGCTTTTTTTTTTTTTTTTTTTTGGCTTATTTTTAAAGAAAATAGACCTGAAATGTCAGGAAAATGCAGGGGTTAAACAGTCAGGGTTGTATACGGTAATTATCAGGGTTACAGTCATGAAGAGATCAGCTGTAATTGTGATGTTGCTGTTGCTGTTGCTGTAGTGACATAATTAAAAAAATGTAGGTCCCTGGCACACACAGCGTGCTGATGCTTAGGTTTAGAGATTAGTAAATACTCTTGGTATAGATTATAGCATCTATTCACCTGTGAAGGGAGAGTGAGAGAGAGAAAAACTCTGCTGCTTGATGGTTAGGGAATGGCAATGGCATGTGGGAAAGTCAGGTTCTAGTGAACATTGAAGTTATTTATTCTTTATATAAGCAAAATGAAATTGATTCAGAAGTAATCATGTTACTCTTGTGGTTAAATCCTTCTAAAATCCAAACAAAATGTTTTCCTGTACAGTTGACCAGTGCAAGAGCAAATGGGCTCTTGGTCCATCCAAATGGTCCATCCCTGATGTATTTATAGACAGCATTCATCTTCTTTATTTAGTTCTTTATTAAGCTTATCTGCACTAGAGAAGTTCATAAGATATAACGTTTTCTCCTATGAAAGGCTCATTATTTGCTATTTGTCTAGTAACTCTTTGTGCTTACTCAATTTTGAGTTTTATTTTCTCTAATATGGGTGTCTGGAGTTGTTCACAGAACAGTATTATAAATGGGGTCCTGAAAGTTGCTGTATCATTAAAACTTCCCATTGTCTATCACAAATAAATCACATGATATGTTCTGAGTTTTATAAGACATGTTTTTACCTCAGTGTTGCATTATACAGGTGATTCTGTCATCTGTATTTCTTTCTTCTTTTCCATCTTGCCTTGTATTTTAGGAGTGTACAGCTTTTTTTTTCCATTTCTCACCACTACTTTTATATTTAGTCTTTAGTAGTAGCATTGAGTAGGCACACAATCAAGATCAGATTCAGTCTGCAGTTGCAAGACAATGCATTCTGCTGCAATAAAATCACCTCAGAGTTTAAGATTAGCCATTTCTTTCTGCAGTATTCTGTTCTTCCTCTTGATGATATTTCCTTTCTTTATGCCATTAGCAAATGTTCTTATCACATTCCCACTCTTAGCGCTAACATCATAAATAAAGATATTAAATAAGATTTGTCCAAAATCAGATTCCTGAGGAATTGTGATAATACCTTCAGTAACCTGTGTTCATTCTCTCAATCCTATTTCTTATTTAGTCAATATCTCATCAAATTTTATCTATTTGTGCAAAAAAATACATATTTGTAAAGTGAAGATACTGGCAATATACATTGAAAGAAAACTGTGAAGAGAATCTACAGAACTAGAAGTATTTTTTTTCACTTTCTCCTTTTCCATAGATTCATGCTTCTAAACCATTAAGATGAGTTGAAAAAAAAAAAAAAAAAAAAAACCCTCTGCCTTCTTTGTCTTCAGCCTGTGCTCTTCCTAAGTCACTGATATTTGCATGGTCAGTAACAAGAAGATGCATTACGAAACTTGAGTATTATTGAACCATTTTAAAATCAAAGATTATGTCAATGGCTGGTGCTGGATGCTTAACATTCAGTCATACTTCTTTGGATGGCTACATATGGATATGGAAGTATTGTTCTAAGCATCTTGCCTTGAAATTCTTGTTTCAAGACATTTTTTTCATAATTTTAGTATCCATCTTTTTGTTTTCAAATCAGTTCAGAGACTATGATTTTATATTTTAGGTTATTTCAACAAGAAGAACCACATGATCTTTCTTTTTTTTTTTTTTCCTTCGGCCTACCAATTTCCTTTAATGTTAACTACACATTTAAATTTATAAATCAAGATTTATCAGAACAAAATATACCAAGTTTTCATTTCTTTCCTTGGGGTATACCCTCTCATCTCATTCTATTTTCTGAAAATTAGTAATCCACAATATGCTTGATGCATAGGAGAATGAACTATGCAATGGAAGAACTGTGATAAATAATTTTTTATATGTTAAAAAGTGACGGTAACCCATGTACAAGACTGCACAGTAAGATACCCCATTCTAGCTGGAAATGTATTAACAAAGACTAAATTTAGCTTGATTTGCCAAAGATATGAAACCAGCTGATAGACCTATGCTCAGAAGACGTCATGAATATTTGCTCTTTTGAAATGAACGGCATTTACACAGCAGAATCCACTGCTTTATGTGAGATAGTTGCAACTGAGCTTATATGTCTTGTAACCATGTAGCCCTATAATACAGTATTGCCATTGCTCATAAGGTTTGTACTGAATGTGCAAGGCCGCAGGACAAAGGCTTGTCAGGCTTTCTCTGTCTGAACTTTCCTTTACCTGCCTTCAGCTTTGTTGGACTTGGTTTAGCTGTGACAGCAATTTCTCTAATTGACCAAGTGTCTATGGCTCATTTGTTTTATTTTTTGGGTATCTTTGCATGGTACAACAATAGTTTTATATAGCCAGCAGTATTAAGCAGTTATTCTATGTTGAATGAGATATTAACAACTCTAACACACTAATGCAGTGTAGAGAAATACAGACCTGGTACGAGAGCAGAGGCCTTGAGAAGTGGCAACAGAGGATGCAGTGCAGAGGAGTGCAGGCCTGGGGTGATAAGGGATGGAGCACAGGCTTTGCACTGGAGACCTCACAGTGAGAAAAAACTCACCCAGGGTCAATTAAAGGAATGCAGACTTGGAGCTGGACAAAACTGGTTTTAGGGGTGAAAAAGAAATAGTAGAGAACAAATGTAAAAGCCACCATATATAGCAAATTTGGGTGTAATGTGAAGCTGCAGACCAATGAAGAAAAAGCAAAAGGTGATAAAGTGTGTCAGCAAATATAAAAATGACCCTGAGTGGATCCTAGAGTGTGGAAGAAGAAATCATCAACAAGAACATCCTCTTCCTCTCTGCAAAGGACACCACACACTGACAACCCACCAGAACACCCACTACCACCATCAGAATGAAACCATCAACCGTAGAACCCAGAAGAGTAGGAGAAGGGTGGGCAAAACACCAGGAAAAGGGGGAGAACGTAATAAGCGTGTATAATAATTTTAATTGCACTATTATTCTTTATTTTTCTGTAACAATCGGTTGTAGATTAATAATGATTCTTGAATTAAACTGTTAAGATTTCATTTATTCTAACAACAAATTCTTTGATTTACTTGTGTATAAGGTGTCCTTCCTCTTTGCCCATAAAAAAGATTTTGAGTGTAACAGCCTACGCATCTTTCAGGATCCAAGCTTTGAATTGTGTTGCAGTAAAATATATGGTTGAAAGTATTTGGGATGGACCTAGCTTGGTTGTTCCTGCATGGTACTCCAAAGTATCATATGATCCTAAATCATAAAGTTTAGATGTCTTTTGTGAAAAAATAAAAAAGGAAACAAAACAACCCTCCCCTGACCACCTTCCTGCCCCAGAGAAAAAAATGCGGTGGCTAGAAAGTTGATGGATGTCTAATTCCTTTCCAATTTATGTCAAGTTACTGCCTGAAAGACATGTAAGGACAGCCAATATATTCTCAAATGTACTGAATATTCTTTATTCAAGACTGTGTCTGTAGGAGCACTCTAGTCCCTTTTTCTCTTTGTCTCTCTAAACAGAACTTTTTTGCCACTGTTTTGGTCCCTGCTCAGATAGTTTTTCTAACCATATTATAACACCTTGTGTTCTCTTATATGAATATAAAAATAACTGTATAATCTTTTTTACTGGAATCTATGGAATCTTTACCATTATTTCATACTATCTGAAATTCCACTTCTCTGACCAGATGTATCCTTAGTGAACAGATTATACCTGGTAATGCTAGTTATTGTTATCTTTTTGATGTATCATTTCACTGTGTATCAGAAATAGATTTTCTGTCAAGATATCATATTTTTTCTAGTCGTTGAACCATTTTTACTCCCATTGCTCCCACAGTCTCACAGGTTTTCAATAGCAAAGGATAATAGTAACACAATTGGGACGCTCCTTATTTATATTGTTGGTGTTTGCTATTATTTTGATCTTCTCATGTTCCTATAACAATATCTAAAATTTCAATATTTGGATGTCTGTCTAGTGTTGCATAACTCCCTAATACAGATCCAGATTCTACTTTTACAGTCTCAGTTTATTCCTCCTCCACTTTTACTCACAAGACATTTCATGTTTTAAAAATATAAAACTAATTTCAATACACTTGTGCTTTTCTGTATCCAAGGAATTTTTTGGTGTGGACATACCGTCTTTATGACAAAAGGATACAAAATTGTTCAGAAAAAAAGCTTCTTATAGTTACTTATGCAATCAAAATAAGCCGAGATCTCCTTTTCAAAGAGTTAGAAACCTTCAGAAGTCTATAGCAAGATCAAAAAACCCACAAACAAATAACTACCCCAAAATCCCTGATCTCAATCATTTTGTCTTACATGTTAGATCAAAGGTGAATGGATAGTTCAGCACATAAACATTTTTTACGCCACATGTCCATCAACATTCATCACCAGACAAATCTTGCCATGTCAATAGTCTCAAAATCAGAAGATTTGAAGCCCACTAGTTTCTCTAGCAAAAAGGAAAACAGTTTTTGGTGCAGAAATGAATAACAATAGCAAGTATGCAGTTGCAGGGCTTTTTTGGTGTGTTTTTAGGGGAGTTAGGTAACCAAACGATTGATTTGCTGGTTTTTTTAGGTTATTACTGGTGTCTCAGAAATCTTTATAATAGATGAGAAATGTCACAAGTGAAAGGTGTGTTAGAGGCTGGTATTTGCACAGTAAAAACAAATTAAATGTTAGCTGCTAGCTCAGCCTGATGAAAGATAATACTAACCCAAACGTATCTCTTGAAATTAGGCTTCAGAACAGCTTTTGATAAAAGCTTAATTAGAACAACAAGTTATACAGCTTAGCTTAAAAAAGGATTTGAAAGGAGTACATTAGCTCAGTTTAAGATGACTTGGGGAGATGAGTCAGGTTCTTCATGAAGCTATTCACTATCCCATTAACAAGATCACATTCATTAAATTTAATTGTTTTAAGCAGTATAAATGCAGCATATGTAGCAAATCAGGAAGTAACTGCAAAAATGTAAACAACTGGTAGAACTGAAGGTCTTAAAATTAAAAAACTGAAGTAAAAATATGTCTATTTTGTGAAGACCTAATGGAAGCAGAATATAATTTGATAATATCAAAATAGAGTAAGATGCCATCCTTAAAAAAGTGATGCAAAAACTCACTAGCCCTCATTTTGCATGAGGAAGAATTCCACTAGCATTAATATAGAGATATCCAGCCAGAAAGATACCCATCAAATTTCTTTGCAGTGTCTCAGTCACCTCACTCTCCACTTCTTTTCTGTGATTCCTCAGTCTCATTACCTTTGCCAAGCCTGACTCTATTTGCAAATATTGTTCTAACTGTAATACATAGCTGCCCTTTTGTCTGTCTCAGTCTTCATTTCTGTTCCCTCATGACCATGTATTTGGTTAAAGCAGTTTCTTTTACTATGTTCTGGTTTATGATAAATTAATGCAAGTGTTATTGAGAACTCAGTTAAGACTGTTTTTTCTACTTTTAGTTTAGTGTCTTGACTCCTGTAGACACCAATTTCTTGCTTAATGATTAATACAAAAAAAGTTCTGCTAGTCCTGGAATAGATTATGTTCAATGAGCCAGAATCTCTGGGGACTTTTGATGCAATTCAGTGAGTCTCTGCCGAGGATGCACTTTTTTGGAGGCGTATCATTTAGCCAAATTTGTCTATTTTCATTTGCAATAGATCTTCAATACACCTTTGCTAAGTTTCATGTCACTACCCTGAGAGAATGGAAAGACTTACTATCCATAATGACCCTTATCTGTGTTGCTGCTGATCCCACAAATCAAGATATGGAGTCGAATGGCTCCATAGTTCCTGAATATCATTGATTTTAACAGAAGACATAGGCAGGGTTCTTCTGTGCAAAAGAAAACCTTGCCTCAGCATACAAGCTATCATATTCTGGTAAGAAGTTCTCTTCTGGAAGTTATTTTTGTTTTTTCAGGTAATTCTGACTGTTTGAGTGGAAAGCTTTAACTAAATTCTGCTGGAACTTTGGAAGTGGGAACTTCTCCGCCTATTGTAGCCCATCATTTTCCCATGTACATTTGTTTTGTTTTAGAAATAGAAAATATGCATAGGTTCACAGAGTTCAAGTACAAAACCAGAACCACTGGTTTTAGTCTCCCCTTTGTGCTAATCTCATTGTATTTTAAATGACATTTAGTCACCTCTGCACTGGGCCCAGTGATTGATATTTAACTGCAGGTCAGCTACAGAGGTGTTCTGTAAGCGCTCTGATTTTGTCAGCAAGATGCTGTTTGTATTCCTGTCATGGAGTCCCACTGCCCCATAAAATTTCTATAGGAGTACAATATAAAAAGAGTTGTTCAAACTACAGAATTAACTTGAATGAAGCCAGAAAGCTACTCGCAGGAAGGAATCTACTTTTCAGCGAAACATGCACTGCATTATTTGATATCAGTGAAGACAAGGCAAACTGGAAATGTTCAAAGTGTTTTAGAAAAAGCTCAGTATTATCAATAGGCCCAGCTTTACTTGTTCTTGATAATCTCTCTCCATATTTTCCAGTAAGACACATTTAAAGTAAAACAGGTTAGCTGTGTTTCTAGAACTGTCTTCTGACCTAACATAGTCCCCTTTGGGATGATTTTGCAAGTAGAACAGCTGTACATTTTATGTTAAGAGTGATAGATTCAGGCCTGTCACCCAGTCAGCACACAATAAAGCCTAGACTGAGAATGCACGGGATGTAAGAGGAGGACTGGGTTATGTTTCCGCCCCTCTTACTCTACCCTAATACACACATTATGTTGCCATAAGAAGAAAAGCCAAAAAAATCTTTGCTTCCTTGCAAATCCGGAGGCCTCTGATTCCCCCACAGCAAGATAAGGCGAGCATGGCTGGGAAGGAGCAACTGAAGAGTCTCAGAACAGGTAAGGAGGGATATAATAGAAATGAAAATACAGCAGGGAATGGAACTGGGTTAGTATCAGTGAAGAAGAGCTTGGATCTGTTATGAACAAGAAGAGAGATATGTTGCTTCCAACAAATAATTCAAAGGTATCAGTCTAAGTTTCTTGCTCCTGCTGAGACATCTCATGTCTGGGCCATATCATGTAAACGCCAGCTGTTCCAACTCTTGGATGTGCCCATGTAGCAGAGGTCTTGGATTTTATGATCAGAATGTGCAACTGATTTAGTATTTTTCTAGCATGTTCTGCTGCAGGCTCAAGAACTGTGCTTGAACTAAGGTATATACTTAAAAAAAACCAAACAGATATTTTATATTCAGTAATGGTTAGTTCAATGGTGGAGAATCCAGCACATTCTTCATGAACTATTCTAGTAAATAACTATATTCTATGCTAAAAAACTGTTCCTTTAAAAGTACCTAAATTTGTATAGCCAATGATTTTAACCCTAGCCAATGGTTTTAATTGAATTATTGCCTGATAGACTGAGAAAACTAGCAAACATATTGTTCTTGCTAAGAGGCTGTGACCAGCTTACGCTATTACTGTATATTAATAAAGTGAATAGAACAAAATAATTAAAAATTTCATGTCACATCATGATTTTCTAACCTTTTAATGTTCTGGATACTCCTCTCTGAACTCTCTCATTTTCCAAATACTTCATGCTATGTGTAATGGCTTGATCTAGCTGCCTAGGAATAGGTGCCCAGTGATGGCTGAGGTTTCCCAGAGTATCTCACTGTAGAGATTTGTAAAACAAATATTAATATTGGTATGAATTACATAGGAATTGCAGTGTGTGTGTATGGGTGTACGTGTCTGTATGATGTCTGTATGGTGTCAGATGATGAGGAAGAAAAAAGCTGATATAAAAATGAAGCATCAAGAAGTTGAAGAACAATATTGAAATGATGAAATACCCAGACAAGGAAATTAAGAATCTTTAAACTCAGGAAATTTGCATGCAATTTATGAAACAAAATAACGAGGCAAAAGGTCCCAAACAGCAGCCAATCCAACAGATGTAAAAGAAAGTCCAAAATCAATTTGTTATCATCAGTCTAGAACAACTCCATAGCTGTAGTGATGTCTTGACAGGTAGCTAGCCATACCTTTATTTTGCACAAAAGTGGTCCTCAGCAGACCACTTGCATACACACTTATTGCTTTGAATATGTGGATGTGAGAATGTGAACAGGCAAAAATAAATCAGAGATTTTGCAAGGAAAAAAAAAAAGCATTCCTTTCATAAGATCTCATATCGAGTTTTGCTATATTAATTTTCAAATGCCACCTCTGTTTCAGTACTGTATTTGTCTTGTGTGGTGTGTCTACATAGCCCACCCTTTGCAAAATGCCCTGGATAGCAACAGCAGACAAACAGGAGCATGAGTGCAGCCCCTGTGTGTGCATGGGAGACCCAGGAGAGCTGGGGAGGGCTGCTGCTCCAGACTGGCAATGCTGAGAGGGAGGAGGCCCATCAGCTGGACTGAACAGGAGCCAGGGAATTAAAGACTGCAAAGAAGCTGTCTGCAAGCAAAGAAAGGACGTGCGAAAGAAGCATGACACTTGGTAGCAGCGGGAGAGGGAAGTGGGAACAGGGCAGCTCCCAAACCGGGCTGGACACTGCAAGAAGTCGCCCCCAGCATCGCAACCTCCATCCAGCCTGGGCAGAGCATCCCCCCATGGGGTGTCTGCGCCCAGCTGGAGGTGGCCATGTGGGGTGGCATGTGAGCACCCAGCATGGGGTTGTGTGGGAGCCTCCTGCGGTGTCCTCCTGTGCAAGGGTCCATGGACTGTTGGGGGCAGTGGGGTCTCACATACCGCTGGGGCACCCGCATCTCCCACAGGGAGAACAGGGGAACTGCTGCTTGTGGGGGGCACTGGTGACCCACATGACCTGGGGGCACCCAACTGCGCATGTGTGCACTTGTGTGGGTGCATGTGCATGCAGGTGCATGGGTGTGAGGGATGTGATTAGACCTTTTGTGGAGTAGTTATACAAGGCTGTTCAGAATTTGTGACTGTTTACTAACCTTTTGTAAGTGCCTTGTGCTGCGGTTTATCTGTCATATTGCTGATATTGATCCTGAATGTATAGCCCACAGATTGTTGGTGAATTACATGTTGTTAATAAATCAATAAACTTCTTCAATCCTAATTTTGCTTAAACTATGTGAATTGAACAGTTTTTCTATGTGACAGGATTTTGGTGGAGAGTGTGATCAGTCTGTTGAACTAACTCGAGATCAATAAAGGTTTGTTAAGCACTTGCTGGCTTCTGGGTCAGCAGCTTGGGGAAAAAGGGTTGTGCAGCTTTGAGGACTCCTTGTGCTTGAACAGAAGGGCACTATGGAAATGAAGGCTGTGGATGCCCCTGACTCTCCAAATGACTCTGTGGTACCCAGCTGGTTCAAACCATGCAAAGAATTGGCTTATGAAAATCCATAGTCCTGGTCCTTGGGCTAAAGCCCAGACAGGACCATTCTGGTGTCTGGGGAAAGCTGTGTTCTAAACTCGCTAAGGAGAGGAATAGTATGAGAAAAAATTGGTGATCAGGGTATCTATTTGTGTTAGCTATTAGTGATCACACCTCAAGAAAGGAGTGAGGCAGGAAGATAAAAGTTAGTTGCAAGATCATGTAGATAGAAAGAGAGGATAACCTGTTTGCAGCAGGGTGCTCAGGGAGCTGAAGCGAGGATGCTCGGCAGCCCCAGAATGAGGGGAAGCAGCGGTGGCAGTGGCTGCACAACAGGCTGAGCACCTTTTAGCACCTTCAGAGGCAAAAGGACCATGGGAATTAGGACTGGGAAACCTTAACGATGATCCTGAGTGGGGACTGGGATCTGGAAACAGGAGCTGGAGATACCTGGGGATCGGGTGGAGATGAAGATCAACGCTGGCACCTATTTAGACCCAAACAATATCACTGGCACCCGCTAGACCCAGGCTCAGCTCAGAGCAGCTCCTGGCCGGAGTGGGCACAGGCTGTGGCCTCCTTGCTGCACTGCCTGGAGCCTCTCACTGCTTGTGGCCACCGGCGAGAGGGGGCTGCCCCGGCTGCACAGGACCTGCTGCCCCAGCCCTGGTGGTGCTTGCAGCGGAGCAGGCACTGGGGCCACACAGACCCAGTTAAATGCAGTGAATGGTATGAGTTCTTCTTATGAATTATATTATATCTTGAGATTTCACTTTTTTTCTTTTTTTTTTTTTCCTCTTTGGTCCTTTTTTTCCTTCACTACTATTTTGGAATTTCAGTGACTTATTTCATGGTGCAGGCTTGTTATTTTTTGAGTGGGTGCTTATAAATTACATGTTCCATGTGGTGTTCTTCCATCTGTAGATGCTTTTTTTAACAAACAACAGATTGTACTGATGGTGGTGTTCAGGGAAAAAATAATCTACTAATGGCATTGTTTCTCTTTACGTGTTCTTCAATAACATGTTCTTCTGCCGGTTCATACTTACTAATCAGCTCTTTCATGAGTAATGATTTATATTTTTATACTTTTAAAAAGATAATGAATTCCCCCCCCCCCCCTTTTTTTGAAAGGTTTTCCCTTCAAAATCATTAAACAGTGCCATGGGCCTATTTAATGGCCCTGGCTAAGTATGTGCATTTTTTTAATTGAGTATATGATTAGAAAAATTATAATTGGAGAACTGAAAAGTATTCCAAAATAATATGAATGATCAATTAACTTATTTTCAATAGTCCATGAAATAGATGAATTATTCAGCCTTTGCAGCAAATCTAAACTCCTCAGATTTGGATAACTGCTCTCCAAAAGCATATGATCAAGCTTTCTGAAATTAGAACTACAGTCTATGATAAATGAGTGGGAATAACAGAACGTATCTTGAATTTTCATTGCACAGTAAAATGCATCAAGGATGCAAATGCTGGAATATAGTGCAAAAAGTCCCACTTTTTTCTCCCCTATTCTTTCAGATCCAGAGGCTGATAATCTATAATAATATAATATATATAGGCTATTCTATTGGGGTTTTGAAAATCAGCTGTGTAATAAGTGATGAATACTTATATATCTGCAATATTTAAAACAGAGCTCTCTTTCATAGAATCTTAGTGAAGAAAGTGAAAATATTTTCAATTTACTAGGTATTTGTTTATTGTATAAGGGCTCTTTATCAACAAGACTATATTGCATATTCATTCCACTTATATTGTAGTACTCAAATGTAAATAACTGGTCCCAGCAAGGCTGAGCCCTTAAACTGCATATAGAGGCTTCCTATATAATAAGCAGATCAGTTATTCTGGAGAGAGATCCACAGGGCCTAAATGAGGAGCCTATCTCTCTCCATTTCGATTAGAGAAAGCCTCAGTCTTACTGGCTTGTGTGTTGTGAGTCTTATAGGAGTTTCACAGCTCATACACATTAAATGAAACACAATCAAAAGTTGGCCACTATAATGTTATAGGAGACTAGGTACAGCAATATGTCTGAAGAAATGCCTGTTTTCTTTGTGGAATTCCGTTTTGAAAGTATTTCATTAACGGAGGAAAAAAAGCATACCTTTGGACAAAAACCTATCAGTTAGAGAACTCATGCAGGAAATACTGGGTTGTGCATAGTTCTCAGTCAGTGAGAAGTTGAACAAAATATTTCTACTTTGCAGGCCCTAATCATCAGGCAAGAGGCCAGGTGGGACTGTTCTTCCCTTGTCCTTTTAGAAGATTATTACAAATGTAGCCTGACTTTCTTACCCCCTGCGATGACAAGGACACCTCCAGTACAGTCCAAACATCTGTTCCCTTCCCCTAATGTAGTTTAGATTATATCCAATGACCCTTAAAGCAAAAACGCAAGAACTGTACTTGCAGGAAAAAGTAATGGAAGATACAGCATTTAGCAATGACTATTCACTGACTTATATACATCTTCCCACATAAATGTCTAACAATACTTTTTATAGCCATTTTTGGTGGATCTCATCTTGTATTCACAATCAGATGCTCACAATGTAATTGTGCTAGTCTTTTTAGACTTTATGGAGGAAGGCACTTTAAAGGTAGTTTCTCTTACCTATTTTAGATGTTCACATCACAGTAGGTGAATCTTTGCGATCCTGTCCAAAAATAACAACTTAGTTGTCTCTAAATATGAATCTGCAGGAAAACACTAACACCAAATATAGATAAGTTGATCTTAAAATCTCAAAATTGCTAAGTATTCCCTCTGAAGACAGAGCTTCACTTTCCTTGTTCTCTTCTTTTTTTAATGTATTTTTGACTGCTATCACTTTGTCAGTGGCTTTGGGAACAATTTTATCCAATCTTAAAGCTAAGAAATAAAATTGATCTGTAAGCACTTTTAGCTTGTCTCCTTGCCAAATACCAAATTGTTTCCTACCTGCCTTGAGAGCATCTTCTGCCTTCTCTACTTCTAAAAATCTAAAATAATTAGGCATCATATCACTATCTTCAGACACGATTTCAATGCCTGACATATCTGATTTATCCGTCTTATCATCTGCAATTATTTCTATCTGCAATTAATATCTAATAATGCTCTTTATAGTCACAAATATAAATCTTTTCATTCTTTGATACTTATAGTCTTTAAATAATTGTCAATTCACTAGCTGCATAATGATTTCCACATGATCTTTGCTCATCCTTAGTAGCATAAGTATTATTGCTACTAAAATATGGACATCTGTGAACAGTTGGTTAAGAGGTCCAACTCATGCAAGGACAATCTGAGGGCAAATAACTTACTTTAACATGTATGACAAATTCACTCTGGCTGAGGTATGGACAGATACTTTCTTAGGTCTTCTCATAGTGTAATATATATGGCTAAATAGAATACATGATGAGAAATGAGTGGCAGGGTGAGAGAGAGATGACACTATATTAATAGAATTGACACAGTGATTAATATTTATAACAGCATGCTTTACATTTCATTATAGAGCATGAAAGGATCCTAGCTGTTACATAGTCTAAACATCAGCATAAAAAAATAGCAATCATTTTCCAGACTTGTAATAATGGCAAACATGTCAAGTCAGTTATGTGTATTGACAGTGCAGCACTGAAATCTGTGGATTATTTCTGCTACCTTGACACTTAGCTGTCTTTGGCCAAAAGTCTCACAGAGAACAACAAATGCAGATTGCAGGAGATTATCAATATTTCTATGAAGAAGAGGCGTCTAGCTTGAAACAAAAATAAATGTGCGCTCACAGTCTTCATCACTTTTCAGGCTTCAACATTTCAAGAAATTACAATTGCAGTATCAAGCATCTCAGTCAATTGCATCTGTACTCTCTTGTTAGTACACAGGGGCAGGCTAAGACCCCAAATCAGTCTGGTAATTCACAGCACAGAAGGTGTCAAACCAAAGACCATGTTGGAACTACAACAAACTGTATGTTTAATTCTAGTGTTCTGTAAAAATTGGGATAATTTGTCTCAAAAGCAGCAACAAAAGCTAGGTTATCTTGTGTTGACTTGGTGGGAATTGCCAGCATTGTTTGCATTTTGGAGGAACATAAGATGCCGAGGGATGATTAATCAGATGGAACAAGTTTTACTCTTCCAGAAGGTACTTAAGTAGATTCTATATAGAAAATGATTGAATATTGATCACATTCAGGAGGTGTGTATAACTAAATATTTTTAAAAAACCACTAAAATGAAGAAAAAAGCAGAAGTATGTTTGAAAAGGGGTCTCAGAAGCCTGAGATGATCAGGTAAAGATGAAGTTGCTTAGAAACTTGGACTTGCATTCATGCTGCAGAAAAAAGAAAAAAAAAAGAATATAAATATGGATGCAAGGATTTGTTTCTGATTATCAAAGAAAAGTTGAATTGTGAAGGCTGGGCCAGGACAATATTAAAAAAAAATGGGGAAAACCAGAAGTAGGAGGGAGGGAGAGAGGGAAGGTGGAAGAAAGGAAGGAAGAGGAGAAAGGGGGGAAGGGGGAAGAAAGGATAGTATGTATTCTTCTGTCAGAGCTATATCCCATAATAATATCTATTTTACCCAGTAGGGAAGAAAGAACATACAGGATCTTCTGGCAGCAGCATGGAATAAGACATTTCAAGACAAATTTTTTCTGGATTGTACATGCTGTTGTAGTTAGGAAGCAATACAGATTAAAAGCTACTAGGCAACCTTTTTACTCTAGAGTAAGAAGAATCATGGTACTTTTTTTTTTTAAATAAATGATAATTTCAATGAAAGAGCACTTAAATATCTGAACTTACTTAGAATATAATAAATTCCTAAGTAAGTATTTATATGCGTAGGCAGGATCCTTTCTGATATAAAAGCAAAACATTACACAAAACTAACCCATTTAATATCTTTGTCTAAGCTATAGCATGATCTTTGTCTGTATGTGCCTCTCTATATCTGTTCCTGCAGCTATTTACCAAGTTAGTGACTAGTTTTATGTTTCAAATATTACTTGATTGATGTAGTTTTTGCTATTTTAGTCAAAGCAATCATGCTGTTATCAATGAAAGGAAACTTTTGTCTTAATTAGAATTGATTACTTAAATAGATAGCTTTTTCTTTTCCTTTCACATTATGTGTAGTTTTTCAAAATATGGTATATATGTAATTAAATAAAAGTTATTGGAATTTTAAACAAGTACAGAAAATAATAAGCAGTTATGATATGAAAATAATCTTTCTGCAAAGTGAAATTTACTAAGTGTGATGAAGTTATTTAGTGATTTATGAGGCTTTCAGAGAAACACTGTTTAAGAACCTTTGCTTTACTATCATTATCGACTGTAGCTGAACTGAGTATGCTTTAGTGCATTTAAGTAGGACAAAGACAAAAGGACAGAAAAGGTTCATGACAACCTTCCAGTTCAGACCGTTTTATTCACCTCTTAAGTCAATACATCCAACAGATACTGCACTTGTTACTCCAGTCTAAAATCAGAAAGGTTTAGTTGATGATTCTCATTGTTTATTTAATAAATGCAAGTGAGCTATTTGCAACCTAGAATGATCACAAAATACTTCTCAGTCTATCAATGGTCAGGGAGGATGTTTAAAAGGGACTTCAAGAGTGCCTTTGTCACAGGATCATTAGAAGAGAATCTCTTTCTTGCTTTTGTATAAACAGATATTAATTAATGTTATTGATATTATGTAGACATACATATATATATCATACATCGATACAACCGTATACAAAAAATCTATGTTTTTACATGCTGTTTTCACTTGCTCAGCAATAATTTAGTTCAACCGTGTTCCTTGGCCTGGGTAAGAAAAATCAAGTTATATGGCAATTGCAATTACATCATCTGTAGACTAGATTTCAACCCAAAAGAGAATCCAAATATCAACTAATATAAATTGTTAAAGTTTTTGCCATTCTACATTGAGATTTTATTGAAAAGACTGAAAATTGTGGCAATATTGCTCCCTTGGGTAACTGTATCTACTAAATGACATCCCCCTGAACATGGTGTTTCATTTCAGTCAGAAAATCAGAGTATGGAAAAGAGGCACATGTGTGTACTATAAGAATGAGATTTCTGTGCCTATAGATGCTTACAGAATCATGGAGTGGTTGAGGTTAGAAGGGACCTTTAGAGACCATCTAGTAGAACTTCTCTGCTCAAGCAGGGTCAGCTCAAGCAGGTTGGCCAGGATTGTGTCTAGGTGGCTTTTGAATATCTCCAAGGATGGAAACGCTACAAGCTTTCTGGGCAACCTGTTCCAGTGCTCTGTCATCCTCAAAGAGCTTAGCTCTCTGATTCAGATTTGGGGGGGGGGGGGGGAAGAGATCTACAATAAAAGTCTCAGAGCTTTTCTATTTCTACTCTTTTTTTTTTTTTTGGAGAATAAATGCCAATATGTTCTTTTGTCTAGCAGAAGAAAGAAGTTAACAAGAGAGCTTAAGTGTTAACAAAGCTAGTCATGAAAGTTATGCACCTTTTTTTTGGTACTTAGAGACACCTGGAAAAAAATGCAAAGATTTAATGAAATATTCTCTACAAATAAATTTATTGCTTTGTACTGAAAGGGTCACTTACAATAACATGAGCCAGCAGTTTATGAATATTGGAACTAACAAATTCAACCATTCAGATATAATGATGGGATCGTATCCTCCCCAGACAAAATGGAGACACCAAAATAGTCAGTTCAAAAAAAAACTATTCAGTGAGCAAGAGTGTTTGAAAGAGTGAATAGGATGTTGATACCGTTAAGAAAGGGACACAAATCCTACAATAATATGGAAAATGTTACAATGAAGTTGTCTATGTTAGTAATTCATCCACAGCTCAAATGCTGCATCTAATATTTTAAAGTGATATTTCAGAACCAGAAAAAAGGTAGATAATAAATCTAATTTCCACTGGTGAGGAGGATGAGGTAAAGGGCTTTATTCAGTGAAATGATGGAAAAGCTTGGATTATTCGATTTGGAGAGGTGAGGTTGGAGAGTAAATGTGATAGTATAACATTAAAGTAAGGTTAATAGAACTACAGGATCAATTGTGTCAGATCTCTTTATTTGATGCTAAATATAATAATGCTTTATTTGATTTTGATCATAGTTCATATAGCATTTATAGCAATGATTGGTTGAAAAGAAAAGAAAATCCGTGACTGACATTTTGAAGAAAAAAGAAATGTATGATTGTATACAGTAGGGAATGAGAATAAATGCATCTCTTTCTGGATTCTTATCAGCATAGATTGCTACACAGAAACACATATGGTTTTATAAATCAGAATAATTTATTGTTATGTTATTTGGTAGGGAATTTGTACTAATAAATTGATCCTACCAAGAAGGCTCAGTATAGATACCTCTTGCCATGTCTGTTAATGTAAAATAAGGTGAACACTTGATAAAAAAAAAACTCCCTTGTAAATTAAAGATAAACCGTACTACAAAATGACCTTCAAGTTCTTGCATTTTTTAATTGTGAAGTCATTTCCTGAAGAAATAAAGCACTTGAAACTTGTATATTGCAGGAAAGCAAGCCAATTTTTACTTGAAACTTGTATATTGCAGGAAAGCAAGCCAATTTTTTGAGTATTTTTCTATTCCTGATCATTACTAAAGTAAGCATATTTCTTCAGCTTCATGAAATGTGGCAACTACTAAATTTGCTTCCTTAAGGCAGGCTTTATTAAATTTTTCAGCTTGATGAGGAATCCAAAAGTCAGCTCAAGATTATCTAATTTGTAACACCTCAGGGATGTGGGCTAGCCAGCAGGTGCATTCTGTTTTCATATATTCCATGTATATCTTTTTCAGATGTTGAGATATTGATAGCCTTTTTTTAATATACTTTGATCTAAGAATAATGTCATGGATGTGACTATATTTCTTAAAACTGGAGAGTTAGACAACAGGAAATAAATTGATTATACACTGCCTACTTCCACTGGGTTTCTGAGTAAACAGATAAGCTATCTCACAGTTACTGTGCTTGAAAACTTGGGCACCCAGGTATTTTGGCATAATTCACATTTTAGGTTTTTGCATACTAAACTCCTGATGGGTATCATAGAGGAAAATGTTCAAAAAATTCATTTTTTGTTGTGTTTTACCAAAGTAATGCTGTTTGCTTTGTATTTTCATGTTTTATGTTTCCACTTTTAGTTATGAGCTAAATTCCACTTTTTTAATCATGGAAAACACTGCTGTCTTTAATTTGTTTGCATTTGCTTTTGTAAAAGTCAAATTTAGCAACTGAGAAATAGATAATTGGTGACAGATGTTTTCTACTTGCTCTCTTTTCCTATACCTTTTTGAAGATTTGTAGTTATTTTCACCAGCTCATCCACACAGTCAAAAGATGGAGTCTACATTTAAAGTGTCCATTAAGTATATTTCAGTTTTGCAGGTTGCACTCTGTAAACAAAATTATATGTACCAATAGACAGGCTGCATCTGAATTAATAACATTTCTCTGTAGGTTGCAACTAAGAAAGAACATAGATTTGTCTCTACTGGGCAGAAAGTTATCAACATTGCATATTTATTTTCCAAATTTTTGGAAAGCTCATGTAGCTCATATGTGGAAATATTCATTTGAGTATCTATTACTTTTGCACAATAAGTACTTATTTCTGTTTATACTTCTTTTCACTATACTGGATATGCTTACTTTTTAGACATGTAATGTGAAGGTGCGATTTATACAGTTTCAGAAGTGAAAGACTGAACATTTACGCTGTTACTTAAACCGTTTGAAGTAGATGCTTCTTCAATCCAAATGATACTATCATTTGTACTCCATTACTTTATGTTATCGTATATGCATATCACCTAGAAAATGAAGGGTAAATAAGGTATGGTAGGGAGCTTAACAATTTCAAGTAGGCATGTCCTTTATCTTAAGCAGGCTCTTTCCCTTGAAATAGGGCCTGCTTAATTCCCCCTCCCATAGTTTACCTTCCCATGACAAAAATTGCCTGGTTTTTAGAACTGTGCAATGAGTTATACGTTTTTTGTCCACATGAAAGGTAACGGATCTAGTGTTTTTATTAGTGAATAATTGCGGTTCATGTGAGAGGTTGGGATACCTTCATGAAAGTGTACCAAATATCTACTTAGTCTGACACAGGAGGGGAGATCTTACATCATTTTCTGCAGCAAGAACATTTCATCATGACATTCTGAGGGCCAAATTTAGTTGTCAAACTGCTCTTGCAAAGCTGGATTGTGTCCTATCAAGGACAATAAGCTTCTTCTAGATTATATTAAAAGAAACTAGAGAGCATAGGTTTAGTACCAAGGAAAGATGCTTATAGTCGTTAGAGTGGTTCATCAAGACCTGACCAAATGTTGACAAAACCTTTCCCCTTCCAGCTAAGCATCTTAGTCATCTCTGATCAGACTGGGAATCTGGCCAGGTCAACCCACCTACTCCAACTTAAAACACTACGTTATAATTCAACTCTTTGTTGTAGGACTTCTTTTAGAATATAATGGGAGGCCAGGAGGCCAAAAGCTGCATTTTTCTACCTGGAATAGCTATCCTTATTGTTGTCAGATTGGTTTGGTGCTCTGGGCTGGATTGCCTTCTCCCAGGATGAAACCAAAATGATCATTAATAAAAGATGTTTTAAAGTTGTATCCTTTCATTTTAAAAGAAACTAGATTACAATTAATCTCTTTGCTTTGTAGTAATGTTCATTTCTCCTGTTAGAGAATTCACTGTTGGCCAAACTCTATGACTCCTGCTTTGCTCCAGAAAGGGAGATGGACAGGCAAGAAGAAGCTATAGAGTGATGATTTTATTTCGCTGTCTCTTACAGACAGAGCGTCTTCATAAAGGGGAAGAAGAATTACAGAAGAAAAGCACTAAATTTTACTAGACCCTCTGGTTCATCTCAATTTCCAATCACTATAATAGTTTTTATTTTCTTTATTTTTGCTCTGAAAGCCTTTAGAAACTGTGATTTCACCACTACTTTCATTTTTAAAATAAACTAAAAGAAGATTATGTAGAATATTTGCTAACAAAGAAGCCTGAATAAGTCTATTTTCCCTAAGCATCTTCAGAAACAATTCTCATATATATTGAAGAGAACTAATTAGGGCCATTCTGTCAAAAGAAAGCTCCACATGAAAACAACCTTAGGCACTGGTTGCCAGAACAGATAGATCTTTAATTATTATTCCCTAAGCCCAAATATTTTTTCTGGAAATTTCCAATTTACTGGCTGCAGCAAGAAATGAGAAAGTTCTTTTGTGGAATGTAGAAAAAAAAAGAGATTAGACAATGTGAATTTGTCACCAGTTGGAACCAGGCTGAAATTAATCCTACATTATCCAAAGTAAAATTCTAAGAAACCTGGGCTGTAAGAGTTGTGTGTTGTTTGGTTTTGTTGTGCCTTTTAAACAATCTAAGCCAAAGCAGTTTTATGTACATGTTTTATGAGAAATGAATTAATATAATCTGCCAGTTAAGTATGCCATGTTTTCTGAAGGTGAATATAGAATCGGTCATTTTTACCAGGGAATGTCAAAGGATAAAATTCAGAAATTTGTTCTACTAAAGAGATTTACCATACAACACAGATAGACGTGTCTTTGAAGAAGATGAGGGCAAAGTTTCCCTGAAGGAAATTGATGAATCACTCAGTATCTTTTAGAGAGACAGCAGAAGTTATATAATATAGGTCAACAACAAAAGACGTGTAAATCCCAAGGTTATCTGAAACAAATTCTCTTGTCCTCTGTTTTAGGATTCATGCCTGAAATCAGCCTTCAACTCAACCTAAAGAGGAGAATTCTACAAATGCAGAAAGGCAGCTCAAGTACTGTCCCCGTTGATGTCCCATATTAGTCTTAATTGGAAGGCTTAAAGTATGGCCTGTCTCCTTAATTGATTCCATGAGTAAAGATTTCCTGCCAGGAAAAGAAGATGGACTTCCTCCAATGAAGGTAATCCAGTTTCTTCCTTTTGTTCTCTCCTCTTGGAGAAAAAAATAACAGATGATCACCTCCTTATTAAAAAAAAAAAAAGAAAGAAAAGATTCTCTTCAAGATCTCTTCAAGATTCTGCATTCCTCTTGAAACATTGTCTGAGATGTACAAAGCTTCCTATAGGAGATGACCAATTCATTTCTAAATGTAAGTGCATTGCCTTATCAACCTGAACTGTGGGGTGCCTGTCTGTATTGCTCTCTTCTTAGCTCTGAATTCACATTTAACATCACTGAGGCAGCTTTTAGGACTGAGAAGAAATAGAAATTTCAAGGTGTGATCTAACTCACTTGGCAAAACAAAAATGTTAGGGTTTAGCAAAGATATCCAGCTTGCTGCAAAGTCTGGTAATATAAACGAAAATCCTTTTCCTGTGTTTCGGAATGCAAATTAATTGCATTCAATGTCCTAACATAATGGTAATTTCTCAAGGCACAAAATTTAACAGAAAAATTAGGTGAAAATTTGTGTATGAGTGTGGAGTCTAAATACAAGAACATGTGAGGGGTATGATTTTGTTTGCTTTGGAATATATGAACTTGAGTTCATTAGTTATTTTCTTCCTTCTCCTAAGTGTCTAGCCAATATTACAATATTGCCAAGTTGTTTCCTATTCATAAACTCAGCTATATTCAGCTTCTGCTTATGGACACATTTGGAAAGGTCATTATTCAGCAACAAGCTTCAGCATGCATTAAAGCATATAAGTAGTCCATTGAAGCATTCTTCTGAGACTCTCTGTTTTTATTTTGAAGTGTGTTTTCTCTACATATTTTTCACATGCCCTCTCTAGAGGGCACAACCCAGCAATATGTCATGCTGCCGCTGGATTTCTGAGTTGACCCTGGCCAAATACTTCTGAGTGATTTCGTACCAAGCATTCTGCTGCATTGAGAGCACTGCATTCCCATGGATCTGATGGGGATTCTAGTCCAACCTTTGTTCTTTCATTTCACAAAACTGCTTTTCATGCCTCTCAGGCAGAATCACTTCTTCCTACTAGATGGGCTTTCAGCACTTAATGTTAACAAACTCTGTGCTTCCTGCTGCAATGGCAATAGGAATGTAATGAGCTGCTGGCATTGTATCGTGCCACCATGCACTCTGTTAAGGGAGTTACAGCTAGTTGCTCAAGAAGACAACATTATTATGCCTGAGATTTTGCTTGCTTGTTAAATAATCTAGTTACATTCATGAAGGAAACAAGTCTGCTTTACAATGGAACTAATGAATGTCTGAACAAAGACATATTCTTCATAAATACTATTTACTGTTATTAAATAGGGCCATGCACTTTGTGCATTTATTATAATATAACGCATATTATAAGATACATAATGATAGGAAAAATTACTTGAAATTCAGGATTTGATTCTCTCCTGTTCTTATCTTAAAAAGAAAAAAATAAAAAAGCCAATTTCACAGAAATCTTTGCTCAGTGTTGCAAATAATTGGATAAATGATCCTTTCCTTTAAGTGAAGACGTATTTGACTGGGGGATATGTGCAAATTTAAGTTTTATAAGTTTGTTTTAATGCAATTTCTCATAGAAAATAAGACCTAGACAGATGTGGTGGGTGGAGTTAAAATGATTAAACCAGGAAAGAGCTAAGAAGGAGAGGGAGAAGGATATAGATTTTCACGGGGGAAAAAAAAAGGCATATGAAAATATGAATTTTGTAGTTCTGGAGATAGAGGAAGAAAATGTAGAAAGAAAGAGAGATTTGATATTTTTAATATTGTTCTTGCTATCATTGTATTCCAAACTTGTCATTTCTCACAATTTGCTACATTGGTCTCTCTTTTAAATACCTGAATTGTTTCTGACTCTTAACTATTTTACAGAAATCTTCCTTTGAGCCCTGAAATCCAGTGAAGGTTAGGCTTGTCTCCTTATAATTCATGCAGAAGGTGACAGAAATACTGCTACACTATCAGTTTTTGAAGTTCAGGTCTGAAGTAAGTAGATGTGAAGAAGATATGCTTCCTCAGCAGGGGAATGACAAAATACATTAAAAATATTGGAAAGCTGATTCAAGGTCTAACATCAGAGAATGCCAGAGAATGAATCCCATTATAACCTGACACTATTTTGTAGGATTTCTCATTAGGGGAAGATTATATTGTGTGAGAATATACATGAATCAGTGCAATGCTAAACAGTCGGGGTCAGATTCTCTAATTAGATGAGATCCCCACATATTTCTTTGAAGTACAGAGGGATAGAAAACTGGAGTAAAATTGCCATCAGAAAATTCCATTTATATTACATAGTACCCTTTCGTTTTATGTGCTGCAGATTGAGGCCTTCCACCTGCTGTTGCCACAGTTTAGGAAATGGTTTAGGAAAGCATCCAAGTTGAAAAAGGAGCTACAGTTTACTCTGTTTTGTATTTCCACAACTAATAAGGACATTGCACCACAGGTGGAGTAGGTTTTCCATCAGCTTGTAGTCCTCAGCGACCATTCCAAAGGATTCATGGAGAACCACATAGGCAGAATCATTCTATTCATGGCCTGTGTATCCGGTGAGAAGGGAACCACAGCCAAAACAAGAACATCTTGTTTTAAGCATTATGTACTAGCTCTCTGTAGTTGCTAACAAGAATTTTGCCATAAAATTTTAGCGTATCAGAAAAAGAGAAAAAAAAAATTCCACGCATTTTTTAAAAAGGAAGCAACACTTTAATGTGAGTGTTTAAGACTTTTTAATTATTTTTTACACTATGTTATTACACCAGGGAGCTAAGATTGTCTCAGAAAATTAACACTGCTCACTTTGAACACAGTTGAACTTAAATTGAACCTTAAATCTGAGTCTTTCCTGATTTGGTAATTCTGGATTTGGGAACTACCACAAGATACTTGTTAAATTTTTACTATAAAATTAGTAATGCAAATTCTCAGCTTTGAATAAAATTTTTGTCAAGAACTATTAACAAGATATATGTCATTCTGCATCAAATGCTACATTTCTCTCCCCCAAACCCATTTTTATATCTTAATAGTTGCTTAGGACAGAGAACATGTATTCTCATACCCCTTTCATTTTTACCTTTCATTCACCTTTCATTTTCACCTTTCTTCACCTTTCTTCACATTTCATTTTTACCTTTTATTCAGCTTTCCTCTTACTTATTCCAAATCCTTTTAGTAAGTATTTGAACAGTTGTTGCCTGTGTAGTGAGGGGAGATTACCTTTCTAGTGTTGTTATTTTTTTTAAATATGTAGGGTGAATAATTCTGTGTGCTGAAATATGAGAGTCATAGAACAGCTATTTCTCACCAAACTGTGTTAGCAAAGTCTCCTCCTCAACATGAGACAGTAATTAGCTTGCAGCATGAAGCATGAGTACTTGACATAGGGGTAGCTTTCTGATACGGAATTTTTCTGTTTGTTTTGTATTGTTTCCTCCTTGTGATTAAGCGAAAGGTGATGCAAATTTCCGTAAGTATAAAACAGTAAATCTTTTTCTATTTTAGATGAGCAACAGTGCTTGACTACTGACTCAAAGATAAAATATGAAACTTTTGGACTTAGTACTATAAATTATTTACCAGACCACAAAAGACTACAGTGAGTAGCAAACATTCAAAAAGGTCTTGCTTCATTCCTGCAGCTGTCTTTCGTGCTTTCTTTTTTTAATCCCTTGATAATATCACATCCAGCTGCCTGTGGTTTCCCTTTGTTAAGCTCATTTGGAGCTGCCTCTGAGACCAAAGAAGTGTTAAGAAATGAAAGAATGTACAGCATTTCTCTTTCTGTTTCTACCTCCTCAAAGCTGTCCTCTTTAGTAAGCTTAGGCTGGGGAAAGCTTCATTTCTTTCAGGCTGTGTACCTCGGGTAAAATTCTGTCCTTACCTATTGTGCCTACACATCTGCTGTCAAGCTTGGAAAATATCTTCCAATTATCTGAACTAACAGTACTTTCATTGGTTATGCTATTAAATTTCATACCTTGACTGTATAGGCACAGATGTGAAATGACTCCTTCCAAAGCATTAATTCTCCCCTCCCTCCCCTTTTTCTGAGCATTTTGGTGAAACAAAGCAAATGAGTGTTGAGATACTAGCATTACAAGTAGCATTCAGGCTGAATTTTCCAATCCGTTCCTTATCACGTCAGAATAAAGGTTAAGCTTTTCATCCCTTCCTGAGCTATTTATGTTATTTTAGGAAATCCAAACTGATACATTTCATCCATATTTTATTCAGAATCAGATTTCTTTGCAAGTGCTTGGAATATTTTTTTCTGAAAGGTTTGGATTTTCATATCCTTTTATCTCTTATTTCATATCTTACATGAAAAGTCCCTTGATCTATTTTCAGGGGCATTCTAGGATAACAGCACTGCTCAGACACAAAAAATAATTTCTAAGGCGCTCATTCATATTTTTGCAACTGTACATGGGAATATAATGTACATATATCAAATGTACACATATATAAGATATAAATCCATGAATATATTGAAGTGCATCTATCTATACTGATGTATTGTGTGTATGTGCATGTGTATGTTTATTTAGCCTATAGTTTGCATTTTGGACATATTTTAAAATACAACTGACAATTCATTTTTTAGAAATCTCTTTTATACTCCTACAGACAGACCCAAGAATTCATATATGCATGAATATTTATGAATAGAAACCCTGGGTTAAAAATATTGCATGTTTTCCAAAATATAGCCCCGTGTATTCTCTTCCTCCAGCTGAGGTTTACATAACTATTTCTTAGAGTATTACTATTTTTTTCCTCTAGTTCATAGAAAAATACAACTGTCTAGTCTAATGACCTGTTGAACCACACGTCAGACCTTCGGTTAAGCTGGCTGATGTCATTTCAATCATAATGTAAAACAGCTAAGTGCATAAAGCAAAAGTGATATTATTTAGGTGGCTGCACATTCTGTTCAGTTACGTATTAAAAGAAATATGATCACAAAGGCTATAAATTCAAGAACCAAAAGGATATATCATGGACAATTGATGTTTGAGATAAAATATGTACTGAAATTCATTCAAATAACAATGGAAGTCTTTATCCATTACACATTAGTAAACAGAAAAAGGTCATGTACAACTTGGAGGAACACTTCAGTCCTGTCCAGCTCCAAATATATGAATTTCAAAAGTTTTCTGTTTTAACTTCTTGACCTTAATTCTTTTACCAAATTTGAAATAATAGTTCTTGGACTTTCTTCTAGCTAACATGTTAAAATATCTTAGTGTTGAGCAATACAAGAAAATTCCTCACCCCCTCAAAGAGAAACATTAAGCTTAACAAAACCTAAGAAAGAGATAGATGCTTTTTTTCACTACAGACTCTAAAGACATCTGAAATTAAGTTACTTTGTTTCATATCACTTTTCATATTCCTTTGATTTGTCTTTCCCTCATCCTTGTAGAATGCAAATATTTTTGTGATAGTCAGCTTTCATTGATAATAGACAATTTTTTATTTCTATCTATGTGCTGACTACACAGATGCCTGCTGATGGGTGGTATAGAAAACAAGCTGTTGATTATTAGCACTTAGCACTATCAGTAAGCTGTACCATATTGAAGCTACCTAATGCGCTGCAAGGTACAAGAAAACCAGTTGCAACTGATGAGACTCTTCCAAAGCTAGAAATGTTCCAGACCTTTAGGATTTGTAACTCAAGCAGAAGGGAATTGGTACTCAAGAGAACTACAGCTCCTGCAGAAATATTTGCACAACGATAGTGTAACTAGCTGCTACTCTTGCTGGCAGCAGCAGGACGGGATGCTCAGTGGTTAAAATTTCAATGCAAATCTGTAAGCATGAACTAGAACATGCTTCGCTATATAAGAGATCTAGACATACATCTTGAGATGGCAGCCCAATAAATCTGGCATTGTCTAGTCTATAGTAATACAATACAAGAGGTAACAAGATCTTCCTATTTCAGAGTAGCCTATAGGCTAATGCATAAAATTTAGTACTGAGGAACATGGAGTTAAATCTCTTCTGACAGAGAAGGACATCGAAACATAAATCCTGGATAAATGCTCTAACCTCAAGATTTATATTAATGATGGAGTTAAGGGAACTTTACCAACAGAGCTTTCCAAGGAAGTTACAACTGCATTATGAGTACCTTGGTTGGCTTTTTGTGTCTTAGATGACTACTGAATTCAGTCCTCTGAGGAAGCAGGCAGGACTAATCCAAGCCCCTCAGACCTGTGAAAATTGTTATAATTCCGCATTTCCCAGAACTAGAAATTTCAGCTGCCAGGAGAAGCTTAAGGTGTCAGATGTGTGCCAGGTGTGCTGCTAGCTAAGCAGAGTTCAATAGGTTTTCCCAAGAGTACATCTTTAAACTAAAACATGCCAGGCTGGTCTCATCTCATCTGACCTCCTGTTCACCTAAAAACCTATACAATGACTCTATTAAGTCAATAGGTAAATAGTGCTTTTTACTCATATGAAATCTAATATTGAGTACAATTATATATTGTATAAGTGTGTGTGTGTCTAAAAATATCCACGTATATATTATAAACACCATGGATATAATCTTTTTCATTATCAGGTTATTGTATCTGACATATCTCAAAACGGCCACATTGTATTTGCCAGCAAGATACGTAAGATTTATCAGCTATGTATTTTTTTATGAATACTCATTTCTCTGTGAAGTAACCAAAGCAACCACAGTTAAATCACATCAAGATGTGTGACAACGGAAAATACTTTTTGGATCTTTAGGTTCATGCTTATGTGTTTTTCTGAGAAGTATGAGGATATCCTCTGTGATGTCATACTGCTATGCCTTGTTATCCTTGTTATCTTACTCTCTGTGAAGCAGAAATATTTAAAGAGATGAAAATTGATTGTAATACTCTGCATCAGCTTAATTATGAAAAAATGTCTTTTGATATTTTATTCTCATTGTACCAAGGTTATATTTGATGAAGTCACTATTCATAAATATGTGCAACTTTTTACTGCTATTAAGTAAAAACAAACAAACAAACAAACACAAAAAGCCCCTGCAAATTAAGAGGATCTGAATGAAAGCACTAGAGATGGTATGAATATTTCATTCAGTTGTGCCTATTTGGAATCACAGGCTATTACTGCAGAATCTGAGAATGGGAGTACTGATCAGATAGATACTGAGGAAACAGAGAACTGCATTGTATATCTTACTAGAGATCATCAAAGTATATCTTACTAGTATCATGAAAGATCATAGAAGTTTAGACGCTATGAGACAAGGGTATATAAACATATACCTATAGATTACGCACCAGAACAACAATATGTGATGCTTCAGCTAGTGGAGTTTATCACCCCTTTCCCTCCTTTCCCCCCGTGTAGCCATTTAGGTCCAACCTTTTAAGTTATGCTTCCGGCCTAAGTGGTCATCTAGGCTTTCTCTGCACTCCATGGGGACAGACAGGCACATCCAGGGGACCACTCTGCTCTTCTAAAACTGACGTCTAAGATAAACTGGATGAATCACTCTTTCCATGAACTGAAGAGAAAGCCCAGGTGATAATAATAGTCACTTAACTTTTGGACAAGCTAAAGTGAAGTGAAATGAATCCTATACTATAGAGAGAAATACTTTGCTAAAGTGGGGGGTCTAGATAATTATTACTATCTCCTAAAGCTGATGAACAAACTAAATAAATGCAACTCATTGATTCATAATGAGATCAAACAAAGCACGTTAAGCTATAAAAGGAGCGTGAACATCTGTGTCACCAACTTTACTGCTTCAAAACTTGGTGAAGAGAAAGAGAAAAAGAAAGGAAAACCAGCTTTCTCATGCACCATATACATTTTTGTTTAATTCCTCTACACGGAAAAGCCAGAAGCATATAGAAAACATATTCTGCAAAGCCCTCCATCAGCCTAAGTAAGAAATATTTAAAGTAGTCAATGCCTCTAATCTGATGAACAAATTATTCAGCTACTTTACTAATAAATATTTCTGCATTATTTCAGTGGTAGAAGTTAGGTCCTGGCACTTTCAAAAGTCTTGGTGTAAACACATACATTTTAATTCTTTTTCATGTAGTTTCTTATGAATTTCTCTGAATATTACCTTCTTAACAGCACCAGCAAAATAATCCTGAATAAAATGAAATTTTATGATTCAGTAATGTCTGTGTTATTTGTCACTTATTTGTCTTTGTAATAGAAGAGGAGCCACAAGGTCTTCTTTCTGTTCCCTCTAATGATAAGTATACCTTTGAAGGAAGGCCTGTTTTAATAAGATGACAATAACTGTGCCAAAAAACAGGTGACAATAACATCCAGGTTTATAAAAGTTTCAGAGCATCAGGAGGGTTGGCATTCTTTAGAATTCTGCTCTATGACAGGTTCTCCCAGCTCCCATGGTTTTAATATCTTTTTGATCTCTCAAGAAACTAACCTTATCAGCTAGATCATTTCACTGTTCTTTGAATCAAAAGAATTCCTATTTGAGCACCCGACTTCATGTCATTTAATCAGACTGTCATGACTTGGGAGTAAGGACTTGAAACACTTTGGTATGACTGAGATCAGCAAAGCAAAAGAGACAAAGCATGTTGCTTGCATGGGCTTATCTGTCATTTGTTTCTGAGATACAGTCTTTCTGTGACGTCAGCTTTCAGTTCTTATCATAACAACTTACCTAATTGCATATTTTATTCTAGTTTTCCTAGGGCACTTGCTGATACCTCTGTATTGACTGATTCTTCAATGTCTATTTTAAATTATTAAGATTTGCTTACAGACAACAAATCACATTCTTGATGGTTTCTTCCCCTTCCTTTATGTAGCCTCATCTGTATTTCTGCCCATACTCTGGAGCACTTACTCATTTTAAATATAGCAAAACCATAGCATAATTATATTTGCAGAGTAAATAATGTATTTTATGCTTGTATTTTTCTTCTAATCAGTATGATACAATACAGAAAAGGCAGAAGGTAGAATGTGGATTAATTTTCCTTCATAGTGCCTTTCAGTATTTAGATGTGTTTGTTTTTATATTATCCAAATTTTCTTGGACTAGTAACCAAATTAGTACAAATAATAATATATCCAGATATGTATGCACAGCATAATATTCAGTATTTCACAAATGTACAATTGGCATGAAATCTATGTTATATCTTCACTCATTTCCAACTTAGCTGACTTTGTATATGATCTATCTAATATATCCTTTTATTCCTTAAACTTCCAAGAATGTTTGATCTGATTCATTTTTGTCAGCATGAACATCACATTTAACAATTTTTTTCATGTTATAGCTTTTGCTTGCTGAATATTTTTAAGTTAAGGGCTAATCATAATACAAAAAAATCTAGTAGAAGAATGAGTCCTATTGAATTATTGCTGTAGTAGAATATTCCAAAAATAATTGTAGTGAACAAACTTCTATAGGCCTTTCTATAGGACTTAGTGTTAGCACAATGCAGAAAAGGCTAATGAACAGTACACCTTTTGAAATTCACATTGTGGTGTATGACATCATTATTCTTATACCTATGATTTTCAAATTGACATGTACTATAGGATTTTAAATGCATATAAAATAGTAGGAGAAAGTATCCTGTTTGTACTGTGTATACTGAATGATCAGCGGATATCATAAATTATGAATAAAACATGATTCCATTATTTGCAAGAATAGGTTTCTGTGGGAATAATGTAGGTGATTCATTTAAAGCAAATGAGAAAAGGACAATATAGAAACTTAATTTTAAAGGAAGTTTATCCATCTTAAACATTGTTACATCTCTCCTCCCTAAGTATTGCATAAGAATTAAGTAATTCTGGATAAAAAAAATCTTCTTTTCTACAGAATTTTTAACAGATAACACACAATAGAATAGAACATTCTGACTTCAAATATTTTTGAAAGGATGTAAAAGAGAAAATATTATGAACAAGGATGCTGAGAAAATTGTACATATAAAAAACTATAGCAAAATGCACACAGTTATATACATTTATTTCCACAAGACTTCAAGCACATATTCATCTATAGATGCAAGATTGGTTCGCAGTATTACTGTTTCATGGGGTGAAGCTTACCTGAAAGCACAGCACAGATGACTGAGGCCTTGACTACATCTGCCCGCTTCTGACTGACTAGATTAATCTGGATGATCTGGAAAACAAAGAAGCGTAAGACAAACTGTGTCATGTAACTTTTGCTAACACCATACTTTTTGCAGCACATTTAGGCAGGGAGACCATCGGGTGACAGAAAGTCCAGTGACATCCATGCGTTGGCCTTAGATATGGAGAAAGTCAAAGATATTGGCCTGGGACTAAATGATTAATGAAGCCATTGGAGGTTTATGCTGACAGTCTAATATATATATAAAAAACAATAAATAGCCAACGCAATAGCACCTTCGTGTGGGGCAGGAACATGTCCATGGGTGTTGCGTCAGTGCAGCAGGCTAAGCCCACGGTGGAGTTGTTGCATGAAGGGGCCAGGCCTCCAGCCAAGGCCTGACACCTGGAGAGGCCAGGGGAGCACCCTGTTCCTTGGGTCTGGAGCGCAGTGCCGGAGGGGTAGGGGTCTTCGCTCTGCACACGCGCGCGTGTGTGTGTGTTAGAACAGCAACAGTCTTTGAATAGAAATCACTATTCACCTGCTATACTCATTCTGCCAAGTAAATAAAATTTAGATTATATGTCACTGAAGCGATGTGGTTCCGTTCTTGCGGTCACCCCACCCATATCCCCCATGATACACTGATAACCCAAATCTTCAGGAGTTTGATGGAGAGAGTGCATATCATCTGACAGAAGTAGTTTTTAATTTTCTCATTTATTTTCAGCTTTCCAGCTAATATCCTGATCTGTGAATAGTAATCCCTACAGAAAAGAAACAGCTCCATGAGGAAAGGCATGACTTTCCTGAATATTGAAAGAAATGACCAGGGAATGGGATTATGGTGTCAAACTCCCACAGCTTATATGTATAACTGCTTCTCTACAATTCTGAATTCATATTCCTTTCCTTCCTTGGATATCTTTTTCCTCCACTATGGCATTTCATTTGAACCATTAACATCTTGCCTATAATTATTGAGTTCTTGGTTTTACCCTGGAGGAATTCCATTCACTGTGTGCGGTTTCTTCTGATTTATATCAGAATAAAGATAGAATTCAAATCCTTTGTTTTCTAATGTAACAGAGTGAAGAAAACTTTTGTATAGCCTTTTGACATAGTCTATTCTGTTATACCTTCAGGAGATGAATGTTGTAAAAAACCTTCTCCTTTCCATTTTTTATCATCTGGTTTAACCTTTCCAGCCACGTTAACCTTTGTATCACTATTAGTGGTTCAACCCTATTATTCATAAACTCCTTTCTTAAAGAGTTTGATATTAGGCATGTTTTACTGCTGCCATGACTTTTTAGATTTCTTATTAATTTACTTTTCCAAATGCTTGACCCTTTAAAAGGAGGTGTTTCCATTAGTGGGACTGTGCTTATGTCATTCAGCTTTGACAGGCAGAATTGCATTTCATCTATTCAATTGCCAGCAATTCATCAAGTGATTTGAAGCTTTGTATGTTAGTGACAGCCATCATAGTTGGCTGAATATATTCCATGATAGAAAAGAGCTTTGATTCGAATATTGCCTTTTTTTTTTCTTTTTCTGTTAGGCAGTTATCAAATCTTAGTGACTTCAGTCATAGAGTAAAAATTCAACAATTAATTTTTTTTTCTAATAACAGAAGAAAGAAATACAACAAAAAACAAGCCTAAAGAACAATTTATGGCACTATATATAGTGTAAACTAAATGCACTATTAAACATATTACCGATTTGTATGACAAATAAATGTTTCCAGCTGGATAATATTTTCCTACATTCACATGGGGTGGGGCAGAGATATGGGCACTGTAGCCACCTGGTATATGTACCACACCACAAGTGTGCCAATGGTAGTATTGCAGCTATCTAGTGGTGTTAGGAAAAAGGTAGGCATAAGCAGGCCCTGGAGAACAGGCAAGCTTCCTCCTGTGGTATCCTGCCCTATCAAAGTACTACAGGAGGAATGGGAGGTATGACAACTTTTTTCTCTGTGCCTTCTTCTACTGCCTCTATTAATGGTAGTTTCAGGCACTGCTCAAGGAGGACTATTTGCTTGGCTCTGACTATAATCAGAAATTTGCTGGCCACTGCTACCTTTGGCTGGGCAGTAGGAGGTAGAGACCATGGGATGTGAAGGGACCACTGCTGCCTGTTGCTTCTCCCTGCTGTGGTTGTGTTCCGCAACCAGCGAGTTGGGCAGATGAGAAAGCACTTCCCCAGAGTCTCTGCAGTGACAGGCCTGATGAAATATTTGTGAAATTGTTTGCACTAGAAAGGAGACATAGAAGCTGGACAAATCATGGAGGAACTGTTATAAGTACACATAATAAAAATATAATAGGGAATGCATGAAAAAACTGTTTTCTTTTTCTTCCAATACAATGATAAGAGAAGCTTCAAGGTAGGAAATTCAAAACTATTAGAAATAAATTCATGTTTTATTCATGCAATTGCACAGTTAAACTCAATCCCACAGGAATTTGACAAGACTAAGAATTTAATGAAATTTAAAAAGGGATTAGAATTTGTATAAATATCAAGAACATCTACCGTGGTGATAATTGTAACAATAACATATGTAAGTGCTAGAAAACCTCATGCCTCAAGGCTTAGACTAATCTGTCTAAGTGGAGGGAAGGAGGGGATAGTTATACCATATTCTTTAAAACAGCTAATGGCCGGGGTCAGAAACTAAGCAATCAACTGGGTTGTTGATCGAGGAAAGGAGATCTTGTGTTCTAGCACCATCCTTAACATTAATTTCATGCTTTTAGGCAGAATGTTTTCCAGGTTTTCAAGTATTCTTGATAACCTTTTGTACAGCATCAACATTTTCTTTAAGACCTTGGGAGAAGTGGCTGATACACTGGAGGGCTGTGCTGTGCAATAGGAAAAGAGGCTACAGGCACAAACTGAAACACAGGCAGTTCCGTCTGAACAGAAGGAGAAAATTCTTTACTGTGAGGGTAACAGAGCACTGGAACAGGTTGCGCGGAGAGACTGTGGAGTCTCCTTCCTTGGAGATATTCAAAAGCTGTCTGGACATGATCCTGGATATGTGCTCTATGTGACCCTGCTTTAGCAGGGTGTTTGGACTAGATGATCTCCAGAGGTCCCTTCCAACCTCAAATTCAACAATTCTGTGATTCTGTGATCTTTGAGGTTTGGGTCCTCTAAATTTTGGGGTTAAGCCTTGTGAAGCATAATTCATTCTAGACTGAATATAACCAGACACAATGTTTCTTCCCCACAGATTACAAAAGAATATTATATTGACTTTTTTAAAAATACACTACATTTAAGACCTTTGCTGTTGTTTAGGTCCTTTTGAGTTTCTACCTCACAGATTTCTTGGAATGGTGGAATCCATCCCCACTTTTGAAAACCTAAATATAGATGTCAACAATGTATATGTATAGGCATCTGCATATGTGCTAAGGGCCAAAACTCCTGTAATTTTCAATAGAAATTCAGTCACTGCAGACACTGTATCAAAATCTGTTTAGCTGATCAAATATAGATGTTTAGGATGAGCTGGGTTGCTGTTTAGATTCCTTAGACTTGATTCAGTAGTTCACACATGAGGCATCTGGTCCAGTTTTGGATATCTTAGCTATCTGAGATATCCTCCTTATGGGGCTAAGAGATATGGCATAAGACCTAGAAGAGACCCACGTTCTTCTGGAGCAGCAGACTGAGCATCTCAGATAGCAGCTCTCAGGTCTGGTGTCACATCTGCCCATCCTATGCAAACGTGGGGGGTACGTTGTGTCTGGGCAGCTGAATCCTGCCCCTACTCACAGAAAGACCTAGCCCATCTCAGCATCACCCTGGGATGCCATTGCCCAGATGTCGGAATCTCTTCTTGAACTTTGAAATTCACATAACGGCTTGAAGAGTAAAATACTAGCCAGACTAGAACAGTGGAAATTTTTGCTTCCTGGAATAAATTTCTTGTGCTAAAAGCAATAAAAAAAAAAAAAGAAAAGAAAAGAAAAAGACATTTGTATGGCCCTTAAACCCTGCTGTGCTAAGGCTTTGGCAGGATTTTAAATGACTGATAGTTCTGGTAAGCAGAATACACAAAAGTGAATTTTATCCATTGTACATCATATGGCAACTATTTTACATTATTGTTTCTTTGCTACTCTTTTAATCGTAAGAAGATAAGATATAGTTTCCTTTGAGATTTTGTTGCTTGAAGTTGCATTAATACCATATCAGAATTCTAGCTCATTAAAGCAATTTGTGGGCTTACAAAGAGATCCCCAAGATAGATGTAGAAAGAGTTCATTTTTCTTGAATAAAAGCAATGATTATTTCAAAGCAAAATAAAAACAAAACTAGGCTTGCCTTTCTGTAAATTACTAAAACAGATATTTAATATTTTAGTGATTATAGCCACCCAAGGCTGTTTATATTTCCAAAGATCAGTTTTTCAGTTAATTCAGCTAATCAATAGTAATACTACAGGGAGAATATCATATTGTCTATTTGACTCCTAGGTTTATAAAATTAGGATTTAAATATTTGATTGCTATTTCATATCCCACATTCCAAAATACAGATATTTGAAAACAAGTGATCAAGCCTACTTTCCCATTCCTTTTTAGTTTACAGATGTAAGACATGAGTAAGAATAGATTTTTTTCATAAAAATAACAAATAGAAGACACACATACACACACACAAAATCCTAACAATATTGTTTCTTTGTTTACAAAATTTTTTTCAAATAGATTTCTTCATGAAACCTAAAAAAAGAAAATCTCCTTGATGTTATTAACTTATCTTAATATATCCAACAAAAGGCATATTAAAAGAGAAACTTGTGAGATGAACACCTTGTGATAGTGCATTCAGTGTGTCAAAGGCAAAGACAAGTTTTCTGTCTATGAACTAGTAACCTTTAAATATAACTAACTCAGCAGTGAATTATCTGCCCTGTATGTTTTGGGACTTCATTTGAATTTTACAAAATACTCTGACTCTGACCTTTTCATGCAAGATAAGTCAAATGTGGTGACATTATCAAAACCTGTATTTTATTATTTTTATATTCATCACTTCTCACCACTATATGAAAAATGATGTCATTTTTTTCTTCAATTGCAATAAAACATTATCATATATGACTCTTCAAACATTTTTAAGACCCTACAAGGCATATCAGTGAAGAAAAAGGATGTTTTATAGATTTTTTTCTCCACTGTTATACCTTTATACTTCACTTATAGAAAACTCATTTCCTGACTCAGTGAGGTTACTGCAGATTTTTAATCTGAATTTCATATATTAAATCCTAGATCCACTACAGTCACGCAAATCCCCACTGGATTTAAGATTTTCCCACATAAGTATTGTATCAGACATATATTTTTAAAAATCGAATCCAAGTTGAACCAACCTCATTTCCTGGCTGCTAACATGTTCAGATGCAGTGATTTTGAAGAGAGAAAAATATATGAAAAAGGTGACATATGTTAAGTGGTAAATTAAAAACCCTGAAAAAAACTAAGAACGGAGATGTCTAGATCTGTTTAGATGCAGATAGATGGAATAGTGATTTTCCAAGAGATTTCCAAGATCATCTCCAATACAATAAAAAAAATACAAATATTCGTGTTTCATTGCCTTTCAACTAGGCTAAGAGTTTCCTTCCACTGTTCTTCTTTGAACATGTGCTTACTCTATCTACTTTGATTCAAAGTCACAAACTAGCCTTTCTTGCATTTCAAAAAGGTCAAGGTGAATAATAATCCTTTTGACTGGCATATAAATGTCTACAAACTATCATTTGATTTTCTTGTCAGGTCCAGTCCTGTTCTGCCTCTCCCCCTTCCTTTGTACATAGGAATAAAACCCAGGACGTAACAGCAATAAATTGATTTTATTTTTTAATAACAAGATCAGACAGCTTATGTATCACAATCAAGTTTCAGTCACAAGGCTGACCCTGAAAGTGTATAGGAAAACATGAATGAGTGAACTATAGAATTCTTCAACAAAGTTAGATCTCATAAAAACTCTACTGTAATCATTACATTGTTGTTCTTATTTTGATAGTGCCTTTGACAAGGACCCCTTCATGCAGTGGGTGTTATGGGCACTTACCACTGTTGGCTGGGCTGATCTCCTGCAGTCAACAACTTCTGCCATGCTCTTGGGTTGTCTGGCTAAAGGCTAATTGCAGTGAAACCAGGGGGACTGGAGGGATCGCAAGGGAACCCCGTGCCCTGACGAGTGCCTGTGGAGCACCCTGAGGCAGATTCTACTCCGACCATCGGAGGAGATCCACTACCTTCTTGCTCTGGTGTGAAACCCTCCGAGGGGAGTTGGCCGACCCTCCCTGGAAAGCCCAGCAGCCTGACAAGGGTTTCTGCCTGGGGGGCTTACTGTGGGATGAAGGGGGAGGAGCATTTTGGGATTGCGCAAAGGCTATTACGGAGTGTTTTAAGGAAATTGTGGGAATGTGCAAAACTTACAGTGGGATGTTTAGGGAAAGAGCAAAAGGAAGGAATAGGAAGGATCAAGGTGGATCAGGGAGGAACAGGTGTAGGAAAATAGAGGGAAAAGGGAATAAACAGAACTGACTGTGTATAAATAGGGTGTTAGTATGAAGGAGTACTTTGCATGAAGGAGTAGAGTTAAGGGGAGGGCTGCTAACTGTCCCACATACATCTGTGTGAAAACTGTGGAAAAAAACCCAACAACCCACAGGATGACTTTGCAGAAATAGTTTCAGATTTCTAAAGATAGGGGATGTTAATACCACCTCTTGTATATCTGTTTATGAAATGTTTGATACACTCTCAGCAGTATTTTTGATCAACTGCATAATTAGCAGGACTTCTAGTGAACTTGAATGAAATGGACCTTTTCTGGGAATAAAAATGGCATGAGAGAAATTAAGATCTTTCTATAAAACTTCTTTTCTTGACAAGTTTTTCACTCTGGAATGAATCTAATAAATTACTTCTACAATTTTATTTTCTTATATTATTAACTCCAGCAAATTTTTTTACTTTATAGACTCAATTGTGTGTCAAAGGAAGTGTTTGATGCTATCAAATACTAAGCATTCTCTCAATATGCTTCATCAATAATTCTTTTCTCCTGCCCATCAGTCATATTTCAATTTTTGTTTCTTTTCTCAGTCTTCATGATCATGATCCTTTAACAGCAATCACTGGCAGGAAACCTTACTTATAAAAAGAGTTTCTTTGAAGTCAGTAAGACTCAGAAAGGATCATCAGCAGATATGCTATATATATATGCAAGTCTTGCTTCAAACTGCACTTCATCTGCTTGATAAATAAAATTCATAGTAGGAAATACTATCTATATATCCATCTTAATTATTAATCCCCTGAAACGGACAAAGTTTTTCTTATTCGGAGGAGATATTCTTAGCTTTCCTGCCTTCTCTGAACTTGCATATATTTTCTATATATTTTCTTGAGCATTGGTTCCTCTCCTTGCCTTGTCTTGTCATAATCCGGAGCCTTAACTGCATGAAGCTTACTTGCATCATGTTCTGTCATTAAGGGACATGCTAAAGCTCTAAAGTGTAGTAGATTTGTAGTCATTTTGTGCTTTATTGTATAAAACAATACTAGCAATTTGTCCTGTTCTGTGTTCTATCCATAGGAAATATCTGGTTATATTTGGTGAAATACTTGGCGAAAGAAGAGAGTTAAGGAATTTCAACCCTTTTGACTAGCTCAAAACTTTCCAATCCCCCAGAAGGAAATCTGTGGGATGCTGCAGGATCTTTCTCATCTGTGTTTTCCATTTGGTTTACTCCATCACCTGACAAAATGAAAAAATATATATTAGATGCAGTGTTCTTCCATAAAATGTTCAATATTGGACCAGAGAGAGAACATCCCAATGTTCACAGCAGGCTTGTGTGTTCGTAGAACATAGTTTTACCTAATAGTCTAACAGCTGGTCCTTTTACCTCCATACCTCTAGCTCATCTCCCAAAGTAACTGGAATCAGAACTGTCTATTTTGCATTGTATATCTCTTAATAATACAAATAAAACATAATGACAAATAAGGCCACATGATTATAAAGAATAATAAAATTATTAGAGTTACCAGTTTAGTGAGAAATGTTGACTGCTAGGGAGTAACTTTAGGCATTTAGTCTTAAACTTTTGTTTGGTTGGGATTGTATCACCCTGGAAACACAGAATTTAGAATTTTACTCTACAAATAACTTCAGGAACTTTTATTTTTCTTCCCAGGTGTATACAATACTCAGGACTCATGCCATTTAGCAAAATACAAGTAGTGTGCTAAATTATTGACACAGCTGGTTTCTTCATTTACCCATAATAGCCCCAAAAGCAGTGTAAATGCTGAATGAACAAGATTTCAGATTTTGAGTCAGTGAAAGTTATAAATTAACTATGATACATCTTTCCAGGAATGAAAAGATACCAGATAATATTTTCCTACTGAGAGGATCTTTTAGCTGAAAAACAAACCCTAGTTTTATCTAGTAGTAGTTGTGAAAACTGAATACTTATTCATTTTTTATATTATTTAACCAAAAGATAAAAATCTTTCCAGGAAATTAATGAATTTTTTTTTCATTTTCTCAAAAAATGTTTAGCCATTTAAATTTTAAATTCTAACTTCATTCATGCCAAATTTTTTACCATCCAACCAATGTCCTTGAGTTATGCAAAAGATTATGTTAAGATCTCACATTAGCACTGTTTACTGTGGAATCAATTAACTTTGAGTACGATTATTCTAAGAAGATCATGTTTTGCCATATCTATAAAACCTGAACACTTTTTTATTTAAAGGAACAGTGGAAAATTACTAATTTATTGTCAAACACTAGTTTATTGTCTGCTATCTATTACTCTAATTTGACTCAATAGACAAAAAGAAACATTATTAAATTGCCTTAACAGATTGTTTAAATTTGTTTAATCAGAATTGTTAGCAGCACATGTGTAAGGTTAAATAAGATTAATTTCATCAACATAAATTTAAAATATCTCCTATCTTGAAAACCTTAGCTCTCAGAAACAGCTCTGAATCTGACCTGTGTAAGGATCTCTGTAAAAAATCTCCTTAAATCATTGTATTCATTGGTATTTCTTCTAAGATCTGAGATACAAAGATACTTATCAGATTGTTGGATCTCCTAAAATGATTTATACTTGGCCTAGTGCTACCAAAGCCTATCATCCAGGAACAGCTACTGTGGATACTCAATCCAATAACATTCCTTATCTTGGTGGATGGATAGCATTTTTTGGCCAGCAGCCTCTGCTCTTATGCCAGGAAAAATATCACTGACTTCTTGTTAACTCATGCAACTGAAATGCTGCAATAGATTTTTTTAATGCATTTCTTCAGTTGTTATACCAGGCCATCAATATGCTTCCTCAGTGCTTGGATCTTTTCAGTTTTCTGCAGTGGTAAGCTATTTATTTTGTTATCTGATCGTACTTTGGTCAGTCACCCATCTTGGAATATAAAGGATGAGTTGTCAGTCAATAGCTTCCAAATTGTGCCCAAACTCGAAATGTTTTCTTTTTAAAAAAAGATGTTTTAAAAATACACTAATAAAGAGACTACAGCAACGAAGCATAGAAGAAAAGGAAAGAAATACAAACCAAGTATTAATTCTGGAAATATTTATTTTTAGCTCTAGAGAGCAAGATCAATTTCTTAGCAAGCTATTTCTTTGTCAGCATTCCTCAAGGAAAGACTGGAATGTCTTTCAAGGAAAGCCTCTTAAAATCCTTGAGAACTTGAACTCTCTAAACATTTTGTAATTTCTAAATACTAACCAAGTTATTCTAAGCTGCTCCAATTTAAAAAAAATAGTAAAAAAAGGATCTGGATTGTTAATCTGAATTCATATGAGACAGCCTTTCTACCCTCGAAATAAATGTTTTTCCTTTTAATGGGCCATTGTAAAATATCATGAAACATATTGTTGAAAATGAATGGGTTTTGCCAGTACAAATTTAGGAATTCATTCATAACAAGATAAATCAAAAGATTTAGCTCTTGCAATTGTATAGTGGCATTCCTATGTTTTTTCAACCTTTCAGCTCCGCTGTGATAAAAAGGCAATCACAGTGCTTTAAAACAACTGTGAAGACAGATATCAAAGATTTATAATATCTGAGGTTTTGTATTCCTGAATTCATACCATACTGAGTTTCAGTCTTCTGTTGCTGCAGTTAGGAGGAGTTATGTGCTAAACAAGCTAATTCCACATGAATTACTATACAATGATTTTTGTTTTGCTTGCTTTTTACCCTTGGATATGTAAATGACCATTACTTTAAATAGCATGGTTTGGATTTTTTGTTGTACTTTTGGCTTCTTGTAGGTATAACATAATAGCATATTTTGAGAAAAGCTTCTTTGCATTGAGCTACCCAAAATCAAATACAAAGCTATTCAGTATTATATATAATGACACTTTCATGCAGAGAGGACTATGATAATTCAGAAAATGTTAAAGCCTGCTGAACATAAGTTTCCTTTGATTTTTTTCCCTCTTTTCCTATGAGGAATATGTTCTCTGTTTTTATTTCTATGCCTGTAGCAATATTTCCGGCAATCCCATGTTGTCTGAAAGTCCTTATAAACTTCATGCAAATATCTATGTGGGCAGTTCTTGAAAACCAAACTACTTAACAAAGTGAGCTTTTATCAAAGCATTAAACTGTTAATAAATGAAGAATGTTTGTCCACAGAAGAGCTTCAAAGAGTGTTTTGATGAAGATGAGCCTTCTTTCTCTTTTGCAGCTGTCCTTGCTTGTGGAGGGGAGCTGGCAGGCCGGATCAGGCCTGCTGCCAGGGGAGAATAAGGAGGAGGAGGTGGGCAAGGTTTCAGTGCAGGTGTTCCTTTAGAGCTTGCTGTTTGATTACAGCCTAAACTGTATCTGTGAAAGTGAGGCTGCTTTGTCCTATTATGTGTGCCCTGTGCTATTTTTAAACATGATAAAAAACACAGGAAAAATTTGCACTGTTTTAGAGCAGTAATTAGAAAACAAAAATCAAAGTGAACAAAGACACTGACCAGCAAAAACTTACGACAGCATCATTTTCCGTCTTTTCAATCACACTACTGATGTCATGCTCTTGTACAATTCATATATTATAATTCTGAATGAAGTGATTCATCTGTAACCATAACTAAATAAGCACAGACAGAGAGATCAGTTAAATCAGTTAATCAGTTAAAAAAAATCTTCTCATAGAAGCATAGCTTAATAGTTACGTGTTGGTAGATGGAGCTTTTTAACGCTTGGGTCTTTCCACCTCTTGAGTGATTCAGCAGAAGCTGAACTGCCATGCTGCTTTCAGTGCCTGCTCATTCAGACTTTGTTATGAACATAGCTGCTTAGCTTTTTTTTTTTTTTTTTTTAGTTTATTATTCCCTTTGTTTATGATTAATGTCTTTGCCATTTGTTCCATCTACTTCAACCTGGCTGAAGGTTGTAAACCCTTGGAAAAAAATCTTTCAAACATAAATACAGAATACTCCATTATTTGTTTGATTTGATAAAGCTAAGAAAAAGATAGCATGATCTGAATATATCATGTATAGGGACCTTAGGAGTCTACTTAGTCATCCATAATAAATCCAGTTTCCAATAATGCCTTCATGGTTAGTTAACCAGCTAAACCAGATCACAATATCTTCATAAAATAGTACTGTAATATCAGATATTTCATATCTGAAGGCTTATAAATACTGAACATCACAAGCAGTATAAAATACAGTCCAAATTATAGTATTGAAAGGATTACAACCATTTCAGTTTGCATCTGGAGGTGTAATTCTCTAGCTCTTTTTTCTCTTTGCAGTGCCAAACCAGGTGAAAGGAAGAAGAAACTGATCATGTCGCTTTAACTGCATATTGCTCTGCTATGATGAGATAGCTAGGAGGCCTAAAATAGGTATTGGCCTTTCTTTTAGCATTTTTTCTGTAAGCAGTGGCAGAGGAAGCATATTGGCAATACATGAAAGGGATTCAAGTATGTATGCTACTTGAAAGTAGCTTGATTTACATTTGGTGGCAAAATCATAAAGCTAAGGAGAAAATTGTGTAGGATGACCCATGTTTTATTTTTTTTAATTAAAAGATAAAAACAAACAATCTTTTTTTCCAACATGGTGCATTCCACTCTTCCTAGCAAGAAATGTTGCACTTAAAATACTTGGAATAAAACCAAACTAAGGCAACAAAGTTAAAAGTGAAAATTCTCATTTTTTAGCCAGCAGACAGATACAAGGGGAGCAAGTTTGCTATCTAACTCAGCATGAGGAGATTTAAGATTGCATTTCCTAGTGTCTAAGAGAATACCCTAACTTTAGAGTGTTTGGAAGAAAAGCTTTTTATTCTGCCACTTTGTGTAAATAATTAAACAGTCTTTAAGGTTGGGATTGAAAGCCAGCTGTCACAACCCTCAGGCAGTACCTTGACAACTAAAGCTCTAATTCAGTATCCTGGAAGGTAGGGGAAGGTACATGTTTACAATGTCTTGTATTGACACTTTTCCACATTGTATGGATAGCCACCAGACAGCAAAATAGAGCCCTTTTATTCTGCCGCATATGTCAGTGACCTATGTGTTAAACTAAAAAACAGTTGTCTCTTTGTCTTACTCAGTGACCACCTAAGTACTTCAGAAAAAAGTAAAACTACTGTTACAGGAGAGACTGAAAGAGGTCTTCCTTAAAATGCTGTGTGTTATTCTAGCATGGACACTTAGTCGGTCTTCGCTTGCAGTCTCTGACCAATGGATCTTTAATTATTTTTATGAAATAGGAAAATGTTAACAGGAAAGACTTCATTGATTCAGTCTATTTTTGTCAGGCTTCTTTCATTACTTGTAAAGGTCTTTGTTTCCACCTACCCTCTATATAAACAATCCATCTTTTTAACCTAACTTCTCTCCAACCCACCTTCCACTCATATTGGATTTTTTTCCCTTTCTTTTTAGGGCAGTTTTATATTTTTGCTTCTTTTATTGAGAAAAACAATTTTTTTTATTAGATTATAACAGTCAAAAGATAGAATGCATCTATTCTCCCTAATCTATGCAACTAAAAATATTAAAGGCAAAAGCATCTGCACTTTGGTGATATTCCTTCATGGTTCTTTTGCTTTTCTACAGGGAAAAAAACCATATTTTACAGAAATATGATCTTTAAGTCAATACGTGAGAAAGATGGCTCCCTTTAAAGCATACTGATGATTTCTCTGGTTCTTGAATAAAATAAATATGATTGAAATAAAAGAAGGACATTTTAACACCGTTGATTTTCTTCCTTTTTCAGTGGGACAATTAAGCATGGAAGAATGAAAAAAAATCACTATAATTTTGTAACTGGAATAGTCCCCTTTCTTTTTTTCTGAATTTTGCTTATTTGTCAGAAAGGATATAATTTAAATATATTTTCTTCTTATACTCTACATCCTTTTCCACCTATCAGCTTCAGTGATGGAGATAAACAGGCTGGTGTTCTTTTTAAAGGCTCACTAAAGGCAGCAGAGGAAGTTATGTGTTGCTGTTGTTATAGCTGATAGCTACACTTTTGAGAACAGAATTAGAGTAATAGAAGGCTCTCCAATGTAGCAAACAAATTCCACTGGCAGTAAAATGAAAAGAAATAATTTTAGATTGGAACTGAATACATATTACTCAACATGGAGGAAAACTAACTGTTAGACAAACTTCGTAAGTTATTCAAGTGAATTCTCCACCACATTAAGATTTTAAATGAATACCTGATACAGAGGTTAGAGGACTTTTCATAAATATAAATGTGTGAAATAACTGAATTTTCTGTGTGATAAAGAACCACTTGATCTGCGAATTTTCAATCAGCTTGCCTAAAGAGAGAGAAAACAAACAAACAAACAAACAAACAAATAGGAATGAAAAATAAGACAGATTTGTTTCTTCATTTCTGTTTTCAATAAAGGCACAGCAAAACAGAAAACAGAGGGCTAGATGTAACTACCAGTCATGGACTTGACAAGGAATAGTTGTTCTTCTTTTAATCCAGAAATCCAACAATTACAGCATTCTCTTGAAGCTTGGAGGCTCTGAATGAGATGGATTTGAAACTGCATCTCCTCTGTCATGACTGGGCTGTTGAGTATTCTAAGGTGAGCTGCTCTTCGTCAAATTTCATTTACTAAGAGACTGAAAAATTGCAGTTGAAATAAGATAGGGGAAAATATTAGGCCAGCTGCTTCTCTAGGACAGCAGCTGTTGTCCTGCCCTTACAGACGTCTAAAGCCTTATGTTTGGTTCTCCTAATAATGAAATAAAACATGCATCTATGGAAAAAGATAATTTTTTAAAAAAACCTCTTCCATTATTGTTTAAGTTTACTAGGAAGGAGAGGTTGAAATGTAATGAAATGAGGGAAGAGAGTTCATGGTACAATATGTCCACTGCTCATCAAGTAGTTTGTGAACAGAACAGGGAGAAATGGACACTAGAGGAGAGATCTGTGTACAGTTGGAGTCCTTAAAGCCCACAGGGCTTGCTGGTATTTTATAAGCATGAGGAAGAGAGAAACACACACACAAACATATATGATTCTCAAGGTTCCTTTCACTCATGGCATGCCATTTACATTTTTTGATTGATGTGCAGTCTGCATACTTACATCTTTTTGTTCATCAAGCATCACACTAGTCTTATAATTAAAAAACAAAAAAACCCTGGGCCAATTAAAGAGTCTAGTGGGTAGCTTTTAAGGGAGTCTTTAGGCATGAAAGTAATGTGTCTTAGGAAAAAGGGAGTAATGGGTGATCAAAGTTCAGAGACAATGAAGCAGAATGGCAGTAATAATAGGATGGTTTATTGTTCCTTTGATAATACAGCTTATCTAAAATTTTAAATTCAGATGTTATGTGTTGAAGAAACTGCTTTATTCTTAGCTCTTTTGTACCTAGAGTACCTAGATGGCTATTTTTTTGAAAAGTGTTGCAACTAAAGAAAGGAATCTCAAAAATATCTAATAGCATTGTCAGGCTGTGTAATCACAAAGAACCATTAATTTACTCCTTCTCCTCACTCCACACCTCACCTCTCTCACTGCTGTTTGGACACACATTTCTTCAAGGTCTGGCAAGATTTCAAACATAAATATAAGAATTAAAAACTTCTGTATATCCACTCTGCTCTGTCCTGTAACCTGACTGCCAAGTGGCTGAGTTCATTGTGGTTTTGTGAGCGCACCAAGTGCAGTGCAGAGATATCACTAAGACATCCATGTACTGAAATAAAATGCTCTGCCACTGTGGTAGGCACACACTGAAGCTCTCAAGTGTTTATATCCAAGCAATATCTCTAGCTCTTTGCTTTATTTAGATATTCTGAACAGATCATAGATACAAATACCAATATTTTGCAGAGCGTAGTCCTAACTGGTCTGAATTACAGCTAACAAACCAATCCATCCCCCCTCCCCCCCCAAGCCTCCCCCCCCAACCCCTAAACCTTTAAAACACATGTTCGTGCTTTGTAGGCTCACATCTGTTAACTAGTCCCATAATTCCCTCATAATTTCCATAATTTCTCATTTCCACTATAAAACCTTGGAATACAACAAAAATAATTACATAGGATCTATGTAAACTGTAGATTCTATAGCAAATGCAGTGTTACATTTTAAATTACCAGTTCAAACCATTTTATTTGTATAGGCATCAGCGAAGTGAACAAATGCCATAGAAGCAAGCTGCACTGCTGGATGATTAGTGGCCAGCAGTGGAAGTCTGTTAATCTTGAAATAATTAATTAGGATAAAACTCTAAGCTCACTGAGTAAAATTCTCTCCTCTCCTTCTCTCTGTGCAGAGGGACTGCTTAAGAGCTGGAAATCACTACATGCCATTTAAACCCTCGTTTAACAGCTTAGATAGCACTTCAGTGATACTTAGACTTTTATGTTAGTTGTATGCAGGGAGTCAGGATGACTCACTATATATAGGTAAAGAAGAGAAAAATGTGTTACTTTTTAAACTGGGAAGTGGAAAGAGGTAACAGAACTTCAAAAAATTCCAAAAATGACTTCATAATTCTGGCATATTGTCAAGGAAGCTTTTCTTTCATCATATACAACAAAAGAAAGCAATAGTTACAGATCAACAGCCAAAAGCAGTCTTCTACTATAATACAATAATAAACTTTTTTCTTTCTTCTGTAAGTCATGGTAAGAATTATACACAATCCATTCTAAATGAACATGTTCAATACGTTGTTTTTGTTTGTTAACTATTCACAGACAGATTATCTATCTGTCTAGCTATCATCTATCTATCTTTTATTAATATCCTCTGGGGGGGGGGGGGGGGGAAAAACCCAACAACTTTATTTTGATGTTACTGTGTGTTCATGATTGTTCCTTTATCTGGTAGTGTTTCTCACTTCTGATTAGAAAGCTGTATCCCTATTGAAATTGAGAGTTTGATTTTCTCCAAAAGAAAATAGGAGACCAAGACAGAAATCTTTACTCCTTTCCCTTTGGTGAGAGAAATAAACTAAAATGTGAAAGTTAGTGTTGTCTGAGGCAGAAAGTGTTCCCTCATTTGAATGCAATCCTCAGCACTGCAGTCCACTAATAGAGACATCATATAAAGTTCATTAATTCAGGATGTTACAAATATTTTAAGTGGATATAATGGACGTATTTCCCTAAATAAATAAATAAATAAACCCACAAAACACTCTCAAATCCTATGTTTATACATTTTGGTACATGTTCTTAAATTTCAAGTTTAGCAAAAAGTATAAATAATCCATGCTTTGTTTCTATTTTCCTTATTGAAAAGTGGGAATTGTTCATTCCATTATTAAATGGAAATCACCCTCTGTGCTTAGAAGTCCTGGCTTGGACCCCTTAAATTTGGTTTTAACTGGTTCCCTTAATGTCTTCATACCTGAAACTTTTAAAGTGAAAATGCATTAAAATACAAATTTGGCTTGTTCTATCTAGGTCATCTGAGTTAGTGCCTAGGCTAATATTCCTCAGCCTTGATTTGGAAACTCACTTGACAAGACAGAATTGATGGTTTCCTTTCTGATGGATTTCAGTGCTGCTCTCATAGTCACACGCTGTATACACAAGGACACAGCTAATCAAGGAGCTTTTGTGGTGAACCATAGCTGAGAGGCTTCACTTGATTTTGCCTGACTTTTATGAGTCTTCATCTCAGCTCACTGACACCCTGCAGTGAGCTCTGTTAGATATGTGGTTTCAGAGTGTTCTGGAATAAACTGGGAGGCAGAACTGACTTGTGCAGTGCCTTCTCTGACTTGTGGAAGCGAATGGCTCATTATCTTCCTGTGACTATAGTTTTTCTGGGGACAGACTCTTTTGCTCACAGCTTTGTGTAGATGAACAGAGCAAAATGTTTCATCCTGGGGCAACAATGATTGTTCTTGATTTTTGCTGGAAGTAAAAGGTATGCCATTTGATGTGGTGTGCGTGTGTACGCCATTTAATACTTTCTATACCCTTATTCAGGGACCAGAGAAGGTGTATTTGTGCAGAAATTCTCCCTTCCCCTGCCACAGAAACAAGAAGCTAAAGAAAGGTCTGTCTCCTTTCACCCTATATTGTGTCTCTGTTCAAAGATATGTGTATAGATCAGAATGTAGTCAGCATCTCTAGGTGTCAACTAAGGGAGCAGATGTCAAATTCTCATCAGTGAGTGGCCTGGTAGATGGTCTCAGGAACCAACAGAAAAAGTCAGCGTGCCTTTGAAGAGAAACCGAGAGGTACCCTGCTTTTCCGACTTGTATTCATGAAGATGGAGCCAGTGGGGGCGGGTGTTGAGGAGGCTTGTGCCTTATCAGACGCACCAGCGTATGGCGGACCTTCTCAGCAGCAGGAAAGAATGCTAGGTCAGGAGTTCCATCCTTCCCTTTTGTTGTAAGGTGATAGTGAATAGTAGATGCTACAGAATAATTGACAATTAAGGTGCCGTAAGGTCTATGGAGAAGAAGTTTGGGTTAGGTGAATTACCCTTTTAACTCTAAGCTATGACCTAACCACACAACCTATATGAGGCAATAGTTAAGCATAAAACTTATACTAGGAGAAGGTTTAATATCTCATATTGCACTCAGAAAACAAGTGCAAACATAACTGTATATGACATAGTTTTGGAATATACTGCTACATGCATAACTGGGCAGGCAGGCTAGATTCAGTTGTCTTCACATAGATACCACTTGGGATGCTCTAGAAAATGCAAGATACCCACCTGGAACTGGCAGATAAGACACAGCACATATGGGAGATGCAGGATTTTCTCAAGTAGGGCTGGAGGCCAAGGAAGGAAACCCTTTGGATACCTCAAATGAAAGTAGTTATCTATGTGTATGGCAACCAGATCCAGGCTTGTAGCTATCAACAGTGCAAAACAAAAATCTAACCCATCTCTTCCTTGCATTCATTTCAAACCAGAACAGGCAGGCCTTTTCTATCTTGCCTAGTGTGAGGATGTGCTTCTCCGGTCTGTACTATCCCTTGCGCTGTACTCAGACATGTGTGGGAGAGAGCTACTTAGCACAAGCAGAGACATCAAGACTGACAAGTGAAGCAGGATGGCAAATTGTGTGCCAGTGCTTGAGACTGTGCCCTAGCCTTGTGTAGTTTACAAACACAGACATGATCTCAAAGTAAAATAAAATGGTATTTGTTCTGTTTTTTTCCATTTCAGCTCTTTTTTCCTCATGAAGCCTTTCACATCTAAAACCCACTCTGGAGTTAAAATATGTTTATGATGTTGACCTTATTATACACCTTTTTTTTGTGTGTTCTATTCTTTCATAGAGGAGCTTAAAATTTTCTGGTACAGTTTTTGCCCATCTTAGTTCTAGTACCTATATAATGTTATATATATTACCTATATATGTTATATATTCTATGTTATTTTAAATATAGAGATAAAAATGATAGAGCTGTCCTATGTATACATAAGGTACAGAATAAATATTAGCAGTGAATAAATATAAATGCAAGAGTATTGAACAAAGTACAGTGAATAAATATAAAAGCAAGTGTATTGAACAAAGTACAGAAAATTTACTATATGTTTTCTTGTATCAAAACCAGTATATTTTCATACATGGGCTAAAGTTAGGTGACTTTCTTATGTGTCTAAAGTGGAGCTAGTGCCAAAATAAACAAACAAACCTTGCCTTCCCGGATGCATTTTTTTCCATGTTTGAAATAAAACTGAAAGACTAAAGTACCGAATCCAGCAGTAACTCTCCACATTTTGTTAATTTCTTCTCTTGTGTTACTATGTTCATTATACTACATGTCACGGAAGTGTCACATCCTTGCCTTGATCAAGAGGACAGCAAGTAGGTATGATAAGCCATGGCCGACCTGACAATGCAAGAAGCCCTGAGTGTGAGGAGCCTTGGTACAGGCTGTGGGCCATCAAGTGACAGGAGAGCAATAGCTGCAACTGCTGGGAAGGTCCAGGGTGACTGATCACGGACTGATTTGTTTAGCGGCATGTGCTACCATCTGGCTATAAAAACCCCTGGTAATTGAGACAGCGAGGGGGATATCATTAGGTGGCCATCTGATCCCATGTGGCAGCAGAGGCCCCAGGGTGAAGTGCTGGTGCCCAGCCAACGCCCAGAGCCTGACCCTGGGGCCAGTGGGAGCAAGAACTGTCTTTCCCCTGGGCTCAGCTGTGCTGGCTCACTGGGTTTGCAACTGGGGCTAGTCTCGGGTGACTCCAGCTGCACATGTGTGTGTGCGCATGCATACGTGTGTGTGTGAACAGCCTACCCTTACTTGAGATCAAGTTGAGATTAGCGGTGTCATGCTGCCTGGTGTTCCTTTTCCCTCATGACACTGTAATTCATATAAGATTTCTTGAACAGCTGTGTTAAAGGAAGACCAGAGTTTTCTTAAACTTTTGAAAACTGACCTGACAATATGGTTGGTCAAATGCATGATCCATAACTTCTACATGGATTACTGGAAGTAATGGTATACATCTCAAATGGTATACATTAATTGTAGTAGCAATATCTGAAAATAATTCATAGTATCAACATAATATATATTTGAAAACACCTAATTTGTGTCAATTTGTGTCCTTTAAAATTTAAAGGAAGAAAACTTTATGGTTCATTATTAAGACATAAAGAATATTTTCTTCCTTTTTTAGACACTCTTATGCTTAAAACAATAATGCTCGAAATTGTTTATGCTATTAGTCAATCATGGAACAATGTGTTTTATCATTTTCAGTTCTAGTTAAAAGTCCTGCTCAAAATTAACCATTTAACACATTAAATGTTTTTTTTAAAGCTTCTGACCCACATGCTGAGTTTAATATGAACTTTAAATTTTTGTAAAACTTAGGAACATTATTTTTCAAGAAAGTTATGAACCTTAGTCCTTCATTCCTTCTACTTAAAATTCTTTTTTTATTTCTAATTAAAGTGCTGTCTGAGAATGCTACTGTTTTTCACTTATTTAACCTTGTAAGCAAGGTTAAATCACCAAACAAAATATACAAATAGGTAATAGAGTAACTAAAAGCCAACATGTGTCAGAAACTGTTCTACTTCAGGAAGGCTTCTCTCTCTCCTGGATAAAACTTAAACTTGAGTTCTTTCCAAAAGGCCTATAAAGTCCCAGTTCTTCCAAAGCACTCAGTTCTTTCTGTTGTGTGTTGCTAACGGGAAAGCTGGGCACAGGTTACCTGGGCAGCTAATATGACCTTGAGGCCAAGGATCAGGAAGCTTAACTGAAGGGCGTTCTTATTTTCAACTAGACACACCAGGATAAGCACCCAAATTAAGTTTCTACATTTAACACCTGACTATCTTGAACAATTCTTCATTCAATGGCATTCTGAAGTTCTCTGTTTTAGATACTTAAAAACTATCTTATCAGGAGACATTAAGAAATGTCTTTAGTATTCAAAAATATGCCTGCCTATTTCCTTTTTTCTAACTCTATCACCTAATCTAATAAAACATAACAGTTTTCATCAAAAAGCTTATCTCACTTTTGTTCTCAGACATTCACAGATCAAGTATACTATCACTAACTCTCTTCATTCATTTTCAAGGCAGGTTGTATGTCCTAGCTACAGATTCAGATTCTCCTGAATCAGTGATATCCCAGATTCTGTGAGGAGGCAGACCACGTCTCTCCTACCCTGGAAGAAGAGAGGCGAGTGTTGATGTCCTTCCCCTGCTATCTGACCGCACCTTCTATTCTTATGTGCGGTAAGGACTCCATACCTGACTAGGGTCAAATTTCTCTTTAGTGATAGGGATGCAGGGAAACTCCTGCACATGCACAGTAAGTCACTTTGGAAGCCTCGGAGACCCTGTGACTGTCACTGAGTGATTCACTTAGCCCAATCTTGTCCTGCCAGGTGCTCCCAGAACTGACAGACACAAGCTGCTGCTGCCTGTAATTTCTGGGGGAGGTTTCCAGTCCCTCTCTAATGCAAGAACTTCTCAGTCCTTCCCTGAGATCCTCTCATTTCATGCAACTATGCAAGGAAACTGGAAGCAGGCTGCTGATACTAGAACCATCCAGCTCTCCTTAGGAAAGAAACTCTCTTGTAGAAAACTAAATTGTTATTTGTCACGCTGCAAACATCTTATGGGCCCCTGGTTCGACACTTCTGCACTGGATATCAAAAACTGTAGAATTTAGATGTTGCAACGCTCAAGTAAGAATTTAGTTCTAAGTAGTTGTTTAAGGTCACACAACAAACTTCTTTTGGGGATGACTTCCAGTCCTTCGGTGGTCCCCCTCTTTTTCTATGTCCTAACCACTCCCATCTCTATTGATATCCTTCTCCCAAAGACAGTGACATGTGTTCTAGAGTTAGGATTACAGGGTCAGATGCACAATTGAAAAAAATACATTCATTCTGAGTTACACCTAAATAGATTTATACACTGTGGCCCTGGTATGTTTGCTGTCTTGTTTTAGTATCAGTATTCCTTTTCACGAACAATGCTTTCTGCATTTTATGTGGTTGAATGCCAAAGACTGTCTTGTAGCATCTAAATGTTCTAATTACATCGCTTTCTGACTGGGATTTTCAAACATGCCAAGCTCCCCATGGAAAGCGATTAGACCAAAAGAGAAAACTAAACCAGAAACCAGCAGAGCTGTAGATACTTCCTGGCTCTCTTCTGAAGAAAAAAGACTTGGAATTTCATGCTAAATGTTTTTGACCTTTCAGGACCCAAGCAATTGCCACTTCTGATTAGTGATGTAGCAATTCCAAAACAACCCGCGTACAGATTGTGGGCCCAATTATGTAGAATTTACAAGTGCACAATTGCTTGCACGGTCTCACATCAGCAGAGTGTGTTTCCACTTGCAGCTGAAAGCGCAGCTAAATGTCGCGGTCTGGTTTTAAATAGATTTTCCTGACAGATTAGTCAATTATTTCCACTTTAAAGATAAGGTACATTCAAAGAAAGTTTAAGTAACAGATCTGTCTAAATTGGCAACTGTCCCAATATTTCTCAGTAAGTATTAAATGTAAAAGTACTGGTTACATTTGAATCAAAATTTGAAATAGCACGTGAATAGCACACTGTCTTGATACCATTTCCAGTGGCAATCTTTAACACTTGTTTCTTCAAGCCTCCTGCTCTCACAATTATTGAAGATTGTTACCTACTTTGAGGCTGAGGCTTCTTAACAATCAAGGCTTAATTTATCTTTCTTTCTTTCTTTTTTTTTCCCTGATGAAGTGTCTATCAGTAGAAGATTTAAGTCATTATGTTTTAATCTCTTGTCTTGATAGCTCAGCTCTTTTAACAACATTTTCTCAATCAAATGGGCTTCAGTATGCCTAAGGATTTTTCGTTTGTAGCTTAGAACACCTTTCTTACAATGCAGTATGACTTCATCAGTGAAGATACGAAAATGAAATAATCAAACTCTTACATAATGTAGATACATACTAGAAATAACTTATTCTCTAAAAATCTAAAAATCAAGACTAAGTTTCCATGAAGGCTATTGCAATTTTCTTGATACACTGTCTTAGGATATGCGTTAAAAGGCACCTGCAGCTAAGCGTTGTTGATGCTAATGTGCAATACATCTCTTTCTCGAAGCTTTTGAGATGATAAAGTAATTCATAATAAGCTTGCATAAAAGAAAATAATTCTATACCAAAATATTTTAGCATTGTCTAGTTTGCTTTTATCCTCTACTACTTGAAGCAGGAAAAGCAAAATGAAATTCTCTTTTGCATTTTTCTTTTTCCATTGATTCTTCTGACTTGAAGTCATAGCACACTGTTTCTTGATCTTCAAGCACTGAGAGTGGCTTCCTGACTACTTAAGAGTTGCTTAAATCATCAGCTGTGGTTCTCAGATTTTCACAAACTGAGGTCTAAAGTTAAGCTCCTAAAAATACAGATACACACACACACAGATACACACCCCTACTTTTCTAGCATGAGTAACAGCTATTTAGTAAAAAAAAAAAAAAAAAAAAAAAAAAAAAAACAACAACAACGAAGTAGTAATTGATTAATCTATTAAGAAAATCTATTTTTACACATACATATGTGCACATGCTGCATATTTCAAAGGCACTAAAAGGGACCCAGTAATTTTGGTGGCCAGACTTCTGGGAGTTGTGATTTTTCCTGTGTATTTTATTGAGACTACCTGCACTGTCATTGCTTTGGAGAATCAGGCTATAAACACTGTATTTTTAAGGACATAGGTTTGCGAGGATAGAATTATCTTTTTCTGAACTTTTCGATCATTATTTTTCTCTGTATGTGGTTCTAATATCACAAGAAGAGGAATTTTATGGAAAGAATAGTCAATGGTAATAGACAAACTATTCTGTTTCCTTTAAATGTTTGCAGGAAGGAAAGGCTAAAAATCAAAACAAAAAAAAAACAGCTGAAGATATACTTGATTTGAAATCTGAAAATAGGTTTTTGGCTTTGTTTTTGTTGTTTTTGTTTTCAAAGAGGTTAATAAACAATTTAGATGGGTAAAAGATGTTACATGGAGAATCATTTGCAATGCTGACTGACTTCATTACGGTGAGCTGTGTGACAGTATGTCAGGAAATAAAAACATTTGCCATCATGCCGATGTTGGAGTGTGACTGATTTGGTTGCACTAGATTTTGTGTGATGAATGTTTAACAGTCTGAAGAAAAACAATGTCTCAAGGAGAGGTGAAGAAATGCTTTTTGGATGAGGTTTTCCCACCACAAAAATGCTTAGAGACAAATGTCTTTTTTACAAAGCAAATCTGGTTTTTTGCTGAATGAATTTATTGTTACTTCTAATATCAAAGGGTTGTAGTTTGATAAAGACAATAAACAGAAAAAGTAAATATGCATGCCAAGGAGATACAGTCTGATCAGCCAAATTACTCTAATTATTTGTTTTTTTACCTAGGAATTCAAACTGTCAAATGTTTTAATCACAAAAGGTCTGTTTCAAGAAATAATGAAATTTTCCTGCTTAATTTCAGTGAGTTTTGAATCACGGCAAAATCCTACAACATCCAGTTCCCAGCTAAGTTGTTCAGTTTGTTTATCCATTCTTTTCTCACAGAGATATCAACAGCAATTTTATTAAACTGCTGTGAGCAATAAACAAGATTCGGGACTTTTTGTCTTATGGATATGTTTGATTCTAAGCAAGCGTTGAATATACTATATATTTAAACATCAGAATAAATCATACATTTCAGGGCTAAATCCTTACCAGAGCACAAGATCCATTAGGTGGAAGAGGGTATTAAAACATTTGTCACATATTGATTAGACAGAGTTCTTGGAGTCACTCAGAATGAGGACTTCAGAGTTGTAGGATACTGGTGATATGATGTAGTCCTACCACCCTTTCCCCTGGCTACATTTCAGGAACGCTAGCAGACATTATGAAGTGAGCTCTGATCTTTATCCAATAACTTCATCAGGAACAATTGAGGCTTTTATCTGGAAAAGAGAAGGGAACCTATGTCTGTGCTCGGAGCCTGCAGCACTCACTTGAACTACCCTATGTTGTTCCATACAGCAGCCTCTGTCAGGGCCATCTGTGACTGGATCCAGAGTGATTGCTGAGCTAGAAAAATGAAGTTCATAAATTATGAAGATCTTGAAGATTAGAGTCTTGAAATGGCAATCTTCTATTTATTATCGGCCGGGGAACAAGACATTTCTGCTTTATACATTGATGCATGAAGAGATGTTATGAGGAATATGGCATTCTGTCATAAAGAGATAGGAGACCACTTTTACTCACTGCCTTTTGATTACAAACAGTAAAAGGTGGCACAGTGTGTCTGAACCATTGCATGCATTTTTAAATGTGTTTTGTAAAATACTGTATCATTTGAAACTCTCAGCTTAGCTTGGGATGACTGGTGGCTATCTTGTCACATTGCATTACTCCCAAATCAAAGACAGGCAGTTCACAAAGATGTGGAAAACCAAAGGAAAATGCAGTTTTCAGTTAAAAAACAAAACAAAACAAATCAAAACAATTCTTGTTATCTGTCATTATATAGTGTTTTAATTTTATTCAAGTAAATACTTAAAGATAAACATAAAAATGGCAAAATACTACTTTTTCCCCCTTTTTTTCTTCAAAAATATATATTCTGGTGAGATGCAGATAAGTTAGGCAAACTGTAATTTAAAACATAAGCATTTGTCCTAGCAAGAGAATCCATATCAGCTCAGATAAATGCCTAGGCTTCACTATTGTAAAGGGAAAGAAGTCCAAATCATAGGCAGCAGAAAATGTTAGATGAGCGTGTGTGTCTGAGTTCCTCTCTTCTCTCTGCACCTTCAGTGCCCAGCTTGGACTGAAATTTAGAAATTTACATCTTCTGTGGATGGAGACTTAGTATTTAAATGTAAAATATGTGAAATATATTTTAAATTAGATCCTAAATTCCATCCTGTAACAGCTCAGCAAGGATCAGAATGCTGTGAGCCTGCACTCCCTTGCTCCTATGACTCTCACATTCCTGGTCACTTGCCGGCTGAGGGCATTGCCTGGTCTTCTGGGATACAATGTAGCCCCAGATATGGATACCTAAATTTAGATCCCTGGGGCCCTGAATGCACTCCTCTCCCCTTTTGGCAGCTTAGCTGGCTGTGCTTGAGGATAGACAGCTGAAAAGAGCTTTGAATAAAGAGCTGGAAGAAGTGTCAGTGAAGGCTCCTCCCCAACTGTTCTGCTAAGAAGCCTCGCTGGAGCTCCCCCCGCTTTGTTTTGGAGCAGTTTTTAAGTTGAGGGTCTCATGCTGGATCTGAGCTATGTTGTAGCTATGCTGCAGTCATGCCTGGCTCTGGACACGTACCTTGTTGATCCTGATCCCTGTCCATGGACATGATTTCTCAGCTGCACCTTGGCCCAGTCCCATCCAGGCACCTGCAGGGTGGTGGCAAGTGCTGAGTGTCCCCAGTCACTGTCTCCATCCCAACCCCGCTGGCCTCCCTGGGGGCTGCAGGGCAAGGGGGGTGCTGGTCAGGGAGGGCACGGTCCTGCTGGCCCCACTGCCACCTCCATTCCTGATCTCTCCCTTGGGGATCCCAACTCTCACAGTGCCCTGACATACATGTCCCCAGTACATGTGCCTTTACATGAGATAGTAGTCTAAGTTCCCAGCCAAAGGAATTCAGAGAGCTATTCAGTTCATGCCAAAGCAGATATTTCTTTTGTTCATCTGAATAGCTCTTCTAATTGCTCCAGCTAAATCTATGCTGACTTTAATAGGGGCTTAGACATCTTGCTTATATGCAGATACCTACACTTACATGTCGTAATTACTGAGCTAAATCCCCTTTCTCTTCTGTGGACAACTGAAATTGAGTGTCTGAATCTGGAGCTGATTTCACCTCAGAGGGCAGTGGTAGAGGACAGGAGTTAAAGATGCTTTTGTCTGAAGAAGATCTAGACCCAAACTTCCTGTTTTTTTTGGCAAATTCTCTTGGTGACCTTTTTCACTGCAATATTGTACAAACAGTAAAGAATACCAACCATGCTCTTAAAGCACTGATTTGTAGTTTTCAAATAAGCTCAGTTCAGTTGCCCATAAGTAGACATCTAAGGACACTTGAGATTCCCCCAGGCATCTTGCCTGGCCTCCAGCTGCGGACTTCTCATATGTCCAGTGGCACGTCCACATGGATGTCTCAGGTACCCCTATACATCTCAAATGGCAGTAGGTGTTTATGTGTGAAAAACCATTCCTCTGTAAACATGTAATATGTACCATCCTCAGCAGGTGCCCCCTATAAACAACCAAGAGGAAAAGTATCACTCCATGAGTCACTAAGTTCCTGTGTTTGACAAAGTATCATTTTTTTTTACAATTTTCAACATTCAAAACTGCTGGGACAATACATTCTCCTGCTAGTGTGCTAAACCAGAAGCAAAGAGAAAATGTGCTTTGCAGACATGGAAAAGGGAAAAAGAATTTCTAACATTAAATTTTAAATATACTTATTAACCATCTAATTTATCTGAGTGAGGTGAATATCCTCAGTAGTCTGTAGAAAACTGAAATACTCTAAACTGAAGTCAGAAATTTGCTACAAAGCATTAACAAAACATCTAATACTCTTGACTACAATTTTCAAGCTATGAACAAATTTTCAACAATAAAAATAACTAAAAAATCACATAGTTAGGATGATATTTCTAAACCAAACTGAACTGCAGTTCACTGAGCATATAGGTCATTTCTACTTACATTGCAATAGGTTGCTCATTGCTTGGTCCTGTTTCAGCTACTTTGCTACAGCAATAGATTTCAGTCTTTCCTGACATGTACTTGCTCACATTGTCTGGGGTATTTTTTTGCAGCTTGATAGATCTCTGTTATGACGACACTCGAATGATTTCTTTTAGTGCCTTTGGCTTGGTATCCAGTTTTTTGATGACTTTTCATGAGAGTTAAAGGGAAGCTTAAGGAATGTATATAAGTAAGCTCTTAAGGTAGAGGAGTCTTGAATAGTTCTAAATTCTCTGTGCTTACTGTTGATTATAGTCCTACTTTTTCTGGTTATTTCCAAACAACTGGTTTCCTTCAAGCAAAACAAAACACAGGAAAGCTTGCACAAGACTGCAATACCAATTTATTCCAATCAATAAAGTTTTGAGGTATACACTATGTTAAGGGAAAAAGTAAATCAACCCTGATTTTTAGCAAGAAAACTATAAAATGAACCATTGTATATTTCCAGATCTGCCTGCTTTGAAATGGATTCAGCTTTGGGGATGCCTGAAGGCCCCTTACCTTTCACAGAAGATGCTTATTCCATGGTTATACATGGAAATGAAGTGAATAAACTGAAGTGGAAAAAAATGGGAGGAAATTGTGTCAAAACATATTTGCTCAAAATGTATAAATACTGAAGTTTTGACACTCTTACTTTCATCTGAAAGACAGGGTATTCATAAAATTTGAGACATAAGAAGTATAACCTTTAGACAGTTTAATCTAATATTTAGATTAGGTAATAGAATTTAATATTTAGATTTAGATAGTTCAGGCAGGTCTTCTAAAAGTAACTGAAATTAAATTACGCATTAAAACACTAGTTATTTTAACTTAAATTCCTGTGGAGGTTTAAAGCTAGTAAAACATCTGTAATATAGGTAGGAGATTTATTGCTCCTAAGAAAAGAAAAAAAATAATAAAAAACTATTGATATGCACTATAACTGAAGACTGCTCTCACTTCCACTTCGTCTCACATGTGGATTAACTAGATGAATTTTGGTTGTCTAAATAGGAAACTGTGAAATGCTCTGTAAATCATAGTGCTTCAAAAAACTCAAAATCCAAGTCACTCAAACATCAACAGATTAACTCAATCCTTGCTAAAAGCCAAAGTACAATTTTTTTGCTAATAACACCAAATTATTCCTCTTAGCCTTTTAACAGTAAAGATACTTCTGTTAAAATCTTAAATTATAATAACTTACATTTATTCTGTTTTACAGCTCACAGATGTTGTAGCAATATCTTTTTAACAGAATTCTCACTGTCACAGGATACATTACTGTTGCCTATGCAGCAGTCTAATATAGATATACGCATAATAGACATAATAAATACATAAATAATAACAGAAAATAATAAGCATATATACATATATATATTTAAAATTGAGCCAGCTCAAAATTATGTGGCTCATGTGCCAGCTGCAATTTAGTAATTGCAGTGGAAAGCTCGGCACAGGTGAATTTACCATCTTCATGCATTTTCTAGCCCATGATAAGCTACCTCATAATGCTGAGGCTAGATTTCCACTGGAGTCTGAAATAGTTAATCTAATACTAGTCTGGATTAGTTTACTCTGTATTAACTATTGTAGCACTTACTGTCTAACATTTTCTTTTTCTGTTCTATATTTTCCCTCTTTTGAAGTGCAATTATTCAGAATTTTTCAGATTACCACTTTCATATAGTATGCATAATTTGACTACAGTAACCAGAAACTGTTAACTGAAAGTAATATAATTGTGCTTGTTTCTGGCAAAGCAAATATTTCATCCTTAGACAAAAGCTGAAATACAAATGTTGTCGTTATTGCATAACCACTTTCTATGATCATTCCTAATCCATCCAGAAGAATTGCCTGTCATAATATATGATAATGTAGAAAAGCTCGAAGAATGTTAGCGTTATGCAAAAACATGGGCAGCCCATTCAACCAAGGGTAAAATAAATATTTCAGTATTCACTGCAAGTGTGTATGGGAAGAACTGGCACTTGTTGCAAAATAATACATTGTGCATTTTTATTTGAAAATATGTTCTGAGGCAGTTATATTATGCTCATTAAAACATAATAATAACCTAACGGGATTCAGACCACAGACATTAATATCTGAGAATTAGTCTACACAGAAGTATACTTCCTCATTAAGAGAATAATTTCAAGTAAATCTGGGGCTAATCAGATCCTGATTCCTGAGCTTTTTTATCCTCAGTCTTTTATCCTGGCAAATTTATTTCTGCACTGAAAGATATGCTATTTTATCCTCATTCTTGAGCTGAATTCAATGTTTTCAGTCTCCTCTTCCAGCACTTCACAGCTCCACTCCTACCTTCTTATTTTTACCTACTTCCCCCAGTTTCCCAGGCTCAGGAGAAGGACACAGAGGTTTATCTCTGTTTTTCCTAGTGCCGTTGTTACCACTTTTGTGAACTGCTTGCAGGAAAGTATCAATGTACTTTGTTTTTTAGAGATGAAGCAATATGATATTTAACAAAGCCTATTTTGAAAAAAACAGTTGATATGGACAAACTGCTCAAATGTTCTAGAATTCATTAAAAAACAGCCACTGTCATAGAGCAGTACCTTTACAACATTTTCACACAGCTGAAATTGTAACATGAGAAGAAGAAAAATGCTTGTTGAATGTTTTGAAATACTCAGAGCATAACATAGGTGGAAGAAGCACAGCTAATTAAGGTAATCATAAGTGGAATTAACACAGGATGTGATCCATAAATTAGAAAATGGATTGTGTGAATCATGCTTATTAGTTACTGGCAAATCAATACTCCCCTAGAAAGGATGCTAGTTAAAGCAACAGTTCTTGGGTAATATGGCTGTAAGCTTTATGAAGCTCTAGATGATTTTCTGCTGCATAAGAGGTCTGATTTCAATTTATGCAATGTTGCTATGTGGGAGTTCACATAATGCTTTTTATGCACTTTTGCTGCTTGGATACCTATCTATTTCTGACATTTACTTCTTGGTATAACAATGAGATTGAAACATGGGTTTGGTAGTGTTCCTACATTGCTGTGTTGCATCCAATTTTGTGTGTGAGTGTAAATGCAGTCCCATCGTTGTAACTTTTTATGTGCACCCTTTAATAACCAGAAATAAATCTGACACAATAATAATTGTTGAAGATCAAAATCTGAAGTCCAGTTTCAAGGGGAAAAGTCCTCTTTGAGTTCAATTGCAGTGGGAAGAACATAAAAAGACTCTGTGTGTATATATGTGTGTGTGTATGTATTTATTTGAATATGATGCATACTTTGCTTACCATGAACCCTCCTCAAACTAGCCATATTTTAAGAAGGGGCGACAAGTAGATCTTACGTAACATGTAGAAAGTTAGCCCTCCATTATTATTTTGTCTCATGCATACTCCATTTGAGCACAGCTGAGGAAAAATCTAAAGTTAAACATAAGCCAAGAAAAAAGACAAAATATTACCTTGAGAGGGCACTTTGTTTAGCTGTTTTATGTTGGTGTAGTGCAGACTTCCTTGTCTCCTTCCTCTTTGTTGTCTTGTAGCCCAGTAAATATGGTAATGTCATTGCTAGTAATAGACCATGGACTTTTTTTAAAGATAACACAAGCCTCAGGACTTGCCAGGCTTTCTGTGGATTGTCTCAGCTACAGTTATCAGTAGCAATCATCTATTCTCCAGAAAACTATAATCTATTTTGATTTGACTTTTGTTTAGCTTTGTGCAATTGTGTGGTGTAACACCTATTGTTATGTATATTTCTGTAACTAATCAATAGCAATAGTAAATAGTTATTCTGTGTAGAATGAATTATTCTTGGCCATACTGCATGGAAGAGCAAAAGTCTGGGATGACAGTGGAGGCCTTAAAAGAAGAGATGTAAAGTGATACTGGAGGACACAGAGCGATGAACAACTCACCTATGGTCAATTAACGGTTGTCAAAGGAGTGCAGCCTCGGGAGCTGAGTAAAAAAAGTGTTAGGGATGACAAAGAGAACAATGAACAAATATCCAACATATGTAAGACACACCATATACAGTAAATTTGTATGTGATATAGGCCTGCAGCATGACAAAGAAAGACCAGGGAGTAAAGTATGTCAGCAAACATATAAAAATGAACCTGAGCAGGTCCTAATAAAATGAAGAGGAAGAAAGCATCACCATCAACATCATATGCCTTCCTCTCTGAATGACTCAAGATGCTGGTGACTCCCTTGCACATATCCACAATGCTGGACTGAAGCCATTGACCCTAGAACTGAGAGGGGCAGTGGAAAACACCAGAAAAAAGGGGGTATATACCACAAAGTTTGTCTATATATTTAGGGTATATAATTTCAACTAAAGTTGTTAAAATTATTGTGACCGGACCAATAATAGTTCTTTGATTGCACTGTTAAGACTTTAACTAGACTAACAATAAATTCTTACTTTGCGTATGTGTTACTTTTTCACGTGCAAGACTTGGAGTGGAGAGGAAACTGATGGAAATTCAAGCATCCTCCTCTATAGATTGAATGCAACAAATGGATAACATCTTTTTCTGTGGTGTCATGATAAATACTTTCTGGCCTGAATTCATGTCTCCTTTTCTGGTCAGATAGTAAGACTGGGTCAGTGTATGGTTTTTCTTTTCAAAATGGAAAACTTATTCAAAACAGTGCACTTGCTTTTACATAGTACCTCTACTGCTTTGTTGGTAATTGCCATCATTTTAGCAGTTAGACCATCACTGAGATTTTCCTGGTTAGGAGGCCAGACTGTAGCTGAAAATATTTCAGAGTTGCTTCTGCTTGAGTAATATACTTGAAGCCAGATTTTTCCCCCAATTTTATTTTGTTTGCATATACATGGAGTAAACAGTGCTGAGCTTAATAACTTTAATGAGCTTATTCCTGTAGCAGTTGTAGCTCTAGAATATGTGTAAGGATAAAACTGCCACAGAGAGATCCTTCTATTTTTGTATGCTTTGCTAATAAGATTTCAGATAAATTTACTGTTTGGAATTTTATGTACTTCGGGCTGTGTGAAGAATTTTAATTGCAGAGACAGAGAAGACCTTATCCAAAGATCATTCATCACCACTGAGAAGGTTAATATTGTCTGTGTATCATCATCTAATCAGCTGAAGTGTTAGTATTTTCTTAGGATTGTCTGGTGTTGTCCATGCTTTAAATAACTTCATTAGTGTTTTGGTTTCAGAAGGAAAGAATATGAAGCAGACAAGCGCAACTGAGAGAACAAGTGATGTTTGGGAAATGGATTTTCACTCACTAGGAATTCTGCAACTTTTTTGTGTATGACAGAAGCAGCAAAAAATATTTTATGAAAATGTTCTAAAATAAGGTATAACATACTTCTGATACTTTTACATTTAAAATAATAATAAAAGCATTTATCAAGGAAAGCATTTATCAAGGAATAATATAATGTGTTAAATGCAATTCAGGAAATACTGAAACAGAACATTTGGACAGAAATTGATTAGTATTTTCAGTCCTATTCCTGATTTTTTTTCTTTTGACAAATTGTCATTTTCCGAAAAGGAAAACATTTCTTCAGTAGTATATTTTTAAAGAAAGTTCTGCTGACAATCTATATTCAGTGATCATTCTAAAAGCAATATTCTTCTAGGAGTAATTGCTGACCTCATTATGCTGTGCACACTGTGCACTACAGTCTACAATGTAATTCCCAGAGTTATATTTCTGTTGAAAATTCAGCAAAATCTTGACTGGTCAGGTTGCCATAAATTTCTGTATTTTATCCTAGATAGTGCAACAAAAGTGCAGAAATGAGACATCATCCTCCAGATTAGCCTGGAAATGTCTGGAGACTAGAGGGCACATGAAAAGTAATAAATAATTAAGTCTGCAATTCTGCTGCTATTTCTCTGCTCTGTACTTCATGGAAAAGTCTTTAATACTGTCTTGCAATAATTTACTCTGACTTATACACCACAATATTATCTCTTGCGCACATATGTTCTCCTGTTTCAAACTCCATCCCCCCTTCCATGGCCTGCTAAAAACCTCCATATTGAAAACCGCCTCTGTTGCCAAATCCCTTTTGTTTGTAAGCATATAGGTATTGACCAAAAATATATCCATCTTTTATGTTTCTTTCTAAATTATCAAGGTTCTTATTAACTGTGACTTCGGGAGCTGGAAAAACAGGACAGAAGCCAGCAACTGAAAGCCAATGCACTTGCTGTATCACTTCTTAGCTACTGGTTCCAGCTTCTCCTTCTGTTTCCTTGGAAACAGATACTGGGCAAGTGAGAACAAGGTAAGGGTTTTAAAATATTGACTTTTAAAACTACTGCTTACTTTATTTCAGTGGATCCTGTTCTCATGAACAAGAAAGGAAATACTTTGCAAACTAACACTGTATGGTAACTACAGTATAGTTACTGCAGCTTGGGTACCAGAGAGACATTTGGTGCCTCTTTTTGCCTTGTCTGCATATCTTTCCAAAATGCAACTGTATGATTAAAAAGACAGAAAGAAAAGCGGATGGGAAAACAGCCAAAGACAACAGCAGAGAGCAAGACCTCTCTGTCACATTCAGCTGCTGTATGAGCAATACAGTTGCCACTGTGGAAGAACTGCCTACAGGCACACGGAAGTGCTAAGTTCTGACACACTAAATTGAACAAAATTTCAGTTGCATCTTTACCGGAAACAGTATAAAAATGTAAAATATCTTTTTTTTTTCCTAATAAGAGTAATGCGATACTTAAAGTATTTTCTTTTTATAAATGAGGTTTCTTTCCCCTGGGACTGATGTGATTGGCAAATGATCCATGACTTTGCTTTTCAGTTCGGTTACTGAAATCTCTGTGCCTATCTAAAAAGTGTTCGAACCTTGATTCAACAGCTTTAGCTGGAGAGCTTACAAGAACAGGATTTTTTAGCATTTTTGTTTTTGATCTCTGTTGAAATACTGGAACAGGATTATTTTTGACAGTAGGTTTAGTCTTGACCAGGACTAAGAACACATTCCAGCAAAAGAATCAGGGGGGAATCTAATTTGAACATTTTTAACATTTTAAGTAATTTTCTATGTTAAAATCTAAACAAGTTGAAAGCTAACACATGGCGAAACTGTTTATTTTTTCTTTTGCTGCTGTAGATTTGTAAATGCCAATTATTAAGATGAGAGATACTTATGATCTATCCTTTAAGTAAGATTTCGTTAGAAAAACGTAAAAGAAAACCACTTGGTGCTTTGTAGCAAAGGCAGTTGAAATCTCCAGGGCAATGCTTGGCAGTGCAGGACAACCTTTTCCATTTAAGCTGTCTTAGTGACAAGTACAAACTCTCGTAAGTACTGTTGTTACATGCATACACTATAAATTGCTACTACGTAAGTGTTGTGACGACTGCACAACTCCAAACAAAATCTATTGTGTATTCAAGATTTTTAAGCTTCCAGAAAGCTAGTTTTTTAATCACAACCTTTCATTTTTTAATGTCTGCTTTCTTTTCCTTTTTATTTCCTTTTTAGTCCATGCCAAAATATGTTGTTTAGTTTTGGATAATACTGGAGAAATAGTGAAAGAAACAGCAAAAGGTTGCGTTAAAATACAGGAACTGAGAAATATGAGTTATATAAATTTTGTACAAATGCTTACATTCCAAAGAGAATTCCTGTCAATAAAAGGAAAAAATCATCTGAAAAGATCTCTTATTCTCCTGCTTCATGTGTACTTCAAGTTTCTGTCAGAGACAGGCTTCAGATTTCATTTGCGCTAACTTCAGTGCCTTTGCTTAAATTGTTGCTAACTGACTCTTATCATGACTGCCCCATTTAGATATTTTTGTTTGTTTAGATTTGTCAATATTATTATCTTTGTTTGCTTTGTTTTTTGTTTTCTCTTTCTTTATAATGGCTTCGTAGTGCTAAAAATCACTGGCAGTGAGTCAGTTCAATGCATCCATATCAGTGTTTCTCAGGAAAGAAGGCAGTGCTTTTTAGTGCTGTAAAGGGAATGCTGGTCAAAACAGGCAACACAGTAGGAGATCCTACATTAAAAGAAATGATGGTATGAGAGGAATAAGAGACTGGGAAATGGATTTATGTTCATGACAGAAGAGTCAGAAAGCTTATCTGGCTTTCCTTAGGGCAATATATCCCACTGTGATACCCAACAGTTGAGTGCTCGGGTAAAATCAAGAAGCCTTCCCACAGGTAAGCAGGGTTGAACATTCTTTGAAGAAAGTCTACAAAGAGTCAAGAAAGTATGCTCCATTCCTTAGCTTTATTTTTTTTTAAACATGCAATATAATCAGGAACTATCCCGAAAGATAAGCATGTTTCTTTTCTTTTGCCTCTATTATTTCCCTTTTCCTCTGATTCCTTGAGTCTCTGTGTTAAAATGAAATGTGTGAGCCTGAGTTTTTTAGTCCCAAACTAGTCATTCCATCATGAATATTACCCTCACTCTAATCCTCTGCCATCTATTGTCTTTGTATCAGAGTTTCACAAATCTCACTTTAAAATCTTGTCTCACATGAAGAAAAAACCCAAGTTATGGAACCTGCATAGAAGGAAACACCATGAGAAAATCTAGAAATGCTTCCTATGGTGGCATTATTATTAAACATACCAAAAAACTCCACTTTGGGGCAAAAAAGAAAAGTTCCTAGAACTCCTCCAGTAAAGGCTAGAAAAAGTGGGTGTCCCCTGTATTCCTACTGTCTTCTGTTCCACAAGCAAAACTGCATTCTTAATGACAGTTCCTCTGTACCTCAGATTTTAACCTCCATATCCAGAAGGAAAGTGAAAAATGTCAGTGTTAATGTTCTAGGCTGATGACAATGTTGTGGAGACTAACTTTACCTTTTGTATATGACCCTTTGTATTCAATCATCTTCTTGAATCCATATGCTCATTTCAGCTGTTAAGCTTCTCTATTGTTCTTTATCCTTTAAGCCAGAAAGCTGAAAGGTGGAATCACCTTGTCTGATTTTCTTGTTTGACTCTTGATGGTTAAATATGTCCCTTCACAGTATTTCTGTCCGCAGACCCAGCGAGACCTATCTTCATTACTACTAAAATAGATCCAGCTTCCAGAAAGCAGGATTTGGGTTTAATCTCTTCTATTTTCTGGAAAAGGAGGCCACTGAACTAGAAACTGTATTTATATAAGGACAAAAATTCATGTTTTGCATTGCATACCAGGTTCTAATAGCACCTAAGACCATAAAAGCCTCAAATGGGAAACAAGAACATGAAGAGCTCATGGAGAGAGCTACAACGGCCAAATAGAAAGACAATGGTATATGATGAGTATATCAATGAGTGAATTTATAGTGTGAAACTGAAATCTTCCATTTCTATTATTCTCATGGATATAAAAGTATTAATCAAGTGTTTGATAGCTTCAGGCACAACCACTGTGTTAATGTTCTGTCTTAGACCTAAAAACTCTGTTGATATCACACAAACCGCAGTTCTGGGCATGTTTATCTGAACTAGAATTAACTTCAAAAGTAAAGGATGATTGATTAAATAGCACGGAGGCATAATAGCTTAAAGTACACTTGTCATATTCAATGCAAATTCCGAAAACAACAAATAGATACTTGTCAAAACTTGTCATTTGTATGCTGTTGCATGATGATAAAATGTACAGTGTTTTAGGTGTCTCTTGTCAACAGGATGTAATTAACTGTGGCTAGATTTAGGTAGTGTTTTTGCTGAGAAGATCAACAGCTCCGATTCTCTCTGCAGGGAGTGTGTTTGTTTAGAAAGGTTCTTAGCTTTTCTGAAACTCTGTCATCTGGTTCTCCCCAGGGGTTTCAAAGCAATCATCCCCTCCTCCAAGGAACTGGTAACAAAACCAAAACATAACATACCAAAAATTAACACCTGCACAAACTCACTGAAACAAATTTGGGTTTTTCATCTTGTAAAAATTTCAGTCTTAAAAACAATTATTCCCAGGCTTTGTTTATAAATTGAAACTCTCTGGTTTATTCTGCAGTAGAATGAGTAATCTCAGATTGGTATGGAAATATATGATGCTTGGGTGAAATTTGATTGATCTGCAGCAAATTTATTTTCTTTGTTCTGTCTCTACTGATAACATAACTAGTGAATAACAAAATTCCTCATGTGCCTCCTATACAGATGACCCTTACCAATTGATCATTAAGAAATCTGTCAAATAAAAGTGAAGCCCAGGTGTGAAGTTTAGCTGTTTTTTAATGATAAAGCAAAGCTCGATGAGTGTAACACTGCTTCAGACACTGCATCTCAGTCTCTGTTTTAAGGTTTCTAGTTATTCTTGAGGTCAAGGAGCCACATTTCATGAAGTACTCAATTCTTAATAGAAAAAGTGTGTCTCAAAGTGAAATTAGTCTGCATCAGAGCGACACTAAATTTTATTCATATGAAATACTGTCCTTCTATTGCAGATTTTCCATCAGTGTATGAGAACTTCCCTTGAGAAAAGTGTAAAGAAGTTCAGTATTTAGAGAGGCTAACTTTTGGTACAGAAGGTTTGGTTTCCTTTGCTCCCTTGATAGTTGTGGAGCACAACAGGTTTCTGTAGAAAGTAATTTAGAATATGCATTTAATGTGGGGTAATCTGAATTACCCTTTCCAAAGCTAATCTCTCTATGTTAGCTCTAAAGCAGAAATATTTTAAGCTATAAGTAGCCCTTTTGAATATGTCCCTAACTCCCCTCAATCATTTTGCTATATCAACTTGAGTAAAAGATCAAATATTGTTTAATATTTTTAGATAAAGAATTTTAATCTTTTTATTATTACTTATGACCAAAACTTTTGTGAAATGCATTTAGATTCCATATTCCCCACTGACTAGCTTGTAAAAAGTGGATAAATGTATTTTATGAAAATATTCTGCACATTAATTTCTTCACATACTACTTTCTAGATATTTATAGTTTCCTATTGTTATTATTACTATTATTACATTCATTATTACCATTATATTTCAACCTAAGAGTTGAAAACACCTTTTTCAGCACTTAGAAAAGACTTTACCTTGGCTACCTTCCTAAGAGACTCTTTAAATATAACAATCTTTTCTCCCCAAGCAATTTCAAAAGAACAGACTTTAATTTAACCACAAGAAAAGAAGGCACATGCAACAGGTTTTTGAAGAACTTTTTCAGATTCTGACAAGATTAGAATGGCTTCCCAGAAGTAATGTTATTTTTTAACAGAGAATGTGGTCAACTGTGCTTTGCAAGCCACAATCAGTCACAGCAACATGGACGTAAGAGAATACAGTTTTCACCGAAAGATATTGAGAATAGCTACTGATGTCTCCAAATTTTATATTTTCATTGTAGTTTATCTGAATGCTAAAGAGGTAACAATGAGTTTGATTAGTTTCCATTATTCTGCTGTTGTTAATTTTTTGAAGAAATTGCATTCTTAAGGTTATATTAATGTCATTTAATACAACTTTTTTAAAGAGCTATATTCATATTAAGAAACAGGAAAATACTTTTTATTCAGTACTTTTGCATTTTCAACTAAAAACATTTAAAAAATTGCCTTTTTAAAATGCATTTATTTCTTTGTTTTCCTACTTTAGCATGGCAGACAAAAAAAGGAATGGCAGAACTAAATTATGCCGTCTTTCCACTGGCATCTCATGCATCAGTGTATCATAATTCAAAGTTTCTACCCTTTCCCACCTCATCATACTAACCTGCTTATATGAGCTCTAAAACATAAAGGAAGACACAAAAGAGAATTGTAAGACATTGGTAACTGAAGGCCAGACCAGATGGCCTCAATATGCCAGTGTTGCTCACAATTTAGTATTGCAAGGCCATTGGTTTTCATCTAAAAAGTGTTACTCCGATCATCATCTTTAAAATACTGAGCTCCTTTGTTTGATCTTGGATTGATAGTTTAATACTTTGAAAATAGTTTTTGTGGATTGACCTGATTTTTCTAGTTAAGTCTGTTATTATGAAAAAATGAATGCGGCTTGCTTTTGTTGTGTCAGAACAAAAGAATGACTCATCAAAGCAATATATTGTAACAGTAGAAATTCCTAGGCATCATGATGTTGTTTAAATATATTGTATATTAGCTAAACTGAGTTCTAGAGCACTCCTCTTATTCCATTTATAACTGATTATAGTATCACTTTTCATATTGACAGGACTCATGCCTCTTTTTCTATAGATCCCAATGCGGAACATTTATACACAGTTATACACAGTATTACAGTAGGTTTAGTTGCAGTGCTGAGGAACCATGGGTGAGAAAGCATGAAAGAAGGACGTTATGTTATGACAGTATCTTTTCTTGTGACTGGGAGAATGTTCTTTAGTGAGCATTGCTAATAAAAAGGAGAAACTTTCAGAGCATTTCGTTTCCCAGCAACCTGGAAGTCTGTCTTCTGTTATACATTTGCTCTCTCCAGTGTTCATACATGCAATCCTCAATCCTCCTCCCCCTCCCCCGCAAAAAAAAAAAAAAAGAAATTTAAACTCTAGTGGTGATAAGCAGAGTTTTATAACCAGTAATCTTCCCCTGAGTCTATTAGTAAATCCCCTAAAATGCTATTATGATGAATAATAAAACATCTAATATTCTTAAGCATTTTCTAGAGGGTCACCCATTCTATTTTATACAATAAAATAGAGCATCACTGATAGTTTATAGGATAACAGAAAAACTATATTGAGTTGAAAATAGTTTTGCAGATGCTCTCACACTATTTTGTAGATTACTGCTTACGGTGCAAATTCTAGTTTGGTCTCAGCTATCTTAAACTATCTTCAGAAATTAACTCCTCATCATTAAGCAATAACAATATAAAAAACATTTGAAAGACTCCCTTAATAGAAGAATTAAATAGATGGAGACCTGCAAGAATTTCATCACAATTTCATTTTTGCTAACACATTTGCAGATAAAGTGTTAACCGTGTTTTTTTCTAAAGCACCCATTCTCTACATTTACTTTGAAATAAGTTTAAAGCTGTCATGAGTATAAAAGAAAGAAATGAAAATAATGTTCTGTTTTCAAGCTTGATAGACAGAAACAGATACTGTAAGCTGAGTACGATACTGTGGCTTAGACGTGATCCCTTCTTTTTAAATTTTCCATCTGTAACCCTTTGTGACATTTTTCAAAGAGAAGTAGTCCTGCCACAACTGTGCTCATTTCCTGTCAAGCACCTGCAAATCACAAATGAACACAAAAGACAGCAATCCACCCGGAGGAGTTCTTCACCTTGAAATAGACTTTTCCTAGTATCATATTACTGGAAGATCACAATTTCTGGCATTTTCTGGGAACTGAACCAAAGCCACTGATCACAGAAACAAATCAGATGTATGCCTATGAACAAACCAAACTGACAACATTTGGGCTGTGGGGGAGTGTAGAGAATTTATTCATTTATTTTCCCAAAGTGGGTAAGTCCACTAACCTGAAAAAGGCATGTAAGGTCTTAAAATGGCCAGTGCTAGATCCAGTTGTGACAGACAGAAAAGTAATTGCCGTAGCTGCACCCCTCGGGTTGGAGATTAACACTGTCTTGGATCTTCCAACAGGGCTGCTAATGCAATTGCTCGTGAATCCATTTCAGTCAAAATCAGCCAGGGTAGCTACTGTCTAAGTTATTTAAGCTAGACCATTTCATTTTGTCTGAAATGGGCTAGAGGACAATTGCATACACAGCTCTTGTACATGGGCAGTAACTTCTTCATGTAGAAAAGCTAGAACTGGAGAAGAATTTGAGTGCATGACTTGAGTTTCATCCGTGAAAAAAACTAACAAGAGAGTGTGTTCTGCATCTCCGTAGTCATCCATTACTTGGTAGGATGGGGGATTAAGTGGAAATGAAAGGAGAGTAAAAGCTCTACAGATTTGAATAAAAATATGCATGGATATGTGAAATTGATTGGACATTACATATTCAGTTCATTTGCCAATGAATGTGTCACAATTGTTCAAATAGGTTATCAATATGTGCTTGTGTTTATTAAACTAACCACTTTCATGCTTAATATGATCTATATGTGTGTCACATGCAAATTAAGTGGATAACTACCTAAACAGAAATGCAGATTAGTAACAAATAAATAAAAAGGCAGGCCCCAAGAGATAAAACATTTGCTTTTTTTTTTTTTTTTTTTTTTAACAAATCTAGAAAGTACTGAACAGTGGTTTTAAAGTTATGACTGAAGAATACACCAATGTATACGTTCTGGAGAATGAGAGCTCTCTTAAGATGAGAGCAGGGCTACTCATGCAATTTCTCCTGAATTGATTTCAGTCAAAATCAGCCAGACTAGCTAAATTATTTAAGCTTGCCCATTTTTGTCCATTAGCCCATTCATACTATAGTACCTGATAAAAAGATGCTGTGGCTCATTCAACAGTTGTAGTAACACTTGTTTCCATCATAAATCTTGCTTCCATGGGGCTCTTCATGTGGTTGCTGGGAATGATGTCATATGGGTCTCATAGTGTGCTGTGCACATATACATCCTATAGCAGGAAGCACACCAAGCACTAAGCACCTGTAAATTCCTAGAACTGGATTGAGTGGAAGAGTCCAGTTGGATGTGCAGGATAATATGCTGTTGTGGCTATTACTGGACTCTTTCTAACAATATTTACCCTTTTCTACTAGCCAGCTAGTAACGTTTAGGAGAGGTCTTGCTTTTTGGCAAGGTTCAGACACATTTCCTTCTACTCACATGGTTATTGTTCTTGTTCTCTTAACTTTATGGAACCATCTTCTGACTGATTGACACACTAGTGAACAGAGAAGTCTCTAGTGACTAACTCCTTTCCAGCTAGCTCAGCTGGAGTAACTCAGTCATGAATCAGTCAGATCATTAGTTTGGCTTCTTACAGTTGTCCTTTCTTCCTAAATTTCAAGGGAAGATAGAATGTTGTTTAAAACATCTGTCATTTCATTGCCTTTCTCCTTGCTTATATGCAGTTCTTTCCTTATTATTTTCCTAAGACCCATTCATACATTAGGTCAATTAGTCTCCTATTTTTTTCCTTGCAATAAAATATATCATGTAATTTAAAAAATCATAAAAATACTTATTTTCTTCTGCACTGCAGTTAGGTTGAATGTATAATATAGCAAATAATACTTAAGGTACTGATAAACTCTAACTTAGATAATAAAGCAAACTAAAATCTCTATAAAGATTGAAAACAATTATCTACTTTTTGCACTTATTTATTAGTTAAAAGATATTTATTTATGTTGTTCTTCAGATTTTCTTTCAGTGTTACAGCCTCATAGTTATATTTAAGTTTTACCTGCCTTCTGTGGAAAGAATTATCTGAGTTAGTCCTCCACATCAAAAGAAAACACAAGTGGAATTCAATGGAGAATAAGAAACTTCACCACTAGACTCAGTCTCCTTTCTTTTATATTTAAATATGCTGTATAACTTGTTAGCAATGGTTTCCATCAAAACTAAAAAAGACTTTTATCCATTGCAATAAACAAGGTGATATTTTCAGATTGTTGTTAGGAAGTCTGGATTGCAAAGAATAGACAGGTGGAGGGCAATGGCTAGGAAAGCTACACTGAGAGATCTGGAAAAACTCCATGATTACCATATTTTCAAAGAGATACACTTGGTTGATCCTCTGCAGGTTTTCCAGTTTATCTAATGAGCCTAGAAATTTATTGATAGGAGAATAACATAATGGCACGCAAAACCTTGTGATAACAGCAGGTTTCAAGGGAAGCACTGCAAAATAGAAACAAGGATTATGAATTTTAGATGTGGGCCAGTTTAGCATACTAATTTGCCAGCATACTAATTTAACTGCTCACAAGGAACTGTGTCTCTGAAAAGAGCATGGCAAACAATTCCAAATAATTCCTATTCAAAGTTCTTCGCTGGCAGGATTCCACTGTACAGATTATGAGAAGTGATTAGAGTTGCAGAGAGAGTTGCAAAAATCTTGCTTCTTCCTGTGTAGAATGCTTGGCAAGGAACTCAAAATGATAAAAAAGTAAGGATGAAGTAAATCACAGAAGAAATAGAAAATGAGAATGAAAGCCATGAATGGGGGAAAAAGGCAGCAAAAATAAAATTCGCAGAAGGCAATAGAGTTGAAGAGAGATTGAGGAGAGCATTTCACAAGGAGAATGATTATTGCTGATGATGGATAAAACCAATGGAAAATATGAGCTTGAACTTTCACCTTACAATCCACTTTTCTAGGTCTGGCAGCAAGAAGATGACTAGCAGCAAAGCTGTTTAAAATCCATAGTCCCACTGACATCAATAGATTCCATATTTCGGCTTCAGTATAGCATCAGCATTACAAGTGTACTGCACTGGAGATATCACAGGAAACTAAATTATATTGTCATTTTAATAAACCTGCCCAGCTCTAATATGAAATTAACTAGTTTTTGTGTTTTATTCCCCTGCCCCACCTTCATTTCCATGGGAAAGCTAGTATAGGACTTGATTCTCTGAATGTTGAAAATCCCCTTATGTCTAGTCTAAATGTATTAATGGATAATTTATGCCTACTTGATTGAGTGTCAAAATCATCTTGTAGATCAAATAGATTTTTTTCCTTCTGTGATATTTATTCCAATTATCACTTTTATTTCTAGTGAGCAGTCATCTGCCCTCTGAATTTTCATTTTGCTAGATTGAAGAAGCTAAGGTTTTAAAATTTCCTCTCAGAAAGAATGCTGTCAATGCTCTTGATCACACTAGTACCCTTTCTCTGCACTTGTTCCAGTATGAATTCATCTTCTTTTATCAGAAGCAATCAAAACTGTGCATAGTATCCCAGATGAGGTCTCACTAAGTCCTTTTGAAATAATATTAATATTTTTCCATCTCTACTGGAAATACTTTACAGTTTGGATATCTGATATTGTCATTTGTCTTATTTAATAATCACGTCAAATTGTCATCTTCTCAAAGGACAGACATGGGACTTTCTGCGGCTTATCTCTGTGAAGGTCTAAGAAGCTCTCATCCTTAATCCCTTGAGTTTTGAGTTACCAAACGACATCCTGTTTCTATCATTCCAGTCATCAGGGCCAATCAACTTTTCTGCATAATATACTGTACTTCAATGTGCTGTTTTACTTTGTGTTATTCTATTAACTTTAATAAAGGGATAACAGCAAGGGAAAACTTAGCAAACTAAGTAAGCTTGATATAAAGTCTCAATAAATATGGAATCCACAATCTTACTCTTGCACAGATTTTTTTTTGACATGAGCAAAGCCTACAGAGTATGAATTTATATATTCATGATGAAGAATAATGTCAAGAAGTATTACAAAGGAGGTTTCAAGAATCTGCTTTTCTAAAATAATAAAGAATGGGATATACACTGTTTGTGTTGTTAAAAAATACATACATATTTTATATTCATACCTCCATTATCATACATACATGAAACAATACTGTATATTATGTGTATATGTCTATGTATACAGCCTTTTGTACTTCTTTGCTGTACATCTTTAACCATTTTTTCATTTTACATTAAAAATATGTTCACAAAAACAGAAAACAAAGAAATCTCCTATTACATACCTTCTCTCTAAAAATGGATTCAAAACAGAAATGTAGGATCGTGAAAAATGCAATAGCATTTAATAGCACAGAATACAAGGTATTAATGACAAGAATTTTTTATATAAGCTTGGAGTTTAGTGGTGGAAAACAACAAAGAGAGAGAGAAAGACCTCCTTAGCTTTCATTTGCCCTCTTCATTCCCAGGGAGACTAGTATTTATAAAACACCGGGACATGGGTATTGTTGTCCTGCTAATCAGTCCTACTGCAGACAAATATGCAGTGATTTTATGTTCTCACGCCTGAAAGTTTCCTTTTAATCTTTACCACCTATTGGTCTAAGGCCTCAGACCTGGTGTTTAATTCTAAAGCATGATATTGAGCCATTAGGTTTAACCATATAACTTGGTATCTTATTTTACAGTATTAAACCAAATACCAATCAGCTGGGAAGTGAACTGTTTTAGAACCATGTGCTAGTTCTTCCTCGCTATGACACTGGACCAGTTTCCAGTATTGCAGTGACCTTGTTAACTACTTGCAGTGTAAGCATTGTTTGCTGCATTCAGTGAAAATAATAGTCCCAAGAACTGGAAGGTTTCCAAAACAGTATGTTGGAAAGGATACAACTTTTTTTATGGTTTTATCTGGAAGAACAGAGAGGCAATCTGCATTCCCACTGTAGCTGTGCTGTAAGTAGGCCACAAAGCCAGCTGAGATTGTGTTATTTCTGCCTCATCAGTTAGCACCTTTGGATGAGAAGGCAGATATGATTTATAGTGGAACAGAGGCTGACAGAACCCAGCTGGAAACATTTATACTACAGGAGCTGAAATGCAAAAAACTAGGTTACTGTTGAAATGCAAAATGTAATCTAGGTCATATAAATGGAGATAAGCAATTCATTCTCATAAAACTGCCAGACAAGGGCCCTAAAATAAAAATGTTTTTAGCTTCTGTCTTCATCAGAGATGCTAGTAATACATTTTTACTGTAAGGGTATTATCCCTTCCTCCTGCTATCATCAGACTAAATTCCTCTGCAAACAAAAATCTATTCCTGCCTGAAGGTGATTTGATGACCTATGATAAATAAGTTAGCAGTTCTGTCTCAGGTAAGGGTGGACAGGTGTTTGCACACATAACCTTCACAGTTGGCATTTATTGTCAGGCTTGTTGGCATGATCAGCAAACATGGCATTTATATAGAGCCAAAGTATAGACCCTGAAAAAAGGAAGGCTAACATATAGTACACAACTTATTTCTATAGAAATAGTATTTTGGTTTAATCTTAGAAGTAATATCTGCAAAATGTCTTGCCATTTTTCACAGAGGTATTAAAAATTGTAGTAGTGATTGTGGTAGTTATGGATTTAAGTACAATTTCCTATAAATAATAATTTCTAGGCTCTTCTTTTGTGTTTTTCAATTTCTTTTTGGAGATAAAAATAAATCACAAACTTTTGGCTGAATAAGTAAAATGTTTAATTAAGTATTAGAGTTGGAATTTATGCACTGACAATGAATTGCCCACACTTCATGCCTGAATTTGCTATTTACACAATTATGATCTTATATGTTGGTTCTGACACATTCTGCTTGGGTTGACCACTCGCCCGTGAATGCCCTGGGTATACAAGAGCTGTGATATGCTAACCTGAATCTCCCTGGCAAGACTGTATGAAGCTTCTCACCTCCTTCATTCTGGTATAAAATTGACAGACTGAAGAAGAGCAGATGCTGGCGCCACTGATGCAATATCCTGTTTAAAGCCAAATCTCAAAGCCAGGATACCAGATCAAACAATAAACTATTAAATCAAGCACAAACAACAGAGGTATATTTTGATGATAGTAAAATAATATTCCTGTATGTGGCAATATGGGATACCAGAGAGATTAATTCTGTTTACCTTATACTGAAGTAAAGTGTCAGTGAGATGAGTGTTTATTAATGCAAACTTGCATATACAATCTAAAACCAGCTCCACCTATGCTAGCTGTGATGGTGACTTCCGTGGGCTGTTACACAATTTTATGTATGATCAAGTCACATGACTTGTATACAATGAATGAAAAATAAAAAAGTAGCAGATTTTTGTTTTTCCTTACCATTCTTCGAGATACATAGCTTTCCCCAACATGACATTAATTTTTTCTTCCATTTCCTTTCAGACGTATAGTTTTCTCCAACACAGGGTTTCTGGTTTTCTGGATGTTCTTCACAATATACATTTATGATAGCACAGCTATTAGCTTTATTAGCACAATCAAGCCATGTTTTGTCCTTGCCCTCCTTGCCTTTGTCATTGCTTTTGTTATGCTCTAGAGCCGGTGTCTCTCCAGGCTACATTCCAAACTGATCAGTAAGTGGCCATCTGTGTTTGTAGTCCTGGGGCTCCTGAAGTCATCTTGGACCTGTACTTCCTTCGTCTTCGCTATCATCCTGTGACTCTCCCCTCTACATAAACCATCACTATAGGGTCATAGATCGTTCTGCACAGCAATGATTGATTACAAGAATGTATAAAGTATATATGTATATAAGACTTCTTCAAATACTTGTTATCAATTACAGTAGTGTTAACAGCAGTTATCAGACTTACTTGTTTACATAAATTTGTTTGATTCTCTTCAGCTTACAACAGTGGTCTCAGCTGCATATGCTCATTTTAGCTAAGAAATGGCACTATTGCTTGCATTTATTGCCAAAAATATTAATTTTCATCTTAATTTTTCTCCTTTCTTTTATCTTGATCAGGTTAGCATATACTACTGCCAAATTGTAGTGGTCAGTGGAAAGTGCTAAGTTTCAGGCTGGAGGCAATTCCAGTGTCTTACGCCTCCCAGTTTTGACTCATTTTTTCTTATTGCTCTCATAAAATCACAGAACTGTAGAATCATATAGGTGGGAGGGGACATCTGGAGGTCTGTAGTCCAGCCTCTTGCTTAAGCAAGGACAGCAATGTTAGGCTGCTCAGAGCCTTGCCAAGGCAAATTATGAATCTCTCCAAGGATGGAGATACTGTAGGCCCTCTGGCCAGCCTGGTCCAGTGTTTGACCACTTTCATAGTAATTTTTTTTCTTATATTGAGTGCAGGATTTCCCTTGTTCCAGCTTGTGTTTCTTGCCTCTTGCTCCATTCTGTGCACCTCTGAGAAGAGTCTGGCTCTGTCTTCTCTTACACCTTCCTATTAAGTAGCTGTAGATACCAATAAGTTCCCCTGTGAACTATTTCTTCTTAAGGTTGAACAAACACAGTTCTCCCAGAGTCTCCTTTGAATTCCTGTAGTCTAGTCCCCAGCCATCTCAGTGGTTGTCCACTGGACTCTTTCTAGTAAGTATCTTTCTTGTACTGCAAAACTCAAAAGTGGACACAGAACTCCAGGTGAAGGAGGGGGTTAATTTCTTCTCTTGATCTGCTTGCACCACTCTTGAAACTACGGCCCACTACGCACTTGGTCTTTTGCACTTCAAGAAGATGCAGTTCAACTTGTTATCCACTCAGACACCCAGATCCTTCCCTATAAAGCTGCTTTCTAGCCTTTTGGCTTCCTGCCTATACTGTTGCATGGAGTATCTCAGACGGACCTTGCATTTGCCTTTGCTACCTTGTGCCTTTATGCACTCGGGCCTGAGTCATAACATAAATGCCAACTTTATAGGTGAGTTTTATAGGTGAGTTCCATCTGACCAAAGATGTCTAACATCCATATGTCTGATGTAGGATATAGTGAAGTGCTTGTTTTTCATGGAAGACTAGCTTATCTGTAGACAACTAGGTAGTGTAGATGGCTAAAGTTAGGTGAGATGACCTCACCCTATGCAATGAATCACAACAGATGAGATATTGCACAGGAGTTCCACCTTAATACCATGCTTTTGCTCACTTGGTAGCACTATATGAATCTAATATGATAGTGTGGAAAATACTTTACAGTTATATCTTAGATTCATTGTAATATGTTAAATATATATGAATAAAAAACATAATTAAAATACTGAATGTCCTTTGGAGCAGTAAACTCAGAAGTTTGTATCTTCATATAAAACTATCTCTTTTTTGGAAAAGTTTCACAAATATTTTATACAACTGAACAGCAGTTTAGACAATAGGGATGTTGGAAAATATTTCAATTATGATCTTGATTGAAGTGTCATAGTAAGCAACATATAAATTAGTTTCACCATAAAAGGTAATGTAATTACTTAGATACCTGTGCACGGAACATAGAGTTTATTTCATTCAGCACATCATTCACTAGTTGCAACCCTAATTTCAGTAAGACGGATAAACAACTAACATGTAGCAACATATGCTGTTTTAAAGTTACACATATTGGCCAAGTACTTTGGCCAAGCACTTCATTTTTATTGTTATAGGTTCAGATACATTGCCTCTAATTTTAAGCTTCTAATTTAGGAACGGATGTGCTTATACTTTAGAAAACTATTTGAGAGTGGAAAAGAGAGAAGGGGATGAGGGATAATCCAGTCCTCAAATGCATTGATGTGAATCTCCCAAGTTTAGGGTCTGAGTCACTTGGCTGTTCAGAGTGCATTGGGGCTCCTACCTGGCCTGTGCTCCCAAGTGTTCTTTCTGTAGAAACTGAGACACAGAAAGAAGGGAGGAAAGGGAAAAATTCTTGCATGTCCACATCTCCCCAGTTCAGAGCTGGGATACAGTTGACTGTATATGTAGGAACAGACACAGGAATTCCTGGTTTCCTTGGCATGGACACAGAGAAGCTTCTAGCACAGTCTGTGGTGATTGGTGACCCTCAGGGGCTTCAAACTTCTTCAGATGAACACTTATTTTTCTCCACCAGAAGTGTAGTATCTCGAGAGAAAAAGATAGGAAGCTCCCATTTTCCTGGGATCTAGAATAAGGACAGAAACCAAATGACTCAGGCAGCTCAAAAGGTGTGATGGCAGCCATGGCAGTACCAATTACCCTTGGTCTACCTAGACTATTGTAATCCTGAAAGATGCCATATTTTTGCTATTTTTGATGGATAATGAGAAGGACACTTTTACTAAGAATTCTCTGTAAGAATACTACTTTTACTAAGAATACTCTGTTGCCTGGTGCTTATGGATCTGTCCTGGAAGATTGGACTTGTGAATTTGCATCTCTTCCAACTGAAGAAAATGCAGCTCTTTCCTTTGTAAATGTGTGCCATATGCTGGAGAAAATATGGAGAAATTTGCTATTTCCAATCTTGATTTATTTTTCTTCTTTCTGTTTTTCTCCAGGAAAGGGTTTTAAAGCCATACTGAGGAAATGTTATAGCCCTGAACAAGTCGCAGTTACTACAATAAAAATATTACTGATGAATAACAATAAAAATGTTTGGAGAGCAGGGAAAAAGGTGAGATTTGGCTTTAAAACATTTAATTCTGTTTCATAAGCCATATGCTACATTTGAGTTATCCATTTTTTTGAACATGTGAGAAGAAGCCTGCATGGCTCCAATTTCAGAACTGTCATTTCAGGTTTAAACTGAATTTTAAATGCATAAACCAAACTATCATATAGCTGCTGGGGGAAGACACCACTCACTCTTTTTGATCTCCTGCAGAATGGAAAGCTGTAATCATATCCTTTGCATCTCATTACCATATCACTGTCCTACCTCTCTTCCTGGAATATCCTATTCCATTTGTGCTCTATTTTTATAATATTTATCAGTTTTTCATGCCACCTATATTTACCTACAAACCAGTATTTTTTTTTTCTTCACAAAATATCCATTGTTTTAAATTTTGGCTATTTTTATTTACTCCCCTGAACTTTCCTGAAGTTTCTCTCTCGTGCACACTGATTTCTGCCCTTGCCTTAGTTTCTTCCTCTGTTCCCTCCAGCAAATTTTTTTCTGCTAATCACATCCTCGTGAACCTCTTTGTTTATCTGAAGTACTCCTGTTGGAGTTCTTTCCTCATCTTCTTATATTTGTCTTTGTCCTTCTAATTTCCTAATTAATGAAAGCCATGGTGAGGATATTTCAATACAGACAACTTAAAACAAGAAATAGTAGTGGGGAGAAGTTTTTTTTTCCATATGCAAAATCTATAAATCCCATCTCGCAAAGGTTACCATTTGACAAAGGGAATTTCCTTAGAGTAATGAAAAACAAGAGCCACTTTGCATATAGTTGAAAGATACATACCTTATTGTATGTATGCACTTTATTTTACATCAAGTTGTCCAGATTTTCATTTTTAAGGTAATACTTACACACACATCATTTTGTATTCTCTATTGGACCTATACTGTAGATGAAACTTACAGATTTACCTTTGACTGCATATGTCCTATTTAAACCATGTAAAAATTACATTTAGTATTTTCAAAAGTATAAAAAGTACTAATTTTAATATTCTTTATTAAAAACAGACAGAAAATGCACCCTTGTGAAACATTAACATAATAATTAAATTGTTATTGAACCCAAAAAAATGGGATTTAAGAGGTGTTAAAGTGGTGCTTCTAGTATTCTCTCTCAAAAGTTGTTATAGTCAAATTCTTTTTCTACATTACTGAAAGCAGTGAAAGACTTCCTATTACCAGAATGCATTCATAGCCTCCCCATGGCAGTTTCTAACATGAGATTTACCAGCTAAATCATCAGAATCAACAGTACTTTGAAAACTCAGTGATAGCATTGGAAACCTTTAGCTTCTTCACTGATAATAGTTTTATAATTTCTATTTGCGCTTTTTTTGTTTGTTTGTTTTTGGGACAGAAAATAGTGAAGGACATAGAGATAAAGAATTGTAAAAATTAGTAACAGTAGCAGTACTACTGTATTATTAATACTATTAGTGGCAGTAAAGATGCATAAAGTGTGTCACTTTTAATTGATGAAAGGAAAGTGTGATGTGCTCATTTTGAAGAACTGTACAAATGAGAATTGCTATGGGAAGTGGGAAGGAGAAATGAGAAACACATACTCCAACAACTGCTTATCCTAGCCTATCATTTCCAAATGTTTAACATTGGGTTCCACTGAAGTTGTTCTTTATATAGGTAACCAGCAGTAGGTCAAGATGTAATGTCTAAATTTACAGTGATCTTTCATAAAAGGGACCTTTCTTTCTTCAAATTTTATGTTAGAATATTTCTCACTGTATTTCTCTGAAGTCACAAGGAGATTTGACTTGTACGTGCCTAAGACGATCTCATTTTCTTGGAATCATTTTCACAAAACATTACCATGCTGTTCGTTGCCTGCATTAAAGCCCATGTTATTTACTTCTAAATCCTGCCAGCATCGAGGCTCCAAAATCTCTTCTTTACCCTTTTAAAGTAAGAGTTACCCCGGTATCACTACAAAATGAATAGTTAAGAAAAGCAGAAATTGATGAAGCTTCTGTAACTCCAAAATCAACTTAAGAGCAAAATCTAATAAACATAAGATCTTGAAGTAGGAGTGATATATGACACACAGCCATAAGCGACAGACAGATGACATTTTGGCAGTAGAAGGTTTGACAGCATAGCAGCAATGGGATTAAGATGGCATCTATGTTTAGAAGCTCTTCTCTTCTTCCTTGACCTCCCTCCCAATCACACAATAGTATGTATGGAGCAATAAACATAAACTTAGCATTCTTTATTATTTTTTTTTTGTCTTTCACAGCTTTCTTTATGATTTGACTTTAAGTCTGAATAATATGTTGATTAAACTGTAACAGTCTTTTACAAACAAGCTTTTTTCATACCAGTGATTTTCAGGTAATCCTTTACTGTGTGTGGCTTTATCAGTTTTCATCCTTCTATGTCCATTTTTGTTTAAATAAAATATCTAATGGGTCTGAAGTCTGGCACCCCTGGTGAATATGACCAAACATGCAACTGTAGTTACAGAGACTTTTGAAATTTTAATTGTATGACAAGGTCGATCTTATTGAATAATGTTAATAAACTCCTTGGCTACAGTACAGGCAGTATTTTGACGCAATAAACTTTGTATTTGGTAAACCTGGAAGTCTGATATACAGAGTTACAGCATTCACAATTCTGTAATTTTTTGTGATTAAAATGTGAGACTTTTTTTCTTGATAAAAGGTCAGATCCATTCTTCATAAATCCCTCTTAAAAAGCCATATCTTACAGACACCAGTCCAGATTCCTTGCTTTCATTCACTGACTGTCCTGTAGTTGTGCCAACTCGCCAGTCCCTTCCTTGGTTTTCCTGGGATTTTCCAACTCACTTAGACACCCAGATGTAATAAGATATCCTGGATAGAATTATATTTTTTTCCCACTTAAAGCTTTATTTTCTTCCATCTTTAGACAACACTGTCTAAACTCTTTCTAAATTTAGTTATTCTGATTACAAGTAACTTCAGCTACTTGTTGTTATGGTCCTGTGGAAAATCTTTACGTGGTAAAAAACAAACCACTTGCTGTAGATCTGGAAGTCTCATTGTTATGGTGTCTTCACCTTGGGAAAGATTGAGCCCAGAATCCTCACATTCCAGATGCCCCAACAACTAAATTCTGGATTACTCCAGGTGAGATCATACTCTGTCTTTCTGTGATGGAGTCCTAAAAGGAATAATTATGGGTTCCAAAGAAAATAGGAAAAAGGCCTGTCTTTAACTTGGAGGTGGTCAAATAGGAGCAAGAAAATCTGGGATTACTTCTGTTTTTTCTTTTTGATAGAAGGCAGAAGCAATTCATTCTCTGAATCAGGAACACCGCCACTAGCAACAGTTTGGGACTGACTTTGAAGCATGACACTGACTGTGGTCTATGGGTTTTGTCAAGACTCTTAGGGCTCATATTTTGTGTGTGGTGGGGTGTTTATGCCTCACTAGGCTTTACAAAGTCATACCGCGAGCACTTTATGACACCCAGTAGTCACTTTCAGAAAGAGTGCGTGGGGATGCTTATACTGCATTTGAGAGAGGTCTGAAGTGATTTATATCTTCACTGTTCTTCACTGGAGGGTGACTGCAGAGAACCTGGCCTGACAGAGTTGAAACCCCCTGAAGATAAATTGAAAAAAATAGCTAATAATTTACTACCTGTTTAGAACTTGCATAAAAATAGAGGTACTTGGTGTCTGCAAGTATAAAATATTATTCTGAGATATTTATGTACCTCACTATCTGACCTTTGATGCACCTTGTACTCCAGGAATTTAAAAGTGTAAAATAACTAACCATGACCCACATTTGTTAGCTGTGTTTCAGGGTGGGGGTGGGAGGTCTATCGGTTTGGATAAACTCTTCTTCAGTCTAGCTTAACTAGGTTGCTTCCCAGTCCGATCTTGTTAGTCCATTAATGACATGTGCCACACAGCATGAATTTACAGCTTTGGATTACTGTTAGCTCAAGCATCTATGAACTACTTTCCAGATCATCATGTAGCTAAACCCAGAAGTTAAAACCTATTTTAAAAATTGTTTACTATAATTTTTTTATCCTTTTCACTGGGAAAATGTATCTGCCTGATGTTTTTTAGCGCAGTCCACACACTCATTTCAAGATGTTTCAGAGCAATCAGTGATTTACTTCTCTTAAGCACCATTCCATTTCAAAAGTAATAATCTATTTCATACTTACCTTTCATAATTTGATACCAGTATTCCCCATGCCATCAGTCTTATATCTAAAGAAAAGAGGTTTATATTCTTTTTGTTTGAAGATCTATGTTTCTCAGGTTCTCCATTTCTTTCTCATTTCAGCCTGAAATTGTCTACTTTCAAATAGTCTCCCTGGGGCTGTGATTCTTGAATATCTGACTTCTCAGTGCACAGACTTAAGAAAGTCATCATCAGTTTTCTAATAAAGCTTTTTAAAGGAATTCTTCACTTTCTTAATGACATTTTTGGATTAACTAACAGATAGTATCAGCAGGCTATTACTGTACTCCAATCCTACATATTTAGTTATTCATAAAAACCAGAAAAAGGGACATTTTTTAAGCTGTATTTTAAAACTTGCTTAGCTTACATATGATATCTGAAGGTTCCTAGAGCCCCTAGGAACATCTCTCAGTAAATTTATCTGTAAGTCTTTCTAAATGACCGTTTTAGGACAGGTCCAGAACAGCCTAAATTCAACAAAGTTGAGCAACTGAGTATCACATACTTCTCACTTTTAAATGAAAAGAACACCTCTAGTTCCTGCACTTACCTTTCCAGCAGTGCCTAGCTTTACATTTGTAGAGCGGCCTGTCTGAGCTTGCTCCAGACAAGGCACAACAATGCTGACTGTTTAATAAAAATATTTATTGGAACATCTGACCAAGCATCTGTCTGCTAGGAAGCTGCCCTACCCCTAAGCTATGGCATCATATTTCTTCTTAATCTTTTTCTCTTTTTCTCAAAATATGTCCACCTCCTGCATAAATTGACTAACCCATAGCTTGGTGAATAGGAAGAAATGAGTTTGACCATAGGTTGCAAAGTGAATTGAATCACTTCTTCCCCCTACTGACCTATTGTCAAGGAAGTGGAAGCCAAAAACACCTTCTCTAGCTTTATCTTAACAAAAAATAGCACTTGCAAGTATTTTACCTCCAGACTTAGCCATGTCAGGATATTCAGCACATGTTTTAAGCAGAGGAATACCTGAGGTGATGTCATTTTACTTTATGTTAGACATCTGTGATATAGATATCTACATTTGAGCTTCTTGTCTTCTTCTTGTCTTAGACTGTCTTTATAGTAAATGGAGACAGCAGATATTTTGAGGTGTGGTTCATCAAACCTTGTCAAATGTCTCCCTGAGACATTTTCCCTCCACGTGAGACGTGAGGTGAATCATGCCCTAAAAAGTACTTATTTCATTCTGTTGATTATAAAGAGGGGTTGAGATGTCTACATCTAAATTTGGTGAGATGAATTGTGCTCAATGCATCCCACTCTTCACGTAGGATGGGAGATGATTTCTAACCTATTAAAAACAGGACAATCGGATATTTAGAAGCTGAATGCTTGAAGCCTACAGAAATGTCAAGTCTGACAAGGTGATGTGAATGCAGAAATCAACAGAACTGGGTTCAGGCTTTTTATGTATTTATTATTGTTGTTATACTTTATAACTTAGTTTTGAACATAAGACTATAAATCCCAGCTACCTTCTCTCTTATGTATAAAAGTTCCTTATTGGATAAAGTCCCAAATTTCTACAACTATGTAAACGATAGCCTTAGGCAGGTTTTCCCCCGATCATCTGGTTCAGTGGTACCCATTTTTCAAATAAAAAGCTGGAACTCCACAGAGAAATAGCAACTTATTCTCTCAGAAGAGAGAATAAGAAGAGTCTCAGAAGAGATGGCAGCTCTGGTCTAGAAACTAAATTATTAGTATGGCATTGTGCCTGAACCGGTACCTTCATAGGGTTAATTAGACCAAATGTAATATTATTTTAATAGTTCCATATATCTTCCAATCTAAATGTTCATCTCCGTTTATATGTTCTGAAGGTCTTCAAGACTAGACAGTGAGCAGAAGGGCAAATTTCAGTGATTATTCAAGAGGTGGGGCACAGTGAGAGCAAAAGCTCGTCCTTTGTTTAATGGTATAACCTATAAAATATACTATGATACATGTCAATTCAGTGTACATATTTTTCTTAAAGGTTTACCTCTTTCCTTATCTTTTCATCTGCTAAGACATACATTTCTGCTGAAAAAAAAAAATAATAACATAGACTGACTTTTCTCTTATCATTCTGTTTATTTTTAAAACTTCTGAATACTGTGCCACTGCCCTGGCTTTTTAGAGATACTGCTTCCCTCAGAAGATTCAGATTGCAAGCAATCACATTGTCTCAAATTATTTAATATTAATGTAATTTTACAAAATTGATGTTTTTCTTTATATTTACATGCTTATTTTTAAGTACTTATAGCTACATGAATAGCTTCTAGCTGGAAAAAGAAAATACAAAATTAAAAAAAAGAAAAAGACAACAAGTAGCGATGGTGGAGAAATCATAAATAAAGCAGAAAGTCACCATGAAAGCTCATTTCAAATACTCAGTTTTGGATTGGCTTAACGTTCTGCCATTCACAAGATTAAATATTTGTTTGATAGTTGACTGATTTTTCTGTTTTACCTCTGATTGATCTTCTTTGTTGGTTCCTTATTTTTTCATCTCTTTTGTACGCTTATCAATCTTTTTTTGATCTGAAAACTTTAATACAAAGCTGGCATGAACCTTCAAGTATTCACTGCCTATTTCAGGCAACTGTATCATTTAGTCCATTTTATAACTCTGAGAAAGAGTTCACTAGTGTTTGAACCCAGTGGATCCAGTGAGTCTCTTTAGACACTTCCTTCCAGAAGAGAATGTTTTTTTCATATAATTTTAATGGTCATTATTTTTTCATCTAACATAAGAAAACAGACTAGTTGTATAAAAGGATACTTTCCCTTTACTAATCATCATAGATACAGACATGCTGGAAAAAATATCATTCCCAGGTTTTCCTTAGCAAGCCTATTATTTAATATAGCCTTTTACTTCCATTTGTAGTCTACATGTTGCTGATACAGACAGCATCCCTCTCAACTTGCCAGCTTTTCACTTGTTTGTTTGTTTGCTAGAAGCTGCTTTATACTAATACAAAATTACAAATCTCTAAACAAAGGCTTTAGTAACTACTGCATAATGAGTAACTAAAATCTCCATTTGGAAGATTTAATGTTTGGAAAAATATCTTTTCAGAAAGTCTAGAAGAGTTTGCTTTAAATTGTCCATTCTAGTGCCATTTCATAGTTGATTTTTAGAGAGATGGATTTTTTTCCCTAATGCTATAGCTCATTAAAATGATTTCTTGTAGTAAAAAGGTAGTGTTTGTTACGGCCATGGCAACACAGGCATCACCTTTAATTCATAAACATCAAGGATATCTTACATGCAGACTGGAGGTCATTAAACAGATAAGAATCAGGATGAAATAAAGGAACTATGGCACACAGATAAATCATTCATTATTGTATTTAACTTTTCATTGACAACTCTTGTAGGCTGTCTTCAGTATGTGAGGCTTGCTATCTCAAAATTGCTTAAAACGTTCGCCTTATTATCAGTGACTTCTGATAATACATATTCTCTACTACAAATGTGAACAAAGGTGAGATTACATTTTTAACTCTATCAGCTTTCTGCTGTTGCCCTTATGTTCTGACACCCTTTACACAAAATTTAAGAAAATTCTTCAAATTTTATTCCTTCATTTTGCATGAAGGTTCTTTTCTGTTCACATAAATTGATCATAAGTGATTATTTCAAGTATTCCCAGACAAACTCTCACCTATAATGCTCCTTCTGGTTTTCATGTTGGAAAAGAAGATTAAGTTCTGGAATTTAGGCAGTGGGTAATGACTGATAGTTCCTTTGCAAATAATTCAGTAACAAATTTTACAGTGCACTAAATATATACTATGGAATATTAAAAAGAACCTTCATTGTTGTATTTTTCTTGTCAGAGTTTCCTCTTGTTTCTTTGTGTCTTTTTACATTTATTTATAAAAGAGGGTTCAGATTAAAATACAGTAGAAATAGTATAGTATATGCAGTATGCAATTTAGCACAAATTTATAACTTGTTTACCAGTCAATTTTTCAGAATGAGTCTTGGAATTACTTAGGTCTTTAAATATAAGTGATATTTGTGTTACAGAGTTATAAAAACAATTTTGGAAAAAAATAACCTCACATGTTTTAGAGAATTTAATAAGGAATTATGCCTATACTTCAGAAATAAGAACTGTAAAGGAGATCATCTTCTATAGAAATTAAGCTAGAATTTCTGCTATGTAGCACAACTCCATTAAAAATTCTATACATTAAGAGTTGAAGAGGAGATGATGACAGCTGAAACGACTTTTCTTTGAATGTGGCTTTATAGCACTTTGAAACTTCTGAAATGTTTTTGCATTGCATGTAGCAATGAGAGAAAATATAAAAAAGTAACCTGACAAGATCTTCTCATTCCTATAGGTAGGAATTTGGGGGGGGGGGGGGGGGGGGGGGGAAGGCAGAGAGAGAAAGGTGTGGGGAAAAAAAAGAAAAAAAAATCCCAGGAGGATCTTTGGCACATCTTGTTCAAAAATAAATAAAAAATAATAATTCCCCTAGGCAGAGGAATCAGATTGAAAAGTTTCCCTTTAACTGTGGGAGACAGCTAACTCCTTTAGAAAGAGCCAACACAGCCGGAGAACTTACTTTAACTTTCATGAGATAGGCCCCAAATGCTTCACTCTAACTCCTGGAGCTGGCTTCACATACAAATAGTGGCAGGACTTGTGTCAGTCACCAACACAAGCTGTACAAATCCTGCCTGTCTGTCACCCATATTTCTGTTATAAATTATCTCTGAGTACTAAGAATTACATCCCTAGGCTTGGTCAGGAATAGATCAGTTTTTACAACGATAATAAATAACATACCTTTCACATGCTTCATATACTGAAGTTCAAAAATAAGGGCATTCTCCATTGATCTGCTCAGCAAAGTCAACTTGCTGGGCAATCTCTGATACTTCATGTATCAAGGCATGACTCCAGTTAAAACTCCACCAGCCTTCTGCAAATCAGTATATGCTCAGCTTTTTATCACAAATTACGATCAAAGAAGGAGTTGGCCCTCTTCTCTTTTTCTGACCAAAACCACAATCTTCCTGGTTGCATTCTTCAGCTTCCCAGCAAATACTTACGTATTCCTAGTTCAGCCTGCCAATTGTTTTGTCAATGAGAAAATTTTCATTGCCTGTCAGTACAACAGTAGCAGTTCATGGCTGACTAAATTACCACAGATCTGTAGTTTAGCCATGTTAAATAGCAGATAGATATGACATGGATATATGTCTTTGAAGGAGTAATAGCTTGCTCAAGAAGAAAAACAAAAATCCAAGCCCTTAAGCAAGTCCATCTGATCAAAAGATTCTTTGGATGCCCAGTTATTAGCCTCTGCCACAGCTCCGTCTTTATAGATTCAGATTTTTACCTTAAGCTATGCATAATTCCGAGGTTGATGCCTATTTCAGCTGTTTTAGCAAGTATCCGTAAACTCTGAAGTTTTAGTGGTTGACTGTCAGCTGAAGAAGACAGCTACAAAAAACGCAGCAGTTAAAAAACAAAAGTGTGCTTTGATGGTATAAATCAGGACTACGTTTATTGATAACAATGTACTTAGAGTAGAATAAACCTTGAACTAACAGAAAAGCAGACAAGAAACCTTTTTGGAAGAAGAGAATTAATATATTCCATTGATGTCAAAGATCCTCCTTTTTCTTCTTAAACCAGTTTAGTGCTGGAATTGTACTGTTCTTGTAAAACTAGATCTTTATTTTCAATGATATACTGAGTCGAAATGTATCCATAAAAATGAGGAAAATCAATTCATATTTAACCTTGCTTTTAAAGGAGCTCATGAGCGTTGAAAGTAGGATGATATTTCTTTATTCCATACTTTTCTTCATTAGAAATATTATGTAGTGGACCTTGTAAATCAAAAATCATTACTCTAAAAGGAAAGAAAATTTCAAATATTTGTGGTATTTATTTCAAGGAACAGGTTGTTATTTGTAAGCCTAAAAGTTCTTTTTTTCTTCTAGTTTTCTTGGTATCTTTATTTTCTTTTAATGTTTTAATGTACCATGTATAACAATTTTTCATTTGAATGCAAAGGCATAGTATTTTATGACCATGTTTCCACTTTATAGCATCCACTCTTGTAAACACTTTTTTGGCAAGTAAACTGATCCAAATACTTGAACTTTTCCAATGCAATATGCAATAATTCCAAAATTTAATAGTGCTGGGAAGTTTTCATTCTTATTAAATCACTTCTAGGAACAAGCTAGAATATTTTCTATAGGCCTTTGCACTAAACCTGCCTCTTCCAAAAGTGATTAAAACCCTTTAAAATGACTTTCCATTTCACATTAATAGAAAAAAAATGTAGATTTAGTTGATCTGGATCAAGCTGGACCACATCTATGATTTGGTAGTGATACTTCTGGTTCTTGTAAGCCAGATATGAACTTTAGCCTTTTTCTTCGTGTTATATTCATGTGTGTAAGAGAATAGGAGATAATCCAGTATGGGATACATGCAGAATAAACATAAATTAAACCAGATGTTAGAAGATGCTTACATTCTGATTTCTTTTTCATCCTTTTCCTTCACACTCCTTTTTTCAACCTAATTGCAGCAGTATGCATATGCTCATTGATTATAAGTACAGAGCAACTAAGCTCATGCTGTCCACTTACAAGTTCCTCAATGCTACAATGTCACACATTCAAGATTAGTCTTGAGGTTTTATTTTTATCATTTCAACTGACCACTACCGCAACAAGTTCCTAACTTTCTCTCTCTTACATTGCCATATACACTTAAGTTTTCCTCCAGTAACCCATTTCCCATAAGCATTCTTCACAGAGTCACAGAACCACAGAATGGTTGAGGTTGGAAGGTAGGTCTGGAGATCATCTAGTCCAAACCCCCTGCTCAAGCAGGGTCACCTAGAGCACATTGTCCAGGACCATGTCCAGATGGCTTTTGAATATCTCCAAGGAAGGAGACTCCATAAGCTCTCAGGGCAACCTGTTCCAGTGCTCAGTCACCCTCACAGTAAAGAAGTTTCTCCTCCAGTTCAGACGGAGCTTCCTGTGTTTCAGTTTGTGCCTGTTGCCTCTTGTCCTGTCACTGGGCACCACTAAAAAGAGTCTGGCCCCATCCTTTTTACACCCTCACTTCAGATATTTGTATGCATTGATAAGATCCCCCCTCAGCCTTCTCTTATCCAGGCTGAACAAGTCCAGCTGTCTCAGCCTTTCTTCCTAGGAGAGATGCTCCAGTCCCTAAATCATCTTAGTGGTCCCCTACTGGACTCACTCCAGGAACTCCATATTTCTCCTGTATGGGGGAGCCCGGAACCGGGCATGGTGCTCCAGATGTGGTCTCACCAGGGCTGAGTAGAGGGGGAGGATCACCTCCCTCCACCTGCTGGCACATTCTTGGAATACCTTTATATGCAAAGTCACAGAAGACTAGCACTGAAGTTCAAAACTCTCCTGATCCTTAGGTTCAGATGTACCTTATCTCCTGTCCAAACATAGCCGAGCTATGAAGTTGAACAGGGCACATTCCTCTATTCCTTACATGTTTTTTTCTACATACTGTGAAGTTAAAGATTCAGCTATGTACCATCCAGGCCTCAGTGTATTTGGTAAGGTTTTTACCACAGGTTTCAATGGATTCACTGATTTTCTAAAATTTTTTTTGCAAGTTCTGCTCAGGAAAATACTCAGTTAAAGAAAAAAAAAAGATCTAGAACTCCCAGTTCTTTGAGCATTTGAAGAAAAAATAGGCTGCATTTTTTTTTTAATGGGGTAAACATAGCATGCACAGTGACAACTGAGAGATGTTAGACTTTGTTAAACCAGAATTTCAAATGGTTTACACTTAGTGGTTGAAACAATAATCATTATAAACTTTATCCTGGCCGAAGACTTGGATTAAAATTTTGCTGATAACAGCATAGTTGGAGCTACAGATCTTGAAAAGGAAATTATCCCAGCTACTACAAAATATAATCAAAGAAAAGTATATGTATTGATTCAAGCTGTCTGCAAATTTCAAATAGGAGACCAAGGAATTACTACCCAAGCTCCATTGGATCCCCTGTTTGAGTCTTAGCAATCTTATCAGCCTCATTTTCTAATTGGGCTAAAAGTTAACATCTTGTTAGTTTTTAGTATTACTGGCTAGTGCTGCTCCAGATCTTCCCATTGTATTCTACTGCCATCCCACCTAGAATTCATGTGAGAGCAGACTGGCCTTGTATCTGTGATATTTGTAGTGCTGCTGCCATGTAGACACAGGAGATAAAAAAATTCTCTTCATCCCGCAAGCTTTTCCCACTATCTCCAAATTATAATAAGGTGACTAGAAAGACACCAGTACAGATACAGAGAGTAAAGTGAGCTTGATTGAATTGGGTACTGATTTAATCTATAAAAAAAGTGTGGTGACTTCCCTCGTGAATCCTCTCTTCCTGATATAGTGGAATATAAGAAGAATGTGAACTATATATGACAAAAAGAACTCTACATGTGGGATAAATGCATGATGAACAGAACAGATTGGACAGACAATAGCATGTTGCCATAATTTAGGTTTCTAATAAGCAGAAAAACATGTAAGGTCATGTAAGGTAGAATTTAAGATTGAACGTGAACACCACGATGAAATTTATGTATTCATGTGACTGGCTTTTGGAACAAAAGCCAACATTTGGTTATTCTGTCACTTCTCATTCCAGTTCATATTGTGTTAGTTATGACCTAATAGTCTTGTGTCTGCAACTTCTAGCATATTATCCCTCCACAGTAAATGTGATACTCTTTTGGATTCTACTAAGTGGTGCACAAATTTTGCAGATGTTTTAAAAAGCAACTTGAGAAGCTCCAGTACAGGGGACAACCAGGTAATAGTAAAGTCAGTAAAATGGCAGAAAATTCAAAAAATTAAAATGGCTAAAACTGGGCATTGAACTGTTGGCACATTAACCTTGTACTACAGGTTTTAGAATAATAAAAACTAGGCATATTTAGGAGAGATCATGTTCGGGCAAGGGCGGGGGGAAACCTGTATAACTCCTCTGAAAGTAGGGATTTTTAATATCATTTTACCAATATTCTAATTAAATAAACTACAGGAGTGAGAAATATATTCAGGCTCAGTTTTGGACTGTATGAGAAAACTGGATTGTAGATTTGAACTAGCTTGCATTTTATATCTTGATGATTTCACTCATGGGAATGTGTCGTAACTACAAATGATATATTGATCTTTTCATTATAGTACATTTTGTGATATTTTATCATGAAGTTCACTTTAAATGTGGATTTTATGTTTGCAGGTTGAAAGCCCAATCAGAATTAAAATGGGATTGAATTGAATGCAGAACAGGATTGAATGCAGCTGTTCTGCTTGAAAGCTTTTAAAATGGAAATTTATGTATCTAAATAACAACAGGTCTTCTGCAGTTATGATGGCTTGCTCAACGGTCAGAAAGGCTCACAGACTTTTGGGCAGGCAACCCATTTCAGCTAAAAGTATCCAGGTGCTACTGAAGAACATCATCAGTGTTCCTCCAGGGGACGCCATTTCAACAAGTGAAAAGTGGAATTAAGTTTTATTGTTGACTGCTAGAAAATGCTGGATAAAAGTCATCGATGCTACATATAAATGTGTTTTATGAACTCAATGAGTATTAACCCTTGAGGCCACACCCACAAAATTCTCCCCCCCAAAAAGGTGTCTGACAGTTTTAAACCCAACTCACAGAGTAGGTAATTTAGAGCTTTTGAGAACCATAGTAAAGTGTCAAATGCACTACTAAAAATCTGGAAACTTCTGGGTTGGCAGAACTCAGATGGGTTGTCAACTGCAGCTGTTTCAGGCTGGACCTGAACGGCAGCCACAGCTACAAACTGCAAAGAGTTTCTAAACCAGGATGCACTCCTATATGCAGAATTTTTTGCTGGAACTTTTTTTTGTTTACTGGTTGTATAGGCCCAATAAAGGTGTGATTATCTGATATGACTTTGAGAGATAAAATGAATCTATTTATAAATCCAGGTTCATAGTGAGGACAGTGGTAGTCCTCTCAGTTCTAAAAAATGTACCCTTGGAAGGAATTCAACAGAACCCACAGTTTTATTCCTTGGAGACTTCAGAGAATGTATTCAGATATGTCCTTGTTCTCCTAAGGCTGAAACCTCTGAGTTTTGTGGAACGGTTTGTATGGAAAGGAACCAAGCCAGCCTGTTGGGAATGTAAGATGTTTAGAGGTTGAAATGTGTCAATACAGTTCTGCTTGTAAATGAAATCAATGTCTGTCTTTTTCCTTCTTTTAGATTGCTTTAGCAAGGTGTTGATTAAACTATGATGAGGACTGCTGTTGCAATTAACACTAAATGAGATTTGTTAATTGGCTTTTTTTGAAGCAAACCAGGGCTTTTCTTCTGCTACTCTCTGTGCTCGTTATGACTTGATATGTGGAGTGAGGATAGTGAAAACTGACTGCAGAGGGAGTGACACTTCAAAATACAATCTGTTTAATTGCTACAGCTACATCTGAAATTAGAATTTAAATAAACAGAAGTGAAAACGTGTTATAAATGGTGCTTAAGCCTATAGATAGCCAAAATGTCATTAGTGCAATTTATGCTTTTATTGTTTATTAATTAGATTAATTAAATTTGATATATGGCTTAAATTAAAAAAAATACAAGAACAAAAACAAACCCCCAACCCAACAACATAATCAAAAGATATACATGATCTCTCCATGAGATGAATGCAGAATACATATCTAAAACTTCCCCCACATAAGAAGGCATATTCTTTTTGTTTTTGAGTTTGGTATTTCAATAGCTTGCTGAAAATGAGAGAATTGCACAAACTGTAGGAGGAAAAAAATCACATCACTTGTTTTAGCTGGTAGAAAAATAGCCCACTTTCGGGGAGGAAAAAAAAAAATAAAGCTGTTCTCAGCATGCAGTATCTGCAGAACTTTTGGGATGCAGTCTTACGAAGTCTTATATTAAAATTCATATAAATCTGTCTTCTCTTTGAGGAACTGTGGCCTCAAGGGTAAACAAGGTAGAAGACTTTAGTGGTATGAAGCATAATGTTCTGGCAGTTGACCGGCAGAACCAAAAATGTAAACCTGAGTTACGCTTTCAGGCTTCTTATACTTTGCATCACATATGTATAGTGTTAGAAGGCTGATCGAAAATATGAACCTCCAAAGAAATATACAAAGGCAAGATCACTGTGGAGAAGCGTGGTTAGGACTTCTTGAAAGACAAATGATATGCATAGAAGTTTTCCAAATGTTTGAGCCAGGAGAGGTCACAGAAGAATATAAGGGGGCTGATGCCATATCTTATTCAAGTTATGTCACTTGGCAGCTCTGTTGTCAAGAATGAAGATACTTTGGGCCATTTTGGGAATGGAATAAAAAAGGTGAGGGTCTGACTTTGCAATGTAATTATGAAGGTGCTTACCTCATATAATGAAGTTTTGTATTCATATTGTATTGCTTTTTCCTGCTGTTTATGTAGTTATGTAGTTTAGTTATCAGTGAAATCATCCTGGGAAACAGAGCTATGAAGTCAGAACTCTCCACTTTTGGGTGAAGTTCTAACCACTAGGCCATGCTATCATGTTCTCTCCTGCACTCTCACTTATTGGTATGAATGATATCTCTTTCCATGCAGTAATCCAGCTTCTGCATAGCTGGTATCCTGATGTTTGGTGTACAGTCCTGGAACAGAAATGATTTGGACTTAAATTCCATTAGGGCCAGGAGATGAGTTTTCTTTCTGAGTTAGTTCTTAAAAGATTTGGATGCATAAAGGTGTCTACCAATGGTGGAATTCAGTTCATTAAACATAGACTTCTGCATACACTTGGACATCCAACCTGGATTTCAGCTGTCTCTGCAGAAAAAATAAGGACTTCTTCTTGAGCAGATGTATGGAATACTTTATGGTACCTCACATGGCACAAGGTGCTTGTGTTTACGCAGCTGAATCCCTCCCTTAAAGTAGCTACATTTGTAGTATAAAATACACAAGACAGCATGTTGTGAAGTGCCCAGTCAGGTGTCCATGTGTTCAGGATGCTCTGGGGATGACAAATGAGTTAGGCCTTTAAGGTAGCTCATGTATTTAGGGTAAATTTCCAGATTTAGGCACCTACGCTTAGATGTCCAGGAGGCAGTTGTTTAGGTATGAGTGAAAGGGCTAAGTCAGTGTGGGCCTAAGCAAAAAATTAAGTGGATGGAAGACTGTTCAACCTATCAAATATAGTGGTAGGTTGCCATAGCTCAGATTAGGACAACTTTTAACTTGACCATAATCAGAATTGAAGGTGACAAGAGAAAGCCACCCTTGATAGGAGGTGGTAGAAGTGTGAACATCTCCATAACAGACATCTTCTCTAGACAATATGACTGGGATCATAACTCTGGGATTAGGTGGTAGATCAAAGTGTTTTTAACAACATTCTCTTTTAATTTAGGCTTGCATAAAATCACATTAAAGAAAATATAGAATTAAATTTAAACTGCAGTTGTTTCTTTAAAAAGAGAAACTTTCTTCACACTTTTCTTGATTTTTTTTTAAGAGAGGATCATGTCACAGCCTAATTACTACTATGGCAATGGCAGTAAAAAAGAAACATTTTACTGAACAATGGGAGAATCTAAATCTGATTGAATGAGTTTAGAGCTTTCACGGCTGTTTAAATATATTTTGAAAACACCTCTCTTCCAGAGTAAATGTGGGAAAGACATTGGCTCTGTTGCTTCTGAACTGCCGAAGCCTGGAATAAACAAGCCAGAAAAACAAGCAAGTGAGCAAGCAAGCAAGCAAACAAATTCAAAGTGAAAACCAAAGCAGAATAGCACCACATAAAATGTCACTATTAGACCAATCTCTTCATAGACAAAAGGTAAATTTCATTAAAGAGGTCACTCTTTTTTGTTTATTCTCTATTTTTCATGTTAGTGATATTTATCACATGCTTATCATTTGGAAAGCATCCAACTGCCTGCATTGGACTGGTTTCCAAATAGTTTGAGATACAGAGACAGAGAAAATTTTTCTACACTGTAAAGAGAATCACATACCTTCAATAACACATGTGCACTCTGAGAAAAAAAGCATCTGTAGGGATTTTACCTGAAACATCCTTATTCTGAACTTCTTTAAAAGTTTCTAAAAACTTGTAAGACAAAGTCACTCCTGAAGGTGTCATCCCACATAACGGAACACACTTCTTTAAACACAAGACTTGTCACCTTAGAATGGTCTAAATTGTTGGCTAAAGGCCAATTTTATATCTTGAATTTGGTTAAGATCCTGGGAAATAACTTCAGAGCTAATACAACAGTTGTAAACTGTGGAAACTGACTATGATAAACAATCCAACTCTGTATGGGACACAATGTATCTGAAAAATTCTGAGTAGTTAACTACCATTACAGCAAGATAGTAGTTAAGGTGCTTAATGTCCTTTCAAAATTTCAGCATCATCAGTTTTTTAACTATCTTGCTAATTAATGCCTTAAATATTCAGAGGATTGGCTATTTCAACTTTGATGATACTTAATTCCAGTGATATTACAGAAAATGACCTGTAGGATGCTTTTCACTTTTGGAGGATGAAACAATATTTTTTCTTGATGTTAAAGATTCAGTGTTACATCAAATGGCTAATTCTTAGGATTTTATTAGAAATATGCAGTGTAATAATAATATAGAGAGGTGGAAATGATAACATATAAGCTTTGAAATGTAGGTAGTATTAATACTGTATTTGTTAGTCTGCACCACTTATCAAATTTGAGATTCACCTTTTTTCCTAAAAATGTCTAATTTGGAAAAGAAGTCTCCCAAATGTCTTCTCCCTCCTCTTCAGAACCCATATATGTAATGAGATTTCTTCCCTTCTCATAAACTGGAAATCAGAGTGGTGACAGATGTAAAACTAATTTAAGCAGAATCCCATTCTTTCAGAGTCTTTGACTCTTGCATAAACTTGCTTCCTATGGTTCCCAATTTCATCTTTAATTTTAATCACTATGCTGCTTTTTACATTCTTCTCCCATGATCTTTGCATGTTCTTCTCTGTTTGTGCATATGGACCTACGACCACTCTCAACTAACTGAACATATAAGATCTCCATATAGATTTTAGGGAGGATTCAGAAGAAATGGATAAAGGTTGTGAACACATGATAATTTGGAGTGGAGGATATCATTCCCAGAGACATGTAGGCAAAATGGTAGGGGAGTGATGTTATGGTGTTTTTATAGAAGTTTCTGGAGACCATGGTATAGACTTCTGTGCTGAGCTCTGTAAAACCATAACAAGTATCCACCATCTTTCTGAATCTACAACCTTAATGTGTGGGATTCTAGGGTAACAGGCATTTCTGTTGTTCACTTCATCATATCCTCTTACTATGAAGGGAACCTTAAATGGTCCTTTATGATGTGGAAGGCAAGATTTCATGAGATGAATCCCACACAACAGTTCCTCTAAATATATTTGGAAGACTAATATATGCAAAGAGGAGTATGCAGAGCAGAAAACTTAGACATTGTTTAGTTTTACTAGATGAAGTAATAAAAAAATTCAGAAAAAAGGAATCACAACCAATCTTTCTGACCAAAATGGCTAGACAGTACAAATTAAGTTGTTTTTAAAGAAGAAAGATTTAGGAAAGAAACTAAAAAACTGTAAACATCTGCAATAGATTGTGGATAGGTTTTCTCTCTTAAAGAGAGATAATTGAAATCATGAAGATAATTTTAGTACAATTTATATAAAAGCAAATGTATGATCTATATAAAAGCAAAAACAAGCAAGAACTGATAATTATTACATATGTTTGATATGCCATATTACAAACCTGAAAAAAAGAAAAAAAAATCCAACAAACAGATAAAAATGACTGTACAACAACAGAGAAAAACAATCCTGGCTTTACTGAACTGCACTCAATCAGCTTCTGAAAGAGAATCTACCGTAATTTCTCAACTGTAGCATCAAAAACTGTTAAGGCAATTAAGTATTCTGTAAATAAAAATTTCTGCAGTTAAAGAATCTAAAATATATCCTAAAGTTTAGCAAAAGAATAGCTTAAGAAGAAGTTAGGTAACTTGCAGCATATTTTCCTGTTTTATGGGTGACTAAAGGAACTGACATGTTTTTTATTGTTTTTCAGATGGAAGGAAAAAAACAAGAAAGATTTGTCTGCTTACTACTGATCTCGAGAGTTATGGTTTAGCTCACTGAAAACCTTGCAGGTAACTGAGCTTCATAATTTCCTGTCAAAAAAAGGATATAGGATCTGCTCTGGCCAGCAACACTGCTCTCAGATGCAGAGTGTGTGGTCAGGGCCTGGACACCCAAAATTTCTCTTCTTCTCCCAACTTGAAAGATTTGATCTGAAGACCTTTATTCAAGAATGTTGGCTGAGGAAGAGGATGGAGATCTTACTTTAGTGATCTGCACACTCCTGCAGTTTAAGTTTTCTCTGGCTCCAGAGAGAATTCCTGCGTGGGCCTCCTTGGAGGACACCACCAAGTTAGCCAGGTAAGATAGGTTTCTGTAACTACTCCATTGCTCCTGGGGGAAAAAAAAGGAAAAGATGGGAGAGAGGAATGAGAACACAGCTCTGTGCCGGTGGTTGGAACAGTGGTCTGAAAGACATGAAGACCATCAGTTCTTGTTACAACTCCCAGGACTGTTTTATGCTTGATGTAATAGGTGCATATTATGAAGTATAATAAAGTTATTGATAACAAGAGTAGAAGAATTAGTGTGCAGGCTTGCTGTACATGTTTTTCTATTTTATCATGAAAGTACTAGGTCAGAGACAAAAAAGGACTGTGAAATGGCAACTTACAAGGAGAAAGGGCAACACTATGCTTTTTTCCCACAACAATATTAATTCGTTGTAAAGCGGGCCAAGAATGTTATTGAGACTGTGATAGCAATAGTGACAGCTACATAGCAGTGGTCTCAATTCATATTTAAGAATAAATTTTCATGAAAATTGGTATGGAATGGAATAGCCTTAACAGCTTCAAAAAATAATTACTTTATACTAAAAAATGAGTAACAACTTTCAAAGATCAATACTATCATCGCACTGTGTCCCTCTTCTCCCATTCCTATTTTAATACATTTCCAAAACTCTTCAACTGGCTTTGCCAGGGAGTTAGCAAAGGAAAATACAAGAAGCTAAAATCAGGATAATTTGAATTAGACATCAGCTTTCAGCTTTCAAGCCATTAAAGTAAGGCTGGAGGGAGAGAAAAAAAACTGTAAATTTCAGATTCCATGAGAAACATAGGGAAGTTGAGGAAAATGCAGAGGGTAAATTGAAAGCTGAATTTCATTTTCCTCACATCTGACACAGAGTGTTATTTGTTCTATACCAAAGCTGGAGAAAATTAAAATACAGAACTTCCAAATGAACAAAAAATAACCCCTAAAATTCAGATATTCTGAGGGTCTACATATTTATAAGGAAGGTCAACCACTTGCTATAGGCTGTAAAAAATTATATTCATGAAATATAGGCAATACTGTTTTCATATGTGCTTCTTTATTTAAAAGTCTACATTATTTCTCTTATCCTCCATATTTCATTAAAGTGGCTATCACATGTGCTGACTATTTATTCTAATTCAGTGAGAACAGAAGAGATAGATAGCAAGGCGAAAAGCACCAAGTGTACTAGAATAAAATTTCATTCTTTTAGATGGGAGGATGGTCCTGTTAGCCACATTAACAGTTGAGAGCACTGTATGCTACTCTCAGTAATTAGGAAACTAAGCACTCCTCTGACTTAAGTGAAGCTATGCTTTTTATTTATTTTTATTCCTGAGGAGATTTTGACCTATTATGTTTAGAGGAATTATCCAGGGAGTTTGTGTGTTAGGAATACAAAAGATCCATAACAATTAAAAGATGAAACAGGAACAGTAGTTCCATGGCACAGAACAAAACACCATTCATTAACTTCAGCTATTTTAAATATAGATAAGCAAATTGTTAGGTTATTCTGTATAATTGTTGGACTTGCAGATTTATTTCCAGATTCTTATTATAGCACAGTCCTTTGCAAGTAGGTTATATTATCAAGACAAAATGATTGAATACTACAGTTTGATCTGAGGCTGAGATTTCCTTGAACCCTGAAATAAAGTGTTGTCTTCTGTGACTGATTTAAAAAAGTAGTATTTCTGCTGAAAAACTGGATTTTTTAATATTATGTTAATACACAAAACACCCAGAGCTTTGTTTTAAATAGATTAGTGCTGTTTCCAATTTGTAGGTATTAGATAGCTATTAGATAATTATTTTACAAATTGTATAAAGTTAAGTTTTAATTTTTAAAACATGAACTTTTGAAGGAAGAAATGCAGCTACTTCAGTGAGGAAGCAAATAATGGGAATTATCAACACTGGTACTCATCACTATCCCCTTACTCTTTTTCCCTTAAGATAATTGGACCATCTAAGTCTGATTCCTTCAGGGACTCTTGACTATTAGTGAGTTATACTTGATTTCTGCAGTGCTGTGGAATGAGAACATCATCAAATATTCTGTGTACATATTCGAGAGACAATCACAGTGGAATGTATCATTAATCTACTTTTTCAGTGTTCCTTATCAGAATAGTCCCTTATGCTGTCTAGGAAGATGAGAAACGTTTCCACAAGTCGAGACTTATGTGTAATCTGCTCAAATGGGGAAGCTTGTTCTTTCACCAAGGCAGTAAATGGTTACCCTGCAGCACAAGAGATTCAAACTGAACCCTGTCTAATGGAATGTAAGTATTTTAGCTGCAAACAGTGTTCTCTTCCTTTTTAGAATGAATTTGCTATATTCTTGTATTCAGTGAATTATCAAAACAAGTTGCACAATATTATTTTACGTATGTAAAAGGAGTTGCTCTCTGCCTGCTCACATCAGTGCTCACATCAGTGCTGCACTAGATATGTGTCTCTGTTTTCCTTCGTATTCCCCTCCATGCAGTTCTTCTTTTTTAATGTTCTTTACAGGCCACTAATCTTTCTTTTTAATTGTGTTTTGTATTTCTTCTCTCTCTGTTTTTTTTCTGCATTTTCTCTACTTTTTGGTATGTCATCACTGAAGAACGTTTGTCCCATTCTTCTCACAAATTATTACCATTTTGTTGATTTTTTGACCAATATAGTATTATTTTTATTTTTAGCTCTGTCGCGGCCCGAAAGGAGTCGTTCAGGACGACCTCCCTCCCCTTGGGGCCAAACGACCAAGTTCGTGATGCCCTTGGACTGAATTAAGGTGAAACGACACCAGCCAACCGGTTTTAAGATTTATTAACACAAAGATAAGGCATGTGGTCAAATAGGATAATTCAATGGCGAATACTGCCACTAGCTAGACAAAAACAGATCTTACCAACATTCAACAAAAGAGAGGGGGAAAGAGAGAGAGAGAGAGAGAAAGATATCACCACCCGTGGATCCAGCGGCGTCCTGTTGGTCCTCTTCCTTTGGGAGTCTCGGCAGTGGGGGGGCTCCCGTCTGGTGGTAGGTGGGTCCTCTTCACCCTGGGTGTAAGTTTTGGTGGTGCGCGTGCAGTAATTACAACTCGAGTTGGGTCCGACCCTAGGTTAGCTTGGAATGACACGCGTGCAGTGGTTACAGCTCGAGTTGGGTACCTCCAAAGAGGGACCCTGAACAAAGAGATCCCTGGGCAATTATAGCTTTTCCAAATTAAGTTTCCCACCCCCCCACGTGGTAGTTCAGACCAATAGTAATTTTTGAGTCTGGGGTCTCCTGCTCCTTATTGGATCTCATCGTTGTTCCTAGGCAGGCTGTTTCTTTTCTCCCTTATCTTTTCTGTTGCAGTTTCTGCAGACAGGTGTGTCTTCCTTCCTCGGGTCCCACCATCATCTCTCAAGGTCTTGACAAAGAGGTGGTAACTCCAGCAATTAGCACTGTTTCAGCAGTGCACAGGAATGCAAATTGCTGGTAACTCCCTTATCGTTCCCGCCTGCACCAGCTCTGGGGCCCTTTCTTACCGAACTAGGGAGTGCGGCCTAAGGCTTCAGCAAATTTAGCCACTCATGCCAAGCAAGTTTTATAGAAGTTGTGCTAAAAACGGATCCCAAAGTCTCTGCCCGACTGTGGTCTCGTTCAGTGTAGGCTCGGTGTGTTCCGGGTGGTCGCAGGGAGACCATCTCGGGGGTCGCAGCAGCCCAGTCCTGTTTCCGCCAGGGACAGATGGCTTGTTCGGGGTTATGGCCTGCCTGCACCCCATGCACCAAGAAATGTTTAAGGCAAAAAATTCATTCATCTGTCCGCCACAAGCTCCAGCTTTTATTAATCTTGAGGCTATATATGGTGGGATCCTCCAGGGAGGAAGATTTCAAAGCCTGTTTAAACAGTATGACTGAGGCAACGAAGTAGAAATCAGCAAGCAGGGTATTTGAAGCAATACATGCATATTGATATTAATCATGTGTCATCAGCAAGGGCTATATCATAGCAAATTACCATACATCCTAATTGGTTTTTTTTTGAATTCTCATATTTTAAGCTCAGAAAGAAACTTACAGTTCCATAATAGATTTATTTTGTACTTGCACCATATTTCTTTTCTCAAAGCCACACACTTTTTTTTTAATGATGCCTAGGGGATTGTGCAGTCTGAGTAACGAGTACAGAATCTATAATATTGTAACATCTCTACTCCCAACTGCACTCCTTCTAATGCCTTCACAGTCATTCTTCTTCTCTGTCTCAAGATAATAATAGTTTTCTGTTATGATCAAAATGGGAGGAGGGATGAAGAGATTTCTTCAACTATTTAACTTTGTGACTTTTGGGAATCCATGGAAGCAACTCCTTTGAATGTTAACAAATTTCTCTATGAACTATTGCAAATCTAAAACACTATTCAGGCTCTGCATTAGATTGTCAGGAGTCCCATTAAGTACAGAGTAGACATTCATTACATTATAGCAGCATTTGCAATACATAAAGAAAGTTGTTTAAAAATCCTTAGAGGTAGAGAACAAAATATATCTATATACTATTCCTTACAATTCACCACTGAAAATTTTGTTTTAAAATACATGATGTGGGGTCTTTGAAGTCCATAGTTGTCTAATCTTTATATCATTTTATTCATTAACTAAAATAATCAGATTGTTTCTTGAATCTGAATATATTGCACAGTCTATGTTTTATGAAGGCCAATTGTACTTTGATAAACTTTTCATTTGAAGAACAAAGAAGAGAACATTAAACACCGCAAACTCTTTGAGATAGATTGAATTTAGAAGATTACATTTTTGCTGTGACATGGGCTAAAGTGCTGACACTACTTTAAGAAAGGAATCTATCATATTTTAGCCATGGTAACTCCATTTATGCATGCATGGATGAAAGCGAAAACGGCTGTTGGAAGAAATATGATTCAGCTTTGCAAAATACCACATAGCATCGATAGTATGAAAGTGAAATGAGAAAAAGGAGCTGTAATCTTGAAGAAGGGAACAGCTGTCAGATGTAACTGAGAAGTTGGGGTGAGACACCAGCTTCTGGGAGGTAACGTACTATACACATGGAATGCAGTGAGGTAAATATCATGAAAGCTAATGAATGGAAGAATATTTTGTTAAAATGGCTTCTACTAAGAAATTACAAATGGGTTATGAAGAATTTTCATGTCCCAGAATTTTTTTTTGCAATGTCAATTTTTTTCTTGTATATAAAATATTTTCAAATATTTGTCAAATATTTTCTTGTATTTTCTTGTATATTAGGGACTGAAACAGAGAACTTCTGAAATCTGTCAAGAATATAGTGTAGAAAAATTAAGTTTTAGAATACCTTGATTTGATGTGGGAGATTCATCATCAAGGCTTTTACTCAAATTAATGTCAGCAGGGCCTTGAATCTGGCTTTCCCACATTCATGGAGGATATCGTAAACACTGGCTTACTTTTAAACCAGGAATGATACCTTGGAATTAATACTACAACAGGTATGGGCATGCCAGACAAGGTAGGTTAATTCCTAGGCATTTAGCCTGTACTGAATTGTCTGTGCATTTTCTATATCTTGTTTAAAAGGATGCATATGTGAGTTTTAGTTCCTAACTGCAAACTTGCACAAAAGGATAGTCATGGTTCAACGATTCCAATAAAAAAATACATTGAATTGATAATAGATTCCTGGTGATACCGCACAGCCACAGTGAAACTCTGCCTACTAATCAACTGACAAAGCATCGTGTGGAAATGGAAAGCCCCAAACCTATGTACATAATAAAATGGTCTATTTAATAATCAGACTACTGGCTGCACTAAACCAGAGTGAGGTTCAGTTTCTACATTCCTGAAATGGTGAATTCATCGGCTGGATGGGTGTTGAAAGAGCTGCAGAGAGTATGCCCTGAGATATTTCAGGTGCCTTCAGACTGAAGACTGAGAAAATATATTCACAGTAGTTGGTTTTGTTTTGTTTTATCTTTTCCAGGGAGTGAGATGGAGTTGAATATTCACCGAAATGCAGGTCTTCATTGGTCACCAAATACCTTAATAAAATCTTAATTTCAGATAGAAAACCTGAAAACAAATAATAGATGGATTTCTCAAGAAAGCCAAAGAAATTCAGGCTAGAATTATTCTAAATGTCAGTTGAAGTCTTTGATACCAGAATGTATACAGGCCTCAAATAATGAAAAGTAAATAGATTCTACCTAAATTCCTGAAATGAAGTGTGAATCAAGTCACTGGAGAGACAAACACTAATTTCAGTGGAATCTTATTAAGATTCCAGAATTTGCTCTATGTGGTACTGCATTTCGTCTTATACTAAGCATGAAATATTATTGATAGTTGTTTAGGCTTCATAGTAAAAACTCTGTATTACTTAATTCTATATATATTCTGAACAATTAACCCAGTCTGTGATTAGGGAGGAGAACTGTACAATAAATGCATCTCGAATCCTGGAGCTGTATTGGCTCTCTAATGATTCATGGTTCTTTTGTACTCTACTGGGAGAAACTACAGAATCACACCCTAAATAGTTAAGCTCAAAGTTCTTTTTTCTCTTATGTACTTCCACATGAACAACTATAATATAGTGGCTCATTAAGACATGCAGGGACTAGTTGGTTTATTAGGTCTTAGTACAACTTAGAGAGAAAAAGCACCACTAAGAATTTGGTAATCTACCTATCTTTTCAAGAGACACTTTCACAACATTCTCATTTCTAAATCTAATACTTCCTCTGTATCTTGAAATTTGAGTGTGCAAAAGAGAAGAAAGATATGTGCACAGCATGCAACCCTGTGTGTAACAGAGCTCCTAATGCAGTCTATGATCTAGACTGAGATCATATGGCTTAATATTTATTCTCATGCCACGTTCTTATGCTCTTCTGCGAGGTCTTCTGTTTTGCCAATGTTACCCTTGACTTCTCATTTCAAATAACATAAATAAATAAATTAGTTGTGAAGTGAGAGGAATGTTTGGAATATAGTCATCTAATATTACGAAAAAAAATCATTAAGTAGAAATTGGATACAATACCGATAAAGAAAGTGAATCGCTGCTTTGAATGCCAGGCAACTAAAGCCTACATACTGATAAAAAGTGTAGGTGTTAATCACTTCTATGTGTAAAATAAATCATTTGTGAAATACTGAAGCTCTGTGTGTTTCAGAATTAAACACTCTGAGTGACATCTTCTGCATGCAGAAGGTGCACTCCACCCTAGTGTCTAGATCATTAATAAAAACATTAAACAGTATCGGTCTTCTCACAGAGGGGAAAGGAACACCAGGCAATGCAACACTGCTAAGCTCAGTTTATTAAGTGAACCAAGTAAGGAATAGGCTGTGTCAGGTTTGCACACTTACGTACACACACATGCACGCACACAGATGCAGTTACACTTCCCTGAGACCTGCCCCAGTCACTGCTCCACTGAGCTGGCACAGTGGAGCCAGGGGGAAAGGCAACACTTGTTCCTGCTAGCCTCAGGGTTGTGCTCTGGGCATTGGCTGGGCACCAGCACTTAACCATTTACCCTGGGGCTCTGCTGCCATGCAGGGGAAGTCTCTCCCCTCATCACCCCACTGTCTCAATTACCAGGGTTTTTTATAGCCAGATGGTAGCACATGCTGCTAATCAAATCAGTCCATGACCAGTCACCCTGGGCCTGCCCAGCAGTTGCAGCTATTGCTCTCCTGTCACTTGATGGCCCACAGCCTGTACCAAGGCTCCTCACACTCAGGGCTTCTTGCATTGTCGGGTCGGCCACAGCTCATCATACCTGCTTGCTCTCCTCTTGATCAAAGTAAGAATTTGATGCTGTGATTATAGGCCTCAGTACTGACTCTTGAGGAATACCACTAGCAACTAACTGTTAATTGGACTTTGTACTCTTGATCATTACCTTCTATGTCTGGCAGTCCAGCCAATTTTTCACCTATCTTATAATCCACTTGTCCAAACCACATGTCACCAGTTTAGCTATAAGGTTCCTGTGGAGCAAGCATGTTGAAGGCCTTGCTAAAGTCAAGGTAAACGACAGAGTAAATAGTGCTCTGCTCTTATCCACAGAGCCTGTCATTTCACTGTAGAAGGCAATCAGGTTGGTTAGGCACAATTTGCCCTTGATAAATCATGCTGCCTGTTCCCAATCATATTCAGCATAACTCAACCAGAGAAGAAAATTATTGGCACTCTGTCCTGAATTCATTCTGTTAGGCTTTCAAGCTTCCAAATTTTTGATAAAATTAAAACTTTATCAAGTATTAACGCAGGTCAAAAAGGATCTCATCTATAAAAGAATATAACTGCTCATCAGAACAAATGCAATTTATGTACATATTTTCTGTCTATGAGTAGTTGATATTTCACAATAAATTGCTTGCTTGCCAACCTTGCCATTTGTTAGGAATGTAAGGAGTCATTTTTTCATTGTCTTTTTACATTTCCTTGTTCCTGTCCCTTTGGTGTTTTGTGAATTCATGTGAAAAAATTGTTAACAGTGAGTGAAGTAGTATATAAAAATGAGTTGTTGAAAATGCTCCTTTGGGTTCATTTGTCATATCTAGTCATAGTTTTATTTAAAGGATTTTTGACAATGAAACCTCTAAATCATTATATTATCACTGAAATAAAATTATTACAGTATCATTGAATTTAAATTGTGTCTGTTTTTACTGTGAATAAAGATGTAAGAATATGGGCTGTAGGGGTAAAAGAAGGCATACAAAAAGTTGTTACTCCATATTTTCCTCACTCTATAAAGTTATGTATGTCCTAGTGTTAGTCTGAATTTTGAAAATACACTTCTATATACCAGGTGTCTAGTAAGAATGATATGATACAGGGTGCATCTTCACATATCTTATTTACCTGTATTTAATAATGTTAGACATTAGCTATATTCCCCATCTAACTCAGAAAACAGAAAATGATTACCATATTATTCTTTCTAAACTGCTTTTTTAAAAAATCAGTATTTAACTTGTGATTCTAACACTTAAAGATTCTGTGTTACAGAGAAACTAGAAGGGAATTGAGGAATGACAATACTGTGTGCTTAACAATGAAAAAAAGATGATGAGTTAAATATAAAAGTAAGTGGTTCCATTTTGCAAAAAATTAGATATTGACACTAAATAATTTGTCAGTGATCTGCATATCTGACTTTATGGGAAATACAGGTGGTTCTTTGTTACTAAAAGTATGCAGAAATAAGTCAGCCATTGTACAACCCATGCATCTTTAATTATTCCAGTATAATGTGCCATTATTCTAATAGCACACACTATAACGTAGAGATATTCATAAGGTTTCCATGTTTTGCGGTTATTGGCTGCTTTGATAGAACAATAGATAGTTTAACTGTAATGCTACTGATCCTTCCATACTTATATATAATGATGACATTATAGAGAAATGGAAACATAAAAATGCCTTTATTATGTCAGATGATTGAAAGAGGAGAGACACTCTGGAGTAGCTGATACTCACAAACAGGGAAGAACTGGTTGGAAATGTGAAGGTCAGGGGCAGCACCAGCTGCAGCAACCATGAGATGATGGAATTCAGGATCCTGTGAAGAAGAAACAAGGCAAATAGAAGGATCACAGACCTAAAGTGCAGGTGAGCAGACTTTGGTCTGTTCAGGGACCTGTTTGGAAGAATCCTATGGGATATGGCCCCAGACAGAAGAGGGGTTCAGGAGAGCTAGTTGATTTTCAAGGATCATCTCCTCCAAGCTCAAGAATGGTCCATCTTGATGAGAAGGAAAACAAGCAAAAGCAGCAGAAGGCCTGCCTGGATGAACAGGAGCTTCTGATCAAACTCACACATGAAAAGGAAGCATACAAGAGGTAGAAGGAGGGACAAGTGACCGAGGAGGAATATAGAGACACTCTCTGAGCATGCTTGGATGGGGTTAGGAAAGCTAAAGCCTACCTGGAGTCGAATCTGGAGAGGGATGTGAAGGGCAACAGGAAAGGCTTCTATAAGTCTTAAGCAGCAAAAGGAAGATGAGGGAAAATATGCACTTGCTGTTGAATGGGGCAGGGAACCTGGTGACAGAAGATATGGAGAAGGCCGAGGTAGTCAATGTGTCTTTGCCTCCATCTTTACTGGTAGAACTTGCTTTCAGGACAGGCCCTTGAGACTAGGAAAGTCTGGAGCAAGAAGACGTACCCTTGGTGGAGGAAGATCAGGTTAGGAACACTTAAACAAAATGGACATGCAAAAGTCCATGGGACCAGATGGGATGCACCCACAAGTTCTGAGAGATTTGACTGGTGTCATTGTGAGGCCAATCTTGATTGGCCATGGTGACTGGGACAGGTTCCTGAGGACTGGAAGAAAACAAATGTCACTCCTATCTTGAAGAAAGACAAGGAGGATTGAGGGAGCTACATGCTAGTCAGCTTCACCACGATCCCTGGGAAGGTGATGGAACAACTAATCCTGGATACTATTTCCAGGCACAGAAAGGACAGGAAGGTGGCTGGGAGTTGTCAGTATGGATTTACAAATGGGAAATCATGCTTGACCAGCCTGATAACTTTCTGTGATGAGGTGACTAGACTGGTGGATGAGGGGAGAGCAGTGGTTGTCTACGTTAACTTTAGCAAGAAGAGTGTTGCCAGCAGGTTGAGGCAGGTGATCTTTCCCAGCTACTCAGCACTTATGAGACTATATATGAAGTACTGAAGTTCTGGGCTCCCCAATAAAACAGAGATATGAACATAATGGCCTCTCTGAAGAAGGCCTTGCCCACTTTTTCCTGATCAAGTGGTCTATAGCAGATGCCCACGCTGGCCTGCCTGCTAATCCTGACCATAAGCTCTCAGCTAGCCTCTCAGCTGCCCTGAGGCAGAGGTCCATGCATTTCCACCGTTCTTTTTTGTGTAAAGGGCATCTTCCCCTCCTCCCCTTTCTGGCTTGTCCTCCCTAAAGAGCCTGTATCTATCCATTGCAGTACTCCAGTTGTGTGAGCTATGCCACAACTTCTCTGTGATCACAATGAGTTTGTAGCCCTGTAATTGCATACAGACTTTTAATTCCTCCTGTTTGTTCCCCATGCTGCATGCACAAGTGTATACAGGCACTCCAGAGAGGCACCCCGGCATGCTGACTTTCTAAAAAGGACACAAGAACTTTCTTCATAACATGGTCCTGTAAGCACTTCCTTATTTATATACATGTGCTTGAGTGATTCCACTTCAGTTTTGTTGGTTAAGAGGTCTCTTCTGTTGAACCTGTGTGGCTGAGGCTCAACTGGCACAGATGCTCCATCTGTGCCAGCCTGTTCCCAGCTCCTCCACAGCTACAAGGGGACTGAATCTTTTCCAAAGGTGCAGGATTTCCGGTGGAGCAGAAGACTTCTTGCTGGTGCCAGAAATCACTAGCTTTCAGGCTTCCCCATCATGGGAGTTTCCACCTTCTGACCTGCTAGGCACTGACTCTACTAGCCCCTCCAATACAGTGGGAGGTTTGGGCTTCTGAAGCTGCAAAGTATGAGAGAAGATCCAGTCAATCTCGTTCTCATCCTCTCTGATACTGTGCAGTTTGCTGAGCCCTACTGCTGCTCCTTGACCATTGCACACCTCCTGCAGGCAGATACCACCAGTTCAGGCCTCAGCATGAGGCTCCAGGACTGCCCCCCCACCCAAGATGTGCAGCGCTGTGGCCTCCTTCTGGAGGCTATCTAGGTGGGGGCCTCTGATGTTGCAGAGACAGTTGCTTCAACAGCTGTTGAGGCCGTGACCCGCGGCACGTCACCGCCATTGCTGAGGGCATGTGTGCTGGTCTGATGAGCGTTGCCAAGCCCTTCAGCATGTTCTGCTGCGGGAACTCCTGTAGGAACTGCTGTGTCTGTTGGCTGCCTCTGTTGGCTGCTCTCTGGGAGCTGCGCTCCAGGCCTGGCTCTGATAGGCCTCTCCCTAGTACTTGCTAAAAGGGTGCTTTCCTGACCTTGTAGCTTGAGCTTGTAACTCCCTTGTGATTGAGCTGACTCCCTAGTAAGGCAAAGTGACTGTGGAAGAACCTAGTAAGATTTATTCTATTAGTGACTGTTAGCAGTGTGGCTGTAGGACTGATCCTGAGACAGGTGGCACAGTCCCATAATGCAACCACAGAATTACTCCAGTAGAATAAATTCTGCACTTTAGAGACCTTCAGCTTTAAAGGATTCTCGGAAGTAACCGCTGGAACTAGCTGTTTTGAGGTTCCATGATGGCAGTTTAGAATTTGGATGCTGAATACCTCAGATCTCAAACCAAAATCGTGGCCCTGACATATATGGCACAAAGCAGTTCTTTCAGAGCTGTGCTGTGCTGGTATACCAGTCAGTCACAGAACAAAACAGAGTCATAGGAGTAAGACACCTTTAAAAAAAACTCTTTAATAGAATTTAGAGCAATTAAAAGTCGCTGAACTAAGAGCCTCAGGAAATGGAAAGGGTAATTAGAAGAGGTTTAGATGGTGATTTGTTCAGCATTTTTAAGCAGAGTGTCATCCAAAAACAAGACATTAGAAAAGTATCTTTATGTCTGACAAAATATCGGAAATGCTTGATTGCTTTAGTTAGTTCAGAAAAAGCTTTAATCAAGAGACACAGGTATACAAACTTCATGTAATAGGCTTGGGTTAATTACAATACACCATAAATCACTTATTGCCATTGATCCTGATTACAAAGTTATCATTGCTTTTTTCAGCTGGAAATATGTGAGTTGTGAGCTGAACGCTAGCGTGCAAAAAAACAAAGTAGACATATCCGCTGGAAGTTTCATCAGGTAAAGCACAGAGTTTGGCCTTTTCAGAATCAAATTTACCCGGACTACAACTGCCAGTTTTACAAAACAGAAATAAGAAAATAATTCAGAAAATAATTATGGAAGAAGTAGCTTCTTAAAGTGAATTGATGAAATATATTAGAGGATAAAACAACACTGAGGAGGAAACAATTGAGTAAACATATACAGAAAGAGGTGAAGAAAAGAGACGTGTGCTATGTAGGGAAATATAGACAAATAGGAAATTTAATCTGAGATAAGTAGGAATCAAATGAATGGCTCATACATAGGCATGGCCTGGCATTTGAGATATCCTGAGATATCTGAGACCTCCTCATGTAGATTTCTGTAGACCTTCCACTTTCTACCACTTTTGTATGCATCTACTATTTCCAAACCCTTTTACATTTAAGAATCTTTTGACTAAATTATTTTCAGTAGATATCATGGTCCTATATATTATTAGCTGTTCACTAACAACATGAAATTTAAACCACATTTGGATAACCCAGCCTTGATCACTCTGCTGCTGTATCAGTACAGAATTTTTAAAGATTGATATGCAGATATGACTGAATGACCTGCCTTTTCTTTGTGCATGCTGGCAAAACTGTCTGAGGGGCCAATGTAAATCTATAGAGCGGTGATTGCTTGGGTCAGGCTACAGGTGCTATAGAAACGTATATTCTCAGGAAGCCTTCTGGAGTGAGAGAACCAGCCCTCTCTACCTCATGTAACTGAAACATAGATGTCAAGCTCCAGTTTAATTTGTGTTTCTTGTTTTCATTATTTCAATTGGAAATCTCCCTCAGGATGCTTTTGGTATATTGCTAAAAACCCTTCTGCCTACTGCCTTAATAATTAGTCTGTACTTGTGGGTTTTGTGTCATCCAGATCCTTTAATTTAAATGGGTCTTCATTCTCTCTGATGAATCCAGAAAAAGCATCATTTTTCCTTCCAGTCTTGAATTTTTTAAGATAAAAGAGCTATGATAGACAATTAACTGCTCAGCAGTTGCTTACATTTACTCACCTGTAATACAGGAAGGCACTGGGATGCCCGGGCACCACGTGGGCTGGGGTGGCCACCAGCGGGAGCAGGGAGCAGAGGCAGTAGCGGGGCTGGTGGGACCGTGCCCTCCCCAACCAGTGCTGTCCCACAGCCCCCAGCGAGGCCAGCAGGGCCAGGCCAGGGATAGTGACCAGGGACACCCACCACTGCTGCTGCCCTGCCAGGTGCCTGGATGGAGACAGGAGGAGAACCACCTGGGGGGAGGGGGGGTGAAAACCAGCAAGGCGCAAGGCTTGGCACAGGCATACCCACAGCATAAGCTTGGGCAAGGACTGAGGGCAAGGATGCAAACTTGTGATCCAGTTACACAAATGCGCCATGTCAAAGCTGAGCTTGAACACAGCAACTAAACTCCAGGAGACAGGGAAAGAGTTTTAAGGTTGTTGGTGCATTCCGGACCCTGACCCAAATTTTGATTGGAAATATGAGGTGTATGTGCTGACCAGTATCTTGGTCAGCAGAAAAGGAACTGGCCAGAAATTGCCAGAGCTAAATGTATGATGGGCCACAGTCTGACTTCAAGTTTCCTAGCTGATGCTTAAACACACTCCTGCCATATGTGAAGCAGGCAGAGAAAGACTTTAAACACAAGGTTTTTGGTCACATTAGAGAAATTTGCTGAGAATATACACTAGAAAATGTGCCTGATTGTGAATATACAAGCAAGCAGATTTTGGTGACAAACAGAAACAGGAGCTGTTGAAGCCCATGGCAATTCACTTATTAATTTCATAGGAAAAAATCGTGAGGAATCAATATGGTAAATGAATTTTATTGACCCTTCCAGTATAAGTGATGGAACTCCCTATAATTCCCATTTTAACAAAATTGCTAGTAGATACATTGTTATTTTTTGTCCTAAGAAAATAGTATGGAATCTATCTGACTGAATTTCAGCTAGTAGTTCAGATTCATTTTACATGTAATAGAAAAACATAATTACAAAGCCCTGTCTTTGATTTATCTAGTTTTAGGTAGATGCCCAAAATAGATCAGAGGAATTGCTTCACTGACATGCCTATTTCTTTTCATTGACTGCAAAGGGAGCCAAGCATGAATATTGCAGACTTAGACATTAGGATCTCGATTCGACTTCTTGCCATGTAGCACTACTTTTGACAATTACACAAAGCAGGCAGACATAACAAGACTTATGAGAGCAAGGTGCAGGTCTTTGTGTATCCTGCATCCTATTTGATAGTCCTCCTTGAATATGTCTAATAGTCTAAAGCATCTCAAAAGATGCTAGCTGACTTTGTTTAAGTACCTGAATAGAGTCCTTAGTTAATGCAGTCAGTAAAATCTAGAGAGCTATTCAGTTCATTAAGCTGTATAGACACCTAAATAGACATCTAAATTTGCAGCACTTGTGAGATTCCTTTGGCACTAATGTAATAAAATAAAATGTTTTTCCAGAGCGCTCTGGTCCTTAGAACATGAATGTATTCTCTCTCATGCATTTTTCCCCTTGTTCTCTCTAATATACAGAGCTGATAATTATCTTTTCAGATGCGATGTGGTGACGACTATACAGTTTGGTAAGTGTCAGAACTATTTTTAATTTTTGAGTTAATCAAGCTTTTTACTGATTTAGACAAGAGGGGGCTAGTAGGGAAACCACATGGTTTCAACTCAAGAAATCATTAAAGTGGAGCATGGAAGTTAATGTCCTATATTGATTACACTGATAAAAATTAGAGATTTTTGTAAAGAACATAAAAATAAAGCACTATCCAGAACATATCTGTTAATAATCATGAATAATTCCCTTTGAGAATCTGTTACTAAAGTAACTGCTATGTATAAGTTTTGATGCACACGATATTCCTTCAAAAGGATCAATTAAAGTAATTCTACAATCACTCTATTGTGACTTCCCTGCTGGTCAGTTGGTAATGTAATGGATGTTTTCAATATTCCACTTATTCTAAGGGCATTATAGTGATTCGAATATAAGTTTGATTATACAGTTGTAATAAAAACCCACAAAACCCACATTTTAACACATTTACTTCCACATAATTTTTTAGCTATGTATTGTAGTCATAATAATAGTTTTGTCTACCACTGCCTTAAAAATTTCTCTGAGCTGGATATAGTCTAGATTTTTAAATAAAACTAGAATTCTATCAAGTGCCAGAATAATAGAACTCAGTTGAGCTTGGCTTTCAAAATTACTCTTATTTAAGTAATGTCAACAGTTATTAATAGCAATTTGGCATCAGTGGATTGTATCTGCATGAAACCCTATTTAACAAATATGCAGTGTAATCCTTATTTAAACTCAGATAAGCCAGTCTGAAAAATTATCTTTTATTATTGGGTAAAACTCTGTCCCCCTTTAAAAAAAAATGTAAACTTGTAATTTACATGTAGTGTACACTACATGTAGTGTAGCTTTATCAAAGAAAATATTTTTCCTCTCACATAAAATACATTGAACCCTCTAATTTTAATAGGAAAAATCCACTATAATTGAATAAAATAATCCTTTTTAGCAATTATCTCTAGCAAAAAGTTCATACCAAATTCACTTAAATTAATCTAAATTTAAATGTGAGTATTCCAGTTTATTTGTAAAGAATAATTTAACTGGAGTATAAAGATTTGTCAAATCTCCCAGTCATAAATGGTTTAAAAAAGTCTTACAGTGAGTATTCCATTTTCTTTTTTCTCTAGCTCCTAGAGAAAGTTTTTCAACAACTATCTGTCCAAACCTTTCCTGAGCTGGGCTATAAATTTCATTGTACCTATCAGAGAAATTTCGTAGGGAAAACAATATGAAGATTTAGTGTTTGAAGAAGCTGGACACTTTTCTGTTACTGTTGTCATATTTCCAACAATAATAACCTTTGTATAATGATGATTGTGAGCTGAGACCTGTTTCTAAATGCATTTTGAAACACCATTTTAAGCTTCCTGCTTTCTTTCAGAGTAGAAGCCTTTGATGATTTAATAAAAGTTCCCTCTTGATAGATCTGAGATTGCAGGGGCACTACTTGTTAAGTTCGCCAAAGATGAATACCAGAGGTGTGTGTTTTGCCAACAGGACAAATAAAGGGCATAGTGTTACCCTAGGTCCTATTCCCTTCCTTAGTGTTTCTAGTGACAGAAAGGGCACATATATAATCCTACAGTGGGGACATATTACCTTCCATTACTCTGTACAAGAATTCTTCTCACAGAGAGGTAATATTCAAGAGTATTACTTAGAGAAATAGCCACAGCTCTTCCGTACAGTTTCTCTAAGATGTCTTGGAAGTGAAATAATTCAACATTCTCCCTTCCCTGCCCAAAGATATATATCTTCCTTTGTTCTAAAAAAATGCCAAAATATATTGAGTTAGTTGCAAATAGTTTTGTAAATGCCTGATGTAATATACATCTAATAAGAAATATGTCATATGACTTGCGCTATTGTAATGTAGCCTGAAAAGCATGTAAAACTGACATGGCCTTTTACAAACTGCTGAAGCATAAAAGTGTTCCCTCCCTTATTACATTTAATTTTGTCCAAGTCCATACACTTGTCAACTTGAAAATTAATACAGAAAGGACAACAGGACATGAAGGCAGGAGAAGTAGCTTACTGAGCTTTCTTGAAGTTAGATAATCTCTCAAAGAACTGGCAGATATCCACCATGAATAGCTTTGCAGTACTGTGGGTAAAAAAAAGTATACTATACAGAAATCACATCTGCAGTTCATGTGCAGGTCCAATTCTATGGAGACTTATGAACAAGTTATAAACATATCAGTTTCACCTGGAATTCACGGAGACTGACTATGTAGTTACAGCTAACATGTCTGCAGGATGAATACTTACCTGTCCATTAAAATGGATATTGTATTAAAAAAGAATTATACATCATATTCTTTGGGAGGAAACTCAATCAGCTTTCTCAAGAGATACAAGAGAGATCATTCACTTCAAGTGAATCAAGTGAGATCATTTACTTCTATAGTTATGCTTTAAACTATTTACAATTATTTACTGCAGATGAAACCCACAGATGTAGTATCCAAGAATAAAGAAAGGTAGCAACCTTATACAATATGGGCATATTTTAGTTTCCTGGCTATCATCTGTGGTCCTTTTAGGATCTCAACATTTCTCCTGCAAAAAAGGAAATCTGTCCTAGGTAATTGTTTCTGATAAAAAGGAAAAAAACAAAACAAAACAAAAAAGACCCAGTTTTATTATCAATTTAAAGACAAGCATAACAAATTCATGTCCCTGGGATGTGCTGTGTCATCTGCAATGACACAGGCTGGGAGAGATGGGCTGGGGAGCAACTGTGCAGGGAGGCCCTGGGGGTTGAGGTGGGCAGAGAGCTGAAGGAGAGCCAGCAGCGAGTGTGCCCTGGCAGCAGAGGGGCTAGCAGCACCTGGGCTGGATAGGCAGGAGAATGGCCTGTAGATGGAGGGAAGCGATCATCCCCCTCTACGCAGCACTCGTTATACCACCTCTAGAGTGCTGTGCCCAGTGCTGGGCCCCCCAGCGCCAGAAAGACATGTACAAATCAGAGCGAGCTCAATGGAGGCCCCCCAGGGTGGTTTGGGCTGGAGCACTTGCCCCATGAGGAGAGGCTGGGGGAGCTGGGGGAGCTGGGCTTGCTCAGCCTGGGAAAGAGATGGCTTTGGGGGCATTGAACAGCCCCCCCAGCGCCTACGAGGGGTCATTGAGGAGATGGAGCTCCTCACAATGGGGCATGACAGGAGGGAGAGAGTCGATGAGCACAAGCTGGAAAAAGATATTCAGGACGGATATAAGGAAAAAGCTTTCTACTGTTAGGATAACCGAGCATCGGAATGAGTTGCCCAGATAAGCAGTGGAATTTCCAACTTTTGGGTAACACTTTTTTTTTTTAATTAAAAATGTGTATTTTCCTCTGTAGACAATCAGCTCTGTACACATTATGCCTATTTTTCCCGTGTATCAGTTTATAAAATAAAAAATAACTATATATATATATATTTAGTAACAAATCTCCTAGATTTGAGAAGAAGCATATAACTTGGAACAGCTTAGGTCCATCCATTGCTACCACTAAAAGTATATTTTGTCCTCTTAGCCACTCTCAGATGAATTTTTGGTGTTAAAGGATTAGGGTTGCTAAGATTAAATTAAGGTATTTTCTAATGTTAGTAGGTACTAGATTTTATTCTATTCACACTCTGCCAAAGCATTTTGTACAGCAGTGAAGTACAACCTTGCAGTAGTACTTGGAAAGATTTACTCAGATGGAGATTTGGCTCTTTAAATCTGAAATGTATAAGCAGCTCAGGTGCAGAGGTAGGTATTTATTGCCAGAACATGTAATAATTGTCAGAGGAATATAAATCTGTTGCACAATATACCTTCCTTTTAAGCTTAATCTCATGATAAATTCTTTTGTGTAGGTATTCTACCTTTAAGTGTGAAATTGTCCACTGGTTTACAAACTTAAGTTGTAAAGTTCTATTTCCTATTAAAATGAAGGCTAAGAAGCTGAATTTCAGCTGTAAATGTACAAGCATGTTTATTTTCCAAACTTTATGCATTTTTTTACAGGGTGATGCATTTCATTTTACAGCTCTGAGCTTTCTGAGGTCTTTTTGACTAATACTTCACCTTACAGGCAAGCATTTAAACATTTATAGTGTTTTTAAAATGATGAATTAGGGATACTTCCTGGTAAGTGCCATTTAACCATCTAATTCTATGCTATTTTTTTTTTCTTGTGTCTAATGTCAATATCAAGGTATGAAGACAAATGAAGTTTTGGCAGTCATTCTGGATTCTGAAATGGGCAGATGTTGCCAGATAAGGCAAATGTCAACAGTTCTTTGACATGGAGTATTTTTTCCCATACCCTATGGCATATCATTTTAGTTATGTTCATTTAAATGGAAATACAATGCAAGTGATTCAGCTCATAAGATAAATCTCCAGCACAAGATGGTAACAGACAAATATTTTGACATTAAAGAATTATCCCTGAAGGGCAAAGAATCCATTTGATCCATTAATAATGAGAACCTGCTCTTTGATCCTTTCTCTTCCTGCTATAGCTGAGAAAACCATGAGAGAAAACATCTTGCTGTGAAATGTGTCAGGTGTTGGCAAAACAGCAAGTAAAGCACTTATAAACACAACCTTCAAAACAAAAATATTAGGCAGGATATAAAATAGATTCAGTACCAAAATTCCACAGTTCAAAATAACAATTCTCAGTGCCTTCTGCCTTCCAAAAGCCAATGAAAGCTAAAAATACTCCCTTATAAATATATATATATATGGCAGGTCTTTCATATCTATACTAAAAATAATACTTGGTATATTAGGAAAGGAAAATAATTCAGGATTCACCAATCAGTACTATATTATATGAACTGTAGGCAACTTGTCAGAATAGATCAAAACTTTTCACCATTTCTTAGCAAAAAATCAAGCAAAATTTAGCTAATGAAAACTTTATATCCACTGAGGTGTTTTCATTTTTCATCAGACTGACCAAGCACACACATCTGTCCTTTGGACTAGGAAAAAATGGCTATTAATTTTGTGCCCATGAGTCACCAGTACATAGTACCAATTCACCTGAGAGCAGGTCCAGCTCAGCCCTGGAGAGGGGCAGCTAATGGCAACAGAGGGTTGGGAGGCAGATTAATTGGATGCAGTTTAGTGGTAACATCATTACCCAGCTGAACATTTTATTGCAATAGTGTCCAGATGTTAACATTTTATTAGAAATGTTAAAATCACAATTTTATTGGTTTTCTTTGTTTTTTAAAATGCCAGTTGCTACCAAAATAGGATATTTCTCATTATTTTTGTCCTAATTTGAAATGAAAACAGAATGTCAAGCTACTGCAATTTCTTCCAGGATGGAAAGCCTGGTAATTGACCATTTTTACTAAAAACGTACCATATGTCTCACTTCTAAGATAGAGAAGAAATTTATTTTGATTAAATTTATACTGTTCCAGTAACATTTACAGATAAACATATAGTTACATGAAACCTTTTTACATGAAACTTTGTGGTCTTAAGCCTCCTCAGGATATGGCTGTATGGGACAGTGGAGAATAGATTCATGACTAGAGCTGCTTGAAATGGTTTTGAAATATGTTGGTATATGACTGCATCAGCATAACCAGTGCAAGCTTGGGGTTCTCAAACAGCAGGTTACTTCACCATATAGACCCCCCCCCCCCCGCCCCTTGTCTAAGAAAGATTGGTACAACTTATTTGTAAAAGAAAATAGAATAGATACAAATTTAATTAACTTCATAAAAATGTTTCAATTGTAAGTTAAACTTACTGACTTTGTATTGAAATAGATTAGGAGTGCTCACATGATCCGCTCTATTAACTCAGTTCTTTGGTTGCTGACGTCTAGCCAAGCAATTGTAATAGACACCTACAGACAAGCAGGAAGAGGCTGACTGCAGCTTAAAACACCACCACATTTATGAATACAGTCCATGTTCTTCCATCATTATAAACTAGCATCAGAACTGTTTTCTATTGAATTACAGTAGTGGTACATGTACTTCATGCAAGAAACATATGCATACTTATTATTTGTCTTCTCTTTTCCAGAGAATATTAGTAAGATCAGTTGTGGCTATTTCATTAAAACTACAGTTTTAAAATGCCCAGTGGGTATAAAATTAGTGTAAAACAATTTATCTCTGCAACAGCAATGTGCCTGCTTTCATGCTCCAGTTGTCTGTCAGATTCCCCTGAAGACTGGTAGAAAATTGTCTGAGAAAGCTTGGACATTCCTCAAAGCAAATGATTCACATAAAAAGTCAAATAAATAATGATCAAGAGAATAGTGTGAATAAGTACACTGAAGAATGAAAGCAAAATGTGAATATATCTCAGAAGGAAACTATGAGGGGGAAAAATATATTGCAGAAGAGTTATAGTTCATCTGAAATTGTTAACTGAATCCCATGAAACCCTGTGAGACACGCAAAAGCTGTAAATATAGTATTGGAAGTTTTCCACTTGGGGACACATAAAGAATAATAGCTGCTTGCTTTTATATATCTTTCAAGTAATATCTAAAAACAATTCAAATAACTGTTTTGCATGCCACCTCTAGTTATAATCAATTGTACGTTATGAAGGGGTAGATTAAGGACACCTAAGAGCTCAAGGTTTAAGATGCATTGCATATGAGAACACAATTTAACTAGAATTATTTGTTTGCTTATTTTTAGAAAGTTAGCATTATTTTAGAAAGTTACCATATTATTCCATATTCATTACATTTAATGTTGTATTTTACAGCAAGTCAGTGGCAGAAATCAGAGGACTAGTTAAGTATGTCTATGATAGTGTGCATTACTGAGGAGACATGCCTTCATTCTGCACTAATTGGAGTTTCCTAGAAGCTGACATTTTCTTCCTCGTAGAGATTAGTTTCCTATAGTGTACTGGGAGGAGAAAAAATACTATTACAGAGCTGATATCATTATTTAAAAGTATGAGATACCAAGCCAAACAGAAAGATCTATATTAATCTCTAAGAAGAACTTGGGATCATGACTAAATATTTGACCTCATATGGTTGTATATCTTTAATCAAAATCTTGGTGGCTGCAAACATTTCAAATGACAATTGTGTAATTGCAGTTTGGACCAGCTGTTGTTTCTTCAGGTTGGTCACAGCCAGCTCCTTTGACTATTTGGTGGTGATAGTGATGTAAGATTGAAAGAAGAGAAAAAGCTTGACGCTTTGTAAGTATTGCTGATATTTGAGTGTAGGATGCCTCATCAAGTATACTAGCAATGATGGGAAACCAAAATAGATCTTTGTGGCACACTATTACTACATTGTCATATAAAATTCTTGATTTTTTTCCCTCCTGGAAAGACTTAGTCCATTCCTGTATCACCTTCATCTATATCAAGTAAAAATTAGTGGCTGTTAGTATATAATGGATGTTGGAAAACAATGATGGGAAGGTATGCTCTTCTCCATACCAATGTCAACAACTTGCCCATCAGTGACAATAAAAGTTATTTCCAACTGATGTACTAGCCTACATTTCTGAACTCTACATATTTGAATAAAGTAAGTAAAGTTCATTGAAGAAGTCCTAAAACAAAGTACTGTTTCAGTGATGGCACATTTGTTTCCTCTAATGCTCTAATATACCAGAAAGGGCAAAGGGTCAGACATAGTTTTGGTGATTTCCTAGCAATAAATTCGAAGGGTTATTCTTTGTTTGTTTGCTTCTTTTTTCCCATTTTTTTAAGGAAACTTAGACATCTTATCACTTTTGGAACTTTTTGTGGTAGGAGGAGAGGACTCTTAAAACCTCTAAGTGGCCAAACAGAAGTTTTGCATACTTCTGTGTGTTTCTATCATTATTTTTAATTATAGATTTTCTCCCCTCACCTTTTCTTTATGTTGCACAGGGGATCTTTCTATTTATTTTCCTTTTCCTTTTCCTTGTCCTTTTCCATAAGTCATAGGAATGAAGCAACCTTTTTGTCTGTAGGGAGCATATAATAGTTCAACAAAACTGTCAACATTTTGAGCTGTGGATGCTATGTTGTTATGTAGTAGAATGCTTTGTAATTGTTTGATTAATGACCTATTGCTTGGACTGAATTGCAACTGAAGAGCCAAGTAGGCTTCTGGTAATGTAGGTGTCTGTCCAGTTTAAATAACCAGATACTTGCCAGAGTTAAAGGCTTACAGTTTTCTTAAGTATGATGTTGAAGACCGAATGAGGGTAGGATTTAGGAATTAGACTTAGGCAACTTCAGGGTCTAAGAGCAAGATCTACAGCTGAAAGCTTTTTGAGCTAGGGTGTAACTAGGGTGAAGGAAATCCTACAGTTCAAAGACATTTACAGCCATTATTGCCAAATCACAAGTCCATCCCCCTTATCTAATCAACACTTTTACTAGGCAGAATTAAGGAACCAAAACTGTTCTACTCATACATTCATAAAGAGAAAATACATTGCCAGATAGGAAATTTTGTGGTGGAAATCTCACCTCAATCACTAAAGACAGAATCTGAATGCAAATCATTGATTTCTACAGTTCTCAGTGTCAGATAGTCACAATGAAAAAAGCTCATTTAGAAAAGTCAATTTGTACACACACATGAATAAAACAAGTTCCATTAGTAGTCAAATTAAAAAAAAAATAAAGTAAGTGATAGAGTAAAACACTACATTTTCAACATCAACAGGTAGCTAGCTACATAAAAAGGGAAGATATTCACAGCAGTTAAAGTTAAAGTTAACATTTCAGAAGCCTTAGCTTGGAAGTTGTATTCCGAAGATAGTATCAAATTTTTAGTTAATCTTTCAAATCCAAAATGGCGTGTAGGTAGTGTAGTACAGAGCAGAACAATACTTAGCCATTACACAGTTTGCCTGCATCTATACTTACACATAAAATGGGTCAGGCGTGTTTGTTGAGCTTAAGTCCAACTGCTTATGGCCTATATCTATAAGGCTAAACTTGCTTCCTCCGTAATAGCATAGTCTCATCTATACTGTCCAGTGAGAACAGTTCCTGGCCTGTGCTGTCCCTCAGACAATACCTGGGCATCATCTGGAAGAGGACAAGTTTCCTTAGGCTGAAAGAATGCTAAGGAGCTAAGGAGCATGTTAGTCATGCACGAGAATGCCCTATTTAGTTTAGTTTTGTTTAAATCTGTTAATTTAGACCAGTTTTTTAGCTTACATATTAAGCCAATATGCTAAACAAAGTACATAAATTCCTCTTTCAGAAAGGGGCTGTGGGGTTCAAAATAAAAAGAAAAAACATAGAGAAGTATGTCTCTGCAGTCTGGGTTGAGCAGCTTTCAGCTATCTTGACTTCAGCATTTTTCCACGAGTCATCTGAAGCATCTTCCTGTTCAGCACAGATCAACCTGGTGAATTATATCAAGTGGGCCCGCAATTCTTTTCCAAGGAAGCAGTCGCTAGTTGCATATTTTATGACACATTTTATCGGTGTGTTCAGCAAGCTCTGGGAATGCATACTGGATACTGAAGGAAGGATACAGAAACACAGCTCCAGGAATCTGTGGAACAAATATTCAAAACTGAAATGCTTGACAGCACAGAAGGCAACCTAGGTGTGAAACCAACCCTAAATTGCTGCAAGTGACTGTTCTGCTCTCCCCCTAATTATGAAATGTATCTTCCCACCATTGCCTTCATACTTTAAAGTTTTAAAGTTTAAACTCTTTAAACAAGAGATTTGAAGTTCCTCTGTTCTTAGTGACTCAGTAGTATCACAGGTTTGCATTTAGTTGCTATTTAAGAAAATAAGTGTTTTCAGGGAGTTAGTGAAGCATTTCTAATCTGTTCTCAGGGAAGCTGTGCAGTGACTCGTCTGGAAAACTAAAGTTTATTTTCTTACCCTTATAGCTGGTTCTTTCAGTCACCTAGAATAACCAACCGGAGGATTTTTGCACCTTATTGCTTATATTTTACTTATCCTACTGAAAATTAAAAGGACTCAAGTCCTGTAGAACCTGGTATCTGTTACTAATGAGAAAATAATGTAGATGTTTGGCTTGGTTTAGCAAGAGTTAATCAAATAATTAGCTATTAATGCTGGGCAGTTAGCTCTCAGCCCAAATTGCTAGTCAAGCCAAAATCTGTGATCAATGAGAATTAAGGCCATTACTTGTCGCTCTCCAACCAATGATCCTTTTATGCATATGAGCCTTTGGCTAATGATTTAAGATATAGAAACAACACTGACTACTTGCCAGTTGCAGTGATGTACTGCAACATCAACCCAAAATACTGGCGTCGTCTTCTGGCTTGTGTTATTATGTGATAGAGACCCCAATCAATATTTAATAGCATACATTCACAAAGTATGGTAACTATAATCATTAGCTACATACAGACACTATAACAGGCCTTTTAACACTTTTCATTTTTCAGTTCACAAAACTACCAGAGGCCAACAGTTTCCCTCCCCTTTCATGAGTAAAATTAGTGTGAAAACAGACAGAAAATATATTCAAAGACACTTAAAAAAAAGTTGGTAATTCTCACTGCTATACTTTACAAAAGTACTTACTTCTTTTCTGTCATCTCCTCTTTGGCCTTAGCCTTAATTTGTCACACCAATTATATTCCCTTCCTAAATCTTGTTTATCATAGAATCTGAATTCTGAATCAATTAAAAGACTACTAGCAAAATATACTCAAGGTTAAAAGTATGTTGTGTGCTGTTTAATGGAGTTCTCTAGCACTTGCAGTAGAGTTGAGGAACAAAGGTTAAATAGATCTTTATTAGTCATTAGACTATATTTCAAACCATTGTCTCGTCAAAGAAAAACCAACAAACTCTCTAAGAATAAAAAAAAAATGGGAAGAGCATTCTTTAGCTACACTTAGACTTTGATTAATTTAAACTGTAAAGCAGTGAAATCACGCAGAATTATATTTTTAGTTATTGTCCCATTTTACTGACTTCTGTGGAACTATTAAGTGTTTAAAATTAATGGTGTGTGTCATATAAGACCGGGACCTTTGCATGTGGAATATTCAGGACTGTGGTTAAATACACAATCTAACCCACAGCAATTCTTTATAATTGAAAAACATTTAAATATTTTAAAAAAACCCTAGTGAGAATTCTGAAACATTAATTATAATTATTTGTATTACATTAGCATCTTAGGCCCCCAGTTTAGGACCTGAGCTGTATTGTAGCAAGTTCTATATGAATAAATCAAAGCAACAGTGCCTGCCCCAGAGACCTTTACAATCTTTTCTTCTCATACAATAGCTGACTGCTGCATATGCAAGAAGCCCTCCCAAAAGCTGACTAAATTAATAAAAAAAAAAATCTTGAGGCATTTTAAGTTATCAGGAATTTTAATTTGAAACACTTCTTTCTGTTTTTTACTGCTAACAATCCTAATTTTTTAACCTATAAAATATTAGTGCTAAGAAAGAACAGTTGGTTCACAAACAAAACAGGAATTTGGTTATGGTCCAGCTTTGAAAACTACAGTGTCTGAAGCCTACATTTACACCTAACCATTCTGGGCTTGTGGATTTCACATTATTCTCATTTCAGGATCAGGATCTTATTGGAGGAGTGATTAAATATAAGTGATTCTCTTCTTTCCTCTAATGTCTTTATTAACGGCTATTTTTTGGCTAAAGAATAGAACAGGTAGTCAGCTAATGGGCTAAAATTAAGAAGAAGACAAAGGGTGATCAAAGTCCAAGCCTGATTCTTAAAATAATAATAATAATTTAAAAAAAAACTTCAGTAAATAAACTGTTGAAATCTCCTAACATTGGTATTTAAATGTTAGTATTTTTAAAAGTTTGTAAAACTAGCATTTAAAACATGTTTAAAGCACTGTAGATCTCAGATTTCGGTTTATAGGTTTTTCACTTAAACTGCATGAAGAATATAAAGGAAAAAATATGGAACTATATCTGAAAATAAAAAAAAGCTTTTTTTTAAAAAAGTTCTTTAAAAAAACATACACTTTCAATCTTCTATGGAAAGCTGAACAACAGTTATACCTGTATAATGACTATGACTGCATAACTAATCACTTCGGGCTATAGTGGAAGATATTTTTAGATATATAAATTTAACTGAAATTCTTCAAATATTGTAACAGAATCCTTCCTGAAAGAAACCTGAGTTGTGACATTATACTTCCACTAAGCGTTAGAAAAAGATCTCATAATTTCAAATATATAATGTGCATAAATTAATAGAAAGGAAATACTCTAAAGTTCTATGAACATGTACTAAAAATGTCTTTTTGTCATATCTTCCCCATTCTCTTCATGCATTTTTGCTATATCAGAAGTAGAACTATGAGAATATTCAAACATAAAAAGTGTAAGAAAAAAAGTTTATTTAAAAATGCGTTTGAAAAAGTAACAATACCCAGTCTTTATACAAGCTTTTCCCCAACCCCAAGCCCCAAACGAGCTCTCTTGCATTCCATGAGGATCACATGATGTTACAGCATGCAGAGTTTCATTTCACATAGAGATTGACATTTGGCCTTGAACAACATTCTGTAATAATTTGCCAAATCACCTAATGACAAGCAACATACTCAAATATTAATACAGATCCCTTAGGGCAACAATTTTACCATCCAAACTACGTGCCAAACCTTTGTCCAGGCATTGTTTCTTTCTGCTGTCAATCATTCAGAATATGTCAGTTCAAATACACTTCCCTCTTCCGTGATTTAGGTCCATAGTAGGAAAATGTAAACAGTATGACAAGATTTGTGAGGAAGAGGACAGAATCAGGATTGGCAAATGACATAGCTATTCTAGTGTATTGTATACTGTACAAATATATCATACCCATTCACATCAGAGATTGTGTGATATAGACCATTCTGTTAATTGATTTTTTGCCCTGAAAATAAAAGCCCCAGTTGAAAGAAATGGAAAAGAAGACCCTAGAATGGTCTTCTACCCACAGAAGGTTGGCGTCTGGTATTAAAGAACAAGGGATTTTCCAACTACTAGGAGACAAAAATGTGGAAAGCAGTATCTGGGGTACAATATTAACTGATTTTCTCTACATTGTTCCCTTCTTCAAAGTTCCATCAACAATCATTATTTTTCACATTCATGAATGTTGTTCGTATCACTTTTTAAATACATTGTGAAAGTGCTCTCAGAAAGAAAAAAATAATAATTTGTGCTAAGGTCCTAATTATTAGCAAGATTTAAGAGCTGGCTGCAACTTTCATTTGGAGTTTGAAGCTTGACATGAGCAGAAAATGACAATATGGCAAACATCAAAAGAAAACTGTATTAACTATTTATAACTTAAAAACTACAATCAATACAAAATGAAATTTAAAAACAAGTGCTCCCAGGTATATGTTTAACAAGATACATCTCAGCATAACTCAAAGTTAGCTACGGTCAAGCAGATTCATCTTTCATACCACCCCAGTCACAAAAATATGATATGTTCAGTCATTGCTTGAACAGCAGTGTATGGCTAAACCCTAGTCAGGAATTTCCCATGAAAACTTTATTAAATGAAATTAATTAATGAAAACATTAAATCACCCCAAAAATGCTGAATATGTTTTAGTGAATTCAATCTATTTGTATTGATTTGGATTTTCATGAAGTAGAGGAATATGATTTTAAAGATCAGTATAAATTACATGCAGGCATTCTGAAGAAGTTGTTCAGCTTCTGAATGACTTACACAATATATTTCCTCAGTTATTCTTCATTAGTTGCTATAGTTGAACTATCTTTCAAGACAGCTTCAAGATTGGGTAATAATTAACAATAGTATAGTGATCCAACTGGCAAGTTGAAAAAATATATACTTCTCAAAGAAGAAGCTTGTAACTGTCATGACAAGCGGGGCTGAAAAATGAACTAGTTACTGGAAAGTATAGAGCAAATCTTCCCAGAGAAAGTACCATACCCCTACATAGTTGTGGAATGGATAATTCCATTAAAAACAGAATAAACAAACAAACAAACAAATCCATCATCAGCTCTCTCTCAAGAGAAAGGGTTCAATGAAACAGATGAACAATTCATATTGCCTTTATGTTTTAACACACCTTTTATACAAAAAATTTTCTGGAATCTTGCAAAATGATACAATAGAGTGATTTTGTGTATCCTTTTCATCTAACATTTCTCTATGAGGAGTTCTGAAAAGAAGAAATGAAACTACGCTGAACTCACAGAGCCTTCACAGCAGCCAACAAAATCTCATGGATGGTGATAACAGCAGCTTTTGATGCGTTTGAAAAATTAGCATAAACTCCACAGGACAAAATCATTACCCATTAAAACCAGTACAATCTCTATATTGTGTCCGGGTTGTAAAACTAATTGACTGGGAACAAAAGTAGTGAGGGTACCAGATGATAAATTACCTAATATTTCTTTCTCAGTAACTATGCCAAAAAGAAAAAAAAGAAAGAAAAGAAAAAAGAGAGAAATAAAAAACGTTGTGGTAGTGAAATAAGCTAAAGTTGGGACATTTTCAGGTGAAAAAGCTTGACAGTGAGATAGTCTTCTGTGACAAGCTGGTCATCCCTCGGTCCTTCAGTATGTGAGATACCAGCCTGCAGGCCTAATAGTCCCTTCTTGGTTTTACTTGTCATCTTGGATTTAGCTTATGAAGTCCATCTCAGAAGTAACAGACTGAAAAGCTGATCTCAACTCATCACTCACCAGTTAGCTTTCAGTACAGTCCACCCAGAAACTAATAGAATTAAATAGATCAAAACTCACTCCTTTTGTATATATAGTTCTACCTACTGTATCAAAGGCTGGACTTCAACATCAATAGATTTAAGCTGTCTAAAAAGGAAAAGATTTCACACCAAATATTATTTGCCTTTTTAAGGCATAGTTGACTGGATTCACCAGCTATTGTGGGTCACATTGCCTTTGGATAAAGCTTTACCAAAACATCTTCAGCATGTATATTACAGATAAATAAAATTAAAAAACAATATAAAATTCACTCATTATAAAATTGTCTTATTTATTTATATTTTTTTCAGTCTTATGAAAACTGGCTAAAAGCATCATTTTAAAAAAATCTAAGTATATATTTAATAGGCTTAAACAGTGTTAAAATGCTGTTGGGCATTGATATATGCATTAACCTGTAGCTTTTATTTATTGGGTTCTGGCTATCCAGGGAACGGTTCAGCAAAGCTGAACATGTCAAGAGAGGCTGAGAGATCTGGGACTGTTTAGCCTGGAGAAGAGAAATCTCAGGGAATCTTTTCCATGTGTATAAATACTGATGGGGTAAGGGAGGATCTCAAGAAGATGGAACCAGACTCTTCTCAGTGGTACTTAGTGACAGAACAAGAAGCAATGGGCCAAAACTAAAATACAGGAAATTCTCTTTAAACCTAAGAAAAAAAGTTTTTACTATGGGGGTGAAACGGGTTGGCCAGAGAGGTTGTGGTCTCCATCCTTGGAGATATTCAAAATCCAACTGAACACAGTCCTGGGCAACCTGCTCCAGGTGACCCTGCATGGGCAGGGGGCTGAGAGCAGATGATCTCTAGAGGTGCCTTCCATCCTCAACTACATTCTGACTCTATGAAAGCTACCTATCCATCTATCACTGTTTGTAATGGCAAAGCAGAATCCTGGGAAGAAAACCACAACATGATCTTACTGAGAAAGAGGGGACCACCTGAAGAAAAACAGGTGCTTACCCGTTTAACTCCCTTTGTCAATGATATCATTGTCCTCTGGTATCTGCCTGAGTTTGCGCTTTGATGCATCCATCAGTCTTAGTAAAGGCTCCCTAACATGGAGTAAAATTAATTGTTTAGTTCAAGTGTTTTACATTACAGCATCATAGCATGTTTAAATGTAAATATATATATATATATAGTCACTTATATCTACCTTAGCTTTCCTTTAAATATGTAGGTATATTTTCTTCACATACCATTTCTTCCTTTTTTTTTGGAAAACAGCTAGTCATTTTTAATTAAAGATAGTCTAGAACAGTCAGTTCCTTTAAAAGACGTGTACAAATTGGATAGCTGCTAATTTGGAGCAATTATATGCTTTCCTAATTACTGATTTGAGTAAATCAAGACACAGGAATTTTTACACTGTGAGTGAAAATACACTAAATTTCTACTCTAACTATTTCTGCTACTTCATTTAATAATAATGAATTTAGATAACCAGAATAATTCATTTTTATAAAATGTCATTCTATTAAGAAAAAATTTCATTTTCATTGTCAGAATGAAGCAACTACCACAAATTTTCCCAACTAGATGTTCCATTTAAAAAACACATGTTATATCCCAACTGTACAGTTCAAAGAAAGAGAATTCTACTGTTTGCAGTGCAATGCCTGAAGGCTCATGTTTTCACCAAACCACATAGAAGATAGAATTCATCATACCATTGAAAGAAAGGTGGCCAGGCATTTGGCTGTTCATTACTCGACTAGTTTCTTCATAACTTCCTTGGAATAACTAACAAGATACCTCTTGCCAAGTCCACAGAGTCATGGAAATGTTCATGTGATCACATATTATTCGATTTCTAATACTTGTCACATATTATTTAAGATAGAGCCAGACACCTCTCAGTGGTGTTCGGTGACAGGAAAAGAGGGAATGAGCACAAATCAAAATACAGGAAACTCTGTTTAAACATTAAAACACACCCCCGCACCCACACACACACCCCTTTTTTACTGTGAAGGTGCTTGGACACTGGAACAGGTTTCCCAGAGATGTTATGGAGTCTATATCCTTGGAGACATTCAAAACCCAACTGGACACAGACCTGAGCAACCTGCTTTTGTGGTCCATCCTTTGAGCAGAAGAGTTGGACCAGATGATATCTGGAGGTGCCTTCCAGCCTCAATCTTTCTGTGAATTTGCCATGCTGTAATAAAATATTTCCGCTCTGGAAAGCAATACATAATCCAGTTCTTCTAAGGTAATGGACATATAAAATATTATCTTGTCCGGCTTCAAATTTCTAAATTTGTGCTAACTTCACCCTTTCTAGCCAATGGAGAGAAGCAAGCACCTCCAGACGCATCTAAGACAGGTTAAAAAAAAAATTCCATTTTAGGACAAGATGGATTGTTCTCTCGCTACAGTTTTTAGTTACAGTTGCAGTAAGTAATACCACTGAAATAGTTCAGATCACAAAGCTGCAGATTCTGTCAGTTTCTATGAAAGGAGTGAAGCCACAAAAGGAACAGTTTTTTGTTCTCTTCTCAAAGGCACACCAACGTTCAGAATATGGAAATGTAAGAGTATAAGAACGACTGTCAGGGTCTTATCACAGGCTTATGCAAACCAAAATCTTGTCTCCAACAGTGTTATAAGGAGATGCCTAGGGAAGAATGTAAGATTAGGGCAAACATATATTACCTCCCCTTATTGCTCAGTTTCAAAATGTTTTCAGCTTTGGGATTTCCTGAACAGAGTCAATTCCCTGACTTCTCATTGAATTTCTCTTTCATAAATTTGTCCAGTCTCCCTTTTAAACCATATAATCTTTTAGCACCCATAACATCCTTTGCCAAGGAATTCCACAGCTCTACTGTCCATTGAAAAACCAACTGGTTTTGTCTGTTTTGAATAAATAAGAATGTGCACATAAAAGAAGTAAATATAAGAAAAGCAGTAAAGATCATAACAATATCAGCTTTAATCAACAAATGAAGAATACAAGGCTAATTTTTAAAGAATTTTCACCTTTTACTTTGCCTTGTTAGAAGTGCAAATGTCCTGCCATGCAAGAAGATATCAGCTGTACCAGGAATATGGAGTTCTGCTTGTGACTACCCATGGCCTTTGGAAAATATAACCTTCTTATTTGTTAGAAACTTAAAATAAGTCAACCTTTCTGAGGTAAGAAACATTTTTTTTCAGTATTTCCCTTCCTTATGCACACAATCAAAGTCTGAGGTATTATGTCAGCATCCTTCCAGTTTCCATAGTCCAAAGGCAGTAGAGGGGTAAGGACTTAGACTCAAACTGATCACTGATATCATGTGGAATTCTTGTCCCTTTCTTCCTTGCGGAAAAGACAAACATCTTTCCTCCTTATAGAGCACTGGATATTATTTGCAACATGGTGCCAAACAAAATGGTTTGATCCAATATTATGAATCTATCCATTAGGATCTAAAACTCTCTGGAATTTTATAAATACTGGAATTTTATACATACTCACCATCTGCAAATATTTACATGGGCATTGACAGAGTTTTGAGATAGTGAATGGAACTATCACCTCCAAAGGAAAGTACAATGAGCTGGGGCAAACAGCTTTGTTTACATGTTTAATAATCAGGCAGTGTAGTAAGCAGAATTGCTGCTGTTTTGTTCACTGTTTATTTGTTCCTTTTTATTGACTGATATACTTGAATTTTTAAACATGTGCCAAGGACGCTTAGGGTTTTTAATAGCCCAAATTCCACACTTCTCTGAGGAATTTGACAGAAAGACTAAAGAAAAAAAAAAGAAAACAAAGCAATACATAAGAAAAATAATCAAGAATTTTCATTTCGTCTAATAACATCTATGGCTTGCTAGTTTCACATAGATGGTTATTCAATATAGAGAGAAATTCTAAGGCCATTAGGAACCACTGCGACTGGATATATATGTGCATGTTTGTCTCTGTGTGCTTGTGTGTGTGTGTGTATATGTATATATATGCATGAATGTATGTATGTATTCATATATATGTAAGTATATGCATATGCATATATTCGTATGTATATGCATCAGGGAATTAGAGACTCATGCCATGGGAGAGTTTAGAAGACTGAAATTTAGGCTAGCTTTAAACTTCAAAACAAGATATTGCTAAATTCATTCATTAACTCCACACTTTGTGCTAATGTTTTTTGTATATTATTAATCATTGCCACTACATATTTACTACATATAATTATCACTACATTATCACTACCTGTAAAATTGTTAGTGCTGAACACTTATATCTTAAATTAGCTGTGAGATGCAATAACACAGAGTCAATGCTGCATAGTTAGTGCTGATGGCTATCGCCCTTGCCAGCCCAAGTCTCCAAGGCCAAAGTGATCAGGCTTGACAACTGTTTGACTAGGAAAGTCAGAACTGAAGTAGGTTTGTCTTCTTTCTTCCACATTTTTCCTTGTTCGTGTCTCATGTTTTTATGCTCCTTGCTCCACCCTCTTAAGATGGGTGTTGCCAATGCTGTTTGTCTTGCTTCTATTTTGTCATACTTCTTGTGTTTTCAGCAGGATATCTTGTCTATTTGCAGTCCCTTGTGCTTATCATATTCTTTGTTCTTTAACTTGCAATTTCTGTTGCTTGGACTGCTGTGCACGTTTTCCCATGTCTCCTACCTGCAACTATACATCTCTATGTTCCCATCTTCGGTGGTCACATAGTTCACATATTTATGTAAAATATTCAAATGTTTTGTTTGGCTATGCCTTCACAGTGTTGCAAAATCCTCATACACTGCTGTTGGTTACATTATATTAGTCCCTTGTAATGTGGTAAGGATGCACATACACTTTGCTTGTATGTCAGTTATTATTGTTCAGATTGATGGACTTTTGCCCTGGTGGGGCTGGAACTACCTGGGGATGCCTGGAGGCCAAGTTCAGGATGCCTGAAAAAAAGACGGAATCACATGAGCCTTACTGACTCTGAGGAGGCCCTCAAAGACTAGATGACCGTACTTTGATGTACAAGAGAAGGATGGTAAATTAACCACCAAACCGTGACCCAACTTTCCCAACATGTGACTGACTCCTGATCTGAGGAAATACCCATTGTCAGACCGATCTCCTTATATTAGGGAAGTCATGACCTACTCGTACTCTGTGTTTTGTATATTTTATAATTAAAGACAAAAAAACTCCTAATAGCATTCCTCAGTAAGTTTCTTGTTTAAACCAAGACTGTCAAAAATTCTGTTTCACCTGCAGCATATGCTTGTTTTGGGGTTACAGGCAAACTAATATTAACTATATAAACATTAGTGCACTTCAAATTTATAAGTTTCACAGGCCTCTGATTTGGCTATAGAAATTTCAATATAGGTCATAGAATACAGAGACAAAAAATGATAACTGGAATTGAAGATGGGGACAAGAGATAAAAGGCAATCAAACACTGGTGAAAATGAAGGATTACTGACAGTTTCAATAGCTCCCTACAAGGATTGCTAAATGGCATATATTCTAAAGGAAAGGTCCCCCTTTGCAGACAAAAAAGTAGAGGAAAAATTATGAAATATGTAGCTGTGAGTGATCTGCAGAACACTTGGGAAGATGCAAATCATGTAAAAAATCACTGCTATTTACCTCAAGGAGAAAATCACGCTGCTGCCCATACATTATCTGTGTTAGACAGAGGCCTTCTTTCTCGGAACTCAGACTCTGACACATTTTATTAATGCCAGATTTACAGCATATTTTTTAAATAGTTCTACTTCATCTGTGTCTTCCTGTGAAAGTCTAGTGGACACTCAAAAGAAAGCTTTGTCACTAAGATAAAATTCCAAACTTGGAAATGCAGAAAAAGAATGCAATGGAATTCTAGGACATAATAAGAAACAAATGAAAGTGTTAGAGAAAAATAATCTGCTAATGGCAAGAAAACAGATCAAGGAGAACATAACTGGAAAGACAAGGAGAAATGAGAAACCCTAGCAATAAAATTCAAGTCCTGTTGACAACAGCACAACAGCCTAAATTCACTGAAGTCAGTTATATGCAAAGGTAGAGAAAGTACACTTAAGGAAAATTCACCTATGGAGAAAATTAGACAAATTGGTGATACCAGAATATAGACCTCATTAATATAAAATGCCTGTTTTGAAAGGATGTTAAGAGTTTTTCCAACCTCAGTTTTGCAGTGTAAATTTCCGCTTTTAAAATAGCTGTAAGGAGAATTCATAGTACACTCTGATCTTTCATGCCTAGAACAGAATTTAATCACTTATTCTGTGTTTATGCTGGAATTATGAACATTATGAAGTCTGTGACTAACATTTATGCACACTGTTGAAATATTATTTGCATTTTACCCGGAAATGCCTCGATTTCAGTATTTAAGGTGTTTTTTATCTTTATTGATGTCACATTTTTAAAGCAGTTTGAATTCTTGAAGTTAAAAATGTTATAGACATGTAGTTGAAGAATCTAGTTGTAATCACTTTCAATTCAGAAACACTCTAGGTTTTGATCGAACATAAAGATTTGCCAATTTTTCACATTTTGTCATTTAGATAGATAGTCTTACTAATGCAATCATAATCCTCATCACAGTTGGCTTTGATCCTGATAACACTACAAAGATGTAGTTTGAGTCATAAAGGGTGGGATTAATTTTGAGATTAAGGACTCCATCCATTTACTTAAATGCGAGTGCCCGAAGACATCCAAGTCACCTATATGGAATAGGTAGGTATGATTCAGGGTTTGTGAGAGTCATCTACCCTTGTGGAGCAGCACACAAAATGTCTGTGTTTGGGAGAGTGAATAGCTATCGAGCTGACCAAATGCAAATTCTTATTTCAAGAAGAAATAAGGACTCTCATGACTTCACTGTTACAGAGTTTAGATCCCTAGCTTATTCCATCCATACATGAGCTGAATTCTGTCCATGCCTTCCAACCAAACACAGTGAAACATTTGCCAGATGAGTCAGATTGTGTGCAGAGGTAATTGCAGGATAAGAACTTTGGTGTAGATTTGTTTGTGATTTATGCTTCACAAAAATATATTCTTGTTTCAAACTATTTTAATAATAATAATAAAAAACTAAACTAAAAAAAAAAAAAAGACTTTGAAGGTTTAAGGCATTTACCTAAGCACTATTGATACAATGCCTAGATAAACGACAATTCAATTTTTTTTCAGATAATTGCATGACAGAACATGCAGAACATTGCTGCCAGATGGAACCCTTGTATTATCTGTGTACACAGAGCACAAAAAATAGAATATAGGCATGATGTTTTCTTTCTCTGTCTCTCTCTAGAGAACGCATTGCACCTTTTACAAGTTTCACAGCTGGAAGTTAGATGGATTTCCTACTTTAACCCCCTTTTTCTTGTTTCCTCAGGAGTGGCACTCTTCTCATATGGTATCACGAGGCACTCAGTTTGAACGAATGATACAAAGAGTATACAGAGAATATCAGGTCCTGAGACATTAAGATTTGTAATAAAGGATGGAACAGTACTGCAAATATCATAAGCGCTGTGGTCCAGTCCTCAATTTCTGCAAGCTCAAGCAAGGTATCTAAAAGCCTGCAGATGTTAAAAGTGACTTATGCATACTGCAGGCAATGGGAGTTCTCAGCCCTAAATTAGGTGCTGAAGTTGCCCTGTGAAGTATGTGAGGAAATTAGAGGTCTAAGGAAAGAAGTTTCAGAAAAAAGTCCAGTAAGGAAGTATCTTTTCTAGCATTTGCACAAAAGATGATGAGATATGTTTATGTGCCCAAAGATTTATTCACAGGGTCTTTAACTGACAACACATTTACAATAATGGTAAATGTTACTTGGGGGAGAAGATAAAAGTATAAATGGGGAAAAGAAAGAAAGGGACGTAGAAGGAAAAACAGAAAGCAGAAGTGAAAGGGGAAGGAAAAAGGAAAGGAAAATTCTCACCAGGGGTCAGTCAGGAAGAGAAACAACTGGTGTGTCTCAGAAAAGCATCCTTTTTTGGTTCCCTCTCCAGTGCAGCAAGTAGTCCTGCATAATACTTTTCCCATAGTTTTCATAAAGTTTTCATCAGAACCTGCTCAAACTTCCTAATGGCCATTCCTGCTTATTAGTGCTGACTGGAGTACACTTGGATCAGGGCAGGTTTTGCATGCTGAGTGGCTGTTAAACTTTATGCATGAATATTATTGGATAAAGCTACAGAACAAGGGGTAGGAAAAAACGGAGGGGAAAGAAGGTGTGATTCTCATGCCAGTGGCAATTGTTTCCCCTCAGAAAGGTGATACAACAATAATATTAGGGTTGCAGATGCAGGGCAATGAGAATAATAGCATAATACCAATAGCATGAGAGAAAAGGAAAAATAATATGCACAGAGGCTTTGGAAAGGCCACAGCAACTTGTGTGAAAGGTTATAAATCTTCAAGTGAAAGGCAGACTACAGAATTGTATACAGAATGCCCTTAGCATTACACAGGTCAAGAAACATAAAGAATTTTGCAGCAAAACCATGGCTAACAAATAAAAAAGTGATCCTGGGTTCCTAAACTGGACCATGGCTGCCTGAACCTGAAAACCTCACCAAAGAAATGCACTTACTTCTGATCAGTGAGATGTCTCTTCTTCCATCCAAAAACATTATGCTTGGGTTTACATAAGTTGAGGTTTCGTACATTGAAGTTCATGAACTGAGATTTTCCTAAGCCCTTTCCTGCCTAGTGGTTTAGAGCAAAGATAAGGATGAAAGAATACTAATGAATAGTAATGGCAATTGCCAGGGTTTTTCAACTTTTTTGTACTCTGTCTAGAAAAAAAACTTAGAAGCATAAGTTTATCCACTTAAAGAACTGGAAACAGTTGAGCAGGGCTTTTCCACGACTCAGTGATACTTAAAACATTGGGGTTAAATGTCCAACAATTTATTCAGGTGCACTGGTAGACATCTCCAAAGGGAGCCCTGCCAAAAAACTTCAACAATTTTGAAAAGTCTTGAGACCATCAATCAGAGACATTGTTTGAATACAGAAAATTGGAGAAAAGTAAAATGATTAGTCATATAGAGATAGATAGTCCGACTGTGTAACGAAATGCTTTTAGCTGTTGGAATAATGGCAACAAAGGAAAATAATTATGGAAATATAATCAGGGATACTGAATATGTTTTTTTTTCCACTAAAATTTGAGGATAAACACTTTCCTAAAGGAAATTGTTAATGTATTCTATTAAACCTAAGCCTTTGCCTGAGCTCTTGACATATTGTTTTGTGTTCTCTTCACCTCAAGTAAACCTTTGAAAAAGTTAGCTCAGTAGTAAGCTATACTTCAGATGAATACAGAACCTTTCCAATGCTACAGTCAAAATTTATATTGTCAGCTAAATAAAGTATCTGATTCTGACTGTTTACCATGCAGAGATGAGTAGAATTTTTACCACATTAATAAAGTATGACATGAACATACTTTTCACAGTTCTCCCCAGAAGAAAAGAGACATTCTTACACAGCTGTTGCATAACCGGGAAAGTATGCAAAGAATTTCAGCACAAAGAAGCAGGAGATACACCAGTAGAGTCAATCCTGGACTCATATGCGGAGACACAGTAATGGAAGCCTGGATTTTTTCCAGTTCCAGACATGCACATATAATGAATAACTATGATTCTCTGAGCAATTTTGAGTACTATTTTTTTCATATTCCAGCTCTCAACTGGTGCTCAAGTTCTGGTGCTAGCACACAGGTCGCACTGTGAAGTGTAGGCATGGACTTAGAATGAATATGAAGATTAGCAGATGAAAAGGGTGCTAGAAAAGGATACAGTAGATTGTTAAGTTTGGGGGACAGTTAGGACGGCCGCTACATGAGGTGGTTTTGGATGGAAAGTAAAAACCCATTTCACTAAACCACAGAGTTAGGCAATATACTCACTTCAGTTTCTCCACTTACTCAAAAGTCTTGCCTAGATTATCAGATACCGGAAATGGATTAGCTGCAAAAAAATTAGGCAAAGAAATCAATAACATTAAAATTTTAGAAATATATATGGGGACATTCTTATCATCATTTGAAACAAAATTCCATTTAAGTACTTACAGAACAACTTGAATATACTTTTGCTACATCACCACTCTGACTGTTATTATTACCACTCTCCCCAAAACTAGATTCTTTTTGTTATTATGGATGCACTGCGAAGCAGTCAGAAAATTAAGGAGCGTGGAAAAAGCTGTTTGTATGTCAGCAAATTTAGAAGTAACAAAATTGCCAGGAGCTATAAATCCTTTTTATGTTTAGGTATAGGATGCATGGCTTTTTTGTCTCTGGTCAGATTACAAGTGTCATTCTCTCAGAAAAAAAGGAGGAATAAAAAATATTTCATGCTAGCTATGCCTTCTATTAACAGATGATGTGCTGTTTCCGCCTATAAAATCTCAAAAAATATTAAATTTTTTATAAACAGCTATAGACTGCTTATGACCTGAAAGCATCAACATTTTAAAGTTTAAATTATGAAGACAAAATTGGATGGGTTCAGCTGTATACTGCTGTACTCAGCATTCTATTTTTTAAATCAGCACAAATGTACTGATTTACACCTCAAAATTTGACCTCTTCTCTTTGGAGAAGGCGAGACATGACGTATAACTCCTGAAGAGGAGAAGCATGATTGTCTGATAAAATAATCTTTTGATAACTTTTAGGCTGAAAAAGAAATGTGCTGTAGTTCTGTGTCTCTGCTACAAAGTCAAGTCGCTTAAACTCCTTGATTGAGATTCCCTTTCATTCTGCAACAGATTTATGAACTCCCTGAGACAGAGCTTGAGGATGTTAGTGATGCACAGACCTGAGTGAATTTACTATTATTTAGTTCCTTGTCTGAAAATGTGGGATAGTAACTTCTCTACTTGCAAGACGTAAATGTATTTTAATAATATTCTTGAATCCTTCATAAACTGCAGATGTGGGGACCATATTCATACCTAGAGAACTGCTCCAAACCTTACACAAAGCCATGTGAATAATTTTATATAAGTGATCCCTTTGTTTCAATTTAAATAGTAGCAAAAGATATCTCTTAATTAAAATTGTTTTTTTCTTGAGCCGGAACATCTCTAAGCTCCAAGTATGGATATAAACATGCTTCTCTGAGCATTTTTGAGTACTATTTTTTTATATGTAAAATCTTCAGCATTGTGCAACTAACAAAATGCAATAGCTCTCACACATACTTTTCAGCCTGAAGAGATTTAATTCAGCATATTTCCCTGTTCACGCTGAAGCACTGCATGAACTATTGTGACTTGTGGAACTTTAAATATTCCTTGTCTTCTGTGAGAACAATTCAAGGCCATCAGATAATGGGGCAGCCATTTATTTTGCAACAAAGCACACAGTTCTGTAGCAAAGCGATGGAAGATTTAACACAAGAAACACTCCTGACATTCTTTAGAAGTGCTAGCAGCCCAGTGCTGATATTTTCATGAAATGAATGTGCTGTCTTTCTTTATTCATTATTCATTCCCTTTCCCTTTAATTGAAATCAGTTTGGGGCAGGGGGAATTTTTTTTTTTTAAAGGCAGTCTTCCTTTGGTAGGTCTTGTTTGAGCACTGACAGACTCTGCTTCAAGCCTGGTAACACATGGTCTGATATTTTTGGTTTGTTATTATCAAGTTTTTTTGTTATAAACTTATTAATCATCCTTCTTAATTCTAAGCTTTTTACTTAAAAATCTTCCTGTGGAAAAAGTTCTGCAATCTGTCTTTTTCATGAAACAGACATACAACTGTTCTGCATTTTCTATGTTTTTCTAATTTAATAAGAAGTTCTGCTGTTTTCTTATATTTAATAAATTTTCACACTCACTAGATCTAGATAGCATGTCTATCTTATGTTCTCTTACTGAATTCATAGAATTAGAACAAAATCTAGGTTTGAAGGGACCTCTGGAAGTCATTTAGTATAAACTTGTCAAATGACAGTTTGAAAATCTCCCAAGAGAAAGACTGCACAGCTTCTCCAGGCAACCTGTTTCAGGTTCTTAATGCTCTTACCATGAAGATTTTTTTTTATTGTGTTGAATCAGAATTTCCCTTTCTGCAAGCTGTGTCCATTGCCCTCTATCTTTTTGCTCTGTACCTTTGAGAAAAGCCTGTCTCTGTCTTTCCTATAACTACCCATAACATAAATCAAAACTACAGTTAGATCCTCCTTCTCTTCTCCAGGCTAAACAAACTCATTTCCCTTAGTCTCTTCTTGTACTATTGTAACCTAAACAAAATCAATTTAATTTATGTAAATACTTTTGATTGCATTTCCATAACACTGCTGTGGATATCCAAATGTGCATATATATATATAATTAAAAAGTAATTGCAAAAACATTATATATTATGCACACACACACATATGCACACATGCTTTTAGTGAACCATTACTGTGTAGAATGAATTTTCAATGAGCACAAAACAAGAATGCATGCATGACCATCTAGCTCATTGACCCTAGGACAAGAATGTATTGGAATACACTGGGGCTATCAGAAAGTCACATTTGGAAAACATTGTCCGAATCTTAAAAAAACATTAAGCTATATCTGAGAAAACATGAGTAGCACTATTAAGGAATTATGTCTTGATGGATGTCAAAGTAAGGGAAACGTACGGTAATGCTATCAGAAAACTGTATGTTGAAGGAAGAATAAAACCAGGAAGTTTGAACTTCTGGGCAGCCACCAGACTCTGATAGTGGAGAACACATTTAGTAAATTCCATCTATGTGCCTAAAGCCTGGAGTCAGAGTCAGAACAGAGCACAGGAACTGCTCCTCATCTGGGATGTTTATATACACTCTTCCCTTTGCTTGTCCAAAGGGCTCCATTTACATTTCAGAAAGTAGTTTTCTTGCTTACTCCAGCTCTTGGCAGAGACAGCTAATTTTCAGTTTGAATTCATGAAAGTGACTAAAATAACCAAGACAACAAATGCCATTTCATCACCTTCCACTCCTTTGATCAAATGAGGCAAGGATCATCTCTACCAGGTGACAGATTTCTGCGGATGTCTTTATTGCTAAGGCATATTCTATTATAAATTAGTTTCCTTTGACAGGAAATAGCTAATTTGGATACTGGATGCTGGAGTCTTGTTTAATTCCTTCAGTTTCAGTACTACAGTTTCAGTCCCAAAAGAAAACAAAAAGACAAAAGCAAATGGCTGAAGCTGCATATTCAGAATGAAGCTGGCACCTTCTTTAGGATACACACAGAGAGTTCAGAGCCTTGCACCAAGTTTAGGAATTGATTTCCGAACTGTCACCCACCCTAACAGTTGTTCAGTTTTATTGACATTAGTGACCTTGGACAGATTCTTAAACAGGTATTAATTAGATCTGCACAATAAAAGGACACCATAATAAAATCATAGGCAACACTCTTCCTATATTAAGGCTCTCAATGTTGGCAATACCAGTTAAGGGGAACAAATGTTAGGAACAGAAGAATCTGGAAAAAATAAAATATCCAGGAAAAGTGGGCCACAGAGATGCATTTTTAAAAGCATCTTGTCATCTCATGTGCCACTTTTATGTTGACATTCTAAAAGAAGCTCTTTCAAACACTACTGTTTTTAAGCCAGCTGTGAACTTTCTTGTGAGGATAATATATGTTAGCGTTTCAGTGTGGTGCTGTTTTCTCCAACTGGGGTGTGAGATGATGAGACAACACCCTCCTGAGGGACACTGCTCCTTAGGAACCTTCCATTCAAGATCTACCTCTACAATTTTTCTCTCAACTTTTTCACTGTGCTACAAACCACAAGTAGAAAGTGTGTGCTACCATTACTTTTATCTCTGATTATACATGTGTGGCGGACAGATGAATGAACTTTTGCCTTAAACTTTTCTTGGTACATAAGGTGCAAGCAAATCATAACCCCGAACAAGCCATCTGGTCCTGGCGGGAACAGGACTGAGCTGCTGTGACCCCCAAAATGGTCTCCCTGCGACCACCCGGGACACACCAAGCCTGCGCCAAACCAGGGCATGATCGGGCAGAGACTTTGGGACCTGGACTGTAAATTATTGCTGCTTAGCACAATTTTTATAAAACTTGCTTAGCATGAGTAGCTACATTTGCTGAAGCCTTAGGCCGCACTCCCTAGTTCAGTGAGAAAGGGCCCCAGAGCTGGTGCAGACTGGAAAGATAAGGGAGTTACAAGCAGTTTGCATTCCTATGCGTCACACTCCGACAGGGAGGATGTCAAGGCTTTGAAGTGAGGCCTGCTTGGGTGCCAGGACCCTGGGAAACAAAGCCTCCCCTCACTGCTGAAACAGTGTTAATTAGGGGGGGGTCTGGATTATATCCTCTTCGTCAGGACCTTGGGAGATAACACCTACTGTCACTGCTGGGGCAGTGCTAATTGCTGGAACAACACCTTTTTGTCAGGGCCTTGAGAAAGAAGGGCAGAACCCGAGGAATCAACACATTTGTCAGCAGAAACCACAACAGTAAAGATAAGGGAGAAAAGCAGCCTGCCTAGGAACAATGATGAGACCCAATAAGGAGCAGGAGACCCCAGACCTAAATATTACTATTGGTCTGAACTACCACATGAGGGGTGGGAAACTTAATTTGAAAAAGCTATAATTGCCCAGGGATTTCTTTGTTTGGGGTCCCTCTTCGGAGGCACCCAACTCAAGCTGTAACTACTGCACGCATGCCATTACAATTTATTTATTTAATTTGCCTTGATTTGGCTCCGAACTTTTCAGCGGGAACCCAGGGTCGGACCCTGCTCGAGCTGTAATTACTGCACACGCATCGCTAAAATTTACACCCAGGGTGAAGAGGGCCAACGGGACGCCGCTGGATCCACGGGTGGTGATATCTCTTTCTCTCCCCCCCTTTTCTCTCTCTCTCTTTCTCTCTCTCCTCCCCTTTGCCTTTCCCCACCTTTTCTCTCCACTCCGTGGAAAATAAAGTTAAAAGGTTGTACGATATTTGACCGGTTTTAGCGTCTTAATCTCATCCTTGGGATCGTAACAACCCCCCCCCCCCCCCCAATATTGGATCGGGACAACATGACTGCAGCAAGTATAAGATAATACAAAAATAAAGATTTTATATTTTGTGACGTTGACGATTATGGGGTCAGAATCATCCTTCTATCACAGTATGTTGTGAATCCTTTAAATTTAACTCATTTTTGTCATTTCAGCTTGTTTCCTAAGGCTGTTATGTCTGTTTAGTCCATTTAGTCCTTTGATAATACTCTTGAATCAATTTGTTGATTTCAAGAAAATTTGACAGAAGACTACATGTTTTAAAGATGCTTACCTCTATGAGTTTTGAAAAAGTCAGTGTCTTTCTCTCTTGGTGTTTCTGTAGAGTAGAAAATTACATGGAAAATTTAAAAGATTATGGAACTTCAAATTTTAGTTAATGATCCAGGAAGCAGATGTACTAACCAAAAGGAAAAAAAAAAATTTCGATGATCTCCTGCAACTAAAGACAGAGACGTGGGCTTGACAGAGCTGAGAAAATGGATGACAGAAATATGCATTGAATATAATATTTTAAATAATAGTAATAAAATCTGAACTCTATTCTTTTCAGTTTGGTCTTTATCCATGTGCTTACCTGATTTTTAATGAAGAAGAAAAGAATTTTTTTTTTAGGCTTTCAAAGCATCTGTCAGTCTTTTTGTCATCACTGATCTACCTTTGCAGTACACAGAGGACAAAAATATTTTTGCTTGTAAAAGTATGTGTTTTTTTTAAATTATTTTTGTAGGGTTTTTTTTGAACTTAGAGTAGTTAGACATACTGCTTCAGAAAATCACTTTTATTTTTTCAAATTTCCTCACAAAATCAACAACATGCTTTCACAAACTTTATTCCTGCTTATGTATTTATGACACAATCAGGGTACAGTCTTTCCACAGAGGGCAAAGGAGAAGTGATCACAGCTCCACGGACAACCAAAACTAAATGAAGAGTGAAGCAATAGGATCCTTAATCAGTCTGGATTGCAGGTGTAGGAATAAAATGTGTTCCTTCCACTTTCACATAACTAGCTAGCCAAAAGAACAAATTATCTAGTCCACAGTAAAATTCATATCATATGAAAATTTATCCCCTGCTCCATCTCAAGTGGTCTTCAATAATGAAAAGCTTAAGGACTTCTGAACTGTGTTGAATACAGTTACCCACTCAGTAACACACTTGCCTCCTTATAGATCCAAAGATAGAACTTTACCTTTGTGCGATTTAGTTTCTTTTCACAGTTATAATTTACAAATTTATAAATTTAAAAGTCTAAACTGCAATGAGAACTTTCGTAATTCTACCACTGTCCTGAAACTGATGTATTTTATAATATAAAAGGATGATGCATTTTATCGTAAAATCCTCTTAAATGTAAATATTGCTTGCATTCAGTCTCTACCAAGTTGGTGTTCCTAAAAACTTAGAAACCACTGTGTTATTTGACCAGATACCCATCTAAAGCAATATTTTAAAAGCAGAGTACAGCCTTAATAGTTATCAGTATAATATGTTCCATATAAAGTTTGGAAAGCCCCTTGGTACACAGTTATGTCATAATTTACCTGCATTAGAGATTTCCTCTTTGGCCAGTCACCTGGTTGGCTTATCTCTTAAAGAAAATAGTTTCATATCTATTTAAAAAAAAATATTACTCTTCTCTCATATAAAGGTTTAATAATCTTTAAATCCTTCTAACTTCTTAGCATCAGTTATGCCATCTAGCAAAAGAAACTACTGATTAATTATATGTTTAGAAAAAAGACCCATTTCTTTCATCAATTTTTTTGGTAGGGCTGTCCTTAAGTAAATTGCACTGCAGGAATTAAAATCCGAGTCTCCTTTCTCTGCTAACTTCTTCATGTTGCATATTGCATTCTCACTCAACACAAAAGATATAATTCAAGGGGAAAGTAAGCCCCAGTCCAGCAATAACAAAAACATAAATGATGGACTCAGATGGAAATGGGAATAAAGAGAAAAGAAGTCTTTGTGGGGGAAAAAACTAATACAGCAACAACATTTATTATCTCTATCTAAATGCAGTCAGGAATCCTTTGGAAATGTTACATTACTCACCCTACTAACAAGAATCCCCTTTGATTCCAACTCCACTTTCTTATATATTTCCTCCGGCCAGACAGCACTGTCTTAACCTTGTGTGAAAGTGACGCTACTCACCTCCTTTTACTCACTTAGTAAAAGCATAGGGAACACTGATATCTACCCTATCAACTTTTCTTCAACATAAAAGAGCACTGACAAAGTACCCATATGTATATGTATGTGGCATATATGCACTGTAGCTCCTGGGTTACAGAAATTGCAGAAGAGAAATCTAATTTAGCTTCTAGGTCTTTCCAGGTAAAACAAAAATTGAGTCACACTTGCACAATCATCTTTCCAATTAATTTTCTTATTGGACATTTGTATAGTAAGACCACAAGATACACGGAAATTAAAACTCCTGTTTAAATGGTCCAAAAACAAAACTGACAATAATCTATTAAAAAATCCAATGCATTGTGCAACACATGAATCCTTTGGATATCTCGAAAGGTGAAGAGAGAAAAAATGTGAGAAGTGAAGTAGGCTGAAACAACCGGTCAGCTCGTCAAAGCATAACTGTTCATACTACTTTTTTGTTCTTTTTCCCCCCAAGCCTAGAAGTATTTAATTAACACCCCATGTAAATGACATTGTTTGAGCCACAGCACCACTAAAAATCAATGGCAAAGCTGTCAGTGAGTTTGTAAGAGACAAGTTTTCACTAGCAGGTCCTCTAGGAGTTGTTCTGAATTTGATTTTTCTTCAATTTCCTATTATTAAATAAGTTTCCTGACCAAGACTCGAAAGAATAACTTATAGTATTTATTAGGTATGGAAGAAAAGAAATCTAGAAGGGCAGAGAAAGGAAGAAAAGGTAAAATTGTTTAGTGTTATTATTTGAAGAATTTCTATATAAGAAAAATAATCAACAAATTTTCCTGTGAGCAGAAGAGTTAATACATGTTAATGTGAACTTCAGTCCCCCATTGCAGTAAATCCAGCTCACCTGTCATTTAATACCTACCCTGAATACTTTACAGCTGCCTTGAATGCATAGGAACCTCTCAATACCTTAAATTCACACCAAAGTTTCTGAAGCTCTTTCACAATACTTTTAGTTACCTACCCTACAATACTTCAATTCTTTTTACCTTTTTCTGTGTTTCCCACTTACTTTTTTGGGCCTACCTGCAGCTTCTCAGGGACCACATAATATAAATCATCTGGGTTCACCCCTAGAAAGTGAAAAGTTGAAGATGGAGCCCCATACTTCCACTTTCAAGTACGTACATTCGTACTTGAACTGCTTTGTAATGGAAGAAGTTGGCAGAACTCAATAAGCAATTCACATGCAGTATACTTTTATGTATCTTGAGTAAATGTCCTCAATTCAAGGTTGTTTTGTAGACAGTTGAAAAATCACTGTGCTGTGTCCTTGCCAAAATGTGTAGGCAGACTTAAAAATACATCGTAGAAAGGTAAGTGACTCATTTGAAGGATATAACTATAAACAAGTAGAGACAATACATACAGATTGTGGTGCAACATGTGCCATTTTACTATTTCTTCTAGATGATGCTTTAGAAAGCTAGCTATCCCTGACATGGCTTTGTCTGGAACAAAACAAAACAAAATAATAATAATAAAAAAAAGCCCAGGTATCTCTCAGTAAGAGTGCATCAGGCAAGACTCCTGACAGATTTGACATTTAAAATGTGTGTGAGGTGACAGTCACAACAAGATACATCTTAAAGCTACATCAGTGGATTTACGCATTTGCAAGAAATTTGAATTATGTCTTCATGAGGAGGAGGTGTTTTCAATATGAAAGTCTTCCAAAGCTATCATTCACAAGGCAAAAATGATATCCTTTCATAGCTGACAGGTTTTATATAAAGTTCTACTTTAAAACAGACAAAGATCTGATAAAACATTATGTAACAGGTCATATCTAGGCAAACATGCCTTCAGTTATTTACCATGGTTAACTGTCACGACTATGTTTTATCAATAGGAAACGTTGGGTTTTGTTTGTTATTTTTTTGTCAGCAACAGACATTAAAAGTACTTTTCATTAAAGGAAAAAGGTAAATTAAATACACAACAGGATATCACTGACTTATGCTTGAGGAGTTTTTTATTTATCATTGAGGATATACATATTCATGTTCTTATAAAATTTAACCAAATAAGAATGATCTTTCTGTCAAGATCAATGAGTGTTGAATAAGGATGTAAGGCTAACGAGTTGATCCTACTGCAAGCTTGGTATATAATATTCTTCAAAATAAACAGATGAGAAACTAAGGACTCACCAAACCTATATTAACTACAGAGTTATATATTGCTGCTTTCTCTTACATGTGCACCAAGTTGAGTGAACAAAAGAATTTGGGAACAGAAAGCAGAAGCAGCCTAGAATGTATTTTAATTAGAAATCTCTTCCAAGCTGCAGGTAAGAAGTGAAAGAAGGGACTGAAAAACTAATTGAATGAATAGTTATGTTAAGGAGGATATGACAATTAAGAAGAAAACCTTCATGGAATGGGGGAAAATATTTTAAAAGGATATAGGGAAAATCTAAGATATATAAGACCTAGCAAAATGCATTAAAATGAACAATGAGGCAAGACTGGTAAAGGGAATGAGAGAATAGCAATGGAAGTTATATGAAAGTTACCATACTAAAATGGCATCAAAACTGACAGAGTAATTCAGTCATGGAAGAAGTTATCAGATAATATCCTTTCTGAAAAAAAGTGGCACATGAAATAGTAGGTTAGTAGCCATTAATTTTAAGTCTGTCAAACTGAAAATGGCATCATGACAAGAGGATATAATTGGAGAATATTCCAAAGTGAGATGCTTAAGAACTCACATAGATCTTGAAAAAGAGAGGAAGGGCGTGTGTGTGGGGGAAGAAGTCATATAAGTACAGGTCTGTTAGTCTAGCTGAAATATTAGGCAATACAAAACTGATCTTGAAAGAGTGATATAGACAGAAATATGGATGGAAAAAAAAAGAGATAAAATTCTATGTGGGTTCATGAGAGATCTAGCATGTGAGATCATGCTAGATTTAAAAAGTTAATTTATTTTCTAGAGAAGAATGAAGTAATATTAATCAAATGTTTAACATGACTCTTCATGGGAAATTATAAGTGAAGCTTCTGAATATGGGAATCCACTCAGGAACATAAAAGGATAAGAAACTTTCTAAAATAAGGAACTGGAAAGGACTATGATTTGTGTTGAAGAAGAAATATCCTATTAGAAGAAAATCTGGAAGTTTCCAAGTAAATTTTGGGATGCATCTTGCTTATGTTATCATATTTTCATGATACTGGCTTAAGATTAACAGTGAGAAGTTAAATTTGTTGATGATACAACTTTCAGAGAGATTGTTAAAACAGAGGAAGACTGGAATGTTATACAGAAATAAAATGATGACCTTAAAGACTGAAAACATAGACTATGGTTTAAATATATATGGTACAATATGAAATTATGCAGTTGTGGACTAATAGCAACATTACTTGGATATCTTTACAATGGATTAATCTTTTTTAGTCCAGAATCTCTCAATCTGGTCTACAGTAGAAGATGAAAAGTAGTCAAGTCATATACAAACATTTAATCAAAGAGTTTTTTTCATACCTAAGACTGACTGGTGCTCTGAAGAGTATGAGTTCATATATCTGATTTGTACACACCTGCCTACATCGCGGTTTTGTGTTTACATTATTTGCATAAATTTTTAAAACATCATTGAATCATAGTCAAGTGAAACTGGTTTAGATCCGACTGCTGCTGGGCATGCTGTGCTTGCAACAAAATTCGTGGGCATGCAAAGTGGAGGAAAAAATTGAGAGAGAGCAGATGCGTACATTTGTGTCTCTGAGCATATTTTGTCTGATGGGCAATGACTGATCAGCACAGCTCCCTGGCACTCAGCATTGCAGTGAATGCGCTTTACTCTTTGCCCTGCTCCAAAGGCCCCCATGGCAGCTGAGAAGCCTCTTAACGGGCGCAGCCTACGAGCACTGCTTATTTACCTGGCACATTTGTTTACTCAGCAGATCTTTCTCCCCCTCTCAAATTATTTTGTGCATATACTGGTACTGAGGGTAATTAAGAAAAGATACAGATCAATTTCATATCAGATAAGTTTCTCAACTAGTAGCAACAGGTCAAGGTTTATGAACTGTATCAGTAAAATGTTTTTATTAGTCACGTCAGTCAATCAGAGGTTATGGGCATAGCAGCTTTGCACATTTATGGCACAGCAAGGATATATTTTGCAGATGCTTTGCAAAATCACCTCTAGTTGTCCAGTGTTAACAGACTGTGGGTACTATTCTACTTTTACAAAAACAGATTTCTATAAGGATGATGGGCAGACATGTTTATTTTTCCTATAAGATTATATAATATACACATTGTATAACAGAGACAATATAATATTATCTATAGTCTACATTTTTCATTAGTTTAAAGTTAAGTCTGTTGGTTCTATTAGGGTCAGAACATGATTTATCATGACTTTCAAGAAGCATCCTGCAACTGTGTGGAATTTTCTTTTGGAGGGAGGGGAGACATTTCTGCTTTGTAAATTCACGAAATCACAGAACTTTAGAATTGTGCCCCAACCTTATTCTAAAAGGTTATGAGGGTTAAAAATATGATTGAATTACTTGATCCAAAAAAAGAAAAAAAATCCGTCCAGAGCAATTAAATACAAGAACACCATTGCTGGTGACAGAATACTGGGCTAGACAAATCTTTGGTCTGACTCATTCCTATGTTTTCCTAGTCTTATTAATGATGCTTTCTACTGAATTTAGACACATTTCTCTTCAGCTATGCTTTAATGAAAATGTTGCATATCTTTGTACATGATGCCAGTGAGTAGAGACCTGTCTGTGCCCAGAAAAAACTATGACCCACTTGAATAAAAACTGGTCAGATTGGAGTCTGTGGGCTGCCATGTTACCAATTCAATCAAAGATAAGAAAATGAAATAACAGTTTAGGTCTAGGTTTTTTTGTTTGTTTGTTTTAAATTTTGCATTAAAAGTATTTTTTACTGAGAAATAGTCTTCAGTGACACTGTCGACTAAAATTTCCCCTTCCTCTAAAAAAGAATCTGGATAAAAAAAATCATAGAAACTTACTTACAATATTATTTTTTTATTTGTTTCAGAAGAGATCTTTCATATTTTCCTCCATTTTATTGTTGACCTTGGGTAAACTTGAATAAAAGAAAAAATAAAATCAAAGAATAAACCAGATCTAATAATTCACTAAAACTCACAAGCAGTTCTGATACCCAAAATAAAACAGACAGATCTCACTCAATATCAGTTTTTATTATCAACCCAGAGCTCTTCTGCATTTTTCAAAAAAATACTTGACTTTCATAAACTTTTTAATCTACTTTATCCCACCTTAGACTATTCTGTTTTCTTAGGAATTGAGTTGACTTTTGAAATATTAAATATATACCTACCAAAAAGAAAAAGCTATTTTAAAAGACTTCTGACTTCCATCTTTCTTCTGTATTTCAGTACTGGAGAAATACTTAGCATTTAAGATCTTCTCTCCATTGGCAGCTGATTGTACAGCCCCTGCACTAAAGGAATTCAATACAAGTCATTATGCGCAAGCAGTGTTTCAGGCCTTCTGTGCTGACATTTAATCCAAGACACTACTGTATACATGTGTGTTTTACGTTTCAGTGCTGGGAAATGCATGAGCATGTTTGTGTACGCATGAGAGAAATAAGAACAAAGGCAATATTTTATCTCAAACTATTTTATCAGTATGGAAGAAATAATTTTATATAAAATTGTACCTTTTCCCACCAATCAGTATTTTATGTCTTCTAAAAGTCTGATAATAATAATTATTATTATTCAACTATTAGAACAATCTTCCCTTCCATCCTTCATTTCCTAACATTTTCTGAAGATCCAGCATAGCCAACTCTCTTTACCAATGCACTGTTTTTTTGTAAAAAAAAAAAAAAGAAAGAAAGATAGGAATAAATCTTTAATTAGGTGGCAAAATGATTTGTCTCTAGCACGCAAAAGACATACTTTTTGATGACTGACTACTTCACGGATTTCTATTGGAGGAGTGAAGATAGATATCTATTGTTCAAAAGAAAATTTCTGCCTAAGAAAAATGCATTTTCTGATTTACTAAAGAAATTCTTTTAAAAAGAGGGCAATGTAATTTCTTAGCAGAACAGATATATTTTGCAACACATCAGTTACCAGATGCTTTCAGTAATGAAGATGCATGAGTGGATAGTGTGAACAGAAGAATAACCTAAAGTTACATTATTGTGTCACTGCCATCAACAACACCTACCTTCATGCTAGATATTCATTAACCTGGCAGCAGAACAGCTAACCTTCTGTTATAGCTGCAGTGAAAAGTATATGTTGTCCTATATAATTAATTACATCTCTCTCCTTTTCTTCCATCCTCACAGCAGAGACTAATGATGTCCTGTTTTCGCAGTGTTATCATCTACATTTTTGTCAATGATATATGGCACGTAAGTGCTATTGTCAAATGGCACAGGAATGAATAACAATTTAATTGCAGAGATATCATATCCAAAAGCTATGCATTTGTTAAAAAGGTGGGAGGAAAGATGCCTTTTGAGACCTAGCTCATAAATTAAAAGGAGACCCTGGTAAGCAAAGGATTCCAATCTGCATTAGTTATTCTGACAGGTATAAAATTTGGGATCACAGAAAGTGCAGACTATTTTTCCGACAATCTACTATATATCAGCACAGATACAAAGGAGGCTAATGTGAGGCTCAAAATCTCATTTAATGGTAAGATTTTCATTGTGGAACCGTTAGTCTTTTTAATATAAACAAACTCTTCAAGCTGTGCTTTCTAAGGGATGTACAAATTGCCCGTTTAACAAATATTGAACTGAAATTTGTTATTAAAGGTCTCACCTGAATCTGACTGTTTATCCATTATACAATCAATATTAAGACAAGTCTTATCTTTTTTCTATGCTCATGCGAGGTTCCTGGTCTTTTCAACTCCCACAGGTAACCTTGAATAGACTTCTCAAGCAGTTTTCTGCTTTTCTCTGACAGGCATAAATAACTTGTTCTCCTTTTCTGCTAAAATAATTCTCAGTAACAGGGAGGAAGCTTGTACATGAATAGCGGATGATTCTGTTGCATTTTATTAGTGTTAGTACTACAGTAGGTAGTGAATCTGCTCACAGATCTTTTGAACTATTATTTATTTTAAAAGATTTGTTCTGGACTCCTGAATAGCAATCATCCTCACTCTCTTAAGTATTAACACTGTTTCTGTGATATTGCAGTGGAATACTGTGATGAACTTTGAATATCAGTGTAAGAAACTTCCTAGTACATATTAACCTTTGAATGAGAAACCTTAGTTGTTCAAATCTAGGATTCAAATGATACTATTAGCACAATGAATGACCAGGCTTATGGTCATTCAATTTGAGGACCAGATTAAATACAAATTAATGTCATAATTATTCATGCAAATGATTTTCATTTATTTATTTTAAACATGTTTTTGCATAAAAATGTACCAGATTTTTATGAAAAGAATTAAATTGTATCCCAATTTTTTAATGTTTTGATAATTTACTCTGAACTCGAAGACAATTAACAATGAGCAGAGGGAGAAGAGGGGCTATTTTGTTAGATAATAGTGTAGGAATTAAAGTTAGGATGGAAAATATACTGAATGTCAAAGAAATGCACTCAAGAAAATAGTAAGTAAAGCTCATTCAACTCTAAACAAGTTCTAATTAACTATTACAACTCTAGACAGCCCTTTAAGTGAGTGTTTGGCTGAGAGGATTTTGGCCTAAGTTTTCTGCTACAGGGCAGTTGAATGCTAGACCCAAACCATTGTGGTTGGGTGGAGTATCTAACAGATCCAAGCCTTGATGAATGTCCATATCCTGATTTGATAATGAGGTAGGATTCAAAAACAATTCTGTCTTACTCCTTCCTGCACCTCTTTTTCCTCAGTATAGGATATGTGATAAGGCAATCCAGGGCCTAAGCCATATAGACCATTGCAACCCTACAGCTACACAACATCTCTCCTTCTTTGCAGTGACAACAGTAGGAGACCCTAGACATTTCCTCCTGGTGGGAGTTTACAAACCACTTGTTTATAACAGATCTTTCTGCTTTTTACACTAATTTCCATGGGGGAAGGTCCTTCCTAAAGAAGATAAAACTCAGCCATCACCAAAGTAAAGGTTTCAACGTGTAAGAAAATCCCCTTCACTGTTTCAGAGCCAGAAGACTGTGATTCTGAGTCCATCAGCCCTCCAATCCTTTCTCAAGATAAGCAAAGGGAAGAGATTAAAGTCGCCCAAAGGCCATTGACGGACACTTCAGACTTTTTTTGAACAGCGTCGCTGACTCTCTGCAAGCTCAGGCACATCTCAGTAGCCCAGATGTCCTTCAGACTTTCTTTTTTGTCGATTTATGTCGCAGTTAAAAAGGGTTAGACATATCAGAACAGTACACGCTTACAGGATTTCAGAACTTGGAGCCCAAAGGACAAATCTGTAATGGGTGAGTCTAAAGCCACCTTCTCTCATGACACCGTACCTATTTAAAAAATGATTCCTACCACATTTTTATACCTTTGGCTTAGAATGTCAGGTTCTAGAAAACGTGCTTCTCCTTTGAGACGTATTTCATTCTTTTGTGTCTGCTATGGAGCTCCTTTTAATCCCAATGCCCTTACATATACTCTTTCTTCTGCTCTTCCACACAATGCAACTACTTTCTTATGTATCTCACAACTGAATCAATCCACAATTAGTACTTTTTCACATATTTAGTGTGTAAAAAAGTACTGCACACTTTATGTAGTCTTCTACTTTCCCAAGACCGTTTTAATGTTATTGCTACATATCATTTGTCTGCATGGTGTTACAGAGACTTTAATATCCTTAATCTTTTTAAAAATAAAACTGTTTATACATGTGTATATATATATATATATATCCTTTAAATTATTTGAAAAAATCCATATATTGAAGAAAACAAAGTTTGTAAGGATAGGTAACTTACTCACTAATGTAATAAAATATATTATTTTTTCCAGACCTCTTCTTTGTTATATGCTTAGATCATAGCTGCTGTAATATTAACAACACAGTTAAAAATGCATTTAGAAAACTCTCAACCATTACAAAATTGTTTCACATTTATCAATAATTAAAGTCAATTTATTTGAGGTTTCTAAACAAAATGAAAATACTATCTTACTTTGATAACTCTCATTTTAGAAGGTACTATGGTTGAATACCATTATGGTTTGAGAAGTTTCACAGTCTAAATCTATGAATAATCATGTTGATATATGCAGAGAATACTTTATGTCTTGAAAACGATAGCCTACTTGCTGATACTGCTTTAAAGAACATATGGAATGGGCCATAATAATCCTTCACCTGCCATGACCTGTTGCACCAGTTAGCAACAGAAAAGACTACTAAGAAATCAGAGACAATTATTAGACAGGCAATTGTATCATAAGGACATTTAATAATAAGACTAACTTATTTTTCCAATCAATTGTCCTTAATCAAATGCTATAGCATTTCTTTGTCATTGCTTTTATATGAAAATTGATTGGTTGAGTTTTTGTTAGAGTTTAGTTACTGCTGTTTTATACAAAAAAAAAAAAATCCTTTTTCAAAAGAAATACCTTCATAGGACTTTCATGTTTTTGGCTTGGTTAATAGGAATTGGAAAATATTTTGTTATATCTGTTTATCTGTTCTGTTAAATTCTTTTGTAAGTCTTTAAAAAAAATTTCAAAAGACTTGCCTGGGAAAGTGTTCTTTTTCTCATAATTTGCTAAGTTATTATATGTGAGTTTTACATTTTGAATGCAGTGATACAGGAGAAAAAGTTCTGGAAAGCTCTCCGGAGAACTTCTGGAGAAAGTTCTGTGTGCTCGCTAAACTAGACAAGCCACACAAGCAAAGGTTGCAATAGGCACCACTAAATACTATGACATGACTAGCTAAATCCACATAAAGCTATTTTTCACAATAACAATATACAATAATTGCACAAGAATGTAATTTTTATCTTGAGTCTGATATTTGTTTTACAGTATCTATTCTATAACTTTCTGTTATGCACACACATGCAGTTAACAATGTGCTTGGTCTTTTAGGTTAAGCAGTCAAGGTTCTTCTTTTAACTGAAGTTAAAGATGGACACAAACTTACTATTTCCAGATTCCTATACATCTATTACATATAAATCAATATTTTACATCAGTACTAACTCCAGAACTCAAGAATAACATCTTTTCAGTTCTGAGCCAATCTTTATCTTTATCTATGGTTCTGCCATAATCTGCATCTGATTTGGGACACTCTTTTTGGTACTGGCTGTGCATAACTTCTCTCTACACCCAGAGGAGAACTTTGAATCATCACTGACCTTCTTTGAAGTCTTAGAATTTTTGGTCTTATTCTAGCTTTGAGGAAATGATAATCATCTACCAGTTCAGACTGACAAATCATTGTCAGTGTGCAGTGTGTGTGCAGTGGATAAATTCACCTAGAAAACATCTTGTCATGCTATGTTCTCCTAGCTGATGATAAATTACCTGTTGAAAGCCAAGGAGAAAGGACATAAAATTGGCAGTAAAAATTATCACCTCTCTACCTTTTTCTGTGTGATAACCAAACCGAATATAGTTGCCACATTAGGGAACTCAATTTGTTTCCTATATTTTGAAATGTCATGGCAACTCTTCAACAGCTTGATATCAGATATGAGAGTCCTAAAGTTAGCAATAAGGCAGGTAAGAGGGGCAATGATAGCAAAGGTACAGTTGAGGGAGGTTGACCATCACCTAGTTCAGATTTCTGATGCCAACCTTGGGTAAGTAACCGTTTAGGGTAAATGGAGTTTGGTACTCTGCAGTAAATGAAGTTTGCTAAATTTTTCTATGGTTGACAAAGTAAGTGTTTACAGACTGCTCAAAATCTAACCTAAAAGTTGTGGAATTTCTAATTACGCATACATAGGAACATGATTCTTTTATGACAGAATGACATATATGATAGCATAGCTATACTTGAAAGAACTGTATTCAGCTAACTGAAGAAAAGAGAATTCAAAAGTAATTTAGGCTAGAATTAGTCTGTCATCAGTGACAGACAGCCATTACTATATACCTGAAATCTCCCTTATCCCCCCATCCAACACCTACCTCAGCAATTAATTATTTCCTTAGATTTTTTTACATACAGCCAGCTCATTTCACTTCAGTGGTAAGGTCTTACTCTACATCCACCTGTCTTTCTTATTTGTATGCCAGGGCATCAATAGAATAACACTGAGAATAAAAGGGCAGCAATGTCCTGGATTTCAATTTTTATGACCATTCTGGTGAACTTTTGGTTGCTAGATAAAACCTATTTCATGCAAATTTTCATTCTGCCTCCTCAACTCCATACTGGAACAGGACTGATGAAGTTTCTATGTAAAGAATTAATCTTCCAAAATTTAATTGATTTTCTCCCAAAGATTTGGGAGAAACTGAGTTGGAAACTGAGTGTGGTTTTTTTTTTTTTTTTTTTTTTTTTTTTTGAGTTTTATATTTTGGTTAAATGACGGCAGACTTCCTGGAGAATAGCTAAAATGAGATCATGCTGCCTTGACAGCACGATGACCATCTGTCAACAAATCATAGATTTTGGTCTTATTAAACTTCACAATGAAAAACTTCACAGATGTTTTTCAAAAGGGCAAATCATTCATTTTCCACAATATCAGGCTGAGCTATTTTAATAAAAATTAAAAAAATAAAGTCCATATAATAGCAGTTCATTTTAAGGCTGATTCCTGGCACTAAAAATAATTCTATTTTTAAAGATTAAAAAAGGTGTAAGGAATGAAAATATAGTCTTACATTGTAATAGGAAGTGGCAGGAATCATCAGTAACCGATAATATTACCACCTAAAAGGTTTATCTATCTAGTTAAGCTGCTGAAATATTTCTCTTTGTTCATTATAGGGATTCAGTTTCCTGGGCTGAGTCATTTCTGGTGAAAAGAGGGAGAGAAAGTATGAAAATTGGGGAGGAGTAACAGAAATAACGGATAACACAGGAAGCAATTGAACAGAAGAAAAATAAATGAGATAAGGAAGTGCAACGATACTGGGAGTGACAAAACACAATGGAGACTGAAAACGACAACATTTGCAGAAATAAAAGTATGGAGGACGTGATTTCATTATCTAACTTTTTTTTTTTTTTTTTTTTTTTTTTGCATTTAACAAAACCCTCTCTCAGATTAGAAGGCCCACTGCTGAAATAAATTTGAACCTAAGGCTAAATAGAAAAATCAGAAGTAAGATGAACAAGACATGAAATATCATGGCCATTTATCTATAATTATCATGCAGTAATCATTTGTTCTGTCCTCCAAATAACGACAGTTCTCAGCTTCCATCATTTTACACCTAGTGTGTGCCCCAGGCATCAAACTCTTACTGGGATTTATTTGATGAATTTACTGTTCTTTTATATGATGTTTTCATATACCAATGACCTACTTTATTAATAATAGTTTGGATGTAATTTACTGATAAAATATTGCATTATGTATTGTTATTTTTCTGCTTTTCTCCAGAGGTCTCAGTATAGCAGACAAACCATTGTTATCAATAACAATATTCAACTAGTAATACAAATAATATGCTTGATATGATAGAATTAAATCTTAGTGACTGTTTGGATTTTTAAATCCTAAAGAGGATAATATTTGGGTTGCACTAGACAGCATTAGCTCAAAACTTGTACAGCTTTACAGGCAATTTTCAGAGGAGACTTTCTTTCCCACCAAATGTGAACTAGATCATTGATTATAAGAGACCTAAGAATGTTGTCAGTAGTAGTGTAATGATCATTGGAATGATTGTCCTTTCCTCTCCATTGTATGTAAGGCCTGATTGTCCTTTCAGCAAGAACACATCTGGAAGGAAAGAGAAAGCAAAGAAATATTTGTGGAGGTTTCCTCAGAGCTGTCTCCTGAACGTTATGCTATATTTGACCATAGTAAAAAATGCTAAAGAAGACTGTTCACCCACCAGGTCACTTGAAGCACAATGAAGATGCCAGAGAAGTTTTGATGAGTCTCTAGTTTCATATTGGGTCTGGAAACAGTGCCATCACTTATTCCCTGACAGCGTGGTTTGAATAAACTTACAATATAAAGGCTTCTGTAGTTCCATCTGTATATATATTGCTTCCTTTGAAGGAAAGACCTGGGTTTCTATAATCTCTGCTGAACAGGAGAGAGGCAAGGAACAGGACATTTCCCAGTCCCAGCATTCTTCCTCCTAACACAGTCTTTCTGTCTCCTAAAGGTTCAACAATTTTATTTTGGGGGCTAAAATCAAGGCTGTGTACACAACAAGGCAAATTCTTCATTAACATCAGCTTTTCTAAGAGGCTGAGATGATCACAAGATGTCCATCTCTTACATCAATGGCTGTAACCTACTATACGGTTGTCAGAAATCAAGTCTTTGAGAAATTACTTACATGTTCTTAGGTGGACTCATATCAAGAAAATAGGAAAGACTTAAATCAAAGCACCAGTGAATGAAGCTGGAGGAAGTTAATTAAACACAAAACCATCTAGCATATCAAATGTTTCATAAAGGCAAACTGCACAAGAGAAAGGGATTTCTCTGGTCTCATATGCCTGAAATCCTATCTGCAAGGACATGAAGTAAAAAGAATACTCTTTAGCATGGATCCCAGTGAGACATCAGGTTCAGCATCTCTAGGTCATTGCAACAGTGTAAAAATATTGTCCTCTGGGGTTTACTATCTCATCAGTTCTAGACCAATGGACTTTTATTTCTAGTCTTTCATTTGTCTTGATTAGGGAAATAAAAGAAAAACATATTCGAGAAGCAAGGAGGTTGATATTTCTTCTGGAACAATAACTATGAATCTTTTGGGTAGAAAAGAGGCAAGTGAGGCAGATGTCAGATGCATAAAACAGTTTTGGGGAACTTCCTATATGCTCTTCTTTAACGTTGTTTTTCTCCGAGCATAGAAGGGAGTTAGTGTTGGTCAAAAAACAAGGAGAGAGAACACATCATTTTTATGTACTGAAAGAGTCTAAAGCAGCTACCTAAAAGGCTTGTTCTGATAAGCCCTAGTAGAAAAATAAAAGAACTGCATTTCTGGTGTGTTTCAAATCTCAATAATTTACGTATGAAAGGAATTACATTTCTACTCACTGATTTTATGATTGCAATAAAATCTTTTTATAAGAAGCAGAATGCAAAACAATACTAAAAATAAATACTTTGAAATGAAACATGCTTAAGATTTTTATGAAGTGAAACAGAAAACAAATGCTGTGTGATCTAATTCTTAATCACAGTTGCTTCCCAAATATAAAAGCCATCACTATCAAGAAGCAAATTATAAAACCCTGGTCATAAACCCTCAAGGCACAACAGCCAAGTCTCTAGACTTGCCTGTCTAGAAAGCATGCTTCATATTTAGTCTTACAAGAAGATACAGTTATACTAAGGTATTGCTTTTTAAACAGAAAATTTATTACTAGACTTTGACCAATTCGATTCAAACACCTAAATGAAAAACATGAAACAATCTTGCTGACTAGCATAGTCTTAAACTGTGAACGTAACTATCCCATTTTTAAGGTGACTTACTTTTCATAATAACCTGTCCTTCCATTTTAGTGCTATAACCTTTCCTTCATAGACATGCATTTTACATCAATACATTTTTTTTAACTTCAGTTATAAATCCTACAACAGAAGTGAATATATTTATGTTTTACTTTTTATTTAATCTGCTGTGCTTCCACCTGGTTTGACTGAGCTTACAATCTATGTATATTTACTAAGTATTAAATAAAGCTTCCTTATTTCACTCACTCCTTTGCTATTCAAGGAATGACACAATCTCCCTGCCCTATTTTCAAAGGGAATCGGTGTTACCAAGTCATTCTTCTTCAAGGAGCATATCTCAAAGCCAAAGAATTACTAAAGATCAAGATTGCAACTTGACTACGAGATTGTTTTGTTTTTTAACTTTGAACTATTTAAGGTGGACAAGCAAGAACTCAGTGTGAGTTAAAACTGGTGATGTCTGGCCTTTAAGTGTATTTGTCTAAAACCCAAAGTTTTACTTCTTGGAAAGTTTTGTTCTGTTTATTCGGCAAATGGTAAAACAAATTTTGCTTTAGTTGACCTTTATACAGACTCATGATGATATATCTACAGCGGAGTACGAATAATTGGTATAAGCCTGTAATGATTTATAACAGCTGAAACTCTTGTCTGCTCGGTCTATGTTTCTGTAATAAGGGAGGAATTTTACCCAATTTGACCCAATGACAGTTATGACCTAAATTGCATTCATATAAAACTGGAACATGTTATCTGGCCTAAGATGAAGGACAGATCTACTTCTGCTTTAGTGTAAGAGCAGAAACTAATAAATTCTTGCTTATGTGCTTTTTTTTTTTTCCTGAGGAAATGTGTCCACATGTAAATTGTGAGGCTCTTAACAAATGTGAGTCTCCCCAAGTCAAAGAACAGCTAGCACTTGTGATGTGATATTCCATCTTTAGTATAATTATCACTGAAAAAATCTTGATCTCCACTGAAATTATATCAACAGATTATTTGAGGTTGGTAGTTAACCAAATCTTAAATAAAATCCAGAGACTAGGTTACAGGGAATAATAAGGATGCACTTGAACTTCTGAGGAATTTACCTGCACCTGGACTATAGGTCATGTAAGATCCACACAAATATACATGTTTTTCAATAAAAATTCCCTTTAACTTAAAAAATAATATTTCTATCAATGAGTATAACATTATTCATTAGTGACTGGAGAATAAAATTCATTTCCGTATTTTCATCTCTTACTGTAAACCATATGAAGACTCTGATGTGAAACCATCATTACTGCAGTTTCATTTAATAGATGATCATAAAAAATATGATTTCCTCATGATGTCTTTTTCCATCATATTCTAGTATACTCAGTGAGAATAAAAGTGTCTTTCTGTGTGTTGATATGGAAAATACATTTTCATCTTTTTTTTCTGCTTGCAATGAGAGTTAATGATGCATATTTCACCTCCCGTGGTTTGTCACATACACACATTTATGTTAATTTAGTGCACATCTTCAAGCCTCAACCTTACACTGAATTTTCTACTACAGAATAAAAAATCCATAAATTACTTTTGGTTAATGGGAAAGCCAATTTCCCATTTAATGTAAAGAAATGTGATCTGTATCCTTCTACTAATGAAAACAACATTAAAGAAAATAGACTGAAGTTATTAATATGCTTATACTCCAAATGAATGCTCGCACAAATATTTGTCAGGATAACTAAAACATTCACATTGCTAAAATCAGTATTCAATGAAAAATGAAAAGAGAGAGAGAGGCTGATGTTTACAGGTTGCCGCATGCAGAAATGAACTTCTTAGTGTCAGACTGTTTCCTCATTATGTTGAGCTTCTCAAAGAAGCTCAGACTAACACTTGCCCAGAGAGACTGGCAGCTTGTGAGGAGGCTTAGGCAGCTCCACAGTGGATTGCTAAGCCTTTAGGTAGTAGACATACAAGAAATATCTCAGTATTTTGGTTTTTTGGGTGGAGGGAGGAGAAACAAAACAACGTAAAACAAAATGTCCTCGAGAATGGAATGTCCAAAGGGTGTTAGGTAACTCAGTCAGTTCTATCTGTAAAAAAGTTTAAACTAGAAAATGTTGAATTTTAATGCGGTAATGGAACAAAGTTCTAAAAATGATAAAACAAAACAAAACCTCATAGAGCCTTTTCTTTCTTTCTTTTTTGTTTTGAGCCTCTCAGATGGCTTTTGAAGCTGGCTAATTAACTTCTACATGTTTTGCAGACTCTGGAGGGATTTTGTGTGTGTGCGTGTTTTGGTTTTTTTTTAAGTTACATCTTTCTCACTCTCACTCAGCCAGTAGAATAAGCAGCATGTGACTTGCTAGGTTATCTTAAGTCCAAGGAAAAACAATTTAGCTTCTTTCTTTTTCCTCCTGCATCCTTTCCTTTTCTTGGAGTTCAGGCAGTGGAACATTTCTTGGCAATTTAGGGAATTATCTTTTATTTTCCCCTCCTCCTTATGGTTTCTTACTATCTCTGGCATATAATTTAATTCTGTTTTTTCTGGATTGTTCTTAATTGAGCTTTAAGAACTATGCCATTTAAGTTGCAAGAAGATTTACATGGCACACGTGATTTAAAAACAAAATCTTGATGTAATTAAGGGATTGCCAAGGGTATAAAATTTTATCAGAATGAAGAGTAACTATTCCTGGCAGCACTGTCACCAAAAAAAAAAAGAAAAAAGAAAAAAAAAGAAAAAAAAAGTAAAGTGACACTCTTTTTTTTGTGTTTTTTTTTGTTTGAATATTTCAAAATATTTCTTTACCTTTCTTTAGACCAAAGGGATTCACCTGTCAAAAATGGACAATTCCATTACACCTACACATGAAAATCTGCTACAGTATCCAATACAGCCTATAACTGTACTTCAGAAGTTAACAGAAAAAGACAAGTGTGGTTTAGGAAGGTCAGATGTATAATGCCATAGATAAATAAAAAAATATTATCACTTACCTAGCTAATGTATTTATCTAACTAAACTTAGGCATGCTAAGATATAATTTTGCTTTGCCAGTTTTGTCAAGAGTAGAATGAAGTGGCAAGTAGGCGACATACGGGACTAACAGTGATACAGCTAGGCTTAAAGCAGAAAATGCATAAATCATAGATTATGTTGGTGGGAATGAAATGCATCAGAATAGTTGTGTTCAGGAGAGCATCTAGCATGCATGCAGGGAGGCTATTTTTCCCTCTGGGTTTGCACAGTACCCAGCAGCTTGGGGCTGTGACAAGATCCTGAGATGACCAGAGCTTTGGGGTGGCTGGGACCAGATTGTCTCCCTGCAGAGTACCACTAAGCTTCTAACATAAGAAAAGATGGGCTTTCCTGGAACCAGAACTAGAAACATAACTCTTTAAATAGCAACATCTCAAGGCAATTAGGTCATGCAAAATAAAAAAGAACAGCAATAAAAGCTGTCTTATGCACAGCTCTCCCCCCCCCCCCGCCCCCCGCCACTGCATGACTGCAGGCAGGTTGCTTCCCCCTTTCAGCGAGCCCTGAAGGGTGGCAGGCTGCGCTCCAGCCCCAGTAGATCCCGCTGGCCCTGTGCTGAGCCGGGGCTGCCTCCACCAGCACTGCCAGGATCTGGCCCTCTCCGTGCATCGCAGCTCCCTCCAGAAACCAGCTATGCCCCCTCGCCCCCACGGCCTGCACCTGAGCCAGCTGATCTCTTTAATGAACACATATATTCCAACAACAAAGAAGCAGGTAGCAAAATATGGCCCATTATTGGCTCATATGCCAAAATATGGCCCAACGGATCTGAACCGCGACCTGTTACTGTGTGAAACTATTCACATACCACTAAGGTGCCACAACTAGGCACGACTGAATATCAAGGAATGCAGCATAGTCTGTTATCACTTATAAAAAAAGACTGTGGTTCTTTAATGCTTTTAGTAGTTAACACCTTTCTGTAGTCTGCTAGTTAATTTGATGGCACATTGTTCTGACTACTTAATTTTTATAACATTTTTGCTATAATTTTTCTATTCCTTGTATATGGGTTTTTAAAATCCTTATTAGGAAAAGAGATTTCAGAATCCATAAAAACAAGCTTCTTTGTAAAAAAAAATCTGGCTGATACTCTGTATTGATATTGATTTGAGCTTGCTGTTTGCATAATACATTAAATGTAAGCAAGAGAAGCAAATTATGTGCCATAAATAACTTGTCAAACCATATCCTATAAAGTATTACTCAGCAGTCTTGATACAGACTGCTGAATCAACAAAGAATTTTCAAAGAAAGCCTAGACTCCGTTTATTTATGGTAAAAAAAAAAAGAATTAGTGAATAAAACATTAAAATAAAAAAGCAACCTCCAACTAAATATTTCTGCTTGTACAGAGCAGAAATTTATTTAGCTCTAACTTTCAGAAATACAAAAAAATTAAAACTGCTTTTTGAATAATTAAGGATGCATTTAAAATAGATTCTGACGTAGTATTGCTTATACTAACAGACAGTGGAAAATATCAAGAAATAAAAAGTTTTATTAAATATATCACTTTTTCTTCCATAAATAAATGCATGAGATGTAGTTTTTTACTATAGTAAAACTTCATAAACATGTTTTATACATCCATAAAAAATAATGAAGGGGAAAATGATAAAATTGTTAACTACACCAAACCAACAACCAGTGATCTGAGAACAAGCTAAGCTTTTTAGGACTGACTGTTCTGCTCCTAAAATTTTGATTATCAATTAAAATTAATTCATCTGAAGTCAGGGAAACCATGGAAGGTTAGGACACCTCCATATTTAACTAATATGCATTTAGGTTTTCTAAATCGCTTGAGTGTCTAACAAATAATAAACAAAATAAACAAAAACAAATAAAGATAAACATGGTATTTTATTTCTCACCATGATAACAATGGGAACTGAAAGCTTAAAGCAAGCTGAAGTGAAAAAGAAAGATGAAGTAATAAATGCTTTTGTTAATCAAAAGAGAAGTACAACCCTAGCAATACCATGTAGGCTGGAGTAATTTTTAGATGATTGCTTTAAACTAACTTTTAGCATTCAAACACCTCTCTGGGCATTTGTGCCAATGTGGCAGATTCCTTATGGCTGTCAGGATTCAGGCACGCTCCGCAATATTTTACTGCACGCCAAATCACATCCATAATTAAAAACCGCCATGGGATTAGATATACACTGTCACTCCTAGACACATGTGGTGGCAGCTTTCCCCTGGCCCATGAGATAAAATAAGAATCCACTGTGTTACACTGCTAACACAGTGAAATGTATATTGAGAGTAAGGTACTCTGTAAGGTGTCTGGGCTCATGGACATACCACATCTTTTTTTGGCATTATCCATTTGTTATCTACTTACAATAAAAAACAAAACAAAACAAAACAAAAACAAAGCCGAAAACACACGCACATAATTCATATTAATTCTCTTCATTTTTGTTTTTATCTGATTTATGTGTTGTGTGAATACTCCTTGGAAGCTTCTATCACAGCTCAGGTACTGCTGGATGCCTTTTTCTGCATACCTGATATGTCCCTGGCTACCAAATTACTGTCAGCTGGTTTGCCAGTGCTAGTATCTGGAACAAAGACTTTGTTTATTTTTTTCTTTCTATCTATATTTTGTGCTAGCAATGCAGTAAAAGTGAGGATCATTTTTACTTTTGGCTAACTTAACAAAAATACTGCCAATTCCAAACAGCAACATATACCCACAAGAACATGCTGAAAAGAATTATAAACAGGAGCTTCCTTCAACTACCATGAAAGCAAGTAATGTTAGGGATGAAACAGTTGACAGATTTCTTAGCTGCAAAGCAGGAGGTCTAATTACAGGACTGACCTTCTCCTGAGGCTGCTGAGAATTAGTTTGCTTTACAAAGGTCATAAAAGGAGTTTGGTTTGTGGAAAGGAATATAATATTTTCAATAATCCCCTGGTAAGACTCCTCTATGTTCTATGACCAGTCTTCCTGTGAGGATATCATTTCTGAAGTTCTTGATTCTGCTACCTCACATCTGAATGCATTACACTATATTTGTATTTCCACTTCCTAATTTCACATTTTTAAAAAAAAACTACTGGCCTGATCCTGCTTATCTTCTTATTGCCAGTATTCACATCTATGTGTCTGTATTTATTGCTGCTGTTCATAAGAATACAATTTTTACTGCCTTTTTATTTAAAATACTTCCCCCCCCCCCCCCCCCCAGCCAGGATCCTATGTATTTGATTTTTTGGACATTCTCAGAATAGCAATTACCCTGGCTCAGACTCAGTTCTTGAACGGACAAAAGTAATAATGATTTCATTGACTTTGATGTTGAAGAATCTGGCTCAATTTCCTATTCACAAGCAGTATTAAAGTCTTGGCAGCAAGGACTAGGCCAGCTCTGCAGCTCGGAGCCAATACATTAATAGTCAGAGAAAGAATCATATTGAGCCAGAATCTCTGCTGTGCCAGTTAGAAAATGCCGTACAGGATCTGAGCCCAGGTGGACAGTGCCCAAAAATGCCACCTGTTGGCTTCACTAACTTTTGGCTCTTCTACAAGCTCCTGACACAAACTGGAACACACTAGCTGATCCCTCCACTGTCACTGTTCTACCTTGACATATTTCCACTATACGGAATAGGACAGGAGTCTAGGTCTGTCTACACCAGCTCTGCACTGTCATTCAGGGAGGGAAATTCTTTGGAAAGCTGCCCTGCAGAAAAAGGAAAGAAGCAGATTGCAGATATTGCATTACTGAGATATATGCCACCAAAGGGTTTTAGGTTTTTCAAGATATCAGGGGTTTATATAAGACAAATTAAAACTAGATGTCTGATCAGTTAATAAAAAAAATGCTATTTATATTATGACATCCTGATTAATAAATTTTATTAAAAGGTTTAATTTTATTCTTGAGAAAAATCTCCAATTTGCAACCCACCTTGGTAACTATACCAGGTAGTGCATAGCGATGCTACTAATAATATCTGTTTCTTATACACTCTCATCTATTGATCTCTGGATTTTTTTGGAGGTAGCAATCATCATACCTTGACAAAAGAAAAGAAAAAAGGAAAAACAAGTGAAGCAATCGACATAAAGTCATATAAATAAGCCAGCAGCTGAAATGTCTGGACTAGAACACAGATAATTAGTCCCAGTATAGTTAGCCATCCAGTACATTTCTATAATGACATTTCTGTAACCACATATCTGTTCTGAAAGATATATGAAGCACAAAATCAGACAGTTCACAATAATGGCTAGTTATTCTTCTAAAACTGAAGCAACAATAAAACATAATAATGGAGCTTTATAAGATTTAGGATTTGTGAAGGTGGAGATATTTTAAAAGTATTAAAAGAAAATATTTTCAGTGTCTAAAATGACTTATAACTATATTTCTCCCTATATATACTTTTATGAAGTAAACAGTCTGTATGTATTATCTCTCCATGACAATACATTTTTATTGGTTTCAAAACACATGGCGATAGATAAATGATAGGCAGAGAGACCAGTGTTCCTGGACATACGTACAGGACAAGATACTTTAAATGTCCACAGACATCTGAAAGTGTAGTTTTCAAAGCAGGAGCAAAGAAATGCAACTGGAATCCAGGAAATGGAGTCATAAATAAAAAAGAAAATGATTGGGAATTGCTGCTGACCCAGAAACAATGTTTGGTAGCACTATGACTTTTAAATGGCTATCTCGGTAGATATGCAGTTTCTGCACATCTGCTACCTGAGAACTAACTTAGTTTGGGCAGAACTGCACAAAGGTGATGCACAGAAATAAAGACAAATCTAAAGTCTTTATCTCTAAAGCCCTATATTGTTTTTCATGTGCTTTTATATTCGTGTTCTATGGTTGTGTCAATTTAGATCAGATTTCCTACCCACTGGAAGAGGAAGAGAGGGTCAGTTGTCTCCAGCCCTACTGATGTTGCTGATAGTTGGTATCTTCATCATGAGTTACCTGAGAAGTTTGAAACAAATTGTAGGAAAGGCATTCTCTGCTGACCCTGTAGAGTGTATTTGACACACACACACTCCCTGTGTCACTCTTCAGAGCCCTGTAGTTGACTCTGTGAAAAAAAGGAATCTAGATATTCGCACACACTCATCCCTCATAATGGGAAGTTTTTGGAGTAAGAAGCATCTGAAAAAGTTGTCTAATAAATAATTAAAAAGTCCATCTTGATCTTCTATTAAATCTTGTTTATATATATATTCAGCAAAATAAAAGAAACATGACATTGCCTCACAGCAGTTTAACCAAAGGAGTGAATTCTTGTCTGTGCTTCACAGAACAGTGGGATGAAGTGCAGAAGGAATGCAAGAATAATATTAAACACGTAAGATACTTCTCTCCATCTCAGTCAATTATATATGCACTCACTGTCTCTATGTCAGTATTAAGACTAAGCCCTTTGAATAAATGTATTTGAAGTCAGTGTCAGTTCGTGTTTGAAGTTAAAGGGTAAAACCAGCTAATTTATTGCAACTGAGTGGGTAGGAGGGACAAAGTCCTCGTGCTATAACGGTAATTGTCCACAGCTGACTGGCAAAGCTCCTATTTTTGAACTAACAAAAGTCAGAAGCAAATTGAGGAAGAAGGAACCACTATGGAAATGAGTGGTGGAATGCAGACTATGTTCAGCAGTTTTCTGATTAAAGCAAAGCAAATACATCAGATAGATAAATTAAAAAGTAAATAATGATTAAAATGATATGAAACTCTTCTTTCTAACTAGGAACTAAAATTGAAATAGAAAATAAATTATTCAGTCATGAAGAGGTTGATGTAAAATCATTTTTACTTTGGCCAGTGTTTGTGAAACAAATAACCAAGCATCCTGAGGGCTACATCCACACAGCTTGTGAACACTACAGCCACAGCAGAGCTGATGACAAAAAAATGTGCACTGCTCATTGCTTCAAGGAATCTGGTCAATGAAAGGATACTACCAAAATGTTATGAAAAAATCTCTGCTCCTTTCAGTGGAAATGACCTTTAATAAATGGTTTTCATGTAGGAAAAGTACTTAGTTTAATAAATGCACACTGATGTATCAAGAAGTCTTATCATTAGAAATAGTTGTGTTTGTGTTATATTTGGGTAAAAGAACTGTGATTCCCTTGTTGAAAGCAAAGCGTGCACTCATGAAATCTAATCGGAACTGGAGTCTTTAATCTTAGATGCAGTGAAAATTTATACTGGATTATCTATCCAGAGAATAGAATTTATATTGTGTAAATCAGACTTTTTGTTTCCTTTTTTCAGGACAGCGACTGCTGGCATTATATAGACTTGCATTCAGTTTCAAAATTATTATTCCATAACCACACAAAATCAGGACAACAAGAAAAATAACCAGTAATTATGGTAGAGTGTTAACCCTTTCGGAAACAAGCTTTGGTCAATTGACCTACAGAAAATAATTATATTGGCTCTAAGCCTACCTAGCTGCATAACTTGTGCTCAATATTAGGGAATATGACTGTCCATCATTCATATATATATATATATATAAATATATTTATATCTGCAATGACCATGATCTCAATGCTTAATCTCCATATCACCTTTCATCCAATTTTTCCTGCATTCTGCTTTGCATATTGTCATCAGGACACTCAGATTCTGTAGTGTTAAATTCTGTAGTGTCAGATTCTACAGTATTGTTATGGGCAAAAAGGAAACGTTTTATAGATAAAACCAAGAATTTACTGTCTATAATAATAACACAGTCAAAACTGTTTTATGCACACTTCCTCATGTCTACTCCATTCTGCAATGTTATGCTCACCTTTCCCTGCCCCTCCAGGTCCTTAGATCTATAGCTTCCATCTGTGGTATGTAAGGTCTATAACTTCAGTCTGTGAGTTATCAGTAGTCTGGATCCTTCACTGGGAGGAGTATGTTGATGATGGTGGTAGGATGATGATGTAATGATGATATGATTCCTCCTCACATGATCCTCATGGGGTCACCTTTACACATTTGCCAACATACTTTACATTTTGCTCTTTCTTCATTGGCCTGAAAAGCCATATTTTATCTGAATTTATTATATATGTTTTGTGTATGTCAGAAACTTGTTCTTTGTTCTCTTCTTTAGTGATAAAACCAGTTTTGCCCAGGTCCCAGGCCTGCATTTCTTTAACTGATCATTGGTGAGCAGTATATAGCCCTGAGGTCTCCAGTACCAACCTGTGCCCCTTTTCTTCTCATCTCATGCTTCTCATCCCCACTGCTCTCTGCAGTAGGTGTAAAAACATATCTGTCTGGGCATGTAATAAAGGCTGAGGTACTTTGCAAACCGGTCACTTCAAGGAACAATTAGTAGATGAAAAGATGACAATATATTTTACATTCTCGCAGGACATCATGGAAAGTTGTTCTGCAGTTCAAATACTGTCAAAACAAAGCTGATATAGCCTTTAAAGTGACCGTTCTCTGATGTTAAATTAAAAAAAAAACTACAACTCCATAGAAAACAACATTAGCATGCACATAATAAGTATAATGCATCTTAATCTGCATAAGCTATGTAAATATCTCACAAGATGATACAATTTATATTAAAATTTCACGTCTGCTGCTACTGCAAAAAAAAGTCATTAACACAAAAGCCAGACACGTGGAAACAAAAATACATTGGGTTTTACCTTTGTACTACTCCAAAAACCATGCACTAAATGGGAGTGTTGGTGGATGAAAGAAGAGTACATATGCAAATCTCACTTATTTTCACCAGAATTTAAGATATTCGTTTTCATATACAATGCATTTGGCACATTGTTCTGTAACGTTATCTCCAAGGAATACAAAAAAGTTCACATAGTCATATGCGTAAACTGAGTGCTTATAAATATGTGTGACTGCAACAATTAAGGCTGCAATACCTTGTTTATCTATTGGGCTCCATGCATATAAAACTAAACTATATCTTTATAAAGGAAAAGATTTACCAAGATGCCACAACTTCAGCTATTTTAGCCTATTTATACAGACTTACTTTCTGCAACCTCCATTTCTGTCATTCTTCTGAGGTTGCTCTATTCAAATTCCGTCCTATGGAATGCAGAAAAAAAAAATCTTCATATTTTTTCAGTGTTATTTACTGTTATTTTGTTCACTAACTACTGGAAGGGAAACTTCTGTGACTTCTGTCCTCCTCATTCTGGCTCTCTACTTTGTAAAACTTAGAAGCAAATTCTTGCAAATTCTGTGAGCTTGTACTGGTATTCAGGTGTCAAAACTGTAGCCAGTAACTATCTAGACAGTCTTTCTTAGAGAGCTACTTTGGTCTACATTTTAGAGTTATCAAGAAAAAGAAGAATTGGGGTTAAAAAAAAAAATCTAGATCATGCTTCAGGATGACAGGAAGTCTCTATTTCACCAAAACATGACACCATGTTTCAGAACTAATTAAGGCTGACCAGTTGAGCAACCTGTCATCTTCAAGTAAAATATTACACAGACCCACAGGTGTTCTGACATTCATTTGCTAATATAACAGATGAAAGAGCAACTGTTGACACTAGCGTTTGTTAAAATAAGTAATAAAATTTGTTATAATTGTTATAATAAAGGGAAAGATTTTTCACTTCTGCTCATCTTCTGAATCTATATTACCATGCTGAAAGACAGATAGCCTGAGAAAATGGGAAGTCAATTGCCCTTAACAGTGCTCTGGTATCTGTCTTCTACTAGTATTCACTGATCAGCTCACTGGATTGTCAAAATTCTAGTAGGACAGTTAGTAGATAGATAGAAACTAGACATTATAAAATTTTATTAGAGATAACCTAATCCTACCACACTCCTTGAGTTTACTTCTCCTGTCATTTCATGCTGCTTACCCCTACAATACTGTTAGATGACGATATGGCCTTGTTATCAAGAGAGCAGTTCTTCAAGAAAAAATTACCAACAAGCAGCTGGAAATTCAACCCTTCTGACAGAGGGAGATGTAATAGAGAGAAGAGATTAAAAAAAAAAAAGAAGAAGAAGAAGAAAATAAAGAGAAAATCATTCTTGATTCCCTGTTGCCGTAAACCAGAAGAAAATGATGGTGTTTTTGGAGCAAAAATGATGATCAACAAAAGGAAGAAGACAACAGGAGAGGTAGGAGAAAGAATTTAGAAAGAAGATGTAATCTTGTACGTACATATGAGTCAAATTATGATGGACACAATGACATCAGTTGTTTTGAGACAGCAAATGGAACCATCTTTCATCAGAAGAAAAACAGGCATAAAAGCAATAATTGCCATTTCTTCTTTTCCCACACTGATGGCCTCCATTCATTTCGTATTCATAGCTCATCTTATTTGGTACAGGGACAAAACGTGTGCTCCATTAGCTGCAAGAAAGTCACATAGTTGTACCTTAATGCATATTTCCTGGACTAATGCACACAGTTCTTACTTGTAAAAGCTTATTCATCATTGCTTACCTCATAAAAACTCTTTTCTTTGGCAAAATTTAGTAGTAAGAAAAGCTAACTTCCCACTGCTAAAAATATGCTTCATTTTATTATATATAGCCCTGATTGCTGGATGCCAAATTATTCTGACTAATAAAACATAGGTTAATTAAAAAAATAATAAAAGCATGGGAACATAGAGTCAGTGTTCTTTCTCCCTGTCTAAAGGTCTTGGTGAGCCAAATATTAATACAGAACATCTGTATCAAACTTTCCCGTGAATACTAATCAGCAAGGATAATTTTCATGTTAGCTGTGGAAAACAGTTATTGTTCAGCCTTGACATGCCATTTTCCATAATATAGTCCTTCCCATGACATATGTTATAGAATACAAACAAAGAATAATGGCTGTACACTGCTTTCTTTAATTCTACTTCTCCATCTTCTTCTCAGTTCCCCAGAGTCACAGGCAATTAAAACAGTGACATAATTGAACTGAAGGAAAAATAGAAATTTATTGAATGCTGCAGACTCTCTTCAGCTCTGGGATTCAAGCAGGATCTTTGCTATCTTATTTTTTTCCAGAGAGCTTCACTAGCGGTCTGGCAGCCAGAAGACACTTCTTCCTTACATGGTTTCTCTGATAACACTCCAAGCTGAAAATCCTGCCTGCTGTTGGGTGCTCTGGAGTAGTGTAGTGAAGAGTTGGCCACTTTTAAGGGGTATTCACTACCCTGAGGTCCAAACCACCCATCTGTCAGTGAAGGACACCTTGATGCTCTCTTGAACACACACAAACTCAGGCAGGGGAAAGGAAAATGAAAGAATTTTTTAAAAAAAGAAAAAAGTGATAATAAATGCTTTTGTATGGGACATGAAGGAAAACTTATCTTGATCTACTCCCACTACAGTTAAATTTGAAAGTTTATCTTTTTTATGTAGCTGAGTCATTAAGGATGCTTTCCTGACATGCCTCATTGTTACATCTCTTTTCTTTTATACCAAAGTCTCTCAATACAGTTCAACATAGCTTTTCCTCATTGACAACTCTAATGTATGAACCATACTTCTACCTCTATTTTGTTTCTGACTTTAACATGCCCACTCAGTTGTTTTGACTTGATCATCTGTAGGGTGAATTGGATCAATAGATGTATTCATCTTTAAAAAAAACTTTTTCTTATTTTTTTAATCCGTTTATTTCACAAAAGATTTGTTTAGTTTACTGTACCAGTTACCCATATGCCAAACAAACATTTTTGCCAGTTCAACAGAGAGGTGTTCTGTAAAGGTAGAAAGATTTAGTGGAAAACAGCTGGGGTGGTGAGTTCTTAAGTTATCACAACACGCACATAGGAAAACGTTGAGAGCACCGTTTTACTGAAGCTTGAGTCCTCCTGGGTGGTCTACGTAGGCCCAATCTCTCTCTTTCAAAATACATTTCCCTTTAAATTGAATACAGTGATGCTTTTGTTGAACTAAGGGGTTTTTTTAAATCTTTTTGAAGATGCAAATATAGTTTTAATACAACAGCTATCACCTCTGTATGCCACTGCCTTATTAACTGTTCCTGGTTTTGGGGATCCCTTTTATTACTTGATGATCCTACACACACATTTCCTTATGAAGTGGCTTTGCAGTTGGAAACTTGCCTGTTATGCCAACCTGCACACTGACAAGTGTTTCTGAGTCAATACGAGACTGATGCACACAGTTCATCAGAGGTCCTGTATTGTGACTACACACAATGGCAACCAGAGATTGAGATGAGTGAAGGTTGTTTTCACGGGTACCATCATACTGTTATTTTTGCAATCTGAGTATAATTTCATCACAGAGTAGCAGTCAAAGGCTTCCTACAGAGAATCATTACTATCCCAGCTGTGTGGTAGAACAGCGTGGTGTGCCAACCTGACAACAGCTTATATGTGAATCTTGTTTATATCCAAAAAGTGGCCTTGTTGCCTATCACAGCTTTCATGAGCTTTCATAAACACACACATAATTGGAGGCAGAAAATGAATTTCACCCATACCGAACTGCAGAAGGGTTTGAGGAATTCCAGGGTTGTTTAAAATGTTGTAAAATATGCACACCCTTTGTAAAGGTAGTAGATGGGCTAGAAACAGTTGCTTTGCTTATATGAGTGGTTTCACATCTCTCCCCATCCCAGAAACCTGTCTCAGAGAATGCTGTTAGTGACAAGTCTACAGAGTATGCTGAAGACTCATTCACCCACTTCTCTGATGGATAGTCTTTGTACTGTCTATACAGAAAAGTCACAAGTGTATTCATTTACTTGATGGTCAGTCATTTTTCATTGATTCAGTCAACTGTATCATTGTCCTTTTCAAGAATCATTTCAGAACATTCTTAAAACCATTGTTACTGCTTTTCCAGGCTTCAGGGTGGCAAGAATTAAATTTAAGAGGAAGAAAATAGCAACTTGCTTTGGGAAGAAAGTTTGCATCATAGAAATTGGTGACTTTTATTTCTCTGGTGAAAAATTAAGGGTGGTAGGGAATAACAGGCAAGAGAATTTGAAATACATGGCAGCTATTTCAGTTTAAATAGAATTCTTATTAATATATTTAAAAACAATTTTATGTTTTTCAATGAAAAAGTCACTCAGTGGTAACAGATTTCAAATGGATATTACATCAAACCTATCCTGGCTTTGCAGCTCTTGGAAGAATATAGGCATAATTTGCAGCTTTGGAAGCAATTCCTTTCTTGGTTCTGTTTGAGACTGGCTTAATTGTCTCCAGGACAAAGTCCAAGTGTGGATTTGATTCACTCAGGGAGCATTCTTGAAAAGCAGTCTGGTCAAGGCTGCAATAGGTTTGAGTCCTTCTGGCAGTTCTTTCATTTATAATCCTATGCTGTTCAAAAACCTTTGCACCTTTAAACACCACCACACACCCTCTTGTCAAACCTCAGGGCATTCAAGAAACATCTTCAATTTCATACTGTGAAAACAACAGTCTGGTCCACTGCAACACAACATATTTTTTCAGATGCTTCATCAATCCGCCAACCCCCTTGCCCAATATCTATATTTTAGGGGCACAGCACCACATGGGGGCCTAAGGAGATATAGAGCTAAATTTTGGGCAGTGTGGAAATAACCAGTCCCTTCTAGACAGAACTAATCATGAGTAGTATGGGTAGTCTCTTTTATTGTCTCAGTGTCAACTAGCACTGAGTATAGGCAGCAAGCCCTGTTTCTCTTTCATTTGGCAGCATCAATGTATCTAGGGAGTTCATGCCATTGACCCCATTCAGCAAACACAGGTGTCTTCTCAAACCCCTTCAAGATTTCTGAATGATACTACGGGTGGGCTGTTCCAAAGGTCAGTGTTTTCTCACCCCCTATAGCCAAGGCACTCTCTCCAGCAAGCTGCTCTCTGGAGTTGATGCAGGTCCCTTTTACTTTATAAGTCCCGTCTGCACCCTTTCAACAAGTATAAACAGTTTCATTGTATGTGAATGTGTGAAAAGTGGGTTGTTACAGACATCTTGATGTAGACTAGCTAAATCTCCTGTTTCCTTGTTTGCAAAAGAAAGATGTGAAGAACATGCCATTTGCTATTCACCTTTATTTCACGAACTGTTGAAAGAACTCTTGAGAAATGGGTAAGTGAATGACTTTTTCTGTTAAGATATTAGTTTATGATGTAGAGCTCCTACGTCTTTGAACAGACCTTGAAATAATCAGTCATAATACCACCATTTACCCTACAAGGAAAAATTGACTGCAATTTTCTTCAAAAATTGCATGACTTTCTATTTTCCACTGCTGACATTTTTACATTTTGTTTAGTGATAGGTATTTTAAGAAACTTCTAGTTTAAGGAAAACTTCCCAGACTGACATTAGGTCAAGGTTTACCAACTTAGATTCTGCCAGGTGTGCTGTCTGTATGCAAAGAATGCTATTCTCTTTTTTGCGTGAAAGGGTGGAACTATATTTTGTAAGACACTAGCTATAAGGATGAAAATAAAAGAAAGATGCTTTGTCCTTTGTGCCAATATACAGTTTAGGTTACCTCATGGACCGGACATCACAACACCTTCTGGCCAAACAACGCTTAAGTATTTTATGTGTAACAACATCCAATCTCTTGTCAGATACTCCAGTTGCTCATCTCTTTACTGGGCTTCTGAGAATATTGAAGCTGAAAAGTTTTACTTCCCTTACGTTTAGTCCCTATCTTACACCTGCTGTTCAGTTTTAATTATTAATTGAGGGGCATTGTATTTTGTTAGGCTGTGGTGAAATACTAATAATCATATACAGAAATTCCTGTAAAAATGTTGTAAGGAAATAGATAGTAAATAACAGTCCTCCAGTACTATTAAACTGCCTTAGGGTCATTGTATGTATGCTTACTATCTTGTTAAAGCATTCAAAGAAAATATGCTTGCAGCTATGAGGTGAGAAAGCTGTTGAAATCTATAATTTGTTCTGGAGGTGGGAACTGAGACAGATTAGCGACCACACAAGAGTAAAATTTCAAGAGGAAGACATAATTGGCTTTAGAAAGTGCGATGCAGACATGAACAGTAGTTTGATTCCTACAATAAAATATGTACTTGGAGTCATGGTGTTTTATACATACTGTATAGGTGAAAAGTATGTTTAGGGCCATTATGGAAATCGAAAAGGTGAATAAAGAGTTTGTGAATATATGAAAGTTTACATGACACAGAGAAATTTCTTTAAAGCTTTGGAGACTTTTTAAATTCAAAAAAAAAAAAAAAAAAAAAAAGAAAGACCAAATCAAAAGCCTTGTTATGACCTTGTGTATATTTTAGAAATCATTTTGGGAAATGCTTTACATAAGTACATAATTAACTTAATGAGTCAAATTTACTGTTCCTTCTCAAAGGGACACTGAAAATTCACCTCTGAGTAAGTGAAGTGTTTTAAATGCTGTTCTGTTTATAGTGTCTTTATAGACTTAAGGCCAATGATTGAGGCACCATGACACAAAATAGCCATTTGACTAACTGCCAATACTTGAGGCTGAAAATGTACAACAATTTTATTAGCAAAAAATGCATTTAAAAGATGAGAAGCAGCGTTAAAATTGAATAGATTTAAAGGCAAAAATGCTTTTTTTTTTCCTAACCTAATGTAAGCTAGTGCTTCTTAGTTTCGGAAATATATTTATTTTATGTCAGTTTCTGTCTCAGTGATAGCTGTTAGCAATAACCTACATAGTTTCCTTAAGAAATTAGGCCGTCTGTTACCTATGAATGGTATAAGACAAGATGCAGCTCTGGGGATATCACACTTAAAGGTAACCTATTTGGGCTCCTAAACGTCCTTTCACAAAATGTTATTTTCTGTAAAATTTGGCAGCTTCCTTCAAAAGCAACAGAACAGAAAGAATCTGTGACTTAAAAGGAAATGACTTTGGTTTTCAAATGTATATAGTTTATAAAAATAGATTTTCCTTATATAACCCTTCAAAGGTTTACATAGACTGGACTCTCTGCCTTCAGTAAAGCCATCTTTTCTCCAGAATATCAGGAAAAAGCTGTGTTAACTGTGAATTGTCAGAATCTTAATGAAAAAATTCATTTGAAGCATTTTGAAAGAAAAGAATGGCTTGGATAAATTTAATACTTTTGCAAATGTTTTAAAAAAGACTCTTGAATTGTTAAAACATTGTTTTTAAATATTTTAAACTATTAATATTAAATATTTTAATATTCATAAAAGAAAGTGATGTTTTGGTTTTATCAAATCTGTATGTTTGTTTGAAAACAAAAGTTGTGTGAGAAAAATAAAAGTAAATTAGGGCTGAAGTAAAACCATTGATTTTAAAATCTCAAAATTTAAGTGTTGCCTACTCAGTTCTGATTTTAATAACAACTTAGCTATAAGATGCATAAGACAAGTAGTCACATGGTGACATTGATTTCATTGTCTTTTTCTTTTAATAAGATGCAACAAGCTTTTTTTAAATCACATTTTAGGCTTATTTTAACTGCATTTCAGATGTATTTCTGCTGGATTTACTCTAAATTCTAATTCTTGGATTTCTTCTAGATATCTACCATATATACTTAGCAACAAAATTCCTTCTAGAAGATGTTTTTCTATGTTTTTCTATTAGATATGTCTGTGTGTGAGAATATGCATGTATATGTATTGTACACAATTGTACACAATGTATGTGTACTTAATATCTATATACATGCATTGCAGTACAATTCAGTAACCCCAATGCCTATTGAGTCGTCACCTCAGATCACTAACAGTGAGCTCAAACTAATATTTTTGAAGATAGGATTAATGCAAGTATAGTTAGGTTTTGTCTGATTTCATGGACTAAAAGTCATGTTTTTCCAGGACTACTAGGTATTATTTTTGAAAGATGAAAGAGGCTTATAGCCAAAAATGTGTAAGTAGTTTAGAGCCATAGAAAATTCTCTTTCCCAAAAGCCACTCAAACACTTATTTTTTTCCTTTCCTTTCCTTTTTCCTTTTTTTTCAATGTCAAACCTGGTTGACATTTCTATTTATTCAAAACTAGAAAAAATGACAATGTTGATCAAATTTTGTAAATGTACCAATTACTTTAAATATTTGCTTTTTGACATCAAGGTATCTAGGAAGGTATTTTCAGAACCACTGATTTGAACTTCTGTCATGTCAGTCTCAGCACCATTACATTTTTACGGTTTTGTGCAGCAGGGGCAGGTAAGGCCAACATGGTGCACTTTCAAAGAGCTTACCTTTAATCGATTTTTTTCTTCTGTATAATAACAACATTTAACTGTAATTAATTATAACTGAATCTGAAAATGCCTGCACATAAAATGAATCACTAGAATACAAATGAGTGACATTTTACTTTTATTTTAACAGTGATATTTTTCTCATTTTCCTTATAAAGTTGGAGACATGCATATAGTAGCAGGTAACTTCACAGTACGAGAGCAGCACAATGTGACATTACAATGTGGCTTATCACAGGTCTTTCATTTCACTAAGAGCCAGCTGTTCGGTCATTCATTTTCTTCAAATTCACAAGCTGGGAGACATTACATTCTGAGGGTTTAGGATGATCAGGAGAGTGCTTACTAATTGATGGATATTTACTGGGAATAATATCACAGTAAGTACTGGCCTGTTGTAATCAAGCATAAACAGGAGGAGTTAATAATGGACTTTACAGCCTGATATGTAAAGCAGAAAATGTAATTTGGAGGTAAAATGAAAGTGTAAACCAAGGCACTTAGACTTTGGGCCATCTAAGAAATCTGATAGTGGTGTTCAGTGTGAATTCATGAATGCTCCATTTTCTTCATGATATTCAAAATTCTCGCTACAGAGTGTCCCGATACAATAACGGGAAGGTTTCGTTATGATCCCAAGGACGAGATTAAGACGCTAAAACCGGTCAAATATCGTACAACGTTTTAACTTTATTTTCAACGGAGTGGGGAGAAAAGGTGGGGGGAAAGCCGAACAGTAGGCGAAGGGAAGAGGGGAACAGAACAAGGGTAAGGGGAAAAGATAGAGAAAGTTGGAAAAGGAGAAAAGAACCTAGCTACCACCACTCTGAGGCCGATGATGTTCTGCTGACTCCGTTCGAATTACAGCTCAAGCTGGGTGCCTCCTACGAGGGACCCCAAACAAAGAAATCCCTGGGCAATTATAGCTTTTTCAAATTAAGTTTCCCACCCCTCATGTGGTAGTTCAGACCAACAGTAATATTTAGGTCTGGGGTCTCCTGCTCCTTATTGGGTCTCATCACTGTCCCTAGGTAGGCTGTTTACTGTTGCCGTTTCTGCTGACAGGTGTGTCTTCATTCTTGGGTCCAGCCATTAGCTCTCAAGGTCCTGACAAAGAGGTGGTAACTCCAGCCATTAACACTGTTTCAGCAGTGCACAGGAATGCAAACTGCTTGTAACTCCCTTATCATTCCCGCCTGCACCAGCTCTGGGGCCCTTTCTCACCGAACTAGGGAGTGCGGCCTAAGGCTTCAGCAAATGTAGCTACTCATGCTAAGCAAGTTTTATAAAAGTTGTGCTAAGTGGCAATAATTTACAGTCTAGGTCCCAAAGTCTCTGCCCAATCGTGGTCTGGTTCAGCGCAGGCTCAGTGTGTCCTGGGTGGAAGCAGGGAGACCATTTCGGGGGTCGCAGCAGCTTAGTCCTGTTTCTGCTGGGGAGAGATGGCTTGTTCGGGGTTATGGTTTGCTTGCACCTTATGTACCAAGAAATGTTTAAGGCAAAAGTTCACTCATCTGTCCGCTACACAGAGTTGCTGAAGGTCAAATCTGTTATTTGTCACCTTCATAATCTTAAAATTTTTCACATACGTGGGACATTTAATTCAATCTCAAGTATTTTATAACTGTTAACTAATTCTGTGCCGATAATGCTGTTCTGAAAAAGCTCAGTGACTAAGGAAGGACATAGCTTGAAGTAAAAACAAAACAAAACAAACAAAAAAATCCACATGAGATAATCAGGAGGAAAAGCTTGGGACAGTAAAAGAAATAATAAAATTATCATATTTCATAATGTGTTCAATGAGCACAAGAAATCTTAGTATCAGTAAAATAGGGCTGATGATCTTACACTGCTTTGTACAGCATTTTGGTGGCTACCTGGTGAAGAAGGCTGTAAAAGCAGTAGGCTTCACTGGATCCAAATTAATGGGTGGCTGCCAATTGATTGCTCCATGCAGTCCTCCCCAAATCAGTCTCTGAATGGTTGATAATAAAATGTTTGTTTGTTTGTATGAATATGTCATAGTAAGTCTCCTCACAACTGACAGATATGCTAGAGAAAGAAAATGTTTATTGTAATGTAGGAAACAGTTTGGGCAAACATCAAAATCAATTGCTATGATACTTCAGAAATTTCAGCTCAAAACAGGTAACATGAAGGATGAATTCCTGAACAAAAGTTCTGGAGTAAAATCCTGAGAGTTAGCTTTTGGATTATTAAATGGAATTTTCCACCCTCCTTTTGATCTTTTGACTCAAGATTCTTTACTGCACCACAATAACACGAATCTCTTAAGAGAAAGTAAAACTATAGTGATTTAAGAACCTGTTGAAACAGTGCTGTAATAAAGTATGCAGATTGGCTAAGTAAATTAAATAACAGGATACCTGGTCCCAAATAAATTAACTGAATTTTTCCTATTGTCTTTGATAAGATTCATAATCAAACCTTAACCACAGAGCCTGAATCAATATTGTCCTTTTATCCAACCAAAATGCCGAGGGGAAACAAAAAAAAAAAAGAAAGAAAATCACAGAGTGACCTAACAAAATTTCACTGTGCATGAAGTGAATACCCATTTAGCTTTCTCAGCTTACAAAAATTAAATGCTAAGTCTGCCCCACATAATTTGTACCCTGTTTAAACATCTTTTTTTGATATTGAATGGTGATAGTAGTGGAGTGAAATTTATTCAAGGTAAAACAGACTCCACTAAACCTACACACCATAAATATCCCATTTTCTAAAGGGAAAAATCTCTAGTTTCATGTGAACTTAATTGTTCTTCAAGATTTGGGCTTGGTCAGATGCACATGGATGCATAAGAAAATATATTTCTTAATAACAATAGGTTAATAAAAGTGTTAAAGAAATGTTAGTTACAATACCTTTCAAACTCTTAAAGAATAAATCTTTGAAAAACAGATCCAAACCAGAGAAAATTTACTTGTTTGTTCAGCCCACAGTTGCATTTATCTAAATAATATGAAATTAAAACGACCGTTTCTCATGCAGCTTGCAGTCCAAGCCTGCACTGGGATTCAGCAACGTGCTACTTGAAGACTTAAGGAAGGCACTGTCATTTAAAACTAGAAGCTCAAAGGTGCTAATTGTTCCCAAGGCCTGTGGTCTAAGGTTTAATCCACAAAATAGTTACTATAGGCAGACTTCACTTGTAGAAATACAAACAGAGTGAAAATCTGGATTTTTTTTTTTATGTCTTTTTTAGGTACTAGTCTTGTACACACATCCATTATGGATGTAGTGATGTCTGTATAATAACAACATTTAACTGCAAGGGGTGTTTATAGGACGGGATGGAACTTTGATATAATGAACGAATTGTTCAGGGAAGCCACTTCTTCCCCTGCTTCCCTAGTTCCTTACCATTTGCGAAATGTTTCCTGCACCAGTGAGGTGAAGCTGGGAAGAAAGGCAGATGCAACACATTTGTTTCTGTCTGCGTGGAAATTTCAGTTACAAGTTGGTATTTCAATTAATAAATTTTCTCCTGGCACTCATTAGATGAAAAGACAATGCACTGCATATACACTGCAGGAAAAAATGTTTTTATATGCCTGTACTTACAAACAAAAGACAGCAGAAAATATTCGCTTTGAACTAAAAAAGAACCCCTCTCACCACAATAAAGTTTGATATTGGCTTGGTTCTTTACAGGATTAATACACAAATTATGCCCCCAAAGACTGTAATGAATTTCACATCTGAGTGTTTTGTTTTAATTAGGAACTGGTTGTCAAACAGCTATTAATAGATAAAAGATAAAACACTGAAAAGATATTTGGGCCTATAAATGGTATTAATTCTATAAAGAAATTAAATGGAACTTGGTGGAAATTCAGTTACATTTGTTTATCAATTTTTTTTCTATAAATTATTGAGAAATTTTTTTCAACTACATTACTGAAGTATTGTCCAAATTTAGATACATTTTGTTTATTTCAAAAGCCTACTATAATAAGGATTAAGACCTTCAAGTTTCAGACCACTCCGTGTAGAATGATCTCTCTTTCCTTTGGGAACCCTATCAAGAATCCAGGATCTAAGACACTGAGACAACTGTCAGATTTTTTGAAAGGAACAGACAATTACATTGTGATTTCAAGAGACAGTATTTTAGCTTTTCCTCCACTGTTTTAGAACACAGAGCCAAATCTCAAGACATCATTTTACAATTAATGGCACCTTTTTTGCAAAGATTCACAGAATCGCGGAATGACAGGATGATTGAGACTGGAAGGCACCTCTGGAGATCATCTGGTCCAACCCTCTGCGCAGGCAGGATCACCTAGAACAGGTTGCCCAGGATGATGTCCAGACAGCTTTTTTAATATCTCCAAGGAAGGAGACTCCACAACCTCTGGGCAACTCATTCCAGTACTCAGTCACTGTCTCAGTAATTTTTTTTTTCTTATATTCAGACAGAATTTCAGTTTGTGCCTATTGCCTCTTGTCCTGTCACTGATTCACTGATGTCCTGGTCATTCACTGATGTCATTGGGATTTTCCATAGAGTAAAGTAGATTTCAAATTCTATGTCTACTTTATAAGAACCAAAAGTCTGTTGCAGGTCCCATACTCACCATCTCATGGCACAACCTAAACGTACACGAGCCTTTCCTGCCTCCTGGTTTGTATGAATACAGAAGCCACTCACGTAGGCTAAAAGAGAGCCCTGGGACATGCTAGCGTACTTTTTAGCCTGTATGACTGGGAGACCAGGTTCTTAGGGTTCATTCACTGTGATGGTGCACTATGCCGCATTTTAGTCTTGACACAGCCAATGTAACTACACACATCAGACTATATCTCAAAGGAAAACAATATTATTTAAAAAATAACTCTGTGTTTTAGGAACAGAAATATTCCACTATCTGTCTGATGAGTGATATTTATTATGTCTTTTAAAAAACAATAATACTACCCTTGTAAAGATAGTTCCTGTGATAAGAAAAGAAGAAATTTACAGCTTTTGTCAATATACAGAAAATATGACAAAATAGAAAACCCTATTTATTTTCCCTCCAATTTCAGTAGGAAAGAGCTTGTAGAAAAACTACAAGTTATAGCCATAGTGTAAACTCACATTTCCCAGAGTGTGGAGCAGGAACAAAGAGCTGTGAAGTATGAGGACCATGGATAAATTTTTCATTTCCTTAGTCTATGATGTCTTTTCAAAAAATGTCTCTTGCTATTAGTGTTGTGTGTTAACATAAGATACTAGTCATGCCACTGCAGAGGCAGAGCTTTGAAATGTGAACTGTCCCTACAATTTTTCTGAGTGCTAATAGACAAAGGATGACACTCTAAGTGGCAGTGCTGTTTTGCTGCTTATCAAAGCAGGCAGGGAAGGAGATAACTTACTTTTATCTCTATGTTTTTACATAAGAGTCAGTATGTTGGGTAGCATCTTAGAAAGGGAGATTGCAAAAAGTAATAGAATTGTATACAAAGGCTGCATCTTCCAAGTAAATCCATGTGTATCTGGAACACCACTGGACACTGGTGCATCATCACTTTTATTAGAAAACTGTGGGACTGTTCCCTGCTACAAATTTTTCCTATGTTACCCAGCACTTTTATAAACAATTCTCAAAATTTTTTTGAGAGTCACAGGAACTATTTCTAACAGACAATGTGAATGCAGCCATGGTGTTTCTGGGGCTGAAATATCTATGCCAAAAGGACACAGTGTCCAGGAATGTTCCCAAGCATATCTAATTACCTCAAGTAGATGTAGCCAAATTTTTGATCAGGTAACCTAATGGAGGATTTGGGATTCTAATAACCATACAGACATACAGCATGTGCATGAGCAAAAATCCACTGCGATAGATCATGCCCTTTTTCATGCAATGGCAAAGAAGACTTGATGAAAGGATCCTGGGCCCATTAAAGGTCAGCTCCCACACCATCACATCTAACTGTTATGGCACTCTGCATCTACACCATTCTCCAGGAATTTTTGACAATCTTGATATGAAAGAAGAGTTGCAGCCTTGTAAGTGCTGCTACAAATCTGACTTATATTTGGTGACCAGTTTTACTTTTCTTCCATAAAACAGAAGCACATTATTTCAAATACAAGAATTTTAGGTTGGCATTGAGGACAAATTCATAGAGATGCATCCAGTAATATTTGGCATCTCTTTCTATTGATGCTAGCCTCCTGAGCCTTAGTGACTAAATTCTTTACCTCCTCTTACTGACAGAAATTAGTGACCTGGAAATTAGTGATCTGGAAGCCCATCTTGTCAGCAGGCCAGACCCATAGTAATTCTCTCTGACATTCTTTAAACACCTGTGAGCCTCTAGATCTCATCTTCCCTGAAGCTGAGTTCAATAAAGAACTTCTTCTGTGCTTTGTCTGTCACAAGTAAATTTTGCAGATCTCTAGCAGCCCTCTCCAGCAAACTTACAGACATTTAATTTCATTCATACTTCCTTTTTACCTATTCAGTTTCAGAAAACATAACATATTTCTAAAAACATAACATATTTCTAAGTAGGTCCCTATTTAGATTGTCTATTAGAAATGAACTGGACCTTCTTCACTTTATGGATCAGTTGTCTTATGAATGTTTGTCATATATATGGAAAAAGAAACAAACCTAAAGAACTTCTGAGTGCTATACAAAACTTCATGAACAAGCACCAGGAAATAAAACTGAGCCATTAAATCTGTTTTTCCCTATGCAAACACCTCTATTTTTAGCATTACATGAATTTTGAATGCCTGTTTTAAAAGCTTAATAAGTTTTTAGCACAGGATTACTTTGATTTATTATGGAATAGCAACATGCACTGGCAATTTCTAGTCACAATTTCATGTTTTAGCATTTTAAGAAAGTTTCTTATATATTTGTGCAGGAAATGACTATTATATTTTATTTTATTGTTCCATTCACTTCAGTTTTTGGTTGCATAAATTACAAGAAACTCCTAGTATAAAATGAAAATGTGTATAATTCAGTCAGTATGTACTAGTAGAGTAGTATGCTATTAATGTGCTCACTCTAATCATACATGGTTCAGATTTTACTACAAGGTATTGCAAACATATATAAGGGTTATTAGTTCAGAATACACACAAAAAATAACACTTGCAAACATAGCTGTGCTTTGCAAATAAGCTGGGGGGATTCATCCAAACAAAGCTCTGGACATCTGCATTACAGCTAGACATCCTGTATTACCAAGGAGCGCTTCTGCCAGCTTTAAGAAGACACTCACATTTGGTAGGGTGAATGTGACCTAAAAGTGTCTATTGACACTTGCTATTGATTGTAAGTAGAGTGTAGGTGATCAGTTCATAGAAACACATCCAGTGGAAACGTCTGAAATGATTAGATGAGTATTATCCACCACGTGGACACATTTTATATTGTTTTTCAGATTGTATAGTTTGCTCAAATACTGTAACTAAAACATTAAATTGCCTTCATCCTTATTCATGCTGTCTCTGCATCTTCTCTTGCATTTTACACAAGTACATCCACAACCCCATGGCTATAACAACCAAACTTTATAGTTACTGGGAGACCTAAATGCTTTAATAATATTAATATTAATAATTTATTATTTGATAAAATTTTAAGTTTCAAATAGTGTTGCTTGCATTTCTGAATAAGGGTATAGAACACTAGGAAGAAAACTAGATGAACATATGTATCACACATATCCCACAAAAGCATCAAAAAATAGAAACCCTGTTTGAACTCCTATGAAAATCAGGTCATAGAAGTTTACCTAGCTGTCACAATGCTGAGCCAAATATTGAATCATGTAATGATTAATCATATTTTTCAGTTAAGCATGCAGCAAGATTCCCAAACTCTTCAAATGCACTTTAATAATTTTGCCCCAAACTGAATTCCATATAAGTTCTGAAAATGAAAGGGGAACTGGAAAGCAGGTAAGTAGGCAAGAAGGATACAACTCAATTTACAGTGCCTTTTAAATCATACCCAATTCAAATTCAAGAAAGGATGCTGAGAGTTAGTGTGTATTCTAAATATTTATGGACCACATTAAAGATTAGCATAATAGAACACTCAAATTTTGTTTTTCAATGCTTTTCGAAACATACTTCTTGTTTTCTACTGGGTATAGGATCTCTTTTATTGACACTAGTTGTATATTTTCTTGTTATTAATCAGAAATAAAAGTGGGTTTTTTTGTTTTTGTTTTATCAAGATCAGGATAAATAAATGGTCTTAATGAACACCTAGCATCATTACTTACAATGAAATAACTGTTTATATTTCACATTTGTAAAAGAGATTATTGGTTAGTTAGTTTGGAGTGATTTCTTTCTTTCGATACTACATTCAGTTGCCATTTGCTTTTTTGCAGAAGAAGCAGAGCTAACATCTGTGGTCATACCAGACTGGGATGTCACATTTGATGGCTAGCCTCAGAATCTAATAAAATATTCCTGGGTTAGACGCCTAAAAGTAAAGGTAGAATTTGTCTTCTTTCGGTGTGCTTTCTTTGCTTACAATTATATTCTACTTTCCCAATGTATTCATTTTTTTACCTTTCTTTTAGAAAAACATCACATTACTTGTTTCTTCCCTTGCTACCCAAACTGGAGGAACACTATTCTCATATTTTCCATGCGATCACTTTGTGCTTGAGGAAAGTCAACTTTAGTAGCCTGGATGTGGGGCATGCAGATTGCAACACAGTACTAAAACTCTGTCCTGTTTTCTCTCTGCATAAGTAGAGGAAAAAAGTGACATGTTATATAAGCTATTTATCAATGTAGTAGCAAGAAGTTGAAGGTGCACCAGCAAGCTTCAGCTTGGAAAACATTACATCTGAGAACAAGCTTGGACCAGAATATAAATAACTTTTTTTTGTTTTTTTGTTTTTTTTTCCAGTTGAATGATTGCTCCTAAAACGTGAAAATCTTGGTTGGGGTTCATCTGACCAAATGTAGACATCTACAGCCTCTAGTCAAATAAGTGAACTAATCACTCTACCTTCCCTTTATAGTGAATGGAAAGAAATAAGTACTTTTAGCTGGTGATTCATCTTATCCTAAAAACTTAAACCTGTCAGGTGAATTGTCCTCTAGAAGGGCATCTGTTTCTCCAGTAACTATAAGGATGACCATTCCAGGTTTAGGCATCCACAATGCAGACACAAAGTGAGCTGAATCCCATCCCTTCTAGCTGAACTATGATTTCTGAATGTAGCCTCTGAGAAAAATAAAACCAAGTAAGCAACCCTGTATTCTCCAGTTAGGACAAAGACTGTCATTTATTTCAGAGAAACAAATGTGATAGATGTCATAGGAGCGCACACTTCCTTATCTCACCCTGCTGGCCAACAATCTTGCTGAACAAAGTCATCGTCTTTCTGATACTACACAACCCAGTTTATCCGTTTAACATTTCTGATTAGGAACTTTTCTACTTTAAAGGCTATTTTTTTGTGTTTTCCTCACTTTGGATTTTATAAGCATTTTGTTTTAAGGTTTCTACAGTACATACAGATGTAATGTTGTCTTCTCAAAAGTTCTTTAATAAGTAAATTAATTCCATAAATCATATAGAGTGCTTAAGCATATCTTGAAGACATTGCAATCACTCTCATATTGTCATATTATGTAAATGGTTCATGACAAACCTTAGAAAACTGAGAACATTTTTTTTCTGAGAATTTCTGAACAAGACCTCTAGAAATAATTCCTAAATTTGTAAAATTTCAAGCAGACTTAATATCCATCTATAAATTTATTTTGCTACTAGTGTCACAGCTGAACAAAACTTGATAGAACAAAATTCTTTGAAATATTAGATTTTTTTCTGCTGATTACATTAGATATGTAAAGTACAGTAATATGCATAGTGGATCACTATCCCCAATCTAATTTAATCTTGGAAAAAATCTGATTCTAACAGAAAGCAATTATTTTTGTATGTATTGATTCCAAAGAGGAGAAAAATGGAATCCCTTAGGAAAGAATATGAGGAAAACGGTAAATAAAGAGTTAATCAGAAAAAAAAAAAAGGAAGCTTTTCATACAGTATTCATAAAGGAGGGGAAAAGTGAGGAAAGGCAGAGGAAATATATAAAAAGGTAAGAAAAGCCAAATGAAAATAAAAAATGAATCCCAATGAAAAAGGGAGACAAAGAGGAAAAGAACAAAAGGTCAAATGGAAATGAAAGAGAAAATGGAAAGAGGATAGATAATGATAAAAACTTAAGCCTTCAAAAAGACTCCTAAGGACACTAAACTATATTACGAAAGAGGGGAAAATTCTATCATGGATTAGTATATGTGATTAAAGAAGAAAATGAAGATACAAATAGAAAACAAAAATGAAGGACAGGAATAAATAGTTATATTCCACAGAAGAATGTACTTACCCTCAGGGTCCCAGAAGGATCTGTGCAGTGACCTGTGTTATTCATCGTATTCACATAAGAGAGTGAATAATGAGCTGCCAAATTATACAGATGATTTTTTTTCCAAGAAAGTCAAAAAGAAAGGTGACTGCAGTGTTGCAGAAGGAACTCATTGTACTGAGTGCTAAAAAATGGCAAAAGGAATTCAGTGCTCATAAATTCAAGGTAAAGCGCACATAAACATGCTACTCCTAACTGTTGAAACAGAATGATAGTCTTTGAATTAGTGATTGCCATTTTAAAAAATGATCTTAGAGTAATTTTATACAGTCATATATGATGTCAGAAATTATTAGTGAAAGGGCAGAGAATAAAACAAAAGAAAACAATATAATGGCATAATATAAGGGCATGGCATACTCCATGATGAATACTATGCACTAACCTCTGACCTCAGAAGGGTCTAGCAGACTTTGATAACATACTGAAAAGGAAGAAAAGGATGATCAGAAGTATGGAATGACTTCTATATAAAAAGACATTGAATAAAGTATGTCTCTCATCTTGAAAAGAAACAACCTATGGAAGACAGCATGGAGATCTGTAAAGTCATAAATGGTTTGAAGAAAGTGAATAAAAAGTGATTATTCATGTTTTCTCATAAGAGGACAAATAATGAAATTAATTGAACAACAGGCTAAAGTAAATTAAATGAAGTGTTGAAGTACTTATCTGTCATATTAATCTCATTGTCACAAGTTATTAAGGATGACAAGAAAGGGTTCAAAAAGAGGTTAGGCAAATGAAGACAATCTATTGATGGCTATTATCACACTGGTCCAGATGGACTTTCCGCCTCAGGAAACTGCAAAATAATAAATGCCAGAAGCTGAAAGAATATATATGGGTAAGGATCCTAGCAAGAGCCCTATATTTATTCTTTTTCCTAAGCATCTAGTGCAAAATTTGATGGACATTTGATTTGAGTAGCAAAGCAATTTTTGCCGTGTAAGAAACTGAGCTTCGTAAATGTAATTTGCATAGCATTACTTCATGTCACTTGTTTTTAGTATTTTTGAATAACTGGCAACTTACGGCTATGGCAGATAGAGGTTTATAATAACCTTTTAATTCATTCTTCAAAAATATTAAAATTATATAGGTAATGAAGGGAATCTGTTAGGGTCAGACCACTGTTTTGACAGACTTTTTTAGAGTTAAGTGTAAACTTATCATAAAAATCAAGACATGCTGTAGGGATGATGGAGAGAAATCTAATCTTAGCCAGGTCAAACATCCATGAACATAAGGTTGATCCAATATTGAACATTTAAACACACAAAAATTATGCTTTTAAGCACATAAAATAACTCTATATGCATTGTACCATAAAGCCAAAGGAACTGTGTTAGTTAAAACAGGTATTTATGAAAGCTTGGCCTTCACATTGTGGTTTATAAAGTGCTGAGATGAAAAGCCAGCTATTCATTTAAAGGTTTCTGAAAAGAATGAAAATATTAAATTCATAAAAAAAATCCTCCATTAGATTTTTCACTGTCTTCATTTCAGTGAACACCTTATTTAATATACCTAGTTTAGTAGGAATATATCAGATGGATTTCTAGAGTTGAAGGTTATACAATCAGGCAACATAAACATCAATGGTAATGGTAAACATCTCCTGGAAAATAAGATTTCATTGGTACAGTCAATAAACAAGCTGCCATCAATACAAATGAAATACACTCTTATCAAAGAGAGACACATGCATCTATGATTATGTTTCCAAAAACTGTGGGTCATGCTCCTCTGGATGAGGCATAAAAACTACCAGATGGTTAGGGGCGGCATAAGAAGGAGTGGGTTTATTATTTCTGTTCATAATTTCAGAATCTGAACATCATGCTTAGTAAAATGGATGTGTAAGTCTTTAAAATTCACTTGGTAGTAGACAAAGGGAGGGATGCGATATAGTTTGGGAAACACTGCTTTAAGGATTTTCACCTAAAGTTGATTTGTATTGTACTAGAATACAGTGTATTTAGTCCCACTCGCAGCCAAAGAAAAAAGTCTTGATTTTTTATAAACATAATTTTAAGAATGAATTAAATTTAATGTTATAAATATCTGAATATGTACAACATTAAATTTAATTCTTTTTTTTCTCCTAGATACTTGCAAGTCTGTCCAGAAACAGTATTTACAGTCTGGGCATTATGCCATGAATATTTTTCTTGAGGCTTTCCTTCTCTTGTATTAATTACAGTAAAATTAAGATTCCATACCACAACACAGAATAAACCAAAAGAAAGCAACAAATGAAAACAACAATGAAATGAAAATAACAGCTAAACAATTCTCCCCATCTCCTTTGATCACAACTGAAAGGAAACTGCAGTCTCTATCTTTACATTCTTGTGGAAGCAGCAGTGAGATTCCCTCTACTGTTTATATGCTTTTATGGATGAACTGTGTAGATGGGAAACTAGGGCCTGATCTTGTTGCTCACGTATAGGCACCAAAGGCCATCTGAGATGCCCTTGGGTACCCTGCTTGGCCTCCAGCTATCACTCCAGAAAGCTGTGATTCTCTGTTTTGCCTTATGTCATATCATATTTTCCATTGCCATGTGAGTGTCTTAAACATGGTGTTTGTATATGGGCAGTTGAACATAGCCTCTACGGGAGGATTCACTGTATTCACAACATTTTTTTTTTCTCCTGCACAATTCTCTAGATTCCAGTACTGATAGTGACTAGATCTTTGCTGAGTATAATGGGAGTTTAGATATGTCTTCCACGTACATATCTACATATACAAATCTAAAATAATGTCTTTTAATGAACCTAAATCTTATAATTATACATGATGATTTCCACTCTTGGTGCATTATTTACATATAGCACACATACATGGTATGTATAGTTGTCTAAGAAAACCCTGCTGCTGCATATTTGAACTACTGCTACTTTGAGCAGGTCTCCCTGATGTAAAAGTTAAAACATTGATTTTTTTTTTTTTTTCAGTCCAGTCTGCAGGAAACCTAGGGCAATGGCAACAGTGGAATATTTTAGGTGTAGGAGAGTAGCTGACAAGTGTTGCAGCATTTAGATGACACTACTTAGTAAAGAAAACATCATAAGCATTTATATTAAAATCATTTTTAGACCTGATTTGCAGTGTGCACTGAAGATACTGCTTCTTTACATCTGTTAAATTTAAAAATAAAAATAAACTGACTTAATTTTGTGTTCATAGGTTCTTGGCTTCTACTTTTTTCCATGTTTGCTGTTACCTCATCTTCCTTCACGTCATGATTTTTCAAAGATACCAGCTAATTTCTCCGATATTTCATCTGCTAATCCATATGTGCTGTAAGCTGAAGTTCATAGAAGATGTGGAAATCACAAGCTTATCAAGGAATATTTAAATTATTCTTTCTTCAAATTGGAATGAAGTCATTCATTTTTTCCGTGTTATTAAATATTATTAGTTAGATGCTTAATCAACTTTTTCTTTTAATTAAAACTGTATTTCTCTTTTATTAGTTAAAAGGGAAAAATTACGAGTAATATTTAGGCAAACACATAATCTTCAATTCAATTATAAAAGTTGTAAAAATAATCACAAAAAATGCAAATGATTTACCAATTTACCACGAAAAGCTTTCATTTCTTCAGTACAAAAGCCCCTGAAACTGAAGAATTTATATTATAAAAACAATTTTTCTGTAAAATTTGCCAGGTGTTGATTTTCAGCATAATTTTAATTAAAAGTATGTTCCTCAGAAATATTGAGCCAAATAAAAATATTTCTGCAAATCTCTTCCTTCTGGTCAAAACCCAGATTTTTGATAGTTTAATTGTGAAATAATTTCACTTAACTCTATAAATTTCAATTTTTCTTAATAACTGGATAATAAAGAGTACACCTAGTAATTCCCCAGAAGCAAGGAACCTGAGTGATTAACAAGGTTAGAAAGCAATAGGAACTTTTTTTGATTTATGACTTGAAAAAATTGCCACAGAGAAGCTTGCATTGAATAAGAGTGGGATTTTTACAGAACCTTTTAAGAACCATGTTTTAACTTAACCCTCTACCCCCAACAGGTTTCTGCATTATAAACAAATGTACATTGCTTTGTATGGCAACATGCTTCACGCTTTTTGTTACTCAGAGAAAGAACATCAAGGCAGTTTGAATAAGCGGTTTGAATAAACTTGGGGGATGAGGCTCTTAATTGTATGAATGGCTTGTTTTTGTTTGTTTTATAATTTGAATTGTCTCCCACTGTAGTAGATTGTTTTCAGCTAATTCCTTGCAGCTGTTACTAAATTACAGGCTCTGCTCTCCAAGGCCACTTAGGGAAAGGAAAACTAGCGCTATTTAACCACTAATCTGACTATGTAATGATCTGAATGAGAAGAGGAAAAACATTTGCTATTTCTAGTTATACAACACAGAATCTGTGCCAACCACTCACATGACTGAATGGCTGCAGTTTATTTACCGATAGAAGTAAAGGATACAATTTTTGTTAGAATAATATGGCATGAAAGATAATTATTTTCTCACATTAGCTGAAATATATGTCTACTCTTTTAGCCAAACCAAATTTAATAGTAGCCAGTAGTAGCCAAAACATTCTGAAGATGTAAAGGTCATGATGATAAACTGATTTTTCTTTACTGGATTCAGTGCAGACACAATATACCCAGATACATAGAATTCACCTGAGTGTCTCCAAATTATTTCAGCCTCATTAGCCACCTCTATCTCTAAGCAGTAGTAGATGATTTTTGGAAAACTCTCTAGAATCATAGGGCCTATCAATCAAAACCTCTACAGAAGAGATGTTTGGTTGTATGGCCTGATAATCCAGTGTATAGGAATGTGACTGCATCCTTACTCTTCCTCTTACAGATATACAGATGTTGCTGCACACAACACTGCACAATCTTTTTTTAACAAACAGAAGACTTACAATACTGCTTACCAGAGACCTACTTCATTTAATTTTTAACTTCTTCATAGCATTTTGTTGGCTGAAATTTAGGTTAATCAACGACAGTACACAGATTAAGTTTAATAAGTGGAGGAGATCATTTTGCTGTAGCTTGTGACTAAAACTCTGTGAGAGTCAAAGGCTCACAGGTTGTGGTACCCAGGAGGCCCATAAGATGACGGTCATCCACGAATACTGATTATTTAATATGAGGCTGAGGTAACTTCTTGCATATGGAACTTTAATTTGAGGATTTCACTCAAGTATTTCTGAAAAATTATATTCATTATCACTTAAAATTGGTCACTTAAAATTAATGAAACTACATTCCAGATCTTTACAGACCATTGTTTCCTCTCATTTCAGCTCCTATGTGTGTCCTAATTAATAATTAGGCAGCAAAAATGAAATAGGGAAAATACAGAAAAGACATTACTGTGGAAATTATTGTGAAACTATAGGAGAGTTTAAAACTACTTCACCAAGAAACTAATCTTAATTCATTGTACAGAATTTTTCCTTTCCTTTCCTTTCCTACACATATAATACCTTTCAACTTTTCATGTTAGAAAACTCCTCTCCTCTTCTCCACCTCTCCCTCCCCTCTCCCCTCCTCTCCCTTTTTCTCTCAGATGTCTATTTGTCCAATTTTCCTTTAAAGAATACTTGTTTCAAAGACACTTCAACAATGGTAAAAATCTTTCACTAATATGGTCTCACAAGAACTCAGCCCTGAGACTAATGCAGATGGCAATAATCATCAATCTATAAAGATATTTTCAAGCTATTAAGTTATTATATTGCTGTTGTGCTGAATACACTTAAATATGTGGATTGTTTTGTTCCTTCAATCTGTTACATAACAAAATATTTGCAATGTGGATGTTTGAAGGAATTTTCTGACTAGAAACACAAAAGTTTCACCTATGTTGTATTTGCATCGTTCAATTCAGGTAAGAGTTTTTCTGCCTTTCTGGTTTTACAGAGTATGTGCAGTCAATTCGCTCCTCATCGCTAAATATTACCAAAAAATCAATACAAGGTTTGGTTATATCAGGAGCTAGCTCAGGATCGTGTATCAATATGTTTCAAATATGTTTTTAATAGAATATACTCAACTTCACAGTTAATATGTTCAAGTAATTTATTCAGTGAGAGCTACTTTACATGCATATTCCAATATTCTTCCCAATCACTTCTTTCTTGAAACTAGTAAAAGGTCTTAAGGGAGGATGACATTTTTGTACACTTGTATTTCTTTTTGTCATGGGAGCAGAAGAGTTTTTTTTGTTTATTTCTCCACTAATTCAAGATCATCTGATGACTTTTTTAATGAAAAGTTCAAATAAATGAATTTGCCTGGATGTAAGAAAAGGACAAGAAAGTAAGGCAAATATTTCAGAAAGCTATCCTCATCTAAAAAATAAAAGAATATAACCAATCATCATGTAACCAGAATTCTCTTACAATAAAAATGTGTGAGATGATACTCCCATGGCTGAAAGGTCATGAATGTCATCCCCCTGTTCCAGTTCAGCATCATACACAAGGACGTAAGCCTCTGTTGCATGTATGCCCTTGTCTTGGGTATCTTTCAGTATGTCTAAAGAGAGATGTTCTACAACCTCATTAAGTGATCTATTCACTTACAGGCTTTTCTGGAAAATATTCTCTAATTTTTAACCTGAATATTCCTGGCTGCAATGTATGAAAATAGGATTATTTTTGGATCAGCCTTCTCTATACGCTGCAAGATTGTCTCCCTCAAATTTCTCTGCTCTAGACAGAAAAAAAAAACCCAAAATAAAACATACTTCTTCTGTCTTTCCTGTAGGGCTTCTTTTCTCTCCTATCAGATCACTTCCTTCCTGCAGAGCACTGCCTCAAATTGGACACCACTGCAGCTGAGGCCTTAGCACTGCTGAGGAAAGAGAAAGACTTGCTCCTCATGTCACACAGGCAGGTTTGTATGTCATAGTTAGGTGTTTTTCTCTCTTCTGTGATAAAATGACACTTTTTTTTTATTTTCGGCACAGTATCCACAATAATTCCATATACTTTTAGGTAGAACTGCTACCAAACCAATTGTTTCTGGAGCTGTGCTTGGGCTGTTAATTATTTCTCCATAAACACAATACAGGGTCCTTGCCATTGAATTGCATTCAGTTTTCTCTTTTTTTGTTCAAAGTGACTTTTTATTTCAATTCTGTTGTTGAGCAGATTTTCAGTCTCATCCAGCTTCATGTCACCTGAAAATTAACTAAGTATACTTTCTATTCCATCAGTCAAATTGTTCATAAGAATAGATGAATAAAATCAGACTCAGGGTGGACCCCTGCAGAACCTTGCTAGATATAGTTTTCCTTTTTTGCAATAAACCATTGATAACAGTCAACCAGTTATGCACCACCTGCTAGCAGTTTTACCTAGTCCATGTTTTCTGGATTGCTTATTAGAATGTCTGGTGGGATAATTGCAAAGCCTTGCGAAAGCCAAGACACCTAAGATTTCTTCTTTCTCCACAGGATCATAATAATCATAGAACAAAGACTGATTTGATACAGTGGCTAAGTTCTTAACAAGTCCATACTGACTCTTTTTTTATCTACTTTTTATCTTCTATGTTATAAATAACATGTTTGATTATTAGTCTGTATAATTTGGGAGGGATTTAGATACAGATTGATTTGTCTACAATGGTCTGTTTTTGTGTCCTTCCTTTTTTTAATGAGAGACACCATCATGGTTGATCTTCTCTGGAAAAAAAATAGAAGGAATGTTTATAAGAAATACTGATACTGATATTCATATTGGATGAAAGTTAATTCTGAAACGGGTTAGCAGGAGATTTATGCACTCTACTATTGATATTTTAAAAATACATTTTCAGTAAACCTTACCTTCAGCATAGGTTTTGTACTACTCTTGTGGGAATTAATTTTGTCCAGGAGGTATTGAATATACATTTAAAAATGTATTTCTAATGAATTTTGAAACAGGTCAAAATATTTAACTATTATTTCTGATTTGCTTAGAAATGTCAAAATCCTACTTAAAGTAAATGACAAAAGGTATTACAATAATGCAAAATGTCTTTCAGCATTGTTTTATTATAAACAGTGGCATGATGCTTTCGTATTTGTTTTATGTACTTGTTCATTATTTTGTAGTAGAAGGCCAAAGTTGTCCGTCATACTTAAGCAAAGATTCACTTATAACAATCAGTGTTCTGTTTGCATAAAGACTAACCAAACACTGAATGAAGGTTTGAAGTACCATGCAAGGTTTTTAATAGAACTTGTGCTAGGCCTCACAGTTCTATGTATCTTATTTTATTTTAAATTAATAATCATTTCATACATATACTTGTTTTTGAAATAAGTAAAATAATAGCTATTTAAATAGTCAGCCACCAGTCATATTGACTATACTGTAGACATCATGTCATTACCCTTTGGCATTCTTGGTAGTGATCTAAGCATCTTGCTGTTTTATTATTAGTTTGGAGAAAGGATTATTTGGGTATAACATCAAGCTGCCCAAGCAGCATTCAGTCACTTGCCTCACAGCAAATTAACTCTGGTACATTATAAGAGATAATTTCTGAAACCCAAACTGGAGCACTGTTAACCAGACATTAAAAAGCAGGTATTTCAGAGACAATTCAAAGTGATTTTTAATGTTTTAAGAGTTATAGCTTTACTTTTAAGATATAATGCTATGCTATTTTTAGTATTTAACTGGTAAATTACCCTAGTCCATTAGATCATCATAAATAGACAGTGATGGAAAGTGATAATACAAATAATTATACTGTTTTTATCTCAAACCAAGTATGTCAACAGTTCATCTTGCATCATGACTTCTAAAGGCTGTAAGAACTCTGCTAACCTGCTAATTTCTGAAGAACGGCTCCCAAGACTGTTTTATCTTCATATAACAAATAAAGCAAATGCATTAGTTAATTTCTTGTTTTATGTATGTTCATTGAATTTTTGATGAGGGAATATTTTCGAGTTAATGCATTCATCATGTGCATGTATTAGCTATAAAATAAATGCAGGATTAGATATGCATAACGAAAAGTCCATAGATGTGAATATTAAATAAGCCATTTAAGATCTGTTTTATCATTCCAGATGCATCATGCCCATATTTGTACCTCTTTGACAAGTATGAAAGGTTTAGTAAAAGCTACATCAGATTTTTCTCTCCAGATAAAGTTGTACACGGTGGCTATTTAAAAGGACATTTATGCATACCCAGACCAGGAGAAGAGGAGTGTTAGCCTCTTGTGCTTTCGGAAAATTGGTCGGGTCTTCCTGAGACTGGATGTCTCAGTGGATACATAAGGTTTATTAATGGCATGTGAGTTTGCCAATGGATAGTGCAAAGTGCAGGAAATAGCTGGCAGGTTTAGCTGGCTGCCCTGTGATCTACCCTTCTGAATGGCTTGGCAACTCATGTGTCTTGCATGACAGGGAGCAGCTTCCAACACAGCTGTAGGAGAAGACTCACAATTACACTGGCTGAATGAATAGCAAAGCACTTGGACTTTTTTGCATAATAGCAGAGCTAAACCGTAAACAGATGTCACAGTTTTATGTCACAATCTTCATTTTAGACTTCTTCAAACCCGAAAGCTGCTCTTCTTGGTGGACTGAAGTAAGCCACTGACAGCATCTAAAATACCAGTCAGTGACATAGTTCCATTAGGGAAAAGGTGTTTTAGATCAACCCACTAGTATTGTCTACGCTTTGAAGATAAATATTCTCTCTCTAACTGGTCAAAATTATATCTCAAAATTTAGATGATTTATACCTTGTTCGCATTTTTCTGAATTGATGACTTGTGTTGCACAGGAATGTTCAGTCAAGACTGATCTGTGTTTGTTCCTTTATCTTTTAGCACTGTTAAGTACTGTAAAGAAAAATTAAAAAAAATATGTGATCGTTTAACTAAAGAGCTGTGTTACAATGCATATGATACATTGGGGAATAAATGATGACTGTACAAAAAACTTTGTTCTTAAATGTCTTATGTCCGGAATAGCTGACTTCTGACTTTACTATAGTAGTCATAAAAACTGTCTTTTTAACATTCAGTGAACATTTGTAAATATTTTAATTTTTTGAGATGGTTATTTTTTAATACCTTCTCAGTTTTAAATAGCAATAGATGGTTCATCTTAAAATAGTAAAATAAGCATCATTTGTAACGAAACTGGGTTGATAGTCAAAAAAGCAATAATAATTCTCATTTTCCAAGCATTCAGGTTTAATCCATTCTTTTCACTGTTTCCTCAGATTCTAAAATAATAAAAGAATTTCATTTTTCAACCAATTCTAAATATAACAATATTTAGTTAATGGACATTAAAAGTATATATATTGATTATTTTTCAGGTGATGAAACAAAAGTAAGATACCTGCTGAAGTTTATTTTAGGATTTTTCTTTCTAAATCATTTATGATACAAAAGTTATGAAGAACTGAGGGAAAATTTAAGGCAAGCTTTGACTTGATTCGTTGTTAGACTAACCAATTGCAAATGAAATTCAATATAGGCAACTTGAAAGAAAGACACACAGAGCACACAACCTCCAAACTAATGGGATTAAGATTTATCAGGAGGATTTGATAGAATCTGCACATTTTAATTTATAACTGTCTAGAAAAGGAAAGAATCTGGTCCAGTCTTTGTGAAAATAGGAAGTGGCTAATTTCCAAACTGTTAGCACATTAGCGCTTCCTACATGTTAGATGCACTTACTTCAGGCAGAGATTGCCATAGCACTTAGCGTTGCACATCATAGCAGTTCCTTTAAAGCACACTGTGACCTCATCATAACCCACAAAATAGATTACACATGTATGAATATATTGTCAAATCCCATCTCTTCCCCTGCCTCAACCCCTCACACCTCTTCTTAGACATATCATGGAAGGATCTGCTGCTTCATGCTAGGCAGGTTGAACACCAGACATCTCCACACATATGCAGTGGCTGGCTTGATGCACAGGAATACCTTGGTTCTACTGCAATGACTGTAAAGCCGAAGGCTGGATTTTTACTTTTCTGAATCATCTAGAAATAACCTAATTTTAAGGTACCACTAGTTGCCACTTTCAAACTTATATTTTCTTTTAAATGAAAATATCTCATGCTGGTATGTTTCAGAAGTTGGGGGGGAAAAAAGGTAGGTGGAATAAGGATATTGTTTTAAAATGACATTAAAAAGTATACCTTTAAAAATTATTATAGTATTGATTAGGGGACAACATTTTATGTTCATTTTGTTAAATTTCTATTGTAAGTTTGACTAACGCATTCTTCAGATTTCCTCAAACCTATCTGTGGTGCTATGTTTTTTTTTAAAACGGACAAAGTACTGAAACACCAAATGACACAAGCATGGAAAAGAAGAAAGAGACGGTTACTTCTGCATTGATTTCCCCAAGAGCTGCCACCGATTTGTCTACTTGGTATGATTAATACTAGTCATTCAAATTCCCCAGTAATAAGAAATGTAATAACTTATTAAAGTTCCATCTTAGGTTACTTCTCTCATGAGAAGAAATTGAGACAAAATGATAAAAAGAGAGGGGTGAAAATGAGATAACTTATACAGCACGCTCATGAAGTCCGCATCTATGCTTGATGATACTCAGCCAACTTTACATTATAGAGAGAAAAGGATACATATTTCTCCCCTTCTTTTATTTCTCCCCTTTTTCTTCTCATCGTAAAATATATTTTTCCCTATATTATTTAAAAGCGCATTCTGATCACAGTTAGAACGCTCATCCATTTCTGTTTAACCGTGTGACTGATCAAAGTGGACTGAATAATATTGGTCAACTGGAACAAAATTTGATAGTGATTATAAGCTTTAGTGTGCTTTTAATTATGAACTGCAGGAAATATGAAAAAAGTTATCACAAAGTGATCTTGAGAGAAAAAAATTGTAAAAGATTGGTATTTTATCTGAGCACATTTTGTTTCAACAACTGATTTAAGGGCAAAATAACACTAGAATAATAATAATAAAAAAAGTTTTAAAGACTTGAAATGGGAAATAAACCACCACGGAGTGAAATGCCACCAGTCCACTAATGTGCTCCAATGCAGCTGGTAAATTCACTTATATCACAGAATATCTTATTTCTTTTCGTCAATGTGGTGAAAATTCATACCACTCCATAGGATTCTATCAACAAACTCAATTTCTTTTTAAGAAAGACTTAGCTGGTATAGACAAAGCAATGGGAAGATCTGGTGATATTCACATCAAGTCCTAATGTTTTCCTAATATCTACATCTCTGTACAGATCTGTTCTAAACTTAAAGATAGAGCTTCAGATTCTGTTTTTACAGCACGCTAGATGCCATTTTTTCTATTTAACTGATCCCCACATTACATCCCTAGCGCACCAAATGCCTTTTGCATCGTTCAGATTCTAGATACTCTACTATGTTATGGTTTACCTAATATGAAAGTCTGGATGAAAATCAGGCTGTATATTTTCCAGCATTTTTTCATGCTAGTTTCCCCAGAATAGTTTTCTAGTAATTCTTATGCAGTTTGTGATTGACTTGCTTGATGTGATAATTCTTTTGAAGAAATCTTCATTTTCCAAAATGAAGATATATGTTTCTTTGTTGTCCTCCAACAGACTGATGAAAATCCTTCAATGAATTATGAAACCTCCCATCATTCCAAGAAAAAGAATCCAGTTCTGAAAAATTGTTTTGATTTTGGCTGCTGCGTTATGCAAAAATGTTTTGTAGTCACTTGCTTTAATACACTAGACTTTTAAATACCCCATTGTGTCCCCATTTTTACCTACCATACTTATTTAAACTTTAATCTCACACTTCATTTTTCCTCATTTAGGGTACTTCTGTAAAACTTGTTCTTCATTTTCCTGAATACAGTAAGATCCATTCCTAGCTTCATTAACACTTGGAGATGATGTATAAATAAAAAAAAAAAAAAGTAAAAAAAAAAAAAAAACAGAACTTTTGTCATTGGCAAACAAGATTTCCAGTAAGCACCTTCAATACAGATAGTCTGCCAATGCACTATATCTTCTTTTTCAAATTTACTTAAGAAACTCCCTGACACAACATCTCGGTTTTGTCAGCACATATACAAGAAGGACTAAATTCCCCAGGCTGTTATTTAGTACATTTACCGTTTATTTTAGACACTTCAGATTGCAGCCTCTCAGCACTCATGTATGACCTTTCTGCAAAGCTGCTGTTTTTAGCAGAGTTGATTTAATTGCAGAGATGAACTTTAACTTCTGAAGAGTCATAATCCACTGATTTGATGCATATGCAGCTATCTTTCTTGTACTCTATTACAAAAAAAAATATCCTATTAAAGTTCAAAACTGGCCAGCTGGGTTTCTGAGCTAAAAGAACGAAAAAAATTGTTTGCTATAATGCTGTCTTACTTTTTATTCTTGAGAAGGCATTCAATGACATTATTATGAATGTTCTCTCGGCATATCCTACACACATATAATAGAAAATTTAAAAATTAAACACAGATGTCTTGGTAGGTGATAAGGTCACATTTCCATTATCTTTCATTGTGGTAAATAAACACAAATATCTTAAAATCCAGTAAACAAGACTGCCTCTTTTAATTGTGCATATATGGTTCAAAATAGTCAACAGTTAAAATGCATAACACATGGAAATAAATGGAACAGGAGAACAAAAGAATATCCCGAGGATACTGTCCCGATCCAATATCGGGGGGGTTTCGTTATGATCCCAATGACGAGATTAAGACGCTAAAACTGGTCAAATATCGTACAACCTTTTAACTTTATTTTCCAAGGAGTGGGGAGAAAAGGTGGGGAAAGGCGAAGGGGAGGAGAGAGAGAAAAAGAGAGAGAGAGGGAAAGAAAGGGATATCAGCACCCGTGGATCCAGTGGCGTCCTGTTGGTCCTCTTCACCCTGGGTGTAAATTTTAGCGAAGCGCGTGCAGTAATTACAACTCGAGCAGGGTCCGACCCTAGGTTCCCGCTGAAAAGTTTGGAGCCAAATCAAGGCAAATTAAATAAATAAATTGTAATGACACGCGTGCAGTAGTTACAGCTCGAGTTGGGTGCCTCCGAAGAGGGACCCCGAACAAAGAAATCCTTGGGCAATTCTACTTTCCAATCTAAGCTCTCCACCCTTCACGCAGTAGTTTGGACCAATAGTAATATTTAGGTCTGGGGTTTCCTGCTCCTTATTGGGTCCCTAGGTAGGCTGTTTACTGTTGTGGTTTCTGCTGACAGATGCGTTTTCATTCTTCGGGTCTTGCCCTTACCTCTCAAAGCCCTGACAATTTATTACTTCCCCAGCAGTGACGGTAGGTGTTATTTCCCAAGGTCCAGACAAAGGGAATATGATCTGGACTCCGAGATAGCCCAGACCCCCCAATCAGCATTGTTTCCGCAGCGAGAGGAGGCCCTGCTCCCCAGGGTCCCGGTGCCCAAGCAGGCCTCACTTCAATGCCTTGACATCCTTCCTCCCGGAGCGTGAAGCATGGGAATGCAAACTGCTGGTAACTCCCTTGTCTTTCCCACCTGCACCAGCTCTGGGGCCCTTTCTCACCGAACTAGGGAGTGCGGCCTAAGGCTTCAGCAAATGTAGCTACTCATGCTAAGCAAGTTTTATAAAAGTTGTGCTAAGCGGCAATAATTTACAGTCCAGGTCCCAAAGTCTCTGCCCAATCGTGGTCTGGTTCAGCGCAGGCTTGGTGTGTCCTGAATGGTTGCAGGGAGACCATTTTGGGGGTCGCAGCAGCTCAGTCCTGTTCCCGCTGGGAACAGATGGCTTGTTCGGGGTTATGATTTGCTTGCACCTTATGTACCAAGAAATGTTTAAGGCAAAAGTTGACTCATCTGTCCACCACAGATACTTGTTGATGTGGACCTAGTGTCAGCTCTAGCCAGTAAGCATAATCAGTGTCTGCAGAGGACATTTAATCATACATAGTGGGAACATTTTAATTGAATTGACTGGCCCGAAATACAAGAACATAAGTTGCTGAGTACTAAGGGTTTGATCCAATACATTGATCCAGTGCTAAGGGTTTGATCAACAAAACGACTCAATTATTTTAATAGGTAGGGGTACCACTTTAAAAAATTGTGTGATTATTTTGTAATTCACATGCATACTATCACTGATTATCATCCAAATGTTACTGTAACGTTTAATTTAAAATGTACTGTAAGCAACTTTGGGGAACGGAAAGGGAACACATCCTTGTCTATACAGAGCCTTAGAAATCAAGTGTTTAGGAGTGATATATCCATGTAAACACTGGTATCTTGTTCTATTGAAGTTATGGAGACATCTGTATGGGGTTGACAGATATGACACAGGCCATTCTGGAGGGGCATCTGGTAGGCTTCTAGGGTGCCAACTCCATATAAAGTGGCATTACACATTTTTCTCTCCTTTATGACCTGACTGAGAATGTGTTTAATTTAAAGGAAATCTTTCTATTGGCTTCCATAAAGTTTAGAGGGAACTTTCAGTGAATGAAGCAATCATTGCAACAACTGTCTCCCTACCAAAAGTATGCTCTGAAACCTTACTTGCCACACAATAAAAGGTATTCTGACAATATTCTGACAGCATACTGTGGGCCTTAATTATGTATTTTGATTATCAGCCTTATCTTGCACATAAAGGTGCTATAACTAAAGCTGACACAATAAAGTTGGAATGTTTGATTAAGAGCACTTTAAGACTTGCAACAGCTATTCAAAAAATACTGTTGCTTTTACTCCTGTAAAAAAGTTCTGATTCAAATCATAGCTGAAAAGTACTGTCTGATGCCTATTCCTTTGCAGAAAGGACATTACTTTGCTATCATTCCCATCAGGATGCTCATGACAATCTATTGACATTGACTGTGTACTAAACAATCTTTCAGCAAGGTAAATGGTGTTGAATCACTAACAGTATATGGGGTCAGAATTCCAGTTGTATTATGCACAAAGTCTTGTTATGAGCTAAAAGGAAATATACTTCACATATAAAGCCAGGTATTTGGATTTATTAATATAATTGAAATCCGAACAGCTTATCTTTATTAGTGCAGGTTTCAATATTGCGGGGGAAAAAAAAAAAAAAAAAAGAAAAGAAAAAGAAAAAGAAAAAGAAAGAAAAAGAAAAAGAAGGAAAGAAGAGAATAGAATTACATTAAAAATAACTCAGTAATAATAATAATACAGGTAATACTAGTATGCTCAAACCCTTAGTGTGTACCATGGCTTTCGCTGGTGTTATGCTCACCTTTCCACCACCTCTTTGGGCCCCAAAGTCAGCAGCACCAGTCTTCCTCCAGAAAGCGGGGGATGCAGGGGAGCGGTTGCATCTGGTCACCAGTGTTACAGGTTCTTTGTCTTTGCTGGGAAGGGTGTGATGATTGTGGGGTTTTGTCTTTCTTCTCTCCTTTCTCCTTTTTGAGTTCCCCAGGGTCTGTTTTCAAACACACTTTTACATTGTATTCTTTCTTCACTGATCTGCCAATGGCCTTTCTGCAGCCAGATATTACATGAGACATGGATCTCAAAGAATCATCCACTTTGCAACCATCCTTCCTCCTTCCTAACATACTCCTGAATTTGGGAAACCGGGAACATGGGAAGGATGAGGTTAATTTCCATGTCAAAATACATGGATTAGCCCATCTATAAATAGGTTTCGACACATAAACTAGAAGATTAAGCTTCATTAAAATCAGTGAGGATTTAGAGTGTGATTTTGGCACCTAGTATCATTTGGGATATACTAAGATTTCTGCATGGGGCTAAATGTCTGTAACTTGATATCTTCAGATCAAAGTTCATGGATGGATCTCACAGACTATATCTATATCATGAAGCAAATTAGCTTTCTGCCTTGCTTCATCCCCTGTGTGTTCATACTTCATGTTCATACTTTAGTTCATTTCTAGACTAGCTTCTGAGGAGTTCTCTCTCCAACTACTTATCTCTGGCCTTGTGTATACCTCTATATAAGAGAATCCAGGATTGCCCCACTGAGTGGCTTGCATTCTTATTGCCTTCAGATTTTTATTGGAAAGGGCTCACTGATCAAAACAGAGCCAGTAGCTACCAATTAAATGGTGCTGGCAATCAGCTCTTAAGCTTTCTTCTTGGTCCTCTTAGCATATCTAGCTGTATTCCTGGATCTATTTCACTCCAGGGTCCACTGCTAATGGAAGAATGGATGAAACCAGACAAGATGCAGATTTCCAAACACTACGTAGCTCTCCAAGTATAACCAGCATGCATCACATCCTCATATACTTCCAGTGGCCTGAAACCTACATATAAGGAATGTAATAAATGCCCTTAGTATCTCTGCTTTGTCAAGCTGCAGAAAGACCGCCTCTATTGTTTCGTAGACTTTGAAGTGAAAGAAACATACAAAAAGTTATTATACGTTCAGGGATCACTTCTCAGACCCAGAGCCAACCTTAGATAAGTGTTATGTATCTTAAGCCAATCTGTGCCTGAGGAGGCTAGCCCTACTCTGGCCCTAAATGGGGATTCAGGACACTGTAGAACTTGGCACACTGGAGACCAGGGTAACTCCTTATGATAGATACTGTTAAGCAAGGAAATACAGCCACAGTTTATTCTGAAGAGAGGAGCAAATCTGCTCCGGTATAAGAATGAGTGTAGAATTTTAAAAGTTTCTTCCTTGAAGGAAAATTCTTAAAAATATTTTTCTTCTATAGAAAAATATTTATAATATTCCTTGGCCTCCTCTTTGGAAGTAATCTAACTTAATGTGATTTTATTTTATTTTATTTTATTTTATTTTATTTTATTTTATTTTATTTTATTTTCTCTTTTACTATAGCAGAACTATAAGGAGTTTGCATCCACTCAAGTGATGCCTCAGGCAATGCGCAAGGTAGCAATTGCATGCATTGCAGTGTGCATTGATACTGTCATCAGAATTCAGCTTCCTTTGGTAGTGAAACAGAACACCTGCAGACATGCTGAGTGATAGATACTGTATCACTGAGACCAATTCCAGTCACTGATTCCCGTATTCACTCAGCATTCATATCACAATATATTCCATTAAAAGAGGAAGAAGAGGGTTGAGCTAAAAGGCTGCAGACAAGATCAGAAAGAAAAATCTGGTTCCAATTTCTTCCAGCTCATACCAAAAGCAGAAGGATAAAACAAACAAGCAAACAAAGCAACAAACAAGCAAGCAGAAAACCTGATGCTAGAAGGAACTAGCTCAGGTCTAGACTCTTCGTTCGAAACTTCCAGAATTTCATTCTAGAAAAGACACAAAGAGAGTGGGATATTAGATAATGTATCTACTGGATAAAAGCACACAAGGCAAAGAAGTGATGGCAGCAAGAGGAAGTGGAAATAGGCAAAATCAGAGATTTCTATCTTTCTATTCAGATAGGGTTCAGGAAACTTGAATTTAACCTCCAAAGTCCTTCAGGGGAATGGTATATGTGAAGAAGAGCACATACAGATATAACTCCATTTGAAATAGAGCTTGTCTAGCAGTGTGATACATGCTGTGCTCTGTGTTGTATGCTGAAAACATTTTTAACCATTGGAAGCTATACTGTCTAGGCAAGTGGTTTTCTGTGTAAAACTGAAGTTCTTGTTTACAAGTTGTATTTTACCCTAACCTTTAGAAAATTATGTTTACTTTAAATTAACTGAATTGGGGTCTTGAGGATAACATTAACCTTTTACATTCTAAGACAGGACAGTTTCTTCACTGACCTGCTGATTATTAGTCACCTGACAAAGAATGTTAAAGGACAGCAACCTGAAATTATTGATTTCTTTTCAGCTAATAACTCCATTTTGAAGATCAGCCTGACAAAGGAAATATTCATTCAGCCTGACAAAGGAAATATTCATTTTATAATCTCAGAGGTAAATTAAGTTCTTTTGTATCCAAAATGATGATTGTGGAAGATGATGCAACTTTACAGCAAAACATGAATTGAGATGAGAATTGAGAAAAAAATTGAGAAAAAAAAGAGAGGAGAGGAGAGGAGAGGAGAGGAGAGGAGAGGAGAGGAGAGGAGAGGAGAGGAGAGGAGAGGAGAGGAGAGGAGAGGAGAGGAGAGGAGAGGAGAGGAGATCTCATTGTCTTGCACTTGTAACATCTTTCAGTGATGAATTTTCATTTTCTCCTTTCCCTGTTGTCATAAGAGTATAAAGAAAATAAAAGACTGGAGGAAAAGAGAGCATAAAATTCTACCTACAATTTTCAAAACAAAGAAAAAGTCCTTTCATTTTGATTATTTTTCACTGAAAATAAAACAGAAGGTTATAAGTTTAAAATATCAAAACTGCTTTCTTCTTCCAATCTTCTGTGGAAATAAAGTTTTCAGGATTCCAACTGTGTTGGAATACTTACTGCTTTTAGGTATGGTGTTAACTTTACTATTTTATGGTAAGGCTTAATTTTCTTTGTGTTAAAGGCATTCTATTTTACTTTCTTTTTGTGTTATACAAATGGATTGGAAAAATTTCAAGTCTAAGAGGTAGCTAGTAATGTGAGATTTATATTTTTAGCAAAATCTACACATTCAAGGAAGAAAAGAACATGTAGCCCTTCCCTTCTTTAACTTTCAAAAGTAAAACAAAACAAAAGGGAGGAAGAAAACCTCCAAAGCATTGTAGTTTTCAAATGCTTAGCTGCCTGGTGATGAAGTGGGCTGTCTAAGGAACTTTCAGATGCATAGATTCATGAGCTTCATCTGTAATGACATAACCGGTGGAAATTATAGAATGTAAACAATATCCCCAAATAACATCTCACACTTCTTCCTGTTGCCTGTGATCCAAGAGAGTTTGCTAGTGGACACACACACACACACACACACACCCCTTTTCCTGTAGCTGGCCCTAGAGGTTCGGTCTCTCCGGTGGCTGGCACCCAAACTCTGGTGTCTCCAGTTGCTGGCTCTCAGACCTCTTGTCCTGCTCCCAGAATAGCCTGGGTTGAAGTTCGCTAGCAGACCATGAATGCACACATCCACGTACAAATTAGAACACAGAAAATAATTAGAATACGGTGTAATGTGAAGATAGAACAGGCTATGGTGATGAGACGCTAGGCTCAGCCAAACATATCGACCATCAGCAGCTTGCTTACACATGACTGTCCGTTTTATCCCCTTCTTTTTCCCAGGCTTGTTCTTCCATCATTCACTTTGATCCCTCCTTTTCTCCACCCTTACTTCCTCCCCTATAAACAACACCCCCTAAAATTACTTTTTCCCCATTGGTCCCACTTTTGCTATATCCGTACTCAAATTCAGTATTTCTGATACTGTTACCTTGATCACCTCAGCCTTAGGTTGTATTACTAATTGTTACTTAGGCACTGCTGGCCCTGCAAGACGCTGTTCCCAAAAGGTCCTCAGTCCTCTCCAAATCTCTGTGAAGTTTGGCTGTCTCTGACATAATTCCCCTTAACCTTCTGTGAAATTCAGTCATCTCTCATGGCACCATCTATAACTCTGTCAGCTCCTCACTCTGTTATTTGTCATGTCCAGCAGCTTCACGTGTCCTGCCCGGTAGATGCTCACAGCCATACAGATAGCCAAACCTCAAACCAGGATCCAGTTATGTGCCTGCAGAACTTCACAGAGCAGGCAACACGTTCCAGGTAACAGACAGCACTTGGAAAATATTCTGCTAGTATCCCCCTATCTCTTACATTCTGACCTAGTGAGATAGCATAGAAGAAAATTGTATTTAAATAGGCAGGTCCCAATTTGTTTAGCTGATCTGTAGTTCCCTTATTTTCCATGATCCCTAAGTTTACATTGTAGCTTCTTCTCTTTTTCCTCACCATCCTCTCTTCTGATAGTTTTACTATTACATCAATATCTTCCTCCTTCCTTATCAAGATGTCTTCCAGAGCAAAGCTCAAAGCAGCTCACAGCAGCAGGCAGATAAGCAACAGACTTTGGCAGCAAGTCACAGAGTGGGTAGGCTGTCAAACAGAGGAGCTTAAAAGGAGATTGGATATAAAAGAAGAAAGAACAAGACTGAGAAAGAGAGTCACACTCCTCTCTGCTACCTGAAGGCTCTAACAGCTCCTGCACTCCACTGAACCATCTTAGTTGCTTCAGTCATCTGAAGCTACTTAAACTGTGTTTTTATTACTAATACCACAAAACCTCCACTGATGCCTTTCTGACTCCACCTGCATTTGCCTCCAGAGCTCCCCTTCCCATTTCTGCTAGACTATCTCAGCCCTAACTAGTCTTCTTTAACCGCTTCACTGTGACCTCTCTTGCTCTAATGCAAACCTACCCTGATCTTGCCACAAAACTTAACTTCGTCTACATAGACAAGAAACCTTGAACCATCTCTGAAGTCAGGGATTACAAACATCTTGGTTCACTGACAGACCCAAACATTTTGGTCCCACCTTGAGGGAATTTTCTAAAATTGAAAATCTACACACTTGGTCGTGGCAACAAAATCCTACTGATCCTATGAATTTAATCAAGGCTTTTATGGCATGATAGCTTTCTTCTTGGATGTGCTTAGATCTATGCACCAGGAGTGCTAAATAAGTGCAGAATGTGTTGCCACTCAAGCACTAGCTAAATCCTTTTGGTGTTTGTGAAACTCTAAAGTGGAGAGAAGTTTTATGTAGCGCTTAATCAGTATCTTTTCTTCTTGACTTCTCTATACTTTTCTCTTTGGAGATTAATACTAAACTATAGCAATGAACATTTATGTATATATAAGCCTTATTCTACTTTAATTAGAAAAAGAAATTTCTCCAGAAGTCTGTTAGGATAGCTCAGACAAATCTGCATGAAGAATATTTGCAACTGGATGACTTAAGTTTCAAATCGTAGACTTGCAGAGATCTTGAAAATGTTATGAAAGTGGTAGCTATAAATACTTAAAGAAACTTTAATAAAAGTTTTACGCACAGAATCAAATGAACATGGCTGCAATAGTTTCTTACAATGATCAGATTGTGTATAGTGCAGTACTGAAAAACAATAATCCTTGTTGATGATCTCTTGCCTTTGAAGTTTTCTGACAGATTGGAAAGAGAGTAATTCTTCTGCTGGCCACTTGGCAGTGACAGCTAGGTGAAATCATTGTAAACAGTGAAGATGACTTTCCATATGGCAAGAATTCCTAACTGTTTATTTGGTAATCACCAGTGTATGCTCATTAGGACCCAGAGCTGCATAACCTTATTGAACGTGATTGTCTGCTTAGAAATTCTGTTGTGCTGAATTTCTCTGCAATATGTTGCCCATAAATATGGGTCCAAGTCCTCGTTCTTGGATTCGGATATAGATTTTGATCATCAAAGGCAGAATATTTATATAACTGGATTCCCCTCCCCTTCAATTCCCTGTCCTCTTTAGGAAATGAGGTGAAATAAAATATCCAGATCCAAATAAGAATTCATTTTTCAGTCAAACTCATCAACAGTCAATAGTCAGTAGTCTTTTCACTGTTTCTGTTGCTTTCTGCTTCACTGAAATCCTCTGGTACAGGATTACTAGTGGCAAATTTACCAGCTGAAATTCCACATTTTCCTGCTTCTTTTATTCTGTCTTTCCGCAGATGATACTAAATGCCTGTATTTAGATAGACTGAATGAAGTCCTAGATTTCAGTTTGACTATTTCATAACAAATAAAATTAGACAGTATTTGAAGTAAGAGGAATATCAGTTTTCTAAAGAGATTACATTATTTCAGCAGGACCCAGCTTCTTATCATTTTATGATATCTTAAACTACATTAAAATATTAAATATCATTAGGCATTAAAATATCCCTAACACTTCATAAGAAAAAGAAACAGAATCAAAGATGTTAATATTAAATAAATAGCTTTTCTACTGCCAGTGATATACCTTATCATTAATCAATATTCACATATGCAGAATGTAACTGGGAATTATTTATTTCATGGTTTTAAATAAGTACAATCTCTTTCAAAACAAATAGAATTTTTTATTACAATTGGCATCTTAAGCTTTCAGAACGATGACATAACATTAAAGATTCATTGGCCATTTTTTTCCAACGAATAAGATGAAAATAATACTTAATATCTAATATCTGCATTTTTTAATATCACATTATCAAATATGGAAATTTTACAGATCCTACTGTGTGCAGCCAAATACTCCTGCTCCTCTCTAATAGAATAACAAGCTGTGTGAAATCTATTTCTTCTTTTTATCAGGGCTCACGGAAAAGAACAAGACCAGAAGTTTTCTTTTCAAATTAAATTCAACACACCTTAGAAAACCTTTAAACATAATTGACTTAGTTAACATATATTTCATGTTCTATGACACATTCTATACTGAATACCATAATTTTATCATTTTCTTTTTCACTGGCAGTAGAATGTTCTCAGCACCTAAGCATTAACTTCCAGTATGCTCAGAATCTCCGTATAAGCTTTGTCATAATTCACAGACATTTAAATCCTCAGACTTTTTTTTTTTTTTTTTTTTTTAATCCTTAAAATGTCATTTACATTGGACTATGTCCAACACATGCAGAGAGCACTGTATGCCATACAGGAAAAATAGTCAGGTTCATTTCAGTGAATCTGTGGAGGGCAAGGAGATTATCACATGCAGTGAAATAACATACAGTATTGCTTAAAAATTACAAGACTTATCTTTTCTTCTAATCAAAGAGATTCTTATTCATATCTCAATAAAGTCTATGAAACATTATATAGACCCAGTCTTTTTAATTCTGCTATTGATCATGGACTAGTAATTGAAATACATATATATACATATATATATATAAGTGTCTGGGGAAAATAGTGAACAAGAGTTAGCTTTATATAACTGTATCTCACCAATGAAGGCACCTTCTGGAAGGACTGATGGGAGCATTTTATGGGTCTTGATTCCTGCTCTGAAAGTTGTTTTACTATTCTGCATTAAGTGGTCATGCAGTAAACCATGAACATACTGTGAAATTTATAGACTTGGGATTAACAAAACCATATACAGTCACAGTTATGTTTAACTAAATGTAGACAGTTGTGAAGCAGAAAAGACACATGACCTCTGGTATCAGTAAGGTAAATATCTAGCCAGTACTAGTTCTAGGACCTAGGGGATAAGATTTACCTTGGGGAAAACAGGCGTCTCCCTACTATTTTACGATAGGGCAATAATATAGCCAACTCTACAGGAAACATGTACATGAAGCCTAAAACAATTTAATTTATACTAAAAATTCTATAAATATTTATTTGTGAACCAGTTATACATGGGATTATGATTAGAATCCTTGAAGACTGAAATCCTGATTAATTTCTTGATAGAGAGATGGATACTTTTGAGTTGTTAATAAACTCATGATTTCAATTGAACCCTGCCAATTTCAACTTTGCATCCACTGGACCTTGTACAACATAGACAGCAGCAAAACACAATGCTTTAAATCATCTCAGTTTGCCACTTGTCTAACTACTAGTGTGGGCATTAAACAAAATTCAGTAGCATTCTCCATAGGTAATTAATCTTCTGTTAGTGTTTTCAGCATGTCTGACTCTGATGCCAGATCATGATGGATTACTTAACCAGCCAGCCAGCTACCTATTGTTTACCAAAAGCTGTGTGTTAGTCTCTAAGAACCAAACACAAATGCTTTAATCCTTTGCATTGTTTGGACAGGTCCATAACCTAAGCCGCGGCTTTGGCAAGGCTGCACATCGTAGGCTGCCTTTTTTTAAGGAGCTATCCTTACAGAATAAAGGTTCCCCTTAGCATCCAAACTGGAAGTTAGCCTGAGACAGACAATACAAGTCAATGTCCTGTAGTGTATTCCTTAGGGAAAAAGTATTGCATTTGCAAATATGATTCTTTCATGGCAATCCTTATGCCTGCACTACCTCAGAAAACAAAGCCGTTTTTTGTGCATTTCTTTTCTGCAAAGCATTTCAGCTTTAGTGACTCTGTCTTTCCTCTTTTTATCAAAGTAGTAACTGCATGTGTGCAAATACAGAAGATAGGTACGTGCTACCTGCGTATGACTAAATCAGTGGTTTATAATATACTCCTGCATTTCTGTAAAATATCTAGTATTGTTGCCAAGGACACTTAGGAATATACAAATACAATGGCTGAGATGTAACAAAAGACAAATCTAAATGAAAAGGAGGAAAGGAATATTCCTTTCTTCCTCTTCCTTTTTGGATATAATTTCAATATCCTTTACTTAGGAAGCCTACTTCTTTGCTTTCTTTCTATAATGTCATTCCTTCTTTGTTTACTAGCAAAGCTCCTATCTCTTTGCAGAGCACTTTGGTGCTCTGGCAGATGAACCTTAGATGAACAAGGAGAATATCTTCACTTCATGTCTCATGAATTCATCAATTGAAATGACAATTCCATTGGAAAATCAATACACAGAAAGCAAGATACTTTTGAGATTGTCAGGTGAGCTCAGGAAGACAGACCACTGCAATCACAAGCCTAACTGAGAAAGCTGATGTATAATAGATTTCAATTATATCTCAGAGCAGACCTCTCTTCTCGGCGCATTCACTTCTATGTGTTTGTCACTTTACACGTCCCCTCTACTAATCAAGTAACTAACATGAATAATCACAAATAAAGTGGCAATAAAGGGGAAATAAACCACTCTTTTACTGCTCTTGCCAATTTTTCCTCTTTATTCTTTTTCTAAACTGTTAAATTTGGAGACTATCAAAACCTTTAACGCTGCATACCATGTAGCTGCTTTTTTTCAGGACTAGGTGCATTTCCTGAATACTAGAATATAAAAAGAAAGTTTGATAAATATTACCTACTATTAAAGAATGAATAAATTATTAAAAATGCTTACTGTGACATGCAATAGAGGCATTCATATGTAGGACCAATGACAGAGGATTTGCTTATTAATGAGATTGGCTATAATTGCAAATTCTCAGGGCAACAAGATATTACTGCTGTGTAAACCACCAATATGATTGAGCAGGAATAATTTAAAATCATATAGGTAGAAATTGCACACAAATAAAAATTAATTAAGAAAACCCAATGTCTTAGGATCTGTCATCTTTCTATTACAGGAATATTTGTCTCTCAATCCAGAGAGAAAATGAAAATCTAATCTAATCTAATAATATCCCCTTTCCATATGCCACAGATGAAGCAAACAATGTAAAAATTATGTATCATCAAATATCTAAGCATAGTCAGGAGAATATATAGTTTAGATAGATAGATTACAGTTTTTCAGACCAACTTGTCCATCCATCTATTACCAAATTATGATTCAACAAGGAATATTCTGATGGGATAAACTACTTTCTGCTAACTTCTAATTGCCGACTAATTTTACTGCTAGCTATTAGGTAATATATATTTCTCAGATTATTTTGTGTGAACGGAAGAAGTTGTTTGGGTACCATTGTACTTCATATATTTACATACTGTATTTGCATTAGTATGCTACTTTAAGAAAGAGAAAAAATCCAAAAAAACCTAGAGTATCATAGAAACTTGTATTTTGCATTACGTTCTACACATGTTTATCTATGTACAATACTTCAATATTGTAAATAAATAGTTATGAACACACAAAATTCTATTCAAAACTGCATTCAAAAACAACCACTTGTGCACATGATTTGTATCCTAGTATATTAAACCAACAGAAATATGGTTAACAATTACTAATGGAAATAAATTAACTAATTCTAAAAAATTTAAGAACCTTTAAAACACCAAACATTTAGAAGGTTTTATAAATAAAGAGGAGAAATAAATAAAAAAAAAATATTTTTTTCCTGGGCTTTTTCCATCTTCACTTTTAGTTTGCATAAACACACAGGAGACTTCTCTGTGCAGCATTTTATTGAATATAACATATAACTACCATATTTAGTGGTAAACAGTAATTTCTAACCTCTACTATATTCAATTTTTTGTTAAATCCTGCCATGACCTTTTTTATATATCAGTATGTTCTTTCACAATATTGGCTATTGCTTTATTTTAAATCATGTTTACAGAGTTACTTTTACTTGTTTCTCAGGGGCCAGTCTTTCTGCCATGTAAGCTCTTCACTGATTTCAATACACTTTGTATCATGATGTAACATACTCATAGCCAGTCTTTCATTTACATTAGCTTTAAAACTGGTCTATTTGCAGACTGAGATCTGGAATCAATACTGAATAGTAAAATAATGGTATAATTTGTAGGTGTGGGTTATCTAAATGAAACATAGTGACAGATATTTAAATTCAAATTATATAGACTATGCTTATTCAAAAAAGCATTACTACATTATGCAAACTTAATCTGCATATCTGCTTTGCAATAAGACTTATAAATAGGAGAACAATTCTAATATCATTTAATAACTGTCTTTCCAACAACATATCATTATTTTTTCCTATCATGTATGTGTGCATGGTTAGAAAGAGAAAGATAACGTGTTTATAAAAATATTGAATTAGTATCAGTAGTTTTGCAACATTTTATCATGAATGCATTCTTATGCTAATTTCTGTCATAATATTCTACATTATTTTTATCTAAAGCCTCAGTTCTGAAATCTGTCATTAATTCAGTTAAACTGCAGTGTGAGAAAATGCTTTCTTTTATATCGGTCTTTATTTTTACAGTTAAATATGAATATTAATGAAGTGTGACTATATATTCCTCAATTTTACATTTCTTTCCTTATTATATATTTAAAATACAGTATGTTGAATAAGCACTGTTTACTGAATATTTTTCTCATAAATGTCCTCATGAATTCAGCATAACACAATAAGCACTACATTTTATGCTTATGTAGGAGGAGAGTTTAACGTAAGTCCAGGCCTAAGAAAAACCATCAATGTTAAAGTTTTTAATGCAGCTGTAACTTGATCCAAATTTTACTGTGGAACAAGATATTATTTTAACAAACAGGCTTATAAATAAAGATTACCGATGGGTTTGTTTGTTCTTTTTTTTCCAAATAAAAATTATAGTAAAAAAAAAGAAAGTTCCATTCAATGGAGGTTTGAAGTTCTGGTTATTTCTGCATTGCTTAGCTATAGGATTCTGGCATGTCTTTTCCCTCAAACCACAAGAGGCTCACAGATAGCAGGTTCCTCCTCTATCTCATGAAGTAGCACTTGTCCCCTGAGAGCTGCTCGATGGCCTGCAGGTGGGGAAGAGGCTCTGGCATGACTCCAGATGTGGTTTAGGCACGGAAATACTGAACACCACACCTTGTCTTCAGCCCATTCCAACTGCAATTTGTATACAAAGGATGGGGAAACAGAGCCTTGAAGGGTTTAAGTGCTTATTTGGCTTTGGTGAGCACTATGAACTGCTGATGGACCTTTTATACAGCCAAACACTCAGAGCACCTCCTTGGAAACAGGGAATCCCTGTGGAGGCCATAGCCATCACCTGTCGAATCCAGGGGGACGGGGATGGGGGGGTCCCATGTCCGGGCAGGGGCTGGAGCTGGCACCAGCACCGGCACCACTGCAGCATCGCGGGGCAGCAACTGACAGCCCTGGGCTGGGCTGGGGCTGGGCAGGGGAAGGCCTGGAGACCACTCTCCCAGTTTAGCGTTTGTACCAAATTGGGCTCTTTTAATGATGGAGGATGCTCACAGTATGGGATATATAATGTGTGGACTGAAAATCATTTTAAAGAAGGAAACCAACCCTGACCTGTTCACCACAGTTCTCACTGCAGCACCTCGAGCCATCACAAAAAGAAACAGCGAAGGTGGGCTTCAGCTCTACAGTTGGGTGCCTAAATTTGGTTGTCTACAGGTGAGCTTAAGATTTAAGCCACAATAATAGCAGCCAGTCACAGAAGCAGTCGGAGTTAGAAAGCCATCTTACTCCAAAGTAGGAGCCTGTATTTTGTTGTCTTGGTGTCTTTAGGCTGTGGAAGCTCCCTGACGAGATTTTCACTGAGGATAGCTGCAGAGAGAAGATCTATTTCACACATAGATATCTATATTATGGGCGCTTAAATGTAGGTTTCTGAATTTTCAGCTGAATCCCACCTTTAATTAATTTTACTGAGAAAAAAAGTAAGTGGTTACAGACTTCGAGCTGATAAGTAGTAAGTAAGTAGTACTAAGTAGTTAAGCAGAGCTTTCTCAGGGTGCTTTAGCTGTCTCAATCCTGCATATGTTACCTTGCAGATATCTCAGTACTTCATTTCCATGATTTTGTGCCTCTATGGTGCTACTTAAGTCAGTTTTGGTTTTTTGCACATAATACTGATCTAAATAAGTAGTGGGCAAATTCTTTGCTACCTGGTGGTAAAAGTGATGAGAAGTTTTCCTAAAAAAGGATGTAATCATATATGAACTGATAGATTCTCTGCCTTCAAAGAACCCCACTAAATTTGTGTATGCTTCATGGCTATACTTCATCAGATGTTATTATGATGAGTATTATGCCATTTTCAAAAAATATTTTTGAAATAGTTTGCTGATAACATTTCAAAAAAAAAAGTATATCTTCATGAGATGGCATAAAACAAGATTTTGTGCTCCTAATTCTTCAAATCTTATCATTATTCTCAGAAAAATTAGGTGCCATAACAAGAGCAAAAACTGCATGTGTTTCATCAAAGATCATAGTACTTATTTGCTCAAGCCTCTTTTCTAACTTATCATGTATTCTGTGCACTTTTTGAATTCAAATCTGCACACTTAGCGCTAGCCGAGTGGCACTGCTTGCAGTCTGGAGGGTAGCAAAAGAGTCCATGAGTCCATCATTGCACATTCCTCTCCATTGTGTGTGTGTGTGTGTGTGTGTGTGTGTGTGTGTGTGTGTGTGTGTATACATATATGTGTGTGTATATATATATATTCACAGTGTTTGATTATTACATTCATGTTTATTAGTGCTACTATATTATAACTGTTACTGTATTTTTATTGATATCATATATTACTTCTAGCTTAATCATAAGATAGCATTTAAAATTTCTTATTTTTCATCAAAATTTTTGGCTACTACTGTCCTTTCATAAAAGTTATCACAATCTAATTTAAAATACATAGGAAATCCACTTTACCATTCATACACTAATTTTTATTTTCCTCCAAAATTTGGCCAGCTAATGATAGAACTGTATGGAACACCTCTCTGAGGATCAGATAAACTTGATTGACCTTTTTCCCTTTGCTGAGAAAATCAGCAACTTAACTTTTGTTTCCAAAGAAAGAAACCCGTTTCATATGGAAAGATCTAACATAAACTTTAATTCCCAATTATCACACTTTCTATTTATCACTGCCTTTGTTTTTTCTTAGTTTTATTGAATATTGAGAGGAGTTCATTCCTCAGCTTTTAATATATGTCTCCATATTGAATTCAGGAAAGCTATCAAAATAATTTTTGGTTCAGGTGAATTCTCCACTTGTGCTCTGTTTCTATCACAGAGGAAAATTAATCTGCCTCCCCTCTTTAGGTACTGTCCTATCATACCCAGGTTTGCACAGAAAACAAATCTTAATCAATAGACTGGACAGGAACTGTAAAAAGCTCTAAATTAATGTGTCTGGGTATAACTGCCTTCCTTTCACTTGTTAAAACAGTACTTCTTTCGTTTCTCCAATCATACCAAAATACCAGTCACCAAAGCAGGCACTTCATGAGCTATTTCTTTACAAATTTTGAATTCTAGGAAGTTCTCTCTCTAATTTGAATACTTTTGCATACTTGAATACTTTATGTGCTCTGTTGTTGCCTCAGACATCATTTTTCCTTTTCATAGTTTTCTGTTCATAAAACTAGTGCCATTTCAGTACATAGACGAGGATATGGTCTATTGAACAGTACTTCCATTGGGAAAGCTACCATTGATTTCAAAACTAACATCTTTCATGTTTAGAAAGGTTGGAAATCAGGCCTGGAAAGTATATTTTGCTCTCATATTTGTTGTGCTCATTTTTATGAACATATTTTGTGCTATTATTTATTGAATATGTTTTTCTTCTCAGATATGAAGTTATAAGATTTCAGCTTATAGCATTTTAGCACAGGAAAATATCCAAAAATTTACAATACATACTAAACTCTACATAAAGCAAAGTATTATTGCAAAACATACTTAGATGTGAAGTGGCATGAAAATCTTGCTAGCTTCTGTGACAAATGCTTTTTGCAAGAAAAGCTCAGATCACTAGACAGACAATGTGTGTCTCTGTATGACAGAGACACTAAAACTCATTCTTCTCTTGTAGTAAATGATAAATTCCTAAAATGAGTCAAAAATTCCTTGTAAATAAGAAAATGTCTGTGTAATTACAGGAGAGAAGAGATGAGTTGACCAGGCAAAATATACTATATATCTTTTATATGTTTTATATATAAGTATACAAATGGCATCACGTATTATGACATATACATGAAGAGAGAGAGAGAGAGAGTCAAGATGATATTTGTTTCTAGATAGACACAAACATGAAATAGAATGACATCACAATTTATCAGGGAAAGAAGAAAAGTGTGTGGCTAATGCAATGCATAGTTAATGACAGCATAATCTATTGGGACAAATGTTAGCTCTTAATGAAAATTATAACCAAAATCTGTTGAAAATTACTGCTTTCTTTCCTTTTATAAAGTGCCAGTTTTCCATGGACAAGACTTAAATTGTGTCACAGACAGCTATTTCAACAAGATAAATCAGGAATTCATTTTCGGATTAATTACTACCGTAAGTAAAAAGCTGTTGGTAGTCAGTAGTGAGCTTGGTACTAACGAATTTACTAGCCTGTTGAATGTTGCAATTTCACTTTCAGATTAAAGCAGCCCAAGACAACAAAAAAAAAAAAGTAGTTCAATCATTTCATCTTTGGAGTACCTAAATTTCAAAATAAACTTATTATATTGCTCAGCCACTACCCCAGCTCCATAATGACTGCTGGCAGCACATTTAAGAGAAGTGTCATATGTAACATATTACAAGTACGATATCCTAAGATAAGTGGATGTTGAATTCATTCACTATTAGCACACTATTATTCGAATATCAACATCAAGCTTGAAAATATATTAAGGATCCACATCTTCAAACAATTCACTACAACCTGTCTAAATAGCCCCAGTGGAGTCTACAGATTAGCCACAAGATCTGTAAAGGCCAGTCTACAAAGGTTTGGTGATGTTCAGCTAAAAATTTCATGAATCCTGGTATGTTAATTCTAATTATCTCTTTTTATCATATTTTAGCAGAAAAGAGATGTCTGTAGCCATTGGGATGAGTTAGGTACAGAAAAGCAGATAGAAATTTTGAACAGTGAAGATCATTTTTCCATCAGTAGCTAACTAAGTCCCATCATAGGCAGCTATGAACCCTGTGCTAAAGAGGCAGGTGGAGTGAAGAATTCGGTGGTGGCTGGCAACACTGTCACAAATATCCTGCCGCAAAATGATATATTTTTCTAAAGAGATGTATTTAGCTGCGATCTGAGTAGACTTTGGCTCTGTGGCTACAGTGCAGTCGATGCTAAATAAAGGATACACTGATGTCCTGTTAATCTGCCAGTACAGCCGCATCTCTCCAGTAACACCAGAACGATGGTCTATGAGTAAAGCATGAGATATACAAGGTAAATATTTATCTTTGATCACATGAACAATTCTTATGTGTTGGGGTGAATTCTGGAAAGTAAGCTTCATTGCCTGCCTTGATAAAGTGGTTATATAGTACAAACATTTCATAATGTACTGAGCTCTCATAAATCAATTTGAAATTAGTTTTCTGTCAAACTGATAAATCTCTTTTTATCATTATACCTTGGAGGTGATTTAACAGGTATTTCACAGTGTATAATTTATACCATATTAGGCAGTGATAAGAAAACAACTGGTCCAAAATGATAATTATTGTCACATTCATTTATAAATTCTGCTATATTAAAGCTCTGAATACACTTCTTGAGTAAGGCTTTTACATACAGTTTATGTATAATCATTATTCTAGTGTGTAAACTCTGAATTCTCTCAACCGAGTGTAATTCTAACGTACTCTTTCCTTTTGTGGCTTATATAACCTACAAATCTTCAACTTTTCTAAGACTGGAAACAGGCTACAGGTCAACAGTCCACATAGATGTGAATAGTACCTTGACTTATAAAAAGTGCTGCAAGCCCACTTTGTCTCTGCTTATTTTTCTGTAGGTTTTTATGGACTGTAGTAATACCAAGCAATCAAAACATGTGCAGGAAGGCATTCTGATTGGCTTGTGGTATCATCTATATTTGAGAAGATAGATGATAATTTTCTCCAATTATCCAGTTTCTCCTTAATTACAAAAGCAATTGAATGCTATATTTTCGAACCACATATACACATGACTACAGCTGGGTTCCTGGAATGTAAGCAGCTTAATCTATAAAAAAAAAAAAATGGAGAAGAAAAAGTAGTTTATCCACAGTGTATATATGGGTAAAAACCAGCATAATATTTTATGCAATAATGGCTTTTCTGGCTTCCAAATCAATTCAGTCACAGCTGATGATTACACTGGTGTAATCACATTCCAGAACTACATGTGGAAACAGTATTTTTCAACTTTTCTCTAAAGGAAAATGATGCATTTGTCACACAATTGGAAGTTGTAGCTATTTCATTCCATGCAGGCAGTTATCCCTGAGTCCGTAAGTAGACACACAATACTTTTTTCACAATACTGTGGTGGTATCTTCACCACCCAACAAAATGCAGTGCAGGAATCTCTGGTCTTATGCCATCTAAGTTCCTATCAAACCAGTAGTGCTGTGCTAATGAAGAAATGATCTGTATGGGTACTTACCTAGTATTCCTACATGGTTCTTCATTCAGGGGAAAGAGGGTCATCTGAGGTCTGTGATATGGTGGTGTGATGTCATGGTGCTCCAGTAAAAATGATATTCTATTGCTTTATCTGGCCACAGATTTTATGTTAACTTTGCCTTATGCTAAATGCTTGAGGCCCTAGCCCTAGTCTGTTCAGCTTGTTGTCCACCTATTACAAAAGTGGCTGTGTGAATTAGAGTTTGATACCAGGCATGTTTTGTTATGAGGCATAGTTTAAGTGTGAGATAATAGCAAAGGTCTTGAAAATATGGACACATTTGAAAGACAGCTCACTCTTTGTCATTTACTGGTCACTGAAGGAGTGTGGCCTTGACAGCTGGGAAAAGACTACTTCAAAGACAGTAGAAAGAAGCAGCAGATAAGAAAACACAGCCAAGTGGCAGAATAAAAGGCATCTGCCATGGTCTAGAAAAATTGCACCTCCCAGCACTGAGCTGGATGTAGTCTGAGTGGTAGAGGCCAAAGGCTACAAACTGTCTAGAAACATCTAGCAAAAAGACAAACTGAGGGAAGAGGGGTGAGAAACTGTCATCACAGGCACTGTGGCTGGAGACCCACCACAGGATGGTCGGTGCTGGGAGCACGTCCTCTCTGCCAGCTCCTGGTGCCCAGCTCTCCCGATCTCCCCTCACCTGCTCCCAGCCCAGCTGTCCAAGGGACTTTGGACTGGCCAGCCACTTGTCCCAATCTGGACATCATCATATGAGCATGCGCGCGTGTCTCAGTGTGTATTTTTCCCCACAAATTCTGCGCATTTCTCCTCTTTGAGGCTCCAGACCCTCACAAAGCCTTACTGCCTATAAGGTCAATTTGGCTAGTTTCATTTTGGGCAACATTGCACTGCACTGCATTGCACTTTATAATATGGGAATACCTTTAGAGATAACCTTCACCAGAGCCTGTAATGCAGGCAGCATAACTGAAACCCCTTACTGCTCAGTGTATGTGACAAAGAATCATAAAAATATATTTATTTATGTAAAATTGTAAAATTTATGACTAGAAAATATATTAATTACTCATGATGATGAGTTCTTCTGGAACTAAAATGAACATTGCTTGCAACCATGGATAACAGATTCAGGCACTGATCAGTGGTGTTCTCATGTCTTATATTTAAATATGAGCATACAGACATATGTTTTGTCTTGTATTTTAATAAGGTAGAATCATGCATAATGAGAAAATATTTGCTCTCTCTAATATGTATAATGAATTAGCCTGATAAATATAAAAGAATAGGTGGCTGATCTTCCAAATGACTTCCATGTGAACTGCTCAATCTCAATGCAAAATTTAATAAAAGGACATTCACTTTAATAAAATACTTACAAACTACATTGCTTGCTTTACTGTGATTTTCTAGACCTTTATTTTCCTCTTTTTTTTGTTGTTGTTAAAGGACAATAATATTTCACTAATATTCTAAAAAAAATTTAAAAATATGAGTTTGGAATTCTCTCATGAATTTCATTAAAACCAGTTTCAAATTGGAGAGCACCACAGATAAGCTGTTTTGTGGAAAAAAATTAAAAGAAAATACCCACTCTAATGTAAGACAACTGGCAAGATTATTGATAACACAGCTATCACTGCTTTGCAATTATGATGTAAAAATTATTTATTCAGTGCTTCTTAAGTAACAAGTGCATATAAAACTAAATGTTGTTTTCTCAATGATTATCATTTTAAAGACTACATGACCTAGATTATTACCGCATCCGTAGAAACAGTTCTTTATCTCTAATATGGGAAATAAGTCTGTTTGGACCTAACCCAGATTTGATGATGAATAAGTAAGGTTAATGCAGGATAAAGTTTCTTGATCTTTCTCTCTCTTTTTAAAATATACATTTCAGCAGGAAAAATGTCATTTCTTACTAGTAAATGGACTTTATAGTGGCATAGGATCTTGCGGTCCGTTTCTTCTCCCATTATTGCCCAAACATTTAGAAGAAAATGAAAACAGTTTTTCACCAAAAAAGGTCATAAATGAAATGGAATGCAGTAGTGCTGACAACAAACACTTCACAGATCTATCTGAAGCCATTTAAGGGCTGTTTGTTTTTGGATGAAGGATTACCTATTAAATCTGAAAGAGGCTGCAAGCTGAATAAACACCATCTAGCAGGGTCAATACTCCTTATGGCCATGCAATAGAAAGAACAGAAATGTCCTAGGTAGATTGGCAATGCATCATGCATCTAAATCATACTGAGAGGATTAGGAGGCACTGTGATGAAATAGCACTAACAGAAATGGCAATTTTCAGCTTTTTTTTTTTTTTTTTTTTGGTAAGGATACAGTTAAAAGTAAAAAAAAAAAAAAAAAAAAAAAAAAAGCATGATTATGTTTCTACCTGTAAATAAAAAATGAAAGTTTATATTCTCTACAGAGGGCACAAAAGGCAGTATGTGACAAATGCAGTCAAAGCAAGTTAGTGGATGCATCTGTAAACATGTGACTCTGGAAGACCAGTTCCCGTGATCCTCCCAAATCACTTCAGTCGTATAAAAGAAGAAAAACATCCCCTGCCAGTTTATTATCCATTTACATAAATTTTTTAAGACATGTCCATGTGCCACCTATACGTGGAAAAAATATTCTAGAGTGACAGAGGGGTGAAGAAATGGGTTTGGGAATGGATATTAGGTAAATATACGAGACTAATCCTGACCAAGAAGGAATCTTTGAAAAGAGGCATGATTTTAACTAATCTGAACAAGGCCTGGGTGATGATAATCTGCAGGATGCTTGCTGTAGTAAATTGCTACACAGACAGCTGTATGATGTGTGTCACTAGCATATCTAGATATTAAATCCAGGTTCAAAATGCGTGGGTATATTCTAAGTGAAGTTTGATCGCATTGTATGTCTATTAAATTAAATGACAAAATTTGCTCCTAAATTTCATATTTGTCTGTGGCATAGGTCTCAGAGAATGAGTAAACTTGCTTTATTGAGATATATGTTACCTTTCATCAACATTTATTGGGGCAGAATCATACACATGTCATTCTGATTTATCCCAAAACTGTACTGTCTAAAAAGAACAAAATCTAATGTATGATTACAAGTAACTTGAGTCAATACATTGTGAGCTTTATCTGGTTCATGATTTCAGAAGACAATTCTGGGATGGCATTAGGGATAGAAATTATTCTCATTTCACTGATTTATTGCCAGTAGAATGAGAATCATTCTTTTCCTATAGCAGACCTTCAAGACAGTCCTGGGGCACTATACTGTGGAAGCAATTTACACGTGTATGAGCCTACTACTTCCATTCTGGTTAGTGCTATAAATAATACAGTATATTTAATGACAAATGTTTGAAATGAACTGTAGATGTTTTACATTCTCTTAACCTGAGCTTCCAGGACCTTTTGAAAGTCAAATCTCTGCCTTGACAGTGGATCCTGAGGGGGAAGGTACCTGGCTGATAAAGTCAGCAACAAATAAGGATCTTTGTAATGTAACACTTTCTTGAAGGCAAGTGTATGATTAATTTACCTTCAGAACTAGATCAATGGTGCCAGTTTATTATCCATTTACACTGGTTTTTGTTTGCTTTCTTTATCAACAGGCTATGCTCAGTGGGAAAATTAATGGTAAATAGAAAATTTATTTTCCCTCACTTTGTGCCAATTTTAACCCCAAGAGGGTTTAAAATTAGATAATTGTGATAGATTAGACAGCTGGCATCAAATCTAACCTCTTCCATTGCTCTGTTTGAATGCTATTATAACATATAACATCAGTGCCCCCTACTAGGATAGGTTTACAGTGCAAGGCAGTAGAAAAGATCACACATTACCATGCGAACCCTTAAACATAATCTAAGAACTTCTATTAATTGACACTTTAAAAACAGCATAATGGAAAATATTCCATGTGTTTCACTGGATTTATGTCCCTTTGCTTTTACTAGATTAAAAACAGAAGATTATAGCTCATAAAGGATTTTCCTCTGAACCCTGTCCCTAAATATTCTAATCTTTTCATCACTGTCAGATTGCAGAATTGCAGAAAAACAGAATGCCTGGGTTATGACTTTATTTTTTTTCTTTAACAACATTTCATGCCTTTCATTTTCAAAATTCTTTTTATTTTTATAAATTAATAAATACATAGATATTATTAATATATTGTTTATTATTTATTTCCATTTATTTATTATTTATATATTTATAAATTAATTGTTTTATTTTTATTTAGATTTCTAGGTTCATAAAGAAAAAATGTCAAATTTGGGATCCTATTCTGATTACATTTGGATGCATTTTTATTGAGAATGGTGGAATGATTACTTATTTCTTCCAGTGATGTCAGAGCTATTAATCTTTCCTTCAGCTCCATCACTGATAATGCTTTAGGCTACAGTTGCGCTCTCTGTTGAATGTATTAATACACATGCTGTTGTTTGTCGCGTCATTTATTTCACAAAGTGTTTTCAAGATGACAACCTGATCTTCCTAGGGAGGTGGAGAAGTATTTTTTTTTGTTCAGTATCAGACTGTATTCTGGTACTAGAAAGTTCATTTTGTTTAGGATCTTTTACCAATATTCTATTTTCTTGAATACAATTTCTCTCTAAGTTTGAGTAACTCAGTATTTTGCGGTACATTGTCTGCCTTTTAATACCTGCTTACACATTTTTAAGTATAATTTTAGCAACATCCTTGATCCCTCAATAGAGATGTTGATGTCATTTTCATATATAAACAGAAATGTTAAATTATGCAGAACATACAGCATGGGACATAATACTTGCACTCTGTAATAATATTTTTTTCTGGTTCTTTAGCTATAAGGAATTTCTCTACTATCAACCTACATATTGCCAATGGCTTTTTAAACGGTCTTGGGTAAAGGCAATATTTGAACAAGCTTTGAGGTAAAAAATCTCACTTAAAAATCTGTCAGAATTCATTCCAGAAAAGGAGGCAAAAATCAGATTATTATATAATCTGGAGCCCTGGCCAACATTTTAAAACTCCAGCATTTAAAGATTCGTGTATAAATCCCACATCAGAGAGCTAACTGAAAGTGCCCTAATTTCTAAAGATGAACAACTGCATATCCAAAGGACTAGCACACTGCTAACAGATACCTATATTTGCTAAATATCATCATTACTCTGTTTTGTGCTTAGGGGTGTTTGCAGGAAGCTACCTTATATACTCTCAGATTTTAAGATACATGCTAGGAGAGCCTGAGAGTTCCTTTGAAATCCAAAGGTAGATTTCACATATGATCAACAATTTGAAAATTAAGAATGCAGATTGTACTCCAAATGACTGAATATTTAAGTATCTTCTTGCACTTATACTCAGAAAAACTAAATATTTGTATGATATTACAAAACTTCCTTGCACATTACTTTGGTAGTCCTGAGTGCAAACCAGACATATTCTTCCTTCCCATTTAGAAATAGAAAACAGAAGCAATACAAAGCTGATATCATTGTAGTATGCATGTGTCACCTGATATATTGAGTAAGAATATTTCCTTAGATATTTGTAAAATGCTTACAACAAAAACATTTAATTCATCATATACACACTAAAAATCTTCAAGATAGGTACTTTTCTCTGCTCATCTTCAAAATCAGCTCTTATCCTGAATGCTATTTAAAATGGATGATGGACATGCTAATAGCCTAAATGGATTCAGCCAACAGAGAAATCCCTTTTTAGGTGGGAATTTTCCCTTCTATCCAGAATCCAAAGCAGAAAAAGGCAGTGATATAAAATTCAGATATTACACATGTTCAGTTGTAATTTTCCTCTCTGGAAAGCAATTGTCTTCTGGGAACTTGACTCTAGCTAAAGTCTCTTGAATTTGTCTAGTAACAAATAATGAAGTATTCCTCTTTATTATTCTCGTTCCAGACCTTTTTCACCTGTCTTGTTAAAATCATGACTTCTTCAATAGATATCCTTCTATATAGCTAAAGATCTGTATTTTTTCTGTGATCTATGATCTGCATTTTGATGATGACCCACAAATCTGAGGACAAAGATATTTAGCTTGGATAGAAAGCTTAGATTTATTGAGTAGGGTAACTCATCTAGCTTAACTCATCAATCATTCATGTGATTGGCTTCTTTTCTTAAAAAAGAAAAGAGAGGAAGAGAGGAAGAGAGGAAGAGAGGAAGAGAGGAAGAGAGGAAGAGAGGAAGAGAGGAAGAGAGGAAGAGAGGAAGAGAGGAAGAGAGGAAGAGAGGAAGAGAGGAAGAGAGGAAGAGAGGAAGGTTAGAACATGGATATTGAACATTTCCTGTTTGCACATTATTTCATTTTACTTTATGCAAGATAACCTTTTAACATATACTTTCAGAGACAAAAATAATTTGGGAAGATTTGCTGTTTTAATTATGTATCACAGTAAAGCCCTGTAAATAACAGCTGAGAGGAAAAGGCCAGCTTCAGTGTAATTGAAAGCCTGCATTCAGGTATCAAGAAAGGGAAAACATGTATTTATAGATCACTTACTTTGATTAGTCCCTGTGGATTAGCACTTAGGTGGGGATTTGAAGAGAAAATCAATCCAATTACATAATTTGTTCTTCTTGTTGGGTCGTGTTTGGAGAGAACAGGTATCACTGAGCATTCACAGATAGCAGGATGATAGCAGGTTTGTGGCTTCGATCTTAGATTTCCACAAAGAATGTGAAAGGGCAGGAGGAGAAACATAACCCACTTGCTTAAATAGTTTTTTTGATGTCAGACCATTTAAATAGGTATATATCAAAGTAGTGTAAGTAATTCAAGTAAGTGAATGCAAGTATATTCTGCTACTCAGTGTCTGTTTCTGAAGTATGATAGGATCTCAGGTGACGTGACAGATTTTACAATCCACGGTTACAAGCTTCCCTTTTTTGTTTACGGTGTAAAAATTCAAACCTTAGGCAAATACTTCAGAAAATAACAACAACAGTAACAACAATGGTGATTTCAAGGCAAATGTTACTACAGAGAAGGTTGCTTGCTAGGATCACAATATATTCTTTTCCTATCAATTTACCAAGATGTTCAACTGATGTCCTTTTAAATATTCTATAAGAACATGGCTAAAACTGAGATAAGTAAATATAAAACTATACACAAAAAATAGAACTAGCATATAACTATAACCCTATTCTGTTATATGACTGACTTGTTAATATTTTAGGTGATGTGCAATCAAATATACCTGTGCTGGTGATCTTACAAGTAAAAGAGGATGCTATTTATTGCAAGGAAAAAGTATTTTAGCTAGAACAGAAGCCTGTGACACCTATAGTACAGTAGTAATATTGGTTTGCCTTGATCATGAATATAAAAGTCCTAAAATAGTGTAACCAGTAAGAATATATAAATATTTTGTAATACTAATGTAATGCTAACGTAGTACTAATGTGATGCATAGGTAGACATAGTGTATAAGCATTTTACATAAGTAATGGAGCAACGTGACCACCAAAGGGGCAAGCAAAGACGACAAGAGAAGCACTAGGGACTGCGAAAACACAAAACATCCTCCTGAACATACAAAAAGGAGGACTGACGAAACAAAAACCAAGGTGAGCAGTATCAGGAGCAGAGGAGAGCTTCATCGTTTTGAGAATGGGCAGTATCAGAAACACATCAGGCATAAGGGAAAAAAATCAGAGAAGGAAGACGACAAGCTCACTTCCGTTCCAACTTCTCTCATTGCTGAGATTTGGAGCTGGATCATCTCGAACTCTGCAACTAAGAACTACCAATAATTGCAGCCATCAGGGTTAATTACATGGCATCAGCTTCATGTTATCCTATACTCACAGCTAAATTAGTATATAAGTGTTTAACAGTTTTGAATATGTAGTGATCATGATTAATGGAATATAAGAATTAACCATTAGCTAGAAGTGTGCTGTTAATGAATGAATTTAGTAAAGTTTATTTTTGAGGTTTAAAACTGACCTGCTTCTAAAAACTTTCATAACAGAGATCTCTAATTCCCTGATATCTACATATATATGTGCACGTTTGTGTGTGTATATATATATACCCACACACTTACATATGTATATGAATACACATATTTAAATGAGTATATATTTATTTATGGTCTGTTGCAGGAACCCAGAACAGTTCATTAAAACAAATACACTGACATAATTTAGTGATGTGAACACAATAGATTTATCAAATTCAATGAGCTAAAAGCAAAGAGATGGAAATTAAGGCCTTGTCATTATACAAGCTCTCATGTACTTGACATAATGAAGACATCATCTTACTGAAAATGTGATTGTTTCAGCTCTAGGCGCACAGTAAAAATGTGGGCAAATGTTGAGTTTGGCAATGGTTTGACAATAAAAGAAGCTTGTAACAGTAGTGTAAACCATAAAAATCAGCACTTCTCAATCTTTTCTATAACATTCTACCTTCTAGAATATTATGCATACTTTTGCATTAGATTCCTGTATTTGCATAGTAGTGCATGCAAAAACAGTGCTTTTTTTTCTAAAAACACTCCATAGTCAGTGCTCACTTTTCAGACCCAAGCATTCTCTGTGAATTTCTTTTCATTATCCACCTTTCTACTCACCTAGTCATGCCCCACACTGACCATCTTCATTAGCTAATTCTACATGTGTTTGAACAAGTGAACAGCAAATCCTCTCCTTTCTTTCCTCGTTCCCTCTTCCAAAATATACATAACACACTCCTATCTGCATTCCTTACACCTATTTTCAATTCTTCATAGATGAGATGGGCAATAGTGATTTGTTTTTATATGTCTGTCTACATTAGAGTCTGGGGTAGAGGTAGTAAAGGGAAGAGGCAGACAGTAAAACGTGCACCTGTGAATATATACGGCTGTGAGCAAGCAGAAGTGTTTTTATGTACATATTTGTAGTCAAGATCAAGACAGTTCATATAAATATGCATCACAGTTTTAGAAATCATGGCAAAGTACTCACTTTGGTCATTCCAAGTCCTCCAGCAAATTTCTTAGCCAAGTGCCAATGTGCCAGTGTGTCTTCTACAAGTCTTTTGTGCCCACGCCCTTTCTGGACGAGTCCTTTTCCCCGCCTCAGGAGTCACTTTCTTTTGGCTCCACAGAAAGGTTTCCTAAAGAATTTACCTTCTTTGACCAATGGCCTTAAATTCCTCTCCTTTCTCTCCTGCAGCTTTGAGCCTGGCTGCTCCAGGGACCACAGGGGAGCATTGAAAGGACCCACGTGCAGGAGGTGGACCCTACATGGTCGGGTACTCAGGCAATGAAGATGAAAGATGCTGAGACAGACTGGATAGCACAGCACTGTGCTACTGACATCAAAATCCTCAGCCTAGAAAGGAGGTAACATTATCTAGGAAAAGGTCTTATGCTCTCCCTTCTGCTCAGTTTAAGAGCAGAATTAAACATATGATTTAAAATATATGAAAGTGACAAAATATGATAATATATATAATTAAGTATATGCGTAGTTGAACCCAATTTTTAGCAGGCTCAAATATTTCACTAAGAATACTTTCACCCAAAGCAACTGCCAGTTTTGATGCTATGATGAGTGACTTTCAGAATAGCTGAAGATCCCAAATTCCCTAGACTTCAAAACAGTTTAACATGTTCAACATCTTCTGATAACCAAGCCTAAAATATGTATTCATTTATATATGCTATATATGTTATTTTTGCTGGGTAAAAATGAGGTTATTTTTAATAAAGCTGTCCAGGTAAGGAGGACCATCGCTATAACCACTTATTACCGCAAAATGTAGGGCTATCTGGGGTGTAGTCTCCATTCTGTTAGACAATGCGCAAAACATTAATAAATGGTAGTCCCTGACTGAAGAAATGTACTATGATACCTCTACTACATCAGAATTTCCAGCCATAGGAAATTCTAACAGTCAAAAATGTGTTTTCACATAAAATTAGGAGAAAAACACATGCACAAACAAAATTAAAACTGGACAACATGCATTCTTTCAGACAAAAATTTCTGAAAAAAGTTAATCTTGGAAATATTAAAATGTTTGGTCTATGCTTGTTCCCGTGGCTCACACAATTATAGATTAGATGCTTCTGATTTTGTTTCCTTCCCTTTGGTTTTGCTGACAGTGGGTCTGCCTTTGCCAAGGTGGGCCATATAACTTGTCTAGGCTGCATATTTAAGACATCACACTGGGTTCTGATCAGTCTAAAAAAGAAAGAGGTATGTAAAACATACAAATTATAAAATGTGTGAAGGATAACAGCACCATAATTAGATAAGATTCCCACTGAAGCGACTCTAAATTATACTATGGTGATCATTTCATCAAGTTCATATTGATTTATGTCTAGCATTACTGCAAAAAATGTTCCATTTCCATCTTCCCAATGAAATATTGGAAGTTTTGGTAAATTCAAAGGATTTTAGGAAAAAAGCTGATTCTGTAGGAAAATACAAATGAAATATGAAACATTTAAAGACAGTAAGTTATCAGTATAACTTTAAAGTCATACTGAAGTCACACTTGAAGTCTGTAGATAAATGGAGACAGTGGACTCACTTTTATTGTATTTTGGTTTAATATAATAACTACAAGCCAAAGTGGAGTGTTTCTAGGATATGAAGATACACACTCATTTACAAAAAATAAACTTGAGATATCAATAACATGTTAATTTCATTGTTCTTAATTTTCTACAGGCTTTTCTTAATATAAATAACAATACAATTTAAAACTGGAATAATGTTAAAATAATTATATCATTATATTATATAAATACTAAAATTATCTATAAATGCATACATCTTATATATATATATAAATGCATATAATATAATATGGATATATTACTAGATAGATGTAGCCATAATTCCAAAATATTTAATAAGTGGAATGGAGGGTTGTGAAATTATTATATAGTGGCTGATGTTAATCATATTTGAAAAGGAAGCCTACCTCTTTCAATATGTATTCCACACACTTTATATTTTTATTTTGAAAGGGAAGAAAGCAATGGGAAGAGACATGGATTTTAGTTATTGCAAAGAAGTTTGCCCTTTACAAGGCTTTTATTGAAATGCAACACACCTCGAATTATTCTTATCAGTTCTTGTTAATTTAATATTAGCAGCTAGATGGAGAGAGACACTGTTCTTTCTCCCTCCTTCACAAGCTGTCAGACTGTTAAATAAAGCCTCAAGTAAGGTATAACTCAAAATCCTCAATAATCTTCACCTAAGACTACTCCACAGAACCAGAAGTGGGGATGTAAACAGAAGAGTACATCTGAAATCGCAGAACTATCTGAACATGTGGTAAGTGGCACACAGATAAGCTGGGGTTGTCATAAAAGAAATATTCCTGTAGAAAGATACCTGCAGAAATTCAGCAGGCAACAGAAAATGGTTAAGCAAGAATTTTCTACCTTGAAAGCAACTAGTACTGTTGAAAGTGATGAGAAAAGACAGCTAATGTTTTTCTTTTAAATAATGTTGTGCTAGAAGTACTAGATGTCCTTAATAGCTTACAGCTGATGTCACCTAGCTAACAGAACGTAGTGAGGAAATTTGAAGAACATTGCAAGTCTACCAAGAATGAGATTTCAAAACGATATTTATTATATATACAAACCAAAGAGGGGAAGAATCTTTTTATTAATTTATGGTATATTCAAGGCTTTTGAGTCAAATGTTGGAGAGAGTTTAATTCAAGACAGTATAATAGGAATCACAAATACAAAGTAAAGGCTTTTAGAACATTCTGACAGATAAGAAAAGCAACTGATATCTGCCACAGAACTAACTAGAACTAACACCAGCTGTGATAGAAAAAAACTCGCACACAATGCTACTAAGTCCGATCTCTACCTCTTATTATATCCAGGCTTGAGTTTCAGGCTCAGCTTCTGGGATGGAAGGTCTAGATGGCATGTGGCAAAAAACAGTCAAAGTGGGAAGGGGCTACACATTTCCTGACTCTGACTTCTCCCTGGCAGTCTTGATCCTTTTTTCTCACAGGCCTGGGACTCAGAAATCTCTCTCTCTTGTAAATGACTAGCATCCTCCCTCAGAATGATTTTTACCCCTTTATGAATTACCCCTTTAATGAAATTACCCCTTTATCCAAAAGTAAGGAAACAGAAAATGGTGCTTTAACTATGGGGAAAAGAAGATAACATTTTTATCTCAAATCCAGATCTGCAAGAATAACTTATTCTTTCCAGATGGAAAACCATTTCCTGTTGGGAAGAACCAGTCAGTCCTATCATTTTTATGTCAAGAAAATTCTGTGCAAGTGTGATAATAAAACCCAGCTCAAATTAAAAGCTAATATAGTACTGGTTAAACATATCTAATATTAAAGACAAAAAAAACCCAACAACAACAACAACTACAGCAACAACAACAACAACAACACAATAGGGAGAATATTTTAAAAGTGGAGGACACGGTCCATTGATCAGAGAAAGTGATTCAGTTTTGGCTAGGTACCCATGCCACTGGGAATCACCTCAAATAATCACATACTAAAAGAGAGTCTACTTGCTTACCAGAGTTGTCTGGAATCTTAGCGCCCGTTCAGCCAAATCTAGGGAAGAGTATTGAAAATTGAGGAAGAAGCAGAAACTACGCTCTGTATCTGAGAAATAAGTGTCTCCAAGGACTCAACAAGTGTCCATAGTAGTACAATAATTAGGTCTGCTGGGACTGTTCCTCCAAAAAGGAAGCTGGTCAGTCACCCTGTGGAATACCGCTGCTGATTTTAAGCTCACTAGCTCATTCTTCTCCCTAAATTGCCACTACATCTTGGGCCTAAAGTAGTCACTCTTGATGTTGACAATATTATGGGCACCTTAGGCTATTTATCATGTGCAGTTGCTTAGTTGAAACCTTCAGTTATAATGACTTGATTGACTGAGCAATAAATCAGTACTAAACATGCCTCCTCCTTACTGGGAGGAGACCTGATGCCAACGACAGCAGTACTAGCATGGCAATGAGGACTAAGCCCATTGAGCTCCTTCAAGAGGCAGCACTTGGGCTCCGACTTTTGCCTCCGGATACTCTGGTGCTTCTATTTCTTTGTTGACAGAAATCTGTATGTTTCTGATACTCACATTCTTGACAGTCCTTGTATTCACACTGCTGCCATGTAACATATCCTTCTTGGGCCCTGCCACTGCCCCCGGTTGAAATTCTGTCATATTGAATATTGTTTTAGATCCTATTAGAATAAGTATTAAGTGTTAGAGGTAACATGTCCTCTGGCAAGTGGTTCTCCAAAGATCCTTGCTGTAGATAGAGAGAGGGATTTTCTATACATATACACACATATATATGTATTTACATACACATATAGTGGAGAGGGAGAGAGGGAGAATATATACCACCTATTTAAGATCTACCTACCTGTGCTCCTCCCCAAAAATCTGATAGGAGTATGATGACATTTCAGGCTCATTAGCACCTCATCAGCTGGTGTCCATCTAATTAATAAAGCCACTAGTCTTTCCTGTTTGCAGACTGTATGCTATTTAACACTATACTCTGTTAGGAAGCAAAATCTTGCCTGGCAGCTGCATGAATTTTGTGGAGTAAGCAGGCAGTCATTTCTTGTATTGACAGTTCAATATCCTGCTTGGCTGGGGAGACTCATAGGCCTGTATGTGAAGGATTGCTGGGCAAATGCTTCTGCCTGTGGGAAACATGAATGCTTGCCTAATCAAAAGTAATTGGCATTTTGAATAAGGAGTATGATGGTATGGCTCATTTCCCTTTACACTTAGCTTTAAATCATTCTATATAACATGATCTGACAGTTTAGCAGTCTGAGGTTCACAGAAAACACAAAGATTTGCATTTAGCAATTTTCTTCAATAACATCCTATCAGTAGGTACTATTACATGAACTTACACTTTTCATTTGTTTGACTACATCTAAGTGTTTTAAAAGTCATGGCAAGAACCTTTAAATCTGTGGATTGAACTACAAGTTTCAAAATATTTTTATGTGCATAAAGGACTGTAAAAATATAGAATGACATCAAAATTTAGATAACTCCAGATGAGAAGACTTGATTTACTTAGGAAAACAGCATTTCAAATGCTCAGTCAAACAAAGTTAAGAAGTCTGTGAAATAAAGTTGCTATAAAGTCCATATTTTGCAACCTTTGTTTCTTAATTTCAGCAGTGTCAATAAGCATGCCTCCATAGGAGTGAATAATCTCAGTCAAATAATTGTATCTGTTATACTGATTTTGAAATTGTAAAAGTTGTATAAGAAGCACAGATATGTATCATTGAAATTAATTTTAATTCACAGTTTTGGGTGTTTTCAAGAGGAAGAGTAAAGTATGTCACTATACCTCCTCTTGAAGACGTAATAAGTTGCCTTGTATGGTAATGATAATGCTCACAAATGCCACAGCATATTTAGCTTTTCTTTTTCTTTTCTTTTCTTTTTTTTTCCTGTGCCTCTCAAGTGAATGGAAGTAAAACATGGCAGAGCTGCTGAAGAGGAAAAATAAGTAATGCCATTTTGATATAAACATAGAAATGCAAACTGAAACCCTAGTATATATTAAACAAAATCTGCAATGCATATAAATAAACAAGAAAGACAGCTGATTTCAGTGTGATTATTGCATGTAACAGATGTGTCCTTTCAACCCTGACTGACACAATTTTTCAAAGAAATTTTAGGGTCTGACAGTTTTGTCTGTGTGATAGGCAAGTGAGTGGGCACTGAACTCTTTTATGTAAGGAAAACAGTGACACACATGATTTGCCTAGTTCTTTAAGGAAGGTCGTGTTTTACCTTCATGATACTGCAATGAAGTCAGAACATCAAGCGTTCAGATAGTCAGGTGTCTCACATACAAAGAAGATCAGTGATACAAAGAAAGAAAACACTCCCAGCAAAACAAGATCAAGCAGATACTTTTATTGGGAGATCTGTCTTGGTACACCAAGGCAATCAGCTTATTTCATGCAGCAGGAGATTTGATTTCTATAATCTTTAGCTGCTATAGCTAGAGATGTTACATATAGTCTTAACAAAAAAATCTGCCCTTTTAAAAGCTCACTCACAGTATTGATTTCCTTCTCCTGTGGAAAAAGATATCCAGAGGCTGGTGATATGTGTACCTATGCAGGCATTGGACAGCAAAATTTGACTGATATTGTCGGTCAGAAAATCTAAAATAGAATGACAAAGGAAGTATGGAGCTTTTTAAAGAAACTGCACAAGTCAAGACTTATGATGCTCTAATTTAAAATAGCTACTTACCAATGATATTTATTCTTCTGTTATTCCAACATTTTTAAACAGTTGGGCTCCCCACTCCATGTGCTCACTTCTCCTAACAAAGCATCTCCCAAGTCCTTTTTTCACCTCACAGCTGGTTTTCACTGAAAGCAGATGTCACTGAACAGAGGATGAATATAAGGACCAGTTACTTCAGCATAGCACTTAAAAGTGCTGTTGAGCAGGGTAATTTACACCTAGCATCAAGGCCCCTGGGAACTGTTGTGGATTTTGATGCAAATGAAATATTTGCTTCATGTTAATGACTTTTCTGTTTCCAGAAATTTTTATATTTAGTGGTTTGTTGCTTATACATGTCAGTAACTTCTCTTTATATTTCATTTGTGTAAAACTGTGAAGAATATCATGTAGTATAAATGATTTAGTGCATAAAATTTTCAAAAATTGCATAAACAGTCCCAAGATAACAGAAAAAGAAAAAGCAGTTCCTAGCAGTTCCTAGCAGTTCTAACCATGCTGTAGTTTTATGCATTGACAGAAGAAGCTGTTATTGCCTCTGGTAAATGGAATATATAAAATAGACATACACAGGATGCATTTTACTTGAGGGATGTTTTCTTTCCCTAAATGTAAAGATCTAAAAAGTAACACAGTTGTTTGCATGCAAAATTCAGAAATATTAAATAGTCTGATCAATCTGATGAATATTATGATAAAACTGGTTCTCTCTGAAGAACAAAGCATTAATGAAATAGCTCCTCTAAACTGAGCATAGATAGTGTTAGACTGCTCTTCCAAACCTTTAATATCTGGGCCATGGGAAACTTTTGTAACCGGTGGTTTATCTTACACCTATGGCTGATCAGTCTGAAGACAGAGTGGAACTGAGCAGAAGACTGCCTTGAACAATGAAAAGAAGCATAATGGCAAATCTTTTCTGGAGGTTAGATTACACTATTCTCTCAAACTTGCTAAAATGAATGTGTTAAGTAAAAGTTAGCCTTAGAAAGGAATTCAGTAACAACTTTTTGTTATTTAGGCAAAATAACAGAATGTAATATCTAAAAACTAACATTATTAGGAAAAAAAGTCTCTGAATGTAATGAAAGTATATAGGGAAAATATGGTTTGCTTTCTTATTGAAAAAAATAATGTATTATCTGTACAGCTTGTTTGGAGATCTCTGGAGGTCTGGAGAAACTAGTTTGTAAAATAGCAAGCCTGAAGATAGAACTATTTGTTGACTCCAGTCCTGCCTAACAGATAAAGAAACCAGAAGGGGCATTTTGCAGGAATAATAGATTTGCATGCACTAGAAATAAATTGGCAAAAGCATATAACTGATGAACTCCATAATCCATGGTTCATAACAAAAGTCAGAGTTTTAAACTGTAATTTAGTTAAAATAACAAAAAATGAACTATGATCATGAGTAGTTATGCAATATTTTATACTATGGTGGTTAAAATAACAATGTGTTTTTATGTTTATGCTATCACTTCCATTTCTTGAGTGCTGTCAAGAAAAGTCTTGTGCAGAAGGCTTCGATTAAAAATTGTGTAAACAAAACCTTCAAATGAAAACATATAAACAAAGCAGTCTTGCTGTTCCATAAATTCTTTCTATTCCTTCTGTGTGCAAGAAATCACATGCAGTAGTTCATTTTCTCTAGACAGGGCTTTAGATAATGCATCCCCACTGGTACTATGTATGCATATAGTGGTTTTTTTAGAGCAGATGGAAGGTAAAAATGTTTTGGCAGATTGTTTAATATTTACCCAGAGTGCCTGTCCAGCTCTGATTCTCAGTGTTATATAACAAACCATGCATGGCCTTTGCTTTATCTGATGTACATTTAGAGACTGCAAGGACTACTTTTTTTTGTTTGTTTTTTAAGTCAATGGCACATAAGTACCGGCTGTATTTTATGAAATACCAGTACACAGGGTAAGAAGCAAGGTTTTGTCCAATTCCCTTTTGTGTTCCATATTCCATAAGGTTCCTTTATTCCCAAAAGACCCTCCAAAAATGGGGAGGTTGCAAAGCCAAGAATAATAAAAGCCTATGTAATATGGAGTATAACTTGCTATGACTGAATTAATAAGAAAAGTCTTCTCTGGGTTTAAAGAATTTTTGTTTGTTTCTTTCTTTCTTTATGTTCTGTGATCTTTCTAATCCACACACACCTGAATTAGGCCAAAAGGATCTACTCCTATAAAAAACACCATTTCATTAGATTCATCTGAATACCTCCAAAGATCGCAAATGTGTATAATTAGTTCAACAGAGTGAGCCATGGGAGGCAGAGGAAGGTGGAAGTATAAGCACAGGGAGGAAAGAATGGTCATTTCTGGTTTGCCTCCCAGAGGAAATGTCCCTTAATATGTTTGAGAAAATGGGCTGACAAGCCTGACAGCTTTTGCTGCATACATAGTTTGATTGCATTCTGCACTAGCAGTTTATCCTTTTTCGTGCTTATACTTTATAAAGAAACTAAATCTGAGAGTCATACTCAAATATACTGACAAAAGAAACAAAAATTGCTAATTAGACTTTCAAGAAACCTCTATAGAATGATAACCAGGTCTTTGGCTCAGTGTGGTTTCACTTGTTTAAGAAGTTAGATTAAATGACTCTCTAAACAGTTCTAGAGGGAAAAAACAAACAAACAAACAAACAAACCTTCTTCAGTGTGCTTTTTTTTTTTTAATGTTTCTGATTCTTTCTCTTAGAAAAGCCTTAACAAGGCCAGAAAAATGATACTTCTTCTCATCAAAGCGCCAGCAGAGACATTTGCCCTAGTCCAAGGTCTTCTCTAATTACACAAATAGGATCCCTGATATCTACCTGTGGGGAGAGGAACTACTAAAAATCAAATTAGTAGGATTTGGTTAATGTGTCCTGAAATCTAGCATGTTATATATCTATCATCTGTTACAGATCCTGGATCACTTAAGATTAGAGAAGATACAAATGGAGGTAAGTGCCATTATACTGAATATCACCACGTCTACTGCTAGGTGTCTAGATGAAACCTTTCCAGAGGTTAGTGTCTGGAACTACAAAAAACATTTGTATGCTTTATCACACCAAATTTACAGGACCTTAACACGGAAGGTCATATCTTCCTATTTATGTTTCATAATAAAGGTACCTTTTAGAGTTTAAAAGCCATTTAGACACCTAAGAAAACAAACAATGTGAATGGTATGAGTCATTTTTGTTTTAAAATATAGTTGAACAAGGAACAATTGACTCCCAACTTCTTATGCAACTTCACCATGGAGTGGTAGGTTATTGTATAAACCAGGACTGAATTCTATCTGCCTTACATTCTTTTCTATATGCTAGGTTTTAGCTATTTCAGGATAAAAGAAGTACAACCTTCAACCATCTTTTAGAAACTAGGTTATTTTGCCAGAAATAACCCAAAGGCAGATTAAGTTGAAGGAGTAACAGAGATAACTATACAGCCCAATTCTTAAGGAGTTTACTTGGAGAAGGAGGTGCACACACCTGTTTTCATTTCCAATTTCTATGTTAAAACAATTTCTTTCAAAGCACTTCAAGATTCTTCACCCTTTGTATAAGGAAGTGTTCTAAACTCTCAGCCATACTTTTCAATCTCTTCCTGGAACAATGCATATTTTTATTAGTTTCTACAAAACAGAACTGTTTTGACACAGGGGTGGAATTCAACAACACACTGAAACTTGTTCTTCCTTATTTTGGGAAGTAGTCTAACTACTGGGTTTTAGTAGAAGGGGCAGGAATAAGATAAGAATACCAGCTTTCTTTTGTGCACAACTTTGTAAGTAGGCAGAAGTTACGCCAAGTATATCGATCATTTGGATAGAAAAAATCATAAGGGAAAATGACAGTTCTGGGTCTTTGGATAGACCTAGTTGCAAATGTCCTAGCTGGGTTACTGATAACACTGTTATGACACTGTGACATGTCTGATATTTTCCATAAGGCTATGTGTACAGAACTTAGAAGTAGCTTGTATGTGCAAATATTATCATTGTTGTCTCTTTCTGCAGTTGTCCTTGAGCACAAAGGTGAAAATCTTACAACTGCCCCCACCTCAAAGTCTCAATTCAGCTTACTTTCTAAACTCACTTAATTCTAGCACTCGTTCTTTACTAAATAATGCTCATGCAAGCAAGGAATTCCTTCTGGCTTTATACTTGTGATGATAAAATTTCATCTCAGCCAAATCTTTCCTTGATTGAGTTGCTCTTCTTAACTGCCTTTCTTTTGCTACTTTGCACCTTAGCTTGTGATATAGAGAGAGGGATTTTAATGAGGGGATGTAAAGGACTAGGTGATGTCCGCCTGACACCATCTGCATCTTCCTTCTTGCTAGTTCTGCTGGTCACATTTGTTTCCACATGTAATGTTTTAACTTATTTTTTTTTCTCTCTGAGAAGAATAAGAAAGAATTTTGACCATCCTCTTTAGTGTTTTGTGGTGGTTATTTTTGAAGGGGATTTTTATTTGTTTTTATTTCTCATTTGGTGAATGTTTTAACTAAAGTAGCAACTAGAACTGGAAATTCCAAAATACAAGAATAACCCACATAGACCATTCATCTTTAGAGAAAAGAGATGTTACACGATCTAGTTCAAGCATGTAAGGTTAATCTTCAGCTGATTATGTACCTATTTGAATGCTCATCCAACCCAGGAGAAGCTCAGAGGAGTTCATCCATCACTTATTTCTCCCTCCGCAAATGGGCTGGACTAATTGTGCCTTATTTTATATAACTTATGACATGTAGTGCCTAAAACTGTTGATTTTCCTTAGGTCAGATTAATTTCTGATGGCCTAATCAGAAATTGACACTACTGGATCAAATACAAGTGTTTCCATCAGTTTGAATAGAATTTTAATATGGGTTTCTACAGCCTTGGAGGTGGGGAATATGTTTTGTCTTCACTTTAGGACTTTCATATTTCAAAAATTCAGAATCTGTAGTAATATTGTAAACAATTTAAGCCTTTGTTCTCAGTTCTTTGTATTAGCCTTTTCAAAGCTCGCTCTCTTAGAAAGGCATAGTGCAACAAAGCTGTTTCTGTACAGTAGCAATGTGATGAACACTCAGTAAAGGAAGATCAAGACTGATGTTTGCCACTGTGACTTCATATTCCTTAGTTGAGTTTTATAATGACAATAAAGTCTGTTATCAATATTCATAATGTATGAAGTTCTGTTCATTTATTAAACAAGGGACGACTAAATTCAATACGACTCTAGGATCTCACTTCACTCTCTTCTGCAAGTTTGAACAGACCACTTGAGTGAAAGTACATTTTAGGTCTAGTATATAAAATGCAATATTCTATTGTCCTAACCATCTTTCTCCTTATAAAGACAGTATTGCAAATTTCACTGAAATGCAACCTCCCACTACCCCAAACATTTATGAGCTCTATTCAAAAACCCCCAAACTCCCAGACACTAGAAAGATTAAACTAGATTAAGACAGAAACTAAATTTATTTCATGATTACACTCATCGTACTGACCTGGAAGTGTTTGAAGGCAATTTTTCATCCATTCCACAAAGCAAATTAATGTAGTAACAGAGACCCATAAGCTGCAATTTTTTTTTTTTTTATAAAATACATGATCAATTTTCCCCCAATACATTTTATACCCCTATGAAATTCTAACTGTACAGTCTTAGTTATCACTGGTTTGCCCTGTCAAGATGCCAGTACTAGTGCGTTCTTTGGAGACACAAACCTCATTACAAACATAGCATCATAGTCTTTGAACTTAGACTTTTTCTTTTCCCTGTGGCTTCTCCTGTTTATATATATGTGTATAATTATCATTATTACTTTTATTATTTACCTATGGTATTATGTACCTATGGTATGAAAGAATTGCTTCCTAATAAGATCACTAAGTAAATCGGAGATACCATCCCACTTTTGTAGCAACTGCTACTTCTTAATTGTTTGGGCTATATTGCACATTTCTATGCTTAGTTCTAACTTAAGATGCAGCATACAAAATATGTTAGGTGTAGAAGGCATGACAATTTTGTACCTTAAACTTTATTTTCAGGAGTATTGAGCCACATACTAGAAGTAAGATTGATAAAATGGACAGTTGCTCAGCACTGCCCGAAACACGGTAGCTTTTAATTGTTTGTACATGATGCTTAACAAGAGAGTCCTTTAATCTTTTCATTCCATAAGAGCATAACTGGAAATTGTTTGTCTGCTTCATGATGGAAATGAACAGAAATCACTCTTACAACTGACACGTCTTACAAGCTGGATGAGTGGAACCTAAAATCATCTTTGGCTACTGCTTGTAATTAGGAAACCCAAGAGTGCTTTTAGGCTCTTACAGCCTCATGCATGTCCCAGCTGAGTTTCAGTATAGCACCAGGAGAGTCCTTGCTAGATGACAGCTATTCACTACACTTTTAGTTACCACTGAATGAGAAGCTAGGCATGTAGACAGTGATAAGACAGTGAGCACTCCAGCATCACATCTTAGAAAACAAGTCTGCATGCAGTCTTTGCCCCAGGAGGATTAATTCTCCTTTGGACCTTGTTCTGCTCTTGTCAACATGACTTGACATGTTGTCATGCTATTATAAGAGCACAAAAGAGACAGCAGTTGCTTTGGGCCACTTCTTCAGAAGATTAGAGGGTGAAGGAGGGACCTGTTATTTTGAAGAGCACAACAATATTTGTCATATGAACAGGTCAACAGACAATCAGCTTTTAAAATTTTGGCTAGATTGTATAATTCTGTGATAGACTTATCAGAGCTTAGGAAAGAAAGAAAGAAAGAAAGAGTGTTCAATTTCTTATCTTCCGAATTTGTTTTTACTTTGTCTTCTATTTCAGTCATGAATTATATTTAACTGCCCTCCTTCAAACCGAGTGGTAGTCCAGTAATACTACTCAAAAGTAGAACCTGTGTGAAATGTATAGATGACCTAAAGATGCCAGTAGTAACCAGAATCTAGTGTTAGATTCCAGTATTAAAAAATGTATGTGGATCATAAGTTTCAAAGGTTTTTCCTCGGGATGGAGTACAGATATGATACAAAGTTGTTTTTTTTTTTTGTTTTTTTTTTTTGTTTTTTTTTAAGATGAATTTAAGCAACACTAAACAATCATCTCTAGGAAGCAATTTTTTACTTTGAAAAAGATGAACCTTTACTGACAGTATGAACTGAAAAGCATAAGGATGTAATTTTTATAAGAAGGAATGTCTCTCTAGCTCAATATTCTGTCTCCAACAGAGACCAATAGCATATTCTCAGGAAAACAGCAATTATACAAGAAGTATATGGTGAAGCTGCTCACTCTGTCTCAGCCATCTGTGACTTAAGATTTCCTGTGCTAGAGGCTGCATCTTTATACTCAATAACCCTCGTGGCCTGTTCCTCCATGAATTTGCCTAATAGCTTTTAAAGCCAATTTAAATTATTAGCATCCATAACATCCTGTAGTGATGTGTTTTATAATCTAATTATGTATTGTGTCTTTGAGCACTGTATAATGTAAGACACTATTTAGAAACCACAGCATAGCAGCATTGTTACCACAAAGGCAGATATGAGATGGAGTGGGCTGACCCTGTCATTAAAGCAGAGGCCTAATGTTGAGACTAGGTCAAAGAAAAAGCAGTTACATAAAAGCAGCTTCCCTTGTATGAGATCAAGAGCATCTGTCAGATATTCACTCAGAACTATGTAGTGGAAGTCCTGTAAGGGCAAAACTGATGCACGCCCTGTTCTTCTGAACACAAAAGCTAAAAATCACTAAAGAAATAAGATAAACTTGTCTTAGGCTTCTCTTTTCCCTTATGTTTGCTCCTACATTTGTATTTGTATGGTTTACCAAAAAAAAGAAAAAGCAGAAGTTGATTGTTTCTGATTATTTCTCTAAAGCTGGATCTATAAACTGTCTATGAACTATAGCGCTAATTTTTTTTTTTAATTTTAACTTTTTTTTTTAATCTGGAAGCAAAACTATGCACAAACATTGTGGAATAATTATCATAATTACAAGTGAAAAGCAAAATAACATGGTTCATCTCCCAGTATATGGGTCACCTCATATATCAGATGGGTCATGCTAACTATCTTTGTTCTTTCATTTGTACAGTAAAGAGTGTCCTGGTATGTGTATAATATGTGTTTATCCATATGTTACTATGGTAATCTAAGTAGGTGTTTGTCTAGCATCTTTTGCCATCTTTGGTTAGTCATCCATAACTACTGTTATTGAGCAACAGCTCCTGCCTCACTTAGCTGAATATTCTCACAGGAATGTGCTTTATGAAGAACAGTAATTGAAAACAAAATAATTGAGACTCAGTTGAACAGAACTCAGATGGAAAAAGTAGAATAACAACAACCAAATTACACTTCATTGAGGATGCCTCTATTTGCAGATAAGCATCTTTAAAGATATAGTTGTTTCAAAATATTTAGTATTTTTTATAATTTTTTAAAATAATATTCAAGAGAATGGAATTAGTGTTTAAAGCTGCAAACAAAACAGATTTTATGTTGCTTCTATTCAGCAAGAAATCATCACATACATTGTTTAGAGTTTTGTATAGGAAACACATTGCTGTTTCAAAGACTAGTTTTAAAAAGGGACCTGGAGATTAAGACCCCCCTTCCCTCATGTTTATATATTTAAGGGTATAAAATAGACTACTGGTTGCTTGTCTAGACAGTGGGAAATTTTCTTTTAAAGTCATGACAGCTAGAGCCTAGAAAAGTAACCTTAATCTAGAAAAGTAACCTAAGAATGCAAGAGTCCTGCATCCAGAGACAATAAACAAAAGTGTTTAGGTGTGACCTAGATGCTCAGACAAGGTGGTAGGGATCCTACCACTGTATTATATACACATGCAAACCTTTAGTTATTAAGTTGTCTTTTGTTTCTCAAGTATCCAGATGAGTAAGCCAAGAATTTTTGGATCATTCTCTTGAATTTTGGTACTTCAGTTCTACTTCAGTTGAAGAATAAGGAAAAAAGTGTTATTTTGGATGTTGTATAAAGTGCTTAGATACCTATTGTCTGTTGTAGGAGTTATGATTTGCATTTGTACTTTGTAAAGTTCTTTGCTTGTAATTCAAGTAATATAACATTTTGTTAAATGTAAATGTCGTGCAAAACACCATAGACTCACAGCTGGAACAAAACATCTATTTCACTGTTTCAAGCAACAAAGTGATATGCAAGGACAGAGAACAACTGTAAAGGGCTCCTCCAATCTTTAGAAGAATGAACTGATATAATACACATTGCAACTAATGAAGTCACTCAGTCAGTCATTGCCCATGAAGCACAGAGGGAGAACGAATCTAAATATATCCATTACAAATGAGGATACTTGCAGAAAAAGTGAGGACTTGATGAAATTATTGTTAATACAGTTTTTAAATTGATCCTGTGCTAAATTGTTTGGTCTGAATAAATATGTACTATCCTGATTCTGTTGAATAAGATCAACTCTGAATATTAATATACTCTGCTAAGTACTACACACATGTAGAATCTTATCTGGTACTTCATATGATGAATCGATGGAATATATTGAATTGTGTATTTAGTGATCACAATTGAGCAACTGAAAACAAAAAACCCCACACCTCTCAGTCTTAAAGATAGCTAAACTAGTTCTATTGTTAGAGTGTAAAAAGCATCTCATAAATGTCATTGTAGACTGTGATTATCACAGAAATCAGAAAAGCTAAGAATAAAGTAATTCCTCACCATTTAGACAATGTTTTTGTTTTTGTGAGATTAGATGAACTGAGAGCATGCTTGAATCAATTGCGTGAAGTTTTTTATGCCTTTTTATACTTTATATATGCTTCCCCCCTTCCCCCTTGGCCCACCTTTCCTCAAGCCTAGACTATTTCATTTATTTGTTACTTCATCTGTTTAATGAAGATGAGCCGATGAGGACTTTATTGTAGTGTTCAGCTGACACTATTTAGTGGAAAGTTATATATTTATGGATATGAAGCTCTCAGTAGCTGTTAGTAGCTGCCACTGAAAGTAGTATGACTGGGCAAGGGAGATGGTTCCATTGTTCTGGGTCCTCCACTAGTGTAGCACAGGAGGTTGGGCTTCACTCCACTTGGTGAGGAGTTGGGAAAAGGGAGCAGACGGCCTGTTTGGCTGACAAGAGTGTCAGTGAACACATGTGCCTTTCGCTTTATTACTTTAAATATGCTTTATTGCTTTTGTTACAGAACTAACACTTTAAAGACAAAAATGACAGAAAAGAAACTTTTATTTGAAAGATCAGATGATTATGATGTGTTAATAATAAAGCAGGATGTCAGCCTTAATCTTTGCAGGAAATGAAGAACTAACATGTAAATGAGATTTTCTAAAGTCATAATATATATATGTGTATAAGTACACACACGTAGGCACACATAGGCACACATTATATATAGTCATATATAATCCATTATATTTTACTATAATTTATAATAGTACTAAATTAATCCATTAAGTCTATGCTCATATTACTGATTGACTAAAGTCAAATCATTTATCTGAGGGTCTATAAACATTTTTGATGTGGGGAAAAACAATCGACTAGATGTTAACTGTATCTAAAACAATGCCCATTTGATTTTCTCAAGGTAGTAGCCAATTTATGGATATTTTGCCTTCTTAATCCCACTTTAATTTGAAAATTAAAATGCTTAAAATGGTCATCAAGTTTTTTCAAATGTGACTTACTATTTGGGGACCTTTTGGCCTGGATTTACAACTGAAATACTTGCAGAAACAACAGACAACTTGTAAAGCATATTAAACTGCATTTCACCAGTAACTTTCAAAAGCCTGGGTCTACTTGTCTAAGTATCTGTATGAAATTACATAAAGCTAAATTTTTAATGCATTACTTTTGTGACTTTTTTTCTTTTGACAAATTTAATTTCTGTAGGTTGCTGTTGACATGTTTAATACAAACCTTACTCTATAGCTCTGCTCTGTTGTTTTGTTTAACTATGTTTGTCTTTAGTACTAGACATAGCATAGACAGAACTTCCTTTGCCTCTGCAAGGTCTTTTTGAAACGCCTGTCAAACTCCTGTTCAGCATCCTGATGCTGTGCAGTCTGCTCACTTCTACCTCCTGTAGCTCCCGCTGTCGCCCCAGCACAGGAGAGCCACCAGGCGCCCCTGCAGCCCCAGGCCTGGGTGGCAGCACCCACTCTCTGCAGCTCCATCTGGGTCAAGGCCTCTGCTTTGCCACGTCTGCTTCCCCCAGCTGGCAAAGGTGGAGAAATGGCTGCAGCACATCACCACCACTGACACACAGTCCCACACTGGCTGGAGCAGAGCTTCTGTGCCCCCTGCCCTGGTGACAGCCACCATCTGTGTTGGTTGCACTCCTGCTTACCAGATCCTTCCCACAGCAGATGAGCAGGAGCCTGATCCTCCCCGCCGCCCCAGCCGGTGGTGTTGCAGACTACTGCTGCCAGCCCTTTTTAATCAGGAAATCTTTTCAGGAAACAGCTAACAGAAACTCTTGGCTGCAGAAGTCCCTAGGAGCTTCCAGCCAGCTACAAGTAGAAATCCAGATTTAAGAAAAAACATAAACCAGAAGAAAAACAAAACCAGAAAAAGATATAAACAAACCCCATAAAAAACAACTGGGAAAAATGATTCTGCAATCCTTTCTTTTTCCCCAACCTGTTCGGGCCATTTATGATTCATTTCAAGCAGATTGTGTGTGTCTACATGTACAGCAGCAATTTTATTTCTTGACTTTTGGAGGAGATAGAAAAAGAATGCTATGGGGACTGAAAGTGGGATGAATTTACAGTCCTTTTCCAGGAACACTGGCAATACCATAAGACCATGAAGTTTTGACTTTTCATCCTCCTGCTTCCTTTCACTCTTTGCAATGTAATGTGCCTGATAGCTTCAAAATAACACGTTATTAGTTCTCGTGCAGAAAAGAATTACTGATGGCTATGAAAGAGGGAAAGGAAATGTAGAAAAAAGAATAGGCAAAGCTCAGTTGCTAAAACTTTCAGCAATTCTACCCCATGAAAGGGTCAGAAGAGAGGAAGGCAAAGTGACATCAAAGACATAGTGGTATATATTGCAGCAGCAAGAGTTAGCAGAGAAAGCAAGTTAACAGTCCATTGCAATCCTCTCATTAGTGCAGTTAGTTTCTTTAGACTCCTGACATTTGATCTACACTACATCTACTGTTGAATGATCAAACATATAAACTGCCATTCACAGTTTATTATGTTTAAAAAGTATACCTCTGATTTGGGAAACTCACAACCTCTGAAATTAGTAAAAGTGTTCCAGTAATTTTAAATCACTTTAAACTGCATGAGCCCAGAATTACGATCACTTCCAAACCCAAGTACTTATAAAAATTTCTGGAGTGCTTTAACAATTTTACACATCTCTACTTCACATATATCTTGAGCTCCAATGTTTCTGAAATAAAGTACATTTTAAAATGTGAAGAATATATCTTGATTTTTCCAAGTACAGAACTCAGAGGCAGAGGAGCAGGAGAGAAGGGTGACAGTCAAATCTGGATTGATTTTGTGCCAATCTTAGGTAAAATATACGAGACAATGAAGTTTACATTAGTATCAGGCAGGAAGATGATTCTCAGTTAGCACCGTTCACTTGGAACAATGAACGGTTTTTAACATACAATAAATCACAAGCTCAAAATGTAAATGCTGATGATATTGTAGGAATATTGTCTCCACTTACCATATTTTTAATATTCAGTCAACTAATAAGAAACTGTTTGTATGTCCCCAAAGAGTTAATAACTCACTTTCAGATTTTATTGTAGATATGTGAGATATTCCAACTTAAAGCTTCTTCAGAAGTCAAGTTGTTTTTTACTTTGTCCATTTACTTTTTCTATATCTTCTACAGTTCTTTATATCTATGGTTGCTGATATTGCATGTGTGGCTGGACTGCCAATGATGCTATCCTACTGAAGAACGCATATCACTCACTAAACATACTTTACAGTTGCTTGAATCACATTCCAGTCTCCCTAGGGACTTGAATAGCTATGCAAAGCTGAAGTACTATCCTGAATGTAAGTGGCCTAGAGGACTTGTATAGTCCAACTGTGTGAAATAACGGCAAACTGATTTATGGGGTGGTACCTATGATATCGGGACTTCTGTGAAGCTCTTGACTGAGGGCTGAATTTTTTCTTCTGTTCATATGGTTGGAATAGGGAAATATGTTATTTTCTTACTAAGAGATAGGATGTTTGAGGCAGAAGTGCCTGCTTAAGAAAGAGTTTGTACTTTCACACAAGCTGAATAAGTCCTTTTTGGTGGACACAAACTAATTCTCTCTCTTGGGAGATCTTTCTTAGTCTGGCTTCATTCTCTTCTCTTGAAAAAAGAGGAAAGCTGACCGAATGTGTTTTCTAATCCAGATAGAATGAAATCAGCTCTGGGGTTAGTGCACAAATATACCTATAAAAAGGTGCAACTCCTATCAAATGGTGTTTTCAGTCTCACATTAGTAAGCTGTTATATTTTAAGATTTGTCCTAATATATCGGATATTTGTTATAAACCATTGTTAATCTATATTTTCATTCTAAGAAAAGTAGAAGACTAGCTTTAAAATAGACAATCCCTTTCTTCTTATACAGGCATACCTCACTATATTGCGCTTTGCTTTATTGTGCTTGACGGATGTTGCGCTCTTTACAAATCGAAGGTTTGTGGCAACCCTGCGTCAAGCAAGTCTGTTGGCGCCATTTTTCCAACAGCATGTGCTCACTTTGTGTCTCTGTGTCACATTTTGGTAATTCTTGCAGTATTTCAAACTTTTTCATTATTATTTTATCTTTTGTGGTGCTATTTGATCAGTGATCTTTGATGTTACTGTTGTAATTGTTTTGAGGTGCCACGAACCATGCCTATATAGGATGGGGAACTTAAATGATCAATATTGTGTGTGTTCTGACTGCTCCACTGACCGGCCATTCTCCCGTCTCTCTCCCTCTCCTCGGGCCTCCCTATTCCCTGAGGCATGACAAAATTGTAATTAGGCCAATTAATAACCCTGAAATGGCCTCTAAGTGTTCAGGTGAAAAGAAGAGTCACACGTCTCCCTTGAAATCCAAAGCTAGAAATGATTAAGCTAGTGAGGAAGCCATGTCAAAAGTTGAGACAGGCTGAAAGCTGGGCCTCTTGCGCCAAACAGTTAGCCAAGTTGTGAATGCAAAGGAAAAGTTCTTGAAGGAAATTAAAAGTGATACTCTGGTGAACACACGAAGGATAAGAAAGCAAAACAGCCTTATTGCTGATATGGAGAAAGTTTTAGTGGTCTGGATAGAAGATCAAACGAGCCACAACATTCCCTTAAGCCAAAGCCTAATCCAGAGCAAGGCCCTAACTCTCTTCAATTCTGTGAAGGCTGAGAGAGGTGAGGAAGCTGCAGAAGAAGAGTTTGAAGCTAGCAGAGATTGGTTCATGAGGTTTAAGGAAAGAAGCCGTCTCCATAATATAGAAGTGCAAGGTGAAGCAGCAAGTGCTGATGTAGAAGCTGCAGCAAGTTATCTAGAAGATCTAGCTAAGATAATTGATGAAGGTGGCTACACTAAGGAACAGATTCTCAATGTAGATGAAGCAGTCTTATCTTGGAAAAAGATGCCACCTAGGAGTTTCACAGATAGAGAGAAGTCAATGTCTGGCTTCAAAGCTTCAAAGGACAGGCTGACTCTCTTGTTAGGGGCTAATGCAGCTGGTGACTTTAAGTTGAAGCCAACGCTCAGTTACCCTTCCAAAAATTCTAGGGCCCTTAAGAATGATGCTAAATCTGCTCTGCCTGTGCTCTATAAATGGAACAACAAAGCCTGGATGACAGCACATCTGTTTACAACATGGTTCACTGAATATTTTAAGCCCACTGTAGAGACCTACTGCTCAGAAAAAAAGATTCCTTTCAAAATATTACTGTTCATTGACAATGCACCTGGTCACCCAAGAGCTCTGATGGAGATGTACAATGAGGTTAATGTTGTTTTCATGCCTGCTAACACAACATCCATTCTGCAGCCCAGGGATCAAGGCGTAATTTTGACTTTCTAGTCTTATTATTTGAGAAATACATTTTGTAAGACTACAGCTGCCATAGATAGTGATTCTTCTGATGGATCTGGGCAAAGTAAATTGAAAACCTTCTGGAAAGGATTCACCATTCTAGATGCCATTAAGAACATCCATGATTCCTGGGAGGAGGTCAAAATATCAACAATAACAGGAGTTTGGAAGAAGTTGATTCCAGCCCTCATGGATGATTTTGAGGGGTTTGAGACTTCAGTGGAGGAAGTAACTGCAGATGTGGTGGAAATAGCAGGAGAACTAGAATTAGAAGTGGAGCCTGAAGATGTGACTGAAATGCTGCAAACTCATGATAAAACTTTAATGGATGAGGAGTTGCTTCTTATGGATGAGCAAAGAAAGTGGTTTCCTGAGATGGAATCTACTCCTGGTAAAGATGCTGTGAGCATTGCTGAAATGACAACAAAGGGTTTAGAACATTACATAAACTTAGTTGATAAAGCAGCGGCAGGGTTTGGGAGGACTGACTGCAATTTTGAAAGAAGTTCTATTGTGGGTAAAATTCTATCAAACAGCATCACATGCTACGGAGAAATCCTTCGTGAAAGGAAGAGTCAATTGATGCAGCAAACTTCCTTGTTGTCTTAATTAAAGAAATTGCCACAGCCACCCCAGCCTTCAGTAACCACCACCCTGATCAGTCAGCAGCCATCAACATCAAGGCAAGACTGTCTGCCAGCAAAAAGATTATGACTTGCTTAAGGCTCAGATGATGATTCGTATTTTTAGCAATAAAGTATTTTTAATTACGGTACGTACACTGTTTTTTTAGACATAATGCTATTGCTCACTTAGACTACAGTATAGTGTAAACATAACTTTTGTATGCATTGGGAAGGAAAAATTTTGTGTGACTAGCTTTATTGCGATATTTGCTTTATTGTGGTGGTCTGGAACCAAACCCGCAATATCTCTGAGGTATGCCTGTAATTAAAATGGATGAAGATCAAATACAAGTCTTGAAGCCTTTCTGTATTGAAGTTATAAATATAACTTTTCAAGATTCCTTTGGGAAATTTTTCATCTGTGCATTGTATGAGGAATATTTTCCTGCCAATATATTACAGATTATTTTGAGGATGGCATGTTACTTTATTCCAATTTCTTTCATTTAGATAGTTCCAGTTATGTTTGCATGATCTTAATAATTGCAACGTTTACTATGTTTCCAGATAATTCTTTTTTCCTCTTGGAATATTTTTTTCTATTCTTCTGTCTGCTGCATTCATTATACATTACGTAATACTTCAGAGAGTACTGTATGAAATCTCCACTGTTGTATTGCATTATCGGATTGTGTTTGTTCCAGTCCCAGATGCAGGATGTCCTCTGATAATCATATAGCACTGTCATGGGTAAAACAGTCTTGAGCTGGGGAATTTTTACTTAATTTAATTTATTGTTGATTGGCACAAAGTTCTGACCACTGGTTCAGGTATTGTGTGTGTGTGTGTGTGGGGGAGAACAATTAAGCAAACCCCTGGTGAGGGCTGTTCATGAGCCACAGCCCCTCGGGGATGTCCCTGCCCCAGCAACAGTCACCCACAGCCCCAGCCCCTATGGGAGTGCCCCTTCCCCAGTGAGTGTCACTCACAGACCCCAGTGACTTAGCCCTGCCATGGGTCACCTATGACCACAGCCCCCTGGGGTGTCCCTGCCCCAGCGAGGGTCACTGGCAGCCACAGCCCCTCGGGATGCCCCCATGGGCATGGCAGCTCTTGGAGCCCCATCTGCCAGAGCGTGTCTCCAGGCACATTTCCAGCTGCACACCTCCCGCAGCCTCCTCAGCAGTGCCCTGCCATCTGCCTCCGTGAGCTTAGCCTGTTGCCCTTCTTTCTGAAATATGTCAGGTCCGGACATGGGTGCTCCCCACAGGCTGCAGTTCTGGCGCACACTGGGGCACTCCCACTGGTGCTGGAGCCAGTGGTGACGGGCACAGGGCAGGTCACCTCCTCCCACACAACACCCCACTATCCCAACCCTGCCATTTGTGCCCAATACATGCACGCAAAGTACACTGCCAGTGTACGTTTGACAAAATGTACAAAAAAGAGAGGTGCTAATGAGAAACAAAACATGAAAATATCATATAACTTCCACTCATATAGTGTTCTTTTTGCAGTGCAGTTCAAAAAAATGACAGACTTTTCTAAATCAACTTTGGGTTAAATGGGTGATAGGAACTGTACTTATTTATTTTGGTTAAAAAGTAAATATAGTAAGGGAAAGGTTTCTAAATATATTTACATTATATGCAACTACAAGTTCTGTAAATAAATAGATCAAAATATTTTTTGTGTATTTTTAGCAAAACAGGAATGGATATGAAAAAATTAGTCAGCTGATGATCGATGCTCATGTATAAGACAGGCTTTATTCACATATTTCAGTTATCACACCAATGAGCACTGACTCCTACTGACCTATAGCTCTCTAATCAAAGAACTATAAACCAGGCCTAACTCAGAAATATAGAATTTGCACCATTGTATAGCTTTAGCATTGCCATACAGGGTCTCAAAATAATAGTATTGTGCCAGACAGGCAGGAAAGGTCTCTTTCATGCCTCTTTCCCTATGTAGTCTGCCATTACCATGGGGAAGAGAATTTTCTTCATAGTTACAGTCATGTTTTGCAAACCTCTGTGACAGACAGAGTCATTAATGCTGTTCCTTACCTTAATTAGTTGATAGGCAGAAGATAAAGAGGAAAAAGGGAGAATAAAAAGAAAGGTTGCTGTTTGAAGACTTCTGCAGCTGAATAAAAGAAGAACTAGTCCCCCCATATGGGATCATGTAAGACACCTCAAAATCTGACTTTTTCAATAATTTTAAAAAAGGAGGTGACTTGAATTATATTCCCTGTTACTGTCCATACTGTCAGCACTGAGCTGAAAAATATAAGCAGTTGCTAAACAAGCTGGTGATTTTAACATGTATTTAAAAATCATTTTTCTGCTATTGCTTACACTGATTAATATTTAGAAAGTTAGCACTTTACTGATCAGCTGGAAAAAATCAGGCCTCACCTGAATTCATGCTTATGTGCTGGCAAAGGAAAGGTATAGGTACATAGCAAAGTTTTTTATCACATTAGTGGATATTAAATGGTGATTTGTATTATTTAATGTTAAAATGAGGGCAATTAGGTTCTAGTACTAGGACTTCTATTAAGGAAACAATAGTGGACAGTTAACTATCTACTATTTTTCCTGCCTTTAAAGACCCTTTGATTTTTTTTTTTTTTTGAATAGGATAAAAAGTCCAAATGTGACAGTAAGAGAACTGTTCTTTTTATACCTAAAATCACAAATAAGATAAAAGAAAATACTAGTTACATGCCTCCCTGCAGGGTTGGTTGGCCTGGGCCAAGATCAGGCCACAGCAGTTCTAAAATTCCCAGCACTAATATGAGAATTCCTGATATCTATCAAGAGCAAAGCATAAGCAAACCTCGCCCATATCTGCCTACCTTGCAAATTCCTGCAAAGGAAGGCTGATATAATTACAGGATGAATGTGCTGCTTAGCAGCAGAAAGAAATCTAGGAGGACTTGCCAACCATTACTCAGATTCAAAATTACTCAAAAAAATGATTTAAGACATGGCTACTTTTATAAAGATTCACATCAGCATAAATGAAACATAAACAGGATCTCAGTACTAGGGATGCAAAGACAAGCAGCCACATTAGGGAAATGATCAGAAGGGTTACTCTTCTGTTGTTGTCTACCCATACTTTAAGAATACCCATCTACCTATCTATCTTACCTACAGGTCTCTTTCAGAATTTTTTTTTAATTAGGTAATTACTAATGAAGTGAGTTTTTTTAACTTATTCCTCACTATTTTCTATGAAACCTTAATCCTCCTCTCAGCATCTTTCTTTCCTTAAATATTTACGGTTTATGTTTCCATGTTTTCAGCTTGAGTCAGACTGTAGATCTCATCTCCTGATTGGCCCTTTACACATGAATGAATGGGTTTGTCTTCTATGATAGCATGCTTTAAAAGATGCCATTATTAGTCATTATCTGATGACTTTTTTTCTACACAACAGCCTATTAGAGATTTTTTCCAAGAGACAGTTCATGAGATATAAACCAACCAGAGGAGGAAACAGAATTAGGAAACTAGACCTGCTTTCTCATTGGCATGTTCAGATTCTTACTCTGATTATTCATATAACTGTTCAAATATGAAATATATATATATATATCCCCCTTCACATTACCAAAAGACTAAAGCTTAAAGAGCTTTGTTAAGAGCTTCTTTGCTTAACCAAGAAGGTTAAGATTTGAATCGTCATGGTCTACAAAAATCCACTCTCTAATAGCGAAGGAGCTGGTAGACATAGGTATAGTGACATGTAGTGGCTGAAGATTGAAACTCTGCAGAGGACAGATTGAGTGACTTAGAGATAAAGTGGATGCTTCTTCAACTGAAGTCTTTAAATCAGAGGTGGAGATTTATCTCAAAGGCATGCTGTGGCTCACAAAGAAGTTACAGACTTGACACATGCAACACTGGATGAATTTCTGTGGCTTGTTTTAGGCTGGAGGTCAGAAAAGATGATCACAATGGTCCTTTTTGACCTTAAAGCATGAATCTTGTTATCAAAAGGTGATTACAGCAAACTGTCTCTGACTTTAAGAGAGAAGAAAAAAAAAACTGTAGGAATGCCATTATGCCATTGTGCAACACCTTCTGTGGATGGTAAAGGACAGACACAAACAATAAAATCCTAAAGAATTGTATGGTCTTGCCCTGTGTGTATCCAGCTAACTGTGTCAGATATATAATGGGTCTCTCTTTTCTGTATTTTGACAATACTTGTCAAATAAAAGTTTTTGAGACAAAGACAAAGTAAACAGGAGAGAAAAATACCTTTCCTTTTTTATATTTGTTTCATTAAAGAGTATAGGATTGTGATCAAGGTAGAAATGTAATATTTAACTGACATATGTGTTTCATTTTTTTATTTATTGTTAATTTTTTCCCTCTCTTTTACTCCACTTTGAAAAGCCAAAATGGTTTTGATAAGGCCTATTCATTTCACACACTGCCTCATTAAGGGAAAAAAAATGAAACACACTTAGAAGACTATTAAGTAGAAAGCTAATGTATACCTTCAAATAATTCTGATGCTTCTGGGAAGTTTTTGCCTTAGACTGAAACTAGTTTTCTTCACTCATGAACTGAACACCACTGGGGATTAAGGCTTGCCAGTGCAGGTGCAGACCCCTGTATGGGAAAGTGCAGAAAAATGTCGAGGAGATAGGTGATGGAGGCTAGCCAGACCGTTCCGTGGGAAAAGGAGCATCAACAGGGCATGTTGACCCATAGTCATGTAGTTGAGCCTGTGCCAGGGTGGTGCTGCACCTGGGCTTTGAATCGAGAATAACAATGAGCTCAACATGCTTACTGCGCATGTGTATAGTACATAAAAACTTCATCTAGTGCCCACCCAGTGTTCCTCACCCTGGACCGACACTCAGCGGTGCCAGGGATCCCCCGCTCCATTATTGCCTTGATCGGGAAAACGCCGGGGAACCCCCATTCAGACGCAGAGGTAATAAATGCTCCATATCGACCATCGTATGCCTTGTGTTCATGTATCCGTCCCTGCTGGGAATCCGGGCGGTGCCCCCGCCTCACCCTTACAACCCCATTGTATTCTGCAGTCTGGAGAATTATCCATCTTAACTTCCCAAATCAGGGGTTCAGTTGTCCCAGGGATCTCAAGAAGTTCACATGCAGTCTATCAGACTTCCAGATTATTTGGGGCTCTCTAAGGAAATCTATTAACCTTTCAGGAACAACTTCTGGGAACAAGCAATGTGGTTTTTGATAAAACTTAACCATAGCCAACCAAAACTAGGGTTGAAGATTGCCTTTGAAGATCTATTTAAAGACGTCTCTCAAGAAAGGGACTCTTTCTTATCACATTCTGTCCATAGAAAGAAAGATTGTAAATTAAACTGAAACTGATACATGTATCTAGGGCTCACAGAGGGGACTGCCATGAGGGTTGATAATGGGAAAAGTAATTTATTATTTCATAAATAATTTGTGTCTCCATTTTTTTAAGATTTAAAAAACAAATTTAATTGCCAAAATAATACTCCTTATATCTCTACAATATTGTATCTAAAGTGATAATATGATGCTGTAAATGACTGACAAAAATACAGGAAATGTGGTACATTTCTGTTTGGATTGGCTTTAAAAGGAAAAGGATTTGCTTTCAGCAGGTTGCTCACATGACACTGGGACAGTAACAGTAAATGCAGTACCCATAGGCATGGATCTGACCCCGTATAACAGCCTCGTACATGCTGCCGAGGCTAATAAATAAGTAGCATTTATCGCATGTTTAAAACTGGATATGTTACAGATGTGGCAAATTCTTTCATCTGTCTTGACTTATATGTGCAGCTTCACATTATTTACTTGACTAAAACCTAAGGGGAATTACTGTCTCTGACTTTAATTATAATGGCAGCTTCAACAGAAATACAAGTCTGTCTTCCTTATTTTCTCCTTCTCATGTCTCTTCATAACAGTCCAAAATGGTACACTGAATTGGCAAACATAGTATTGCTACAGGTAGCATCCAATTCACATTCCTCATCAGACTCTCAGCTAGTGTATCATATGTTGAAAGAAGAAGAGCTGATGACTGAGGTCTGTGAAAACTGTTTCTCAATAAAATTTCATAGGCTTGGCACAGCATTCCCTGCCATCAAAAGCCACCTTCCCATGTAAACTGTATTTTGTCTTTCCATCAAAATCTTCATATTGCCTATTATAATCTTATATTTTTTCATTGTCTCTCACATAAGACACCATTCCTGCCCTTAATGGAGGTGCTTGATATGAGAGATCTTTGATCGTTCAATCTCTTTCAGCATTATTGCCTTTTGAGCATTTTTTTCCTATTTTATAGCTGTTTTCTGTCCTACAGAATAGCTGTGCTCTAGGACTGTTTTCTCCTTGTTGCAAAAATTTGACAAAGCTTGCATTTTTCTAGCTTTTATGCCACCGCTTAACTTCCCCATATTTCTGACGGTCAGATCCCTCTACATGCCAGTGCTGTCTTCACTGGAGGTAGCTGAAGAATCTGTTTTAGTATCAATACTGAGCTTGATTTGTATAATGTTTTTTTTTGTCATTAAGGAACATGATAGTAAATAAGCATTAACTCTGATTCCTTCAACATCCACATAGATGCTTCACTTAGACAAAACTGAACAAAACAAAAAAGATAAAACAAAGCAGAAGATCCCTACTAAACTGTTGCTGTTTGTCATGTAAGATGAGATAAAACAATGTTTTTCAGAAAATCATCTCATCAGAAATTTTTCCTGGAACCCTCATTCACGACTCTGGTCACCAGTAGCACCATTTTTGTGGTGCTTCATCCCATCTTCATTGAGTTCATTTATATAACATCAAGGTTTTACACAAAAACAAATCAAATATCAAATTACCAGCACCAGCAGTTTGCCTAACTACAGCTGTCAAAGCAGATAGTAATAAAATAAAAATAATTTCAGAAATACAAAATAAATAAATGAACTACCTGCTATTAAAGAGGCTCCCACAAAATCAAAAAGTGATATACTGACTTCTGTTTTGGTTACCACAATGGTTCTTGTTACAGACAGCAGGGAAGAAATATAAGTGCTAGAAACTCTTTGAACTGGTAAATTAGAGGCTTACTCCAACATATCACTGAAATGCCATTACATAGCTTTGATCTCTCAGTAAAGCTGTACAGGAATCTGACAATCATAGTGGACTCTCAGGTGTAAGAGCTGATAATGCTAGCACAGATTTCATGCTGTCATTGAAATTAAGGTAATAATAATAGTAAGTGGCAGACTATTATCAGAAATATACATGAATCTATGCAGTGATATGTACCTGATGGATCCAAGTCTTAAACTTTCTTAAATACAGGGAAAGGAATTGGAACAGTAATCTTTAGGAGGTTCAAGAGAGTTTTTCCTCCAGGACTGATCTCTCTTGACTTGACTTTTAGCTTCCATTAAATTCAGATAAGGAAAGTATATGTGATGGGAGAAGTTTCTGTGACATGAGACAAATCAAGCAACTGGGAATAGTGTAAAACAGAAAACAACCACAGAGTGGAAGTAAAGAAAAGACACATAACAAAGTATAATAGGTCACAGGAGGATAACAAAACTTAAATCAAAATGCAAAAAAGAGCCCCCCCCAAACCCAAAAAACAAACAAACAAAAATCCTTCTTTTAACTTTTCTAGGATGCCTGCCAATTTTTTCTAAGGCAATGATGACTTATGAAGGGCATTTTGAAAATTATAAATGCAGATTTCCTAATTATAGGCTAAACGACTTGCCAAATACCTATACAGTTCTGTGCTAATACAATATACACAGTAGTCAAGGCATAGGTTGGGAATGTGATACTTATTTTTATCACCCACAGATATTGTGAGTGCATTTCTTCATTTATGTAAGAGTAGAATGCAATGGAAGTTTTCTTTGAGCAAGGGCTCTAGAAAAAAACTATTGGAGACACTCAACACAGGCTATGGAATTTATTTATTCAATTGAAAATAATAAGAGGGGGGAGGCCAAATGCACCAGGTCTCTTTGAAAATCTTCAACCCAAGTTGCCAATGCAGCAGCAAGAATATGAAGTAATTTGTAGCCAGATAGCGAAAGTAGGAAAACAGATTAAGCTGACTTTTCAACTGCTGGGGCAGGATCTAATTTATGCTGATGTGGTATAGAAATTTTATAGACATTAAATAAATAAAATTTGCATGACCTGAAAATTAAATTTATGTAAGAAGCAAGCTAGAAATCAGAGTTAAAACAGAAAAATTCTAAATTCTTCGCTAGTGAAACAAGTATGCTGTAGGAAAAAATTGCTCTGGTGTTGTAAATTCCCAGTGTTAGAGTGGTTGAAAATAGCTTGAAAATAAAGTGGTTGAAAACAAGCTTGTACAGCATTGTTTCATATTCTTTCCTCCTTTCCCTATTATTCTTGTAGTTTTCATAAGCTGCTGCTTCTTTTTTTTTTTTAGGTGGCATCATATTAAAATCTCACACATAAACATCACATTTAACAATTAGCAATGAGTTGCAGATTCAAGGAATCCAAAGTTAGGAAATACCAAAACGAAAATGGTCTGGACAATCATAATTCAATTCACTTACAAATGTGTCTTACAGCGCAGTCTAATTATATAATCACTTTTCCCTACAGTACATAGATTGGATTAGAATTTCAGTGATTTACCCTCCTTATTGTTTAAAGTATGACCCAGAATTTATAGATATGCATTAATCAGAATTAATTTCTTCCTAAGAAAGACAGTCTTTTCATAATAATGTCTTATGATATTACATCTGCAATCAGAAAAAAATTCAAATGATGAACTAAATAAGAGAAAGGTCAAAAGTACCTTAAGAATGTGAGGAAATATATTTTAACTTATTTTTAAAGATCTAACATGGGAGTTGTCTAGAAGATTATAGTACTATTTCTTGACAGATTTCTAGATATGTTAAAAAATTAACTGAACAAAACCATTCATACTTGCATAAAGGACTTAAAATGTATGTTCTTTATTTTGGAAGAGGCACCTATGCATGTGTTTGTGTGAAAGTCTATTTTCTCTGGGCTTTATTTTTCGCATGTTGTTACAAATTATTAAAATAAATGTAGTAATGAAAAGGAACAAAGATCTGCCACTGAAAATTTCAGCCAAATACTTGAAATTTGGCAAAATTTTAACTACATATGAAAGGAGTTTTATGCTATAGATTGTTAGGAAAACTCCTGTTGTATTTCATATTTTTCTAAGTTAAATTAATAAATCTTAGTAAAAATAATTTCTCATTGCTGTCTACTAGTTTATGTTTACTCCAATGTGAACCCCATCAGAATGTAAATAGCAATAAGAACCCCCCCAAACACTTTTAAATGATGCAGATTGCACAGAAAAAAAGATACGTTAAAACTGATGTTTTTGCTATCACACTCAAGCAAATTTACTGCTCTGTTCTGCTTCTGGCATCATTCCCTTTGTAATGTAACTATTCATGATGTATCTCATTTGCTAGTGTATCTGATGGACCATAACTTTAAAAATGTCAACAAAATAAATTTACTGTACTGTTTATTTTTATTGTATGCTACTCTGTGTACTACATACTGCCTCAATTTCCTTGGAGCACATGACTTAAATCACATGAAGTTCTAAGTTGTGAATATCATGCCATTTATCACTTAAGTTCCAATTTATTTTCAGAAGATAAGAGTGAATAAGTTAAATTATCTTTCCTTTTCAAGGAAAAGGAAAAAAAAAAAAGATTTTGTCATCAAATATGTCTTGGTCCAACCAAAAGAAAGGAGTTACTGTTATAATTTGTACATAGTCTTTCATCAACTGCAGATGTATTCCAGTCAAAGAAATTTGATTGCTTACAATGTCTTACCAAAAATTCTTTCTATTGAGTGCATATTAGATAATATTCTATTTAAAAATCATTTTAGATATACCGTACATGACAGCTAAAACATTTTGGATTCAAGTATGATTTATGCATACTGTGGTTATTTTCATAACATTATCTGCCATTGTCTATAGTCTTAGTCAGAATTACATACACACACACACACACACACACAAACATATATATTTGCCTCAGAAAACAGTAAACCAACCAAGGAAATATCTTTGACCAACTTCAGAGCAACAGAGAGAGCAAAAGACCTAATTCAAAGGCCACTAAATCAGAAGTATGATCTCTACTGTGATCAGCTGACTGGGATCAGGCCTTACATTTGGATGTAAGTTCAACAGAAACCATTAAACCATTATTTACATTTGCATTTATATTACATGAAACCATTATTTACATTTTGCTTGGGTTCTCGTAGTCCTATATGCACTTCTTGGTACTATACCCTACCCATTTAAAACCATGTGAGAGTAAAGTAAAAAGGCCAATTGAAAAAATACGAGTCCCATTTTTAAAGTTTCAGAAATTACACAGAATCCTTTTAAACTCTTAGAAGTTGTTCATACCTCACTTAATTCATTGAGATTAAAACCTGTAATATCGCTGTAAAAGTCACCCTCCAGATAAAACATGGTGAGGAAATACCAAAATCTAATCCACAACTTATATAGTAAGTAGCCTTACTCAAGCAAAAATAATATTAAAAGTGTGTTTCAACTCCAGGTATCTATATGTGAGTGTCTATAAATACAGCCATGCAGCTGACCAAATGTGGATGTGTACTTTGGGGTGCACTGAATAGCTCTCCAGAGTCTCTTTGACTTCTCTTTGGCTAGAGCATTGACTATAATGAGTTCTTAGCTACCTAGTTCATGTACACACATCTACATTTCGGTGGTGAATCTGGAGCTCATCTCCACTGTTAATGAGTAATTGAAATTCCCTGTCCCTTCTATTTGGTATTTTTGCACTTTTTGGAAAGTTTCTCTGAGTTTTTTTTTTTAATATATAAATGAGTTCCTTAAGACAATTAGTAGAATGAATGCACTGCTAAACTTACAAAACTGTTCCTTCTTTTTATATAATGTTTTTACATGCACACAGTTTTAAACTTCTTAAATATTTACTGTTGCTGGTACCATATTGAGCTTTCATCTTGAAAAAAAAATTCTCATTTGCATATTGCAGGGTGAAAAAGAACTCCATATTGACTTCTTTTGCAAACAATTGATGTACATAAGTGGAATCTGTAACAGGTATAGACATTTGTTTTTAAACTGGTTACTGGAGGAATTCATAAACACTAATACTGCAGAAGTCAATGAAGGATTCATTCGACTGTTTAGCTGTGGTCGCTTTCTGTTAGAGTGTAGATATAAGATTGCTTAGCTTTCTGTAGTGCAGGTAATAGTTAAAAACAGCTAACACTGAACTAGCAAAAGACAACTGCTAAATCCGAAACCTGATCAGTAAAGAAGGGAGAAAAAAGAGAGCTTGCAGGGGAAGCACTGCAAAGTAAGACTGGCAATCCAGCAGCATTACACACAGTTTGGTGATGCTTAATATCATGCAGGATTTCTTTACAGAGAATATAGACTAGTAGCACAGATTTATTACCTACAATAGGGAGAGGGGAAAAAAAATGTTGAGTGTAAGCTACCATTTTAGCTCGAATCAGGACTGTGTTTTTGAAATGAATCTCCCAGTTGTCTTCAGTTACTATGCTTTGGTCCATATTTGGAGCAGTCCTAGATGACATGAACTGAATTCCTTTTGTCTGAAGTTAAACTGGAAGATGCAGTTCAGGAGTACTCCAGTGGCCAGTTAGTGTTTGGTGCATGTGACCAGATAGTACGCAGTTTAAAGTGGGCAGAACCCTAAAATGTATATAGCATTGACACCAGGTCTTCAGCACCAACTGCTGTGCTCTGTAGAGCGACCTCTATTTGTGCACCGTACCTGCTGTGATAGACACTGCTAAATGTGTTATTTGTTTTAGATAACACAAATCTTCACCAATCTTCTCCCTTTTTGCATATTCTGACTAATATTAAAATAGTGGTAGCATTTATATTCACATTTAATATACAAACATTCATTTATAAATATGTTTATGTTTGAGTAAAAGCTATAATACCCTACTGAGATGAATGGGAGAGGTTACACTAACAGCTGTGTAAGCCTGTCACAAGACCAGTTCACGTGAACTGGGTGTATCTGTATGTCTCACCTGCTTGTGCTCCAAGCTGATTAGCTACAAATCTGATCTGATTGTCGGATGCAAGAGCTATATAACCGAATTAGCATGATGTTGTGTGCCAGACTGCTAAGCCCTGTACAAAATCAAGGGATAATAATAATAATAATAATAATAATAACAACAGTAATAATAATGTATTTGATATTTTTTGGTCTCCAGCATAATCATATTATAAGTGCATGCACAGCAAGGTATGGACCTGGAACTTAATCAGACACTGTGTAGAGGACTCTGGCCCAGTTTATATGAACACTTAACAACATTATTCATTGTAAGTGCGCAAGTGGCTTCACTGACTTCAGTGCAGATCATGCTACGTCTGTGTTTTCAGGACTCTTGTTCCATAGAATCAACAAGGAGGAAATGCACAATGAAACTGATCCATAGTATGCAATGTTCCTAAGAAAATGAATTTCACATGTAGCTCATGATGCACAAAACCTGAATTTTTCAAGAGCTGATGGAGAAATTTCATAGAAACACAAAATTTTTAGTGAGCCATCATCCAGCTATTTTGAGTGACGGGCACTCTATCATCCTCTGCCAGATGACAGCATAAGGTCAAGCAGAAGTGGTTATTTTACTTTAGAAATGTCTCAACATCAGTATTTCATGACTGCACCCTGGACTCAAATAAAAAGCAATATGGATTTTACTGTATCTGGTATTTTGAAAATTATTTTTCACAGACATAGAGCTATAAGATTTTTAAGAAAAAGCCTCAGTTTTCCTCTGCCATATATTGGTGGCATGCATAACAGCTAGAAGAAGCAATCAAAATTTTGTTGAAATATTTTTCCATAAAAATGAAATTTCAGTTAAACTATTCATTTGATAAGATTATATCCATGGTTTAAAGACTTTCTTCTGAAAAACAAAACAAAACAAAACAAACAAACAAAAAAACCTCCTCCTTTTCTGGAAGTATTTAAATATTCTGTATCAGCATTTTTAGAATGTTCCATTTCAATTTGTCATATTTCATATTTAAAATTATAGCATGCAGGGCTCTAAAGGACCCTGAGGTATTATTTAAAACCAAACTCCTATTCTTAGAACACTCAACAGAATGTTTTCAAGTAGTTATTAAAAATCTCTCTCTCAAAAAAAACCCAACCCTCCACAGCCCTAATATCACATAGGGTTTTTTTTCCCTAATACTGTATTGAAATCATTTTGTTGGAAATACATTTCTTCCTTTCTTTTATTTTTCTTTAGAATTTCTAGCATACATTTGATCATTATGTCCTGAAAACTATCTCTTTTGTATAAAAACATAAGGATGACCTTACTGGGTTAGGCCTAATGACCACAGAGCTTATTTTCTATTCCAGCCAAAAGTGATTATCTAGGGAAAGAATACAAGAATATAAAAACAGGGCAAGTATATAGTGTTAGTAATAGACAATATCTCGTTTTTTTATACGTAAATTAGTCCAATGCTTTGAAGTACTTCTCTAAAATTTTATTTAATTTCCTAAACTTCTGTCATTCTTGATGCTGTCTAATGGACTTTCTCCATTGTTCAGGGCATCTAACTTTGGACATAGTGTTCAGCAGAAGCTCACTTAGTGCCAAGTATTTTCTACTGCATATTACATATAAGATTTTATTTAATAGATTCCAGAACATTATTTCCTTTTTTTGTAAGATCATTATGTGCTTAACCATGTTGAGTTAGTGATTCATAGTAACCCCTAGATTACTGCTCCCTACACAGACATTATTCAGCCTACATTTCTACATTTTGATTTTTCTGAAGAATGGGTATTCCTGATTGTTCCCACTAAATTTTATTTTGTTGATAAAAACTGTCAGGATCATTTTGTATGAGTCTGACATTTTATTCTAGATGCCTCAAATTCCCACAGTTTTACCTTGCAATTTAATATCTTTCACAAGCAGTATAAACTTATTCACCATTGTATCACCTAAGTCAGTAATATTGAGCAGAAGTAGGCCTAGCAACAGGACAGAACCCAGTGATATTTCCTCAAACTGACAGTGAAACACTCATATCTTGTCTTTGAGAATAATTTGTCAGCTTACTGTGCAAAATATTGTGAAGAGCGCATCATAATGTTACATTATGTTACAAAATATTATGTTACATTCCTTAAATTTACATCTAAATTTCATTAAAGTTAAGATATATCCTGTTAACTCTTTCCCTCTTTTCTGCTTCACCTTTAAAAAGAGGTAATTGCTTTTGTTTGACAAGACATATTTATGACAAAACCATATAAGGATCAGATTATGCCTCTTCTAGGTATTTAGAAATAATTTCTTAAATATTTTCTTCCAGAATCTAATAGGAAGTTGAAGTTACACTGGCAAGTTTGTAGTTCATTGGGAACATCCTTCTTCCCTTCTAATGCAAACCACTGTTTTCCTTTCTCCAGTCATCCAAGATCTCCTTTATCCTCCAGAATCCCCACTGATGTTCCAAAATAACGGTAGCTATGTACTACAATATTCCAAATATTGTTTCTCAAGCCTTAATGACTTGAATACAACACAATGCATATTCCACAACTTTATTTTCATAAATTTGGTTTGAAATTCTATTTTCCTCTTAAAATTAATTTTATTACACGCATGATCATAATTTGCCTTTTTTGAAGAGCTGTGAAAATACTGTACCCAATAGCCTTCACAACTTGTAGTTTGTTCTTACCTGTTAGGTAGTCAACGACATTGCTCATTACTTTTGTGTTTATTAAAAACTCTACAGGTTCAAAGTTAGTAAGTGTAAATCAGCCATTGGTAGCATGTTTAGCATTGCTATATTGTCCAAACATTGGATATGATTTAGATTTTTGCCTGTGTAAATTGTTCCAATTTATAACAGAGATTTTTGCATTTCTAAAATATGGAGTCTGCCTTATAAACCTGTATAGTTCTTTGGTGTTTCAAAGACAGTTTAAAATCTCTAGCTAGAAAATCCTTTACTAATAAGTACTCTTTATGCCCTCCACTTAACTTGATATCTAGGAAAAATAGAGGTTAACTATTTTAAACACAGTACAGATAAAAGAATTGGGATTGGAAAACTTAGCATGCTTTCATTAACATTAACCTAAGTTAGTTTTTGTCCTGTTAGCTTCTCTTAATGTTTCTCTCCTAATTAAAGCCATAAGAGGTTCCACTACCATAATGAGCAAGAGTGGGGGCAGGGGACATCCTTACTGCAATTAAAAGGAATTGGTTCAGCATCATTAATAACTACTGAAAACCCTGAGTAATTGTGTAGTAGTTTTGTCCATGAAATGAATTCCTTGTTAAAACCAAAAGCATGTAATTTGTGAAAAAGGCAGAGACAACCAAAAAAAAAAAATTGTTTTTCAATTTTCACTTCAAGGAAGGATGCAAATACATAAAACCCACTCACTTTGCTTCATACAATGCCTAGACTGTTTCTTTCTTCAAAACAGGGGAGCAGTGTAAATAAACCTATTTGCTTCAGATGTACAAAATCAGATAAATTATATACCAAAAAAGGATATTCAAATGATTATCCAAGTACTTAACTAATATTTATTCCTAAAGACTTCAGACAAGATTAGTTAGGAATACAGAATAAAAGCTACAACATTCTATATTAAAGATTGCTTTCTAGGTAGAGGCTGAAATAAATAAATGAAATCCAGTACCTCCTAAAAATCATGTCTTTATCCTCTGCTACTGATCAATGACACAATTACATGAAGATAATGGAAGGTAAAATTGTTCCCTTGGTTTCTTCAAGAGAAGACTGCATGCTTTGGACATGTTTTACTATTGGCTATACTGACTTGATATCATTTTGAAAATAGATTTCTTTGACATTATTCCAGATTCCAAACAGTATAAATCAGATTAAAATTAGGATCAATATACTGTGTAATTAATTTAAAAAAACAAAAGTATAGTATAGTAACAATGAGTAGTTTCCATTCACTTAAGCTAGTCTTGCAGTTTCCCCTGTTTAAAGCAGCGTCTACATTCTCTCTTCAGTTAACAGAGAGAGATACTCTCCCTGACTAGTCCTACCTAACTTACCTATCTGTACGAGGTGGAATGAATCCTACTATATTTTTAAAAAAGAAAACTCAAAAACGAGCAAATTATATAACATTTTCTTCTACTAACATGTATATAAAATATGCAAGGTTAGAATCTAAGATCCACTACAAAGACCTCTGCCACTTGAGCAAATAAGGAAATAGCGTAATGCTACCCACCACGCAGATCAGCCAATAAGATCTGTAAATATTAAGTGATGTAAGGGCACAAATAAGTCATGGCTGTATTCATTTCCATGCTGTGGAGGATTAAAAAAATAATTCATGCTTGTGATGGACAGGACAGTCTGTGACCTTACAGTATCAGTATCTTTACAAATAGACCGTTTCTTTAATTCACTGTCCTATACATACAGTTTTCTGATAGTCAAATAAAATGAATAATTCAGGCTACACTGCAATGTAACCATATAAAGAAAGATATTTTATGCATTTTACTATCATCTTTGTGTATATAAAACTATATTCACTAGGCTTTTCTGCTTCTTTTACATGTTATAAACTCATCTGTAATTATCATCCTGTCTTTGCGTCTCAGGTGTAACCTTAAAAATATCTTTTTCAGATTTGTTTTCTTTTTATTCTGGCTGCCTATGTTCCAAGATGAATCTAATTTCTGTCCCTCTCCCTTCCCACATAATGCCAAACTCTCTAAAGCTTCTTTAATTTCCCATATTTTTTTCTGTTTGGTTTTGCATTTCTTCTTAATGTACTTCATTCTTTCATCTGTTTATTATTAATATTAATTTTGATTTTATTTGCAAATCATTACAAAATAACCATATTTTACACTTAAAGCCAAGATTTTCAGGAAAAAGCAACATAAGTAAACCCTTTCTATGAAAGCCATAAGGAAATTAAATCTTATTTATCAAAGATTATTTGCTTGGGTCTGACAATTATTTACTTTAAAAAATGTCATTTGGCAGAGGAAGAATCTTTAATTCCACAAATAAAGGTACATAAGATCCTAAAGCTGAAGCTTAAAATCCTCTGAGTCCATAATACCTGCAATACCTACATTCATTTCATTCAGGACTCGACAGATTCTATCCTACTATGACTCAAGTGGAGCATCATGTGTGATATGGGATTCATTTGTACATAGGTATCTGCCAGACAGGGAGTGGTAAAATATAATAGCCATGTCTGGCTAACAAGATTACTGATAATAACATTATTACTTGTTCAAGTTTCCATTCTCCTCTAAATATCAGATGCATTTTGTCTATTTGCTTTAACATTTTTACCAGAAATTAGCAATAAAAATACTGTAATCTCAGAATATTCTTGCTTTTCTTTAAGAGTTAGTTGTTCAGATACTTTTTTAGTCTTTTAGTAACTACTTCTTTTAATTAGTCTTAACTGTACCGAATGCAGATAAAGCTTTTTCTTCACAAGTACTACAACTCTACCTTCATTATTAAATAGATTCTGCAGTGTCTTAAAGCACTTCATGAGCATTGTTTTTAATGTACTTTTTAGACCTATCGAGAAGATGGCTTTCCCAACCCCCAAAAACTTATCAAGATTTTTTTTTCCAATTTTGACTAAGCAAAAAAATAAACATTTGACTAAGAAAGTGTCTGTGATTCACGGCTTGGCAGGCTGTTTCAAGAACTTGAATAACGTTCCCCCGCTTCATGGAAAATTAGAAATAGCACTTAGAATGTTGCTAGAAACCAAGGATGGGAGAGGTGACAAAGTATGGCACAGTTCATCACTTGCTCGGTGTTGTCATCAGCAAGCAGCCTAGAAAAAATGAGAAATTCTCAAAGACTGATCTTCACAAGGTTTACTTTGTTCACCCCACGATTTGGGATTTCATTCTGTTCATCCAAATGAACACTCCAAGCGCTAGGATGTGACACAGTCATTTGATGAGACAACAATTATCTAAATAGTGATGCAAAACTGTAACATGAGAGATTGAGAGAGACCATATTCAGAATGACCAGTTTCCTGTCAGTTGGGCTATTTATTTGCTTGGGAGATGTGGAGCTGAGGGAACAAAATGTCATGTTCCAGGAATGAATCAGGTCAGTGACCTTACATTGGGCGTCCTCAGGTAATGCAGAAGGATGTATCAGGCATAGAAATGTTAGCTATTCAAAGGAAGTGCGAGATGTTCTGTTATTGAATTAGTCCATACATTCCATTCCTGTTGAAAATGCTGTTTGTACAATCATATTTTTACTTAGATGAGCCAGCATTTATAATTGGAAGAGGCTCTGCACTGTAGTGTAGCACTCTGCACTGTTGAAGAGTTTCAAGCTGTAGTTCTATGTATTTATACAATGCTTTATAGAGCTAGGCAAATATACACCCCTACGCTTATCTCTTGCTGTTTTTGTGAGTGAGTAGTACAAATAAACCCTGATAGATTTGGAGAGAACGTATAGGGCATGTTTTTGAGAATATCCTCATGTATGCTGAGACATTATTTCCCTACTACTGTATCCTATTAGCTTAGTCAGCACGTGCTTGCCATTTAGTGTATGGTCCACTTATTTTGGCAGTGTCGTTCAGCTTAGAAGCTAATCTTGCAAACACATTTGATAGGAATTTTGCACTGAAAGGCTGGTTGTTATGAGATCATTATCAAAGCCAGTCCTCTGAAAAATACATACACAATCAATACACTTCTTTGGAACTCAATTAAAACTATAGGTCTTCTTGTTGTCCTCCTTTGTAGTATCTTTCCTCATTTTTATCTTGTTTTACCACCTTCATTCTACTCTGACAGTGATATATCACCACATTACTGATGAGCTAAAACTCTGTGCAACCTGAGGCACATAGCAGGTAATTTCTTCAGGCAGTGAACACCTGACCTACATTTTTAAGGAGCCAGACATGTCAGCTTATTATCCTATTATTCTCTGTGTATTTGGATGATAGCTAAGCAGCTGCAGTAAGAAATCTGAGTCTAGATATCTGACCAATTCCCTTCAAAATTTATAATGATCATAGTTTCTCAATATTCTCTTTCAGCTTTAAATAATCGTTGCAGCAGGCAGGTTACTCTTTAGGAGATTATAAATACATTATTTATGTGATTCTACTTTCTAAAGGTAGAAGTAGCTGACTTATAAACTTGCTGAATACTTAACTACATGGGTAGAGAACTATGAAATAGAATTGTTATTTCTTTTCTATAAAAAAAAGAAATTGGATCTTGTTTACAATATAATTCCTTCAATCAACTAAATTTTCAGAGCTGTCAGGCACATTTTACATATAGTATCTGCCCATCTAAGAGGTAGCTGTGGGGCAGGTCTGAGAATCAGGAGTTTTTGTTATAAACCTGAATCCACTATAGATTTGCTGTGCAACCTTCAGCTTTATCTGTTTTTTTAAAATTATAAGAATGACTCACATTCCTAATGTGCATATTGTTAAAATGTTTTGTAAATACGATGTTATATTAAGTAAAATATTTTTGGATAGAAATCTAATGAATGCTGTTTGCTTGTGTCCAAATGTTTTCATTTCCAGCCTCAGTGATAATGATGGAAAGAAGAAGAAGAGGAATAAGAAAACACCCTATAATTGACTTTTCAAGCACTTAGTACTTTAGGAGTGGCTACAACTCCAGACTAAAAATGAAAACTATTCCATTTCTTTGCTTTTAGCATGTATTTATTTTAACATTTATCTTAAGTTTTGTCTTTACAACATCTCTTCATTACAACATTCAAGACCTGAAAATGCTTGAGAAACATATTTCATACTGCAAAATGTTCTGTGTATTTAAAAATGAATAATAGTGTTCCCACTGAAGCATCAGGCCTCATTTCCATGTGTTACAAAGGAAGTGCACTCTTATGGCCTAATCACTTTTTGTTTATCATATAATTTAATGAAAATATTTTCATATACATAATCTCTAGTTATTTTTTAAAAATCCTGGGATTTAACAACACTATGTGTTGTACGTACAGGTGAGAATTGCATGTGAGCATTTACCCTGAGGCCCTTCTCCCTAAATTATGTTTTTACTGCTTGTATCTCCTTCTCTGATACAGGTTTTCGGAGGATTTAAATTTAAAGAACTTCTACTGATGTGGTACGATGTGTGGGTCATGTGCATAAGAAAACCGAAAAAAGAAAAAAAAGATTCTTCTGTGATTAAGTTCAGGAGCTTTTCCATAGTTTTAGCACTCTGCTCCATCTGTTCTCCATGTATGTAAAGATAATGGTTCATTTATACCTCTGTCCCGATCCAATATCGGGAGGGTTTCGTTACGATCCCAAGGACGAGATTAAGACGCTAAAATTGGTCAAATATCGTACAACCTTTTACCTTTATTTTCCACGAGGTGGGGAGAAAAGGTGGGGAAAGGCAAAGGGGAGGAGAGAGAAAGAGAGAGAGAGAGAAAGAGATATCACCACCCATGGATCCAGCGGCGTCCCGTTGGTCCTCTTCACCCTGGGTGTCTTGGAAAAGTTCAGAGCCAAATCAAGGCAAATTAAGTAAATAAACTGTAATGACACGCGTGCAGTAGTTACAGCTCGAGTTGGGTGCCTCCGAAGAGGGACCCCGAACAAAGAAATCCCTGGGCAATTATAGCTTTTTCAAATTAAGTTTCCCACCCCTCACATGGTAGTTCAAACCAACAGTAATTTTTAGGTCTGGGGTCTCCTGCTCCTTATTGGGTCTCCTCGTTGTTCCTAGGCAGACTGCTTTTCCCCCTTATCTTTACCATTGTGGTTTCTGCTGACAGATGTGTTTTGATTCCTCCAGTCCCGCCCTTGTCTCTCAAGGCCCTGACAAAGAGGTGTTGTTCCAGCAATTAGCACTGCCCCAGCAGTGAAAGTAGGTGTTATCTCCCAAGGTCCTGAGAAGGGGCAGACAGTCCAGACCCCCCCTAATTAACACTGTTTCAGTGGGAGGAGGCTTTGTCTCCCAAGGTCCTGGCGCCCAAGCAGGCCTCACTTCAAAGCCATGACATCCTCCCTCCCGGAGTGTGAAGCACAGGAATGCAGACTGCTTGTAACTCCCTTATCTTTCCAGTCTGCACCAGCTCTGGGCCCCTTTCTCACTGCCTAAGGCTTCAGCAAATGTAGCTACTCATGCTAAGCAAGTTTTATAGAATTTGTGCTAAGCGGCAATAATTTGCAGTCCAGGTCCCAAAGTCTCTGCCCAATCGTGGTCTGGTTCAGCGCAGGCTCGGTGCATCCCGGGTGGTCGCAGGGAGACCATTTTGGGGGTCGCAGCAGCTCAGTCCTGTTTCCGCTGGGAACAGATGGCTTGTTCGGGGTTATGGTTTGCTTGCACCTTATGTACCAAGAAATGTTTAAGGCAAAAGTTCACTCATCTGTCTGCCACAACCTCCTAGACAAATGAGAAAATTTTCATTTAAGAGGTGTCAGCTGGAGGTGTTACTGATCTGAAGGGTATGCTTACTGATTCAAAAGCCCCAGAACGTAGCCATTTTGATGAAATAGGACAAAAAAGTGTTCAAAGCCCGCAAAGGATGCATATAATTGCAAGGTACTGAAGGCTTTGCTGGACAAAGTGTTGGCAATCAGTGAACAGAGGTTATTGATAAACGGACGGATGTAATTTGTTACGTGGGCTGATCCTGCAATTTTTTGGGGAGGGAAAAGCTCTCACAGCTAATAAAATATTAATCCAAGTACCCCATCCACAAGGGCATATACCTATAGTCAGTATCACTGACTGGTATCTCGGTAACACCAAGACAAGTCAATATAGGTATTTCTTCCATTCAGTCTTTCCTCTTATGAATTACTACAAATACTGTATCTATTTAGTCTAGACAAATATGTTTTCTTCAATACAGAGAGTCTGAACAAGTGTTGAAACATTTTTCATTCACTAGCTATATCCATTTCCAACACATTTTGAAGTCTGTAAGTAGAGAGCTATATTTTCTTAAGTCTCTGAAGCAGTAACCCAGTCCACCTCATCCAAACATTTGAAATCCCAGTTTCTGCAAAGCTTGTCTTAAAAATGCTGTTTACAAGACATGTCAAATAAGAGTAAGAGAATAGTGAGGTAGTTACTTAAATCTAGCAAATTACACAAAATGCACACTTATTTCTACTGCCCTATAACAACACATAATTTTATCTCAGTGATAAAGGACAAATACATTGTTATTGTTCTAGAAACTGAATATTACATTATTATTTGTTTAGCAAACACTGAGTAAGTGAATATTTTAAAATAGTTTCCAGAGGAGATATATGCATTGTTAGACATTAAATCAGTGAGAACTACTAGAGAAGGAAAAATATGCAGCTGATGAACACAATTTTCTCTGTTAAAAATGATACTTCTGTTTGTCTGCTGGCATATTGTTGGTTTTCTTTGAAAGAATGGGAAAGTTGAGTTGTTTTTTTCTTGTGAAATTTTTCATGGAAAATATTAGTTATTGCCTACTGACCTCAAATGTCTATAAGTCCTTGAAATAATAACGAGATTTCCTAGCTTTCCCTCACTAATTACATTTCAATGTAGAATAGACAGATCCACCATCTTCCTGCTGTCTTTGTAAGCGAGGTGAAAGTACCAGATAAAGTCATGTGCCAAAGGAGTACCTGAAGAATTTCCCCTTCATTTTGTAATCAGTGCAGCCGTTCCACTCCTTCTATCTCCAAGGGTCCTGACTACCTGGAGAAGAGAGATGTTTGATATCCTCCTTGAAGACATCATTATCATACAAAAACAATAGTAACTTTGCTTGACTAAATGAATTGCCAAAGCAAATGAGTAGACTGCAGATGGCTGTTAGTATAAAACTAGTAAATCATGAAATAACTACAGTTACCTCCACTGTCCCAAATGACATTACAGTTTTACCTTGGGCTTTCCACTAAGAATAAGGGTATAGTTAATCTGAATAAATATGAAATTTCATAGCAAAAACTTGCTTGAGGGAGGGTCTCTGTACAGTGATTGATATATAGGGATTAAATATTTAAACGGAGCGATGCAGTCTTAATAAAAAACAGCTGATCTGGGAAGTTCCCTCTGTGATATGATTAATGGAGACACACTAGTAAATTTTCAAAGTGGTGCACAGGGACTTAAGCTGTGTGACTCTTACTAATGCCAGTGGCAGCAGAGCAGCTAGACCACTGTATACCACTTTGAAATATAATTCGCTTCAGTAAAGGCTTACATGTTACTTGAAATTGTTTTAAGGAATAAAGACTTGAAAGGAAATATTCTATGCAAATTCAGTAATTCAAGGCTGTAGTCCAAATTTTTAAGCTTGCATATCAATAGTTATTTTCCTAAATTCATGTTCAGGCTTAAAAAAAAAATGTCAAGATTGTGGAACATCACCCTCCTCATGTGAAGTCAGTACAAACTATTTTCTCTGCAGAGTTGATAAGAAAATAGTGTTTTCCTTCTGCTAAACTTTTAATTTTGCAGGAAAATGTTTGACCTAAATGAGGTTAAAGGAAATGTGAAATATAGAGAATGAAGAACCTGGGGCTGGAAGGGGGAGATCCTCTCCAGACTACCCACTCCCAAACCACTTTCCCCTCTCTTACTGCTTTTCAGTCTTATACCTTGGAACATTTCAATTTGGAAAGGAAAACTTTATGAAAACCAAAGTGAACAAAGGTAATTTGAATAAAGGAAATTTTTTTTAGCACCATACAGTATTCATGGATATATTTGTTTATTTGACAAAAGCATTTGTTAAAAGAAAAAGAAGAAAAAAAAACAATTGACTGGTAAAATTTACATTTTGGGAAATGTCTGGTGTTCAGGACAGAGTCCTTGCTATGAGAACTTCTCAAATAACTTATCTTTCAGTTCATATGGAAGAGAAAAATCTTGCCAGTATTTTTGTGAGAAAAATGGACACACAGAAATAAATTGGAGCTTAATTAAAGACTTTGATTAATTTCAACATGTCTTAAATATTTTTCTTTTTAGTTTAATTTGCTAGGAGGACTGACCAAATCCAGTGGCCTGATAGGGATGCGGCTGCTGCAGCTCCATGCCTTCAGGTCCGACCAGCAGCGAGGCTGAGCACCTATTCCCAGCAGGCACACACACCAGCACACATATGCAACACATATATACATATATACATATACACAGCCGGCCACACAGATCAGCATGGAGAGACACACTCAGCACTCACACAGACGCAGATAGCACCAGTGGCCTCATCCTGCTTTCCTCTCTGGCTGTCCAGGAGTAAGGTCCATTAGTGGGGCATATACATATGTATGTACAAGCGGGGACCCTTCAGTAGCTGGGCTTGGAGACCCAGTCCACCCAGGAGCTGGCCTCGATCCCTGGTGTCCCCAGTTGCTGGCACTGGACATACGAGCCGCTGAGGCCACAGCACCTTTACAGTTGCTGGTGCAGACCCTTCACGTGCACACACACGCGCACACACACACACACACACACACACACACGCACAGGACAGAGAGCCCTTACCACAGATAAATAGTTAGAAATAGTATTTAATAAGACAGAACAGACGGTGCTGCTCAGGTGCAGGGCATGGCCAGAGGAGTGTACCAACCAGCACCTGTTTGTTTGTGATCAGCCCCTTTTATCTCCTTTTCCTTCTATTTTCCCATGCTTGTTCCTCCTCAGTCCACTTTGATCCCTCCCTTTCCCTGCGTCTGGTTCCTCCTTGTGGCGGACAGATGAATGAATTTTTTGCCTTAAACATTTCTTGGTGCATGGGGTGCAGGCAGGCCATAACCCCGAACAAGCCATCTGTCCCTGGCGGAAACAGGACTGGGCTGCTGCGACCCCCGAGATGGTCTCCCTGCGACCACCTGGAACACACCGAGCCTGCACTGAACGAGACCACAGTCGGGCAGAGACTTTGGGATCCGTTTTTAGCACAACTTCTATAAAACTTGCTTGGCATGAGTGGCTAAATTTGCTGAAGCCTTAGGCCGCACTCCCTAGTTCGGTAAGAAAGGGCCCCAGAGCTGGTGCAGGCGGGAACGATAAGGGAGTTACCAGCAATTTGCATTCCTGTGCACTGCTGAAACAGTGCTAATTGCTGGAGTTACCACCTCTTTGTCAAGACCTTGAGAGATGATGGTGGGACCCGAGGAAGGAAGACACACCTGTCTGCAGAAACTGCAACAGAAAAGATAAGGGAGAAAAGAAACAGCCTGCCTAGGAACAACGATGAGATCCAATAAGGAGCAGGAGACCCCAGACTCAAAAATTACTATTGGTCTGAACTACCACGTGGGGGGGTGGGAAACTTAATTTGGAAAAGCTATAATTGCCCAGGGATCTCTTTGTTCAGGGTCCCTCTTTGGAGGTACCCAACTCGAGCTGTAACCACTGCACGCGTGTCATTCCAAGCTAACCTAGGGTCGGACCCAACTCGAGTTGTAATTACTGCACGCGCACCACCAAAACTTACACCCAGGGTGAAGAGGACCCACCTACCACCAGACGGGAGCCCCCCCACTGCCGAGACTCCCAAAGGAAGAGGACCAACAGGACGCCGCTGGATCCACGGGTGGTGATATCTTTCTCTCTCTCTCTCTCTCTCTCTCTTTCCCCCTCTCTTTTGTTGAATGTTGGTAAGATCTGTTTTTGTCTAGCTAGTGGCAGTATTCGCCATTGAATTATCCTATTTGACCACATGCCTTATCTTTGTGTTAATAAATCTTAAAACCGGTTGGCTGGTGTCGTTTCACCTTAATTCAGTCCAAGGGCATCACGAACTTGGTCGTTTGGCCCCAAGGGGAGGGAGGTCGTCCTGAACGACTCCTTTCGGGCCGCGGCACTCCTCTAAATATCGCATAATAAATCTTGTGCAATCCCAAATGCCCTTCCCCTGCATCCCCTAACGTGCTTCATACGCCCAGGCAGTGACCCCTCATCCGAAAGGTGCTCGGAGGGCCACTCCTCTTGGCTTACCGTGGTGGGTTTCGCACCCTGACCCTGGGGCTGACACTCTCCCGGGAGAGCCCCGGCGGAGCCCGAACAGGACATCCCTTCCTCTGAGCAGCTAATTTGGGTTCCCTGTCTGCCGCTGTGCCTCTGTGCTCCTCCGTGCTGGTGGGGATGAGCCTGTGATGGGCCAGTGTCCCACCTGCGATGGGCCTGGGAGCAGCCCAGGGAGGGTATTACTTTTGTTCCCCCACCTGTATTGTCTCTGTGGTCCTTTGCGTGTGTGCAGATGAGTTTTTTATCACATAACTTAATATAATCTGCACATTTGATGAACTGATTAATACATGTTGGAATGTGTTTTACAATTATCTCATCAATGTGCTTCGAATAAATGCTAAAGTACATAGAGTATGTCATTTCCTAAAGATTAAAGGTGAAAATCTAATTCTCTTCCAAACAAATCACAATCCTTGCTTTACTGGCTCCAAGTTATCATCCTACCAATGTCCAGATCTTACCCACACATACATACATGCATACACAGCATATTTCTTCTATTTTGTATTTTTTTTAGTTATCCATATATTATAACCTTGTTTAGTTCCAACACTTTTCCTAGTTACTTAATTGCTACCAAAGATTAAAAAAGATTTTAATTGTTTAAACTCTGGATCACTTGCTACTAAATTCTTTTTCTGACTGAAAAAAAAAAGTTCTTTGAAGTTGCAAATCAGTGTAACTTTCCTGACTGTTCATGCTGAATATTAAGATTATTTTAAAATTCTGATGGGCTAAATGTGTTCTAGAGGTCATGCTGAAATTTAACAATATAAAATGACTATGCTTAATCTGGGGTGTTTTTTCACTCTTATTGCATCCATACAAAGGATAGTTTCTTCGTGCTAAACTTTCCTTTTCAGACTTTTGTTTACAGAAAAAAGGTATTTATAATCACAGTCTTTCTGTTTCTCTAGATGCTGTTTCCTAATTAATTTCTCATTATTTTTAAATTTTGTTGCCTGGTTTCAACCAAATCTCATGGAGAGATAAGATATCAAAAATTAATTGAAATCCTTTCCTTTTCATGAAAATGTGCTGCCTGGTAGAAAAGATAGAGGCTTTGTAAATCCTGTAAATGTGAGACAGATTTGCTCAACACTTACACTTACAGACCAAATAAGAAGAGAAATCTTGCCTATTGTGGGATGTGCTTGGGATGTATGGGGAAGGTTTAGATTGAAAAAACGTGGAATGTGGACGTTGTGATCTCCCCTGGCCTTAGCTGGACAATCTGTCTGCAACCAACCATCTGACACTATCAGTCTCCCAGGCAACCAAAGCCTGTTTTTGGAGACTGATTGGTGGCTTTACTATTGGCTTTATGAGACAATTCCACCCTTGACTGCTCAGTGTGCTTCTTGCATGTAGTTGCAATCATTCATTTCTTTCCTTTCTTGACTCTTGCTTGCTCAACCCTGATTTTTGGCACCAGGTCTAGCCTGGCTTTCTTACACTTGCTTAATCTCTGTTTGCTCTACATTAAAAGCTCTAATTTATAGCAAATATAGACTCTTTTCTTTCCTGTATGCCAGTGAGTTCCTAATCATGCTGTCCGCTGCAACTTACGGTTCACCTAATGACCCAGAGCCAGAGCAATCATCGTATTTTAGGCTGAAAAGAATCAAATAAATTTAAGTTAAAAAGTCTGATAACTGCCATTTACACTAATGTAATTAGATGTGAAGATGTTATTAACAAGAAGCTAGAAAGATATTGCACATACATACATATATGCATACTATGTATATATACATGTATATCTTACTATTATGTATGTATGTACGTATCAACCTTTCTATCTATTCTTTTAACATTCCAATGTAAACTGAATGTCTAAAGACCATAAGAAAGCTGGGAACCCTACTGTACGCATGACCAAGAATGTATTAAGACTATTCTGAAAACCTGTAAAACACCATGCTTTAAAAAAACATTAATCTGCATCTGAAGGAAAATACACCCTGAGGTACAAAGATGACTTCAGAATGACCTACATGATCTAAGGAAATGTATGGTCCACAGAATATGAGCAAGTTGCCTAAAAAATATACTTTAAAGAATAACACACAGAATGGATGTGATGTTAAAGAAAACAGAAACTTTCTGTGGGAAAACTGGTTAATCTTGTATAGCGATTACATAACTTAACCATGCAAAGAATTGTTAGGATTGACCATAGCAAATAGTATAGATGAAACAAGCTCTAGGTGGGAAACAAGCTCTAGGTGGGATATATAAGGGTGCAGCAACTCCACTGAGCTGCACAGATGTCCCTCTTCTTCAGAACCAACTATGCAGAACTGATTATTATTAAAGGGAATTGTATTTCAATTCCTAGTCTAAGATTTTGTTGGCTGTGTTTGACTGTTCTTGTTATTTGTCTGGAAGGCTTGATGTGGCAAGTCTGGATGCAACAATGAGCACAAGTGTCTAGGTGGAATAAGGCACAGTGAGAGATGTGGGATTGATCAAATACTCCCACAATTTATACAAAAGTATATGGCTTTGTTCTCATTCCTCAATCCCTCCAGGACATGAGCAATACCTTATTCTTACATCACGTCTTACACCTCACTTTAAGCAACCTGAACTCATTTTGACTTAGTACCTGAGGTTCTAAACTCACTCTGGGAATTATTAGCAGTGGAATAAGAGGTTTAAGTTACTGAGACTTTAACTTATTAATGATCGAATAGGCCGTTTACATGAATTGATCAATTGGTACTATTGTGATTAAGGATAAAGGCTTGGTTATTCTGGTTATTGGTCCTGAACTGAGGAATAAGGGGGAATGCCATACGGATTATAAAGCTCAGTGAGGTGAAATCTACTGGTATAATTCTGGATCTGACGTTAATAAGTAGAGAAGAATGTTCCTGTTGGCATGCTAATTTTATTCTTTCTCATTTTTTTAATTCATTCTTATTAAAATACACATTCGAATTATTTTGTTCACCTATTTTGTCTGTTTGGTTCAACGGCCTTGCCTCTTGTGTATGAATGTTTCATTCTTGCAGTTTTTCCCAGAGGCTATTATTTTCCTAGATAAGAGAAATTGCATTGTGATAAAACTATTGGAGTAACACTTAAATGCAGATGGAACATAACTCAAAATGTGGCATAGTCAAATCAACCATGGACTTACTGTATCTCAAAGTGCAAATGAAAATAAACCAGTGAATTTGTCATTTTCAAGCCCAGTAAGAGAATGTGAGAAAACACACTTCTAAGTTGCCTTCCTTGATGTGGAGTAGTGCATAATAGAAGATACTGTGTTCTTATGCTACACAAATGGTAAAATAATGACTTCAGATGTACCATGCAGATTTCATATTTGTGCTTTATATATGATAACACTAGGCAGAATAACACTAGGCAGAATTCTAATTCATTTTCATACTGATAAATTAATGTTTCTTCACGTTACTAACAAAAACATAAGGACAAAATCTTTGTTCCTTAAAATTCATTGAAGTAGCTGGTTTCAGAAAGATCAGACAATTATTGGCAAAAGTATTAGCAGATCTTCCAAAGTAGTGTGATTAACATAGTGCTGTTATTACAAATATAAATTCTATTTTTCATGAATGAAAAATTGCATGCTTCTTTGGAAAAAATGTAACATATTTTGCCGAAGATCAAGTGTTGTTTTAAAATAATAAAAACATTTATTGCATATATTTTGTATAAAAATAAACTCAATTGCCTAATTCATGGACCAGTGATGACAGTACTGTCTTATTACACCAATTTCCAATCTGAAGCAAACAAGTAAACTTTAGCATTTTCGCATTTTATTGATCATCATCTGTATCTTTGTGAAACAAAACACCAAAGGCTTTTGTAAACATGTAAGTAAACTTTGCATGCGTTCAATGACTTGAAAGAATGGATCTAATATTCAGACTGTTGTCATTTGGTGAGTTCATCTTTCATCCATTTTTTGCACTTCCCTTTTTTCTAAGTGGAAGTGCTGTACACTTAATTTAATAGCAATAATATTAAAACAAAATGGGTACTTAAAAAAGAAAAATTATTTCATATTTATTTCAGAAACATTTGTGTACAAACAAGCATACATATAATGTATAAGTAGTTTCTTTTACCAAAACTTATTCTGGGATGTTCAGTGGTGCCTTTTTGATCTAACCTTAGCCCTTCCTTGCGTTTAGTCTAGAGGAAACCTCATCCAAATAGCTAATGATGATATTAGGATGGAGGTTCATGTATAATCTAAATTTTATTTGAACATGACATCTGATCTTTCCTAAAATTCTGTGGACTTGTTTCTAACATTATATATTCTTGGGTAAAAACAAATAAACAAACAAACAAAAAAGAAGTAATTCCAGTGAACATAAAGATTAGAAGGAAGCCTTCAGTTTGCTATTTAGAAATATCTTGTAAACAACATTGACTTCATGTGATAGAATGTATAATATAATAGGTCATATGATGGATCATACAATGACTAAATATGACAGTACTTTATTTTTCTTCATTTTCTTAAAATTGCTTTTTAATTGTTCATAAAGATGAAATACATCAACTCAACGTGAAACCATCAAGGACAGAAATATAACACTAAGATGAATTGTGGTATGCAGTTTTTCTGCAGATTAATATGTATTTCTAATATTCAATGTTTTCAATTACCTTTAGAGGTGAGAGAAGTCTAGTGAGCATTCCTGTTTTGACTGTGCTTATGAACCACATAAAATGAGAAAAAATTACATGAATGTCATGTCAAAAGTGAATTGGTGATATGTCATTTTGCAAGAAATTAACTTAATTTGCAGATCCCCTGAAAGTATTCTAAATATTAAGGAGCTTGAAATGAACAATAATTTATTTAGAAATTGCTGAAAGATCATGGTATAATACCCCACTTTTTGAATGAGGCACAGGAAGAGAAACAAATCACAAAGAGTGGCTCCAATGTCTTTACAGGTTCACTAAGTTTTTTCTGAAACTGATGCACAGTATTATAATAAGAACATTAATATGAATATTACTATGGCAAACCATTGAAACTGATTCTGCTCTCCAATTCACCAGTCATGTACCGGCTTCAGGTAAATAATATTTAAATATACATGTGTTGGAATAGATTCAGATCTGTCTTATGTTTCTAGATAAAAGTAAAATATAAATTTATAAGGTATCATATCCTTACTATCCATGGGGTATCCAGGGCCCAGACCCATATCAGGGCCCAGACCCATAACAGGAAGGTACATTGCCAGGCATGGGAATAGCTACAATATAGCTCAGGAAGGACCAAGATGAGGGCCTGAGCTTAACTGCAGCTCTCACGCAGGAAAAGCCCCCAACAAAGCCTCTCCCAGTTCTTTCTCACTGTTAGTTTGTTTTGCTTTCTCTTTTTAGACAACATGTGCGATAGCAAGGAACCATGCAGGCACAGCTGGGTTCAGCTGTGTTTTTCAACACAGCACCACACATGAGCCCTACTTATACTATGTTGTTCTTCCATATCTCCAATTACACGGGCTCACCAGAGTAAATCATAGAATCTTCAAAAAAGTAATCTCTTAATACAGTTTTGTTTTCCTTCCCTTTTAAATGAGCGTTATGAAGGTAGGGAAAACCATTTTATAAAAAGCAAATGAAAACACCTGCTAAAAGAAATAAAAAAGTTGCCCCATCTGGATTATTCCAAATACATTGTTCTCTCAGCTGTTTGAGTTATATGAAAACGGGATTTTGTTTTTGTTTTTAATATGAAAGTTACTTCAGATCTCTATTCACCATTTGTTTGTATTAAATTAAAATATTTTTATTGTAATGAATTATTTATGTATGTATTTAATTATCTACGGTAACTTAGTAACTTAGTTCCCTGCTTCACTCACAGGTTCTGAGTAACTGCGTTGCTTGTACTGAAGGCTACTCCACAATGTGAAACAAAGCACACTCGGTGGGACTGTTGATTCCTGCTTCAAGATTGTCCTCCTGATCTGAACTAGAGCATTAAGGTAGATATTTCTATTTAGTTTGCTTCTTATCATCTTTTGGAGAAAACAAACTAATTATGTTTGAGACAGGTCCAAGTACTGTCTGCAGATAGTTCACTCCAGGAGTCATTTCCTAACAGCAGTAAGGACGAGACTGCAACAGGGACTACCCTTTTCCCCATCCCATTAAGGTCATTCATGCTATTTTAGAAGCCTTACATCCTTCAACACTTTCTTGTTTTCTCTTGCTATGCCGCAGAGCAAGAAATGCATAATCATTAATGTCATGCTACAGAAAATACCACTTTAGTGAGCTGACACGTTATCAAAACTGTATTCCATGATTTTAGAACGGATTCTTCTTCCAACACACACACACACACACACACACACACACACACATTCACATGCACAAAGTATTTCATAGAAAGTAGGTTGGACTTTTATAACTTGCCTTCAGTGTCAGAGCTTAGGAACCCTTAAATTCTAACTGAAGGGCAGTAATACCACTGGAGAATATATTTCTTCTTTTCACCCTGGCAATGTCACAAGTATAACTCCAACTGTACAAATACACCTATCGCTGAATCCCTCTTGATTCTCCTTGTACCTGACAAGTAACTAACTGATAAAACCATCTGGTGATGCTTAATATTCTGTACAACAACAGGAGTGGGTATAAACTATCACAAAGTAAAGACCTATCAAAACAAGGCAGAAACTAGGCAGATCCTTTACGCAGATATGAGGCAATTATCCATTTTGTTAAAGGTGCTGTTCACTTGTTCTAAAAACTTGTGAAGTGGCAATTAAAAACTAAAATGAAATATCCTGGCACAAAATATGCTGGATTAAATAGTGTGACATGTTGCTGCAGGAAACTATGTAAGCCAAGAATGTATGGAGTTTCCAAAAGCAGAGGGATGTTTACATGGATAAAAGAGTGTTCAGATTTATAGTTGCTTTTGTCAGCAATAACTTGGAGGTAATATGATAGTCCAGATTTAAGCAGCCCACAGTCATTGTATAAAATTTAATTTAACAAATGCTATTTATTCACATTTTCCTTTTGCACTGAGGTTACAGTTTCCTCCAACCATGTTATATTTGTTACTATTGGAGACAGGGCACAGGACTAAGATTAAATTCAAAGTCTACCTCATGTGTGTATTTAAAAACAACAAAAAAGGCAACACAAAATGGTGGTTACACCATTACTATCACTGATCTATCTTTCCAGATGGTAAGCAAGATAATTCACTCTGAACAAGATAACTCACTCGCAAACAGTATCCCTATTTTTTTCAGATATGCTCTGAGCTGGAATAGAAGCTATTGTCGTAATAAAGTTAAAGGCTACATTCCATGGTATTTCCATCCATGCTATAATTGGTCAAGCTTAATGTGATAGCAGTGGTGGGGAAAACATACTAATTGAAACACTCTGTTTCTTTGTGGCTACTATTCACAGCTATATTTTATCCTCATTTTTTAGACTGGTCTGTTCCAGGTGCCCAAAATGCCTTCAAGGCTCCTCAGATGGATCTCAGTGTTCAATTCACTTTTATCATCAGCAGAATGCTTTCCACAAACAATAGACACTGCAGTATTTGTTGCCTGTGGCACGCAACAAAGTCTATTTTTGTTATAGCCAGAGGTGCCTTTCTAAGGCAGATCAACGTTCGTCACTTTCTTTTCTGTAATTTGTTCTGTCTTGCTGTTTCATTCAGTTATGTGACAAGCCATCTCTTGACATGACTGATGGAACCGGGTGTGACGTCTCACATCACACACTGTAATAACTGACCATAAGAGAGTTTGCATTGATTTCAAAAACTTCAGGCTTCCAGGCACAGATTTAAGAAGAAGGAAAACACACTCAACCCATATACATGCTTTGCAAAATATTTTCTGGTTGGTATATGTTAACAGAAATATTTTAAATAACATGCATATTGAGAGATGGGCAGCGAATTTTCTCACACTACCTTCAGTTCGCTGATTACCCTAAAAGGGATTGTCAGCTGAGGTGCCTTGATATGAATGTTACATTCAAAAGTCAACTTTTTGGGGAGTCACTCCCCTTTGTGGAAATTGAGATAAATTACAGTAGAACAGTTACTTTCATTGAAGGTCAATGCTCACTGGGACTTTGAAATGTCAGCCATAGAAAAACAAATACAAGTTGCAAAATAATTTTTTTAGTAGATCATTACTTTTCCCAGGATCAGTATAACTATGGGTCTAATGAAACTCAGAGGTTAAAGAGGACAAAAATATGCACATTTCTCAAATGCAGGAATAATTATCTTTTTTTTTTTCCATTTTCCAGTGCTGCTGCTTAAAAAAATGGCTTTGTGTAATAGTAACTTGATAACACTGATATAAAGAAAAATATTTTTTCTTCTTGTAATAAACTGGAATTTTAAACATTTTCAATATTTCTTTCCAATTTTCCATGCATAGGATAATAAATTAGAGGTTTATATTTTGTTATTTAATTTTACTGTTGTTGTCCTTTGTCGCAGGGTAATAACATTTTTTTCCTGCAAACTGGAATACACCTAAATGGCATATGATGCAGAAGATAAACTGTGGAGAGCAAGAGACTAAGAGAGTTTAATAGCTTTATTTGTAGAAGGTGATATGATCCAAAACTGAGTGTCCCATAGTAGGAAAACGTAATAAAAATATTTAAAAATCATCTTGCACACACAGCATAAACAAGCTGTCAAGTGTGTTCGTCATATTTACTCATATACGTATGTGGAATGTCTGCCTGAGAGGCAGTGTGGACATGCTGAACAAGAATATGAACCTGTTGTATAAGATGTGGTAATGCTTTGCTAAGAGAGGAACAAAGTACATTGGGTGTCATAACCTGCATAAGCTCCTAAAAAACATATGCAATGCAAACTGCACTCAGCCAGTGTGTCCTGTAACAAATTTGGATTATGAAATGATCCACTGCATGACAGTATAACCTTGACCAGCTTCATATGAAGGAACGTGTGTACTGTCTGCATATTGAAAGCAGGATTAGTCATTCAAATTACCTGCATTGCAGCTGAGCAACTGTTAAACTCCTCTGAAATCCTACAGCATTTAATGCTACCTCCCAACCACGTAGAAAGCCAGTTGTCACAGGTTCATATAATTCATTTCTCATGCAATACACTGGAGACAGACAATTACTGTCAGTGCTCAGTACTGCAGTTTTTATCATCTTCCAGAACAAAAGACACACTTTTTTTCTTTTTTTCTTTCCTTTATTTATTTTTTCCTCCAAGGAAGGAAGACAGTGAGAGCTCTGTCAGCTTTTTTGGCCATGAACCTGAAAGAACTCAGTCAGTTTAACAGCCTTAATATCTTTGCAGCGCTATAAATAAGGATCTGTTTTCCCAAGGTAGGCAGCATTTCAGAAGAGGATACAAAAGAGGGAAGAAAAAAGAGAGAAAGTAAACAATAATAGTTCAAATAGGGCAATCACTGGTCTAACCCTTTTGACATTGAATCTGGCATCTTGTTATAAATTATGATTCCTGTGAAGAGGAGGATTATATTTGATATGCACTAAGCCAATTTAGACAGAGAAATTGCATGGCATCTTTTCTAGCAACACAGGTGACCTTATTTTATCAGGTTATTATTACCAGAAGAGGCCAGACTTAGAGCGCCAACTGCTGGCAGGTGTTTCTCTACATTAACTGATGCTTTAGAATAAAATTCATAGGGCAAGTGGCTGGCTAAATCTTCTGGTATTTTGTTTCCCCTAGCAGAAGGCTATCTGCTTTTTCTGTAAGCTGAAATCCTGTGCATTTTCTTTACAAGAAAAAAGAAAAATGTCCCTCACAATCTCTTCCATTCCTGAAATGCTTTACATCCCTGTACAACATAAGGGTTGATGTGGTAGGCTTGTTCATTTTCATGTCCATGTTTCAATCTCTCTCCCATGGGCTTCTCTGCTTGCTTTCCAGTAGCAATGTCCCTTAGAGCAGCAGGGCTTCAATATTGCTGCAGGCTTCCTAACATTACAGCCCTGCAAATGTCAAATGTTGTTCCGGTGAAGGCTGCTGACTCAGTGGCATTCATTTGCTTACAACTTCCCCCTCTGGGCTCTTTCTAGCTTTCCTTTCGCCCCCATCCACAGAGTCTGATGCTTGGCATATTTCCCAACCCCGTATTAGTCATGCCAGAAACTGAACCACGTATTCTCAATTGAGCTGGTTCCACAAGCCACACAAGAACCCTTATGAACCCAACAGACCACACAGCTTTGATAATTTTGCTAGAAATTAGTGCTTATGGAAGCAGCAACTGTGCATTTCAAGCAGCTTTTCTGGACTTGTAATAGTGACAACTGCAAAGTTTGTTTAATGTAAACAGAAATCTTAAGGTTATTGCTAAAATGCATTAAACTCCATGGACTTCAAACAAGCTTTGTTAGGACAGAACTTTAAATTTTTAAATGCAAGCCCTTGTCCTATTTACATTTAGCTATCAGTATACGTGTTATTCCTGAAGACAGACCCTCCAGCTTTTATGCTACATCTATTAAAGCTATTCAGAAAACTGAAAGGAAAAAAAAATCTCTTCCTCATCAGAAAAAAAAAAAGCTATATGCAAATCAACAATTCTGTGTGGAGCATTTGGTGTCCAGAAATCTAAACATATATATATATTTTGCCAGTAAACCCTTTGTAATACTGTATTAACTGTTATTCTTTCTCATTACTCCCTCTAAAGGTATGTGCTTGTAAATGTCATAGGCATGACAAGGAAATGGATGGCTATATGCTATCTGTCTGATGTGCTATATCTAGATATGCTAGATGTCTGATTTATAATTTTGTATTAGTCTCTACAGAACTTCCATAGCTTTTCTAAATTAAGTGAAAATAAATCCAAGCGGCTTAAAATCCATTGACACAATACAGCTGGAATCAAGTTGGGGAAGAGGGAAGGAGAAAGAAAAGTAGGCCAAAGTAAAATACTTGTATGTCAGTCTGGAGGCCCCATTAGGCATATGCTGTTGAAAAACATACAAAAAGTATTAACATCATCTTTTTAACCCCTAAATTTGCAGCTAGGGAGGAAAAAATAGAACTTTCTTTGGGTTAATTTTTAGTGAGTAGAAAGACACTGCATAATCTAGTGAGCTTTACAGAATGCAAAGGGGGCTATGGGAAGGGCAAAAAAATCCTGGGCTATAGGAAGTTGTCACAGTCCATCAGAGATGTTGGAGGAGCATCAAAGCAATGAACAAAGCTGCTTGTGTCAATCAACCACAATAGCAACAGCCTTCAGGCTTGCTTTGGGACTCTCATGTTACGGAAGACCTAGAAATGTCAGGGCTGATATTAACTTTTATTTTAAAAATATCTTCTAGCTGTTTTCCTGGTGGAAGAAAAAATATTCTTTTAGAAGCATAAGCCAGTGTAAAACAACTGTTAGGCTTTTATTTGGGTCTATTCAGGAACCTTTATCTTATCTATTCAGGATCCCACATCTCATGATATCTGTTCATATCACATTTAGTGATGCAACTAGCACTTGTCATCTGATGGTTCTGTTTTTTTGTTTTTTTGTTTTTTCTTTACATCTCACCCAGGAGAGAAACTTTCACTGAATTTAAAAAAACTGTGAAGAAGTATGCTGAGCACTTTGACTGGAAATGAATTCTACAGATTTGGACAAGACCGGAAAAGGCTCTGACTCCTATAAAAAAAATGAAGAAAAATGTCTATAAAACCAGGGTCTCTGACTGGAATGAGACACGGTACCCTACGGTGAATCAGGACAAAAATCTGTTAGTTAGTACAGAAAGCATAAGTTAAAGACTCTACCATTTGGACCCTGTCTCTGGACAGTGTTTTATGCTTTTAGGCATGACAATTAACTATTCCTGTCCAACACAGGCTATGAGGAAAATAATATTTATTTAGTCTATTAGAGGTTGCTGGTCTCTTGGAGTATTTCTATGACTTTATTTATTTAAAAATAAATAAAAGTGATGACTCTATCCATCTTTTAGCCATAGACATAAAGGCAGAAGAAACCACACAGGTAAGTACTAACATTTTGGATAAAGTAGCTCTTGGAGTATCACTACGCCACACTTCAGTGGCAGTGAAAGCTTTCAGAAAGTCTACTACCGGTGCAACAAGAAAGTTCATGCTAGGATTCGACAGGACATTTTCATCAAAATATGTTTCATCAAAAACTGAAACATTTCAAAGGTGTATTGATTCTGTCGACCTTTCTGACAGGAAGAATATCAGCTGCAGCGTGGAGTCTCTACTGATTCCAGAGAAAGAGAAGGAAGACACAGATAAATACCTGCCCTTTCAGTTGGAAAGGAGGCCATACGTCTATTTTGAAACAAACAAACAAACATTGAAAGGTTTTGTTTTCATTGGAGTCGGGAATAAGAACAGATTTCAAAATCTCCAAAGGACATTTTTCAACCATCTTTATTTAGGAAGATACTATTTAATGTTGTTATTTTATCAAACAAACCAAACTCCTTTTTTTTTTTTTTGAACCTTCTGTCTGGTGATCAGTTTGCTATGACAGGATTTTTCAAAAAAAAAAAAAAAAAACACAGAAAAATGTCAATGGCAACATAAGTTTCTTTGCCTACCTGCTGCCAGGACTCATATTTTTCATGAAGATCTTTACCACCTTTCTCAAATATTGCTCAGTTCTAGTCAGCCTTACATCACTATCAAGAAAATCGATTATAACTAGATGCCAGCTCAGCTGTTCTTATGTGAATTGCTCTGATATCTGTATGTCCATTTTACTGTCCTGAAGCTAGTGTTTTGGAAAACCTGATGAAAACCAATATTCATACATCCTTTTAACTTGCTGCATACTAAATAGTAGAGAAATAACTTGTTTTCAATTTTCTTTCTTTGGCTGTATGTCCCAATCCAGTATCGGGAAGGTTTCGTTATGATCCCAAGGACGAGGTTAAGATGCTAAAATCGGTCAAATATCGTACAGTCTTTTAACTTTATTCTCAACGAAGTGGGGAGAAAAGGTGGGGAAAAGCGAAGGAGAGGCAAAAGGGAAAAGGGAACAAGGGTAAGGGGAAAAGATAGAGAAAAGTTGGAAAAGGAGGAAAGAAACTAGCTACCGCAAGTCCGATGATGTTGTGCTGACTTCATTCCAGATCGCCAACCGCCGCAAGCAAGCTTCCCGTTCTTGCCCCACCTCTGGAAGGTGCTTCCTCGCTTCCCATGCAGATTAGCTGTCATGCGCAGTCCGCCCTCTCGGAACCTTCCAGAAACGGGCTGGGGGCATCTGGGGGTCTCCTGCTCATGCGCAGATCACAAATGTGTACGTGCGGTTTGTGCCAGACATGCTGTTCCCCTAGAAGCCGCCTTCTGCCCTTTTCGTGCCTTTTTTTCCCTGTGCAGGCGCATGAGGTTGTTTACCTCGTGGACGGCTCCTGGGGGCGCCGGCACGGCATTGCCTGGCACACCTCGGCGGCGGCGGCAGCTCGGCGGCAGCAATGTCGAGACAAAACCGCATTTAGTACCGGTTCTCTACACTGTGTTCCTTACAAGCACATGCTGTGTATTGACTGTAATTTTAGTAACCTCTAATAAATTTTAGAAGCTGTGAAATGTTCTCAAAGTTCAGTTGACTTCAGTTGATAATATTGTCCAGAAGGTAAATACAGGCAAACATCAAGTACTTGGACATCAGAAGTTAAGAGAATCCAGATACACATTTCTGAAAACAGTAGCCTACAGAGTAAGCTACAAAGCAACACAACCTTGCTGCTGACCTGCTGGAACTGACAACAGCCACTAAGAATTATTTTAATGTGTGCTTCCTCTGTCAGACGCAGCTGTGTCAGATAGCTCAGGGACTAGTTTTGGGGGGAGTAGGAACTGGCAGGACTGTAGCTGTGGTTTAAGAAAGAACAGAATATCCCTTGACTCTTAGAGGGTCTGAGTGAGGCCCTACCTCACTCTCCAGAGGCAGTCTAAAGAAAGAATTGCTGAATAATAGTCTAAAGAAAAATTACTCATATACCCCAAGAGATCCAGGTATGTTGTGTTCTAGCAGTAACTTCTGTGAATTCTTTGATTTCTGTACAAAAACCTTTTCCTTCCGTGGAGATTGCTAGCAGCAAGGTAAAAACTTAGACTATTCTGAATATAAATCTCTAAGACAACCCATCTCTGTACGTAGCAAAGGAGCTTGTATAAATTGCTGTGAAACTACAGAATTTCAAATGTGGGCTCTAGCTTTCGGGGAGGAGCTCAGCATAGGGCAGCTCACACAAATGACGAGGTTTGCTTATCGACCAGAAAGTGTTAAATATCTTAAAAAAATATGTGCATTGTCCCTTAAGGGTCCTGCACTGTCTAGAACACCAGTGTGTTAGTATGTGTGGTATAACTAAGCTGACTGAAGTTATAACTAAAGTGATTCAAGCAGACTACAAAAAAGCAGTTTTGTAAAACATAAAAAGAAAAAAAATCTTAGCTTTGTTCCAAATTACAAAGGGAAAGAACTCCACCCTGGATCTTCCATGTGCTCACAGGGAATGGAGTGTGGAGGAAAGAACTTTAAAAGAATTGTGATTTGGGATTGGGACCTTTCCTTCTCAGACTTCCACCGTGACTTTTGGAGACTATACTCAGATGGAATTCATGTCTACATTCATGTCAAATGTAGACAATGGTTTTCAGGTAACACCACTGCACATATCTGCAATCAGCCTACTTTTAGGGACTCCCTTTACAATCAATGGAGAAAAACAGATAGTTCTGGGGGGAATTCCTTTGCTTTTAGGATAAATTAGAGGAGTCATGCCCTATTAAATGTCCATTTCTCCCTATGAATTGTAAAGGAAGTCAAGGATCTCTAACCAGATATAGATGTAGATGTATGCAGTGTGACTAATTAAGTTAAGAAAAATTAGTCCTACTCAGATTCTTGTTTTTTTAATCAACCTCCAAAGTATAGAAATGGCAAAAACAGTACTTCAGGAATACTGAGACAATATATCCATTTAAGACAGTGATAGAGGCGACATATGTATCTATCAGTAAAAAATGATGAATGATAACAATGATGTAAGCAAGGATGAACAAGTATGAGGTATTAAGGGAAGAGAATGGAATTCCATAAAATCTCCTATTACATGACATTCGCCTATCTCTTTTTTTCCCCTATTTTGTTAGATACTCCAGCTAGACTGTCTTCTGTTTTTCCCAATCTCTACCTTTTCTTCCTCTCTCCATTGTTTCCATTGCTCTGAGACTTTTCCTGTATATTTTGGCATTCTATGCTCTGTCCCACTAATATTCTCTCATCTGTGAACCCAGTGTGCACAACTACTTTATCCTGCTCTTTGCTACTCTGCTACCCTTCAGGGGATGAATGTAACAAGGAAAATGGTGAGGCTCTGACCAGTCTATATACCAGCAAAAGTAAGAATGGCTAAAGGAGGATTTCCTACTGCGTTCCTGGAATCTACTGTGGGAAGAGGAAGTTCTGTATGCTTGTGAAAACTCAGATGTGAAATGATCAAGGGCATATTCTTCTTTGAATGAAAATTGAATGAAAATACTGAATTCCCGAAACATAAGTTCGTATACGAGCATTTCCATTCATGTGAATAGAAGTCATCATCATTTTAACATTATTATTTTTTAGTTATGAATTTAATAGTATTTGGAACTCAAGAAAAGACCCTTCTGGGGCAGCCGTCTAAATCACTCTGTATTTTACAAAATTGAAAAATCAAAGTAGAGCAGTCACTGTCCAAGTGGAATCAAAGATGGGATTACTAAATGTTAGATTCACAAAGGAAGTATAAAGTTCAAACATGTTGGTCACAACATCTCATCTCAAGCCATTTGGGTGCCTTTGAGCTATGTAGGAATGCCCTTGAGACACCTAATGTAGATATGGCACAGGTATTTTTTTTTCTTGAACTTTTTAAATTGTATAAACAAAAAGCTTTCTTCTTTTGGCATAACTGCATCTCCACCCAAGTTTTTCTGGAAAGCCATGTTAATAAATATATGCAAATTTTCCCACCGGGGACTGAGACCAGAATTTACAGTGTTCACCAGGACATATCACAAAGAGTCTTCTTCCACCAGCACCCTGTTTCTGTAATAAGGGGGAAAAAAAGTTTCATTTACTATTTTAATGAGTGCAACATATCTGAGTTTAATCCCAGCTGTTAAAAAAGAAAAAAAACTTATAGTGCTGTTATTGTACTGGTTTTTTTAAACACTTTATTGCTGAAATGTGTCTGTTTGTTTAAAGCAAAACTGTTTATGTAATCCACTAACAATTCTTAAGCCTTTATTCCTTGAAAGTTTGTAGTATTTCAAAATATGATTAAAAACCAAAAGGAAAAGAAAACAGATAAGTGCATAAAATTTTCAAAAATAGATGAAATACTTGATTAATTTGATAGTTTTTAGATGATATTTTCAAATTTAAAGCATTTTAAGGAACTAGACTTTTTCACAAAGGTGATGAAATTTTTGAATTGTTATTTTAGAAAATATAGCAAAATTTTTTAAAAAAGCTCTTATCCAGTGAGGTGTAATAACTTTATGTCTGCACTTTATACTATAACCCTTGCTATTCATAGAAAGAGAAATAGCATTTTATATTTTGCAAAATTCTGACTGCCTAGAGGGTTTACAGCTAGACAACTCCCCCTTTAAATTTCTTATTAAAAGCCAGCATATCTATCAAATGTAGCTAATTTTAGGAAATCCCAGAAACGTGTAGATATTAAAATCCTTGAAGGTTACCCCTAAGCAGAAGGTAATGTTCAATCATAAATGATAGCACAGCCTATAGTCAGTTATAACTGGGCCATTTTTTCCATGTTTACAAAGCTATTTACAAGAAACATTAACTCCTCATATGCTTCCATTGGTTTATATAAGTTTGGATAGCAAAACTTGTTCCCTGCTAGCTTTCTCCCCCTCCTCCCACTTCTGTAATTGTTTTGATCATTTTAAAAGAGATAAAAATGATCTTAACACAGAGTTAAGTGTCAGGGACACTTTTTTAGTAGAAGATTAGATCTTCAGCTAGCTTTCTTTCAGTCCTTTGACATATATTCTGATTTTATACACAGCTTTTGAAACAGCAACTCAGCTTTTATGACCATGGGACCTTGGAAAATTGAGGACTGTGAGGAAGAGACATAATCCACCTGACCACGTCAGGGCAAAAACACCTCCACTAGCAGGCTGATCAACCTGGTGAAGAGAGCTTTAATGTAGGAGTGACAGTGGAGGGAGATAATGACCCACCATCAGGTGAGGAAGTGGTGGATGGGTCAGCAAGCAAAGGATGTGGGGTGGTGTGAAGAGGAGATACCTTGAAAATAACAAAATAGAGCTGATGGGACTCCACCCCAAGTATATGCACACAACTAGGAAGTGCCTAGAGGACAACATTATGGAGGATGCTCTCATATCCCTTCTGGGAAATCAGCATAGCTGGGTGCCTCTCTAAAGTGCCTGTACACTGGTACATACAGGTTGGGGAATAAACAGGAGGAATTAGAGGTCTGTGTGCAGTTGCAGGGCTATGATCTCATCATGATCACAGAGATGTGGTGCGATAGCTCACACATCTGGAATGCTGCCGTGGATGAATACAGGCCCCTTGGGAAAACAGGCCATGATACCTGAGGAAGAGGGGAACCCCTTTATGTGAGAGCGCAATGGGAATGCACGGAGATCTGCCATGAGACAGATGATGTGCCAGTCGAGAACTTGTGGGTCAGGATTAGATGACAGACCAACAATGTGGGCAACACTGTGGTGGGTGTCTGCTACAGACTGCCCGATAGTAAGAAGTAGATCAGGCCTTTTTCAGACAACTGGAAGAAGCCTCATGTTTGTGACTACAACTTCCTGACATAGATGATAGAGTAGCAGAGGAGGGGACCTCATACTTTCGCACAAGGAAGGACTGGTTGCAGATGTGAAAGCTGGGGGAACCCTTCACTGCAGTGATCATGAGATGGTGGAGTGCAGGATCCTGAAAGGAGGGAATAAGGCAAAATTCAGGGTCACAATCCTAGGTTTCAGGATAGGAGATTTGGCCTGTTCTGGAACCTGCATAAAAGAATCCCATGGGACACTGTCCTGGAGTGAAGAGGCATTGAGGAGAGCTGGTTGATTTTCTCCAAGCTCAAGAATGGTCCATCTTGATGAGCAGGAAATCTCATGAAATCTGCAAAGTGGAAGGAGGCCTGCTTGGATGAACAAGGAGCTCCTGACAGAACTCAGACATAAAAAAGAAGCCTACAAGAGGTAGAAGCAGAAGCAGGTGAAACAGGAAGAATATAAAGACAATGCCCAATTGTGCAGCAAGTCAGCAAGACTTTCAATAGTCTTCCATAATGCCCTGGTTGACAAACTGATGAACTATGGGCTAGATAAATGGACAGAGAGGTGGACCGAAAACTGGCTGAACTGCTGGGCTCAAAGGGTTATGATCAGCATTACAACGTCCAGCTGAAGGCCAGTCACTAGAGGTGTGACTAGTGACTTGATACTGTGGTTGATACTTGGGCCAATACTGTTTAACATCTTCACTAATGACCCGGACAATGGGACAGAGTGTATCTTTGGCAAGTTTGCTGAGAGGAGTGGTTAATACATCAGAGGGTTGTGCTGCCATTTGGAGGGCCTTCAACAGGCTGGAGAAATGGTCCAACAGGAATGTCATGAAATTGAGCAAAGGAAAATGGCACATCTGACACTAGTACATAGCTGGGGGACAACTGGCTCATCAGCAGCTTTGAGGAAGAGAGAAAATACAGAAGACAGCAACACTGACTGACAGTTCAAGAAAGAAGTGATTTCTGAAAAGACATGCCAGACTAACAACTCTGGCTTCATGCAAATGGAACATAGGATAGGTAAAGGGCCTTCCAGTATTTCTGCTTTCCATAACATATTCTTACGATATTCTGAACTCTAGCCCAACAATGGCATCTGTGCTATGAAAGTCCCCTGGACTTGCCTCTGTCAGGAAAGGCAAAACAAAGCTGCTAGAAACTTTGCAGCATGACAAATAATTTCTCAAGTTCTTTTCTGAAGAACAGCAATGGCTCATTCCTTTCTTCAGCATTAGACTTGATTATTCTTAAGGTCAATGTGTCAGTTTTACAGGAGACGAGTTACATGAGATTTCTATTCCTCATAAAGATGTTTAATTGCAAACTTCCACACCTTTGTAGGGCAAAACCTGACTTTGAAAGATGTCATCTCAGCGGTTATTTTAGCAAATAGCATGTAATTTCAGGTCCTCCACCACAGAATGATGGAAGTTGAATATATTTTTGTGCTTCATGAGCTGATGCTTTCAAGCTTGATAGTTATTTTATAGCAGACAGTAGATTGTTAGAGAATTAAGCCATAACCTTTTTCTAAGGATAATAAAACTATTCTTCTATCTGCATGAATCAGAGCTGCCTGAATTAAGCAATGCTGAACAATCATTAGTAATGTAAATTGGAATATTCTATACTGAAAGGCTTTTTATGTTTAGCAGTACTTCAGCTGAGAGTCATTTTTTCCCAATAATATCACTTTTTTTTCTCATCAGGAGAAAGATAAATTTCCTTTTATCTACAAATAATATCTGAATCGTCTTTTATTTACATAGACCTGCTTTTTCTGAATGTATTTACAAGCAATATTTAATATGTTGTAGCAGATTTCACAATCAACATGGCTTATGAAACTACTAGTTCCTCATTGGAAACCCCTTGTTATGCTTTGTCGACCTAGATGGGATTAGCCCATAGATGAGGTGTGGTATGCAAATCTCATGAACTGTACTGTCTGATGTAGAATTTTTACTTCCAAGTCTAAATTTCTTAGCTTAAGTATTGTGGTTGAAGAAGAGCAAATAACATTTGCAGGAGGCAAATAACACTTAGTCAATTATCAATTCATTTTGGGATAAATTTATGTCTACCATAGTTCTAATTTCCTCAATGGAATTACACTGAAGGCCTAAGTGGCTGCAAAGACATGGTAATTGTTATCAATTTCAAACAATCACATAATGTATTAGAGCCAGGCTAAATGCCACTGTGTGAAAGAGACATTTCAAACTCATACTCATGAAATACAGTTACTCTATTCTATCATATGAGGTTGTGATTGTGTTGATCTTTAGATTTTTGAAAATGCATTTGATTCCGTCTGTGGGTTTTTTTTTTTCTTTTCTGCTTTTGGTAGGAGGCAAAGGATCATAGTGTTGACTTGTTTTGTTTTAATTTTGCTTTTGTTTGTTTTTCTATCTGCTTTATGTTTGTGTGGAATTTCCCTTGAAAGAGAGAACTTCTGGAATATAGGAAAGAAGAGCGGGATTTTTTTCTTTTTATTTCTTCAAATATTTCATATGCTGTGATTAGATGATGTTGCTAAAACCATAGTTAAGCTCTGTTCCACTCACCTTATCACCCTTCATTTCCTGCACTGTCACTCTCATTTATAATAAGAGGTAAAATTAATGATAACACAGATGATGAAAAATTAATAAACTAAATAACTAGTGCTAAACACTGAATGGAGATGTTCCATGAACTATGAAAAAGACTCATCATTTTTAGTGACTGCAAATTCATGTATTATTTTTTTTTCTAATGAGAATGTTTCTAAGTCACTGAAACTACATCTCAGTTAAAAAGATATCAAGGGAAAATCACTAAGTGGTTATTTGTCATCAGCTGCATAGTGAATACACCCTGCGTCTGAAATTTACCACTGTTAAAGAAGCACAGGAAAACCAAAAGAAGCATTTAATTAAAACACTCATCCTGCTGCAAATAAGCTGTTTGCTTAGCAGAGCAATGATTGGTCTTAAACAGTGACTCTGAAAATCTTGAGCAACTGGGCTTTGAGGAACACTGTTCCGAAGTCCTTCTCCCCAGCAAAACCCATGTTTAATTTATGCTCATTTTTTGCTTCTCGCTTGACTTTTGATTTGCAGTAGAAAAGAGAGCTAGTTGAAAAAAAAGTTACTTTTAAACCATGTATGTAAGAAATGGTGGCTTTTAATTTAATATGTCTTTGAAGGAAATATGCTTCCAATGATTTTTCCTGTTTTCTAAAGAAAAATCTCAAACTTGAGCAGATTCTAGTAAGTTTTTTTTTCAAGTTTTGGGTTTGTCAAACTGAAAAATGTGAGTTAAAACACTCAGAAACTTTTCAAAAATGATAACAACTGTTTTGTTTTAAATGTTAACAGTTTTGATTTTCCCAAAGAAAAACTTAAAAATTTACTAAAAATGAAAACAAGTCATTCATCTTTGGGCGAACATGCTCTCTCCGCCTATGTGATTGGAAAAATGTGGGAAGTCTGATGTAACCTAGACTTTGTTTAAGTGACATTGAGTGTCTGTGTTTCCTGTCCATGCCTCAGTGTTTATTAATCTTTATGCCTTGGGAAGCAGAAAACACTAATGATTTTAGTGAATGAAGATAAATCCTAAACCTCTCTATTTTTTTCCAGTAGATCACCAAAGAAATCCCAGTAACCAGATAATTCCGGATATAGCTTTCAGCAATGTCTGTCAAATACAATTGTATTTGCCTTTGTGTAATATTTTATATCTTTACACAGGAGAAATTCATGTTATTGCAAGCACATTGGGAGACCACCTTTTGTACTATGTTTTACTAAAACAAATCTTTTGAAGCAAAGTGAGGGGCCATGCCCAAGATTGTACAAAGACTCTTTGTCAAAGCTCAGACTAGAATGCAAGAGTCACAGACTTATGCTCTGATGCTTTCTACCTACTCTGCCTTCCAGAAAACACGTAATGTAGTTGCCAAAGCCGTGCTATTTATTCTTATGCAAAACATGGGAGCATGGACCCATACTATTCGTATTCTATTCAAATTTATATTTTCCAAATATGAGTTTGAATGACTTTAATTTTCACCCTGAGGCATATCCAAGGCTTTAAAATAAGAGACATCAAATCATTGTTCCACTATCTGTTCCAAACAAATTATGGGTAAATTATGGTTTCTCAACAGAAACCATTTCCTGGAAACTTCATTATACTTTCTCAACAAAAAGAAGTTTATTAATAAAAAGTAAATAGCTAAACATTTGCATTTATGAAGATTAGAGAATATTTTAGTTGTGGTCTTTATTCTAGGTTTTAAGAAGTAGAATACTTACTCATAATCTGAAGCTCATAATCTGAAGATTTTTTACTTAATATCACAGTCCTGAAATGTTCCCTGCTAATGTAAAATCCAGCTTCTGCCCAGAAGCCTTTTTGATGTTAAAAGAGTCTACGCAAGGGAAACAGAAGTGGACTCCAGCTTTCATTCTGCAATTTGGAGAGAAGTGTACGGTCTGGTGACTATGGATTTTGCATTCCTACGTACCTTATAGGCTTCCCCTCTGCCCCTCCCCCCCATTTTTATTCTTCTCAGACATCAAGTATCATTCTCTGACTCCTGCTAACTTTACTCTCTGCTTATTTTCAGTCTCTTACACATTGTCTTAGCCTGCAATTTTGTGCAACTCTGCTCATTAGCAGCTTTTACTGCACTCCATGTTTGGCTGTATTTGTCCTCTCGTTGAAACCAATCGTGTTACGCAGCCTAAGTATTACCTTCTCTTGATCTTTCCTAGGACCCTTTAGCTTTTTCCTTTCCCTTTCATTCATAGCAGGATACTTGCTCCTCTCCCTCACTGTCTGAATGTGTTAGTGTAAGGGAGTGAATCTGTCTTACATCTTAATATATGGTTATCTCTGTTAAGTTTTCGCTACCTATTCAAAAATCTGGTGAACAAATCACTGCGATCAAAACTTGTGTCAACTGTAACACACTGAAGAAGCAGAATAGCTCTTTCGTTTGACCAGTCACAAATTCCCACAGGCTTTAGATAAAGGTGACAATAAGCAGTAAGTGTCACCTTTATATGATGTTATGAAAATATAATTTAAGCAAGCTACATTTTAGATTTAGCACATGGATAATACTGTAAAATAAAAATAAATTACTGTGATTTTTATGTTTATAAGAAGTTACATTTGATAAAAGAGAAAGATTTTTATTATAATCTCCTCCTTCCTTTCAGGTGTTCTAAACAGATCTTTCACATTTATTCTGTCTTCACTGATCTTTAGCTAAAAGCGTGCTTTGTTTACTAATGAAGAAAGATTTTTTTTCCCCCCATGCTACTGACTACATGTGAACTGGGATTTTTCAAATGTTTAGATCGTGGACAAGTATGGAAAGGACAAACACATCTCTGACATCAGGACAACCCTATCCAAATTTCATGAACATTAACGTTTATGGATGAAAGAATCATATGTCACATTTATTTATTTTGTTGGTGGGATATTTACTTTTTACGAAGGCAAAATATATATATTCTTAAATTCTATTTTTGGACGTATATTTTGAAAGTAAATAAATAAAATGCTAATGTAAGAGACAAGCATAATACAAAAATGTAAACCTGAAAGTTTACAATATGATGCTTATGAACAATTAGCTCCAAGCCCTGTAGATATTTCCTTTTGTAATAGGGGTGTGGGGATGTGTGTGGGGTTTTTTTGTTTGTTTGTTTCTTTTTCCCATCTGAGCTGAATATCCTGAGATAACAGCCTTTAAATCTGTATATATTCATGTTTAGGAAATCTAGTATGTTTCTTCCTTAAGTTTACTGATGTGTAGCTTTCCACAGTTTTCTTCCACTGAATCTTAAACAGATATTTGCTCCAGGTAAAACAGCTGGACCAATTGCATTTTCCTTTTCCTGAGGCAAAAGTGGAACATACAGGACTAAAGATAATGTGATGTAGATATTTTAGTGGTTTTCATTTAGCATGACCTAGCTTAGAAATGGCTTACCATGTGAATAATGAAGCAATCACAAACATCAGCTTATAAAAACATGTCACATCAGATACAACTATATCTTAAACAATCAGAAATGAACCTTAGTGAATAGAATATCTAAAAAAAAATACAGAAGTTGTTATATCTTACAAATCAAATAATATAGCTGTCGTCACTAGGTTCTCAGTTGCCAGGAAGTTCAACTTCAAAAACCCAACTATGTATGAAAAGTGCAACAAAACTTAATAGAAAAATATATATTTTGACAATTCTGTAATTTCTAAAGTGCAGTATCATTGATATCAGATACTATACAATTTTTAAGCCATGAAAAATGATTAACATTCTCTATGAATATATATTTTTAATTAGATTTATTCTGTGCTTCTTTGTCATTGGCTACTGCATAAGACATATAAATGAAGCTTTTAAACATGCACACGCATACACACACACAGAGCAAAATACATTGTAGAGATATATAATAGCAGGTACATGCATATACTTTGAATTAATTGCTCTTTTTCAGATGTCTTCTGACTGAGAACTAAATGATTAACTTGGAGTACATATTTCATACAAGATATATAGTTCCTTTTTTTCCTAGAGTTGTGCTACCTGCAGACCTGTAGTTTATTTGCATTTGTTACTCAAATGCTTCTAATGGATAGGATATTATTCTAATGAATTCGACATTCAGATTAAAAGAAGAAGAAGAAGAAGTTTTAACTGTGGATATACTACAAACATGAGAAACTGAACTTTCAGGAATTCCTCACAAAGCTTTACACTCCTTCAACAAGTGTAAACGAGTGTGTGTCCAAGTGGAACTCTTCCTCCTTACGCTGCTGATTGTCTGAGCTAGTGTTCCCAGGCTGGATCCCTGTAAAAAACACATCACAGGTGCTAGTGTTTTACTGTTATTTCTTTTGCTTTTACCATCTAATATCTCCAGTCAGGAATTGAAGCTGGGCATTGCTGAGAGAAAAGGATTTCAAAGGTCAAAACAGATAGCCCAATTTCTAAGCTGTGTTAAAAATGAATAGGAATTAGACATCCACACACATTTGTATCATTCTCCTCTTGCGTGCATTATTCACACAGTCCATCATAACCCCCCCCCCAAAAAAAACCCAAACTCATACTTACATTTACGTTATGTGATAAGCAACAAAAAATGAATATAGGACAAAAGAGAGAGAGATATGGAAATACTCATGATTAGTAGCAGTCACAAAGTGGCTGGTTCTTGCCAGTATTTAACTCTGACAAAAACTGCAGGTTGATCTTTGCCGATTGACACACCCAGATGCTAGTTATTCAAGGAACCTAAGTTCCTCTTCTGTGGATATTCAGAATTGCACAAACGTATGCACATATGAACATTGCACATCTGTATGCACCCCTATGGAGTATTGGTTTGAATCAGTACCATACACCACCAGGATGAAATCAAGATGGATATGATACCTGTGGAAATGGTGCTGTCATGATAATTACATACAAGTATATAAGTATTTGAATAATCAGTGTATTGACTTCAGTATCAACAGAGGGGGGTGCCATGTATTCCTAGGCCAAAGACTCTTCCAGTTCACACAAACCATCTCCCAGAGTGATTTGAATGCCAGAGCAGAGGTAAGGCTGAAGTAAGGGAACATCACCTGACAATCCTGTACCTGTGGGAAGGAAGAATTTCAAAGTCTTTCATTTCTTGGGTTAATACTGTAACAAGAAGATTGTGAGCTCCAGAATCCATCATCATCTAATTTTAAAATAAGAGACTATTGTTTGAACTCCAAGGGAAGATTGGGATTAATGCATTAGTAGTTCAAGCTATGAATTTCAGTCTCAGGGTTACAAATATTTAGACACATATTCATCATTGCCTAGACATTAGTGTAGGCATCCCTCCAAAAAGTATGTGGGTAGTTAATCACATTTCTTAGTGTTTAACTCTTAGTAAGCATTGGAGAAGGAATTTATCTGGTGTCTACCCAGCTCAGCCACATTAATTACTTTCTAACAGCCAAAATCCTGAAAGTTAATTTGGGAATCTAGTTTTAGTTATTAGTAATTTATACTGATGTTAATGGCCCTATATTTAAATTCTTAACACATTAAATCTTATGAACAGCAAGTTCATGAATTTAGCAATTATTATAACACCAAATTAGATGAGATATATTCTTTCTTTATAAAATAATCATTCTGAAAAGGTTGGCATAAAATACTGATTTACTCAGCTTATTTTGCTGATGTATCTGGATATGACCACTCTTGTCTTCTGAAACGTTTTTTATTTGAGCTCTTAGTTACATGTTAAGCCTTTGTTTGTACCTTCCAAGAGATGGAAACTACAGGGTAAAAATTGGCTTGGCATAATACAACTGGGATAATTTGGAAAATCCTTTTTTCTATTCTGACAACACTACAATAAAATGAAGACATCTGAAGTATTATATTTAAGGTGATTTAAAGATGACTGTTGGCTAGATATTCCTGAATGGGTATAGTTGTTACCATGGTAACACACCATTAAAATACTCTACAGAAATAGTTTCCGTTATGTCAATGGCTAAAATCAATAAAGGGCATCAGAAGTTTCAGAAGAGTGTTTTATTTATTGACAACAAAATTTACAAGTGGAAAATGCTGCACTCTCACTCAAATATATTTACTAAACACAGGAAATTAATCTATAAACTTGATTATTTTCAAGATATTTGAAGGAGAGACCGGTGTCTTTAATAAATTTTGTGTCCCTCACATAATTTAATTTTTCTGCTTAGATTTATCATCTGAACCTAACTCTGTAAACCTTGCAAAATTTACCATAATTATTATTTATTTTCTAATAGTATCCAAGTATCTGATGTTCATAGATATCTGTTTTTTCAAAATAAGTTTTAAGAAATGACACAAGAAATTTTGTAGATAAGATACTGTATGGCATCTCCATCAGCTCCCACCAAAAGGCCAAGGTTCTCTTCTACTGTATCTTATAAGAGGTGTTCTTCAGTAGAACTACCAGTTTCTCCAGATATGTACCATCATCTCAAGCTTTCATCTGTGAATAATTTGAGGATTTTGTACACTTGTCTTATTTTTATTGGTGTATAACATCTTCCACAGAGCATCCATTCAAGAGTCACAAACATGTAAATCATGAAAGCTTACATCAATTTTAAAGCTGATATGCAGTGAGTCCACTCCTGTGAAGTATTTGACCAATCATACTTGAACTATAGAGCACACTCACAGCACTTCTACAGCTGATCTGTGCAGTAGCTCTAAATATCTTGAACACAGTGAATGTTCCGAGTATGTATAGAACATCTGTTCAGAGTACGTTCATTTACATTTGCCCAGGGAATCTAGAGAGTGAAACAGTACCCATATTATCATGAAAGTGGATCCTAACATCATATATTTTTTTTTTTCAAGGGCCTCATCAAGGAATTCAGTACTCCAAAGACTCAAAAGCTGCCCAGAGCACATCACACATCTGAATTCAGAATCACAGAATAGTTGGGGTTGGAAAGCGCTTCTGGAGATTGTCTGGTCCAACTACCCTGCTCAAGCAGGATCACCTGCAGCAGGTTGCCCAGGGCTATGCCCATTCAGTTTCTGAGTATCTCCAGGGTTGGAGACTCAACAACTTCTCTAGACAACCCCTTCCAGTGTTCAACAACCCTCACAGTAAAGAAGTGTTTTCTTGCGTTCTGAATTGCTCATTGAGATTTAACATGTTTGGGGAAATCAGTATATATCCTAAGAATGGATTGAAGAGGAAAAATGGAGCAACACTGGAATACTTGCCTAGAATAGTAGTAAGATGCTACTATTTATAGAATCTCTTCTATATAAAGAGATTTTATTTAAAATTCAACATAATAGTTAAAACAAGGCTTCAGAGATCCTCCCGGACCCAATATGCAGATTGTTGTGAGGAGGTAGAGCTCTTTCCCAAAATACTTTTTACATTAGCATTGTGATAGATGAGGGGTGATATCTCTTCCCTTCAAAAGTTATTCTCTGGCTAAAGTAAGAGTGAAGATGGGAAAAAGGGAAATGCTGTGTTGAAGTTAGCCAGGATTTAGATGGAATTATAATACAAAAGAAAAACCAATAGGATTTTAGGAAAGTTAGGGCATATTTTATATCAATTAAAAGCTTGATTTATTCATGAAAATAATTAAATAATGAAATTGGACTTTTCTGTTGGTCCATCATTCTAAGTGAGAAGAAATGTGTCATGTGCTCCCATGGAAAGCAGGAATTTCCTGAATTTCCACTACTGGAGACTATAACTGTAATGTAAAACTACCTATACCTTGTTTTGTGCTCTTTTCTCCTGAAGAATTAAGGCAAACATCAGTGTTCTAATAAATCTAAAACAGAATATGTAGCTCCACCATTGTAATTCTTTTTACTTACCCTCATCAACTATTACTCTGCATCAGCTAAGAATATCAAAGCTGCCACAAGTTATTATGTATCCATTAAAACAAACAAACAAACAAACAAACAAAAAACAGCTTTGGTTTGATCTTGAAAGGCCTTTTACACCTGATGTGCAAACAAGCAGGTGCAGAGTGTACTTCTTTCCCTGATATGTTATGTTGTTTCTTTATCTTCGTAGTTTATTGTTTTATATCATTCCTTCTGATGTAAAATTGTCAAATCCCTTAGGTTCCATATACAGTTGCTCAGTGCATCCTTTCATCCAGTCAGACTCAATTCTCTGAAGCTTTTCTTTACTTCCAGCTCTGTCAGTGGCAGTCCATATCTCTGCTGTACATTTTTATGGTATTGATTGGCTTCCTCCAATTTATCAACTTGTTTTTCCTTCCTGCCTCCATTGAAGATTAAGCTGCTATTTCTGTGGCTTTATATTCTCTACCTTTTGACATGTAGCCAACTTATCTTGTCTTAACTTCATTGAGTTGTTCATTTTCTTTAATGCCTTCCATCAGAAATGAAATTAATTTGCTATTTGCCCTTTGACATTTAAATGCTATGACATAAAACCAAGACATTCACATTTTTTTCTGTGCATTTTCTTCACCTTGCAGATTTTAAGATGAATAGTATAGAAGTTCCTACTTTAAGTAAAGATGTATATTCCAGTTTCTTATGTCACAGCTGATTACCTTGCAAAGCCAGTTTTATTCATAAAGAACAAATAGTTCAGTGAAAATAGAGATGTACTACTGTCCTTAAAACTATGTGAAAAAATTTCAAAGTTCATGGAGAAGAAAAAGATACTGAGGTTTAATTCTTACTTTGATTTCATTTATAATGAAATGTGTTGTAAATTAGTTAACAAAACTTTTACTTGGTTAAGTGACTTCTCAGTGAATAAATTAGTAACAACAGAAATAGAAAGAAAACCACAGGTCCAGTTTTACAGCTGCCACTCAGAACCCAGGGAGCATAAAACTGGTGTGGACATAAAACTAAACAGGAGTTACTGAATTTTCAGAACCATGTGTATTTTGCTTTGTATTAAAGGGTAAGTATTAAAAGGCTTAAACAATTAATACATATGAGAAATGATCCGTGAGAGCAAGATGAATTCGAGTTACTTGGTTACAGAAGCTGAACCTCATGCCTCTAAAAATAATACTAAGAACAGAAAAAGTCTCCAGCGCTGGAAAAACAGGTGTGCTTTCCAGGGCTGACAACTTTTCAGATGCCTCTTCGGAAGAGAGCTACTGCCACGTCAAGCAATGGTTTCAAACTGCTCAGAAATTGCTTTATTTGCAATGAAGTTACCGAGGTGCTGGCAAATGCTACCAGTGCAGCTGTGCAGTCTGGCAAGACAGCAGCCCATTGTGCCCTTGCCGGTCCACAAGTCAAGGCACATCAGGGCTCTTTGAATATGAAAGGGTCACCAGAGTGAAGGATTTATAGCATAGCATTAGAAAGAAATGCTGGTGTCCAAATAGTACTTTAACCAGTGCACAGAATGACCATAAACAAGGTAACAGAACAAAACAGAATGCTTTAAAAGTGGCTGATCTTCCAACCAAACAGCTCCCGTGAACTGAGAAAAGCTAATCTTTAGGTCAGTAGTCATTAACCCCCCCCCCCCCCCAAACAAACAAACAATAACTCCTTCCCCCGCCAAACACTGTGCAGAGGAAAAAATACAGAAGTCAAAGCCAGCCTAATATGGTGTAGCTTCATTCATACCACGGACTTCAGCTTTCAGCTAAATGCAGTTTCAGCATGTTAGTTAAAACATACCACTGTCCTTAGCTTAGGTTCAATATTGAGTCATACAGATTAACAGCCATGGTCACTAATTACATAAATTGTTATATCTGCTGCTGTCATGCTAAAATGGCTCTTTAGCAATGATACTGAGTTTGGATGCATATTCAAGACCCAAATGACTATGTGCCAGAAACAACCTTTATTCATCAAATTTAACAGTCCAGAGTTTTGGGGCCCCATTGCTGAGGAAGAGTAACTATTTTTAGACCTGTCAACATCAACACAACCAGAAGTAGTACTATACATTGGCATAATGCATGTGGAGTCTTGACTTACTGGGCTTGCTTAAATTATCTCCCCATTACATGCTCAGTAAATTGCACAAAGGAGTCTCTATGTGTACAGTGGCTATTCTCCATGAGTTGTGTATACCTAGCAAGTCAGCTTATCACCACTCCAAAAAAGTAAAATAGACTACTACTAAACCCCATACTCAGTCTCTGAAATAGGTAGAGCTGGCAGGATTGAGTCAGTCTCAGCAAATCAAAAGATCAGAACACCCTGCCTCAGTCCCAGGAAAATGCTATTAACTCTGAATAAACACCACTGGTCTGTTTGTTTCCTGATTATATCACTTTTTGAATTGCCTTGCTGTCTGGAGTAGTCTAGTCTGTTCTTCTTTAATATGAAAGATATGTATTTTGCTCTGCTATTTCCCAGCATTAATTTTCTACAACTACTGTTGCATGTGCTTTAAAAGAAAGACAAGATGAAAAAAATTAAAGATGATACACTATTTTAGAGCTCAGCCAGGGTGGGACAACCCAAGAAGTTAAATGTACAATATCTGATTTAAGGTAATCAAATGCTGGTCAGGCATGTGGAAGTTGGGAAATACTAGACTTTCAATTGCAGGGCTGTGCACATAATGAAGAAGCAAAAAAGGAGAAATGGGAAATTCTTCAAGGGAAGATCACAATAATGTAGTATGTTTCTATTCTGTAACACACCTTTCTTTCCAAAACAAGCTTAGGTGGAATGGAGAGGGAGGGAGTTTAAATTTTTTTGTTCTAAAGACCTATTTAAATTTAAATATATATAGTGGAATTTTAGAACAAAAATAAAGGACTACACTAATTAAAAATAAATAATTTATTAAATGTTTAAAAAATTATAACTTAAAAAATGACTGGCTGTATCTATAAAATTGCTCAGGTAATAAAACATACCTGCTTAAATCTTCTCAGGTTCTGGTCTTTTAGTATATGGGGGAATCCCTAGAAAAATATTGTAGCTGTCTATGTTATATACTATTTCATGCAAAGTAACAGACAGAGGCTCATAGGAGTTCCAGAGAAAAGGGCAGGTCTATCTAGTTTCTTTCTCTTTTTACCATTCCCTTTTGGTGTCTAATACTTTTTATTTGTCTAGAACTGAAATAATTCCTTTTTATATTTGTACTGTTGTGGCTGTTCAAATTATTTATAAAGTGGAATGGGAGAAAAATTACGTTATAATGTAATTTAAAAATATTTAAAAAGCTAAAAAGTGGAATCTTACAGGAGTGACATCGAGATCGCATTTGTTAAATGTTTGATTTTACCATAGTCAGTATTCTGTTGTCCATTGCATAAAAAACTGCTCCAATTGCCCAGGCCAAAGTGCTTCATCTGTGACAATCACCAGGAGCAGCTGATTTGGGGCAGGGGGAAGATACAGCTTCACTGAAAGAGCAAGATGTCTTTGCCATTTCCTCCCAGCTCCCGAGCTGAGGGAGCTTTCTTGTACTTCTTATTCAATGATCCAAATCCAGATCACTGTGTTTAAAAAGAATAGAGCGATGTCTTTTCCATGCATTTATTGTATCTCTTTAATCATGTTGAGTGAAAGCCCGTACAGAAGAATCTGAAGTGCTAGCAGTTTCAAGTCTTCATCCCTGACACTTAAAGTTAGAAATCTACACAATTTAAGCAAATGCATTGCATTAGGTAAGAGCTGACCTATAAATACTAATATAAATACTAAATTTTTTCTAGTTGACTATCAAGTACCCACAAGCTCGATAAATTTTCAAGTTATCAGTTTTTTGCCTGGATAAGTTCAGTAAGGAACCTTATGAAAATGGCTTTCCAAGGGAACCAGAAATGCCCTCTTATACTCCTATTTACAGTTTCCCTTGTAGGTTCTTAGCTGATATCAAGTAAACTACATCAATTTAAGTAGTTAAAAAAAGCAAGCAACAATAATAAAAAAAGATGAACTGATAATCAGAGAGATAAAATGAGTTGTAAAATACCAGAATTCATTTCTGCACTCTATGATAGGCCTAGTGTATAGTACTAAGTCAAATAAGCCTCAATTCATCCCAGCCAAATAAGACCAATTTAAAGGGTGTTTAAAGCTGGGCACAAGCAGAACAGCTCCTTAATTGTCTTAGACTCACTTTACAATCAATGGAGAGAACCTGGTATCCTCTACTGTGGGTTTAGTACATCAGTACATCAGTTCTGCTCTGAAATAAGGTTGCAAAGATAAATATCTTTTTGCCTGCAAGCTATTCAGGTATTGTATTAATGTCAGAAAGGGTATCTTAAAAGTACCTGAGATAATCAGGGTAGTTGAAAGTTAAAGTGGCAAATACTTTTAATTTCCCTATGTTTGTGTGCATTTTAAATTTATGCTTCCACTTACTGAAAAGGAAAAACTCCCACCAAAGAACCAAAATGAAAACTAAATTAAATTATAAACATAAGATGCTGCATATCTTATATTTTTGAAGCACGTATGGCTCATGTTTTGACATTATGGCTCGTGTTTTAAAAATTCTTGCAGATGAACTACTTAATAGTTGCTACCAAAATCAGTAATGTACGCTGCTCTAGATGTTTTATTGCAAACTGTATGTTACAGAAGTAACAGATCACTTGTTAAGATAGAGTGCTATGCAATACAGAGATGAGAGGTACTTATTCTTTGCTGCAGTTATGCATATTCTATGCACTTTGCTTGTAATCTGGAGCTTCAGCCAACAAAACAGAGACATGAGTGTGTAATTATTTAAGAAGGTCAGATTTATTATGTCAGTGATCAATAACAAACAAGTTAAAGTTTAGAAACCAGATGCTCACATTAGCTGAGACAAAAAATGTCTTACCTCTGTAGGAATGGATCGCTGGAATTATAATTCATTTTGAGACTGAAGAGGTGAATACTGGTGTCATCTCTCCCCAGTAGTCTGATACAGGGCGTGTGTCACAGTAGACAGCACTCACAGGGCTCTATAATGCATGCATCCTATGCAAAATTATGCATAATGTAACATTTATTTAAACCCTGTTGTAAGCAATTAAATGAGATGCTGTGAGTGCAAAGGCCTTGAACTAGCTCTTTGTTCAGGTAACCTAAAGAGAATTTGTTGTCAAGCTGTGCTTTAAAGTGACAGTAGTAGAAATCAGAAAAGACAGGAGTTTTTCATGGTGAGTGACAATGTTCTGTTGCAGCACAGCTACCTTCTGACCAGTATGATTTCACCAGCAACACAGAACTTCATTTATCTCTGTATACAATTTGCAGGGATGTAACAAAGAGACAGAGTTCAAAATCTGTTTCTAATACAATTTCACAACCTTCTGCTTCCCACAGTCAACATGTTCCAAAAAAGCCATATCTTTATGTGTTGGATGCGAATGTGTCTCTTAAAAGGCAAATTTCTAAAAAAAGAAAACCTCTTTTACAGTCAGAGTGAAAGTCCTGCTCCTCGCACCTTGTTTATGCCTATCAGTGTTAGGCATTTGCTTTTCTGAGTCATTTACAGTAAAATATAACCCTCCACTTTGTCTCTCCATGGGTACATCCACATTAATGTAGTGTCTCCAAAGATGCCTAATCACAACAGTGTAGAAAATTATGCTTGATATTTGAGAACTATTTTCATTCAGATTAATTTAGCCCTTCAATTCTCTGGAGAAAACAATCACATTGAAGAGTAACTCCTGAGTGATTTATTTGAGTTTAAACCACAGGTGCACTAAATCTTTTTATTCTGCCTGCAGAGAGATCTTTGAACATCCCCATATTCATTTCAGTAATAGTAATTGGTTTATAATAGCAGCCTTGGATAAAATATGCACAAAGTCTTGAGAGCAATCCAAAAATCCAATTTCTACTATTTATTGTATGATGTTGTTTAAAAAGAACCCACTGTATTATAAGCTTAAATGGCTGCGGATATAAGACATTTATACAATTTTGCTATAACACTGCAAGTTGTCTCTACACCACAGTTCTGGAAAGACAATATGTTATCACATTTTTTTCCTCTTTTATTGACCATCTTGAAAAGGCCTTGTCTTTTGCATCATCTTAAGGAATACTTGGGGTCTGTTTTTACCTGACTCTACTACATAAAAGTGATACTTAATTTATCCCTAATCTATTTCTGCAACGCTACTGAAATTCGTAACTGTGTTTGCCAGATTGTTGTTCCAGCTCCTCAACACTCTAAAAACACCTTTAGAAAGGAAATAATGAAGAAATTGTAAAAGGATTAAGAAACAAAGGAAGAACATTTATCTCATGCTGTTACTATTCTCTTACAGTTGGATATATAAAATATTGCATGTATTATAACAGATCAGATATCTGCCATTTATTTCTGGTTAACATGAAAAAAAGGTTACATGAAAACATTTTGTCTTTTTTTCCCCCCAAAGCTGGAAACCATCAGACAATATATATTCTTCTTTTCACTCCTTGAGCTCTAAAAGAAATTGTCAGCTTTTGCCTTCAGCTCTGTAAATTTATGTTTGCTTGTTCATCAGCTTGCAACAGATGAAATAATGCATTGCTCTGAGACAGGAAGTGATTTCAATAATCCAGCTAATCCAGCCAATTATTATTATATTTTCAGTGAATAAATATGCATTTGTATAGATGAAGTGAACCACATGAGTAAAAATGGCCATGTAAAACTGAAAATGTTTCTGAAACTTGACTGTAAATTTACTAGTCAGCTGATCCTTGCTGAGTTCACTGATGATTAACATAGTTTATTTCTGGAAAATCTTTTTAAAATTCTATAAGTCTACAGCATATGTGATGGATAGGAATTATGTACTGTGAAGAATTTTAGATAGAGTCTTATTCTTCTCTAATTCTATCAAACAAGTTTGCACACAGTATTATTTTCATGTAGTGGGGACTGCATAATGACATTTGTCCCAAACCAATATCAGGAGGGTTTCGTTACGATCCCAAGGACGAGATTAAGATGCTAAAACCGGTCAAATATCGTATAACCTTTCCACTTTTTTCCACAAAGTGGAGAGAAAAGATGGGGAAAAGGCAAAGGGGAGGAGAGAGAAAGGGGGGGGGGGAGAGAGAACGAGAGAACGAGAGAGAGAAAGAGAGAGAGAGAGATCACCACCCATGGATCCAGCGGCATCCCATTGGTCCTCTTCACCCTGGGTGTAAATTTTAGCGATGCGTGTGCAGTAATTACAACTTCAGCAAGGTCCGACCCTAGGTTCCCGCTGAAAAGTTCGGAGCCAAATCAAGGCAAATTAAATAAATAAACTGTAATGACACACATGCAGTAGTTACAGCTCAAGTTGGGTACCTCCGAAGAGGGATCCCGAACAAAGCAATTATAACTTTCCAGTCTAAGCTCTCCACCCCTCAGGCAGTAGTTTGGACCAATAGTAATATTTAGGTCTGGGGTCTCCTGCTCCTTATTGGGTCTCATCACTGTCCCTGCTGCTTATTGGGTCTCATCATTGTCCCTAGGTAGGCTGTTTATCTTTACTGTTGCGGTTTCTGCTGACAGATGTGTTTTGATTCCTCCAGTCCCGCCCTTGTCTCTCAAGGCCCTGACAAAGAGGTGTTGTTCCAGCAATTAGCACTGCCCCAGCAGTGACAGTAGGTGTTATCTCCCAAGGTCCTGAGAAGGGGATATAATCCAGACCCCCCCCCCCCCCCCAATTAACACCGTTTCAGCAGTGAGAGGAGGCTTTGTTTCCCAGCGTCCTGGCGCCCAAGCAGGCCTTATTTCAAAGCTTTGACATCCTCCCTGTCGGAGTGTGAAGCACAGGAATGCAGACTGCTTGTTTATCCTTCCAGTCTGCACCAGCTCTGGGCCCCTTTCTCACTGAACTAGGAGTGCAGCCCAAGGCTTCAGCAAATGTAGCTACTCATGCTAAGCAAGTTTTATAGAAGTTGTGCTAAGCGGCAATAATTTGCAGTCCAGGTCCCAAAGTCTCTGCCCGATCGTGGTCTGGTTCAGCGCAGGCTCGGTGCATCCCGGGTGGTCGCAGGGAGACCATTTTGGGGGTCGCAGCAGCTCAGTCCTGTTTCCGCTGGGGACAGATGGCTTGTTCGGGGTTGTGGTTTGCTTGCACCTTATGTACCAAGAAATGTTTAAGGCAAAAGTTCACTCATCTGTCTGCCACAACATTGTACAAATACTAATTTTGAAATTTACAACAGAGGCCACGACATCTTTCAAGAAAAGAAAAGAAAAGAAAAGAAAAGAAAAGAAAAGAAAAGAAAAGAAAAGAGAGGGAAAGAGAGGGAAAGAGAGGGAAAGAGAGGGAAAGAGAGGGAAAGAGAGGGAAAGAAAAGAAAGATGGATGAGAAAATGACAGGGCATAGATAGACTAGTAAGCCATGTACCACCATGTTTAGATTGTTTTAGGTAAGCAATCTGGCTCAAACAGAAACAGTCCAAATATGTATTCTGCAATATTTTCCTTCCTTAATTCCCAGCTATACTTCCTCCCTCTAAGGGTGATGGGCAAGCACATTTAATGTTTTAGATGAAACTGATTTGAAGTGCTCAGATATTACAGCAATTAAAGGAGCCCAGTAAGTAATCTAAATGCTTATCAAATTTGACATTGCATATCAGTGCCTTGTGGTTTGAAATATTAGTGTTCTAATTACTTCTGAAACAGTAAACACTATGAACACAGAGCTGAGAGTTCTGGTTAAGTTCTAAAGGAGTGAACATAGCAAGTAACAAAAATTCTTGTTTCATTATAAAATACAACTATCCAAAAGGAAAATCACATTTATGTTTATATGTATGCACATACACATGTATGTACATTCACATATATTTTTGTGAAAGAAATATGTATTAGAATAATAATTTTAGCTGACCTTTAACAATCAGTTTAATCTAATGTGGGGGCTGATCTGGAATTGCAGACGCTGAAGGTGAGCTGCATTTTGCCTAGTTAACGACATCTCCATTGTTAATATGTCCACCTGAGATAGTCACTTCAGGCTGCTAATATAGCAAATGTAGAGAAACAGGAATTTACATGTCTTAGTTTGCCCTGATCTACTATAGATACTTAATCAGGTCATATAAATCATGCCCCACAAATGCCTAACTGAGAAGAAAGGAAGAATGGATGATTAGCCCAAAGGCAAACTGTGGATGTCCGCAGTTAAATAAGGTCAATGCTCCCTGCAATCCTTTAATCATGATCTTACCCATGCTGCAGGACAAGGCTAATCTCATTTGAAGTAAGATGTTTACATTCCACAGATCACTGCTGATCTTGGTGGTTGCTCAGTAAAGGTGTTGGTAGCAAACAAAGCCAGCTGTCCCTGACCCTTGTTTCTTCAGTTATTCTTTTGAAAATCGTAAGGTGTGGAAGTTGTCTACCAATATTGTCATCACTATATGCTCTTAAATATAGGTACAGACCACAGGTTCATGCTAAAATTACTAGGTGTATAAACATCTAATCAGAAAATGTTGACCTACTCATGGGACTTGGTAAGAAAATTGGGTCTTCTCTACCAACAAAGCACATGACCATGGGAAATAAAAGAGTTAGTCCCATGCACAGCAGCCAGACCAGTTCCTTTCTGTTACAAGGTTTGGTCATCCAGTTTCAAGATTCCACTGGGCATTACCAAGTGTTGGGGAGATGCCAGCGGGTGCTTTTTTTACTGTTAGCACACTGAACGTCAATGCACATTGCAGAAAAAAAAAAGAAGAAGAAGAAGAAGAAGAAAAAGAAATGGAATAGAAATAGAAATTATCTCCTGAAGCACATTCCTTTTGTCCTGCTCTGTAATGTGGACTTCTCTGTATTCATACATTAATTTGGATCTGAAGACTTCTACTAGTATGCGAAGATCTCCTCTCTGCCTCCATGTATGCACATTTCTTTCCCACCATTTGCCAAACAGTTTTCTCTCAGAGACCAAGGATCTTCCCTACTACACCCACGCTTACTGTTGGCCTTGAACTTTACTGTCTTTAAATCTTTATATAAGCTGTCTCCTAAGCCTGCAACTGTAGAATGAATCAGGGATTTCTTTCCAAGTGCTTCTCTAGATGAAGAAATTAGCTTATAGTAAGCCACTGCAGTCAAGTTCTTAGCTGTCTCTTACTGATAAATAGATTTTAAAACTAGAACATTTCTTAAGTTTCTTTCTCAAGAACATGGCTAGAACTAGATTTATTTTAATGGAATATCCTTATCTTGAATTAAAAAATAATCCAATTATAAAGAATCCAACAAACTTGTTCCAGTTATTAATTTAGCTTATTATTAAACACTTGCACCTTATTTATATTTTAAACTGCCTAACTTTCTCTTCCATTAGCTGGGTCTTTTTACACACTCATCTGATAGCCTGAAGAACCCTTTACCGCAACATTTTCTGTATGTTTTTAAAAAGTGTGATCCACCTTACCATTCTTTTCACTCCACCAACAGATTGCCCTTCTCAAGTTTTTCTTTATATGTTTAAAACAATTTAATCCTTTCAGTGCCTGAAAAAGTATCAAGAAAAAAATTAAGAAAAAAAGTATTTTAATAGTTAATTCAGTATCAAAGTTTTCAAAGTTATTCATGTACAAAGTTTTCTTTTCACAGTGATTTTTTTTCATTTTAATAAGCATCTTCAAAGAAAACATTCACTATACTGTTTTAGTACTAGTCCTGTACTAGTCCATTTATATAATTTTACCCTCAGCATCTTCTACAAAAAAATTGTAAACAGCTGTACAATCATACCATGAGATAATTCTGCATTAGTCTCAAGGCATTTAAATATGGAGGAGACAAGCAAGTTTATCAATAGCTACCTTAAAGCTGTTTTAGCATTTGTTTATTTACTTAAAGAGTTATTGAAACTAATGTTGGTCATCACACTGATGATTATTCTAGGAAATGTAAATTGTGAAAGCACCTGTGGGTTTTTTAATCCTGAGCCTGTCATTTGTAGTTTTTGTTTTCCCCAAGAGGTACACAGGTAACAGAGATCTGATGAAGAGTTTGCTTTTTGTTACAAAAAAATTCATCGATGCTAACTCAGGTTGCAGAATATTTCTTTTAGCTAAGCACATTTGGTGGTAATTACAGTTTGCAATTTACATTCTGATTGATTGCTTTTCTTTTTTATTTCTTTGGGGGGAAAAAAAAAAGGAGAATTGCATTAGTTACACCTGCTCTTCTTTTTTTGTTCCTATCCTAACCCAAATGGGAATGAAGAGTTTTGGTAAATTTTGAGATAAACAGATTTAGTAACAGACTTCACTTTTTGTGTTGAAATAGTATAGATTACAAATAATTTTTGAGAAAATAAAGTAGGAATATGTTTTCTCTAAATATTTATTTCTAAAATAATTTATTCAAGGTTTTAGACTCTTTGGGCAATTTCTCTGACTCTACTTTTTTTTTTTTTTTTAACAGTGGAACTTTAAATAAGGAAATATCACATGTCATGAGAATTGTTCCCCATCTTTTTAAGTAGGTGGACTGCTAAACTTATTCAGAGGTAGTGAATTTTCCAGATATTTGAGGGACTTGGAATGTTTGGATGATCTGGAAAAGAATGGACTGTTTATCCAAGTTAGAGTTAATAACTGATGCAATTTATCTCTCAGATCTTCTCAGTATACTCTCAATTAATTTAGTTTAAACTACAATTTTGCTACTTACTGATTTAATTGTAGGATTTTATTCTATAAAATTGAAACCATAAGAAAAAGGATGCATGTTCTCAGGAGATATCAAGACTATATGAAAGGTAGATTGCATATATCTTTTTTATCATTTGACAAGCCTTAAATATAAGAACATCCTAAATAAAAAACTATCTATGCATTTGCAAGATAAACATCATCATGAACACATAGCTGAAATATGAACTATGTTAAAGCTTTGTACATTTTTTCTTGGGAATAAGAAATTAAATAGCAGCAGAAAATTTACACTTCCACTTGAGGATATAAAAGTTTATCTAATCAAGCTGTCCAAGTTATATAAAACATTTTTTGTTATTTTTGAAGAAAATCTACTCTTCCTGAGATTTTTCTCTGTGTTCAAGGGGCCTGCAGATGAAAAGAGTGTAGAGGAAAAAGAAAAATGGAAAATGCATGTTTACAAACATACATCAAAGTGAATGCCAAAGCAGGTTTAATTAAAATGAATTCCCTTCTGTGGATGACACAAGTAGCTTCCAGAAATATGAGAATTATGTAGGCATGAATTAAAATCATTTACAATGGGAAAGAAGTGGGAAAAAAAAACCCTAACAACACTGGAACAAATGAATCTTTTGCATATGCTATGCAAGTGATCTGCATAAGAACAGCTTGGTAAAATCTTATTTAAAGGAATTGTTTTGCTACTTAGATTAAAAATAAGAAAAAAGAAAAATGATTTGGTTTGTTCCTGGTTGCTTTATAAATTGTATGCAGGGCTATCATGAAGCTCCAAGAGGCAATTCATAGTCTTTGAAAGATAGAGGTGTTTAATTCAGGGAGTGGATAATAAGTTTAGAAAACTGTATGTCCATATCCTATGTGGGAAGTCTTTCTGCCTTGTTCAATATCCCACAGTTTGTTCTAGAAGTATATTGTTCTCTAATTCCAGAGGGAATTGCAGAGGCATGTGTCTTGTCTATAGTGTGTGGGGGTTTTGTGCCTCACTCACCATCTTGTTATCAGAAGCGCACAGAGCTGATGGAAAGATTTTTGTCATATTCTCTTCCCTTTTACATTTTCTGCTGATTTTTCCACCGCAGTCTGTGTCATGGAAACATCCCCAAAAAACTGTTCTGCCTTCAAACAGTTTCGCTTTGCATCTAAGACATGGGACAACCTGAAGGCAAGATAGAGGAAGCCATGATTCATATTTTAAATGCAGCACTTGGCAGATTTGAGAAACGTTTCTGGGAGGCTGAAGAAGTTCCAGCTCCTGGCTCTTCCCGAGCTCTGAACTCACCATCCCATGGAGGCAAGATTTTAGCCGTGCACCATCTTCCCTCTCTGAATAGTGACGTTGTCTAGACCTTATTGAGTTTGTAAAGACATTAAGTCTTCAGCCTGAGAAAGAATCAATTACAGTCAGATATACTAGTTTGAAGGATACCTGAATCCTTTTCTGAGGTTTAGATCTGTATTAAAAGTGGTGGGGCTTCTTATTTCATCTTAATTTCTTGTAAAGCAAAATGTTCTGAGCAGTGCTAGCACTTAGAGTTTTAGATGATGTACTTATTTAATGGAAGATAAAACAGAAGTCATTAATGGATTTCAGATACATATCTGGAATTTATATGGATAATTACAATTGCTTAACACACTTCTTTTTCTTCCCTGATGCTTATTTATTGACTCAGTCTGAATGCACACACAATGTAGACAATTAACTATGATAAACTGTTGATATTTTCCCAGTAATTTCCTAATTTTGAAATTATTTAGAGTTTTGAACAAGTTCTACATAGTTATGGTGCTTTACCAGAAAAATGAATAATGGTCTATCAAATACTGTTGTTCAAGTCTTCTCTTCTCATTTTGCCTCAAAATTGCAAGTGATATTCTCACTGCATATGGGAAAGACTTAGTATAAATGAGTTATTTAAAATTGGTTAGTGTGAAAACATGATAGTATGTGATAAGAAATGGTGTGAACTAAAATGTCTCAAATGTAGCCAAAAAAGAAAAATGACACCTCTGTTCATCATAAGCACTTTGTAAATACAGGTAAGATGAGAGCTGTAACAGATCAAACATGCTCTATTGTAAATGTTATTCTGTATACATTCAGCTACACAAAGAATGTCTTTACTAAATAACGTGTTTTAGGTGTCCTGAAAAATCATCTCACTTTTAATAGGAATGTGAATTTGCCATTGAAAAGACAATGTGTGAATTCTGATGTGCCAGTCTCCATTCTGGATCAAATCCAGTTTTGTTTCACTCTGCCATTACAGTGAATGTCTGTTAAACCTGAAATGTAACAATTTTCTTTCCCTGGCCTTTCTTCAAAATTTAACTCTGATCAGGATTAAAAACGTGTAATACTGTATTTTGCAGTAAATGCTGCACTTTATCTTCTCTGTGCAGTAGATAAGAACCTAAAATATAACACTTGAGCCCTCAAGCTTGCTGTACTATCTGACAATGTCTACTGAAACAAGAACACAACTGTTATTGCCAAAACAGCAGCAGGTTCTATCATGTTAGTTTCCTTTCTGATATCATTTTGATTGCTATGAAATTGCTTCAAAATGGTACCAATTTATATCATAGTAGAAAAAAAAAGGGGGGTTATACTTAGTAAAGGCAATTCCATTCATTTAGCTTTCCTGTCTTTTAATATTATCCTTTTTAATTTAATGTATACTTTTTAACACTTTCATTACCAAAAGAGTACACCTATTTTGGACAGATGTTGTCATATTATCTCTTTCAGTCACTTCTGCAAGTTTATGCTGCTTGTTTATTATTCACCATATTAAAAAAAAAAACTGTCAAGGACTTTTTTAAGAGTTTACTCTGAACATTTATTCCTTCCAGTTTCCATCATTTGCACATCTAGCCCTTCTCAGCTTGAATTTTGCAGGTACTGGGGTGTCACCACAATTCCAAAGATCAGTGAAGACATACACATTTTAAGTTACATGGCAGGGCTAGTTTGAGGTCTTGCATTTTGATAGAAAACCTACTACCAATGATTCCACGTAGATTCTGGTAGAATTATCTAAAAGTAGATACAAATCCAGTACTTTACAAGATGGCACAGGTTTCTTGGAGTTTCTGCAAATTAATACTTTGGTTTTAAGGCCAAGTCCAGGTGCTCATGCAGTATTGTGAGCTTTATTGCTTATGCAGTATTGTGAGCTTTATATCTTAATTGTGTCACAGCTTTTAGACAGGGATTTTCTCTACTGCTTGTTTTTGAAAATCATTCAAGACTTTTTTCAGTTCTGCTTTTGACTGCATTCTTCAACAATTTCTTTGTAAATTATTCCTCTTTATGTATCTAAAAGGTTTCCTGCATGAGTATATGTTAAACTCTAAGAAGGAATGCAGCTTATAGTCTTCTTTCTAAAATAGAGTTAACTGATAAAAAATTATGTTTGAATATAACACATACTTCAGGTGTAAGACTGAGGGAATAGTTATATATTCTAGCAAAAAGAGTAACTCTGCCCATGATTCCACTAGCAGAATATGACTAGATAATTAGCCCTTGCAAAAGCAACTGGACCAAAGTAGAGGATGATGATTTGTGATTCATCTCACTGGTTGTCAATATTTATCCTTAGTATAAGGATGACCAAGAATCCGGTTCTTCAAAAATAGCTCTCTTAAAATGGATCATGATCTAAAATGAAACTTCATCTAATCAACTACCTAGATTGCTTCAGTGCATCATGTAGCATTATATACACGTCATACAGTTATTTAATGCAGCTATTCACAGTTCAACTTAACAAAACAGAACATATAAAAGAAGCAAGAGAGCAAGCATTGTCTGGGATGACAAATAGACATGAGGAGTTAACAGGCAAATATTTTACACTAACGGATATAAGTTTAGACTTTTAAGAAAAATGTAAAAAGGTCTAATACTGACCAGAAAATAAATTATAATTTAATGACATGGCTTTGTCAGTGTGCAAATAGCTAGAATTTCCTTTGTAATTTGTTTCATAATTTTTTTTAGTAATTATAATGAGTTATTGAAACTGTAAAAAGAATTTTAGGTATATGAACTATATTGATGTCATGCATATTAATTGTTTTCAGAATAGTTCCAATAGGTGTTTAAGAGACAGTCTCCACAATTCCTGTTATCTGATGTTAGAACCCAGAGTTGAATGTGACATGTTGAATGAGACTCCTAGAGGAGGAAGGGATCACACAGACTATGGTTTTCTGTCTAAAAATTCCTATCAGAGTTTGTCTTGCATTTTTGGCACTTTTTCTTTTTTCTTTTTTTTTTCTACTTCTCCAGTCATGGGTCTTGAGTAGAGGAGTAATCAACAAAGCCCTTTAATAAATAATGCATGCTCAGTCTCACAATGCTGTGTAAGGAGAGGCATTCTGTCATCAGTCCATTCATGTTCTGAACTGCTTTGCTTTCATCTGGACTCCTTATGCAGTTTGTGGAAAAACTTAGGGTTCAAAGAAGAGAAGCCAAAACAGCCAGACTTTGTAATAGGCATTCACCTGCATTCAGCACACAAGCTGCCTAAATACAAAAGACAAAATCCAAGGACTGTGATGATCGAGTCTTAAATCCCATCATTCAGAAATTTGGGATGACAAGGAAATTTGTACATCTTCTATAATTCTGACTTTTTCTTTTAAAGATGTACACTTACATCATAATCACTAAAAAAAATTAATTATTATTGTTATTATTTTGAATGTACTGCCAACAGCCTTGGTGCTGCTGTTCCAGTTTAATGTAAGAGCTGGTGGGAGTACGAAGTGGGACACTTGTGTTCAGTTCCCCTTTATGCTTCAAGAGATTCATAGGCCTATCTCTTATGTCACAAAAAGGTTCTCCTCTTCAGGCTGTTGGCTGAAAAAGTACTCCCTCTCTCCTGCTGTCATTGTGTAAGGAAAAAATCAAGGTTAATTGGGCCAGGCAAACAACACTGTGTGGCCTAGCCAGTCACCAACCAATGGGGATCCTGCCTTCATATTGCTACTTGAAGGTTTATGTCAACATAGATTCAGTAGTCTTCTGTTTAAAACACAAAAAATTGTGGAGAGCCAAGAGGTCTTCACTAGATATAACTGTAGATGTCTTAAAATGCAAAGCATTATTTGACTCTAAGCAGAATCTTCTAGACTTTAAATAGGTCTTCTTTCTCCTGACTACCAAATTTATAATGAAAATACAGGTAACTTCATATAGCCTCTCTGCCATCAACTCCCCTTTTACTCCATCATCCTACCGCATTTTCTTAGCATCAACCTATTTTTGGGCCTTGCAAAAAATGTACTATTCCCTTTGTCAAGGGGATATCTTTATCAATTTTAGCAAAAAAAGGGCTTTTCAGCAGTTCCACCAGAGAATGAGCCAGAAGGAAGCTCATACAGGAACTACAATCGTGTGGTTACAGAAGAAATCTCTACCATGCTGTGCTGTGAGAGAAAAAAAGACATTTACATTGCTCCCCGTCTGCAGCCATGTCTGAAGAGGACAGCAGTGAGGACAGCATCTCCCAGTTCTCAATTAAATAGTACCTGGGAGCCTGGTCCTTCCTGCCTCACGCTGCAGAATTGCTGAGAACCTGAGCATATTACACTGGTTTTACTGCTAGCCTTTTAATAGCCTGCAAATTTTAATGAGTTCCTGAGTACTCTCTCTAATCCCCTTTCTTCAACAGTGATCTTCAGGCATGGAGTCTCTCCCTGCTCAGCTATATGCTCCCCACCTCTCTAATGGAGGCATATCTTTGTTGTATGTGCTAATAATTTGCACTCCCTTTGAAAATTTTTAGAAGAGAATCCTTTAATCTTACAACACATCTTCCTGGATTCGTTTTTTAATCTGCTGAATCTTGACATTTTGCATTCTTAATTACTTCCCTCCCTATGCTACTTATATGATTTTAATGAAAGGTCCTATTGAAAATACAGGAAATTCGTGGGATTTCTTCCACAGCTGATCTTTCTTTCTTTCTTTTCTCTCCGCCTATCTTTCTCATTTTTTCCCCTCAAACAGTTTCCTTAATTCTTAGGACATATGTTTTTAACTGCCTTTCATAAACTTTAGAAAGCAAATGTATATAAAGATGTTTTCACACATAGTAATATATGTATACATAAAATGATATAACCCATAAATCTAAACTACATTTTGATTCTCTAGGCACTACAAATGCATACCTGCCTGAAGGAGTTACCGGACTTGATGGAAAACCCTAGGTAGCGGGGCAGGTTTCTTTTTTAACTTCTTTATTCTGTAAGTATTCTACTCAAAACTTGGTGTTTCAATAAAAATACCTAATTTTTTCAGTGTATATGATGATTTTTCTTCCTCTTCCTTTAATGACTGTTTCTTTTCCTTCTCGGTCTTTGACGTGTTCCTCTGTGAAGGAACATTCCCCCTCATTAACTGTCTGCTCAGGCTTTTAAGGCTAGACCATTACATGAGTAATTTAAATGTTTCTGGGACCCTTCACTACCACAGAATGTTCCATGGCCATACTATTAAGCTTTCAGACCCCGGAATAGGGTGGCTTGATGTAAGCTGCCTACTGAGACTGGCTCCTAGCCTATGTCCTGAACTGCACACAGGGATTGTTGGGGAGAGTGGTTTTAGGCGACTAAAAGTGTGCTAGGCACTGCACTTTAACAGTATAGATAAGCAAGTTCCAGTGCTGAGAATGTTCCATGGCATTGTTAAATTTATTAACTATGACCTGCTGGGGACCAAGATTGAGTGATGCTGTGTAGGACAGCAGAGGGTCTTTAAGGCAGAAAGTAATGATCAGGTAACCATGATTTGTGGCCAGAATGTGTGCATGTGAGTTGCCAGTGATCATGTGTCTTCCTGCCTGTGTCAGCAGTCACGGTGTGCCTTCCTGCCTATGTGTCAGCAGCTGCGGTGGGCCTGTCCTGCTGGACTGTTCTGTCTACCTGCTGGGCATCAGAAGACGCCTTCTACCTATCACAGGATGCCACAATGCCAAGGAGATACTTGGAGGAGTGGCTGAGCCTGATGGCTATATAACCAGCCATTGTGTTTTCAATAAGGGCTTTGTTGCACCATTCTTCTTGTGGTCTGTGTCGTTGAATGCCACAATGACCTACATTTAATGTATAAAAGGTGGCACAAGCATTCACTTGCCTCAAGCCACTTAGCTCAGGGGCAATACTTATTGTGCATATGTTTTGATTTCTTTGTTGCAGACTTATGTGTAATATCTTTTACTTCCAAAATTATGTTGAAGAGTTGAAGAGAATTTATTTCTTTTCCCTTGATTATGATGAATTTCTTCTGCTTCATAGGCTTTTTCCAGCTTTCAGAGGTTTAATGGCTTTTCTACATTTGTTTTTGACATGTTTTTTGAAATCATTTTTGGAGTGTATTTCTGGCTTATATCAAAGAACTTCTACTCATCTAATCATTCAATTTTTTTCTTTCTTTCCAGTTGGTCTTGGAGTTTGTTCTTTCACAAGTTCTTTTTTTTAATTTTTTTGTTGCTCAGTATTTCCAGTTTCTACGGCCAAGTTGCTTATGTTCAATCATAGCTTTCTGTCCTACCTAAATATCTAGAAGTTATGTAGCTAAGTCTGACCTATTTATGCTAAGCTTTTGTAAAAGTCTAGGAAGAAAGTTGTAGAAGAATGATTGTCCAAAAAAACTGAAGAAAAGCAGAAGAAAAATAAAATGGCAAAGAGAGCATAATAGAATGTCAAAAAAATGAGAAAAAAAAATCCAGAAGTGACATGAATATGAAGAACTAAAAAAAGATGAAGTATTAAAAAAAAAAAAGTTTTAGAGATTTAAATTTGCACGAGTCATCCTAGATTTCCTTTATGGTCAAAGAAGAGAAATAGGCATCTTCATGGAGAGATTTAGTCCAGTTTAGGAAGAAAGTAATAGTGCCTGAGTTTTGTTTCTTTTTTCCAATGTCACTTCCTTATGAGGACACTAATTTCATTCTAAAGACTCCTGCAAGCAAAACATTTTCCCTTTGTGTTCCCAGAGCTTCTTGGATCTCTTCCATCTTCTACTGGTGATAAACTAATTGAATTTGATCCATGTAGGCTGTAAATGCCTTTGTAAACTGTTGTGGCAATGTTTATGTGAGAACAGTGTCCCCACCCCCAGCCCCCCAGATACCAAATACTCTGAAATAAAGGAATAAATTAATGGGAATAACAATGTCCCTCTGATTTGCTTTGCAAGATTTGAAGCCTCTGGGCCAACTTCTAATGGAAGCTGTGTGTGCCTCTTTTCACTCCTCCAGGTGTTGGGTGTGCTACCAACAGCTGGAATGGGTGCCTGACGCATCCCATCACTGATGCAGCCTCCTCTTCCTGTGGTCAGAGCTCACACTCTGAGTAGGTCCTAGAAGCAAAATGCAGTGCGACAATAAGCTGTGCTGCAGCTGGCATACAAAGTTCAGGGAAAAACAGGGGAATGGAGAAATGTTTGACTTTGCCAGACTGTGAGGTGAAAAACACCAGGCTGTTCCTTGCCTTGCCTCTGTCATGAGACAGCTGCCTTGGAAATACTCATGGTTCTGCCTTTTTTTTTCTTGCTTCCCTGCAAGTGCCTTCTTTCCCCTCTAAGCTCCTGTTCATTCATTTTCATCTGCTCATGCCCTAGGAACAACTGGGATTACTCTAAGCCAACTCCATTTCATAGAAAAATCAAGGGAGTCACACAATTTCAAAATTATTATCATGAATCACAACTCCTAAACTAGATGAGACATGATCAGGAAATGTTATTCAAGGGAAGCAAAATAGTTTTTGTCACTGTATTAGGAGGTTAAAGTTTCACTTGGAAGAATTTAAGCATATAAGCTCTCTTTAGTATTAATAATAAAATGAATTCTATGCAAGATAGATATTAAGTGTGTGTTTTAACCTCATTTACCTTAATGGGATTTATGTGACTATAGTTAAGTTGTTGCTTAATAGTTTTCTCTGAAAATGTATTTAAATGTTTTTTAACTTTCAGAAGCTGTCTCAGTCCAGATTACAAATATCCTGAGCTACTTATAGTCTGTTTGATGGTCAAGCTCAGTTTTCAGTTTTCTAAATTAGTTTTGGATGCCTATTTTAAGGAAATTACTTATAAACCAATAGAAATTAACATCACCTTAAGCAAAACTTCCCAAATTGCTTATACCTGGGTTTTATAACTAAAACATTATTTCAAACTGAGAGAATAATTACATGTCTTTATCTTGAATTTAAGAAGATTACAGTTTAGTTGAATTTACAAAGCCTTTTTTGTGATTTAATGCAGCTTTGAATTCATATAATGCAATTATGCACTTATTCTACAACTCTGAAAATTTTGTTTAAACTGTCATTTACTTATGAATTGATTTCATTGTATGCTTGTCCTAGCCTTAAAGGGTTTAAGCTTGGAACGAGTACTACACAAGGCCTTAACTGAACTGAAATGTAGCACAGGAACATGATTTCAAATCATGTATGTTATAATTGCTTTTGTTTTCACTTATACTGCTGTTTCATTTTGACATTACATTGAACTCTCTTCACACTAGCAATAAAACTGCCATATCATCTGCTATGAGCTTGAATTTCATTAAAAAGTTTCCTGTCATCTAAATCTTTAAAGATAGTTGTTTCATGACCCTGAAAGTAAATAGGCATTAAATGTGAAAAAATTCTTAGTCTTCTGTAGTTTCTTTTTTTTTTTTTTTTTTGATTTTAAAGAAATGACACATGTTAGAAGACTGTCCTTTTTTTTAGAAGTTGTAGCTACATAGCTGTTGATTTTAAGATAGGGTATCAGTTTTTTTATGTGTGTGTATTTAATAACAGCCTTAGAAAATAATCCCTTCAGTGTGAAGCTTATTATTTGAACATTTTTGCATATTAAGTAAAACTCCATTTACCTATAGTTACTGACTGTTTTTAATGAAAGTAACAACATGAATTTAGTCAAGTAATGACTAAACTGAGTATCAGCTACAGGTAGCTGGATAGGGATAGCTACTATTAAAGGTCTTATGAAACATTTATTAAATTTTGCCCACAGAACTTTATTATAATTTATATTTTCTCTTCTCAGCAGTCAACAGTTTGAAACTAATCTGTAAACTCATATACCAAGGATCAACTTTCCATTGTGTTGTAATACTGTAAGAATATGTCCATTGATAGTTTTATTAAATTTACAATAATTATAAGAATTTGTAGAAATGTATAACTGGTTGCATTATTATAATCATTTTGCAAAGTAAATGTAGCAGAAGGAAATAACATCTCTGTAGCACAGATATCTTATATCTAGGCATATCCTTGAAAACAATCAAATAAAAAGAAAACAAACCAAAGCAAATAAAAAAACCTGTCTTTAATAAGTAGGACTCAGTTCAAGTATGAAATATAGACAGCTTCTTTCAAGGCATTCTGCATATTCTAATATAAATGATTTTGTAAGTCAGAGAACAAATAAAACATGCAAATGCTAAAAAGTGCATGCATAGTGCCAGAAAAGTGAACTGTCACACACACTCCTTGTATGAGGAGTGGAATCTTATCTTGATGGAAGTCAATAGAAAAATATCTATTGATGTCAATGAGGCAGGGAATTTACCCTGGAAGTTTGCATCCGTTGCTACATGCCTTTTTTTTTTTTTTTTTTTTTTTTTTTCCCTTAGGTTGTATTCTCTTCAGTTCCCAGAGAAGAAATACATCCTTTCATTTTCCCTAAAAAAAAAAAGAAAGAAAAAGAAACTCCCTCTTTGATCTACCATGATCCCAAGTGACATTTTGTCTCACTACATTCTTACTGATCAGATAATTCACATTTTAGAGTTTCAGAAGAATCAGCTGAATCCTCGCTATTGATTTTCAATAAATCATAGGACAGTAGAAAAGTTCTAGCAGGCTGGAAGACAGGTAACGTTGCAGTATTTCAAAATGCTTGAAGAGACAACCTAGGTAATTATTGGCCTGCCAGAATAACATTGATCTTGGACAAAATAAGGAACACCTGACAAAGGAAACGGTGAATAAAGAAGTAAATGGCATCCATGAAAATGATTTCAGTGAGCACAGTTCATGAAAAATGCATCCTTTAAAACTATTTTGAAATCTTTTTTTGACAAAAATTACACTCTTTTGATCATAGTAGGGTTGATGTAATTCACTTTCATTATCACAAGGCATTTGATCTGCTATCACCACATCCTGGTAAAAATTAAAATAGAATTCAAGATGACACTGTCTGAATGGATTAGAACAGACTAAACTACTTGTATCTTCATGTACATGTACATGTAGGCCATAATTGAAGGCATAAGTTTTTAGTGGAACTTTATGTCCTTTGTATACAATGTCTACCTTGTATACATTGAAATTATATACACTGGTTTATTCATCATTCATTAATTATTTTTAACAATGACATGGAAAAAACCCATACACTTTACTCTGAATTCTGGAGATTGAATAATAGGGATGAATTAATAACAACACAGTGATCTTGATTATTTGTTAAGCTGGTTGCAGGGGCACATTTTTTGTCCCAGTTTGCTTGTCTGTAAAATTAATGAATATAGGCTATACTTTCTGGATAGTAATCTTATCTGGGAAAGCAGCAACTTGTAGCGGACTTGTGGTCGTTAGGAAACACAAGCTTCCAATGTGACATTATTACACACGCTAATTCTTGAAATTATGAATGAGAATATTAAGTAAAGAGATGAAAAATATTTGACTTCCGTATTTGACCAGAATGGGAATACTAGTTTTGATCTGACATCTGTAGTTCTGGAAATATGTGAAAAGTTGAAGATGTCAAGAGAACAGTCATAGGAATTTTTAACAGACTGGAAATCTTTCCAGAGATTTAAAACCTCAGCGATTTTGATCTATTTTGCTTGATAAAAAAAGGTTGCAGGTGGTTTGATCACAGCTGTCAAGCACTTAAAGAATGTTAATAGGAAAGGGTTCTTTAATCAGGCAGAGAAAATGTAATGAGGCTCATTGGCAGGAAGCTGAAGTTAAACAAATTCCAGCTTTAAATAAGGTAACTGTTCTGAAAGTCACAAAGTGAACATATGTGCTGTGTGCATCATCACAACCTCTAATGAAACAAACTTTCTAAACATTCACATTACAAGTTCTTTTTAGCTCACGACTGGAGTATCAATTATTATTGCTTCTGATGGCTTCTGGGTTCCTGGAGAATTTCACAGGGGGGCCCAGGAAAATTTATTGACGTCTTCATTAGCTTTCCCATAATTATCTTTCTTATGATTAACTTTCCTGGAGTTAGATCTTCATTAGCTTTCCTGTGAAACTGGAGTCTCAAAACAGGACTGTGAACACATTCTGCTGTTGGCTCAGCTTTCCCCAGTTTCTCAGGGTAGCTGATGATAGACACTTGACCATTCAGAAGGCCTCTGTAAATGCCACTGTATATACCCCTCTCCATCTTGTCTGCAGCAATTCTTTTCATTTAGTAGACATATGTGACAGGTTTCAGAGTCTGTTCATCATTTGGTACCTTATACCTTTAGTTTTGTCCCAGGACAACAGGCCTGAGAGGAGGAAGTTTTTTTCTAGACCCATAAAGAAAAGAAAAGAAAAGAATAGAAAAGAAAAGAAAAGAAAAGGGGAGAGAGAGAGAGAGAGAGGGGGAGATGAGTGCTATAGTGGAGCTAGTGTAGGACAAGGAGTATTGCAGGCAGAACTACATGGTGGCTGTTTTCATACAGCCTGAACTGAAGAAACTCAGGCAGATTGTAAGGATGGCATATTTGTCTGCTTAGCATAAGGAAAACAGACATGAGGATGAAGAAGGAGGTGACATGTCCTTTCTGCTCTCACTTCAAGAAAAGGACATCCTTGGTGAGGAAGTAGATTAAATGGTTTGGAGTGACGGAAATGTACATTACACAGATTGTAAAGAGAAGATTTAGCCATACATGATGCCTCTCTGGTTGAATGCCTGTTGCTGGCAGAGACCAATCTACCCTGGCTGACAAGGCCATGACATAGTCTGAAGCAATCACTGGCTGTGGGAAACAGAAGAACATAAAGACAATCTTTACCCAGGTGCTAGAGATACAGTTGAAACCAGCCTTCACTGAAACTCAAGCTATTAGATCAGAAGCTCTATTTGTTCTCAGTTCATTCACAAAATACTTATACCTAGTAAAAAATGCAGTCTTTTATATGTATGTATAAAGGCTACTCAATCTAAAAAGAAATCTGATAGGGCTTTTGGTTTAAAGTAGAAATGCAATGCATCAAAAAAAAATCGTATTGCAGCTACTTTAAGGCTTTGCAGTATCTGGATCTGTATTTTTATTTTTCTGTGGCATCATCTCAGGAATTCAAAACATATAACTAGAAAAGAAAGTCTTACAGAATGAGAAGCTATGGAAGTGATCTGTATAAAATCCCACAGAAAGACTATGACAGTATCAGTGACAGACAAGTTTACCCTTCTACCCATTATAGTAATTGAAACTCATTGTATGCATTGCACTGTCTGAGAAATCCCAGTTTAGAAATCATGCTAGTTGAAGTGTTGTGAAGTAATTTCAGTGCTACTATTCTTTGACAAAATGATGAAAAAATTATTAAAATAGTTTCCTTACATTTTATAGTATGCCACTTCACAAGAGCCTTTTATTGCCATTAGCTTGACGGGTTTGATGGCACTGATTTGATGGTTTAATTATAGATTAAACACATTTTTTGCATATAAGATATGTACTTATATGTGTATATATATAAAATATGTACTTATTTGATGAGGTAGACAAATATATATTGCACATAGAAACGTATGTTAAATCTCATCTGTAGTACTAGACAACTATTAAAATACTTTCAAATAAGTTCTAAGCACAAACTATTACTTGAAATATTAATAATAAATCAAGATCCAAGTGGTAAACTCCTTAAAAATTAGGCTCATATAATTGTTTAAGAAAGATGTGATCTGTACATTCAGTGACAATAGATGTCTTCATGCTAATGCGGATAGATTTATTGAATATTGTAAGAAATTCCCTACTTACCACTTAAAACCATAATGGAATATATTCCATAAACAAATCAGTTAAAATGAAATAATGGAAAAATAGCAAACAAATCTCCATTTCCAACAGTCGTTAGCAACTGGTTTTATATCACTGCCCCAGTATTTGACTGTCCTTTAAATAAAGAAGTGTGGAATTTATTCTTTCTTTCAAAAATGCATTAAAAAATGGCTTTGTTTAACTTTATTGTGATTTTCACTGTATGGTAGATCTGTTAGAAGTGTGAATGAGACCTGTTTGGTTGAAGCCTACAAACACATTCAGATACACTGGAGTCTTGATTCTGTTTAAAGACATAATCTCAAATGAAAGAGGCAAATCTATATTTACACTCAGATATAGTGAAAAACTTCTGCTGTTGCATTAAAGTAAATAACTTTGAATGTACATCCGAGAAAAAAAAAGATTTTGGGGAAGAGGAAACAAAAAAAGCCAACTTTTTTTTTAATCCACAGATTCTGTATTAGTAATGATTGTGTTCATATCAATCACCTCCAGTTGAAATGGCTGTAAAGTAAGACTCTCAACAGTCTGCATAGGAACCTCTCTCTTTCATGATAGCAGGCAGTGTGTGAATGTTGCCTTCATCACGAACAACAGTTTGTATGGGATAATCTATGCAAAATGTTCTTGCAGCACACTTGTGCTGACACTTATAAGATGAGGAAGGTATCACCCAGAAAAACATATAAACGTACATATATACATATACACACACACACACATACACACACATATATATGCAGAGACACACATACATATGGTTCTGCCAAAGAGTTTGTGGAGGAGAAACAGGATAGTAATTTTTTGCCAGAAAAGGTCACTGTTAATGTTTTTGCCACAGTATCACCTTGAACCTGTAGCAGTCACAACAGAATATTCAAAATTGAAAAGCCAACAGCACATTGTTAGTTGCTTTAGTGGAGAAGAGTTTCCAATCTCCTTTAACTCAACTTCCCTCATATGTCACTGTGGTAGTCTAAAAGGGACCATCCTTATGAGCAAACCAAGTTCCTGCATGCTTTTTCTGTGGCAGAAGTGAAGGGCAGATTCAAAAGCTCTTAGACTTTGCCACTGTGCTGTGACCCCTGGCAAACACTGACTATTGCATCTGTGTGCTCCCAGATTAGTAAAGACAAGCCTTCAAATGTGCCTTCTCCTGCTGTCCCCACCTCTATTCAACCTTTTTTACAGTAGTAACATTTGTTATACCCCACCAGTGAAATGTCCTTCCTTCTTTCTTGAGGGCAATACTTTAATATACAAGTGTTGTCATTATAGTAATTATTATTATTTTGTAGACTACTGAACAGAAAAGCTGTTGGAGTGTGCTTAATGATGTGACTGGGTACTGGAAGGCACAGGGACTGCTTCCCAGACCGCAGACATCCCCAAACAGATCCCAAGGGCTGCACCAAATAGATGTCTGGAAGGATTGCACAGTAAAGGTATCTGTTAGGTTTTTTTCATTTGATTAGTGTAGTTACATCTAAACTCATAATGACAGAGGTTAATATTACATTTTCAGCAAGGGCCAAAGGTATCTGTACTGCCTTTTGCTTCTGTTAGCAGCCTAACAAGCAATAGGTCACAGGGCTATAGGTAAAGATACAGAGCAACTGCCATGTCAAGCTTCAGTTGTTCTGGACAAATTTGCACCATCAGTGATAGCAAGCATGTATTCAATTAGTTACAAGAACAAGGGTAGAAGTAATGTTGTTTTGTGTATGTTTAAATACCCATTTTCAATGGCTTGAGGGGTGAGGACATCTGTGTTTTAGCGCACTGGAACATGTACTGAAAAACTGAAAGGGTCTTGGTGCATTCTGTTATTCTGGAGAAGGAAAAAAGAGCATGCATCTTCTGCTAGTTTCAATCTTGAAATAAAAGAAAATAATAATAATAATAATAATAATAAAAAACACTTGCACATGTGTCTAACTAGTTAGAATTTGTCACTGAAGTCCGTGAAGGATCCCACTGTCCTGGGAATACGAGTCTCTTCCCAGGTTCTACACATTTGGGGAAAAAAATGTGTGATATTATCAAAGTTAAAAGAAAAAAAAGAAATATTGAACACTTTCTTGTTCTCTGAGTACATTTTATCTTGTGCAACAGATTATGTAGTGGGTCCTCAGTTTCATAAGAAGCATTCAGAAGGATATTTGAACAAGGCTTCACAGACAGCTTGGCCACTGGAAAGCCATACTTCCATATTCTTCTCTTACAGAACCGTGACAGCTTTCTTTTTTTTAATATATATATACAAGAAATCTGTTTTCCTTTTGTTTGTGCTTTTTTAGTATTGTTTCATAACATATGCCTAGGAATGTCTAGAAGCCTGTCAGCTGAGGCTCTTTAACAACAACAACAACAACAAACTACTAATAACATAACAGTATATTCAAATTTATTTCACATTTTTAAACAAAGTCCTCAAAATCAATTATGTGTAATTAATTTCTATAATCATATCATATACATATGTAATATATACTTATTTTATATATTTATATTTATTTTGCTAATGGCTGTAGCTGGGAAGATGTTGATTTTTGGGAAGTGTAAATAATATTGGAAATATTTACTCTCCTTCAGAGAGAACTTGGAGCCATTTATTTCCTTCCATGTGAAAAGGTAAGGTAAAAAGAAAAACCAAATGTCAGTGACCAAGGCAGACTTAGCAACATGTAAAACTGCTATGTCATGCCTTAGCTCTTGAAAGCTTTTAAGTCATCACACAGAGTAATGTAACCGACTGTAAAATGAAACTGGTGCTTAACTTGTCAAGAGGTAATTTGCAAAAATATATAAATGTCCTACAGGTAATACATAATTGTAACTACTAACTTATTAAAGCAACACTGAAAATATGTCAAATTTGTCAATGCTGTGTATGTTTTATTTTCATGAGCTGACTTGATAGCAGGTAGGACAGGAACAGCATGACAGAAATATACTGCTTATTTCGATCCACTTACCACAATTTTTCTTGTCATAGATAAATTATTTTATGGTACCTTGATTATATTATTTAATATGCTTTCAAACAGTGAAATGTACCAAAAATAAATGAAGCAAAAACTACCTTGAAGAAATCAGGCATTTTTCAATGAATTCTGTTTTGACATGAATGAATGCAAGTCAGTGTTACAGTACAAGATGGTCATCAATAATCCATGAGATTTAATGTGTATTTCATGCAGATATCTGGTGCCCACAAATCAGACTTCAAATCAGAAATCAGGAGTTAGCTGGATTGCTATGGTTATTCTCCTTTTTGTTCCTGGGACATAATTTGATGTATTATCTTTAGGTACTTTGTTAACAATGTCTAGAGCAAGCCCTTGTTTACTTCTTTATCTGCTGAAGGCAGCCAAAATTATGTCTGTAAATTATTCTCTTGACCCACAAGCTATAGCCTTCCATAAGTTCTTCCATATCCCTAGCTGTTTGATGCAATACACTAGAATCAAACTGCTACCCTCAGTTAACTAACCAAAAAAAAAAAAAAAAAAGTTGTTTCAGCAGTTGTGATATCATTTATTTTATATTTGATTCTGATAGCAAAATTCTCAACATCATCACCAGTAGTCCCTTTATCAGAAGGGAAGCAGCTCTTCAACCATCCATTATCCCATTATTCATCTCTACAGAATATTTTTTTTTTTTTGAGAATGAGAAGAAAAGAAGAAGAAAAGTAGAAAATTTGTGTTATTTTCCTCAGAGAAAAACCTTTTTTCTGCCTTCCAGCAGTTGTTCAGTGTTTCAGGAACACAAACTTGTCAGAGGACTTCTATTTACATTTGTGCTGCCCAAACGTCCAACTACAATTTGAAGCCAATTTATGCTTGAAAATAAGAAAAAAACTGTTTGGTTCTGCAACATTTAGTTGAAGATTCTATGCATCATCCAAGTATTGATTAGAATGTTTATTATAACAATTATCAATAAGCAGAACTGAAAAACAATAATAAGTTGGTTTATCATTGAATATAATTGCATTTTTAACTCTCTATTCAACAAATTACCTAGATGAGACAGAAATTGAAGAAGGAAGCCATCTCATTTCAAATAAAACATCAAGAAAGCTTACAAATGTTATGATTGAATTGTAATTTTTTTTACTACTTGTCTGTATTTTGAAAAATAATTTTTATCTCTTGATTTTTTTTCCAGAAATTCAGATATATTCAAGAAGTCTGATTTTCAGAGTTGAAGCATGACAGATTTTATAGAAATGTAAACATTCACACGTAAGTGAGCCACTGGAACAGTTTGCCCAGAGTGATTGTGGAGCCTCCCTCCTTGGAGATATTCAAAAGCCATCTGGACACAATCCTTGGAAATGTGCTTTAGGTGACCCTGCTTGAGCAGGGATTTGGACAACATGATCTCCAGAGGTGCCTTCCAACCTCACCCCTTCTGTGTGATTCTATGTGAAGTGGAGCAGCAAAAATAAAGCAAATATAGAGTCTTATATTTCAGGATCTTAGAAAGTTTCCTTAGATCCAGTATTTCAGAATACTCCATCCCATTGTCTCCTGCACTTTAATCTGAGACTTTTTACTTGCCAATATCAGGAATAATAAAATAGGTGCTTAGGGACTGTAAATGAGGCAATGTTACTTTTAGATGATGTGACTAAGAGTTCTTAGAAGTATTTATTTTTAGATTTTTATTTTGTGGATGCATCTGCTTTCATAGATTTTCAAATGTTTAACTAGGAGAGAAAAACTATGCTACCTCTTATTTAACTCTGAAGGTCCAAATAAGCATTGAAAATACCTGCACAAACAAAAAAACCCACATGCATATCCATATTCTTACATATTAGAAGTAACTGAACTGTAGGCATATACTACTACTACTACTACCAAAAAAAGAAAAAAAGGTGAAGACTTGGTACCAGATATATTGTTGTCTCAAAGTTTCATGAATATCCAAAACTAGGTTAAATCTCCCATTCCATTGCTTTATGTTGAGGACATGTTCTTCAACATTAACTAGATTTAGGTCTATTAATACAAATTAGATGTAGGACCTTTTCATAGAGTGGAAAAATAGAATTATGTATTTGTGGCTTGAAATTTTAATATATAGCAATACAGCAGTCTTTTTAATTCAGTAGGGATATTTAGGTGAGAAAAGGCTGAAAGATCTGGTAAAACCATTAATATATGAAAATTCTTATTTTTTAACTTAAGATTGAATACTACTATGAGTATGAAGGAAAATTTTGTCTAGAGTGTGACTTAATGGAAATACATTATCTCCAGATTCAGCGAGTATTTCCCCACAGAGCTGTCCTGGGCTAACGAAGAAAGAAACTATTAATTCAAAATATCTCTGGAATCTCTGATACAGAGCTATATCTTGGGCTTGGACTATCTTTAATTTCTTTGTATCATCTCTAAATAACAGATAGCAGCACTTTTCCACATTGCTATGATGACTTCAGATACTTTATACTGGTGACAGATACTTTATCCTGGTGATAACAACTGTAATTACTGGAGATACCACTTCATTCCTTAGAAGCATAGTGCAGATACAGAATCATCACCCATCCTAAAGCAATTGCATACTTTTGCATGTAGACTTACGTAACCATGGGAGACATATGCCTCTGTACCTTTATGAATGATGGCTACCTTATCTTCTCCAGAGTGCAGACATCTTAAGCTGGGGTTTTCTCTGGATTCATTGGTCTGGCCGACCTCTTGTTTTGATGTTCTGAAAGACTTTTTTTTTCTCTCCTTTTTCCAAATAAGTATTGATGTAGAGTTGTGTGGTTGGGTTCATCCTCTGGCTCCCAATTCTTTGAAGTACTGTGGTATCACATTTTCAGTTAAAAAACAAAAATGGAGGAGAATTAATGAAAGACACTCATGGCTCTTTTGCTCAATGATTAGAGGAGATAAAGGCTAAATAGTCCTTTTCAGAGGATGTGAAGATGAGACTTTTTGCTTGGAATGAGGAGAAAAGAACTGAATTCTTTTCAGATTCTTAGACTCTGTGGTAAAGAACGTAATATTCAGAAATGAACTGACTCTTGAGGAAATTAAACTAAAGAGGAAATGCTATGATTTATTGATTATGTAGTAGAAGCCTGTTCCTGTACTCTGGAACTAATTAAATGTGCAGCATGAGAAAATGGATGAGAACATATCATTCTTGACAATTGTTAAAAAAAATTGTGCCTGATGCATGAAATTGATCTTTTATGTCCTTCATTTACCTGCACATTTGGATCAATTTTTAGTAGACATTAGCTGTTTGGAAACCTTCTCAGAACTGATGTCATACATGCACACACTTTCACAGAAGCAGAAAGCAGAAAAAAAGGAAGAGAGGGAGTTTTATTTTTCTGTGGAACACAGAAATGTTTGCTGATACAGCACAGGCAGCATATGAACTGTTCCAAAATGCTGCATAAATAAGTCCTTGGCTTACCCTTCATACATATAATAAGATTAATAACTCGAGTCTTTTTGATTTATGCGGAAGAAGATAGGGGAAAGTAAAGCATGTATGGAGCTGTGCAAATAACTGAATTTTCTGGTTTGCTGACAGTTGAAAAAAACATGTTGCTTTGAATTAAATTAAACTACCTACTTGGCACAAGTGAAAACTTCCATTCCGATTTGTAGTATTTTACCACATCCGCAGCATTCAATAAACCAGAGAGAAAGTGAATGTATAGTGTGCTGGATCCAAATCTTACCTGGGAAAGGTCACACCTACTTCCAATAGTGTTGAAAAAGTGTAATACAAAGAAGAACATATCCACCTGGAAAGTCAGGGGACAAAAAAATCTAAGAATAACCTACAGTTTAGAAGTTGAGGCAGTCACCTAACAAATGGAATTAGCAGCCTGTGAAGGCTTGGACTAGATAGCAACTACAACATATTTGTGAAAATGCGCTTTCCCAAAAGAGGCTGGAATTAGTACACCTGTCATTAGTTCTTCCTCTTTCCTATGAATCATGCCTGCAAAATATAATTTTAGATACTTATGTATATCTTTCTATGAAACCATTTCAACTCTTCTCAACTTTTGAACAAGGTTATTTTTCAAATTTGACCCACATCTTTTTGGTTCTTCTAAAACTGCCTTTTTTTTTTTTGTCTCTGTCAATGCAATGACGAAATAAATTTTACTCAGCTTTATTTAGGAGTAGAAAGTTATGGAAAGATGGCAGACAGGATTGTGCCTTTTATGCAGAGAGGCCACCTTTTCCTGAATTAGTCAAATTATGGATTTCATTGATCAATCATGTGCTAAAATAATATATCATCAAGGATCTGATCTACCGACACTTTTATATGTGTATATATATATGTATATATGTATATATATATATGCACACAAACACATATATATATATGTGTGTGTGCATGTGTGTGTGCACATGTATGTACTCATTTGTAGGCAAGTGAATAATTCTGGATGTCCAAAAGAACTGCCTGTATGTTTCAGTGATTTATTAAATTTGTAGAAGTTGTGGGAAGCAGCAATTTTCACACTTCTGGAATCTGACTGTATGGCTGAAGGTCAAGAAGCAGTAGTTGTAACTGTGTGGGAGAAGTGAAAATACTTGGCCATGAGAGAAGTGAAAATACTTAATGAAGATTAGGTGTACAAGTGCCTAGTGCTTAAATGAAACTGATCTTACTTTCAAAAGTGGTCAACAATGAGAATCTAATATATCCAAAAATCACTGTGCAGTAAAAGATAAGCAAGGTAAGCAATGCTATTGTGGGTACTCAGAGCAATAAAGAGCTGAATAGAGATATTAGTTCAGGTTAATATAGAACTTTTTCTGGGATATGTGTGGATGTTACTTTGAGCAAATTATTTATTTATAACTATCAACATATTTTGTAGTAATGATATGATTTCCAAACATGAAAAATCAGCCAAATATGTGACAGTTAATCACAAGAACTAATGATTTCTTTAAAAAAATCAATGATTTCTTAATTTTGCTTTCAACTTCTATTTTATAGACTAAAAAGTATTGTAGCCTTGTAAATGTATTATGGTCACATTAAACTAACATATTTAAAATAGGCAGTTAAAGGCATACGCTGTTCAGATGAACACTTGAGAAAAATAAAGTTTATGTGAACACATAAAAAAAAATTTTAAAAGACTCATTTTCCCCAGCAGAAACCCTTTTATGCATTATATGTAAACCCACATGTCTTATATGTATATGTAGATATGTAGATATGCACATATGCATATATTATATTTTATACTTTTTATTTTATATATTATTATATGCAAACCTTTGTGCATTATATGTAAACCTTTGTAAAAGTCTTATATTTTTGGACACTGAAAAAAAAGAAACTTTTCTTTGTAAAAATCAAACAAGAAGTAACAATAAAAGCCTTGAAGTGCAGAAGCAGCTAAGAGTTTTTCAGCTGGAATTCAGATAAAGGAGATACTGTTTTTCTAATACCACAGCATCTATCCAAATATATTTTGTTATACAAGACCTTGCATCTACAAATATTAGAATAAAAAAATCTCAGCAAGATTATTCCTAGGAAGAAGCTCTGTTTGCATCACTTGCAGATTTCTCATTCTTTATTAACACCTCTGAAGACCTCAGCAGTTCACCTTTACAATGTCCATCTCCGAGAACCTGTGTTGATAAACAAACTACAAAAGATTGGAGTTCTTTGGAGAAACAAATTGATTCTGAGCAATAAACATGAATTTTGTACCAAAAATGAGATTTTTTATTTAGTAAATGTTCGAGTCATGGAATTTTTTACCCTACAGAGTTAAGCAGGATATTTCATTTTGATTCAACTCACTTTTTTTTCTGCTTTTGTTTATGTCACCGTAACACATCTTGATCCCATTCTCCCATTTGTCTCAAATTCCTTAACTTGTTCAAGATTTTGTGTGCTGGTCACAGTTCCTCATTTTGCACTGTGTCATAGAAATACAATGAAAACTTTGTTTGATTTAGACAGTAACTGCAGTTTAGGGAACTATAACATTCCTGAAGAATTCTAGATGGCTGAAAGAACCAAGTTATAACATCAAACTGCTGAACAGAAATGGGTTCTACTTTTATAAGTTTCTTTATTGAGTCCCTTAATTGGCTTCTTATCTTTCTAAAATTCCCATTTAGGCCTAGTCTGTCTGCAGACTGAGTCCTTTGTATTCTTCCTTGAGTACTTGAACACTGAAAAATTCTTAGTTCCACCTCCTGACATGAAGCAATCTTGTTCAGTATGACATTTTCTTTTTCTACCATTCTTACTATCCATACTTACTGTGTTCTCACATATGCCTAAAAGAAATATATAATTCTGTGCTCTAACAACTGAAAAATCATATTCTTCTATGAAATTCCTTTTTTCTTTGTTTCTACTTTGGTATTGAAAGATCACATGGTGTTCATACTTAGGTTTCTGTACCTCAGCTGGATTCTGCTCTCAAAGATAGACATAAGCTCTGTAAATATTAAACAAAGTCAAGTCCCAGAGAACTGCACATCTCCAATAGTCTGGTACCCAAGGATTTTTAATGATTTTTTCTGATGTAAAAAACTTATGGAAGAGTTAAAAATCAGAGTTCCCAGGGGAGTGCTTAGTCAAGTGTCTGTTTTCAAAAGAAAGCTTCAGGCTCCGAATCTCTAGTGAAAGGGTCCACATCATGAACAAACATCTTTCAGTGTACAACAAGAGCATGGAAATAATTATAGATATTTCCTATAGTTTAAGTCTGTCACAATAGATTTCATGGATGTTTCAAACCAAATCCATATTTGCATAATATATCTCACCACTAATGTCAGGGATTCTGTGGATCACACTTTCTAATCTAGGTACCTCTGTGTGCATGTGTGTGTGTAAATATATATCCAAATATATACATATATATAATATACAGAGAGAGAGAGCATGAGTTGGTTCCATGGAAACAGCCTGACTACACAATCATACTTTTTTTTTTATTTTTATCATGTAAGAAAATTAAGAAGCCAATGATAGCTCTGTCCTCAAATGATTGCCTCTTGCATATTAGGGCTGCAGACCATATCAGCTTTTTCACAGCCTCTTTAATTCAGTACTGTGTAGTCCCCACGTCTTATTCTTACTACCTTGGAAGGAAACCCTCTTTCTTTTAATCAAGATGTCAGGACTATATCTTTTCTCACTGGCACTAGGATGTCAAAGCAGACGAATATTTCATCTAAGGATCTGAATTCTGAATTTCATGGTCTTTGTTGTCAATAGTAAATCCCCCAAGTATTTAACTTGGAACTCATTCACAGTATAACATGGATTTTTTGTACTGATAACAGACAAAGCTACAGTGCTTTGCCAATTATGGATAGCCTTACTTGAGCCTCAAGGAATAACAACAACTACAAGAGCAATAATAATAATAATAATAGAAAAATGCTTCATAAAATACAAAAATCTTGTCTATAATTTCACATATAATTATCTCTCTGATGGCTTCTGGATGTAGAAATACTCATATGGTGAAATCAGCTACGATATTTTGCGAGGATTTGCATTATTTTTTACTATTGTCTTACCAGTTTTTCTAAAGGACTTTTAAATGATTATCATAAGATCCAAACAGTAGGTGAATAACTTTAAAATGTAAAATATTTTTCTCAACAGAAACACTGTAAATCTTAGAATTTGATTGTTATAGAGACATCTCTGCATCTTTGGATCTCTTCATCCAATGTGTGTTAAATGAAAGAAAAAATCAAGTATGCGCACATGCACAAGAATTCAACTTAAATAATAGTATTAATGAGAATATCTTTTTTCAATGTAATTTTTTTAATGCTAGTTACTAATACTGTTACAGTCAGTATTGGTATAAATGTATATTTCAAATATATATATTAGGTGTTTTAACAACATTAAAGAAAGCCCTTCTACCTTCCCCCATCTCTGGCAGCATTGTTCAAGTCTAAATATGGATAGAAGATAAGATGTAGAAAAAGAAACAGACAGAAAGGTGAAATGACTTTGTTATGCTTTCACAACTAGTATTAAGGAGTTTATAGCAAGAATTCAGATGTTATGTCATTATTTAGCATAAAAAATATCAGTGCTGTGAAGTCACAATACACAATTTTGAGAAGGTTGCTCTAGTAATATGAAGGCTGAAATCAACATTTCAGATACTGATAAGAAAAAGAAAATAAGCTGACATGTCAAAAGACCAATGTTGTATAGTAAATACAATACAGAAGTTCCCCCCCCCCGATATATACTTCTTATCACTCGAAAGTATAAAGTATGTCAGATGACTCAGATTTTAGAAAGGCCCATTTATTTCCATTTTCTACCAAGGAATCATATGAAGATGAACTAAGATGTAGATGTCAGTGACCAGAGCAGGTGGGATAATGTGATTCCTACTGTCCAGCATTCTATATACTTGATCATGTGACTTCTTTAACTAAAAAGCTCGAGCTTTTTAAATCATTTTTTACTTTTATTTATTTTATTTATTTATTATTATATTTCATTTTATTATTATTAATTCCAACTTTACTGGGAACACTGATGTGAGGTACGAAGCATGAGTGAGCCCATGATTCCAGAATGGGACGTGTATTCCAAGTAAATATAAGAATGTTTCATGTTATTAGTTTGCTTTTGTAACTAAGAAATAATAGTGGCAACATCTGAAAGGATCACTTATCATTAAAACCCTTTCTCAGAAGCATCTTGCATTTTATTTCTCAGCCAAAAATCAATGACAAAAATGTCCTTGCACTGTCTCCCTGTACCTTGTTTTTCAGGTATAAAGTGGTTTTAAAATGACTGGCAATTCAGACCTGTCATGTACATGACCATATTAAGGACATGGGCTTATTTGCATCACATTTTATCAGAACAGCAGCTGTCCAAGTACAGGGTTACTATAGCTGTCATACAAGGCTCTCAAATCACTTCTCAAATTTTGAAGCTCTGATATCTTCTTTTGATATCAGGAACCAATAGTTCTAAAGAAGTCAATAGAGAAATGACACCATAAAATACCCATTAGAGAAGGGTACATTTTAGGAAAAACATTGTACATGTTTATACAATATATGAATGCTGGGATTAAGTGGAAGGAAAAAAAACTTAGCTGTCCTGGCACTAAAACTGTCATGTTCATCTTCCGTCCTGAAATGACCACTTAGAGCTAATGCAGTTTGTTTATCAGAGTAAGTTAACTCTGGTACAGGTGGGATGCACTTGTTTCAGAAGTATGCTCTTGTAACACCTTTGAGACTTCACCATTGTTGGTTATCTTCATCAGAACAGAACCAGGTGTCCCCAGCTCAAGAAAGAATCTATATTCCTTTATATCCTTATATTCTATAAGATGGCTGGGCTTCCAAGACTAAGTCCTCGTGTTAAAATTCCTCTCCCAGGTCAGAGTAGTTTTCCAGATTTGGACCTTCCTACCAATCTGGCAATTCAGGTAAAAATCTGTGCATTTCGTGATTTGCCAGAGTATCTGTAAATAAGACACAAATTAATCCAGAAAATTTGATGCACCATTAAAATGTGAACATATATTTAAAAATTATGTTAGAAGAATGTGATAAAAAAGACTATTTTGATGTTGTGTAAAGATTACATGGGTAAAAATGTACAGCTATTACTTCTTATTACCAGATACCCCTTGATGTGTGAGAAAATAGGTCTGCACTTTCAGTTGCTGACCAAAAAACAGATATCTAAAAGTGCACACGAACCCCATCTCCCAGATAAATGTTGAGAGTTATTTGGAAGCTTGGATTAGGGTAGAAGAATGGATGAGCTGAAGTATAAAAAGAAATCCAACTCTGTATACCTATGGCTGTGATGTCTAAATTTAAAACTTGTAATAATTATGCCATGCCTTTATACTGTTGAAGCAGATGATTGTGATGTCAATTTGGTATGGAAGATGCTGATGAACTTCCAAGAATGGAATGCATTTTGCAAGAAATCAGTTTAAAAGACAGTGAAAGATGAATCCCTTTGTTGCAAGACTTAGTATCTTATGCCAATAAAATAAATTTGTAAAAGCATTTTTTTCAGATAGTAAAATACAAAAAGATGCAACGAATAAACTCTTTGCAATTTCCTTAGAAGGAAAGTGTTTGTCTGAAACAGAAACTTATTAGAAGTCTTCTCATGTATTACAATATTGCACTATCAGGGATCTGTGGTAGCTAAAATTTAGTTATAATAAAATAAGAGTAATACAAAGTTTTTACTTTTTGGAATGCATAGTAATGACATATTGTAATATTAGATTCAAGATAGTTTAAGTAGAGAAAAGGCCTAAAAAAGTCAGATGTTCAATAAGAAGAGTCAATTTAAAACCAGAAATATCATCCAGTTTAAAGTCTCAGTCTTGGGAGTAAATGGGAAGATCACTTGTCCACTTTTCAGCTATCATATAAGAATAAGAATGCCTAAGATGATACTGTGGAAACATAGTCAGTTTGACCGGACAGGTTCAAAAAAAAAGAGTTGGAAAGAAGAGGGAATAGAATTTGCTGGTTTCATTATCATTATGTTCCCATATTTGTATTTTTCATTTTTACATTTTTAGAAAATCACAATAACAAAGTCCCATAAAGAAATATTTTTAAGATAGCTATCACAGCTCTCCATCTAACAATAAAATTACTGTGGACTTATTTTTATGTAGTTGAGGTCATAGGCCTTTATTAATTTTGCCTACAAGTAAGAATAGAAATTGCTGGTAGAAATCAGTTTTGGTGATATCTTTTTTTTCCTGCTTTTGAGAGAAAGAGCAAGATTGAAAAAGAAGTGGGAAGGGGAGAGGGGAGAAGAGGCAAGGACTAACAGCTTATCTTATTTTAAAATGGAGGTTGATGAAAATGTGAATGAGATTATATGATATGTTTGCTGGAATCCAACCTGACTAGTTGATCCCAGAGGTATTTTTTACTGCTAATTGCTATGATGTGCATTTGAGATAACTTATTATGACCAAACAGAAGTTGAAAAAAAAAATCAGTAGAAGGAAATTGCACTTTTTTTATTACATCTTCCAGTAAGAGCTGCCCTTAATTTCTGGCAGCAGACCTTCTTGAGTGCCAAGTCACAGGGTAAAGTAATAATTTAATAGCAGTTGTAAGTTTCAAATGAAAATATGAGGTATTTGGAAAGCAAATAAATGATGACCTGAATAGTCATTTGTCTCCTAACCATCCCAAAGAGGAGAATTACCCTACTCACCACATCTGCAAAAAACTCTAGCGTGAAGGTACCAAATAATTAAATATAGTTTGATTAAACATTTCAGAATTCTGAAGAAAAATCCATGCTTTTTTTCTACTTTATGTAGCAAAAATGTGTATGCAGACTTGAGTAATATGTGTATGCATTCATCACACCCTAGTTTTAAAATTTCTCAATGACAAAACTAGAACTTGATTCACTCCTCAAAGATTAGCAAATACTGGAAGTCTATACACAATAATTCACAGCCCCTCAAATTTCTCTAGCTGGCAAAAATTGGCAAAATCCAGTGACTCGTTATGATATTATTGTTTATTTAAAGCATTTCTTTTATCTAGGATCTCTCTGAGCACTGAAGACATATTAAAGTTACCATGTCACTCTCTATCCCAGTAGGAGCTTGAAGAAAAGATGGATGAAATCTATATTTTTTTCACAGCAAGTGCCTCCTAAATATATAAGCATATAGTAATTCACCTGGCACTCAGAATGCTTCCACTTGTCCAGTAATATCTCATTACTTATTCTGGTTTGGATGATAACTCTAGGTTGGCATTTAATACCTAAATTGTAGAAATTCATACTGTGAGAAGAATAAAAATTACTTAGATTATGTTAAAAGCAAAAATTATCAAGGTGAGTTGTTCCAAGTTTGTCTTCAGATGCTGGTATTATAGGTACTATTATAGGTGTTCATAAGAACAGACAAAAAATACCATTTCCTTGATAGGCCTATCCACAAATTAGCATACAAAAAGTATATATTGCTCCTGAAGTGCTACAAACAGCTAGAAAGCCTTAGTTTATTATAAAAAGTGATAAATATTGGAAAGCATCAATAAACTTTTTTGAAAATATCAGATGTTACAGATAAAAACTTTTTATCTGCTAGCTCTGTAGCAGCTTCACATTGAGGGTAGCTTCTAGTTTCCCAGGAAATGAAAGATTTGTCTTTGTGTGAGTATTTCTTTCACTACTGATGCAGATTGATTTTGTCTGATTGCCTTCCCTGTAGTTGATAAGAATCCTGCATAACTCATCTTTTATTTTTATTGTAGGAGATAAATTGAAATTGGTTTTTGCTGCTATGGTAACATTTTATGAAAGTGTCCACTTTTAGCTTTCATACTAAATTTACTCATGCTGGAGACAGAAGAAGAAAGGACTTATGTGAGGATGAGAACCTGAGGATAATTAAAAAAAAACGTAGTAAGTATTACAGATTCAGAACTGATTCATTCATATTCGTTCCTTTTTTTCCATGTGTACTGAAAATAAAATTGAATGATACCAGTAAAATGACATTAACTTCCCCAATCTGGCATCAGCTATGTAAAATCAACAAGTCTTCTATATCAGGCCATAAGATAACAAATTAATCACCTCAGCTGGAAATTTGTTTCCATTTAGTATTAATATAATATTCAGCTAAGCTGATCTGCAGCTTTAGCTTTGCCTAAAGTATAATAGGAATTGCTACTAGAGCCAAATAAAATTTCAAACTTCTAGAGCTTTGAAATGTCCATATAGATTTAAAAAGATAAAGAATGAGACAGAGAGGTAGGTAATGCCAGATAATTTCAAGCATCAATAACAGTTTTCTGTGCATTTTCCACTCATTATTTTTCAGCACTCCCAGAAGAGTTGATGTGCAGGAGCTGTAGACAACTTTTGACAGAGAATCTTGACAACCACACTACCAATAGATTTTTATTGTGTGATCCTGTTTTGCACTGTAGGGAAGATAGTCCTCTTCTTGAAGCAAAGGGAGGATCAAAGCCATTGTTTGCAGTGTGGGGAGGGGAAAGAAGAAAAGGAGGTGTCACAGCTAATTTTATGGCATCACAGATGTTCTTTGAGTAGAGAAAAAAATCAGTTTATTTTTCCTTGAAACCTTCTTGCTATGACTTGATTTAGACTTAAGCTAATTTTATACAAGGTCACAATAAATTTGATGTTTCCATACATGGGCTGTTAAGCTATTTGTTGAGGAAAGAGTTTTCTTTCACCATGCAGCAAAATCATAGCGTATAAAGCTGAAGAACTGTTGAATTTCTTAGGCCAGTGGTCACATCACAGAAAGCAGTTCCAGTCATACGCAATATACTTCTGAGAGTCTGAAGTAACAAAAAGAAAAAATTTTGCAAAGCACATACTATCTCAATTCCACATATTACTCTGGAACTGAAATAAAGTGCTTTATTTGATATTAAAGGCCATGAAATCTTTCCTCTTTTCATGAAAACTTTTCCCTTTTCTCCTTTTTTTTCTCCTGCTAAATTAATTATTTCTAGTAAGAAGAAAAAAAACTAATTGAAATTCAAAGTACAGAAGTTTCGTTTAGGTATCAAAATGTCTCAATATTTCTGTAACATTTCATTTAGGAAAGTTGTGCAGACTTTATTCTTATTTTTATTTTAACTATACCTATTTTACTCAAATTCTTTCTAAACTCAGAAATAATTCTTCTCTGTCTTAAAATGCAAATTTTCCATATTTAGTCATTGAAAGAACAAACAGACTAACAAATACTGAGCTCTAAGTGGAAGCAGATTCAGCTTCCAAAACCTTCAGGTCACCTCCAGATGGATTGCTGTTTAATCTGTATTTTAGATCCTCAAAACAGTGTCACTAGGGAATTTCACACAATATTTGGAGCATCCACTACTTCAGGGCATTAAGGTTCTAAAAATAAAAAATGCCACTATTGTACTGTGTTTAAATATGATTGACAAGAACACTGAAGTCGTAAAGAATGAGACAAAATTGTTATGACACTAGGCAAGCTGCTCAAACAATGACTGTGAAGGAAGAGGAGGATGGGCTTTGTGGTTTGGGATTTTTTTCCCCATGCATCCCAAATGTGTGAAATGGTAAGATTCTTAGCCAGACTTTTTCTTTTTTTTCTCCCTAGAAAATCAGATGTTCCATCTGACTGCAGATCTCGTAAACATTGGCAGAGGTTTCACTTAAGAAATGCATATTTCTTCCTAGAAGAGGTTGCACATCTAAAACTGTTCTTCAATAAGAAGCACATTACTATTCTGTAACATCCACTGAAACAGGACTTTCACTTTTTGATACCCCTACTTATATTCTACTGAATTCTTCCTGATTCCCAAGAAACTTAGAGTGAGTTATGGAAGAGTGTCATTACTAGAAATGCTGTATCAAGAAAAATAGATCTTAACACTGTTGTTCAAAATCATCCTGAATTGCTAACTTGTAATGACAAATTCCCACTGAAAGAGAAAATCTGATTTTTCTTCTGATTGGCCTTATATTGGTATTCTCATTCCATTAGGACTCTGTCAGATAAAGAGTAAGTAGCTCATACTCCTTTTTGATGTGTTAAAATGTGTTAAAATATATGTACAGGTTAGCAAAATCAGGACAGGACACTACTAATTTTCTTTTTATGGTATTTCTATTTTGCACTTGTATTTGTAAATAAAACATGGATATAGCCTTTGACATTTGATTATTAAAAATATTATTTAATAATTCATGTTTACATATAAAAATATGCACAGGCTAATACATACTGGAAAAAGCTGGAGAAAAAATGAAAGGAAATACAAATTTTTTTTCATTTAGTAAAACTAAATCTTACTGTCAAAGCACTTTCTTCTTCAGTTTTTCATTTCCCATTTTCTCATATGTTGCTAGTCCCAAAGCTATAGACAGCTGAAATGTCCATTTAAAACTATCTGTTCATAATTCGATACTAGCAAAGAAAGTGGCACCTGCTGACTCCCAGGGTACAGCAGTAAGTGCAGTTTGTAGACTGAAACAGCTGGCACCACTATTTAACAAAATCAGGATTTACGTTTAAGATGCACTTGGTATTATATTAGGCTTCAGTAACTACTTTTCATCATATGACCATCTGTTTCCACAGTTGCAATTTTACTCTTCCCTTGATAACAGTCCTCAAAAAAAAAAAAAAAAAAAAAAAAAAAAAAAAAGTAAAAGTCATGCTGGGTATTGCACAGTGAATCTCTCTAGTGAACAGTAAGAACCACATTGTGTAAGAACAGATAAACTCAGAGGGCTTCTTTTCAATTTTTTCTTCAGCATTTTGGTGCATTACAAAATTCTGTAATCTTGTGTTCCACATTAATTAAAAACTGCCATTAATACCACTGATGGTATCATGAAGATTGCAAGAAAAGGACTGGAGCCAAAAATAGACATCAAGCACCTAACTTGAAAACTGAGATTTAAAACTTCCCCATTCTTAGTATCTGATTACAAAAAAAAAAAAAAAAAAAAAAGAAAGAAAAAAAAAAAAGGTTAACCTGGTTTGGCCTCAACCAAAAGTTGAAGAGCAAGGATGGTCCAACATCACATATAAATTATACTCAGACTAGAACACTAGATATATAAGCATATCCAGATTCAAAGTCTTCTCTAGAAATAGCAGTGATTCAAAGCAAAGTTCCTGACTGCCAGAAAGGCACACTAGCTATGAGGTTTAGGACTATATAAGTTGGGGGAAAAAAAAAGAAGGAACGAATTGTTCTAGCAACTGCAATACTTCTACAAAGTTACCTGAGCAGTGGCAATATTCATGTTTTCAGCCATTATTTGACTAACCCCTCCCCATCCCCCCAGAAAAAAACAAGAAAAAGGACTGCAAGCAAAATTCTGACCTCTAATGTGATGTGTTCTTGCAGTTTAATTAACTCTGCATTATTTTCACTGTTCATTGGGATGACTATAACAGGTAGCACCTTGAGTACCTGATAGGTATCTGGAGTTAGTAGATCATTTAGGTGTGCTCTTGGAAAGCAGGGGATATGAAAATTAGTCCCTTCAGACAGAAGAAGGTATTTTCATTTACTGGAAAGAACTGTGATCAGTAAACCATAGGGCAACAGCAAGAAACATTGGTTTTTGGCAGCATCAGCACTTTCAAAAGGATAAGAGTTTTCTTTCCTTTTTTCTCCCCCTCTCCAAAAGTCATTCTTCTCATTCTGAGAAGAATATTGTGTTATTCAGACAATATATATATATATATTGCTTTTTTACTACAGTGACTAACTTTACTATAAATAAACTATATTTATGGAGCTGACACACTTAACTCTACTTGTGTCTTATAAATGCCATCAAATTGCAAATATTTAACAAAAACAAAAAATACTCAGCAAAATGAAGTGAAATGTGTGAAGAAAATTTATACAGTTCAGTATGGTAAGACTCATAATATAGCAAAAATATCACAATTTTATCAATATTGGAATTTTGCGTAAAATGCTGAAAATCTCTGAACTAATTCAAACAGCTTTAAAAGTATTGGAGTTTCCTGTTTTACCTAAAATTACTCCACACAAGAACTAGAAATGATTTTACTACTACTGGCTGAGGAACAGCAGGTATAACTGACATCCAAGATAGCTACTACGCTGTTTGGCAGGTGGCAGCCTGGAGAAGTTCTACCAGTGCATCTCACTTCAGCTCTGAGGTACTCTGCATAAGGCTTGCCAGTCTTGTGGACTGCTGTCTGTTTGCCTTTTGAGGCAACTGTGATGGGATAGACACGTGATTTAGCTGGATATCCCAAGGTTTTCTAATCAGATCCCATAGAATGAACTGTACCTACCACATGGAAAGAAAATTATGGTTGTCCGAGAAAATTCTTCACTGTCAGCCTCAAGGTTTCACTAGTATAACTTATCAGCCAACTCTTTAGCAATGTTAGCTGCATATAGACAGCAATGAAACTTTAAGGAGAGGGAGAGGTACAGATCTCTGAACGAATGATTGTGTCTCTGTGAAAAAGCTCTCAGTGCCTCTGCATTAGCTGCAATAACTTACTCATGCTTAGAGTGGCAATGAATTTACAATAAGGGATACTTTATATATGCAAGCCTGTACAGCCTTCTACACATCTTTTCCTTGGCTGTGAAAATATGGGACTTGCTTCATTTGCCCAGAAATTAGGAAATATGGCATAAATTCAGGGATGAGTGAAAAAATTTATGATGTAGAAATGGGCAAATGTATTCAATTTTGTAGTATAATGTTGCTGTTTTCAAGCTGGTTGCAACAAACAGTTTTTAATTAAGGGAAGAAATGAGATTGTCTGTGAGTTTAAAACTGAGTACCTTGTTCAGCATCTTCCAGAGCTTTCGTGATCAGATTCATAGGATAACTGAGGATTCATAATGAAAAGATAGAAAAAATTGTGAAGACCACAAAACTGTGAGAGAATTACAGCATCTTATAAAGAAAATATCTCACATCTATTTGTGGAACTGTTAAAGGCATTAGACTAATGCACTAACATAACTCATTACATCTATTTATAACAAGTATATACCCTTGCAGTCATTCAATCCCTTACTTTGAAAATGATACTGTATAGATTTTGTAGAATGTTAAGAATTTTTTTGAAAGCACTATTTCTAAATTCTCACCCTTTGGAAATGCATTGCTACCATTAGCAAGAATTATCTTGTTGTTTTTTTCCCCTGATCTGTGTGTAGAAAACTGCTCCAACATATCTTTAATATATGAGTCTACTATTAAGGTGATCGAAGGTTACCTATACTTTAGTGCATTAACCTCTGTCACTAACAAACTTGTTCTTCTAAGCAGAATTACATTTATGTAGATGATTTTCTAATTAAATGTAAATTCTTCCACCATACTAATATCATCTCTATCATATTCTAAATTACACTACATGCATAGCAAGAACAAACTCTTTAATATGCATGATGCTGTTCTATGGAAATGTTTTTAAAATTCAGATCCATTATGAAGGTTGATCAGTTTTTTGTAGTGGTTCTACATTAGCAAGAAATACAGTTCAATTGGGAGTGGCTTTGTGGAGCAGAGCTGTTGATGCTGAAGACTGATACACTACAGTTATTCCATGGGAGTTGTTTTTGCTGTAGATCTAGTCTGATCCCATGGATTAGCTCTTAGAGCAGGAAATTGTGCTCTTCAGTGCATTTTCCAATTTTACTTCATCCAGAAAGAATCCAGATTGTGTGTAGAGAAGACTGTGACATGAATCAAAGCAGATGAGCAGAGAAAGTTAAGAAATTCACTTCAAAAACACAGTTCTGATCCAAACTAAAATTTTAACAGGCACATCCATAAAGACCTTTCCTCTACTCCTGTCATTTTCCCAGGAACTTCTTACTTCTATTGGAATAGAATGTCTAGAGCAAACTTCAGAAGTTTGTGAATCAGATTAAACTTGAAATAGAATTTATGATCAATTTAGAAAAAATAGCATATGATTCAACCCCATTGCTCTTTCAAACACTAACAGAAGAAAATGTATTTCTTTCTCAGATTGTTGAGAGTTTCAAAGTTTGCCTTCATACAAAAATCTGACAACTTCCAATGCTGATAGCTCAAACATGACAGTTCAGACAGCTTCATCATGCTGGAAACAGTTTCACAAGATTCCTACCTTTTTATGGTATATTCTTTCCATGTCATTTTCAAGGCTTCCTGTAGCAAACACATGTATTACTTGAATGGTGGCAATAGTTCCAGCCTCAATTATAGTCTACATGCCCTTACCAAGCTGGTTGTTGAATAAACGGGAGAATACTTTTGCAATGAATGTACAATCAAGTGTCTGGTTATATGAAATGTTGTCCGTTAAGATTACTAAAGGAGAGTCTTCCATATTATATCACCCGAGTGTTGGAATTTATATTTGCCAATAATGATATTACATCCAATTCACTTCATGATTGCTTTTCTGCTATTTTCTAATCTTGCAAATTCAGTGGCTTTTCATTTTGATATATCCTGTCCTTAAAAAGAAAAGGCAGATTTCAACATTTAAATTACTTAAACACAGAGAAAATAAAAGTAAATATATAAATAATAAAGTCCTGGAGCAAGAAAGCACGTGCATAATCTATCCTACTATATAGCCACATGCAGTCCTCTATTAGCAGTTTAATCTTCAGCATTGCTGCAAAAGGAATAAATAGAATGTCTCTTTCTATGGTTAGCGAGAATCAGGTAGAGAAGATCAATGTCTTCTCCAAGGTCATGGTCTCTTCTGAGAGCTGGGATAAGCAATGTTAATTGCCAAACCCCTTGTCTAAATGCTGGACTACTGTTTTCTCTGCTGATTTGATACCAAAAGATAAAAGGGGGTCAGGAAGGAATACATTTGTTTTATTTTCCCTCTTTCTCCCTTGTTGTATTAGTCTGCATTCAGTAAGAAAAATCTTCTGAAATTTTATTCCTGTAACCAGTTTAAAGATTGAAAATTCATCGGTCAAGATTCCTAAATCTCACATTCTGGATTAGAATGACCAGGCTAATTAGAAATCCCAGTTTCTAAAATCCCACATTTTGGAAATCAGGAAAGGTTTCCCTTAGCAGTGAAGGCGAGAATCTGTTTTTACCCCTCCTTATCTGCATCTCCTGATCTGCTCCACCCTATCTCAGTTTATGTGTATGTTGCTGCCAACTCTTCTTACCCCATCTGCATGAAGCTCTACCAATATCATTTTATATGGGACACAATCTACTCAGAGTTTCCACCACATATGCATAACTGGGCGTTTTGTAAGCTAGGCAATTACATAATTTATTATGATGATGTTCAAGTCATAGAACACATAAATCACATGTATGATAATTAGACACATTATTTATAGATCAGTTACAGAGCTTACTAAAATGAGCCATGAGATGGCTTCTTTTTACTTGTACATATTATGACCTTTCAGGGCTTCTCCTTCTGCCATAAGGTAATTACATCAGCCCAATGATGTGAAGCAAATGTTCAAGGCTCTCTAATTGGCAACACAGTTCCATCTTCCAAAAATAGTGTTTTCTTTTTTATTTAAACTCTACATTGGACTTTCTCTCTCTCTCTCTCTCTCTCTCTCTCTGTGTGTGTGTGTGTGTGTGTAATTTAAGCATGCTCAGATTTTTGCCTGAAGTCCAAAAGAGCTGAAGTCATGGAAAAGACATAAATAAATAAATAAATAAATAGCATGAGAAAAACAAAGAAAGCAAATAAAACTAAGGCAAGAGAAATCTCCAGTCTCTTGTGCTGATCATTCCCAATCCTTTGTAATCTCTAAATAACATATGTGACAAGGGCAATGGTTTTAGAAAAGCAAAGGTTAAGAGGAGAGTAAAAGCAGTAAGAGAAATGGAGGTAAAATCTAATTCGGTCAAGGCAAACACAATGTAAAAGTTAATATCCAATAATGAGAGGGCTCTAATTGATGACAAGTCTTGCTTAGAATTAGTTAACAGATGATGACAAATTAATAAAAGGAAGATATGTTACAGAAACAAACCTGAGTTATCTAAAAATATAACAAAAGAAAAGGGAGAAGTGATAGCTGTACTAATGGTTTGATTTTAAAAATATTGGAATGCTCTGAGATTCTCCTTCACAGATCCTTTAAAATAGAGCTTTCCAGAAATAGACCTTCCCAGAATAAGTCCTTTCAATAGAAATAGCGTTGAAAAAGTGGTGTAGACAGACACAAACCCACTTAAATCAAAATCAGTGTAATTTTAGCTGAAGGCAACATTTTCATTACTGTAAAATAATGATCCAGTATTTTATGGGCTCAGGCAGACCAAATCTCAATTTAATAAAATCAAAATAATTATTGTAAGCATGGCCTTGTTCACAGGGAGGTAGATTCCATACTTCTACAGAATATTACTGATTTAATGATCTCTGAAGGAGTTGCAGATAACCTGAAAAGGTGTTTCGGAGGTGTGACTCACACTATTTCCTAAAGAAAACAGAAACAGAAACTTCAAGAAGGGAAATGAAAAGTGCTCACAAGGCAGTGAAGTGGAAGAGAAACAGAGAAAGAAAATCACAACAAAAGGCACTAAATATTAAAGAGCAGAGGACTGGTTATATGAAGAAGTATTTTCCCCTTTAACTCTGTATACGCTTTTCACTAATTCTATTTCACTGTGTGAAGAACATATAGCCTTCAGACCACAGGACCACGATTAAGAATCTCTTTCTTGTTTGACTGGATTTGTTATCCATAGTTCCTTGACAAAATGAAAGCAACTGTGAAGTTGAAATGTAGATCAGTAAATTATTTTCTTTGGTTTCTCAAAATCAGGATGATTGTGTCCTACAGTTCCTGCGATGCACTCATCTTTAACTCTGTGAAAGAATCAAAGAATGCACATGCTGGTGTAATGCTCTACAGTTTACATATAACATTGTTCAAGCAAGTTAACGGGAAAAATGCTCTCCCTTGTACTGTCTTTTGTCTGAGTGAATGAAAAGCTTCTTTGCCTTTTACAAGGAGAAGACATAACTTAAACTTTTGTAAGTATAGAAGAGGCTTCCTAACATGGAAAACTAAGAGTTTGTTTCATTATAGTGAAATAGGATACCAACATGCATGCAGTAGATATCTTAGCTTGGATTCTAGCAGAAATCTATCTGCGAGAACACGGAGTTGAGATTGCAAACACTACCTGAGGAAGCAGCAAAATTGAGAATTAGACCAGTCTGCCTAGACTGTGCTGGAGGCTGGTAGGTTAAAGCCAGATTGTTTGCCCCAGTCACTTCTCTAGCTTAAATACAAAGTATGTTCCCCAAAAATATTAAATTTTCTTTCTACGCAGACTATTAACAAGATAGATGAAGAACACAGAATATGGTAAAAAAGCGTCCCCTCAGGCCATCCCCAAATGAAGAAACTGACTCCTATCAAGTCACAAAAGAGGAAAAATCATTTTGTCTTCTTATTCCCCCCACCTCCTTCCCCTATTTAGGTCAACTGACATGTGAAGTACGCTATTAGGATATGTATCTTGTAGAAAATGCATCCAGAGTTTATTACAGCAACAGTGGATTGAGACTTGGATAAAGACCATCAAACCACTATGACTAAGATAATCTCTAGAATAGTCTAACATTTCTATACTGAGGTGGGTAGAAGACTGACTATTTGAAAAATGCTCTCAGATTCTATCTTTGTGGCTTTTTAGGAACCCTTAATAAGAAACATAATTGATTTCCCTGAGCAGCAATTAACTCAGGAAGTCACCTTCTTATGCATACATTTTGCTGCACAGGATGAGATGAATCTGATCTGCTACAGAATGTATCAGAAAGTCGTTCCAATCGCCGTGCTTGTGTTTAGTCTATATATGGAATGAGCTGCTTTCACTAAGCATGGATACTTTTTTTCCTGAAATAACTCTGCAAATCTAGGATAATTCTGAATATTGTAATATATATGTTTTTGTTGATAGGTCTATATCTCAGTAATTCTTTTGCTCATGCGTATACATAAAATTAATCTCTCATCTTTTAATGACTATGAAAAGTCATAATGACCATAAAGTCAGTAATGACTATGAAGTGACTATCATCACTTCTTATGATTGTCTCTTTATTGAATAATTTTGTCACTCAGTTATTCAGTATCTATTAGAGTCTGTGACTTAGAGCACTGTCCATCATTACAGAATACAGATCACAGAGGAAATCTTCATATCTTTGCCATCATACTCAAGATATTTTTTTGCCAGCTCATTAAACTTTGATAGTAGGAATAACAGAATGTTTATTGTCTAAGCAGTTTTTAAAGAAATGCTGCATTAGAAACAAAAATAAAATAAGTTACCTTATCAATTAGTCACTTTAAAAACTTCAGATCACTGAAACTTCAAGCTCAGTTGTTAAGACAAAAATGCATCCATCTCAAGACAATCATCTACCTTAGTGACACGATAATGTGCATTTATTAACAGCAAGACTATTGTCTTGAAATATTTATATTTATCAAATGTCAGCTATGGAACTTATGTGAACAAAACATCACCTTAGATCTTGAAAGCTTTATATGCCTCCTTATTTTCACACAGTGCATCAAGTATTGTGTTCTGTTGCCTGTGCTGAATGCACCGAACTGAGATCAAAATTCTTAAGAAAAAAAAAAGAGAGAAAACAAAAGCTCTTCATATTGTAATACTGTTAAGTTCTGCTCAATATGAAAATCACCCTCATTATTTTTGACTCCTTTCCTCCTTGTATCCATTTCACCAGCTCTACTATTCTTCTCCAACAGTGCCAAATTGCTTACAGGATTTTTAACAACTGTCTGTTCCTCTGCATTAAGATTTCAATTAAAAAAAAAAAAAACTATCAGTCTATAGGATCAGAAAAAAAATCTGGCTAAAGTCTAATGTTTATTAATATTCAGAAATCCCAGGAGGTCTGCCACATATATTACTTCAGATTTAATTCATTTATAGAATAACAATGGGTGAGTGATTTGAAAGCTATATTTAACAAATCTGATCTCCACACAGGACGACAAACTCTCTGTCTTTGTAAATATACTCTAAGCTCATAAGAGACTCAAGTCATCTTTGTGTCCTGACGGAGCTGAAAAAAAACCAGCTACAGAATGAAATAGAATGAAATATATAGTTTGACTAGGATGTGCTGAAGCACCACCTGAATCACTCCACTGATTTTACAGGGAGTTAAGATGGCGAGTGTGGTCTGAACACCTAACTTTTAGAGATCTACATTTAAATAAAATGATACCTGCTTTTAGTGTGTGCTTTAGTAAAAACTATGCACACTGCTTACCCAAAATACAAATGAATAAGAGGAATGAATATTTCTGGTGGTTATTCACTGCATCAAAAGTGAAAAAAAATCTGTTCAGTGCTATATTGAAAAGAAACTATAATAGAAATAAGGACCAAAAAATGCAATCTAAATAAAATAAAAATTTCAAATTGAATGTCAAAAAATGTCCTTATATAAGATTGTCTAGATATAGTACAGTTTCTTAAGGTAATTTTGTTGAATATTCCATTGTTTATAAAACAATTTAGAAGGAGAAGAAAAGAAGTATGGAGTAGACAATACAAATAAATCCTTGGTAAATGGAAGATTCTTTCTCCTACGTCAGCTGAGGAAGAGGAATTGAATATCTTCACTTCCTAAAGACAAACCTCTAATACTTCACTTCATTAAATAGTAACTATGATTGGCTGAAATAGCAGAATCATGACAATGGCAGGACATGACACATTTAGCCAGTGATTTGCATATGCTTGCTGTTACAGGACACTCTTGCCATGTGCTTTAACTCTGTAGAACTTCAGCTCTTTGCAGAATTTATAAAAAGCCTCACTACAAGCTGTCACTACAAATAAAATCCAGGATTTTCATTTTAAGAACAGGATACTAAGCTAAATTAATAGTTTTTAGTGGTATTAGCAGTGGACTCTTTTTCTCTTCTTGGATTAGACTAGCAGTGAGCAGTGCATGCTGTTAAATGCTGGTGACCTAATGCAGTTTCAACATACCCTAATTATAAAATTCTGTTCACTGCAATTAGATATATAGATTCAGACACCAATGCAAAAAGTAAATCTATGATCGCCAAAAGTGACCTTACATATGCAGACTACAAAACATTTAAAAACCTCAAGATTATTCTTTGAAAGATATCTGATCTCATTTTTAATTCTGTATCTTGGCTTATACACCACCACCTATGGTGAATGTTTCAATGTTTAATTACCTTCACTGCTAGGAAACTTATCTTATTTAAAACCTCAAATTCTAGACATTGGATTATTGAAAAGCACTTTACAGTCAGATTTTTTTTTTCCATGTGTACTTAAAAATAGTGATCACTATGTATTTCCCCTACTTCCCTTTGATAAAATGCACAGATGAAAATCTTTAAACCTCTCAGCCAAGACCTTTTCCCAGAACTTAAATACTCTTTTGTTTCTTATTTTAACTGTCTCCTGTATTTGTTCTTGAAGTTTGGTCATCTGAAGTAGATAGAATATCCTAGTTGCAATCTTATCAGTTCTGTTTCTCTTCAATTTTCTTTTTCTTTTCTCAAAGGGATTATATTAACCTTTATTTTCTCTACAGAACTGCACACACAATTCATTTTAAATAGTCATTTATGAATATCTTCAAATCCTTTTCTAAGTCATTGCTATCCAAGCGGTAGTTCCTGTCCTAAAGACATTGCCTACACCCTTTCCCCCAAGATGTTATTACATCAAGGTTCTTGTACTAAAATATGTTTTGCTGAACAGCGTTCATTTATCAAAATACTTCACCTCACTCTCTAAAAGTAGTATTTCCTTCTTTTTATTTACTTTCTTAAAAATGTGTGTCATATGCAAACTTTATCGTGAAGGTACTTTATAAACTGAGTAGCACTAAAGGCACAAGGTGGCATAAAACACTAGTGCTATTATGAACAACTACATTTGGAGAGCTGTCAGTAAGCTTTTTTTTCATCCAAAAATACTGATTAAATTGATTTTATTTTTTAATATGCTAGCAGAAATCCATGTATGCTATGTCACCACACTTGTCTTGATTATCCAGATTTATAATCTGTCCAGAAATAAATAAACAGATAGGTAACAAGTTTATTGGATGATGTTTAATTTCCATCAAATGATTCTGACAAGCACTAATTGTAATTTTTATTTTATAATTCTTTGTTAATAAAAGTTCAAAATTAACTATTCAGTTACTCTGATGCCAGGCTAGTTAATCAGTAGTTCCTTTGGACATCCCTTTTACTGTCAACAGCACACTATTTTTCTCGTTCCAAAGAATAATGCATAGGATATTTTGCCATGCTGTGAAGAGCTTTTGCTTTCTACCCTTAACTCTCTCATGTGTATCCCTCCCTGAGGAGGTACGCTTTATCCATTTCCATGCACAAAGGTAGAGGACCATCAGTCGTTAAAATGAAGTAATAGTTTTGAAAAAAAAAGAATTGAATAAGAGATTCATAAAATAGTAGAAACATATAAATGATTGATGGAAGATACCTCTGGAGGTCACCTAGTCTAGCCTTCTGCTTGAAGCAGGACTGTCTGTCACCAACTCAAGATCAGCCCAGCCATGGCGTTGTCTAGACAAGTCCTGAAAATTTCCAGTAATGGGGTCTCCACAACCTCCATGGGTAACCTGCTCCAGTGCTACCTTAGCCTTCCAGTGAAAAATCTTTTTTTTTCTCCCCTCTAATGACATCTGAATATTCCAAACCACATTTTTTGGCTATCACCTGTTATTATAGTGTTGTTTGTCATTACCGAGAGCTGTTTGGCTCTGTCATCTCTGTAACTTCTCCTCAGGTAGGTGTAGGTTGTTCTTGCATTTCCCCTTAGCCTCTTCTTCACTGAGCTAAACAAGCCTCTCCCTGTAGGTTGCAAGCTCCAGGCTCTTGACCACCTCCCTAACTCATTCCTGGACACTCTTCAGTTTCTCAAGATCCTCCTGACATAAGGTTGGAGGGGAGGGCTCCAAAACTGGACTCTATTCTAAGCATGGCTTCTCCAGTGTCATTTAGAAGGGAATAATAATTTCTGCTAGCTACACTGCTTCTAGTTTCATGCAATGTGCATTCTGCTTTATTCATGATGGGATATTTCTGAAATTTTTGTCATCAAGCTTGCACCCACAGTAACACTCAGGTGTTCTTCAGCCAGGCTGCTACTCACTCAATCATTTCCCAGTTTCCAGCTTCTACTAACATGTAGGATTATATTTCCTCAGCTAAAGAACTTTGCACTTCTTCTTGTCAACCTTCATGAGTTTCTTTCTATTAAGCCAGTCCTCAAGATGATGGGGGTCTGTCTGGATTAAAGCTCTGTCCTTTCTCACACCATTCTTTCCCTCTAATTCAGTGTCACTTGCTATTTGCTGAGGGTATGCTCTGTATTGCCAGCCAGGTTGATGATGAAGGCTTTGAACGATATGGTCCCAAGGATCAGCTCCTGCGGTACCTCTGTTCACTACTAGTTGCCAACCAGTCAAGTCATTGATCATTACCCTCCAGTCAATTTTCAATCTCTTTAACAATCTGCTCTTCCAGCCCTGTTTATAGCTGAGATTATCAAAAGCTTTACTTAAAACAAGGAATATTATTACGTCTACTATGCTCCCCTCATGAAGTTAGCCAGTCATTTCCTCATAGAAAACAATCAAGTCGGTCAAACCTGATTTGCCATTGGGAAATCCATTCTAAGTAGTCCCAATTACCTTCTCATTCATGTTCAGACTCTTGTAAATCTGGATAGATATTTTTTTCCTGACCTTAAAAACTTTGAAATAGATGTTCTAAAAATCCCATTCTACAGAAACATAACCAAGATCTTTCAAATTGTCTCCAAACAGAACATGAGGAAAAAATAAAGGGAGCCAACCCACCCATACTGAAAGAACAGGGTAGTTTTGGTTTACTGTCAATTCTGTAATCAAGCACAGACAAGGAGCACCCAGGCTCCAGAGTTCCATTTTAAAAGGCTTAGCTGGACTGTTCAGCCAGGCACTCAGTACAATATAGGATTTCTCAAAAATATAGTCAAATCTCATGTCCCCTATGAAAAGCAGAGTAGGAGTAGATTCACATGTGTTAACAGTGATCAGCTGCCTTATGAGTTCCCTCAAAATATGGTTGATTTTCTCACAAGCCACTGGTCTTATTTTGAATATGAAAAGAAACTGAACATCACATGTATGGAGTCCAAAGAGGGTTTGAGAAGCCACCTTCAAAGGTTATAAAGTCTTTGGTAAAGGCACAGAACTGGAATACAGAAGGGGCAAATTCAAGACCTACTCCAAGCAGCTGCTCCAAGGACATGCTTTTTGGTTAACTGTCTGAAATACTTATTAGGAAGATTTTTGAAGACCAGAACAGGACTTCTGGTCAAAATCAAGGGAACCCTTCCAGTTTGTCCAAATGCCTGGACTTGATCTAAATCTGACAAATCAGAAATTCAAACTCAAGTTTCTGACACGTCCAAGATAAGTTTCCTGATCACTGAGATATTTGTCTCTCTCCATCTGTTTTCTTTGGCCTCTGATTTTGACCAGATATTCTATCCTGGAACTGCAGCCCTTTCTGACAAAAGGAAAATCAATCAGTGTGCTTGGAAATGTCATTTTAATATCAGTATTCATAGTACTTACTCTATTATTATTAGCAGATTTATAGCATTGTTCTTTTGATGATTTCTAAAGAGCTGCTCAAAGTAGTATGCCCTATATTCCTATAAGGCCCATATTGACAAAAGAATATGCTGTTGCCCCCATTTCTTGGGCATCCTCATGCAGAGAAACTTACTTTTATTAATTTATTTATTTTCCCCTAGCAATTAGTTAATTTTTTTAGATCTTTTAAAAACTCAGTAGTAAGTAAATATAGTCATATTAATAAAACAACCATTAATCTATTAAAAAATCACTAGTTGTTCTGCCAGTATGAAATGTTAGAGTAAAGCATATTATTCATTTTATTTATAGATGTGCCTAGATACCTCTACCAAAAATTCTCCTAAAAATTCTGTCTCACATTCATTTATGTAAATAGCTTAAACTTAAACCTGCTGGTTTATTCACTATCCATTTTTTAAGGAAAAATATCCTAAAATCATGGAAGTTAAGAAACTTGTAGTCAAAGCATATTAAATATATGAAAATACTTTTTAGGGAAAAATATCAGCTTTATTCTGTAATATATATTTCTATAATATATTTCTATTTAAGAAAAAAAATCAGTGATGTCCAGAGAGAAATAAATTTCATTGTAAAATATTTTACTTAAATGCAAAATTTTTACTAAAAATATTTTTCTCTTCTATGCAATGAAATAAAATGTATCCAGATTTTTTTATACACATATATATACACAGAGAGAGAGAGAGAGAAAGTAAAACAAAATTTTGACAAGAATTTATGCATTGTATGCATTTATGCATAGTTTTTTAAAAAACAGAGCACGTGTATGTAGCACTGTATCTATCATAAACACTGTATGGTAAACGACAGAACCACAGTTTCAGGGTTATTTTGAGCAGGACACATAAGGTCTAACAGCCCACTACAGTCAAAGAACTGCACGAAGTTAAAGAATTTTTCTACATTCATTTCATATAAGTTCAGTTGTCTGTAGTGGATAGATTTCCTTTAAAGTCAAAGAAGAGAAATAAGCATTTCTCACACAATTTATCTGATCTGTTTTAAGTCTCTGCATTAAGATGGGATCAACCAGGTTCTAGAAGTGCCTATTTCTCTCCACTGACTGTAAAACAAAAGCTGCACAATGGATATTGAGACAGGCTTACACACACAAAGATTTATTTGTGGAATCTGTAGCTAATGACACCCATCAACTCTAATAGTAAACATTATGTTCAGGGAAAAATGAAAAAATGAAGGAGAAAGGGAAAAAAAAGGAAAGGGAAAAACTGGAAAGGAAAAAAAAAATTTTCCCTGTAGTCAGAAAGAAAGAGAAGAAACGGGGCTCTCCTTAGATGAGCATCCTTTCTGGACATCTCCAGTGCAGCAAGTGCTCCCTCCAGATAGCTTTTTCAAAGTAACTGTGCAGTTTCCACATGGTCCTCTCAATCTCCCTATTTGTTGCTCTCACTTATTGCACTGATAGCGCTGGTTGGAGCATGCTTTGATCAGTTGCAGAAGTTGCAGACCTAATTGACTTTCAGGTTTTGTTCATGTGCATTACTGGGAAATGCTTACTGGCTCTGTAAAAGGCTATTATTTACTAAAGTTATCTACAAAGCTCTATTTGTTCCCTAGTATAAGTTATAACCCCAAAACTATGAAACAAGGGGTGTAAAATAGGGGAGGGGAAAGGAAAGGCAATTCACATGTAAATAGCAATTGTCTCCTATAAAAGCTGACATGACAGGCATAGCAATGTTTTCAGAGCCTTCTAGCGCAAGGCTAGGAGGATAAGGGCACTTTGGAACATGAGGCTAAAAGGTGTTTTTACAGCAGTATGTAGGGGCATATGGGCGGAAAGTTATAAACTGGCAGAGCAGGCTGCAGTGTTATGAGCAAAAAGCTAAAGAGCTGCAAATTGAAGGTCAAAGCACTTTCCCTGAAGAATCTAGGCAATTAGCTCCAATGTAACTCTAGTCTTTAGATATCTGAACTCAGGTTAGATAAAACCTATCTTAAATGTTTCTTTGTCTCAGTTCCTCATTCAGAAAGTGTGAATATTTACTTTTTACTTTCTTTGCACCTTTACCTCTATCTAGGTAGTGAGATCATCTCAGTCATTCATTCTCTCTAACTTTATGCATAATGCTTACAAAAAGCAGTACTGGCATAAATAATTACAATATGTTTTGAACTATTTTTATTTTATAAATATTTTATAAATTTATAGGAAGCAAAATCATGAAGGGATGATACTTTCTTCAAGGTAGTTATTGGTATTATACTCTCAGAAACAGTAGACAAAATCTTTGCCACAATGAAGTAAAGGAAACTGTGCCATTTCAATTTAGAGAGATGATAGAGAAAGAAAAATGAGTATTTCTCTTAAAGAAAAAAACAAGTAACAGTTCAGTATGTATCACTACTCACTATATGGAGGTCTGCATCTTAAGGAGTTAAATTTACACAACAGCTTATAAAGGAAGAGACAGAAAGTAGCAGTTCAAAATAACAACAACAACAAAATCACTCACCTTTTCACTTAACCATGAGCAATGAGTGGTATCATATGAAAAATACTTGGAGATGTAATAGCAATAGGGTACAGTATCTGAGGAATCCCTAAGGAAGACACAATTATTTTGGAGTTGTAGTGTCTCTATTAGAAAGCATAAAAAGCATGTTCACCTTGAAGAGAATGAATCAGAGAATCATCATTCTGCAACATTTATGGTATGTTTTCTGGAAGCCTTGACTTTTATTTCATTGTTATTTAAGCATTTCACTGCAGGGGAACAGGTCTTAATAGCATCGTTAAGAAGCACTGCACAAACAATTTCCTATACAACATTTGCAATCCAGAATATGTAATGGTGGGATGGTTGTTAAACACATTGCCCAACACTGTGCAACAGGAGGCATAAATGAATTACAAAGCTAAATGACAATTAGCATCCTGAGAGGCTGACATTTATAGATAGAATGAAAGGATTTCTGCTAACAAAAACAATCTGAGTTAAAAGATGATTTTTAGGTGCATGGAAATTACATTGATTACCATTCTGCTTTGATATACTGCTAGAACAATTTTGGTGAGGATGTTCATTAGATCTTATTGTTACAATGGGTAGAATAACTATTTTGCATATATTTAATCTTGTTCTGTGGTGTCTATTAGTCTCTGAAACTTTCATCTTGTTTGTTGCAAAATAATGATAATAACAGTAACAACAACAACAAAAGGCTTATGGTATGTCTTTATATGCTGACATCAAGCCAGGAATGTTCTGCCATTGAGATAAAACACAGTACACACATCACTCACTGAAATCTGCAGCAGGGACAGTTTAAATGATTCAAAGAAGTAGAGAAGAAATAGAGGTAGTTTCATGGCTCAATGCCAGAGGGATCGTGGACTGGACGTCAAGTTCTTTTGTTTACTTGGAAGTGTCTTCCTCCCCTCCCCCCTCCTTTTGGAGGTTGTTTGGATTTTGGATTTGGATTTGAAGGTTGTTTGAATTGGTTGTTGTTATTGTTATTTGTTTTTTGTTTTGTTTTGCTTTTATCACAAAAGTAGCAAATACAAAGGAAATAGGCATGTTAAGTTTCTTTCTATCTTCATTGCCAAGCTTTAGACTGCAAAGTGGTTACTTTTGTAATTAAAATCCTCATTCATACAAAAACTAAACAAACAGTACTTGAGTCTGGAGTGCCTTATTAGCTCCTCTGTTTTATTTTTGTTGTTGTTTTGTATTATAGCCCTTGTCTGTAGCTAAAATAGCCTAAGTTTATGAAGAGAGTACTAGTGCTTTGGTTCTACCAGCTCTTACCTATTTGCAGCAGCAGCACTCTCAGCTAACATCTCTCTCTGTAAAATATATATTTGCCCAATTTGCCTTTCTTCAAACAAAAGCTGTACACTTATATAAAGTACTTGGTATAGAGAAAACAAAATGCTTTGGAGATTTACAGAAAAGCCTTAGCTTATATGGATCGAGGATGTATGAAGTTACATTTCTTGAGAAAAGTCCCCTACTTAGAACTGTGGATAGAATTTTTTGTTGTGAAAGGAGAGCAATTGCTTTAGTTTTCCAGTGATTGCACTAGAAACTGATAGCCAAGTAAAAATACCATGTTTCAAAAGGAAGGCAAGAAAGAACACACCAAAAGAGACATAGAGCAAGGGTAAAAATGAACAAATAAAAAAGGATAAAAAGAGATTCAGATTAGGAAAAAGGTTGGGAATGGAAAGAATGGAAAAAAATAGGTAAACAGGTATAGAAAAATGCATTTTATTAGATGTTCTTTCAGTGTATTTAGCTGATGGAAGAGGTAATGGCAAAGGGAAGGGAGCAAGAGAATAAAGTAGAACAGCACCTAAATGGTGAAGAGATTTTTTTTTTTTTTTTTTTTTTTAAAAGCCTTATATCCTTGTGACAGAATATACATAGCACTAATCCATAGTAGAAAGATCAGGGGGGATTTCTGCATAGTCCATTGTGTCACATCCAGAGTCTCTTAGACTTTTCCAGTGACTGAGGCAATTCTACGGCTAGTGAATGACACACACATTTGTTGCTTTTGTAAACTGTACACAGGATATTATTCATCTAATAGCAAACTTACTGTAATAATAAGAGTTCTATGGGCTTGATCCAAACCCCACCAAAATCAATGGGAGTAATTCAAACAGGGATTTGCTCTTAGCATTTTTGAAAGTATTTGCTGAAAAAGGCAATGGTTGATTTTTTCTTTAAAAAAATTTGAGAGTTTTTTATTATTATTATTAATAGGTTTATATAGATAGATATATTTCTAACTTCATTTTTTTGAAATGTACACTTCTAAAATTTCATGTGGAAATCCTACAATTTTTAAGATTTATGAATGTACAGAAATATGTGTGTACAAACTAGTATTTGTGAATGTGTACGTTCATGCATAGAATGACAGAATATTTATTCTGTTACTGGCACAGAATATTGCAATCCTTGTGTCAAATGTTCTGGTTTCTTTACAAGATGCTCATTGTTAATATACAGATGAGATAACTTCAAAGGCTAAACAAAGCAAGATCAAGCAGTTTCTCAAATGCTGACAAAGCAAAGACTTTTTTTGTTTGTTTTTAATATTGTATTATTTTTAGTTAGTACACTTCCTTGATTGCATAGCCACTCTGTAATAGTTCTTTCATGGATATTAACTGTGCATTAAATAGCACTCTATTACAATACCTAGGATCTGTCAGAACTTATTAGTGAATAAGATAATTTCTATGGAATTCTTAAGTATAATTTTGAATATATATGGCTCTCTCCCTCTCACTCTTTTAAAATCAATTTTTTTCCTTTTATTTTTTCTAAAACAAAAACAATACACACAACTGCTTTTTGTATAGCATTTCAAATATTATATTTCCACTTTCTAATAATCCAGTTGCAATCTATAACATTTTTTCAATGAATATTAATTTATGGTTTATGTTTCTTTCCTAATGTTCAGTTATCTGTTATCTGGTAACAATACCCATTTTTAAACTAGGCATGGTGAGCATGTTTCAATTTACAGTAACCTAATTTGAGCAGCAGTCTCCTTTTTAGACCATTCCCAGGACTCCATGATGAAAATGACCCCAACCCTTTGCCGGGTTTCTCTTTCTCCAAAGGGACAGGCAATTAAAACTTACCTGTCAGGGAAGACACCATGATCAAGCAGGTGGTTTTCCAAAGGTGAGGCCTATTCCTTGCACTCCAGGTGTACCCACTCCTAATAAATTTTAAACAGGGACAAGTAACATGAAAGGAATATAGAAACATTGTCCAAGCATGAAGGGATGGGGCTAGTAAGTTTCATCTGGTGTTTAGTCTGGTGAGGGATGTCAAGGACTACAAGAAGGGCATGAGTTAATCAGCATAAATACATCAGTAACAAATAGAAGACGAAGGGAAATGTTGGCCTGCTGCTGAATGGGGCAGGGGCTCTCATGACAAAGGATACAGAAAAAGCTGAGGCACTGAATGCCACGTTCACCTTAGTCTTTACTGGTAAGACTGGCCCTCACGAATCCCAGACCCTGGAGACCAGGAAGAAAGTCTGGAAAAAAGGAAGACTTTCCCTTGTGGAAGAGGATCAGGTTAGGGATCACTTAAGCAAATTTGACACACACAGGTCCATGGGCCCTAATGGGATGCACCCACAAATGCTGAGGAAACTGGCAAGCGTCATTGCTAGGCCACTCTCAATTATCTTTGAAAGGACATGGAGAACAAGAGAGGTGCCTGAGGACTGGAAGAAAGCTAACGTTACTTGAGTTTTCAAAAAGGGCAAGGAGGAGGACCTGGGTAACTAAAGGCCAGTGAGCCTCCCCTCAATCCCTGGAGAGATGATGGAGCAGCTCATCTGGGACACCGTTTTCGAGCATGAGAAGGTGATCAAGAGTAGTCAGCGTGGACTCGTAAAGAGGAAATCATGCTTAATGAACCCGATAGCCTTCTATCATGAGATGCCTGGCTGGATAGATGAGGGAAGAGCAGTGGATGTTGTCTCCTTTCACTTCAGTAAGGCTGTTGACACTTTCCCATAACATCCTCATACGCAAGCTCAGGAAGTGCAGGCTAGATGAGCAGTGAGGCACATTGAGAACTGGCTGAATGGCAGAGCTCAGTGTTGTGCTCAGTGGCGCAGTCTACCTGGAGGCTTGTAGCTAGTGGTATGTCCCAGGAGTTAATACTGGGTCCAATCCTGTTCAGCTTATTCATCAATGACTTGGATGGTGTGACCATTCAGAGGGACCTCAACAGGCTGAAGAGTTGGGCAGAGAGGAACCTCAGGGAGATACTGCTCCAGGATTTTAATATAAAGTGTATGCATTAAGAGGATAATATCTTTACTTGCAAAAAATATCTTTGAAATATAAGTTTTTTTCCATTGTTCTAAGATTATACTGCAATTTGTACATGCTTTTATTAAAGGTAGAAATAAAAAAGATTTGCTTTAGTTTTGTAGCAAAATTTTGTGCTATTTTCAAAGCCCGTCAATATCTGAAGGCTTATGAAAGATGTGACAGGTCTTAGACATCTGGTTTTTTAAATGTAGAAATATATTTTACAGTATGTTTTAATGTTCCCTGAATATCCATAATAAACCAGAGGATTAGATTCTTTAGTCTTGTAAACAAAAAAAAATGCGACAACAGAGGGATAGTATATATCACAAACATTCTGTTAGGCTACGTGATGAAAAGCTCATCTCCACACTTGCAAAGGAGCACAGAGTGACAACAGCAGAAAGAGGAACCCACGTAATACCTGGCCCCAGCTACTCCCAGGCTCATTGCAGGAGAGACACCAGCCCATGAAGGCTAAACAGTAGATCCCCTGCCCCAGCCCCCCCGGGGCATCCCAGGAGCCCCCAGCCCCGGGGTCGGGGGAGACACCCCACCCTGCGCTGGCCATGGCAGAGGCTCCCCGGGCGCTGCATGGATGGGGTGGAGCAGCCGGCGGGTGCGTGGCCCCGAGGGGACATCGGGGCTGTGCTGGCTGCGTTAGGGGATGTGTCAGGGGAGACCGCAGGCGGGAAAGGAGGGAGCAAGGGGGCCTGGGAGGAATGAGCGTGCAGAGCAAAGGGAGAAGGGGGTGGCCTTGCAGCACGCCGGCCCGTCCATGCCCTGTGCCTGATTGGCACCTCTGTCCCGTCTGCTCACTAACCCCATTTCTGATTATTTTCCTGGGTGAAGGGCTCTCGTCTGTGTACATGGGCGGTCTGCATGCCGTGTGAGCCCAGGGCACCAGGATTACCCAGAGCATGCGAGGGTATGCAATTAGGTGTGTGATTGCTAGTGATCCAACTGCCAGAAAAAAATTGGCGTCTGGGGGTCAACTGAGAGAGCCACTTGTGTGTGTGTGTGTGTGTACGCACGTGCGTGGGTGTGGGTGTGTGCACAGGAGGCAATGGTGGAGAGCAAGGATCCAGAATCAGCTACAGGATTCACGGTGTGTCTAAGCCCTGTTACTGGGGGATCCACGGCGTGTGTGTGTGTGTGTGTGTGTGTGTGTGTGTGTGTGTGCGTGTGTCTGTGCATGTCTGTGTGTGCATGTGTGTGAGTGAAGGGTCTGCACCAGCAACTGGAGTGGGGCTGCAGCCTCAGGGGCTTGTGTGTCTAGTGCCAGCAACTGGGGACATCAGGGATCCAGGGCCAGCTCCTGGGTGGACTGGGTGCCCAAGCCCTGATACTGGAGGGTCCTCCTTGTACATATGTATATATATATGTCCCACTAATGGACCTTCCTCCTGATCGACCAGAGAGGGGAGCAGGATGAGGCCGCTGGTGCTGTTTGTGTCTATGTGAGTGATGAGTGTGTCTGTCCATGTTGTTCTATGTGGCTGGCTGTGTATATGTATATATATGTGTTGTATACGTATGCTGATATGTGTAGGCAGTTGCTAACTGGGAATAAGTTCTCAGCCTCGCTGCTGGTCGGACCTGGAGGCATGGAGCTGCAGCAGCCGTGTCTCTATCGGGCCACTGGATTTGGCAATTTGCTAACACATTCCTGAAGAATAATTGATGGAACGTAATTCAGAGCATACCCAGTTTCTATGAAAGGCTGTGCTGATGCAGTGAAATTCTACATAAGCTTTCAGAAAATCTTCCTTGTATATGCATCTAGTGTGTTGGTAGAGAAACTAATGACATTTAATAAAGTGCATCAGAAGCTGCCTGAAGAACAGAGGCTCTACATAACAAAATACAATTTTGATTAGGCTCTTAATTTTATGAGGATGCAGATGTGCAGCCCAGAAAGTGCAAAAGTTAATAGTGATACATTGAGCCTCTTTATTAAGCATCTTTTAACTATGGGAGAGAAAACTGAATTCAAATAATGAAAGGGTAATTTTAATTCTAATGAAAAATGGACATAACTTCTAAACAGCTAGATATGAAGAGTCTCTGAATCATGTGGAAGTTTATGAAAAAACAAAAAAGGTATTGGAAATAAAAAAAGTATGATGATACATTTATATTAAATAATGCAAATAATTTTACTTCATAATGGAATATCATTGTTTAAAATTCTCATAGCCTTTAATAAGACAATATTATTCATTTTGGAAATTTGAAAGCATTATATATCTGTTGTGCAGTTTGTTTTCTAAAGTCATTTCGGAAACACCATCTAAATATACAAAAAATATGGATCTGTGATATCTTTAGTAATAAAATCATTGAAAAGGAGGGAAAAGGGAAAAGCTTAAAACCAAAAAAGAACATCTTTTACTGAAAGAGTAAAGATTTCATATATATTTGAAAGGACATTTTGATAATTTACTGATGTATGAAAGCTTCCTGCCTGGAAGTGACTCAGTTCAGAACAATAACATTTTATTTATGTTTTGTCATCAATATCAAGTAAGATGAAAAGGATCTACTTGTATATTTTCTTCCTAGGTGTTGCAGCACCTAAATTTTAAGTCCCTGGCTCCACAAATCAATTTAGAATATTAAATATCTATGCTCTCCATTCAGTCAGCAGAGAGATTTAGAGGCATTTGACATTTAAAGGGCAGCCCTGAAATTTCCTACCTTCGGCATCAATGTTGTGTCAAGGCTGTGGTGTCCCCTCAAAAAATGGATCTGGGAGATCTTTTGTGAAGATAATTGCCTAAGTAAATGTGACTCACCAAATTTAAAAGCACAGTGGGAGAAGAGTCATGAACGGATTTTTGCATGATAGCTTCCTGTCATTGTGTGATTCTCCAATAATCCTTCTCTGAATAGAAAAACAGAGAAGGGGTTCTCCTCACCAGGAATTCAAGTTCTTCTTTCCCACTTCACAGATCATTACTTCTACAGCAACATGAGACATCAGATTTTCTAAAACAGAGAGAAGAAACCTTTTCCTCTTATTTGAACAAAGGAGAAAATTGGCAAGAAGAAAATTATGGAAACAAGAGAGGGATAAGAAAGACTGTCAAGAAAAAAAAAGAGGAAAAAGAAAAAAGAAAGAAAGAAAAAATATATAAATAAAAAATAGGGAAAAAAAAAGAAAAAAAGGTCCAGCAGGAAAACTTGTTCCTATCACCAGTAATCTGTCCTTCCTCTCCTCTTCCTCCAAAGAAAAGTCTTCTCCTGACTTACTTTTCTTCTGTGTAGGTGAATAAGAAATACATTGGTGATGACAGGAGAGCTGTTTTAGACTCTGGACTAATCCACATTGCCAACAAATATTCCTCAACAAAGTACAATATGTTTTATGTCACTACAGCTTCACACTCTATCCCATAGGATGTTCCTCAGCTTCTTCAGAAACACTGCAGTGTGGATGAAGTTCTCTCATTTTAGTGCATTAGGTGCATTAAATATGGACTGAAATATGTTATATAAAGGATACAAATCTGAAGGTCTTTAACCATTTGGGAGCAGAGAGGTATTTCATCTATTTATTTTACAACAGATTCCTAGACTGATCTGCAGGGCCTGTAAGGGCCTTCAGCATTAATGGTGAGCACCGAGACCTGCCCTGGAATTATACCCCTAAAAAAGTGTGAAGAACTCGTGACTGTATTTCTTGAGAGGGAAAAGGTGTTACAGTAGATATTTTCTTTTATTATTTCCCACTGAGTATTCCTAAAGACAGGATATTTCAGAAAATGGATCAAATGAACTACTGACTAGTCTTGATCCAATATGGCATTTCCTGTGTTCCTAAAATGCCATGAGGAAACTGTAATTTTATTCAGTGGACTACACTTTTTTGTGTAGAAGTTGATTTAGAAATTTTGTTAAAATTAAAACATATCACATAATGCATTTTCTCCACACAAAATGAATTTATTTAATTATTACTTGTAAATATTAATTTTAATATTTCTATATATGCACATACATGCATATTTTATATCTATTTAAGTATTTTTGCACATATTAATTTTAGTATTTACAATTCAGTATTAGTATTTCTAATTTCCTTTCCTCTGTGAAAGGAAGTTGGAAAGGTTTGGTGAATTTCTGGAACTTTTTACTCAGTATGACCTTGAGCTTAGTATATATCTGTCATTCTGCTGCAGGAAATGATGATGATGATAACCTGTTTTTCACTTTTCCAGCTGAGATGGGAATAGAAAGCAAAAGTAAGCATTATTTTATTGGGAGGCCCAATTTAAGGCATTATTCATTTGAGTTCAGGACTCAAAAAGGGGACAACCACAGTCCTGTTTTTCTTTCATTTCACTATTAGGAGCCCGCATACCACCATAGCACAAATAATCCAGAAAAGGTTAATGTTATGTTTTCTGCCTCTCATCCTCAAAAACCCATTTGAAATACGAGACATCTAGCCCATGCCTTTCTAAAGCAGTCTCTTTTTGGTGTAGACTCCTATGGCATTCCTAAAGGAAAATTGTTGAAGATGATTATCCAACAGCACTGATTTCACCCTAAATACTTTATTCTAAGGGATTGTTTATTAAATGTGCATGATAATTAATGCAAGCCTGAGTCAAAGATTTAGCAAAAGCTACAATATAGCTCATTCCATCAAGCACTTCTATATATCCAGTTAATTTTCCTGAAAGATTCAGAAGTTCTATGCTTGTGTAGATAGTTATATGAATATTATTTTAATAAATCTTTAGAACTTTAATACTAAAATGATTTGGAAATAAAAATGATATCTTGTGTGTCAAGTAATTAAAAAATGGATGCTGGGTTACCTGAAAAATGCATTCATTCGTCTGAAGTGTAATTTACAATTAAATAGGTAACATAAAGTGCTAACCACAAGTCAATTGTTTATTTTAATACTGACTCTAGCATCAGCAAATCAGACTATTAATGACTAGATTTTCTGCACCAGTAAACAACCTCTTTAGGACAATATTAACCATTTACTGAAAGAGAAGGAATAAAAACAAAGAAGAAAAGGACACTGGACATGAATCCATATGACATTAGTTGCATGGAGTAAATGACCTTTGCAGAACATATTCCTATTTTCTCCAGAAATCTCTTGAGGTTTCCTCTAGGAAAACTTGTATATATTTAACAGCAAAAAATATGCTTACCTAGGAACATTAACCACTAAATAAGCACACACTATGCATTTTAAGTAAGGAAAAAAATTGCAGCCCACTTTTATGGGTATATCTCAGTTGGACAAATGATTGAAAAATCAACTTAACAAAATCAAATTCAGTCAAAGTGCTTTAAAGTTGGTAACTTTTAAAGTTAAATTGCTAGTATAAGAGAGGCTGGTTTGATATCTTGAAAGATATCAAACATGGTTTGTTTCGTTCAGACATAGTACAATTAACAAGAAGATGCCTAGTGCTATTCAATATGTGGTTTAGAGCAAGACAGTAGACTTATTTAACTTTAGCTTCTGGATATCTCAGAAATTCTTCTAGAAAAAAATGTTATTCTAGAATAAAAAATATGCTCCATGCTAATCCTCATGATACTATCAGTATTGTGATGGCCATAAAATTGAAATTGTTAGGATAAAAGAGTTTAAAAGAAATCTGAGGGAGTGACTTATTACTATTATTGTTATTATTATTAGCCCTAGATTCAGCAGAATTCATAAGCTAACATTTCCCACTTCATAACAATCAAATAGTTAAATGATATTCTGTCTAACATAAGTGTATTGAGTTGTCTTTTTTTTTTTTTTTTCCATATGACAATTTGATTTAAAAATGGAACAGGATGTGACATGAAAAATCATATAATTACCTTGAAAATGCAGGATGCTTAAAAACTAAGTTTTGTTTTCTAAGTGGTATCATCTGGTGTAATAGAAGATAATGGCACCCCCCAGAAACACATTTTTCTTATGTCCTTTAACCACCATGGCTTCACTGGACAATGAAGTTTAAGGAAACTTGGTAGCATGTGAAATGAGTCAGATGTGATCAAGAGAGGAATGAAGCTGTGGCCTATTTTCCAAACTCCTGTGTGCTCTGCCTCTTCTATTAGAGGAAAATCAGCACAGGTCATATTCAGATTGTATCTTGTTTAAAGTTGTAGAATTGTTATTGTCATTGGGTTTTAGAGTTACCATCTTGATTCTGAGTAGATGTACTGCCCATGTCTAGATACTGTACCAAAACAGCATAAAGACGTGCATCAGCCACCCCCAGTAATAGATTTTTTTCCAGGGAAGGGAAACTTCACATATACAAAGTGGAAGCAAGCCACAGTGTGAGCAGGACCCATTGCTCAGCCCATCATTGTCAGTGTTATCACAAATCAACCTTACCAACTTCAAAGCTCTTCTAAAGAAAGCTTTTTATTTTTTTTTTCCTTTTGTAGCTAAAAAGCCCTTTAATCCTTGGCCTCTTTCCCCAGCCACTCCTTACATTTTGTAGGTACATGTCCCCCCATTTCCCCACTCTTTTATTGAGGTGTCCCTGTCCTAAAGGCTCCTTTCTCCCCTTGCCAGGTTGCCGGCTGGAGAGAGCAGGAGCTCAAGCCTTGATCTCATAGCATTGGCAATACCAGCACAGACCACCTACACGCATGACCCTGTGACATCTTGACATGCAGTTTGAGCTGATGTTTGGTCTAGTTCTTGCTTATTCCTAACTTTCCATTTTTGTGAACTTCAGTGACTTCAGATGGTATAATGTATTTTAATATTTTAGCTGAGCTCAGAATCAAACCCACTTAGGTCAATCCACTGAACTGCATATTGATATTCAATATAACATATTGAATTGTGAACTGTGGGAAATAATCCCACTCTCAGTAAAATAAATGAAAAGATCTAATAAGATCTCTTTCATCTTTAATTTACAAGACCTTTAGTCAGAAATTTTATTACAAATATTAGTTTGTTTAATGTTTACATAAGATATTCTTTAAACATTGTACATGCTGTGTATGCTAGAAAGAGCACATTAGGGGTTCAAATTCAAAGTTTGGTATTAAAGTTTAATCACATGCCTTCTATTATTCCAAATTGTATACTGATTAATTCTTCATCATCCTGGGAAGGTTAAACCAAAAATGAATATGCTTACTGAATTCGGTATAAAAGACATACCAACTTGCAAACTTGCATGGGCACTGGATTTCCATTGGCTTTCTTCTCCAAAGCTGTTGATGAATTAAGTGAACAGTAACACAGTAGAAACCTGTAGAATAATGCCATATAGAATATAATCAACAATAATATGTTATCAAACAATGTAAATGAAGAAAAATTAAAATACTTAAGCAAATCTTTCCTGTCCCTCATGTTATATACACAAATATTTTGGTTATTTAATTGACCTAGGCTTTTGCGATTGATGTTTTCAGCTTTGAAATTAGATTATTCAGAATAGTACTTGTACCTCCTGTGTATATCAAACATGAACATCAAATATAAGAAATGTGATAACTAGCACCAGAGATATTAAATTTTGCCAAAGACCGGATGAATTTGTTGGTGGTTGAAACCATCACTGCATGTGTATATGTCCATAGATCTTTCATAGATCACATAAAACGCTGAAGTGTCGTCCAGGTTTTGAACTTGTAGCAGGGTGAACACGGCCTTGTATCACAATAAAATGATTGCACTCCTGATGTCCATACCACCTACTAACAGCAGTAATTACTGTTTTTACATCGCCTACATTTCAGTTCTACTACTACACCGAGGAAAATGGTCTTGTTGTTGAAACAGGAATCACAACACACTAGCCTCCTTCCAAATCTGACTGAGTGCTAATTACATGGCATAATCAGCCAACAAAGAAATGGGGAATTTTAAGACAAAGAAACTCATGGGAAAACTCAAGAACAGTCTGGAATCTCTTGATCTAGTATATCCCAAGTACCAATTCAGTACTCTAATCCCTATACAACCACTCTGCTTGAAGACTTTGCCCTTCCTCTGTTTATCTTAAGGAAGAGTGGATCCATAAAGGAAAAGGATCTTTCAGTATTTACCTGACTCTTACCCGATTATGTCAGAGAGTTTTAATTTATGCTTACAAAGAACTTATGAAAGGCAGAATAATAATACTCTTTATTATTATTGCAGTTGATACATTCTCTGCAATATATAATTTTTGAATACCAAAATGTTTTCCAAATAGTTTGCCTAGCTGAGATGCTGAAACAGAAGTATGTCATTTATTTACTGTTTATACTGAAGCTTTTCAGTCTTGTAACTAGGGAACAGAAATGTGATTTAAATGTGATTTATTTATATGTGATCTAAATCAGTCCTTTTTCTCTTGTTATACACAATTAATTATAAGTAACTAACGTGAACCATTCATGAGCATTCCACATGACAGAAGTCCAGTTTCTGAGAAACTGTCTGGAGAATGTCATCGATAAACAAAATTTGAAGGGTTTTATTATGAAATAATTTATAAATAGGGAAATAGGTGGCTACATCTTCAATGGATACTAGTAACAATGAATAATTCAACCAGTGCATCTCATTATCATGGATATTTTAAAATATTCCCTTATATACAGAAGTAACAGAAGGCAGAAATTGACAAATAAATGCAAAAATACAAAATATGAACAGATTCAAGAAAAAATCAAGAATTTCTATATAAGAAAAAAACTAACTACTAGTGCTAAAAAAGGCTAAACATTCTTTTTCATCATTTTTTCTACCATGTTGGTATTATGTAGTATCTGCTGTTTTGTTAGAAATTATGTGAAGAGAGTTCATAGCACAGTATCATCTTTAGATAAGGAAACACCATGAAAAAATATATTAAAAAATCCACCAATTAGCATTTACAAACAGGTGGATGCATACCTTCACTATAAATCTTGAATCTTTCTCAATAGTAGACTTCTCAGAGAGAAACACAGAGAGTATTTCTTCTCACATAGCTTGTTTCAGACAGAGTTCAGTATCTGAATTGTCTTTACAGGTCTCTTATTATTTCATTACAGTCCGAAATCACATTGCCATCTGTTGTATATTCTGGATATCTATTGATGAAGTAGGACATCATATCTAGAAATACATACTGAAAAAATTAAAAATCTTAATTAAAAATGAATTCAGCCATTGATTTAGTATACTATGGTGTTAAAAACAGCAAAACAAAACATAAAACCTCCATAATTTAGGATTGATGCATTTTTATCTGTGACAATATTTATATATATTCAGTGGAGAAGCAAATGCTTCTGCAAAGATCACTGGATTATGTTTCTTAATATTGCACTTTTGTCACTTCTGTAAAACCCCATCACTGCATGTTACATCACAGTTTATTCCAGGATTCCACTAGTTGTGTCTGAGATTTCAAACAGCACATGTCTATTTTACAATGTATAAAGTCAACATATTGCCAGCACAGGGAATCCAGCAGAGTACACATAAGCCCATTCTCACTAGGATGCAAATACAGCCAAACAAAACAATTTGAATGCTACCACAGTGTTTCTGATACTCTATTCCACAACAACTGAAATTAAAATTCATCAAATAATAAAGTCAGCTGCTACGAAATTTAAGTAGGTCTTTGTTGACATCAGTGAAGATATTTGATGTGAAAATTACCTCATTATCTACTGTAAATGCATGAAAATCATTTTGATTTTATGCTGAAAACAGTGTAGTCTCATTTAGCATTACTGGGCATATTAACAAAAGCAGAATCAAGTAGCCCATTCAGTAAAGCAGTGCAATATCTGTTGTGCACTTGTACAATCAAATATGCAAATTGAACTCCCCTTAATTATAGCTAGATAATATCTTCTGGGAAGCTGTGACCTAGCCTATTAGAATGAAAATAAGGAACAAACTTTAGCGAGTATTTACTGGCTGGAAAATTGATACAGCTGGAACAACTAGTTGTGAAAAAGCTAAGGCTGTGGGCATTTGATACTAAAATATACAGAGAGATTTCCTGGGGCTGAGTAATATCAGTATTATGACAGACAGCAGTGCTGACAATTGAATAATAGGGAGAATGAGAAATATAAAACATAGTATTAAGCATAGCATTCTTTGAAAACTAGTTCTTTGTTGTAATTATTGATGTCTTATTTCAATGCCTTATTTCATCACTGGGGAAAATGATTACAAAATAGCTAAGAAAGACACAAAGGCTAGGTAAATAGGCTAAATAAGGTGCCCAGTTTTGTTTAATTTTTTTTTCTCTGACTTAAGCATTTTAAGTAGTTACTATCTCATGGTTTTGTTATCATGTCATGGATTTTAGAACTGTCTACCATATTCTTAATTTTCGTAGTCCTCTCCAGTTACCCTGCTTATTAGTGATCTCCAAATAGCTTAAAAAGAATACCATCAGAGTTCTGCTCTCCAGCATAAATTAATTGAAAGGATAGCAATCTTATACTGGTTTTATACTAGCCGTGGTATTCATAGGGAAAGACTGCTTATTAAGAAGTCCATATTTTTAAGAATACGTTTTTAAGAACTCCGTATTTTTACAGAGCTAAAAATTACTCGATCAATCACCTGTTGTTTCCTTCAAGTCAAACTGCTTTTGTTTCAGTCCAGTTAAGTTCGTAATAGACAAATGATCACCTTTCACGCTCTAATACACCATTGATTCTTAGTTGAAAGATTTAGAAGAATTAAAAAGAGCATATCTACCAAGCATGCTCTGGTAGTATCTTACTAGGAGAGGAAGGCAAAATTTATACCACTGCAGTGAAACTGATTCTAAATGAGTGAATTATATTCTATGCTTTCTGAAAGAATGTTCTGGCAACAGTTAATCAGATAGCAATTCCACATAATTTTTGATGCTTTTATTCATACTGTGAGGACAGTATTTAATTCTGAGAACAGGTGCTTGTAATTTACAGGTATTTTCCTTTTTAATGGAAGTTATTGTCAGTTTTTGAGTAAGGTATAAAGACAACAAATCAGTTGTTTACTCAGAATTTTGTTAAGTCTAATTCCTGGGTAGGTTTGCTTCTATTTTAGACTTCTGAAGTTGAGATCACTTTTTAAAGTTGCCTAGACCTTTTTCTTTTACTAGTAAAACAAACAAACAAACAAACAAACAATTATTTTAAGAAGCTCAGAGATTTTGATTTTTACATTAGCTTTTTGCTAAAGGGTCTGTATGCTGATAATAATAATAAATAGATTTCCAAGCTTATGTCATTTCTTACTCTAGGGTAATTCCATTGACTTTGTGATGCTATTTCTGACTTCATATATGAGACTATCCCATCAAACCAAAGGTAATTAAGTGCTTATAATAAAGCATGTAGGGATAGTGACTCCAGATGACTTAGCTTGGTTAAATACAAAGAATACCAAAAAGTTAGTCCTTCCTAGGTTAGGAAGTTAGGCAAAGTTCTTATGACTGCAACATAGCCAAGATTTTACATTTTTGTCAAGAAATTATTTAAAAAAGATCCATAAAAATCACTGGACAAACATCTGCTTAATTTTGTGAAGTTCAGTCAAGGTCTACTTGATCAAAATGGAAACATGTTTTGTGAGAATTCCTGATAACCAGAATATAAAACATTTTTATTTTGATGGAATAGTAATATTGTTGACATGTTTACCTAATAATCTCTTTTGAATGCTGCATTAAATTGGAGACAGTAACTTGGAGACATTAACTTTAGAAAAATAGAGGTCCCATGGTAGCGTATCCCACATTCCCATGCTTATTTCTCCTAAAATAGATTTCTATCACTTAATCAAAATCTACATCCTAATCCTGTTCGTTGTTACATTCTTTCTCCATCTTACATTTATTTTGAGAGGGAACATTGTACGAAAAATTTGAAATAAAGGACACCTAGGACTCAGTCTCAAACTTAAAACCAATGTGGATTAAGTAATGAAAGCCTGGTTCATTATTTTGGCAATATAGATCTACTAAAGTCACTCTACACAGGAATTCAGAAAGGTTCCACGTGCTTCACAGTTGGTAAAATGGTATATGCCACTGAGCTTATCATAATTTGATGTGACTTGCTATGTTTTGGCACCAGAAATAATAACTATTCTCTCTGAGTGTGTGAGATTGATGAGTTGGGGAACAGATGAAGGAACAGTCACAGAAAGCTAAGGAATCTGAGAGTAAAACTGTTGCAAGAAGGTAGGAACTAAAGCTTGGATGTTTTGTTTTACACTCTTCAAAAATTAAATTATCTCACTATAAATCTAAGATAAACAAAGCATGCAATGAGAGCATAAAACCTATCTTTGTTCCTTTGGGAATATTTCCCTAAAACTGTTGAACTCTTTATTTATACTGCTTTCCTAATAGCATAGTCTATCAAAATTAATCAGCTAAGTAACTCATGAATTCCATACCTGATAAATAGCAAACATGAATTGGGTTTATTTGTAAAGCACTGGAGGTGAAAATACCTATTTGTGTTCCTTCTCATGACAGCAACCTCTTGAATGAACCACCATTACTAGTGGTTGGTTAAATATGGAGTGGTATTGATAGATTAATGAAGAGGAATCTATTCTTTCTTCTCATAGCAATTCTTGGCTGAAAAGCTTGTGGTGAACCAAAATTTTAGAAGTTTAGTTGGTATTCTTCACGTTTTGTGAAGCCTTAGTAAACATAGTATACACAACAGAGGTTGACATAGTCTATAATTAGTATTATATTTTCTGCTTTTTCTCTCTCTCATGATGACTGTATCAAGATCAAAATTCAGAAGTCCTCAGAGGTGAGAAAGCCCTCCTTTGATGTGGAAAATAATCCAGGGAGGATACAGGCATGGGCACTGGAATGGAAAGATGCTGCTATTAAAGATCAAAAGAAATAGGCCCCAAAGAGAACTGGTCGAACAGTAATTGGATGTTTCCTGCTGAAGGGTCTGATTAATGGCAGCACAAGTAAAAATTTACTTACTTAGAGCACTTTCCTTGTGAAATTTACATACATACATATATACATACATATGTATAGGTGTATATATATACACATTTAAATGCATAAAGTTATTCCAGAGAATTCAAACATCATTCATGTCATAGTATAAGACCACTACACAGTAACTTGTTTTTTGTTCTTTTTTTTTAAAAAAAAAAGAAAGCAATAGATAAAGATCATGTATTTCAAGATTATATATACTCTATTCCTTAAAGAGGATTCTAACAACTATGGTAAAATGTACTCTAGTTCAATTAGATATTGAACTCACATGAATTCATAGTTCTTCTTCAAATATAATGAGTATTAAAAGACAGAGGGCTGCTACTACAAATTTATCTTAACTCATGTACAAAAACTAGAGCAATCTAAAAGTATGAAAGAAGACTTTTCATTAATAATGAGTAAATCTCTACCGAGATAAATGATTTTGAAGAAGGTGAGAATGGGAAACATTGGATACTCTGAATAGGCTCTTGATAACAAGTAATTTAACTACATATTTTTGTAATGTTTTTAACAATAGGAAAATTGCATTCATATTTCCAATTATGTTTGCTCTGTGTTTTAAAAACAGCTGAAAAATAAAGGTTCCTGAATTGTAATAGCAGCATTATTTTCAGGGCCTCTTTAAATAGCTGCATGTTCCTTTCTCCCTACTTAGAATACAAAATGATTTATTTTAACCAGCTGCATTATACTGTAATCTGTATTGTCATAAATATTAGCGTATGTCATAATATTTTTGATAATTCTTTGAAAGAAAATGCCTAGAGAAATAGTTTGTTTTTTCTTGCTTATATTAGCTTAGTTGCACATTACAGAATTCCCAAAAAGCAATCCAAACTTAACCACAGCAGTACTACACTCATTTCCCTCTCTGTCATTTGCGTGATACTACAAATGTGAATGTCAGCTTTTCTCACTTCAGTCACAAATAACTTTTTTAGTGTTTCTTTTATCTGTTGCCCTTTGTAAGATTATTATCAGAGGTATAAAATTATTACATTCTCCATGCTCAAAAAAGAAAAACATTAACAAGCAAGTCTTGCCTGTGTAGGAATCAGGGGGAGATCTGGTCATTCCCTGACTTCGACTGAAACAGGGTTCTGCAGAGGATCAGATTAGCTTAGATAGGAAGTATTCAACTCTATTGTTATCTCATCTAAATGGAACAATGTCCTAACTCTCTAGTATGTATAGACATATTCACAAAATAATTAACATAAAAATGATTCTTAAGAATTTGGTTTGCCAAATAAATAATGGCTATTTCAATTATCTGGGTTTTTTTTTTTTGTGTGTGTGATATTTTAACAACATGTCAGAATAAAGAGATTCAAAATCTTTTATATGGCTTTAACATACATGGCCTGATTTATTCAGTGATTACAGATGATTATAAAATGTTATCAACATTTTATGTGTTTGCCATAAGTTTACCACATGATCATTAATTGCTTATTTTTCTTTAAATATCTCTGTGACTAAGGGATGTTACACAGTTAGAGAAGAAGGGAACCATGAAGGACTGAGCTTGGTTTCATTACAGTGAGTTCCACTGTCTGGAACTGCATTTTTCTCTCAGTTGCCTACAGATTGGGCCAAGTCAGCTAGTCCCCTAGCTTAAGTGTGTTACCCAGATTTCATAAGAAATTGGTGAGAATAATTTATACCCATTTCTCCCCCAAAACCCAATGTAGAAGTCCATGTCATCTTATCACTCAGAAAAGACTACTGGAGTCACATTGTTGAAAGAAACAAAGAAAGATCATCTATCTTCCTGCCTTCTCCTCATTCCTGACATTCTCATCTCCTGCACCTCTCTTCTTCAGGTAATCCACTCTCTCTACTATTATAAAAATGTCAAACCTGAATTTTTCTTGCTACAGTTTAACCCCATTGTATCTGACACTGTTTGCATTTAACATGTAGAACAGATTTTTCTCTCTTTTCTTGAGCACATTTAAATGTATGAAGTGCATTATCATACATCCTCTCAGTCTTGTCTTTTCTTAAACTGGACAACAGAAGTTTGTACATACTTTCTTATAAATTCTTTAAGACTTTTTATTATGTTCATGTTTCCTCTCACCACTCTTCAGCTGATCCACATATTTCTAGTACTACAATGTTCCAAACTGGGTACAGGACTCTAAACAAGACAATAACTGTCCAAAGTAGAGGAAAAGATTTAATACTTAAGGTAAAATGTGCTACTCTTCTTTTTGCAACATTATGTCAGTTGTTGACCCAGGCTCAGTGTGTGATGACCAGTCGACTTGAGATCCTTTTCTGAACATGTAGAACTAAAGGAGCTGTTCCTCCTGTGTCTGTGTAAGAGCTTGCCCTGTTTAAGTGTAGACTCTATCCACTGATGAATTCTAATTTTCTCATACCATTCACTTGTAATTCCCCATGTTTCCTGTATATTTATTGTGCATACTGCCTCTTCTATTACCTGTTATTAAATAAACAAATAGAAACAAGATTCACGAAAATCCCACCTCCCCCCCCCCAAAATTAATATTTCTTTCATTTTCAAAATGAATTGTAACTACTCTTTTAGTGTGTTTTTCTCAAAGAGCTTTGTACCCATCCTAAAGAAGTTTTGTTCACATCATGTTCCCTTTATTCAATATAGGAGTAGGTTTAAAATTCCAAAGCCTTACTATAGTGAAAATATATGATATATCCTGTCTCTTCCTATAGAGAACATCCATTATTATGTCTCATACACAATGTACGTTACTTACTTGAGACAGCAAACCTACACTGAAGAATTTGGTCAACGTATAAATATACCATTACTGAACTCAGGATGATTTACGTGTGTCTTTACAACCATAGCACAACTAATCCACACTTTGATTATGTACAACATATAATTGGAAGTCAGCTGTAGCTCACTTTAATACGTTTTCTGGATTTTTTTTTCTAACTGTAGCAGACAAAAAAAGTCACACATGCTGAAACTACTTTGACTTGTATTATATAATCAACACTAATATGTTCATGATACCTGTCCTACACAGCAGTTACTGTGTGTTTATAATTTAGCTGTTTTTAATTAATTCAGAGAAAGAATTTATTTTACAAGAGCAAAAATGACTCAGCTGGGTGTTGCTATTCTTTTGGCTCAGTTTTCTAATTACTATACTAGTAAAAAGAACCCATAGGATCAGTGGTATGTATTTTTCCAACTGAAAAATAATAAAATAGACCAATCATATTTTTAGTAAATATGGTGTTTTGTCAAAAATAAGAAGATTCATGGTTGCATACAAACTTTGATGAAAATCCTAACGGAGAAGTTTAATTCTCTGGACTTTTTTATTTTTGATGATATGATATATTTCTTAGAAATAACCTGAAAACATTTTATTTTTGGTTTAATATTTTTAAAACATATTTTGGATGTGTATGCCATTTACAATTGTATATCATCAAATGTATTTGCCCTTCTGCTTCTCTTCCTCTTTTTCACAGTATTTCTCTTCAGCATCAAACAAATAACAAGTTTATATCATATATCTGTCTATGGTTAGTAAGAAGTGAAATTATATTTCTTTTTCAAAACAATTCCCAAGTATGTAATCTGTAAAATTCTTTTGAAAGTGAAAGATCACAATGTAAACTCATAATTACCTAGACTGACTGATGCTGAATTTGAGTGTATTGAAATACAAAATGGATACTTAATTTATTTTTGGAAGGCATTTTTTTTCTCTTTTTACCACTTCATGAACATTTTAGTACATTGACCTGTCTTTGATTGTTTCTAATTTTAATGCAACTGGGGGAATTTTATCTTCATGGGTATTCTTTCAGTAACTGTATGTTATAAACTGTTTGTGTCAAAACATCTCTATCTTTCTCTTACCAGTTTTTTTTAATTCTTCTGATCATTCTCTTTTATTACTTTTCATTGTGTACCTTTAGTATTTTGCCTATATTCTGTTATTAATTGGAGTTTATTCCTTATAAAATAAGGTTGCAGCTTTGTTCTTTTTAATAAAGCATCATATTTAATTATCCTTAGAGAAATGAGTTGGAGTTTAAGAGATTATTCTGGCATAATGAAATCATGCAGTATTTGTGTGAAGTTTCAAAAAATCACTGAAAAGCAATATCGAAATCAAAGCATGACTCACAAAGCTAGGTGAAAACCAATATTATTAGAGAACAACTTTGAGGACTTTCCATAAGCTCAATCCAGTATCCTGGGAAGTAAAACTAGGGCTTTTCTTAGAAAGAGCCTACATTTCTATATTCTCTTCTATTTCAGCTGAAGCAAGAACAGGCATTTATCCTTGAGACTAAGTATTGGCCTCTTCTTTCTCTCAAGCAACCTATTTATTTCCTGCAGGATTGAAAAAAAAAAAAAAAAAGAAAGAAAGGAACTCAGATAATTACTCACCAGCTATTAATCAATCACATACATACCCAGTTCCAAAGTGAAAAAAAGTAAATATATAAAAACATGACCCATAGACTTACATCAATGGAAGATCTTTTGTGACTGACCAATAACCCCTACAATGGAAGAAGGCTCAGAGGAGATGGGCAAGGGTGAGGTGCCCATGAAGATCAGGAATAACCTAGGGTGTGACTGACCACAGCTATTGCACCGAAAGCTCACCTCAACGCAAAGGGGACCGGAGGTTGGCCTTTGTTTTAGCAAAACAGCTATGTCAGTTGAGGGGATTGACTGACTACACCTCAGTTGACTGTATCAGCTGGTGTAAATGTTTCTTCTTGTGTTCAGCAAAGCAGTGTGAATGTCTCCCTAGTTAGCCAGACCAGCATGAGGAAGGGTATACGTGGCTCAGCCCAGCAGAGAGTATAAAAACTGAACAATTAACAGAGGAATTTCGAAGAGAGCAATGAGCTTGAGCTGGCTTCAACCCACATATCCCTTCCTGGTGACTGGGCATGACCAATGTCATGACAATGAGTATATCATAGACACTGGTAATGGTGATCACACTGGTATTGCAATTGAACTGTGTACTGTAATTGCTATATTTTGCTAAGCGTAACATACACTTGTATTGTGATTTCAGTGTATTGATATATCACTCTGCTAAATCAAAAATCCCATGTAACATCAAATATCTTTAAAGAAGTAAATGTTGATATTAAACATTACACCCTCCATGTGTGGGATATCTAAAAGAACCTGGTCAGAGAATACTGGACTCTGACACCTGCTAACTGAAAGAGGACATTTTTAATGATATAAGCTATGCAAAACCTAACTATCTGGTATATACCTTTTCAAATCCAAGCTTAATATATATGTCTTCTGGACATTTATTTAATTCTGATATCATCAATGAATTGAGAAAAAAAAGTTATGGAAATAAATATTTGGAAAGTATAGAATGTTGGAGTCCGATAGGGTTTGACGGGGATACAAGTCTTGACTTTCTCAATGCTTATTGACCAACTAGAATACTGGTACATTTTTCCCTATCATAAAATTCAAACAATTTATAGGATGAGGTTAGCTTGGACTAGTATCATATATGTCACTTAAACAAAAGTTCCTGAAAAAATATGCCGATTTGGTTGATATTAGTGAAGCTTTAGGACGCTAGCACCTTAGGAAAAAATGCCAATTTTTTTTCACAAAGCTGTACACTTTACTGCTGTTTTCGTGATAGTTCTTGTCCTGCCTGACCTTGTTTGGACAGCTCTATAGAGTGCATTTATTTTGCCATCGGTAAAGTAATGCCATTAAGCATTTCATTAGCATTTTCTCGGTTGGGTGCAGCTGAAAATGATGGAGATGAAGATGATGCAGATGAAAATGATGAACAACAATGATGTTGTTCAGCTAGTAGGTTAAAGTGCAAGTTTCTTAACCTAGGCTATCTGGTATTGCCTCTTAGCAGCTCTCAGTGCTGTGCTTTGCTGTTGTGATGTTTAACGCCTCCAGGAACTTAACTATATTCTTCAGCACTAATCCAGGGATAACTGGAACAAGGATACATAGTCACATAAATATTTCCATTCACTTTCAAAGACTTTTTCACAATCCACTAGCTGACCTTAACTTCTCCTCCACAGCCAGTAAATATAGAATAAAATGTATTATTGAATCATATGACTATATATGTGAGAAATTAAGCAAAAACGCTAGATAATTGTGACATATTTACATCAACACAATCTTTTAGTGAGTTGATTGATAAATACAGCTTACTAATAAATAGGTACATGACACATTTGTTTAGGTATTTTTATGTTTAGACTAACGTGCTTACAATTGTTTAATTAAAATAGATACTGTCCTTTGAGATCAATTCTCTCCAGTCCCATGCGGATATAGCAGTTCGGTCTGGTATAATTAGCTGATGTGCATGAGGATCCAGATAAAATTTCTGATGAATTGTTACTGAACTTAGGATTTTCCTCTGTGGAGAGATTTTTGGGCATATCTAGAGGGATGAGAAGTCATGTCCTAACTTTTAGAAGATAGCCTGCTAAGCTGGGCTAACCACTTTACTGCTTCCTTTCAGCTCGCACATGTGGCTTTGCTACTTACAGAGATGAAAGTGTGTGAGTGAGGAGATGGAGAATAGAAGAAAAAGGGTAAATCTGAGGGACCCTTGTGCCTATTATGGGACTGGTATGTGATTATGATGAACCTCAGGATGTGGACCACTTAGGACCTAACTCAGACAACATTTAAGAAACTGGGGGAGATGGCAGCAGAAGAGGCTACTAAAGTTATTGTTGTGAATAACCTGACTGTCTTGCTTAGAGATCTGAGGTGTGCCAGAAGGACAAAAGCAGGAGCTGTAACTCCACTGCAGTGTTGGAGAAACTTTGTACTTTCATGACTTTCACTGGGACTGCAGTTGATTTCCATAATAGTATATCTCATCACAGTGCCCACAAAGAGCCAGATGACTTTATTAGATTCTGGTTAATTTAATGTCACAAGTGTGATTAGAACATGAAGAAATATCTACTTTAAGAATAAAAGTGTGATAGCACTGGGGAAAAAGGTGTATGCAGTATGGAAATTATCATACTTTGTGTTGGAGCTGTTCTAAAACAGGTTGCCCCTTGAATAAACTGAATAAAGTAAATATTAACCTCTATAGTCCCTCCCTAAATAATATGAACTTTATGTGTGTAACAACCTGAATAAAAATATATTTAAATTTATAAAGGGTGAGATTCCTTGTGTTACAGTAATAGAACAATATTCTGTGGGAAAAAATATATAAAATTTGTGTATATATATATATATATATAAAATTTATATATATATAATATATAAAATATATGTATATATAAAATATATATATTTTTTCCTGTTTTCGTTTTCCTCTCTTACTCATTTTACTGAAGCTTGCTCTTACCCTTACAAATCCTTAACTTCAGTAAACAGGCTTTAAGCCAAGAAATATTTAGCTTATCTGGAATAGCTCTTTCGACAGAATATTTTTCTTTCATTTCATTCAGGCAGTCCACTTGTAAGTCTTTTGAATTTACGTCTATGGTTTAGTTGTTTTCCTTAGTGGTCCTGCAGGGAAAGTGTGATCCATTTGCTCACTACAGTCACACTAATAGTCAGGGGAGTTTCCGTGGTGTCTTATCTAAAGTTTTTTCAGGTTTGAATCATGACATTTTGCAGATAAAGAATTATTTATTTTAAGGGAGAGTATGCAGATCTGATGCTGAAGACATTTATGAAATGGCAATTAAATTAGATTTGGAAACTGGTTATATAGTAACTATGACAATATTTTCTTATGACAACTGTTATGGGCAAAATGCTTTCTTATAAATTCAGCATAATAGCAGGTATATGACCTTAATTTTAATAAGAAGAATTAATGAAATGCCATTTAATTAAATGTCAGAATACGAATGTGTAGTTTCAGTCTTTGCCTCACAAATCAACACTTCAACATTCTTATTTACTAATGGCTCTTAAGCTGTATTACAGTTTACTATAGTTGTCTGTTTTGCAATTTATGACTTCACCTTAATCTTCCTTTTCAGCACAGTGAGGGCAATTTCTATCAGAACTGGATTATGTTAATGTTCCAGGTAGAGGGGGAAATGCTAGTGTTATAATATAATACATTCATCTACTTATAAACTTTAGGTCAGATCACCACCTTTGTGCTTTGACGTTTATTAGGAAGATGTTCACTTCTGTGAGACTGGGTTCTTCCTGTTTCTGGTTCCCTAGAACATAACACTACTTTCTTCCTCTGTACTTTAACCAATTTAATCAGTTTAGATTGTACTTTCTTCAGTGCAGACCTGCTCTCCTTTTACTCAGTATTTTCATAGACTCGTCTAAACGTCTTCCTATTTCTGTTATTTGAAACATATTAGGTTGGAGAAACGTCAGAGAAATTGCTTAAGGCCGCACCCCAAAAGTGCTTGCTGTGTGACATATGGCACCTATAGAAAGGCAACAGATACCTACCTCACTTAGGGCCTTTGAATCACAGTCAGAGATTTTCAGAGTGGCCTGTTCTTTAACTAGAGTCACTTTCTCTGAGTTAAGCTTTATTTTTACTCATTCCAATGTCATATTCAGCATTTAAAATGTAGTCATTTCATTATGACCCAATGCTCTTTAGAAAAAGCAACCTTGGAATAGATTAGCGAAGCACTTAGTTGTTAAAAAATAGATGCATATAGATGTTTACTATGATGTTAAAAATTGGAAAACTAGACTCACATCTTCAAAGACATTCTGGAATCTGAATGTCTCTGTAAATCTAAATCTCTTTTTATCTTTATAGAAACACATACAATGATTAGCACATTTGGAAAGCTATTTGAGATTCTGTTTTTCCCTTAACTCCAACACCATGCAGAAACAAAGACAGCTAATACCAGCAAGAAACAAGGTAAAGTACACCTTATCATGCAATTACATTCCCTAGAAGAATGAACAGATACAGAACTGGTTGTGGTTGTCGCGATTTTTGTTTTTCTAACTAATTCTTTAAAATATTCACTTTCTGCCTAAAGAGCAAGGCAAAGGTCTTAGAATAGTTTCACTATATATTTCATGTTTTACTCAGAGTCATATGAAAGAAAGATCTTCTCAAACACATTCTATGATTTAGACAATACTTATTAAAGGAGACATCATTCCTTTCATTCCCACTCAACTTCTTCTATTTTCTGTTTTATCTTTAGATATGCACTTCACCTAAGTGACAGGACACTTTTTTTTCCCTCTCATAAAACATTTGGTGTTCCTGAAAGATCAGCTGTTCAAGAATTCTGATGTGTAATCTCTACAACTGTATACAGGTGGTAAGGCTACAAAAAATTATTTAAAATTGTTTAAACTGCACCATTTTGTACAGTGAACTGAGGAAACTGGCTCAAGAAATGGTTCCTTTTCAAGTGTGGATTTATTTGGGAGACAGGGTGAAAGAAGAGAGAAATGTCTAGAAAAGGCCTTTCACTGATATTATGTCATGTAGCATAAATGTCTCTGGATCATTTGATATGGTTAAGGCATATAGCCCTCCTAGACAGGTCACTATTGCACTTACTCCTAATTTTTCTAATTGTAGAGAGTGAAAACCTTAGAAACCAAGGTGAATATGGAGACAGGAAATTAGTCATTTGTGTTTGAAAGTTATAATTAATGAATTATACAGAAAAAAAAACCACAGAAAATTTAAATATTTTTTGTCTACCCCAAATGAAAAGACTTATTCAATACTATTTTATATTTATTTTCTTCTGTCACATCCCATTTTGTATATGAGCAGGAATGACTTCCAGTTATAATTTTTCACTAATTCGTTCAGTACTAGTAGCTGCTTTGTTACTGCATACTCAGCACAAGAAATCAATCTTATTGAAGTTTAAGGAGCGTTTCTAAATGTGGGTTTTTTTTTTTGTTTGTTTGGTGACATGCGTTTCCCTGTAGCTGTTACCTTGCTGTTTGTTTTTTTTTTCTTTTACTTCTAAAGATTTTAACTGCAATGGAAATTTCTATGGTGCTGAGACCCTGATGAATTTTTTAGCATTTACTAAAAATCCTATTAAATGTTGTATCTGAAGTAACTTGGCTAGTATGAAGTCCAGTGTGGGTGCCTAGACAGTGTAGAGAGAAGGGATATAGAAAGATAAGGATATAGAGTGAGATCCCAGTATTTCTAAAGGCAAAGAAAGGCTGAGGTTATACAACAAAGCATTGCACTCATATTTGCTTCAATTAATTTGGTTGTTTATGAGAATGTACTTTATTTAAAATATTTCTTAATGAAACTTCTAGATGCTAAAATACTGTTTTCATCTGTGATAGATTAATGCTGTTTGTTTTGTTTTCTCTTTTCTTTTCTTTCTGTATGATATTTGTAACAGGTCTTTCACAATTTCCATGATTCTTCTGCACCTTTCCCTCCTCCCTTTTTTCCTTCAGCATTACACTAAAAGAAGAAAAGCGATGACCACTGTATATCTACTTGAAAATTAAACGTGGATTTTTATAAGATACTGTAAGCATGGTTTCTGGGTTCTGCAGGATATGGATGAGAAGACAATGTCTTTAACCAATGTCTCTATAAACAATTGTGAATGAATGAGTAACAACATTCCTGGTTGCTTGTTCCTCAGACATTCTTTCCCTTTCTTCTGGACTGAGAAAATCACTATCACTTATGACTGACTGGACTTTCACAAAGGGAAAATGGAAGAATAATATCTTGAACATTATCTGTTAGCGCAAATGTTAGAAAATGTACAACAGAAGGCTATTTACTCTAAAAATTTGAAATGCTCGCAAATATCCTAACCTTTTTTGCTACTCTGGGTCCATTACTCAGCCGTAATTCAGTTTGATCCAGCCACCTTTACTTGTATATTTATCTGCCTAGACAGTAAAGATTAGGACAGTCTTCCTTCTAAAAGGCACTATCACTGAAAGAAAATTGTAAACAACTACTCCTACATTAATTATGTGACCAGCGCAGGTGGCATTGGAACAAGGATGACTTACTCTCAGTGGAGGAGGATCATGTTAAGGAACATTTAAACAAACTAGACATAAACAAGTCCATTGGACCTGATGGGATGTATGCACAAATGCTCAGAGACCTGTTCGATGTCATTGCAAAGCCACTCTCAATTATCTTTGAAAGGCTGTGGTGATTAGCAGAGGTTCCTGATGACTGAAGGAAAGCAAATGGCACCCTTATCTTCAAGTGGAGGAAGGACAATCTGGGGAACTTCAGGCTGGTCAGCCTCACCTTGATCCCTGGGAAGGTAATGAAGCAAGTAGCCCTGGAAAGCATTTCCAGAAATGTGAAGGACAAGAAGGTGATCAGGAGTAGTCAGCATGGATTTATGAAGGCAAAATCATGCTTAACCATCCTGATAGTCTTCTACAATGCAATGATTGGCTTCATGGATGAAGGGGGAGCAGTGGGGGGGAACAGTCTCTCATAACATCCTCATAGACAAACTGATAAAGTATGGGACAAATAAGTGGACAGTGAGGGAGACTGATAACTGGCTGAACTGCTGGACTCAGAGGGTTGTGATCAATGGCATGAAGTCCAGCCAGGGGCCAGTCACTTGTGGCATATCTCAGGAGTTGATACTAGAGTCAAAACTGTTCAAAATCTTCATTAATGACCTGAACAATAGAACAGAGTGCACCATCAGCAAGTTTGCAAACTATGCAAAACTGTGAGGAGTGGCAGATACACCAGTGGCAGTTGCACTGCCACTCAGAGGGACCTCGACAGGCTGGAGAAACAGGCAGAAAGGAACCTTATAAAGTTCAACAAAGGGAAAAGCCAAGTCCTGCACCTGGAGAAGAATAACCTCATGCACCAGTACAGGCTGGGGGCTCATTTGCTGGAAAGCAGCCCTGCAGAGAACAACCTGGGAGTCCTGGTGAGCCACAAGTTGAACATGAGCAAGTTATGTGCCCAAGGCAAAGGCGGCTAACAGTCCTCTGGGCTGCATTAGAAAAAGCATTGACAGCAGGTCAAAAGGGGTGATCCTTCCCCTCTGCTCAGTGCTGGTGAGACCACATCTGGAGTGATGGGTCCTTTGCGGGGCTCCCCAGTGCAAGAAAGACATGGAGCTACTGGAGCAAGTCTAGTGAAGGGCCACAAAGATGATTAAGGGACTAGTACATCTCTCACAGGAGGAGAGGTTGAAAGAGCTGGGATGGTTCAGCCTGAATAGGGAAAGTCTCAGGGGACCTTATCAGTGTCTGTAAATACCTACTGGTGGGTGGGAGTAAAGAAGACAGAGCCAGACTCTTCTCAGTGGTGCCCAGTGACAGCACAAGAGGCAATGGGCACAAACTAAAATACAGGAGGTTCCATCTGGACATAAGAAAACACATCTTTACTGTGAGGGTGGTCAAACACTGGAACAGGTTGCCCTGAGAGGTTGAACCCTATTCTTGAAGTTATGCAAAAGCCTGGACACAATCCTGGGCAACCTGCTCTAGCTGACCCTGCTCTGACCAGTGGGATTGGAGCAGATGGTCTCCAGAGGTGCTTTCTAGACTCAGAGATTCTGTGATTCTGTGATCCATCACAGGTTTGTCTTCCTCCTGTGAAAGCAAACTAATGAAAAACTACATCTGTTTCTGACATAAATAATTAAGGTCTACTTTAGGGATGCAGATCAGTAGCTTATGATTGCTCAAAGCCAAATTCAGTTTAGAGCATACTTCTGGTTCATTGCATCTCCCAGAAAATTCATAGGCAAATTCAGTCAGATTTTTGTGAGAGTCTCCAACAGCATGTGTTGATTTGTGAGAAAGCAAGTTATTTGCTTAGACTAAGCAGAAATCAAAAAAAGAAAAAAAAAAGAAAAAAAGAGGAAGAGAGAGAGAATGGATTCATGATAATGGATTCAGGTAATATTTCAGTGCTTATATTATTTGTGCCTTCAGTAAATTTCAGCACAAAACTAAGTACTTTCTTTAACATTCCTTTTCACAAAAGGGTGAGTGAAAAGCTACATGAGAAGAATGTACAAACAAGAACAAAAATGGTATAATTTATCTTTGAATATATTTAGGCTACAAATTCAAGGAAGATTTCTGATCACAAGGACAGCCAAGTTCAGGAACAATCCTGCAATAGCAAAAATGGATACAAATTTCTAATTAATTTTAAAATTATACTTCATGGATAAAATAGATATACCTCTGGGTAAAATTTCATTGCCTATGATTCTAAAGGACTGGACTGGATTATTCAAGAGATTTTTTTTTTTTTTTTCACAGGACTGGAAAGATTTGTGAAGTTTGGCCTTGATTGCAATATACCGATTTAATTTACCTTAGAAAAATGCAGGGGTTGCAAGATGTACACTACAGAAAATCCTTAGGTAGAAAACTACTGTATAATTCTTCAGTTCAACAAGACATTAGTAAGAATTAAAGTAAATGTAAATAGTGTTTGTAATGGGACTATTTTTGTACTTAAATTCTTTAGGTGAAAAAGGGCAGCTAGCTGTTAATATGCCAGAGACATTTGTGTGGTACTTAGTTTATGCAGTAAGTTAGCTAAGGATACTGTTTTTAGAAGACATAACTCACACAAAGAAGAAAAAAAACAAGGAAAAGAAAATAAAAGATACAGGTGCAAGGCTGAAAAAAATGTCAGCCCTTCCAGTATCTACCACATTTTGGAAGAACACCACATAAAAAGTTCTAAATAAAGAAGAAAACTCTGTACTAACCTTGGAAAGACAGCAAAAATATCATCAGGATATTGACAAAAATACACCATATTAACGTACGTGTGCATAGCTTTGAATTTGCCTGTGACAGCTTTAAGCAGAAGAAACAGTCAATATTTGATTTGCAGTACCTATTTTCCTCTTAAAATAAAAGCAGTGATTAACTTGAAATTATTTTGTGTGGTGAGGCTGAAAGGAATTGGCTGCATGAAGCAATAACAGCTTTTTTCATCAAATGTAAGTTTAAAAGATCACAGTAAGCCTCATCTGTCTTGTTTAGAGCTGAGCACTGCTTGCTATTGTATCTTGAATAAAAGATTGTATGCTGTTTACCATTGGATAACATAGTTTGGTCTCGGTAAGCTTTCCACATGATGAAAAAAAGAATTAGAAATCATTGAAATGGCATATTTTTTAACAGCTGATGAGAAACTGAAAGACTGGCTGTAGGCACCAGTCTCCCTTCTGGCTACATGGCTGCCCAAGAGGCAGCCTGCAGACTGCCTTCGGATGCCTTCTGCTGTGCCAGGTCATGCTCAGGCATGTATACCGGACGGTCTGACAGCAGTGATTTAGCCTTGAGAAAAGTCTGGAGGCTGCCTTAGCAGGAGACATGGACACATCCAAGAAATTCACTTAACATGAAATTTATTGACTTAGATATGTTCACTTTTGTTTTATCTTTTGCACTACAAAATCTCAAAGCCAGATGCAATGGGTTTTTAAAAATCTCTAAACTTGGATCCCTGAACAGGCTTTACACTGTCTTGTCATTGATGGGTAGATGCTGGCGTGCAGATGGTCAAAAAGTCATCTGATGGAATTTTTTCTATTACTGAATTGTTAAATATGTCTACTTACTATTCCACACAGCCTATTCTGCTGAAAATTTTAATACTCAAATCAGATTTTTCAGATTGAAATACTAGACAATGGATTCTAAGTGGGAAAGGCCTTTGCAGGAAAAAAAAAAGGGAGAAATAAGTAATCTATTTCGAAGAAAAAACAGTCAATATATACAAAAGTTTATTTTCAATCATTTTTTCAGAGAGGTTGAATAAAATATTTCTTTTCCTATCTGCTGATGCCATTTGGCTCGCATCAGTTTATTTCAGAATTCTTCTGGTAAAGTTAATTAGCCCAGAGAAGATAGGCCCAGCTCTGTGAAGATATCTTGACGCCACTGAAATGCATTAAAGTTAAATGATTAAAAGGCTTTGTTGGATTTTTGCCGTTGCACTCCTTTTTTCTTTTAATGTGTTCAAATGAGATGGTCTAGTGCCAAAACTTCATCTGGAGGGACAGGTAGCTTGAAGACAATCCATTTGCGCAATAACAAGTTTTTCTGCTGTGACAATGAGGCCACTGTCTGAGTCCAGGGAATATTCCTTAGCTTTAGACCTTTCTTGCTGACATTTGCTTCCTTTTGGAAACTGGTCATTCTGTGCTCTGAAGATATTCACAATGATCTCACTCTGTCTTATTTATTCTCTTCTCATTTAAACTGCACTGCTTTCCTGAGACTTCAAAGTTACTGTTTTGTTAGCTCATATATGCTTATTATTATTCCTTCCTTTTCCTTTTTTTTAAGAAAGCTTATATTTTTAAAGATTGGAAATGTACAAAAGAAGCAAAACAATTTTTCAATTTTTTAATGTTGTGACTAGCCAAGAAAAATTCTCTCATATCTGTAATAATCAACTTTTAAATGGCAAAAATAAGTGAGAATAGGCTTTCGATATTTTCAGGAACTGTCTGAGATTCAGAATAGTTTTGATTTTGTCATGTGGATGATGACTGAAAATACACCATTAACTTCTCCATTATAATGCACTACCACTGTGAATGAGACCACTTTGCAAGCAGGTAGCTGCAGTGTCAGTAATACTCCATGAATATAGCAAAGGTGAGACCCATTAATATTTTCCAAATTTCAGTTTCAACTCCTAGTAAACCTATGTTTCTTAAAGTCTCAGCAAGCTAAAGTTCCACATATAAATCACAAGACTAAATGAATGTTACAGGCCTTCAGATCAGCTTGTGACATACATTGTGATATGTAGATGACTTTCTTTTCTAACTCGAATAGAAATAAGTGTGTAAAAGTTAACCCTTTTGATTTTTTAAAAACAGAATTAAAAGGAAAAAAGACATTTTCCCATGATTAAGCATCTAAAAAAATTCAAGAGACATAAGAGCAAATGCATTAAACTCTGTATTTCAGTGACCTTAAAACATTATAATGCAAATGTTCAATATTTTGTGTAAGAAATATATTGGTAATAATACTTAACAGTTACTAAAGCACTGTTTTCTGATGAAAATTAAATTGCCTTGCTGGATTTAAAAATATTATATGTTGACCAATAAAAGGTACAGGGAAAGAAAAAAAAAATCCTTGGATTCAGAAAATATATCTAATTGTCTTAAGAAGGACATTGGATAACTGTGAAAAAATTTTGTTATTAATCATAGAAATAGGACTATTAATAAAGCTTGCTGAATAATCCAATCACTCCATGCTGATATAGCATTTTGTGTAAAAACATTTTTTAAATGTCATGCCTAATTTATATATTCCTACAAAATAGAATGTTTCCATTTGTCCCATGGAATTGGTCAACCCCATTGCTTTTGGGGAAGTGCCTGTAATATCGGTGTTTTGTATCAAGCTCTTAGAGTAAAAGATTGTGCTTGCCAGCCAGAATACAGAACTAACTGGATGCAGCTGACCTGTGTCCTGGCTAAGCCTGGCTTGCGTGAAGCCATTTTGCACATGGCTGTAGCATGCTCCAGTGCTCATTCTGTTCCGCGATTATCAAGGACAGAACTCACTCATTTCTGCCTTCACACGAACATGCATGTGTGCATAGTGTTTGTCTGTTCAATCTGGTTAATCTTTTTAATCCGGTCCTTGCTTCACTATTGACCTATAACTCATAAAAACTATCAATTGCCAATATTATCATTGCTAAAAGATGTTGTGCCTTGACCCTCTCTTTCCTTTCTTCTTTCATGTACCACACTGCATATATTTTTATATATAAATATTTTTTATTGGTATTAACATGTCAATTTACCTAAACACAAGAAGACAGCCCTGTACCTGCAGTCTCTTCTTGACTCAGGAAATAACATAACAGAGGAAGACAACAGGCAAAGCCTGTTATTAAAGAAAACAAAAATACGTCTAGAACAGACATTATCACATTTTTGTGACAGAATTTGTGGCCTCCTACTTTCCTTTCTGCTGGTTAATACAGCATTTTAGAACAAAATCGGAGGTCAATAAGAACATAATTAGTGCAATCTGTTATACATTGAATTTAACAGAAAGATTCTCTATCATATCAGCAGAATGAGGCCCATTGTGAGGCCCTTTTGAATTTTCTGGACACAGCTTTGGCCAGTCCAACCCCACATGCAATTTCCTCTTTCTCACCTCTGTCCGGTTTTATTCAAATGCTTCGGTACTCATCTTCCTCCATCCTTTCTACTAAATGGCTGAATATAATCATAATACCTCTGCATGTTTCATTGCTCCTCCTGGTCATTTATCTGCTATACTGTGCAGCGTGACTTTGTGAAGTGTTAAGTCTCACATCAATCACAGTTGCACAGCGCCTATGTCTTCATTCCTACTCTATCTGTATATAATTTCTATTGCACTGTGACCTGAGCTCAGTTATCAAGTTAAGAATTTCATCCAAAATATCCTAATGTTTTATTCCAAATTATTTTATGCATTGATATGCACCATGAGATGTACTGAAGTCTATATCAATTTTTTATACCGCTTTGCTGTTGTCAGGTCTCATTGTCATTTCCCTGTGAAAATTAATCAAATTATTGATGCATGACTGTTTCCTTATTAATCACATCTGACAGACTAGCAATCCTTGACCATCCTGTACCTGGACAAATAGTCTTTGTCTTTAGCCTAATCAAATTTTCTTTTAAAACCCCGATGAAAAATAAAATTCGGAACTCTCTTTTTTACCATCACCCTAGAATCTTTTTGCTTACCTGGCAGTAGTACAGGTGTGTAAAGTTACCAAATCTGAGAAGTAATACTTTGGCCTTCCAAATATGTTTCTCAGCAATGGGGTAGCATCAAGGTTTTTGAGTGTTTTAAATGCAATGAGTTATAAAATTGAACTTTTTTTTTAATTTCTTGTTTTATTTTATCAGCCTTCTATTTCAGAATAATCAGAAGTGGTACATTTAGTCCGGATGACTCTTCAATTTTCAGCTATGATGAGTGATTTGTTTTGTTTGTATTTCCTCCCTCTTGAAAAAAGTACCTGTTTTCTTCAGATTTCCTAAAACGAATCATGACAAACAATTTTAACATACCTTAGTTTCTCATAGTGTAAAATTCACCATGTAGAACAAGAAGGCCTGAACAAGTTCTTTCTTGCATATAAGTAAGGATTTGAAAGAAACTTAAGGGTACCTGTTGTGCAACCATGTAACTCCATAACGCAGTATTGGCATTGCCACTAAGGCACCATAACTTTGTACTGAATTTGCAAGGCATCAGGACTGAGAGTTGCCAGGCTTGCTCTGTCTGAACTTTTTTCACTTGCTTGTGGCTTTGTTTTACTTGGCTTGCCTGTGACAGCGATTTCTTTAGTTGACTAGTTGTGTACAGCTAATTTGTTTTATTTTTGTTTATTTTTGTGTGGTACAACCATAGTTTTATATAGATAGCAGTAACACGCAGTTATTTATGTAGAGTGAGATATTTACGATTCTAACACACTGATGTAGGGTAGGGAAATACAGACCTAGTACAAGAGCAGAGGCCTTGAGAAGTGGCAACAGAGGATGCGTCGCGGTAGAGCACAGGCCTGGGATGTTAAGGGATGGGGCATGGGCTTCACACTGGAGACGCCACAGTGACAAACAATTCACCAATATTAAAGAAATGCAGCTGAATGGCTGGAGCTGGGCAAAACTTGTTTTAGGGGTAGCAAAGTGGACAAAGAAATGATATCTAACATATGTAAAAGGCACCATATATAGTAAATGCAGATGTCACATGGAGCTGCAGACCAGTGAAGAAAAAGCAAAGGTGTAAAATCATGTTAGCAAACATACAGCAGTGACACCAGGTAGAATGAGGAAGAAGAAATCATCAACGTGAACACTATATTCCTCCCAATTAAAGACTCCAGAGGCACAGTGTTACCCTCTCCAGAAGTTTGAGTCTACTGACTTTAAAACCCAAAGAAGCGACGGAAAAGTAAGCAAAACCTCAAGAAAAGGGATAAAAATAAGAAGGGTGTATGTTACACTTTTAATTGCATTATTACTATTAATGAGACTTTTGCTGTCTAGAAGTATTCTATTATTATTATTTCTTTTTCTGTAATAATTAGATCTAGACTAATAATGAATCTTGAATTAGCCTGTTAAGATTTCAGTGATACTAATTACAAATCTTGGTTTTATGTATAAAGTGTCTCATTTGCCCATAAAAAAGACTTTAACAGTTGGCTTTTTCCATAGGTAATCTTTATGAACAAATTGTTTCCCCTTGTAAAAAATGCATTTCACTAAGAGTAAGTAAATTTCTAGGTATCTTGCATATGTCTGCTAGTGATTGGGAGAACCAATTTGTTCAAGCTGTGGGCACAAACATATGTGTAGATACATTTTTATCTAGTGTTCAAAAGCCATTTGCTAGTACCACTTTGAATGACATTTGCTAATAGCACAAAGCTGGGAGTTTATATCCTCCTCCTAAAGCCATTAGCCCTAAAAGCCTGATGGATTCTCTAGCTGTTAATCAACCCAGAATAACGTACGTCATCTTTCTAGGGAAGACAGCCAGTCTGCAGCCAGCCTCCGCTGAAACATGTTATCTAAGACAGCTGCCATATCAACATGAACAGCCACCACAGAGGTTCATGTGGCATTCTTGCTTTTTTGCTATCTCTAAGGGTTTTTTTTAAAAGATAAAACTGACAGTGTGCTGGACATCTGTTTACATGTCATCATTTAAACAGAGAAAGACAGCAAATAATTACAAGCAGACCAAGTATTTCAGAAACTAGAAGACCAAGAAATGTTCTAGTAAAAGTCATGCACAGAAGATGAACAAAATTTAAAAGGAAATTCTTACTTTTTTATAGCCTTATTTTTCATTCTGGTATGCAACTCTATGGTAGAACTAGTTGAGGAATTGTGGACAATTATCACAAAAAAAGTTGTTACATTTTTTAGTATACGAAGCTAATATCCCAAGAACATAGCAAGGTGAGTTATGCCAGAGCCAGGGGGGGTTACATTTTGCAGTTTTGTGATGAGGAATTCAGCTTCTGTCCTAACTCACATATCCCCAGAAGCAGAGTTTGGGCTGAGTATTTTGTATTAAATTCTGTATAAATTTAAAACGGATATAAATTTAAAATTAGAATTCCCCAAATCAATAACAGTAATAGTAATAGTAATAATAATAAATAACATCTTTCCCCATTCCTCTACCTACTAACTGTGCAAGATTTTAAAGTATGTTTTATGGATTTTAATCTAATCTTAATGCGATAATTATTTACCACTTTTATTTGACATCCGTTTTCCCTATGTGTAGAACTAATACTATTACTGATTTATTGGTACAGCTAGCCAGAGCTATGGCTTCTTGAATATTCTTTATAAGGAAAAAAAAGAAATGAAAAGAAAGACAGACAATACTAATGAAGTTAAGAATTTATGAAACCATGGCTTTAATGAAGAGTATGTTAATCATCACCTTCAAAAAAAAAAAAAAAAGATTGAAAATCAAATACCAGGATTAGGGTTTTTTGATTATTCCAAATACAAATTTATTGAACACTTTTGCCCACAAATCTTTTTGCTTTTTTACAGTCAGTTATATATCCTCTAGCTCTGTTTCCTAATCTGTGTTCTCTTGTGTGACCTTTGTCTTTTGCACAAAAACAAGCACAATCAGTGCCTCATGCCTCATGTCAGTTACTAGAAATCTTAAAACTGATTCTACTCTTCCACCAGCCTATTGTTTGACCTGTTGTTTAGGCTAATTAATTCCTTATAGAGTTCAGTTGCTTTTACATTAATTCTGAATAAAAGGCTGCTATTATCTTGATTAGACTCAAATTTATTTTGTCTAAGTTCCATTCCCCAATATAATAATACAAGGTAGCAAAATGTAATTGTTGTCAATTATTTTTTCTTATCGCTAACATTTTAAATTGCCCTCAGCTCTCTGGGGGGATCTGGTAGGACCAGTATGATTCTGTGCTTTGAAATCCTGTAAGTAAACTTACTTACAGTCGTTCTGACTCTGGATGCCTGTCTTTCACAATTGTACTCTGTTTTCTGAACCAGAGAGCAAAGCACCAGCTTCCTACTGGGAACTCTGCACCTGTGGGACTGGGCTCAAACTAAAAAGTCCTGCTAAGAGGTTTAGCATATCAGTTAAAGAAAAGTGCTCCTCTTTTTAGGGTGGAGCTGCCTCATATCAGGCTCTCTGGTGATATCCCTCTGAGAAAGATCACATAAGCAAACCATTAATGGAGGATTCGAAGGAGAAATTTGGGCCTACGTCAAGCTCTGTTGTAGAGGATAACTTTAATTACTTGTGAGGCTTGGGTAGGAAGCAGTTTAAAAATTAATGCATTTTGACAGTGTTATGAATGGTTGTAGAAATTAGGCTGTTGTCATTTTGCCAAATGAATACCACAGGAAGGCTGAAGGCAAAGATGCATCCCAGGCTTGGGGGAGGAAGGACCTGTCAAGACTGACATTAATACCTTATGGATTGTTCCTAATTATTTTCTTGATTGTTAAAGACTATTGAGAAAATTTTCCCCTCCCATATGCAACAAGAGAACTCTGGACATACTGTGCCCAGACAAGAGCTAGAAACTGGGATGCTGCTCTTCCTCTCTGTGCTCAACAAACAGCAAAGCCCAGCTCCGGAAAGAGTACTGGGAATGGAATTAAATACATTTCAGATTCATTGTGTGTGTTTTTCCTGTAGGTTACAATGTGCTTTAGTGGAATAAAATCCCTCAGGAACCTGAAGGAAGGAGGGAAATTTCTGACTTTTGAATACAGGGGTGGGTATCAGAAGTGAGCAGCAGTAAGTAGAAAAAAAGAAATCTCTCTTTAAAATATTAAATGTCCACTTAATCACCTACTGTCTGATTAAAAAAAAAAAAAAGAAAAAAAAGTAGCTACAATTCTGTCTGGTTACCTTCACTTATCTATTATGTTAAATACTTTTAATCTACATAAATTAGTTCCTGAACTCCTTAGAATAAGACCATCTCTCACTTTATGTTCAGGAATTACCTTGAGTTCTGGGAGGATATATACAACACTAAAACTAATCTGTAAGGACAGCAATAGTAAATACGCATTCAAGATGAGATTTCATTTCTGCAGGCATAAAGTGCTATTATGTATCCTTCCATCCATTAATTTAAATTCTGCTCATGCAGTGTACAATAATTTGTTTCTTGTTTTGAGACAGGAGAATGTAATTTCCCATTATGGCTGAACTTCAAAATTACATTCTGGTAAAAGATGGACATTCACGTATTGGGGGATGCTTCTGTATTCACAGACTCAGAAAGCTCAGAATGCATTTAACAAAGCTATTTTTGCAACCCAAAGGCAAATAAACTCATTATTCTTAAAGAAAATATGAGTAGGCAAAATCTTTGTGAATATCCTAAACTTGCCTTTCCTAGAACACAGAGGGTCAATGTCATTGCCCATATAGAGCTCAGTTAGAGAAGAGGATTTTGCCCTTCATCTGCATAATATCTGGAGATACATAGGTCAATATTTTCTCTGGAAGGGGCAGTGTGCATATGTTAGCTGTAGAAATTACCCTGTACAACTATGAAGTCTTCTTTCTTTGACTATCAAGCTGGTAGACTGATACAAAATTTTCTTTTTATGCTGAGTAGCTATAGACAATAATTTTACTGTGCTACACTCTCTTTGAGAAACATGCATGCACTGTTTGGCAGATTGGGCTATGGATGATATTGAATCCAGTAAATTGTTACAGCCATGATATGGGCAAGATGGTAATTATCTTACATATAAGTGACATAGCACCACATACAGTGTTCTGTCACTGGTTTGTTTGTTTGTCTTTTTAATAAATAAGTCTCAATATCTAGGAGGAATTTCAAAATAAAGGGCTAATCCTGAGAGGGCCACGACATCCTCAAAGAGGAATGATGATACCTCTTATCTCCAGAGGAAGCACATAATATTTCCCTGGATTGTGGCTTCAGCCTACAGTACTTCTAAAATTTTCTGAGAGATAACTTTTTTTCTCTATTACCACTGCCATATAAACTATTGCAGTAAACCAAGCTAAGCCAAGCCTCATTTACAATTCCTCCATGCGTATTCAGAACTTCATCTTTTAAAATTGGAATTAATTAAAACTGGCAAAATGATCAGTGATTAAATAGCTGCAAAATCTCATTATTATAAAGGACCCTTTTTGAGTTTAATGACTGTAAAAATGGTTTTAGAAGTCTTAACTGTAATTTTATTTTTATACTTGGATATTTGAAACTCTTATGCTCAGACTTAGACTGTCCTTTTCTTTCACATGCAGCCTTGTGCTGATGTAAACCACCATAAATATAATGGCAACAGAACTTCCCCCGCACACACTCCAACATTCTCCCTGTAACTATCTTGTTCCTTCTTTGAACAGTCACTCTTCTATATTTTATTTGCTATGGTATCTCTTATTTATTCAGTATCTATTATTTATTTCTACACACACAATAATGAATGTCATAACCCTCTTGCTAGGAAATACTGAAACTTCTGGAAAACTAAATCTCCATGTCCTCAAACAAAAGATTTCAAAATAATGAGTGGTCAATTACCCTCTTCTTTCTGGTATATAACCTCTATACCCACTTTGTCTGGGAAAGGAGGAGTAAGAGCAAGGCAAAGGATAAAAACAAAATAAAACCTTAGAACGGTTCTAATTATCATTTAATTTTTGAACTTGGAAAAAGGCCTTTGTCTATTTAGGTATAAGCATCATGGAAGAGGACAGGTCTAACGAAACAACTAACTTTAGGTGTAGATCAAATTGGAATAAAGACTGCAAGAAATACAGTCTCTGGCTGGGAACAGTGAAAGAAATTGTAGCACGTAAGTGAGAACTGGCTATACGGAAGACCTCGAATAACTGAGGAGTACTACACTAGTGTCAATTCTGGAAACTGTAGAAATAGAAGCATGGAGCTGTGTGGGGGCAGTTTTATCTCGTTTCTTCCATATCTCTATATTAGAGTATACTATATCATGCATCTTAATGTTAACTGATATTTCTATTGGGGTTATTAGCCATTGCTGTTTCCTTAATACAATAGTACAGACTCAAATGCAAAAAAGAGGTTTCTACTGTGGACTTTCCTTTTTTTTTAATATGTCTTCTTGTAGCAACAGGCTAGGGAGGCTCATGCAGTTACTGAATCTCAGGGGATTCCAAGCAATTGAGTGAGTTTACCTGTAAATTTTAACATGGGAATAAGATGTACTTCTTTAATTAAGAAGATAATTAACAATCTCAGCCATTTAAATAAGGAGATGGTTACATCATCTTCCATGCTTTTTGGTATCCTTCTAAAACCTGCTCTAGTTTGTCCCCAAACAACTGTGTTCACCACAAAAAGTGTCCTCCATCTGAAGACCTTTATTAAGGAGGAGATCATTGCAGAATATATCAACGTCTGGCCTAACTCCATCAGATAGAGTAAGGTGCTGATTATATCAGCAGGAGGCAGTGCAAAAAGTGCTAGCATTGGATTATCAACATTTAAGGATTATAAACATACTTTCAAATCTGACATAACTCCGCCATACCAGAAAGATATTATGCATTATTTCTTCATTGTCTTTTTGTTAAGCTAGTTATTCGTTCAGAGACAAGAGCTATTATCCCTAGGGAATGCGTGTTTTTCATGTCATCTGATTATGATCATTTTAAGTGTTCATTTGTAATATTTGCTAATCACGTAGCTTCTTTGAGAAAGGAAAAAAAAAGCTTTTCCAGAAGCTTCATTCCAGTCTAAAATAGACATCACAATGTCAAAGAAAGGGACATAACCATACTGGGCAATTAACAATCTCTGGCTAGATTATTTCATTAAGCAGCCTAGAGATGTACACTTGCAGATTCATTCAGAAAATAAAGGATGGATAAAAAAATTGTCAAAGGATAACATATATTGATTTTTATAACAGCTTAACTGCATCATTTAGGTTTAATGATATCAGACTTTATGGAGATATCAGAGTAAATGGAGAACATTTAGGAATTTTGCTGATGTCACACAGTGAAGCAGAGGCACGGGGTACACATTTCTAATTCATTGCTTTAACCCTTTGTCTCTAATAGCTTTTACTTAAACTGTGGACTTCTCTCTCTCTCTCTCTTTTTTTTTTAAATTCTGATTAATTCTGATCTTACTGAAGTTAATTAGGGGAACTATTTAAATCTGTAGCAGCTGAGTTAGGCCAGTTTTGAATATGTAATAAACAACTTGCAAAGTGGGCATGAATTATGTTTAAAGCTCTTCATTTTGCGATTTCAGCTTCTGTTGCTGCAACTGTCCTTGTTATCATTCTTATCCATCCTATCTTATTCTAGTAATGATGTCTAAACTGCAACATCAAAGAATTCTTAGTAAGCATATCCTAATCTGACGCTAGATACATGCAAAGAAGAGTTGAGAACTCTTCTGTTCTTGAGCTTCAAGCAGGTTAAAGCATAGAAGAATTTATTAATCTTTAAATAAAAACAAGGTTAGGGGACAATCTGAAATAGCATGCTATTTTGTTCAGGGAATTACACTCTTATCTGAGAGTCATCATTGGGATATAGGAGTAGGAAGAAAATGCTACTTGTAGAAAAAAGATACAGGAATTAATGTCCCTCTAGACTGTTTGTAAAGTTGTAGGTGTGAAAAAAGATGTTCAGACTGGAAAATTAGTAGTAGAGAATTTAATTATCAAAATATCCTCCAATATCTATCTAAAAATGTATTTGAATTAAATTAGCACATAATAACTTTCTTTTAATTGTAAATTAAATTCTTATTTTGTCATTTTAACATTTGTCACTTTAACATTTGACTAGAATCTATTTGATAAGTCACTATATTAAGGGGGAAGATAAAAGGAAGATAAAACTTGGGAACAACTGGTTTTAAAGTGAATTTGAATATTAATTAAATTAGTATCTCATTCAGAAATCAGCAGTCTCAATTTTGAAATATATTTGTACATGGAGGACAAAGACTTCTGTTGCAAAGTAGCTTCTTCTGTTTTACTCAACATCTGGAACATTGTTTTGAACTGTTTATCAAGGTCATTCTGACATGATAAGAAGATGTTACTTCTGTATTCTTATTTTAATGAGCAGCATGCTAAAACACAACATGTCTTCTCTAACTCAATATCAACTGAGGAAAACAGTTGGAAGAGCTGTTTTGTGAAGTCTTCAGTTTAAGCACCCTCTAGGGAAATTCTGAATTATTAAGCAATGTGCATTTGCTAAATTGAGATATGCTTGTATGCTCACTTACACCATTCATCAACCCAATCAGCCTTCTACCAGGGTAAACTATATGATAAACGAGTAACTGCTCTTCCCTTTGAAAATGTTGTCATGTAGTGTTTTCAAGTTAATTCTAAGATAATTCTACTGAATTCTGTAAAGAAACTGTAAGAATATGGATATCATACTTTTTTCTGATTTTTATATTATACAGTCACTTGCATTTCTCCAGTTTACTTAAAAAAGAGAAAAATATGCTTAAAGGGTGCAGATCAGCTGCCTACACTAGTCAATATAATCAGAGGTGAGTAGGGAACAATTCTTCTCGCCTTAAGTAGACATTTAGAGTGGGGCTCAGCTGCTTTTTGCAATGCTGTAAAATGTCTTAGGCACCTACATAGAATTTGGAGATTTGACAGGAGACTTACGCCATTTTGTAGTGACAGCTGGAAGCAACTGAATGCCACCCTTACATTTGATCAGTTAAACCACGCCATGAGCTCCACTATATACAGGAATTATATCCACCTGTATAATTTATGGGAATATATTCATTTATGGAAATATATTCAATATATTGATTATGTGAATATATCCACCTGTATTACTGGGAAACTGATTCTGCTGTGTAATAACTGATTATCCAGCTGCTGACTGTGTAACTGATCATGGGAACCTTGACAATTTGTTTTCATGTAGACATCAGACACATTGTGAACATCTATGTGAGATCCAACTCACAAATAACTACATTTAGATATCTACCTATGCTATCTACTTGCATCGCTTGGCTAGGGGGCCGGGTGTTACTCCCTGTTGTGGCTGCCTTCAGCAGAGTAGACATAGACACAGACCCTGGCTTCTTTTTGATAGACTTAAAATGAAAATACTGGCTGTGTTCTCTACATCCTTTATCTAACTCACTGTAAGGAATTACACTGTAAGGAATTTGAAATTGCATAGAAAGTCACAAAATGTTATGAGCAAGTTAATAATACTTACCACTATGCACATTTTGTAGACATTTCTAGATCTCTCTGTGCAGCACAGAACTTTCTAAAACAGCATAAGGGTCTGCACAGAATTTCTTCAAACCAAAATGCTGTAGCTGCTCACTTCAAAAGCATGATGCTAAAATCTCTTTGTAATGTTTTTTTTGTACTTGTTACTTGTAAATAAAAGCAGGAACCACTTTTTTCAGTTATTCCTCTGGTTCTTAACACATACTGTGTTATTTCAGAAATAGAGACATCAGCCATCCACATTTTCTACAAACGTGTAATGGAGAAAGGGCGAGCAGGAAGCGAGCAGGTGGGATCGATCTGATCATCTCTGTGTTTGCCTGTTAAAACTCAAAGGATATGCAAAATCTTTCTCTCAGTGTAGTGTCTGGGTATAACTTCTTAGGTCAGCATTATCCCCCAATACCAAGCCACTAAGTATGTATACCAAAGGTAAAATGGTGTTTCTCAGAGGTCAAATAGCATGCCAACACTCCCTGTACTCCATGGATCCCCAGATTTTTGTTTTGTTTTTTTTTCTTTAAATCTACCAGAATATTCATTGGCCATTCTTTTTTAGTGTTGAAGAATCAAAACAAATATATGAGAAATCTAAAATGAGAGATTTTCTGAAACAAGTTGTCTAGCTGATATATGGTCTTAATTTATTTCTAAGAATTGTTTCAGCTGTGATGTCCCTGCTACACACAAAGTGGTAATTAAAATAAATTTATGGTGGGTCCCTCTAGACAGAACTTACTATAAAACAAGAAAATTATGCTACAATCTTTCCCCCTGTGGATTAAAATTGCCTCAGTGGTATGAGTAGTTTATGATGTAATCAAGACAGAATCTGAGCTAAATGAGCCTAGACAGAATTTTTGAAACATGAAAAAAAAAAGTTGCTAGATTTATATTGAAGAATAGAATGCTAGGGGATCCTTAAATAAAAGTTTTATGGAAAATAAAGTAAGAAAAATATCAGTTGAGTATGGTATATGCATATCACTGTGTTTACCTACATGCTGAATATCATAGTGCACAAGCTGTGCATTCAGCCCATCAAAGTATGAAGCTAGAATCCTTATGTGTACCTCTAACAAGCTCAAGCCTTCAGTTTTCCTGTCCCTGAAAACCTCATTTTTCTCCATTTCTTTTCCAATTTGCTTAAAAGAATTAAGACTATTTTAACAATTATGAAGATCTTCTTATGGAACTGAGTTAGTGACAGTTTGTAGAAAATGTTGGTGTTGTAAGGAACTCATTCTTGTAAATGTCTATTGCTTTCACTGGGGCCTTTGTCTGAGATCATTAGAAAATGCTTCTACATAACTAAGGTAGAATACTGTAAAGTTTTAAAAATAAATTGTATTGAAAAAGAAATAGCTTGATGACATCATTTAGCATATCAATCATTTAGCGTATCAGTACATATACATCTTATCTTAAAACTGTGTGTGAAAAATAGGAAGTCCAAACTCTTATGTCTAGTTAGAAAAAAACTGAAAATTAATGAGAAAAGATTAGAGAGTTTACTAAAGGTATGAACAAAGGAAGAATAAGTGTAATGGGATACTTCATTTTGATGGAAGACTTACTGAACCAAAAAGTTAAGCTGAAGATTTCAGAGTAACCTGCCTAAATCAACTGATGTGAAAATCATAGAAATATGAGATATGTCACATGCATTAAAGAAGTAATTATTAAGATAGATAAAGAATTATTTAAAATTTAAAAATGCATTTTATAATCAAAATATTTTAAATCTTTTAAAAGGTTTATTAGAAATTAAAGAATAATATCTATTCCTATATCAACTTTTAGGAAAAATTAGAGTGCCAGTAATAGTCCAGAAACAAAATATTATGAGAATGGAAGGAATTCTCAGCAATATTTTTACCTGTATTGAAATGTAAGAATGTGGAAGAGAAAACTTTTTTTTTTAAAAATGGTTCTCTGTCTGAAAGAATCAGGATCTCCTATAGATTCCCCCCACCCCACCCCACCCCTTTGAAAATAGACCTAAGGACAGGCTGACGCAAAAGACCATTTATTTTTCTACCTGTTTTGTAGCTGGTGTCATTTCAGCACACTGTGTTCATTCTATCTGTTGCTGAACTGCTCTGTCATGTTTCAATCATTCAAGGTTGGAAATATAAGGAAGCAAACTAAAGAAACAATTTTGTTGCAAAGATTTGTCTCTGTAAATGACTTTGAGAAATACCACATGCAATAATAACGGAGTAAGTCAAAGGGAAGAACAAGGCAGGGCAGTACAGGAGAATACATACTGACCTGGTGAAAAGGGAAAACCAAAAACCACTATTTGCCACAGTGTCATACATTATTATCTAAGCTTTTTTTTTTTTTTTAAGTATAGAATTCCAAATGATATTTGTACCTTGAAGTATAAATATTTGAAAATATTTTACCTAAAGACAAGAGTGGAAGCAAATTCTCCAGTGATATGACAAGTATCTCCTGACTTCCCAATTTTTAGAAGCACAGGCAACAATAGCCTGCATTTCAGAGTACTTGAAAGGAAAATATACAGAGGGGAATGAAAATTGGAAGTGTCTCTGCTATGCAAATGAATAGTTTAAGGAAATCATGCACAATTTCTGAAAATGACACTGACAAAAAATATGTTTCCTAGATTATAATGCAAAATGTTTTCTACAACAGAATTAAATCATGGCTAAATCCCAGATCATTGTGAAGTTTTGAAAAGAAGACATGAAGTCTTTAAAAAAAAAAAGACCTCAGGAAAAAATATATGTATACTTCTGTATACACACACAAACTTATGTCAAATGCAAGACAAGGAAGTAAGGGCAGAGCATAGTCTCATTGTTTGACATGAAATCTCAGTATTGTGTACTTGTTCCACGTTTTCCAGAATATAAACTGTTATTTAGAAATTCTGTCATACACCCAGTTTTCCCTGGAGAAGTTCTGCTTTGGAAACTCTTCCATGAATAATGGACATGATGAAGAGCCTTTACATTAATATTGAAGGTAGAGCTAGAGCTGGCTGGCATTTACCTGCTCTGCTCACTTTCAATGGCAAGTTAAAATTGCCTGTTACATGAATAATGATGACAAGTGAGCCTTAAAGCTCAGCCAGTGAACTTCCTCACCTATATGAAAATTTTTTATTTCTATAAATCAAAATCATATATGTTCATGAACATCTGTTTTTTTCTAGCTTAAATATAAATTATGGCTAACTATACTGAAGCCACTGGCACTACAACAGAGACTGCAAACTTTAAAGTGTCCTCTATAATCCTAGGAAAACGATTGCATAGCCAGTGTAGGCCACCTGACTTCATATCAGATCTTACTAAGACTTTATAATTATTTAAAGTATTCATTACTTTTCTTCTGAAAAAAACCTCCACAACTCCTTTTAAGCCCTTCCTAATTGGAATCATAGGATCATGCAACAATTAGATTTAAGGGGAACTCTGGAGACCATCTACTCCAGCTTCCTGCTCAAACATTTAAAAGTTGGAAGAGATTGCTCAGGTCCCTGCCCAGTTAAGCATTAAATTTCTCCAAAGACAGAGATTCGACAGCTTTTCTGAGCAACTCGTTCCAATGCTTACCCACTCTCATGCAAGAGTCAGAATCTCCTTTCTTGTAACTCACCCAAATGAAATTGATACAGAAACAGTTCTCTCTACTCCCTAATCCAGTCTCATCTTTACTCCAGTTATGAGCCTTTTTTAATGGATGTTCATGTTTGTTACCTGTTTTGGTTTCTGGAAGAGGCTCTCCCATCTAACAAAACAAAGAATCTGTGTTGTGTGTTTTTACCTTCCATCTATTATACAGGAATTTGGGTTTCTGTAGTTTTTGCTTCTTTGCTTCATTTTAATTGCAACTATTACATATTTGGAGCATTCCTAAATGCTTGATGAGTTATACACAGTGTGATAGAAAACATATTCTTACTCTGCTGGATGCCTGGAGGGTCATCCTAGCCCACAAATGCACATTGAGGAGGCTTGACACTCTCTCATGTAGCTTATAATTTCTTTTATATGGTCTCTCCTAACTGTGGCTTAGAGGCATGAAGCAGATCAGAATTATCTAGACTATTAGAAGGACTATTAGAATAAGTGGGGGGGAAAGCCTCTAAAAAAACTCTTTGTATGAAATTTCCTACTGAATTAATTTCTTTCAAATGAAATTGCTTCTTGCTCTTTAAGAAGAAAATGTTTTAAGAGTACTTGCAAATAAAACATAGCGATGGTGAGAACATACAAGAGCAGAGATGTGAGTGATCATGTACTATGAGAAAGTGCTTCTTTATTTCTTCATAAAGATGGGAGAGTTTCTTGATCTGAGTAGTACCAACCTCCCTTGACAAAGACATATTGGAATTGCATTACTATCTGTAAAGGAATTTATATCTTGTAACACCTTTTTTTTCCTTCCTACTTTGTTAATAAGGAAGGAAGAAAAAGCTCCCAATAAAGAATCTTTGGTAGTAGGGATTATACTTTCAGAACATGAAAAGAGGAGTTCGTATCCATATATTTGCTGTTCAGTTCTGAATAGCCACTTGAGCGCACTATTGCCATGAATGCTCTTGAAAGCAGGAATTTCATAGTGCTTTAAAGCTGGATTGGACTTACAAGCCAGTCTGACTATATACACTGAGTTCAACACTTTGTACTTGAGGTTTGGAACTTACATACGCACAGATTTTTTTTTTTTTTTTTAATCAAAGTATCAGTTAACTGTGTTATTTGATACTCTATGTTTTTAATCTTCAAAATATCACGGAGATGTAAAGGACTTGATTCGGCTGCCTGAACATAGGTGCCACTTGAGACACGGAAGGATATCCAAACCAGGTGCATGTGTTCTTCAGAAGAGACCTCAGAGGAGACCTGCATATTGTGGAGCAGCAGGTGGGATGCCATAAGGTGTACAAGAGAGCAACGGATGCGAGGGCCACTTAACAGAGGAGAGAGGACTGGGAAGTGCTCAAGAGCCCTTCACCTTGTCTTCAGGCTCCTGACCAGTGAAGCTTGCAATGACAGTGCATAGAAGTCCAATTTTGTTCTAGGAAGTTTGCTCCCTCATATCTACTGTCAAAACACAGAGTCTTGAGTATACGCCCTTCTGAGTTCTAAGCAAGACAACAACTGAGGTGAACAAGGGCCCAATAATACCTTTCAGTAGAAGAGGGACTCCAGACCCAGCTGCTCTTCTTCCCACCCAGTGGTGGATGGGGATGCTGCCATGAAAGTCCACCCTCAAGCAGGTGTTGAAGGCTCATGATCTATGAATGATTATTTGCATGCTAGATACGTATAAAATGTGTTTACAGTAAGTACTGCCAGTTCTAACTTTACAGCATTTGGGTCATACCAGTAATTGGAAATACTGAGTTAAGCAACAAATTGACAATATTACAAGAGTGGAATTTTTATTAGCTGGTACATCAGAAAAAGAAATGCCTGAAATGATTGTGGTTAGCCAATAAGAAACACCAAGGGGAAGGAGGAGCTTAGATATCTCCTGAATTTTGCTTTCGACCTCCAGGCCTGAAGTAGGCATACTTGGGGACCTGAAACCTATTTCATCAGTCAAGTACCTAAAACTTCCGTAAGTACCTAAAGATTTAGATGGGTGGCTCATTGTCTCCCTATAAAACAAAGCTATAGAAGTAAAAAGTGCTGCTGTTCAACTTTTGTCTAATAATTCAGCTGTCACAACATTTACTTTGGGAATGGAAGGTCTATATTCAACAAATACCTGAGAATTTATATATACACATTTTTGGTATGAGACCCCAAACCAACAGAATTATAATATTACAGAGGGATAATTAGATTACTCAGGACTCTAGGCTGATGAATAATTAGGCAGGATTTATTTTAATGGATTGATAACTTTGACTTAAATTACGTTTCAGACTTCTGAATACCTCTGTGGGCTTGGGCCTTTTGCCTGGAATGAGAAAAAAAATGAATGGAATTACCTAAACAGAACCTAAACAGAATTGTGCTTTCTCAAAGCCCCTTCTGGATATGTCTTTAAGATTTCAGTACCCTAAATTTTTTGTTTCTTGTTTCCTATCTCCCACCCATGAATAGCTTCAGTCCATCTACCTGCATAGAGGCTCCATGGCTTTTTAAGTCAAGTATCTGTAATTTCAGTTCCCAACAGTTCCACTCTCTCCACTCTCTCTTTTTTTTTTTTTTTTTGAATTTATACTTTTGCTTCTTTCAGAAAAGTATAACTCAGTTCTTGTCCAAGCAAAAATTAAACAGAATGTAATCATATCTTGTACATAAAAGCTCATGTTCCAAGGCTTTATATATGGAGTTATTTTTATTTTAGAAGACATCCCAAAAGCAATGTAGCCTTTTAGTTCCTATAGCATTATATCATCACTGAACTTAAATGAAAACACTTTTATTAAATAGAAATACTTGCTGCTGTTACAAATATGCATCAGTATCTTGGAAAGTGAAAAGCTTTTGATGTTGCAGATTATCATAGCTTTATTTATGATATGTGAAAGACAGCTAATTTAAATAGCTAACTTGATCTGATATTAAACATATAAACATGCAAACAGAAATCCTGACATTAGCAAAATGCTCTTGTTCCCATACTTGGAAAACATCATACTAAATTGGATAAGAAAGGGAAAATCACTTACTGTCTGTCATTAGCAGAGAGGCTTTATGAATTAATAGATTATTATTTAGCTTAGATATATTATGTACTTAGAAAATATTAATTCCAATTACTACCAGAGAAATAACCAAACAAGTTATTTTTCTTATATATATTTCCAATATTTTTTCCCAAAGCCAGAATTCAGCTGTGCTTTGTTAGAGGAATGATGAGTATCTTCCCTTAATTACTTCTCCTGTTCCATTCAGAATTTCAAATTCTAATTGCATGTTAGAAACACTGAAATCTGATATTATTACAGAGTTTAAGCATGTGGTATGTCAAGTTAGTTTTACCTTTATGAGGTAAACAGGTGGTTTTAATTAAACATTTGTTTCATGATTGCCTCATGATTTGCTTCACATTGCTTTTGGATCGAGAATTTACAGTAGTGATAAAGATGATGAATTGAAATTAGGCAGTAATTATGGAGTGTCTGAACCTGCCCTTTCCTAGCTTTAAGTGTGAAAGTCAAATTTAACCATCTTAGTTCCTCTTAAACGAACTTTTTTTGCTCATGAAGTTCCAGTGTATTAGGTTATGCTGTCACTGTTTGAATGCAGATTTACCTCTTGCAGCATGTTCTCTATTGCTTTGTCCAGTTTGGTTCTAAATGACTCAATTCATTTTCCTTAATTTCCCTTGGGAAGCTGTTGCACAGTCTAATAGATCTGAATGTTAGCAAATGTTTCCTCATTCAGTCTTAATTTTACTTTCTCATTTTGTCTGATTACACCCAATTACTTCTATATATCAGCTTTAACAACTCTTCTCATTCCTTGTTTACGGAGTATGAATAAGTTTGGATAGCTTTGTAAGCTTTGTTTTTTGGTCATAATTTAGCCAAAGTAAATACTGCAAATTTTTTCTTAACTTTCGTTCCTCAAATCACTGAAACACTTGATTCCATTTTTTTCCAGCAGCCTTTTTAACTCTTAAATTGGAATTAGAGATGGTCAAATGCTCAAAATGTCAAAAATTCAAGTTTTGTTTATTGAATATTTTTCTAATAAAAATTACACTTTCTAAAAGTATTTTATGTGTTCTAGCCTATTTGTCCTTACCACTTACCTGCATTCTCTTGATTTAGTGTTAAAACATGTTATTGTTAGTGGCTTAAGTATATTTAGTATTAAAAAATATGAACTATAGTAATTCATATCTAGCTTTCTGTTTCTTTTCCTCTTGAGATCATCATACCAGCCTACTACGGTCCAGAACTTTAATAGTTTTATTTACTTGAAAATTACCTTACTCTGTGAAACGATCTATAAGCATCTATTTAATCTGAATAATTACATTAATGTCATTTTTTCAATAATTCTTAAATTGACTGTTTTCCACAACTGAAGTATGTATGTTCTTCTGAATATGCTTTAAATTTCTTTTTTCATATCTGAGACATTTCATTATTTACGGACAGAATGATATTTGGTTTCCTGCGCTTATTTTTCATCTTACTGAGTACCACACCTTTCTTTGCGATATCTTCCAACTAGTATTACAAACACTCAGACTGACTTTAACAAATAACTGAAATTATAATTACCTCCTTGTGGCTTTGTGTCACATAAGGAAATTATCTAAAGCAAACCCATATGAATGCATGAATGAATGAATTTTCCGTTTCACTGAATCCTGTAGTAGTTATCCAGGCAAGTGAAACTCCCAGGCATAGGCTAAGAAGACGTGGTATATTTAGGAATGATTTTCCTCAAGGAATTCAAGGCTTTTCCAGGATGTAAAATCACCCTAGAGCAAGCAGGCAGCTGCAGCAAGGAAGGTCTTGAAAGGTGACCCTATGAAATCGATGAAGTAAGGCAAAAAAAGCACAAAGAAAATAGTTTTAAGTTTTCTGCTGCACAAATGAAAAAGGATAAGTAGGTTTAATATACCGGCATGACGAGGGTGTTAGCTCGCTGATCCTGACACCTGATTTTTGTAGGGAACTAACTTCATGTAGGGGCCCTGAGAGCCTCCCTGCTCCTGGCGGGTTGGCCACCAGCGCTCAGGGACAGGGGAGGGGCAACACAGCCTGGCCCCTGCCCAGCCCCATCAGCGGCCCCTGCCCAGCCCCATCAGCAGCCCCTGCCCAGGTGGCACAATGGCGCTGTGTGGGATCTGTGAGTCTGCAGTCTTTCTTAATAATTACAGGGTGACTAGTCAGAAGATGAGTCAAGTGCAGCAACAAGGGCTTAATTGGTGTGGCAAATCTGTCAATCAAGGCTGTTTTATAACAAGATGAAGGCAAAAAAAAAAAAAAAGAAAAGTCATTTTCGAATCCATCTTTGCTTCTGAGGTAAGGTCTTTGCAGAGACAAACAAAATCCATGTTTTACTGACATTTTCTTTTGAAAATAACATCAGAGAGTTAAACACATTGTGCTTGATTAGCTGAATAGCACTCTAGATTTTTCCATGGGAAGCACCACCACCGGAGATGTTGTGGAGTGTCCAGACATACCCAGGGGATGTCACAGATGACGTGAGACCTATGGGAAATGCAAGCCCTTCCCAGCTGGCATCTGGAGATCAGCTTGGATATTGTAGAATATTTCATATGGCATTAGACATCTAGGCATAGGCCACTGAATAAATTCTCCATTCTATAATGAGATCCTACATACCTAGCTCAGATGCAGATATCTACACTGCAGACATCTAAATTTACTTGTCTTAGTCTGAAGTTGAATCTCACTCAAGTGGAACAATTTGGACACCAAAATACATAAAAATAAGTGCCTAGTGCTATTTGAACTATTTTAGAGTGTCACACCTGCATCTGCAGCTGCAGGTGCAGAAGATGCAGGTGCAGAAGAATGCCAGTGTGGAGGCATATCTGCCAGCACAAGGCAGATGTTTGGGTAACTTAGGATATCTTAAAAGGCACTAGATACTTGTGTGTAGGAATTGAATAGAACCCTGGATACCCATGTCTGAGCTACTCAATGGAGAGAAATGAGTTCCTTCAGGGCACATTTCATCTTATCTGTTTTAGGTTGTGACATCTGCATTAAATTAATTATGTGTTATAAATACTGATTTCTCTCCTTTTAACAATAAAGAAAGTCTAAATGATCAGCTTAGTTGTAGACATGTCACAATGCAGATGTCCGTATTTGCCAGAGGAATTTCATCAAATGTCTCTACATGATAGATTGCAGGAATATGTAAACCTGCTCTTCAAGCTGTGCATTAACCAGTTCTAATCTCTAAATTGAATAGTCAGTAAACACAATCTAATAAAGGCCTTGAAAGTTAAAACATGTTAGTTCAGTCTCAGTGACACATTAACATTCAACTTCTGCTTCAGAACTGCCAGGTGTCCAGTCAATTCAAAGACTTAACCACTTATCTGTAGAGAACCGGTACTAAATACGGTTCTGTCTCGACATGGCTGCTGCTGCTGCAGAGCCGCCACTGCCAAGGCGCGTCGGGCAATGCCACGGTGGCGCCTCCAGGAGCCGTCCACGAGGTAAACAACCTCGTGCACCTGCACAGGGGAAAAAGGGCGCGAAAAGGGCAGAAGGCCGCCTCTAGGGGAACAGCACGTCTGGCACGAACCGCACGTACTCATTTGCCATCTGCCCATGAGCAGGAGACCCCCAGATGCCCCCAACCCGTTTCTGGAAGGTTCCGAGAGGGCGGACTGCGCATGACAGCTAATCTGCATGGGAAGTGAGGAAGGCAGGGCAAGAACCTATAAAAACTGCAGACTGGGTGAATTGGGGTGGTCCGGGGGGGGGGGGCTTGCTTGTGATGACTGGGGATCTGGAATAGAGTCAGTGGAACATCATTGGACTCGGAGTGGCGGTAGCTAGTTTCTTTTCTCCTTTCCCAACTTTCTCTGTCTTTTCCCCTTACCCTTGTTTGCCTCTCCCCTTCACCTTTCCCCACCTTTTCTCCCCACTCCGTTGAAAATAAAATTAAAAGGTTGTACGATATTTGTCCAGTTTTAGGGTCTTAATCTTGTCCTTGGGATCGTAACGAAACTTTCCCGATACTGGATTGGGACATTATCAAACTGGAATCTAATGTAAATTTAATGCAAACCTATACCAGTAATTCAACTAAGTCTAAGACAGCTCTAATGCATTTGCTGTTGAGTAAAAACAGGTAGAAAGTTACAAAATTGTCTGGTGCCTAGATTTATGGGTAGGATTTGGTTGCTTAAGTGTCTGATGACACATTTACGAATCATGAGATCTGCATGGGGCTGAATGATACAGCACAGGAAACCTGCTGGAGACGTCCTTCCTATAACAGCTTCTGGAGATTAGGTGATATGCTCCAGAAAACCTCAAAAAGTACTAATTGCTAATGTTCAGGCTACTGAATACTGTTTTATATGCCTAAGCCCTCAAGAGCTGTGTCTCCTGCAAGTGATAAGTTGTAGCGCTACTGGGTAGCCCATTTCTTTCCTTGTGCACGTACAAAATGAACCTTTCACAGCTGTGTATGCTAAGTGAGAAAATATATTGGTTTAGATAATTCAGTATACACTGGATCTGTACTTAAATGGCTATTAATTCCAATCTCTGCTGTGTAACCTATAGTTGAAACCTATAGTTGAAACAAAGTCAATATGATTAAATGAGAGTAAACAATAGGGAATAGTGTAATCAAAAAAAATTATGAACATTTGAGAACAATTAATCATTCAGCAAAATATTTATGCATGTCTTGTAAAGACAAATCGTAAGGTTGGTGAACAATTAGTACAGTATTAATTGTGATGTCAGTGGAAGATTTTTAGTAGAACAGAAAAAAAACATGACACCAACACGAAGTACTATATTATGACTGTTAAACAGGCATTCTTCAAGAACTCTCAAGAAGAGATTCTAATTTAATTACTTATGTAGAACATACGTAAGACTCTACATATTTAAAATTAGTGAAGAGGCACTTAAGTAAAGCTACGTATTTGCCTCTGCAAACTATCTCTGTTGCTAACACAGGCATGACACCCTGGGTAATTGCACTTGGCTCTTAGCTGCGCTTCCAGAAGGGTATAGTCAGATCTCTCTCCTGTCTGTCAGACTCATAGGGATGCTATGGATACCTTGTGGTAGTGAAATGGCACTGGATGTGTTAGGGCTGCAGACAGAGGACTAAACACTGGTCAGAGTTTAAGCAAATGGAACAGGACATGGAAAATTATGGGGCATTGCCCCAGGTGTTGCTGCACATGACAGCAACAAATGTAAGAAACGCAAAAGTTACAGAGGGATGATCATGAGGGATAATTGGATTTCACAGGAAGTTAAGGGGAGAAATGGCCAAAATTGACAGTGTTTCAGTAATATCATACAAGGTCAAGACTGGCTAGGTAATGGTATCAGAAATATCAATTTGGGTATGGATGTAACAAAGCTGGGACCAATGGGAAAAAGTCATTTTGGCTTGTTGTTTATTTGGGAGGATACTGGGATGGAAAAAGAGAAGGACAAAGGCAGCAAAAAGGAGAGTTAAAAACTGGGAATAGGGGCCATAATGTGTGAAAACCATGGGATCAGTGCTGTACAGAGTATCTGCTTGCCTGGCCTGCAATCAATCACTGCAGCCTAAATCAGGACAATAAACTAAACGATGCATCGTAGCTGGATGCCTATATTCACACGAAGGGTGTCCCTAAATGTTTATTTTAGTAGCTTAATCCACTCCCTGTTTGCAGTTTCCTGCATTTCTGGGTCCTATATATTCCTTATGTTCCCTACATGTGATGATGTCTAAACTTGTTTTTCTAGGTGGTTCTTGCTTTTCTCTTCTGTTCTTCAGTGCTCTCATTCCTATTTTCTACACAAGATTTCATTCGCATCTCGCTTCCAGAGTAGTAATAATTTTACCCTACCTCCTTTTAAGAAAAGCACCAATCGCTAATCCCTTTACTTAGCACAAGCAATATATTCCTCACCCTACATATTTACTTTTGTTGCCCTTTGGCTTTTGTACTGTCTACCTTCCAGGAGTGCGTATTGCTACACTATCATCTTCAATTAAGGCTCCTTGTGTTTACCTGAGCATTTATTGTTCCCATCTCAAGCTGGCTCACATTCTTTAGATAAGGAAGTCAAGCAATTCTTCTCTTTACACTGGAAACCAACAGTAATGGACTCAGGGCGCAGGAAGTGCACTCGAAGTCCTTGATGCAGTACTGATAACATTGTGGAACAGAAACTTCAGGAAAAGTCTCAGTTAGACCCTACAGCTCTGGGATAGAATGTGTCTTTCTGTCAATCTTAAGAAAGATTGATTGCTGAACTATAACAAATGTGCAGCAACATGTGCAGAGTTAAAATATTCAAAACCAAGCTGTAACTGGGTATCTCTTCTCAACAAAAAAATGTAATTATATATCCCTGATATGTAGCCGATCCCACTGCAAACTTCCTTATTTCTCTTCCAAGGCGTGGCAGAGCTAGATTCCTTTGATGCATTTAGCTTGTATCTAAAATAATGCTATAAAAAATCTTAGAACAGTATTTTAATGCACTCATGTTGTTCTTAGAAGCAGTTCAACCACTTTTCCAAAAGCCACCAAACTGAGCCTAAGAAGATAACAAACATGGAATACCACATTCTTAATAACTAAATACTAATACAATAACCTTCTAAAGGGAGGTCTTGTAATGTAAGGATAGTGCTGCAACATTCCAGCTGTGTAAATTTCTGTAAAGAGAAGGCAGATTCTATTTTCCATGGGTAGACTGCACAAAAAAAAAAGTTTTTTTTTTTTTTTTAGATTTGTCACATACCTGAATATCACATTTTCTAGCACATAAGCCTAGATATAAGGATCACTTCCTAAACATAGCTGTTATAGCAACAATACAAATTATGGTTGCAGGATGCTTGATGTCTGATGGCAATGATAAATACAATGTAACTTAAATATTGAGAGGGGGAAAAAAAAAAGAAACAGTTAATGGATGGCATAAAGTCAATCCAAATCATGCTATATATATCTGCACAATGCCCTTAGATACTTAAAATTTAGAGAAGGTCATACAGCCAGTGTGGCTATACTGAAGATCAAAAATAAACTCAGAGGGCTCTTGCAACATTTTCCCCCTAAGGATCTTATGATTTCCCCAGTTCAACACTCGCATTATCCCAGAAGAAAAAAATAATCATTCTCATAGCTTTTTCAGTAATTATTAGATTTATATTCTAAATCCAACAGCCAAAATACTAACCATCTAGCTGTCTTGTCAAATGAAAAATTATTTAGGGATTTGTGTTACACATTTTTTTGTGATTTTTTTTTATGACTAGAGCTCAAAAAACCTATGCAACCCAGCAGCCAACAAACAAACAAACAAACCATATAAGATGAATACCAATAAATGTTGACAAAGACAACAGGGCAGTTGAGGGGATGGCTGTAGAGCTGGAAATTCTCCACAAGGTTGGAAAAAGAGCAGGAGAAGAGAAATAATGTTTTGCTTAAAAAGAGCAGGCAAAAAAATCGCACATTTTCTCTAAAAGTATAGTTTTATTTTAGGGGGAAAAAAAAGATATAGCACTTCTTCATTCCTCATTTCCTTTTCTCCTTTTCTTTCTAGAGGACCATCTAAATTCGTTAAGATCTAGAAATAAAATTGTGCTCAATCCAGCTAATTTGTTTGGGCAATGCTGTACTCGTTGAGCACTGAAAAATAGTTGCACCTCTAGGCAACAAGGAATTAAGATGGCTAAGAAGCATTTAGATAGTTCACTGGACTTCCTTTTCTCTGCTTACACGGGCATCCACTTTGGGATCATTCTGTTCTGTGAATTCTTCTGAACATTTTCATCACCACATTTGTAATGTTTCAATTTAATTTAATGCCTATATATAAAAATCTGTATCTGTGCTAGTCATTCTAGTCTCTCTTAATGATATCAGTGGCATTGCTGTAATTGCTGTTATTATATCAGCAATTTTCAAGAGAAGCATGATCCTCTTTACTGAGTAGTGTGCACAGTCAAAAGCCAGTTTACAGCTTCTGTCAGTGCCACACTCAGGTAGAAGTCAAGGTTTGTAAAAAGTTCCCAAAAGCTCTGTTTGCCCACCGGGCACTGCCACAACCTAAAAACTGTTTCCTGCCTGTTTGAGGAAAGGAGGAGTGATGTTCAGGCTGTGGTCTCTAGTGTTGGGGAGGAGTAAGGTGTCCCCTCTATGTATGCCTCATCTACGCAGAGATGAGAGCTTCTACTTGTGTCCTCAGCAGTTACCGCAGTACCCTTGGCTGCCACTGATGGTATTGTCTACTTCACTCAGTCGTTGTACCTGCAATTGCTGCAGCTGATGCTTTGGTAAACCAAGACTGAGAATACAGTGTAAGATTCTGAAAAGATGATGGACTGTGTAACACGCCATGTATAATTGACATCTAAATACATTGCATAAAAATTCTACTAACTGTTTATACTATATTGTATTGCTGGTATAAGGAAATACCATCCATAGATGAAGTCATAATCCAAATGCAATAACTAGCTCATTGTGACATAACCATGTAGAAGTCTGCTTCTCAGATATTTATTGTATCTATTAGACATCTACAGTACGATAAGGAATTCAGTACTAGTGTTTCAGGGATTTTGTATCAATTTCTTTTAAAATTGGCTTGTGGTGAAAGGCACGGTGCTTTATTGCCTGGCACAGAATGCATCACTATCACCTATCTTCGGTGAGTTTTAGAGTGGAACAATGGACAAACTCAAGCAGAAGGAAAATAAAAGTGAGCGAAGCTTAAACATTTCATTTATCATTAAACGGCTTAAGACTGCAAGGAGCATTGTGTGACTATGACTCAATTTTAAGTAGAAATATTTGGCTGAATATGGAAGCATATATAAAGAATGCTTATTCCAAACATATTTAGAGCTATTTATTCATATTTTGAGAAAGGCATCCTATGCCTCAAGTTCAACAGATGTTAGCTCAGCTAATTCAGGAAATTGGCACAGTCCACTGTCTAAGGATTTAGCATCAGTGGCTAAATTTCTTATTCCATTATCTGTGAAGGAACAATGAATGATACTGTCATAACAAAAATGAGTTCATGAATGCTTCTTACTTCTCAGAGTACTACAGATTTGTTTTGCAGATATTTGACAGTATCTATGTTACATCTCATACCTTCACGAGAAATAGATTTTTGCAGAGCTTTTGGTGTTACTGTCCTGACCAACAGCCCTGATTGTTAGTGCCAAAAACTTCAAGGACTTTACGAGAGGAAGAGTCATCTAAATGCAGACACAAATGCTTTTCCAGGTTCTCTCACATCTAGTTTTTCTGTTCTGCATAAACCAGTTTAAACCATGGTGTTAATTATAAAGTTTAGCAAAACAGTGTAGGTATTTGCTTCAGAAGATTTCCATAAGTGGTAAAATGACATCTGATTACTAAGATAGAAATGATTTTTTCTATGGTCAGGGGTTTTCCTTTCAGTTACTCAACTGTTATTGTCCGTGTAGATCTTTGAAATTTGAAGGTCTCTACTGAAAATATTCAAAAATCATGTTTGAAAATTAAAGCATATTAGTAATGCTTTGGAGATGTAGGCATTAAAAAGTTAGTCGGAAGCATGGCTCTTGTCTCAGATCTTGGCGCCGATATCTTTTGATACAAAACAACTTTAATTTCTTTAATACTTCCGATGTTCAGAGGTTGACTTTTTACACTGGCTGTATGTGATCTCACTTCTGTTTTCGTGGGAACACTTGTTAGAAGATCATAATGATCCATGCCAATTAGCACCGAAATCTTGTAGAAATGTAGGCAGATGTTTCACCTTGGGCTGTGTCATATTTAGGTTTGGTTACTATTATACTCATCCATCTGACCAGTGGCCATTAAAAAGGATGGAAAAAAAGGTGGATATTTAGGAACTATGGACTTTGATATAAAACTCTCTCTAGCCAATAATTTTACTGGATTTCAACTACTTTATAAGTTTTTATTAATTACCTATATTAAACATGTTAAGTCATTTCCAGCATGCATATAATATTTGCCTTTGATTAACCTATTTTCCTATTACAATGGACTAATTTGGCTCTTCAGATTCATGTTAGATCTCTGTCAAATCTTCAAAATATACATCATAGATGTTGGATAGAAATGCACTTTGACTGGAAAAACAAGAATTTTGCTTATTAAATATGGTCGATCTATACAAAGAAAGAAAACAAAGTGTTCTTCAAAAACATTTTTGAATCAACCACGTGTAGTTTCATTGATGATACTAGAAGATGTGAAGCAAAATCAGGAGGTATCATTACTTAGAGGATCAAAATGTCACATAAAAAATGTATGATTCTAAGAATGGTAGTAAAGAAGATTTGATCAATTTCTGAAAAAGTTGTAATTACTTGTAATAGCTTATGACAACTCTCTATTGCCTTTCTTGCCATAATGCTACAACCCTAAAGTTTTTTTCTTTTGCTCAGTATGAAATATTTTGTTATATGGTGTACTTTCAGCAAACACACAAAAAATATAAAAATTTCAAACTTTTACCACAATGCAGTGATTTGTCAGTGATCTTTGTTCCATGAGTTTATAATTTTTCATAGAAGTATTCAATGGGAATACTCCTCACATAGTTTTAAATATTGGACTTTCTTTTACAACCCCTACAGAAACAACTGGGAGATCAAAGCATCTCTAGAAAATGAGTCTTTCCATCTATCTCAAATAATAATCTTTGAATGGGAAAAAATCACTTTCCTGAGGCATCCCCAGAAGTGCTTGGGTTTGGTGTACGTCTTGACTCATAGACTCCATCCCTGCACACGCCTCTTTACAGCCTCTCTAATGGTCCCAGAGGCCTACATGTTGGCAACAGGACTGCATGATTTAAATTTAACCCTGGAAGCCAGGGGAATTCCAGTGTGTAAAAACAAGAAGAAATTAATCTGAGAGTATTAAATAGGGAAGAAGCAGAAGATTTTCTCACTTGTCTGTACAGCTGAATCAATTCATTTTTAATCTGTTTTGCGGAGTATGATTATTTCTTAATCAAGTAGTAAACTGAAACTGCAACTGGTCCTGTTGATGAGGTTTCTTTAATGCACACATCACACCATGTATTTTTTAGTGGTTCAGCAGCATGTCATGATGTAAAAGTGAAGCTCGGTCTTGCACCTGAGAGTATCTACCTCCTTCTTACTGCTGAAAATGAAACTTTGTTTTTGATTTTAAGTCAATATAAGAATACAATCTATTTCCAGTAATTTATAATTCGTGGCATTTTTATTATTATTTAATGAAAGGCGATAACTCTTTTAACTGCCTGCAAAACCTTACAACCTTATTTATGCCTTACTGGTACAATATATTAAGCTCACTTCTATATAAAATAACTATTTTATTCAATACATTACTTTCTGTAGCCCTGTAGTTTGTTCTGCTACACTTAATAAACAGTCATATAATCAGTAATACTTTGTAGGTATTCTCTCTTGAATGTTCCTCAACACCTTAAATAGAAAAATTAAACTTGAAAAGGATTCTTTTCTCGATACCTTTGCGTGTGCACATTATGTATATTAATACCACTTAATTTATTCTCTTCTCAGGGATTTCATATTTAATATTAAATTAATTGTTTTAGGAATTTTTCACTGTCATGCAAGCCAAAGGACTTTCTGACTGCCAAGACAGGCATTTAATAATCATGAGATTTGGCTTAACCCACAGAAACAATGCAGGTGAGGTAAATGATGTAAGGGATACTTTTAATTTGCTTTCTTAAGGACGTCAGCTTACCCTGAAGCACTCAGGTCTCCATGAGCTCTTGTTATCGCTGGTAAGTAGGCACACTGAATTAAACAGATTGAATTTTTGCCTGTCTGTGCACCACATTGCTCTCTCTGCCTTTTCTCATTTCAACATGTGTTTAGGAGTGAGAGAGTTTTTTTATGGGTATCCAACTCATCTTGTTTATCCACAACCTCCCTTTGGGAACTGTAAAAAGAAGTATATGCATTAATACATGGATTACACACCAAATTTGGATGAATTTCATCCAGTGAACTGTAGACCTGTGGCCCAGACAGCTTGGTGTTGCCAAGATCTAGCAATAAACACCAAGCTTTGCAGCCATAATTAACCATACCAGGCTTCAGCACTTGTCAGGCCTTGTCTGGATTTTCTGGTCTTTAGCCTGTTTAAGCTTGGTTTTGGGTATCTCTGCCAAAATGATTTAAGAAACTTTCACTGCCCCCGTAACTTGATCTAGGTTCAGATGACTACTGTCTAATTTTCCTTAGCTGCAACAGCGAAACTGTGCAATGATCAGGTGTCTCTTGTCCATCCTGTGGTTCTGAATTTGTTTTATTTGTAATATTTCCCAACCTGTTTTAGCTTCAGTTTTAATTAGATTTTTGCAATTGTGTGGTTCTCCCACTTCCAAAAAGAAATTATACCATATACAAGAAAGGACTAGCGAAGTTAAATCAACATAGCATAGCTAACATGATGGACCAACAGGAGAGAGAAGAGTGTAGTTCATTAACGAGTATGAGGATGAAACATATAAGAATAACCCTGACCAACTGCAAGACTGAGGAAGAAGAAAACCCTACAAAGTTTTCATATTCCTCTTGACAAAGAAAATGTGAGCTGCTGACTCAGTTTAACAATGCATTGGAAGGATGGAAATTTATCAGAGAAAAACAGCAGATACTTGTGGCTGTGGATTAGTATTGTATTAGTAATTATTGCATTGGTAACAGTCTGAGATAGAATTGGCTGATTGTACTTCAGCTAGTAATAAGTGGTTCTTATATTTTGATTACAGCATTAATTACAGTAACGATAAATTCTAATTTTTTTGGATCCTCCTATAAAGTGTGTTTTTTTGGTTATGCAAAATGAAATGATATACCTAACAAGAGTTCTTCTCTAAGAGAATGGAACATAAAGTTTAGCATTAACTCAAACTACAACTGCTGCAATTCAGTTACCTTTGTGGTTATGTGAAAAATGCTGCAGTACTTTAACATACCATGTTATCAGAAACAAAATAAAGAATGCAAAACAAAACAAGAAAATGGGATGTAAGGTCAGCAGAGCACACATTATGAGTTTGCAGGGATAATTATAGCTTTATTACTTTTCAGTTTCTTTAAGAATACTTCACCATACTTGAGTCTCTGCTCTTAGTACCCAAATCTATTTAGGCATCATATGTATACTTTCTATTGTGTTTCAGCTGGATCTCATATGTGTATTTGTCCTAGGAGAAACATGTGACCAGTGACACAACAACCAGCTAATGAGTTTTTAATAACCAAGGAAGAGGTTAAAAAAAATTTATTTGTCTAATTTCCTTTTTTGTTGTTGTTTTTTTGTTTCAGGGCATGCAGTGATTAGTCTGGCTACTATATCAGTCTGTGGATTGTATCTATTTCCCTCTGAAAACCTAACATTATTGAAACCACAAGACTATACCATATTTTGGCATATGTGTCAATATTGCTTTTTTGTCATTCCATTAAAATATATACCATGTAAATATCCAAAGGAAGAAAAGAATAGCTATAAAATTGAAAGTTGAATAAACAAGTAGTTAGGTGCTAGATGGAGAATTCATTAGTCTTCTTCAAAGCAGGAGACATTTCAGTGCTTCACAAGGCTGTAAAATAACTTCATGGACCAATCATGGATCAATTGTTTTCAAAACAATTAAAAAGTCTGTACGTAAGCACATGCACATGCACTACTCCAAACAGATACGATAGCAACAATAATTTAAAATGATGTTTAGTTTCACAAGTGCAAAACAATTGTCTTTTAGCAGGAATCTAGCAATAAATTGTCATCTCTGGTGGTGCCCAACAGCTAGATGGACTCTTAAAATATTCAAAACATATATTCTCTTTCTCCCAAGACTGCTTTACTTAAAGGAAAGCACTGATTTTTGCCAAGAGATATACAGAAAGACAATCAATCAATGACAATCTTGCAAGAAAGCTACCGGTAAAAGTACCCTTGATTCTCATTCTGTACTCCCTATGGTCAGACATTTATTTTAATTTTTCTTCCCCTGATGGTTGAGGGACAGCCACAGTTAGAACCAGTCTTATACAATTTTTGGTTTGCATAAATGAAATAAAGGAAAAAAAATATGAATAAGAAAAGAAAAATATTATTCAAAAGGAAAATTTTCCATGAATTGAAACGCTTCTGGTTTGTTGCTTTTAAATTTTACTTCTTGACATACATTTGTATATCAAGCTATGCAACCTGATTACATATTTTTAAAAACCTTTATTGCTAATGTTATTTTTCTGAATGATATCTCTACTCTTCATGACTGTTAGCAAGGTGACATTATGGAGAGTTTAGTATCATTAAACTATAGAAGTTATATATGACTGAAGTAAGAAATAACTATACAAGTTCAGATTTTTTATCTGAAGACAAAGCTTGGTTCCAGTACAATACAAATATCTTTGGGAATTGAGATCTTGCAGAGACTAACAATGTTACACAATTGTAAAACACATCATCCCAAAATTACTATGTATTTCGCAAAGGAAAAAAGAAATATATAACAAGATCAGACAAAAACCTGTCCTGATTTTAAGATAGCTGAGATCACTTTGGCACTTTTTTTAAGAAAGACCCTTCCCCAGAAGGGAAACGCTATGTCTTCAAATAAAAAGTAAACAAATTTGTCAGTGTAATTCCAGTCCTGGGACCGTATAGGACGGTGTTCAAGCTCCAACCTATAGACTGCTTATGATTCAAAAAAAGTAGGTAAAGACCTCAATAGATAGTCACTGAAATGGAGAAAATTGCAGAGTTCAGTGAAAAGTTACTTCACTGAGCATAAATCAATTGAAAGAAATAAATAATAACTGTACACATTACATCTGCTATTGACAGGTACAGTTAGATTGTACCATGATTGGGGCGGGGGGGCAGTCCATCAGTAAATATGTGCTGAAACACTGGATCTGAAGCCTTCTCCAGCACTCAGGGAAGTCAAGGGCAAAAGTATGTTACCTCTCAATAGTAACACTGAAGACAGACTCACATCCCCTACTGCCTCATATTTCCCAGTAAAAAAATGCTATATAATTTTTTCTGCACTGCCAAATAGATATAATTTCACAAGTATATGATCCTGCAAACAATGAGAAACAGTTTAAAATTATTTTTAGGGAATGTAAAACAATGTTATATAATTGTAAAAGCCTTTTCCTCAAAAGTTATTACTGCACTATCCATACTGACTATTCCTGTTCAGAAATCTTTCACCTCTAAGTTGTCAACTAAACATGGTGAAAATACAGAACATTTAATTAGCTACTGCTAAAGGCAGAAGACTACAAAAGTACACTCCTCTGGGAGCACTACAGAGTCAGATAAAAGTGGTACTTTAGTTATAAATTTATTGGATATAAGGTTCTAGTGAAGAATCCTAAGTATGTCAGGCAACAAAGCAGATGTCATTGTTGTGTTATGCAGTATACTATACTGAATCCCATCTCAGTGATACAAAATGAAGATGATATATAAAGGTAGTAAAAAGGGCCTAAAGAGCAAAGAAAACTGCAACTAAGGTTCAGTAGTCAAAGTAGTAACAATATAATTGATAAGAAGCACCATTCAGCTGCCAATAACATCATTGTGTAAATCAGATTACTTTAAAGTAATCAGTGAAGGATTAAGAAACTATTCTTATTTGCAATAGAATAAGAATAATCATCCAAATAGCCACTTTGAAACAGGTTACACTTTAGAAAACCTTACTCTTGTTTAACAGGTAGTAACTTGCTTTTCTACAAGTTTTTGGCAACTATAGCCCAGAGGTAATGATTGCCTTTCAGTACATTATGTTTATACAATACAGGTTTTAAAGCCTGCACTGCAGGTATTTCATCTGTTCCTATCTGTGTAAAGTATTATTTCCTATTTAATTACAGAAAATACATAACAATAATGTAAAAGAAGCAGAAGTTTCTCACTAACTTTTGAAACAGAATTCTTGAAGTACTGTAAATATAGCAGAACATGCTCGGATAATACTGCTGGAATACTCTGTAGTACCTGCAATAACAGAAGAATAGAGTTAGAAAGGAGTTACTACCTAAAGTATGTTGCTGTTTTGATCCTCTGGTGATAAAATTTATAGCAGATATTTTATTTTCTTGTCAATACTCGCTTAGACTTTACAGTCAGTATATTTTTCAGAATTTGGTCCAGTATATTTTAGTTTTAAACATCTCTGGCACTTGGTCTCCTCTTTCTTCCCTTAGGAAATGATTCTATAATCTTGTCAAGAGATGGGTTATGCTTATCGCTACCAAGTGACAACACTTGCAGGTAGACATGATACTTTTTTTTTAAGACCTGAAACAATTCCCACAGCAAGATAATTGAAGTAGAAAAATCCTCTTAAATTTAATCTTTAATGGTCAGGCAGAAGGCACTGTGAGCAGAAACTCAAGGCATTTGCCATCACAGTGCTTCTACGGCTTAAGACTGATCATAGTGCAGTCATGCTTATTCATTCCAGCTTAGGGTTTTCAATTTACTTTGCATCCAGCATCCAGCAAACTTGAACAATTTAGAGCTAAAGACAAGATTGATAATAGCAATTTACATATACGTTATTTATAGGCTATGCAAAGATTCATGTACAGTAGCCTATTTATGAAGGGGTCTTCTCATAATCATGATCATATTTTGAGCAAATATAAAACTTCAGACCGCCTTTATGTCACAAATGACATGATATATTCTCACAAATGACATTATATATGAAGACTGATCTAGCCATTGGTTTGTTTTCTTTTCAAGTAGCTTATATGGGACTCAAGCCTGTTGAGTTGCATGGGCATGTAACACTTATTCATGTATATAAGAATTTGTTGTGCTGGATCCCTGGACACTAAATATCAGATGTTCTCATTTGAGAAATGGCAGTGAAAGGCAATGCATTTTATATATTTTATGCATTTTTATTTGTATGCATTGTTAATGGATGCTCTAGCAGAAGAAAGATGTTTATAAAATCTTTGTGAAAATTATGTATTGGCTTCTGTCTTTTCACAAATTAGAGTTATTAGGAGAGACAGCTTAGTGGCAGTTATGCTGTTAGCTTCTTATGATGCTAGTCAAAGCAAACCTCAAGACCATTTCAGCGTTAGCCCCTGCTTTTTATAATCTAAACAACTGACAGCTGTTTGACACCTGAGATATCTCTGTCCACCTGAGAGATACCAGGTCCTCCTTTATGCTCATCACTGTAAAAAATATTGTATTTACTGATGAGGCATCTCCAAATCCATGGGAACACCTCCTCATTTTTGTAATGGTGTCATTTAATTACTGTGTCCGAGTGCCAAGGCGGCTGCGGGGCCAGCAGGGCTATGCCCCCCCCAGCCAGCAACCAGCGCAACCCTGCAGCCCCCAGCGAGGCAAGCGAAACTGGGCCAAGGACACCTGGTGCTGCCATTGCCAGTGCCCCACCGGGTGCCCGCACGGGACCGGGCCGAGGCCCAGCTTGTGGGTCAGGGTCCAGATCAGCAAGGTACATGGCCGGGCATGAGACTAAATGTAGCTCCTGAGGGGAGCGGGGCCGGTTCCCGCAGGGCTGCTTCCAGCTTCTTCTTCACAACACTTTCAAGCCTGGACAGCTGCTTAGCAAACCAGGCCCTGAGGCCAGGCAGCCCTCAGGGCCAGAATAGCCTCCAGGCATGACGTATAAGGCTGAAAGAAACTTTGAACAGTCATTTCCTACAACAAGGCTGTCTGAGCTCTTTTTTTTATCTCTGATGACTGATTTCTAGCTAAACTGTCTTTCAAGACCTCCAGGAAGTAATACAGCTTTTCCAAGCAATCTGCTCTAATGATTTTGTTCTTCTCTCTCTCTCTTTTTTTTTTTTTTTTTTTTTTTTTTTTAATAGTTTTCCTAATATCTAGCTTGGCTCTTCCTTGCTACCAGCTAAACCAGTTCCTTCTTACCCTAATCATGTTGTTACATAAGAAAAAGACTATTCCATTCCTGTTTGAAGCTGCCTGTTACGTATTTGAAGACAGTTATCCCTTCTAACTAAGCAAGCCTATGTGTTTCAACATTTTTTTTTAAATGGTATGATTGACAGACTTCAGTTATCCCTTTTTGACCTCTTCGTGTTTATGGTCCCAGAAACCAGCCTCCATCTAACACCTAACCAGAGATGAGCAGGATGAAAGAATCACTTTATATGCCTTGCAAGCCTGACTACTACAGTTTGGAAATAATGAACAAATAATTGACTTCAAGGACTGAACCTATATTCAAACACATTTGAATAATAGCTGATGATATCTAACAATATACCTGAAATCTTACACTCCCAGTTCCAAACACATTATGTTGCTAATAGTAACCTTATCTACAGCTAATTTACTGTGATTTTAAATCATGGCAGTTTAACTGAGATGAAAATATTGCTTTCTATGATATCTGTTCATTGGTAATGTTCTTATTAAAATTCTAGGTGATAGATCAATAAGTGGTTTGGTATTGCAGGTTTTTCATAGCCAAAAAAATCATTAGCTACACTAATATGAATAAAATGTTTTTTTTTCTTAAATAATGTCAGCGTTGTTCATTGTGTCTTGCCACAAACATCATTATTTTAATGACAAGAAGATACAGAAACTCATGCTCCTTTTACATTAGTGAATGAGATCTTGTGACTGAAATCTTGTAACTAAACCTGCCAGTCCCCAACTCAGTGTTCAATAAACATGAAAGAAGAGATACTTAATTTTTTTTAATTTCAAATTGAAGCTGTTTTTGTTGGAATGACTTGAAAAATGATTAAATGGGAACTCACATAATTAAATATAAAAAGTGCATCAAAATATTTTTGTATATTTGACTTTCTACCCTGTATATCAGGTATAGATTAGAAATTATTAATGATTCAAATAAAAACTGTCCTATTAAAGCAAGCCAGAATTCTTGTAAAAATATTTGTTTTTATTTCTCTTGAAAACAAATTTAGATTTAACTTTTGGAGGAAATTTTTGCAATCTGTACATTTACATGAGCGATGTTAAAATTTAGTTCTACATTTTTTTGCCACAAATCTTAGTGAATTTTCTGCAATAAATTTTATGGTTTAATGTTTTAGCAAAGGCAGCAAAAAAAGAAATATGGAAACATCTCCTTAAAAATCAAATGAATATTCTTTTTTTCTGTTTTTGTCTAATTCATGAGAAATGAATAACTCTGATTACAGTATAACAAAAAATTCTCTGTCTTTCCACTGAAAATTAAAAGTGAGGAATTATTTATAATTGCTGTAGATGCAGTGTAGAGTAATTCACTGTAATGAATGCAGAAATTCATCATATATCATATTATAAATAATATTTTCTATTTTCTCTGGTAAACTAAAGGATGACTTTCAAATATAATCGTATTTTTAATTGCTATTTTTTCCTCCTATACTTATCAGGTGCATATATATATATATATATATATATAAAATCAATTTGTATGATTAGCCTAAATTATATAATAGTTGTAACTCAGCATAGTTATATATATCTACACACACATATATGTAGTTACATAAATGTATCAGCATGACTGTTTTTGTAATAAATGAGTGTATTTTCTTTATAAATGAATTGCAATTTAAAGACAAACAGAGAAAATATCCCTAAATCATCCAGTGCCATTGACGGTAGGAAGCATCCTACTGTACTTATAAAGAATGTATAGGAGCAACAAAGTTTGTATTCTTTTGTATTCTTGTACGTTTATCATAGAGAAAGGAGTTCCTCACTCTTTTAGGTTCAACAGAGATTTACATGTGTGTCTTATTTATTTTACAGTCAATTGACTGAAGAGAAGGATAGAATACTGTTATTTACCTATGGGAATGCTAGCACTAAAGTATATCTGTGATCACTTAATTGCTGATTACCATTTTGAAAGCATGAATAACTTTCCTGTTGTGAGCTCCTCCTCTCCCCGGGGGTGGGGGAGAGAAGAGAGAGAAGGAGATTAAAAATAAAAATTAGAGTGTTAAATCAACATTACAATCTTTCATTATGCAGACTGTGTTATGTAGATCAGTCTCAGATCATATAATGGAAGATTGTCACTATTTGACTTTGTGCTCATCAGCCTCTGAGCTTCTTTGTGGATAGACATCCATGCTTAACAGTACTGTTTTATTTCCAAACAAAATAAGTGTGAAAATTAGATCAAATAGGTACACTAAATAGTTTAATAATGCAAACTCTTTTTCTTCTGACCTTCTTTGCCTTCCTCTCAAGTACCATGTTTCTTCAGGCATAACTCCAAAGAAGAAGAGAACTGCTTTTAGGAATAGGAACTTAGCTGCAGTATCTTGCAATGTTCTTTGTATATCTTATATTTTCCTATGTACATTGCAACCAGTGTTCATACCTGACCTCTTTTTAAATGAAGAGTAGTGATGAAGGCAGCTGTACTCCCTAAGCTATCTGAATAGTCTGTCTTTTGTGTATGGTATTTTGAAAGCAAAAACAAGTTATGAATTAATGCCAATGTTGCTGAACCATTCAGTGGTTTAAGATCCCCCATGAATTCGAATTACTCCTCTTTCACAAACTTATTCCACAGTTATTAGCGTGGGGGCAGTATCCTGAAGTTCACTGCAATCACAATATGACAAGGTTTATCTTTGTTTATCTCATCTATGAGTTGTACAGATGCATTTGACTGTAATCTAATAGGTCTGTGGGAAGGGAGTGCTGCTACATTATTTGATATAATTGCCAACCCTCAGGCTATGACTATGAGATATACCAAAGAAAAAGAGGATGGGAGCTTTACTTGGGCAACAGAGCCTATTAAGGTGAATAGGGTTAGAAATATGTTATTTATTTATTTATTTATTTATTGATAATAACTTTAGTGTCTAACTTGTACATACATCCACAGAAACTCTCTAGTGGTTGACTTGTTCTAAGGCATCCTTTCTGGAATAATTTGTCATCAGAGTTCTTCATCTAGAAACCCATGGATACTCGTATTAGTTAAAGGAAGGATGTATTGAACTGAATCTCTTACCACTCCATTTGAGTGGAGTCAGAGCTCTGAGAGGAGGCCTTTGAGAGATGGATTAGACCCTCTCTGAAAAAGCTGCCAGGTAAAGAATGAAGAAGCTGAGTTTCACCTAAAGGCTGGAACTATTGCTCAGTTCTCACAGTACATATTATCAAATGTACGAGAAGCTTGCTGCTCCATAAAAGGGGAGAATGTGCTTTGCTCTGAGCTATCAATATCTTTTGTTCATTTTTTTTCATACACTAATGAGCATAATGAGGAGAGCAAGTCATTAAACTTAATGTTAACTTATTGGGTCCTTCAAAATAAAACAGTCTTGTGCTGCTGAGAACAATCTAACATACCACTCACAGTGCAGAAGTTCTGCAATTAAAATGCTAATTAACACTTTTATTTATAAGGAACAAGGTTATTTGATTATAATCCCATTTCCCCTGCTCCCTTCAGCAATATGGATTGATCAGCCAGAGTAACAACAACCCATCCCAGTTGCCTGAGGAACGATTTTATTTTGTTTTCTCCGCAGAGATCTGATATACACCACAAGGAAGACATTAGCCAAATTAGGCAGAAACAACTTAGAAGTGCCTTTCTTTCTTAGCTTCACCTCCATAAAAAGACTGCAATTGAAATTTGCTTTTGCTCAATGCAGCCTGCGGAGAGCTTAGTTGGACTCATACCCCTCACCTAGTTACTGAAATCAAAGGGTATCCTTCCAGACCAAGAGTAAGTAACTAATGATTTGTAATATTCAATTATATAGCAATAAAATAGAACATGCATGTTTCTATGTCTGCTTAGAGAGTTAAAAAAGGAGAGAACAGGATAAAAAGAGGAAACAAATACATAGGTCTGTGCATACAAATATGTAGAGATGTACAAATATACATGTCTATGTGAGTGTGCAAAGGTGCTAGTGTATTTAATTATCTTGGAATTTGTCTCTCAGCTTTATAAACTGTATGATTAATCCTATGTTGATATACACCTGAACTGAGCTATGTAAATTTGATGGGATTACCAACAGATTTTTTTCCCATTGCTATTACAAAATAAGGTAAAATAAAATAACACTTATCTTATGCATATGCATTAGATTACCATTTTGGTTACAGCAGAGTGTATTTTTCACATTGAAACTCTAAAGCATACAATAGCTCACTCTTCAGGAGTTTTGAACCAGGGTATTGTTCAAAACATTGGAATGAGGCATGTTTATACAGACTAAAGCAACATCATGATCCCTCAGACAGAATAGACATGGGCTCTTCACACAGTTACACCTACAAGTGTATTTAAGATCAGCATAGCTGTGTTTGTGAACCATGGAATATGAGGAGAAATGAAAAAGGATCTGAAAATGCAACTATATATTTTTTTCTAATACAAGATGGCATGTGTACCAACAGCTTTTTTATCATGGTGGCATTTCTTATTTAAGAGTTAAAGTAAGTGGACCCAGCAACTGGGTTTCTATGTCTAAACTTGGATACATATCCATGGAACACTCCTTATGCTGAGCCATTGAGAACAGGTGGTGAATAATGTTCTTTGCATTATTTCATGATAGATGTTTAAGACATCATAGGTATTTAAGACATCTAATACTGATTTATAAACTCTATACATTATTAATATAATGTTTTGTTTTATACTCTTTTCTCATGTCCTGTAGACAATTGTCTTGTTAAACACAGATTTTACCTCTTCAGGAAGTGACTGTCCCTCTATTTTGGAAAGACTAGGAACATAGTCTTTTCCTCGATCCCTGATATAATAAGTATAATTAAGGTGAAACAAAAAACATTTGTCATCATTTTATTTTTACATCACTGCATTTTGCTTAGCTTACATCAGCAAAAATAAATCCTGTACTGATGGTACTGCAGAACGAGACTTGCTGCTTTATTTAATTACATCAGATAAATTTCCATTGAAAAAAAGAAAGGAGAGAGTAAAGCATGGCTCACTCTATAGTTCTGTTACTAACGGCTGTTACCAATTGCAACTTTTTCATTGACACTAACTCTTAGGACCAGTAGTTTTCCTAATGTGCCATTTGAAATGTAGTAGAAGATTAGATCACTACAAATTAAAAAAGAATCTTCAGCAAAGATTAGCTCCTGTCCCTCCACACCAAGTCCTCTAAATATAAGAGAAATATATTTTTAAATATAATATGCATGTATTATTTACATGTATACAGACACATGCATACACATAAATATACATATATACACATAAATATACATATATATACATAAATATACATATATACACATATCTGTGTGTAGATATATAGCTATAATAGGATAAGTAGGGTCCAAAAGGAGGGGAAACTTACAATTTCCAATAGAAATGTCAGCTATCTGCTTTTGATCTGAATATTAATTTGTGCCTTTTGAAAAACATTAAAAATTCTATGAATTGGAAAGGCTGAGTTTCATACTATTCTTAGCACTGTCAAAACTGAACTTTGTACAATTAGAGTTTAGAATACTTATGCGTAATAACTAACTATAATATTTTAATATAATATTGTGCTTCATTATTCAAGTTATGGTTACTACTATAGGCAGATAGGCCGTGTGTGGATGTAGGAACTATACCTAACACATTTTTATAATAATTTTGTATTCAAAAAATCATTCTTGATATAATCTGTGTAATTTCCTCAGAAATATCCATGAATATTTGGCATATATAATGCCACAGTGAATTGGTTGTGTCTCTCTTATTCACAAAGCCATTTGTTTAAATAGCCTTTTAATACTGCCACCTCTTCCCTCTTTCTTTTTGTAAATAGTAGCATTTACTTTGAATGCAAATAAGTTTCTATTAAGATAGAAACTACAATGAATTAAGATAAATTCATAAAGCCATCTAAAAGCACCGATGTGTCTGGCTATGTATGATTCATCTCTCTTTGAAATCATTAGCAGAACTTCCCCAATTTCAGTGCCATGGGACTGTGCTTTTGCCTGTGAGTTGTGGATATCAGATAAGATAAATAATTCGAGTGACTCATGATTAGTGTCAAGTGCTGCTTAGTATCTTCAGTTTCTCCTGAATTCTCCTCAGCAAATGAGCTCAGCAGTGGTTCAGAGGGCCACCACTAAATAATATAGTATGAAAAGAAATTTTCAGTTAGAAACTTCAGCAAGATCTGTAGTGAGATGATCTCTGCATTTCTTGACCAAAGTGTCAAGAAAATATAGTGGTGAACTACTATGTCTGGGCAGTTGAAGGAATTTCCTTGAGAATAGTATACCAGATGTATGTGTATATCAGATGAGATACATTGGAAGGTGTAGAGCAAGCTGGCTGATATCATTGAAAGGCTGTTTACTGTCATCTTTGAAAGGTCGTGGATGTCAGGAGAGATTCCTGATGACTGGAGAAAGACTAGTAGTAGTGTACCCATCTTCAGAATGGGACAAGAAGATAAGCCCGGAAAACTATATGCTGGACAGCCTCACTTCAGTCCCTGGGAAAATTATGGAGTGAATCCCCTTGGAGCACATTTCTGGGCACATAAAAGAGAAGGTGACTGGGGACAGCCAGCATGGATTTACATGGTAAATCATGCCTGATCGACCTGATTGCCTTCCATGATGTAATGACTGGATCTGTGGGTGAGAGGAGAGCAGCGGATGTCATTTTCCTTGAGTTTACCAATGGTTTTGAAACAGTCACTCACAGCATCCTTGTATCCAAGGGGGGCTATTCCAGTCTGGATGGGCAGACTACTTGATGGGTGAAAAACTGGCTGGATTATCAGGCTCAAAGGGTAGTGTTTAATGGTTCATGCTCTTCCTCAAGTCTGGTTACAAGTGGAGTTCCTCAGAAGTCTGTCTTGTGACCTGTCCTGTTCAATATTTTTTATCAGTGATCTGGAAGAGAAGATGGAGTGCACATTCATCAAGTTTGTGGATAACACCAAATTGGGGGCAACAGCTGATAGGACAAGGACAAGGTCAGTTTTCAGAGGGACCCAGGCAAGTTATGGGAATGGGCGGACAGAAATCTTATAAATTTCAATGAGCACAAATGTTAAGTCTAGGATAGACTAACTCCATACAGTGGTATAGGCTGAGGACTGACTGACTGAGAAGCAGCTCTGATGAAGAACATCTCGGGGTCCAGGTGTCAACAGTGTGGCCAGGCAGCAAAGAGGCCCAGTAGCATCCTGGGTATCAACAGGAGCACAGCCACTATACCAAGGGATTATTCCCTGTTTACTTATACCGCTCCACCCTCTTAGACTGCATCTGGAATACTGTACCCAGTTTTGGACCCACCAGTACAAGAAGGATGTTGATAAAATTCAGTGAGTTCAGCAGAAGGCCACCAATCAGCTCCAGAATTTGCCCCATGAGGAGATGGCTTTTTGGGGACCTAATAGCCACCCCCTCAGCCACTGTGAGGGGGTCATTGTGAAGATGGAGTCAGGCTCTTTATTGAGATGTATGGTGGAAGAACGAGAGACAGCAGTCATCCATTAAAACAGAGATGTTTCCCTTGCATATAAGGGGGAAAAAATCACTTTGAAAAGAACAAAGCAGTGTAGCAGGCTGCCCCCAGAGGCTGTGCAGTCCCCATCCTTGGAGGTTTTAAAGATGACTCAACAATGCACTGAGCAACCTCGTCTTACCCCAAAGCTCGCCCTGCTTTGAGAAGGAGGATAGAGATCTTCTGAGGCCTCTTCCAACCTGAATTATCCTATGATTCAACCTGAAAGAAGCAAGGAAATGTCCTATGGCATGAGTATTTTTCACAGGACTTTTGTTAGGATAGACCTGTCTTGGAATAGTCAAAAATATTCTTTCAAGTAATTTGTGTTAGATGTCTATTAGGAATGACCAACTCGATCTAAAATACTTAGTGAATTTGGCTTTTAAGTATTCATGCTGTCTTCCTAGTGGAGAATCGCAATACAATTAAGACATCCTAACAAGAATATGATAAAAGAGATTTCCCTTACCGTGTTAGTCAGATTTTCAGAATTTGTAGTTCTTAGTTGTGGATTAGCAGTCTCCAGCAGTGTGAGACAAATGATGAATGACAATTCATTATTTTGACACCTGAACAAAAAAAAACAAAACACATTTCTCTTGGTTGTAAAAGATAGAGGCAGATAGTAAATGTAGCACCTGGGAAGGTGCTACAAGGTATGTGCAGTGCTGAAACATGAGACTGTTGCTCTTTACTGGAGAAGCACTCCCTGTCTGAGGGAGAGAGACAGGGGCAAGTGTCTCATTATTCCTGTAGAAGAACCTGCAGGCCTTTTCTTCACGTTGTATTCCAATAGATAATTAGTTTAGCTTTTTTTATGGCTACAGGGGTACAGAGATATCAAAGTATCCTTACCCTCATCAATCCCATGGGCTGCCAGAAAAAAGCTGGGGAGTAGAAAAGCCATCCTGTACTCGGTATTAATTTTAGGCATCTAGGAAAATTATGTATTATGGAAAGAGGTACCTTATGTGCTTTGGTGCAGGAAAGTGGTAATTTGGCTGAGAGTACAAGTTATGATATTTTGTCTTGTGTACAATATCTGTACAAAAATGATTGCTTTGAATGTGATTTGAACTTTATTACTATTGTGCTAGTTGTGTAGTTTTAATACATGAAAAGGATGTATCTTATTTAACGTTAAAATTCTTTTAAGTGCAAAATTAGCCTCAGCATATTCTTTACTACAAGATCCAAATATCTGGATTTTTAAAAATCTTTAATAAGTTTAAATTGCTGTTAAATTGCCTGCACTACATGTGACTATAACATTGCTAATATCCTGGTGTCTCCTGTGAATTGCTAGATTTATTTGGTTTCCTCAAAGATATGAATCACAGGAGGAGACTTGTCTTCCTGCTAGTTTTCCTCCAAATAGCTTTCCACTTTTTGCATTTTTTTTTCACTGTCATCCAGCATGGCTGAGAAACTTTGTTTTTATTGAGGAGAACGGTAATTCATCTTTGTGGATTCTCTCTATAAAAAACACATTTAAAATAACTTTAAAAACAAATAGTTCCTTGCCTCAGGTTTAATGTCTCTGCCCCTACAGAAGATACCACAAATTTAATTAGGCACAAGAAGAGGTGAGAAACAAAGAGCAAGAATAAGAGAACAAAATTGAAGGAGGGAAAAAGGAAAAGGAAAAGAAAAGGAGAATTATCTGAATGAATAGTAAAATAAACTACCAAAACTACCATCCCCCCAAAATACAGAGTAGAATTGATTACTTGAAAAGATGAGAAGGTAAGAGAGAATAATTTAAATCTCGCAGGCATCATGTTGACAGTAATTAGGTTATGCTACCTCAAGCGAAAATAGAAAGACATCTCAACAAATGTATGGATTACAGCCATAGTAGGTGCCATGAGTGCTTTAAAACTTTGGCTGCAATTAAATCTTTTCTTGTAGTAAATTTAGGATAAAGACTGACTATATAGAGGAGGCTTAGTAGAATGCTATCTGCTTTTATAGTAAAAATTATGTGTTGGTAGATCTTACTGATTTTCCCAACATGAACTGATTATAAAACTTCGAGTTATGTTGTATTATAACTGCAATAGTAGCATACCTGAATTTGAAGACTGAGCTTAGATGATGGTCTGCACCACTGCTAAAACCATGGTGCAGAATTATTATGCCTGCATAGTCTTTAAACCTGTAGTGGATTTAGAATTCTTTCTTGAACAAATTTGCTAATTATTTGCTGGGACTCCTTTATTTGTTAGTTGCTTCATGATCTATTCATAAAAATATTTTATTTAAATGGTATATTCATAAAAATATTTTAGGATACAATTATTTGTAAATGCTAGCACATTTATTAAACATATTTTAACAAATCAATCACACTTCATATTTGCTAATCTCCTTTAGAAAATTGCAGGAATCTATTTAGAAAATAAAGTTCATTGGATCTCCTTACCCCCTCTCTGCTAAATATTACACATCCTTACAGAATTCCTATTCTAAACAACGGGCAAAACCTTCCCCTGCTATGACTTGTTGTAGATCTTTTTAGGCAGTGGAACCATGCTGATTTTCTCAGGCTGAGACACAGGCCTGGAAGTTTTCTCCAAGGTCATGAGAATGTTTTAAAAGAAATAATTCTCTTTTAAGCACATCATCTGCTTTGACCAGCTTCATAAGAAAAAACAAAAGCAAAATTAGTAGTTCAAGAACAGGGGAAAATTAGGTTAACAGATTTATTTACATCATCATTCAGGAGCTTCATGATTACTAGATTTTTTTTTTTTTTAGGCAGAATTTATTTTGTAATGAATGGCTTAACAGCTTAAATACACTTTTACTGCAGGCTACAAGTAATGCAAATGCGTTTTTTTTTGCAGTACGTTAAAGGAAGGAAATTCAAGCTTTGCTCGGCCTTGACATGTGTTAGAGAGCTACATGGTGTGCATGACAAATCATAATTTGTCCCCAGCAAATTAAGGCAGTGTGCCATTTTGGCCAGAAAACTCAGCCTCCCAGTAGTGGTCAGATCTTCTACTCCTGCTTCAGAGCTTAAAAAGACAAATTTTGAGAACAAGTTTTGTAGCTTACTACAGAAAGAACAGAATTAAAGTGGAATGTTCAGTTTCAACATTTGGTGGAATAAGTATTAGTATTTTTTCAGTGCTTTGAATATTTAAAACATTTTGCAAAGATTAGATAGTTACTTTTTTTTTTCTTTTTTTTTTTTCCCCCAATTTAGAAGTGCTATAGATGTCTTATGGTCATGCCTTGAGAATGTCTTCCTTCTTTCAGGCTTTGAGGTAATAACTATAATTTTTTGGCTGTTGCAGTTTCTCTCTATACAATGTATGAAAACATTTTCTATAATTCTTTTTTGTTAATTCAGGTTGATCTGGGAGTAAGATTCAAGAGAAATCATTCTTCTCAAGGCCTCCCATAAAACATGATGTATTTTAGCTGCACTTGTTGCAATGTTTGACTGGCCTGCCTGAATTCCACAGCTTCTTGTTGAAATTTGGCTGCTGAGTTGAGCCTGCACTCATGAACCACAGACTTTAATCACCTCCACCAGCCTGCTATGATATTCTGCATTTTAGACCTGTTTCTCAGGATAGACTTGGAGTGCTTACTCCATTGCTTTGATGCAATTTACCCCCAGGATCTTGAGGAATTACTATACTAAGCAGTCTTTCTTGGTGACAGCTATGTATCAGAGCCTTCTTTGGTCCTTAGACCAAATGGGTCTTTTTGAAATCAGCGGATTTCAAAATCAACAGACTGAATTTGGGAGACCATGTAAGAGCTATTTATAAATAATACAAAATTGTCTTGCATTAAAACAAGAAAATCACACAAAACCACTTCTTCACAAATGCTAAATCTGGAATTAAGTTCTATTTGTATAACTGGGAAATGTGCTTTTGTTATATTTTTTCTGTTTTACTTCCACCTGGAACTGAAAGGATAGCATAAAAGTAGTATAAAGGGTTACTTGTCATATTCTTGTCCTAATTTTTGAGACTTCATGGAGGAAAGGCTACTCAAAAGCACCATTCTGACAAGTAAAACATTGATTACATCTGTCCAGGTCTAACTCATTAGATGATTCTAGTATGTGCTGGGGGGAAAAGAAAAAAAAAAAACAAAACAGACGATTGTTACAGGTGAGGCTTACCCAAAATCATTGGGCTACATTTCTTTGTGGTAATTGTTTAGGCATGCACAGAAAAGAAGCAAAGAGGCACAGAAGAACTCCTGACAACTTTAAATCCGTATAAAACATTTGGAGTGGAAGACCAGATGGTGATAGTAACTCATATTAACAACAGCTAATTGTCTTTACATATGTAAAATCACTGAAAAGATTGGCCCAGGGTGACATGAAGAATGAGGCCACTGGTGGCTTATGCTGACCTTCCAAGCTAGAGAGCAATAAATAGTGAAAGCAGCAGCCCCTTGGGGAAAGACATCCACAGACATCCACCACTGGTGGAACCACTATGTGTAAAGGCCAGGTGGCAGGCCCAGACTTGGACACCTCAGCCTGCTGGAGTGAGGGCCCTGCTGCCCCAAGCTCCACAGGCAGCCTGGAGGCTGTGCTCTGGAGGCCTGGAAAGCCTGTGCTCTGTGCAGGACATATATGTGCATGTGTGTATCTGTGTCTGCATGTGTGTGCTAAAATGGAAACTACCATCCACCTGTCGTATCCCTTCTACTTAATAAGTGGATCTTAGATTTTATGTTACTGTTTGGTGTCATTTTGTCCTTGTAGTTACCTCACTCTTAAATTCCTCTCTAACAGAGACTGAAAAAATTAGCGAAGCTGTGATTTGTTACAGTCATCCTACTTCATTTGACACACCATATCCATAGACATATTAGTGGAGTGGACTCATATATAAGATGTTACATCTGTCAAAGCATTACAGTGGTCAGCTGAATATACATGCTTTGTTTAAAAATCACTTTTTTATTTAATTGCAGGATAAACAATTGTCATAGAGTTAGAAATGGCATCTATTATTTATGAAGCCTATTAGAAATTGACAAAATTATCACTCTGATTATATGGATCAAGTCTGCTTATCATTTCATTAAATTAATCATGGAAATAAAAGTTATTGTGTATTACGCTGACAGTCACTTCTCTTTTAACTAACCTTATTAAGTATGATTATTGATTCAATGAACAATTGTCAGAATGCAACACTTTTTTTTTTTCCCTCCTTAAAAGAAGGAAAGTTATATAAAGCGCAGCAAAAGATTTAGGATTTAGCATTTTAATCCTGACTCCACCCCTTATCTTTTAGGTATTTGTCCTATGTACACTCCTAAATATCCTACACAATGCTCAGGCAGAATTAAGTGCCTGAAAAGACAAGGCACTGTCTCATACACCACTATCAATGTACCAGGTGTATATATTGACAAATAGAAAATACAAGAATAGATGGTTTTCAAGGAGGCTTGTTCACTCTTTGGAGCTTCATTGCTACCAGGGAATGTCATCTTCTTGTCACTAAAGGTGTACACTAGCTTTCTTGCTTGCCTCTACTCAGTATTTACACCAGTCTCAAAAAAACTGAGAGATCAATGTAATTCTCTTCTTTCCCAGATATAAGGAGGTTAGGGGGTAAAATTTCATTTCAACACACCTTTTCTTTTCTCAGATAAAATATCCTTGCTTCACAGCCTTTACTTGTTTATGAACTCCTGCTAGAAATTTTGCATATTCAATGATATATTTGAGCTCATTTTTCTTAATCACCTTTCATAAACACCTTAAAATTATTTCATGGGTACCGAGAGGTCTCCAAACCACAGAAAGAAACCAACTATAGGTATGCTATGATCTCTTGTGGAAAAAGATATCTTCCACCCTTGTCACCAGAGTTGTTTCACGTTGCTTGAGTCTTAGGTTCTCAAGAAAGAACCAAGTGTGAACATCGACTTCATCCTTTTGCTTAAGGCACTCATATGACGTAAACAAGCATTCTCATTCATACTTTTAAGATAGTTTCTCTATAGACAATGTGCTTGAATATAAGATCATTTAAATTATAATGTATTAAAATATAGTACTATCTTTGCACAAGAAGTAACTGGAATTAATATTCCTTCAACCCCTAATCAGTGCTCCCTGCATGGATGACAGATCACTGCCTACTCTGTTATCACAGGGAGTAAAGTGAAATAGTGTAGGAGGAAGCTGTGAATGCTTCCTTTTTAAAGTGTCAGGAGGCCTAAGTGTTTTGTATATTGTACAGAAATGTCCAAGTTGCAAGTTCATTTGGGCATACAGTGCAAAATTTGTTTTTAATATACATATGCGGAGGGATTGCTTGGGCCTGTACAAACTAAGGATAGTTGGACTCGGTGAATATATGATACTGAGCTGCAGAACTGACTTAAAGTATCTGGCATGAGTCTTCCTGAGGATTAATATATATGGTCTCTCTCAAATTGTCTGTTGGTTTATACCTCGAGATGGCTCTTCCTTCCCTTCTTGCTCCACCAGATGGATGCCATTTCCCTAGAGTGAAAAGTGTCTAACTTTCTTCACTCAGAGGAGAAAATTAAACCAAGATTTGGGTAAATAGGGCAAAGTATTAAATGAATGTAGTACCATCCACAGCTGCCATTAGATTTTGTTAGAAATTGTTCTGTTAGAACTGGTTTGGTTTTTAGCAAAACTTAGTAGGCACACAGGCAGAAAAGTGTGCTATTAGCTCTCTCACGTTTCTGGAAAACTGTTTAAAACTGAAGAGGTTTTTAATATGACATCTTTGCAAGGTTTTTGAGGCTTACAGCTTTAAAGATAACAATCCTCTCCTTAGGTCACACTTTTTGCACTCACATACCTTTTGGATGCTGGCTTTAGCTGTCAGCTGCTTCTTGTTGTGAGAAATACATTTTGATTTGCCATGTTAGATGCAGATTCTTTAACATTGGAAATAATATTAAGAAGGTTTTATTTTTATTACAAATAGCTGTTGTTATCTTCTGGAAGGATTTATTTGTTCAGTTTTCAGCATTGACAGATTACTAGACAGGAGATCCAAAGGGCAGCTAGACTGAAATTTTTGAATGCATACCATGCAGTAATTACTTGCTATTTCTTAATGGGCAAGCCTCTCCTCTCTATACAATGCCACCTTCTACACCTAGCAATCTGTTCAGTCAGTAAATCAGACTGCTGATCTATGAATAATAACAAGTTGTCTTACAAAAATGAAACTTAGTTTTTCACATAGGTGTATCTTTTGCTTCCTAACATCTCTCCTCCTGTTCTCTCTGAGACTTCTCTCTTTTCAATTCCCCTCTCGCTAGGACATTTCCTTTGGATGACAGCATTATATCAGTAGCTGATCAGTATTCACATGCTGCTGTTTCTTGGAATATGTAAAGCATATTATATTGGCCTTTTCTTCAGTGAAGATAATATTTTGGATTTCTGTCCTCTAATGAGAAGCCAAATCTAAAAAACAAAAACAAAAACAAACACCCCCAAAGTGCAATTTTGGGAGTGAAGGCAGAAATTTGATTGATATTTGTCCTCCCCAAATGGTGACCAATATTTGGTGAAAGGTCCAAAATTTCTTAGAGAAGAACTAACAGACAGGCAAAATGCAGTCCCTTAAGGAAACTAGTACAAAACATATTCACAGCACATTTTTGTCTACCTTTGGAGGTAGACTGTGCTGTCAGCAAAAAATTATTCTAAAAATGGATCAACAGATGGCCAACATTTTGGTCAGAAGTTATCGTTCCCTACTATTTCACACTTTATTTAGGGAAGAAGAAGCTCACAGTATTGCTTAAACACGAGTAATCTTGTAGGGGAAACATCTAGGATATTCTTTAAAGTTAGCTGCTGAAGCATAGTAATGCGAAGAAATATTACTTTGTTATGCTGCAGAAATATTATCTTGATAGTGAATTTTTAGTAAGCTAGTACCTAACACAGATATATACTAGTGGAAACAAGAAGTGGAAAATTGATGAATTTTTCTGAAATAGAAGCATCTATGGTCTTCAAGCTTGAGTAGCCAGCCAGCATAAATGACAATGACTTTGTAGACATGAGCAAGGAGGAAAGGAGTGTTGACTTGTTTCACTGTTCATGCAATTTTCTGTTGCTTTCAGCTGTGGATTGGAAATAAACAGGGCATGAGTGTAGGGCAGTATCTTCATTCCCTCTTCCAAGTCTACAACAAATTGTGATGTGTTGCTTATTGAGTATTCTTTTTCATTTATGGATACACTAGAAATTGGTTGCTGTATATGACCTGTGAATAATGAAGTGATGTTTCTCGAGGAAGATTCGTCACGGGTTTTGACATCATTATTTCTCCCTGATAAAATGCAGAGAGATCAGAGAATTGCAGCCAGCTTACTCCCTTCAAATACTGTTTTGTATGGTTTTTTTGTTTTGTTTTTTGTTTTGTTTGTTTGCTTTTTTTTTGTTGTTTGAGGATGAACAGGTGGTTTGATTATGAGTCCATCATAGTCACTGTAGCCAGTGACGGAATCTTCAGTTTGGTATGCTAGTCAGACAAGTGCATAGTCAGAAAGGCATAGAAGCCATAGAGACTTCTATAATTTCCAGAACTCTCTACAAAGAGCAGTGGAAATTTGTGTCAGAAATTCTTATTCTTTGTATCATCTGCTGGAAAAAAGCAGTTACTGTGTTGACAGGAACACAGCCTACAGATTTTCCATTCAGGAGGTACATTTATACCAACTAAAGTGAGCCTTATCTGTCTTTTTAGACATAACAGTTATGATACAGACTGCATATAGTACTGCCAAATAGAGATCATAAGGTTCCCTTGAAAAAAGAAAGCAATTTTACCTACTTCAAATTTCTATAATTGATTTCTACATCTTAGTTTGTCTCCTATTTACAGTTAATTGAGAAATAGGCACCTCTATGGAATGATTCCTCTCATAAAGTAAATCATGACCTAAAACGCCCCATTTCTCTCCATTAATTTTAAAGAAATACTAGGCTAACTTTCTCAGAGGTAAATGTAGACTCGCTGTAGATTTCTAGGACAGGATTCAGTTGCCAGTTGCCAAAATATATGAATTTGATCCCATATTTCTTTAACCTTAAGTGATCCCACCTTGACTCCAGCTGACTGCCAACCTCTATTCCTTGCTCTGTGGTGTCTGGATCTTGGACTGGTAGGTACTACACAGAACATAAGAGAAACACACTTTCTTCTTGAGGAGCACCTAGAAGCTAGGTGGACCCTACAGGGCCTAAAATGGCACTGGTAGCAAATGTTTAGACAATTGAACTACCTACTCTGCTAAAATCAGGTGAGATAAATACCTGGGTGGGTGTATTTAAATGAGAAATATTTGGTGATGCTGAAATTATCATGGAAGCATAACAAGTTCCTAACAGCTATATTTAAAAGCTCTTTTTCAGGCCATATTCCTTTGACTGCAGAGTAAGGGAAGAAAATATGAAGAAATTTATGATTTCCTCTCTTATGAATCCTTTTAGGGTCATAAGAACCATAGAAATACCTTTGCATATGGAGCATGATTCAGTACAGATATTTCATTCTCTGCCAGCATCTTTAGTCAACTCCCTGCTGCGCATAGTGCAGTAAACAGAGGCAGATAATAGATAATTTGGCAGCTAGAAATGCTGTCAGTTTCAACCTTTCTTTTCTCCCTGATATTTTGGGAGGGGGAGCAGCTTTTTGTGTTTTTTTCCTTGCTTTTTTGGACTCTGAAGTTCCCCCCCCCCTTTTTTTTACCACGCTCCCTCCCCCACATTTCCCTGTTTTTTCCACAGTTTGTAAGGAGTGGTGTTATTCCTACTCTTGGCAGTTTGTTAATGAGTTTTTATTTATTTGTTTAATTTATTTGCTTAGTCAGACTTTTTGTGGTGGGAGGCTTTTTTTTTTTGCAAAGCTTTTCTTTCCTCCCCTAGCACTTCCTTGTTGCGTTCTTTTTTTTTTAATTTTTTTCTATTTTACTTCTTTATTTCTTTATAGAGACAGGGGATGTTTTTGTTCCTGTTTGTGTAGGAGGGTTGTTTGCCTGGTGGGATTTTTTAAATTATTTTCTCCCTCCCCTAGCACTTATTTGTAGGGAGTTGTTTACTTATCTACTTATTTTAGTTTTTGCGGGGGGTTTCTTTACTTATTTAGGCAGAGAGGTTATAGGATTCTTTTGTGTTTTTTCAGTAGCTTAACATTTTTGATTCACCTAGCAATTTCCATGGGGTTCATATATATTTTTTAATTTATTAGATTATATCAGGTTTTTATTTATTTAAGCAAGGGTTGTGGGGGGGGTTGTGTGTTTTTCTTTTTTTTTTTTCTTTATTTTAATTTCCCCTCCAGTGTTTTGGAATTGTGTGTTTTTTTCCTTACTCATGTGGTGTGTTTCATTTGTTTGCTTTCCTGAAATCCTGCTTCGTGCTTGTAGTTATCTCTGGCAGCTCCTGGGGGGTGGGTGCAGGCTGCTCCGGGCAGCTCCTGGGGGGTGGGTGCAGGCTGCTCCGGGCAGCTGGAGACCAGCCCTGGCCCGTGGTTGACCTCTGCCTCAGGGGGCCGAGGAGGAGGGTGCTGCCGGGTGGTGAAGGCAAGGTTGGTGCGGTCCGGGCCCAGCACTGGGCCCTGGAGGGAGTGCTGGCTGCCAGCTGAGTGACAGCGGGTGCAGATACGGCTGAGGTGCTCAACACCACCTTTGCCTCAGCCTTCCCCAAGAAGGTCTCCCCAGACTCTGTGCCTGGAGATGGGGCTTAAGGAGAAGGGTTCATCACTTACCTACCCGTGAGGGTATTAGATGGAGTCAGCGATCTCTAGGGGAATCTTGACCCACACTGGGTCTCAGTGGGACACATCCAGTCCAGAAGGATGTTGATAAACACAGCCGAGCTCAGCAGAGGGCCCCAAGGCGGTGGGGCCTGGAGCACATGCCCCATGAGAAGAGGCTGGGGGAGCTGGGCTTGCTCAGCCTGGGGAAGGGGCAGCTTTGGGGGCACCAAACAGCCCCTCAGTGCCTATGAGGGGTCATCGAGGAGACAGAGATGGGCTCCTTGCAGCAGGACATGATGGGAGGGAGAGAGAGAGACAATATATTGAGGTTCAAGCTGGTTATAAGGGAAAAAATGCTCACTATCAGGATTATTAATTACCTGAACAGATTGCCCAAAGAACTTGCAGGATATTGGTCCTTGGAGGTTTTCTAGACTCAGATAGACAAAGTCCTGACCAACCTGGTCTGAATTTGATATGGGCCTTGCTTTGAGCAGAAGGATAGGCTGGAGTCCTCCTGAGGTCACCTTCTACCTGAATGTTTCTATGCTGTGTTATTCAACAGGCATGTATCTTCCCAGTTGATAGCTTGGGCTATCTGCATAGTTCAGGTCACAGAGTTCATGAAAATACAAAATATTTATTTTAGAGTGCCTAAAGCTTAAACTTCATCTCTTCAACCTTGTTTCTGAAACTTGCTAATTTTCGGTCTCTCTAGAGCTCGAGGGATCACATCAGAATAATGAGGACAAAAGCAGCAAGGTTCAGGGTTCATTTTCACGTTCTTATTGAGAAAGCTGAGTGAAAGGAATTGAAATGATGTTTTGTGCCTGTACTGTTCATTGGCTCTTTCACAATCACTCCTGAGTGCCTCAGTAACAAATTGGTGTTTTCTTAGGGAATCTTTTTCATCATCTTAATTGCATACTGGATTTAATGAATGTGGTAGGTCCTGTCTGCAAATCCAGACTGATAAAAGGAAAGCAGAATTGCACAGCTTGTTCAACAGAAACCATAATGGTTTCTCCTCTTTATTCCAGCAGTGGCACAAATGAGGCAAGGGGAAAAAGTAGGAATTTATCTTACCTCACAAGTTTAGAATCTAATGCAAAAGAAAGCAAATTTTTCTTATGTGCTTTTTTCCTCTCAACTAAGTTGCATCATAACTGCAGACAGGGGAGAAGTCAAAAACAGATTCTCAAAGCTGTCAAGTTTTTCACAGACATAAATTTTGCAAGATTCCTCCATCGTTACTTCTTTTTTCCAAGACCATTTCAGTTAGCATTTTTAAACACAGGAATTACTTCTGTGTGCAGTAAGTACCACAAAATTTGGAACTACCAATAAACAGTGGGTAGTTTATACAGATGATTGCAGCCTGATTCTGTCTCTTGCAGTGAAGAAAATGTCACTCATTCTATGTAGTGTTCATCCTGTTATTGCTTATTTTGTGTGTTTTGTTTTTCTGAATGCATGTATAATGTTAGCCATTTTTTTTCTGAACAGTTTTCATCTAACAAGCAAAAAATTCATAAAGAATTATAACATTGTTTATTTAATTTTTGGAGCAAGTATAATGTTTACAGTTTTGTGTCTCTTTGTTTATACTCCTGCCCCTCCTTGGATTTTCTTCAAGGGTCTTTCTTGTTTTCTGATATATTTCACCTGACAATAAGCTTAATTACATATGCATTTTCTAAATGTACCTATTTCAACTGGAGGCCAGCCCCTTTCTTGAAAAAATAGATGTGGTGTTCCACTAGTTCCTGACCTTTCTTAAATCCTCCCTTTGTCAGAGATAGATGGCAGAACTAAAGATGCTGCAACTGGACAGTGAAAAACTTGCTTTCTGTAACAGATATTTTAGGAATATTTAAATGGAATAGATTTTATAATATCTGAAAAATTAATGATTTTCTTTAGATCTTTCTTGCACTCCTCTTCTACCACTACTGTCTGTAATCACTGATCAATGAGCCACATTCTAAAATAAGGACTATCAAAAAAATGCCTAAATGGGAAACTGGACACCTATACTAGGGACAGATAATCTGCTGTGCGGCTGGCTGATTTTGAAGACAGAAGAAAGCAAATTGTTTTTAAAAAATCATCATTATATATGTTCATTTGCATTCTAAAGAATTACGGTAGATTCTAATTGTCAAGGGAATTAATAGAAGGTGTCCTATCATGAAGATATCTTGCAGGCTAAATACATAACAGTAATAAATTAATGATGAATGAAAACCATTTTGTTCAATGGGATACAGATACGGCTCTGTTGTTTGGAAGTCTTATGAAACTAATTTGGAAGAAGTTTCTTTCATGAAGTTTAATTATAAGTCAGTACAGGTAGAAGTAAATTACTTTACTTCAAACAATAGATGGGATTCATAATCGATATTTACCCAGTTATGAAGATGTAGACCTGAGGTAAATGGCAAATTTAGAAGTGTATTATTGGAAACAGAGCTGTTCCAGTACACTTTATTACTGATTAAACACATTAAAATGTCCTACTGTTTGAGTAGGGTAGAGAATTATGTAGAGAATTATGTCAAGGGTTATACAATCCAGAGGTTTTTTTTTCAGTATATATGTGTGTGTATATATATATATATATATTTTTCTTGCAGAACTTTTTAAGTACATTTCTTAATTGACTTTTTAGTTATATTTACACAGAATTGTTTGGAGTTCTAACTAAACCTGTTATTTTACTGAGTATAATTAATCTGGTAAACCCACAAAGTTAATACATTTAATAATAAATTTTCATATAACACTGATTTGTTTATACTTTAAAGTTTTAATGATTGTGTTCTAGAAATGGTTCATGGTAATAAAAAAGCAGACAGCGAGAGCAAATGTACACTCAAAAAATTGGAGAAAAAGAAGTCAATTTATACAAGCCATATTTTTATGATTTTGTAGCATTCAAACTGGAAATAATAGTAAAATTTGAAAAATTCAAGATAATATTCAAGTAATTGTATAACTTCGAGAGGATAAGGTAAGACAGATAGAATATAATGAATTTTACTTTAAATATAGAGAGAGCTGCAGTAGGACCACAAATGTCAGCACTTCAGAGCATCCAAGAAAATGAATACTTCCTTGACAACTACATTTGAAAATTAGTGTGGCAAATGTCACAAAAGGAAGAGGATGTGATGAGGGAGCTATAGAATGTAGAAATCAAAGAAGCCAGATGGCATTTTGTGATTAAGGATGGAGGGAAAACGAAGAAGTATTCGTCTCAGCTAGAAGTTCATATTATTATTGTGTACTCATCATGCCTGCTAGTCAGTAATTTGCCTTTGGAAGTGTGGAATAGAAAACTATAATGGACAAATCTGGTGGGCCTTCTTGCAACATGAAAAAAGGCTGCTTACTGGAGAGGATCTCTGGATATCACCAGTATCACTGGACACCCAGCAACACCTGTCAAGGTGAACCTGGCACATATGAAGAGGATTCAGTAGCCGGTCTTCTTGTTCTCATGTTACACAGCAGTAATCCACTTCTACACATGTGTCTTGATGCTTGTGATTAGGAAAGAATAAGTGAGTGAGATTTAAGTGTCTACTTTTAAGTGAAACCTTTTGACCCTTTTTGCATTTAGTTTTGTTAGGCAGCTCCATGCATGCCCAAACGTCATAGATATTTCTTTGTTAAAAGAGTGTTCCTAGCAGTGTAAAGCATCTAAGAACATTTCAGATTTTTTTGTGTTCAAATATTCTAAGCCAAAGTCCATAGAAAAACTTCTTTGGATATAATAAGGTTGCATCAAATCCAAAGTTATATTTTTCCTTCACTTCCCTTCCTGCATGCACATAAAACCTGATTCATAATGTGGGTATTTTCCTGCCTTCTGTTGAAGCATTGAAGACTGACCACAGCTGCAGACAGGACACAGACAGGAATTTCCAGAACTTTGCATGCTATTGGTATCTGAAGTACTCAGGAGCTACATCCCAAACACATTTGAAGCGCCAAGAGGAAACATTCCCCTGTTAGAGTGGCAGAAACTTTGTAGGTGTTTTGTTCCTGCTCAGAAACATGGGGCATTGTATGTTTCTTGAATCATATGCGTTTTATTTAATAATAAATGTTTATTATTTTATATGCAATAATGCTAATAGATAATGCCCCCATTTCATCCTATCCTTTTTTTTGTAGTAGTAGTAGTACATTATATGTGCAGCTGTTTATATTTTGCCATGGTTCCTACATTTCTTATAAAGTATGGAGAATTATTTTGTGTTCAGAGATACTGTGTTCATAGATACTCTATGAGCTCTTAAAATACAACTCTTAGTTGCCTATAATTTCAGAAGAGCTTTGATTAGATGAGGAAACCCTTTCAGTCCTGTGTATTTTCATTCCTAATAAATTGTCTGATATAATAAGAAAAAATATCTGCCACATCACTATGATGAATTCTCACAAGGACATGTAGAAATATAAAGTTTTGCATGGCAACAGTATGAAAATTGCAAAAGACATTTTCTTCAACTTTCCTTCCTAACTGCTTAAATTTTAGTGGTTAAGACAACAGTAAGATAGATTGCTTATAGTGTCACTGCCTATCCAGGCTATATATCCTCAAAGACTTACTCAGAAAAAAAATAAAATCAAGCTTTTTAATTCAAGAGTGTTCTTTCTGAATAAATAACCAAAGAAAATCCTTACTACACTCAGTAGAAAAGGAAGGGAAGGAAACAGGGAGAATAAATCAAAACCAGGCTTACTTATTATGACTAGTAAGCATTATATCTATAAAATGTACAATAGGCTCAAGCGGGCACTGGTGCTAATCAATATTTTGGATGCTAAAGAGTTTCTGAAAATTTTCAAAAAATTCTTAGAATGATATAAAAATGAGTGTTAAAAGATAAATATAGCAATATACAACAAAGTTATTTTAGCTATTATTTATGATCATAAATGTAGTTAATTTACTTTGTAAAAGCAAAGAGTAGTGAGCAGATCTTGATTAAAGAGGGCAAAAGTTATCCCTTAATTTTTTTAGGGACAGGAGTTTTAAAAATGTCCTATTGTACTCCAAATAGTTCTTAGTGGTATATGAACTTTGCTAAGTCTTTTAGAGTGTGTTGGAAACTTCAGCATTCCTTTTATATAAAGAAAGTCAGGCATGAGCATGTCTGGGATTTATAGCTGAATCATCATTCTATTAATGATTTGCTACACTCAGAGTTACATCTTCTGTTGCTCACACCTTATTAGAAGTACTGTGATGTATTTTCCTAGTCATTCTGAACTTAAAGATCTGAAGAAGGAAATGGGAATTCCCAAAAGATGTGACTTCCCAAACATGTCATTAAGAGGCACTCTATAGAAATAGCAAGAGAAATACCCTGGGAAAAAAGGGGTTTCCTGTTTCAAAGATGAAGTAGACTGTTGCCTTTGTCTATAGGCAATACCTAGTCATTACTAAGCTATTTTCTAGAAGCCTGGATTATCTATTATATCTTCTTTGTGCCTTTACAGCTGTTCTGGGCATTAATAGATTCCTGTCCCCTGATGTACTATTTCAGTAGTGTTTCTCTCTCTCTCTCTCTCTCTCTCTCTCTCTCTCTCTTCCCCCCCCCCCCCCCAGGTAGTTCAGTAGGAAAGAAAATGTTTTATAGCTCCTCGAAGTGGCAAAATGTAGTGTATTAATTTTATTGTTGCTGATCTTAAGTAGTGCCTGTGGCAAAATACATATCTTTTAGCTGTTTTGATATTGCAATGAAATGAGAGGAAAGTTAGTGAGAGCACAAGACTTCAGAAAAAAAAACAGTAAAGAAGACTACATTTTTTGAATAAGTTAAAAATAGTCTTGGGCAAACGTGTATTGAGAATAGAGTGTGATAAGCTTCAGAGTACTTCCAAGCACTCCCTTGCTGTTGAAGACCTAAGCTTGGAAGGTGAAAGCCACTGAAAATCAGTGGCTGTCATGTTTATAACGCCATGACACTACAGATTTAGCTATCAAATTCCGTAGGGGATTTTGCACACCTTTTATACAGGTAGGTAGAGCACTCACTGCAAGGTCTAATCAATCTCAATTTTCATGAGAGTGCACAAAAAGTCAAAGGAGTGCAAGCAGCTGAAAACATTCTTTATCCTTCTTCTGAAACCAAGGCATCGTAACCAGGAATGTCTATGGGTCTACAGGTCAGAGAGGTAGCAGAAAAGCAAAATCTTATCTTTAGGTTGCTAGTTAGGGCATTCCGTTAAGAGCAAAGGGTGTTTTAGACCCAACCTCATGAAGCGCATGTGTGTATTTTCTTACACCTTCTTCATTCTCATTGACTGGCTTCAGTAGCTCTTGAATTCATAGCCTCCAAAGCGTTTTTTTACAGGAGCAGAGATTTAAAAGTCATTTTGGAAAAATATGGCACAATCTGAGAGACACATAGTCAGTGATCGCAGGCTGGATAGAATCTGAAAATGAAGGCTCCCACTAGTTAGGTTACTGATCTCTGTTACTGTGTAGAAATGCCACTACCCCATGAGGCAGCATACCCAGCGGCTGGAGGCATTTAAACATTTCCTGCTGGTTCTTTATACTCTAAAACACAGACACCTCACTTCAGCATTTGTAATAATCTTGAAGGACACCTACCTATTTCCACAGAGACAGCAAAGAGAAATAACATTATTTAGATGCACAGTCTCTTCTTTTGAAGGTTCTTAGAAGTGTCTAACATAATAAGAGCTTAAATTCCTAGTATCAACCTATTGTCTTAGGTAGGCTACATGAAATCCCTCTTTCCACTAAGGCTAGATACCTGCAATTTCAGTGGGACAGTGTTCAGGGTAGGCACACGAATTAAGGGAACAAGATTTTACCCTAGGTTTCTACAGTGTGTTCAAATCCATTTTGATTTTCCTTTGCAAGTGAAAATGTTCTACTGTTTCGAAGCAGACAAACTACCCAGCTCCTCCAGCAATCTGGTATTTGGCCACAAGCTGTTCCTAACAAAAGGCATGGTAGAAGCTTGGGAATTTGTGAGTCCAGTGTCCTGCAGTCACAGGGAGCTGTATGGTAGACAGTTAGCCTAGAAAAGCTTGTAGAGAATCTGTTTCAAAAATACCCATAAACATCAAGAAAAAAAAAATACTTCCCATCACCTAAAAGTATGGGTAAGAGCTGCAGTACAGAAAAATCAAACAACCAACATTGTTTTCCCCTCTCCTGCAAAAACCCTGTAAGGTCCTGCAAGAAGAAAGAAAAAAGATCAAGAGCATTAGCAAATGTTTATATTTCAAAAATAACAAGTAATTTTTTGAACGAATATTTCTGGATGATCCTGGGAAGTGAGCCATGCTCCTTGCTATGCTGAAAGGAAAACAACAACAAAAAAGCCATATAGTGAATCTGATGTGTGAGAAATTCCTTCTTGAAACTAAATCTAGTGTTTGGCTGGTGGGTAGTGTGTAGAAAAGTCATATACGAGGCTTTGAGTTCCTTCTGGAGAGTCAGAATACCTAGTGCAAAATACAGCCATACCATGTGGCATTGAAAAAGGTCATTCACTATATTCTTGTAGATAGCATTAGTACGGTTTTGTTGGAATGAAGTAATTATGCCAATTTTTATTTATTGTGGCTCTCGTCCTGTAGGTTCTTGCCTTCGGATTTCTGTAATGACTCTTTATATATACATATAGCAAAAACTCAACAGATTTGTATTAGTCAGTGTCTATATTCAGATAATATTCAGTAATCCTTGCACCAAAAAGATTAAAAACTTCAGACTATTCTGAACAAGATGAGTATGAAAAGGGTGCTTTTCTGTTTTTTTTTTTTTGTGTGTGTGTGTGTGTGTGTGTTTGATGTATGCTAAGCTATCACTATCAGTTGAAGATGAAAGAAATGTGCATCTTCATTTAGTACCCCATTTCCATTCAAATCATCATGGAGTGTGATGAAGATCAATCTTATGCTTAGCTACTAAACAAGAAAAAATGTATGAGTTTAGAAGTCTGCACAGATGCTGTGCAAGGAATATATAATAAAAATGGGAGACAAATGACATACATGCCCTTCATTCAAGTAAATAAAAATAAACGATGGGAACTTTTTTCTTGTATTAAATGCAAGTGAAATACCAAGCATTTTGCATCACAGATGTATTAGTTTCCATGCAACAGAACACTGTTGATCAAGGCAGTGCCTTTCTAGAAGGACACTGGATCTAAAGAGGTTAGCAAAGTATTGATGTCACTCATACCACTGTGTGGCATAGATATACACTTGATACATTAGTGTTAATACCTTTTACATTTTAATAAGATAAGTGACTAATGCATAGCAGCAATGTGATACTTGAAAAAAAAATCTTGTGAAAAGCAGCTCAGGAACATGAGTATCTACAAAAGAAATTATACAAAGCAGAAGAAAATGCAATGCGATGTCCTTGAAATAAGAGGAAATGTGAAGTGGTTGTGTCTTTTCTGTTTAAGAAAATAAAGCATTATGTTTTTTGTTCATTTGTAAGTACAACTTTTTCCAGAATATTTAGCATGTGGGACCAAGAAACAACTTAGAGTATTCTTCATGTTAGCCAGGAAGTAAATTGACAAGAGGTTTCAAAAATCTAGTGTGATAATTTTGTGAAAATTAAACTTGAATTTTTGTAAATATATATGCATATGTATATGCATAAACACACATATACACATATGTACAGGCACACACATATACATTTAGAGATTGTACAGCTGGAAATAATGTTCCTAAAAATACATAGATTCTTGTTTAGACCATGAAAATGTGTTGTTCAAGAAACATTCAATATATTTTCATATAATATTTGGAAGTCCTTGCTAAAATGTATCTTAGATTTGGACTGCTTCTTTGATTCTAGTGTATATATATACACATATATACATATATACATATATATGTGTAGTCTGTGATATGACGTTGGTATTTCATTCTTTTACACCCTTAAACTGCAGTTGTTTCTGCAGCATAGATACTGAGATACATCCTTAACACACCTACCAGAGATTACCTTATTCAGCTAAGAACAAGATTCACTGAGCTATACAATCACTTCCTAGGTCTTCCTCCATACAGGAACTTCTTAATATTCAGTGCTGTGGAGCATCACTGTGTCTGAGAGTCAGTAGGTATACATAAACCTAAAGTTCCCCTGAGCCAGTTGGAAATCGCATTAGGGATGCAACAGCTTCAGTTATTAAAAGATGAAAAGCAACCTTTGCCTTCAGCTCCCGTGATCACATTTGCCGAGTTTTCATGATTTTTTTTAAGGTTGTTAAATGGGATCTTTACTTTGGGTTTGGCTCAGTTGTCTTAATTTTAAGTTACAGTATTTAAGTTAAGTATTTTAAGTACTCTGAATTACTTGAAATCACCAAAAAGATATTGCAGAAGCACTAAGGCTAAATTGTCTGTTTGAATTAATCTGAAGATTAAATGGTTAAAGATATAATTTAGTTAGAAACATTCAAAATGTATCTTAAAGATGAACTAAGGAATTTCTTCTTTCAGTTTCATTTGATTTCATTGTGCTTTTGCTGATCTCTTCTATAAAACTATTATATATTATCTTTGTTTTGAATTTTTATTTTTTGGAAATGAAATTTTTAATGACAATGAAAGACTTTTTTTTTTTTAGTACTTGAGTGAGGCCAATTTCTACCAAACTTAGATTTCCTTTGAATGACACGGTATCCTCTTTGAACAACTCAGAATACACTGTACTTGCTCTGTCAGTCTATGAAAGAGAACTGCTCCTTGAATATGTCTTCTTGCTTCATAAGCATTTTAGTTATAAAGGGATATATTAAATATGTATCCTTGCTGCAGCAATGGGGGTTAGCCATAAAGCTCTTTCAGTCAGTTAAAAACATAGAAGATGAGCCTGTTCTAGTATCCACATTCATATATTTCATACACATAATAATACAGTGCATATAAGAGAGCCAATGATATTGTTTTAATAATGTGGAGTATCAGTCTGGCTTACAGATAAACATGTCAGTCTGAAGATCCTTCTACAAGAATAAAAGTAACACTTTAAATTGAACTTTTGAGATTATAAGCACAGTGTAATTATCATGATACAGAACATTTTTACTATATTTACTCCCATTTAGTATAGTTTATTCTATACAGCTTTTCATCAAGAAAACGTACACACATGCACACACATGTATTTGTATATGATCTTGTACATAACTATTGCTGTAATAAGGAAATCCATGATGTTTAAAAAATATTTGGTGCCTCAGTGTGACGCAGTTTCATATATAGAGCCACAAACATACACACATTTGAGCTTTGAATCTAACCTGGAAGAGGTAGCTATAGGTCTATATTTTGTTATCTAAATAAAGACTGAAAAGAATATCAGACACGCACATGTTTTTTTTGCACTTTGTACTGGCAGCTAAAGCATTCCTTTGTTTCACATTGGGGGTTGCAATGAGTCTCTTTTCAAATCACTGATTTCCTGTAGTAACATATAATGTTCCTGTAGTAACAGATAATGTAGGCATTCAACTCAGCATTATGTATTCCAGCCTGGAGCAAGGAATTGAAGTTTTAATCAAGTAATATGGGGCGTCACAGTGACAAATTTCATTTAATAAATATAAGATGTTAGAATTTCAATACTTTTTGTAACATAAACTATATCATGCTAAAATCATGTGCTAAAATGGTCTTAGTATAACAGAAACAAGCTATTCCACCCTTTCCCCCCTTAGGAAACAAAATACTCTGTGGGAGATTAACAGACAGCACGCCAATCAATATGATTAAATGCTGACACTTTATTGAGCCCGAATAGCGTCTTTTATATGCCTTAACCGTGATCACATGAATCAAACTATACAGTGATTGGTACATGTTCATTTAGCATGCACATCTGAACAGTATGTGATTGGATAGCATGTACTGTCCACGAGGAGGCAAAGAAACTCCCCTAAGCATGTAAGTTCCTTACTGAACATCTGGGAGTTGTTTTTCTCGTTCCAAGGACCGTTTCTCACCACATTGCATGCCCTCTAGTAACCTTACCGGTAGGCCGCAAAACCTACTTTCACACTCTTGCTATTAGCATTAGGGCTGGATTGCTCACATGTCCGTTTTCCTCCAGATAATCCTCCACAATACTCTTTGAGGAAAAGAAAAAAAAAAAGACTCAGAGGAATTAGAAAGAAGGAAAAGCAAAAGAGAGAGAGAAATATGAAGGCAAAGGCAGTCAGTGAGTGAACTGAAGAAAATGTTCAGAGGAAGACGTTTACCAGCAAAAGGAGATGTGCTGGTAAGACTAAGTTTCCCTGAAACGATTTCTGTCAAATTGATTTGGCTTTGGAAAGTGAACTGTGTTCAGGCACAAGAAACGTAGGTGTAATGAGGGAAATGTTAACAGGAAGTGACTTTCCTTGCTCTTATTGATCATGATAGAGACTATGACTACTGCTATTCAGACTGATGCAAATTCATTGAAAAGTGGAAGGTAATCTTAAAACAGCCAGTAGATAAGACATCCTCCATTCCTTCCAGTGCTTTAATATGTAGTTTCATTCCAACTCTCCACAGTGAAATTCAGCTTTCACAGGGACTAAAATGAACATTTTTAATGTTTCCCTCCACTTCTCTGTCATTGTCTCATAGATTAAATCAAACCTCCTGACTATTGAACAAGATCATTTTTTTGCCTGTTCAGTGCCACATTACATTAAAGGCAACAAACGTATTACAACAATTTTATGTTATAGCGATAGCTGTGTCAGAGTTTCACAGATAAACTCCCATTTTTAAAGGCTGATCAATGTGCTGGTAAAATTTTGCTTCTAGTCCGAACTTGGCATATGAAAGGTACAATTGCAAAGCATTTTTTGCAGGTTATAAAACTAATAATTTGTATCGCTATAAGTATTGAAAGAATAAAATCTAGAAGCTATTGCATTCAGGTGTCCTTTTGTTCTCAGTCTATTTTTATTCATAGTGATTAGGCTTTAATATAAATATTGATTAGTGGGTCAACTTACACTTATTTGAACATGAGTATTAGTCTTCACATGGAGAAAAAACTGTGGAAAGATGAATTTGTCATATAAGAATGCTATTGACACTGTTAGAATTCTAAAATGAGCCAGATTATTAATTTCACTTCATTCTACAACTAGCAACATCTGTTTCAAAAGACATAGTCAACAAGAGTAATAACAAAAAAAAATGCGACTGAAGTGAAAGAACACAGGAAATTTTTGGTCTACTTGATGAATTTTCTTCATATTCAGAAAAATTATTAAATATACAGGTATATATAATTAAATTTATAGGTACACAGATGAATATAGGACCACAAGTGCTTCTTTGTCTGTGTTTTGAGTTAAGCAGACAAAAGACTGTTTCAGCCTGTAGCATGATAGATTAGCTTGATTTTATGCTAAAATGGAGGCATCTTACCATTTCTCATTTCCAGTTGACCTGGATCAAATACTGAATGTGCTTAGTCTCCTCTACCCTGAATTCACTGGGTGTAGAATGGGGATAATAAGACTGTCTTATCTACATTGGAAGATTATTTCAGAAATGAATTGATTCCTGTAATGGTATGTATATGAATATCTAACACAGGCAGACTCTCTAATTACACTGTCTTTAGTTATAAAATTGCAAAATGGAAAAAGTCTTATCCGAAAAGTACTATTTGAACTGTTTGAAAGAAGCTTTACTTTCATAAATCCTGGTCCTCATAGGAGACTCTAACTGCCCTGATATCTGTTGGAGAGACAAGACAGCAGGGCACAAGCAATCCAGAAGGTCTCTGGAGTGTGTTGATGACAACTTCCTTACTTGAGCGATTGAGGAGCTGAAGAGGAGAGGTGCTCTGCTGGACCTTATACTTACAAACAAGGAAGAACTGGCCAGAAATGTGAAAGCCAGGAGCAGCTTTGGTAGCAGCAACTGTGAGATGGTGGATTTCAGGATGCTGCAAGGAGGCAGCAGGGCAAAAAGCAGGATCACAATCTTGGACTTCAGGAGAGCAGACTTTGGCCTGTTCAGGGGCCTGCTTGGAAGAATCTCATGGGTTATGGCCTTGGAGGGAAGAGGAGACCAAAGAGCTGGTTGCTATTCAAGTATCACCTCCTCCAAGCTCAGGAATGGTCCATCCCAAAAAGCAGGAAATCAAGCACCAAGTTGACCAAGAGCCCACAATGCGTCCTCACGGCAAAGAAGGCCAATGGTATCCTGGGCTGCATTAGGAAGAACATTGCCAGCAGGTTGGGGGAGGTGGTATTTCCCCTCTACTCAGCCCTAGTGAGACCACATCTGGAGTGCTGGATCCAGTGCTGGGCTCCCCAATACAAGAGAGACTTGGACATACCAAAGGGAGCCCAGCAAAGAGCCACAAAGATGTTCAAGGAAGTGGGGCATACGAGAGCCTAAGGGAACTGGGAGTGTTCAGTCAGGAGAAGGCTCAGGCAGATAATATTGTGATAAATACCTGATGGGAGAGTGTAAAGAAGGCAGAGCCAGACTCTTCTCAGTGGTATCCAGGGAATGGTCAAGAGACAATGAGCACAAACTGAAATATAAGAAATTCCATTTAATTATAAGAAAATACTTATTACGGTGAGGGTGGGCAAACGTTGGTAGAGGTTGCTCAGAGAGGTCATTGACTTTCTGTCCTTGGAGACATTCAAAACCCAAATGGGCAGGATCCAGCACAATCTGCTCTTAGCTGACACTGCTTTGAGCAGCGGGTTTGGACTAGATGATCTCCAGAGATCCCTCCCAACCGCAACTGTTCTCTGATTCTGTGGAAATACTTTTCCCAAAAAATTTGTTTTCTGCTCTATTCATTTACAAGAATCCAGTAAATTCTGCTTGCATTCGTTATAGTCACATGCATGGTGCATATTTATTTATTTAGGTGGTTTTCTTGCTTTTTTTTTCCCCCGTTGATAATACCCATTGATAATATCCATTGAAGTTTTATCTGGATCCGTTTCTATTTATTCTATGTATATGCTGCTGCAGAGTAATACAAAAACTTTTAAATCATCCTTCCTTATAACATTTTGATCCCTCTTAGGTATATGAACACAACTATTTGGTTCATTATCAAACATCTGAGCTTTCAGTGGTAATCTATAGTTTGCCATTACTCTATGTCAAACAGCTGTTACCCCAGGGTCACACGTACCAGGAAAAAAAGCCATAAGAGAGCATAATGAAGCCTAGCAGAAGAGGAGAATGAAATGAGAAAGGAAATTGTTTTTTCACACACAGAAATAAATGATTTAATTGCAAAAGCCACTGTTATGGATGTGTCGTCTCATAGGTATCTAGTAGACAATTTGCTATGAATGTCTTCTGAATGATTCCCATACTGAGGAAAGAAAAAGCTTTTTAATGACTTAAAAGGAAAAGGGAAGAATTAAGAAGAGAAAATGTAATGAGGCAGCAAAGATATTAACACTAAAGAAGCATTTTTGTGTTGTTGCACCACTTTCAGGCACAGTATGTTTCTGTGTCAATCAGTCCACTCTGATTAGGAAAGCTGAAACTCTTGCTAATTGCATGTGAAGTGAGTCTGAGCCAACATCAAGATCTTTCCTGGTGACAGGAGGAAAGCAACATCACACATTAATGCTTTCAAGAGGAGGCAGAAGTTAGGAACTTTGACACAGGAGAGGATTGCCTTAAAAGGTCTTAGAATATTTGTTTCTGGATTATGATACCCACAAGTTATTTTACTGCTCGTAAATAATTTTCTGGGGTTTTTCTTCCTCTTTTGCATGTGAACATGGACAGCTGTAACTCCACTTACAGCCAGAGAAGAACGTAAAAATAATATAGTGCTTACTTGATTTCACAAATTTATTCTTTAGCTCTGATTTTACTTTCATCAGTAACTTTGTAGCTCTATGGATTTTACTGGAAATGTTTCCTGCTTAATCTGTTTATCTATGGGGTGCACATACACACACCTGTATACACATAACTGTGTACATCGGTTTGTACAGTATGTACAAATGCGTATACTTATATATACATATATATTAATTTGTATCAGTATATATATCTATACCTATATCATTTACTTTTAATTAATTTAATGATGGAGTAAAATTATAAATAATTTCCAATATGTCAATCCAAATGGAAAATGCAGTTGAAAAGCATAATTTCCTATAAGTACGGGAGAATGTATCCTGGAAATAGAAATAAGTGGGATAATAAGTCTTGTATTTGCTTTTTTGAATGTGCCATTGTCCAACTGTTTGACCTTGGTCAACCTCTTTGTCTTAGTATAATGTGATGGAGTATGAGAAAAACAAATACATATTTTTTATTTTACTTTTTTTGTGAGAATGGTGATTACTACTTATTTGTTTATATGTATTTATTTTAATTTTGGAAGAAAAATGTGATGGTACGTATACATGACAGTCATGAGTAATGAAGAAGAAATGATATAAGATGGTCCTATCTATAAATGAGTTCAGCAATAAAGGCAAAAAATGAAATAGAAAAAGAAAGGGGGAAAAAAAAAAAGTAAGAATCAATTCTATTTACCAAAAGGAACTAATATCATACCTAACCAGATAGGCCCAGAACCTTTTTTAATCTCTGAGGATCTGATTTATACATTCTCCAGTTAATTTTTTCACCAGTACTGGTCAAACTAACTATGAACTTCTGATAAATATATGGCTGAATAATTCATTACATCAAACTGTACTAACTTCAAATAAAGAAATTGTTGGGAATGTAGAGTCCAGATAAAATGACATATCAGTCACAAAAATATAGTTTGGTCATAGTACTGTGGTTTGAAATGGATATCATGCCAAACCAGCTTCATCATATTTAACCCCATGTGAAACAAAGCTGGGCTTCTATTACCTATTAAAGATCCTATTAGCTCTTCTTGACTCCAGTCAGAGCTAACAGTATCCCAGTGAAGTAATTATTCTCACTCTGCTGAAAGAAGAAGCAACTGACTGAAGAGAAACACTGCTAGGAAGGCTCAGCTTTGCTCACACAGCAGGAGAGGGGATGAAAAGCACCTGGCAACATCACAGAAGCCACTCAGCTACCACGTATTGACCTGGTAAGAATAAGAAAAGAAAAACTGCTGCCAGCAATTCCACCTTTCCCTTAGGAATAAAAAAGCAACCCTAAATAGCTCTCAAGAAAGATGGCAAAAATTGGCAGAAATGAAGCCTATATGACTCCTGCATGAATCTATGATGAAAAGGAACGGGAAAAGCTCTTCCTGTGTCTAAGCCAAAGAAATAATCTACTCTTTCTAGGTGCCAGGCTTGTAAACAGTGCATGACAAGACTATAAAGTATGTGTATATGTTATTTTGGGTAGTATAAAAGAAATAAGATTAAAGTGGCCGTGTTGTATATTTTTTTCCTCTAAACAATAACTATAATTCTGGGAAATATAATTTAAAATATGGATAAAACATAAACTATAGTTTATAAAGATTTCTACAAAGGAAAAAAGGATGGATTTTTTTTTAATATCTAAAAGATATCTTTATTCACATTCCAAAATAGTGATGTGGTATAATTTCTATGTAGGAAATGGTGAACTGAAAAAATATTTTGAATAATCAGTAAGGTAAGTTTTACAGCTTACAGCATAATGAATGAATAAAAACCCTAGAATCTAATAACAAAAAGAACAGAGGCAAGTAAAGCAAAGAGGTAAATAAGGACACTTAAGACTGGCCAATATAAAAATTATTGGAAAACATCAGTAGTTGTGCTTAATTTTACAAGAAAAGCAATAATCATTGCAATGATGATTCAAAAGTACAATGCAAAGTCTTACACCTGAGGAGGTATAACTCCATGCACCGTTACACACTGGGGGCCCATTTTGCACTGGGGTGTGCTGGTTCTTCTTCCGATGCCAATAAGAAAGGCATAGACACTGTTAAGACAGTTAGCTCTTTATTAACATAGTGATAGAAAAGGTAATAGTAATTACATCCCTTCGAATAGTGGGAACCCCAAGCTGATAGAGCATCAGATGGGCCTCGTAGGGCTGTAGCAAGCTGCCTGGAGTTCCTGTCTGTGGTGAGGTTCATCAGCTCCTTGTTCTTCTGAGCTTTTATAGAGCCTGTCTCACTGATATTAATTAGTGAAATGAGTACTTAGCTTTGAAGAGCCCTTCGGGTGAATTCTTATCACAAACTAAGCTTACAGTTCTTGGAAACAGTACACAGAGTGGACAGACAAGGTTATACTATAATTCAGGTGGACAAAACAATACATCTTATCACCACAGCTCATCTACTGAAGCATACGATGTTCACAATAGAATCACAATCTCTTCTAGAGAAGGGAAGGCTTAGGGGTCATCTTATCCATATGTATAAATACCTGATGTGAGACAATAAAGAAGATGGAGCCAAACACTTCTCAGTGGTGCCCAGTGAATGGACCAAAAACAATGATGTGCCCATTCTGAAACACAGGAAATTCCCTTGAACGTAAGGAAGAATTCACTGTCAGGGTGACTGAACACTGGAACAGGTTGCCCAGAGAGTCTGTGGAATCTCCGTTCCTGGAGACATTCAAAACCTGAGTGGACACAGTGCTGAGCAACCTGTTCTAGCTGAATTGACTTTGAGTGTGTGTGTGGGGGAGACTAGACAATTCCTGGAGGTATCTGCTAGTCTCAACCATTCTGTGATTCTGTGATAAGTTTGCATAATGTAAGCTGTAGCTTTATTTCAGGCAGTGCCTACAGTAGCAGAAAATTCAGCATAGTGGATATACTGATCCAAACAGCTGGAGCTAACACTCCTACCTCTACATTATTTATAGATCGGAGGATTTGCGTCAGACTGGAATGAACACCACATTAAATGCAAGTCAACACTTTCTGACAGGCTGATCGCTGGTCCAAACTTATGTCCCTGTTAGAGGCTGGAGCACCTTCGGGATACAGCCGGCACAGAATTACATGTGTAGTTTCCTCTGAAATAGATTATAATTTATTTGCACCAACACCACTCTGCAAATTGAACCTATGCATGGTGACTGGAAAACACAGGTGAATTTGTGTCAAAATCAAACTATAGTCCCAAACTAAAATAATAGTGCAGGTGAAGCTTTATATTGTTCAGTTTACACTACAATTTAGAATGAATGTCAGCATTTAATAATCTCTCAAAAATGCAAAACACGAAGACCATTTGTCACAAAAGGTTTGTCAGTGCCAGAAAATGACAACTTCTCAGCATAGAACAGTTCAAAATAATCTGAACATCTTGGGAGAGTTCTTAGTTGCAAGTAGAAAATGTGACACTAAAGAAAGTCAGGCAAAATTTCACTGCTCATATGGGAAGACAGACGTGGAGCATATGTGTACCCTATATGATGAAGAGTGATACAAAGGTAACTAAGCTGGGCTAAATAGCCAAGGCATTACATCATGCTTATGTAGCTACATTGAGAATGAACTAACTTTGAGTCAAAACCCTGCAACAAATCACTGCAGCATTGCCCATGATTAATTCACTGAAGGAAAGGCTAATTAGCTGAGAGACCATATTGCCTCTACAATCAAAACTAGTCCACACCCAAGGATAAGGAACCTCGCACCTTCCTCAGAGCCAAAGCACAATTTAAATTTGGCCCTTCTCAGTACATAGCTGTGCCTGACAGCAATAAGCATATTCACTGATTCTGCAAAGGAGAAAAAGTGACATAGAAACATGGGATGGAAGACCTGCCTTCTGTTCCCACATCTCATCCACCTGCCCATCTACCACACACTGCAGGGCTGATATTCCACATTTACTGAGGAGACCAAGGTGGTGGCAGATGTAGCACAGAGCTAGGTGGATGGGCTATTGGTCAGATAAAACACGAAGAAGCAATTCTGCCACCACAATGAGTTCATCAGTCTGCTACCAAAGACAATGTGGAATAGACATCCCAGTGATGATGTCTAACTCCTTCTCCATGAGTCAGGAATGCAGCATGTGCTGATCACTTCTCATGGTTCATTATACTCAGAAACTGTGCACAGAGCCAGTTATATTAAAATGCGTTCATATGCCTTTGTCCATCCCCCACTTGTTATGTCCTGTAGTTGAGACAGTAAAACTCTTTGAGGCAGCCACCATCTTATAGTATTCTTCTATGTAGTGCTGAGCATGGTGGAATCCCCACCACTTAGGAGCTCCAGCAATGATAATTAGAAGTTAATAGACTCCCCTTTATTCCACCCTTTCCTCCAGCAGGGCTGAGTTCCATCTGAATATTAAAGAAAGAAGTAGAATGAAAACAGCAGGGAGCAAGCAGCAGCTTCTTTCTGTTCCACTGCCAATTTTAGTAGCAGCTGTGTTAGATGTTACTTTATTCTTCCCACCTCCTACATCATGATCCAGTAACAGGCAGCATCAAGATCAGCAGAGGGCATAAAGAATTTACTAACAACAGAGACAAAAGCCTTTATCACTCCTTCAATTCCACCATCTCCTCCAGAAGAAGTAACAACACCTGAGAAAGAGAGTAGATATATATTTCTCTTCCTGTGGTTTTATTTTCCCTTTTTCTCCTCTCTTTTTCCTTCCAAAGACTAGCCTTTGAAGCAGTTTCTCAGCCATTTGAAGAAGTAAAATAATGTTGAACATATGAAACGTCATAAAGGGAGTGTTCATAGAGGGCTACAGGAAAATTATCACTATAAAAAAAAATCATTACAAATTATAACAAAAAGAGTAAGGGCCAGGTAAGAGTGAAAAGCCAAAGGATGACTAAAATACAGCACCTGAAAAATAGGACAATAATAATTACGAAACTTCATTTAGAAAAGTAGTTTCAATGTCTTTTTATGAGGATTCCAAGACCCCTCCTCTGTGATTAGATCTTGTTATCTGAAGCAATTTGACAGAAAAAAGAATAGTTTGCAAACATAAGAATTTCAGGATTAGGATAACCACTCTAATAATAGATCTGTGTGAAATGCCTAAGTGGCTCAGCTAAGTGGCTTAGCAAAAACCCTGTGAAAGTGACAGTGATGGCCCAGTGGCAGAGAGATACATGTGAAAAACATACAAAATAAAAGCTTTTTTTCTTTTCTCATCCTGGAAAAAGAAGGAAGCTTTCCTCACTTTCTGAAATTGTCAGAGAAAGAAAAAAAAAAAAAAAAGAGGATTGGAGGATAGAATTGTAGGATAGGAAAGTATCTTCTAGAAAAGACAATGCAGAAAAGTCTCTATCAAATTTCTGTCCTTTTGGAAAATATCTATGAACAGAAGGAATTGTCACATGGTTAAAATAATTTTATGTGACTAAAGCTGAAGCAATGCATTTTGATGGAGGCAGCAAAAGGTCTTCTCTGGGCTTATTCCAATAGCACATGCCTCCCAGTTGCTGCCTTTTCTGGCTCCCTGCCCCTGGCCTCCAGTTCAGCATGCTCAATAACAGAAGCTGCAATGGCAACAGCAGCTGGAGGGCCTGAAAGGTGGCTATGGCATTTTGTTTGCACTGTGTTGCTTTCTTACAAAGACCTTCTTAGTCACCTTTCTCCTTTGAGGGACTCCAGTTTAAGCTAAAACGACTCCAGGATATTTGGTAGCTCCTTCTGCTGTCAAGCGATAATCAAGTGTAGTCCAATGACCCTGCACATCTTTGTCATCATGTTTAGGAGAGGCTTGTGTTACTACAAAACCCTGGCCCTTGTCATATGTGAGCAGGTGTCTGTCTCAGGTTGTTATGAAGTATAATGTGTTGGAAAGGTTGAGCCATTGTTAAACTGGGATTTGTGAACATGCTAAAAATAGAAGAATACTGTTAAAATTATACCTCTTCCATGGACTTTTGAGATTTAGCTTCTGCATCTTGTGTATTGAAGGCAGCTGCTCTGAACTACGTTTTCTCAGATAGGTTAATAAACACCTTATTTACGGCTCACAAAAGAAAGCGGATATCTACACACATTAAGATGCATCTGTCCATATTATTACAATGCTTGAGAAATCTCATGATGAAAGCTGCTTTTGACCTGCCCAGGGCTGTGAACACAAATTCACAGCAATTCAGCATTGCTGATTATGATCTTTTCAAAATTCTCATGATACTCTTACCACAAATTTTTAAGCACAGAGATGGCAACGTAGGGAAAGTTCTGTTTCTTTTACTTTGCCAGCCTTTGTGTGCTGTATTTCCAAAGTTTCTCTGGAAACCTGATGAAAAGAAAAAAAAAAGAAAGAGAAAATGTGAAAATAAGACAAAAAGCACCTCCCCAGTGTGAAAATAAAGGAAAACAAATACATATCATACTCATGCAACAAGACAGTCTCAAGAAAACACTCAAATGTTATGGAATTAATCATAACACTGAGATACCACAACAGAACAGCTAGAGGCAGGATGAGTAGGAAGTCCATAATGCTATCAATTACTTGAACTATTTCTGCTAGAAACTTCAATATACTGATTTTGAAAGCTCAAGAACATTTCTGTATCTATGGATAAATAACTATGTTAATCAGTTATAGGTAATTAATTATTTAAAACTATGCAATTAGAGCCAAGGACAGTATCCTTGATTGTTTATTTCCTAGCTATACTGGGGAAGGCTTCCGCGTACCTATTTTATTTTTTACTGCCAGCAGAAAGCCTTGTCTTGACAGAATGGTGTTTTGAACAAAAGGTTCTGTTTGTTTGATTTTCTTTATTTTCAATTAAAAACAAGTCATACAAACATCTTTAAAAAAATAAATTGAGAAATGAGTAAATGAAGACTGGAAAATGCATACACTTGTATATATATTCAGAATTTGGTTGATTTGAACAGATAATTTAAGTGTGTGTGGGGGAAGAGTTATCTTTTATCTTTTTTTTACCTATCCTAGCTCTTCTTTAGGGAAAATTCTAATCAGACCACAATATTCTGGCCTACAAGTGGCATGGATACGCTGCCAGCTGGCAATGATCTAATCTAGTCTGATCACAGGAACCCACGAATTGCAAACATCAGAACTACCTAGCCAAGTGCCTTATTTCACTAGTTCTTTTCCACCCTCTGCCTAGAACCAGGTATCTAACATAGCTGGACTGCCGGCCAGCCCGTGGCAAAGACACATCCTAACCTTCTGCCAATCTGAGGAACTACAGCCCAAACACTGCTTTTGACACATGAACAATGTCTTAGTTGTGTAGAGATTCAAAGAACTTAAAAAAGAAATACCTCAATACCGCTTAGAAAATGTTAGTGTGATCTGATGGGGCACAATAATTCATACACTTTGCAGGATTTCTAGGTTTTACATTCAGATAATCCCAATATTTACTACCATTTATTTAAACCAGACAAAATCAGCTGTGTATATTTTTCCATAAAATTTTCATATTTTTCATCATTCTGACGTAGTGGTTATTTATTAAAGGTCATTTCCCTTACACAAAATATCATAGTTCATAGAATGAGAGTGCTTAAGGCATTCCTGATGTGTGCCAGATGCTACAAAACCTCGATGATGCTGTGAATATTTTCAACATTATTTCTTCCAGACAGTGGCAGATGTCTATCTTAATAACCTTCTAAGGTTTCTGCTAAGCCCCAAGTGTCTTCTTAATAAGGCCACTTATACAAAACCTCAGCAGTCACTTTGGTGTTTCAGCTTGGGGTGGATGAAACCTTATAGGCAAATCCACATTTTTACTATCATTGGCTTTCTTTCTTTGGCACCATTATCACTAAAAGAAAATGTCTGAACTGTTTCCACCTTCCAGACTGAAACAGTCTGTTTCAAAAACAAAGCTAGCTCAACACCACAGGATTCACTTAGCAGAAGCAGAATGTCTAATGTGGATCTCTGCCTGCCTCAAGCAATTCAATTTAACCTCACTATTTACATTTAGTGGGCAGTATTGCAAGGAATAGCCTTTCAAGAGAAACATTACAGTGCTGAAATTAGAGAAATCGAAATACATTTTAAAAATACTTTTTTTTAATACAGATGCAACTGAAGATTTTCACAGAATGCATGTTATAGGTAGTATTTATGTATGTTGAGAAGAAGAGAAGTTTTTAAAATGCCACTCTGGTTTACAATGTATATATGATATAAGGTAAACTATTTTATTTTCATGTTTAAATTTTGACGTTGATCTGGTTCTCTCTATGCAGCAATTGTTGCAGCTATACTTTTAAATTTACAGCAGCCTTTAAATATAGCTTACCTGAAATGACCATCAGAAATAAAGGTATCCTTAGAAGAAAGAACCTGTGCTGTTTTGGAAGATACCATCTCAAGATAATATTTATGTTCTGACCTATGGTTAAGGTTTAGAATTGAAAACTGTGTTTTAGGTTTGCTAATTCATTTCCCTCCAGTGGTACTTGTAGGTTGATGCGAGTTCTGTCACCACTTTGTCGGGCGCTGAAGGTCTGATAACTTCTAAATGTTTCCCCCTGTGGGACTCAGGATTTGGTAGGAAATCTTCAGAAAAGCTAAATCACAGGGTAAGAATCTCTCCTTTACTAAGTGACTTCAGTATCTCTATTTCATCTTCCTGCTCAGCAGGACCATTGTGAAAGCCTATTATTCTTTTTGTGAAAACACATTCCATCTCACTGTGTGTGCTCAACCTGAACTGCTCTTTTACCTTTTTATTTTACTTTTTTATTATCCATTTCACTGTCACCTATGCAGTGCAAAAAATAATCATTCATTCTAACATTACCTATATTCTTTAAGTATTTTATGTTTCTGTTAAAGCATAGCATCTTACATTTTGTACCTCAGGCAGTACTGATAAAGATTGTGTAGAGCTTCTAATTTGAGATTACCCTTGATGCCTTGAAGAATTATAGAAAAAGAAAGTGTTCTATGTCTACAGATTGTGAAGGGGGTCTATTCATCAGCTCATTTTCTGGGTGAAAGTGTAGTTGTTTGTTTTTCCTTGTTAATTTTCCTTTAGGATCAAATTTTGTGTCGTCTCCATTTATCCTATGCATCCAAATGTATTTTCTCAGGGTCACTGACAGCTTAAATAGTCCAGGTTTCCACTGTCCAATCCACTCTTATCATCCCACCCTTTTAATTGTGCTGCTTTAACTGTTCATGGTGCAGTGCTATAGTCTAAATCAGGGAACTGAGAGGATGGGGCATGTGTGTGTGGAAAAAACCTGCTGGCTTATTTTTGCCTAGATTAATTCCCTGATTTGCTTCATATCATCACCTCACAAAGTGTTCTACAAACACCGCAAAGAGGAATAAAATCACAACGTGAGAACCAAACTGAACCGAACATAACCAAACCAAACCAAACCACACCACAGATGTAAGAATAGATACAAGGAGAGGAAACAGAATGAATATCATAAACCAATGCATTTTTTTAAGATTCATCATACATGAAATGTAGGGTTTACCCTAGTTTACTCTGGTGAAAGTCACCTAAGAGATCAGCATCCTCCAAGGCCTTTAAATAGTTCAGGACTTCCTGGATAGCTGCTGATTTAATTAAGTGAATTTATAATTCCTCTGCTATACATTATTTGGACTTCACTTTTGCCAAGCACTAATGGATTTATAAAAAAAAAAAAAGTAGATGCTGTATGTCAGTTAATTTTTTAATCTCTTGCTATAGACAATGATTATACAGTCCATACAATCAATGGAGTCTGGAAAACAGCTCATGTCTTTCATAAGAAGGCATGTAGGGCTCAATTCATTTGACAAAGATGAAGATCTAATGAAATTTGAGAGACGATAGGAAATCTGCCAACAAGATCAAGTCTGAGGCAACTTAGAAAAATAAATGTTTATACTGCAAATTTGAATGGAGCGAAAGCCTTTGTTAGTTTTAGGTGTTTAGCATAGTCATGATATAGTGCATGTTCCTAAGGATCTTTAAACATACAACTTTGGGAACTTAGACCTAAAAACTTAGATATCTGCTAGAATCCCAGGAGCTTAACAGTGCTTTTGAAACTCCAAATGTTGAAAAAAGACACTGAAAATGATAGCTAGATGCTTTAATGCCACCTAAATATCTCAGTGGACCAAAGCATTCTTTCTCATTATATCTAAACTTAGAAATTCTGTACAGACTCTGATCAAAAAAGCTGAACCTACTAAAATGATTGAGGTAGGGGATGACAGATAAGTAACAAAAGCTACTTTATAGATGACACTGAAGTAATAAAAGAGTAACTGAACAAGATGAAAAATAACATCACTATTGAAGAATATAATATGCATCAATTGAATGAAAATAGAAATTTGTTTTCAGTTCTCATCTAAGTCTGGGAGTAGAAAAAATCTATTTTTTAAAAAAGAAAGGCTTTTCATTGCACTGGTGAGTAAATGTCATTGTTAATATTTGCTTAAAATTTTAGAAAAAAATTAACCTCATAAATGAATTGATGGAATGTACCTGTTATGTGATATATGATTCATAAGTCAAAACCTGTTGATGCATTAGAATTCAATGCAAATAAGAAAATTAAAACAGTGCATTTCTGGTCAATATATTTTGTAAATGATTTATTATATACTTTACTTTTCATCTCTATATATTGCTTAATATCAACTTACAGAACCTGCTTATCATCACATATTTAAGACAAAATGAGCACATATGAAATCTAGCTAATAAAACAGCAAGTAAGATATTTTATATTTTTAAAAAGTACTGCACACAATTTCTGTTAACTCTATATAGCACGTTAAATAATTCTAAATACTACAATATACTATTTATATTAATAAAGGCTATGCAAATTTAGAGAGTGCCTAGGAGCCAAGCAAGAATGTGTAGATGGTTTAGCAGTCATTTCTCACCACAATCTACTTACAAACCAAATAGCTGAGGCAAAACAAGAGGTCAGGCAACCAGACACAACTGAATGTCACACAATATCATGTTATTTTTCTGAATCTTTTGTTATTTTTATGGTTTAATTGGGAGGAAAGGAACTAAATATTAGAAAAGAAAAAGAGAGAGTGAGTGACAACAAATGGAGAAAGAAAATGGGAAGAAAACTGTTGATGAGGAAGGGATATTAAGGATAAATTCAAAACTGTTAAAGAATATAGTACTAAAACAGAATAATGGAGCAAGAATGGCATTTTCTATCATTTGGGAAATTAATCATATCAGGATGCATCACATTAATTGTGGGTCCATTTATTGAGCTGACTTGCATCCTTTGCCAACACTGCCACTTTTTGATTTGGTGTTCATCCTCGGATTGAGACATGTAAATTTACATTTACAACACAGATGCCTGTATATCGTGGTGCTATTCAGCTGACTAATAGATGATGTCTGGTGACATTTCGAATGCTCAAGATTATCTGAGTTTTCAAAATGTGACAGATAAGATGCACAACTTACCAGCTAAGTTTTTGATTACTCATAAAAGTCCTATGTAACTTGCTTTTTACTATGAATTTAATTGTATCAGTCATTTCATTATATGGGGTGAATTCACCAGATAGGTTGAACAGGAGTCAAACATTTTGACTTTGCCTCCATTACCAAGATATAATGCACTAAATTTTAGATGCCTTAATTTAGCCATAATCTTTTGTCAGTAAATATGTCCTTGTCATAAAAATGTCCTTGATGATATAAAGAAATAAAGCAAAACTTCTTTTATCATTATTTAGTTAATCAAAACATATTACAATCTGTCCAAACTTTTTTCTGCCTGGCCAGCAAAGTTTTAACAATAAATTCTGAATTAAGTTACATATTCTTACCTGTAAGGTAATCTCGGCTTTTCTGAAGCCTATTTCAGTTTATATTTTTATAAATGCATTATAATGTATTCTAATAAAAACTGTACTGATCCACTGACAACAGATCTTCTTGTTTGTTCATTTGTTTTTAAATCAGCCTCCATTAATACAGTGACCAACCACCGTGGATTTAATTGTGTGAGTAGCATGATAAAGCACTGAGATATTTGTTCCCATAAATTCCATGATCGGAGGGAGAGTTACATAACTTACAGTCTCAGTAAAGACTGCTTAGTTCAAAAAGTGAGGAACTTTTAAAAGAAAATCTCAACATAAAAAAAACACTTATCTTTTAATTTATTTAAAAAATAAGCAGAAAACAACTAAAATCCTATCATTAACAATAGAAATGTCAATTACTAACATAAAATTAGCCTGGTTACACTGTATTGTAATTAGTATAATGACATATGCTATTACAGTTGACAAACAAGTTTCCTCAACATCCTCTAAAATCTGTTATCTCCAATGACTTCCTAAAAGATTACAAGGAATAGTAGTGAAACACATTTCTAATAGCTCAGATCACTGCTTTATACTTCTCTTCTTCACTTCGTAATATTCTAAATAATTGATTCAATATCAGAAATACAGATTGATTTAAAGTGTTTAAACACTGGTTTCTATTGTACACAGAAATAAAGTTGACTGCTACAAATGTAGCTTTGCTTTTGAAAAATCTGCTGACATTGAGGTTAATGGGATTTCTTGACTAAGACCAGGAAACAAAGCTTGACAAAAGTAGACAGATCGCAGAATCACATCTAAATGTTATGTATGTCAGAGGTTTTCAATGACAGGATAGGGACATGGTGGTGTATTCATGAACAGTACTTAACATATAGTTTAATACTGAACAAGCCAATAGAAGGCATTGCAGTCTCAATTAATTCTTTACTGCTGAAATCTGAAACAATTTTGCATATATTTAAAAACTTATTCTGTTTTGCTTTGTTTTCCCCTGTGTATTTAACAACACAGTAAGAATCCAGGCAATTTTTATGACCCTTCTTATATTATTTGGTAGACCTATGAGTAATGCATAGTTATAGTTTCTTAAGAATGCTTGAGCATATGATTTTATTTTGTGATAAGCATGCACTAGAATGCAAAGCTTATACCATCTTTCTGATATGCCTGGTGCTTCCTAACTTTTCCTCAGTTGACTATCATAAGATAGCAAGCAACTGGCCCTGGCTGCCATGTTCTTTTCATGTAGCACTGTTCTCATATTTTAGCTCTTCGGTTTACTGTAGATGTTTTCTATAAATTCACTGAATAGAGGGAAAACCAGATTTTTTGCTTATGAAAAATATTCTAGATACATAGCATATCTGTGGATTATTACCAAATGGAAGAAAACAATTTTTGCCTTGAGGGTACGATGGAAAAGAAATAGAGGTGCAGGTGCATAAATACAGTTGTCTAGTGCCATTTTAGATGATGGAAAGCATCCAAGAACTGCATAGGGCTGGCAGAGGTGACGCAGGAACTATGGGAGACCTGCATCCCTCTGGAGTGGCTACTCAAGGTCAGGCAGGATGGATACCCGAGAGTGTCTGAAGTGTCATTAAACCCCTCTGTGCTCGCACCTAAATTGCTCTCCTGGAGTGTTTACCAGTGGCTGGGAGGCAGTTGGTTTCATTTGAACTGTGCAAATGTTAAAGGTGACTTGAAAAAATGTTGGGAGCATTACATTTCTACTTCCCTTTTCATGAGCCTTTGACAGAAGCTAGCTGTAAGCAGGTATAAATGAGTTTTTAATGCTCCAGTTGGCAACACCTGACCCTTCAGATGGTTGTATAATATTCTTTCAAATAATCTCCGTAGGGTTATCATTTGAAAGGGAGGTTTGCCATGGCCTGATAGCAACCTGTAATTTATGAATTGCTCTGAACAGGATTTTCAAGGAAATTGGATATCATTAAGAAGCAGCTGTTTTTACCAGGTCTGACCTAGGTCAGGGTGGCTTCAGAGTGTTAATGATTATGTTTGCCTATCATAAGCAAATTGCTTGTGAATGACTTTATGAAGCAGAATTGCTTTAAAATAGAGACTGGCGATAGTGTGCTGCAAGTTGTTACCATGTGTGCTGACCACAAAAACTATAGAAGGTGTTTAATATAAATCCTGTATGAAAAAAAGATAAAGCTATAAAAAAAACTTGTTATGTTTTATATGCAATTTATGGGGAAAGATAGACTGTCAGTAATTGTCAGACTACTTTTGAGTGTTAGACTATTTTACAATCCACTCTCTAAATACAGAAATTAATGTAGATTAGAGAAATGAAAAATACAGATGACATAGTAGAAATCCTTATTTTCTGATGTGTTGATGATCTGGTCTGATGCAGTTTTCAAAAAGAAATATAGTACAGATTTTTTTTTCAGCATTTCAAAGCTTTCATTGCATAAAATATTTTTTTCCAATATGTAATTTTTAGTAGACACAACTTTTATGCATAGAAGTTCTAGATTTATTAAAAAAATGGAAATATTTTGATTTAATAATTTTAATTGTTTAAACTCTGGAAGTGTACCTTCTGATTTTTTTTAATATGAGATATACATATGTGTGTGTGTGTGCGTGTGTGTGTGTAGTCAGACATATTACACATCTTCAGATCTGAGAAAGAGCTAAAAGATTTATTGGATAGTCTTTATAAACATAATCTTTATAACCATAATCTCATGTAACAAAACACCACAGTACCAGGTAGTTAGGGACATGACTGTGGAATGTGACATTTCTTGCAAAATAATATTTTGCAAATATATTGCAGTATTCTTGCAAATATCTTTTATACTGAAAGATATTAATGGATGTTATTCTTCATATAACACAATTTTGGTGCTCTTCCCTCCCCCCCTCTTTTTTTTTCTTTCCTCAGCATTACAGGGCATTGAACTCTAATTCAGCCTTCTGAACATCCAATTTATCTATCATAACCTAAGCATTACTTCTATTTCAGAATGATGCCTAAACTCCTCTAATCAGTGCCATCTGGCTTAAGAATCTTGATAGTTCATATGTATACTACTGGACATATATTAGAAACAGTTTGTAGAAATCAGATTGTAATCTCCTAATCTTCAAGTCATTGCTAATTTTATGAGATAGGTTCAAATGGGTGAACTTGAGATCGCTAGGTGGGTCTCAGTATGGACAGTGGATTTCCATGCAGGCACAATGTTCTGCAGGATTATGATTTCTTCATTTGTTTCTAAATTCTTAAACTGCCATGCAGTTCTTCATGAATGTGTCTTTGAATTAAGGCTTTGAAACCATAAAATGCCCACAGGGTGCTGTGAAAATGCTATATTAGTGTATTTTGTTTTGCACAGTAATACTGTAGCTTGGGGCTAAGGCTGGGATTCTAGTTTCAGCTGCAGATTTTCTGGCATTTTCACTCTAAGTCAGATTCTAAATTCAACTAAAACAAAACTGTTGCTTTAATTTAATCTGTTTTCTATTCTCTTGTCTCATGAGAATAAATGCAGCTTTATGTAGTATAGCCACTGGCAAACTCCAGTTCCAGGGAAATATACGTAATTGTCTGTTATCTATTCTGGGCCAGATTATGTAGCTGCAGTGATTACCATGCTTTCCACCACCACTACTGAAACCTGATACCACATACAGAGTGAAATGTTACTCATCGCAGACAATAGGATCAAAATTCATCTTAAATGCAATGACTGAACAAATAGTTTCATTTTCTTCAAGCTTTTACTAATAAACATAGTCTAAGTTCTATTATGTTATATATTGCCTGAGCTGATCTGCCTACAGTTGTTAATTCAACATGTGTGCAAAGATTAACATAAAGGCTCTATCTAATCCAAAGCTCTTTGAAATCAAAGATAGTATTTTCATTGGGCCTCCAAATGGTTTTGGCTGACACCTAGTCTGCAGGATTTAACACAAACTCGTGCTCAATTAAACTTTACTGTCTAAACCTTGTTGCATTATTTTTATTATGTGTTCTTTCCTTCTCTTACATTATCACCTTCAACCACAGTTATATATGATTACACCTTCTGTCTCTGCTGAGGTATGTGGCACTCTCTTTGCTGTTATTGTTGTGATTTCTAAATAAATACTCAAGCTAACTCTTTCAAAGAGCTTCTTTGATTATTATGCTCCTGCTCACAGAACACTTGTCATAAGAGTCAAAAGGAGTCTTTCTGTGAAATGCATGCAGTCGACAGAATCGTGTGTAAACTTGGCTGCTTATCTCATAAAGAGCAGTTCTCTCGTCCCCATTTCCAACAATTAGGAGGCAGTGCTTCACACTCATTGCTTTCTCTTCACTTACTGAGATATCTAGCCAAAGGCTTTTGGTGACTATAAAAGCATTTTTCCTTTCATGTAGGAAAAAAAATGTTATTTTGTTCTTTTCTGTAGTTTTCTACTACTACTTTACAGCAACTTGAAAGATAGATGGATATTTTAAATGTTTTGTTTCTTTTTTACTTCTGCTTCTGTAGGAGTTCAGTACGTTTTAAGAACTGACTGCCTGAAACTTATTTTTCAAAATGGTAGGCATGTGTGAGCAATGGGTTCTAAAGATATAGGGCAGACAGAACGTAAAAGTCGCTGCTTTTGTGCTTTCCTAAAGAACAGTCTAGCCTTCTCAAGTATCATTTATCTCATAAAGAGCTCCTGCAATGTTAGCCTGACATCACAAATGCACTTTGATTTATTTTTCTTTTACTTTTAAAATTGTAGTCTTTCCACCAATTTAATCTAAAATAATTTATCACTGATGAGACTATTTTTTTAACAATTTCAGTTTTTCTAAAGCTTGCATATTTTTACACTTTCCATGTTATTTCCTACACTAAAGTGGTTCACATTCCAATCAGAATATCAGAACATCAGAAAGTTTTCTCCAGAAAGTAATAATCACACTCTTGTACTGTGTCCATATCTTTTTTTAAAGGTACTTGAACAGGAATTGCTAGAAATGTAAGAAAACATATTGTTGGTGAATGTCTAGTTCAAATAATTAATTGAAAATTAATTATGTTCACTGGGAATCACCTCACTAAGATCCAAACCCTAGGACATTTAGGTATAGAAGGTATAAGATATTTCACCTAAATATTTTAATTCTGAAATCAATTCAATGGTTTCTTAAGGTGAAAAAGAGAAATAGTGCTTAGACATTCAAAGTATAGAACAGGTTTTAACAATAAATATCAGGACATACAAAATTTTGTCGGTCCTTCTCAGTCTTTCTTGTTACTCTCTTACTATTTCTGAATGTTTATATTTTTATATATAGTATGAAGATTTAATATCACACAGGGTTCTAAACCTGGGTTTCTGAAGACAGGTTATTTGATATGCTGACTATTACTTTCACATAGCTCCATACATCCAGATTGTAATGCATAAAGCAGTTAGCTATTATTAGTAGTAATTGTGTAGAATTTACTCTTTTGCTGAGTCATTGGTCAAGATACCTTTTCAAAACCTTTATTGTAGGGATGCAAGGCTTTCAAGGAAAAAAGTGCTCAGTGCCTTTGTGATCAAATAGGAGCTTTCTGCTTCCTGAGCCAACTTTTCCATCTGCTTGGACCTTGAATTAATTCAAAATCCTTTGTTTATGAAAGCACAAGCTATTGGAAGGGAGGCATTGCCACATATTAATCATTATGACTTCACTGAAAAATCAAGTAGGAGGAAAAAGTAGGCTGCAATGGCAGAAATTCTTCTTCATCATCATCATTGTTGTTAATATTTTATAAAATAAAAGAGATCCCTATGAGCTGTAAAAGTGCTGCAAACATACAGCAAAAGTGCTGTAAAAGTACAGCAAAAAAGCTGTAAAAGGTGCAGGACAATATGAGAGATCAATATAGATCTTGCTTACTAACCACAGGAAGGCAGTAGTTAGAAATTGGAAAGACACTGCTGATGTTGAAATAGGTTTTCCACAGTATCTGTTCCTGGGGAAATAAGAAGATGGTACCCCAACTGGCAAATTTTCATATGTTTGTAATGCAGCTGCCATAGTGACTTAGACAGCTGCTGTGGTATAGACATTAGCTTGGTGTGGAGGAGAGTTTTGTACAGATTAATTAGGAGGAATTAGAGCCGCAACAGTCAGAGAGTTCATCTTACTGAAACTAATATGAAGCTTCTGATCTATCATGTGATGGTTTTATATTGTTTAAGTTTTTCTTTCCTAGCTTTTATAAATGTCAAGGATGATCCTACAATGGAAATAAAATATTCAAATATGAAAGCTGAAAGGAGACTTTCAGTGAGGAAGTGTATTCCAGCAGTTAGTGACATTCTCTTGACAATTTTATTTTTGTTGCCACAGTTAGGACTTAAGAACAAAGCCACAAACTAAACACATAACCATTTCAAGAGCCACAGAACCAATGCCATCGTGCTGAGATGGATTTTAATCAGTGAAATGAGTTTTGCCGTTTCTCTTGCAAAAACTGTAGAAATTTTCACATTTTCTTGTGTCACATCAAATTTTACTTTATGAAGTGTTCTGCTTTCATTCCTCAGATATACCTTATTAAAAAATTGGAGTTTATAGTCTCCTAATATAGGTGGAAAAATCTTCATTTGTTGTCTCTGTTCAAATAATGCATATAATTGATATAATTTTTCATCCTAGATTAACCTCTTCAGGAATAAATCATTCTGTTTCCCTCTACATTTTCTTCCTTCTGTTACCATTGTATATAGCAATATTCAAAACTATAGAGCTATTTTAAATGCAATTTAATCAATGCCATACAGCCTGCAATTACCTCCTTGTTATTCATCTCAAAATCAGTTTTGGATTTTTTGGGGGGAGATGTTGGTCTAATGATATCTTCGATACAACATCAAGTCTTTAATTGCTTCTGCTCTCATGTTTCTGCTAGTCGTGACACTTAAGTTTTAGTGTCCTTTCCTACAGATTTTAATACCATGTAGCCATGTAGCCATACCCAGACTCTTTATTCAAAATACATTGCATTTCAGAGCTTTCATGAAGGCTGCAAAATTTATTATTTGAAGTTTAAAGGAAGGTTAAGTGAATGCACTGAGGAAGTGTCAGAAGAACTAAGGCATTATCCTTTCTTTATTTCTTAGCTGCAGACAATTTTTGGTCTTGTATATGATTATTTTTTTTTCTTTTGCTCTTTAAAGATTTAAGTCTAATTTAGCATTACAGTGTGCAACATTTTTCACATGGATATATAGGCAGTTATTTTAATCTAACTAAATATTAGTCACACATTTCATTTACTACCTTCCAGTTCTATGGCCATCCTTGTGCTGCCTCCACCCTGTTTGCCATATGATTCATTCTCAATCAGTTTAGGCTGAGAGAGCTGTGAAAAATAGGAGAGAGCCATGCTTTATGAATAATATTAGTCTTCATTTATTTGTGCTGCTGTCTATGTGACTTAATAAAGGGCTGAATTTTGCAAGGACCTACTACCTTTAGACCCAGAGAGCAATTAGTCGCTTCAAGTAGCTCCTACTGTCAATATTCTGCAATATAAAACTGGAGTTATTACCCCCCAAGGAGTCTCTTATAAAAAGTTCTGGTAATGAATGACAGGTAAAAAGAAGGTCCTGGTAAGACTCTGAAATAAGGATAATTATTGCGAACATTATCCTGACAAAGAAAAGAAAGGAGTGGGTTAGGAGAAACAAGAGAGTCTCAGAAGGGGACTCTGGATTAAATTAGTGCCTTCCCTTAACTGTATAGAAAATTGGAGGCTGAATTCTTTGAAATGTATTCTAGTTGACTAAAAGTCTAGGGTGGAGGTCCAGCTTTCCTGAACAGTCAGAAGATACAGACAGGTTTCTTCAGAAGGATAACTCTTATTACAAGTGAGTCTTACATCCCATTTACCTTAGCTAACCACCTTAAGGTGGAATAATATGCCTGTAGAAGGTGACTCTCTATTGTTCACATACAGAACTTAGATCAGTAGCTCAGTCTAAACATTTAAAAGCTACAGTTTGGGGAGATCAATCAGTTGCAAGATAAATATCGAGAAGTAGGATAAAACAGTTCCTTATTTTCCAGTTTCCTTATTTTTTAACCATTTCCATGACTTTTTTTGTATCAGAAGCAAATAGTGTGAGAGCATTTAACCGCTAAAAAAACAGATAAGCCAACTTAATTCATTAATATATCTTTGAATTCATTAATATGTCCTTGGCATTAATATGCCAATTTCTCCCATGTAGTGGTGAAAATTTGCTATAATTGATGTAACTACTTAGCATTAAAGGCTGCATTTATTTATAAGTTTTTCCATTTTATTGTCAATCAAAACTTCAGTATATGGAAAATATTTACACATATAGGTACATTAGCTGACTACACTGTATTAGAACACCACAAAAGGCTGGTCAAAAAAGATAGAAGGGGTTTAGGAGCCTCAAGCTGATGAATGATATACATCTACTCCTGAAAGTGCAAACTTAGGGTGCTTCAAAAACCATGACTAATAACTTATTTTTTTGTTTGACTGTAAGTATTCTCAGTGTCTCTATATACATTCAGCATTATAAATGTTCTACCATAGTGACAGATTTTAAAAATAGTTAATATTTTGCACCTGCATCACTATGCGTCTTTAGAAACTTTCTAAAATTACCTATGTTCCTGATTCAAAAATATGACTTTCCACTTATTCTCATGGGCACTAAATCTTATGTATGATCCTTTCCTATTTTTCCTATCTGTTAAAGTATCAATACATAGAGATAAATATTTCAGGGCCACCTGTTTAACAGAATGATAAGAAAAACAATGTGTGTTTTCTTTCATTGTGTGAAAAATACAAGCCAGAAAAAAAAGATAGAAAATGGAAAATAGGAAACATAATGCCTTTGAGGGTTCATATTTGACCTGTTACAGTACAGAACTAAAAGTAAAAGCAAAGCAAAGGACTTTTCCTGTTGCCTCAACTAGTTCTTTTCTCCAAACATTACTTAATTCCTCCTCAAGGAAAAGAGCAACGGTACTTTTTTTTTTTTTTTTTTTTTTTTTTAAGGGAGAAAAGAAAAGAAAAGCAAAACAAAGCAAAGAGGGACCAGCAAAGGTTCACGAGTAATCCTGGCAGTTCTTGTCACAATGCAGATATAAAGAACACAGGTCCCCATTGTGACGTATAGAAAGGTCAGTCTAGAAAACCTAATTCCCTTTGGCCTTCCGCACTTGATTTATACAATGAAATGTAGATTTCCATTGTGCAGATGTGCACTTCTGAGTTACATATCTTGTACTATTTCTATAGTCAATGTAGGGAATGGGGCTCTTTCAGAGTAGATTTTTTCTTTTCCTAATTTAGACCTTTAAAGTAAGTCAGATGACATGCTACCACTCCTGTAACTACTAGCTCAGTTATTAATAAGATACAGATAAGATTAAAAGAATGTACTATTTGACTGAAACTTCTAGGGTAGTGTAGGTAGGTGTGATAACTGCTTACACTCTTAACTGAAGAGCACTTTCAAGGCTGTTTGTTTCTTAGTCTCCACAGGCCTTTAGACTACTTTAATACTGATTTCCACAAGCAAAGCATCAGGTCAATTTGGTCCATAAAACTTTGCTAAGTTTTGACAAAAGCTATTCAGTAAACATTTACATTTGTGAAATGTCTTTATATAAAACAGATATTAGAGCTGGTGGGATTTTTGTATACTTGCTATGACCAAGATTAGGAATAATTCAATAGGTACTGTACCTGTTACAAGTATTGCTCAAAATCAACGCATCTGATAAATGGCATTCAAATTAACACAGAAGTTGTGCTAGCACTTGTCAGAGAGTTCAAAATCTCCCTGTTCACTTAATTTTCTTGTAAGTTCTTCCTGATGTTTCTAAAACAATCCATACGGAAAGAGCTAGGAGAAGCTGAGTCACTACTATGTGTATTCGAGAAAGTTCTTGTGAAAAATTGTCATCACATATTTTTCTACTCTGTACATGTTAAGTAACTGAAAAACTTCTCTTGAAAGGTATGAGATGAGAATATAAGGTACAAAATCTCTTTTGGATCTTAAGGCTTGGATGAAAACTGAAGAGGCTGCAGTTGCATGAGCAAATGAGCTGTTTTGATGGGTTGCCGCTTCCAAAATAAGAAATCTATTTATCCCTCCTTGCTCTTCTTCCTGCCTTTCCAGATTTTATTTTCCACTTTTATTTCTTTGCCATAGATCTGTCTTCAACTTTATGCTGATTTATTGTATGATGACAGACAGTTGACAATGAAAAATTTTTTTTTTTTTTTTGCTAGGTCAACTCTCTGCAGCGACTGTGATTAAATCTACTTGCAGCAGTGTCTCATGAGCCAGGTGTGACTCCAGGGAGAGAGTGGGATTATGTGGCCAAGATCAAGAAAGGGAAAAATGAGGAAGGAGAGAATGGAACCTGCCTCTTTCTTTTAATAGGACTGAGCTCTGCAAAGCAGCTCCATCTTATGAAGATATATCTCAACAAACTCCATCCTGCAAAACTATTGCTGAAAGATCATGGGTGAAATAGAAGTGCCTTAACCATATGAACAATTATTTCTCTCCTGCTCTACATCACTGATGAAGAGGAAGCATAGTGAAAAAACTGACATACAGAGTTTTGAAATCCATGACCATGAAGGCCTGTAAAGAAATTTGATAGTACTGGGATTTAAATTCCGTGACACTTTCACAAGTCTGATGAGAATATTTAAATTTTGAGAAAGCTACATTTTGACACAGATTTGGATCAGTAGTAGTGATTCTGAATTTCAGTTTGGATTTACATTTCTGCCTACTTTTTATGCATCCAGATGATTTTGCATATATATTTTAAAAAGAAAATTATGAGTTTGAAAACAAATTCTTTCTGAGGTGTGAAGAAAGATATGGCCCTTCTGAAAGGGGTGAAACTGTTGCATTTCTCTCAAAACATGCATATATGACTATTCATGACTTTCTCACTTATTTTGTGCCAATGCAAATGTCTCAAGCTTTTAAAAGTCACATCTTTTTCCTCAGCAAAAATTGCAAAATTTGATATGATTGTAATAATAAATCCATAGTTGTTTTAGCTGGATACAAACATATATAAATGATGCTTTTACATATTAAATTAAGCATGTGAATAAATGGGCAAATATTGAAGGTATTAGAAATTCTTGTGAAATGAACCTTCCATAGTGATTTTCAGCTAAGTTGTTTGAAGCTTCATTTGGAAGGGCAATCTGTTGCTCCAGAGAACATTATTCCATTTTTTATGCAGGCTACTGTCATAAAAATCCCCTGGTTGAAAGACTCAACTTTGATATATCTTTCTGATTCTACTTGTATGCAAGCAAAGCAACTAATTCAGGACTCTTTGTATTGCTGACCCTCAACCCAAGTGGCTCCATGGGTGTTTTAATGGCAAGACTTGCTTTCTGTTCAACTTCCTGCTCTTCTTTTCCTCCTGCCCCAGCACACACAGTTCATCTCAGTTGTATAGACACAATTGCTTGTAAAGCCTTACAATGAATTGGTTTGGGGAACTGTTAGAAATTGTTTGCAGGGTCATCTTTTACTCAGGTGAGTCACCTGGCTGGATTAACAGTGTACTGCCAGGGACAGTTATATCAGAATCTGAAAAAGTGGAAATGAGCAGCTGACATGGCAGCTCTTTAACTTAGGAATGACACTATAGCTCCCAGTACCCCTGGACTGTGAACTCAGTGGGAATTGCTATTTTATTTCACTACAAACTTCTTCACTGAAGTAACCAGAAAGTGCTTTCCTCACATAAAGAACAAGAATTATAAAAATCAAAAACCCTGTTGTTGCTGATTTTGATTCCATTGGACCATTGCTAACTGTGTGTTACAATATTTACACCACATAAAACTGATAGGAGACTTGTCAAAGCTGTTGAACTTTGGTGAAAAATTTTGATTTACAAAACCTATGCATTTCTGGAAAAAGTATTAGTTTTAATGAGTCTTTCAGTATCAGAATGTGCAATACAATTGAAAAACATTCTAAAACTGTTAAAATATTCCATTTCTGCATATTAAAAATAATTTAAATAAGTTTTTTTAAAAGATAATTCAAAGATGATCATAACATAAAAAGTTGGGACTGATATATTTCATATTTAATGAAATGAAACTATATCAATTGACCTAAACTGACAATTTTTAATGGAATTTTTATCCTCATTTGGCAGGAACATTTTTCTTCTGGAAGTCTACAATGTTTGCATCATGGCAAAACCATGCTTGCTCTACTAGCCAGAGGTTTGCTCATATATATGCTATATAAACACCTCTATGCACCTTATGTACATTCTTTTAACAAATAAAATTAAGTTCTTCTGTGTGTTTCTGTCAAATATTTTATAGGTATTCTTGCATCTGATATTATTCCTAAAAGACTGGACCGGACACTTGCAACTTAACCAGTGTAAGGAGTAATGCATGATTACGCTACCCCAGGACAAAAGCAACATGAAGCTGACTATTTATATAGGTAAAGACCTATACAAATATAGGTGTGGATTTGATAAAGACAGGTGTTTTTCCCAAAACTCCCTAAAGGATGTATTTATGCTAGTCCTTTTCTTGAAATAATAGTCTTCATATTTCGCATTTAACTGTGCTGATATCCTTTTTGGTTAGATAAGTAGCTGATGTTTCATCATTTCCATACCCTATTGCACCCTTTCCACTTAATGAGATCATGTCAGCACTGAAGATAACAGGAAACTGCATGTAACTGAAAGTAAGGACACTCTTCATCCAGTCATTACTGTGTAGATTGTACTGTGACTCTTTAAGACATACATGTGATAAAAATTCAGAAATCAGGCATGCTATAGTGCCCTACCTGAAAGTTTCAGAAAGGCATTTGATGTTTCTTTGTCTTTGTTTATTTGTTTTCACGGAAGTGATAAGAACCAATGTTAAAATACTTAGATTTTATGTAATTACTAATAATGTAAGTGGACAGCTCAAAGAACCTTCTACACCAAAGATTTTCAGATGTTCACCATGAAATTATAAACTATCATGGATAAAGCATTTAATTACAATGTTTTGAAAATAAGAAAAGTACAAGAATGATGGCATCATTTGGTCTTGTGTTGTTGTTGTATAATTTGCTTCTAACTGTTTATGATCTACCTGGTAATTATAACTGCAACTTACCATATGCTATACAAATGTATCATAAATGTTTACAGGAATGGGAATTCAGAATTATTGAAATAAACACGTATAGCTAGTACTATAGTAATTTTAAAATCCTGGTGTACTCATTTGGTTCAATTTCCATTTGCTAACAATGCCAATATCCCAGTTTAAAGTGTTCGAATATGTACTACACATCACTATACTGTAGCTATATCATTGTGTATGTCGATACATAAATACCAAAGGTCATATGTGTTTGCAAGTGCTAACCATATGCTATATAAACCATGGTTACTAAACCATGTGCTATATAAAGTACCTAAACTACAAATATTGATATACAGTAAATCTAAGTTTAGGCATGTTTTGTATCAGAAAGTTCAGATTAAACATTCTGTCATTAAAAAAATAATCTTTGCTTGCCAGTTCTTTGGTGCTTTCTCAGTTTTAAGAAAAGTACTGAATGAATCTGAATATATAAAATAGAGAAAGTTTTGTGTTGCAATGTATTTTTGAGTGCATTTCTCGATTAAAAACAGGTTGCGTATAGTTTGTACATTATTAAATATCTTTACTTATTAAAAAAGGGAGAAAATTTATTTTAAAATATTCAAAGTGTTTATTTACAGATTATTAAACCATGCATTGATTCTTCTTTTGGATTCTTAACGTAATTTTTAGTTGTATGAGATTTTATATCATCACATAAACTACTGATGCTCAAATGTTGTAAACAGCAGATGGGGGCAACAATTAGGAGACAAAACAAAAGAACTGACCATCTTGAGAAGAAAGAAAAAGAAGAACAAGAGATTGTTTTAATAAACCACACATGCAAAGATGCACACACACACATGCACACATATACAGATGTTTTAAAGAAGCATTTGATTGCTTCACATGATCAAGGACTCAGGTGCAAACTAAAGCACAAAATAGAGCCACTGTGGATTAGAAGTACAGATTCCTCAGTCTGAATTCACAAATAATGTAGAAGTATTCCTCTTGGTTCCCTACTAATGAAATATAGATCCAGCTGCCATGATCTGTAAAGACAGCAAATCTCTCTGTTTAAAATAAGAATTTTGAAAACTAATGAACAAACAAAAACAACTAAAACAAAAGCTAATGCAAAAATAACTAGCATCCTGGAATATACCAATTTCATAAATACACCAAGAAATCTGATATATGTATTTCCCAATTCATTTGTTAGAAGGCATATTACCTATTGGAATGTCTTTTTTATATATATTCTTTCCTCCTGTGGAAAAGGACAAAATAAAATCATTGCTATCTCTATGCTAAGAAAAGGTGGCTATGGCAAAAGGAACAGGACATAAAGAATAAGCAATAATGTCATTTTTAGTATGACTTAATAGTCATACTCTTAGCTCACCCTCTGAGCTGAATTTAATTTTTCATACTCTCCATATTCATATTCTTCATTTATAGGTAATACATGTGGGTATGAGTAACTTAACTGATGTTTAACACTGATGTATCAGTTTGTCTCTTTTTGTATTCTTCAGTGGAATTTGGATCAGCTATTTCTATTTGTCTGTGTCTCTGCACAAACAGTCGCATCTTTCCTCTTTATGTGTTACTGGATGCTTTCCTCTCTATCAGATAGGAGTAAGACACTGGTAGGTGTAGCTGGATATTATTATTCAAATTCTTAGCAATTTTATTAACTTGTTTTGCAGACAAGCAAATCACCTGCACCAGCTTTACATGGTGTGAAATATAGGCAGACTTATCCAGGGGGATTCCCCATGGCATTGCTGTCTTCTCAGTTCTCTGTAGTCTTGCAGAGTAATATTTCCATTTTTATCTCACCTGTCAGGGAGGAATTCAGGTGAGGACAGAACCACACCACTCAGTGATATAAAATTGTATATTTATTTATTAAGCAGGATGGGCATAGAGGCTGAATAGTGATTTCTACTCTACACCACACTCCATACAGAACACACAAATGCATATGCATGCGCGTGCACGCACGCGCACACACACACACACACACACACTCACCCCAGCCAAGGCCCCTGACCCTCAGTCCAGTTTACACCAGCACCAGGGACCTGGGGAGCAGGAGTCTCACTTTTGCTTGTGAAAGGTGAGGGGCCCCGGCTGATGTAAGGGCTTCACCGCTGGCTCAGCCTCCTGCACAGCGTCAGACCTTTCTGTAGAGGCAATCCTCATGCGAGGCCGTTGTTTTCACTATGTATTGCTTTCTAACTGAGATGGTCTGTGTAAGCCACCGAGGGCTTCCTTGGTAACATCACTCTGACTTTTTTTCCCCATACCTAAAGCCAATTAGTGGCTGTTACCTGGATCACTATCACCTTCTGGTCTCCCACTCCAAATGTGTTAAAAGGATAAAAAGATGAAGAGTCCATCTGAGCTTCTTTGCTTCTTCCCTGAAAAAGCCAAAATCATTAGAGTGAGCAGATGTAGCCCAGTGCTTTGGGGCAAGCCCCTCACAACATTTATCTGGGCTTTGCTTGTTTTCACAGCACTTGCCAGAGTCATGTAATGGGTTAGATCTGGACAAATATAGTCAAATCTGAGCTCTATAAGGGATGGCCTCAGGTAGGCTTTTCCCTGCAGCATAACCATATAATCCCAAATTATGAAAAAAGTTGAACTCTGAATTTCTACATGTAAGTTACTTTGCTTCCAGGACTTTTTGGTATTTGTTGAGAAAACTAAGACGTAAACACTCTTTGCAGCTGAAGACTGTTTATTTCTTCTTTATCTGGCCTCTGATTTGTATACCGTTTTACCTATAAGAGATGCTCTCCAGATTATTTGAGACTATACACTCAATAAATTTATCTGTTCCCTTAAGGAAGTACTGAAAACACAGTTGTAGTAACAGGTGTCAATAGCAACAAGTCTTTTTTAAACAGTGCGGAAGACTTTGGAGGAAGCCCTAATATGAACCCACAAGTAGAGTATGCATTTTTAGCTAGACCTTGTTACTGGAGTTACTGGTATCTAGATTTGTTCATAGTTCATCTTAATACTCTAACATCCAATCCTAATAGTGCAAAATGCAACAGATTCTCTAAAGAATAGCATTTTTTTAAAGAGAGAGATATATTCACAAATAGGTTTAAACAACTCATAAAAATAAACAAAACCAGGTATACTTGCATGTTTGGAAGACAAAAGAAATACAGAGCAATGGGAATATGCAGACAGGGACATCTGTGCTCACATGTATAGCTACAGTAGAGTTTGTAGTATAGTGAAAGGACTAGTTATGGTTACTAGTTACTAGTTATAGTTAACTCTAGTTATGTGCTGCTGATGCTAGATTGCTAACAGAAACAAAATTCAGCGAATAGCCAAGTGTTTAGGATACTCACCTGGGACACTAATGAAAAAATGAAGAAACCAAAAGTAATTGAAATATTAAAAACAAAATATTCTCCCAAACCTTAATCCAACTTCATTGTACACACTGATAGATGTATATGATATATTGTGAGTGGATGTGAAAAATTTTGGGTCACACCAAGAATTATGTATATGAATTACACTCCAAAAGTTATGTTAATCTGGGGCTAAATCAGAACTAAAATAATGATGTTCAGTGAGGCTTATTAGAAAGGTTCTGAAAAGGTTCCACTGCATTTGCATGAGTTTTGGTTGACTTGAAGCAGAGTTTGTGCTTGCACAAACAGAGCTTAAATATATCAAAGTTTGTGCCATCTGCTCGTATTTTTTTATATCAAATGTGAATCTTAATGTATTGTTATCATAAAATATTCAGCAGACCCATAGGCTGTGTCTATATAATTTGGTTGTGAGTGTCCTTGAGAGCTGAAAAAAAGAAAAAAAAAAGAATTGCATCATGTCTTGTAATATATTTTCTTTATACTCACAATGACAGCCTCAGAAAGACATTCTACACATCTTGTAGCACCATTCTGCCTGCAGTGTTGAGCTCTTGACTGCCATGTGACTTCAATTCAAGGTACTGAGCTATCCATGTGGTTAACTAAGGCTGAAGAGCCCCCTAACTGCCTGGCTACTGTGTCTGCCCATGGTTGGACCCACACTAGGGGCTAGCAAATTGTCCAGTTTCACTCATCTCTAGCCTGGAGCACATTCACAACCTACACCTGATCACATGATTGTGTAAGCCCATTTTTAACTGTAGGCTGAATTGAGCTCATTGACCTCATTTCAAATACATTAAGATACAGCCATGGTAACCAAGGAAGTTGTTAGCTGTCCAGTTTTGTAAATTACCTGCTGTTTCAGATACTTAAATATGTATTATACCAAATAAAGATTTTATTTATTGTTGGTTTAAATTCAGTTAGTCTGAGCCAATGATGTGTACCATAAGACTAAATCAGCTTGGTGGGAAGAGCTTTTTAATTATGGAATTTCAGACAGAAATGTTATCTCAGCTTTACGAATACAGTACTTCCAGGATTTAGCTTTCAATAGACTAGAAAGCTATTATTCATATACAAACATTCTGGTAATTGGAATGTTAACAGATACATTACGAAGACAATACGTGACAATTTAATGGTATTATACTACTGCTTTGCTATATTTTTTGTAAAACTACTTGCTGTTTATGAAAACAGAATAAAATGAAAAATGAATTTATGAAATATTATTACAAAATTACACTCATAATAAGAACTTCACAGACAATCCATGATAGGTCCAATTAAAACCATAAACATCTAGAAATTAGTCACCTGGGTCCTATGGCGGAATACAGAATTTTCTGGCAGTATTGAGTGTACACCAAAATGCATACCCTGAGCAGGTTGTGCTAACTTCATGGCTTCCTAAGCTGAATGAAGACAGTGGGATTCATCTGACCAGATGAGGATGTCTATAGTACAGATGCCTACAGGTTGGCTTGTCACACAAGTAACTTGAGCCAGATTTTCCACAGATAGATAACTGAATTTCACGTTCTTTATTTTTCAAATGTTAGCTTGAGACATCTGTAGGACTGTTAGCCTGTGTGCTTACTAAAGGAGTGAGGCTGAAAATGGATTCACAGAATCACAGAATAGCTGGGGTTAGATCATCCTAGGGGCATAATTGTTCAGGGCAGGGCCAGCTACAGCAGGTTGCCCAGGACCATGTCCAGTCAAGTTTTGAATGCCTCCAAGACTGAATACTTCACAGCCCCCCTGGGCAACCTGTTCAGGTGTTTGACCACCCTCACAGTGAAGATGTGTTGCTTGTGTTCAAGTTGAACTTCTTGTATTTCAGTTTGTGCCTGCTGCCTCTCGTCCTGCTACTGGGCACCACTGAGAAGAGTCTAGCCTCATTGGGTTGAAACGGTATGACTTTATTATTCAGAATTAATGTAACAATATGTTTTTTCTTGATAAAATGCCAGGTACACATGTAGATGGTAAAATGTGCATTGTTGTGCATATACGTGAGCTTACGTTATTTGGGTATACTACCACACTTTAGAGGCACAACCATGAGACATTCTTTTTAAAAAAAATGTAGAAAAAAAGAAGTCAGGGACTAAATTTTGGAAAGTAAGAAGTCTAATTTTCTTTTCATAAGAGGGAAAAAACTGCAATAAACAACACACAAGTTGCCCATTACCATTTGTGCTAAGTTATACTTTCGACGAGGCAGAGAGATTGCATACTTCAGGATGCTAAGCATTTTTTACAGTATTTCACCTGTAGATTACTGACTCAAACATAGCCTAAACTGATACTGAATAGAAGCTGTCACCATCTGACAGCTGTTCAATATCATATTTGAAACAAAGCAAGACTAATCACCACCATCTCTGTCACTGGTTGGCATACTCTTTACATTTTCATCATACACAACAGCAGAACAAATGTTCACCTCACCATCTTCAGCAAAATCTTTGGGAACAAGGTACAAATATTAGGACATGAAAGAGAAAAAAGAAAAACTGATAGTCATTCTGGCTTTCAGATGGAAGACCAACAGCCTGCTTCAACTCAGAGAATAATGTATTTTTAAGTTAATAATGGGGACAAAACCAACAAAAGTTAAATAAGAAAAATGTCAGCAAATCTGAAAATATTCTGGTTCCGTACAATATGGATGTTTATAATTAGAAGTACTGTTTGTTTTCTTAACTTCTCTCAAGAAATATCAAACTTTCAGAAGCAATGCTTATTTTTATGAAGAAAATAATTTTATTTCTACTTTTCTATTTTATAATAAGTTTCTCTGTTTAGTAATATATTTGTAAACCATTAAACTTCTCCATCTGCTTATATAACATCTTTCTATACATGCTAAACAGCAACCATCCTTCATGTACTGTATGAGTACCATAAGGTTTTCACTGTAGATGGGATGAATACATTGTTAAATAAACAATTAAATAACTTAATCCCTCCATTTTATTATAATGCTGTGTGGTGGACAGATGAGCGAACTTTTGCCTTAAACGTTTCTTGGTACATAGGTTGCAAGCAAACCATAACCCTGAACAAGCCATCTCTCCCCAGCGGAAACAGGACTGAGCTGCTGCGACCCCTGAAATGGTCTCCCTGCGACCACCCAGGACACACCGAGCCTGCGCTGAACCAGACCACGATTGGGCAGAGACTTTGGGACCTGGAATGTAAATTATTGCTGCTTAGCACAACTTTTATAAAACTTGCTTAGCATGAGTAGCTACATTTGCTGAAGCCTTAGGCCACACTTAGATAAAATAATGAACTTTTACCTAGTTCAGTAAGAAAAGGGGCCTGAGAGCTGGTTCAAACTGGAAAGATAAGGGAGTTGCAAGCAGTTTGCATCCCTGTGCTTTGCACTCCAGGAGGGAGGATGTCAAGGCTTTGAAGTGAGGCCTGCTTGGGCGCCGGGACCCTGGGGAGCAGGGCCTCTTCTCGCCGCTGAAACAGTGTTGTTTGGGGGGGGGGGGGGGGGGGGGGAGGGTCTGGACTATCTCAGGGTCTGGATTATATTCCCTTTGTCTGGACCTTTGGAGATAACACCTACTGTCGCTGCTGGGGCAGTGCTAATTGCTGGAACAACATCTCTTTGTCAGGGCCTTGAGAGATAAGGGCAGGACCTGAAGAATGAAGACGCATCTGTCAGCAGAAACCGCAACAGTAAACAGCCTACCTAGGGACAGTGATGAGACCCAATAAGGAGCAGGAGACCCCAGACCTAAATATTACTATTGGTCCAAACTACCGCATGAGGGGTGGAGAGCTTAGATTGGAAAGTATAATTGCCCAGGGATTTCTTTGTTTGGGGTCTCTCTTCAGAGGCACCCAGCCTGAGCTGTAATTCGAATGGAGCCAGCAGAACATCGTCAACCTCAGAGTGGTGGTAGCTAGCTTCCTCTCTCCTTTTCCAACTTTCTCTATCTTTTCCCCTCACCCTTGTTCTCTTCTCCTCTTCCCTTCGCCTCCCCTTCACCTTTCCCCCACCTTTTCTCCCCACTTTGTGGAAAATAAAGTTAAAAGGTTGTACGATATTTGACCGGTTTTAACGTCTTAATCTCGTCCTTGGGATCGTAACGAAATCCTCCCGATATTGGATCGGGACATGCTCCAAGACTGTCAACACTTACATATATGTTAGCTTATCAAAGACATTCCTAAAACCTATGGGAGACCCTCATCCTCTGGACTAAATACCAATTTTTTTAGGAAAATGAACTGATATCCAAAAATCTGAGCTCAAATACAGTCAGTGGAAATCTAGACAAATGATCCTAAAGAGAAATTCTGTCATCATAAGGTGAACACAAGGGAAGGACCATAAGGGCAGAGTTCAGCTACCTAAATATAGGTGTCTCGTGCTATTTAGGTACACCTGGGAATCTTACCTGGCCACTTACTACCTCTGCAGAAGAGCCTTCTGTATATCCTCTGTTACATAGAGCAAACCCAGATGGATTTCTTAGATACCTAGATGCTGTGGATACAACGTATTTGGCACTAGATGTTAATACCTAGGCAAATGAGATAGGTAGAAGTATTTGCAAGACCTCATCTTCTTTTTTGTTGCTCTTCTTGTGTAACAACTTGTGTTTTCCCTTAGCTATATTATTAGAGTACTGAAATTTACATTAATAATGAATGCATTTAAATGAAGCATGTGTATGGATTTTTGGTTTATTTCATGGTTTTTCATATTTTCCTGTGCTCTACATAAAAAGGAGATGACTATCAGTCATAATTTTCATCAAGTGTATGTTTAGCTTCCTAATGACCTATGTGCTGAGTGACCTCAGAATTATCTTAAATACTCAAGTTTTTCTACTCTCTTCTGTAGCTCATCATACAGGTTAAGAAAAAATATTTTGGTTGTGAGAGGGCACAGAAATTTGATTGCTCTGAAAACCTTGCATGACTTGAGCTTTGTGTAGATTCTCTAAAGGGAAGTATTTTTACTGATAAATGAGTTGAGCTGTAAGAAGCAACAAACACCTTAACTGCAGAGCAACAGTCTGAGGTTCAAGGGATAAGGATTAAGACAATGGTCAGATATAATAAAGCTCACATAAGTGAGGACCTAAGTAAGATTTTTTGAAAGTAATATTAATTATTAACTTCATAAATATTTTTTGTTATTATGAAAATTTCGTATTTAAGCTGTGTCTAGAACACCCCACCTGAATTACAAAATAATCAAACAAAAACCCCTAAACTAAACCATCCCACCTGCATTTTGTTTCAAACTGATGAAAAAGTGGCAAGTTAAAAAAACTACTGAGAGTGGGATGTCTGTCTAATACTCATCATGCATTGTCTATTTTTCAGGATTTTTTTTAAAGAAAAAGTCCACAATTTGGACCACTTGTGTCTTAACTAGCTAGTTTTAACTTTCTCTTTTTTTTTAGCTAAAATGTTGAAGACACAGAGCCAAAATACTTCAGACTGTCTTCTGAAATTTTCCTCTGTTTCCTCTCTCTCCAATTTTGTTTTAATATAACTTTTGAGAGACACACAATCTCCATGATTTTTTCTTTATTTTGCAGCCAAGACACCATGTGACAGAGAGATAGTCCTGGCTATTTTTCTTTAATTGCCACATAAAACAATAGCTTAGAATGAACTGGTAATTGTGGAAAATAATACCTCCAACTGATGTGCAATGTTGGGTTATGAATGGCAAACTAGGTCACAAAACAGGTATAATTATGTAGGTCTGTTGGTTATACAATAAAGAAAATGAAGTTCAGAACAGCTGAACTTTAAATATGTATATATATGATTTCACTTAAATCATAAATTACAGTAAATGAGATAACATGGAACAACTGAACAGCTAGTTCAGAGAGATGACTCTTTCCCAGATGATTGGAGGGGATTATATGGGTCCTTTTAAGGACTATAATCTTGCAGAACCTGCAGTGTTGAGGTAACCATATCTGTAACATCATATAAAACCAAAATTGCCTAGGTAAGGGTGTCAGAAACTGGGACCAGTGGAGAAAAAAGAAATGGAGGTGGATGTGTTGTTTATTTGGGATGAGACAAGGTTGGAGAAAGGATGGGATCAGGTTGGATGGGGGAATAACAAGCCTGGGAACATGAAGAGGAGAGGGCATAAAAGGGCCAGATGAGCATAAGCGAACTGCTTGTTGGCACTTTTGTTTGTCCAGGCCCTGTGCCTGATCACTACTCTGTGTGTGTGTCTGTGTCTGTGTCTGTGTGCTGTGTGTATTGTGCGTATCTCCCTCTCAGAGTATATGTTCAGCCTCATTGCTGGCTGAACCTCCACTGGATTCAATCCAGATCCCCAGATGTGGAAGGAAATGAGCTGACTGGGACTTTGGAACCCACCATAGGATGTGTTGCTTAACCCCTAAGTATATCCCACAGTGCAAGAGCAAGAATAAAAAGGACGCATTCTTACTTTTTTCTTTTTCTTTTCCTTTTTTCTTTTTCTTTTTCCTTTTTTTTTTTTTTTTTTTTTTTGTTATTTGTTAAAATCTCCACATAGTTAAAAACTACAAAACAGTTGCACCTTAGGAACCAGAAAGTATTTCAATTAAGCAAGGGCTCATCTAATTGCTTAGCATAGATTTACCACTCTACACCTACACTAATTGATCAGCTGTCACAAAACACTGTAAAAAAAATTAATGCTTGATGTATGGGCAGAAGGCATTAAAGGTCTTGAAAGCTGCAAACTGATCCTTATGTTCCAGCACCATGGCTGCAACTGTGAAAAATTGGTGGCAAGTGTGAGGCTGTCCCTGTGACAGGGTACCCCTCACTTTCTGAACCCCAAGGTGCAACTGTTTCACAGTTTTTAACTGCATGGAGATTTTGACACACAGTTTATAGAAAAACAATCAGATAAATAGCTTATCAGATCTACACCTAATGCATCATATTAATTTAGGACACTGAGGACTACTTATTCACAACATACAAATATCCAGTATCATTTGGGATGCCATATCTGGGCTTGACAGGTATGACACAAGACCTAAAAAGGAGACCTGCACTACTATGAAGTGGTAGCTGAAGGCCAAGTAGAAAACCACAAATTCATAGAAATGTTGGTTGGAGGTGAACCCTGGAGGTCATCTAGTGCAACAGCATACTCAAAGCATTGTGCCAACACTAGATGAGAGCAGAAGCAACTTCTGTGGATAACGTGTTCTCATGCTGGACTTAGCAAAAAGATTTTTCTTAATATCCAGTTTGAACTTCTCAAGCTACAGTCTGTCACCTTCATCTCCTATCATATTGTTTCTGGCTGGAAGGTAGATAGTTCTGACTCATGCAGGAAGGAATCAACAGTCACTGATACTCGTTGGTCAGTCTTCATAGCGCCAGTCCTAACCTGAAGACCTGAGCTATCCAGCCCAAAATCTTCCCCAGTGCAATTCATTGCTTCTGCTCCATCTACTGGGTCCTGAACTTATTTTCTGAGTAAACAGCTGCAGGTGCGACTGGAGTTTTCCTCCTGCCAAAAACTTCCAGCTTCTCTTCTTCAAGGAATTTTTGTCTTCTAACTCTTCTTGGATAGCCTCAGCCATGCTATCCTTCTCATCTTTGGAGAGGGTTGTTAGGTCTTCCTCTGCGGACGCTCTGTGAAGATCCCCTCAAATTCTTTTTTTATCATTCCTCATGCAGTGAAGGCCACACATATCCTCCTGCACCTCACGTCATCTCACTGCAATGAAACTATCAATCACACCTATCACAGGTAAGGACATATCAATGGCCTTGCCCTTTGTTTCATCTCCTGGCCATTGGCATTCACTAGGTGCCAGATACCTAGGAGGCCAGACTCGAATCTGATCCCGCCCCCAGTGAGTTCCCAACCAAAGCTGTCTTGCGTTGTGAATGCTAAATATTTAGGGCAGCTTTAATGATACCAGCTGTGTGAGCAACTGAGCTGAACCACTGATCTGTCTGCACATGATGTAATGGGGGCTTACCTTACATAGCTCATATATCCATATCTACACATAGACATCTATGATCTGAATCCCATCTTAAATGCAACCATCACAAAAAAATTGTTAAGGCTGCCTCTTTAACTTAGAACTCCATCTGCTAAAAAACATATTGCACTGATCTCTATTTCAGAAGTTTTACAATTAAAAATAGAATATGTTAAATGATATCCCAAATACTGTTTTGTCTTTTTTTTTTTTTTTACTTTAACTATTAACCTCTTTACAGAAAACACTTCTTTGCAAAACAGCCCTGTAAATGCTGCTGTAGGGTTTGTGTTTAATTCTATTGAGTGACTCAATATTAAAACTGGAACCTACCTCTTCACGGAGGAAGTAGAAAGATGCATTTTTCAACAAGACAGCTCTGTGAACACAATCTGAGATTGAAAACCAAGCTCTGTTCTTTCAGCCAAATGCATCATTACAAGTAAGTAAGATTTAGAAGGTCCACTTATATTCTCAGGGGAAAAAAAAAAAAAAAAAAAAAAAAAACAGTCCCATTTCATTGTCCTCGGATTATGTTCTCAATAATGCATAGCCAAATCTTTTTTTGTCCCTTTTACATCTCTGCCCTCCTAGAACTGAAGGCAGTATTTTGCCTTTTGTCAGTTGGTTGCACTTGGCTTCATGTTTCTAAACTCGAATGTTTTTAAAAGGCTGAAAAGAAGAAATAATAATAATGATAACAGTAGGATTGAATTAAAAATAAATATGCCATTATCAGTGATAGCAAAGATAAATAATACTTCTGTTGCTGATCTAGATGATAAATTAATTTTGTTATGCCATTACATTATAACTCGGAACACCAAGAGGTAAACCTGTGGAAGAGGACTGACTTTACATCTGGTCACATTCATGAGTACTTTAAATATATATATATATTTAATTTTTACCTTGAAAAGTGATTACTTAAAAGGGAAATCAGTACAAAATAGCCAGTTACATCTAAAAGTAACCGTGTTCTATACCAATAGTAAAAAGAAGTTTGCCACTTCATGAAGACTGCATAGCTTTAATCTAGATTTGCAAGTATTTCTTCTATTCATTTCACTCCCAATCTTCATGCAGTCTTTTACTTTAATATATGCCCATCCTGCTACATTTCTAAACTTTTTGTTTTATTATCCTGTCACTCACAGAATGGTTGAGGACCACTGAAAGGACCTTTGGAAATTTTCTAGTCCAACCACCCTGCTCATGTAGGGCCACCTAGAGCACTTTGCCCAGGACCCAGTCCAGGTGGCTTTTGAATATCTTCAAGGATGAAAACTCCATTGCTTCTCAGGGCAATTTGTTCCAGTGCTCAGTCGCCCTCACAGTAAAGATGGGTAAGGAAAGTATTTTCTTATATTCAGATAGAACTTCCTGTTTTTCAGTTTGTGCCCATTGCCTCTCAATTCTTTAATTGATTCAAGAAAATGACTTTTTTCTATTTTAAGCAAAACAATATTTGATTTACAACATTCAGACCATGTCATGCTAGCATGCTTTTAAGTACATTTTTAAGAAACCAAGCTGACTTACTCCTTCTAAAAGCATCTGTATACTAACAAAGTGCTAGTTTTATTTCATAGTTTTAAATTCTCTCTGATCTCTGTCTGCTTTGAAATATTATGTTTTCATACAATTAAATTTTCGGGGTTTAGTATTTGGGGATTCTATATGCCTGGAAGTAAACATGTCTGTGCTATACACACCTATAAAACCTTCAGAATCACACACATGAATCTCTTTATATAAAAACATAAGTAATATCCTACTTCAAACAAGTTTAAAAGTAAAGACTACTACTTCCCTCCCAGAGAGTGGGATAAGACAAGAAAAGACATACAAAAAATCATATATAATCCTGAAATATTGTGCTTAAAGCCACAATCTAATTCACATTCAGTCCCTAAAGCCTTATGTCCTATGTTTTGTGACCAGGTTCTCAAAACATCCAGAATGAAATTCAGATGAAGCTACTGCATTTGTTCAAAAATTTAATTGTCTTTTTCCTCTTGGGATCCCCAAATACAATTTTTTTCCTGGAATGAAGCACCAAAATTAGATAACCCTTTGGGAAGGTCTTTTTTTTTCATGAGAAATAGCAATGATTATGGTTAGCAAAGAAATCACTTTTCTGAGGCATAGGCTTCAAATTAGGAAGACCAGGAATCTGAGCCTCATTTCCCAAATTCCATAAGAGTGTTATAAATGCAAACATAACCTGCAATACATCTCTGGTTATTTTTGCATACGTGTTAACATTTTGTGTCATTGATCAATAACTTCATCTTGTCTTTTTCTTCTGCGTACTAACAGATATGGAATCAAGCTTTCCATGAGCAAGGCAAAGCATTGCAATGACTATTCTTAAATTTGAAATTGCTAGTTCGATGCCTCGGGGACTTCAAGTTGAGCTAGGTCTCATTAGTTGTAAGTCTGTGCCAGCATTCCGGCAGCTTTGTGAATGCTAATGAAGAACAGCTCAGAAGTCTGTCAGGTGATGTGACAGCCAAGCTACTTTTCTGAAAGTAGCACTGGTTTCAAACTGACGGACTTAGGCTCCTTACATATCCCCATAGATTTCAGTAAACAACTCTGTTACACTGCTGCCTCAGCCTCAATTAATCTGAAGCCTTGGCATTTTCTTTTGGTTTATATGGCATCTTTGTTTTAGTATAGTGATTTTCTGAATTAAAGAAAAAATACATGTTGTTCTTATACTGTTCCACTAAGAATGGTCTCTAAAATATTGTTTTCCAGCTTCAGAAGAGAAAGAAGGGTATTGGGTATTCCTGTATTCTGAAGAAGAATTGATCTTATCTCTGTGTTTATACTGAAATAATAGTACAGTTGAGAAATTGATTTTTAAAAGCATTGGGCTACAAAGTATGATGTTTCAACACCATTAATCAATTTTTTTTGCTTATTTCTTGACTGCTGCTTGCAGAAAACATTAAGTCATTGTCTATATATAATTAAAAGATGTCATGGCTAGTTTATTGATATGGAAGTGGACACATCCTCTAGTAGTGATGAATTACTTAACTTTGCATTGTTATTCCCCTTGGCACAATGAGTGAAGATTTATGTAGACATGTGACTATCTTATGCAACTTTTTTACTGTGACAAGGTAAAGAATGACTTTTTCGATATCATGTTCAGTGTTTCATGCTTGATGGATTGGACTTCTCCAATGGAAGCTATATCTGGCTTTAACCTGCTCAAGGTAAAAAAGACTGACTTTTTGCCCTTGATAAGACTGATTTTCAGTATAACAAAATCCTTTTATACTAACTAGAAACAGAAGTAGAGCTTTGGCAGGGAGCATTCAAATCATATATTAGTTAATTCACGGGCAAGGAAGAGAAATAAAAACTACTGCAAAAAGCAGACAGTAAATAAGGAGTCTGGTGTCAGGGTTGAATTTTTAGTATAGAATGATGATCCTAAACAAAAATTGCTTCAAATTGATATACAATATGAGCAATGAGAACAGAATAAAAACAAATATCAAAATCAACACTACAGAGATGCACTGAATAAAGCCAAATGTACGGGCAACAGAAAAGAGGACTTTCTCTACAGTGAGGTTGAAAATGTGCTGTAAGTGTGAGAAATGAAAGCTGAAAAACAAATAGAACTTCCAAGCTGAGTGCATTTACTTATGAAGAAATGAAAAGGCAGCTCATTTTTTCAAATTTCAAAGTAATTTACAATCTTATACCAGCAAAGTATCTAGATGGCCTAGGGAACTACAGATGGTTTGCTGTGCTAATAACTTTCTTCTAGATAAGATGGATGGCAAAGAGGAAAGACAGGACATCTTGTTAAATATTTACCATTTGTGCCTTCTTTATCATAGAGGTTCTTGAATACAGGCTGTGTGATTCATATCTAATCTGCATAAAAGGAGATCATGTGAGTAAACTGTTGATTTCTTTTATTCCTTCTTGACATTCAGCAGAGTCCCTAATGAAAAACTAAGGAAGAAGAATGAATATCCAAAGAGAGAGAACAGCTCAATAAACTGTTTGACAAACAAAAAAACTAAAATGCTATTAATGACAGCAGTGACGGGAAAATCCCCAGGACAAATAAGCCAGGTTCTTCCTCAGAGATAAGTTATAGTACTATCAAAGTGTCTTACTATAATAAATAATTTAGAAATGATGTGCATGTACTTCATGTAAAATTGTTAATAACAAAACCGAGTAACATTTCTTATAGGTAATAACAGTAATCTGAAAGATTAGGAATTTAGGATTTTCTTTTGTTTTCGTTTTGATATAAAAATTGGTCCTAAAAAATTATGATTATTATTTGCTTTTTATTTGTTTAAAGGGAGCACAAAATCAGCTGAAACTGGTCAGCCTAGATGACTGGAATGCAGTGATCCCATAGAGGTGCCTTCTTTTATCAGGCTTCCTAGCTGGTGTCAGTCAATTTTTTCCTAGTGTGTTATGAATAGAAGTGAGGTCTATATACTGGAGTTTACCATGACTTATACCCATGGCAATCCTACTTTAATCTGTGCACTGTTAATTATGCAATTAGTATCTGCTGAGAAAGCATTGTCTCTGAATAATTCTAGGTTTCTTTCTTCCAGTGTCATACCTATTCACAGAATAGCAATTCTTATTTATTTATTTTTAATAATAATTTATGTTTCTATATATTAAAAGATCACTTTCACACTTCTGAAGCCTAAAATAACTAATTCATTTGATTCTATGCCTACTCAGTATGTAAATATTGCTTATGTCCTACACATTAGTTATAATCCATTGGTTTGGTTTGGTTTGGTTTGGCTTGGCTTGGCTTGGCTTGGCTTGGTTTTGGTTTGGTTTTGTTAAGATTATTTTAATGCAAATAGTTGCATCAGCATAACACCTATCATGGAAATAATTATTTCAGTATAAATTTGCCTTATAATGATGCTATATACATATGTATATATTTTTATAGCTATATATATATATATGTATTTAATCTGGCAATAGACTGTCCCTATATAAGTTCCCATAAACATTTCTACCATTAGATTGAAATCATTACAGTGGTACAACTTAATGTGTACATATAAATCCACTAAAGTAGCGGCAACTAAAGTTGAAAAATGTTTAGAGTAGTTAATAGGGAGTAGAACTTTGGGATTAGTATATATATAAAAAAGAGTAAAGTAGGATGTTGAAATCATTTTTTTCCTATCTTATGTCAAAATACATTTATTTCCTTGGATTTAGTTTGGACTGATCCATAGATCTTTATGGCATCTAACATTGAAATGGAAAGTCAGTCATAAAATGATTTGTGCAATAAAAAGTTAAACTCTGGAGAAGTATTCAAAGGTGTTTGTTGTTGTTGTTGTTGTTGTTGTTGTTGTTGTTGTTGTTGTTGTTGTTTTTCCCCAACAATGAATTGTCTGTTTGGATATATTAAATGTTCTATTTTGGTTTCCTCAATGGATCATTCTTCTGCATGTGAGAAGCTCCCAGGCACACGATATCTTCCACAATTTCTACGGTCATGGGACTCCAGAGATACATAACAATATTTTGTGCAGAGAAAAAAGCTATAATACTTCATCAGATAAGCAGTTTAATACTTCATCAGATAAGCAGTTAACCTGGAATTCTGATCTACAAGTTAGAATAAACAGTACAACGCAATCAGAACTATAATTCTCATGAAGTAACATACAGTGTAGGCAAATGCAGGTTAGCATTGGACTAAACTGAAACAAAAAAAGTTTAATTCAGTTCAGCAAACGAATTGTTATTTTTCATATTAGTCTGACCATAAATAAAAATATTATTTCAGTTTTTCCAGTGGGTATTATTTCTGATATTTTTATTATTCTGATGAAAATTGCTTAAGGGACAAACTCAAACAATTCAGGGAAAATAGCACATTTTGTTAAAACAGCAACTACAACAGCAACAAAACCCTGCAAATATAAATGGAAAGGACCTACAACATCTATCTGTATTTTTAATTATTATTTAAGATAGAGCACTTCTTGTTTTTTCTTCGCTCTTTTATTATAAGTGTCAGAATCTAAGTATTTAATTACATTCCAGCTTTTTCTCCATAGGAACATGTGCACCTGGGACAGAACATGAATCTGCTCTTTTTTCTATTTTCTTAGTGCTTCCACAATGCAGTCATTAAAAAGACAAACAATTGTAGCAGCGGAAGTCATGTTACAGGACCGAAAGACAACAGCTGAGGATAGAGGTAAAAATAGTGTAATTCTTTATTAAAAAGATATTTACAACACAGACACAACAAATTTAGTAAGCTTTAAACAGTGTCACACCTTACCTTGATAAGATGGACCCTTTAGCTGAATCAACTGAGTCAAAATGCGTCAAGACTGGCCAGGTCCTGTCTTCCGTTGCTGAAGAGGCTCATGATGGTCCATTCTCTCTCTCTTCCAGAAGAGGTGTTTTATGCAGGGATTATGGTATACATAACTGATTACTTCTTTTGTTCAGCAGTCTTGTGTGCTTCACTTTTTGTACCAGTCAGTGGTAAGCATGATGTTTTCTTTAGTGGGATATAGATTAATGGAATAAATTATTAATGGAATAAACATTATTTCATGATGAAACACATAATGAGGAATTACGGTGTTTGTTGTAATATTTCATCTGACAGTTTAATGGCACTAAAGTAATGGTCTGAGCCAATGGTAGTTGTCCTTCTGTAACAACATTATGCATATATATATAGAAAAATACATAATGGACATACCAATTGCTGTTTAATTCATCCTGTTCTTTTTTTTTTCATACACACATGGTCAGCACAATTCTTGTGACTATTGGTTGTTCCTGGATAAGGGCCCACAGGATGGAAATAAGAACGCAGGAGGACAAAGATGTTGTGGTATTCTTCGAACATTGCCTTCTTCTGTCTTTGAGCAGATGATCACTCAGGGTCTTAGCTTTGCTATGTAGGATAACGACAAGGTGAGCAGTTGATTCTTACTCCTGTAGCTTCTTTCACTTATTCTGTGATAAATTATGTTTTCATAACATCAGACTGTAGTTCACCTCTTATTTTTTTCATATCATGTTGTGTGTGTGTGTCTATATTAGCATTTAGTTTAGAACAGGAATGTACTTCAAAGCAAATATTTCTGTCATTCCCACTTACTGCTTGGTTCCCACTCGGTTCGCACTGCAGAGCAGTCATCATGTACAAACTGAATTCCTTTTTGATGAAATAAACCATAAGAAATGGTCAAGAAATGCACATACTGTCCTCCAGTCACTATTGGGATTTTAGCATATAGGGTCAGACCAAAACTAGTCCTGAACCAATGTCCCTGAAACATGTATAGCATGGATATTTATTCCTCAGCACCAATATCTTCAACTTCTACTAAACTCCTGTATGGCAACATTACTCAATAATATAAACTAGTTGGATGTAGCGATGAAGGGTACCATGTAGATGTTCTATAGAAATAGAGCTTTTTCCTTAACCTCTGTAAGGACTGCATTTTTATCAAGACTTTTAGAACTTCATTCTTACTACTGGTAGGTCTATTGCAGGCACAGAAAACAAAGAAACCAAAATTTGCTTCTTCCTTTATAAAGCCTGACTAAAGAGATTTTGGGTCTTGAGCTATAATAATGCTATATTTTGATCACCTTTCTCATGATTCAAGCTTTGGATATTTGGTACAGAATACCTCGCATCAACTCATGCCATCATCTACCCTCATTTTAGAAACACTATGGCATTCCCAAACAGTCAGAGTTTCGGTGCTGTGTTGTTAACTCTGGGTGAATGTGAAGTTTCAAAAAGCTGTAGATACCTAAGTTTAAGGTGAATGAAGATCCACTGATGGTATGGACAAGATTTCTGTTGACTGTAATGGGAGCTCATGCACTGAGCTCATGTGAACAGCTGGGGGTCAATTTTTTGCCTAAAAATAATCACCTGGTGTCATTTAAAATGCCATGATATGCTCCATCTGGACACTAGATAAGTGTCATATCTGTCATCCGGTCTTAGTAATCACAGGATGTCTCAAATAGCGCTGAAGCCATGCCCTCTGCTGCCTGCACCTGTGTGTGAGTTCTGCCCTTTCTTACTACTGAAACTTCCCACATGATAGGATCGTTGATGTTAAGTGATGATCTTTCACTGTGCTCCTCTATTTGCTTCTGCACAGTGTCCCATCTGGAATATACTAAAACTTTCATGATTAATTGTACCATGGAGGGTATAACCTCTAGTCTGTCTGGAAATCATGGGAAGAGGTTGGGGAAGCCATTCTGAGGCCATATTCTCACAGTTTAACTTCCTGGGCATAAGAAGCTGAATTCTGATAATTTGTTTGCTGTATCTCTACTTCAAGACCATATATACAGTAAATAATTTGTGTTCATATATTGTTCCATACTTTGAAATTAATAAAAGTTGTAGGCCTATATTTAATTTGTATAAGCTAATGTTTCGCTGCATGTGCGTACCTTCCTGCCTGTCATTACCTGAATGCATATATTTGGTTTTCATAAGCATTAGTTCAGATTACTTTTATGGAAAAAAAAGCTTCCTTTCCTGGACAACAATAAAAAAATGTCATGCTATTATGATGAAGTTATGGACTCGTAACTCGAAACTGTACCTGTTGTTGAGATCATGAAGTAGTCTTGCTAGCAAAGTACTACAGACTTGTTGACTTGTTGACTAGTAGTCAACTTCCTTTTGAATCCCACAAAATGCAAGGTGACAAAATGTTTGTTTCAGAGCTGTAAAAATATCCCAGACAAAGTCATGAATTCCCTAAGGTGACACATCCATCATTCTATAAATGCTTTTGTACAATAACATTTCTCTAGTACTGATGATTACAGCTGCCTAAGTACTCTTTAAATCTCCCAGCATTCAAAGATTTTCATCTCCTACAGGTAACAAAAGTGCCGTAGATGATTAGTCACAATAAGAATATTAAAGTACAGTTCTTTTTTTTTTTCATGTTGATGTTATCTGATATTATAAATGTCATGTCAAGAATGAAATACTGCTGACAAGGATTGTGCATTGAATTACTGCTGCACCACACACTATTCACACAGTAGCAAAACATCAATGGTGATTTTTGCTGAGAAAGAGTTTTGGCATATGTAGTAAGCTAAGTTCTTTCTGTAAAAATTCATGTTTTGCAACTATTAATGAATTTAGCTTAATGTTTATATTTCTAGTGAGGAAAATGATATTTCTGTATACTGACATGATAGTAGATATGCTGTTCTCCATCACAATGTGTTTTCTTTACATTCATACTAAGAAGGCAATCACAGCCTTAATGGGATTTTGTATATAAGGAGACACAAAGCCCCAGATCAGGGCAATGGCAGTGTGTTGTGCATGTGTGTTTTTCCTGTCCATTCTGTTCACCTCAAACAGACTGAGAAAACATTGTCTCATTTCCCTAGAAGACAAATGTTGCTTTCAAAATTTAAAATTAGTAGTAACGATATGGAAAATAAATGTCTCCAGTTTCCTAGAGACTGGTCTCCAAGACAGATATAGTCAGCATCATATTGTTGAAGTGAAAGGTTGTTTTTACGTATATATATACACACACGCATGCATATATACATATACATATATATATATGTATATATACATTATTCACTGCTTCACCAAAGAAACTGATTTATAATAAAAAAATGAAAAGAATATAAGAATGCAAAGGTGTTTTCAGGATCTAATTTACCTGGGATATAAATAATAATTCAAATTAGGTTCATATAATTAATAACATAATATTTTTAATACCTTCACAAAGCACTATATCACAAATTCTACAGTAAGAAGAGAATGTATCTTTTAGATTCTTCTCAGAAGTCCCACAGACCATTCCCGTAGTGAACCTCCAAAGGAAAGGGAAGGCCCTCGCTTTTGGAGTCTCTATCTGAGATCAGCCTGGCCTCTAGTTGAGCTAATGAGTTACAGAAACTAGCTCTGGCTCTAGTTTGCTGTTGGTGCCAGGAACAGTCCTTTTCTAGCATTAGCACGAGGAGAATATGAAATGCTTTGTACCCTTGAGCACTCAGTCTCTGTGCATACTGTCTATCCAAGATCATTATTAGCCAATATGGTGTCAGGTAAATTGGTCATGTTCTAGGAAATGTTGAAATCATATTAATTATGAGCTTGGGCATTTGGGCAACTCCTCATCTCATGTGGATTATCCCTTCGTCCTTTGAAGACAGCACTGTTTGATAGGGAATTGAGGAGGATGCTATAGAGAGAGAAACTTTCTTGGTGATACAAAGATGTTTACCATGGATGGACCAAATAATGTATATATTTAGGAAAATTTGGTTGAGGAATATGGGAAGATGGAAAGGTTCAAGCAAATGGGTTACTGGTAAAAATGCAGGATAAAAAATGAAAGTTTCATAAAAAAATATGATTGGAATCATGTGATTCTGCAGTTTTTATCATTGGTTTTAGAACCACTGCTAAAATGAAGAGGTAAAGACAACTGCAACTTAAAATATTTCTATGAAATATTGCTGTAAAACTGCAGCGAACCTGCTCAAGATACACCATACCACTTACATTCCTTTCATAGATACGGCACAAGACTAAAGACTAAACAGTTTTCTTTGCTTTGTTGACATCAGTCTTGCTAATGTTGCTTAGTATATGGTTGGTCATCTATGCCATAAGAGCATACTTCTGTGAGGTTTAACTTGTCTACCAGGACCCTTTTCTGCAAAGCTGCTTTCCAGCCAGTCAGCCCCCGACTTGTACTGGTGCGTGAGGTTATTCTGCCACAGGTGCGGGATCTCTGTTCTCCTTTGCTGAACTTCATGATATTTGTGCCGGCTCATTTCTCCAACTTTTTAAGATTCCTCTGAATAGCAGCCCTGCCAGCTGATGTATCAACAATTTTGTCTAATTTGGAGTCATCTGCAGACTTGCTGAGAGTCTATCCCATTGTTTAGATAGTTAATAAAAACACTAAACTGTATAGGCCTCCGTATCAACCACCAAAGAACGTCACTAGTAACTGTCCTCCAGCAGGGCTTTGCCCTGCTGATCACAAACCTTGAAGGCCAGCAATCTGGCCAATTTTCCACCCACCATGAAGTCCACCTATCCAAATCTTATCTCTTCAGTTTGGCTTTAAGTGTATTATGCAAGATTATGTCCTTCTAAAAGGAAGGTAAAAAACAGGTACTGCCCTCCCCTCATCCATGGGGCCAGTACTTTTATCATAAAAGTCTATCTGTTGTTTATAAATCTTTGCTGGCTGCTACCAGCCATCTTCTTACCCTTAATATGTCTGGACATCTTTTACTCTCTGTTGGCAGATAGTTTCTTCAACCCTGAAAACCTACTTTCCATACTTGCCATAAAAGAAAAAAAGATAGATAGGTAGATACATGGGTAAATAGATAGACACATAGATAGATAAAATAGAAAAGTGGTTTCATTTTTCTGGTCTGATTGCTATAAAGTATATGGTTGGAAGAACTCCTACAATAAAGTCATCACCACAATTTCTTTCTTTTAAACTGAACAAATTAAATATTTGTATTATAGCAGTTCCATGGTGGCTCATTAGCTGTTATGGTCAGTTAGTTATTTATCTAATGACACCTTTTGGAATATTTTCCAGATTTATAGAATTCCACATTCCAACATGTTGTTACCATCAGAATCCATATCAGCTGTCTGTGATTGATTAGAGAAGATCTCATTTGTACTCATGATTTTTATTTTTTTTTTTTTTAGTAAAATGTGTTGCATCTGCTAGTACTAGTATTCTTCTTTCCTTCTTTTTTTGCTGTGCAGGTTACTGTTGTTGAACTTACCATTTGCTGGCACTTATCCTGAACCTATCTTGAAGTCTTCTGCCATCTGTTGTTTTTGCTTCTAGTAATATGCTTGCTTTATTTCCATTTTTTTCTTCTACTTCTCTGTTAATTTAATTCATGTTTGAGGTACCTGTTGCTTTATTTAGATGCTTTCTAACCAGTTACAGACATGGAAATTCCAGGGAGTTTTTGCAAATATAACATTTTTTCTTGACCTTTTCTTTCTGGACATTTAGGCTGTTTCTTGGCCTTTGATTATAAATATATTTCAGCACTACTAGTAACACAGAACCATTTGTAAGCATAATTTATTATTATTGTTATTATTGATGTATCTTTTTTTTCTGTATAGCTATTTGCCTAAATAGTCTTGAAAGAAGCATACATTCCAACTCAAAAAGCAGAAATTTAAAAACATAAAGCACAACTATTTGGCTTTTTGCTTCATATCTCAGAATGGGGGGATATAAGTACAATTTTCATTTTAAGTCATCTCTCAGTGTTTAAATGTCTGAATAGCTGCTTGTGTTTTGAGTCACGTTTGCTAAACTGGTAGATTTGAAGCTACCTTAACATAAGCATTCAGGCACCTTAGGATGAATGTGTTGAAAGATATAAGGATATTAGCCCATTAAGTCATGAAATTTATTTATTTTGACATTTATTTGGACTGCAAGATGGAGAAGAGCTTAAATATGCCAGTCTAAAGACCTTTTTCTTTTCAATCACATTGATTCCCCATTAACCTATTTTTAGCTCAACATCACATTGCTTATTAAGACCTGAATTTTGTATACCTTCTGATGGAGCAGGGTATAAGATACTTTGTTGTGACACAGTAGGCCTAATCTACTAAGAAAGTATAACTGAAAGATTGGAATCAAGCAAATTTAAGCTGTTAGCAAAATGTGGAGATATCTGAGTCAATTTACTCCTGCGGTTGTGTTTCCTATCAAATATGTAAATATTATGCAAACTTGATCTTTGAAATAGGCACTGATTCGTCAGGATTCACAGTATAGACACAACAGAGCAATTTTTTGAAATGCTAGTAGACATCTAATTTAAAGTACCATTTCTTTAAATATAATTAATTGTACCGTAATTGTATGTTTTATGCTATCTTCTTCAGAATTGCCATAGCACTATGAAGATGAAATATTTTGTGCATATTGTCACCATTTAAGTCACTGTTAATATTACTTGAAAGTAAATATATTCTTTTTAATATCTCCAGCTTCGTATAAAGAAAATGGGTAAAATTAATAGTATTTTGAATAATATAGTATAAAACACTAAGTCCAAGGAGGTCTATCCCATTGTTTTTGAGTATAAACAGATTATTAAAAAATAGTCATTACACAAATAATTTCCCTAGAGTCTACTTTCCTCTTAAGAGTATACTTATGTGAAAATGTGTATTCTCTTACTCATATTTCATCTGGGTTAAAGGACTAGAGAAGTGCAGGAGTCGATGTATAAATGCATGTGTTGTTATAATTGTATAATTGCTATAATTTTGTTCATCTCTGGCTCCCACAGCCCTACCCTTCTTTCTTAATTAAACTAGTCTTTTTCAAAAAATTAGTGTTCTTTTTTTACACACTATTTTTTTTTTCTTCAAGCCCTTAACTGGCAGTAGAATATGCCTTACAGTGACACGACTTTGTATTGATCTGAAAAGGAAGGAAAGAATCATATTATATATAATTCAAAACCTCTACCTTTTTTCTTTGTAACTACTTAAAACAAAATTTTTCCCTAGGAGGTCACATATGAAAATCTATGTCACATAATATGACTGAAAGAAGAAAAAGTCTAAATTAGTATTTGGCTTGATATGCTCAAAATATAAAGACTGAGGCCAAAATTAAATAAAATAGCCTTATTTCATCAATCACATTGCATACTAGAATCTGACAACACAGTGTGATCCTGTTCTTGAAGGGAGTTTAAATACTTATGTAATCTGTCGCTGTTGTTGCATTATGCCAATTTGCAAACAAGTGGGATTTTAGCTGTGCTATTGCCATTCTACTTTAAGTAGGTGCTTGGCTTTCAAAGACACTCAGAACCAGTAGTAGCATTTTGATTAGTCTATACACGTATGTCACTTTAAGTGACACAATTTTCCAACCCAGTGTATGTGCAAATGTAGCATCACAAATCTTATCTTTTGGTAAGCTACAGATACAAGAAAAAGCTTTTTGAAAAGACTTGAATTTCTGCACAACCACTACCATATTCTCCCACTATAACTGAATGTAGAGTTTATATATCATAGTAATATCCATATCTTTTACCTACATTCTGAAAAATTAAGCTAAATTTTATGACTAATATGTTCTTTGAGATGTTTCATTTTCTTTTCTCATGTTCATTAAACATAGGATGCATGTAGCAGTCGTAAAACAACGTGGTTGACAGTGCAAGATATAATCACACTATAAGTAAGAATGGCTACTTAAGGAGGTATCGTTTCTCTGAGCTGTTCTTCAGCACTAAAATTTAATCAGTTCTCTGGCACACAGCATTGAAAAGTCAGGTTTAAAATTCATAAAATAATTATGTGTTCAGCACTGTAATGTCTATTAGAATTATCTTACTTGGAAGTTTGGTAAACTAATTTGATTACTTTGACTGAGATACAAGAGCCAAAGCTCTTAGGAGAATTAAGTGAAAAGATTCTCTGGCCTCAAACTCTGTGTAGTCTAAAAATCCTATACACTTTTATTTTTTTTCCCCACCAAGAAAATGCTCTTGATTATTTTTTGTGGTGGTGGTGCTTCTTTTTTTTTTTTTTTTTTTTTTTTTTTTGGTAACCCTAGTAGTAACTTGGTTGCTTTGTGTCGACAAACTTTTGCTCTCTGGATGCCGACATCTTTGACCTCATGGGGAGTTTAGCCTTATATCTTAGGTTTTTGAACCAAGAGTCCAGCTTCTAAGTGCCCAGGTTAAGTTCCTAACTGGTCTCGCTTAAATACAACCCAACCAAGTGGTGGTTGATGGTCACAAGTCTCCCTTTATATTACAAGGGGAAGATTTTGGGGAGGACATTAATTTACACCAGCCGAAGTTCAGCTGTGTGGGAGACATCCTCGGGTATCCCTTTAACTCCACAATGTATAACCAAAGTTTGCATGTATAATTGAGAACTATTTATATTTTTTTATAGATGTTTTAGAATCTAAATGCACTGGAATAAAGGAAGTTAATACAGGCCAGTAAAACAGTGAAAAGTAGTTTTGAATTGTATCATTCTAATAAAAAAAAAAAAAGAAAAAAAAAAAGAAACAAACAACACCCCCAATTAGAAATATCCTCCTAGTTTAAAAGGTAGTATATTTAAATTGATTTCATATTAGACTGCTATCTATACTGTAGACTTACTATAGTTTAGAACATAACTTATTCAAATACAAAACATTGATGTAATTAGCACTTAGTAATATTTTCACATTATTTTACTTTTTAAAAATATTGTAGTATCTGAAGGTACACTAAAATGTTATCAATATTCTCCAGCTATTTACAACCCATTGACTGTTATAAATAAATTAGCAATTTCTTTAACTAGTTTAATTTATCAAAAAGTAACATCTGACCCACAATTATTTTTAGAAGATATTCATAGCATTTAAAAAGCTTTTAATTCAAGACTCCTATCTGATCTTTTTTTTTTTTTAATGAATTCTTGTAATCAAATGTTCTTGTCAATGAACTGTTGATATATGCAGACAGAATAATTTCTGTTAAATATTAACTAGGTTTTTTCAGCATGCTAAAAGTATTGTGGCTCTTCTTGAAGTCAGTTTTCCAGCCAGTGTTGTCTCCTATGAAGTTTATACCCCTCCTTTTTGCATGATAAAATTAAATTACATTTATTTGAATAGGGGATTGTCTTTGTTATTATGTAAAATATTATAAAAATGTTTTATATTTGTAATAGATTCTACCCTCTTTGACTTCTCATCTCACTGAGAAGAGTAATAGTAGGAATTTTAGTGTTGCAGCATTTAGCACTTGTCGTGCAAAGAATGACAGGTGTTTAATTGTGCTCTTCAGAGAGCCCAGTGAAACTTTCCCAGAACAGGTTGAGTGGGTCACACATATAAAATCAATTAGAAAGATGTTTTTTAGGGAAATCTGCATATATTCTTTTTCCTTCTTGACTTACTAAACTGTGTGCATTGAGGCAAATGAAAAAAAAAAAGCATGAAGTAGACTATGTCAAAGGTAGAAGAAAACCACCAAAAAATGTTTTACTTCTGGAATATGTTTATCATGAAAAGCTGTTATTCATTTTATTCTGAATTTTTCATTAGACGTCATCTGATTTCAGCAGAACTATGAAAATTTAAAAATAAATGAAATGCTTATTTTTAGGTCAAATTGACTTTTCCATGAGAAAGTTCAGTGTGTCAAGCATATAGAAACTTGCAGCATACTTGCAGTGTAACAAGAGAAGTTACTTTGTCTGAGAAGCAGGAGAAAGTAGATATCAAAGAAGCATTAAGTACAGATTCCGTGAAGTATCATGGTAACTTAAGCAAATACAAAGAATGATATCGTCATGAAGAGTCATCAACATTAATGAAAAGGAAGACTATGAGATTGCAAAAGTAGTTATAAAATTTTGAATAACACATACTAAACACATTGTCTTTACAAATGGGATAGAATTACCTTAAGCCCTTGAGTACTTTGTGAAATCACTGCCTACCTGTATTGCAGTTCAAACTTATGTCACCTCACAAAAGAAGTTCTTCCCAGTGAACTATGCAATATACTTTTCTTCCAAGTCTTCAGATGGAAGACAGGAATCTCCTTAATTTTTGATGGCTGGAATTATATTGATTTCCATCCAAATATCTGCTCTCAGTAAGCAATACCATAATAGGATAGTGGCTACTATTGCCTTTGCTTCCAAAACACTTTTCTTTCCGCCATATTTTTAAACACTTAAAAGTACAGGTAGGCTGTACATAAAATTATACTACACTGCACAAATGTTAATTTATAGTATATACATTAATATAAATATTAATTTATATTTTTTATTAATGTGAGGTTTATCAATTTTACAGCAGTCTTTTAAAAACACATCACTGGAGGATGAATTCTCAGCAGGCAGTAAAATTTCCATAGATTATTTTTTCCCACCTTTTCAGAAGAAACCAATATTTCTGAGTATTATTGTGTACAGCTTTTGGTGTATATCTATTTGAAACATGTTACTTTCCAGAACTGGAATAATTAATTGCACTTTCATGGTTCACACTGGAAACATTAGTCAACATGAATTATTAAAAAGTGATAAAATTGTGCCAATTATGGTTGCTTTTAAAACTATGCTTAAAGCACAATATGATACAATCTTTCAAGCATTTTCCTTCTTTTTGTAATTTCTTCTCAAATTTGAAAATATAGTTTCTCTTCAAGTGTTGTTTTTTTTACCTCTGTTTGGGCAATGGCAATTTCCTTTAAATTCATTTTTTCCTCCTATATATTGCAACTTAAACCTATTGCTTTATAGTTATATCTTTGTGCATTTGGTTCACTGACAAAATGAGGGCATTCCCGATAAAAGAGACTGTAGAATATTTTGTGTTGTCTCTGAGATCATCAAACAAAGCATTCTGATACGAATTGGCAAAGCTGCATCTGTGTGGATCCAATTCTAGAAAATCATCTCGAATTTGTTATGGATATAAACAGCAGACATTAGGATCAGTAACTCTGCTCCAGAATCAATCTATTATGTGTATATTTAAGAATTTTCAAAAGTGGCAAGTCCTGAACAAATTCTCTTCCAGTGAAGTCAAGAGGATCTTAATCTGCATTTTTCCACGGATTTGTGTTGAAAGTCTCACTCCTTTTATAGAGAGGCAACAAAAAGTAATTATGCTTACAATGTTCAAGGCTGAATGGAGGTCTTTTTTAAACCTATTCCAAATTCATATTCACATGAACTGAGGTTGTAACTGGTTACAGGTAGAAAGTGATCATTTATATACACAGAAGGGGGTGTATGTAAATATAACATTCCTACTGTGAAACCAGCTACTCTGAAACAAATGAAAAGGATAGGTGGGAGAGATACTGTGAATATGCTTGGTCTTAAAAACACAAAGTAATTTATGTTGCAGCTTTATTTTGAAAAAAAAAAGGATAGTAACACTTTTCACTTCACACAGAAAAAAAAAATAAATAAAAAAAAGAAAAAAAGGAGGCTACTTTCCAGCAGCTAGTTTTCTCCAAGACACCATGTATATCTGTATGTGGACATATACGTGCAGGTCAGCACGTATTGCAAGCATTAGACTCAGATTTTTTTTTTCTTTAAATTATTGGTTGTAAATATGTCTTGCCCATCACGCATCAGGTTACAAAAAGCAATGTGTGTTTTTACTTAAAATCTTGTTCTGGGTGAAAGGAAACAAACCATATATATGGAGCTAAGAATTTAGTGTAATCCTAATTCAAATTTTAACAATCTAATCAAAATATACCAAACAGTTTTTATTAGTCCAGTTTCAGTAATACTAATTCATTATCCAAATTAAGTAAATATCTGTGCCTTTAGGTGAATGAAGACACTTTAATGGTATAATGTTTCACAAAGATGCTATGAAAGCATCTTGGACAAGCATGTGGACAAGAATTTCATGCTCCAGATCCAAACTGTCATGAAATAAGAGGTGACTATCAGTTAGCCCCAAGAAGATCTTCCCTATCTAAGAAGCAGCCTTTACAGATTATTTTTCGTAGTGAAAAAGAAATTATCATTATCATAGCAGATGATTCTGTGCTGGCAGAGGATATATTCAATTCAATATATTCAATATATTCATTGCTAATTTGACAAATGGGCAAACTATACACTTATGAAGCTATGAACTGTATATAAAAAATTAAGATAATCAAATCTAAAACTGACTGCGAAGGCTTAGAGAAAGATTTTGTGATACTGAATCAATGGGAAATAGTAATAACATACCACACGAAAGTTACTTTGGAGCAATCAATGCTCCATATTATTAGGTATCAGATTTAAAACAAATGGTAATACTTTTCACATAGGCTACTTCCCCAAGCTTTTTGAAGACTAATACAAAGAAGAAGAGAAGAAGATTAGAGGCTCAGTGATAGCTATTAAATATAGTGGTGCATCCTTATCAGTTTTCCCCAGTTCAGAAAGGCCCTGTTAGGGTAAAACAGTTGTATACCTTCTTTCAGGAGACCATTGAGGGAGCTTTTTCTAATTTTAACATTTGACAGTCAGATCCTGGCAAATGGCCTCTAAAAAGCCCTTTTGCTTAATCCTAGTAGCTTTTGTTTAGTGACACAAACATCAAGAGGCATCCTCTAAGACTTTGCTATGTGCGTAAATGAAAGGACATGATTCCCGATCTGTGAAAGAAATCCTTGATTCTGGAGGTATGAACTGCAGGCTGACTGCTTGACTTGGCCTAAAATCAGTTTCAAAGTTGGGCAGAGGTTGCAAACCAAAGAGACCTCATTTAGAAGGAAGACATCATGCAGACAGAATAAAGTCCTTTTACAGAACTGCATCTTTCACCTAATATATGTTCAGAATACTTTACCCTTTTCCTATAATCATGCATATTGAGATCTGATTGTAAAAGTCAGACATGAAAACATACTTGCTGTGCATAGCAAGAATTTTCCTTACTGTTGCAAAACTCAATAATTTTACTAGAATGCCACGCAGTGCAGAGATGTGCTTTCTTAAACACCATATACTACTTGGCAAAATATCCCTTAGGTACATACTAATAAATAGGCATCTTTTCTTTATGGAGTACTGCCACAGCAGTGAGAAATCAGCATAAGTCTCCTCCCTCCTTTGGCTCCAGCAAACAGTATTAAGGACAAAGCAACAACCATTCATATACAAATAAAGAATAAAAAATGCACTCCCTAAAGCAAAATTATGCTCTATATAGAAAATTTCCTTCTGGACCAGCCAGCGCTGATGCCAAAGGCAGCTAATACCCTTCCTTGGTGTAGCATAACTGCAAATCTATTTTGTCAAACTTATCTGGGCAGGACCAACAGTGCAGACTAAATAGTAAAATGGAGAACATTTTTTTATTGTTATTATTTAACCATCCAAATCCCCAGACAGTTTTACTATTTATGAGCATTTCATTTTATGTAAATAGTACAATATAATTTCCTAGCTGGGCATTCACACATCTCTCTCTCATCTCTTTTACTAATGGCATGAAGATACTAAGACTGCTGTAATGCTGGAGGCTTTTCTATAGAACAGAATGTCAAAACTGGCAGTTCATCTGAGTCTATCTCTAAAAAGTTGTGGCTGGTTGTCTTCAAATTACCTTCAATTTTTTCTTCTCCATGAATCAGCAGATCAGAGAGTGGGACCCTTTCTGAGCATTCATTTCTAATGGATGAAGTCCTTGAATCCTCTGAGAAGCTGAATTTCAAGGCACTTTCTTTTTTCTGAGTTCAGTTCTCACATCTGTGCCCTAACATACTGAGACATTGTATTTCTTTGTTTTCCCTTTTTCTTTAATTCATTTTGATAGAAGGGTAAGTCTGCTAAATATACGTATATACCTATATATATATATATGTCAGCAAGTCCAAAAGCATGTTGCTATTTTTACACAAAATCTATACTATTACATCAGCCTGACTAGAGCCTTGCTGGGTCACACATAACTTATTTGCATCACACTGCACTGGATGCTTGCTTGCTCATATTAATGGCCTATAGCTCCACCATTTCCCTTTACGACCTTCTCACCCTCTAAAAATACTCCTCTCACAGCCATTCTGCATTACTCTCAGAGCTATCTATAAAAAAAAAAAGAAAAAAACTTTTCCAATTGCATCATTTATCTACTGCTGCAAATTTACACAGTGCTCTCAAGGGAGACATAATCTTCTATCTCAGCTTCTTATAGGCAAGAGCTTGGTCTGCACTTACAAGATTTTACCTCTATACTATGTTAGTTACTGCAATTTTTTTAACCATTACAACTACAGCAATAAAATTCCTTGTATGGTGGCATTTATCCTAGTAAAACTGTACTTAAAACAGTATTTGTCTAAACACATAAACTTCAATCTTTAGATGCCTAAGTGTTATCAAAATGAATGAACTAGGTGTCTAAATACTTCAGAAGGTAGGACTTATCTAACTATAAATCTGCACTAACCACAGGATCTAGACATTAGGGGATTTTCTGCTAAAGCTATACCTGCGGAAATGTCTGAGAAAAAGCCTACTAAAACAGAAATCTAAGATCATAAAGGCCAAGTAAGAGAAGAAAATGTACAGTGATTAATAAAGGAAGGTAGAGAGAACTTCCATTTGGCTTTCAGTCTTGTAAACAACATCTTTTCTCTTCCTTTTTCCAATGCATTCTTTCCATTGCACTGGAAGTTGTTCTCCCCTGTCTCTTTTGTCCCCACCACTTCCATTTGCCTCTGTATACTTTGCTGCCCACTATATTATTGGGGCTTTCTCAGCAGTCCTGTTTGCGGAAGGAGCTGTGGTCGCCGCATTCATGTCACTCCTCAGTGCTCTATAATCCTCACCTCCCCAAACACCCCTAAATCTAAACTAGATGCTAGAATGTAGCAAAATTATGCTGAAACTGCACTGTAAAAACAGCATTTTACGTTCTTGTTTTTCCATTTGCATTTATGACTGAGTGTCCCGATCCAATATCGGGAGGGTTCCGTTACGATCCCAAGGACGAGATTAAGACGCTAAAACCGGTCAAATATCGTACAACCTTTTACCTTTATTTTCCACGAAGTGGGGAGAAAAGGCGTGTGTGGGGGGAAGGCGAAGGGGAGGCGAAGGGAAAAAGGGAACAGAACAAGGGTAAGGGGAAAAGATAGAGAAAAGTTGGAAAAGGAGAGAGGAAGCTAGCTACCACCACTCCAAGGCCGATGATGTTCCGCTGACTCCGCTCGAATCACAGCTCAAGCTGGGTGCCTCCGACGAGGGACGAGGAGCGAGGGACGAGGGAGGGAGCGAGAGGGCGGGGGCCAAACAAAGAAATCCCTCGGCAATTATAGCTTTTTCAAATTGTTTTCCCACCCCTCACGTGGTAGTTCAGACCAATAGTAATATTTGGGTCTGGGGTCTCCTGCTCCTTATTGGGTCTCATCACTGTCCCTAGGTAGGCCGTTTACTGTTGCCGTTTCTGCTGACAGGTGTGTCTCCATTCTTGGGTCCAGCCATTAGCTCTCAAGGTCCTGACAAAGAAGGTGATAACTCCAGCAATTAGCACTGTTTCAGCAGTGCACAGGAATGCAAATTGCTGGTAACTCCCTTATCATTCCCGCCTGCAGCAGCTCTGGGCCCTTTCTCACTGTACTAGGGAGTGCGGCCTAAGGCTTCAGCAAATTTAGCCACTCATGCCAAGCAGGTTTTATAGAAGTTGTGCTAAAAACGGACAATAATTTACAGTCCAGATCCCAGAGTCTCTGCCCGATTGTGGTCTCGTTCAGTGCAGGCTCGGTGTGTCCCGGGTGGTCGCAGGGAGACCATCTCGGGGGTCACAGCAGCCCAGTCCTGTTTCTGCCAGGGACAGATGGCTTGTTCGGGGTTGTGGCCTGCCTGCACCCCATGCACCAAGAAATGTTTAAGGCAAAAAATTCATTCATCAGTCCGCCACACTGAGATGACTAGACTTTTCCATGTGTCACTAGCATCTCTACTGTTCCATGCCTGTGTATGTTACTGTCTTTCCCACTAGTATTTAAGGACAGTTGGCCCACCCTGAGACTCAGAGATGAGTGGCAGGAAAGGGAGTCAGGGACCAATAGATCCCCTTTACTCCCTTCTTAGTATATTGTACCACTGATTCCTCAGCATGGTCATGGCAGGCTCTGCAAATTGGCTACGCCCCTCCTGCCACCGCTACACAGGATTTGCCAAGGAGCACTTTGACTTTACCAACCCTGTGACAGCCAATACAGCGATAAAAAGTACATTGCTAAAGACAGACATTTGTAACAGTTTAAATCCTTCTCTGGAGCAGAAAAAAAGTTGGAGGGTACACTATGGCTCAGGAAAATATAATCTTTCCTAAGTATCACTGCAGAAATAAATAGGAAAGAATCATGTATGACTACAGTAGGTGCTAAATGAGAGACTGATGCCATAACTTTTGAAGCTTAAGTATCCAAGGGCAGGACCAAGTCTCTTTTCATATTTCATATGAAGCGGCTAGTGGGGTACTGTGAAATAATAATAATAAAACAAAAATAAATTATTTTCAGCAGTTGAATAATAAATTATTATTTACTATTCCATGCTATTTGGTATTCAGATCATATGCCAAAAAGTAGCATTATTCATCATATGTGCATTTGATATTTAGATGTTCCTCTTCCTTCCTCTGAGAAAAGAAGTGCAATTGCCACATTTGAAATTTAAAAGCTTTATTTTAGCTAAGAGGCTATTTTGCATGTAGGCTTGCTCCAGCAGGCATATTACGCTCTTCTTAAAACATTTTAGAAACAGCAGCTGAGACTCACTTGTGGCAGGAACTGGGCAAAATGTTCACAGTGTATAATGCACTTGGCAAATACAGTCCTTTTCTTCTATTTGTAAATTAGTTCTGAGCAGCACTTGATTTTCATTCCTTATTCAAAATTGCTCAACTATATCTTGACTCACTGGCTGCTGCTGAATTACTCATGTAAAATCTTTAAGTATCAACTATTATTTTCTTTGGTGTATGGTGCAGCACTTACCCAAATCAGATGACATTGTTTCTTTTGCCTCAGTGGATATATTCATGACCTATTTGGAAAATCCACCTTAAGGATGAAGGAGTAAGGAGAAGACAGCTAGTTTCACAAAAAAGCTGATGGAAGAGGCTCCTTTTAGCTAACAGACTAGGTTCAAGTAATTCGTCTGTCCCTTAGAATTAACTATTTGCAATATACTTTTCTAAATAAAAATATTTTCAAAATTACTATTTTTCTAGATTATACTACTACCTTAAAATTTGGGAGTTTGTACTTGTTAGTTTACACTTTTTTTAAGAAACAAAACTAATAACAGAAAGCACAAATGTCTTTTGAATGATATTATACAAATTCTATATACAAGACTTCCATGGCCATCTTAGAAATGTGAGATAGTTTGTATATTTCTATTTATACTCCTCAGTTTAGCTACTTTTAAGCTAGGACATCACACTTTTTAAACAACCCGAACCAAGCTATTCTTTATTTCTTGTATGCTCGATTCTCAGTTAAACAAATGAAAACCTTCAGTGAAAATGTTGTAAATACTCTTTGAGAGTGCTGATATCCTTCCTGTAATGTAGAAAACAAACCACAAGATCACAGTAAGCAAAATTACAGTTCCTATTGAATTTAAAATAGCTCAGTAAGCATGTCTTAAATAATTTCTTCTATATTATTGTAGTGATCTAGTTACTTTTCTGATTATTATTTTTATAGAGTTGTTTTCTGTACTTAAAATGATTTAATTAGATATATTTTTAATATCACAAGGTCTCTGAATTAAAACAGAGTTGAAATAGATTGTTTTGGACCTGGTTGTGTGCATAATGTTATTCTCTCTTTTCTATTCCTGTCTTGTGAAGATTCCATCTCACTTTATTTTTTCTGCAATGCCATAAAAGTTAAGAAGCCAGGTACTACAGCTAGTAACACATGCTCAAATACTCTGTGCAGGGGTTGAATGCTGGGAAGAAAGTTAGGGTTTTTAAAAATAAGGATATTTCTGAGATCACGATACAACATGACCCATTAGGTTAGAGTATCCCAACAGAAAGAGTGGCCCACTGTACAGAAGAAACAGGACCAAATGGCCTGGGGCAGAAGCTGCTGCACCTGGTTTCACAGCTAAAGAAAATATGTGTAGCTATATTCTTGCAAGTTCCAGACTTGAATTTCTTTCGTAATCATGTGAAATTTTCACTTTTATTATCTCATGTGGGTGTGTTCTCACCTCCCTTTTCCTCCTTGTTAAAGGAAAGGCACAGGCAACCTGAGGTTATTACTTTCTTGAGGTCTCCATAATAGGGTCTTCTAAAAGGAGAAAAATATTCACTAAAATCACATAGTTCTACATCAAGGGATAATATTTATAAGTTTTGTTTTTCAAAAAAAAGTATTTTTTTAAATTCTATTATTTTCTGAGCCCTAAACATGCCTTCTGCTAAGTATTCAAGTGATGAAGGAAAAAGTTAGCTCTCAGTCAAATAGTCTTACAGCATTCTGGACCCAACAAAGTGCTGTTCTTTGGAAGCCCTGACTTACAGACTAGTCTCAATTGATTGGGTGTGCTTGGTGGATGTATTTTTAAATTAATAAAAATGGAATGTCTTTGATTTACTGCATGCTTATAATGAGGTTTTGCACTAGCAGAGGCTGTCTTTCTGTGTGCCACTTACTGTACTTCAATAGGCATTTTTTATGTAGCTGACAGGTTGAGAAACAGGTGGTTTATTTCTGTTGTTTTTCATCTTTCATTTGTGGTTTATATCATTCTGGAAGAAACAACATAGTGTTTGTATTGCTTCTATAATTATAAGAAGCTTTTCATTCTTACTTCCTAAGTTTTGGAAGGTGGCCCATTAAAGAAACATCAAAGATGATGGAAAAGGTCAGTCTTGTAAAATGTAAATGTCGGTGCGAGCCTTGTGCTGTTATCTATCAGTCATATTGATTTCAAAAAAGCTTTCAGTTGCACTGTTGTGCTTTAATAATAAGTTTGACTTTGATGGACAGTTGAGATTGATTTAATGTGGTTATTCAGCACATACAAGCGAGAAAACAAGCCTGTTTATTCCCTCTTGATATAACGATTTTTTATATGAGCTGGTGCAATCACGCTGCCACCTTCAAGTCTTCTGTTTGTTGCCCTGGCAGCAACGAAGGCTAGATTCAAACATGTAGGGCTTCCTCTTACAATTAACAGGAATTAGGAGCACAGTCTCTAACCCTGTAAGCTGGAAAAAAGACTAATTGATTATGTATGGCATCTTAAAGAAGCAGAGCTTGTTAAAAGGGTGCAAAGGGGTGTAAGGAGGAATGGCATATAAGATAAAGAAACACTCTATTGGAGGACAACTCTGACAAGGTCAGAATATCATCCTCAATAGATTGCAATAAAAAAGAATAAAATATATAATTAATATCTCACCTTTTCATCTAATACCTTGATATTTCTTATTTTAGTCCTCGGACAAAGTCATCATTCAGAGTAAATTCAAAATATACCAAAGTCTCTTTAACATTTCACTCTTGTATCTAACCTCAGCTTTGTCTATCCTTCACTGGATAACAGAAACAGCACATTTAGGAGGATAGAAATGCATTTAAGCAAACTGATCTTCAAGCAAAGTTATTTTTGGGCTGGTCCTAACCACTCACCTTTTACCCCAGGAATCATCTTTTCTGCTTCACTGCAGCTGAATGAAGGAGGATCTCAGCGGAGGCTGGGCACCTGTGGTGCTGCCCTCTTCAGAGAAGACTGTAGCCTATTGATGTGGAGTCACTTCTGAGTACTCATACCTATATCATTGCCCAGTGAAAAGCTGTCTTTGCATAGTCTCTTTGAAAGAGTTCAGTAGAAGTTTTGAGAGATGTGAAAGTAGGAGAAAGGTTTCTTTCACCTTTGCTTGCTCATTCAAACCTACAAAACATGTAAAATTACTGAATCATCCTGCCTGTTCCTATTACTATTAAATCATGAATCATTAAATATTAATAAAATAATTATCAGATAGGTTACTGAATAAAATAAGCATCCTTACTACCAATTGTTCAATTGTCAAATTGAATTTTGCAATACTTCTCTAGAATCCCTCCCTCCCCCCAAAAATGGCCCCTGAAAAATGCACTACCATAATTCTTACAGATATTTAAAAATTAGGTGGAGAAAAATTAAATTAAAAAAGGATATATTTTATGCATTTTGCTGTCAGTTTGAAGTAGTTCTATAAAATTAAACATGATAGGCTATTTCACAGTATTTGGGGTACTGACCACAAAACTAAGTCAATGAGGAGTTTTTTAATTAATATTAGAGCTCTGATGTAGACATTTAGATCTTGGTGAATCACATGGAGGATCCATTTGCAGTTAAAGGACAGAAGCATGCACTTTGAAGGCAGAATTCATCTGATTTATGTTAGATTTTTACCTTAGGATAAGATGAATCTCAGGCCCTTCTAGAAAGTGAAACAGCCCACTTTAGTCCAGAATTACATTCCAAGGGACTTAGTCCCTCAGTATTAATAAGACTCCCTATTGAGTCTTCTCAGTTAAGTGTACAAGTTAGGGGATGTCCCTTTCCTTTTCCACATCCTCTGTGAGTTCTGAAGATGAAAGCTTTACTTCTTGCCTCAAACTCTTTTCCTTTCCAAATGTGAATTCAATTTCATTACTCAGAAAAATGTCTCTCAAGTACACGAGACTAAAGATATTGATGATAATTCAGGCCCTGATTGACATGAAGCAAACCACAACACCCCAGCTAAATATGGAATTATATATCTCCCCTGGAGAAAATATTCTGGGTTTCTTAAGTCATGATTTTTGGAGTAGCATTTATTAATTGTTAAGTCACAATACTTGGGGGAGAAAAAAAGGATCACTAATAAAATATTTGTTAACATTTTCTGAATTCCTGTTTTCAAAGCCACATTTTTCTTTCTGATTTATTTATAATTTCTTTAATGGAGGTTAAGCAAATCATATTTTAATATGTCTAGCTCTTTAACAGAATACCCCCCAATCATAAATACTAGATCATCAATCATTATTAATCTGTCAGTGAGAAATAACTCTGGCTGATAACAATAGAAGTACTGTGATTGAAGGCAGGCAGACTGACTGAAAGGCAGAAGTATGAATCTTGCATTACTAGAGTCCTTCTGTGACCTACTTCTAAGCCTTAGAACAAGGTCTCATTACCATTAATATTAATATTAATATTAGAAGCTAATATCCAGGAAATATTTTATTCTGTTTATAGATTAACATAAAAAGATCCAAGATACATAATTTTTTTTCCCAGAAGGTTTAAAATATCTTCACAAAAATTTAACCAAATTCTTCTTTTGACTGCTGTACACCTCTTTAAATACGCTTTGTGCAAGAAACTCCTAAATAAATTTAATGATTGGACCAGAACCCTAAAATGCTCTATACAGTAATAAATGTTCTGTGCTCAGTGTTACCTTTTTCTAATACACAGTCACTTTTTGCTGGAAAATTCTAAAGCCTTATCATTTGACTCTCTTGCTAGTCAATGGAAAGAGATAATGATTTACAGAAATTTAAGTCCATCTGTCCATCCAAAATATTATCTAAAGCTTTTCTCTCAGACTCTGTTTTCTGCTAAAAAGCCTAAAAACAGGTTCGTAACTTAGGCATGTCAATTATATTCTTAACTGGCATAAATCAAGGTGTATTTTACTATTTCAAATACTTTTCTTATCTCTGAAACATAAACATTTGATATTAATGGAATTCTACTATTATTGATACTATGCTGTTTAGCTGAGTCTTAAGTGGAAAATAGAATTATTTTATTAGATAGATTTTTAGTTAGATTATTCTCTATTTAAAATATATATAAGTCGATATTTTCAATACCAGTCTTAGAGCCTTGCCCCACAGCTCTTATGAGTCTGTGACAATTCATTGATTCCAACAGATTTTGGAGAATTTGCCTGCAAGTTTTCGAGCAGGTTTCTAAAAGCACACATCAGACTTAAGTATACCAAGTCAACAGAATTATCCTGTAAAATTTAAAAAATATACCCCAGCAGGAGTCCTGAAAACTGGGGAGGCTAAGACATGGACACTTGCATTCATGACCAACTGAATCTTATTCCCTGTTATTCCAATATGACCTACATAGTCCTGAATGCAAGTAATGATGGAATGAACATAAATCAGAAATATTTAGGAAATAAATCAAGTGTCATGTTACTCATACCAAACAACGTTGCTGGAGACATGAATTCCATAATTTTATCAATAGCATAATACAATGCACCTATTTAAATATCTACTCGGGGGGAAAAACAACAACAACAAACTATTCATTTTGTGTTTCTTTGTAAAGTGCTATATGCTTACATACACATAATTCACTTCTGTCAGTCTTTCATGAGACAGTCAAGTGTCAGCATTCCTCTTGGAATTTATATTCAGCTTCTATCATGAAAGAAAGAGCTTTTTGAAAAGAAGCTGTTAAGTAAAGTTCTGACTTAGGTGGATCTGGTGTTTTTGATCTTCTCCCTTCCCCTCCTCCTGAATGGTTTTACATTGAGGACAACCTTAATCAAAAGCATATTGATAAACAAAAGGGTCAGATTAAACTGTATAATAAAAAAATAGCTTATGTTACCTAAATCTAACCTACTCAATATGTTCTAGCAATAATAACAATAGGAATGCAGCGCCTTTTTTTAATAAAAACTCAGTGTACAAGGAGTCAATACATATATATAGCTACAGACAACGCAGAAGGGAAGGAACTGACACACAGGGAATTTGATGCCACAAAACACACTTCTACATGATCAGTGTACATTAATAAATTTAGCTGTCTTCCTCCAACAAAGACATCAATACTGTAAACAGTATTTGCAGTCGGTGAAGGCTATAATATGCAGACAATTTGAGCTCCCCTATTTCAGATGCCTACTTTAGAAGAGATTAATTGAATTTTGGATCTTTCTGTATGATCTTTCCACTTCCTATAAAGTCATTTTAACTAATCAGCTTGGTTTCAGACATCTCTATCCATATCTATATAGTAGAAAAGTCGCTATTTGGCCAGATAAATCTCATGTTTTTCTTGAAGATCACTGGTACAGCAGAACATTTTCCACATAGAAACAAGAAGAATCTGGTATAAAAATGTCTTTTTGTTTCTCACATCTATACCCATTTTTTTAAGTTATTCAAAGTTTCTGATATTTATTTTACAGTGCTTAATAGAAAATTTGAAAATTATATTTGAAGACAGAAGACTTAGATGTGAAGTTTTGGATTAATTAAGATAAGAGCCACTATTTTGCAACAGTGTTACTTCAACATAAATTAAGCTATTCACAGCAACATACAGATAAATATCTGACACTAACCAAGCCAATGAGTGTGCATTATTCTTAGAGATGAACTAAATATCATGTGCTTGGCTTTCATTAAAGGTTTTGATATGCTGCTACTTCATCAACCAAATAACTGTTTTCAAGAAACCAACGATTAGATAAAAAAAAGGAGAATGTAGTAGGTAAAGGGGAAGTAAAAAGCAAAAGAGGAGGAAGAAGGAAAGTTATAGTTTGAGATGAAAGCTAACGGGTGGTTTTTCAAGCATGAGTTTTGAGGAACATCTTATTTGATTTTTTCAGTCATGACCAGAAAAGGAAAAATCTGAATGAAATGTATTGATGACACAGGACTGGAAGTCAACAATATGAAGAGGGAACAGCTTACCTTTATAGGAGGAACTGAATGACCATGAGATCGGAAAAATAAGAAAGAAGAACACAAAATAAAAGCTAAATAATCAGTCATTTCTCTAAACAAATGGCAAATTTAATCTTAGGGTAAACCTACTACAGCCTTTATAGAGGAGATAGATAGGAAATATTAATTATATATAGAAGATAGTCATGAAACTGCATCTGCAAATCTATGGATATTTTTATTCACCCATATTCAAGGAAGACTGAAACTGTTGTGGAGAAATTCAGTAAAATTAGTAAGTAGAAGGAGAGAAAAAGAATACTGAAAGAACTTGCCTTCTCACCATAGCAAAATGTTAGTGAAGAGGCAGTAGGATTACTCGCATCTGAAATACCAAGAATGAATAAAAAAAAAAATCTCAGTGAAAGAAAAAAGAATGATGCTCAGGAATTAACAAGAAAGATTCAGAAACTCATAAATTTGTTAGAGATTAGAAGAAATCTAATCTTTAGATCAGTGAGTTTCTTTAACAACTCCCCATAGAGGCAAGAAGAGCCAGAAAGCTAGAGTTTAGATTAAGCCTATGATAGGAATTTTATAAAACAAGTTCCCTGCAATGAGAATTGATGACTTAATGGGTCCCTTCCAATCTTATGTTTCCAGCTCTGTAGAAGCCATTTTGCTCTCTACCTTTATTCATGTGTGTGGTGGGGATTTTTGTTTGCTTTTTTTGTTTTTTATTTGTTTTGCAAGTGTAACCCAATGATGAATCAGAAGTCTGGTATCATGCTAGAATACCTCTACTAGTCTCCTGGGAGAGACTACCCTCCTCCCTCCCCAGCGCATTGTTAGTTCTTCTCAGAGGAGTCGCAAAGAAAAGCTCACTTTCAAAGTTCAGAGCCTTCTTTTGACTACTTTCTAAAACCTGGAAGGATACTGTATGCAAGCTAACAAAGAAAAGAGATCTTAGGAGAATATATTTTAAGTAGTAGCATAAAGAATTTAGAGGCAGTTGTATTTGACAAAAAAAATTGCACACTACTAACAAAATTAATCACTAAAAGTCTCAATCACCAAAGCTTGAAGTTATCACTATGGTGAATTTGTAAGATTTGCAGTTTTCTTATTGAGAATACTTTTCCTTAGCATTTATATTTATAGTTAGCATACTAAAGGTTTTATATATATATAAAACTTTATATATATATAAAACAAGATTTTTGGTCAAATTATTCTGTTTGTTACACTGCAAAGGAGTTTTCAGCTTAAGAAAGCTACAGGTAAGATCAGAATGATTTATGGATTAGGTAAACACAACTCCATAGAGTCTGCAGATTTCCTTATGGAGATTCAGGTTTTTCTGTTGGCCTGTACTGGCAGTCATGCTATACTCTTTTTTTTTTTTTTTTTTTTTTTTCCTTTTTAATTAGCTTTAAGAATAAAAATGCCACTGCTCACTAAGGCACCAGAAATGCTACAGGAGGTATCACTAGGTATATATTAAATTGGTGATAAAATGCATGTAAGCAGTAAGGCAGTGCTTAATAGATTTACAAAACAAATAGCAACCATTTACTGACTTGGTGCTTCTAAGCCCCAAAGCAACTCCAAGGCTGAAACAGCACAATTACCTTTGGGCCTAAAGAAAGATCCCCCAACTTTATATAGTTCGATTTTGGTTTAGTAGGAAGTCTTTAAATTATCTGGTTCATTTTAAATCTGCTTTAGTCTGATAACAACTTAGCTCTCAAAGTCTAAAACCTATCCAATTAAATGCATATATATATATATACAGAACAAGTTTAATTCATCATTATAGTATTAGGAGTTTGCTCACATTCTATAAAGTGAAAAGTTTTTTTCAGTATTTTCAAATAACTGTCAGCTAAGAGTGTAACTAGGTAATATTTCTTCCCCTCTGTGCTATAGAAATTAGGCAGTACATTAGAAGTATTAAGTTCCTTGGTTTCCCTTTATACTCTGTGTAAAAAATTCATAAGGCATTGATTCTAATATTTTATATGGAGTACTGCCTCTTTTTGTGAGTCACCCCACTGAGATGAAGGGAATTAGTTACATAACAAGAGACTGCTCAGTGTACCTAAGGGTGTCAAAATCCTGATGTCTGTAGAAATGCAATTGCATAAATGACTTGACATATCTCTGGGTTTTTGCTTGTCTGAAAGTATTTTGGGGTGAAACAGGAGATATATGTAAAAAGTTTCTTTCACTTGTTGTGTGATGTCAAATGAAATGCTATTAAGAGTGAAACTAAAATAAACCAAAATAATTGAAGATACACATTATAAGTAATACTGCTCCATTTATTTGATTTGTTTTTACTGTTGGTACATTCTTATTTCAGCTAATAAAACAGAACTAAGTTATCAGTAGCTCATAAATGAAAAGTGCTTATAGTTTTAGAACATGCCCTCATTGCTCAGCTCTGCTCTGGGGAAAGCTGTGGCTTAACATGCAATTTAACTCACTGTGTCTGTTGTGGTTGCCACTGGAAAAGGAAGAGTGGTGTATATGTAGACAGTTTACATGCCGTGTGAGTAGCTAGAGGTAAGTCAGGCAGCTAATCAAACATCTTTAAAGCCTGAATTTTATCTGATTGAGTCAACATTCATAGAAAAGAGTTTGGCAGGTGAAAATTAGGGAGAATAGCTAGCTATCCCAAGAAAATTGCTTTTTCAATTGTCTATAAATTTTTGTGCTCCAGAAGAGCATTACAAGCAAACCTTCAAGCTGAATATAAAACGGATTCAAGTTAAAAAAGAGGACTAGAAAGTGAGCGGAAAAAGAAAATAAAAGGGTTGCTGAACACTACTGTTGCAAACTTCTAAATCTCAGCTACCTTATGAAAACCACTACAAAAATGATACATACATAATATACGTGTTATATCAATTTTATCAATATAAGTAGTGTAGTATGTATGTCTTTTCTTTAAAATCAATACATTCATGTTGCATATTACTATATGCCTGCTTGTACATTTATTTAAGCAATTCAGGCAGTTAAGTATTTATTGATACTCTTAACTGTGCAAAGCATTTCTATGAAATTTGTAAGATAATACATACTTGTCAAGATTATTGTACCTCATCTTCAGCTGGCATAAATCACCAAAGCTTCAGGAAGCAAATGGAGCTGCAATATTTCATATCAACTGACTATCTAACCTTATCATGTATCTAGACTGAAATAAACTGCACAAAAATAAACAAACATGCAAAAATTAATCTATTGAGAAGCATAATAAGTTCAATAAGAAGTATAGAAATAATGATTATTTTGATTGCTACAGGTATATCTGTCAACACATAAACTATAGACTTTGCCAGATGTAGGCCACTTTGGCTTATCAAAACAAAATTTACACAATGACGGATCAGAAGGGGATGGACTAAGAAAGTGTTTACTAGAGGCTTTTCTCACTCAATAAATAACAAAATAAGTTTGGGTGTCATGATGAGCTAGTAATAATTCAAACAATATACTAGTAACAATACATGAATTTCATTAGTTTGTGGATGAAGCATTCCTCTCTCCCCACACCATTTATAACAACACAAGGCATATCTTCTTGGAAAAATATTTTCAGTGCTTCCACTTCACTTCAATTTTGTCCACCTTTATATTTGTGAAAAAAAGCTAAACCAGCTTTTGCTGGTTCCTCCATAGTCTGAAGTATTAGCATGGAGAAGGATGTTAGAAGACTGTGTTATGCTTTGCTTAGGGATCTTCAGAGGTAGGTAAGTTATTATAAAAATAGAAAGTTGGTGAACAGACTGAAATATTAAGAATCTTACTGTATCATGCAGATTTCTTGCTGCATCCTACAAGGCCTGAAGGACTTGGACAAGAGCAATTACTAACAGGGTTGCTGAGTACCTTTGACTTGTAAAGCTAGATGTCACTTGTGTTTCAGAGCTGTGTTATGTTTAAAATATGGGTATAAGTCTGGTAAAGATAGAAGGAGTTTGAGACATAAACATCCTTGTGGATCTTACAGTCAGTGAAACAAAAAGTACTGAGTCGTTTATTGTTTAGATGAGTGCAGTAAGGACCAGTATGCTATTCTCAGACTAAATTTAGGTTTTGGATTGGGTAGAAAGAGATGAAGAGCTAAGACTGCTAATACATCCTAATTATTCAGCTTTTCAAATGAGCCTTCTTCAGTTACGACCATCTTATGGTCAGCCAAGGATTGGTGGGCTTCTGTGTACACTTAAAAGGTTTACTGCTGGAGTTATTATACTAGAAATAATGGGCTAAATAGCTAAATTCATTCATAGATCATATATGTTCTGGAGAAAGAAAATGAATGTTGGGGACACAAAGGCAGATTTATGGAGATATTCTGAAAACAGCATTAGGATTATGGTTTATGTTCGTGAAAGAAAAGTCTGAGGAATTTTCTGGCTGTAGTCTGCAAGTCATAGAGAACTAAAATAAAAATTGCTCTTGACTAGCATGAATAGTTTTAGTGACTAGGATGAATAGTGTTAGTGACTTCTAGATTTACCTGAATGTTTTAAGGGCATAGACAGTACTGACATAGGTTTAAGATTTAGCAAAGAAATGGATGAAAAGATTTATTGTTGATTCTAAAAACATTGTGAGTTAGAATGAGAGCAAGTACCATGAAGAGCCTATGACTCATGTCAGCTTGGTGGTGAATATGACCAGGAACCTAATGTCTTTTCAAAGGTAGTAGGCTTCTTGCCTATAGTTCAAGCCATGAGTTTAGCCATGGGATATGTTTACTTTCTGAAGAAGCAGCCTAGTCTACTGGTGGGAGTTTGAGAGTAAGAGTTTCTTCTCCCAAGAGTTCAAGGTCCTGCCAAGACAGATAAGATTAGTACTAGAATAGGTCTGTGTCGAGTTTCACGATGGGTTTATTTGGAAGAGTTGTAATTGAGCAGCAAAAAACCAGAAGAACACAGCAAAATCTCCAAAGTATCCTAAAATTACGTATAGGATTAAGATACAAAGACACTTAAAAGCTATTTTTCCCCCTCCTTTCATCCTACAGTACAAATGGAGCAGCCTAGGATTAGGGTTCCTGTCAGAAAGGACTGCTGGAAGCTTATGAGCAATATAAATATGGTGTGATTTCCAAAATACATTTCCAGCTATATTTCCACCTTTTTAGGGAGAGTTTGTAAAAGTAGGAGGTGAAAAAATAAGATGAATGCTGATTCCTTAAAGATCTTGTGGATCTTGAAGAAAATGTGTGGATCATGAGGAACCATCTGATTAAAAGCAATGATTTAAGATAGGAGTTTCCTGAAGAGTAGTTTAGAAGTCAGAAAATTAGAAGTCATAATTAAAAAATAAAAGATCATGAACTAGATTTGATTCCTAGCCTGTTAGCTACAACAGAGTATTACTTGTCAAAGTGAAAGCCATACATTAAGTAAATATTTTTGTGACATTTAAACTTTTTGATGAGATAATTGTCTTATCAAAATTTAGCAGTTATCTGCAGGTTTACATTTCAGAGCAGTTTCAATGCTGATTTATATTTGCTTTCTAAATGGCCTTTAAGCTTAAGAAGAAGGAGGACGTCTTTGCACTAGTTGATGCAAAGTTACATTTGGATTTAGGATTTGGGATGAAGGGAGGATTAAGATTAAAATTTGGAATACCAGCGTTTAGTGGAAGTTTCTTGCTGTATCCTGGCAAAAGGTGAAATACTTTATCTCAAAAATAATTTAGAATTGAGAATCTCTCATCTGTGTTAGGGAGTAATGATTTGCGATAGAAGATGACCTTTTGTGCAAGTACTTAGCTTTTCAGAGCTTTCAAATTAGGAAGAGAACTGTTCATGGGAATATTTTATACTCTGTTGTGAGGTGGGTTTTGGATATGGTCAAGGACTTCTAAGCTGTCTCTAGGTTTTACATCAGGGTTGGGACAGGAGGAGAGCATTAAGGTTAATATTTAGGCAAGTTAAGCTTACTGCTAATTAATAACAGCATAGAATTGTAAACTCTAAACATAAAATGAGAACTGATCCCAGTCAGAAGAAATTTGTTACTGTTATTTCTGAGATAAACCTCAGTCACTACTAACTCTGAGGCTAGATATCAAGCTTCAGTATAGTAACACAGTTCAGGATTAATTCATAATATGATTACTTAAGTTTTTTCTCCTGATACAGTTTTTATGTGTTCTGTGAGAGTTTTTCTTGGAAAAAAAAACAAAGCAAAACAAGACAGGAGTCATTTATAGCCTTACACATCCTAAAGAAGAATCAGGAATAAAGCTTTCTGGGCAATGGCTTATTTATGAATCTGTGCTGTAGTTTATCGAGTCTGCATAGCACTTGCCTGCTAAAGCAATGGCAGAAACATTCCACCCATTGCATCCCTTTTTAAGCCACAGTTTTGCTGAGATCCTGGAGGCTTGGCTGCCTGGGCACAGGGACAACCTAGCTAATGGTGCAGGTATCAGGTCTCGAAGAAAGCCCTTCCAGAAAGCTCTGCTAAGAAGCCTCAGTGGGGATTCCCCCTCCCTTCACTTGAAGAAGCTGTTAAGCAAGTCTCTTGCCCTTGGTCTCTGATCAAACTATGCTCCAGCCATGTCCATGCCTGGCCATGTACATCTTTGGTCTGGACCACAGCCCTGACCTACGGGCTGGTTTTCTGGCTTGTCCTTGGACCTGCTTCCTCACCATGCATGTGCCTGGAGATCACCAAGCTATCTCTGACCCAGGTTATTGTCTCTAGACCTGACTCTGACTTCCTGACTTGACTCCCTGGCTGGACCTTGGCCCATTCCCATCTGGGCACCTGGTGGAGCAGCCATAGGGCATTGGACTGTCCCTAGTCTCCTTCCCTGACCTGGCCCTGCTCACCTTACGGGGGTTATGGGACAAGGCCTGGACAGGGAGGGAACAGCCCTGTCGGCCCCATTGCTGCCTCAGCTCCCCGTTCCTTCCCTTGGGGCACCCATTTCTCACCGCACATTCACAGAAACGAGCATCCTCCTCAAGTCCCATTCAGCCCCAGAAAACATCCACCTATGATGTGGCCTCATTCTGATAACTTCCTTAATTCAGTGATGGTCATTCTCCAAGAAGGATCTTGCAAAAGATTCAAGGAGTTTGCCATATAAGTGTCGCTCCAGCAGGGAGAGGAAGTGAGGGTCTTTATCAGCATACCAGGATGAGACCAGTACCATTCATTTCTTCACATGGGGCAGGCTCTGAACACAGAATCATAAAAAAGCTGATATGATGCAGCAGAAGGGGTGGAGTTCTCCTCCACCAAGATCACTCAGTGATCATGGGAATTTATAACCTTTAACGAAATATCTAGCTTGTACACCCTCTAAAGAAAGAGGAGATAAGAAAACATCTTCCCCCCCCCCCCCCCAGCAGTCACTTTGGAAGCTGCAAACTGGTAGCAAGAATCCAAAGTGATCAGAACAACCCAATTGCACATTGCACCACTTAACTCCTGCATATCTGAGGAGATGAATGACCTACAGCAGCTGCTCTGCAGTAAGGAGATCAGTCTCCTGTTGAACCTCAAAGTCAAAACAGTTTTCCACAGGAAAAGATACATGAAAAGGTATATGGTTCTTGGCTCACTCACAGAAGATGTTTTGTATATTTAAGATTAGATCCTTTTACCTTGTTTTCCTTCCCTGTATTAACCAGACTCTCTTTCTGCAGTGATCTTTAGTGTGACCCTGTTGTGATGGATCCTACTGTCCCTTGTAAGCTGGTAAGTGACCTCACTCAGCTGGTAGTATACTCCTAGGCCACCATGCTGCAATAAAAAGTAAAGCTGAAATGTCTACATGGATTTTGGTAGTAAAGATACCTGTGACCTTCCATTGGAAAGGGGAGGCAACATCAGCCACAAGGGCACCTGGAACTACATGCCCTTTTGGAGGAAAGAAGAAAACAGCCTGATCCCAGCATAAAGCAGCCTGATCATGAGTGCAGCAAAAGTAGATCACAAAGCTCACTATGGCATGCAAAAGCCTACTTCAATGAATGGTTTATGCAGCACTGGTAACTTGTGTTGACACTGCTATGGGAACTTTGAGGAGAAGGTGCATGGAGATGTGCATGCTGTCTACTGCCTTTATAGGTCCCAGATATAGTCAAACTCCTTGTTAATCCCTGTGGACTAGTTATGTGTCTGATACACACCACTGCAATGTAGGATAGCAATATATCCTTCAGGCTTCGCCCATCAGGCTTTGCATAGCTCAGATTAGTTACTCACTGAGATAAGCTAGACTCGATGAGTTTCAAGACAACAAATTATCATTATTATTATTATTATTTTAGAATATTATGCTGGTATGGATTGGCAGGTAAATGTCTGTAGAGCAACACATAAAATAATTGGTTCTTTTTTTTCTGTTTTTCAACACAGATCTGGCTGTACAGCAGTACAGGACAAAGAACAGTCTTCTAAATCCTGTGCCAGCTCTCCTACTCTATGGCTTTAAGTTACATAGGATTATCTCTGTGGATCTCCACTAAAAGACCATCTTTGCACATGTATCAAAGGAGACAGCTCTTAATAAGTGGATTTTCAAGCAGCTCTGCCTGCCTTGATCTGAACCTATATTTTAAAGATAACTTCATCTCTATCTATTTTCTCAGGTTGCTTCATAAGCTCAATTTAGGACTTCTCTAGTTTTTATTTCATTTTTGAGATTCTGTTTGATGTTGACTTACTTTGTTTTAAATCCTCTACATTAACACATGCAATCATTCTGCAGTCTTTTTTAACTGTTTTAATTCCCTGCTTTCGTGTTCTTACTCTGTCTAACTGTTCTCAGCAGTAAGCCAAGTTTTAGCGTAAATGCCATTTTCCCTTGTTTTCTTCCAACTGTCTTTTTCTATTTCAGTATCTTATAGTTTTCTTGTACTTGTCAATGTAAAAAAATGCACTTGTGCACATACACAAAACAGATCAAATGTCTAACTGCAGCACTTGACTGATCAGCCAATTGGAAAAGTTATTCAGCTGAAGTACAGTATTAGAGAAAAAAATAGATGCATGCACTCTGTTACTTGAGCAAAATTCAGCAGAGCTCAGTATATGTATATTATACCTCAGATCTTGAGAGTGTTAGAGGATTTTACTTCACATTTAATCACAGTAATATTTAGTGGGTCATTCTGTGAATCCCTTACACTAAATGTTAGTGAATAAAGTCTGAGATCCCAGAAGACTGCCAAAAGACTCATGATTTATCCTCTGTCTACTTACAAATTAACATTCTGCTCAAGATAAAAGATATAGAAGTGCAATTAAGGATGTGAGTGACTTCCTTGCACCAGCCATGTACAAGAGTGAATTTGCCTGAATTGAAAAAAGTAAATAGAAACAGAAAACAGTAAGGAGAGCCACTGCTGAAATTACTTAAGTCAGAAGGGTTTTTGTCTTATATTGTTAACGCTATACTTTACTGTTGCCATACATTATTAAAAGAGTGGGGCTGTTAGATCAGCTCTTCCTACTCACTATTATATATGGAATTTCAGAATTTTTCAATCTTCTAGCATTTTCTAAGAATTCAAGGAATATATTTTGGAATTTATTAAGAGGTTGAGATGATTGGACTACCAAATATAAGTAATGAACTGCACTTCTGAACTTGGGAAAATTTTGAAGACATTTTTCTGATACCATGAGGGTTTCTAGAGTTCAGACAACAGATGGAGCAAGACATTTGTATGTATATATGTATGTATGTATCTATCTATCTATCTCATGTAATTTATGTTCAAACTTCCAAGCCATTTCCATCTTGGAAATAGCCTAAGACTATTACTGAGATTAACATTAATATTAAGGTTAAGGAACAATATGGTGAGCACTCTTAATTGCCATATCATTGGGTCCAGTAAATATCAAATGCTAAATACCAAATACAATTTTATGCTAATTTTAAAGATCCGTATATCTGTAGGCTAGACTTAGCATTAAGAACAGCTGATCATACCTCAAACTAGCTATTTCTCAGACATAAGATTTTGACATTTTTACACCCTCCAGAAGGGCCATTACTGGTCCAAACTTTGCTGCACTAATACTTCAGGCTCCAAGGTAGAGTTGTTAGGGAACACTGGGATTAGTCCTGCAGATTCCCTGTTAATAGGTCTGCCAGTACAAAATGATATCTTCGCTTCTTAACTAGTTCTACACATTACTTTCTTAAAACAGATATGGAAACTCTGATGACAAATATGCAGTAAGTGGAAATTTCTTGGACATAGATTTATCCGTGTTTACATAGATATGTAATAAGACACAGGCAAGCAGAATTGTTAAAACTGTTTAGGATGTGAATACTTGTGAGTTAGAAACTGCTTTATTGTAAATCTCAAGACAACACACATCTCTTGTATATGTGTGTGCATCTGTCTGAATATATATACATACAAACATATATATGCGTGTATACATACAGAAATGATGATAAGTCTGAATGGTGTCATTATCCAGACCATAAAGCCATAAATCCTTTTCTGTTAGGTATTTGATCTCTTGATCCTGTTTGACAATGAGTCCCAAAGTAGACTACTAGTTTGGGGAAAACATACTCTTTATGTAGTTTTCGAAGCTCCATTGTTCATTTCCATGAGTCACCTGTTCCTGAATTGTAGAGATGGTACAAAGGATAGCTTATTACATTTGCTTTCCAGTGGTGACATAATACCATTTTTGAGATCTATATGGAGACCTCAAAGTACTTCATGAATTATTAGATTATTCTTGTGACAAAATAAATGATATTCCTTGCATAAAGGAAGGCATACAGGGAGCAAAGAGGTTAAGCTGAGTCTATGCTTGCTTCTGTCCATGAGAGAAAATGGGAAAAGCAAAAGGAGGAAGGCTTGATGAAAGACTTGAATTCCAGGAAGGGGGAAAACACTCCTAATACCTGAAATTCCTCAGCACAAGCACTAGAATGATCTAGTAATGGTATAAAATCCAAGGGAATCATTGCGCCTCACAGTGCTCCTGTGCTCTCAATAGATCTGATCTTCTTGAAAAGGCAGGAAGATATTTTTTATGCACTATGTATAAAAAAGCTGTAGCAGGGGATGACTGGTTTGTTTATTTGTACAGAATTCCTTCCCTTAGGCATTTTTCTCCTACAGGTGTAATTCTTTTAGAATGTATTGCTGGAACAGTGTACAATAGTAGATAACATCCCCAGAGAATTTCAAATTAATTATCCCAGTTCGTAAAAGAGTTCCACTTCCTTATTAAATGTATGTTTCATACCCATGAAACATTAGCAATCAATTGGCCAAGGAAAAAAAAAAAACCAAAACCCCCCCCCAAAAAAACCTTTGAGAATGCTAAATTTCATGCAGCTATTTACTAGTTTTGAAACGAATTGGTTCTCAATTAAGAAAAATAAATAAATCTGGGTCTAGAATCCCATTACTGGGACTTGGTTATCCAAAAATAGATAAATCTATTGTGCATGAATCATTAGCTAGGTTCTACTAGTAGAAGCCAGAGTTATTCAAACTGTTGGGCCCTAGTGGCAGAAAGCTCATCAAGAGCATCGTGGTAACTGCTGTTCAAGCAATTTACTATCCTGATTCCCCTAAAAGGCTTTCAGCCTGGTTTTGCTGCCCAGAAAGAAGTCAGAGCTGTCCAGGACAGCATGTAGCCAACATATCTAGAAGATGAGCTCATTCACTGGATCTCTGGGGCAGCTTGCACTGGCAAAGCTCCTGTGAAGCCCTGGCCAAAGTTTGCACTTTTCCAAATCCTGATGGAATTCAGGAAAAGGAGAGCAGTGATAACACTGCTTGCCCTTGCCAACAGATCAGTACCCCTGAGACATAACTGAAGCTCAGTCTGCATAGTAACTGAACTCAGAGTTATTTATTTCTTGCTTTTTTTCCATCATAGGAAAGTGTATAAACCGAGATGTCACTGTTGATAATTGCATCTACAAAGCTGCAGAGCCTATTCTACATGAATTGCAATTAACTTGATTCCAACTCTCCTGTGCTGGGCTTCGTGGATGCCCCAAAATAACCTAGAGGTTCTTGGCAGTGTACTCCAGTATGTCAAGTTCAGTTTGCCCTGTGTTAGTTGTGCAAAGGGAGCTTAAACCGGCAGTGGACTGACCCCTGAGAACCCCTACACTGTAAAGCCTCAGCTCACAAAGAGCTAGAGAAAGTAGCATAGCTGTTTCTCATGTCAGTTGCTTCTCTGTGTTTAGAAGGGGTGAATTAGGCCAGGTCTTAAGAGCAAATGAAGTTAAAGGGTCTGATGTCACTGATCTCCATTATATCTGATTCTCTGTGGGCACAAACATGGGACCATATAAAATTAAAATAGGCCTCATTCCTATCAACTGGATGATGAGAAAACAGGAATTCCAGTAAGTGCTTTTTGAAGAACACTAGCCATCACTTCTAAGCTCATTTTAAATATCAGAAGAAATCAGGTCTTCCAGTCCTGTACTGGTTCCAGTCTGTACATACAGATATCCATTACAGATATGGAGAGAAACTAGAGTTACAGGAGCACAGCTGAGAGAGAAGTCTGTGTCTATATTTACAAATAAGGCTAAATTCTATGTAAATGCAAGGCAGAGGTAAACTTAAAGTTACTTGCCTTTCAGTTCAGGACATTTTCATTCACCATCTTCAAGCTTTTACATAATGACTCTTTTGTTGTGTTGAATGAAAAATTACATTAATTTCAAAGGAAGTGTCATTTTGAGATCTTTTACATACATATTAATAAACATTGTAAGGTTTGTTTTTTTTTTTTTTTTTCCCCATTTGTAATTTTCCATGGACATTTCATTCAATTCCAGTGTTAATCATCCTAACATGGGGCTTGTTTGGGGATTTATACCCTTCTACTTCAGACACTTGTAATATAGCTGCCAGTACATGAGGTAGAGTTCTAGTTTAAGGAGAAAAGTAAGAATCTGTAAGGCAAGATTTATCTCATTTTAAGGCTGATGGCTGAAACAGTTCAGATGAATGTTCTCTAAGAGTGCATACTTCTCCCCACTGACTACAAAGTGATCCGGGGATGACTGTCTCTGATAAACACAGCTGTAGGCCGAAAAAATTTTAGTGTTTGATAAGACCTTCTTAGCAGCTGGTGGAAGATAGGGTGAAGCTACTGAAAAGGTAATTAATTACTTTCCCCGCAAGTTCAGAATATAGGTGTTTATTCTGTCTGCTTTGTGAGTATATGGATTGAGTAATGTGACTTGTCCCTTCATCCTGCATGTCAACAGATTTCATAATTTTGAGGAAATAGTTATCTAATCGGAATTAGGGAGAGGCTATAAACTGCTATTAGGAATCTAAGACCTGAGTCTACATTTAATCTTGCAAAACACAACTTTTAGACCAAAATCATACCTAACAAAACCTTCACAACTGAAATTAGAGAGAGCAGTGTTGATCATGGAGCCAGGACAAATATCTGGTATAGCTTGGACTATGAAAAATTATCCAATATGTTTGAGAACAGAAACAGGTATTCTATTTATATATATATATATACATACGTGTGTGTGTTATATATTGTGTGCATGCTATATATATAGGAGATGCAAAAAGAACAGTGTTTGTTTTATAGGATCTACAGAAAAGGATGATTTATTTGAGAATCAAAAGTAAATTGATAATAACTTTCTTTTTTATTGGAAAAATAATTTAAGAGCATATAATAGATGAAAAAAAGCTCTTACTTCTTCAGTTTTTCATATAATGAGTTAAATATGTATTTTAGGGGATTTGGCTTTTCTGGTTTTTGTTTTTGTTTTATATATATAACACACAGATTATAGATCTGATGATAGATGAATCTGTTGTTCTGTAAGTCTTCTTTGACCAATAATCTTTTTTTTTTCATAAAATATTTTAAATAGAAAAGAAAGATTCCATGAGGAACAAACTGTCTAATTACTACTTAGAGCTTGCATCAGAAAGATAGCTATAGTATTTTTGTTTTGTTTTGATTTTAATTTTATGATTAACCATGGATTGGATTCACTTTACTGGAAGGTTCTTTCTAGGATACAATTACACAAACATCCCAATTACATTGATCAAGTAGATTCATTTCTGTTCTAAGCAATCCAGGAGTGAGCATTTCTTAGATAAATTGACATAGTACTGGAAGAGGGCATTTTATTTACAGTCCTTTCTCTTAAATGTATGTTTCATTAGTAAAGACACTTCAGTTCTGTGAAGCAGGCACATAGTGGTGAATCCACACAGTTCATTTCAAGAAGATAAACCATGTGGGATGCTCATACAATAAGGAGTGATGAGAACACAATATTGCAGAGGGAAAAAAATTATGCCCATAGTTATGCATAGCTTAAGAAGCATTAGAAGGAAGCAATGTTCTGGCATTAGGCATTCTTTTTCTTTTCTTAAAGCTGTTTTCATGTGCTTTTCATCTAAACTCACAAAAGCAGTGGACTTTATCTATTTTTAGCATATTTTTAGCATACCATATAGGACAACGATACCAATAAAATAAGAGAACAATAGAAGAGAGAAGGCTTGTTCTTGCCATTTCTGCTGAAGCTAGAATTTCATTTTTAAGAGTTCCAGATGGTGTCCAGTAAAATGCCTATATTTTCTGATTTTGTTTTATTTTAGTTTTTTCATTTTTTTTCCCAGGAGTGTAATTAATCTCATTTATTTAAACATAGAGTTTTTGCTCATTTTTTTCTGTTTGTTCTCAAAGAGAACAGCTTGCAGAGAAGAACAGCATTTATGAATTCACTGTAAGATATTTCCATGCTGTCACAAAAACTTGCTTATAGGGAGGTTATTGATACCATTCAATAACTTTATGAATTTTCCATCTGTATACCTGGGAGATGCTTGAGTTTCATGGAGCACTGCTTGAGGCTGATGGCCCAAGTTCTTTTCTTCTCCCTGTCTAGGTGACACAAAGGCAGTTTTTCTGTAGGGGTAATAGAGTGCCTTGACTTCCCCCTGAGCTGTCTGACAGGGAAATGATAAAACTGACAAGATCTTGCCCAACAGGGAACCATTCTACCAATTTTTCAAATTAAAAAAATCAGAAATTTTGGGCAAACATCTCTGGCAGATTTGTGTTGTTTCAAAAAATGGATATTTTCCATCAAAAACTTATTCCCATACAAATTCCATTTTACTTCAGCTAATGAATAAATCTATGCAAGTGGCAAGAAGAAAAATCTATTTATATATCAGTTCATTAGAGATGAAATTTCATTGAAGACCACTTGATTGGTAAAACATCAGACTAGAAATTAGAGTACCATTCAATCTCAATTTTCAAAATTAAATTAAAAAAGCAGTACCATAATTAAAAATATTTTCCATAACCAACATACTAAAGTTTTACATGTAATGCTCCATGCGTCATGCCTGGGGACTCTTGCTTCAGGCTATTTCTACACTGATGTCACTGCTGCACCTATACTTTACATAGACATCTATGAGCTGGTTTTAACTTCTCTAGCTTGGACACCTAGCTTGGTGGAAAACAGAGTAGAATAAACTACAGAGTTCTCATGAGAAGCTGGAAATGCTTCAGTAGTTTGTATACGCTGGTTTCTGTTCTCTTGTGGCTATATCACTTGTGCTATTCTTCCGTCTTGGGTGCATGCTGTATCTTTTGCAAAGTATACCAGTCATAGTGTTGTGTGAATGGTTTTCTCCACAGCAAATTGTTTTATATTGATAAATCAGTACTCAAAATGCACACTGTGATCACTTTATTCATTTACAAGCTATACACAATGTATAGCTTCTACACTGTTGTACACATAGTACCTTGTACATGTACAGCTGCCTTATGATAGGTTTAAGGAGACTGATTTCAGAGAAACCAGTTCTGATTGTCACCACACGGGTAAGTGCAATTATCAGAAAACAGACCTGTAGGAGAACTAATAAAAATGTTGTTGGGTAAAGAGTGGACAATCTTTATAAAATAATCATGCAAATGACTAGCAAAAGTAATTTTCAAGATGTTATTGAATCTACTCTTGGAACTTCCTTAGAAAGAAATGCTTCAGGTTCTGATCTACACTGACTTGCTGGAATGTGGTAAAGGTAATTAGATATTGATTCTAGATGTCAATGGATATACCATCTAGTGTTCATTTCCATGCAATGTGAAATGTATAAATTCAGAATTAATCTTGGAACTACTTCTAACTAGTTATACTGTAGTTATACATTGTTTGCCACTAAAGAAAATTAATCCAATTAGGAACTGAAAAGCTTAAGAATTTTTTACTTATTGGCTCTAAAATAAAGAACAGTAACTGAATTTTCTTATTAATGTTTTCTTTCCAAATGTGCGTATATTTGTAATACTTTCTTATCTGAAAGTGTTTGATCTCATTTGTTAACAACCATATGTAGAAAAAATGTCAATAGTAATCACTAGGATCAATTTGAACCTGAGTGTTTCTTTTGAAAAGTTATTACAGGATCCATGTTTACTTTCATCTACAGTAATTATTATCAGGGTTGATAATGCAACCTTATAAATCTTTCAGTATGTCCTAATGATTGTAAATCTGTTAGCCAACTATAGTGAGACTCTGTGCTCAACTTGATGACATTCTCCATTTCTGTCTTCCTTAAATATGATTTTTCTCTAATTTGGTCCTAGTGAATAAATAAAAGATAAAAGTCAGAGGTGTCAGAAGCTACATATAAAACTCTGCAGGACTATCTAAACATGCTATGAAGTTACGTCTATGTATTGAATATATTGCTGGTATTAGTATAGATTGAAGTTTTTAGTCTTGACCAAGTCTCTTTCTATCTTTCTACAAATGAAGAACTGAGTGTAGAGAGTAGGAGGTTACCAATTTCCAAAGGTATCTATTACTTTGGTTATAAGGCTTTCCTTGAAGAATCAGGTTTTCTTTATTTGCATACTGCTAAACGGACGAATCAATTCTAAATTTATTTGTTTGTTTATCATCTTTGTAGTTTACTGCTTGAATGGATTAACAGATCTATTTTTCCTTTCTCACTGCGTTAGAACTTTAATGTACCTAAAAGTGTACAAGAACAATAACATTATATGGATTTACTCTTTTGTCTGTATATCCATTATGTAATCTATAAAAAAAAACCAACCCCTTCCAGAAAACATTCCCCCTCCTTCTCTTCTTTTCTTAAATCATTTTTATTGCATTCCTGAGTTAAGGAGCCTACTGATGTGAAGCAGGAGTATTAATGCAACCATGCCTCACTCGCAAAACTTGTGCCCCAGCTTCTGCTAAAACTAGTTAATTGGGAACAAGGAGTTGAGTAAATCTCCCTAATTACTTTGAAGCATCGTCTAAGCTAGGGCTGATCAAATTAATTGTCACATAAGTAATCTTCTGAAGTTCCCGGAAAAGTGATGTCTCTCATATTCCTGCAGGAAATTTATGGTTTCTTAGTCTTCTCTCTCTCTGGAAGTCACAGTAACACAAATCCAGAGCTTCCAGACAACAAAAAACATGTGCCATGACATTCTGTGCTTATAACATGTTTTAATAAGCAGCAGTTCATGCACTTAACATTTTGTTTTTATTTCTTCTGCTTATGAACAGATAATATGTGTATTCAATTTTATAATAACCACTTTGTAATAACTCAGTCATACACTGATGTCTATAAAATAGAAATATGACAATATTCATTAATAATGGTTAAAAATCTAATGTCACAAATGTTTTACACTGGTAGGTCTTGTTGCCTAACAGGAACTGAAATTCAGAACTATGAAGAATGCTTTCTGACTGAATCAAAAATAGACAGATTGAAGAGAGAGATCACAATTTTTATTAATGCAATTAACTTTCTTATAAACTGGTGTATACTCCTACTTTTTTAAGCAACATCTGGAACAAGCTGTGAACTGGCAATATTTCCACTTCCCTACTCTTTATCTAGATTTGTCAATCATCTGCATCAATCAAAGATCCTATCCAGTTTTTAAAATAATAACAATAACAATAACAATAATAACCCTCACAATAATAACCCTCCCTTGTAAGGGAATAATTTGTTTCCAGGGTTGAGAGTGGAAACACAAAGCCTCAGCTTTTCCTAACAAATACACAGGTAGTGATTTGCATATCATCCATGTTTTATTTTCTATATTTTTCCATTAATGCAACTTTGACTGGAAAAGAGTTTTTTATTTGTATACATGGAGCTTGCTAGACTACTTCTTACCCTCAAAAAATAACTAGATCTTTGGGATAAAATTTGGAAAACAGTTTCACTCAACAAATAAAACTTACAAAAGAAAAAAAAGTGTTCATTGAAAAGTACTTCTATGTAGTAAGTAGCTGCTGAATATCATTATGCCAGGACGTTTAAGCAATGGAGAAAGCACTAATTTCTTTTGTGAGGTCACTTTTATATATATATATATAATATAAATTACAGATTAATTGGATTTTTTTTGTGTGTTTTAGGCTCATAATTAAAAAGTAAGATGAGGATTTTTTTTCTGAATGTCCTAAACTTTCACAAATTATTGCCCTTCTCAAATATATGAAAGATTCCAGGTAACTATTATCGAAATAAATGTGAAATCTCTTGTTGCATATTAAACTAGGGGGGAAAACTAAAGGTTTTTCTTTCAGTTTTCCTAAGAATTTTTAAAGCTTTCTCTTTTCATTAGATAATGTGTGGTGCTATTTGAAACAACTTTCTCACATAAATAGTAATAGTGCATTGACCATTTTTTTTTAACTTTGTATCTTCCAGATGCTTGGATATAGATATGGATATTTGGAGAAGATAAGAATGACTCTTTAGTCGTTACAGAAACTGAAAGAAGAGCTTAATACCTTTTGAAATAAAGGCAAGGCAAGGCAAGGGGAAGGGAAGGGAAGGGAAAGGGAAAGGGAAAGGGAAAGGGAAAGGGAAAGGGAAAGGGAAGAGAAGAGAAAAAAGAAATTGTTATTAAACTAAAATTGAAAAGTATTTATTTTTTTATTTATCGTTTGATTCCACATGATAGGCTGCACAATATTATTTAAATATAATGAATTACCATTCTACTCCTTATAAAGAAAGCTACTGAACAATTATAATTTTCTGGTCCCAAAGATTTTAGAAACTATGTTCTATTTCTATACAAATTTATTAGCTATTATTTATTTATTTATCTATTGAACTTTATAGAATTTTCTGTGAAGGGTTCGTATAACTTGTTGATCTAGTTGCTGTGATTAGACTAAAAAATGCAGATTGTACACTCATTGGCTAACAAAATAAAAGATTTTCGAAAGATTAACCTGGTTAGCCTATATATTGCTGAAGTTCCATGTGCTTGTCTGTCTCAGCCTTGCAAAAAAGTGGGTCGTAAAACAGTCCAAAACAGAGTTCATTTCTTATATGTTCCACCCTAGTGTGGAATACTGATAAAGTAATTGAATTTGGAGTTTAATTGGGCTTCAGGGGTCATCACAGATACATCACATTGTGAGAAAGGATGTGTACAGAAACTGGTAGATGGATTTCTCCATTTTGATGACACCAAATGCACACGACCTCTGAAGAGTTCATAGATATTAAGAGATTATACAAATGAACAAATTATATTATTTAAAGTAATTTTTGAGTTTGTTTCATCATCCAAGTGCTTTTCCCTTTCCATCAATATCTTCCTATACTATCCAATAATGTCTTCCTAATATTTTAAAAATTACCTGTAAAGATGGGTCTCCATTCCACACTTGTGCCACCTAACTGTTGAGTGTTGTGACATTTAAGTATTTTGTGCTGTTTTATGTGAAACCAGTGGGGATTTGGACCTGATTTCTTCCACCCTACTTTCAGGCATCCTTGTGCAAGGATATCTTAATCTCTCTAGATACTTCTGGTTCAGTTACTGTTATGGAAAGTTAGGCTCGCTGGCCACCATAACAGGGTATGACCCTAGGTTCCCGCTCAAAAGTTCAGAGCCAAATCAAAGCAAATTAATTAAATAAATTTTAATGACGCACATGCTGTAATTGCAGCTTGAGCTGGGTGCCTCCAAAGAGGGACCCTGACCAAAGAAATCCCTGGGCAACTATAACTTTTCAGTCTAAGCTCTCCACCCCTCATGCCGTAGTTCAGACCAATAGTAATATTCAGGTCCGGGGCCTCCTGCTCCTTATTGGGTCTCATCGTTATCCCTAGGCAGGCTGTTTCTTTCCTTATCTTTACTGTTGAGGTTTCTGCTGATGGATGTGTCTTTGTTCCCTGTTGGGTCCCGTTGTTGTGTCTCAAGGTCCTGACAAGGAGATGGTAATTCCGGACCACAGCAATTAACCCTACCCCAGCAGTGAGAGGAGGCTTTGTTTCTCAAGGTCCTGATGTCCTGCATAGGCCTTATTTCAAAGTTTTGACATCCTCCCTTCCAGAGTGTGAGACACGGGAACACAGACTGCCTGTAACTCTCTTCTCTTCCCAGCCTGAACCAGCTCTGGGGCCCTTCCTGACTGAACTAGGTGAAAGTTCCTCACATTATCTGAGTGTGGCCCAAGGCTTCAGAACATTTAGCTGCTCATGCTAAGCAAGTTTTATATAAGTTGTGCTAAGCGGCTACCTCTAGACAGTTTCAGTTCAATAACTTCCTTAACAGTTACTAATAAATAAGTAAATATCTTTCAAAAGAGAGAACTGCATCTGAATCTGTCACAACCATTGCCATAATAGCCAAGCTCCCGAGTGATTAACTTGCATCTGATCTTTCTCCAGCCCAGTGAACACTGCGCTAGAATTCATATTCCCTCACAGCCGTGGTAGGTCATACTAGAAAGCTCCTGAGAGTCCCATAAAGTCTAGAAGTGATGAATGTCCTGCACTTTACTGAGCAGTTTGGTTTTGTTAAGACTTAGGTAGTTTTGTTTATGCCTCCTTGAAGAAAATTAGCACGCTAGTGAGAAATACTGGAAGAATGAAAGGGCCCATGGAGCTCTTTGGGTTTTTTTGAGTTTTGAAGGAAGTTGATACAGACTAAATTATCAACTTGGGTCCAAATGTATAATCTACTAGGCACTTAAATCCCTTTGTGGATTTAAATTCATGTTTTTTCAACACATTACTATATCTGAAAATTTGGACCTTTGAAGTAGGGTTTCCTGACTCTTGGGGGGGGAGAATTAAAAACCACTGACATCTTAAAAACTTAATGAAATGCTAACCATGGCTGACTATTTCATTTTCTTTCCCATTTGCATAGCAGATCCTGTGATCTGAATGTTGATTCACCTTCAGCATGTTATTTTGCAGCAAATGGTATGTAATTAATATTCATATCATTCCCTATATACTGCCAGTAGTGAGTTGTTTCTAAAAGGGACAAATGTCTTTAGATCCAACATGTTTTCTTATGTGCCACGTTTTAATCTGAAAGAGTTTAAATTTCGAGGAGTAAAATCAATTCCACACAATCAATAACAAGATTGTGTTTAGAAAATAAATGATACTGTGTTAAAGTAAAAATAATACACTCCACAATAATTTACATATATTATTGATCATTTGAGTACACTTCATTTGGAATTCTATGAGATGGCTTTGAACAGAACAGAACAGAATGTCCTCCACAGTGTCATGATTTTATTCTTTTTTAAAATCTAACAGCATGGAAATCTTCAATTCAATATTGAAATGAGAACTGCTTTTTCTTCTGTAGTTGTTTGATGGTTAAATATATCAAAGGTTAAAATAATGTGTCACATTATCTTCATCTGTAGAAAATCACAGGGTTTTAAAATGTGTATGTATGCATTTCTGGAGAGGGGTAATGTTAGGATTGCAGGCAGATTACACCACTGACTAGGCTGCGGCCTCAGGTTAAGGTAACTGAAAAAGATATGGAAAAGTACTGGACAGAACAGGAAAATTTGCTGAACACAGCTAACTGAATGAGAAGCTGACAAAAATTATAGATAGTGCCATTAGGGAGGGCTGGATCTCCATGGTACTTATATGGGAGTTATGTATGAAAAGGCTGAACTCCATAGATAACTGGAAGGGAGCATTGATGACCTTGTGCAGAGTATGATCCTGCAGGAACAGCAATGCCTCAGCAACCATACTAGGAAGTAACATAACATAAGGCAGAGACCGCCTACATAACAGTATCAAAAATACCACTGGCTGTGCTGCCATTCAAAGGGACCTAACCAGGTGGAGAAATGAGCACAGGGGAACCTTATAAAGTTCAGCAAAGAGAAATGCTAGGTCCTGCACCTGGGGAGGAATAACCCCATGCACCAGTACAGGCTGGGGGCAACCAGATGAAGGGCAGTCTTTCAGAAAAAGCCCTGCACGTCTGTCCCGATCCAATATTGGGAGGGTTTTGTTACGATCCCAAGGATGAGATTAAGACGCTAAAACCAGTCAAATATCGTACAACCTTTTAACTTTATTTTCTGTGAAGTGGGGAGAAAAGGTGGGGAAAGGTGAAGGGGAGGAGAGAGATAAAGAGAGAGAGAGAGGGAGAGAGAGAGAGAAAGAGATATCACCACCCATGGATCCAGTGGTGTCCCGTTGGTCCTCTTCACCCTGGGTGTAAATTTTAGTGATGCGCGTGCAGTTATTACAACTCAAGCAGGGTCCGACCCTAGGTTCCCACTGAAAAGTTTGGAGCCAAATCAAGGCAAATTAAATAAATAAATTGTAATGACACGCGTGCAGTAGTTAGTTACAGCTCGAGTTTGGTGCCTCCGAAGAGGGACCCCGAACAATGAAATCCCTGGGCAATTATAGATTTTTCAAATTAAGTTTCCCACCCCTCACGCAGTAGTTCAGACCAATAGTAAATTTTAGGTCTGGGGTCTCCTGCTCCTTATTGGGTCTCCTCGTTGTTCCTAGGCAGGCTGTTTCTTTTCTCCCTTATCTTTACTGTTGCAGTTTTGATTCTTCGGGTTCTGCCCTTCTCTCTCAAGGCTCTGACAAAAAGGTGTAGTGACAAAGTGACAGTAGGTGTTATCTTCCAAGGTCTTGACGAAGGGGATATAATCCAGACCCTCCCTAATTAACACTGTTTCAGCAGTGAGGGGAGGCTTTGTTTCCCAGGGTCCTGGTGCCCAAGCAGGCCTCACTTCAAAGCCTTGACACCCTCCCTCCTGGAGTGTGAAGCATAGGAGTGCAAACTGCTTGTAACTCCCTTATCTTTCCAGTCTGCACCAGCTCTGGGGCCCTTTCTCACTGAACTAGGGAGTGCGGCCTAAGGCTTCAGCAAATGTAGCTACTCATGCTAAGCAAGTTTTATAAAAGTTGTGCTAAGCGGCAATAATTTACAGTCCAGGTCCCAAAGTCTCTGCCCAATCATGGTCTGGTTCAGCGCAGGCTCGGTGTGTCCTGGGTGGTCGCAGGGAGACCGTTTCAGGGGGCCCAGCAGCAGCTCAGTCCTGTTTCCACTGGGAACAGATGGCTTGTTCAGGGTTGTGGTTTGCTTGCACCTTATGTACCAAGAAATGTTTCAGGCAAAAGTTCACTCATCTGTCCACCACAAGGTCCTGGTGGACAAGTTGACCACGAGCCAGCACTGTGCCCCCATACCATAGATGCCCAATAGCATCCTGGGCTACATTAAGAAGAGTGTTGCCAGCACGTTGATGGAGGTGGTCCTTCCCTTTACTCAGCACTGGTGAGGCAACACCTGGAGTGCTGGGTCCAATTCTGGACTCCTCAGTAGAAGAGAGATATGGACTTACTGGAGTGAGCCCAGTAAAGGGCCACAAAGATAACCATCTTTGTGATGACTGGGGCATCTCTCACATGAGGAGAAGTTGAGACAGCTGGGACTTTTCAGCCTGGGGAAGACAGGGCTCAGAGGGGATTTTATCAATGCGTGTAAATACCCGATGGGAGGAATAAAGAGGATGGAGCCAGTCTCTTCTCAGTGGCGCCCAGTGACAGGACCAGAGGCAATGGACACAAACTGAAATACAGAAAATTCTATTAAAACTTAAGAAACAACTTTTCTGTTTGGGTGGCTGAGCACTGGAACAGGTTTTCCAGAGAGGTTGGGCAGTCTCCATCCTTGGAGATATTCAAAACATGATTTGACATGGTCCTGGGCAATGTGCTTTAGCCGACCTTGCTTTGAGGAGTAGGACTAAATGAGCTCTAGAAAAGCCTTTCAGCCTCAATTGTTCTCTGACTCCATGATTTTATAAAACATCAAATTTGGGTACAGATGTAGCAAAGACTGGGATAAATATGGAAAAACATCATTGGGGCAGGTTATTTTTCTGGGACATGAGTAGGATGGAGAATGGAAGATACTAGGCCAGCCAAAAAGAGATTTGAGAAAGGGGTGAGGGTGTCACACAGTGCATGTGGCCAGGTTGACTGGGGTGGCTGTGGGACAACTGTCTGGGTCACTGTGGCTGCAGCCAGACCATAAAGCAATCCTATCACCGTCGGCACAGCATGGATGTGGGACCACTCACTGTTTTGTCAGTGCCCACCATTTTCTCAGTGTTTGTATATTTGTAGATCTTTTAAAACTCCATCGCTTCAAAGATGTATGGGCTAACAGAGCTTCTGGTCTACTGGGCTCATTCCTGAACTGTAATTGTGTCATGCCTACATTAGGATGAGCTCTGGGGCTTGGTGGATTGGCTGCATATGTCATATTGGCTTTTCTGACTTGTTAGTTTATGTTCTTGGAATAAGAAAAAAAAGGTTCAGCTAAGCAGATGATTACCACTAAGAGACTGAAGTCCTCAGATATACTTCAACCATTCAGATTTGGTTTGGGTGACTAAGTTCTACTTAATATAATCATTTGTGGAGTACAGATGGTTTTATTTGAAGCAACATTTTGCTTGTGCCTGTGCTTACCTTTAGCGTTTATTGAAGATGAATGAAAAGAATTAAGAGTGGCTCAAAGTGCATATTGGTGTTGACAGACGTGCATTTTAAGCAAGGAGCAATGGTCTTGAAATTTAAAACATTAAAATAGATCAGACTGGGAAAAGGGCCACACAGAAGCTCTGGACATTTTCATGCAAATGGTTGGGCCAATTAAAACTATCAGACTTCATTAGAGTCATTAGACTAGGGTTGCATGTTCTCTTTCTATAAAGGGATGTTAGTGATGTGGCTCACAACTCTTTGCTATGTAGATGGAGACAACACTTCTATGGAAAACCCACTGACTCTGGAAAACATTAGTATTCAAGGCACCTTTGGTATTAGAGGGGTAGGATTACCAAAATCAAGTATACTATATGTAAATAATATAAATGTAAATGTAAATGTAAATACAAATAATGAGGTAGTTTGAATCTGAACTTCTTAGGATATACAAAAGTTTTTTTGGCTAATCAGTAGAGATGGAAAACAATGAGAGCTTGTTTGGTTTGTAATTTACAGGAGATACAGAAAACTGAGATTTATAGAAGGATATTTGTATTTTCAGACATTCTAAATTGGCAACCTTAGTAGAAGACCACAAAATCAACAGGAGAATCAACTTTAAATCTCCATCTTGAGGCTATCAGTCTTTAATTTTGATGACAGAAATGACAGGTTGCAGAGTCTGTTTATGAACATACCTTTGCTCTTTGCCCAGCTGCAGCAAAATAACTTTAGGGTCTCCACTGGGTTATACATAGCTTCAATGACTGTCCAGTACTTAGTACTAGACCTTTGGTTTGAAGAGATGCCATTAAAGCTGAAATTTATGTAAGAAGTTGTTAGTTTAGATCTTGTATATGGCTAATATGACTAGATGCTGGAAATAAATGAAGAGCTGAATAACTTCTACTTTATTCATTTTCCTGAAAGAGGTCAAACAATTCATACGTTTGAGGATATAGATATTGAGACCCTGTGAAAAATGCAAGCAGGTTTTAGCCATGTGTATTATAACAAATAATTAGTAGACAGTGATTGAAGCAAAACATGCTTATGCATGATCTGCCATATCAAGCTGTTTTTGAACCCTTGTGGTTCAAACGTAGTTCTTGACAGAACTTTTCTTTGAATAGTGCTTCATGTTTCCAAAATCCGTCTTCTAATTCTTATTACTGCCAAATGCCTCAGTGAGGCTTTATAGAGCAACATGGTAACTTTTGTACTTTGTTAGCGTCAAAGAAGCAGTGACTATGTACAGGCACCAGTGGGTGTTTTTTTTTTTTTTTTTTTATTTTCTTTCTCTCTCACATAGCTGCAGTATACAGTATTTGGCTGTACCTGTTTGTTTTAATGGATACATCTGTTCCTTTTGGCCTGTAAATTTCAAAGTCACTCTAATGTCAAATTCGGATGCAAGCTGGGTTTTAAGGTGATTGTGTGTGACAAGTTTATGCAATTTAATACTAGATTTCATTCTTTGTGCATGCTTTGGAGAAAATGATAGCTGCCACCATGACATGTCGTAAATGGTATTGGATTATTTCTCCTATTGTTAACCCTGTCAGTTCCTTATAATTACCCTTTTAAAGATATCTATATTTTCTCTTTCAGCATATTGAAAATATTTGACCCAAGAGATCATTTTCTCATCATGTAGTTATGAATTTCTGAAGACATTTCATAGAAAGTACAACTCTGATAAATGTATGAAAAGACATTATCCAATGGCAAAGAATATATTTTATTTTTCTCATAAATGTTATGAAGAAGTTGAAGGTTCTAAATCACGTGTGCCCAACTATTTCTGCCCCACACTTTTACATGCTGCTAATATGGTTATTCATTTTCTTCCCTGATGCCTTTATTCAGCGTAGTTCTGGACTTCTACAGCAGTCAGTGAGGAGCAACACTGCACTGCAGGAGAAAAAATGCCTCTTCCCATCTCCTCAGCCTGAACAGGGCCAGTTGTCTATCACAGAAAATCACCAGATGAGCTCGTAGTCTCCTAACCCAGACTTGGTCTGGGAGTTTGAGAAAAATTACTGCCTATCTCCTTTCATAATTTCACTCCCCATACGTACCATTAGTATTACTAGGGGGCAACCAAAAAGAAATGTACTATTTCATTTGTGTACAAATCTGTCAGCTTTTAAATGGATGAGAACCCAATTTACTTGTTTTTGTATGAAGTACTGTAATTGCATAGAAGACTAATACAGCTATAGGGATAAAGAGGATCTGTGTGGTTGTAATAAAGAATTAAAGCAAACATCAGGGCATATGCAGACTGCTCAGTGAAAAGCCTGAATATCTGGGAAGCTGTGTAAGCTGCACAGTTGTGCTGCTTCAGAAATAGTGAGATGATTACAATCAAATGTTCCAGTGCGCTGTTCTGTAGTGCATCGGCAGCCCCCATAGGAGCTGGACCAGCTATGGATTTGTAGGAGAGAGTGGTGTTTTCAGGAAGAAAAAAAGACGATTTCATTACTAAGAGAGAAGAAGTCTGACTTGCAATATTGGATTCTGTGATAGGCAATTCACTTTGGATGCAGACTTTTAATGGATGGCCATTAATTGCATGTTGAGACTCCAAAGCCTATTTTGCAGACATGCAGAATGCTCACATTTGCAGCCCAGAGAAAGCAAGCTCTGCTTGAATACATAAAGGGATATACACTGTTAAGTCCTATGGGAAATTAGCTACTAGTGGTATCACACTGAATACCTAGAATTAATGGAAGTATTTGGCTGCAATCACTCTCTGCAACAGTTCTCCATTTATAAAATGGGGATGGTAATTTCTCTTTATTTCACAGGATTCAAATGTTCATTTCAACACAGCAGGGATTAAGGAAACACTTGGAGAATGCACAAAATGATTTTGTATTTTAAACCAAAATAATATCCCTAGATCTTACATTTTATTTTTAAGTTAAACTAGAAGTATCTGAATTAAATACATTTTAGAAAAAGAATAGAATATTCTGAAAATGTTGAAATAGATTTTTTATATATTTTCCTTTTTTCATTTGTCTTTAGGGAAAACAGTTCAGTTAATTTGATGTATATTATAAACTATTTTGATTGAATTTTAATATTAAACCACAATTTTTACTGAAGTCTATATTAGCATGATAATCATACAGAAAAGCCTCAGATAGACTTTTTTCTTTAAATCAAGATTTAAGCAGTGTATAGTAAATAAAACTTTCAGCAAGATACCAAAACTGACAAATAAAATATTAAGAGCCTAGCTGTATCTTGGCCTTTGTCAGACTTGTCCACTGAAGAAGTCAGGAAACCTGAAAAACTCTGTCCTTCCTTAATTAAGGATTCAAAAATGGCCATCTGACTCTCTCATCAATGAAATGATACTAAAACAGGAATTAGGTTTTTATACCTCCTATATAGTTTAAAATGTTTCTAGCCCTGATTTTAGGATTAGCCCATTTTACTAGGGCTATAAGTTTCCTTTAGCACGTTTCCCACTTTGTGCTTACATAAAAAATCACTTGCATTTAAACAAAACTTTTCCAGTTCATTTTATTTTGTTTGTAAATCAATTTACATTGCCCAGTTTCTGGCATTTGAGCTATTTCCCTGCACGCATGCAAACCAGACCTCAATGTCTTCTGGATACTCTTCACTAGTGAAACAGCTATAGTGAATGTATAAGAAATTAAAACAAATGTTTATACAGATAAGTAATATATTTGCTTAGAAAACACACGCTATTTATGGAATTCTATATCATGTAATGGATATTTTATATAGATTTGTAACAGGCTTGTAAAATTCTATATCTAGTTACTTAATGTGTCTGAAAAGCCCATAAAGATAATAAGACAGTAGAAAACTTCTCCATAAACAATATCTTATTTTTTTATGCAACCAATCCAAACATTAAGTTTAAGAAGTATTTTCCTAGTATATTTAAGATTATGAGATAAGGGATTTTTTTTTCTTCTCTATGCCTTTCAAGGATAAATAATGACTGCAACAATTCATATATTACATTGGCATATAAAACCAGGTTAACTGATATGAACCTCATTACACAGTGTTGGGATGAAGGGAATCTATTTAGCTACTTTCCTAGTAAATTCAATGAGCTTTTTACAGATGTTTATTTTTAGGTTAATCGGGTCCAAGTTTTTCTGTAAACTAAAAATAGCTCTCTTCAGAGTGATATTTCCTTCAGATTTCCAATAATAATGGACTCGGTTCTGCTCCCTGAGTACTGGAGGATAGCTTTATTAGAATTCCTGCATAGTAAAATACTTCTCAACACGGCTCATCGTGAAAGAATTGGCCCTTATTTATATCAGTCACAAAAAGCATAAATAAGTAGCTAAGACTTGCATTTATACATGTTTGTAGGTATTCAGTTTGACTTTCAGATACCTCAGCTGAGATGTCCAATATTAATAAATACTCTTGATTCAAAGATTACCCTTTGAGCTGTAGAAAGTACCCTCTTATGGAAAATAATTTCTTGAAGTATTTTATAAACAATATGTCAAATAAACTGACAGACCACCTAATATTCTGAATTTACTTACTTTCCAACCTTGAAAGAACATATCTATTCTTATTCGGAATGAATAACCCATAGTCCATTACATTAAGTTATATTAAATTATATCAATGGTTCTTGTAAATGCAATGAAATGCACAGGGCCACAATTTCAGCTCTTGTTAAACCTCTTTTTGTGCCGGACTGCTAGTGCAAAAGGAAAGCATATTACTGTTGCCATTCCCTGGTTTCCATTGGCAACTGATGGCTAAATAGTGCAAATCCACTTAACTCCCTTTTTTCATCTGGAAAAAAGTTCCCTTGTGAGGCCCAAAGGTACTGAGAAGCGTGCAGCAAGGGAAACTGCTCTTTCCCAGTACAGAGCCGACACGGAAAATTAAAAGCACACAACACAATAGCAAGGCTTTCTCTTTCACAAGTAAAACAGAGATATTTCAGAACACTTCTTTTATCTTCTGGTGAAGACAGGTGGTATTTTAGTTGCCCCTCCGAAGTGTAAAGGTTCTACAGAAAATTCTTTCCAAAAGAATTCACAAGGTGAATTAATAGCTTCTTTCTTCTTCAAGGTATCTTTGTGCTACAGAGCTACAAGGATATATTATTAATAGGATTCCTAGAAGCATGTCCTTCTTTAAAGTCATAATTAAATTAACTTTGCATTCCACTTATAAATGTTAAGTTGTAATAAGAAGTTGTCACACTTACCTGAATGGATCCTGATATAACACATCATTTGTATATTCTATGCAACTAAGTTGTTTAACTCTTCTTTTTCCCCTCCTGCTAAAGGTTTATAAAAATGTCAAGCAAAGATTTTTGATAAAAGAACATTCATGGAAAATGATGAATTTACTTAAATGGCTAACTCTTCATTAGACTTGTCAGTTCCTGAAAAAAGTGTCTACACTACAAACTGGTATGACTAGAGAGGTTTTCCAGTTCACCTTGGATATGTCCTCTTCTGTTGACAGTTACATGAATACCCAATAGTGCTTTTATGTGGATGATACATGACTTACATGTAATACTGTACCAGCTATGTATCTTATATCTACTACAAATGAAATATTAGGCAAGTCTTCAAGGTGTTGCCTTTTCTTTCACTTCATCCTTCTTAAAACTATTTACGGACAGCTGAAAGTGTAGTCAAACTCTAAATGCAAACTTGCATTTGTCATAGAAACAGTTTAGATAAGTTCAAGGTCGTATTAAGAGCTACTAATTTTTCTTTTATCATATTTCAGAGCGCGTGAGTACTTTTATGGTGAAACATTATTGAAAGCGTTATACTTGGAACTAGAAGTAGTAAGACTTAGTACAACACATGTTTATTCAAAATTGGGCTGGATTTTAAGCATGTTACAATATAAGGATCTGATCATGAAATTCCTCCTTACTATCAAAATTTGATTTTTATCAGAATTGTGCTTCTTTTCAAAATGTTCTTGGTGTGAATAAAATACAGTTCAGTACATTCCTATTTTCATCATTCAAAACAAAATACTATTTAGTCTAAAATTTCTTAGAACAGTGACACCTTGGTAATGTGAAATTTTAAACTAGATACTAACTTTTCTTAAAATTTATGAACCATTCTTGTTATCATTTGTCTTTGTGAGGAAATGCATGTAAATCTGAAAAATCCATTCTAAATCAATTTCTAAAACTGTGAAAGCATTCTGATATTATCATGTGAGATGTTATTTTTTTTAAATCAAGGGCCCCCTCAAACATTTTTTACAGTGTTAAGCTTGGCTCAATAGAAGTTCCATGCTGTGGACTAGGGTTACATAAATGGAGAAAAACTGCATTAGGAAAATATGTAAAGTAAGTGGCCTCTCATAAGAAACAGCAGCATGCATCATGAAGTATGGCATCTACCTGAAGGCTTTTGGAATATTCACAATGAAAGGGAAATCAAATGCTTCATAACACTTCCCTTAGCATTCAGGTGAAGAATACCATTCTCTATCAGTAAAAGTCAGTGAGCGAAAAGATAAATGCATTATGAACAAATATATCCCGCATGGAAGATTGTCCTGAAGAGGAAAGAAAGCTAAATATTTCATAAAGTACTTCACTATTAATATTGATCTTAACTACAGGCTGCTTAGCCTGTCAGAGTGGGGTGACAGAGGGAAACTTAAGACAGACAAACAAATAAGCAATCAGACTTTTACCACAGTTCCCCAAATTAAGATTGCCATCCTAAACCAGCAGTGATACAATTTATAAGCCTAGAAATAAGACGTAGGTACTGCCTGCCCCTACATGGTATTGAAACTATTTATATTTATCTCTAGTGAAGTGGACCTGTAAACTGTAATATATATCTGTAGATTAAAGGACTGAACCAAGAATAGGTAATATTTGTTTTGCCCATCTGATAAAACATTTTCCAAATGCTCAGGAAATGGATTAGCCTCTGGGCATAATAGCTTCCTAACAGAAACAGGGCAATTTTCCCTTTGAAACTATGTCAGCAGTGAGTAAACAATCCTATCCTTTTCAAGTATCCTATTCAAGTCAGACTCTTAGACTGAGCTTAATGCAGTTATATGGGTTTCCTTTTCGATTACAGAAAGCTGATAAAGTGAATTGTTTCCATCCTCTTTCTCTTCCTCTTCTATTGTTTTTTATTTCAGGGACACAATAAAATAAACAAAAAATATGATTTTTCATTCAAAATACCTACCTAGAAAAAAAGGCTATTTGAAATTTCTTTCACTGAATTCACAGTGTTTTTCTTACATTTCACCAGAGGTGGGCTTCATACTGCTTGAATGTATTTCTATTTATACATTTTTCCATGTATTAAAATAGGCCAGAGAAGAAATTGCAAGACAGAAGGTATGTTCCTATCACAAGCACAAAAACTCTTTGTGATTTAAAGTAAACCCTCACTTAGTAATTACAGAAAAAGATGAAAATATCTGTACACTGTAAAAAGTGTATGTTTAGTAGCATTTTGCATCTGACCTCGGTGTGATGTTGTGGACACGGAAGGACTGATACTGAAACACAGCTGAGCCTAGGAAGCATTTTCCACCAAAAGGTTACCAAGAAACACCTCTAAAATACAGTCAGGTGCTGGAGGTGTATGAGAAGTGCATGAGATTTATAATGGTAGCTCTTAGAAACACAAGACAGTCACAGACCCTGGGCCAAACTCTCTAGCCTGATTTAGATGGGCTTTGTCAAAAACAGTAGGATACATACCTGCTTTTGAGTTGTCAGTGATGGTAACTAATAAGATCTCAGATGATTAAATAGTGATGAGCTAACAATGTCCCTGATGATTTTTTATAAATAACTGAAAACATGTTTGAATGGTTTCTTGAACTTAAACCTGTAGTTGCCTCACTGAAACAAGTCAGAATATTTACACTGAAAAGATGCAGACGTGATATTTTTATTTCTTTCTTAAAAAACTAAGTCAGCATACATGCATATTTTATTTTATTTTATTTTATTTTATTTTATTTTATTTTATTTTATTTTTTCACTTAGCTGTAGCCCTTTTGGTACAACTGTTTAAGAGTGATTGTTTTACTGTCCAGAGTCTGATATCCATTGACACACTTAATACTTTGCAATGAAAAACAACATATTTTCCTGGGAAGCAAATATATTTCTTGTGATAACATTGCATCACTGTAGTGCAGTGTTTGAGAGAGGACTTTTTTCCAGTAATATCTTCATTGTTTTAGCTTTCCCAAAATTAGAGTAAGGATAGCACAGATTTCATCTTCCACATCCTTTAGCATCAGATGTTCATCTTGAAACACCCTTTGACTATGCTTAGGCTCAGCCAGGTCTAATCATCAGCTTTTATCAAACATGCAGGCTTCAGAACACCTGACATGGACCTTGATTTCCCAGGTGATGCTCAAGACACTACAAAATTTCAAATCAACAGCAAACATGCTGCAGCAGCTGTGAATGAGAAAGCAAGTTCCCTTGCTGAGGACTCATTGGTACTTCAGAGAACAGAAAGTGCAGGTTGTTATTTTTTTTTCCTAGAGAATCTCAAGCATAATTCTTTTAATAAAATGTCAGTTTAGAAAAGATTTTTTTTTTTATTCCACAATGGCATAGGAAAATATAAACTGGATTTCCGCAAGGGGTATAAGCCAGTTGCAATGCACTGGGCTATAATGAAGAAGCTTCATTTTTAATTCATCAGATACCTTCATCCAAGCAAATCTCCTTTAGCAAATTCAGTAGATATGCTGATTCATATTCAGTGCAGGAGTCATTCATATTTTAATATTAATTCATACAGTTTGTACTCATCAACAATGTTGGAATACATTTACCAGAGATGCCCCTGAAAAGGAAAAATAACCTTGTTGTACAGCTTTGCAGGAGCATGGGTTACCTTTCTGGAGACTGCACTCTCAGTCACTGGTATATTTTCTCAGAAGAAAAAGAGGAAAGAGGGAGACGTTCCCTGTGTTATGCTTCATGTAAAGGCTGTCTTCAGTGTTGTTCAATGAGCATCATCAGAATTTTCCTTTGTAAGGTTTGTTTGGCTTGATAATCAAGTCTTTGTAAGTGAGGGAGAGCTTTCCCTAAAGAATTCTGTTTATGGCTATGTCTGCATCTGCAGCCAAGCACAGAAGTAGGCAGCTGGCAAAGCAAGATACAGCAGGCACTTGTATTTGTAATGTCTCAGTGTAGAAAGGTGTGCTGGAGTGTGATACTTTGAGTGAAAAATGAGTGACAAACTTGAAACACTGATGAAGGATTCTGTTTCTTCAGGTTCTCTCTATCCAGGTATTGAAACCTACCTAGTGCATCAAGCTAAGAATTCTACTCTATGTAAATGCTTCAGGTAAATACAATAATGAAGCAACCATTAATTAAACTGTTAACAATTGGAATTCCCTAAAATATTTAAACTTGATTTTAAATTCCAAAACATAATGTCCTGGATTAGATTCATGGGCCTAAGCTTAGCTAAAAAAAGTTCCTTGTTTGAAAGCTTGTGCCCCACTTTATTTTCAATTTTCACTAGCAAGACTCCATCTCTGCAAAAAAACTCTGCCCCAGAATATATAGAAGGTTCCTTTCACCTATGAAATTGTTGTAATTATTTCTAATTCTAGCTGTAGAGACTGTTATTTCAAACTAGTTGGAATATGTCAGATAAAAAAGAATCTAGTCTTTATTCTTTATTGTCATTCCAGAATAATCTAGTCTACATCTGGAGCTGTGACAAAGAAAGAAGTTTATCCTAATCAAAATTAACTTTCAAGTATGCCCTATCTTTGTTGGAAGAAATAAATCTTAGGTGGAATATGCAAATGTACCAAGAATGGCTTAAGAAAATATGAAAATAATAATTATCAGGAATTTTCAGGAAATATTTTTCAGTTTACCTCATAAGAATTTCCTCTTTAAAAAGGCAAGTAGAAGATTAGACTCCATAATTTAGGATAATAACCAGGTTTAGTCAATATTGAACGCCATAAATGATCTCCCAATAAGCATTCTTTTTTTTTTTTTTTTTTTTCTTCTGTCCAATAGACATGTTTATAGGTCTTTCCCAATTACCTGTCCAAAGGAGAGAGAAATAAAACTCAGGAGAGATTCATACCAGTTTACAGGATTAAGAAAACAGAAAGGTTGCTAGAAAAATCTTTGCTTAGGCCTGGATTGTTCAGTGACTTTGTAAATGACCTGGAAGTAACTGTGACAAATAGACTGATAAAGTTGGATGAAAATATTAGGAACCTAAGTACAGATCTAAGCTATGAAGAAATGAAGATGGTCCTGACAGTGCTGAACAACTGGGTAATAAAATGGCAGATGAAATTCAAAGCAAAAATGTAAAGTAATGAACACAAGATATAATATTCTTAATTTCGTACATGTGACAATGGTTTCCAACCTGACAATTACTATTCAGGGAGAATATCCTGCAGTTATAAAAGAAAATTCTACAAAAAAGATCAACTTGTTGCTCAAATGTTCAAAAGAAAGGGGTGGTGAGAAGAAATGAATGGTAGAAGCAATTAAGAAACTAACAGAAAATTTGGGACATTATGAAACTGTATGCTATGGCCTCAGCTGGAATACTATATGTAGTTCTGGCCCCCTACACGACAACATATGTAACATAACTAGTACAGAGAAGAATAGCTAGAGCAATTAAAGATAGATTTACTGTAAGAAGAATAACCAAATAAAAACATTCTTCAGCATTTAAATGGTATAACTCAGAGAAGATATGATAAAGAAATATAAAATCACAAGTGTTACAGAGAAATCGAGCAGAGAATGATTCTTCTCTCTGTCCTCAAATATAGGAAGAAAGGATTCTCAAAAAAAACCCAGCAGGGGTGCAGATTCAAAACAAGAAATTCTTCACACAATACATAGGCAAACTATGAATCCCTCCAAAGTTATTACAGACTTTTTGAATCCAACTTTTTGTTGTCCAAAAAACAGTTAATTGAACAATATGGAAAATTAATTCATCCAGGGATATTGTATGGAAGTGGCAACACAAACAGAGATACTGTTTCTTCAAGAGGCCCCTGAGCAACACCTTGCTGTAGGCTTGGAAATATCTTGAAAAAAGTATTAGTTTTGCTTGTTTGTTCCTATCTACTTCCTTAGGCATTAGCTATTGATCAGTGTTGGAATGACATTGTTGGGCTAGATAGATTTTTTTTTTTAATCCAATACACCTATTCTTACCCTCTTATGGAAATAAATTTCAGATGTACTTTATTTTTTACCTCTCTCATTTGACAGAAAAAATGAGTTGCACCACTGCGTTCTGCCTAATGTAAGTGAGTTTTCTTCAGAGGTTGCTTGAGGAAAAAAATTGAATAAAAGATAAATAATTTAATGTTCCTAAAAGGCCTTCTACTCAAATCTTTTATAAACTGTAGAAAACAATTTATGAAACATGCTGGATTTACATGTAAAGATTTGTTTCTACTTGTCTGAATAGAGCACTATGACAACTACAGAACAGAAAAGGGTAATTTTATCATGAAAGTGTGTGGGGAGGATTGTCACTTATACATGCATTGAATATTAGTAGGACAAAAAAAATTGGCAGATGGTTTGGTTTGGTCTGAAAATATATGTTCATTCTAGAGTAAAGCTAAAACATTTTCCTAAACTTAAAAAAAAAAAATCTTTTTCACACAGAAAGAGAAAAAAAATGGAAGTATAGGTATGTACTAAAATCTGTGTACAATGTTTGTAGATTTCCCAAAATGAGAATTAGAACCAGAGCTTTCTCAAAGATTTTATTTTTTCCATTATTCTCAATAAATCCATTTTGAAATATATTAATTATATTTTATTACTATTTTAATTGTATATATAATTATTAAGATTCTTGAGATTTTAAATAAAATTTACAGCATAAGTGGTAGTATAGTGTTATTCAAATGTATATACATCTTGAAACACTGAATTTCAATATACCTGTTTCATTCTCTCTCTGCTGAACATGCCCTGAGATGTATGTCCCAAGACCAGCTTTCTGAAGGATAATACGTCACTGTACTCTGAGTATAAATCTAGAAGTAATTTGCTTTATTTTCACATCTATAATGCAAACAAGAGATGGATGGAAATCCTTTTTTCAAGAATCTCCACAAATACATCCATCAGTCCACTTGACGATACAGAGTCATGAACAGTATACTTAATTCAGTCCTGCTAAATGCTTGATGTACCTGTAGGTCCAAAATGACCAAAATAACAAGGCCCTAAGGGCACCCTGCTACAGCCCCAGCGCTGCCCAGGTGCTGATGATAATATAGTTCTCATTACCCCATTGCTATTGCTATGGACAGCTCTCAGCTATGCAGCAAACACCATTTGAAAGGCTGTTAGTCCTATGTCAGAATGATCAGTATGTAAGAAATTACTCAAAGACGGAAAGAGGTCTGAGCCCAGCAAAAATGAAAATTTGAATTTTTGCCCATAGTGATTGCTTAGCGTAATCAGAAACAAAGTTTTCTTCTTTTAAGGCATATTAGCCAAGAATCTTAGCAGTTTGCCATTTTTCAGGAGCATGCACCACTCAGTCCTCTACAAAGGAAAACGGTAAAAATAGTGGTGTTTGCTAAAGTTCATTCCAGGAATGAGAAGTTGAAGAAAAAAATATTGCATGAATAGTGAAGGAAATCACAATCATCATGCAGTTTTACAAGTTTAGAAGGATATGTTAGTTTCTGGGTGAACAGATCAAACAAAAATAAAAGTAAGGGTTGATAATAGCCCAATTATGCAAATCATACATATTGACAACCTGTAGAGAGCACCAGATAGATCTCTTAATCTGGAAAGAAAACAACTGAACCAATATGGTAAGCAGTTGTACCCAAGTTCATAATAACATTGTAAAGCTGTAGCTAAGGATATATTATTCAAAAATACCAAAGCATGAGAGTGTGAAATAAGCAGAAGATTAATATGATATGACGAACAAATACAATGAGACTCCAACCATAAACCTGAATCTAATTCTAAGGGAACAGTTCAGAAAGCACACTGAAAACCCAGAAAGTGCTCTGAAAAGAGCTATGTGAATGACTTTCACCTTTAGAAAACTCAGTTTTTATAAGCTCAGTGAATGTAATTTATGAAAGAAAAGTATAATATAACTTATTTGTGTTGTAAGTATCTAGATGAGGAAAAAAAGACTACGGACAGTAGAGATCTCTAATTTCAATGTCTGCCATGGTAGCCAGTGATGAGAAGCTGAAATAAACAAATAAAAAAAAAATCTGTCTATCAACAGAGTACATTTTTATTTTCTTTAACAGTGAGACAACTGTAGAAACCTGAATGTGTGGTAAGCTTCAAGTCAAGACTGGATATTTCTTAAACAGCTCAATGCAGAAGTTACTAGCTGAGGTTCTCCTCATCAAAATTACAGAGATGGAGGTCAGGTAGCAGGTAACAGCAGTTGCTTTCTTGCTGCAAGTGCCAAGAGTCTGTTAATTCTCTTTGTCTTATATGACAGAAGATTTAGGAAACAAAAGTAAATTTTTAACATACTAACCCAGATTTGTCAGTCTTCTTACTTCCATCTACATCCTCTAAAATGACAGGTACTAAGTGCAAGATTACACTTACTATGTGTACATTCCTCTGGGTCTCTTATAAGAATTACAACAATTGCATCAAGTTGTAAGAATTTTCTCCACTGGAAGATCTCTTACTCCTATTTAGAAATAAGGTATGTGTACTGCTAAAAATGGAATTCTAAATATGAACAATTTTAACATAATTTAATTTGTTGAAAATAAAAAAAAATATAAGCTTAAGAAAATGTCTATATATAATGTTTGGATAAAATATTAAAGTGCAATACACACACACACACACACACACACACACACACACACACAAACACGAACTCTACAATGACACAGAAATGTATAAAGCTTGATTATGATTAATGTACAGAATGAACCTGTTCAGTTAAACAAATTGCAATGGATGATCCAGAAAGGCAATTTTTTCTATTGCTTTTGAAATCTATGATATTAGAAGTGCTCTTTCAAAAACAGCTAATTCAAAAGAACTCTACAGATACAGTATAGAGCTAGTATTTCCCTCTGCCTATATGATATATTTCTTGGTTCAAACTGAAACACTTGTCAAGCACATTAGAAAAATTAACCTCATTAATATATCTTCAGTCTGTCCCACTCTGTCAGGATTAAATAAACTACTAGAAAGCATGGCATATGAAGAAAGATTGAATTAATAACTGATTTTTTTTTTTGTCTAGAAAATAGAAGCCTGTCCTGAGAGAAATAGTCCTCAAATTTGGACAGTGGTCAAAATGTAATCAAAAAGTATATTTTGATATCTATAATAAATGTGCATTTATTTTAAATATTTTCTGCAAAATAATTTAATAACGAAAATTTAATTTATCAAAGGGAAATTCCAGTGTGAGTTCTTTCTTTTGTGCCAAGAGATTACAGCTATATCATGCACCCTCCAGATGAATACTCTAACAGCTACACTGTGCTATATTTAGAGAAGGGTTACTCCCAAGCAGTACAGCAAAATCTGTTTCCCTTTGCTCTAAAAGTAGAAAGACATTGTGTTAGAATGAGTCAAAGCACAATTCTGTAATTTAAGCACTAGAGAATTCACTGAGGGATGTCATAGCTTCACAATTGTGTTACGATGATTACCTAATATTAAATAGTAAATTAAACCAGATGAGGGAGTCACTCTTTCTTTCTGGACCAGCAAATATTTAATTATGTTATGCAAAGAGGAAAGAACTTTAAACAGGGAGACTTGGAGGTATACAATTTTATATGTCCTGAGAAATTATGATAACTGTATTTCATTTATGCCTATGTTCACTCTCAGAAAGGAAATGAATACAGATCTTCCATAGCTCGAGTCAATGTTCTAACCACATTGAACTGTGGTAACACAAAACTGGTAGCAAGAGTGTTAGGTGAACTCTGTTCACTCATCTGCTAGCTGTGCTCTGGTAACGCTTATCAGTTATCTCTGCTGGTGGGAGAGGGTAGATACTTACCTGGCAGCTAAAGACAGGCCTTTCATACAAGGCAAAGTCAAGCTATTCAGCACAGAGTATGGCCATGCCTGAAACAACTTGCAGCCTCGCCAGTAGCAGTATCCAGATACTTAGGGATTTCAACAGCTCTCAAGGTTGTTTTGCAGCTAAAGTTACATTTTAAGGATCTAGAGGCTGGGTTTATGGACTCATAGATTCAATTGGCTAGGATATGAGTCCATAAGTCTTCTAGGCCTTTTCTTATAATATAAACACTTTTTTCCCCCCCTAAAAATAAAGTAACCTCCAAATCCTGGAGCAAAAGGAAATATAAGGAGCTCAGGCAACTTTTTTTTCCTTTGTGTCTTCTGAAGCTTTTCTGAACTCATTTCTTGCAGACATAGCCCTGGCAGACCTCAAAGAATGCACAAATGGGCAGTCAAAGTTGAAGAAATTAAGACTTGTATACTGATCAGTGATTTTACTGTCCATGGACAAGCTGCTAAGAAAATAGTGCTCTTGAGGTTTTCCTAGTCCCCTGATAATCTAAATAAATTTTATTATGAGAAGTTTAAAACAATTTGTCTTAAGAAGCCACACCATTAAAACCAAGCAAGTTTTGACTTTACTGAGTGTGGAACTATTCAAAAACAGACAGAAATTTTTAGCTTGGAAACCTACTGCCAAAAGTATAATAAAAGAAAAATTTTGCTTTGCAAGTAAGAACATTAGATTCCACATTCCACAGGGAGAGAGGGAATGAGTGTGAAGATATGTACTCTCTTATAAGGAGGGGATCAAAGTTGAGAAAAGGGCTCCAGAGACAAAAACCACATGTGGAATTGTAATTTGTTTGTTCTGTCTCAGCCCGCTGATAATTATTGTTCTGTTCATTACATTTAAGTACAATGAAGGGAGTGGATCTCTTGCTAGTTAACATCCAAAGTTTTATCCAGTGCAGTCTTCCAGGTTGGAGGATCACAAGAGGAATTCTTTGCATCTAAGCCAGGCACTGGCAGTCTATACCACGAAAAAAGAAATGTAATATTAATTTTCAAACAGCAACTTTGTATTTCAGGAAATCTAGTCATTGTTTTGAATATTGTTTTGCCTTGGTCTGCATTTTGTTGTTCAATGAGGAACAGTTAATGTGGTATTATAAAACACTAAAACAAAATAAATATTTTCCTATTGCATTCTGATTCCCATTGACAGGCAGCATGCCATGGAAAGGGAAAATCTGTGACTTACAGTCAAGTTGTATCTACTAGAGTTTCATAAAAGACAGGTCCATTTCAGACTTTTGGGTAGTTATCTGAGTCAAATCTATAAAACTGTTGAAATATCACCTATGTTGGTTATTGTCAATATCTTTTTCAGAGTGTGCAAATGTCAGAGAAATAGAAAGAGCATATTCTATTCTAGAAACAACACGTACAATGTGTTGTTATATACTGCTTTTACATTTCCCCATTTATGGGAAAAAGTTTTGTAACATACTGCATTGTCATTTATCCAGTTTTGTAAATACATAAAATTTGTGTCAAATAAATCCATATTAATATCTGCATGTGTAAAGAATAGAAGACCCAATCCAAATTCATGGAAATCATTCAGTCCAGGGCTGCCAGTCTTTTCAAAGGTTTTTGTACCAAAACCAGAATGTGCATGCACAGAACTATTTCTCAGTCTCCGTAAGATTTTCTCATGCAAATAGAGTTTGCAGATGTGAGTGCTGTAAACTGCAGGGTCAAATGAGTCTCAGAAAAAATGTGCGGTGTAAAGCTTATTGGCATATTTCAGAAACCTGGTCTCTAATATCCATAAAACAGCAAAGTCTAATAGCTGACCAAAATACATTTTATTTCTATAGATTTTTTTAGGCTAACGAAAAATTGTCAGGATACGATATCATCTTAACTATACAGACATAGTGACTGATTTTCTTAATATTGCATATTATTAGCTAGAAGCATCGCTGATTGAATTAAAAATGATTCAGCCAAAATTTATTTGAAAAGACATAAAAGTAGGGCTTATATGTCCCTTTATAATACCAAGAGAAATACAGGCATTTATAACTTTGAGAGAGAATGCTGAGCATTACTGATTGCTACTGTCACAGAACAATCGACTTAATGGAAGATTCTAGTTGAAATAACAGATTACTATATGACTTAAATATTTACAAAGATTGATTACATTCTTACAGCTGAATCATTTTGCAGATATCACTGCTTAATCATGAAAAAGCACTTGTAAAAACAGCCATTCAGGACCATCAGGTGTGCAGCAGTTCTGAAAGTGACTATTTTCAAGCCTTTTGAAAAACACATTTTAGAGAGGGATTCTTCATCCTAATTTGCATGTAGAAAAAAACAACAAAATTGTGCACTGCATCTATCAATTCATTCAGTGCCTGATGAACTATCAGTGCATAAGCATTACAATAATAAAATATCATACTTAGATTTTCCTAGGGAGAATACTTGCAGTCTTCATCCTATTAATTGGGTTAATCTATGAAAGTGGAGTGGGAGTGCTACATCTTTGCAGGAGAGTGTAAGGTATTGAGGAACAGTCTGGATAAGAATTTATGACAATATTACTTAAAAAGAGCTTATCTGTATGCAAGTCCCATAGCTCTTATATAGTACAGCTTCTTTTTGGTTACATTTTCAAGTCTGTGTTCCACCTCCTTCTAACTTCTTTGCATAACGTGAATTCAATAGCATCATCCTGTGCTACACCAAAATGCTGAAAGTGTTAAAAAAAGACATGGGGAAGATGTGATGTTTTGTTCTGCTCTACTCTCATTTATGAGAGGAACATCTGCATGTTGTCTTTATACTTTTACTGTCTCTGGGTTTATACTCTTCATTTAATTAGTATTTTTTAAATGTTTAGGCTTGTACAGTCAGACTCAGTCTTAGTTTTCAACTGTTTGTCAACATAGCTTTAAAAGCAATTATTTCTCATACTTTTGATGTGTATTACTTAATAATTACAATAATCATAAGAATAATAATACCATAGTATCAGATCCAATATGACAGATTAATAATATGATATGGATATCATATTATCATTTCATCTAATATGACATAGATGGCTATTTTGTTGCAAGAAAACAAAGTAAAATACTCTCCATAAATCAGTTTCATTTAGTACCATAGTAAAATCTTTTTTCACTTCCCTATTCAGCAAAAATAATCCCACAGAAATCAAGTGTGTAGACTCACACAAGGAGAGTTAACAGCTGTTTAAGATACATAGAGGACTACCTAATGAATTTAGGGACACACAGATGACCTGGATGGCTTTGGCACACAAATTCCAATTGAGATGAGATTTTGGTAGACTGTATTCTATTTTAAATTTTATCAGTGCTCAGGAGTGAATATTCAGTAGATCACAGCTTGAAAGCATGTCTTATCTCCCAAATGATCACCTTATCCACTGGGTTTTTAAGGGGTTAGTCTTACCACACTGTTGCTTTTTCATTCATTTCATGTAAATACAGTAGGAGCTACTGTAACCCTTAATAGGACTGGAGATTAGAACAGTAGTATGAGAAGTGAGCTCTGAACAGCCCTAGTCCACAGAAAGAATCCTAAATCTTGGATGACCGGTCCAACCAGGAAGCTGGTGGATAAAGAAAGCAAAAGCATCACCATGCTTAATGTCATGTATGGGCTTGTGTGCAGGTGCATAAACTCTTTTTTTTTTTTTTTTTTTTTTCCTCAGAATCATTTTCAAACTTTATCCTGCAAGCAAGACAAATGTAGGAATCACTTATGGGACAGAGCTACAGTAACACATGTTACTGACCAGCTTTGAGTCGTGTCAAGAAACAGACCTTTAATCTCATAAAAAATTGAACTATAAAATCTAGAGTGCATAAGGATGTCATTTAGAAGCTGAACAAAAGCTCTGACAGCTATAGTTTTGGTGTTTTGAGGAGAAAATGAGAGTTCTTATGAAGTGAAAATGTATTAGATGTTCCTTCTTAAAGAAGATAATTGTAGAACATGTGACAGAACAACTAATGCAAAGAGCAAACATCATGATTAAGTATGTCTGCTCTGACTCCGTGCTCTTGAGCATTCATCAAATCAAGATTTTTGGAAAAATACCAGCTTTTACCTATGAGAAAACCTACTTTCATGCCTAGCTCTAAATTTGTCCTGAAAATGTGTCTTAAAACACTATACATGAAAAAGAAGTATATATTATGTGTTAAAGTGGACTTTACCACATGCCACATGTGGTATGCATTCCTAGATATGAGCATGAAAATATCATATATAATGTCTTTACTGTATTCTGTATATTAATGTGAGCATAAATTTGTGTGAACTCTCTGTGAATGTTTGTAATTATAAGTGAGAGGGTAGAAGGCTTACACATAATTCTTGTGAAGATAAATGTCTTAGGAATGGTGAAAATAGATTTCTAACATGCTGTTGAGCATTTTTGTTTTTATTGGCTTATATTTTCTGAAATTAAAAGGCAGTTTATAACATAGCTGTTTAAAGATTTTTTTTTTCCCTTGTGTGAATCTGAGAATATATTTTTCATCGGTCAGTAAACCAAAGGGTTGAAAGTAATATCTAGCTGAGCTTCACCATTCTGTTTTTTCTTCTTTCCTTTTTTCTTTCTTGCTGAGTAACTCCTTAATTTCATTTGCTTATGAAGAGGAAAGGTGATTATATTTTGCAAACTGTATCATATCAGATTTATATAAGACACACAGCTCCAAAGTGATAATTAGAAAGGAAAAATAACCATAATGTTTACATAACTCAGCTGCAGAATGAGAATGTTTTCATTAACTCAGTAATTCAGTCAGTCACCTGAAATGCTACTTGTATATATTAGTGTTCATGTGATTGGTATGCGATTAGTCATTGATGAATTCACTATGGTGCTGTGCATGTGTAATAGTTGCTATATTTCCTATCTAGAGACCTTGACAGGACATTTTTGAAAACTGTCATTTAAATCAAAATTATGTTAAAGAGCATAACAGGTCTCAAAAATTGCTACTTAGACATTTCTTTATTAGTATAGGAAATGTTCTTACTTGAGTTATATTAACTCATTAGTATGCTCATTAAATAACTGCATAATTAATATGCAGAAATGGACAGCTGATTTACTCCATATGCAAAAATGAGTTCTGGAAAGTTCTGGAAATCATTCTTCAGGGTCACATGCTAAAGCTAAACCTGTAAATTTTAATCCACTGTTTTACATACAACATTCCTTATGTTCTGTAGTTTACTACATCCATAAGCACATTCCTAGGACAGACAGACACATGCCTTGCCTGTCCCACCTGACTTCCAGCAAATTTTGTCTTTCTTCTTCCACAGTCACCCAGCTTCAACAGAGTATGCCCAAGAATGGGGAGGATGCAGCTTTGAATTTTCTTGGGCTAAGGAAAAACAAAATCTGAATTTAGATTTTCTACTATCTGAGTAAATATAAAGGTAAAAGGGTAAAAAGCAAGCTGTCACTTAGCTTTCTTGATGCCTTCCAGAATGAAAGAAAAACCAGTTCTGACTGCGGTCCTCCAAAAGACAATCGCCTCACAAGTTGTGCTCTTCTTGGTACTTTAGTCTATTCTTCTACTTTGTCTCTTAAACATGTCCAGACCGGAGGTGGTTATCTAGCTACTCAGGCTGGGATAGACCTGGGCATAGACCCTTTGCAGACACGCTAATAATTCTGCCAAAAAAGGGTCCATTTCTGAATCCAGGAGGTTGTTAGAGGTTGCCAAATACAAGTGCCTGAAAACTGTGAGGTTGCTGCAGCTCTGTGTCCTTAAGTCCAACCAGTAGCAAGGCTGAACTTGTGTTCCCAGTAAGCAAACACATGCACGCACATGCACACACATAGCCACACAGATGAGCGCAGACAAAAAAACCCGACAACACTCACACAAATGTGAACAGCACAGGCAGCCTGACCTGGTTCCTCCTTTTCCAGCTAGTCAGGATTGAAGTCCATTAGCAGAACATGCTCATATTTTTACACACTGTGGACCCCTTCAGTGGCTGCCTTTGGACACCCAGTCTACCCAGTAGCTGGCCCTGGATTCCCAGGTGTCCCCACTTGCTGGAACTGAATCCATCTGCTGTCTTCCCAGCCCACCCAGTTGCTAGCGCCTGGACACACAAATCCCTGCTGCTGCAGCCTCACTCCAGCTGCTGGTACTCAGACCTGTTCTTGTTAGACACATACAAAGAGATCTCTTCAGGATCTGCTCCAGATGTATGGTCTCCCAGTAGCCAACCCCCAGGCCTCCAGTCTCTCTGGTAGCTGGCATGGACCAGTGGTCCCTCCAGTAGCTAACAGAGCCCCAGTCTCTCCATTAGCTTGCACTCCAGATCTGTGATCTCTCCGGTTAGCTGGCTCCTAGGTTTCTTAGACTGCTTGCCTTAAACAAACCATAGCAAGTCTTATGCACATTCCTGCAATACCCTTAAAAACGTCCCTTTATCCCTTTTACGTTTTACAAAATCCCCAAATGCATTTTCACCTGGATCCCATAACAAGTCCTATACCCTGTTAAGCAATAAACCTAAGTGTTTTGGGGTCAGTTCTTTGGCAGACCTCCAAATCTTGGTGGGTTTCACACTGGGGCATGGGGCTGGTCATCCTGCTCTGATAGTCACAGGGACAGCCAGGTCAGGGTGCTTCATTTGCACTGTTCAGGCTAATGGGCTTCCTCCACCTGTCTCTGGTCCTCTGACCCTCGCCAGCCCTTTGTGTTTACGGTGAATAACCTTTAATTGCAGAACCTAATAGCGGTTACTGAATGTAGTTTCTGAATCACAATTTTAGATGTAAGTGCCTTTACTTAAGTCTATTTTCTTGCATCTGCACCTGTCTGGGCTGCCTGGAGGCAGCTGTCAGGGGGCCCTGCCAGGGTCACCACAGCTGGAGCTGGGCAACAAACCAAACCCATTGCTCTGGGTGCTCCATGGGTGTGGGGTGGGTGCCTGCCCCAGGAGAAGTGGGGAAGGCAGGGTGTTCTCCCTGCCCAGCAGGGCCTTTCCACCTTCCCTAGCTAGACCACAGACTCCTCAACATATCAGAATAGAATTTTATCTGCCTAATCTCAGCACTTCATGTCCCCACAGTTGTCAGTGCCTAGAAAAGCAGTCTCAGCGCAGTAAGCCGCCAGGTTCCCTGTTCATGGGGATGGGGTGAGGTAAATACCTTTAAAGACATCTAGAGGGAGGCTTTTCTGCCTAAGTGAGACACACACCCCCGCCCAATCACCGAACCTGGTTTAGTATGCTAATGCATGACAGGAAGGTATTGAAATATCTTTGATTATTCACTTATTTAAATAACATTCATTGCTAGCAGGAGATAAAAAGCTATATGCTTTTCCTACATTTTGTGGACCTCAATCATGCAGTTTTCATGAATATTCATTTGTTAAATATCTCGTTTACTCTATATAAAATACCTTTTTTTGTTATACATAATTTACTATGCTTTTAAACCTTAGGAGATTAGGCCTGCTCTGAATAAATATATTTGTTGAAATACTATAATTGTTCTAAGCAGAGTAGTAGTCAGTGTTTATATGAAAGGGGAAATTAAAATGTAAAAATAAATGTGGATTGGGGTGTTATGAACTGCATGGAGGGGCAGAGTGCCCACTCAGCAAGTTTGCTGATGATACAAAAGTGGGAGGAGTGGCTGATCCACCAGAGGGCTGTTCTGCCATTCAGAGGGACCTTGAAGGGCTGGAGAGATGGGAGGACAGGAACCTCATGAAGTTCAGCAAAGGGAAGTGTAGAGTCCTGCACCTAGGGAGGAATAATGCACCTGGAATGCACCAGGACAGGCGGGGGGCTGACCTGCTGGAAAGCAGCTCTGCGGAGAAGGACCTGGGGGTCCTGGTGGACAACAAGTTGACCATGACCCAGCAATGTGCCCTTGTGGCCAAGAAGGCCAATGGCATCCTGGGGTGTATTAGGAAGAGCACTGCCAGCAGGTTGAGGGGGTAATCCTCCCCCTCCACCACAGCCCTGGTGAGGCCACATCTGGAGCACTGTGCCCAGCTGCGAGCTCCCCAATACAAGACAGACATGGAGCTCCTGGAGTGAGCCCAGTAAAGGACGACAAAGATGATGAAGGGACTGGAGCATCTCTCATATGAAGAGAGGCTAAGAGAGCTGGGACTCTTCAGTCTGGAGAAGAGAAGACCGAGGGAGGATCTTATCAATGCATATAAATATCTGAAGGGAGGATGTAGAGAGGATGGGGCCAGACTGTTTTCAGTGGTGCCCAGCAATAGGACGAGAGGCAACAGACAATATTTATGCCATGTTATTTCTACTGGACAGTCAATCCCACAGCAAGAATATTTTTTAAAGATTTAGGGTTATCTTTGGTCACTTATTAAATTTGTTATGATATTGTGTAATTACAGTCAAAGCATGGGTCTAGATCCACAACGGGAATTAGCTATCCTGTTTTGAGGCCATATTTAGGAAAGTCAGTATGTGGCTAATGTGATACAGAGCAGAACAGGAGCAAAAGACTGGTTTATCTTCTAGGAAATGTAAGGAAGATACAGAGATTCTTTTCTGTAATATCAAGAGAAAATATTCCAGCTGCAATATTTAGCAAAGAAAATATCTGAAAGGAATTAAAAAGAAAAACATCTGATTCCTTTTTCCATATTCAAATGTGTGAAGTACCTCCATGAGATGAAGAATATGCTAATTCCTTGAAATAAGTAGGGAAAGCAAATACAAAGGAAATAAGAAGATGCAAATTCTGCTGCTGGTTACAGAGGTGTAAACATGCAAACCTTGACTGAAGTAAAATGTGCTATAGAGGATTTATGTAAGCAGACTAAAGGCAGAATCCAACTTCAATCTTTGAAAAAAAACAACAAGGTTTATTTTCAGACTTAAGGGGGTCTAAAGCTGATGGGAAATTAAACAGAGCATTAGGATCAAATTGGAAGTTGGAAAACTGATTTTCTTTTTCAAAATGCTAAAAAAAAGAAAGCATAAAACAAGCAATTTTTTCTCACTTTCTCTGTCTTTTCCCCCACTGCCCTTCTTTTTCCATCCTCTGAATGCAATACAAGTGTATTTTAATGAAATGCCAAGGTTTCCTGATTTGATGTCCTAGTTAGCTTGCAGCCAGCTTGGTCAAGCTGCATTAAAGAACACAGACAAGAGACTCATATTAGATTTCAGCCACAGAATGAAGATAAATGGCTTGGTGCATTTCAGAAGGAAGCTACTGTGGGATGTGAATGTGAAATGTGCTGGTGATAAGTATAGATACGGCACATGGTCAATATAGAAAGTGAAGGAAAATAAATCTTCATGTTCACTTTCCTAAGGCACATAATATGGTCTGTGTGAGTTCAGACCAACTAAAAATTAGGAATGCTAATGAAGGTGAGTTGTGTAAAGCTATCCTTTTTAGAAGAGATTTTAAAAATCATAATGCTGTATCTAAGTAAATACAAAAACAAGCATAGTTATAGAATCGATATAACTGGGAGAGATTCCACTTTTGTTTTTGCTTTTATCCAAGGGTTTGCATAGAAAGCCAGTGATGTAACAGACTGTTAAACAGCTGCCATATGCTGAGATACAGGTTCTTCATCACAAGCAGAGAATGCCTGTTCTCAATGCCTATTTAATACTGTCTCTGTATCTGAGTCTGTTTCAAACTGGGGGTTGAGAGCAGGAAAATAAAGAGTGGATTTGCATTTCTATTAGAATTTTCCCATAATGTTTTATTACAATGTGCCTTGCAATTTAGGAGAGTGTGAAGAAATGCTACGCAACATGAGTTATTGTGGTGTGCATATAGTTATACCATGCAGCTCAGCTTGCAAGAAGGCACAACTGTTGGATTTTTTAAAAAAAGTTAGCAGTTTTAATTTCTACTCATAAATGATAGACAACTTCTTGTAATTTCTAAATTATCACTACTTCATTTAAAAATTTCATTTAAAATCTTCTGCATTCTAGTACTTAAAAGCTTCTACATCAGTTTAACCCATGACATAGTACATTCAGCACTGCTCAGCAGGTTCTTGTGGATCTATTGCAGTATAAACACTATTTAAATAGATGATTTACAATTAATTACTTGCTTTAAAAAGGGCTACATAAATAGCAAAATAACCCCTTTTTTCCATATAGGAGAAAATATGTTGAGTGCACCATTGTAAAAGTAACATAATACATTCCCAAATACTTTTCCTTAATGTATCATTTTTTATAATTCACATAAACACATGCACACGGCATGTCTTGCACAATAGCACAGAGAGTATCTTTGCATAGGACAGCTATAATTCATGGGGATTATTTTTCCATTCAGTCTTTGCTTACTTTTGTGATCTACTATTTCCTTTTATTTTTTCCATTACTATTCTATTTTTAACTTATTACTTTTTTTCCAGAGTGAACTAGCTCATGTAAGGATCTGCCAGAGAATCCTACTGCTGTCTCTTTCCTGATGTACCCAAGGTTCGGCAAATGCAAAGTGTTGGCACAGCTTCTAGAAACAGTTATTGTAGATCATGGTTCACCAACCTATATCACTGATAGAATGATATTTGTATTTGATTTGGATTCTAGAAGAAATATTAGTCCTTTAGCAGAGATGAACCTCATTGCCACGTAAGAGAGACCTGCATTATGCCACTGACCACTTTTATTATCCTGCTATGAACCTGCTATTTTTATTTTCCTGCTATGAACCTGTTACGACATTTTTCTCCTGTTGGTTCTACTATTATTTTCTATTTCCTTTTTCTTTCATATGTTAACTAGCATATTTCTTTTCTGTTTTCTCTTCTAAAATGCTTAGCAGAAAAAGATAAAACAGAATGCATCTCAACTCGGGGAAAACTATACAGGAATGTTCTTAAAAAACAGAAATCTTTTTGATATTAATTGGCTGGCAGAATACATTAAGAGTAGAATTAATCTCTTTCTTTTTCTTTTTCTTTTTCTTTTTTTTCTTTTTTCTTTTTTTTTTTTACAGCGTATGTGTTTATCACAGAGCTATCAGTCTATCTAACCTCCATCATCAGCGGATAGAAGTTGGTGCATAAAGTATCCTGACATTTAACACTGGTAACTACTTAATATTGGTCAGGTAATTCATTACTACTTTACTCCTGAATGAGCCCAAATGATTAAGTTAGCTGTAGAAGCCTACAGTCTGTTGTAAATGTCTCATCATGTGGGATGAATTTCACTTTAAGAGTATGATTCTTACACCTATTTACATGCCCTTCTTCCACTGAAATGAATGAGAGAAACTACCATATGTTTTTCATGTACATAGCCCTCAGCCTTGAAGAAGATCAATAGAAAACTAGCTTTTATATATATATGTATGTATATATATGTATTACAGAGAGAAAGAGTGCACCACAACTGGTGCACATGATCTAAATGATCTATCCTTCCTAGTAGTGTATACATAATTAAACTGAGGTGAATAAAAAAGTGAGTAAGTTTGCTTGCTTAGTGTTCCAATATGGGCAGTAAAAAGTAGGAAACCCCACTGTGATGTGGATTTTTAAATCAGGATTCAAATTTTATGATCTTATTCGGTCAAAATTCTATGTCAAGGAACAAAATAAGCTTGTACCATGGTCATTTTACAATATGTCCTGATAGAAAACCAAAGGAAATAAGAGAAATAACAGGTTTAAGTCAGCCTGTCACAGCTGGAATGACAAGTGTCATTTAGCAGGCTTACTTTTAGGCACTTGTACCAAGCAGGACTTTAGAAGTTTGATAGGTAGATGCTAGTGAGCTATTACAGCAGTCAGTGGAGCTACACTGACTTTCATCAGCCGAAGAAGGTGGCTACAAGCCGAGTGGTCCAAGGTAAGGAAATGGTATAACACAGTTCATCTGGAAAAAGAGTGAAATTCAGTCTTCATTCCAATCAGCCATGCTTTTACTGTTTTAATTCCAGTTGCTCTGCAACCTTTGCTCCTGTTTGCCCTGGCTTGCCATGCATGAGATTTCTGTGTAAAACTGTAAGTCTTCTGGATAAGGAATATTGTTTTAATATTTTAACTCTGATTTGTGCCATTTCTGTTAAGCCAGGCTGAGCAACAAAAACACTTCTTCACCAGATTTGGAGCACCTGACATGCCCTGTTGTAAATGACATCTTCACATCCCAGCAATTACAAAGCAGAGAGGAACATCTGAAGTTTCATTTTTCCATATTCTTAAAGGAGCTTTGACTTTCCTCTTAAGCTACTATTAATCTACGCTGTGCTTGTCATATCTGAAAATTGGCAGGAAACTGGTGCACACAAGCTTAATAACTGACCAAACATTTCCAGTTTACTGATGTTCAAATTACTGTTTGGAATCATCCCTGGCAGATTAATAACTGCAATTAAGTATGTCAGTATTACTTCTGTAATCTGCAACTGACATACAGTATCAAAAAACTTGTATTTTCTTTAATCATTGGAAGTGTCCAGAGAATAAAACCAAGACTTTGCGGTTCAGTTACACTCATTCTTCCATATTTCGTCCAGTCAACTTCACAGCTGATTCAAGCTCTTGTCAGAACAATATTTTTATTAACTCCTATACCAGTTATGTTTCTTCATTACAAAAATGTAACACCAGGCTAAAGGGCTAAAGGTTTGAAAGTTAGGTCTAGGTGTCTCTAAAATCTCCTTAATTCTGAAATTATGATCCTCTATTGTTTTGTCTTCTCAAATTCTGATATCAAATGTTTCCAGGCCCCAAATTGGAAGAACTCTTTGGTAATTTATTTCTCAGTTTCATGATTCTATAGTATTCAAATTCGAGATCTATGTATGCAAAAACCTATCTGGTAATTTTCCCCACAGATCCATAATCCTAGCACATACTTGTAGGCATTTTCAAGGGTGACATCCACAGACAATATTTAGCAGTGACTAGTGTTTTAAAAAATCTGGAGGATTTTGCCATAATTATTGTGATTCTAACCTCTCTATTAAGAAGTCACACCAGTAAATGTGGTGCTAATGAATGAATTTAGTAAAGTTTGGTTTATTTAGTAAAGCTAAGTTTTAAAGTTTAAAACTGCCCTGATTTGTCAATCTTTTAAACAATCTCATCACACTGATCTCTAATATTCTAACTGATATATATACATATATATATATATATGCAAAAATATATTCAGTTGCAATATTTTAATTTTGTAAATCACATGAATAGAGGTTGAGACTTTAAATCAGACTCTCTATTTTCTACTCTAGGATACATTTATTCTGGATGTAGACCTTGCAACACTGAGGAGAGAGAAACCTAAGTCATTACATTTTGGGCTCTAACTACATATAATAGTAATATATTGTTGGGGGTTACTATTAAATATTGCATATTTACTAAAATGATATATAATTCTTAAGATTTATGAAGAATCATCAGTCAAAACTCTCAGCTGTGCTTAACAAGTATTAAACTGAGTAACCTTTTAGCCACTTGTTTCAGAAAGGTCACTATAAGCCCCTTAGATAATATAAAGTGCTGACTGTGTTCATTTTAGCTAGAGAACAACACAAATACTGGATTATTTACTGTGTTGCCACTCTCAAAGGCCACCTCTCCTTGTGCACACAGTAAATTCATTCAACTCTGATGAAAATTATAGTGCACTTAGCAGACCACTCCATAATTATTTAAACCAAACAAGGATACAGAACATGTGTTAACATTTGACCATGTAAAATGAAATCCTCAGCTTGCAACTAGCAGAATCCTTGACTCAGTGGATTAGTCTAGTCTCGTTAAAACACAAGCAAATAAAAAAAAAAATAAATATATTAAATGTCCAGATCTTGTTTACTGAGCCTGAGCTCAAGTTGCATGGAACAGCTTGCAGCACAGTATGGCTAAACACTCACCACAAACAGGACAACTTCACCCAACCGCCTAACTTTGAACAATAAATTTTCTACTTCCCTGACTTGCCCATTAGCTACTTTGTCACCTCTGGAGAATCTCGATCAAACCATACCAAGAAAAAAATCTAGCCGTGCAACTTTGATTGTTTTTTTTCTTTGCTTATCTTTTTTTTTTTAAAGAAAAAAACCCTACTTCTGAGTTCCTTCAGGACTGAATATCAATAGATTTATTTCAAGTGCTACTTGTGAAGTAAAGTGTCTGGTGCCTAATGAGGTATACATGTAATTACTTTTCTGTAGATCTCTTCTGTTCTAAAGGAAATACAGAACCCATTTTTCTTGAAATCTGGCAGATGGTAATGCAAATGTAAAAGCAGAGAAATATGAGTATCAGACTACAAAATACAAACAAAAATATCTTTCTAATGGATATAGCTTGTGATCCATTCTTCATTTCCTTTCCTTAGCCTTATTTTTTGACCAAAAAAGCAAAAGAAAGTTTAGAGTTCTGATGAACATTGAATGATAAAGAGGTTTCATTAAAAAATCTTCTCATTTTCTTCTTCTTACTTAGTCTTTTTCACTCCTGTCCATTTTCTATAAATAGATTAGTTTTTCTTTACCCTTAAAAATATTTTCAAATAATTAATAATCATCTGCCAGTCTCTCTAACAGGTGGACTATAGAATATGTATCTTACATGTTTTGTTCACAGGGAACAAGATTGTGAACATTTGGGGAAAGAGCAGGCGAATGCACCCACCTCTCCAGGTGCCCAGATTGAAGCAGAATCTGGAGGAGGCTTTTTTTTCAACTGGAAGGCTCTGAGCCCTTTCTAAATGCCAAATGCTCTAGAAATAAGCTGAAAAATGAAGCATCCAAAATTGCTTGTCACATTTGAAAGTCATTCTTTTAACATCTGACAGTTCTTATAATATTTGTCAGTGAGACACGCTTTAAATTTTTAAGCTTTCTTCCTGTTTTAATGTGTATATGTTCATCTGAGAAAAAAAAAAAGTTTGAATATGTAAGTACTTAAGGACATGGAGCAATGAGATAAATAATAGATGTAATTCTGTGTCCTGTTAAATCAAATGAAGCACATATAGTTACTTTATGTTTATATCACATATAAATCTTTGCACCAGTGTTTAGAAATGTTCCTTTGAATTTGTTATTTTAATAAGAGTTTGCTGAAACCCCTACATTTAGGTTACCTGAGTCTTTCCAATTGAAATATTATTCTGTACTCTTTGCAAGAATCTGCATAGCAGCTTTGTTTGTATCAGTCTTTGAGATTCAGCTGAGGGAATGGTATTGCAAAAAAAAGTGTGCTCTAACATAAATGGGAGATGAATCAATTGAGAGCTGCCATTCGAAGCTGAGAGATCAAATTTTGACAATGTACTAGAGAACAGCTATAATTATACAAACGACCATTCACTCTGGGGGAGAAGAAAACATGAAAAACAAAAAAAAGTAAAATACCATTATTTTTTATAAAAATTCAGAATTAGGAAATGGGGGAAACATGGTCATCTGATAACCTCATACTTTTGCATTATGATAGAGTTTTTCAATAAAAGATGCCATATTACTTTCCTAAAAGAATTTAGCCTCATTCAGTACAAAGCGTCGGGTGTGAAAAGAGATTGGAAGTAAGATTATACAGGCTACTATAGTTATGATTTTTGTTTGTTTGTTTTTCCTACAGGCGAAGATTTCATATTTAAAAATATATATGGGTGGAAGCCTTTGGGGTAAGTAGTTATCAAAGGAGATAACTTGAGGAACTGGAGTAGTAATCGAAGGAGATTTCCTCCTTCTGTTATAAAAGGATACTGCAACATGTAAGTCTTTCTGGTGGTATTCTATCATGGGAAATAAGGACACAGTGAAAGAAGGGCAATTATCATTCTATGATGTAGGAGATGTAACAATTTGTATCTCTTTTATTAATCATATTCAGCTTAAAAAAATAGGTCTTCAAAGCTGGAGCTGTAAGATTAAGATTTCTTTGAAAATGTCATTAAAATATTTCAATAGTGAATTTTAACTTTATGTAATTAATCATGAAAGTCAACAACTGTTTGGTTTTACATTGCTGAGAAGCCAAAATGTTTTATTTGGGAAGGTTAATTAAGGCAATTTGCCACTGATTAGCTCAGTTTTAGGAAAGTGAATCATGAAGTTTAAATTTTTATGGGAATAGATGTGTTTAAAATATATCGTGCAAATTAATGAAAAAAAAGGAAAATTACACCATGATAGGTTAGAAATGTCAGGATTTTTAATAATATATGAGGCAAACATTCAAAGACTTTTTTTTTTTTTGCTAATTTTAAATTATTACGGAAAATTATTCAGTAACTCATTTTAAGTCATTATTTGAAATGCCAGTTTTTACATATATGTTAGGCAGAGACCTAGGGGAAAAGTATGTTGTTGAAGTCAAAAAAAAAAAAAAAAAAACCTGATTGAGCAAGGTATTTCTCTCTATATACTGCAGTTTCCACATACATAAAGCAGCATTGTGTTATTTACCATGTTCTCTAGGCTCCTTAGACACTGGTGGATAAGAAGTTTGTACTGCAATTGCTAGTTATCTGACGATGTCTTCATTCAAAGCTTTTATGTGAGTCCTAATTCTGACTTACAAAGCATATAGTCAAAATTATCTGCTAATAATAACCCATTGTGATTCTGACTTCAGTCTTTAGTACAAAAGCTCATTTTTACAAATACTTATCAGCATTGTGAAATATATAGAAATATGTATATATATACACATGCATACAGTTATGTAAGTATTGTATATATACTTATATAAGCCTATGTATTTGTTTTGCATTTTACCAGTACGATTGGAATTCTGACATGCAGAAAGAAAATAATAAACCAATTTCCTTTACAAATTCCTTTAAAACTTTTATTTCACTGGCCCTTTCCTTGAGTAAAATTCACAACAAATAGATTTTATTTCTATCACTATATTCTTCAGTTAGAGCCTGTTCTGCAAACATACATTCAATTCAAGAGTTAACTTATGAAAGGAAAGACGAATAAAGCTATGTATCAATAGATCTAAACTCAGTGAATCCAATATTGTATTTCTCCTACATATTATATTTCAAGTGGCTTTTCTTTTTAGTTGGTTCAATCCAGTGTTTACAGTAGTCATTGAAAACTTTCCTTGATCACTAGATCAATTCCTTAATCAACACAAACGCTACCGTGAGAATCATTCAACATGAATATATGGATTTTTTAAATCGTTTACATTTCTTTTACATTTTTAATTTCTTAGAATCATTGTACACTTCTCTGGAGTCTTCCCAAACTTCATGTGCAGCAAGGCATTACAGATATCCAGGCTATCTGCAGAAGAGAAATATCTAGACAGTTGTTGTTTGGTTTTTTGTTGTTGTTTTTTAAATCAGCACAGAAAGTACAGCCTCCATAAATTGTGGAGTTGCTCTAGCATGTGACTACCTCATATGTTTTTGTCTATTTCTAGACTAGCCTACGGTCACTTGCTTTGATGGTCAGTGTCTCAATTAAGAAAGTAAAAGAGAGCTTTGCCACAGATTTATAGTTATTTACTAAATTTGTTGCTCTTTTTTATTCCTTTAAACTACAGGTAATTTTGTTCCCAATGACTGCAGGGAAGCTGGTTTAAAATAACATATACAGGGTCTGCATGTCCTCTATTTAGTCAGTTTAACAGGAATATTAAATTATAGCTATCCCAAATGATTGAACTCATGTGTTTATACCTCTGCTGTGATATGTAACTCAAAATCTGAAATCTGCTGCATCTTCATCATTTGCTTAACTTTCTATACCTACTTTTTATCTGATACATCAATTTTAGTGCTTTACACACTTTTCCAAAAGAAAGATGTTAAGATATGGCTATTCTTTTCATTTGCATTTTCCATTTCTCAGTGGCATTGACTGCTTCTGGCCAAAGTTAAAAAAAAAAAGACAAAAGAAAAGAAAAAATAGGTAAAACGATGGTTTGGCATATTGAGTGGTGCTTTAAATTTGTACAATGCATGACAAAAGAGAAACAGTGAGTTGCAGTTTGGGAGAAAGATGTATAACAGAGCAAGTAAAAGCAGCACAAGCAGGGATAAAACTAGTCTTTTCTGCAGTGACTTTCAGTGGTAAAAATGCAGCTTATTCTTTATCGCTTCTACCTCACAGGGATCAGGACAATTATGTCACTTTCTCCTGATTCCTTCCCTTTTGGAGATTATTATTACAGCTACAAAGAAAGCAGAGTTTCTAATGATTGGAAAATCGTGTTAAGCTCTGAGGTTAGGCTAAAAGTAAAGACTATTACAATCTGGCAATGTGCTTTTTGCCAAAGCTTTTTGCATTTCCTACTCTTGTGTAGCCTCCAATTGTTTTAATATTTTCATGATGCTAGTGAATGAGTTGAACAAGAGATAAAGGAAACCTGAAGCATTAGAGAAAGGAGGAAAATAATAATAGCTTACTACTATATCAGATCTATAAGGGATTCCATATAGCAGTAACCCAATAGCCAAACAGAAGCTGCGAGTCATATTATATGGGTGACAGAAAGGCAAGATGAAGAAGAAGAAAATTAGTGGATAGAAAGGGAAAATCTGACCTTGAAAAATGGGTATTTTCAGATATAAAACTCTTCTGTCAGGAATTATTTTTCTAGTTAGGATAATTAGTCACAAGAGGTCTCTGGAGCTTCGGGTTGAGGATAAGTCCTATTTGTACCCTCTTCCTCCACGAATACCTTGTCTTACATTTGTTACAATCTGTCTCTCTGTTTATTACTGTATTGCAAATATACACATATTTAATTTTAGTAGATGAATGAAACTCTATTCAAAATAGGTACACACACATCTTTCTATTTTCAAGGTGATCCTAGAAATTATATATATACTTAGTAAACCATGAAAAAAATATATATTTCATTTCAGATTGTGAACATTTGCTTGCACACTGGACTGAAATAACTGTTGTGCTTGTATTGTTTTACTGGAGATGAACAAATTTAGGTGATTATATTTGTTCTCCAAAAAGTATTTTAAATCGAAAGATCAAATGATTTAATTCTCTAAACACATGAATAAATATTTTGATTTTCCATTTGGTTTTGTTTTGTTCAATATTTAAAGCTATCACAGAAAGCTTCTGTTGACCTCTGATTTAATTTTTGGGAACACAGCATTTGCCAAAATAAGAATATTAAGTTCATCTAGCTTTATTTGTCTTCTACATTTCTTACTTCCACTGTTCCTTTGCAGATTCCTGCTGTAATGTCTAATTTTTGAATTAGTGACAACATTTTAATTATCACAACTTCTTTGTCCTCAAAAATTAGTCTGGCAGTCTGTTCTATGTCTTGAGTATAGCCTGACAAATGAGTGATTACAAGGCAAAAAGTGATCTCCATTTTTTTTCTAAACATCAGGGATGTGCTGAAAAAAAGATTGAGTTGAGTAATATTTTCTCTGAGCAAATTTATTCATCATTTCCAATAGCAAACTGTGAACTGGCCAGCAGCTTTTCAAAGGATTGTCAGAAGCCATATTTTAAAGTGACAAGTCTAATTTTTAAACAAACCCTCTGGGTTCTTCTTGACATTCCTGTATTTTGAGGACTCAGCCTACCATTGAGATTTCCTGTAATCAAATTTTTCTCAACAGATTCTCCATTGTATTCTCATTCTCAGAAACAGGACAAACACCAGAGGGGAAGCTGGAGAGACTGCTTTAACTAGATAAAGTATTGAAGTGGAAGCAGGTGTAAAAGGAAATGATTTCAGTGAGTGCTTCAGCTTGGATGGATTTTTGAACTATTGAGCATTGTTTAACTTGGAGATTTCTGGAGTACTTAACCTCTAAGGCAGTCCTATTGTATTATCAGGATTTACTTTATATTTACCTTGTTGACATTATAAATGTTATTCACTTGATATATGTTTAGCTAGGCAGAGTACTGTGTCTGTTAAGAAAGTCACTCTTTCTGCTGGAGAGACAGAATATTTTGTTTCATGCTTATAATATGATAAGTTCATTGTGTTTTGGTATGTTGTAGGTATTTTAATAATTTTGAGCTGGCTCTATCATCATCTTGACTCAATATCTGCTGTTCAAGAAAAAGAAAATATATTTAGACAGGACTGAAAATTCAGAGTAAATAGTTTACATTCCACTAATTTTGAAAATACCTCCCAGTTCTCCTAGAGTTTTGTTTTTTTTTTTTTCCTTACCTTTATAAGATCAAGAACTAGAATTTGCAGTTTGCTATGCAGTGTGTGGTGTGAATTATTTTAAACAGCATGGTCTGATTTGGATACACTAGGTTAAAAATTGCAGTTCAATTACAAACTGTTTGCTAGAAAATTTCTGTACCTTGCAGAAATTGTCTTCTCTCTCCAGAGCTCACTCTCCTAATTCTCTGTTGTTCCTCTCTTTCCATCTCTGATGTCTATCCAGACTTGGAAGCAGAAGTTCTCCACCCTTCTCCATATTATCTTAATCCTCGACCTGAGTGAATGTCCCCACCTATTACATACCCAAACTGAATGAATTTAAAGGATAATATAACCATTGGGAGGTATCACACATCAGTAATTGCTGATGCTCAGGGAATGTTAAGGTAAAACACTGAAATGTCAAATGAATTCAACCATCTCAATATTATGCTGTCACTGAGGGTCGTTTTTGTGTGTTTGTTTTGTTGTTGTTGTTATTTGCTTGTTTGTTTCTAATCACTTTTTGTAGTCAGGCACCTGAAGTTTTTTATGTCTATGTTCAAGAGAATTTTATCTGTCTGACCGTGGACTATATCATGACTTTTCATGATTAACCTAATCTTTAGACATCAGCTCATAATTAGCTACATAAATAGCTCCCCTTAATCCAAGAACTAAAGTGTGGAAAAAAACATTCTAAGTAAACTACTCGATTATAATTTCCAACTAACTTCAGAAGACTTTTAAGCAACAGACACATATACATTGTAAATATTGCCTTTAAAATATTTCTGTTAAAAACAAGCACATGGATCAAATAAAAAAGTATGAATTGCAACCTGATTTATTTATGGCAGTTGTAAAATTTTATCATTCCATATTATGTTTAACAGAATTTTCTTTATGACGGTTATTGCAGTGTGTTTATTACCAAGCATGGAGATAACAAAAGAGCTTGGGCTAAACTGAAAAAACATTGTCATTTCTGCAGGTGTTTGCCAATACTTGTACAGAATACAATGTCAATTATTGCGTTACAACTGGAAATTCATCTGCAATCTCCAGACTGCTTTTTCTTTATTATTATTATTTTTATGTTTGAAATAGCAATTGTTCTATGTTTATGTTAAAGGGCTTCTTTCATACTTATATTAGGATTGCCTTCATATTTATATATTTTAAAATGAAATTTTAATAATACATACAAACATGAAGCCTAGGCATTAGATTGGGGGGGGGGGGTTGTTTTTTTTTTCCCCTCATTTGAACAACTCTGCAGTTGAAACAGAATATCTTCTTGGACTTCTCTCTGGAGCCTAGTTCTACCTGCAACAGGTCAGATACTGTTGTCATATGGGCTTACGTCTTGAGGGAGTCTTTTAGAAGATCTCAAGGCAATACTACTATACTAAAAAGCAAAAAACAAAACAAAAACAAAAACAAAAAAAACACAGAAAAAACAAATTTGCCTCTCAGTTTTAAATATACCTCTTTATTAAAAAATGTGTTCTACTGTTCTACAGTACAAGTAAAATCATTGACTAAAGATCCATTATTTTGCCTAACACAGAGGTTGCAGATACCTGCAGCTACTTGGGTTGTAATTCTTACTTGACTAACTTTGTATAGATATTTTAAAATAAAAGTTAATTAAGAAAGTTATAAGGTTTTGCTGTTGAGATAGTAGTTCAAGTTATGCTATCAGAGCTGCATAATCTGTAAAGAATAAGACATACAGTATTTTCAGCATCTCTAAAAGAAACCCAGGCAAGATCCATATCTTATCAACTGATAAGATTTATCTTTCCCTGCTCCTAAAACAAGCCAATTTTATCTCCCACTAATAGCTCCAAACTTGAAGTCAAATCCTGTTGAGTATCTGAAACAAGCACCCTTTCTCTTTAAAATAGAATAATTATGGCATATACTTTACTGTCACAAAGTGAAACATAGTAGGAAGCTAGTAAATAGGCTCCTGTAGGCTAAAGAGAAGAACAGCAATATTTATATTAAAATGTTCTCAGACTGTTTTACAAAGTGCAACATGTGTTGCTATTACCCACTGTAGGGAGAACACCTGCGGCGGATCTGACGAGGAGGCAGCGGCTGGCAGAGTACGTGGTAGCAGCCCCAGCGCATGAAACTACACACTGACCAAATTTCCATGAGGGCCAGGCAGGCATATTCTGTTTTGTCAACAAGGACTAGCTGCTTCCCAGACAGTAGCTACTCAAGGTTAGCACAGCTGAGATAAGGAAACAGTTCTAGTAGATTTAAGGGCCCCTTAGGAACAACAAGTCAAGTCCCGCCTGGGCGTCCGACACGTGTGTCTGACCTGTGCCTCCAGCAGTCTCCCATTGGCGACCCCTCCTCATGGTTCCTGGGACTCCTCGTGCAGCTTGGAGTGTAAGTTCTTTATTAAACCTATCCTGTTAAACCCCCTTTGAACCCTGAGTGTCTCCGCCGGTATCCGACCCTCTCCTGCCTGCCTTGCAATCGCGCCCATCTACCTCTAAAACTAAACTCCAGACTTTGCACAACTGTTACGTGTACTAGAAGTCACTTTGCCAAATTCCTACTACAAGTTGATGACAGAAAGGTTTAACTGTGGGGTTTGGGCCATTAGCCACACCAAACTGCTACAGTCCTAATTACTAGTGATCAGCAGATTCTTTTATATTCATGTTTGTATTTTATACAGTTTAGAGATGAGAAAACCAAAAATCCTTTGGTGTACTGAGTATGTTCCCCATTTCTGAGATGAACAACATCTCTGTCCTCTTTCAGATCCATCTGGATGCAGTCTCTTCCCTCTTTTCATTTAGATATAACAGCTTTTCCTTTTATTATTCTGAAACAAAATTTGGAGATTGTTTTTTTTCCTTCTTGCAAACTGATTTAAGTGATCTATCAATTCTTTCCGTTAAGGAAGTATGAATAGTGAATGAATGTATCTGCGCACAAGAAACATTAAAAATAAATATATTGTTTAATCTGAACAGCAGGAATATCAACAAAATTAAAAAGCTTCCACATTATAAAAGCTTTACACATGTAACAAACTTATCTAAAGCTTTTCTGGATACTCTGCATATTGAGGCTCGGGTCTAAGCTATGTGACAAAGGTCTGCTTTCTTCAGTGGTTTACTTGTGACAAATGAGTACTATATAGCATATTCTTCTACTTACTATAACAGGTATTTCCAACCGATTTATGTTACAGCCTGTAAAAGTTAATTCCCAGGAGCTCACTTTCTTTTTAACAGTCTCTCTCTGTCTTCTTCCTGAGCCCACCTCCCCCAAACCACCTTTATATGAGTTTCCTTTTTGCTGGAGTTTCCTGCCTGGAGAATTCATCCCCTCTCTATTTTCCCACTATGACCTGCTGCTCCCTTTCTCTCTTGTTGCTGTTCACATGCCAGCTGCTTAGGCACAATGTGGATGATATGAAACTTTACAGTGAATTACACTTCTCATTGTAATTTCATGTATAATATTGGTAAAATAGATCATTTCAAGCTTTTGACCACTTTTCTGTCCGCTTTCAAGTAGCTCTGCTGGGTTTAACAGCTTGTAATCATACAACAAACAACACGATAACAATGCAGCACACAGATGTAAAAAGCCTTTATTTCTGCATGCATCCAACTCTGTGAAACCAACAACAGCTCACAGTCCTCTGTTACAGGCCAATAAACCTCAAAATCAAAACCTCACTTTTTGTAATGTTTCTATTTTAAGGACAAACACATTTTATAAGCCTGAATCACTAACTGTATAAAATGTATTTGCTCCTGAGGCTTATAAAAAGCTACCTTCTGAGGTTCTGAATGATGGACTGCAATTGTGTCATAATAATATTTGTTTCAGCTGCTGATTATGTCCTTCTAGTATTTCATTAGTTAGATCAAGTTATTAACAATATCCACCAAAAAGACAATCCTTCCCAGAATTAAAAATCACTTATGACATAATGGTCAAACATTCAACAGTTTTAGAGGGATAAGCTTTCTAAATCTCTCAATTAAATACATTGTTTTGGGCTGTTTAGATATTTTTTCTTAAAAGGTAGATCTGTCCTTAAAAATAGAAATTATTCATGTTCAGTTCTATTGACAATACTTATTAATGAGAACTGGTTTAAGATCTAATTCAAAGAATATATTTTTGAGTATTTTTTCACTCTCTCACTTATTATTTTAGAAAAAGAATTAGAATTTTAGAGGGAAAAGGCTGTGACATTTATATTCTCTGGTACATTGCAAATATCTTCCAATAGCACTTGCCAAACAAAAATTCATAATATCCCACAAGTACAGTGAAAAAAACGGTTGCATATTAGCCCTGATGTTCATACTTAATTTTAATTTTCAGTGTCCTACTTTCATAAGAATGTAACAGAAATTTACTTAGACCTTCTGACTGATAAGAAAACTTACCAAACATATCCTACCTGTGAGGTACTCATGACTATTTGGTGTATTATTGTATTCATGTTAACAGTATGGTAAAAACATGAAAAGTCTAGTATCACCACTATACAGATGAGTAGCATTGACACTGATAAACTGGGGGCTGAATCATCAATATCTAACCTTCAAATACTCTCATATCTAGAGTTTGCAATTTTTTCACGGTGCATGGAGCTGGTTAGCAGCCAAATGAAGGAATCCACAGAAAAGAGCTGAAAGAAAAGGAAACAGGACACATGAAGTCAAACACAGAAGAAATCAAGAATTATTTGCCGAGATGGAAGATCTAGTGAGAGCAAATCTGCTCGTGGCTACTCTTGAAGTACTGAACAACAAACTCTGCCTTGAAATTAAGTTCTTGAGCCTATTTATCCTGCTACAAAAATCAAGTAAGGCAGATCATTTCAGAAGAGTTAACAACCTGATGTTCCGATGTCTACTCTGTGGGAAAGTGGAAGATTTATGTTCAAATCCCTACTCAGCTTGATTTAGATTAACAACTTCAAACTCATATATCTTGGGAAACTACACTAGCTACCAGAACATCGGCATAAAACTTCTGCTGACTGAGTTCCACTTTGTGTAACAAGAACAGTGGGCACCTCATTGATTAAAGCACCTATTGATATATCTATATCTCATTGATCAAAGCACCCATATAGGACATCAGATATTAGGGATATCAAGGCCCTGCTGAAAGTATCCAAAGCTACCACAAGTTGCATGAATATCCTCACACCTGGAATATGCACATTTGTGCAGATCCCCTTGGCATGCTTCAAGGATGAGCCCCTTCTGCCCAAGAGGAGCCTAATCTGAGGATCCAACTCCAGAACTCAGGCTGTGAGCAACTTACAGCACTAGTGTTTCGTTAACTGCACACAAGCATCCAGAAAAAAAGTTGCCTAAGGAACGCTTACCAGCTGAAAGGATGTCAGAAACAGCTAAATGACGTACATAGGCACACAGCTGCTTTTGAGTGTCGGGCCAAGAGTGTCTTGCATATACTCACAGTATAGATGTGTGTGGAATAGCAATTGAATCAGTGCCTCCTGGTCCCAAACTAACACCCAAGTAAATAGATATTCCTTTTTTCCCTCTGTGCCTTCTGGATTCTCACATCATGATGATTTTCAGCTTCTTCCAAAGATGAAAGAAGGCTTAACTAAAGGAAGAAAGAAGTGGTCTGTTTTCCTAAAGACAGGGAGACAAAAATACTCAGAGAATATCTTTATTGCTTTTAAATTCAGAAAGAATATGGACTACAGCATTTGTATAAAAAATGCTTGCAGCCTATCCCAGCTCTGATGGTAAAGACAAACAAACAAAAAAAAAAAATGCAAAATGAAAAATAAAAGGAAGTGGTCTGAGTAGTAAAGAAATCAAGCCAAGCCAAGATCACTGTTGAGGAAATGTGGTTAAAATTACCACCTGAAACTTCTGTAAAATCATTTTTCCTGGTATCCATGTTATATGTCAGAGAAAAACCTAACACAGTCTAAGTCTAAACAGGCACATTGCATATTGACCAATTGGCAAGCATATGATTGACAGAACAGTTGATCATAAATTTCTGCCATTCAGGAATTAACTCCGGCAATTTGAAAATAATACTGAAAATGCTTACTGTACAGTGGAGAATAAATATCATCAGATGCTGCAGGAAAACAGGGAAGTTCAGTAAAAAGGGTAAAGTTTAGACCCCATCTAGAACATCCTCTTATAGCTTATTACTATCAACAGAACAAGCTTGCTGAGAAGACTATATGTTTCACAATTTGCTTTGTTTTATACATCATGTAATTGGGTTTTTTTCCCACTCCAAATATTTATTTTAGATGTAATCTGATAGAGATAAATGTTCAATTTTCACTGCTGTTGGACATCCCTTAAGCAACTGCATTTTTTCTGAGCAGGCAGAAAGTAAAAGCATTGAAAATAAAATGCACATACATATTTTTATATTTAAACTTCATTGATAAAAGGTTACCTTGCAAATTTGTATGGAATGTGTGCAGTATTGCAGTTTTTGTTATAAAAGAATAATGAAATAAAAAATGTCTACAATGTAAAGCGTACAGCAGTAGTATGCTTGAGGAATAAAGGTATAACTTCATAGGACAAAGTTCTGATGGCCAAAGTTCTAATGAATTATATATCCCAAAATTCCAAATTTGTAAAGTATATGCCCAAGCACATAAACACATAGGGTATCAAACTTCAGTGGCTTCTTGCAAAAGTAAATGGATTTTTTTTTTTTAAATTAAGGAGCCCAAGGGTAATATTTAAAAGCTAGCATATGTTTCATGCGACCTGGATTAACAGTATACATTTCACAACAGTAGATTGTTCAGAATAACAGAGTTTTTCTGCTTTATCTTTGTTTCTTACATGCTGATCTACAAAGTGTCTCATCTAAGCATTGCTGACAATCAAAATGGAGATTCTAGGACATGAAAGGAATATCCCAGCACGCTCAATTTTAGGCTAGATATATAGCCTTCCCCAACCCCATCACCATTCTCTTGCTCTGTCCACCCAAAATAATAACCTTCACCTTTGTTCTTCAGCTTTTGTGAGCAGTGCTTTGTCTGAGCTAAAATTCAGAGCTGAGGAGAGTCGATTAGCTATTGTTAGTCGAGCAAAAAGAGTTCACTTGCATATAACATTGTAGTGCTTTTTGTATGGTGGAAGACAAATTAAATGATAATAGAGTATGACTGCTATGGGCAAATTCCCTTGCACATTAGTTTCTGAAATGCAAATTATGGTTATAATTGCAACAGCATAACCACTCAAATATTGAAACTGTTCTCCCTCTAACATTGATTCAGAGGTTTGGGGTTCTTTTGTCAAAAAGATATTGCTGCTTCCCTCATTACATATGCCGCATTAATTCCTGGCACTAGGAGTAATGAGTGGTTTGTAATGTCAGTTAGAGATGAGAGGCTACAAAGTCAAGTAGAATCCTGCAAACACAAATCTCATGACACCCTGGCAACACTTAGAAGTCCTGTCTCTTTTGAATCCTGACAGGAAGATTAATGATTAAAAGCTCTGTTGTGGCATTCATTTATTACAAAGCCTATATGCACATACAAACACACACATGCATGTTTCAGCTGCACCCAGAAATGCCAAATTATGCTTTTCCTTTTCAGCTTTCCAGTTTGTTTTCTTAGTAAAGCTTTATAAACTGCACACATCTTTACTTGTTGTGCATTAATAAAATCTGGGGGAAATAAAACTTGGGTACATAATGAGTTTCCTTCTAATTTCTACTGCCAGTTTCATTTAGCAGCTTTTGATGGAAAATTGGAACAACTGGTAACTGGGAAGGAACTGTAAAAAAGTTCCACCAGAGGCCTTGCTTGTGTTGAAAAACTTAAAAAAATAGAACTGTGGTTCTTATGCTTTTTTTCTGGCTACCTTTCTCTCTCACAAGTCCTCTGAAATTAAAAAAAAATGAAAGTGTCAGAACATTATTTTTTGGAAAATAGGGACTTTCTTTGATTCAAATCACAGATACTTTTCTAGAACTCTCTTATTCTTTTATTCTTCCCTCACCCCCACTTTTTTTCTTGAAAATCTCAGGTGTTTGACTACTAGTTTGATAGTAGTTGTTCAGGTTTGAAGGGTCCATTGAAATGTTTTCTTACAGCATATCTTTTCTTACCCACATTGGTCAATGTGTTTGACTGAAATACCTACTTCATTCATTTTCTTTGCCTACTGGCTGAACTAAGAAAAATATCCTTTCTGACAGGCATATATAATGGTTCTTCCATCTTTGAGCAAAGAAATAGGTCACAGGTTACAAGAATTAAAATGACTATCCCCATATAGTTAAGAATAAATAGAAAATATGAAAACAGAAGAAAAATGAATTTTTCTTTGCAAGTGTCACATTTATTAAAAAAAAAAAAAAGTCATGGCAAGTACCTAAATGTAATACTGGCAGCAAACTTGCACAAATTTTTAAACTGAACAAAATATTTAAAAATATGTTAGATTTTCAGTGTATCAGTAAACAAAATTATATTTTCTATTTGTTATAATTTTCAAAAATAAAATTAAAACATCTCATTTATTAATCAGTTATAAACACTTACTACATTGTCATGATACATCATGTACTTTTAAATTTCAAGTGGATTATTACTTTTAATGTTCTTTGCTGATTTTTATAATATATTTGAAGAGTGAAAAAGGAAAAAGTTGTCATCTTTTCCCAAATTCAGGTCACTTGTCTTCTCCTTATCCCACTGCTTGGTATTGCATTTTTCTCTGATACTTTTATAACTCAGCTCTTTTATATCTTTCATCTTTTATATTCTTATCAATAACTAAACCAAAAAGCTTTCACAGTTCTAAAAAGAATTGGCAAAACTACCTGTTGTCAATATTTGCTTTCCATTATAAGGCCATGATTTATTTTCTCATAACATGACTAAATTTTTACCGTGCAGGTAGACAGTTTCCATGATGAGTTAGCTAAAGGTTTTTATAGATAGTTTGCAAGAGGAAAATGCAGGAGAATATGAGGACAACTTCTTTATTTTTAAAGTGGTCTTGATAAAGTTAATTTGAAAGGTCTAATGACTCTATGCTATGTAAAAAGCAGCATATTTTTGACACAGGATTCACCCACAGTCATTGAAGTGAAGTTTTCTTTCCTTCTGAAAATATTCAAATCTGTCTCATTTCAGAATTCTCATATGCTTAGAAGTAGCTCATTCAGCATTTCTCTCCCCATTTTAACTAAATATGCACACGGTGTGCATAAGCTGATCTTCACACAGATCTCAAAAACACCTTCTCTTTAAATTGCCTCATACAGTTAGCTGGTGGTGGGCTGGATTGTAAGCAGGGGGGTTGTATGAACTATAAATTTAGGTCTTTTCATGACTTCCATTACTAACTTCTTCATCCTTAAAGCAGTCAAGTCTTTTAACTATTCATTGACACATCTAGGAGTAGAAACTAGTTGCCAGGGTTGTTTTATCCATTGCCTTTGAAAAGTTCTTCCAAATCTGCTGTGTGCAGCCAGTATTTGACTTCCTCATCTCAAGAGGTGCAAACAGAATAAGGACTGGTTGATTCCTACAGCTCTAAACTAAGTACATCTATATCCAGCTTTCGTTATGCTATTATCCCAACCACCTAACTAACAGTAATATCTCATTGCTCTTAGTTACCTTCCTACCTCATAGACCCCTTCTAGGTAGAGATCTGTGTGAAACAAAAAACTTAGCATGAAGGAATCTAGAAATCTCTAGGGCCTGGACCTTCATTATCTTTGCTAAAGCATTTGTCATTGTTACTTCAGCTCAGTTTGTTCAGATATCTAGCCATGCACACAGAGTGTGTTAGCAAGATACTCACACCTCTTAAAGCATAACTCAGTTATTTATTGGCTCACATACTAAAGCTCAGTAGGCTTTCAGAAGCTATGAAGCTAAGTGTTAAGGCTCTCCACTTGTATGAGACACCTGACAAGCCTTTGCTGGGGAGTCATCCTCAGTCAGGTGGAAACAGGGTGGCCACTGCTACTCGCTCAGCCTCCATCAGCTCTGCTGATGTGGGCACCGATGACCTGACCCAATGGTTCAACAGCTCCTGACTGGACTTCTTTTCCTGTTCAGGATTTTGTATCTTTCCATGCTGCTGGTTTTGCTCTTGAATCCCAGAGCTACTAATGACCCCATCTCAGCAATCTGTCTACTGTAATTTTACCTTTTTTATCTTTTCATTTATCTTTTTTATCCTTTTTATCACATGCCTATTTCTCATAACTTTGTGATTTTCTCAGCTGTTTGAGCTAAGGTTACACAGCTGTACATATCAGAGCTGGGCCTTGGGTCCTTGGCGCAGAAGCAACTAGATGCCTGAGGCAGGCAGGGAAGGCAGTCGTATATAAGCACAATTTATTCTGTCGATATCCAAGCCTCCTTAACATCTCCTTAGGCAATTAAGCAACCCTAACCCTCCTTCAGTGTTGGAAGAAGATTAGCCCATTCATTTTCAATAACCAGCAGGGGGGTAGAGCAACTGAGTCACACACAGTTATTAATGAAAAATACTCAAAAAAACCCACATTTTTTTCACAAACACAAAGAATAAATGCTTATATCTGGTATTTTAAATTAAGCAATTTACTCTGTGATTAAAAATACACATCTCCATGGTAACTAATTGCTATCCTCTATTTGATTGATAACTGGTTTACTGTCATAGATATTTCTGAGTTTTAGATTTAACTAATATTCTGAAACATAATTATTATATACAGACTTCTAATCACTTATTATGAATTTATAGAAATATAATTTGAAAACAAGGCTCTAGGAGTTTTCTCTCATTTTAAATGCAGTTTACATAGCAAATCTGAAAAACTGGGTGTTTTTCTGCATTTTTACTATTGATTGCAATAATAATAAAACTAATTGCCTGTAATCCAGTAAAGTATAATTATACCTAGCTTGATTCAGACAAAGATGTGGATATTTCAGAATCAGATAGCATGAAGTATTGCATGAATAATTCATAAAGAAAGATGATTAATGAGACCATTTTGTAGATTTAGTTCGAAAGAATATATTCCAACTGAGTTATGGGCACATTGTGTTGCTTTCATCTTCGCTCACTTTTGCTGCTTAAAAGACGGTTATCTAAGTTGGAGTCTTAGATTGTCTCTATCCTTGATGAAGAGTGACCAACAGCACAAAAAGCAAGGAAAGTACTGCTCAGGCCTCTTGTGTAGGCCTCTTAGGACAACATTAATCACTGAAAACACCTAGAATATAAAAATACTCTGACTATATCTGGCATAAGACATAAAATATCATTTTCCAATGCCTTTGGAATGTTCTCCGAGAATTGAAAAAGTGTCACTTGATTAGTTATGACTGTCATATAAACCATGTTTTTTTGATTCATCAGCTTTGCATTTTGTAAGTACTTATGATCACAGTTACAATTACATGAAAAAAATGTCAATTAGACAGGTCCTAGACTTGAACATGTTGGCTGATAACAGTAATAATAATTAAGATTCAAAAGATGCAGTTATTTTAAAAGCAACCATTACTTCTAGGTAAAGATGCTCTGTGTAGTATTGGATATATGTTTTAAAATAATATGCTATGAAACTTGTAAAAGTCAATTGTTCCAGTCCATTATCATTCTAATACTCTTACTTATTTGTCTGTATAGTTTTAAAGAAAGAATAAGTTTGTTTCATTCTTTTTACAGCATTTTGAAATTTTCCAAGGGAAAATAGTAAGTCAAGAATTTTTTGCTATGGAGACCCAGCCTACTCAGGTACTTCTTTCAGACTTACCTTAGAACCTACTAGATTTAGACATGCCTATCTTTGACTGGATCATTGTTTCTTTCCCAGGGAGACACAAGAAATCAGTAGACTAATTTTTAGTGAAGATAAAGTAGGACCATATTGTGATGATGATGTTCACAATAGATTGCCTCACTTTTCATGTGAGGCTTATACCTGGATTTTTGGGGTAGATTTGTGAGGATGGCAGTGATTCTGGAATAGGGGAACAATACACTTGGAATAACTTGAAAATCCTCATGACAGCAGCTGAAGCTCCATCTTTTGGTTTGGAGAATAGCTTATTACTGACTGACATCTTCTTAAAGATCTCACTTGGAAGTAATAATGACCAAGTCTTGACAGTAAGTTCTTTGAGATTTGGTGCTGGTGTCATGAAAAACATATTCAGGAGACTTATTTTGTGATCACAAGGAGAAGAAATTAATGTTCCCATCCCCCTCCCAATCCCCTGTCAAATTTCCAAGGTAGATGAGTGAGTTTCTTCTCTATTCTTCTTGGTGCATCTATTGAAATTTCATCATCACAGGATTCACTGTATACTGATGAAGTTTCTGACTGTATTTCCCCCAGTGCAAACCCCGGGCTCTACTAATTTTATGATCCAAAGGAAAGTTATCCCCTCATAAATATTTGCCTCCTACCGTAATGCTTTTCAACAGTAACTAGAACCATGGAATCATAGGATCATTGCTTAATTTAGGCTGGAAGTAAACTTCGGAGGTCGTCTGGTAAAACTCTTTCTCAAAACAGGGGCAACTTCAAAGCTAGATCAGTAAAAAAAAAAAAAAAACAAAAACAAATTAAATGTTAATTTATCACATAAAAGTGTGTAAAGAATTGATTTTTTTCATCATATAGTAATTGTGTTATACAACTTGTGGGTTTTTTTAATTATAAATTTCTCAGAGACAAAAAAACCTCTTATCTACTTTGCACAAGTCTGTGAACATGGATATAACTGAAATAGATACTTAAAATAAGAGAATTTATTTTAGAATAGATTTTGTGGAGATATAAAGAAGTTGTATTTTTAGTTTATAATTTCAGTTACCTGAGTAATTCAGTTGCAGAATGTTGTCATGGATTAGAAAAGCTAAGAAAGACACTATAATACAATGTGAATGGTGGTTCAGACAGAAAATTTTCCCATTACTTTGTTTTGCAAGAAGCATTCCATTAATAATAATAATAATAATAATTAAAAAAAATGGCATTTTTAGCACACCGTCATTTTGCACCCAGTTCAGTTTTACTCAGCAGTTTGAAGTACTATAAACATTTCTTCCAGTTCAACATAGCAGAAGTTATAACTGAATAAAAAAATGAGGAAAAGTTTTGAAATGCTGATGAAAACCTACATCTAAATAGCAGGCACCCCACATGGGCAATGGCCAGCACCTCAGTCAATTTCACTGTATTGAAATTAAATATAAGTCAGCAAAGCTTTAGAGCATATGTTCAACACAAGTTGAAGAGTAGAAATAATCCAACAGAAACAACAGAATGTCCCTAAACATGCCAAAAATTAAGCGCTTGAATAAACTTCTCACTGAGGCCTAACAGTCAGAAGGAATGCAAACCCTATTGAAGTCAACTGACCGCTATGAGTATAATCATGGCCTTCACCTAATGTGCTAGAGTTTGGTTGCTAACTTTATTAGGCTTTTTTTTTTTTTTTTTTACCCCCTTGACAGTCTTTGATAGGCTCTGAATTACATACTGTAAATATAGTAAGGGATTAACATCATAGTTTTAGACTGTAAGGATCTATTTAAACTCTCTTCTAAATGAGAGGGAGAAAGACTACCCACTACCCAGTAATTTTTGTATTAAATAAAAAAGTGAAGCCCACTGTAAGTAGGGTGCCAGGTGAAATTAATGTTTTCCAGTTTTTATTTACATATGGATAATTAGAAATTTATTTTGTATTGAAATTTTCCTGGTTAACTTTTCATTGAATGTCAAGTGTTTGGAGAGTCTAAGCAAAAATATCTCAGTAAATTTTGAATTCAGGAGAGTAAAGAAAATATACTATTATTTCCTTTGGGGGTGGGAGAGGGGGAAAGAAACCTGTAACCTTTTTATGAACAGTCCTAGATCTGAAAAGGATGAGAACTGCAAGCTGAAATGTGGCATGGAAGTAGTTCTCATTTAAAATAAATACCTTTGCTTTCAGAGAAAATTGGTTTTGACTTGACCAAGGTATGAGCTTTTGAATATTGAATACTGACTGCAGTAATAAGGTTTTAAGACTCTCTCTCTCTCTTCTTCCCTTCTTTTCCCTCAGCATCTAAAGTTTTCTTTTCATATGAACATTAAAAGTATATAATAGTCATAATGTAAACAGTAAAGTAACATACATTCCTGCAAATGAGAAAGAGCTCTTGTTTATATAGATTTGAAGCTCTTTTTGACTTCTTTGGCATGTTTGTTGATTGCTTTTTCACAGTGTTTACAGATTTCCCTCTTTTCACCTCTTTCTTCCTCACCTAGAAGTCATTGCCTCTTATCTGAAATGGTTTATTCAGTTCAAAATCTTGTCAATTCTGTATCACAGGTATATAATTTGCAGGAGTGGGAACATGCTTTTATTCATAAAATTGAAACTCATATCAGTATTATATGTTCCTGACTGCAAGACCTCTTTCCACAAGAGACCTTTATTTCACTCACATCATCTTAGATTGGATTCCTATTATCCGTCTAAATCAATATAACTATTGCAGCAAACTCTTAGCAGCCTTTGTTAACTCTCAGTCATTAAGAAGAAAGCACTCCTATTAAGTGATTTCATAACCGATAACGATCTTGTCATACCAGAGTGAGACAGGCTGGATTCGAATTACATTTTCAGACTTCTGAAAAAGTGACTTTTCTGTTTGTTCTTTATTCTATCACTCAGGACTCCTCTTTCCGAATTGGGTAGCAGAAGATACCATTTATTCCAAGGCTCTCTTGCGTGAGAAACTTTGTACTAAAAGTAAGAATATCTTTCATCCTGAGAATCCAAGATTATCTTGTATTGATCAGGTCTATCATTTTCCCTCCTAAACCACTTTGCCATTTCTTCAAGAAGTTTCAGAACTTTTATCGTCATTGATTACTTCATTTGAAAGGATCTAGCATTGCTTTGGGGAATTGTAGCATTCTTCTAGCTGCTCCAGCAACAGTGTTGCATACTTTACACATTTATATTTGCTTTTTTTATAGCATGTGCATTTTCTTTGCATAAACACATACAATAATTGCTCTCTATTAGTTCAGAATAATATTCAGAAATATTCAAGTGAAGACTTCAAAACAGACTGAAGGTAAAGTAGGTGCTGAACTACATACGTTCAAAATTCCCATTTGTAGATGGGATTTTTTTTTTCCCGTGGAATTCATAATTTCAGGTCAAAACAGACAGTTTAATTTTTGTCCTTGAAAACCTTCTCCTAAATCTACCTTCATTCATTGTAAAATGTTGATTTCTGGATAGGTTTTCAAAGGATGAAATGACATGAAAATCTGAGACTGAACTCCTAACTGACTTTCAGAGAAGCAGATGACTGTGGATCATTTAACCTCTCTTCCATAGTTTCCTTTCCAGCTATGGTTGTTTAACATGTGGTTGTTCACCTGAAAGATAATTTGCATAGCTAATAACTCATTACAAAGCTTTTTTACTTAAAAGCATATGTTCACATAATCAAGAGCAAATGGTAGTCAGACATCGATCTCCTCTTTGATTTAGACCAGTAGGCTACAGATTTGGTTGCCTCAGTTCAGTATGCAACAGAGGGATGCCACAGACAGAGAAAACAACTTCATAGCTGCACATATCTTCATATGATTGATCGCAATACACAAGTTATGCTTCTTTAGAAACCATAGGTCCTTATCAGCCCAAGAGAAATTCAGAGAGTAGAACACGGAAACTAGCAAATATTTGTCTTCCAGTGATATGAAGCATCAAGGTTCACAAAAGATTTGCTAATAACAACAGTTACTTTTCTTTTTTTTTTAATCTAATGCTGCTTGACACATATCTCTGATAAGTATTCTCTTTGAAAATATGAAAATTTCCATTACAACTTCCCTCTCTACCTCCCAGCTTCACATTAATTTTATTTTTTATTTATTTATTTTTTTTTAAGATATGCAAGCTGTAAGAACCAGATTTTCAAAGGCAGGTAGGTGCCTAACTCACTTGGTAGTGTGAAAGAGGCATCCAAATATACCTGGAACATCTGGTCAGTATTTGTTTGTTTGTTTTCCCTTACTCTGCCACTAAATTCCATGCTGTCAGTAGCCTATCCGCACTATAAAATTGCAGCCACAGCCAATACAAAAATAAATGGATAGATTTTTACTTCAAAATTAGCATTATAATTCCTATTCTAATATAAATAAATTTAGTCTAATGATTTAAGCATATCGGTAGAGAGACATAATATTACTTGTTAGACTAACTAACATAGCTGGAAAGAAAAAAAAATACTCTGGCAGAGAAGTTAATGGTCATATTTCAGCTCTGATAAATAAAGTTGGTAAGTTGTAATAGTACTGCGAGCTCTCATTAGTCATTACTTTCATGAAACATCCTAGTTAAATACCACATCTTTCATAATCATCAAAGGTCTGAAGTAAATTTGCTGACAGATTCCTGGAAAAAATTCTCTGTAACTCTTCTCATAAATTTTCCTCTTTGCTAAGAGTGTCTCGAGCTCTGTGAAGTATAGACAGGAAGGTTATGAAAATAACTGATATATTTGTGTTGCTAACACATTGACATATAATTGAGTACAGCAAAAAGTCATTTTGGATAAAGCCTCATTTAGACTTTTTTATTTTTTCCTGACGGCATGTAATGCAACTAATTTTTTCCTATGTCTCAGTGCAGTACCAGCAGATGTGCCTAAGGTAGCTCTGACTAAAGGTACTTTCTGTTCTGTTTGATTCCAAACCACATATAACAATATATACCCTTGAGTAACTTATTCATTTTAACAACAACAACAACAAAAGTAAACTAAAGGCTATTGTCACCACCTTTAAAGATGAGGATAGAATGTTTCTGCTTCTATCCGTGACGTCTGAGAAGTTAAAATATACTCCCTCAGAATAGGAGAAACTTGTGTCCAGTTTTTCCTTCTCTCTAAGAACACCATCTTCCATGAGAGTTTGCCAACCATCAGTCTGGGGTGATGTACTTTCCATCTTTTCTGCTCATACACTTTATATTACATTAAAACACTCACTGGAATTTAAAAAAAAAAAAGGAAAATCAAAATCTCATACTTTCTGTGTGAGTATCCTAGATAGCAACACTTTCTTAATGGCAATTCAAGTCTCTCAGACAAAGTAGATTAGCCTGGGGAAATTCACAAATCTGTCTTTAATACATGGACATCTGGTTAGGATATACACAGAAAGATGGAGTTTAGGACAAGTAAAGGTTTTATATCTCTTATACTGGACAATAGAGTACAGAGGAGTCTTTTGCCCTAAAAAAAAGATGCAAAATCTGTCTCCTGCTGTGAATAGAAGTCTGTTGTTTTGCTTCTCTGTGACCTCTGCTGTGTTGTGTAATTGTATTAGTTGGGCTTTATACATAATCTTCAGTAATATAAGAAAAGACAGGCAAAATTTTCTGAAAGAAACATGAGAAAGGAGGCATAGAGAGAAGTGAAGGTGAGATGTTTGAAAGAGAGGAAAACCTTAAAGGATGAGAGGGAGCTAGCCTTTGAAGTATGATCAAAAACTCCCCATAGGTAGTGGAAAGTTTCCTGTTGACTCCATTGGCCTTTGAATTCAGCACAGTCTAAAGCATCACAACAAACCTTCCTCCCTTTTCCCATAAGCTCCTTAGCTGGGCTATTTTCGGAGCCAGTCGTTCTAAATAGACAAGACAGAGTCAGGAATGAAGTTAGAAAACTTAGGTTTTGTCTGAGAAATGAGCAAAACTTATTCACATCTTTTAAAACTGAAAACTGTCACTTTGTTTAGGGGAATTTAGAGGGAATAACTATTTTGGGTATTATTTCAAATGCTGAAATATTATTAATTTGCCATATTTTTTTAGGAAGATGTACCAGAGCTTTTGCATAGCTATAGGTCTAGGCAGAGCCACCACAGTTTTTCAAAACTATGAAGCACTTAATTTCTTTAGTATATATTGGTTCTGTCTTCCTTCCAAGGCACTACAAGTAAAATATAAAGTATGCTCATTAACTATAATATCTTAGTGAGACTAAATATTTAGCTTAATTTTATTCATAAAGAATATGAGTTTCAAATAATTGCCCTCATTTATTTCTCAGACCACTTTTTATGTTTGTTTGGAGGAACTTGCTGAACGAGTCCTTTAAAGTTAATTAGCAGCTATAATGTCATAGTACCCTATCTAATTCTTTATCATTTTGTTATCTTTTAAAGTTTTTAGGAGAATTTTAGTTCAATAAGGTTTGGAAATAATAAAGGACTGTACAACTGCAGAATAACTTGGCACCACAACTGAGCCATCAGATATATAACTTTGGTTTTATTAGTTCAGATGCAAATGAGGCTAACTGGCTGCATATTTCCCTGTCCACATGGGTTTAAAAATTTATTATTTGAGCTATACAGTACTCAAGTCATGCCCACAGGAGAATTCTGAGCTTCTTCAACAGACAGTGTTTATTTTGAATGCAGTGTTAATATCTATAGGCATAACAGACAGTTTTGAGCTGACAGTATTAATCTAACTAATTGAACACCTGACCAGGATTTCAATGGGACCCGCCCACACAGAACAGACTGTTAGAACGAAAACTAAATTTCAAGCTCAAGTATTCATTTTTTAAGGGTTTATATTCTATTGGAATTCTGTTCTTTTACCTTTCTATTTTCTTTTTTTTTTTTTAACTGACTACAACGTTTGGACATAGTGAGAGCTCTCTATGAGTTGAAATGACCTTATTACCACAAAATAGCAGTGGGTAGCAGCATTCTAAAATTGTTCCACTTAGTCCCACCTGTGTACCTCAGCAATGACTTGCAGAAGCCACCACAGCAAAAGCAACACTTCATATATACAATAAGAATGAGAGAGGACTAACCTGTAATTCTCCACATGTAGTAACTTCCAGCACAGCATATGTTCCAGATCCCATGGTTGCAGCAGGACACTTGCAGCAGAACACTTCCCTTCAGCATTAGAATTAAATTAGCATTTCAAATAGGCCATAGGTTTGCTCAGTGTTTAAAGTCAATAATTAATGACAATATTTGTGTTTAGACAAGAAGGACTTAGAGCTAACTCTGTTTTGTAATGTCCCATTTTGGTTAAGAACACTTGATTGTGCCACTTGAGTGATTTTGTTGTGTGCAAGAGGATACTTGTACATATGTGAACTTACTGAATATTACCGCAGTTCCCATGTGTGACTTGTTCTTGAGTTTCCATGCAAGGAAACGTAGCCTTTTTAGTTTTCAAAAAGCAGGAAAAAAGCTTGTTCTTCTTGCTCTTCTAGCAAAGAGTACATAAGTGCTAACAATAACCTAAGAAACAAAAAGGGATTCAAAAAGAAGGGAAAATTCCTCTAAATAGAAAACTAGCTAAAGGCTAATAGAGAAGCAGAGAAAACCCTTACATAGGGCCAAAACAACCAGAAAAGAAAAAAAGGGAAAAGGAAAAAGAAAAAAAAATAGAAAAAAAGAATAAAGAAAAATGAAGTTGCTGTTATATTATCTTTTAAACAAACGTTTGCCTAATGTGAAATTCAATACAGTCCTTGGAGTAGCCTCTAATCGTAAATCTTTTCTTCGGACTCACAAGGTCTTCAACTCAGGTTTCTACCATTACGCTAACTGGAAAATTACACATTGTCAGCTGACATCTCTGAACTCTGCTTAGTGAATTGACAATGCTTCCATTAGGAAGTAATAGGTGTTTAGAGTCCTAGCTTACATATAAAAGTGACACTTAAAAGTAGGTTTGCTGAATCTGACTGAAGACATCATATGTGAGATTCTGCATGGCAGATAGGTGTTTTTTTTTTTTTTTAATTTCTGGACATGTTTGGAGTTGAGATTGGGTTGAGCTCAGACTTTCTTGCTGATAATATTTCATTGATGATGAAACAAGGAAATTAAAATGACAGAGAAAAAGAATGCATAACTTGGTAATTAGAGTACTCACCTATAAGTGAAAAAAATAAGTTCTAATATACATTCCTATTAATTTTTTTTTTCATTTTAAATTGTCTTTGAAGCAAAATAACTTCTTGTTGAATGAATCATTGACTACTGTGTTAAGAAAAAGGAAAGGAATTATTTCCTGATACAAATACATTTTTTTCTCTTTCTATATATATACTTATGTATACACATTTGTATATGACATAATATAGAGATGTATACAAATAACAACATTATAGGTACTGAATTTATGGAGCATTCTTAGTTTCTGAAGAGAAGTAGGTATCTAAAATTAATAGAAATCTCACCTTTTAAAATATAACAATTTCTTCAATAATTTTATTATTTAAGTTAACTAGATCCCTATTCAGCACATTGGTTTTGTTCATTCACATTTTTAGGGCTTTAAGTTTATTTGCACATTATAAAAGAAGAGCAGGCACCAAATTGTTCAGCTGTGACTTATCCTGTGAAAAGAAGTCTTCTGTAATTTAAACTTTGCAACACTCAATCTGAGAGTTATGTTAAACCATCCTCTTACTCTAGCCAGGCCTGAAACAATCCAAAAATGGCACTAATCATTCCTTAGCTATACGTGACCTTGTAACTAAAGAAAGTTATTTCTCAGTTTTGGTGAGCTAGTGAAATTTCATTTTGGAACTTTGTTATTGATGACAGAATAATTCTTTAATATACCAGAGTCCCTGGTACCCAGAGAAAATCTGTACCTACGTTGTTGTTGTTTGTTGTTGTTGTTGTTGTTGTTGTTTTTCTCTGTTTTATTTGGATAGTTTAGTTTTCATTTCTTTTCTGCTCTGTCTCCTTTCAAAACTCTGAAGCCATTACACAGTAGTAAGAAGAGTAGATATGAATTTTCTAGTCTCATAGGTTTTCAAAAGTTTGACAAGATTGAAAATGGTTGCTTTTTCATATTAATGTTACTCCCCCCACTGCCCCGCAATGAAATACAATGTAACAAACTGTGGCTTCTTTTTCTGTTTTTAATTTGTATCCTATGGAAACATGAGTCTGTGATCATGTTGCTGTCAGATGGTTAGTTTCTTCTCCCTGTCTTCATTACTTTATTAATCCATTGACTATTTCAACTAGATATGACAGCTGGTTGAGGGTTTGTGTGTGTATTTTTTTTAAGATAATTTTGTAAAAATTGCATGTAAGTAATGGAAGGGGAGAGGATAGAAATCTTTTCTATGGTCTGACAGAGTGAAAATCTGAGTCCTGAGCTCATGCCTTAGTAGTCACCAGATAACCCACATGACAAGAAAGAGGTTTTAGATGTCTTAGTCATGAGAAAAAGCTTCATTCAGAGCCTGCATCTATTACACAGCAGGAAATACAAGGGAAAGAAAAATAAAATGTGTGGCAAGTGTCACTTGGGGCTTCAGTTGCATGAAGCATCAAACATGGCAGATGTCAGTCCATGTCAGGTCTGGGCAATTCAGTAGTCAGCTGCCTGACTGGAGTCAATCAGGAGACCAAGAACTGGCCTGTTAGCCTGACTGGTGGTTTTCTCATTATGTCTAAAATCCATCACTTGCTTTTGGCTTTTTCAGTGTGCCACTTGATGGCAGTTGCATTCCTAGAAGTCTTACTCCTGCTCTTGTCTTAGTTTTGATTTGTTTTTCCTCACCCTTACAAGATTAAACTGCTCCCATGGTTTCTGACTCCTTCTGCCTCTGCTCTTTGACTTTATGCTGGTCCTGCCTGCTCCTTGTCCCAATTGCTACAGATCTTTTAGCTTCCTATTCCTTGCCCCAGCCTTGAACAATAAAGTTGTCTTTCCCTTCAGTTTGGTGCATGTTTGCTTCCAGGATTTTGCAACTTTTCCCATGCTTTTTACATAACTGCTGGCTTGACAAAACCCTTGTTTTTCTGGGTCACTATCTCATCTAATGTACTGTACATGTCTCACATCCCTTCTCTTAATTCCCATCTACGCATAATAACTTGGAATGACTGTCCACATCCTATTTGTCTCTGCTTAACAGAAGTGCTTCTCTTTTTGCCCAAATACTGTGCTGACAAAAGGTTATAAGAGTAAAAAGGACAAGAAGAAAAGAAAATGAACCCCTGTAGCTTGGTACTAGAGGTCTTGATTCATAGGAAGGGCAGTTAATTACCAGGGAAGTGTCCCACTAAACTAAAGATGCTAACATCACAAAGTGAGTTGGTAATGACTGAATAGTTTGCTCACTTAAGAAGTTAAATATACATTATATATATTTAGTGATCTATGAAGCGATTTGGTTATAGCAGTATAAGATGAGCTCATAGTAAATGAATTCATAATAAGCACATAAGGCACAAATTCATAAAAACAGGCTTCATAATTTCAGCTTACGCTATTTTGTCTTTGGATGAAAAGACACTGTTGCTCATATACACCTAGTGTGAGAAACTGTTACGTGTGAAGAGTTAAGATTCTCTTTGGATATACAATGCTTTGTATATCAGTGTTCTGACTGAATTAGAAATTTATCCATTAACTTGATACTGGCCTATTTTTCATCCATAAACAAGGTCATAAAAGATAATACAGTGTGATTTATAAGGAAATTCTAGGCTTTGGGTTTTGGGGGGGGGGGGTTTTGGTTTTTTTGTTACTTATTTACTTAAAAGTTTTAATGGTACTCTATATGATTTGTTTAATTTTTAATTTTTTTTTACTTCAATAATATAGTTAATAAGCGTAATAAATAATAAGCCAATGCTGATGACACTGATGAACTGATCTTATGATTTGATATCTCCTGGCTAGACTTTCTTTTTTTTCCCCCTTTAGAATTTTATAGCTTTCCATGTTGGTGTTTTTCCTCTTGGATCCCTGAGTTATTAATGATCCTGTCTCGACAATTCTTCCACTGCCTGCAATTTTACCTTTCTTTTTCTTTTCCAGACTTTCTCACAGCTCTTCCTCAGCAATCTGAGCCAATGTTATGCAGCTGTCTCATATCAGAGTTGGGTCTTGGCTCCTTGGTGTATAGGTGGCCAAATGCACAGGAGATGGGTTGCAGCAGGGTGATGCAGAGAGGGTTTCAGTCCTGCTGGTCCTAAGGTCAGCAGTGCCAGTCTTCTTCAAGAAAGATACAGCGAGCTGTCTTAATTGTCTGAGGTTCCCTGTGAGGAGTTTGATGCTATTAGTAACAGACCCTTCCTACTCAGTCTTGGGGGTCTGCTTGGGACTATTTGAATATATTTTCTTAACACATTCTTAATGATTCCCGGTTAAAAAGTTGCACACTAGCACCTTCAGTCTCAGTTAGCTGTTCTTTGTCATGCAGTGAAAACCTAGTTTCATCAGACTTTTTACCACAGGTGGTTTTCTCAGAGCTTAAGCTAAAATAGGCTGGGCAATAGTCACTTGACCACTAGACCCTTGCTAGGTAAAACTGGTTCAAGCCAAATAAGCTCACATAAATTCTGAGATCCTGGCAGGTCAAAATAAAGCCTACAGCCTTTTGCCAGTAATGGCTAAAATCATATTTATCTGACTAAAAGGGCTCAGATTACACTAAAAACAAGAATCATAGAATGCTGTTTCCCCCCACCCACCCTTATATTTCTTTTCAGTTATTAGCAATCATATATTGAATTTAGTATCTATCTTTCTTATGCCTTCTTTTTTTCCTGGAAATTCTGTGAAAATTCTGAAGGTGTCAAAACAGCACAAGAAACAATAAAAAGCAAATGTGAATTAATTGTTTAAAGAATGGGAGAAAAACAGTTAAATGATACGGCTTATCATTTTATTCCAATTGGATGAAGAAAGAAGGAAAAAAGTGACTTAGTCACTTTAGGAAAAAAGTGAATTAGAGCAGTGGAAAGAGTTATTTAATAGTAAGAAAAAATATTTTATTTATATATAAATATATATTATATTAAATATTGTTTTATTTATAATGTTATTCAATTTTAGTTTAATTAGTGTAATATATTATAATATTTAAATGTTTTTATATATACATATTCTACATTATTTATACACAATATTCACATCTTTTCAAAGACAGAAAATTTTACTGTATGCTGTGCAATAGAACACCCATTTATCTATTTTAGACAGACTGTGATTACATGATAATCAATCATACCCATGCAAAGACCAAGTGCCACCCTAACATTTACCCTTCCATGCATATGTATCAAGGTCACTGTATTATAGATTTTTTTTTCTGATACAATTAATAATTCCAGATTTTTTAAAGCTATTTACTATTATTACTGTTTAAAGCTATTTATATTTTAAGTTGTTAACATATTTAAAGTTATTTTCTATTACTGAAAAATCAGACTTTTTAATAACAGTATTATGGCTAAATACTTAGTAGCAAGTGTATATAGCAGACAAAGATAGAACTAATAGAATAAATTGAACTAATTAAGATCTTGAAACAAAAAGCTTCCATTTAGAACATTCAGAATCTGAAATGGTAGTCTTGGGTCAAATACTGAGCTCTATAGGTTATCTTTTCTGGATATGCATTTCATAATTTAGGGGAATAGATTTTAAGCAAGTAATTTGGCAGGTTGGAGGTCGGAACTAGTTGGATTCATTCAATGTCAACAGTATCTATCATCAGAATAAATGCAGACCTGAGCACTGATCTTGAAGAATATAGTATTTCTCACATTTTCAACAGCTTTCTTATGTATCTCGTAGATATTACATTATTATAGTGGATTTGTTTTAAACACAAGTGGAGTAAAGGAATCTGTTTTGCTTTGTATGACTGACTATATCTTAGTGTACTTATTCCTGATAGCTTGGCGTTGAGTTGTATTGAAAGAGTAGCCAAGAAACTAAACAAGAAAGGTAAACGTTTCCCACATAAAAAAAGCATGGTAGCAAACAGTCAAACAAGATAACTGGCTTTATCACTAGAGAGAAGAATTGCCTTGGACTAGATTTAGATGGCATTTATTATTATTTGTTACTGGCAAAGCCAGAAAATTGGAAATTAAACCCTCAGTTGGTAAATGCAACTAATCCCTAAGGTAAAGAGCTCTGACACTATTGACAGACTGAGAGTCATCCAGTCTTACACAATATCACTGAAGTACATATATTAGAAGACTGGTCTTGGTAAACTCTGATCACATTCTGTGAAATCTCTTTACCTTGCCTTTGATGACATATGACTCCTGGACAACCATACATTCATTTAACAAGGTCAGCTCTTTGTTGGGGGTCAAAGAATAGTAACTTTTCTGTGAACAGTCTTCCCATCTTGTCCTTTGTCAGAACACCAGATAGAGTTTTTCTTTCTTTGACTGATTGGATTTCAATAGACTTATTCTGATTTACTCCAATATAAGTGGCAGGGGATTTACCTCACTATTTTCTTTCTCTAAAGACAGAATCTATTTCATTCATGTTAATATTGATTTTATAATATTTTTCATTCCTACAGACTTTTATGTTTCATTTTGCAAAAGGAAGAAATGAATCCTTATTTTAATTTCTAAGATATCCCCAATATTAATACCTAATTAATCAATTTAAAAGCCCATAATATTAAAGCAATGAGGAAAATAACAGAACTGTTAAATTTCTCTGAGGCTGGACTAATGTTACAGGCCTCTGATTGCTAAGGCAGTATTGTCAAAATAGAGATAAATTCATATTTGTTGTTCTGGACTTCATAGCTGACTTTCTAGATTTTTACAACGTTATAAGCTACTTCTTTGGAATGGAGAGTTCTATCAATAAATTATTTGTCAGTTTATTTCTAGTATTTCTTTATTCAAAGGATGATTCTATCTTGTGAGAGTATCATGTCTACAATCTTTCTCCCTTTCACTTTCTAATAGCTTTCATGGAACTTGCCTGGCTTAATGTCTTTAGGAAAAATCAAGTATGTTTCTCCCATATTATTTTCCTGTTCCTGTGGGGCATTTTTTTGGCTTTTTTGTTTTTGTTTTTTTTCTGCATAGCCTTTCTGGTCACTCTGAAATGGCCCATAGGAGGGAGTAAAAGGGGCTTCAGGATTCCAGCATATTTCAAGAAATGTACCAGCTGAACAAAATGCAATTGTTTCAGTACCAAATGTTCTAAGGAGATGCTCGCAGCCACTGCCACTCACACACTAAGGGTGTCAGCAGAAAATCCACTAGGAACACTGACACATTCAACCACAGTAATGGGTAAAGAGAGAAAGCAATTTCTGTGCTCATCTTTTGAAAAAGCTCCATTAAAATGCTCTAATATTTAACAATGCATGTCAGCTTGTTTCTCACAAATGTATTGCTTCGTTACTTGGCCCTTTTTATAATTTTTCTCCTAGTGAAGGGCAGTTTACGGCAGAAATGATTTCCTTCAGTAGAGCAGCAATCTCATGTAAGCAGTTTTTACAGTCTTATTTTTTAGCCAGCATAATCTGGTGAAAGTGAAATTCCTTTAATTGTATCGTACTAATACCATTCAGAAATTTATTGAATAGGATAGCAACTCTTCATACATCAGCCAGAGAGAGATACTACAGAGAATATAAACTTTTCACATACAGTGCTGGCAATGCATGTGACAGTTTTAGACAGAGTGCAAAAGCCCCTGGGATTTGTGATGTCATAGCTAATTTCTCTCCTTTTTTTGTTTTATTTTTCACAGTGGACTCCCTTTCTATCCTTTTAACTGCATTCATTTCACCCGGAATTGCATAGTTTCACCCAGATGCCTACAAAATTTCGCTAGTCTTAGAAAAGACATCAATAAAGACAGACAGCCATTTTATAATGAAGATACAGGATGTTAAAAGTGATGGTTATTTAATTTCTATCTTACCAAATGACCCACATAACAGAATTGTTTCATTTAGATTTTCATGAGCTTAAGGTTTTACCTGTGGAAAAAAAGGAGGGGGGCATAAGTAATCATGTACAGAAACAAATACATACATGGGATACATTTATATTTTTAATATCTATTCACTTGACAACTTCAGAAGTTGATGTCCAAGTCTGAATATCTTGACTAATATCTCTTCTTATACAAGAATTATTTTTGTTTATTTGTTTACTTCAGTGAAATAACTGTAGCAGGACTGATAGTTGGTTCTTTTAATGAACTGTACTTTGATTTTTAACATTCTGCTTGTTTTGGTCCTTTTTAGACATAACCTTCAAGCCTATCTATTGCAGTTATAGAGTCTGAGGCTTCATAAAATATCTGACTTGTTCCCAGTCAAGATGATGGCTACCTATCATTGCTGTTCTTGAGACATTCAAAAAATAAACAAGGAATGATGTGGAAATAACAGACGAGTTAATCATACAGGAGAAACTCTCTCATCCCAATTACCCCATTCCAGAGAAGAGAAAAGAACCTGGCAGATTCCATCTCCAATAATCAGGCTAAGTAGATACAAAGATAATAAACTGTAAAAGACAATTCTCCTGGCCTTTCATCCATCCGTAATAAAAGACTGAGAAAAGCTAGAATGATGTTTCAATATTATATAACTACCTGATGCACTGCAATGACATATTGTTGACATATGGGTGTAGAGTTACAGAATTAACACCTCAAGAAAATTCAGAATATGTCATATTTAATTAGATTTGTGACTCTAAGTGAAAAATATTTAACTTTATTTCATCCCATCTAAAAACTTATCATCTAAAGCTAAGATGGTTATTTAGATTTCTTCTCTTGTCAAGAGAAAGAAGAAAGAAAGAAGCTCCTTCAGAAAGCAATTATCTTATCCTAATGAGGTGTGCGACCAGTGCAATCAGGGATAACTTCAGTGTCCATAGAAGGAACCTATGTAGCTTAATTTAGCCCTTTAATTTTTAGATGATAAAGGTTAAGTGAAAAGAATATCATTCTCAAATATCACATTCGTATTTCTAATGTTCTTTCAGTGTTTCCAATTAAGTGATATGAGTCCAAGCCAAATAAATGTTAAAAATCATTGGAATCTCTTTCAATTTATGAAGCAATTGGAACATCTTCAAATATTATCCAATGTGACTTTGCATTTGAAAAACAAAATCATCTGACCATTCCATTGTATTTTTATTCAAAAATATTTTCAAATGTTATATATATTTTTATTTTCTTGATGACATTCTGGAGCAGAAACTTAATGCCATAATCTCTGCTCTTCTTAGCCATTATACACGCCAGTGCAATAAGTTTTATGATTTGTCTTTGTAAACAATTCAATTTTTTTTTGCTATGAAGTTTTATCACATTATCTAATTGCATGTATGCCTGAATAGACAGTGTATGAGATATGCTATTGCTAGTGGTTAGGACTAAATATTGATACTAATCTTTGAAATACTATGTTTGTGTCACAGTTGCAGAGTAAGTATTCAGAAGAGTTCTCAAATGTCAACATATCAACTCCACTTTACTGTATGCAATTTGATTCAATTATTTTTTTGCCAAGCACAGCAACAAATCTTTATATTTAAGTGAACAAAACAGATGAGCTGCAGACACATCATGAAACTCTGAAGAATTCAACATAGCATGCTAAGAACTGATCTGAAGCTTTGAAAGATTCTTTAGAGGCTGTGGATCATGTTGATAGTTAGACCATCAGAGTCGTGGAAAAGAGTAGTAGGGGAGGCTTTGGAATAGCTCCAGTCCTAAAGAACAAAGGATTAGTGAATATACTACAATAAATAATCACTAGAAAAAGCTTGTCTTGAAAACTATATATTTCAAACCTAAAATGTTTGCTCCTGAGAAATGTCTATTCCGATCAGTGATTATCATGGAAGAAGCAAATATTTATCCAAAAAGTACTTGGAGGCGGACACATCATTATGAAGGAATATAATGCTAAATGGTTATAAACTGATTAGAAGATACCAGGTAAGTTTGCCTAGCACTCAAGAGCTACATCAAGTTATCAAGCCGACTCTAATCATTAGCTGCTAGCAAACTGACAAGTAATAAAATTATGCTCTGGGCATAGAGAAAAATGCCTTTCATCAGATATTAGCTATTAGAACTCAGTTCTGTTATCTTCTCTGCAGAAAACTTCAAAGTCCAAATTACTCCTGAAAAAAAATGTCCAGGCTTCTTCTTTTGTAAACCACGGGCTTTTGCAAAAAGAAAAAAAAAAAAAAAAAAAAAAGAAAAAAAAAAAAAGACAACCTAATATATTTTCAACTGAGTAAGACTATAATCAGCAAAAATGATTGCTAGATCAGATATAGGAAAGTTGGCCAAGAGGCCAGCTATGATTATAGTGAAACCCATTCAGCGAGTTTTCACTGGGCAAGGCATGTGGTGATGGTGAAAGAAAACAGATCAAAAAAGCATCTCTTGGATACAATTTTATGGTGTTCCTGTTTGTTGCTGGCCTGACAGAAGGGCAAAATGAAGTACTGTATTTAGCCGGACCATTAGCAAAATCTTAATACAAATTGCCTACATTGAGAAATAACATCCACCAGAGAAGGATGTGTGTTAAATAGACTCACCAAGGGCTTCTCCAGTTACAAAGACAGATGGAGAACAAACACAAAAAGGCATGTTACAATTTTCAGTGAGGAAACCTGAACTCAAATGCATTATCTGTTGTAGATTTATATCATAACGAAACTATGAATGTATAACATACACTTAGCTCTTAAGTTCACTCTTAGACAAAATGTAGGTAGACTCTTATTGAAAGGGGCCATATTTTTTTAAAACCTTTGAGTTATCTAGAAGCTGTCACAGGTAAAGCAGTTGCAGAAACAATGGAGACACAGAAAATAAAACATATATTTCATATTTATTGATAGGTCTACATTCCAGAACTCTTAATTTCTACACCCCAGAGACTAGATTTATTTTTCTAAGGTAGTTTGCATTCTAATACCTCCATATGTAGTTAATAAATTTAATGCATTTATACTTCAGTACACTATTGACCTATTTAAAGACACGTGCCAATAAAATGAAAGTAAACTCTTTGGGAGACTTACTGCTATGTCAGTACTACGACAGGATGAAGCTAATAATCAGAAATCAGGAAATGATGAAGCACAAAGGCAAACCAGAAAAAAAAGCAGTTAGAAATATGCCTATGCTTTCCTGAATTCATAGTAAAAGAACTTGGGAAAAAATTGTGATATTTAGCATAGGCAGCTCAATATATCTGCTCAAATAGGCAGAATTTTTCAAAATTTAAAAATATGTTGAGGTGCATTGAATGGATTATAATGTTATTATACTGATGACAGGTCATTCTACTCAGGCAGATGAGAAGAACAGAAAAACTAAAGAAGGTCATGGAACATGATTATTGATCTGAAGAAATTCCCTTAGGAGAGGAGAATGAAAATATTTGAACTATTAGGCTCAGGAAAGTTAGAATAAGAACTGACAGGGAAAAAAAAAAAAAAGATGTACAAATGAAAAAAGAAAAGGCAGAAAAATAGATCAGGCACTCTATCTGCTAATCTCTATTCAAAAGGTAAACAAGAAATAATAATTAGAAGATGTCCAAGGATATTGAAGACATTAACCAGTATTAAGGAGCTTTCTTCACTATTTACTTCATTCTTCTGTAGGCTGCAACTTGCTGAGTTTAGTTCCTACTTGCATTTAGTCATTGTATTTCATCTGACGTTTCCATATTTACTTTCTATTACCGCTAGTTCTTTTCCTTTTCAGTTCAGTTTCAAATCTCTCAGAGACTGTAGTGAGGCTTAGATCAAGTTTGTATTTGATTACCAGCATGTATATTATATATTCATTGTTTATATCCAAAGTAAGGGATTAGAAATAATAGGAAGAGATGGAAAAATAGATGCAACCCAAAGCAAAAATAGGGATTGAAATCCTAGCTCCCTAGGAGACAGTAGTAACCCAGTAGTAACAAAGGAGGGGTTACCAAGCAGACCTACATTCATCTACTGAGAAGAGATCTTCAGGATAACTTTCCTAATTACAGTTGAATTGAACAATTTAGAGTAGGGAAAAATTTAGAAGTTTACTAAATTTAGAATCTACTAAATAATGCTGACAATCAGCGTTTTTATTCATCTATATTTATGTCTTCAAAATCACATACATCTAAACACTTAATTGTTCGAAAATAATTATAGAATTATAGAACAATACAAGTTCAAAGGCCCTTTAATCTGTTGCAGCTCCCTGCCCAGACTATGACCAACTTAAATCAGGTTGCTTATGGCCTTGTCCAACAGTGTTTTAAATATCTCCTGCAACGCAGATCCCACAGCTCCTTTGGGCAGCTCGTCCCAGTGTTTGAAGGTAAAAAATGTCTTCACATCAAATTGGAAGTTCCCACAATGCAACTTGGGTACCCACTGCCTTTTATCCTGTCACTTCTAGAGAAGTCTGTCTTTCCTACACTCTACCATTAGGCAGAAGAAGAGCAATTAGATCTCCCTTAGATCCTTTGTCCCCAGACTGAACAGACACAGCTCCCAGCATCTCCTCACACATCGCATACGCCAGCCCCTGACGGTGCCAGTGGCCTTTCACTGGACTTACTCCAGCAGATTGATGTCCTTCTTGTACTGGGGAGCTCAAAACTGATCTCACAAGGGCAGAATGGAGGGGAACTGCCCTGGGCTAGCTGGCATTGCTCTGGCTAATACAGCTCTGGATGTTGTTAACCTTTTTCGCTGCAAGGACACACTGCTGATTTGTGTTCTGCTTGGGTTCACCAGGACCCCAGGTTCTCTTCTGCAAAGCTCCTTTCCAGTCAGTCGGTCCCCAACATGTAGCGTTGCATGGGGTTATTCTGTCTCAGGTGCAGGACTTTTCATTTGCCTATACTGACCCATAAACAGTTGACCAGCTTATCATGCATCACAAATCAGTATTCTTTACCTTCCAGCCTTGTACTGTGAAGGCTCTGAGTGCACCACTAAGCCTTAACTGACCTGACTGGCCTCATCTGGGACCCCAGCCACAACCTCTGCCCTTGTACCCATTTAAGCTGTGACCTGGCTTTTCTGCTAGCTCTGTTTCTGAACTGTTGTTTGGATTCTCTGGATTGACTTTGGACTTGTCTTGTTACCTTGCTTTTACATAATGATGACCGGGCTGTCAACCAGACCTGTTGCATTTGCCTCCCTTCTGTGCTTGACCACTCCAGGTGCTGCAGAGCAGCACACTGTTGGTTGGGGCATTGCCTGGTCTGTGCTGTTGCCACCCTCAGCTCCCAGCTTGCCTTTCCTTACCGAGCAGCCCCCCTCTTGCTGCTCCCTAACATGGCTTTCCGATAAAGCCTGTGTCCATCTAACGCAGCACTGCAGCCACATGGGCTATTGCACCACATCTCTGTAATCCCACTGAGATCATTGCTCTGCTCATGAACATCTAATTCCTCCTCTTTGATTCCTGTGCTCATGCATTTGTGTACTGGCACTTGAAATAGAAACCCAGTTGGGCTGCTTTCACATAAGTAGTATGAGGGCCTCCCCCAAGCAATTCTTTACTGAACCCTCAGACCCTTTTCTCTTTAGTCATCATCCCTTCATAAGTATTGCTTAAAGCCTTGCTGTCTAGTCTATGAATCCTGCTATCAAAGATGCTCTTTCTGTGCTTTGTCAAATGAAATCCTATTCCCCCAGGAGTCCTCATTCCTTAAAGAAAGTCCTATGTTTATAAAAGCTGAAGACCTGGCTGCAACACCAGCCAGATGTTGATTTGCAGAATGTATCTGCCTCTCTCTGAGCTTTTTTCCCTTCATCAGTAGGATCTTGGAAAATACCACCTGGGTCTCAATTGCTTCCAGCCTCACTTCACCCTCAGAGCATTGTTCACTTTCTGTTTTAGCAAATGTTAGAACTGGGATCCTCCTTTTACAATTTTTTAGACTTATTATACGGTCATATTTCCCCACAACTTTCTGAGTGTGGAGTTCTTGTACCTTCTTTCAAAAGTCTTAGCTTTGAGCTGTATGAGTCTAGATCTAAAATAATAGGGCTATTTCTAGAGTGCTAATCATTCTTCTCTCTGCTGACTGAAAAAGATAAGATAGCAGAAACAGCCTTTTTCTTTTTTTTTTTTTTTTATGTTTTGAGAAAAAAGTAAGGACATCACACATGGATATTTGGTGTCATTTGAAATTTCCCAGGGTGTCTGCAACTTTTGCATGGAGCTAGAAGTCAGGACACAGGATCCAAATGAGGTTCAAGAATCTTTGCAGGGGTAGCTGGAAACCAGGTAGGGCATCTCAAAAGGCACTAGATTATTATCTCTGGGCAACTGGAATGATCACACATATCTGCAGGAATTTTCTTGAATAAATTATGTTTTGAAAAGTGTGTCCAACATTTTCCAGAAAAAAAAATCGTGTTATTTAGAACGAAATTGAACTATTCAGATATTTCTTTTCAATAGAAGACAGTGCAGTCAATTTGTCAAAAGGCTGAGGGCAAACAATTAAACGTCCTGAAGATCGGACCAGTCTGATCCTGAAAAAATTATGCCAAACTATTAAGCAATGATACATCAATGACTGAAAGGACTTACTTTGATACTAAGACATCTTACTGCATAAAAAATAAGTCTGTTTTGTTGTATCTCTGATAATAGAAAATTTAACTTTCAACAAGAACTTAAAATATTCATAAAACATAATAATAATGAGCTTTTTTCTAATTGATGTTGAAGAACTGGTTATTCCAATGAAGAATATTCTATTACTATCAGAAAAAGTCAGCTGCCAACTGGAGGCCCCCTTTTAGAAAGTCCTTTGCCTTGCTTATCAGTGCAAACTGTAAATGGCATTACAAAGTTAGTGGCTATGATACCGTATGGAAAAATATCCCCTGTTGTTGCAAGGCTGTGATGCTGACTGTGACCGATCCATTTTGCCCTCACTTTGAGTCACAGCATCCCCTCAGAGCGTCAATTACCAGAAAGCTCCTACCTAGGGATAATGGTGTTTACAAGAAATGAACCAGAAGAAGCAGTAAAAACCAGCAGTGCTGAGGAGCTCCAGCTATTTCATTGCAACACTTGAAATGCTTATGTGCATTACTTTTACACAGTGAATAAGAAATGCATTATTAATATTTTGCTGTCTTTTTCTTGATGCAGGACTAATAGCAAAAAAAGCTAGTATTATGTAAAGAAGATAAAGAGAATGTGAATGTTTGGTATATACTCTCAAAGATACAGAAATTTTTCAGATTTAAACAAGCCGTAACCTGCAGGACTGTAGGCAAACTGAAATGAACAAATAAAACAAATCTCTTAAGGTTTCACATTGAAAGTATATTTTATTTGTCATATTGGGCATGCTCCTTCAATGTTACTTGCTTTTAAAGAGATGCAATGATGTCTCAAAGTTAAAGATCTTTCCTTTATTTTTTGTTTTTTTGCAAAAAGCAACTAAATTTCACAAGAACTAATGTCTTTCTCATGCAAGAGTGAAATAATTAATATCACATCGTGACCTGTATATAATGTGAAATGCACTACAAACCAATTTTCAACATATTTCAGTTTTCTACTGGACTACTTCAGAGAACAGGACTAGTTTAGAAGATACCTCAGAGTCCCTCACAGACTCCTTTTTCTGTCTTAACTATGTTTTTTCTCTGTGCCCTATCGAATGGCAAATCAATATGAATTTATGTCCTGAATCAAAGAATTAGAAATAATTTTGATTTAAAAATATACATCAATATACTCATATACCAGTTTACAGTCAATTACTTCTATCAACATGGCAAGTACATGTCTGTGGCGGACAGATGAATGAACTTTTGCCTTAAACATTTCTTGGTACATAAGGTGCAAGCAAACCATAACCCCGAACAAGCCATCTGTCCCCAGCGGATACAGGACTGAGCTGCTGCGACCCCCGAAATGGTCTCCCTGCGACCACCCGGGACACACCGAGCCTGCGCTGAACCAGACCACGATCAGGCAGAGACTTTGGGACCTGGACTGTAAATTATTGCCTGTTTTAGCACAAATTCTATAAAACTTGCTTAGCATGAGTAGCTACATTTGCTGAAGCCTTAGGCCGCACTCCCTAGTTCAGTGAGAAAGGGCCCCAGAGCTGGTGCAGGCAGGAATGATAAGGGAGTTATCAGCAGTTTGCATTCCTGTGCACTGCTGAAACAGTGTTAATGGCTGGAGTTACCACCTCTTTGTCAGGACCTTGAGAGATGATGGCAGGACCCGAGGAATGAAGACACGTCTGTCTGCAGAAACTGCAACAGTAAAGATAAGGGAGAAAAGAAACAGCCTGCCTAGGAACAACAATGAGACCCAATAAGGAGCAGGAGACCCCAGACTCAAAAATTACTATTGGTCTGAACTACCACGTGAGGGGTGGGAAACTTAATTTGAAAAATCTGTAATTGCCCAGGGATTTCTTTGTTTGGGGTCCCTCTTCGGAGGCACCCAACTCGAGCTGTAACCACTGCACGCATGCCATTACAATTTATTTATTTAATTTGCCTTGATTTGGCTCCGAACTTTTCAGCGGGAACCTAGGGTCGGACCCTGCTGGAGTTGTAATTACTGCACGCGCATCACCAAAACTTACACCCAGGGTGAAGAGGACCCACCTACCACCAGACGGGAGCCCCCCGCCACCGCCGAGACTCCCAAAGGAAAAGGACCAACGGAACACCGCTGGATCCACGGGTGGTGATATCTTTTTTTTTCTCTCTCTCTCTCCCTTTTCCTCTCTTTTTCCCTCTCTTTTGTTGAATGTTGGTAAGATCTGTTTGAAACGTGTGGCATGGGACTTGTCTAGCTAGTTGTAGTATTCGCCACTGAATTATCCTATTTGACCACATGCCTTATCTTTGTGTTAATAAATCTTAAAACCGGTTGGCTGGTGTCGTTTCACCTGAATTCAGTCCAAGGGCATCACGAACTTGGCCCTTGGTCCCAAGGGGAGGGAGGTCATCCTGAATGACTCCTTTCGGGCTGCAACAATGTCCTTCTAATCATCTTGTTTAAAAGAGGGCTGGTTCAATGCAGATGCATGCATGACCTGAATGAACCCAGCACAGCCTGAAAGCTGGAACTTTTTCAGAATATTTCAGCTTAACCATCCAAAGCTTAAGTCACTTAATATTCACATTTATAAATTGTTATCTTCACAGAAAAGCAGAATAATTTAACAACAATAATTTCCTTCTTCCTTCTTTTGACTTCAGCAGTAATTTAGAAAATAATATGCAGGAAAATTAAATTCAAACAATATCTTGGATTCAGTCAATATCCCAGAGCAAAATATTTTAACATGGTCTAATTTCACCAAAAAAGTTTACACAGTACTGCCAGACACATACCTTTTTTTTTATTTTGATTCAACAATATACAGGTCGATACACATTTGCTATCTTATAAGCATGGACTGTAATGGAGAAAGTAACCAATAGTCGCTGTAGAGCTCTATACACCTCGTGAGACACTCCTATCAATTAAAGTTTCTCTTCGAATTATAACTGCTCCCTAAATGAGACTGACCCAGGCTTGCAGAGAAAAGTTGCAATTCTACTCCAGAAAATCTTTTCTCTTGTGCTCATTTTGATATAACTGATCACCAAGTTAATAACCAGAAATATAGAATTAGCTTATGTAACTCTAAATTAATCTGATAAATATTTTTTTTAGTGTGTGTTAACATTAACTTACCCACATGAAGTTAACATCAACGAGACTCACGGACATATATTCATTTGTTAGTTTGGATGTCTCTATTAAATTACAAAATATATTATGATATCTAAGAGCAGTATGACTTTCAAGTTTCCAACATTTTATCTGAACTGCATTTAAGCACTTCATTATCATAACTCCCTTTTACAAAACTTCAATGCAAACATTAGATGAAATTGTACTGCTGAAATATCTTGTACTTTAAGCCTAGTTTCACAGCTTGTAAATGCTATTAGCTGTTTTTATTTTCTTTCTTCAGCAGGTTAAGGCCTAGTTCTCAGGAAATTCTGTTCTTCATTTTCAGATATCTATAGATGTTTTATATGCAGTTAGTAATACTGAAGAAGCACACACAAAATCTGCCAAAATAAGTCATTTCAACAACATGAACACATATTATATGACAAATTGCAATTTCATTTTTATTGCCCTGAAGAGCTTTACTTCCGTGGAACTTCGTAGCAAATGGCAGGGAAAAGAAGCAGCATTTAGGGAGCCTGTGAAGAGAGTTCATGCCAACTGGAAAGGCTCACTGAGTGACAAAATAGGAACTAAAAAACCCCAAAAAAAAGAACGAATAAAAATTTAAAAATTCACAGCAGTTAAGGCAGGAAGAAGAAGTCAGATGATAGTGCAGGAAAAATATAAAAAATATTGTCCATACCTTCCCACAGAAAAAAGTTCACTAGTTACAAGTTGGCTGTAGCCATGATGCAGATTCAAATGATGATTTGGTACAACTGAGAGAAGAGAATTACTTTTCAGAATGGTGCCCTGCACATCCTCCAACATGACGGGTCGACAACAAACTGTGAGGTTTTTGCTTCAATACTTTCAATATATGAACATATTAATTTAGGCATTTGTTTACAATCATAATATAATAGCATCAAAATATATGCCTGTGAATCTTCACTCAGTCCTGAAAAGAAAATTGAAATATTAGTATTTAAATTTAATTATTATCAAGCAGTTTACTTTTTGTTATTATGCATATGGTTACTATGATGTTCAATAGTTATTCTTAAGAATGGATTATCGTTTTAAGTGACCAGCAAGATGTCAGACATTAAAGTAGATATTTTCCTTACATTTAAATTGAAGTAAATAGTTGTGTATTGACAGAGTATAAAGACTGTATCATAACAGTTATCAACCAAATGTTACTCTCAGACTGAACTCTGATGACCTTTTGGTCCGTATTGCTAGTCCACGAACCAATAAATGAAACAGAGAATGATCAGAGATACCTTTTTCAAAGTTGGGCCTGTTAAGATAATATTCTGCAACCACTCCATTATCTATTCTCAACATTTCAAATGAGAAGATGTTGATTTTAAAACAATATTTTGTGTTTTTCTATAAAATAACAAGTCACACATGTATATCAGTCTTTACCAGTTAATACTCTGTGTATACTTCAGTTAATTATATATTTAATTAAAATTGTAAGAATGGCAAAAAAGATCAAAAAATGAGAATTCTCATTGGTCTTTGGAGCCATAAATTATTATGTAATGCTAATGTGCATGCTCTGATTTCCAGAACCTTTGCTACACTTCCAATTTGTTGTGTCAGATCTACTAATAAATCTTTCTTGGACATAGGATATAGAGACTTCTAAATAATGAAAATAAAGATCTCTTTAATTTTATGTTGTATTAGAAATGAATGTTGGCAAAAGCTTATAAGCTTTTCTTTTTTTTTTTTTTTTTATTGTAGTCATCAGATTGGTGTTTATAAATCACCGATCAACTGTATTGCAACAGAGTTAGAAAACAGTGGAAGTATCTGGGAAAAAAAAAAAAAAAAAACCTCTCATGTAATCACCTCCAGCGTTGTTCCTCATGTAGTAGTTGGCTTAGGTGAATTCCAAGTTTACAAAAGTAGGATATGTCTGGAATATCACTAGGAAAGAGTAGAGTTTGTTTAGGAGGGACAGTTGGTAAGGGATAGAAAATCTTCTCTTGTAAATAAGATGCAGAGAGTAGAAAGAAACAGAGCTGTTAATTTTTTTTTTTTTTTTTTTTTTTTTGTATTGTGATTAAAGGGAGGGAGGCAAAAAACAAACCAAAATGAAAAAAAAAAAAAAACCCACAAAAATGCTTGATTGTCTCAGAAGACTCTGGATTTGCAAGACCACAAAATGAAAAATTACATGAAGCAATTTATGAACCACAGACATTTCCTAATATAAAAAATATTTCAGCAGGATACAAAGTTGCCATTTATCTCACATAACTTGAAAATTGAAACAGTGTAGCTGTTACTGAGTTAGTTATTTTAGACTCAGTTTCCTATGAAAAGTATGCACCGCTACAACATTTTTTTATTTGATCCTTTTTAGACCTCTACTTTAGGATAAGATGCATCACACCTTAGAAACACCTGTCTTACCTCATTGACTATAAGGGTAGATGGCTAGCTCAGAGGTAGGCAAGTTTATTTAGTTGGCTTCTGTAACTGTAAATCCCATCCCTAGTTTTAAAGGTTTTGTTTGGCAATTATTTGTTAAAGTAGTGTAGTAATAAACAGAAGGAGATTCCACATTTGAGCCTGAAGTTCAAAAGATCTGACTGACAAGGTGGAAAGAAGTGTGAGTAAGAATGGTCATGAGACAACAGAGCGGGAAGGGAAGAGAGAGGAAGAATGAGACAGAGGAGGAGAGAAGGGAAAGGGAAGACAGAGGGAAAAGGAGGGAGCATAATAAAAAGAGTAGATATTTTAAGAAGGTTGTCTAATCTTAGTTATCGGAAATGTAAGAAAATGTAGGCAAAAGTCCATCAAGCAGCTCAATGGTGTCACAAAACCTACCTTTCACAAAGAGTAGATGACCCTTTGAGTTTCCTTCTAGTCCTATTTGCTTGTTTATAAGATTTATGACTTTGCAACGAAACACTGCAGCCTACACTGTAGCATTCACATGGAACTCCTGATTTCCAGATTATGAGGCTTCATGGATTGATGTCACTCTAGCATCAGTCACTGTAGGTGGTAGCATGGAAGTTTTCTGCGGATTATGTCCTGGGAGTAGAAGACAAACTTGATCATTCCACAAAACCTAGCATTTTATTTCATTTATAATGATTTTGCATAAAGCTTTTCAGACTTAAAATTCCCTGATTTTCCTCACTTCTGTATCATTTCATTAGCTATAGACAGATCTGTTTAAAGGAGGCACACAATGTGATGAGGTAGCAGTCAAAAATACTATATCTGAAAGCTGATTGTTCAGTTACAGTTAGGAGAAGGGTATAATTCCCAAATCCATTCTCTGAAACAAAGGTTTCCATGGCAAGGCATTACTGTTCACAGCATTGTTTTCTGTGTTTGAAAAAAAAAAGGTGTTATTACACTTCTGTATGGTTGGTTCTGAGAAATATATTTCTCAGAAGACAGAAACTGATAGATTTTTAATCGCTTTTGTAGTTTACAATTAGCAAAGCTTTCCCAAGAGATCCAAAACTTTACTAGTTAATGGCACAGCCTGTACTTCCTCTGAGCTGAATATGTTCTGTTTTTTATAGTTACCAATTAAAGAAATCAATTACAGCTCCAAACTGTGTCAACAGAGAATGACCTAATTTGATCCTGGTTAATCAGTTAGGTAAACAAATTCTGCTTACAGAACAAATTGAATTTGGGTTTAAGAATATGCAACATACAATATAAACTCCAGACTGTGCTTTAGTTATAAAAAATTAATCAAGTGCACTATTTAGAATGATTTTATTGCAATGTAAGGGGGTTTCCTCAAAATAAAGCATGCTTGGAGAAACACACAATTAAATATGGTAACCACTATCTTATTTTCTGCTGAGAAAATTATATTATAATGAGCTGTTTTGTAAGAGACAGTAAAGCACAATTAAAGCTCCTTCTTTGTTTTACTTGAAGATATGTCAGGATATAGACTTGAAATTAGTATTTCAAAAGCTGAGTTCTTAGCGTTTAGAAGTGCACAGGTACCTCTCTCTGCCTAATGTCTCAGCTATTTGGCAATTTATCAGTTTTTGTATTTTAAGAATTTTGTGTTGTGATTGACCTAGTTATATATTGACCTAGTTATATATTGAAATTCTTAGCAGTTGGAGACTTGCACAAAGACCATAAGGTTGAAGTAATATCTAGAAGTAAAAGATCCACATACTTTGGCTTCTTTTGGATAGCAAAAGTTAGGTATCATCTCACACAGTACTTTTTTTTTTTTTTTTTAATCATCATTGAGTATCAATTCCAGACAGCTATAGAATTATAGAGTATGAACAGAAGAATGAAGCCCATCTCTGAAATCAAGATAAAGATTGTTTATTGTGGAAGGGAGGGGGATGTGTGCTCCAAAAAGGAAACAGGAGGGGGAAGAAAAAAAAAAAAAGGAAGACAGCGGATAAAAAAGAAAATAAATATAAAACACTCTTTGTGAGAGCTCAAGGAAGCTGGACCTTTCTGAAGGTAAAGTTATGATAAAGTATATGAGAAATACCTACCTGTTGACTGAGGGTCCTCCTTGAGGAGGAGACTCAGCTGGAGAGGAAGCTGAAGAATAGCTGGTGAGAACAGCCATCTTATTACAGTGGAATCTGACTAAGTTTGGGAGGAACCTATTTTTCTGCTTTGCCGATAGGGTGACTTAAGTTACCTCAGTTAACCATCTAAGGTGCTTGGACAGCAGTAGTGTCAGTTTCATTTTAGTGGAAAGCATCTTCTGTTAAAAGACTGAAAGAAAAATGTTAACATTTATCAGTAAGCAGTCATTAATATTATCTAATATCTTTTTTTCATTAATCACATCATGTATCTTACATCTGCATTCCTCACAGAATTTTGCTGCAAGAGAAATAGAAGTAAAACTATCAATAATTTTCTCAAAAAATTAAAGGGTTCAATTTATGATTTTTTGATTTGATGAGCAGTAAATATTTGTCAATCAAAATTATTGGACAAGTAAATAAGAAGATATTCTATATCTCCATGAACAAACTCTTATTTAGCTGCTACAGTTCCAAGGCGAGGAAGAATAATTTTGTTAAATATTACTGCACATATTTTAATTTTATAATAATTTATTCAGACTGTAGATAACGAACTAAATATTATGTTTTTCCACAACATGGAACAAATGTATTACGGAGCAATGAACAGCAAGATTAAAATCTCAGTGCATGTTTTCAAAGTCTTTTTCAGTCTGAAAATTTATGCTTTATTGATGAATCTGCAAATAGCCAAGGCACACTGCCTTTGCATGACATGGGCATTGCTTATCATTCTGTGTCTTATAGCATAGTTTCTATATATATTTTTTTGATTCTAGATATTCAGCCTTTACTCATATGTATTTTGAACTTCAATGTTGTCATAGTAAATTTCTCTTTCCTCAACCCTTATTTTGAGAATCCTTGTGACTTTTCAATAGGATAAAGGATTTGATGTGAGATATCCACACACACACACACACACACACACACAAAAAAAAAAAAAAAAAAAAAAAAAAAAGATTTCTCAGTTTTTCTTCCAGGACCTGAGCAAAAAACAATTGCTGTTAATGGATAACTCCTATCAACATTAAAGACTGACTCTGGTGACAAGTGGGATCTTAGTTTCATGACTTGACAGAAGTACTCTGTGAACCATTTAATAACGTTTCATCATCCTGCTCACTCAGTCAGGGTAGAGAGGTATTGATCATATCCTCTGTGCAGTGGCAAAACTATCTGTCTGAAGTGACTCTGGAGGTTGAGAAGCCGAGTCTTCTGAACCAGGAATTTCATGTATTCTAGGACCAGCACCATTTCTTTCTGAAGACAACAGGAATGTTTCCATTTACATCAAGGACTTTGCAATGAACTTTCCTATTCTTTAGCCTTCTGCAGTTGCACTGACTCTTATAAACTACTTTGTATTGCCATCAGTGAGAAAAATATGAACTTATTTGTCACAGCTATAAGAGATGGTAAACAAAGGCAAGTTATCAAAGAATCGATCTGGTTGTGTTTTCTTCTATTCTATTCAGAAGAACACAGTGAAATATTTTGACCTGAAAATCTGGTGCATATATATGTGTACTAGTATGGTAATTTATGCCCTGGTGATCATTGACCAGTCTGAATACAACAGAACTTGGTATGCTGAAAACCTTCCTATCTGTCTAGAGTTTACCAGGATGCTGTAGGAAGAACAGTGCAATAAGGTGACCTCTAGTAAGGGATTAGTCTAGTCTCCAAGCCCAAACTAGATGCTGAGGTAAATAACATTGGGAAAGAGTTAAATAGAGTGAATGAGCCCGACAGTCTGCGCAAGTTGGGCAAAGAACAAGACAGCTGGAATTTCAGCTGAAACACAATAGCTGTTTTAAGTGCCACGGAATAGTTTCATGACACGGTTCTGTGACAATGGATGGGAATAACGTTTTATGCTACTCCATTTTCCAACCCTCCTATCCTTATCCTCTCTCAGATCATCATAACTGCATAATTCAGAAGTCTTTGAACCATTGTTGCCAGGCTGGTCAGAAGCATACAAGGGACAGAAATACCTTCTAATGTGCTTGGATTCCTAAATTATATGGGTAAAAAAATCTAATCAAGAAATTGCCCTTATGGCATAGAAAGCCTCCTGAAACAACATGAAATATTAATATTATTATCACTGATCATATTTGCTTAGGTCTAAGAGCTGTAATCACCTATGTGGTTGTTAAGAGAGAATTAAGTTTTTTATGTACCCTTTTACATCACATTATATGTAACATTGTTTTTGTTAATAAAAACAGTGAAAGTGAGGTGATTTCACAAATATGGCACCTAAGTCCAGCAGTCAAGGTTGTGTCTACCAAAGAAGTAAATCATGTACACACTTAGCACTGAATTTAGGTGTCTTATTGAATAAAGACAAAAATAATAGGAGGTTAAACATACTTTTCTATTTTTAATTTTCCATTTTGAAAACTGAACCACTTAAAAGGCATAATCAGGCTGTTTGCCTAAATATTTCCTATGAAACATAAATAATTACTTTCTAGTGAAAATTAATTAAATAAAAACTCAAAACCTCTTTAAAAACCTTAATTAAAATTGAATTCAGAAAACAGTGCTAGATAACACTCCCTTTTTTACCACTACTTGTCTCCAGTTTCATTCTGCTTTCATATGAAGGAATATAGAGGATTTGGCATATTTTCTTATTAAACCAGAGCTCAAGCTTCCACTGTTTATTAGCATACCTCTCTTTCTTTCTCTAATATACAAACAATACTCTCGCTATTTGTTCTTATTTTAAACATGGAAAAAATACCGATATAAGAGCTACTTCTATATTCATCTCTATATAAAAATGTATACTATTTTTTTTATTAAGGAAAAGGTATGCCATTGTGATATAACTAACTTGAAAGTAACCATTATTCTACTGAATATTTTAAAATTTGGATAAAGAAATTGTAAAATACACCAGCAAAAAAATGGTGATTTGTGAAAGTATTAAAAGTAATCAATACTATTCCGCTTTCAGTTTCATGTAAGTAGCAAAATATACATAACAGTGTCTTGAACTTGACCTGTGGTACTGTAATCAGAATAATTTAGACATGTTCAGTCTGGGCATAATCAAAATATATATTTGAAAACATATATTAAACAAGAAATTATGGCAGTGATTTTTTTCCCCTAGATTCTCCATTTGACAGCAATCAAAAATAGATGACAGAATTTACTGTCACAGTAACGACACAAATATTCTTAAGCGGTGTCTTTATAAGTGAATGTTTATACCAGTAAATTAAACTGAATATACCCCTTGTTGCTGACACAAACTGGTGCAGAAGAGCCTTCATTTATGTAAGTAAAACAGGCTCTACAGAAGCTCCATGCCATCTGCCTCCTGGGAATGGCCCCTGGGAGCTCTACCTCTGGCATCATGCTAAGGAATCATCTGAGAAGGAGCAAGCTGCTTTGGACAAGGAGCAAGCTGTGGCCATTCTGAGACAATTGTACTCCAGCTTGAGAATAATTTGGGCCAGTCTGTGACAGTAAACAGAGCTTTGGCATTGCAGTCAGCATAGACAGAACTTAAATTGGTGGATGAATTGTGCCTATAAGGAAACTTTCAAGAGAGCCCAGATTCCCAATTAGGCTTGATAGGATAAATTCTACAAATTTCATTAAATGATGTCTATCCATGTCTTTTCCATTTTTATAGAATTCTCATCACTGATAGTTGAAAAAAAATTGTTACAAAATACCAAGTTGGATTTATCTAAGTTGTTGTGTTGACTACAGGATCATAATATATGATTTGGGAGGATCTCTATAGCAACAATGATATTTACATTTATAAGTTTAACTTAGTGGGACAACGTGCCTGTGTTGCCATGCTTGTAGGCTATTTTCACTGCTGTAGCTGCCTCACATTGTCACACTTGGGTTACTGAAACCGAGTAAAAGAATGAGAGAAATGACTCTGCAGAACATCACATAACCTACACAGAGTGATGAGTTTTGTTATATTCCCCTGTACATTATTGCGCAGACCTCCTGAAACATTCATTTTACCACTACTGATCAAATTAATTCAGATCTAAAGGATCCCACAAATTAAACACGAGATTTCAGTATTTGGATGGAAGTCATAATAAAGACAAAATATACAGCAAAGCTAAACCCTGAATTGCAGTGTTTTACAGTTATTTTTTGCAAGAGGACAGTAAGAATTCATGGTAAGAATTATAGTCATCCTGATTTTATTTGGCTCAGTTTCCCATAACTATCTCTAGTCAGCAAACCTCAGTTTTCAGATAAGGTGGTTAAGAGTAACAATTTTAAAGTATTAAATATTTTGTACTGATTTCTGGCAGCTAGAAGGAAGGTTGAACTGAGTTTCTGTGCCAACGTGTGATTGAATTGTGTAACAGAGACCAGATGATTTATCGACTGGTATTTTCCTGTGAGACATGGGTCATGTAAATGTGTGTCTCAACTGCATATTGTAGGGTAAGAATTTATGTAGTGCAAACTTTTTCTACAGCCTTAAGCCTTAGAACTAAACATTACATTTTCAATGATAAAAACTCTTTTATATTTAGAAGGATTGCAACATAATTTGCATATATTACATGAAGTATGTAATTGACTTTCTTACTGTCTGCACAAGCAGGGAAGTATGCAGTTTCACAAAAAATAGATTATATCTGTATACTCTCACAAACAAAGATAAAGGCAGGGTAAAAATGACTATTGTGGAATACCAAAATTAAGAGGTTAACTATTGCTATGGTCAAAATCCTTTCATGGGCAAAAAGGGGATTACAACTTTTATGTGAAAATAAGATGTTAGTCCAATTTTAAGTTTTAAAAGGGTATCCAAAATTATTATTAGTTCAGTTACAGTGATACAAACACTTGATGTCCAAAATAACCAATTAATTTAAAATGAATCTCATTAAAAATAAGTACTACAGGTAAAAGGTGTTATTCAGGAAAAAAAAAAAAGTCTAATATCCTCTTAATATCTACCTTTTTTTCTCTAGTATGATTCTCACTCTACCACTTCTCAAGGTGAACAGTTTTGATCTGAAGCGGTTATGATGAACAGCGTCCAGAGGTCTCTGCCAAGAAGAGTATGATGTTCATGGTAGGGGTTTCTTTCTCTTCTTTGCTAGGATAAGCTTTCTTCCTCCTCAGTTTTGGAGTCTGCCTCCGGTTTTCTTTTTCTCTCTCTTTTTTTTTTTTTTTTTTTTTCTGTTTAACACAGCCTTCTTTTTTCATACTTGTTCCCAGCTTAAGTTTGAAAATTGCACACCAGCAATTGCGCACCCGCAATTGCACACCCAGCCTCATTGGTGCAGAGAGCTATTATTTGTTTATGCAGTGGCTACTAGGTTTATCAGACTTACTATCACATATGATATTCACAGAACTTAAACTAAAACAGATTGGGCAATAGTCCCTCTATTAGTGCCAGTAATACACCACTAGACAAGTAGCTTACAACAAACGTTAGAACAAGATAAAAACAGTCAGGCCAAGGCAAATCCCTCACAAATCTGGAGATCCTGCATTGCCAGGTCAAAACAAAACTCATAACCTTCAGCCCACTAATAATGGCAAAAATCATATTTATTGGCCTGCTCTAGCAGATTCAGTAAGTGGAATGCAATAACATAATACTTAGGGAATGAATGAGCTTGGTGGTGTCTTGCTTACTATGCTCATTGCTTCAGGTTGCTATTGAAGAGTGATGGATACTTAGTATTGAACAAACAGCCTCCAAAAGGCTGTTAGATGGACCTTGAGGGATTTTTTTATGAAAATATATTGCTATCACATTTAAAAAAAAATGTTTTGATGTCATTCAGAAAGTTTACAACTGCCATGTTCATAAAATATTATTTTATACATAAGGAAAAAAATGCTATGTTTTCCTCCTCTGTAACATATCAGGTAACATTTTTGGCTTGAAATTCTTACTATGCATAACAAAATAAAATAGAATGATAAGCAAAAACATTTTTTAAAAAATAAATACCTACATAGAAACCAAAGCACATCTTCACTGTTGCAAAGCAGAAAAGCTTGGAGGGGGAGGCAAAGTGGTGGCACAAGTGTTTTGTGACATTCTGTGTTAATTAAGCTAGTGATCTAAATTATAGAAAAGTTCTTTCAATAGTAATAAATAGGAAGTCAGAAGACATGCTTATCACAAGCAAAGTAGTGTTAGAAATAGCATTAACTACATGGGAAAAATTTGAGTCCTTCTGCCTCAAATATTTACAAGGTTTTCATGTATTGGGTTTCCCTAGATGCAAAATGGGAAGAAAACAACAGATTTAACAGGAAGTCTTGGTTTTCAGAGAAATTAAAAGAGTTTTTCCCCTTTTAATGTACTGGAATTATAGTAATATAAAAGGGAAAAAAAGACAGACCTGTGAAAGAGCTTTACTGAAAGTAACATGATGGTGATATTTCAAAAAAAATGCACCTATTTCGTGTCACCACAGATTTCTGAGACAATCGAGTGCTGACATAGGTAACTCAAAACATGAACTTTCAGGTTGTTAAGATGCCACTTGTGAATCTGAGACCAATACATTAGTAATTTATTTCTCAGCCTTTCCCTCATTTTTCTCACCAGCATGACCAACTGCATAATAGGTGTGCAAATGTTAAATATTCATAGACTAGAATATTTATTTTATATTAACTAAAGAACTGTCTGAAACTGTATGATGTTAGGACTTACGAAGATCAAAAGGTTGAATAAATTTAACAGGGCTTTGATTATGTCCTTTTCAAGACACAAGAAAATCAAACTAATCTACAGCTCTGTCTAAACCAAACAAGATGTGCTTTAAAACTCTTATTTCTATCACCTAATTGCATAAAGTATTGGAAAGAAATTGGGGTACAAGAACAAGAAGGGAGCCATAGTATGTTCCAGTAGCTCCTTTAGTTTGCATGATCACCGGGTCAATATTTTGTGGTACACCAGAACCATAGTTACAGTTTATAAAGCTATATCACATTACTGACGAGTTAGAGTTATCCTTCATTTCTACTGTTCTATATCTCCGCTAGTAAAAACTATAGGTTTTAAATAATGGGATATTTCAGGCAATATTATATTTTTGGATTTCTTTGGACTACTGTGTATAGAAGCTGTTTTAATCTTCTTATTTAATTATATTAGATATAGCAGTCTACAGTTATATTGAGGTATATTAGATATTAAATATGTGTAACATATTCATAATGACTTCTGATATGCAATGTGCTTGTCTGTGTTTGCCATATATTAAAAAAAAAATCTTTGCTTTAAAGTTGAAGCTGTGAAATATAAATAGATGAAGGACACAAATTAAGCTGAGAATAATACAGCCAAACTCTACTTCAAATTTTAAAATAATTAGAAAAAAAGACATATAAAAGCATTTGAGCAGAGCACATTGAACAAAAATGTCTGCAAAGTAAAGGAGAATATAAAAGTATCTATTGCCAAAATAGTTTCCAGAAACAAAAGCATTTTCTAACTTAGCATATTTTGGAAAGTCTCAGTTCATGGTTATTTAGAACAGAAAAGAAGGTGCATGTAGAATACAGAACTGCTCCCAAATGAAGTTTAGGTTCTACATAAATATCATAAATATATGGGTAATTGGCCTTTTCTTGGGTTGTCTCAGAATGAATATCATGTCAGTACAGTCTTTTCTCTCCTCTTTTCTTATTTCCCCTTACATTAAGGGTAGGTAGAGAGGCTGAAATTAGCATAAACCTTCTCAAGCCTTACAGAATTTATGGAGTAATTAAGTTTTACATGGTGTTACCTTTCTGGGAAGAAGGTCTCCTGGATAAGATAGAGGGCCCAGAGAAATGAGGGGCTTGAACCGCTTGCAGGCTACATACAAATTTAGAGTGTTTGCTTAAATTAATTTTAAACATCCACTGGTTTACCACTGATCGGAGCAGTGGTTTTCTGGAATGGAGACTGTAGGGTACTGGAGTATTCAGGTTTTTTGAAAATCTCAGTAACTTATCCCTTTCAATATCATACCATTCTGATCGTAAAGATCATATTTTTAATGACATACACACTGTATGTATTTTTAATGACATACACACTGTAGACAAGTTGAATGAAGAGGGCATTTTCTCAAAGTATTCATCTTACAATGATTCAGATTATTCTTCATGATCTAGAACTCTTCTTATTTATAGGCACATTGATAACCTGTATACTATTAGTATTAGTTTAAAGTATTAGTGAAAATATTAGTTTAAAGCTTTATTCTTCCTGACAAAGACTCAGACTTACGATATGTACAGTGTCCACGCGGTACTGCCTAAATGTATCTTTCTGATATTAGTTTAAGCTCTATGGGTGTCTGGCTTGGCCTTCATAACTCAGCCTCCACAAATGGGCCTCTGGCAGACTCTGTGTTACATCTGTATATACTCTGTGTTACAGATGTATATATCCTTGGCCGTGTCAGCGCAGGCCAAATAGCAATATAGGCCTCTTTTTAAGCATCTGCATCCACCTCTTGGAGTTCATGCCCACACAAGCATGGGCTGTTAATTTTTGTGCCATTTCTATGACTTACTGTCCATCCCCTTTTGCCTCCAGCTACTTCTTCAGATGAGCAAGGGTCATTGTAAGTCTTCTCTCTTTTCTGCCAGATGTCTTGGATACTCTAAGCATCTCAGATAACACTAGACACTTAAATGTGAGCAAATTATTTGAGTCCCAGCATTATAAATTCTTGGGTCTTAGTTCAGTTGCATAACATAATCATCCAGGGGCGATCTGAGATACTCCACACAAGACCATTACCTTTCCTTATGTCAGCTGGAGGCCAGGGAGGATACCTTAGGGGATCTAATTGCATATAAAATGGCATTAGACATGTATGTTTAGGTAAATATATTGTATCCTAAGTGATTAAATGTATCTGAACCATCGTTACAATCAATGGATATCTAATCCATATAGTTAAAGAGAACGAGAGATCTGTTTCAGCTTACCTTATAAGAATAGGGACTTATATTTAGTTTGCAGAATAGCTCCCCAAAGTCTATTCACTGTATTTGCTTCATTGATTACGGGCGTGTAAGTTTAGATGACTGATCAAAAGTCTAAACTCACCTAAAGTCAGGTAAGATGACATATCCTAGGTGTATGTATATCCTGTATTCCACCTAATTTTATTCTTAATTTGCTGATAAAGTTGGGCAGTGTTGGGCAGTCTACAGTCCTGTTTTAAACAACTTATAACCAATGATCAAAGAATACTGTATCACGTCTCCCTGTTAACTTACTATTGCTTAAATAATGAATTATTAGAAATAATAACAGAAGAAAAGAAGTTTTTGGAAATTTCAGGAATATGATGAAAGTGTGAAACAGAAGAGCAAGTAAAATATGATATCATGCATATCAGTATTTTCTAGACATTTTCAGATACTTCAGTAATGGTCTAATTCTGAAAACCATGATCAAGCTTATATGTTCATTTGTGGTTATTGTGAGTAAAATCTGAGAAGACAGATGACATTAATTTTAGAATACTAACCTTTATATCTCACCAGTGTACACATGTAAGGTTTCATATTTTTTTAATTTTTTCAACAAGTTTTTAAGGACAAAAAATACCTTTTAGATTATTCTATAGTAGAAAACAGTAAGGCACAATTGCCTTGAGAAGCACTGCATCACAAATGAGAGTAAGAATTGCTTAAAAGCAGCCTGTTAAACTCTGAGCAATTAGATTTCCCTTTAGATCTCTTGTCCCCAGACTGAGCAGACCCAGCTCCCAGCATCTCCTCATGCATCACATACGCCAGCCCCCTATGCTTGTGGCCCTCCACTGGACTCACTCCACTAGGTCAATGTCCTTTTTGTACTGAGGAGCTCAGAACTGAACTTATAAGTGCAAAGTGGAGAGGAACAGTCCCTGCCCAGGGCCAGCTAGCAGTACTCTGGCTGATATAACTCCAGCTGTTGTTGGCCTTCTTTCCTGCAAGGACACTGCTGATTTGCATTTGACTTGTCCGCCAGAAACCCAAGTCCTTTTCTGCAAAGCTCCTTTCCAGGCAGTCAGCCCCCAGGCTGTAGCATTGCATGGGGTTATTCTATCCCAGGTGCAGGACTTTGTATTTGGCTGTGCTGAACTTCATGAGGTTCCTGTCAGCCCATTTCTTCAGCTTGTCAAGGTCCCTCTGAATAGCGGTCCTGACAGCTGGCATATTGCTCAATCCCTCTATTTTTTTGTCATCCACACACTTGCTGAGAGTGTATTCTCTTTATCATACAGCTTTTTAAAAAAAGATATTAAACAATATTAAACCAGTATTGACCCCTGAAGAACACCACTAGTAATCTGCAGCCAGCTTGACTTTGTAACACTGAGCATCATCCTTTGAGCTCTGTAATCTGGCCAATTTTACATCCTCCATACAGTCCCCTTTTCCAAATCGTATATCACTGATTTGGTTTTAATGATACTATTAGAGACTATTTCATTGTGTTTGAGTACTGTTAAAAAATACCATTAAATTCAGTAGGACTATCTGTATAATGAGGTACTGCTCATCATGAGCAAAAAAATACAGATTTGAACCTCCAGTTGTGTTCGAGCAATGCAGAATTATACAGACAAACAAGCATAAGTAGCATGACTCAGAGGAAGAGGACCAAAAGTTACATTTGCATCTTCCTGACTGTGCACTATAGCAGCCTTGATTGCAATTTAGATGACTGAAGTTATGACAGGCTCCTCTTACTCCAACCTGAAGTTGCTGCAAATCATAATACCAACATCAGCATTCTTCCAGCACTGAGGCTGAGCTATGTAAATTAACATTATATACCTCATTTGCACTGCTTCTCTGCTAGGACCATGGCAGGAAGTAAAAATATTCCCTGCTTTCTTTATTCATTTGTAAGGCCTGAATAATACTGTCATCTGAATACCTTTGTACCACTTGAATAATACAAACCATGCACCGACCATTACAGGAGTCCCTCAAGGAAAGCATGATATATACATTACCATGTTTGTTTGTTTGCTTGTTTTTGCCGAATCTGTCTTGTCATTCTAACAGGGATAGAGCTGGAAATGGATCCCCTGACACCTGAATAGCGTCAGATTGCAATAAATAAAGCAGCAGTCCCAGCATCCACTGTGGATAAGCCTACTACTCAAGCAATCTCCTTGCAACATGTTTTTGAATCCTCATCCCTGACCTATACTGAGAACTCTTTTGCTATGGTGAAGGATGCAGAAATTTTTCATGTTCAAAAAGAATAAATGAGCCCTAAATGCAGCCTTTTCTCCTTTTGATGAATATGTAGGTCCCTTTTATGCTGATGGCAATTACTTGCATATATCAAGAAGAGACTATCCGTATATTTAGGAAAATTATTTTAGCTTGGCTCTGTGAATAAGAATTGTAAATTGCAGCAGAAAAGAACTAGAAAATTCTATCTAAGAACAGAGTAGCATGGAATTACCAACAATTTTATACATAAATCTATAGTCAAATTGGTTTCTGCTTCAGTATTTTTTCCCCTTCCACTTCTCCTTCCCCTTCCCGTTCGTTTCCTTCTTCCTCATCTCCTTCTGCTTCTCCTTCCCCTTCCTCTTCCCCTCTCCCTCTCCCTCCCCTCTCCCTCTCCCTCTCTCTCTCCCTCTCCCTCTCCCTTAGCTTTTTTTCACTGTATGCCAAACAAAAGAAACCATTGCCACAGTTCATTAGATATTGATGTGGCTGGTATTTTCAGAGCTTATATTTCTCTTGTGACTATGGCCAGAGAGAAAAAAAGTATTGTGTAAAGAACTGTTTCTGTCATCATAAGTTGCCACTAACATGTTTTATTTTGTAATGACTTTGCTGCTAATAAAGAAGATGTGCAAAAAAGCTTGGAGGACTGTAGGTTAGAGATACAGAATTAATTTACTTACAGTATTGATGTATACATATTTTCAAAGGTGAATTTATGCATGCAAGTATGCAACTGTTCAGACCTTTTTTAAAACATGCTCCTGATTTATTTAATAAACTTAATTAATGCACTTTATCAAAGTTATATACTTGTAGGCTTTTTAAATGTTCATTATGTTCATGTTATTAAGGAAACTGCAAAACAAATATTATGGCACTAGGAAATTTATTTCCTTTGCACACAGCTGGCATCGTATAAGCAGTAGAATATGTCTAGAAGAGCTCTTAGCTTTCCATTTTATTAATACTACTGGATAACTATACTTATGACATGAGTCTGCAGTCACCAGCCTGTTTGTCCAATTCTATTTTTCAGAATGTTTACAAGGTAGGAGGAGCTAAAGGAATCATCAAATTATGAGAATTAACATTTGTATTACTATAACAATGTTCTTCTCTAGCTCAGGAATTTAGTATGGAGCTTGAGAAAAACTTGAAAATACATAACTTGTCTTGACAAGATAGATGATTTTCTTTTCCACGCCATAACCTTCAGGTAACAGTATTCATATGGGAGGTGGGAACTGTGAGTTAAAATTGCTTCAGTGGCAAGAAATAATTAAATGTGGATGTGTGCTGTAACTACTTCTTTTGTTATACAAAAGAAAGGGTAACTGGAGGAGGAACTACTCTTCAAGGAAGGAAGGAAAGGGAAAGGAAGGAAAGGAGGGAGGGAGAGACGGGAAGGAGAGAGGGATGAATGGAGAAGGGAGGGGGGAAGGAAGAAGGAAGGGAGAGAGGGAGGAAGGAAATCAATCATGGCCTTCTCAATTCCTTTAACCAGAGGTATGAGAGTTGTAGACTGTGGATCCCCGAGTGAAAAGCGATACCTCACTGATACCTCACTGATTCTCATTATTACTGTCTATGCTAAGGCTTTACTACATTTCACCGACCACATTAGCAACAGTATTAAGGCAATGGACCTTAAGTTTAGAATGACTCATTCATTTCTCAAATATCCAACAATGAACCAAAAAGAATCACTTCATTTAAATATTATTATGGTTGAGAGTTCTTGCATTAATTTCTAAATCTAGCTTTTGAATCTGAAGTGTGTTCACATCACAAACATAGTTACCTAAATTAATGATCCAGCTCAGAAAATTTGTTGTTCTAAGCTTCTTCTGTAACCTGTGAAGAAAGAGATTGGTCTTCTGAACTGATCTCTGACAGAGACTAATTTAAACTATTGCTATGTTTGGAGTCTAAACTGCATACTGAAAATACTGCCATCTGTTTCTCTTCATGGTACAAATGGTACACACTTACATAACTTGACTTCAGTATGAAACACATAGGCGTAGAATGTTGCTCAGATCCCATTAACAGCTCCTGGATTGGTAGGTTGTCCCAGGATCCAGCCACCAGAGTGGAAAACACTTTCACAAAATTTGAGAGGTCAGCTTTATCTAGTGAGAATGTTTTATGGACAGCTATAAAATGACTGTGAAAAATGGTTGAATGTTCAGCTGGTATAAACTGGCATAGTTCTTTTGCTCTCAGTGGAGTTCATTCAACTGAGCATGTGGTTGTAAGTGGGTAATAAGAACACTGAAACATAACGTGGCAATTCTGTGAGTCTGGTATGATAAAAGCAAAATAAGCATCAGTGACAAGTCTTCATGTAGAGGAGTAAGAACATTCTCTTTCCTTACATTTTATAAGAAACACGTTTCTCTAAAATCAGTTTTTGATCTGCATTTCTGCATACCTAACATGAGAAACAACTGATTTTTTTTTTTTTTTTGGGGGGGGGGGCTATAATGGAACCTAAGAGGTTCTTCGAAGCAAAATGGAATCACATAATGCCACAAATAACTAAAATTAGAAGAAACAGTGCTCCAGTTGCTCCAAAATTCACATCCAATTAAGATAGCCCCTAATTTATTTTATTACAAACACTCACTTACTTGCCCTTGCAAAAAAGCCTATTTATTTTGTTGTAACAAAGAACAAATCCTTGCAAAACTCCTCTCTGAAACTGAAGAAGATTTGCTTCAGAATACAATATTGTGATAGAGATATTCGGTCTGGCTGAAGCAATCAATCATTTCTATGTGGTGCAGTGTAGCACCAGGTATGTTTTTTATGATTCAGTCCCAGTAAGAGTACACCTTTTAGAATGATTAATCAGCCTAAACAGAATACCGCTTGGATTTAACTATCCTGCTGCCTACTGCAGAGCTGAATCAGTCAGGGCCAGTTTAGGAAGTCTGCACTTCCCTCTGTTGCACAGTGTGGGCATGACCTGTGACTCTCTGCTATGGTGACATAATAATCTTTACAAGCCACCATCTAATTACCTTTCACACACACCATTTATTTGTTCACAGTGGAGGGCACTGCACTGTAAGAATTGGTCAGGAACACTGCAGTGGCATAGTTTTTCACTAAGAAATACTTACTTTTTGAAAACTGAAAATTAATTCTTTTGGAAGTGATCTCCTTTAGTGATTTTTATTCAATTAAGCCATTAAAAAGAAACTTCAAAATTCCAAAAATATAATTCTGGAAATTGCTGAATGAAAGTTTTCTTTTTCCTGCCTAGGTCTAGTATATATCTGTTGCTTCCCCATTTCTCCAGATCACCATCTGAGATAAGATTCAGATGTTTTTGATGTTATTTGTTCTCCCTCTTAAAGCCTTATCTGGACAAGCAACATAAGTAGATAGGCAGACATTTGTGTTTTTTTTGTTTGGATGGTTTGGTTTGGTTTTCGTTGTTTTTGCATTGCTTAATGTCAGAGATTAATATGTTTTTAAATGTATTATTTCAGTATATTATTCTAGGCCTAACACAAAAAAGGGATTTTTCTTAGCGGAAATCAGAATAGAACAAATATGGGAAGTAGTCAGGAAAGTAGATCTTGTCAGGAAAGTCCTGACTGAGTGGTCTGTCCCATGCTGTATTATCTTGGGGTTCCTAGAATCAAAAAGTATGTAAGGATTTAATTGCTAATCATTTATTCTGCTCTTATCTTTGGATATTCTGATTAAACAGCCTACCGCGCTTAAGGATTCAAGTAGTCATTCTTTCTTACTGAGATCGGAAAAGAGCCAGTGCCTACACGGTACACAGCAACCCCTTATATATATGCAACTGAATAGAGACTTAACTCTTCATTATCTATAACAGGATTCTAGATAACTAGTTTACACGTAGGTACCAACTTTCTCTCATTTCATTGTTTAGATTTCGATCCAAATTTCTAGAAATAAATTGACTTCCAGAAAGTTAGAATATATGAATCCCACCCTTGCCATCTTCTAACTCCATCTTCATACAATTTTTACTGTCTGGAATTCCTTTTCAGGCCCTTCAGTTAGTAAGGGATTCAAATTTAGGTAAGTTTCTGTAGATAGAATCAATTATTAATATGGGCCATATTAAATACTAAATGCAAGCAATATAGTTTAACTGTTTTCATTATTTTGATTACTGACTTCATTTTAGTCTGCCCTTAACAATGATATTTCAATCTAGAACTAACATGCTTTCAACTGTAAAGTACAGCTTTTGCAATAAGGCCTGTAAAATCTAGCACATCATCTAGCACAAATGAAGATAATTTGTTTTAATAAAGTTGTATATGAATGACTCTCCCTTACCCTTAAAGTCAATATGGAAAAGAGCAGGGCCAAGGACCATAGAATATAAAAATCCAATTTCACCATAGGACCACACAGGAATTCTGAAGTTTTAGGACTAGGGGAAAATACCAGTGGTTGTTATCAAAATACCAGTGGCTGTTATCAAAATTCTCTGAAAGCTTTTACTAATTCTGTTACAGAGACATACAGAGCTGTAATTTTCTATTTAAATGACTGAGAATATAGATACATTAAAATATTAAAAAGTCACCTACATACACTGGTTCAATTTAAATGGAATAATTTTATTACTAGCATCACTAACATTTTAGTTTGTTCTGTGTTCTCATATACTGAGTTCTTTTCTGATGAAACAAATGAGATGATACAATGTAAAATGACATCAAAATAAACACTGAGTTGAATGTAATACTTCTAGGAAATGGCATAAATAATTATTCATCAGAGTTTTGAGAAACTTAATTTTCTCTGGCTCCCCTCCACTTCCAACAGCTACAGCAACTGGTGGTCACACCTCTGTAAGCCTAAACACACCACCAGTGTTCTTCAGTGTTCAGATGACACTGCTTTATAGAGTGTAGCAAGTTCCAAGATAACTTATGGAACTACAGAACGACTGATATAAACCATTACTAATAAGTCTTTAAGTTCACAGGATAAATGCCAATTTCTTTTTTTTTTTGCCTCTTTTTAAAAGCAAAAAACCCAAAAATCCTTCACATCTTTTCTGGGCATCTGTTTCCATTTCCTCTTGTTTGTAAAACAACAGGGTTTTTTTTGGAGGGGAGGTTATTTTATGCCTGTGATTTTGTAGGGTGATCGTGAACTTTATTATATATCTATTTATTCACCTGTGTTTGCATTTTTTTTTTAATTTTGGCATATTTCTATTATTAATTTTTTACACATTCCGTATGTATGTGATGTATATATACAGTATTAGTAGTACAAAGAAGACTTCAAAAGAAGCCTTTTTCAAACTTTCTTATACATGTGATGACAAATACCAACATGATAAACTGTCTGACATCCAGGACCAAGGTAGAATATCTGCTTTTGGACACAAATAGCTTTCTATACATTTAATGCTATTAATTATAAACTGAGAGACAGTACAATAACTGTGGAAGGAGTATGGCATCTGATGAGTTCTACCAACCATTGCTGTTAACAATTCATACACAAAACCAGCTAGTATTTTTTTTATTTTTATTTATTATATTTATTATTATATGTATATAATGCAAAATGCAATATGTGTGTGTGTGTGTGTGTGTGTGTGTGCGCGCGCGCGTGCACACATTTGCTTGTTTGTTTGTTTCCTAAATCGAATTTGCATGGGCATAGCCAGATAGAGAACAAAATATGAAATGGGAGGAAAAAAGAACATGCAAATAACATACCTAAAATTTCCAAGCTCCGGGCAAAATGTTTAGCGTAGTTTTGTAAAACTGAGCGCACGGAGGTAAAAACTGGGGAAACACTGCACTGGCTGACAAAGCAAGTCAGTCAAGAAGGCCCAGGAGAGCAGAGAGAGTCTCTGAGGTTTCAGTAGTGCAACACTCATAAAATCCTAATGAAATCCTGGAGGCAAAGAACAAAGACTGACCCTGTTTGCCTTACTAAAATGTACTGTGGATCTATTCATTAAGACCTAGAGATATCAATAAGAACAGGAAACACATGACCAGATACCTCGGGGGCTGTAGATACATCCCTAGATAGTTAATTTGATTCTGAAAACTATAGGAATAATAATGAGCTAGAAATAAAATCCTAAACAGAATCAGATTTTTCTTTTTTAAATCAAGCTTTTAACATAAAAGATGATTTTTATACCAAATATTCAGAATGTTTGTGCTAATAAAACTTATGTCTTGAGCAGTAAGAATTCAAAGAAACAAAACATTTTTCATGAGCCAAAAGAGCTATTCTCTATACCAAAAGGATATGTGGCCCTACATATCATTCCCTTCATCATAAAAGAATGCTAAAAACAGCAGTCACAACATGTGACTGTGCTCAGTGTGACAGATTGTGACACTTCCATACTGAGCACAATACGCTAGCAACATGCTCTCTTTGTAGCTATATTTTGCCACAGGATTCGGTTAAATATCAGTCCTCTGATAGTGGTCAAAACTCACAATCAGCTCAGCTATAATTCGGTTCTGATTCAGCAGCACCAAGTGGTTACCACCTCTCTCTTCTCAGTCATTGGCCTTGGAACATCCAGGTGGAGCAACACTTTGTAATGTAATCATTTTTATTTAAAGAAATGCAGGAAAGAATGAGAATATACATGGAACAGTTCTGAGTTGGAACTGTACTATGAATTGAAGCGGAGAAGAACCTGTTCATGATTTAAGCTGACATTTTCACCTTTCCTGACAGCAAAATAGGGGTCTTACTTCAAAAAAAGAAAACATAGACATACTTCTAATATGCTTGATAACATTACAGCTAAGCTCAGAGCTAAATAGCCTGACATAAAACTGGAAAATCTTGTCAACTTGTTAGGAACTAGATCCCCTTCTGCAAAGCCTACCCCCTCATCCCCAATCATCTGGTCTCCCTACCATTTATTTTGCATTCTTCAACTTCATTGCAGTTAACTATTAAGTCTCTAGGCCTTTGATCTTTTTTCTTTTTTGCAATTATGCCTAAATATAAAATATAGACTCTATAAAATATAGAATAAACCAAAATAAGTATTTGCATTAATTTTACATTTTTAGGGATGAAACTTCAGTCAGAAATAGTTTGAGTATACTTACACTGCCCAGCCACTCACAGAAGCACAAACTAGATATAAACCTGGTCCAAGTTTTATTTGGAATATTTTCTTTTTTATTTATTTGTTTTCATTTGTTCTTTTCTTTTAAGGTGTATTAAAATACCTAGATAATTTTACTAATCATCTTTATTTTGTAAAAGATACTGGGATACAACAGTTAATGATCTGCTCAGGATTGGAAGTTACTTTTTTTTTATATATATATAAAAGAAATACCATGAGGACCATCTAAGCAGTTGCCTGCACTACTATCATGCTAGTGGTTTGAGAGAGAGTTACTAGAAAAATCAAACAACAAAAAATCATAGTGTACCTATACCTCAGTACTGAAACATAGGTGCCACTGCAGTTACCTCATGATAAAATGGATGGGAGGGTAGCAGTTCTGGAAGAAAGATGTACCTCCTTCTTTTCTTCTTCCTTTATTTGAAGAGGAATTCCTTCCTTTGGTAGTCCCTAAAAAAGTTTATTCTGTCATTTTAGAAACACTGACATTTTTTAATTTGTAAAGGCATTTTTTGAAGATTCACGTCCGTTCACTCCAGAAGATGAAATCTTTCCTTCTGGCTGAAAGCAACAGTTCCCAAAACTTTATTTACTTTTCCTTTTGGTTAATTAAATATAATTTTTATTTATTCTCTTAGGTACCATCCCAAAGTGACTTATCGCATTCCCTTCTAGGGAAACAGAGAAATCTGTTGCCATCAGTGTTGATGGAGGTGGTGGAAGCCTCAGCAGCACTGGGGATCTGTTCCAGGGACCGGCCTTTCTCCTCCTGCCTAAAGCCTGCCAGCTCAGCAAAGACTCTTCAGGTACCTTGTCAAGGCTGTGAGCATGAACGCTTAGCCTAAAGCTTCTGCAATCTTTGCCTCGTTTAGTTTGCGTTAGCCAATAAATAAACCCTTTATATATTAAGCTGTATATATCCTGCTTGCAGAATCTCACTGCACCCTGAAAAAAGAAAGATGATCAAAAACCAATCTCAAACAGGGTCCATAACAATGCAGCTTCATCTGGTGTTTTCCTCTTCATAGAAAGATCTCCGGCTGTCATATGTGTTTATCATATGTTGACTATGCATCCTCTCATAGCCCAAATGAGCATAAAGGGCATCTCCAGGTGAGAGTTAAGTGTCAGGGCTTCAGGAGAATTTGTCTGGAACTCCCTGTGTTTCATGTCATTATCTATACAGCAATCTCAGAACATGCTTTTATATGCTCTAAGGTAGAAAAAACACAAAGCTGCCTTCAACTTGGTTTTGCTTTTTCTCTGTTTGCCTTGATAGATCAAGAAATACAGAACTGAAAAGTTTTATAGACATAAATATCTTACACTTCAGCTGTATCTCTCTTTTAAAATAGTGATTTTTTTTTCTTTGAAATGTCTATATGTAGCGATGTCTATCCGTATTTTCTTGGATTTTCCTGTCTTATATTCTCTTCATTACATATGTACGGTGTTCTTTAATACTAGCAAGCTGATTTAAGGTCAGTTAACCCCAAATTCATTATCATTCTCATATTATTAGCATTCACCAAGTTTAGCCAGGAGACACTGATAAACTGTATGCATTATTCTTTTCTGGATGTTTGAACCAAGTATCACTGTCTGTTTATGACTGTGTATTAAATACGCATTCAGTGTATAAAGAGCTGTGTATAGAGATTTAAATACTGCACACTGTTTGCATGAGCAATATCATCCGCAACTGGTAGAAGAGGTGTTTGAGGGCTATACACCTAGCCAGTACATAAAGCTATGTTTACTGTCCAGATAGGAGGTGGCTCCACTTAACCATATTCAAAGAACATCAGCATTTCTAAAGCTGTGTAGCAGCAGTTAACAGTTACCTGGGAGAAGTTTAAAAAAAAAAAAAAAAAAAAAAAAAAAAAAAAACAAGCATAACACAAAGCCTTGGGGAAGAGTTTTTAACCTGTGTGGGAGCCCCAGAGTGGTGGTAAGCCTCAAGAATAAGCTTGTCTATGCAGAATTGCATTTAGCAAAAGAAGCACCGGGACAAGCATTGTATTCCAGCTACTACAGGTAATGTAATTTTCATATTATCATTCTTACATTAACATTTGTTCAATTTCAGGCTATCTGAAAAGTCACAGACTGTCCCTTTCCAAGGTGTCTGGAGAACTGGTTCCCCTTGCAGGGGCTAGAGCCCCGACACAGACCAGGGGAACTGCAGAGGCAGCGGGATGATCCTCAGCTGGGCTGCATGGAGGAAATGTGCAGTGTCAGCTAAGTGAGATGTTTCACTGGGAGAAATACTAGTCAGAACATTGTTGATATGCGGTGCAAAGGGGGAAGGACTGCCTGAACTTAGTCTCTTGTGAATTTTATAACAATAAGCTTTCTTGACTCAGTTGCTCAGCCAGCATTTCTGTTTTGTTCAGCAGCTCAGAATTATTTAATTTCTTTTTACAGTTGTTCTCTAAATGGTACATTATTGTCTCTTTAAATTAAGAATTCCCTGAGTACAGCTTAACAGAGAGACATTTTTCTTCCTGAAAGAAGGACTTTCTGATGATAAATCATACATTTTAATGTATTGGATCAGGGGGCTGTTCTAGCTTGTGACTATTAAGGTTTGTATTATTGAAGGTCAGAGTTTATTTAGGAAGAAAAATAAAAGCTATAATATAATTTTATCTAAACTAATTACAACTATAGTACATCCCAGTCTGCTACATGGTCTACTCCATCTTCAAACCTATCCAAATATTCCTTGCCTGTGATAGGGGCAAGAGAAGTTCTCTGTCTCCTTTACATTATGAACGTTATCCAGTTATTCCGTTTCTGCATTTACAAAAATTCCCTTTAGCTAATACAATGGCTTAAAGGACTGCCAAGATCATGTGGCATATAACCCCAGATTTTATTCCCAGTTCTTCCAGAAAGCATCTGTAAGTGCTCTGTAAATCACCTGGCTGCATAACTCCTCAAATATTCTGGAGGGAAAATTATTTTGATAAGAATACAATAGAAGATGTGACTTCACATATACAAGAAAAAAAGACAGTACAATGATTATACATTATACAAGGCTATCACTATTTAGTAAGGATATTAGGAATACTGACAACATAAGCAAAGTGGTCAGTTGTCTATTAATACTAACAATTTTATTTAAAATGCAAAAATAATTTAGGTAAGTTATATCATCAGCCTCCTTTTACACCCTGTGCTCAACCTTGTAAATGACACACACTCAACTTCACTTCCAAGATTTATCAAAAACTATTGATCATTTTCTCCCTATTTTTACCTTAATATACTCACAACCATTTTCTATTTGTCGGTATATTCACAGAAGGTAAAATCACAATGGTTATCCACTTACAAGCATTCCCTCCATGGACACTGTCCCTACACTATGAGAAATCATGGATGATTTGTTTTACAGTAAAGTGAATTGTACCAAAATTTACAATTCTAGAAAAAAGAACATTCTGTTCCTTTTATGTAAAAATAAATGTTTTCAGTGGACTGATATTCACAATTTCATTTTAACATATTAAAAAAAAAAAACAGTATATAAGGATAGAAACTGGGAAACAAAAATATGTATTAGCCTATTCCCCAGTGATAGTGCGTTATTCAAGCATAAAGCACTTGAACCAAAGGCTTTTATCTCATTAGGTTGAGTCAAGCTGTTATCGCTGATAATAAATAAATGAAGGAACGAAAAATTTGCTTTGCATGTGTCATCTGCAGACCAGAGGCTGAGGGAAGAGTACCTATTACACAACAATATTAAAACGTCTCTGGTTAAAAAAAAAACAAAAAAACAAAAAAACAAAAAAAACCCACAGATCCCCCAGAGCATTTTCTGGAAAAAAGAAAATCTGTCTTTCAGGATAATTGTCCATTTGCCAACTTCTATTTCTTGTGAAGCTCAAAGCTTAAATGTTTTGCTTTTAGAATTTACTGCCTAGATACTTTGCTGCTTCACTTGAGGCTCCTCCTTAGTCACACTGTGAGGGCCATAATGGAGTTATATTAAGCTCAGAGCAGTTTTAACAAAATAGACCAAGTAAACAATTTGCTACCCAACTGGCATTGTATTAAAAGGTAAAACAGCAAAATTAGTGAATAAATGTTTTACAGAAGAGAGCTGCGCTAAAAGCAGCCCCATATTTGGAGAGAAAATGTAACTGTAGATATGTGTGTTACGTGTGTATACACACACATGCTTACATATACATATATTTATATATATTTTACATATACATATTTATACATTTATGTGATATAGAGAAGTTGAGAAGATTTCAGTACAAAAATGGTAGAAAATTGAGGACTATCAAATAAGAGGTGGAGTGTTTCTTTTCTGTGAATATGTTCATGCATACTTCCTAGAGTAGGAGCTACTGGACACTGATACACAGAATAACATGTTATTGTATTGTCTCTGTGCTAATTTTTCAGATGCAAAATTGTATTAATTTGTATATGTATGTTTTCCTTTGTTTATTTGCTCATATGTTTTAAACCATTCCAGGTTACCAGTAAAGTAAGTACCAGTAAATATATCACTATATTTCCAAGGAAGTTAGACAGACTGATTGAATGGTTCCCAGTGCAAAGAGTGGCAAGGTCCTTCTCTCAGTCACACAGCAGGCCAACTCTAAGAATGTTCAAATTAACATATTATCTTGGCCTGTTTGGCTATTATATTTAGCATGGAGATACAAAAGCAATAGCTTTTATGTAATTAATTTATTTATTTTAAAATATTTAATTTTAAAGTAGTAATTTTATGGAGTTTTTTGGAACAAAGAAAAACAATTTATCTGGCACAGGGGTTGTTTTCCAGCCTATTTTCAAGGACTTGTGAGCAGCAATGAATATTGCAAACCTTCTTAGAGAAAAATGATTTTTTTTTTAGGTACTAAGCAAATAACTATTAGGAACAGAGCTAGGTTGTGTTATACTAGTGTGCAGCTTTTATCTAACATATTTAATAAGTATATAATATGTATTTTGGTCTGAGAGAGACAACAATCTCAGCAATCTGAGATGCAATGGAGATATGCTACTGAGGGTAGGACACAATTTGTATTACTCACCCACATTTGAATAATATGGGCAGTCTGGACCTCATGTCTCAAAAACACTAAAGTAGAACTGTAAGAAGTGCAAAGTAGGGTGATAAGGGCAGCCAAAATGTAGATTTAATCAGAGGAACTTAACTGAAAGAACTACATTTCTTCAATCTAGAAAAGATGTGAACATGGAGGTCTATAGAAGTAAACAGCTGAGAAAAATAACGGGGAACACTGCCTTTTGCTATACTGGAACGAGAGACAACTCATGAAACTAGCAAAAGGCAACTTCAAAACATATGAAAGAAATTAATAAACTTTAGATCAGTTCCAAAGTCTGTAAAATAATAACTCTGTCTTTTCAGTAGTGATCAATTTTGTCTATATATTGAATGTATATGATATTGAACTAACTCTTCATAATATGATCCTGTTGGTAACTGTCAATTTTCTTCAACTGTCATATGTCTTTAGGGTTATATGGAGTATAACTGGCAAGTAAAGACACAGATGCTATATTGTGTTAGACATATGTTTTCTGTTAGTAGCATTGAACACTAACGTTTTCTATGAAGATCTTGCAGTAGCCGATTTAGGTTGAGAAGGAAGGCAGGAGTCCTTCTGTGGCATCACTGTGCTAATGAAGTATTCCACACATCTGGTGTCGGCCCTTTGACCAACTTCTGATGAAAGAAGATTTTGTTCCCTCTTACATACGTGAATGAAGTCTATTAAAGTTTGTGTTTATGTGTGTATGTTCTAAAAGAACTTATATTTAAATTGCAGCTACACTGGGAAATATTTTGTCAAATTTATCAAGTTATGGACGGAATAAAGCAAAGATTGTGGAGGAAGATGGATGAGGGAAGAAATATTCACAAAGACACAGAACAGGCAACCTGATCTCTACAGCAGAGCAGACATTATGGAAGATCTTAAATGAAAGAAAAGACTTATGGAAATAAATGGAATGTTAAATAAAATGTAATCCTTCTTTTTCAAAGGTGGATCGGGCCAGAATAATTCAATTCATTTTATAAGATAACTGCTTTCCTACAGAGAAGAAATGTGGAAAATTGTACAGCCTAATATGGACTATTGTTCATAGGAAAATGTTACTGAAAAAAGAAATGCATGGGAAATTAAGTAGAAGGAAGACCTTTCCTTAACAAGATGAAAATGAATGGAATTGAAGGACAGTGTCTTTTTGGAGAGAGATGACTGATGGGACTAGGCTAGTAATGATCTTGAAACACACATGAAGGGGCAGGGGAGAGGCGGAAGGGGAAAGGAAGGGGAAGGGGAAGGGGAAGGGAAAAAGTGAAAAGGGAAAAGGGAAAGAGGAAGGGAAAGAGAAGGAGAAGGGGAAGGGGAAGGGAAAAAGGAAAAAGGAAAGGCATCTAAATTACCTCGATGATTTAGGGTAACAGAAGTGAATGCAGTCTGGACATTGCCCCATTAAAGGACGAAATTACCTCAATCAGTTTAGTCTAACAAAATGAACTTCTACCTGTAAAGGTAACATCAGAGTAAATACAAGGGAAGACACAGTCCCTTTATCTGAATTACTATCCCTTGGTTATCTATGCTAAATAATTATCACTGGAACATGTATAAAAAGTAATGGCAGTCTATCCATAGCTACTATAGCTATTGGGTTCTGGAACAATCTTTCAGAAGGATGATTATGGGACAAAAAACCTAATTGCTTTTAAGAACGGTTCTGTAGATTATAATGAATACTGCATAGAGTGATAGTTTCAACAGCATTAATTAATGATTAGAAGGCTTCTTCCAGAACCAGATTTTCAGCTACAACAAAAAAAAACATGTTAGGTAATGTGTGTTAACATGTGATAAATACTATGTAAATCAAAAGTACTACTGGCATCATCTACATCAAGATTTGTGCTGAATAAAGCAATTTTTCTTCCAGAAATCTGTGGGGGAAAAAAAATGCTCATCCTGTGCTCATCCAGGTTGAAATAGTGATTGTTTCCTTCTGCCTAGCCTTTCCCTGTACTAGCGTTATTAAATGTTTCACTTCATAATGCAAATTACTTATTTTTTGCCCTGAAAACGGTGACGGGAATGATCACATCGCTAAATACAGCAACCACTTTCTTGGGTTGTTTTGGTCTGGCTGCAAACACAAATTCTTTCAATGCCACATAAAATATTATATCCATGCATGAGGACCCTTGCATCATAAACCAACACCTCATTTAAGTCCATTATTTGTTTTGAAGAAAGTTATTAGGAAACATTTGAAACAACATAGAGTTTTTAACTGAGTTTATGTTCCTTAACTCAAAGATGTCACTTTCTTGTTGTGCTTATGCAATAGCAACTGTTAGATATGATGAAACGAATGCACTGCGCTGAGTCCAACCAGCAACTAAAAATATATGTTTCTGTAACAACAAATGAACCACTGAGATACAAGAAATGTAATAACTTTTTATTAAATATCCTTCTCATTCTCAGGCAAAATATTGCAACTTATTTCCTACCAGTACTGCCAGAATTATGCTTGCTGTTTGTGATTGGCAACAGTCCCTTATTCAAGTATAAATAAATGCTTAAAGATGATATTGTTACTGTTTGTTTGTTTGTTTGATTGATTGTTTGTTTTAAATGATCCAGTACCTCAGACAGTCTCCTTTGGTGCTTTGTCGTCTGCCAAAAACAGAAAGGTATTAAGATGGATATGAAACTTCTCCTGTCCTGTTTTCTGCACAGTACAGTAACAGCAGTACGGAGATTTTGTTTCAGAAATAAAAAGGTAGCTATTCTGGATTAAATCTGTTCCAATATTTCTATTTATGAAGTTGCAGTGAGTACCTTTGCAATCACACATGCAGTTCAAAAATGTTCATTAAAATAAATAAATAAATAAATAGATAGATAGATAAATAAATAAAAGTGATTGAATGTATTTTGTACCATCTAATGCAAAACACACCAGAATTCTGCCACTGGTCGTGCTGGATCACTTCTTCATTCTGACTTCGTATCATGAGTCTTTACTGAAAAAAGAAATGGGTAACAATAGCAACTTTTCATGTCTTGGTCCCTTCAGTTCTAGGGTGGCTTTTTATGATAGGAGCTGTCCCTCGATGGAAAAATGGTTTTGTTATTATTTCAGCTATCAGTATTCATGCAGCTATTGTGGATGGACAAACATTACCAGGGAGCAATCAATTTTTCAAACAGTAGTTAGTAGTAAAAAAATTAAGCTTGTTCTACATAAATCTCCTACCATCTTACTTGTATGATTTACTTTACAATTACTCCTGCATTAAATTCATATGTTTGAATGACTTGTGCTGTTGAGGGTCAAGCCAGCAGACAAAACACACATTTCACAAGACCTATGATCAGCCTGTGGCTAATAATGAGAATGTTAATGTGCATTTTCTTTAATTTTTATATTTAATATTTATAATATACACATTATAAATAAAATATGTCATCATTAGGCTGTACTTGAAGGAATATAAGCAAGTCAAGATAACTGTCTGAATTCTCTGCTGTGGTAAGTTAACTCAGTATGTTGAATGCAGCAAGATGCTAGTTTTCCTCAACAGGGAGTTTGGAAACTGAAAAAGATTTATTTCTGTGTTCTCTTAAGAAAAGACGAGGAAGAACTTGTCTTTGGATTCCATGAGAAAAATTCAGATATACAGTATCAAGTAGGGGTAACAAGGATCTCAAACTACATCAATATTTTGCAAAAAAAAAGATAATACAAGTTACTGACTATCCAATAATTCATTGGAAGGAACAGGCAAATAATAATAATAATAATAGCACAGTAGCGAACAACAGGCCTCTCTACATTGATTCAGACCAAGAAGGAAGAACTTCAGTGGTAGGAGACCATGTGGGTATTCAAGAAAATGACAACTTTTAAAGGAAATAATATTAAGGGCACAAGTGCAAACTATCTAAGTTGAAAAGAAGGCAGGGAAATACAGGAAGAAGAAAACAGCTAATTAATGAGCTCTTCAGTGACCTGAAATTCAGCATGGAGATATGTGAAATGTGAAAATTAGGTCATATTATTAGAGATGGCTATGAAAGAATATCTATAACATGTACATGCAAAGTAAGAAAGGAAAAGATGCAAAGAGTTACAATGACTGGAACATACAGATGGTAAACCATTTTATAAGTACAATATTTAGGAACAGCAGACAAAAATGGTCTATTTAAGGAGAATTAAAAGCTAAGAATTAATGTTACGAAGGATAAAGCGCTTGATGTTATTTAGCATCAGCATTCATTGAAAAAAATTTAAAAACTCATTTGTGATTTTCTGACTAACAAAATTAATGCTGTTGACAATTTCTTATGTACTTAACATAGAATGAGAAAAAAATTGGTTAAAAAGAAAGGAAGTGTATTTTTCAAATGTCTTAGCCTAACAAAGTTCATTCTGGCCTACTGAGAGATCTGCCTAAAACAAACTTGAGCCATTTGCATTTAACTGTCAGTAATCATGGAAGACAGGTGAGCTTACTTAATGCAAGTAAAGCATGACAGCACTGTCTATATTTAAATGAAAGGAAGGCAGGGCCAAAGGAAAGGTAGAACAGCCTTTTGAATTTCCTTACATGGAAGAATTCTGAGAACAGATATTCAAGCAAACTATTTGTTAATCACATGTCAAATAATCACAAAATATGGACATGTCAAAAACTAATGTTTAAATAACCTAATTTTCTTTTGCCACAACATTAACTGTCACAGATAATTCATTATTTGGAAAATATCCTGAACTTCAGTAAGGCTGTTGACACAGTCACATATGTTATTTTCATATGCAATCTAGGAAATCACAGTCTGCATAAAATTACTGAAAGGGCAGAGAAAACCTCAACAAAATGTTCTTAAAACTGTTTACAAGAGGTTCACATTCTAATGGTAAGGCTGCATTCAGTGGGTTCCTTAGAGAGCTCTTTTGGATAGCTTATTGTTTAATTTTTTCATTGTAACTTAATGCAGTAACCTTATTCAAACCTGGAGATACTAGTCTGGGAAAGGAGAAAGAGAAAGGAAAGCAGGAAGCGGGGATTACAAGTACTTCAGAAAGTATTAACATTAAAATAATTTGATCAATTAGCTGAAAAGCCTGAATAAATATTATAAAATTCACTAAGAACTTCTGCACAATCTAGAGGGGCAACTGACTGCAAAAATACCTCATAGGGAAAAGACTGACTAAACATCAGCATTACAGAAAATGGACTTGTACTTATACTGAAGTGTAGACTCAATATCAATTAAGAATAACATGCTTCCTAAAAAAAACAAAAACAAAACACACACAAGAAAAACAAAAACAAACGAATGCTAGTTAGGAATAGCTGTATCTCATTTAAGACATTCTAAGTAATCTTGTATTCTGTCCCAGAAAAAGCTAAAGATGAGTAGTAATCTAATTTTTGGAATAACACTTCAACAAAGATACAGATCAACTAAAAAAAAAGAGTGTGAAGTAGTTCAGCAAATGTGATTAAAGATCAGGAAGCAAGATCTGCTCAGAAACATATGAAGAGTTGGTGTGATTTAGTTTAGAAAAAGAAGGCTGAGGAGAGACATGATAAGGTCTTCAAATATGATAAAGCTTGCCAAAAAAGAAAAGGCAAAGAACTGCTGTCTGTGTCCTTTTGAAGCGACACAAGAAGTAATGAGCTTAAACTGCAGGGAAGTAGACTGCAGACAGACATGTGAGAAACATTCCTAATGATAAACACTCGTTAAGAATGAAGTGCATTGGTTAAGAAGGCCTCACCACCTGTTTTACAAGTCTTTGTTAAAGAATTTATGTCATTGATCTAACTTTAGAACGGGGAGATGTATTAGGTGAGTTTCTGATGCCTTTCCATTCTGATCTTCTATAATATGATAATGATGTAAAATTACAAAGATAGAACTGGTGGGAAAAATATTCCTAATTAAAAGTCAGCAAGCACTTTGTCCCCGTAATAATTCATGTCAAATCAAATTCGGAAGGCTAGGAGCCTGACTGCTTGGATGGGTTAGTGCATGAATTAACTTTTCTATTAATTTGTATTAAGTACTAATACACAAGTTAGTAGAGAAACTATTTCATGTTCTCCCTGGACTTCTAATGCATCCAATCTTATCCCTTGTCATATGATTTTTACACTAAAATTAGAAGTCTTTTGTGAAGACAGGTTTCCTTTATTTTTCTCTTCTATATGGGAAATATTTTGGAATGCAGACTTTTTTTTCTTTTTATTTAAAAAATGTTAACACATAGCAAAATTCCTATGAAACATTATTTTAGTGCATTCACTTTACAATATGAAATCAATGTAGGTCCTTAAGCTCCAATTACATTCTAGCTTTAAATTACAAGGAACTATAAGTTTTGTCAGAGAGAATAGTTGGGTTATTGCTATACAAAATCAAGTGTTAAGGAGGAATAACTATCTACAGCAGGAAAACTATCAAAAGATACTTGTCTTTCAAGCAAACATTAAAAAAAAGCCTCATCATATTTTTCAAAAATCTGTATATAATTAAATGAAATCGTGTCCCTTTTTTGTGTCAGAAAGAAGCATTACATGATTAGATATTCATCAACATTCAGCACACTTCTAAATGCATGTGTTATATGGAGCTAATTTTGTTCTACTGCGTTAATAAAATTGCTTTGGACCTAAAGGATTTGGAACAATTTGTTCATTAGCTTGCTTCATCATTCAAATGCCATTCATTTGAGATATTCCTATTTTGCTTAAATTTCATTGAATCTTTTCAATAGACAATATATAGTTCATCTAATTTGTGGGAAATACTTTTACAGCATAGTATGTTCTCTTTCAAATATATCATGATGCATTTTCTTCACAAAAATACTATCTTTTCTGTTGTGTGTATTTTCAATTTATCATATTCCTTAACATGAAAAAATGACTCCCTTGCTGACAGCAAATGACTTACAATGCAACATTAATTATGAACAGTTTTCAACAATCCATTCTCTGATTTTTGTTCTTATCTGGAGCTGTGGCATGTCTCAGTACATCCCTAATCCAGATTACAGAGGGACAGAGGCAACAGCATGCTGCAGATGCTAAATCTAGATGGAGAGAATATGTTTTTCTTTCCTAGCACTGCAGCTATCCAGATCAATGATGAAGCCATACTTTAGAAAACTAGCACATACAGGTTCTCTGCAGAGTATATCTTTTATTTGCTTTTCTGTATCTTCCCTGTGAGCACACAAGCAAAATCCATGTAACTTTTACATTTCTTCAGAGAACATCAGCACAGATACAAAAAAAATTGATAATTACTTCAAGTTAAACAAATACTTTATGTTAATTTATTTACCCCAAACTGTTTTATTTCACATGCATGCAGTGTGACAGTAAATTTATTTATAGAACAGTTTAGAAAACAGTCAGGGTAATTGAAGACCTTGGCCATCAAAATTTAAGGTAAATTCCATTAGCATGCTACTAATTCACACGAGTCTTAACCTTTAATCTAAGAGCTCTTAGAGCTGTTAATACTTGCTTCACATCCACATCTGCCTCATGACTGGAAATTCCTATCTAAATCTGAGAAGGAGATGAAATTTCAGACATGTCTCTTTCTCCGTTATATGGATCAGTTATGTTCCAGTATCCAAAAGGAGATGAATACCCCTTTCTGGGGGACAGAAGGCATTTTATATAAAAACTGTTAAACAAAAATCTTCAGAAAATACCAGTTGATTTTGGAACACTTTGCAAAGTCTGAATATGTTTGCTTCTGCTATGATGGGTCCCTGAAGAGGTAAACATCAAATTAGATTAAACATAAAACAGATCGCAAGAAAGATTTTTCTCAGGCAGCCTGTATGCCTAGCAGGATTTCAGGGTCATTGGACCATGAGGTTTTATTCATCAGATAACTGGTGAAGACTCTAAGAAGAATACCACAGGAATCATAGGAAAGACTGGGACAAAGATGGGTGAAGAAGCGAGTGGAGCTGTTCTCCCTCCGTTAACCATAGGACTGCACTCACTCAGAAAAAAAACTGCAGATACCCAAGATGGCTGCATGAAAGCCAATGTGAAGCAATACAAGCTTACTTCATATTCCCACTCTGTGTTAATGTGGTCTTAAATCTCCGTGTGTGATTCCTTTTCCCAGTGTTGTTCGTAAATGAACAAAGGAAAAATAAAATCCTTTATAATACTGCAATTTAATTTTTTGCCAACATGTTGAATTAACTCTTTTTCATGCTCAATCCCTAAGTGATTTGAGTCAGTAATTGCTATGTGACCATTCTGACCCTATTATTATATGATGTAATATTGAAGAACAGGCTTTTCTTTGCTGTTTCTAAAATTCTTTGAGATCGAGGTTAAGTCCCAGAGTCTAAAAAAGAATAAATACATACTTTTTAGTGGGTGCTCAAGTTTAATGTAAATATTGTTATGGTAGCAGTTATTATACTACACGTTTTTCTTTCTTTTTGATGTCATACTTTTCATAAATGAAAAGAATTATTACCAGCAAAAACTCTAGAAGCTTAGAGATTACATTTATTAAAGGGGCAGGGGGTTGACACTTATCTGGAGCTCGTTTCTTTTGCTTTATAATGTCATCTGCTGTTTAAAGTTACAGTTTCTCAAATGCACTACCTTGTGTGCTCTCTGGTCAAATAAACTGAAGTGACTATAGGTTGCCATAGAAACAACATCAGGGCAAGTCAGTGAAATTGTTAAAAGAAAGCAGTGGTTGCAAAATCAGCAGTGCTTGATTCGCACAAACAGAAGAAATGCTGAAGAATGCCTTCACTTTAGAAAGGACAAGTGTTTAAGCATTAGTCAGTGAGCTGCTCATCAGAGATTCATACTGTGGCAAATAGGTCTCTTCAGACTCTCTTACAAAGCTCCCAAGCATAGTCCAAAATTTATTTGTAAAGTACACAAAGGTCTAGACTGAAAAGAAAGAAATGCATTCCAAGGTATTGACTCGGCATGGTGGAGCCAGTTAATCAATGGGGGGAAAGAAAGCTTACAGTCCCCTAAGTCATGACTGAAAACACTTCAGAATGCAGCATAAAGAGAGAGAAAGGGAACAGTGAGACTGATGAAATGGAACAAAAGAATAAAAATGAATATAGTTACGGGAGATTCTCAGAAGAAAAAGAAGTGAGACTGTTGACTAAATATTTAATAGCATTCCTGCTTCAGAGGAGACTGGGGAGAAATTATGGAGATGCCTTCTCAATACTGAGTATATCCTAAGGACATTAAATGAGGAGCCTGGTAAAACAAACAGGGGCAAGGGGTGGGAATGGAAGAGGGAAGGGAAGAGAGAAGAGATGGGAAGGGGACAAGAATGGCTTTTTCTGTTGCTAGTAGTCTTCTTCAAATGAAATATCGTTAGAATTATAAACTATTTCTCAAGGTTTTTTTTTTTTTTTTTTTCAAAGTGCATGTTGATCTGCTCTTCCCTTAGTCTATGGTAGTAATATCTACTAAACAAGAAAGAGGGTTTAGAAAAATGCAGGAAGGCCTGAGACTTTTTTTCAGAAAATGTTTTTAATGGATACCAAAATAAGCTCTAAAAATACTCATGTCTATTTTATTTGATCGAACCCATGGACAGTTAGATGTTGGGTATACTGCTGAGCTGCACATGTAGTTTGTTTATAGATCAGTATCTCACCATTAAATTGTCTTCCATGTTTGAATCTGATTAAATCATTTATTAGGTATAAAGTTACTACCTTGAGGCTATCCCCCAACAAACAAATGTTATGTGATGTCAGAAGGTGTACAGACATATTAGGGTCGGCATGTGTTAAGGTGTGTGCATTCGTGGTGATATCTGATTTTCTCACTTGTCTATTTGTTTGGCTTTGATGTACCCAGAGTCCTCTGTGGTTTCAGTTGTTCTTTGGGCAAGATGTTGTGATTACTCCTGACATGAGGTTCTTTGCATCCTGAAAGTGTTTCTGTGTGTTATTCTTGAAAAGGGCTTCCAATAAAAACAAAGGAAGAAATCATCTGCTATAGTGAAGAGGAGGGCCAGTGATGACTAGATGATTACACTGATAACACCTCTTGGCATTTTCCCAAATTGTTGCTTTAAAATTATTAGCCAACTACTTCCTGTCCTTTGTAAATCCTCAGAATTTCTGTTTAGGTAGTATAACACATATGGAACAAAGGATTTATCTTCCATTTGGTTAACATGGTTTATAGCTCAGAAAATTTGAAATGGCACATATTTTGGCAAATTAATTCTAACTTTATCTGAGTTATTTTCAGATTCCGTAACACCTTTAAAAATTTCTGGCTACACAGTAAAATATTTTATGTTATACTGACACAATTTCAGAAATTTAGAAGTATTTTCTCACTGCTTCTGATAAACATCAACGATAAGAGGCAAGCTAGTCAGAAGATCAAAGAATTTTAACATCATTTCATTGCTCGGAGTTTATTCTGTTAGTCAAAAATAAAACAATTATCCTACCTTCTTTCTGCACTAACATTATATAATTATATTTTAAGTAGTTAAATTGCATTTCTCAGTGATGAGGTATGAAGCATCATTAATGCCAGACATTTAAGTTTTCACTTTATTCATCGATGAAATGTCCTTCATGAATTTAAAATGTGGGAGAATTATAGCTCTGTATTTTTTCTAACTCTTAAGAAATAAATTCATTTCTACATTAGATAATGCCTTGTTTATTTATTTGTTTCAGATCTGTCTGGATTTTCTGGCTGTAGTTGTCACAAATTGAAATTTTGATGTAGCTAAGGGCCATAAGGTGTATATAATATGATCTATTAAACCTGGGATAAGGAGTGCTCTGAGATCAGGTCAGTACAAAGAAGATGAATAATAGCTTCCCAGACACCTACTTTTCCTTTCTGTTATTGGGCTAGATGGTACTGGCCTAAATGTGGGAGCACATGTTGTAGGATCCTGGTGCTGTCACTCACAGAAGTTTCAGTTTCTCTCACATTTCTCAATTTCAATTAACCTGAAATCCTTCCGCCAACAGAACTCACTGCTGATTACCAAATTTAGCTCCAGAGTAGGAACCACACAGGGACTTCTTGCAACGAAGAAAAGGGATAATTTAAAGAGCCAGGTAATCACAGAGACTTTCCCCTGATTGAGACCTCTCTCTGTTATCTAACAGAAGCCTGTGTATGACTAAAGAAATAGTATTTTCCTGTCTGTTAGCAATGAAGAAGGTGCAGTGAAAAGATGAAAAATAGAGGCAAGGTAAAATTGAGGTGTCCGATCCAGTATCGGGAAGGTTTCATTACGATCCCAAGGACGAGATTAAGACCCTAAAACCGGTCAAATATCATACAGCCTTTTAACTTTATTTTCAACGGAGTGGGGAGAAAAGGTGGGGAAAGGCGAAGGGGAGAGGGGAACAAAGGTAAAGGGAAAAGACAGAGAAAGTTGGAAAAGGAGAAAAGAAACTAGCTACCGCCACCCCGAGTCCGATGATGTTCTGCTGACTCCCCTCAAGATCTCCAGCCCTCGCAAACAAGCCCCACCATTCACGCAGTCTGCAGTTTTTATAGGTTCTTGCCCTGCCTCTGGAAGGTGCTTCCTCGCTTCCCATGCAGATTAGCTGTCATGCGCAGTCCGCCCTCTCGGAACCTTCCAGAAACGGGCTGGGGGCATCTGGGGATCTCCTGCTCATGGGCAGATGGCAAATGAGTACGTGCGGTTCGTGCCAGACGTGCTGTTCCCCTAGAGGCGGCCTTCTGCCCTTTTCGCGCCCTTTTTCCCCTGTGCAGGTGCACGAGGTTGTTTACCTCGTGGACGGCTCCTGGGGGCGCCGGCGCAGCATTGCCCGACGCACCTCGGCAGCGGCGGCTCTGCAGCAGCAGCAGCAATGTCGAGACAAAACCGCATTTAGTACCGGTTCTCTACATGAGGTCACTTCACTTTTCCCCTGTCATTTCTACCAACGTTATTTTCAAACTGGAGACAAAGAGATTTGGAATGCTTCTTATTATGTTCACACTACATTATATGGGTGATAATATATATACCTCTTAGTATCCTGTATTTATCTATCTATTCGTTTATTTAAATATGGCTAGACACATCTTGTAGAACATTCACTACTTCATGAAATGTTTGTCTCCAAAGTTTTTGAGGCAATAGCAAATATTTGCCAGACTGCTATTTAAGTGTGTAACAGATCTAGCACAATGGGGTGCTGTTCCATGAGTAGAGGATTATCATCATAAAAATAACGAAGATCTCAGCCAATATTTTTGATATCATCTTTTTTTTTGATCTCACTCATTTTTTGTTTTAAGCTTTCATGAGATTATATGAAATATGCTGATGATTTTTTCTGTCCCATGAATATAGCCAAACAAACCTTCCATGTGTAAACGTCTAATTTTAAGCAGAAGTTGCATTTTTCTTCTGAGAGAAAAAAAAAAGGCCAGGTTTCTCACTGATATTTCACACTATTTACTTCTATTTAGATAAGTTTTTGTTTGTTTGTTTATTTCCCTATGTAGTTATCTGCCTCCTGTTAATCATAAAAGGTAGTAAACACTGGCGGGGTAGGGAGCAAGGAGGGTGGCATGGAGAGATGATATCTATCTGGAGAGGGAAGAGTTCTTATAAAGACTATGCCTGCTCTGGGATAGAAACCCAGGGCCATGAGCTGAAAACAATTCCCACAGAATGGATGTGCTCCACAGTTTGAGCATAAACTCTGAGGGACATAAAATCACTAGTTTTAAGTATATGACTTATTAAATATATCATGTCTGTGTATCAGTTCCTGCCTAATCTATTCAGCAGTGGTCTAATACATGTGTTTGTTAGACCTAGGGAGACCTGACTTTTTAAAACTCTTGGTATTTTAAAGCCTGTTAAACTATTTTCTTTAAACTAAACTTGAGCATGTTCCTATAGTTTAAAATCTAAAGACATTTTTGGAGAGTCCTGAAGAAATTAATCTTGGAGAGAGATACACATCTATGTATAATACATTTTATTGCTAGCAAATCTGTTTAGAGGTATGGCCCTCCCTATATAGTGAAACTAATTCGTATAATTCTGGATTCACAAATGCCTGATAATTTGGACAAGGAGAAAAACAAACTTTTGAGTCCAGGAACAAATGACTTCAATATTCAAGGTATAAATATTCCAGTCATTGTTGGCCTGGAACCACTTTCAATAACATTGAGTTCATAAAACCCATTTGGTTTTGAATATTCAGTGATGAATCATCTCTTTATGTTAAATGTCATAAATAATTCATGTAAAATATTTAAGAATTTGAAGACAGAATATATTACGCATTGGCAATAGTGTGTCTTAACAAATAACAGCAATGATGGGCTATATTCTTAGGCCTTACTCACCTTGACTGATCACCTATTCCCTTGTAGACTTATTCATGCCTATAGGACAACAGACATTAAAATTCTACTCATTGTAAATAAAACTGTCAGTATGAAATGATACATAAGTCTGAATGTCGAGAGGAGTCAATGAAAACGAACGTAATGAACATTAAAGAACCTTTTGAGAATTGCTAGTATCAAACACACTACTCTTTAGCTGAGAAACAGAAATTGCTAAAGTGAAAACACATGAAAAATAGACACACTCTTTGGCAGATTAACAGAATAAGAATTAATTCATAACTATGGAATTCGTTTTGTAGACATACCCTTATTTACCAGATTAAGTCTTTTTTTGTATACAAGTGTACACATTAATATAGTTATTTCACCTCCCCAGGTGTAATCGTTTTAATGCTTTTAGGTTACGAACAATGCTTAGTAAACTAATTTTCTAATAAACTTCTCTTAAATCTTTTCTTTTTTTTTTTTTTTTTCCTACCCACTGGAGAACCCAGAGCCATAGCTTTTAGCTTATGAGGGGGAAAAAAAAAAAAGAAAAAGAAACAGCACTTAGTACAATCTATATGACCAGAAACATTTCCTCACTGTGATTTCTACTTCAGAGTAAGCATTCCTAAGAATGATATCTTTGGTCAGGAGCATAATTAGATATATTTTTAAAAGCTTCTCAAGTAAATAACATACTACCTAATGAAACAATGTAGCTCATTAAACCAGAATGTAATAATTTACTATATTGCTAATGCATAGTCTTAAGTGAAAGCATCTGGTTCCACTTCAATTAAAATTAAATGTTTAGAATTAATTTGTTAAAACTAGGTAGCACTTTAAGTGTCTCATCATCAAGAATTTGATTACTATTTCTTTATAACACTGATATTAAAAGACTCGCTTGAGATTCCTGTGGAGATCTCATTTATTATTACAGTTCTTCATTGCAATATCTTTATTTAATGGACCATTTTAAAAGTGTTGCTAAGAACTTCTGTAGTGTGCTACTTATTTCTAATTTTATACCATTATTTAATAATTCAGCTCAATAATACTAGTACTATTCTCTGATTTTCTTCAGATTTTCCTTGAACAAAATATAAAATTATATAGCTTCTGAGCCAGATTCTTACCTATAAAATAGAATAATTTCTTTTAAGCATTGAAAATAAGGGGTTTTGTTACTGTTTTTATTATTTATTTATTATTAGCTGATGATCTAGTCATGCAATTGCAGCTAATGGGAAAACATTTTTTTTTTTTTTTATTTCATGCAGAAAGACTGAAACAATGAAAAGAAACCTGTAATTATTGGAGAATGGAAAAATGGGTTATTGAAATACGTGCTTTCACTCCACAGTCCACATATAACGTCATGGGGAGGAAGAGAAGGAATGGGCTAGGAGTAGGTAAGGGTCAGTAGACAGAAAAATTGTAATATAAATCTCAAGATTATAGATTACATATTGTTGCATACGAATTACAAATAAGTCTCAAGGGTGGCTACAATACCAGGCACAAGCAATAGGGGTAAATGTCCCTTTAATGACAGTAAGGCAATGCTTGCATACATAACATTGCAGTATAGGATATCTGAGTGATCAATTCTGCCCACTTGTAAAATAATTCACCAATATAATGCTGAAGAAAAGGAGAAAGTGCACAACTCTGCATGGTTAGCTGCAGTCTTATATACTGGCAGCACAGCAGTTTAACCTATGCTGTTATTTACAGTCAGCTTGGTGGCTACTCCACCCGGGTAACACATGTGAACACTCTTCAAAGTTAACTGGTCTTTCCACAGAAGGGTCCTATTTTCTTTAGTTTGATAATACAGCCTTTCTGTGAACATACATTTTTTCTGACAACTTGATCATTTCTGTTTTTTCTTTTTTTTTTCTCGGATAACCCGTTTCTCTGTGGACTACGTATTTTCTTCAGATGAAGATACCATTCTTGTAAGACATAGTATCCTACTGATGTTTTTCCAAGTGTAGGTCAATATAGCCTTAATACATTTTTGGTAATGCATGCATTCTTACTTTACCATTTCCAGACTCCTTGTGGGGAGGGTGTTGAAACTCAAGTGACACAGCAACAGTAAAAAAAGAAAAGATATATATATGTGTATACAAGTGCATACATATGTATGTACTTATATATGTTTAATGCCTTTCTAACTACTTGCTATTAACATCTTAATTTCTATCTAATTACAACAATGTTAATGGTAGTTAGTAAACTGTTTAATTAAACCCATTTGATTCTTTTCTGGCTAGAGCAAAGCTCTTGAATACCATTTGAACAGTGTTTTAGGTTTAAGCATTTTAGAATCTAATATTTATTTTCACACCTACTGTATTCTTATTAATGGACAAAATACAGAAATGTATACAATGCTAAAGTTTTTATCATTCCACCCAAATTGCACAGAAATGAAGGCCTATATATATGTCTGTCAGGCCTAAGAAGCTTCTAACCCTTTTCTTGCTGGCCCACATTACAAGTACCTACTTGGAGACTACTGGTTTAGTGATTTGAGATAGCTCAGTGATTTCAGTAGTCCAGTTAATAGTGCAGCACCGGGAAGAGTTGCATTTACAGAACTAAAGAAGTGATGAATTGTGGCATGTGAAAAAGATGGGAGGAAACTTCTTAGTGAGCTCTATCTTAATACTATACAAAATGTTGAAAATTAGGGCAGAGGGAAGGCACGAACCAACAATGACCAATTATTTACAAAAGTTTTTGCTTCATTTTGTAAATGTTCCTCTAACTGTCCTTTGGCCTGTCCTTTCAATTTAGGCTTCCTTGTAGTTGCTATGGCAAAAGTAGGGCTCTGGGATAGATCTGGAGTTTGATTTAATCCAAACATTCTCCACCTTTGAGACAACCTGTGGAGGACAAGGCATGTGTAGGAAGATCCCAGGATGGCAGAGAAACAGCAAAGAGATTTTTCAGCACTAGCTTGAAGCAAAATTTTTGCCTCCTAAGAGATATCCACTGTTTCAGATTATCTGTGCATAAAGACAAGAGCTACCTTTCTGTCATCAATATTCACAAAGCTAATTTTCCAAAGATTATTGTAAAATACTTTGCCTGCTTTTAACAAAACATGTTATTTAGATTACAATTCTGAAATGAAGAACAGATCTGAAAACAAAACATAATTTCACTCATATTCTGTGCACAGTTTCATTCAGATGAAGCTAGTAAATAGCACAAGCCATTTGTTATAGGTTTTCATTCCAAATCCACACAGGATCTTTGGTGATAATGACACAGTAATGTGTAATACTGTCTTCCTTTGAATGGCCAATGTGAAAATCATATTACTATAGTAGCGAAAGAGAGTTCCTTGCACTTCCTTCACAGGTCTGCAGTATGATCAACAACCTATTTTCTTCTGTTTTTCCTTCCTGCCAGTACCATTGGGATTCTTATTTTTCATGTGTTATAAATGATGATCTGATAGGGGCCACAGTCAAACTGCTGAGTTTAAGACTTGAAATTAGCATTTCACATTGGATTAGAAGTACACCTTTGAAGCGAATCTTTAGCATATCCTCACTTACTGCATTTTTCTTTTCAACAGCAGTCTTGGAGTTCATGAAGTAGATGAATGTTTTGTTACATTAGCAGGAAACTTGCCTGGAAAGGAGGTGTGCTGGATTATGGTGCATCCTCACAATACTAATTAAAAATAAAATGCAAAAAGCATTTCTTTGAGCAGGGACCAGACCTCTGAATTTTTTCCTCATGTATCTTTCTAGTCTTTAGATTAAGATCACTGGAGTCAAATTCTTGTGTTCATTCCAGTTCTATAGTTCTTATGCTTATTTTCTCAGTGTCTCAGTATACATATTTTCTTAGTATAATATTGCATATCAAAATTCGGCACCAGCAACAGCTTATTTTAGGCTGACCTCAAGGCTTTATGTTAGTCATGGTCAGACTATGCCTAACTATTTAGGCTTTGGGGGGATCAGATAGCATTTAGGCTCTTATTTATCTGCCTCTGAACTTTGTAAGCCTAATGTGCCTTGCTGCCTAGAGTGTAGGAAATAACGCTGAAACAACATAGCAAGAATGTGATAAAGCTCAATGCACAGATGTAGGAAGGCGATGAGCAAACCCAGCATCCTTTGCTCACACTCATACCCACATACTCACAAGCACCAAGACATCCATGTCCAGGTGATCTGGTCAGATTCAGATTTGCTTGTGGTGATGTGGAGGGCAAGGGATGCTGGCTACTGCATCCTCATCTTATGGTTTTGCTTGGATACTTAGGTAGATGCTTCTGCTCTATAACTGAATAAATACTACCTTTGAGCATAGATTTCCTGTGTAAATGCTGCAATGAGTTAAAAATCAGTTCCATGAATATTTACGTTGTTAAGACATAATTTCCAGTAAACTCTTTTAATATAATACACTTTGAACACCATTAAAAAGTTGCATAAACACAGCCAAGCAAACTAAATATCTTATTTCAGGAAACGTTTGCCTAATATTCTTTTCAGGTGTTCACAGCCTCATGTTTCCCAGGATGATCAAATTTATCTTTCCACAAAGTTACAGACAGAATAAAAACATTGGTGGTGCTCAGTGATTGACTTCTGTTGGCTTCTGCAAGTCTGCTTTCTCTCACTGGCTCTACAACATCCCCAAACACCAGATTTTACATGTAGTATTATTCCATTTTTTACTTTGTTCTGTTTTACCCTTTAGTGAAACTCTGCAGGAGTTAGTTTAGCTTTAGTTCCTTATGTAGTGTTAAGTGAAATTTATTCTTTTAAAGGATTTAATTTGCCTAGTAAACAAATCAGTGACATTTGCGAGGGAACTGAAGAGGCTTTGGTCAAGCTTTAGTTAGGCTCTTAACGCTGCCTTCTGTATTTATCCTCCAGCTTGATTTTTTGTCTTGGTAGATAATGTGGGAATGGGATCATTTATCTGGGATTTTTGGATTCCATGTAGCTCTGTTGGAACAGGAACTCTGACTGGCTGCCTCATGCCCAGAAAACCCAGACAAACAGCCAGTACACAAGTGCGGGTTGACTGTGCAGCTCATGCTTGGTGATTCGGAGGTATCCAGACCATAATGTGCATGCACTGTCCATCTGCTCACTCCTGCAGTAGTCGGATTTGCAGTGAAGGCCAGCAGCACACAGTGGCTGCCACAGCTCCGTCCAGAATAAATACAAGCGACATACTACTGGGCAGAATATACTCCTGAGCTTCTTGTTATAGACATAGTAATGCAATTCAGCTGTCTCTCCCTTCAGTTTTGGGCTGCTCAGAAACTGAAATGATGCCTGTCTACCATAGGCTGCTCCTTCTGTCAGAGAGCCTATGAACATCATTGTCTCTAATCTGTTCACCTTTACAACACTGTATGGGGCTATCCAGCCATTGTGTTTTCACAGGGAGAGGATTGTGTTTAAAAAAAAAAAGTATTTAAACAAATTTCAGGCAAATCTGAAATTCAGTTCCTCAAAATCTGACCAGCTGCTGCCTATTTTTACAAGGCTTCTGAACTTAATTGTCATGTCTCTTCTAATATTGTCGGTTTTTCACCCCAAAAGAAAGAAAGGTCTTGCAGAAGGAATCTGGACTTGCATTAGGATCCAGGACTCATTCCTCATTCCAGCACTCTGACTAGTAAGTTAGAGCTTAAGCCCTCTGGCGTCACCTTCTAAACTATTGAGTTCTAATTATTCACACAAATGTGAAAAAAAGCATAGAAACTGTGGAAAAAGTCCAGTCCATCCACTACAAAGACTGCAGTGTACTGGCTCCATTTTTTTTTTTTTTTTTATTGTCTGAGAGTAGGGGATGGATACAAATTTTTACAGATGTCTTCATATACAGAGTCAGCATTTTAATTTAATTTTAATTTAAAATTTAATTTAATTTTAATTACCATATTAGAAAGAAACCTTTCCTCCTCTTGCAGTGCTGTGAAAAGAGAGTAGGGAGACAGTCATCTATCTGTAGGAGAGGGCTCTGAACTGGGAGTTCTGAGAAGTCTTTCTGCTAGTCTTGAAGCACATTTGCATAGTCTTGAGCTGCACTAGCAAAATAGTAGCTGTCTTATTCTGTCCTCTCTCTAAGACATTTCTGTCTTCTAAGATCATTGTAAGGGTGAACACCAATGAATGCTGGAGTAGCTTCATAGTTCCTGAAAGTAACCCCTGACCAGCTTTGACTGGAAGCCTCACCATGGAACAACCCCATCATGAGATCTGTTTTCACAGTTCAGCACAGTAGCTTTCCAGCTGGGCTATTAAAGTGAAGTGAGACTTCAGATATCAGCGCTACAGTTTGAATAGAACAGTACCATCTTTCTTAAAAAAAAAAAAAAAAAGTCTTTGAGTGAATGATTGCAAAGGAGAAGATATTATGCATTTAAACATGTATATGTGTTTATATTTTATAGTCCTAGAGAATTCAGTATACTATGTATATTATATATATCCCTGACATTTCCCTGAAACCATTAAGAATAGCCTTAATAAATATACATATATATACACACACATATGTACATATTTACATATTCTATCCATTACAACCCAATCCTTTAATCATTTTTTTGTTATTCTAAGAGTTGGGAGTACTATAAGAGTTGAGTACTACAAGAAAGTAATGGACAACAATCTTACCCTCTGGCATTTCTCCAGACTCCTTGAATGCAGTATGATGCAGTAGGATTTCATCAATGGCTTGCAAGAAGAAATCTTTCCTTTTAACTTAGTAAACTAGTCATATGAAACAGCAAATTGTCCCTTCTTTTAAAAAAAAGAGGATTTCCTGACCTCAGATAAGTAGATGGAGAACTATTGTTTCCCTTAAAAAACATATTTCCAACAAGAACAGTTTTATTTGCTACACAAATTTCCTGAGAAAATAAATAAATTTCATCAGCTAAAATGATAATTGCATTGGTTCAATTATTGATTTTTGCTGCACCTCTAGAAAATAATGTTGCTCTATTTATCAAAATCCATAAGCTTAAACACTTTATTACTGCCCTGCTATGTTATTTGCAAGCTTGATATAATTGGGAAGATAGCCATTCTTTGCTGCATCATCTATTTAAGTATTAATAGAAAACTACCCTGTGAGCACTGAGATTTTGAAACTAATATTGAACTAAGGCAATTGCCTGAGGACTGGTATGAATTTTAATTCTCAGTGCAACCTAAATTAAAAAAACAAACAAACAAACAAACCCAGGGTGGAATGATACAGAATAGTTTAAATTCAATAACATTGGATCTCACTGGCTACATAAAAGGAATCTAACTTGAATTAATTGATCAGAATTAATTCTAACAGGTACACAGGTAAGTCAGATTTTTTGACCTTTTCATTTTGTAGTTTTATACATAAAACATCAAAGAATTTAGTCACTCCAACACCATTAGGGAGACATAATGCGTTACAGAATGCAAGGTCTAATTGATTTCCATACAATGCTTTATTTATCTGCCAAAACATTAGGTAGTTAGTGATAAGATAATTTAGAGAAATACAAATAGAAAATGCTGAAAAAACAACCCTCTCTTCTTTCTGCCAGTGTAGGTAACTATTCAACAGAGAGAGCACGAGGGAAACTTAATTTCAGAAACTCAGGTTGTCTGACTATGGTATCCAAAGATTTGAGAGATTACAGAGATTATAGCTTCCAGTTCAAAGCACAAAACACAAAGCTACTAACTGCATGACTGCAGATTCACCATGAGAAAGCTACAATCAATCTTTTATATGCCATGCCTTGACAGAGATGGAAGAAAGAAGTTATTTAAAGGAAAATGTTAAAGTTCACATTTGACATTGCCATGAAAACAATTTAAAAATTAACTGAATAAAATAAATGGGTATAAAATTTATAAACAAAACCTCTTGAATTTTCTGTAGATTTGGATTCATGCTGGCAGGAATATGGTGACCTCTACAGAGCTAATATATTGTCAATAAAAGAGATGTGACAGAGGAAAATCCAGAGAAAATCTAAAAATAAGCAGTGGTTCAGTGATATACAGGCATTGCTTTGTGTTGATTTTGATGTAACAAGGTGTCCCGATCCAATATCGGGAGGGTTTCGTTATGATCCCAAGGACGAGATTAAGACGCTAAAACCGGTCAAATATCGTACAACCTTTTAAATTTATTTTCCACAGAGTGGGGAATAAAGGTGGGGAAAGGCAAAGGGGAGGAGAGAGAGAGAGAAAGAAAGAGAGAGAAAAGGGGGGGAGAGAAAGAGATATCACCACCCGTGGATCCAGCAGCGTCCCGTTGGTCCTCTTCACCCTGGGTGTAAATTTTAGCGATGCGCGTGCAGTAATTACAGCTCGAGCAGGGTCCGACCCTAGGTTCCCGCTGAAAAGTTTGGAGCCAAATCAAGGCAAATTAAATAAATAAATTGTAATGACACGCGTGCAGTAGTTACAGCTTGAGTTGGGTGCCTCCGAAGAGGGACCCTGAACAAAGAAATCCCTGGGCAATTATAGCTTTTTCAAATTAAGTTTCCCACCCCTCACGTGGTAGTTCAGACCAATAGTAATTTTTGGGTCTGGGGTCTCCTGCTCCCTATTGGGTCTCATCGTTGTTCCCAGGCAGGCTGCTTTTCTCCCTTATCTTTACTGTTGCGGTTTCTGCTGACAAATGTGTTGATTCCTCGGGTTCTACCCTTCTTTCTCAGGGCCCTGACAAACAGGTGTTGTTCCAGCAATTAGCACTGCCCCAGCAGTGACAGTAGGTGTTATCTTCCAAGGTCTTGACGAAGGGGATATAATCCAGACCCTCCCTAATTAACACTGTTTCAGCAGTGAGGGAAGGCTTTGTTTCCCAGGGTCCTGGCGCCCAAGCAGGCCTTATTTCAAAGCCTTGACATCCTCCCTCCCGGAGTGTGAAGCATAGGAATGCAAACTGCTTGTAACTCCCTTATCTTTCCAGTCTGCACCAGCTCTGGGGCCCTTTCTCACTGAACTAGGGAGTGCGGCTAAGCAAGTTTTATAAAAGTTGTGTTAAGCAGCAGTAATTTGCAGTCCAGGTCCCAAAGTCTCTGTCCAATCGTGCCCTGGTTCAGCGCAGGCTTGGTGTGTCCCGCATGGTCGCAGGGAGACCATTTCAGGGGTCGCAGCAGCTCAGTCCTGTTTCCGCTGGGAACAGATGGCTTGTTCGGGGTTTTGGTTTGTTTGCACCTTATGTACCAAGAAATGTTTAAGGCAAAAGTTCACTCATCTGTCCGCCACACAAGGCAATAGAACACTTGTTCTAGTATTTTAGGGCATGGAACTCCTCACTCAAATCCTAAAAATGTATGATTTAAAAAATCCAACAAAACACTTTTTTTTTCAAAAACTTTGCAGCATAAGATATATTGTGATATTTTCCCTTATACAGAGTACTATTTGAGAAGAGTGAATAGAGAAGAATAATTTATTGGTGACCTCCACCTGGCAGCCTAGATTAGTTCTCCATTTCCTTGGCAGGTCCCAAGCACTGATGAAAAGCCTGGAGTGAGCTCCCCTTCCCATTGATGTGAATGTGGTAAACAGAACAGCATCTAGCATGACATCTTTACCATCATCATAAATGTAATTATATTCATTTTCTTTCATTCTGAGCATCAAAACAAAAGCAAACACAATTAAGTTGGACACTGCCAGATTTATTCAAAATATAACAATTTTCTTTATTAATGTTTAAATTTCTGTGATTAAATTTCTACAACAAAGCAGAAAAACAGATCACACTTAGCTTCATCATAATTTTCATATCTTCCCCAACCTCCTGAGACAACAAACCTTGTGAATGCAAGTTTAATTCTATCCATTAAAAAAATGAAATTATTTGCATGTAATCTCTTCACATGTAACATCATTTTTACTTCCTTCTCCCCCAAATTGATACCTCTTTCTCTGCTCCCATTTGACTCATTAGATATTTTAGCCTTAGAATGATCATCAAATGATCATTCAGATCATTCAGAATGATTATCAAAATCATGAGACTGCCAGAAGTGTATTGCTGTCACTCAGAAATGCTAGCTGGTTTGTCACACAAATTTCCTGAGAAAAAACACAAATTTCTTCAAATCGCTTCATCTCATGAGAACAAATCTCATCACTGAAGATAATAATTGCATTAATGCAATTATTATTTTACATTGCTCCACTACAAAATAAAGTTGAAATATTTATCAGAATCCAGGAAGCTTTAGTATTATATCTATATATTAGTATATAACATTGTGTATGGTTCTGCATTATTATATGTTACTATAGTAATCTATTAATAGTATGTTATACATTCTATATGTTCTACCACAATAATTATTAGTGATAGTGCATCTCCAGTAATTAAAACCTGTAAGGTTTTCCTCACTGTCCAAAAAGTGCAGTGATGTATGGAATTTTGATGAAATGCCAATATGTATAGTGGTTATCCTAATCAAAAATGTAAATCTTTTAATGTGTTCTTTTTTTCTTTTTTTAATAACATGAATACATAAACAAGTTGAGACATGTCAAAAAGCAGGTGCTCTCTTAAAGGAGGTGGCAAGACCTGGTAGGATCAGGGGGGCCATGAGCGAGGTGGGAAGAACTCTGGCAATACCTACCTCTTCTTTCCCTATGGAGGGAGCACAGATCAGCAAGGCAGTCTAGGCACTTTAAAATAACTAAAGTTTAATTATTTAGTGGCTGAGTCGTTAGCATAACATTCAGTGACCAAACCTCTAAGGTCCACCTTAATTAGATGCCTGAATACCAACTAGTCACCTAATGCTACTATTATCTCCTATTATAAGCAAGGGTCAGGAAGAGGCATCAAGTGATAGTGATTCATCTGCTCCTAAGACCAGGACCTGAAACGGGTCAGATTAACTACTCAACTCAGCTCAAACTTAGATGTCTAATTTTCAAATGTAAACTTGGGCAAGACAGTTGATTTTTGACATCTATTTTAACACTGCTGCAACATATAACAACTCCTTAACTTTGCAGCAAAATATTCAAATTGGTATCAGTGAAATGGAAAGTCTCATTATGGTTGTAGAAGAAACAAAAATGAGTAAAAAGTAGTGAAGTGCACCTTGAGAGAAAGTCCAGGTTACCTTTATATAGGATAGGTTTCATAACTATCTAAGAATAAAAGAATATTTTAGAGTTAAATACCTAAGGTGAAAGTGACATATTACACAGCTAGATGAGAAAAATTGAGCTTATTTTCAGTTTAAAACTGAATGATATAATTGAAAAAAAATTATATGATAGCTACATCTTTGAGATAAAAAAATAGCAGTTATCGGAAATGACATTATAGATATTAGACTAGGCAGACAAGAGTACAATTTAAATTGATAAGGACATGATGAAGATGAGTTTGAAAGGGCTGAATGCAAAATGAAACAAAAAAATTTACTGTGCTTGCCAGTAGTGTGACAATGAAAGGCGGAGTAATGGAATAAAATGAACATTAGACTGATTTTTTTGGGAAAAAAACCCTATATCTTATCCAGAGTCTTTTTTAAACTTAATATAGAAGAAACTGGTATATATGAAGCCACAACTTATCTCTCATTTCACGGCAGGTGGGAAAGGGGAACCCAAAACTTGGAATACAAGCACTAATGGTTGAAGCAGATACCTGGTCTGGCCAGATTTCTGTATTAATAATTAGAACCTGTCTGTAGGTTCACAGGTCAACAGAACATCATCTAAGGTGAATTCAGAGGAGAGGAAAAGGAAAGTGTTATCAAACTCAGAATTTTGCTCTCCCAACTCAGCCTATGCTGTATGTGACTTTTTTTGTTTGTCTTTTTTGGGGGGTGTTCTTTTTTCTGTTTTGGCTTCAGTTTCAGAATCTCTATAATGAGAATTAGCAAGCAGATTTAGGGCACTAAGATGACAGTTTTTATGACACTTGCAAGTCTGACAGATATGTACACAACTTATAAAATGTTTTAGGATTAATGAGGTGAATGCATCATTTCCTGTAAATGAAGAGGATGTAAAAATTAAACATAGCTGACAGTTCTCTTGGAGCACATACACTTCATAATTCTGAATGCTGCCAAATATTGTGAACAAGATGACGAGCACAAGTATGAAGAATTATGGTCACACTATGAACCTGAGACAAGAAAAGGACATTAATTTCTTTAAAAGCTGAATTTCAAGTGAATGTGTAAGGCTGCAGCAAAACATTTAGAACTGTATCCTTAGTATTTTTATTGTAGAATATGCTGATTTGTGTGATACAGTATATTCAGTCTATTTGTTCTTGCTACTTCTTTATAGTAATAAAGCTATAATTAGCATTGAATATTTACAGTTTTCTCATTTTTTTCACTGTGAATGGAAATCTGCATATCTGGCCTGAGTCCAAATGCACATTATTTTGGAAATTCAGGCAAAATCATTTGGTCCTTTCTGCATTATAACAGCATGCTTTATACATCAATGCATTAAAGGAAAAAAAATCTCCAAACCTTCTCTGTTCTTTGCAATGTAATAACTCATTAATGAATTTATGTGTCATTTCAAATTTGTAATGCTTTTAACTGAAGACTGTATAATTTGCTTGGAAGTTGAACTTACAAAGTTCTGACTGTTTGCAAATCATTTGCTTAGCTCGTCACATATTATAATGGTGACATAAACATTTACTCTGTGATGAGCCTGGCTATATAAATATGACCTTACTGAATTTTTTATGAGCAGAGAGCTGCAGAAGAAGCAGGACCTTGTGATACATGTTTCTATAAAACATACAGGTGAATATTTAAAAACATATTGTTTTGAGGGTCATCTGATGTAAAGAAATGCCTCTAATATCACAGAATCACAGAATAGTTGAGGTTGAAAGCAGGTCTACAGATCATCTGGTCCAACCCCCCTGCTCAAGCAGGGTCACCTACAGCAGGTTGGCCAGGATTGCATCCAGACAGTTTTTTAATATCTTCAGGGATGGAGACTCCACAACCTCTCTGGGCAACCTGTTCCACTGCTCAGCTAGCCTCCTAGTGAAAAAGTGTTTTCTCATGTTTGAGTGGAATTTCCTGTGTTTCAGTTTGTGCCCATCACCTCTCGTCCTACTGCTGAGCACCACTGAGAAGAATCTGGCCCCATTCTCTTTACACTCTTCCATCAGATATTTATACATGTTGATAAGATCCCCCGAGCCTTCTCTTCTCCAGGCTGAACAGTCCCCGCTCTCTCAGCCTTTTCTCATATATGAGATGTTCCAGTCCCTTCATCATCTTTGTAGCCCTTTTTTGGACTTGCTCCAACAAATATATGTCTGTCTTGTACTGAGGAGCCCAGAACTGGACACAGCACTCCAGATGTGGCCTCACCAGTGCTGAGCAGAGGGGAAGGATCACGTCCTTTGACCTGCTGCAATGCTCTGCCTAACACAGCCAGGATGCTGCTGGACTTTCTTTGCTGTAAGGGTGCACTGCTGGCTCGTGGTCAACTTGTGGTCCATCAGGATCCTGTCCCGATCCACTATCAGGAAGGTTTCGTTACGATCCCAAGGACGAGATTAAGACCCTAAAACCGGTCAAATATCATACAGCCTTTTAACTTTATTTTCAACGGAGTGGGGAGAAAAGGTGGGGAAAGGCGAAGGGGAGAGGGGAACAAAGGTAAAGGGAAAAGACAGAGAAAGTTGGAAAAGGAGAAAAGAAACTAGCTACCGCCACCCCGAGTCCGATGATGTTCTGCTGACTCCCCTCAAGATCTCCAGCCCTCGCAAACAAGCCCCACCATTCACGCAGTCTGCAGTTTTTATAGGTTCTTGCCCTGCCTCTGGAAGGTGCTTCCTCGCTTCCCATGCAGATTAGCTGTCATGCGCAGTCCGCCCTCTCGGAACCTTCCAGAAACGGGCTGGGGGCATCTGGGGGTCTCCTGCTCATGGGCAGATGGCAAATGAGTACGTGCGGTTCGTGCCAGACGTGCTGTTCCCCTAGAGGCGGCCTTCTGCCCTTTTCGCGCCCTTTTTCCCCTGTGCAGGTGCACGAGGTTGTTTACCTCGTGGACGGCTCCTGGGGGCGCCGGCGCAGCATTGCCCGACGCGCCTTGGCAGTGGCGGCTCTGCAGCAGCAGCAGCAATGTCGAGACAGAACCGCATTTGGTACCGGTTCTCTACAGATCCCCAGGTCCTTTTCTGCAAAGCTGCTCTCCAGCAGGTCCTGGTGTGTGTGATTATTCCTCCCCAGGTGCAGGACCTGTCATTTTCCCTTACTGAACCTCATGAGGTTCCTTTCTGTCCATTTCTCCACCCTGTTGAGGTCTCTCTAAATAGCAGAGCAACCATCCAGTATATCAGCTATTCCTCCCAATTTCCCAATTATCTTCTGCAAACTTGCTGAGGGTGCACTTAGCCCCATCATCCAAGTCATTAACAAAGATGTTAAACAGTATTGGCCCCAGTGTCCACCCCTGTAGGCACCACCCTAGTTGATAGTTTAATTTTATTTTATCTTGTTTCTTAAAGAAAACTGCTATCTCTGTTTTTTTTTTAGGTACATTAAATTCTGTCTTACTCATTCCACATTCACTACAAATCCTGTGATCCAAATTCTGTTCTGTCCATTTTAAACAGTTCAGAAAATGGTAGAACCAAGCCCTTAATAACCTACTGTCCTACTACAAGGGGAACCTGACTTAGTGTGAACCAGCAGAATTGCCTTTTCCTGTCGGCTGATTTCCAACTATCTGTGGAGTATATTGGGGGCTCATTCTGAATTATTTCTGTGTAGGCATGCCAACCTTTCCCTGAGAACAGACATTTGGAAAAGGTATAGACACACTGTGAGGTGATAGATAAAAACATCTGTTCTCTGAATGAGAATAGGGCACTCTAACCACAAAGAAACTTTCAGTACTGAAATCAAGCTAACTTAAGGTATTTTATATTCATCACACAATTACTGGTGAGTTCTTATATGTTCTTAGTAGGGTATCTAAGTATCTACCTTAGTAGGGTTTTTGGCTCATTCCTAGCTCTGAAATGGTGTTTTTAACACTTCTGAGATACAGTTAAGGGTGTATCACTGAGCACATTGTAGATCCTAGTCTTGAATTACCCTGTTAATATTCCACTTTTTTTTTACACATTTTATACATTATACTTAAATATTATTTCTGTAACGTGTCAGAATTGGCAAACTCATAAGAGTAGTCTGTGAAGATTGTTTTCTGTTTGATGCAGAGTGTCTGTTCTTAAAGACGCAAACCAAAATTACTATCTCACAAAACTACATAGAACAACAATATTCCTTCTAAATCTTGGGTATTACAGAGCTATTGTTGATATCACTACTAACGCTACAGAACATTACTGCTACATTCTAGGTTAACTGCTATGGCAATAGAATAACCACAGTGATAGTAAATATAATAGAATTTAAGTTTCAGAAGATTTAAAGCCATTTAAATTTCTGATTTCCAGAAAATTCAAAACCTTGATGTGTATTCAGAAATTAACTCCAAAGATCAATTCCTTATTATTCACAGAATTAGCGGAAGTCACAGAAATATAGCTTCCTTCTCTTCCCTTTTCCCTTCTTTCCCTTCCCTCACTCTCTTTCTTTCTCTCTCTTTTTCATGTTATGGTACATTAACATCTTCCTGGTGTCAGTTTGTACCTTTATTTGCTATTTACCTGGGGTAATTAAAAGTTAAATGGTTTTCTCCATATTCATATACAGGTTGGACCATACACATTTTTTCACCCTGAGAAGGCAGCCAGATGCTAGGTCTACAAATGAAAAGATTGCTTCTGGTATTTTTCCATTATTAAATGCACATCTTAAGATGCAACCTCTGCTGAGTAGTCAGCAGTACAAAGCCAGTAAGCAGTCAAGAACACTGGATATATAAATCAGTTTCCCTCTGACACCAGGTTTCACCCTTAAGGAGTGCAAAAGCAAAGGTCAGAAGATCTGAATTACCAAAGTTTAAACTGTAAAGGCAGCCTGGAGAGCAGTAGATTTCATTTTACTCTTAGAAGACAAGGATGCTTTTAGCTGCCAATGCCTGTACTTCCCAGCACACCTTCAGTTACTAATTAGATTACCTAAATTTAGCCAGTTCTAAGTCCCTGAAATATTTTAGAAACTAGCAAGCCATCTTTGGGAAATGAATTTGGTTTGTACTAATCTCACTTGATTCACACACATCTGGAGCACAAATCACAGCTGTACCCAAGATACGCTGCTTCCAAATTTAGGGTCCCTTCTCTCTTAGTCCAAGTCTCGCATCTCTCTCTCCTGACCTATCCACCTTCAGATGGTTATAGGCAAAGGTTCTTGAGATTTGCACATCACTGTAGAAGTGAACACGATTTTAGTGCTGGCCTCCCAGTAAGCCACCACTCTACCAGACTTCCACCATTTTAGGAACTTTTGGTTAGTACTTATAGTCTTTATCATCTTAATATTAGGCTAAAGCCTTTTTAATGCTGGTATGATATTCTTGGGTTTGAAAAGTTTTATTTTTAACTTTGCTTCTCATATGATGCAGTGAATTGAGTCCAAAGAAATTCTTACCTTCTTTCCTATCAGAATGTGTATTCATAAGCCTGCAATGTGCACATATAAAGATAGAGAGAGAGAGAGAGAGAGAGAAACCATGACACCAAGTAGCCATTGCAAGGTACTTCTTAAATTATTTTTCCTGGGTTTCACCACTACAATGGTCTTTTACTGCTTTTTCAGGCTTTCACCAGTAATTACGTAACATATACACATCTGCACCAAAACAAACAAATTTAGCCAAACAACAACAAAACAACCCCCCCCCCATACGACTCCATCCCGACTATAATTTCTATACTCAGTTCTATAGTCTTGATCCAAGTAAGCAGAATTGTCTGCTAAACCACTGTCAGTGGTTTAACAGCCCTGAAATAGTGTTGGAAAGACAGTGGATCAGAGTGTGACGTGGATTCATTCCACCTTGATCCAACAAGGTTTACTACAAAGGATCTCTGTGGCAAAGCTCCTAACATGTCAATCAGAGCACCAAAGTATGACATCCGTTCAGCTTTTTTACTAGTCGCTTGTCTTTATTTGGTAGTTTGGTATTTAAATCCATCAGGGCAAAGCACACCTATAATCAGAATGATTAGTTATTAAACATTCTGAGATGCACATCAATGTCATCAGCATTGTCAGAGCCCTGAGAATAAAATATCTCATGAAAGTTAGTTAACTCTTGTGGTTGTCCTCAAGATGCCAAAGTCAATACAAATAGCTGCAAAATGAGACACACTCAAGTGTAGACCCCAAGTAATCAGGAAATAGCAAATTTACCTTTTTTTTTCTTTTTTTTTTTCCCCTGGAAAACATAGACACAGATATGTGTGTACATATCATGTACATTTAGACATATAGATATAGTTATCTCCATAAAAATAATGCTGACAGTGAGAGGCATTGAAAAATATTTGAAATAAATATTTCTGTCTTGCATTCAGTATGATACAGTGTCTTCTGGTCCTCAATTGTAAGTCAGAGTGTACCAAAATAAATTTTTTTGGAGCGGCCCATAGTATTCAAACGATTCCCATCATCTTTGGGTGTATGAGTTTGTTAAGAACCTCAACTCAGTTCACATTTGCTAAAAATCTGTTAAAGCCTTCAGTGAAACAAAAACAAGTTTATATAAAACTTCATCTCCCAGGCTGCAGATGTAGCTCTGTTTGAGCTGAGTCTTGCTGGGAGATTTCCTGCTCATGTCAGTTCAAAATTCAAGGTGAACTCAAGAGATGAAAAACTAAGGCAATAGAAACTGCTACATTTTGAAGAGATCTTTTAAATTAATTTTTCCAGCTGAATTATTTTACTCTATCTCTGAATTAATATGACTAGTAAGACCTTAGTATAGCTCACGTTCAATAAGTAGTGGAGTCCTAATATTAAGTAACTTTCAATTTCTAGAATACTTCTTTTGACCTCGGTGAAGGAGGCACTAGGCAGTTTCTTCATCAGAAGGCTGCAAAGAACTTGTTTTCTAACCATGCTTTTCATTTACTTGACACCAGATACACTAATACACTATGTTAACTACATTGGTAAGGTGCTAGAACCCTGTAACAGCTTCTCAACTCACAAATAGGTATGTTATTAGTTTTAATCATACACTACAATAAGGTATTACTGTGTAACAAATACAACATTCTGCTTTACTACAGTTTACTTACTACAGCATAGCTAATTATTAATATACCAATTCTATCAGTAGCTATAGTGTGAATAAGTGAAATAGCCGTTACATTCTGGAAAGCATCTGGAACCTGAGAAAGCTGGGCCCAAAGGAAAAAAAAAAAGAAAAAAGAAAAAAAAGCCCCACCATCATCACCAAAAACCTGACCCCCAAGCTCTCCCTCTTCCTCAAAACCACATAAAATCAAAGTTCAAGATTCCTATGGGCCTCTGTTGTAGGTGTCTATTTCTTTGTTCTGTTCTCAAATTCCCTTCAGCCCTGTTCTGTCTAAATGACTGAAACTGCACAAACAAAAAATTACTGTAAGCCTTCCTTGAAACATTTTCTTTCCAATACGTTGAAGTATGTTCAGAGTTTGTTCAAGTTCAATGCATCTGCAATTTTGTTTTTAACAATTTAACTTCCTTATGTAGCAATATCTAAAATTTGGACTATTTAAAGAGGAACAATACAAATAAAAAAAAAACAGTTATCAAAGTGCAGTGATGCAGTATTGTTCCCTATCACAGTAATATTTGATTTCTTCTTTAAAAACAAAACAACAGCAAAAAAAATCATCTTGTCTATAATAATAATTTATATTTATTATTATAATTAAACAAAAAAGTAAATAGGAATATCTATATTTGGAAACTTTCTTAGACCTTTGTTCAAACTTCTTTGACCTACAGAACTGTGATGAAATTCTCATGAGGTACAGATTACTTTTTAGATCCCTAGCATGTTGAATATATAAACTTACACAGTGACTAATACAAAGCTCCCTAAATAATGTGCAGATATCATAAATTCTCTGAGAAATAAGTTTTTCATGAGTATAGAAAATGAGAGATACAAACTTTACATTTTCAACCATTTTATAAATTTATATATAATTTTGCTTTGATCAGATGTGTAAGAAAATAAATATTAATTTTATCTGGCAGGTCAATATTTCATTTTGAATTTTCTTGGTCAGTTTTGTACAAGCATTAAAAAAAGCATAAATTCAGATTCTTGATGTGTAGCTTTCAATCTACTTATCCTTCTTGCATTATACAACTACTCAAAAAAGATTTTTCTTTTCTTTTTTTTTGCCTCTTAATTGTTTAACAGAACATTTGTTTTTCTTTTGTCAAGTGTTTACCTATGCAACAGAGTATGCAGTTATTGTACAGTTCTTATGTTACATAACTTACATCATCTATACCTGAGGTAAATTCGAAGGAAGTCATTTCTTGGATATTTTACAATCAACTTTTAAGTGTGATTTAATATTTCCATTGTAAACTGTATTTTTTTTTTTTTGAGAATTATTATTTGGATATGTCTTACAAGAAATGCTGATATCTTCCAGCTAGCTAGAAGGAGGTGTTTTCCCTCTGGCAGGCGGATATGTAAATCCAATGTTGGTCTTGCATTATAGGCACTCACCACGTCTTACTGAGACAAAACGTGTGGCAGATGTTTTTGATGGAAAGTTAAGTACCAGGCTTGGTTTTTTAAAGTTCGTTTTAATACATAAATATTATGGTCACAAAATATTTGTACTCAGGCTCTCACTTAATCACTTGCAGTAAAATCAATATTTTCTCTCCAAGTGTAATGGGAGCCAGTGGAATAAGTAAGAAACCTCTAATAGAAAGCAGTAAGTGACAGTTTGCTTACAGCTCTATTCATAGCACCATCAAGTTCACTGCACCATTTGTGACCTCAGGGCATTTGCCGAAATTCCAATCTCAGCAGAAATCTGAGCTCATAGTGTTGGCTTAGTCATTTTCCCCACCCCCAGAAAAAAAAAAAAAATCATTTAACCATAAAATGTTATTTCTGATGATAATGCATTCAAGTATTTTGTATGCTTTTATATGCCATATGTATGTGATAGGCCATACAAGTGTGATGGGTTGTTAACACAGAGTCTAGACTATTTGACAGACCTTAGATATTAGCTGAGAAAAGCCCTGTTAACATGAACATATCAAGATAAGCCAGTTATCTCTAGAGTGCTCTAAAAGAGTGATTTCAGACATGATCATAATGACAACATATTTTCCCTCCCTCTGGCATTTCATATGTGTATGTCATTTGTATGTGGATGCAGACAGCTTTAGTTAATAGAAAAAAAACTCTATATTTTCTGTGCATGAATGTTTGTTATTCTGTCTTATTACATCATTTACTACTGCTCATCATTTTACTACTTATATTACATATTACTATTACTACATATTACATATTACTAATATTGCTCATAGTACATATTACTACTCATCATTTTAAAGTATGGCTTATTTCTACAGAGATATATATGTCTGTCTGTCTGTCTGTCTGTCTGTCTATGAAATTGGTATATTATATAGTATGCATGGTTTTTGTACTAGACATTGAGTGGATTTAAAGACCTTGCCCTACAAACTGTTATTTCCAAGGAATCAGTAAATATTCTTGTGCAATGCATATTTCCATTTTTTCCATTTTTAACAAACAGCTTTGTTTGCTTTTACTCATTGAAAAATGAAATGGATGGTAGTGATAGGCACACAGTGCAACTATCCTTTAAGTCTTAAAAGTGGAATGCTTTTGGCAATATTCTTTTGACAGGAAAGACAATACTATGTTATTCCAAACACTCATAGATACTTATCATGTGAAGATCTTTCCATTTTTTTCCGCAACCCCCAGCTTGACTTATTGTTATCGTATAGATCTGTTATTTCTAAATCTCTCCTTTTCCATTACTGTCTCTTGTGTTTAGTCTATAATATTTTCTGCTTTTTGAAATTTATTCTCCCTTACCTCCTCTCTTTACACATTGTGTTCAGTGCTGTTTCTCTCAGTGCTGTTTTAAAAACATAAGAATGGTAGTTCATCAATTTATAAGCTCCTCTGAGATGACAGATTCTTCATGCTCAGCCATTTCATAGCACTAAATTGGGTCTATGCTAAGATAACTGTTTAGTGGTAAATTTGTAACAATATGCTCTGGTCTGAGTATTTCGTACCCGGACAGGTGCTTTCTTCCGCATCCCATGAAAGTTATTGTGTGTTCTTTCTCTTTAAGGATTATAGTTGCTCTTGTTGTGTAACTGCTTCACAAGCGTTTGCCAACTTACTCAGAAGTTGCTTGTATGATTCATAGCCAGCCCTGGGGACACGGCAGTTACTGCCATCCCACTGTCGCATGTTTGCAGAAAAGCCCTGCAGTTGTTCTGGTCTTCAGAGAAATCTCATGAATAACTGCGCAAGTTGTGAAACATAAATAGCTTGAAGGAAGAAAGGAATCTCTACAAATACAAAATGTATTTAATGGCAAGTATTTAGTGTTGTTTAAAAAGGCTTATTTACATTCCATTTACAGTAAGTTCAGATCATCAGAGACGTTTAAGCGTTATAAGGACTTTATCACCTTTGGAATAAGTGGTAAGTTATAGATCAATATCATCTGTGACAAAGTGGATTTTTACGGTAAGTGGTTTCCCTTTTCCTACATTCACATGAAAACAAAATATCCAGCATGAACAAATGACTGGATTTTACATTACAGAATTGTGTAATGTGATGTGCCAACAAATCTGGGGCACACTGACATTACTAACAAAGATCTTTCTGGGTATAGCTGAGTCTGGGATGTAACTCTGTTTTTACTCTTTAGCTTTGGATTGCATTTTCACATGGGCCAAGAAAATGCCTTTATTCTTCCTCCCTCACAGGCTTAGTGAAATAATCTGAGATGTTAATAAACTCTGTGCACGGTGAGGTGTTGGTGCTACGCAGAAGTTCTCTCTAAGCTCTTAATTACTCCATCCACTGTTAATTACTGCTTCTTAGGAAAATACTGTGATATGGATAATGCTTCTATACCTACACTTTTACACTGTGGTGCACCCTGTTACAACTGACATTACATACGAATTATCTGGATTCGGACTACTCCTTGCCATAACACCCACCACCACCACCAGAATGAAACCACCAACCTAAGGACACAGAGGAGCAGGGGAAGATTGAGCAAAATGCCAGGAAAAGGGGGAGAAACAAAGAAGTGTTTTGTGTTACACTTTTAATTGTATTGTAATATTATCGAGACTTTTTCAGTATAGAAGTATTCCAGCTGCATTACTATTCTATCATTCTATTTTCTGTCATAATTAAGTCAAGACTAATAATGATTCTTGAATTAGACTGTTAAGATTTCACTTATACTAACAATAAATTCTTGGTTTTATATATATATATGTAAGGTATGCTTCCTCGCTGCCCAGAAACAAGATTTTGAGCATAACACAAATATCCACAGAAGGAAATATACATAAAAGATTTTGTCTAAGGGAAGATATTTTGAGCAATTTTTGGTTTGGTGCACATGTGACAACATACATCACTTCTCTTACATTTCTATCACTGTATGTTTACATGAACTTCTGTTTTCCGGGGAAGGTACTTGGAAAGAAGGGCCCATACTTTATTAATGTTCTTGCAGTGAAATGTCAGGTTCAGAGCAATGTGATGTAGCACTATAATTTTGTCCTATATTCTATTTCTCTTTCATATTTACATATGCTGATTGCCATTTGTGTGCTTAAAACATCTATCTGTGCCACAGACGCACATAGGTGTCCCGATCCAATATCGGGAGGGTTTCGTTACGATCCCAAGGACGAGATTAAGACGCTAAAACCGGTCAAATATCGTACAACCTTTTACCTTTATTTTCCACGAATTGGGGAGAAAAGGCGTGTGTGTGTGGGGGGGGGGAAGGCGAAGGGGAGGCGAAGGGAAAAAGGGAACAAGGGTAAGGGGAAAAGATAAAGAAAAGTTGGAAAAGGAGAGAGGAAGCTAGCTACCACCACTCCGAGGCCGATGATGTTCCGCTGACTCCGCTCGAATCACAGCTCAAGCTGGGGGCCTCCGACGAGGGACGAGGAGCGAGGGCCGAGAGAGGGAGTGAGAAAGAGATGGGGGGGGGCCGAACAAAGAAATCCCTCGGCAATTATAGCTTTTTCAAATTAAGTTTTCCCACCCCTCACCTGGTAGTTCAGACCAATAGTAATATTTGGGTCTGGGGTCTCCTGCTCCTTATTGGGTCTCATCACTGTCCCTAGGTAGGCCGTTTACTGTTGCCGTTTCTGCTGACAGGTGTGTCTCCATTCTTAGGTCCAGCCATTAGCTCTCAAGGTCCTGACAAAGAAGGTGATAACTTCAGCAATTAGCACTGTTTCAGCAGTGCACAGGAATGCAAATTGCTGGTAACGCCCTTATGATTCCCGCCTGCAGCAGCTCTGGGCCCTTTCTCACTGTACTAGGGAGTGCGGCCTAAGGCTTCAGCAAATTTAGCCACTCATGCCAAGCAGGTTTTATAGAAGTTGTGCTAAAAACGGACAATAATTTACAGTCCAGATCCCAAAGTCTCTGCCCGATTGCGGTCTCGTTCAGTGCAGGCTCGGTGTGTCCCGGGTGGTCGCAGGGAGACCTTTTCAGGGGTCGCAGCAGCTCAGTCCTGTTTCCGCTGGGAACAGATGGCTTGTTCGGGGTTATGGTTCGCTTGCATCTTATGTACCAAGAAATGTTCAAGGCAAAAGTTCACTCATCTGTCCGCCACAATAGGTTAGCATAATTTCTTTGCCATGAAAAACAATACCTCCAAGATAATCTTTTGGGGGGATATTCTTTCTCAAATTCTTTATTTTGCTTTGATCGGATGTCTTTTCCAGCATGCAGTATTATGGCTAGAAGAGAATGCTCAGCCCACAGTGGCCAGCCTTCACAGCTTTAGCGATCCCAAACACGGTGCATTTACCTACTTCCTGGCAAAAGCATCTTGCCACATCCTTCTTTCACTGATGGTGGCATCAGTACTTACACTCTCCTGGAAATACTTGAGTTGATACAAACTAGTATTGCAATTCTTTTTCACAAAGATACCACACTGGCTCTTTACTTACAATCAATTAATGGGTCTTGCTTTTTTTTTTTTTTTTTTTTTTAAAAACATTGCTGACATTTCCAGTTCTTAAGCCTACAGTTTACAGCAGAAGTCTTTAAAAATATAAATTCTTATATCTTAACAATGATAGCTTAGACCAATGAGTCTTGTTTTGAATAAAAATCGATTTAGAGTGTCCACATATATCTCAACATACGAACAATTTTCCTTTGTTCACTGTTGTTCATCCTAATTTTTTATTTGCTGAATTCCAAGAAATACCTGCCGAGGCTGATTTATTTACTTTTGGCTAGTATTTTACAATCAACAGTAATGGAGTTTGGACCTTAGTGGAATCTTGTGGCTCCACTAAAAGGAATGGAATTAAATTGGTCACAAACCTGTTTTAGTGTTTGTCTAACACTCCTTTTTTTTAATCTCAAGATTCATTTAACCCTTCCTGATCAGAATATATTTAAATGCATACTGAATCAAAAATGTCTTGCTGCTTATATATAGCTACACTTAGCTGGAAAAACCTGTTTACCAAAATGGTAACAAATGTGTAATCTGATGACATAATCATGAACCAATAGTACACTAAAGAAGTAAATAAATCCTCTTACTTCAGCAAAACCACAGGGCATAGTATAATAGACCACATTTTTGTAAATTATTGCACTGAATTACAAAGGACAAAATATCACTGAAATAATTAAGTTACAATCAGTATCCTATTAGCAAGTTAACAGGGATTTCAAAAACAGCAGTCTATATAATTTATTAATATGAGAAACAAGGACTATAAGAGGTTGATTCTTTCCAAATTACAAGTGAATTCCCACTGGTATTAACACATAACTAAGCCCCAAATACTTTTTACTGTTAAAAAAAGATGACTCTAACCAAAGCTGGTGCTATAAAGAGCATATCATAATCATATATGCTTGATAAATGCTGCATGGTAGAACAAATTGAAATATGAGCAAGATCATATCTCCCCAGTATGTACAGACATATCCCATGTAGGCTTTTTTTTTCTTTTTTAGTAAAAAATATTTTATCTAGAGTCTGAAATGAGATTATAGATTTGTACCAAAACCTAAACAGGAGAATAACTTACCTCCTTATTCCAAGAATCTGTAAAAGAAAGCCGTAATGTCAGAAAGCAGTGTATAGTAACTTTCATTTGCTTTGGAGTTGTTTTTATTTTCTTTATTTATTTTGCCTTTTCTGATATTCAATCTAGATTCCAAGGGTCAGTGATGGCCCACAGGCACCTGGTATGCAGGAGAATTCTAGAAGGGAAACAGAACAAATGGAACAGAATCTGAAATTAACACCGTAAGACCATGCAAATAACATATTTACTGGTTTAAGAAGTACTGCACTACAGGCTGCAAAAGTATAGAGCACACCCCTAGTTATTGCTTTTTGTAAAAATGACTCCTGCACTTATCATGGCTGAACTGTGGGAGAAATGTTAAGGTGGTAGCTAATACGTGAGACTGGTGAGCGCGGTTTCTCTTGATTTATAATGCCATGTCCAATTACAGCTAAATTGATGATCCAGCCACCTTTGTTCCTTTTATTTCTTCTACTTTGTTACCCAGGGTGATTTTAACATCCTGCAACTGTTTATAAAAGCTTGGATCTCAGTTGCATGATTGTTTATTTTCCAGGTGCTTCCTTCATGCTCGGTCTCAACAATAGTAAATTTGATCTAGGCATACGCTGTTAGCCAACGGTAAATTTCAGCAATCCAAAAGCTTCAAAACAAGACTTCAAGATTTAAGCAGCTGCTGTTCGGGACAGATAAAATAGATTATGTGAGCAGTGTATTCATCTTCTGTCCATTTTGGAATAAGTTTATTCCCATTTCACTTAGGGAATATACCACATCATATAACCTTTCATTTACTTCAGGATAAGGATATGTTACTGTGGAATAACACATCATAATTCATTATCCCATGATAACTTGCTCATGTCCATATTCTCATTTAGTTGTTCCACAAATATAAGTTATATCTATCTATTTATCATTCTACAGTGAGTAAAGTTCTACAGCTGTTGGGACATATTTGAATACTTTTATATAATACTTCATTCTTTGAACAAACTCGTTGGTTTCACTGGAAAGGCTCTGAGTGACTTCAATGAGCTGTGAAATTAAGCTATACCCTTGCACTCTTTTCACTCTGAATTTCATCATAGACATTTGTACTGCTGTTTTGTTGTATGAATGTTTGTGGAAGAGCTTTTAATTCACCTGAATCCCTGCTATTCACACATGAACAGCTATGTTCATAACCCCGGTGTATAAACATGAAATTACTAGTGGAATTTGACAAGGCAAAGTTAAATGAAAGTTGTGTGGGGTAGACAGTCCTTATGAAAACCCCAAGCTTTGGGGCTCCCTTAAGGTCCCATTTTTTACTGTTTTGTATTAGGTGAGAATCTTTATGACCTATGTGCACTAGAAAGATTTTTTTTTTTTAATCCTTACAAGTACTTAATTATAACAGTCTTACTGAAATCAATGAATGTATGTTTACAGTAGCTGAAGATTTTGCCTTTAATTTTTAGGTTAAGGAGAGGGACAATATTTGAGCACATGTAACCTAAAGACTAGAAAATCCAGAAAGAAATTAAGAAAAGATTTGATATTGAGGAAATGCAATTTGGTTTTGAGGAAATACCTTATTTTAAGCCAATATTATTTTTTTCAGCAGCCCAGTTCTGACTTCAGATGATTCTCAGTAGCAATGCAGTGTTCAAAATGGAAGAACTGTCGCTGGAGCACTCTATGACTTTCACCTCATCCTACTGGACCCTAATCAGATGGTCTTCAGAGGAAGGCAGGAGTAATTTCTTCCAGCGGTAGTTGAGCCAAACCAAGTAGCACTAGTAAAGTGAACCTTCAAGAGACTGAAGAGAAAAGAAGGGTGAGTTGCATTCATGGCATATGGAAACATGGGGAAAAAGCCCATGTAATAGCACAAACATTTCTTCCCATATTCTCCAATACTTATTACTTGCTCCAAGTCTGTCTATCTTTTGTAGTCATGGAGGATAGTGAGATCCTGGATTACAGCCAGAAAGATATTCTTATGATGTGACTAAACAGCTGCACACATGATGTGACTCACTATGATAATAAATTCTCTCAGTGTCACATGTACCAGAAACCCTTTGAGCAATTGTAACTAGTAAGTAAATAATTACAGATCACAACTGGTTGATAAGGAAGATAAACAGAGAGAAAAAGTACCACCTTTAATAAATACATGTTTTGATCAGCTCAGAGATGGGGTGCTTTTTTGAATAACTTGTCAGAGTAAAAATTAGGAGTAGTTTGTTACAATGAACGAAAGAAAAACTAAGACATCAACAGCTTCACTTGAAAATCCTGATTAAGATAGGTTTCAGGAGACCAGAATAGCAAGTTTTGACTGTTTTAGATCCAATTTACATTTCATAACTTTTTAGCACCTTTGTCTGTACAGAGATTAGGTTAATGTATAAAGATTGTTGAAAAAAGTATGTAAGTTTCTTTCAGAGAATTTTTGCCTCATTTGAACCAGAGTTCACATACACATCATAAAGCTCTTAGAACAAGGTCAGCTAGAGTTGATGTTGATCCTGATGGAAGTGGATGACTCTTATTGCCATACTTAAAAGAGCATTTTTTTATTGGAACTCTAATGATCCTTTTTTAGTACTTCACAGTCTATAACAAAGTTTGAATCTGAAGAGAACATATTTTTACAGTATGTGTTCATTATGGTGCCTTTTATTTGCCTTTTAATATCAGGCTCAGTGTTCTATGTTGCAATTTTTCTTTCACCTGATATGACACTGGATGTAGGTATTGCTAAATTTCAAATAATTATACTAAAACACTAAATGCTCCAGTGAAAAGTTGCTTTTTTTTGACCTTTTTGGGCTTTTTTTTTTTTTTTGAAAAAGATGGTATAGTCCAAAAACATCACACCCACATGGTTTATTTGAATATAAATGTCTAAAGCTGTTAAACTTCCTCATATAGATTTTTGACAAACTATAGATGAGGATACTTAAGTTGGTGTAAAATGCAATGTGCTGCACATTCAATGCAGCAGTGGTATCAGTAGGTGATGCTGTGATTAATAATCTTTTCTTTTTCCTATTGCAGTGTTTGAAAACAGAACACTTTATCACCTGAAACCTTAGTAAATCCTCAGCTAAAGAAGCATGATCTGAAGTGATGAGAAAGTGACATATCTGTTGTGCACACACTAGTCCCCGCAGTTTGAGGAACCAAACTGTCATCACAGTTTCTTGCTTTCATTCCTGCATGCTGATTTGAAGGGGTGATTCTTGAACGTTTGTCCACCTGCCTATCTATATGTGAATATTATAAGATACACCTCGTCATTTTTTACATCTCTTAAATTTAATTAAATGCTCTCAGAACACCAGGAGATAACACATGCATGTCATTTCTCCTGAAATGTTGGCTAGCTTTTCGTAACAACATGTGTGGCTACAGTAGGTATTAGCAACTGCCAGCCTGACACCTGCACTAAGCAACAGACTCACCCTAATGTAATTTAATAAGATGTCTTTTGTTATTAAACCAAGAATTGTATGTTGCCAGCTGAGGTGGAAAATAGGTCCCAGAGGTTGTTCTCCCTTATTCCATCTGCAGTTATTTTTAGGGGGCTTTAATATTTAAAAGTCTATTACTAATTTCAGCATTGCCCACACAAACCTGCTTTGTAGTTCTATTGCCAAATTATCCCTTGAAGGCAAGTGCTGTAAATAATTTCTCAGTTCTGTTCCCAGACACTTGCCAAGGTCATTATCTAGCTTTCCCAGAATTCCTCTATTCTGACTTTGATTGTGAGTGGTAACTAAGAAACAGTTATGAGATGCAATCACAAGCTGTGGCAGTCATATCAAAAGCTGAAGATGGTCCCAGAGCACTCTAATGAAGCCAGTGGCTCAGCTGCTCTTGCTTTCTTAATACTTCATTTATCTTTCGATTTGGTCAACCAACAGAGCAGCAACAAGAGCAAACATAAAACAGGAGCTATGAAGCAGACATGACAGCCAGAGAGAAAGGAGGCTCCAGAGAACCAGCTGGCTGCAGCAGATTATAAAATTTCAACATTTGAGTTCTAACTGGCAGTAATTTGTTCTTGTGTTCCTATACTTTGCTTCTCTTATCTCTGGTACTGTCAAAAGTTTGTCATCATTTTTCAAAATGTAAGTAATTATTCCATATAAATTTTTCCTTCAGCTGAGGCATGAGTTTCAGGATCAGAAGAGCTGCAATGCAAAGCTGTCCTTATTCTATATGCAGCTCCATGATGAAACAAAAACAAAAAGAAAAACAAAAACCCCACTTGTAGAAAAGTCATATCACAAATGACATATTTGTGAAAGTCCCAGTTTATGCATGTTAAACTTAGGACAAGAAAGGTAAAGTAGATATATAAATACAGATACATAAAGTTTTACATTCGAGTCTAACCTTAAATGTCCATGTGCAGTTCAGGTCCGTAAGTTTAGGAAGCACAGAATAAGATATGACTGTAGTTATTCAAGTTCACGTAGCAAATATATGGCAGAGTCCTTTGCAGAATTCAGCTTTCAGCCCCATGTCTTGGCATCATTCAGCCCCTCTGACTTTGAATATTACTGTAATTTCTAACTCTAGGCATTTGGCCTCTACAGATTGACAGGCTGAAAATTAAAATGCTTTACAAGCGCCTGACTTTTCAGGGTGAGATCTGGTCCCAGTAGAGAGAAAAGAACGCTTGCGACATTTGTAACTGTTCACTTTAAGGAGAGACTGAAAAAGGACAGAAATATAAAAGGGAGAGAGAGAAAGAGAGCAAAAAAGCAAATGAAAGGAAGAGGAGAGAGAGAGGAAGAGGGAAAAGGAAAAAGGAAGCGAAGGGAGGAGAAGGAAAGGAAACGGAAGAGAAGAGATAGTAGGAAAGAAAGAAAAAGAGAAAGAATAAGAGAAAAAAAGAAATGTCAGGCTGCTGACTTTGAAAACTTCAACATTCACAAAAATGCATTACTTTTTCCTACCTTTTTAGTGAAAAAATAATATATATAGCATTCTAGTCATAGGATAGTTTAGATTCAAAAGCTAGTAAACAGGGTTTCTCTGCTAGTAAACAGGGTTAGGCATTATTTCTAGGAGCTGGAACTTGATTGTTCATATTGCTACATTTTTACAGTAGTTTCTCACACAGTTTGGGCCAACCAGCATACTTCTAAACAATCTCCGGACGTAGAGGTTCACCAGGGTTCAGGTAGCATTCCCCCTCTGAATAAGCAACTTGCATAAGACCATCCTCTTTTAGGAGGTGAGAGAGTTTAATAGCATGGAAGCAGTTTTTCTATGCCTGTTGACTTCAGTGCTAGAAAACAGTCCTGGCTTCTTTTAATTTCTTTGTATAGACACAACAATGGCTTTATTTGAAAAATAGGATGAAATTACATAAATAAAGGAGAAGGAATAAACTGTATTCAGTCTTAATTACTGTCTTTCTGAGAATTTAATTCTGAATAAAATAAAACCTTAACATTTTGTTTTCTTTCAATGCATACAAAACAAGTCCAGAATCTTATCAGCATCATTTTTAATTTGTATTCTGCATTTTTCCATATAATACTTAAGCAGAAAAGAGAAAAGCAGCAGAAATGAACTTTTCAGGAGAACACAGGAGGAAGGCTTTGAATAAAGTACCAAGGAAACAGTCTGTTTATACATGGCTGGAACTGAGGTAACACAATAAATACTTCTCTGTATGAAGAGCTATTTTTGTTTTGCAGGTGTGGGTGATTCATTTTGCAATTTCAACTAGTGCATAATATGTTTAACCCTAAATAATTTATGCAGAGGGAGAAAAGTATTGTGTAGCTCTCTGTTTTATTGTAGTGTTTTGAGCTTAATTTAAACTACTTCAGGAGAAGGATATTCAAATAGCTTCATTCAACAACTGGAGAATTAGCTTCTCCAAGTTGAAAGTATCACATTTGCTATTTGATATTTCTTATACATCATGAAGATCTACATTATATTTATCTTTTGGATACCAATATAGGGAAAATGCAGTCCTCAGCTTAGTCAGGTTTTCTTTGTTTATTTGTTTTATTTTTATTTTTAAATGAGAATCTTTACTGAAAAATATAATTTTGGGCCACCTGAAATTATTTGTAAATTCACCAAATACTTCTCTTCGATCCAAAAGTATTCTGAAACCAGACAATATATCAGAAAAAAAGTATTTTCAAATTTGCAGTAAAAAATGCTACTTTTAAAATAAACTACATTTAGTTTTAAAAGGAAGGAGAAATATAGACAGCACATACACAAAGAAACCTTTTTCAGATCACTATAACACAGAACTCTGTCTAACGTTCCCTCACTACTTTCTGTCCCACCCTTTCTTTACCTACTCAGACGTTCCTCCATCATGCAAAAGCAAAGTCAAAAAAGATAAAAGGCTTAAAAAGCCAAAACCCCTCAAAAACTGTAGTAATAAATTCCATAGCTGTAGATAAAGAAAGCTATTTTGTGAATTTGATCTCGTATTGAGTTAATGCCATGTTTTAATTGTCACTTCGGGTTTGATTTCCCTTGTAGCCCTTGTATTTAGTAAACACTGATGAAATTGCATCACAAAGGTTGCAAAGAGGAATTTTTATTGATCAGACAGAATCTCAAGGTTCAGGATAGATCTATCCTTCAAAGCTCTGCCAGAGAGGTCATGGCAGTTAGAATTGCTACTATTTTGTTTTTTCCTAATTTAAAGTAGCTACTGCCAGCAACCTTGCCTGCTTCAAGTCCACCACCTTGAAGAAAGTTATACTGATGTGAACTCTTTTGCAATCACATACTCTATTATATAGTGGCTTTGGTATACCAAAATCACCCAGCTCTTTCAGCTAAGAGATATGAGCTGCATCTCTACAAAGAGTTGGTGTAGTTACACAGTGAAACATCCAAATAAACTTGGAGCTTATATCTTACCTTGGAATGAGGAGAAAGATTTTAAATTATTAGTTTAAATTAGACACCCAACTTTTAGATGGCTAAATTTAGATAAATTTCAACCTTTGCATCCTGGAATAAAAGGTATTTATTTTCATTTTGAATGTGGTGTGCACATTTGGGACAGAAATGAAATAAATTAGAACTAAACATATGGGTTCATTGAGATATAACCAGACATTAACCCTGTGATGAGAAATACCATTTTAGCATCTCATGTTCAAAGTCAAGACGTAACTGGGTCAGCTGTTCTACATGTTTTCCCTGATGAGGCCATGGAAAGGTACTAGTTCTGTCTTTCAGAAAAGATTTTTACATTTTCTTAGAGATATGTTTAGAAAAGAAGTTCAAACTGCTCTTGAAAGGACAAACAGAAAATGCTTTTAAGAAGGTCAGGGTTCATACTCTGATTCTATAAAGCTCAGAAACACAGGAGTGAGTCAGGTCTTCCCCCTCCTGGCTCCTCCCTTGTGTCATTTCATTTTCTTACCCTTGTCTGCTACTTCATAGGTCTTTTTTGTATTTTATGCATAAGTTCTTTTCAATTTGTAGAAAAAAGAAACCTTTGAAAAAGATATCTTTTGTTACAATTGATTTTCTTATCACTGGGACCCCCAGAAAGTGAGTCTAACAGATTTTGTATCTTTCTTTTAGTAGGAGAAGGACTCAAATAGATGCTCTTAAAAACACCTCCCCATCAAAGTTTTAGGATTCACACTTATATTTGTCCCTGGCATTCAAGTTATAGAAATTCAGTGTCTTTCATCTGAATGACTTTCATGAAATTCAAGATTTCTCTGGCTTTAAATGATGCTAGACTATCTTCTCAGTAAGGCTCAGATAACGTATTTTATTAATGAGAAGCTCAGTTTTTCAACTCAGATCATTTTAGGTCTGTTCACATGCTTATTTAATTTCCCAAAGAATACAAAACAATAATTTTAATATAGAAATGCTGAAACAAAGGCATACCTGTAGGCTGGAGGAGATCTAATAATTCATCATTTGTTTCATGTTCACTCACAAAATCATACTGTACGCCTAAGAAGCTGTTTAGAAAACTACAGAAACAACTCTGTATGTGCCAGAGGACCTTGTCACATTTCAGCTGAATCATTCCACCTATTTCACAAATAAACTTATATATATTTTCCCAGCAGTGTCATGTGAGGTAATATTACACACCTTTCTTCTCAGGGATTGTTGAAATTGTGCCCTCTCAATGAACAAGCTTCTACCACTTTTCTCTGGGTGTGTAGTAAACAGGAAAAGGTTCCCCTCTCTGCTGTTTTGTTTCTCTCATACTTATGAATAAATATGCATGCCATGTCCATGAATTCTATTAAATTTTTTTTATGGAAGTTAATCATATTTATTTTCCTAAAAATTTTTGTTCTTTCAATAACTATTTTCATTGTTCTAATCAGAAAAGGGTTAGAAAAGAGATTTGTCTCTGCTACTCAATGAGCTGGACTCGCACCAGTCCATTATCCCATAGGTTAGATCATTAACTCCATTACTGGTAATTCAGCAAACTTTAAGATGCCTCAGTGGTGGTATCAGGATGGGAACATCAGAGTTCCTTCAATTCTATTAGCTTCATCATGCCGTTGTATTACACTTTCTTAGCTGTGCCTGTGCTTATGCCTGTGCTTGTGTTGTCCCTGTAGCTCAGACACAGTAATGACTCAAAGGCATTAGCCTGCATCGAACAATATTAATGATCTGTTTTCACTTAAGGTTTGTTCCATGGGAAATATAGAGTTTTCTTTCTGACATGCTGTACACTAAAAGAGGCAATGCCTCCTTACGCCCAGTTCTGTGGTACAGGATTCTGTCCTAGATTGCTATCTCTTTGCGTCCATCTCTTGACTGAATGGTCGTTTTGCTCAATGCCCTAGACTCAAAGCTACTGAAAGAATAGCCTACTTTAGCTATTCTATAATAGCATAAAACTAGTGTCCGGCATAGAAGTCCATCATCCAGCAGCAGTATAACCAGAAAACTCTTTCAGTGCATAGGTCAAATTCTGGCCTGAAGCAAGAAAGAGTCATGATTTGGTAATCCGTGAAAGCAGTATGTAAGAATATGACACCATAAAAGAGAAAGGGATAGTGATTACAAGATCAGCTTGACTGGATATCACTTTGAAACAGGATAAAAGCCTCAGTGGACTTATGAAAAAGGATAAAATTACCAATATATATGCTTCTGTTTTATGAAGAGCTGAACAGCTTACTCTGAACAGCTCAATGAGTGCAAATATCCGTAAGAAGCTTGTTAGTACCTTTCCTGCCAGGACACAGTAGATTCAATACCAAACTGTCTGAGGATTGTCACCTATCATTCATCCATTTAATTTTTTCTCAGAAGAATCATGACCCACATCATAGCATTTCTTTGACAACTTCCTGCACACTTAATGAGCACATTAGTGGGAATCTCAAGAAACAAAGAATGATGGATAGTCTCAACTGAGTAAGAAAAATATCCTACAGTGCTAAAGAGTTAAAATCACTTCAGCAACAGTCCTAAGAAGTTTTACCAGAAAAGAAACTGATAGATATTGTATGAAGCTAACAGGTGCCCATTCCCGAGAATAATGGCCATTTGGTCATAGATCGTTTTTTTTGTCCATTTTTCAGGAGTAATAAAATTGAATTTTTCATTCTTTAGAAACTCTAAGTAGCATATGAAATTTCTGGCTAATGTAACTATATATAGTCCTCCTTACACAATCTTTAGAGCCATTTATTAGCTCTGTTCTTATATGTGATGCAGAAAGAGTCCTCTTTTATAGCCAGAAGGTCTTAATCTTAAGGACTGAATAAACTGTTCCATCTGCTAGTGCAGGATATGCAATAGAATGTCATTATCTAAAAACAATAAAGTCCAGTTTCAAAATAACTCTCAACGCTGTCCTGTTCTTCATTTTAAGAGGAATCTATGATAATAGAATTACATTTTAGGGATGTGGGGAAACTCTAGTAGCTCACTGTGCTTTCCCTAGGAATATTCTTGGACAAAGCATAGAATCCAGCAGAAGTAAAATTTGTCTCCTGAAGGAGACATAGAATTTTTATATGTATTAAATTTTAAAGACAACTTTTATCTAAGTTTATATATAAAGGGTATGGTACTGTGATGGTATTCAGAACATTAAAAGAACAAAAACTTCATTGTCTTTGTTAGAGTTGTTCTTCAGACAATACAGTTAAAGGCTGAAGAGGATACCAAGTATTTTTCTACATACTCAACTGTGCAACATTAAAGCCAAGCAATACAGGAATTGTGATTTTTTCCCCCAGTATGTAGATGACTGGAAACATATCTACACAATTAGACAATTAACCCCTTGGTCTTAAGTTCTTTCATGGCATACGTGGCAAATGTCAAATTTGCACACACGCTGCAAGTGCAAAACCAATCCCTACTTTTTCAGCAACTTGCCTGTCTAAATTCCCTCTTCTCCACCAACATTAAATAACTTTTTTTCATGGATGGTCTGAATGATACTGACATACTCATCTACTTAAACTCTGAAATGAGCATCTAATATTTGTGCATGACTATCATAGCGGCTTCCTACTTTTGTTTGACTGCCATCTTCCTAGGCTTTCAAGAATGTCTTATTTTGATAACAAGGTTGTCTGCTCTTTGGATGTTCAGCTTCTGCCATATTCATACTAATTACAGCAAGAGTTAGCTCCACTGCTACATTTCACCCATTTTGTATTTTTTATCAGCTATTCACCTCTGCAAGAGGGTCCTGGCACTGACCATTGCCTGTTCATTTTAAGTTCTTACCATTAATTCATTTATTTCCCTTGTCATCTTCCCAAGTCTTTTTTATTTCATACATATACTCAGGCGCACGCGCGCGCGCGCGCACACACACACACACACACACACAGAGCTCCTTCTTTTTAGTTAGATTTAGCCCATCCTCTAAGTTCAATAGCTGTTTTCAACATCCAGTTATCTACTTAAGGCAAAACTATACAAAGAAGATATATGAATAGAGTTATAGTCACAAGATCCTGATGGTTATGTATTGTACTACCACTTACTGTCCTTCTCATGCAGCTGCTCTGGCTTTAAAATGCCAGGAAAAAACTTACTGTATTTTACTTTCCAGAGATGCCAAGAACACTACCCGGGACACAGAAGAACTGTGTGTGTCCAGTAGGTCGTTCCTCAGACTGACTATGTGAACGGACCATAAATATATTGTGAACCAATTATCTACACTTTGAAAAGTAGAAAATCAGATGGAAAGAATACAGTGCAGTTGGCTGCTCATTTAAACAGTCCTGCAATAGCTGTAAGGCCTAGTTCAACAGATGTAAACTACCTCGGACATGGTAGACTTAGGGACATAGAAAATGGGGATATGGGAAATGGGAAAATGGGAGAGTGCGGCAGAAGAAATTTTCACTCTTTTGCTAAGAACCGAAAACAAGCATTGGAGAAGGTTCTCATTATGTACAGATCATGTTATGCTGTTCCACAACCCTTCTCAGAGAGGTCTGGAGATCACCTAGAAGGCATTTAATTGTCACATGGTTTGTTATACCTAAATTTAGAAACTGTTCCTCATATCAGTTGATTTGTTTAACCCTCCCAGTCGCTGTCTCCTGAGATTTTATTGAGAAAAAAATATAAGATTTTGAGAGTTCATATTTAACTGCAGCAATTTATTGGAGAATATATGTTCCTCTGTTAAATCAAAAAAAATTGTAAGGTATTCTTTTCCTCTATTTTTTAAATAGAAGTTAGGAAATTTTTAGCAGGTGTCCTGAAAACCGTTTTATTACCAACCTTTTTCTAGATCATTTCTCCTTCTAGCTGTCAGATGCTAGTGGTCCCAATAGTCCTTCACATCAAATATTTTTTGTGTCACATCCAGGGCAGAAGGGGAAAAGTCTTCAAATTGGCAAGCTGAACATGGACCATTTGAACAGCTATAAAAAAGCAAGAGTTAAAATTTTTCATCAATGAAACAGGAAAGTTAACATTTTTAGAAGGATGTCCTGCTAGATTGAGACATTTGGTAGCCTCAGTCCCAACTGAATCTGTTTAGTAAATCTTCCGGATATTTAAGATTTCAGATAGGAACAGGAGGAGTGAATCTGAAAACAACTGCAGATGAGTTGGCACTGTTAGAGATGTTCACAGCTGTATACAAAATGTTACTGGTGCAAACACAGAGGCATGTGTGCAGTATACTGTCATTGCAAAACTTTTGCATATTGTTCTACTGGAAAACGCTAGCATAAAGTAATATAACAAAAACAATTATTTCAGAAAGCGTTACTGTGATAACAACAAAACATCTTTTGTTTGCTTTCTGAGGATGAAAGGTGTGAGATGAAAATAATATGCAGATGCTCTGAAATTCTGAAACATCTTCCATTTTCCTCCACAAAAAAAGAGGGGGAGGGAACACAAATCCGAATCAGTTTTAAACTGCACAGATTTAAGATCATTCTAAGACTGTAATATTGCAAAGTGTTAATGGCATGCAGATTTTAAGGCAAAAGTTCTCTTTTTTTATCCTTAAATAAGGTTGCAAAGCAACATTTTTGTAAGTTTTACAGGGAAGGAATCGCACTTTGTTCACACATTATATCTTTCTTTGCTGTTACTGGTTGGGGAAAAGAGGGTGTGAAGGAGGGGAATTGAACTATTTAAACAGTTGCATGTAGAGATTAAATCAACAGATAAAACTTTCTTGTATCAAAAGCCATTCACTCACCCTACTTGGCACATTCTTGCATGAAAATGGAGATTTGATTATTTATGTAAAACCTGTTTTTTTCTTCTTTTATGAAAGTTAATGTGTGTAGTAGCATTATCTTCAGTATATTAAAGTAATGATCTTGTGATCAAGATGTTCAGGCAACCAAGGAAAACACAAACAACTAAAGAAATTTGGAGCAGAGAGCTCAACAATCTGCTAGCGTTGCAATACAAGTTTTCAACTAAATAAACTAATTGGTGTTTACTCTGAAGTGTATGCTGTAAAATGCTCCATTGTAAATATGGAATAGATCTGAAAAATATTAAATAAAAATCACCTTTATTGAAGAAGGAATCATGCATGCAATTAATATATCTGTATTAACTTCTGACTGTAAACTCTTCTATATATAAATAATGTTTTTCATTTTTCCTGCATAGTTGTAAGTATAGGTCCTAAAAAAAATATTATAGGTTCAATTGTTTCAAATTCACCATACTAAACAGGAAATATTTTTGAGTGTAGAGCATATTATTTCTGTTCCTGTTTTTGTTGTTGTTGTTTTTGTAAACAGGTTATAAAACCTATTGTTTAGTGGGGGGGAGGCAGTATTTATAATTACAGGAGGTATACCAAGACATGATAATCTCGATTGCCATGACTTGAAGTCATATATCACTTTAGAACTAAGATGGTTAACCTGTGATTCTATTACCATTCTGCATACACTGTTTTATAAATGACAAATGGTGTTGATGATAGTTAATATTTGCTGAGATAGGCAGGTTTTAACAAGTGGGGAAAGTCTCTCTTATTCAATGTTCTTCCTGCCCCTCCCCCAGCCTGCCATTAAAATGCCAAAATGAACATCTGAATGGTGAACAGTGATCCAAGTAGAAAAATTTGTAGTTCAAATTAGGAAGACTGCTATAATCATGAATACAATTTCTGGTAAGCAGAAAACATAGGGTTCTTATATCATTACCTTAGCAGAGAAATAAAATTAGATTTTTATATATGACATGAGAGAGAAGATATTTCACTTATCATATCTAAATATCTCCTTTGAAACAGGACTTTGCTTTTGATCAGTTTCCTGGTTTCCATAATTAGTTGTGAAGCTTGCACTTTTCTAGATCCTCCTGGAGCAAGAATAAAATATTCTGGAACCAAATGGTGGGACTGACATAAACAGCAATGCTTGAAAGGAACTTAAGCAATGACATTTTTCTAGACCTTAGGACAATTCTTCTATTGACAAAGGTCAATAAAACCTGGCTGGAGAATGTACACTGTCACAGAGCTTTCCAGTACCAGATTATAGCAAGTATCTCACTGCTGATGGAGGCTAGATTCAGCTAGTACTATTATCATGGACATATTCCTTTAGTTTGTGAACCCTAAACTGTTGCTGCTATCCAAACAGCAATCTTGACTGTTTACATTCCTTTCCCTGGTCTCAACATGCTGGAGAAATGCTGACAACTTCTTAGGAAGGATAGTAAGGAATATGCCTTTTCCAAGACATCCCTAGCAAATTCATTCAATCATTCACTTCACATAAATTTCCAGCATATTCAGACATTGCAGTCAGCGGTGGAAATAAACTCTAAGCAGCTCTGTCCATTGGTCTATCCAAAGTCTTGATAAATTTGTTCTGAAACAAGTACAATAAAGAAACAACCTTCTTATGTTCCCCTCCTAATATTTACTGAACCATTTGTATCTGAGAAGAGTGTATGCTTTTTAAGCCTTACATAGAAAAGTATATTTATTTCCCACATCTCAAAAGCAGGTGAGCTGTCTGCACTATATCCCATTCTCCCTCTGCCTCAATGTGTGCATTTTCAAATAGACTGACAGCAGATTTCAGCAGCCTCAGGCTACAAATCCCTCCCTACTTCCCATAATCCAAATCATGTTGTAAAGGATTTTCAATGACATGAGAGTAAATTTAAAATAATAATAATAACAGCAATGTGTGATTGTTACAACATTTAACAAGTGATGGCATATAACAGCTTGTTATAGCATATAAAGAAATATTTATGTATTTATTTATTTATTTTACTTGAAACTTACTTGTTACGACGTCCTTTTGTGTTTATGTGCTTGCGCAGCAGATCTCAGAGGGAATTTCACTGTCTGTCCTCAAACTCACAAGGAGGGGTATGTGGCAACTCAGACTTGGCAGGAAAAGAGATACAGAAGAGATAGTGACAAGGCCATTACAACGTACTGGCCATTTTCCTGCTTTCCAATGTATAGTATCTATATAGTTTCATGTTTTTGTATTATCTAGATAATGAATAATCTATATTTTATTTTGTTTCATTTTATATGATATTGTTCTCTTGAACCTTTATCTGGGCTGCGTGACTACATGTAGATATTATGAGAAAACATGGGAGAACTGTTAGGTTATGTGATAAAAGGTTTGTCTCCACACGTACAAAGGACCACAGAGACAACGGCAGGAGCGGGAACCCAAATAATACCCTGCCCGGTCTGCTTCCAGGCCCATCGCAGGAGGAACACCAGGTCCTGCTTATCTCCACTAGCATGAGGAAGTGCAGAGGCATGATGGCAGGTGGAAAACCCAAATTACCTGCTCAGAGGAAGGGACACCCTGTCCGGGCTTTGCTGGTGCTCTCCTGAGAAAGCATCAGCCCCGGGATCGGGGTGTGAAACCCACCACAGCGAGCCAACAGGAGCAGCTCTCCGAGCACCATTCAGATGAGAGGTCACTGCCTGGGCATGTGGGGCATGTTAGGGGATGAAAGGGAAGGGCATCTGGGATTGCACAAGACTTCTTATGGGATGTTTAGGGGAGGAACCAGAGGTGGGAAAGGGAGGGATCTAGGTGACTTGGGGAGGACCGAAAACGGGAAACTAGAGGGACAAAAAGGATTGGTTGCATGTAAACAGGTTCTGGCCAGTGCACTTCTCTGGCCATGCCCTGCACCTGATCAGTGCAATCTGTCCTATCTTCTTATTAAATCCTATTTCCAACTATTTTGCTGGGGAAGGGACTCTCTATCCTGTGTGCATATGTGTGTGTGTGTAGGTCTGAGTGCCGGCAGCGGGAGTGGGACAGCAGGTCAGAGGGCCCATGTGTCGTGGTGCCGGCACCAGGGGCACGTGAAGGTGTGTAAGTCAGTGTGAGATGGCCAGCGAATGTCAAGCCGGACTTGCTGGTGCATAGGTGAAGTGACCTGGGAGCCGAGATGTGCGTGTCTCTAAGGGGAGACCCCAGGTCAGCTGCTGGGGGGCCAGGGGAGTCCACTGGAGACCATGAGGTCTGGGGGCAATTGGGAGACCCACTTGCATGTGTGTGTGTTGTGCATGTGCATGTGCATGCGTGTGTCTAGGAGTGAGGCATCTGAGAAAACAGAAGATCCAGGACCAGCTACTAGATGGACGGCCTGTCCAAGGCCACCTACTGGGGGATCGACAGTGTGTGTGTGTGTGTGTGTATTTGTGTGTATTTGTGTGTGTGTGTGTACGTACATACGTGTGAGCAAAGGATCTGCACCAGCGACTGGAGTGAGGCTGCAGTCTCAGGGGCTCATATGTCCAGTGCTAGCAACTGAGGAGACTGGGGATCCAGGCCCAGCTACTGGTTGGACTGGGTGCTCAAGCCCAGCTACCAGAGGGTTCCCCCTTGTACGTATGTATATATATGTCCCACTAATGGACCTTCCTCCTGACTGGCCAGAGAGGGGAGCAGGATGAGGCCACTGGTGCTGTCTGTGTCTGTGTGAGCACTGAATATCTGTCTGTGGTGTGTGTGTGTGTGTGTGTGTGTGTGTGTGTGTGTGTGTGTGTGTGTTGTATACGTGTGCTGGTGCATGTGCTTACTGGGAATACATGCTCAGCCTCGCTGCTCGTTGGACCTGGAGGCATGAAGCTGTGTCAGTCACGTCTCTGTTGGGATACTGCATTCGGCCTCCTTACCTAACAAGAATGATATTAGTAAGGTTTGGAAACCTGTGGTGGGGATCACCCCACAGTCCCCAAGAAAAGACCTGCCCCTGAATCAAGGAAAATTATACAAGGGAATAGTATCAGAACATATTGATTGAAAGGCTGTTTTACTTTTTCCAGGGTTTTCTCTTTCAGGAACTGTTTGGAGCCAAGAATTCCAGACACCTGCATCTAGGGCAGAGTCCCATATTTGAGGGTCTATTCAGTGTCTTAAGGGACACAAGGACTAACAGGTACACCACAGTGTATATAGAAGACCTGTGGTTTTCAGGACTGGCTGCTGGAGGCTGGGCAGGATTTGCTAGGGCATCTTAAATGACACTAAGCATCCATGAGTGTGCTACTAGATGGATACTAGTGTGTACTAGATAGACCCCTCTCTTCCTGTGTATGAGTGCATGTCTCTATTAGCATCATAAAATGCAAAGCTGTATTAGTAAAGAGTTAGATTCTGCCACTCCTCCTGAATCTGTCTATAACTCTCTTCCATAGGTAGTTCAACTGGTTTCAGTGGGACTATTTGTTTATTAAGTTAGAGGTGGGAAAAAAATAAAAAAGTCAGTGAATGTTTATTTATGCCTTATAAAGCATTTCCGATTTTCTTTCTAATTGTGAATGAAAAGATCACCTGTATTTCTAACAGAAAAATACCCTGAAAAATGCATTCTTCCATGTTATTTTGTTTGAAAATTTTCCTAAAACATAACAAACTAATCCAATTTTACTTTGCATAATTTTGTCTTAAATTTTTAAAATTGAATAGTTTGTATTTGGTATTTCTGTATTTCGTTATTTAGCTATAGATTCATTACCATAATCTACCTTTTATTTAATGTGTATTGCAAACATTTGGAAGAAAGCACATTCTTTTAATGGGACCTTCTCTATTTGGGTTATTAGTTTATGTTTTGAGTTTATGTTTATGTTCTTCCCCAGAAGTGTGAGATCTTTCACACAACTTTACTTCTACTGCTGGGCAGAGTCAGAAATAGTAGTTGTATCTGCTCTGGCATCTTACCAACTGGATTCTATTTATATTAATCCAGAATCAGCAGTTGACATGCTCATGTGTTACATTTTGCTTGTACGAACCCACAGTATGTCTGCATTCATTTTTTGTTAGTCAGACCATCGATGTGAACATAAACGCCCATGTAGAAGGGGACAAACACTGAGGATAATACAACTCTGTCCATTCAAAAGAAAATATCTCTTTTCATGGAAGATGAAGTTTTATGATTAGCTAAAATGTTACAGCACATCCAAATTAGAAAATATAATTTTGTAGATTTTCTTAGCAAGGTTTAATGACTAGTAGATACAATTCAAGGTACAACCTAACTCTATGTATGCTAGCCTCAAAATTGCAGATGGTGTTGTCTTGTCTAATACAAGTACTCTTACCTATTTTTTAGGACACAGTTTGGTAATACAGTAAACTGATGTAGATTTGGCTGTTTTTAGTTCTTTGCACAATGCTGTCACAAACCAGGTTGAGAAAGGTCCGACCTCTGGAAACGGACTGAAAAACAATACATACAGATTTAGTTCTGGGGTGATTTTTTTATCAGTACATACCAGTCTTCCCAAAGGTGAGGGAACACATTTAACTGCCATTACCCTGTGAGACACGTGCAAAAGTCTCAATGGGTCTGAGGTGCAGAAGGCTGCACCAGGTAACTTGGAAAGCTGAGGGTGCAGAGAGCTTGGAGAGAGGCTTTGAGGCTCACCCTGGCAATAGTGCCGTAAGGACACAAATGCTCTCACACCGTGTGGCACGGAGGTGCTCAGGCAGGCTGCACGCACAGGTCGCAGAGCACTAAACGGCATTAGCCACTGCTGCTTCTCTTCCTCCCACAGCAGCAGATCCGGTGGGCCCAGGAGCCCCTGGGCCAGCCAGGAGGCTGCAATTAAAAGTCTCGTGAACTATGTGTGGCTCAAGAGCCACAGTCTGGCCTCCTTCATGTAGCATGAATGAACATTGTGAGTACAGAAGTATAATTGCTTTATAAGGCTTTGTAGTGAGATTTTTCCAGACTGGACAGAGTAGATGGGTGTCTCAATCACCACTCTGTCACACGAGATGCATTCACATCCAGAATAGCCTCCAAGAGACCCACACAAACAGTGTAAAGCATTCAGCTACTGTATGCATCTTTAAAAATAGTCATGACCGTGATCCCAAAGCTGGCCTCTGCAACTGGGATTCCCGTTAATACGCTGTCTCAGAGTCTTCAGACAGAAAACTCAGGTATGAAAGCCTTTCTTTCGTTTGAAAATGTATGTGCATTTTCACTTTTAATGATTAAAGGTACAAATTTCCCTGTAGTGAAGGGCAATCCAAGAAAATATTACAGCCAAGAAAAACTCCTTTTGTGTACCTTAATCATTTAAAGGAAATCAACTGTGCTATTATTCTTTTTTAAAAGAAAAGATATAATTTATCATATATAATCTACTTCTTATTGCACATCATGTAATACTCTTGTTAAAAGACTGAAGAAACTTTCTGTAGCATCATCTAGAAAAATATTCACAAGAAGGAGAAAATAAATAGAGATTATTTGAAGAACTCATAACTATCCAAGTAACAGATTTTCAGATTTAATTCCTTTATATTATACAAAATATTTACTTTTTTTTTTTTTAAGGGAACAAATAAATACCAGTCCTCTGTCTCCAAAATGTACACAATGTCCTCTCTATGTAACATCATTTTGTATTAAAGTAATCAAAAATGTTGGAACTGGAAACAATGGAAGATGCATTTTTAAAGAATGCAGTTCTGCAAATCAGGTTGTTCCTGTTCTACTGCCAATCTCTTCCGGGCTTCTGCCTGTCTCTTTTAGGAGAATTAAATCTGTCTGAAACTGTTTCTATGCATTTTTAAGTGGTACTCAGTATAAACTAGTCTTAATTCTAAACTCCCCTGAAATCCTTTTTGGCAATGAGATGACAGTTATGTAGGTCTAAGAAATCCTCTTTCTTATGTCTTTACTTGCCAACACATTTTGCGAATACATCCTAATTGACTTACATTTACATATGGATTGACAATTTCCTGGTAGCAAATAAAACTTTACATTCTGTCTAAACTTTTTGTTGGCTTACTCTTCCATAATTTAGCATCCTTTATGGGAATGAATAACAGAGCATTTTTTAGTTTCTTTTTATAATGTTGTATTTTGCTTTGATTATATATTTCCTAACATATTATGTAATTAACTCGTGCTTTAATAATGACTAACCATAGAATGGTATTATAAGATAAACATATCCAGGAAAAACAAATAAGTCAGAGTCACTTTTCAGTAATGTAGCTGAATGTTAATACTATTCTGATCTTTTTTTGCATTTTAGGTAATATAGTCTGTTATTTTTAAAAAAATTATCACTTAATATACTCATTTATTTGTATCTAAAAACATAAAAGATCCTGTATGCAGGTGAAAAATAACCTGTCTTTCTGGAAGAGAAAATGCTTTACGCTGTGTTTACAGGCACAAACTCAGTTTTAAACTAGTTTCAAAGAACATCAAAAAACAAATGACCTGGATTTTTTTTTTCTTTTCATGTGATAAACACTGCAGGCTATGATCAGACTCTCGTCATTATCTTCTGGAAATATCAGGGGAGTAGTTAAATAAAAGAGGAACTCACCACATTTGATTGACCAGAGTGATCCATTCATACAGGAGAAAATGTCACCGTATCCTATCCTTTGACACACACTTGTCAGTCACTTCAGGTTGTGTATACATCCAAGAGGTTCAGTGCAGGGAAATGGGAGGACTTGAATATGAAGGTGGTGAGGTCAAACGTGACATGTACATATGGTAGGGCCTTTATAATTCTGAGGAGCTATGCCACACATTTCCATAGCTAATGTATATCGTATGTGCAGTTAAGGAGTCGGATCCTTCAATATATGATACAGAGGCTCTCTACACAAGCACAGATCAGTCATGCAGCCAATATGCTATAGGTCCAATGCATTTCTTGTCAGAACCACTTTATTTACAAGATATAGTCACACATGCAGAAAAGCAAGCATGTCTTGAAGATACAGGAAAAGGTATGTCCCATTTGGTTTTGAAGGCCTTGTTTACACAATATGAGAAGTACCATATTAATCGGCAACTGCAAGGCTAATAGCAAGTCAGGGTGGGGGGACACAGTCTTTGAAACTGAGAGGTTTCTGGCTGGATCATGTGAGCCACTGCTGGAAAGACAGCACTAAGTAAAGATGCCTTCCCTCCCTCCCTCTCTGATATTTAAAGACAGTACTTGGGCTTATGACATGGTCTTTCCTGCAATATTTTTTGGTGGATCTAGAACAGATTTATAGAAATCTGCAAAGATGACAACCTGATGATGTGAGAAATAATGAATAATGTGAATGTCAGGAAAGGTCTTCTATCTCTTAAGAGACACAGGAGATTTTAAAAAGCAACGGAAACAGAAAGCAATGGATTCAAACCAGAGAATTTTTTTTCCCCTTAAAAATTGTGTAAGTAATTTGTGGAATTCACTGCCAGAGAATAGTATCTATCAAAGCATTATATCTATCTCCTCTCTCTCTCCCTCTGTTATCTATAATTTCTGTGATTATTATAGCAGTATCATCTAAGGTTTAGATTAGCACAATGGCACAAGAGTGTTCTCTTATTTTTTAGACTAAAACTTGTTCTATTAACTATTTGATGTTAGCTACGATTTGTATTCCAAATCCCTGTGATGAGGTGATTGATGAGGTGATTTTTTTTTTTATTTTATGGCTCAAACATGAGTTTACTTGTGCATAATGCAGGCCTTTCAAACTTGAGTGAGCTTTTTTTTTTTCTCCTCCTTTTTTCAGATTGTTTTTGTGGGTCCTCTTTGAGGAATAGCGATATTTTTACTTTGGTGTCTTATTTTTTATGACATTAGAGTTAATACCATCCTGCAGGTCAGATAACTTATATTTAGACTTATTTATTTTCATCTGGGAAAAATGTAAGATATTCTGCTTCCTGAGGCCATACCTCATATAACAGACACTATTAGACAATTTAATTTAATTAAATCTTTCTCTTAAGTTCATTAAGCCAGTCTGTTAATTAAAGACAGCAACAATTCATGTTCTCATTTTCTGGTATGTTGTACTTAGTCAACTGCCAAAAATTTCAAATGATAGAGCAAGCCAGTTAGAGCAAACCAAAAGGCTTTCCATACGAGCAAAAAGAAAAAGAAAGATGAGACCAATGCATAAACATGTATACATACAAATGGATACACAGAACTGCTACTAATTGGAAAATTATGCTACTTTTTCATTTCATTCAACAAGATAGTCTAGAAATTTTATGCTATCATCAGGAAAATGTTCAGATTAAGTTGTTGCAAAAATTCTGAACTTCTGTATAAATCATCCATGAATTCTGTAGGAAGATGCTCAAAACAGGTGGCACTTTTGTTTTATCTTTTATAGGCTATTTATTGCAAGCAAACATTTATTTTTATTTACCTTTTTTTTAAGAAACAAAATAGAGTCAGCAAACTTCAGTATGAAATATAAATTAAAAACAATAGTTTTGAGTTTACCTGGGCATAATAGGTAATACAAATTAGACCACCTGAAGGAAAAGTCAAAAGGGGAATGCCAGAAGCAGGGAGGATGAGAAGTAAATACAGGTACTTAATCTCCTAGACAATGTGAAGGAATATGAAATATGGTTGTAGAAGACTGAAATGTCACAACAGCAATACATCCAAGTTTATGGGTTTTAGCACCCTGCCAACCTACTATTGTATTTCTGAGGTTCATTTCTAGCATCCTGCAGAGATAAAAATTTGATTCCTGATGTTCATTTTAAAAGACACGTTGTAGTTCTTCCTTGGTAATGTAAAATCTCTAGATGGAGACATTGTTTTTAAAAACATGTTTCCCATCTTCCTCTTCCTCCACCACTCCAGTAACTTTTCTATTTTGTCCTTTATCAGATGCTCTTGTGAAGTGATGGGAAGTGGTGGACACTCCCAGAGCATCCAAGGGAACCTATTTAGTAGCCGATGGAACATCTGGGCAAGACTAACATTTCTTCTTCCATCATAGTTGTCTGCACAATCTCTAATCCCTTCAGAGCTGATCTTCAAGAGAGATAAGGAAGCACTTTGCATAACCCATCCAGAAAACTAAGCTGCCCAAGCAACATAATGCTATAGTGAAAATGTTGTCCTCAGGTACACACTTCAGTGATTCAATTCAAGCATGTCAGAAGGAAAAATGTCCAAAGCTCTGAACAAATGAGGTAGCCCATGTGCTACTGAACTGCTCTGGCATCATTTCTTCTATTAGTACAACAGTAGTCTTGTATGGCTATCAAATTCGGATTTTATGGGGCATATGTTTTTCTTTGAAATACCCTAGTTTTTCTCTTTTTTTCCTCCTTTAATACAGTTGAAATTACCATTTCTTTCATCCTTGCTGAATTTCCATAATTAAATTTTAAAGGCACAGCAATACCAAGTACAAGCATGTCTTCATTTTCTATGTATAAGAGTCATTACCTAATTTGTAAGATAGACTGCTAAAAAAGATTGTGATAGGAAGAGTCAAATAGAATTGCAAACAATCAACTTAAGATACCCATGTGTTAAAAAATGAAAAAATTGACCAACAGGACAAAATTTTCTCTCAGGTGAATTATGACTAATAAAGCTAAACTTAAACCAAAGGGGATTTTTTGTGTTTGTTGTTGCTGTTGTTTTTGTTGTTTTTCTTAGTGAAGGTGCTGTGGAATCTCTGTCTTTTACCCAAATGCACTCTACTTTGAAGACTCTTGTCTACTGGTCAAATGCAGTTGAGTTTGTCTAATGACAAGTTAATAGTTAATTAAAAGTTAATAAAAGGAAAGAGATATGCAAACATTTGCACATATTTCTTATACAAAAAATAGAAAGATCACATAATCCTTATAACTTCAGCACACAGCCTTAAAGTGACTTGCAAAAATACAACCCCACTTTTAAGCTTATACAAACATTCCTAATGCTCACATAAATAAGAAGTTTAGCTTTTTCAAAATATGATTTTCAAGTCTATTGGCTGTCTGCTCAATGAATGATATGATGTGCAAGTAAAGGAGACAGATCTTTAGTTTAAAGGAAAGCTAGGCAAATCCAGGATTTTATAAATATGGAAACTAAATTTTCCACCTGGTTGAATCTTTTCACCCAGTTTCCATCTGATGAAATAAATAGAGCTAATTTTGTCAAAGCTACCAAAAACACATTACAATCAATGCACTTTTGGGGGTAGCAGCCCTCCAGAAGATAAATAAGAAGTTCCCACATTACAATCTGCAACTGACAAATGCAAATAAAATATTTCAGATAAATATCACTCCTTAAAAAAATATTTAACTTAAATCCTTCACCCCTTTCTCTTTTTTTATGACATTTTCATTTAAAAAAGAAAAGCTAAAAAATATATTCTTGCTTAGAGAAATGAACAGAAAAACAACAATAAAAATAGTAAAAAAACCCCTATCCAACTACACATTTTCTTTGAAAATAATAAGAAAAAAAAATCTAAGCAGTATTTCCACATAACAAGTGACTGCTTCTGTTTCCATCCATCACTGAAAAATTTCAGTACGTGTATGAATCATTCAGCCTAGTAGTGTTTTTTTTTATTTTGTTTTGTTTTGTTTTTTATTTGTAACAAGTGAATAATTGTAAATGTTGCTTGGGCACTAAAAGAAATGAAGCCACTTTTATACAAGGGCCACCGTGGTTAATCAACCATGCTCTAAATTGAACAAGAACGCAAAGATTGTTCATAGATTTCTCTTTTCAGTCAAAGCCCATCCAGTTTCTTTATTGCAGTGTATGATTTATTGATATCTTTTGCTTAAATTAATACTCAGATGGGGAATAAAGTCTCTCAAATAAGTCTCTCTGGATCTCAAGTCCAGATGGTGACCAGAGTCTCTGTTGCAAACATGATTGCAAGTGTATGAAGATTTTGCTGGATCAGGTGAGACTCCCTGACCTGTCCTTCTCATGATCCAGCTGGCCTAAGGTCCTGTGTGACCATTCCAGCATATGTACAATCCATGTCTATAGATTATGCTAAAGCACATAGAAAACATATCCTAACTATTTTGTCTACATACAAAAGACTGTGCTGCTATGTGACCATTTTTGCATCTGCAGGAACAATTTCCATTTTTTTTTTTCCCTAATGATCTATATGCAATTTAGTCAATACCTGGCTGGAGGAGTCACCTGTGGGGTCCCTGGGGTGGCCAGATGCTCCAGGGAGGGAGTTAATTGGCACCTTAAACCTATTGGGGTCTGTCAGTTGGTCTATGCACAGAAGGGGCTTCCTGGGAGAGCCATCACGACTGAACGAAATTCCTATCTGGAAAACTCCTGCAAGACTGAGTCAAACACTGCCTGTGAAGGTGGTCAGGACATCAGTCAGTCGCCTTGTCTCAAGTCAGTGGGTCTGAGGAGAGGCAAGCGCTGAAGTTCCTCGACTCCCTGGGGAACTGATGGCCAAGAGTGCTGGGTGTGCACACAAACAGTCCTGATCCCCAGTGTAAGGGTGAGGCAAAGGTACCGCCTGGACTCCCGGCAGGGACGGATACACAAACACAAGGCATACAATGGTCGATATGGAGCATTTATTACCTCTGCGTCTGAACGGTGGTTCCCCGGCATTTTCCCAGTCAAGGCAATAATGGAGAGGGGAAGGGGAATGAATCCCTGGCACCGCTGAGCATCGGTCCAGGGTGAGGAACAGCGAGGGGGGGGGGGCACTAGATGAAGTTTTTATGTACTATACACATGCGCAGTAAGCATGTTGAGGTCATTGTTATTCTCGATTCAAAGCCCAGGTGCAGCGCCACCCTGGCACAGGCTCACCTACGTGACTGTGGCTCAACATGCGCTGTTGATGCTCCTCTTCCCACAGAACAGTCTGACTAGCCTCCATCACCTATCTCCTCGACATTTTTCTGCACTTTCCCTAACACCCAGCCACACCACAACTGTAACTGTAAGACAAACTTGAATTTCATCCTTATATCACAATTATAACTTAAATTCCATAGATTTTGCTACAAGATATTTATGATGTTCTGAGACAAATGACAGAGAACTTATGTGAGATTATGAGGGCTAATTTATGAGCCTGGGTCATTGTACAATTGTCTTTTTCTCAGAGTTACTCTAAGGAAATTTTTCTCAATTTATCTACACATTTTCAATGCAGAAATGATTTTGACATGATTATTTACTGTTGTATTTTCAGGTGCCTTACCCAATGAAAAGAAACCTATTAAAATTAAAAGTAGTATTATTAATAGATCAAATCTACCACACCTCTATGCACAGACAAGCCTGATAGTATGATAAGGTCCAGTTGTCAAGTCACAGACTACTTGCTGACTGCAGTTGTCTTCTGAAAGGTGGTTGAATGGAAAAACATGCAAAAAGGGGTATTGTTTTTTAAACTAAATAATAAAAAAAGATTGGTTATAACATCTTGATTTGAATGGAAGTTAGGTTTTTTTGACTATCAGCAAATACTCTGTAGCATATTGTAAGTTCAGTAGGTAACTTTTGTTTTTATATGTATATATATGTGTACGTGTGTGTATATATATATATATATATTTTTTTTTTTTCAGAAGGGCAGGAGAGAGAAGATATCCAAAATCAGAAACCCTTTTACCCAAATATTAGAGAGCCATTAGAGTGAAAGGCTTCTACAGTAAGGACTAAGGAAGAACCTTCCTTCAGAAGAAACTTACCAAATTTTGCTTACTGAATATGGAGCTTTAAACTTATATTCCATCTTTTATTTCTGTGCAACTATTTGTTGACTTCCTTAGGAGTTATAGACTTGGATAAGCTCTTCAGAGAGAAATAATATTGATCATATTTATAGTATTCTTGTAGAAAATGATCAGATATTGTGACGACGAGAATGAATAAAACAGAATCCAAAGAGAATACAAAAATTCCCAAATTAAAAATGTGAAAAAATCGTATTCTGTTAATCACTTTATTTGCTATCAACTATGATAATAGTTATAATAATTGAATGAACATCAAGAGTACCTTTTTATTGGATATGGCATGATTTCAGCATCAGATTTCCTGTCCCAAGACCACTGATACTATTGTATCCATGAAATTGTAGAGCTTTGGAAAACACAGGAGATCCAGACTGCATACTGAAACACCTCCAAGCTAGACATAGCAGACACATTTTAAAAAAAGAAAAATGTGTATCTGGTCCAGAAGCCTTTTTTTTTTTTTTTAAAGAGTGGGAGATAAGTTGCTCAGCTTAACTTGTGGGCAGCAATCAGTGAATCAGGAAAGGTAATCCAAATACATCCTTCACCAAAAGCAGAACTGACTATGAGTTTTCCCCTATATGAAATGCAAAATACAGGGATTTCTTCAAATGTCCATCTTTGTCTACATCCTATATACCTGTATTAGGGCGATATGGAAATTTCACTCCCCTTGGGCTAAGGTAAGCTGGATATATAGATCCAGCTCTCCTCGCTTCTGAGAACAGCATTCTAACAACTGGTGTTGCTGTTGTCAAAATTTTTGGTATATTTTAGGTAGGTTCTGAGCATATATACCAGTTCAGGCGTCAATTTTATGTTTTTTGTTTTGTTCTGTTCTGTTTTGTTTTTTAACAGAGTTCTAAACTGAGTTTTCCAAATTAAAATTTTGCCAGAAACTGTGTGTAGCAGATGGTCACTGCTGAGGTATACTTCCTTAGATTTGTGCACAGAATTTTAGTCTGACTCCAATTTTAGGCATTAAAGATGAATCTCTGGACTTTAGACTAAATGTTATAGCAGAAAGGTGCTAGCATGTTGGCCCAAGTCACTGGAGAGCTGTAAGGAGGAAACACAATCAGCTTTTGATGTGTTCAGGTCGTAAGATTATGCCTGAGAAAGCAAGATTACTAGAGAAACTACGGGACACATTTTTGTGCCGTACCTTCTTCTGTGCAAGCTGTCGTAGAACAGGGTATTCAAAAATCTGAATGCCTGGTGGGAGTGGAAGAAAGGAAGGGATGCAAGCATGGGTATTTTCTAGGTATTTTTTGTCACTCTGCTGTACATTATTTCCAAACTAAATAAATGTAAACTTTTTTTTGGCTTTATTTCTTACATAGTTATTTGACTAGGTAATAAGAAATGAGTACATTCACTTTGTTGTTTGTTTATTTTTATTGGTTTCTTATAGCTTGAGATATATGATATGGATTCAGATCTCACAGAGAGTAGGCTGGAATGAAAAAAAAATTATCCTTCCTAATATTTCAATCACTTCATGGTGCATGTATTTTCACAAGAGAAAGTCACTGTCCCCAGTTTGTACCTACACAATATGCACATATTCAAGGTACCTCATAAGATCAATTGCCCTTTAAATTCCCTGGTATATTTTATAGTAAAGCATACTATTTTATAAGAAAATAAATGTTAATTAAATGGGTTTTACAACTACCCTGTAATTTTCTAATATAGAGAGTGGATTGCATGTTGTCAAGCACATAATATTAATGTTGCCAGTTTTAATTCCATATCCTCTATTTCTTTTTGGCCCAAAACTGTACAAACCTATATATATATCACAGCAATAGATGATTCATGGAGAGAGAGAGAGCTGGACCCAGGAGGTGGTCTACGTTCCTGTGACTTCTTAGGAAATCTTCTTGTCTTTAAGTATACTCCTGTGTGAGGAGTACAGGTGGACACGATAGTGTCATCAGTAGTGATACATCCCAAATTGTATTTTAATGTAATAAGGTGCTGGTAGGTTAACAAGGTTAAGTACTTAGAAAGAATGATTAAAACAGATAATAATAATAACCCCTCTCCCCCCCGCCACGAAATTACTAGTGGGCAGTACAGTCCTGATGTTACAGACTGAAATATATGCATACATACATGCATACATACATACACGTACATATCTATATATACATACATATATACATAAACATATATACACACACACACACACACACACATGTGTATACATACACCATGGTTAACCTGTGTGAACTCCAGCAATGCAATGATTTCCAGCTATGGAAAAAGTTGCTTGGCCAAGCACAAATATCATAGGAACCAGTTTCATACGTGAGAAGAGAAGTGGTAAAATGTCATAACTAGCTGAATAAGTCTGTATGAGGGTTTAGCTTCACAGCTGACTTCCCAGCTGTAGAAATGCTAGTGCTGGCCCAAGTGAGAGACAGGGAATGCAAGGCCGGTGACAGAGCTGAACTGTAGAAGTCCCCATTCCCTAGGACACAAGCTTGGGTCAGCAAAAGGTGACTGTGAATCTGAGCCCCGGGCCTTCTCTTAAAATTGAAGTGGGAGACAGGAAATTCAGAAAAAAAATACTGTATTCCATGAAAGTGGCTATTAACAGTACGTGATTTGCTTATTAATTAATGCGGATATTTAGACACAATTTCTCCTGTTAAGAGTGAATCCTTATAGTTGTGTTCTTTATCATAATAATCTGGAATACAGTGGCTTTCTCTGGTGTTAATTAATGAAACAGGGAAATGGTGTCATAGCTCATTTGCACTGAAAGAAAAGTGGGGTAATCTCAGAAAGTGATATGCACAGTTGTGGCCCCTGTTCTGCACAACATGCTTAGAGGATGAGACAGTTCTTTGACAACCTGCCACACAGCTAGATGCTTTGTCAACAATTTAAGAAAAGCTTTACTTTCACAGAGTATTTGACTTTTTTTAATCTGAGAAATTAATGAGTATAATTTTACATTTCCAGTGTAAAAACAACATTTTTATTTAATTCACTTTTGTAAACTTGCCACACAATATTGTAATGCTTAGTTTAAACTTTAACTTAAATTTACTTTTTATCACATGAATTTTGGTAATGAACATGATATCTGCATGAAGATGACACGGACAATTCACACTGTTTTTTTGGGACAGCATATCTATGGAAATAATGGAAGATCATATTTGGGGAAATTAAGCCCTCTGGCAGAAGTTCAGTTTTCAAAAGATAGAACACTGCTGCAAAGGCGGTTTTGAGAAATGGTAGTACCGGCTATAAAGATTGCTTTCTAATTCATAAGCATTACCTGTCTGATCAGCATGAACAAGAGCAGAATTTACCATCCTATTTGCTTTCCTGTCATGTATCACTGCTTGCCAAAGTATGTGTAATTTAGGGCAGTGGAAGAGGCCATGTGTGGGTTACACAGATCTGTTATATCAACAGCACTCAGAAGGCTGAAAGCAGTTAGCTGCATTGTCCTGTGACAGTGAAGTGGTAAGGGGCCATAAGCATGAACCTAGAGAATGTGCCAAGAGAGTTCTGCTAGGGCTGTATCACAATTAATATTCACTGAAAGAGACAGGAGTTGTGGCAAAAAGTATGATCGGATCATGTATGCAAAGACTGTTTCAAATTGCATTTGTGCAGGCAGCCAAATCAAGAATGCTGTCCTCCTCAATTCTGAAATCCCTAACTTTTGAACTCTGACATTCTTTTAACATAAGTTTTCAATATAGTGTGCAAATACGCAGAAAGTGAGGTTTTGACAGTAGCACTTTCTCAATATATCTGCTTTTAGATACTTCTTTAATCAAAACTGAACAAGCCCAATAACATTACATAATTTGAAGCACAAGTGAACTTTCTTCTAAGAATCTTAATTCTTGCTTTTCTTTACTTTTGAAACAGCTGTCTGTGCTAGCTAATTTTGTTTTGACTTGCATTTGTAGATGATCTTCTTATTTTGTGTCGTCTGAAAGGAAAGGCAAATCACATCCATTAAAAAGCTCAGTTAATCTCCATCTATTCTGCTCTCACAGGTATGGTAAAAAGGTGATGCTTTCAAATGATCTTTTTCTATTACAAAGGTGATCCGCAATATCAGGACAAAACTATATCAAAAAAAGAAAAAGAAAAAGAAAAAAAGTAAAAAAAAAGAAAAAGAAACTCCTAGGAGTAACTCTTCAGAGCGTTGTCACTTAATCTGTATTCCATCAGAACGTATTAACATGCCATTTTATTTAAGCAAGCAGATGGTGTAGTATTCAGCCCTCAGCTGTTGGGAACGTTGATGGACTCATCTTCTTTGGCACAGTTTGTGTTGTACTTTATAAAGAATAACACTTTACACTAATTGACAGCAATTATGCACTTCAACTATGCACACAATGCTCAGCACACTGAGCGGTGGATTATATGAATTTAATATTTCACCCATAAAGAAGAGGAAGAGGAAAAGGAAAAAGAGGAAGAGGGAGAGGAAAAAGGCTACGCACAATCTCTGACTCATAAACTTTGGAAGTAAAATCAGTTTTCTTGTAGTCTAGGAGTTTTCAGGTTACAGTGAAGAGAAGCTATTAGTCATTTAATGGACTTCATTTACCTGAACTTTGCCTGTTTAAGACGAAAAAGATCTAAGACTGGTTTTATTTTTATTACTTCATATGTGAACTGTGGCCAGGTGGTTTGAGGAGTTTACCTTGCCTAAGAGAATCCTGGACTTAGATATATCAGCAGGAACATATTGCAGCTGAAAAAAGTAATTTTCTGAATTTTTAGTCAGTGTGATTTTAGAACCTGTAAAAAAGATAAGTTACAGAAGAACTATTATGGTCTTTGGTAACCCAACATTTGAGACATTGGCTGTCATTTTTCCTTCTAATGTTGGGTGTGTCCACAGCAACTCAGATTTGTACCCTCTGTCATCAAATGCAAACTATTATATTACTGTAAATATGATATGAATCCACTTGCTTTTTACTGGTAAAATAGATCCTACTTTCCCAAAATTACATACTGGCTGAAGAGAACAATTCAGTATAAATAGGGTTTACATCACTTCTCCAGGAAAAGTCATAGCTAGAGTATATTTTAGAAATGGTTTGCTGACTTCAAATATAAGATTTTTGGCCTAAATGCTGATCCACAGAACAAAAAATTGCACTAAAAATAATAATAATGGTAAAATAAAGCTATGCTACTGCTTCATGATGCCTTATTATGCAAGAGTTCATCGACTCAGACTGAGATGATGCAGGACACAAACAATATCCAAATCTTTCTAAGTAAAGGATGATTTTTGAAAGGAGTAGCTAAGAAGCTATTGGAAGTATACCTTTGGAGGCACTTATTCAAAGAGTTCAATCCAGGTTATATGGAGTTGCCAAAATTTAACTATTTGGATAGGAATATTTTTGTAGACATCTACTTAATTGTACAATAAATCTGTGTCCACCACTTAAAAAACTAAAGTGTTTCTATGTATAATAACATGCTGAATATGCCTTCAGCATGTAACTTTTAGATCTGGATTAAGATAAATTCTGCAGCATTTAAATTAATTTTTCCTAACCTGAGAAATTTAGCGTGTGACAATGGCTGTGTTATTTGGAAAAAAACATCTGAAAATCCATTGTTATTCAGGAGAAGATCCATATATTATAGAACACAAAGAGAGTACACACTTATAAACCTCACTGTTGTTAGGGAACCACACTCTCAGCCACCTGAATGATAGTGTTAAAAATACATACTTGACAGGTTAAAACTAGAATAGAATGGAGAAGAGCAGTGATCAGGAGCAGAAGCAAAGGGACACTGAGAAAGTAAAGCCAAAAGAAGAGAAACATTTCTTTGAGATGGAAGAAGACTCAAAAATATTTAAATCAGAGTTTAAAATGAGAGGAAAAACTATTTTCTCTACCTAGATAGCCTTCTAAGGAAGACTCCAAGTGTGTTCTGAATACCAGATTTCTTGCTGAAGTCACAACGCATTGACTTCAAGAAAAGTGCATACAACTGCAAAAGCTGAATAAGCTTTAGGATTTGTTAGAGTTATTAGCTCAGAAATACAAATTGCTAAATAAAGTTAGTGGGTTGTTTATTTTTCACCATTTAAATATAAATAAATATCCATGGTATCTTTCCAGGTTTTCACAAAAATTTCTTAGTAATGTCACTAATTGTCCCCAAATCCTTCACCATAGGCTTTCAATTTGAGATTACAGTTTTGAAAGGATTTCAGTGAAAGTCTGCAGAGAATGCATTGGAGTGAGAGATAACAAAACAATGTATTCAAGTGTTGAGAGTGCCTAATAAAATGATATTACAAGGTGAGATAAAAGCAGTGAAAGAAATTCAGTGCAAGTCTTTCATTTCTCCAGTATGCTTTGTTTATTAAATCAAGATTGAAGTATCAATGTCTATAGGAAGTAACAAGGAAATAATACAATTTTAGTGGTTTTTTTTTTCATGCTTGCTTAAGGGTCTCAAATTACCATTGATTTCTTTTCTTTTTTCTTTTTTTTTTTTTTTATTTTAGGACTTTGATTAACAAAGTGTTTGGTTTCAGCATGCTCTTAACTTAGAGGGCAGGTATACAAGTCAATAGGACTAAAGAAGCTTCAAATTAATTACTGTTAATGATCTATTTTGCACAGTATAAATCATATTTATACATGGAGTCCAGTTTGAGTGACAATAAAAAGAGATGACTAAGATGTTGTGGTTGCAAAACAACATACAGAAACTCTACATAGTGTCTTGATACAGCTCTTCTGTTGACTACATATTTCCAGACTATTTTGCAATAACTGTACATGGAAAACATCTGCATCTCATGAAGTTTTCTTGAATCTGTGTTAACTATACATGTATATCTGCTACTATTGAATATTTGTTGAGCTTTAGACAAAGCGTCCATACAAGTAACTTATTTTTGAAATCCACATAGAGGTCAGTACAGTTTGTACTGTAGTTGTTATACCTAAATAACTATGCTTTTCTCCTCTAAATACTTGCTTTTCTCTTTGCCTGAGCATTGTATTATTCCAGTTTCCCTCCAAGAACTTCCCTCCTAAACATAATCTCTCTTCTATCTTCATGGCTTTTTCTTTTCATGATGAAGCACACAATAAGAACAATGTGATGTTACCTAGATGTGTCAGAACCTTTAGATTCTTCCTATTTTTCAAAATACTTTCTAATTAAAATATTTGGAACACATTTCCTGATATTACAGCTAAAATATCTGGAAAGATTAACATCTGACTATGATTGAAGAAGTTCTGTTTACACTTGTACAGATCCAAAAGTATTTTATATGTTGGCAAAAGTATCACATGATCTTTTATTAATCAAGCATATTTTTTCCTACTACTTAACATATATTCCTGTTATTACATGTTAGGCATAAGAAATTTATTCATAGACCAAACATCATCCAAACAACTCTTATTTGTTCTTCTAAAAAATGCTTGGTATTGTGGGGGAAGCCTTGTGTAACAACAGTAGCAATCTCTTAAAGTATATTTTATTTTTTAATAGTAGACATGGTTTTAACATATTTTACATGTGAGGGGAATCCTAACTTACCTTAGAAATAGTGATATCCATGTAAAATGCATTATCTTCTTAAAACACTTTACAAAAGGAGTAACAGCTCCCAACAGAGCAACCTTTAACCAATGCTCTTTACATAGGAAACATTTAAGTCTGCTGGAGGCACAAATCTCTTCCTCTGTTCACACACCAGTTTGAGTATTTCAGAACTCTCAAAAACTGATAGGAATTTTAGGATCAAGCTAAAGTGCCAAAATCTAGACCAAACACATGGCTGAAATCTTCTTGCTTACAACCTCTGACAAAATATTTTTGTGTAGCATTATATGCTGCAAAATGGCTACCACATTTCTATCCTAAAAGACAGCAGCTGATTTTGCAGTTGAGCACTGCAGCAAAGCACTCCATGTTTATCTTGCTATTACTGTAAAGCTACAGAATGAAAGGTTCTTTGTGAATGAGTAAGATTGCAGTTGCTTTTTCGAGTGGATTTGCATGATGAAACTATTTGAATACAGTAATTGAAAACTGGAGGCAACAATTTCCTCTTTAATATCTATGGAAGAATATTGTAAAACATATTTAGTCATCATCAAAGATCTGTATGCAATTCTCTTCCTACAGTCACCTTATAGAAAAGATGTATTTAGATGTCTATATATTTTCTTACAGATAGTCACTGAAACTTTATCAAATACCCCTCTCTACACTAAATCAAAAATAAATGTCAATTTCTTCTTCTTTTTTTTTTTTTTTTTTTTTTTTTTGTTCAGACTGTGAGTAAAAGCAAGGTATTTAAATTTTGTCATATTTGTAAAAGATATATTTCTGGTTAAACATAGTTTAAATATCTATTGCTTTCTTAAAACAATAATCTCCATGAATCTCAAAGTGACTTTTACACTAGGAACAAACATTACAGCGAACATTTAACTTTTCTCATAGATTCTGTACTTACATAATCAAAGAAAAGAGACCAGCTTTTAGCTGTTAACTAACTTATTCAACATATGACAAATCTTTTCCACAAAAATTTTCTTAATTTTTTTCATTTGTGTCAGTATAATTTGTATCAATTCTTTGCAGAGAATTTTGCACAATTAGGGTGAAAATTCATGAATGGAACTTGAAAATCCTGAGAGAGCTGGATTTGATGAGCCTGAAGAAGAGTAGGTTACATGGAGATCTTGTGTTTTATAATGCCTAATGGGAATTTTTGAAAAGATGTACCCAGACTCTTCTTAGGGGTTGAAAACATATTGGGCAATGGATGCAAACAACAACAAGGAAAATGCCCTTCTCTGTCTCCCTCTTTGTTTTTTTTTTTTTTGTTTGTTTGTTTGTGGGTTTTTTTGTTTGTTTTTGAGATCTGGAATCATGTGAATTAACTTGTGTTTATGAGATTTTTATTTTAATCTATTGGATATCAGACATTTGCAGAAGAAGCCTGAAGCAATCAGTCACTGTTTCATGTAGCAAAAGGGATAAGACTCCATTATAAACTGGCAAGCTTATTTCTTCTAATGGTTAATAACTTATTGCTTTAAATGATTATGCTCTAATGTGTTATCCTAAGCTTTCTATTATTCCTTTTCTTCAGCTGCAGGAAGCACCTTCAGGGTAGATATTGATGTAGAAAAATAGTTCTTAGCATGTCTCATAGTTAGCTGTATTACCTATGTGACCTTTTTTTTTCTTTATTTCCATATAGTCTGCTGAGAATATTATTTCTAATGTATTCAATGTATTTTCACTGGAATGCTGTTAATACTGTCAGTATTTGTTGTATTCTAATATTCTACTCAGTGTCTATTTTAAAAGTGTTTTGATTGTGTGTGTGTGTGTGTGTGTGTGTGTATGTTGCCTCCAGTTTTCAATTACTGTATTCAAATAGTTTCACCCTGCAAATCCACTCGAAAAAGTGATATATGTGTGTATATATATGTATATATATATGTGTGTGTGTGTGTATATATATCATTCCATACAGTAGGAAAAAAGTTGATCTCAATGCTAGCACCTTGTGATATTATGTTCTAGGATAACAGCAGGTATCTCAAATTTTGCAGGCACAAATTGTGTTCTCCAAAAGACCATTAAGGATCTATATCCTATTTCACATACCCTTTCCTATAGTCTTTTTTCCTACTGAGAACTTTAATTTCTTCTTTGCTCCGCCATAAAGCTAGTGCTTGAATCTTCACAGATCAGGACCAGGCTTTCTTTTTGATTAGCTAAATCGATTGACCTTTTGTCTCTTTATTGTAAGGCAGCTATTCCACAGGTCAGATAATATTATATTCCTTCTTCACACAGATTTAGAATCTCTCTGGTTATTCATCAAAGCCCCTCATCAGCTGTCATACCCAGAGACTTACAGGAATAACTTATGTTCCCTTAACTATTTACTATAATCTCTAAATCCTTTTTAAAACCAGAGATTTTCACAAAAAAAAGCCTTCATATTATTACTGGTAAGTATATTCAATAACTCTGAACCAAAAAACTGAGCCTTGTGTGACCTCATCCGTAGTTCTTGTTTCAAAAGATGATCCTCCATTTAAATAGAGCTTGAAAACCTACATTTTTATCAAAGGGATTCGATTTTGAAAATGCATCACTGATTGTTTAAAGCACTAGATTTTTGATATGATAAAAATATTTGTTGTAAAATAATATTGATTATCTCTGTATTTCCTGGGTGAAGTTTAAGGGTGGCTATCCTTGATTCGTGCTGGCATACATTCAGTTGTGCATAGGTACATTCACTTCCTCATTAGATAATAAAGTTTTAGCCATGCAGCTGTACGGCAACTTTGGGCTACATCTGGTCTATCTTTCTCTATATTTTATTTACTTGCATCTAGATTCTCTTGGGAATTCCATGTTTAGCACAAAGCAGAAAGGTTTTGATTTTTGAGATTCAGATTCAAAATCATAACACTTTAACTCATAATTAGAATTTTATAGACTCTCATATAGGCATATATAGTGTTCATATGAATGTAACAAAGCAACATGAACAGAGTGGTATTTGGAACATGAATCACTTTGTACATTTACAAACTTTAATGTAGCAGTGAATAGGATAAATGCTGCAGTGTTGTCATTCATAGATCTGGCATTAATTATAAATCAAAAAAACAAAATTGGATATTATTAAATGCAAAGTAATATGCATAAATTTTTCCTCAGAAAATTTCTGTGGGTAGATCTCAGAACACATGCTGAGAATTAAAATATTTTTACAAACTAGGTACAATGAGATTAGAATATTAAATATACATATTAATGCTCCCTTTTGAAAATTCCCTTGGGTTTTTGTCCAATTTGCATTTAGATCGAGAAAGAATTTCAAAGTAAGCATCAGAAATAAACATATAAGTTATTTTCTCAGGAAGAAAAAAAGAAAGAACTCCTTCAGCTGGAAACAGTTTCCTTTCTCCAGTTGTTTGAAGAACATTGCAGCTGCTGTATTCTGTTCTCTACAAAAGCTTCCACTGTCTGATAAGCCTGGAGAACAGTGGCGTACAATCACAAACTACTTCTTTGCATAAGGGCAGCATTTTGTGTATGGAATAGTTAAATAACAGGAACAGAGAGACAAGTTTATCTTCCTGTGTCTTAGCATTATCTAACTAGAAATATAAATACATTGTGACCTGGTACTAGTTTGTGTTATTATTTGCCAGCTGAATGCATTAAGCACAGTATTTCTAATACATAATAATCATTTTGGGTAGGGCTTAGGTGTATCTTTAAAAGAGCACACTCATTGGCTTTCATTCATTCCTTGTGTCTCTTGTCTGTTCAGATTATGTGCTTGGAGAAGAAAGTTTTTAATTTGATTTCTCCACATGGAAGAAATTTGGGCTTAGCCAAGATTCATTGCAGTACTGTAATCACATAGTGTACATAAATAGCCCTGCTTTGCCTATATTGCATAGCATTAATGATACTTCAACTATAACAATGGCATTAGAATATTGTATTTGTATTTGCATTGTATTTGTAAAACTAAGATCATAAGAGTCAAGAAATGCCAGCATCCACCTGGTCAGTTCCACATGCATTACAAAATATTGTTTATCTATATAATCACACAGTGGTTTTCTTCCACAAAAATCTTTGACTCTTTCATTTCATGTGCTGCAAATGTTTATTGAATGATGAAGGTAATCAGTATTTTGGGACTTATGATCAAACTTTACCCTTCCTATTAACTCCTCACAGTTGAATCTTCTCCTAAAGTTTAAGTTCTTAATTTTCTTATAGTCTTCTTTTCCACTGATATCAATAGTCATTGATAAGCTCTCTGCAAAGCATCAAGAATGGAAAGGATAAAACGGTTAATTTAGAAAATTTTGCTTTTATGCTCTTTTTTCCCTCTAGAGATGGAGGATTTTTTAAATGGAAGTTTTCATGAAAACCTGCATGCTCTAATTTTACCTATAATATTTCAAAAAGTACACCATTTATACTTTAGAACTACCTCAATATCACATTTTTAAAATGCAATGATAAGTATTCTGTCATTTTTAATTCCCTTTCCCTTTTTATATGATCATAAGATAAGTCAGGTAGGAAGAGACCTCAGGAGGTTTCTAATCCAACCTCCTGGTCAAAGCAGGGTCAACACTAAATACAGGCCAGGTTGCTCAGGGCTTTGTGTAGTCTGGTCTTGAAAACCTTCAAAGACAGAGACTGTACAACCTCTCTGGGCATCCTGCTCCAGAGTTTAATTACCTTCACAGTGCCTTTTTTTTTTTTTTCTTCCTTCTATCCAGCTGAAACTTCCCTGTTTCAATTTATGACCATCATATATCACTTTCCTACTGTGAAACTTAGTAAAAGCCTGGCTACATAACATCCTTGTTGGGCCCTGGGGGCCCCAGCAGCCCCCACTGTCCCTGCCTACCCCCAGGCCTCTCCCACCCCCAGGCTCAGGCCTCCGTTTCAGCCCAACTCGGCGCCGTCAGGCTCTGCTCTGCAATGCTGTATGGATGGGGTCCTGGCTGGCGGGGGTCCTGCCCTGCCAGCCATGTCAGTGTGCTCAGCTCCCAGCTCCTCGTCCTTGTTGGCCCATTCCTCCAGCCTGCCTAAGTCCCTCTGAATGGTGGCCCTCCCCCTTGGGTGTTTTGACTGCACCCCTCAGTGTGATGTTGTCCATGAACTTGATGAATGCATTCTGTCTCCTTCTCCAGGTCATTGATAAAGGTAGTAAACAGGATATGTCCTTCTCACCCTCTCTGAAGATGGGTGCAACATACACCTTTCTCCAGACATTGGAGACCTTTCTCAGTCTCTGTGACCTTCCAAAGATGGTAGACAGCAGCCTCACAATTACATCAGCCAGCTTGCTCAGCACTTGTGAATGAATCCAACTTAGTCCCACAAACTTCTGTGGGCCATGATTTCTCAAGAGATCACAGACTGAGTTCTCTTCCATTACTCAAAGTTCCTGTCCTAACTGAACTGCATTTCTAGTCAGAGGATTTGGGAGTTCTTGTCAGTAAAGAGCACGACAAAGGAGACATATCTGTGCCTAAACTCCATCCACTGTCACTTAATCACCTGACCACTTGGCAGCAAGCTCAAATTTTCTGTATTTAATCTTTTACTTGTAATGTAACAGCAGAAGGTCTTTTAGACCTTAATATCCCGTGCTAGTCTCACACCTGGCTGGACCCTGGCAATATTCCTACAATCATCCTTTGTAGCCTGGTCTCACTTACATCTCCTGCATACATCCTTTTATGCCTTGGAGCTCAATCAAGAGTTCCCTGTTTAACCAAGCTTGTCTCCTGATATGTTTACTCATCTTCTTGCGAATCAGGGTGAACTATTTTTGTGCTTGAAAGAGGTTTCCCTAAAGAATTTGTATATATTTTCTTCTATTTCTAAATCAGGACAAGGTGAATTAAACTTTCTCCTAGCTTTACTACAGTATGGAAAATCATGTATTCTTGACTTAAAGTTGACAAAAAATACAATATTCTCCTTTTCAGTTTTTAACTTACATTAAGCTATTAATAGCTGACATTAGAGCTATGGCAATTGCAAAACACCTATCTAGTAATCAAGGTAATTTTATTAAAAATAATGTTTAACTTCAATAAACTAACAAGTGCCTAGATCTGGAATGCTGAAGATATTTTACAGAAGAGCTAGACAGACATGGATGTTCTTATAATATTCTAAGCCCACAGGCAATACCTATCAAATTGTGTTTTACTTTTACAGTACAGCTTGTCTGTCAATATTGGTTAGCACCAGAATAGCAGAGGTTTTGAAGCTGCAAAGGTTTAAATACCTATTGAAGTGCTCTTTGCTTGTTTTGCTTTTTTGGATGCAGATGTAAGAAATGTATTTGTTAGACTTCATCTTCAACCCCTGATTAATAATAATGAAGATGATGATGATAATAATAATAAACATAACAAAAAATGCATCTTTTTTAGATATCTTTATCTCTGTATTGCAAAATCATCAGGTTTTTAATTATCAGTCTATGCTGAAGATAATTTGGGATATATCAAAATGTTATAGGTGAAGACTCCCTGGCCAAGTGACTCATGAAATTTATGCAGAAGCTACAAAGTATGGATATAATACTGAAAATGTAGTAAGATATTAAAGAAGAATATGGAAACAGGATACATCATTTCAAAAAGGTGCCATATAAATTTAAAGGTATGTATTAAAATGAGGAAAACCACCCATTTGTGTTTTGTACTTCATTGGGAAAAAAGGAGAATGGAAACTTCTAGTAAATGATAATTTTTCCCCTAATGCATTTTAGCATTGAGTCAGACTCCTTTAAGGTAGCTCAAATGTCTAATTTAGGGAAAGATGCACTGAATTGTAAAGTTGCATCTGCGTTACTATTTGATTACTTATTGCAAAGACAACTTGGGTAACTGGCTTGGACATAGATATCCAGACCATAGATGTCTACATCATGTCACCTGGCTACGATACATGGTGTTTTAATTATCATATGCTAAAGATCAAGTGCCCCAGTACTTCAGCTCTCTGGCAAAGCTGATACACTAAGCCAAGCAGATTTGAAACAAGTGAAAAGCATAATAAAAAATGACATCAACTGGCAAAAGCAGATGCAGTTCTTCCAGAATCTCTGATACATATTTATCACTGACTGTATATATGTGTGCATATGCAAGCATATGAATGTTTACATATAAGAATGTAAATATGTATATATTTGCAAAAGAAAACAACAATTAGATATTGCAATTTTTAGGAGTGACAGGTCAAAATCAGAGGTCTAAAACAGGACAAAGAAATGGTCCAGTACTGAAAATGGCAACAATGATTTTTTTCAACTGTCATGTTCTATTACCAAGTTAATGAGCAGCATTTTATTGCCAATGTCTTTAGAGGCATTACTGCAGTCCAGCTCTAGTTGTGGAAAATATTTTACCAATGTGACTACAAATTTAATACATGAGAAACAGAATCTGAATGATCGCTTATATGTTATTTCCTCAGCTATACCCAGATACAACATCATAAATAAGAATATCCATGCAATTGCTAGTATCTCAGTAGTGAGACTTTCTCCTTTCTACTTTCTCTCTTTTTTTTTTTTAATCTTTGAAAGAAAGAGCACAGATGATGCAGACACCTATACTTAGGTCCCTTCTTCTGAGGAGAAGGAACAGGTCAAAATCAGTGTGCCTAAAACCAAAACCAGAAATTCTCATTTCTAAAAAATAAAAATTAGAAGAAATTACGAATATGTGTGACCAGTTAAAGATTTTAGAAAAAGAACTTAAAACTGCTAAAAGAAATTCTTTTTGTAGCTCATACTGCATAGTAACTCTGTAAATAAGATCTTAAAAAAAGCTACAAATGTGTTTTCTTTTTTAAGGTACAGATTATTTAGATTTATTTGTATCAGTGAGCAAGTATTCATATGGGTATCAATGATATCCATTGGTTTTAGCATTTTAAATGCTCACTAGAACTAGAAAGATTTGGCTAATAGAAGTTTGTAGGTATAACAATAGGTAAGGCAAAAAGGTTCTTAGTGTTAAGTTTGGAGCACACCACCTTTAACAGTGCTTGGATGTTGCAAATGATTGCCATTCTTTTTCTTTCTTTCTCTCCTCTTCTTCTTTTTTTTCTTTTCTCCCAGTTTCAGGAGCCATAATTTAGCCGCTAAAGTGCATTACAGTTTTCACAGTTTCATATTGTTCTGACTTGACATGTCAAGTGCTGACAGTACGACATTTTGGATATTCATCTACCCTATTTCAGTGATCTGCAATGTGTGTGGGAATCACAGATCTCTACTCTTGACACTTATAAACTTTTTCAGGAAGTGTTATTCAGTCTATTCCTATTTAGTCATTGCTCAGATTTTCATCAGAAAAAAAATCACATTCTGCAGCACATATAATCAATCACACATGCCATAATTCTCCTGTAAATTTGTTGTGGTGCAACCTGAATAATAATTATGAGAATTAGAAGTACAATTCAACTTGTAAATATTGTCATAACTAGCCTGTATAATATGCCTAATACAGATCTCTCAACCTTGCAAATACATTTGGGGCTAGACTTTAGGAAAAAAAAATAAAAACGAAAGAAAAAAAGAAAAAAGTAGACAGGCAGATTTAGGGGGAGTATGGGGTAGGGATGGACATGACAGTCTTTTTACAGGACCTGATGTAAAACTGGTGGAATGCCATTATGTTCTGTAGGCATAAAATAAAGCAAAAGACAAGATAATCAGGAAAAAAACCATAAACTCAAAAGGTCAAAATGAAATAAAAATGTTTCAGTGTTGCCTAACTGAAGTATTTTCATTCATTAGAGTCAAAATTCTCTGCAGTGTTTATATATACTTCTGTTAAGATTTCTACCTCAAGATAAGAAATATTTTTTTTGGAAGTAGAGTTCAGAAACTCCTGTAGGATGCCAAATAATACTATACATTTAGGCTTAGTCTTACTCTGTTAAAGTTTCCCACAAAGTTGTGCAGGAAAAAGGGGCTAGCCTACCAAATGCCCAGACAATGTGTTGTGTAAACCTATTTTCCTGTGATGTTTCCAGCCGTGCTCTGATTCTCATTAATACACAAAGCTTGTCAACACACTTGCCTGGATGCTCAATACTTGGTAACCTTTATTCAGTTTCATTTTTCCACTATTTTTAATTAAAAAAGAATGTTCCACCTTTGCCTTGCTTGAGTCCTTATGAGGTATATAAAAGCAAGCTGGAGAGTGAACTACACTGATCATCCATACTGCTTCACTCACAGCTCTCTGGCTCTGTTTTGAATTATTTGCAGTATGTCTAAGGCAAATCTTCTATAAAGGGTGCCACCCCTAATCAGTGTTGGCACTAGCCAGGCCACTACTATTGCTCTTGGAGCTAGAAATCAGTCCCTGATCCTCTTTTATTTAGCAGTACGGGCTACTACTCCCCACACTGGTTTTGTTTGTTTGTTTGTCTTTATTCATTGGTAAAATGCCAAGGCACCACAGGAAGAAAACTGAGAGCAGTCAAGTTTTTCCAGGCAATTCAGTCAATGGACAATCCACACTAGGTTTTGCTAGTGATCCATGGAAGACTCCATTTATAGCACTCTGTGGTTTTAACACTTCTCTTACACAAACACACACACACACACACACACACACACTTATATACATACACACACATACATATACATATATAATTGTGACATTTCTTGCCCACAAGTTCAAATGCTTGTTTTTAATTGCCCAAATGAGAACCCAAACACTAACCTCTTCTCTTCAGAAAACCATGCCACTTTTAAACTAAAAAACAGTAATACAAGTTGGTCTTAGTCCCACATGTTGGTCTATCAGAATGAATGTGACCTCTTCTCTTGTTATATTAATAGGGTTCTTTTCTCTAGATCAATCCTCTGGGATGTATCATTGTAATCTCTGTCTTTTGGCACTCCTCCCATGTCAAAGACCAGATATATGAGAACTTTTTAATTTTTCTCTTTTTTTTTTTCCTATGAGACAGAACTACTCAGTCCTGTTGGTTCATCAACAAAAAAATTGGAACATAGGAAATGGACCAGATCCAAGGTCAATCTCTGAATTAATAGAGAACAGGAGGTACTTCAGGGAAGGTATAATAACAATTTGTATAGAGAATGTTGATGCTTTGCACTTTGAAAGGAAAAAAAAAAAAAAGGATCCAAGAAAGAGAGGGAAATAAAGTCTCAGGGCTGTTTTGCAAATGTGCTGCCTCAGCAATGACATATCCCAGCATGAGGACCTGAGAGCAGTCCTGCAAGCCTTTCATGCCAAAAGAGCAAACTGGGAGAGCTGGCCAAAACCCACACAGACTTGGAAACCTGCCTGACAGATAAGTTTAAGAAGCTTTGCCAAGGGCTCTATTGCAGCACTGTCCCATTGTCCCATTTCTGTCAAATGGTCTGATTTCAGTAGGAATTGGTCTGCATGACAAATAATTATTTCTTGTCAGACAAATGACACTTCCTAAGTTAAAAAGACAGATTTATCACAAAGCTCATTTATAGATGCTTACATAATAATGTTAAAATTGAAGCAAAGTTTTAGCAAGTTTGTAGGAATATAGAGCATATCCAATAAAATTCTCTGTCTATCCAATTTGTCTGTAGAGGCCCCTTAGTAGCCTGTGATAGAGTGTAGGCAAATCAAAATTTGTTTATAAAATGTGATGAAGTTTCAAGGGCAATTAAGTCCCTATAATCTTAATGAATATTAGTGGCAGCCTGGAGGAGAGACTCAGATTAGTGCTTGCACTGAAGAAAACTCAAACGGAATGCAACGTATACATATGTATACGTCTCTTTCTGGAAGCCGCTAGAGGACAGATTCTTTGTCCTGGCCAGCCAAATGCATATAATTCTGGCCAAGTTGAATCGTCTGTTGTCTTTTCTGTGATGGAGAAGAAAAACTGTCAACACTAAGGAGCAGAAGGGAGAATTAGTGTTATCTTTGTTCTGAGGGAAAGGTGACATGTAGCAAAACAGGCAATACCATAAGTCATCTGCTTCTATTAGTTCTGCTACTAATGAAACAAACTTCTTTTTAGCAGCACAGTCTTAGCATCACAGAAGTATTCTAGATATATTTATATAATTCTTGCCTATTTTATATAATTAAACTGCAGTCATATTTGCCTTTCTTGTAGTCCTAGAGTTCATACGAGATGTAGAAGTACAAAGGAAAAAAATGTTCCAGTCCTAGGAAAGGTTTCCAGATTGCATCTGTTGACTTGTCATCTATCTTGCATGAAAGAGGGACTTTCAAAGTGAAAAAAGACAGAAAAAGAACAGTCTTAGGTATGGTGAAATAGTATGTTGGCTATAGCACTCAGTTATAGCACACGAAGCTGAAATTCAAACACCTAAACAGCCTAATAATTCAGACCACACCGTTATTCCTGCTGATTATTTTATCTAGGTCATTCTATCCTTCTCTGTCCTATAAATAAATAAATGCATGTTCAGTTTGTTCAGGTCCTCACAAAGCTTATGTGAGTATTCTAAACTTTTGATCTTGCACTATTTTAATCAAGCAGAAAGACCTTTCTTTGTTTTTCAGACATAAATGACTATGTCAAAAGTAGCATGTATATTGTTGCAAAATGTTATGATTTGAACATTTTCTCACTTAAAACTGTAAAAAAACCCTAGCCTATCAGTGGTTAAGATTTCTAGAGAAAGAATGAACTGTGCAGATTCCTATAGTGTTGTTGATTTCTATCAGGTAAGTGTTAAAATCACTCCCACTGTAGCTAATTAACCTTTGGTGAATTTCTTAAAACTGTTCTTCTGAGACTGCAATGGTGAGAAATGGGTGATGTTATATTCACTCTATTTCCGCAAGAAATTAGAATGAACTTTTGTTTTGCAATGAAAATCTCATTTCACTTGATGGATGCTTGTTCCTTTGCACATGTCTTGATCTCAGGAGAATGTTTTCATAAAGAAGACTTCAGGAATATAACATTTCGAATGGGAAAAAGACACTTTTTCAGACTTAAAAGAAGCCTGAGCTTAGCTATGGAGGGAATTCTTTTCTGTATTATTGCTTCATAAAATATATTGACTTCAGAGCTGCAATCTGTTCCAAAGAGAATACTTCACAAGATCTTATTCAGCTTCTGTCCTCCCCAGTCCCACTGGCAGAACGTGTTACATTTGTTCACAGTATACACCCAGGAAAAGAAAGAAAAGGGAGACAGCTAGCAAAATTCAGTACAACTGCAATTCACTCTGTAACAAAAGAGACCTAGTGAATGGGGAATGCAGTACCAGCAAACAAAAAATGGTTTGTAAACAGAATTCAAACAGGCATCACAACTGAAATCAAAGCTTAGACTTCTGGGGAAAACTTGCTCAAATTAGCTAGATCATGCTGGAAAAGTGTGTTTAGGGATCAAATTAGGTCACGATAAAGCAGTACTCATGAAAGCCAGTTGAGAGTAAAAATATAATGGTATCTCTACTTTGGTATCTTTACTTAAGCTAATCCATCATGGTCAGAGTTGTGTTTTAGGAATATCCACAGTTTCTACAAAATTCCTTACTCACCAATTATTGTAATCAGCTGCAAGACTCTGGTAAAGGTGATCCTAAATCAGAGGAATACAAAGATGCATTAAAGCACTAGCTAAATACTCTGCATCTTGTTGCCATATAACTTTGAGAGTAGATAGTTGTTATCATTAGTACTGATCTTTTTGTCTTTCTCTCAAATCCTTAAGACTTTTTAAATTATGCAGTGATAACACTGGTCATCACTCAGAGTCTTTCTAAGGTGATAAAACAATGAAAACTTTTGGTCATGCAGATAATTTCTGGAATACTGTAGAGCGCTGTGGTAGTGAAACTTGGCACTGAATCAACCTTCCACGGTTGCTGGGTGGCTGGGCATATATACATTTCTTTTTTTTTAACTTAAGCACTTCACTACCAGTAAAATTGAGCAAGAACTGTTAGAAGCACAGGAACTGAGCGGGTCCATCGGCAAACTGCCTACAAGAAATGTGATTTTTTTTTCTTTTCTATTTAAACTACTACTTGGAGAAAGTGAACTTTAAATCTGCATTTTGAAGTGTTCAAAATATCTCATTTAAACTCAGTCAAATAAGGATCTGCAAACACTTTTCTCAGGCTTCATTCAGAAAAAATGAAACACAATCTTCAGGGAGTAACATCTTCTATGAGACCACAAGGATTATAACTACTCTCTCTTACTACTACTCTCCTAGAAATTTAACCTGGGAAATTTCATAGTGAATGGGTCTTTTTTCTCCTGTCAAAATTTTAAAACTGAGTTTCATTGTGTCTATCAAGAATTCTCAGTTCTTTGCTCCTTACAGGCTATAATAGACTGGAGAAACTTGGAAGGTGTTAGGAACTGAGAGTGACTGCATACGACATTTCCAGTGTTTGCTCTGGTGAAGGGTAAAACATAAGCAAAAACTCATGCTTGCTAGCATGACTAACTCATATGGTCATAGACATAAATAATTTAAGTAATAATAATCATCAAACTACTGTGAGATGGTCAAATATGTATCTCATTAACAAAAACTTGATAAGCGCTTTAGTGAAGTTCATGAACTTCCTATTAGTTTCAAAAGCTTTTGATCTTTGATCAGAACCTACAGCAAAAAAAAAAAAATCCACTTGAAAATTAGATTTAGGATGATTTTACATAGCTTTTGCATTCTGCCTGGTATCCTCTTTTTATATAAAAATATTTATTTAGTAAGAATTTATTTGTTCATCTAAAACTGTGTAACAAACCTAATGTATCACATTATATAATTAGCATCAACTATTCTTTCAAAGAATTTAAATAATTTAGTAGATCTAGAGCAAGAGATAAAAAGGAAAGTATACACCTTTCTATGCAGAGCCTGTCCTAACTTGGGGCCAGAAGAGTGAAGTTTGTTCCAGCCCTGATTGCTATGAGCAGAATGGGTACACTTTGAAAGAAGAGAAAGAATAGTATTGAATATGAAGCTAATGAACAACCTGTCCTATTCACAAAACCTCAAAATGCAATCTTTGAGGTGTTCTCTCATTATTTTATGATTTTTGTGCTCTGAAAAATAACAGAAAAGAAGGAGAGGGGAGGAGAGGGGAGGAGAGGAGAAGAAAAGAGGAGAAGGGAGGCGAGTGGAGGGGAAGGGAGGACCCAAACCTCCCATAGGTAGAATGACAGCAATTGAAACAAAAAGAAGCAAACTGACAAGGACCATAAAATATACAATCTTTCATCTGGAATGCAAATGTGTTAAGATTGCACCATTACATTTTGTTCTATATTCTGGGTTTATGCTTCTCAGCACAAGGAAGAGGTGGTGACAGGACTCTATCACCACTGCCTGCTGGCCGTGGCAAAAGCTCAATAACTTGCCCGGCAGAAAAGTGTTAAAACTAATCCATACCTTAGTATGAACAGGTGCAATATATATGAAGCAGCATAACAAATCTCTAAATAAAGATGTCTGTTTTCTTCTGCCAAAACAAACAGTATTCTTAAACAAATGTAAAATAAAAAAAATTACCTGTTTTAATTGATGGTTTTGATCATTGTTTATTTCAGCTACATTATGTTTAATATTATGTGGAGAAACATAATTTTAGAAAAGTTAACCATCTGCAGAAATATTTTAATGGATTCCAGATTGTTATTATGTCCAGAGACTGTTTTGTTTGATATCATACAGATTGAAAAATATATTAAAATATTTTAAAATTAAAAATACCTCTTCTCCCAGAGAGCTTTTGATTTGAGTAAGAAACTAGGCACAGACTTATAAATGCAGGCAGCTACATGGGGTAGCTCACTAGGAAACCGTGCAAATCTCTCATAGGCACTTCTGAACTTTTATACTAATCTTAATACTTTGTACTTGTTTAATTTGTTTCACTGTATGGAAACTGTACCCAAAAAGTAGGTTGATTATCCTCTACTGTATCTTGAAAGAAGACAATTGTAGAATTTGAGAAAATACTGCATGAAAATGGAATACACTGAACATTTCTGTAACTTCTTCATATTTATTATAATAATTGAATAATATATTAAAAAAACATTTTCACAACCTTTACAGCATCTTTAACTTTATTTTTTGTTCTAGTGGTTGGACATTTAAGCATGAGTAAGAAAGTATTTTAAATATGCTCTTTGATGAATATATTTTTAACTGGCAACATACTGCATTTTTAATATGTCAGCCTAAACTTTCAGTAGGCAATTACTTAACAAAACTACCAACATCTTGTGCGATGACATGAAAGTCCTAATAGCTACACTGAGACCAAAAAGTGATGAACTCCTTCAGAAATCCAAGCTGGGTGAGCTTGCAGTGAGATAGCAAAGAAAAAAAAGACACTCATATCTAAGAAGTTCTGTTCTCAGTTAGGTACCCTAATAGGTACCCTATTCATTAAATGGAAGATTTTACTGAAATGAACATTAAATATTATTGACAAGTAATAGTACTCAATCAAGCTAGTGAGGTTAGCCCAAATGATTACTTGTAAAACCTTTGATCTCCTCACTTACTGTGTACTTGTATATGATACAGATTTAACAGGGCAATAAAATATGAATATTTCAGAGAGTTCTTAAGAAATATATTGACATTTTGTTTGTACTTTTCAGCTTTTCAAGGTAAAGCTCTGTTTAGAAGCCATGATTGACAAGATGAATAGAAAAAAGTTAACCTTTTAATAGGGGGAAAAGAAAAAGTCATAGGAGCATAACTTCCAAGGCAATATGGTATCTTGATATGAGAGTCCAACACCTTAAATTTTTAAAAGCCTTAGGGAAGAACTGTGTATTATTAGCAAGGACAATTTAATAGTCTTCACTCATATGAAACGTTGCACTCCTAATATATTATATCAGAGATCCTAAGATCTTATCTTCCTCCACACAGTTCTGTATACTTCCGCCTGTACAAAGCAACATAATTGAAAACATAGGAAAACCTTTGAAAACTAGATTGCAAAGTCACTGTAATTAGAACCCAAACTTGGATATGATATGGTGTGATAAACATGGGTTTGACATCAAAAGGATATTGTCACCATGTAGCCAACCTGTACCACTCAGATCTCCTGAAATATATCTTTTTCTAAGTATTTTATTGGGTTCAGGCCTATCTATGACCTGTATGTAGCAGTATTTAGTTTTAAACTGTCTTCAACTCATATTTTAAAGTATATTTACACCAATTCTATTGTACACTAAAGATTCCATGAAGACATCAATATTACTTTTGTTGGTTGTATTTGAGAAAGAGTTTTAAAGACAAAATCAAAGTTTTGATTTAGGTGAGGATGATACCATGGACCTTTAAAGAAAGAAGATATTTTGCTTCTCCAAACTATATTTTCTAGAGAAAATTTACAGCAATGTCCTGAATTTTATAAAGTGTAAAGAATAAATTTCTATTTCTGCAATGAATGTGAAAAAAATCTTGATGGTGCTAAATGATAATGGAATCGTGCTATATAACATACAAGGTTTTCATACCTTTTTTTTTTTTTTAATGGTAGTTCTTCTATATAGAATTACACTTTATGGCTCTAACCCTGAAAACTAAGTGGTATGAGGGAAATGATGTATTAATGTACTAATTTTTTTCCTTTTATATAAGTCTTTGTAGGCCTGGGATCCAAAATCAAAGAAAATAAAACATGAGTTATAATTCAGAAGTAATTAAAGCTCTAATTAGCATTCCACATTCCATGAAAAGGGCCTTCCCCTTGCATCCCCCCCCCCCCCGCCCCTCCCAGAAAAGGCTAAATGAACAAATTTTTCACTGATTTGTTTTAGACATTCTGGGCAAAAATTCATCCCACTGAACTTAAGGCACTTAATGAGGTTAATTTAGCTACTAGATAGTTTACCAGCCACTAAAATAACACAGTGGAGAAATATGGCCAACTGCATATAACTCTTGTGTGGGTTGGCTCATTCTCTAGAGCTTCTATTCTTCCAGTTTCTCTCCAATTACTAGAGTAGTCTTCTCATACAGCTAGAGATCCCCTCTGCCTTATTCTGAGGAGACATAAAAAAGAAGAGTTAGTATTCTCTACCCTGATTTTCACTCCAACTATCTTATTTTCTTGAAAGGATCTGTCATTCTATTAATAGTTATATCAGTGGTTCAGGCATTTTCGCTGCTCAATTGTTTAGTCACTTCTACTGTTGGGTAGGATGTTGGGGAGATGCTTTCCCTCTCCTGTTAGGAGGATAGTGAAGAATAAGTCATGAGTCCAGGAAGAGAGGAGGTAAGGAAGGAAGACAGCCTCTTCTTCTGAGAGGGAACAGTTCTCAGATATTAAGCTTACTTCCCTGAAATGTTCCTGAACTTTACATGAGACTGTTGCTATCCTTTATTGTAAATAGGAACAAACCTGGAAAGCCCAATAGGTGGGCTTCCCACATGCAATTTCTTTCTGGGCACAGGATCCTTGAAGTCCTTGGGGAAGAGCAGATCATCTTCAGCAGAAGAGGCTGCTGTCATTCAGGCTTGGTGAGGGCTGGTAGTTAGGAGACTTCTAGGGGATATTGAATGCCTATCTACTCAGAGTGAGGAGAATGAAGGAAATGGACCTTATTGTTAGGGCAAATCTTCAAAACGCAAAACTCCTATGAAAAACAGGTGGTCTTTGCTGAACTAGTGCAATAAGGATTCCAGCTCCACAGAAAGCTTGTATCTGACTATGTCAGGAAAAGCTAAATAGGCAGATGTCAAAGGAGCCTGAATGCTAGAGTGTTAGGCAATTCTGGGAAATATGACTAAATTTCTATTTGGTACTTTGGTGGCTTTTAAGTTCCTAAATCTTAACTTAGATAGGATTTACATAGACTGGGTTTATCCCCGTGTTTCTAACTTAGATACTTCAATTTGGTTTTAAAATTACATAGTTTAAATTAAGGGGATCCTTGTTCCCTCCCACTCTAGTAAGTGAAGAGACTGTTAGCTGTGCCAGCTTCTTACTATTTACCCAGAAAGTTGGATATGGCAACATGGACATCCAGACAAATAATGTCATCAAAGTAATAGTGAGAAAATAAATCTTTCTGCTTCACAGCAGCTCTCGTTACAAATCTGCTATACACTCACTCCTGATAAGTTTAGAAATAAAAATGATAAACGTATCTAAAAGAGTCACGACAACAAAAATATTTAGTTAAAATGAGTGAAAAACCCAGAGCTATCCCAGTTCAGACTAGCTGAGAACTTAGATGACAAAAGATAGTTTGTCCATTCAGCTGCTTCAGAGAGTACCATTGTTGTTAAAATGTCATTAAAAAGAAGGGCCTGATACTATGTTAAGCTTCTCAGTGAGGCATGAAGAACTTGGCTTACACAAGAGCAACAATTCTGCTTATCTAGTGAAAATTTTAGACAACTCACTTGTATTTATCTTTATCTTGCCCCATAATGACAGTGATCAGAACCCAGCAACTCCCACAGGGCAGACCCAGCCTTGCAAACTGCTGGGCAGCAACAGTTGGTCTCTGCATTCACTTTCCATTATTCATAAACATATAGCAACAACCCTGCTCAGAAACAGCCTGTAGTTATTGACAGGTGAACCCAAAAGCTGTGGAGATGGACAAGATCAGATCTGGGACAAATGCTTTTTGCTAAACTTGTATAATTTGGAAAAAATGGGTCTGTTATGTATGCTCTATATGGCTTCTAGTCCACATCTCTATACTTAGTGTACCTCAGTTAATGCATGACGCCATTGACAACGGATATTACCAAAAACTTTCCCCAAGTTTATAGATATGCAGATATAAGAAACCATCATAGAAAAGTTATGCTTCTTCTTATGTGTTAATTAAAAAAAATTCAAATGAAGTGCATGGTAACATGATCTGAAAGGAAAGGAGAAAGCTGAAAAAAATTACAAAAATAAATGATAGAGAGGTTAACTACTAGTCCACATTCCTTCTTCCAAAAAAAAAAATACCCATGCAATATTATCCAGATATTCTCTGAGTCCTCCAGTTTAGAAAAATGTCAGAGGTTGGAATTCTTTAATATATTTTCAGTATCTTTATGACCTTCCCTATTTATGAAATTGGAGAAGTACAAGATAACAACTGAGTTACAGTTAAATAGTCAAGAGAATAGATTAGGCTCATAGTACTTTCTGTTCTCATTACAGTCTTTGTCATAAGAATGTAGAATCAGAATTTTAATGTTGCATATATTTTAGCAAACATGATTGTAAAATGTACTTCTATGACCTTCTTAATCTTTATTTTTGGATTTGTTTGTTAGCATATTTTATAGTTCCCCACTCAAAGTACTTCTAATAGGCAGGGGGAAACTCAGAAAGTTCAGTTTATATAAGTATAACACTATTTAAAGGTTTATATATTATAAACAGTTTAAGACAGAGAACATCTTCTAAGCAAGTCAGCATATTGTTTAATAGGAGGATGGCTCTCATCTGAGGAGTTATCTCAACAGAGCCAGTAAATAAGGATCCCTGATCTACAAATATGCCATGTAGTAAAGTAGTGATACATATTTTCAAAAAGAAAAAAAAATCATCTCAAAATATTCTTAGTGAATTCCATGCATTTATCTATCAATCTAAAAATGTTTTGGAACTCCAAACAATGTCATACCAATAAATTTTTGCAAATTAATTGTGAGGTATTCTTAATTCCAAATAAAGAAATCTACATTAAAAAGTTTAAAGAAAAATATAGTATAAAACATTACTCTTATTGTGCAGTGATAGCTTATTCAAAAACAAGCAAATAAGACTCAGTAAAGTAAGACAGCTCATATCTAAAATGGCCAAGCATATGCACTTTTGGTTACAAAGCTTAGTAATTAACTCCAAGATACAAAACTTCCAAAGAAACCTTTTGGCATTGTTTGTTATGTGGTAGAATTAGCCTAAAACTAATTTTAAAATAGTCAGAATACACTGATGGATTTCCATCCAACTCACTATTGCTTATAATTTCCTTATTATTGAAATCTACAGACTACATTAAGAAATAGATCAGCAGAGTGGGTACGGGAAACACACGGTAGACATTTGACTGTCTGTGTCAAACCATGAAGAAGATGCAAGTGAAATTATGTAAGATCTGTACAAACGGTTAATTTTGCAGTCCCTTAGCAATTGTTGCCTCACCATAATGTCTCAGAAGTTACAAACGGGAACTAAAAGCACCAACAGTAATTCTAATTTAAACCAAATGCTGTATTTGATTCAAATGAAGGTATTTCATGCCATAACTTTCATATTTTTAGAATAAATTAATTAATGCAAAACAGTGAAAGTTCTTGATTAATCTCTATCTACATTTTGGTGGGATAGTGTGCTTAAAAACGTCATAACAAACTCTATTTTCTTCACCATTTATTTTTTTCACTAGAATCACAAAACCTGGATACTGAAAGTGTTTATACTGTCTTTCATATATGAACATAACCTGATCAGAATTGCTGGTTTGATAGATAGTTTTGTTCTGTTTTTTTTCAGCAAAAAAGTTTATTTTGGGGACAGAACTAATGTTATAGAGGGTGACATATTTGAAACACGAATCATTCAGGGTCTGACAGGAGAAAAAAATGACACTAAATTTCTGGGTGAGAGAAGAAATCTCTAATCTACATTAGGAGTTTCTTATCTGGGAAAAAAAAAAGAATTCTGAGCATGCAAGTATTTAAAAAAGAGATTGTGTCTTAGGCACCACTGCAGCAAATAGAATTAAATCTTTGTCAATCATGAAACTCATTATAAGAATTTACTATATGTTTGCCAAAACTTTCAGTATTGATCTATTTCCCTTTTCCACTGCCCCAACACACTATCACATATGGTTTCCATATTCATATAAATGATGCTATGAAGTCAACATGCTTGGAGGCACAAGCATCTTTTGTGATTTTTCACTATAGCAGAACTTTTCTTATTGAACTTAAATGTATCTTAAATGACCTTTCTAAACTATATACTTGTACAGAACTGTCATTGGTATCATAGCTTACCCTTTTTCTTTCAGATGGAATTCATGTTATCAGAAAAATCCTTTAGATAAAATCAGTAACAAAAAACATTTTTAAAATGACACTGTTTTTCTTCTTTAAACCCGGCTATTTCTATTGCTTCTGGTTTCTGTTATCTGAGTTTTCAGTATGCGTGTGTTTGCAAGAAAGTTCTCTGTCACTTGTCAAAAATTAATCTTTGAACTTTCTCTAATCTAGAATAGATATGAAACTGATATGAAGGACATAGTCCACGATCTTCTACTCACATCTTGCTTGAGCAGATCCAATATCTGTACTTGCATGTCTGACTTTATCTGTGTTACCATACATGCTGAGTGAGTGATGTTTTCATCAGTTCAGTTTTAGGACACAGTAAGCCATGGAATTCATGATTTTTTTCATTGAGAGAGAGAGAAAGAGAGAAAGAGAGAAACTATAACACAAATACTACCTGGGGTAAATTATTGAAGCTAGTTTCATATTTGTTTTATTTATTCTTAATTTATTCTTGTATCTATAGTTCTATTTAGGATTTCCTCTAAGATTTTTTTTTAATTACATATTATGCTGATATATCCAAAATTGTGATTCAGCAAAAAGGGCTTAATGAGAAGAAACACAAATGTGTTTGGAAAACTGTTTTCCTTTTCCACTACCTGTATTTCCCTCCTTCCAGAAGCTTGCATGAATATATAACCATAAAATATCCCATATTTTGAAATTATAATAAAAATTAACATGGAGTGTCAATGTTCATATCTCTTAAATCCATACAAATCATTTTGGCTGCAAAAGGTTGGAGATGAAAGAGCACTTAGAGGAGCATGCTTACCTTTTCCTTATGCTCTACCCCAGCCATCAGCTTTTGTTTGGGGTATTAATTGGAAGGATAAGTGCGGGAGGAGTTATCTACAGATAGCTGCAAGCATAGTGTTGAAAAGTGCTTTTTACTAGCATTATTACTGTAGCATATTTAAAATATAAATTTAATATCAGTTATGTTCACAGTATGACCTAATGGTCAAAAAATATTAGCATTTTGTTGGCTTACTTATCATAGATAATATCCAGCCCTTTTGCTAGCACAGTTCTGCTGATTTTCTGATGCCACTAAGATTTCTGGAAAATATGGTTAGACAAATGTGAGTGCATATAGTGTATCAAACTTCTGGTTTTGCATACAGGCCTAGTGTATCTTCATTGACAAGAAACAACATAAATATTGTGGTAGGTTAGTGGTGGCTGAAGATTTAAAAACTACAGGGATGTTAAAGTGATCCCAAAGGCAAACATTAGAAATCCAGGAAATTCAGAGCAAAGGCTAAACTAAAAAGAAAGTCAAGTGCAATTGAAGCAGTTTGTGCAATTGAGGCACAATGGACAAATGTCCATTGCACAGAGAGGAGGGCTGGGTCCATAGAGTCAAAAGGGAAAGAAACAGGAACGAACATCACTCTGCAGTGAGGGCGCTCATTAGTGAAACAGCCGTATAACCACATTAGCACGTTAGACTAACTGCCCGGTTTGATTAACTTTTCTTTTGGGATGTGTTATAACTTGTAAAAACTTGTCTAATCTACCGTGTAGATGTCATGTGACGGTCTAGTCAAAACAGTCTATGGAGTCCGGAAGACTATTCAGCTTGCCCTGAAACGGACATCTATGCTGGGTCATCTGGCTAGATCTCTAAGCCCTAAGCAGGGTGTGATACAGTTGCATAAATACAGGGGACACATGGTAGTAGAGTCTCAGTGGTACCGGAAGTGAGCATTGGCATGTGTAATAAATGACCCACAGGAAAATTATGTGCTTCTGTAGGAGGAGAAAGAGGCCAGACATCTGATTAACCCAAGATACTTACATTTAGGAAGGTGACTTCCACCCTACTCATGGCAGTGAAAATTTCCCCACTCACTATAACCTCACATGCAGACAACTTTATATTTAGGTGTCTGAATGCACAGCTGAATCTCACCCTATAATTTCCAACATTTATCCTGCAGATACTTAAGTCTGTTACTTAGATCTAACATCATTAACAATTACTTATTTGATTTAGACAGTTTGCAATGCCTTTGAATTCCAGCCAAATTAACTTTTCGTGGAAAAAGGCCCTACTTAAAATTGCGTAAGTTTTTCAATTCCTGCTCAGGCTCCATCATAAATCTTTCAGGAAAGCCTGTCTCATATTTCAGTCAGACACTTACAATCATTTCTAGTTCTTTGGAGGCCTGATTGAAAATATGCTGAAATCAACTGATCCAGCAGTTTGACTTCATCAGCTGTTGGATAAGGCTCTGACTGCCTTTAAGTGAGTATTAGAAATCATCTCATATTTTATCTTAAAGGCTAATAAATTACCATCTGAATTCAAAATGGAGTCCATAGCCTTCATTTGATTAATTAACAACCACTTCATACTGGTTGGAAAATTACAAGATCAATGGATTCCATTATTCAATAATTAAAACCAAACTGGGCAAGCAAATGTCATTTTAAGTTCTTAAAAAAGTTTAGCATTAAATCCTATATAAAACATCAGCATTATTTAAAGGGATTCTTATGGCACTGTTTATTTGTAATTCTTTGATCGTGAATTTTACTTCACAAAGGCATTCAAAATCCGTATTTATGATAGCTTTAAGCTGTTAGAATATCAAGAAAAAATGCAGCACATAACATCTTATTATGATTATCATAATGCAAGCGCAATGTTCTATACATGCTTTTTGTATACAGCTAATTCTTCGTCAGTTAAAAACATCCTTAAATCATTAGAAAGCTCATTATTTTGGAAGATCTAAGCATAATGGTTATTTCTGGGGGGGGAGAAAAACAGTCCTCTTCTCCCTAAGTACATTCAGTTTTATTTGTTTGTTGTTTTTAATTTCATTTAAAAAAATCTCCTTCTAATATAATCCATACAAAAAACTATCTTCTCTATATTTAATAAACAGAAGTAAAGTAAAATACTATTTTATACTCTTCTCAGCTGAGGTAATACTCAAATGCTGCCAGTCAAGAAAAACTCAATAGTATCTTTGAAATTGCTTTTCTTTAAAATTCACTTTAGGTCCAAAACATTCTGAAACCAACACATTTAAAAACTGTTTTCATAGGACTCTGTGAACCTGAAGAAAATTACTATAAGGTCAGATTTCATGAGCTTCTGTGCGACATCATAGAATACAGAATTAGACATCTGCCATGCAGACTGGATTGAAACTGCAAATCCTGGGGGCCTGTCCCAACTAGCAGATTGAAATGGCAACAAAATGGTAAAAAAATAGGATTCAGAGATTCTGAAAGGCACAGACAAACAAAAATCAGTGGTGGCTCAAACAGAATAAAATTAGTTTATAATTGAAAATAACAAAAAAGTATGGAAACATCCTAGAAATTATTAATGTTCAGCAAACTGCAGAGTTATTGAACGCTAAATAATTAGCTGTAAAAAAGTGAAGTAAAATTCTACTTTTGCAATTCAGAACCTGCAGCAGAGTCCTGCTCCCATTCAGCTTTCCCTTTGACTTCAGCGAGGCCAGGATTTCACATGGTGGTTTTCCCTGTGGCATACAAGTCAGCAGGACTCTTTTTCTCTCCGCTTTTCAAGACATCTGTTAGAAAGTTCAGCTGAGAGGATTTTTAGATGCATAATGCATAACGATTACACGTGCAGGATTTTGCACAGAAGATGGGTTTCTCTATTGCCTCTCGCATAGACATTCAGACAGGTCCCACCAGTAGCTGATCCAGACACGTGACCTTACCAGTAGCAGCTCATGACTCCATAGACTCCACTGTCGGTGGCCTGGACCTTCAGGTCACCCCAGCACCACCTCGCAGACCCTCCGCTCCCTCCAGGACCCAGCGCCATGCCGACACCTGGCTCCAGCCTCTTGTCCCACTCCTCGGCTGGCCCGGCTTGACATCCGCCAGCAACCGCAGGCCGACGGCAGCCGCACCATGCACATGTGCTCCAGTCGCTCCTGGCCTACGACCATGGTGCTCCCCAGGGCCGGCATGCAGACCCCCCACGCACAGGGACGAGAGCCCCTTGCCCAGGAAAACAGTCAGAAATGGGGTTAGTGAGCAGACAGGACGGAGGCGCCGATCAGGCACCAGCCATGGCTGGGCCGGCGTGCTGCCAGCCCATCCCCTCCTCCCCCTGCTTCTGCATGCTCATCCCTCTCAGGCCCCCTCGCTCCCTCCTTTCCCTCCTGCAGTCTCCCCTGACACATGCCCTAATGCGCCCGGCGCAGCCAGCGGCACCACCCATCAGTGCGGGCCCCAGGGCTGGGGGCTCCTGGGACGCCCCGGGGGGCCGGGGCAGGGGCTCTGCTGGCTCCTGCAGCGGAACGAGGGCTCCTGCCTGCCCTTGGCCTCCCTGCCCATGTGCAGGTATAAGCCTTTCATCATCTTACCTAACAGACACCTTTTTTGTCTCTGTTATAAATAAATTAACAGAGTATAATGAAATCAGACCACCACTTATTGTAGCAATTTCTATACTTCACTACAAGAAATGCATTTTTAAATAAATGGACTTGAATAATTTAGCAAGACAAGAGAGCTATGGAAGAAATTATTAACTGTATAGCTAGCCATAAGACACTCAATTTGTTACTTGTAGATGCAGCAAGTGGGCAGAGAAGTAGACTAACTTAATTATGCAACTAGAGATAAACTAGGAAATTTCTTTTCTAGCTCCTGAGCAGAAACATTCTCATTCCTGTATCTTTTTTATAAGGCTTCACAGTATTTGTTGTCTTCTTTCTCATTTCTTTTTTTCTTTTTCTATCTTTCTTTTCCTCTTCCTTCTCTTCTTCTTGAGCTTCTACTTCTTCTCTGCTGTTTTGAAAGGCAATAACAAATGCAATTCCAATAGTGTATAGAAAAAAATGCCAATGTTTCTCTCTCCTCCCATCTCAAACCAATAGGTTAAAGGTATGTATTAATTTTATGTTGCTTTCTAGGGACTAAAATGACTTCTGAAGACCAAAGCTGCTCCACACACTTCTTCCCTTCAATGGAATTTTAATTTAGAGCTTGTTAGGTTTGCAGGCAAATGACTAGACCGCCAACTAGACCCTGGTCCAAAGTTAAGGTTAACTAAACAGGGCATGGAAAAATACTGGAGAGAACATGACAAATTACTGGAAGTGACAGACAAAGATGTGAGAAGCTAACAAAAATTTCAGATAGCACCATTAGGGATAGATTGCACAGGTACATAAAGGTGAAAAATGGTCAAACTTAAAAAATAACTGGAGAGGAGGATTGGGGATCTTTTGAGGAGCAGAGCCTTGCAAGGCCAGCAGAACCCAGGTAACCCTATCAGTAATAGGCACATAGAAGTCTGAGATCTAGGTAACAGTATCAAATATCAAAAAAAGAAAACCTGGGACCAATGGGGAAAAAGTCATTGGGGAGAGCTGTTTATGTGGGAGGAGACATGTACTGTGGTGGAAGAAGAGTCAAGAAATGGAGAAAGGAATAATCAGGTGTGTAAATCATGTGAGTGGGGTTGTCTACCCATCGAGCAGGCTGCACTTAATTGCTACAGCCTACACAGGGACAGCAAACCAAATCTGTTGTTCTGATCATACTATAAGAGTCAAACAGCTTCGGTGGTCAGGAGGACAAGGCTTGTGCAGGGGATGCTTTCCCTGGACATCAAGGAACACCTGAGTGGACACACCAAGCATCCTGGTGTCACCATATTGGTGCCCACTCCTGGCCTGATGGCAATCAGCAAATACCCACTCCTTCTAACAGAGCTCAGATGTTTTGAATATGCAGAGTCCTGGATACAGAAAAAACAACTTTCTTTTGGGCGAGGTCATTCTGTCATTTTTTAGTATGTGGTTCAGCTGTTGCATCAGCACTTGAAACAGTAATGCATATCAAATAGTAACCAGAATTTCTTTTCATAACACCTATGATTCATCCAAGTTATTTTAGCCACTACTGGGAATGCTTTTCCAAAGAGAGGAACTTGGGTGACACAGAGGTCTTAAATGCACAGACGCTGTGTGTGGATATAGGATATATAAATAAAAGCAAACTGGGCTGCAAACCATGGTGCCTGAAGTTAGGATCCATATTTGGCACTTCATAAAATAGAGGCCTTTTCTTTATGGGTGAAGGACAACTGCATCTTGCACTGACCTCAGTAATTTTGGGGGTACTCAGTCAAAATACTCTTCCTTGCCTGCCTGAGCTCCAGGAGATGTTGAAGGGACCTAGCAGCTGATATCCTTATCTCAGAGAGGAAGGTTTAATGGGGGATGGCCTGGCTGGGGGACCACCGTGACTCTGCACCTCCTGGTACGTGCAAGAAAGAAGACATCACAGGAGGATATCCATATTCGTGAATGAGGCATTGCATGACTGAAGCATATGGTGCAGGGCTGTTTATTTCTGAATATAAATGGCTGTAGGAAACTAGTGGTGTTGGAGTATTCTCTCGATCACTGAGTAAAAGTAAGTCCGAGTAGCATTTGTTCCAACAAATTTCAGGTACCTAACCTGGCCAGCCAAATTAGGAAATTAATCTCCTTATACTCCGCATATTTTGTGGAAAAAAAAGAAGTGCTCTTCCAGGAATCACTTCAGGTTTGGGCAGGTAAATACCTGAAAAATTAATTCCTTTCTCCTCAGATTTTTGTGTGATCCTCACCCTAAAACAAAAGCTGGAGAAAGAAGGGCCTAACAGAGTAGAATTACCACTGTACAACAAATCCACAGAACACATTTGTTAACTTTCCAGCTTCACAGATTAAATTTTCCTGTGTGATGACTTCATACCCCTGAGCATTTAAAAATATTTAAAATTATATTAAAACACACATTTCTTTTTAATAGCATATTCTCAGGTTTAAATTCCATAATAAAGAAAATGTGACAAGCTGTTACTAAAAGTGGCATTACTGCAGTGTGTTCTGAAACAAGCCTTTAACCTTGACAAAGATCCATTGAGATTAACCTCTAGAGAAACGGGTATCATATGAAGCATCTTTAGCCTCAGGTTAATGGGATAAATAATTGAGGCAAGTATGCTGGGTAATGAGGTGAATTTTAACATTTTAATATAATAATCAGATCTAACCAATTGTCAAGTCTCTTTACAAGCCTTTTTCTGTCCTGGGACTTGTTATTTTTAGCATAGAATGTAGTCAAGAATGCAAATTAATGAAGTAAGACCACAGCACTGGGCAGAAGTAGAGCACAGCATGTAGCTACAGAAAATGAATACATCCTTCTGAAATCTACGACTACTCTTTTCACACCTGTACATACCAGAGTGGATTGCATAGAAAACATCTGTTCCAGCCTACTGGATAGCAACTTCTAATTAACTCACTTGTAGAATTCAGAGTTTCTATTCTGTTTCCTACCATGCTAGCATGAAGTTTAAGATAATGCTAAACAAGAACCAGTATATTGTAGCTATTTTATTGGTGAATGGCAAAAGAGTAGTTTTATTTCTTTTCATTTGCTCACAATGGCATGGCATGTACTGTGTGTGAAAATAAGGAGTTTCATTTTGCCAGGTGTTTCTATAAGAATTCACTAAATGTAAAAAGCAGAGTTTCAATCTGTATGGTATGACTCATGTTATTTGTTACCTCAGCATTTCAGGACAAGATCCAATAAATGAACTACATTGCTTCAACTTCTTTTAGGTACTGGCCTCCCCAGAGTGGACTCAGCTGAGCAGGTTGCTGAAGCATTGACAATGCAAATAAATAAATAATCATTCAGTAGCAGAGGGATGGGACAATTTGTAGTATAAAGCTTTTGTTACATTCAGGTACAATATCTTAATAGCATTTTCGTCAGAATTTTATTTTACCCTTTTTGTCCCTCATAACAAATTAAAAAATTAATCAAAGTAAAGTATATGAGTAGTCTTACTTCTCCATAAAAAGGCAAATTTTTATATACACAGATGATTTACTGAATTATCTGTATGGATGATTTACTGATTTATCTGTATGGAGAGATAGTAATGTTGCTATCAAAGTCCTAGCAGAGAAAATGTGTCTTTCTGAAATCACATTTCTACTTTCACATTTCACATTATCACCTAAAACACATTTTGCTATATGCATTGTAGTGAAACTTTATTTGTAATCCTCATTTAGTATTTTTTTTTTTAAGGTCAGGTGAATTAATATTTCCAATTTTATCTTGTACTTCTGTTCCCACCTGAAAACTCTGAGTGAAAAATCACTAGCTGTGCTTACTTTCCTACTGAGTTTTTGCAGTATACTACAGACAGAAAACCATGAAGCAACCCAGATATACCTTTAAGGACACCTTTGTGCATTGAATTCAAGCCTTACAATACTCAGGAGATTTGCAACCCAATCTCTTATCTTTTCTTTCTCTCTCTCTGTATTTGCAAGCTGAAACAAAAGCCATAATGCAAAAGGTTAAAAAAGAAATCAAATAACAAGTGAAGTCATAAATTGACAAAAACAGTCAAAACTACATTTTACTGATTTCCTGAAAAGCTTTTGGGGAAAATGCTGAAAGCCTTCAGGAAATGACAATAAAAATGAGGCTGGGATACCCTCTAAAGGAAGTTAGCAAGAACTTTTTTTTTTTTAATCCCGTTTTTCCTTTTCTTGACAGGTAAAGTCAGCTAGCTCTTCCCCTCATGTCAAATAAAAGGAAAAAAAATGGTAACATTTTAATATCACTAGTCAAAGAGAAAAAATCTTTAACCAGGAGTTTATAATTTCCTGGTGATTGTTTTAATAGGAGGATAATAGACCTGAACATCTGGACCACTCTGCATCTGTAGAACATACAATAAGATTTAGCCAGGGATTAACTGAATATGAATATTAAAAAACACTTGGAATTCCTTCAATATCACTGTCCTTGACAATTTTTATTTCTAAACTAAAGAAGGGAATCTCTGACATCATTTTGGAAATCATACACAATTTGTATGACAGGCTACTGAATTGTAAGTATATAGGCTAAGCTGTTATCTTGCACTTTCACCTCCTATGACAAAAAATGTAATTCTATTTTGCTCTTGGATTTCATAAATAGTGCAGATACTGCAAAAGAGCTGCTCATAGACAGCTCCTGTGCTTACTGGGGGGGTGGGGGGGTAGGTGGAATTTTGAAGAAACTGGGCAAGCTATTGGATGTATAGTGCCATTACCTGTAGACTCATCCCCAGAATTTGTCCATGTTCTGTTTGTCCAGCTCAGGTTGTTCCCAAGTTACTCTCCATTTGGAATTCAAAGCCTGAACTGGAAATAAATCTGCTGAAAACTAGTGGGCCACGAAGAACAGAGGTGGTGAATGAAGAAAGGTCAAGGAGCATGAATGCTTTACTTTTTAATTCTCCATTGTGGAAATTTAAAATATTTAAAATATTTTTCCACTTGTTGTGGTGTAGCCTGGAAATTTAAAGTATTACATAGTGAGAGTCTCCTTTTATGACAATATGTTTCCATCTATCCGTGTGTTGCATCCCACCCACCCACCATGACTGCTCTGTTTCACTGATAATTTGGTCTGCTATAATTAAAAAAAAAATTATTGATTATTTATAAATCTGGGCTTTTATATGAAGGGCAAAGTTTATTTTCTTTACAGCCACTTAGATTTAAAGCTATAAAGGAAGTGAATTAAATTGCTGTTTACATATAATTACATAAATTTCACATCTTAAAAAGGCAGGGCTGTATGTAAAGATCAGTGAATGGAACCACTGAATATATCAGGTAAAATTCAATTATAAAACAGGTCATTAGATCAATCATAACAAGGTATTGCCATGTACATGTTATGAAAAGTGACTTTTAAATTTTAACATCCCAAAACAAATTAGAAACCTTGATTTTTTTTTGTTATTGTTGTTGTCTCCCACTGAATTAACACACTGAGGCCCACAAACAAGATGCATTCATTCCACATCAGGAAACTCTGTCTCTAGATGATGTATTTACTTTTTTGAATGTAAACTTTTGCAAGTAACATCTCAGTTTGTCTAACTTTTCTGACATCCTTTTTTTTTTTTCTTCTTCCCCTGAAGTGGTTTCTGTTATACACAGACTCAGTAAAAATATCTTTCCTTTTCTTCTGTTCTTTCCTCTCCTTGATCAACCCACAAACATAATCTGCACAAATGCATATAGGCTACTTTTCTTGAGATACTTGTACTGCTAGATGAAGAAGCTACCCATATTAGTAACTTACGGACAGCAGAACATGGCATTTCAACATGGCATTTCCCTAGCTTTATTTTCTCTTCTACATGGGAACTGAGAATAGAGATGGGAGGAAAAAAAGAAAAAAAGGAAAGAAATTCTGTTCTAATACTTGCAAAGTATTCTACAAAAGAGAAAACTGTTCCTCTGATTGTTTGGTACTTTTAGTCTCGGTTGTACTTTCAAAACACAAGCAAAGGAGATTATCTAAAACTACTCTACAAAATTGAAGACACTGAGCTCTTGTCCTTATTGAGTTCACCAAGTCTCTGTGAAAATACACCACTTTGCATGTCAGAGTACTTTTAATTGCACTTGTGTGCAGATCTTTTTCAGCTTTCTAAATGCTAAAGAAGAAGAAAGGTGAAACATGGCTTCTACACCAGTATATATATAGAAGGTTCACAGAACTACTGCATAACCTAAGAAAATTAATAAAAATAGGAGAATTTAGAACATGATTAAGCAATAAACCTGATTTCCATCTGTCTATCTCTTTGAAACAAACAGAAAAATACTCCTGTGATTCAAGGTATTACTGCATGAGAATCAACTTCTTACTCATCTTATAAAGTACAATAAATATCCAGCTCTTTTGACAAGGCTGTGCAATATATCAAGACACAGATATTTTTGGAAGGCTTCGTATACTGAAAGTCAAGGAGAATTTTTACTGTCAGCATGGTTCACCAAAAGTATAAATTCAATGTTAGCACCCAAAAGGCAAATTCAGAATCCTATTTCTGGCCCAGAAACCCTGCTGCAAGAAGAAGGGTGATGACTGTGTTCGAATTTATTTAAAAAAAATGTTTTGTTCTACCAAATTTTCTGATGGTTACGGTCTTCACTACCACTATAACCTGAGGTCTTTAGGTATTAAGTTAACATAGTTGCCATATTGTGTTTCTGATCAATTTCAGATATTGATCATGTGCCTGGGCCTAGTCCCAAACCAGACTGTCCTCCTTTGTAGTCTGCTGATATGCTGCAGTTTAATAACAGCTGAGCACAGTCCTAGCCCTGACGTTCTCAGTGAGTTGTGGGAACAGACGTTGCAACATGATCTCTCCACACCACTGAAGCGGTTCATTTTTCTTTTGTTTTCTTGTATTCTTTGCTCTTTTGTCACTTTTTTGTTTGTCTGTTATCTGTTTGTTTCTGGTAGTTGTGACTAGTTTGTTATGAACAGTTGCATGCATTCATGTGTTTGCTTTCCTTGGGAATCTAGGGGAGCAAGAGAAAGATAAGAATCAACAAGTGAGGTAATTTTTTTCCTGAGATACAAGACCTTCTGTCTTTTTGAATACTGGATCAAACCAAACTTGTGTTTGGGGAATGGCTATCTAGTAGAATAAGTGTCTTTATCTAACATCCTGGTATCCAATAGTTCCATTGCCTAGCTGAAAAGGAATTTAACTGACCAATATATTTTGTGCCTGAAATCATCAGGGTTACCTGAGATGATTAAGAGTTTCAGGTCTTTCTTTTGTATTAACAGGGGAGACCGAAATACTTTCAGAATTGAGATAGAACTAGAGTCAGGTACTAGCTCCTTTCGTGGTCCCACTTTGCAATGTACCCAAAGTATTAGGCTCTGCAAAATCCACTGAAGCAGATACCATCTTTCAAAGAAGAGAAGGTCAGTTATTATCTCTGGACTGTAGAAGATTTACCTAGGAACAATCAAAAATCTAACTTCACTTTCCCTTTTATTTGTGCAGCAGGATATATAATCTTACAGGTTGAGATCCTGTTACAATTTTAATTCCTGCTGAGATGTGTTTCTTTATGGTATCCTAAAGATGATATTAGTACTGCTACATGCAAGTATTTAGTAAGCATTCCGCCCTTGTCAGCCACAATGAGCTTAACTGAGGAGTGAGCAAAAGACTGTAAAGATTTTTACAAGATGTTTATTCTATTTAATTGACAAATATAAATTTCTATATACTTTTTTTAATGCTTATGCTACGCTTTGGATGTTACCATTAAAATATATGGTGCTGGTACCAGTCTTGGGCAAGATACAACAGTGATTTCATAAGTATCCAAGGTTATTGTACCATGAATTTGTTATTTGTCTTACTTACTCAAGGACAAGCCATGAATTATAGAAAATGAGTATGAGACAGGAAAGCTGGACTTTAAGGATGATTTTGGTTAGAGTATACAGCCCTTACCTTCTACAGCTTCCTACCCATTCTCTGTCCTAAAAAAATTGAAGAGTTTCTTGGGAATATCCTCGTTTATATCAAATCCATGTCTATCTCAGTAAAGATACTCAAATACATTTTCAGCACTATCCTTGGACTGCTGATGAATTTGACTATGTCAGATAAGCAAGCAGTGGGGAACTGCTGATACCTTTTTGAACTGGTTGAATGGGGACCAGGTTATCAAAAGCTAATGTCCGGTTTCTTTTCCTGAAAAAACTTGGTAAAACAGATTGATTTGTCTGCAGCAGCTTGCTGTTATCTATATGTACCAGGAGTGACAGTTTATGAAGATAGAGCTATCCTAGTGTGAGTGTTAAGAGAGGTCCTTTGCCTCTGTCCAAAATTTATAAATGCCTGTTTGGAGAAAAACATTTCTCAGAACTGTTACCAGTGACATAGTTTTCCATTACATGCTGAAGACTAGTAAAAGGAGGAGGTGTATTCCCTGTGGAACACTGGTTATTAGCACAGCAGGGAGCACTGATCACCAATCTCCTTCTCAGACATCTGGCTCCAAGCATCACGCTGCAAAGGTTTAGAGCAGCAGGAGGAAAAAATATAATACTGCCTTGCCTAAATCCATTCACCAGCACTGTTCACAGGAGCTGCAAAAAAAGACCAGGTTAACAGGAAGTGTTCAGAGCAGGAACAAAGTGCTTGGTTCTGTCTCAGTCAGGCTTGAATGCATTTCTATCAGGATTTATGAACATTTTTATTTCTTTTTTTTTTTTTTTACTTTTTGTTTTAGAAGAAACTGTTGGCATCAAAATGATATATGATAGGTTGAAGTTATATTTGACCCTCCCTCTTCCTTCTGTATGAAATTAGTCATCACCATTCTAATTTTTCACCTTCTATTCTAGGTAATATATTTTTGTTTGTGTTGTTTTTCCTTTCCCCTCTCTTTTGAGATACCACCAAACAGGATGGCGGTTTCTAAGTTTCTAAAAATCATGAGTATCCTCCAGATTCTTCCAAGTCCTATTTCATGTAGACATAAATAGGTCAGCCAAGTATAGTTTTTATTCTTAAGATCAAACCACACCTTCCTACCCATCCCTTAATGGAGTTCTTGATGGAGTATTTCAGACAAGAAGATATAATTATGTACTTGGCCAATTTTATATAAAATAGAGCAGTGGCATGACTAACACAGGGAGGAATTAGCTTTATCAAAATTCCTTGGCTAGAGCTCTGGCTCAGAAAAAGAAAGTTCAGATAAAAATCTGGAACAGATGTATACTTAGTACACTGAATAGACCTTACTGGAAAAATATCAGAAGTCTGATTTTTTCATAATAAAAGTTTTTTCCCAGTTTCCCATAAAATTATTAACTTTTATCTCAGATTTTAATTTTCTGATCCATTCATTTTTTAAATAAGGAATATCATTGGGAAACGATTCTAAATTTTTCAAGATAATAAACAAACCCCACAAAAATTTTAACTCATAATAAAGAGGAAGAATAAGTCATACATTAATAATAATAGCTCATATATTTGGTAGCATTTTGGAATCCTATAGTTGAATTATTCACTAGCCAAAGTTAATGCTTTGGTCGCTGTCCAAGGGGCTCCATCTTGTAACTTTAGCTAAATTAATTGTAAGATATTAGATAAATTCAGTGGCTGAAATGAGCTAGTATAGGCTAACTGCGTCAAAATGCATCAGGTGCAACTTTCATACAACTACTTTTGGTGTTCTGCTTCAGCCCTCATTCTGCTCAAAGACTCAAGCAGCAAAAGCATATCAGAAAATGTGTGTGTGCATGGATTTATTTATTAGTACCAGTATGGTTTAAAAGTTTAGAAGCAGTTTAATAAAGTGAGATCAATATACCACTGAGCTGCAGCAAACTGATGTCATACTGGAAACCTTATTCATTTTTTCTCTGAATAATTCAGATCTTAACCTTTCTTATGCTACAAATGATCTTCTGTATGTGAATTGCTTAAATGGAAGTTTAGTGCCCAAGAAGTTAATCATTCTAATTTTAATTGGTATCTTGCATAAAAGGATTCTTAAAACAGCAAAATATATTTAATTTTAAAAATAGAAAAGAAACAAGCAAGTAAGGCATTACAAAGGAATGGCTAGAACAAATTCTGACCTTTTTTCCTTACATCAACATTTAGTTAAATAAATAAGTATAGTAGTTTGCAATACATAAAAGTTAGTAGTTTATAATTTGATCTACCAAATATTGCCTTTATGAAGACTATTGAATCAGTTAGGCAGCTAGATATCAAGGTTATGAAATGTAACTCTACCTCCAGAAATCAGTAAGCCCTCACCCTATTATTCCAGTAAGCCCATAAGAATCTTTTGATTTTTTTTTTAATTTGTGATTTATGCAGAAAGTCCACCAAATAGTTATTGGAAGAAAAAAAAAAAAAAGATTCACAGGAAACTTTCTATAATATAACAGTTATAATTACAAGAAGCAAGCATGTGGTTACCACTTTTAACCTCCTAAAAGCACTGTCCCATCATCAGAACAAAACACATTTTGCTCTTTTTTTCCCCTTTTTCATTAGTCACATCTCCTTCCTCTCTCCTTCTAGGAATAGACAAAATAATATGATAAATTATACTGAGAAAAGTGTAGTTACAAACACAGTAAAAGCTAAGAATGATTCCCTAATAATATATAATCATTATCAGACAAAATAATAACTTCAAAAAGATGTTACTTATGAGAGATTAATTAGAAGACATTAACCTAAATAGGCTTCTTAAACAAGAAATCCTCCAAAATTCTTGTTGATATTATTCCAAAAGAATAAACGTATTTATCTAATTTTCTATTTTTTCTGTTTTATATAGTCCACTTCCACTTGTTCCTATTCCTCTTTTATTTATCATCATCTTTTGAAAAAGAGAGAAGAAAAAAAATTAATGAGCTGAAAAAGACTCATTTTTAGAGCTCTACAGCATTTTCAATTTCTATTGTCTTCAATAAAATATAAGGATGTTGGCACTTTACAGAACTATCCATCATCATTTTATGGTGTCGGCTATGAAGTAGCATTTGTCTTATATTATTTTGTCCAGGCAATGATGGGTTGAACAAAAGGCAACTCCAGTATACTTTTTATTTTTTGAAACCTTGTCACTTAAATTTCTAAGTCCTTCAGCAGAGATCACGCTTCAAATAAAGTACTTGATTTTTAATTTGATTGTACAAGCGTGTTACTATTCAGTCATCTCCAGAGTTTGCTAATGCAATTACAAAGTGATTTTGCAGCCACTAGCATGCTCAGAAAGTAAAACTCCCAAACAGTCAACAATTACATTTGTATTTATCCTTAACAAAGCAAGAAACACTGTAAGTTAGTTAGCTTATGCATTTTTTTGTCTGCTTGCTTCTGTATTTTTAAAATACTAACTTACATAGTGGTACCTACTAGAATCTAGGTCTTTATCTTAGGCTAACCAAAACAGTGAAATTAATTGGACAAAGCAAGCTTAATTCTTCAAGATCTGTAACAAATGCAGGAATGACAAAATGGCAGAAAATATGCTGCACCATGCCAACACGGTGTCTCCGGATGCAAACTTATATTATAATCTTAAAGAACTTTTGCATTCTTCCTGTCCTGCAGGGACTTTCCTGCCACGTGAATTCTCTGAAATAATGGTCCTCTTTAAGAATAGCCTCAGCAAAATCTGATTTTTAAGGCTCCTTGTCAGATGGAAAAAGCATGCACCAAAGCAAGATAAAGGAATGCTCTACGGCATAGAAGTATTCCCCTACAAGGGGAGTGCAGACTCAACATAATCAAGTTATACCATGGTCCCACAGCCCCTGCAATTTGATGTGCTACGTTGCCCAATTCAAATGCTTCTTTACCTTCTGCTTATTAATCCTAGGCTGCTTGTCTACCTCCTACATCTGAAAAATGCAGTGCTGCAATTGTCGCATATGATTTCTGGGAAAACTGAAGATTAAAACTGTCATAATGAATGGTAATTCACTAGGATGTCTGTTTTAATGTACCAGCAGTATGAGTAGAGTTAATGATGTTGCCTTAAGTTTGTTGTTTCTAAAACAGCTGAATAAAGGAACACTGATTAATGGTGGGAAGAAACTAAAGTTTCTGAATTGGTAATAGGAACTGTGCTAAAAGAATGTGAATCCCATAATTGTGAGCTATGCAATTTTAATTTGATTTTCCACTTGACTAAGTGTGGGATGCAACTGCTTTGCTAACCACAACTGTAGACCATGACAAATAACCCATTAGAATAATGTTCGACCTCAGTAAGAAATACATAACAGGTTAAATACAGAGTAAAGAACTACTTCTAGGAGAAGAGGCCAATTTAGTTTCAAATTACAGTCTGGGTTTCTTCTATAGACGCTATCACTGAATGCAAAAACAAACAAAAGACGAACCTAAATAAACAAAATCAGATAGTTAACTTAATTCAATCACACAATACAAAACGTTTAGCATGGTGAAATGCTAATTTAAAATGGCACAGTACTTCTCAGAGAGGAAAAACAATGAAAACCTAGTTAAAACTAACTTCTAATGAAATTTGCTGTTGCTTGGATATGTGAACTTCATTGTCTTTCTTTTGGTGCATGCATCCTCAGGAACAGTTCCATTAGGTACTGTAGATGCTACTGTATTATAGCCACTTAATCTGCTTGGATCGTGCTGTGTCTGCCTTCCATTATGGTATATCTGTGATAATAATAACATGCTATTATTTCCATTATATCTTTGCCTCCTTCCATCACAGTTCATAATATTTAACTGATTCTCTGGTTTAATGTGTTTCTCATGTTCACCTAATATTTGTGAGAATAAATTTATTCCATTTTTGGTAGTCAACTTTCTCACCACTTTAGTACCTAGGAGCTTTACAAATTAATTAATGTCATGATTAATCTACTGTTTAGTCCAGTTTTTCTATAAAAAAGAAAAAAAATTATAGGAAGTGTTAGGATTGAATTTCTGAGCCTTTTCTTTCAAAAGCTGAGTATTTTGCTGTTTTATTTTGGTATTGGATTTTCTATCTTTTTTCATTTCTCTATCTTTTAATTATTATTTTGCTTGGTCTAAGATGTTGAATACTGGCTTGTGGCAGGGGTATGTGGCCATATGTTCTCCATCTTTATTTTCTATTATTATAATAATTGCTTTGACATTTATTTTGTAACCAGGCATTATATAAGTAACTCCTAGACTTATTCTCTCGCATCTTACTTTAAAGCCGTTCTTATCATTTTTTTTCATTGATCCAAGAAGAACAAAGCAAAAATAGTAAAATTGATGGTTTTCCTTAAAAAAAGAAAAAAAAAGACACAGATTCAAACAGATTCAAACAAAAAAGCATTTTAACAGAAAGTTTCAATAAGACACATAATTTTGAGCCTTTGAAGTATAAACCTCACTGAAATATCCTGCTAATGTTATCTGGAATGTCAATATTATTGCAGCAGCAATAATATTCAATTATAATTGTTTGATGTAGCCCGAACCAGACTCCATGACTATGAGGCCCTTTGTATAGTCAGTCTTTCATTATCTGGGACAATGGCGTTCCAATAATCTGGATAGAGAAGATGATGTAAATCCTCTGAGGTACACTAATAACACAGTGCAAAGGTACCTACATGTCTTTGAAAAGAGACATAGCAGCTAGCAAGTTTTTGTTGACTGTATCTATGTTGCTATACAAAAGGGACAAAGGTCTACCCTGGCCCAAAAGCTGTTGCACTAACTGGTATGTGCCCACATTGCTTAGGAGAAGCTGCTTTCATAAAATATTTATCTATGAGAGTGCTAGGCAGAGTGGTCTTAAGCAGAGTCAATTAGAGATTCTCAGCATTGGTCTGACTGTTATAACCTTGCAGAGCCACATCCAGGTTCTTAAATGATTTATTGGTTTACGTGGAGCATTGCATAATGTTGTACTCAAAATCATTTTATCATTTATCCTTTAAGCAAAGAGCTAAGAAGAATTTATTGTTAGTCTTGTTAAAAACTTAACAGTCTAACCACAGTACAACAATTACTATTATTAGTCCAGTTATAAAGATGCTCTCATAATCCAAATTATCTAACCAATACAGAGACATGTCATTAAAATTGCTATACACAAACTTCCAGTATCATCTCCACTGTTTCTCTGGTGTAATGCTCACACTTCCAGTGTCCCTCTGGGTCCAAAAGCCAGAGACAGCGGTCCTCCTCAAGAAGGGCATGCATATGCTAGGTAGGGGACCTTTTACTCTGGGTCACTGGCAGCCTATGTCAAGAGGCGTATGGGGTTGGTGGTGGGATTTTCTTCCTCCTTGAAGTTAGGTTTGCTTGAGGGTTGTTTCTGTACATTTTCTTACATGTGCTTTCTTCATTGGTTCCAAGTTCCACATTATACTCATTTTTCTTTCTCTCTGTTATCATTAAAATTGGTTTTGCTTGACTCACAAGGTTGTATTCCTTTAAGACCAGTAATTATCTTTTCTGGTTTGTGGTTTACAGTCTGGGGCCTCTGCTATCATCATGTGCCTATACTCTTCTTCACAACATTTTCATTCAAGGGGCATGGGTAGTTAATTCCACTCTGAATAACTATGTGTTTTTTTTTTATGTAGCAATAGTGTTATACAAACCAGTAACACAAAACTAAACTGAAGCTGAAACAAATTTAGGCAAGAATCCATTAGAGATTTCTGTCAGAGCTAAAACGAGTGAAAACCAGCTCAGGTTACAACATGTTTAGGCAAGTCCTGAGACAAATCCTGCATTATTAGGTTAATACGAAGCCTGTGGCTTTTCACTAGTACTGGCAAAATCATGTTTACTGCGCTACAAGAGCAGGGAACCAACCTCCAAGCAATAACAAAATATCTGTCCTGTTTATTTAATGTTGCACATCATAATCTTCTTGAAAGCAAGCTGGTTCAGAACACGTTTGTCTTGGATGTGTCTGTGTTGCAAAGCTGGTGCTTGCCTCACTCCTGGTCTTTGGTTCATCTAGAAGGAGAGCAGATGAGGCACCATTTTCTATCCCAGGCCCTGCTCCCATGCTTTGAATCAAAAAAACACCAGATTACACAACAGAGTAGTGATTACTTTTTTGGTAACATGCTGATTGCATTTAGTTGGTGAAGATGCTTCAGATTTTCAGATATTTCTCAGCCCAATATAATCTCAGATTTATATCATCAGGGTATTTTGCTACTTAGTGCTGTCCAACACACCAGCTTCATATAGTAAAAATTTAATTCCCTCAGGTCTCCTAGTCTCTTGTATATTTCCCTCTTGAATTTCTTTTCAAGGGATGACACTATGTTCTGTGCAATAGAAAATCTCTGTAATGCCTGTGCTGAAATAGCAAAATATGTATGAAAATAAAAAAAAATAATGATAACGATAGCTGATTTAAAAACTAAAATGTACAGAACTTACCTCTTGTCTTGCATTTCTTATTACTGCAGCTGAAGGTGAATAGTACTGCCACTGAGTAGTAACAACAGGATATATATTCTGAAGTACTAGAATGAATAATATTAAAGTATATATGGAATGCCTTAGCAAGAATAATTGATAGAAGAGTTAAACCAAGACTTTCTGAAAGAACCTGTCTCCCCCAAGAATAAACTCTTTTGACTATGTTCTTCAGATTGTCCACAATTTGTTAAACCCGTAGGATAATTTTTTTCTGTAGCTATGTAGATGACTAGACTCAAAAACTCATTTAAAGTCAATAAATAAAGTGCTGTAAAATGACAGGAAGACACTACAGCCTAAATTTATTCATCTACCTTCTCTATTAGGCTCATTCTCTGGAAACATTATCTTGTTTGTTTGTTTGTTTTTCTATTGACCAAAGGAGGAACATCAGCTTCTAACTTTAGGAGATCTGAACTGCATTTAAATTAGATGTTAAAAGTTGACAGTAGGTGAATAACTCTTGCACTGGGTTTTGCATCAAGATATGTTTAACATGCATTTGCTGTTGTAGCAAAGTATCATATTTGACTTATCCATTCTCACTAAGGCATTACCATCTGTGTTAGTAAAGACTGGCAACAATCATGACTTCTCTGAAAGCATATAAAAATGATGCAGTGATGTTTTCTGGAAAATATTGGTTTGCATTTAAAGTATTAATTTTTCTGTCATTTGCACAGTGCTTGTTTTTTAAACAATAAATATACCCAACACTATATTACTTGATTGATAAGCTCATGCATCACGGATCAGGACTTTATTAAGCAAATATAAAAACATTGAGCTTCAGCATTCTGGGACTATCAGTCAAGTGAAACTCTGAATGTGCCTTTGTCTCCAAATATATTTGTCCCTATTTCACCAATGATTGTGGTGGATGAGTAGTGGAAGATGTAGGAACAACATAAATATTCACACTTTTTCAGATTTTTACTTTGCCTTTCCAGAATACAAAGTAAAGTAAATCATAAAGGTTGATTAAATGGTAAGCATTTTGTTTGTTTGTTTGTTTGTTTGTTTTATTCTCGTAGGAGGATTTCTGTCATACTAGCAAGAAAAATAAAAGAATATGGTCAAATGAAGGCCAGACATCTATTACCATATTTCATGACTTGCACTATATATTTACTTGAGTGGTTTAGGTGATTAAGAACAAGTGATGAACAGATGCATTTTCAAATGAGAATAATCTGTATTTTAAACAGATAAGGATATTCAATCTAATAATGGTAATTGAAGCGTCCTAAACCTGAAATTGGAAAAACACAAGCAATTCCATTGTGAGTTTTAGCAATGAAGAGCTCTTTCACTTGCCAATAGGAACAGACATTTTAGTCAATATTAAATCTTGTGGATTGACCCTACTTGTTAAATGAGAAAGTACTTTAAATGTGAGAAGTGACTTGAATAAGGTCAATGGCAATTCTCATTATCTACTAGAAGAAACATATATAACACTGTGTACTTGAGACTTTGATTTCTTCCTTTTCTGGTCATTATTTCTTAGCTTTACTTGATTTCAACATTTTGTCATTCATGTTTTAATGTACTACTGATGAAAATGATAATATCCAAATACATTATTTATTGTCAATGTAAGATCAGTAAATTATCTTTCTGTTATGTAAATCAAGATGAGAAGCAAGAATACATTAGAAATAAAAGGTTTGCTTGAAGTAGAAAAACATCAGCACTACAGACCTAAAATGCTTGTTTCATAATCAACTCACTTCATTTTTTGTATCTCAAAACAAATTAGGAATGGCTGAAAGACAGGACACATGGCATAAATGAATACACGTGCACACACACACACACACACACACACACACACACACACTCATATCAAAGTACAAGCAAAACAAACAAAAAGTCTTCTGACTTAAAAAGCTTTTCTTTTCTTTTTTTTATTTGGAGACCTTTAAACTTTTATTGCATCCACCCTCTCTGTTGGCAATACATTCCTTAGAATTAGTACACCCATACTGACTCCTAATAATAAATTTGAAATAATTTGAAATATGAAATATTGAAAACATTTTAAATATTTTTAAAAGCAATCACAATGGCTTATGATTCCATAAGGGTAAATTTGGTAATAGAGATTTAAAATTGGAATTGAAAGCAGTGTTTGTACACAGAAGTATGCTGGAAAGGATTATTTTAAATAGAAAAGTTTCAGGTGCAGATGATTTACAATTAGTTGGTTCACTATGTCAATACAGTATTCAGTTTTTGTATAGAGGGATTGATTAGCTGTGTCAGTCAGTATTGATATGTCATTGTGTTTACTTTTTGGAGTTTATGTTAAATTTATTATCAGAGTGAGGTGTCCCAAGATAATTTTATGGACTGTATTTTTGGTAAAGCATCCAAAAGCAATAACACATTTAAAAGTTTTCCGCAAGGAACTCTAATTTAAACTAGTTCATGAACTGCATCATTTAACTGTACAAAGGCAGTGTCTTTTACATGAGAGACAGAAATAGTGACAAGTTATACCAGCATTTGGTCTTTAGATTTTCTTCATTCTATTACAGAACCGTAACAATTTTTTTTAATGTACATGGGAAGTACTATTTGCAAATGGTGTGTGATGTCTTGCGTCTCTCTCCTTAATGATGTCGGTGTCAGACCTCTGGTCAAGGGAGCTGAGGAAACGGTTGCATTTAAAAGTTTCTGTTTCTGTCAAATATCCATAAAGAACAGCATTTAAGTGTGAATTAGGCTGACTGATTTCAGAGAAAGAATGGGAATACATTTTGGGGAGAAGAGATTCCTTTTAGTCATCTCATGCTATTGTTTTTTATTGGTAGGTTTTTGTTTTTGTTTTGTTGGGCTGTAAGAAAAAGACTGAAGTATCTGCCAGAAAGTTGTCTGCAGAAATATAAAAATTTTGTCAAAGAAATTGTTCATACTTAAAAAAAAAAAAAAAAAGGTTTCCTGGGAAGTCATAAATCTTAAAGCAGGAAAACCTTTTCCACATGATAATTGCAGAGAAACTACAATGACTTGTTTTTTATGTCATATATCTGGGATAAATATAGCATTAATAAATTTTTTGTGTCAAGTGCAATCACAGCCCATCACTGATTGTGGGGGCTCTAACTAGTAAATTAAATGTGCCTGTAACTGTCACTGAGGCCACCTGGAATGGAACTGTCCATGTTCATACTATTAAATGCTCTTGTCTCTTTGCCTTGGTGCTCTAAAACAGCCTGCCCGCCTCCAAAGTGTGTATCAGGAATGCTTGTGCTAAGTTCTGAAACATGCCCAGAAAGTCCTTGGATGTGTTAATCAGCCTGTCAGGAAACCAACCTGGGGATTGTTCTTACAATTTAGCAATACAGAAAATGGTGTTCCGATTTATCAGCACAGACGTAGCCATCAGATGCATCTTTGTGTAATACAAAACATGGCTCCTGACAATGAAGATAAGCAGTACATCCATGTATGTGTGTGAAGCCTGTTGACAGACATCAGAACATGAATGGCTGCATCTACATTATCAATCACTGTGCATCTGTAGAGCAAAACAGCTGCTGCTGAGGATTTGACACCCACATGTTTGAGGAGTGGCTTTGCTTTGGACTATTCCATGGACTACACTCCTTACCCCATGGACTGAATTTGCAGCTATGTGTGACCCTGGAGTTCATCTTCCAATTTAGTTTCATCTGAAACTATTTTTAGCTCAGGATTGTGCCATAGTCTCCAGGCACATCATTCTGCTTAAAAATCTGCACATACTAAACCTTTGATCAGGTCCACTGGCTTACTTAACACAACAGGGTGGTTATTAACTCACTCCCTGTGTGTGCTGGGGAAAGTTAAATACATGGTCCTATTATTTCAAAAGAAAATTTTAGAATATCCTTAACAATAGAGTGACAACAACATTTTCACAGGTAAAAGTATCTTTGTTACACTAAACTGGCTTATAGACTTTGAGTGATTTTTATGTTCACTGTTAAGCAATTCATAAGCAGAGATCTTCCTCATAAATGCTCTTATTTAATTATTATTTCCAAATGCTAATGCATTTGGAAATGGCCTTATAGCACAGTGAATAAAATCCCTTTGCTGTTTCTTTCTTTTTTTTTTTTTTTTTTATTTCCTACATTTTGCCTATATGGTAAGAATTTTATTCAAAGTAGCATAGTATAAGCTGGGTATGCATGAATAAAGAAATGTGGTAAATGTGATACTTAGGTTCTGATTTTTCTTCCTATATAGTGGCAGATTATTATGGCTTTAATTATATCAGCGGGTGACTCAAGGAGTAAAAACTAATACTCAGGATGAATAATGTTATACTTTGCATTATTTATTGTCTTTAATTGTACATTAACAATTGAAATATAGACATAAACATTCTGGAAGGATCCACCCAGGTAATGAGGTTGTATTTTAAAATATATAATCAATTTAAATCCTATTTAGGTAGTTCATTCCAACAACTTAAGCTGAGATTGATTAATTAACTGTCCCAAACAGAGAGCAACAAAGGCGTCATGAATTTGCATTGCTCTCTAAATTAAACTAGGTGATTCACTCAACTGTGTCAATGAACTCTTATAAAGGTATTCATGGACCTGCCTAAGCTTGTTAGCTTGAATATTTTCTAGCAAACTCATCAGAAAATAAGAAAATACAAGGCTTTATTTCTGCAAAACAGACAAATACTGAAGCTAGTGTGGATCTTAAGACATATCACAGAATGTGTTTGCTAACTCTCTGAAACATTTAAAAATGCAGAGCACAAAATAAAAACTTGAAAGGATTCTATTGTTTACCAAAGCTATGGAAAAGTGTATAGAACTTGAAGACTTCAATCGGACAATTTAAGTATTATCTATTTTTTTTGGTTTAAATTTGTTTACAGTGGAAGGACTAAAGATGAAATATATAAAATTAAAAACCTACGGAAATGCATACATATCAGTTTATGTAATTACAGAACAATTGGGAACAAGAAATCTGATATTAAATATCACGTCAAGGCTCAGATGAGCACATATTATTGAATAGATCATCTCTGTAAAAAAGTACAATGCCTTTCCTTGTGTTCTCATGAGTTTATGTCATTTTTTATGTTATGGATCTATTCAGTTAGAACTCCTTGATAAAAGAAATTAATGGATCCTGAGGCAGACATTGTACCTAGTCTTAAATAAGTCAATGAAGGTATGAACACACAGACATTTAATGATACATTTAAAGTCTTGTCAGAGTATTATAGATTATTTGTATAATACATTCCCATTAGATTATAATTCATATGCATCTTAATAGGCAGAAAATGTGGGATCGGAAAGGACTTTCTGATCCAGAAGTAAAAGTCTAAATAAAATGCAGTGCTTGGACAGAAAACAGAGAAACTTAAATGATTCATCAATTTCAGGCAAATGGGTTATATAAGAATTGGGAAAATAGTTACTGACAAAACTGCTGGACTTTCTTCTGATGCCTTTCAATCAAGAAGGATATCTTTTAGGAGGACACAAGTTATTGGTCTCTCCTGAATCACATGTACAGTTCATGAATATAAAAGCAAGCTGCCATACATAAAAATATTAAATTGAATGTCAAGGTGTCACTATTACAACCTCCTGAGTCCTACTAAAGATGATGAGGATGAGCAGGGAAGGTAATCACAGAGGAAGTCTTGGTCTATTCTGGGAGGAGCACTTACTCTTAAGGAAACTGCATAGTACAGTTTTACAGTTTACTTTCTCGAGTAATCCCGTGGAAGGCACCAAGTGAAATGACAGGCATTGCCTAAAATAACTCAGGAAGTGCATTATGCTGAGTTTCATGGTAACAGCTAGAAAGCAAATATTTGCAAGGGCAATTGAATTAGTGTTTAAATGCCAAACATTCAATAAAAAGCGCTAGAACTGTTATTGCTACTAGAAGATACACTGCTGAAGCAATTACATTGTAATATAGTGCATTCATATTGCAAGCATAAAGTAAACAAGTTTTAATACATTCCTGCTGCCACCTCTGGCTGGGAGGATTTCCCATAAATATTTGCAAAAAGCCACACCATTGATTTGCTTGAAATCCCTTCTGAAAGTTGTTCTTCGTCATAAAAAACAGGATCTTTAGAATAGTTAGAGTTCTGGTGCTGAATTCACTAAGCCACAGACAGACCCATATTGCCTCGTGACTTTCTTATTCTCCTCTTTCTATGTGTCTGTATCACATTGCTATTCCTCAACTTAACCCAAAGTGCAAATTTTCTTGGGTAAGGATATCCTTGTCTTCTGCTTCTCTAAGGCATCAACGACAATGGCATTAAGTATTTACCATCTTGATTATAGGATTAATGGGCTAATGCTAAGAGAAATGAGAAAGGCAACTAGGCTGACTTAAAATTTGATATTCAGGGCTCTGCTTGTCCTATGGAAATCTTTGATGACTCTGCAAATTGAAAAAGCTTGAAAATCACTGATCTAGCAAAATGGTATTCTGCTCAGTGACTTCGATTCATGGTCTCCAGGACTGGGAAGCAGTGTGTGTGAACAGACAGTGTGTGCAGAACAGCTGTATACTGTATGCTTGCTGTCTATGGGATAGTCAGCTACACTGGGTTGTAGCTGACAGACCCTTTCAGGCTCAGGTCCTAGCTCTTCTACCTCTGTCACTTAAATTTGCCACATGAGGCACTAAAATAACAGTAGGAATAGTCCTCCTCCTCATCATTATGTAATGAAGTATTAATGTTTATTGCAAATAAAAGGGCTTCACTTTATTCATGTGAAAATTCTGATGACAAACAGACCAATGATCTAAAATGTTGCTCTTTCTATGTCTTCCTTGGAAGTTTCATGAAAACTTGAATATTGAAAAACATAAATATCAAGCAAACAAAACTCCAGAGTTTTTAAATGCCTCTTGCTACCCCCTGATATCTGAGATTCTTGGCAATTTACATTTTACGAAGACTCCATTTTATGAAGACTCACACAGAAATATATAGGAACAGTTTTGTTCTTATAATCCCCAGAAAATAGGTAATTCTGAAGAATGGATTCATGTTGGTTTAAACTAATCTCAGTAACTTCATTAATCCCAATCGCCCTGCCTGGTCCTGCTCACTAGCACATGACGCCACCTGGTTTCCTAGCACTGAAATCAGCACCATTTGCAGAAAAGTGTTTGACTTTTTTTGCCCTGATTCAGTTTTCTGAGCAGTTTGCCTCCACAAATTATCCCATTTGCCAGGTTATTTTTAGTGCAAGGAAGAAGACAAGACCACAACAGTATTGATTTAGGCTTGAACTGTGACAGAATGGCAGTCCAATAATGCAGTTAGGTAGTGTGTGTGTGCGGATAAATCTCTGTTTAATACAAGTAGCTGTAAGTATTTCAGAGCTGCTTTGCTATGCAGAAGCACTGATGAGTTATAGCTATTTATTTATTTCCATATTAACTTTTCTTAAGATAAACAGCACAGCTACAGATCCAAGAGCCATTTTGGTGATTCAGTTGCGTTTGGCAAACCAAGGACCTCTTCTGTTCTCTGCTTCTGCCTATTGTGGGTGTACGGTTACTCTTACATGCCATTTACCTTTCTTTCCTCACATGGATAAAGGCAGAAAGGAAGTTGTCATCTTTTTTTTTTTAGGCATTCCTGCATGGAGAGAAGTAATCGTGATCATTGTAAGCTACCTGATCTACAGTCTGCTTTTGCCACACTTGGGAGCACTTGAAGATGGCATATGCCAAGAGCATAGGAGCGGGTTCACCGAAGGGTTGCTGTTCTCTTTAGTAAACAGTTGCCAGATCTGCCTAAAACAATCCCAAATTATTGCAGCTCTATTGTACACTAGCTGAATCTGCCATATGTCAGTCCTATAGAAATGCTCCAGACATACCAGCTAAGGCGCTATTTCTTTCTTTAGCTTCCTCCTTACTCTAATAGAACATGCTTATTGTTATTTTTATTGTTTTTGTTGTTATATAAATACAATGGAAAAAACAAATGTGCTTTGTAAATTATGTCTACTGTAAAGCAAAGGTAGTAAATAGCAACTGAAGCTGCGTGAGCATTTAATTTTAATTTCTGTTGGTATTTTTTACTCTAACCTCTTAAGGCTCTGAAATATCTCCATCACTAGACCCTAGCATAATTCTTATTCAACTTTTCCCACTCGATGATCTTTTTTATTTTTTCTATCATATGGCCATTATTGCATCTTTTCTTTGGTATCTCAGAATCATTTGTTCTTAATGTGAAGGCACAGTAGGAGGTGAAATGCTTTTCTCTTTATAACTTAGCTCTATTGACCATGATATCATGCCCAGTAGGTACCTCTGCATTTGTTCTGTTCAGTCAGACAGTCAGATCAGCTTTTCAAACATATCAGTGATGTCTAAAATGTTTGGCCACACAATAGAGCACCTTTGGAACTTGATTGAAAGCTAGTTTGGTGTGGTGTTTTTTTTTTTTTTTTCTTTTTTTGAATCAGTGCAGAGCCCAACCACAGAAACCGTAAATCTTTCCTCAGGTACTTCCTGCCATTTTTATTCAAACTGATTACTATAAAAGATTAATTTCCACATTCTGTAACCCATTCTCATTTCATTAAAATATATTTGAAATAGGTACAGATTTTAAATAATAATTTTCCATTATAGAACAATGTCCTTTATTCACATAGTTCAGATATTTTGTAAAATGTCTCACACAGATTCTTTCAGAGATGCTGAAAATGTGACTGCTTATCTCAGTTGCTAATATCAACTGAAAATTCACACTGCTAATAAACTAACTAGATTAAACATTAAAAGAAAAGCAGAACAAAACTTCATAACTATTGTGAAGTTAGGAAGGGAGAATTCATACCACCTAAATTTGATCTACTATTCTAGAAGTCCAGCTGTCCTTGTTAAAGTTAATAGAAAGAAAAAGACCCATTTTCAGATTATCACTTTCAGGGAGTACCTATTTCTTTCCAATGCCTGTTTTATTTCATGTTTATTCAGTAAATCTTTTTTTTTATGTAAAAACTTTGATTTTAAACATTTCTGAAATTAGGAAGTAAAATCCATTGCCTGGATTACTCATCAAAATACACGGTACCCACAATGCACAAAAAAGAAAAAAGTAGATGTTTTTTCTAGACTTGCTAGAAGTTTCTGGTTTTTGTTTTGTTTTGTTTTGTTCTGTTTTGTTTTGTTTTGGGGCTTTTTTTGTACTTTTGGAAACTTTGATCTTCTGCTGTACTTACACCACCTAAAGACAGAGAGTTCATTTCTTATCCTTTCCCTCGTTCCCTTTTATTAGCAGCCCAGTCACTTTTTTTTTGTTTTATTTGTATACAATCTCTGTTTTAAACTTTCAGTCAATGAAAACATTCAGTTAAAGGAGAAAACAGCACAAGTATCAATTGCATATTTTATTTTTTATTGGTTTTGATTTTTTTAGTAAAAAAAGGAAGTGAACCAGCATCTTGTTTATGTTTCTCCATTTCAAATTTTCAACTGCAGATAAAAATCCAGAGAAGGCTTATTTGAAGGCTTCTGATTTGAGTGATACAAGAAAACCAGGAAAGTAACACATTTCTTGACACTTTCAGATCTAGGATAGAATTCTTCATCTGAGACCAATGCATCTTGTGCTTTGGAAAAGTTAACTTGTCAGTGTGTGCTGAAATACAGCACTGCAAAATTGCTCATTTTCATGTCTTTTGAGACTGATTCTGCTCCAGTAAAAAAAAATCTGAATTTCTTCAGATAATGTGTTAGGTAACAGTATCATCTCAGTACATACAAATTTAGTTGATATGTCCGATATCCTTTTAGGACAGACATACGATTTTTCTTTCCTCTTCTGTGTGTGGCCAGTTATATCTGGCATTTAATTCAAAATCTAAAACCTGAAATGTTAGAATTGTAAGAGAGTTAGGGTGAGGCCACAGTACGAATTCAAATTCTAATGCAAATTTAGTAATGTATCCTAAAATAAGATCATTTGTTCTCATAAAAATGTTGGTTTCTCACTATTATTCATTTTCACATAGGTGGTCTAACCCGAAACCCACTGAAGTCAGTCAAAAGTTTCTTACTGAACTTGCTAGGCTTTACATCAAGCCATGAAGTAGTTTCACCTGCAGAGTTTAAAGCACTTTCCAAAGACATTATTCATCATCATCTCCTTTTCTTAAAAAAAAAGGAGAAATAGATAAAGAGAGGCACCTAGTCCAGACTCACAAAGCAATTCATGATGAGAACTAAGAATAGAACCCAATCTTTTCTTGTGTAGTAATAACAGTAATAGTAGAAGTAGTAAGGACAATACTGAACAATAGTACAGCATAGCGTAATATAGAAATACTGGAAAATTATACCATGTTCTTGAAGTTGAATTCAGATAAATGAATAAATCATATATATATTTATAATACATATAATATATTTTTTATATATGATACTCTTGTATTTTGCCATGTTTCTCATTGAAATTCTGTTTCATATTTGTAAGATAAGTGGATGAAATCTAATCATTCTTTAAAGCAACAATTTTATTTTATACATTTTAATCTGAAAAAGGCAATGCAAGACAGATTTCATAAGTAGTGTGATTCTGTATTACTTAATACTATGTAAGTTATATTGATCCTTACCATACCAGTTCTTTTAAAAAACTTACAGAAATCTACACTGCAAATTTATTATTTATGACTTCTTTTCCAACATTAATTGCTCAATACCTACTGATCCTTTACAGCTTTATTTCTCAGGTGTTATACTTGCACACAGCTGGATTCTTGCTGTAGATATGACAGAACTGTGAGTCCTATTAGCCCAAGATTTTAACAAAATTCAGATTTCTTCTTAAATTTCTGCATGTCAGAAAGGACTCCTGACAAATTTTACATAGACTTTAATATATTTCCATGTGTAGATTTGCTTTTGGAATCCAGTCTGTCATTTATAAAAAACTCTACCTTTCTGTCTAGTGGAAAAGTTTTAATGAATGTTTAAGTATTGGATATAAAGTTTAATGGCTTTAAGAGCACACCTGACAAATGCCACTGACCCTAGTAAATTCTGGAAGATAATTATGTAAGGAGATGCAGATGGTTACCCAGAGTTTGGTTTTCTCCAGAACATAGTCCTCAGCACAGCAGCTGAAGACCACTGTCACATTAGTCAGGTCAGCCAATTAAAACTGTCTTTGGTCCATTTACCAGCTGATTCATAGTGGAAGTGGGCAAAAAATCCCTATACTGAAGATAAATAGCTTTATAGCCTACAACACCTCATTGAAGCTTGAATAAGGTGATCTACTATGTCACCTAAGGTGGGACTTTATTGCTAATAACTACAGGATACCTGAAATTAACCTAGTCTCAACTACAAACAAGTTAAAATGCAATTAAAGAGATTTTGACAGATCTTAAACATTGCTGTAGGGGATTCTTGGGTCCTATTGCAATTTCTTTATGATATTAGGTCAAGACTCTTTTCTTAGGTTATATGCAAAACTAATTTTTTTTGTTAAGTCAACGGATTTGTTACATCTGTATTGGACAGTCAGCCCTCATTTCATATCCTTTTCTACTGCTGGGGAATTTTTAAAATTTCCTTAATGGAGTTTATATTGTCACTCATGATCAAGATAAGTTGTTACAGGATCAGCTATTCATCAGCTCCATGGTTGTAATCTTACCATGGACACATAGTTTTGGGGGGTCTTTGGTACTATCTACATAAATGCTTCCAGGAGATTCTGTGATAACATTCAAAATAAAACTGTGCCTCCATTTAAATGCCATCTTTCTGAGAAGGCCAAAGAACCTGGGTCTCTCTCCTAGGCAGCACAAATGGATCCATAATAAAAGAGAATGTATTTTATAAATCTACTATGTCTTTCCTAATTAAAATAAAGCTAGAATTAATTTTCTAGTAATTTCACCAAGAACATAAGTAACCACAATATCTACCATTATACTTAAATCTTGTGTAAACATATACATTTATGAATCAAAAGACTTTAAAAGTCATACAATAGACATAACGTGTGCAAATGTATTTGTGACAATGCATGCATATAAGAACTGGAATTTAAAATGCTTCGAGGGGCAACCATATAACAAGCAAACACTTGTACTTTAAACAAAACATATCTTTTTAAATAAAACATATCTTCTTTAACATTTCCATAAATTGCAGTATAGATCAGTACACACTGCTGTACTGAAATTCCTTTTTAATATAGCTATCTGCTCTATCAGAAGACATAGATATTGCATTTCGAGTTTTTATTTTAGCATTCCATTGTTGCAATGCAAAAAAAAAAAAAAAAAAAAAAAAAAAACCCACCCTAAATGGCAATTCAGGTAGAAAGTCATCTTAACTGAATGGAAGCACAAACAACATTTTTACCAAATGTAATTTCCAAATTCACAAAGTTAGTTCCTTGCCTTGTGAAAGTGTCACGAACTCTTTAGCACTAATAAGCAATAAAGAATTTTGTTTCGAGAGGCAGATGAAGTTCCAGTCTTAATGGAAAATCACGCAGGAATAAAGTCTGTACAATCACGTTGGCTCTATCATAACATGTAAAGAAGAACTTTGTATTGTGCAGCACAGTAGAGACTGCCTCACCTTTCCATTCCACTGAACCTCTGTCTGTCTTCTTATTTAAACTGAACCACAGCATATCCCCAGTGCAATGTATTCAAGCACTGCTTTGGAGAACAGTTGAGCGAGGGACTCCAAAAGGAAAACAGGATGTAATTAATTATTATGAACGTTTCCTTTGCTAAGTAGATCTATTTTGCAAGCTTGCTTTTGCAAATATGGACTAGGGGTATATGCTCAATTTATAAAAGCTGTAATTACTATGTACTACAGCTTGTGAAAATTGAATAATTGATAGGCATTGTATCCATCTACTCAAGCAGAAGAATCTTGATAGCTGTGTGTGTCTTTGCAAACGGATGGAAGAAGAGTGAGTTCAGAAGACAGTTACGTAGTCTATGCTTTTGATTACTGGGGACATAGAAAAACTACTTTTTATAAAGAAAAAAGAAATATGACTGCATAAAGTGCCAGCTGAACATAGATTGCTCCATCTCAGAGACCTTTAGTTCTCTACCATGTCCACCAAACTTGTCCGTTCTACAGATGCAATTCCATAACAAAGCAGTTTGTAGAAAACTAAATTTTTCTCCTCTCCCAGTTCAGACAATAGTGTTCAAATTCACATTGTATATTTAAGGAAAACCAATCATAATGGCTACAATTATTTCAGAAAATTAAATAGAAATATATCTTAAAGAAAAAATCCATCACCCAATATGCTTGGAAATTCAAGAAATTTCTATATTTAGAAAAAATAATTCTCATGTTCTCTACAACCAACTTATGGTAAGTTCTGCAGGTTGGAATTAGCTATCACTTGAGAAATATATGTAATGTAGTATACTTCTGTGATATGCAAACCACTAGAGAAATACAGAAATTTTTGTAATATGCAAAGAGGCAGTTATTGTTTTGCTTCTATTCGTAAATCAAAAGGTAATTCATATACATCTTAAAAGACATTTAATCAATGCTGGAGACAGAACCAGGATTCAAAATATCACTGAAAAGACTCCATGTGCTAGTACTATCTGGAAACTCATAGAATCTCTTTTACACTATATGGCTTTATAAGAACATTATTGTGTATCTTCAAGAAATGAGTTGTTCCAATAAAACAAGTGATGATCATTTCATTATTCTACTGACATACAAAGCGTTATAAGTAAGTATCTTGGTTTATATTTGTATAAGTGCTGAGATGCTGGGTTTATGGAATGGCATTAAACAAAAAACCTAAAAAATTAGTTAACTTTTAGGCAATGCAACTGTAAAAAGAGGTAAACTAGCCTCTTGACTTGGAGATAGGAAAATAGTTTAGATTTTTTATAGGTTTTTATATATTTTTTGGTCCAAGTGTTGAGTACTTTCACTGATTGTAGTTTTGATTTGTTTTGTGAGTTTATTGCTATTTTTTGGTTGTTTCGTTTGCTCTTTTTTTTCTGGTATTTAACTAGAAAAGTGATACTGGATTCTCTAAATTTAGATATCACTGTCTAGACTATTTTAAAATATATTATATCTCTCTGTGATCATTCATGAAAGGAAGAAGGTGTTTGTTCTTCAAAAATGCTTGATTTGTGAAGTTAGACTTTTTTCTTCTGCATTTTCAGGAGCACTCCCTAGGGTGCTGACCTCTTCCCAAAACAGATGTAATCAATGTTTTTTGATCTCCACACACATCAAGAATTTTATGTTGATTCAGGGGAAGGAAAGGTGAGGGGCAAGAGTATTAAACTTGAAACTCTCTCTTCTTTCACATCAGAAGATAACCTTTTCTATGTCCAAAGGGAAAAATCCACTTGTATTTACTATATTCTGGACATCGTTTAAGCTTTATTCGGAACGTATGTGTGTTGCTGCATGTATTAGAAAAGCAGCTGCTGTACTAAGATAGAGAAGTTAATGAAAACCCTTCAACACCAAATACAATCTGTAAAGAGAGAGGAGAGGGACTGCAGATCTGTGTTCTGCTTGCTTATAACTCCTTTTGTTTAATAACGTACCATGTGTGAAGATAAAAAAAAAAAGACAAATATGTTAATTTATCTTAGCGAGTAAATGTTGGTGTATCTATTAATAGGACTGCTCTATTGAGCTCAGTGGCAGCGCTGACATAGGTAAATACTTCAGCTGATTGATGCATTAAAGTTCATGGGTTTTTGTTTTTTTGTTTTTTTTGTTTTGTTTTTTTAAGAGTATAAGCAAAATTGGTGTATAACCATGTGGTATGCCCAACTAGTTTAGCAGACTTTAACTGGAGGCCTTAAAGAAATTGCTACCCTACTAGTGTGTATTTTCTTTGTAGACATTTTGTGTTTTTAAGAGAGGTGTCAACTCAAAATAAGAAGATACTTTTTTTCTTAAGCTGTTCCCTCAGAATATGCTAGAAGACAGAACAATAGCATATATACTCTAGTTTTTCTTTTACTATTTTGAGACTAAAGTTGAGTGAGTCTATTGCACATGGAAGTGCTGTATGTAAATAAACATTTACAAGTAGTCAGGTCAATCCCTGACTTTGATCACATGAGTGAACATCTTAAAATAGGTTTAGATCAGGTTCTGGAAATCTGTCTTTGAAAATACAGCTACTGGATCTGTGACTGCTGCTTGCTCAATGTCAAATAAAGTGTGTTTATATTCAGACATTATTTCTTCTTCTCTAAGTTCTTCCTTATTCTAAAGCAATGAGAATTTTATGTTAGGAAGAAAAAAAAAGACAAAACAGCCTCTATATTAATTTTGAATGAAAGGTTGCTACTTAATGTCAGTATCATTAATCTGCAGTTCCTTGGATAGGGTAATATTAGTATTTCATTCAGCTTTTCTTAACTAGTATTTAATTTGTTTTGTTTCCCTCTGCAAAGTGTCTGATAACGTTATGACATTTTCATTATGAAATTTCAAACAATGTTTTCACAAGACAGCAGGTAAGATTTCTGCCAGATAGTTCAGATATAATGAATTTTTGCCCTGCTGCTCAATGTTCAGAGTGTTTTGAAGTAGCAGTACAGACTTCTTTGAACATGTTGATAACAAGTGCAGCTAACACTTAGGCCAAACTTAATTTTCAACAAAATCCGTAATTCAAGCCACCCAGAAATGCAATGGTACATACCAGCCATATGATATATATATGCATACACATTTACATGGTCAGGTAAAATACCCCTAGATAAACTAGAGGCAAATACCAGACCCAGTATCTTTGAGAACAAAACAAACCACAACAACAACAAAGCAAAAATAAAAGTTAGCAAACACAGCACTTAAGGTGTCAGCAGATTTCCTTACACATTCATTTAGCTTTAATGAAAAGCATCTTAAGAGCTGTGTTTTTCTTGTTCGTTCCACCTCCACACTGCATGATCTAGTAGTATCTTACTTAATGCAGTTGCTCCAGAGAAATTCCCTGGTCGCTCATCCCTAAAGGGTTCTTGTCACGCTGCCCTATGTTATCTGTCAGTAATTCTACTAAATAGCATTACAAAGATAATTTACGTATTTCAGAGACTAATCTTCTTCTCTGGAAATGCAGTTTATGGGAATTTCTTAGTTGCAAGGGTTCCTGAGAGTCCTGTGATGGAAATCTACGTTTATCCCTCTTCTGGTGATGTGGGGTCTTTGTATGTTGAGGCCTTCCATTACGTGATATAATTTATCTGAAGGTAAAATTATTCAGAACATATACCAGAGGCTCTACAGCAGCTACAAAAGAGGAGTTATATCTTTGTTCCCACTATTTTGTTCTCTTCTGAATGGTATACTGGAACTATCTTTAGTGGAAGCAATGTCTGAGTAACAGAGCACAGGATTAATTCCTAAATTGCATTGTTCATAACCTAAATTACATTGTTCATTGTTCACTAACACACACACACACACATATAATTTATTCTATTATTATATATATAAAAAATATATACATATGTATACGTATAGGTATATATGTATCTATCGTATTACTGTATGCTCCCTTATATGTATTTTTTCTATTTATTTTTAAGTATATCGGTAGCTTAAAAGTTTTGAGTATTATTTTTGCAATTGTAATTTAGGAACTTGTTCCTTGTAGAACACAGTCTTTAAATCCTTTGACACAGTGACCTGTGCCCTGAAAAAGTTTAGATGGAGATGGTAAGAAACTGAATTTTGAATTTTGTGGGTCATTTTTTTAATATTTTTATGTCCCATTTCAGAATGATGGAAAGCAAACCAATCAAAAACAGAAAAAAGGAAAACTCAAATAAATAAAAATTCCTGAACTCATCTATCACAAAACAAAAACACGGGAATAGATATTTGTTGGTTTATCCAAATTATCTTTCATTACAAGAAAAATGTAAGCTGTTATGGCCTGATTTTGGCTTTCCAAAATAACCAACTACCATGTTACCAAAAGACCACTTTGCAATATAGTTTTTAGTGGTTGAGGACTGACAAAGTAAAATATGTAGAGGAAACACTTAAATGTTGACAGAATATTTATGAAAAATGTGACCTGAAATATTTTGTAATGTTGAAGAAATCCATTTTTTAATATTTGCAGTATAGAACGGTCTGACTGATAGTTTCGTAATGATTTTTCATTTTAAAATCTATTATATTACATGAAAAAATGCATTTTTTTATACTGGTATCACTGCACTTTTCTCAGAAACAGTTTTACATTAACTCTGGTACAGAAGATACCAAAATACAGACTTATGCCTTCAAATGAAGAGTTTACATTTAATATGTTTGTTAATCTGTTGCTGTTTTGTGTGTTTGTTTGTTTGTTTGTTTGTTTGTTTTTAACCATTGCCCAAGGCATCACATATGTGATTGTGGCAACTGCACAAATCTCAGAAAATTAATCTTATTGAGTTCTACAGACATCAGTCAGAAGGAAGGGTTCTGCTCTTTTCAAATAAAAGAGGGGAATAGCATTTAAATTAAGAAAGTGACCTACAAATACCAGAATCTTACTAGTCTGTAAACAAGCCAAAATCTTAGATAAAAGTGAGCTAATATTCGAGCTTATTCTGAAACCTGATTGTTATATACTACGGAATTTATATGATAGTTACATTGATTAAGCTTGCACAGAAATAAATGGAAAACTGCTGTTGTTGTTGCCAGTCTGGATAAGTGGTATTCTGACTAAAAATCAAAATGACATGCATTGTTGATAAAGCAAAGGGTTGTTATAATACTATTTTTAATGCATTCATTGCATTTAAAAGATGATACATAATTCAAATCAAAGTGAAAATACCAGAAAAGATCTCATAAAAAAAAACAAAAACATTTTCATAAGGGATATAGGAAAAAATGTAAAGATTTTTGAAATTGTAAGACTATATTAGCAATTTTGGATAGTTATTAAATAATGGCTGTCGCCTTCTGATGCGACAATCTCCCGTTCGCCTGAGACGGCACGGAGGCTCCCCCAGCCTCCGGGCCAATGAGCACTGACACCAATATGAGGATGCTGCAAATGGCGTTTATTGTACGCATGTATTTGCTTATATACCTACAAGCATACTGCTATCTCTACGTCATATCCTTCCTCTTCCTTCCTCTTTCCGTGCCATCGCGAGATCTTCCGATCGCCATTCCCTACAAATGGCCTTTATAATGCAACATTACATAGTGCGACGAAATGATGAATCATTCCACATACCACATAAATACCTTTAAATGAAATAAAACTGTGTCAACAAATGTCACCATATAGAAAAATAAATAAATAATGTGAATGACTTCATCTAAGAAAAGGGATATGATTGACAACTCATGGTTATTTTAAGAAATAGCTGAAAAAACACATGGCAAATGCTTGCATTTTAATAGAAAAGGAGGCTCTTTGCAGCACTTTCACATGCCAATGAGAGTTCATTAACTCAGGAGAGTTAGACTTACTCCAAGGATACACAGTGAATCCACATCATATAACAGTACAGTATGTTCTTCAAGAAGCCATGAGGCTGATTAAGTCTATTCATTCAGATAGCTTGTGCCATAATCTACAGTTTCTCAGCAGCATTCCTCTTTCACCCATTTCAGAATGGCATTTTAAATTTTGGGCTTTGTAAAACCTTTTTTATCACTGTATTTTTTGTTCTGCCTATTGATTTTTCCAACCTTTTGATATCAGCTTTTCTTGCCTTTTCTTTTTGTATAATTCTTATAAATTACATTCAGACCACAAGAAAAATTCTGATCTGCACTACTACAAAAACATAGGAAATCTACTGGAGTTAATAGAAATGTATTAGATTCATACTGCATGATTCTGATCAAAAATAGCCCTATTGTTTTTTTTTTATTACTCCAGCTTTTAAGCCAGGGAAAAGTACAATCAGCCAAGTTCATGTCTAATGAAACTACTCTAGTGTATGCTGAGTTCTAATACAGAAAAAATAAGTCATGTTCTTCAAAATCTTTAATTAAAAGCAGCTATGTATTTTTTTCCTTTCTCTGAAACTTAGAATCTTAAAGTCTAAGAGAATTTTGAAGGTACTGATGATAATTCTCAAAAGTCTGCCAGGAACTCTAAGGCTCTTTCCTAACTATGGAGCATGTACACTTCATGTTTCACCCCAAGCTTTGGTACCCCATTCATCTAGTCCAGGGGACCTGCTGAACATATCTTTTGCGCTCTATGTTCTTCTGCATCCTTTTTTTTTTTTTTTTTTTTCCTCCTATTGGAAAGCAAGACACACAGGTGGATGGTGTGGAGGCTCACACTGAAACATAGTTAGGAGAGAGGGTGCACACATGGATCAAAAAATTGGAAAATACGCCCAGTATTCAAGTTTAGACATGCCTATAGACATTTTTAGAGGCAATCTTCTTTTTATTTAGGGTTCAGAATTTTAAGATATTTTCTTTATGAAGATCTAGAATAGATAATTAAAATAACATGGCTTGAAAAAAATTAAAATGCAATGCTTGGATATTAAAAGATTAAACCTCTGTCTTCCAAAGTCAAATATCTCCAGGTGTAGTTAACTTTTAAGTCAAAAAAAATGCTTCTGAGCTCATGGCTTGATCCATGCTGTGTGGAGGGTCTACTGGAAAGTTGATGCAAACCGTACAGTCTTTTCTGAGATCAACTGCCTCACTTCCATGTGGAGCACAGACACTCATCCTGGGCATTGACATTCCTGATATCTTCCATATTATAGTACCAGAACCAAAGGAAGTATTCAAAAAGGTCTTTAAATTAAGAACGTGAATTACAGAAAGGAATTATGGGATTAAAGGAATTGATGAATTCCTAGAAGCAGGTGAACATGCTCTCCTTAGGCCTGGAGATGGACAATATAATCTTAAAGACTGAATTCAAACACAGGAAAAATAAGCAGTATATTGCTCTATATTATTAAGTATTATCAAGTTGAGAAGAACACCTGTGGTGTATATAAACTACTTGCAATTTAGGGGTATAGGTAATACTATATATATGAAAAACAGTAGAGATTCATATAGTGAAATTCCCAGATGTAATACTTAAAGTATCCTGCTCCATTTTGCCAATAAAAAGGGAAGATATTGAAGTTTTTAGAGTAAAGAATAAGTAGCTATAGTTATATTGTCAATGTATGTATGTTCAAGTTACATTTCAAAATTATTGTGCACACTTGACCATTCTGCAGCAAAAAAGCAAGTCCTTTAAAAATTTATATAACATTTTCCTATCTAAGTGTTGCTTTGTGCAAATATTCTTAAGCTCAAAAAGCATGTGTAAGTTATTACCTCCTAAAATTCTACTTTCAGCACAAATGCACTTCTCTGGGTTTAATAACTCTGGAACTACTGCAGCTCTAGGATTAAGTTTTAGGAGACTTTAGTACAAAGAATTAATAAACAAATGGTTTTGTTCATCATCAGTGAAACATCTGAAGAAACTTAAAAAGAAAAATCAGAAATGTAGTGATTATTATTTATCCTTTTATTACACTTTATTCTGGAGATATACACGCTCTAGGGGTTTTGGGCTCCTTTAAAAAAGCTTTCTTCCTCAGCTTACAGCTGGCCAACCTGGTAAGAAGGGCTTTAAACTAGGAAAGACAGGGGAAGGGGAGAGTTATCGAGACCATGCAGGCAGCAAAACGGGGCTCAAGTGGGATTACCTCCAGCAATTGCATACAGCTAAGGAAGTACTTATAAGACAACACTATGGAGGATCCTCTTGCACCTGTCCTGGGAAATCAGCATGCTTGGATACCTCTCTGAAGTGCCTGTACAGAAATGCAAGCAGTGTGGAGAATAAACAGGAGGAATTAGAGCTCTGTGTGTGGTTGCATGGATATGATCTCATTGCAATTACAGAGACATGGCTGTGCTGCCATACAGAGGGACCTAGACAGGCTGGAGAGCTGGTCAGAGAAGAACCTCATGCAGTTCAACAAAGGCAATGCAGGGTCCTGCATCTAGGGAGGAATAACCCCATGTAGCAGGAGAGGCTGGCGGTTGACCTGCTGGAAAGCAGCTCTGTGGAGAAGGATCTGGGGGCCCTGATGGACTGCAGGCTGACCATGGGCCAGCGATGTGCCCTTGTGGCCAAAAAGGCCAATGGTATCCTGGGTTGCATTGGGAAGAGCGTTACCAGCAGGTGGAGGGAGGTGATCCTCCTGCCTCTACTCAGCCCTGGTGAAGCAGCATCTGGAGCACTGTACCCAGTTCTGGGCTCCCCAATACAAGACAGACATGGAGCTCCTGGAGCAAGTCCAGCAAAGGATGACAAAGATAATGAAGGGACTGGAGCATCTCTCATAGGAAGAGAGGCTGAGAGAGCTGGGACTCTTCAGCCTGGAGAAGAGAAGACTGAGGGGGGATATTATCAATATGTATAAGTATCTGAAGGGAGGGTGTAGAGAGGATGGGGCCAGACTGTTTTCAGTGGTGCCCAGTGATAGAACAAGAGGCAACAGGCACAAACTGAAACACAAGAATTTCCATCTGAATATGAGGCAAAACTTCTTTACTGTGAGGGTGACTGGGCACTGGTGCAGGTTTCCCAGAGAGGTTGTGGAGTCTCCTTCCTTGGAGGTACTCAAAAGCAATCTGGATGCAATCCTTGGAAACATGCTCTAGGTGACCCTGCTTGAGCAGGGGGGTTGGACTAGGTGATCTGCAGAGGTCCCTTCCAACCCCAACCATTCTGTGATTCTGTGAATTTTCTTCTTTCAACTGTTGCTTTTTATTATGAAATTACAAAAAATTTCAGAAATCTCCTGAAAGCTGCTTGCCTGATTGCCTTAAATTACTGTTCCAAAGGCTGGATTATATACATATGCCAGTGATACAAAGCTGTGTGCAGTAATTCACCAGTATGCTCCATACATGACCAGAGACAGGGTGAAAGGAATCAATTTGTAGATCAATGAAGACAGTCTGATACTTATTCTTCATAAAGCACTTTAAATTGCCAATGTAGTTTCCATAGTTAGAGATATTTTCTAGTAATCTTTTGAAGAAAATCCTATTCTGACAAAAGATTTCAGTATCTATTTTAGAATTTGACTATGAATACAAAAAAAAATAAAGTACTTACGCAAATAGTATAGATACAGTCGCAGTCCATTGCTTAACTATGATTAACATATGGCTTCAACAAATTGTGTAACAGTTACATTGCTGATGGATTTGGTGTTGATTCATTGATAAAGATCAGACTTGAGATATTTTTCTAATGAAAACCTGTGAAAATTTTTCAAATATTCATTCAGGGCTCTCTTGTCCAGCTGTGAATCACAGAAAGCTGATCATCTGTTACATTCAGTATTTGGACTTTTCATTTTCCAAAATCTAATTTAGTTTCCAAACGTAAAAGTCATCACTGAACTGAAACAGCAAAACTGGCTTAAAGGCAAATTAGATTTTTTAACTCTTCGTCAATATAACAAGAATACAAACGATGTAAAACTATTAGAAATGGGTGCCCTAATACCATTTAAAAATAAAATGTAGTCAAATTCACTAACATTTGTTTACACAGAAAATGTAAAAGTAAATGCAAATTTCAATATTTAAAGTAAATTATCTCACTGTTATTTTTTTTGTTAAATATGTAGACATTCATGTTTGAAAAAATAGTTCCATTTCTAACATTTCTATTGATTTTTGCAGCTTCTGAGTAGCAGCATTGTTTCATTTCAAATGTTCATTGTGTCTTTTCCACATCTACATGATAACTGGTTTTACAGCCATAAGACCACTTTCCAAAGTGCTCTGAATTAATGTGTTATAAAATTTAGGAGTATACTACAAAGGAGAACTGACTTTAACAGTCAACAGGGAATTGAATCAGCCACAAGAGTTTGAGCAGCCAGTGAGGCTGATATGAGCTGTTGCAGGTTAGCTTGGCTTATCTTATGCTAAAGTGCCTTGTGAATACACAGTATTTTGTTTCCTGCTCTCTGACATTTTGACCTGTGTTAATAAACCCAGTTTGGGAGTAGATTTGCAGGAATGAGATTTCTTGAAGCAAGATAATGTGGGATGAATTGCCATACAGATATAACTTTTCTGTATCTGGCAGTCTTTTCTCTGCTGTCCTATTAACTGTCTACACTAATAAATCTGCCAGTGTACTTGTGTTCCTCAGCTGCAGCAGTATCATCTTGACAACTTGCTCTACTCTCATTTATCATAATCAGGTGTCATGCTTTGCAATTGCCCAAGGCAAGTTCACACAATTGAGCTCAAAATATGATTATTCAGCAGATGTGCCTTATGTTCTATGTGGCTCACGTTGAGGTCTTAGATTTTAATGAATCATAGAGATTAAAGAAAGTCCAGGCCCATCTGGAGAGCACTCACTTTAATGCACAAACATCTGTGAGGACAAATGAAGGGAAAGGGGACTCTTTGATCCAGCATCACAACACAGAAGAGAGGTCGAGCTGGGTTATACCAATACTGGGAATGATCAAAGGGAGAACACGTACAGCCTTCCCTAGTCTGAGGGGGTGAAGAGAATTTTTGGCAGAGATATCATCACTGACCCACATCATGTAATGTTCTTTCAGATCATTTCATACAGATATAGAAAATGCACAACACCTTTCAAGAGTAGAGCTACACTAAAAGCTAATCTAAGTTATTTTTATCAGAGTGGTCTCGCTTGCTAAATGATGAGCAAATGAACAAATTTAAAAAGCTGCTTGTCCTTTGGGTCTATATGCAAGAGAAACAGATAGGAACTGAGCTGTCACAGATGGACACTAAAAAATTGTCTTTATTAAACACATGAATATGCTGTATATATAAACTCAGGTATACACATATATGCTGAATGAGCAACATACGTATACTTTTTTTCTTTAAAGAGATCATGGCAAATACAAAATTATAAGAACTTTACAGAGGATTTTTTATGTTCCTTGCAGTTTTATCATACTCAAAGTGTCCTGTTCTCAAGTGAATTCTCAGTTGCTTCCACAGAGCATGTCTTTGGCCCAAGAAAGTCAGGTTTACAACTAAGACTCTGAATTCAGTTTTGAAAATCAAGTGCAAAAATAAGGAATATTTTTCCTGAAAGACACCTGGTTATTTGAAATTTTAATTGTAGAGAGGAAAAGAGATTGTTATTTTTTAAGTTTTGATCATAAGGAAAAAAAAGTTAGTCAAATGTTTGATTAACTAGCTAGATCTTGGAATAAACATTCCTTTGTGATATTTTGGAAATTCAATGAAATGAAAGCATTCAATGAGCATGTATTTGTTTTATTAAATATATCTGTAGAAATTATACAGATTTTCCAAGGTTTCTCTCAGCTATCACTCCAGCTCCTGGGAGCTGTGATGCTTTCAGATTGCTCTAGGCTTCTTGAGTTTTATTGATGTTTCTGCAGCAAAGAAGAGCTCCTGGAAACCTTGGGCAGCAGGGTTTCCCTGAGCTTCCAAGCTTATGGCTATTCTGTCTTAAAAAGTGCAAAGGACTTTTTTCCATGTGAAATTTTGGAAACATCTTCCCAAAGGAAATATGTTTTGTACTGATTAAAATTATTTTTTTTTTATTGAAATGTTGGCATTTTAAAAAGTTTGGGAAGTCTGGAAATATGTTCAGATCTGGATCCTGGTTAACATGAGTTCCAGTTATCTTTTGGTTTTGCCATACAAAGAAAATAAGAAATGCTTCAGTTATGAGTATAATGTACCTTGGAGTCTTTAAAAGAATTTATCTAGTTTATTAACTTAAGTATTCATTAGCAATAACTTTGTGGCATTCAAAAGAAAATGGTCCAGCTTACTAAAAAGAAAGTGGAAAGTAATATATATTATAAAAAAAGGAGGCAGATGTTCCATCTGTAAAACATTATGCAAGATGAAGCATAAATGGATGGCTGGTGAAAAAGGATAATTAGTTTTGACTATAACTTTTCCTGAAATTGTGGAGTTAGTTTCGCTTGCAGCTTTATAGCCCATCTATAACAAACTGTCCTCTTCATCATTTAAAAAAGCAAATTTCTTTGTGCATCTTCATTATCGGTTACCATACAAGAAAAAAAAAAATTCACACTTTAGCACATTTCTTTCATCTGCAATTCATTTGAGGTGCCTGGCTCTCAGACTCAATATGGTATTTAATTATGCTCATATAACCTTTAGTATCCTAGTGCTGGCTAGGTGAATCTTTTAACTGTAAAGGTGACAATGCAGTTTTTCACTCACTTAAGCTCTGAAGTACTCATTAAGAGCATAAGCTGTTTGAAGTCAATTTTTTTCTCTTTATGCCTGAAATTCATCTCTGAAAGAGGTCACGCTAAAGTGTAGAAAAGAGAAAGAAGGAAAAAATTATATTTCATATTCAATAATACATGCAGAGCCATAAGAAAAGTCAAGCTATGGAACAAGCTGCTAAGAGTAACTTAAGATGGACTAGGAATCTCTGGTAAGGAGATTAAACTCCCTCTACTTTTTCTAACTTTATTTAGCCTTCTGTTGCTCATAAACCAACCATTACAGAATCAGAAAGGTGGTCAACTGGTTGGTGCAGCATTTACTAGTAGAAAATAGATTTATTTCTTACTGTTATACAAAGAATGGAGACATGCTCAGGGATGTATTTGCAGGATCTATAGCTGATGACAAGCATCCAACCTAACGGCTTTTTTTACTTTTGCCTGCCCCACCCCTCCACTCCACTCCACTCCACTCCACTCCACTCCACTCCACTCCACTCCACTCCACTCCAAAAAAAGCCCCCACCCAACCCAATAAACAAACAAAAATTGAAGGAGAGAGAAAAGAGGGAAAAAAAAGGAAAATGCTGTGTAGCAGCCAGCCAAGGATAGATATGCTGGGAGTCTCCCCAAATGAGTGTCCTCTTCTGGACATCCTCTCTAGTACAGCAGATCTCCTCAATTTTACCAAGACCCACTCATTCTCCCTACTGGCTGTTCTTGCGCATTACAGTAATAGTACTGATTGGAGCACTCTTTAATAAGGTGCAGGTGCTGTGCTCTAATTGGCTATAAAGCTTTGTGCATGAATTTTATGTGCAGTGTTAACCGGCTATTTAAATTATTATTGTCTATTAATGTTATCTACTAAGCTCTACTTTTTGATTTTTGTTCGCCTCCCCTCCCCCCCCAGCATAAAGCTATAAGCTGAAAGCTACAAAGGAGGAAGAAGGTGATTCACACACCAGTGGCAATTGCTTCCCAGGATAAACCTGCCATAATGGACATAATATCTCACAGTTTGAAGGTGCAGAATCCTGATGATACCAGCACTTTAGAAACACAGAGGGTAAAAGCACTGCGACAGCAGCCACAGAATCGGAAGGTGTGAGGTTAGAAAGCAGAAGTGAACTGCAGACTTCAGTGTTATAAGTGCAAGGCTGCGGAGTTGCAAATGGGAGGTCCTTAGCCTTAACAAGGTTAAGACACTGTGCAACATCATCTGCTTCATGGAGATGTCTTATGGATGTAATTATAAATATTCACAAAGTACTTTGGACTCCTCAACAAACTTTTCTTAAAGATTTGGAGCTATAGATGTATAAGACTGATTTTGCTTGAGCACCATTAAAAATATATAAAGGTCTATCTTGAAATAAAAAATTACTGTACACATGGTTGAGTGCTTCCTTGAACAGGTATTTTGAAATATATGGACAGGAAAGAACTGATATGCACTAGGAATCATTTTTCCACCACTTATATTAATTTCTTACTCCTTTATTTTAATTTACATGATTCCTTATTCTTCATAACTTGTTTGAATCTTCACCATTTCTTGTGTTTCTGGCTTTTGTTCTTTTATTCCACAGAAGCATAAACAAATTTAGTTGGGGAAGGACCTCTGGAAGCCATCTAAATATACATCTCTACTAGAAGCAGAGACAGCTTCAAAGTTAGATCCAACTACAAAGATAAATCAGGTTACTCAGTGCCTTGTCCTACTGAGAGTTCAATATCTCCAAGGGTGGAGATTCAACATCCTAATTGGGCAGCCTGCATTTCACCAGTCTCGTGGCAAAGATTCATTTCTTTCTGCTCAAACAGAAATTCTCTTGCTGCAATTTGTGCTTGACTTTCATCCTTTTGATCTGCATCTCTAAGAAGAGTTTGACGCCATGTTTTCTATAAGCACTCATTAGGTAGTTAAAGATAACAAGCAGACCTCCCTTTAGCCCATGCTTCTCAGGCTGAATAAACTCTGTTCTCTCAGCTTTCCTTATATGTCATGTGCTCCAGCCCCCCAACCATACTGGTGGCCTCTCCTGGACTTGCTCCAGTATGTCAACACCCCTCTTGCACTCCAGGTGCAGGCTCACAAATGCCAGATAGAGGAGGATAATCCCTTCCCTTGACCTGCTGACTACTCTGACTACTCTTACTAAAACAACCCATTATGCAACTGGCCCTCAATGATGCAGAGGTGCATTTCTGACTTGTGTTCAACTCATTATCCACCAGGATCACCCAGCTGCAAAGCTGTTTTCTAGCCAGCCACTGTTACTCTCCAGCATACAAAATGCTGCCTCTGACCTGGTGCTACCCACACGCTTGTTCATGGTGTGTTCTGTTCTACCATCCAGGTTTCTGATAAAGACATTGAACAGCATCAGCCCCAGGATGGATCCCCTGAGGAATATCTCTAATAGCCAGATGCTAGCTGGACTATATATCACTGACCTGTACCATTTGAGTGCAGTGACCCACTCAATGCCCTACCCACTCTGTATGTCAGCCATCCAAGCCACAAATCTCCTGGTGCCTTCAAGGATTTTATACAAGATCATGTTGAAAGACTTGCTAAAATCTAGGTGCAGTTTTCCAAGTCTGTCAATGGAATTGTGTCTTCCGAGATTGGTTTGTTCTTTGTTTTGATATTTCTGGTATACTGTAGAACTGATTTTTTTCCAAAGTCATAACCGTACCTTGCCATTTCCTGAAAAGTTCATGTGAGATTCCACTGAAATGTTTGTACAAAACTTGAATTTTTTGTACATATATTAAATTCTCACTTATCAGCCAGTTATTTCCAACTGGAGAGGGAATCCACATGCTGCAGGAACAGACATACAACAATTAGGATGACAAGGAATTTTTCACCTCATTTTTTTCGTATATTGCTGACCATCTCTCTCTATGTTTAATATAAGGTTTGATTATGTCATGTTTAAAATGCAATGTTTGAATAATGTGTGATTAATGTTGTAAGGGGTCACTACTGGGGCCAATACTGTTTAACGTGTTCATTAATGACATTGATGGTGGGACTGAGTACACCCTCAGAAAGTTCACAGGTGATACAAAACTGGGAGGAGTGTTTGGTACACCAGATGGTTGCGCTCACAGAGGGACCTCAGCAGACTAGAGAAATGGGCAGGCAGGAACATCATGAAGTTCAGCAAAGAGAAGCCCAAAGTCCTGCACCTGAGGAGGAATAACCCCATGCACCAGCACAAGCTGGGGACTGACCTGCTGGAGAGCAGCCCTGCAGGGAAGGACCTGGGATCCTGCTGAACAAGTTGACCTGCCATAAGTGGCCTGCATTGTATCTTTGTGACACAGGCAGTGTCCTGGGCTTTATTAGGCAGTGTATCAGCAGGTTGAGGGAGAGGATCCTTCCCCTCTGCTCAGCCCTGGTGAGGCCAGACCTGGAGCACTGTGTCCAGTGTTGTGTTCCCCAGCACAAGGGAGATAATGACCTGCTGGAGCAAGTCCAGTGAAGAGACTGTGGCATTTGTCACATGAGAAGAGGCTGAGAGAACTGGGACTGTTCAGCCTGGAGAAGAGAAGGTTTGGTGGATCTTATCAATGTGTATAAATATCTGATGGGAGGGCGTAAAGAGGATGGGGCCAGACTCTTCTCAATGGTGCCCCAACTAAAACTGACTGTTACTAACTCTCCTTACTTGCCTAGAGCAACTGTATGTAATCTTTTCTTGACTCCTATAATTTCAGAAAATTCTTTCATTAATGGACTTGTAAAATGATGACTTTAATCTGGATCAATTTCTGTTGGAATGCCCTATCATTCAAGTGCTCCAGTAAATTGTTATACCGAGCTGGCCTGTTGTCCTGTGTGACCACTCCAACAGAACCATGATCCATTTCTATTGATTATCTTAAACTACATAGTAAACATGTTCTAAATATCTTTCCTACTACAAAACACTGTCCTATGTGACCATTCCTGCATCTGTTGAAACTGTTTCTACTGGCTATTTATAAGTGTCTATGTGGAATTTGACCAATTCTGAAGCATGAACTGCTTGGTGGAGTCGCTGGAAGTGTATTAACCAGCGCATTTAAGCATATAAATAGTGTCTATCAATTGATCTATGCACAGCAGGGGCTGCCTGGAAGATTCTTCAGAAGTGATTGAATCTCTCACTTGGAAAGCTCCTATAATAATTAGGCAAATACTTTGTTGTGAAGTTGTCTAGGACCTAAGTCTCTCTGTCTCAGGTCAGTCCATTGTCTCAAATGAACCCACCATCTCATCTTTTCAGAGACTAGCTGTGGAGTTCCTGGATGACCCAGAGAATTGCTGACCAAGTGTGCTGGGTATGCACACAGGCACCGCCCTGATCCCCAGCTATATCACAGTTGTAACTGTATGACAAACTTGAATTTCATCCTTATATTACACTTATAATTTAAATTCCATAGAATTTTGTCATACTCTTATTGTGGAAGCATTCTCAGAAGGGCTCTACTACGACCAAACAATACTTTTTCCCCCTCTAGTCGTAGGTAATTGTTGGTAATTGACCAATGAAATCTATTTGAAATCTTGGCCAAGGACTGGCTATTTTCATGATGCCAAAGATGTTTATTCTGAACACAAATATCTACATTAATCTATGCAAACTGTGAGCAGCTACTTAAGCACATATCCGTCATCCTTCATGATATTTCAACTCCATCCTGTAAACAGAGTCCTTTTTAAAGTTCTTCATCAGTCTTGAGGTTTGTGTAAATATTGGATTAATTCACCTCTGATTTCCCTTCCGTCAGAGCCAGTTTTGATTGCCCATATCATTTCTGTATAATCTTTTATGATCTTATATTTGCTTTGACATTAAGTATCTGCTTTATTTCTGTATCTCCTTCCTGTAATTCTCATAAGTCTCCATATGGAAAAGTGATTGTTCTCCCAATACTGTGAGCAGTTGCTGTAGCAGGTGGTTCGGCTCCTGGAAGGGCTACATGCTTTGATAATTCACCTACTTTGTTATTCCAGCATTCTTCTTTGATTTTTGATGGGCTTTCACATGCATTAGTCATGTATCACCATTTCTTCTCTTTAGGGACTGGGCTGCTTGTTCCCAGAAGTGACAAATATTATTAGTTTATTATCTTGAATGTATGTTTTTCTTTCCCATGTTGGTAGCCAGTGATAGCTTAGAAAATCCATTCTGAATCTGAAAAAAATAGCTAGTAGTTTCTATAAGTCTTCCATTTCTAAAACTTCTCTAATGATCTAAATTTCAACTTTTTGAGCAGATGGGGATAGTATTTCTCCTTTTATTTTTGTTCCTGGGTTTATTTTAATAGCTGCAAATCATCTTTTTGCTTCCTCTGCTTAATAGTAACTGTACCTACAAGTAAACCATATTTGTCAATTTCTTTCTTTTTTGTTCAAATTGAGTCCAAATCTAAAATACTTTTTTTTTTTTTTTTTTTTTTTTTTTCCCTTACAAGCTGGCTATAAAGAGACATTGGCAATGAGCAGTGGACATTGCCCAGCTCCTTCTATTTGCAGTCCATACGGTATGCATGCTAAAACCTTCAATTTTTCCACTATAATTCCCTCATTCAGTAAGGACAGGGTCCATCATGCTCATTGTGGGCTTGATACAGATCCTCCCTAAGTTTTTTCCATTCACTGCATATGTTCCTGGGTGTGTGGCTTCAAGTTCAGTTTTTTCCAGTGATCTAATGTCCCATGGCCCACATCAAAGCCAGGCATCTTTTTCACATGGTGTGAATGTTTGCTCCAGGCATGTGACAGTTTTTGATTCACATGTCGTGACTGTAACATTTCCCTCTCCATTTGCATCAGGGCTATATAAATAGTTCTGATCAGCTGAAGAATTTTAAGTGAACCCACTCAAATGGTTCAGTGACCATCAATTAAGCTATTTATTTTCACTGTTCCTAACACTATTAATAGACTGAAGAACAGCTTCATGGGCTTTAGATTCCACAGGGTCCTTTCTCTCAGTCTCTGAAAATAAAATCTAGGAGCAAAGAGAGATTTTTGTACAAAGTTCCTTCAAGAACCAAAGCAAGACCCTCCTACACCACTAGTAATTTCCATTTAAAGAGAGATGGAGAGGTCTGGGAAAGCATGTTCTGATACAGACTTCTCTGTTAATTTTCTTTTCCACTATAAAAATACCACATCTAATTCTGTTTTAAATTCTATATCTACACCTGTCTTTTTTCTTTTCTTTCTTTTTTATTTTTTTTCATAAAATACATTGTAAATCTCATTTTTATAACTCTTAAATGATTGCCCTTAAAATATTTGTAAAAGCCTAGGTCAGCAGTATGCTGAACTAAATGTTAACACTACATTCTTCAAGTGACTGTGCTCCTTTGCTTTAAAATGCAGCATATCTCTGACAGAGAAAAAATAGGATGCTATAAGAAACTGCCACTTAAGTAGCGGTGATAAAGCCCACATAAAGTGGTGACATTAAATCTAAAATACTCTTTTGGGGTGAAGCTTGGATGAATATTTTCCAAAGTTGCCTCTTTTCTAGGCTGGGGAGTGCAGCTACTAAGCAAAACATAACCTTTGCTTCCAGAAGGTTTCATGTGCATTTGAATATTTTCTCTAGTCTCCTAATTAACATGACAAATATTATCTCTGAGAATAAAAGAGCAGCATAAATAAAGAGAGGTTTGAGAGGTTGTTTCTTTTCTTTTCTTTTTTTTAAGTGAGAAAACAGTTTATAGTTTATATTAAGAAAAGTCTTCCGGCTGATGGAGGCATGAGTATTCCAATTTACAAACATAAATCTCTACAGATAAGGAAATTAAACAAACTCAGTTTGTTTCAAATGCTAACAGCCTTGTGTGAAATTTAAGCCACCTATTTTAACAGAAGTACTACTTAACCAAAACTGTTTACATCATTCCAGTAATGGAAATCCAGTCTGCTTGATATAAACATCTAAATTACAGCAGTCAGTAGCAAAAAGCTGGACGCCTCCAGAAAGCTGAATAGGTTTAAAATAGGAGCTTTCATCTATCTGTTGACAGTAGATGGAAGTTAAGCACATTGGGATGATAAGACTGTCCACCTCGGCTAGGTGTAGAAGCCTCGGCATCTGAAAGCACAGAGAACAAGCAGGAAGTGCAAATGTTCTGCATTGACCTCAGAGAAGTGTTTAGTAAAGTATGTGGGGGCTAACTTTTTCATAAAAGCATAGTGGTTAGAGCACACAGAAAGGAAATGAAACACCTTAGGAGTCTTTAGACACATTGCTTCCAGCACTCCCTGCCTTGAACCTCTGTCTTTCATAAAACTCCTATGAACACTAGCCATCAACCTTCTGAAGCTAAGCCTTTTGTTAAGCAGGAAAGTCAAACAGCAAAGGAAAAAATGACATTAGTTCGGCAATTTGAATGCTTCCTTGAGCAGGGAAATGCACATTTTAAATATATTTACATTACTATATTAAATATATCTACAAGGAAGGATGATATCCCCAGTTTTGTCCTTTGCCAGATGAACACTAAACATTGTTTACTTTTTACATTTCCTCTGCCTGTCTCATGAATATTTCTTGAAATATTTCCATATTTCTTATCTGACTACATGATAGTTTAATTCCTTGTATAGTTAGAACAGTATCCTGTGGTTCATTCTTAAGTCTTAGGACTCAGAAGGTTGTGGTCAGCAGCACAAAGTCCAGCTAGCTACCAGACCCCAGGGGTCACTATTAGGGCCAATACTGTTTAACATGTTCATTACTGACATGGATGGTGGGACTGAGTGCACTCTCAGAAAGTTCACAGATGATACGAAACTAAGGGATCCTTCCCCTCTACTCAGACCTGGTGAAGCCAGACCTGAAGCGCTGTGTCCAGTGCTGTGCTCCCAGTGCAAGAAAGACATGGACCTGCTGGAGTGGGTCCATGAAGGCCATGAAGGACCACAAAGATGATTAAGGGAGCATCTCTCACATGAGAAAAGGCTGAGAGAACTGGGACTGTTCTGCTTGGAGAAGGGAAGGCTCTGGGAGTCTCATGAATGTGTATAAATATATGATGGGAGGGCATAAAGGCCAGATTCTTCGCAGTGGTGCTCAGTGAGAGGGCAAGAGGCAATGGGCACAAACTGAAATACAGGTAATTCCCACTGAGCACCAGAAAACACTTTTTCACTATGACAGTTGCTGAGCACTGGAGCAGGCTGCCCAGAGTGGTTGTGGAGTCTCCAGCTCCATCCTTGGAGACATTCCAAACCCAATTGGACATGATCTTGGGCAATCGGCTCTAGCTGACCCTGCTCTGAGCAGGGCAGTTGGACCAGATGATCTGCAGAGGTGCTCTCCAAACCCAACTATTATGTGATCTTGTGAGTCTGTGACACAGATCACATGTTTTCTGGGTAAGTGCCCTATCCACTAATCTATTAGGTAACCTTTTAAATCATCACCTGTTATAAAAAACTTGACAGCATCTAACTTTCCAAGGCTCTCTATTGGACTCAGGGAGTATTCAGGTTATTTGTTTATATAAAACCAGATCATGATTGCTGGGAAACTAGCTCCTGTCCAGGAATCTGTTCATAGAAGGTGTTTATTACCATATATGGCAAATGAAATAAACTCCTGAAGGAGCTTTCAGGCTAAAAGAGAGATATAAAATGAATCTAAGTAACTACATGCCATAGCAGTTCTGAAAAATAGAAGGTCTGGCTTATTCTGGGTCACCTGTGAATCTTTAGCACCTTATTTGAAGTGTAAATGGAATTCAGGTGCAGTAACCAAGAACATCTAAAGTATTGCAATATTTTATCTATCCATATCTTCAGTTTGAGTTCCAGTATTATTATTTTTTTTTTCTCCAGGTGATATAATGAAAGTATAAATACTTTTGACAAGTCACAATGTTGACTGCCTCTGCAGTATTGCATCTTGTCAGTATTTTGAAAGAAAAGTTCTCACTTCTGCAGTACAATTTTATAGCTTAGGAAGATCAGCAATAGAGTTTGGTTTTGTGAACTGTGTTATATTGTTTTCCTCTAGAATTAACTAAGAATTTTTTTTTCCCCACTCTTTTGCAATAAATAGAAAAGCCTTTTCTTAAATTTTCAGTGCGGAAAGAGAAGAGTGGCCAGGAAGAGGAAGCTGTCAGAACTGATTACAGAAGGAAGAGATTTGAAATTTATTTAGTTGATGATATCCGTGAGAAATATTCAGATAAACATGCTTCTTTCAATATTTTTCTGCTGTGAATCAATCAATACTAGTTCTCCTAAACCCTCTAATACAATTCTAAATCACTAGTGTAATTGACCTGAGTTGTATGCCCTCTTCTTCTGATGGTAGGGAGGCAAACAGAATCTCTGAGAGAAGGCACTGAGGAAAGAAATATTTTTTTCTTAAAACCCAGGAATATTATGAAGCTTTTATAAATATTTTTGATTCAACATGTGTATGTATATAAACATTTGATAGTCTGGAGGGCAGGGCTGCTATTCAGCTGGAGAAATGGGCTGACAGGAACAGTGAAGTTGAACAAAAGCACTAGCAAAGCCTTGCATCTGAGAACCCGTGCAGCTCTTCAGGAAAGGGCCGAGGGGTCCTAGTGGACAACTAGTTGAACATGAGTCAGAAGTGTGTCCTAGCGGCAAAGGTGTTCAACAGCATCCTGAGCTGCAGCAGCAAGAGTGTAGCCAGCAGGTCTGGGGAAGTGATCTTTCCCCACAATTTTGAGAATGTATCTGTAATATGAGTCCTCCAGTTCAAGAAAGATACTTGACATACTGGAGAAAGTCCAGTACACTTCTGGAGTAGTATGTCCAGTTTTGGATCTCCCAATACAAGAAAGATACTAGAGACATACTGGAGAAAGTCCAGCGGAGGAGCACCAAGACAGTCGGGGCTGGAGTGCATGATGTACAAAGAGAGGGTGAGAGAGCTGGGCCTGTTCAGCCTGGAGAAAAGAAGGCTCAGTGGAGACCTCATTGCTGTCTACAACTGCTTGATCAGAGAATAGAGAGAAGATGGAGCAAGACTCTTCTCACAGGTGCACAATGATAAGATGAAAGGTGGTGGACACAAGTTGGAACATGGTAAATCCTGATTAGATGTTAGAAAAAAAAATATTAATACTGAGACAGGTTGCTGAGAGAATGACTCCATGTCTGTGGGATACCTGTGGAATCTGCATCCTCAGAGGTGTTGAAGGCATGGACCTGAGCAACCTGATCAGATTAGACCCGCTTTGAGCATGGAGTTGTACTGGGTGAATTTCAGAGGGTCCTTTCCAACCTAAATTATTCTATGATTCTATGATTCAATTTTCTTTTGTGACACCTAATGAATAGCACCCAAAAAGAGATGACAAACATAATGACCTACTTGGAATTCCGTTATGATCATACCAAACCAGTCTAAGTGCATGTTCTTTCTCTCCTCCTACTGCCCTGAGTCGTCTGTTCTTCTGCTTCCCCAGACTTACCCCACATTGCACTGTCAGTCAAGCAAGGGCCAGTGGCTCAAGAGCTGATCTGCTTGAAAGCTGAGCGCATTTTGTAGAGCTGCTCTTTAGCTGAATCAGCTCTGTTGACTGGCTTATTAAAAGAAAAAAAGAACATGACCAAAGCAAACAAAAGAAAGGCTGACTTTGTTTGTGCTTCTTTTATTAAGTATAATCAGAAAACTGTCAATTTCTAGTATTTCCCTGAAACGCTTACATGTGCATTGAAATGCTCATACATCAAACTGCTCAGTCTGGGGGTGGCCATTCCTCACTCAGATGCTCAAATGACGGGTGGAGCTGTCTCTCAGATGGTAACTGTGGTGCCTATGCATAGGTAAATCTTCTTAGTATAGTCCTGTTTCAAGGGAAAATTCTCCTGATCTCCCAGTTCAGACCAGTTGCCTCTAGAGTTAGGTTTGCACATACAGCAGTGTGCATATAACTATATTATTTATCAGCAAAACATTTCTGCTTTGGGAGCTAGACTCAGATTTGCAACATTTTTGTAACCTACTCACATAGCATTTGTTTTCACTAATCTAAAAGTTAGCATTACTCAAAAAGAGATGAATTCTGTGTTTAAGGTGTTTGTGCTCAAAAATTGTGGTGTGGGGCACTGAGTCAATTTTTCTGTCAGGCTCAATATAGAGATCAGCATGTAGGAGCATGGAGTGCCACAGCCAGTGCAAGGTCAAGGTACAGGAGAATTTGGTTCTGACTGTGAAAGCCAGGGCATTCAATCCCTGATATCATCACCAAGTGCTGCCGTAAGTCTGTGGAAGGCCTTACTGAAATCTCCTCATGATCATAAATCTAAATGAGAGAGAGAAAATCTTGGCAAATCCCGGGATTCTGTGAGAAGAAATGCAGTGTTTATCAGCCACATCAAAAGAATAAAACAAGCACTGTATAGTCGACACATTCCTTTTTGTCATGGAAGTTCTGCCGCTTTACCACCTATCTATATGATGCTTTAATCTTTTGGGTAAATTCTCACTTGAAATTTCTATTAGAATGATAAGAAAATAAAACAAGTGGTGCAAAATTAAATATATTTTTGTATTCCTCACTTGCCTCCATCTTATCCGGAGGGCATATGCTATATAGGCAGACGATGCAAACAGAGATATTGTTATGAGTCTGTATCAGGGAGATGTCTGAGATTTTTTAACCATCTCCCCTAGTAAATGTCTCTTTCTTGGATCTAATTGTAATTCAACAAACATTAGATATTTTTATTATGAAGAGGTGCTGACAAAAAATAATCAGTAGAGACTCCTGGGCAGCAAGAAAATGGGCAATCACCATTGTGTCTATTTTATTTTAAATGCAAGTATTCATTTCTAAAGGGTGTGTTGAACACATACATGGACAGCAGAGAGTTAATTTCTAGAAAATGAATGAACGTCTGAATCTTCTTCAATATTTTTACACACTTGCCAGCAGTTGCTACCAGCTGTATTCCTTTTATGTTAGAGTAAGTAGCAATGGCCAGAAGGCCCTTGCATAGTCTGACATAAACAGAAATGATATCTCTCAGAACCATAAGAAAATACATTTAACCTAATATGCTTAGTTTGGGAAATTTGTATTTGTCAGCTACAACTGACTCTGTGTTTCAACTGCACCTGTTGTACTGACATCCTTTAATTTTATAGTTTTAAAACTTTGCTTTCACGAGGAATATATACTCCTTACAAGACAGGAATAGATTATAAAGTAAAAAGACTACAGACTGAACTGTTGCATCTTTCATAAGTTTGCAAACCTTTGTGAAACTCTTATGGGTAAGCGCTTTTAATAAACAAGGTTGTTAAACTTATTTAACGGGGAAAATCATCTCTGATCAGTAAAGTAATAAAATTAGGCAGAACTCACTCAGAGAAGCAGGACTTATTATTGTAAAATTAACAATATTTTCTCAAGAGGAAAGTGTTGAAGAGAGAGCTACCAAAAAAAGAAAAAGAACCTTTTAGGCAGTGTCTGAGACGTCACTGTAAGTGTGCAGCCACCTTGAGGGTTGTTTTTTTCTTTTTTTTTTTTTTTTTTGGACCAGTCTCAGCCTATACATTAATATAATGAAAACATTAATCAGTGTGATATGACTGTTAGTTCTTATCTAGTAGACTGATTATATATGTCTGATAGCAAAATTAGTAGGTCTAACTAATTAGAGTTAGAAATAACTAAAAAATGCTAGATGAATATGAAATACACGTATTATGAAGTGTATGTATGCACCTGTGTTAAGATCATGTATTCATGCAAAATGAAGAGTAACGTGGTATATAGAAATGTCATATGTCTTTTTAAAGTTATTTCAAAATTATAGATTTGTTAAAAGGTCAGTAAGTTTATATTTTTATTATAAAATTAATTATTGTTTTAAAAGTGGCAACTGAAAGAGAACATACTCTTTGATAGAATTTATGTCTTATTTTAATCTCAAGTATAGTTTTAGAATAATGAAAAACCTTTTTCTGCAAATGACTTGATTTAAAAAAAAGAATTTCACATCAGTATTCCTTGAATATTTGCAGGAGGGAAATTTCTTTTTTACAAGTATTTTCAGAAAATGAAATTCAGGCCCACAAGTGAGATTGATTTCATGAGAATATAACATTTGTTAGATGATTAAAAGAAATTGCCCTTCAGAAGGTGAGGTCATCCAAGCAACAATTACACAGCATGTGATCCAGGTGGCCAATTAGAAGCTCAAATGTCAGATCAGGAGCATCAAGGCGACAGTACAACCACAGAGAGCACTCTGTGATCAGACTATGTGCTGGTATAAATGAGGAACTCAATTACTCTGCACGGAAAACCAATCTACAAAAAGTTCTCTTTTTCTTGAAAATTATATAAGCAGTTAAAGAACTGGAAATTATGGATAATAATTGGTGTTTTGGACTTGAAAATAGGAATTATAATGAAAGTGGTAATATAACCTTAAGTATAATAAGCAGAATTCCTTTAATGCAATACATTTTGATAAAATAGAATTTGGTTTTATAAAGCATTTGAATTTGAATAAAACATTTCACAAGAAGGGACTTTTTTAAACAACATACCATGAAGGATAGTAATCCTTTTTTTTTTTTTTTTTTTTTTTCCTGGCTTCTTCTCAATTTTTATATGCAAACTTTCTTTCAAAAGGATTTAAGATCATTAACAAGAGCTTACATTGGCAGTGAGACCATATTTTGCACAGAAGAAAGTCAGAAGTAGCTTCTACAGTGGAAGATTTGGATGAGGCAATGTCTTCCTCTCAGTCAAAACTGTAAACCCTTTCTTAAGCATGAAGCGTTCTCTCTTTGCTCACTTCTGGTATGAAAACTCAGTATGCAGGGTCTCTGACCATGAGAAGTAGAAAAAAAAAAAAGTGATGTCTTTCTTACTAGCAAGAACAGCACTAACGGCTGATCGGGAAGAATAAGTGTGTTATTTGGAGTACCCTACATATTTCTGTCTCCTGACAAATAAAAGGTAACAACATGCTTTTACTTATGAGGAAAATCTATCTCTGAGAATGTCTCCACATGTTCTTAAAAAGGCAAAAAATGATGGAGACTTATTGACTATTCCACACAATTGTGCAAAATCAGACCTCCAGGCTAACTGCTGTTTATCTTTTTGAAACAGATTTTACAACCTGCTTAGACATATTTTCATAAAGTAAATCAGGATGAGAAACAGCTGTACTGTCAGCCACTTCTTCACACCATAGGCACAATTCATACAGTTTGCTTTACTAAACTAAGACATTTTCATGAGGAAACTGAGGATATGGTGGTTTTCTTCAGCTATCTTTAAGTCGTGGCTCACACCAGTTATGCTTGAGGGCAAGACCTAGTCATACTGCTGTCAGGAAGCATTCTAAACACTTCAATTTATATACAAAAATATTTTATATACTCAGAAATTCCTCTTGAATGGGTTTGTTCTATGTGGGGATGTATTGGTTGAAGCTGCAGGGGACCTATGCTATGACATACTGTTCTGTCTATGAAGTATTGCTGTTTTTTGGCAAAATCCCATACTAGTGGTTTAATCATTCTCAGAAACTCGGGTTCTGTCAGAAGTAAATGAATTGCTGTTGTTGTGTATCTAGCAACAACAGATGGTATTTTCTCTTGTCGAACCTGGAATTTATAATACAAATAAGGGACAGTAAAGCATATACCCCAGCAAAGCACAAACCCAAATGGATGAAAATTCATGTATAAACTGTAGTCATAGTTGTTTCTGTTCAGTTACATACTCTTTTCAGAAGCAGGTAAATGCCTTGTTGCCTGAATCATCTTTCTGCTGTTTCTTGAACATTAGTCTCTCTGCTTAAAGGTTAATTGTTCAAAACTGTTCTCAACTTCAGCTGAATTTTGCCCTTATTTAGTGGCTTACCAAATCAAGCAAAGCTACTTTGATTTTTTCCAGTAGTCACTTCCATTGTCTATCAGATAATGTCTACCTCTTTTATCAGACAAATTCAATGCTAGTATGCTTTTTCTTACATTGCTTCAAAACAAGTGTTAAATCCCGACAAACTGACATTGTGTAACACTAGAAAACATGACCATCATAGACACCTTTTCTCTGCTAGGAAGAGAGACAGTTAATGAATATAAACAGAGATTTGAGCTGATCTAATATTGTCACTGTGTAATACTACTAAAGCACTGATTTAATTTTCTCTGTCTGACCTTTACTGCCAGAATACTCTCATATTAATTACTGGGGAGGTGAGATAGATACTGTTTCCCTGTTCAGTTCAGAATCAGTGTTGAAAGTTTCTTTCTTCACCAAAAGAGGCAAATCTCTCTTTTTATTTATTTTCATCATCACAGTTCTTCACAAAGTTTAAATGTATCATTATGCGGAGATGTTTGTTCTGAGAGCCATGCATATATTTCTCAAACTTACTACTGCTTGTCTATTGTGATACAAAGACACAGTGGCAAGTAGGGAACCTATAATGAGGCCAAAGACAGTACAGTTAAAAACAATAAATCACCAACTGGTATATAAAATTACTGACTTTATCTAATTTTTTTCTAATTATATTTCAGCTCTCACTTCCTCAATAATTCCTACCCTAACACTACCCTAAAGATGGGTTGTTTGAAGATGAGTTGTTTGCTTCAGTGCCCATGCAAAATAGCCCTGAATCTTGCAGCAGTAATTAGGTAACAGAATGCAGAAATTGTTATGCAATTTTGAACAGCTGATGATAGTCAATGAAATTAATAGACACCAGTACTCACATGTAATCATGTGATTAAAAATGGATATTAAATGAATGAACTATCAAATCTGAAAGTGTTGTTATTTTGCAGCTTCTTTTATTTTCCTGTTGTGTTTCTTTATGTGTGTATGTGTGTGTGTATTAGACATAAATGACAGCTCTGTGTGATATTGCAATATTGATACTGGGCAAGAGAGGGCACCTTTCACTGCCTCAGGCATAACAGAAGCCAAAACTTTCATGTGTAATCTATTACCTCTCAGTGATTTTGATTCCAGTTTCTTCCCATGTGGCTGTTGCAGTCATGGCCTGTGTGTGTGCTACTTCTTTGTGCATATGCTTTTTAATATGCAGATTAGCATATTAAAATAAAGATTCTTTCCTTCTACTTAGTAACACAACAAAATGTGATGGAAAGTCTCAGCTAACCCTGAATCAAATGCTTATGGATCACCTTATAACATAATAGCGCAGGAAAACTGAAACTTAACACAGGCAGACTTATCTTGTCCCGAGCACATAATTTCTCCAATACGATGAAATCAGAACTTTACCATAATTGTAGTTATAAAAGCCTTATCACTGAAAGAGGCACAAGAAGTATCTCCCCATGTTTTACATAGCAGTAGGCAACAGCTATTTCCACCTGTACTTAGAATCATTAAAACCGTTACTTCAAAACTGCCAAAGTTTAGAAAATTCAAGACACTAATCACAAATAATTTGCTATGTTTCTTTGTCATCTTTGTTGTGAATATGATAATTACAGCCTTTGACTTGTAGGTAATCAAATGTATAAGGACAACACAGAGAATTTCACTGAATCTGCTTCAGGATTGGTTAAAGAAGTGGATGAAAAAGAATTCCACAGTTAAAAGGTTTATTTATTCGTTATATATAAATGGAAAGTTCAGATTCAAATCAAGGTCACTTCATAATGCTCACACATATGATTTTCCACAATTATGAGGCATCCTGACAGGAGACCAAAATTTCTAAACATGTTGATCCAAACACTAAAGTTTAAAAAACAAATTTGCCTTACAGCAGAGATATATGATATGAAATATTTATTGACTTGTAATTCCAAGTAACTACAAATAAAATTAATAGTCCTGTATGAAACAGCAACAGAATGAGACTGATTGGGAGTGGTTTACAGGATGCTCATGCTGAAACTTTCTTGTCCTGTTTGTCAGTCTTATAAGAAGACAGCTGTGACTCATGTGCCACCATTACATCTTGTTCCATCCTTTGATTCAGTTTGGGAAAAGCTTTTGATTGACATCAGAGCCTCATTGATCAGATAATTCTTGACTCTATCTACATTATCACCTTGATTGATTACTTCAGTTATTAGAAATGGCAAGAATCACATCTATTCTGTAATCACTTCCCTGTCAATAGTATCCATAGCAGAAAGCACAAAAGGACTGGTACCTAATGAAGGATCCCAACTAATCACTTGGAAACTTTTTAGAGATTAAATTACACAATATGGTAAAAAAAAAAGTCAGTATAACAATCTCAAACCAGAATCAAGCACTTCAGAAGAACTTTGAAATATTCTTACTACCTTAGAAATGTACACTTGAGAGTTGTTCACTGCAGACTTCTTTCAGGCTGAAAAAACTGTATGACTTGCCGGAATGAAAAGAAAAAAAAAATACCTTCTTAGTTTCCGCATGGGAGTCACCTATGTGTGTATTACTACCTTAAACAAATTCAAACTTTGTATAAAACATTCTTTTCCAAAGTAACAATAAGACACAAAATATGTGAAGACCCTCATTATGGTGGAGCTCAGTATTGAAGAGAAAGTTAAATTCATAAGCCTACACACATGCTCCCACTATGTGAAGTTCACATGGATTCAGAGAGGGCCTGCATTTTATTTATTATTTGTACTGCATTTTTACAATATCTTTGTATTTCCAAGGCTTGTTCTGCCATTCTTGGGATAAATATGAAATCAAAGATTGCCTCTGCTCCCCAAAACTCATAGTTAAAGCATATGATAATCAATAACAGATATATAAATACAAACAAAATAACAATGAGATTTTCATATACATGAGATATGTTCATCACAATGTATCATGAGTTTTTGCAGGAATCCTATAGGTGGTAAATTTAAGAGGTTTTGAAGGTTTCTTTGAAGATTTTTAGAACAGGTGTTCCAGACTTGCTGATAAACATGCTATTTTTAGAACTGTTGCAGAAGTCATCCTGCTAGGCATGAGTAGAAACTCACTAGAAAGACTCTCTGCCTGTCACTTTGCTCAAATCTTTTATATTTATATGTACTTATAGTGAATGCTCTGCATACTGTGGCTAACCCTAAAAATAAAATATTTTACTGAAGTAAAGGACAACGATAGACTACCTGTTGCTGAATTTTAGCACATCATTTTTTTCTAAATGGTAATACAACATCTAACAAAACTACAGTCTAAACCATTGAATGCTGTAGATGAAAAAATACAAACAGAACAAACAGCAACTCCACTCCACAAAAGGCAAATTGTATTATTTCTGTGAAAAGTAGCATAGCGCATATACATCTTCTTTGTCAGTGATAGTCAGAAATTGCCTCCCTCCCCAAAAAAAGACCAGAGAAATGCTGAATGGTAGAAGGTCTAAAAATGAAAGTATATGCATAGAAAATCTTTTGGGGACAGCTTTATGGAGAAGTATTTCAGGGTTTTCAGTCTGTTTCTGATACCTGTATCAGAAACATCTTGTTGTTCTAAAGCTAGCGAAGAATTTAACTCCAGGTATATGAAATGCCAAACTTCAGAGTGTAACCAGTGTATGGCATCAGCATTACTTATACAGACTGCAATGCACCTAAATTAGGCACTCACTGCAGGCATTTGATAAAATGGTGACAGCAAGGACCATACACCCTCTCTTTCCTCCTTCCCAAGTATCTCAAAGTTTAGAGTACTCAACTTCTAAAAGAGCAAACAGTTCTAGAAACTTGGACCAACCAGAAAGTCAAGGTCTTTCATATTGAATGATTTGCTTTAAGATTGAATTGAATTCTTTCATTAATTCATCCTCTGACTCAAGTATCCTCATATGTCTGGCTGCAGAATGCCTTCACTAGGAAGCTGGATGATATTTTTTCTCCAGAATTCCCCAGCACAACAGCTAGGCTGCCACCAGAGGTGTGGCTTCAAATCTCTTTACTGAGGACTAAGAGCTTCTAGTCTCCCACTTCCAAGGCAAATCTTATTGCTAATAGTCTATGATCACTACACAAGCTACCCAGTTCCTGTAAGCAGAAGCTTGTAATTCTAATTACAGCTGACTTCTTGGGCTTGTCTATGAAGAAGTTTCCCAGTGTCTGGCTTTCTCCACAGATGAGTTAAGCTGTCTCTCCACCCAAGCTAGCTTTCCAGGAAAGATCCAGACAGCTGATAGCTGCCTATCTTCACAAAGGAGCTATTTCTAAGCAGGGAAGGTCTGGAAATGTTTGGCAAACAGGGACCTCCTTATTAAATTTAGTTACTTACAGAGCAAGGCTGTTCTGGAAAGCAGACAGCATAGATTGCTATCTTGGACTTCAGATGTTTTGCCTATGCCCTCCCTGCCTCCTCCAGAAGCTTCAAAGGCACATTGAACCTATGGCATTAACACAACAAAAATTTAGGCAAATCCAGAATCTAACACACCTTAAAAAGCCACGCAGAATCTTTACTTTCAAATAGACTTTCTTAAAGTAGTGACTGACTACCAGTTAAACAGAAAGCAAATTAAGTTTTTTTATTTAAATACCAAAACAAGAAGTCCTACCCTGGAAATGAAAGCTGCCAGACTCACCACAAAATTTTTCAAGGGACATTATTTTTATTATTGATTTTATGTATTGGGAACTCCTATGCATAGACATGTTTTGGAAAGGTGAATTTTGCTTAATAGGCACATATATTCTTAACATAATATTGCATTTTGTATTCTTAAATTAATATTCCCTAACTTACAACACTTGATCATCTATTAACAGGAAAAATGTTGACAAGAAGTTTGTAAACAAAAGAAAAACTGCTTTGCTTTTTCTTTGATGGACAGAACTTCTGAAGTCACCCTCATATAAAATGAAATATTGAAAAGGTCCAATGTGTAATGAAAAAATAAAAAGTTAAAGATTTGTAAACTGTCCCTGAGAACTCATTTTTATTCACAAAAATATGTCTAATGGAAAATTTGTATCAAACATTCTCTGGTTTGACTGCATGCAAGTTTAAGGTGGATATTGTGAAATGTAAATATATTTGTTCTTCCTCAATAGTAGAAATTCTGAATTATTCCAACCCCAACCACATCCACAATATTTCCATGCTCCACTTATATTTTAACAGAAGTAGATTTAAAGTTACATATGATCCATATTTATTGACAAATTAAAAGCTGTTCTTCACAGGTATCACATACTACTTCATTTGTCCTGATTTAAGATTTTCATTTTAAAACAAGCATTAAATCATAAATCCAAGAATATTTTCAAAAGTTTCATTTGAAGACTTTTGTTCTATTTTGATCTTAGGAATGTCATTAAATTATTTACAAAGTAGTTATAATTAATACAGTTATTTAGAACTGGAAAAGACAATCTGTTCTTAAATTTACAGTAACAATTATTTTCAGCTACACATTAAGCATACAATGTAGATTAAAAAAATAATAATAATTTCACAAGGTCATTTCCATCCACTCATTTTGTTCTGTGATAACTTTGGTTTTACTGGAATAGTTTTAGGAGTGAATTACTGTTTTACATGAACGAGACTAGTAATGTCTGATCCATAAATATTAAATGATATTTTTCATTATTTACTATGTGCATTGGCAAACTGAAGAATGTCTTGTTACTTATAAATGGTGATCTTTACTTGTAGAAGTAGCTCTAGTATCTGTGTTACATTATTTAAGTTAGGTATTTCCACACTTTCATATGCATCAGGTGGTAAAGTAAGAAACTTGCACATGATCATGGAACCTAGGGTCCTTTGGATGGTATCTAGTGCAGCTCTCTATCCCAAGGCAACCTTATGTCATTCTTGGCAGATGTTGGCCTAATCTATCTTAAATATCTTCAGTGATGAAGATTACACAATGCCCTCCAGCAAGCTTTTCTAGTGCTTCTCTGTTCACATTGTCAGAACATGCTTCCTAATATCTAAAAAAGTGTTCCTGTCTTAACATCTTCCTAATATCTTTAAGTCTTCCTATTGCTTATAAGTTTAAGTATCAGGACAGTTGACATCACAGAAGCAGTTTATGTGTCTAGAATACAAATAGCATGCATCAGGTGATGGAATGTACTGATAAAAGCTATTTTTTATCTCACTCAGCCATCATATTATTCATTGAATATTTAACCTTATGGTCTTGAAAGTGAAGATGTGTGGAGGACTGGCTTGAGGGCAGAGGTCATGTGAAGACTGAACAACTAAAGGAAGCAGAACTAAGTGCATATCGCACACAGTTGATGTGAGCCAAGTCCCGTATGAGAGTAAAAACAGCTAGAGCCAAGGACACATTGTCCTTGGCTCCAAGGTGTTATCAATGATTAGTCCTGGGAACTTGCGGGTGATGTAATGCAGAAGTTGCTGGGTAAACCAAATTGCTGTTACCAATAAGGAGCTCAGCTTTTGCAATATGTATGAGCCTGATTAGTCCTATACTATATAAAGAAAGACCACACCTAATAAAGTTGAAGTACACTGATCACTCATATTGAGCGTCTGGGTCTTCCCTCCGTCGGCTCCTCCCGTGCAAGTTTCCAACAAATGGCGCCCGAACAGGGACCCTGCCGGTCAGGGACTCGGTGATTAAAAACTCAGGAGTCGACAGAGTGCTAGAGACAGCTGGTCCTGCTGTGCTAAAGGCGACGAGACACAAAAGGGGGTCTACGTGCCAGAGTTACAGAGGAGGTGGAGAGGACACAAACAAAGGGGGTCCGTGCCCAGGACGAGACGGGGTCCTGCCAGAAAGTCTTGCCGCAGGTCTTGCAAAGGTTGCAACGGTAAGTGAGTAACCACGGAGCGACAAGCGGCTTATTATTTATTAAGATGCTTTTTAGAAAAGCGAGGTACTCAAGGAATAGAATGTCATAAGGAACTCCCAGGGCTATTAGCTTACGGAGTGGCTAAGGGGTGTTTTGTTAACCCAGATAAGGAACTCCCAGGGCTATTAGCTGACGGAGTGGCTAAGGGGTGTTTTGTTAACCCAGATACCGTGTTTGAACAAACTGAATGGAAAAAATTTGGGGACAAGTTGTTTGATGAAGTAATAAGTGACAACAAGACAGTAAAAAAGCTGATGAAGCCGTGGAGGGCAGTTACTAATGCTCTCGCACCTCAAAAAAAAAAAAAAAAAAAGAAAGGAAAAAAAAAAAAGAAAGAAAGTAGCTGCCGCCGCCGCGGCGCGTTTGGGAAGCCCCGATGGGTTCAAGGAACCCCCGCATGCAGAGGTGTCCCCTGTGTCCCCATACCCATCACCCCCCTCGAACCTTTAATATTGCCCAGGGAGGGTCTGGGAACACAGGCCTGCCAAAAGGAGCAACATTGACCATGCGGCAGATCCCCCCTCCTCCCTCAGCGCCTCCCCCCCTCTCTCTCTCCCCCCCCCCCTCCCCCCCCTCTCCCCCCCTCCCCCCTCTCTCTCTCCCCCCCCTCTCCCCCCCCCTCCCCCCTCTCTCTCTCCCCCCCTCTCTCTCTCCCCCCCTTTTTCTCCTCTCCTCCTTCTCCTCTTCCTTTGGCCACAGTTATCTGAGGACACCCATCTCAGGCTATCAATGTGAAATAAGTTTTTCTCTATGATATTAATGGTCAGAAACCACTAATAAAAGCAGTTTGAAAAAAAAAAAAAAAAAAAAAAAAAGGGGGGTATCCCATCTTATATGGGAATAAAGCAGGGCCGGGAAGAGCCTTTCGGCTTATTTATTGACAGAGTAGCCAATGCTATACAAGCAGCAGGGGTACCAGATTACCTGAAAGGGACTATCTTGAAACAATGTGCAATACAGAATAGTAACCCTTCAACGCGTAGTATTTTAGCCACACTCCCGGGAACATGGACTATTGAGGAGGGGCTAGAAAGAATGGCGCAGGTACCTGTAGGACCGCAAGCTATGCTAGTAGAGGCGGTGAAACAATTAGGAGAGAGCATGAGAGAGCAAGCACAGGCGTTGCGGGATAATATGCAACAGAATCAAAGACAGGTATTCGCTGCCCTTGCTCCTTTGCAAAATCCCGGCGGAAATATCCCCCCTAATTGACGATCGGCACGCTGCTACCGATGCGGCATTGTTGGTCATCTTCGCAGAGAATGCCAAGCTAGTAGAGTATGGTGTCCCAACTGCAAAAGCAACAAACATGATGGAGCGGCTTGTTGGAAGGCTGGTTCGGGAAACGCCCAAAGAAGCGGGACGAGCCGCCCCGCGATGACACAAAAGGCGGCCTTCACCACAACAACTCAGCAACCCCCGCAGTTAACACAACCACCGACCCCCCTGGCGCCCAGCTCCACTCCGAACAGCATGAACCCCTTTGTCTTCGACCAGCCACCAGAGGGAGTCTCGGACTGGACTTGGCAACAGCAGTAGACGCCACCTTATTGGATACAAAGCCAACAAGAATCCGGACGAATGTCTATGGACCAGTAACTATTAATCATGAGCCGATAGGTGCCTTACTGATTGGAAGATCGTCCGCTACAATGAAAGGATTACAAGTTTTGACAGGATTGATCGACAAGGACTATTTCGGGGAAATACAAATTGTGGTTTCAGCAATGTTTCCACCTATGCACATACCACAAGGATCGAGAATAGCTCAACTTATTCCGCTTCCCCACCTGACTGAAGGGGTGGCACCAGCGAAAGAGCAACCACGAGGCTATGGTGCTTTTGGTTCCACTGGAAGTGTAGTATTACTGACTGTCGGAATGCATCAAAGGCCCCGACAAACCGTGACTGTAAGGTATAAAGAAGAATCTATACGCACTAATGCCTTATTGGACACTGGAGCGGATGTATCAATAATTAGCACTAAGATTTGGCCCCAACATTGGCCAACCCGAGAGACCAGCTCTACGGTAGCTGGAGTAGGCGGGGTCACCCTCGCCCGAAAATCATCGACGCTACAATGGACTATAGGGAACAAGGTGGTGAATTGCTCCGTTTCCATTTTACCCCTACCTGAAGGAGTGCAAACATTAATAGGGCGCGATATCCTTGCCCAGATGGGTATGGTGCTTACCTCGGAACACCCTTTATAGCACCGGCCATTGCCTGGACTTTCCCAATCCCACTCAGCTGGAGGACTGATCAGCCTGTGTGGGTAGAGCAATGGCCGCTTGAACGGGAAAGTCTCATTCAAGCACATGAACTAGTAAAGGAACAGTACAAACAAGGTCATCTAAGACTATCTACCAGCCCTTGGAATACCCCAATATTTGTGATCAAGAAAAAATCCGGCAAATACAGACTTTTACACGATCTACGTGCTGTAAACAGACAGATGCATGACATGGGTGCTTTACAACCGGGATTACCCAGCCCAGCAATGATCCCAGAAGGATGGCACCTGCTAATCGTAGATTTAAAGGACTGTTTCTTTACTATAGCCCTCCATGAAGATGATAAACAGCGATTTGCATTTACACTCCCTGCTATCAATAGAGAGGGGCCAGACCAAAGATTTGAATGGACAGTACTACCGCAGGGTATGCGAAACTCACCAACCCTCTGTCAACTCTATGTCGATGCGGCACTTCAACCGTTACGTCAACAGTGGCCAGAGACCATGATATATCACTACATGGACGACATATTGTTGGCACAAAAAAACCCCTTTTCTCCTGAACAAAAATTTGATCTAATCACACAATTAAAGAAAAAGGAACTTGTGATGGCCCCGGAAAAGGTACAGGAATCCAGCCCCTGGCAGTATCTAGGTTGGCATATTTCGAATGCCACCATCAGACCACAGAAATTGACAATCAGGACTGACATAAGAACACTCAATGATGCTCAAAAACTATTAGGAGACCTCCAATGGATCCGTCCGGTTGTCGGCATTCCTAATGAACTTTTAAATCTGCTACACCCCTTGCTGAAGGGAACAGACCCAGCGGCTGCCGTCACGCTCACAGAGGAACAGCAACGAGCACTCCAGGAGATTGCATCACTAATTACTACGCGTGCTACGCACCGATGCCTGGAAAATCAGCCACTTGATCTTACTATTTTATGTGGCCCACAATACCTAATGGGAGCCATTACACAACACAAAATAAAAACGGGGAAAAAAGAGGGTTGGCGGAACCCATTGTACTAGAATGGATAGCACCACCGTTACAACCAAAACGAACTATTCAAGAAAAAATTTCAACGCTGGCCGAACTCATTAGGACACTCTTCGCCCCTGACTTACATGATCAGCGTTGGTCAAATCTGACTGCAGCAATCAAACATAGAAGAAGTGAGAATCGTCGAGGCAAGCGTGAATTGAAAAAACTAGGTTCAGATTGTGTTGATGATGTAGAATTATGGGGGCCTGCGGAAAGGTTTTTCGCCGCAGCTTTAGCTCCTAACGTTGCAGTTGCGCATGCCATGTCTAATCTAAATAAACTTGCTTGTTGGGCTGTTAAGCAATCAAATGTTACTACACAAATTCTCTCTGAAATGTCACAGGATATGGATAGCCTGAGACATGCAGTGTTGCAAAATAGAGCAGCTATAGACTTTCTGCTTTTGGCACAGGGACGCGGGTGTGAGGATTTTGAAGGAATGTGTTGTTTTAATCTTTCTGATCATGGACAGTCAATCCATGAGCAATTGAAATGGCTAAAGGACCACACCCAGAGAATCACCGTACAGTATAATTGGTTTGATGATCTGTTTAGAAAGATGTTTGGTAATGTGAGTACCTGGATTTTGAGCTTGATCAAAGAAGGGCTACGTATTCTATTCATAATTGTATTAATTTTAATTGCTGTAAGAGTGATTTTTGGCTGCTTAACACAAAAGCTTGAACAATTAACTAAAAAGATCTTTCTCGCACAAAATAAAAACGGGGGAATTGTGGAGGACTGGCTTGAGGGCAGAGGTCATGTGAAGATTGAACAACTAAAGGAAGCAGAACTAAGTGCATATCGCACACAGTTGATGTGAGCCAAGTCCCGTATGAGAGTAAAAACAGCTAGAGCCAAGGACACATTGTCCTTGGCTCCAAGGTGTTATCAATGATTAGTCCTGGGAACTTGCGGGTGATGTAATGCAGAAGTTGCTGGGTAAACCAAATTGCTGTTACCAATAAGGAGCTCAGCTTTTGCAATATGTATGAGCCTGATTAGTCCTATACTATATAAAGAAAGACCACACCTAATAAAGTTGAAGTACACTGATCACTCATATTGAGCGTCTGGGTCTTCCCTCCGTCGGCTCCTCCCGTGCAAGTTTCCAACAAAGATGTATATTTTAAATAGCATTAAAACAAAGTATTATGAATAAGCAACATGAAAGCAAGTTTGTTCTAAGATAAACAAATTCAATTTCACTGAGGTTAGTTTTAAGTGCACATGTGAAGTAAGCACAAGAGCCCTATTGCCTTCTCTGGAGTTGGGCTTGCTTACCACAAATGGCAGTTTAGCCTATCACCTTCTAAAGACAGCATATGGGTCCTTTTTACCATTCTTTATCACTTAAAAGTAAGTCTTGCCTCTGATAAATAGACTTATCATTCAAGTCAGTTGGCAAAGTTAGCATTTTGTTCTTCCTTAGCTAAAAATTGATTTTTAGAGTGTTTTGGAAAATAAATAAATAAAAATCTTCAAACCCCAGGACATCTTGAATGTCAATGGAGTATTTAGGTCTCATTGAGTAAATACTCTCCTTGTATACAGATATCAGAGTCTGGGCATCTGACCTATTTACATATCTAAGTTAGAGAGCGCTGATTTTCAACCCTAGGTGTGCCTGTTTCTCTCCAGTATCTACCAGGGTATATAAATGACAATGTCAGACATAAACACGTACATTTATATGAGTGCTCCTCTTATACCCTCAATGAACTGAGGAATAATGGCAGAATACCAGTATGAGTGAATTGGGGAAAAAAAGTATAGGAGGGATTTTGCATTAGCCTTTACTAAAAATGAAAGTAAAGATGGTAAATGATTTTCTTTTTTGATTTAGAATTGTTCTGACATATGTCATTTCCTGTAGTTTGTTTTTTTCTTTCCTAATTAATTACTGCTTGCATTATCTATCCTTTTTTTCTCTCTGAAGGATCTTTGTTTTCCATACGACGAGTACACTTTCTTATATCTCTGCATTTCTGACTTCAAAAATTCTTGGTTCCAGCAAAAGAGTGTATGGAGATATAGCAAAGTTCATTTCTCTCCCAGGCTGGTAAGACCATATTAGGTCACATCTCAGTAGAACCATTACTGTGGTACCACAACCAAGCAATTTATTATCAAGGGTACTTCCTTTAGGGCTGTGCTCAACTTATCAGAAAGTAAACACCAAATAGTTGAATGTGGCAACACTAAATTTTGCCACACTTAACTCCCATTGTGGAACTGCATCTAAATGATTTGCTCAAAGTCATTCAAGGTGTTAATGTCAAACTTTGAAAACAATCCTGATATTCCGACATTTCGCCAATTCCTTTATCGTGAGCCTGTAATATATACTTCAGAGCAATAAGACGACTTTGCATGACAGCCATTCCTTAATGGAAGACTTACTTACTGTAGTATGAAATAATTATTATAGACCAAAAGATCAAAGTCGTTAATTTATTAGACATATCTAAATGACTCCACCACAGAGACTATTCCCAGTGGAGCTAATGTTTGTGTTTACAGAATTTGGATCAAAATGAACACTTTATGATAAGTTCTGTATTAAATCTACAAGTGTTTGTGTGCCATGTCATGAGTCAGAAGACAAGGAGTGACAGGAATTTCTCCTTGTCTATTAGCCCTGCAACCTTGAACTTTAAAGCAGACTGAAGAAACAATTTGGAATACTGTATAAATAATACATTTTTACTGGAAACTACATACTGTGCAACAGATGCTTATTCAAATGTAACCTGATTTTTTTCTTTAGAGCATAATTTCAAGATTAATTCTATTCATTTGCTTCAGTAACTCAGCAATGAGTCATCTTCCCATTGTCTGGTCTGTATTACTTATGATTCCTCACTACAGTAAAAGGGAACAAATTGGTTGCTAGTATCTTTGTGAGAGAAGAATATCTGCATCACTCATTCAGCAAAGAAAAAATATTGAGCAAAGTAATTGCTGCATCCTGGGAGGTAGTAGTTCTTTAATAGCACTATTCTAACTTCACTAGAGACCAAGTGAATGTCAAAAACTTCACTTTATTGTCAAATTCAGTTTCCTCATCATTTCCTAAGATCCTAGGAAAATGTCAAGTAAATCCAACACAATTAGAGGTATCCTTGACAGAAAGGCCATACTCTTCTCCCTCAAGAAGTTATTAAAAGAACATTATAGAGGCAGTTTGCTCAGTACCTGTGGAAAATTGATAGCTTGTACTTCACATGTTCTTAAACTGAATAAAAAAATTACTCTTGGCAAGGAGAGCCTGGAGGTTGATGCCAGAAGCATACAACATGATGTGGATTCAGTAACGCAGGATGCTTTCATGTCAAACACATATTTAGGTAAATTATTTGTGGCAAGCACACTTCACTACTGGTGTCACAGAGCCCCTCAACTCAATGACTTAAATAGGTTCTTAAAATGAAAAGATAAAGGGGGAAAGTACTTTGCAACTGAATTTTCTTTTTAAAAAGATACCAAGCAATTTCAATACTTATACTTTGTAATTATTTTAATGTCATAATAAATAATAGATATGTTCCCATATGCTCTTCCTGAAGGAATTAATGATTTAGGCTGAGCTATAATATGCTTTGACATTACAGCAGGAATCTTTTTAAATCCGAGATTTAGGTGTCCTAGACTTTCCACTTAATGGAATTCTACTAAGTGGAATTGGGCATGTTGTTTGACACTTGAAGTAATATCCTACTTTGGGTCATAATAATCTTGCCAAGAAAAAAGGTCTAATTTAAATCTGATATTTCTAGGGGGAAAATGTTTAAAGCTTTATGAAGCTATTTTCTAAGCCAAAAGTAGCTTGATAAAGTATAGGCTGCATTTGCTTGTTTGTCAGGGAACCACTAAACAAGATATTTTTACTAGCAATAAGACTTTTACAAAAAATTTATCTCTAATTGACTATTGCTTCAATTCCGTGTAAATATATATATATACAGTTTTATGCATGTGAATAGTCCCATTTAACTCAGGTAGAATATACACATATGTCAAATAAAAGGAATATGAATTTGTTTGACCTACGTTTGATTAATAAGTACTGGACATTAATTATGTGTTAAAAGTAGAGGTAAATTCTAACAATCTTATATTAGCAATGTAAGTCATAAATTTATGTATGAGAAGGCTGTTATAAATTTCCCTACATAAAATATATAGCCCACAGGTAAGAAATAATATCTTAATAAGCTTTATTAAAGACCATAGTTTGAATTATTAATTTATAATATAAAACTACACTGAATAGAATTTTAAATATTGTATGAAATACCTTATATCTTTTTAAACACCTTCTCCATCTGGTATCTTTTCATTTCAGAATGAAATTTCCTTGGCAAAGAATAATTTTGCAGATTTTATTTGGATAAATTCATGTATCTTAATGTATACCACCACAGAATAAGTTGGTGCTAACATTGTGCATTTCTATTATATATGCCACACAAGAAGATGCCTAGCCTTTCCATTTCCCTAAACTTATGTCTCAGATTTTCTCACCCTAAATTCCCTATACTATGTCTCAGAGGAAGATACTGATCAGCTTTATCATAGCTCACAGACTTTGTCTTCCTTAAAACATCTGATCATTTCTGAACATGATTGCATGATCAAGTTATTTGACAGAATGCTGTGCAGTTCCTCAGCACAGGAAAGTCATGGTCAGCATCAGATAAGCAAATACAATTATACATTGTGGTTTACTCCCATAGGTTCAGGCATCCACAAAGCAACCACACACATGTGCATATGCACGCACATGTGCACTCACATATTTTGTTTTCCTTGCAGTTACACACTGTTAGATTATCTTTACCAGCTGTGGCACTCTTTAAAGGAGTTCACTATCTCATAAGATCAAGATCTCCTCTGCATGTATGATGATCATTCCTTCAGGAAACATCAAAATGGGTGAATTCTTTGTTCTCCTATTTAAGTCCTACAGCATATATTTTGGTGAATAAATTTCACTTGATAAAGAATATATACAGTATGTCTCTTTCTCCTCAGACATCCAGACACCTAATTATCCCCTCTTCTTTCCTCACTCTCTCTCCTTGTTATTCCAGTATTTTACATTTAATTACTCCCTTTGTAACAAACTGAATCACAGTAACCAACGTTAGATCAATAGTTCACTACACAAACAACTTCCTCGTAGTTTAATTATGGTTATTTCCCATGGTTGCGGACAAGACAGCCCTTATCCTTTTTCTAAGTTAAGAAATGAATATTTTGTGCTTGGAACTGATAGTTTCTATGCACCAGCTATTTTCTTAAAATGAAAAATGTGAGGAAAAAACTATGGTCATCCAAAGCCTTTTTTGAAGTAAAAAGAACCTTTCCACTGCCTGGAACTGGTCTGAATGATAGGCTTATTGCCACTTTGGATAAAGAGAATGAAAAAAATCTAATACGGAGACTCCAAACTCACACTGTAGTGATTATGGAGAAGGTTAGGTGACTTTGGAAAAGGAATCTAACCTACTCAGATGAGCTGTTCTCTGCTTTCCTTCTTATCAGGGTTTTCACAGTGTTAGTCCCAGCATCACGTACTTGTGCCTTTATTTCTTTTTAAAATTTTTTTAATGATTATTTTATGATATATGATAGAAATTGAATCAGATGATGTTTTGTAATGCTAAAGGTCAAATTTATACTCTGTGTGTGAATTTAGAACTCTATTCTCATGCAAGTGCAGGAACCTGCTCTATGGAACAACTATTTCTCTTTTTTTCTTTTTTTGCAGAAAGTATCTAGAAAAGAAATGGTAAATAAACAAAGAAAAAATAAACCCTGGGACTCTTTCTCCCTAAACAAGTGGATACTGGAGATATTATATGGAACAGTGAGACTTGTCTTAGGTGGAATTAATATTCAGCCTCTTTTACTTGGATTTCAAAGGCAGCCATATAACTATGAATTGAATGGTACATTAAGCTAATAGAAATCTTATTAATTTTATTGTTCAGTAATAATTTCAAAAGTCTGATAAATTTTCAAAAGTGCAGTCTTGGCACCTGCTGTATCTAAAACTATTAAATGTACCATGAAGTACAGATATTTGCAAAATTTCTTAAGTTCTTATATATGTCACTATATTTTGTCAAATTATGCTTATGTGGAGCATTGTCTTATTTTCAATAAGTCTGAAGGGGATCTGTTTTGGGATCCAGAACAGCACATTTTCTGAAGTCAAAAAGGAGGAGATGATATAGGAACATATGAGATACTAGAAACCTTACTGAAAAACATTCACAATTCCTTCTTTTGGGGGATGCATAAGAAAATTTCTTGTGACTGTCCACAATGTTATTTTACCTTGACAGATTAACTCAGGGGTGGGGGGAGAGGGGGAGGATGCTGGAAGGAGAAGGGAGACATTCATTTTGATTAACACTGTGTATGTTTATATTCTTATTCCCTTACTTTGCCTAAAGGAAAGCACTGTGATTTAGAACTTTAATGAATCACTGACATTCAGAATTTGGACATTCTCTTAAAGTTGGGGGTTGGGAATACAAATGAATTTTAAGTGAAGCTGAACAAGGGCATTAGTTTACATTTAAACTGAGTTCAAGTCTTGCTTTTTTTTTTTTTTTTTTTTTTTTTTTTTTGGCATGGGCTTAGAGTCAATGGAACTAAGCCAGGCTATTTAGTTCAATTTTTCAGTTGGAAGTCATAAGTATGCCCATTTAACTTGAATCTTTTAAATCTTTTAGAGATTCTTGAAAACTTTGTATGTTCTAGATTTAACTTTATAAGTAAAACTTTTTTTTTTCTTATATTCTCTCTGTATATCCCCTCTGTAGTTAGAAGTGTAACCTTGAAATTAATCATGAAGGATCATTATCCAAGTAAGAAAGCAAAGGTAGAGATTCTCAGAAGAGTTGCACATAAAAATATTTCATGGAAGCCAATCCCACATTTATTTAAGCCAGCTGTTTGAGACCAAGACAGTGATTCTGAGGCCTTTAAGGCACTGCTGACAAAAAGTACATTGCAAAAGAAAGTAATTACTATCAAGCAAAGGCAAGAAATTTAAGGAAGGGGGGGGGGGAAGGAAAAAATGCACCCCAAAATGAAAAGACAGTCTTCCTGAACATCATCAGGAAGCGAAGAAGCTGAAGTACTTTGTCAGTCTGTCGGTCTGTGAGCAGAGACAGTCCTGCTGCAGCCAGGGCTCCTCTCTCCTGCTGCATGCACAAGAGCATGCCACACCATCTAAATGCTATCCGGACTTAGCGCTGGGATTTTAGACCATCTTCTGAGGATATATTTTAACACTGAACATGCTAGAAGCTAGCAGGCTTGCTAGGTCATCTGACTATAAATAAATTGGACCAAATCCTGAGGGTATATGTATGCCATACTCGTTACACCAGAATGGAAATTCCTGAGCTAGCCTTTAGCTAACGGTCCATTAGAGCAGCGCCGAGCAACACCACGTACAGATATTAATCTATGTCGCCACAACCCAGCTGAGGCAGGCACAATTTCTCTCCAGATGCCTACAAAGTCATTCTTCTGTTTTCATTGATTATATAGGCACTTATTTTAGATGTTTCCTGAAGCACCTGATATTTAGTCTCACATCTGGTAATGAGTTAGATGGTCTGGATCTGGTTGTGGTAAAAATGGTCTGATAATAATTTAAAGGTTATAATCAAATTGGTATCACATTATTACTGTAGTAATTCTGTTACTTTTTATGTGCGTATTGAAGATTCTCACGTAAAGCAATATGCACATTTCTGTAATGATCACAGACTAGGAAACATAGTCTTTCATAAAATATTTAGCAGATATGGGCATTTCTCTAATGGTAACCAGTTATGTATCTGAGGATCTCTTGTATTTTAAATTCCAATATTAGGAAATGAAAATAAAATGAAATATTGTGACCTAATTTAAGTGAAATAGAACCCAGAATTCCTTATAGAATAGATTCAAAATAATATAATAGGAAGCAGAAAACATCATTACCCCTTCAGGTCAGCTTTCAAAGAAGCCTTTTACACACAGTGCTCTAAAGAGGATGCTTTTGTCTCGAAAAGGCAAAGCTCAAAAAGCTTTTTTTTCTTTTCTTTCTTTTCTTTTTTTTTTTTTTTTTTTTGCTAGCAAAGCTATTTCATTAAATGATTATAAAATAATAATTCAGTCTAAGACTTGCATATTGACTCTTGGTCAGATGAAAAGAGGCTGATCTGCTTAAAGAACCTGTGCTGGCCTTACTTAGTCTAATATTACTCTTCTACATCCCTAGCTATGGCAGTCTTACAGCTGTTCCACCTAAAGTTCAATAAAACTAGGCCTTGGGACATTAGATGTCCTTTCTTATCCCTTCTTATCCAGTTATTAAGGAAGTGGACTTTGTTTTTTACTTTGGAATGTAGGACTGGAAAATCACTTGGCCTTCCCTCTGTGTTCTGTTTAACACAGCAGAGAAATTGGAGATTTTGCTATGCAAATAGATCATTTAGCTGTGATTTCATGCATGTGAAAGGGCATACACACACATAAAAATTAGCAAATTAATAAACCTTCCAAAAATATCCAATAGAATAAAAAAGTTTGTGACTAAGTACAGTCTAACCTATATTTAAATTTAAAGTGGATACATATTACTGATTATCATGAGCTAAACAAACTAATAATCTACTGTGTGTATAATTAGAATAGGTCAAGTTGTGATAACAAACATAGTTTCCTTTTCACTCTGTAGCCACGGAAACTATATATATTTTGGTGCTTTCTTGTCTTATTTTTACTATATTAAGCCTAATAAAGGCAGTTAGGGTATGCCTTATAAGCATTTCTTGTTTACACATGAAGAGAAGTTGAAGAGAAGCTCTTGCCCACATCCAGGGCAAGATCTGACTACATTCTTTTTTTTTAGCTCTTGATGAATACTTAAAATAAAATAAAAATGAAGATTTAAAAATGGCTTAATTTAATTGTAAATTACTTTAAAACAAGTTATTATTCATTGATTTTTAATTTTAAAGATAACCCTTCAAAAGTTTTTTTTTTTTTTTAATTTTACTTAATGTTAACCAATAAAAATTGAGAATAGATTCCTTGTGTTTTCAGTGGCATCTCTATAGGACTATTCCTTTCAATCTAAAATAAGTGTGTACGCTGTGTGGGAAGACATAAAAATGTGAGAGGTATCTATTTCTTTCAATTAGCTATACAGAAAAACAAGATGGTTGTTATTTAGATAACTAAAACTGAGGAATTCTACCCAAATAATTAAAGTGTTTATACAAATGTTATTTAGATATTAGCATTTCCAGTGCTAATGAACTCTGAAATTTTGAAATAATGTTTTGGTGACAATTTTCATTTTAGAGTTAAAATGTATTTTTAGGAAAAAAACTTTTTTGATCTATATATTTCAAAATCACAGCTATACATGGAAGCAATTTTTATGAATCTGGCACGTCATACATAATTCTGCATTTATCCTAATACAAGCTCGGTAGGGAGAAGATGGTAAAGATACTCAGTTTCCTTAGTCTTGCCTATATGCAAGCAAAAGACAGGTTACTATATAGGGTTTGTGTTCAACTATCAATGAAAGAAAAGTAACAGCATGTTATGGTCGTGAATTGTCTTCAATAATTTCAGTTCAGTCCTTCAGCTAATATGCTGAATATATGTTATGAACTATGCATAACTGTTTGCCTGTAGATGACTGCAAAATTAATAAGGGAAAGGGAATTTTTAATTGGTAGTTTGGATCTTTTATAGATATTTTGAAAGAAAAAAATATCAAAGGGCAGGTTTTTAAGCTGGTTATGGAATGGATTCTCAAGGAATGATTCAGAGTCTGATTCCCACTGAGCATTTAATTCAAAGAATAACAAAATATTTATGCAAAAAGAAGCAGCTTCATTAGATAACATTCAGAGTCATTTGGAACAGTTATTTGCCAGTGCTTTATCTTCTGAAATGGTTAACCTTCACCCAAATCCGATGAGGGTGGAATTGGAGTCAAAGTTATAGACATGAGTGCTATACCAGCTGGGCTACAGAGAAAAGGGGTTAAAAAAAAGGGCCATCATCTCCACTTTCTGTGAAGAAGGACAGAACTGACTTAGACACCTACACCTTGGACAGTACATAACAACACATTAATTTGACCATTTTTCCTAGGATATTTAAAAATTGGACATTGGAAAGCTGACTTTGTTCCCTTTTGTGACTACATTAGTCTTTGTAGATGTTAGTTACCTTAATTATGGTCTTAAATTAACTGAATGTGATCACTAATTTTGAAAGTCTGTATGGACTTTTAGAAAGCCTTGTCACCTGACAGAAGTAACAAAATCCATAAGTAACAAATCATTGGCTATCTTTGTATGCAATCAACTTGTAAGTACCCTTCATTTCAATCACCTTAGCACTCTTCTTCCCAAGATAAAAGGGTGTAGTGATGATAATGATAGTGAGTAATGCTGCAAAAACAGAAAAAATATATCTGGTGTGATTATTGAGTTGCTGGATTGTTTGCAGTTTAGGTGTAGTATCTGCTTGCAAAGAGATTACATGCTTATTAGATCCTTGAAGTATATATACACTTAACTTGAGAAAAAGGACCTAATTTACTGTTGACTGAAGTCCACGGGACTATTTTCTTTTGTCAGAATGAAAATCAATGGACTCATGCAGCACTACATATCAATTTCTTCCATTTAGATTACAGTGATTCTGTGTGCCTGATTGTGTATAAACAGACTTCTCACTCCTTCAAATATCTTGTAAATCATCCAGATATAGGAAGATACATAAAATCATACATTTCTCTACACATTTGCATATTTCCTTGCAATTTTTAAATCTGCTGAATATATTTTTTAAAAAAGATAAAGCTGAGGGAGACACGAAATGTTTCGTTCTGAGATTTCAGAATTTTAAAATGCTGGTTAGACACAAATCAGGATTAAAAGTTCAAAATCCCAATGAAGAGCGAAAAGTTATTACCAAATGAAATATTTCAAAATTCTCTGTTTTTTCCCTATAGAATATTTGCTTGAACTGCATTACAGCAAGCTATTTCAACATTTTATCTTAGAAAATGTTGATGTAATAATTACATTCCCATGAAACATTTTAAAGATATGGAATTAGTATTTTACCACAAAAGATATAAAAAAAGGTTCAATCAGCTTTACTTATTAAGAGAAATGACTAAATATATGCATAATAATATCACTGAGAATATGTTAGAGATAAAATAGGTTAAATAGAGATAAAATAGGTAAGATTAAGTGTCAGACTGAGATCACAATGAAATTATTGTGATTTATGTGTAAAAATTCAGATTATGTCATGAGGTTGTATTATAAACCATTCTGCTTTCAATTTCTCCTCACTTACTATATAATTGAAAGAAATAATAATAAAACTAAGGGAAAGAACATGCAATCAATAAACAAAATTGGTTCTGATGTTCACTGTGTTATAAAAATTTTTACTTTTTTTCCAAAAAAGTAAAATTCATTCAGTTTGTCTGAGTTTCTCCTAATTTGCTACAGAACTTGTAGTGCCAAAGGACAAAATTATTTTGTTATATTCAGAAGGGTATGTAAATTATAATGGCCTGAAATTGTGATTTCTACAAAAATAGGGGACACTAGTCAAGACTGGAACTGGCCAATATACCTACAATGAACTGGACCAAGTTATGGATTTCAATAAATGTGGATTTATGGTTTTGGGAAGACTGGACCCAAATTCAATAGTTTAACAGTGTAAAGTCAACCTTTTGAAATCCTTACATGTACAGACTAGAGTAGAAAAATGCATCTTGGGTTCAATAATTCATAAAAAATATACTCTGTGACAGGGATTTAGGATCTGCACAGCTACCTGAGAGACTTTGTCAATGGAGAGTCTTTTGTTTTAAAGATATTAAAGGAAACTAAAAGCACAGCAAATGGTGGCACCTAACACAGACAGCAGCGTGTGAGCATGGAGTGGGGACAGAAACTTTGCTGAAGCCAGTGTGGGGGATAGGCCACAGGGGATGGTCCCAATCGAGGGCAACTGTCCTGGCTCAGCATAGCTACTCCCTATAGGGAGGACACGGCCACCCAGCCTGGCTGCAGGGACTGCCTGATGCCTCTCCACAGGAGCTGGGGCAGGTGGAGGTGGGTCTCTGCCTCCGGAGGCATGCGCTGGTGATAAACAGGTCTTTCACCTGAGAAAAGAGCTGGAGGAAGTAAACAGGTTGCAGAGCACCCAAGGAAATTGTCCAAGTCCAATCCTCTCCGACCAGGTTATTTTAGATATTCCACACATGGATGGTGCAATGTTTACTATCAAAATTTACTTCTTTGAAGATATTTGATGTTACCCGGGATTTGTGATTTAGCAGAGTGATACAGCACTGTACTGAAATCACAATACAAGCATTAAGTTACACTTAGTAAATTAGAGCAATTGCAATACACAGTTCAATCACAATAGCAATGCGATTCCCATTATTGGTCTCTATAATATGTTCACCATCACAACCCTGGGCGTCTCCAGTCGCTGGGAAGGAATATCTGGATTGAAGCCAGCTCAAGCCCTTTGCTCTCTTCAAAATTCCTCCATTAGTTGTTTCAGTTTAATACTCTATGTTAGGATGAGCCACATATACACTTCCCTTCCACACTGGTCTGGCTAACTCAGGGAGATATTCACACTCTTTTGAGGAACTCAGGGAGAAACATTTACACCCCTTGATGCACTCAACTGACATAGCTGTTTATCTGGCCACCCTCTGGTCCCCTTTGTGTTGAGATGAGCTCAGCTTTTGGTGCAATAGCTGTGGTCAGTCACACCCTAGGCTACTCCTGAGCTTCATAGGCACCTTGCCCTTGCCCATCTCCTCTGATCCTTCTTCCATTGTAGGGGTTTATTGGTCAGTCACAGAAATGAAAATGAGATTGATAGGATCTTCTCTGAGATCCCACAGAGACAAGAGCCTGAACCTTCAACTGAACGGGAGGGGCAGGCAGAGCTTGTGCTTGTTGGGTGGCAAATGGGGACTCCCAGGTGGGGAGGGCTGGGAACCGCTGACTTCTGGCTTCTTCTCCACCCACAGGTCTGCAGCTACCAAACAGGCTCAGTGCCCTTGTAGTGGAGGAAGGGCTGGGAGCTCTGTCCAACGAAGCGGCTGAGCCTCACAGCAGCACCGGGACAAAGCAGCGAGTGGCAGCAGTGGGAGACTCCCTGCTGCGGGGGACAGAGGCCCCATCTGCTGACCTGACCTGCTGTCTAGGGAGCTCTGCTGCTTACTGATGGGTCTGGGATGTTGTGGAAAGGCTGCCAAGGCTTGTCCAGCCCTTGGACTATTACCCACTGCTGCACTTCCACATGGGCACCAACAATATACTAGGGGAGGCCTGGAGCTATGTTTTTGTGGTATTCATCTATTTTTGTTCAAAGGAACATCTTGTCTAAGTCACTATAAGCTGTAGATTCTAGATTTTGGTGAAAAAGAAAATGTTAGCCTGGACAGTTTGCATCTCTCACATTTACGTTCACAGTTTAGTTTGAGTCTCGGTAATTTGAGTCAGACTTTAAGAATCACCCAAAAGTTAAATAATGTAACTTCAGACTTTAGGTCCAGAAACCAGAATATAAAATGCTGACTTAAGCATCTTATTCCCCTCATACAGTCCACGGAGAAGAGCAGGGTGCTTCAGAAGTATTACTGGAAAACAAGTAAGCCAAAGACTTGTTTCTGTTCATGTGACACCAGTCTCAGGCACATGTTTCAGGAGCTATACGCATTATTTAAGAGAAATGGACAGGGCTTTCTTCTCCTTCCTTCCTTCTTTCCTTCCTTCTTTCCAAATGAATGAATGAAATCTGGTCTTTGTAGAAGTTATCAGTTAGAATCACCTTACTGACAGCTGTTATGATAGTCCCTTCTCAGTTCCACTCTCACATCTGGAAGCAGGCTGTAACTGGTAAGACTGATAGCATTAATGCTCTTCCAACCTATTGAAGATGGACCTCTATGCAGAAAAGAACGTGGGAAAAACTCTAAACGACCTGGTCTGACCCCATAACTGCTGTGAGCAGGAGGTTGAACTAGAGACCTGCTGAGGTCACTCCCCCACTGAATTATTCTGTGATCCTATGAAATAAGGCATTAGAATACTCCAGTAAATCTATCTTTAAGAAATTATTTGGCTCTTTTAACTCTGTAATAGCATTTGATTTGTGTTACGGTATATTTGGAAGGATCTATTGGACAGTTTCATTTTGTGCATTGTGGAATAATTTTAGTTATTTCTCAAAGCTGATTTCTAAAGGGCTTTAAATGTTTAATCTTTTAAAAACATGTTTATACAAGGGTTTTGAAATTTGGGGGGAAAATGTAGCATGTATACTTTACATTTATCAGTATATATTATTTGAATACTCAAAAATATCTAATTATCAATTCACAGAAGGACCTTTTGTACGGGAACTTATCACCTGTACTAGTGTATCTGCTTTCAGAGAATACTGTTTTTCCTGAACACATCAGCGTGGTATTATATAATTCACTGAGTTAATATACTATACAATCCTAACTATTCTTCTTTAAAACCTAGAAAGACCCATTGGATAGCCTTAGAGTTTGAATCTCAAGCGATGTGCACCTAGTTGGTACTAAATTTTTACATATAGATCATGGTAATTGGTCATCCTGAAGAAACACATCCAGTCGCCATATAAGCTCTCATACAAAGAACAGGGTTTTTATAAAAAAAACAAATAAGACAAGCAGGCTTTGTCCACTGCTTTTAAACAATTCCTAGAGATACATATATACAGAACATGTTTTCTGAAGAAGTGGACTAACACAAGAAGTGTCCTCACTAAGAACACAAAAATCTATTCAAAATACAGTGGAAAAAATGGTAGCAATTCCCTTTTATACTCAGTAGTCTAGTAATCAGACCATTCATTTAATACAAACTTGAAAATCATCTGTATCTAACTTAATGTAGAAGCACACAGTGACCTCTGTGAAAAGATTCTAGTCATTGTCCTAACAAATTTTCTGAGCTACTTTTCACTTACTCTTTCTGAAGGTGATTTGCTCTGTGACGAAGGTAGTTAAATATTCTTTGGAGCAAGGGCCAAAACCTGAATCTTCCTGGGGAGTGCCTTTCTCAACTAAATTATCTGTCAAGTCCAATTCAGAGCAAAACTAAATGTCAAAATACTGAAATTTCCCAAAAATCTCTTTTCAAAAAATATATATTTTTTTGATTTGGTGTTCAGGGACAGAAGGTCACAATCTGAAAAGTGTACACTTTTTGTTCCATTGTTTGGAGTGAGTAAAATGGTGGATGGAGATAATGTATTTTTTATGGGTCAGCAGTAATTTATCACTTTACAGTATAGAGGATGGACAGTTCAATCAGATGTGTATCCCTACATTGCGCATAAAGGTAAATCCAGCTTTTAGTGACTGCATCTGAAAATATAGTAGTATAGTTTTAAAAGCTCCATTTTCAATGAATGTCAGGAAACCAAGCTACTGGGAAAATCAATCTGATGTGCAATTTCATGACTACAGTTCTTTTCATATTGTGACTCATTCCACTACAAAATTGCAAAAAGTCTAGCACAATCTCCTGAGCTTTGAAAGAGCAGCTAGAAATGCTTTTTTTTTTTTTTTTTTTGTCATTGTAATGCCTTAATTTAAAAAGAAGTGATATAAAAAGAGGGAGGAGACAAAACAGCAAAATACTCATCCTTTTCACTTTGCTGCACCTGTAAAGAATTCTTAGATTTTGCATGAACAATCCATTGTAAAGTCTCATTGTTCTCTCTTTTGCAAGTGGTTAGAAGTTTCAGTCACCCTCAGAAATATGTTAAGTTATGCAAATGTAATGGATCCAGACAGTCAGTGAAGCATGATAACCGCTCAGCAGATTAACTTTGCTAATATCCTCTCATGGACAAAGGAATGATAACTGAAATGAATTTAAATGGAACATCAAACTTCTGTGTGTTTGTAGCACATGAATACAGGAACACGGTATCATAAATATGTCATGTTTTAATGGGATATCATATCAAATTCAACCTATACCAGTAAGTGTTTTCACCTCTTTTCAAGCATTTGAAACACTTGAATATTTTCCTGCCAAACATCTGGTAACATAGATTAAAAACCAAGGATAGTAATAGTAAACTAACAGAAAATGTGATTGGTAAGACCATCTGAGTCAACTGCAGCCCCCTGTGGTCATAGACACTGTAAAACAGATGTTTAGTCCAGAGGGCCTCACATTGTGATCCACAAAACATTTTCCACTCCCTACGGCAAACAGGTTTTACCACTTCTATTGCAACTATAGCTTGGGAGAGGAAGAGACAAACAGATCAAACACACTGCTAATGTTCTAAGTCTGTACAATATCAAGTTAAACTATTTCATACACCATATAAAATATATGCCTCATAAATAGTAGAGAAGCACTTCTGCATAGCTTGAATTCTTTTATTTATATGGTTTCCTCTGTTACACAGAAATGTGAAATCATTTAGTTATACCTTTTTACAAGAAGTCTTGAATAAAACTTGTCTTATATATTAGTCTTGCATCTGTTTTTACAAAATGCTCTTCTGATGCTTGTGACTTGGGAAGAAGGCCCTCAAAATCATAGGAATTAAATTTTCCTAGTACTGTGAAAACTTTTTTGCATTTTTATTGACCAGAAAAATATGGGCATCATGCCACAGTAATAGCTGAACACAAATATATTCCACTGACTATCATGGGAATGTAAACATATACGTGATGTTGAGACACACTACAGATATCTAAATTAGGTGTTTAAAACCAAAACCTATACTAGTGACTTTGATAAGCTGTGAAATGTGTGTAAATGTTCCTCTCCTCTGCAAAAATTCCTTCTGAGGGAACATTCAGTTAACTTTACTACTTGTTCAAATCAACTGCTCGATATTTCTCTCCTGCTGTTGAATTTTCAGGGTTCAGAAGCTGATGAGTGATACTACTATGGGCGATACATGGTTTTACACAAATTTTCAAAACCTTTTACACAGAAAGTAGCCAAACATTCAAGAATATCATACTAAAATATACATTGAAAATATCTTGTCTAAATGGCAAACTTAAACATTCTGAAGATAAGAAATGCAAGGTTTAAGGAGCATCTGTTCCAGAAGAAAGATATAAGCTACAACATTTAATGGGTATCATCACGTAAGTAAAAACATTTTTCCTCTTTGACTAGACCACACAACAACTAACATTAGAGATTAAAGAGAGCTCCTTTTTTTTTTGGGGGGGGGGGGAGGGGGGAGAATAACAGCAACCAGAGAAACTGTTTAGTCAGTTGAGACAAACAGATGAGCATATATTATAATGTGGAAAAACTTAAGACCTCAGGACCGTGAAAGTCTAGGAATATGAATTCTGCACTGAGTTTATGTAGTAAGCAAAACTACTCAAGTTGGGAATAAGAGGGAACTCAGACTGGCAAAAGTTAATTTAACATTTTCAGGTTGTCATATTCAGTCTGCAGAGATTTTATATGATTTTCTGATGCTTATGGATGTACCTACATTAGAATTTTAACTTCTGGATTGGCATGAGTGCATCAATGCAGCTATTTAAAGAAGGCAAATCTCAAACCATGGCAACACCATTTGCATCAAGATATACTGCATAATGTAAATTAGACCTATATTGAGAGTTTGTACAAGTATGGCTATCACCCCAACATAGAGAAGAATTTCACCGTACACAATAAAGCCACCTTCCTCAGAAAGAATGAGACATTAAAGGATGTCCCAATTCACAAAGCAATCTTAGCCTGGGCATCAGCTATGGGCATCATTCTCCATTCCACTGTGCTAGCATAGTTTTGCTGCAAGTATTCCCATTGCATACTGAAAACATAAAAAATGTGTGAAATAAATTCAACAATTTTAAGGTTATAGAGTTTCCATTGTCTGCTCTTTACTAGCACAAACACTGCACATGGAGCAGGTTGCTTTACAAATTCTATAATGAAATACTTGCAAGAAAAAGATTGACAGATGCATAGCAAATACAAATCTATTTCTGCTTTGCTGATGGCTGATTACATCCTGTGGAGTATTCTGTTCCCTGGGAAAAAAATTATGAAGTTGCTTTATCTTCTCAGATGCTATATGACATAACAGTTTCTGTTATGTGTGGACTCAATGCAGCTTCAGGCAAGTGAAGTATTCAAGAACTCGAATAATCTAGCGGGACCCTATCCTGTGAACAGAGTCAGATCAGTTCCTGCTGCAGTCTCAATTTTTGTGTGTTGGCTGGGCTAAGATAATGTAATGCATTATATTTATTACCTTATATGATTTAAAAAGTGGCTTTTTAAAAAGTATCCTTTCCCCAATCTTATTGATTAACATGTATCATATCTGTCCTTTTCTAAAGGATACATCATGTATGAAGAACAGAATTAGTCCTTAAAAGTCTAAGTTGGGCTGTTCAGGTCCAAATGTAGTAGTAAATTTGTTTTGATCAACCCAGTGATTGGATTTTGTCTGTGCTAGCCAACAGATTTAGCCAATTTATTCATCTGTGATGATAGTAAATATGAAATAAAGTTTCAATGGCTATGCCAAAGATAGAGTAAACATTTTTAGGCAGTGGATTAAGTATAATGAATCTGATAAAAACAGAATGTAAGTATTTATCAAACATATAGCACCTAAGATGTAGAAATGGTTATAGATAAGAATCAAAACAAAAATGCCTGGGTTTGACACTTTTACTGGAATAATTTCCTAATTTTGACTGAGTAGTAAAAAGTTTAGAGGTTGCTTTGAAGCTGGTTCTTTAAATTTCTCTGAAGTACAAGTGGTTTGCTTCCCAACTGTCCATCTCAGTATATTATTCATTGTTCATCATCTGTTTTATTTAATTGTAATGAGTATTATTTTTTCAACCTTTTATATTTATTCTGACATTCTGGAATTCAAATGCCAAAATCTGTTCAGGAGTCTTGGTTATCACATGCTTATTCATATGCAAAAACTATGCTGGGTTTGATGTTTCTTGATTGCTGTTATCAACCTGCTCAATCAGGAAATATCATTGCTTAGGATAGCATCTTACATAGACAGTGGGAAAATCACTGTGGTAAGTTTTCAATTGAAGAACAAAATTCTGATTCAATGATTCAGGAACTCTTATGAAAGAGTATCATTTATTTAGAGTAAATACAAAGTCTGATGAGCCAAAGGAATGAGGGCAGAAGAAGGAAAGGAGAAGACATAGTAACAGACTTCAAATAGATAAAAGGTCTAAGGAAGGTCACAGTCTGTTCTCCAGGTCTATTATGAAATGTTTAGAAATAATGGACTAAAACCAAAGCAAGGAAGATTCAGGCCACATATTAGGAAGAACTTTCTGACTCATATAAAAACATACATTGGAATAAATTGCCTTGGGTGACGGTGCAGTCTCCATCACCAGACTTCTTTAAGGACAAATTTAAAATATCCATCAAGGATGATATAAATGGCAAATAATTCTACCTTATACAAGAAGAGTGGACTAGAAGGCCACTTGAGATCTCTTTCAGCCTTAAAATTTTATCACTTTAAGAGGTAACGTAGGAAAATAATCAGAATTTTAGAGTTAGTTCCTGTATGACATTATGAAAAGTATAAGAGCTTGAGAAATATTTTTATGATTGTATTTGTTTACAGCATTTTTGAGATCTTACTATGATTTTCCCCTAAACTGCTACATGACAATTTCATCAACATAATTTTTTTAGATGATTGGATATCAAATGCTGTTGATAAAGTAAATGTTGTACTGCTTTGTTCTATTCATCATGCTTTAAAACTATTAGTGTATTTTTAGGTCTTTATTGTTCTTTTTTTTTTTTTGTACTTCTGCACAAAGCTCTGTTTCTGAAGACTTTGTAACTTTTTCTCATTTAAGAATGGTCTGTATAAAGAAAAAAAATGCTGTCATATACTTCCATTGTTTCGTTTCTACTTTGAAGATACATTAAATTGGCCTCTACTTCTCTGATAATTACAGAATATCTTTTATTGAAATAAGCCAAGGTACATACCTCTCCAGAGTTCATCTTATTGCAGCTAATACATATTTTATTGCTAAAATTTTACAAGTGTTTCAGCTAAAGTTACATAAAAATCTTACTGACAAGAAGAAAGCTGTAGCAAGGAAAAAACAATTGTTTACTCCTTGTGTTAAGATAAATATCTAATCTATTTATAAAAAATGTCCCAAGTGGATGCGTAATAAAGAAAATGAGAACTCCTCATAAAAAGGAATAACATGTGATGCCTCTACTTTGCTATATTCTCCTGTTGATATATCTACAATCCCTTTTTAATACTTGTATCAAAAATAAATAAATAAAACTACAGTGCAATATCAAAGTATATGTTGATAGGGTACTTGAATAAAATGTCTTTAGTCAACGAAACCAGATTGTTGATCTCTTTTTCATGAATTGATTGAAGTGATTTGAAAAAAGTATTTCAGTTTTTGTTCCCACCATTTCTAGGACAGTTTGCTCCTCCACAACTGTTTTGTTTTAAAGACAGGAAAACATCTAAGTTGACACCCATATTTGTTACTTTTAGGCTATACGCATATGTTCTTCTGCCAAAATTGGGATATCAACTTGACTAGATTTCTGAAACTTTATCTTAGTTTAAATAGCTCTCTTTTCCCCCTCATGGATACTGCCTTCTCTCTATGTCCTCCCTTAGTGAATTTAAGCAGCAATTACATTCAGTGCCAGCTTTCTTTGCTAGGCTAACCATGATATACTCCTTTTATTTCCAGCTACCTGCTCATTATAGCAGCATTATCTCTATCTGCTTTAGTCTGAATTCATGTTTCTCATTACTAAACAGAATTATAAATCTTACTTCAGTTAAGATCTCCCCAGTGTCTACTATCTCTAATTTAACTATCTTTCTTGATACATCCTACAATAGTATTTGCCTTTTCACAGCTTCACCACATACCACTATTCCACTTCCTTTTTCTTCTAAAGAATTTTTCAGTTATGATCTTGAACCTTGTAGCAGAAATTTGTATTATTTTCCAAGTATTGCATTCTACATCATCCTAGAATGATGCCATCAGCATGTAGACATCTAAATTTTCACATATGATACCTTCATCCCTAGGATATCAACATTTACTTACAGTTCTAACTCCACCTCTTCTAGCTTATTGCATTAGCAGATTCTTACTTTAGTATTGAAGTAATTGATAAAAAATATTTAATAAAATCTGTCCAAAGATTGATTCTTTATGAATTTTATTGCAATTCTCCTTAGCCCAATGTTCATCCTCCCAGTATAAGCCAGATGTCAGTTGGTTTTTGTTTGCTCTTTGATCCATTCCTCATTTTTATAGTTCTTCTACTGCTCATCTTCTTTATATTGAATAGTAATTCTTATGGTAATACATTCAATGTGTCACTGAAGTCAAGAAAGATAGGACCCAATGCATTTTATTAATCTAGAAAATAAATCATCTTATCAAAGAAAGATATTAGAAAACAGTATCACAGAAGTTTTCGTCATATTCAGATGGAGCTTCCTGTGTTTCAGTTTGTGCCCGTTGCCTCTAGTCCTGTCACTGGCCATCACAAAGCATGTCAATGCTTACATTTTGCAAACTCACATTGTATTTTATTTCATTATTTTATGACCTATATATTTAATATATAATTGTTCTTTGGTACAAGAGTTGTTTTAAGCATTGAGTGTTAGTTATGTCTGACTAATGAGCCATTTATTCATGGTTTAATGCTGAAGTCTCAGGGTTCTTTTATTCCTAAGGTTGGTACAATTTCTATACTTCTATTCAATGATCAACATCAATAGTTTTATTGAAAATCACATTAAAGTATTTAGTTTGGAGTCATGCTGGATTATCTTCAACATGTAATTAATCTTTGTGGTATCAAAGCAACTTTTTTTTCATTTCTTTTTATTTTATTTGCAATTTCTAAGTTATATATTCTCCTTAATATATAACTCACCTATCATTAAATGAATTATTTGAGACTTAAACATTATTCCTGACTGCATTTCTACTCTTTACTTTTTCTCATTTCTATACCATCCTGTATGTCAATGTTAATGGTCCCTAGTTTTATTTATTTATTTTTTTTAAGATACAGCTTACTGTGATTGCTTCTCTGTCCCTCAGCCTCCACGACCTCCACTGACTTGTGAGTCTCCTTCATGCTCACTGTGAGGAGATGGAGGTGGTGTTCAGCCTAAGGTAACATCAGCAGGGACCTAAGGATGCGACAGTTGTCTCCTGAGTATTGTTTCTGCTGTTTCATCCCAGTCACATGCTGCTGCTGCCTCCCCATTACAGCATCAGCTCCCCTCCAAGCACGGCTGCTGCTTTCTCAGCCCAAGGAGGAAGTGCTATCATAAGGATCATTCTTCTGGCTGCATGTGTGAGCAAACTGAAAAAGGCCAGGGCTCATTCCCCGACACTGAGGCAAATGGCACAGTTTGACTTTTGTCCATATTAGCTTAACTCTCTTTCCCTTCAGAATAAGGCAGTCTGGCTGATGCTCTCCATTGGGGATACTTGCTCTTCAGGCTATGATGCAAAATGGATGTTCACATGAGAACACTGAAGACTATATCACGGCTGTGCTTAGTTTACTAGTAAATGGGCAGCTAGGTATCTATCTCAGACCAAGTGGTGCAATGTGATCATGTCACCCTTGCAAAGCCTTCAGTCCCTTTTTGGCCTCATTTGGAATGCTCTAGCCCAAAACTATAACTGTTATTTTGTGCATGCTTTCTTTTAGGTTATAGTGTCCAAATTAAAGCACCTGTGCAGCAACACATAGAGTGAAATTTTTATAGCATGAAATTCTTAATACGTTTTCTATGTCCTGAAGTTTGGCATGAGAAAAGGTGGAGGTACTTCCCACTTCTTCACCTGCTGAGACCATGGTAGAGGAACTTTTAGGGCAAAGGCAGCCAAATTAGTTGCAATCCCATCCATACTGTCAGTGGGCAGCACTGTGTCTGAAATGCCTCTGAATCTTAGAGCCACAGCTAAACTTAGTTCAGAGGGAACTAGATGGTTTTCTCGAAAAGGCAAAAAAGGAAGTGAGCTATACTTTTGCAAGGAGGACTATCAGGGACCAAGAGCTAGGAATGAAAGGTAAGTTATGAAACAGTGTAGTCATATTCTAGGGAAACTCCAGAGTTTGTAGCATGCATTTTATTTTAATTTTACTGAGCCACAAGAAATATGTTTCATCCATAAAGAATGAATACTTTCTTTCCATCTTCATCTTTTATCTTCCTTTCTCTACTTTTTTCTAATCTGTATCTTAAAATTCATCACCTTTGTCGTAAATGTTGAACTCTGTTCTCTCCCCACCCTCCTCGTGCACAACTTGCTTCTACAGTTTTTCCACAATGACATCTTGAAGCTCCTAAATATCTATTACAGATTATTTGTTTTCTCATTCTTTACATATGAAGGAAGAGCTTGATATATCTAACTAGAATCACAGAATGGGTTTTTTTTATTTATCCTGTTGTATGTTTTATTAATCTAGTTAAAATGTGCAGTTTTTTAGAATGTCTGTGAATTATTCTTCTACTAACAGAATGGCTAGCAGACTATTTTTTGAAATGCTTGGAGTTTACCGTCAATTATAATTTGGCTTACAATAATCTGTAGGCAGTTACATTTCTTGAAAGCATGCCCTAATTTCAAAAAGGAATCTTAACAGGTTGCATATGTATATATTTATACATACACATACATATGTAAATTTAATATTTTAGCAATGGATTGCATGATGTCTCTTCATAGCATTATCCAAATCTATTATTCATAGTTGATTCTTATTGTGCAGTTAATTTCTCACATCGTGCATATATTTAAATAAGAAAACTTTTTTTCCCTATACTATTATTAAATATTATCTGTAAGTAGTTCCTAATAATTTCTTATAAAAGAATAACCACAGACTCTCACACAGTTCAGAAGCACATGGCTTCTCATTTTAGAACTGTATTATAAAATACTGTTTTAAATTGATTTACACTAATAAGGGATATTCCAACATTATTTCAGTTCCTTTTTTCCCCATAACTTGAGGTTCATAGGAATATAAAAGATGTAGGGAGCAAATGCCTGATAAAACTACTGCAAGTTAATTAACACATAATTAAACTTGAAAATGTCAGAAGAAAAGATAAAAATGTCAAGTCATTTTCAACTATCTTATCCCTCATATAATTAGAAAACTAATAATGACAGCATAATATTTTTCAACTGGAAATTAAGGATCCAAAAATAAAAATATCCATGATTTACCACCTTTTCTCATTTTGTTTGTCACTAAGCTCCATTTTCCTCTCCCCTACTCTTCTTTCTGACCTGTTTTTTTCTCTCAAATAATTCATGAGTTATTCTAAAGTAATCTCAAGATTTTAAATCTGAGAACATTGGTTATTTTATTATTATTATTATTTTTAATAGTCCCCTTTAATGATGACCAATGAGGAGAAAATAAATTTGGAATTCAAACCCAGGGAAAAAAGACTATTTAAAAATATTCTGGTGTCAAGGCTATTTCTTACCATGCAGAAATAAATTTGATTTCACATTAAATTTTCCTTTTCTGAGCCTGCAGCCAGACATCATGGAAAGTAGCTGATTAGCTGTGTTTCTGAGTGGTGAAGTGTGAAAGGCCAAAAAACAATCCTACTGAGAAAAGCAATGGGCTTGGCAGGTATATGTGCATCATTGCTTGCTTGCTGAATGTTTGCCCTAGGAGAATAGTATGTGTTATGGATGGCGGTTATTATTGAGATGTATTACAACTAAGAGCTTTTCTGTACCATCAATATTTAAATAGAACTTACCACTGAAATTAGTGGCAAGGTCTGATTAAAAATTGATTGCGTACTAAGGGCCCCCAAGGACATTTGGTAGTGAACTAGTCACCACTTGTAGATATATTTTTAGCAAGAACAAACAATCACTTCTTGAATAAAATCCACTGGGGGGAAAAAAAAAACAAAAACAACTGTATTTATTTAAATCCACAAAGTAACGAATCATTTTTACTGAGCTATAGTAATCCATAGCAAGTATATGAAATAAAACATTTTCTATTATATATAAACTCACTGATAAGCTAATTCAGTCTTTACTTGCTAAATGTAACTTCCTTTTAAAAAATCCTGTAATTCTTTAAAACTACTCTGTTTTTATACTGTAAATACCCAAACAATACATTAAATTAATATTGCCAATCAAAAATATTTTCCCACTGTCCCAAACAAATAGAGTATGTGATGTTGATGACAGTACCTTACTCATTCTATCAGTAATACTCTAGTGTGAATAGAATGGTTAAAGAATGCTTTTCACTTCCTCTCCCTCAAATATATGTCATACGTTTAATATTATGCTGAGGCATATAAGTACTGTACTCTGTCACCTCATTTACTCATTTGAGTTTGCTAGTACTGTTTCCATCATACCTCAGTATTATGGAAGTGCTGATGAGATGAACTTGTTTTTAGAGAAAACATCTAGAAGTGCACAAACATACAGAGAAAGTCCAGCATTTAGACTCCATTTATTTCAGAGGTCAGTGTGAAAGAAGGACCATCCTTGTGGGGGTAACCTATTTTTTCTGCAGCAGCTCAGAATTCCTTACAGCTTATCTTTTTCTTTGTTCACTGTCTTTGCATAGTGTATCGTGGCCACACTAATGCAAAGATTTCTACATCTGTGTCTACATCCTGCCTCTACATCTGACACTTGGATCAAAAATGGAGTGTTATTAAAAAAAAAAAAATTAAAGCCTTGTTTTCTTTTCTTTTCTTTCTTTTTTTTTTATTCTAACTATGTTTATGGACTTGCCTTAAAACTGTTATGCCAAATTATAATACTTGTACCATCTACAAAGGAACAGACATTTTTTCTTGCTTTGAGAAGCCATGAATCTCCCTTTTTGTCATGCTGCAAAACAATGACCTTGAAACAATTCAGGAACATGTTTTCTCCTAATTCCTGCTGTGCAAGAACTGTTGGAGTGTTGCATACTCTTGGCAATGAAAGAGGAAAGACAGGTTCTCTCTCTTCATCACCAGTCCATTCAAGGTATTAGAAAACTTCAGCTAGCCACAATGAGCTTTAGATCAAGCTATAATTATAGGAAATTAATGGGCTGGAAGTTGGAATAATCATGATTGTCATTTTCATTCATAAGCTCTTATCAAGTGTTATATTCAATGACCCTAAACATGCTTGTTTGCTTTTTTCTTTCTCTCCAGCTCCACTTTCCTTTTTATCCTTAATAATTCATAGAATCCTTTGTACATCCATAATTGACTCATCTGTGTTTTGTATAGACTCTTCTTCCAATTCGTATATTTTAGTGTATTGCACTTTGTTCATTGGCTTCCTGAATTCAGTCAAATTTAATATCCTGAAATCGAATATCCTAGTACTGTTGAATTATACAGTGCTGTTCGTTATGATATATGTAAGTAGTTCATGGTCACTGCTTCCAAGCTCTTTTTAAATTTCAGTCATTTGTGTTGCAAAGAAATGCCCCTCTGTTTAATTTTAGTTATATTTGTCAATGGTTTTTAGTCAGTCATATTCAAGACTATCACAGTTTCTTATTTTAAATGGAAAGGAATTATTTCTATAAATTTTCCAAAAACCTTAGGTCCACAATATCCACATGCTATTTCACTGTTAGGTCTGACAATCTAACAGTTTCTTTTATATTCACTTTGTACACTGAAGTCTCTGGTACAATATGCAATCAGCTTGTAATGATGTTTCCTTTGTTTTGCTTTATTTTCCTTTGTGGCTTTGAAATCAAAGCAGAAGTTATTAAAACAATGGAATTGATAAAATTATTTTAATTTCATAATGTCACAAATGAGTAGAAGAAATTTGTAACATATTACCATAGAATATGAAAACAGAGCTGCATTGTTTCTTGCTTTTATCAGTAGGAGACAAAAAAAAATGTTGATACTACAATGCAAATGTTGCTGTCTGAGCCTATCTGCACTGTTTAACCTAAGAGGAAAATACAGCCCCTTCCCCCAGATATGTTAGTTTGTAAAAGACGTGACAATTTAGCTAAAACAGTTGATAAAAAAAGGAATTTTTAAATGGTGTTTGTATTTCTATTTTGCATAGATTTCAAAGTCTCCACTGGAGGTGAATGAACTTACAAGTCACTATTTGACAACAACTGCCCTACATCAGCCAAATCTAATTTTGAGTAAGACCAATATGTAGAAGCCTGAAGCACTGAAGTTTCTCGGGATCCATTTTTAGCATAAGAGCAGCTGAAGAGTTTGTTGGAGCTTGGATTAAAGAGGCAGAGAAAGTAGCTGGCACACAAAGTCTTAAACAGTTCCCAGCCACCCAGCTGACATTTCACTTTTGACCATGAGTGATATGCCATTTCTCCCTGCAAAGATGTTCAACTTGCACCTACAAGTTCCCCTGGTGACAAAAAAGTGATAAAAACCATGTTTCACTTACTGTTTCCTACAGTGACTTTAGCATTACTTGCATTCATCTTACAAGCCCTCTGGAGTAATGACAAGTGCTCCTGTATACCTCTCCAAGCCCTACCTAATCCAGATGTGAACAGCGCGAAATTGCAGTGTCCACTGTGGCAAGGGTCAGGGTTAGCTCTGTCAGGGAGAGACAATGAATGCTTATCCAAAGAGATATACTATATATTTATATTCTATGCTCATCAGCTGCAGGAAGAGCTTGCATTTTTCCTTCATATACTCTTGATGAATCATGCTTCTTTCATTTCATGCCCAAATGTACATAAGCTTGCTAGGCACTACTTAATAATTGTTTGGTTTCTTCCCAGAGATGTCTCTAATATGCTGCTTTGTAGATCAGTATGGAATTAAAAAGGAATGTTCCTAGATTAAGTGATTAATATTCAATTATCATAATTACAGAAATGACACAATTGGAAAAGTAAATTGTCAGGTGCCTACTTATACTTGCTTATATCTATCATTTACAATCAATTCTCATAGGCTGGAAAATAAAATATTTTCCTTATCATCTAACTTGTCCGTTGAATCATCAATATATTTTCAGTGGAAAAAATATAAAAAATGTTTAATTCACATTAGTTTCCACAGCACTTGGATTATGTAGTTGCTCTAAGGAAACAGAAAGAATTTAATAAGCAGATGCCTGCTTGTTGAAGATGACCTTTTCTGTCTCCTTCCTATGACCACAGAATGGATAACACTTGCTGTCAATACAAGCAGTAATTTTCAAATAAAAGATAGATGCAGAGCATCAGACCCACACTGTTTTAGGAAACAAGATAACTAGGTAAAATGACTACCTGTGGACATGTTTATAGTGTCCTAGTTGGATAGGATATTAAAGTAACTGTCCGTTATACTCTTAACAGCTATAATCTCATACAGTGCTATTCACCAAATGGTTCTGTGCTCCTGTAATAGCACTGGGCAGGGTCCTGCAGCTCAGCTCAATTAAAGCTACTCTGACAGGGCAAGACTATTTTGGCAGACAGTACTATTGCTCTTTCATATAAAAGAGCCCTGGGAACACAATAAGCAATCTCTGCACCATAATGGGTGAAATAGAGCTAATGTTCAGTGATGCAGTACAGATTTACTAAGCTAATGCCAGTTGACTGTGCTTGGACATACTATACTTAGCTTTCTGGAAATGGGTTCACATTTTAGTACCATGCTGACTAGCTCTCAGTTCTGCTGCTTCAATCCTGTAGTACATGTGAAATAGAGATCGAGACAAAATGTTAGCTAGAGATTTACATGTAAAATTAGCTTTGAAATAATAAAAAATCCAACAAGGGAATGGACCATTATTTCTCTTATTTTCTGGCTGGCATATGAAATCATCCTCTATTTTCCTTTTTCCTCCTCCTTTTCTTTTTCTTTTTTTCATTTTATTCTGTTTTTCTTGGAATATAAAGTAAAAGTTGTATGTAATTTACCAGAAGATTAAAGTCATTGCCATTACTTATATGCGATATATTGCTTTTCATTATATATATATGTATATATGAAAAATGTGTGTCTATATTATATGTATAACTATATCTATATCATCTATATTTATCTCTATATATCTATCATAGATATTTATTCATAAACCAATTATTCATTTGTGATTTGTGTATCTTCTTCATAATCTGAATTGAATTTTGATAACATCCATCTTGTCACTCCAAGTCCAAAGTAGCTGACCAACAAACATTGCCAATATTCTTATTACACAGGAGTGGATCGAGGTAGGAAAACTAATTCCATGGATCTAGGCACAATGTAACTAATACTGTCCCTTTGTATTTTTCCTAAGGAAAATTTCATAAAAAAAAAAAAAAATCTGATCAAATACTGTTGTATTCAAAATTTAGTGGCTTCTTGTGTGACTCTTTAGGGCCAAAACTTGCAAACAGAACTCAGAGAGAGAAACAAACAAACAAACAAGAGAGTGGTAGAACTCTCTTTTCCTTCTGATAAAGTTCAAAGTTGCTATATGTAACACAGGTTTATACAGGTTTAACTTTCAGATCTAGCCTCTCTGTTCATCAGTATGAACAAATAGTTTGTTATTGATGTTTACTGAAAGCGAAATTACAGAAATATCAGTTCTTTGGCAGGACAAATGGCATATTTACAAGCATGAAATTTTGTTTTCTATTGCTATTTCTGATTTATTAGTATCCATTTCATTATTTCACTTAGTTAATACAATAAAAGAAGCCATACCCTTTACAAGATAAGATGGAGAAACAGATGAGTGAGTAATTTCACAAACATCAAAATCAGTAGCAATCAGGATCAGTTACACTTTGGGTAATATATCTGCAACACATAATTTGGTGATCTACTAATTCTAATGACTAAGTATGTCACCCAGTGTTTCTTAACAAGACTTGTGTGATAACCTAAGTGATATTCCTGACTCACATTAGAGTCTGTGACTGAAACAGGTATAAAGAGATTTAGTCCCAAGTATAAAACAATACCTCTAATTTCTTATTCACTGCACATCACAAAACCACTGCTGTGATCCAGAGTCCACTGAAATCAATACACGGAAAAAAAAGAATCCCATGAGACTCAGCAGACTTCAAATCATGTTATGAATGAGGAATAACTTGTGCGGACACAGGTCTCATTAGCATGATACTAGGCAACAACTGCAGTACAAGGGATGGGGTGGTTGGGAAGGACATAAGGTCTATTCACAACATTGCTCTGCCTCATTGTGCATCCAATAGAAATACTGAATGAGGCACTGTCTGGGCATAAAGCTGTACTTGTACTAACATCTGTTATGATTTGTACTACAGTTTGTTTGGAGCTAGGCGACAGAGATGGAGGTGTCAGTTGCTGACCCCAGAGGAATGGCCTGTCCCATGAAGCGGCCTTTTTCCATCTGCCTTCATAGTGGCCAGCAATGGAGCAGGCATTAGACCTTCTGTCTGATGTTATAGCTCAAAAGCAAATTTATCTTATTCCCAGCAGAATCCCAGTAATTTTACACATAGTTTCATATAGAAGTCCTCAAAATCAACTTCATATCCATTCCCAAGTTGAATCCAAGAAGCATTGTCCTCTTTTGAAAGCACAGAAATGCAAACTCTGACACTAATAAGCAGTTGCAACGCTCTGGCTGTGTTGCTATGTATACATACACACTAATACATGATGATAATCCAGAATGTGATTTAATGTGTCTGAAGTAGATTTGCATAAACATTTTAGATACCTAACAAGGATTTAAATTGCCTTCTAAATTAAAATGCCTAAATTTTCTCATACAGTGATGAATTTCAACTCACTGTCCCTGTACCAGAAGAGGTCTTTGGGCTACTCTCAAGAGGTGCAAAAAAAACAAGTAAGGAAAGCAAGCCTGTTTTCAGTAGGGATATATAGCTTGTACCAAATGCCACTAAAAGGTATTCCTAGGTTCACTAACTGAAAATAGCATGACTATGCACCTAAGAGAAAGACTGCGGAAGAATCTGCCTAAGTCCATTGTCACATAAAAAATGGTTAATTATTGTAATGTCTGACATGTCAATTAGCAATGAGTTATACCATTTTCCTATTCCAATTTTTTAGCTTGTTTTTAATAGCCATACCGATATAGAATATAAGAATTAGCAAAAAATAAATACTAGACTACGTATGTGAAGAAACCACAAGAGAAACAGAGGTTTTTATCTCTGAGGCAAACAGTTGTACTGTTAAGTGTGGGAGATGGCTTTTAGTGCCTAAACTTTGGCTTTTAGAGCCACCATGAAAGCCCCACAGCATGCATCATTTCAAGCATCCAGACACTGCTACATCAGCTTCCTAGAGATACTTGGTCATATCTGGTAACTATTTGTGAATATCATGTTTAACTTTTTTCCCAAATCTAGCAAAAAGATATTTTCCTATCTAAGAAAGAGGGAAATACTCTTAAATTCAATTAAGAGACTCACAGGATTATCTCCTGTATAAGAAAGAAATAGGATGAGTTTTGAGTGGAAGATTAAATGCAACACTTGAGACACTCAAGATCTAGGAAACTGATATCACGATCTATCTTAATGTATATCTCAGCAAGTGCTCCTTAAAGTGTTTGCTGTTGGAGCTCTCTAGAAGTTCTTTCTTATAGACAAGGTCACATGTGGAAGCTGCTGAAGGTATAACTCCTTCATAGGGTATAAACAAATACCGAAACCTTGATTATTACCTTATCGGGGAAAGATGGTAAATCAGGGAGATGAGGTAAAAGAAATCTTGAATTGATCTCAAATTAAGGAGGGTGGGCATAGTTATTTTTTAATTGCTTCACCTATGTGTTTTGTAAACGTGTGTTTTGCGAACAACTTCTGTAAACAACTGTGTTGATTTTGAATGTTACGTATAAATGCTTTTATTTGCATTTTATCTTATTCTGGCTTCAGCTGAGTGTGATTTTAGGTGATTAGACAACAACAAAGCATTCCTTACCTTGCTGACAAATCTGTAAACCAGGGCCCCGATTAACCAGTGTTCTACCTCCCAGCACATTTTCCACTGTATCTAGAGGGTAGTGGAGCAAGTCACTGTTGCACCAACTTTGTTGCACAGAAAGAGAACTCATATCATAAGGTCATCAGAGGAAGAAGTTTATTCCAATGGTCATAGGGACATTGGTGACTCTATGGCAGTCAGAATGATATCAGAGTACGTTGGTGACCTGAGGGTGACAGAGACAGTGTCAAAAAATAAGAAGATATCTAAATAAAGACAACAACATCTCTCTTAGGAGCCCTTAAAGGTATCTGCTTCTCTTTATTGCTTACCTGTGGATCTTATGATCTTACTTTGAAAAATTTTTTCACTGGGTACCTAAGATTTAGATATAGGCTAGGTCTTGCCCCATGTTTTCCTTTCCAGAGGAAAGCAGAGGCTATACATTTACCACATTGTACATTCAGAATTATATAATGATTCCAAAATTTGATAATCCTGCAAATTTATTGTCCATTTTCTCTGAAATTATTCCTCAGAGCTATAACAGGAAAGCTGATTTGAAATGAAATTAGTAAATAAAATCAGGGAATATCAGTAAAATGAATATTAACCAATGTGGTTTTAAAAAAATAAGATTGATTTAGATTTTCATGAGATTTAAATTAGACTGACAAAGCTAACCATTCACATTATAAATACAGAGATTTATATGACATTTGATTTAATACAACATGAAATTGTGATTAATAAGCAGTCCATATTAAGTGGGTTAAAAAACTGGTCAATCAATGGAACACTGAAAGTATGGTTCCTAAAACATTTAAAAATAGTTTGTAAATGAGAGGGAAAAATACAAAATTATATAAAATTTGGTAAAATTCACAAGCAAAACAAAATGTAATGGAGTGGTAAAGCAGTGATAAAATGCAACTGGAACTAAGTCACATAGCAGAGCTTTCTTGGAAAATATGCCTTTAAACACAGATATACGAAGTTATCTATTTAGAAACAGAGAATGTAGAATACATATCTGAGATAGATAGAGAATGCTTTGGAAATCAGGAACTCAAAAACCAACTTTGGAATCTTATTTGAAAAATGACTGAACCTGAGTTCATAATGCGATGCTGTGCCAAAAAAACCCTCTAAATGTTATATTTAGAATTACAAACAGGGAAATATTTAGTGGAAGTTCAAAGTAGAAAGATTCACTTTGCATATCATTAATGAAATTGTGTAGGATTCAACTCACCAGTTTTAGACTTATGGGATAGAATCTACAATGAAGCTGGCCATCGTTGCCTCTTTTTGTAGTCAATAGAGAGAAAAAGACACTTTCAGATTATGGTGTCTGATGTATTTTAGCCGTCTCCTTTACGATAAGATGAACCATGCCTTAAAGTTCTCATTTCTCTCCACTGACTATCACAGTTCATTTGTTGTAGACATTTGTGTTTTGTCAGATGCATTCAAACCAGTGTGCCCAACTTCAGATATCTGCACCTTAAAAAGGGTACTGATAAAACATAAAAGAATTTGGAGTCAGAGTACTTGTTTATAGTAGTATTTGTAATCACTTGCTTTGTATTGAAACAGTAAATCTTAATCAAATGATCACGATAAAATGATAGCTATAAGATGACTTGATCATGGGCAGTGGATCTAAAAAAGAAAAAAAAGATTTATACTACTTTCCTCCAAAACAGACATAAGTTGTTTGTCTGTTTGTTTGTTTTTTTCCAGAGAACTAGTTGATTCATTTGAAAAGATTAATCAGAACTGAACTAGTTCTAAAATCTCCAGCACTGTATTAGCACTAATTTAATGCAATACGTATTTGCACCAAAGATTGTGATTTTCTTCGTATCACAAAGTCATGATTTTGATACTGGTGCTAAAAAGTTCCAAATCCTATGAATGTGACCTCAGAGACATCCAGCCAGTGTTTCTACCATCTTAAGTTACTCATGTTGCTATGAGGTGTGTTCTTGTTTTTCCTCTAAACCTTGGTAAAGCTACAAAGTGCAAGACAAACAAATCAAAATTAGCTAGTTCATCAGACCAAGAACTAATGTAATTTATCTCTCCTTCTTGCCCTTGCTGTTATTTTGGAAGAACTGAAGTAAAATATTGACATTTGTTAATTTAATTAATGTGGACAAAATGCATTTGGACATCTCTATAATGTTCCAAGGAAATTCTCCCTCCCTCTCTCTCTCTCTCTCCAAGGGTATGTGAAACATTATGGGGCATGAAACATTGAATTTGTATGTTCTAGACTGCTATTTACATATGCTGGAAAAAGTGTGTAACACAAGAAAAATACACTGGTGTTAGGAAACTATATAAGTATTGTAAGCATTAAGCTGACATTTTCAAGGAAACATCTGTCAGAACTACGAATTCTTACTTATAAGACATGATGGTCAGCTCAAAACCCATCTTTTCATATTACAGTTGGGGTTATTTTTTCACAATATATATCCCTTTACTTTTATCTCCATCAAATTTTATCTGCCATCTCTTCCAGTTACGGTTTCTGTGTACACAGAGTATGCTTGAATGACTCTATTTTATAAATATAAATAATGCAATGTTCATTAGCACAAAAAGCAACTATAGCCTTATCTTCTACTAAAACTCTTAAGCTATTTTTTTCCCCACTATCCCACTGGATATTGAATGAATAGTGAATATACAAAGATAAGCAGCTCTGCCAGTTGAGATACCCACCCCAAAATGCCTGGTTAGCGTGGTTGAGCTATTTGAGATTTTAGGTTCATGTCCACTCTAAATATAGTAGATGACACTTGAATTTGTCTTGCCAAATAGCAGGAAGTGACACTAGCATCTGAGTTCTGGAACAGCTGTCAGTCAATTTACAATAAATGCATCTGAAAGACTGTGGATTTGCAAGATGGAGATGTATTTTAGAATATGTTGATTCTAATTAGTGCCAATATAAACTGTATGCTTTACTTTCCTTGCAGCTATCTGTATCAAAATTTGGAATTCCACGTGTTCTGCAGGACTTTTCAAAGAAAAGGTAAAGCTCATGTTGCAATACACCTGAGAGCCAGAACTGTAGCAACTAGCCTACTTCAAAAAGAAAAAACACTGTCTTGGTAGAATGAGCAAACATTTAGTCCATGCTCAGCATTTAGGATGAGCTTCAGAGCTACTTTTAGATATCTCTGCTTAGGTATCTATAATAGAAATATCAAGATGTGAAGCAGATATCTAATTCCCATTGTCGCTGATGAAATCTAAGCAATACAGTTAATAAAGTTTAGGAAATTATTCAGCTCATCCTAAGCAGACTCCTATATTTGCTCAGCTAATCACTTCATTGAGATCAGTATGGTTAGAGGATTCCTTGTGCTTGAAGGCCTATAAACAACTCAGAAAAGCTCCCGTTTGTCATCAAGTATCAGGGCCCTGAGTGCACGAATAGATCTTAATGGCCCTGACCTCAGGGACAGGTACTGTCTTATCTCCATTGAGTAGAATAAAATTTTATGCTTCAGCAAATAGGGAGACACTGATGCTGAGGTGCCCAATATCGGTCTTAATCAAACAGTTAATCTAAATTTGGAAACCAGTTTAATTCAGCAAAAAGACTATGCACCTCCAGAAATGTGCATTGTCCTAAATAGGTGTCCAAATTACATGGGATAACATACTTTTTGGAAGGGCACAATTCCATTAACTGCCTGTGAATCCTGGGGCTAGATTTAGTTTCCTAAGGATAGGCTTCCAAAGTCATTTTGGACTCTGTGGAATACCAAACCTCTGGCTGCTGCTTTGGAAGGCCTTGTGTCTCTCAGTTGTCTTGTGCCTTATATTTATCAGACCTGTGCAGATGACTAGGACACCCTAAGATTTCTCAAATGTCATAAAGTGTCTCTTTTCACACAGTAAGTCCTGCCATCATTGTCCAGCTTAATCTATACTTTTCTTGAAAGCTAATGTAAAATGAGATGAATCCTCTTTTATACACACACACAGAGTATAAATAGCACTTGGAATATTTCAGGAAAAGATTTAAACAGGGTCTTAGAAGCAAGGTTAATATCGCATATTCACATTCATACAAATTTCTTTGTTCTGCCACTGTCACCTGTGTTTCGGTGCAAGGAAATCTGTTTTTTTACGTTTATGTTTTTGGTGTACATTCTGTATGGTGTATTTGTCTTTTGACTATTCCAGAGTTGAAGGGAAATTATATCTTTTCTTTCCTCTCCAAACAGCTCAGCAAAAACCCATCCAGATGACTTCAGCAACTGTTATCACTCTTAACTAAAACTCACTTGTTTTCTCTGATTCTGTGGGACTGAGATATTGCTTTATTTTATTTTTATTACTATTTTGACCAGAAAAATATCACTGTCAAGAACAAAATTAAATCATTAATTAAATTGCATGTTCCTAATTAACAGCCTATGCCTACAACCTGCTAGATTTCCCTGACACAGGATTATAAAAGGAGTCTGTTGGATTATAATCCATCATTTGCAGGATTCAAAATGCTATTTGTAAAATTACATGTATCGTTTTCTGTCAAATCCATTGTGTACATCATTTTCAATGCAGTTCTACCAAACAACATCATTCTCCTTTTTTTTTTTAAAAAAAACCCCTTCTCTCTAGATATTTCCTGCATTAATATCTATGAATACCTACTGTCCTTGGATGACTATAAAATAAAAACTATTATTATATACTAAAACTTCTTTAAATTTTATGAAAGGAAGTTCTTAGTTATAAAGATTACTATTATATTATATTATTATGTTATTTTTTCATATTATTATTTTGTACTTTCTCTTTCTGCATAACAAACCACAAGGACTGATGCTGTATGAAAACACACAACTGTTTTCTTTACCAATACTCTCTGAAGAAAGAAAGAGAACTAGCCTTTACCAGGCACTGTAACTCTTAGCCCAGTGCTGCTCTAGTAGTTCAGTGTGTTTTTGGTCGTGTCCCCCAGGACAGAATAACTGTGGATGAACCAGGAAACCTTCACCATGCATTAGCAAAATACAAGCACATGTGTGTCTTTATCAACGTCAAATAAAGGTGCATTTGCCTTCACAGAAAAGATTTTAATGCCCTGAAGAGAGCATTGTTCCTAAAAATAAATATAACAATATCAACACAATTCAAGTTACTCAACTTGAATTTTTTAGCCCAGGGCTTGAAAAGGATAAATTTCTCATGCAAGCATACTGTGTTTTAAAATAAAAACCAAGCACTGTTTTAGGTGTGTGTGTCTATTTAGCCTTTCTCAAAATTCAGACTGTCTGTTAGTTTCCCACTTCCAAAATCCAGTGAAGTACATTGGCAGAAAATACTTCAATTTGCACAGTTTTTTAATATCTCTTCTGATCTTTATTTAAAATACAAATAAATTTCAAATCAGCTATATAAAAAATATTATTTAAATTTTGGACAAACAGAAAATCACATGACAACAACAGTTCTCAGGCACAACGAAGAAGACGGAGAAAGGGAAATGCAGAAAAGTAGTTTGTGCAGCCATGATATAGATGAGAGATGTCATGGTATTTGCAGAGAGCTACAGTCCCCTAACCCTCTTATCTTGTCTTTCCACAGGAGAATCTTTCTCCTGAGCAGGAAAGTTCCTCACCTTATGATTTACCACTCAATTCAGATCAGACACAGGACAGGAAAAATTATATTGCAAGAAAAGACTGAAATACATCTCTTGTGTATCACATCTGAACGGTTCCCTAAGAACCTTTATAGATGCAATGGTTGCCAGAGTATACCATGCACTGATCCCTTCAGTCTTCAGGGAGAGTATGAGCCAGTTTACACAGCTCAGCTTATTCTTTATTCACTGCTATGGCAGGGATTCTCAGCTCTGGACTAAACACTGTCTCAAAATTTGGATGATATATTTATTGGCTGTCATGCTGACAATATTGAAAGACTAAAACAAGAAGCTTTTACCTAACAACTAAAATTTAGATGGCTAAAGCTAGGCAACATGAATCCTACCCAAAGTGATTAACTGCCCTACTCTAAGCTGTGTTCTCAAAATATGAACTGTGCTTTACCTGCCTTTCAGTTTAATCCAACTTTCTACTATCTAGCTGAAGTTATGTGTACAAGCTCTGGGCATATCCTTATTTTACCCTTGTTCTGAGCCAATCCAAAGCTTTATGGTAGCAATTGTTATAGTGGCAAACCCACCAAGAGGAAATGTATACTAGCTTAGGCTTGACTTCATATCAGTTTGGCTGCATGACTTATAGTTGGTTCAAAAAAGTGGCAAAGTGGACTTCTAAATATATGTAGATTAGACACGTATGTTTACTGCACAATCTTTCTTTTTTCATGTTTTGTGATTTAAACCCAAATGTAACAGACTGTACACAAGAAAGTGAAATTTTGGGAGAAAGAGGCATAATTTAATTGAAAAACAAATCAAATTGCACTAGCGTCTTAAAGAAATAATTTGTTATTGTGCTTGTTTTTGTGTCAATTTTCAGCTTCGTATTTCCCAATATTTTGTCATTAAAATTGAAAATGAAAGGGATGCCCATTTACAGTGTAGTTTCCTATTAAAAACAGTGCTGGCTGATTTTGTTGACACTTAAAAAGTGCATCCAAGTATTAGAGAGCATATACTAAGTTGATCTATTTGGTAATAGCTATATGAACATAGTTTAATGTCATCAGTTTGCTGAGTTAAGGATCTGATCTTGATGATGGAAAATTCTGCCTAGTGTAGAAAGTTGTAGAAAGTAAAATTGAACATAGTAGAGAGCTGGTAAGTAAATGTTATAAATATTAGTATTGGTTTTTTTATGGTATAGAAAAAGTTTCATGAATACCCATATATTTAATACTTCTTTTTGCATATGTGCTGTACTGTGTACAAGCAATATCCATTTAGTTGTGTTCTTTCTGATACAGTCTGAAGCCATATCAGCTGAAGCGATGATTTCATCAAATCTCAAACTATACATCATTAAGTTTGCTCAGCATTTGATACAGGACTTCTAGGGAAAACTCATGAAATACAGTATTACTGATTCTGTGAGCTGTAATCATTCCACACAGAGGAGTACTGGACCAATATCCAGTAATTACTCTATGGAGATACCATGAGGGCTCTCTTTCAAAAAATATGGATGAGTCTGGACCTGGCATGTGATGTGATGTGATGTGATGTGATTAACCTTTGTGTCCTGATCCAGTTCTGGGTAATTATGTGTAGTGATTATTCTTGCTTAATTTAAATGTTTTTAATGTATATAGTCTTACTCCTAAATCATTACCCTACACAGCTGCTACATAATTACATCATAGAAGGTCTATTTCCATGGAAGTAGATCTGCTCCTACTTTTCCAGACCAAAGAAACTAGTCTCTTTCCAAACATATGAAGATGAAATTGCCTCATTATATCTGAAACATATACAAAGCAGAAACAACAGACAAATAGGCAAGAATACAAAGACTAGAAAAACTTTAATAATGCTTTAACAATATTTTTTTCATTCATAATGCTTCTTCTCATATGTTATCTATTAGATTCCACTGATCTGTTTATTATTTTTCAATGTTTTGTAAACTTCCTTTGTGATCTTAAGCATTCACTTTCATTCATTTCTAATTTCAGAACATTTTTCTCTTTCACTTCTTACTTAATTTCTATTTTTGTATTTTATGCTGTATAATGACTGTCTTTTGGAGTCCAATTTGATCTTCTATATTTGATCCATATATTTCTCTATTATATTTTATATGATAATGGTCTCTTCTTAAAATTTTACTTGTGGCACTATTGAAAAACACTTTTCTCACAAGTACAGATAAAACATCTTTTGCCAAGAAGCAAAACCTCACCATTCATACTAATTTTATGAGTATCAAGGTATTTCTCTCTTAGTTATAATATGCATATGCATAATAGTCCATTTTCAGAGAGAAAGCCTCTCTACAAATCCTGAAGGTGCTTAAATGCTATTCTACTTGAGAGGAATCTCATAGTTTTCAGTTCTGTGTTACTGGTGAAAAGACCTAGGTGGGACTTGATGTCTAGCGGTAAAGTTTATGAGGACCTTGCCTTCTTTATACCTACCAGTAATTCCATTTCCTTTAAGTTGATTTGTAGATCTCAGCTGAATGCAGCTTAAGACCTTAGTCAGCTCTGATGTGGATAGTAAAACATCTGAAATTAACTTGAGGGAAATAAAAAAAAAAAAGGTCACATGCTTCCTAAAGCAGTCAAGCAATATAAGGAACATTTATTTTTTAGTATTTTGTGTTAAATATCTAAAACTATTATAAAATAACAGAACAGACAAAAAGCAACATATACAATTAAATCCTGAGGCCTGAAATTTCTTTTTAGTTAACACTTATTGAAGTCAGTGCAATTCGTCCCCTGTAGATGGGTATGATTCATTCCTCAACTTTTATTACATAGTATACAATCTTTAGATGTCTCTATTAGAGAGAGAAGATTGTGTTTTCCTCTCCCTATAGGAAACACAGCAGTTTTCACGTGGATTGCTACTAGCCCAACAGTTTTTTAACTCTTTGGGGATACAGAGCTCCTATAGGTATAAAGACAAAAATGAATATGAGAGATACTTCTCTGGAAGCCATTTTTTCCTGAGCAGAAAATGAAACTTTTGGGGAAAATTCCACAGTCTTGGGTGCTGCAATAGTATTCTACTCAGCAAAAAGCTTTTTTGATAAAGGGCCATAGATCACAGTCAAATGGCCAATCTGCAAACAGAATCAGAAATGAGTATCTAAATGAATATCTAAATGCACAATCTAGCAGTCAATTTTTTGACTGTTACATAGCTACAGCTATTCCTAGATTTAGCAAAATGTCATGCTACTCTTAAAGAAGGAGCCATTTGATACAAAAGACTAAGGAGATTTGGTAATTCAGTAGAAGAGGGAAAAAAGCAGCAACAGCAAACATAAGACTTTTAGAAGTTCCAACTTATTTCAAGATGTGTAGAAGAAAACCTTGCATAAAGTAAATAACCCAAGAAATAAAAGCATCCCAAACACCATTTGCAAACTTGATTCTATTTTTTTCAGAAAAACTGTCAAAGTAGCAGCAAAATAGTTTCTTGTTTCTTAGGGGAAAGCAGCACTTATACACCACAGGTAGAAGGAAGACATAAATAAAAAATAAAATAATATTTATGTAAGTATATGGACATCAAGAGCTGTGTTTGTGTTTCTGAGGATATTATGCTTTGTCAATGATGTACCATGTCAACTTCTTCTTGTCTGTGATCCAGGGAAAGTCAAACCTGTACTCCTTTTTCCTTCAGTCATTCATCTTTTTTGACAGGTTACACTGCTAACAAGTGTGTCAGTCAAGGAATGTGGTACATGTGTCTTGTCATTTCACTTTAAATAATAAAAATGCTTTCATATAAGAGGGCTGTCAATATTAGTGTTTGTGTACATATAACCTAAATTGAACCTAGGTGAGGGGTACAGAGAGCTAGAAGCAGCACAGAAAAGAACCTTTGGTGCCTACTGCACTCATAAACACAATCTTTCTCAAGTCCTGCAGCTAGAGTAACTGAAAAATTAACTGATTTATTGAAGTTATAAAGCATTGGACTTTTTGGCTTTCTGCTTGCTTTTACAAGAGGCCAAGCTATGGAAAAGAACTTGCAAGGTTTCTGGATCATCCTGGTGAAGCGATTATCTTAAGTATAGGATTCAGAAGCTAGACATTGCTACATGGTGCAGAAGTATGCTGAGGCAATATCATTAAATACATAGTCTTCACTAAGTATACACTACCAAGAACATGAAAGACAGGATTCAGGTTAGATTTTGGACTTTAACCTGATCTAACACGATTGTTAATATATACTTAGGTACACATATAATGACTAGAATGAACATTTCTGTGATGAAGTCCTTATGGTATTTTGGATGTTGTTAACCTGTGCAAGAAGAGAAGACGGTAGAGATAGAGGAAGATATTTCACTGATTCAAGCAATAACTAGTAAAGAAATGTCAAGAAATAGCTGGTATAAATAGTAATTTTCATAATAAATTGTTATGAGATTATTACTGTATGTATTGTTATTCATATATGATGACCATTGCTATGCTACTTTTTCACTAATAGAATCTGTGTAATTTGAAAATATCTATCTCAGATTGGGAAAACATAAAGACAGGAGAAAGCAGCAAAAGACACTCTGATTATCACCATAGACAGTGCGGGAGACTTCTCTGACCAATTGCAGACACCTACCTGTATAGTCAACAAAAAGACGCAACCTCTTTTACAGCCACAGTTCATCTGAATACTTCAGATGTCTGCATTAAGATGAGAGAAATCACAATCTAGAAGCACTTATTTCTCTCCACCAAAAGGATTTAGAGAGACTAGACCAAGTATAGTGCTGCATTCTAATTACAACCAAGCCTCAAGGGCAGGATATCAGATCAAAAACAAGCAATTGAGGTCTATTTCCTTTTAATAACCACAAAGTTAATACTTACATATGTATCAATGCAGTAAGGCTATCTGAGTTATCAATTCTGTATACTCAATTCTGCGTACGGCACCAGTATAGCTCAGAGTTGTTTATTACAGTTTTGTATACACAATCTGGAGGGAACTCCACCTATGCTGTTAATTATGGTGAGTTTTGATACTTTTCCACACGGTTACATTATGTGACCCCTGTATCAGGTAAACTGATTTTCCCTTAAAAGGTTTCCGTTTAATTTGATAATACATCCATTTTGCGGATATCAGTGTGCCTTTTCTCAACAGTGTGTCTCTGTTCCTCTGTGGACTGTATATTTTCTAACATAACCCATATATTCATTCATCAAGGCAAACTTTTCTTTCAATCTACATTAGCATATAAGACATGGTTTCCTACTGTTTTTAAAAGTGTGTTTCAAGATAGCTTTAATATATTCTTGGTCACATACACATATATATTTTAGAGTATCCAGATTTCTTGGGGTCTTTGGAAATTCAAGTTACAAAGCACTAGTAAAAGATAGTAACTTCTAAGCACTTGTTATGAGTATCTATCTAATTACAGCAATGCTATTTGCATGTGGGTGTTTTTGTTCAAAACAGCAATACGCGTTCAAACCAAAAACATCTGCAGTTAAGTGGGATGATTCTCATCTGGATCAACTGTAAAACTGTAGGAATGAAAGTATATCAGCAGAAGAAACATGCAAAGTGCACAAAATACTGATGTAAGAGCCTGTACAAGAAAGACTAACAAAAAAATATAGAAGGGCTATCTATAAAAATTGTTAGTATTCTAGTCTGCTTATTAAGAAGGTTTTTCTGTATTGTTGGTTTTATTTTGATGTCCCGCTTTGAAGAAAGAAAGAATTTTATAATTCACTTTTTGAAAGTTGTCTGTTGTTTTCTTCTCCCTCATTCAATACCCAGACTGATTATGTTTGCACTATGATGCAAAACTTTTAAGCTCTAATATCATTACAAATTACTTTTCAGATGTTTTTGCATTATCTGAATGAAATCTGAAAACTATTACTTCCTTACCTGCATTGTAGTAAAGTTAATCCTTTTTTGCTGTTTGCCATGTATGTGACTGCTCTAAAAAAAAATCTACAGCAGTCACTGCCTTGTCTATTTTTTTTTCTCCAAAGCCTTTTTATTGCTATTGTTTCTTGATAACATTTTCATACTTCCTGAGAAAAGTCTGAATATTAATGTAAATAGCGAACATTTTTTATGAGTCAAGGAGTAAGATTTTGAGCATCAGTGAGCTTCCAAGTACACTGTTCATATGCAGCATTTAAAATTGCAAGAGAAGTAAGTCACCCTGTGCTTTAAAACTGTAAAATAAAAATGTTTTACCTGTTCATAATTCTGAAAGGTAAGTGTTGAAATGAAAACCACAGTTTCCCTGCAGTCCATATGCATGCTTACTTTATTGAAACTTATGAAATATGTATTTTGCTGAAACACCTCACATGTTGACAATGTTTGCTCACAAAACCCTAGAATACTGGGGATTTTGGATACACGATTTTAATGTTACAAACTTGTGTAGGAAAATAAGAAACATACTCTCTAAAAAAAGTTTTATCTTCTTTCACTAATTCTAACTATATCTGTATCTATATCTATTTATGCACAGATATATATGTGTATGTGTATATCAAAAACTACTAATATAAGCATATGCTTCTTTTATATTAAGAAAACTTAAACTTCCTTGCCAAACCATTTTGTAACGTTCTAACTTTTCTCCTCTGCCATTTTGGTCCCAGCCTGATTTACACTGAAAAATAACTTCTTGCAATCTTGTTCTCAGTCTTCAGTTTGTCTCCCTCACTTTCCTACCTGATTGTTTTATAGGTCCATTTGTAATTATGTTCCATGTAGTGTGTTGTACAGACCAACCAATGATTTGATGCTGCAAAAGTGACTTTCTTTGGACAGCCTAACCTTGGAAAGACTGAGTCAGTAAGAACATCCTGATGACAAGTGAACTGAGGAGACATTTCTTGATTGCAGAAGGAAAAAAATTACTAGAAAGTTGGTGGACAGATAGGTTCAATAATTCAAAAAATTACAGGCAATTTTTATTTTTATTTTAGTGTTCATTCATGGAGAGATACAAGGAAAAATATGAGAGTGAGATTAGGTAAGGTAGAGATATATACATGAAAAAAATGATGTATAATATTAGGTTATTAAAATCATACTTAATAGCATCTTTATGCTTTTACATGTTAATATGTTTTGCATTAATCAGATGATCCAATCATTCCAAAATATTTCCAGTTTTAACTATGCTTTTAAATTTCATTTATTTCAAAAAAATGATCACTGTGAAAAGTATCTGATATTATACAGTAGATTACAAAATTATCAATTCCGTTAAAAAAGAAATGGTTGGCCATTTTGAAAATAATTACAATGGCAACTGCATTTATAATCTGAAGAAGATTTAGTTCTGTTCCTGCAGATTTTGTAAGATCTCTGTCTTTAAGCCATTTTCAACCCAAAAGCTAGAAACACAAAAATTCTCTGATCTCAGATTCCCTCTCATCTTGATGATTACCAGTAATTCATCATTCAAATATATAATTCCTTCAGGACTATCTATAAATATCCAGAACCCCAAGTGCTGTGAAAATATTTCAGAAGTATACAATGGAAATTATAGTGAATTCTTTCTTCAAAAAGTTAATGAATAAAATAATAATTAAAAAAAAAAAAAAAAAAACCAAAGGCTTCAATCAAAGATCAGCACTGCATTACTCAAGTCCATTTGAAAAACGCTGAAATTCCGCAGGTCAACGTTTGTGGACAGTGGCAAACTGTGGTAAAGCAAGTAAATTTTCTAAATTCAGTGCACTTCTTCCACTCTGTTTGTCACTTAGAAACAAATGTAAACTTCCTGTAACTCAGAGACTGACTCACAGGACCTGGAGTCAGGGTAACCAAGAATTCATGGATAGTGAACATTTTTAGAAAGTTTAGACATTTTCTACATATGGCACATATAGATTATTTGCATAATTATATTAGTGAGGAAAATGCAAAATATATACATACAGCCTGTCAGCAGTACTTATAAACTTCAGGTCTGTTCACCATTTTAGAATCACCTTATACTCAGAAGTCAGGGCCCAAGTGTGAGAATCAGCCCTTCATGACACATGGACTAAATTCATGAGAATTCACTGCCTATTTTACAAAATCATATATGGATTCAACCAGGACATAACAAATCTGCATCCTGAGAAGTGAAATACACTTCAAGATTGTTCTAATCAACTGTATACTCTTCTGTATCATTTTCAAGTATCATTCTCATTTACATCAGATGGAATGTAACCTTGCTGGAGACTTAGTTCCTTATTAAGATTAAAATTGAAATTCTTTATATTTTCACATCCACGTTTCCTAGTATTGTAATTATCTGCTTAAGGCTAACATTAAATATTAATTTCAAATTACTGTTTAAGAGAAATTCTATAAAAATTCAATGATAGGATGTAAGTTTGAACACAAAGCTGAGGATAATTAGGTTCTTTGACAGTAGTATTCAGTGAAAAGTGCCTTTATTTGAGCAAATAATATCCCCAAATTTGACCTAGAGCCCTCCTCTTCTCCAGTTGCTTTCCAGTGCTTCTTAGTACTCTTTGGTTTATACAACTCAATTTCATATATTATTTCATTTTTAGCTTGTTTACTGTTGTTAGTCCCTGGACTGCATTTAGCACTTTTGCACAACATTTGCAAGCAAGACAGAGCATACTACAGATGGACAACTCCCAGTGAGAGATATAGGAACAAAAACAACAGAGATGCCGCTGAAATAGGATACATAGTTAAGAACACTGGGAAGAAATCAAAAGACTACAGATCTCTCCCAAGACATTTCTCAAAACAAAGCACTGATAATCTCTGATGGTAAAATAAGCTAAGTATTATTATTACAGTAGCAAGTATAATGTCCAATATTTAATTAGTGTCATTGTTATTGGATGTTTCAATATAAATTACTTGAAGCAGTGCTGCCTTGACAAAAAGTGACAAAACATAAGATGTGATGTATATATATATTTTTTTCCATAATTTTTATGTCTTCTTTGCATTTAACAGTCCCAATACGGAGAAGTATTGCTCAACATCATGTTATTCCGGTATGCCTAATGAGCACAATTCAATAAGGAACAGAAGACAATGTACAATGGGAAGCCCAGTAACAGATGCAAAGGGAGATCTGATAGATGGGTAAATAAATAAAAACATATCCACAATGATAAATAAAAGAGGTGCCTTATGAGGCCCAAAGAAGAATAACCAGGGCCACCTGCTGTGTAGTGCAAACACAACCAATCTGCTCTAGAGGAAGCCTGGTCAGACTTGAACCACATTTCACCTTATGACCAGGGATTACTCCCTCGAATGGATATATCATCATTGGTAGCAGTAAAGCCTGAAATACTTTTTACAGCTATAATCAATATCATCATGGTGTTTGCTAAATATAGGGTAAAACTATTTTATCTGCTCTCTTTTAATGTCTACTTAAATGAAAACATAATGCTTTTCTCTCACCGAATGACTAGCAGAAAAGCTGTTCTATGACGCCTTTCAGAAACCATTTAAAATGTGGTTGGTGTAATCATAATTTCAAGACAATTAGCACTTAACATGAACACAATATATCCTGAATCCTTTGCAATCTCATATAAATGGCAGTCTTTGCATTAAGCAGGTATCTTCTCACGCCCTGTAGCTAATTAAGTCCTCAAAGTCTTGGATAGATCAAATTTTTGTAGGTAGGAAAGATAAAAAAAGGAAGAAGAAAGACCGTACATAGCAGTAGTTTTATTTATTATTACTAGACTTAAAATCTTTTTCACCTGAAAAGGAAACATTAGTACAAAATTATTACAGACATGTCTAGAGCCATGACATCTTTAAAGAAAATACAGACCTTCCTACAATTTAACCTACAAAATACAAAAGTAGTCTCTGGTTCATGACAGACTTTTATTGTATCAAAATTTATTGAGGTCATATATCTTTTAGCTTCTAAACAAAGATTTTAAAAGAAATGAATGTGGTAGTTTAACAAAGACTATATTCAACAAACATGAGTTATACATGTGAAAATCTCTATCTAAACAAATACCCAATGTCAGAGAGGAACGCAGTACTGACAGTTAAATGCATACACAGACAAAAGTTACTCACAAAAAAAAATAATGACATTAGCTAGAAACCATGAGTTAACTGAAAGAATAAATAAGGACAATTATTTTGAGGGAGATATCTCCCGAATGTTTAAACTTTCAGCTGATGCTTCCAAGCTTTTCTTTAAAATTATGATTGTTGAAACATTAACCTTTCTAAACAAAGCTTTAGATAAATGGCATCAGGAGGAAAAAGCTAAAGAGTATGAAACTGCAAATTTTGAAACTGTAATATAAGAGATGAAAAGAGCTGCTGAAGTCTGTTTATTTTGCCACCTGGTCTTTTATTTATCATTTTTATGCTTGAATTAGCTTCCATATAGGTGGTATATGATCTCAAGTTGAGAAAGACCATCATCAGACTTAATAGCAAACTCTTTTTGCTTTTATAGTCTCCAAGGGCTAGACTGACAGTTCTTGCCTAGCATTTCTTCCCAACAGACACTGGTTGTGATTCCAGCGATAAAGATGAGCAGGGACCCTCAGTACAGAAGTAGTTAGGAACAAGGCAGATGCAGCTGTGGAGGAGGAGAAAGCCTGGGATCTCTCCACTTGTTTTCAGAAACATGCAGATGTTCTATTAAAATGCATTTCTCCTGACAAAACAGGGAAGTGTGTGAGACTTTCTGAATTTTAACTGACTTTTGGTCTGCTCCTGCAGCAGTCTATCTATCTAGGCAGTGTCTCTTTCTTAGGAGGACTACACAATTGCAATTTAGCCTTCTCTGAGGTCAAGACCTTAACGTACATCCAAAACAGACTGAACAATTCAGCTCTGGTAATGGTAAAAAGAAAAGAACATGGTTTAAAACCTTCCCATATACATGCATTTGAACTATCCAGAGAATTTTTTAGCTTGATTAAAAGCTCAGGGCCCTGAACAGAATTTTTTAGGTACAATACGCCTTAACAGTATTAAGGAAAAATACATGTTGCTATAAAGGCTAAGAATAAAGAAACAGATCTATTGGTGAGTGAATAATATAGCTAAAATTGATCTTTCCATCTTCAGTCTGCAGCAAAATAGACTGGTTCAATGCTAAATGATTCCTACTGAAAAGTTAACAAGCAGTATTGATTTGAGGTCTTTCTGGAAAACCAGGCAAATTTAATAGAAGCATCTATGGTTTCTTGTGACCACTTTTTTCTTTCTTCCTTTTTTTTTTCTTTTTCTTGAGAATCAACATCATAAGGAGCTTTGGCAATATAAGGGCTACTTTTACCCAACATAAGCAGCACCGCAGCCCCACAGCCAACCTCTGGCAGAAGCCCCGCCCCTCCCAATGGTCACGTGTCCCCCTGGCCCCAGAAGCCCTGCCCCTCCCAGTCACATGGTCTGGATGCACCACCTCTCTCTGCCCTTGGTGGGCACCAGGGTCTTGTAACTGCCATGCCCACATGACCTCAGGGCACCCTGTGATTGGCTGCCCACTGCCTTTGGACCAGGAAGTGCTCATATATCACAAGATGCCTGCCTCTCTCCCTCTCTCTGTCACTGTATATATGCATACATATATATACACATCTATCTATACACACAAGCACACATGTTTATACAGCGTGTATATGTGCAGTATTACTGGGGCAGACTTTGGGGTTTGTACAATGCTGCAATACACAGGTGCCAGTGTCTGCAAAAATGGGAAACCAGAACAAAATGCCCACTGCAGCAGAACAAGGGCATGGGGGCAATAAAGAAAAGCCCTGCTGAGATCCCGCCCAAAAGACCAGGTGAACCAGCAGAAGCAGACGTGGGGCTTGTGAATCATACAGAGGGTGGGTGGTGGGGAGCTCTCCTTGCCTGCAGCTGTGGGGGAGTTTACAGCCACCATTACGGGTGGCAAGCTGGTGCTGTACATGTTTCCTTATTGCTAGGTTGATGGCGTCGCAGAAAGTTTCAAAGAGGCTCCAGGGGACTGACTGAGGACGGAGAAGTCAGCAGTGTGCTGAGATACGTTTGCATTCCTGTCCAGGCCCACAGCAACCAGAGGGAGGGGAACGGGACAGCGGCGTTCGCGATGAAAAAGGGAAAAGCCGGGAGAAGCCTGACTGGTGACCACCTCCTCATATACCCTGTTCATAAAGCTTGTCTGTGCATGATGAGTCAAATTGTTTGTCCAGTGTCTCATTTCTTAAGTGTGTAGTCGCAACGTGTCAGTGAACGTGTTTATGCCACTGTTTCTGTTAGAAGGCACTCACTATGCCCCTAGGAAGGTGGGAAGCTTTGGGGGTATAAATCCCCTTTTGGAAGCTGCTAGAAGGTGGCAAACTGCTGATCTGAACAGAAGCGGCAGCCTGCCTTGCAAACCAGGAGGCTTGTACCTTACCCAAGGTGGCAAGAAAGTGCTCTAAAGGAAACAAGGTGATTGTGGCAGAGATGGAGGCAAGATGTGAGGCAGACTTGGTCGGTATATAGCAGTTTTCCAAAGACAACACTGTTAGGTAGATATATGTATGTATGTGTGTATCTTTATATAGATATGCTATAAATAAATATAAATATATATATAAAAATTGTATCTCTGTATAAATATATATTATGCATATTTGTGCAGTTCATACACACACACATATACCTACAAACATATATATGTGTATGTTTATGTATACATGTGTATATCTTTTGATATATGAGCACTTCCTGGTCCAAAGGAGATGGGCAGCCAATCACAGGGTGCCCTGAGGTCATGTGGGCATGGCAGTTTCAAGACCATTGTGCCCCAAGGGCAGAGAGAGGTGGTGCTGCCAGACCATGTGACTGGGAGGGGTGGGGCTTCTGGGTCAAAGGGGACATGTGGCCACCAGGAGGGGTGGGGCTTCTGCTGGAAGTTGGTGGTGGAGCTGTGGGTGCTTCTTGTCCTGGATAAAAGTTGTCCTGAGATTACTTCCAGCTCTTCTGCCACAGCTGTGACTGGCAACTGAAACAACATATTTCTGTATGAGTCGTTCCCATCCTCTCCTTCCCTTTCCTGGTGGTAGCTCTTCCACTGTCCACTGCCCCATGGGACTGGGATGTACATGCCCAGTCTCTAAGATGAATGTTTCACAGTCCAGCCTCCCCAGACTAAACTCCATCACCTAACCCAGCTGAAGAGTGTTTAGATGCAAACTACCCTATTTGCAACTATCTAAGTCCAGCATCATCAGGACTGCAGACATTCTCATGCTAACCGAACATATCCCACTAAGGGTTGCTTCTGGAGGTCTGCAGAAGGAAATGATAACTCTTAGCCTCTGTGCATGAGTCATTATTTTATGTTCTGCAGATCAAAAAAAAAAATCTTTACAGAGCAGCAATATCGCCTTATAATGTATGAACAACTGATTGATGGAAAAATGATTACACAGTTTATTGATGCTCATTGGGGCTCACATCTGTAGTTTCATAAGAAATGACCCACTAAATAAGATGTATTCAGGTAATAAAACATGTTTACCTTGTATATCGTACATAAGTATGTATTATATGGAAATATCCCTGTTAATACCATCATGAATGTGAAGACAGAACAATAATAATAGATAATAGGATATGCCAATAGTTGAAGTTGGCTATGAAAATTTAATTTAGCCTCCTAATGGAAAAAGTTATGATACAGCGTCTAATTGCCTAATAACAAAACTATTTTTCTACTAAAAGTCCACTGTCATCCCCTGCAAGTGGGGATAATGTCTACTGCATGAGCTTTTTGCTTCGATTCTATTCAAAATCATATCTGTCTGTCTGTCTGTCTGTCTTTCTCATTCTTCGTACATCCTTATCTGCAGTTCACCATTCCATTCTTGTTTTGAAGAATTATTCATGTTCTCCATGGAAACGTGGGATTCATAGCAAGCAGCAGAGAATAAATAGTGTTACGCTCAAAATCTTATCAGCAAAGAGGAAACATGCTTTATATATAGTCAAGAATTTATTTTTAGTATAATTTAAACTGTAACAATCTAATTCAACACTCATTGCTAGTTCAGATGTAATTATTAAAGAAAGAGAAAGAATATAGTTATGTAGAAAATGTTTCAATAATAATAATAATGATACAGTTAAAATTGTTAAACACACACTTCTTAACTTTTACCTCTTCTTGATGTTTTGTTTACCCTGCCCCTACTCCTGTCGGTCCCAAGGTCAGTGATTTCATTCTGGTGGGGGGATGGAAAGTGCTGCATCGAGTTCGCACTGCTTAAGGCCGCTGCTATTGTATCAGGTCTGTATTTCTCTCTACTACATCCTTCTGTTAGAGCTGTAAAACCATGGTGGTACCATACAAAGATAAACAAAAGTAAATAAAATTAGCCATAAACACCTGGTCAATTAGAACAATTTTTATTAGAGCTAAACCTCAGTCCTGAGGCCTTGCAAACTTATCTCAAAGCTTACACCTGTTACTAGCTAGCAAAGCTAGCCTGTTACTAGCAATGGCAATACCATATTCCTGGGCTGCATAGTCACAGTGGGTCTAGTGAAACAGATCATTAATTGTTAAGGACTTGTACTTTGGCTTTAAGTCTGAAGAAACCTAGCCTTACAACAAACTTCTGCGCTGCTTCCATCTTCTGTGCCCAAACAAAATTTAAAACATTTTCAAAACATTTCTTCTTCTTGCTATGTCTAAAAGCCCACCATTCCATTTTAGCATCTGGAGCTCTGGGGCTGGTATTTAAGTCTGAGCTGCTGAGGCACCAGCTATGCTTATGGTACAGCTGGGATGATGGTCCCTGAGATGGCAAGCAGCTAAATCGGTTCTAACAAGATACCACTTGATATAAAAATAAAACTTTAAAGTAGCAACAGCAAATTACTTGTGCTTCAAAATTTATTTCTCTGTGTTTGTAGAATTCCTGATAGAATGCATCTCTGACTGAGGGCACAACTTTATGATCAGGATAAGCACATTTTACTCTGTGTTGCTACTAACCTGTCCATCGTCTTGTCTCCAGCTTTATGTCCCACTGTTTCCTTTCTGCACACACAGGCACTGTGCCCACAGTAGCATTCATCTGGTTGATCATTAGGGAGACAGACAAATTGACTGAGCTGAAAATAAGGAATTTTTATTTTTTAATTTATTTTTGATGGGTTAGTTTTCAGCTGGCTATATTCTCTGGCCAAGCGGACCATGTGGCTGCATGAGTGCTAGTACCATTGCAGGGGAAGCAAAAGTGGAGAACTCAAAAAATAGGTGAGTGGAATATCCTTCACCAGATGTAGATGACTTTATACTAACTGTGAAACATCAGAGCAGTGTGATGCTTCACAACAGCAACAATAAATTCATTGCAGTCAAATAATCAGGATAGATTTCCTTGCACCTGTGTACTATTACATTGCATTTAGGAAAATGTGTGGCTTCTGTAAAACAAGAGTTGAAAGCCTTTTACTTGATAATGTACTTAATTGGTACTGCTGACTTGACAGTGAACTGATAATTTGGTCAGCCAAGCAGATCCTTCAAGGTTAAATGTCGTCTTAATTCTAACCCTCCCTGCTTCCTCACCTCCATAATGAAATTACTAAAGACAGTTGCTGCTTGCAATGAGATCAATCATGAGATTAAGCATGAATCTTGTCAAAGAGTGGATGGAGGACATCCTGGGATTTGGGGAATTTCTTCACCTCAACTTCAGTCAAATAATCCTATAAGAAAGTATTACTTGCTTGAAGTGTGGAAGTGTACTACCTAATTTGTATTCTGTTTATGTTTCAGATTTTTCAGTCTCATTCTTCTATGTAGTAAGGACAGAAATTTTAGATGAAATCTTACTATATTTTGCTATCACTATCTGTCCTTTACCACAAAGACTTAAATGTGATATATAAATAATATGTGCTAAAGGATGAATTATTGTCATGCATTTCCATTCACAGTGAAAATGAATGAAGAACTGCCCAATCACCACACATCATTATTTTCTTTCCCTGGCTCTTCAATTCTTACCTTAACAAGAGATGTGAAAGTGACCAAAATGGCTAGGACAGCCCGATACAAACTAAAACACATTTCCTAAACTTAGGCTTAGGTATTTGCTCGGTCGCGCTTCAAACTGAATCCAGTTCAGCCCATAAGAGTATGATGTGGTATAGATGAGTGTCCCTAATGGATCAAGCTTTAAGGATAGATGCCACTCTCCTTATGTGAGAATTATGACAAAGCATCATGGAGGGTCATCTAGCTCAGCTTTAGCTGACTAAGCATAGGTGACTATATGATCCAGTCACCCTTGATTCCCAAGGGTGATAGAGAGCAATGGGCAATCCAATGATTTGCTTCATCTAGCGTATTTTAAGCATTCATTCTAGGATGAGAAGAATCATATTTGAAGACTGGCTGTTTCTTTTCACTGATTGTAAAGGGTGTCAAGAGTTACTGGGTCAGAGGTAGATGTGAACATGGAGTCAGCTGCATTCCTCTGCTACATTTCCAAATCAGACCATCTCTGAGCTCCTCCTGCCTGGAAACCCTGATGATGCAACACTGAAATACTGATGGAGTTCAGGTCTTTCCTGACATTAGGCTGTAGCTGGGAGAAGGTAGCTGCAATTGCTTTCTGAAGTGAAGAGCACAACAGTCTGCTAAACTGAAATTGAGATATAGGATTTAGGCAGGCACTATCTGTGAAAGCTATAGTGAAAAAAAACCCTGATCTTATCAAAACAAAGCTTGATGTTTTTTTCTGTCTGACAACATTGATGTAAATAAAGGCATTCTTACTGAAACTTTTGAACCATTGGTTTTTTTTTTGGGGGGGGAGGGGGGACTTTTTCAATCAACTCTACAAACTATATTTATAATTATAACACTAATTGCTGCTTCTGGTAAGCCAAACAGCTGTCAGACAAAATCTTTTTTTTTTTTTTGTCTTTCGACACAATCATATAATCACAAAAGCCTACATGTTATCTACAGTTCTCTCCATAATCTTTTGCTAATATGTGAGCTACTTCTTGATATGTAGATACATATATGTGAGTACTATATGCTATTGATGTGTGAGTAACATAAACTATTGATTAAAAATTTTTTATACTTTATCAGGGAAGAACTGATGATACAATACACAGAAACAATAATGTTGTATGATGTGTTTTTATATATATGAAAGCATTTGCACATATTCATTTCAAAAAGAACAAAACTAAGTTGAGAGGTAAGTTAGACTACCAGCTTAGAATGGCACAGTCCATATCAAAGTCAGAGATAACCACTGGGAAGAGTATCAAACTATTTCACAAATAAAATCTTTTAAGATATAGGCACATGAAATACACATTTTTTTCTGTTTTCAGCAGAAATAAATGTCAGTTATCCAGAAAGATACTTTTGCATATTTCGTTTTGCTGTGCTGTACACCAATATGTCAGAATAATCAAACTGCCATACAATTTTAAAAAACTATTAAAGATATTAGGAGAGTGGGTCACTTACTGAGAAAAATGCTTGTCCTTCTATTGACAGTTTATTAGAACAGTTTTATCTGCATATTTTAAGAGAGAGAAAATTTAATTTTCCACAGTTCCCCACGCGTTCAACTGGAGGAAGATACTACCTTTCACTCATCTGATTTCTAGAGACAGGAAAGATCTTTGTTAAATCTTGTCTGTCATAAATTGTGCAGTTCAAGTGTACATTGACATAAACTATTCCACTCAATAAATGTAAGATTTTTCTAATGGGTTTTGCCCACCCATCAGTCTACTTCTTCTGGGTTTTCCATATTTGGGAGAGAGGTGTCTGCTGTAATAGCTTAATTGAAAGTTATTAGCAGTATATATACAGGAGGTCTTATTCAAATATTACATACCTTTACCGTTGAACATAGGAGTGCTGTTCTAGGTACCTATCTTAAGGAAAAAAAATGTTTATACATAGGTAGAAGAGTGGCAGTCTAATCATAATTGGCAGAGCAATAAATACTCTATAATTAGAATATTTCAGCATTATGAAGAGACATTCAAAATTTATATTAGAAAATTGAAGATTTGTTCAGTGAAATAGCAGAGCAGCATAAAGAAATAATCAGTAAAAGATCATATACCATACAGTACAGAGTAATAATGATACAGTTATTTTCACATCAGAACCATGGTGGAAAGGCAAATTTCTATCTGATTTAGGTGGAAAGAAATCTTTCCTCAAAATGGACATAGTTATGCTTGAACCACTCTTTCCTCCAAAGAACAACTCAGCAGTATTTCCCAGAAATAATTCCATTTTTAATTTTAAACTAACACAAAAGCAAAGACAGATAACATACTGATTTTTTATAAACTTCAGCTGAAATTCATTTTTAATGTCAACTAACTTGTATTTTTTTTAGTCATGATGATGATCAGATAATCTAATTTCTCAGCAAAATTATTCTAATATTTCCAGACTATAAAACATAATCCTAAAGTTTATTATTTTTCCTAAATTATAAAACTGACCCTTTTATGTCTGTATGGATACCTTGTATTTAAATCATTTTTATATGCAGAGAATAGCACCAGTTTAGTTGTAATCTGTAAAGCAATGAATCTTTCTCTATATATGTAGGAAAGAAAGAGGGAGAGAGAGAGAGAGAGAGACGTGTATGTGTGTGTGTATAAGTGTGTGTACATATATATAGGCACATATACATGTAGATAGAGAGATACACACATATATATGCTGCTCTGCATAGGGAGAACAATCTGTTATAAGTTGGTCCTGCTTTAGATGAGGGTATGGGACCTTATGTTCCCCCATGATCGTTCTAGTCCTTAGCTATTCTAAGCTATTCTAAGTTTCTGTTGTTCTATGATATACATAGATAGGTAAATCACATCTGACACAGACTTCACGGGAAGGCATGTATATACGTCTGTGCACGTGTGTATTTATATATGGGGAAAATTTATGAAATATTGAAAGTCAAGTGTCTTACTGGCTTTTTTTTCTTTTTGTAAATTTAATTACTGAGTCATGGAATCATAGGAAAAAAATTGTTTAGATTAGATTTCTGAAAACTATTGAGTCTAGTTCAAAGAAGGGCTAACCGCAAGTTAGATCAGGTTGCGCTTGACCCCTTGCTCAGCTGAGTTTAAAATATTCAAAAATGGATATTTCATAGCCACTCTGGGCAACCAGCTCCACTGTTCAACAGTTCTTACCTCGAATTTTTTTTCTGCAAGAACAGTCAGAATTGTTCTTGTTGCAAGCTTATTGTGATGTATGCTACTTCTGCTTTCATCATGTACATCTAAAAAGAGTTTAGATCCGTCTTCCCCAAAGCCTCCCTTTATTTAGTGGAATACTGCAATTAGATCCCACCTTAACCTTCTCATCTCCAGGCTAATCAGACTTCGTCAGAATCTTGGTACCTCCTTCTAAATTATGTATTCCAGCCCTCAGATATTTCTGTGGTTCTTCACAGGAATCTTTCCAATTTTTCTAAATCTACCTTGTATGGAGGAGTGGAATTGGACACAGTAATCTAATAGTGGCCTCGTGTACTTAATAAAGGGGAATAGACACTTCCCTCAATCTACTGGCTTTGCTCTTGTTAATGCAGTATGCAGTCGGCCTTCATCTCCACAAGGGCACACTATTGACTCATATTAAACTTGTCCACCAGGACTCCATATATAGAGTATGTGTATATAGTGCATATATGAAATTGATAAAGCTGACAGATACGGATTATTCTCTTTCCATAGAAGGAAAAGAGGTCCTAAATATTTGGTTGTATTAAAGAAACTAACAGAACTTTGCCAGCTGGGAAGAGCTAACTAATGTGTCAAGGTACCTTTTACACAAAATGTAGCAATTCAAAAAGTTACTTAGTGAAGTTGATTTGATCCTAAGATGTACAGAAATTGTTCTTCAATGGAAACTTATGAGGAAAATGTACATAATTTGTGGAATAAATAAATTAACATGATAATGCCTTTAGCCCTTGAACTCAGTCTGCTCTTAACCTCTGCCTAGGCTGCAAAAGAAATCTGGCAGCAAAATCAGGCATATCTTGTGTAAATTTTCTGTTCCCATTTCATATTTCTGTTGTGTCCCTTTCAGCTCTTCTGGGAAACTACCTCACGGTGGTTGATTCAAGGACAAACTGAATCTATGCAAAACTGCGCACACACAAAAGACCTGCTTGCTGATTAAAAAAACAAACAAACAAAAAAAAACAAACAAAAAACCAAAAAACCCCACAGAACTGTGTTACTGCAATGTTAGATGTCAGACTCATCACTTTACAGATGACAACATGAAAGCTACAAAAAATAGCATAACGTTCCCATGGCTCCTTTGCTTAGAAGGCAATAAATAAAGCAAAATTTGTATTCCCCTACAATTGGAGAGAAGATTTCAAAGTAGAGCTTGGCAAAAAGTCTGACATTTCTGTGATTTCATTGGAGGAGTAACAGAGATTATTTAAAAATTTTAGATAAAATTGTAGATAACCTAGATGTTTCTGAAAATATATTCATGGAAAATCCTTGTCCCAAATGCCATTACAATAAAAATATCTTATAAATCTAAAAAGCACATATTAGATCTCTATTAATGTATGGACAAGATATACACAGGTCAAAATTCAGGTCAAAACTTAGAATTTAATTCTTAATTCAGTTGTTATTTGAATTATTAAAGTCCCAGTCATGATTCCTATCTTTCCTGCCCCGATGTTTCAAAACCTTCTGACCCCAGAGGATTATAAATAAGCATGGAAGATCAAATTTGCTCTTTTTGCAATTCATATGGACAAGTATAATATTACTCTAGTCCATAGTCCCTTGTTCTTAGGTTAATTCTTGCATTAATTCTGCTGTAGCTGACCTGGAACAACACAGTTCTCTGCCTCTGTAATACTCACTGAACAATTCATAACTTCTCAAACCACTTCTCAAGCACTAAAACTAACCCTCTGAAGAGTTTTAAATGGTATGTTTTTAGGAAGCTGAAAGTCATAATTTGCTTATCGGTGGTTATGCAAGGTCCTCGTGATTACTGACTTCTCAAAGTTATCCAAAAGCTTTACTGGTTGCCCATTCTGTCCTGCTGCTCCTCAGCACCTTCACCACGGCTGGCTTGATAATCGCTGGCTCTTTGAACTCAGCAGTTCACTGGCACAGCAGCAAATGAAAGATTGGAAGAACGGTCCTTGCAAATACCATTTTCTTTTTAACAATACACGAGGAGTATTTGTTACCAGCACACAAGATGGCTTTGCCGAGTCTGTAATTTCTCTGCATCCAGACAACTGAGCTACAAATGCACGCAGAACATATGATTCACCTCAGCTAGCCATCTAAAAGTTAAATGGCTACTCTAAGCTAGTAATCTAGCCTCCATATTCAGTCAGTTACTCAAGAGGAATAGACAGCTCCCAGAAGGTAATTCATCCTGTCTTGGTTTTGTGTCTGAGATAGGAGGGATGAATTGTTTGTGGCAGTATCTATTTCTCTCTGTCGACTAAAAGGGGAGGGAGAAGAGGCCTAGACAAATAGCTTTGACTAGATGCCTGTTTTTCAGGAAACTAGTGTTAGGTGAGATGAATCTCACCCAGAATGCCCGTTTCTCCTACGTCAATAGGTGAGTGTTCCTCTCTCAGCTGCATTTGCAGATATTTTGGTCATGCTGAAAGGCAAAAAAAAAAAAAAAAAAAAAAAAAAAAAAAAACCCACAAACCCCAAACCCAAAAAACCTACACTGGCTTTTAGCAGCTTATCAGGAAGTAATTATTAGCCTCTAAGTTCCTTAAACATATCTCCACTGCAAATCCTGAAGATTACCCAAACAAACTAACATACTTGGCTCTTCAAACAAACAAACAAACAAAACCAAAAAACATATCACAGAAAAAGGGAGGAAGAAAAAGGAGAGAAGAAAAGGTCCGTGTATAGGCCTATAGAACTTGGCTGAATTTAGAAGGTAGGAACAGTCTGGGAAAATTACAATACATGATTGTCAGTGAGGAGCAAATAACTTTTATATTTTATAAAAAATTTCTTACACCTTTAAAATGAAAGCCAACGTAAGAAACTCACTGTGTGCATACAATGCACTTTCAATCCATATCCATAGTTAAAGATATTACCAATAAAGAAAAAAATATGGGACTGTTTATATCAAAGTTTATTTTGGGCTTCCCATTAACCCATCATAATCTGCAGCTTGGTATATTTTGCCTTGAATAAAATATATTTCTTTTTTAATTCATCAATTTCTGTGAGATGAAACAAGAGCCTTGCAAATGAATATATAACAAGAATTGTTTCCTAATTCATCCAAACAATGGCTTATTTCAAACAAACAAGTTAGAATTTAGAGAGCCTCTGTACGTATGTGAAAGCAAGCTAAGGACTAGGAGCCTTTCTGGTACTATATGTTTCTTGGACAATAAACTAGTTGTGTGGTCTAAAGACTTCTTGTAAGAAATCTCTTAAGCATCTACAGGCTTAGGCTGTCTGAGGCTGCTTTAGAGACAAAGAATGAGTTTTATGTATTATGGAAAGAACTGGTGAATATGCTTTGTAAAAACTTCAGCAAATACATGCAGCCATCCTTGAGATGGCTATGAGATATGTACAAATGTATGTGACACAAACACTGCAAATTAGGTCAGCTATCATCACTTTTCATGAAGTTGCTCTGATGCTTGCAGGATGCTACATAGAAAACAGCCATAAACTATTTCTCAAATTTCATTTAAAGCACTTTGTATATATTGTTAGCAATTTTGAGAGTGAAGCATGCATTACCTCTGTATATTTTGCTAAAGGCAGAAAATACATAGTGTTTGTGAAAAGGCAGTAACCATTTATATGGTTTGGGAGACCTCTGTTGGGCATCCCTATCTTCTACAGCAAAAGCTGTCAGAATCCTGTAGGGCTGTAGGGAGCCTGAGTTACTGAAGCTTGTTTTCTTTCACATAGCTGAGAAGCACGGTCAATGGAAATTCAGCTGTGTAGTTTGTAGTGCAGAAACACAACTGTGTACCTTTGCAGAGGCCCAGGGGAGCCAGGAGAATAGGACTGGACTGTCTGTAGATCGTGTATTGCTTCTATCAAATGATGGCCAACCTTTAGTGGATGGGGAATGTAAGTAAAGGCTTTTTTTTTTCTTTTTTTCTTTTCTTTCTTTTTTTTTCTTGCATGCTATGGGGATAATGAAATAATCCCCAATGCCTGTTCTTCAGCTGTTCATCTAACAAAACCCAGTATTCAAGGTGTTGGGAGGCTCAGACAAATAAAAGACTACCAGATTCAAACGTCTTGAGTTTTCCTGCCCAGCTTCCTAACCCCAAACATGCCTTACATTGCTCCTTATCCACTGGGCCCCACACCTAGGGTCCAGTTTCCCAGCTGCCCCTTTCCTTTAACAACTGCCATCAATTCAGTCGTAGAGTTACAATTTGAATGAACAAACACATGATACTTTATGATTAGCTGAAAACCTGAAGATAAGGAAGTGAGAGATGCCCTAAGATTCTCCCCTGATTCCTAGAAGACTTTCTTTCTGGATGTATTTTTTACAGTTGATATTTAGCAATAACAAAGGCCCACTCGAAATACTAGAAAATATAATCATAGTTTCCCTATGGAATTAATTCCCAGGTTTTTCCATAAGTATAGGTTAACCTTTCTATGGCATCTTGTAGGAGTGATTCCAGGCACATGCATACTTTCTTCGGAAAACTTAGAAGTAAAAGGTTAATAAGCTTTTTTTTCTTTTTTTTTAAATTTATTCTCTAAACCTTCAGCAATATATTCCACACACCACAGCAAATGGCAACAAACCAACTGCCAAAATTTCACCATTCTTACTTTACCTGAAGGGACACATCATTAAACACAACAGATCTTTGTTATTGAGGATAAATGACTAAAATTTTGCACAAGTTATTCTTTTTTGTCTTTGCTGACATGATGCAGAAGAGCTGCAAGTATTTTTTAGACCATGAGATCATGGAAGGGACCTCAGGAGGTCTCTAGTCCCCCTTCCCACACAAAGCAGGGCAAGCTCAGGGATCAGACCAGATTGCTCAAGACTTTGTCCTGAAAATTGCCAAGGATGGAGATGGCACAGCCTCTCTAGAAAACCTGCCCCACTTCCTGACTGTCTTCAGTAAAACAGGGAATAAAGTTTTGTTTTGTTTTGTTTTGTTTTCCTAATATTCTATAAAATAGGGATAATCATTTGAGAAGACTTTAAGAAATGAATGACTTTCCAAAAATTATATGGTTAAATATATAATTTGGATGAATGGGACAAATACAGATTTGTATTAGGAACAGCAGCACTGAGCCCAGCTGGACATGCTGAAAACCTGGCTGGAAAATGTACATTGTCACAGAGTTTTCCAGTACCAGATTATAGCAAGTATCTCACTGCTGGTGGAAGCTAAATTCAGCTAGTACTATTATCATGCATATATTCTTTTAGTTTGTGAACCCTAAACTATTGCTGCTATCCAAACAGCAATCTTGACTGTTTATTCCTTTCTCTGATCTGATGCATACTAGAGAAATGCTGAGACCTTCTCAGGAAGGATAGTAAGGAACATGTCTTTTCCAAGACATACCTAGCAAATTCATTGATTTCATTCACTTTACATAAATTTCTAGCATATTCATACTATTTAGACATTGCAGCCAGTGATGGAAATAAAATCTAGGCAATTCTGTCAATTGACCTATTTAAAGTCTTAGTAAGTGTTAACTGTTCTGGGTAGAGCTGCTGCTAGTAAGACTGGGACAAGAACTGAGATAAAATCAGGATCTATAAGTGTTTGAGTTCCAGTTACAAAATAGAAAAATAAAAATCTGAAATGAAGCAGATAAAAATGAATATAATCTAAAAAGTGTGAATCTGTTAAAAAAAATGTATTGCTATAACAGTTGACTATGTGTTTTGACATTCTCTGTAGAAACAGAGGTACAAAACAGGACAATATTCCCAATTTCTGCTGGTGATTGGTATCTTTTAGGTGTCCCAGTCCCATATGGTGACTTAAGTTTTCTCCCAGGATGATTAGTAAAGTGAAATGAATGAAAAAATGCTGCTACCATGAGTCTGAAATTAAAAAGACAAGTTTAATTTTGAAAACCAGTGGAGTGTTCACACTTTTCAGGATATTATTTGAAGATTAGCTAACTTACATTAGCTCCAGAATCTAAAATGTCTTTATTTACAAATATATATATTTACAATGAATCTAAGCAACTATTTAACTGATGCAAGTAGGAATTACTTTCTCAACAATTCTAATACTTAGCCATATTAACATTTGACATTAAATATATATTTTTTAATCTATAAACATTGAGTTAATGGATATTACATTTATCTCGATTAGAATAATTCCCTGTACATTATGAGGCAGAAACAAACAAATCAGTGCTATGTTTTCCTATCTTGCTATGCTTGTGCCATTGCAGTTGTAGTAAAAATGTACTTTAATTATCAGCGTCTGTCTTCAGACTCTTAAATTTCACTATATGCATATTACTTAATGGATCTAAATTGTTATGTTTAAATTCAGAGTTTTGCTTCATTTCATTTTTAATTTTGCTTAAGTCCTAATTGAAAGATGCTGAAACACAACTATAGAAAAGGAAATGTGTATAAACATTTTTTCTAGAATGTTTTTTCCAGATGCTTAGGTATAATTGAAAGCTTTTCTAAACCAGATATTACGTGTACTTTGTCTGCAGAAGTCACACAGAAATGCTTCCAAAATCATTCTCTTTAAAAATGACAGAAGTATAATATCAAAGTGTAATAGGCAATGACATATGAAAGGTTTCTTGTGTAATCTAATTTAGCTGTTTAATGTATTTTCATTATGCATTATGCTCATACATATGCATTAGGATATACATAAAAATGGCTGTTAATAAGTCAGACTAAATGTCTGTTTATTCCAGTAGTTCTCAGATAGTGGCCTGTAATGAATACTTAGAGGAATATGAGAAAGAGGAAATGTACAATACTTCCCCCACTATATCCACCTAAGTTCCAGAAATGTAGGGTTTAGGGACTTCCTCCAACGTGTTTTTTGACAGCCTTTGATAGATTTTCACTAATACATTGTCTAATAGCTTTCTGCAGTCATCCACAAATTTGGCATCAGAAATCTAGTGTGGTGATGAATTACATAGTTTGATGATGTGTTGTGTGAAAATAGACTTCTTTCTTACTTGTTTCAAGAACTGACTTACTGCCTAGTAAGTTATGATTCCACTTACCTTTCCCAATTATGTAGATTTATGTAGATATCCATGTATCCATCTACTCATTCTTCTTTCTGCTATAGTTTCTATTATTGAGGCTATTTCCTTTAGTAATGAGAGTATTTTAACCCATAAATTCTTAGAATTAATAATTAGACAATTTCACATCTTTAGTTCCTTTAAGAACTCTTATATGAATTAAATACAGTGGTGGCAATTTCTTTTTAGTCAGTTTATAAGGTTGTTCTAAAACCTCTTCAACTGATGCGTTAATCTGATATACTTTCTCTGATTTGTCTTCCATAAAGGATGGCACTGCTGTGGGAACTTTTAACATCTGAACACTCATGCAAAGAATTGATTTAGCTTGTTGCCTATGACTTTACCTTCCTTGAATGCTCATCCACACATTGATCATTAGTTCTGCAGGTGTTTTATCAAGTTTCCTGTTTCTGGTGTGTTTTATTAGTGGTTTTAATATCTTTAATAAGTTTTCTTCTAAATCTTTTTGGCTTAACTTTTTATGACTGTCCATTATCTTGTCAGAATTCCCGAATTTCCTCTTTTGAACATGAAGAATATTTTGTATGTTGTCTTCTGACAGATGTTATACATTAAATCTAAGCTTTTAACATAATGTCCTTAAACAGCTTTGTCCTACCTGAAAGCATTCTGTCCTTTCTTAGTGCTTGTTTTATCTCCTCTCTAAAAAAAGTTTTGTTGTTTTTTACATTGCACTGATTTTAAAGTTTACTGGGGAAGGTTTTCTTTAGGGCAGCTTTTCCTGTGAATTAGAATAAATTATATGCACCATTACAGAGTGTCTCTTCTACAGTCACATTTGAACTGTGTCCCATGCATTCCTCAGAAATAGATCTTTTGTTCTCATTTCATTTGTGGATTTTCTGAACAGTTTTTCCAGAAGGTACTGTGACTAAAAAATCAGTCTTTTCATTATGACATTTTCATAGGCTACCTACGGGCAGCTGAATGGTGTCATTATAATGATTTCTGCCCTCATTACGCTGATCTCCCATAGTACCTAGTTGGTCACAGTGCCTATTGTACCTTGGTTGGAAGGTAAAAACATACCTTTAGTATCGTATATTTTCAAAGTTTTTCTTTCTAAGGTTTGAGACGATTCATATTTCAGTTTCAGTACACAGACAGTCTGTTAGTCTGTCATTTCGTGATACTTTATTGAGCTCAGAATTTCATTTATCGTACAATTCCATTTCTTTGCTAGTGCATCTACGTGGCCATTACTGTGAAGCCTATACCATAGAATAAGTATATTCATGGGATAGTATCCCATATATTGCCTTCCTCTGGCTAGATTTCTGAGACATCCACTGTGTCTGTATCTTTGTTAGAAACAAGGTATTCACCACCCAAGTGTTTCAGATGGTTCACGTTTGTATAGAGCATATATTTGTTCCTCCTTGATCTGGTTTTAGTATGATGGTTTTAGTATGAACTTCTGATTCTGCTCTCCTCTGCCTTTGATCAGAATTTTATCTTTTCAAAAGTCATGTATTGTTTCTTTTTTGAGAACTCAGAATTTCTATGTCCTTATCTTCATGAAATAATTCCTCCAAACTTGTTTGCCCTTCTGCATTTGTCTGCTTCTCCTCTAGTTTTCTTTAGAAACTCTTACCATAAATCCCAACTATCTTATCACAAGTCACATAGTTTTTTGAGTTCTCACTGGCCTTTGGAAAACACTATAAATCTGTGAATAATCTGTCATTATTTAGCATACTATGCTATACTATGAGCATATACATTATGATGAGAGGAAATATTTTTTTCTCATTCTAATGATTGAGAAAACACTCCCAGAAAATGCTTTATTCTCTCCACTGATTATGAAAGGATCTTAGGGTGACAGGCTCAGAGGCAGACATTTTCAGTGTAGACGTACTAAGACATTCTCTTCTTGCTTGAAAAACACCTTTGTAGAGAAAAACCTCTTGCCTATTAATTATGATGAAAATTATGTGTCAGGTTGATTCAGTAATTCAGCTCACATCCACCTTTCTTTATCTTAATTTCTGAGATGGAGCTAGAAATGCCATCTATCAATGAAAAATGACAGGCTTTTTGGTTTGCTTTTTGTTTTTAAAGTGGCAGGGAAAATTCAGAGAAGAAAAGCTTATCGCTTCCTGTGCAAGCCATCTTGCAATGCCCTGATGGTGCTTGCCCTTATATGACTTTATATGGAGAGTATCAGTCACCCTAAGTAGACCTCTCTTCTGCAGCATTGAGTTTAGAAACTGTCTTGAGACTCTGGATGTTGTGAAACTTCCTTCTCTTTTTGTTCATAATTCAGTACTTGAACACTACATGGAACAAAGGGATTATTATTTCTCCACATCATTTCATTAAGATTTCTACTGTATACTTTAATTAGAATATTGCTTGTCAAATTAATTCCAAATTCCCAAATTAATTCCTCCTGGAAGGGCTGGTAACTTTAGTTTCTCTAAAGGTAGCATGGCATTTTTAACAGGTATGTGATCTAAGTCATATTTACAGTTTATGAAAAATAACAGTGCTCAGTGAGATAAGTGAAGATACAGGCAACATAACTCTCTTTTTACTAGGTTCCAAATTTCTCTGTCAGTCTATGTGTATAAAGTATGTGCAACTATGTGCGAAGTATCAACTTTGTTTTGTTTTGCAAGAATCCAGTCATCATGATGAGATATATAATATCTTCTACACATCCATGAATATTCTGACATTCTAGCAGTTAAAATCAGGAAGGAACTAAGCTGTCAAAAAGTATAAAAGACATTAATCTTTTCAAAATATTACAAAGGTAAAAAATTAATGAGAGCTGGATCTCACACAATAATGTCATATGTTACATTCTATGGGGGGGTTATTTGTTTTCTTTTTAAGAGAAAATGATAGGCTATCGCCTCCTTAAAAATACTCAAAAAATAGTTACTCCTCTGGTTTAGTCTTCCCTTTCTATGACATCTCCCTTATCTGAGCTCATCTCTTTTGCTATGAAGAAAGGCTGAAGTCAAATAACCCCAGGACAGCCTTCACATAGAAATTCCCTTAAGTTAAAGGGAAATCATTTTTCAGCATATGAATTAACTTTCATCTGAGAGACATTATGAAAAAGGAGCAGACCATTCTTACCTCAACTAGTGACTTACTTTGTATAATATTCCATCATTTCTACGGGCATGCCTCTGGAAAAAATATTCTCTTCCTGGTAACATTCACACTCATAATCAGCATTACCTGTAGCTTTTCTGTCATTTCTTTTAAAAATGGAAAGAGTAAAAATAATCTATTTTACTACTTCTAGGGCTATCATCTTTGCATATTTCTATACAATAGTATATACTATATTTCTGTGCTAATATTTAAATATTACCAAATTCTATTTCAATAGTTAAGATACTTAAAATTGTATTTTTTCATACTTATGCAATATCCTAAAAACAATCTTCTCTGTAATAGGTAACAAAATGAAGTGTGCCATTTACATTATTAAAATACAGCACTAGTTTGAGTAAAATTGCATTATAATAGTAAAAATGCAATATGACAAAGCATGCTAATGATATTTAAACATTCTGCAACTTTTTTTATTGATACTAAATTAACAGAAAATTTGCATATTTAATTAGGCCCAGAGCTTGCAAAGACATACATATTTTCCTGGCTTCGTAGCAATAGTTCCATTCACTTAAATCTGTCTGCTTGTGAACAAAGCATAAAACATATGAATAAGCTCTGGCAAGATGAAAGATTTCAAACTGACTTGCATGGGACAGTAAATCTCAGTTTGTCTGTTTTCTGTTTTGGAAATATCCAACAGTAGCTCTAATGGAGTCTTTTGAACACTAATCCAAAAATAAAGATAGGTAAAGATTTCAAAGATATTAACAGAAACTATTGTCCATTTTTTGTGGAGTTAGTAGTTTAAGAAACTAAGTTAAATTTATTCTTTTTTTTTCCTTCTGCAGTCATATGAAGAAAACAACTGGGGAATACTAAGAATACACAAATATTCAAAACTATAAAAAAATGCATATTTTTGCCATAAACTGCATGATTTGGAGAGGGAATGAAGAAAGAAGAAATTAACAGTCTGAAAATATACTGAACAGAAGGTAAATATCAAAGTGATTACGTGAAGACAATAACAGATACAATGGCATGACAGGCACAATAACATAATAGCACTTGACTCTTACGTTTTTTGTGGAGAATGTAATTTGTCTGAACATATAAATTCCTTTTCATTGTAATAATTCCTTCCTGTTGGTGAGCAGTAATTATTAATGATTCTGGAAGTAAAAGTTTTGGGAGGGCAGAAGTTGTGTGTGTGTAGGGAGGGAATTTGATAGAAAATGTTGAAAGAAGCATCCTATCTACTCGATAGATTTATTACCTGACTTAACAGAAAAGCTGCCTTGGATTCCCTGAATAGTTAAAGGAAAGATGGATATGATCTACATTTAAAAGCCTAGACTAACTTCTCCCATAATATAGGTGTTTCTGTTCAGTGATTAACATTGTGGATAAATGCAGGACAGAGACAGGAAAAAAAGGATCAACATAGTGTTGTTGAAGGAGAAAAAAGCCTGATGGCCACTGAATGACCACTTCTGCTTCCTAATCTGCAGGGGTTTCCAATTTCTTCCCCCCCCCGCCCCGCCCTTGTTCAAATTAATAACTTGGATTACCTATGCATATGGAGAAGTGCTTGGCTGGCTGAAGGCCAGTCTGCATATTATAGAGTGGTAATATTGTAAGGAAATCACCTTTAACTTGAAGTAGTACTAATTGATGCACAGGAATATGACTATTTTTTTCCCCCTCTCTGTCTACAATCAGCCCGGAATGCACATGAATGCTGCTGCCCTTTTTATATGTGCTCTTACTTTGAGAGGATTTTAGTGCTCTTAGAAGCTGTTGAAAGTATAAGCAGGTAGCAGGAAAATTGCTCAATGATCTATTTTTGAAAGAGGATTTACAGAGCATGAGATAATTTTGGCAGAAAAACAGCCAGTGTTTATCAAAAGTGTTTCTTCTCCTTTGTACCACTTACTTTCTATTCAATGTGAGGATAGAAAATACCTTTACTATAAATTAATAGGTACACTCTACCTATAAAGAGTCTATTAGCTCTCAGGACATCTGTGTTAGATCAATGTTAGACATCAGTATTAGGGTGAATCTTAAAAAACCTATACCAAATGATTAGTGAGAGTCATTCTAGACTAATGTCTACAGTGTGTGGCAGGAATCTTGTATTTATGGAATATTTCCTTATGATGTTTGAAAATACTAAAGCATCTGATTCGATTGCCAGCTATTGCTAGCTGTTGCCAATACTCATAATTTCATTGTACATCTTGTAGTGCTAGACATTTAATTAATGTAACAGTTCCTGGAGACCGGTAATTATCTGAGAATGTCAAGCATATGTATGTATGTATGTATATAAACATATGAGTACATACACACACACACACACACACAAATGTTTTGCTTTCATAATCACAAGGAAGAGCCTGGAAATGTAACCAAGTTTCAATCTATAGTCTCGAAACCCAAAAGATCAATAAACCCATTTCCATTTTATTCACTGCTACTTTAAAGACAGTTACATTTGGGCAGGAGCTCCCATATGGCTTAGAGAAATATAGAGAATGATTCTGCTACCCTGTTCTGGCAAACAGAAACTGGGAGACTAGTGGCTGCAACTGCTCTCAGGGGCATTGCCTAGTTCTCCGGGGTTCAGCGCTCAGTCCTGGGCAGGCATCCTAGTGCTGGTGGCCATGGCCCACCACTCCCAAGCCCTGCCACCCTGGACTGCTCCAGCTGTCTGATGTTCCTCAGGTCTGCATTCGTCTCTGTCTGACACCACCTATGTCTCTCTCAGCAGCCCAGTTCTTGGAGTCTTTGGGTAGAAGTAGCAAGGTCATGGCTTTATCTTATTGGGACTGCTGTTATAGCAAGACTCAAGCAGTTCGCCACCTTTTACCCATGTCTAAAGATGGCCCCAGAGAGCCTGTCTTCTGAGTTGCTATGCATGATAAATACTATGTGCCTGTATGAAAACTGAGGACAATTTAGTTCTGCTTTGGTATTAAAAATAAAACCAGACAGCATTATTTATGCCCCTAAAACAGTTTCAGGTCCTTTCTGTTCTTGTACATGACAATGATCTGTCCTAACTGTGCAAGGGCTACAGCTTTGATGGGGACCGTTCCAGATGCATCACAAACAGAAAAATGTGTGATTTGCAATTCCTTTTGGCCAAATGAAGAAGTGAAGCATTTAATATGATCAGTTTCATCTTGACAAGCTCTATCTGTGCCTTCCATGTCCAGCTTTTCTTTCAATGTTTTCTTTTCTACAGGCCACCTTTATTCTTACTTCTCACATTATTTTTAAAATATTTTGCATACAAGGAAGATTTGTTTGTATTTCAGAAGTGAAGCTGATTTTGTGTGCCACAAAGATTTAAATGCAGATTTATTGTTAGGGAGACCCAACCTAACAATTACATTTTATTTTTTGACTGTAACAACCATCAGTTTCTTCTGTTATAGTAGTAATTAAAGAGGCATCTCTCAATGATTTCACTATTTTGCTTCTAGCTTGGGCTTCAAGATGGGAAGTCCATTCTTCCCAAAGATAAATATTGTGTAAAATTTCAAATAGGTATTTCTATCTTTATCATTTTCTCGTGGAGATTCTTTTTGTCTTTTTTAAGTTTTTATTAATCTTTAACAGAGGTATTTTCATTTATAAATAGGCTAAATATTGTCCTAGACAAAGTATATTTTCTTTTGCGAATGACACCTTTTGAAAACATTTTTATTTATCTACAGAAAATTTAAATAAAAAGATATGTTAACTTTCATACAACACTATTGATGTGAAGAGCTGTGGGTTTCTCTTTCTTCCAAATTATTTTAAGATGTTATTCAAATAGAGTGTCCTTGGAGCTGCGTGTGGGTTTACCTGCAGCCTGAGGAATACAGCATCTATATGACAAAATCAAATGGGGTAGAAGAAAAATGTTTTTTTGTGTCTCCTTTATTATAGACACATTTTTTGTTGGTTTTGTTTCTCATATTGACACGCATATTCTAATTAGTTCTTCAAAAGGTAGTGTATTAAAGGAAAATATTGGTAATATAGTCAAGCATGAAGTGTTATTATCAAGAAAACACACTGATTTTATAACAATAACCATTTTATTCAAAATATTACATTTTTGACCAATAGGATAAGTAATCCATCTCATTCAAAAGAAAATTTCAGTTCAGCACAGAAAAAGTTCTCAAGGTACTGTTGATAAATGAAACATTATGCAAAAGTTAAAGCTGCATGGTACTTGCTGCATCATCTCCTAGATTGTCTTTTTTCAGTCATCAGCACTAATTTTAATATACTTAATACTATTACAGTGGTTGTAGAAAAGGTAATTACGCTAAGTGGGAAATAAAGTTTTCTTTGAATGTCTTTTTTCACATAATATAATAATCTTCTGTTGTTTCCTGCACTAAAGTTTCAGAAAGGAAAAATATGCTAATGTCACAAAAAAAAAATTCTCCCTAGCTTTTCATTTAGCATTTCTTTTGTCTTGGTTTGTTTTTTCCCCTCAGAAATGTGTTGGTTTAGGAAAATGCTTTTATTCCTTACTGATTAAGCAGTGACAGATGAAAATCAAATAGACCTCAAAAGGTAATAATGTTGAGATGGTGATTTGTACATAGAATAAATGAAGTATACGTATCAGAAACAGCAGAAGAGCCTTAGGAATAAAATATAATCATAAATTATTGTTGAGACTACATGTCATAGTGAAATAACTCCTGGATTCCATTTAGATATAAGGAGACTGTTCAAAAGTAACAGAAACACTCTCATTTGCAGAATAGCTCAGAAGAAATTATTATAGACAGGATTTAGGCAAATCAATTTTTCTAATTTTCAGTTAAAACAGTAGCCTCTTGGCGCAGGGCAGGGACACATCCATGGGTGTCGGGTCGGTGCAGCAGGCTGAGCCCCAGCAGAGTTGTTGCATGAAGGGGCTGGGCCGCCAGCTGGGGCCCGACACCTAGAGCAGCCGGAGGAGAGCCCTGTGCCTTGGGTCCATGCGGTGCTGGAGGGGCAGGAGCCTTTGCTCAGAGTGTGTGCATGTGTGTGAACAGAAATCTTTGAATATAAATCTCTATGTTACTTTTGAAACACCCATCCCACTTAGTAATTAAATCAATCCTAGATTAAACATCCCTGAATGGTGTGGTCCTATTCTTGCGGCTATCGCACCTAAACTCCACTTTGACAAACAGTGCTGTATTACAGATTCACCTATTGTGTCAGAAATGGCCCTTTATATCCTGCTCCAAAACACAAAGCATTTAACAACATTCACAACCTTGTCATGAATGGTCAACACATGATTTTGTTTATATGATGTAATTCAGATGGTTAAAAAAAGTAAAATTGCTACAATATTAGACAGAAGGCTATAAAACCTAAATATGTTTGAAATAATAATTGGACCATAGTCTAATTATTGGACTAATTATTGGCCCTATGGTCAGAGTCATAGATGCACTAATTAAAACAATATTTTCCTGCTTACAACACACCATTCTTCCTTGAACCAGAGACTGCTCTTAATGTCTTGAAGTGCAGCCAGTTTAGCTCTTCTGTGCAATTGCGCTTGTAAAAGAGAGGAGGCAAACATCTTATATGCTATATAATGAATACATCAATAAGGATTTCTAAAAATAGACTAGAAGGGAATGACAAGTTTTGGGTTAAAAGCTGACCAGACTTAATATAGCAAGTGAAGAATGGATATTATTGAGAGAAGCAGAAATAAAAGGGAGATTTTTTTTCAAGTGCAACTGCAAGCATGTGATCTGAGGATTTCACAAGCTCCATATTCAAAGGAGAACTAGAGCACAGCCCATAAGATCATCTGGAAACATTTTGTTGTAGATACTTGAGCGTATTTGAAAACCATAAAAGTCAGAGCATGGATATGCTGCTTATGAAATAAAACTGAATTAATTACACCTATGTTGAAGCCTACATCTTAACTTGTTTTAGGGAATCCTGTGTTCCAAAATAAGATTTCAAAGCGCTTGGCATTGTAATTTTTATTCTTCTGTTTCATTTCATTAAGAATAGATGAAAAATAGAGTGGGTGGCTTGGATTCCTTCTGAGACATATAATTATATGAGAAATGAAGGCCGAAGGAACTGAAAGCATAGTTAGATAGCATGCTAGATGAAAGAAGGATAGACTGTCTTTCCAACATGACGAATATTTTAAATGCTTCTTTTCTTGTCCCTCTGAAGTCTCTCTAGGCAAACTTTGACTACCTACACCTTCTTTTTGAGATGTAAATTTTGTATATAAGAAGGAAAAAAACATTAAAATAGTAACATTCGTTAGGGAAATAGAATTATTTTTTAATCTTTTGTCCGATCTTAAAAGTCAGATTTATCTGTTTGTTTAGAAAATAAGGGGGAAAACAAAATAAATTTCTGTCCAGTGAGTTGAAATAAGCTACTCTCATATGAACTGTATTTTTATTTCTTTGAGACACATCTGTCAGTGCAAAACAGTGCAACAAAATACAATAAATATATTCAACTCGCTCCTGACTCTTGAATGTTCTAGTCCTTTGCAATAATGAACAAATTTATATATAATCAAGGAGAAAGAATACAAACTAAATGGGCCTTTGGTGATTTATCATACAAAGAACACCAAACTCCAAGTAGCAAACGATCAAAATGAAGAATCCATTCTTAGCTTATGCAAGCAGTAAACAGATCATCAGAGAAAATAAACAGCAATGCTTTCTAAATTATTTCATAGTCAGGCTAAATCCTGAGAAGCATTATCTGTATTATTGTATTTTAAATAGCTCTAGTAGCAAAGTATGATGCTTTGTTTATTTACTGAGTTACTGTAGTAAGTCAACTGTGTCAAAGACTTTTTAGAATCTGAGCACAATTTGCTGACCACTATGAAATAAATCACATGAGTAAACCAATTATTAAGGAAAAGGCATGAAATCAGTCTGTTCTGAACACTTCGAGTCATGGTTGTCATTTTTTTCTGAACATAAAGTCAAAAGTGTCTAATTGTATATTCATTTAAGTGCAATTTGAAAATAAGTTTTCACAAAACGGTATTCATATGAAAAGGTTTTCAGCTGTTTCTTCTGGAGAGTTTCAGAATGGATGCAGAAACACAAAAATGGTTAATATTGATGCAAAGCCTTCATATTTCTTAGTTTTGAAAATATTCTGCTTATTTTTACTTATACCCATATGTGTGTTCTGGCTTTGTACAGAAAAAGTCAAATTCTTTTGCAAGGTTTCATATAATACTACATTGCAAACAGTTACTAATGTTGGAAATGATTAGGAGATAAATATTTGCAGTCCTTCAGTACAGAAATGGATAGAATACATCATCATTATGGCTTTTAGAATTCACTCACTCCTATATAACTCCGACATGCAATCTACGTTCCACTATTTGTTATACAGTATTTAATAGTGTTTGTTTCTTTCTGTTTTTTATGGAATCAAATTGTGGCAATCACTTTAGATTAACACTGCAGAGCTCATACATGGGCAATTACTATGGAAGCGTTAACACAGTCTTCACTGATACATGAACAAGTTTGCACAATGATGCAAACTATTATGTCTATCAGCTATGAAACTATCAGCCGTCTTTCTACATATTCTATCCTACAATAAATATTAAGACCAGTCACGCTTCTTCCATTGCCAGTGTTGCAATTCAAATCACACTGTATTTGCTAACTGTTTGCACATAAGCAGGTTTTACATAGTAGCTAACTTGTTATCTCTGTGGATGTATGCAGATTTTTACTGTACGTTCAGCACAAGGGAAAGCTGGTATGTTGTTCACTGTCATTTCTTGTCAGAAGTTGTTGTATCTGTCTTGTCCCACTGTGGAAAGTAGTTCACATACTTCCATCCATTATTAAAAGACACCTGATATATCTAAAACTATCCAAAAGAAAATAAACCTTATTGAAAGGACATCAAGGACTAAATAATAGTAGAGGGTTCAAATATTAAATTTAACTGAGAGATCAGATGAAGCTGGAATAAGCTTGCCAGTATCCTTTCAGCTTTTCTTAGGAAAGAGAAGTCAGTGAAAAACAAACCCTAGCACAGAACATTTGCCCTGCTGAAAGAACCATTTGGAAAATTTCATAGAGTAGAGAGGCAAAATCAACCATGAGCCAGCTGTATAGCTAAACATGCTGTGTTGCATGCTTAGGAGACAAACAACCCCCCCGGGGGTGTTACACCTGAGGCACAGTTAACAACAGCTCTGGAAAAGATCTGCACCTGAACCACAGAGCTGAAAGCAGCTCCCTTTCGGCTGTGCTGTTTCTGATGTGCCCAAGCACACATTCTCATCACTGTTAAAAAGGCATCCCCTGTAATGCTCTCAGGGGTGTCTGTATGTGGCATGGAGCAGAAAGGCAGCTCTTGGTGCAACTCAGCACAACATTGCACATCTTTAATTTCAGAGCTGTGCCAAGTTAAAAAACAAACAAGCCTTACAGCAGCATCTATTGTTTAGACAAGACAGCTGAGCTAAAGTAAAATACATTTTCATTTATATGGCATCTATTCTTCCACATTTACAGCAGATTAGGACATTTGAAAACCAAAATTTGAAAATCCTCCACTATTGTACCATGAATTTTTTTGTGTAACCATGTTTCTGATCTCCTATGCAGAAGCTCTCACCCTAATACACAAAGCTGAAATTTTGCTGTCACTTACTGGTTTTATAGAGGGGGAGTCAATCTTTCATTTGGTAATGTAATATGAAACTGCTGACAAAAGCATTGAAAAAATAAATGATGTGTATTTGGCTCTTGAGACAGTCAGAACTAGTGGAAAAGTGCATTTTGCAAACTTCTCTAAATGGCAACCTCAACGAGCACTATGCCCAACCAAGTACTATATATTCTGTAAGGACCAATCACCCACTATGTAGGGTTGTATGTAGCTATGGTTGAGAATAAAATCTCTTTGGAATACTGACTATGAAGAGTTCAAGACAATTAGGTCACTGTATGATTACTGTCAGTAGTATACTATGAAAAATAGTGGATAAATAGACCCTTTAATGACAAATTTCAATTGTTCTAATGAAGAATTAATTCAACCTCTTATCCTGTAAAATAAGAAGGAATGAGGATGATACAGGCTGCTAAATGTGTAGCTCCTACCTTTTGACTTTCCTTACATCTTTAGCAAGCATTCCCTCGAGGTAGTGTTTTATGGTACAATCTTATTAATTTCTGCTAAGCTAGATCAGACAGTAGAAAGGTGTGAACTTTTTGTATACTGGGGTTAAAGGCAGACATTCCAAAATGAATTTCACTGCCTTAAGTCTATTAAGGTGGTGCCTTTCATAGCATTTCAGATAATTCTCTATTTCTGCAGTTTTTAACTATAAGTTGAAGTTTTCAACTCCATCCATTCTTATATAAAGAAGTGGATGTGGAGGTGAGGTCTTGTTCTGTTCATTTTTATTCTATGGCATTTTAGAAGTGTTTTCCCATTTAAGTGTAAAACATCTGTTCAACAGAAAGTTTGTGAAAGCCCTAAAAGTTATTTTCTCCTAAAACAGGAGTCTTGCTTTCACCTCACACATTCTGAGTAATGACCTTATATAGACTCATTATAATATGTAGGAGCAGTAGAAATCCCAGTAGACTGCATGCAAAATCAAACATCTGCCATGTTTTGGCTTGTTGGTGCATTATACTTTCTCAATGCTGCCTTTTCTACCTGAACATATCCACTAAATATTAAAAACAAAGGTCCTTGATGATACAGGTAGAGAATTGCCTGTCTCTTAAGAGAGTTCTGACAAGTAACCAAATATATTGTGCAAAACTTTTATATCTTCAAGTCTTCATATCTTCAAGTCTTCATATCGCTTGGCAGTGACTTCACATGTCTTTGGCAGTGACTATATATATTTTTTTTTTCTCCAGTTGCACTTTAAAATTTGTTTTCTGCTGATTAAGTCCTCTTCCACTTTCTTTTCAACTTTTTGACTGCCAAAGATGACTCAATGAAGAACATGAAATTTTGTAATGCTCTTTGAAGTCTTAAGCTCCACGTAATAGTTTTGTAGACGGACTCTTTTCCAGTCTTAATATCCTCAGTATTTCCATTTCTACATCTGTAAAATGGGAATAATGATATTTCCCTTTATTGTAATGCACCTCGGGAATTACTGATGTATATAACTATATTTTCCTTTTCTTTATTATGCAGTTCCTAAAAATATGTCTAGATCAGTGTATTCTCAGACTTTTATTTAGATATTTCTCCTCGTTAGGGACTTAGAACCACTTCTTTCTCCCTTAATTTGATTTTACTTTCATTTTATGTCTGAGTTCTCAAACATAAAAAAGTACATGAACTGTGAAACTGAGATATTTCTTTATGATTTTCTTATTAAATGTCCAAGTTTCTACTTAATGACTTTTTCCATGGTTACAAGTGGGGATTTTGCAACTGTAACACCTTTTGCCTAGGTCAGATCAACCAATTCAAAGAATCATCTTCTAGACTGAACTTTGAACATTTTTAGCTTGGCCTTTCACTAATCTGCTTAACATGTATTTTGATCTAGAAATATAATTAGAAAGACAGATAACAAAAACAGGAATAAGCAATGCAGTAAAAAATAAACAAAAATAAGATCAGATTAATTTCAACTTTGGATTTTACCTCAGAGAAATTGGAGCTCTAAGATACAAATAACTTAAACCTTTGAATGACCTGACCAGCATGCATAAAAAGAATAAATCAAGAGAAGGAAAGATCAGAAAGCAGAGTGAAGAATACAGATCGCAAGCCTAAAACAAAGATCTCAATGAAAGAAAAGGAGAGACAACATAACCAAAGTCATAGAAAGTTCCACATAAGTTCCAAAGCTAAACAAAAAGCATTTACACAAGATTTACCAAGATTATTCTAAGTCCTAATACTTCTTGAGGGCTATTTGGAGAGGCAAAAATGTTAGACTTTTTTTTTTAATCAATACTTCTTACATCTAGTTTTATTGTAACAGATACATTTCATCTCAAATTTGGAGAAAAAAATATTTTCCTCTCGTTTGAAAGTTTTTCACATTTCCTTTCCAAATTTTTTTAAAGATAAAACACAGGATTTTTCTGAAGTGAACATTAATTTCATTTATTGGGAGAAATATTTTTAAGGAGAAAAGAATGGAGTGAGCAGCACCAATACCTTTCTTCCATCAAAAAGAGAGAGAAAAAAATGACTAATCATTTCTAAACACATTGGATTAATCACGTGCACAGAAATTTCTGCTTATAATTTATGCTGAGTTTTCTGCCCAGTCTCTGGGGAGCATTACATAGGTTCCCTTCACTCTTTTAGAAAGGAATAGGATGTGAAATGAACAAGCTATTACAGACTTTACTTGTCTTTGATCAAGTTTCCTGAGGAAAGAGACTACAATGAATCAGTCACCATAGAGTAGCTATCGCATGACTTCATGTTACTGCTTTGCCAGTAAGCGTGTATTTGCTGTCATAAGCACCAGCTTCCTTCTAAACAGTCTATGACTTTTGCTGGATTTTAAAACCCTAAAGAGATCATGTTGTACTCAGGAAAGTGTAGTGTTACAAAAATCTTTTATTTGAAGGAGGACTTCTGTATAAAAGGTTCTTTTATTGAATATATATAGTTTTAGAGTATATAAAAAGGTTTTCTGAAAAAACAAATTGAATAGAAAGCCTTGTAGGTTCTCAATTGCAGAGTGTACTAGCAGCATATAAACTGCCACTATAATCTATATGAGCAGCATGTGAACTTTCACGTGATGTTTAAGATACTGGTTTTCAGCTACAGAACATTTTGTAGCTTTTCTGAAGCACCACTCTTACCCTTTACAACATTTCACTTCTTGAATAGTAAAAGCATTTTCTGGAAAGCGTTTGAACTCATCCTATTTTCTTGTTTCATGAAATTCTATGTGAACTAACCCATTTGGTGTGAAGCTCACCTTTTAAATTAATAAAACTCCAAATATTCAAGGAAGGACTCATAGTAAAGCATTTTAAAAGAGGAAGATGAAACGAGGTAACTATTTGGAGTCCAAGTAAATGGTTAGTTAAAATTCATGATACAGAACTGCTTGATGGTCAGCATTTTGGAAACAGGATGCTTCTTCAGGGGCATAAATATGGAGTGAAGAATTATGATCTAAAGTAAAGGCACACTTTTACTTTCTGTGAAGGGCAATAATCTTGCCCATAGAAATCAAATAATATGATAAGGACTGTATATCAATGCACATATGAGCTTTCTCAAACCTTAACAAGAATTTTCTCAGTAAAATTGGTCTGAAGTCCTTTAGCAGTTTGGTGTAGCTGTACTGTGCCATGCACAGCTGAAACCTGGGCCAAGGGTTACAGTAGTGTTGGGGGAGGTCAGTGGTGCTGGTCTTTTATACAGAGTAAGAGCAGACCAGCAGCTAAAGGCTTCTGGTGACTCCACACTTCAAAGACTGTTCAGAAGCAATTTTTATAATGAGTGGCCACATGCTGCAACTGATGATACCATAGGCATACAAGTCTAAAAATGATTCCTGTGTGTTACTGGAGTCAATTAGAAGTTCATGGTTTCAGTGCAACACCATTAGTGCTCACCTTGCTTACCTATAAAATAGGATATCATCATATTCATTTGCTAGAAGATGTAGTTTCAGACAGCATGAAGCTATACATGAGAAGCAGCAGTAAAATGTTGATAGAGTAGTATATTATATAGAATTTTAAAAAAGGAAATATGAAATTTTAAAAGATTAAACAATTGGAGGCTAGCTGGAATAGTTTCTATCAAAGCTATATGTTCCCTAAGTTAAAATAAAAAGAAGATAAACCTAGATGCATTAGTTAATCATAGGACAACTGTGGGACATAAATAAGATTTAGATTGTTCCTACCATCAATTACAGTATAGCAAAAGCAATCTTCACATGAAGTCTTTTCAAGAGAATGATGGAAGCATTAAAGAAATGGTGTAGCAGTTTAATGATGAAATCTTGCATGGAATACTCATTGTGAGAAATTCTGATCATCTAGACCAGAAAAGTTCAAGAGATTTGTTCGGACTGAACTGGTGGAAAGAAAGACTCAGGAAAGTGTGTTTTATTAAAGGAGACTAGAATAACTTAACATAATAATTGAAGCTTAGAGGAGACACAATTTTCTAAGTACCTGATCTTGTAAACATCTAAAAGAGACCAAAACAAGTATTTGAACAAAAAGATAGTGTTGACACATGAATAAATGTTTACAGACTGGCAGGGAATAATTATAGATTGAAATGGGAATAGACACAGATTGAAACATATCATCAGAAGAGTGAAGTTCTAGGTTTGAAACAGCATCTGCTAAGAGTTGGGTTGTAAGTTGTTTGAATATATATACAGGATTATATGATGTGATGGCATGAAACAGCAGGAGTCTTTTTTTTGCTATTCTGTGAGGACCCTTAGTCTATATATTCATATGAAACAGCTTTTTCAACATTTTTAAATGAAATATTTTGGTCTTTAACCTACATCCCCTAGAGGAAATCTAATGAAAAACACTGGACAATAATTCCTCAACGGCTTTTCCTTCTTTAACAAGACAGTGGCATGGGGAAAAAAAAGAAAAAAAAAGAAAAAAAAGAAAAAGAGAAAAAAGCCTGATTCGATACAGTCTGACTTTCATTTTCGGTAAAAGCTGATGTGTCATTGTCAAGGGCCTACTAACCCTTTTTAATCTTACAGGATGCTGGAGCACTACTGAGTCATATCTGTTACTTCTTAAATTTGTTATTCTACATGTAAAACTGTCAGAATAGAGGAGAATTATTCAATAGGAAATAAAAATAACATAGTTTTATCTTAAGAAAACTCACATAATAAAAACAAGAAAAAAACACAAGTAAATTCCACAATTTTTTTGAAAAAAATAGTGACTAATTTTGGAAACACAAACACTTCACAATATGCTAAAAGGAGATTTGTTCTTCAGGCTAAAAAAATGATTTGGGTGATTTAACAAGCAGTAAGCAAAACTATATGGATTAGTTATTGTATTATTAAGCAATACCTGTGTTTTCTTCCAGAGTCTTTAAAATGGATTTTAATGAGTACAAAGCCAAGGAATAGAAAACAGAGAAAATAATTTGCATTAGCCACCATCTATATGAATTAATCCTCTCTCTGGGCATGCACATAAGTGAGAGAAGAAAATAGAGAAAAATACTTTCATTTAACAAGATATTGATTCTCTTATATAAGGTGATTCAAGGAGACAATTTTTTGTACTTCATGATAATTTATCTGTTTTTTCTTTGCACCCTTCCAGCTCTGCATATACTCATCATTGAGACTTCTAGGATTAACAGTAAATGTACTTCAAAGTAAAAAGACAGTTCAACTTTTATGGGGACTCTTACAGGCTCTGGGGAATTTCATCAAAGTATTGCCAAGTCTAAGACTGGAAAATCAGGAACACAAGGAAGGTGCAACATCACGTCTGCTCCCAAGATGTAGAAGTATATGTGCTGGCTCTGGGCATAAGTGTCAAGGGAAAACAAAAGTGGTGACATAACTATATGTTTGTGATTTGTCCACGAAAGATGAGGAGGTCTCTGTAGCAGATATGGCAAGAGAATAACAAAACCAAAAGTTTTAGAATTAAGCAATAGCAACCTGTAAAACAAGGTATACAACAACAAAAAAAGGTGAGTTTGGTCCCAAACCTGGAGATAAATTATAAGCAAAAACTTTTCCCAGAGCTATCCAAAACCTCCAATTTCAGCTGGATATCTGAACAGAGTGATTAGATCATGAAAAAACATAATACTATTATTTTAGCAAGGGGTAAGATTGAGATTATGGGAGAGATTTGGCTGTTTCTTCTTTCCATACGCAACATCCTTCTGTCACATAAATAAGACTTTAATTGTTGTTATTCTTTTTTTACCCTCCCTAGACTCATATTAACTCCTGATCTTAGTTGCCTTTTCCCTGAACAAATACATAATATTGTGTTACTAGACATCGTTTTGCTGTTCGCTTTTATGCATCGTTAAAAAATTTATTGTTAAAAGGGATTGTAAACTAAACTAAGGTAATAAGTCTGAAGAACAGCTCAGAGACAATACCTGCTACCAGGGACTGGAAAAAGACATAAGTGGAGATCGCTAATATTAAAAACCTTGAGTAAAACTACAAGATAGTTTCTTACAAAATCTGTGTTTTAATCCTACACTCAGTCTCTCCTGGGTTGAATAACAAACTCAAAACTGAATTAAAAAAAAATCAGCTTTAAATAGTCTTGTTTTTGGATTATGAAGATGAGACTAGGTGAAATTCAAACCATTCAAAAGCATGATAAATTTATACAGAAAAAATATCAGTCAATCAGTGGCCTAGGTATAATGGTTTATTATTTAAGTGATGGAAAATAAAGTGATTTTTTGATATGATTACAGTTCTGCCAAGGGCTGATTAGTAATTTATGGAAACCATCCATACAGTAACAAAGAATCTGGCTAATTCATTTTTTTTTCAGTTTTTCAATTTTTTTGCATGATTTGACCAATGTGTTCTTAATAGAGTAATCAGTCAATGGCTTCTAGCAGAACTTGTGAATGTAAATTAAAGTGGTCAGTAGGGCAGTTACCAATTTTCTTTTAAAGGGTTCACTATTATGGCTGTTATTTAGAGCGGAAATTTGTTTTGATAAGAAATTGGCCTTTCAGACCTTGGGAAAAAAGGATAAAACTAGGTATTCCCTTTGAAAATAGTGCCATTCATTTTGCTTTTGGTTACTAACTTCAGTTAATGTTTCCTTGTTTCTTTTTTGTTTGTTTGTTTTCTTTGGTTTATTTCAGAGTGGTTTACACAATTATTTCTTGTATTTTCAGTTCTGCTGATTCTTGCACTTAATGTAGTCTTTTTGTCACTGACTTAATAACTACGCACAGTTCTCAGGCCATAACCATCTGCTATGCTATAGTACTTCTAAGGTGCTCTGCCAGGTCATGTGGCATTATCAGCATCCATTAAATTGATCTTCTGAAAGCCTTTGTATCTGGACCTGACCTCTACCATTTTATTCAAACATAATGAGAGGTAAGAAATAATTCTAGTCATTTTCTTCTTAAGAAAATAGTTTATTTATGCACTTGCTGACCCTTCTGTGCAGCTGGACAGGTATCCAGCAAAGAACTGTAGACATTGTGATGTTTGGTGCTGCAAATCCTAGCATTAAGTAATCTAGTTCAAGCATAGAATTTACAGCAGTGAATTAAATATTCCTTATACTTTCACTACTGATTATATAAGGGAAAATAAAGCTTCACAGCAGTCAGCATAATGAAGCTTGTAAAAATGAAAGTTAGAGAAAAGACTGTTTCTGAAATTCTGCTTTCTGCATAAACTTCCAGATCTCCTGTGTTGTTATTAGGCTTCACCAAAGAGTAGGGCTTCATTATGCTGTAATGGAGCAGGCACACACGTATGGTGCATTAAAACTAAAAATAGTCTAAGATCCTTTTCCTTCCTATGCATTTTCTGAGAAGTGGTAAGTGGGAGTTTGAGTGTCAGCTTTAGTTTGTTTTAATACACAGTCAAACTGGGAAGTTTTAAGCCATTATTGGAAGTAGGATTCAACAGAAATTATTTTCTGATGGTCCATCATACTATGTGAGCTTTTTAACTTTAAACCTCTGCTGAAGTCAAATCTGTTTACCTATGCACTGGAAGAGACTGGGAACTTTTGCATTGTCACCAAGTCTGAGATGGCAGGCTGTAATTAATAGATGAAAGCAAGTAAGAAATGACTTCTTAGCATCTCCCTGCTGATCTGATTTACTTCCGCTAAGTGATATTGCGATCAAAGGTGAAAAGTTCTGTTACATGATGGAACAAGGATAAATGTTACCCAGGCCAACAGAAACAAATCATAAATATAAATGAGTCACTGGTATGACTGCAAGAATGGTATGTTAGTTGGAATACTGGGCTAAGACTGGGATCAGGGAAAATAAGGAAGACCCCAGGGACATAAACAAGGTACTAGCACAGCCCAATTCACATTAAAAAATTGTCCCAAGTGGAAACTAAAGGCAATCAAATATAAATTTTAATAACATCCATATTTGAAGGCAGATAAATGTTGGGGACCAAGATTGAATGATGCTGTGTAAGACAGCAGAGAATCTCTAAGGCAGAAAGTAATGATGTGGTAACTATGATTTGTGGCCAGAATGTGTGCACATGAGTTGCCAGTGACCATGTGCCTTCTTGCTTACGTGTCAGCAGTCACGGTGTGCCTTCCTGCCTACGTGCCAGCAGCTGCGGTGGGCCTGTCCTGCTGGACTGTCCTGCCCACCTGCTAGGCATCAGAAGACGTCTTCCTACCTATCACAAGATGCCACAATGCCAAGGAGATACTTGGAGGAGTGGCTGAGCTTGATTGCTATATAACCAGCCATTGTGTTTTCAATAAAGGATCTTTTGCACTACCCTACTTGAGGTCCGTGTCGTCATATGCCACAGATAAAGACTTGCAAAAATTTTATTCTAATGTGTTTGCGTATTAACAGAACTCATGTTAGCCTGACTGCAGGCTGACTCTAAACATAATGATATTCCATTTGAGATTTTCTGTCATGAAAAGTATCATTGTAGGTGAACTTCAAATGGTAAGCTTCCTAGTGGGAGTTACTGGAAAAAAGATAAAAAGAGTTATTTTCATATGCAGATAGGCTATGAGTTGCAGAAAAGACAAGAAAGAACAGGCAAAATAAATCGAATTAATTTGTTCAGTGCCCTCACTGGCCACTGGACTATCTGGCTTTCACCTTTATTTGGAAATATCTGCTAGAAGTCTTCAGGCCCTGTGATACCTTGGGATTTCTGAACACAGATGGTTTTCCTGAGAACTGTGCCCCAAATATTCATTTTGCATTTACTGAGTAAGCCTCATTCATCAGACTGACAGCCTCATAGAAATTCTGTACTTGTCTTTGCTTTTTTTTTTCTTAATATAATGATGAAACAAACATCACTGTATAATTTAAAACATATAGTAGAAAGCTCTAACTGAATTTGGCACATTTTCCACAAATTATTTGAGACACATGAGAAGTTAATCTGGTCTTGCAGTCTAATGCCTGAGAAAGGGGAGACAAATCTAAGATATATGTCTCAAAGGAAGCAATTAGATAAAGCAGACATAGTGTTCTTCTAATCCTATAAGGAACAATATGCTTCCTGATATGAGTCCATGCTGACTGCCAATGACTTTAACACACAGCTCCCTGTGGCAGAAAAACAAGTTTTCCATTTCTCAGTTTCTTGCTCCAAGAATAAATTTTACTGGGACCCTTTTGTTTTGCTTGAATTATATATTATTTTTTAATGTGCTCTTTAATATTTTTTTCAAAGATCAATACTGTAAGTTGCATAAAAATAATTTTAAAAATGAGTACAAAAAATATTGACTAGGAATATCAGTGATGTAAACATGGCACACAAGCATGTTGGAAAATATTTACAAAGGAAATTAAGGAAAGGTATTTTACTACTAAATATACTGTCAACACTCTGAGATCTTTCCAGGTCTTTCTGTATCATGGAAATAGTAGAATTCTAAAATACAGGTTACTTAATGCCTAGTACAAAAAACACTAAAGTTCGCTCCTTTATAATTACCTAGGGAAGGAAGTATAGATGCCACGGAAAGGAAGGCACAGCAAACCCCCTGTTACACTGTCTTCTTCCTTCAAATTCAGGAAAGTTAAACCAAGAGGCAAAAAATAATAATAAAAAACTGCAGTAATGAGCATACCTATTGTCAGCTTGTTCTCTGCCATAAGTTTCAGAGATATATAACTTATAATCAGCATTAGATTGTAACCCATATTGCAAATGCAAGAACACTTACAAAGCAGTTTTGAATTTGGGGTTTGCAAAAGTCATTGGAGGAGGTTCGGCTTAGTTCCAAGAGGCTGGGATCCATGGCACCAGAGAGATGTTGGTGGAAAGAGTCCTCTGCATGTCACCTAGTCCAGCCTTTGGCTTGAAGTGGTCTTACTGCCAGTATTAGATCAGATTCCATGCAATGTGTTAGAGACACAAAGTGTACTCAGAACAAGGTATGAGTGGTTTGATTAAACAATATGTATGTTCATACAAACTATATGCACACATATGTACAATATACACATGTACACAGAATATACAAAATATACCAACATTTTTTGTTTCATTCAAATGAGAGATCAAAGAATGTCTAACTCAAGATTTCGAAGACCTTTGAGAAGTACCATTTGAATATTAGCCTACTAGTGCTAGGAACTATGGGATTCACCCCAAACCTCCTCTCATGAGGTTAATTACACTTTACAGCCTGGGATCAGATTTTGAGGCTTTTCTTTATTATATTATTATATTATATATTATTATATTTATTATTTGTAGAATAAATAAGCAAAACTAAACTATTTATTATGTTCATTTGATGTCACTGAATGAAAGTGAATGATTTCCACTGGTGATTGCTAATGGCAAACAAAAATTTGAGGGTAGTTTTTTCAAATGTAACTTAAAAGTTTACCAGCATTGAAAGTCAATTAGAGTTCCAAAGTTTCTAAATTTAGACAATGGTCTAAACAATTAATTTTAAAGGGAAAAATGCTAAATAAAAGATGATAGAAAAGAACACAAAAGAAAAATTAATGAGATGCATAACTACCTTTGCAAGTACACTAAAGTTTTTTCAAAAGTTTACCTTTTATTCCCAGTCCTTAAATTGGAAATACCTTAAGTTGAAAATTGAGAGAGCCAAAGAATCACTAGCCTTGTCCATTTTCTCCTTTCATCATGTGCATTTGTTTACATAATACAGAAGAGCAGCAGGGCAGAATAATTACGGCAATCAGTCTCTGAACACATTAATCTGCTCTAAACTGCAGGGAGTAAATGATGCAGAAAGAAATTCAGCAGAGAAATATTTCTTTTGTTTGTGGCAAATCTCATACCAATTTTAAATCATGCAAGGGCAACTTGTAATTTATTTCATGGTTGCCTAGGCATCAGCAATTAAAATACCTGGTAAAAAATGTTTGATTTGAAAAGGCATATAAAGCATTTAGATTATTCTGGCTAATGAACATGCTATTGTAAACAATAACAAAGATTCCTCTTTGTTTATTCTTATGAAGAATAATTCTTGTTAATCACTATATTCTTCCAATAGACTGTAACTAATGGTCTCCAATAGTAAATGGCAAAAATTACTTGATCTTTATTTCTCTTTTCCTTTCATTCCTTTGTTCCTGTTTATATTTTCATTTTTAACTCTTTTTCCTTCAGGGTACCCTAACCCTACATAAGAATTTCAAAAGTCACTGAGAGCAAAGCTAAATTTGCTTCAAAAAATCACCTAAGGGGGGGGGGGGGATGAAACAATTTCTTACTTTCAGATCCACTTAGGGAATATTTTCAGTGAAACAGAAAGAGTGAAAATATGTTTTCAACTTTCTTTTTTTTTAAAATGATTCCAATTTGAATTGACTTCTATTTAAAGCTACCAAAAAAGTGACCTCAAAAGGAAGCAAATATTTTATGTCAGAGTGAAAGAAATTAAAAAATGCCATCAAATGTTTCATTTCATATCACACCAAATGGCTTCTCCCTAATTCTCTTTTTCAGTGATGAAGAAACAACAGTAAAATCTTTTGTGATTTTCGGCTGCTTGTATTCCTAAAGTATCTTCCCTGGCTTTAGACTTACAGTGAAAATATTGTCTCCTTGCTGTGTTTAATTTTGAGGATTTTTGCTCTGTTTATTTTTCTAGGAAAAAAAAGATAGTATATTGTTCTCAGCTATTCATGTTATAATGCAGCAGAGCAGTGGGTACAGAGCGTTGGCGAGCCGATACTGATATTCTGAGCATGGATGCAATAAGGATCCATTGTGTGCCTGACTTGGGAGAAAGCAAAACTCCCCACACCATTAAAGCTAAATAATCATACCTCTAATGGTATGCTCTAATCGACTGCTGAATGAAACAATAGAATATAGTAAGAATACATTTATGATAATACCACTTTATCAGCCCTTGAATGTGCCCAGTGTGTTCTAGCTATTTCAGAAATTTGAGCATGTGCATACTGAGCTCCTTACAGGTACAGCTCATGTACAAAATTATATAACTTCTAATAAAAGGCTATAATAAATGGCTTAAAGAGCATTGAATGCTGCATGTCCTCTCCTAACAAGTCTGACTTTTCATGCTTACTCAACATTAATTCGCAGTTTATGAAGGTTTTAATCTGATCAGTAAGGACCACTGTAAACTATTGTGTAGTTTTCACTGTTTTGATACAATCACCTGTTTTCACACCCCACACCCTCAAGTAAATTGAAACAAACAGGAAAGGCAATGTGCTTTAACAAATAAAAACTCTGTTGAATTAAACTGGTAATTTTCTTTGATAAGATAGCAGATTTCCTAAACAAAGGAATAGCAGACTCCTGCAGCAATAGCAGCAAAGGAATCTAGACTTTACTGTAGCATTTGATTCAGTACGGAGTGGGAAATTACCTGTTGGACTGGAAAGCATAAGGATTAGTATAAGAACTATGATGCGTAAAAGGAACTATATAACAAGAAGAAAGAGGAAGATAGAGGTGGAGAGAGGTTGCTAGTAAAGTTCCTCAAAAAAATATAAACCTTGGAAATACTTTTATGCAATTTTATTTTATTTTTTTTTAATTAATGACCAGAACACTAAAAAGTAACGCCATTTAAGACAGAATATTCTGTCAAGGCAGATAATACCAGAATATCAGCAAGAAAAATTGTATGACTGTATAGAGGTTTGCTCAAATCAGTGAGAATAACATTAACAACAGAAAAAGTAAGCTACTAGAGTAAATGGTGCTAAAACCATGGCTTCTTAATTCAGAAACAGCAGAAGACAAAGTCCTAAGTATATTAGTTAATTTCAAAGTAAGTATGTATAACCAACGTGATTCAACTGCAGCCAAGAAAGTAATGAATCTATGATAAGTCAGGCATGGTAGTTTCAATAACAAATACAAGACATTAGTAATACATCATCTGTATTTTTTTTTTTTTTACAATTCTGTCATACTCAACAAAAATAAAAAATGCAGGCAAAGAATCTCAAAGACCTGCTTTCTCAGAAAGGAAAAACAGTCCCTGTGCAGAATATGATTCCTATATATAAACACCATGGGGTAGGCAGGTGGAAGAAATCTGAACATCCAAGAGTGATTTGTATCAGGCATTAGGGAATAAAAACTTTCAAACAAGAAGGGTAGCTGGGCACTAGAATAGATTGCCTTGGAAAGTCCATTTATCCTCATGACTGGGTGAAGAAGTTTTAAAACTAATCAAAATATACCACATGAGCTTTAATCTATACATACTTTCGGCATATAAATAATAACTGGTTGATGATGTTATGAATGTACTTCTCCATTTTAAATTTCCTATGCATATATTGATGTATTAAAGAAAAAAAGAACCTCTCATGTAAATGACAGTTCCTAGAATCAGTAAAGCAGTTCTACAAGGTCAAAATGTATTGGACTGGGATGAGGAAAGTACCTTATGATTTTGGCAAAGAAAACTCAAATATACTCAGAAATATATTATTATTCACTCCATAAAATAAGAAACATTTTGTTACCATTACAAACATTGCTCAAAGACGCTGTTGGATTCAAAATCCTGTAGGCCTCCATGATATAAACTCTTACATGTCATTGGCTATGTCACTGACACTCGCTATACCAGAGTTATCTGCTATGTGTCGCAGAGGCTGCTAATGCAGTCTTCAGCAGGGTGGATGTCACTGACTCACCAGCACCACCAAAGCAGGCAACAGATCAGCTCCTCCAAACACTGCACGTTGAAGTTCTTGGTAGAGAAGTAAACATAGATGGAGTGTCAGACTGGTGCTTCAGATAGAGGACCGAACTCACACTGCTGACCTGAAGTGGAAATATCTTAAGAGATGCCATACAAAGTGATCCAGAAAGCCCTTTGCCTCTATCAAGAGCTACTTTCAGGGGCAGTTTGATAAGACAGTTAGTTTATCAAATTGCTGTTAATGAAAGTGCCCTCCAAAGGCATAAAAATCAAACTGTCAGTTACTAAAACTGTTTAACATACAGTCAAACCAGAAATACGAACAGATATAGTGCCATAAGAGATAGGTGCTGGGCAGGAAAAGTAAAAAAAATCTGGAAGAAGCTGTACAACAATGTTCATATGTTACCCAAAACAGTCTATGGCCTTAAAATGAGGAATGTTACATCATTTTATAATGAAAGTAGTAATAGGCTGTTAACTGAACAAAAATAATTGGATCTCAGGCACAAACATTTCAAGAGTGCATTAAACCATCTGTTTGCCATCTCTGAGGAAGTATTAAATAAAATTCTACAATCTCCACACAAAGCAGCTGGTAGCACCAACCAGATATACTTGAGTGTTTTAAATCTCCTGTGCAGATGTCTTGGGAAACAGCATCAGGCTTTTAAAACACACTTGTGAAATGAGATGAATGTGCTGTGAAATGCTGAGAGATGAATGTGCTGTGAAAACTGACCTGTCAGGGTTTACCAGAGAGGTATCTTAATAGTCTCATTAATGGTGTGCTAGCATAGAGTGTTATATCTATAAATATCTCTCTTATAATATTATATATAGTAACAATAAAATTATGATCTTTGACTCATATTTAGTTTGCATAATTAATAGTTCTACCTTTTTTCCCTCTACATATCTTTTTTGTCTGTTAATTTTAAGAAATCAGATCATTCAAGAAACTCTACAAAACTGTATGACCCTATGCCCTTTAGGGATACCAGCATCTGCACTTCTTGCAGTTCAGTAATAAGTGCTAAGAAAAAGTCATCAGCTTTTTGAGTGTGCACAAATGTATGAAGTTAAAAATTGGGATATATACTAGCAGAAGTAGCACACATGTCTATGCCTCTTTTGGAGAAGTATTTTCACTGCAAGCTGAACATTTCTTTTTGCAAAGGCCTGAGATTCACAAGTGTTTTGGATACCTACTTTCAAGTGGGAGCCTGGATGCATTTGGTTTCCAAGAAAAAAAATAATATGAACCTGTGTAAAACTGCAAAATGCAACTTGAGCCAGAAAAGAAATGCCAGGATAAATTAATGATTGAAGAAAGTGAGCAAAGCTGTTAAGGAAGGGTGAGTGAGGGGAAAGGATCTTGTACTAGAGAAGAGTGGGATCTTTGACAAAAACAGAGAAATGAAAGTAGAATTCTGAAGGTTTTAAATGTATATTTTCTGGCTACCCAGTGACCTTTAAACTGGACTTTACAGGTATAAGTTTGGAGGTATGGCAGTCATTCTTTGCATAGGAGCTTGCTATTCACATTTTGAAAAATGGAAATGTAGTCTAACACACTCAAATGAAATGTAGATTTCAATATGAATGTCCACTGGAAAGCCTGTGGACTAGGCAGGACAGAATTACAATTTCCATCCTATTTCCATAAGAACAAACAGGAAAACACGTACTAATTACAGACCAAAGAACAAAGTTTTCTACTTCTTTTTTGCTTTCAGCCGTAAGACACTGTCCATATGCTTCAAGCTAAGCTATGCTGGTTTTTTTTTTCTGTTGTTCTTCAGAGCTGATAGGTTTTTCCCATAAGTAGAAATGCAATTAAGTACCTAAAACCTTTTGATTTTCAAAGACCCTTGGGAAGAAAAGTTACTAAAGATCACACTAACTATGACAGAACATGATAAACTACAAAAAGCTTAATAACAGCACCAAATAAAGCAATAAAACACCAAAGTTAATAAAATCACAAAATGAACAAACCTAAAAAAGACACACTTGCTATGTAAAGCCATGATTTCCTTGCATAGCTGGGAGAAAACATAGACTATTTTAATCCCTAGTCGTGAATAGTAAGGCTTGTTTGCAGTGGCTGAAGGCAGTTACTTATATATGCATGGTAGAACAGGAATTAGGTTTTGAGGAAAATAACAAAATATTTCACAAAGATGGAAAACAACATTAAGCCTAGCTCCAGACTAGGCTTCTGTTATGCATTTCTTTTTCCCACCACTCAAATGGTGTTTGGGGTTTTAGGAACTATAGGTAGAAAAAACCTTCAAGGAAAAGTCACGTTTCATCTCTACCACATGAGGTTAATTTCTTATGTAGAGAACTAACACAAGAATGGGAAGTTATAAAACTGTTTTAAATGTTAGCCAATGGATAGGTGGGCAATTTCGCTTTTGTTTTGGTCTGGGTTTGCAGTTTTGTCAGGAGGCAGCCTTTAGGAACCTTCTTCGGGTAGTGAAGATGAGAAAGAATCCAGCTTTATATTTGCCTACAGGAATCGCCACATTTAAAGTGATTGTAAAGCAGATGTTGCATCTGGTACATACTTCTTAAAAACAATATTGCTTAGCATGGGAACCAGGTATCACCTTCAAAGAAATTATGTATTGCTGTTAATTTGTTTCTTTTCAGGGAACTAATGCAAACATCAGTAGAGCTTAGGATTTCACTTCCTGCCTTTTACTGAAGTCAATTCAGAGTGCAGAATTGCTTCTGGCAGCACACTGCCTGGGGGCAAGATCAATGACAGAGGAACTACCTGTAAGATGCATTATATGGCCATTATTTAAGGAGTGGAGTAAATGAATCAGCTATACTGCAGAATGCCTCGGATCTGTATTGCTAATTACACCTTTAAGGAGAAATAGGCATTCAAGTCCCCTAAGTTACACTGGGCTCAACAGAATGATGGTGGAGTAGAGTAGTATAACTAGCAATAATTGAATTATAAATATGATATAACACATGGTGCAGACTCATCATCTTCACATAATTAAATGTTAACCGTTTTGCCCCTATATGCCTCATAGTATTAACTAATAATTTTCTGCCTGCATAGTCTTTCTTGAGTGCACTATGTGCATATGCAAGTCTCATCTCAGCTTTGAGATACAATGAAATTATTTTAAATGTTAATTACAGTATTGGCCAGGATAACTAATTTCACTGACTTCTGTCTTGCTCTAAACAGACTGTACTTGACGGATGGATAAGCATAAAATTGCCTTGCTATTAGTTAAAGGAAGTAAAAAATAAACTTTATACACAGTCTGAAAGTTTTAAGATTTTCTTTCTGACTTTCCTAGTTCTCTAAAGGTAGATCAGTTTGGCTGTGCTGCATTCTGTGTTTCTTCATGTAACAGGCAGAAATGACTGCAGACAAAAATTAACTTTAATATGGATATAGATATAATCTGTGACATTAAAAAAATACAAATGATGATTGGACTCCTAAATACCACAATTCCTAGTGAGTTGTTTGCTCCTTACTTAGATACAAAATTAAATGCAAGAACAACTTTCTAATTAGCAACAGCTATTTGCATTTACTGATCTGTAGTGCTGTGCTCATATTTTGTACTTGCGCTAGAGTTTAGTAGAGAACTTTACAACATTTTAAAGAGAATTTGGCCTAATATTTGTGACCCTATTGAGGACTGAAGGGGCTTTTTAAGAGTATTCAAAGCAGGTCTCAGGCCTAAGCAACCGCTGTAGTCATTTGGGAACCCAAACTACTGCATAATGACTTCTGTTACATTCTTCTACTTCAGCTCCAAAATTCACAGGTAATTAATCTTTTCCTGTTTTATATCAGAAAATACTGCTGTCATAAAGCACCTTGATATAACAGACTCCTGATCTCCATATACCTCTCCCTTTGCCAGCCAGACTCCCATTTTGGTTTTGTTGAAGACATGGTGACAAAGAATTTTAGAAAAGAAAGAGAGGCAGTGCAAGTAATGGGTTTAGGGAATGTCGGCCGCCTCAGCCAACTTCAGATGTGGACAACTGCAACAGCTACCCTGGGCACCACGCTGCAGTGAGTGGCAGAACAGATAAGGCTCCTCTTTCTACTTTGCAGGAGTGAAATCCAGATGGGATGCTGCCAAGGAAAGGGGTTGTGAGTGTCGAGTGATGGAAAGGTGGGAACACCAGTTCTTGTTTCCCATGGCTTGTCTTCTTGTGAACTCTGCTCCAACTTCTTTTCCTCCCTTCTCTTCTTCCTGTGTCCGGAGCAGTCTAAATGAGGCCTGTTTTTTATACTGCTGAGAAACTTGAACCAGCTCTGAAATTCTTGAGTCTTGTCTACCAAACCAGAGTTTAAGGCTGATGTTCCAGGGGAAGCAATGGCTGAAATATTGCTTTGTCTCTGCTATAGGATTCATCAAGTTTTTCTGAATGCCACATGACATTTTTAAGACATACATTTATATTTTATTTTTATATAGATATTGTTAAATCACATACATTATAATCCTTTACAACTGTCATGCTAACCATTCATGAGTCTCATGTAGATTCACATAACTGAAAATAAAGCAAAAGCCAGTGTTCCAGCCTGCAATCGAGCTCATCGAATTGCTGAACCTTTAGACATAAAATTTATTAAATTTAGAGAACAGATCCCATTTTTGGCCAGGAATCACAAAGGCTCAATGCCAGTTCATTATTCCTATCATTCAATCATAAAAACTGGTATATGCAATTAATTTGCTATTCACAGATACTGAATGCCAGAAATAATCCTGGTGTTAAATCAGACTTCTTGAATTATTCATGATGTCTTCTGTAATATTATTTTTGCGACTCAGAGAGAAACAAGCAATATTGCTACTTTGGGAAATAAGTCACATGCAAAAGTATTTGCCTTTTAGGGCTATCTGATGAAATTTCTAAGCTTTGATATAATTAAAGGCAAAGATCTAGATTATTGCAATGTTGAGGCCACATTTTTTTCTGCAAAGAAACAAATTAAAATGACAAAAACAGACACGAGACCTCTTCTTTAAAACGCTTGATCCTTAAAACAATATAAATCAATCTATACCATGAAACAAAAATGTTTTGCAGTATATATTAAAAAAATACAGCCAATCTTAAACCATGAATATCTCATCTGATTCAAGGTGAGCCACTTGCCTAGTCTGATTATGATTCAGTAAGCAGCACAGAAGGGGTTACATGGCTTTCATATAATCATATGATCTGGTGTCACTCAGCTGACCACCGGTAATTTCTGCCTAAATCTGCATATTCCTAATCATACATTCATTTGGCCAACAGAACTCCAACAATTTGTCACTGTGCCCCATGACCATATTTCTAAAATGGTAAGTGAGAATTCTGCATTAGATTTTTCAGTGGGATTGTAAATGTAATTTTTACAACCTGTATTATTAGTAGTAATATTTTTTAAGCAAGGAAAGCTTTTTCTTTAACACTGTGGTCATTTGGCTTGGCCCACAGTTAATGTAATGATAATCAGACTTACTACATTTACATAACATTATCTATCTATCTTTCTTTCTGTCTTTCTGTCTTTCTATCTTTCTGTTGGAAGATTAGCTTATAGAGTCCAATTAACTCAAAGCATCAAGGGCATTTCATCATGGAAAGCCTTTTTCTTTGTTTTTTCTTTCCTCCAGAAAGTGTGCATTCATTAGGCAGAAAAAATTAAACTGAGAAGCATCGGTGCAGAAAAATGAAAAAAGGCCTCCTTGAAAGTAGCTTTCATGCTCTGAACAAGTTCTCTGTTTCAATTTCTTTTCCTCCCCTCCCTTGCATTTTCAAATCATTGGAAGGATAAGGTTATTGGTGGCATTATCAAATGCCTCCTGCCATACTGACTGTGATGTATTTCCTAACCTTTACTCTGGCTTTGACTGGGTGATCCAAGCCACTACATCAAGGGAATGGCTCTTCTGCAGCAAAATTAAATTCTGTCATACTCAGTTGTTTGGTTCTACATTGTGATAAACTAATCAAAAAGTTTATGCATTTTTAATAGAAGCCAGGAAACAGTGAAATTCATGGAATCAAATAAAATTTAAAATATAAAAGAACACTGATTATTTGCCAATAAGGTTTTTTTTTCCATCACAGCTGTTGACTGGTTCTAACACATTTCTAACACAGCCCTTTGCAGACACAGATTCTAATATATTTTCTATTTTCTTTTGCGACACTTGTTGTGCAGTGATATCAAATAAAAGTGTTTCTGGGCTATCTGAAAAACTGAACAACAGGCAAGCGTGAAAAAATAGGATAAAAATGGTCAGATGCTTATTGTAGAAATTCTATATGACTGCAGCAAGAAGATCAATTTGACAGTGCCTCATCTAGCTGCAAATGAACCACATTACAGATGCAGAGATATCAGCAACACTGAAAAATAGAAAAGGAATACATTATCATCACTGTATTGCATACATACTCCTGCTCAACTTTTTTTTTTTTTTTTTTTTTTTTTTTTGGACTGTCATTCCTGTTTTTATCATTTACAGCTGCTTCAAGAACATTAGAAAAGACTATAGTAGTAGACCACAGAAGTCAAGAGGGAATGAAAACCACACAGAAAACAAAAACAAAACAACAACAAAAAATGGAGCTGATAATATAGGAGAAGATTCTCTACTTGTCTCTCAAGAAAAGGCATCTCGCAAAAGTTCTTACACCAATACATTTAGCAAGTAAATATGGTTCTTGACAACTCAATTCCAATCTTATTTCAGACAGAATAAAGTAAGAGTCGTCTGGAGATCTGAGATTCTTTCTTTTTCAAGGATCACTCAGAGAAGATGCCTAAACAGGACTGCATACTTGCTTGGATGTTTGTGAAAAATGTCAGAGGTGGCTCTCGTGCCTGTGCAACAACCTGTAAAGGTATCTGATGCTGTTTTGAAGGAGTGTAAAAAGTGGAGAACAGTAAGGATAGAGAATATGGAAGGGAAATATAAAATTATCTTTTCATGCTCCGGTGGAATATAGATGTGCAATTGCACCATGCTTTGGCTTGACCCAAATAGAAAATGAGCTGAGAACTTTTTACTGTGCTCTAGTATCTGCTCTAAATTGGACTGAATACTTGAGACCAGTAATGATTTACTTGATGCTTTGCATCACGGTGTTCCTCATCTAAATTTGTGCAGTAGGGTATGAGCAATAGCATGAAAACTATGGGTTCTTATGAGATCCGGGACTACTCCATAGTGTTGCATGAGAAACTCATTCACTGTTCCTCCCTGAGCTGATCTGTCTGGGAAACACTGAACAGACATTTCAATAAAGGTCTGTAAAAACTAGTTATGAGAGAGGTTGATGGAATGCCTTTCCTGACACAGTCAGCCCTCATTTTGCTCCCTTGAGCCAGGAGGATGACCCAGATCTAGACTTGGATTCGTTGATGTGTGTCTCTCAGCTTTAGGGTTCTGGCAGGTGATATTACAAGGCTGCTATCAGCCAGAGGCAGTGACAGTTTCCTCCATAGATTTTTATGTAGACTTTTGTAATATAGAAAGATTTCAAAGTCTGTCTTGTGCACTTGACACAATAAGAAATAACCCACCTCCAGCCTTTTAATATTTAACTATATTGGCCCCAGTGAAGCTAAGGACAGCCTGGAACATCTCTTGCCTGATGAAAGCAAACCGCTAAAGAAAAAAAAATATTTCAGCAATAGAACTGTGATGGCACATTTGAGCCTTGAAAATTCTTAGGAGATACCAAATAAACCTGCATTATGAAAAACTGGAAGATGAGTTCTCTGAAATGAGACCTTATTTTTTGCAGGATGCTACAGAAGGAACATTTCAACATTAAAGTGCATCATGATGTCATGGAAGAGAATATAAAATCTCAGGGATTCAGGAAGGCTGCAGATGACTGCAAGAGGAATCACACAGCTGCCTCCATGGCATGGTAGAAGATTGGGGCATGCAGCTCATCCACTTTTGTCACTGATTGTTTCTGCCAAGGAAACTCCATCGAATTTGCAGCAGTTTCAACCAACATGCAAACAATGCAACAGCTGGGGGACTAAAACGCATATGTGAAGTCAGAAGAGCAACAACATGATATTGATAAAATTAAAATGTCAGCTGTGTTAAGGGAAGCTGTTTTTTGGGACCAGGGGATTTTTCCTTCCAGGACCCCTGGAGCCAAAGTCGCTGGTCTCCGAGACTCAGTCCCAGTCTCAAACAGCCAAGGCTGCTGTGATTCCCTGTCCCTAGGTCCTGCCAATAGCAAGGCTGAACTCATATAACCAACAGGCAGGCAGGCAGGCAGGCAGGCAGGCAGGCAGGCAGACACACACACACACACACACACACACACTACAAACATGGCTAGCCTCACAGACCAGCATAGACAGAAGCATCTTTACTGGCACTGAATACAGATAACAGGACTCAACCAGGAACAATATGTTTGCAGCAGTTGCAAGTATACAACATGGATCGCTCCAGTAGCTGACACCCAGATCCCTATCTCTCCAGTTACTGGCACACACAACAGGCTCATCTGCTTCTTCCCCATTGGGCCCAGTTTTGCTACATCCTCATCCAAATTTGGCATTTTTAGTAACAGGACCAGAAGTTACCTAGGTGTTTTCAGTCTTATATAGTGTTGCTGAAGGATGGATTATCCAGCCACTGCTGGGCCTACAAGATTCAGCTCCCCAAAAAGTCCCCAGTACTCCCCTCCAAATAGCTGTGAAGTTGGGCTGTTTCTCCCCTAACTACTCCTAACCCATCTTTTACATCTGTCCACTCTTCAGAAAACTATCTGCAACTTTTGGCAGCTGCTCAGTCTGATTTGTTACATCCAGTAGCTTCTCAGGTCTGTTGAGCTGGCTAGACCTCAGGCCAGGGCCTAGTCATCTGCTTGAATACCTTAACAAATCCCTTTATCAAGCCATTTTAAGATGCTGAATTCATGAAGGCCTCATGATAGAGAGGAGTTCTGGAAGGGAATTTTGAAGAAGCAGGTTGCTTGCAAATCAGCATGTCAAGAATATCATGAAAAAACCTTCTCTGAGGACCTGGGAAAGGTCTTGTTTTGTGATGTTCTTGACATCATGATGTGTGTTTCACCAATGGGGCACAGTCCCACTGGGTCTGCACATGGCAGCAGAGCCAGGGCTGATAGCAGGGTGTATTGGTGGCCCTCGGCACCGCAGGTGATCAGCGGGGTCCAGGGTCTGTGATGCACCACTAGAGGGGTGTCTGGGATTCTTTCAGATTCTGGGGTTAGTCACACTGAACTTGAGAAACCATCATTTGTGAAGTATAAGAATTTATTAGAGCTGAGCAGTTCTACACATATGACGGACACTGGACAAGCCTAACACCTAACACCAGATAATCTAAAAGTATAACAAAGCTGAAAAGTATAGTAAAGCTAGAAATATAGCAGCACTCAGAATACACGTGTCAGAGCTCTAAGGTTAAGCCACGAATGCACGGTATAATGACCATTCTTCGATGCATGGTACAATGACTGTTCTCGCTCTTTCCTTTCTTTATGGGCCACTCCTCCAGTATAGTTTTCCCCAGATTGTTCTCACCATGCTCGAGCTGTGCCAGGATGATTCAGGTTCTCTCTGGCAGTTGATGTCAGGGGCGTCCCCGCTGTTGGGTAGGTTGTCGGGTCCACAGGCCAGCTGACAGTGAATCTGAGTCCACTCAAATGTATGTGGCTTACTTTTTTTTACTGTTCCTAGTCTTAGTTCATTATCCAGTTGAACAGTGCCAGACCACAGTTACACAATAGAACAGATGGCCTCAGTCAATAACAGTATGGATACCAACAGGATGCTCAGCAGGATGGTCAACAGGATGGTCAACAGATAACAGTATGGATGTTCAACAGATAAATACACATGTTCAACAGATAACCCAGTGCAAAATTTCATGGTACCTAGATGCTTACAGTATGAGTCTGTGGTGTCACTTCTCCTGTGTTGACTAGGTTTGCTCAGAGCTCATGGGGTCATTGGAGGGCTACAGCAACCCCACAGTGTGGTGCCTCTGGCCGTGGTACACCCAGGGTCCCTAAACTCTTGAGGCCCCTAAACTCTTGAGGAGCCCCTCAGAGCAAACTCCTCTTCTATAAGCTGCACCATCCTGAGTCTCATGCTTACCTGTGTAGAGTCTATCAGGTTCCCTCCAGGGGCTTCTGCGAAAGGCAGTGGGGCTGGGGATAAGGCTGTGGACGAGCTGCAGCGACATCTGAGGGGCATCCAGGAAGGGACTTGCCAGTACCACAGGGCCGAAGGCTCTGCCCAGGAGGCAGCACTGTGGCAGAGTTGGAGCTGGCACCGCTGCAGCATCATGGAGCAGGGACTGATGGCCCTAGGCTGGACTGAGCTGGGGGCTGGGGGTCGGCAGTGGGTGCCAAGGTGTCTGTGGTGATGTTGGTCAGGGCCATTACAGCCTATTAGTGCCTTCAGGGCCCTGACAGGTCAAATGACAATGCCCTGATCAAATGACAATGCTTATTTCTCCAAAGTCTGACATAGATACTTAAATGTTATTTGTCCTTTTACTGGAGAGGTAACTAATATCAATAGTAATTACTTCCTTCAACTAAATAGTGTAACAATAAATTCTTATGGTAAGTCTTAGGGTACATTAGGTCAGCTTTTATGAGGTACATGCATCAAAAAGTATTTATACTCCACACATTGTTTAAATAGTACCTATATGAAGAGAAAATTTATATTACAGTGCCCACTGTCAGAAAATATAATGACTATTCATGATTCTAGTATGAAAAGTGAGACTCTAATGGCACTGATTTGACATTAAATACTATCCACTCTTGGGCTAATAAAGACATTTTCAGTATTAATGAAACTAATCCAACACTGCAGATTTCTGCCTGCTCATTACAATAATTTATTCATAAAGTGTTCATTTGTTCATTTGAGACCCTGGTGGAGCGATGTACCCAACAGAGACAGTTCTAGGAACATTTCTAAAGTCATCTCTAAGTTCTCTCTGGCTCTTTCCCTTGCAGTCCCTTTAAATGTCTTCAAGCAGACAAAATCTGTAAACATGAGCCTACTCTAACATTTTCTAAAATGAGTCCATGATCTGTGGGGACACAAACCAGTAATTCTTCACATTTATGTATTTTCAGTTCAGCATTTCTCTGGCTGTCATACAATTTGTAAGAGAGACTAAGGAAATAAAGTCATATAACAAATACTAAAACAGAAATGAAAATAAGCAATACAGCCAGGGTTTTTCAATATTTTTGAAAAGACTTGTTAAAACTGTTCACAACTTCCTGCTGGAAATGCCTGAAGAAAAGAATATGAGCAGCTACTTTCAAATAATCATTTACGAGAAAAAAATGCTGAAACTCTGATCCAGCCTCTGTATAAGACAAATATGTCTAGCATGGCTTAAGCTGTGACTATGAAAATAAAACAGAAAAGTCACACTGTAAGAACTTAGATGGCCTAATTTGGGTATTTTGAGGTTAACCCCCTCCTTCACTCCCATTTTCTTCCTGTTTGTCATGGGACAAACATAGAATCACAGAATCACAGAATGGTTGAGGTTGGAAGGTACCTCTGGAGATCATCCAGTCCAACCGCCCTGCTCAAGCGGGGTCACCTAGAGCATGTTGCCTAGGATTGTGTCCAGTCAGCTTTTGAATATCGCCAGAGAAGGAAGGAGACTCATGCCCCTAACACTTCACAAGAATAGTACTTCTTTCTTTCTCTGCTTGATGGCATACCTCTGACAGGAATCACAGAGGGGTCTCCTAAGCCCAGCTTTTCCAGAGGACTGGCTTTGGCACCTCATTGATCAGGAATCTTGCTGCTCTCAGTCTTTTACCTTGAGCCTAATGCTTTCCCTTGCAGATACCTTGAGAGCTCAGCTACATACACGTGTGTATGTAAGTTACACTCACACATCCAGGTGCTTAAACATTTAGAATGACAATGTTAAATGTCACTACCCATAAAAATCCTCTATGTTTTATGACCAAAGCCTGAATCATCTTTTAGTACAAGTGTCATAATTGTTTGAAACAGTGCTATACTCTCTTTTGCATTTTTATTTGTCTTTTATGCTATCTCTTTTATATTTTTAACTCTTTATACTATCACTTTTATGTGATTTCTTATTCCTTTTTATTATCATTTGATTGGAATTGTCATTGCAGAATGCAATTTAGATGCTTTTTTTATGGTATTTGGCTTTATTCTGGAGCTCTGGACACCAAACAGCATATCTATTTAATTATTTAATTATTTCTCTTCACCGAAAGAAAACGATGTGTCAAATCTAGATTCTGCATGAGCTCTCACTCTTCTCCAGTATCTTACATTTACTTCTAAATATCAGAAGTAAAATATTGTCCCCACTGAAACAAATACCAAATCTCCCTTGGATCTGTCAATGCTAAGGTTGAACTGCAAGATTTTATATAAGAATTATATTACTGAAATGAATGTAACTTTGTTATGGAATTCAATATCCTTGAAAGATCATACAATGGAGAACCTTGGGAGAAAAACAGATTTATCTGCCTAAACAAGTACTCTGAAGAATTTACTTGGCATTCCTAGCTGGAGAACTAATAGTTTTAGTCTCACAAAAGCTTCCACATTTAAGGAATTCATCACTGAAATATTAGTCTTGGTTAACACAAATCACTTCCACACTCAGTGAAGCAAGTCTTTCAGATAATTTTGTCTGATATTTGTTCAGCTTCATACTCTGCTAATTTAAAATTCCTCCTCCTCTCCCTGTTTTGTAGCATTTAAGCTTTTCCCACTTTCCCACTTACTCTACTGACTTGTGTTTTTCCACAGATGATGGTTCCATCGCCTTCCATTCAAGAGAATTTTCCAAAGCCAAGGCAACCTTAATACTCTGTGACTGGAAAAAAGATTCAGAGAAGAGCTAAAAGATTAATTAGTTGGATTATTCTGATTCAGCACTATCACACTCTTCACTGTCACAGCTTTTCTGGTTTACAGACATCCAGGCTCCCTCACTGGAGGATTTCCAATGTCCAAGGTAAACCCTTTCCTTCCATGAATTTAAGAGGAATTGCTGCTCTAACAGATTGAAAATAAAGATTAGAAATAGATAGCCAAATAATCCACTCAACATCCTTGGCATTTTAATGTAAATGTAAATGTAAATTTATTATATTTAACTTCAACTGCAGTTTATGTTTCTCTATTTACTACAAAATAAATTTTGGGTGTCTAAGGGTCTCCTATGGATAACTCTGCTGTTGATGTTTCAATTAAGAGTCTGCATTAAGTGGAATGGAGCAAGGCCCTGCAGCTGGCTTTCACCGGTGTTGTTTGCACTTTGGACACACCTTAATTAGCTAAATTTTGGAAAACCTAAATTCATTCTGTGTTTCCTTAGAACAGGGTGAGGAGGTGGTAAAATTATACTAGCTATAGTAGATGCATTTTCAGCTATAGAAGCTTCTTTAAGTGTGGGAGTCCAGTCTTGTCATATTGTTCAACAGTCTACTGAAAGGCACTTTGATACTATGCAGATGAAGGAGGATAAGAACTTCATGGAACAGTATATTATGTAAGTTATTATTTAACTTGAGGCAAGAGTTTTGACTACAGAATCAAGACAAATTACTTATCAGAAACTCCAGAAGAAGAAAAACAAAATGATGGGACAAAACACTGTGCCTCATATGCACAACAACATCATCAGAAATAGGATTTAGGAGGAAATGGATACTTACATTCAAGAGCACCATCTAAAAACCCTACCTGTGATGCTATAGAAATGAAGGATGAAATGAAATGAATGTCTTTTGGTTTGTTTATCCCAATTTTTCAACATCATGGAATATATTTTCAAAAATTCCAGACTTAAAACCATACTATCTTGAGCAGAGCACATGAGCAAAAGTGAGCTGCAAAGTATACTCCAGGGAGAATATTTTATTACTGGATCCTATGAGTTCCTTTTACTAGGAAATAATCTCTGGAATCTCTGCTGTTCTTTTCTTCAAGTTCTTTGTCTCTTACTTTTGTTTGATTTTGTGCATGTGAACACTGTTGTTGTCAAGTGTTTGGGAGTTAATAATTCTGTTCAACAGCATGTGAATGCTATGTCATCATTCATTCCAGATTTAGACTATAGGCACCTGTTTTATTTATGGAGTTGTGCTGTAGATTCTTTGCATTTTTAAGAAGAGTTAAATGTTAAACAGCATATGATTCATTAAAGATCTGCAGTCAACATTTCCCAAAATAGACAGCCATAAAACACATGCATTGTTTGCAGTCTTTTGCAAATGTAAAATGTTTTTCTGTATTTGTATATAAAATGTTCAAAATAACAAAGGTATATCCTCAGCAATTGTATTTTAAGTATGTTCTTGGATGCTTGCCACTGATGCTGATTTTAAGAAAATATATGCATTGATTAGTTCCCATGGTAACAGCATCTACAAATTGATTTAAACAGTGATGAGTGACAGATTGGCTTTTTCTTAAATTGTCTCCAATGGTTATTTGAACAGATCCTGTGGCTAGAAAGCCAATGACAGATGTTATTTTTTAACTACTACCAGGAAAACCTCACTTCTTTATGCAGTATTGGTTGATTTCCCTTTAAGATTCCAGCAGAGCTCTAATAAATTTTATTAAATCTGTATCTTTGAAAACATTTACTGTTCTATATGATAGAAAAATTACTTCCTAAAAGTATAAGTTCTTACAGAAGGATAGCTATGACTGGTGCTTTTTCATTCACAGTATCATATATGCTTTATTAAAAAAAGAAAATGGTAAAACTTCCTGTTGCTTTTTATAGCAATAATCTATTAAATTATAGCAGTTTAGAAAAATGAACCTACTATTTCAATATGTTTATGTATTTAATTAATTATTTCTTTAAAAATAATTAAATTTTCAGGAACAACAGGAACAACTACAAGTCTAGCAAAATCTGAGTTGCTGGAAAATAAAAGGAAACTGTTTCCATCTTTACATGAATAACCTGTTTCTGGATATTGCATTTCCATACACGTATATTATACATACCTAACTTTTTTAGTCATATAATATAAGGCACTTTTTTTGTGATCCAGCTTCAGCATTATGGCTCCTCAGCAGAAGTTTGCTTGTAAAATTTACTTTAGCTGCATTTTAAGCTACAGTCTTTGCTCTGTAGGATATACATTACAGGAAAATTACTGAGTAGAGATACCGAAGTTAAGGAATCTGAAAGTAGCTCAGATACTAGAACTGGTATAACCTTATTAGTTGCTATTCCATCTGGGCTAGTATACACTGCTTTCTCTTATAATAAATTAGCATCAGGAGAACAGTGTACTGACATAGTTAAACTGCTCTGGTGTATGAGGTAGTCCAGGAATTATTAGTTGACACTACTGTGTGCAGTGTAAAATACCATTAATGTTCAACCACACATACTAAATAATGTCACACTTAGATTCCATGATGTTTAAAGATGAATATAATCTTGAAAACCTTTCACCGAAATCATATATTCAGAAATTGCTCAGAGCCAAGGACTCAGACACTAAATAAAGCAGATATTTGTCAAATTTCTAATGTCTGTGTTACATAAATAGCTGTTCAGCACAGCATGGGACTTACAAAAAACTCTTGAAAATACATAGGTAGAAGTATATCAACACAAACTAACAAGAAAAAGCAACACAAGAGTTAGAATTATTGTTTAAAAACTCAAAGCTTAAGTAAATCCTTATAAATGACTGACTGATTGAAAATTGTTATAAATAATGTGAAAAGAGCAGGACTGTTTTCTTCTAGAGCATGTACTCATTCTATAGCACCTGATTTCTGGGCAATATTATGGGGACAGCGATGGGATATAAGAAGAAAGGAGTTGTCATCTGAAAGTCAGAACTAGATGAAAAATCTGTTCCTTAGAGATCAAGGGAAATTCTGCCTCGTAAGAATTAAGCTGAACCACCCCTAACATTACTTCCATGGTACTACACAGACACCTTCTCAAACCTTAGCTTTATGTTATGCCCTACTTTCCTTAGGAAGAAAATGGTCCTTGTTTTGCTCAGCCAGTTGTGTGATGTAATTAAAACTCAGACATTTGGAATGTGGGACCACACTGGATCATTTCTTTGAGCAGAAGGTTGGGCTAGAGACCTCTTGAGATCCCTTCCAACCTGTATTGCCTTCTGATGCTCTTATACAGAAAAAAAATGAGATCCCCTCAGGTTCTGGGAAGAATATTTGACAATTGGGTATACTCACCTTGGAGAATTTTAATTTGCATCATCAAACCTAAAACCATTGCTAATTCTACCAAATTTGCATCAATGTTGAAACTGCAAACATGTCAAATGGATCATCTTATCCATAGGTGCTTTTAAGGTAGACATTGGAGGGTTCAGAATTGCAAGATTTACTGAGGAATAGCTGATTATAGAAAAGTAAGCTCTCTTACAGACAGATGGGCACAGTACAGCATAAGTAGCTACATAAAACTACTTATACAGCTATAGACAATAGACATGTCATGGATGTGTATTTAGCTTATATGGCTATCAACCATGGGATGCAGTACCTGTGTGACACACAAACACATGCACAGGATCACAGCAGTTCTCAGAGTTATTATAAAATATCCCTATGTACTGTGAAGGGAAAGCATTTTATCTATCAATCTGAACAACAGTGATGCCATTCCAGCAGACTCATCAGCATGTGCTGGCACTTTTTCTCCCCTACCATCTGCAGCATATGCAAACACACTGCAAGAAAAACACAAATCACCCACTTAGGTCATTTTTCTTTTTATCTCCTGCTTGCTTAGGGGTACATAACCTATCGCCAGGTAGCATAATAAAGAGTTTAGATGGTCTACTTCTGTTGTAGTTTGCCTTTTATTTCGGACAACTGACACCAAAACAAAGAGCTAGTTAAAACACTAATTCTGAACTAGAGCAATGATGTTTCCAACACTGTAAACATGTTTATTGCTCAACAGCCAGTTGTACAGAGCATAGAAGACAAAACCTTTCCTAAACAAAATTTAGTAACACTTCATTCCTGGAGGGAGATCACATATCATTTGAATATATATATATTTTTAATTTCCTGTTTGACTAATAAATATTGGTGCATTTTTGCACAACATGATATCGTGTATCAGCGTAAATGGCAAGTTCTACATCCATGATAAATTCAGTGAATGACTAAAACTTATCCCTTGTGCATAAAGGTTAGTCTGAATCCAGACTATGATGCTCATCACTTCATGAGGGATCATTAAATTCTTCATGAGTGTATAAATCTGCAAGAGTAGTCTATGGATTTTTGCATGCTTACTACAGGAATATTAGAAGGAAACCAAATATTACTGCGATGTTTCTTAGCTGGTAGTTTTATTACTGCAAAATTCAGTCCTCTGTTTAGGTGCTGAATGTATTTAGCATGTACATATTTCACATATGTGAAATATATTTAGACTGTCTTCAGCGCTGAACCTATCTAGGTGCTGAAATTCAGCTGCAATGCTTACTTTCACGGATACAAGAAGGATCTTTGAGTGCAGGAGGGATCTAGCCAGCTCAGGACCTTTCAGTCTTCTCAGTACCTTCTACTATGTGGAGGACACACACTTGATATTCCACCCTTACAATGATGAACATTTCCCTTCTCATGTACTAGCACATCCTCTGGAGCAGTAGCACTGGCAGTAGCCTAAGGTGGAAGAGCCCCTGAAAGAGTGCTAATCAGTCTGTTTTTTGCAAGATCCTTATGGGAAAAATTGAAATAAAGTCATCACTTGCACACTTTTGAAACACAGTCTTCGTCTTTCTTTCCCAGTATCACCCACCAGTTCTACTTGCACTTTAAAACAGAGAAGGCCATAAATATAAAGTAGTTATAAGAGTAATAGCATCCCCAGAAGTTGCCAGGAACAGTTTGTACCAAGGAAACACTGGGCATATGCTGCCTTGACAGCCACTGGCAGGGCTTGAATGCATATGCTGCACTGTCAACACACCTTTTTAACTACCTAAGAGGAATTGTGCTTTTTGTTTTCTCTTTTTTTAGGTAAAATTTGCAAAAAAGATGAGTTTGTGCAAAGTTTCAAATAGATGTTCTTATCCAGGAACAACCCTGAATTATGCTTTTTTCTTTCTAATTTTTAGTGTCCTATTCCTCTGTGCAAGAAATCATACTAATTTATTTCATCATAATATATATAATCTCATATTTGTATAATAACTATTTTATTATAACTACAGATTGATGGGCTAGGTGACTGAAGTGATTATCATTGGGTGTTCCATATGTTTAAATACATTTCAGTCATTATAGGTGAACAGAAGAATATGGAATACTTTCATTCATATAATAACAATATAGACAAATCATGTGTGAATATGTATTAGTTTTGTGCGTACACAAACACAAATATATGTAAAAACTAATTGAAAGTTGTAACTATCTCTGCCACATACCACTGTTACAAGTACTAATGAAATTGAACATAAACCCACTAGATTTCCCTAGCAAGATTTTTTTCTGTCATCCTTGAAATAAAACAAAAAAACCCAAACAAGCAAAAATATTCAGACCCAGTCTTCAAAGCACCTTCTCTTTCCAAAACTCTTGGAAAAGGATTGAGTTTAGCAATTTACCCAACTGACAAAGGGCTTGATCCAAATCCCATTAGAGCCAGAGAGATTCTTTCCATTAACTTAAATTGGCTTTGGATGAGGCCCACGGTGCACATGGTTTTAGTGATTTGTGCTAAACATTTGAAAGGGATGACAACAACACATTAAAATGACACACTGAAAATGTGCCTTCATGTTATACTAAAAATAGCTGCTAGATCAGCTTTAAAGAGAGAGCTCATCAAGGTTGTTGAATAACCAAAGTAATAGCTGTCCAGATGCCATAATGAGATTTATGTAAAATATTGCGTGGGCAGAAGTTATAATTGCTTTTTTTGTTGTCACGGAAGAGAAGTTTTCATTTTTCAATTTCCAGCTTTGTGAAATTCAGTTAACAGGCAGAGATTAGAGTTTAACTCCAGGTTATCACTACTTATATGGCAAATGCATATATAAAAACTGTATGCACATCTGGTAGCAAAATCTGCAAGTCATAGCCTATTGTCAGATGGTACAAATGTTCCTGTGATTTGCAGCGTGAAACTCTGGGGGTTATAAGCACTAAATGTTTCTCTGTTCTAAACTTTATATTTGAGACAAATGATGCTGTCTCTTAAAATTCTCTCTTTTTCTTTTTTTATTCAGATGAAAGATAACACTTTAATTAACATGAATATTCTCAACAGCTGTTTGAGGAGAACTACCTAACTATGCTGAACTGATAGCGAGATCATTCCCAGCATGAAAAGAAAAATTAGCACAGGCACAGTGTTTTACACCAGCTGTGTACCTCCTTAAAGAAACTGAAGAGTTCTTGTGGAGAAGAGAGACATCCAAAGTATGTGCAGGAAGCTTTCAGATTGTTTTCTATAACATGTTCTCAAACACTTCTTGTTTATCATGGAGATGTCTCAGCTTCACTTCAGCCTTCCTGCACTCTCTACTGGCACTTATATTCGGAAATTGCATATTACTTTCTATCATATTTGAATTTGATATCTAAGCCTTATCTGTCTGATTACAGGCATCCTTCTCGTCCTGTACATTTATTTAGTCTCTACAGTTGCAAGCCTGAAGAACTAGACTATTTCAAAAAAAAAAAAAAAAAAAAAACTTCGATAAACAATAAACAAGTTCTTATACAAAGCAATCTGTTACATGAAAAGGAAAGCATAAAAAGGACTAAATCAGCTCTGAGTGGAAGTTCCAGCTGTAAAGTTTTAAAACTGTTTACTTTTTAAAACTTTACTTTTTTTTTTTTTTTTTTTCACTTCTGATATATCACCCAGTCTTAGGATAAAAAAGTTGTTGAAATGACATCTAGTGCAAGAGAATCTCTGTACTGCAGGGAAAACAGGAAGCATAAATGTTTCTGGTAAGGAATTTGCAAAACAAAAAAAAGTAGAAAGGTTAGAATTTGTAGAGGCACAGAATGTAGGGATACAAGTTTATACGGTAGAGATACTGTATAAACTTGCAGTTGCTTATCAGCATTTTGATATCAAGAAAGCTGATTTAGAGGACACAGCTTTTCCTCCTTAGTACTGCAGTAAGTATACATCAATGCTATCTGCAGGCATAATTTTGTATTTAACACTGAAGAGCAAATGAGATATTGGAATAAGTAATTGAATTTCCATTTTTTCTTATGTATCATCAATAGAATTAGGAACTGATTTCCATGCATGCTAGCAAACTCTGCACTGATTTACACTGATATAAATCCAATGTGGACTGTGGTATATGTATACATATACTGAAGTCTACTTAATATCAAGGATAGAATTTATTATCTAATCCACATAATCTTCCTTCCTGATGGTACTTGATGAGAGGGAGGGAGGGAGGGAAGGAAAAAGAAGGAAAGAAGGAAGGGAGGGAGGGAGGGAGGAAGGAAGGAAGGAAAGGAGATAATGGAAAGGAGGAAGATAATGGAAGGGAGGGAGGCTAGAAAGTCAAGTGCTTCTGAAGGTCTTCTCTGAATGGACTGTAGAAATGACAGTTAAGAAAAAAATATTTACCAGAGATGAAGCATTATCCTTAGCGGTGGCAAGTTTTCTGACAAAATTTTAGCAGTCCACTATCATCTGGACCTGCATGGATGGATCCTCAGGTTAGAGTGATGGGGAAAAGGGTGATGGGGAGAAAATTTCCTAGTTCTTATGGCTCTCCAGGATTTTGTCCCACAGTAAAAATAATTAATCTGTCTTTTCTGATGGCAGGACCTTAAACTTACTTTTTGCCAATCCTGACCAAGCAGCAGACATTTGTTAGGGAGAAATATACTAAGTTTGGGGGAATAAAAGGGGAAATGGTTCTAGCAAAAATATTTTAATTCATGGAATAACAATCTATGTAAGCATCTCTACTTATTAAGATATGTTTATTTCTTTGTTGTCTTAATTTAATGAAGAAATAGATTTCAGGACACTGTGAAGATTACAGTTCTCATAGATGTGCTTCAAAAATTAACCAGTGGGGAACCCCTAAATTGAATCCTATAAAGAGCATTTGAAATGACATTTTCAGACAGCTCAGCAACAAATTCTTTTTAATTGTTTATGTTGACCTTCCTTTTTCAATAAGAAATCCTCTTAGAAAGTGTAATGTTTCCCTGAATAGAAAAGACTTAATTAGGCTTAATTTGCACAATTAGGGATCATAAACAGATTACAATTTGCATTGCAAAACTGCAGAGCATCATTAAGGTTACATTTGGTATGGTAGTTATAAGAAATTGTATTGAATAAATATCTGCAGCCTAAGGTCAAACAATATAATGAAGGTATAAATCCTTATCTGAGAAGATAATTGCTTTTTTCTGGATATTACTGTCCACTCTAGAAAGGCTGTAGCAATGTGTATATTTGATAGATACTTTAATATATTATTACACAATTATTTTGAAGCACCTTATGACAGAAGTCTTTTTCACAGCTTATTACATAGAATTATCAAAAGTCTCTGCAGTCAGTCATCTCTGGTGGGGGCAGTGCTTAACAAAGGACAAGCAAAATTCCATTCATGGTAGGCCAAGGCTAACATGAAATCTGTTCCTGCTGTGGTAGCTGTTGCTGTTCTGGTTTTATATTGCATACTATTGTCAGATAAAAGTCTGGTAAGTAGTATGAATCCATTTTTGACAAAGAGAATACTTAGAAAAGATCCTCTTTCTAATTGTATTGAATATACTCAGAATAGTCCTCATAACTATTTGTTATTTGGGAATAGAGTCCACAGACAGGAGGGAGGCAAGGGGAAAAGATAGCATTGTCAAATGCTTCTTCAAACTTGAGTGTCTCCCACAGAAATGACTGATCACTGAAGCAGCACCTTGGTCTGAAGAATTATATTTGGCACCTCTTAAAATCTGAAAAGTAGAAAAAGCCTTGATAAGGCATAGAGTGATGGGACAATCAGTGAAGGAATAGAGAGCGAGCATTAAGTGTTGATGCATGAAGGTAGCTACAGCAAGGTACCTTGCCTTCTCGCATTTATTTTGAAAGATCTATTTTGAGATAAAACTTTGAAAAAGCATTTGAGTTTCTACTAGAATAAAGATTTCCTCTAGTAATCTATAGTGTAGATGGAAATAATTGAGACCTCTTTTCATACTTTCTAGATTTGTACACAAAACATCTTTTCCAATACTAGCTGATATACTTTTAGAAAGAGCTTGCAATAAGATTTTGGGGACTGGTGTCTGAAATTTTTTGTCTTTCACCTGTCAGTCCTAAGAAGTGGAGACTACAGGAAAGCAAAATTGCTTGGGTTATGTGAATTGGTTTTCCCATCACTACTGAAAGTGTTTTAGTTTCACTTGGAAAATATCTGAATATATATTCAACTAGTTATAAGTTTTGTCCACCAAAATGCTGTGTGTTCAATATGCAGAGGAGTTTGCATTCAGCAGAAGCTGAAAAATAAATGACAAAATCTTGGTTGCAGTTACGCCATGCTGATTTAATGCAAAGTGTGATGGGTTCAGATATGGTATTTTCAATAATATGCATGCAATTTCACAGAAGTATGTTACATTTATTCATAGCAAAATAGCAGATGCTGTATTGCGTCAGCTTGAATGAATATACGTTGGGTGGAAATATGCACTAGATGGGCAAGTACTTCTGACTGGAAAAGGCTGCAGTTGAGAAATGAATGTATTGATATGAATGAAAAGGTATTGGCTTTGACAAAAAGTTACTGGCTTCTATAAATATGTTTTGAAAGAAAACCTATTTATATATAAAAATATAATTCTATCAGTTGGAAGACACTGTTATTGATTTCAAAAGCAATTGGCAATGTATTAGATTCAGCAAAATGACATTGGTTTCAGTGTGTGTTGCATGTATCCATCTTCCTGAAATTGTATTGTGTTGAAAGATGAAACAAGCTCAAACCCAACTCCAAGGTCTCTAGTCTCAAAACCTTTGTGATAAGCCCATATAGATGAACACTACCAGTCTTTAACAGAGCTTGAGGTTTTAGTTTAGATTCTCTTAAGATTTTTAGTTGTCTTTATTTATATTTCAAAGGCTAACTTTTTAGTAACTTGTTGCTGTCACTCATTCACAGCTCTTTATTTTTTCACTGATGCACTTCATTACAGTTGTGCCTTTGCTTGAATAACTTCATAAGCCATGGTTTCAAGATTTATTTGTCCAATCTTTGGTTCACAGAAAACTTGAAAAGTGTTTAAATAAGAAAAATATTACAGACAAGAATTGAAGATGGGAAATGATTTTACTCTGACATGAAACAGAGGAATAGTGAAAATAATTTCAAGCACTTCTGGAACCTTTGAAATAGCTGGGCTGTTTTGTTTTTAGAGAGAACAAGAAAATAACTTTCTGGCCATAATGAGTAACACACTGGTAAAGTTACTTGGATAGGATGTGTGAAACAGAGTCAAGTTATTCTTCTGGTTCATATGAGGCACTTCACACTGGGACTATTTATGTCAGATTTGTGTCAGAACCTTTCACCAGTAGAGAAAACCTTTTGTTCTCCTTCTCTGAAAAGCTATTTATATGAAGTAGAACATTTCCAATGGGAAGGATTGAAAGTCTATCACTTCCTCCTCAGAGAAGAAACAAAACCCACCACAAGCAGGAAGGCAAAGGTCCAGGTACTATTTCTGGTTAGGTGGATATTTGATCTGGATTTGACCTGAATTTATTAAGCACTAGGTGGTTGTCGTCTCTCTTTCTTTTGCTGAAAAATTGGAACTGAGATCCTTTCATCAACTAAGATTATGCTCAGACAGTATGCTCCCACAAAAATATTTTGGGGAAGCTATCAATTTCCATCAGCATACCTGAGAATATATATGTTCAATAGAATAATTCCAAATAACTTCTGATGGAGGTAATAAAAAATTTCTGTAACGACATCCTATGGTTGATTCGTATGGAATCAGGTTTATGACTGTACCTTCCAATGTGCTCCTGTTCATCCTACTAGGGTACATTTATTACCTTTATTAGGTTTCTGTTTCTATGAGTTCTGCAACATGCAGTAGCCTGGAATTAACATTTATCAATATTTTTAAGAGTGCTTATGAAGGGTAGGATACAGTGTTTGGAAAACTTAACAGGTTTTACTTCAGCAAAACGAGATAGATATTTCAAAGAAAGAAAACTCAGCTCAAAACGTCTGTTAATATAACAAACAGTGTGATGGATATATCTGTCCTTTTATTCATTAATCCAAATAAGGATTTAAAACATTACTTTCGGTTGTCCATCTGAAAATTTTTATCCTGGCTCATGAAGAAACTGGGGGGGGGGGGGGGGGGGGGCGGATTTAACATTGTAAAACAAGAAAAATTGATCACAGGGACCTATGTCTGAATATGATCACTAGCAAAGAAAAGCAAATTCTAGACTTTGATTTCAAAGCAGATGATATGCAAATTCCATGTGAGGAGAAAATGTTGACCATATAAATCAATAATGCACACAAATTATGATGTTTCTGTTCCTGCTCTAAAAATTTATCAAAGAATAAATAATTGTAGTAAAATAGCTTTGTTACTTTCATTAAGAATATTCCTTGTTAGACTTTGGGAAAGCTTTCAATGCATTTTATTTTTTTAAGAGCCAAATGAGGGTCTATATAGTTAAATAATAAATTAATGTAAATAAAATAATAGCAACACATGAAGCACAAAGGGAATAGTGATACGATAGTGGTCAGTGGAAAAGCAACACTCCAGCTCCCTGAACTCTGTAGAAAAATGTGTAGGTCCCCAGGTTTGATAAGGTCTCATAATAGACCTTAGATTCATACTCGATGAAGATTTGAGAACTCCTCCTGGGAGAAGTAAGCCAGTTGAAAGTGTGTATGCAACGTTCCTCTAGGCCTCTTGAAGATATGCAAATGCAAGCTCTGAGGGTCTGCTGGTATGGACATTTTTGTCATTGTAAAACCATTCTGTGGGGCAACTACCTTTGGGATTGTGTGTTGCTGATGCTTTGCTCATTCTCACTCAAGGAAGATGTGTGGAACATTTTTCTCTTTCTCTCGTCAGTCTGTGGTCTTGGAACTTCGGAGGACTCTGTGGCATGTTCGTAAGTGTGCCAATCTGGGAGAAGTTTCCATTTGTTACGCAAGACTTTCACAAGTATAAAAGGTAACTTTTAGGGAGTCACCAGACTGAAAAAGGTTCAATTTCACTTTCCTAAATATAAGTTGCAGGAGATGAATGTCATCTTGGAGTAAAATGAAGTGTAATGAAAGACCAAAATGTTTTTTGATGAAGAGAGCAGAAGGTCCTCCACTATTTGGATACAGTCCTAAATTTTACAGCTTTGATTTCATCAGCTCTTGCTCTTCTCACAGTGCATGTTGCCAATAAAACACATTCTTATCTATGAAGGGCATACTGGAATAAAACATCTTTATAGAGTTAAAACAGCATCCCCATGAGGGTGCACTACTGTAAGAATCTTGACTTAAAAATAGTATTATTTCAGGTTACTAAAATAGTTTCTACATAACCAAAATAAAATGAAATAGCTATAGACAATGTCATAAGGGAAAAAATTAGATAGGCAGTTAAGTTTTCAAAAAAAAGCATAGTATCTGATTCATATTATTTTAATAACCAAGCTTTACTTTGCTGTATTTTGGATGGGAGAGGGACTGATCTGTATTTTGACTTCATTTCTTTCTTTGTTCTTTCCTGCTTCCCTTCCTGCACCACTTCCCATTAAGAAACTGAAAACAAACAGTTTATATATAGTATAAAAAAGAGTGTATATATGTATACACACACACACACATATACATATATATATATATATGTATAAAAACCCAATGTTTTCTGTAACTTAGTGGACTTCCAGTGGACTGGAAATTCATACAGCTGCCCTGTAAGCTTGTTCCTGCTGTATCCTTTGCCTGGAAGACACCTGTTCAGTAATTATATGGCCAGCAGTACATTAACAACATTGCCTGCTGGATTGCAGGTGTTTGAATCTATAGGGAGAAGGTCATTACATTACCATTTCCCTCCATCTGGCCCTAAGAAAGCAAAGTATATATGGGCTGCTGAGACTGCTTACTTTGGAGGATGTTTCTCTGTTCATTTATCATAGAACAGCACATACCACATTTCCTGAATTTTTAAGACACCAGTCATTATGAATTTTTTTTACGAAAGAGTAGTTTCAAGTAAATCAATTTCCTCCTGAACTTGCATGCACACTAACAAAAGTACCTCTAAATCCATGTGTGTGCATTCCATTTTTTCATCTGTTCATACTGTAGCTTAAAGAAAAATGTTCCCTAGAGGATGGGGAGTTGGATCTGGAGTTTTATATCCCCTGATGTCAGTCTGATGTTAGAAAAGTTGTAAGGAGACACTGCAATGTGGACAGGCATAAAGCACATGAGGCAAATATTCCATCTCTAGATACTGCCCTACTAAGTGTGCTTAGCAGGTATTTCTGAATCTCTTTCCATACTGAGCCCGTCTGCTGGTGAAGTATGTTGATTTGGTGGGTAAAAACAGAGGAAATGTTTTAACTTTTCCAATCAGTGTTTGTATAGCATTGTTTCTCTATATTCAGTGAGAGGTAATCACTGAGGAGGAAGAAAAAGTACTTAAGTCATAGCTTTCCTACTGGAAATCTGCTGGCAGCTTGCCACTGGCCAATCCACTGGTGATTCTGAAAGCTTTTTATTTTGTTTGCAGCTGTCCAAGCATCTTTCACTGTTTCTACACAAACCCCCCCCCAGACATTTAGCTAAGCAGGCTGCTAGAGCTGTGCCTCTGTGTCTCCAGAATGGAGAAAATCCCCCATGGGTAGAAGCTGAACAGCCCCAATTTACACGAGAAATAATGGCTTCTAATGAATTATCTTGGCTGAAAATCAGATTAGTATTTTCAAATATTTAAATAGCAAGGTTCTGGAGCAACTTGCAAGGACTTTGGGGCGGGCAATTATTATGGATATATTTATGGGCAGAACTGTCTGAGATACTCGGGCAAAGCAGGAAAGGACTTAACCCAATGATCCAGAACATCCTTTGCAGTCCTTCCTACACAGTCAATAAAACAAAGGAGAATCATCTCACTGGTGCAGCTGCTCTCAAAGGGAAAGGTCTGGCCTACAAATACTAGGTTATTTGTTCTAACTGGTGACAGTTCAACAGAAAATTACCAACAGAAATGAATCAGTGAAACCTTTAAGCCAAATATTAATACTATGTAAGGCTTATTCCGAAACATTCTCCTTCCTTTTTACATCTCTATGGAAATACTGAAAGTGATTTTACCAGTATATGCTTACAATTATAAGATCTCTTCTTGAATATGAATATTAAGGATAAAAATTTGTCTGTGGAAAAAGTTATATTGTTGAGATGTTTCAATAAAACAAAACTTTCAACTGTGCAATGAAAACCAGAAACTCCTTATCAAAAACTTTTCAATGGTCTTCCTTTTCCAATAGAAGAGACGTTTTTATATTTTTTTCTTTTTTTCTGTTTCTTTTTCTTTTTCCTCATCTTCTTTTAATTTCACATAGGAGATTTAATGTTGTATCCCCGATCAAATAAAGTTAAGGATATATGTATGCTAGTTGAGATCTTTCAAAGTAAGTTAAGCTGACTAAGATGATGTGCCTACAAGACATGGAACCATGGAATACTGTCTCTTTCCGTAGCTTGGGAAGGTAGGACTCTTATTTACCTTCTTAAAGGAAGGTGGAATTAATCCAGATGTTTTATGGTCCAGCATTTCCGTATAACAAGATTTTGGGGCATACTAAGATTATATACTCTTCTGATCTTATATATCTTGTGTTAAAGAGATCACTTCTCACAGTGTTTTCAGTTTTTTATTTTTAAACTAAATTATCATTTTCCTGTAAGAAATTCAAAATAATAGCATATATTAATAGCATTGCAAAACTGTGTAGAAGATACACGCTTAATTCTGGGAGGAACCTTCTTACGAGAAACTAATGTTTTAGAAAAAGAGGGGAAAAAAGAAAACAAAACAGAAGTTCGGCTGTTTATCTTCTGTCACTGAAATATGATCACTATCTTTAGAATAAATCCTAAAAATGTAATGGAACTAAGTAATGAATAGAAATGCTGTATTTTCATTATGTCTTGAATATGAAAAATACTCTAGTGACTAAATCTTTTCTTGATATATTTATTTTCTTAGGCTGTTGTCCTATAAAAGCATGCATGAAGAAATGTAATAATGATTACTCTTTCTAAGGCTTGAATACAGATGTCTGGATATTAGTATCATACTGACTTATCTGTAATGCTAAACGCTCTGGCTATATCTTGGCAAGATGCATATAAGCATGGAAAAGGATGTGACTCACTCAGAGAAAAGAAAAAAACAAAATGAAAAAGTAAGAGAATAGTAAATGGAAATGAAAGATAATTGATGTGATGGAAATTAATGCATGAACAGCTTGGCATTTGTGTAGCATAATTCAGTGCAGTCAATACAGAAACCACTTTGGGAAAGAGTGGAATGGTAGCAGATGAAATACAAGCAAAGTGCTTTATCTGTCAAAGCAACCTGATCCCCAAAATTAGGAGCTTAAAAGCCTATGGGTTTTAAGTTCTAAAGAAGATGTATGTTAATAAGGGATATAAAAAATGCTATTTTTTAAGTGTGTGTTCATGTCTTATTTCTTCTTTTGTAGTTGTATTTAAAAGGCATAAATTGGAGAAACATTAGTTGAAGCATTTGCCACTACTTTACATTACTTTGATGAGGTCTAGCAACTCAAAGCTTATTGTATTAAGTTAGTTTTGCACTAGTTCAGTAGAAAATGAAGAAAAAGGGTTTGGCAACCCTTACAGCCTGCCAGCTGGCTGTATTTTCAAAGATTAACTTTTAAAATTTAATTTTTTCATTTTTTTTATTTCATAATGTGTAACAGATTTAAAACTGCATAAAACATAATAGAAAAATAAATGATTGTCAGTCATAACATTTAGAATCATTCAAAATGATTACTTTAGCTTTTTTCTTTGAAAGTTTCAATATTTTTATTTGTATTACCATCTGTAATTTAATCCAAATGTTGAAGTCTCAAAATCATATGCTAATTAAAAACTCCATTCTCTAAAAAATTCAGACATATAAAATGAAATTTCTGATAAAAACTCTTAGCTGCCTTTAAGACAATTTTAAAACTGCTCAAGTGTTATTTAAAAAGAATGTGTATGAGACTATTAATTAATATGAAACTTACTTTGATTTTTTGTTATAATTACAGATACTAATGAAAAATCTATCACAACATTTCTACCTACAAGTGCAGGAGTTGCACAAAATTTCAGTAAGTATAAAATATATGGGAATTCTGAAGAGACTGTAACAGAGTAAAGAGAAACACATCGCATGGGAAGAAGACCAGAAGATCGTTCATTCAAAGAAAAATACTGATCCTTTGGGTGTCTTTTAATATATCATTAAAGAGTAACTAAAATGGAATGAATCATCATATTTTTCTTAGGTTTTGAACATGTTCCATGCAGGATGTTACTAAAATAGGAAAATGAGAAGCAATTTATTTTCATAGATTAAAAATGGACTAGAAATCAGAAAGTAATACTAATAATAAAGGATCAGTTTGGATAACATAGAAAACAGACAATCAAATGTTTATGCCTTTCAAGAAAGCCACTGCTTCAGAAACATTCACTTACTTAATTCTTTGCCAAAGGTAGTTCACAAATCAGTTTCAAATAAGAAATGCCTTGATCCAGAGCTTTCAAGCCTAGGCAGGAGAGAAAGAGGAAACTTTCCATTAATTCGCTTGCAAAATTTAATAATGCTACAGCTATTTAGTGACAATATTTTAGGGGTACTTGACAAACTCCTAATGTTCACAACTTAACCAAACTACTACAGGAATGAAGAAATACCACCTGTGTGTTATAGGTTTGTTTTCCTTTTATAATTTATACACAGGATTGCAAGGTATGAAACCTGCATAGTTGAGGCTTCCATATGAACAGAGACTTTCAGATTCAGTGTATTTTTACCATCCTTTTACCGATGTGTGGTTCCACCTGTTCAGAGGGAAAGAGTAATTCAGCCATGAGAAAGCTCAGAGCTGAATTTACACTTCAGTTGCTCCTCCAGCCTCATTTGCTTGCCTGAATGATCAGGGCACTCAGAAGGCAGGGTGGGAGGGTGGCAGGACTGGAATGGAGAGAGTCAGTGATACAAAACTCTTAACAGATTCTGACTTCTTGTTTTAGAGGCTGTCTGCTCAGACAGCTCTTTGGAATACTTAAAATACTGAGAAAGTAAGATTTTTCCCTGCTCTTCATCAAAGGAATTTAGAGACTTTATGCTTATTTTAACAAATAAAGACAAGACATAATTGTGCTTAGTACAGTAAAATGTGAGCACCTAAAGCTATAGGAAACCACAAATCCCACTACCTTGGTTTCTTCTTAATTTATTTTACCACCCTTAAGTTCTATTTAATGCAGAAAATGATCAAAACAGTAAATATTTTGATGCAATTTTACAGCATTTATAATCTTGGCCACCTGTCTGCCTGTTGCACTCAATATATACTGGTGAATGCTAAAAAACCCCCGTCGTGATTGATTATTTTATCTTATAGTCTTGACTGCTTTACTTGCACCTTGCTCACTACATTTCTGCTGGAACTGTTTCTAATTCTTGAAACCTTTATCTAATTTTCAAAGTTTTCTGTTTTTCAGAAAGCAATCATGTACAAAAAACACACTCTGGCACAAGTGTCTTTTTTAATTTAATGCAGAATTTCCTGCACAATTATAGGTTTATATCAAAAGGATGAAACTAGTGCTTTAAAAATGAGGTTCATTCTTTTATGATAAATAGGAAGAGAAAATCCAACATAGGTAAATATATGTATGCAGAGTATTTCCACTGTCTCATGTATTTATTCTAACATAAGAGCAAAAGGACAAAGCTAAATTTTGAATTATGTATCACTTAGCTCTAGGCTCTATGCTGATAACAACATACTTTGCTGTTTAACTCTTCAGACATGCCTGTTAACTTTTCATCAATAATCTCAAGTCTAGTCCTCCATACTCATTTCCATACTTCATCCAACAACAAATCCTTAGAAATATCTCTTTTTCCAAAATTTTTAGGCCCCTCAGTGGGTTCTGTGCACACCATAATATAGCCTATATATTTCACTAGCAATATTTATGAAACTGTTTAAATAAGCTTTCCTTTTGCCTCTTATAAGCATGTTCCTGATTATTCTCATATTCTTATATATATTCAGCTACTAACTAGACATTTAGCAAAGATTTACCAATCTTGTCTAAGACTTCTGCTTCGACTTGCAGGGAAATCTCTCCAAAAGATTTCCAGCCCAACTTTGCCGAATCAAGCTGTTTTGAAAAGGTCAGAGTAAGTAAAATGAACCATCAGATCTCGAGAGGGCACAGCAGCAGTATGAATTAGTGTTTATGTGTAGGTCTTAATGGCTTCATTGAAACATAACCAGTTTAGTCTGTTGCCTAGTGGTTAGACATTCATTTGGGATGCCGGAGCTGTAAGTCTGCACCTTTCAGACTGAAGAGGAAGCTGAACTAGTGTCTCCCTGTCTTGAGGACTATAAACACGGTTCTAAAAAATGCCCACTTTTTCCATGCTTTTAACTACTGCAGGCTACAATTGCATTTTATCAAAACACAGAGTCCATCTTACTATCCTTCATATTTTCACAAGATCCTGCAACTGGGGCAACTTAAACCATGCCTTCCACTGAGGTAAACCTCTGGTGACTTCTCGGAGATTCCAGAGGGGTGCAAGGCCAACACTTAGTCTCTAATTATAGAATAAGACCTTAGATTTTCAAGCATTTTGGATATGGAAAATTATTTCATTTTATCCTCAAAATAACAAGTCCCTGTGCCTTCAGATAATATAACATAGATTTTACAAGACAATAGTGACAATATTTCTGAATGAATGATAGTATTTTATATTTATTCAAAATTAAAATAGTGAAAAATATATTTACAAAGAAGAAGCTTTTTATTTAATACACCTTAGTAAAGAAGCTTCTCTGTAGACCTAACTTTCAGAAACTGTTTTGACTGATTGTCTTAAAAAAAAAGAGAATGCCAGTCAGTCTTTCATAAACTGTATAGAAGGTATATTCAGGACATTTTGCCTTTTGCATAGGCTCTTTAACAATTATTCTTCCATAATTAGTATTTTGGCTACTGAAATTCATGATTTTCACAAATAGGATTACATTTATGTGCATAGGTACAGCATCTGAAGCAAATGCAAAATAGTATACTATTTGTTTCTATTTTGACACAGACTAATAAATGATATTTTCATAATATCAAATGTTAACTGAATGAATCAGGTGAGAAAAGCACAGTAGAACTATGAATAATAATATCTGTACTTAATATTATGGTATAGTCTTCTATGGTCTAGCCAAGGCTATGCAAAAAATTATTTTTTTGGTTCACTGTTCAACTCAGAAAAAAAATTAAGGTCAAATCTGGAAAAATTTTTAATTAAATCGTATGTTTCACCTGACATCTTCTCCTTACAGTATTCATTTCTGTTTCTATTGCTCTTTTACAATATCAAATAAAGAAATCTAGGTATTTTTAAATAAAAAGTATCAGACTTTTTTTCCTTTATCAAAACATATTTCAAAATATGTTTCACTTAAATATATTAGATTGCTTGCTTGTCTTGTGATTTATGTTTGGCTGAAACAATTCAATGATAATCTGTGAATGATTTAGTTCACTAAACCGGATTTTCTGAGTAAAAAATTCAACATTACAGGCATTTCTGAGACAGATATCTTCTATTTTCCCAAGAAAATAGAAAACTCTGTAAACTCTGTCTCTGACCCATGTCATTTAAGGAAGCATTTTGTACATCAGGTCATATTCCAGAGCAGGACCATAGAGCAGGGCTTCAGGTAGAAAAAGGCAGATTTTATGACATTAAGCAGCTCCAGGATGTGACATGAATGTCTAAAGAAAGCTTCATTTTGCTTGAAAAAGTTGAAATGCCCAGATTGCAAGACCAGGAGATGAGGCTGGAAGGAGGAATAATGCTTCGTAAACCTGCCCAGTGCATCCATCCTTGAATCTCTTTTGATTTGTGACTTAAGAAGCGTGTGTATCTCATGTGAGACTGGGCTACAGGAGACTTTCTGTCATTGACTTGCCACTCTGAGAGTCTCACTGGTTTTCAGTCACCTTTCTCTTAGGATTAGTTAGGAAGGTTTTCAACCAGCAAAACATCTGCCTGTACGGTTAGTATCACTTCCCTGGGAGTGTTATGCTTTCCTTCCCTCCCAGACTGTATGAGCAGAGCTGTAGTCCTCTGCTCTTCTAGATGCCTGAATCTGACAACAACTCAGTGTCTCCAAAAAGTTCAGGTAGTCATTTTACATCTGAGTAAACAGGGGTGTGAGGCATACGTGGTCATATCCATTGGTTCTCTCACTTCAGCTGTCTGTGATATTTTTACCAGTGAATTGAGGGAGAAGTTGATGCATCTTGAGCACAGTGCTGAGGACTGTGGGGAAATACTGGGAGAACTATCAACATAGATTGGTTTAGCCTTCATTCTAGTAGAAAATCAGGCCACGTACCAGTGCATCCCAAAATAGCAGTCAGTCTGGGTACAAAGCACCAGAAATGTATTAGAGAATATTTCACATGTACTTCAGCAGGTTGGTGAGAATATCCAAATAAAAGCATGAATTAAATGTACATATATCCACTGGATTCCTCTCTTGTTCAAAATAACTTTGGATTCAGGGCAGAACAACTAACAGGACAGTTATTAAAGCTCTGATATATTGTTCTAACAAACTTAAAGTATAGACCATTATTACAGGTTGATATGAAAGGGTATCTTGTTCTACTCATCAGATAATTATCTAGAACCACAGTTCCCAAAAGAGGCATTAAAATCACCAGAGGATACCCCATTATTTGCTAAGAGAAGAGGAGCTGATTTTGGACTTTCTTCAGTTAGGCAAGTGACTTCAGTGTATGCTATGGGAATACGTTTACATGTTCAGAGCACTTCATACTTGCCAGTACTTTCTTCCAGAAACTGTAGCACAACTGTATAAACATTCTAATGAAAAGTTTGTTAAAAAAGGCTGGCATAATATCAGTCCATATTGTTGGTGCCGATTCTGTATACAATTCTGTAAATGAATATAAGCTTAGAAAAGTTGTGAACTTAAAACTGATGTAAGAATGCGGGAAATCAATTCCGTATTAAGGAATTTCACATTTAGAATCTCTCTATTTATTCCAAAGCTGATACATGAGCTTACTTTTGTAGCTGACTATAGGATCTCATAAATGTGTGTTATGAATACAATGAATAGGTACAGTGCCTTTTCATGCCAAAAATTCATCCCTAGCCAGACTATATTGTCAAGTTTTCATTACCTCTTATCTGGAGAAGAGCCACAAGTATCTTGGGGGAAAAAAAAGATCTGTCTGTACAAAATAAATCCTCTAACTTTGCTCCTGCTAAAATGAATCTGTGCCTTCAATCAGATAGTGATGCCGCTATGAAGATAAGCAATCACAGATAAATTACACTTGCAAATTGTGTTGCAAAAAGGAAAGTCATTCATCTGAAAATTTACTGGGATGGATTTATCTAGCTATTATAGTCTTCTCAGTTCTTCATGGCAGTTTGTTACATGAAATGTCATAGCCTTGTATGGATGACAGCCTCTATACTAAGGTTACCTAACACATACCAATATAGAGAAACATGAAACTGCTTTATTGTTCTTTTTCCTCTCAATGAGTATTGACACCCAATATGACACTAAGACTTTTAAACTAGAAATTTTTAAGGCAAAAGAGACTTCTATTTCATAAAAATCCATTTAAGTTTCACTGAGTTACAACCTGTCAGAAACTGTCATCGCCCGTCTGTGGTTTGTGTAATACAGCTTGTTGGGCTTAAGTTTTGGCAGTGAGACAGAACCCCTACAGCTGCTCATGGGCAGTGCCCGTAGCATCTCACACCAATACTTTAGACAGGTCAGATTCTGGAAATAATGCAGAGAAAAACAAGTCTTCTTATCAAAAGGTAGAAGTAGTAGTGGCCTATGGATAGAGTCCTGACCTGAGTTCCTTAAACATTAGTCCTTAAATCTTAAATCAACAATGTTAAATAAATAACCTTAAATTAATCTTTTTTACTGTCAGAACCCAGGGTCCTTCAGCTTTAATGGGAAGATGATAACATCACCGAATGTCCTGTATTTTACACACATCTTTTCATCAGTTAATGGAGTAGCTGGCAAGTGGGATTATTAAAACACCTTCTGGGGATGCAGAAATGTGCCCACACTAGAAAACAAGAGGTACTGACTTTTTCTACGGACTAGCATTAAGACGAGCCAAATTCTAACTGAATGATTACAAAATATAGAGACAGAAAAATGAATGTCTGTAAGGAAAACCTTCAGGTCTGCCAGTGGTTTCTATGAAAGATCTTCTATATGTTTGTCTTTGCCAGCTTGGCTCCACAGAAGTGCTCTTCACATTTAATCTAAACATTCTTTTAGTGTACAGTGTAGTCCTTTCTAAGGACAGATTCATACAGGTTAACATCTTCAGGACAAACACTACAAGACTTCTTTAGAAGCTCAGGGATTGTTCTGATGAAGAAAAAAAAATAACATAAGTAATAATTATACCACATACTTACTTTTAATTAAATCTTAGAAATGTTGTATACAAGCATATAAGCATACAAGGTTGAAGTTAAATCTTTCGTTATCAGGCCATTCTAGGAAAAAAAAATGCTTGTGCTTTGGTTGTGTGTGCTATTAGGCAGATAAAATTTCATGATCATTTCTTTTATTCACATGCTCCCTGCCTCATTTAGTGCATGTGATGAACTATATAAAAGGAGTAAATCAAGATCATCTCGTAAATGAAACCGCTGCATACAGAAGATGTGCACCATAGCATTAGAAGCTGTGGAGCATGACAGAAGTAGAGAAATGGACAGAGGGAAGAGAATGGATGACTTAATCAACTAAATATTCCCAGCTGACCTGTACTCATTCTGAGCTTTTCTAGAAAAAGTTTTATTAGTAAGGGACAACGTTAGTAATGTTAGCAAGAAATTTAAGTGGGATATTTGCAGATGAAATATAATTAGTCTTTGCTTCCAAAAATACTCTTTAGAACTAAGGTGAAAATTGATTTTTTTTTTTTTAATGGTGTATCTGAAAAGAATTATAAGAAGATTTTTATAACAGCAAAATGTCTTTATGGAACTTTCCCCATTTGCTACAAAATTAATAATTGATTACTGGGGGAGCTGTCATATCCAATATCTCAGTAAAAGAGGCAACATAATCTGGAAAATGAAGGCATTCTTAGGAATGAAGAGTAAAACTGGGTGAATAATGTCTTGACTTTAACATCTAATTTGGATACTCAAAAAACAAAAGCAAACAAAGAAAAACAAGGGGAAGGGAAGTGATAATTTGTAAAATAATTTATTTATCTACTCGCTGTGGTTAGGGGATAATATGCAAAACAAATCACTTTGTTTCATTTTTCAGTTTTCCCATCTGAAAAATAAACCAATAATCTCTTATCATGCACTCATGTTGTAAAGATAAAAATCTGTTATTCATTGTCACCAATGAGATAGAAGTTTTTATGGATATATTATTTTTACGTTTTTAGTATGATACTTGGATGGCATACTTTGAATTAAGTTGATATACTTTGAAATATCCAGGATTATATTGTATCATGTCAATATGCATTTTAAAATATCATTCTTTTCAACTCCTTCCAAATATTGTTTATTTTCCTAATTTCTGTCCATCCTTTGGGATCCATTAAGTAAGCCTTGTTCCTGTGGAAGTTTTTGGGTATGCATGGCTTTTACATATGGAGTTAAATTCACCAGCTAACATTCAGAATTAAAATTACTGGGCACTATGCGTGCTTTCTACTGCAAAATTTTCCAAGTGTGTGTGTTTATAAGAAAGCTTTTTTTTTTCTTTTTTAAAAAAATATAATATGTCAGTATAGTATTCTGTTACTCCATAACAGACACTTTATTAATATGCTTCATTTATTAAATATAAGTACAAATCATTACTGTTCATGTTTAATAATGTATAATCTAATAATGAAATGTGAAATATGATTAAGGAAAAGACCTGATCCTACAGCCTTTTTTACAAGAAAATCCATGGAGTTCAATTGGACTATATTCCTGAAGAAGTTTCACAGTTTTGGTGCCCAGACTCATTCCTTCTCTTTCTTCCTTTTTTTCTTCAGTTGTACCTTACATAAATTGAAGCTATCCTACTAGGTACTCTACAGTAATTGGTTAAATGTCAGACACTGAGAGCATGGTATTAAACTGAACATCTGTCTCTTGCGTACTGGTTGTTATTCTTGCTTTTATGAGGCGCCAACCTCAGCCTTTCAGATCACTTTAGTTGACTTGTTTTTTATACTTTTTCTATTTAAAAAATACCTCTTACATCCATCAATGTTTGTCTAGTCAAGGTGCTGAAATCCCAAGCCATTCCTTGCCTCTTCAGGAAAAGATTTTACTTCTTTGCCACTCTTGATAAAATTGTGAGGTGACAGATAGCTTTACATTTTTATTAGTTCTGGAGAATCAATGTTACTTTCTAGTTTCAATTACACATAATCAGAGGGTCTCCATATTCATTTTTAAGTGACTTTATGCAATTCTTTAATATACTAACTTATTCATGTCAAGATCCTTACAGAATTAGGAGGTTAACAAGCTATGCTAAAAAACAAGCCTAAGCACTGAGGCCTTCCTTTACTTATGTAGTGCCTGCTGATGTGCTTTAAAACATATTTACAACAGACTTGCACACATTTAACACAGGATTGCTGAGGTCCAAAGGGACCTCTGGAGATCATTTGGTCAAACTGCCATGCTCAAAGCAGGGTCAGCTAGAGTAGGTTGCCCAGGACCCTGTCCAGTTGTATTTTGAATATCACTCCCACAGTAAAAAAGGCGTTTTCTTATGTTTAAGTTTTCTGTATTTCAGCTTAGGGCCCTTGCCTCTCATCCTGCTACTGGCCATGACTTAGAAGAGTTTGGCTCTGTCTTCTTTACACTCTCCCTTCAGATATTTATACAGGTTGATTAAGATCCCCTGAGCTTCCTCTTCTCCAGCCTGAACAGTCCCAGCTCTCTTAGCCTCTTCTTGTATGAGAGATGCCCCAGTCCCTTAGTCATCTTCATGGCCCTTCACTGAACTCACTGCAGTACACTCATGTCTGTCTTGTCCTGGGGAGCCCAGAACTGAACACAGCTCACCAGTGCTGAGCAGAGGGGAAGGATCTCCTCCCTTGACCTGCTGGCAACACTTGTCCTAATGTAGTTCAGGACACTATTGGCCTTCTTCACCACAGGGACACATAGTTTGCTCATGGTCAAGTTGTCATTCACCAGGATCTTCAGGGACTTTTCTGCAAAGCTGCCCTCCAGCCCAGCTGTTGTCCAGGTCCCTCAGCACTTGTGGGTGCATCCCAGCATTGCCCACGGACTAGTTTTTGGAGAGGAGTTATTTCTTGTTCCATAGTTTTCCACAGGCATCAGGGGCCTGGCATTCCTGATGGCAAGTCTATCAGTAAAGACCAAGAACAAGAAAACATTGAATACCTCAGCCTTTTACACTTATGTTTTCTTCAGTAAATTAATGTATGAAAATACTTGAATATTTTATTAGGAAAGGGAATGTCAGAGAAAGTTCTATGACTCCTCAAAACAGCAACTGTGTGCCCCAATCCAGCGTGTTTTCACAAATGCTGAACTTGATTGACATGGACAGTCTTGTGGGAGAGGAAAAGGCGTCAGTCTATCTGTTTCCATGAATATACCTTGAATATGAACTCTAATAAGGAATAATTATTAGCAGCAGCTGCCTGTCTGCTGAGAACCAATTTCTCAGTCCTTTGTGCATTGTTCAGAACTTTGGGGATGTGTCATTTTTCCATTTATTTCTTCCCCATTCACTTCCCAACAAAATATATTTAATATAATGCCTGTAAGATTTCAATCACATGCAGAAGTTTAGCTGATTCAAAATTATTCTACAGAAATGTATTATTCAAAACTTTGCAAACTTAGTTACATTGAACTTAAATGTAGGGGGATTTAGTCAAAATTGGTAAGATCAATATTCAGTTCAGGTCTATTTTGTATCTATTCAGAAAGGAAATAATGGCAGTAAATGTCAGCACTCACATTGTTTTATTATAAGCTTTTATGTCCCAGAAGTCCGCCCTACCTGTGAGTTGTAAACTTTCAAGGTACTCAGTGTAAAAATGAAATTCCATCAAAACTGTGTGTGCTTCTGGGCTGCTCATGCACGGGAGCATGTAGAATTTTCTATCTCAGTCTTCTGTAAAAATTCCTCAGAGCAACAGTGGTAAAGTGAAACAGCTGAATCTTTCACTTGTGTGAATGAATGAGTCCATGCTTAAAAAAACAAAAAACCCTACCATTAATGACTGTTGTAGGTATAAAGTCAGTCTTCAACAAGTGGATTACACGTGTGTTTGGAGACTGAATATTTATATTCAGGAGAGTAAGATAAAACCTCATTTGGAAGTTTGTGCAAAGTTGTTGAGGGAAAAAAGAATTAGGGTAAAGATAAATATGCACTAAAGCAATCTGAAAAATATATGGTACATAGGTCTTCAAAAATCTATTTTTAGCCTCATTTGGGGTCCAACTATTACTGTTGTCATTATCTGTTTCAGGTAGGAAGCAGTACTGGCAGTCCAGATCCAAACAACTTGAAAGCAAATAAAAATATGAGGCTCATAATTTTTTTAACAGTAATTATGAAGAAATTATCTTGAAAAATAACATGAGGCTATATTAATAACTATATAAATAGCTGAAAATTTCCAGATGTAAATCACAGTTCTAACAAACTGTCTAAAGTGTGAGATAAACAGGTTAGTCATTCTACTCTATGTGGATGTGTGATTGATGGATTTCTATTAATATCTTTTCTCTACTTCCTTTCCATGACCCTGAAGTCCTTTCTTTCCTACATAGGGCAAAACTAATCAGGGAAATGCTGTACAGAGACTTTTTTCTTTCTTTCTTTTTTTTTTAAGAACAGTTCTTACTAACCTTTGTGGTAAGGAAAGGATGGACATGACTATGGCAATTCACTGTTGGTGTTCTTTTAGCACCTGGCTTCACAAAAATGTCAGGTTTAAGGAAGATTTTCAAGTGATACATGCCTACTTATGCTCCCAGTTAAGGAAGATTTCTTTAATTCTCTAAAAAGGTAGTATTGTCCTTTAGAAAACAAAGGAGGGATCCACAGTTGAGCAATAAGACTAAAACAAAGATAATGCACACCCCTGTGAATTTTCTATACAGGCATAGCTTATTAGCTGATAAATGTCCCATCATTAGGGTTAGCAACAGACGTCTCCAGGCTGGTCTTAGATGATATATAGACTGAACTGAACATGAAACAGATACTAAAACTTCGCTGAAGATAGCTAGAGGTATTATTAATGTAAATAAAATCACTTTCTAAGAATATCAAAAACAAGGAAACACTACTTTATTGTCTTTGCCTCATGACAACAGAGATAAGAGTCATCCTTCCAGTTTTCTAACTTGCCTGATCCAACCTTCAGGGGCAGTTTTGACCCAGCAAAGACTTGAGTGTTTACAGAAGAAGAAAAACTGGAAGATAGGCTTATTGATAAATTATTCTATTATATATGTATAGGCATATATCTACATATATCCTAGTTATTCTTAGGATACAGTTATTGTAGCAACTGAATAATTCCACATGAGAGCTTGCATACTGAATCTCAGGATGTAGTATCTATATATGGGTATCTATATGTGGGTAAAGGAGAAAAATAGATCCGATGGTGAACATCCAAGATGAGACTAACATGGATCGGATCCTGGAGCAAGTCATGCTACCAGGACATTAGGGAAAACATAAGAAAACAGGCTTCTCCAAATCTAGTCTGTTACGGGGTACATGCTTCATGTGAGAAATCCAAGTCCTGTAGAACATGAATGGAGGAGTAGAGTTGCAAAAGATTCCCTTAAAATTTAAAACATTGAAACAATTCATTAAAAATGAATAAGCAGTTGATTTTTCTACTCGGATAGTGTATTATTCTATGCTGCTAAATGTCTGAGAGCTTATCTTTATTTCGGGAAACTGTCTTGAGGCGTAAGCTTCTTGAACTACACGCCACTTATTGTGCAAAAAGCCACACATAGAAGAATTATCCGGCGTGCTGCAAGTTTGTATTCTAGTTTTCTTCAAGTGCCTATATTTTTAATCTGGACCTCTTTCCCACAACTGATGTAGCTTAATACACAGAAATATGCAGAAATCCTTAATTGTATAATGCTATTACTGGCATGCACTGAGTAGTTTGTTATATTTCGATCCAACCTTTTAATTATGTCATGAAATTAACATTGTTCTACTATGTTATTAAACAAATTACCAAAATCTGCCCACTCACTAAATAAATCAGGCAGTATAATTGAACATAAATAGCTTCTGGTACCAACCTAATCTGTTTAGATAGCAAAAATGTTATTTTCATTTCTTTTCCTAGGTAGAGAGTTCTAGAACATCAGGAAAAGGTATAGCACCTTCTTCTTTTTCCTTGGGAACTGATACTATATCCCTCACTTATCTGAACAAGGAACAAGATCATACATTTTGGCCTTTAATAAACAAATTGCTAGCGGAAAACCACTCTGTAGAAGAGCCCGGGAAGGTGTGAGTTGCTTTCAAGAACATTCAATCCCTAATTAATTTATATAAATAGAGAGACAGAGAGTTTAAAGCTGCTATTTAGATTCCCAAGAATAATTTCAGGAATAAATTGCTGATGTCTCATCAAAATGTAGTATAAAATTGTTTTGAAGAGCCAGATCTGTCTCTGAACTGAAACCTTTTGATAAACAACAGCAGAATCATGTGGCATTTCTACACAGAAATAAGGATTACAAGACATGTAGAGGTCACATTTATTTATTTTTATTTTTATTTTTCAGTTATTCTGGAAAGACATACAAAAGAAGACTGGAATATTTTGCATGGTTTTCAGATTAAAGTAAACCATAAAGACTTAAAATCTCACTGTGTAACACTGTAGTACTTTCTTAAACCTCTCCAAATAATATGTAAAAGAGAACAGACCCAACTCTGAGCTCATATATTCTATTGGAAGTTCTGCGTAAGCTCTCCGAGCTCCATAAAAATAATATAGATCAGCATCAGGCATAGGAAGTCTGGAAATAAGTTCTGGGGCAAATGAAATAAATGTATATTTTCATAAGTTTTATTCAGCCAGAAGATGAGTTGGTTCAGCTATTTCTTCTTTCATCTGTTTCCTAATTATGGTGATATGGTGACTGTTAAACGTGGCTGCCACAATGCAGTGGGCAGAGAAACAGTCTTAGATATATGAGACTTAACTTCTCATTTTCCTCCACTTCTCTGATTTTAAAATGGTGCTTCTCTGTGGTTTAAGGTCTATAGATTAAGGATACCTTCTAACTGCAAAACACAATTATTCATCTTTCTACCATGTTACCATTCGAAGTTGTTACAAATAATACCAAGCTTTTGTCTTCAAGAGAACTGTACTATTTACATCATGAAAAGATTGGCCAGTGATCAATATTTTACAAAGAATTGGTTTATTTTGAAATATCCCTAGTGGCCAATAAGTGAAGCTATCTGTAACTACAAACAGCTGGAGCTTCTCCAACCATTTAAATAACATTTCTGTGCAGGCTGCCCATGATCCTCAATTTTTTCAGGTTTGGTATGCTTATCTGACATGTTTATATCCTTAAGAAAAATATTTTTACTTTTTAACACACATTCAGATGGGTTCCAGACATCGTCCCAGAAAACCTGCTTGAACCATCATAAAATAGGTAAGCAAACTAAGTATAGGAGGGATTTATTGTCTTCGCTGTGGCATATGGCCAAAAGTTATTCATCCTTTTCTGGCAGATACTTACTAGAAGGCCTAACGGAATGATATTGACTTATTTTTGTGTCTGTTCCCCTACAGAATAAATGCCAAAACCATAGTCTTGCTCTGTGTTTGATGGCTGTCCTTAACAGAGACATGATTCATGACTTGAATATAATCTATATTTAAAAATGCCTCAAAACCAGCAGGTCCCCTTCTTCTGTGAGTTTTTAAAGACCTTCTCTTGAATGTATAGCTTTACCAAGACTTTGGATGACAGAAACATATCTATATTATGCTGGCCGAAGAATACCACCAATTCTCCATCAAAACAGGACTGAAATACAAAAAAAACCCCTCTTTGAAATACGTGGCAGTGCTCATCCGAGGATCTATACATGATACATCTTTCTGTGGAAGGCTGAAGTAGACTCTGTCTGAAGTTCTAGTTACCTTGGCTATTCAGTCTCACCATCTTTTATGATTAGTAGTCTCTACATACTACTGGATTGTAGACCAGAAGCCATTGATCCACCCATTATTTTCATTTGTCCCTGAAGTCCACAGGGCTGGAGAAGAGAAAATTAAGCTCAGAGATTTATGCGAATCAGCTCTGTTTCATGTTGAGTGTAATTGTTATGGCTTTACCATCTGCAGTTTAATGTAGTAAGAGGCAAAACTGGTTGCAAGTTAATAAATTTTGTCAGTGCTGTGTACATTTTAAATAATTTCATTACAGACAAAACATCTGTGAAGTGTTTCAAATTGCAGTCTTTGAGCTAAGAAGATTGATTCCAGTAAGAAATAAACAAATAAAAAGGAAACAAGTAACAAGGACCTGCCTTTCACATTGTGAATCAAACATCATTTTCCAACTAAGCAGGATTTTCTCTTTCTGTTTGTCTTGATGCTTGCTTAACAACAGGTGCATTTGTGTGTATAATAATAAATGTGTACAGAAACAAGATAAGTGTGTTTAACATACAAGAAAGTTTTTCCCTTTTTTACTGAGGAACACCAAATCTTCCTAGACACTGTCACCTACTATCAATACCTTGGTATAACTGCGGTCCCGCTGCCACAGTATTGCTACAAGCCAATAACAGTCTTTGATTTGTTGCACCTGTCACTTTTGGCAGCTGCACTCTTTGCACTGTCATATTTGTCTTCCCCAACTATTTGCTTGATGCAAATGGAAAAATTGTGCTAGCACCCACTACAAGAGAGACATGGACATACTGGAATGAGTCCAGCAAATAGCCACAGAGATGATTAAGGGCCTGGGGCATCTTTCATGCAGGGAGAAGCTGAGAAAGCTGGGACTGTTCAGCCTGGAGAAGAGAAGGCTCAGGGGGATCTTATCAATGCATATAAATACCTGATGGGGAGGAGTAAAGAAGACAGAGCCAGACGCTTCTCAGAGATGCCAAGTGACAGGATGAGAGTCAATGGGCACAAACTGAGATACCAGAAAATTCCATTTCAACATAAGAAAACACTTTTTTCCAGTCACAGTGACTGAGCTTTGGAACAGGCTGCCCAGAGAGGTTGTGGAGTCTCCATCCTTGGAGATATCCAAAATCTGACTGGACACAGCCCTGAGCAACCTGCTGTGGCTAACCCTGATTTGAGCAGGGGGGTTAGACTAGATGATCTCCAGAGGTGAGACATAACTTCAACTGTTCTGTGTTCCTATGATTTTGTGTGATTCTGTTGTTAAGCTAACAATAAAAAAGCTATTGATGTTACATATAATCACAATAAAAGACATAACCTTACAACTATTACACAGGAAAATTTACTAAAATATTTGTAATAAGGGCAAACTTTTATTTATTAAAGTACTAACTTACCCTTGGTAAGATTACAGCAAACTACTGTGGCAAATTATAGTAAGTTTTAGTACTTTTAATAGGAAAATATAGGCTGAATTATGTGCTCTCTTTGGAAAAACGCCAACAGGGATACTGAGAAAAAGAAAACAATAATTCTCTTCATACCTTTATGGAGCATAAACATTGTATTCTTATGCAGTTTCTTCCAAATATATACTATGGAGAATTTCCTCTTCCCACAGAAGGGGGGATACCCCTTCCCTTGTCTCTGCCCAAGATACTTACCCATACAGAGTGTCGTATCTGCTCATACTGAAGTCAAAATTATTTTTGAGTGAAATTTGTGTCTTCTGTATCTTGTGTTTTTCAAACAAACAAAAAACCTGAAAAACTCTCCCTGTTTCTCTAAAAATAAACAAAGCTCTATCTCTAAGTTTTTATTCCTTTTGCAGTCCATTGCTTCTTTATTTTTCTTTATTCACTTTGCTTATTACTTATTTGCTGTTACTCATATCTATGAACATAGGTAATGTTTACAGCTCTACATAAGAGGAAACTAAACTTTTTCCGGGTAACTGGTCATCAATGGAAGAGTCCATGTTAGCCCTAGGACTAATGGGAGCACCCACATTCATACTGTATGTGAAGCTGTCATGAATACGTGAGGCTTAAGAACCAACTGGGCTTGCACTGAACAGCAAAAGCTTCCTCTGGAGATTTCTGTCTCAGAGTGCTGAGAGAGAGCTCAGAGCCTGCAGCCTGTCAGGGCAGATTATATTAACATTTTCAGTCTGCAGAATGGCCTTGGTCTATGCTACTCTTTTGAGTGCCTTCCTTCTAGGATCACTGCTGTCTTCATTTACTGAAAATTTATTTCCTTTCCATGAACAATGATTCCCATTGTCCTAGATTTATGTTTACCTGTGGACAATACCTATTTCTCAAGCTTTGCGACTTGCACGGTAGATCTGGCAAAATCAGTTTACCTTCTGACAATAGGTTTTATTAAACTTTTGTAAATGATCCGTGATATCTAAAATGTTGTCACTTCAAACAACAAGTGCAGCTTCTGGCACAGTATGTCTGAGTTCCATAATTTGATGGGTCAGTGTGCAGCATTACTGCTCAGCTCCTATAATTGTTTTTTGTTTACCTTTCAATTTGAAAACACATTATAAAAATAGGCCTTTTACTATCCAGATGTGAATAATTTCAGTGTAAAATCACCTTGATAAGACTTCTATGTTGTCATCAATTTCTATTTTATCTCTAAAATAAATGTCTTCAGAAAACTGTGTTATAGAGAAGACAAGTATTTAAAATCAGTCTCATCAGAACAAATGTTATGCTGAATATTTATGTTCCATTTCTGACCAGCTCTGTAAATCTCTTTTACAATTTTTCTCCAGATTTACACAAATATTCACATCTCAATGACTAATCTAATTTTTTAAAGTTCTCTAAGGACTTTGCTTTAAAATTACCTAGGTGTATCTTTGTCCACATTTATAATTTAGTTTTTATTAAGGTGAAGCAAAGTACCTTTTAACAGTCCTAATGATTGATGATATTAATATGTGAGAAGATCCAAGCACAGTAAAATGGAAATAATTACTCCAGAGAAGCTCAGATGAGGAAATGAAGAGCAAAAGTTATCTTTAATATGAAGTGGTTCACATACAACAACTAATTAACAGTCAAAAAAGTCAGAGATACAGCCAATGAGCAACAGAGTATGTTACAGAGTGACACTGTGATCCCATACTGTGACCCACAAAATCTTCAAATATTATGAACAGCCACAGAAATAACAACCAAAAAATTGAAAGCTCATCAGTAAGGATGAGAAAATATGATGTTGCTCATAATGCATTACTAATCGAGTTTTGCTGGGTTTGAGCTAGGAAAAGATGGGCACCATTGACTTATCTTGTTGTTTAATAACACTGGCTGACTTTCAGTAAAATTGTTTCAGAGTATGTGGAGCTTTCATTTACATTTTTGGATAGGTTTTGTTTGACAGCTTAGGAATTGAAAAGCGTACATTCCAAGATGACTGAGATAATTCAACAAAGGTAGTCATTAGCCCTTCCTTGCGTATGGAATTTGCTATACGCTCTAACACTCCAAGAAAGTGAGTGTGCCAAGCCCAAGTTAGCTTAGAAAGGTGGAGCAGGAGAGAGCAAAGGTCTGTGCAGCCCTCACTGTTGCTGCATATCTGGAGCACGCGCTGGTTTTGTGTTAAGTACCAGAAAGGGAACACCAGGACATTGCTCTTCTGGAAGGAAGAGGAATTCACATAACTGGGACATTGTGTATCTTACTTGTTTGTCTTGAAGTTTCTGGAGGATTCATCTGAAAAGATGATATATCTTTGCATATGCACCATGTCTACCTGTCTAGTTCCCATTCTTCCATTCCCAATCCCTCCCAACCAGAGGAAAGAAGGAAACAATTCTAGGATATGATTTATCTCATCACAAAGTACATTACTATGTGTGTCACCTCAATCATACCCTCAAGATGCCTATTTCTCTGCTTTGTTAATATTAGAGTGACTAGCTCAGGTGTGCTTACCCATATTTTAGACATATATAGTCAGATATAGTCAGAATCTCATGTGCCTGTTTATATGGCTAAGTCCTGTTCCCCTGCAGTGTATGTCAAAAATGCCAGTGGATTGGGACAAAGAGGACCAAGATAGGAAAATTTTGACAGAATTTCGTAAGGCTTTTCTTTGCTTGTGTGTTTTTAATCTATAAGGACTCTCTCTTTTAAGCGAAAACTTATTTTATGTGAAGTTTTAAATTTTCATGAGTCTTCCTCAGGTGATCCTGGAATTAGATAGTTGTTAGAGACTGGTCCCAGCTAAAGTTAGTTGATACCTTTCAACTGTTTTAAAGGACTGTTAGAATGCAACCATATTACTTTGTTATCTGGGATATAATAAACTTCCTAATGGATTCTAAAATCTCTATAAGAAAGGTGAAACTGAAAGGAATAGGTAATGTTCTTTGGGGGCTTCCTTTCTACCATATGTCATTCATTATGTTTTACTTGTCTTTACAAAATCATGGCAGAATCACTGTATATAATAATTACACCTTACTGAAAAGGAAATAAACTCACTAATAAGGATTATAAATCAATTCAATTTTTGACAACTGTTTTATAACTTGTAATTTAACAGAAGTTGTGTAGCCAAGCAAAGACATTCCTGGCAAATATAGCTAAAATGGTCAAAATGGTTTTCAATTACTTTTAAGTAGAATCAGCCTCAGGACAAGCAAAAGAGTTGTCTGGATATCCAGCTGATGGTGGCTATAAGAAAATGACACCAAGGTAATTTGGGTAATACTGCAGGCTAAACAGTTTTCAGAGGAGACATTTCTTAGTCTGAGCCCCAATACTGTCTCTGCATAAATAGCAATTTAATTTATCTTCTGCACTGTAGTTTTTTAAAAGTTCTTTAAAGGTCATAAGTCTCAAATAATGATGGCTTTAATATAGATTGTATGTGATAAATGCAATGTTATATACCACTAAATAAGGAATCCCCTGAGCACAAAAACCTTAAAATAAGCACTATGTTTTTTCTTTTACCTTTCCTTCAGTCACAGTTCCCCAAATTTCAACACAGTATAACATTGAGTAATACTTATGGAATATAAAGCAAGCCCTTATGAGCTAGGTCTTTTCTTTTAAGGGAATATAGTTTGCATATTATTTGTTCATAATTTTATAGTCAAACCATCCTCTATTAAAACAAATTTAAAACATATTTTATATTCCATCACATTAGTTTATCTGTTTTTCTTCATATATTCTTACAAAATATTTATTTATGTGATAGCATTCTGTTTCTCAAATGGATTAAAAGAATATAATTTTTTTAACTTTTAAAAAACACTGTACATAAAAAATAAGACTTATGACATCAAAGACTGATAAATGTTATGTTTGTGATGAGCTAAGACATCAAAGACTGATAAATGTTATGTTTGTGATGAGCTAAGTCTAAATTAACTGTGTACTTTCACAGTTTAACTCAAAATTTCAATGATCTGCCACCTGTGCTTTACTTATCGTTGCTCATAAGATGAACAAAGAAAGAATAAGTTCTTGGTTCTGTAAAAAGCCCTTGTCAGCAAAAGCTAAGAAGTACTTACCCTCATCAAAATTTTAACCATAAAAACTGCTTTTGCTGTTAGTATGTGTTAGCAAGAAAAGTATTTATTTATTGGTATGCCAGTTTAAATATGTTCAAATATGTTTCTATATTTATTCATATCCTCTTAACATAGAAGGGTTTATATAGTTTGAAACATTTTAAATATGTCCAAGACTTCCTTGTTCTTATGTTGTTTATTTGTCTTGTACAGTATGATTCTGAAAAGTTTTCGTGCAATGTGAACCAAAAGCCTCTTGCATCTCTGCAGGCCATCTCAGCTGGTCATGTCAAAATCTCTAAAGTCTTAAATTTCATCTTCCATCATAGAGGAATCTATTCCCTACAGGGCCAATTTATGAATCTTTAGGAATTGGTCTCCCTATAGAACCAATCCATAAAATTTCTCCCAGTAGCACCAGATACAAATGACCAATGAGAAATAGTGGTTGTTCATTTTAAAGGTTATGTTGACCAAGTGTAAAATCAAGAAGCTGTTCCAAGTAGCTGTTTTGAAACTGGCAATGTGTGTGCCAGCTGGACAAAGAAAACCTCCACAGGGTTCAGAGAGACTGAGAGGACTGAAAGTCAATGGCCCCCCCTAAGCTCGAAAAAAGAAAAGGAAAACATACAAACTGAGATTACCATTTTTCCTCTGTACTTACTGTTTCTTCTTATTATATGGTAATGTCCTACACAAGGGTATACATCACCTACAGCCACCATGGATTTGTCAACAACAAACTGTGTCAAGCCAATCTAATTTCCTTCTATGACACAGGAGCAAGCCTTGCGGCTAGGTAGAAAAAGATGTCATATCTTGATTCCACTGGGGTTTTTGATGCTGTCTCACATGACATTCTCTTAATCAAGTTTGGAAAACATGGTCTAGAGGAAGCTGTTGTAACATCAATGTAAAACTAGCTGCAAAAAAAGATAGTAGTATCATTGTTTCGCTAGCACATTGAAAGTATCCATGTATCCAGGACCATAAAATACTTTCATTAGTGATCTGATCATGAAGGAAATAGTATATTTATTAAATTTTCAGATGATATGAAGATAAAAGAGATTGCTAGGGTGTTGGAAAATTAAGAACTCAGAGAATTCCTAATGAATTGGAAAAAGAGTTGGAAAGGTAGGATGCGATCTGTAGAATGAGCAAAATGGTGCACTTAGGAAAGAACTGCATATCCATCAAAATAATACATGATGAGTAGGTAACATGAGTTGGTAATAGAACTGCAGACAAGCGTCTGAGGAGTACACACTAAACATCAGTCATCAACAATGTTACTCTATTGAAAAAAGAAAAAGTGAAAAATGAGAAAGTGAAAGGCAAGTATCCTACCAAGGTGCCTGATAAAGTATCTATAAGGCAGATAGTGCAACATGTCTTCTCTGTTTAATATCAATATAGCTCAGCTTGATTAACATGTCCTGGGCCATGCACTTCATGAGGGCTGAACAACAAAAGAGAATGATCTCATTTTCATACCCAATAAGGACAGAACTATGAAAATGATGAGCGCAAAAGGAGATTTAAGTTAGACGCTGAGAAAAACAACTTTCTGTCAATGAGGATATTTCAATACCTGGCCTATATTCTCTTTCAGAATGGGTTAGAAAAACTTCTAACAGAAATCTTGTAGCTAGAGTTTATCCTGCTTTTAGCAGGATTATCCTTTTTTTTTTTTTCCTGGATCTCTCTCCATCCTATTTTTTACAGTTCTATGACTCAGACAAACCTAAGCATTTTCACATATGAGGCAATGATACATAGAATACCAGAACTGTGTGTATAGTAAGAAGTCAGGCAGGTAGGATAAGTTAGTAATACCCATGCATTGGCCATTGAATCTTTTCATGCCCTATGGCCATCTGGTAATCTACAAAAATCTAAGAAGATGTCATTTTGGCTGAGTGAAGTCATCAGCCACACTAATCAGGTGAAGTTAGATTCTATAAGGGTAACTTAAAAGTCCATTAAAAAGTTTCATTTACTTTTTTTTCATGCACCTGCGTGGTATTTGGTATAATATGGATGGTGCGACAAAAAGTGAGAGTCATGTTATTATCCAATGAGGGATGAATCCTTCAAGTATTTATTTCAAACTTATCTAATGTACATTTTTTAAAGATGTTCACTTAAAAAAGATAATTTGCATGTTTCAGCTACATTTCTTTCAACAGGCTTCAGGGTAAACCTGTACATTTAGACAAAACAGGTCTAGGAGGCAAGCTAGATCATAGGATCATGTCTATGGATTTACTCTTAACATAATTCAATATATAAATAAGCTTTTTTTTAAGTCCAGGTCATCAAAAGACATCACAGACAAGCATGCCAAGTATCTGGCTCCCTCCACCCTAGGCACTTCTTCACTACTATATTCTGCTCAGCTTTGTGTCCTTGAAATCCCTCAGGCCTTTCATGCTCTGCCTCAGGACATACAACAGTACCCTCAGCTGCATGGTTGAGTAGCACACTCTAATGGGCTTCAATGCAGTCCTAAAATTATTTCAGACATATTTAACTGAATAAAAAATTGCACACACTCAGAACGGTCACAGTTATCCAAAACAATAAAAATATTTAGGACCACAGAAGTATCATGAGGAGCATAGATATAATTTGCCGCCAGCTATTATATAAAATGAATACAGCCAGTCTATGCCACTCAGCCTTGGGAAAAGAAAATGGTCCTAGAGCTTGCTTATAGATAGCTTCAAAATTTGTACAAAATGCATTAAAAACCTTTGGAAAACCTCATATAAATGTACAGCAGAGTGCTATCCAACAAATTATGATAAAAACAATGTGATTGCAGCCAAATATGAATGAAGTTTTATGCAGTATTCCTTCTCCAGGCTTTGTGTTCCCTATGTATGGGCTAAGTGGAAAGGAATCTCAATAAAAGAGTGAGAAAAAGAGAAAACATACAGAAGAATGGATTTTTTCACTTTTCTTGTATCCTGTCTGTGTGAATAGATTCTGAGAAAAAGATGTATTCTAATCTGTGGAGGCATCACTGTCAGATTAGTTTAGTAAACTTAGTAAAACAAAAGAAAAAAGTCTTGATAAGAACAATTATTGGATTAACTTGGAAACTTGATTTATATTCATACACAAGAATGACTACTCTATTTCATCTGTGGAAAATTCAAAACAAAAATAGGTTATTTCTCTAGGAACTAATATGCTTTAATCAACTCCCACTGCATACATAATAGCAGACAGTTCCTGAGCATCAATTAAAATGATGCATGAATGAAAAGAAGGGTGCTGTTATGTTTTCCTCATTTTAAAAATAAATGGTTTTCAGAAGAGGAAGGAAGACAAATATAAAACGGTAGGAAATTACAATATTAAAGTACATGTCACTGATACTAACATTCAGTACCAGTGTTGCTAAATCAGCAAACAGTAGATCTGAGGCACAGACATTCTATTTCCTGGCAAAGTAAAGAGAAAAATGCAGTTATTGATGATCAGTTTGTGCAGTTTTCTAACACAGTGCTGTTATATGCTTCCAAAAGTGTCCTCATCTAATCGGCATCTGTTCAATGTGATGCAAAATAAGATAACTGACATAAATCATAAACTCAAGAACTGAAATGCTTGATGTTACTCAGAAACAGATGCAGAAGTGAGACAAATTTAGAAAAATCTTTCATGTTAGGTGTGTCAAAATGAATAAAGTCCCTGAAATTCTTTGTTCATACACTAATAGAAGTGATCATCAGATATCCCTCTGACAAAAAATCCATGCCTGATATAGAGGAGCTTAGTCATTTTAGCTTAAGCAGCTTGAAGAACAGTCTTGTGTTATGAAAACGCTTTATTCAAGGAAGACAACACAATCAAGGAAAATAAATTTAGCCAAATAAGCTGAGATTGATTAATAATGGTTTCCTGACTTGTTTACTGTTTGCTAAAAACACATGCTCTTGAGTCACGAGCTTGTCTACCAAAGCTGTAGGTGTGATGAAAGTTAAAGGGAAATATTTATAACTGTATATATTCTACATTTCACTTTTTTTTTTTAATTTTGGTTTTCTAAACAAGAAAGAACATGCCATTGCAATATATACCATCTATTCAGGACTTTATTCACTATTAATTTCCTGTACTTTAACAAGAACGTAATAATTCTCCAGGGTCTATTGCTTTCAAGAGTTTCAGGTTGTGGGACCAAGGTCTAACATTTATTTTTCCAGTAAGGAAAAATATCTAGCTTTCCAGTCAGGAATTTTGGAAACAATTAACAAGAAAATTTTGAAGACTGAATTGCAGGAAAGCAATTGTTTCTTGGTCTTCTGTACCTTTTGGTCTCTCTGGGAACTGAGGGGTTGCCTAACCTGTTCTATATTCTACGAAAGGGCTTAATTTTTTCAAAGCTCAACACTGCAACTCGCCTCCATGAATAGAATTCACAAGGATCACTTATTCCTTGAGATCATAGAGCAAGACAGATTTTTTTTTCTGCTATTTTCTGAAGCTCAAACCCATCATTTTCTTCATGAATCATTGCAACTACTAGTGGAATATAGTTAAATCTAGTAATCAATGTAGTAGTAAACTAGTCATGTTGGGAGCTGATGATCAAAACATAATTTGTGGCTTGATTAGACTAATAAGAGATGGAAAAGTGTCACTTGTTTCCTTCATGGCTATGAACAGCCTAAGTTAAAATTGTTCAGTTTAATAATTTATCACAAAGTATTAGTCCATTTAATAAAATGAAATGTATAAGAAATACAACTGAAAGAGAAGAAAAAAGCAAATAATAATAAACACTAGAACTTATCCCCACTTTTAAATTCACTTTGTGTCATCAGGATTGAAGTATTTTGTAAGTTAATATTTTTTTAATGTAGGATCTTCACACATAATGGGGAAAAAAAGCATTAGCTTTTCTAATTTATCTTTGATTCACCTCAGAGACCAGCTGCTATTGAAAATCTGATTATGTGAAACAGTTATTTGCCTCTCCAGGCTCAGAAATCCTTTCTTGTAACCAGACACATATCATAGATTGCCTGAATTCAAATAAAACAGTAGTAGAAGAATGGGTTAGCACAATAGCTGCCTCGAAACCTGAAGTGCTGTTGACCTGAATCACTCTTTCGTCAAAGCTTATTTCCCCTCTCTGTTTCGTGGGGTATCATGTCACTAATTTACATATCTTTTCTTGTTCTAACATTCACTGTTCTCATATCTCCATGTAGCTGATCAGTTCTTGGCAGCTGTCTTATAATGTTCATGGTCCCAGGGATATCGTCAACACTAAAACCAGAATTCAATCAAGCAGCAAATTTACAGTCTGGATCAGGATAAGCAGATTAGGTGCCTGCTCCATAATAAGGATGTGAAGGGTTGCCATAGACAAACACTACCCAATGCAGCTCTTGCCAATGAATTTTCATTCAGATTCAGTGGTTCTCAAGCTGTAAGAGATGACTAAACAGCAAGCCTGTATTCATATTCTGTAATGGCAATTTTAGGAAAGCATCCAATGTGTGTTATATTGGCCAAAATACATTTTGCTTTCATCTTCATATTCTAGGGTCAAGCTGTGCTATGCTATTGCAGTGCAGTACAAGTTTAAGAGTGAATTCAGAAAAGATGACTGAAGGAAGTGAAATCTTTTTTAAGAAGCTTTGATACACTATAATATGGTGTCATTACAATTAGTGCAGGCCATAGAGGTTGGTGAGGATTTGGAGAAAAGATGTGACAGTATGATGGGGACATGGGTTGGAGGAAAATTGTTGACAGTGTTATCAGCATGCAATGCTCTAAGCAGAGCTAGGAGCTAAGGGTTGCATGACAGGAGCAGAAGAACTGCCTTGACCATCCTAGAATCATTCTCTATCAGCGAAGCTATGCCCACTGTTCACTCACTGCAAGGTGGAATCAACGCTTTTTATCTGACGTTGATTGTTTTAAAAGGGTGATGTGGTGTTGCACAGAAACACATGGACAGTTTATTAGAATATTAATTTATTGGTAACTTTTGCATAGGATAACATTCAAGTGTTGAATCAAATCTCTCAAACAGACTGGTCGTTCACTGTCTTGGTGATGATAGAAGTTTCTACTGCAATATCTTTGCAAAGACATCTTCAACTAGATTAGATGAGACTCCCTGAACCTCTGTTATGGTGACCAACTCTCCTGTAGTCCCGTGTAACTACTACAGCTTATGCATGATCTGTTTCTATTGATGAGCTTAAACTACATACAAAACATATCCTAACTACTCCATAGCCTAACAAACATATCTTAAATATTACAAAAGACTGTCCTATGTGACCATTCATTCACCTGCAGATAACAGTTTCTACCATTTACAAGTGTTTCATCTATGTACAGTTTAGCCAGTAGTGCATGAGGAACAGTCTGCAGAAATCCCTTGGACAGCCAGATTCTCCACCCAGGATATAAATGAACACATTTAAGCATGCAAGGAACATCTATTGATTAGTCTTTGCACAGCAGGAACTGCCTGAGGGAATCTCCAGAACTGACCAAAAGTCCCACCTGAAGAGCTCCTGTAACAATTAGTCAAATGCTTGGCTGTGAAGCTAGCTAGGACTTCAGTCAATCACTTGTCTCCAGGCAGTCTGTTTCTGGACCACCCAGGGAACTGCTGATTAAGTGCACAGGATGTGCACACAAGCACTGGCCTGATCCCCATCTGCACCACAATTGTAACCATATGGCAAATGTGAATCCCATGCTGATATCACAGTTCTGACTTAAAATCCATAATCTTCCCACTAAGGTCATGAGAAAGGAGAGAAGGGGATAACAGTAGGTGAAAGAGAATATCCCGCCTTTGCCCTGCCTTTGCCCAGACATTGCCATGTGCAACATTTCAGTCGTGCATTGTCCTCCTACCACCATCCCTCTCCCTGACCCAGATCATCGCTCTTTGAGTTTCACCATTTTCCTTCAGCAACTCTGTAACCTAGCTGAGCCTTTCTCACTCTGCTGTCTAAAGCCTGTTCTCACTCACACAGTCAAATTTTGCCTAAAAGGCTAGGAAGACGTGACTATCATAATGCTGCACCACTCTACTGTGGGCCAGATTGACAGTGGTGCCCAAGCCACTGTTTTTAAAGTCAACTGAATTAAAAACAAACAAACAAACAAACAAAAAGCTATTGTGTGCTGTGTAAGCGTACCTCCAGCTGGCTGTGAAAAGATTTTTGAGAGGTCAGTGCAGGTGACTGCTGTCCATCATCTATGCTATATTCCTATTATTGAAAATTTAAAGTCTGGAAAATGAAAGTGGTTAGTTAGATTCTTCTGCCAGTAAGAAGACATGGTCAAGACTTGTGTAAAATAAGCTAGTTTTCCTCAAGGTAACTGATTACCAAATTAGGTGACAGTTAATTAACTCAATACCCTTCCTAAGGCTAATTTGAACAGTCCTCAAACACTCACCAGTTTACATGTGTAGTTTACACTAGAATGCCTCTGCGGAAGAGCTTAAACTCTTGCTGGACTCTAAAGTTGTCTTTTAACTGTTTCAGGTTACCTGAGTTTGAATCATCTGCTTTCAAATTACCTGATCTTGGGAAATAAAAGACAAGTCCTTGGTGAGCAAGAAAAGGTAGAGATATTGGCTGGTATAATAAGACTTAGTTTTAGTTCTCTGTTTTGTGGACATCTGCTCTTAATCTCTTTCTAAACTCCCTTTCAACTTAATGGAGATAAGTAGATGTTCGAGGGAGCAGTTCAGAGATGCAGATTTTGAGATCTGCTATGAAATAAAGTGAATTGTACCTTAAACATGACAGTTTTACTTCTTTGGCTATAAAACCAGGCTAGAAATTAGCACAGAGGTAAACACATGTGATATAGATGTCTAATGACGACTCAAATGAATCCTATCGTTGGTGGTCACAATATGTATAAACTGAAAAAAGTCAGGTAATTTACCATCAGATCTCAACTCATGTAAAATTTGCTTCAGTAAATCAGTTCAATTAGTGGACTTGTCTCTCCCCCCACAACTTCCCCCTGCCCTGTGGCTTTAATTTGCTTACTTTCATTTTTTGAAAGCTTCAAACACTAGAACACTATTATTTGGCAGTTTTTGGAAAGACCTAGAAAAAAAGAATTTTCAGAAAGGGAGCTACTTTAGAAATATCTAAAGAATCTATTTTTTATTAACTTTAGAATATAATTTGCTTTGAAAAACATTATTCTGTCTAAAAAGATAGCTTGTAAATTTGAGAATGATATTATTTCTTCTGAGGAATCTGTATTTACAGTAAAAAAAAAAAAAGGCAATCCAACAACAGAGATACTACTAGGCATCAAGAATCTTTTTATCTAATACTTGGAATACTGTTCCCATTGTTTTATAAACTAATTTCCTGTAGAGTAAGTAAAAGGTTATATTTCAGTGAGAACTCTCACCTGCTTACATTTTGCAACTCAGAGGATTATTTAAACGAAAATGGAAAGAATTCTATGATGGGAAAATAATATGTTTCTTTTCCCCCCCAGCCTAATAAATTAATCAACTTACTATAAAAATTTGCCATCCACTGTGCTGATTAAAAAAAAAAAAAAAAAAAAAGAGAGAGAGAGAGAGAGAGAGAGAGAGATGGAAAACTTTATTCTAAAAGGTTAAAAATTCAAAAAGGAGATACAAAAGGAGGAAGATAGGACCAAGCCAACAGGAAGCTTGGGACATACTCCGAGAGAGAGACTATCTGTTATTATAAGTAAGAGTTATGTGCACAACCTCAGGCATGGCACTCAAAATGCATTTTACATTTTAGTTTCTTGAGCAGTTTTTTAAAAGCGATGGCACTGTAAGCAGCACCAAGTTGTCTAGCCTCTTCTGCTCATTCTTATGCCTACTTACACTTTTGTGTAGTTTCGGAGAAAATTACCTCCTAGAACCTGATTTTGGGTAAAAAATACCCATATATGTTGATGCATTATTTCCAGTCAGATTAGTGCCTTCATTTTCCCCTCTGATCCTTTCCTCTGACCCAGGTTAAGGCTGCCCAACCATTTTGGAAGGTGTATCATGAGCCAGAAGAGAAGGGCTAAGAATGAGAAGCCAGAGGATTGGGAGTGATGTGGTGACAGGGGTATAGTCATATGGGCAATTTCTGCTGTTCAGTGTACTCCTGAGGCTTTGGACACTTCAGTGTGCTATACGAGCAGTATTTAGGTGCTGACCTAGAAACTGACAACAATCAAATGTCACCAAAAGAAAAAAAGAAAAAAGCTCAGTGTCACAAAACCAGATGAGAGGAAATTCCAAAGAAGGTTGTGCCTAACTGTTTTTCCTTACTGTGTATTCATTATCTCTTTAGAGCTATCTCTTTAGAGCTAAAGCTAGGTACATCTGTGCCAAACTGGGAGACAGAGCCTGAAATAAATGGGCATATCCAGATCTCCCCCCGCCCCCGCCTTTTTTTTTTCCTGCTTGTTTGATCCTCCTTTGAAATTTAAGGCAAATGAGGGTGGAGATGTTGCTACTGATGTTAATCTCTTTGAAATGGTAACCTACTAGTAGAGAACATGCTCAGAAGCAGGCAATCAAAGTTCTTTTTTCTCTTTATATTGAGGAATTTAAACACATTTCTGTTGTCTGCTGGAGGAGTGCCCTAGTGACCAGATTTTAAACTACAAAGAGAAGAGTCAGCCCTGGGCCACTTAGGAAAAAAAAAAGAAAGAAAAAAAAAAGAAAAAGAAAAAATCTTATGCGGCAACTATTCCCCAAGAGATTTCAGGCTATCTGGCTTCCAGCTAGACAAAACAGCCTACCCCGGTATGAGCATCTAAGCTATAAAAAGGAGTGGAGTTTGAGGTTCTGTGCTTAAGTAACTGGAAGTGCTGCTGTCTCAGCATCTGAGTGGTTTTGATTTATTATTCCAAAGGCACTAGCTCACCCTCTAGCTTACACATCCAAGTCATGATGCTTGATTTCATTTCAGAAAATATTTAGGCTCCTACGTTCTTTCTTGGACCTAACCTGTAAGGCAGCATACTTTGCTATATTGATTTCTTCTGCTCTCTCTTTACAATTTCTTTTTGAGAACATTTGATAAAAGGAATAGAAAGACGTATAAGAGTGGATAAGAAAAAGAAAGTGTAATATTAGTTTATAAAATAAATGGGGATTGAGTTACTTTGAGGTGCCCTGCATGGAAATGGTTCTCTAATACTTTGAAACCTTTAGCTATGATCTGAAGTGTTGCCATCTTGTCATTCACTTACTCTTTTAATGCATGAAAATAAACCATCTTCATTCATACTCAAAAGACAATTCTTCAACATGTATTTATGTCCACTACACAATTTATGCAGCGATAATCTATTCAATCAAATTCCAGTAAAATCGTTCAATGCCAGAAAATATCACTGGACCAAGCTATTACACTTCTTATTATCTTCACTGCCTTTTGTAGAATTAGAATCCAGCTAACATGAATATGAATACAGGTTATGGCTATTATCACAGCTATCTACTCAACATTTCTAACAGTATTTATTTTCAGAAAGGCCATATTTGAATAACCTGGCTAGGATCCAGTAAATCCATGTGATACTTAAAATTATATTAAAATGTATTTTAAAACCCTGGAATAAAAAAAAAGGTCTGAATCAGTCTTCACTAGGAAAGTGAAAGTTTGATAATTTTTCTTCTAAAATTTAAAATAACAAACTTCATCACCTTTTTAATATTCCATTATTAGTTTTAAAGATTAAGTGAGTTATCATGAAGATATTATAGGGAAATATTTAAGAAAGGAAAAATTTTTAAGAGAAGAGGTCATAGTTTGACAATATGACAGTGAATTTGAACGAGTTTCTATTTATGATGTTTATAAGCTCTGTGGTATATGTTTTAAGCATTTTAAAAAGGCACATTAAAATGTTGTCTGAATGCTGTTTTCTGTATTTGGTAAAATGTAGACTTCTGTTTCGTTGTCAGATAGATAGAAATTTTCCATTAAAGTTTACTGTGCTGGCATATTAGCTAATGATATTTACTATTTAACTTTATCAGAGCAGCAAGAAAATAATTTTCTTTTAACAAAAAAGAGCGTATCCATTGAGACGATCTGGAGTAAAAAATCTGGAGTGATAAATATCACTGTGCTCAATTTATTTTATCAAAATCAATGGAAAGACTAACTGAGGAGAAAGAAAATGTTGACTGACCTCCTACAGAAAAGGAATTCCTCTGCACTGTTTCTAAAAATTTATCCCCTCTTGTACAAAATAGACTCCTCTTTGATCCTGCCTGTTCAGACTTTCTGACATATAACCTTTTTTAAACTTTTATTCAGTGCTTCGTTCCAAATTTTATGCTGCATTTCTAACAAAAACATAGTATCATAAAAATGAGAGTGATTATGCTTCTCAGAACTGATCCAACTGATGATAATGGTTTTTCTATATATACAGTTTTCAAACCACTGTGTTAAAGAATAGAAGAAATAGGTATCTTAGGGAACTCAGTTGAAATTCAGAGGGTCTGTAGCAGAGCTAAATGGCAAATTGATGTAAAATACTATGCAGTCAAACTCAGCAAAAGGCTTTTTTATAATAAACTTCATTTTTCTATTAGTTTTATTATGGTTACAGTTTCTTCAAGAATGTATAATAAAGAAGTGCCATTGGAGGCACTTCTAGCCTCCAATACATCCTTGAGACATCTCTGGATATGGAGGCAAGTGTCTTTGGGTAATAGACCAGGAGTCAGAAATGAGGACTTTCTGTCTTGTTTAGGAATTAGACCAATAAAGAGCTCTTGAGGGAAGTTTAAAGCAAGTAGTATTAACTTTCCCAAATGTTGTTAATAGACTCTTGGTTAATTCATCATAGCTTAGCATTGTTAAGGTAAAAGAAGAGTGGACTCTGTGGCATCTGGGAAGCCTTTGTTATCAACAACTGATCAAGCATTATCAATTCCTTCTTATCTCCGGCCAGCTGAGAAATAAATCCTTGAAGTAAAGTTGGTAAAATTGTCATCCACCAGCTGTCCAAAAAGCCTTGAGAAGCAGAGAAGTTTAACATGGTCAGTCAGAGAGTCACTGTTGATATACCTCTTAACTGGAAGAGGAATAACTGAGAAATAAAGAATCCAACTAGACATAAGACGAGAGGATGCTGAAAGGATGGTGGCCTGTGGCATAACCCTGGCAGACCTGGGGTAGGTCTTACACTGTTATTAATGAGGAAAACTGAATAGCTTGATTATAACTTAAGAAGTTAAAGAAGGATTGAATCTGCCTAATGTGGGCATATAATCTGCATGTAAATGTACGTACTTAAAGAAACACCCCTCCTGAAGTAAATGCCTAAATCTTTGACAGAGGGTGGGGGTACCTTTGAAAGCCCCCAGGAAAAGATTTTGCCTATTTAATCTGGGTGCTTGCTTCAACAAAGTGGAAAATATCCAGTTTAGTACCTAAGTTGGGCAGTACAGATCCTATCCCAAGTCTGGTGAGTTTGCTATTCTCGATACATACAGACTTTGAATAATAAACCTATCACTGACAACCATCAATCATTAACTTCCCTACTTACAGCAGCAGAGAAAGTTCCTGTGTAGCAAAACCTATATCTGCATTGAGTAAGGCAGGAGTTCTTAGAGTTGTAAGGTATGGTGGGATGTAGGGAGTTATATGACATTACAAAAGATAAGAAGATGGTAAGTAAGCACACATTAAGAATGCTATATGAGGACTAAGGCAAAATAAGAAGACTTAAAAATAAACAGCATTATTATTTTATCCAGTGCCTAGGCAGCAGTTCTTTTAATAAAACTGAGATATTAGGAGCATCTTCTGTGGAAACTTTAACAGGCTGTCACCATCACAAGTGCTTCCAGCAGAAGTAGTGGCAAAGCATGTGCAGCTACAGTCTTCAGCCTTGCTTAGCTTTATGTAAGCAATATCAAAACTAAACGAGGCTGTTATTTTCATTTTCACCTGTTTCATATATGCTCATTGCTAAAGGTTGCTTTTGCGGTATGCAGTTTTTTGCAAAGGTAGACGCATAGCAGAGATCAGGAAGTTTATTTCAGAAAAAGAGCAATGCACTTAGATTTCTCCCTCTATAATTTAATGTAAATTTAAACAGAAACATTTACTGACTGAAAACTGAAACACGATGGATTTTTTTCTCTAAATAAGCAGTGACTGCTTTCTTTAAAGTAGTGAATAGCTGTGTACAGTGAAAAAAAATCCTAGATAACAGCGTTAATTAAATTTTTAATTGTATCTGTATGAATTACCAAGGGCAGAAGAAAAATCATATACAGAATACTGCTTAATGTTTTACAGTGTTCCCCCCGCCCCACTGTTCTTTTTTAACTGTTTCTGGAAGCTCATGCAGCTAAACTAGAGAGTGCAAGAGCATCCCCTGCAGGAACATTTCCGCCCATGCTGATTTTTTCTTTTCTATAGTGCTTTTTGTTCTGTTAATTTGTATTCATCCTGCATGGTGCACGGTAATTGTGTCTAGAGAATTAGAGAGGGATGGCTATTGCAGTGGTAATAGAATTACTATCAGTGTTCTAGGCTGGTAAAAGGATTCTGAGTTTCAGTCAGAGGATTTAAAAACACATGCTGAAATGTATATTTGGATCTCTTTTCTGCAGCACTAGTTATAAATGCATTTTTCTTTTGGGTTATAAATGGGATCATTTAAAGCCAGCAAATATTGATAAGAAAGCTGAGTATAGAACTCTCTGAAAAAGCCCCTCTATGTATGTGCATATTAACAACATATAAATGTACACACATGCACATACACATTCTGGAGAGAATCAGTAGTCTCATCCTGTGCCCATGAATTCAGTGGGAATTTTGATGTACTGGGCACAACAGTAGATTATAATTGCTATTTTCTTCAGTAATAGGTGCTTTCTGACCAAATTCCCCCCACTTCATTCAAATAAAGAGAAAAAGAGGAAAGGTCTAGTCAATAAATGCCAGCATATTATGGATATGGTCAAGAAGTCTGACTTGTTTTTTGTTTCACTAAATATGGATGGCAAATGTCAACTTCTGTTACAGATGATATAGAAAAAAAAGCATATTGATTTTATAACAATCTGAGGGTTACATTTTAATGAGTACAGATATATTATTTAAAGTTGTAGTTGTGCATTTGTAGCATACAATTCAGCAAAAAACAGATGAATTATGTCCTGTGTTCTTTGGAAGTATTGACAGCAGATGTGTATGTCCTAAGCACAAGTACTAAACTGTAAATCTGTAAATCCCATGTCAGTATAAGATACCAACAAGAAATGTAAGTTATTTTATTTCTGCAGAAAGGCCCATCTTCCTGATCTAACTGAAACTGTAGTTCACTTGAAACTTGAGCTCATGCAAATAAAACAAATCAAATCAAATTATTTTATTGAAAATGATTTTGTGTTGGTTTAACAAGGAGAAACTGAATGTGGAATCAGGTGTTTTTGATTCCAGGAAACGTCAGATGTCTCCTCTCCCTGAACTCGGCTGAAGTTCAAGGCCCATATACAGAAGAAGTCTTGGATTTAATGATGCTTAACATAGCAATGCTTGATAATTCTCTGGGAGTTATAGTGAAATCTGATGAACTCTGCTGAAGTTTTTTAAACTAGGAAGTAGAATAGGGACCGAAGTATGCCTTACAGCTCTTGTTGTTTGTTCTGTTAGTCCAGCCTTCTATCCATCTGTCTTTGTTAAGGTAGCATCATCTCATGAAGACGTTCACTTGCATAATTTCTTAAAGAAGCAAAGCAGAGTTCATTCTTCTGCAAAAGGCTCGTAGTAGTCAGAGGGATCATTTCCTCTCTTCCTTGCCCCTTTTTAGTTCATTAACATTCTCTGGATGAGGTTTTAAAACTCTAGAGGAGGAAGAGCCATTTGAACCCCAGCCTCCCATAGCACACAGATGAATGTGTACTACTCTATTGAAGAAAATAACTTCTGCTATCTGTTGTTTAAAATGAAGTAACAGCTTTCAGACACTTTCGTACCAGTCCAGAAGAAATTTCCTTTACCTCTAGGATATAACAAACGGGGAGCACAGCTTTAGGATATAGAAAAGTTGAGCACAGTTTCTAAATCCCGCATTAGTTCTGCTTTCTACATCATGTTCTTTTGCAGATGTTGAGCTCACCAATTTACAGACAGCATTTTCTTCAAAATGTCTATCTTTGAGCTTTCTCACTAATCTGCTGAGATTTTATACAGAGTCATGCTAAACAGTAGTTTGGTGTTTACATGGACTACCTAGCTCATCAGTTGCAATCTCCAGGCAATAGTCCATCTAATTATTGGGCCAATGAAAGTTATCTTTTTGTGCTCAGAATTTTGTGGTATCTGTCACACTAGGAATATATATTTTTTCCACTATTCATCCTGTTACGGACAATTTTAAAACCTCAGACTCATGGGTAAAAAGCTAATTTCCAGACAAAGCTGTTTCTCTGGCAGTATAGAGCCATTTGCTGCTGTGTTTATGCTGTTTTTTGGATTATGGCATTCATTTTTCTTTCTTGTGCTATATCTAAGAAAGAAGAAAACATAGCTGTTTGCAGCTTTATTTTATAAGACTCATCCTGGCATTTGATCATCATAGTATCTCTTCACTATGTCATTTTGGGGCTGATTTAAATTGTATTGGACATGAATAGCCAGACCTGCACATAGAAGTACACATGATGTCTCCCTGGGATGTTGCATAATCACACTTCTCACTTACTGTATGCATTGCCATGATATGTCCTGACATTGACATTTTTATGGTTGTATATTTTTTGTTTCTATTGACTAGCTTCTTCCATTGACAGAATTGCCAAGCAACATTATTTGATCTATGATGTGCTGTAAGGTTTTTAAATAATTTTGCAAAGAGGCATGTCTACCTGCTGAATATATTTGAAAATTAATCTATTTAACTGTCTCAGAGGTTTTTTTCCTCCAAAAGTTAAAAAAGCTTCTTGTTAGGTAACAACATTTTTTTTAGAGTGTCACATTCTGTTCAATATTTATATCTTTTCCTTTTATGCTCTTTCAGTTTTATATTGACATAAATTTTAAAATGCTTGGGCTTTGTACGTCATTAATAGCAGATAGCTTCAGATGCCTAAGCGTAGATGACCAGTACCACTTGAATGCCATAGACTATCTGAAACATACAACCTGTGAAAGAACCTTTTTGGCGTGGCACCTGAAGGCCATATGGCATACTTTGAGATGTCCACAGAACAAACAATGTCTATATTTAGAAAACTGCATGTCACATCCAATTTGCTTAGGCACAGTTGACTAAACATAGGTACTAGCATCATTTACAGAGCGCATCCTCAGCAAGTTTGCTGATGATACAAAACTAGGAGGAGTGGCTGATACACCAGAGGGCTGTGCTGCCATTCAGAGAGACTTGAACAGGCTGGAGACTTGGGCAGAGAGGAACCTCATGAAGTTCAACAAAGGCAAGTGCAGGCTCCTGCACCTAGGGAGGAATAACGTCATGCCTGGGGGTACAGGCTGGGGGCTGACCTGCTGGAAAGCAGCTCTGTAGAGAAGGACCTGGGGACTCTGGTGGACAACAAGTTAACCACGAGCCAGCAATGTGCCCTTGTGGCCAAAATGGCCAATGGCATCCTGGGGTGCATTAGGAAGAGTGTTGTTGCCAGCAGGTCGAGGGAAGTACTCCCCCTCTGCTCAGCTCATGTGAGGCCGCCTCTGGAGTACTGTGTCCAGTTCTGGGCTCCCCAGTACAACAGAGACATGGAACTACTGGAGAGAGTCCGTCATGGGGCTACGAAGATGATTAGGGGACTGCAGCATCTCTCCTGTGAGGAAAGGCTGAGAGAGCTGGGCCTGTTCAGCCTGGAGAAGAGAAGACTGAGAGTGGACCTTATCAATGTTTACAAATATCTGAAGAGAGAGCGTAAAGAGGATGGGGCCAGAGTATTTTCAGTGGTGCCCAGCGACAGGACAGGAGGGAATGGGCACAAACTGAAACACAGGAAGTTCCATCTGAATATGAGGAAAAACTTCTTTGCTGTCAGAGTGACAGGGCACTAGAATAGATTGCCCAGAGAGGTTATGGAGTCTCCTTCTCTGGAGATATTTAAAGCTCGCCTGGACGCAGTCCTGTGCGGTGTGTTCTAGGTGACCCTGCTTGATCAGGGAGGTGGACTAGACGATCTCCGGAGGTTCCTTCCAGCCTCAACCATTCTGTGATTCTGTGATTTTAGGCTCTGTAGGATATCCCACTTTGCTTCCAGCTGCTATTGCAGAAGGGTATAGGTGTCCCATCAGTCCTTTGTCCTGTATGTCTATCTTGTGCATGTCTTAAGTAACTAAGTCTGTCTCAAATGCCACTAGTTTTCTGTGTTAGGCAACAGCATACTTCCCCATATACTGTAGGATCAACTTTAGATTGTAAACTTACAAGTCTTCATGTAAGCTAGGTGCTTAAGTTCCCATTATGCTTAATAGAGAGTCAATAAATCAATGGAGATCTGATCAATATAGTAAAAGGACTCTGAAGACCTATTCAGGTCAGCATAAAGTATACATCCAGATGTAATTATCTGCATAATTCTCCAGACTCAGTTGACTTTCTGACTAGGAGATTTGCCTAAACTTAGGTGTCTAGTGTCATTCCAAATGTTCCTGGAGTGTCTAAGGTATCTACATATGCCTGGCACATATGACACAGAACAGTTAGGACACATAGTTCTGGAGCAGCACCTGAAAGCTGCATGGGATAACCTGGGGCATCTCATATGTAGGTGAATGAATTATTCTCCAGATCTGCATTAACCATAAGGGAAGCTTGGACACCTAGTTAATTTGTAGACACCTGTACTCAGATGCTCAAATTTATGTGCCTATAGTCTGGGTATAAAGTCCATTAAAAGTGTCAAAAATATTACCTATTTACTACAGTAAATATTGCATATTTAAACCAACTACTCAATTTTAGAAGGATCTTAAGGAAAGACTTCTAATCTGAAGATGTCAGGTCAGGTTTCTCTGGCTCCCCAGAAGTAGTGTGTTTTCAGGAAGAAGCCTTAGTAGGTCTAGCAGAGTCTGCTCCTTGCTCCTAAAGCCTCTTAATGATTCTTGGTAGTGACTGCTGCAGTGGTTTTCTGTGGCATGTTCAACATAGTAATATGTTCCTTTGAAATGATATCTAAATACAAAAGAAGTTGAACAAGTCACCATGGAGAATATAACAATGGTATAGTCCTTTTTCAAAGCCATGTTTACTAAGAAGTGCCATGTTGGCGAGTCTTAGAGAAAGAGCTGAACTACTGTAGTTTAGAGGTGGTAGTATCTAGGTTGAGAGACAGGTAGTACCAGCTGTGTGACAGCAACAAGTTACTATTTCTGAACTTCTTAGGGATAACAGAATCTGTAGCACATTAGAAAGCCAGGGATGTAATGCACCTGCTTCTAACAGTGACTCTCTGAAATCAGATACCTGTCACTGCTCCAGAACACAATATTGTTGGTTCCAGGCCTCAAACAAGCACACTTGCTCTGATAAACAAGAGCAGAAACTGTTCCATGCTGGAAAAATATCAAACGTTTTACTGGCAGAGGTTTGTTTTGTTTTGTTTTTCTCTTACTTAAAAGTATTGAGAGGCTTTGAATCTTCACAGGGGTTTCAGAGAGAAAGGATTAGTGCAGACTGGAGGTGGGGTGCTGAAATACACTTTGAATTCGCTATTGTTTTTCTATTTTTTTCTATAGATATCACCACCATATAGATATAAGAGACACCTGTAAAAGAGTGTTATCTTTTGCTGTTAGCTTCTTTTTTATCTTTGCACAGTGAATAAAAATAAATTTAATAATAATTGTTATAATAAAAACATTTTAGCTATTACAGAGATGGGGATCCAAACCAGTTTTTTAATTTAATTTTTATCAGTTGTACATTTTTAAAAGCAAGTAATTTCATATTTTTCTAGCAAACTTTCAAAAATAATGTGTCTAATTTCACTGGTTTTAAATTAAAAAGATATATTTGTTGACTTGAGCCTTTAGGAACAATGGCACAGCTTTCAGAAGTCTCTAAGTCAAAATAATTCAAGATAGTACTCTTTTAAATTCTTTTTTTTAGATAATTAGCCAAGTGCAGTAACAACTGTTTCTTAAACATCTTTCAGATGTTAATGTTATTGGATGAATATAATGAGTTAGTGACTCATCGGCTAAAATGCTGACACCTCTAAAATTCCTGATGGCAGCCACATTAACTAGGAAGTCACTTGGCTCCAGTGTCTTTCTCTTAAAAATTGGACTGTTGTGGAGGACAACCTCTCCTGTGATAAGAAGAATATAGAGTATCAGATTGAACTAGTTTTGCATTTAATTGTAAGGCACTATAAATGATTTATTTCTGTCATTTTAAAAATGGAAAAGCTAGCATACTTTAATATAAATCATCCACTCTTTCTTTTTTCTTTTTCTTTTTCTTTCTCAGTAAAACTGTACTAGTTATTGACTAGATTTCTGACTCAGAGTGCATTAAAAAATGACTAATTTTAAATATTGTCCATTAGCGGTCACTTTCTAAATTCCAGGACAGTAATATATTGGGAAAAGCAGAAAATTCAGGTAGGTTGTTTGGTCCAAGTAATACTTTTGCTTTGATATGTATCAAATCCATATATCTATACGTGTGTGTGTGTGTGTATACTTGAGATGTATATATAGTACATATAAAACAAAATATATATACAGAAACACATCTGAAACAAGGCCCCGCAGCACATGTCTTTCAGTTCCTCTGTGTCCTATAATCTATTCTCGCTGTGTGCTCTCTACATGAAACCTATCAGGCCTCATGTACTCTGTCTGAGACTTATTCTAGCAATCCATTGTCAGAGATTTGATATCTTTCGTACTCTCCGTGCTGTACTGCAGTCTCACTCCTACTCTGGGCTCTTGTATCTCTATCGTTAAAGCCATAAATGCTTCAGGTTTCAGCAGTGAGGCACACCAAGTGTCTAAACTTCCTCTTGATCTGGTCAGAAATACCTTAATATAGCACTTTTCTGCAGATGGGCTAGCTCCAGGCAGGCTGATATGTTTAAAAAGCACACTGAAACAATAAAGAAACACTCACTGAAATCCTTGGAAAAAGTTCTGCTGCCTTAACATACTACTGCACCACAGCTAGGCAGCCTCATATGTTACCTTGCTTGGCTCGTCCATGAGTAGTATGGAGAACAGAGTTATTCAGCATCTGATTTTTGTTCTTATTTAAGACTATTGAGAGAATAAGTAGTGACACCTCCTTCTTTATCGCAGAACAGAAAGGCATTAGAACTGAAAAAATCAGTGGCATTTGTTTCTTTGTAATCTTAACTTCTATTGATACTTTTAAATGAGTTTTACAAAGCAACATGCTTTAAAATATAAAAACAAACTAAAATATAAAACAACTTTTGAAATATATTAATATTAAATAAAATTTACCTCTCTGTTGGTTTTAATTTTTAAGATCTTGCCAAAATTAAAGCGGAGAGTTCAGCTTTTTTTACGTCATGTGTTGGTAGTAAAGTCTTGTACGGGCACTAAAGCCAGTTCCAGAAAAAAAATAAACTAGAGGCAATACTGGTATTGTAAAATAATGGCCAGTAAAGTAGCTCAAAATAGTAAAGCATTAAAAATAGAATAAGTTTTATTAACATACATTAGAAATGCAAGGACAGAATCTTCTAGGCTATATTGAAAGATAGTCAATAGACTACAGCATTTTCTTCTTATGTCTAGTTTTGATGTTTCCATGGTAAGGTCTATATTATAATATGCTTGTCACTGATTTTTAAGTTATTTACTTAGATAACCAGTTTTTAATCACTAGGACTATTTCATGTGAGTTCAAGTACTGTAATTTAGCTACAAGTAATCGTATCTTAGGCACCTCTAATGTATCTATGTGTCATATTGAGTTGTTGTGGAGGAGTAAGAAGTATTCTAAGCTTAGAAGAAAAACTGTAACCTCTTCATGAAACACTGCATGAAATGATAATTTTTGCCCCTTGAAACATTTCTATCCCTTATCAGTCATAGCAGGAGAGCATCATGAGCTAAATAGTCCTTTCTTGATTAGTCTGTCCTAACCAGGTAAACAAATTGGAAAAGTAGACTAGAAAATGTCTAGAAAATATTGCCTTTAAAAGGAAACTTTTTAACCTCCTCTGCCTTTTTGTGTACTGTTATGTTTTAACTATTTAACTTTCCTTTAAAATGTTGATGCAAAATGTTAAAAAACATGATTTTAATATATAATGAGAATCTTCAAGGACAAAATTTTGTCTCACTATCTTTCAAGTGCGTGTTGAGAAGTTTTAAATCAGAGAGATGCTATGCTACTTTCCTGTTTACTTTTCAGATATTCCCCACTAAATTAAAATCAAATAAGGTAAGTAAAAAAAAATAATTGACTTTCCAAAACAACAAATTATAGTATATCTCAATAACAATACTATGTTTCAAAATCTATAGATTATTAAGTAGCAGCTCAAATCAGACATACTAAGAAGGCAAGACATTTTACCTGGAGAAACTGATTTACTGAAGTAAGAGAAAGACACTTTAAAGTCTATACTTTCCGAGTCTTAAAAATATATGATAGAAGTTTACAGGTAATCTCTCTACATCTGAAGTCTACTAAGAGAAGAGAAATACAGACATATGTATATGCGGTGGCTGAAGTCTTTTAAATCGGTGATATCAAACAAATCTTCAACTTCAACTAGCTAATTCCATTTCTGCTAGACATTGAAATATTAGCCTTAGAATAAGGTAACAGAAATCCTTAAAGCTGAAGATAATTTTCAAGGAATCACTTTTTGAAAATAAAATGTAAAAAATCATGCTAATAAAGAGAAATGTGGCTGGAAAGTGAGTGGGCTGTGACACATTAATTCTTTCTTCATAACTCTACTAGTTAACTGTAACTATAGTCTTCGTTATCATGGATCCTACTTTCCTAAGTAAAAGAGGTAGCTGCAATCAAATAGCAATAAATGTAATATAATTTAGTGTAGTGTATATAAAACCACATATCTAGTCAGCAGGCAGATTCCCTTAGACATGAGCTAAACCTGGACTATATACTTATTAAAACAAAATGGAAATTTAGAAAACAAACATCTCTGTACAGATACTTTTGCTTTTATGAAACTGAGGAAGCAGGAATTTGATTCATCTTACTTATCTGTAGTTGTTTACAGCACAGGCATGCCTAAACTAGCCATTTAGAGTTGCTTTATAACAAAAGAAAAGAAAAAAGCCACTTTCAGGGTGCAATTTATCTTATCCTAATATACAGGCCTAAAATAGGTCATATAAATTGCACTCTAGATACTCTTATTTCCTTCCACCGACCACTCTCTGAGCCAATTTGGTCAGGTGCATATGTCTATGTTATAGGTCTCTTAAGTTTTTATTAGGTCACACTATTTCCACAATATGTATCTATGACAATTCTTCCAAAAAAGGAATTGGTATGAAAAAGTACCATACAAAGATGTCAGAATTAAGGATTCAGTGTGTTTTATAGCTAGGAGTTCACATTTCCAGTGAAATTGCACTGCCATTTAAATCAATAACAAAACTTTTTTCTGTTCATGCATACTATCATAGACCAATCTACAGCATCATACGAGAGATAACTGCTTTCAGTCTGGGGAAACCTATGTCTGTAATACCTGTACAGCAATGTTCTGCTTTTCTGAGTGTTTTGTGGTAATGTTAAACCATTTTCCATATGAGGTTTTTGGGTTGAGAATTCTTAGTAAGTACATACACTCACTTTTTATCTCATGTAAGAACTGGTGTGTTCTTGTACTAATGAAAGAGGGACTCAGAGAACATTCTTGCAAAGAAAAAAATGTCTCTGAGGTGGTATAAGCTACAGCTTCTTTTTAAGCAGCATAAAATTCTTGTGGAGAGAGATTAAGTGCAGTTTAATGATTTAATTTTATTTTTATTTTTTTAATATTTTGGAAATTGCTGAAACCCATATTGCTTTGACTAAGGTAGTAGAAAACTACTGACTTCCCCCTCTTTCCCTGGGTTATGAGAAATATGATGTCAAGTTATGCTTTGTTAGCCTGATTTAGAACTGGGATTCAAGCGCAGGTCTTTCACCTGTAAGTGACAGCCAACCCATCTAGCTGCTGGAAGTTAAAGGACATACATCTCTGGCTGGAGCTGTTTCACTTTGTATAGATAACAATTGGAGTCACAGCTTGAACCTGACTCTCGTACTTCCCAAACAAGTGCCTTAATCACAGGTGTATAGAGACAATCACTCATTTGTTCTGGCCCAGTGAATATTTATTTATTTAAAGTGGAGCAGCTCCAACAAGAGAGACAGAGACTGATGTAGTATATTTTAGTAGCAGGGTAATTACACAACAGAATTTATGTTAGTCAATAAATCTCTGCAACAGCGAATCACAAGATAAAACTATTACAAAAAGTCTTAGTCATATATTTAGACAGATTGTTGTTCTCAGAAATGACACTTCTAGCTGGAACATATCTCTCTTTAAAAACATGCTAAATCACAAATGAAAGAACAACTCTGTTTATACTGGTGTTTTAGATGCAGAAGTACTCCTTCTTTCCATGATCCCTAATCCACTAAGTGAAGAAGTAGGATGGGATTCAGAATACTTGGGATGGTAGTCTTGATTCTAGCAGTAATCTGGTGTTTAATCCTGCAAAAATTAATTCATTTCCCTTTTATTCAAATTTTGTCGTGTATACTTAGATCATTAGCTCTTGAGGAGATAAGACTTTCTCTTGCTTCTTCTGATTTTATGAACATGCCCCAGATGAATGGATCTTGGTTGAGGCTTTATATATTAAGCTATTGCACATAATGTGCTTTGCCAATCTACATTAATAAAAATAATGCACTGTAATGAAACACTACAATATTTATAAGACTCATAGCCCTGTCCACTTTAATTGCTAACATTCATTTTAATCAAAGAATTAGAAGTTGTCTGTGTATAAAAAATCTGTAGAGCAGCATTGGTCTAATGAATTTCACTAATGATGTTTGCAGTTTCTTTTGATTCAAGTTAATATGAAAACAAATTTTCATTTCCAAGCATTAATAGCCTAAGTATTGTTATTATTATTATTTGTTCAGGTTGTCTTTCCTGCAAGAAAAAGATGGAAGTGAAACTGTTTCAAATTTGTACTTCAAATTAAGATTTATGAAAGGATCCAAGACAGACACTCTAATTCAAAGGTGGCTGGGCTAGCATATATTAATCTATTAAGGAGTGCTCTAGACCCACTTAATTCAAATACAAAATCCATAGACTGGAGATTTGTATAATTGAGAAAGGGTTAAGAAATCAGTTCACCACAACAACAAATTTCATCCAGGCCAAGAGTGGGCAATAACTATATGCTTTCTTCACTAGATGGTATTTGCTGATGAGTTATCTGATCTCCATGCACTTCATAAAGGAGAGGAACCCACAAAATAAAAAATTGCTATCATATTTGGACAGCTTGACCTACTTTGAAAAACAAACTAGACTTTACCATGTTAAACATGTTCCAGTGTGTGATTACAGCTTTCACCTAAGATTTTTGAAATATTTCATATGTGTTACAAAGGTCAGTTTAGAGAATGATTAAATCATTCCCATTTCCAGCTTTCCTAATCAGACATTAAATTCACATACAATATAAAGCTCTTGTTATACTGGTGAGAGCATAAAGAGACCAAAGATAAGGTTAAATACATTCATTTATGACAGAGTTGTGCTCCCACCATGCAGAATACATGATATATAGAGAGAGACATGTCAGAAATAGAACGCCTTTTTTAAGGCTCTAAAAATCAATCCACACTGTAGGATTTTCTTAAATGGAGTAGCTAAGATGATAGTACTGAAATACTTTTAGGAACTGGAAATAGAATGAAATTATAATATTTTTATCAAGTCATTTGCATTTCTAAATAGGTAAAACAAAAATATTATGTAAGGAAAGTTGAGCTATATGCAGAGAACTTTGCAAAAAGATGAGAGAAAATGCAGTAATTTCAGTGCAGGCATGCTGTTTCTTGTAAACTACTGCAATATCTAATATAGTCAGAATGAGAGAATGATATAAGATCAATGACAAAGAGCCTGAATTATGTTTCAAAAATAAAATTTAAATCATTAATTCTTGCACCACCATTTCCACATGTATAATATTGATACCGTAAGAAAAAGGTACTTAACATACACAGGTTAATACCATGTTTCTCCCAGCTAGCTAGTTTTTCAGGTGTTGTAGAAGCACATGGTTTGTGCAGGGGGTTCAGGATGACAAGTCGATCTACCAATTTGTTCTTTCAGAGTTTAGACAGATGATTATGAATGAGGCATTTAGTGGTATGTCAGGTAGCGATCACAGCTGTGGGCTGGATTCTGGTTAACGAAACCGTAACAGAAAATTGACTTAGTGATAGTACAAACCAATACTAACGCTAGCATTGCTCTGCAGTTTTGTCTCGCAATTCCTCACTTGAAGTTAAGTAGAACATGTATTTATGGCTATATTAGTAAGTTTAATGACATCACCAATGGTTTCTTTCTCATTTTCAGTGCCAAAGATCCAATTTTCTTGCTTTGTACGCTTTGTATGCTGACGATGACCCAACATCTGTTCTTAACTTTCCATCGAACTTTGGCAATTGAGGGCACTGACCTAGTCTGAGCACTCAAATGCACTTTAAATTCCTATGAAATAGCTTTAAAGGAGCTTGATCATTTTAGACTACAAATCAGTCTGAAAGGAGGATAGAAGCTGCTGCAGACCAGGGAATGCTGCAGATACGAGTCACTTAGCCAAGGTGATTTTCACCAAAGTTACTATCATTCAGACAGCACTTTTTGGGAAGCTACTAGCACTCACAGGTCATTAGTCCAAAGCACAGGTTTGTCTACCAGAGCCTCTCTACACTGTTACAGGTAATTTTGGGGCAGCCAACTGGATGCTAGTTCTGCTCTGAAAGATTTGTACACTTTCCTAACATGTTCATTTAGTGAAATTTTCTTCCAGCAGCTTGTCCAATGGGAACTTTGCTAGTTCGGAGGCAGATGCAGAATGCATGTGTTTCTGATGAGGACAAATATAACTCTAAAATAAAAACAAACAAAACATATTCAACCATTAAGATTTAGGATCATTCTTTATTGATCTATAGGCAGCTAAGTATGGTTGCATACTTTCCTACTTCAGGCACCTTTATGGGAATTATAATCTTAAATGTGACTTATAGAAACTAAAGAGATAAATGAACAGTGTCAGCAGGCAAATCAGACTTCTAGAATTCCCTGTATATTCTGTTGAATGTTTAAGAAACATGGCCAATGATGGTCCTAACCAAAGCACATCAGTTAGGTGCCCACAGACATGATGAATCCGTGAGACACTGTCTCTGTGTGGAAGAAAAAGTAGCCCTTTCTTACTGCTTATTGAGCATTTTTCTCTGGCTTCTGTGCCAGATGGCACAGATGTATTTGTGGAAAAGGCAGAAGTGAATTTGAATGGCAGAAGGGAAAGGGAAAATATATTAGTAGCATACATCATTTAATACCTAGATTTGGGTACGCAGGACCAAGTTTTCCAGTATTGCTCGAGTCTGTTTCATGCAGTCTGGCACTTCATGAATTCTCACGAATTTCCTCTGTGTGGCTCTGGAGCACTTATGTGTGAACTAAAGAGTGTGCTTGGGGTTGGAGGTGGAGAGAAGAAGGTTCTCAGGGACTGATAGCCAGAGACAATTTCATAAGCATCTATTAAATATCCTCATTTATGTGTTTCATGAGGTTCCTGTTTGCACATTTCTCCAGTCTGTTGAGGTCTCTCTGAATTGCAGCACAACCATTTGGTCCATCAGCCATTACTCCCAGTTTTGTGTCACCTGCAAACTTGCTAATGGGTGTACTTGGTCCCATCAGCAAGGTCACTAATGAAGATATGATACAGTATTGGCCCCAGTATTCAACCCTGGGGTACACTGCTGATGATGTGCCTCCAGCTGGACATTGTGCTGCTGATCACAACTCTTTGAGCCCAGCACTTCAGCTTATTTCCAGTTCACCTTACTTTCCATTTGCCTAGTCCATATTTCATCAGCTTGTCAATTAGAGGATTATGGGAGACAGTGTTGAAAGCCTTGCTAAAGTCAAGATAATCAACATCCACTGCTCTCCCCTTGTCCACTGACCTTGTCATCTCATTGTAGAGGGCTATTAGGTCGGTCAGGCATGATTTCCCCTTCATAAATCCATGCTGACTCCTCCCAGTAACCTTCTTGCCCTTCACCTGTTTGTCAGTGGTTTCCATGAGGGTTTACTCCATCACCTTCCTGCAGATGGAGGTGAGGCTGGCCACCTTGAAGTTCTCTGGATCTTCCTTCTTGCCCTGCTTGAAGAAAGGAGTCACATTTAATTTCTTCACAACCTCAGGAACGTCCCCCAGTCATTATGAGCTTTCAAAGATAATTGAGAATCGCAATGGCATCCATCGCCCAGCTCCCTCAACACTTGTGTATGCATCCCATACACAACTGAACTGTCTGTCCAGTTCATTTAAATGTTCCCTAACCTGATCCTCCTTTACCAAGAGCAAGTCTTACTTGCTTCAGACTTTCCTACAGGTCTCAGTGACCTGGGATTCCTGAAGGCTGCTTTTACCAATAAAGATTGAGCGAACTACGTGTACCATTGAGTACCTCAGCCTTGTCCATGTCTTTTGTAATCAGATCCCCTGCCCCATTCAGTGGCAGGCCCAGATTCTCTCATCTCTCTTTTGAAACTGTCCCCTGGATTAAGCAGTTTAGATGACAAGTCTAAAAAAGATCAGAGAATCATCAAGACTTCCTCTGGGAAGTCTGTTGTCAATCAGCCTCCACCATTACACATTACATATCTCCACTCCTAGAAGTGAAGAATATCAATCTGAATTTCTCTGGAAGTTCCTCAGTTCCTTGGTTCCTGTTATAAGGCAACTGCACCACTTTTTAAGTGTGTTCTGCCTTCCAATTTACCGAAGCATCGTAATGAAAGATACTCCTTTTTGACCTGTCTCCCAAAATCAGAGAATAGATTGCCTCCCAACCACAAAGAACAATAGGCAATTTTAAATAAATTTTGTGCCTCTTGATAAAAGAAGTGAAGTTGACATCATGATATTTATGAGCAGCTACCACAATAGGCAATTTTAAATACATTTTGTGCCTCTTGATGAAAGAAGTGAAGTTGACATCATGATATTTATGAGCAGCTACCACTATGTAAATATCATGGAAAGGATATTTTTAACAAGATAATTAGGAAAAAAAGCATTATATGTTATAGCCATCCCTGCACCATACAAGGCTAAAGATTTAATCCATTTTTCCTGTACCACACGTAGTTTTATCTTATTATAAAGTCTTTCTACTTTAGACAGCCTCAAAACAGCATATTTAAAACTCACTTGTCCTTGTTTTCTTTTTCTTTTTCTTTCTTTTATGAAGGCAAAGCAGGACTTTGAAAATGAATCTGAATGACATCTCATCGCAATTTACTTTCATTTACATTACTACATAGACTGGTTTGAAAAGCATTTAAAATGAAGAAATTTTTGACTATCGGACAAGTCAAGGGAAGGACATTAGTTCAGAACATGTAGACTACCCATTGCTGAGAGTCAGAATGAAATTTATAGGGATTCAGTGAATTGTAAAAGCTGTCTGAAAATGTTTCTGTTCATATATTACCTCCCATTTTTATTGCTGCTCTCTTTCTCCTCAAATGAACAGTATCAATTTTCCAGCATCATTTTCATACTCTTCCCGAATTTCAACTAATTTATTTCTTCTTAAAATAATCTGTTCCTTTCCCATTTCACCTCTCTCCCCTCTCCTTTTCACTAATGTACTGCCATATATAAGTTAGACAAAAGCAATATTTTCCCCTGCATTACAGATGTGCTTTCTGATTAGTTTGCATACTACTAGACATCTCAAATTAATACTAGATAAATTTATTATACATTTTGAAACAGAGGATTAAAAATAGTAGCCAAAATGTATTTAATATGAATTTTCAAGAAAACCCTGAAGAAACATTTTAATCAGCTATGTCTGGTCATGCATGTCCAATTAAAATACTGCAAATTAAGTGTTTTCAGTCTTTCAAAGTGAGATGAAAACTTGGTCTTTGGGATTTTCACACATGAAATAATAAGCCTAAGACCAGTGGCCTGTAGAAAGAGACAGAAACCTCAGGACATCTACAACTGATTTTGGATAATGAATCTACTAAAACCAGAAGAGAGATTCTGATGATTTGATGCTAAAAAGTTGATCCAATAAGAACAAAAGAAACCTTTAGTTTCTTCCATCTTGATAATGAAGCAGCAGTTCAAACTATCTTTTGTGGCTAAGCTGAAGCTGTTTTTTTCACATTGAATTAAAAAAAACAGGAAGAAAGAAAAAAGAGAGAAAAAAAAGGAAGAGTTATTCATTTACTGATAGCATGAGAGAGGAAAGAGATACCTAGCATAGATTTAGATTTATCTTTGGCAGTCTCTAGCTGGTTGGATTTAGGCTTTACAGTTCACAGTGTTTAACATCAAAGTTCAGACAGTTTTTCCCTTTTCTTTTCTACCCAATTTAGGGGGAAAAAATGAACAAAAATAAAAAGCCTTTTAATGTTTAATAGTGGCTCTAGGCAAACAGTCATTGATGAGAGACAGGCATTTCTAAAGAGCTATTCAGCCCACCAGGACCTGAATTGTTCCCCAAAGGCATTTATCTCTTATCATTGACTACAAATGGAGCCTTGGCAAAGGCACTTCTAACTTAGTCTTGGTTAAGTGCCTAATTCAGTCCACATGAATCCAGGGCATTATACTTTTCAGATTCTTTGCTTCAAAATTGGTGTAAGGTCTTTCCTTCCACACAGAAATAAACAATGAAATATAACACTGCTTACAGAAATGAGGAAAAGGAAGGTGGCCCATCATGAGGATATGCCTGCAAATGCATCAACAGGAGAGGGAAAAGAGGGATCCTGTTTTAATGCCGCTCATGCCACTAATCTGGCTAACAGCACAACTGCTAAATCAACAGAGTTGAGGGGCTGCTCAGGGACATCTGAGTGGATGAGAACCCTTTAACTCTATTTTGCTGCTTCTGATAGTACACTGACCACTGAATTCAATATTAGCATTAGCTGGTATTTCATCTTTTATTTCTGTTGCTAATGTTCATGAATTTTCATAGGATCGTCAGTCTGAAGAAATATCCAGACTTCATGGTGTGCTTTTTTTTTTTTTTTTTTTTTTTTTTTTTTTGTAGTACACAGGTTCACTAAGATTGTCTTTTACCTTTTTTTCACTTTTTTAATCTCTGTATCATTTTTAAATAGAAAAATTATTCAGCAATAGACTGAAAGAGTTAAATGCCCAAATATGTATCCTAAAAAGAAGTAACTTTGGAAAGAAATTCATTGTACTAGCCACTTCTGAGGATTGATTGAATGATATATAAAATTATTCCCATGAAAATTACATTTTAGTTTAAATAACGTTTTCTAGCTGGAATCCTACTGATTAATTTACATTACATTGCGTGTTTAGGACAAGGTTGAACAGGGTTACAATGAATATTATTTAATCTTATGTGCTTTGAAGATAGAATAAGAAAACTATTTTTGCTTGGACAAAGTATTAAGTATAAAAAGCAGGAAAATTTTAATTATACTCTCAAAATATAATTTTCACTTTTCTTATAAGACTTACCTATCTACAAGTGTCTTCTGCTGACTTCAGAATATTATCTTACATGAATGTCAGTGATTAATTGTTTGAGTGTCTGGCAAATCATTAAAGGCATAGCTTGTAGCAAAAGTTGATTGAGGACTTACATCCAGCACAATTACCTTTTTGTCCCTCAGGTCTGTGAAACTACAATAGAGAAATTTCATTATTTTCAGAATTTTTTTTATCTGCAGCTTCAATATTTTGATTTAATACCCACATGCATACACTGAATAAGCCATATGCCAGAAGATGCTCAGTGGTGTTAAGCAATATGCTTGCTGTTGTAAAATAACACAAGCAAAATGTGAGACATTTGATAAGTGCAAAATTTATAGAAAAGTCTACTTTTTATTGAAACTTGACACACAAATTGGCTGACAGATGTCATGATCTCAACATATTAACTGAAAGATTTGTATATTTATGATGAAAAGAAGGCATATCAAGTTTATTCTCTAGGCCTAGTGAAAACATACACGGTTACCTCTGTAAATATAAAGAAATAAATGGTTGTTTAAAGGCAGAGGGCTAATTCTGGAATTTCACATTCTTTGAAAGAAATTAGAATGTTAAAAGAAAGTGTATGGGTCTCTTTTTCCTTTTTTTTCTTAACTAGCTCTTCCAAGAACACAAGTGAGGAACAGAAATACTCATTGCTATGAGTGAATAGTTAAAATGTGTCGAATTATCATCTAAGTCAATAGCAATTAATGCAGATACCCTAGTTGCAAAAGTGAGATATTTTACAAAAATTAGACATATACAAGATTGAAACACTAGGAGATGAAAAGTGGCTGTTAAAAGGTAGCATAGGAAAGGCCACAAAAGGTAACTACACCTGACGAATCAGTCCATTTATACATTACCCCCAATGGAAATGTTCTATCAGATGAAATAGTGAACTTTTTCAGTTTTCCCTGAGTTAAAAGCTCTATTCAAAAACTGTGAAGAAGATAATTATTTCTTTCCTGTAAGTTTTCAAACAATCATATATTATTCAAAACTGAAAGGAAGATATTGTCTACTCACTTTTCTCACAATCAAAAATTCAAGCAGGAAGAGAATATTGTTTTCCATTACATATTACAAGTTTTACAATAAAAGCTGCTGAAGGAATAAGATTGGATCTCATTGTGTCTGTGGACCTCATATGCTTTCCCACAGAATGACAGAATCACAGAGACCTGAGGTCAGAAGGCCCCTCTAGGGATCATCTGGTGGTGCACTAGGTCCCACTATCCAGGTCACTAATGAAGATGTTAAACAAATTTGCTCCAGCATCAACCCCTGGGGAACAGCACCAGCGGCAGACCTCCAGCTGGACTTTCCTGCAGGTCTCAGAGACCTGCGATTCTTGAAGGCTGTTCCTAACAGGAAAGACTGATGTGAAGAAAACATTGAGTACCTCAGCCTTTTCCATTTCTTTTTGAATTCTGAATGTTGAATTTGCTTTCCTTGAAAGCAAGCACATGGTGAAGCTACAGTGCAAAGTCATCAGCAAACTGTAGCCCAGTGAGTATTGTTTAAATGTACTTTCTGTGCATGAGATGGATGTTGTAATTAACAAAAGCAGGGGAGCTACTGCTTATTGCAGTTTTTGTGGGAATACTTTCTGATTCCTAATTATTACTTTACAGACTATGAATGTCTTTTTGCAAATTACAGTTTGGACGTTTGAAAGTAATTACATTTTTTATATGTGCTAAAGTATTCAATAGCCATGAGCCTTCTTCAATTAATAAATTAATTGATATTCTGTTGGCAAACTGCATATTTTTCTCCTGATCTACATACTCCTCTTACAATGGATAGAATTAATGGGACCAGATGTAAGGGAAGTGGCTCTTGTCTAATGTTATGCATGAGACAGTGTAAATGGCAGCCCATAGTGGCTCTGGATGCTGAAGTTTATTTAAGAACCAAGGATAGAGCTTTTACTCTACTTGATTCTCTCACACATTCAGTTGCTCCCCTTCCTCTCCCTGGGTATGTTGGGCAGAAAGGTCTATCAGTTCATGCTGTGCAGCTGCTCACAGTTACTAGTCTTGGCATTACCAGTCAGGGTCTCTGGGCATCTCCTGGCATTTGTCTCCATGCATCTCTCTGACCTCCGGGATATTTCCCTGCTTCTGTGATCTTTTCTCCAGCCAGGATCTTCATTTTCTTCTTTCCAAGCCCTCTTGTTTCTGAGACCTCTTCTTCTTTTCAGCAACCCTTCTTTTCAACACAAACTCTTCTTTCCAGAACCCCAAACTCCTGGTTTACCCAATCTAAATAGTTCATGGATAAGGCACAATGTGTGATCAACATCTTAAATGGTGGTACTGTCTCAAGTCTCCTTACTAACTGGAAGATTCAGGGCATGCCACTTTTGTTTAGTCCAGTTATTATCAAAATATACAACTAACCAATACCAGTTGCAGCTAGCAAGTAACAAGCTTCTGTTTGAGAGTTCAAAGTTCAGTCTGGAACATTCATCCACATTTCCAAATATGCCCAGTTATCTGCTGCTTATTAGCTTTCACAATTTACATTATTTTTTCACCTACAACATCTAGGCATCCTGAGTGATTAGTTTAGATGTAGATATCCACATTTCATCATCTCACATTATTCATATGAATGGTGATATTCAGAATATGGTGATAACCTACAGTTTTTTGCTGTAAAACAATAAAGAAAATAATAATTAGCTTTAAGTAGGGAAAGTAAAATATATCTTTTATGGAATATTTGGAATGCAAAGTGCACTATAATTTCAGAAACATTCTGGGTCAAAGAACAATGTCAATAGTCAAATGAAAGAAAAATACAGTGAGACAAACAAAAAAGGAGGCCTGAAATTAGAATAAAAGTACAGCTTTTATTTAAGCTTATTGTGTCAAAGAAATCAAACTAAAATAAGTCATTTCTTTATTCTCAAACAACAGTTTGTGCAGTCTCTTTTGTAGTAAAGAGCTATATTCAGTAGCAAATTGTATACATTCTATTCTCTCTCTCTCTCTCTCTCTCTTTCTCTTATAAAAAAAAAAAGCGATAAGTGCAGCCAGGTGAATTTTATTAAAAAGGACGTGAAAGGAAACAATTGAATTTGATTTGATTCTTAGAAACGGTCTATGCTGACTCTCTCTCTCTCTCTCTCTTTTTTCTTTTTCTTTTTCTTTCTTTCTTCTTTTTTTTTTTTTTTTTTTTTTTTTTAGGACAGGATAGCAGAGAAAACATCCAGCATTTTGTAACTTAGTCTGTAACTTGGCAGAGATTTCAGTAGTCAGTGACCTTCTTTATTACTGTGATTAATTAATGGTGATTAAATGCTAATCATGTGGGTATCCAGTGGCTACCTCACTTCTGTCATCAGCTTGGTGACAAAAGAACACAGAAGCATAGTGCAGTTCAAAAAGAAGAAATGTCCCATGAGATAAATGCTTTATACAGCTAAATTATTAGTACATTATATAATACATTATGCTGATAGTTAAAACAATTTATGTATGTGTTTTAAGTGCATGTGTGAATATTTATATGATTGATAACTGAACCATTTATGAGATTGTGTTACAGGTGTGAAAGATAAAGCATACAAATGTTGGTGAATGTTATTAGGAATTGCTCAGGAATGCAGACTCACTGTATGGAGAAATGAATGAAATTCAGTGTGCTTTTTCTGTTCCTTGATTAAATACAGCAAGTATATTAAATATCATGTGGCAGTCCCAAAGATATGCCTACACAGCTACTGCATGCAAACACAATGATAGTTCTGCAAGATGACACACACTCACAAATTAGCTCAAATGCAGTTGTTAAGAGATCAGTCCAGTCCCTAATACTCATATTTTTCAGGGGCCTTTGAAAAGATACAAAGCTGTGGATACTGGATGTACTGCAAGCCATCTGTTCAGGTCTGTCTGCAGCAAAAGGTAAAACAGGTCTATGAAATGTGTCTGTTGTTAAGGAAAGATTGATAAGTATGTGTGGAAGCAAACTAAAGAGAAAAGTGGCTCTGCAGTTTTCAAATCTGTTCCTCCTCTTTTAAATCACCATTCTCCAGGAGCGGGTAGCCAGGATGAAATACAAATAAAGAAAAATGAGTTAATACCAGCAAGAGAACTGACTTCTACACCGTACAAAACTGCATTTGAACTCAAATTAATTCTTTCTGCGGTCAGAGGCTTATATCACATATGTCAGGGGATACCTAGTGTAAATTCATCAAAATAATTCTCAGAAATATTTGGAATACCTATTCCCTTGATTTTAAGGTTAATGCAAAAGTAACAAGGAAGAATTTTGTGAAATATTTCCATTTCAAGATTTTTTTTAAGGAGAAAAATTAAAATAAGCTATATTTTTAGTACCTGTGAATTAGTAGAAGAATCTTTGCTTATATTTATGAGCAAATGCATGAGTACTACTACCTCTCTAGCTTATCTAGTTTTGAGACTATATTATTTGATCAATGCAGTATCAGATCTTCTCAAATCTATAATGTATTTACTCTTTTGGTAAAGCATTGAGAAAAGTCATACTTACATACTGTCATTTTACAATTGGAAAACATGTTAAGAATCACAGAATCACAGAATGGCTGAGGTTGGAAGGGACCTCTGGAGATCACCTAGTCCAACCCCCCTGATCAAGCAGGGTCACCTAGAACACATTGCACAGGATCACGTCCAGGCAGGTTTTGAATATCTCCAAGCAAGGAGACTCCACAACCTCTCTGGGCAACCTATTCTAGTGCTCTGTCACTCTGACAGCAAAGAAGTTTTTCCTCATGTTCAGAGGGACCTTTCTGTGTTTCAGTTTGTGCCCATTCCCTCCTGTCCTGTTGCTGGGCACCACTGAAAATACTCTGGCCCCATCTTCTTTACGCCCTCTCTTCACATATTTGTAAACATTGATAAGGTCCACTCTCAGTCTTCTCTTCTCCAGGCTGAACAGGCCCAGCTCTCTCAGCCTTTCCTCACAGGAGAGATGCTGCAGTCCCCTAATCATCTTCGTAGCCCCATGACGGACTCTCTCCAGTAGTTCCATGTCTCTGTTGTACTGGGGAGCCCAGAACTGGACACAGTACTCCAGAGGCGGCCTCACATGAGCTGAGCAGAGGGGGAGTACTTCCCTCGACCTGCTGGCAACAACACTCTTCCTAATGCACCCCAGGATGCCATTGGCCATTTTGGCCACAAGGGCACATTGCTGGCTCGTGGTTAACTTGTTGTCCACCAGAGTCCCCAGGTCCTTCTCTACAGAGCTGCTTTCCAGCAGGTCAGCCCCCAGCCTGTACCCCCAGGCATGACGTTATTCCTCCCTAGGTGCAGGAGCCTGCACTTGCCTTTGTTGAACTTCATGAGGTTCCTCTCTGCCCAAGTCTCCAGCCTGTTCAGGTCTCTCTGAATGGCAGCACAGCCTCTGGTGTATCAGCCGCTACTCCTAGTTTTGTGTCATAGCAAACTTGCTAAGGGGGCACTTCGTCCCTTCATCCAGGTGATTGATGACAAAGTTGAGCAATACTGGACTTCTTTTCCTCCACATGCTTAGAGATGGCATCCAGGATGAACTTTTCCATCACCTTTCCAGGGATGGAGGTGAGGCTGACTGGCCTATAGATTCCTTGGTGAAGAAAATCCAGCGTACCAAGAACTGGTTCCACAAAGGTACTTTAATCCAAGCACCCCAGTCTTCTGTTACATAGTAGAATCCTCTTCCTTAAGTTAGACCTCTGACTTTTCATAAAATGCCTGGGAGAATAAAGTAAACAGAAAAAACCCCCAAAACCCAGTGTAACGAATAAGTGAATGGGAAGCTAGCCAGGACAGAAGTGTGGAAGAAACATACAGTGTTTTGTATCGGAACAACCAATCTGTCCAGTGCCATCATGAACAAAACAACAGTCATGATTTGTCTTTGTGAGTCAGGTATGGAAGTGAGTCCTGGTATGGAAGAAACAAAACTCAGCCAATAGAAAATGAAGTGTCTTGTATCATTAAACAGTTAATTTCCAGGAGTATAACTGACCCAGATCCAGATACTCCTTAAAGTTTGATTTCTGCCTCACATTAACCATTTCGGTATCAGTCTTTCGTTGTTGTAAGGCAGAAACCTTTGTCTTTCCTGGCTATAAATTTTAAGTTCTTGTTACTCTCATAAGTTGATGCCTTGCTGACAGAAAATCAGGGAAACATTTGACTTTATGATTATTGATCCAAGAGTTTTGTTAACCACGGGATGGTATCATCAATGAAGCAGCTTTGTCAAATGACAGAAGCAACAGTGCTGGCTATAAACTCAAATATCTCATCTTTCAGTGTTTGGCTCTAAGCAACCTGTTCATTGATAGATGGGACAGTTATGGCATATCTGTGGAAATGCAGTCTGTTCTTCTACTCTAACCACAAAAAGGTAGTTTCTCATTTTCCACTGCTACCTTCATCTTAGTCTTTCCAAGGAAGCAAGGAAGTGTTTTGCACAGATAAAATGTAGGTTCACAAGAGAAAGTGCAGTAAAGGAACAGAACAGAGACTCTGTCATATATATTCTGCATGAAATTGAACAAGTTATTAAATACCTTTTTATCAACTCTTCCTTCTCTGAAAATAGCTGCAGAGTTTGGGGTCTTTTTTTCCCTTCTTCACCTTATCTTGGTTTCATATTCAAGATGCTGTCAACTTCTGTAATTTGTAAGTTACTTATCCAAATAATTATTGCCATTGAGATAAAGATGTCAGAATTTGACCCCTCGGTGGTAAATTCAGGGAAAATTTTGCTCTGTGTCTGTGTGCGTATGTAAGCACTAGAACAATGGGACCATAATATCAGTAAGCCAACAATAGGTCTATTTTTCAAAGGACAATTCTGATTATTTAAATGAAGATAATTAAATCTTGCTTTCTGAAGTGTCACACTGTGCATGCAAAGAGTAATTATACACCTATGCCTTTGTTTTTCTGATTCAGAGGTATACAGCTATAGCTTCATTTACTGTATTTATGGATAAAAAAAATAAAGAAAAAAGGCTCCTTTGAGTCAACTTCTGTTCTCTGTTAACATACACTTGTAAAAATTCTGCAGAAATTTTTAGTGTTGTGATGAACTGATATCACGCTGACAAACAATTTTTTATAATTTCTCTGCTTTAAAAGAGCCCCAGGTTTTACTGCAAAATCACTTACTGTAAAGTAGTATAAAATATAGTAGTATAAAATAAAAATATAATTTTTATTTAATATTATCGTAAAATCCAGGAACATAGTCAATCAACATAGACACCATGATTTATTTTGATCATTACATATTAAGGTAATGAATTATACTGTACTTTTAAATTTATATCACATTTTTACAGAGGCAGAGGTTACTGTTCACTTCTTTGTTATATGAACATATAAAATAGAATTTATTTTTAATATATAAGTAAAATGAACAAAATAATGAATAAAAATGATAAAAGATTATTCTTTATCTGTCATTTTTCAGTATATGTAGCATTAATTTTACCTAATTTTAATTATCTTAATATCATATCTTAATATCATATTAAATGTTTAATCTAGGGCTAGGTTACCTCTGTCATTAAAGGCAATACACCTCTGGAGACTGATTCATTCCAGGAGTCTTAGGATGGGATAAAGTCCCTTTTGGAGAAGCTTTTCTCTTTCCATTGACAACAGTGGAAACTATGGGAATGGGACCACAGTGGGAGCTATCTTGGATTAAATATGTCAACTTTTGATTGATAAAGTTAGAGTAGATCAATTCTATCTTTAGTGTCTGAGTTATTAAAACAGAAGTAACTCTTTAAATGTTTTCAAAAGCATCTGGTAACATTTTCATTAGTGCCTATGTGGGCTTCCACTATTGAGTAAAATTGATGGTGGACTATAATCCGGTTTGTGGTATTTCTGGGAAACATATATGGCACATCTGGCAAAGGTTTTCTAGGGTTTTATCACTGTTGAGAGAAATTTGGTCTGTCTTCTCACAATCTGAATAGAAGTAAAATCTTAAATAAGACAGGCACTGAGCACACAGGAAGTACTAACAATTAGGTAAGCTTGTTAAGCTCTGTACACACGCTGATGGACTTTCTCTCTCTCTCTCTCTCTCTCTCTCTTTTTTTTTATGTTTTTCTTTTCCAGTAGAAGCATAATAACTTTTGAACAATGTATCTGACAGATCTCCCTTCCAGATAGCCAAGTGCATGTTCTTCTGCCACATGGCAGGTTTCAAGAATAGCACAAGTCACTATGTTGAGCAAAACAGTCCAAGCAGCAAATAGGCACTCAGCTGCTTTCATAGTGCCAACCAGGTAGAAGCTCTTAAAAACACGAGTGTCATCTTCATTGTCACACCAGCCAGAAATTATAGCAGTCAAGCATTTGTGAAGATATGTGATAAGCAGGAACTATGCCTTTCTGCCACTAAAGCAACCTGCAGAAGGAAGTAGAAAATAACAGAGACACTGATGTATTCGTAGAAGTCTGGTCTGGCCAGACAGCAGTATGACATGACAGCTTTTTTTGAGGTCCCCCAAGGGTCAGAGGCTAACATCAGTAGGAGAAGACTCCTGTCTCTTCTCCTCTCCCTTCTCATTTCCCCTCACTCACCCATGCCAGCAACTTCCTTGTGTCCTGGAGGACAGCCACCCAGATCATCCTCAGCATGCATCAAGCCTACTACTTCAGAAGGCACAGGGCAAACAAGAGGAAGCTGGGTACAATGTATGATATGACATATGGCACTCAAAAACCACTTATCAGAAAAATGACTTATCTTGAGCTTTACTGATTTGGTAGTAAGCAGTATTTTTTAAAAACATACTTGTGTACTCACACATAAATAGCCTCAAATCTGCACTGTTAAGTATTCCTGTAGTGCATAGATTTAATGCTACTCATTGTGTACCCATGCCTCAAATCATGTAATTCCTTGGAGGAAAATAAACAATGAAAAACCATAGGATCAGTAAGGAGAATGGAAAACCCTCTTAGAGGGATAAGGGGGACAATGGTTCCAAACCAGAGCTCTTTCCATGGCTAGGGACAGAGAGAGAAGGGTGGCTAGTGGGAAATAATGGGCACATGATAACGGAAATGATGGACAGGGAGTGGGGTAGAAACTGGAAATGCATGCAAATTCCTCCGTATGTACAACATAATGGGGGTTCCTGATTAGGCTGAGAGCAAAATAAAGGATGCACAAAATATATGATGGAAAAGAAGTACAAATATCATGGAAGAGAAGAATGAAATGCTCCTAACCAGATCTCTTAACATGGAGAGCTAAATGAAAGGAAGAGGGAATTAAGTACGCAAATCTCCTTCTGGGTGGAAGTGGGCTGGAGATTTCAGGGAAACTTTAAAACATAAAAGGATGGGGACAGAGTGCATGAAAAGCACTGGGTTAAAGAGATAAATGTAGACAAGGAAGATCAATGATTGCGTGAAGTTGGTTTGGTCTATGAAATGTGCAGCCTCCTTTTAAATAGTAATATACCACAGCATACATTAGTCTTAGATATTCTGCCTCTGGAATGTTGGCATATTGAGGATATCATTTCACCTCCAATATCAGCAATAAGATGTCTTTAAGAGCTAACCATAGCTGCTAATAAAACGGCACTTTCCCAGTGTTTGGCACATTCACTCTCCTTCAGGACATAAAGCCTCATGGATGTTCAACCCTACTAGAAATATTAGTGTCCTACACACCCCTAAGAAAGAGTAAACAGCAGGGAGGAAAATAAATATATTTAGAAATATACAAGAGAAATAAATACAAATTGTGATAAAAATTGAAATGTAAACCATTTGGAAAAGAAGTCATCGGTTTTGAAAAAAAAGAAAAAGCAGCAAATGAGGTAAATAAAATGAAGGCTAAGAAAGCTAACAGCCACAAAGAAGGAATAGACAAATAATATAATAAAATTAAATTAGGAAAGCCACAAATTCTGTGAAAGATTTCTATTTATATATCAAGAAATGGAAATTCAAAGGGTCATGGTGGGCATATATCTTAATAGCAGATAAGTGGTAAAGCTCTGCTGTCATGGTTTCTTTACTTTTTAAAAGCTGAAAAAGTATTGCCAGCAAAACTATTAAACCATTAGGTGATTACAGTGGATGATAAAAAAATCAGATCATTTCAACCTGCTATTTCAAAAGAAATAAATTACAGAGTGAAATCTTAACTGAATAGCACAAATTCTATAGTTTTTTATAAGCCAGATTTTAATAATGTAATGGAAACAATAATTGCTACATTTTAAAAGAATATCTATTTTTTGGAGTAATTTGTCAGTTTAATGATTTTTCAGAACTGAATATATATAGGAAGTGAATCTGTGTGGATGTTGCTTGACACTCAAACTACAAATTTAAAATAAAAAGGAAAAAGCTTGTGTGTCTACAAAATATTTCAAGACGGCTAAGTCAATGGTTGGCCATTGACTTTTTTTTTTTTTTTGCATGCTTGACAAAAGTCAAATTGCTCTTCAGTAAATTTTATCAAAATACATTAAAAAGCAAGGAAAATTCAAAGAGCTTATTGAGATTTCTCAATATTGCAGCATCTAAGTCTCTCGCTATGTGAGGGTCAGACTGAATAAAAACAGTCTTGATGAGCTTCTAGTGTAATTGTTTTCTCTAATTTACTTAGAAAATCCATTGCTTTCTTGACAATATCAAACATATTTTAATAGTAGCATTGTTTTAGCCAAACGTATCTGATTGGTTGTATTTTCTGATAGGTCCAATATGTAAGGAATGAAAATGCTAGTTAGATAAAGGAGCCAGCTTATCCTCTGAAGCTTGTACCCACACTGATCAGTAGCTTCTTAGTGGAAGCTAGTTTTATTCTTGAGAACTAATTCCTTTTAGACCTCTTAACTGCCTTTTATTTACAACTGCTTGCTATAGTTATACCAGGCTCAGGACCAGTCCTCTTCCAGGAGATATTTTTCTTGTCTCTTTTCTGATGATCAGAAGCCTGGCTGTTAGATATCAGAGGCCTACTGAAAACACACATTTTCCTTCCCCGTATTTGCCTCTGGATTCAAGTTTTCTTCATTGTAGAGACCAAGTTCAAAAAGAGTATTATGGATAACAAACAAATTCCAATCCTGAGTGTAGTGAAACCATACTAAAGAACAGATTTTAGCCCTGTTTACAGATGAGTGTTAACAGAGGAACACGAACACCAGCATATCAAGCTCAGCCTCAGGAGGCAATTGTAACTTAGATTCAAGACACCATTACGCTGGTGTGTCTTGCTCTAGGAACAGTGAATTAATCCTGGCCTAGAGCAGAACTCAAAGCCATTGCTACTCACAATGAGCTCTAAAATTTTCTGAATCCCTGCTACCATTAGCTTACTGAGATAATATAATCAAATGTGGATGTAACTCTGACAGCTATGAAAATGGTTGTGCAGCTGTGGGGTTTTTTTGTGTGTAAATAGACTTGTCTATATTTGGAACTCTACACTATATAGCTAAGGCTGGGGGGGCTGGGCGGTTACATTTTTTTCCAAAAGCTAAGTAGAAGGTCGGAGTCTTATATGTATTTCTTCTAATCATTCAAATTCTTGAGCATGAAAGCAGAGAAAAATGGATTTTAAAAATATTTCCTTCCCTGAATACGAATTTAAGTATTCATGTTATTTATTTAATCATGCTACATGCCTTAATTATGTTGCTTGTTGTATTTCCCTCACGTAGTCACAGCAGAATAATATGTTTTTATCTTTCTTTTACTAATGCAGCTTTGTTACTTTAGGGCTTTCAGTGCTTAAAGCCTAAATAATGAATTTCTGGGGATTTCTCCCCTTCTGTAAGTGACATCAGGAGACTTTTTATAGTCTTTCTCAGAAAACAAATCAAACCTTCAGCCACTGCACATCAGTTCTGAAAGAGGATGCACACTATCTGTGCCTGCAGGTTGGAGCTGTAATTCAGATTCAGTTTGACGAATGTGTCAGAAAACATTTTTTATTAGCACATAGAGCAGGACAGTTAAGAACTAATGCAGACTGTTATTCAGCAAGTTGGGATTTTTCTTGATCACAGGTTTTAGTTTTGATGTTTTTGAGAACATTTAACATTTAATCTCAGTCAATGAAATCCTGTTTTTCAAAAAAACATTAACTGTTGATATCAGTGGTAAAAATGCAAACATTAAAACAGATCCAAATTTATTTGGAAAAAATATATTAAAGAGCATGTCCGTCTTGATTATTTATAACAGGGGTCATAACATAGATTAATGAAGGACTGATCCTTCAAAGAAGTACATAATGCAAAAAGCACAAAGCAGGCAAAAGTATGAAATCAGAGAGAGGATAAAGATTTCCTTTAAAGAGCTTAATTTTATTATTACCTGATATAATTCCACTCCTGGATTCAGCACAATGAAACCTGGTATGGGACAATCAGTTCCAAAGCAAGATAGCGTGGCAAATCTTGGCAGTTAAAGATAGACTATATACCAGGAAAAACAACATGCAGTTACAATCTCAGCCCTCCCAGAGTGCCATATGTATGGTATTTTTGTGATTTTTTCACCCACTGAATCAGACACCTAAACATAGCAAAACATCATTATGATTTAAAAATAAACTTTTTTTCATATTTTTCTAAACAAATTATTAGGTGGTCCTGTCAGCCCAGTGCTCATAAGGTGCAGATCCTGAGAGAGGCTGAGGGCTGTACTAAAGCTTGCTCTCCTCATGTTGGTATAGGCTTGCTTAAGACGGACAAGTTTGAATGGCAGCATGACTGCACAGACCTCAGCAGTGCTATAACTGTCTGAGAAGCTGCACAAATTCTTGGGAAAATTTTGTAACCAGGTCTATGAACTGTGCAGCTGTGACTACACAGCAAGCATTAGTTATCTGAATGTTTAAACTAATGCAGAGCAAATGTAACCTATCAGTCTTGGCATAGTTAAACAAAATCTAGGCCTAAAAGCAGAATCTTTTCCCTGGAAAGTTATAGCTGGATCAGTTGAACAATCTGTATTTTAAAATATTAGTCTAACTCTCTGCATTTCTTGTAAAGTCTGTAAGGAATTATTCTTTACTTTTTCAAGGAAGCTCATATCAAAATTGTGACAATTTAAAAGTAAATTTAAGCCATTTGTATTTATTTTCGATTGCATTTTAGAGAAGAAATGACTGCTTGTTTACAAAATGAAGCATTATACACTAAACATTCAATCTGTCTATAGATATCCTTGATGATTAAAAGTCATCAAAGTCTTCAAATAGAATGGTGATAAATATATTAACAAAGATAAATAGATCACCAATAAAAATGTTCTGCAATGAAAGCATTAGTTTATCTAAGGCTATGGTTCTCTGGAACTTTCTTGATTCTAAAGTATTTAGGGAAATGACTCCAAGCACTATAAAATTTGCCTTTGTCACAACTCTATGTCACATTTAAAGCTGTGCATCTAACATAATGATGCCTTCTTTTTCCAGAGGCTGGATTTATTCAGAGACACCAGTTCTTGTGCTCCATAGTGTGTTTCAGAGCTGCGCAGTGGCAGCTGCAGGACCCCAGAGAGGATGCCCACAGCAGAGCAAATAGCATCCTTCCCACATGCAGCCAGCGCAAGCTCATGTGGATGGGCACTGAACTAAGAAACATGGGAATTTATAATGTCTGACCTCTAAATTAGACCGTCACCCTGAACTGGTAATTATTTTTTGTTTGTTTGTTTGTTTGTTTTGTCAACACTTAGCTTGAATCAAAGTGGGGAAAAGGTGTTTGTATAAAGTCAAAGGATCGAAAGAGCCTGGAGAAGGGGACAGTTGTCGGCATCAACTAACTGACAGGACCACTGCAATTCTTATTCTCAAGAATTTTCTTTTTGTTTAATGTCCATCAAAAGGAAATGATTTCCTTACACTCAAAGCACTGACTTGGAACTCTAGATTTGAGTTGTGTCACACTGTCTGGGTAGAGCTGATCAGGAGGTTTCCATGGGTGCTTTACTCTGATTTCTCACTAGCAAGCATGGTAGATTTCTGGGAACTTGCCAGTTTCCAAGTTGGTGGTTGCAGGACAGCCCTGGAGGCATGAAGACATTTCCAAGACCGCAGCTGTGGGGAGCCCCTGTGGGCTGAGGAGAGGAGGTGCCGCCACTATGGAGGTGGCAGCCTTCCAGCCGGGAGGCTCCCATCAGGGAGAAATCCCGAGCACGAGGTGCCACCAGTACATGAAGCTCTACACAAGCTCACAAGGAGCCACTGCTGCGAGCTGCCATTTTGCAGCAGATGGCTGCACAACCCAACTGGCCCATTAAGAAAATCTGAGGATCTGCCTACTCCCTTTCCTGGAGTCCAGAGGACTAGCTGCCTAGGCCTGATGGTCCCAGGTCATCCATGACTCTCAGAGCTACTTGGTCCCAACTTTCTGCTAATCCACTCTTTTTTCAGAATGAAAACTTGGAGATGGAAGGAACCAACCAACAAATGTATATATATGTATATATGTACACACACACACACACACACACACACACACACATATATTCAGTTAAAAGATAAAAAGCACCTCTCAGGCTTTTTTAGATTTCCCAAAAGATCTGAAACTGGCTATCCCATTACCCATGGAACATCATCAAGCCCCTTCGTACTTCATTTATGAAAAATGTTTTCTTATAATAATCATTTCTTTCCCTCATTATTGATCGATCTATTTTGGTTATAAACAGCTTAGTAGAGTATAGGTATGAACTCTTACTGTAAGCAGAGTTCCTAGCTCCTAAAGAGTTGTTTTCTCTTGGGAACCTTGAAATAATACCCTTATATATAAATAGGAATGAGTAATAAAAATGGAAACATTGGCAACCCTAAGATTGTTTATTTCTTAACATGAAGGTTTTTTAGAGGTCTTGATAAGTATATATTTTTTCTTATGAAAATGTCCTTTTCACAGTTTACTGAGGTACTAAGAAACTGCAGAAGATTTAGTAAAGTATTTTCCTCTTCTAAAAGGTGCAAGGTTGGCAGAAAAGAGTTAATATACTGATTTATGAATGAAATAAGTAATTTGTTTCAGGTCATGTAGTCTCTGCTGAGAATTTAATGTACAAGCACAAATTCTCCATTTTAGAAAACATCAAAATGCAGCAAATAGTGAATCTATTGTTGAGTTGAAATAAATTTTCATTAGAAAAGATGAGGATAGCCAGTAGTTGTGTTCCAAAATGAAATGATTTACCTTGAATATCCTTCAAAAGCACTCCTACAGGAACGAAGAATTTAATATGAAGTTATTAGAATAAGCTTTCTTCTTTGAAAACAGCTACTGAATTGCATGGGACTCTAATTGTAATCATCTGTTAAAAAGACATGTCAAGGGAATCAGCTGCCTTTCAGGAAATGTAAGACCTGAGGCAGAGCTGTTTTATATGAAGGATGCAGATTATAGTAATGCAGAGAAGGAAATAATTTTTTTTGTGAAGAAAGAAATAAGTTGTCATTTGTACTTTAGTAAAATTAGCTATAATGTCTTCAGTATGTAGTTTTTCTGAGTTTGGGCCTATATGTTATACAGGGATTTTCTACTGTAAATGTATATAATGTAAATGTATATATACTTTCAGGGAAATTTATTGTGCCTCTATTAAAAATAAGGTAAACATACAATTGACCAGCTTAATGCATCTGATATTCTCCTAGAGATGTCAGTGGAACTTCCGCAACAAGCTCGCACAATGCAAGAATTAGTGATTACATTTCATTAGGTAGACCTTCTTTTAAAATTAATTATCTGTTAATCATGATGGTTTAAGGGCCTTAGAATAAAAATCAGAAAAAAAATCCACAACCAAAAAGCCTTGCCTTTTTCCAGAAGATGATATGGATGTGTGTTACATGTAAAGTCCCAGAATTAAAACTGTCAAGAGGTACCTTGAATAAACAGGTAATTTCTGTTGATTAAAATTGCTATAAGTTAATAAAAATGAAGGACACTGAATTCAATTTGCTAGTCTGTCTCCAAGCATGTAAGTGTATAACTTTGCTGTGAATCAGGAACGGGGGAGACGAATTTCTAAAACTACCTGTCTGAGGATACACTACATAATATCCATCCATTATTTCTTGTCCCTGGGAGCAAGATGGCTGCATTCCAGGTTCATTACAATCAGAGATGGATAAACTATGAAATTGGAGTTTGTACTGTCACACCTCTATTTTGTTATTTTATGAATGTAAGTTAATTGAAGCAATTAGAGAAATTTAAACAATCTTATTTAAACTAATGAGTTGCTGGAAAACTATTTGCACCACCAGTGATATTGCTATCTATTGTTGGTTTTTTCATCACACAGGGTTTTTACTATGAATCACAGAGGTGAGGGTGAGAGGGGAGTTCTTTTCTTGATGATTGCAACTACTGAAGATCTTTGATTAGAGTCACATAAATTCTTAATACATTCTAAGGAGAAACTTATCAAACATAGGGTTTGTGAACAATATGGAAAATTTTCCAATAGCTTTTTACCTCTCTGTGAATACCGCAACTTCTATATACTTTTTATGAGAGAAAAGAAATCGTGAGCCAAGGGACGGACATAGACAATTTTTGTACATTTCAGAAAGGTTACTAAAAAGTGAGTAGATCAGTGTACATGGCATACTGACAAAGAACGGAAAATGCCTTTGTAGTACAATGGAAACTTCGGACACCAGGGGTTTTGTTTCAATAATGAAGACCCTTTTGTTCCACAGAGAAATCTTATGAAATTGACTTTTTGAAAGAGAAGCAAGAGAAAAAAAGAAAGCGACAAAGCTTTCAAATCTCAGGGTTAGTTAAGTACTGAAATAGATTTCCTAGGGATTTTAGGCACTTCCCATTAGTGAAAGAAAAAATGGTTCAAATTTTTTAAGAGTAACTTACCGTTCCTTGATGACATCCCGTCAGCTCTGTTTTCTGTGACTCTAGGACAATTGGCTGGAGAATACTAATTCTGTCAATAAGATATGCTTAAATGCTTTTCTTGAAGAGATGTATTTAAAATTATCCTCAATACTGAGACCAAGAAGTTTAGTTTTCTAAAATCTCAGTGATGAATATATTCTGTTTTGTATTAGAATATTTTGTATCTGGTTACAGTTCACTGCTAATTGCCTGACTTCATTTTTAAAGGTAAATATTTCATAAAGATTTGTTTTAAGGCTACAAACTCATTCAAGAGTGCTAGTACCTTGAAAATTCATACAGGATAACTGAGGAAATCAAGATGTTCCCTTTCTAGAACCATTTCTGAGTTTTCTCTTCATGGAAACTAAGATGATGTCTATACAGATATGTTATACAATCTTTTCTCAACAAAAGTAATGAACTACACACTAGGAATATTTGCATATAATTAGTAATGATCATCAGATCATTAATGATATTTTCCTTTGATGGTTAACCAACAGGTTTTACTTCACAAATTCAACAGATTGGGACTTGCTGGAGTAATAGCAAAGTGTGGAAGCTCAGCAAGTGTTGTTTGTCATGTTAAATTAGCCTCTTATGATGCATTGTGCTGATTTCTGGGCAATGTGATGCAGTTGTTTCACCAAGTTGGAAAGACAGAATCCAGACAGCTATAGAGTTTAACAAATAATGGTACTTTGAGAGAGATGTGAGTCCCTGGAGCAGGTCAGAAAGCATCTGAAAACTCTTGACAAGATGATAGACTGGCAGACAAAAAGAATATCTTACAGAAGTTTCCCAAAAAACTGTTAGTGAAGAATAGTACCTATTTTTAGATATGTTTTCTTAGACATACTTGTGTTTCAAATAAATATTACTTTCCCTCAAAGGTGTGACTTGATCATTGCTGAACACTTTCCTTATCTCCATGGGGAAAGAAATTCAAAGATACTAAGTTGAGCTTGACATAAATCATGGTTAGGATACATTAAATAGAACTGAACAAAGTTCCCAATCTGAAATTGCTGAGGGACTCAAACAGGGGGTGAGAAGGGAAGTCCAACAGAAAACAGGGAAGGTCTAGTGTAAGATAGTGAAGCATGGGGAGAGTCCATGACTACTTTACCACCTGAACATTGAATCTAGGAGATAAAAAATGAATCACCAAGAGCCTGCTGGAAGATGAGCTTAAAATCTAGATGCTTACAGAAATTATATCTACATTTTATACAAAGCTATAAATAGGTGCATTTTTATGTTTAATTTAAAATATAATTGATATATATTCTATGCCCCATTAGGTATTGTAATCATGGGCTTTATATTAGACGTTTTCCACAGAAGCCCCATATAATAGCTAGGAGAACTGAATGTTTCTAAGGAAACATCTACTAGTACAAGAAGGAATTAACACTGATAAAGAAAGGAGGTGAATTTGTAAGTAAGTAGGCTTCTGCAATAGCATAGGAAATATTCCCAACCATTAGCACAAAAGACAAAAATATTTTAAATTCCACTTAGTGACCAGACGAACTAGTTTCAGGTAGCTCATCCAAGAAGCTCTAAAATCTAAAATATTTCAATATAGACAACTGTTCCAAAAAGATATTGGTGGTTTACTTTAAAGTCATGTAAATGAATAAAAGTGGTTTCCTTACTTGCTCACTTGTAAATCAAGAAAATTATTTTATAACTATTAATAAAAAGCAATTTTAACAGTGACCCTTCCCTGCACACTAACAATCTGGGAGAAAATTTATAACAATGTCAGTTCTTTCCCTCATCCTCAGCCTTCTTGTAAAGATGACAGAAAGTAGGAATTACATTTTCTCCTTTTTGATCCCCACTAACTAAAATGGACTGCCTCAAGGATGCTCTAACTTTTGCCAGTGCTGAGATGGGTTCTGACAATTTCTTTGGTCTCTGAGCTAAAGGTGTTTCAGTGGAAAAGCAAACTTGTCTCCTGGAGTACTTTTGGTGTTCTGAACTTTTCATGAAAGCACTTGGGCTTTTGTCTTGTCCTGTCAAACATTATTCTGAGCTCATTTTTCTTAAATATTATTTCTTTAATATTTAAATACTTTATAATGTGATTCTACGTTAGTAATGATGTTCTACAAAGATAGGACAAAAATTTTTCTTGTATCTCAGATATCTTCTTGTGGACGTTTACCAAAGTTCAGCATGAATTAAAGAAAACCTTCCATTTTTGTTATTTCCTCCAGATTCTCTTCCAGACTCTCTCTGCTGCCATCTTTTCTAATCACATCATCCTTTTTGTCACTCTGGCCCATTACTTGGATGTATCGTTGACTCAGACTTCTCTTTAGGTCCTCAGTTCCGTGCTTGTTGATTCAAGGACCAGTCTTTTCTGTCCAACCACATTCCTAAAACCCTCATCCTGACTCTTGTCAACTTGTCAATTACTGAAACATCCTTTTCTTACTGATTGTGACAAGTGCAATCTCACAGTTTTTGTCCATTTAGAATGGAGCTGCAGAGATTATTTCTCTACCCTGTCACTTTGACAGTGTCACCTGCCTTCATACTTCTGTCTGTTGATTTCCACTCCTCCACTATATCAAACAAACCACTTCTCTTCAGTTTCAAGCACATCATGGATTATCCTCAACCTACCCAACAGCTCTCTTCCACCTTCAATATTTGGAAATATCCTCTGATTTGCTTTGTTATATCACATTATTAACATTTCAGTCAAGCACCTCTGGTAGCTTTATGCTTCCCTTTATACTGCGTCTTTCACACATTTTTGCCAGGCTGGTTCTTTTTTCTGCTTATAAATTCTCTTCCCTCCCCTCCCCCTCATTTTCCATAATACTTACATAGCCTCTAAAACTGTTTCAGGACTGCTGTGCTGAAACAATTGTCAGTCAGTTGATTTTTTGCTTACATTGCAAATTACCTATGATAGGGACCTTTTTTCTTAACTCTGTTTCTGTACAGTGCTCTGTACATTGAGATCTTGGCCTGAGGTGCTGTAATGATAGAAAGGATCAAATTATGTTAAAAAAAGCTAGTGAGAAAAGTTTCTTTTACTTTTCCACTTCTTGTAGCAACGTGATGTTCAAAAGCCTCGTGTTAAGGCTGTGACTGTAAGGGAAAATAAAATGTTCTCTCTTTCTTTAGCAAAGAAATTTTTTTCAAAGGATTCTTTGCTAAGTTACATACTTGGAAATTTACAATCCCCCCTTGGATTTCTGGTGTAAATCTTGTACATGCAGATCTAAGAAGATCAGGGTCTTATTAATTCATTAGGGAAGTTCATAAACTAGTCACGTGCTGGCAATATCTGTGATTGCAAGCTGTTAGTCACATATAGTTTATTTCAGTCTTTGTTTTCTTACTGTACAGTTCTCTTTGAGCTCTCATTCTTTCCCACAGAATATTGCACTCTTTGAATGGCACAAATGCTGTATGTGAAGCTTCCAAGCATCTTGTAATTCAGAACTATTGCTAGCTGAATAATTAATTTACAGTGCAGTTTTCTATTTTTCTCTATCATGAAGACACAAAAAGGACCAGTCTTGTGGGGTTTGGAGGCTGAAAAAAGATGTCCAAGCAGCTCAATACCTACACTGAGCTCTATGACACTATGAATAGAGATGTAGCTATTGTCATGATCTCATTCATAGACATGTGCACATCATAACAATGAGCAGTCCTGTCTACTGCACTTCCTTTAATGTATTCAAGTAACTCCAGTGATTTTCCTTAAGTTATAACAGTTTTCCAAGAAAACTAGAAAAAGTCCCATATTTGTCAGACCCCTGGGTACTGTTATTTTTTAGATACTGGCACTAAGTTCAATTCCGCACAGGAGAGAACTGAGATGGTTTCCTACCCATCACTGCAAATAGTATACTATCAAGAATACACGATGCTGTGGGAATGACAGAAGAAATGGAAAAATGGTGGTTTAAAAAAATATATTTTTTGCATATAAAACAAACTGCAAATATTTGTGCAGTGCACATTACTTACATAAGGCACATAAGTACAAATACATATAATTTCTCTAAAGGAAGTAGACATAAGTCACAGATATCAAGGTTAAGGAGAAGTTAAAAAAACAATTGTCTGAGGTACTAGACCTCCTGAATGGTGAATGGATATTTCATTTGACATTAATATAGCAATGTGCATCATGAAAATGCAGTAAGGAAGAAATATTTCTTTGCTGAGGGCCTCTTTGAATCAAAGAACAGCCTGGAGTTGTCCTTGAAACTTGTGCATATAAAATGGCCAGACTGCTAATAAGCATATACATTAAAAAAGACGCCTGTCAATCTTTATACCATACCAGCATCTGTATTGTAATTATCCATATAGCCCAAAGAGCTAATCGGGGTGGGTTTATACATTAGTGCCTATGCTTTGCAAGATTCAGAGAAGAAAAAAAAAAAAGAAAGAAAAAAGTATACAACTTTTTTATAAATGCTCCAACTTTTGAATTTCATAACAACTTTTAGTAATGAAAATGAATGAAAAGCACATCAGCAGTAGGATAAGAACCTTCCCAGCACATGGTATATACTTGTAGTTTTTCACCCATAATATCAGAACTAAAGCCATTGGTAAGAAAGCTATATATCATGTACATTTTTGTGTGCGTAAAATGTATGAGATTTGACAATTATGTTTAAGAGATTTATTACAGCACTTGCACTCTGAATTCAGCCTATCAGGATCATTTGGAATTTGCTGAGCTTTCATTGAATTTGCTCTGCACATGTGTTGTGGGCTCAACATATTAACAAAATGTTCCTGTCCTGGGTATCTGTTCACTGGACTCACAGTACAAGCTGCTTCCAGAATCTATGTGGCTATGTCCAGGATTGCTCAGACAGACATACAGAAGGTCTAGAACAGTACTGTGGTTGTGCAGTGTCATGTGATGTGGTAGGGGATTCATAAATGCTAAATTTCGTGTGGCTCTGTGTTTTCTTTGGAGGTAATGGATAAAAGAGCAGTTTTTGAGGAGGACTCTAAGGTAGGAAAGATGAGAGGCAAAATTGTGTCTGTACAAAAATATCAAACTTTACAGAGAAAAAAAACATAGGAAGATTGAATGACTTGTTTTCCACATGGTTCTGTTTATTCTGAGGAAGAAAGTCATAATTATATTTAAAAAAAAGTTTTAAGGTATACCAAAACAGTAGTATGAACATGTGATTATCATTACGTACTATTCCCTTATTTGAAGTTTTTTCATATGTTCTCCTGTGCTAATAGTGACATTCTAGGTTTCAGTTTCAACAAATATTTTAGTAAAATCTAATATTGTGAACTAGAGAGATAGAGGGAGAAGCTTGTACACACCCTCTGATAAATGCTTTAAAAGATCTTTAAAACTTTTTAATGTTATTATGAAGTCATCTCGCTGCCTTCCACATTTTTTTCTGCTTCCATTAATTTCGTGCTGTAATATAAGTAAATGAACCTTTATAAAAAGATTATTTCTTATCACCCGATTGTTAAGATACGAGTTTGCATACTTGAAAGAATAGGGTGGTAAAATTGGTAAATTTTTCCAAAACCCACACTTATTTTCTATACAATCTTGATAAATTCCATCAGCTATCCTTTGACCTTGGGAATAGCATCCCACACACAATGCAGAATGCCTTATAGTATTAAAAGGCTGCACAGAAAAAAAGAAGAAAAGGAGATACTTCAGAAAAGTAGAGAATGTTTCTTTTGTCTCCCATGTATTACTGGCTGTTTCTTTTGTACCAAAAAAAAAAAAAAAAAAAAAAAAAAAAAAAAAAGCTAATGTGCTATAATTAAGCACACAGCGGAGTTATCATGAATATAAAGAACAAAATGGCATATTTTATGATAAAAGTGGATTTCCGCTTCCAAAGTGAAAGCTTAACCGATTCTTAAAATGAGTAGCTTTTTGGTTTATTCAGAGCTTGTATTTTCAGCAGTCATGAAGGGCCCTAAAGGTCATGCTTCTCACTTAAAACTCCATTTGATATTTACATTTTAAGATCTAGTCTAGTTTTACTAGATATGTAGGTGAATATTTAGTATCAGAACTTAGGCATCCGGGTCTGGAAACTGTAATTGCCTTTTTCCTATGATAAACTAATATTACATGTAGTCAATAAAAATGTTGCAGGAAAGAATTTTTAATGTATTCATGAATAAAACATGATGATTCTCTATACTTTACACATTGTGAATATTTACATAACAGCAAAAATATTCCAGAAATATTTACTTTTATCATAAATGGATTATCTTGTACTTGAAATGCATTATTTGTTAGTAGAACTTCTTAAGTAATCATTTTGTGAGATGAAGAGATGTTCCAGTGAAAGAATTCTCTGAGCAATGGTTAAAATTTGAGGAATCCTAGTTCATGTCCCCAGATTAGGCAGAGTGAAGTTCTCTACAAAGGAATCAAAGGAGCTTCCCATTATAATCAAATGTCAAATACTTCTTTCTCCCTCTACCTATAAAATTGGATTCAGTCCAAAAGGAGACTTTTTAGTACAAAGTAATTTACTGTGTAAATCTTGGTTTGTAATATTTTGGTATATTCTAATTCTTGGTTTATTCTATTGGAATAAGATGAGATTTTGGTTTATTCTGATTCTAATTATAAAACAAGATATTAATACCTTAAACATTATCACAAAGATAATTTTGCACATCAGCCTTCTAATGGGGGGGGGGGGGGCAGCAGGATTAGAAATACAAATCTGGTGCCATAATTTTTTTAACTCTGTTTAAGTTTTTTCAACTCGGTTAAAGTTGACTCTTCAAGTTAAACTACATTTTTCACACAGATCACCAAGAGAGTAATTTCGATTCCTATTTTCCTTTCTTCAGCTCAGGACTTTTCCTCACATGAAGTCTAATCTTACTGAATTCACTTTTTGCTATTAGCTTCAACAAAACCCTTCATACTATTTCACTTGTAAAGTGATACTTCACTCCTTATACTCAGCCTTATATAAAGAAATATGATGAAAATAATGATATTCTTTGATTTTTGATGAGTTTTGTTTGGTTTTGAACTAGTCAGTTTTGAGATTTGCTTTGCATCCATACCTGACCGTTGTGACTCCACAAACTGAATCATCTCCTCTGATCTAGTTGAGATTTGCACATCGTTACTGTATTGTGTACTTCAGGGAACAAAAAATCCCAAACTGACAAATAAATTAATAGATTCATATAAAATCTCCTTTTCCTAACTTCTCACATATAATTTTTTGTACTCTGATCTTGGGGGGTGGGAGAAGAAGGTTTACTATTATTTTGTTGCTAAAACTTTTGGTGAAGAATATGACATTTCTATTAAATCAGACTCAAAGGACCATCAAGACACTACAAAGCCTCTTGGCATTCAAAATCTATGTAAACATAACTGTTATATGGCTATAATGAAAAATATTAAAGACCTCCAGCTTCTGCTATGCAGAATTCAGATCTGGGTTAACACTTGGAAAATATTCATAATTCAATATCTAATGGTATGTTAGCTTGCAGAAGAAATATTTTAGAGTTTCTCCTTTTGTAATAATTCTCCTATAAACATCAAAAGAAAGGTCAAATTACCTGCCTGATCTGTTTCCTCAGTCCTCAAAATATTCTGATCGTGGTATCTGTTGCTCGTACAAAAAAAAGGATAAAAGCCAGAAAAAATGTTGTCTTAGAGCATTTAGGAATTGCTGTCAACCAACATCATCCTGAAACCTGAAAAGCTTGGCTTGGACTTACTTACTAGGAGAAAAGTCTGTGAAATTGCTTACGAGGAAAGTATTTTATAGTCAGACAGTGTTATGTCTTGAGGTTTTTTCCACAATTATTCCCACTATGAAAATCCCCATGTCACCTAAAATAAAGTTTTCAGTGTTATCTTGTTGTTTATCATTTCTGTAATCATTTTCCCTGAACTTTTAACTTTTTTACCTGAAGAAGAGTGATCCAAAAAGAAACTATTGTCACAGGATGGAATTCTACCATGAGACACTAACTTCCTAGGAGACTTGGTTTGTGAATCATTTATGAAATTAAGAAGTAGTAGTATTTACAAAGAAATATTTGAATTCATTTGTTTATTAATTTAGAAACTAATTGTATGGCTACGTACTTGCAAGAAGATTATATAGCAAACTTTTACAAGAATTTTTTCTAAGACTTTGAGGAAAGAGAAAGTTTTAATTCTTCACAGGGAACCTGCAAAAGAGGCATTCTGGCTTTAACTGAACCAAAGCAGATTTAATCTTCAGGCTCAAGAAATTAATAAGATTTTGGTGAGAAGAAGGAATACCTAAACTGGGAGCTAGAAGAAAAGTGATATATCTTGAAGAGCACTGAGAAGGGCATCTGCTAAGGATATAAACATTAGAAATGCATAACAGAAACAGAGAGAAAAAGAATGATTTAACACTGATCTATTTAAGAAAGAATTGAAGGAACTGACCTAAGTTGTCTCTGCTTTGAACACGAGGTTGAATAGCTGACCTCCAGAGGTCCTCTCCAACCTACATGATTCTGAGATTCTAAATAAGTCAGAAAAGAGAATAAAATAAAAATTTAAGAAGTCAAAGCAAGACATAAAAAGTACAATCATTTTATAAAACATTTAGGTGAACCTGAATGACAAAAACACGGTTCTATCAAATACTCCTGAAATATGGCTATGACTAACACTAAACAATTAGTTCATGCAGACATGACTTGGCAATAAAATACATTTATTCTTTCCTAAACTCCAAACACTTTCCCAGGTGCTTAAATTTCTTTACAATATATTTTATTTTAAGCTCAGCTATTCACATTTAAAGGCTAACTTTAATACCATAAGCACTCAAGACAGCTGGCTTAGTGCTTCATACACTACTAAATGCTATTGAAGAACACAGCTTTAAAGTAAATAGATTTTAGCATAATGATTTGAAGGGACTTGAAGTGCAGTGACTTGAAGGCAGCCTGGCATAATTTTTGTGAGGAGAGTCAAAAGATGAGGAGGGAAGCTGATCTGTAATTTCAGGGAAAGAGGACACATGGAACATACAGAAAATGTTGATTCTTCGTAGACAGCCTGGTTATTTAACTTTCTATTTGCCTGCAGCAAAAATGTGACGCTTGGGAGAGATCCAGCATTGATGAAAATGTGGAGTGTTTTCAAATTTTGAACAACATAAAATATAGAACTTGGTAAAAATGGGGGGAAAGGGGGTGAAGGCCGACTGCATGTCGACACCAACCAAGCAACAAATCCTTCCTCTCTCCCCTCAGATACTTTAGGCAAGCCTAAGATAAAGCTGCAGCAGTAAAAGCTAGTTACTAATTACGATTGAAATGAAATAAAGCAAGGTGAGTTACAGTCTTGCATATCTATGCCATTCAAGATCTTAGTAAACTAGTGCATGTACCTGAAAGCATTGAAAACAACTTACTATATGCCCTATATGGTCTTGCAGAAACAATCCTTATCTTCCACAGCACAGTGCTCCAGAGAACTGATTTAGATACCCATATCTCTATTGACTTAAATAATACTGTACTTTGCAACTATCTATCTCATTAACTTTAATTCACCCATTTGTGGAGAAATAAAAAGACAAGATTAACAAAAGAAGTGTTTAAACATAATGAGTGAAAATTTGCACAGTATTAACTCCCATCTTATTTTCCTAAAAAACATAGATAGCAAGCTTGAGATAGATTGTGCCAATTTATCCATGGAGATGTTCTGTTTAAGAAAAATATGACTTTGTATCTCTGACTAGGAAGCACCTCAAAAACACAACAAATTGTAGCTGAGGTTTGTTAAATATGAGACTGAAAATCTGCTAATTCTGACAAAAAATATGTATGCAGTAAACCATAGCCACAGTCTTTGTATTCCAGCTATTTATCCATATTTACAATTGAAATGGTCAAGCTACATTTGGAAAATAGATTTTTTACAAGAGACCTAGATAGCTAAAAATGCCTGTGATAGGAATGAATCTGCTCAATGACAAAAGAATATTTGCCCACAGACAGAATTAGATGGAGCTGTGGAGGAATGTTGATGGTGCCAGCTCCAAAATCTATTTTGTTATATGGTTTACCCTTTCAATAAGATCATAGATTAACCCTAAAGAAAGCAATGTAGACTTGCTTTCAATCTACAAATGTCAGGCTATGATTCAGAGGAGTGGAGTCAGCATTCAGGACTGAGGCCACGTTTCTTAAAACATTCTGTATTATGTTACAAAGGACTAAACAATCATCTCCCCTTACACTAATAGGAATTTATTTCTCATTGCATTTCATAGAACCAGCTTTTAAAAACAAACAAACAAACAAAACAAGCAAAAATACTTGGCAGGAAAAGCAAATATTTCTCAAACTTTCTGCAGGCAGTGAAGAGAGAGCAACATGAATCATCAGCTAACAGAAACATCCTTAGTTCTAAGGAATTGATGGACTTCTCATAAAGATATATGTAACTGCAGCAAGCACTAGCATCCCCAGGCCTTGAAAAAATGTACCAAATTTTGATGTGTCTATGAGCTACTGAATGTGTATATGAACCAAAATAAGATGTCACTGAGACACATTAAGGCACACATTGTGAATGAGAAAAAGTTTCTACTAATCTGCTTCTGTTAATTCTGGCTTCATGATTCTGTGGAATCATGACATCAGATTTAAACAATACTGATTCCTCTACCTACTAACTGCAAATCAATTGCTTCTAATGCCAAGTAGAGAATAGAATAATTAATATAGTACATATGTTATAAAATTTGCCAGATCACATTCAGAACCAGATCACAAAAGGGCTTTACTTAAAAAAAAAGGATACAAAAACATTTAACAAATTATCAGTAATTGAACTGCAGCAAAATGTGGGTTTTTAATTAAATTCCTTGATATGAAACTATTTCAGAACCTAGTTTAAAAAACTGCAGTTATATACAGGCTTTTAAGAATGATTTTAGAACTTTGGCACTGAAAAATGTGACTTCATCAAAATACTAATTTGTTTTGTTTTGTTTGCTTTCTCACATTGTAGTTAAGCTCTAGAATAACAGGCATTGTACAACGCCTTTCCAAGTTCTAAAGAGCAGGTAAGGAATGTTTTAGTGTAGCACATTTTATCCTGAGGTAGAAGAATGAGCAAAGCCATAGCAGGAAGCTTTTTCCAATCCAATTATTTCCATATTCTTTTGGAACAGGGTTTAAAAATGTGCCAAAGAAGAAAAAGAAGAAGAAGAAGAAGAAGATCAAACATCTATTTATTTATTCATTTATTTATTTATTTGCCTTGTAATTTTTAATGGGACTGTGGAGAGCTGACACCTCAATTCCAATATTTGATGTTAACAAAAAGTTTGAACAGGGAAATAATCTATCTTAGACAATGATACAAACATTTGAGATGTTTCATGTTATCTTATTCATGTCTTTATCATGACTAGGAACTATGCAGCTTGAAAAGGAAGCATAATAAAAAAGTATGAATGTTTTCTGAATTATTAGGCTAACTGTCAGCTTTAATATTATTAAACTAAGTCTAATTTTATAACTACAGTGAAGATAAACTAAACAAATTCTTACTTGGAAAAAGAAAAACTTACTGTGACTCTATGTAAAATATACTTGCATTTTGCAAGCCTAAAGAGAGAGTATTTGTAATTCAAGCATGCATGTTTTCTTCAAAGAACTGGTAACAAGCAGAGTAGTATTGCACAGACTTCATGTCAGGAGTTGTTTCATTGCATAATACAAACTGGAGATAGGTAGTTCTGATTAAAAGAAGTATTTAATAGATTTTGACTGTTCATGTGCATTTTGCCTATCACCAGAGAGACTTGAGTGAGCTTGAACTGCGAAAAATGAAGTCTTGTCGGTTACAGGCACATTTTACTAAATACGTTATTTACTCTGATTTGCTATTTTTTCTCTCTCTTTTTATATTGCACAAATGCTATGCTTTGTTCGTTATATAAAATATGCCCAGATATTGCATTATTATGTAAAGATTACATTCTCTTTAAATTATTTAGGAAAGAATAAAAGTGTTTTCTATTATCTGCAAAAAGATCTCTGCATTCACTGAAGCTCATTTTCATAACCCATTTTCTCTACTAGTGATTCACACAAAATGTATGTGTGTTTTCAGATGTAGTCTATTTCTCTAACTTCTTTCACTCTCCATCTAAGTCTATTGTGTTCCTTCTCATTCTGCTTCTTTGAATCAAAAGAAAACAGAATAGCTTCACTTCTTTGTATTTTCACAGCAAACCACAGATTTTGAGTATTTGCACATGGGTTTATCATAGGTTATTTCTAGCTTATAAGCGTTGTTGCAAAGAATTTGTTTCTCACTAGTTTCATGAACATAGGTGTTCTAGCAAAATAAAAGATTGAGATACAGTTGCCCTATCATCAGTGCATGCTTTTTGGAAGAATTAAACTCAATCTCCACTCTGATTCAAGCAGAACATGGACTTCCCAAAGAGTATGAAGGTGACAGTAGTCCTTGAGCACTACAAATTATCTATGCCATTTTAGCAATATTTTCTTTATTGCTCATAAATGTATCTTACTGAAGAGGCATTATTACTACTCTCCGGTGAATTTGCCTCGGAAAGACAAACTTGAGGAGTTCATTAGCTAGCACATCTCACACAGAAAGGATCAGTGATATGAATATAACACAGTGTATTCACAGTTATTTCATCTTCCTTCTTTCATGTTATCTACCATTTACGTGAAATCCAATTTGGATAATACTCTATTGAAAAGAAATCATGTCTAGCCATAATCCTCTGTTTTCAACAATGACAGTACAAATACAAAATAAACCCGTGTAGCATTATCAAGTCTTTTTTAATATGTAGCAAAATAGAAGAATTTCTACCATGTACTCAGAAGGTTACTGTGTGCAAACCAGCTTGAGCATAAAACAAATGCTGATATGAAGAGGAGCCATGGAGAAAGTGCTGTAATCAGCTGTGTTAATATTCCTCAGCTTTTAAATTTTTGTGGACCAATGCTATCATCTACTAGTTGCACTTTCAAATTTTCAATGGGTGTGTGGAGGAGAAAAACACAAAAACCTATTAAATGTTGTCTAATCTTGAGAACATTCAGTCCCAAATGAAAATCAGTCTTGATAAAGAAATTCTAGGAGGTGTCAGAACAAAACAGTTTTAAAAGGGGTTAGACGTCCTGATTTGGTCCCATGTTGTGTCTGCGGTGACAGACATTCGGCACAAGCCAAAATGAAACACTGCATAATGTTCTGAGCTAAGGAAATGGACAGTTAAAAATCAATCTCTATCTCACATTCCCAGCTCTGAACCTGAAAATGACAGCTATTATCCAGATTTACATTTTATCCCAGCTAGAATAAAGCCAATAAATCACTGGGCTCTTGGCTGCTCAGATAATTACAATGTGAGTGGCTGGTGTGCGTTGCAGCAGGGGGAGATGCTTGTGGAGGGTTAGAGAACAGAGTGGAAAGAATGACAGTGAAAAATGGGTTTGATTTCCGTGTTGAGATGAGCATTTATGACATGCAAATCACTGAACACAGTAACATGCCAAGACCCATTAGCCCCCCACCATCAAAAACCCAGACAAGGTAACTCTGAGTATCAGAGCATCTTTGGAGAAATAATAGCTAAGGTGAACAATCATTTGGTTTAAAGGGGGCAGGGTATGGTAATTGTATATTGGTATATTAATGGTATATTAAAAAATATTCTTGTGTGTCTTTGCCTGGAGTGATTTCAGAATTGCTATGATTTTCAATACAGGTTACCGGTTTGTTCCTTTGAAAATAGAAGTACTAAAATTTGCTTCAACCTCGGTTAGGACTAGTCTAGTTCTAATACACGTCTGATCATTACTGTATCTCAGATAATCCAGTGGCAAAAAATTCAGCTGTGAAGACTTGTTAGGCATATTTGAATGCAGACACAATCAAAATGTTCTTAAGTCTGTGCTGTATGACTTTGCTTTTCATTCAGTGACAGTTTCTTTCATTTAAAGGGCTTACAGCTATTTGTATTATTCAGACATGAACCACAGTTGTGTCTTATGGCAAACGTAGCGTGTGTGCTTGCTGCCTCCTTCTCCCTTAAGTGTCCTGGCTCCCCATCTGAACTACATCCCCCATGCTGCCTTCCTGCGTGATGTCAACTTAGACAGAAGTGCAGAGATGAAAGAATCCGCTGATATTTTCTGTGTGATTCTCTAATTTGTATTAAAAAAAAATCATGTTCCTAAATAAAAAAGGGAAAGTAAATGTATTTAAATTTCCAGGGACACTATTTTTCAACAGGTCTGCTACTATCCTTTGATGAACTGTCTAGAAGTGTATGAAAACAAGCATCAAAAAGTAATGTTTTATTGCTACCGACTTGGGAAAGCTATCTTAAATATGGCTGGTAATTCATGTAATCATTGCAGTTGTCTTGGGAAGTCACAACAGGGAGGACTGTCACAATAGAGATATCTTATTAACCAGATACAATGATTCATTCTTATACATTGTCGATTACATATTTCATCAGGGTTTTTTTTATTTTTTGTTATTTACCTCATTATATATATATATTATATTTTTTGCTTTTTGTAACAAAAATTTCTGGTAGTGGTTTTATAGATAATGCTGAGTTTATTCTTTCCCTTTTTGCTTTTACCTTAAAGGAGAACAGGGAACATCAAGGATGCTGCAATAAATGTTGTAGAAGGCAGACATTCAACTGCAAAAAAATCCCTCAGTTTCTATTTGGCATAGAACACAACATATACGGGAACATCAGTGTTTCACATATGATGAAGGAAATGATTACTTACAAAGCATATTGAGTAAAAATATGCACTAAGGTAAAGAACAGGAGTATAAAACTCTCCAGTCTATTAAAATGATCATTGGCAACTCCAGAGACTTAGCAACTTTGATAACCAAGCCTTGGGCCTGCTTTTTGTTTCTTGCATGTAATTTTTGTTATTTTGTTTCACACTACAAATATTGTAGTGAAGTTGCAGAATGATGAGCTGTTAGAGGCAAGGCAAAGGGAAGCATGGTAATACGGGAGATGTTAAAAGATCTCTCTGCAGTACATGCTTACACAAAAGGCTGGACAATATCAGACACCTTGAAGGCATCGGTCTATTAACACTGTACTTGTGACTGGCTGGCTGTTGCTGACTGAAAGTCCTCCATATACAGTGATCCATGTCCATGTATTCAAAAGACATAGGGATTTTTTTTACATGATTTGCATGACTGATTAGAACTTTTTGTGAAGCTTCTAATGAGCCAAGTCCAGTGCAAATGCTCTTTCAGCCTTATAGCAAATATTTTAATATTTAGACAGGTGTTTCTTTTGACCCCAACAGTATGGAAAGGGCAGGGGAAGGGGGCAATAAAATGCAAAGGTTCTGCACGTTGACTGAGATTATGCACATCAAATCTGTATAGTAGTGATAAAAGGATAAGACCACACTAACCATGAAGGAGCATCATAAATTGCAGTTAAGCTGTAAGAAACTAAGACAAAGACACCAGAAAAGCATGAAATGATGCCATTGCAGAACTACCTTAAAATCAAGGAACAACAAAATAGAGAGGAGGAAGAACACTTAGCTAGTATGGAAGGGCGTACAGATTGAAATATAAAAGAAAATGGGAGGAAAATAAAATACGCTGGATAGAAAGAGAGGATGAATTGCACTGAAACAGAAAATAATGGTAGAATTTAAATATCAAATTAAAGGGCATCTCAGAGCTAGAGTAGAGTAGGTGAATAAAAAGATTGCCCTTTCTGCTTCTTTACTTGTCTTTACTTATGTGAGTATAGTCATGATGAATTCAGTACTGAGGCATGCAAAAGATTTTAAACTTTGGAGCAAAATATAGGATAGGCTGCACCACTCTTTCCCATGTTGACCTCTGAAGAGAATAAATAGAACAGATTACAGCTGGACAAAACACTGGCAGACAGTTGTGCGTGAACGTCTAATCCTCTTCTGAATGGATGAACAATTTCCCTGTCTTTCATTAGCTCCTTTTCTGAAATTTAAAGATAAGAAAAAGTAGTAGAAAGCAATTATTGATATCATGCAATAATTTAGTCTGGAGGGGATTTCAAAGGTTATCTGTTCCAACTCTCCTCTAGAAGGAGGGCCAACTTAGAACAGTTTGCTCAGGGTCTTATACAGTCAATTCTGAATAATGTCAAAGATGCAAATTTCACAGCCTCTCTGAGCAACTTGTTTCAATGTTTGATTATCTACCTTGTGAAAATTTGCCCTAGTGCCCAATTGGAATTTCCTTTGTTTCAACATGTGTCTGTTGCCTCTTGTCTATCCACACACACACATGTCCAAGAAGAGTCTTCCTCTATTTTCTCTACACCTTCCTGCTAGTTTGTTGTAGACAGCAATAAGGTCTCCCTGTTGCCTTCGCTTTTATAAGGCTGAATGATCTCAGCTCTCTCCTGCCTTTCCTTCTATGTTAGATATCGAAAACCCTAAACCCTTTGTGGCCCTTCACTGGACTCACTCCAGTATGTCATGTGCATTTTGCGTTTTGGTGAACTGGCAAGTAATAGCTGAATCAGGAATTGTTTGATACACACATACGTAATATGTTGTGCAATGATATTCCCCAACAAAGATTTCCAAGACTTGTGCAACATACACAGAACAACCAACCAAGAATCTCATCAAGGATAACTTGTTTACAAAAAAAACAACAGTTTCGTCCGTGAAGAAAAATGAAAATATCAATGTTAAAAGGAAAATAAATGTATTCCAAATTCCTTATTAATTGAGTGAATTTCTCATTTAATTTTCAAATTTAATTAGAGATTTCTTTTCCTTGCATTTAGATTCTTAATTAGCCTACTTCTGAATGTAATGGCATTATAATTTTTGGCTTATACATTAACTCTATTGGTATGGATATCCTGGGTAACAAATGTAATATGCATTCATTATTAATAATTTACATCATGCTAAATATGAGGAAAGTATTATAACTATTCATAGTATTATAGCAGGACATAAAGGCCTACTTGAGATGTGATGCTAGTACTCTAAATCCAATATCTATTAACTCTTAAAGGCATAAATTCTAGAAGAACAAAACAAAAAGTGAAGTAGCATTAGCATGCATTTTCCTTTTCAAATATATTTTAATTTTTTCTTCAGTTTGAAAGTGTCTTTTTCTCCCAAACTTTATCAGTTGGTTTCAGGAAATACAAACATATATACTCTAGAGTTGTAAATTATACTGTACTTTCTACTAGGTAGTGTGCACTGCTATTAAGCAGCTAGGACTCTATTGTGGTCAGGAACTGAAAATTTAACATGCATCAAGATTTTTAAAGTAACTACTACCATCTGCATTACGCTAATAAATTACAGTTTCTGAATGTTTAGTTTAGAAGAGTGGTATTTCATGAAACCATAGTTAGTTGGTGTAGCAGATATAATAAGCTGCCACTTGTAAGGTGAGCTAAACCTTTGGGCTTTTTTAGGATGAAATCAAGTATCCCAAAAGCACTTGGAGTAAGATCAGTTGGAAGTAGAATGAGTTCCAGTTAGCAATCCACCTGGTTTAGACACAGAACTTTTACATTTTTTCACATCTAATGTTTACATTATATATATACACTTTTTTAAAAAATCTACCTATATTATTAAAGTCTTAGCAGAGTTAAAAGCAACAGCTTGGTCTTCATTCAAAAATTGTTCCAAATGAATAAAATATGGAGGAAGAAAATGAACAGTTCATCCAGAAATAGAGGGGAAAATGAAAATATAAAGCAGGAGAAAATGCAACCCCAACATTTTCATGCAGCTGAAACACGTCTCTGATTTAGCAGACAATAGTTAACAGCTCACTCAAGAATATTGTCCTAAAGAAAAAAAAGTAGAGAGGCTTTCATTAAAGACACTTTTATTAGAGATACAATATATGATAATGCATAACTCCCTTAAAAAAGTATAGAGGCACAACAAAATAATTTGTCTTGCTTTGCCCATGGGCAGGGTCTGATGAAGATTAAAAAGTTGCAGATATATTTTCTTTTTGTCTAAACTCCTCAAACTACATCCCATTTGTTTTAAAACTCTTTATTGTCAAAATTTACTTTCAAATTATTGTAATATGGGCATACTCTTGATCTCATTGGCTATTTTCAAATATTTTTATTTTGGGGAAGGGAAGGGAATTATATAAATAAAGCTGAAAGTGTGTGGGGGGGTCCTTTTTTTCCATCAAGACTAAAAATGTTTTTAGTGACCAGCAATTCTCTGTCTCTTGCTGGTACAATGACAAGTCCAGAGACTTTGAATGTGAGCCACAGAAGTCCAAAAACTAAAACACAAGTCAGTTCTTCCCTCTTATCTTACACATGAGCACAGAGATGTCCTAGCTGAGTAGGGCATGAGGATAGTCATATATCACCATGAAGTTATATCTTTTGACCTTGAATTTACAGACAAGTCATTTTAAATAGGATTTACAAGAATTCTTCTGAACATTTCATTCATCCACTGTATGTGTGCAAAACCTTGTGCAATGTGAAGACAGCTTTCTCTCTTCCACAGTTACTATCTCAAATTTAAACACAACTGTACCCTGTTACTTTGTATATAATCAAAGAAAATCCAGAAGTGTAATTAAAATAAATTTATAATCATTGCCAAATTATTTTTCTTCATCTATGTATTATTAACTTACAAAGAAAAGGTTTATATTTAAGAGTTTCAAAGTTATCCTTGTCCCTGAGCACAAGTTCCTTTTTTTATATGAAGATGAATTTCCTCACCCCTATCAACACTACGCTTGTGCAAGCATCAGAAAAATCCCATTATTGCTACTTGTCAGGTTTCTCTATTATCCCCTCAGGAGCAAGCAACACCAGAATTTCCTGATGCATCCAAATAAAGAAATTCTGAATAGCAGTATATCTAGGGTATGTATTTTTCTCACATCGAATAAGCAAGAAAAATTTCACAGAATTATAATCAATTATTTTGACTACCAATTTCCTCGAGTGTGGTTGAGCTGAGTGAGTAATTTGCAGTGAATCATTCACAGGATTAATTTCCCTTCTTCTTTGCTTATGGAACATCCACAAGCCATTCCTAGTTTATTTGAATTTATCTACCCAGATCCAAATCCCTCTGAAGCACAGGAAAGTATTTTCACAGAAGACAACAAACTTTGTATCAGATGGACTGTACCTGTGGGCTATATCCTACAGGTTTTGAAATCTGTATGGATTGATTACACACAGTCAAAATTCAGTTTCACTTATTTTAAACTTACCAGTAGTTTTATCCACATGAATAATCGTATGTAAAATTCAACTGAGCTACTCGTATGCACAGAGGTGAATGTATGCATAAAAATGTGCAGTACCAGTTCACGTAGTCTGGGCACTGCAACACCATGAAATACAGCATTATTTCTCTGCTGCTCCTTTGCAATCCACCTTCCACCAGGAAAACCATCTTCAATTACTAGTAATACCTTGCTATGCATCATTAGATAAATGTTTTTTTAATAAAGAGAATCCAGGTGTACTGGTAAAATACTATGATTGAATACTTTTAATGTCTCAGCTTCATTAGGCAATGACAGGCTGTCATGGGCTTTTCTTACTTATTCTGCTTGAGTTGCCAGCCCTTTCCTGTGGCTATTAATGATGACAGATCATTTATTACTTTATGAGAATACAAATACATTTCCATCACTGTCTTATACATTTTCCCAGCCCCACAGATTGTTAATTTAGAAACCTGCATGCACTCTTGAATAAAGATAGGTACGCATACCTCTTCCTTGTAACTGAAACACACTGTGCAAGTACAGAATTAACTGAGCATTAATTTGTACCCATGTGTCCGCAATACTTCCTTTTGAAAATGTTCCATAGTTTGATAGACACTCTACTCTTAGATAACAGTAAACTAAAGTTTCACCTTTTTCTTCACATTAAGGTAAAATGTGTTTGACTTTTCTACTGAAATTCAAAATGTGAAGGTCAGAATAATAAGTCTTATTCAGAGGAAGATTACTGAAGGGCAAATGATCTATAGTGAAGTACTGCTATTTAGAGAAAGGAAACCTCCGTCACAGTGTCTGCAATGTTATTTGTTAATCTCTATGGACACTGTTTTAGTGATGAGTGGCAAATTTGACATAAGAAGAAGACAATTTCAGTTTGGCAGGAAATTATATGTTTTCTTTTCAATAAGATTAAATGCTATCCTAGGATACCAAAATCTGAACCATCTGCTATACATCATGGCAGGAGAATTACTAGCCCACAAACCAAAACTGTTGGTGAGGTACTGAGAGATAATACTGGTTGATTTAGTGTTTTTCCCCCCATATAAAACCAACTTCCCCTTCTCAGTTTTAATATCCAACTGTAATGGATACAATAGCTGACCTATCAAAGCATAGCATTATCAAAACAGCTCACATACAGAATTGAGATGAAGCGGTAGAATCCATAAAGTCAATATTTTTTAACCTGTCTCTGAGTTTTCAGCCTCAGAAGAACTACTAATGATTGTTTACCTAAACAGTTATCATATCTAAAGCAGGTATCATACCTAATTGTACCTAAAACAGGAGTTAATCATATGGGTTCTTCCATAAATTTTATACAGCCTTGTGGAGAAGAAGACAAAATATGCCTTAACATGGTGACTAGTTTTGATTTAGCATGAGTCAGGAATCTATTTCTATTCTGTTGTGGGATTTAATTTCTAGGATTCTGGAAGAGATGTTTGCTTGTTGTGAGTCTAAACATGACATACACCTAGAAATAATTTGGTATGTGGTATATTGCTTAGGATCCTGAGCTGTGGTTTGCTTCCTGTTAACACTATGAAATTACCTTTATGTGGAAAAGATAGCAGTGGCTCCTGCATCTTCTCCAATAATAGAAGAAAAGAGAGAAAATTCTGCAATGACCTCTTTTTTGAATAACCAGATGCAACTTGGAATTTACTACTGATATCTCCTCCATGAGTGAAGGGGGATGTAGGAACAATCACTCCTTGTGCTGCTGTTCCAGGCTGCTTCTGTTAAGAGCACAATTCCTATTGCTTGAATAGTAAAGCAAGCCCAAAACTTACTCCACCTACCTCTCTCACAGGTGATATGAGATTGAAGATCCCTGCAGTCAATAGTTAGGATGAGGTTTTGAACAAAGGAATTAATTAATCCTTTGCCAGGGAATATTCTCCAAATTACATAACATCTCTAAACTCCTCAGGGTTTATTTTAAGCATCCTGCACAGATATATTTCACAAAAAAAACCCAAATCTATTTCATTCCCTTCTATATAGATATTCTGAGGCTGTGTCCTGAGAAATTTTGCAATGACCAGAGAGAGAAGTCCTAATGTCCTGTATATCAGCCCCATGCCAGTCAACTATGTATTAATTAATGAAGTGCAGCAACACAGTGTCTATGCCATGCTTGCTGAGCCAATTACATACTCTTAATGGCAGCACCTGATGAAATCAGTGCTCCCTTGCCTGGTGAAAATAACGACTATTTTACTATGCAGGAGACAGCTGAAAACATTAACAATCTGATTAACTGTCATATATGCAGATGTGTTGGTCCCATGAAATGTACTAGGAATATTACAGATCAATAAAATATGCTTTAAAGAATTAGGAACACAGTCCTACAAAACTCAGGCAAAGTAACATACACCTACACTTTTTATATTTTTCATTAAATTAATAGGCAGCAATGTACCTGTAATTTTCTGAATTTAGGGGTCATAAGTGCTTGGTGAGAAATAGGCATCAGCAACAAATCTAATTGCCCTCTTGAACTGATTTCATTTTTAGAAAACACGAATCACTTCTGCAACTTCTGCCTTTTTGGAAAGCCACCTTCCTGCTGAGCCCTGCACAATAAAAATGCAAGACCTCATAAGATATTGCCCTATTCGATTTCAGAACTGTAGCAAATTGCTCTATTTTCCTTAAACATATGAATCCTGAGGAAGCAATTAACACTATTTACTGAAAACCTCTTCCATTTATGGTGTAATTAATGAAGCCCAGGTTCCACTGGAATGGCACCTTCGTCTCTATGCCTCCTACTTCAATAGCGCTGGCTTTTCCCTTCTGGCTCATCCCTCATTACAGGTATTTCTGATTCTCTCTCATGCCCCATGATTTTCAGCCCTGGCAGTACCACATCTAGAGTACCCATCTACTGGGCAGAAAATGAATCTGTGCAGTGGCAGATTTTGAGCTATGGCTGTGCACTTTTGTCAACAAGTATATATGTGCTTATTGATTAACAGATAGTCAAAGAAAACAGATCATTGTTGAGCTCATACTACAGTAAGGACACTAAGTTCAGTTTCCTTTCTCTACCCAGTTAGTCAAAGAAACTGTTTATCCTATAGACTCTTATTCCTCTGACAATCAGGGTTTAAACTTGCCAGGAAGTTCAGAAGTTATTCTACAGAGACAGACAGATAACACAGTCAAACAAACCTCATTTCCTTATGAAAGTAAGCTAAAATTGATCATTTTAAGTGTAAACACTAAGTATATTTTTCCAAAAATTTTTGAAGAACTACTAGACTAGAAAGTCATTCTCTCTTGTCCTGTGAATCTTGTATTCTCTTTTTCAGAGTTGACACCTCCAAAGAAAGAAAGTGTCCTTTCTCCCTAGTCTAATGATTTGGGTGTCCTCCTGTTAGAGTTGTGTGGTTCACATTCTTTAAGACTGAGAGGAGAAAGCTGCATCCTCAGTCCGTGTTAGGTTAAAAAAAATATTTTCAGTGAGATTCATAATGATAAAGCAATTTCTGAGCCCATTTTCCACATCATCTGATTTGCCTTTATCACTCATTCTTTGAATAACATCAGAGTAAAACTTTGTCCTAGTCATCTAGACCTTATGTCAAAACACACTTGGCTAAAACTTAATCTTCTTTGGGTAATCATTCCAGGAATTTCTTTTCCAGCTCAGCACTCTTTTCATTTCCTTCCTTTGTGTTTTTTTCTTTTCTCCAATGCTTCCTTTAAGTTTGGAATAATTTCCTCAAGCCCACATGCTAGTTAACTACTCTTGATCCATCTAAATTTTCCCTAAAAACTCACTGTGATGATAACTTATAGAAAAGTAATGGGGATTACTCATGTGCTTAAGATAATGTATGAGCTCAAGTTCTCTGATTAAAGAATTGGTTCTTTTGACCTTTTTAACTTAGTCAGAAAACTATCATCCTTTAATCATTACACCCATTTAGGCATTCAAGTCCCGTGAAGGTATTTTAGACCAATGGATTTGATTGTGAAGTGAGCTGGCTGTGAAATATATAAAATTAACTCTTTTGTGGTGCTTAGCTCATCAGTCACTTATATCAGCTCTCTCCTTCCCCCTTACCCCTCTGCCATAATTCACTCTCTAACAGGTCATTTGCTCTGCAGTTGCTCTAGCTAAAGCTTTTCTTTCTCTGTACAACTAAGACAAAGAAATGCTGTTATTCTTGAAGGTTTTCTCACATCATTCTCACTTTGTTTTCTTCATGCCATGGAAATAGTACTTAATTTTTCTGTTTTTTACCTCACTTATATTCTGTAGGATTTTGAAAACTCAATAGAGGTAGTATGTGTACTCAAAGAAAAATCCAAGCTGTGGCTTATGAATGACAATAGTCTTCAACTCACAATTTAAGCTGAAGTGCAGGTTTCAGGTAAACTCCTTTGCTATACTGGGTAAACCTGATTTCAGTATAGAGCATTTCTGAATTCCTGAGACACTGTGGGTAAGACTACATGAATAAGTTGCCACCAGCTAAATGAGAAAAGCACATTCCTTAATCTGCTAACATGTACTTCACACATACATTTAATTTACTGCAAAAATAAGGAACCTAATAACTCAGCTGACAGTTCTCAGTTCTGCTGAAATCAATAAAACTGAGGTAATAGCTTGCAAAGGGTTGTTATCAAGGTCTATTTTACCTCACAAAAATTTGTTCATGTGCCCATACATTGCACAAGGAACACAGCTGTTTAATGTGGTATTGTGAATTACAGTATAAGACGCCTCAACAGTAGATGCACCAGTCCTTTAAGGTGTCTGATCCTCAACAGCACTTTGACAATTTCTGATGCTACTCATCTGTTAGGGAATGGGTCTTTGTAAGCCTCTAAACACGTCTGTGCATGACAGAGCTGTGACTTGCGTCGTTCTCATTTCATAGTTTTACACTCATGAATGACATAACGAAATGAAATGTTTGCAGCTGCAAGGCTGTTTTGACAAAAGCAGGTTGTTCACTTATCTTTAGCAACTGTTGGCACTATGCAACAAGTGGGCACTGAAGGCTCAGCTGAGTTTTCATTCACCAGTAAAGCATGCATACATAAAACCAAAAAAAAACAAAAGAAAGCAAAACAAACCTTAAAATCCCACTGAAATTTGTGGAATAGGGATAATAGGTATGTGGTTTAATGCTTTAATAATGGTTTAAGGTTTGCATGATGGGTACAGGGAGGATGACTGTGATACAGGAATGGGAGTCTGAGCTCTAAACTTAGAGCTATTAAACAGGGACTATTTGCTGGGACTTCTACATTTATATATGTTTACCTATACATAGTGCCCAGCCATGATACTGTTACATCATCTCCTTAGGTGCCATTGCCTACAGGGAGTGATATAGTCTTATCTGAATAACTCAGAGCTAAATAGATCTTGGGCATAATGCTTGTGTGAAAGGAAACACAAACTGAATATGTTGATTCTTTCTTTGAATCATTAGAAATTTCAGAGAAGTGTTCCTTACTTTCAGCCCAGTATTACCTAAAAAGTTTGTTATTTTGTGTTTTGTTTTTAGAGGTATTATATTTAGAAGTCCATGGCCTATAAATAAATATTGAAATTCTGTCAGAAATTCAAAATATGGGCTAACCTTCTTCGGAATGTCCTAGCAAAGTGTATATAATTAATATTTCAGAAACAATGTTCTTAATTTCTTTCATTAATTAGAACAGTGAAAAATTTCAGCAAGATCTTAAAGTCAGAACATTCTAATTTCAGGGACATTTTGATCACCGATATGGAATTCTTTCTGCTGGATATAGATAATATTCTCCAGAGAAAATAGTTGATCATCCCTAATTGAAATTAGCTTCTAGAAGGAAAGAAGAAATGATTAGGTGAGGGAAGGGCTAAACTATGTTCCAAACACTAGTATATTTGATGTTTTGAATATTGGGAAAAAGCTATCTTCCTCTAAACTAATGTTGATAAGCAAAGGCCTCTCATTTCCTGTAATGTGATTTAAAATTTAAAACACAAGTGAATTCACTGTCACAGCTCAGGCCATTTAGGCAGAAGAGAAAACAGGAGAAGAAAGAGCATACCCTGTGAGTCTGATGACCTACAATATGCAGTAAAACTTATTTTTCAGATTCCATATTGTGCAAACTAAATCTCCAGGTGCTTTTTCTGTTTTCAAACAGACAAACACCTATTTGCTTTTCTCATTTTTCTTAGTTCCCAATATCAAGCTCCCAATTCAGACATTGAAGCAGCAACTGAATTGATTGGTGTTTTAATTCTAAATTGAGGCGTTCCCTCCTGTGATGAGGGAATTTAAAAAGTGCCAGTTAAAAATATTTTAATGCCCAATTCTGTTTGGTTTAGAGCAATTTCAGGGAGATGCAGTACATTCTCACTGTTAGCAATTGGCTTTCAGATATTACAATATCTGAAAGACCAGAATACAGCATATTGAATAATTAAAGCTCAAATATGCAAAAGATGTCATCTTTATTCTCTCCTAACTCCTCATTTTTTTTCTGAAATATTTATTAAGTGCCTAAGATTATTTTCCAGTGACTGATTTTTTTTTCTGAAAATAATTTCCTTTATTATATAGAAATACTGTTTTACATTCTTTTTGCTAGGTGGTCACAGTAAGCGCCTACAGTACCCAAGAACCACAGTGAGATTGGTTATGGCAGAGAAGGCTGAACACAGTAGCCTCCTAAAGGTGCAGCTGCAGCTCCATGCCCGCAGATCTGACCAGCAGGAAGGCTGAGCATGTATTCCCAGCAGACACACACACCAGCACACGTATACAACACATATATACATATACACAGCTGGCCACACAGATCAACATGGACAGACACACTCAGCACTCACAAAGACACAGAAAGCACCAGCAGCCTCATCCTGCTCCCCTCTCTGCCTGATCAGGAAGAAGGTCCATTAGTGGGACATATATACACATATGTACAAGCGGGGACTCTCCAGTATCTGGCCAGTAGCTGGCCTTGGGTCCCTGGTGTCCCAGGTTGCTGGCACTGGACACACAAGCCCCTGAGGCTGCAGCCCCACTCCAGTTGCTGGTGCAGACCCTTCACTCTCTCTCTCTCTCTCTCTCTCACACACACACACACACACACAAAAGTGGGTCTCCCAATTGCCCCCAAACCCCATGGTCTCCAGCGAACTCCCCTGGCCCCCCAGTAGCCAACCCCCGGGGGTCTCCCCTTAGAGACACACACACACCTGGTTCCCAGGTCACTTCACCTACGCGCCAGTGAGTCCGGTTTGACATTTGCTGGCCATTGCACACCGACTTACTCACCCTCACGTGCCCCTGGCGCCAGCGCCATGACACATGGGCCCTCTGACCCGCCATCCCACTCCCGCTGCCGGCACTCAGACCTACACACACACACACATATGCACACAGGATAGAGAGTCCCTACCTCAGGAAAACAGTTAGAAATAGGATTTAATAAGATAGGACAGACTGTGCTGATCAGGTGCAGGGCATGGCCAGAGAAGTGTACTGACCAGCACCTGTTTGTATGTGACCAGCCCCTTTTATTCCCCTTTTCCCTCTATTTTCCCATGCTTGTTCCTCCCCAGTCCACTTTGATTCCTCCCTTTCCCACCTCTGGTTCCTCCCCTAAACATCCCATAATAAGTCTTGTGCAATCCCAAATGCCCTTCCCCTGCATCCCCTAATGTGCCCCACACGCCCAGACTGTGACCCCTCATCTGAAAGGTGCTCAGAGAGATGCTCCTGTTGGCTCATTGCAGTGGGTTTTACACCCCGACCCCAGGGTGACACTCTTCCAGGAGAGCCCCAGAGGACCCCAAACAGGGCATCCCTTCCTCTGAGCAGGTAATTTGGATGCCCTGTCTGCTGCTGTGCCTCTGTGCTCCTCCGTGCTGGTGGGGATGAGCCTGTGATGGGCTGGTGTCCCACCTGTGGTGGGCCTGGGAGCAGCCCAGGCAGGGTATTATTCGGGTTGCCCGACCTGCCGTTGTCTCTGTGGTCCTTTGTGTGTGCGCAGGCCAGAATTTATCACATAACCTAACAGGACAGATCAATCTGAAGGGAAATTTAAGGCCCTACTTCACTTTACTCATTCAATTTTCCTATCATCAGGAGCCAAAAGCCAAGCTGTACTGAAACGTTTCTTAGATGTCTCAGTGCTACCCCACAAGATGCAGATGTTCCCCAGCCTGAAGTGGGAAATATTTAACTAGCTGTATTTTAGAGGTCAGAGGGAAATGCTTAGGGAGATCCAGTCTTTGTGCATGTTAAAATACGTTCCTTATCTCCACTGATGGAAGGAGTTAGAACCATAAGCCTCCACTTTCTAAGAGAATATCCTAATTGCAAGGTATTAAGGGGAAGTTTTTCTCCATATTACTTGTTGTCATTGTAACTATGCAAAAAAGGAAAACCAGACAACAAAATTTGGTAGGAGGCAATATTTTAGAGGAGGGGCCTGAGATTAAGGGACTACCTATTCATTTTGCACTGAAGAGTCATGCATAAAATATATTTAAAAAGTAGGAACCAGAGTCCAGGATTGCCTCTTCCATGCTTTCAGCTTGTCAAATGATTCTCTAGGTCTTAGGAAACATGAGGGAAGTGAAGTGCCAAACTGAATTCAAGCAGCACAGTCTAGATGCCAGCTAGTAGATACAGAGGAATAGAAAGGTTTCAGAGGCCAAAAAGCAGAGTTAGAGGATGATGGTAGTTAGTCGATTTCCAGTGCTTCCGGGGGCCTATTCTGACCAGCATGTTTAGATGGAATCTCTCCAAATGCAGACACTGAGAGGATACAATAGCAAGTGGATTACAAACTTAAGCTTCACAGCACAGTTTCATAGAAATGATTAGTGAATCTGAGCTTGATATGAGCTCACCCCCATGGCCATCAGTTGTTACATTTTATTATAATTAAAATTTTGGGCCATTCAAGTGAGGAAAGATTTGCAGGAGAGCTGGAGAGCTTCTGGAAAAATATGTTCCACTTAGATTTCTTTAGTTAGATTTTCTCTAGTTCCTTGCAATCTGCACTCTGTGCTTATAGCAAAATTAGACATTTTGTTCAGAAGAAAACAAGTGGGTGCCTTGCAATTCTGTAGCAGATAACAATTTCTCTTTTTTCTGTCAATCATTCTGCTTTCTTGCTATTCTCTTTCTGCTTCTGACCTCCTTTCCTTATCGTCTGTGATTAATGACATTTTGACATTCCTTTAAAGTCCCATCTACATTGCACAAAACGACCATGTTGAAGGTAGAAGGCAGAACAGCTATAGCTCCAACATAGTTAAAACATGGTTTGATCTCATGAGCTCTGTGTTAATAAAAGCTACTCAGGCAACTTCAAGCAGTGTTTTAAAAGTGTCAAGGCGCTTTGTTTTGTAAATGGCCTAAATCTCTCTATTTAGAAAGGTATAGCATGGTCATTGCTGCAGTTTCTTTTTTAGAGTAGATGCCTCTTGCAGTAGAAAAGGAAGCAACTGTAGTATTAGAATGAATGCAAAAATTTCCTTTTCCTGGTGAAAAGCATGGAGTCACTCAGAATTCCACTGCAGTGCAACAAAAATCTGGCGCACAACATATCAAACACAACTGGGCTATAGTTTTAGACTGAAGATAATAGTTGTGTAGTTAGGTTCATTCATATGTTTCAGGGAGTAATTTCTAGATAATCTTCCTTATAATTCCAATGTTAGTTGATTAGCTTTAAGCATTGAAAATAAGTAACAGTGTTTTCAGTGTTGGAATTCGATCCCTTTTAATTCTGTCTCAAATATTCTTGCTTTGTTTACACAGTTTGTAGGTAGTACTGCACAACACATAACTGCTTCCCAACAGGTTGTTGCAGTGTCAGGAAGTGAATGACAAGCTCATGCTCCTGTTCACTCTATTCTGAAAGCATGCAAAGAAATTCCAATCAAGCTGAAATAAGAATTGAAACAATGATACTGTCAATGTCATGATTTAGAGCAAGTGTGACTATTGATTTGGAAGCCTTTTTTCTGCAACTGCAGTGTTTTGTGCCTAGTGGGAGCTCCACTTGACTTACTTCAAAGTTCTAAAGTTGCCTTCCAACAGAGAGCACACACTGAGTAGCTTAATGAGGATGGAAGCCAGTAAGAGCACTTAAGAAATTTCAGTGGTGTACAGTATGTGTGATATCTTTTTTCAGACAACCAGTTTTCAGAGATTATGAACTTTTCAAACATCTGAAAGTATCAGTCCAATTACCTGCAAATGGAAGAACTACTAGTTATGGCACGGCTTTGTTTGGTTTGGGGTTTTTTTGTGTGGTTTTGGTTTTACCTATTAAATGAAACAACTGACAAAATTGGAACTGTTTGCAAATGTGTGTGTATGTGGTAAGCTTAAAATTATATTCCCACCATAAACTCTTAACTTAGCACTTCCCTGCCTAAGGGCTTAACTATCAGCTTATTCTCAACCCACCCAAGCCTCATTTTCCATTTTCTGAGTGGGAAGGAGAAAGGACCAAGAAAAGCTCACTATAAAAGCTAAACAGATCTCTTTTGTATTCCAATCAAAACGGCTGCTTTCAGGGCTCATGCTAATACCTCTTTGCCAGGGATCCATTTTCTGTACTGAGTGATTCCAGTCTGATTTGTCCAGCAACAACTACAGATCTCTTAATACCAATATACCCAATAAATGTAGAGAATGTAAGAATGTAAGAAATGTAAGAAACAATAAGTTGTTTCTTAGCAACAATTAGAGCAAAGTCTACTGATCACTACAAACCATTAAAGAAAGGAAAGCTTTCTCCTTCTAGTACCTAAATTTGTCTTTTACTGAAAATAGATTTGTCCTGTAGCATCTAATTTTTCTTTCCCATTTCAGCTGACTTTGGCACAGGTGAATAAAACATTAGTAGTTCATTCTTCTTTTCCCAAACAGGGAATAGAGTCTAAAAAATCACAGAAAAAGAAAGAAAAAATACACAAATTCCACTATTTGTATCCACTTCACCCTAGAGCTGTATAGAAGCATATTAGATAGAGAGGGTTTTTTTGTTCTTATTATTTTACTGAAATTGTAAAATAAAAAAGTTAATAAGAACAACCTAACTGTTCATGTGCATTTCGCACAACAACTTTCTCAAGTTGCCTTTCTACAGAAAAAGGGAACTCAATGCTTCAGTCATTCCCCTATCTTTGCAGACCCAAAGACTATAAAGTAGTACTTGAAGTGATGGATCCAGCTGAACAGGAAAATTGAAGGTTAAGTCTTGGAGAGATTTTAAAGTCCAAGCGAAATTGCATGACAACAGATAAAAAATAAATCATATTTTGTTTTCCTCAGAATGTGTTGTCAAACCCCACTCTATGGAAAGGAAGACAGTGATGCTTAGAAAGCAGATTTAAGTAAGACAAAAAGTATATTCCATGAGGGATATAATCTTCCAAGGAAATTACACTGGCAAACTATTTTTGCAGCACTTCAGTTCTTTTAACAGGTGAAAATGTAATTCCTGTGTTTTCTTGTTGTTGGAGGGAACCAGATAGCATAAATGAGATGCATTTCACTTGACACTGACCTTTCACTGGACAGTGTAGGGCATCTATCTGCCAACCTGTTCTTAAATCCTTGTATCACAGCTGAAACATACAGGTATAATCCCACAAATATTTCACTACCCTTTACAAGGAAGAAATGTCAGTCTTGAATTAAAATGCATCCAGATAATACCAGGAAATATTATGATACAAAAGAAGTATAGCCAGTCACAATACATGAAAAAACACACAAGTAGTCTTGTGTTTCCCAAAAATGGACTGTCAGCAAAGGCAATTTTTAAACAGAATGCATGAATTTTATTTCAGTTCCTAATCTTTTTCTGAACTCTCTGCTCATGACAGTGAGAGACATATTAGACTCCTAGAATGACAGCACATACCCCCAGTTTGTTTCATTTTAATTCTCCAAGTATCTCTGTGGGACACACGAACAGTTTGCCTTTATTCCAAAGTGTCGTAAGGATGGGTGAATGGATGCACCAAAAGATTTTTCTTCAGTAAAGGCCACAAGCAAGAATATTTCTTGCAATTAGCATCAAAACCTCTTTCCCCCTCTCCCCTTTCCTACTATTGCCAAGTGACCAACACTCTTCTGTCTCTTTTCCCAGCTGTTCTTGATAGTTTTCTTTCTCTGGGCTATATGAGTTTTGCAGGTTGGGGGCAGGCTTGTAGGCAGAGGGGTTTCCCCACTTGATGCCAATAATTTTTAAAGTATGTCTACAAAAACAGCTCTTGATAACTGCATGCTCACTTCACTAGCACTCTAAGCCAGCGGCTGTAAGCCAGTCCCAGGCTGGCTCAGGCATAAGAGCAAAAATTAATAGTTATGTGGTTTATATCTGAAACTAGTCCATATCCTCCCAGTCTGAGTGTATGACTATGTAAACACACCATTCCTTAATCATCTTAGCAGTGGGATCACATCTGAGGGGTTTTTTTGTTTGTTTTTTTTTTGTTTTTTTTCGGTAGCAGTATTACATTGGTGGCTCTTGGTTCTTTGTGAATGACTTGTCCAATCTGCTCTTTCTCTTCTTCAGTCATTTCCAACAGATGAACTCCCAGGTCATAAGAAAAATTGTATTAGAGGTGCACCATCTTGTACTTTAAGTGTCTTCATTTATTACCATTTTTAGATTCCCAGTAGTCAAGGTCACCCAGTTCTTTCTGATCTTCCTGAGCTGACAATCCTTCTTCGCTTTGTCACAAGTACGTTTTATTAGCATGCATACTTCTTGAGTCAAGGTCATTTTTGAAAATATAGTAATATGAAATAAGATAGAACAGAATGATCCTTGCATAACCTATCCTTTCATAGATTCTTCTCCTTCAATGTTACTTGCTACTCTTTTCCCTTTGGCCAACTCCTAAACTATTTTACTGTTTTTGTGATAATTCTCTTTTTTGTGTGTTAACTAATGGCTTTTCTTGTAGAATTATATCAGATACTTTACTGAAGTATTTTACAGAACTTCAGGCAAATGTTATCTATACTATTTGCATAGAAATCTATACTATTCATGCAATCTATACTATTTCATAGAAAATCAATTATTTTATAAAAGATATCAGTCGATTCCTATACGTAAGTCCATGTTGTATTTAACTTCCTTTTCCACTTACCTACATGCCTCTAGCTACCCCTTGCTTTATTCTCCTTTCAGCCCCCTATTCCATATGTACATAGCCTTGAGATCATGCTATTTTGGTTTTTTTGTCTCAGTCTTTTCCTTTCTTCTGCTTCCCCTCTTTCTTTATTCAAAAGAAACTCTGCACACCTTATTTCCAGCAGCAAAGTATCATCCTGTAGTTGATAGATTTATTAAAAATAACTGCTGTCAGACCTTAGCTTTCATGTGTCAGTTCTGGTGCAGAGCTTATCTGGGCTCCCTGCTCTGAGCGTACTGAGCAATGCAGGCTTCGTTTCCACCTCTGTTGTTATTTCTGCTTCCCTACCTCTGTTCTCATGAGCCTTCCTGCCTTTTTCCCACAGTCAGCAGCATCATCTTTACCATAAAATGAGGCAAAGTGTGGGGGCCACCCTTATCTTTTATCTATGTTCCATTCTCCCTCCTTGTTCTCTTTGTTATTTATATGGTTGAAGAATCTTTTGTTATTTGTTGCAATATCCTTTGGATACCATAACAATAAAAGTATAGAGATATAAAAGAGATTAGGCAGATTAGAGAGACAGACAGATTTCCTTGGAGTCAGAACTCTGCTTATGTTCATCTTTTCTTCTCCTCGGTGCTAGCAAAAATGATCAGATTCTCAGAGAGCAAAGAAAGGCCTTAATTTAGCATAGAATGTGAACACAGGATGCAATTAAATAAAGCTGTGCAAAATATAAACTGTGGGCTCATGTGAATTGAACAGTCAGACCACCACAAACATAGCATGAGTTTGAGGATAATTACTTTTCTGCAGAGAAGCATCTGCTCATTCTGGAGCAGGTGGGGGTGATGCTGCAAATGATGTCAAGTATTAGAAGGTATTATCAGTTAAGTTTCATAATATAGCCTTATATCTTAGGCAGCCTCCTCTCCTTCATGCCAACAGCTGTATTACTCCCTGGAAAAGCTTGCCCAGGCATTTCCCATTTAAATTAATCTTAATTAATGTCCATATTCTTCCCATTGTTCTTATATTTCCAGATGTACTTGAAATGTATTGAATGCCCTTGAATTAGATCCCTTCATCTCAAATAACTCTTGATCCAACTGGCTGGCAAGTACTGGTGTTTCTCATTAGTTAAAAAAAATACATAAAACACTTAAGTATATTTGAGCTCACAATTTTGGAGAGGATTTTGAAATACTGTTACCAAAAGCCATTTGTTTCAGTAAGGTGAATGTGCTTGCAAGGGAAGAAATAGAATCACCAGTCATGGGCAGTGCATGCTCTGCACAGGATAATAACTGGGATCTGTATTTCCAGCTGAATTTGTACACTGTTATGCTGCTTAAGCTTAAAGCAGCACAATAACATTAGTAAAGGAAAATTCTGAATACCAAAGTTGTAACAGGATAATTCTTAAGGTATGCATTATTTTAATTTTTGTATAATATATATATATATCAGAAATGAAGAGGCATTGTGCTATTATACCCCACATTCAAGCATCATGTTTCCTACATGCAGATTCATTTCTGCTGTTTGTTAATTATATTTTCAGGCTCCATTTCACAAAATGAGGTCATGTCAGGAAGTGACTGACCTTTTCTATTACAGCACGTAGGAGAAACTTTGACTAAACAACATAGGATAATATGAGATACTCAGACATGGTAACTCAGGGTTAAGCCAGGTACATTTTATTTTCCCTCAGGCAGCAAATGGCCAATATGCAGTTTCAAGGTCAGTAGAAAAATAGAAAGAAATCTTCTGAGTCACATTTAAGAAAATACTTTTAGTTTTTCTTCTTCATTAAGAAAAGAAAAAGAAACTTATTCATCTTTCACTAGGCAAAGAATTCCTCCATGTATATGGTTTTCTCCATGTGTATGAATAAATGACTTAAGGAATTAGGGACAGAGGGGAAGAGAAGAATGAGAAACAGATTCTCCCATTAGTGACCTGGGCTGGATTAGAGAAGCTGGCTGATTGTTTCTACCTAATTCTCATTAATCCTCTTTGAATTTAATTTTACCTGTACCTGTACCAGTACTTTAATTGCTGGACAGGTACTGAGGTTACCAGACTGCAAATTTTGTAGAGGAATTTACCTTGGAAAACTTGAAATGAATTATCTCTAAAATATTACTTATTAGTGCTGAGATCATGTCCACAGCTCACTATTGCAGCTATCTCATCAGCTGCCCATGAATTTCAGATTGGTCTTGGTAGAAATGGTATCTCCTGCGGGACTCAATAAGAACTTCTTTTTTCTCATTGTGGGCCAAATTCCTAGTGTCTAAATCACTTTACAGCTTCCCTGAAACATTGTGGAGACAGACCACCTGTTACATAGCAAGAGACCTATTCTGTTGTAAAAGTGAACTTACAGAACACTACTCTATACATCAAAAATAAAACCTTAAGTGTTTCCAGACAGATGCCTCCCTTCATACTTTTAAACTTGTCATAGTACAGAGGATGAGACAATTAAAAAATGAGCAAAGTCCTATGGGTAGAAAGGATATATCTTAAATTAATGGTTATATAGTTTAAATATAGCAGTAACTCCAAAGTCAAAAGTCTGGGATACATCAGGTGGATGTATAGTACCTATCAAGTGAATAATTAGGGCCTCGGTTCTTATATTTATACTTGTCTTTCATTGGTTTGTGTGTCCTGATCAATATCTGAAAATTAAATTATCATACATAAAAGTAGAACAAATAAGTTATACTTGAGGGAATTATTTTAGTCCCTATTTAAGGATCCTTTTTGGCAATAGTAAACCTGTTACTGAACATCATCATTTAAGCTGAATACTGTACATTTGAATATACTGTAAATCTAATGCTGTAGTTTCCATATATTGTAGACCAGAAGACAACATTTGTTATGAGACAGCTGCAGGGAAATTTAACTAAACCAAAACTACTGCTACATTTCAAAGATGAGGAACTTATATATATATAACTGCAGCAATATCTTCACCAATTAGAGGCTTGCACAATCTCTGTTGATTAAAAAGTGTTATAGGGGCTGTTCAGTGGTAGTTCAATAAAGTGTTCGAGTGTTTATTCTAAGAAGAAAAAGAAAAAAGTAGTATCTCCCAGCAGTGGCTCACTGAATAGCCCTGAAGTGCTACTGTAAGCAGAGAAATTTACGTAAGATGTCAGCACTAGAATTAATCTGCAAAATCATCCTTGCAAAGGTATTTGAGAAAAGCTAATATTCCAGGCATTTCAGCTCATTAATTTGCAGTGTCATTGTCACAACAAACACTACAGCCTCCTCCTTAGCATACTGTTCATTTTCCTCTCTTTTTCTTACAGTCCAGTGAAGTACTAAAAGACACTAAAATTTGGCCACTTTAATTGCTGGACAGATACCGAGGTTACCAGACTGTAGACTTTGTAGAGGATTCTACGTTGGGGAGCTCAAAATGAATTATCTCTGAAATGTTGTTATTTATTAGTGTTGAGATCATGTCCAGAGATCCCAAGCCTGAATCGGTGGTTTAAAGCTTATTTCGTATGTAGACATCTAAAAGAAACAACCAGGATGACTCCTTTAAAAATTTGGCAGACATCAGCTGGTACACAGAACACCTCTGGATCTCTTAATGAACCTCCTAGGACCACTTATGGACCTCTTTACAGCAGTCTTAGCCCCATAGGTTGAAAACCACTGTCCCAGATCAGCATCCCATTTCTCTAGGCACTGTAGAGAATAGACCAGAGAGATGTTCCTTGCCTCAGGGAGTTTTCAATCAGCTTTATGCTGAAAAAGGAAAGGTAATTCATTTTGTATGGGACTCAGCAGACTCATTCTCATTCTCATCCATTAAAAAACAAATTAGGCTTTGATTCTGCAAGTCCTTGTATGATATTCTGCAGAATATAAACATATCAGCATTGGCAATGCTGGGCACAAATATCATGCAGCAAAAGATGCAGTATTTTATACTGTGCTCTTACACTTGGGAAAGTGTGTGCTGAGCCAGAATCCCCACAGTGGCCAGATCTCTGACATCATTTGAATATAGTGGGTATGCTAATCCAATACCTTGTAGATGGGTCTATTCTTTAACATTGACACTGCTAATTAGAAGTGCTGAGTAGATTTTGCTTTGAATTCTCTAAAGAAAATTAGAGCTGCTGAGCCAGTATTTCACAAAGTCTTTGATTTGCCACCAGTCCAGAATAGCCAGAAGTATTCAGTCAGTGACCTTAGAAAGGCTTGGGCTTGTTCAGGTAGTCAGCCAGCAGAGATGCTGAGCGAGTATCTGAGTCTTCTACCTTGAAGCTGACATGAGCTAACATAGGCCTCATTAGCGTTCCTGCAGTTTGCCATAAATTTTTGCCTTTCTCCCTAATTCATTTGGATAAATATTAGAGATGTATGACTTCTGAGTAGAATTAAAATAAAGGGCTAAAAGAGAGCAAAATAATACTGCTTACCCCTCTGCCCACCTGGAAAGGGCCAAAGATCTCTCTGGAGATTTTCAGCTCCCGCTAAATAATATAAGATATGGATCTAAAACAGTAGCTATTTCCCTTGTTCAGCCCTAAGTCAGATGAACTCCAAGAGTGTCCCAATAAGGTACATTCAGACCCTGAAGACTTCATATATGAAGTCCCACTTCATATAAGTGAGGCTCTACTTGAATGTGACAGCCACAATCTACTTGAACTGTGACAGCTACAAGTCTCCAGATGTTTGGGGACTTGGATAAGTGGGACTGGACCCAAATAAAAAGAAAGCAGCAGCTCTGCTTTACAAGGTCTGGGAGTGGCCTCACAGCCTACAAAGCCATCAGCCAGCCAGAGTCTGAGGAGCACTCATCAGTATTTTCTGGATTTCAGGAAGATGAAATAACTGAAGACACACTGAATTTTCCCCATATTAATGTTTAAATGTCAAGAATGTCATGTGACATTTATAGACCATAAGGATATTACAGATGATTTGCATCTGCTGCTTGTTGTCCAGTCTATTGAGCGGCCCTTCAAGAGCAAAACTTTGGACATCATTATGTATCTGATCACGTATGTGTGTGGTGCTTATTGTGCATTCTTGAGTGGCTGCAAGAAAACCATGGCTTAACAAGTTCAAGCTAAGCAAGATCAGCTCCAGCTAGTTCAAGCCAAGATGCCTGGACTAATAGCATAGCAGGGCTAATATGGGTACAAGAAATGAAATGACATGCCTCTTCCAGATTACTTTTATCATTTTCTCCTGCCTTCTATCACCATATCAGTCCATTTCAACCTCTTCCGTGGGCTTTTGACTTCACAATGTAGCACTGTCCTCAGAACCAGTAAATATACCACTGAAACCAGCAAATAGATGATTAGCATATTGTTCTGAAAGTTCAACATGCAAAAGGCAGTAAGACATAATGGAAACTATTTCAGGCTCAGCTTCTCTTTCAAGACTACTGCTAACTTCAGGGGGAAAGCTCTACAAGTCTAACAACGGGAGAAAATATAGACTGAAAAAAATGCAGATTAATCAGGAGTCAAAGAAATAATAAAGCTTGAGAAAAACCTGGAGGAGTCAGTCTATTTTTAAGAGTGGTCTCTCACAAAGGAATTAATTTGTCTGGTTTCCAGTGTTAGCCAAAGCCTAGGTATGAATGACCTCAGCACAAAAAGATTTTTCTAACTTATTGTATTGACTAGAGTAGTGCTGAAACTTGCATAAAGTACCACAAGATTTGTGGGCAGGAATGTGCTGCCAAAGATATATGTGGCGGACAGATGAGTGAACTTTTGCCTTAAACATTTCTTGGTACATAAGGTGCAAGCAAACCATAACCCCGAACAAGCCACCTGTTCCCAGCGGAAACAGGACTGAGCTGCTGAGACCCCCGAAATGGTCTCCCTGCGACCATTCAGGACACACCGAGCCTGCGCTGAACCAGACCACGATTGGGCAGAGACTTTGGGACCTGGACTGTAAATTATTGCCGCTTAGCACAACTTTTATAAAACTTGCTTAGCATGAGTAGCTACATTTGCTGAAGCCTTAGGCCGCACTCCCTAGTTCAGTGCGAAAGGGCCCCAGAGCTGGTACAGGCGGGAAAGACAAGGGAGTTACCAGCAGTTTGCATTCCCATGCTTCACACTCTGGGAGGAAGGATGTCAAGGCTTTGAAGTGAGGCCTGCTTGGGCGTCGGGACCCTGGGGAGCAGGGCCTCCTCTCGCTGCGGAAACAATGCTGATTGGGGGGGGTCTGGGCTATCTCGGGGTCCAGATTATATTCCCTTTGTCTGGACCTTGGGAGATAACACCTACTATCACTGCTGGGGAAGTAATAATTTGTCAGGGCCTTGAGAGATAAGGGCAGGACCTGAAGAATGAAAACACATCTGTCAGCAGAAACCACAACAGTAAACAACCTACCTAGGGACCCAATAAGGAGCAGGAGACCCCAGACCTAAATATTACTATTGGTCCACACTACTGTGTGAAGGGTGGAGAGCTTAGATTGGAAAGTATAATTGCCCAGGGATTTCTTTGTTCGGGGTCCCTCTTTGGAGGCACCCAACTCGAGCTGTAACTACTGCACACGTGTCATTACAATTTATTTATTTAATTTGCCTTGATTTGTCTCCAAACTTTTCAGCGGGAACCCAGGGTCGGACCCTGCTCGAGTTGTAATTACTGCACGCGCATCGCTAAAATTTACACCCAGGGTGAAGAGGACCAACAGGATGCCGCTGGATCCACGAGTGGTGATACCTCTTTCTCTCTCCCCCTTTCTGTCTCTCTCCCCCTTTCCTTCGCTCTTTCTCTCTCTCCTCCCCTTCGCCTTTTCCCCACCTTTTCTCCCCACTCGTGGAAAATAAAGCTAAAAGGTTGTAAGATATTTGACCAGTTTTAGCATCTTAATCTCGTCCTTGGGATTGTAACGAAACCCCCCCGCCCCCGATATTGGTTCAGGACAGAACTATTCACCAACATGGGGTGCATGACAAGAGTGGGGGCCTCAAAAGGCAAACTCAGTGGAGTTCACATACACTGGGAAGAGCAAAGACTTCCAGGTCCATGCCTATGAATGTGGTGTGGGGCAGAGGAATGGTCATTTGCTCAGGCAAGCACCTTACCAAAAGCTGACAGCAATTGTGGGTAGACTGAACCTTCTGGTAACAATTTTTTGAACCATTCTAATTTCACAAGATTGAACTGCCCTTGTGTCATTCAACTATACTGAAACATCCACTGATTCTGGGCACATATCTCATGCCTCTTTGCATTGCAGTAAACTGCCTTCCCTGCTCTTTCCCAGTCAATACTGCGAGAAACTGTAGACAAGCAAGAGTGCTTCTGGAAGTCTTTGAAACACATGGTTGATTTAGTCATTCTTACAGCAAAGTAAATAGGTTAGTAGTCAAAATTATTTATAATTTTAGGCTTTGGCTGTATCCAGACCAGTAGGTCCATGCTGGTTTAACTCAGAACAGGAAGGTCAGAGGCAACATCCAGGAAAAAAGTCTGCGAACTCTATGGAAAAGAGAGTTAGAAATGTTTATTCACACAGACATATGATAGAACATTTCTGTGTAACTATCTGCTGCCAATTTGTGGAAGACTAAAAAAAGATTCTTTATAAATTATTAATACTACACAATGCACTGTCTTTTGTATTATATTAAAAATTTAAGCAACTAGTACAATGTACAAGTAAAATCTTATGTCCCTTTCCTGCTAAGAGCCTATTGTCTACACATTTGTTGGAAAGGTAGGTATTACAAGGAACACAAATTGCTTTTTGTCCAATGTTTTTCAGTGCATGAGCTTTGTTATGGGCATTAAGGTCTTTCTTACAACAGTGATAGATAGTGATAAATAAGTCTTATTAAAAACAAACTTAATTAAAATTCTACTAAATCAGAGCCCTAATGCAGAAATATAGGAATAAACAACGCTATCCATTACATTGCCACAGACTCATGCCCATAAAACATTCTTGACAGGTCTGTAATTTAGGACAATTTTCTGTCAAAGATTTGTAAATCATTAACCTGTTTGGTGACTCATTTATTAAATTCAATGAACCTGAAACAGCGTACATATACTTTCAGCAAAGTTTATAAGGAACTGTATTCCTCCTTTGAAAGGACTATTTTAGCCAGTATATTTTTTATTTACGAGTTTAATCTTTAAATATACTTTCTATAGCTTTTTACCTACATACAGTTTTTTAAATTGATTTGCTTGGGTTTTTATTTGTTTATTTAATTTAACTACTTTGTTATATTGTTTATAAAGAAAGTTTATCATTTAAGGAATCAGGGACAGAGAGGGGAAGAGGAGAACGATAAGAAACAGATTCTCTCATTTGTGAGAGATGGATGGGGGTGGATTAGGGAAGCTGGCTAATTGTTTCTACCGAATTCCTGTTAACCATCTTTGAATTTAATTTTAACTGTACCTGTAATTTTTCATTGTTATTTTGAATCTTAATTTAAACCTCACGTTTTCAACATTTACTAATGTTAGCCACATTCTGATCTCACTCACTATAACTGAAACATTAATTACATCTGCATTCTACTTAAGTCATTTTCTGTTTAAGTATTAGTTTGGGGCCAAACTAGTGGTCTAACAACTCACACTGGGGAGCCAGCTGTAGAAGGAACTCATATTGTGTGAATATGAGATTATCTGTGTCAAAAAAAAAAAAAAAATCACTTGACTTGGGTATAAAATGTTCACAGTCTGACCCATACTCAGCATGCAGTGTCACTGAAATCAATGAGGACAATTCAAGACACAGAGTACCACTTAATAGGACTTGTACTTAGCAGTATGAATTGGCAGAGCTCCACTGACTTCAGTGGGGCTGCACCAGATTACACCAGCTGAAGATCTAGACCAGTGGATATACGGATGACAGAAGTAAATGCTTTACTTTAAATCTTTGATACTGTAACCTTTAAAATGAATCTGTGAAAGACCAAAGATTTTAAAGAGAGTATGCAACATACACTGTAAATGATCATTTGTATTCTCCTGAACTGGAGAGAGAATGGGAATTATCTGATATACACCATTCCTACAAAGGACAACAGTAATAACGAACTGATTAAAAAAATTTAAGCATGCAGTTATTTTTCTTCAATAGCATGACTGCAATACAAAAAATATGAGAAATTTCACATCTGAAAACTCCAAAACATATGGAACAGTTCTTGTTATAGAAGTGCCAGTTACTTAGGGATAGGTTGGCTTTCGTTTGCTGCCTGGTGATCTTGTGAAATAACATTCATGCAGTGTCATTCATCTTGAAAGATGACAGAAGACTATAAATATAGATGTGGCCTTTGAAATTTAAGATTTTTTATGTTCTGCAGAAAAATATCTTCTGGGAAAATATAATTGACAAAGAAGAACTTTAACAGACTCACCTCATCTGCATTCAATATGCTTGAAAGCTAAACATTGCCAGTTCATCATGACAACCTATGCATACACCCTGCTGAAACACGGCTGCTTTGGCATATCAGGAGAGAGTAGTTTTATGGAAAATACAGGCTTTTTGCTAGTGAGAGAGAGCTGTTTAGCCAAAGGCAGCTGAAGTCGTCTCTTCCTAAAGGTTTCTTGAACATTTAGGCAGAGCTGGACTTCCCCTCCTAAGATTGAATTTGAAAGATATATTCCTTAGCAAACTAAGGAGGAGGAGGAGGATTTCCTCTTTCAGACTGATTGCGTCAAGTCTTTGAAATTTAAACCCAGAAAGCCTATCTCTAACCTTATGTTCATGGCCTGCATCATCTGCCTATTTATTCACACTCTGTCCCCTCTTTTCCACCCTCCCCAGCAGTTTAACCACATTTTCCAAGGATGACCAAAATAACTAGCTTTTAAGGTTGTGATTAAAGACTGGGGATTTTTTACAGCAATGGTAGAAAATGTAATAGTCTACATAATGCTGGGTGACAATTTTGCTCATGGTAAATATGTAGTTAGCTCTTCTAGAGCTCACAGCTATTTCAGAGCATTCCTAGTTTCAGAAAACTGGGATGAGCAAAAAAGTATAGAATTGACTTTATATGTGATTGATTTTCCTCTAAAATGCAGTAATCTAATTACTATGAAGCACTTTCTTCTTACCTCTAAGCTACTTTCAATCCACTATTAAAAATATTTGTACTCATTTACAAGAAATTGTACCAGAAAAAAATATTTATTTAAGAAATAGCCACACTGCCAGTCAGATTATGGAAAGGGAGGAATTTAAGAAATACCAAATAATTCAAAGAGAGTTCCCTGGGCATATCTAATCCTTTTATTTTTTTTTTCTTTATTTTTTGTCATGATGGGAAAAGTTAGCATTGTGTGGTTACTAATCTTGAATTCTTGAAAATATACATTTAAGGAATGAATTCCTTGGATCTCTAAATATATGCTGTTAAGGAACGTGTACTGAAAAATGTCCGAATTAGCATAGTCCTGTTTAATGCCTTCTGAGGATAATCTCAGCCCACTACCAGACAGCCTGACATGTGTGTTTCCATTCATTCATATATTCAGTAGAATCACTAACATTACAAGAAAACCTCATCTGATGACTATTATAACCATATGATTTAAACATAATTTTGCAGTATTGGTTCTCCATTTTCATCTTCTAACTCTGGATATCCTAGAGAATTATTTTGTTGCTTTTTCTTCTCTTAAATCACATACTATCAGTTCTTCTAGTCAGGATGAGTACCATTTTTATCTTTATCTTATCTTATCTTATCTTTATCTGTATCTGTATCTGTATCTTTATTAGTGTGTCTGTGAAACATTCAACATACATTGGAACACTGAATAGATCTTAGATTTCTGTCTGGCAGTAAGACCATGAAACTGCATCTCTTGTTGCTATTACCAGTAAAATGGCAGCCTGAATGGTTCATATAGTTGTCTACTTTATAGCATTGGGAAATTCTAAAAGAGCTTCAGATATTTTCTTTCTTTAGGTGTTGCTTGGAATTCCTTATTTAGTTCATATGTTCTTATTAAATAGATTTTTCCTTTATCCATTTAAGCCAGCAGTCAATATCAGTGCTGTTTTCTTTTAAACGTAACAAGAATGCTGAATGTATCCTTCTATTTTGAAGTTATGCAACTTGAAATCAGCTCTGTGCAAACCTAAGTATGATAATAAAGACTGCTAGAATGCCATTAAAACTCACATCATGAGCAAACACCACAGCTATGACACTGAATGAAGAACTTCCATTTTGTAGTTTCATTTTGTAATCTCTTAGCTGAGGTAGAATTCCTACAGCAAATTGCTTAAATGAACATAAAATGTATGGCTTTTCAGTCAAAAAGACTTACACCTCCCCTTGAAGATTTCATTTCAAAAGACTTCTCTTAGGTATTTTATGTTATGCTATGCTATGTTATCTTATCTTATTTAGCAGTAGAAATGTAATTGTTTTGTTCAGCATGCAGTGGATTTAAATTATGTAGCACTATAAAAATACAAAAATAAACACATTCAAAACTATCAATGTTTTTAATATATTATTTGAATTTGGTCTAATATTTCAAATAATAAGGTAGGGAGCATCACAGTAATAATCGAACTTTCTCCAGCCTCCTCATAACATTTTGGGTTCTACCCTCTTGTGGAAATTTAATGCTAATGAATAGATGACAATTTATCAGCATTAATAGATCATTTCTTTTTGATGTTGTCTGCAGCTCAGTAATTTGTTTGATTGATGTACTTAGCTAATTCCCAATACTGAAACTATGTACACTCTGGCAGGAAGACTGTTGCATTTATACAGGAGCACCATTTTCTTGCCAAGGCACAAAAAGATACAAGTTAGGGCTTTTTGTTCCTTTGCTAGCTGCACTTCAACACTAAAATGAAGAAACATATGGATAAAGCTGATGGACAAATAATTTAAATTTAGCCCCAGAATTCAAATGTACTTGGTCTAACTTCACTCATATTGATTTTCTCAGTGATTTATGCTAAAATACAACATATCATCAATTCTCCTGTAGGCTTATGTCTCTTTAAAGTACTATGACCCAATTTTGAGAACTTGGGAGAGGCAGTTTTCAGTTAGTTAGTTCGCTGGTTTGGGGTACTGGTGGTTTTGAGGTATATGAATTATCCTAAAAAATACTCCTTTTTATTTCAAATGACTTTTGAAATTTTTCTTGTGTCTTGTGTTTTTAAAGCACATCAGTGACCACACGGTTGGAATCCAGTCAACCCATCTATTGTCACCTACCTGCCTCAGGCTACAAACTTCAGTTCCCTAAATTATGAACATGTAGGAGATTATTTCCAGAGCACTGTTACAACACTTGAAACAGCAATTAGGCTTATTTAAAATGTTCTAAATAAACTGCAGCAGCACATCCAGACTATGCAAGAAGCATACTTACCTATGGATCTAAATTCTTTGTATAGGTGCCTAAAGTTAGATGGGGTTAATACTTCCTGAAGTGTAAAATAACATTTAAGTCCAATCATTTAAGGCTTGCTCAAGGAATCAAGTCCCCAGAAAATTCAGTAGAATTTGAACCATTTTCCCATACCATACTAAATGCAACTATGTTGTTCTCATTTTGAAAAATGCAGTCTTGCCCCTTCATTTCCATTCAGCTTTGCAGATCTTCTTCTCGGCTTATCGTCTTTTCACCTCTCTTTGTCTCTCAGATCAACCATTACTTGTGTGTTTTCATGTTCATAGCCTACTCCTACTCTGTCATCTTTCACTCATCACTGAGAGATTAACTTTCCCCCTCAGTCATCCCAGAACCCCAGCTCCTTTCACCTACTCATCAGATTTCTCATCCAACACTTCAATCCTTCTCCCATGTGGTCCTTTATATTTATAAGACATTTGAAAACAATTAAATTGCTGCCCTACAGAAAAGATTATCCATCAGCCTGCTACATATTATGCATTACTCTTCCTCTCTTTCTTTTTTGCTGGTTTTATGCTTAAATTTAAAGCTCCCTGGAGCAGTTACCATCATTTTTGGTTGTATTTGGAGAGTAACTTGCATACTCAGTCCCATGAGTAGAACCATCCAGCATTACTGAGAAACAAATACAGATTGTAATAACAAGAATAGTAAACATATAATAACAACAACATTTACATCAGTTCCCTGTTGCTTAAATCATACTCAATCATATTACTCTATGTGATAGGAAAATATATGCTTCATTAATCCATTACATTAGCTACACTCTTGGTGGCTTTTCTTATGGTAATTATACAAAAGGGGGAGGTCAATTTCAAAGACCAAACGTTACAATACGTTACACTTATAAGACAGAAATTGTTATTTTTGATATTTTTGATCTAACCAGGTATTTTGCTAAAATATAATTCTGTGATCGGCATCTACTAGAAATTTGCTTTTGACCTTTGTCTGCCTACTTGAGGAGCTTGGTAAATTGGCTACTCAAGTCTTATCAGAGTAACTCACTACAAAACTGACTGATCAGATACTGCAACACTACCTAATTAAATTCGTTCAAGTACCAAGGATTCCAACTCTGAATAAGACTTTTATTGCTATAAGGCCCCATTTTTCATTGACTGAAAGCACTTAAGGACTTAAGACTGTTAGCTGATCTCTTCACTTTCCTTCTTCCCACTGAAGAAATTTAATAACCCGTTTTTGTCTCCAGTAAAGTAGTTTTTAGCCAAGTGGTAACAAGAAGTTAAATGAGTCAGGTGAGAGATCATTGTTCAATACAATTTTAGGCAAAGTTGGTTGTTATTCCACTGTGATATAAGATTGCTTTTTCGGTTATGGAACTTTCACCCGCTGTGATATAAGATTGCTGTTTCATTATGGAATACTCTAGTAAGCTTTGTTGAATTACTATACTTTTCCTCCAAGTTGAAACATGATTATATAAGATGGAGGTTTTACTGATTCACTGGCTAGGTTGCAAATCTTTAGTAAGAGATGCACTTTGTGATGCTCTAATTATTATTATTAATGGACATCCTTATATCACAGTTTCTTAGGTGGCTGGCAGAAGTTATTATTTCCAAACTGTGAAACTAATGTCTCAGAAAAAATTGTGTGCCCTTAATGACATGTTCATTAAGTCTGAAAAAAAGTATTGTGCATCTCACTTGTTTACACCACTTCAGAGGCTTAAGTGTTCCCTCAAACCTTCTATCCAATAGCTACATTAAGATCTACCTTAGTAGGAACACAAGAAGGTAGGTGAAAGATTGCACCCATGACACTATTACTTACAGTTGAGGGATCTGCAGTGTGCGGGAGAGCTGAGGAAGAGTGCTCTGCCTTTTAGACTATAAATTCTTTCAGGCAGCAACCACCTTTTGCATACAGAATTTAACAAGTCCAATTTCAGCTGAAGTTTTGAAGATGCTGTGCATATACCTCTACTATTTAGAGCAATGCAGCACAGAGAACCTTAAGGTATCACTGCTGAAGCCCCACAAACAGAGATGCAGCCAGGCAGAAACATTAACTCACGTGCTGAAAACAAGCTACGCTAATGCAGGGCTGCAACCAAGTGACAAAGCCTACCTTCTGAACAGCAGCATTGTGCTGACCTGGTTGTACACTTTTTGGTACTGCAGCAGATACATTCTTACCAGTCTGGATACAGCCAAATTGTCTCCCTTCTAGTTCCAGTTAGGCATATCTTGTGTCTCGGATGTCATATTTTAATGGATATGTCATAAAACTCTGCCTGGCCCTCTACTATTTAGCTGGACATCTACTTTTGAAATAACATATTCCCTTGACTGCCATCAAAATGGGAGTTCTAGTGCTTGTGTGACTTTGTGATACCAGAATACATGATCCTTGGGAAAATGACAGCTATGTACAGGTTGCAGTGAAGACATTGTGATAGCAGATAAAAAAAATGAACATCAATAAGAAAATTATGATGCTCTGACATTGTCTTTGTCTCCACTGAATAGCTGTCTAGGTGAAGCTCTCCATTCTCTACAATTCATCTTGTCTATCTTTCTCATTTGAATTTCACTGAACATTGGCTGTCAAAGACCAGGAAAACTGGCTCTGAATTGTAGGCAATTCAACATCTTTATCAGATGGCAGGATAAAAAGTTGGCAAATGTAAAAGAGGTGCTTGGTGGAATATTCACTTGAAAAAGATGCACCAACAATCACTGTAACTTCAAAGCTCTTGTTAAGTAAGAAAATCTTGGCATAAAATCAGAATACTGAAGGAGATAGCCCTTTGTCCTTCACCAGACATTCATCAGTATTACATTGAACTAAAATGCTATAGTGGTGGCTTCTTTACATTCAAACCCATTTCCATACAGTTTTTGATGATCCTGAAGTGGTCACAGAGGTACAGATCTCATCTGAATTGTATAATGATATTAAGGGAGTAGTTTGATTTGAATTGCATATTTAATTGAACAGAGCATAATGAAAGTCAGAGACCACCTGGCCTCCTCACCTCTCATGTTTAACGATAAAGTTATATTTAAGAATGCTTAGCTGAGATGTGTTTCCTCTTCAAGTGGACTTCCTTCTTCTTCTTCCTTTTTTCTTCTTCTTCTTCTTCTACAAACCTTGGGAATAATCCAAACAACAGACAATTAGCCATCTACAAGCAGTTTTTAGACTTTTTTGGTGTTATTTTGAACATGGTGAACATATATGTGTATGTTTGTGCGTGTGAGTGTGTGTGTGCTCTGCATGGTGTAATATAAGGAATATTTACCTGTGTATATATGTATGTTTGTATATGTGCATATGTATATGATTTCCCACTGATCCTATTTAAACACTTCTTTAATATGGAATGAACTTTTTAAATATTTCATTAGATTTCCCATGACAGAGGGATATGGTTCTCTTTTTCTGTCAATGGCAGGATCCTGCCAAGCTTTCACATATAATTTACTACCGCACAAACTATTGCAGTAGTGACATAATTTGTCCCTTTATTCAAGTGAGTTACTTCAATAATAATAATAATAATAATAATAATAATAAAGCCACCATATTTCCTCTAATTGCTACTCAGTGACTGGACAAGAATGTGGAACAAATGCCAAAAGTAAATCTGAAGTTAATACTATGTATGTAGATTTAAGACAAAATGTGAATATATTAAATTAAGCTAAAGTTGTAAAAATGTGTGGAGTCAGAAAATCCAAGTCTGATAGCCCAGGAATTTTTATCCTGTCAGAAGACAGTGTTAATATTCCTGATATTTTTGTGGGGATGTTTCCACATGCAGTGAATGAAATGAATGAATCATGATAGCTGACATGCCTCTTTTTTTAATTGCCCACAGCAACAATTCCTTACCTTTTCAGTGATCAGAATTCTTTTATTTTTGATATAGTTTTAATTTATTATCAAGTTGACATCTACACTATAAAAGTTGTCATTAAGGCACAATAATTTTTTGTTGAAAACGACACAATTCTGATAACCTTATGAGTATGGAAGCCTGTGAAACACTGGGAGTACCAGTTTTTCAGTCACCCCACTATCAGATATGACAGATGCATCTTTAAAATAATTGCAATGAACAACAAAGCCAAAGAATCTGACAAGGCAACCATCTGTTGTCTGCCACCTTAAACAGTGTAGTAACAAAAATTAATCTTCAGCAGAAAGAAGAAATTTGGGAACATCCATTCATGTTTTATTGAGAGATATGTAGTATTAAAGTAGAAATCACCATCACACTGATATAATGGAAAATATTTCAAACATCTTGTCTGAAAATGCCTGTTATGATTTTTTCCGTGCCATTCCTATGATGTTAAAATGATATTTTATTGTATTGCTCTGTACATGAATTCTAACTGAAATATTTTAGACTTGGAAAATGGTAAGAACATTTTATGAGGTAATAGAAAACAGAAAATAGAAAGATTTTTTTAAATTTTTTTTCAAACTGTGGACATTTTCTAGTGTTTTAGTGGAAAACTAGATTTTTTTAAATTGCTTAAAGATGTTAGATGATCAGAAAGTTTCAAAAGCAAAAAAAAAAAGAAGAAAAAAGTCTAATAAAACATAAAGATCTTATTAAAAAAAAAGTTACCAAGCTTTTAGTTCAAAAGAACCACTTCCAACTGTTTCTACAGGAAAAAGAAAAAAGAAAAAAAGAAAAAAAAAAGAAAAGAAAGCTTTCATCATAACCAGAATTCAGGGCATGATTTGAAGAAAAAATACTGAAGTGTATTTCAGATTATTCACTCATGAACTAAACTCCACTTGTATGATACTGATGTCATCAGTCAGCATATAGCAGAGATGCCTTGAGATTGTTGTGGAGGACAGCTGAGGGACAACACGTTCTCTTTTATGTCACTTGGCGGGAAACTGAACTGTGCAAGGTCATGTTAGTGCATTAGGAGAGGAGAAATATGGCTTCTCTTTAGCCACTCTTTAAGGATATCTCTGAAAATCACCAGAATAAATGCTGAAGAAAAACGGAATTCATGTTCATCTACCCAGTTTCATTCTGAGGTGTTTGACAGAAGACATGACATAACCACACATGAATGCAGATTATTTGATAGTGACCTGTAACATATGCAGCATAACTATCAATATGTAAATGAATGAACAGGAAAAGGGAGTTTCCTGAAAACTCGGTGTATAGACCACTCCACAGATTGTAATCCCATCATTGTCTAGAGTCTGTCCTTGTATATTTTGTATCTGAGGGCTTTGAATAACATCATATAATAGAATGAATGATTTTTTGATTTACCAACTTTTAATTGTTATTTATTATAATCTATGATAGAGGTTATTCACAGATCTAAAAATCTAAAACAGCAGCATCCCACTTCTACAGCTCAAGAGCCTTTTCCCTTCTCTGTTTTTAAAAACTAATGAAAAATTTCCAGTAGTCATGAAATGGAGTAAGAACCAGTGTTATAACCAAAGTTACAAAACAGTCTTATTGATTTGATAGAAGAAACAATGGAAGGCAATAAAAGTATGCAACTTCTTATCTTTCCTTGTAATGGCTCATTTAATGAAGCCAAACTGAGAATAATATGCATGCCAGACACATCCATCCCACTAATAATCCCCAGCAGTGTTCTCTATCTCTAGTTTTGGATTTAAGATTTCAGAAAAAAAAGTTACAGTACTCAGTCTGTAATGCTTTATTGAAAGACATAAATGGTGCCTGCATAAGAAAAGCATTACCGTGTGAATGCAAATGTTCTCTGTTTCATTTACCCTCAGTGGTCAGATAATTTTAGAAAAATTTTGAATTGCTTAAAAATAATCCCTGAAACAATGGGGTTAAATTACGTTGGCAATGTCTTATGCCTGCCAGAAAGACTCAGTGTCAATGCTGTCTGTAATACTGATTGACATCTGCACAGGAACATATGAAGAACCTGTTTATACATTTCAGTTGCATTCTTTCAATAACCCACACTATTATTGGGCTTTGTGGTCTTATCCATTGGGAAAAATTGCTACCGTGAATAACTGCCTTTAAGATGCATGTTGCAGACCTGCTCCATGGCTCAGTCTGCTTTTACAGACTCTTTAGCAATGAGCTTGTATCTATTACACAATAAGATATCTGTCATTCCTTCCTTTCAGGAGACTGGTAACTTCACCCAAACTAACATATGCCATATATGTGAACCGGTCCCAAAGAAAAATCAAAATGAAATATGTACTAGCACACCTAATCCTCTAGGGAAACAACTGAAAGGAGCTCCCTAAGTGTCTAATAGGAAAAGTAGTTACTTGAAAAAGTTCCATTTTCTGGCTCTCAGCCAGAGGGTTTCTCTAATAAAAGATCTTTTTCAGAGATGGTAGAAATGTTATGCATTTTGATGTATTTTGAACATGACGGTATTCTGGATTGTGCTTCTTTTTCAGAAGATTCAGACAGCTGCAGAGGAAAAGGTCATTATCAAAAAAGAGGTAATCAGTGTACATACAGGAACAATCCTGCTTTAGTTTATGAATAATTAATGTTTGAGCCTTTCCCATTCAATATGCATATTTAGGACACAGACCTTCTTCTCTGAGTCCTGCACTGTATTTCTATAAGCAGGCCAACATTTGTTCAGAGACGGCTTTTGCAAATTCATTTTCCATGCCTATGAAATTCAATAATCATTGAAAATTAACTTCTGCTTACAAAAGTTAGGGAAACAGAAATGTTTGTGTGTGGTCAGAATTTTTATTTAAAGAATATTCCTTATTTAAATAATACTAAATATGGAAATTACAATAGATACTAAAATAGAGGCTGTGGATATTGTCAAATGCATTCTAAAAACCTGAAATCTCATTCCTATGCTGAGGATTTTTGAGGGTTCTGTGGTATTCCCCAAATGAATGGAATCACAACTTGTGGAAAAGCAAAAGGGAAAAGTCTTTCAAAATCATTTTTATTTTGCTGCTTCCTAAAAGTGATGTTTATGGATTTATATTATTATTTGTATTTAAAAAGTCTTAATTTTTGGCTTTACAAATCCTTAAAATAAAGAAATAGGAACATAAAAAATAATCAGACTTAATCATTATTTAAGCAATCTTCAGAGTTCATTTATCGAGAGTTAATTCTTTGTTTTCCAATTACCCTCATGCAATTTTTTCACACAGAAAGGTGTAACTCTTCAGCATGGCCTTATGTAAACTCAGAGCAACACTTCAGTGGAGCACGTATGAGAAAAAAAAATCAGCAGGTCTAGCCTTATTAAAGGACATTAGAACATTATTATTCCTCGAGGTATGAACAAAATATTTATTAACAGCCTCAAATGTGATCTTATCTTTTTGTATTTACAAACTGTTTTGTACTCATGAGACTATAATTACATAGTCACAGTATTTTCTATTTCAGATCATGGCACTATTCTTTTGAAGATATTTTAGCACTGTTCTTTTAAAGTCAGAATTATAGTGCTGAATTAAAGGAAAGATTCCTTTTCGCCTTCTCACAAACCTTTTCATTGACATTTAATCATCTCAAATATTCGGTATGCCAGAAACTATTGTTCTGGTCAGAGACTTGAGAATAAGAAAAATAAGTAATGAGAGATAGAATTTTTATTTGATTTCTGTAGGTGCTGAATGTGTTCCACACCTGCTGGAAGGCTCTAGCAGTCTGTGAACAATATATTTCACAGAATCCACTGCAGCCATGTTAGCCATTAAACAGATGGATAAAGGTATTGAACAAACATTAGAAATAGAAAAGAGTAAGTGTACCTGGAGGTGACTGTTGACTGTTCCAGGAAGTAAACCATTCTGAGATTAAAAAAAAAAAAAATCTCCTAGAGAAAAAAAAAAAAATCCCATAAAAAACTTATGAAGTTTTTTAAAGAAGAAGAAGCCACACAAAAAACACTGTAAAGGTGCCGGAGTGCAGGGCTACTTCCCGGGCTACACAAAACAGCATTCAAGTACCTTCTTGGGGTCACCACATTTGCTCTCTCCTCCTGAAGGTACACAGCTTTACCTGATGAATCTAACTTTAAAAGTAGTACATTCTCATATAAATCTTCATGTTTAACAAATCCTAATTTTTTGACTTAAAATTACTGAAAAATTGCTAACCAGCTGTAGATGGATCACCTGCCACAGGCCAAGGATACAGATTGTACACTGTTTTCTAATGCTTTTTCCTTTTGGACATTCCAGTGATGCGGGTTTTTTTCCCACTTAGAAATCCAGTTTGAAGTGACTAAAGCTCAGCTTAGTGAAATACGGCTGATCACTGTGTATGCTAACTGTAATTAATAAATACATAGATTCACAGTGTAATTGGGTCTGGAAAATAATAAATGTACTTCATATATTATTGTGTTTGATATATATACATATATATACATATATATACACACCCACCATTTTGTTTACTAGTTTAAAGTAGTCAATTTAGATTGCATCAGTTTAATTTGGTAAAAATATTTGTTCAAAAACTAAAGAGATTCTTCATTTGTAATGAGATTCCCAAAAACTTTGATTACAGAGAATTATTAACATTTTCCAAATAGTTATTGCTTTGTTTATATAAGTCTTTTATCATGTGGCTGAGGCCAAGTCCACAGAGTTTACAGCCACTTTTCTTAGCTTTACAGCAAAATCTTTATGCTTAGTCTTTTGTCAGAGGTAGGCTTTTACAAAACAGGGTGAATTAAATGCATATCATAGAAAGAATGAAAATGATGGTGGGAAGTGGCAGCAACAAAAGATAAAACATAAACTGTTCCTGCAAGGACATATGGGAGATATAAATAATAAAGACAACAGAGAAGTTAAATTTCCTCTAAATATTTTGTTCTTGGAAGACTACTCATGCTCTGAGAATCCTTTTTCTTAAAAGCAAATGTGTCCACCAAAAGGGTTAAAATACTTTGTCATCTACTCTACCAAGATTGATGTCTGTTTTTTTTTTTGTGTGTTTTTTTTTTTAATGAAGATCATTGACACAGACTTTAAGAAAATTGTATTTGCACATCACATTAACTACGTTATTACTGGAGGCAAGATAGCTCGGTCGTGGGAGTGGGGGTGACTATAAAGACATCTTTTCATTTCTGCCCCAGAACATATATTATCACTTATAAAATTATTCTAAGTACAAAGAAAGCTGACAAACTGTGTATGATATCAATACACCATATTAGAAATCAGATAATACTGTGTTTTCTTTTTGCTTGAGGTTTTACTTGGATAGCTTGATGATATGTTATTGAGAAGGCAGTATGTGAGAAGTAGTGGGACCTTCTAGTCACCATCAAACATAGCAATATTTTATATCTTATTAGTAACCTTGGGATATTATATGAAATCTTTCTTAATTTGCTTTACAGTCTTAGAACATTACATAAGCCTTTTTTTAAAGATGAAAGCTGGCTTCTTTACTGCATGAGGTTTGTAGCCAAAAAGTTTATGTTTTGCAAGCGAGAAAGAGCATTTCTTTTAACCATTTCTTTAAAAAATATACTTTAAATCTGGAAAAGGAAAATAAAAGCTTCCATTTGAAACAAATACATGTTTTATTATAAATGTGCATTACTTCTATAACTGCATTTCAACCTCTGCATTTTACTGTTTACTGAAAATGATGAGGAAAAAAAATGGAAAAAGGAAAAAAGAAAAAGGGGAAATGAAGGAGACCAGGAAAAGAAAAGGAAATTACTTGTTATTGTGACTGGAATGAAATACTGAACCAATTTATTCTGAAATAAAGTTTTCCTAAGTATCTGCAGTCTTTGTTCGCTGAACATCCAGAATTGCTTTATTCATAACAGTTCAGCACTAAGATCTACACTGACATGCAAGGTTACATGAAGCTGCGTGCTGGATTTGGGGGAAGGAAATGCAGGGTTGTCACTTTAAGAGTAGAAGACGTGGATCTCTAATGAATCATTAAAATGATCCATGCAGCCCCTACTCTAACTCCAGCAGTGGTTTTAGGAGACAGCACACAAGCAAGGTCATCTACTCATTCCCCTCATGCTGCCCTAGCACCCACAACTGCTATGAATTTACAATCCTGACTGCTCCTTTGAGAATACATTTACGAGCATATTGTCCATGAATTTGTCTAATGCATTTTTTGCACTGGCTGATCTGCATAATGGGGGAAGCAAATTCCAGAATTTCCCCACCCCCAATGCAGAAAAGCTTTTTCTTTTATCTGTTTCAAACCTAACTCTTTCTAGTTTCAAGGTCTGTCCCTAGTTTTAGTATTGAGGAATTTCAAGAATGACAGTTCTGTTTTCACTTTAGTATCCATCTTCACAATTTTGTAAACCTCAGTCATACCCCCTTCCATATCATACTATTAAAATGCAGAAAGGTCACGGGTCTCTGTATCTTCCTCTAGCCTCAGTGGGATCCAGAAATTAAGGTGAAGGAGTGCACAAGGCTCCTGAAGGGTCCATTCAGACAAGGTCTGACTTTTGCTGTACCACAGAATGCACCGAGAGCAGATTTTTTTTTTTAACTTTGCTAAGGGGGAGCTGGGGATGTAATTTTAAATGATGTTTATTTAAACTGGAGATCAGAACGTGTGCTAAGGAGGTGATTCCAATGATTTCAATTCTCTTGAATCCTGAGGGACACAAGCCAATGTGTCCCACAAAAAAATACAGACTAATTTCTAGAGTGGTTCAGTGGTTCCAATGATTTAGGTTTTTTCACTGAGCATTGAAAGTCTAAGAGGAGAAACTATGCTTCTGCCTGCAGGCAAGAACACAAAGCTAATGGCAGGAGTCCTGGGTCCTGATCTCTTCTCCTTGGACTGTTTATGCACTAAAGTCACTGAGAAAGCAAATAATTTCAAGATAAGGGATAGTGAGTGAGATGTAGCTGTAAGGGTATGTGGAATTGGAGAGCATCTGCTTCATTAAGGTTAGCTGATCAAGGACTTTTTCAGTGCAAAAGAGATAATAAGTAGAGGTGAAAGTCATAAACAAACCATACAGGGATACTAAGCTGACAGGGGAATAACAGAGACAATGACAAAGACCAAAAGTCTCCAGTCAGTAACCAATGGGCCATTAAGAAACTGCAGACATGGACAATCTGGGCTTTGTAACTGACAGGGAGGAGGAAACAAGACGAACATAAAGAATTTTAAATAAGAAGGAGGCCTCTGGGACTATGCAAACTTCCTAAGGAATATTTGGGGGAAGATAATCAGGGAGGAACAAGAAGGGCAATAGAGAAGGGGGTATAAAAAGTTCACATGTAAGCAGCCGCTGGTCAGTACACTGGTCTGACTGAGCCCTGTGCCTGATCACCACAGTCTATCCTATCTTCTTACTAAATCCTTTCTTAGCTATCTTTCCGTATAATCTCACTCTCTATCCCATATGTGAGTGTTGTCAGGTCTAGGTGCCAGCAGCTGGAGAGACAGGAGCAGGTGAATTTAGGCCAGCAACTGGAGTCAGATTTCAGGTCATGGGGCACCCTGTGTTTGCACTGCCATCAACTGGAGCATGAGAGGGCCCTAGCATCAGTAGTCAGTGAGACTGTGGAGTTATGGAGCTGTGTGTCAGGAGTGCCAGCTACTGGAGGGACCAGTGTGAGTGAACTTGGGCCATCAGCTGGAGTCGGACCTTGGGCAGTGGTGGCCCCTATGTTTGTGGTGCCAGCAATTGCAGTGGGTGAAGACCTTAGCGTCAGCCAATGGAATGGGACAAGCTACTGTCCGCGATCCAGCTACAGGGAGGCTGAGGTGAAAGTAGAGTGAGGGTCTCAGTGTCAGTGGCTGGAGCAGGACCACAGATCATAGTGCCTATGTGCCTGGGCAACAGCTGCTTGGAAGGGGCCAGATGTTTCTATTTTCCCCTCACGGTGTGTGTGTGTGTGTGTGTGTGTGTGTGTGTGTGTGTGTGTGTGTGTGTGTGTGTAATTTGCCACCAAAGTTCAAGCTGCAGTAGCTGGCAAGTAGCAGGCCTGAACAGCGGGTAAAGGGTTCAGCATCCAGGCAAGGATACCAGGCAGATGGAGGGGCCATGTTGATACTTGAGGGATCTACAGCTGTGCATGTGCTTGTGAATTGGAGAGTGAGGACATATGTGCTTTCACTAGTGAACTTTAATCTTTACTAGCCAGTGAGAAGGAAGGGGATGTAACTGTACTTATGTTTGTGCGAGTTCTGGCAGTGTTATACGTGGGGGCTGTTGAAGGCAGCACCTTCTCTGTGTCAGTTTGTGTAACCAGTCATGTCCATGTCCTGTATGTGTGTGTGTCTGTGTGTGTGTGTGTGTGTGTGTGTGTGTGTGTGTCCCTGAGATACACACTTATCCTCACTCCTGGTTGAACCTGCAAATGAGAAAGCAGCAGCTGTGTCCATCGGACTGGAATGGAGAGACTACCTGGTTTCCAGGTACATGGGGCTGGGCTCCAGTGGCTAGGCAGGAGGGATGCTCTGGTCCCAGAGCCCACTGGATGCAGAGGCCCCTTTCAACCCCTCTAACAGCAATCTCATTCCTCTCTGCCTGTTCTCCATGCGAGTCCCTTAGTCTCATATTCTTGGCAATAGATTGTCCCCAGTTCAGTCTGAAGGATAGAGGGTATTTATCCTCCTCCTAAACCATCTCCCAGACTATCTTGTAGGTGGGTGACTTGGAAACACTCTCAGAAGGTAGGAAATGGGCATTTGGATCTTCTCAGGGTGAGGGAGGTTTAGGTCCTCCCGTCTTCCATGTCTTCTGTTACTCCAGTAACGAATGGTTTATTATATGCTGGCAAAGGAAAACATGGAGGCCTGCCTATCAGGTCAGTACCATGACTTTCTTCAGGAGATTTCTGAGCAGATGAAAGTGCTTCCCTTGCAACCCTGATTCTATCTACTATGCTTTTGGGGGGGAAAATTTGCATTTTGCATTCTGCATTTTTCTGAGTTTTCAGACTGAGCTAATAAGAGACAGCATATGCATAACCTAGGACTCATCGATGCTTACCCCAAGTTCAAGATTCTAGCGTTGGATCAGTAGAGGGATACATTTTACCCAGTTTTTGACATTACATCAGGACTCTTCTTATAAACCATTGTGAGAAGGAGCACTTCCAGACTGCACTTTGTCTTATCCTGATGTAAACCAGTAAAACAGTTTTGATAAAATATGGTATAAAAATATGCTCTTAGAATGTTCATTACTTACCATAGATAGCAAAAGGAGTGTAGAGTGACTAGCTTAGATTTAGATGCCTAACATTAGGATGGATGAATCCCCTAAGTCCTAAAATGTACCTGTTGCTGTGTCTGGCTTTTGAGATATCTGAACATTTTACTTGAGCCAGACCATACATTTTAAGCCTTTTGTGACCTGCTGGCTTTGTGTTCTATTCCTACAGTGTTTGTCAGTATTATTAAAGCTGGTCAGATTTGTTGAAAGCTTCTTTCCAAATATGTATATATATATTTATAGTTCATATCAAGGCTACATTTTTAGTGAGAAAATATGTTTTACTGTATTTCATATACTAAGTGAGTACAACTAAACCCTTCAGGAAACATTTAGAAGTTACATAAGATAAACGTTTTATGAGAGAAATCTTGGACAATTAATTTCTTTTGGCGGTATCATTCACACAAAACTTTCTGTTCCAAATTAAACTATCCTTCGTCAGTATTAATTAGGTCGTAACTGCACTCAAGAATACACTAGAACATCAAAAGGGCTATTGGTCTTTCTGACAGCACTGAGAGATTAAAGCTGCTGATGGTCTAAAGCAGGAAGTTTCATTTAAGCAGTTAAGAATGCTTTCTTTAGTCTGTCCATTTGTGATATTTCTATGCTTCTTCTTCCCTCATTACCAGGGTATCAGACTGCTTCAAATCCTCTATGCATTTATCCATTCAAAGTGGCAGTGAGGTAGGAAACTCAGAGGAGCAATTAAAGGAGGCTTAGAGTGCTGTATTAGAGGTATGTAGGCAACCAAAGATGAAGGTAGCTGCCTAGTGGGATTTTGAAAATCACTTATGGGGCAGAATTACAGAGGGACTTTGTGTTTTGGAGACTAGATATCTAGCTGTTATTTTACATACTGCTGTCAAAAAGCCAAAAGCAACTTGAAAGTGCTTCATTTTTTCAAGTTTTTAAAGTGGATACTACTTCTTTTATCTTTCCTTCTCTTTCTCTTCTCTGCTCTGCTTTTCTCTTCCCTTGTCTTCCCTTCCCAAGACACGTAGCTCCTCTCCCTGCTTCCTGCGATAACCATTGCCTCCTATATCCCAGCCCTTTGCTCCTCAGCAGCAGCAGCTCTATACAATGGCTTTGCAGTGCCCTTCCACAAGCAAAATAAGCACCAAGGCCATAGCTGTGGTGCTGACCCTATTAGTCTATACCCTAGGCAAGCTGCTTACCCTGCATACACCTGAGCTACCCTGACATTGAGGAAGTCACAACAAGCTCGTTCTCAAGCCTCATGATATTTCCCAGATCAAGTATTCTGTGCTAGGCATTGATAGGGGTCTTGAATTGTCTGAACTTTGGTTAGTTCATTCAGCATTTTAGTTACACTTTCCCTTTATGGTGGTATACTTGTTTCAGAGAAATGCTGCTGCATATCAAAAACATAAGAGAATCCCTAATTCACGCTTGCAAATAAAGAGTAAAAACTATGTACAAATGCAACTATTCAAACAACATCAAGATACCAGAATGTCAGTATTCTGTGGATTATTTAACATATCTCATTGTAACATCTCCATGACCATTTTTCCTATTCTGTCCATTTTTCTTCTTTCCCTGCATACCCAAAATTAAAATTTCTTCTTTGTATCCTCATCTGGCTGTTTGGAAGTGGATGGTGGTTGATAATGACTTAATTCAGGTGATAACCAAATCACTAATGCCTTTGTGAATTCTCTGATCAGCTCATGGTGCTTGTGAATCAAATAAGCGATCACACTTATGAAATTAGTTTTAATTTAAGAAAATTAAAACTAATTTCATAAGTGTGATCTGAAAGTTCAAATGCAGTCTTAAATCCCATGGGTTAAGTGCTGATTAACCAGTATGTCTGGCTGAAAATTCTCTAGGAAAAACCTATACAAATCTAATATTCTCAGTACTATATTACAAAAGTTAATTGTTTTTGCAACTAAACGTATTGAAAGAATATAAAATGAATTCACTTTTTAAGTGGGACTTTATAGTACTGGGCTATAAACATCCTAAGTTGTTTCTAATTATGGATTATACACACAAAAATGGTCTTACCTTAAGGGGCTCCAATAAGGGTGCAAAATCAAATGTTCCATGTTAAGGAAGTGCTTTAATCAAACTTGCTGTGCAACACTAACTTTTTGATTTTATGTATGTATATTAGAACTGGTTAGACAATTCCATTCCATGATCACAATAATAACAATAACAGCAATAATAATAACAATAACAACAATAATAAAAATCTGGTATTAAAATGGTAAAAATATAGAATTTTAGCAAAAATTCTCTGAAGACTGAAGAATTTATGGTCACCTGTTGTTTTCTCTTTGTTTGTTTTTTCTGTTTGTTCTCCCCAATAAAATTACTATGTATTTGAATTTAATAGTTTAGCAAAACTAAATGTTAAAGAATTGCTCAGTTAAAAATTCCAGCTTCATGTAAGGTTGAAAATTAATATTAATAAAAATATTAATAAGAATAAGATACTAATAAGAATAGTCATTATCCTAAGTGAGTACATAAGAGAAGTTATTAGAAGCAGAAGACTGCTTTTTTACATATGTCTAAATTGTATTTAGTTTGCAAAGAATGAATAGCTATGTATTCTTTATGAGGAAATCAGTTCACTTAATGGCAGTTTTTATCACATTATTCCTCTCAAAACAATCTTCAAAAAAATGTTTCAAAAGTAGTTATGAAAGCAAAAACAACTGGCCAAAAAAAAATACTGTATCTCCCTGGAGATAATTTCCCTTCCTGCCATTGAGAAATACACAAGTATGATCTTAGAAAAGTAAAATTGAGTTGTGTCAAGACTGTCTACAGTTAAGAAAAGAGGCTGTAAAGTTTATTATTAGCAATTTTCCATCATGTCATATCACCATTGTGTCATGTTAATATTTGTTATGGTAATAGAAGAAAAAGTCTCATCTCATTACTGACTTTCAAATCATATTAAAGAATCCCAGCTAACTCAACATAGTGCAAGACTAATGGGACATGATAGAAAGTTGCTGTTCTGATAAAACTTTCATATAACATTAGCCCAAGAATGCCATGACTTTTTGTTCTGTTCACATACAACACTGCCACTCAGTATTGGTCTTCACTGCATTTTCAGGAGGAAAACTAGGAATATGTAGGCTGGCAAGGAAGCATTCCCTTAGCTTACCATGTTCTATAAACTCACAAACACAAGAAATTAAGATAAAGGAACTTAATCATTGCAAAGTCCAGTCTCACCAAACTTAACTTTTGATGTTCAATAATCAAAGTAGTATTTTGGTACCAAAGTTCTCTTTTCTTAGCAAAAGCAGAGATGTATCTCAGAACTGATTTTTCAGAAGTCTGATGTGATGCAGGAGGCTCAGAAAAAACATTTTAGAGAGGGATATATTTTAAGAGGGATATATTTTAAGGGATATATTTTATATCTCACAGTAGGCTCCACCTTTTGAGGCATGTGTATCAAGCCAGGATGTACCAATTCAAATGTATCCTTAGACATCCTTAGAGTAGCACACAAGTTGTTCTGGGGCTGTGATGACTCCCATGGTGATGCCATTATAAACTTTTAATACAATAATTCTGTGATAAGAGCTGTTCAAAGTTTAAGGGACTGGAGTTCTATAGTCTGTTTGTTATGTTCAGTGTTTATGAACAAAAAGGAAATACACCTTATATGTAAAGCCAAAATTTAATACAACTGAAATCCTAACAGTCTAATCAAATAAACATTATTAGTTAGATTTCATTATTAAAAAAAAAAAAAGAGAAAATAAAGAAACAGATACTATTCCAGAAAAAAAGAAAGCTCAATAAGAAGGTGGTGGTGAGAAATGGGAGCCATTCATGGATGGTTGTAGAATAGTCAAAGAGACATTTCTAGTATGAAACTTAGTATTCAAGTAGCAATACCTTTTTCCTGCCTTGATCACTTCCCTTGAAAGCAGAAAGATTGTTCCAAAGAAATATTCTTGCAGCAAACAAAAGGTTATCTAAATGCCATGATTCTTCCTAGGAACTGGCTTTTGCACAGAATGAAAAGTAGCCAGGCCAAGTGGGTCATGCAGCCTGCATAAGAGAATGGGAGGGTGGCTGGGACCTAGTGGTCACTAATGGTCAGTTAAAGAAATGCAGACTTGGAGCTGAAGATAAACAATATTAGGGGTTAAAAAAAAAAAAAGAAAAGAACAAAGAACTTATCTAACATATGTAAAACACACCAGTATTTAGTATATTTATATCTAGTGTGAAGTTGCAGACTTCAATGAGGAGAGAGCAAGCTGTAAAAGCATGTCAGAAAACACAGAAATGTAGCCCCTAGTGAATCCAAGCAAAGGAGAAAGGAGAGGAGGAAGACACAACCCCACAACCATCGCGCTCTTCCCAGTGAAGCGAAGAACCTGGAACACCAACGACTGGCTGCAACCACCTCCCTGTGCCCCCTGCTTGCTGGGCAACACTGGCACCATCAACCTCAGGACCCAAATGGGCAATAGAAGGGTTGGCATAACACCAGAAAAAAAAGTAGATACTAAGAGTGTATGTATAACGATTTTAACTGTATTATTATCATTATTGATTTTTTTCTGTAATGGTGTTTTCTTCTTTATTTTCTTTTTGTTCCTTTTTTTTAATAATTAAATCTGAACTAATAATGATTCTTTGATTAGACTGTTAGGATTTTAATTGTACTAATAATAAATTTTTGGCTTTATATTTAAGGTGTGTTTCCTTTCTGCCTCTAACAAGATTTTGAATGTAACAGGCTCAATATCCAGCCTAAGCCGTCCAGCTTATGAAGAACTAGGTCATGGGTGGAAGATGGGGAAAGTGGACCATAACAGATAATGTAGGGGAGAATCTTCTACCATAGCGCCTTGCCAACACCTGTGTGTGGGGGTAGACTTGATCTATCCTGAGCAGGTATCTCCCAGCAGTTGAGTAATGCTTGAAGTTCTACCTTTTTTACTTTGGCATTTTAGGTGGAGTAGTCTCATGATACTGTATCTGCTCTGTAGAACCAAGATATCACAAGTAGTAAATGGACAGTGTCCCAAGGACAACACAGTCCAGATATAGCTGTACTTACTATACTGCTTATACACTTTTGAGATAAATTGATCGCAAGATTGTAGTTACTGCCAAGTACACATATGATGCTTTTTTTTTGTTCCTCCTTGGACCCTTCCTTTGCTCCTTCTTTCTTCAACAGAAGAAATAAATCAGCCCTTTCAGATTATCTTTTTGACCATTATCACTTTGCAGTTCTAAGGCTGTGTTTACAGCAGTCGCCCATGTGTCCAAGATATGTATCTTGTACTTAAAATGTTTTGCATCTACAAACACACATTTAGTTGCACTATTTAAAGTTGTCTATGTCATCTTGTGCATAGGTAATCCTCATTGGAAAAAGGAAAAGCAAAATGGAACCCACTTCCTACTGATTTCCCTAGGAATCAGTGAAAGTAAACTTCATAAGTGTTTCTGCATGAGGACAAGAGATGATACAGGTGAATGCATTTGAATAATTAATAAAATGTTTTGAAAAAAATGTTATGAATAATGCCTTTACCTGTATTAACTCTGTTGCTGTTCTATTCAGGGTGCATGCCTCTTCATACAGTTGCTAGTGCAATGTTATGAAATGTAAGTTAATTTTCCACAGTTAAGTGCTCATAAAACCATGCAACTTACTGTTTAATTTCTTGTCATGTTCCCCTTCCCAAGCAATAGCCTCATTAAGACTATTGCTTCAGTTTATAATCATAAAGTCATTCTTAATTCTAAATTTTCCTTTAAAGCTGCTGCTGAGAAACTGTCACTGCATTATCTTTGAAACATTTCTCATCTATCACATAAATTATTGCTCCAGGATGAAGGAACTGAGATAGGCAGTTTTGCTATTTCCTTGTTGGAATTGGATTCTTCTTTTGTTTATTTTGGTTTTGGCAGCCGTTTATTTGATGTCTTTAAATCTCCTTCTTCAAGCACTTGCTGCTTACTAGGGTGTGAACCAGTTCTGGGACCACCTATCATAAAGTGCCTGCACTAAGTGGATGATGATGAATAGATGGAATGAAATGGTGTTTGATTTCAGATTGTATCTGCTTGCACTTTCTTTGCTACTATTCACATATCTGCTGTAGGAAGGAGGCAAAAAAAAGCAACAAACAATAAAAGAGACAAAACTACACAGAAGTTTTATTTCTTGTTGCTTCTTCCCAAGCTACTTGCCCAGCTTTGGCACTGACCCCAGCTGACTTACTTCAGTTGTTACTGTAAATAAAATATATCCATTAACAGTCACTTACAGCTTTTAAAAAATATTCATTGTCCTTTAAATATAAAGAAGCTCCAGTGTCTGGCCTCTAAATTAAAGGGGTCACTTGCCAAAGTTTTAACTGTAGAAACCTGTTTTGTACAGTTCTAAATTGTATCTATATCTTATTTTTTGCTGATAAGTTTCTCAAATAGCTGCTTGTCTGCATGTAAGCAATCAGGCATGTTTCTCCAATCCTGAAAGTACTTAATGGATTCGGTTTTATTCTTCACTAATGCTCAGGCGAACATCAGCGCCCTCCTGGTCAATCAAATCTGATGCCTTATACCTACAGAATCCAATGCAAAAATTTGTCTCCCTTCTCCAGTGTTACACTAAAACTGTCAGACCTTTATAGCACTTACAGTTAAGGCAACCTGATCTTAATCAGATGATCGAAGAAAAAAGTCAGTTGAAGGGGACATCTGGAAGTCATCTAGTCCAAGTTCCTGTTCACAACAAGGCTAGCTTCGAAGTTAGAGCAGGGCCTTGTCTAATTTGGTTTTGAAAAGCTTCAAGACATCCTCTCTGGGCAACCTGCTCCCACATTTAACCACCATCACCATGAAGAGTATTTTCTGCATGTCCATTCTGAATTTTCTTTTTTGCAACTTGGATCCCTTGTCTCTCGCCCTTTCTGCTGTGCATCTCTGAAAAGAATCTGGCACTGTCTTCCATATAAAGCCCTTAAGATGTAGTGAAAAACTGCAATAAGGTTCTCCTTTGGCTTTCTTTTCTCCAGGCTAAACAAGACCCACTTCCACAGCTTCTGTGTGTAAGTTGTGTGTTCCAGTCCCCCAGGCAGCTTATTAGCCCTCTGCTGCACTATCTCCAGTTCGTTGAAATCTCTTTTGTACTGGTGACCCAAAACCAGAGGCATTCGGTGCAGATGCAGCCTCACCAGTGCTGAGTAGGGAATCTGGAGTAATCATTTCCCTTGATATGCTGGCTTTGCCCTTGCTAAAGCAGCCCAGTAAGCAGTTAGCCCTCAGGGCTGTTGACTCTTTTCCAGCTGGCAACCCTAGGTCCTTTTTGCAGAGCTGCTTTCTAGCCAAGCAGGCCCCAGCTTATGCTGAAGCATGGTTTCTTCTGTCTCAAGTGCATTGTGGAAGAATTTGTTTTTGCTCAACTTTGTGAGGAATTGCTGGCCCATTTTTGCAGACTGTCAAGGCAGCCCTGCCCTCCAGCACATCAGCCTTTTTCCCTCAGATTGCAGAGGATACATTCCAGTCTATCGCCCCAGGCATGAGTGAAAATATTAAAGAGCATCAGTCACTACATTGTCTCTTGAGGAACTCTACTTGTAACAAGTTGCCAGCCAGACTTTGCACTGTTGAGCCCTACCTTTTGAGCCTGATGATCCAACCAGTTTTCCACACAACTTGTAATTTACCCATCCAGTCCATATCTCTAACTCGTCAACAAAGATGTTGTTGGTAGACCACGTCAAAAGCCTGGCTAAAGTCAAAGCAAAAGAAAAGTTCACTGCTCTCGTCTCATCCACAGAGCCAGTTATTCCAGCTGGTTACCAGCAGGAGCGGGACTGCCCCTTGAAGGAAGATAAGCAGGGACCGTGGTGCATGCAGTGTCAGCAGGGCGGTGCCCTTGCTGACCGGTGCCACCCTGCTGTACTCGAGTGGGTCTAGGTCGAGGCTAGGGACTGGATCCTTCCAGCACCTGGCCATCATCTGACTGGGTGAGGTGAGGAGTCAGGTCAGAGGTTGATCCAGGAGCCCTATCAGCATCCTAAGATCCTATCAGCAGATTCTAAGGGGTATTGGGAGAGGAGGAAGATAGCACACTCAGGGCCCTGATGCACAGGATCTCACCTATCAGTTTCTTCAGCAAGCTGAGGTCTTCTGAAAGCTGGAGTATTTAGTCTGCTAGTTGCCTTCCCCACTTTTCGTAGGATCTTAATATACTATTACCTACTGTGTCCCCAGTTGCCACAGATACAAGATTAGGAAGAGCTCATCCCTTTATACGTTCATCCAACATTTGTGTCAAAAAATTGTCTAAACAGAACAGCATTTGAGAAATCTCCTGGATTGTTCGTGCACTGCCATGTTGCCCTCCCAGCAGATGCCACGGTTGCTGAAGTCCTCCTGAAAACCAAGGACTACAGTTGTGAAACTTCTTCTAGCTGCTTAAAGAAGGCTTTGTTCACTTCCTCTTCTTGATTGGGCTGTCTGTAGCAGACACCCACCATGACATCCCCCCTCCTGCTTTCTTAGCTGATCCTGACACACAAACTCTCAAAAGGCCTGTTTACCATTCCATAGCAGAGCCCCATGAATCTGAACTGTACTTCTGTGTATAGTGCAATCCCACCTTCCTTGTCAGTCTTTCATAAAGAATTTGTATCCATCCATTGCAGATCTCCACTCATGCAGGCTACCCCTTCACATCTCTAGTTCTGAGCTTGCATGCAAATTCACAGTTCCTCTGTTTATTTCCCAGCATCCATGTGCTTTGTACCAGCACTTTACCCAGGTCCCCAGCCATCCAGCTTTCTCGGAAGGAGTGTAAGAATCTCCCCTATTTCCCTGAGGCATGTGAACTTCTTACCTAACCCCCCTTATCCAAAAAGTTCAATATTCCCCGCTCTACTCACAAGCAAAATCTGGACTGTTTTCCTTTTCACTGAATTGTGTGTGTGATGGCATACATGCATGCAAGTGTGTGAATGTATATGTGAATAAAAAGGTGGATGTTCTCACGTAAAAGAGGAAAATAGTTTTAACCTAAATTTTACTTGAAATACTGGTTGTAGACAGATAGAAGATTGCATCAGGCATGTTCTGCATTGTGAGGAAATCTGAATTTCCCACTTCACTAGAGCACCCATCATAGAAAGAAAATACCTGGAAACCATGGGTTTACTTTAATGCTTTATTAGATTCTTACTAGGCCTTGATGTGTTGGAGTAATTGTGAATAATAAATAGTTGTAACTAAAATTAAAATATTGGAAATTGTGTGAAAAAGGAGGTGGAAGCGCACTTAAACATCTAACTATCAAGGACTGCTAACAACAGAAAGGAACTGTAAGCAGTAGTGAAGTTAAAAGCTCAGTGGAAGAATACTATTCCTATGGTATATTATTGAAGCAGAAATTAATATTGGCTTTTCTTCAGATACCTTAGACTAAAAGTATTGCTGGGTCTGTTTCTTTAAGAGATCACTGTGAAAAGCCTTAAATGGGCAAGAAGATATTTTCTTTCCTTCTCCATGGAGTTCCTCCCAGGATAGAAGGGAATCAAGTGATCCAAAGACCAACCAGACTGCAGCTGTTTGAATGCATTATGAAGGGATGTGTACCACAGCTGAATATGGCAAGTTTTTCTTATGACCAAGTGTAGTGCTATGGAAATATAGCTATGTTGGCTTGGCCACCGAACAAATTCATTCAGAATAAAAGTTGTGCTCAAGTTTAGAGAAATGATCCATTCTGGTTTTACAGCATAAAGGTATTCACAAAAATCAATGATTGAAATCCAGAACAAGCTTTATTTCACACTGTGTCTAGAACAGTCTCCAGAGTGGACAAGACAATATCTAAGCTTGACCTCTATTTGACAAGAAACAAAAATATTTTCTGTTCTCTGTTTTCCATCAGTAAAGTGTTACCTTTGAGCTTTGAGTCAAAAAGAATCTTATTTTAAAGTCTATTTCCAAGAATATTTGAAATATATTAGATATTTAAATTGCACTCTTCATCACTCTCAGTGGTTAAATTATTAAAATGTACTTGAATATCATCATGCCTACATGTAAATATAAAAGAAACTATCAGTTATAGGCATCTGGATTCTCATAGCCTTTTTAACCTGCAGGTGTGCTTTGCAAGAGACTGAAGTGTGAAAATCATGAACCAGCATATGGCTTGCTTCAAAAACTCCCTAAATTATGTTTGAGTGGTTCTGCAAATAATTATGCTTCACTAACTAAATATATCACATACTACAAAAGCAGAAGCAGTTTATATTGCGTTGTTCATGCCCTGTTGGATCATCCAGGTCATACTGAAATAAACACCAATATATTGGAATATATAGAAAAAAAGAAGTCACAGATATGGCACTGGTTGTTCTCAGCAAGGTACCAATGTCTGAGGATAAGAATCTCTCCTCATTTAGTTTGCTTTTAGAGCAATATAGTTTCACTGACTTTATTGGAGCAATTTTGGTTTACACTTCTGTAAACTTGTATAAGAGAGAGGACATTTAGGCCTCTTAAATTTATTTTGTGTATGAATTATTTCCAAATGCCAAAAGGGTTGCAAATTAATGCTTTCTGTCAATGCCAGTGTCTCATGCTGAAAAAAATCTTGCCAGCTTAAAACATCCAGACAGGAGAATAGCATAGAAAACACTTATAAGCTCTGAATACTGGAAGAATGAGAGTGAAATCCAGCTGCACCATTTCCTAATCCATAAAATAATCTGAAACATATTTAGAGAAAAAAGCAGGATGGAGTAGAAAAAAAAAAGACTTAACTAGTCATTTTATTCACAGTTGCAAAACGTCTATTAGTTTGACAGTGGATATTGGTTTGCTACCTTGAATTCTGCTGTGAGAAGGCATCTTCTCTACATTCTCATTAATGACACTATTGGTATGCACCAGAGTAATGAGGACATAACAATGAGTTGGCAGGCTGAGTGGAGAATGGTTAGAAGAAAAAGTCATACTCAGCCTGAGTGAACAGGCTACAGCTACTGAAAAAATTGGCTAAAATAACTCTATTTGTAAAATAACTAGTTTTTTTTTTGTTTGTTTGTTTGTTTGTTTTTTTGTTATTGTCCTGCAGAACAGAACACCTCTGACAACTTTCAAGATAATCTGCTGTCAGGTCTAGCTAATTAATTTTAGTTAGGCTAAAATGAGGTCCTATCTCACTGGCAAAAAGAACTTGAGTCCACATTTGACAATTAGGCAACTGAAATACCTTCATTTTATTTTCTAGTCATAAATTGGCCTGAAAAAAAGAGTCTTGAAACTTATTCATGTACAAAAACGCTTTCTACCAACATAGCAATTTTTATCAAAGAAAATAGGAAGTTCTGCTGAAATTTTGCTGACTGCTCTAGTTTAAAACCTGTTTTCATTAAAATAAAAAAACAGAATAAAACAAAACCCTTTTTCTAATCAACATTTCTGGCTCCTACCTCTGCAGAGAAAAAGCTCAGAGTAGACCCTTGAAGCTGACCAATTTTGAGATACATGAGTCTTTCTGAGCAGATGCAACAGTGTGAGAAAGATATCAGAGAAATGTGTAAGAGTCTCGAGTTGTTCAGCAGTGTCTGTTGTCCCAGTGATGTCAGTCTGCTTCTTTTCTTCTAGTGCAACAGCTTTAGGGTTAGGCGTGAGTCCTCTGTTTCTTTAAGTCCCAGTAACACCTTGTTCAAATGTCACTCTGGGAGAAGAAAGACTGCTAAGGAAGGACTCTAACTAGTCTTTGGGCAGACACAGATATATCTTTAAAAAAGGGGTAAAAGATACCAGGCAAGCAGCAATAACTTCTTTTGAAAAGTCAGTGCAAGTCTGAGACAAGTGGATTGAGACACTCAGAAGGAAACCCTTACTAGCATGCTGCTTCCTGCATTTCATCTCTCCATCACCATTGACCCCATGCTGGTTGTTTGATAACTCTCCTTGCATTACAGTCAAACAGGGCTTCAAGGGCAATGTCTTGCTGCTAATCAGGTTCCAAAAGTATCCAAAATGTGCACAAAAGCTGTGGTGTGCCAAACTTTTGATGAAGAACACTTCACAGAAATGATAGTATGAGAAGTACAGTTACTGTGTGAGAGGAAATAAAATCAAAGCCTGAGCTTTCTTTGTGGCTCTTTTTCATTAAATAAGCCTAGCAGTAAGAAGAAAGGAATGGCCAGGTAGGATGGCATTGGGGCTGAGATCTTATCCCTACTATAAGATTATCTTACGGAGTTTTTGTTTTATCTTTTTGTGTCAAAGCTCCCATCTTGCAAAATAAGAGAACTGTTACTTAAGACTCTCATCACCATGGAAAGGCCAGGCTAACCAGCTAGAATATTCATAAGGAACAAAGGGTCAAGTTTTCTGCTGATTTAGCATGACTGACTGCAGTGAGTTGGCCTCCAAAATGCACATCCCCAAACATTTTCTTGCAGTATTGATAGAGGATTGTGATGTAAAATTGAGGAGAAGCAATATTAAATGACCTAATTTGTCAATTATTTATTGCTGTGGGATATCCTTGACAGCAGGGCTGGGAATATATGGGATTAATATAGGGAGTAGATGAACCCCACACACTGAGTTGTTTTCCATGATACATTTTATTGGAATTCACATCAGAGCCATCACAATGGTAATCCATAACACACAATGTGCTGCTGGTGAAGCCCATGCCCAGAGGCTGCATCGATGGCTTGTTACGTGAGCCTTTGGAATTCACTCACCCTGCTAGTGTGAAAATGAGAACTGCAGGGTGAATCCTAATAGCTTCTGTCAGGCCTCTAAGGACGAGTGTTTGTCTGACTGCACTGGCTTCTCATTTATCCTTGCTATCACCACCTATTCATCTCCCTCTCAGCTTTGAAGGTGAGATCTCCGATTCTCCTTCATCAGAGCTGACAGCAGCACCAAAGCTTTCTCTCCTGTGTTACAAAACTCTCCTTTCCAGAACATTGAAACATTACTTCCTCAGGAAAAACATAAAGCAAAACAGAACTGACTCTTTGTCTAGGAATGCCATTAACATTTTTCAAGCCCATAAGGTATTTAATCCTTTGTCTTTTTTGCTAATTTGGCGTGGCTTTAAGTGCTCACAATAATGTTTACTTTCTCTGGAAAATTTACAAGAGAAGAGAAATTACTTCAGACTGATGGATTCTAATTTACCCCAAGCTACAGTAGATTTTCCATGATTGGATTTTTGTATCTTTTTACAAAATTTGCACTTTAAATATTTTTAAGAACTGCTCTGTTTGAAGCAAGAACTAATTAAGGTGTGCCTTACAACCTATGGCATATGGATGATCAGACTGGATGATAACTGTGGCTGCCTTTTGGCCTTTGAATCTATGAATCAATGTATTCTGACAGGAACTGGCTATATTTCTGAGACACGCAGAATCCTCTACTTTGTAAAAAAAGAATGTCTGACCCATGGGACATACAATGTGGACCCTTTCCAAACTCTTTGCTCACATGTCATCTGGCTTGGCTGAAAATTGCTTGATGAGTTTTTGTGTTGCTCTTAGAGGTGGCACTAATGAGCAATGAATTACTTGACCTACACTTAATACATCCCCCCCCTTAGAGCACAGCCAAAGACTTCATTTTGTGTTAACAAATTACTAGTGAAACTATACAAGTTACTACTTCTACTACCAGCCAGCTCACCTCCTTACATCAATCACATGTTCTCAGTCCACTGAGGCAGCAAAATATTCTCACACACAGAATGCACCAATCAACATTGGGTGCAAAGCCTTTAAAAGCTATTCCTACAGAAAAAGAAATACCCATACTTACTACATAGTCAGGAGAGTACAAAGACAACTATCTCCTTGCATTCCTTAAGGCTCACACTTCTTCAAAAGAAGAGTAAAACAATCAATTCTGAACTGGCCTGAAGAGTCTGAATGTCCCCACTCCCAGAATGCTACTTGACTATTGCAATGCTTGAAACAGTCAGTCCATTACATACTCCAAATTAGCTGCTGTTCATTACAATGAGACTGTGCTGTTTAAAAATGCACGTATTTGAAGTTGTGATAGCTTAATCCATGGCCTAAGCTATACAAAAGGCCAGAATATATCATGAAGACTATAACTTCTAGCCTCACAAATAGCAGAAGCACAGAGAATGAGGGTATCAATAATAAAATACATTTTTTGACATTTAAATGAAAAATGGCATCTTGGAATATAGACACGTTCCTAATTTCAGTTAGTAATATTATAACCATAGGTGCCAGCAGGTACTATCACATTTATACAGTTAGAAATCTTGCTTTTCATTCACTTTCCCATCTGAGTATCTACAATAGGAATATAATTAAAATGTTATTTTAAAATTGTGCTGAGTCAGAAGAGCATGGAGGTTAGAGGTGGAAAGACCTACAGCAGTGTTTAAGCCGTCTTATTGATAAAGCAGGATTTTTTTTTTTTTAATTTGAACTGTATTCTTAAAATTTTATTAGAATATAGAATTAAAAGTCTTTCTTCTCTTGGGAGGTTATTCCACATGCCAGCAATCACTATCTGGAAATAGCATTTGTTTTTTCAGATTAAACATTTCTTTTTCCTTAATATTGCCCTCTAATACGTACTTATACTTGTGGATATTAATTGATTCTTCTCTGTCCTGGCTGTCAGATTATAACTATGTTTCTCCTCTTTTGTCATCGCTTAACCAGCCAAGAATTTGTGAACATGGGTCTTATCTGTTTTCCCCTTTAGGTGCTTCAGTCCTTAAAAATCCCATCATTATACCACCTATTCAGAAGGCAGCTGTGATGGGACTCAGCTCCAGGTTAAAACATCCATACATAGTGTGATAGCTAAGCTTCTGTTTAAGCCAGTGGAAATCAAAGGCTCATCTCAGATGCCTAAATATAGGCTCATAGTGCCATTGATGTGCTACTGAGCACACACTGCTGCTAGATTCATCCAAGGGCACTGCAGGTGGTACTAATGCCCTGAGAGCCCAAATCTTGATGTTTCTGAATGTGGTCTAAGGAGTGCTGAGAAAAGGGGAATAGTTGCTTCCCTCAATCTACTGGCTGTCCAGGATTCCCAGGATGCTGTTTGCCTTCATCACTGCTAGGGCACACTGCTGGTGCACATTCATCTTGCTGCCCACCAGGACCTGCAGGCCTTTTCATCAGAGCTGCTCCCCAGCCTGTCTTCCCCAGCCTGTACCGCTGCTGTGCTTAGTCCATCCCACATACAGGACTTTGCAATGTTATTGAATTTAATGAAATTCTTTTTGACCCCTTTTGACCCTTAATGAATTCCATTTTGACCCTTCAGCCTGTCTTGATCACTCTGAATAGCATCCCTGCCTTTGAATGTATTGACTAGTCCCCCCACCCGCGCCCGCCTCAGACTTGACAAGAGTGCACTCTCTGTCCTCTTCTAGGCCACTGACAAAGATGTGAAGCAGGACATGTCCCAAGATAGACACCTGGGGTATTCCACTTGAAACTAACTTCCAGGTAGAGTATGAACATCTAACCACTACCATTCAAGTAAAACAATCCAGACAGTTTTTCACCATATAATAGTCCATCTATCTGGGCTGTCACATCTTAACTTGGATACAAGGATGTTGTTGGAGATCATGTTGAAAGCCTTGCTAAAGACAAGGTAGATGACATTCATTGCTTTCCACTCATCCACAGATCTAGTCATTTCATCACAGAAGGCAACCAGGTTGGTCAGGCAGGATTTACCCTTGGTAAATCTATGCTAGTTGTTCCCAATCAACTTCATGTGACTGGCTTCATGATTTTCCCAGGCACTGAATGAAGGTGACCAGACTGTAGTTCCCCAAATCATCCTTCTTATCATTTTAAGAGACTGGTGGAAGCCTTTTGCCCATCATCAGGATCTGTCCCCAGTTTCTGTGATCTCCATTCACTCTAATAAGACTTTAGACACTTATAGCAGGATTCTGTTTCATAACCCTTGGTTTCTAGTGTCATTTTAGACATTGTGGGGTATCCTTCTTGCCTTCCATGGCCATTTCCTTGGCCCTGTGCTATATCTGTTACTCACATGCAGATGTCTCAAATGTCCCATGCATCTTAAATAGCACTCAGCACCTGTGTTTGGGCATCTGAATGGAGACCTTAAAGTCACTTTCACAGCATTGATTAACTGTGCTCAGACCTCCCAGGGCCAGAGAATTTTAAGCAGATGGACACTTAAGCTTCATTCATACGTACAAAGAACAAACTTTTCCTCTCAGGTTTCTGCAGGACATGATTCAACAGCTATATTCACCATATATGTACTGGATATATGCTGAATTATAGCTGAGCTACACAGAGAGTTTTGTTGTCGAAGCACATATCTGGAAGAAGAGATATATTAATTGTAGTCTCTGCTGCACTGATTACATGATATGAACTATGTAAAGAATGATGGCCAATCAGGTCTCTGTTCTCTTAGATGAATGCTCTAACCAGTATACTATGAAGTTATAGCCACACAGATGAAAACATTATCATTTGCCTTTTTCTTCATTTATGCTTTTATCTGCTTTTCAGCCTAATATCACTGATAGGAAAAGGAAGTTTTGCTTTCTCTACTAAATGCTTACCAAAAATGTCAAGCCACCATTTCGTTGTGGGACTTGCAATCTATTTGCAATGGTAGTCAAGTTAGTATGAGACATTTTTTCTTCTTTGAGCTCATATCGTTCTTGCTTATGGTTCTGTGCACTCTGTACTAGTGTTTCCTAAACTTTACTGGCATATGTGATATTTGCAATAAATTACGTTCACCAAACAGAGTAGACTATCCTGTCAGCTTTTGCTACAAGTGAACTTCACCTTTTTGCTGGCACTTGAAGATACCAGCTACCAAAGTAGTGAAACTCCTGAGATTCCAAACTTCTCTTGAGTTCGAGAGATGAATCTGTAACCAAACATCTATTTGGTTTTGTCACCTTTGTGGAAGTAAAAATTCACTAGATTATATTTCACCTCAGTGTTTCACAGTCAACATTAAATAAATCTAAAATACCTTTTCCTCCTCCCACTATTTCCAAGAAAGAGCTTTCTGATTATACATTTGGAAAAGGAGCTGGAAATAGAAATATAAAAATTAGCTCAGATTTAAATATGACTACCACAGTGATTCCTCTGCATTTTTTCCAGTGTTGCAGAAATCCGGGGGGATTGGAATTTGGAATTGTGCCTGTGTTTTTCAGAAATTAGCTCTGAAGTACCTGGGTTTGTTCTTTTTTAAGAAGGACTCCCTAATTATTCTCCAACCTTCCCCTTTTGATGGCTTTTTCCTCGCTCTTCTCAAAAAACTTATGGCTGTGGTGTCATCTTACTGTTTATTTGAACTTCTGTTATTTCCAAGAGTTTCTTTCCCAATCCTTCTTTCAGCAGAGATGAAAATTTCAATGCCTTCATTTAGTATCAATAAGATAAAAGGAAAGTGTTAAAGGCTTAGTTTGAGGAGGAGAGAGTGTGATGCAATTTCCCAGAACGTTACAATACTTTATGAATCATATCCCACAAGAAAAATTCACTGTAAAATGCTCAGATTCTTTTGTGGTCATTAAGCTCATATTCTCTATGTCACTGTTAGCTCTTCGCAGAGACCATTCATGACCTATAAATACTGTATATGACAGATGTATTGTTTAAAAGCCTTATTCCAAGTGCCTCTTTCATTAATCCCCATAACCTTTTGTCAGTTTTGGGTGTCTGCCATATACCAGCTTCTTAAAAAAAATTTTGAACTAATTAGCTGGAATGCAAACTCCTCATTTCTCAAGAGAGCATATTCTACATTTTAATAATTGTAGATCTCATTATTTTGAAGCATAGTATTATTTCTGATGTACTAATAAATATCATAAGCTATTCCTTGAATTTCAAGTACACGGCCCTGACAAAAGTTTGTACAGCCAGGTAAGTCAGCTAATCATGTATTACAAACGATGTGACTTCTCCCTGATTTATGATTGGTTCCTTTTCTCTTATCACCATTCACTCCTATCCTCTGATGTTTGTGGATCTTGGCTTTGTAGAATGCTTATGTTCAGGACAGAGATATACAAGGCTATACAAATACCTGAATAGAGCTCTTCTGGAAAAGGATGTACCTCTGTCAAGGGTTTCTTCTGTAGGCAGAGCAGGAACAGATGATCTATACATTATTTATTTTATTTCTCTTCTGCCAAGCCAGAAAGTTTTTCAGGTTTTTGCCTGCCAATAAAAATCCAACTGTGCTTGTATGCTCACAATTAATGGGAAAGGTCACCCTCTGTCAGAACAAAGAAAACCTCTTCTATAACTTTGCTGATATTTTGAAGATTACAAGAAACATAAGCAGCTTGTTTTTGTTTTGCGTTTGACATGGCAATCATCAGTTTCTAGTGACTGCATCTTATTTCAGGAACTGCAAGTTCCACTTACCATACAACATGGTTCAACAACCAGAATAATGTAAGTTAAGAAAACTGCTGCTGTACATTGGCCCTGCAATCTTCCAGAAAAAAAAAAAAAGAAAAAGAAAATTCTAAAATAAATAAGCTGCCAAAAAGAACCGCTCCACTGGTCAAAAGGAATTCCTCTTTTATTCTGAAAGCTATTATCACAATTCCTCTCCATCTTCTGCAGTGTGGCACTTTTATCAGATCATCAAGAAGTGAAATTGAAAAATACGGAGTGCTATTAGCAACCTCACTTTCTTTCTTAGCATGGCAAGTGTCTTTCTATATAACCTGAGACGTTTTTTCTCAGTTCCTGGAGTGTAGCTGATGGTAAAAGCAAAGAGGATGCTGGGAACATTTCCAACGTCAGCAAATCCCTGTAGTGTGCAATCCAGGGCTTTTAACAGAAGTTCTGAAGATGCTATGTGACATACCATTTCAACCTTACTTTCAAATAAGAACATTTAATTCATGCTTTTAAAAGAGTATATGTTCACTGAAGCTAGAAGGTGTTAGCTAGAGAATTACTGGATAAGCTATCTAACAGATAGGGTTTGTGAAATCTTCCACTATTCTTGCTGTGTACACACTGACTGAGTGCTTCTGCTATGTTACTGAAGTTTGTAATACATTCTTATGAAAGAAAGGATGCCTTTGCTTTATTAAGTTTGTAAAAGAACAGAGTTAAAAATTAAAAAGAAATTGCCAATTCAAATTTAGCCCCCTAATAATATTATTACTTAACACTCTAAATAAACAGCAGGCAATACTTTTCATGCAGGTTTTAAGTTCCTTCATATATTGCATGAACTACAGTAATATAACAGAATACTGCTTTGCATCCTGATTTTTCTTTATAGCAGTAGTAACTGCTATAACAGTTAGAAATGTGTAGTGCTTCTGTATATGGGAAAGCTGAACTACAGACATCCTTTGCACAGTACTTGTATGGGGATGTGCCCTTAAACAAACTCTACTGTTTCAGAACGGGACTGTGATGAGCTAATTAGGCATAACATTAGGACAGTTTTAATATACAGTTCCACAAATAGGCATAGGAGCAATGAAGGTTAAAACGTGCTGAGTGGATAACCCTTAAATAGATGACATAACTGGAAGGACCTTGATTATTGCAACGGTTAAAATAGTTGGTTGAGTTTTCTACAGCAACAGACACCCCAGAAGTACACCAAAAACTAAACAGATAAGTGAAAAATGGAGTTTGTTTCTTCTTCTAGTGGAAACTGGAGAAAACCCAGTGAGGAGTATTGCTACCTTCCTCCATTTAATGAAGCATTTAACAAAAGACAGAGTAAAATACTGGGGTTATCATGGGCATAACTCCATCTCTCATCAATGAATTTAGTATGGTGTAAGACATCATTGTTTAATTATAAGGTCTGCTGAGACCCAGGAATCCATTTTTACATGAATTTTCTTAAGGGCTATCTCTTTTCTTTTTTATGAAATTCTTTCAGAACAACAATCTAAGTCACTGTACTTACATTAAGTACTCTTAAAATGACTGAGAAACATAACACTTGCGGTAAAGCATGGCTGTTTCAGTGAGGTCTTATATTCATTCAGAGTGCACAGCACAGCTGATCACCATTATGAAACTAACATTGACTTGTACGTGGTAGTGAATAAGAATGGCAAATATTTTATTAAACAAATATAAAATGTTTGCAGGGAATCAGGAAGTATAATGAGCATTTAGCAAAACACAGTTCTCTACTGCCAGTGTTGTATTAAGTGCATCCCTTAATCACTAATTGAATCTAAGGGCACAACTGACAGCAAGAAGGCTGGGAGTACCTGGCAGATAAAAGCCTCTTTGGAGTGGGGATTGCAAGTTGCCCATGATGTTTGCTTTAACAGAGACAATTAGTGAATTGTGAAAGTGGTTTAAGTCAGCTGTGACTTTGCAGAGTCAAACATATTCAAAGGGGCAGGGACTGTGCACGTCCAGCTTTTAGGCTTCTCAGCTGTAGAGGCAAAATTGAAAGTTGGCTTTTTCTGGAGGAGGCTGCCCATTTCATACAAAATGTGAGCAGGGTCAGACAAAGCACCCGAGCTGGAAAAGAGATGACTGAGCCACAAAGGCACATCTGAACAGCTGATGCTATCTTCAAAGGAATAGTAGAGGCAACAATGGAGAATGAAGTTCCTGGAAAAGCCATGTCCCCCAGCAGCTCCTGCAGCAATAGGAAGAAGACTGGCTTTCCAGGCCCTGGCAGAGAGGAAGAAATCAGCGGTGCCGTAGCGCAGAGCATTGCCCCTAGGTAACTGTCAGCTTTGCTTGTGCCTGCATTCAGCATCAACTTAAGGGACCTTAATGGAGAACTTCTGTGGACAATTTCCAGCTATGACACACAGCCTCCCATAAAAACTGTGTGCAACCCCATAAGGCTGAATTTGCAAAGAACAACAATGTAAAAAAGGTTATTAAAAATCACTGTTTCAACATTTTATAAGAAGCATCAACATCTGTTTAAGATGTATGACAGGTACAATTAAAGTATGTTCCTGAAATGAAGACCCAGAGGTGCAGTCTGCACAGCCTAATTTCTGGTCTGATAGTAGTACGAGCTCTTCTAAAACCAACTGCTCCAATTTTAATTGTTGAAGAAAGCCACAAATGACAGGATTTTTAAGGGATGATAAGTAAACACATTTATAATCATATCTTTTTTTTTTCTTGCTCCTTAGTTTTGCCAGATAAAAGCTTGCTGTGGAAATATTTTGTGAATTTGTCAAACAAGTCCACACTCTGACCTAAAGTTCACAGTTCCTAATTTGTTTGACCTTTATTAAAGGGCTATCTCTCACATCGCAAGGTAAAGGTGATGAGGAAGAAGGCAATGAGCTAGCCTGTAGTTCAGGCAAAGAGAAAAGAAAGAAAGAAAATAAATGAAAAGCTGCTCAGGCGTTAAAGGTTCTAAAGCTTTTATTGTCATTCATTTAGCTCATAATAAACAATTTAATGCAGTTTGACATGGCCTGTACATTTGTTCTTTGCTAACTCTGAACAGATTAACACAGTTTGTTTACAAGGCTGAGTGGCTTCCAAGAACATATTTCTCATGCTAAAGTAGAACTTATTTATTTTAATTTTGATTTATTCTAGTCCTCTTTTTCTTTCTTTTTTTCTTTCTTTTTTTTTTTTTTAACTTATGCTCTGTTCTCTCATGCCTACAGATCAGTAATATGCTCCAGGAATGTTTGAACATGTGATACACAGCAGCATTTTTTTACCTTCCTTTGCACTGTAAGGATCTAAGAGATCATTAATTCTTCCAAAAGACCAAGAAACTTTTAAATGGAGTTTTGGCTTTTAGTTTAATATTTTTTTCCAAACATATATATTTATAAAACAGTTGGATCCTCAAACATTGCTTAGATACTTCACTTTTGGCAGTTCACCTTTTCCTGCTTGATTAAGCCATTTAAGAAGAGATCTAAAGGCATAAATTTAAACCTTGCACTGAACATGAGCTAGAGGCTGTTGGAAGTCAACCTGAGGGAGCCGAAGTTGTCAGAAGACTGCACAAATACACATATGTTTGTAGTTTTTGTCTATAGCTTCTTTTATAGCTTTATTTCTAGAAAGGACATGTTCAAACATGTTCAAAAAATGTTCAACATTTTTTCCATTCTGAAAACCCTAGTTCTTCCTTTCCCTTCTCCCTTTTCTTACCTTTCCTTCCCTTTCCCTCCTTTCTTTCTGACATGCAAGTAGCATATGTCTGAGCAGATTTGTGAACATGACAGATATATATGAAAAACAGCCAGACATAAGAAATGGATTTGAATATAATTAAATAGACAAGCTGGACATTCATATGGCTACATTACTGAAATTATTCCAGTTGTTGCCTTTTAAAAGTATACAGTGATCTGCATCTAGACTGTTTAGGTTTGGGGGTTTTTTTGTTTGTTTGTTTGGTTTTTTTCATACAATACACCAGAAGATAGCTTCCTTACTGGTTATTAAAGAAAACAGGATCATTTGTAATGATCTGCTGTTCTCTTCCTAGTAATTTAGATCAATAAAAACAATTCTGAAGGTAAATGAATAGAACCCAGCTTAAAAGCTTAAACCAGCCTAATCTAAGGGATTTAGCTCTGAGACTTTAAGTAGAGGGGCAGCTACCCTGGTCTCTCAGTGGAATTTATGGAGAAAGATAGGCATGTCGAGAGGGCAAGTCAGACCTCAGGAAGGCTGGGGTGGCCTCTGGAAATATTTAGGTTTTTGCCAAAGAGGAACCCTAAGATAACTGAGCTCAAATTTTCAGCACTCCTTGATTAAATTGTGAGGGTGAGGGCCTTAGCTTGGCTCAGTCCATCCACGAAAATAAGTGATTTCTCCCTCTCTTCACCTGCATCCTCCCTCCATATCCCATATCCCACTCCAGAAATTCTTTAATTTGCAGGAAGTCGTTTTGTTCTCTGACCAGTTACAACTGAATTTTGGAAGGGCCACTGATCATTTTACTAAGTTTAAGCATTATTTATTGCAATGGTAGCAATGACATTGGAGAAATTACTTGTAAAATAAAGTCTTGCTCAATGGCAAGAAATATATCAAAATCTAGTACTTGCAAAATGAAATGCTAAACAAATTGAATTAACAGTCCTATTTCAAAGAAATTATGATAAAAAATCAACTTTGAATTTGAATTATTTCAGAATGAACTCTGAATGAGCCTGGTGACATGAATATCAGAATAAAATTTGAAGACCATTCCTTGGATTTTTCTACATGAATATAAGTCTTTGCAAAATGACTTTCAAATGACTTAAAATGATAAAAAATTTAAATAGTATGTCAGCTTGGTAAAATAGAAAATTAAAATAATATTTTGAGGAAAATGTAGCAAGAGAATATTCTGTCATCTAGTTAAATTAAGAGAAACCTGATTAAGGTAAAAAAATGGCATTCACTTAATAATGGAGTATTCATAAGAGATGTGGTTTGGAAATTTCATAACTTACATTCTTCCTCTGGAAAAGGTTAGAGAAATATAGGTGGATGAACACTCAATAGTATTATTCAGCATCTATAGAAAAAAATTTGCCAAAAATAGATTAAAATAAATTATTATTCTCTCACAAAGCAAATATGGCAGCTATTAAAAAAAATCACATTAGTCAACTTAAACGCTTCATTTATGCTAAGGTGAATGTGTTTAATCTTTGTGAAACTGAGTTCTATTCATTTTCAATCACTTCCTCCTATAGGAGTGATCACTAGTTTTGAATCTTTTTTTTTTTTTTTTTGCAAAGAAATGCTGTCATTGATTTGAATTAATCTAGATTTCTTTTTCTGTAGAAAAATAAGAAAATGTTAATTTCCATTGTATTTTAGCCTTCATTCGTGTGTAGATTTTCTGTTAAAAACAGGTATTGCTAAAGACTTGATACACTTTTTCTTCTATCATAGCTGTTGAACATAATTTAAATGAATTAAAATAACATTTCCACACAGTGTGTAATTTATTTTAAGTAAGATCTTATGACTTCTAAATGTGCTTATTTTATTTAGTTGCAGTAAGTGCTATAACTATACTATAGTAACTAACTATACTGCTTTGATACAGTAGGATGGCCTTGCAGTGTCTCAGGTTTTAGTCAAGAAGTTGACTAAGAATTCATGCGGACTTTAAAGGAGAAGGCTGAGAGAGTGAGCTGCTTAAAACTTATAACTTTTCTTGTGGATGTTGTGTTATCGTGAAAAACAATGTAAACTAGACATTCAAATCCAATATGCCATTAATTCAAATGTGTGTCAAATTCATACTGGAATAAAGCTTTGTAAAACTTTGGAAATAAACTACTACTACTTCAGATGTATCTGAAATCTGCTTCATGCTTTCAGTTTTTATTCAGTCCAATGCAAATGCTTACAGGAATAGAAACAGACAAAAACGTTGATCTTCAAATACCTTCTGCTAAAATTGCTAAAATAAAAATTTTACTGAAATGTATCATAAAATGTTGATGTTAAAAAAAGAAAAAGAAAAAGAAAAAAGAAAAAAAAAGATTTCTATGCTCTTGGTTAACTGTTAATCTCCAACTTTAAACCCAGAATCTAAACAAAATCCAACCAGTCGTTCCTCAAGTCATTATCATATTAAATGGCCTAAAACTCAATCTGCTGAAAAATATCAGTTAATAAGTTCCCAGACATCTCCTACCAAACTTCCTCCTCTTCTCTTCAATATTCTCAGCAAACTCTTAAAAAGAATAATCATCCATATACTTATTTGATAAGAATGCTTCAAAATTAATTAGTTTGATAGTTCAAGTATAAAAAGACAAAACATTTATCTGGTTGAAAAACTGACATTCAGCTGAATCTAGATGAACGTGTGATGAAAGTCAGCTAAAGCTGATTGATGGTCAACATTCCAATATGCTACAGTTTGAACTTCATTAAAGAAACCTATATAAATTATATTAATATTTATTTAAATTATGACTGTCCAGAGTTACATTAAGAACTGCTATTTCTCCATGGTACTTTGAAGTTGATTTTCAGAATTGCTGAGCATATGGTGATGCCAGCTATCTACAAATACCCTATTGTACAAATTAAAGATAAATAAATAAATAAATAAATAAATAAATAATAACATCTCAGTGTCCTAGCAAACTCACGTCCATTTCCTTAATGATTATGGCATTTGTTTTCTACTCACCCATGGTACATCTCCTCCAGGTAAGATGGACAATGAAAAGTTAATTCTGGAATCATTTCAAACATTGGAAGTAATTGTTCACACATCTCTGGCTTAAAGCACATACAAATTTATGTAAATATATATCAGACTCATCCTGGCAAATTACCCATGTCACTGTCATCAATGCCCCTGACTTACTCCATTACTCAAGAGAAATGGCCTAAATCCAAGCCTAATCTCTGATTTTAAAATCTTCATTCCTTTCTGACAGGAGATCAGACTTCCTTCACAACTTGTCACCCCTTATTTTAATCCTTATTAGACATCTTTCACTGGGACACATCATGGATATGCAGAATAGTTTGGGAGTCAACAGCTAAAGAAAAGAAATTATGTCACCTAAAGCCAAGCCTAAGTCTCTTTGAACATCTGAAAAGAGGACTGTATAACATTTAGAATGCTACATTTCCAGTTTGGCCATCCTTTGATCACCCATTAAGTGCCATATTACTGATAACCTTCACATGTCTCCAAGAAAGATCTGGAGGAATGTTTAATTACCTCATAAAATGGGGACTGAGCTGTTAAGCCAGAGAGCATAGGAAGAAGGAAATGTGAACAGTGGAAACCTCAGTCTCCACACAGGAAGTCTACAAGGTGAGCAATGCCATTGATGCTAGCTAGACATTTGGAGGAGGTATGATTGCTACTGCTGTCCTACCTGCAGTCCCACATTAACCATTCAAGTGTGGCGAATGACCCAACTGCCCAGTAGTTCCTCTAAAATATGGCAACTCTTAAAGTTATCGTTACAAAATTCCATCTGCTACCATCTGTCACAGACAGATATCTGCAAACATCCACTTCATCAGTTTAAATATCCTAATACTGTAGTCTAGAAAGAATTTAACAGTTTGGATTTCATTAGTGAAAAATATCCTAATGGAATTATTGTTTTAGCGACAGCATTTCAAACATAGATACTTATGTGTGTGCTGTAAATATTAATATTGAATACATCTGTGTTATTTTACAGTTATAGTCAATAACAAACATTGTGATTTAATGGCCCCAACTTACAAACGTACATAATTATTAAACCCAAGATACATTTCTGCACCAAGTAAAGTATATGACAGATAATGTCTGGCAGGTTTTTGATCACACAGCCACTGATTTTTATTAGTGCTAGTGCTCTGTCACTCAGATGTTATCCATTTTGATAGATTTATACATCTCAGAAAATACTCTTTCAGTTTCTTTATTGAAAGAAAATGGAAGTCAGATAAAAGACATTACAGCTATTGAATCTCAGGAGTTTGGCAGAGATTACACACCCTCTGCTGAATACTAACATCTCAGTACAAATAACACTTCAAGGTAATTCTATTTGGAGGTCTGGGAGTGTCAGGTACTGAAAATTGTAATTAGTCTAGCTAATGTGGATGATTAAATGAAGGTTTCTTATAGTGGATCCCGAAAACCTATTAAGGCTTCGGAGCAGTGAAAAAGATAATGGAGGGAGATAAATGTACAGAGAGAGTCAAATTTGCCTTGATACTTTTTCCAAATGATACTCTGACACTGTGGGACTTTTTGTTTATGTTTTCTGATGCTTTCAAGAAGCTACTATCATCTACTTAGCACTTGTGGTTGTACTAGCAACAATGAACATACAGTTTGGGAGGTTTTCAAATTCATGACATAAATTAACAATCACTTCCATTTACTTCTGCTTGGAAAAAATGCCATTAGCATGAGGAATATTTCACTCAGAATAGGCACAAGACTATAGAACACAATCTTTTCTTTTCTTTTTCTTTTCTTTTTTTTTTCTGAAGAGCTGCCCATAAATTCTGATTTTATTCATATATTTTGTTCCAGTTCCTATTGAAATCAATAGAAATCTCTGGTGAAAGCATTAGAAAATGAAATGGGTTCTTAATGCATTGAGGACTACAGCCAAAATTTGTTCAGCTTCCAAAGCAAGAGTGTTTCTTGACCACGTAACTTTGGAGAAATTTCTACAGTTTGATGATGGTAGCACTTCAGCTGTAAATTTCTAAGTAATGTAACATTTTTTTTTTCCTTTCTTTGATCCAGTAAGTTCAGGTCGAGTGCTGATATTTATTTTATTTATTTTAAGCTACTCAAATGCTCTATTTTAGGTGCCTAACTGATGTGTTACAATTCCTAGGCACTAAAGTCTAGCCCACTTGGACAAGTCAAAGTTCTCTATGCAGGCAGTAATGCTGCCCATGCACTCAGTAAAGAAAATTAGGTACCTTTACAGAGGAATTCAGAAAGCCCAGGCAAGATATATATCTTTCTCCGCTGACTGTACAGAGCCATTGACTGTATAGAAAAATGCATTATTCTACCTGACTCAGTGGTTCTGCACATAGAATAGAACATTCACAAAAGCAAAGACAGACTCTGTAGTCCCTTTCGGTTTGTTGGGATTACTCCCATATAAAAAATTACAGCTCTTCATAAGTGTTTGCAGGCTTCAAGTTTTGTTCTGCAGTATATAAAATTCAAATACAAAATGAGATGAAGATGGGGTTTATCCTCCAGAACATGTTTTTCCCAAGTGTGCTTTCTGGCTAATATGCTCAGGTTATCTGAAAAGAAAAAAAAAAAAGATTTAATTAATGACCCTGTTCCTATTAGTCCTTCAGTTAAAACTGTTGCATATGGTATGTGGTTAAAATGTCTGTCTGATTCTCAGGTGGCATACACTGATTTGAAAACAAGGTAGATGTTGATGTAGATTCATTGTAGATGTCCTCCACAAGCACAATGCAGGGCTTTGTACATTTAAAATAAACTCATAGCACATGAGTTTATTTTACACATTGAAACACATGAAATCAAGTGTAATAAACAGGTTTACACATTCCAAAGTTAGAACCCTAGTGAAGGGATATTAATCAAAAACAGACCTTATTTTGCAATGGTAACAGACTGCCAAGTCTAAATTAGAGAATCCTTATTCACAAATCAACATGAAACATTGTGAAAGCAAGCAGAATTGGACTCTGAGCTGTAATGCGGGCCATTCAGACTAAACAGTCTGTCAGCTGTGCTGTTCCTCAGAACTTTATAGATTCTAGGATGGAAAAGCAGGGCCCCTCTTTCCACTTACAGGGTACAGCTTCAGAAAGCCCTGTGATGCTATTAATCCAATTTAGAATGAGATTTTTGCCACCAGCATTCCAGCTGTCTTTCCTCTTAACTCATCTGGTGCAGGCCATCTGTGCATGAATGAATTATAAAAATGGAGAGAAAGAAATTTAGGAGCAGCAGCATTGAAAAGCAAGTGCAAACGTTCAAATAAAAGTCTTAGTACACCATCATTAGAGTGGTCTGTCAGCTGTATGGTAATGCTATAGCTGATGACAGCATATTTCTAAACAACACAGACACAAAGTCAATCAGAGGCTTCATTAAACTAAATGGATGTGCTAAAGAATTCTCTTTGGGTACATCCAGAGGAGCACAGAAGTCCTTCCTGTGTTGCAAAAAGAAGGGACACAAGTCAGGAGAACTGAATTTGGGGTACTACCCTGTCATTAAATGTTTTGTTCCCAGACACTCCTGTAAAGGAGTCTGCTAGGGCATAACATCAGAGTGTTCTTTTTCCTAAAGGGAAAATTTGGTATACATGTAACAGGAGGGTCATAAAACATGTGTTCTTGATAATTGAACTCTGGAATAGCACAGCTGTACAGTGAGCAAGAAACCATCCGAGTGTCATGGTGCAGTGAGGCTGGGGGCTTCCCAGGGATCGGGACAGTGTCTGGGGGCTCCCAGTGAGGCAGGGTCAGACCTCACTACCAGGGCCCATCCCCCTGCCCCCAGGGGACAGGGCTATGGAGGGGCTGTTAGGCACTGCCGCTGGGATGTGCCAGGCAGTCACCCATGGGTCAGGATCAATGGGGCCTGAGGCTGGGCTTAATTTTTTCATAATAGATATTTGAAGTAGGAATGGTTCTAATTATAGAATGCCTTTAAATTGGACAGATTTCATATATTTTTCCATTTTATTAATCCCATTCCTTACCTCCTTTCTTGATGCGTGAGGCTAATTTACACTCATTCACTTGCTAAATTTGTGCCATTTGTTCCACTTACACAACACATGCTCTCTGGTAGTTCCCATCATGTGCTGAACTGGCTTGTGGCATTATTAAACACTGTATTACACTGCCTGTATTTAAATTTTTAATCATATATACTGTCTTCTTATATTAAAATGTCCACAAATAGGAAGTTTGATTGAAGACTGGTAGGACCTGGGCATGCAGCATTTCCTTTCTCACAGCTCATGGACAATCATTAATTAGTTATCATCTCAGATTACACAAAAAGCTTGGGCTATGTGTAGAGTAGTGGACTGTGAATACTTTCAAACTGTCCAGTCCAGAAACACAATAGTCTCTCAGTCCCCAGCACCTTGTTTTTCACAGGGAGGAAAATGAGGCATGCTGGCTGGAAGGGAGCTGTATCTTGGAGGAGCAGAAGTCCTTGCAGCAGTTCCAGACATTGCTCAGGCTTGATGCAGCTATTTGACTCAAATCTTCCCCTTTACACGTCTCTTCAGTGCACCCCACACCAGTGCAAACAGTCATAACGATTATTCCGTGACATTGATTCCTGGCATGTGGTTGCAGTTTGACTTTTTCAATGGCTATCACAATTAAACAGGAGAAAACAACAGCTAAGCAGAAGAGCTAAGGCATTTTGCTAAATGTGTGAGTGCAGCAGCAGGGCCAGAAGCTACTTCCCAGACTCAGCACTCTGGGGTGAAAGGTGGCTAGAAATGGATAGCAATCTCTTCCTTCTGGTATATCGTTCACCACAGAAATTGACATGCCTTTAGATTATTTTCATGGACTACTTTTATAGAAGTAGATGAGGACTACCTAATGATGCAAATACTAATACTGTCTTTTTACATAGAAATTAACTCATGGAAGAAAAATCTGCTATAAAGTAGCTGCTCTTCCTCTTTTATTTCTGTATCTTTCTCCTTATTGTAGAGTGTTTCTCAGTTAGGATGACACAGACTTTACGGCTAAATCTGTGCTAGTGAGTTAAAATGCCAGTGAGGCATTGAGGCCAAGTGACATGGAATGAATCACACCAATGTTATTAAATTCTCTTATCCTCCAAGATAAGGTGGCCACATGCAAACTATCTTTTTGGAAGAGTATCTGATCCATACTAATTCCTGTATCCAGAAATTGTTTGTGATTCTGCTAGTTTATGAAGGCCAAAGTACATGTTACAGTACAGTAAATTTGAACAATTTAGAGGGTCAAGTTCCAGTGTTCTGGCACATTTACTAATATGGATGTAGCCTGTGTGTATTGTACAATTTGCCTTCTTTCTCCTATCCATGACCATATTCACTGAAAATAATCAATCAATCATTGGAATAAAATACATTAACTCTTACTCCAAAATAATCTCTTCATCAAAAATAATTTTGATTGTTTTTTAAAGCTAAGAAAATCTTTGCTTTTGGGAGGCATTTTTTATTTTTATTCTTAGGTATTTGGTCACCAAGGCTACAACTTCGTGCTGTTAAAAACAGTGGGCCAAGAACTACAAAATACCATATCCCAGGAGGGCACAGAACAGAATGAAGAGACCACTAGGAAAGGGCATCTGACCAAATCTTGCTCCCAAACAGTATTCCATAATACTGCATATTTTTTTCACATTATCTTTAAGTGATTGTGTTTACAGCCAAAACTGAGAAGTGCTTGATTTCCTTACCCTTTTTTTAATCTTGGAAAAAAATCCTCAGCTTTGCCCAGGCCTAATGATAACTGTAAAAAGCTGGGCAAAGAAGAAAATATTTGATTTTTGACATGCAACTAGTAATGTTTATTTTATCAATTATTGTTAGGTGAAGCTAGAATTTCCTTGCTTTGGATGCTTTTAAGTATTATCAAATTACTATTATCTTACCATTGTAGTATGCCTTATGGGAAAAAAAGATTGTGTTATTTTAACCTTTATTTCAATATTTAACTTAATGTTGCTTAAAGTTAGGATCATCAAGAGGTTTTTGTCAAAGTCACTATGATAATGAAAGAGTAAAATAAAAGTTATTTGGAGACATATTTTGTACCACTAATTTCTTTCCTTGAGCAGCCCATTGATTTCAAAATCAATATATCATATGAACAATCTAAGATTTTACCAGCCTACAGTTCACATGCCTTAAGTCAACCCAAGAATTTTTCATAGCTTTATCTAGTTACTGGTTTTGATGTCCTGGTGATTATATTCTTTTAACTCTCTTTTCCCCATTTGCAAAGTTTCTTCTTCATTTGCAAAGTGATTATTCAGGGGTGTACTGACACAGGAACACTGAACATTTCAAAGGAGAAGGTAGTGAGTAGGGATGTAAAGTCAAAGAGATGCTAAGAAGCAAGAATCTAGCAAGGATTATGCTCTCTCTCTACAGCAGAGCTTGCTCAAGCTCTTTCTTTGTAACAGTCAGTTCAAGATATAAGTGGGATTTTGCCATTTGACTTCACCAATTTTAACCAGACATTCTTGAGTGCAACACCATTACACGAAAGAAGTTGAGGCAAGCTCACGTGTACAAAGGTTTATTAGGGGGGGTCTGTAGCCGATGGCATACACCAATGCTAATAATGAAAGTTACTTTCAGGGAAGAATAATAACAAAGAAGAGAGAGAGAGAAGGAGAGAAAGAGGGAAAGGGAAAGGGAAAAGGAAAGGGAAAAGGAAAGGGAAAGGCGAAATGACAAACTCTCCCCAGTAGCTGGCCAGGAAGGGCAGCGATGGGGTCCCAGAGGAGCATCCTCCTCTGAGGGGGTCTCTCCAGTGCAGCAGGTGGTAAGGATGAAGATGACAAGGGTGATGACGGCAATGATGATTTCTCCTCCTTGCTTTTCCCCTGCTACTACATACTCTTTGACAAGGTCAGGACTCTCTCAAATTCCCTACTGGTTGCTCCTGCTTATGGGGCTGTTTGCACTGGTTGGAGCATACCAATCAGGTGCAAGTGTTACATATTGATTGTCTGTTAAGCTTCTGTGCACATGTATTATTGGATAATATTTATCAAGTATTTAAATGACTATCATCAATTTGTCATGTGCTAAGTTTGTTTTTTTTCTAACATGAACTAAAATCTACAAAACAAGAGGTAAGAAAAGGGGGGGATAAAGAGGAGCCAACCTTCTGCCAGTGGTCGTCCCTTCCTGTGAGAACCTGCTGTAACAACACTACCAGGGTTGGCAGGTGTAAGCCCATGAGATCAACAGCATGAGAACAACAGCGTGGGGACAAAAGGGAAAGTACAAGCACAGAAGCTCTGGGGAAGCACTGCTACAGCAGCTTAGGTGAAAGCTTACAGAGCTGCAGATAGCAGGCCCTTAGCATTACTAAGGCTGAGGAACTAAGGCACTTCAGGCACTGTCCAACAGCACCAGCTATTTTATAACCATGTCCATGGCTGCATTTTGCAGCAGAGAGATTTACTCTGCCTGTATTTACTCTGTCTTGTTAGATTTTTTTTTAAGCTAAAATTCACACTTAGCTTTCTATGTTACAGTTATTATTTTAATATAATAATAATAGAATATGGAAGTACACAGAAACGCCAACCATTCATTTCAGTCACAGAATTAATTATTATTCAGCTCCACATCCATGAAATCTGTGGAGTGGGTGCCATCTGCATGTGCTCAGAGTTTTAAATTTTACTTATGGATAGCATTTGTACTGCTAGTTTTAGTTTTCCTTTCAAACTATCTGTGGATTAAATCAGTATATTAATACAATGTGCTGAAGTAACTAATATAAACCTGAGAATTATTTGCAACTTACATTGAATATTAATGCCAGAAAAAACAGAGTAACCAAATGCCTTGCTCAAAGGCTTTGAAAAATGAATTGCAAGGCAATTAATAAGAGCCAATTTGTTGTTAAGTCAGAAGAGTACTCTGAAATGCAGTGTTTGTGCAGGCAACTGTTCACTTCAAAAAATTGATTGGGATGCTTCCTTCGAGTGTGTAATGAGAAAACATTGACATTTGCAGTTCAGTTGTTTGAAAAGTTAAAGCAGCAAAACTGTAGAGGCTAGAGTGCTGAAACTGTTTTCTTTGGTTGATTTGTCAGCTCAATTATTAAGAACTGTTTGGGTTTTTCATTATATCTCTGTGTTCAACGTGATGAGAAAGAGACTTCATTTCAGTGATCAATGCCAGGTTTTACTTCAAGTACCAAGCTCAATATATTTTTAAACTAATCTGATCTTTCTTTGTGTATGAATTTAGGTGAGATATGCTGTTTTCTTAACGGAACTGAAACGTTCTTTGAACTTTCATTTCTTGTTATTAAGATGTGTGTGCATCACAAGCCTTTAATTTGAAATGCAAGATATGTGTTTGGGTTTTAAACAGGCATCTGTTTCTATTATTCATGTATGTTTGTTTCCTGAATAAGTAATATTTATCAGTGACAGTGGAACTATAGATCCCATGACCTTGACAGTTGTCTTCTACCACACATGCTGGTAAAATCGATGAATTCTACAGAAACAGCTCCCATTGGTTTATTCTTACTTTGTGGGAGTTTCTTGGATGGTAGGGTGCACTGGGCTATGCTAGATTTCAGTTCACCATGGCGAAGTTAGGAGTGAGGTCTGGGAAAGGACTTACTTATGGTTAAGATGTAATGGTTTCCATTACATATAGATGACAAATTAGGTTTATGTGATTTTAACATACTTGGATGGTAAGTAGCTTTTTTTTCAAAATGGCAGTTTAAAGCCATTTTGCTTTCTTTTCTTTTACTCTCATCTTCCTATGCTGAGAGTAAGCAAAGGAATCTTTGTAAAAAAGGATCACCACGATCAAGTTTATTAACACTGTATAAAACCCATCCTTCTACAAAAAAATGTGTTCAAGCTTCATGATTACCTGCTCTGAGGCTTGATTTAGACATATGTCTGAAGTCTTGGCCCTCAGGTCTAAGAATACGTAACAAATTCACAATCTCAGATTTCACTGTGAGGGAAAAAAAAAAAAAAAAAAAAAAAGTAGCCTTCAAGACTGAATAAAACCTGAAGATATTAAGCAACAAAACTGATAAAGGTCAAAACTGTAGTTCTCAGACAACTGAACTGCTCTGTTCTTCATAATATTGCTAACACCAAAGGCCACTGTTCTACTGTTACTATTTCTGGAAGCTCTCTGTCCAGGTGTGCGACTCTTACTGCCACCATTGTGGTTTAGCCAGTGACAGCAGAGCAGATCCGAACAATCTAATACAGTGCTTTATAACTGTTTTCCAAAATGAAAGAGGCAATTTGTCAATGAACCACAAATAGAACTATTCCACTGCTGCAAAGCATGCACTTCTCAAACCTCCCAACCTCATCTCCTTCCCACAGAGGAAAGAATTAAGACAAAAATGGGAAAGGTTGTGGGAAAGGTGATGTTCTAAATGAAGAGCTCTTGGCAGTGACTCTTCCCAAAGACACATGATGGTGACTCAGTCTCACACAGGTGCAGCATTTTGTGATAAAAGGTTCGGGGGGAAAGACATGGATTCTGCGAACTGGAATTATAGTCGGGATGGGGGGGTTCCTGCTTAAGAGTCAGTCCATCATACATGTTCACATGAGAATCAGTAATCCTTCATGGTGCTTCCTTATGTGAATATGAACTTACCATCCATATGCCTCAGCTTTCTCCAGTATGTTGCTGAAAATAACATAAAAAACTAAAACTTATGAAAAATGCATGTCTCTTGCTTTTCTGCCGGCTTTTAAATACACATACTGATTTTACCTTTGAAAATCCATTACACAACTTTCACCTTTTACAAGGATGATTTTAAGGATTCAGTATTACAGCATATTGCCTTTTTGCTAACTGACTGCTGGACTAAAAGCTTTCCTAAAATGCCTTGAGATTCTCAAGAAAAGATGCTTTATAACAGGGAATTAGAAGTCACAATGTTCTGTGTGTTTTAAAGCTTATTAATAAAGTATTCGATTGATCCCAAGAAACATGGTAGATTTCTGATGGAATGCTGTGACTTGTGTTTCTCTAGTTTATTTTTTGGAGATGCACTCATGAGTCCATATGGAAGTCTTTAATAGTCACTGTGTTTCTACCTAGTGTGGATATGATATATGAAATAAATTTTTAAAAATTCTAGTGGAAATGAATAATATTTGTCCTGTTTTAATGTTTTATAGTGTAGGCATGGGCTTACATGCAGAAAATCCATACTTTCCAGGATAAGCTTTGTTTCCAGGACTATCCTGAGTACTGTCTAAAAGGCAATGAACAGATAGGTGAGAGACTAGAATAATAAAGCCAGATTTGGCTCCTTATTAGCAATATTTTGAAAAGAAAAATAAGTGTTTTATCTTGTACTAGATACTTAAGCATCTGAATATTGAAGTTCATGGCAGTGCAATTTCTGCCTCTCTTATATTTTTAATATAATTATATTTTTCTAATATATTTTCAGTTCTATGCCAGTCTATGGCTAGAAAATGATAAGCAGAAAGAAATGATTGTTTCATCACTGTAAATTGATGTCTTAAAAAAGTCCACACACACTCAGTAACTTAGTTCAACTATTCCTCAATTTCTTGAGCCCAGAAACTCTGTCCCCTCACACTCTCTTTACAACTCCAAAATATTTTTTTACTTATTTAGATTTTTAATACAAATATTTCCCTATTTTCCCGCTTTTGTCTGTGAGATGACCACCCTCATTTGATAAGGTTTTAACTAAACTTGGTTTTCGCTAAATGTTAGACAGGAATGCTAAGGAATTTCTTCTGAGCAGCCCATAATTATCAGTTAATATTCTCTTTTGTTCTTTGGAGAGTGTGGATATCCTGCTGGTGAAGAGGAGGAGGAGGAGGAGGAGGAGGAGAAAAAAGGCCTAAAATGAATCCCTTCTTCCTTAAAGAATGCGGATCCAAGTCATCCTTATCAGGCATTGAATGCCAATAGCATGCAATGAAAATAAATAAACTCCAAAATGATATTAACATTTAATATATTCACAAGATAGGAGAAAAAAAAAAAAACTCAGAAAGAGCATAGTAGCTCTCAATGTAAGTTAAGCATAAATTTTTCACTTAAAGTGTTCCATGCAAAATGACTTATGGAATTGGTTCAAAATTAGTATGAATAATGCACAGTTAAGACATCTTTATAGGGCTGCTTTTTTACATGTTATCGTATCATCACCTCTGCTACTTAATCTTTGGCAAGGCTTTGTGAAGATGTGCTGTGTATTCACTGGAGAGTTTTGCTGCCAGTTCCTGACCTGTTTCTCTTTGAGGCCTCTGTTCTGCCTTTGCCCTTATGCAACTCCAGAGACTTCCCTCACCCCTCCTTAACCTGATGGACTCTATTCTATAGACTGCAATAAAGGTACAGTAATAGACTTTTACAAAGGAGAATTAATAAGCAACAAATAATGCATTTGCATCAATAGAGGGGGGTGCTAATACGGTATAACCACCATTCTGAGGCCTTCATAGTTGAAGATGACAGTCTTGACATGTTTGAGTTAAGCCTGGTAGATGTACTTGTACAGCGAGGTGCCTAAAGGTGGATAATATAAAAACCATTTCTCTCCCAAGCCAGAGTGTTCAATTATCACATCTATGCATTAGCTTATCATATGGGGGCTGACTGACTATTCATCTCATCTATCTATGCCATATATCTGGCTGATCATAGCTGTGTCTTCCTTAGTATTATACCAGAAGATGGGCAATGAGCAAGTTGCAAGCCTGGCTAATTTGACATACAACTTTAGTCAAAGCAGGGTGCAAAGATGTCTCTAGTGGAATTTCTCCAGGTGACAGATATGACTTCATTACAGTCTCCAACTCTGTAGACCTTTTTGAATAATTATGCAACCCAAATGAACATCAGACTCATTTCATAGGCCTTGTACAAGGGGACTAGTTCAGCCCTGTGGGATTTCTCAGATAGAAACTATAGTCAATAAGAATAGAAGACGTATTTTATTCATATGTGTTGATTTAAGCACATTGAACATTTCAGCTATAAAAGTTTCCTCTCATTGCTGATGGGAGCAGCACATTATCATATCAACGACCAGTCTTCCAGAAGCTGTGAACAACTATTGGATCAATCATTTTACTCTACACAAACGCACTTTGCAATGATCTATTGATGTCCAACATTTTATGTCTCTTTTAAGAAATGTTCTGCAGCAGGCCAACTTAAATTTCCATCATTTTAACAATATAAAGTGCAAACCCCTAATTCAGTACAAATGCAGAAATATTGCAAACTAAAAGCAATGGATGAGCCTCTGCAGAGGTAGCCAGTGATGCCTGGAAGGAAGATTCTGAGGAAAGAAAAGTAACCTAGAAGTGAGGCAAATGGAAATAAAAGGAACGTGTGAAGCAAAGCCAATGCTGTACGATGACAAAGGCATGTGAGACAAACTCTTTGTCCCAAAACATATCCACAGCTATCAATACTTAAAATTTTCAGTACAGTGAGAGTTATATCTTGTTTTGTTGGCACTTTAGTTCTTCATAAGTCAAAGCAACAACTTAAGAACAGCTAATATTTTTTGTGCTCTACTTCCTTCGTAATGAGAAGGGATTTCAGCATGGGAATTACCATGCTGAATTTTCTTAATTGGAGTGTTTATGATTGTATATTTTTTTCAGACTAGCTTTTGTAGAACTTACTGAAATAGATTAATAATATTATTCATATTATTCATACTATTGATCTCCCTATATTGTGTGGTCTCTAACATCAACATTAGAAAATTTACAATTTCCATTATTCTTACTCATAAAGCTGCTAGCTAGGAACATAAGAATTACATATGACACCTCATCTTTCAAGTAAGTCAAATCTTTTAGTAAAAATCTAATAAATCTAGTAAATCAAATCTTTTCCTTTACAATTTCATTTGGACAGAAAATGTAATCTGTAGTCCAACGAAACTTGCATTAGTTTGTTCAAAATTCAATTAAAAAAAGGTTGCAAGAAATCAGATTAGTTTCAATTACCTCAGTAAACCAGTGGCTGCACTGAGCATAAGGATATTGAAACAATCAACAGGCAACTACCAGGTCTAAAATTGACAGTGCTCACATTTTTATGGTGTCAGTATTTTTAAAGATTCCTGCTTAATATAAAATAGATTATTTTTGATTCTCCTGTGAATGTGAAACTATAACATGGCCATGTGGATCTAAAATTAGCTCTCATTGCAAAATCTCCCTATTTTCATTTGGGTACATGGATTATTTTCTTTAAGCCTGTTTAGGTACTTGATGCCAGCAATATAAAATAAACTGAAAGGCAATCCAGGTGTAACGCAACTACATAAATACTTTGAACAGGGGAAAATTCAGACTTGCATGACCCCAAGCTATTTTCAAAGTCTAAAGCTGGAAATACAGCTTTCACCTGATTCACTTCCATTTAATGTTGTCTTTGCTTTTTTAAATCTTTCTAAAAACAGTCCTGCAATGACATCCCACAACCCAGTGTTATCTAACTTTTCTGCTGTGGTGACACACATGGAAGATCCCCTTCTCCATCGCATGAATTCACACAGGCACTGTCCAATTGAATTTTCTCAAGATAGGCTAGTGCAACATTGTCTAACAGAAACTAATCAGGAAAGACTTTCTAACATTTATTTTCCTTTGATTCTTTTTTTCACTCCATTTTGTTTTGTTGACTACATAATTTCTTTGCAAGTCAGATTTATTTACAAAAATAACTTCTTCATTTCTTTTGATATATCTGTATTTCTTCCATATTTTTCCCCTACAAAATCCTTGCAAATGTTAATCCTGGAGAAAAATAATAATAAAAAAAAGAATTCAGTGTTTGAGAAAATATAGTATATTAAGTGTTATAAGCATACTGCTTTGATTGGCAATGTATCACGGGATGAAACTGGTCTTTGTACTGCAGCTTTGAGGATTAAGCCACAAATGTTTTTTAATAATAAGCCATTAATTAAAATATGCGTGTGCAAAATTCATTCTGTTTCAGCATAACTGCAGATGCAATATACTTGAAAGGCAATTTGACTTTTCTTTTTAAGATGAAGTACTAGAAAAATTTGAATGCTTGCTTAAGTTCTCAAGGATACAAGTTATCATACACAGAATGGCTTTTAGTAACTTTTCTTTCCTGTACTTTGGAAAGAAAATTATCATGAAATTTATTTACAGTAATCAGGGTTAGCAAAGACCTAACCTAAACCTAAAAGTGACTGAGCTGACTTTCATCATTTTGGTTGAACTAGCTTATAGAATACTGTATATCTTTCATGTCAACAGATCTGAGGTAATAAAATCTCTGGATAGGGGCATAGATGAGCCACTGGTGGAAAATTACGTAACCTATTTAGTAAGCTTTGCTAAAGCAAGAACAAGACATGTGAACCAACTTTATCTTGACTAGACCATTTCCTCTTGAATATCGTGGTTTCTGTTGGGCTGAGTTTGATATTTATGGCAGCTTAGGTGACTCCAAGGTAGATTTTGTCTGGCCAACAATCCATCTCCAGAAAACAGAAGTCAGTGGTGAATATGTCCTAAATAAGCAAGAAAATTAAGCAGCTTTTTAAACATTGTTTTTCTCAAATGCAAAAATAAGGATGATTTACACAGTTTAAATATACTGACACAATAGTTGAGAGAAATGGATAAAGCTTCAGGAATTCTGAAGGGCTGCCTACTGTGATTAAAACTGATTGTTATAGTGTTAATGGATTTGAACAAGAACAATAACACACACGGAAGATGTGTATTATTGCATAGAAGAAATACAGTGGTTATGCAATAGGCTTAGCAGTTGTTCTTGTTAGATTAGCATTCAGAAATATGACATTAAGCTTTTAATTTTGATCATGTCGTAGATTACTGATCAATTAGAAGGCAAGTTCTAAAGGTACAATATGTCTTCAGAGAAAAATCAGTAAGTCTAGTTTCTCCTGTTTGAAAAATAAGATAAAAATTTGGAACAGTCAATACACATTATTATTAGTAACCCCTAGCAGTGGGGAAACCAAAGACATACTAAATGACTATTTAACTAGGATAAAAGGTGGAACTTGGACCTTCTCACTTCCTCTTACAGAAAACCATTGCACAATAAAGGCCTTAGCGCTGATGAAAGGCTTTACTTGTATGTAATCATAAATGGATATACTCATAGCCAGACCACAGCTGACGTAACTCACTGCTTAACCAAAATGAGAGCCTAATGTACAGATTATCTGTATACAGAGCACTAGGCTGCTGTGGAAGTCAGAACTTAGAAAATCGAACAGTATTTTTAAGAGTTTTTCATAGTTTTGGGGAAATCTTAATGAAAGGAATACAAACAGTATCTTATAGTTGTAGTATCTTTCACATTAAAAATTCTGTCATTCATTCATGGAAAATCAAAAAATTAATTATGTTTTGTTTCAGAGTCTGATAGTCTTAATCAGGCTGCCACACCTTTAAAAAAATTAAGCTTGATAAAGACAGAATAGCAGGAAACTCTAATTTGTCCTTAAAGTACATTCCTACATTACTCCTGTGATGACAAATAGCCTATCTGTCTTTGCAGTTTCACAAGATCTTGTTCTCTTCCTTATCCAGTGTAAAATCTGTCTGAATCTATGGACAAAAACATATGAAAAACTACAAATAAAATGCTCCGTGTATTATACACTTCCACTGTTACTAATACTTCCATGACCTATGCTAACAGTTCTATAGTCCTTTGTCTACACTAGAAATAGGTACACATAGAGAATATCTCCAATCGATTTGCTATATTCTTTGCTTGAAGTGGCATAGACTTTTCAGTCAATCTCTGTAGAAGACAATAAACCCAGAACAAGCCTTATACTGCTTCTAAGTCCTTTCTGAGAACTTTCCTCTGTTGCCAAAATATATCATGCAACTGACTGAAACAAGGTCAGGCAATACATGTGTAAGTTACACTTAGAGTTTATTGACTTCGATATTTAGATTTTTTAATTATTCCATTATAAAAGAAACTTCATTGCTTGCAGCCATATTCTCATATTTGTCAGAGGTAAACATTACAGACTGGAGAAGTATTTTTTCTTCTATGAAATGCTTTTCCACTTTGCTAGTAAAATTTTCTTTCTTTCTTTCTTTCTTTTTCTTTCTTTCCTCATTTCTTCATGGAAATTTCAGAAAAGTCTGGAAAATTCTTCAGTGACAGGTTGACTACCACCAAAACAACAGTGACAGAAACACAAGAAAAGAGACATTCTTGAGACTGATAGACATTTTTTAAAGATCATGAAATGCCTGCACGATAACAATCCCTCCTCCCCCATTTACACTTATAATTTAACCTTAAGACTTCATGTCTAAGTTTGGTCAACTACTTGGAAATTAACTTCTACATCTTCTTTAAGAAAGATGGTACAAAAAAGTAGGATCTGTGCTAGACTTATTTCTCAGAGACTCATGGACAAGACCTTAAACCAAAAGGTCCATCACTATTTAAAGATTTTGTCTATAATTCACATTGCAGTCCTGTACATACATATCTGAGCTAGCACTGAAGAAAAATGGTGATGACTAAATCAGCTGACTAAGTATGATGTAGCAACTCAATCCTTCTTTGGATCCTGGATAGTATCACATTGTATTTAAGAAGTCTTTCTCAAAATAATGACTTCATCTAGAGTCTCTGTGCAGCTTCTGGACTTTTTTCTTTTATATACTCAAAAGCTATAGTTTCTAAACCAAAAGCAAAAACTTTCAGGCATAACTTTCCATCTAAGTATAGTCTGATATGCACTTGTTCATTAAAATCCTGCTATAAAGTAGTTTTAAAATTTTCAAATGGTCTATTCATTAAAGCAAGAAGCAACTGCCCCACTACAATTTTATTACATTACAGAGATGCATTGGAATATCTAAACTCCAATCATATTACCAACCATTCCCTGAAAATAGGTAAATATTACAAAGCTGTGTTTTGGCCTGATCTTCTGATTCTAATTCTTATACATTGCCCCTCAAAAGGGGCAATATAGGGGACTTGAGGATTGAGCCTCTTCTGACCATCATTAAACCTATTTCATCTCTGTCATCTGTAAAACAAGTCCCAAACAACAACCCTATCTATCTGGAGGACGCTATCTTTCACTTTACTTCCATAGAGAGTACCATAAATAGATTGTCTAAATATAAAGAATGACAACTGAGAAATTTGAATTAAAGTACAGATATGTTTTCTTTTTTACATTAAAGCCTCTGGGGATGTTTTCTTCTCTGAATGTGTATTAGTTTTTATGTGATCATATGACTAAATACTCTTCAAGGTATTATTGAAATGTTGCAATGACCTTCACAGTTGATTTTATTGCATTGTATCCTTTACAAGAGCATGAAAATGCTGACATTTAAAACATACATATAAAAGCCTACAAGTATCAAACCAAGCAAATGGAATGTTATTCTATACGTACACTCAGAGAGAAAAAAAGTGAAAATAGGGAGAGACCAATAGGATAATAGAAGATAATATTTAATTCTGTAAGTAATTAAACTGTTCAGACTCATCGATATTTAGTGAATCTACCTACCTACTTACCTTTTAGCATGTATATATGAGTATTATATCTCTGACAAACTTGTAGATCGTCTGAAGACTATAGTTATGTCATACCTCATTGATTATGTACCTCAAGCTGAATATTAGTTAAGAAGAATGGGGAACATTCAGAGTGGTAAAATAATACAAAAACATATCTAATGGCATGGGGCATAAATCTTGTTTCCATGAATTCAGTATGAGTTGTTGTTATTGTTCAGTTCTTATACGGAGATTTCATTGGTTTATTTCAAAGCACTCTGACAGACAATTAAAAAGATCCCAAGTGCTCAACACTGCAGCGCCTAGAAATTAGGTGTCTAAATGCAACAGTATAATTCACATGGCTAACTTCTCACCACACATGTATTTAGATATAAAATAGAAGATTTATACCCCTCCTGTGACTCATAAGAGCCAGACTGGTAAATAGTTAGATAGTGAAAGTAATTGACTGGAAACACCAAAAAAGGGGTAAGTCTCAAGCTCTAGCTGCATAGGATTGCAACTCCCAGTGCGCTCCTTGTATTAAACTGGGCTGCCTTATAGCCAAGACTGCAAGATTTCTGGGTACAGAAGAGAACCTGACAGTAGCATAATCAGAGCACACAGCTAGAAAGTGGGAGCCATATGCTACATCTACGTTAGTAAATTAAATGTGCTCAGGACTGTTCTTTGGCGCTGAAATCAGCTGGCACTGAATGGCCTGCTTCCACACTATTAAACCCTCATATGCTCTAAAACTAGATGGCTGACTGCAAACTGCAGGAATGGTGTCTAACCTATGCTATCTGTGAACTGTAAACAGGAACTGTTTGGGAGAGTGCTAGGCAGCCTGGGCCAAAAAGCCCACCAGGGACCTCTCTAACAATTTAACAGTGTAAGCGATTGAATTTCAGTACCTGGATGCACTCCCTAGCACTCTTTCATTTTTGAGTACAACCATAGGGTTCTGTTTCCCTTGTCCATGTATGTATTTTAACTTTGACAGCCTTTCAATGAACAAAGCAAATGCAGGGATCATTTCCATCTCTCTCTTTCATCTCAACTGCATAGCTCACAGCTAGGCTTTCCAACTGTTTGCCGTCATGCTGGCCCAGGCTCAGAGGTAAGACATTTAGTCCTTCTTAAAATCTCCCAGGCACAGTTTGGAGGGGCACCCTCCACAGCAGAGAGAACAGTATGTTAAGCTCTCTCAGGCTGATAGCAGTGGTCAGACTCATCTCCAGACTCACAATGTAGGTGTCAGCATGTGAGTCAGGTGGTACAACAGCTCTTCAATGCTACAGTTAGAGATGGGGCTCTACTATGCTAGCTCAGAAAATGACTATAACAGGTCTTTGCTTTGCTTCATTTTAGGGAAAAAAATTCCAGTTTGGATAATACTAAAGAATGGCAGTGAAGAAGGTAGAATCTATAGCGGTATTTGCAAATACTACATTTTAAAGATTAAGGTAGAAAATGTTTCATACATGAGAAGAATTAAAATTCTGGATAACAGCAAGACATACAAGTAGATTAAAGACTTTTTAAATTGACTTTATATTTACATTCTCATTTGTCACAGGGTAATTCATTACAAGTCTGTTGCTTTTTGACTTGTCCAATGCCTGTAATTACAGAGAACAGTACTCAACAAGTCTGTGCATTTTCTATGTGTTTTTCACACAGGAAAACAATTTTCTTTAATTATTTTTTCTTTCATGCTAAAATAGAAGGTGAAAACAAAAAAACAGGGAAGAGTAACAACTGAAATCTTGCTTTTCAAAAACATGAGTCAAAAAGAGGAAAGAAACAAAAAGGGAAAGGACAAATCTCCAGGTAGCAATTATGAATAGATATTAAAGAAAAAGTGATCAATATAAAATGCCAACACTGATGAATCCTGTATTTGCAAATACAAGCCATAATACTTTTGAATGGCAGTACTCTCATCTTCCTATAACTTGAAATATTTCTGACATATATCTTGCTTTCCCCACTAACAAGAAAGGAAAGAAGTGGAAAAAATAAGATCAATGCACTATAAAAAGTACAGCAGTTAATCTTTTAAATTAACCTGTGCCCCATATCCCAAGTAAAGGCATGAATCTCTCTCTTGATCTTTGTTTCCATTTAATATGCGACAGCTACAACACATTCTCAAATTCTACAGATTCAGCAAGAAGCGAAAAAATACACCCAGAAATCAAGGACAGTTGTTTTAGAAACATAAACTCTACATCCTCCTGAGCTGACTTTGGGCAGAGGTTAAGTGGAGAACAGCAAGTCTCGCCTGAAACCCTCAGCCTCTTGATATTTCTCTCACATACATTCTTGCACTGGAGTCCAAAAAGATTTCAGATGACAAAGGTCATATAAAACTTACTTCCTAGGGGAATCAAAATTTATAAATCAAATAAGGAAGGCCAGAATAGTTTTCAGTGCAACACAATGCAAAAAAATGTAATTGGTTTGTTTTTCTGAAAATAAACTGTAGCCCTTTGCCCATTCTCTTATCACCAGGAGAAACTGTTTAATACAGTTATATAAACAAACAGACCACATTTAAAGACCAAATAATAAATAACATCTGCCATTATTTCAGGCACCTTCTATACAGAGTGAAATAATAATACTGGTATAACAACCTGCAGAAAAACTGAGACATAATTATGCCTGTAAACACTTTTGACCCACCAGGTATTAAAAAAAAAGAGAAAGAAATCTATGATGCTGAAACCCTGCTGCGGAAGTTTTGTCAATTTAACTTCTTTTGGGAGCTGTTCTGGAAAAAGACAACAGGTGAGATTCAGCAAAATACGCAGTATCAAAAGACTCATAAATGATGTATAACTCCAAAAGGCAGAAAAGTGTCTCTCAATTATGTTTACAGATAAAAGCCTTGGCATTATTTTACTTTTATCGCAGTTCAGTGATATTAACTTTCAAACTAGAGACAATACTTTTTCTTTATGGTAGCAAATTTAGATTCCAAAAAAATGCTTTTACTATCCAGATTTTCTGAAGTCAGCAATCTTTATACTTCCTTTTCAAAATAGCTCATTTATTTTGATTTCTTTATCTGGTATTTAATTCTTCCTTTGAATCAAGGCAATCCACGTGTGGCGGGATGCTCCCAGCTCCGCCCCCCCCCCCCCCCCCCTCAATCTGGTGCCAGTTACAAGCAGTTTGCATTCTTGTGCTTCACTCTCTGAAAGGGAGGATGTCAAGGATGTCAAGGCTTTGAGATAAGGCCTGCTTGGGTGCCAGGACCCTGGAAAACAAAGCCTCCTCTCACTGCCGAAACAGTATTAGGGTGATCTGGACTATCTCCTCCTCGTCAGGACCTTGGGAGAAAACACCTACTCTCACTGCTGCAGCAGTGTTAATCATTGCAGACTGGAATTAAATCCTTCTTACCCGAGCTATAGGATCTCTCCTTGGGACCACCACTGCACGAGTAAAGCAGTCATTCGCAGTCACTCAAACTCCTTTCTTCGGTGCTGAAGAGTGCTCAAGGCAGCTAGCCTGCCCTTGCGGGTGTTCAACTATCCCCCCACCCCATGACTGTGGGTGCGAGCATCATAACAATGACGGAGGACAGTTGAACCCTGCAGCAGCCAGGACCTAGGGACTGCGACTGTGCAGAAAGAACTGCAACTGGCCTAGCGACTCCACCTCCATCTTCCCCTAAAGGGTATAAATAGGTTGGCCCCGGAGGCCATCTTTGGCTCTTTGCGGGTGACAGTGGGTCTGCCAGCTTGTGGATCCCATCGGGATGGGGACGCCCTCCCACAGTTACTTCCCTGGGATTGCGTGTACGTTGGCCACTCAGGCAACGTGTGGGTAAGATCAATTACAATTGGAAAATAAGTATTCTAGTAGAATTAAGTTTCTGTTGACAAGAATTGTTGTTTTGTACTGTTGTAACTTGTGTAGTAAACTTAGATCTTTAAAATAAGTTGTGGAGTCATGCATCAAATCTCCTTCTCCCCTCCTCCCTTCCCTCACACCACACGAAACCCTCACAGTCTGGGACTGTAAAGATAGTCAGTCATCCCGTGACATTACATTATATCAGTTTTGAGTCATCTGCATTTCATTCATAATCCTAATACATGTGACATTTTATAGTATATTTATATCCAAATGTTTCTTCTTCAAAACTAACAAAATTTATCATGGATTTTGATTAAACTAATAGATTTCTTTTAATTCACCACAACTTTATAGCTTCCAAACTGGAAATAGGAAATACTCTGGCAAAATCACCCAGAAAACAGCTGGGGAGGGCTAAAATTTATTTACAGGGTTTTTTTGCCTTCATTCAGCTTAAAAGCCACTAAAGTGCTATAGAAATAAGACCAGCTTCAAATTTGAAATACAATGAATATGCCCAGACTCATAAAAGCAAATCCCAAACAGAGTATGTACATACTGATCTAATATAGAATATATTTATCTGGTAAAATTACACTGTAAACATAGAAAGTATTTACTTGTTTAAAGACATTTAAGATAGGAGAAATATTCATGCATACAGTCAGTTTGCATGAGGAGAACCTTCCATTTCCAAGGACTATCTCCTCCTCCAAATTAGATCAAAGAGTTGTGATAATTCCTAGCATCTCACATCCTGGGATTAAATTTTAAATCTAAGTATTTGATGATATAATGATGGCAGAAGTTACACTGAAATCCTAACCAACCCTCATAGTTAATTCACCTCCTTTTCCACATTCTCTGTTGGAAAGGACTATTAAAAAAACCCCAATATACATCCAATTTGTGATCTCAAGATTGTAACCTTCAGCCCTATATAGTAATAATGTGCTGCCTGTATTGATTTTACCTGAACACTTTGATTTTACCTGAATAATAAATAAATAACAATAAATAAAAAAACAGGGGGAAAGGAAAATCACACAAGTACTTTAACATTAATTTTGCTCCATGTAAAGGGGACAATATGCTGACTCTTCTGATGTCAGAAGGCATATACTACACGTGTACCCCATTGCTGCAGATGTGAAGGATATTTAAGGCAGAAGTGCTCTTCTGCTTCATCTCTTTTATAAAGATAATACTTAAATGTAAACTTTCTCAGGCCCTTTTCTCAAACCATCTAGAGACACCTCAAGATATTTTACCACAGCATCAGTTATCTGGTATCTCTCTTTCTCCTGGAGGTGAGCAGTCCAGAAATTCCAAGTATTCCAAACTTGCCAAATTCCCCCTAAATCAGAAGTAAATATAAGGAAAAAGCATCACCAACAACTTTTCAGAGAGTAAAGCAACTTTTTAACTAGTGTCTAGAGGCAGAAAGTGTCTCAAACACGTAACAGTCAGGTGCAAATGATGCCTTGTTATATGTCTTCATAGCCATAGAGACTACATAACTATAGTGAGTATGATTTATTGAATTTCAGAGCCCTGTGATCAATTTTCCATTTGCAGTTAATTCAGCTGAAATGATCTCTATTTTCACCTCCATTTGACTCAGGCAGATGCAAAGAACAGAGCCAAACACTTGTTCATTTTCTGTTGGTGGATCCTTAACTCACTGCTGATACTGGAGCTGCAGAAATCATCCTGATATAGATTGATTCTATAGAAGTAATGATACAAATTGCATATAGCACCCCACAGATGACACACCAGGTGTGACAGGAAAGTGTCCTCTTACACTATCTAGATGATATCATATCTACCACATTTTGCTGGCTGACATAAAGCCATTTTGGCTACCTCCTAAGCAAACACAAATGCAGCTATAGTCTGCCTTTGATCTAAGTACAGCAGGATACTTAGGACTTTAACATGAATAGCTCACACCTGAGCTAGTAGTGCTGCACCTACATTAATATATCCTGAGTCACTGTTTTGATATCTGCATTACAGGTGTTTCTAAAGAGACTTGATTCTGCTCACAAAATCACATATATAAAATACATAAATATATATGTGTGTGTATATATATGTTCTCATCTATCTTCTCATCCTAGTTTCTACCCATAAGAGCTAAGGAACCAGGAGAGTAGCATTTCTAAATTTCACATAAAATGAGTAAAAATAAAGGCCTCTTACAGCAAAGTCTTAAGCCAAAAGTTCAAAGAAGTCTCAAAGGTGCTAAATAAATTTAACAAGTGCAAATCCAAGTTCTAGTAATTTTAAAAAGCAGTATACAATTTTAGGTTTCTCCCTTTTTAATTTCTCTTTTTTATCTGAAAAAGTATTGCAAATGGGATAAAAATGAAGCAGGATAAGAACTAAATCAATCACCAGCCTACTTTCACCAAAGTTGTTCTGCAGAGGAACAAATCATGATAATCTTTTCAAAACAGGGAGTATCATTCAAAATGTAATATTATTATTTAACATCCATAATGAATGGTTAGACCCTCATATGTGGAGAAGCTTCATCAGAAAAGACAAGCATAATAAAAAAAGGCATTTTGTATAATTCAGCCAAACTGAAATGCAGGTATATATACACAATGATCATGGAAAAATTTTAATACTTGTATCAAAAGGAAAACAAGCAGCCAATAGTATAAAGACAACTGCCAATAATCAAGTAATAGAAACCATTATCTATTGTAGAATACAGTTAAAGGCTGATTTTCAGAAATACTGTATATTAATTAGGACAGAATGGGACGTGAGTTCTAATGGCTAAACTTCGGTAGCTTTCTATAGCAAGCCAGGAAAGGGTAAAATAAGTAAGAGGTAGGCAAAGATTTAAAGGCTAAAACATGAAGGAAAAAAAAAACCCTATACTGTTTATGCTTTACACAATTTAGAATATTTGCATGCATGTATCTTTTTCAAGGTCTGTATTTGTATGTGAAAAGACTGTGATACTCCTTAATGTATTTGCTTACTTCTTTCTTCATCAGACCTCCTCGAGGTTTTCTAAACCAAGGCAGCAAAGAGAAGTAGAGATTTGCTGGTTTTATGCCACCATATGTGTAAAGAACTATCCTGTGTTTATGGCAGATTTTGATCCCTAGGACTGATCATTTGATTCAAATCTCAACTACTGACTTTTCTCTACAGCCAGAATTTTTGTATACAACCAGAGAGCCACATACAGCTGAAGTATCATCATTTCAGGTCTGCTTCTCAAATCTTATATAATTTGATTTTTACCTTCAACATGCTTATTTTCCTTAGATTACTGCATCTGACTGCCCCATACTGCAAAAGAAAGATGCCTAGGACGTAATAGAGAGCTACTAAAATGTGAATAAGATTATTCTGTCTTGGTAAACCAGTTTTTTTTTTTTTTGAGAAGATGGTGTGCAACACAGACTTTAAACTCTGGTGTCAGACAGACGGGGTGGTGTACTTCACCTGTGAAGGTTGACAGCTACAGTATGTTTCCTTCTGAAGTGTGAAAGATTGATGAGGTATGAAAATCTTATTTTTCCATCAAGTGAAAGCTGTGCCATCACCCTTCATGGATGAAACAGTTGATGCCTTTTCTTTCAGGTAATATGAAAGTGTTTAATTTTTCAGTGCATGCTTTTAGAGAGGGAAAATTACATTGGCAGAAGTGAGGATTATTTAACTCACCCTAAGAATCCTATCCTATTACATAAGTGATGCATGCACTTGCATTGCTTTCAGTACATCTCTATTTTGATACAGTAGAACATGAACATTTTGGATTCATGTTGGGTTATAGACTTGAGAATTAAACTATACAGCCTTACAATAAAACAGTGTTCTTTTATTTTGTCAGATACATTAGACCTTCAGCAACAATACTGTTAAAGTCTGGACCATTTATTGTTATTCTTAAAGGGTAATTAACACAGTACCAAACAGGTTTGCATGGATCGGTCTTTTTCTCAGCAGCCTTTTCACTCTGCTCTTTATTCTTTCTTCACTTCATATCACCTTTTGAGCAGAGCAGCTGTCTTATGTTTAACTTGATTTCATGATGCTCAAAAAAACTATTCGGTTTCCAGTTTCTTTCTGTGCTTTCTAGTTCCTTCCTTCTGTCTTCCTCTGAAGCAATTCTAAGCGCATCTTTAAAATGAATCAGTCTTAGAGACTAAATAGCTTAATTTAATTGTTCATCCATTCAGTGAAGTGGATATGACTCCTTGCCTATATGACTTGAATGCATTGGTGCTATATTTAGACCACTGATCTTGAAAAAAAAAAAAAATCTCTCATGAACTGTATTTCTTAAAACTGCAAACTTGTTTCTTGATTTTCAAAATACTCATTGCATTACAGATAGCCAAGGAGCCAGCAGACATAAAAGTACATATTCTACATGGCATTTCTGAGTGCAGATTTTTGTGTTCAGTCCCTCTCCTTCCTTATTTAAAGGAGAAGGTAAATGGAAAGTACTTCATGGAGTCATGCATTATCCTAATTTAAGGGGGAAGTTTGATGATGTTTTCATTCCTGAAGCAGTTTTGCAAAGCATGGCAATTCTAATGGAAATATTACAGTAAAAATGTATGCAAGTAGTAGAAATCTAAATCTGAGGCTCTTGCTAGGGAAACTGAAAATGTGAGGAAGCTATTGATCAAAACTGGCATCTGTAGCACAACACTTTAAAGACCAGGGCAAGGAGTTCTCTCAGGCCAAATAACCCCAGACTCTACAGAAACCTGATTACGTTTGCTATGCTGATAAAGGGCTATTGCTTGTGATTCCTCAGTTAGCTTGGTCACAGCTAGTGTAGCTTTCTCTTGATCATGATCCATTGGGCAGTATAGAAATGTCAATACCTGGCAGTATTGTATGCACTACAAGAATCTGCTTTATATTTCTTCTGCTATCTTTATATGCACTCAAATAAATCAAAACCAGCTCTTCTACACTAAATTGATTTTCCTCCATAGTTGCTTTCAGTAGGTGTTCTGGACTTCCTTCTACAGCAACTGCAGCATCTCAGAAAGATATATTAAACATAGAGAGAGAGAGACAGTGAGAGAGAGGCAGAGGCAGAGACAGAGAGATAAAGAGGGAGCGAGAATAATGCATAGAAAAGGATCTAGCATTTCTCTGATGCTTTTGGCAAGAAAGACAAAACTACTATTAAAGGAATAACAACAGGTAATAGGTAGCAATGACTCTGAGTTAAAGTTGTTCTGTTGTCTTCAAAAGACTTCCACCCACAGTTTATTACTGTTTTTATCGAAATCCCTCTTTCAAAATTTACCTATTCAACAATGTGTAATAACTATAATAAAACATACTGCCTTTTGGAGCTCAGTGAGAAAAGTACTGTCAAACAAAATTTTAAAATGTCATATCTGAACAAAATTACTCTATATATCTGATCATCTCAAGAACGATTTGAAAAACATGGGACTTTGCTAAACACTTTCTAACAAAAAAAAAAAGGGGGGGGGGAATATCAACAGATTCAACCCTTGTAATTCTAAACTAATAACAGAAATAAACCTGCCTTTCCATGGGAATCTCTTGTAGTTACATAAAAATATATTAAACACTTAATGATGCATAATGATATGCCACCAAGCACTGAATACAGGCTGGCTCACCTACTTTCCTCCTGCTACTTGTTTACAAGTTGATTTATCGACCTAAGTAATAACTTTGCTTCCTATGGCCAGTGTAAAAGCAAATTGTCAATATGTTTGTACATTTATTGTTCATACTAGAAAGCTGAAAGCTATGTAATGTTCACTTTCTGTGCCTCACTATACTACAACTTTGTCAGGATTCTTTTCTTCTTTCTTTTTGAAGAACAAATCTGTCCTCAGTACTGCAGTGGATCTTCCTATAACCATTCATTTGGCTAGAGAAGAACTGAAACCAAATTTACTCTCTCCCTGCCCTCTAAACAATTTGTAAAGTAGAGAACAAAAAGACACCCATGGGCCTAGAAGTGAGAATAGTTCAATGGAAATGCAGAAATCTGTGGAGAAAAAAGACCTCCATACCTTTGGATGGCAGCAAAAACTGAGGTCTGTTCTTTGACTGAGAGGACCATTGCATGTAAATACAGCCCTAGGAAAATGGAAAAGCAAAATGCTATTTTCCTACAGGTGACAATAGCAAGGAATTGTGAGATAAACCTAACTGAATTTATTTCTGTGAGACTGGAATAGATCAGATTGAAGAAGGAAGACAACAATAGCAAAGAGGCAATGATCAGAAGTGAACTTGCATCTGGGTTTATTTTCACACCAAATAATACTCTGGCTGGTCTTAAATATATATACCTTTGAATTGTGGCTATTAAGCAAACCATTGGGCACAAAGATCTAGAAATGTTCTTTTTATAGCTCCTCCCAGTGAAACTATACAGGATTCATAGCTGATTATTTCTTAGTCTGTGCTATCTCCAGTCTATAATGATGACTTTTTTAATTTGTTCTTGCTGATAGTAGGAACTTTCTTTTAGTTAATTAATCGTAGTTTGTATCCAACCATACAAGAGTATTTTATTAACTAGGCAGAGTTTACTTAGAAGTTTTCAATTAAATAAAGGGAAAAGAAGAAAAAATATATACAGTAAAATTTAAAGCATTGTATTTCATAAAAGTAACTAACTGTACACTGAGCTCCTTCCTGAAGGGACTTAACATTTCCCCAGACCTTTTTCTCTCTCTTTCTACAATGATAGCTGTACACTTATAGATGTATATGCATTTCTTTGTAAAAAGTAAGAACATAGTCTGCTGTAGATTGAGTCTGAGATTAAGTCTAAATTACAGAATAAAAGAAAAACAAAAAGAACTAGATTGACCCGATTAGCCAGGAGGTTTAATACCAGGCAGGAGTCATTAATCATGGATTAACCACATCCAGATGCCCCCACATCATTGTAAAGATGTAGCTATAAAGCGAAAGATAACTATACTGACCTTGCTGGATGATTTTGCAGTCACGTACATTCTTTAATGTGCTTATGTACTTACATCTATACATATATACAAATATATCTCCAGGAGAAAAGTGACTGCTACTTAATCTTTCAGCAGGTTTAATTTGAGATAGGGCTTCTCAGTCAAGGAGCTGATTCTTTTCTGTAACATATATATTTGAATGATGCCACAAGCAAATGTTTCAGGAATATCTATCACCAACTTACTTTTCAGTAACATGCCTAGGTCTACCATTTTGTCAGGACATCTGTAAGCACTTCATGCAGAAGACATATACAACTCCAATTTTTATAGTCAAAAAAGAAAAGACAGTTCTAGAAATAGAATCCACATTTCTGAGCCCTAAGACAGCATTAATTCACTAAGCTCCAGTGTCTTCTTAAAGGTACACACCTCCAAAGGAGGCTTGTACCTCAGATCTCAGATCAATGCACTTCTTGCAAAACTTTCCTAGAATTGATATAGAAATACAGTCAGGCAAATCCAGACAGCAAAGAGGAGAATTGCCTTTGCAGAAGTTGGACTGTGTGCAGTGTGTGAGTTAGGACACTGCAGAAGGGAAAAGGATCTTTGCCCAAATAATTCAGTTGAATATCACCCTGGTGAATTCACTTCGAAGCCTCCCTCCATGATGTTGGGCAAGTCATGTAAAAGAACATTTTCACAGGTGCAGACTAATCATGTATTTCTCATGTTCTGAATACCACTGAGAACTGAGGCCCAAAATAGCAGACATGCTGAATGTTTAATAGCTACAACTGCCATCTAGTAGGGCTATATTTTGGGAAGGGAAAGTGTCATAAGAAGCAGCTAAAAATCAGAAACTGAGCACTCAAACTTAGTGAACAATTTGTGTTAATATTTTTGAGTCTTTTCCTCATAAATTCTACCTTCACATTCACTGTGAAAGTAACTTTAGTAAACAGCTATGAATTTATGAAATTTCATATTGACATCACGGTAAAGAAGTCCGTGGGGTAAATAGCAATTCTCTATTTAAAGTCTGAACAGCATGAAATAAAATAGGACAAGGGCTATAAACTGTGTGAGAAAAATAAAAAGGGGCTTTGAATAGCTCCTTTGAACCATAGTCATACAGAAATAATGCAGAAACTTTAACAAAGTAAAATCTGAAATTAAACTTCCCTGAATACACTTTTAATATAACTTCATGTTTCAGATGATAAAAACTAAAATAAGAGTAACCAATGAATTGGTGTGAGTCCCATTCTACATTCCAAGATACGTGTTTTGGTCCTTTTTTGCAAAAATATTCATTCTCATATTTATAGCCGTACTACTATCAGGCATTTACTATTGTTATCTCAAGAGAGGGTTAAGGTGAATCACTACTGAAGAGCAGGAATCCCACATATTCCTACTCTCTGCTTCACTGCTGTCTGGTCCACACCTCAAAGGTCCTGTAAACCAAGTAAAAATGACAATACAGTTATTCCACTCTCCCTAAAGATGAATGGTATACACTAAACTTTCTAACCTGAAAGGAACTTCTCAGCATGCTAGACAGCATCTGTAGCCTCAATCAGTATTTTCAGTATTTTGTCTTCAGCATTCAATCTTACTGAGTTCGTAGTTACCTTTTAAATCATCAGTTTTACAATGCAACACAGCATAAGCTTTGAGTAACTTTTCTGTGTAAGATACAGCCCACAGTTACTTGCAGTTTTATGACAGACATCAATGAGTCAATACTTTTAATCAGAAATGATGCATGTTTCTTTCTTCTTACTGGCATATATCAGTTCAGCTAGAAGCTGTACATTTGATGTTTGTTTCTGCATGTCTTCAAGATTACATAAAAGAAGTGATACTCTGTCCAGTGCCCCAGAGAAAATTTGGTTGATGAGGAGTGTAATGGGAATGCAGTGGATCATCACATTCTCAAGCATATGAGCACTGAGTACTTCCATTGTAAATATCCTGCCTACTTTCAGAATGTAATACAACCCTTGAGTCCAAGCAGTGATATTGCTGAAATAGTCTGCTTAATTTTGAATGACTTTAACAATATAGGGAAATCAGTATAAACTGAGGCAATCTGACCCATAGAACAAAAAATTCTGTAGTTTGGATAGAATTTCAGCTCTAGCTTAAGACTCCTAACCAGTGTCTAAATGTGTCAACACAAAGACATCTACATGTGAACTAGCTGTCTAAGTTCAGATTCTAGTCAATGGAGACACGGGTCAATTCAGTTGCCTCAACAGAGATATTTTGTGCCATTTGTGAGGCAAATGTTACTATCCTGACAGCCTCCAGCTGCTCCCACACATAAACCATTTCTAAGTAGCGCACCATACCTGACACCCCATGCCTCCTATACCTGTGGATGTAAAAAACATATGTATAAACCAATATGGCTGCAAGTAGGAGCTAAATATTTACTACACTAGTATACAAGGTACATATATATGTAAAGATTTATATGAAGTTGCCAGATGCATGGCATACATCATAGAGAGGGCTGTCTCCTTCATGCCTACTGAACAACCTCCCTTTATTTATTTATTTATTTTCCAAGAAACAGAACTGATCCCTTTATTCCAAGCTATTTTCCATGAAGAGCTTCTTATACTGGTCAGAATTCTGCAAAAAGTACATCATCAGTACCTTTTTGCTTTACCTGCTATCTTTATGATTTATATGATCAAGTATGGTCATAATGTTTGTTTTTAAGGCATCTTTCAACCCCAAATATTTTATTGGCTGTGTATATAGAGAGGTCAGTAAACTTGGCATGAATAGTGCAGCTGCAAGTGAGTTATACAGTTCATCTCAAAGCCGCAACAATAAAATCTTTATACTGCAGAACTGCATACTCCATAGAGAAGATTCCACATATTATAAAGTAAAGCTATTTTAGTAAAGCTATTTCAGAGAGTTTTTAGAAATGTTATTGGTGCTGTTCTCTGAATACAGCCATCTGTAAAACTAGGTTGCTTTATGAACATTTATCCACAGCTACCAAGGCCTCCAAGGAAGAAGAAGAAGAAAAAAAGGGTTTTCTGTACACTATAATGCTCATATGTTTTGAAAGGACATTTACGAAAGTTGTAGGCATAGACCTAACTTCTCTCCTATTCAAGGTCAGCTTTGACGTATCTTAGGTGCTGCCAGCTTCTTCTCCTCTCACTTTGTCTCTTCCCAATTGTCTTGTGTTAGGGCAATTGTCTGACATTGGCTCACGCGTAAGAGCAGGGCTGCAAAGCAGGACTATAGCCAGAAAGACAGGCATACTTGCCAGTGGTTGCACAGCACTACAACTTTTTTTATTTCAGATAGTTGGAAAGAAGTTATGATGCTGCATCACAAGCACAGACCATGCAGTTTACTGTGACAGGGTAGGAAACCAGGAGATGAAGATTACAGAGTGGACTGTCACCTGCTTTCATACTGATTCCTTAGAAATAAGGAAAAATTTTAGTTGTAAAATATGAGTCTATACACATCTATGGAGAGAGAACATGTATGTGCTTTTCAAAATCTGTCTTCTCTTTATTGCTTAGATGTCATTATTTCTGTATATTGTGTGTGCGTGTGTGTGTGTGTGTGCAAGCCATGCATATTTGGTCATTTCTATTTTTGGTTAATGAATTTTACAGTGAAGTAGTTCCCAGAAAGCAGTAGTATCAAGTTCCAGGCAAGTATCGACCAAATAACTTATAAAGTAAAAGATACTTAGATAAAATTTAATTAAAGTATTTGTATACCAGAAATACCATTATGTTCAGGGAAATTATTCAGGCAAAACCCTGATCAAGCTGCTGAGGTGTTCAAGAGATGCAGAAATTAAAGATTGTTGGAGAAAACGAGCGCCAAAGATTGTGCTAGTGGGAAAGTTCAGCACACCCTGGTCTTTGCTGAGCTACCTTTGTAATCATCGTGTCTACAGCCATTTGTCCTTCAAAAAAGAGACATCCTAATGTCTGTGTTTTGATCTGGCAGGTATATTTGGAATCAATCAGATTGTATAGGCTTAAATAGTTAGAACACTGGCATCAAAAAATGGTTAATTCCCTGTGGAGGATTATCTGGAGGAAAACGGACATGTGAGCAATCCAGCCCTAATGCTAATAGCAAGAGTGTGAAAGTAGGTTTTGCGGCCTACCAGTAAGGTTACTAGAGGGCATGCAATGTGGTGAGAAACTGTCCTTGGAACGAGAAAAACAACTCCCAGATGTTCAGTAAGGAACTTACACGCTTAGGGGAGTTTCTTTGCCTCCTCGTGGACAGTACATGCTATCCAATCACATACTGTTCAGATGTGCATGCTAAATGAACATGTACCAATCACTGTATAGTATGATTCACATGACCACGGTTAAAGCATATAAAAGACGCTATTCGGGCTTAATAAAGTGTCAGCATTTAATCATATTGATTGGTGTGCTGTCCGTTTATCTCCCGCAACTCCCAGGTTCCAAGTTTATACAGGCTTGACCCCTTCCAGCTGAATGCCCAGTCTTAGCCACAGGGTACGGGGGGTCCTGAGGAAGACCCTCCAGACCCAGCACAACTTTACCTGTATGAACTTAATTTTTACTGAAATCTTAATGCATTGTATGAAAAATTGAAAAGGTGGAGTCAGCAAAGAACCTATGCGTGATGCATTTGATAGTACATATGAAATAATAAAAACATAGTTACCTTTTAGGATCAGAGATATTCTCTTTCTTACCATCTGATTCCAGATTCAAACACCTAAATATATGTGTTTACCTGTAGGTGCCTGCTTGTGAGAAAGGTGTCTGCCTTCCCATTATGATCGACAGACATATCCGGGGCTCAGTACATTCACACAAGCAGAGCCATCTTGCGCAGATATGACAAAGAATATATATACAAGATAGCTATGGGAGCTACTGAAGCGGCAGGTGAGGGCCAGCTGGTTACTACAAAGCGTCTTAAACGGCATGAGCTGCCATTTAAGCTGAGGCGATTAAAGACCAAATTGACAGTGCAGAGAGTAAATGGACACAGACACCAAACCACTTTAATCACATACATATGCGCACTCTTATGAATTACACGGCTTCCCTGTCCCATGCTGGAGACAAGGCAGTCCGGAGAAAAGTGTGGCAAGGTAGCACAGCAGTTCCTGCAGCGCGGGGCCTGGTCCTGGGGTCAGGCTGTAGGAACTGGCTAGAAATGGCTAGAACCGGCTGGAACCAGCTGTGACCAGCACAGGGCTGCTCATGGCTGCCTCCAACAGCCGTGGCCCCTGCAGCCCCCCGCTGCCCCGACTCTGCCAGCTCAGCCCAATACAGCTTGGTAACTCTTTAAAGTATTTTTAGTTCATGGAAATAAACAGGTGTGAGCTGAAAAAGAGCTTGTCGGTTATGAAATTCTGTGAGCTGGAGTCTAGATACTGTATTGCTCCACTAAGTGTTCATAAAACCAAAGAGGCTCAATAGAAGCATCTCCGCATTGCAGGGCATGTGGTATTTTGAATCAAGATCTTAATAATTTTCTGTATTTATTCGGTTGTTCAAATTGTACTGCCACTGCAAAGGGAAAATAAGTCCATCTTAAGTTTTGTAAATCAAATTGAATCTGAAAGTTAGAGAGGTGAAATATGGTTTTCCCTCTCAAATAGCATGTTTATTTATATAAAAACTGAGCAAACATGACAAAAGAATCAACACTAAAGGTTTCTTCTTTTGCTGATGACCTTTCACACGAAGTAATTGCTTCAGACAGATATATAAAACAAGACAGAACTGGAATTTATTACACAGGATTGTGCATCTACAACCTTTTTTCAAAGTCTTTGATATTTCGGACTGGCTTCATATTATAGATGACCTTATAAGAACTCCTTTTTTTACAATCTGTTGTTAGTTCTAGAAAGTAGTGCACTACTAAAGTGACTCAATTGCAAAGAACAATTTAAAATACTTCATGTAAAGCTGTATTTCTGAAATAATGGAATTTTTATCTGTCAAAACAGATCTCTCAAGGACTTTTGATGTAGACACTGATATTTATGGCATTGTATGTGTGCATAGTACCTAACATATTGGTTCATGCTCTAGCTGAACCATCAAGGTCCTACTGCAATATTAAAATTTACTATGAGGAATATCTGTAATTATGTAAACCCCTATGACATACAAAGACACAGAAGAAAGATGAGGTGCAATTCAAAATCAGTCCAGACAGAAAAAATATTGGTTAGGAGAACTGATCTATAACACTTCATCACCATTTATTAAGGAGGTCTGTCCTTCACTTGTCAGGCTGGCCCTCAGAGTCAGGGTCCTCAGCATCTTCTCAAAAATCTGCTTGAGACCTGTGGGGTAAAAAAACAACAGCAAACACTATTATTTACATCTGGCATCACAAAGTCAGTCTGTTTGAATTTTGAAATGAAGCTGTAAATGATCAATAGTGGATGTTTTTCTCCACAGAACATTTTTTCAAAAGGTTTACTGAATTCTCCACCCCTTCAGATTTCTACAGCAAATCATGTGGTTTATGCTAGCTGCAAAAAAATTATGAGCCTGATTCTTAAATTTTTAAGTGAAATTCCATAGTCTGTGTGGTGAAGGTGCTCAAGTTAGGTGGTCAAAGTGCTCTCGTTCATCTTCAGATTTTCTGGAATGGTGTATCTGTGGTCTAGACATATGATTACTAAAGCACACTACGCTAAGGGATGTAACTGGTGACATTTATCTATTTTTTGGCTACCTTATATGGAACATGTTAGGCACTCACAATGCAATACTTTCTTAGAAGACAGCATCAGTTTGCTTGCACTTGCAACTTTTTGGCAAACCTACACCTCTCAAAAACATAAGAATGGAGAAATTTGAGAACCGTTAATTCTATAGGACAGTAGGACAGACATCTTTACAACAGGTACACAGAACTATTAGGTAGAGCAGTCTTTCAATAATCTAAAACTACAATGTATTATATTATTTTCCCCTTCTTCTCGTGGAAGTATGGCTCAGTTTCTATTAGTCTCTTCAATTTTCACCACATTTTCTTTCCACTTTAATTAACAAATTAGGGTAATATTAGCACTCTCTCCTTCTCTCTCTTTAGACTTGCATGTTTAAGGAATCCAATTTAAATGCCATTTTAGCTTTTTCCTTATTCTAGCAAGTACTTCAATCTATCCCAATGACTTTCTCTTGATCTCACAATGACAATCATGTCTTTATCTAATACTCTGTCTCTTCCAAACATCACTGAAGAAAAGTTAGGTAAATCTACCCAGCCAGTTTAGCCTAGTGGTAGGAACAGCCATAACATAAAGGTATCCATATATCTTTGGGCAAGAGGAGCAGTATAGGAAAGGTTGTGAAGAGGGAGGAAGCCAGTGAGGTTCTTCAAATCTAAGTCTGGGCCGTGGGTCTTCTATATATTCCTTTCAGAGGCAGAAAAGATAAATTGTTTATAATTCTCAGGGATGTTACACCCTGAGTTATGGGAGCATCTCATGGGGAGCCATATGAAACCCAGAACTGTTTTGAACCCTTGGGTTTTTAGGCACAGGTATTTTTTTCCCTGATCCCTCTCACCTACTCCTTGGTTACTACTCCTTAGCCCTTCAGCTGAAAGGAATTTTCCTCTGAGACTGAAAAAATGAGACTGTGTTTTATCCCTGTCTTCTGTTTTTATGTTGACTGATGTGTGCTACATCTCCCTTAACAACAGAGAAATGATTAACTTGTTCGAAGGAAGCAAGTGAAGGAGTCATGTATAAGTCTCCTGCTATGTTTTCGAGAAGGATTTTTTTCCTTTTGGTATTTTGGGAGTGGGTGTGAAGAAAAATGGAAGCTTCTAACATAGAAACTTTGACCAAAACTATCCTGAGCATCTGTTACTCCTTGGAGTTTTCTGTGGTTAACTGTAGATAGGGAATGGGTCTACGACATCAGTGGTCATGACCGAAAGAATGTTCTGATTCAAGATGAAGTTTTGTGATGTATTGTATCTGGCAACATGTTAGCCATCTATTAGAGAGAGAGGAAGGTGACCATCAACATTATTTACCTTGAATAATTGTTTTTCTTACTATGAAAAAAGTACTTGGGAAAAAATGTAGTCATATTGTGACAACAATTCAATAAGAATGAAAACTGAACAGGAGACACTCCCACTATTCATTGCTAATTTTGTTACTTATTTGTTAATGTGAGGTGTCATAGTCCAACTTCGAAAGGAAGACAAGCAGAATTCAGCAAATAAAATGTGGCACAAGCTAGTATAGTGAAAACTGATTAGGATTTCCTCTCCTCAGTAAACAATTCATTTTGACTGTAATTTATTCATGAAATGACTCAGCAGTCAGCTTTGGTCATTTATGTTTATATTTTGATTGTGAGGTATTTGCTTCATTTGATTACCTGCTCATTCAAGCAACCTACCTAAACATGCCTGGGAGATATTTTCTGTTAAAATCCTTGGATCTTGACAAAGTGGAATATTTCATCCTCCTTCTGTGAAAATGTAATATAGAAAATCAGTGGGAATGAAAGAGTACTAACAATAAGTGCAATCTATAATGCAAATTCCATTTGTGTATATATATGTATGTATATATAATCTTTTTTTTTTACTCACAGGTCTGATCTGTTCATGCTTTCTTTCTTGTATACATTCATCTCTCTTAACTAATCCCTCTTACTATAACCCAAGATGGATACATCCCAGGAAAGACAGGGATCTATGTCCTTAATGGATGAATAGTGACAGTTACAGGACTTAATCTGAAGGATTCACTTTGGCCTTTTTGCCCTGCAACAGTGGCACACATTCATGAAAGCAGCCCTTAAGGGGAAATTTAGGAAGGTGGAACTAATTTAGTAACTACAAGCAGTCAGGTCCACATCCCTTTTTCAGACTCTTCAGTAGAAGGATAAGACACAAGAGTCCTTTTATGGCCAGCCAGGCAGAATACATGAGGACAACCTCAGGAAAATGTCCCAAAAGCTGGTGTTTAGAGAGGATTCACTAAGCACAGCTTCTTCTGTGCTTTCTCTACACCACACAAAGAAAATCCACAACTCCCAAGTAAGAAAGTTTTTGCTATGCAAAGAAATAGTGCAAAAGGACAGATCTGGATGCTAATTATCGGACTTTACAGCATTGATTGCTAAACTATTCTGCTCTTACAGGTTCATTATAACACTTTCTTTTGCATCTTTGGGCACAATTCAAAGCCTGTTACCTTATTTCCATTTCTAATTATAAGCTTCAAAGTCTACATCAGGGTCATGATCTCTAGTTTGGGAACTAGTATCCTATAGCTTCTCCTATGCTGCTCTATACACTAGTGTCCTATCAATGCAGAACAGAACAGGAGGAATATAAATTATTAGTTTTTCCCATCTTTCGGATGCAATCTCCCTTGAAATTTCACTGTTGTGTTTTCCATTTGAACCTTCAGTGTCTGATGGCTCTGAATAAGGTCTCCATAAAAAGCTGAGGTCCCATCCCTGTTTCTTCCATCACTGTTTTTGAAGAGACTCCATCTGTACAAAGTTTCAGAAGTAAAAAATTAATTATGATGGCCTTACATAGCAACCAACATGGATTTGAAGAGTGTACTGAAAAGTAGGAAAGCATAGTTTTTGTCTTCGTTTACATATGTTTTGCTTGTATGCTCAGTGTTCCATTCCCCAGTTTGCCTACTTGCAATATCTACCTGCAAAGGTAGATTAAAAAAAAAAAGAAAGTGGAAATAGCAAAGAGCATGGACCAAAATACATGCAAACATGTAGAAATGCCTTTTTTAGGCATTTGGTAATGACATCATACAGTTCATTATTTGGCAGGGCAGTATATCAAAAAAAAGAAAGAAAAAAGAATTGTTGTTTCCTTTCAGCTGTATCCATTTCAAATCACAGATAAATAACACAGATAAAACTTTTGCAGGTAGGAACCTGACCTCTTACTATGTAAATGTATGAAACAGCAAGACACCAAATTATTATGCACGGTTAATAGGATATATATTTGTATGAAAATCTTTTTAGTGCCACTAAAGCAGTTCCCATGGGTAACTCAGTATATATATACAAATATTTAATTCTTGTTCCAGTGCTTATGAACATAAGAAGTCAACACACAATAAAAGAGAAAGCAAAGCTGTTTCAGATCCTAAGGAATCATTTATGTAAGTACCAAAAGAAATCAAAATTAAAAGTGTAGTATTAGGCGGTATTAGTTTGAACTATAAGTACATAAAAAAATTCCTTTTAGCTATCTAAGTTTTTTTTATATATATTATTATTAATTTTTGTCCATTGGAGCAGCATTTCTGCCAAATGAAACTGTAAGCTGGTGATTTTAATTCAGATCTCCCAGTTGCTATTTATGATTTTACATACATTATGGATTAGCATAAGAAATACTAGAAATGAACAGGTCTCTTCTGGATTACTTAAAACTTCAAGAGTACTGAAACAAAAATGCCAATTTCTTTTTGTTTTTTCCAGCTAGAATTTCCCTAGTATCTTTACTTGCTTGATATTCAGGCAGGTTATATGCCACTATTGGTTTCAGATATGCATTCTACCTGAGACAGAGCACAGTCATTTCTAGATATGGATTTTCTTCTTTCTCTCTTTTTTTTAACCATTTTTTATTCTATGCACAGCAGCACCACTTGCTGTCCAGAGCATTTAATAGCTTTAGAAAAGGCTTTTTGTTTGTTTTCTTTCTTTTTTTCTTTTAAATGAACTGCTTTAGTATCCTTTAAGTTCATATTCAAGTATGATGAGCGATCCAGGCCAAAGAAAAAATGAAATAAACCTTTTGAATTCCTTTTAGCCAATACATTTTTTATGGTACTCTACTTACAGTGGCAAGAGATTAAAGGAACAGACTCTGGATTTCAGTTCAAGGACATATTTTTAAACAGATTTCTAAACTGTGAAAGTTTAAAATAATTTTGATGGGTAAAAAAGTCAGATTGCAGGGTAGCAAGGTCTATCAAAACATCCATAACCTTGAAGCTCCTAAATACTGCTCTGTCTCCACAAAAATAACTCAACAGTAGTTTTTCTGTTTTCTGAGAAGAAAACTACCCACTTATACAGAAACCTTAGAATCCTATATATTCCATTTGTACTTAGCAGCTTGCCCAATACTGAGTCAAAGAATTTGTAAGTGGCTAAAGCACAACACCAAAGTGCATATTCCAAGAAAGTGCTCATTTCTACAGGGTGAAGATCTACTATTTCACCTCACATTTCACTCCAGCAATTAACCGCAATACATGATGCTCCTGTTCTGTAATGATGGATATTTTTTTGCTCTGGGATGAAAATAAAACCTCAGAAAGTTGGGGGAGTGGATTGCTTTTGTAGAGTTTTCCAGTATGTGTAGTTTTGTTGGCTTTTTTTTTGGGGGGGGGGGGGGGAAGAGGAGAAGTCTTTATAAAAAAAAAAAAAAAAGTCCTTTAATTATTTCTAACTATGGCTACAATAGTATGTAGGACAGACCAATAGGAATCGATCTGTAGAGGGGAAACAATACAATTCACACCTTTGCTACTGCACTGCTCTGAGTCAACACTGTAAGTTCACTATCCACTATGATCCCATCTTATTTTTCGGTCACTCCACAGGTATGGTCTGTGTGCCTTCCTCCAGTGCATTTTATCAATAGTGGTTTATATTTATTGCCAAGTCATTGATTAAAATGTTGAACAGAACCACGCCTAATACTGTTCTCTGCAGAGCACCATTTAAAAGAAAATTCACCTGTCCGTTAGCCAGCTCGTGATCCACTTGTTGTGTGATTCAACTCTTTCATTAGAATGTCATATGGTGTTAAGTCAAATATGTTATGAAATTTCAGCTCTACGTACCAAATGCATAATCTTATCAAGGCTGACTGTGAAATCAGATTTGCTTGATGAGATTTATATTCCCATAAATCATGTTGACTACCAATAATTATATTGTCACCATTTATTTTATTATGATTTAAATCCTGTATCAGTTTATCTCCAATATTGTCCAGGGTTTATTCTAAGAGCTTTTCAGCTAACTCATCGTGCTCTTGGATCGAACTGGTCCAGAGCTGCTGATTTGAATTTGTTTCTAAGAAGTGGCTTCACAGTCAAAGTTTGGTGGATAAAGAGATTTGGTAAAAAGAGCAGAAAGTCTATTTTTGGAAAAGAAAGTTAACAGTGAGGAATGAGTTGCTTGCTGCTCCTTCCAGAGTTTTCTTCTCCCACTAGCTATGAGCTGCTTTGTCACACAGATTGCAGTCAGATTCAGGACTACTATAATTCAAAGCCAATCAGAGAATTTGAGTCATTTATGGCATTTCAAGACACAGTCATTTTCTAGTGCCTGCAAGTGGCTGCTCTTCTAAATTCCCTTTTCCATGGCAGAGGATCAAGTTGGGGGAGACACTGGTCACAAACAGTATTTCTTAGAACACCTTTCATTCATTAAGCTGTTATTATTAACAGAATCAAGCAGTATTATTAATCACGATCACTAGTTCACCTAGCAGGAAAAAAGTAGTGATATAAAGATATGAATATAATCCCCCTTGATATCCCATCCATGATGTATACTGCCAAAACCATCTGTATCACTACCAAAACCTTACTGTAGACCTACCTGCACAGGCAACAGTAGTTCTAATGCAATGCCCTTCTCAGGAATGCTGTTCTAAGCAGTAAAACTGAGGAATGTGCTATTTCCGTCAAGATTGGAAGGTCTGCTCTCTGGCAAGAGCACACCACAGATGAATCACCAGTGGAAGATCGTGCATCCTAACAATAGGAAGATGACAGCGAGGTAACAGCACATCATATCTCTTTCTTATTTTCCTGTTAGCCTACCAGGAAAACAGGCTATAGCCATAGATATGCATATATTCTAAACGTGCATTCATAAAGACAAAAAAAAACCCTCTGAGCAACAACCTTGGCTAAGGTTTATGGAAGCTGTAGTAATTAAGATTCTGAAGCAAAGGACCCCCATGACAACTGCTGACTTTTAAAGGATATAAAAGCTTCTGTCAAAAAACTAGTTCATCATTGTCAATCAAGAAGAATCCAAGAGACGCACAAGCAGACCACTTGGATATGCACATCTTGATGCTTATGAGTATGTGGGTGTAAGAGTGCAAAAGAACAAAATCTACGTGAGAATGGGTGTGAGCAGGTAAAATCAACTTGCTTAAAGATTTTGTAAATAAATAGCATCTTCTCCTGCCATAAGATCTTACACTGAATTTTGTTACACTAATTTCCTACTTTATTCATATTGAGATGGAACTGCTGTTGCTATGAAAAGCTTTGATTCAAAACCAGGACAGGGTGACCTGAAATTAAGATGATTTTATTGTCTTGCCTGTCATGCTTTGGCTATATGCACGTAGAAGCTAATGAGAGTAGGCAAGTAGATAGGGCAGTAGCTATGCCTACACACTTTAAGAGAGAGAAAGGAACTAAGCATCAAGTTCCCCTCTCTCCCACTGAAGAGGACAGCATCTGGATGCTAACTTGTTCCATTCAGGTGAATCAGTGAGATATTAATCACTAATGCAAGGTGTCAATCTGCTTACAGCTTGCTGTGTTTGGCTATGCTTGTATTATGTATACACTCATTAGTGAAGATTTCTAGTGTCCTTGCCTCCATTTTCTATGATCATCTTGATCCTAAAAAACAACTTTTGTAACACTCACTATACCAGTGCCACAGATTCTTCTACATTACCAACTTTTGCCTTGTGTCTCGAACACCCTTCTCAAATGCTTCATTACTTTACCCATGTACTAGGCACACACTGAAATGTCCATGTTAACGCCTTGCAGTCCATATATGCACTAACTATGTATCTCAGATGCTATATTGAATATTTTGTCATTTTAATATTTTCATGGTACAGTACGCTTTGTGTGACTGACGTGAACCCACAAATATCATGTGTGATGTATCTAGACTTAGCTGTTTCAGTTATACCATCCCTCCATAACCCACTTGCAAGCAGTTAATATGTGCATCTCAGTTCTTTTCCAGAGAGTCCCTTACATTAAACTACCCTTTGTTACACAATTAGGTCACACTTGAAGTGGTTAGACTATGCAAAACTAATACTCCACTTTGAGGCTGAGTTTTTATGCTTACAGTACTACTTGTCTTAAATGAAGAGGGAAAGATTAGTGCACTTAAAAGTGTAGTTCTTACGTGTTCACTGTTGCAATCAAATGGAGATTAAACATGACATTGATAATAATATTTAGCATCCAGGTATCATTTGTTATCTCTAAGCTGTGCAATAAATCGATGAATCCTTAGGATATTTCTGCCAGGTAGCTACATTATCACTGCTTTACTGATGATGAGACTGGCAGTGAGGCCAAAAGAATTATCCATGGTCACAGAGCAAGTCAGAATCACAAAAAGCTGTTCCTGATTCTCAAGAACTTTTGAGCTCTAGCAAAAGCATAAATATCCATGGATGACAAATTGGCTCCCAGCTGAACTAATTTCTTCAGTGAAGCTCTTTGTATTTGTGTCTTTCTATACTTCATGCTGTTACCTTTAGCTTTTCCTCTTAATCTTGTAGGCCTTTATCTGTTTAAGACCATTGTTGCTCTTCTTAAACATGGGAAAATGGATGTATAATTGTCAAAAAGTTAAGAACTGAAACTGCCCAAACTAGGCTTTGCACAAGCTGTAATTCAGAAAATTAATTATTGATCAGTGAACTCCTTTGAGCTACATGGGAGTGCACGTAAGTTGCTGAGTTACTGCCAGATGGCTAAAACCCAGGATTGTAATGTTATGATTATAATGTATGTGTGGACATAGAACCCTTGACAAGCACATTAGTAACAGCATGGATATCAGAAGTGATCACATGATCTAATATATCTGATCCAATCAATGCATATATCCCTGTGCATGTACATGCATAGAAGCTGGTGCTAAATGTGAAAAATGAGTTTAAAATATGAGATAGAAAGATATTATCATGTATGTTTTGGGGGGAAAACATTCTGAATACAAATATAATATTTCAGGCTCAGGGTCTTTTTTTGGATTCTTACTAAGCTATGCCTTCAATGCCATATTATTAACATTTTTGAATTTTTCCACAATTTAGTTACTTACATATGCTACTTTTAACTGCTTTTCACATTTTAATTCAAATACTTAAGATTGATATAGCTGGAATATATTGAGACTCTGAGGAGAAAAATGTGAATAAGGTGGTCTGGGTTATATAGCAACCTCAGAAGTTACATTCTTTTGTCTAGATTAAACAAAAAAAACACATGCAAGATTGATACTGAAGACTTCACTTAAGCCTCCAAATTCAGAAAGTTCATGTTTAAGCCTGAATAGCTTGGAACCACAAGCTAATGTAGCTAGATGCTGATGATGTTTCCTATTTCTCCAGTAAGCACACCAAACGCTACCATGTGGTGGTTCAGAATGTTCCACTTTGAGCCTGGCTGATGGAGAATAAACTTTTTTTTAACCTCCTTTGGTTTTACACATTTAAATTAATCTTGTAGCATTGTCATGTAAAAATGGTATTCATTTCTGCAGGGAGTTACATCCAGCAGAGTAATCTCAAGAAGCAGGGTCAGCATAGCTCCTCAGCAGAGCATTATATGTAAGCTAGTGAACCCATCTTAGTATGCCAAATGGCAGAAAAATAGACCCCTAAAGACTTTATCACTTAGCACTATGTCTGTATGTCTATGGTAGTGCTGCTTGATGGTGCATTGGAGCTTCTGAACAAAAGGTGTTCACCCTTTGCTGAAACCTCACACTGAACCACCTTAGGTCAACCCTGCATTTTGGAGGAATTGTTCTCACATATGTTGGCTGTTGTGTACACCTGCCTTTGTGCCTCACCAGCACAAACTTCTTTAATTCACCTCTTATCCTCAACTCATGTGCGTCATGCACATTTCTTCTAGCATACTCTTCTTAAAAGGCCTTAGCAACTTCAATCGCTTACATCATAAGAATGACAATACTTGTTCAGAAAAAAAATCCATCTAGCAAAATATCTGGTCTGCTGCAGTGTTTATTTTGCACTGCTATGCTGCCTCTTGCTCCCTCCAGCAAGTCAGGCCGAGCCCACAGTTAAAAACAAGTTTATACTGTACAAGTTAATATAGCAAACAGCAATGAAAAGAAGAATTCCTCATCTGCTCCTCCAACTTAAACATATTTTTATCTATTCCATTTAGGAAGCTCATTCTTCCCTGAATCATGGCTTGGCCTCCTCTGTCCTCTGTATGAAACAGTTTTCTACTACTACCCACTTCTGTAGTAATGGTCTTCAAACCAACCCTTTTTTGCACAGCTGATCTCTCTGATCCAGTGGCACATATGCCAGTGTATATGTATGCCTTCTCTATAATCTTTCAACCTCTATGTGTATTTTTCCACTTAATACCTTACTGCATCTGCACATTAAATTTGTTACATTCTTCCTGACAGTAACACAAGTTAACTTTTACTATTAGGAGTATCCTATTAATCAACCTAAAGGCCTACAACAATGTTGGCAAGATTAAACATGAAGCTTCTCAGGAGACCTGTGCCCAGTTTCCATGAGCCATGAATCCCACAGGCAGTCCTCCAGCAGCCTGAGCATGAGCACATACCCCAGAGCTTTCCATCTTTCCCGTTGCTTGTGTTTGAGTAATTCTAGACAATTCTTCCATGACTTCTGTAAAGCCAGCAGGAACATAGGATGTACTTGCAGTGTGTCTCCCCATGCAGTCCGCAAAGGAGTCCTTCCCAGGCACCCTCCACTCCCTCACTAGCAGTGAACACTGACGTTAGCTCTGAGGCTGGAGAACTGGCTCTGACCAAAATGGTAGTCCTGAACCACTTTGGTTGGAGGTGTGATAGAGGTCTTCATTGTATGGCAGCCCTGGCAAGCTCCCCTAAAGCCCTGTTATGATCACAGATGATCACAGCTGATTTGTTTCTTTGGCAATAAAATTATGGACTTGAGTATATTCCTTTGAAATATTTGCAAGGACCTAGGTTTCCTTTAGAGACTTGCATAGCTCCTCTCTCAAAATCTGATAAAATGGCTGAGAATTTACTCAGATAGTTAATAGATTTTTTGCTTTGATAGGAAGAGCTTTTATTTTACACTCCAGATAGTGAGACATACCCCAGGTTGCCTCTGGGATAGGATTCATCTGGCTAACCGTAGACAGCTGCAATGTAGATATCTGCATCTTGATTAGATTTTTTTATAGTCAACAATCTCATTCTAAAGTAGATATCTAAAATAAGTCAGGGAATTTGTGAATTAGAAATGCTATTTCTCTTCACTTACAACAAAGGAAGCCCAAGTGACTTGCTCTGATGTAAACATCATAATATCATAAGAAGAATGAGACTTGCTGTTACTAAATATCTCAGTATTATCACTTTGATGTCCAATCAACTTGAAAAATCGTTTATTGTTGTGCATGCTCTCTACCCTGTCATGAAGATTAGCTCTTAATTGACATGTTTACAATAACTCCAAAGATAAAAATGATTAAAAGGAGAAGTCAGAGGAAACATATGCTTAGAATTTCATTTATAAATGCTTTATATGGATCTTAAATTCCTGTACTAATAGATCACATCCCAATTATTTTGTGATGCAACTGTTTTTTCATGGTAGATTTGGACTGTAAGTCTATCACAGTGAGCCACAGAAAGAATATCTGATATCCAATCAGGGCGTAAGAGCTTTTTAATTATATGTATCCATTTTGCTCATGTAAAGGTGTAGGTGAGGAGGACTAGCTAGGGCTTCTTAACCCATCTGTATTTCAGAGCCTATCGGTCCAATGGCAGCGGCATTAACTGAACCTGTTAGCTGTACTGTATTACTCTTCTGGGTGCTGACAGACAAATCCTTTTAGGCAGAATGCTCACATGAGAATTTGTATATAGCCCTGTGCATATGAATTTATTTCAGCTAGCTGAATCATGTCTATACAGTCATGAAAACAATAGATAATGGACATGCAGTCATGCCATCTTGAAATACACTCTCATATGTAATATGACAATCATTAAAGATGTCCCAGGTGAAAATCTGGAATTTAGAAATCATTTACCCAGCTGAAATTGAAAGATATTAACTTTGACAAAGTTCTTTCAAAATGACATGCACAAATTAAAATTTGGTCTTTGCTTTAATGAATTAATTTGAGTAATGCCTTTGCTTCAAATTAATGCTGTTGTATTTTAGGTGATCAAGATTTTCATTTTCAGTTGAAATATTATATATCAAGAAGAACAATGATCTGTTCAAGCAAAGATCAAAAAGTTTACTGTGCGGGAACTTAATATCCTGTGGTAATTTCTCAGAAAGAGGCACTTAAGCCCATTTCAAAGGTCACAGAAGTCAATAGACTCTTAACAAGTCAATGAATTTTGGATCAGGTCATACAAATAAAATTTTGATCAGCTTAGTCACTACAACTCTTTCTATTGATTAAGAATTCTCCTTGATATTCTGCCACCTGAACTGTGACCAAGTTTAAATTTTCCATTGTGTCTGTGGCATGTAAAATAAGGCATAACTGAGACTGTCTTGGTCCATAATATTTAATAAGAGTCTAAAAGATTCTTCTGTATTCGGAATAGTGTTAGATATCCAAATCCTATGTCATGTCTGTTGTATTGCATGAGCCCAGGTGCAGGAAAGGTTTACCTTTTTATCTTTGGGCAGAATAAGCTGAGTTTGTCTGATAAGATCTCTATTACGTAAAGCTGGTGTTTTATTTTCAAATTATGCTGTATATAAATTATATTATGCATGAAATTCCTTCTATCTGCAAGCATTCTGTCTTCATCAAAAAGCTTGATTTATTGCAGGGAAATTAGCTGATATCAGGACTAAAATACTGATCTTTATGAAAATCTTCCCAAATTTGGCTAATTTACAAACTCCTGAAAAATCAAATTTTCAGTGCTTAATAAAGGTGCGCTTAATCTGATTCATACATTCAAAAGATTCCATTCACACTGTGTAGATTTTTTCCTTTGTCTAAGTATGGCTTTTTGTTTTCAGATCTTAAAAAGTGATGTTCCTACCATATTTTCATAGTGGTCATCATTCTGTCTCCAGCATATGAGGTTCAAATAACAGGACACAAGAAACAGGTCAGAAACCAAAGAATAAAGAGAAAAAGAGGAGATATCACTTTCAAAGTGTGAAAGTAGAAAAAAAGTTGCTGAAATGCTGAGAGTGGTTGGACAAAGAGGATGTAGCTGAAAGGAAGCATGTTGATCATAAGTTTCTTGAGGAAAGACCATTAGGAGCTGGAAAAAGATATTAGGAGAGACAGTGAAAATACTGGGAAAGAGGACAGATAGAGCAAAGAGAATTTGAAAGCAGTTAGAGTTTGACAGCAGTTAGAGATGATGAAGAACAAAGAGCAAAGATGAGAGGAGAACTGGCAATAACTGAGGACAGGACTTGTGGAAATCTAAGAGAAGACTGCAAAATTAAAAAGGAGTCTAGAAATGAGCCTAAGACTAGAAGATAATGAGAAAAGAAAAGAGATCTAGAGGTAAGACCAGGTGGAACACCAGAAGAAACTAGGACTAGGATGGATGGCAAAAGAGCTAAGGACTAGGAAACAAAGTGTGGAATAGAAAGGAAAACTGATCACATGATGATAATGCAGTTGGAACTAGTAATGGAGAATACACTGAAGTATCCACACAGATTGGAAGGAACAGAAGGAATCATCTATGGGGCAAAAAAGCCTCAGGAAATTTCCAACACTTGTATCATGTGATGACATGACATTTTCCCATGAGTCCAGCACTGAATTTGATTCATTTATAAAACTTCTCTTTGATATGATATAGGCTTGGCAAGAAAACATTCATGTCTGGAAGGAAGATATTCACGCCAGTGTCAACACAGGGGTACACTGCATAGCTTTGAAGACTGAAGTGAGTATAATGACTATGTGATTGATACCATTTCCTTAAACAAAGGTGTCTATTGGCAGCTGAGATGACCTAAGGTATCCAGGACATCCACAGCAGGTTGGTAGATAGGGCACAGGACCTATGGCACACCTGTCCCCTTCTGAACTGGAAGTGGGATACCGGTCAAGATACCCTAGAACATGTTAAATAGCACCTATCACCACCGATAGTTAAAGGACGGACTTGTACTCTAAATGTCCGCTCTTCATTTTCTCGGCTTGGACACCCGGTTTTATCACGGCAAAAAGTGTGTGAACAAAGTTAATAAGAATTAGTATTTTGACTACAGAACATGCCATATAATGGGCTATCATTTTCTATAATAAAAATTCATTTTGTAAAACAGTTAGATGTGCTATGTATCGGAAAGTGCGGAAGAATTTCGAGGAGATAGACGATGGAAGCTAGTCAGACTGTTCCGTGGGAAAAGGAGCATCAACAGGGCATGTTGACCCATAGTCATGTAGTTGAGCCTGTGCCAGGGTGGCACTGCACCTGGGCTTTGAATCGAGAATAACAATGAGGTCAACATGCTTACTGCGCATGTGTATAGTACATAAAAACTTCATCTAGTCCCCCTCCCATGGTGTTCCTCACCCTGGACCGACACTCAGCAATGCCAGGGATCCCCCACTCCACTATTGCCTCGATCGGAAAAATGCCGAGGAACCCCCAATTCAGACACAGAGGTAATAAATGCTCCATATCGACCATTGTATGCCTTGTGTTTGTGTATCCATTCCTGCCGGGAGTCCAGGTGGTGCCCCCGCCTCACCCTTACATGCTAGTTGTGAGCAGTGTGGAAAAAGCAGTAAGAAAAGTGCTAATTTTACACAATGAACAGGTATATGAATGGTATTCAGTAACTAAGGACTCTTAGAGTACAGATCAGCTGATCAGGAAGAAACAAGAGTGTGGATATTTATTCATTAGTGAGCACTACTCATTCTGGGCCCTGCACCAGGCAAGGTCCTAAGAGAATGTGAGTTTGCAGTTAAGACAGGAATGCATAAAGACAGCTGAATGTAGACTGCACAGACAACCTGCTTTCGGCCATTTAATATTTCTGAGTTTCCTTTGGTTTCTGATTTTGTGAAAAATAATATCTTTTTATTCTGTCCAGGATTATTTTAGATTATATATATTTAGATATTTAATCCAAAGTTATAGATATATAAAAGCTAAAATGATATGTCTATATATATATAGATAGATAGATAGATTTTTTTTTTCCACTTGCCCACTACAGTAAGGAAAGTAATGGGAATTTGTCTTGAGCCAAAATGGAATGGAGAACAGTATGGTGTGACGTTCACCTAATCAAGCTACTGTACTACTGTAACAAAGTACATTGCACTGCTATGCCACCCAAGAACAAAGATGTCACTCCAAAATATTGAGCTTGGGTTAGCCCTTTCTTACTATGTCAAAGGAAGAAATCCATTTATGTAGTTTTACTGTCAATTGATAAAACATGCTTCTAAGCCTTAAGAACAGCAATGACAACAACCCCCCTCCTCCCAAAAAAGAACAGAGAGATTTCAAGAGGGATCTATCTGCCACAGAGAAGAAAAGAACAAGGAACAGTGAGCACATACTTCATCTAGGCAGACACTGCAAGACTGTCAGGCAGAGAAAGATGTGCATGGACTTCTAAAATGCACAAACTTAAGATAGAGAAGTTCTCTGGTTATATCCTATCAAAGCAGCTGCATAACAATATGGGCTTAACTAAATAGACAAATTACTTTGGAAACAAAGGCTTCTCTCCAATCTGCAAATGTGCAGTTCTGTCTGAAATTAAACATTCAAAACCTTTATTATCAAATGAACTTTATTTTAGTTTTATAGTTCAATCAACTTTCATCAGCAGGTGACTGACATTTTTTTTTTTTTTTTGTAATTCTGTGAAAGCTAAGATTAAGACCTAAACTGAAGAACATACAGAAGAACATACAAATGGATTACTTGAGTGGTAATAATGATACACTGCACACAGGTTTACAGCATTGCTTTTGGGACTCAGGAGTTCACAAAGACAAAAAAGCCAAGTAAATACAAAGCAGAGGTCATTTAAATGAAGAATTTCTCATCCTTTCTATTCAAGGCTTATTGACTTTGATTGAACTTATATTGAACTGCACAAGATCCTAGGAAACAAAATGTGTCATCAGTTTCCTACTGCTCATTGGCATCATGATTAAATACAATTCATTTTGCAGAAACTGGATTTCAAATAGGTGTATCAGGTCAAACATACCTCTCAAGGAAGGACATGGCTCACTTGGTAAGAGGGTTACAAGCAAATAGTATTTGTTCTAATACAGGCAAATGCATAGTCATATATCTTCAAAGACTACAGTCTCTGCTTAGAGCTTGGAGGATATCATCTGGGAAGCAGTGACACTGAACAGGATTTGGACTTCATGATGGATAACCACTTGCATATAAGCACTTAAATGCAGCCATCAGCAGAGCTAACCTGATTCTCAGGTAAATCAAAGCAACTACTGGGAAAGAGTTGAGGTTACTTATTGCTGTATTTGAGCTAGTATCACTATAAACAGAAAGTCTGTGCCCTCATTTTCTGTCAACGCTTCTAGGAGAATTGTGATCAACTGATGAAGAGATAAGAGACTAATTAGGAGGTGGAAAGTATAACTCATGGAGAAAAATCTCTGTACCTTTCCCAGTGTATTTCTTTTCTTGCTTTGTTTTTTTTTTTTAGCTTCATCTCTCCAAATGTTCACAGGTAAAGTTATTGAAGTTAAAATATGGAAATGTTTTGGGGAAAAAATTTATGAGCTATTTTATGTTATTCTTTATTGAAAGTTTCAAAATTATATAATAATGGCAGTTGCCAAGGTCACTAGAACAGCCTGTCAGAGACAAGGAAGCAGTAGGCAGGTGTCAATGTCACAATGTCAATGTTGGAAAACTGTCATAAAAAGCTATTCTTTAGCACCCTTTTAGCTTAGAATATTACATTTTTATATTAACTAATTGTATGTTTAGAGTGCCCTTGCTCACAGTATACTCGGGGTTTTGCCTATTATTATTACTCACTTTAACTTCATTAACACCTTCATAATTAAGCTAAAGTCTAATGTCAACATTATATGATTAAGTGGAACTAACAATATGTTATTTATATTAGGTCTTCACACAGTGATTTTATAAATATCAAGTTCATTTTGTCTAAGCAAAATATACACTGCTTTGTACATTTCAGGCTTATAACCTTCTAGGATTTCTTGACTATTCCACAGTGAATGGATCACCTCAAGGATAATTTACTTTTTTTTTTCTTTTTCTCCAGAAAATCTAAGTTCTTAACTTAATTACCATTTTTTCTTTTTAATCTGATTCTCTTCTTTATGACAGGTTTGCAGGAAACAAGCTGATAACTGATAAAAGGCATGAGACACAGAGCACAATCTTTATAAAACACTGGTTACCAACAAACACCGTTGTTCCCACTGTATATTACTCTTCCTATTGAAATATTGCACTTAGGCACATTACAGATGATGATGACAGAGATTTTTCTGTTTTCTCCTGTTGTGGTCTCCCTCCAGACCATAGGAAGACTGTCACTTCAAACACATAGCCTGCATAGATAAATTGGGCCATTTCAAGAGGCAGCTAGAAAAAGATGTTTACAGGTCTAAGTGCCTCTTTGAACAAGATACGACAGCATTTCAAATTTTTTCGGAGCTAGTCCTGTAATTCCTTCAGTCATAGGGAGTACCACAGATAATCTTCCCCCAGCAGAACATGCTTAATATGTCCCAGTCCTACTTATAGTCATATGATTCTACACTGATATTGCTGCACTCAGTAAATTTCTGTTTCAATTCTTGGGATTTGTTCTTTTTTTTAATTCAGGATGAGTTTCCTTTTTGCTTATGACCCAACCTAAATGAGATGACATACAAGAGGAATCAAGGAACAGGTCATAGGCAAGAACCTTCCAAAGAAATTACAGAGATGACCACAGGACAAGATCTAACTGGCTTTTGCAACCACAAAATCTGAAAGTTGTTCTAAGGGTTAACCCCGGTCTGCCCAGAAACATGGTGATTAATTAAGCACATCCACTTATAGAATTGCTAATAGATCAGTTTTATATTAGCAATTATATAATAAAAGATGATATCTCCCCTGGAAAAATATTCTGGCACTAGATTCCACCTGGGTTTCCGAGCTGCAGCTGCAATGGGACCTTCACGTTCTTCCAGCTTAGGAGCTGAATCTTGAGGACAGTTAAGCCTAAGAGGCTAGCCACCTCTTAATATTTCTTAACATCTTGAAACTTAGAAGAATTTCACTATTAAGAATTTTTTATTTCTATTCTGTTTATAAAATTGTAGGACTTGTGTATTTCTTTTAGGCAGTTACATCATTATGAATAATTCTAATGAATTAATCTGTGATTAAGATTTTCAGTAGAGTTAATTTAAGGTCTATTCTTTGGAATACTTTGTTTTCTCTGCAGCTAGGCCTTGGCCTTCTTTTGTTCTCAGCTCATATCTTGGGTCAACATATTATTCCAAATCATCTTCAGAATGGGACTTACACCTTTAATCCTATAAATTTAATCAAAGAGTTCCTATGCACTCCCAAAATAGTATCATTATGAAATATCTGTTCTTTTTCTTCTATTGTGAATTGCAATTATTATAAATTTTGGTTTCCTTTCTTTCAAGAACTGCTATGGAGACAAAATCAGCTCTCTAAAAATCACTGAGAAGGAAGAGGCAAAAATTAACCTTTCTTCCAAGTTCCATCTTTGGTTGAATACACTAGAGATGGGTCTGCACAGTTCTGAAAAATTTCCTTACTTGCACAATTTTGACTGACTTGAATGGTAAAATTTATCTCTTGCTTTCTTCTCTCCAGTAACTTTAATTTGCAAAAGAGTCAGCCTTGCCTGTAGTTTGGTTACAGCCCATTGCATTTGTGATACAGCCTATGTTCAGGATTTGCACAAGCTAATTGCATTCCCAGATCTCCACCCTCCCAGGTATTCCCTCACTGAAATTTGTCAAAACAAGCTTTTGCTTTAGTTTTGGATTTCTGTAATTTAGTAGCTACTTACAAATGTACCGGATTCAGAAATTTACATAGCATTTGCATAATGTTTTACCCCCTGTATCTGGCAGCACTAGTATTCTACATCAGATGTTCGGACGTGTATGTGCTTCAGCCTGTCATTACCTCAAAGGGAGTTTTCCTTTTGGGAGTAGCTAGAGTCGTTTGAAGCACTATTAGAACTAAGGGAATCAGCAAATCCCATTTCTTCTTTTATCATCTGATAACTTCCTCAGTATTGTAAATTGTCTGTTTCATTTATTCTGCTATGCCTGATGGCTGGAGTTCATAAGATTTTTTTTTTCTTTTTAGTTGAACTCTTAACATCTTCGAATATTCTCAGAACAGCTGTCAGATTCAGTCTTAGCTGGGACTATCTAGAGAGAAAAAAACCTGTTCCACCATCACTGTATCCGTGGCTAGTTCAGCACTCCACTGCAAAAGAAATGATTCTTAATTTTTTAGGAGGACTGGGGAAGAGAATCTGTAATTACAAGTCAAAATTAATTTCCTCTAGGGTTTTCTGCCAGTGGACCCACAAAATACATTTGTAAAGTGTTCTGTCATTCTTCATATCTCTGAGAACCTGAGGGGAAATTTTTCTTTAAACATGATAGTTTATATGGGGAACCAATCAGGCACACTTTTGCACATATTCTTTTCAAGGCAGAAACACAAGATAGCTTTTGCAAAGTCTTTTCTTTTCCTGGATGCCCTCCAGTAAAGGTGTCATCAGCACAGTATTTCCTTTCTAAGCTAAGATGATACTATCTATACAGAAATCTCACTGCCTTCATACAGCAGTACCTTGTACCTGTATTTCACTTAAGGATCACCTTTAGCAGGTTCTTTTCCTTTTCCATGGCTATCATCTTCAAACTTACAAAGAGATATTTTAATATGTTGTCTTTTACACAGTTTTAAATTAGGCACTTCATTTTCACATAGTTCTTTTATGAGACCTTCAAATGATACAGTCTTTTCTGCTTCTACTACTTATTTTTAATTTTTTGTTTAAAGTTTTCCCAAGTCCTTGTTTCACCAGCTGATCTCTCATCTATTTTAAGTAGAATACAGTACAATGAGCTTTTAACTTTTTCACTATGGGATGCTTCCTTAGTTTAGCAAGGTTACAAATATATTGCAGGAGAATAAATTCATAGAGGTGACTCATCAGAAGTGTGCTCATGAGCATCTTGTGCTGACAAAAACTGTGTGAGTGAACTGCGTATCTGAGCAGAGTCTGAAAACAAAGTAAGTATTCATTGAGTAAGCAGTCAGCCCAATTGCTGTGAAAAATGTTCAAGTGCAGGTGATGGAAGGCAATTCTATAGTGAGTTGAGTGTGGGACAGCTGAGTATAGCATGTTTCAAGTGCTTCCAGATGTGTGGCTGAAACTGTGTGAATGTCAGATCCATTATGTCTTTTCTTGATTACAGTAACTGGAACCATTATAAAACAGTAGTCTGCAGGCACATCTGTGAGTGAGCACAGTGATTTTAAATACTGGTTCACAGATTTTTTTTTTTTTCCTCTCATCTAGGGTGTGATAGTGCTGCAGAATTCACAGAGGTGCTGAATCAACTGATACTACAGCAAAAACTTCTTCTTGCTCTAGTTAATAATAATCAGTGCACTGAACAGGCTCTTCTCCAGCTTTTCAATAGCAAAAAACACACTGCTGTGTGGGTTAGGCTACACAGTCAGGCTTCGTCCAGAAAGAAAAGCAAAATGTTTCATGGTTGCTAGTAAGTGTTCCTCCTACACTGAGAGGCTACACTGGCCTCATCCTGTTCCCCTCTCTGGCTGATCAGGATGAAGGTCCGTTAGTGGAAAATATATATATATATATATATAAAAATATGTATACATATATACATACATCCAATATGGATCCCTCCAGTATCTGGCTTTAGACAACAACTATCCTGTACTTGGCCCTGGTCTTCCCATTCACTGGCACCTGGGCATGCGAGCCCCACTCCAGCTTCTGGTACAGACCCCTCACTCACACACACAAACATGCAATAGTGAGGATCTGCCCAGTAGCTGGCCTTAGACACTCTGTCTCCGAAGTCCTGGCCCCAGGATGCTCTCATCTCCAGTGCCCTCACGCCCAGACACATGCGCACTGACGGGTCCCGAGCCCTCGGTCTCCCCCATTGCCAGCTGGATCTCCAAGTCCCCCAGCGGACCCTCTCAGACCTCGCAGACCCTCCGCTCCCTCCAGCACCTGATGCCGCACTGACACCTGGCTCCAGCCTCTTGCCCCGCTCCCCAGCCAGCCTGGTTCGACATCTGCTGGCAACCACACGCCGACAACGGCAGCCACGCCGCACACACACACTCTGGTCGCTCCTGGCTGTGACCACGGTGCCCCCGTGCGCCAGCACACAGATGCCCCAGGCACATAGACGAGAGCCCCTCGACCAGGAAAACAGTCAGAAATGGGGTTAGTGAGCAGATGGGACGGAGGCGCCGATCAGGTGCAGGGCATGGCCGGGCTGGCGTGCTGCCAGGCCATCCCCTCCTCGCTCTGCTTCCTCACACTCATTCCTCCCAGGCATCCTTGCTCCCTCCTTTCCCTCCTGCAGTCTCTCCCGACACATGCCCTAATGCGCCCGGCGCAGCCTTGACATCCCCTCAGGGCCACGCACCCGCTGGCGGCGCCCCCTATCCGTGCGGTGCCTGGGGAGTCTCTGCCATGGCCGGCGCAGGGCCGGGACTCTCCCCCGGCCCCGGGACTGGGGGCTCCTAGGATGCCCCAGGGGGCCAGGGCAGGGGCTACACTGACTCCCACGGTGGCACAGGGCTCCCCGCCTGCCCTCAGCCTCCTTGCCCCTGTCATTGTTCCTCTGTGCTGTGTGTGTAGAGAGGAGCCTTTTATCACATAACCTAATAAGTTTTGTTCCAGTAAATGATTTAACTACAGCTCCCATTTAAGGTCATGCTTCCTAAGGGAATGAATATTGCCTTCGTGGAGGCATGCCTTTGCTAGCAATCATTTCAGAAATATTAATTCATGTCCAATCATATTTATGCTTTGCAAAGCATTAGACTACTTCCCCACAAGTGCCTGAAGGTTTTTTTTCCCTTTCATTATGACTTTTTAAGATACACTCTAAACCACATATGGTCAGTAGTTTAAACATGGCTACTCCACATTGCTCAGGAATCATGACTGCTTCATTTTATTCTATGTAAGATACAAAAATTTGTTAGTCAAAACCATAATACATTCATTTTTGCTTAAAAAGTCTAATTCTAATGGTACTAGATAATGATACTAGAAATTTTACTTAGGCAAATGCAAATAATTGTCATAGAGGAATGAATTCTATTCCCATTGATCTGGACATCATTGCAGAAATGATTACTTGGAAAAATCATAGTAACTTTTGAGGGAATTGTGGAGAACTTTAGGATCAGATACAATGGTAAGACAGGACTCCCCTCCTTCCCAGGTACCATTGGTCATGCACACACTTTGCTGCTCAGTAGTGCTATACACTGCATGAATTCTGCTGGCATCACACTGCCATCTGTATATGGTATTTTTCACACTCATGTCTACCCATTTCATGCTCTTTTTCCTCTCTTTCGTGGTTATCTGTAAGCATCCACGATGGAGACGGCATATGCTGGGTAAGGCAGGTCAGTTACATTTCTGCTGTGTCAGAGTTTTATCCTGTGTGGTTTTGGAGCTGTTGCTGCTCAGAAGCAGCAGGCATAAATACAAAAAGACCATGAGAAAGAAAATCCAAAGCTGCTGGTGTGATAGATTAGTATTGTTCTGTAAGAAACTACTAGTGCTATGGGAATGTAAGTTTCTGTGGAAAATTGCAAAGCTTATTTTGTTGATGGGATCACTGTGCATAATTATTCACTAGAGCTCCCTTATGCTCTGTCGTAATGCTTGGGTCTGGTTCAGATTATCTGAGCAACTGTTAGGATTAAAGAGCTAGGGGAGTACTAAACTTCCTTTCACACTTCGATAGTACTTCTACAGCAAGGGCTTTCAATTTCCGATCCTTAAGGGGAAAAGAACCATAATTTTTATTATGTCACTGCCTCTTCAACACAAAAAAGGAGTTCAAGTATTTAATCAAGACACTCAGGAGTAATTCATCCCTTTTGTGAGGAGAATTATTAACAAACAAGTTAATATACCCAGAATCTTCAGAAGCACCAGGCATAACATTATTTGAAATTCCACATCCATTACTAAATCCGGGTGCTAGACTTCTTTTGATATCTTTACAGTGGGCTTTCAAAGCCCCTGGGATAAATCAGCAGAATAAGAACTCAATAAACACTGATCGACTGTCAAATGAAGCAATTTAAACAAACCATCAGTATCAACAATAACATGAAAACTGGGCCAAGGTTTTAATAAGTTCCACTTGTTCAGTTACAAACCTGTTTTTCTTCATAGACTCTGTACTTTAGTTTGAGCATCCAAAGTCTGGATGCTAGTCGTAATTGCAACTGGAGGCTTAACAATACTGTTAAAGAGGAATGAAGCTGATGAGTAGGACTCATCCTCTGAGTACTGTAATCAGAGAAATTATTCTGATGAGCAAATGTCTTTAACATTTAAGAAATGAGGAAAAGAAAAGGATGCTGAGACTACAGATGTGATAGGTCTTTGTCTATCATCTAGGAAATACTAGTGTCATTTGACAAGAGGGCCTAGATTGCTAATAGCTCCATGACAAGCTATGGGAGTGGTACAGGCATCATATAAGGAACCTTTTATAGCAGTGATTGTTAGTGAATGATAACGTAACTCGAGATGTGCTGAGTGTCTCAAAAACTGTAGCATTTGAAGCAGAAAGGACTGTGTCTTACTGTTGAGTTTGCTGTCCTATGAACATTTGGTGAATAACTGCAGGGGAGAAGCAGCCTGAGGATAGGTTCAGCATGACCACTATCTCAGTTTTACTGTACCGTATTGGAGACTGCAAATCAGATGACTCCCCTGTGGGTGAACTTTCAGCATATATCAAGTTTCAGAGGGAAATGAGGAAATGTTTCTGTGACCTAGCCTCAGAGAACATGCTGCATTCCTTAGAGTAGCGTAACATTTTGTGACTTTCATGTATGCCAGATAAATCATGTAGTAACAAACAAATTTATTAACTGACTCATTTTGAGAAAAGGCAATAGATTGGGGGGCAAGCTTGAAATGTAAAGCTCTTTTCGGCCAACTCTTTTTGGTTACTCTGAGCTTGCAAGAGTTGATGTAGTTTGCAATTCAAAGTAATACAGCCAATTTAGCAGCATTGCTTTGCAGGGCCTGTGCTCTCAAAAGGCTTTGTGCTCTGCTACTGTACTTCAAACACAAGGCAAACATATTTCCTTGGATCTCAGTGGTTTAAAGCCTTTGTTGTTGTAGATGTGCTGTTGGTATGGTAATCAACAAAGTAACACACAAATGCTTCTACTGCAGGACTTTCACAAGTAGCAAAGGGATAACGACTGTGAAGGATATAGACTGGGAAGATAAAATGGAGGAAGTTAGAGGAGAACATAGGGAAACCAGTTAAGTAGTTCAGACAAAGCAGAACTCTGTTCCAGTGCAAATGTGGAAGTCCTTCTCAGAGCAGATGTGAAAGCAAAATATGACTTCATCAGCTAGTACAACAAAAGAACAAACTCGAACCTCAGTGATTTATGTAACCAGAAAAAAACAAATGATATAAATAGCTGAAGTGCAATCCAGGAGGACACTGTCTAAACCTTATAACCCAAAAGGAAAGGCGTTTGGTCATGGAATGCAAATGCTAAATAACCAGTAAAAACTCAGCAAGTATAAACAATGTGTGTTAAAACACTCTTACTAATAATTCTTAATTCCCAAATGTACTTAAAAGAATCAGTAAGTCATGAATAAAATTTGTCTAGGAAAGATAGTGCTGCAATGCTTTTGCCCTATATCAAAACATACTCATGACTACCTCACTAGTTTGCATCTGTTTGGTGAAATTCTACTTTTTTTCTTAATTTTGATTTTATTATCAAAGTTATCATATGGATGTGTGTTTGAGTAACCTGCACAAATGATGAGTTATCTTTCTCTTGTAATAGAGTTAAAGGTTAGTTATAGAAAGAACAGTTTCCAAGCTCAAAATAACTGTATATTGGAAACAATAGGAAAGCTGGCAAGCACAATGTCACCTTGGGAAACAATCAAAAAAGTTGTTTTATACTTTTATCTCACAATAGCCAATTTATGTACTCATAAATTATAACTATACATGATACATATGTATGACTGACAGGCTGCAGAGCAGCTCTGCTTAAAAGGGCCTGAGGGTCCTAGTGTATAGCATGCTGAACACGAGCCATCAGTGTGCTGTAGCAGTGAAGAAGGCCAACAATATTCTGGGCTGCATTAAGAGGAGCTCAGCTCTCTTTACTGAACACATCTGTGCCAGTACTGTGCCCAGTTTTGGGTCCCCCAGTGCAGGAAGACATGGACAAACCAGAGAAAGCTCAGCAGAGGGCCCCCAAGACAGTGGGGGCTGGAGCATTTGCCCCATGAAGAGAGGCTGGGGGAGCTGGGCTTGCTCAGCCTGGGGAAGAGATGGCTTCGGGGGCACCAAACAGCCCCCTGGTACCTATGAGGGGTCATCGAGGAGACAGAGCCACGCTCCTCACAGCAGGGCATGACAGGAGGGAGAGAGAGAACAGGCAGCGGTTGCAACAAGAGACGTTCAACCTCTTATATATAAGATATATATAAGGATATAAGGAGAAATTTTTTACTCATGAGGACAGTCAGTCAGTGGAGCAGGTTATCCTGAGAGGTTGTGCCATTTCTGTCCTTGGAGGTTTTCAAGACCCACCTGGACACGTCCCTGAGCAGTATGGCCTGGCCTCGGAAATGGCCCTTCTTTGCACAGTGGGGTGAACTAGAGACCTCCTGAGGTCCCCTCCTACCTGAACTATCCTATGGTCCTTTGATTCTACACATACAATAATTTACAATGAATTCATGGTGCTGTATTTTATTGTTCTCTTTAATTTCATTAATGAGTCTTATAGCTAATCCTCATTAACCAGGTTTCTGAAATATCTTCTGATTAAAATGAGCTACTCTGATTTTGTCTAAACAAGGATGTTACAAAACTATGTATATTAGAAATATCAGATTATTTTGCCTACTCAAAACAGGCTCTGATTTGAACCACACTGGCCTGCAACTTTCTAAGGTTTCTTATCCTCTCCCTCAGTTAAATGACTTTTTCTCCATAAAACTTAGTCCTTTTTCCTTTGGGCTATGTACTCCCTAGAGGTTTACCTTTTGTTTTCCTATTGATGTCAGTCAGAAACCCTACTATATACAAGTAACATGAGCCAGGAGAAGACCAAGGGGTAGCTTGATCCTTGTCTAGAAGTATCTACACAGAAAACAAAATTTGGACAATGCAAGGTACTTACTCTAGTAGATAAAGGCATAACATAATCTATTAGGATTTGCAGCCAGACAAATTCTGACTAGCCTTAACATTTATAGGCATTTTTTGATTATCAAAGTAATCCAGTAACCACTGGAACTAAATACAAATTTTATTGTAGTTTTTTTGAATTTTATTTCCTTTTAATGAACAATTTTTTTTTCTATATGTCCTAGTTTAAACAGTAATTAATTCAGGGAAGTCCTATATTTTATAGTATACTGGAGGTTAGACTAAATGGCCTTTTGGCCATCTAATCTGTGAGGCTATGTGTCTAGAACTAAATTTTGTGCCATAATTGTAACTCCAGACAGCAAGCTCTTATCCATGTCCCTGGAAAGATACCAGCAGTTTAACATCTGTAACCCCTTGTCTTCTAAACAGCAGAAAATAAACTGCATTTTTACAGTCACTTGCCAAAGTCAGTTAAAGTTCCTTATTCTATGCTCTTCTTCTTCAAACTCATTCAGAAGGTTTACAAAACAGCTGCATTATCTGCAGGCAAGGAGCAAATTCCTACAAACTTCATGGAATGGTTTAGTTATTTCCCGCGTGTTATCTAGTAGAGGTTGTATTTCAGTTATGTGCTGTTAAGGGGCATCAACCAGCCCATCTCTCCTCAAGCTGGGTGAAGAAACTCTACTAAAGCAGCAGTGCTTCTCTGCTTGTCATTGCCACAAAAAAGCATGCTGCATAAAGAGAGGTTCATTGGACACAGCAGGTTGAACTGGGGTTCCCCTCGAGGCAGTTCAGTCAAAGTGATCGTGGAAATTGGGTCTGTTTCCTGAACCACAAAGTACTCTGTGCCTCAAGAGAAATCTCGTCCCCACATGATTTTCCAGCTCTCCCCTGAGCTGAGCTGCCTGTCCTCCACTTGGCAAGCAGCTTCCTCTTCTCTTGTTTGCCAAGGTCCAAAGCAGCCAGCCCACATCACTCTCACAGGTGTAGACCCAAGAGCTTTCAGATCCTCTTCCCAGCACATCCTTTGCCTTTTGGTCCCCTCTTCATGCTCCTATTGCCAATGCCTTGTGATGCAGGAAGAACATTACATTTGGACATTTGAAGAAAGATATTTTAATACCCTATTCTCTGAGTAGAATTTATGAAATTTTGCAGTCAGAGTCTATAAAGGCAGTCTTTTTATTATTTTATTTTTAACTAGTAAGGACAGGAGAAATGGACCTACTATAATCATAGGTGGGTGACCTGTTTTTAATAATTTCATTGTGCTTTTTATTTTAGTCAGTTATTCCTCTCACTCCCCTGCTAATTACCTTGCTTTTTTCCTTCCTCCATTCACTTCAAAAAAAAAAAAAAAAAGAAAGAAAGACAGCAGACAAATAACACTAAAATATAAATGGGTTTTCAGTTTGCTTGAAGTTAGATTGCTCTTTATTTTAATTATATTCAACAAATCTGTTCAAAGAGAAAAGCATATATTGCAATTAAAAGAAAAATAAACCAATTTTATCATTACTATAAAGATGGTCTTACTAATTGTTCCTAAGTTTTCAGAAACTGTAACATGCAACAGCCAGTGTGTTTTAAATATCAAGGTGTTGGAAACACAGTACGATTCCATAACCATAGAGATAAGGTAAGAGGTTCCAAGGGAAGAAATACAAGTAATAAAAAAAAGTAAATTCCACAACATCATAACATCAATCAAACAAAAATGCTGAAGAAAAAGGATATTTGCAGACATGAAAATGACTGTCTCTAAAATTAAAGGTGCAAAACAAACAAACTTTCAGCTGAAAAAACAGGAAAGTAGGCCAGTTCTGAGTATAAAAGAAATGTAATATTATTGTTATTGTTGAAGATCTGATATTAGGTAAACACATTTTAATACCAGCAGTAGGAAGATGAGGCTGTTTGAATTCCATTCCTGCTCTGAGTAAGTGCCAGTGGCAAAGCAAATAAAATATCAGGCACCAGTACTACTAAAAATTAAAGTAGCAACAGGAAAAGTGTGGTAAGTCAAGAAAATTTAAATCAGTATTTGCAGGTGTTCCTTGCTCATTTTAATGAGTCATTCCATGTTCCATAAACCAAATGTTAGATCCATTTATGACCAATGTTAAAAATTGCTGGTGATGTTTTAATTAAATGTGTATGTTAAACAAAGAACATTTTCTTGTGCAGAATGGCCATTTTATTTTTAATAAAAAATGCTTTCTTTGTCTTGTGAAAAGTATTGCTATACTCTCACTAGTTGTTTGCAACATTATCACAGAGTTATAACGCTGAGGTATGAAAAATGAGTGCACTGCTTATACATGGAAATTTCATTAGTGTTCCTGACACACTGAAACTTATCTGTGAAAGCTAACAAAGTTCAGGAATTTTTTTATGTATTTATTATTTTGGGGGAGGTGGGGAGGGGATTTATTTTGTTTTTTGAAGTAGTCAGGCAAAGTTGGCTTATTTAGGTAAATCCCTGCAGATGTTAGGTGCAATTTACCTGTAGCTACATAACAGTTTTTAATCTGGGTCCCTAAAACTGTTGCAGCAACTAGAATTTTTTTTTTTTTTTTTGAGAATGCTTTGAGCTTCTAAACATTATCAAAGGTACCAAATTATGAAAATTGATTCAAGATTATCCACTGACTGCTGTCAGGTTTGGACAAGTCTGGGAGGCATGCATCTGGCTACACCCAGTTTCCCCAAGAACCTGATAAATAAATCTGCCTGAAAGTTGACTGACAAACTGGAATGGTGATTTCTCACATGCAACTTGCATAGTAAAGACTGAAAACTGTGTTTTTCCACTCATAACACCTCTTTTTCTGCAGCTTTATTCAGGGGTTTTCTAGTTTTCCTCTTATTCCTCAGTCTCTCCAATGACACCATATGTGTAAAAGTGATAGGTCCAAAAGGAACTGAGAAGTCCATGAGGGAGTCTAATGTCAGAATACTCAGGTAAGAATAAGATGTTCAGGGTTTCTGGTCCCTCCTCCTGCCTGGATTCATCCTTCTTTTCCTTTATCCACTAGCAAGCATAGAATTCATAAACTGTCTGGAGAAGTTGTTATGAGAAGACCACTTCAGAGTCCTAACAGTTATGCAATAGCAAGAGAGATGTTAACAATTTAACGTGGTTATTAAAATAACAACAATAATAAAAATGTATTTCTGCTCTAAGAAGCTCAACTGCTATGCGATATAATTGATGTATGTCTGCTTTCTAGTAGAAACTTGGACTTTACTAATTGGGCACTTTTCCAAAAAATATGTGGAACCTGTGAAAAAACATGGAATTGGAAAACTAAAGTTGCTGTTGGGCCTTAAAGTGTCTTAGTAACCTAGTCTTGAGGATTTCATTACACACAAAAGTATATTGTTATCTCTTAAGCAGAAGAGTTATTCCAAATATCAGCAATTTGCTCTGAATCTTCACATAGAGTTATGAGTAAGAGGACAATCTAAGATAAACTTGATGAATAAATTATGTTTTTTTCCAAGCTGAATGTGAAGGCCATTGTTGCATCCTTATGAGTATTTTTTTTCCCTCCAGACAGCATCCTGAAAATTGATCTTATTAAGGTAGTTTAAGATCTGTAGTTTCAGAGTAAAATAAAATGAATTTTAAAGACAAATACAATCCCCTTAGCCTGACTAATCAGTGATCAGTAGTCTTATAAATGATTCATTCCATTGTTTTAATTGCTAAAATTTTTTTTAATATGTGCCTCAATTATCCATTTGAAAAGCTATAAAAGATTGCAACTGTCCTTGAAAAAAAAATCATTATTATGGAATGACATTCTGTGAAATTGCTTTTCAGGAAAAAATATGAATTCTTCCAACAAGATTGCTTTGGACAATTGCATTTGTTTAATACAGTTACCTAGTTATCTGACTCCAGAGATTCTGCGTCTTCTTTTTCTTCATAATAAGTGAAGAGAAACTGAGTTCGTATAAACAATAATTCAAATTTAGGATATTTCATTAAGTACAAGTTTGGGCAAAAACAACGCTTTATCTAAATTGATCATATACAACTACTAACCAGTGAGGAATTTAAGAAGACAGAAAAGGGACCTTCTAGATTATCAACTGCTGTCGCCAACCAATTGAATTCAATTTCTCAAAACTCATCAAGTTTTAACCTAAAACTGCATAGGTGGTTTTGCCTCTCTCCCTCCCCACCACCTGCATGACACCATAGACAGAATGGTTAGAATTTAATGGTCAGACATTTTTTCAGTTCCCAAACTAAATGTATCCCTGAGCAGCTAACTTAATTTATTCCTATACCAACAGTACCTGTTTGCTTGAATAACTGTTTTGGTTTTTTTTGATATTAAAAATATAGTTAAACAGGTCAATCATGTCCCTGTTCAGTTTGTTTTCGCTAGGCTAAACAAAACAAGATCTTTCAAGATAAATCTCTTCCTTACCATGCAGAATTAGTGTTCTGTTTATAGCCATATCAACTGCTAATTAACCCAGACTAGCATGCTATGCAAATGTCCAGCTTCTGGTGTTCAGGATGTCATTTCTACAGGGAGCTGCTCTGTCCTTTTGTAAAATAATCCCTAGTTCTCTGCATCATTTGAAGATTTCTTCAGTGCCACCTCAAATTTGAATGCATCATTCTCAAATGAAGATCAAGGGAAAGTTATAAAGATTTTCTACTGCTTTTTATAGCGGCATCAGTAATATTCTTTCTCTAATGAAATACTTTTCCAGGGACAGCATTAGCTGCCTCTGCCGTTTTTCTTTTTAATTGATCCGTTCATGGTGGTGGCTTAATCACTCTGTGATAGTTTGCACACTTGTCCAACATCTGTTCCCACATGCAGAACTCCCATAACATATCAGAAATCCCATCTGAAAAACCCATATATTCTTATATAGGAAAATTGTCTTCATACCAGATATGAAAGAAAAGGAGGGAAATTTAATAGCAAAATGTTTTTCAGTTAAGTATCATAGGTTATATCCTTAGCACAAACTTTATTTTTTTGCCAAGGTCAGTAAAGAAAGTACTAAATAAGATTGGTCCTAAAAGCAAAATATCAGAAACTACTTATGAACCTCCTCATAACCCAAGAAATTTCCTTTCAGAACAAACCACATGCTTTCTTTCTTTATTAGTTCTCTATCTTTCCCAGTTTAACTACAAAATCACAGTTGCAGCAAGGTCAGCTGCTTTGCCTGAAGCCCAGATGGACAAGGTCTTCTATATTCCAATAGAAGATCTTTTGTCTTCCTGAAGGCACATTTATCTTTTACTTTTGGTAGAATCACGATATATTTCAGACAATATTCTGTTTTTCCCTATGTGTTGGTGAGGTGCTTCCATTATACTCAATGGAGATCAGAACTGGAAAGTAGTTTCCTAACTACAGACACTTAGGGCTGCTTGAGATGCCCTAGCACATCTGAGACATCTAAAGGAGGCTGGCAAATAAGGCACAAGTCCTAAAGGAAGGCCTTCTGTATTGAAAGATAGAAACCAGGCAGGATACCCCATAGCACCTCAAATGGCACAAGATACTTATAATAAAGCAACTGGATTTTGTCCTTGTTAGTGGAATCTTGTCTCTTGTTACAGAACAATTCAGCTGACTCCTAAAGATAGGAGTCTACTTTAGGATAACCTAAATGACTCTGAATCTGAATTTGAATTGCACCCTCAAAGCCTGAATTTGTTATGTTCTCTGTTATTTCTTTCTTAAACTCATGAGCATGGTATTTTGGTCACTTGATTAAACTCCTTTAAATTATTCAGTTGTCATCTTTAAAAAAAATCAGAGGTCACTATTCCTAATTCCTTTGTCCAGATATTTAGAGAGGAAATAACTGCTGGTAGTTTTTTCTACATGGCACATTAAAGCAAGAAAGCAAATTGTATTGTAGTGTTGTTTCTGGCAGGTGGTGAAGACATTATAGAAGATCTTGCTGTGAAAAAGAATCTTGCCTTAAGAAATCACAGGTTGGTTCTTTTCAGATTAAAGGAAATGATGAAAATACCTGTACCAAACATTTGCGATTCCAAAAAGGTTAACTTTGAGAAACAATGGAAAGTAGGCTGAAGCTGTCAAGGATAGTATACAAGATTTATTACTGTCTTATTCAGAGGTGCCAAATATGAGTTTTACACTGAAGGTTAAAAACTGCCAAATAAGACTTCAGAGCCAGAACATGGAGCAACCATTTCAAAAGGGTCAGTAAGAGAAAGCACAAAGGAAGGCTTAAAAGGACAGGTCAGCAAACTAAGATGTGGTAGGCAGCTCTTGCATAGAAATGAACATTTGTATTTGTTTGCTTTCTCTGATGATAAACAAAGAAAATTGGGTTATTATGCAGTTGCAGTATGCTACAAATGAGAGTCTAACAGTGACTACAGACTAAAGTTCTTACAAAAGGTAGAGCAATAAGGTGAAATTCTAGAGAAATAGGCTTAATCACACTGAAGATTATCTTCTGACAGTCAAAAAGCTGGAAAATAAAGCAGTGAATTAACAGATGTCATACGCTATTATTTTTAATGAAACATTTATTTCTTAAATAAAAATTATTTTGTATTTATTCTACTTTTTGTCTGTGTTATTGTAAAGCTTTACAAAGCTTACATATATTTACCACTGCTTACAAAGCTTACATATATTTACCATTGCTTTAAACAGTCATAACCTAACAAGAGAGCTGTGTCAGATAAAGGCTTATAGTAGGTGTCTAGGGAAGACTATACGAACAGGACAATATGTAACATTACTTCCCTCAATCAGTTTATAGTTCAAAGTTATCCTTGAGCATCCATTTTCCTCCCTTATATCTATTGATAGGATTACAGGATAACTCAGGTTGGAAGATCAAGTGCTCCAGCCCCAGCCGCCTTGGGGGCTCTCTGCTGAGCATGCACCAGTTTGCCCACGTCTTTCCTGTACTGAGGCCCAAAACTAGACACAGCATTCTAGACGTGCTCTGACGAGTGCTGCATAGAGGGGAGTGATCCCTTCCCTCCATCTATGGGCCGTGCTCCTGCCCATCCAGCCCAGGTGCTGCTGGCCCCTTTGCTGCCAGGGCACACTCACTGCTGGCTCTCCTTCAGCCCACTGCCCACCTTGACCCCCAGGGCCTCCCCACAGAGCTGCTCCCCAGCCCCTCTGTCCCAGCCTGTGTCATTGCAGGGGCTCTTCCCTCCCCGGGGCAGGACTTAGCATTTGTCTTTTCAATAAATTCCTGTAAGCCATTTCCTAAAGCCTGTCTGAATCATCTGGATGGCAGTTCAGCCCTTGAGCATATTGGTCGCTCATTTTGGTGTCACCAGCGAAGGTGGCAAGAACCCACTCAGTCACCACTTCCAGGTCATTGAGAAAGATTTTAAGTCTTTGCAGTCATCTGTTTGAACTAAGGCAAATATTTAAATAGACTCTTCTTCATTTCAAACAAATCTGAAGTCCGTGCTGGTTAGTGGTCCATAGAATCAACTATACTTAGGAGTTCAAGGAAGCTAAAATTATGCCCTATGAAGACAAGATGATCATATTACTATCACGTCACTCATGGTTCATGATGCTGAGAAGCTCTTTAAAGTGACTGCCTTATTTCTATCTTATGTCTATTCAGCTTCCTCTATAATGAAGTCATAGCCTACAGCCTTCAAGAAGTTACTGTAGTGGAAATAAGAATAAATATCAGTCAAAGAATAGTAGTGAATTTCACAAGAAAATAATAGATTTGACTCAACAGAACGACTTCACAAACTAAGTCAGGTGAGTCCTACATAGCGAAGGGATGCTACATAAGACTGATATCTGATATCAGTCCTATATAGCAAAGTCATGGCTAATAGAATATTGTGATCAACTCTGTCCTCCTATTTTTGCATATATAAACAAGTAGGGAATATTTCATGATTAAAAATATACTACTTTTGTGAGATTTACACACTCCTGACTGTATTGGAGTTGCCACACAACACTGACAGTTGTCACACATTTGTTGAAGATCTTCTCCATTACGATTAGCTTTCTGGTAAAATCTATCTATTTTAATCATTGATGTTCTTGGTGAACTTTCTGACAAGTATTAAAATAGTCTCTGTTTCAATCACATTTTTTCTCTGCCATCTCTATTAGGATTCTCTCAGATGTTTATCAAATTTATTATTTTAGGGATAGGATTTCTTGATTTTTCACTTTGATTTGAACTTGCATGTGATTTGAACTTGCATAACAGAATTATGTTTTCATGAAACCATCTGTGAGTTAAACATTCTTCAGGGCGAAAAAATTAAGAAGGACAATATGGTACTTAATATACCAGAAGTCCTCTTTTAAAGCTGGGAATTTGCTCAGTGTCACAGATTGAGTCTTCACTGTACTGGCTGAATGTTTACAAGTAGGAATTTAAAGTCAATCACCATAAAAAGAATAAATCAGTTTTGCTCTCAAGAGCGTGAGGGATGCAGAAGACAATAATCACTCATACAAATCAAACAACCTAACATTTTTGCAGTGCAGAAGAGATGCTTATATGTATATTTGGCTAATATTATTCTAATTTAAAAGCTGTCTTAGTCATAAAGAGACAATTAATTGGGGTAATAGTAAACAAATATTTTTTCTCACTGAATTACTCTCATGAGGTGATTGAGTTTCCTCAATGTGTAAGGATAAGCTTGAAAACTTTAAAAACAAAACTTCTGAATAAACTTTTAATAATGTATTCTCATTAAATTTGCTTTTAACCATAAGAGAAACAACAGTGAACTTAACCTTGCTTCTACTGTCTCCATGCAGACACCATTGTCTTCAGTTCAATACCCATCTGAGTTAATTTTCTCTCAAGTAAAATTTATAAAATTAACCATTGTTTTAATCTTTTTTTAAAAAACACTATATGTGTTTAAATATTTAAATGTGGTCACAGTCTGCCCCTTATTAATAAAGCTAGCAGGATGTTTTCAGCCTCAGCATTTGTAACACAGTTAACTGTATTTGGACATTTTTTCCTCATTTCTGTTCACCTCTATGTCTAAAATCAGGGGTTTTTTTTCCTTCAAAAGTGTCTCTATATCTGCACATTACTCATGTCAAACTTACTGGTCTCAAATTGTTGCCTAAATTGTTCTTTTTTCTTTCTTAAGCAGACAAGCCTAGTCTCCAGTGATAAGATGCCACCAATGCAATAAGATGCAGTCAATTAATTAAAAATCATTGCTACAGGACCATATTTACAAGACCATCAGGTGTTCCTTCTTTCAAAATTATGTGAGTATTAGCCATAACCAATGATTTGAACATTTTTTTAAATTTTTGTTTATTGCTATTTTTCCCTCAGATGTGGTAGTGACCTCATTCTCAATGTCCATCCTTCCTTCCCTTCTGTGTAGAACTGTTGTGATGACAAATGAATGGGGAATAAGAGAATTAAGACTAACTTAACTGGAAGGATGATCTAGCAGAATTCCTGTGTCTAGAATATTAAGAAAGAACAGCACAGTTTGTTTAACATAAGAAGGGAAAAAAAGGAAAAGGTGTTGACTTGCATGTAAAGAATATACATGCTACCTTTGAGGCCTGGAACACAAAATGAGAGAGAGCTCTTGCAAATCACTAGATAATGCTACAAGAATTATATTGATGCATATGCACCTGGACTGCCAGGTTCACTCTTAAGCATTCTTAGCAAGAAAGACTTGGACTATTTCAAAGAGCACACCACTGAGAGTTACAGGAAGGCTCAGTAATATGAACTTTAATAAAAGAAGAAAGAATTGGGAAGATAAGTCTACAGAATGAAAAATGGGAGAATACATGATAAAAGCCTTCATAGATACAAAGTTTATTAGTATTATGAATCTTTCATATATCAAACAGATTCAAAAAGAAAATAAATTATTCTCCCCATCTACTGTAGATAGGAGATGAAGTAATTGGCTAAAAATGCAGCAAGAAATGCAGTCTATGTGTAGGAGTTGTTAATCACTGAAAGAGTTTTCATGAAGCAGTCATTCCTGTCGAGAATGACCAGATGCAGTTATTGTTGACCCTGCCTTGGATCAGGAAGGTGACATCTTCCAGTCCCTTTCAGCCCAAGTTTTCTATAACTTCATGAACCTCCTTACTAAAAATGGAGATAAACTATTGTGTTTGGTTTTCAGCCATATTACTGTCTTTATTGACCCAAACCCACATGTCATGGCCACTGCTATTTATGCAAATAAAGTGTTCTTGTCTTTTGTGTTAACTTTCCTTCTTAAAGCTAACTCAACCTGCCACTTGGCAATTCTTACTTTATCCTTATGCTGGAAGACAAGATTTTCATTGTTTATCAGTCCTGCTATTAGTACCCAACCCTCTCTGCTCACTTGTAATGTCTTTCTGGTGATGTTTCTTCATCAATTAGTTTTATAGCCTTTCCCTGTAAATATTTTCTCTTTTTTTTTCTAGAGATAAACACCAAATATAGGATAAAATGTCTAATAATCAAGGAAAAAAGAAGTTTAGCAGAATTTCATAATTACTTTCTACAGACTTTCTTTTTTTGGATTATAGTAGGTTTTGGCTTTGGTTTTGTTTTTTTGAAGGGGAAGGGTAGAGATTTGGAAGACTGTCAGAATGCATGAATGTCATGAGGGTACAAAAACAGTCACATACATGTAGCCATTTCACATAATCCTGGCTTTGCTCTCCTGTTCTTTTTTATGGCAGCTTCAGAATGGTCTGTTCCCATACATGATAGTGTATCTGTTTGCCTGGGGGTTTTGGCTTATGGAGGTCATGTAGTTTAACTAGGACAGGAACACCTGGTGTTTGCACCTGCATGTCTGGTCCATTTGTTTTATTGTAATGCAAGGTAAATATCACTTTAACCAAATGGGGAAAGTACAGTTTGGCAGTCTGTGTTTATAGCTGTCATAAGTCTTTGCCCTGCAAGAGTGTTGGCTTCCTCCACTGCAGTGAGTGGAAAAAATTCTACTAAACACAAAGAATATCTACTCTTGGCAACTTTAGTGAGTCTGTAGAGTCTTGTTCTTTTATTTGTTAAAATAACGTATGGTTTTGGTAATTCTCTATGGGGCTACTTTAGGAATATCATTGTACTTCATATACTAAATATTACAACCTGTAGAAAAAGGCATGCTACAGAATTCTGGACATTATTTCAAAGGTAGAAAAAGACCTAGTAAGTCTTGGCACTGGTGATAAGTCCATTGTCTAAAGTGTATCCAGTTAGCATTGATTTCTCTTACTGAAGCCTTGAGACCACTTGAATGGAATAAACTTTGTGATAACTGAGGTACCTAAGAAAGTAGAGGTGTTTCAGGATGCCCACAATGTTGAATAAAATTAGCAATTTCCAACTGCTAATAAATCTAATTGTTTTTTATACAGCACAAAAATAATCAACATCCTAGGGAAAGAATGTCTTTGCAGGATTAACATTTATTTCATCAGTTTTGAAGAGACTGATATATATCTGGACAGATACTAAATTGATTCTGTTATTAAGAGATTATATAATAGTTTTTCTTTTTGAAATTATATTTATGTCATAAGGGCAGAGTAAACCTTAGTACTGTTTTAGTAAAAAAGGGGAAATAGAAGAAGATTTAACATGTTAAGACTTTTTAAGTGACTATAAGAAAATCTGAAGTTCAGCAAAGGGACTAAAAATTAAAATATTTTATCAAATAATATTGTTCTGTCTAACAGTTTGAATGGTTTTTCAATGTACTGTACACTTCAATACATTTTCATGACATTTCTAATTTTTGCATGCTTTTTGCTGGAACTTCATTACAAAGATGGTGGTATCATTCTGTATATGTCTGATTAATTTCACCTACAGTGGCATTTTCCACCAAATACGGAATGTAATTTTATCATCATTAAAGCCTGAGTTAAGCATATTGCAGTTTGGGTAGAACAAACAAATGAACAACAACAACAACAACAAAAACATAGCTTTGCTTGTACTGATCTTTGTGAGTAATATCATCCATATGACAAGTATAAGCATACATGCTTTTGTCTGCTGCTTCCAGATAGAGCAAGAAGAGGATTATACTGTAATAAAGAAAGAGGCATTTGTTCCATTTAAAATACTAAGCATTAATGACTTTAGGGAAAAATATATTATCAGAATAATCCCCAGGACAGAAGATAAATAAATCATTTAGTGGTATGGACAGAGAAGTCAAATTTGGAGCTTATGCTATCTTTTCCTATCCCTAGCTAATCAAACATTACTACAGGGCGGCAAATGTACTAGATACACTTTTTAATCTTTGCCTGTGGAAACTTACAGCAGACATGGGTTTTACTGGGTTTGTTTGTTTGTTTGTTTGTTTTTTGCCAGATAATTTTCCTGTATTAAATACAACTTTTTAATAGGAATAAAAATCTTCTAAGTAGCAATATGTCTTTAGTACGTAAATTTAAATAAAATAATTCTCTGATATTTTTTAGTATCCTCATATTCAAATATTGAAATAACTTCATAGTGCATTTAAAATAAAAGGGATGTTTAAAATATCTCTAAAACTTTTGCAATATAGTAACTTTTAGGTGATAGCAGTTCTGTTTATTGTTTTTTGTGAATAATTTCAGATATAAATATTCACAGACTTCTAAAATATAAGGTGAAATCCCAGTCCTAATGAAGTCAATGCCTTCCAAAAGACTGTAGGCAAGGTCCCTAGCTGCAGCCTAGCTTACCATTCATTGCATGAGCTGATGCATCAAACAAAACCCCCACCATAGGAGCTGGGACATAGATGTTTCCTGCATGAGCAAATTGAAAATTAAAGAAAGAGCTCTGTACTGCTTTGTCTATACTGGTTAAAAAACGGTAAATTTAAACTCTTGGGACTAACTTCTGCTGTAGCAGATTTGATCTGGAAAGAGCTTGTTGAAGTCCTCCAAAAACATTTCAGGAGAAAGCTATTGCACAGGACTGCATAGGTAAGTCCCCAAAACCCATGGTGGCAGTGGGTTAGTAGAGCTCACTTGCTGGCACTGGCTTTCCATTTCACCTTTATTCATAATGTTGCAAGTCGCTATCCATAAGAGAAGCCAACAGCATTATAATAACATCGGTCTTTTAAAGACTTCAGTAATTAACTTTTGTTTCTTTAAAAACATTATCATCATTTTAATATCTCTTTCACCAATACCAAAATATTTCAGAAAGAATACTGCAATTAAAATGGAAAAAGTTGATTTTAAAAACAGCTCATAATAAGACCCAGGAAGCATTTTATAGCTTAATCAAGTGAGTTAATTCTCTTCACCCAGTAGATCCAAATCATGCAGACAGCCACGCATTAAGAGCTAAGGAGGAAGTGATATGCCCAAGGCACAAAGAGGGAGATACTGGGTGGATAGGTAGCATTTTCAAAAGGACCTCAGCTGGTGCAGTCTAAGTCTCCTGAGAAAGCTTTAAGTCTTGAAGGCTTATATTGATAAGTAGTGGTAGTGCCTGCATGAAAGCACTATGAGATAAGAAGAGCGGCCTCCATCACTGAATTGCTTTGTGGCTATGATTTACTTCTAGTGCTTTCAAATTTATAAGCCTTCTCCACATATACATATGAGCATGCAGTAGTTAGATGGTACTACCAGCATTCCCAAATAGCTCTATAGACCTAGCGAATATTGCTGTTCCTCTGAAGCTTCCAGTCTGCAGGAGGCTGGGTAGGGCACATGCGTATCCTTGGATGTGCAGTGCTAAAGGACAGATGGCCTTAGTAGGTCATTTCCGCAACAGACTACCTGGGAAAGAAATTAGTGAGGAATTCTTGAGATTTTTTCTCTCATAGCCTATGTTTTACATATACACAGTTTCTTTTTGTGGAAAAAAAAAAAATCCTTTCATTAGTTGGTGGGGGGGGCATGGAGGAGAGGATTGATTGTTTATTTCATCGTTCTGGTTATAATCACGAAGAATAACTCATTTACTGATGCCAATCATTTTTATTTCTTTTTATTTTTCTTTCTCTTGGAAGGCAGACATAGAAATCAATATATGCAAGAACGAATGGTTAGAGCTGTAATATAGAAGAGCCTATGTTGCATACGTAAGTTAGAATTTGCTGTGTATTTACACTGCACAAATATCTTTCCAAGATCCTTTTTCTTTCATTTCTAAATGCTTACTGCTGTAATTTACTTCATGTATTATATATTATTGCTTACATGGCTAAAACCATTATCACAATGTATTCCCTTTAGACTATGTAATGAACTGAGTAGCATTTAAGCATTTCTGAAACAGTGAAATGCAAAGTTGTCGTAATAAACACTGCAGAGAAACTGTATGTTAAAAACAAACAAACAAAAACATTCTTACAAAAAAATCTTTTATTGCCATTTACAAATAGTTTGTTTTCTCCAAAATGCTGAGGATTAAGCTGGAGTTTTGATTGCAAAGACCATGACAACACTGACAGCTATAGCATGGATTTTCAATATATGATAAGGTCAAACCAAAGCTGCTAATTTCAGTGGCAGCAAGATCAGTACCAAGATGAGTATATTTTGTTTAATCTATAGTTGCTATAGAGGTAGCCGATAGACAAATGTTGCCATTTGAAAGCCTGCATAAGCTAGTCAAGCAAAAAAAAAAAAAAAAAAAAAAAAAAAAACTCCTAAAATATATGGATTTTTCTTTTGCCTATGTTTCTGCTTAGACCTGGATTCTTTGCCTTTCACAGAAATTTTTTAATGCACTACATGCATTTAAGTATATATGTACTTTTGAAAGAACAATTATTTGGAAGTTCTCTGTCATCATACCAGTTATTCCTTCTAGAAATTCCTAAGGGGAATCCTAAAGCTTATTATATTTTAATATTTAAGGGTTTTTTTTCTTATTCAGCCTAGCTTGTATATGATGTAATATTTGGATTTAGTATAAAATAATGTTTGTTTGTGCTCATCAGGCAAAGAATATGTTAAGATCGAAGATAACAAGACCTACTAAGACAGAATTATACAACATTAAATCAGGTAAAAAAGGGATTAAGCAGGATTTTGTGATATTAGATAACTGATCTGAATATTACATTGCTGAAATAATGAATTCAGCAACATTCTCTGACACAAACTAAAAGAAAATCAGTGTGTGCATGAATCAAAGAGCTTTGTTGAAATAATTTTATGTGTTTTGGAGGTTTGCAAATTATATAGGTTTTTTTTCTGCTCCACCACAAGAGAAAGTCTTAGTTAACAAACTCTAACCTTGCAGTCTCCTTGCCCCATAGCACTGACTGCCCTTCTTCATACAAGCTCATTAAAAATATTACTGTAATAAGCTATTTATTTCCCATAAGAATTTCTTTATGTTTTATAGAGATTGGATAGGCAGCAAGAAAATAGGCAACATTCAATATGACTTCAGCAAGATGCAATCATCTTCCTTTTAAAAATGCATAACAGATGGACGCTTTTGTTTCCATAGACTGATACCAGTCATATAGGCATGGACTTCATAATTAATGGATGAGAAACCTGTCTTGTTATTGCATCACAGACCTCATGTATACTGCTAGTTAGACGTATGTCCCTTCAAAACAAAAATTAAAAAAGAGTAAATTGAGTTTAAAAATTAAATATTGCTTATGCAAGAGTCTGGGATTCATACAAATATATCCTTTGGGTTTTGGGATATGTGGATTCGTAATAGTTGGGTGAAAGCCTAGTCCCAAAGAAGTGAATAGCAAAGTCCTAGTTTAATGCAGATAGCATTGTAGCCCTTCTTTTATCATTTATTTATTTATTTATCTCTCTATTTATTTTGCTTGGGTCTTTATTTCTTTTTTTATACAAGGAAAGATTAAAATGTCAATATTTCCCTTTAGCACTATGTTTAGCTCTTTGACAAGGAGTTTACATGAGCTTAGAACTCTGTCATACAAATCTCTCTGGATATTGTATAGACTAAATGGCCAAAGCTTTCAGATTTTCTGGTCAAATTCATAGAAAAGATGATGGACTTCTCTACGGACTTATCTTTAACTAACCAGGATTAAAAGATTAAAGAAATCGCATTGTATAATCTGGCCACACTTTGTACTATGTTTTAATCTCAGGGAGTTTTCTGGCAAAACCTTAAAATTACTCTTTCACTACTTCAGCACAGAAAATCTACTTCAGCACTTATTTCTTTCTCATTGCCCTTTTATAACAGCAGGGGCTCATAAATATATGAAAGCAGACTCTTCTTTTTTCAGGAAATCACAAGGCTACCAAATCATTCTTCTGTATCCTGGAAGTCCAGAACAACTGCCAAGTTTTGTGTTTCTGGTAATATAGCACCAACTTTCACCAGGAAAATTTTAAGATATTCACCTTAGATACAGGAACTGTGGTGACATCCCTTCAGTCTGAAAAGGGCTTATCCAGTTTATTATGGTCACAACAGGCACCAAAGAAGCAAAGGTGGCCTATACAGGATATCTAGAGACAGGCAGAATTGTTATTTCTTCCCCAAGTTGTTTGACACTTTCAGGAAGAAAACTTTCTTGGAGGAGAGCTGTAGAACTAGGGTGTGGATCTGACCGTATTCAGACCAAAGTCCCCTCCTATGGTAATGCTAAGGATAAAGAACTCCCAGAATCACGTTTCACTCAGTTTACCATTTAAAGACACTCTGGAAGTATGCCCAGATATAATCCTGATTGTAACTTTGAAAATTGACTTTAGGGAGTAAATAGAAGATCATAAGATGTTGTATTTTTATGAGATTTGCTGGGAAGTGGAGCAGGGAAAAACAGATTCAGAGAAGTAGCTTGCTTTCTTAAGGTAAAAAGGAGTATAATATATATTTATTTATATTGTCCTAGAAGCTTATTACATTTCCATGAAAGGTATTGAAGTAATAGCATTGTTAAAGTTTAATCATTTGCGGGGGGGGGGGGGGGGGGCTGCTTGTTCATGGGTTTTTTTTTGGCGGGGGCGGTTTCTTTGAAAGAAAATGCACAGGAGATGTGGAATAGGTTTTCTGCTTATTTCAGGAAGTAGGTGTGCAAGAAGCAGGAGTGAAATAGATCAGGGTAGAGCTGATCCAGAAGTAAAATGGTTAGTGAAGCTACAAAACAGTCTTAAAAACAGGTCTAGGAAGAGACAACTGAGTTTCCCACTGGCTTATATGTCAATATTCATTATAGATATATAATAAAGATATCATTTGTAAAAATGTCATCAGTATATAGAATAGAATGATACTCCTTTCACCAACATAAGTGTTTTGCCTTATGGCAAATTATGGCCTATAATGGCACTTATTGTCACCATCAACATAGTACGTTTGCAAATTTATTTGGCAAAGGAGAGTCCTTGTCCCCGTGAGCCTATAGTCTTCAAAAGAAGCTCTTTCATCCTTCTCACAGTACTCACTGTACTTCTCCCAGATATAAAGTGGAAGCTGAAATCTCCTTTTTCTTTCCCCAAAAAAGATTTTAAAAGATTTGTTGTGATGAGTTTATTCTGAGACTGTATAAAGGTTTTGAATGAGTGAGGTTGTCTTCTCCTGTAGATTGGTTCACTTACACCTGGGCAGAAATCCTTCTGGAGAGTTAAAAGACGAATGTATTGGACTGGAGACAGAAGCTTCACAGAGGGAAAAAAGAAGTTTCAGCTCTGGATCAGGAGTGTTAATAGACCTTCCAAATTTCTTTTAATTCCTTATAAGGAAGAAATGCCTTGTCTCTGAATCTCCTCAAATTTTGGTGGTGAGCTACTCTGCAACTCAAACACAATCCTATGAATTAAATTGTGTGCCTGTCTTAAGTTGACTACTTTTAGTTAATTTGAATCAATTCTTTTTTAGTTTTGTAAAACAGAAGCTCCTGATGTAAAATTTTCAATATTTTATTTACTTCAATACTATTCCTATTAATTATCTCCTTTCTAAGGCAAATTATCATATAGATTTTTTCAATCTCTTTTTATATGCAAGATGTTTGTTTTTTGAGACCTTTGAATCTTCTCTAAGCAACTTCCTTCTGAGACAAGACTACTCCATTGTGAGTATAAAATATTCCGAATCAGGCATCCCTGTTGTTTTACACAAAATATTTATACAATAACTTTCAGCTTACTCTTTCTGTAATATAATACTAGGTTTGTTTTTGGATCACAGCTGCATAATGAAGGGAGATATTCACTGAGCTGCTAATAAAAATATCCCATCCTCTTCTGAATTGACAAGGCGTATTCTAAATCTTGCAAGGAGCACTAGTAGTTTTATATTCTACTTTTTGCTATTTATTTTGCATCAATATATTTTGTTCAAAACATACTTATGTACAAAATTAGCACAAGCTACTCCTAGTATTCACTAATGCCCATAGGGCTACTATAACACAGAGCTTAGATTTGTTTTTCCACTATGGATTTTAATCTGTTTCAAAATTAAAATAATTTTTAATCAATTTCCAAATAGCAATGTTATTGTACACAGTGTATATTTTATTTTGATGTAGCTGTGCTTTAAAATGAGAAATCCCTAGTACAAATGAAATTTATCTCATAACATCAACTATAGATTGATTATTGCTATAAATTCTGATCAGATTCAGCAAGACACTTGAGATAGGATGAATTTAAATTAAATGGCTTTACTCTCATATCTCCAGGGAACACTATCTGGACTGAAGTTGGGCATGTTCTTATTGTTTTCCTCATTTTATGTATAAGGTATTCTACAAGGAGCATTTTTTCACTTCCTTTTGCAATCCTATCTCAGTGTCTGTCTTAAATGCAGACAACTCCTGTGGTGTAACAAATGGGAGAAAGAGGAGGTTGGCATTAAAATCTTGCAGGGGAAGCCAAATTCACATCAATCTACTGCAGTTCCTGCTTCCACGGGGGGAAGACTGCATGGTCAGCAGGATAGATACCTTCCTCTGCTTCACTGCTCTTCAAGACTGGGACCAGATAACCCACTCCAACTGTGTGCTTCCTTCTTCCCCCCACCCGCTGAGCTCTTCACGCAGGTAGTTGAATGCTGTTCTCCCTTCCTTCCCTATCATTATGTGGGGCTTTCCTTCCTCAGTAACAAATCCTGCCTGGTTAGATTTGGTATTGAATTTTATACCAAAAATTATTGGTGAAAGACTGAAATGGCAATAAATCTTCACGCTCAGTAAAATGTTACTCATTCCAGTGAAATGCCTCATTAGGAAACTACTTAAACCCTTTTCTTCCATGACAAAATATCCTAGAAAAAAAGAAAAGTTATAAATTTACGCTGTTCCCATTTCTTCCCTCTATCCCAATTCCATAATGGGAGGACAGACTGAAAGAGGCAATTCTTTTTGCTGATATCTGGTGGAATGAAGGCAAAAGAGATGGAAAGGACTGATGGGGAGTCTGAAATGTGGTGTTTTGCATGTGGAATTTTAGTATGTTTGAGGTATACTTTTATTTAAATGAAAATTATGCACAAAGTGAAGACATTTTGCAATTATAAGTGTACAGAATCTCGAACCAATTAACTACCTAAATTTGCCTGGGGTGAGTGGTCATCCTAACCTTTGAAAATACAATTCAAAACGTTTAGCTTTCTTTGTGTGTGTGTGTGAGAGAGCTGAAGTAATAGAACTATTGTAAGAACAGGGCAGAGTGCAAAGGAAGGCTAGTAGGAAGCGTTAGCAATGCAATGAGCCGGATAAGGCAGTCACTACTGCTAGGGTAGGCACAGCTAGGGAAATGGGGAGAAGCTGGCAGAAACAAGTCAAAACAATGATCAGTTTAGCTAAGGCTGTGCCTCACTACCCAGCGAAATATTTCCAACAGTGAATGAAGGTCACTGTAGGAGGGGAAAAACAGCTAGTCAGCATTACTGTCACCCCCGCAGTGGAAGAAACTGTACATTGTTATAGACATAGTTAGACTTTGGGAATTAGTTATTATCACCTTGTTTTCATACCTTCCTAGAGTTTTTCTTTTCTTCCTTATTGCAAATATTGGGTTTTAGCCATTCTATTAATGTGAGGCATAAAAATCAGTTCATTTAGCACAGGCAAGTTGATTTTAATTTTCTCAGATTGATGAGTGGGGGTCTCGACCTAAGTTTTTTATAGTGATTCCTTTTAATTAAAATCCATCCTGTGTCTCTGCCACTTGACTGCTGGCAGAAAGCTCCACTGGTGCTGATTATATCATCTTTTAATTCTTTCCTGCATCCTTTATCAGCATTCTTACTATTTTTTCTAGGGCTGATGGTCTATAATTACCATGTTCACCTACATATATATATATATATAGGTGAATATAATGTGTTTTAGATTAATGTGAATATATATACATCTATATATATACACATGCATATGTGTGTATTTTAATAATGGTATAGGTTTTTCAGCCCTCAAAACTTTCTTTAACATCACTAAATTAATATCAGTGGGCCAGAAATCTTTTCAGTCAGCACTATTTTAGAACTACTGAATACAACTTTCCAGACAGGTGATTTAAAAATGCTTATCTTTAGTAGCATTTTTTTAAATCACTCTTAGTTATTAATGGATTGGAGTTAGACATTCTCATATGATATGAGCACATCATCCTACTTCTTCTTTCCAAATATTGCTTCTTTCTTGCCTGTTGCTAGGATCTTTATGGGAGCAAGATGCTTTATATATAGACTGTCAGGAAACAATTAAGCAGCCACTAACAAATTTGCTGGTCCTATTTCCTTTTAAAGGGGCCAGCTATATATTTTATTAAAGAGTACATCTAAGATATAAGTTGAGAAATAGGATTAAAGTAGCTGATAAAGATGAACAGTTATGAAAAAAAGCCTTATGCATCTCTGTTCTAACTTCTTGTGAGTGCTGGCCCTACAGTATTTTTTCTACTCTTAGTTTTGCTTTTTATTTCTTTATAAATGTGACTGAGCATGATAAGGATGAAAGACAAGAGCAGCATATTGTGATTTCTGTGTGTGCAGCTCTGTTGCTCTTTCTGGTGTTTATCTCTGATGTTTATCACAAGTTCTGTGACACTGAACTTCCTGAAACAAAGGAGAAGCAAAGAGAGCAGCACTGCAAATGTGGAAGAGTGCTGCCACTGAAAAGGCTGGTGCTGCTAGTTCAGGGAGAAATAAACATCTATTTCACGACCTAAATAATATTTGTCTTAATTTTTCAGGCAATCCAGGGTGCTTGGCTGAAGAATCATTAGAATGTTTCCAGTCCCTGGGAACTAATGACAGTAGAAAATCAAGAAGTAGAAACATTCAAAGAGGATTTTAGCTTAGAAATGATCCAAAATAGAAAGATATCTCAAATGAAAGATGTATTCCTTTATAAAGGTACATGGTGACATTCTGAAATATTTTGTGCTTTTATCCCAATGTCTTTTCCACAAAGCTGAAGATATATATCTAGAGCAATATACGTTGTTCATATTAGACTTTCATATTAAAAATGGATTTCCAAAGTTTATTTTCTATCTATCTGGTTCACTCTCTAGTTACAAATATACAGATATACATACTTATCTATGTATAAATATACACATGTGTGTGTGCGTGTGTGAGTGTATCTTGACAAATAAATTAACAGAATTGTTTTTAAATTTTGTGTGCATATATGTGTAAGGTAATGAAATAAGGAAAGATACTTTACTGGTTTTCACATAAGCTTTATCTACCCTTGAGAAGCTTTACTAGTGTAGCTATAGCACAGAGCTCTCTCTTTCCCATGGAGACTGAGATAATAATGGGAAAAGAACTATTTGGTTGATGTAGTTCAGACCAATTCTCTGAATGCTAATTTGCAAAAATATGTTAATTTTTTTCTTCTCTTTTCCTGTTTTTTATGAGTGTGACTGCATCTACATTACAGCTTTTTATGACTTTTTCCAAATTTCTAGTCAAAACAAATATGTACAACAATGTACTAATTTTTATTCAGATTCAGTCTCTGGTTTTATCGTACTTCATAATCAGTTTAAGATAACAACAGGTTTAGAGTCAGTTATGCAGTTCAATATATGTGGAGAAAGTTGTAAAATCCTCTGTAACTTGGCTGCACTGAGATATGCCTACTTTCATTCCTAACTCAGGTAACTGCTAACTCATTTATATATGTTTGACTAAATTAAAACTGACTAAGGAGGTCAAGAACTGGTAGTGAGTTGACATGACTGTGGGCTCACTTCTGAGCTGTACTGGAGAAAATTAGATAGTCCTTTCTACCTTTTCACCCTGACACAGTGTGTGAATAAATTCTGCAAAAGTAATACCAATTTTGTAGAGTCTTTCTTAAGCAGAGTGTTTGTTAGTGCTCTTTTGATTCCTTTTCTATTTTCATGTGGAACTTAAGGATATTAAAGAAAAATGTAGTAAAACTGGCATGCTGGAAAAAATTCTAGCATCTTAAATAAATCAGGATGAATCTTTACCTGTGGGATACAATTGGTGTAATCTAACATCCAATCTGTCTTGCTTCAAATCACCCTTGATTTTCTATCTAACTGCAGAGGATCGAATTTTCCAAAGCTCACAGGGAAGATTAAGGTTTGGAACAAGATGGATCTGATATTAGCTGCCCAAAGTGTGAGATGCTGCTACCTTTGCAATACTTACAAAGTAGCATTCAGCCACCGTTTGAGACAAACACTCATTAACAGACATTGCTAAACCATACATATGGTAATAATTTAAAACATTAAGTCAGAATCTGGGCTACTATAGTTCATTTTTGTGGAGCTTTACCATTCAAAAAACAGCATCTGAGCATCTAGTCCATTATATTTAAGATTAATACAGGTGAATTTATTCATCCTTGTTATTTACTTAGTTTACTTCTTATATTTTAACTGGAGCTTGGTGTTCTTCTTTTTCATGATGGAGTACAAAAAAAAATACCCTATCTTATGCTTGAAGGAAAGCCAGAGATGAACAGAAACATTATCAAAATCGTTCAAAAATTGTGGGCAAAGTTATTGAATAGTCATATGCATTCCATCAAAAAAATAATTCAACTTTTGTCAAATATGAGTCATTTACAAAGTTTGACTTAAATGTGCCAAAGCCAGTTTCCATTTCTCTCATCTTTGGAGATTTACTTAAATTTTCCTAAATTTTGGAAAGCTATTCCTGAAGCAATTTTACAATCTACATATTCATAACAAGTAATTAGGAATAACATACTGCTGCCCATATTCAGACTATAATATCCTTCTCTGAGTAGGGCCTAAGAGTAAGAATAAAGCAGTATGATTAAGAATTTGTATGTTTTATGGTTCAATAGGAGCTGAAATGATTAAGCTCCTTTATCATGCTTCTATCCCTATGTATATTTTAAAATTACTTCTGTTAAGGAATACCAGCATCAAAACAAAAGAGAAACAAGCTCTTCTTCAAAGTGCAGCAAATGTTTACTTATTTACTATATACATGTGTTCCCATTTGATAAATATTTTTTAGACCAACAGAAAATGCAGGCTGCAGAAATCTTTTCTGTGTGGCACAGAAGAGAGAGACTGCAAAGGCAGTTTTCAAGTCCTTATCTGCAAAGGGAAAGAGATGATTACCTTAACCTTTGTTATCAGTATGAGACCTGCTTTAATGCTCATAAGGCTCAAAAGGAATTATGAAGTGGTGAGAGGCTGAGCTAGATGGGCTGCATCTTACTGGCAAAAAGCTGGCTCTTGATCAGAGGAGCCTGTGCTGGGGTAACGTATATTCAAACACAGAGAAACACTGCCTCTCACAGGTTCAAAATCATTTTCTTTCATGTGGCAGCTTACATTCAAAAGGCATGTTACTACTAAAACGTAAAACTCATAAATGAATAAAGGCAGCCACAGGTGAGAAATTTGCCATTGGTCTCTTCTTCTCCATCCAATTATTGTGGTACTAAAAAGAAAAGAAATTTTAGTTCCCCTTTCCTGGCTCTTGAACACTGAACTTGATTACTGTTAGTCCACCAAAAGAGATTTGCCAAGAACTTCTCCAACTCTGCAACACGGAGCAGACTATTTCAACTTTGCTTGATGCATTTTTTTTATTCATTCTCAATTAACTACCATGTCATAGTACAATAAGAAAAAGCAAACAGAACGCTCACCAGTTTTCCTCTTAGCTTGTAAAGATTTCACAGCTTACCTTCTGTCTTAAAATCCAGGCAAGTAAGGATTGTCTTGTCTGCATTTTTTAACATATTCAAGTTTTTATATACACTAGCAAAATGACTTGTTACTGAATGGGTCTTCACTTTTGTACTTCTTTGGTATGCTTGTATTTCTGTGAGTTTCTGGCAATATATTTAGGCTCCAGACTTGCATTATTGCACAGGCAGAACTGTTAATAGGATCGGACACCTATCTAATGCCCAAAGAGTTTTGGATTAACTCTTCATTCTCAAACAATATGATTCCAAAATTATTCATAAGTACTACATTTCTACATCTAGGAATGCAGAAACAAGAAGAAAATTATATATTTTTTAAAAAGTGATCCTTCATAAAAAACAGTTTTTCATTTATTTTTTTTTTTTACTATTATTTTCCCTATCAGACAATTACATTCATTTTAACCTATGCATTGGATGCTACTGCTGTGAGATCAGCAAATACAAATGCCCTGGGCTTTATATTTTAAGAACCCAGTATATAATACTTGGGGAAGAAATTATAAGACTTGCTTCTGCGAATGCCTGATTTGGAGAGGGACTCAGCAGTACCCTATGCTCAGAAATATTAGCTAAAATATTTGCCCTTTTGCAAAACCTTCTGAAGGTTAAAAATACAAATGAACTCTTACGAGTTTTCATGAAATGTAGAGATAAATGTCAGCCTTAGGAATTCTGAAAAAAAGGAGAATTAGAAAATTAGAATTAGAAATGCAGGAAAGCATCTCATATCTGTGAATCCCTTTGTCTCTTCCAATATATCTATCCTAATTCACACACAACATCCATAAAACACATTCTTGCAGGCCTTATCTACATATCTTATTACAGGTAGAAAATCTCAAGGTATGAGCAAAAACTTCCTCTTTTTTTCTATATCTTTGAATATAAGAATATAATTTTCATTTCCTTCCCTTGATGAGAGGGACTGGGCAGATATGACAACTAGTAACCTCACACACACAGAAGATTCTTCCAAGTGGATTCACCATGTTTAGAAAAAAATATGATGATTTGGAGTCACTGATCTCTGGAGGTGAGTTACCTACTTGCAAACCTTCGGAAGGTCCAGAAAGTCAGGTTTAGGACTGTTCTTCCAGTGAATGTAAGTGATATATTTCTACAGTCAATTAGGAAACATCTGGGATGAACATAAAAATATCACAATGCAGCCTAATATCAGCTGTCATGAATGACTACTCACTAACCCATCTGCTCCTGCAAAAATACTTCACATGTGTTTCACCCTTCCTTGTTTCCTACTAACCATTTATTGTTTCCTAGTAACATTCTATGTCAAGACCTTAGGGAAAAAAAAAAAAAAAAAAAAGAGATGTTCTCAAGCGCCTATATTATGGTGGACATGGGGAGGAGAACATCAAAGAAATTTCTTTCAAATACACACTCATATGCATTTTGGCAACATTGTCTAGATATGAGCTGGCCGCATACGAACACTTCTCATGAGCTTTTTTTTTACAGAAAGCAAACAAGGGGGTGCTAGCAGAGAGGTGTCACATCATTTTCCATCTGCATCTCCAATCTGATTGACAGTAGCCCAAGGTCCGAGGTGCACTGTGGCAGATATCAACAGATCAATTTAGATGGATCATTGAGAATTAAGAAATGCTTAAGACCAGACACTTTGTATCTTTTGTGGATGCATAAAGAAGTCAAACTCTCCTTGTGGTCTATACTTGGCTATATATTCAGTACCTCTCATTCCGTCCCAGTCTGGCTCAAAATCCCAGGAACATAATTGATCCGTATTCTAGAACTGACTTTGTTGGAAAGTTACATTCAGACTGTACCTTCTTTCTTCTTTTTTTTCTTTTCATTCCTGTTTGTGTTATTTCTTCATTTATATTTATTTTGTTTTGTTTCATGTTCTTAGAGGGAAAAAATAAATAAATGTAAACTTCATTATGTGATTCTGAACTCCTTTTTCTTGTGAAGGAAAAAAAAAGTTTAGAATTTTTACTAATGGCATCTTCAATCTGCAAACTAAAACTTTAAGATTTGCAACTCCTTTTTCATACATTTTTCCCTAAGGCATCTATATCTGCTTCTCTCAATACCCCAAAATAGACCTTTTTTTCTGCTTCCCTACAGACATATGCATCACCAGTTCTCTTGGCTCCCTTTTTAACAAGTTTGGGATATTTCAAAAAGATACCGAATCTATTTCTGGATTGTGTACAGGGAGTAATAGGAAATTAAAAAGAAATGAAGAATGATATAAGAGTATGAATTATTTATCACAATCAATAAGAACCTTTTTTTTCCACTATTAACTATATCTGTCTTAAAGCATATATTTAAAGTTTCCGAATACTAACTTACAGACTATCATGATAACTTCTTAATGTATAGTAACATTTGTACTTGACTATGCTTTAGCTGAATTGCATTCAGAATATCTGATACTGTTACTATCTAAAGGATTAAACTTTATTAAGATGAGACAAGGTAAGCATGTTTCAATATATTGTATATTCCTTCAAGGATCTCACCCATAGCTATCAATGGCTAATCAAAAATCTTTTGAATTAAGTAAAAAAATTCTCATTAAATTCTATGATGTGATTGATTAGCTGATTTCTGTTCATGTAGAAAATATCGAGGCCTTAATACGTCTGCAAATATTTGATTTCTAAATCATGAACCAGCCTATACAAAGTCTCATTTATCTTAGCATGCTCTTTGTATTTATGTAGAAATTATACACTGCTATTCATAGGAGGAGGAAAGCTTATGTCTTGCTCAGTTTTTCAAACCAGCCAAGCCACGTAGAAGACCCATATTGTTGATAATATCTTTCAGAACACCTGAACTATCATACTTCCCAAGATGATTCAGAGGAAAATAAAAGCATTTAAAACACTTGTGAAAATACATTATTATAAGCCTGGTTTTAATCTTTACATCATCGACTTGAAGAAGCTTGCTCTCTCTTACTCTTTCTCCCTATATATATACACACACATGCATAGAAATATAGATACAGACAGGTAGTGATGCATGTGCAAAGAGGGACAAAGGGGTCACAGGAAATTCTGAGTAAAATGAACCTTATATTTCAAACAGGAAAATAGAAAGAGAGGTCTTTTTTTAGAAAAAGTACATCCACACCATCACAACCTTTTTTCAAAGGTTTCAGGTTCCCATAGACACCTCATAAGTAAAACTAGTCATGGAGGGACTGATATGCCAGTTAAGTTTGTTCCTGTACTACAGATTTGTGTGGACCTCCAGCAAATCTGGAGTTCTTTGAAATACATGGTCTTAACATATTCTGTATTCATATACTGCTTTAGTATTTTCATTTCTAATTTTTTGATAGAAGTTTTGTCTATCCAGAGATCATTTTCCCATTTCCTTTATTTTCTCTCCATTGATCTGCTCTTTTAGTTTTCAGCTTTAATAAAAATAGCGAGTTCTTTATGACTATGAAGAAAGCTCATGTTGTGCAGTTTTCAGCTAAATGCGCATTCAGAAGAATTTGAATTATTTTTAGTTAAGCTGCTAAATTGCTAAGCATACCAGTGTTAAGTCACACAGCAACTAATCTTCCTTTTTTTTGCAGAGATCAGTCAAACAAAAATATCATGATCTCCTAAATCAAACACTGGAAAAGTAGTGGGACTATTCTGCATGGATAAATAACTTTTTTTTACTTTTTTTTTTTTTTTTTTTTTTTTTTTTTTGTGATACAGATGCTACAGATGCTTACAAGTGCTAAGCCACATCTACATCTCTAATCTCATCTGTCATAAGAAAAGAGCTTTGGTCCCTAGGCTAAGGGGTGCAAAATGGCTTGGGTTTCATATCTGTTTCAGTCAGACTGGCACCTACACTGGACAGCATTTATAACTGTCTCCTCTTGGACCTGTGTGGTAACCTTTGTGACTCCAAGACAAAGTTACTATTTTGTATCTTTTTTCTGTTTTGAAGTTTCTGAAGCAATGTAAAAGCTTAGCCGAAGACCAGTAGTGTCATACTGTATATAGCATGGAAATAGGAGTATATTTTTCATGCTCTGGGATGCAGGATGAGGGTGCTTAGGGCTATTTGAAGGTATAGGCCTGCTGAGATAATGATAGGTGACTGAAGCAGGAAGCTGTACCTGCTGCAGTCTCATCATGAACATTCATCAACGCATATAGCCTTCCTAGGCACATCACCCAGGCCAGTGATACCTGGCTGCTTCTGTCCAGCTCAAACTGATTGCATTAACTTGGGTGAACTGGATAACAAAGGAATTTTTTTACTTTTTGTGACATTTTTAGCAGGAGCTAGAGGGTGGTGAAAACCACATTGGCAACTGCTGACTGGCTCGGGGTTATGTGATTGGCGAAGCCATGCAGTTTATGCTGACAAACTAATATAGAAAACAATAAAAAGTTAAAATAGCTTCTACTGGGAGGGCACCAAAAGTAATGTCCAGCAGCGCATAAAAGAGAGAGCCCGAGAATGGCCCATTGCACACAGTAGCCGAGCTGCCAGGCATGGACCCGACATGCCACAAGGTTGCAATGAAAACCAGTGCTGTGGACAGCAACAAGGATCCAAGGGTCCTAACCTATCTAACAGCCTAGATGTACCTTTATACCTAAAGAAGAGGATGCATACGCTACAGTTCTGTTGGTATGTGTACCACACCAGGTAAATTAGCTCCACAGTTCCCAGGTCCTTTTGACGTGAGTCAGCAGACTTAAGACTCTTGGGACTGTGTAAGATTAGCTAACAAGCCAACCTGTTGGTGTTCAGTGACTTTGGGTTTTTTTTTCCCTTTTTGTGGTGCCTGTGACTGACAGCATACTAATCTCTATTGCTATTTTTTCTATTGCTATACTACATTGTCAAGAAAGGCAAATTTCAGTCATATCTCCCTGTTTCACTTTTTGCTATTTTTTAGGAAAGTGTCTCTGCTCCCAGAAACGTGATCATATTTAAGGATAGGATCTATATTTACTCAGTAACTCATCTCTCTCCTTCATCAATGCTGTAGCCCGAGATCATATTTCAAATAGATTCATTTCTGTATGGCTCTGCACTCAAGCATTTATGAGGCAGAAACCTGTTCTTGTTTATGTGAGAACTTCAGCTGATGTACATTGCGTTTGGAACCTTTGCTGATGCTGACTCGATTAATATGTAAATAGCTCTAGATATCTTTGCTCAAATTAACATTCCTCTCACCTTTATCCCTCAAGATAACTGGTTCTTCTGGCTAAACGTCAAAACTGGATGTCAGTATTTCCCCAGATCTTAAATTTAAAAAGACAGAGCCCATATTTACCAATAATTTCTCCATCTCTAAAATGAAACCCCAGCAGATGAAGGTCCATCTGGCATGGTTATTAACCACATTTAACCTGCTATGTAATCATGCTGAAATTCCAAACTGGTTCACGGAAAAGCCTGCATTCCTCTGCTGATACATCTCTGCCACGCTTGAATGGGGGACGCCAGTAATATTCCCAGTTTTCTCTGCTCTTCTTTCTGCACCTTTCTACCCTACAGTAATACTGAATGTGAGGAAAACAAACATTGCTGCATCCAAATTTTCTGGAGGACAGAAATTAAAAATGTCATTTTACCTTTTCCCCGCCTCTTTCTTGCTTGGGAAAAAGAACGAATCTGAAAACAAAATGCCAGTCAGACTCTCCACAGCTCAGGCTTCTGCCAGACATGGCTGCCCATTCCTACTGCTTGCCCACTGCCACACGCCTGCCCCTCCTCTCTCTGGACAACACCACCAACCAGAGGGTGCGGGTGTATTTTGCCTCCACTGCCACCAACCCCCCTCTGATGCTATAACTCCGTCTGCATGCCCATTTCTCTCCGAAAGCTGCAGAGTCTGTCAGAAAAAAGGCAGCTGGCCATTAGAATTCAAACCTGATGAATGGTGCATTTGAAGAGTGACCATTGTAGCCACTGTATTTGATTTTATCACAAGAAACAGAATATATCAATCTATATTTGTAAACACTACAGGAAAAAAATGTGAGGTAATAGCTACAGTAATGTTATCTTATGCTTTTTATAAGTTATTTCAGTGTATTGATAAGATTTAGAGTAATTTTTTTTTTTTTATGTTCTGTGACTCTTGTTAGTCCCTTTGTAATAACCTAAATACACAATTTCTCTAGATTTTCTACTATTTCTATACATATTTTCTCTGGAAATAAATATTTAAAAGTCCTTTAAACTTAACACTTCTGATCCATAACTTTGAAACAGAGTCATATTTTGTTTGGGGGCATTCAACTCCTTTTTCCCAAGGCTGTCAGCTCATTTTCAGCTGATCAATAAGAGTGGCTGCGATCATGAACTGTATATAAGGAATAGGTCTACATGACCCTGTCTGCAGCCTTGTGTGAATGTATTGAAGCTGATCTTAAGGTCTCTATTCTGGTTTCAGTGACTTTAACGTGAGTACAGATTTATTATTTGAGTGTTTAGCCAGCTTTTAGTTTAAAAGAAACTTAAGTATATCTAAAGCTATCCATAAGACACAATCATCTTGCAATAACACCTGTAGCCATACACTAAACAAGAATAGAAAATGAAGGTTAAATATGTGTTGCTAGCTGATTACCCATATGTTCATATATTATTACAGCAGCGCAAGACAAAATTCACTAGAAAAAAAATCCAATTAATTCAATTTTTTAGTTTTGAAGAATATTACTCTTCCCCATCCTTTGCCTCTGTTTAAACTGCAAATATATTACGGCAGGAGATCGTATTTTACTATGTATGTGTGTTCTCTGCCACACACTATTGGGCTCCAAGAGCTTCAGTGTTTCTTTATTTCAAAAATATTGTCAGAGGTGAGCAGCTGCAGGACATGTAGACACTTACATTTACCCACCTACTAGCTGTGTTAGCTCAAATCTAGAAGTTAAGGTATGAATAGGAGTAAAAATGCAACAGCTACTGAATACACGCCCAAGGTCCTGAGGTCATGCTGAGATTTGCACAGCAGCTTGTGAGGTTTGTGCTGAAGGTCCAGCTGCTGTAGCTTCACTGTGATTGTTGCCCTGATTAAAGCTAGCTTGATTAGAGCTACATAGGCTGCATGCAGTAGGGTCAAAACTTTGGGCATAGTCTTACATGCTCAATTATAAATATTGGGAACCAGAATGGTAAAACAGTTCCTTACTTTTCAAAGAGTGCCTTCATTGCTTGTCGCCTGCGGTAGATGTTAGTTACTTGTAAAGGGCAATAAAGGGGCACAAGTCAATGTTAAAGCTTTGTTCAGCACAAAATGGAACAACAGATAAAAATCTAGGAATCTTTTCACCATTAGCATAGCACATTGAAACCAGCTGTGGTAAGCAATAGGTAGCTATATGGGAGGGGCTTAGTTTCCTTCTAATACACTTTCCCTGAAATGCACTTGAAGTCTGCAACAAGTACTCTAATAAGTACTAGTTCTTACTGTCACAGATCTTGGCATTGCTTAAATCATGTTAAAATGGTCCTAAATATGTTTTGAGTCCAAGAAGTTTGAAACTGTCTGCTAAGTAATAAAAAGGAACAAATAGTGGAGTTTCTTTCTTTGTCGACAGAAAGATATCTGCAACCTTGCTCCATCAGGTGACTTGAATTCAACATTTGTCCAAAGCATCTACTGCAATACATAATCTTTAATACATGTTCATTCACAATAGAATCCCAATGCAAAGTAGGAATATAATGATTTTATACACACACACACGTACACTGCATGTACACATGCACACTGCATACACACACATGCATGTACACTGACTCCTGGTAAATCTTACTTATCACTTTGAGTACAAATAGGTACATTTCGATCTTGCACACCCCAGAGCGAAAGCAGAGAGCTCATCCCATGAAAAAAAAGGAAACAAAATACCCAAACCTTCAGCACTTCTTCAATTTCAGTCTTTTCAAAACAACTTAGAGATGTTTTTCATTTAAATTAGGTCCTTCTAGCAATGCAAACTATCATCTTTGCTATCTTTACTGCAGTCACTCTCATGTTCAAAGAGATTTTTTTTTCTTTTTTCAGAGCAGAGTGAATGCCAAAATATTCTCTTTGTGGCCTAGCAAACACTCTTAGTTCATCAGTATTTGAACCGTGATCAAACCATTCTGAGTACCTCTGGGAAAAGCCTTTCTCCCTAATGACCTCTTGCACTGAACTGAAGCTTTAAATCAAATACCAAAACTGAAAATGTGAAATAAAGATTTAAATTAAAAGTCAAAATATAAAATGCCTGACCTTCCTCCTCATTGCCCCCGCCTTTCACTGTCCTTTCTCCTTACTTATGGGTTTTTTTCTGGAAAAATGTAGTGTTTGCTGCCTGAGAAAAGCTGATGAATTGTAGAAGCTTTTCCATCTAGAGAGGCTTTACTGCTCCAAATCTCCAGTCTCACATCGGACTTAATTCTTCCAAGATATTAAAGACATAAAGCTATTTTACCAGATATTGTAGGATTACTTCAGTCAAGGGGGATTCTCTGATGATGGAGAACTGTCATAGAAATGTGTTTACCTCCACAGATCTTTTTGGCATAGAAAATGTAGATGTGGAAAAGGGTGTGTCTATGACTTCCTTATATTTTGGTAGTCTGTGGCTGTTAAAATATGTTGTTGGAGTCATTGGCTGAGGGCAAAAATTGCAAATACACAAGAGCTGTTCTAACTTAACACAAGAACTAACATTCGCATAGCCCTAAAAGTCATTCAAAAATGTGGTCCACTTCCCCCCCCCCACCTTAAACTATTGCAACTTGGATATACTCTACAATGAAGTAGAATACAGAAAGCAAGATAGACTATGAATGAAAGGTACATCTGTAATACAGCCTGAATCTTTTCAAAGCAAGGACAAAAAAGAAGAAAAGCAGCTGAAAGGTTTTGATTTCCTGATCCCTGGCTAGGACTAAGACCTAACATAATGATTCCCTGCTCTATTATCCTACTGTGGGAAGTATATTTATTACTCTTTCAATGAAACTCAAATTAAATCATTACATGCATGACAAACAATTTTTTCTGTCTCTTGTAAATCCATATCTATTTCTTCCTCCTGTTCAGAGGAGTGGGAGGGGAGGGGAAGCTACCTTGTGAAAATTAATAGGGAGAGAATAATTTGTAGAATAACTATTTAGATAGAGGTAAATTGTGCATCAAATATTCAATGCTACCAGCTTCTTTAAGACATCCTTTAACTTAGATCTGTTAGAGAGCTACTTACTGAGCGTTAGAACTGAAAATGATCCTTCAGTGCATTGTCACTACCTGGTGTTTATCATTACTTCCCGAAAGATTTCAAGGATTTCCATCATTGCATTTGTTCAAATACCCCTTTCAAGAAACAAAATAGAAGTTAATTAGTAAACATACCAGCAAGCTTGTAGCTAGCTATCTCAGACACTACTAATGATATACATATGGAAACACAGACTTACTGTGTCTTAACAACTTAGGTATTTTCCAAGTTATTCTAACTAATTTTGCAACTTACCCCTTGCAGTAACCCCTCTGCTGTAGCAACTGTATTGCTAAAGAACAGCACAGGATCTTGCTGTCTTACAGCTATTTCAAGCAGGTTTATGTAAGTGTAGCCACAGAGGGTGAAAGAGAAAGCAATGAAAGCCCCGATCCTGCAATTACAACTCTGATAGCAAATTCATGGGCCAGGGCTGAGCCTATTATTTCTAAAATCCTAGAAAGCATCTGAAATTCCAGCAGAGCTCTATACAAAAGTAGAGCCTGTTAATGCAGAACCAATTGCAGGATAAAAGCTATGTATGTTTTCAAGGAAGCATGTGTAACAGTCTTCTCACTGTAAAAAGATGTAGTTCAGTAAAAAGATGTAGTTGTTTGCTGCTTTTCTTTTCTATTGCAATTTTCCACTAAGGAAAGCTATTGGTCTGGAAGATAAAAATATTTGTGGGCTCTCAATAAAGAAGATTGCTTTGCTTTAGTTTTGCTTTTTTTCCCAAGGGGTACTGTGGTGGTATATCAGCATCTGGAGTTAATAGCCTTGATTACATCCCTTTACAAACTGTTTGGAGAACTAGAATTCATTTAGAGCCTACTAGATTTCATTCAGTGGGATTTATTTGGTTATATCTGATAGTCAGCACACAATTTGTAGTTTAGCTGCAAAAATCTCAACTGAGTACTGTGCTGAGATTTGGATATTATGCATCACAACTTGCTTCGCTAAACCCAGAAAGATAGATGACCTTACTCTATCATCCCAAGTGTAAATAGATAAAAAAGTACATTTAGCTGCATGGGTACTTATTGCTTTGGGGAATTGCTGGTATGTTTTAATCCATTTTCAGTGTCTCTGCCTCATTTCAAATCCAACCCAAATCAGTGGTACTTCCTAGCTTCTAGATAAATTGGATGTCATTTCCTTCTCATTTGGCACCTTTGAAGGAAGTCTCATTTCAGGAGACCAAGGATAGAATAAGCTATGAAGATTGAACTGAATGTTCACCACAAGAAATGATTCTTCCAGATTTGACTTGAACACCAGTTATATTCCAGCACGTTTATTATTCTGGAATTGATTATATTTCAGTGCCGAGCTCTTTTCAGTTTACTTGGGGAACTATGGTCCATTGCAGTGATTTGTTGTAGCCTTTGAATAGACTTTCTCCAGTGTCTCATGTGCACAAGCAGGTGAATCATTATGACTACACCACAGATTTTCAGATTACTGATAGACATCTGATTTAGTTCTTGTTTGTAAATGGCATTAGCAGAACTTTCCAGTCTCAAAATAGTATTGACTGATGCCACATTGCAGGCTGTGAGCAATTCACATTATCTACAGCAATAATAACTGTGAGATGACCAGAGGTAGAAAAAGGGCAAGTGAGAGAGAAGGTAATGTCACTTTAAATAGGTATTAAATAGGAATTTTTGAGGGTGAAAAGTTTCTAAAATATCATGTTGTTAAAATCATTTTCCTGGAATGTATTGGGCAATACATGATGTTTCATTAAAATATTTTGTGGTGATTTAACAGTTTTGACAAACTTTTCTGGTTAAATATAGAGAAAGAGAAAATGGCTAGAAAAAATAAAACCTGAAAATGTGTTGGTTCTTTTTTTCCAAACAATGAAATATCATATACTACAAACATCTTTTGCTTAGAAGTAGCATTTGGAAACAAGAAAGAGAAGCAGTAGATCTTTCAGGACTCATTATTTTATTCACTTTTTTTTTTTTTTTTCAGCAAAACCAGCAGTTTTCTTCTAACTTGATAGGCTTTTGAACATCAAACATTTTTTCAACATGATATTGTTCTAATATACACTTACATATTTTTGTTCAGTTTTTTAACCTGCAGTAGAACAGGTCTTTTTGTAGTGGTGTGGGCCACACTCCCAAATCTACCTGCCTCTGTTCACATAGGTCTTTGAAAGGAGTGTGAATACTGCCTGAAGCAATGCTACTCACAGCCTCTTTGAGCACAGCTAGCCGTATCCAAACTGCCTAATACCATACTAACAAATTTAAAAACACAAAGTATGCCACCTAGTCTATATGGGCACTTTGCTCAGGGCCTATGCTCGTGCTTCTACAGTTGTCCTCTGAGCAAATAGTGAGGCAAGGATGAAGGTCTCTCTTAGAGCAGTGCTTGCAAAGCCGTCTAGCTATTCCTACTTCATCCTGAGTCAGGCCACAGTGACCACTGCAGGGTTTGTTCACAGTCAGTCACTCAGGGAGCAGACAAGCTCTGAGTCAGGCTCAGGAAGAAGAGCTTAAGGAACATACTTCCTAAAAATGCCAGATCCTTGCCTTTTAATGCCTAACTCTTCAGGATAGTGTTGTGATAGAGAAAAACTACAGGCATTCTTCAGAGCTCCCTTGAAAAAGCAATAGTCAGTCTTCTTTCCTTGTAGAGAATGTTTCCCAGAATACTGTTTTTAAACATTTTACTGAAATTTTCTTCTCCAAAGGATGCCATTTGTAAATGTCCATCTGTTTTTAATAGAAGCAGCTAAAATACAGAAATATATCATTGGAGTATCTTTAACTGCAAGTCAATCGGCTGTTCTTGTGTCTCACTAATGACATCTTTTCTGGTCTATAACAAAGACAGTGAGAAACACAGCTTGGCTTTGTGATGGTTATGTATTTTCCCTCCACACATATAAATTGCTTACTTGTTTTTAATGAGAAATCCACTGGGTCAACCCACTACTACAAGGTTATTTTCTTAGAAAATCCTTGTTAGGTTTTATCCTCTCAGCACTGCTGAAGTAGTTGATACTATATCAAATTCACAGTGCTTAGAGGGAATTAAATATTCGGAGAGTTAAGAGAACTCTACAGGCCAGAAAAACGATTAACAGTCCTTTCAACTTGATCTATCTTCTGCGATGTTTCTTCTGGAGGTATTATTTTGACATCAAAGGTAGTCCTTCTCTGACAAGGAAGAGTTTAAATTCACCATTATGAATCTTTCTATCCTTCTCCCAGCCTTCTCAGAGCACCAGGCATCAGGTACAGAGGGCAATAGATTTTACATACACACCTGTGTTATGGAAGGCAGGGGAAAAATAAGAGGGAATATAGTAGGCGGTACATATATTATCATAATATTGAACCATTTTGAAGTAATAGATTTCAGGAAAACAAGAACCTTCATGTTATTGCAATAAATTGGCAATTATGTGCATTAAGACAACAGCAACAGCACAAATATTGAGGTAATACAGAGACCACGTGGGCCACAGTAGAGTGAGCTATGGCTCACCTGTGAATGTTTCATTCAGTCCATCATTTCCATCTATACATTTTCTGCAATATGGTCAAAAAGTGCTCATTTAAATATGAAGAGTATGTGATGCTTCATATGTCTAAGATGAACATAAAATTTTAAAATAAAAGCTAACACACTAATCCACATATTGCATACCCTGTACGTAAGGCCAGCTAAGAAGAAAACTCAGCACCTTCTGGGCAATTGCTTTCAAGCACTTTTCTTCAGTACCATTGTGTTTATATTATTTTGAAAACACTGTTGAATGAAGTCAAAAAGCTTTTTTATTGGTTTTGTATTCTTTTGTTGTACGTCGTGAATTTTTTTTTCTTCTTCTTCTTTGTCTGTGTGTCTTTTGGAATGACTTTGATTGGCTCTGTGTGTCTGACTGATGTCAAATAGGTACATGAACAGAATTGTAAACACTGGAAATGAAGTGCATGTAAAGTCTGAGAAAGATGAAAACAAGATGAATTTATGTAATGAAGCTTTTCATTGTGCAAAGACATTAAAACATTGGAAATAATCAATTTTGTCAGCCTACTGCAGCTTTTAACCACATTTGCCTGTTTCCAAGGAAGCATATTAAACAAGCCTATCAGAAAAAAATGTGCTAATTATAAGATTAAAGCAATATTGAAATCTGTGGCCAGCAAGTTAGCACAAGCACATTTCTATTTCAGATGAACACTGTATCCCTTCACAATATGTGGGAAGTGTAGACTATTCAGCAATAAAATAATGCAAGAGACAGAGGGAAGAGTAAGGGAGGAAACAGGATCAGGCTATATTTACAAAGCCTCACAATGTACTCTGATCAAAAATCATCTGCTGTGCAAATCAGTACAAATGGCTTGATTTTAATCAAACTCTGTCAATTCACATCTGTTTCAAAACCGATCACTGGATTTCCATTTCTCATGCAATTTCACTTATTCTTTCATGCTAACTGTGCTTATACACATTATAGGATCCTTTAGCTTTTTCAGCGATATATTGTTTTTCTTACCTTACCTATTTTCCTGACAAGTTCTGTACAAGTTCTCTCACCTAAGAAATGGGAAGCCAAAATAAATTCTTCAGCAGACTTCCTGAATGGCTTGAATGGTAAAACAGAGGGTGCAATAAAAGTTCTCAAACACTGTTAATTTTCCAAATTTAATATGAAGTGAAAATGAATATTAATTTCAATTCTGTTTAGGAAGAACTTAACGTAGATCCCTACCAAATGGTAAAACTGAATGATCAAGTTTAATATGATTCAGCTAGTGTCTTCCAAATAAGATAATATGTTAAGTTACTGAAGGTTTTAAAGTGGGACTTGTCCTCCTTGTATTTCTAGGTCTCTTAGTACTGAAGAGTGGAAGTCAACAGAAACTTAGGGCTGATTCTAACTCTTCCGAGGAGGCTAGATTTTTCTCACTGTATTTCTGGGAGAAGTAACTGTGACTTATAGTCATTTTACATAGCTAATAGTAAATGCTTTAGAAAAAAATTAGAGGAGGAATGCTCTCAAAGATCAGTATGTGGCTCAGTGTAATAAAGAAAAAATGGTCACACAAATATGTGATATTTCTCATAGTTCATCATGGCCTCTAGAACCTGACACAGACTTTGCTTTCAAAGGCCAACCAAAATGACTGGAAAAATAAAATCATACAAACAAAAAGAAAAACCTCTCACAATTATTTTCTCTTTCTTTTAGTCTTACTCATCTGCTTTCCAAGAATGAGCAGTAGGAAAAAAAAAAAGACATATACAGATACAGATGCATAGATATAAATGTATATAACTGCCTTTACTTTGGGAAAATTCGCATGGGTGAGATATCTTTCTCAAAGAATCACCGTCAAATCCCCTGCAGTGTCAAGTAGGTAGACAGCAGGCCTCATCATGAATGTAATTTGTGAGTCATTCTGCCAGCTCCTGTCTGGTAAAAGCAAACTGTCCTTGAACACTGAATTTTTTTTCTCCCACAAAGTGGCCAGGGACTCTCCCCTCAGCATATCATCCCAGAGATGCAAGGAAACAAAGCTTCCTTTTCCTATGACAAGGTAAACTATTCTTTTGTCATCCAAGGGAGTCTTCAGATAATTTGATATCCCAATCAGGTCTGATCTGTCTATTTTACAACCCAAATGTGACTGGTTTTCCTGCAGTTGTACTGATTGAATGCAGCAGTGACTGCTATGCTTTTGAAGAAAAATAGCATTAGCCTGAAGAAAAATGCAGTGCAGTCAAAACAGATTTGTTGATTTCAAATTAAGGTAATACTCTGTGGAATGTAAAGTCTTACTCACTGCACTTAGAAATCTTAAAGGCTACCTTCCACAGCCTGGTAATACAGAAAAAATATACAATAAAAATGTGCTAATTATTCCATGATATTAATATTTTCATACCCCTTACTGCGCATTTTCAGAGTTGCATTTGGAAATACAACCAGAATATGATCCCAAATTTTATTTATTATATATACATACAAAGATTTATCTTTAGAAACAGATCCCTTTCTAGACAAAAGATGTCAACCAATCTGAAAATATAACACTGTGGATTCTGTAAAGTTTCCTATCTGAATGTAGCATATATACAGCTTAAAAGACTGAGCTGGTCACAGAGGACACACCACCTGCCGCTTCCATTCTGTAAAATATAGTGAAATTTATTCTAAATATAGGTTTAGTATTATCCAAGTTTACTAGACAGTGTGGTTTTGATCCCTATGCCAATAGTTAAACCATTTAAAAAGTGCAGACATCTGCTATAACCTTTGAACCACTAAATCTTTTTCTTTAACCTCGTCAGTAATGGTTCAGTCTTTTATACCAAAGATTCTAACTTCAGTCTGTAAAGACACCATCTGATTCAACTGGAAATTACATTACATGTGGAACACAGTTAATGTCTACTTGCATGGTGGTACTTTTAGAGGTGCACCCCATCTCGGCCAATGCAACAGCCAGTTTTCAAGCAGCACTGATAATATTAATCTATGCTGAATGGGAGGTTATATTTCCTGTCACTGTGCATTAGGGGGAGAAAAAAAAAAATCATGCTGATCCATGACTTTGGCTTGAAATGGCTACCATCTAACTAGAGATTCTTGTTGGATTTTTTCTTTTAACCTTCAGTAAAGTACTGAGATATCATAAATCCTGTGATGAAAGTCTAGAAGACAAAGCAAACTGCTCTTATGCCCCCTCTCTACTCTTTCCTCTATCATAATTCCAGAGACATGCTCTGTTGATATCTGTGGGAGAGAAGGGGAAATAAACTGAAAGAAAAAAAAAAAAGGAAAACATTATTTTAGATGTGCTCACAGGCATTACTGTTATGAAGGGAAGCATATTATAAAGTGCAAAAAAAATTAGCAGTTGCAATAGTATATGTAAGTCTGGGGAGCTAATTATGCCTGAGGTCTTCCAAATATAAAGCTAGAGTCTGGGACAGAAAGAAAATAGCCCAGAGACTTTGTTTTAGGGATTTTAGAGCTATGAGAGAATCAACTCTGCTAAGAGTTTCCTTGCAAGAAACTGTGTTACTCATCAGTAATACAATGGTATTGTAACCTAAAAGAAAATGTAAGGAAGATGGTTAGGGCCATGCAGCAGTTAGCTAGAGCAGCTAGTGGGAATGCAGCAAGTGCCGAAGACATCGGTGGTCCAGAACCGGGAGCAGGCAGGGAATGCCTGGTGGAGCGAAGCATAGGAGAGCCAGCCAAGGGGAAGGAGCTCCTTTTCCAAGACCACTGTCAGTCTGAGTCAGGCTTTGTTGCCTTGAAAGACTTGACAGTCACCTGTCAAGTGTGGTATCACTGCCAGTTTGCCAGCGCATAGGGTAGTGAAGTATTTTATGCTACCTGGTTTGATAGCATAACCTATATGGTTGAGTTTTCTTTTTTTTTTTCACTTTTAATAAAATACTGTTAAGTCAACTAATTGGCATTTGTGAATGGGGAAAATTAGTTCACTGAGCACCATTTAACATTTAATTTAATTTCTCCTAGATGCCCAAGTTCCTCTGTGGGGCAGTTTTTTATTATAAACTCATTTAAATTCAAATCCAGCCCTTGTTTCTGTGACCTGGCAGAAAAATTGCAATCATATTATATTTGAGGAAAATATTTAAAGAACTAATAACTGTCAAGTGCAGTGAAAGAGCTTGGATCATCTTTAAGGATTTTAAAGATGATAAAGAAAGCTTGTGAAACTTTGTTTTATGAGCTTTGTCTTATCTTTTACATAGACATTGACTGTCTTAGAAAGACTAAAAGGAAATGCTAGGGGCAGGATTCATCTACATATGACCCAGACCTCCCGCTGTAGTCAATGGAGAGAGATGAGCACTGGTAGAGCATGAATCGTCTCACCTTATTGAAAGTGCCTAAAGCAGACCAAAGGAACCATGGTCTAAGAAAGCTTAATTGTCTCTTTGACTATAAGGTGAATTCAGACTTACTTACTCACTTGAAAGTTGTTCTTATATTAGGCAAAATTAATCCCACCTAAAATGCTCAAATGAAGTTTTGAGAAATAAAGAAAAAGAAAAAAACATAAACCAACTAACCAAACAAAAAAACCCTGAAGACCTGACTATTTCAGAGTGTCACTGAAGATGTGATCCAGAAGTTTAAAACAGCTCCAGTTCAGAGTAATGGAAGGAAACCGCTGAAGTGGGAACATCTTTATCTATATATACAGCAATAAAAATGCAAAGCAGGCAGCACTATATCAAATCTAACCAAGGAATCCAAAAGGACTGGCATGTTTAAATCAGATGTAGACAACTCTATAAATTCCTGTCATTGAGGAATATTCCAGACTACTATTTCCAGGTAGTATTTCATAAGGATCATCAGTGCTTTTCATGATAGTAAGCATTTCTTTGATTTACTTCTCCTGGCACTCCACCGATACTTGTTCAACAGGAATATAAAAAGTAAATATATGATGTGTGAGAGAGCCTTGGAACAAGAAGGAACATAGTCTTCTTCAAAAAAATGTAGCTGAAAAAGCTAGCTAGTTACAAATTACCAGTAAGCAATCTAAACCCATATGCATTAAATTTAACAATCTACTAGAGAAGTTTAACAGAATATTTTGAATACTTTAGGAGTACTAACTGATAATAAAACAAATGGAAGAGATGTATTCATCTTCTCATTCATGGAAACAATTGTACTAAGAAAAGATATGAGATTCCTCTTTCTTTCAAAGACTGGAAAAAAATTGTATTTTCAAACTAAAAGGTGTTTGGATTCCTCCAAGCTTGCAGTACACTGGGAGTATGAAAAGAATTGATAAGATCGCTCAGATGTATTTACTGCTTGGGATCCTAGGTGGCCTGGAAGAGGCGGATAGTCAATACAAAACGCAGAGACAAGGTAATGTGTGGCATGAACTTCAAGTGAAAATAATAAAATATTATCATGTGCAAAGCATAAAACCACTACTGTGTAGAAATATGCTCTCACACTGTTATAGGCACACAAATGAAAACATATTTGTTTTTGAAGTGAAGCTGAGGAAAGCACTGCATTACTCTTCTCCCATTATTTTGATATGCTAGGTAGTTCTGAAACAGTACAACTCAATTCACAACATTGTAAATACTGAGAAAACCATTAATGGCTGTAGGCCACATCAATTAGTTAATATTAATAATTAGAAGACTAAGCAATTAGTTAACAGTGCTAATAGGAGCTTTGTTGTGTTCTTTCCATTGGAAAAAGAAACTAAAGCCAAAAGAGCCAGATATTCCTTACGTGCAATTCAGTTCATTCACAGAATGTATATGCTGTCTTGAAAGCAGCAAAGAGGACTAGTATTTGGCTCATAAATAAAAGCAGACCCCATTGCCTGAAAGAAACTCTTTCCCTATCTGATCTCCTATGCGTTGATTCTTCAGCTATTTATTCGGTGGTAGGGTGGAAGGGGATCGGGGGGACTATCATTTGTCCTATTTGCTTCTGAGCACAGAGACACACTCAACAAATAGACAGTACTAAACTGATGAGCAAACTAAAAGCTCATATACCAGATTGTGAATAAAATTCATTCATAAGTGTTTATTCCTCATGGCTAAGCATCCCTGACATTTGCGTTGGTGTCATTCAAGTGAAAAATTGCAATTTTGATTGTCTTACCTGGTGACTAATCCATCATGCTGAGCATATTTTAATCTGGCTAAATGTGAGCAGCATTACTTAGCCACTTTGGAGGTTGTATCAATCTGTCAAAAAAAATTGTGTCCACCAAGACTGCAATTTCCCCCTCAAATTACTCTGCCCCAAGGTATGCCAAGTAGACATTAACTATCCCATTGTAGTTGTAAAATGCTGGAGATCCAATATATTATGTGCCATCAAAGCAGTTTCCATAGGAAAAGCATGCTTATATGATGTGTTACAGAAAATTCTCTCACACTATCATTTCTCATTGTCATATAGCCTGATAGACATGTTGAGGCAAAGCCTTCTTCAGTTCACTCTTTTACGTAGAGCCACTTATTCCAACTACTTCTAAATCCTCAGACACTGTGCTGCTATATTCCTTTCCTGATACCTCCTATCTCTTTGTTTAAAGGGCATAGTAAGAGGTGATATTGACTAACATTTCAAAGTTAGTCTAAGATTCAGTTGCTCATTCTTAAGCTTAATTTCTCAAAAAACACAAGAGACGATTCTTAAAATAAGAACTCTCTTCAGTTCCAAAATGTAATAAGATGTCAACAATTCTAGTGGTACACAGAAGCTCTGTGATCTCATCTGATCTGTACTTTACAGGAAAACTACAATGCTTAAAAAAAAAAAAAAAAAAAGTAGAGCGAGCTAAATAGAGATCAAATATTAAAAACAAAACAAGGGAAAACAGATTAACTGTTAAAGGGTAGCAGTTTAGCTAACAGGTTGCTCCAAGTCACAGTGAGTGGGTAATTTTTGTTAAAATTCTGGACTTGGTCATGCAGAATAGCATTAAAAAAGAAGCAGCTGAACCAAACAACAACTTTTAAGAGAATCTCTTTAATCTTTTGCTAAGGGTACATATGAAGAGCAGTTTATTCAATTATATTTGGAAAAAAGTAAGGAAATAGAAAAGCACAGCCTAAGTCATGATCTTACAGAGAAGAATTAGCCATGAATTTTCACAGATGTCCTTTGGTACATTTTTTGTTCAGTTTCCTTCTTGCCATTTTCAGTCTATCCTTGTGCTGGTTGTGCATGAATATATTTCAAATGATCTGCTGAAGTTTCCGTATTGAGAAAGTTCCCCAGGAATCAAAGCAGCTTACAGATTATGGTAGATAGGCCTGGTCCGCACCTCCACGTGCGGACTCAGCAGGGTTTGTACTAAGCTAAGCATAAAATAGGACAACAGGAACACAGAACTAGAAGGGTCTTCAGGAGGTCATTAGTGCAAGTTTTGCCCCGAAGAAGGAACAACTATATCTATGTCATTTCTAACAGATGCTTGTCTAATCTGTTTCTCAAGACTCTTGTGAGTGAGATTTCACAACTCCTCCAGGCAATCTATACCATTGCTTCACTAATCTTACAACTAGAAAAGGTTTTCCGATATCTAAACTAAATCTTACTAAATGCAATTTAAGCAGCTTACTGCTTGTTCTGTCCTCCACAGATGCACTGAACAGATAGCTATTCCTTCTTTAAAAAGCCTTTTATACATTTGAAGACTTTCTTGTATATCCCTTTTGGATCTTCTCTATTTTAGCCTAAACAGTTCAATTATTTAAATGAGATCTAAACCTATAAATACTAACATGCATATAAAAGATATATAGATAAAAGATCTATGTCTAAACAGAAAATAGATTATAGCACAAGTTATATCGATATCAGTAGAGTTTATCATCTCCAGAAATTACACACATTTCATGTGATTCAGTCACTATAATAGCATATGTGTAATATTCAAGAATGTAATTAATGTTCAAGGTACATCACAAAAGTTTGAGTTCTAGAGAGGGGAAAGGAGGTAAAGCAAGGAGAAAATGGGCAAATAAATAGATGTAGGGTTACTGGCTGTGACAATCTCTCAGGGAGAATGGGAAAATTAGCCACTATAAGAGACGAAGAAGCAGAGCTACTCGCAGATAATGGGTCATGAGCCACTTCAGAACTTGAGAATGGAGCTGAGCTAAGCTCCCTCCTACAAAATCCTGACTCTCTGTTCTTGTAAAATTAGGTGGAAATCTTACGTCTTTTAATTGGCAAGATCACTTCAACAGAGAGCTCTGTGAGGCAAGGAGTACAGAGGAAGAGATGGGGAAGTGGTAGCCCATGTGCACAGGCACTGATGTCCTTTAACCTCACTTCTCATGTCTTTCTTCTCTTCAGCCATTTAGTTATACAGACAAGTTTAATGCCACAGCTGAAATTGTGAGGCCTTCTTATATCTGCCTAAGATCCCTTGGGATGTAAAGAAAGACTGTTCCTTGCTGACTTCTGTTCTGAAGAGAAACTGAAGACCTAGACCAAGGACTGAAGTTACATATTGTGTTTTCATGGCAAAGAAAACAGTAAAGGGCTATAGCTCAAACAGTCCTTAATGCTTCTGAAGTTGGGGAAGACATCTGAAAAATTATAAGGCACAAAAAGGAAATAAAAATGGAAAAAAAGTCAAGAAGGCATGAAAGTGAAGTGATGCTACTTGATTCTTTCTTTTTGGGGGGGCATTTGTTAGTAAAAAAGGAAGAAAGAGAAACTTGAAACTTGAAAATTGAAATCAAGTTTTGATTTTAAAAGAGAATTTACAAGCTATTTAAAAAATAAAAATAGATCCATTTTCCAGCAAGAAAAATGGAAATGAATTGCATGGTTTTTTAACCAACACAAGCAGTGCTTCTTTGATTCTCCTTTAAACCATTCCCTGCTTACTCTATGCTCCAAATTAATTCTCCCTGTACCCGTTTCCTCTGGATTAACTAACTCCTGCAATCAGCCCCCTTTGTCTCCAACCTCTTTTCATGCTCTCCTGAATGGATTCCTCTCTCTCCTATACTAATTAACTTCCTTTTCTTTTTTGGCAGAGAATGAGACATGAAAGGAATTTTCCTTGCAACAAATAGGAAAAGGCAATCTGTCAATTACTTCACTGCAATTCAAGGCCACTGTGAAAGTAACAGAGTCTTTAAAAACAAATGTTCTGGTTTAGTTCCAAGTGATAGATTTAGCATGCACACAACCAGACCAGGAAAGACACACAAGTTCATCTTCCTCGATCACAAGCTTTACTTGTTAGTTTACCCATTTTGCTGGGCAAACTGCTACAAGATTTTAATCAAATTCTCATATCTTATCAATAATTACCAAGTATTAGATAAGTTAACATCTTGAAATACTACAAAATGGAAAAAGTGTGGGGATTTTCAAAAGAAATTTTCCGTGGAATACATTTGATTAGAGCAAGGGAAAAATCATCGTTCTGTATCAAAAGCTGATTAATGTTGCTTTCCATGACAGTCATTACAAGAGAAGAACTTAGGTGAAGGGAAAGTAATTTCTTTAGGATATTGGTATCAATAAGCAGAGTTATCCAAGACAGGCTATGAGACCTGGAGGCTGAGATGGGTTACAGGTTGCACTGGTAAGTACACCTCTACCTGTAATCTGAGGCATTGTCAAGATTTTGTAGGCTCTGTCACCTAACAATTTGCATCTGTGTCTGATAATCTTTGCCTTTAGGCAAGTCAGAACAATACTCTGTGTTAACAAGATTGCGAACACTTCTGGGGGACCATTTTTGACATTAGGATGACATCGTGTTCTCTGCACTTCCTGAGCTCATACATGGATAACAAAGTCACTGTTATAAAGTCAAATTTGCTGGTGTCAACTCTTTCACCAAACCAGTAGGTTTTAAGTGTATTGAGCTCCTGCTTTTATTGTGAGGTTCATTTATTTAACCCCTTCTTCAATAAGTAATATATTATCATCATAGATTTTGAGGTCTGTGGAATAAATTTGTCTGATTTTGCTTTAGGAAGAGATCAATACTGTACTGTAATGGTATATGGATTCTCAAGAAAGCAAAAACTAAATAAATGTTAGTCAATACAGTGAACTGTTGTTACCATAGACTAAAATTTATATGCAGAGAAAATCAAACAGCATTTTGAAATGGATGTTTTTACTGAAAAAAGAAATATTGTTTTCTTGACAGTATGTATCATTCCCATTATAACATGATTCCAGACAGACCATCTCTATTAAGATATGAAATGCAATTGCTCTGAAACTATTTGTTGGTGAGAAACTCTAATTTTCTAAATGTCAAGAGAAGGTCCAGTGATCATGAATGAAAGAGATGAAATAAGCAAAACCTTTCATCTTACAAAGAGATTAGGGGTTTTCTTTCACATGAAGTCAGACAATATTATTGAAAATTGCCAGATTGAGATAGTCTTTTAAAGTAAAATGCTCTAAATATAACTTTATATTGTTGGTATTTCTCCATTCCTACAGAGATTCAGCCCGTTTCTTCTGAAAAGCATATTAATACAAAGTACCTAAGCTCCCATGATGTCAGAGTAGCATAAGGAAACACACAAGAGAAGACGAATGTATTAGCTCATTTTTCCTAAAGGAATTCAAAACTTTCAGTGGCAACCACTATACAATTGGTTATTTCAGTCTAGATCCATAGTCATTAAATACAGAGCTTCTCTTCAGATACCCTACTGAAGTGAAATTGAATTAGAAGCATAAATGAGAATTTGATGACTAAATACCTTTGTTTATTTAAGGAACCTGGTTTCTTCAGCATTCTAGGTAATGAATCAAGGGCTTCCTAAAGGAAGTGAAAATATGAGTTATGGCATCAAATCCTTTTGATTGATTCACAGCTAAGAGGAATGTTACGTATTTTTCCTGTATGGACACAGATTTGGTCCACACAGTTCAGGAGCAGAGGCATTACATGTGTAAAACAGGTATCCCAGAAAGTGAGGATGAAGAAAATAACATCAGCTTTAAAAATATTTTATGCTTTAAGTAATGGATATGCAATGCTTTAGTCTAAATTAACAGTACACGCAACGAAAAGTGTATCTTCTGCCCTCATTGCAAACCACTATTTGTTAACTACAGTTGTTAGCTACTGTAACTGCTAAGGAGAATATATCCCAACAGCAAAAAAAAAAAAAAAAAAAAAAAAAAAAAAAAATTCATTGTATTGGTTATGTGATTCCTGCATGTATCCTAAGAACCACAGTTGAAAAAGATGGTACACTTGGAGAGACAGAATTTCTCCATTCAAAATCTTCAAGTGAGGGGGAATTTATTGCACTGTTTGCTAACATGCTTCACTGATTGAAGTCAACTTCTATTAAAAGCTTGTGCTTTTTCCTAGTGTTGCCAACTTCAACTTCCAGCTCCCTCGATCTTGTTATCTTATTAATTAAGATGCTCTAAGGTAATAGACAGCTCTGACTTTTTCCTACATGTCCTACAGTGCCTGTTTTTCCATATGTTACACAGTAATTGTGTTAAAACAAATCTTTGTCTTTTGCTCTTGCTTTGATATTAAATGTAGATTAATCTGGATCAATTATCTCTTTTGACCCATCTAAACAAACCTGTCTGTCTTTGTCCCTCCACAGACTCTCAACCAGGTCATTCTTAAAATCTATAGAACAGTGCTGAACCAAAGGAAAAGTCCTCCCCTTTTAAAAAGTTACCAGTTTTTCTGGCAACACTTTAATTTTTTCCTGTTTACATTTATCATTTTAAGTTATTTTACAATACTCATAGATATTTTAGCTTTAGAATATTTGCCCCATTAAATGCAAAGTAAGGTCTTTGCTGCAACTATGACTTTCAAATTTCAAACCTTTTTGTAGCCTCCCTAGCCTTATTTATTAGTTACTTCCACTAGCTGCCATCTGAACAGCCACTTTTGACCTTCTACCATGTAATGAATCTTCTACCTAAGAATTTTCTTTCCTTGCCCCAAGCCCTCTTCCTTTCATCTATTCTGCAATTTTCCCCTTTTGGTAACAGGAATGTATTCCTTTTCATTTCATCACAGTGACAAGTTCCTTATCCCTATAAAAATATATGATGAATGCCTTAAGAGATTCTAATATTTATGTCTCAAATACATGAATACATTCACATGTTTCCCTGAAAAGGGAGCACCCAAGTGCAAATGGTAACTAGAAAGACTAATCTAGAGCATCTGAGGTAATCAGAGGAACTAGCAAGTCGTATACAGGACAGTAAAAACATTAAAACATTATCTCATGACCAGTAGAAAGAGATAGTGTCATTTAGCTAGAGATCTCAAATCAGCCTCCACAGAAACTTCATTTGATGTCTTGGTCATCCAAACCAAAGGTATAATCTAATCAAAGAAACCCAACAAAGATGTGCTGGGTCAAGCACAACAACTCACTATGAGTAAAAGTGGCCTGTTTTTCATTTTTGCCCATTACTCTACTTTACATACCTAGACAATTCAATGATGTTTTAATGTTAAATAATATTTCTGGTTTTTTCTCCATTTGAATAATTCCATTTGAATTATGATCTTGTGTCCTCATACAAAATGGAGTGTGGTAATACTGCTTTGTCACCTGAGGCAGTAGAATTCACTTCTCCAAAGAAAGAAATTATCATTGGGCAGGAAACATAATAAAGTAAAGGTTATTCTTGAATTCCTCCAGGGCACTTGTATCTGTTACATTCATGACATTTTAACTGAAAGTGTGTAGAGCTAATTAGTCAGAAACAGAAGTGTAATCAATACTGATTTATGAATATCTCCCATGAGTAACACTACTTGTTTGGACAGAATAAATTGTTATTTGTACCAATTAATCTCTGTGATTTCGTAGTGTTGTCATTAAAATAATAACCCTATTTCATTACAACTGAAAATATCCAACTGCAGATTCTTCTGAAACACCCATTTTTTTCATGTGTGCATGTACAGCCTACGGCTGCTTTGGGGCCATGAAACTCTGGGCTCTGGATTCTTATATAAGAGGAATGAATCCAGATCAGCTCCTGGCTCAAGATTGCTTGTGATGTTATGAAAATTAATGCTAGCTAGTTGCCAGTCATTCATCTGTTCCTTTGCAGATTAGTGTATGTGATCTCTGGCCCCAAGCAATCCTGACAGTATTATAAGCATCACAATCTGGTAGGCTGGCATCCCTTTGTAAGTGAGATATTTCTAACCATTTTAATTGCCTTTCCATTGACTTTTCCATTTCTACCATAGCTGCCTTGAAACACGTCAACCTTACTTCAATATTCCATGTGCTGGTACATCATCATTTTTATTCTGTCATCTCTCTATTGATAACCTGATTTATTCTTTTATTTAGAACTTACAGGTCTTCCCTTTATACCATTTTGTGACTGTGTCAGAATGACCACTGATGTCTAAATGACTTTGCTTCAGTTATCACTATCTAAGATGGCTCTTGCTGTCAGTCTGAAAGAGAGCATCAGTAAGTGGGAGTTCAGAAGATGACTACATGCACATGACTTTTACAAGAGGAAATAGTCCTTGATGCCCGCATGTTGGGTAGACAGACAGTATTCTAAGATTTAGTCAAATTCATTCAACTGTACAGTGAATGGTGAATTTATGTTTGCCTTTTCTCACTTTCACTCCATCTGCTCATCCTAAAGACTTCAAAAAGTTTTGAGTACTGTCATCTGTCTCTCTAGTCCTCAGTTTGGAACAAAAATATCCATGCACCCAAAGTTTCCTAATCCTACATTTGGAGAATAAAAATATCTGTCCAAAGATCTGCCATGTTATTTCTGTCAGTATAGCTGATCCAACAGTTTCCATTTTCTAGATGTCATGGTTTTGGTACACAGCAGGGTGCTCTCAGAAAAATCCTATGTTTTCATATTACTCAACCTGTCGGAGGGCTTTTATCCTAAACCCTCTAGTGAGTAAATTTGAAGGTACTCTTGTTCTTTAAGACACCTACTTCTGTCTCTTGTAGCTACTGAAGACACCTCTTCACATGATGACTCATAGAAAATCCAAATTAATTCTTCTTTCCATGATAAGAAGAAACTTTTAGATATTAGCTGATTCAAGTCAGCTTAGTTTACTAAGATTTTTTATCCTACTAAGGATACATCCTTATATAAACACAGGTATAATTCCTCTTATTAGATTCCTTTCATGCTTGTCTCTTCTTCATGTTCAGAAGCATAATGGAATGCCCTCATACTTGACATTTGTGGCGGTCTGATTCACTGACTCCGATGTGCTGGATCAGAATCAACTTTATTCAAGCAAGCAAGCCCTATGTATTAGCTCTAGCCCGGATCGGTACTTTCCCGAAGGTCAAGTTCCCATCATCACTCCTTCTCATCCCGTGTGGCTACTACCTTATCTACATACTGCTATTTATTCCTCCCAAGGCTTTCGGCTCCTTAACTCTATCTTGTCCAATCCCTCGCTGTCTGCCCTTACAGACATTGGCATAACAGAGAAGTGGTATTCCACTTGCGTGTGAATATAATCCTTTGTACATACCATGCATAGGCATCACCACCTCTGACGTGTTGCATGAGATGCACATTTAGATTTCATTTTTGTTGTTTGTGGTTTTCTCGGCTCTGTTTTTGCAGCTGTTGTATGTTGCTCTGTTGCTTTATCATTATTTTTATTCTATTTATTTTTATCCTTTGCTCTTGTATTTTCTTTAGGGATCTTTCTTCAAGGATGTATGCATGGCAGTAGTTCAGGAGCAGAAGCAGAAAGAGGATATGCATCCAGGTGTCTTCCTGAAGACTGTTTACTGACTTGCATATGATTCTTTTTTTTTTCCATTACCAAGAGAAATGTGTTACTTTCTTATGGAAAGTGGGGCTGGAAGAATGTCCTGAGAACACACATGGCTTTATTTTGGGATTAGATGTGGGAAGTCTTAGTGTTGTTAGGCTCACTGCTTCATTTATGCTTCTGTTTATCTATTGGGAAAATAGAACTGAAAAAGTTCTCCTGGTTCATCAGATCCAGTCCCTTGCTATTACAGGAACCATTTCATCTGATTTTGTTTATAAGCTTACAAATGTATGAATGACTTTGATATATAAATACCTCTGTGACTAAAGAAATCAAAGCACCATTGAAACTCAGTTGTACTCATGCGCCTAGATTATAAAGGTACTTTGTAATTCCCATTGTCAGTTATACTTTCCCCTGTTTATATCTCAAGGCTTTTACAGCTGTAAATGAATCATCATACAGTGAGTTCTGGAAACAGGCATAAATGCAGATGGAAAGAAAGGTGCTTGTAGAAGTGTGGGTGAGGTGGTGGAAAAGGTATATATTTTCACCACGGAGTGAAGTCTAGAATAGGGATACTTAAACTAGCCTTAAATAACAATGGACGGGAAGACATATCTAGTGAGTGGAAAGTGGGAAAGGAAAAACAAACGTAGACTTGAAGAAAACAAATATTACAGAATTTAATACAAGCATTATTGAAAGACAAAATAAAGAAAAATAGCATAATGTCTTCAGTTTTAAAACCTTGGGGGGGGGTTGTTTGTTGCTTTTTGTTGTTAAATGAAAGTTGTGTGAAGTCACATCATTGAAGTCATGACATAGCTGAATGAAACCCTTGTGGGTTGTAGCACAGAACGTGGCAACATAGATGGTAAAGGAGATGCAAAGCAATCAGTGTTATTCTCAGGCCTTCGTAGGTTCAGTTTGATAGCTAATGGACCTAGAGTTTTACATTTTCCAGCTTCTTGTGGAATAATGGGCCAGAATATTCTAACTTTGCCTGACTAAGACAGTGCCAGTGCTTTGTATCTGGATCAGCTTAACAATCATGTAGAGTAAATGTAGTATATGGCATCAGATGTAGTGTAACTCAAAGCACATGTGTTTATATATAAAGGTATGTGGACTGATTTATCATGTACAGTAATATTCTATGTTAATGTCATGTTACAAACAAGCTAGCAGTTTGTAACAGTGGTTATAACATCAGAATTTTCTCGTACTGTCTGATATCTTTAGAAAGCATCACTGACAGCTTGAATTAGGAGGAAGACTGCATAGAAACACAAATGGACTTATATTGTATTCTTATTTTTCCACAAGAGTAACTATAAGCTGTATTCCGGTAGCAAGATGTTACAAATAAATAACAGAGGAATTTCTCCTCAGCAAGAAACACATGGCAAAACTAGACAGAATGTGTATATATCTGAGCCTGCAGAGGTTCAGAAAGGATTCTCACCACAGCTGACATTACAAGACATGAACTTCCCAAACTTTGGGCATCTATCTTTTCAGGATGTGTGTCGTTAATATACTGACCAAAAATCATGCCTTTTAAACTTTAGAAGTTTTTATAGTGATAAAAATAAATAAATAAATAAATAAAAGGACAATGGTCAGTAATCTTAAATGTCATTACCAAACTTTCCTTACCAAACTTCATTACAAAATTTTTTTCCTGGGGAAAGAATCTTCTAAAGTGGAAAGCAGTGATTTTTGTACATCCTATATCTTCAAGAGTTCCTCTCACAAGAACATTACAAACGAGTTTTGATTTATTCAAATGACTTTCATTGCTATTCCTTCCTCCGAGACTACTTTACCTTTTTGGTATTTGGAACACATCATCTCTCTCCTCTTGCCTCCAGGTACAGTGATAAACTACAGCAAATTTATTGCAAATCAAGCATACAAGATCATGAGATACACCTACCTAGCTCACTTCAAAAAGAAAAAAGTCAGAAAAATTAGGGACTTCTACAACACAGAAATTTGCCTTCTATTTATAGAGATTTAGGAAACACTTCTATTTCCATTTTTGCCTTTTAATTTTAGTTTAAAATCATTCGTAGTATGCATTTAGCCACTAGAACACTTTGCAATTTTTCTGTGTACCTCAGAATTCCAAAATATATTAGAAAGTTGAATGTACTTAATGGTAAAACACAAACAGAACTAGTCTGTCTGATTAACTAAGCCTCCTTCTGTATGAGATAATTCTACAAACATCCATGAAAAGTAATCTCAGGCAGAATAATTTAGGGATACATTTTCAACATTTTTCAGGTGTGCCATGTTCATTTTGTAAAATGTAACACTAGCAGCTAAACATATTAAGTCCTGGTGGCTCTGAGAAAATCAAAGTGCACTCTCTAAAAGTACTGAAATTTAAACAAGGAAGCACAAATAAAATGTTACAAAGGAATCACAGATTCACAGAACGGTTGAGATTGGAAGGGACCTCTGGAGATCATCTAGTCCAATCCCCCCAAAGAAGCCGGGTCACCTACAGCACATTGCCCAGGATTGTGCACAGACAGCTTTTAAATACCTCCAAGGGTGACAGCTCCACAACCTCTCTAGGCAGCCTGTTCCAGTGCTCAGTCATCCTCACAATAAAGAAGTTTTTCATCATGTTCAGATGGAGCTTCCTGTGCTTCAGTTTCTGCCCATTGCCTAATGAAGGATGATGGGAACTGCTACATGAGAAGTAATCAATGAGAAGCAAATGTGGTCTTCAGCATCTCCAAAATTAAGAGAATAGGATGGTAAAATGTACTTATTAGTAAATCCAAAGAAACCTAAATGGACTAGTATGTTTGAGGTTGTATTCATCGACCTTCTATCACTGAGGAACTACTGTCTATTTAACAAGTTTCAAAAGTGAATAAAATAGAGAATGGCTAACTCCTAGAAAAAAGTTGCGAGTTGCAAAACCAGGATCATCATAAAGGCTTTTTGCCATTTAGCTCTTTAAACGCATACAGCATGAATTTAAAGCCAAACTGACACTTCGTGTGTGGCAAAAAGTTATCATTGTCATTCAAATTTCTGTTTCATACTGAATAAACCATACCTTTAGGCTTTCGTTTCAAGCCTGCTGAATGTGCCACAATAATTTAATTGTCATAACCACAAGGCTGTGAGTGCTCACACATGCACTCTTAGTTTCTCTTATTTTCATGTAGTTAAACATGGTATAGTATCTCTGAAGGAATTTTATTTTCAAGTGGGAGTATGACATGTATCTGGGTGTAAGTTGTATGACAAAAACACCTTAAAAAAAGTTAAAGCCATTTTGTCTTATAAATGAACAGCTATGAGGAAGAGACTTTCCTCTTCCTCCCACTTTCCCCCTCCCCCTCCCCCCCAAAAAACAATAGATACTATTTCAGGACACTGTAGACCTACTGGAAAATCTTATCTCACTGCATAATTCACTCCCTGTCTACACTGCTCAGAGATTGCATCAGAACTACCAAGGCCTAGATGTTAAGATGTTACCATATGTGCATGCTCTCGTGGAAACCTCTGATTCCAACAAGTATATTGTTGCTATAAAAAAAAGCAAACATCACTAGACTAGATAAAAGATATGCATTTCTGATGGCATTGCATTTTGTTTGCCACTACATAAAGCAGTAGAAACCAAATGATTTGCAAAGCAAAGAACTATAGATTCATATGGAAATGTATCTCCTGGTATCTCCAATGAAGAAATCCATCCTTGTATGAAATAAATGTATTTAAAGTTAGCTTAGTTTTGTCAAATTACAGGGTCTGTGGTTTATCATTGGTTCATTTGACAGCATTCAACATAACTTCAGAGAAGCTACTTCCCAATCAGACAGAGCACCATTCAAGTGCTTAAAGTAAAACATACAACTAAGGTATTTTTTCTGGAAATATAATAAGAAAATTAATCTGACAAAATTGTGTTCTCTTACTCAACAAAAAAAAATCAATATTTTATTGGAATTATCTTTGTAATTCCCTTATATTCCTTAAGGAAAACAATAAAAATACATCAGTCGACATTGTTTTTTACTTTCATTATGAGATCATTGAAGTATTAAAATAACATTTTTCTTCAATTTTTAAAATAGTAGCTGAACTTTCCAATATTTAGGTCATTTAAATCATAATGTATTGAAAATAAATTTTTAATACATGAAATATGTTAAGCGTTGACTTCTATTTTTCCCCAGAACAATAGATTTTGAACAGAGATGTGCTATATAAAAGCCCCTTCATGCTTTTCCACTTTAGATAATGAGATCACACAAAGAAGAAGAAGAATCAGATGAACAGGTCCGATGATATCCTGCCCTGGTTAATTGAAATTATAATTTTCTCTAGATCACATTTACATCGAGGTCTCTTAAATGAGCGTTGTTACTTCCATTATGGAAAAATTTAAGCTAGAATCTAGAGATTCTCTTGACTAATGCGATCATTTCATGCAAGTCTTACTGAGGGAGCGCGTGCCCTATGGAAACACCTGGGCCTAACAGCATGCTTAGCATTCTCCTGTGCTTTTCTTGCTCAACCACGTATTAAAACTCCTATTTAAAACAAAAACAAAGCTCTTCACTGGAGAATGACACAGTTTCCTCGTCCTCAGTAGAGAAGATTACAGGTATGATATCTTCTGATTGCTAACTACTGCAAATATTCATATGGTATAAGTTAAGCTGATTTGAGAAGTGATTAGTATAGAGCACACAATCCACTTTTGATCTTGTTCCTCTGCTCTCTCTTTTCTCCACTGAGAGTGTTGGACCGAGTGGTGATACTGGCAGCGGGAATACTAAATAGTGGTAGCTAGTCATGCCAATACAATACACTGTGCATGTCAGCACACCCTGAACTTTCCTGTAGCTACTAATTTTAAAAGAAAAAGTTCAGTTTATTCTGGACTGTGCCAGGAGATGTGACAGTCTCCATCCAGTCTGGCATTAGTTGCCAGTTAGGCCCTCACATATCCCTGACTTATCTTGCTCCACTGCTTCTCGGGCCTCTGGCACGCAGCATAGTTATAGCTGAGGAAAAAAACCTTAGAAGCTCTGCCTTAATAACATTATTTGTTATTCTTTGCTTTGACATGCCTTTGGGGAATTCTCAGAGGAAAACAGTTTATATATGCATATGTCCAGGGTTTATTGGCCTCTGAAAAAGGCCACTTCAGCTAAGCAAAGTATTATAACTCATATCCTGCACACAGAACTTCTGCTGCAAACACAATGTACTTTCAAATATTCAGACTTAGGTGACAACACATAAGGAGAAAAGTAAATGTGAACATACTTTGAAATCCTTCTGTTTCGTATTACATATTTAATAACTTACAGTTCTCTGTCAGGAATGTATTTAGAACAGTTCTTAGAAACAGTAACAATACAACCTTCCTAAAAATGATAAACAGGTGAAGGTACTGGATGTTTTTTGAATTGTAAAATATGGAAGAAAAGGGAAAAGGAAACAAACTCTCATGAAGCCTGTCAGTAATAGCACATTTTGTTAGTTTGATATCTGTGTCCGAAAATCAAAGTCTCCCTGGATAAAAGTCACTCAGCTGATAAAATTCTTGAGTGACTGAAAACTGGCATCTGTTCTTTATAGGTTCATCTTTGAGAATTCTCACTAGAAAACAGCAGTTGAAAAGATTATCTTATAGCAGTACTAAATAGAGTGTTCTGCGACATTCAAAGGTCTGAAGCTCCCTGTGGAACTAATGACATTTGTACAGCAAGTTAGACTGCTTCGGCAGAGGAGGATGATGGAAATGGGAAACTGATAGATTTTTGACAGAATGTTAACCCCAAGTTGCCAGCTTTTCTGGAAGGTAACCACAAAAAGCACTGCAATCATACTTCTAAAAAAGGGCCAGATTCTTAGATGAATTTTAAACTGATACACTTCCACTGACTTTGATAGTTGCAGCTGATGCTCTGGCCTTGATACCTCAGAGAGAAGAAATAAATGTCATCTTGCTGTTTCTGATGACTGATCAGCTGGGTATTTTTTCCAGATGGTATTATGCAGCATTTTTTAAGGGCAGCTCCTTTTACCTGTCATCGCAACATATGAAATAGTTTCTCTGCCTTTTTTTCTGGTTGACTTACCTGAAAGTTTCAAAAGTTTCTCCAGACTTATTTAAAGTACATATGGCTAGTTCAGCCATTAAGCAGAGGTCACGGGCTCCAAATGAGATCTCTTACTTCCCTTTTTCTATTTATTCCACTGCTCTAGTGGACTAGTATTAAGGCAGAATTGAATCGTGGACTTTCCTCATCCTGAAAAGATTTGACCTAATATGTCCTGCCTGCCCTTTATACCAGGCTGTAACACATGCAGGAAAAAATGGAGAGGACTCTTCACCCCTCCTTTTGAATCTGGATGAACTTGTAGCCAGGAATTTAATAGTCATAACGAAAGAAAGAAAGCAGGCTTTCTCAAAAGTGAATTTGGCTTTCTCCTGGAAGACAGCAGAACTGTAGTCCAGACCAGATGTGGCTATTTTATATCCACATCTCTTTTGATAGCCCTCCTTACTTTGGTATTTTCTTCACTGTGTGATAATTCAGCTTCAATATGAGGATAGTGAATTCCCTTATGTATGATATTCACAACCCGAATGCTTAGGTCTTTCTTCTGGGATATGGGAATTGAATTTTTTCAGACTGAGGGTCTGCAACCCAGAACTGCTGGCAAAAACTGACACTGGGATGTCTGTAAAAGTCAGATTGTGCTGTTATTTTCACACCAACTGTGTGATATGGTTACCTGTGTATCAACACAATGACCCACATTTTAGATTTCTTCAGGGATATATGAAGAATTAGACAGCTCTCTATCTAAAATTGTATAGCATCACAACTCAGCTGGAAGATAAATGTCTAGCTCTTCGGAACAGAGCTCCTAAATCCATGTCTGAATCCTCAGGCAACTTCCAAGTCAAGGAAGGTGGCACCTAGTGAGGTAAAGGAGCTAGACATCTTGGCTGTGTTAGAAGTAGATGGCCTTGATTACTGTCTTAATACTAAATTAAATTGAGGGGCCTAAATGCCAACTGAGATGGATTTCCCAGGGTTGTATTTTGCCCCATTAACACTTCAGCATTACCTACCTATGTTCGGTGGGTCTGGCAGGCCAATTGCCCTGCTCACCTCAAACCTGTTCAGGCTTTCTTGCGTGGAGAAGCAGAGAAACTGAGCTTCATACCAGAAAGGGATTTAGGCTTCAGACTTTGATGATATTTTGCACTGGAATTACAAAAGAGGTAAAGAGTAGGATTCTTTAATCCTTACTCTTACTGGTGTATTAATGGATATTAGTAAGAATTTGGCACTTCTGACTTAATTCAAAACACCTTTTTTTTTATGAAATAGTGCTTACTGTATAGCTGATAGAATAACAAGGCATGCATGGAGAGGCCTGGCATCTCAGCTGCACTAGGATTTAATTCCTCTAGCTATATATTCATTTGACATCCTTTAGAAAAAGTAAGGGTATTTTTTTTTCTTAAAATCCCAACAAGCCTGAACTAAAACCTCCCCTACAGTGTTACATAGTATGTGTACATATAGTACATATCGGTAAACTTATACATATGAACATATATGCATATGTGTACCTGTAAGTAAGTATGTATATTTTCTCTTCCTATCTGTTTACATGGCAAAAAGTATTTAGTGTAAACAAACAGCTTTTCAGAGCTACCAGCCTAACTAGCAACCTATCTATTTACCACTCTGAAGTCGTCCATCTACTCTGAATTGCCATATGTGAACACAGTTTCTAACAGTGTAAAGTTGTTAAACAAAATGTAAGTCAACTTCTGTATCTTCTAGAACAGAGATAATTAGAAAGTCAGCAATACCTGGTACCTTAGGTTTTATAGACTATTTTTAAATCCTGTAGTGAGGACACCTGCAGCAGATCTGGCGAGGAGTCAGTGGCTGGCAGAGGACGTGGTAGCAGGCCCAGTGTGTGAAACTACACACTGACCAAATTCCCATCAGGGCCAGGCAGGCATATTCTGTTTTGTCAACAACATCTAGCTGCTTCCGGGACAGTAGCTACTCAAGGTCAGCACAGCTGAGATAAGGAAACAGTTTTAGTAGATTTAAGGGGCCCTTAGGAAAAATGAGTTAAGTCCTGCCTGAGTGTCCGACCCGTGTGTCTGACCCATGCCTCCAGCAGTCTCCCATCAGCAACCCCTCCTCACGGTTCCTGGGACTTCCCGTGCAGCTTGGAATGTAAGTCCTTAATTAAACCTATACTGTTTAACCCCTTATGAACCCTGAGTGTCTCTCTCCGCTGGTGTCTGACCCTCTTTTACCTGCCTTGTGGTCACAATCCTCTTATCTCTTTCTCTTTGTTGTTCTGAATTGGTAGATGAAGTTCTTTTAACGTTGCTGAGATATTTGAAATTAAAAATAGTAACAAATTATTAAAATTGAAGAATAAACCAACACCAAACCTTCTGTCCTCAGCTCTTCTTCCTTTAGCAATAGCTGAAGGGATCTTTCCTTTAACATGGAGATGCCTGCCATTAAAAACAGGTGTTCCACACAATTTATAAAGATTACCAATTCTTAGAAACCATCCTAGAATAGAAAGTCAGAAGGGGACCAAAAAACTCAGCAAAAATCAATAAAACAAAAAAACAACAAAACATGCCCTGAGGTTCCTACAAGCGTCTTAATACACTTGATAAACACCACATCAAAGCTTCTTCTTGTAAGACACACACTTTTCCTTCTGCTCTTGAGTGGTTTTTTTGTTTGTTTTTAGCAGTTTCTCAGTTGAGTCTGCCAGCGGGCCCATGATCTATCCAGAAGGGATAACAGCATGCGATACTCGGTTCCTTTTTATCCAGCTTCCCCAACTCTGTTTTTCTGTCATAGCTGGGCTATTTATGCCATTGGGCACAGATCCCAAGTTCAGGGTCTTAATCAGCTCCCAATTTCAGATATCCTTACTGAACCATTAAAAAATCTCTGAATTTCAATTCTCAGATAACTTCAGCATAAAACAATGTAATTGGTATCTCTCTTTTCTGTTAGTCTTTTCACCTTTACTCCTACAGAATAAATCATTCACAAATACAGACTTTCCTTTTCTAATGGTGTAGTATATTACAAATTAATTGCTTAAAAAAAGCCCATAGAATTATAAGTATATTCAGCATAACTTTAAAATTAGCACTCATTTGCATTATAGCACAGTCTGCTGGGTCTCACTGAGAACATGGCCTTATTGTGCTTCGTGCTGTATGAACACAGAACAAGGATCAATCTCATCCCTAAAAAACTAATAGCTGCAACAGGCAAAAGGATTGTTCTGCCTTGTTTAACAGATAAGGTACCAAAGCATAGAGATTAATCAATTTGCCCGAGGAAATCTATGGCAGAACTAAACCCAGATCTCTTAAATCTGAGCCAGATGTCCAGTCCACAAGGCCATTTGTCTTCCTTAGGTTAATTCACGCTCTGTAAATGTCTGTCTTATCTACTGCCTCAGTGGACCCTGGCTCAGCAGAGAAAATTTCCTACTACTGCCAATAAGAAAATCTTTCATTTCCATTCTCTTTCTCAAATAAACTTTGAAACTTCAGGATACTCAAAAATGTTGAGTTTTATTTTTAAAAAATGCAGGTTATTCACATTGCCAAAGCTAATGCTTCATGCCTCACAGAATAACTGGCACAAGGACAATTCATGTTCATTGCTGTAAACAAGATGTAATGGAGCAGCATAGCAGCAGCCACGACTGTCACATATTATCATTGCTCTACTTGCATATAATTAATTCCTTGCAAAAGACACCATTATAATAAAACAATTCAAAATAATCTCCCAACCAGTATCTGTGCCCTGGAAACAACACATCACAGTCCGGAAAATGGTCTGGGCTAACAATACTCCTCTTGTTCTGTATCAGAGCCAACAAGCTCAGTATCCATCAGCACTGCAACTAGCCAACCCACAATAATGAGCTTCTTGGAAACATCTACAGTGGAAACTGAACCTATCATTTAAAGGTATTTTAGTAATTAAGCAAGCAGAAAATAACATACAGTGGAATGTATAATATTTGTGGCATAAAGATACTTGTGGGGTGCTCTATATCTCTCTGCGCTAACAAATAGGGCAGGTTCTTATTTGTTCCTGGGGATGGCAGCAGACTGCAATTTCTGTTATGAAACACTAAATACTTCTGAGAATGAGTATTACTGTTCACAGTCAACACAGGAAAAATGGGACATTTGTTACACTGTCCAATGAATTCAGTTTTGCAAGTTCTATGAAAGGCAGGAAAAGAGGGGTGGGAACAATAACCAAAATGTTTTGGCTAACAAAATATTCAGTGGCTTGTATATAAAGGTGGTATTTTGACCTTTCATCACAAAAAAAAAAAAACAAAAAAACTGCATGGAGAACGTTGCATTGTTATATTTAATGTTTGCTCTCCTCCTTGTGTGCCTTGTTCCCTTTACTGGTACCCATCAGACAGAGCATAAACAAATTTCTGATAAGAAAGTACTTTCATCATTGTGCTTTTTTATCAGGAGATGACCATTGCTCTGGCTCTGCCAGCTTACTAATGTTGCAAGATTTCCAATAGGCCTCCATCAAGAGCTTAACTCTGTAACTATAATGTGGTTTAGAGTTATAGTAAAAAAAATTAAAAAAAAAATCAGAACAAAATTCCTGATAAAAAATCTTGTGCTATGACTTGTTAACCCCTTGCTCCTCCAAATTAATCCAATACCAGGTTTGAAGCTGACAAGACATTGCCCTTTAGGGCAGACTGAAGGATATTTGTTTGTTGCTTGTTGGTGAGTTTTATGCAATTATCTGTGATATAGTATGTAGTCTATTCCCCTGGACTATCTGAGAATAGAAGATATATGGGCAATTCTGGATTAAATCTTGCATTTCATGTTTGCCTCTTATTGAAGAATTCTGGATTCCATGAACAAATTAGCCTTATCCAGCCTGAACAGAGAACGTTATTAGACATTGTGGATGTTATTAGGGATTGTGGATTAGGCATGTGGATTCAACCACCTTTATAGAAAACCTGGACTATGAGACTGTTTTCTGAATCCAAACTATTTGAAAAGCGAACTCTGCAAAGAAAGGAAGGTCAATATTTTCAGTTTGGTTATGCTGTTTTGGATAAAAACTTCTTTGATAGCTTGATTGTAATCAGGAATAACATTATGTTTTATGTTTTCTTTTCTGACAGTGGTAATTTAAATTCCCCTTGGGGAAGTGAAAGTTATCAGAATGATGATGAAAGATATCAGAGTGATGATGAAAGATATCAGAGTGATGAGGAGTTAAAATAAAAAAAACCCTAGTAATTAATTACTAATTATTAATTAAATATTAATTAAATTAATTTAATAAAATTAAAAAATAAAGAAATCTAAGTGTTATGTACTCTATACAGTAATTAGGAAAATATGTACATGTATGAAAAGGGAGAACAGACAAAATACAGAACAGAGCATTCTCCTAACTTATCGCTGTAGAAAATTGAACAATATTTCATGACTATAAGGTCATAAATATATAATCACAATATAATCAGCAGTGATCCACCTCTCACTGCAATCTGATAAAAGATTGCCAAAAAAGCACCATACAGAACAAACAACTCCCACCCTATTCCATATCCTTATTCTTTGTAGTAATAACAACACCAGGTTTCTGATTCTTTTCCAAATGCTGTTACATAGGGCCTGCCTTCTACAGAGGATCTAGCCAGAAACACCAGTTTATTTAGTGTCATAGGAAGGATGGCTGTGGTTTTTACACCTGTTTGCAACTTCACAGAAAAGAATGATTCAAGAAAAAAAAAAAAAAAAAACCTTACCTTTTCTAGCTGATAACTGGATTTCACTGTCACTGTTTACACTAGTAATGCACTGGATATGAGTTTATCGCATAGTTACAGTGCAGCAGATTTCTCTGTAGCAAGTCCATGTATTTAGAACTTCCAGTAGGAAGCCAAGCATTAAATATTAAGTGCCTAAAATTTACAACTACAGTGAGTAAAGAAATGTATTCTTTAAAATTTTACACACACCTCGGTGTAATATTAAGAGTAACAGATCTTAAATGAAAAGTGTACGTTTGTGAATAAAGGACAACATTAATTCTGCTTGCTGCAAAATTTCTGTGTAGCCATAAAAAACTATATATTATGGAGAAAGTAAGGCAGGCCCCTAACTGAATGGACAAGAGTTTCTAAACATGATCTGACAAGACTAAGGAGATGAATAGTGCTTTCAATAAATGCAAAGTTGCATGTAATTGAGTGTGTATAAAGTATACGTAATTATGAAAATTACCTCACTCCAGAAGCTTTTTATTTATTTTAATATTTATGTGGATTTGTATACTGTTACTGATATTATTTTCATTGAATTAATACCACTTTGGGCAGCTGGGAAGAAAAGTATGGGAAGAAAAGTCTGTTAGCAGGAAACAGTATTGATCTGTTGGTACAATACAGAACTACGTGAAAGACCACATACTATTTTCCTTCAGCCAAATAAGCCTCTCTGCTCTCTTCACTACTCATACCCTTTTTCTTTTGGAAAGAAATTTATTCCATTCTATAGTGAAAGATAGGGGGAGGTAAAATATATTTACACCTCTGCGTTTACTTACTGCCTTCTCCTAGTACTAAACATGATTGCAAGAGCTTCTTTTCATTGTCCTTGTAGTGTACATATACCAGTATAAAATCATTTGGACATGTTTCCATTTTAAAAAGAAAGATTATTTCTTGTTCTCTTTCCATTCTACCTCTAGGGCCTTTTTCCTTCTTTTGCCATTCTTCATTCCTCTGGCCAACATCTACCCCTTCATGCTGGATTCCCTTTCACTTACTGTCTTATGTTAACCAGTCATATTTAGGCTCTATGAATTCTTCTGTCCCTAATGATATGAGACAAAGAAAGAAAAGATAATAGAAGTCTTAATTAGGTGTCCTTAGTTAGGTGCCTAAGAACTCATCATTGTCCATGCTGACTCAAAGACAATAAAAAGACAAGTACAACAAAAGCAACAGTGCATTGTTTTTCAGTATCTTAATGGACTGCTATTTTCAAGAATAAAGCAAAAAGTAATGTCAATTTCCATTCTTTTTCAGCCTTTGAACTGATCTGCTCCTCAGTGCTCTAGTTAATTAGTGCCAACCACTGAATCACAAAATGACTGAGCTTGGAAGAGACCTCTGGAGATCATCTAGTCCAACCTCCCCTGATCAAGCCGAGTCACCTACAGCATGATGCCCAGGATTGTGCACAGACAGCTTTTAAATATCTCCGAGAACGGAGACTCCACAACCTCTCTGAGCAACCTGTTCCAGTGCTTTGTCATCCTCACAGCAAAGATTTCCCTCATGTTCAGACAGAACTTCCTGTGTTCCACTTTGTGCCCGTTGCCTCTTGTCCTGTCGCTGGACACCACTGAGAAGAGTCTGGCCCCATCATCTTTACATCCTCCCTTCAGATATTTATATGCATTGGTAAGATCTCCCTGAGACTTCTCTTCTCCAGGCTGAACAGGCCCAGCTCTCTCAGCCTTTCCTCATATGAGAGAGGCTCCAGTTCCTTCATCATCTTTGTAGCCCTCTGCCAAACTCGCTCCAGTAGCTCCATGTCTCTCTTGTACTGGGGAGTCCAGACCTGGACACAGCACTCCAGATGCAGCCTCACACGGACTGAATAGAGGGGAAGGATCACCGCCCTCCACCTGCTGGCAATGCTCTGCCTAAGGCAACCCAGGATGCCACTGGCCTTCTTGGCCACAAGGGCACATTGCTGGCTCATGGTCAACTTGTTGTCCACCAGGACTCCCAGGTCCTTCTCCACAGAGCTGCTTCCCATCAGGTCAACCCCCAGCCTGTACCCACAGGCATGAGGTTATTCCTTCCTAGGTGCAGGAGCCTGCACTTGCCTTTGTTGAACTTCATGAGGTTCCTCTCCGCCCAACTCTCCAGCCTGTCCAGGTCTCTCTGAATGGCAGCACAGCCCTCTGCCATATCAGTCGCTCCTCCCGGTTTGGTATCATCATCAGACTTGCTGAGGAGGCACTCTGTCCCTTCATCCAGATCATTGATGACTAAGTTGAACAAGACTGGACCCAGTACTGACTCCTGGGGGACATCGCTAGCTACAGGCCTCCAACTAGACTCTGCACTGCTGAGCACAACCCTCTGAGCTCTGCCATTCAGCCGGTTGTCAATCCACCTCACTGTCCACTCATCTATCCCACACTTCCTGAGCTTGCCTATGAGGATGTTATGGGAGACAGTGTCAAAAGGCTTGCTGAAGTCAAGGTAGGCAACATCCACTGCTCTCCCCTCACCTACCCAGGCAGTCATTCCATCATAGAAGGCTCTGAGGTTGCTTAAGCATGATTTCTCCTTTGTGAATCCTTGCTGACTTCTGCTGATCAACTTCTTGTCCTTCATGTGTTTGGAAATGGTGTCCTGCATGAGCTGCTCTATCAGCTTCCCAGGGATCAAGGTGAAGCTGACTGGCCTCAGTGTAGTTCCTCATGTCCTCCGCCTTGCCATTTTTGAAGACTAGAATGACATTTGCTTTCTTCCAGTCCTCAGGCACTTCTCTTGATCGCCATGACCTTTCAAAGATAATTGAGAGTGGCCTTGCAAGTTAATCAGTGCCACTGGGGTTTTTTGCAATCTTTGTATTACAAAGATCAATACAACATGTTTATGGGGGCTATCAAGTTCTTTTTATAAGATCCACTAAAGAGACAGAAAGTTGAAAACTTTAGTTCAAAGTGAAAGATTCCTTATTTGCCATATTTCCAAATCACTGAATCCTCTATTATGCAGTTCCTTGAACTATATACATCCTTACCATTCACTATTTTGCTTTTATTTTGTGAATGCATGCCTACATAAATACTACCTTGAAAGTAAAATCATACTGCAGATAATCAGCTATACCTACACAAGTAAATAACGCAGGACAATCAAAGCACTTATGTAGAGCAAAACAGTTAATGTCAAGGACCCAAGGTACACACTATCTTCATTTCCAGCATTTTACTTCAGACTGTCTGTAACCTGGTCCAATGGACTGAAAACTCATTAGCCCCAGGTGAATCTTGGAGTACGTCCTCGGGTTCAGTTTCCTCTGAAAGCAATCTATTTTGCACACTTTAAGATCATGTCATGATTGAATCAAACTCAGTCAGCAGGGAGAAGTAGGAGATTTGCTTCAAAAGTAGGAGATTTGCTTCAAAAGCACAATTCTAATCTGAACTAAAACACTAATGTGTTTCCATGGAGCCATGGACCTAGTTTCACTCCTTTTATTTTCATGCATGATGTGACTTCTTATAGAAAGGTCGGTGATTAATGTTGCACTGCTAGTATTCCCTTATTAAAAAATGAATACACTGAAATGTTTTCCTAGAGCAGAGAATATAAATGTAAACATAATTATCAAGAAAATTAATAAATCTCAAAATTCAAGTAATGTTTTCCTTTTTCTGTAAATGAATGTTTCCAATTCTATTTTATTTCTCCCATCATACATGTTTATCATACATTCCTGAAATCTTAAAAAAATTAGTTTCCTAAAGAGTATATCTGCCTAGTAGAATGTATTTGTAGTGGGCTAATTCTGAAAATAGCCAGCCTGACCTAAAATCTATCATTAGCTTCTTTCTATATTAGGTCTAAATTTTTAAGATATTCAAAAAATATATATTTTTGGCAGATTGTACCTAACAGGAATGTTAAGCTCAGAACCTGTTCAAACAAATGACAAATAGACTACGAAATCAGAAATCACAGAAAATTGGTTTAATATTATCCAGAACAATTCGAAATAGGCAATATTACTGGATCTCTGACTCCAAATTAATAATTACTTCCTCAGAACATTCATGGTTATGGTGAGGGTCAGTCTTTTACATATAAACACAAACAATGTAATCTAAATTAAACAGAGCAAAAAATCATATATTTTGCTGATAGTAGACTTTTCAGCAATAAAACTAGGCCTAAACAAGTATAAAACAAGTCCTAGGCCTTGGCTGAAGTGAGTTACTATCAAGAGAATAACATCAAGAGAGTCACCTTCATGGATGTCCCCTCAACTTTTTAGGTTATAAATAAAATGAAGATATTTCTTTAGCACCATCACACAAATGTTTGATGAGAAATGGTCATTCCAGGGGACAAAACTCACTGTAGTCCTATCCATGTTTCAATTAATTCTAAATTAAAAGGCATTTTACACCCCAACCCTATTTCAGTTTGACACATCTGCTCAAGTTGCTTTACACAGTGATTAAGAAGCCACATAGCACAAGTATGTAGTTTCCAAAAGTAGGCAGTGGCAAACATCTTAGTATTTATTATTTACTAGAGGAATTAAGAGGGGTTGGGGTGGGGGACGGAGAAAGGTGGAAGAGAGATCCAGTATTATAGGCATAGTGATCTTGTCCTATTCAGATTTCTATGTGGTCAGAAGTGAGTGAACAGAGATCTGACTTGAAAAAAAGGGCTGTATAGCAATACCACTGTTATCCTGAGTGTATGTAAACTATTTCTAGGCCGTATGGACAACAGAGAAGGTAAGCACAAGGTCCTTACATACCCCATAGATCTGTTCTTCTGCACTGTCTTTCAGTACAGGATCTGAAATATGACTTCATCACTAGAGATTACCAGGATGAGTTAATATTTCTTTACTCACAGCTGGAGGGTTTCCATAACCACTGTTCTTAAAAAAACATGTGGAAATCTCCACATATTGCAAGCCCTCTGGTATATATACAGCTAATGAAAAATTCTTGTGGACATCTATGAGGTGAGAAAGAAAAGTCAGGAAGTATATATGACTTTAGTTATATTCAGTATTCCACATCTGGTCACTCTGAAACAGATAAGAGTGGATTTAAGACCACAAAAAATTGTCTTAAAATGTATATGAAGACAGATCATACAGCAATGCGTAAAAACAGTATGAAAATAGAGAGCCAGCACAATACATATTCTGTTTGTTAAATCACTAATCAAGCCTTTGGCCATGGTTTAACATTCCTGAAATGCACTGTAGAAAACACAGCTGGTAATGTTTAATTAAAATAATTCTTCTGCTTTAGTGAAACTTAATTCTCTATTGAATCACATTGAGAAATCTCTCCTTTGCTGAGAAACAATCAGCAAAGGCTGGAAATCCCAAGCGTACCTCCTCTTCCCCATACCTAAGGAAACATCAGAGACTCTCTTCAGCTTAATTGTCAGCAAATACCACCACAGAAACTCAAGACTTCAAAGCAGAACAATCAGGGAAGATATTTCTTTCCTCCTGAGCCTCTCTCGTAAGGGTGTGCTCAAGTTATTGCAGAATCTTCAGTCGGCTCCCCAGAATACCACTGGGATGAGAATGTAAGAATAATCAAGCACTACATATTTTAAAAGAACCAGAAAACATCGGTAATTTCATTTGGGTAGCTGAATAACAGAACTGCAAAACCAGAAGTTATGAACATTCACTCAGACTACCAAAAGTTGTCCAGGCTTTCTGTTTGCTATTTGTTCACATGCACAGAAAGGATTTGTTGCACAACTGGTTGAAGATGACTTTTTGAGAATAAAGAATACCACATACATATATAGCCTGTTCTTTGGGTATCAGAGGACAAATAAAAAGTTATCAGTGGCTCCTGAAAAAGCTACAGGACAGACTTTGATCATCTGAAAATATCTACACAAAACTAGTGACTAACATAATCAGAGTTCAACCTCTTCCTACAGAGAAATTATGTGATTTTTGCAAACTGTCATTTTTTGCAATGAAAAATTCAGTCATCTCCTGTGCCCTTAATAGCAAAAAAAGACCCACTGCTCTGATTTTTGCCCCACTCCTACAAGACTTTTGACATATTGCCCTCCATAAGTACAAGCAGCACAGACACTAGCTCCTCTCTGAGTTGTGACTGCTTAATATTACAGCAAATTCCAGTGCAAATTAGCTTTGAGCTTGACAGTAACTGATGACTGCTCTTCAACCACTCTAGTGCAATTTAGCAGCAATGCTCTCCAAAATACCACAGAAGTAGATCACATAGCAGAGAGCCTGGATAGGTAAAAAGACAGATGATACAATAGCAGCCCAGAAATCTGAAAAAAGACCACAGATCTGGGGCCTCTGTAGGACCAAACTCAGAGTTACATAGCCTCAAAATACTTTTTTATGCAATAGGCTTTCCAAAAATCTAATGGAAAATGAGTTGCAAGTTCCATTTTTTTCTATCCCCCACCTTAACAATCATGATTCTAGATTCTGCGTAAAATGCATAGCAAGCTAACACTGATCTTTGAAAAAAGAACTCAAAAATGACCTCTAAAATAACCTTGCAACTAACATTGCAAGGTCTATAAACAGAAAGTGGTCTACAACCCACAATCAGACCTATGTTAGTGAAAGTGTGCAGCACTACATAATGAAGTAATATTGAAATATGAAAAAGGAAATTAAATAAAAGTCCCTTTGATATGATTGGATGTTTCAGTACCTAGATGTGGGGAACAATGAACAAGTCAAAAGGAGAGGGGAACACAGATACAAGATAAAGTAGACCTAGAGGACTACATTTCTCAGAGTGAAAGTATGGCCCCAGCAGGTGTCTTTAACAGTTAGAGATACATATGTGTAGACCCACAAATTCTTCAAGCATGCCAAGCCAAAGAAAAAGCTAAATTAACTAGTCTCAGCAACTACATGAAATGTGAAAATTATCTTTACTGACAAGTATAGTCTTAACAATATATTTTTGATGTTTTATTTCAGTATTGTACAATTTATGTTGTCCAATATTGCACTTGCATTGAAATAAAGATACTCTTCGTCTAGTGAGAAAATGATAGTGAGAAGTCACATATATGCTAGTAAAATCTATCTCTATAAGAGGAGTCATTCTTAAAATGGGAATATCAGGAAGTGCTTCAGCAAGCAGCATCCAACTACATAGTTTCTTTGTCTAATAGGATGCATTTCTCTGAGCAGCAGAGCTTATGGCTCTGGAACCTAGGAGATGGTTAAACAGCCGTCAGCTTGTGACTTGAGTGAGCTAATATAGCTTCTTAGCACAGAAGAGAAGGTAATGGGTAAAGCACTTGGATCTATATGGCCAGAGTATGTGACAGGACATAGAAGGACACAAACTTTATTTTTCAATGGGTATTGAGAAAAGCTTTTCCTTTTGAGTTGAGACAAAGAGGTGAGAAGTAAGTAAGTCTTTATTAGTGGAATTTTCTGTCTTCTGTGAGCTAGTCTACACCTTAGAAATAAAACATGAGCTGATCTCTTTGGTCAGCCAAATGACTTTCCATCTGTCTTCAAATATCGTGAGCATCTTTCTACAGCTGCATTCATGCCTCTACATTATATAAAGATTCGCTTTGCTTCCTTTAATCTTCTTTGTAGGTAAAGTAAAAATTAGAGTATTTACACTTACATTAAACATGGATATGTGTGAACCTTTTCTCAAGAACAATTCCTTCCTGATTTAAAATGCACTATGATTTAGAAACTATATAAGAAGCTACAGAAAATTATCAGAGAAACAACTACAAGGGATTAGGTGGCAGACAATCACTGACATTGTATAATTATAGCCTTCAGCAAATACTGATCTTATTACTTAAGATATAAGCAAATTTATTTTCAAGTAATAAAACAAGTCCTTGGTAAAGACTTTTTTTAATATCAAATTTCTTCAGATCAATGCTCTATAGAAATTAAAAGTTCCTCTCTCTTCCTCCAACATATTAATGTTGCTGACGGAAATCCATGCCCCACCTGCAAACTTGCAGATCAATCCCTGTCAGCCATGAGACGAAGATGTTTAAAGCATGACCAGCATAAGCAAAAAACACTATCATAGATACAATTGTTTTAGCAAAAGTGCAGTTTAGGGATGATATACCCTGATATACACTAGGCTAGCAAAATTATATTATGCACTATGTTTACACTACAGTGCTCTATCATTCCAACACATGGCTACAACAATCAAAAAAATATTCACTCTGTGATATAACAGTGAACTTGAAACAGCATTCAATTCGCAATTTCTGTGCAATCAGGGGATCCAGGGAATCTTCGAATACAGATTTTTTTTGATCATCATCAAAAAATTAACTAATGTAAGAACAAGAGACTAATCCCAGAACTAGTTCTTAAGAGGAAAGAGAACCTGAGTATGAGAGAGGAAGAGGAGAGATGGAGAGCTTTGAATGAGCAAATAGATTTCAGATTTATTGTTGGGTAAGGGGGACACTTCTAGATGCAATCTTGGAAGAAATGAAATGAGCTTTGGAATGAAGGAAGAGGAAGCAGAATGGCAAAGAGACTGATGTGGTCAAGCATAAAGATGAATTGCCTTGGGTTAGGCTAAAGAGATGAGAAGCAGATTTGATTACAGTGAGGAAAAAAAGAGGAGCTCAAACAAATTGACCAACATATCAGTCTTGCAAACACATTGTAGATTAAAAAGCTTAATTCTTACAAGCCCTAAAAATTTTAAATGTACTAGAGGATGATTCTGTACAAAGCCAGACTGTGTAACATAATAGCAAATCTTAGTTTTCATATATTTCCCTGTATAGATCTACACTGTCTGTATAGTGGAAATACTGTCATCACACATAGTCTCTGGTCATACAAGGAATTCAGTGTTGGTGTGATCATTGCTTGTCCTTCAGGTTAGAATGTAAGTTCTATACATGAGTGTTCTGCTAGTCATTTCCATTTTATTTCTTTAAAAAAGATCTTCTTTGCCCAAAACACTTTAAAAGCCTTTCTGTAAAATATGAAGATCATAATGAGTGCATTTTTCAGTGCTCGTTAAAATGTACTTCATTTGTTCTTAGGTTTCTATAGTTATTTCCGCGACCTGCATTTTGTTCATTACTTTAAAAATTCAATTAAATTCAAAAACTACTCATTTTAAATCTTCAGAGTGTGCTGGAGTACACCAATCTGTCTTGGCTAAACCTAAGAATACTTGCAAATTCTCTTGTTATTAATAGTGAAGCTTTTCAGACAAGTATTTCTTTTCCCTGTAGCCAAAATGTAGGCCGTAGAAATTTCTCCATAGCCAGGGTTCATCTCATTCCAATAGCTAATTTTAGGTGTCTCTGAACACTGGTGAGTGAAAGGAGAGGAAATTAGTTATCTTGGAGACACAAGACAGTAACAAAATGTAAATAGAAAGTGAAGTCTAAGGTTATTGCTTAGGTAGAATACCTCAGCGTAGGCACTAATCAATTAGTATTCATTAAGTAAAACATCGTCTTTGATCATTCTACCAAAGGAATGCAAACTGTTCTGCTATCTGTGTTGTAGATATATGTATGCTGAGAGTGAGACTATAGGTCTAATCTTACATAACTGTCATAGAAGAAGTGTACATCTTCTAGCCTGGCTTCTTCATTAGTTAGCTGTTCTGACAGAAAAGTATGCCTAAGCAAAGCCAGTACCAAAGCTTTTTTCCCCAATTAGGGAGCAAAAGGTTTGGAGACCCAAGTTATCTTCCCAGTGTCTGATAACTTGTTAACACACCTACCAGGGAAGCAAGGTAGCTCATCCAGTAGTTCTCCATTAATCCTACACTTTGCATTACTAGCCTATAGCCTATAACCAGTCTCTTGCAGCTTAACAGAGAAACATCATAAAACTGCTGATATTAGCAAATAATTAATAAAATGTTTCCTTTAATTAAAGAAGTTAAAAAAAAAACAGGCTGAAAAATAGAAGTGGCTATAGAAAGAAAGCATGAGACAAGAAAACATAGTTACCATTCATATTGTCAAATGAGATTTTTCTATTGTAAGTTCTGCACCTTAGTGCCTGAGACGGGCATTTAGCTTTCCCACCTCCACTCAGGACTGACTGCTTAGAGAATTCTGAAAAGTATTTTTCTGACATTGCTAAAAGATAGATTCCCCTTCTGGAGTGGAAGGCAGTGATGAGAACATTACCTGTTTGTTCCTTGCTTCCATAGGATCTCCCATTTTTTCTTTACCCATCCCTTGTAGAAGTTTATCATCTATTCATAACTGGCAGAAGTGTTTCACATAAGAAGATTAGGATTTTAAGAAATATACGTTCCTTCCCTGAGCCTTTGTGATAAACATTTTTAATAGGTGGATGAACTTGAGCATTCCTTTTCTTGAAGCCACAACAGTAAAACTTTAAGTCATGTGCCTTGAAATACTTATAGTGTTATAATCACCTTGCTAGATTCGTTGCGTTCATGTTGCTATTAGGTCATGCAAACATGAAGCAGCAGGTTGCAAAATTGGGAATGAAGTCCTTTGAAAGACTAATCTTCTTTCTCTGCATCTGTTTTAGGGGAACTCATTCCAGTATTGTTTCTGAAAACACCAGCCATTCCAATTATTCCCATTTAAAAAGGCTGGCTTTCCCTGAACTCAATATCTAACAATAAACAAGCATCACATCAAGAAAACAAAACTGCTTTCTGAGATGATGAGATAAAATTGTTCTAGTCCGGTAACAGCGATGAGTAAATGCACTCAACAGAATTTTATTAGAAATGCAGTTTTTGAAAATGTTAATCTTGGCTGAAACATAAAACAACACTTGCTTATTAATAAAATAGTTTTATTTTAGATAGACTAAATGATTTTAATTAAGCAATGTTATAATTTAATACATTTAAATGAGAATTTATTGAAATAATCAAATAGCATTCATTCTCTTGGTTTAAAGAGAAGTGCTATGCATGCTTAATATCAAGCAAGCAATTAGAAGTGGTATTTTTTGAGAATTTCTGCACAGCATGAAGATGAGGCAACAGTGAACCAGTTTCTGTGCAAGACCTGATATAACTAGGTTTTAGTTTAACATTGTCTAATTTCCCACCAGAGATTCAGCGGAGGGAAGAGGGATCAGTACAGCTGAACCAATATGGATTTAACAGTAACGTAGGAACTGAGAGGATGTCAGACCTTACTTTCAACTTCAGGTGGAACGGGGAAAGTAGCTACTGTACTCATAAAACCAAAACCTTCCTACTGATTGGAAAATGCAGAATCTTCCCATTCAGCTGTTCGTTTATTGAACTGCTAAAAGGCGATGAGAGCATCAGTGAATGTTAGCTTCCTAAAGCTGAGAATCAAAACAGCAATTGCAAACAGTTGTTAAGGGAGTATCTTAGAATTTGCTGGATGTTTGTTACTACCCTCCTCACTTTCTTGGTATGTATATTCTATTTTCTTTTACCCGATCTCTGTATTTCAGATCAGAAAATCCTTTATGGAAGAGGCTAGCTCCTGTAAGGTTAAGGCCCAGAACACTGATATCTGAATCACAGCCTGCTTTATCTGAACTAAAACAAATGATACAGCTCTAATGGTTCATTTGTTCATCAGGTTTCTCACCACCTGGCTGAACAAAAGGATTCTGGTAACATGAACAATGTAATGTTTATGGACAAAGAAGCTGCAGCATTGTATTAGTAATCCAGGAATAGAAAATGGTCTTAACATAAATTCGCTGTCAGCTATCCATTCTCCAGAGAAGCTGTGATGCATCTCTCATTCTCAACTTTGCTGCTCCTGTAGAATAACAGAAAGAAATTCTCTTAGTTTTCCCACTAAAAAATTATAAAGCTAAGAAGTAATGTGTGCCTCCTTCTTTACTGACAAAAAATTAAAGCAGCAAAATCAATACTAAGATTGGACTGGTTTATGTATATACTGTCTCTGAAAGGAAATAAGATTAGTTAGGGTAACCAGTTTTCTGCAAATCAGAACAACTAAAGAAGGAAGAAAGGCACAAAAGACGAAAAGCCTATTCCACCCCCTCCGCTTGTTTTTCACTGCCTTGGCAAACAGTCTACTGTATATTACTACAATGTTGTGCCCTTCTTGGGTCCAGAAGAGAAATGAATGCCTGAGAAACATAAAGAGGAGGTATATAGGGAATAACAAGGAAGCAAGGGAGAAATTTTGGAAGAGAAGAGGAAACTGGGGGAAGACAGAGATGGCAGTAAGAAGTAAAACCAGAAGCCATGCCATGCCAGCAGCTAAGGAGTCTTTTAGCAGTGGAACCACACTAAGAAATTCTCAGCTTGGGTATCCTAGGTCAGGAGATGCAGCCAAGCACAAGTTTATCAGGAATCTTGTAAAATAACATGTTTTCCACTGTGCATTACCATATATATCTTAATAGGTCCGTGTGTTACTGGTGCCAAAAAGAAAGCACAGAAAATATCAATTTTCCTTCTTTTCTAAGCAAACGTAATAATAAATACAATAAAAATTATTATTTTCCCTTGGACAGAAGACAATACTTTGCTACACTACCAAGACACTTTTGCCAAGACCCAAATGACACTGCCGCAGTCATTTGTTCAAAATCTGTAAATCAAAGTCTGAATCTAGATTTCTGGAAGGTAGGTAATGCAGAATACAATTATCCTCCCATTGTGGCAATGAGAAAAATTTTGCCCATTAGACTAAATCTTTAATCTGTCCATCACTGAAAGTATTTTTCTCCATAATTCAATTACGTGTTTTTAAAGTGAAATCAAGTTCATATTCAGCAGGTTCTCTGTTATCCCTTATGCTTTCTCACATCCATCTAGACTTGCTCTTAAGTGCTCCTGCTTACAATTTCTGTTATTTGGATACTGTAACTTACTACATCAATTATTAAAATTACAACCTCAGCTTATGGTGTTATTCCTCTCCAGCAGTCCAAAGGTACTGACTTTAAGACTCAGAGGAGCAATGGAAAGGTGATCATAATCCCTAGAAAATGAATAGAAAGAAGTATGTGTGTGTTTTACAATTTTAATTGTATTATTACTATCATTGAGAATTTTTCTGTATAGAAGTACTCCAACTGCATTATTATTCTTTTTTTCTATAATAATTAGATCTAGACTAATAATGATTCTTGAATTAGACAGTTAATGACAAGATTTCCATTATATTAACAATAAATTCTTGTCTCTATTTATATACATGATGTGCTTCCTCTTATACATGATGTGCTTCCTCTTTCCCATAAACATGATTTTGAGCATAACAGCTCACAAAAGCATCATGGTGGGAGTCACCAGATAAATGTGAGCACCACTATAGCTGCCACACCAGCATCCCAAGTGGGGTCACAGGCCTTCTCTGACCTATCCATCATCACGCTGTCCCAGTGCACCTTGCCCAGAGTGAATCTGCAGTTGGGTCTAAGTTCAGTGGTGTGCTTAGCCCCCGGCTTGACATATTCATTCTCCTGAACATTTCTCCCTGTGATTAGCAGTGGGCATGCCTGGGAGTCAAAATCTGTTTTCTCCATATGAATTGTAAGAGTAATACCTAACATAGTATCTGCTTGTATTGCCTTTCTGGAACTTCCTGACTGCTTAGAAGTCCACTCTGGGAAAGTATGTCCTTTCTATTAACTATAATTTAACTATTTTTTAAAAAAATATTTACTGGAACATTTTCAGAAAATGTTAAACAATATTCATACTGAAACAAGTTATCTTTTCACAACTGCTATTATGTTTTAGTTTTATTCTTGTGGTGGTCAGACTCATTTAAACTAATGCAGCTGTGCTATTGAAAATATCACCGCCTGGTTTAGGTAAGTCTGTCTACCCTAAGCAGTAGGGTTCGGTCAGCCAGATGACTACAATTTACAAGTTGCTTTCATGCTCCTGGGGCAAAAGGCACTTTTGAAATCTGCAAATCCTGCTACAAATAGCCTTACTGTAAAGTCAGAGGATAGACAACTTTCATATACTTCTTTTCACTTTATGAAAAATAAAGCTGCCTCGTTTTATTCTCCCCAAAAGACAGAGAAGGTATATTTGTTTTTCTTCCTCACTTAGAAATGCCAGTTCTATCTAAACAGATACTAGTGTCATAAGAAACAATGGAAGAAAATAGAAGAAGAAAAACTAACAGCTCAGGGAAGAAAGTAATCTACCTGTTCGAAATTCTTCTCATGTATTTGTTTTTGTGGCTGGCTGTTTAATGTCAGTAGGTATCACGCTGTGCTCACAATGAAGTGCTCCAGAGTGCCAAGTAAATACTGTAGCAGGGTCTGAGAAAACAGAATTCCTCATCATTCTGAAAGTTAAATGCACACTGTCAGGGGCAGGAGGGAAAAGAAAAAAAAATACAGTTTTAAAAAATATTTTCACCATCAATTAAAAGAGGGAATTTCAGATGAAATAAAAGCAGCTTCTAGTAATTTCTTTTGCAAATATCATCAGGATTACAAAATTCCAAGAATTTTTCCCTTTTTTCAAATATATTTAAACTTCAACCTTCATGCACTTCATGAGGAGACAAATACTGACTCTTTTTCTAATACAATTTTTGTTATTGTATTCTGTTCTAAATTCAGGATTTGTTTCAGTGCAAAAGAACCCTTTTCCATTGAACCGCTTTGCAAAAGAACCCTTATTCCACAATAACCAAAAGTAACCAACAACGGCATTTACTCAGTGATTCCCTTTTACAGTTCCTGATTAACACACAAATTTGTACTTAATCTAGAAGAGGAAAAAATCCAACAGCTTAAAGACAGAGAGAAATAAAATGAAATTAAGCCAGCAAGACCTGGAATAAGCTGAAGCTGGTTTAGCAGCACGATCTCCCATAACTCAACGCAATGAGAAATGGCTATCAGAAAAAAAAAGAATGAAAGGAACTGGCCCAAAGTTTCGGGGGGGGGGGGGGGGAAGCAGTGGTTTAGGTTTACAGTGGAGTCCATTTTTGAGTTTATACAGAAGAGAGGTCAAGAGTTCAGCAGAACATTATATATTTACAGTTAATTAGATATATACAATATAGTCTGACCAAAATTTCATGACAGCTTTTTTTACAACCCCACATATCAGCAGTAAAACTGCTGAGACCACGTACTTCTGGTATTCACATGCTTATGTTGCCCTGCATTGCACTGCAGTAAAGAGTGAAAATTCTGACAAAGTAATAAGTCTGCTAGCACTGTCAGTCGAGGAGAGCAAAACCAGCTGCTACTGCAAGTTACCTTCATTGTGAAGAACAGCTTGTAAAAAAATGAAAAATGGAAGCCTGTTAAGGTATGTTACAATCACCTATTCAGTTATTGCATAGAAAACAAATTCAACACTAAATCTGAAGTAACACCTAGTGTATATCAAGAGCAAGTATCATGGAATGAGGAAATGTGTGGCAAAAGAGGTATATTCTAAGAAACTGGTGTTTGTTTCCTGAACACCAGCACTGTCCTCTTGTGTTATGGATTTGCTGCAAACTGCATGAAATTTTATCGCCTACATAAATGTCAGAGGCTAACCTTCAATTAAAGACAGAACTATAAATCATGACCCTACACAAGGTAAAAAACAAACAAACAAAAAATAACATTTTTTGTTCAAGTCTCTTGCTTTTGAAAGAATTACATAGTATTATGGAATATTCCTCAGCACTTCTTAATTCTTTATGTTAGCAATATTGTATCACAGGTCACGGAATGATTATAAAAACAGTTATTACATTTGGGGGAAAATATTTGAAGAAAACATGAGGACAGTTTTAAGTCTAACACTCAAAACCTGGAAAAACATCAAAATTCATTTTGTTTGTAGTTTGCCTCCCTTGTAAATATGCCTTTAGTTACAATATCACACATTTTTTCACTACAGATTTTGTCGTGTCATTCATTATCCTCACTAAGTAACATTTGTGTCCTGAGTTACTCAGCATTTGTTTTTTGATGCATAGTACAGTGTGTGACTCTAAGTCATTTCACACAATTCACATCCATCTTTGAAGGGAAAGTTATTAATTTCCTCTCAAGTTTTTCAATAACACTCCCTACTCTAACACCAGAAGGTTTCTGAGAGATTAATTAACCCTCCAGTATGCCTACTAAGTTCTATGGGAAATAGGGCTACTTCCTTCAGTAGAAGGAGGAAAAAAATACCATACCTCAAATCACATCAAAAGTAACTTATCTGAGTACCTTAAAATAAAATACTTAAGCTCTTTATAGCATTTTATTTAGCATTTTATACAGTCAAAGGTCAACTGCTGTTGACCTCAGGGCAGCTGTGAGTGTTTAGCATTTCTGCAAATATGCCCTTGGCTCTTAAAGTAGGTATCAGGAAAATGAAGAATATATAATTAGTGACCACTTGTCTGGTTTAAGCAACAGCTTAGTTTTCTTACAAAGAAGTGGTAATAGGGTACTATTTAGACCTCTGGAAGAATATCCTAGGTCTAGGTGACCTTTAGCAAGCTGCTTTTCTTTTCTCTTATTATCTCTTTTTGTAAAACAGGTGAGGTGTTTTGGCTACAGTTATTAGTGAAAAAGAACCAAAAGCCTGGAAGTTCCTAGTGCAGAGCTACCAGTCTTTCCTATATGACTCAATGTCAGTCAGATACAGGTGTGTTTTTTGTGTACAAGTGAGGATAACAATGTAATCTCTGGAGTAAAGAAATGGGTATATATTCTACACCAGTATAATTAGACCAGTAGAGCTTCAAGCTTCTGGTTGCTGAGGTTAAATACTTCAGAGTATATCTATTCATATGGTTTTGACTTTATTCCTCTTTTTTTTTTTTAAAGAATATATCATGAACATCTAAGTTGTTCTATAGCAGTTTTATAAGCCTAATGAATGTTCAACAGAAGTACTAGAAATAATACTAATAAAAAAGGAGATTTGTGATAGGAATGCTTGGGTAATTATTGTACTGATCTATCCAGAGACACTGCTAAGTAAAATCGTTGATCCTGTTTGTACTCTATCTGTATTGTTTTAATCCCAGGCTTCAGCGGCCCTTCTTTAGGGGCCAGGAAAGCAATTTTTTTTACCCATATGTAACATGGCCTCTGAGCATTTTAGCTAACTTCCAAAGCAGCCCTGTTTGCCACAGCAACTGTGGAGATGGTAGTACTCTTGTGGATATGAAAGTTTTTTCTGTATTTAGAGTTGGCTGCTGGGGTGCTGATGCCTCTCAGGTCCAGGGCAGACTGGCTCCTGGCCTGCAGGAGGTGTGCGCTGGGGGAGGCTCTGCATCGCCAAGGAAAGGAGCTGCAGGCTGTGCAGCATCAGAGATGACAAAAAGGTGGACAGATGCAGAGAGAGCAGTGGATGTTGTTTATCTTGACTTTAGCAAGGCTTTTGGCACTGTCTCCTACAACATCCTCATAGACAAATTGATGAAATATGGACTAGGTGAGTGGACAGTGAGGTGAATTGAAAACTGGCTGAACTACGGGCTTAAAGGGTTGTGATCAGTGACACAAAATCCATCTGGAGACCAGTCACCAAGACTGTACCGCAGGGGTCAGTACTGGGGTCAATACTGTTTAACATCTTCATTAGTGACTTGGATGATGGGACAAGGTGCACTCTCAGCAAATTTGCAGGTGATACAAAACTGAGAGGAGTGGCTGATACACCAAAGGGCTGTGCTGCCATTTAGAGGGACCTTGACAGGATGGAGAAGTGGATAGAGAGGAACCTCATGAAGTTCAGCAAAGGGAAATGCCAGGTCCTGCACCTGGGAAGGAATAATCCCACACACCAGGGCAGGCTGGGTGCTGATTGGCCAGAGAGCAGCTTGGCAGAAAACCTTTGGGGGTCCTAATGTACAACAAGTGACCATGAGCCAGCAATATGCCCCTGTGGCAAAGAAAACCAATGGTATCTTGGGATGCATTAGGCAGAGTGTTGCCACTATGTCGAGGGAGGTGATCCTTCCCCCCTATTCAGTCCTGGCGAGGCCGCATCTGGAGTGCTGTGTCCAGGTCTGGGCTCCCCAGTGCAAGAGAGACATGGAGGTACTGGAGCAAGTCCAGCAGAGGGCTATGAAGATGATGAAGGAACTGGAGCCTCTCTCATATGAGGAAAGGCTGAGAGAGCTGGGCCTGTTCAGCCTGGAGAAGAGAAGACTCAGGGAGATCTTATCAGTGCATATAAATATCTGAAGGGAGGATGTAAAGAGGATAGGGCCAGACTCTTCTCAGTGGTGCCCAGTGATAGAACAAGAGGCACATATTGAAATACAGAAAATTCCATTTTAAACATAAGAAAAAACTTTTTTTTTTTTTTTTTTTTTTTTTTTTTTTTTTACAGTGAGAGTGGTGAAACACTGGAACAAGCCGCCCAGAGAGGCTGTGGAGTCTCCATTCTTGGAGGTATTCAAAATCCAACTGGACACAGACCTAAGCAACCTGATCTAGGTGGCAGTGCTTGGGCAAGGCTGTTGGACTAGATCTCCAAAGGTCCCTTCCACTCTCAGGGGGACTGTTGGTCCCAGGCTTGTTATATACTTTGCACTGAAAGTAGTGGAATGGAATTCTATGAGTTTTTCTGAACTAACCACATAACTGGTTATCTTCAACTGACTGTAACGGAATTTGATTGCCAGTGGTCTATCCCGTGTTCCTATGTCAATTCTAAGACAGTTAGATAACTGTAATTTTCCTATATGATCTATCCATAGTAGCAAGAGATGCAGTTTAAATAGAAAAAGATGCCTCCCTAGTATTTGGAGATTACATTTAGAGGGAGTGATGAAAACAAATATACTAATGAATGGCAGAGTTTGTTGGACTCTACTATTATTTCCTTTTTTTAATGCCTTTACTGCCTACAGATTCTAGAAATTGAAATGTGGTGGAGGCTAACCGAGATTATGAAAGTGGCTTATGATATGCCTCAAATCAGCTGATTTGTGAACGTCATAAAATACACAAGTAAAATATGCCAGTTTTTGGCAGCATTCTCATTCTGCCTTAGAGTACGGATTATATTTCCAAATCAAATATTATATTCCAGGGCACCTACATAGTATAAGATGCATGCAAAGGATATCACCCTCTGTCTCTGTGCCTATGAGGTATAGAACAGTGAGAAAATTAGTATAAGGGCATATAATTAAAATTTGTATCACAATGACCAGAGGTCAAATTAAGATGTAGCAGTCCATTGTTAATTTCTGAGTGTTTTGTTTTCCAATTTTAAATTTACTTACTTCAATGTAGGGCTTTTGAGGGGTATGGAAAAAATATTCACAGGGCACCACAGTTTTTTTATCTGCTATGAATGCACTACATCTTGTTCAACAAGCAAATGATCAATAAAATTATTCCAGTGATTGGTGAAAGGAAAAGAAGGTCAATACTACCTTGTTACCTCTGCTGCAGCTGACATAGGTGAAAACCCATAGTGATTGCTTTCTTTTTTTTTTTTTTAAGAAGGCATATTTCCTCACTAATCTTAATAGCCTCATAGTTTTCTTTTAACAAAGGTGATCAGTTATTTTCTCCACACTGTGAGTCTTTCTAGCTTCTTTTTTCTAAAAAATCTACATGTACTTTGAAACCTAACACACACACTCTTTAAAGTGTTTTCATGCAGTGACTGTTTGATGCTTTGAAGATGTAGTAGAATACATTCTACGTCTCTTCTGCACCCAAAAAGGGTGCTTTTTTCTCTTTTATTTTAATCTCTTGTCTATGAATGTATGGCCAAGAGTAAGCAAGAAAAAAAGACTTGGAATTTAATTTACCTCTTTATCTAAAGGCAAATTTGTTGTTTGAAACTGAGGCTTCCACTGGGAGTGAGCAGGTGAAGAGAGCAGCTAAATTTACCAAGAATTATAAGGGAAAACAAGATCAAAGGAATAAAACCAATCTCATTTTTTTTCTTCTCTCTCTCTCTCTCTCTGTCTTTTGAAGAGAAGCTATTTAAGTTAGAAGTTAGAGGTGAAAAAGCAAGCTACTTTTTGGTCCTTTTCTCCAGTAAAAACATTGGAGGTGTAGGTATCATAGCTGTGAGACTATAATAGTCTGCTAGCCTTACATCTGCACTTGTTGAAAATCTTTTGTGTATATCAAGGAGTGGGGGAGGAAGAAGAGGCCGAAACATTCTGATTTTTAAACAAAATGTAAATGAAATAGATTTTGGCTTGCTGAGCCTCAAAGACTTCCATTTCAAGCTGACTAATTTCTCTAAGTAAAAAGTCAGATACTTAGAATCTCATGAATGCAAGGTCTTTACTTTTATAGAGCAGATGTTAAAGAAATTAGTGTGTGACATGAAGTAAAGGGAAGTGATAAGCAGATGAAGAGAATGTCCCCGTGAGATGAGTTTTGAAGGGTGTTTGGAAGCTCTGAAGATCTATTTAGGAAGAATATAGTATGGGAGATAGATAATCATGTTCTTAGTTAAGAGTGATATATGTATAAGTACATTTATTGATGAATTTTTAGCTTTAAGCTAAACTACACAGAAAGGATGCACAGTAGCCCTCTCTAAATTCCGAAACTACCTAAAGGTGCTACAGTTCTCCCTAGCCCTCACGTCTCAAAAGTTTTCATATTGTACATCCACTTTACAGGAAACAAGTTCTGCCTATTGATCATAGTGCTTTCTGTCACTTTGTGCAATAAGCCCTTAGAGAAACAGCAATCTTATCTATGTTTACCTTCTAAGGCTTCCCCATATGAACTGCTAAACCTCTTAGCCAGTAGCTGCCAGCATATAGATGCTGCCTATATGGTAGGGCACAGCTTTAAGTACATGCCTGTGACTCTGAGGAACCTGTGCAATCCTACAGCTACCAGAGGGAACCAAAAAGGAGATGGGGCACTTTGTAGTGTTTATGGGGACTCTGCAACAGTAAATTCTTCCTTTAATTCTTCTGTGGGAGTGCTAATTCAGCGTTTCAACCTCACTTTCATGTATCTCCAGTTTCTAGCTTGTCTCTGAAGACTAAGCTTCAAGAGCCTGCTGGTACAGCCTATATGCAGACTATGCATATGACTGTTAAACACAGTTAGAAACATACTAACATAAGAAACTAAATTGGATTGATCTCTTTTTCTGTTTGTGTTTTTGTTAGTGGAATTCATTGCTCTTACCACTAAAGCGATGAACTCCAAATATAAATGCTAAATATACTCAAAACAACACATTGCCTTTCTGGAATGCTAAATTTGGACTAACAGTCTCAGCCTGAAAAAATGCATGTTTAGGGCTAAAAATATCCTTATTTGGGGAAATAAAAAATTTCCTTTATTAAGGACTTCAAGTAAAAAACTGAAATAAAATGATCAGACAGTGGAAATGGAGACTGTTGGAAAGGTTAAAGAACTACCAAAAGGTATTGCTATATCAAAGCATGTCTATAAGATGCTGTTGTAAACCTCAATAAAAGAAACAACACACCACACTTTCATGAATAAATTATTCCAGGTTTTAATTCTTTCTTTCAAGCCTGGCTATTCATTCTTTTATTGTAGAATATTGGTATTACCCAGAATAATCATGTGGCCAGGTCTTTATTTCAGCAGTCTCCTTCTGCTCAGCAGGGTCTCTGTGCCTTGACACCCAAGATCGGTCCAAGACTTCAGGATTCTTTCTGTAAGATATTTCTCATGTAATGATTTTCCTGTTCAGAGAAGCAACCGATTTCTCATTAAGGCTTTCAACAACTTACATCTTGATTACTTCAGCACAAATGTCTGTGGTATGAACAATGCAAACTTAAAATGATCATTTTAGTGCATATTGAGACTTACAGTAAAACGTAGAGCCTCTCAGCACCACCTACTTCAGTGGTTCAGGTAAAACCTATGATGGTAAGATTATAACTCGTACTCCGTATCAAGAACTTCAGGGACCATTGTCAATCTAAAGACAAGTAATGGACTAAATAATTCCTGGAGATACAAATTTTGTCTTATCTATGTAAGTGTCCCCTCTCTCCCAGCAAATATGGTGTATGGTGTGCTACTCCAAAATATCTCTATGTTCTAGTCTGCCTCACTACATTAAAAAAAAAAAACTTTTTTTTTTTTTTTTTTAATAATGACAGTGCATCATTCAAGCTTGATATAGCTTTGAGCACAGTTCAGCTAGGAATGAAATTGAGCAATTAATCACAGAACTTTCCCATTTTTAATCTCTAGAATTCTGCTACTTTCTATCTAATTTGCCCCACTCATCCAAAGCAATACTCCCCAGGAGTTTGTCTGGTCTCATAAATATCACAAGCTATCGCTCCTTTGCTTTATCACTCAGCAAGAGGTTTAACAGATTGCAGTCCAGAAGTGATTTCTGAAATTATGTATCACCTTCTCCTTTTGTAATTGCTTTCCATTTCTCACACTTACTCTTCCTTTTTTCCTTTAAATAATTTATCTCTGTTATTTATATCCTTCTATGATTTTAACTTGCTCTTACATGTCCTTCTACCCGTCATCATTTACACAAATTTGACAAAATTTGGGACTCATCTCTTGATCTCCTCCAATCACTGATCACTTTTTTCTTTTTTCCTGATTTTCTAGTTTGCCAGTGTCCTTGCCAGTATGTCATACAGGCTCTCAAGGGATCAATGAAACTCCTCTAAGAATTACCTTGCTACTTTAACCATAGTATCTTCCCCCCAAAAAGACCCTATTTCTATAAGATATCTGCAAATACCTTCTTTCTGTAAGATAAAGGTCACAAATATGAAGCCTTGAAAAAGTTATCAATAAAAAGAGTATTTTTAGAAAAGAGATACCCAGACACCTTAATTGTAGTGATAAACCAATTAATTAACAGCAAGTCCTCCATCTGTGCTTCTTTAGAGGCAAGTAGGCTTTTTCTTTCTTAGCCTATTTCTTAAATTACTTGAATGTTAACAGCATTACAATAAAAATACCTAAGCTTTCTTAGAGAACTGTTAAGCTTTTGGAACAATTTCCCTTCTAAACAGAGACAAAAATTTAAAGAGCTGGCACAGAACAAAAGAGCGTCTATTTTTTGCCTTCCTTTTTATGGTCAGACGATGCCTCCAGTTTAAGATTCTGAAATATAAAACATTTTTGGTGTGTCTATGATTGCAAGGAAGATACTCAAAAACATAATCATAAAATTTATACTGATTCTCGCCATACTATGCTACTGTAAATTTCACACTTTATTTTTCATGCATACCTAGACTTTAAGCTATTTAAGGCAGTTTCTCCTTAGAATGTATATAGCCTGAACAAAAAATTGCTCTTTGTATCAACTTCAGAGACATTTGGAAATGCAGATTCTAAAGAACTGCTCAAGTTACATTGTTTTCCTCCTCAGCGTTCTTGGCATCTGATTCTGTAAACATCAAAGCTTTAGTTTCATAGACCTTTGACTTTTCTGAGTATATTTTTTCCGAGGATCATCAGGCAAGGGTCATCAGTTTCAGTGTCGTAACAAGAATTGAGTTTATCTGCCATTGTACACAGCAGCAGCTGTTACTCAAGGTTTAACTTCTTCAAATGCGTAGTCATAGTCTCCCTCTCCTAAATGATTAATATGGTATAACATCTTTTCTCCTGAAGACAAAAAAATACATTATTTTACTCCTTTCTTATCAACCAAGATTGTATTCACTGTCCTGTCTTTTCTTCCCTAGCTCCTTTTCTTTTACCCTTTCTCATTCTCACATTGGGAATTCAGCTCTCCCAAACAGTTTTATTACTTCCTTTTTTCCTGTGGCACACTGGCTTTTCATCCATGCCTGAAAGAAAATTACCTGCTTTGGCAGGTTAGTTCTACATCATTTGACATTCAGAATTCCTTCAGATTCTTATCAAATTCCTTTGGATATCTTATCTCACATATTGGAAGGTCACACCGTATAACCACAGTACAAGAAAAAGTTCTAGCCTGAACTATCTTTTCTTTTTAAAATTTTAGAATCATAGAAATCAGGAGTTTTGTGCACTACTCATTATCAGTTTTTGATTTTTGTTGAGCCTGAGTTTCTATACTCAAAGTGACTTTAAAACAGCGTAGCTAAACTACTTTATGGTATTTATAGTTAGAAGCAGTCAGATACCATGCAAGCCTATGGTATGGACCATCCAAACTCTTTTTAAATCTTATCAGCTTAAACATAAATTATCACTGCTGTTTCACATGTAATTCTTGCTCTTTAAACCAATAAATTACTCAGTTCTGAGAGATAAATATACATGGGTTATTACAATATTTCTGCCAATTCACATTTAACAAGTATTACTAAGTATGAGTCAATAGTGAAACACTGTGACCAAAGACATCCCTTTCACTAGTGAGGGAGCACCCAAAAGCCACGCTATGATATCAGCAACAGAGTGCGACAGTACAGCATGTCATGTCAAGCAATGACTTGAGTACCCAGGAGTTGATGACTCTTCCTTTTCAATGCACTGGGTATGCTCACAGGCACAGTCCTGGTTCCTAGGTACACCATAATTGTAACAGTAGGACAAATTTGAATTTCATCCGTGTATTACAATTCTACCTGCAATTCTACTGATCTTGCCACAGTTATAATATTATTCCAAAAAATTATCCAAGAATACTTCTATGTTGTCATCCTTTCCCCATTTTCACAGGCTAAACTTCTTGGGTACCTATCTCCTTTTTATCATATAAGTTACATTGCATTCAAAATCTTGTAATGGGTAAAAAGTTTTAATATCTAACCTTTTTGTGAGAGTTAGTATAACTGCAAGCTCCACACAGCCCATCCTAAGGTCAACAGTGCAAGGTTTTCTTAAGGAGAAAGGTGCTGAGGTGTTACAGCAAGTCTTGTTCTAAGTTTTTCACCAACAAGCATTTACTACTGGTGGTAGAAGGACCCTTTCCTTCTCAGTTTTTGGATCTGCTTAGCTTTATTTTTATGCATTTTTTTATCACAGTTTGCTTCTTCCTTAATGGTTTCCAGTTTCAGTTTGCAAGGTGCACACAATCTTCTCCCAAGTTCAGTTAAAGGTCTATTGTTTGTTAGGTAGTAATTACCTAGGTTTGCAGACCCTTTAACCATGTATGAGTTTACACTAAAACAGGCTAGGCAATCGTCATTTGACTACTAGATGATTGTTAAAACAAGGTAAGACCAGCTTAGGCTAAGGCAAGCTCAGACAACTCCTGAGACCCTTCACAGACAGGTCAACAGAAAGCCTATGGCCTCTCACAAGTAACAGCAAAACCTTGTTTACTGGGCTACAGTTTCCAAATATATTTACTGGTGCAGAGCTAGAAATACATTAGTGTTGGCTATAGATTTTACAGAACTGTTTTTTATCCTTAACTTTTTCTGACAACTCAGCTGTATAAATGCAACAAAACTCCTCATGACTATGTACAGGAAGTTTGAAAAAAAATTCATGTGGCCCATATTTGATTACCTTTGCTTTTGCTTTTTGCAAACATTTGAGCTGGCATTTGTTGTTATTGTTCCAGTATTAAGCAAGAATAATTTAACAGAATGGCCTATAGATCTAAAAGTAGATCAAGAGCTGAGATCAATTCCTTTGATTTTGTAACTGTTCTGTTCTCAGAAAGCATAATATCCTTTCTAGAGAAGGCCCCTGGACATGTGGTCCTACTGAGTAGGGTGATGGAAAGATTTAAGAAGGAATCTGTGTGGAATTGCCTGTCTGGTGGTGTACATGAACTAGAGGAAAAGGCAGCAGAAGTGAATACTAGACAGCAACATGATCTGGAAAACCTATTGTTCTGATTTTCGGTATTCAGTTCTGCTTTACAAGATGCATAAATTTACAAGATGCATAAATACCTACTTCATTTAATAAACCAAGGAGCTTAGAGAGGCTGCCAATATATGTTAAGCAAGAAGTAGCTACCTGGATTGGTCACTGCCATGAAAAATTAGTCTTGCACATCACTTGCTTGTGTTGAAAGTAACACAATCCTTCCGCCATTTATTGACAAAAAGAATTAACATCTCAAGTTCACAATTTGTAAGTTAACAGCAGCTGAGCAATCTTCACAACTGTACTCTAACCAAGATTTCCAGAAGTCTAAAGTTATCTCACTAAATCTATACACTTATTTAAGTATTCTGATCTGTAAAAGCACTTGAACAATCTCAACATTTCATTCAAACCCACAGAATATCATGGGTGTTAAAAGGTAAGATTCAGCCCATTCAAATATGACTTCGTTTTCTTTGCATTCCCTGCAGCATATACAGATTTCCTTTTTTCCACACTGCACATTGGAAATATTTGCATGACCTTAACCCCAAGGGTGCTAGTACATGTCATTCTAATAATGTTCTTCACCCCAGTAATATTATAAAGCTTTTCTATATGGCCACAGTGATCTTGTTGCTTGCTCGCATCTTGACAGCATATTAATACCATCTTACCCTTCGTTTGTATGGATCTACCAGCTGTAATAAATCAGCTCAGACATTTTAGAATATAATGAAGCACATTAAAAAAAAATGGAAAAACTTTTTGTCTTCTTTTGCCAAGCTTTGGTCAATAGGATTGATACAAAAAAAAGTAATGTTGCTGCAGGGAGTTCTCAAGGCTAAAACACCCTCTTTCACATTCATTAAGGTTCCAAGTTCTTTTTCCCTTTGCCTTCATAATAATTGTATCTGTGTACCACAGAAACCCTTTTTGGAGTGTGTTTGCTCTCCCTGATTGGATTCAAATGAAAAGCTGCCTTTCTCTGTGGGCTGATTTCTTTTCCCTGTCTAATCAGCAGCATGGCCTGAATCCTAATTACAGGTTAGGGACTTAATGAATAAACTTCAAGAATATTAATTTAATGCTTGAAACACCAGCAAATAGACTGAATGTTTTATTTGGGGGCAAGATTCATGAAGTCTCCTTTTAGTGGTATTAGAATGTAAAGTTTAAAATGAGGACATGGTGAAAAAACAACATTTAACCTTTAATAAGAGTAAGTTAGCAGAGACTTACAGAAATAAGGAGATAGATGAAAGGAAGAAAAAGGAAAGAAACTGAAATAAAAATGTTATTGTACAATGAGCAATCTAACACATTTTAAATGATTTTTACCTACAAATAGTAAAATCTCAACCATGAGAATGTGTATCTCTGATAATTTTTCAGGTGAATTCAGGGTGGATTGGAATTCACATATGTTGAACAGTCAACTTACACCTACATTCGTTGGTCATGTCGGTAGTTGAGGTACTTATGAGCATCATTTTGCTCAGCACCTTGGAGAAAAGTTCTACCTTCTACCCCCCATCAGCTTCTTCCCCAACACGAATTTTTCTACACTGTCGTTCAAGACCAAGTTTGCAGACGTGGTACTTTTACACAAAAGATGATTAATTTACTGTCTTCCCTACTGATGTCTTTTTATTTCTTTACCAGGTTTCCTAGTGCTTGAAATATTGAAACTTGAAATATTTTGATACAATCTCCTTCTCCTTCTGTCTTTTTTTTTCAGATTGGGACAGAAGCATCATTCTTATGTTTTTGTTTCTTTGTTCCCTTGAGGTATTTTAAAGGAGAAAGAGAAAGAGGAGAGGAAAGACTCTTGATTTTATGGTGATTGATAGAGGAAAATTAAGAGAGGCAACATGATGCATCAGGATGTGGCTACCATCAGCTTTAAAATGTGAACAGACACTGGAGGGATCACCTGCTAGAACTGAGAAAGAACTTTTACATGTGCTTTTCATTAAGCCTCCTCCACGTATGGATTTATTTCTATCTTGGAGAACTTCCTGATTATGGTACAAAAGCCTCTCTTTTGCTGCAGGTAAAAAAGCTGCAGGTAAAAAAGAAGCCACGAGGGGGAAGGTTGTTTTTAATTATTGTTAAAATAGGATGTGGGGTTTTTTATTATTATTTTTGAGGAAAAATTATCCTTTTGTTACATGTATTAGAGATAGGAAATTGTTTGTTTGAATTTAGTCAAGCCACAGAGACTTCGGAATGTCTAGGTGAAATACTTAAAGAAAAAAAAATTAATGAACGATCCTCCATACTGGAGGATAGGTAGGGAAGGAAATATATTTATTATTGCAGAACCGAGGCCATTGACTAGTGGGAGTTAGCATAGACTCAAGTTGTGGTTCTTCTCTAAAGAGCAACTTAAATTCCATGTGTTACATTTAATTAACTCTGTTCTTTCTTCGCTGTTGAAAAATAGAAAGGTTTTTTTTTTATTGGCTTTATTTTAAACTTTCATTTTGTGAGCAAAAGGAAGAACATAATAAAACTCAAGATTGCATGTTGTTACCAAAAATCTGAAAATGTAAATTTCCCTACAGCTATGTCCTTACAATCCACTGGGGAGTTTAACCCTTAACTGGACTGCCTCAAACCCACTGAGTCAGATTTCCATTCTAATTTTTCATAAATTTCTGTGTCCTCTCTCCAATCCAAATGCCCCATCACTTTGATACCATAAAAGCCCTCAAAGTGTATTGCTAATATCACACAAAAGATGTCTGTAGCTTGCATCATATTGATTTGCCTTTCACCCTCCAACCAAAACAGGTAACTCCTTCCAAGAGACGCTGAAGACAGCACTTAAGCCCAGAGCAAGCTCTATATAACTAACTGCAGGTGACAGTAAGATGCTTTAAACACAGCCACAGCACAATCTATTTTAACTATATCCATCTGCGTTTAAACAGTCGCACTGTCTGGAACACTTCTGTATATTTGCTTCTTTCTGGTGAAGCTGAATTTATTCTCCTTGTTAAAAGTTTTTTTCATATTTTACTTCTCTCAGTACAGTTCTTTGTTTCTGTATCCTCATTGGGAAATAATATCCATGCTCTAAAGTCAATGGACCCTCCAAAATTGTTTCTTATTACACAAAATTGAAAACTTTTTATTGCAATTGATTGAAATTGAAACACTTTATTCATGGTTATCTAAGTTAGGACACTGAAAATATAGCTTGAGTTAATAAATAGCTAATTCAGTCCTTTTGAAAAGTGTTATGACTTCAAGCATCCATAGACTCTTATACAAAACAGCTGTTGAAAAGACTAACCATAAAACTATCAGTGTTTACAAGATTTTATTCTATAAACCTAATGGCTCCCATGGTTTTAATGCTCTGCAAAATAGAGACTTTCCTATTGCTTATGAACACAAGGCACATCTCGCTGAAGGGACTTTTCTTCCTACAAGCTATCAATGCAATCAAAACTAGTGATGCATTTTATTACATTACTGCTTCTTGAAGAAACACATTTTTATTGTAATATTTCATAAAGATCTCCTGCTGGCAATGTAAAAAGTAACTATCTAATAAGACTTTGCAGTATGCTCTTGCAAACCTGAATAAAAAAATGTATAGTAGGATAGCGAATATAGTTTTTACATTCAAATTTACCACTTAAGAATGATGTCTCAGGGCTGAATTACTGCATACAGCTTCTTCCATCCTGTTTTTACCTGACGCATCTCTTTCTTTTTCATCAGAAAAAAAGGTGTGTGGGGTACTTGCTGAAAAGTGCAAAAGAAAGTCCTGCATGGTCTAAAATAAGCTTGGTATATCTGGTATACTGGATATATATACAACATATATATTTATATCACATATATATTTGTATCACCATATTACTTCAACAATGCATCTTACAGAAGAAGCAAACTGGGTGAAAGTGATAAAACTTTCTAAAACATAGAAGTTTATCTCTATTGTTAGGAATAAAAACAATGGTGAGTATTCAGGAAGGTTAATCTTAGCCTGTTGAGGTTAATCCCCCTATTCTGTTGAGCATCAATAGAAAGAAAGAAAAGACTCCTTTAGTAGACAATTTAAAACAAGAAACTGAGAGTCTCTGATGCTAGGCATAATTTAGCAAATAGCACTGCTGTTTGCTCTTGTAAATAAGAGTGGATTTGTAGACCAAAACAATTTGTGTTGAGGACCTGATATTCACGCTATATGCATTTATAGGGTTTTTATTTCACAACATCTTTAGTTTGGTCCTGTAGATTGAATGCCTATTAGTGGTTGGACAGCATTAGGTACAATTCTGGCATTCATCTTTCAATTTAGTTTAATCAGAAAGGTGTGCAGTTTGCGTGCTTTAAGAGTGCTCTGCAAGGTATACCAAAATGTTACAAGGGGGGATTATCAGGATATTCCCTTTGAAAGCAAACTCCCAATTCTCACTAAAACTTCAATGTGGATGCACTTTGAACTTCTCAAAAGTGAACTTTTGAGAAATGATTGGTTAGATAGCTAAGTAAATAGTTTGATAGCATTACATGTAGTGGGAATAAGTGGCCTATAAAATACAAAGCACAATGGTTTTAGGGAAAAAAAATTCTACTGTAACTTAAAAGAACTTTTGTCAAGGGAAGAGAATTTTTCCAGCATAATACTCTGGAATCTGTTCTTAAATATTGCCTTCCAGTTGGCTCTAGGCACTAACATTCCCAGCTGTCCTTCTTTATGATAATTGGGCAATTAGCCTTTGTCTCTTAAACTAATTGCTAATTAGTCTAAGTCATTGTACCTGCCTGTTTCTCAAGGAACACAGACAACTAAAGGCAAAGAAAATAGGAAAATATAGCCTTCCATGAATATCAAATATATCCATACCATTTGCAGGCTACCTTCTCTTGACCACTTGTAGTGAAGGCATGGGCCTGAGTATTCGACCAGATGGGTTTACTGGGGAGTTAACAACAATTACCTGATCAGATGTAACTTTCCACCATGTGCAAATAGTGCTAGCTTCTCACTGTGCTCTGAGTTGTGGAGGTGGGAATAGTTAATAGTTAGAGAGGTCTCATGGGAATGCCTGTGAGCTGACGGTAGTGGAGCGATGTTACAGTATTAGAATACCAGTCTGACAACAGGGAATGAATGAGGGAAAAAAAAAGCAGAAGTTATTTTTCTTCATCTGTATGTGTCCTGAGTCCCGTATAGCTGCTATTGTTACTGGAAAAAGTTTATCTTCCCCCTCTTTTTCTCCTCTCCTCCTCATCTCACCATGGAAATATTCTGGGGATCACTTTTTTTATATACTGAGGAAAAAAGCAAAATAGTCTGTCAGAAGAGCATGTCCTACTTGAAAATTTCTAACTTTTTTTTCCCCTCTTGATTTTTCAGTCCCAGCAATAACTTGGCAGAAGAAATTAAGCATATATACATATTTTACTTTGCACCATTTACTTTTGAAATATGTAAATATAGCTCACCAGTATAAATAGTACTTTGGAAAGTCACAATAAAACTTAATATTACAGAGATGGGAATGGGTACACTGGCTACAGCAGGTAAGATGAAATAAAATTAGGTTAGCTAACCTTTGTTGTTGCTTTAGGAAAGACAGAGCTTTTTTTTTTTTTGTGCAAGCATTTTTCTTCCGACGTTGACTATATGGAGCTTTTATTATATATGGGCCTGCATTCCCCATGTGCCATGGAAAAGTCGGTCAAAATATCTAAAGCTTTCTGAGCCAAGAGTTTTTTATTTGTCTTTTTTTTCTTCTAATGCTGCACTTCAGATCTTCAAAATGCTTCACTATACAATGGCAGTTCAATGACATCATAACCCCTGTAGAGTAAAACAGGTTGCATGCTTCAACAAGTAGGACAGAAGGGAAGAGTTCTCCTGGAGAGTTACTACAGAATTCACCAAGTGGCTAAAGACAGAGTTCAGTAACCCTCAAGCTCCTCAAGGAATGCATTTCAGAAAGTGATGAGCTTTTCTGTAGGTTTGATAGACTGCCGAGGTGAGAGTGGAGAGAAGGGGTCAACTTTTCTAATGCTCTTCATGCTATTCTGCCACTGAGATTGCATTCAATTACTCGGTTTTCTTATAGTTAGCCAATGGGCTGAAACATGGGTGAGGTCATGTTTTGAAATAGTATACGGATCAATGCTTGCCATTTAGAACCTGGGCAAACTGGGTTAAAGATGCTACAAAGTGTGTCCAAGGAAAATGGAGTCAGAGACAGTGTTTTTGTTCTTTTTCATCTAACATTAGTTTTTTGGGGGTTTTTTTTGTTTTTTGTTTTTTTGTAGTGATGCAGTGCAAGTGGAACTGTAGAATAAAGTTTAATACCTCTGTTTATCATAGATATAATTAGTAACTTGGTAACAGAGCTGTGTAATTTGTAATAAATGAACTCCTTTCAGTTGACATAGTAGACTGCAGGTAACCTTTCTTTTCTGTCATGTTAGTTCAATTTAGCATTTGTTTAATCAAGAGAGTTGCTCAAATCTGAGTTGCCAGTTTGGACCTTCACCAAATTGCCATGTTAATCTGTCCAGTGGGATCAGTATGTGCTATGATCATAGATCTTTAGGAACAGAGCCAGGTTTCATGTCAGTGTGCATACTCTGTGGGTGCAGATCCTCTGCCTAGCTTTGCTTCCTGAGTGCTTGGATGTTGCAATTGAGTTTTCTGGTTCCACAAGTCTTGAAGCCATACCTGGAGGTGTCTCCCACACCTCTGCTTGTGTTTCATTATCATTGCAATGAATTCTGAAGAGATGATCTCTCTCACCAGATGCACAGATTAAAACAAAACTAAACACTGCACACATTTCTTTTCCTCTGTTTTGATCCTATTTCTAGAGCACTCTTCTAAGAGCTAGAGTGAGGTTCTCTGGCCTAATCAGGCTTTTTTATTAATCTCATGGGGTCCTGAAATCCTCGAGACTTTCTGGTTCAGGTCACCTCTTTGATTTTTTTTGGATTTGCTTCTACACGAATGTATATTGTCTTCTCCTCCCCTTCCAAAGAAATATATGGTCCTTTCTTTCTTTTTCTAGGCCCGAACTTTGTCATATTGGCTTCCATAACTAACATGATTCTCCCCCACCCTGGATTTTTTTTCTTTCTGTATGTGATAATTTCCATTATTCAAAACCTGCTCAGCAGAGAGAATTTAAAAATCTCATTTTCTAGAATTTCAGTTCTACCAAACTTCCAGCCTTCTTTCACATAAATTTAGTCTGTAGACTAGGTGAGAAATGACAAGGTCCCCATCAGAAATGTTCACTTCCTAATTCAGGTGACAACATTAAAAAAAGAAAAATCTCTTAATGTTAATTCTATAACATTAAGTAAATATAAGTAAATGGATAGCTTTTATGCAGGCATAGTCAAGACAGCTGATTTCCTGTGTGCAGAATGGTATAACTTGGTGTCCAGTTTCTGATAATGACTTTAAATGTCTTTTCTCCTACCCTCACTGAGTCCTTGGGGAGTACATGAACAGACTGATCTTTTCCCACTTAAAATTTCCCACAGGTGGTTCTTTAGATACTGCCTGAGCCAAAGATTGTTCAAATTGCTTGCTTAATAGCTACACACCTGCTAATTTGCTTAATCCTCTTTTGAAGCTGTTTTGGTCCCCACAGAATCCTACGGCAAGAAAGTCCACAAGTAAATTATGAGTTGTATGAAAAAGTACTTCCTTGTGTTTGTATTGAATCGTCTACCTGATAGTTGTGCTGTGCACTGCCAAGTTATTTGCATGTAAATAATTACTAACTGTATCTGCTGTATTTTTCAAGACGCTTTAATCTTCCTCCTGTTTTCCATGCTGAAAAGGGTTCTGCATTTCTCACAGAAGCCGTGCTTCTGATCAGCATATTGCCCTCTTCTGCTCCTTTTCACATTTTGCTGCATCTTCTTATAGACCCCATAAAACGTCGAAGGAAAAGGCGTACCATGCACTTATACAGGATCACCATGATATTTTCTATTTCTCTGTTCCTTTTGTAATAACTCCTCCTAACTCACTTGCCTGTTGGACTGCCGCAGAACACTGAGCTGATGTTTTCAGAGATCTGACAACAATATAACAACCGAGAACGTCGCTATAATAGATCTGCTTCGAACACATTCATTCAAGTATGCTTTGTAAGCCTGAATTCCATCTGCTCATTTTGCTACTTAGTATGAGATCCTTCTGCAACTCTTCAGTCAGGTTTAGATTTGACTATCCTAAATGATATTGTCTTTTGTAAGATTTTTCCCCATTCCATTCACTAGCTCCTCCAGATCATGTATCAAGATATTGAGCAGTGCAGGCTCTTATACAGATCCCCCAAACCCTCGTATGTAGTATGTAGCACAGTGCTGCATTCTCTTTGTTTCCCTTATGAGAAGAGAGCTACATTTTGTGATGAAAATCTGTTATAGAAAAGCTTGCTTATTATTCACGGAAAGCCTTCTCATTTACTGCTGTAATGTAACGTGGTAATGTATTCAGATGTGCTGTTAGTAACCGCTACAGCCTATAAAAGTGTCCAAGGAAGTAAGATTATTAAATTATATAGAATTATATTTTAATGTAATATGCTGTGAATATTATGCATACCATGTGATTATTGTATACCTTTGATAAGATTCTCTATTACTATAAATAAATATAAAAATTCTGTCTTGATTTACCACAAATGAAAATCTGGCTGTATATCTGTCCAAAACGAGCTCAGTTCTTGTGCCGTTTTCATCTGTTTAATTTCAGTGACTCAGCTCAAATTCAGTTATTCCCAAGTCAGGCTTCTGGAAGCAAAATACAAAGCAGTGCATGTGTTGATGCAGCTGGCCATATGATAGTTCATCTCTAAAAGGTGCCACCCAAAACATGGGCTAACTGTTTATTTATGCATCTGCAATATATTTATTTATGCATCTGCAGTGTTTGCTTCATGATCTTCTTGGTAAGTTTCTCAGTAGATTTTTGTTTTTGTTGTTGGTGGGGATCTTTTGTTTTGTTTTGTTTTGTTTTTTCCAAATCAGTTGCAGAATGATGAAAATCCAGAACTGTTTCAGCAAATCAAATTAGAATAACTCTTAGAATTAACATTTTTTGCCCCTGGAACATTTAGTAAATGCAAAAGTCTGTATTTTGGATACTGTCATATTAACAAGTGAGGTGGATGTATATTACTTCCTCCAGTTTTGTAAAAGTTGTCAACATACCCAGGATATTCGGTACCCAGAATTAAAATGCTTCACTTTTAGAAAATTTTGAAGCAAAATATTTCAGCTACTCGGAAGTTTTTCTCCTTTTTATTTGTTTGAAACAAGTCATTAAGTTCAACCAATATTCATAAATGTCTGAATTTAAAACTGCTTTCTAGGCTAATAAGTTGTTTAATTACCTAAATTGTCCCAATACCAATTTCAGAGTCAGGATACTCAGTGGAGAGATGTATTTCCTTGATTATTTATGTAGAAAAGTGATGTTTTCAAAAGACAAAATTGCACAGAATGACAGTTATGCAGATTGCCTTCATTTCATCTATCAAACTGGTGAATGTCAGGATTCGCTTCACTGAAACCAGTGGATTTAGATTACGTGCTATAATATCTTGATAAACGAAAAAAAGATTGAAATCTTCCATTTTATATTGCTTCAAATTTAGCTTCAGGTTTAAGTATTGCAACCCCATTAGTCATAATGGGATTGCACAAGAGTTATTCATAGCAGAAATTTATCCAGCATATCAACGGTCCATTAAGGATAAATGTTTTTAGAATGCTGAAATCTTTGTACAGTCTTCCCATTAGAAACAAAATAATCTGATGTGATGCTATTTCCCTCTTTTAAAGCTAAATCTTAATCATCATCTACAATTACAGCAGCACATCGTACCCTTGCAAACTTGATTCCATTTATCTCATGGCAATGAAGCACCAGTCTGTTCCAGTGAGTGTATTTCTGCTAGCATGCCAGACTAAAACATTGTGACTTTTTCAGAAGAAAGCAAAAGTGTGTAATTCATAATTTTCCCTTTTTCAGAGCACCTGTGGAAGATGAATAACTTTCTGCTGGCTGTTTCTGTTTGCTGGCTGAAGCAATGGTCTCAGAGCCTTAATGCTTTCTAATAAAAAGTAACTTCAGCAGCTTCAGATGTGCTTTCTAAGAAGCCTTAGGGCTTCCATCACTCAGAAGAAAAGGTGAGTGGAGACCATCTGGAAAACCGAAAGAGTGGTCTCTTAAAATAATGTATCAGTCAAAATTTGTTTTGTGCTCCCTTTCCTTCCTTTTGCTCTAATTTTGTTTTTGTTATCATCCTTTTGTTAGTGCAGAGCAAAATGTGGTGTTTCCTTTAGGGCACTTTGATTACAAGAGAAACCAAGCATGAAAAGGACTGTTACAATCTGATAAAATTCTTGTTAAGCTGAGGGGCCATTTATATCATAAGCCATTATCTCTCGGCATATGAACTTTCTCATCCTGAAGCCACCTCTTGGCAGCAATGTTTATTATTAAGACTATCAAGATTGATACTAAAAGTCATAGTTCCTGATTTCTGATATTGGCATTTTGGACTATTATTAGCAATATAACAGAGAAATTACCTGAAATGCTGGGGGCCTGTAGGTATATATTAGTACCAATATTTCAAATGGAGAGGAAAATAAGTAATATAAAAATGAAAGAGAAAGGAAAATGACATACTGAACAAAAAAAGACATTTACTGGCTAAGAAACAGATATCGTGTAATAAAAAACACAAAGATAATAGTTGTAGTAATCTGAAAAGCTAAATGAGATGAAAGGATTAGAACTGCACAGTTTCTGTAGTACAAAATTGATGAAAATCTCAGTAAAATGCAATGTTGAATCTTAAAGGAAACTAAAATGACTAAAATCCTATTTTTTCCTCTCAGGTTTTTATTACAGAAAGCAAATCATACTGCATCATGCAGTGAATATTTTCTATGGTCTTCATTTCAAGACTGGTTTATATAATTGTTCTCAGTTCAGGTTGTAAAAGATGTTTATCAGTTGTCCTTTGGACAACAAGGATCAGGTTGAGAAACCTTAAAGAACTCTTGCTGTAGTTACTTGCTATTTCAAGGCCCACATAATTGATACACATTTAAAATTCCAATTATGTTTAATGGGAATTCTATACATGTAATAGGTTGGGCTGGTAATATTCTTAATGTGACTAAGGGTATCCTACATGGACATGGTTTATATAAACCTTGTTTTAAATTTGATATTGTTCTTATCAAATTTACACCATTCAGAGTAAGATTTTTTATTCTGGGTTTCTACACTCCAGCTAAAATCAGCAGAATACTTTAAATGAAATCTCAGGTGTTCAGAAAAGGATTAGAGAGCAACATCATTTTTTGTCCATATTAATTAAAACAGCAAACTGTTGATGACCTTTTGAAAGTAGTTTTCTATCATTTGTTTCAGTCTTTAAATATGTCAGACAGGTGTTTTACACCAGACATGTTTTTGCCTAAATTTGACTGTTGTAATTCTTAAAAAAAAGAAAAAAATATTTACACATGCTAGACAGACTTACCAGTCTGCAGCTACAATCTTTTTTTCATTGTGATAGCTGATAATATAAGGAAATGGATAGCTGTATTTAGCTGCTGGTGAAATAAGATTTTTGGAGTGAACAAATATCTTTCAGTCTCCATTAATTTTTTTTAAATTTTATTTACATTTGGAGATGTCCAGGATAATAAAGATTGCTCAGACAGGTCATTCTCAAGCACTCAACTTTCCTTTTATTTCACTGCTGTGACAAATGCATTCGCTGTGAGGGACAGCCACATGAGGATACTGTCTGGATTTAAGCACAATGTGATACAGTACCAGATTGTATCTCCCAAGTTGTTTATTATTCTTGGGGAAAACACACTTCTTTATCATAAAAGTAGCTGTTCTATTCACATCCTTTATTTATCTTTGACAGATGCTTCTACCCAAGCCAGGCTTTAACTCTTTCACTGACCCAGTGACTTCATAGATTTTGGGAAAAAATATCGTGAAAAACACAGACCACAATGAACACTCTTAGTATGATATTTTCCTACATGCCCTGCTGACCAATCATGTTACATTCTGCTTTTATTAAAAAAAATTAGTAGGGCTTAAGACAGAGTTCTGCTAAAATGTTTTTTTGCTTAGAGATTTGTAGTTTCTGTGCTTCATGATTCGCTACAATGTTTCTTCAACCATAAAAATATTCCATGTCTACTTCTAGAAATACATATTGGTGAAATAAATAGGACATGTGAAGTGACATCTGAGGCCTTGGTACTTACAGAATACCAGAGCCGAAGATGAAGGCGGCTTTTCCTTGACAATAAGGCTGGATTGCTGCAAGGTGTAAGACCTGAAAAGGAGGCTGTCTTCTGTTATTGCCTCACATGCAAGCGTCAGAGAGCTTGTTCTTACATATTAAAAGTCAGAGTAAGACAGCCAGGGGGAAGAGTGAGAAGAGAGATTTCATTAAGATTTGAACTCAGGAAAGAGGAGGAAGTGAGGGAAATGAGACACAAGAGCAACAGAAAGGGAGAAGGAGGGAGGAGGGCAGAGGAAAAATGGAAGTGGAATTTGCCATGGGAAGAGGACTGAAAACAAGTGAGAGGTGAGAGGCACATGACCCGAGGAAAGATTCAAATGAGAAATTAATATCAACAGTTTGGAGGGAAAAAAACTACTATAGGAAGTTGTAGATATCATTTGATATCTTAAATCAAGTTGGATCCTGTTAGGAAAAACTGTTAGTAAAGGGAAAGATATTCTTCACTGACACAGGGGCAAAAACACTGAGTAATATGCTATGCCCAGATGTGATGCTTTGCTCTCCCTTGTGATATCTGTTTAAAGTTTTTAAATTCTTCTGACAGTGCCAGAAGATCTCATGTACATCATGACATTCATAATCTGGATGTTGGATATTGAGATTGCAAAATTATGAAATTCAACATTTTGCATAGAAGGTCTGATTAGGTATCTGTTAGTTTAAAACAGTATGCAGCAACAACTATAAACTAGTATCACAAAAACACAATACATACAAGATTACTTTTTTGAAATATACTTACTGGTAAATTAAGACATTTCAACAAGTTAACTTTCTTATTTTTTTTTTCCTACAAAATCAAAAACTGTGTGTATTAAGGACCTAATCCTCCTCTGAAGTGTATTCCTCATTGGGAGCTATTCCAGCAAAATCAAAGGAGATGTAGACAAGTAAAATCAATACAAACAAAATAGGAATCCAGTTTGAGATCTATGTTCAAAAAATACCTATGCAGATACCTCCATAAGCATACGAATATGTTCACCAACTCTGAATTTACAAAAACAATAAATTGTTCCAAAGAGAACTTTGGAAAACAATAAGAAATTATAGCCGGTAATATTTATTAGTGTTTTAAGTGAAGTCTTTCATAAACTGTCTTGCTGAACTTCATCACATTTTATCCATATCAGGGCTATAATTTGCCCTGTTTCAGGGAGGAAATAGAAGTGATGTGTTAATATTAAAGAAATTTAGATGGGAAGTACTATATCAGTGCATTGCAGTTTCCCAGATGTTAACTGTGGTAACTGATACTTGGAATATGTAGAGATAGCAGACACCACTCTGGAGTAAGGCTATTAGATGTTTATTACCTTGAAATCCCCAAACCACAAGGGGAACCCCAGGAACTTTGTGGGGAAGCGACTGGGCTGCCCCAGGCACCGCAGAGCATTGGCCTATGGTGAGGTTCAGGGGGAACATAGATTTAAGGCAGATTAATAGATTACAATATGGGGTACTGCTCATGCACTACAGGTAATAAGGGAAGCAATAATTCTTTAGGTATACAGATAACAAGGGAAGCAGCAATTCTTTAGGAGCACATGAATCCAGATTGTTGTCTAGGTGGTGCAAGTCTAAGTGTGGCGACCTGCCATTCTTCATGGGTTCTGCACACCGAGTGTTTTGGCAGCTGGAATAATTGATCAGTCAACACATTCCTGTCTCCTCACCAGTCTTCTGCTGTTTACTCGCTACACCAGGTCCTCCTATTTAGAAAACAGTAGGTTTGGGAAGGTAAAGGAAGAGTGGAGGTTATATATGATCACTTCTGTTATTATATATTCTTCTTTAGGTCTTTAACTCTTAAAATGAAAGCACAACATTTCAACCAAAATATTATGCCTCAGCTTCCGACCAGACTTTGGAAATGGCTTACACTGATGCTTTTTAGAAATTCAGCTCCAGGTTTAAAATCAGCTTGCATATGTAAACAAATCTAATTGGGAATCCTAAGGGTAGAGGACTTGAAAGTTAAATTTTTTAATTTATGACATATATCCCAGTTTTCTACCTGGAAAAGACTCTAAATAGACAGAACGGACTAAATGAACAGTTATTTGCTCTCTTACCAGATTCACAAACCCTTGTGCTCACTAAAAGCCCCATCTTTCATATTAATATTTCATATTAATATTTCACATCTATAGCATCCTACTACATTCAGATTTGTTCAAGATTATGACACTATATTGCACAGTACATTCTTATGTTTTATAACCAAGCACTAAAATAGGAATAAAAGAAAAAATATAATTCTCAAATGTTCTTTTCATGTTTACTGTTTGGTTCGTTAAAATGTTAAATGAGTCTACAATAAGGAAATATAACTTCTATTTATTGAAGTAATAAGTGCCCAAAGGAAGATATTGTAGCTAAAGCAGGAGTGTAGGAGTTCAGAACTGTTTTGTAAACTTCATGCTGTATTCCTCCTAACATGTTTTCTTCCTAGCACTGATTCAGCTTACAGAGTTCTGCACTTGGACTTTGGAAGTCTGGCAAGATCATAGGTCTTTTGAATTTGGAAGAAGAATTTTCTCTGAAGCTTGTAGTCTGGCTCTGGCGTGCTACCTGGCCTTAGGAAAAGTGAGGTTGACCAGAAATGATTGACAGCAAATGTGCACCTGCATTTGTTAAGCGGGCATTGGCTCTGCATGTAGATGACAGTTTTAATCTAATCTTTATTACCAAGAGTTTTATCATTTGAGAGAGTCACACCAAAGCACAAATAAATGCTCATCTTATTTGATACAAGTAAAATACATTTCTTCTTATTCTGAATATTAAAACATATATGAGTTTTATAGTTACAGGGAGATGAACAATAATATCTTAATGTACCATTTCATTAATGAACACTGTTTCTGCAGAATATAACATGCAGAAATACCCAGGCGACACGTGGTAGTGTGGCGCACCATAGGAACTATTTTATATTACTTTTTGTCCTCACAGAACTGGATTGTGACAAGGATGATCTGTTTTAATATGTAGACTGGCTCAGAAAAGTCATTCTGTGTACCTGCTGTGCAGATCACTCTTGTAATAGAACCAGGAGCAGAGCCGCTATATTTGAAAGTTCCAGGAAGCTTGGTATTCTCCCTGCCTTCAGCAGTTTGCACAGCTAGTCTGCCTTCAGCCTATATGAAACAGTTTTCTCATCAGGTCTTTTCTCTTTTTTTCAGTTTTTTTTTTTGTCTATTGCAGGAAAAAAATGAATCAAAATAGCCTGCTTTATGTATTTGCAACCCCTCAGTGTCACAGCACCATAGTACCTTGCCTACATTACTTCTCTTTGTGTGGTTCTATGAAAGAGAGAAGGGATATACAGCTGCAGAGATTGTTATTTTCATGGCAGATGTAGGTAGTAGAGCCTAGGCATCACAAACTATTACAGGTGTCACCTTCCATCTCTCACTTCTCAGAGGTCAGTATACAGTGTCTCCACTATCTCTATCGAAGAGCCACAACACTGCAGGCTTTCATTCCCCTCACACAGTGAAAGTTAAGATCTGCACACCTTATCTGCTCTGTGTGCATCTTTAATGGACATATTACAGCAAGCTCTTAAGCAGCATAGTGTCCAATATGCAACCCTACTGTATGTACTCTCCCTGGCCAACTACTGTATATCAGATATCAGCTGAGTATATTTAAATATGTCCCATCCCCGCAGAATGCTGAGGGAGCATTTGCTCATATATAATGAGGCTGGAATATGCTGGAACGTCACTCAGAGTCAATGAAGAAAGAGATATGTAAGAGAAATAAGTTCACATTTGTTATATAGCAATACATAAATCAAAAAAGATCACTGAAAGATATAATAAAATATATTTCTCCCAGACTACTTCCAACTTTTTCTTAACTTGCACAAAACAATTAAGACAAATCTGTTTTCCACCCAAGAGAAAAAGAAAATGATACCAGTTTCAGAGGTATTTCAGGAAAGCTTCATAGAAAGAGTAGGAATATAACAATTATAAATATATAATATAATTAAATTACTGAGCTGAATGATTTCATATTAATTTATAAAACAAACAGCTGTTTATTTCAAAGCTAGTCCTCCAGCTGCTTTAAACAATTTTGTGATAATGGATTATTAATTACATTGTTCTTGCATGTCAGTTGATGTGAAGAAAATACTTACACTTCTAAATGGTTTGTATGTAAAGGTGGTTATGCAGACTCAGTTCTTCAGAATGCAAAATCCCAGTCACCTAACTCATACAAAGGAAGAGAATTACAGACAGGCAGCTGTAGGCTGCAGTTCATCTTTGGCCTTATGATAATATAAATTGCCAGTTCAGAGTTCAAGTGATGTATGGTATCCATAGAAAACAAGATCAGTGATACTCATTTGAGCGTAATTGTTATCTTGCATTCAGAAAGAATAGGGAAGGAAAGAGAGCTTGCTGTACATTTCTGTTCTGATCTTGGAAACAGAGTGGCCTAATTCTTGTCTTCGTTTTGCTTGCCTGTAGAGACCACGCAGCAGCAAAGAAGTCGTAAAAGAAGAATTCTGTATGTTCGCCCCACCTTTTCCTCCCCTTTCTGGCTTTGACGTGGTTTCCTCAGGTTGGAGGGAAGTCGTAACACTATATTAGCTTTAAGTATTTCCTTTACCCTGGAGGCTATTCTGTTTATCTATTATTTTGAATTTGGAGCAGACTATACAACTGCAACATGGAATGACACTCTATTTCATGTTCTCATGGGACACTGATTGCTTCCACCATTAATCCACCAGCTGTTTCCAAATTCCTAATCTAATAAAACCCAAGAAAATTCAAAGATTTTGAGTCTGCCCCTATATTCTCCACTGCATGTTCAAAAGAAACTAATTTGTTATTACTAAAACTTTTTTTTGAGTGGCAAGGAGGAGAAAGAACAGCTTGAGACAGGGATAAAAGACAGAATATTTTATCATGAGTGGCAAGGTTTGCCAAAAATATAATAAGCCAATGATAGCTAAGATAGGGGAAGTTTTAATGAGAAGCATTAGGTGACCTTAATATAAATGTCACTATCACTTAGGTACCAGAAAGAGAGCTGAAGCAATACTGAATTGTCAGAATTCATTTGAGTTTGAAAACTAATTTCAAGTTGAATTTATTTGAAATTCTTTTGGGATCACTTGCCAGTGAACAGTTACTCTAAAGTAGTCAAAATACTTGAATGCAGGACCTAATTCTCCTCCCATTTATATGAGTTTTCATCACTATGATTTAATTAGCTTCATGCAAAATACTCCAACTTTAACACAGGAGCAATGGAAAGGAAAATCATACTCCAAATTGGAACATTGTGAATTATATAGTATTTTTGCATTCAAATAATAAGCCTCTTGATCAGTTATTCAGTAATTTCTGATTCAATAATCAAGAATATGGATACAAGATACCATTTGTGAACAATATTATTTTATATTATGTTATTTCACATTACTGGGATCTTTTCAAAGAATCCTCCTGAAAAGTCAAATGAGAATTGTTTTTATCAGTTGTTAACATTTTTCAGACAGTAAAAGAATGGAAATTTGAATAAATTATTTATCATGACTCTTTTTCTCATTCTAATAGGTACTCTACCTTTTATGTTCCCCACCTGTTTCATGAATAAGGGTCATCTCAATATCACATTCTTCATCACTTTTCAGTTCTGTGGTCTCCCCCACATTCTCTAATGCATGATGCTGTGAGTGATAGCGGACTTCCTTGCTGCTCCCTTTCTTCAGCAGCAACTTTTCTTTCAATGCAGATGATGAGTGTATAAAATGAAAGGAAAAAAAAATGTGTTTTAGCTTGCCAAACCTATTTCAGATTGCCTCACCTGAAATGTAAGCCAGAAAAGTCTGATCCGTACCTGAAAAACCCATAGGCTGAAAGCAATATCTTTCAGGTAGGCAATTAAAAAAGACCAAAATTATACAATGCCATCATCACTAAATCTGATAGCTCCCTAATTCCCTCTGAAATGTCATTTATGAGAGACATGTTTTTCATCACTTCATGAGGAAGGAATCCATGGAAAATCTTGGCACAGCCCTTTACAACCTTGCATAAGTCTGTGACTTCATAAACAAGTTTAATGATGACATGATAGAATGTTATTATTTGAGGCAAGAGAGGCCACTGAATAACACTCAAACTCGATGGTGATTTGGCACTCAAGAAAGCAGTAGGAAAATAAGCGAAGAGTAGCAAGGAAAGCAATATAGACTTTGCTGCAGCTCCCTCGCTCATCAATAAATGTTACTATGTGATACTGCTATTAAGGAAACAACAGCCTTTGTTCCAACTCCACAAGAACTTTCCAAACCATCCGAGAGAGAAAATGCTGCTTATGGTGAGGACAAAGCAGAGTCAGTGCATAAACTTATCGGTAGATATCTACATCACAAATTTCCACTAAGAAAGATATGTGGCAGATAACTAACATAAGATTGGCAGTTATACGAACACTCCATTCAGAGTTCAAACACCGCACAGGAGACCTGGGTGCAGTCAATAACATGGATAATAATTCCCAGCAGTCAGGTTTTAGCTGTCAAGGGTAAGCAGAGCTTAGGAGTGCAGACATCAGCCTCTAATGCACTTGAACACACTCCAAGACTGGCACAGAGCCTACCACCACAATTGTGCTGAGAAACTATACAGGTCTACCTTGGCCTATGTCATGTCCGGCCATTTAACAGAAAAGCTTACTTGTCTGAGAAAAGATCCCTAAAAATCACTGTAATACTGCCTGTCTATTTGCAGTTCAAGGTGGTATTTGTAGGGGAAAGCATTGTATAGTCAAACATTTGAGAATCCACCGCAAAGCCATAAGGCAAGCAAAGAATTAGGCTTTGTTCTGAAGCTGAATGCATTCAGATCACAAGTGTGAAAATAAATCCTTCCCGAAGGTGTTGCACGGACTGAGAAAACTAAAACAGTCCTAAACTATCAAGCTTAAGAAGGGTGCTCATTTCTTGACAATTACAAACTCCTCTCCTCTTGACAGGGCTTGCCAGAAAACTTCAAGCTGTGATCCAGATACAAACACTGTTTGCATTAAGTTAATTGGCCCTTTAGATTATGTTGTTGTGTGGAAAAACCTTCTGCACACATTAATATCTTCATCCATTTCTCAGGGCTAGAGAATATCCCTTGATTGAGGAGGATCAGGTTAGAGATCGGGCTAGAGATCATTTAGGAAAACTTGAGATCATTTAGGAAAACTTGACATCCACAAGTCCATGGGCCCTAATAAGGTGCACCCACGAGTGCTGAGGGAGCTGGTGTATCTCATTGCTAGGCCACTCTCGATCATCTTTGAAAGGACATAGAGACCAAAGGAGGTGCCTGAGGACTAAAAGAAAGCCAATGTTGCTGTATTCTTCAAAAAGGGCAAGAGGGAGGACATGGGGAACTACAGGGCAGTCAGCCTCACCTCCATCCCTGGAAAGGTGATGGAGCATCTCATCCTGGAGGTCATCTCTAAGCATGTGGAGGAAAAGAAGGTGATCAGGAGGAGTCAGCATGGATTCACCAAGGGGAAATCATGCTTAAGCAACCTGAGAGCCTTCTATGATGGAATGACTGCCTGGGTAGGTGAGGGGAGAGCAGTGGATGTTGTCTCCCTTGACTTCAGCAAGGCTTTTGACACTGTCTCCCATAACATCCTCATAGGCAAGCTCAGGAAGTGTGGGATAGATGAGTGGACAGTGAGGTGGATTGACAACCGGCTGAATGGCAGAGCTCAGAGGGTTGTGCTCAGCAGTGCAGAGTCTAGTTGGAGGCCTGTAGCTAGCGATGTCCCCCAGGAGTCAGTACTGGGTCCAGTCTTGTTCAACTTAGTCATCAATGATCTGGATGAAGGGACAGAGTGCCTCCTCAGCAAGTCTGATGATGATACCAAACCGGGAGGAGCGACTGATATGGCAGAGGGCTGTGCTGCCATTCAGAGAGACCTGGACAGGCTGGAGAGTTGGGCGGAGAGGAACCTCATGAAGTTCAACAAAGGCAAGTGCAGGCTCCTGCACCTAGGAAGGAATAACCTCATGCCTGTGGGTACAGGCTGGGGGTTGACCTGATGGGAAGCAGCTCTGTGGAGAAGGACCTGGGAGTCCTGGTGGACAACAAGTTGACCATGAGCCAGCAATGAGCCCTTGTGGCCAAGAAGGCCAGTGGCATCCTGGGTTGCCTTAGGCAGAGCATTGCCAGCAGGTGGAGGGCGGTGATCCTTCCCCTCTATTCAGTCCGTGTGAGGCTGCATCTGGAGTGCTGTGTCCAGGTCTGGACTCCCCAGTACAAGAGAGACATGGAGCTACTGGAGCGAGTTTGGCAGAGGGCTACAAAGATGATGAAGGAACTGGAGCCTCTCTCATATGAGGAAAGGCTGAGAGAGCTGGGCCTGTTCAGCCTGGAGAAGAGAAGGCTAAGGGTGGATCTTTTCAGTGTGTACGAGTATCTGAAGGGAGGATGTAAAGATGATGGGGCCAGACTCTTCTCAGTGGTGCCCAGCGATAGGATGAGAAGCAATGGGCACAAAGTGAAACACAAGGAGTTCTATCTGAATATGAGGAAAAACTTCTTTACTGTGAAGGTGACAAAGCACTGGAACAGGTTGCCCAGAGAGTTTGTGGCGCCTCCTTCCTTGGAGATATTTAAAAGCTGTCTGTGCACAGTCCTGTGCAACATGGTGTAGGTGACCCGGCTTGATCAGGGGAGGTTGGACTAGATGATCTCCAGAGGTCCCTTCCAACCTCAACCATTCTGTGATTCTGTGATTCTGTGACTCTGTGATAAGCCCATAACAACAGTTAAACACAGTTTTAGCCAAATTTAATATTAGGAGATGCTTTATTAATTAAGTCTCATTCTGAATGTTAATGAATAAAAGTTTCTATAATTTTTTTTTTGTTTTTTTCTGGACTATCTAATCAACAGTAGCAAGGCTCAATCCAAGAGCGAGAGGGAGACACACGTCATTTGAAGAACTGTTGAACCTATTAGTATCACTAAACAGAAGCATTATATTTGTACATAATGTATGTATTCATATCACTTACAATATAAATATGTAAATAAATAAAATATAAAAATGAATGTATTTGGCAAATTTGGACTCAGACAGGCTGCTATCTTAAAATCTGTTTACAATACAGCTCATAACTAGATGGTCCAGGAAGAATGCACTGTCCTATGAAATAGTACCTAAGTACAGAGGAGACCCAGCTACTCCTGGGCTTGTAATATAATATTAACAAGAGTGAAGGAATTCTTGAATCCAGTCCAGTTGTTTTTAACTTCAGCAAACCACAATTAACCTCATCGATATATTTAGATAATTCTAATCAGGAACATGGGTGAGATAAAACTATTAGAATATATGTTACAATCATTGTTATATGACAGAGAACAGAGATGACAGATAAGAAGGGAATATATGAATGCTTATGAAATTTCATCCCAAGCCTCACAGTACTAAGCAAAGTAGTCTATGAATCACTGATACCAGATTATTTTCAACATGTCTTGACAGCGATAGTCACAATTAAATCTGTGTTAGAAGGTATTTGGTAGAGTCTTTCATCTCACAGGAGATGCACTAACAAAAAACCCTCTGCCTAAAACAGGAGATTGAAAGATGATTAAAGAAAGAGGTATGCACATACAACTGCTCACTCTACTCAGGCTGAAACACAATTAACACAACAAAATGACTCAATATGTCCCAGCCTGCCAGGGCATGGCGGGAGCCTGGCCTTCCACAAGCAAGGTGAACTCTGTACGCTGGGAACACTGACAACAAACTATGCTGCAAAAGGAGCAAGGGCAGCAGATGCATTTTCTGATATATTTTTTTCTTAGCAGCTCAAGCTTCAAGGTCTTTCTGAAAGCATTGCTATGAATCGTGGCGAACCAGTCTCTTCAAAACATGGCATTCAAGAAGAGATGCTACTGATAATCAGCCACATCCTGACCTGTTCAAAGAGTTTCAGTTTACTGAGTTTGCTTTTTACTGCTGCTTTACCAACCATCACTTCAGGGCATCACCATTCAGACATGTATAGGTTCATAGAGATGAAAATAAGTAAGATATTAAAAGAGTGGCAGCTAGTACAAGCTGGTTTTGATTTATCATGCTGCAGTCCTTATAAATGATGTCTGCCCAACTGATCTACTTGCTAACAAGCATCTCCATACTTTGGCTCAAGAAAGCCCCTTAGAGATAGTACAGCACATAAGGCTTTGCTCTTCAGGAAAAGAAGAATGATTATTTGGAACAGGGAAAGAAAAGTGCTGGCAGACATCCTGAAGCACAGATATCTCCTGAGCTGCAAGTATGGCTTATCAATGTGCATGCTCATGCCTAGTCATGAGGAGTCTCTTTTTTCCCCGAGATAATATGTTGTAAATTATTCAGCAGGATTCCAGTAGAATTGAATGACTGTTCATCCAGAGCCTTCTGGTCCTGCCTTTGCACTCACTGCTCCACTTCATTCAGTCACAAGTGGTCATTAGGTGAAACCACTCCAGGCACTGACTTCTAAATCCATTTCTCCCTCACTCTTATTTCTTTCTCTAAATTTCAGTTCGCCTCTTCAAAAAGAGGATACATGTGTTAATACAGTCTAGAGGAAAATCTTCTGATTCAACTGTATAAGGATGTTGTCTTGCGCTTTTTCTGGAAACGTTTGACTTCTTCAGATTGGCATGGTGAAAATTAAATAAAGACACATTGCAACAGAGCTGCAAAAGTATTTTTTAATATAAAAATTATCAATATTTATTCTACCTCCATATCTATCCCAGTTCTTTCATTTCTAATTTTTGAGACTCATATCAAGCTTGGTCAAGCAGCTAATATCTCCAGCATTGAAAAGCACACTGTTTAGTACCTATATCAGTATACAAAAAAGGGAGGAACAGAGAGCAAAGGTTGCCTTTAGATGATCAAAGCACACAATATCATGAGAAGCTGGCCAAAACAGAAATGGCTTATTACTAACTGTTATGCTTTATTGTGTAAAATAATGCCTACACCAAACAGTGTTCAGTGACAGAGGCAGAGTTCCAGCTCCAAGTACTCCTATAAATCAACTAAATCCCATGAATTGTTGGAATTTAAATGGGGAAGCTGACATGAATTACTGTCTAACAGGAATATTGAATCCTTAAATGAACTGTACACTGACATTTTTAATGGCAGAAAGCTGAAGCCAGGCATAATAAAAATAATTGAAATGAGTTTTTGAATACATTAATCTAGATGAGAAGTGCTTTAAAGAACAAGTGAAGCAGAAAAACAGCTAGAATGTATATGGCATTTACTTGTAGGTATCGTTTGTTTCTGATATTATTAGTTGCCATTAGTAAAATGTGAAAGAAATGTAGAAGAAATAAACTTGTAAAATATTTTTTATTACTCGGGAGCTGGGGGAAAAAAACAATGTGGAAGTATTGTCTTGTATCAATAATAGGTGATAATCACCCTCCATCACAGGTTGGGTCGGTCCTAGGAGAAATAGGTGACGGGAAGTAATGAAAGGACCAAATGCCAAAGAGGACACTGGTAAATAGCTAGGATTTCTGGAAGATAATTACAAGATAACTACCTGCAAGAGACTACAAGAAAAATGCAATATTAGTCTGATCTTTTGATCACAGAAGGGAATAGAGAGGAACCTTTTGTTTTGATTTTTCTTAGTTCAGAAGCTGTAGCAGAATAGAGATCCCCTCCATACTGCTACTTTCTACAGTGGTACAACCACTTACATCCAGACAGAAAACAAAGAACTGAAGATACCATTCAGGACCTGAAAGCTGATCTAATGAGACAGAAATCACTGTTGACCATCCCATGCATGACTAGATTTTAGATTTAGACATAAATACTTACATTCCAAAAAATGGTTTTTTAGACATTCGGACATCTTTTAGATCTAGGCCTACTTGTTTTCTACAGTCTAAGTTAGTGCTTTGTATTCAAAGCAGTTCAGTTCTTTGCAGTCTCAGTGAAGAAGCTGTTGAGAAGCCATATTTTAGCAAAAGGCTGCACTAAATAGAAACTGTGTGTGCTCAGAAAAAGCCTATGTGCATGTATATATATGCATTTTTGTGTCTCTTAAATTTGCCCTACCCAGAAGACACTGCCAAGGGCAAGATTTCCCTTGTAAATTCATACATTTCTCCTTTTTTTTATTTTGCTTCTATGAATAGCTTAACCCTCAGCTGTTCTTAGTTTCTGGTCTTAGAATAGCTGGTGGCTACATTATGAGAGAATCGGAATGTCAGTATGTGTATTTCTTCAGAGCATTCACACTAGACACGTGATTTCTAATTTAAGGCCAGCATGCTCTTAAAATAGAAAATTCCTCAAGCTCCGCCAGATCAGAATTTGTTCTACTCACTTATTTCTAGGCTGACCTGAGCAAGTCAGGTATTTTAAGAATGGCAAGGAGGAAACAAACGCTATAAAAATCTCTTAAAACCTCTATGATTCTACAGCACTGTATTTTAAGTTTATAGAATTTAAAATTACAGTTTCCTTGAAAGTGCATTAAAGTTCTAAGAAGTTTTAATGATTATAAGCAGTTGTATATATATACACAATAAGACGATCAACAGAGAAGTTAGCCACAGAACAGGACCTATGAGGCAAGCTTAGAAATCAGAGCTGAAGTCAGGACATCTGCCATCACCCTGATAATGGGAGAGAAAAAGCTGAGAACTGAAGGGAAGGGAAGTCAGAGAACTGGAAAGAGTTAGGAACTAAAAACACTAATCTGAAGCATTAATCAGATAGGAAACAAGTCTGCTAGGATCTGCTGACCCTCAAAGCGAATTACAAGGGAGGCTGGAGCTCTGTGTATAATACAGGAGCAATGTAGAACAAAAAAAAATTTGATATTTGGGGGGAGATACTAGAACACATCTCTGTACTCTTGTACTAATAACAATGTCAAACCAGCACAGCTACAAAGTATAAGAGGCAAAGTTTAAAGGAAGAAGTAATCTCTCTTACTGAACCAACTGAAAAAAGTAGACAAGGTATCTGACACATAGGGGACTTTCATAAAAGAACTCCAAGTCCAAAAGCCATCTGCTTTTCCCTGCTACATCAGCTGTTCTAATAAAAGATACTACTTTTCCCTACAGACTTGATCTTTGTATTACTCTTGTAAGAATATCCTAGAATATGTATGCTTGAGTATTTTGTTGTAAAATCATCAGTTCTTCATGGCACTTCTTTAACAGCACTACATCAGTGAGTGTGTTTTAAAGAATATATCTAAAGATATATTAATTTTATTTTTTTGAAGAAGAAGACATAACTGAGTGACTGACTTTCAGAAAAACCTCTTCTGTTCAAGGGCTAATTTAATTTCTAGTCTGTAGCTTCATTCCTGATTTGCTTGAGATATGCACAATGCTTGTAGGAGGATTTTTTTTTTCTTTAAAAGAATATCAGAGAATTCCAGAAGTTCTCAGAAAGTGCCCACCAAGGCAGAGCTCTTAAGCTTATGGTATTGTAATACTTTATGACTGGTTGTGTATGTGTATTTGATATCCTAAACAAGTTCTGAGGCAATGTTGGGCAGAGGAAGGTTAAGCATTGATTGTAAAGGAGGATAATTTTCACTGAGCTCAATAAGAGTGTTTCCCAGTTTATATAGATATGTATGGGTTCTGACCAACAGTTTTGAAGTAGAGAATTGTCTAGTTTCCTTCAAGTGTCACCTGTATCAATACCTGCCTGTCTTTCTCAATTACCAGTATATGAACTTGACTTACACTGTAGAAAAAAAACATTTTCAAACTTCTTTATCTCTCACCAGCTGGGCTAAAATAGTCAGAATTTTGTGTGTATTGTGAAACATTTAGTTGAAAGATACATTGAAGCATATTACATTGTTATAGCAAATCTACCATTTTTAAAAGGAACTCAAACCCAGAAATGCCAATGGGAACCTTTTCTTACTTCTGAGCTGGCAATCATTGTCATAAGCGCAGACAGATACATTTGTTTCTGCCTTCCACTGCTGCTTGGAAATCTGTTGCTGTTTTTACTCAAGTATTTATAGATCTTTAGCTAAGTACTAACTCGGAGTTTCCATAGTGATAGGTGAAATATGTATTAATACCAAACCTCAAAGCATATTTACTGTTGGCAATGCTTCATAAATTACCTTTTTCAAGAGCAACTTCTCAAAACATATTTGCTCAGTTCAGCTCCTCACTTGATTTGTGATGGATACTTTTGATATAGCCATATTTATCTAGAAGAAATGTTTTTCCCTCTGCAATACTCAGTGTGTAGAGATTACTTCCTTTTTTTTTTTTTTATCTGTAATAGCAAATGGTCATAAGATTTCATCTCTTTTAATGATTGTAAACAGTTTTTACAGCTTCTATATTCAGTATATTACCTTTGGGGCAGAAAAAAACCCGAGACTTTTACATTGGCCTAATTTTCAATTAAGCTTTCCTTAGGTGAGCACCATTAATAAAGTAGACAGTACAAAATGATGCGGATAGCTTATTTGTATTCATAATCATGAGTATTTGAACAAGGAACCTGTTTCTGTAGCTACCATCAGATATGAAAAGAATCACCTATTCATATACTCCTGCTATCTAATCAGAATAATTCAGTATCGCAGATGATCAGGTATATCTGATGCATCACTTCTTGAAAAAAATTTCTGGCCAAAAATTTTCTCAAAGAATATTCTGTTCATGTTTTATAATAAACATATCTGAAAATTACCCAAGCCTGCTCTGGAATGCCTTAATTTCATGGAAAATAAAAGAGACAATATTAACTAAGAATTCATTTTTATCACCTTCCACCAAAATGAAAACATTTGGGGTTTTTTTGAAATAAATGTTTGAATGTCAAATACACTGAAAGAAAGAGAGCGATTTTTTTCCAGGAAATAGCTGAAGGGATGACTAAACATATTTCTCCTTTGGTTCTGGTAATTGCTTCTATAAAGGCAACTGAATTAGAGATTATTGGCTGAAAATCTTACACTGTTTACGTCAAACATACTCAGGGCTGGATTCTGTTGTGTACTAAAGAAAACTCTCATGCATATAAATACAAGATGACAAGTAATGATAGAGACAAGCCTAGAAAGGGACTTGAGCCTGCATTAATGAAAGTTCCTGTGTGGCCCCTATTTTACCGTGTTTACAAGCAGACATGTGCTTTACTCTCAGATTTTCATGCTGGGTCTGCTGTTCACGTTCAAGACGGGAGTGCTTATGTTTGACAAATTGCATTCTTTATTCAGGTGTTTTGGAAATCTGAAGCAGCAGAAAGTAGTCTCTCATTAACCACAGCTGTCTGCTGTGCTCCGTAATCCAGTCCTCCCTTTTCATCCTCTACAGCCATCACCCATATGCTTAGATGACAACGGCCACAAGCACTGAGCATCACTCTCCAACTGGTACCTCATCAGGCCCGTATCTCTGGGTTCCAACTGCAAAGAGTCCTTTTTCATCATCCTTACCTTAAATAACACTTTGTATTATCTTAGCCTTTCAGGGCTCTTAGCCTTTCAAATGCTTGGGCTCTAAATTGTATTTTTCTCCCCTGCACTGCCTATCAGCAGAGTCTCCTGTGCAAGGAGGGTGCCCTCTGCAGTCTCATGTCTTGTGAAGCTCTGGTCTTCAGACCACCCTCACTAGGACTTAAGGAGAATATGTGTGACGCCCTCCCTTGCTCCTTGCCTTCATGTTAGCTGTCAGGGTCCTGAAGGGCTGAGGTTTTGGCTCCAGAGCTGTATTTAAGTTCAGACTATTACCTTGGATCCTTGCCTAGCTACACTGTAGGTATGCCCATGCTGGGCAGTCTACTTTGCTGATCTTGACTCTTACCTGGTGCAAAAAGGCTGGAGCCAAGGTGTACATGAAAGCCCAGACACTGGAAAGTGCTTTCTCAGTTTAGAAACAGACAGAAGAAGCTGAGCAAATCTGTTGCTAGCAGTATCTTGCGTCTGTGTGAGGCAGTGACCCTAGATACTACTGAGCTCATGGTTCAGTAGGAGCCAGGAGCTCGGAGTCACTGCCGCTCTCTGGGGATGACAGCAGCTGGCCACGGCCCTGCCAAGGCTGCTCATGTGCCATGTCATATGCCCTGTAAGTCACTGACCCATTGCCTAGGGCATGCAAAAGCAAGCACACTGCGTACTCAGTGTCTGCCTTTGAGATGCGTGCCTAAGAAAAAAGGTAAACATTTGTATAATAAATACTAGCACTATCTCAGTGCTTTTTGACCATAATTGTCTAGTGCTTAACAAAATAGGGTACAAATGGGATTACTGAGTGAAGCACATTGCATAAGCTTGCATTCAATCCATGGCTTACTTCAGTCCATTCCATTCTTTGTGAAACTGTGGAGATTAATTTTCCATACTGAAAATACAGACTTGAATATATTCACACACAAGCAATTGCTAAGGGGCAATATGTTCCTGTACATTAGCTACTCTCTGGCAACTGCCTGTTTGTAAACTTTTACATTCATTGAAAATATGAGGGAACTTGCTATTTTCTCATTAAGGGGCAAACTACTTCAGCTTATTTTCTGCTTGCCACAGGATAGGAGCAGGCACAATTATTGCTACCAGTCTGCGTTAACTTGTTAACCATTAGTAACTTCCGAGTGTGTCTTCAGTTTTCATAAATATTTTGATTCTCAAAGTAGCTACTCTGTTGTCATCTAATAGTATGGGGACCTCTTTCTTGACAAAAGGGTGGACTATCTCCTTTTTCTTCTTTTTTCCCCCATCTTGGGGGGAAAAAAATGAATAAAGCCTTCTACAGGTGTTTTTCCCAAATCATTCAGAAGCAACAGGCATAATATCTACAGGCATCCTCGCTTTATGGCTTGACACAGATAGGGTATTTTAGTAGCATACTAGAAAATGCTGTGCACAAAATAAAGGGACAGTTGCTGCTGTCTTTTAAGCTGACAGAAGTACTGTTACTTCTTATAAGAACGCTGTTCCTATAAACAGACCAGGAATGGACTTTCCCATAAATGGACTAATCCTAGGTGTAGGAATACAAAGCCAGAATGTGCCAAAACATAAAAGTAAGCTCATCACTATCTCCCCTGTCTCCTGAGAGGAGCAACCAGATCATGAGGCTATTAGGAAGGAGGGAAGAGAACAATCATTCCTTCCTCCTGTAACATTTTTGTTTCATTTTGGGTTTTTTTTTCTTTTTTTTCAGAAAAAAAACTGAGTATGACACAATTGCCTGGAAGTTAGAGCATTCATCAATTCCTGTGGCAATAATTTAGCTCTCATGATTAAAAAAGAACAATTTGCCACTGGACACTCATTTCATTTTTGGTGCTGGTATCACAAAGTCTTCTAAGTCTGCAGATTCATTACAGTAAGGCTACTAACTGTAAGTCAGAGCAGCAAAGTATAATAGCTCCTGTGTTTCTGAAATACATCTCAGCAAATCAATGAAAAGACAAGATTCCTGCTGAAAATATCTTATTTCAAACAGAGGCAAACTGGGGAGAACCTAAAGCAAGTGGCCAAAATGCTTTATCTTGTCTCACTTGTTGAAGTAAGAGTGTTCTGAGAGGTGAATAGAGAAACAACTTCTTATAGAAATAAAGGCAGGTTAATTGCCAGTAGAATAAGTGGAAGAGCTCCATTCTCTATTTCCTAGGAGGCACTGTAAATTAAAGGGGAGGAAGTGTTATGAGGTATGGTTTTTTCAGTTATCATTCATAACAAGTTTCTTACGCATTGATACCTGAAATGATTTTCTGTCTGATATGTAGAATGTTTACAGTCCCATTATAGTGTGTGTGTGGAGGGGGAACAAAGTGGGGCATTACCCTTAAACAACAACAAATTCTCACAGTTTGTACTTATGTGACCATCATTTATGTAAGGAACAGAACAGCTTGTTTATTTTAATCCAAGGGATATGGCAAGTTAATTTCCAGATACATATCAGAACAAATATGCTGCAGAGCTGTGAATAGTTGTTCCTGTGCGCCTGCCTCACCTCTAGATAAAATTTTCTATTACTATCTTTTAAAATTATTCAGAGAATCAGTATTAGCCATTATCTATTATCAAAATAACATTCACCAAGTCATAACCAGAGGCATAATCTACATTATTTTTCAAGGAACAAGTTGAAAATACATGTCCAATTGACGACAGAAGTCCTAGCAGAAATTTTTTCTCATGGTTATTTCAATACAGTATCCTGGGATGATGGAGAGTTTTATAATTAATGGCAGTTATGCTGGACATGCTCTGATAAGAAATGATGGGCCTGCCATTTACAAACATCAAATTTTACGAGCTGGAAATGAAATGCAGTCATAGCAGGCCAACAGACCAAGAAGTGATATAAGCTGTAATTTCATGATAGCATATCTTGTGCTGGCAAAGCAAAACTAATTCCCACAGGAGCTGAATAATGCAGTGGGTTTGGCTAGGAAATGGCAAAAACACTGCAGCAATTGTCAGTTGGTTTAGTGTTATACATTTGTTATTTGAAAAAGAAAAATAAATTTTTGGCTTTCATCTTTCTCTAGTAGCTGGAGGTATGTTCACCAAATTTCCTCAACAGAAAGTTTCACAGAATTCCTGCCCAAAAAGACTGTAAAAGAAAACATCAGAGGCTTTTACAGCCACTTATTGACAGTGAGTGGAAGGAAAGAATAGAAAAGGTATTTAGACATTTTCAATATTAATTTTTCAGAATTTTTTGTATCTGGTATAAAATATAAAGAAACAACAGGGTTTTTTTGTTTCTACATTTCTCAATGTAACTAAGGAAAAAATAGCTTCTTCTGTCTGGAAAAAAAGAAGGATAGTGAAATATGATATCCCACTTATCAAATGTATTTCACGAGCATAAAACACCACAGAAAATATCAAGAATACTATTTAGCATCATCACAGGCTACAAGGAGGAACAGGAGAGAATGTGTACAAGTACAAATCTGTGACTCAGTGTGAGTGGCCTAAATGTTGCGAAATGCAGCATTTTCATTTCAGTTAGAGTACAACATGAAAAATGTCTTTCTCCAAGGTCAACGTATTTTGAATCTGTCATCAAAGTTGTTATGAAGATGAATGTTATCACATTGCACAAACATTCAAAAAGATAGAAATAACACCGCAAAAAAGGTGAGCTCAGGAAGAGCCAGATCTTCTCATTAAGTGTGCGTTTCAGCATTATTGCTCTGCTGCTTTTCAAGTGCTCATTGTAATTTGAAATTCAACGTCTTCTAGAAAAATGTTAATCATAAATGTTAATGCCATACTCCTTCATTTTCTCTCTGCTTTCCAATAAATTCAGTGCTGATGAAAATACTAGAGAACTGAGAAGTGAAAGTCGGCATATCCTAAAGTGGATTTAAAAGTAGTTCTTCTAAATGTACTTATACTTAGTTGGGAATACATGTCTTACCACAAACAGATTGTTACCTGTTCTAATACATTTCTTCATATTTGTATTTCGAAAGCAAAACATCACCCATCTTAAATTCTCTCACTGAAAGAAAACATCTTTTAAGCACAGTATGTATTTTGGGCACACTACATTTCTACTTTGGAAAGCCTGGTATAAAACCAAATCTTACAAGGAAATTATCATTAATTAAAATACAATACAATACAATACAATACAATACAATGAATTTTGGCCACTTTAAAAGAGCCATTTATTTACTAGCATAAGATCATTTAAATATTCTGCAGGCAATAGAGCTGGAGCTGGGAATTCTCAAGTCTTTCTGCCATCGCTGAAAGAATTGGCACAGAAACAAAGGTTGTTAGTGCATACCAGGAAAATTATATGTTGTGGTCTGATAATCTACTGAGCCATATCCTAGCATAACAATGAAAAGTGGGAAAATTATATCCTATAAGCAATTTGTATGATAACTATGAATCTCCATGATCCATTCATGAAATATATAGACAGAAAATGATTTTTTTTTTAATGTTCAAAATTGTTTCAGCAACAGAAGCAAAAAGAGTTTACTGACTATGTAGTAAATTTCTGGAACTTGCTGCTCCAGAAGACTGTGGAGGCAGCACATTTCAGCATGTTCAAGAAGGGATGATTCAAATTCATGGACAGTAGGTCAGTAAATGGACAGTAACAGGCTACGGGGGTGGGGGGAGAGGGTGGATCATCTAATATCCTTAATACAACGTGCTTGAGTGCTCAGAAAATACAAGGGGAACGTACCATATGAGGGGCCTGGGCTTGTTTGCTCTCTATAAATAACATCTTGTAAAGACATTATCTGAAACAAATTCCTGGACTAGATGGACCACTGATCTGACCCAGCAGAGCATTTTTATTCTCTTTTGCTCACCAAATACTGTGTATGCTGCTTGCAACTTCTGTTGTACAGTAGTTTAGGCAAGTCAAATATTAATGTTTCTGAGTTAGTCTCCTAAAATCACAACTAGCTTTTAAGATGGTGAAACAACCATTTCAGATGTAATTCAATTGTACTTACGACACTAAATAAAAGTAGTCAAATGTGCTCATTAGTCTGTTTGTAGAAAGCTAAAAAAAAATTACAATTTGAAAAGGAAATTTATAATATTCACTGACGCAAATGTTTGCAAGTACTTTTTGTTGATGTTTGCAAGTACTTTTTGTTGCATTCAAGCAGTTCTAGTGGAGACATATAAATTCAGCTGAATCACTCTCACAGAAAAAAAGCTGCATAACATTAGCTTGCCAGATGTGCTTAGTGCTTAACATACCACCACACTAACAGATACTGTTCCAAAATTTAAACATAGTCTTAGGACAGCAGTACTGGAGAAAAGAGTGATTTGGGGCATGAACTGATACGTTAATTTTATTAGGCAGTACTTTAATGCTACAGAGAGCTAGAACACTTCCATTCAGTGCCTGGGTACTGTCAGGTGCAAGGTGCACCACTGCAGACCATAGCACACACTGTAATTGTGTGGTGATTTGAACCCCCATCTACACAGTAGGTAGAGGCAGTCTAGATACGTTATGGAAATACTCTGGTTACATTATTTTTGCATTAACTTTTTAAAGTCTTTTAACAAATCAGATGAGGTGTTTTCTAAGAAAATCACAGAAAGCAGAGTGAATGAGAATCCCAGTTCATCATCCTTCCCCAAAGGTAGGGTCAACTAATACCACCATTATTCTCCACGAGTGTTTGCGAAACCTACATCAATGAAAGTCAAGAACAGATCAGAAAGTTTCTTTCTGTAAGATACTTGCCTTTGAAATATTTGGGGGCTTTTTTTGTTGTTTTTACATAATAACACCCTAATCCTTACATCCTAAGGAAAGGGAAGAATTGTATCAGTGATTACACTGAGACAAACAGAAATGACTTCACTTGATCAACAGGACTGTCTTCTATAAGAACAACCAATAACAGGGATTATTTAGTAATGATATGTAGAAAACTTTCTACAGTGGTAGTCTTCCTTGTCTACTATAAATAAATGCCAAATACAATTTCCATATTTTCAACATAATATATGAATATTTTAAAATTAAGCAGAAGTATAGAGACAAGAAAGCAGCTTGACAACCCCTTATATAAATTAATGAGCTTTCTCCAAAAAAGAAAAGTGGTAGTACTGCTATGAAAATCAAGATCCTTTAATTAGAACTTTGATGTCTTTAAAATATTATTATGGACCACTTTTAAAAGAAGTAAAAGAACTATGCTGATATGTCCCCTTTGAATTCCTATCATTAGCAGTCCTGAAGTATTCTTCCTTATGTTCATGTATATTTTAACTGAATCATAAAAACATAGGTACAGAGACAGTGACCTAGAGCCACCTACAACTAGCCCTAAAACTAACATTTCATCCTACATGTATCAGCGCAGAAGAAATTTGCTTACCAACTACTGCGAGAAACTTCAAAATACAGAAGAGAATTACCTTGAAGCAGTTTTTATACAGAAGTGGAACATAGCTGAGTAGCTGGTATTTTGGGACCTTTATAAGTACTGCTGCAACACAATTCCCTTCTATTATATATTCTGAAGTGTTACCATAGTCGAAAAATGGATAACTCAAAAGCACTTTAAAGGGGTAAAGACTTTCAAGAGTAGTAGTATGCTTAGAGATTGACATGAGCATACAATATGAAAAAATCCAGGAAAGAAAAATCTTGGTGCTCTTGGGACTTGTTTTCCCATGAAGTATGCTATGAAAGGTACTTGCAATCCCCGCAGCAAAGCTAAGAAAATTTCAGAGCATGATTTGAGATCCTTACTATGAACTAAGCAAGACTAAGACAGAAAGGGTAGTTTCATGCAGCCCAGTAAATACGGTATTGCCACAGCTAATAGTAGGCTAAAGGCTTTGTACTGACTCTTCAAGGCCTCAGGACTGGGACTTGTCAGGCTTGCTTAGCCTGGACTTGTCGTAAGCTTGCCTGGAGGTTTCTTGTTTAGCTGTAACAGCAACTGTCTAATGACAGGGTTGCCCAATTATTTTTAGTCTTGCTTAGCTTTGGACAATTGCAAGAGGTAATGCCTATTGTTACAGTAATTTTGATATATTTCTGTAAGTGATACATAGTGATAACATGTAGTTATTCTATGTAGAATAACTGGAATAATGATGTGGTGCAGAAGAGTACAAGTAGGGGAGAACAGCAGCAGCCTTGAGAGCGTGAACACCGGCTCATATCGGAGGCCCAAGGGCTATGAATAAATCACCGGTGGTCAATCACTGCTAATTAAAAGAATGCAGCCTTGGGAGCTGAGTAAAGCTGGTTTTAGGGGTAACAAAGGGAACAAAGAACAAGTCTCTGACATATATTACAGACACCACATATACAGTAAATTTGAATGTAATACGGAGTTGGAGACCAGGAAGGAAAAAGCAAGCAGTACAGCATGTTAGAAAATGTATAAAAATAGCCAAAGTGGATGCCAGTGTGAAGAAGAAGAAGCTATTGACATCATACTCCTCCCAGCAAAGAGGAGGAAGAAGCCCTTCCCTTTAAAATCCTACTCTCCAGGTGAAGGGCTTGGGAAACTAATGACTTTTCATACCTCCCCCATCCAGAAGGAAGCCATCAACCTTATGACCCAAAGGAGCACTGGAAGGTTCGGTACCAGAGAAATGGTAGGTCCCTTTTGTATGGCTTTTTTAATGGTGTTATTAATGAGATTTTTCTGTATTCATTAGATAATTTGGACTATGTTATATGGACACTGAATTAATAATAATAACTGTTGCATTTTTATTAGATTCTAAAACATTTCAATTAGACTAATAATGTATTCTTGGCTTCACATATAAAGTGTTTTTCTCTAGCCTATGTAAACTGAAAAAGATGTAGTTCCAACAGCGTCACATTATTTCTTTCAAAAGTGATGGCAGATGGTGGGGCTTTGCTCTGGATGAATTTTCATGTTGAACCTGAAGCAGGTTCATAAACTCATTATTTATGGGTGTAGACAAGATCTGCATGGTCAAAACAGAAGCAGAAAAACTCAAGCAATTCAGTTTCCAGACACATGAGTTCAACATTATTTTATGTTGCTCTGCTGCCAGCCAAACCTAACCTTTTGTCATACTCTTGCTTTTACCTGGACCACCTAGATGAAGTCTAGTCACAGCACAGGGGATCCCTGTGACTCAACATATAAGCTTGAACTTAATATTTATTTCCTTAGCTAAGTTTTATTTTCACCAATTAATTTATGGGGACAGTATCTTGAACTTTGGAAGTCTAAAATCTTAGTAACTAGCCACTTTTAACTACCAAGTAGCATTCGAAACACATTTAAAGAGCGAACAATTAGGCGCATAAGCAGGAAATTAAATAATAGTAAAGATGTGGCATTTTCACAGTATGCTGAATTACCATTATCATTACTAGATTACAGCGTCCTATCCTGGAGTAATATTTTAGATGCAACTTAATTCTTAGTCATTATTTTGAACAATAACCAGTCTTTTGGTCAAGTAAGTGTTTTTTTTGCATAACACATTTATCCCTGTTTATTTCCTTTTTGCACCGTCTTCTAAGTTAGTTCTTATGCTGTCCTTCCTCTTCACGGATATTTAAAGATGGCAATAGAATTAGTATTTATTAATAATTTAAGTCCTCTGTAGTAAATACTTGGTTGGGAAACAGCTTCATCATTGTTCTCTAGCTTTGGATAACTAAAGAATTTTTGGTACAAAAGGTTATGTATTACAGCTTCAGTTTAAGGAAACAGAAGAATTCTTTGCAATGGATAGTGACTGAGACCGGAAAATTATATAAAAATAGGCTTCTAACTTTTCTGTGAAATTGAACACAGACATTTAAATAGAGTGGCAGAAGGACACTCTGTGTTGTGTGAGACTTTACCAGAGAAAATGACAGCATTGAAAGTGATTTTTTTAAGAAAATAAAAGGCAGATTAACAACACTGAGGCACTGGGCCTGCCATAGTGTTTGGGCACAGAAGATGCTGCTTGAAATCAAATTTTGGAGTGACACCCTGGAGCTCTGGAGATCTATAACTGGCACTGATATTGAAAATGTACCAATAAAGCTGTTATATGTAGCACATCCTGAAAGCAAAAGCAATGAGCTTCTGAATGAAAGGAATAACCTTTCCTTCCCTTAAAAATAAATATATTAGCATGAAGCATGACTCAAATTTTGTGAGGCTGAGTAATAAAAAGTCATTTCTTTTCCTTCAAGGGCAGGCTACCATGAGACTGACAGACTCATGGTCTCATTCAGCCTTTCTTCTACAATGCCACATGGACAGACAACTTCATTTAGTCAAGGAAGCATTTGGAGATGTGGAAGCCCACCAGACAGAGGTAAACAGTCAATCAGGATGTGGTTATCTGCAGGGGTTGGAGTACTGTCTCCCTAGTCATGACCAGTCTCAAAAGTAATTTCAAAGCACCACTTCAGAATCAGACCCCTCCCAAGGGGGATGAACTAGCTGGCAGAAATAATCTAATAAATTCCTGCCTTCAAGCAAACCCTCCCTGGAGACTGAAGTTCTGCTTTTTTTTTTTTTTTTTTTTTTTTTTTTCCTTAGCCTGAGCTCAGCTGGGCTCTGTTTTCCCCTTACTACTTTTCCCACAAAGTCTAGTATGTCCCACAGGTCTAATATGTGCCCCCAGACACTGGCTGAGAGCACAGCATGTCATTAACCTTGGATCAACCAGTCTACCCCATCCAACCTCTACCTTTCCCACTCCTCCTGATACCCACCAGCAACATCTGGTGAACTTTTCCAGCATTAACTGTGCTAGGAGAATAAAGACTTTCAAGAAATCAGCCTTTAGCTGGATTCAGCACAGGCAGTGTTTAGGGCACAATATATCTACTCAAAAAATTATCAGTTACTTTTCTCTTGTAGTCAGTAAAGAGCATCAGTAAGAATTTCTGAAGTGCTATCCTTTATCCTAACCCAGACATTTAAAACACATATGATGAACTAAACTTTATAAGCACTTTCAAGGGGAGCATAGACTGGCTGGCTCAGATGTAAATTGGAGAGAAGGAATTCAACCTTTTTGCCTGCAAAGACTTCTCACATGCCTCATAGCACAAACAGTCTTAAAATCCCTGGGAAGTGGAAGAGCTCTCATTCATACATATGCAAAGAGTTTGACAATGTTTCGGCAATCTAAAACATAAGTTTTTAACAGTCTTCAAATCCTTTCCTCTTCTAAATGTACTCAGCAGTAAGTGATCTCCTTCATGGTTTTCTTTTTAACCAAGTTCTTATAGCACAAATTTCCACAGTTACCAGAAGATGGAAAGGACTAACTCCATCCGCAGACAGAGGTAGGACCATCTTCTATGAAAACAGAAGCCTAGGAGTCATGTAAGAACTTGGTTCTTTTAGAGAACGACTTCTCTGCCTAACTTTACACAACTTAAATCATAATTAGCTAAGCTGGATTTCCTGTACCGAGAGACAAATTTGAGGGAAATTACAGAAAAACCATGGAGAGAAATTACCTCCAGGGACCAGTCAATGGGCCTCTATTTCTCTTCATGACAGGGGAGAAAACCAAGGTAACTGATTCGGATTTGGTATCTTAAAATTTAGATTTCTTAAATTAAGCAGATAAATCTCACCAAACTAGCTTCCACAAGGTTGTAAACAACCCTTTAAGGTTGTAAAATATCCTTTACCATTCAAATAGTATATGGCTTCTCTTCACTTCAGTGTAACAGAGAAATATCCAAGGCGCAAAAGAACTAAGGGGGGTACTGACTGTAACACAGAATTTCATGTACATCTTCCCAAGGTGCAAGACTGTGCATAATGGGAAGAGGTCTGGTATCATTGTCTCAAATGTCTCTTTTCTGGAGAATCACATAATGGAAGTGTAGGATCATGAGATTTGCTGCCATATCTGAGATGTAGCATTCGTTTACAGTATTTCAGCCAGACAGATATGACAATATTGTTGTAGATGTTTCTGTCTGCTAGTCAATGTGCCAGATTTCCTCTCTTTCTATAAATGCCACTGCCTGAGGGAAAAGCAAGTGATAGCCCACCTTCATTTCTGAAAAAAAGTACATTTTATATTCACTTTTTTTTTTTTTTTTTTTTTTTTTTTGCTGTTCCATTATTTATTTTGTGGTGTTGATTTCTTATATTTCAAACAGATGGTAAATGGTACCATCTAGAACTCCATGATATGTAGCAGCAAGAGTAATCAATACTTACTGATTTTGATTATTGAGTGATATAGATTATATTATTGACTGCAGTAATAGTGATAGTGATTACTGAGTAAAAAATACTACAAAAATGTAACCTGTCTTACATTTTGAAATTCAGCATCTTCAGAAACCTATCTTGCTTGGTCTTTCTTCTTCATTTGGTGGGACAGTATGGAGTAAGACAAAAGGTGAATGTTGCTTCAATCTCTCCAGGTTGTCCCATTCCCAAGATAACTCACTCCATACTTCTAAAGCTATATCTGAACCTCTTCACTGGTTGCAGGGTTGTGTGCTATGTGCATTATCAGCTGTCAAAAGGTAATCCAAGGAGAGAAAAAAAGGTCAAGATAGGATTCCTGCTTCAGAGAATCACTATTGACTGCAGCTCCAGACAAACCTCATCCAACCTATTCTTCTTTCCAGACATGCTGAGTTCCATGAGCTCAATTCCAGGGAGCCTTTGCTAAGGGGTGAGGACAAAGTTGCTTCTGCAAACTGCCCTTGACAGGGCTGGGTTTTGGGTTTTTTTTTTTTTTGTTTTGTTTTTTGATTTATTTTACATTTTATCTCCTGTATCCCAGTCTACTACCTCTGACAGAAGTGGCAGGATAGGGTTAATTAGGTCACTAACACTACACTAGTCTTATGTTTCCTAATTGCAGTTTGAACATTCCATATAATTAAATCTCTAGCCAAGGAGCAATAAAGGCAATTAAATACAAGGAATTTCTTCCATGCACATAGTGAAATTCTCATGTGTATATCAAGCATTGTATTAAATACTAGAAAACTAAGGTGATAAGGGCCAACAGACACCCATACTTCAAGACAGCAGAAATGATCAGCTTCTAAAATGAGAATCATACAAAAGTTAGAAGCTATCTAGAATAATGCCTGAAAAAAGGAATTACCTGGCCACACAGAATGCAATAATTACTAGCATAAAGGAAAGTTTGAATACCTACTTTTGTTTTGCTACTAAAATTATTCCTTCTCCAGAAATACATGACTTCTTGAAAGGAATCAAGACCTTAGTTAAGAATTTTTAAGAACTGAAATACCTTGGCCCAGAACTTTTTCCTTGCACAACACATTGTCATCTGAGGGCTATGTGCACTTTGGCCCTGACTGCTTAATATATGTGTCATAAAAGTCTTCTCATAAAGAAAATCCATTTTCCATCTCTACTGGTGATTGGTAGAAATAAGTCCATTAGCGGAGTCGATGCTGAGGGAATGCATACAATAGGAGGAGGAGGAGGGAAAAAAAGGTTATCTGGAATGAAGTGTGTTTCCTTTTCTAATAACTATGGACATTCAGACAAACTCCATTTCATTATTAATATTTTTAAATCAAATTCTGCACATGGCTTATATATCTTACTTCAGGGCTCAGCTTTTGGACACAAACAAAACCATATTTTAGTGCTATTGAAGACACAAAAATAAACTTATCTAACATTATAATTTTGCATTATTTCACCTGTTTCCTGAGCTGTAGAACAATTCAGAATATGGTATTGAATATATTGAATGCCATTATGCTTCGGATAAACCAGTATCCGGAATACAAAGATCTAAATTCTAATTAAATTAGGTTATGTATAACACAAAAAAAACCCTTAAATCCATTGCATTCAATAGAAATTGTGATTCCAGCAGAGTAAAAAATCACCAATAAATCAAAAATTTCAGACAATGTCCCATCTTTATAAGAGGCACTGAAACAGACCACTCCTTTGAATACCAAAAAGGCAGATTTAAACTTACTGATTTTCAGCTAGTTTTTAACTTGATCTGAATAAGATTCTTTCATGTATTCAGAAGTGTAGCAAGTGCAGCTACTGGTACATTTTTACAGAGAGACTCTGCTTACTGTGTTTTCGGAGATTAAAGCTCTGAGAGAATTTAAAATAGGAGGACTTACAGATTGAGGGAGACTTTGTTCTCTTCCTAAAATGGTTTTATTTTAGTGTTTTACTGCTTTTATTTTTCTAAAATAAAAAATCATGGAGACCAATCCTTATCTGAAATTCATTTCGAAAGACCATATAACAGAGAAGCATGTCCCCGAGGATAGAATGGAAACATTAGTCACTGTGATGCAGGGGTGGAAACACTGCACTGTATCTTATTTTCTGTCCTTAAAAAGTCTGTTGTGCAGGTCTTAAAGCTGCACTCCTCAGTGAAAGAAATTTTCTGTAGTTGCATATCTATTATTGTTTTTATTGTACCTTAAAGTTTTCAAGGTCTGTAATGTTACTACTAAGGAATCCCAATTCTACAGCTTTTCCTGCTTCGAAATGAGAGTGTGAAATGAGGGAGCGTCTCCAAGATAATTGAAAACAAATTTAACCCAAGGGGAGTTTCATAAAAGGTATATTTTACAAAATTAAAAAATACAAAATATAGAGCTGTATTTTGTGTATTTGAAAATATTGACAATACACAGAAGTTAAAAATCTCAAAAGTTCACAACTGTCTGATATTCCAAGTGGTGTAAAGAAAACTTAGAGAAAATTAAACTTTGGATTCACCAAATTCACCAATTCACCAAAAGGTTGAGATTTTATTCATTTTTTCCTAGCAAATGTGTTCATTTTGTTTTCCAGGAAAAAACACCCCAAATCAGAAAATTAGTCCCTACAGTGCTTTGTAAATTAGTGTTTTGAAAGAAAAAATAAAATAAAATAAAACTTTAAAGTGACTTCCTTTACTGTTATCTGCTGAGACTCAATTTCACAGAATCTTGTGTTAAAAAATGCATCTCATTTACTTCTCTGAAATTTAATTGTGGAGTATGTTAATGATCTTGCTTCTTACTCATTCAGCTCAGTCCAGTTTGCACTGATAATCTGCAGGACCTGGGAAATGGTCATCCTTTCAGTCCAGCGTGAGATGGTCCCATTTTTATGATGTGAATTGTTTAGGCAGGCAAAAGGAGCCCACGGAAGGGAGGCAGCAGCACCAGTCATTCTTGCAAGGGACCAAGCCCTAAGCTTTGCATCATGCTTGCATGAAAGTGAATGGGACAAACAATTTTGTGGTGTTTTAGTAAATGATGGTACATCACAGTTCCTCTCATTAGGAACACAGCTCTGCCCTGGCTGGCAGGTGCATCCTTTGGAGCCAGATCCACTGCCCAGGGTATTATGGCAGAAAGACAAGCCATTGAAAAATACAGGGTCGATAAAGATAAATGATGTCTGGTAGGTGACGCCATTCTGCTTTAGCATATTAATTGTTCAGGGGGAGTTCCCCCAACTCCTTTCGCTTCCTCAGTCTTTCTCTCCCTCTCATGCACACTTTCTTCCCAGCACGGCAGAACAGTGCAGGCTTTATTCTGAAACCTAATGAACAAACCTGAAGGATGCCCTGTCGAGCCATGCAAAATTAATTAGGTCGAGGACTTGGGTGGGTTGGCTTCAGGGTGACTGTTGCACTGACATTTTTAAACAGACTGTCTATAGCACAGCAGCCCTGCTGTGCCATCCAAAGATCAGTATTACGGGACATGTTCATCAAATCACTGAGCATAATCGTATTTCGTTTTATAACTGTCATGGCTTCTTTCCTACTCACTCACTCCCCTCTCTTTTTCTTGGGCATTATATTTATTGTTATTATTTTGCCTACAAGAAAGGAAAGGTTTCTGAAATACTAGTGTTATCTCAATGTGATTTGGTTTCTGCTGGGCAACAGCTCCCTCTAATGTTTTCTCTCTTTTTTCCCCCTTTATTTCCTGATGGAAAAAATACTATTTGCAGTTTATACTTAAGATATGATGAACGCGGTTGTTTGGCCGTTCTTCTGTGTTTTGAATACATGAATACTAAAGATCAACCTGACAAGGATTATATCTGGAGACTTTATATTCCTTCAATGAATAGGCTTTATCAACAGTACCAATTAGGTTATGATTAAAAAAGACCATAAGCATTACTGAAACTGGCTGCCTTTGAACAGAGTCCTCTGGGGCTTTTCAATGTTTCAAAGATTTTTATGTGAGTTGATGGGAGAGACTGATTTACTGATAATTTATTTATTAATTTAGTTCCAATAACGGCCATCTCCAAGTACATAAATATCCAAACAGACTAAAAGTTGCTTGATCATATTATTTCATGGATGTGCAGATGTGCTGTTCTGACCTGTTTTTTAGGAGCTTGTGAATAGCAAAGTATTGGCTCCAAGGAAAAAATTACCAGGCACAAATTTAGCAATTACTGGGGCCATTGGGTAATGGCAAATGAAGGAAGAACATTTACCCAGTCAAACTGCAGAGTAAGAGAAGCAAGACAAGCTAAACAGGTGAAAATTAATTTAGGAAGACTTTAAAGAGAAGGAGACAAAACAGTGTGTATGAGAATTAAAGGGCTAGGGAATGGATAGTAAATTGGATCAATGGATTTTAAAATTAAGGAGGACCACTACTATTACCCAGGTCAGTCTCCTGTACGGTGTGAGCAATAGGTCTCTGGGATGTGGCTTTCTTCTTCCCAAATACAAAGCTCAGCAGCTTGTGTTCGAAAACCTGTGGTTGTGCACACCCCAATGTAAACGCATCCAACCTCATATTTCAGAGAGAGAAAGCTTTTCATCTCCTGGAGTGTCACTAAATCTGGCTACAATTGGCCATTCAGCGTGAAGGCTGTTTCAAGGACTACTCAACAGGAATACGTAGTTATAGCAGACTATTGGCCAAATCACAAAACAACCACGGCACTTACCAGTTAATTAATATTCTTGCTAAAAAATATCGTACAGTGGCCTAAAGTTTGTTGAATACAAAGGACCACATTTTAAACTAGTTTGTTTCAATTAGAGTTTCATATTTTTTGTGTTTGCTTTTAGAGTATATTCTAGGAAAAACATTTACATAATAATAATTTCTCAAATTAAAAATAATTAAAAAAAATAAAAATCACATTATCCTCAGTGCAAGTCAGTGTTTATGAATTATGCCAAAAATTTTTGTTCTGTTTATGTGACTAATTTCAGGAAACTTGAATTGAAATTTTGGGGATATTTTAACTAACAAGTAGAAAGAAGCATAATGACCAGTGCATCTTAATAAAATGACTCATTTTAATGGTGTAAAATAAAAGCTTGTTATTTAACCAAGAGCTCCACAAGTTCCTCAACTGCCAGTCCAAGCCAGTACTTATTTGCACAAAATCCCATTATCTTACACACCACCATTCATGTCAGTGTTGTCAGATCTTACCATGTCACTGTGAACATCTTAATGTTAACCCGTACAAAATTTAATTTCAGCTTTCAGAGACAGACAGCTACATGAGAATCTTTGAGACTAAATTTCCGGCCATCGTGCCTTTGTAAACCTGACTATATCTGAAGATATAGTCCGAGCAAGATGCAAGATGCAATGGGGATGCAAGATCCACCAAAAAAATCTATATAAATTATATATATAAATCTCAGGACTAACAGTCATTTTAGGGTAAGAACTAAACTAGGGTAAACTAAAAAGTAAAATCAGAAAAGTGCCCTAAAATATAGGGAAATTGGACATTTAGAGAACATGAACTTAAACAGAAAAATCCCTGATGGTGGACACAACCAGATATTTGGCACTCAGTAGCACCATTTCTTCTACAGCACCTTGGTTAGCTAGTTGCTGGTCGTCTTCTTCTTTGTAGAAAAAGAGAGAAGGGGGATTGCACTAGAAGCTCTACGCCTTAATGCTGAGGGGGAAATTCAGCTCATGTGAGAAGGACTCCACCTGCAGCAAGGGTGCCCATCTTTTCTTCGGTCTCCGCCAGGATTGCCAGGCTGTGAGCGCTACCGGCCAGCACTGCGAGGGCAGGAGGGCGGCCGCCACACCACAGCATCTCCACCACTGCCTCTCCCACCGCTCAGGGGACTCTCCTGCTTCTCCCACCCCAGCCTCCGAGGGAGGCATGCACCCTGGAGTGAGGGTTTATATCCACGGAAAGCTTAAATTTAGAGCTTGGTTCAAAGCTGTAGGAAAGACACAGGTATTTGTAGCCGTATTAGGACAGCTAGTATAAGCCTATGGAAAAGAGATAAATATCGGTAGTTGCGTTTTAGTGGTGAACAGAAAAATAAACAAACAAAAAAAACACCTATATATCCTGTGCGACGCAGGGCTTCCTGGGTGATATTTCTGTATCAGCCAGTCCCACTGGGGGACAAATATACTTATCAGTTCCTGTTTATGTCTTCAAATTTCTCACCTATATAACCGCACGCCGCAAATACTGCTTCAGCTCACACATTTTAGCTACGCAGGAAGCCCGTTCCCTCAGCATCTCTCAGGGCGCGCGCTAGGCCATGTGAGGAGAGGCGGCCTCCTCGGGCGGTGACGGGGCAGGGAGGCCGAGGGCAGGCGGGAGCCCCCGTCCCGCCACGGGAGCCAGCGGAGCCCCTGCCCCGGCCCCCCGGGGTGTCCCAGGAGCCCCCAGCCCCAGTGCCGGGGGAGACCCCCCGCCCTGCGCTGGCTGTGGCAGAGGCTCCCCGGGCACCACATGGACGGGGGGCACCACCGGCAGGTGCGCAGCCCTGAGGGGATGTCAGGGCTGCACTGGGAGCATTAGGGGATGTGTCAGGGGAGACCGCAGGCGGGAGAGGAGGGAACGAGGGGGCCTGGGAGGAACGAGCGTGTGGAGGCAGAGGGAGGAGGGGATGGGCTGGCAGCACGCTGGCCCGGCCATGCCCTCCACCTGATCTGTGCCTCTGTCCCGTCTGCTCAGTGTAGGACTAAGCCTAGCTGTACAAGAGAGACCTTGTGGCAGCTGGACCTGTCTTTTGGGTTGGTTTCAACTGAATCTTCAAGACTTCTCTGTGCTGCCAGCTAAAGCATGGTAAGCAGGAGTGATGAGGAGACATTTCAAAAGCCCTTTCTTGATCCAAACTAAGATGATAATGTAGACACTGGATTAAATGGCCGTATTAGGAGCCTTGTTTCCCAAGGTTCCCTGTACACTGAAAGGGAAAAAATAGATGTTATTCTGGCTCCGTGTTCCTTTGGAGGAAATGATAACTTGAACCTCTTAATTTAGGAGTTTAAATTAGATATTGAAAGGTAGATACTCAGAAATTATCCTTCCTAATCTCTCTCCAAGTGACCTATTGTTAAGATAAAAGTACTTCCTTTTTTTCCCTTTCCTTTTCTTTGTAGTCCATTAACTTGTTTGTTGGCACCATATTCTGCAACTTCCAGATAATACTTGTTCACATGTACCTGAAACATAAGCAAGGCATCCTCTCTCACACTGAAGATGCATTAATACTCTGTTATATCTGACCACGGATGTCTGCATTAGCTGTCAGCTGGAAGCTTTTCTGTCTTTAGCAGCACACCACATCAGGTCTGGTTCAAATCTGTTATCAGCAAAATCCTGTAAACTCACTTTTCTCTGAATGTAGTATTCCTCCCTAAATCCTACTTCAGAAAACATCTAGGGTGAGCTGAACAGAGGATGGCTTTAGAGAGTTGGCTCATATTGTTGCTAATACTGCTTTTAAAATAAAGGTGGTGTTATTGTCAGATAGGGCTTTGTGCAGTCTGCTCCCTTCTGGCTGCTGGAGTTCAAATGTACATGCTTTCACGGAGGTCAAAGGAGTAAAAAGCACTCACTTCTGTGTCTCAGACATGTCTCAGGCAGTTCAGGAAGGCACAAGAGTGTCTGTATCTTAGTGTGGTTTGTGCAATTTCAGGTAAATTCACATTACTTGTGTCATAATACTCACAATCATCATTCACATTTAAATAAGAAACTTTCTGTTGACAAACCACTTTGAGTATTTTCTGAAGGCAGGACTCTGTGTATTACCCATGGAAAAGAGACTACTGTAAGGAAATGAGTAATATAAATGGGCACTCACTGAAAAGCAGTGTAAGTGATATTGAGGCACATCTACACTCTTCACATAGACACATGAGCCTCCCTAAATCTCACACTGAGTAAGCACACTGTGGGGGTATTGGACTCAACACAAAGAAGCAAAAATGAGATTACAGAAACTGTAAAAGGAAGACATCAGTATATGAACAAGTAACTAATTAGAAATGTGCCAGTGATACCAGATTCAGAATATGCAGCATTAACACTAAGTATCGCATAACAGTATGCTTAAGATAGTTTTCTGGATGCCTGTTTTAACAGTGTCGGAATTGAGATATATACAGGAAAAATATGATTTCAGACTCGTTTCAAGGTAATTTCACATTTGACTGAAGTATAAAGAGAACTGTAATTGTTGTAATCTAAGAATTGAGAAAAAGCAAGGAAAGCAGTCTAGTATCAGATCTAAAAGTTTTGTCTTTCTACAGAAATTGAACAGCAGCTGTAGCAAGATAAATATCCAACAAATGTCTCTAGGAGCTTCCGAACTCTAACTTGCAGACAAGTTTGGCAGATCCAATAAAATCAGGCATAGCCAAAGTACAATTATTTACCCTGAGTAAGAAAAGACGTAGTTGATTAATATAATTGTCTCATACCTCATTAGACAACCAACCCTTGCTATGCATTAAAGACTTTTTACCAAGTATGTTCTGGCACCACTTCAGAGAACTACTTTCTAAATATAATGCAGTGTATAAACAAAATTAGCTTCAATTTATATTGCCTCTCCCAAGATCAGTGTTCAGTCTTTCTCCACACAATAACAGGGAGTCATGGGACTTTACCGCTGTCCTTCTAATTGCCACTTCCTCCCCTAAAGATATAAATTAGAAACACATCAAAAATAAAGAAAATGCTGAGTTCAAAATGAAAACTGTTTTTTGTCTCCTGGACAAAAAGGAGTCGCAACACAAAATTATTCATTAAACCACTGTTTTATAAAGTAAAACTGTAAAATTTACAAATGTGAAGAAGTTTAAAAGAAAGTGTGCTATGGACTTTTGGCTTTTTTGGATAGAAGAATGAATGAATGAATTATTCATAAGGTTTTGCTTCTCTGGCAAACTGTGTCTTTTGTATCAAGATATACATTGAAGGCATATATTAATATGAAAGAAAGGACTAGAACTAAGATAACTTAGAGACTGATGGCTAGTACCACCACAATCACTTTTATCAACTCAACCTCTCCAAAAACCTGCTGAAGTTTTGCTGAGAAAATTTAGATCACTGACGTCAGTGACTTTTTTGTAATTTGGCAGTTAGTTTGCAATAGATGAAACTGAGTAATCAGTGGATCTTAACTAAAATAAGAAATCATACACTTGAAATATATCTTGGACTTACGTTTTTAAATTTGGAATAGTTAAGGATTTTTATGATCTGCCCTTTGTGTAGCTTTTTGTTCAAATTTAGCTGATTACTGAACATCAGAAAATTAGTTCCTTTTGTAGAGATACAAAAGCCTTCTACTGAATTTGCGTAGCTATATTTATTCTTTCTGTGTACTTTTCTTGGTAGCTTCTGTTCTACATGAAAAGAAATATCTAAGAAAAACTGAGAAAAATGTTTGTATCCTATAGATCAGATCTGAGTTCTCCCTCTTTCTAGTTAGGTTTATATTTGCACATGCAGCTCAGAGCTGGTACATAAAAAGGCTTCAGCTTTGAAATTCAGATAAATACATCCTTTAATTCTGTAAATTCAGGGAGATTTTAGTAAAATTCTGACTTCTTCTTAAGTAAAAAAAAATATAGTGGAACCTATATTTTTTATTATTATTTTTCTATCTGCAGCCCTCAAAAAAAAAAAAAAAATCTTAGCACTTGCCTGTGGCTCAGGACTCTGTAGCAAGTGTCATCATTCAGTTTTGTGCATGAACCTATTGTAACTTCTTTTCATTTAGTTACAATAGGCAGTCTATCCTACAACAGGGACATGCACAGATGATTGTTTGGTAAATTTAAGTACTTCCGTAGGGAATTAAAATTTCCTTCTGAACAGTAAATTACGTTATCCATGTTGGATAGGAAAAAAGTAACCTGGGACCTGCTCTACAGAAACTGGGCATTTCCTGCCTGGAGGATCAGACCACATGTTATGAGAATCTTTCCATAGGAATTGAAGCCATAACAAAGGAAAAACTAATAATCTAAATTTATATAATATATAACAAGTAATAAATGCATGCATTTATTAGAGGCAATGGGCACAAACACAAATACAGGAAATTCCATTTAAACAGAAGAAAAAAGTTTTCTAAAGTGAAGGTGGTTGAAGACTGGAACAGGTTGTCAAAGAGTTTTTGGCATCTTCATCCTTGGAGATGTTCAAAACCCAACTGGACACAGCTCTGAGAATCCTGCTGTAGGTGACTGTGCTTGAGCAGGCAGGGTGAGACGAGACAATCTCCAGAGGTGCCTTCCAACCTCAGCTGCTCTGTGATTCCTTAACTTTGCTCCCAATGAGAGGAGAAAAATCGGACAGCTAACTTTTCAGACTTAACCAAAGAAGTGATACAATAGAAACATAAAAAATGAAACAATTTTTCTTTGATTTACAACTAAAATAGCTATGATGTTAAAAAAAAACTTCACCAAAAATTATATAAACAGTGGTGACATATCAAAATAGATAATTATCCCTGTAAAAATAGAAACATACTTAATAAGAGAAATAATAGAAAATACTGTGTTTACACACTTTGATGTGGTCAGGCAGAAATCCCTTTCAGACACTTTTAGATATTTGAATCCTTCTGCATAAAATTAAATGGATCCAAAGGTATTTGGGAATAACTATCATTGTGCTTAAGACTGCTATAGGTTTTGATTTATTAGGTGCAATGATACTTATTTTGTATAATAGTATAATGGTTTAAATATTCTAGTGGCCTAAATATTCATTTATTCTTTCAGGTAGCAGGACAAGAGACAACAAAAGCTTTATGTCAAGCTTTTGTTGAAAAAAATATGTGATTCAATATAACAATAAATATAATAAGAAATATATAGGGTTTGGGGGGTTTTTTTGGATGCTTCAGCACTAATGAAAAAAAGGTGAAGAGCCTTCTCCACAGCTTTCTGCTTCAGAGGAAATGTAAACCTCTGACTGAACTACTGAATAACTGAAAATACTTTGCTTACAAATTCTCCCCAGGTACCAAAAGGCTTTTCTTTTTGGAAATTGATGGTAGACTTTTTCTTCATGATGTTTTTGCAGTTTCATTAATTAAACAGTTTAACAGCATGATTCTGAGATACAATTTTTTTGCATCCTTCTCAGATGATACCTATAGATCAGTTTTCAAGCAGAGATTTGTTTTTCTTTACTTCAGGACTTGGTTTTATTTCTTCAAAAAATGGGAGTACTGAACTGAAGTTTAATCTCTCTCTCTCTCTCTCTCTCTCTCTCTCTCTCTCTCTCTCTCTCTCTCCTTCTCCCCATCCAGGTGCTTCTGCAGGTTCTTTTCCATCTCCAAAAATCTTCCCTAGCAATTAAGCTTCACACCAGATTTTTGAGACCCAGGTAATCATCTAGCAGCCAACTGATGCCTGGCATCCTTAGCTGACAGCTGATCAGGCACATAAAGGTTAATTCTCCTCTTATACGTGCCAAGCTTTATCAAATCAGATGAGACCCATGAAGTTTTGAAATTTGACTGTTATTCCTACAAGTTTGTGTTATGCAGTGTGGACATTCATTATAGCACTAGCTGTTACCATCTGTCACTGCAAAAAGATGTACTTGACAGATGTCTTTACAGTTGCCATTTTGATAGTGCAAGAATAGAGAGTGGCTGTTGTATTCTTCATTTGATATACTAATTAAGTCGCTACCACTTAATTAAAAGATGTGTCTATTTCTACATATCTATTTCTATAAAACAGAATTCCATTCCATTTTAGAAAAAAACTAATGGGATAAATTTACAGGTGGGTTCACTTCCCTCATCCAAAGCACTGCTATATGTTTCAGTCGAAGTGAGTATCCACTCACTTCATTAAGGGTCTTATTTTCTCACTACCCAAGAGGTATTTGCGGCCTTTTCTCTCCTGGATCAGTGGAAGAATTTATACATGTTGATTCTGTTGACACCTTCCTTAGCTAGAAAGAGGTACTTTTGCCACATATTTTCCATTGGCTTCCAGGTGGCATAATATTTAATTAATAAGATTAATTTAATTTTTCTCATCAATTTACCAGAAAAAAAATCATGGATGGATAATAAGAAATGGTTTGAATTTGCGACTTTCTTTTTCTGAAGTCCTTAAATTCTCACTACATTATCCATTGTCTCTTTGTCATTTACGCTTAGATATGGCCCTGGCTAGATTCTTCAGAGCACAATTATCCAAATTTTAAAATGTACATATGAGTGAGAAAGAAAAGAAATATAACAAATACCTTTTTTCCCAGTTTCACCTCAAATACCTGAAGTTTTTCGCCATTTATCTGTCACACATGCTAACACGTTTGTCCTTAGAATAAATTCTTGGAACATTTTACAAAAAGGCAACATATTATACAGCACATTCAAGGAAAAGGTACTAAAATTGCCCTTGAGATTCCTACTATGACCCTTTATTTGTGAATAAAAGAAGATACAGAAATGACTTATACTATTTGAGGGGGGACTCCAGAAAAAGCACAAATATTACTCACCTACATTCTTATTCCCCATTACTGATTACTGCATTTTTCTTCTCTCATTTAGAAACAGAAAAGAGGGAGATAACTGATTGTATTTTGACAGGTCTCTACACAGCATCTGTTTTGTTAGTTTGGAAACAGAAGGTAGCTGTTGTAGCTCTAATTCAGTAAATCCCCTTATGGTTTCCAGCTGTTATTTGTATGATCAGTCTTTCCGCAGGCAAGAAGAGTTTCTGTGGGTTCTCTCTCTGGTGCCAGCTGTGTTCTACAGGTAGAGCTGGCCCCATACCAGCACCCACCTCTGGGTATTTGACATGTTCCTTTTAAAATCACATGCATTTTCTGCATCCCACAGGATAAAATATTTCCCAAAAATAATCCAGTCAAACAGAGTAAGTGACTCCAGCATGAATCAAATCTTCTTATCTTATCACAGATTGAAGAAAGACTGAAAACACGAAACTACAGCTTTCAGCATACAGAGCTGGATCATCTCATCACAAGTTACAGACAAGGGAAGAAGGAACTCTGACGGAGTTAATTCCTGCCTCTAGCTATTATCAGCCACTATTGGCTATTTTGCAACAATAAACTAGCAAAAATCAGAAAAAGAGAAACTGAAACATGCTGAGTGTCACTGTTTTGATGCAGGTTGTCTAATTTTAAGAAATTCCACAGTATTTGGTGACCTCTAGTGGATACAATCACATTTGCATTTTGTCTGAATGAAAATCTCTGTATACTCTGTGTTTTCAGCAACTCAAAGACTGCAATGCAATGTTATTGAATTCTGACCATTAGTCTAATTATTTCACTAATTAATCCCCACCTTTCAGATTTGTATGTGCTTTTGGAACTGTGAACCTGAACAAACTGAAGAATAAGCCCAAACAAAATACTCTTTATATAAGTGTGCAAGATCAAATAACACCTCAGAAAAAATTGTTAGCAAATGTAAGAACAAAAACAGCTCCAACTTATTAAAAACAATGTAACAGCTCAGGCTTCTAATCCGCAAATTTTTAAAACCGAACTGCAGATTTGCAAAAGCAGTGCAGTGTTCAAGTTTTCTAAAACAATGTTCCTTCTTAAGGGTAATACCATGCCTTATTCAAAGGAAATTCACCTAAAAATCACAAGCATCAAGTAAACTGTCGTAGTCTCACGTGTACTTTTCTCCTGATTTAGCACTAGCTACAGCAGACATACGTAACCCACATCCAGCATAGTAAGGGAGTGGACTGTATGGGGTTTCCTTCAGTTTTTTCCAGCAGAGACTGCAGATTTTTCCTTTTGCATTCTGTATGTGGAGACTCCTTCCTTTCTTCTCTAATCTCTCCTATGCATTGATGGATTTCTACCTGATCCTAGGAGAAGAAAGTACCTTTCCTTCCTCTGTGCTCCACTATAGACCCACCCTTGGGAGTTCAGTGGTGAAAGATCAGGAAATCATATTCTCTTATATCGTTATACCACAACTATTATTTTATTTTTTGATTATTTAGTGTATGAGGATTTATCCAGTTTTCATGGCTGATATCAAAAGGTCAGTTTTCTGGCTAGGAATTTCATTTATTTTTGCATTATAACAGTGTGGTAATTGATGGCGAGGACTAATAACTGTTGGATTCAATTAGGAGCTGTAATTCTGAGGAAAAAAGATTCCATTCACTCTTGAGATATGTTGCAGTAAAATAATCAGTAATACTAATTCTCTTAAATTATCACTATTTCCTTAAGAAAAAAAGAATGGGACAGAGCAGTAAAGTAGAGTAAAGACTGTTGTTCACTCCTGACAGATGTACTAGCATAATTACAAAGCTGATGGACATCACACACCATAGACCAAGCAATAAATTGTAAGAAATTCACAGTCAGTAAAACCTGACTTGTACTTGTTTCTTCATAATGCAATTCATTAGACATGGACAGTCCTGAGCACTTCTGTTTAATTAAATCTTGGTTAGCTCCCTCACAGGTGTGCCTAGCCTTTTACTTTTTTTTCTTAAAAAAAAAGGGAAAAAAAAGAAGAAAACAAGCAATCCTCAGTCCCTAATCCACTGCTCAACAGCTGCATTTTCTGCCATGCCATGAAGAACCATTCAGAACATAAACTTCCCTGATAGGCAATAATCCAGGCTATTCCTTCAAGGGCAGGAGAAATGTTTGATTCAGATTCCCAGTGAGCCGTGCAAAGATGTCTCTTTTTCTTTAATTCTGCCATTAAGACATCAGTAAAATGCAAGAAAGCAGTGTGAATTTAAGAAGTGAACCTTGTTTTGGACTGAGTCACAGAATTGCTACTACCACTGCTTCTGGAAGTTTTCTGTGCTGAGAGGAGAGAGAAGTTGTAAGAGCCTCCATCTGTCCTCTGCATATCTAAGCAGATGTCTCAGGCAGACCAATTGCTTGCATCTCTCCTATGAAATCAGTGCTTTTGGCTGGCCTCACCCTCTACATATTTTTTAGTATTTATTAAATTTTCTAATTACCTACTTAATACACTCTGTTCAGATAATTGGTCAACAAAAAGCCCTGCAAAAGAACACAAATGATTCAGTAACATGTTAGTTTTGTGCATTATGAATCAGGCATGAATCTTTCTGTGGGTGAGAAACCCCTTTTGTTTCTCTTCCAGGAAAGCATCTTTACCTCTAAAAATAGCCAAAAGGTGATTGACAAAATCAAGCACTGCACACCTGACAATCTTGGGCCCTTCTGGAGTCATCAGTAGCACGTCCTTAGCCTGAATGAAGGGTTGTATCGGCTACGTGTGAAAGTCAGGCCAGCAGAGCAGCAGCAGGCAGGACTGAGAAGTAGTTAAGATAATCCCAGTGTAGGTGGCTTGCTTTAACAACCCAAAGGAGAAAAAGAAGTATTAGAGGCAATGACACACAGGTAAGTGACTGTGAGTCTAATCAGCAAATAGATCTATCAGTGTCAAAGAGCACAAACACAAAGCTTTTTGTATTATATGCATTGCATGTACGTACGTGTATTGTATTTGTAACCTTGTATGAGATAGTTACAGATACACACACAGTAGTAAAAATAAAACCAAAGTCTTCTGTCCATAGATAAAAGCAGACACCTGGCATACATGGTTTAACAAAGCTAAAACTAGAATTGTTAGGACATCAGTAAATTCACCACCAGCTAGAATGCTCGATGAGTCAGAACCGATATACACAAACCACAGCAAGGACTGCTTTGGTAAGATCCTACTCAAGAAGAGTGTAAGCAGTAACAGGCTGGACTACGTCTGTGACTGACATTAACAATACGAGCAACAAAGGGGATACACTGGTTAGAAAAAAACAGCATAGATAAAGGACTTTGCAGCAGATTAATGTTCCCTACATACCTAGCAATCTCTGCCCTCCCAAAAGTAAGCAATTATTTGCAAACAAAACTTGCTAACAATGAGTGCTTAATATTAAATGAAGAAAACACCTTGTTGTTTGATGACAGAAGTCCAGGTAGTAAAAAGAAAGCATTTAGAAGAGATGCCAAGTAGCCATTCTTCACACTTCAGGACAGTCTGTGACACCAATAATTTTCCTAAAGAAGGAATGCTTTATTTCTTCTCCAGCATGGAGTTGTCTCTTGCTTTTACCCAGAATGCTGTTCATGAGACACGATATAATAAAAAAGCCTGCAGATTGAACAGCCATGAATGTTTTCATTGTATAAACAACGTGCAAACAAGAGGAATTTGAACTCAGGTCTCCTGGATGATTTGTTAAACTACTGAGGTGTTGAATAAAAGGGGCCTGGAAATCATCATCATTTCATATTGTCCAGGACCAAGGAATGAAAACAGGCTGCAACTACTAGCTAAAAGTGTTTAAATCAATCAGAGAATTACTAATTATATTTTATTGCTGGCAGCAGAGCATTTTCTCCAGGGCAGAGTGAGTGTTTAAGCCTGTAGTCAGTAATTACAGCCTGTTTTCATCATCTCACACTGAAGAAACTACATTGCTATGAGTCTTTTCTAGGAGTTTCCAACTCCCTCTTAATGTTTTTGCAGTCTCTCTTAGGGAAGTCATGACACTGCCTAAGATAATTAATATTATCTTTCCCCTTCAAGTTAGAGCTCTTGGCAAAACACTTTGCTTTAACAGTCTTTTCCTGTTTGGAATCTAGTCAAGAAATGGCAAATATGATATAGAGGAAAAAAGGAGAGGTGTGCCCATGCCACTCTAGCGGGCTTAATATAGACTCAGAGCAGGCAATAACTTCAGATAAGTGCTTTTCCTTACAAACAGTAACATTTGCAGCCCCCACCCACCAGATCAGATTGCATGATTAGTGATGGATGGTTGAAGCCACATTAACTCTCCCCATTTCCCCAGTATATCTATAACTGGTGATAGTACAAGAGGGGCAGAGAGCAGAGGAAAGACATGAACAGATGCCCAGGCTCTAAATTTACTAAAACCAAGGGCTAGACAGCTCATTCATGCCCAAAATCTTTTATTTTAGTCCTTACAGATTCTGGCCATACATCTGCTCTGATACTACATGAACCCCACTCACACGTATTGTTCACTTCAGCCAGTTTCCTTTCTCTGATCTTAGCCCATTCCTTACAAATCTGCATAAAGGAAGCAGAAAAGCTCCAGCAGGTGTTGTCTGAGCAATGACATATATAAGCAGCATATATAAGAAGTAGCTGCTTCTATTCTCTGCATGAGAAGGTTACCTTGGGAGGCTGGTATGGGCTGAGATAGGGTCCCAGAAAATGATACAGGCATGAGAAGTTTCTTGGGGAAATTCCCTGACAAAAGAAAATTTAAGAGATTCAAACTCATCTTTTGTATTTGGGGAACATAAGAAGGTTTCCTTGGGCCCATCTCCATATCTGTATCTGAATAGTTCTACTGCTTTCTGCCAGAAAAGGTTATGTCTGTTCAGCAGATGAGTGACTAGATGTATTTTGTTAATTAGCAAGTTTTAGACGAATATTCGGGCATAAAGACTGAATGGCCCTGATACTTGCCTCAGCAGCAGTCATATTAGCCTTTCATACCTGATAACACTTCATAGTTGCAAAAGTATCCAGATACAACAAGAGCAAGTGGTAATACTGATCAAATGGCAGCAGCGTAGGGGGAAAGACTGCATGTTTAAGATGAAACAATTTGGCCTTATCATTACAGAAACAGCTAAAAGTCTGTGCACAGTACCTGGACACATTATATTATTGCCAAGGGCCCACTCAGAGCAAGCAGAGGAGCACCACGAATCTGTTTAAAGTGGGACCTTTGTTTTCTTCCAGCTTCCGAAATGACCTAGCCTATAGATTAGGTTACTAGCCCAGTAAAGTGATTCTTCCTAGAGCATTTTCACCTTTCAGATATGGCAGCCTTGTTGATGTTCGTAGGTAAACTGGTGAAGTGCTTCAAAAACTGTAGGTGGACTGGGAGACAATGCTTGAAACACTGTGAATACTTCTCTCTTGGGGGATCCAGACAAGCAAAATGGTGTTTCGCAGCAGTTCCAGCAGTGGGTTCAGTTTGCAGAGTAACGGGCCATATGCTGTGTCAGGATGCTCTCTTACCCTCCGATCTGGTCTGCCAAAAAAGAAAAACAAGCTGTAGAAAAAAGTGACAAAATTCTCATTGCCAAGTTACTGGACACAGTGACCTGAGAAAGTGTGAAAATGATGCGTGATTCTGAATCTGTGAAGCTCATATTTATTCAAAATAAGACAAATACAATTTATGTGTCATGATAAATGATCTGTTGCCTAGTGGAGATAAACATCCAGCCATCGTTCTATGCTATGAAACACTGACATTTTGGTATTTTTTTATTAAATGGATAATCAAGATGAAAAATCCATCTCTTACTTGTTCTCTCTGATCTCTTGAGAATTCTCAATGTAATGTAATGTAACCCAAATGTAAATGAGGCATTTTAGTTATAACTTGCTGAGTCATTGTATCATAATTTGTGGGTTAGATGCAGAAAGTTCTTTAACAGGTTTACAATGAAACAGCCATGCAGAAGTGAAGATTCATTTTCATTTCATGGAAATCTGTATTTTTTATAAATTGCATTTAGATGGAATACTCCTAACCAAATCTGATAACCATCATACCAGCAATCCAAAATATCTTTTAGACATCAGACTAGCACAATTATCAAAAAATGCTTCTTCAAAAAAAATCAAAAGCATAAATGCATGCCAGGAGAGAACTCAGAAATGTAAATGCTAAAAACATTAGAAGTAGATTTGACTCCTGCAAACTTTGAGATCATTTCCTTTATATGTATTTTTATATATTGGCTTGCATAGGGACAGGCAAACTTTGAAGGCTAGGGCTGGACAGTGGAGCTTTCTCAGTGGTGAACATTTGCTCACTGAAACAATTTCTTTGACTCAATGTTTTTTTCAGCAATGTGAATGAGCAGTTTATAATCTGATCTGATTTGAATGCACCACAGATCTTCCATGAAATAAAAGCTTTACAAAATAAACCACTTCAGACACTTTCACATATCAGCATAGACTGAATATATGCTACTCTGTCAGTATATTTGTAATTTGCCAAAAAGGTGGTACTGCAATTTCTGAAGGTCATTTGCTTGAACAGTATACTCAGGAAACTGATCAAAATTCAGTAAATGGATGGTAAGTTGTACATATATTCCTGATAAGTAAATGCTATTCTGCTTGTAAGTGCTATTATTACTCAAGCCTTGAAGTTAATTAAAACACTAATTACCAGAAGCACTATTTGGCACCATTCAAATTACCATTTGAATATTTTATTCAAATATTACAGTGTTTTTCACCAAACAATTTTTTTTAACCAATTAACGATCTTCAGATGGTCTGCTCTTCTCACTTTTGTTTGTTATTTTACTCAACTTTGCACCTATTGCCACCTTTTTCTTTCCACCTCACTTGCATAATCCTATTTATTTTTTCTTCCCCTCTTGTCGCAGCCCGAAAGGAGTCATTCAGGACGACCTCCCTCCCCTTGGGACCAACGACCAAGTTCGTGATGCCCTTGGACTGAATTAAGGTGAAACGACACCAGCCAACCAGTTTTAAGATTTATTAACACAAAGATAAGGCATGTGGTCAAATAAGATAATTCAATGGCGAATACTGCAAATAGCTAGACAAGTCCCATGCCACACGTTTCAAACAGATCTTACCAACATTCGACAAAAGAGAGGGAAAAAGAGAGGAAAAGGGAGAGAGAGAGAGAGAGAGAGAGAGAGAGAGAGAGAGAGAGAAAGATATCACCACCCGTGGATCCAGCAGCGTCCCGTTGGTCCTCTTCCTTTGGGAGTCTCGGCGGTGGGGAGGCTCCCGTCTGGTGGTAGGTGGGTCCTCTTCACCCTGGGTGTAAGTTTTGGCGATGCGCATGCAGTAATTACAACTTGAGCAGGGTCTGACCCTAGGTTCCCGCTGAAAAGCTCAGAGCCAAATCAAGGCAAATTAAATAAATAAATTGTAATGACACACGTGCAGTGGTTACAGCTCGAGTTGGGTGCCTCCAAAGAGGGACCCTGAACAAAGAGATCCCTGGGCAATTATAGCTTTTTTCAAATTAAGTTTCCCACCCCCACATGGTAGCTCGGACCAATAGTAATTTTTGGGGTTTGGGGTCTCCCGCTCTTTATTGGGTCTCATTGTTGTTCCTAGGCAGGCTGTTTCTTTTCTCCCTTATCTTTACTGTTGCAGTTTCTGCCGACAGATGTGTCTTCATTCCTCAGGTCCCGCCATCATCTCTCAAGGTCCTGACAAAGAGGTGGTAACTCCAGCCATTAGCACTGTTTCAGCAGTGCACAGGAATGCAAACTGCTGATAACTCCCTTATCATTGCCACCTGCACCAGCTCTGGGGCCCTTTCACACTGAACTAGGGAGTGCGGCCTAATGCTTCAGCAAATTTAGCTACTCATGCTAAGCAAGTTTTATAGAAGTTGTGCTAAAACAAGCAATAATTTACAGTCCAGGTCTCAAAGTCTCTGCCCAATCATGGTCTGGTTCAGCGCAGGCTCGGTGTGTCCTGGGTGGTCGCAGGGAGACCATTTCAGGGGTCGCAGCAGCTTAGTCCTGTTTCTGCCAGGGACAGATGGCTTGGTTGGGGTTATGGTTTGCTTGCACCTTATGTACCAAGAAATGCTTAAGGCAAAAGTTCACTCATCTGTCCGCCACACCTCTGTTGTAAGTTCTCTCCATTTACAGTTTCCTAACATTTCTTGGATGTTTTTTTAGGCTTTAATAACTTCAAACATGAGCTCATTTGTAATTTGTTGTCATCTCTTGTGAACCTTATTCAATATAAGACTTTCTTAATACATGGTTTTTGCCTTTATGCTAACAGTATGCATCCTCTTACTATCATATGAAATCTACCCTCTGCAAGACCCCGTTCACTACACTTAGCCACTCTTCCTCCAACACTTGTCTGGCTCCTGTTTATGGCTGGCTTAGTAGACCGAACTCATGATGTCTTTATTCTGTCTTTTCCATAACACTAAGAAATGATTTTCTTGACTAGTCTGAACTTTGAACACACTTTCTCGGAAGGAAATTTAAAATAGCTACACAGAGCTACATTGAGGCTCTTCAGCCAAAGCGAACCTAATCTCCTCCTCTCAAGATGTTTCTAGTTTAGTTAAGAAATATACTTTTTTTGACTATTTTTCAAGTGCAGGAGACTCAAAAATCCCACCAAATCCAATAGAAGTTGTGGCTATGCAGCATCTCTAGCATTCACTGAATAAAGTTTTTGGCAACATCTCAGTTCATTTCTTATAAGCTCTGGTACTCTGTCACAAATAATGGCTGTTTAAAAGCCATTTTAGGTCATTGAGCCATCACTTTTCACATAGCAATTTCCCACTTCTGTCGCTTTGACTACTTTTCGCTTTCTCACTTACCCAACTTATCTTCATCCCTCCTTCTACTTGCCAGCCACAGGTCTGACCTCTGCACACTGCAGTATGGGCACCAGGCCTGAGCACACCAATGGGAGAATAACAGCAGGATGGGGGTGCCACTTGCTAACGTTGTAAGTAGCAAATGCAGGTGAAAGACTGCATTAAGACCTTTTACAGTATAATAGATTCTTCTTTAAAATTGTGTTTTGCTCCAACCATTACAATTAAACAATATTTGTAAATTGAAAGTTCCTGGACCTTAATTCAGTCAGGTCTATTCAGTGATCAGTATGGGCACCTCTGCCAAGACTGAGTGAACCTATTATTAAATTTTGAATTCCAATTTCCTCTTCCCAGTTGTCATCGTTGACAGTGTCCTGCAGGAGAAACAGGTTATGCCACACTTGACTGTGTTAACTTCTGCAGCTTCACAAACCACTCCTTAGTGATCACTAACTGCTGAACAACGTGGCATTCATAAAGCCTTAATGTTGTGTCTTTTTGATTCATTTTATATATAATATATGTATATGTATATATATATAAATTAAATAATTCCTTGAACATTGTTTTAAAGCTTTAGCTCCACAGGAAAGGCAACCTGTCCATCTGCCTTTTTTAATCCTCCATGGAAATCCAAAGTCATTGCATTATCAGTCATTGGATTACATAGACAACTAAGCCTTCAGACTCATTTCTAAACTGTTTGCTTTTCCTTTTACATGGAAAAATATTTTCATATAATCCCTGGAAGATGCTTAGGAAACAGATAAGGACTCTCAAAGTCAGTCTTACCTTTCTTCATCCTGTGAGGTTAGCTGCTCTTTCTGAGTCTTCCTATAGAAATATTGAAAATCCTTCCCCTCCAGGGCAGTGAACTAACCTAGACCAACAGAGCCCAGCTACACAAGGCGTTATTAGTCATTGTCCTTCTCTAGCTCTAGTCTAAGCAATGGAAAAGGACTCAGACTTCTCCATTTCTAGAATACACAGTAGAGGCAACAGTAAGAAAGTGGTAACGTTTTAGGAAGAAGTCTCTCTTAAAGGTTTTCTTTTCATTATATAGAGGCCCAGAAACTGAATCATGTTTTGTCCCAGTAGAGGGTGCTACTACTCTTAAAGAGGCATCGATTATAAAAGTCCTGCAGTTCATCAGCATGCTTTGACTACTGGAAGTCTTACTGTTACAGTAGGAATCAGATTTTTAGATAGAGTCAGACTGCTAGAGGCACAAGGCAGAATAACACTTTGTTGTGCCAGAAGCAACATCTTCAACATCAGCAACAAAAAAAAGGGGGGGGGGGGTGGACAACGAGAGAACAGAACTAGAAAAAGTTTGAAAGAAACAGAAAAAAGGTTATTAAAAAAATATCAAGGAGAAAGGATTAAGGAAAGAGAATGACAAAAATATTTGGCAAAACTATGTCACAGCTTAAATGGTATATATAAGAGAATAGAAGATCAGAGAACAGAAAAAAGAGATGACTGAGTGACTTTATGCTTGCTCCAAAATTTGTACAGCTGTAATACCAGTAATTCAGAGCAGGTACTAAAACAAAGTATTTGTGAATATTTGGTATGCTTAAAACCTAAAATATGCTTACATAAGATTTCATTGGCCTTTTCTTGGTCTTGTACTAGTGCTTTCTACATAGGCATGAGTTTTACTGAAATAAGGCTGTGTAAGTAGCTTACTGCAAATAGTTCACACTGACATAATAACACCAATGAGGGGCTTTTGTAGAGATTTTAATAAGAATATCTAAGTGCAAGTTTGTGTTCCTTTCTCTTATCTTCGTATAGAGAAACTGAGATACAAAGATAGAAAGTGTCTTCCACCAATCATTCAGCAAGCCACTGTTAGATGCAGGAAAAGACTGAATCATCCTAAATCCAACCCCAAGTGCCTAATCCATTTGACTTGATGGACAAAGTGGACAAAATACTTTGGCAGAAATCTCATGTATTTCTAAATAGGACAAGCTAGGGCAAACAATATTGCTGGCCAGGTGATTCTCCAGCTGTGTGCTCCCTCAGTTCATAACAAGAGCATAAGAGTTATCTATCACACTGTGTCAGAACAAAAGTCCGTCTAGCCCAGTATCAATTTTCCACCAGTAGAATATGCCAACACATCAAGAATATTAAAAGAGGGCAAGGACAGAGGGATTCTTCTATCAGGTTCAGAGAATTTCAGAGGCAGGAGCTGCAACTAGACTGTCATATTTAATAGCTACTGTGTTCATTCTCAGCAAAATTTTCTAACTCCTTTTAAGGAGTAAGCCTTTGGCTTACTTATTTAATCTTCTGGACTTCATACCATCTTGTGGCAATGGGTTCCATAAGTTAATTATCTGTTGAAAGAAAAAATCCTTTGTTTGTTTTAAATCTGCTGTCTGATATGTTAATGACCTATTAGAGGACTAATTCCTTCTCTGTGTGCCAGGACAGCAATTAATTCTCCTGTAATTGATCGGGAGAAAGATGTCACAACTGTCTTGATAGCTTACACAAATTCTGACTCACAAATAGTTTTGCCACATCTGTTGACATTGGATATTAAACAGCAGAGTCAAAATCATTTTCATTTTAATCATATCACATTATAAATCACATTGACCTGAATCATCAGATTCCAAGAAGTTACCCCTTACATCATAAAACTACAGAGATAATCAGTCTATTTATGAGTTGGGAGCAGTTGCTCTTCTCTTCCTGTCTTCTTGCGAAATATCCAGCATTAACCACCGAGAGAAAGAGCATTACAGAGTAGATGGCTTTTTTTCTATTTCTCTGTGCCAGTTCCTGTATTTCCGTGTTATTAGTTTGGATGTGGAACTCAGCTTAATACATCAAAAGTGCAACTTGTCATGGACAGAACATGTAATCCCCAGCATGAAGGATGCTGTAGCTTTAATGAGCCATAGCCTGCAGCCTCTTTCTCTTACATGCTGGTATCAAAACAAAAGCAGTAACTAAATCTAAGAAAACAACAACATCAGTGGCAACAGTAACAAGGTCAGTGGCTTTCAGACACTCTCATCAACTTTTTAATATTTGCCTATCATTACACAGCTTTTATATTATGTCATATATTTCAGAGAACTTTCCCAGTTCCAGACCTTTATGGTGCTGTTCTTTTCAATACACACACACACACACACACACACACACCCTGGAAGAAAGGAGACACTGAACTCTTCTCTCATTTTTCCTAGCTTTTAATTTCAGGCACAGCAGTATTTTGCTTTGCAACTAGAAAAAAAAAAAGTCTGTAGTTTAGAACTGCATCAAATGCTAACTGATCAAACAATAATGTTGTACATTAACATCAGGTGATATTTCTCTGTTACAAGCTGTGCAGCACCAGTGATTAAAGGGTGAATATGTCACAGATTACTTTGATAATTAACTCCCTCAAGAAACCCATTTTCGTCTGGGGACAGTGACACTTCCTCTCCAAAAGGAAGAAAAAAGTCTATTTTCCTTTATAAATTCCCTGATGATGCAGGTAAAACTTGCAATTAGTCCATGCAAGAAATAAACATGATTTTAAGGAACACATTAAATCTCTTTGTGTTATTTTCATTCCAAGACCGAAAAGGCACATCAAAATTCCCATATCCGTTGACATTCTTAAAAAAATAGTGTATTCACTGTTTTAGCCTGTAACAGGGTTTGATGTGACACAACCATTGCAGGATTGACAAGACATTGATTCCTGACTATGCAGGACAGACTATGGGGAAACTATGCAGATGTAAAGTCCCTGTTATGAAACTCCATGCAATTCAGTTGGTGGGAGTTCTCCTTACAAAGCAAGACCAGGCCTTATGTTCAGGGTTGTGAAACTTGGGTGGGGCTATAAATGACATTGAATCAGATGAACTTGGTAGGCAGTGGCTTAAAATAATCTAGGGAAGTAAATCCATGCAAACTGAAAGAGGAAGAAAAGAGTTCAGTCTTGGATATCTAAAAATGGGGCAGGCTGGCTGGTGACTTCGCTAGTGCAAAGAATGGGAAAGATGAGACAGCTCACAGGGTTCATCTCTGCTTTCCAATAACTTTACAGATGCTGCTTAGGGCTCGCCAGCTCAGCAGGCTCCACTGCAGCTACACTAGAGCAGGGTCCTTGCTACTATACCCAACAGCCAGTGCATTGCCATGTTCCCCATTCCTGTGTGATAAGTTCCTCAAAATAATAAACCCCTGTAGCAAAAACCTTTTCACAGTTAGCAGCTGAACATTCCTCAGCAAAATACATTATGATGAATTTCATCAGATGCCAGATCTTTTTCTAGATCCTTCTCTTCCTCCTTCAGGCCATCTGACAGCTGTCCAGCCTTTTAAATCACTCAAATCTCACACATCAAAACTGATACTCTTTCAGGGAGTGCTGTCAGCACAGTGCTGGAACTAAAGACTCATTGCTTTACTGCCAACATACATGGATTGAATCCTCAGTGATCCCACTACTGGGTTTAGCTTATCCCTACCATCAGTGCACCAGGATGAAGAAAACTTCTTATATTGTTGTAAACTGGACCTTGATCCTGTAGGATCAAGAAGGGGAAAGCTGTTCTTACCCTCTCTGGCCAATGAATCTGTCCTGCAGAGTCAGGTCATTCAGCTAGTCCAGCACCATCCTCTTTTCCTTCTGCCACTGCTCTCTCCCTCTTCTCCTTCGAAGCTTCTTTCTGCTCACCTCTGATTCTTCTTTCTCACTGCGCAGTACTGAGCTCATCCATGCTGCAAACCTGCAGACTGTTTGCATGAACAGCTGAACGCCAGAGAGCTCAGAGAAGGAACCGGGGAGAGGCAGTCACAGCTAATAGTTTCACTCCTCTTCACAAAGAGGGAATTGATGCTGAGAGCGTGGCAATGGTATGAGGGTTTTAGCTAGCAAAGGTGGGGAGAGAAGCAAGTTTCAGGTTTTGCCATATAGTCTGCCAGTGCAGCACGAGAATCCACCAGTGCCTGTTAGAGCAGAAGCTTCCAGGAGGAGTTGAGGTTGCCTTTCCTGTCACCCGCACATGCTGGTGTCATCTACAAACCCAGTTAAGCTTTTTGACAAATACTACCTTCAGTAGGAAAAAAAGAAAAAAAAAAAAAGCATGGATTGGGAGTGACTGAAATGATTATTCACAGATTTGGGACTGAATTCAGCAGAAGGTGGGGGGAATCATGAGAAACTGAAACACTTCATTTAGGTCACCTGTTTTGAAATTATTTGTAGTATTATTATTTGCATTTGATTTTAGTTTTGTTATTTCAGTTCTTTTTGAAAAGTATTTTTAAAGAATTGAGGGCAAAAAATAATTTTGGTTGGATGTAAGGCTTTTATTTTTCTTTTGGTTTGCTCACTGAATGAAGCCACTGATTGTTCACTTGGTTTTGTAATGTTCACTTGACTTTATATGTGAAAAGTGAGGGAATTTTCAAAAACATGTGTCTTAGCTCCTTGTCAAACACTCTGTCACCAGTGTTCTCATTAACTAACTTTTTGGTATAACTCACTGAATAATATTAACAAAATAATTAAAAGAATTAAAAAAAAAATACTTTTCTCCTTCAGTTTCACTCAGCCAGAAATAGTAAAGGGGAAACTTTATGAATATATCTGCGAAATATTTGTAAAGCTTTCAACTTTAAATTTATTTTCATTTTGTTGAAACTGCACTAGGTCATGCTCTTAAATAGGTTTTCTGAGACTATAAATGTATTCTTTTTTAAAAAAAAAGATAGATTTTGAGATTTTGCTTAAATCTGTCAAAGCTCTATTAAATATCTTTTTGTTTTATTAATCTTTCTTCCCACTATATTTCTGTAAAGTAATTTTTGCATCTGATGCCTTCAGAGAATGTCACTTCTATTCACTGCAAAAATTCACTTTCAAAACAATCCTTTTGGCAACGGAGGGGAAAACGCTATCAATGGTAGAGAAACACTGTATCATATTACAGATGTTCAGTACTATTAAGTATTTTACTGCTGAGAACTAGAAACCCTAACAGATTGTCAGGAAAGATACAGAAACACATTTGATATACCCAGCAGAACAAACTGGCTAAGGATGCTTCATAATCAGCTGAAAAAGAATGTGGAAAGCTGATCCAATCTCCTTGTTTTGGGTGAGCTTGTGAAAGTGCTTTATTCAAATTACTTGCACTTTTTTACTTTCAGACATGTTGGCCCAATCAAGTTTCCAGTGATTGTCCTGGGAGTCAAATGGCAAAAACTGTTATTTCTAATAAAAATTATTTCTAATAAAAACTCAGAGCTGGAAGTGGCTTTAATCAAAGAAAGGAAGGAAGGAAGGAGAGAGGGAGGGAGGGAGGAAGGGAGGAAAGGAAGGAAGGAAGGAAAGCCATTATGGAACCAAAGGGGAATATTTGTTTCTTTCCCCTTTTTCAATCCCATCTATAGAGATTTGTGTTCAGTGTCTGCATTCTTAAGGGTCTACCCAAGATCTAACAGTTTGTTTCTAAGAGCAGAGGGAGGTAAATACAGTGGTTGGCAATGAACAGGAGCACAGAAAGGGTCTCTGCACCTAGGCAGAAAGTGGCAGTAGCTATTACTGGGTAAGTGAAAGAAAGAACTGAAGAAGCTTGGAGGTTGCAAAGAGCTGGGAGAGGAGGTTAGCGGAAATGGCCTACTGCAGTGAGAATGGGGACTCCGCTCAGGTAGGGGTAGGAAGGAAAGGTGGTTGGGGGCAATCTGGAGAAGGAGGCTGCTTGGGAGCAGGTGGAAGAAAGGGGCATGGCAGAAGCAAGGGGGGTCTGTGGCAAACAGGTGAAGAGGATGGGAAGTAGTTCTGGGGTAGGAGGGCTTGAGTTGGAACAAGAGCAATCCCACATTTGTACTCACACAAATACACATATACCTTTAGGCGGAACCCCCATTTCGGGTTTGGAAATACAAACAAGACCACTCCTCCTCTCATCATTCTTGGCAGCAAGGATACTTTTGTGTGCCTAAAATGGACAGCAACCCAATATTCTCATACACAATGTTCCAGGCATAATTACATTTTAGCCTGTATTTCCATATGCGGCAGTCCTTACAAACAAAGCTTGATAAAAGCAAAGGCATGGGAGTGGTGAAGATCACAGGGAACTATACATTAGGCATTAAACAAACACACAGCAAATAGCAAATGAGAAGAAGCTGGGTTTGCTTATTTATTTTTTAAAAGTCTGAAAAATTGGAATAGTTAGAGGAAACCTCGGTGAGAGAGAAAGGAGGAGGAGCAGTGGAAATATACAGGAGATTAAGAGAGGGACATCCATTTGGACAGGTGCTTATATTTCAGTCATCACAAAGAAGTAATGTAGTTAGAGGCTGGAGACCATTTTCTCTCCTCATATTTCTTACCCAGCTAGTCAGCATATTGCCCTTATGGGTCCTCCTTTTTGGGGGAGCCAAATAGCTCTTTATACTCTTCATCTGACACACAGCTGACCTCACAGTTGGCGACAGTGGGAATCTTAGTGATCTTTTCTTCTGCAGCTACTTCTCTGCCATGTGAAGTCAGACAAAATAGAGATGGAAGACGGAACAGTTGGAAATATGGGGAAAAGCAGGCTGTCAGGCACAGGATTTAGAAGAGAAATCATTTTGCATTCTGAAATAATTTTGATAATAATTTAATAATGAGTTAATCAACTACTTGATGGAGTAAAGGGAATTAATTCCTATTCATTGTTCCTCCTATTTTTTGTGAAAAAAAATAAAGCTACATTTGTACCAGTGTATTTTTACTGAAGCAAGGAAATCATGGTGTGATGAAACCTTCCAGTTCTTCACAAATGAATAAAAATGCAAACAAACAGTGGAAACAGTACAGAGAAAGATCAGATACAAAGGTTTTTGTGTAGTCTAATCTAAATGGGGAGAGAATGGAATAGACACTTCACTCAGCTTCCGCTTCTGAGGTCTAATAGATGGGAGCTGAAATCCCCTCCACCTCAACCAGTAAATCCATACCTGTTTTAAATGTGCAGTATTGTGCAATTTAGCCTCATTATATATCTCCTGACAAATTGATTTTCCTTCTGAAATACAATGACAAGCGAAGTACATAACAGAAGAAAATCCTTTTATATAGATTACTTGAAAGAGATCATTTGTTATAGAGGTCAGATTGCTGTTGCTGGTTTTCCCCTGGCTTCTGCCTTGTTATTAATAGGAGTTTAGATGTTAAAGCAAAACTCGCTTTTGAGAAGTTGGGAAACAAAACTACAATGACTTTGCTTAAACTCTATTGTCTTAACTAGAGGGCAGAGAAAGCAAAAAGTTCCCCTGCTCAGCCTGTCTGTAACTCTAAGAAGGCTAAGGATAGAGGAAGCACCATCTTTAGGCACAGGTTGATAGAAAAACTGACAGAGACACAAAACAACCGTGACTCCTTGGTTGACTTTGCTCATGGTGGGATGCTGGAAAGTGATGCTGGTCACTGTGTCACGGCAGCTTTTGGAGGATCAGAGTTTGTGACTCATGCCAGGTGTGCTGCCCCTCTCCGAAGCACTGTTCACTGACACTACTTTGCCCTTTGCCATGGTCAAAAGCCCCCAGCTGTGCTCCCTGGAGCTTTTAATGTAGTTTTTATCCCGTCTTGGTTCTTCCCAACAACCCTCCGCCCTGGGGACTCAAATCTGGGACAAGACAGTTCCTGTTTGCCTACACAGCTGAGAATCCCTCAGCTTTGGTATTTCCTCCTGCAGGAGAGTGGAAGAAGGGCCAGAGACTCAGTGAGCATAAAAGAAACCCTGACCTGTTTGCTAGTCTGAAGAACTTATGGCCACAGAGTCAAAGTTAAAACCTCTTCACAGACTTTTCGTGTGACTTTTTTCTCTTCTCTACAAAATAAAGAGAGGAGAATAACCAAATGTTTCCCATTTTTTCCTGGAATGACCATCCTGGGACCTGTACCTATTGCACCTGACTCATACAGTTTTGAAATATGGAATTCGCCCTTCTGGCAATACTGTAATGCGGTTGATACATGCTCTGGTACACGGTATGAAGAAAATACTGCTGCCTGAATCTCCCTTGAGCACTCACACCACCTTTAGGGATCTTCGTGGCATGGTATACTTTCATAAATGATCATAAAAGCACCTTTCATTCATAGGTGTGTCTCAGGAAGCTTTGGTAGTTTTAAACTTTTATTTTTAAATAACTTTTTTTAGCTGTTACTCTATGTAAGACAAATAATATCATGGAATATATGGAATTCACTATAAGCATGGATAGAATACTATAGAAACCTTTTAGATAGTAGTCTTAGATGTTTCTTACTATTATTGAGAAATAAATAGGGCTGAATGTAGCTAACCCTACACAGAAAAAGGAAAAATATATATATATAGATAAGTAGATAGAATTGAGATGAAATAGATAATGTTTTTAAACTTGTTTAGCCTTTCTTCTCCCCTTCTGTCTCTCAGGCTTGTTATGAATCATTGACTCTTTCTCTTTTTAGGCAGCTGTTGCTATTTGTAGCAATTTTTTTCTTTGATCTAATTCTCAGTGGCTATCAGGTCACCTAGCAGTTGCAGAAATGTGTTTTGTTCAACAAAATGTCAATGAGGTTTTGCTGTTTGCTTTACAATTGAGAACTTACAGCTGTCATTTATAAACATTACATTTCTGAATTAGAGGACTGCAACTTGTGGGAATTACGTTTTACCTCCACCTGATAAGTGAAAGCGGTGCAAAATTTAGCAGCTTCCTTTGTCATATTTTACTATGAGCACTTTATGCTATTATACTTGACGCTACCTTTGGCTTTGCCTCCAGCCTTCTGAAAAACGAGTAGACTTTAGGGATTTGTTTTGTCTGCTACAATCCTGAATTAGCTAACAGTCACTGACATCAAACCATCCTGACAGGTATGATCACAGAGAGGCTTGATTTAGAGACCCCAATCAGGTGGTATTTTTATAGGGCTTTTCAGCTTTTGCAGAGGTTTTCTTTTAACAGCCATCCCACCTACAATGTCAAGTAAAGACTTAGTTGAGAAACTCTGAGGACTGCTGCAACCAGCTAGGTTTCCGTTAACAGGAATGGATTATGATATAGATCTTGAACACTTGTGGTTATCGGTGGTTTCTGTGGAATGACATTTCTATTTCATGGCTGTTTATTTAAGGATTACCGAAGAAGAATCCTGAGCAGAGTCAAGATATTTCTTTGAATGGATGGAAACCAAGTAAATATATACAAAAGAAAGATGTGTTCAGAGAAGTGTGGTTAGCTTATAAGGCCTAGCATTCAAAAGCTAGCAAATGTCCAAGTAAAGTATCCTGTGCAAATCTGAGAGTATGATGCATTTCTTACTTCCCTGGTCATGAATGCTTTTTTATCCACCCACTAAATTTCTGTCCTCCTCAATGGACAGACTGAACTGCCTTGTTGTTGAACTCCTCCTCCTTCCTCTCCTTTACCTCCAAGATGATGAGCCACAATCCGCTTACCTGCCAAAATCAGGTGCACCCAGCCTGCAATAGCTGATGCCACTGCTGATTTGTTCTCTTCCCACATTTTGTTTATTGTTCGTTGTCCAAAATGTGGCCCACACCCTGTATAATGCATGTGACTCAAGGCCTTCCTTACTTACAAAATTACTATTTTCCTCCTGGGCTTTCCTGTAGCCTGCTGTAGTATCCAAGTACTACGCAAACATCAATTAAGTTATTTTCACAACACAGACAATGAGGTATTATTACATCCAATTTAGATGTGGAGAATTAAGGTATGAGAAACTGTGGTTCCAGGTGTAAGCTAACAGCATTTTTAACTGCACAAGCTTGGGCCATCGTTGGAACAGAGCTGACCTATTAGCTAAATGAAGCAGGGTTACTGTGGAAAAATAGAATGTGAACATGTAATTAAAGACAAGTCATACTGCAGGTGCCCCAAAGGGTCAAAAGAAGGTTACTCAATCAACTGTAATTCTGACATTCCCTAATCTTTCAAGCTTAATTTTTTGTCCTTAATTATGTTCGCTTAACCCAGCTATTTTCAAATTGTCAGATTAACCCCCTACAAAATCAGAAAAATCAAATTCCATCCGATCTCATCATCCTGACTTCCACGTGAGTCACCAGCAGGGCTGGAACGTGCAGGCTCACAGTACGATCCCGTGACACTAGGGCTGCCTCAGGCCATGCTTCCGTGGAGGCCTGGACCCACCTGCTCTTAGCTTAAAAACAGACTGAGAGGAAAAAAAAACCTGCACTTTCTTTTCTGCATTATCACTGAATGGTCAGTGAGCACCTACAACAGATCAGATGCTATGAAACCACCACCTCAAGTAGCAGCAGTAAGTTGTTATCTTTTTTGTGGGCAAACATTAGCCCCAGAGATACTGTTTTATCAGCAGGTTTTACTGCATGTTTTATAAAATCAGAGACTCAGGAATGGCCTGTTTGATTCTCAGCTTTGAAGAGAAAGTTCTTGTTTTTCTCAGTCTCCCAGGGATGGCCCATAGTGTCCCATTCCATGGACTTCGGACTCTGGTGATCATACATCTTTTCATCTGCTTGCAATAACTTTTTACTAAAATAGTGGAGAGTGTTTTCTTTATGTGTAATTCATTAAATTCAAAAGTAGGATTCACAGGTAATGCACAAAGGAAGGAGAGTTAAGGTGGTTAGATTTGGATTTAATCTTCTGGCAATTTTACTGTGAAGTAATTCAAGAAGCCTTTTAACTTGAAGACTTGGCCTGGTCCTTCTGCCTGCCAGGTTTTCAAAGGAATCAGATGTCACTTTTGAAAAGTTGCAGGATGTCCTGAAAAGACAGGAAACAGGATGTCCTCCTCCTCTCTTGTGGAGAGTTATAAGATGAGAAGTTCTGAGGCACAAAGTGAAGGTTTGGTTTTCCTGCACATGCAGGAAGAATACATAGATCTTTAGTTACTTTAAAATGTTTCTTCTGCTGCCTCCCTGTGTTTTTACAGTTTAGTAAAATGAAAACAGTTGTGTTCTGAGTCACTGTATTATACCATTTGCAGTGTCCCCAAAGGAAAACCTGTGTCTTTCCTATTGTCAGATTTACGTGGTAATGACAATTAGTTTACAAAGTAGTGTACTACAGAACCTGGTCTAAAAATAGGAGAATCATAAGATCCCACTGCATTAGAGACAAAGGCATGAGAGACAGGAGGCTGAAGAAATACAGTTAAAAATACACTAGAGAGGATATATAAATGTAGCTACATGCCATCTAGTGTCCCATTATACCCCTGATTCCTCCAAACTTCGGTCTGCTCCCATTCCAAGTGCCATTTTCCTTGACCTTTTCCCCTTCCCAGCTGCCTGCCCTTTATATTTTTGCCCACCCATTTTCAAGTGCTCACTTCTCCTGTTAGCCTGCAGTCACTCACCAGCCTACATTTTTTCAACTCATTGAATCCTAGTTTCAGTCTCATGCTGTAAACTTGTTCAATTTCATTTTCACCTGTTCTATGAAGTTCCAACTTTTCCTAACTTTATTGATACAGCTCGTCCTTTCCTTCTACCAGTTACATTCTGCCTTTCAATTTTTTACCCTTGCTTGATCATTTTCTTGAGTTATCAGTCCCAGACTTCTCTCCACTTCAATGCCCAGTTCCTTCCTAAACTGCTTGTTTCTGGGGACTTTGTTCATACTCTTTATTCAAGCTCTTGTTTATCATCACCTGTATTGTCCCCATCCTCTCACCCTTACCTTGCCTCACTCACACCTTTCCTCATCCCATCTCAATGCAGCCAAACACATAATAAAGAACTGGTTCCCGCTCCATCTTCATTTAGACTGCTTCTTCCTATACAGATCCTACATCTACTTCAGAACTCAGGGGAAAAGATAATATCCTTTCCCTCAATTCAAATATCCATGCCAGGCATAGCTACAGAAGAAAAACTATAACTGCAGCTAAGGTGAGGCCTTAGACCACACGTTCCTCATAGATGGAATATTCAAGGAAGTCAACTGTGAAAATAGGCCTCCATTCCACAAACCACATTTTTTCTTAGGTTTCTAACATGACCAAATTTCTGCAAATTTTAACAAGGATGACAAAAGACATGTCCATGGCAGCACTGTATATGCAGTTCACATACTATGTTCATTCTTCAAGCGTAAGCAACAGCATTTATTGTTATATATGTGTATGTATAATTATAACAATACATGATACATAAGCATTACGGTTAATATTATTATTTATAGATAGATGAGGGAACATATTTTGTTTCTTAGCTTTTTTCCCAAAAAATCTGATTCAAGGATCAATTCAGTTTCAAAAATATGAACCAAAATGATTCACATTTGGTAAATCTAGAAGAAAATGAAAACATGGAGAAGTGGAAGAGCAAGGCAACCATAAAAATAGCTAGGCTTACCTATAATAAATCAGTTTATTAATCTCAGTGAATCTTCCTGAAAAGGCTGAGATTGTTTGCTCGAATGAGTAATTTACAGTATTAAGCTATTACTTACAGGGAAAACTAATTAATTTAGGAAGAATTTAGAACTTTTGAGAATAAAAAAGGTCTTTGCATTTGTTAAATTATGGAAGACTTTGCTCTACATTGGGACAAACAGCATATTTCTCAAGAATTCAGTACATGTTGGCCATTCAGCAAAGCACACACATTACCCACTGCTCTATTTTCCTAGGACTCATCGTTATATTCCCTGATGAGAATTCTGCTGGGAATACTTTTGAATGAACATTTACAGACAAAGTATCTGCTGTTGAGTAAGCAAAATGAAGCACTTATCAGCAATCTATTGATGAAAAAGGAGTCTAAAAACTTAGTCCTGCATGATCTGTAATATTATTATAGCATATATCTAGTAGTAGTGTTTAGCATGATCAGAATTAATTACCATATCTTTTCTTTCTTTCTTAATTACCAGAGAGTACCAGGCTAACACAGCAATGAAATAGGGCTAGTCTAAAACTAATTGAAGTAAATATCTCCCTGAATATACAAATTGTAGATTTCTTCTATGTACTGAAATATATTTAATTTATTTATAAATTTATGGTAGTCTCTTAAGAAAAAATAACATCAGCCACAAAATAAATAATAAACATATTGGGAAAAAATGTTTCAATATCTGCTTAGTTTTGGTTTTGGTTTAACATGTGGGCAGAGGCCATGAGTCCAATCCGCTCATCTGCCCAAGAATTCATTTTCATCTTTATTTCACCAGAAGACAATGAAAGCAATATGAGTTGCTGCTACACGAAATGGCAGCTTTGCTTTATCTCTTGTTTTGAAACCTGCAGTCCACTCATTCCTCTGGACAGTCAGGCACAAGGATGAATCAGGAGACTTTAATGACACCTAGGTAAGTCATATATATAGCTTGTGCACAACAGCACAGTGAGTCAGCGTATCAGCCTAGTCCCTGATTTACACCAAGCTAGGAATACATCCTGTTGACCCATTGGGTACATTATGCAAGGCTGGCCTTGGAAAGGGGACTGTATGATCTCTAAACAAAAAGGGGGCATAGGAACAGTGGATTTCTACATTTATTTATTTATTGTTTTTTCTATGCAGAAAAGGATATTTTCTTAGGGCTCTTTGACCTTCATGTTTTCTGCTATTGACATGGTTAGGAAAAAAAGGAAAATCTGCCAGCAGCTGTAGCTGTAGTTTTGTGCAGTAGTTTACATATTAAAATCCCTGGAAATACTCCTAGTTTTATCTTAAAATGACTTCTTCAGTACTACAGTCAGTCTTATATATTTAAAAGGCAAACGATGCTAAAACAGAAGCAGTACTAAATGTTGAAAAGATTAGTTTGGAAAGATTGCTTCAAAAAAGATGAGCTCAGAAGGGTTTTCCCTTTGAATTTGCTTTGTTTTCTGACAGTGACTGTAAGTCTCTCCTGTAGCAATATATGTCCTAGGAGTATAGAGTTCCCAAGAGTTTACGGAGTCTGCTCGCTCCCTAGCACTGGCGCTGATCTGCACGGTCCCTGAAACACAGATGCTGCAGTCCCAGAGGCAACATCTGGTTGTTTCAAATTCCTCTTCCCAAAGGATGACCACCTCTTACCGGTTCTGAGAAACCACCTCTTGCATGAGCACATTGTGGGTTTCGTGCTTTCGCAGTACTCTGCTTGGCTTTCAAGGCACTCAGCGCTTTCCAGCCCTGCTGAGGTCAGTGAGAACCAACACAGAGCAGAGCGTTCCTGGGCGAGATCAAAACCTTGCCAAAAGGGAGGCCTAAACTCACATTCAGAGTCATTATTAAGGAGCAGACATGAACAACACTTAGGAAAGCTAGAGATGAAGCAAATACACCGTTGTGAGTATTTTCTCTCATGTACAGTCTGCCAGTTCTGTTATTCGAGACTGTCCGCAGTCAGGCTGTAGCTCAGCAAAACAACTGAGGCAAGCACTTGAATTAAGTGTGAATATTCACACTGAAATCACACTGAAATCTGTATTATTACTACCCCTTATTATTAAGATTTTTTGTCTCCTTTATCCTTTCTAAGTCAAATTCTCCATCTTTTCCCTTGAGACCCACAAAACAAGCTGTGGAGCAGCTCTTGGGAGCACTCCCAGCCTGACAAATCTCAGGAATATTTATCTTCAAGCCCTGGGCTTTCTGTAAACATTCTTATAAATAAAATTTTACTCACCTGGTGCTTGGGGGAAAGAAGGGCCAGGATGCTGGCATGCTACAGTTTCCCACTTTTTTCTGTTTTCTTTTTTTTTTTTTTTCTTCTTGTTCTCTCAGATCAGTTCTGGTCTCCTCCTACAATTATTTTATTCCATTTTTACCAGAGTCTGCTACTGATTTTGTTAATATGTACTGCTTAATTTCAGCCAAAGGCTTCTCAATGCCGTTAGGCTATTCTAATACTATTTTGATCGTAATGTGTCAGTATAAATCAATAGCAAACTGGATTTTTGACCCATTAGTGCATCTTAATTGCTATCCTAAGTCCTTTATTTACAGTATTTACAGATCTTTTAAATAGAGAAACAAATCTTTGCTTTGTCTCTGGGTGGCTTCTGCAGCTTGTCAATTAATTTGCAAGTTTAAAAAGTTTGACTGCAAGCCCTTGGGGTGCTCTGATCCTGCACTGAGCAGAGCAGAGCTTTCAAAAATAAGCTTGCTAACGTCAGAGCCTCTTGTTGCTAAGAGAGGAAGTGAGTGTAGCCTAGTAAAAGCACGCTGTTTCAACAAATCCATTTGAACTGGCAGCCAACCTGTCTAAAGACAACGCAAGTAGTTTTAAGCAATACGTACCAGATTGTTATATCAGCCTGTGTTACTGGAGCAAGGAAAAAAATGCAAGTGTATTGAGGCAAATACCAGGAAAAGAAAAATCATCCTCTAGTTATGGAGATTGCGGATTGTAAATGTGTTCCATCAGTCAGAAAACTAATGGAGGTGAGAATGACCTACCCCAGGCTAATAATGTACAGTACACAGAAGTCCTCAGAAGAATTTCCAATTAAGCTTCTTTTTATTACCACCCTAACCAAAGGCTCGGCTGCTGCATGGTACATTACTTTTAAGAATTGAACGTTAATTTAGGTTAGAGGTAGGAATTCTCATCCTGGCTAGGAGGAATGCTACACGATATTTACCCTGCTATAGGAACAGTATCTCAGCCAATAAAGCAATCCATACCTCACAGTGGGAACAATTCACAATTAGCTAGTGACCACCTGGACGCTTTTTAACTTTTCTTAAATTTCCAGCCCATTAAAAATCAAACATCCTACAGTCTTGCACTCTGCCCTTCTTAAAGAAAAATCTAAACACTATTGCACATTCTTGAGAAGCTGAGAACAGAGTAAAATTCAGGAGTATCTTCAGTGGCCACAGATTATAAAATGATTCAAGATACTGGTTATATGAGTGGCAATTAAAAACTTAACACTTTCTGGAAGGTTCACAAGCTCCAAATATAAATGGTAGCTATCAGATACTTAACAAATGGCAGTAGAGTACAAGTTGTTAATTCCCACTGGATCATGAGAAAAGGCAGAACTGTGGCTCCACAGAGTGAAAACCTCCAGTGAATTGCAGCATTAAATATCTCCCTCTACAGACAAACCACAGCGCATGTACAGTATTTTCATTTACTGACTATTTTGTAGAAATCACTTTCATTTCAGTTGGATTGGTCTGATTTTCTTTGCAAAATTATTTTATCTCAGGAACACTGAACATTCAAAAGGACTGGAAGAACTGGATCTGATGATCTGTGTGTCCTTCTTTTTTTAAAAAAATTATTCCTTTTTAATTACCTGGAAATTTACTGCAAAATGAAATGTCATTTGTTAATGACCAGTTTTCATAGCCTTTTTGGATGAACATGAATTTATGCCAAAATTGTTTTGGTTTAAATCCCTAAATTAAGATGAAACTCTTTGTGCTCGAAACAGACAAAGGACCTTCCTGATTTTGGAAAATAAGGCCTTGATTCAAAATTTTTTATATTAGAGTTCTTTTTATGGGCTAAAGAGAACCTTGAATCAAGTCACTGATTAATGCTCCTATCGTAAAACATATGGAGTGTGTAAAGCTGACATTGATTTGAAAGAAGTTCTCTGAGTTCAGGATAGCTCTGCCTTGCTTGTATATGTGATTGTATTAATTAATACAAGGAAAAGTCTCTTAAAGAGCATATATATCAAGAGGAATAATTATTTGTTGTAATCAGGCAGCCAATACTGAAAGGTAGAATATTTAAGTAATGAAATGATTTTTCAGTTACACTACCAGAAAAAAAGAAGCCAACTGAACTTTTAATTGAGGAAGAGAAGCATAAATGCTACTCTGTTACAACACTTGTGTGACCTCATCAGTTTTGCATGACCTTGAACTAATCTGCATGGGAATCAGCAGAGAAACTTGGGAGTTCTTGGTGGTCTTCCCTTTGATTGCAATAGAAGTTTGAGTAGGACCTTCTGCTCTCTGGACCACATTTGGACTCCTGGTTATGATTTGGATCAATTGATTATAACATTTGGCACCAAATTCTGTCTTGGTTTTCTCAGAGTTAGCATTAGGCTAGTTGTATTAATGTTTATTAAGTGTCGTTAGATCCTGTGGTGGGAATTTCTGTGTTAGTGTAAAGTATTGTTAATTTTTTTATTTTTTATTAGCAACGGGAAAATAATTGCCCCTTAAAGAATAGTTTACTTCAGCCATGTCTTTTGAGATCATTTACAGAATATATCTGAATTGGCCTCTAAGTTTCTTATATACTTACATACTTATATAAGTTTCATGGATGAAATTTTCAGAGGGGTTTATTTCTAATTCTCATATACAAGATCTTGCAGGTAAAATGTGCACTCACTCAGTCACAAGCCAAGGATTTAATGTCCCTCTAATTAGAAACACCACCATGGCCTGTTAATTTACCTGAAGGAATAAAGGCTTTGCAATGCAGTGAGCATCAGTCTGGGCCTCAGGAGACTGTCACTCCATTCCTTGCTTTTCCAGGTACCTCCTCTGTGACTTTGCATGAATCACTTATATGCAGATTCTGAAAGATATTACATTATTTGCAATTACAATCTCATTCAGTGGCAGCCGGCTGCCTAAATCACAGAATTAAAAATAACCCTATGAAAAGAACTAGAGATTTCTAATACCTCAAAATATTCCCTACTCCACCTAAAGAGGGACCATCTATATCTATTACATTCCTTGCAGATGTTTGCCTGGTGTTGCCAGCTGTTTGATCTGCTTTTATAAATACTGCATTAAAGGAATTCTCTGACTTCCCTCAACAATCTATTCCAAGCCCTACTTATCCTTAAAGATGAAATCCTTCCACAGTTCAGTTCTTCGCTTAGAAAAAGAGGTGACCTTTTTTTTTTTTTTTTATTTAACTGAGGTGTTGCAAGAATAAATCTATTTTCAACTGAGAAAGTTCTATCAGAGTATCCAAGTTTGGATGCCTAAATTAATACACTCCACATTTTGACAGCTTACATGAATAAGTAATCAAAATTAAGCCCTGCGGTTTGGCAAATTCACAAACAAATCACAGAAAAAAAATATGTGAAACAAATATCAAACATAGTCAAGCAAGTCATATTCTATTAACAGCAACAAATATATTTTTGTAAAATATATCTCTATAGATATTCTAAGATTTAAAAAAAAGAACTAAATAATTGTTTTCTTTCATTGTGACTTATCTTCACCAATTTCCATTATACAAATTGAATGTGAAAATACTATAAGCAAGGAATCCAGCCCCAAAGGAAATATACTCTGCCTACTCTTTGAAGCACAGTGATAACATTCCTTTCAAGGTTAATCTCCATGTAAGTATGAAAGATGCTACTGAATATGAATAGTTTCAAAACAAGACATGATGTCACGTTTCAACACTTTCTGAACTTTATATGCCTCAATTTAATATCATCAGTAAAAAGTTCATTTTCTGATTCAGAATATGTGATTTCTAAATGCCAATTTTATTTCTATTTTTAAAAATTACATATATAACAAAAAAATCAAGTATTTTCAGATAATCAGAGGAAGCATTTGATTGGTCAATCATAATTTTGTTAGATTATTGGATCATAAAAATATTTAGAATTTTAATTTATTGTCTTGATGGAAATTTTTTTTTTAAACTTGAAAATTCAGATAGGGTGGGGAAATTTCTTCCTATACGGCTTTACTAATAATAGATAAAATCTATGCTGTTTTCCAGGAAATATCAGGTTGGATCTGTTGGGCAGCTAACATTCAAACAGCAGTTTAAGCTCAGCCTATTGCATAATTTTTGGAAAAGTAATCGCTTTACCTTTGTCAGCATTCCCTTTCTCACAACATATTTTAAAATCTGATGTTCTTTGTTCTACGGGTGTGTTACCAGCAAAAGCTTTTCTCTGTTTCTAGTCCAGAAACATTGTCAGAACTTCATACTAGGATGGAATTGCTGATTTCCAAGACCTACAATTAAATGTGTACTCTGGACTCACTTTGCTCAGTTGTAACTGTCTAATTCAGGTAAAACAGAGAAGAACCAGAACCCCTTTAATTATTTTATGTTACAAAACATAGAGTTTGCACTGTCCCTTGGCTCCCAATCACATCTACAAGTACCATCTGTGCTCCTTCTTCATGTTCACCTGCTATCTAATTAACACCTTGCAAAGCTGCACACCTGCAGCAGCTCTGATCTCACCTCACTGCATGCTACCCCGTAAGTCTCTGCATCACATCTTACACAGAAATAATTTTGTCATTACATCATGATAGCTCCTCCCCTTCAAGGGAATACAGCCAGAAAATCAGCTGTTAAACTTCTGTTATTCTTGGGGAACAATAGCTATTCCTCTCCTTTTGCATATTTTCACACATTTTCACATAAAGTGAAAATCTAGCATGTCTGATGTCACTATTGCAATTGGCTCTGTTGAGACCAGGAATCTACCAGCATTTTCTGTTTGACATGGAAACCAGATCTTATCAACAAGTATGCCAAATCCATAACCAAACATTTTCAAATTCTCTCACTGTTAAGACATATATCCTTGTGTTAGGTGCATTTCTGGTAAAGTCAGACCAATTCTCTTCTGTTTATTTGGGATTCTGTTGTGCCGGTTGCTTTTGATGGAAGGGGACATTGCTTTATTTTTCTGTATCATGCCACATTTTTGTGCAAATCACGTGCATACACAAATGCACACCAGAAACACACATGTAAACCTTACTGCTTATGAATAACTTACTAGTGAAGTAATTTAAAACCTGAATATCCTATAGACAAAAAGCATCCTGTCACCAGATTCTGACGCTTGGTCAAATTTTGAGGAATACTGTTTTCTTATCTCACACAGTAGAAAAACTCTATTCCTTTGAGCCTCTGCTGTATGATCAGTACTCCCTGTCTTACCTTATAGTTTCCTCACACTCCCAGGTTTACTATTACTGGTGTGCATGTGTATGTTTGTGAATGCATGTATGCAAGGAGCAGAGTGATAATCTGTCCTAATGTTATTTAAATCACCACTAATAATCATAAGTTATTATTAGTGACAAACTGCATGTATACTGCAACATTTTCAGTGTTACAGTGGCTTTATTTTTCCTCTCCACCTATTTGGCATAAGTATCCTTTAAGCCAAAAGCATGGAGTATTTGTGTGATTTACTTAATCCTCTATTGCCTTTCAATTTGTCCCTATGTGATCACTTATGCCTCCTTGTAGTAAGCGGAATAGGCTGCTAAATGTTACCAGAGCAGAACTATCATGAATCACTCTCATTTTGTGGTCATGTTGCAGAATTGTAAATAACTTCACCAAAGCCAGTAAACACAGCTCAGATAGTCACTCAGTCTCCTAAAATCACAGTGCTGCAGTCTTCACAAAACATAAATTTACAAAGGGCACTAATGGAAAATTATGGCTGGGAAGAAACTGTAATCCACATTACTAAAATTGGTATGTTTATAAAAACAAGGAGTCAAATAAGTGGGGAATGATTTTTTTTTTACAACATGAGCAATGTCCTTAGCCTAGATGGTCTGTTCTGTGCCTTTAGTGTGGTAGATCACAGTTCTGTCAGCCAAGGACTGGCCTGACAGCTCTGTGCTGTGGACTTTCACACGTCTCCTCCTGGGATACTGTAAATCGGCCGCAGTGCTGAGATGATGTTAGAGGAAGTATAGTCAAGGATTTCAATGTATAAGGGTAAAGATCTGTCTGAGAAGGTGTTAAAAGCTCTTTTCACTACTAATACAAAATAAAAAGCATTTAGGCAGGATAGGTGCAATGCTTTTACTGTTTTATAGATGTGATTATTGCTAAACTGATCTAGTGAACCTCTTATTTTCTGACATTTTCAGGAAAAGACTATGCAACCAATCTTCATTGAAGAAAACAGTCATAGTCCATTAACTTTAATGGCAAAACAGAATTAGGAATAAGAGCACAGGCGAGCAATTTGAGAGCAAAAGCATTTCAAGAAAATTGAAGTAAGTGTTTGAGACCAGTACTTTCAGCAATGAAAAATACTCAAGAAGAAAAAACAGCCTGCTAAGGGACAGAAATATGCAATACAACTTAGCTCTGCAAAAAATAGTGATATCATGCAACAACCACAGACATTTGCAGTTTGTAGATGATGAAGTTGCAGCTTTCCAGCTCAACAATATCCAGCCACTGCCTGTCTTAATGACACTCCAATGAATTAGCATTAAAGTATTTCTGCCACTTCTTCAGTGAAGTACACTTACTGTAAAGCTTGAGTTGGTTGTACAACACAAAGATCTCTAAGAATTTAATGTAAAATATTAAAAATTTAATTGTTGAATGAAACAATGCAGACTGGAAAATCCCATGAATTTGGAACCCACTGGGTGGGAAACCATTTTTCAGCCAGACCTTCAGAAGGGGAAAACCCACTTCGACTTCCTGCCCTTATCTCTGTTCCAGCTTGCACTGCATATTTAGTTCCAATGATTGCGTTATGTAGCAGAAACATTCCTGCCCAAGGAAACCAGCCAAGTGTTGAGATTATATCTTTATTTAAATTATAAGATAAAAATAGTGCCACATGCATTTTTTTGGGTAGTACTTCCCTTGCTCTACAGAATTAAGGGATAGATATCAATCTCTGTAATAATAATTCAGTGATACAAGCAAGAACTCTGCAATCTTGCTGAGAAAACACACATTATAAAGTTCAAATTCAGCTTCTTGCATCACAAAGTTTAGCTTAAACCTGTTTTGGCTTTGGGCCAAAGCCTAAGAGGCTGCATTAGGCACCAGGCAATTATTGTAATACCTAAAACATGGATATCTGTCCTCAGCAAGGTGCATCCAGACACTGTCAAATATGCAGGACTTTTTTACAATGGAGAAACCATCCTGTGATCGCTCTGCTTGCTTTACAAGTTAGTTGGCTGAGACGCTGGCTGCCAGTTTAGTGATGGACCTATCTGTGTGTGTCTATATGCTTCAGAGCATGTACAGGATAGCCTGAATGTGTCTGCACACTTTTTTCCCCCCCTCCATATATTAGGACTTCAAACTCAGTGCCTAGACAACCAATTAGTAGAAAAAGCTAAATACCTGTGATGTGGCAATTCAGCACTTCTGTGCACTAGCCAGGAAACTGCCTGGATCTGCCTGACAGGATACCTTAAGCCCATCTGCTTTTGGGATTCAATCCAGGGTCATCTCTTGGGCCATGCCTCTACACTAGCAGGGCTCATGCTTTTAAAACAGGATATGGAAGAGGTCATTTTGCCACATATGTCACCATCCAGCTTTTATAATACCCTAATGCTTAACATATTCAGATGAAGTGTGAGATTCTTATCTTTTCTCAGTGACATCTTTTTCCAGGAAAGTGTACAGCCACCTCACTGTAGTATAGACCAGGAATGAATATTCTTCACCCTTCCTGCTGTAGTTGGACTACCAAATAGCCAAGAGATAAATGGAGATATTTTTCTTCATAAACTTCTTCTAGATCACTCTATTATTATTTGTAATAAATATTATATTATGTTTCAAGTTCACTAATAATGTATAACTGGCTTTAAATCTGCTAGCACTACCTCTATTCTTTGCTCTTTCTTCACTCATGTGTGTTCTGAAATGCAACTAGGCAGTCAGAGGAAAATTGCTTACTTTATGTCAACTAAATGAGTCTTACAGAAGACACAGCATATAAAAAACAACTCCCTATCATCCAAATGCTCAAATAATGTACTTCTTTTGCAGTAAGAATGCAATCAGTCTTGTAATCTTTGTATAGAACCTTAGGAATCACAGCATCAGCTATCATTAACCAGGGAAAGGATACAATAAATCTGTATAAATAGAAATAAGCTCCTCTTCTCTGACCACTACCAAAACAAGATGCAAAGGGAACACAAGTCATTTATATTTTTATGACTTATTTTAACTAGACTTTGACTAATTAAATAGAATGCCACTGTGGTAAGAAAAGACCTGTATTTTGAAAATTCACACACAGCAGGAACATAAAATAGTTCAGTAGCAGAACTAGGAGATTAATTCTTTTTAAATTACTTATGCAAAGAGCTCTGTTGCTTGTAGAATACATGTCAGGTTCTCAGAATACATTTGTTTCTCAAATGCATCATTACCTCAATTATTCCAACTGTGTGGTTTTTTAAGAGGTTGCTAATTATTGGAGATGACTGTGAAAACTTCAATGGAAGTAGTCATTACTCAGCCTGTGTTACTCCTTTTAGATACAGAATATGGTTTATGTGCCCTGAACGGATGAGTACACAGCCCCTTTTTGCTTGAATGCTTACACCTTTGGCTATAAAAAGAACTCCTCAGACAGCAGTGCAAACAATTTTAATATTCATGACAACCGGAACTGTTAACACAGGTATCCACGCAAACACAGATAAAAAAAGAATTTTTCTGTCAAATACTGAGAGAACAGTTCTGCCGTACAATAACAGTTGTATCTGATGAGCAAACTCATAGCGTAAAATTTCTCAGAAGCTTTCTCCAGCTGTCAGATGTCTCAAATCAATTTGTGGCAGAATCTATATACTGCACCTGCTTTCTGGGTAATATATCAATCACTGATCTTTTCTTTCACCACTTTCTCTTCACATTCACTTTCACGAACCTAAGCCACACAACGAAAAATATTCTGCAAATATCTATATGTGACACTAATAACTCATCTCTTAACTTCCTCAAACACTATTGATAGACAAATATACTATCAAAAAAAGGAGTTTCTGATATTTCGCAACTTATCAGGCTGTCCCAGTAATTTTTCAAGCCTTGTCAGTAATAACAAATACTTTAATTATTTGAGTGGTAGAAGAAGTAAGAGGCAAACAAAATCAAATTTTTTTTGAAATCTTCCTTACAGAATTTCCTTATCTATGGGACTGCTGTAGCCAGCTGTTCATTCAGGTAGAATACATTTTATCTCTTCATAATTAAATCCATTATATTAATAATTGCATGATCAGCTAAATATATGATTGCATAATGCACAGAGTTTTAAAGATGGAGCATGAAAATTTTACTTCAATTGATAATATTTGGGGGGGTTGTTCAAAACTATTCTATATCATGTAGGTCTGGTTACCCAAATTCCTAGGTTTTTTTTTTTTTAATCAAAGAAAAATCAAATTTATCTTCACTAGTACTATAATATTGTAGTTTCATTTTTCCCACAAACCAGCCTCTTGAGGAGAAGTAAGTAAGCAGCATTTTGTCTACAAAAGTGCAAGTTATTTGCATATTTCAAATCTGTGAAGCTCCATGGATGAGCAAACAAAAATAATCACTGCTAAATATATTTTATGCCAGACAGGAGAATGGATATATATTTCTAATGCTGAAATCTTCTTTTGTTAAGTGCCAAATTATTAGTGAATACACAGTACAAAGCACTTGAATTAATATCCAGTAACCAAAATAAAGGTGATATTTTGTGACAGTGGGATACTCTTAGAATACAAAGAGCTTAGTTTATGTGCTTTTTTTAGTTTGTTAAATACAGTTTCAGTCATAAACAGGCCATATCAATTATTTTAAAGCATCTCTTAATGTAACGAATTTATGTATCACCACAAGAAAGGCTAAATAGCACTGGAAGGGATGGGTTTTAGGAGTAGCTTAGTGGAAAATTATTTTGAAATATGAAGGCCACCATTCTGCTTCCATTAAAGCCGATGAAGAAACTCAGAGGGTTCCACTGGAGAAGCGCGGAGGCTGAAATGAGCTTTTTGACTCCAAAATATGCAAACAAACAAACAAACAAACAATTTGCATGTCTGTGTTCACAGATGCCTCACAGCTGCATATATTCCTATGGGAGCATCTTATAAAACAGAGTAAGTGGAAGGGAATAATTTATCAATGTTCTCTTTAACTGTTCATTTAGACTTTATGCCTTAGAATCTATTTCTTTATTCTGTTGTGTACTGTGCCTTACAACAGAACCCTATAAAATGTATTAAAAATTAAATGTTTATGTTTATATTACTACTAGACATAGTTTTGTAACTAATATTCTTAAACCCGTGAAGATGTGATGGATAATTGTCTCAGCCAGAAAATTTTACGGGATGGTTTAAGCCTCCTATGCAATCAAATGCAATTCCCTATTAAATTCTATAGAGAACTGACACAAGCAACAAAGACCTAGAAGAACAGAATGCAAATATTTTCAGAACATGAATAAAAATGCAAAAGAGCTACATTTTTGGTGTTTTAAAGAAAAAACTGTGCAGTAACTGTTTTTCATTAAAATGTTACAAATGTTTTTACCGACTGTACATGGATTAGAGGTGCTGTTTTGTTTTGTTTAAACTAGATAAAAGCCTATTGACCTGAGGATTAAAAAAATCTATCATGCATATAAACCACAGATTATGGGTCCGTACTAACCCAAGTTTCTATGAAGTAATGTAACAGCTGTGAGGAGTTGTGCTGTTTATTGTACCAATGAACTGAAGAGCAAAAGCCATTTTAAACCATGGAAGACTGTAATTCAAAAATAAAGTAGGCTCAGGCATGCACTATGCCTGATACGTTGTATCTGTGATTGGTCACATGTGCTTTTGCTGCTACTTCATTTCAAATTTCACTGAATGAACCTTTCTGAGGAAGTGAAAAGAAGAAATAGTATCTTCTGCTCTACTCAGGTAGAGGCAGATTCAAAAACAAGAATTTTCAATACAAGATTCATTGCCTGCAAAACTGTTAAATGTGAAAATGTCATTTCATATCAACAAGAAAGGTTTTACACTTCTATTATGTCTTTTCTTATTTCTGCTTTGCCCACTACAACCTTATTTATTGTAATTATCACAGATTCCTGGCAAGGGCCCAGTTTGGAAATTCTCTCCGGATTCATGCAATTAAAACTCACTAAGCTGATGTTGCTAGCTGTTGTCAGAAGGCTCCCACAAGGTTACGGACAGGTAGTCAAACTGTTAGATTCATTTTCTCTATATGTGAGTAGATAATTCCCTCCTGAGCAGCTCTAACACAATCTAAGGAGGGGTTTTTGGTCTATTTTTGGGTTTTTTTTTTTTAAGAATTAGACATCAAGTCACAGTGTCTCAATCAGTCATAAGGCCTGCAGAACAGAGAATTGTCTGGTTTCAGATTTTGCTTTATTTCATAGTAAAGAGTTATCATGTGGAATGTGCATCTTCAGTAGTTCCAGAGAAGGATTAAGGAAGAATCTTAAGTATGACAGCACTAAATTATCTGTATCCTTCTCTCCCTGTGACAGAAATATCTGACCGGGATCAACTGTCTTGTAATGAATGTAATAACTTTCACAATTTTAGCTTACATTTTAAGCAACATGAACATCCATCCATAAATATTAAACTGAGACCATCCAGTTTTTTTACAACATCCAAAATAATCTGCATCAGACAATACCAATCTGTGGAGGTTCAAACTGGTGATGAAAGGCCACAAGCACAACAACTACTTTCTTTGGTCTATCAGACAGAATTGATAGTTTCAATGTTAAATTTTGTCTTTAATTTTGTTAAAAAGATTGCTTTATTCAGCTGTAATAGTATTTTTCAATGCCTCCAATGTAACAAATTTAAATGGATTTTTTTTTTTAATTCAGTAGCTAAAAATTTATATATGTAAGGGTTCTTTTTCCCCCTGGTTTATGCATATCTAGGTTACTACAAATGGTAATTTGTGGGAAAGTATTGGGTTTTATTACTGAAAGAAATATTTCTTAAGTATTATTTGTAACTAATAAAAATTATGACAGAAATCTAATTTCTAGTGTTCATTACCAGCTCAACAGAAAGTCTAGCACTATTTACATAAGAAAATTGAAGAAATGAATAAATAAAATCAGTTTGCTTCTTTCGCCATTTAATTCATCAAAGAGAAAGCAGAGAAGGGTTTTAATTATGCCTCTCCTGGGTTACGAGCCCAGCACTCGTCTGCCACAGCAGGCCACCTGGGGAGCAGAGTGAGATGCACCAGCCCTGGGCCCAGAGGCGACGAGGGCAGTTGCTGGCCAGGGAGCAGGGAAGAGGGTGCAGAGGTTGCCACAGGAGGCCAGGAGAGGGGCACTCAGCTGACAGGAGCACCCGGGCCGACAGGTCAGCCGAGCCCCCAGCATCACCCAGCAGTGTACAAGCAAGAGGATTTGCTGTGTGAAAAAATACTGCTGTGCATGATTATATCATTAAAGACAGCATTATATTGCATACGCAGGCAGAAAATTAAAGTCACAGTCTATCTGCATTACTGCCACTTCCTACTTTTGTGCATTATTTTCCTGTCTTATTTGTCTGTCAACAAATTTTTATTCCAAAATTGCTTTTCACCAATATGGAGCACTGCATCCAGTTAACTCTGTTCTGAAAGCAATTTTGAGAAGCAGTATAAATAAAGAGTCATCTCATAAAAGTTGATATAATAATTAAGCAGTCTGCTTTTACCCAAGTACTACTTATTATCACACAAACATTAGTTCTTCCCATTGAATATCTTTCTCCGTGATGGCCAATCAGTAGGCTTATGTTTTGTCATCCAAAAAGTCAGTTAGGCCTTTGTAGTAACTGTGATGCCTTTGACTAAAAAAGAGTTGGAACAAAGGAATAAATTATCAGCTTGGCATAAGGCCTTCTGTAAAAGCCATTGAATAGCGTGAAACAATTCCTATCAGAATAACAAGTTTAGGGTCAAACCCCATTCATATATGGTCCTATATTACTGTTACAGAGTTCAGGAGTGGTCGTGCATTGTTCAATTGCTGAATCTTGTAAGCAGAACACTTCTGCTACACGGTTAAGTCCTCAAGTATAACTTCCTTGAAATAAAGTTTTTTGAGCTGTGTCACCAAAATTTTCATGTCTATGGACTTCCATAAACAAAAGTGGTCAGCCTCATTCCTAAAGCTGTGTAACAGTTGAAATGAATGGTTAGCAAAACAAGTGGTTCTATCTGTTAGCATAGTGTTTGTTGGACAGCAGTGAGTAGCAAATATAGTAATAACAAAGAAAAATGTGTTCACAAATAATTCATAAAAATATTATCAAACACTGTATTCATTACAAATATCCAGATGCATACATTATTTACAATAAAAAAGGTCAAAAGTCTGATGATCATTAGACTTCTGACTTTGTCAAGATGAACATTCAGGAAGTACACACATGTGCATGTATGTGTGCATATGTGAGCATATATACATATATACATATACACACATAGAATCTTAGACCCATGTAGGTGGAAAGGGACTTCTGGAGGTCCCAAAGCAGGGCTGACTTCCAAGGTAGATGAGGTTGCTGTGACTTCATTCAGTCTGGGCCAGAATATCTCCAAGGATGAAGAATCCTGGGCAGCCTAGTCCAAGGTCATGTGCTTAGCCACTCTCAGTCAGTGTATAGGGATACATCTGCATATATAAATGGTGTTTATTCATTTATTTATTATTCAACTGTTACTGAACCATAACAGAAGAAACCCGGTCATAATCACAATTGCTGTTAACTTTATTCTGTTTTGTGTATTTATGTAGTGAATATCTAACGCCCTGTGGCATACAGCTGAAGAAAAAGATAGATATTATGAAGGGAAATATTTCTTACTGCAGTTAAGAGTGGAAGGTCTTGGACACATTAGACTGTGCTGGTATTTTCCCAGTGGTATTGACACATGAGTGAAAGCTCATAATCAGCTCTTTTTTATTAGCACTAGATAATATCACATTCATTGCAAGATTGGTCTCCAATCGCACAAGGGCACCTTGAAATCCATGTACCTCTGGGGCAAAAAAGTCACTACAGTTTCACTGGCTATAATCAGTAACAATAGTTCAGCTACATATACATGCAAAAACTCTGGGACACACTGACTCTGATTCACATTCAAAATGTAAATAGAGGCTACTTTTGATCAAATTGTCCATCTATCTATTAACTGTGTGCGTGTGTGTGTGTGTGTGTGTGTGTGTGTGTGTTAAAAAAAAAAAAGTAGAATTAGCAGAAAAAAAAACACATATTCAAAATGTAATTTTGGCGATAAAATCTGTTCTTGATCCAGAAGATACAGGAAAACATAGGTCTTTCACATGGGCTTTTTCGGGGTGTAGAGAGGAAAGGTATCCACAGATTGTCAGTGTGTAGGTGTCTGAAGATAATGATGAAAGGAAATTTATCTTTAAAACAACATGTTATCAAAACAGCCATATGCAATTTCATCATAGATTGTTTAATTGCAAACCCTTATGTCATACACTAACAACAAAGTATTCATTGCAGTGATATTATCCCCTTCTTAATTCAGCAGGGTGGCAACTGTTTTAACCTAAAATATTCTGAATAGCCTCCACTACAGTCATGTTTATTATGTAAGTCTGAATTGTTTGGATTTGTATTATATTGTAACATAAATCTAAAACTTTCTAAATCTTTTGGAAAGTATTTCAAAAGACAAATTTAATCCTATTCTGTCTGCCAGAGCATCCACACACTGAACCTGAATAATTCCCTTACTGCTTGAGTCAAATTTCTCTCATCCTTTCACTTAATTTTGTTCTCTGATTTTTACGCCAGTGATACAAACTTAGAAATATTTTGAGACGTTGCAATGTTGGACTGAAACTAAGTTTTCTAGTCCAGTAAAATCAGTGAGTTAACTGTTTTCATCTATACACATGCAGAGTAATGTAAAGTATTCACGTACACACTAGTTTTGATGCTATTTTTGACAGGGTTCGTGTGAGATCTAATTAAAGACTTGAATGCCTTAGACAGGGCCTGAGTGTCCTATCACTGATTTTTTTTTCACTTGTGACTGAACAAGGCATTCATAAGTGTCAAAAGCAAATGTCTCTTTTCACTTTGCTTGTGAGCTTCCTCACAAGCAGCTGCAGAATTACATGAGAAGAGAAAGAAAACCGAGATTGTTATATTGAGAAATGGGCATGTTCATGCATGAAGTTCAAACAAATATGCTGGCAACAGAGAGCAAAGTTCACTGGGTAGTTCCAAATACATTCTCTGGGTAATTTTTCAGAGGGCAGTGATCACAGCGTTAGCATAATAGAGGCTCTTTCAGTAAACAAACTGCTAAAGGAACTAAAAATGCCCTTTTTCTCACACACTTCTGGTGAAGTACAGACGTAATGCCAGGATCCTGCCAACATACTGGCACGCTCTATGCCTGCTATGTTCTGTACGCCTGCTACTCTGCTCCATATGTTCCCCTGACCTGTTGCTTCCTTTTTCATGTCTCCTGCCTAATTTTGCCCTTCTCTGTGCTGTGCATTGGGGAATAAAAAGGTCCTCCATTCTGACAAGCTGCATGCTAATTCCTGTTAGAGCTCCTTTGAATAAAAGGGACTCTTTACCCCACACTTCTGAAGTACAAGCCATATGGAGATGATTTGGAGGTAGTGAAGCACTGTTATTATAGTTCCAGATCCACAGGTGTGGCTTGGGAAGTGAATGTTTCTGGAACTGCCAGGATCAAGCTATGCAGCTTAGGTTAACCCACATGAAAACCACAGGTAGAACTATAGTAGCATAGGACCCCCAAAAGGACAGTGAAGCTTGGAGATGTTCCCAAATTTAAGCCATCATCATGAAAATCAGAGCATGGGGCTGATCCTGCCTGTCAGTCACTGATGCTAGGGTTCAGTCCCCATGGAAGTGTCAGTGTTACTAAGGAATGGTAGAGGCCACTGTGAGGCATATTAGAATATCCCGGATGCTAAAGAAATTTGCTCTGGTACTAGACTGAACATGATCAAGGAAATGCGTATGATTAAGAGCCGCCCCTGCATCTTAACACAAGGACCATGAATTCATCTATTCTATACTTTTGATATAGCCTGGGTTAGCCTGTATCATGTAGCTATTTTCTAGATGCTAATCTACACAGCATGATGAAGTCAACTCTTTTTCTATTTTGTGAATATATGAAGTATATTTTGCATAAATGTTTAAATGACTTCAATATACAGTTTCTTAGCCTTGCCTGCCTTAAGCCTTGTAATGATAGTCAGCCACAAAAAGGAAATATCTGGTGGCATAGCAGATCCACTGTAAATCTACAAAGAAAGCGTAAAGCCAAAACACATACACAAGAGATGGAGAATAGCGCTACAAAGTGCATTTCAGTAACTCTCCACTGAATAACCATGAAAAAGCATTAGGTATAGAGATGGGCAAGCACAGCTGTGGATTCCTCTGTGATCCTGTATCAAGAGCCGTTCTGTGGATAATCCATTTAAAAATGCTCTTTAGCCTGAGTTAGCATGTGCCAAGTTTCTGCATCAATCATGGCATTCTGCCTTACCCAGATAGAGGCCAGTCAACAACTAATGCGATTACATGGCCACAATAGCTTTTAACAGAAAAATAACTTAGAAACTTGCAATTGGATTTGAACTTATAATCCTTTGAAAGCAAAGGTAGCTTTTCAAGTCCTGATGCTGAATAACTGCTTCTAGCAAAAGCAACAGGAGGCAAAAGTCCAATACAAAAAATTATGCCTTTAATGTTTCGATTAGTTAAAGTGCTCTTCTCTTAGTTTGGAGCTTACACCTCAAACATTTCTCTGAGAAGAAAGAAATATCTATTTGGATGCAGAGGACGTATCTTGATGAGCATGGTATCTACTATAATGGGCTGTGTTCTTTAGAATCCACACTGCAGGGCATTGCAGCATATTCGAAGGCACCTAAAGTCAAAGATGTCAGTGGGCATCATTTAATTCATTCTGAAAACGCAGTTATGGTACAGTGAAGTCTGTATTACTTGCAGCTGAAAATTGCTTATTAACTATATACAAAGATCTGAAGTATTAGATTTTAGCAGATCTATTCTTTTTTAGTCTAGCAGAATGAATTTTAACTAGCTGAAATGCATTACTTTAGACTGAAGGTTGAACTGGATAGAATGCAAATCACCCTAATGATGCTTATCGTTCCATTTATTTCATGTTGTTTGTCATCTCAGAAGCAATTTATTGCATTGATTTCCCTGCCATCTATTTTTTTTTCTGGGTTCACTATAGAAAGAAAAAAAGGAAGAAGAGCACAGAACCTAAACATTCTGCCATTTGAACACAAAGGCCTACCCCAGCAGCAAGTTTTAACTGCCTCAATCACTCAGCACAAGATTCAGCTTTAGTCAGTGCAGTCAGAGGGTACTACAAATGCAGAATAAGTTGCAGTATGAAGATTGCCTGAACAGCAGCATATAGAGCCTACATTTGCCTACTTCCTTTCGTCAGTCACAGACAGCACTTTTAATGGAAAATCTAGTAACTCCTCCTGGTTCATTTTACTATAACTTAGTAGTCTGAAATTACTTGATAATTTTAAATAATTAATTTTTTTAATCCCTTTTCGACAAAGAAACACTTGCCTTATCCCCACATTTCTAGCCAGGAGTAGCCATCTTCAGGAATTAACTGGTTGCCTGCCATCCAGAGAGCCTTAGGCAAGTGTAGTCATTGTGAATGCAGGAGTCCTTGCCTGATCCTAGGCTGACCCTTGCTTGACTCTCAGTAAATCTGCACTACAGCATCACATTGTGGCTTCCATGCAACATGATACATAGAGCACACCACTCATATTAGGTTGCGTTCCTGTCTGAGGTTGCATCTGCCTGCTGATCTCTTCATCACTGCAGAAACCTAGAGCTTTTTCTCTATGGTGACTTTCCGTTCCTGGGACATCTCTGTGCATTCTTGACTCTGCTACTGGCAGTAACACTCCTTTGTCTCATGGGTTGGGGGTGTGGGGGTTTTTTTCCCCATTTTTGTGTAGGTTTTCTCATACTACTTATTTGTGTCTCCTCTTAAAAAAAAAAATAAGCCTTTTAAATATTACAAGTGAGTCTAAAGCTGGAAAAATCCTTGCATTAAAATGGATTACTTGCATTAAAAACCTGAAGTGCTCGTCTTCCTTTCTTTTGAATAATTTATTATTCCAAAACCCTAGAGTATCTTAAAAAAAACCCACACCGTACCTCCCATGAACATACCACACCTGCATCCACAGGCGCTGATCAGATGAAATCTCCCTTCACTACCTAATTAGTGTATCTGAGCCATTTGTATTTGGGTCAGAGTAATCTATGACCAAAGAGTCAGCTGAAGAGGGTGTCAACTGTAAAAGTTTTTGTTGCTTTGTGTCTGTAGTTCAATGACTTTTCAAACCACAGGCTATGTTTACAAAGCCTGATAGAAAGATATTACCTTTCATACAGTGGGGAAGCTGGCAGCTTTGTGCAAGACTTTTCTTCCCAGGGAGCCTCTGGGTCTTGTCTCAAGGTATAATATGAGAAATGTGGGCATAGACTGAACAGGGTGGGCAGCTTTTAAGGGTGGGATTCATCACATTTAAGCCTCATCAAAAGTTTCAAAGGGCTGATTTATGTCCAAAGACGTGACTGTCTGTCAGTTTTGAACAGTGCCAAAACAAGCCAGTGACCTAACAAGACTCTGCATTGTGTCTGCTGTCTATCTTCCTCCTTGTTCTATCTTTTTCCTAAATAAAGGAAATTGCAGTAATACAATCCAGTAGGAAAAAGAAATAAAATGAGGGAGGAGTTTTTAAAACCATTTTCCAGTGAAGGGAAAGAGGTGATCCAAATGAGAGAGGGGAAATAGACCACTGGTTTACAATCCATGTCAGGCAAAGAGAGAGAGAAGATAAGTCAAGTCCATCCATCCTTCTGGCTGATTCATTTAAAACAGAAAAAAATAAAACTTCTAAGCAAATTAGGTCAACAGACTAGTGAGGCTGCCTCTTTCCTATTTCATTTTAATTATTTTTATTTTGTTAATTAATTTTGAGACTATTAACATTAGCTTTAATATTCAGGTTTCTACTTCTTTATAATCAGATTAAATGATTGCAAGGTCTTTCATGTGCATTCTAGTTGTCCTTTCAAGGACTTTCATAACTGCTTGCTTCTATTTATATTTCTCCTACCACAAAGCCAGTGTCACAGAAAGATACTTCTGATCTTGCTCGTAAGAAATGTTACATCTGCTATTTATGGAAAGGAGCTCAGCATCATTTGTGCTGAGTAATTACTTTCATTTCTTTAATCTTGTTTAAAGTTTTACATCTCATATTTTGTATTAACCCTATACTGCTAGCATTCGCTGGAGAGCATTCTAGCAGAGTCAGGCTACCAACGTGCTGACAGTTCCTTAACAATAAGCAGAGCCACTGGAGCATTTCTGTATGACAGGCTGCAAAAAACATCCTTACTTTCTTGATACAGTCACATTCAGAGATAAACTGTAATGGGTCACATGTGTTCCTTTTGCAGTGTTTGTTTCAGCCCAATTGAGCAATGGCATCAGGGAGACATTTTTCTCCTAGCACTCATCACGATGTAATAACAGGGTTCCTATTGTTAGAGAAGCAAGCTTTGCTTTTGTTGGAGCTGACAGAAGTTTTAATGTAAACACTGGCCTTTAAAGACAACATACTTGTAGTTAAGAGAATACAAAAATGTCTAATAATAACATATCTCCATTCTAAATTCTGACACATGCTTCTGAGATTGCCAGTTTTTCCTGTTTTGAATCATAAGCCTAACACCATACTTTAAGTTACAGCAGTGCTATAAAAGACATAGAGGTCAAAATAGAAGGTGTTCTTCCCTTGTGAAGTTGTTTAAGGCCAATACTGAGAACAGCCAGAGCTTTCTCACAAAGAAAAGGATGTGAAAGCAAAGGTCAGGATCCTGGCTCTGCCTAGCTCTGCCTTGGCCAGAAGAACCAGCCCAGCAAAGACGTGGAAGCAGCTCACTTTGTCCTCCTTCAAAGAGCTAGCAAGGGTGACACTGACATGTGGTATGCATGAAAACACAGTGCCTCCTGTTCTTTAGTATTAGCGGTAAAGCTTGCTTTTACTTTGCTCCAGGCCCGCAGGTGCACAAAACACTTCAGGAGCTTCTAGTCCAAAATACCTCCCAGCCTGGTACATGCTGTCCCTACACTACTTACAGGCAACAGATCTCAAGACAAGATTTAGCATGCTGAAAGTATTTTAAATCTAACTGTTAAAAGTTGTTTAATAGTATAAGTCTACCTGTCAAATTTTTCTACAAATCAGATGGTTTTAGGAGTAGCTGGAGGTGATAATAAGCTTGGGGAGGCTGGTCTGCTCTCTCCTGGCTGCAGAAAATGAGTGGAATGCAACAGAAGTGACCTGATACTTGGCCTGATACATCTATAGGTCTGACCCAGCAGGACAAAATTATATCATAGTGAAATGCAAATCCAGGAGAAAAGAAGGAGCTCTAAAATTTCAAGCGAGTACCTCTAATGCTAGTCATTTGAATCCATGTTCAGACATGTAACTAACCTGATCAACAGTTAGTGAGATCACAGGACTTCCACCAACCCAAGCACCTGATTTTGCAGGTTTGGTTTCTAGCTGCCAGAGCATTGTCCAAAGGTAAAGAAGTCTTTCAGAACATTATACAGTTTATGAAAAATGTCACCAGTGGCCCGAGAATAATTAGCTACAAGAGCCCCAGTGTCACTATGACCAGAGAGATCCTTGCCAATGGTAATGACTGCCAGATATATCCCACCCATTTTGCCTAAGTCTTATTGCCAGGGAATGAGTATGATTTTGGAGCTGGGCACCTTGCTGCACGATCTCACATTCTTTTTTAAACTGCCGTAGAATTATTTTTGAGATTCATGGTTTATACTTAAATTGTCTCTAGTCCTAGTGCTTTAAAACATAAACTGAGCATGTATTCAATACAGTGATGTGTCTCTGAGCTTAGCGTCTGGAGCACCAGCTTGAAATGGCATAAATTGCCTTATACCTCCTGACAGGGTGTTGTTGGTGAAGTCTGGTGACAATTCTGTTAACATCAATTATTTCACTACTGATCATAGTGTTAAATCACCCACACTGGACATAACTACAGCTTTTGTTAAATGGTTGCTGGGTGTGGTTAAAGACACACAAATCTTTTCTCTGCAGATTTAAAGTAATTCAGTTCCTGGCCAGCAAAATCAGGGAATAAAGAAATATGTCTCTTTCCAATCAAACTGCTCCCTAGATACTGAAAACCAAACACTCTCTTATGCTGTTTTAGATGCCTGAGGACCCAATTATCCTTTGTCAAACTGCCAACCTTTAGTTTTCTTTCAGCTTCTCAAATATCTCATGTTGCTGAATTTAATTAAACCATATTTAATATAAATATAATACTGCAGGAACAGATACCTATTAAACAGGGCTGTGCAAGAGAGTGGAAAACAAGAGAGAGAGTGCACTGAGTGACCCAGCTGCATAATCTCATAGTGTCTATAACACATTTCAAATCTAATATGGACCAGAAGTCACTGTGTATCTATTGTATCTAAACTGTCAATGATAACCATGGATAGATACTAGCATTTATTCAGCTCCAAGGAGGGATTGCTGTTGGTTCTACAGCGATGCATCTAAACCTTCTTCAACCCTCCAGATAACTTTACCAGCTTTTTAACAAGCAGTGAATACTGCAACATGCCATGAATGTGCTGCAGTCACCTTTCTGTCTTCTGGCACATTTATGAGCACACTTTCCTCAAAAACAATTGAATAGATTATTCCATAATGTGCCGTCATGCCTGTGGGAGAAAAAAGCAAGAAATAATTTTATTTACTAAAAACACATACTGCTTTTCTCTAGATGATAACTTGATTTCATTCAGTTAGTATAAGGGAAAGGGGGGGAAAATGGGAGCAAGAAATGTAGAACAAACTGCACTCCACCCTCCAAAAGTGTCACTTAGCACACAGACAACCCAATAGACATTTCTTAGTGGTGAGAGTCAGCAAGTCAGCTTCTGTCTGTTTGTCTGTCTTCTCTTCAGTTGGGGTTTGCTATCACGGTAGTCCCAGGCATCTTCATTTTTTCTATATAGCAAATCTGCCACCATTCTGGCACCATTTAATAATTAATTTCTGTATTGTCCACAGGGTTTACATGTAGCTATTTTCGTAACATGAGTGAAACTGCATTACAGTCTGAGTATTTCTGAACATTTGCCCTGTCACATCCTTTGCAACTCTTACCTTTCTGGAGGGTGAGTTGAAGAAAGTAGTTTTTGAGCTAGATATAAGCTCCACTAAACAAGGAACTCGCTCATGGTGGGAGCAAATTTCTAGGATTATAATTATAAATCCAAGAGGGCAGAAAGACATTCAGATGAAATAGGAGAGGAATAAGCTTTGGAGAGGACAATTTTATACATCTATCAGAGAGCAGTTCTTTTTTGCTAGTCTCTGTTTCTGATTTAACTGCACTGTCAGAATAGCTCCATGGGCATGTGTCATGTCAGCTTTTCCTACATTTGTGTATGGAAGAAAGATCCCCAGAAATTTTGAGGCCTCTAGATACTGAGGAGAAACTCTGCTTTTCCCTTTCTCTCCTTCCTTAATGAGACACCTTCTTTTTTTCTCCAGATTTCTTCTTTCTTCCTTTTCTCATCTATTGTTTCCTTTTCTTCCTGGTCTTACAAACATTTTAAAGAATTTTTCATTCAACTACTGAAACATCTTCCTTCAATTAACTATATATTTTTCAAAAATTTTACAGAAATACTGACAGATTTTCTTCCCCAAATGTACAAATAATTTCTCCCTCCCACAGTGTGGGGGGAAGGCAGGTAAAGTAAAGTATAAAGGACAAATAACACTGTTGAATAAAAATTCTGCTTTGAATTCATGAAATAATTATAAGGATAAAACTTCACCATTGTTTGCCTAGTTACAAGCAAGATGCACATCCCAAATGTCACTAGCAAAAATTCTATGGGCACAGCAACAGAGCTGCAAGATCAATACAAATCAGGCAGCAACACAAAATGACTCTGCCAGACAAAGTGTTTATAGCTTTCTTGAAAAGCTTTAGGCTGTTTGGAATGAGAGGGAAAATAACTAAAAATATCAAAAGAGAAATAATAAAACTCTTTGTATTTGGAGAAAAATATTCTCATGTCACTATAGCAAGGAGACCATGCATTGTGAAAGAAAAATGAAATTCTGACTGAACAAAAAATATGTATCATAAAAATGAAACTGTCTAGAATCACCATACTATCAAGCAGAGATGGACATAAACAGAAATAATCACAAATGGATGAAAAATGTTGGTATGAAACTGTCTAGAAATGATGATGAGTATAGCAAGCTCCAGTGAAACTTGGATTAGAAAGTGAGTTTTGAAAAGCAAATTTTCATATTTGAAGTAAATGAAAAAAAGTCATATTGCAGAGAGATATTACCGCTGACAATTCATACTCTTCACAGACAATTTTAGAGAGCTGATCAGAGCAAAGAATAGCCCACACTAGACCTCATTCTATGGTCACCTATGCCACGTTTATTCAGGCTTCCACTATATCATCTACATTAGCATGTACATTATTACATATTCATGTACTGATTTGCCCCATTCAGTGAATAATTGCAGTAGATGGTATTTGTTCAATAGAAAGCAAGACACTACTTTTTCAAGGCCTCCAGCTTCTGTGAAAAGTAAACCTCAGGTCTATGATTACAATCTCCTTCATCATAAGAACAGGCTCATGAAGCATGGTCCTGGGATCATGCAAATAAAGGCAATACTATAGAAGCATAAGAGTTAAGCATCTGCCTGGCACTTCTTAATTTTGAGTGCATGGAAACCTTATGTTTCCTTCATGTGTCCTTTTCTGCATATATTTTCTAAAATGTAAACTGAATTTTTAAAAAAATGAATATGTTGTATTATGATGATGGTTTGTACAGGTTGCCAGTAAGATGGGGAACTACAACAAAAGACTAATGACACCCACGGAGTATCTAGTTCAACTCTAATTTATGAATAAGATCACCTGACACTGGTCACGGAGCCTTCCACAATCTTTACCCATTCTTTTCTATCATCTCCTTTTTTTTCCATACCAGCCTTTTCCCCACAGGTTAGCTCTTTTTCCCTTCCCCATTATTCTTGACTGTACAAAAATATTTTCCCTCTTCAAGTATCTTACTCCCACAGTTTTGTTCATCTAGCCTAAATACTCCACTGATAACCAGATTTGTACCTGATGATCCCAGCCTCCAAGTTCAGGTTGCCTCTTCCCCTGTCCCAGTTCTACAGGACTGCATATTATAGTCTCCACCTTTGCTTCCAACTCTTAGTCCTGGGTTTTATATCACTATATTTGCGGCAATCACCCAGAAAGATTTTCATCTCTCATCTAGCCTGAGGCATCATATTTTGAGGCTTGATTCCTGAGATTCCCCTTTTCATCAGTGTAGATCAGGGCAAAAATGATCTTCCACTTCAGAGAAGAAGCCTAATTTAGGAACTTGTCTCTCTTCACAGATTATACAGAATTTTAAAGGAAAATGGCTTTGTAACTTACAGGCCTAACTTTAGGTGGTGTGTCATCTATGGCATCTGGACACCAACAGTGCTGGGTTCCTGAGCAGCTCTCTCTTTTGGTTGCCAAGCACAGTTCTGGACCATTAATTTGGAAGAACCTTCACAGAAAAAGTCTTCTGCACCCCATAGCCTAGAATGGAGCGCAGAATCTATTATAGACATGCTGTTTACCCTATCAGGTCAGAAGTAGAGGTGATGGGAACTCCCTTATTTACACAGGGGGGAGAATCTTCTGAGATTGTTACTGGTGAAATCAAAGAAATCTACCCAGTGTTTGCATGCTACAGTTTTTCAAAAGCCACAATGACTGGACAGATTTTTAAAGGGACAGCTAAAGGAATGACAGAAATTTAGCACCTTGGACACCTCTATTTTCTTGAGCAAATGATCAGAAAGAAGGCATATTCTGAATATTGCTCTCAGGCCTGAACAATCGTGCATATACAGATCTATCTGCCTGTAAGACATATATTTTACAGCAGTTTAAAGATATATCTCATCTTACTCCTTTTTTACCTTGGTACTGATGAGTACTTTGCTTTTAAAGATACACCGTTATGTTGCCATGAAAATGAATATCCTTAACTTTTTCTTCTATATAACAGAAGCTGATGAGAAACCTATTATATGTAGGCATCACAGTGTGATCATTTACAACATCATATACAATAATAGTACATAAATACATCGCTACTTGCAAAAGACTGCCACTGTGTGGAACAATCATTTTTCTATCACGAATTCAGACCAAATCAATAATTTGTGTGGCATCACACTTTGCAGTTTTGTTTTCCTTTAGTAATGCAATTTTTCCTATTATCTGACTCTTTTCTTTTTTTCTGTAGGAAGTGTTCTAATTCAAGATGTGTTCAGGTAACAGTTATTTTTTCAGGCAGAAAGTTATGGAATATGTGGCCATTAAATAGAGTTGTGCTGTATGATGAATCTCAGGAGTTATACATGTCAGAACTTAAAAAACTGCTGACAGAAAATTCTTGGGTAGCTGCTCTGACCCTCTTTAAATAGCCCTGAATGGGCTATTAAATCATTGTATTAATTAGAACACTGGTTATGCGCTGGTGGCTTCCACTGCATAAGGCTATCTCTTGAGTGATGGCTTCTCTATGGTTCGTGACTGACATTGACTTAATAAGGAGATGTATGTAAATTTTCTTCTTAGACTTTAAAATGTAAAATGAGGAAGGCTCTATTGTTCAAATTTTCCAAGCATTTTCTAGAAAGTCAGTCCCTCTTCAACATTTAGGGTACATTTTTTAAATTTAGAACATTGTCTGATTACTAAAGGTTTAGTTTCATTATGATTTATTCATTTATTTATGTTAATTTCTGCATTTGTTCCAAATGATTCAAGTAAGATTGATAACATATCATCTGCAAGAATAAGGGCTTATTAGATTGAGTCAATTATAATGGGAATTTATAATTTGAATCTGAAAGAAAACACTCAAGTGGAAATTATTTTATTTTAAATTGTTAGCCTCAATCTGAACTCTTATAATTACTTGTAAAGATGAAAATTTTTGAATACCACGATGTATCCAAGCTATGCAATTTCATGCTATGTACTTAGACTATTTTCCTTCTATTTATTTAGTGTCTAGAGATCATATACTTATCCCATGATCCAGTGATCCAGCATAAAGAATGATCAGAGGTAAGGAGGCATACAGCTTACTGTTTTACTTTACCATTCTTATGTCTACTGTGTTTTGAACCAAATTCCTAGTCCCCATTGAGTCTAGCAGCAGAATGCCAGTTTTACACTGTTTTGTAGCTCCTCTCTCAGCTTCTAAGCTATATTCGCATCCAACTCATTCAGGGGGTGAAATCGCCTTCTGAAGTCTAAGGTCTACGGCCATCAACTTAAAAGTAGCATGGAAATGAATGGCAGGAGAACAAAACATTACCTAGTCCATCTCTCTCTACTGAAACAGGATAGACCATCCTTAATAGATGTTCATCCAGCCACTTTCAAAGCCTTGAGGAGTAGAAATGCTATTTTTACACTAGGAAGATTGTTCCCAGTATTAATTATCCATGTTTTTAGAATATATCTTTTTAAATTTAATCTAATCCTCTTTTGCTGCAAATTCAGCCAATTTGCTCCTTGTCCTCCAGTGGACATGGAAAATAACTGAATACCACTAGGTAACAGTCTTGATATATATTAGAAGATGTGTCCTTTAACAGTCTTATTTTTGTAGACTAAGTTAACTCAGTTCTTTCAAACTCTCCTTGGAGAGTTTGTCTAAATTTTTTAGCATTTTTAGCTCTACCCTGAACTCTTTCTAACTTTCCTACATCTTTCACATAGAGTAATTCCTAACATTAGATACATCACTTTAGCTGAGGCCTTACTAGACCTGGAAAAAACAGAATAATTATTACTTGTGTTATATAAAACACAGCTGCTAATACATCCCAGAATGACGTTTGCATTTTTGTAACCACATCACACATTGATTTACATACATTATGTTGCTGTATATTATATCCCCCAAATCCTTTTCTGAAAGTCTTCTGCATAAATAGTGATTCCACATTTTGTATTTGAGTAATTGTTTTTTGATCCAAGTGCTTTAATATGAGTTTTTCTTTATTGAATTTCATCTCATTGACTTCAGATCATTTCTCCAATTTATGATATTCATTTAAATTCTCATCCTGTCCTTCAAATAGCTTACAACATGTTCCAGGTCAGTGTCATCCCATATTTTCTCAGTTGTATTCACTAATTATTGATTTGAGCCTTTTAAAATTAGGATTGGATTTTCATGATTTCCTTTTGACATTGGATTTGTTTTTAATCTCACTAGTGCATAAAAATTGATTTGTCCTAGAAACTTATTGGAAAAGAATCCCCTCATTCCCTATTCCTCCTCTCCCCTATTCTCACATCTAATGAAGAGTATAAGGAATGGTTTTCAACCATCCTCTGGGATCCCACCTGTTCTTCATGAAACTTCTAGCTCACAGATTTTTGTTGCTTTAGTTCTATATTTAATTTACAGTAAATTCATCCAGGATATCGTTAACCTACACAGAAGTTCTTTAATCTCTCTAACCTTATTCAGTTCTGAACACCTATTTCCTTCTAAAAATTAATACATGGGCAGAATTAACCTTCTGTGTTACAAATGAAGAGCAGAAGGTGATGAAACTTCTTACTCATATTGAACATTTTCTCATTTTCTCTGTTAAGTAATGAGCCTATGCTTTCTTTTGTCTTTCTATATTCTAATTTATTTAAAAAACCCTTTTGCATTCGTTACCAGTCATCACTTTTTTCGCACCTGAGATTTCTGCATTTCCGTATTATTCCTTCATTATCCTTTCCTCTACATTTTGTTTCCATTTTGTATGATTTCTTTTTTATTATCATTATTGTCAAGATCTACAAAGGGTTTCTGATGCAGCTATACGCTATAACTAGATGAGGAAACCCAGGACAAGGCCCACCTTTTCAGTCCAGCTGTATATTGGAATGAGAGTTAAATGAGGAAAAGAAGACGTACCCCCAACCTCACTGCACTTCTTTTTGTTTTCTTGAATTGAGATAAATTGCTGTTGAAATATAATCATCTCTTTCACTGAATTCCAGCTTTCTGTCTTGGTACTTCTCCTTCTTCTCTTATATTCTCCGAAGAGATCCTGCCTATTAGCTCCTTGAATACTATAAGTTTGCTTTTCTGAAACATACTTCTGTCGCTCTTGATCCTTTTCTTCCATCCATACATTGTCTTCCTAGAATCCCAGATACATCATGATCACTTACATCAAAATGTCTTCTGTCTTTGGATTTTCAAGCCATTTTGTCTGGCTAGTTAGAATCACATCTAAAATAGCTAGTACCATTTATTCAAATAAAAATACTATGTCCATCTAGATTACCTGATGTTCTTTGTGTGAAAAACAAAATTAGGCTTCCAAAGGTACAAAGTTAATTAAAATCATCTATTACAACCCTACTATTTGGATGCATTATTTAGCTACACAAAAATAGCCTCATCCACCTACTCCTTCAGTTTGGCAGCTTATAGTAAAACTCTACCATTACAACAACCTTATTCTTTTGCCCTTTCATCTTCACCCAAATATTCAACTTCACTGCCTCCTCCTGAACTTCAGAGCAGGTGTGTGTACATTCTTGATCCGCAGAGCAACAGTTCCCTGTATTTTTCCTTCAGCATGGGTAGAGTTTCAACCTATATTTAAACTAGAAATGAGCATTGTGACTATTTCACATAAACATTGACTTATATCTGAAGCCTCAAAACTTGTCTGGATACTTTTTCAGAGAAAACAAAGGATGACCTATTGTAGTGACCTGCCTGTGTTCCAGCCCAAGAACAATGCAGACTAGAAGTGCATGTTAGGAGAAGCTGGCTGTGAAGGGTTCCAAACACATGAACGTAAAATGGCAGTATTTTATTAACACCACAAAATGTCGTACAACATAGCCAAGCGAGTAAACACAAAAAATCTGTGACAGCCCTATAATTATCATATAAAATAAGATTAATAATAGCAGAAATTCTCATCCCATGCTCTTCTAATCAACAAATAGTAGATTACAGGGTAATTAGTAGGGAATTTGTATATGATTATTATGCTCTAGATTACATGGTGGTTATTTTAGTAGCAATCTAAACCCACGTTAATGACCATGGAATCATCTGGCAAAAAGTACATAAATTAAAGGTGTAGCATGTCCTAGAATTGTATATATGATCACACGTACTCAGAAATATAACAATAACTTTTTCAGTAATTTATCTCTTTCTTCAAAATAATGAAAAATGAGACATCCAAGTAATATTTTTTGAGAAATCACGTGGTAGATTATCAGCATAGGATTTAGTAGAAGATATCACTAATGATTTAGTGAATTACATGATCATAAAAATATCTGTGTCGGTTTTCACCATACTCCAGAAAGAGAAGAGAAGAGAAGAGAAGAGAAGAGAAGAGAAGAGAAGAGAAGAGAAGAGAAGAGAAGAGAAGAGAAGAGAAGAGAAGAGAAGAGAAGAGAAGAGAGGAGAAGAGAAGAGAAGAGAAGAGAGGAGAAGAGAAGAGAAGAGAAGAGAAGAGAAGAGAAGAGAAGAGAAGAGAAGAGAAGAGAAGAGAAGAGAAGAGAAGAGAAGAGAAGAGAAGAGAAGAGAAGAGAAGAGAACTTACTGCCTAGGCAGTAAGATCACATCTGAGCATGTGGGATTTTTGTGACTGTCATGTGCAATTAATTCCAGAGAGCAAATCTCTCTCTGTCCTTTTGAATGAGAGCACATCCTTAAGTACTTTAAAACAATGTGCATTCAGCCTGGAAATGTAAGAATAAAACTTATAAGATTTTTATAGTTAAACCATATTTAAAACTGTATTATTCTGTCCACGTAGGGACATCAATAGCATGATTTTTGGAAAGCATCAGCTATGCAGCAACTGTCTCAGATGAAGCTACCAGAGACTCAGTATTAGTGAAATTCAGAACATTAATTCAGGAACTAAATGGGAACCTACTGTCTTAAAAGTAGGCAGCTTTAAAAACAATCCTCTGTTGGAATGACCATAAACCACTATTTTAGTAATGGCTATTTTACAACAATGATAATTTATTTCCTGAGAAAACCAGAAGAGTGGGCAATTTCTGGTTAAAGAAGAGAACATTTGTAAAGCCACTGCCCTATCCACTCCTTCATATAGCAATGCCCACTTTGTACTGCAATCCAAAACAACAACAATACTTTTTAAAATCCATAGAGACTGTGGAATGGACATGATGAGAGGAAGAGAGAGAGCTAATATAACAGAGCACATACTCAGCAAAATGTAATTAGAAGGATGTGAAAGTTAAATGGTATTAAAAGGAGTTAAGTGTAGGAGAAGGAATTTCTAATGAGAAATAATAGGGAAAGAGTGTAGATCATACATTTTAGCTGCCTAAGCCAGATTGACTTTTAAGTTCTAGCTATAAATGCTTCACCAACAAGATCAAAAGTCTTGTTCTCAGCTGAACAATTTGACATAACATACTTCACACTCATATTAATAAGGACATGGGAATGTGCTACAGAACATTGCACTGTCCAGCACTGTTCAGTCCTATGGAAGATGCTTCAGGAAGTCTTTCTTACACAAAAGCTGAAGTCTGCTTATCAATTACAAATTTTAATAAATCATGAAAAGCATTTATAGAACTGGGACATATGTCATTTGATCTGTGTATCTTCCTTTACTCAGGGCATAAATTATTTCTAAAACTGTAAAACTGACTAATTTTTCTGAAAGTCAGCCTAGGAGGAGACCTGGCATGTACAGTTCTTTCTTTTCCGATTCAAGAGGCTTGGCTGGCTCTCTGGTACCACCCAGCCTTCTTAAGCCTATACAGAAATGTCACAGGCTGAAAATTCACAAAGAAGAGGAGGTGATTACTGAGTAGCCCATTTTCTGGAGTTAGTGAGATAGGGATAAAAAACAGAGAGGTTTTTCTCAGCCTCAAAAGGATTAGGAAGCCTGAGGCTGTCTCTCTTTATTTTGTGCTAATATTTTTATACCTTCTCTGCAGAGCTTTTCTCCAGGGCCTTTGGCCAGGCAAAGCTTGGCAGTGAAGTGATTTCAGTAGTACTGTGAAGAACACAGTGAGGCCAGAGGTGGAAATGGATACATTGGCCTGTGAGACATAATTAAAGCAGCAGACTTTATAATGACTTATATGGCTTACACAATTCTTTGTCAGCATGCTTTTCCTCTTCAGCTGAGTTTTTATTTCCACGTAGTTCTCACTGTTATTTTCTTTAAGAAGCTCAAACACTAGGGTCACAACTGCAGGATCCAACATCCACCTGGTACAACACAGAAGCATCATTGCTGCTGTAGCCATCACCATGCCTGAGTTAAAAAGCCCTGCCAGCTGGGTACTTGCATGCCTTCAGCATTTCCAAATTCTGGGGCAGGCTGAGTGAGGACAACTAGTGACTCTGCTCTCCCCTTCACTCTCCAGTGAAAACTAATGCAAACTTTTCCCTGCTTTGCCATCCATATTAGGGAAATCCTGCTGCAGCTGCTATGTTTACCTTACTCTCATCTATCACCAGTGGCAGCAACAATCAAGCAAGCAGTTAATCACTTACAGGGAATTTTTGCCAAACAGATTTTGAAAAGAATGAAGACCTCAGCTGACAAAAATAAATATATGTGAAATGGATGAGCAGGACAGAGAAGTAATTCACACAGGATATCTGCTAAATATTTTTACTCCTGCAAAATAAGTAGAAATGGAATCATCAGGGTTCAATACATTTTTAAAGACACACATGCAAGACACATAAACAAATAAAAGTACTGTTTCAAAAGGTGAGATAAATAGCAGAAGGCAAGACCATAGTGAGGGAGAATGAGTGAAACTTGCCAGAAACAGTGGCATGTTTTACTTAAATGAAAAGTAGATGGGACAGAGGGTAAATAAACAGGCAGCTATAAACAAAAAGTAGAGAAAGCTCCAAAACAGACTGTTAGCATTCCAGAAATATGAAATAGATGAAAGACATTGAAAAATACAGAGAAACAGAAAAGTTAAACACTTTGCTAGGAGGAAGAACAAAACCTAAGAAACACAGGGAAATTGAGATATCTTTTACAGTACTGTAGGGTCCAGTTGTCAAACTAACAACCATCATAGATTTCATATATTTTACATTATAAATGGTGAGGTGTCATTACAAAAGAAAGAAAAGAGATTGTTAAAGACAGGGAAAACAGAGAGGTGAAACAATGGAAGAAAGAATGAAAACGTGTCAAAAATCAGTAAAGATAATGGCACTCCAATAATAACTGTTGAGAAGTTCATCTGGGGACCTGTCCAGCGCTTGTAACAATATGTATCAGAAGAAGATGGTAAAGAAGTATGAATGATATAAAGAGATCAAGATTGACAAGATCTTGGGTGGAATTTGGCTCTGATGAGTGATTGCAGTAATAAGATTACAACAAATCAAATAGACATTAGAATGTCAGATTTCTTTTCTAACTGCCTGCAGATGATTTCCTCACAAATATTTGAGAGAATAAGGCAAAAAAAAAAAAAAAAGAAAAGAAAAAGAAAAAGATTAAAAGGCACATCTGTGTTATAAAAGGTAGGCAAAACACTACAGGAATACAAAATAATTTTCTTCACATGGAATCAGTTCATGGAGTATATTATCAAGGACTACAGTTTAAGATTCAGCTATGAATGTAGTCCAAAGAAAGCTAAAAATCACTAAAGACAGGTTTCACCATCTTTGTGCCTTTTCTGACTATTGCCATTAATTTTGATGGACCATACTATTTCTCAGGTTAAATACCAAGATTTGTAAGCAAGGGCATATAAAAAAGGAAGCCTTTTTTAAAGAACAGTGCTCTTAAAAGCAGCTTTAGACAGTGTCAAGGTTTAGAAGGGGACACAGGTGTTGTAAATCTACTACATTCTGTAGCGAGCCAATGGCAAGAAATAGTTTGACAAAAATACATCTCTGAGGTCATTGTGGGATGTTTGTCACAGTTTCAAAAGGAGCACTTCTCTGAACAGAGTCAGACCTTCATCTCATGACAGGAATGATCTTTTCAGGATATTTATATCATTGCCATTTCATTTTGAGATGCTTAATGCATAATCATTTCTCATGACAACCAATGGTATTTCTATAATATGGGAGAACCCAGTTCTTTAGATGATAGATGTGTAGATATGTAGAAAATATTGTAGTTTTTTGGAAAGCCTTAACACAGAGATTTACATGAGTCAATGATATGTCCTTTGTTAGTCTGTTATTTATGCACTGCACTGCAGGACTCATTTGTCAATAAATGATTTTCATATTTTCAGCAAATGTATAAAAACACGGAAATACACATTACTAATATCCTATTTCCTTTGCGCCACTAGTTCCCTATTGATACTTTTATTGCACTGTGCCACTAAAAATTTAGCATATCTTTGAAAAAGAATAATTTGAGATGCTAAAGTAGTATTTGAATTTGAATGTTTGAGTTTCTAGCATACCTACATCATGAATACAGCTTTTACCCCTCTCAAATCATTATCCATGGTAAGAAACCATCAGTGTGATACTTCATTTTTATGAGATATTCCTTTTCTGTGTGATTATTTCATGCTTTTAGATTAGCAGAAACCAATTTCATACCCAGTAAAATTAATGTTACACGTAATAAGAGCATCTAGGTTGAAGCTTAATTCTGCTGAATTGGCCTGATTTGGTACAAATGGTTCTTAGACACCTATGTCTATAATTTAAATGGTTCAGTGAGACCAAAGGTAGTTTTTCATTTCTACTACCCCTACTACTTCACTGTAGTTGGAGAAAGTGTTTAAATTAGAGTTGCAATCTAGTAAGGCCCTTACTAATATGTGCCTAAGTTTTTGTTAGTCAACAAAGCATTTAAGCATTTCTTCCATTCCTACTGACTTCAAATGATTTATAAGCTTAAACTGAAGAACACACACATTTTCTTTCATGAAATAAGGCCAAACTGAGAAATATGTTTTAAATGGACTTATTTTAAAAAGCTGCAAGATGTCATCTGATTCCAAGAAAATTCATTGAAGTTTTTATCCTTCTCAAAATCCCCAGGTATAGCTGGGAAGATTAATTCATGGTAGAATTCTGGAAAGATAATATTAGTGTAAAAATTGTGAACCTTTGAAAACATATCAAAAGGTTAAGCCTCTATGTCAAAAAACTTTAAATGAATATCGAAGTTGTTATATTATGCTCAACATATAACCACTGATTTTTAAAAAATGAAAATAATCTATGCTGTAATGTGATTAAGACATGTAATATTTATTAAATTACCAAATAAATGATTGTAATGCTTTTCAAATTATCTAATGGTAATCACTTCCCACTGAACAGTCTCAGAAATAATATCGCCATTTTTGCATCTCAAATTTCCAAATCATCTTTTATGCTGTCTTCTTTTTGTCGTCAGACATAACCAATGAATTAATTTTGCCAGAACATCAGACTACACTACTGAATATCTTGAATATCTGTAGTGAAAGGAATATCGATATATGGTCAGCTGAAGGTTATTCTACTCCACGTAATAGAGTGGAACAGGGTACCGAATAAACCTGAAGAAACTTTGGGTGCCTCCATCTTCTAACTGTGCTGTGCCTTTAACTCCACTACCTGTAACATCATCAGAATATGATTTCCACAGCTTCAGTTCCTGATTTCCTAACTTCTCAAAAACTACCCACATGTCTCTGCTAACATCATCACTCATCCTCTGTGACATCTGCTGGAGGCATGGATTAGGCTAGCACAGTCAGATATTACCACTGACATGTAAAGGTGAGGTGATCAGCAATTGTCCAGCCAACCTAAGGACTATATAGTCACTGAGAGATGGGTGACTGTGGAAAAATTTGCCAGGATCAATATCCTAGAACTTGTACGTCTAGATTTACAGGGAAGCAATTCAGTTCCCTACCACTGTTTCTTTGTGAAATCCCCTCATCTCCTTTTGAACTTTTTCTTTTGAATGATTCTTTTTTGATTCATATCTGAACTCTAAATCAACTAAAGCTTACATAAAACAGAGGCAGCACAGATGCCCTGAAAAAATGTTATATGCACCCACATGTGCATTCATTGCCCATTCCACCTATGGGACTTAAAATGGGCAATGCTGGCCAGGAAAGTCATATAATTAGTCATGATACATTCTGATCTAAATTTATCTCTTCAGCAGTTTCCATGGACTTGGCTTCTGGGAAGTCCCCAGTGAAATTTAAATCTGCCTTTCCCCATTAGAAGATCTGAGAGAAGCTGAAAAAGGAAACATTGCCTGTTCAGTCCTTTGAGAGAGTGTCTCCAGGGCACAGAAACCTTCTGCAGCACTTCTCTGCAGCTCCATCTGGAAGTGCTGTCCTGATTCCCACTATTCTGCTGGCCCTGCTTTTCACTCATGTTTTCAGATAGGAACAGTCTTTCTCCTTGGCCTGCATGTCCTCTATTATTTATAATTTACATTTGTCATTTCTCATTTGTTATGCTTTTCTATATTGAATTTGGGTACAACTTTAATGGAAACTGTAAAAAAAAAAAAAAAAAAAGTCATTTGGCACGATTTTATATTCATTTTTAAGGAATAACCTTTTCAGCTCCATAAATGTCACTGGGAGATACAAACCTTGTTCTAAGAAAGGAAATGATTTGGCTGTGTGATGGAAGGGTGTGTAGAAACAGAAGCAGATAAGAAACCCACAGTATATAAACATGAGGAGAGCAGCTTCTTATAACATGAAAGCAGCACCACTGATAAAGTAGTTAAGGCAGTAAAGTATCTGAAAAATAACAGTCACAAAATGAGTAGCCAAATAAAGATCAAAACCTTATCCCTGTACTACAAGACCCACCAAGTAGTTAAGGACAGACAGAGTGAAAAACAGAGTTAAGAGATATATTTTTGTTTTAAAATATATTTCAAGGATTTTTTTAAACAATTATGTAAATTGAACATAAAAATTGGTTATACAAATCTGCATAGCTTTCATGATTTATGAAAAGAGAAAGAAGGAAAGTAAAGCTGTTCAAAATGAGAATATTTTGATTTGAATATTTATTTCTGACATAAGTGCAGAAAAAAAATATTATGGCTTTTGTCCTGCCCCTCCAAATCCTTTTTTTTTTCCTTCCATTTCTATCTAGCAGCTCAGAGAGACATGCAGAAACATCTGAGAGCAGCATAGCAAGAGGAAGTAAATACATGCGGAAAAAAGGTGAGTGCAGATACATTAGAAAAAAAGATTACAGATGTATTATGTAAGATATACACAAACATTTGTTTCTGTATCATCCTGATCATCACCTTATTGTATGCTTTTATGCATCACAGTATCAGACTGAAAGGAATAGGGTTTTTGTGTGACTGCTGTGTTCCCTTCTCAAGTATGGGGGAAAACTAATAAGCAGCACGTTCAAGGGAAGCTGTAGACTGAAATGTTTGCTTTGTGAAGGCTGCTGGCTGGAGCAGATGGGGGCTGTAAAGTGACAAATCATTGCCAAAAACATAAATTCACAATTCTTTCCAAAAGGACACTAATGAGAGCTCTCTCTTGCTCTGTGGCATGCTGATTTGCAGTCAGCTCCATGATCTGAACCATGAGCCCATTAAAATCATAGCAAAATTCCTCTTAGTCCCAACATGAGCAGGATTGCACATCACATTTATAAACGATAGCAGCAGCAACAAAGAGTTAGCTGCAGTACCAGTCCAATCTCCTAAGTATTTCCTCTACCTGCAGTTTCCTTTACCTGCAAATATACCTAAACAGGAACAGTCAGAGCCAGTTTCCTGATTCTTTCCACCCAAAAGGAATGTCCACATACATGTAAAATGGGTCAGCAACATTTCAGACAAACTTAAAGTACTTTAAGAGCTGCCAGTGATAATGGTGGGGAATACACTTTAATGTTTAAAATAGGATTCCAAGTTACGACAGTCTAAGTAACTTCTAATAATTATTAAAAGCTGTCTGTCTCTCTCTATATATATATGTCTCATAGGAAATGTGAATAAGCACGTAATTCATTGTAAGAAATTAACCAAAAAACAGAGAGAGGGAACATCAGCTCTTTGCTGTAAGGTGAAAAAACATATTATCAAAACATATTATCTACTCATCTTGGACATCGATAAGTACAAGGTTTCCCCTTAAATTTTCTTTAGGTTTGAATCAGTGTCTAAATAACCATTTTTTAATGCTTGGAGTATGTCATTATTAATTAATTAATTGCAGTAGAAAAGCCAAGTGAATATAGGTTATATCTGATATGAGGTCGCTGCCAATGTCCCTTTGCCTGTGAGGAGTAGGTGGGTGGATGATCATGGCAAAAAGAGAAAAATATGTTGAGAAACTTTCCAGAACAGTTGTATAAACCTTAATAAAATAAATTTGTTAATGATGAGAATAACATGATGCCCTCTCTACCTCATGATAGATCTGATCCGATTTCTAGATCTCAAAGCTGACAAAGAATGTTTTCATTTATTTTTAGCTTACTTAAAGCACCTCTTCTTCCGAAGTGATTTTTTTCTCTAATTCAAGCCATCATCTCTCTCATTCTCCTTGGACTTGCAGGAAATTGCATTGACAAAATGTCAGTTGTATGCAGCTTACTATTTCCTGAAATGCTGGTAGCTTCAATTCCAGCTGTCAGATTTTAGATTTAATTAAATAATCCTACTTTTTTTCAGTCTAAAGTCTGTAAAATTACATCAGTCTAAAACATGGATAACAGAACGGCTGTGCACCAAACCTTGGCTTTCTTAAAGTTCTCCTCATTAACTTGTGAAAGAGCCATCCACTTCAAGTGGCCAGAGAAACAATCCATTGCTTTACAACAAAGACAAAAACTGGAAACAAGTTCAGCTCAAAGGCCAGAATATAGCTGCTAAACATAGTAGCAGAGTTATGTAACTAGGTATTTTGCAAGATCAATGAACTATTGCTCTGCTTGTATGTTGTTGAGCTCGTCTACATTCATACCTTGATCTATCCAACATTCATTGTCATATTTCTGTTATGCTGGCTATTTTACAGATGTTAAAACTATACGGAAGCTGTATACAAGGAAAAATAAAATGCACCATAAATTGACTAAACATGTCAATGCAGTAATGAATTCACATGAAAGCCCTTGATACAAATTATCCTTCTGCAGGAGTGAAGTGACCAGCTAATACAGTGTATATGTTTGGACATAATCCAGGGTTTGCACAGACCTGCAAATAATAACGTATTAACTTGACATTTCAAAAAAAAAACAACACTTTTTTTCTGAAGTTCATAATCAGATGGGTGAGATGCCTGAGGAGAATATGTTTTCATTTTATATTTGAAAGTAAATCCATTCTCAATTTCTTTGCTTGAACAGTTTTATGCTTTTTGTTTTATGCTCCCATTCTTAGAAGTGCATAAGCACATGCATAACTTTAAGTATGCAGGTAAACTAAACCATAGTCATTAAAACATTGAATCTTGTGACTAATTCCATTGGTTTTAATAGGATTTAGGAACTTGCTTAATACTAATAGAAATTAAGTTAAGTACTTCAATATTTTGTTAACAAGTCTGTAATGACTCTCTTGCACGGCTGAACTGAACTGTAAACAGAGGAATGAATCACAATTGTATCACTCCACATTTATATGGCAAAATATATATTCCATTAGCAGAGCCGGAGTTTGAAAATAATGCATAAATTTTATTTCCTACATATGATTACAAAAATGAATTCGAAGAAATCTAAAATCTATTACTTAGTAGTGATCAGCTTGTAGGAAGATCAGTAGAAATATTTTGAAAGTTTTTCTATCTATCTGCTTTATTTCATGTTTCTATAATGAAATTCACTGACAGTGAAAGATAAAAGCATAAATCAGGTCAGCTTTGAATGTTAAAGTGATAAGTACACTATTACAGAACGCGTTAACAGAATTGCTAATATATATAATTAAATTAATGTAATAATTTAATGAATTTACAGAATAACACAGAACAGATTAAGAAGAGAACATATTTCAGAGCAGAAGGGATCAGTTATGGATAAAGGCATAATTATTATTTCCAAATTCAGCTGATAATGCCATTTCCTTTCATGATTCCATTCCACTTTTAAAGATGTAGTTATCATGCATTCAAGCATTTTGCTTTCAAGAAATAAATAACAAGACTCGCATACATTTGCCTATGAATAAAAATATTTACAATACTTTTGCATAGCATCTGTACAATTTGGGGGCCTGCAGTGTCATCTTCCTTCTACAGATAAACTGCATAGATCTGTAGAGATTTGCCTAAACTTGCAGTAACTAAGGGCCAAATATTGGTTACATGGTTTTAAGTGTGACAGAGCTAAAAGAGAGAGTGTTAACCTCTTGCCTGGTGCTAACTTGGGTTGAATATATCCATATATATTCCTGATAGAGCTAGGCAGGTACTTCCAGAATACAGGAAATCCTGACAACCTAAATGAGGTGCTCATCTCTTTCTTTGGGTTTTAAGGCCAGCTTTGATGCCATTTGAAATGATCTGTTCCTCCAGAACACTGAATGATGCTCTACCTAAGAACCAGCCACAGGAAACACCAACTTTGGCTGTAGCCATGTACATCCACAGAGGATTCAGAGTGCTAATTTTTCTTTTGAGGGGGAATGGTGGGGACGGGGAGGGAGTAAGTAGAAGAAAGCAAAGGATAAAACTGAACCAGCTTGATGGAAACTCAGCCTGCTGCAGGCATCAGAATTCCCTATAGCTCAGCAGCTAGGTCACCTCAGTGCAACGTGGATACACTGGGCCTGAAGCTCTTCACAAGTCCAGACCAGTTCTCTCCAAAGCTTTATTACCATGCAAAAGAAAGCTTCTCATAGCACTGTATTTTCTGGGATTCCAGCACGGTGCTCAAGGCGAGGACATGAAGCCCACTTGAAGGTTAAATCACAACCAATTTTTAATGCCAGGTTCCCAGATAACACCCTCAGAGCACACACGTTCAGAGTCTCTGTTTAGGCACTACCAAAAATATATAGAGAAAAAATGGTGGGCTGATAGATGTGAGGGTCCCTAGGACTAAGGGCATTTCAGAGTAGGTTGTGGGAATTACTCTCGAAGATTTAAGGTGTAGCACCCTCCAAGTTCAAACTAATTTAAACCTAGGTTACTGTAACCCTAGTAACCCAAGCATTCCCATACCCTTTCTTGTTGGCACAGAAGCTTGCGCACTCCAATGGTTCTGGGAACTGATCTAGCTAAAAAGCTAATCACTTTATTTTATAAATAAATCCCTGAACTAATTCCTGAACCGGCTCACCAGGGAGCTGCCCAAATGTTAAATGCAAAAGCAAGGGCGTGGGTGGGACTGCTCAGCTGGGAGAGGGAGGAGGACAGAATCGTGGCAGTCTGGATTTAGATCAGCTTAAAATGAACCACACCTATGAAGCCTGCATAAATTGTGAAATGGAGAAAACCTGAAGATATGATGGACTCCTGAATCTGGTATCTTTCCCGCTTTGATGCCTATGACTAGAGGAAGATTTTAGCTGTTTCTTCTTCTTCACTCAAATCCTTCCTCTTGGGTATGAAGATACCAACATGAAACTGAACAGAATTTACTCTATGCATTAGATCTGTGTGCCTTAGAAAAGACATTACATAATTCACTATAAAAGCCTTTCAACTTCTCTTTTTTTGAAGTATTATGGCTTATATTAAAAACATGATTTGGCACAGAAACTCTACCTTTTTCTAATTGTGGACTCCTTGATGAGATGCTTTCATTCCCTGAGTTTGGTATGGTTATTCTTTAGCAGCAGATATGTTTGATTGATTGTTCTATTTGACAACCCTGAATGTTATAAAGTGCATGCAACATCTGTCATGCTACAAAAAGCTGATAAACCTCATACCAATTAATCATTTAGGAATTTATTATTTCTACAGTCTCTCTGCAGAGAGATTCTCTCTTTGCAAAACCTTGGTAAAATTTGTAAAAATATACTACACATTTACCTAGCATAAATTATATAAGTAAATGTGACTTGTACTGTCCCTTAGATCATTAGAAAGAACTATATTTAATTTCTAAGAATTTTGCAGCATTCCGTGAAGCAGTGAATCCACAACCACATCTCAAGGGTGCAATCAAAAAAGGAATACACAATATGGGAAAATATATCTTGCAGTTGCCTTTGGTAATTTAAAGGAAGGAGGTTGGAATGAAAACTCCTTTCATACAATTAAGATCGAAAACTCCGGGTATCCCATTTGCTGAGTGATTGCTATAACCAGCACACTATCTTGAGCAGTCAAAATGAGATGTACTAAGATTAATATACATAACCAGTCTTCTGGGGAAAAGAATGACCAAAAAGAAGTCCTGGTGCATTGCTGTTTTATTCTGTCTTCTTTCCGAAGAAAATGCCATTGTTTGTCTTTGAAGTGGTCATCCAGCACACTGGAAAATACCAGTCACCAGTAAATACCAATGTCACCTATAATATACAACATCATTCCTCCAATGTTTTTTTCTAAGAAGAAGCTGGCCAAAACTTAAATTTGTGAGGGGAGCAGTTTTGCATATATGTGAGATATGCTTTGAGAATGTTTCACAGAACAAGTTCCTCAGCAAATGTAGGCAAAGCAACGTCTTGTTTCCAGATCTCAATCTAGTTTTGGCAGAAGCTAGGAACAAACTTTCTCAGACTGGGCAGAAGTCTAGACATCTTAGTAACAGCATTTCCTTTTTTGAACTGGATGAGTTAAGGCACTTCCAAAGCTAGGCATCAACTCAGCAAAACTGCAAAATCACAGTTTTTGATGTAGGTACCTACATTTTATTTTTGGCGCTCAAATAATTATTTGGATTTAGTCACTATTTTCATAATTAATTAAATGCTTTTAAAAACACTAAACATTATTGTGTTAATATACAAGTGTAATAGTTGTTTTATGAATGTGTAGAAACATTTGCATAAAGTAGTATTGCTCATTATACATGTGCTCTTATTTCCATAGTATGAAGGAACTACTTCAGACAGGTGGAACAATTTCCCTCTTTTCTTTGTCACAGGCAGGGATTTCTTGTATGGAGCAGAGGTTGTTAACTTCATAGAACTTGTATGAGCTTTTTTTAGGAAAAAAAAAAAAAAAAAGAAAAACAGATACCAGTACTAATTATCTTTATTAGTTATTCTTCTCCCACAGATTAGTCCCACATTTTTAGGCACTGTACATAATGTGACAAAAGGAGAAGATATGGAACTATTTATTAATAATAACCATCACTGAAGGACTTATTCACTTCCTCCCTACAGGTCTGGACAGGTTCTCTAACTTGTTGTAGTGGTTTCATTATGGTGGTGATGGTAAAGATATACTTTAACAAGATCTGTAAAAAAATTAATATATTTACAGGGAGAGGGGAAAAAAAGCGGGGGGGGGGGGGGGGCAAGCTTTCAAGTAGACAAATGCAAGCCTGTTCAGACCAATGGAAAGATTCTTTTGTCTAGAGACAGAAAGAGATCTAAATGACTGATTTCCTTCACAGACAACCAGAAGACCAAGAGTTAAGTGCCTAAATCATATTCCATTTAAGTTTGATATGTGGATCACAATGTCCCCTCTAACTAAATGGCAGAGCAATGGTCTCTGCTACCAATTTATAGATAGTCAGGTAGAAAGCCTGGAATCCTTTCCATGAGCTTACAATTGTTAACCAAAGGTCTCATGAGAGAAAGCAGGAATGGGAAGTAAGCTAGTAACTTATGATCCAATGAATCACTGAACTATCAGTGTGGTTAGATGTACGCCAAACCGAAGTTTGGCAGACATACATACAAGAAAGGCAGCATGGGGGAACAGAATTGAAGACTGGGATCTTTTCAGCCCCTCAAAGTTCTGTGCTTATAGAGGAATATAAGTAACTGCACACCTTCTGCAGCTGAAATGGAAAAGAAAATATCACTCAAAATCACAAGTGTTGAGAAAACCTTTATTTAAACTACTTTCCTCTACATTTTTTTCAAATAAAATCTCTTTTAATAAGGCACTCACCATTTTTGTAAAGAATTATCTGTAATATGTGATACTTTTAGAGGAAAATGAAATCAGAGATAACCCATCCTGTAAGCACCTAAAAGGTAAAAGAACAGGCATTAAACTCCACTTTACGCTAAATGAATCATGCTGAAGGCATGTACTGCATGTGAGGGGAAACGAAAAAGATCATAACTCTGAATTGTCTAGGGTAAGGAAAGGCTAAGATTATTCAAGAAGTACCTGTGACCAAATGTTTGCATATTATGCAAGACTACTGTAAAGAGCTAAAATGGGGGCAAAAGTGAAGGACTATATGTAGAACAGACCTGTAGATCCTCCTACAAAGTGTGACCAGACTGGGAAGGTAACTAAGTTTCATATCCATGACTGTAGCCCAGTGGCCAATACTGCTTCCAAAGGTAATTTAGGAAGTGAAGAGTTTTGATTCTTAATCTCAATTTATCTAGGAGAAACAGCATTTTATTTTCTTAAAATATTGTGGAAAATAATCAGCATCTGCAAGATAAGTAGGTCATATAGAAGTGGAAAAGCACAGTAATAATATGTTGACAGTCTAAATATAAACACTACAATTACGTTGCTGCAGCTACAACTAGCAAATGCTTTGGATGCCACTCTAGCGAGCTAGTTAGCACAAGGACAACTTTAATCATAAGAGGCACTGAATTCAATGGAGCTAATCCTATGCTTACAAATCTTCCTAAATCATAGCCTTTTTGATTATATCCTGTCATACAGGCTATGTGTTAGGCCACCAACTATTAAAGTGCAGCATTAGAACTTTTAAGAAGCTTTAAGCTCTTCAATGCAAGCAATTTAACCACCAAAAATCAAAGTCTGTAGCATAAACAGAAACATGAGTTAAAAAGTAATCAGCATCTGTAAAATATTCTCTGTCCTCTTTAACATCTGAACAGTGAATAATTTCTTATTTCTTATGCAAAAACTGGTTTTCAAGAAGATCATATATTGATGTTTTTTGATAGATTTAAGTTAAGGTACTCTCTTACGAAAATAATGATCATAATTAGCCTGCACCTCTTCCTCAAAATCATCTGAATTTGCAATTTTCTGGCTAAAAAAGATGTGTTTTTATATACACTCAGATATCTTTAACGTATGAATGGCAGGTTATGTTGATTTTCCAAATTGTTACCTTAAAGAGCTTTCTGCTATTGATAAGAGAGGTTTATTGGCTTGCTTGTCCTTTGACCAAACAGCAACTAAATTTACAGCCTGCCAGAACATTTACAATTAGCAATTTAAGAAACCTTTAAAATATTCCATTCAAAGCACAAAGCACAGCAACTTTTGAAGACAACTTACAAAACATAATACAAAAGGGAATAACATAAGATGTTAAAGGAAAACAGAAGTTCAAAATTTGCATTACATTCCAGAGTCTACACAAATGAAATTTGAAATTCTATAGCAAAAGTGACGTCCTCCCTCCGATAGGTGATTTTTTCACAGGCTGACAGGAAGCGGAGATGACCTAGCATTTTTCTGAATTAGTCATAACCCATCATGTCAACAAGCCAAAAGATAAAAATGCATAGTACAGTCACTGAGTATCATGACTATAAATATGACTGTAAGCATCTCTTAGTATTCAGGAAAGGTGTATGTAAATTTGTAAGATAATTTATATATTTGCATACTTATTATATACACACACCTAATTATTTCTCATGATTATTGAATCTACTCCACACAGAAGCCAATAGGCCTTACATTTCCATGCTCTCAGATTTAATAAAGAGGAGGTGCAGAATGCCACCCGTGTGACTCGATCTACAGATCAAGTTTAGAGATATCCTGCTTACTGATGCATGGGATAGGAGCTGTGAACAGCATAAAACTGGCCCAGAATAAAGGCATGGAAAAAACTAGGATTTCCCTCCCAGTTTTGACATGGACGTCTCCCAGTGACTTGGCTCACGCACCAATTTTCCCTGTCTTTCAGGATAACCATCAACAGCTTCCTGGCCATGGCGGAAGGAGCTGTATTGGGTACCGGGCTGCTGCTCGCGCTAGGTGCCCCCTTGGCCCCGCTCAGCTCATCCCACAGCCACCTCAGTGCTGCACGGGCTCGAGCTGGGGACACGGACACCCCTGGCTCCTCGCAGAGAGGGAGCAAGACAACGATGCGAAACGTTTGGAAACCTTGGGGTGGGAGACACTGCCTCGGCAGCCCTGAGACACTTGGGTTACCCCATCCCTCGCCTGCGCTGCCAGCGTGAAAGCAGTGTGCTGCTTGGCCGCCCCCAGCCCAGCGGGGACCAGCAGCCACGTCCCGCCGGACACGGAGGGGGCGGCACCCGCGGCCCCCCCAGGCCCGAGGCGGCGCGGGACGCGGGGCTCAGGCCCGCCGGGGGCCCAGGGCCAGGAGAACCCCGGCCTGGTTGGGGTCGTCGTCCCCCCGCCCGCCGCAGCGGGGCCCAGGCCGCAGCCACGACCCCCCGCCGCCTGCGGCCTCCCCGCGAGGAAGCGCCGCGCGAGCGAGGCCACAAGGCGGCGGGGGAGGAAGCGCCAAAGGGCACCGGGCGCCCCGGCGCCCCGCGCTGCCTCGGGCGGGGTGGCCGTGAGGCCCCGGCGAGGCCGCGCCTCCGCGCCCGCCCCGCCCCGCCAGCCCTCTGCGGGACCGTGCCGCAGCGGCGAGCGGGCGGGCGGGCAGACCGACCCCGCCCCTCTGCCCCGCGTGTGGCGCGGCGCGGCGCGGCGCGGCCCGCCCGGGCTTTCCCTCCCTCGCCATTGTCTGTCGGCGCGGCGGCTTCTGCTGCGAGCGAAGCAGAGCGACGGCGGCTCGCCCCGGGCCGCGATGCTGAAAGGCTCCGCGACCCCTCAGAGGCGGCAGCAGGAACTGGCTCCAGCGCGGCGGAGCAGCCATCCCGCCTGCTGAACACTGAAACTTTGCGTCGCCGCCGCTCCCTCTCCGCCCGGCCCGACCCGGCTCGGCTCGCCCCTCTCCATGCGCTGAGCGGCTGCGGGGCGCCCGCTCGGCCCCATGGACTCCTTCAGCGCCGCCAAGGCCAAAATGGGGGCAAAGAGCGGCGGCGAGGCGGCGGCGGCGGCGGGGCTCGCCGCGCCTCAGCCCGCTGCGGCGTCCCCCAGCCTCGCCGGCCACAGCTCGCCCGCCGCGCCCGAGCCCGCCGCCTACAAGCTGGAGGACCTGGAGACCCTGGCCACCGTGGGTGAGCGGGCGAGGGAGGGAGCGAGGGAGGGACGGGGAGGCCGCGAGGAACAAAGGGGCTGCCCGCCGGGCACGGCCCGCCGCCCCCTGCTGCCCCTGCTCCTCCCGCCCGCCGCGTTTTGTCCCTGCGCCTTTGGTGTGCGGGGGGCGCTGGGCGCGTTCGGGGCGGCGGGTGGGACTTTGGGCCGTTAACGGCTGGCAGGTGCCGCCCGCCGTCGGGGACCACCCTTCCCCCCCCCCACCGAAACGCACCGCCGCGGCGCTGGGGCGGAGGCTGCCGTCTGGTGCTAACGCTGCTCCGCGCGTAAAGTTAGCCGGGTTTGGGGAGGGGGTCGCCGTCCTCTTTTTGTGCGTGGTCCTGGGGCACTGCGTTGTTTTTTTTTTTTTTTTTTTTTCCTTCCCCCTTCTGCCGAGTTGTTTTTATTAGACTTGCGTGTGATCTGAGCCATCGCCTGTATGAGTTCCTGCACCAGCCTCGGCTTCTCTCCCAGGCGGCTGTATGGTCGCCCTATGCTTTCAGGAAGACGCCGGGCAGCTGTAGTATTAATGTAGTTTTGCAACTGTGTTTTGAGTCTGCAGAGGAGCACAGGAGACTGCTTGCATTGTTCTGCCGTGACATTGTTGTGCCAATGCACAGGCAAGCCTGAGTACTGCCAGTATCATCACCTCTTGGTGTGATACCATGTTTTAAAGCCACAGCTGAATGAATTTATAACCTGGTTTGTTTGGTCTGTCTGCGAGGCACAGGCAATCACTGCTGAAGTCTAAACACCTTTTGTTATAAAAACTTGATTTATGTGGTTAGCATCATTTGCCTGCATCATGATAGAAATTCATTATTTAAATGCAGCTGTAGGGCCAGTGAAGAGATCAGACAGGTTCATTGAATGCAGGTAGGTGTATTTAAAAACCTGAATCCATGCTGTCGTGCTGTGTATTGATGCAAAGATGTCGTGCCTTGTGTAGAATTATGGTAAAAGGCAAAATTACATCTTGGATTTACCAAACTTAAAAAAAGAAAAACTGCCTGTAATATGCAGTATTGCAAAGTACATGCATGTTTTTAATAAAATGACATCTCAAGGGATGTCCGTTGTGATGTTCACTGTGTTCATACCCACACTAGCATCTGTCAGTGCACTGTGCTTGAAAGGGAGCATGTATGTATAATTATGAATAATTTTGCACTTGGTTTAAAGGATTGTTTGTTCAGCTATACAGAGGGGTTTTTGTTGTTATTTTTATTTAGCTATGAAATGACTTTTGGATAGATCTATTCCAGCAAGTGCTGTAAACTTCAGTTTCCCTCCCCAAGCTTTCTGTAGTTAAGCTGTCTTCAGTCAAGATGGTGTGATTTAAGCCCTTAGTTAAGCTGATGGTTTAATTTACGTTTTTTATGATGCTGTTGGAAAGGCATAGGAATATTGTGATTGATGCAGGCCATGTTATTATCTCTTGAAGCGTGTTGCTTTTTAAAATAATATTTCCAGGTTAAAATGTAAATGGGGGTTTTATGCAGTTAAATGAGATTATCGAGAGACTGTTTGAAAGCATCCTGGTGCTGCTTCTCCACCAGAAGTGATTAATCCTGTATGTGACATCACAACTAGCTCCTGTGGATGTGATTGTCATCACAGAGAGTTATGACTTCATGTGAAACACAGACTGCAGGAAAATACTAATTCTTAAACAAAGGCCTAATTATCATGGAAATGTTCCTAAGGAAATGAAGAAATATTTTAAATTGACACAAGGATTACTTCTGAACAGCATATCTTTTTACAGTGTTCTTTAAGGTGCAGCTTAGAGCTTGAGGAAAAGGAAGGTCATCATTCCAAAAGAATTTAAAGAGGAGATTCCTCTTAAAAAAAAAGACTTTGTTTGATGTGGAGATACAATGCTGGAAAAGGGAGTACAAGGTGAAAAGAGCAGACCGTTGCCTATTAGAGCACTGACTAAATACTTAAAGAACACTCCCTTTTCCCTCGCTGTCTCCCCCAGCTTGATTTTTTTTTTTTTTTTCTTTGCTAGCTCTACCTGAAAAGTTAACCATTCTTTGCATCTTCTGTGAACCATGAAATTGGTTGTTGGGCAGAGAGAAGAGAGACAAAACACAGATCTTGAAGGGTATAAAAATGTTCACAGATAAACATGTATGGCATTAACAAAGAAGCTGAGGTGGTTTGTTGTAAATTAGTTTTAGAATGGATTTACTGTATGCCTGTGCTTCTCAGTAGAAGGCCGTGAAGAGAGAACAGATCTAGTTCTTGGCTGGAAAGCGAAATAGCTGCCTCAAAGTGATACTGAAACTGAACACATTTATATCTGCCTCTGAGTGGCAGAGTTTATACACTCAAAGATGCAGTGCCTTGCTAATGTGTCTGTAGTACGTTGAGATCTGAGCGAATATCTCTGCATGCAGTTGGGCAGCACACACCTATTAGTGTGCTACGTTGCACTCCCTAGTTAAATATACTGCAACAGTGCAGCATACTCCAGAATATAGATATTTAGTTTAGCTTGAGAAGCTCATTTTGGCTAGTCTTAAACCTATTTTTAATTAAATACAGTTTAGGTTTATATCACATGCACTGGAAGAGTATGTATGTCTGCACTGGTTTTTTTTTTGGTTTTTTGTTTTTTTGTTTTTTTAGCAAAAGTTTAACTAAATAATACCATATTCCACTTTTCTGACCTCCCTGTATGAGGAGATGAGATTAATGTACTGTCATCAATTTTACTGCAGCGATTTAGTCCTGTGTGCAGTTTGACTGCTGTGATAAGAATAGCCATTTTCTTTCTTCTGGTATTCTGGAAATCTGTGTGCTCCATCCGAGATTTAGAGACATCTGTGAAGGGGAGGGGGCTGCCCAGAAATTACAGGGCAGCAAGTTCTGATACCAGGATGTGTGTGTGATAAAGGAGTGGAGGAAGAGAGAGAAAATATAGCAGCTGGGGTGCTTCAGCCTTCAGGATCCATCTCTGCTAGCATCACTGTTGCCTATAGCTGTATCCTGGCTTGGAAACCCAGGGATGGTCTTGGAAACTACCTGCTTGAGAAAGTGTCAAAATAGGGAGGCGAGTTCCATGCTTGTACACCTGCAGTATGAGTAATATTTGAGCTGACTAAATGGTGGTCCTTTAGATGCTTATAATCTCCATTACTATTTTGAAACCTCACAGTGTTTGTACTTTTGTCACCTGTGAAGAGGGGAGCTGCTTTTTGCCCCATTCAGTTATTGGAAGGCTAAAGATTACAGGAAATACTAGCTAGTTTATAAGGAATTTCATCATGCTGCTTTTTTGTTATTTGGAGAAGGTTATGTGGATCCAAGAGGAGAATCTGCAAATCTGGTTTAGGTCTGTTATTGCTCCCTTTAATTTTTGGAGGAACTTAAGTACCTACAAATGGGGCTTGTAAGGTGAGCAGCTGAGAAGACTCTTAACTAAAGTGTGTGGGTTTGTTTCTTTTTTTAAGCTATGTAGGGGGAGTATGTCTGAAATGCCATTTCCCCCCCAAAATTAAGTAATTCCTTGCCTCTTGAATTAGGTGTCTATAAAACTGTGGTCATCCTTGAATTTAGATGCCTTCTCTCGGAGGGTAGGATAAAAGTTTGCAAAGTGGAAAAAAAAGTTGGAAGTAGAACCTGCTTTGCATGTAATAGCTACTGTTTTAATATCCTTCATAATCTAAGATGATTAAAAACTCTCCGTTAACCCTACTACTATAGCATGGGCTGCATTGAGAGTACTCTCTACAGTTTCTGTTGGAAGCTTTGCTTGTTCTAGCAAAGAATTAAATGTGAAGGCAGAAAGAGAGTAAAAGGGAAGAACAGTTTTAGCATGGTGAGTAGGAGGACATTTATGTCCCTAACATGTCCCAAGCTTCCACTTTGTTTTCTTTGTTTCAGTGGTTTTTTGGACATTTTGCTAAAAGGGTTGGGAGCAGAGACTAGAACACAGGTATCTCTCTTGGGAGAGTGCCCTCATCATTAGTCTTTAAATTGAAGTCAGGGGCCTGGGGAGGGGACAGGAGTTGGGTGCATGCTGGTCTCTGGCACTAAGAAAACTTGAACAGGAAGAGCGTTTCACTAAGGGGACTTCCTGAGAGGTTGAAGATGTGGCTTTGAACCTATTGAGATGCATGTTCTTTGACTACTACTCTAAAACCAGAGCTAAGTGTGCTCACTTGGAGCTACTGAAGGTGACTTGTCCACTTCTGGTTTTGAATTATTTTTCTTTTCAAAGAAAGTTAAGCTATGAAGATTTGCTCAGCATGCTCGGTTTGCTCAGACAAGCCTGAAAAATTTTGTGAGTCTCCTCCATTGGACTTAAGTAATGTTCAGCTGTGCCAAGGCTGCGGTAGTTCTGCACACGTGCAGAAGCAAAAACTTAAATGCCTTGACCTTTCTCAGTGGAGTGTACCTGCTAAAATTTCATGGTCCACCCAAGAGATGTGTTAGCAGTTATCTACATAAATCTTATGTGAGCCCGTTTCAGCCTTTTTGAAGTCTGGGCTGTGGAAGAGAGAGAGAGATTGTGAACCCTGGTAGTGTAGCGCCTGAACCATCCTTGTTGGCTTTACTTACTATTCAGAGTAGCCAGAGGGGCTGCAATTGAATGCCTTACATATTATCCTGAAACAAAGATACTAACTTTGGAGTTACACTGTAGTGAAGAAGTAATTCAGATAAACTAGAATAATAAGCACAAGAAAAACAGGGGAGATTGCTTTTCTTTTGGATAAGTAAGATGAGAGAAGAAATCTTTTGTTTCCAAATGAAATGTACAGTAATAAGAGGAAAAATAGAACTATAGGGATGAGAAAGATGGCAATTTATTTTCACCCACTCACCTAGTAGAGGTATTTCCTTCCCTTTTTTTCAAAGTACAATGTATACTGAAACATACATTATAAATGTAAATCAGGTTTTGTACATTCATTAGATTGATTGAAATATTTTAATAGTAAAGATTATCTTAATTGGAAAAGATTCTTTTAAACAACTGTTCCCATGAAGTACTTTAAACTAAACAAATGTAGAATAAAAAATTAGGTAAACCAGTATTTTAATTGTTCTGAGCAGAGGAAGAACGTAAAGTACATGAGAAAAGTGAGCAACAACACATTTTTACATACTTAATTTCATTGTGTTCACAGGCATAGAATATGCTAGCCAAATATGTTTTTAAATGACATTATGTCAGAGGGACAGTAGGTGCAAAAATGTAGTTCAAAGCTGTAAGAATGAATCTGCTTCTGTACAGGACATCACAGTAATATTTTCCCTGCATATAGTCTAAGTCAAAAATTCTGCACCAGAATAGTGAAGTTCTGCTTTAATAACTAAGAATACTAGTGTCTTTTTTTTTCCCCCAAGACTTTTAAAAGGGGTTCAAATTATTTATGCTTCTTAGCAAGTCTTATTTTTGTTTTCACTATTTAACTTCTTATGTGTTTAAAATATTATTCTGAGGGGTGGGCATGTGAGCTTTTTTTTGTGTGTGTGTGTTTGTCACCTTTTCTTGATATTGAAATGATGAATAATAATCCATGATTTTACTTGGCAGTATCCTTAAATAACACAAGTTTTGAAAGAAAACATCATCTGAATGTTGTGACTGTAATGGTGACCTAAATGCACCATTTTATTAGTACATCTTTGAGACTTTAATCATTAAACTAAATGACTTGGATTTTATTTTCTTTCTCCTCTTGTGGAATGTGTTTCTTGCTTCATTTCTCCCTTCCACAAGATCATACTTGTCCTAAAATAAATCTTTGCTATTGTTGTACCTGATGTTCTACAGAGAAAATGACCAAGTGTGAGTCAGCTTTATTCTGTTGTTTTTCCTGCAATCCACTTGTGAGGGTAACCGAAGTAGCATAATATTTATTATGGAGTGCGCAGCAACAGGTCCTCTCCAATTAGGTTCTTATTAGGCTGAAAAATTTGGGTTGAAACAAATATTCTCTTATCTTTCAGAAAGAAAGGTCAGAAAGGAGAGAGAGCATATGAAAGAAGTTTGAGTACGTGAAAACTGAAAGTTCACATTTCTACTTTTCTATCTTCAGTTTGAAAAAATCAGATGTTGAGATAAATGGCTTAGTGTTTGCCTGTTAGCTGTTTCTTTTGCCTTAATCTTAAAGTATCTAATTGATTGCAGAAGAAACTTCAGAATTCTTTCTCTAATGTTGTGGACTTGATGGCATATTATAGAATGGGTGTCCTTTGACACTCAAAAATACTACTTGCAGATAAATAATCTAGTGAGTCATATAAATAACCCAGAGATGCCTGAAAGTGTCTGCTGTGATGCAAAGAATTAAGTAATCTGCAATCCAACTGCTAATATTGTGCAAAACGAAACATGGAAACCCCTCTTCCCACAAAATCAAGAACCCCCTTCCCCTCCCCCGCCAAGAAAAAGTTTGCTTAAACAGAAGATACTGTTGAAAAATTCTTCCTCCAGGAAGTGATGTGTGTGTTCCCAAACTGAAAAAGATGGAAAACCTGAAAAGAAATGGAGATGTGAGTTTAATTCAATTCTTCCACCCCTGCGCCCATACAAGGGAGGAAATTGGAACTTAAAATACTGATGATTGGCAGCATACATGAAAATGAATATGCATGTCTGGACCCTCTGTCTAGTGGACAGAGGGAGTAGCTTTCTGGAGGTGGATGTCTTGCTGTGTTGGCTTTTCCATTGCTGAAAATAAGGGAAATGAACCCCAGGTTAAATTAAACTTAATCCTGGTTTGGTCCACTTTAAAGGTCACTTGTGATATATAAACTTCAGAAGTAAAAAAGGGTGGTGGGATTTATGTACCACATCTGTTATGAGAGGCACAGACATGCATACAGCAACAAAGAGTGATTTTTTTCATAAACTGAAAGATGGGAACTTTGTGTTTATCCTGCAAGGGCTTGTCTGGGCCTAAGCTGTACTTAACAAAATTAGTTTAGATTAAACAATACAATTCTCCTACAGTTGATACTTATCAGTGTAAAAAGTCTTCAGCATTATCTTGTTCTATTTAGGAATAGTTTAACATGGTGTCTTTTCTTGGTAAAGCATAATATACCTCTTCTCACATCTACACAGGTCTTGAGTTTTTTTTTAACAGCTACGAAAATGTTGGTAAGTAAAATTTTGCTGAGTACTGTGTGTTAGTGTGCACCAAGGATATTCAGGTGGCAAGGAGGAGGTGCTAATGTTTCATTTTATTTCTCGGAACAAGAATATTGTTTTGTTTTCCCAATGGAAAACTCTTTCAAGTGAATGAACAAACAAGCCCTTTTTATTTTAAAGCAGATATACAAGATTCTTTAAAGCTCTGTTCATTATCTGCACTTCACACTAGAGCAGTAGTTCAATTTTGATTTGAAATATGTGCTGCTTTATTTTTTTAATACTGAGGCACATCAGGGATTTTTCCTATTTTAGTGGAGCCTCTTCTTTGCTATAGAGACTCAGCAGTGTGCTAAGGAAATTCACCCAAAAGACAGGTGAGATATGCGATGTCCAGTAAAATGTGGAGGTTACTAACAAAACTAGCATGGCATATTTGAAAACTGAGTGGAATGTTACAGAACAAGAAAATATTTGCAAAACATTTAGGTCAGTGAATTTAGTTAACTTAGCTCTCATTATGTACTTGTGTGGATATTTCTAGTCTGGCTTTGTTAAGTTTGGTCAAAGGAAGTCTTCAAATTTCTTCTCTTTTTATGAATTACGCTTACTATTTTACTTTGAATAAATGATATATTTCAAGCGTTCTAAATTAATTTAGTTGTGATGGTAAGACTGTAAGTTAGCAAATTAAAGGCTTCTTGAAGAATTTTGGGGGAGTGTTTGAAAAAAATGTTACCTCTGAAACACTGAAGGTTGTTTGTTTTTAAAGGCTTTCTAAAGAGATGGGATTTATATATGTAATGTAGAAACGGTGCTTCTGTGGCCACTTTTGTGCTGCACCTGTTTTTAATCTCAAGTATAATTTCTGAGGATAATACAAACTGTTCATTTTGGAAAGATGATTTGAACTGGAAGAAGACGTTTCACTCTGAAATGTATTCTGAAAACTTTAAGGTAGTTGATCCTAACTAGGATCCTAACTAGGATCAACTTGAGCTCCTCCCTCCCCCCCCAGTTTAAGGGCCACAATCTTAGTGAACTCTGAATTTGGTGTTTTCACAATTCAGTTTAAGCAATTTAACTATATCTGTGTAAATACTTAAGCTTTTTCACTGAAAGATAACTGAAGCAGGAAAAACAGTGTGGAAGCTGTAAGTCCAGACATATTAGAAGTATTCAGAATATGCCCTTCTGGACGCATCTGCCTTGTATACAGTTACAGCTGTCCTCTCTAGACATACCTAAACTAAGTTTAAACTGTCCAGTTTGGGCAGCAGTTGTATGGCTAAAGTATCTGCGCTTTTTGTATTGGTAAAATAAGCTTGTGTGAACTTGTGGGTAATGCTCATGCTGAAGGATGCGTTAATATCTCTACCCATCTTAAAGATAATTTGAGGATGTTTGCAAGAGTTTGTTTGCAGTGCAGCAGTGCTCTTCAAATGTATGCACGTCAAAATTCTTCCTTATACCTGGTGAATTTTGACAGCTACCCCACCCGGCCTTAAGTTGTGGTGATCTATGGCATTTGTTCTGTGAGAACTTTCCACTTGGCCACCCTCTTTCTTCACTCCTGTCCCAACACAGAGCAATTGATAGCTGGTCCATTAATTGATTGATAGTAACTTTTGTGCAAATGAGTTGTAATTTCTTCTCCAGGGAATCAGTTGGTCTGCTTTGATACACTTCATCTCAGAGAAATTGCTAGTATGTGAGTTTAGTTATTTACTTATAACTGAAATACATTAAAATTAATGAAGAAAGCATTGTTTCCATGTGACTAAACTTGGTGACATAACATGTTTCTGTATAATACCAATAGCAATGGAATGTTATACTTGTCTATCAGGTGAATTTTTGGTCTGGTCATTGAAGTCATTCCTTAAGTTTTTCTTTGTGCCCCTTAACTCTGTTAGTCTATGACAAAATAATAATAATAAAAAAAATCTAGATAAATTTGGCATGCGCTGTTCTCATTAAGCAATTTTAATATTCTTACTTATTACAGATTGTCTGTTTAAAATTTTAAAAATAAAAAGGATAACTGGTCTACTTTTCATAATATATTTTATAGCGCTTATATGCCAACGGGTTACGGTTTCCAAACAGGCTAGCTTTTATGTAAAATTGTCTTTACCCTTTCTTTCTTTTTTGAATATTCAGTTTGAAGATGAACTACAGCTTTCTCTATAGGGATGTAAGGAAATTTCTATAGAACTTACAGAAAAAATTCTACAACTTGAAGAAGAAGCAGAATTAAAATATGAAAAAGTCTTCTGCTCACTTTATATCAGTCAGAGTATAAGACTTCTTAGTTGGCTGCCTTTAGCACTTAACAGTTCTTTGCTTCTACAAACTATTAATACAAAATCTGCAGCATGTAACAAAACTAGCTTTTTTGTTTATTTTTAATTAGGATACATCTCACTCCCTTAGAGGATTATTTCTGAGCTAGTTTTTCATGACAGGACACATACCTAGTATATGTTTATTTGATTCCACTGTGCAACTAGCAAGAATTCAAGAGATGTAATGACTTGTATTTTGCATTTATTGGACTACTGAGGAAAGGTTGCTGAAGTCAGAAGAACTATTTAATTTAAACTATTATTAACAAGTATAACCCATGACTTAAATCTTGCAGTTTTCCGTGTATATACCTGGCATTGTCTTAAGCATATATCAAGAAGGACTAAAGCTGTCAGTATAATGTATTGTCTTCCGAGGACTATTAAGTCATTTATATCCTCTAATACAACAAGAAAACATGTAGTGCTGCTAATGTGTCCCGTCCTGCCGGCCATCTTTTATGTGATTCTTACAAGGGAGTTAATGGTTTGTTGCATTAAAAAACAAAACAAAACAAAAGTGCATTGTGCATTTTTAGGGTGTCCTCTATGCAATATTTGAGTTTTGGAATGGTTCTTCATTAAAACAAAGCTTCTTATGCAGCATTCTTGGCATCTGCTTGAATGTTGTTCCGTTTGTACTGGGGAATGTGGGGGCTTCAGGCAACCTGAAATACTTACAGTAATGACACTGGTGTTATTGTGGAGGTGTAGGGAGCTCCCAGGATTAAAGCAAAATGTCTATTAGTATTACTTTTTATGCCTCTCGAGTAGTGCTTTAGTCAGTAAATTAGATGCTCCAAGATTTAGGTGGACATTCTGAGAGCTGTCCCTGCACGGACTCTTCAAAAACAGGCTAAACTGGTAGAAGATCTTTGCTGATACACTAATTAGGATGCGCTGAAATATCTATATAGATGTTAAATGTAAAAATAAGATGCATGGATGCTGATTGTATTTATGTAAAACTTGTGGTACTATAATAGCAGACTGCTCTGGCCACCAACCCCAGAATGATGACGTATTTCTAGTCTCAGACTTCTCCCCAGCTTGGTATTGGCTTCTTGCATCTCTTTGGGTGCAGGAGGTGGTTTTAATGGTGCTGTATGGTTTTAATACTGTATGGCCTGCTGAAAATGACTTCAGAGTATACATTTTAAAATATTGATTTGTTTCCAGGAAGATCAGTGGGTAACTTTGTATCTCTGTCCCTGGAGAACTAACCAACAATGGGCACAACTGCTGGTCAATTTCTGAACTGAACTTCTTGTTGCTTCTTTCATCAAAATGTTTCAGGCTGCATTTCAGTATGCTGACTACATGGTCTGATGCCACTAAGATGTCCTGGATTCTTGTGATCTTTGAAGGCCTGTGAAGACCGCTGCAGTGTATATCTCTATTTAAGCAACTGACTTGTCTCAGTCTGAGGTGATGGATATGGAAGCTGTATTACATTAACAGCATTGTTCCTCTTCCTTTTTTTTGTTGACCAGCATAACTTAGTCCACTTAAAAAGATCACGTTAGTGACCATCTGTGTAGATATTACCCATTCAGTAATATCTTTTGAAATAATGGAATTTGAGATATAATCAATAAAAAAAAGATATTTCTGAAAGCTTGAGTGTTGCAACTTAATTCAAATGATTCTGTTTAAAAGCTCCTTATGAGTAATTTCACAATGAGTAGAAGTGATTTCTTGGACCTCATTGTGGAAGTTTTTCCTTGCTAAAAGTTATTTATGTAGTGTTTCTACTAGAAAAATGCAGCTAGGAAGAAGCCATGTGAAAGACAGTTTGTCCAACAAGACACAGCCATTGGAAAACAAAGTAACTGAGGAAATAATCTGAGGGTTGTCTAACACTGAAGTTACAGTGAAATCACAAAATATTGTAAATAAAATAGAACTGTATTTCCTCCAAAAAAATATATTTTTAAATCCTTTTTTGGGTATCAGCTGTGTATATTCCCTGCTTTGTAAGTTGAAAAGTAGATGAGAAATTGGGGAACAGCCACTTGTGATGCTTTAAATGTAAGCCTGTGAAAGCTGTCCTCATCACAGGTTTATGTGTTAACAGATATTATTTAGCTGTTTCTTTTTTCTTTAAACTTATGTTTGTCTTTGAAAACTGAAACGTGGAGGGTTTTTCTCCTGTAACTGAATAACGTTTTGCAACTAAGTATTTATACTATTTTCCTGGGAATTTGTGTGATGCATTGTAGTTTCTTTGTATATAAAATATATGTCCTTTGTTCTAAATGTGTAAGTGAGGAGAGTTGCTAGAATTATTTCATCTCTTGTTATCTGCAACACTTGGCATTTACTGTAAACCAAAAGATGATTTTGGTGGAGAAGATGATGTTTGACTTGTTTATGTTGTTTATTTTGAAGTTAGGTAGGCCTAAGTTTTCAGTGCTCCCACCACACCGTCAGTTGTGGGCTGGCAGAATGTAGTATGATATAGCATTTCTGGCTTGTGAGGCAAATTTGGGATAATTATGGGAAATTAATCTTCTGGAAATCAGTGATAGGACAATTTCAGTGAGTTTTTTGTGGTATAACAGTATATTTGAACTCTGAAAACTAAAGGGTATTTTGGAATGTATAGTATATTCCAGAAGTATAAAAGGTCATAATTTTTCAAACAGAAATTGAGGATAGGATATCCAAGTAACTGAGACATAATTCCATAAATGTGCAACCTGACTGACATCAGAGGAGGATTGAGAAACAGGTTCAATCTTGTTTAGCAAGTTTTTTGGTTTTTTTTAATAATCTTTTAACATGAAATATGTATGCATTATACTATTCTGCAGATGATGTCCCTTTCTGGTGAATTCTTTATCTGCTGAGAAGAGCTTGTTGTATATGGTAATATTAAGTAGAGAAGCAAAATTGTGAAATGAGATACTTGGAAAACAGTCCAGTCCCTTAACAATCTTAATCTTTTTCTGTCAGTTCTTCAGGTAAACCTATCTAATTTAAAACTAAAGCAGGAATTGGCTGCATAATTCTCAGTTTAAATGAATTTGGACTATGTTTTTTGTTTCCTGTTGCTTTTAAGAATTGTCTAGAATGTGTACCTTCATAATGAAAGTCTGAAATAGAAATAATTTTATCTCCCTTTAAATCTTGATCTTAAACTTTTAATTATAAATGACATGCTTTGAAATCATGTATTTGGAGATGAGGATTCACACATCCATATTAATTTTAAATAATGTTTCATTTTTATTGACTTTTTTGCATAATTGTTGTTTGTATTTTAATAAAGAGGCTACTTAGTGAAACTTGGACTACCAAACTGGGTGAATAGTCAGAGAAGACTGGCAGAGAGTAAGAAGATGAATGTGTAGGCGAGATATTATCTTTCATCCAGAATGTCTGAGTCCCCACTTTAAAAGTAAAACAGTGCAAATCTGGTGGAGTAGGATTTACCTCAAGAAATCAAAATTAATTTTGATGGATGTTGAAACAATAGAGTAAGGTAAAGGGGCTTATGCTGTTTTGAGGCACTCTTCCCTTTTGTTCAGGTAGGCCTCTGTTGCTTCAGTATTTCTTTTCAGAGCAAAATGCGTAGAACAGAAGAAAATGGAAGTCTGGGTAGGCACAAAGCTGGATATTCTAAATGAGTATATGTGAAGAAATAGATTTTACAAGTGCTTGATTTGGTAGGAATATCTGAACTTGTACTGCTTGATAGTTAGTACAGAATGTGAGATGTCAGCAATTTTACGTTAATGCTTTATCTGGAAATATTCCAGCTATGGGTTCATTGATATCCAGAAGCTGGGCATTCCTGCATAGAACACTGCCAGTTTATCTCCTGTAATGAAATATGTTGATAAATTTCTCTCTAATCTTCATGTATATTGGCATTTAAAGTGTTTGTAGGACGAAAAATGCTCCTTCTTGTAGCTGTTGGGTAGAACCTAATTGGTTTTCATTTGTGGTAAAGATGTTAAAGAGAGATTTTGTTTGAGAACAAATACAACTCTGTTGCTTGGCTTCCCTTGATTCTCTGAAATACGATTCTTGAAATAGGCAAATTAGTGATTGTAGTAATACAAAAGGCCTGGAAATGCTAGGACACTTGGGGGTGGGGAAGGAGCAGAGAAAAGGGGGAAAAAAGTACTGTTTGATTGTTTTGCTTCAGAGATCTTTCTGTAGCATAGCTGCTTTATTTTTATAATCAGGATGAATCCTCTTTTTTGCAAACTTTCATATAAATTACAACAAAGTACAGTTATTTCTAAGTACAGTTATTTTTTCCAAGGGTTTTGCAAATAGTATACAGATTTCATTTTAAAGATTGAGAAACTCAGTAAATGACTAAAAAGGACAGTACAGAGAAAATTGTTGCATACGGATTCCTTAAACATTGATGGTACTTAAAAGGATTTACCAGTATACAAGTTAATGACAGTATTTAACTTTCTCTTATTTGTATTAATCACTTTTTCTGGTATCTCCTGAGGAGGTATATATTGGATAGTGCAATGCTCATAGCCTCTTCCATCAGTGATGTAGAAGACTCTCTTATAGGTGAAACAATTTCATCAGTCTCTGTCCTGTCTTCTGAGACTGTTAATTTGTTCCTAGGAAATGTTCAAGCATTCTGAAACAAACTGCAGTTCACTTTGTAGAATTGTAAATACCTCGTATGCCGAATAATGCTTCATGTTTGGCATAATTCATCTTTTTTCATGGCAGAGGTATCCCATTTTTTCTTCCTATAGAAAACTTAAGATGCTTCAGCTTCTGTGTGTTTATACATTCACTCACACACTCACTCTGTGTGTGTATTTTTATATATATTTATATATATATATATATAAAAATATATAAATGTGTGTATTTGCATGTGGATGTATTTAAATGTTTCTAAGAAATTTGATATATGGCATGTATCAGAGAGGTTTTTGTTTTTGTTTTTGGGGTTTTTTTCTTAAGCTTTGGTGAAACAACGTATGGAATGTTTTGCTCCATGTTGGCAAAACTGTTAAGCTGTCAAACTTGGTGGTATTCATAGAACAGCAGTGTGAAATAAACGAAAATCTAAAAGAAAATTTTTAAGAGTTGAGTATTAATAAATGTAACTGCTTCTAGTGACTGGAAAGTGAGAGCACTGGGTTATAAAAAGGGCTTTATAATGGTGACTGGCATACAAATGTAACTGTGATATGCTGAGGTAGAAACTCTGTTTCTGTAAGATCTGTAATAGTTTTCGCTACTGTTACTGTTAGATAATGTACTTGGCTTTTTTTATGACCATATAGAGCATTAGGAATTAAATTCTGGGAAAAAATGGTTGGTCTCTAATGCTGAAATGTGGTTTCCATGCAATATTGTAAATATCCTACATGTAAAAGTTAAACTTTAGTGTCTAGAGTGGAGATTTGTGGGAAAGGATGTAGTTAGGTAGCACATGGACTGGTGAATTGGGAATCAGCAGATACTTTTGACTGTCACAGCTAAACGATGTGCTTTTCTCCCGTCTCCCCCACTCCCGGAACAGAGAGTTGTTGCTATATATTGAGTCAGCGTACTTATCTGAACAGTTGTAGTGAAATGCAGTTTTTAAACACCTCAACTGACTTTTCTTGTGTCCACACACAAGATTCACCGCTGCACTACCTTCTGCTTAGTCACCATCAGATGAGTGGGTGAATCCAATCGTGAGGCCGAGATTCTGCAATATGAGCTGGATCATCAAAGCTCATTACATATTATTGAAAAATGTAAGGATGAGATTTAATAAATGCAGCATAAATTGGTGAATGTGAATGCAGTTGCATGATGTTTTCTTCTGAACGCATTTAGAGACTAAAGCTAATCTATGTGGCAGAGCTTAGAAGCGCTTACAGATTTTATGGAAAGCTGTGTGTAAGGGTACATGCTGTGTGACAGGGTGTGTGTCTAGTGTAGTAGGTTTTTCTGTTTTTCTTCCTTTGGAAGATGAATTTTTGTTTCTGATACTGGTCAAATTCATTCATTCTCTGTCTGTCTCATATTTTTAATCTTTTTTTTTAAAATATGGATCTAGTTCTCCAAATGACAGAGAACATGTAAGAAAGGTCTAGAAATGACAACAAATTGGACCAAAATTGCCATTAGAAAAGACACTTGACAAGTATTTTGGAGGACTGTATACAACTGATAGAAGCATATACTGTGCTCTTATAATAGGATTTAAGGGTGTTTTGTAATGGCTGAAATGCAGGTTTTGGTTTTCCTAATTGTAGGCCTTCTCAGATTGTATGTATTATTTTATACCAGATAAATTGGTTGCTCTGTAGAACTAGCTATCAAATGATATAAAGTGGGTCTGAAATCATTTACCTGTGTTTTGATGTATAAATATTACAAGAAGTAAAGAGCTTAATTCATCTGCAGTTTTTATATTAGCTGGGAAATTCAGAGTACTGCAGCTTGATAAGTATATTGATAAGATATTTTTCCAACCTTTACACGTTGATTTCTCACTTTTGGTTGGGGAAACATATGTTCTTGTTTGTTTGTGACATTTTTCTACCTTTGTTTCCAGACGTGTGGAATTGTGTAGTGTATCTAATGCTAACAATGTTAAAATAAGTGTTGTACCTTAAATGATTTTATGCTAAACAAAAGGAAAAACTGTATAGAAACAATATACGTACCAAAAACACGGTGTGGTGTAAGCCAGAAAGTTTGTCCTTACTGTTGTAAAATTAATCATATCGTTATGCCACAGCCTCTGAAACTTATTTTAGTATTGACTATAGTGGCCTGTTCACCTCGTGAGTTCTGTTCTTGAAAGTTGTGTCTAAGGTCAGGCTTGTTTCATGAAAGGAATTGAATTTTGGTGGTTTGGGTGTATTCTTTCATAAATTCTCAAATATCCTCATCTTGGATCATCTTTGTCCTTTTAAATAACTGTCATTATGTACACCTTCTATTTAAAAGCTTACTTGTTGGTTTGTATGGAAATAATGGGTATGGTATTCAAATGTATAATATTGGAGAGAAATTCCACTGGAGAGAGACTGGGTCCCAGTTTTTTTTTTTTTTTTTTTTTTTTTTTTTTTTTTTTTTTTTTTTTTAAGTGTGTGTATGTAAAGCCAGCCTGGGCAGTTGGCTTCTAATTGTGGAAACTGCTTTTTTTTTTTTTTTTTCTTTTAAGAAACTTTTTTTTTTTTTTTTAAGAGTCTATACATTCTAGTTGTTATAGTCACACAGGCAGAACTGAAATTATAAACACACTGGAATTTTACATGAGTTTAGATTTATGTTTTTGTGATACAGAAAAGAAACTATACAATCCCAAACAGCATGACAAATTTTAGACCACTGTCTTTTTCAGCTGCAGTGTCAGTATTTACACTAAACATAGAGCTGTTACATTAAGATGGCATATCCTTAGCAACATTAAGTATTAATACTTAAAATGTTTTCACTCTTTAATTTTATCAGTAATGAACTTCCTCAGGGTCCTTTGGGAGATTTTTTTCTGAAGTGTTTTGCTATTTGATTGCTATTTGAGAATAGAATTTTGAGAGTGGGATTTTGAAATTTAAAGTCTGTGTTAGCACATTTGTTCAGTTCCATATCATATATTTTAGTTGGATACTTTAGACATATTTCCTCTTTCTCACATAATAGCTTGTTATGTGGAGAACATGTCCATTCTTGTGTCAAACAACAATGATTTCATCACCTTTCCTTGGAGAATAGTACACTATTTTTTGTATGATATAGTATGAGTGAATCTGGGAAGGTAACGGCACCTGAAGTAAGTTCTAGATACGTAATGCATCTTTCTGTAGTCTCTCAGGAATATCTGAGGATACAGTCTTGTGAATATAAACAAAGCCTCCCTTTGAGGAATACTTTGTCCCACGTATGAATTGTCAGTGGTCTTATTAACCCTTAACCAAAATAAATCCATTTGTGGTTAGAGTTCCAGATTGAAATTTTTTTTTAGAAGATTCTTCTTGGTTCGTTGGTTGATTTATTTTGTAAAACTTAATTAATAAGGTCTCAGAGCCCCAGCATACTGTACATAGCTTCTAGAAGCAAAGAAATTGAGTTGTTTTCAGGAAGGTATTCATTTTGCTATGGTTAAAACACAGTTCTTTGTGCATATTATAGTAAATTCTCTCTAATGCTCAGTACATCCTATACAAAACAAAGATCAAACTAAACACAAATTTCAGAAAAGAGCTCAGTTTCATTAGAAGTTTTTCTTTCTATTTTTGTCTGTAGACAGCTCAAGAGTAAGGTGAAATACTGAAAATTCTTTTAAGTACCTTCTAAGACTCTTCAGTGCTGCGTAAACTTGAATTGCAAATGTAAAATTACAGGTTATGTAGATTATGTACTTTTTTTTTAATAGCACATTCATGATATTGTGACAGTAAGTTGTATTTACTTGACACTGAAGGTTATAGAGTTGTATAGGTATCACTTGGCATAATTCTGCCTACAGGTACCTTTTGTGGTAGGCATGAAAGAAAATTTAATGAGATGCTAACAAAAAAGAGAGAGAGAGAAGAAGAAAGAAAAGAAAAAAACCTCACGAATATATGCTTCCTTACACAAAGGAAGTATGTTTTGTGTTAGTAATTTCCGTGTCATGAAGTCATGCACATACATATCAGCTCATATAACTTTGAGGTTGATAACAAAATAAATTTGTAGATTTTGAAAAATGCAAACCTTAAGAATGACAATGATTACTCTTTGCAGCAGGGCTTTTTGTTGTTTGCTTTTAGGGTTCTAATGAAAAAGCTTTCCCAAATAACAGGAAGCTTTTCTAACTTAAAATTTCTGGAGTCATGAAACAGGAAAATGAAGCAGAGGAAACCCTGTTAGTTTAGGATACCTAATTTTACTGTCTTCATTAATGTTTTTGTTATGGAAATTAGGCTTGTCGGCCACCATAACAGGGCTCGACCCTAGGTTCCCGCAGAAAAATTTCAGAGCCAAATCAAAACAAATTAAATATTAATGACGCGTGTGCAGTAATTACAGCTCGAGCTGGGTGCCTCCGAAGAGGGACCCTAACATAAATCCTGGGCAATTATAGTTTTTTCAACTTACATTTACCACCCCTCACGTGGTAGTTAGACCAATAGTAATTTTTTGGTCTGGGGTCTCCTGCTCCTCATTGGGTCTCATCATCATTCTGAGGTAAGCTGTTTTTCTCCTTATTTTTGTTTTTTGCAGTCTCTGCTGACGGTTGTACCTCTGTTTTTGTGGGGTCTTACTATTTCCTCTCAAGGTCCTGAGGAGGAGGAGGAGGAGGTGATTCTAAATCATAACAATTAACACTGCCCCAGCAGTGAGCTAAGGCTTTGTCCCTCAAGGTCCTAATGCCCTGCACTGGTCTTATTTCAAAGCCTTGACACCCTCCCTTTCGGAGTGTGAGACGCAGGAATGCAGACTGCTTGTAACTTCCTTATCTTCCTAGCTTGAACCAGCTCTGAGGCCCTTTTCTTACTGGACTAAGTAAAAGTTCGTTATTTTATCTAAGGGCGGCCTAAGGCTTCAGCAAATTTAGCTACTCATGCTAAGCAAGTTTTATATAAGTTGTGCTAAGCGGCTACCTCTAGACAGTTTCAGTTCGCTATTCTTTAACAGTTTTATCTTCAAGGTTGGCACAAAACCAGAGGAAGAGATAATTGCCCTCACTTCTTTGGCTCAACCTAAGTAGGCCAAAAGATACAAATGGGTGAAAAGGTGTGCAAGATATACAAACATTGGTTTCATCTGTCTGAATTTAGACCTGTGCAGTGTAAACATCTGTGCCAGACCTATACATATAGAATCCTTTTACAATGAGCAGAGAAAAATAGGCACTTCTGGATTCAAGTGTAGATGTAAAACTGTTGGACTGAATACAGAAGCATCTTCTCTTCTACCAACTTAGAAAAGATTCTACATGTCTGGTTCAAGAGTAGGTTTTATAGTTAGGTGAGGTAGTTCCAACCCAAAATGTCTGGAGAGACTGTTGGTTATGTTACCTTTTTAACATGTGTTTTTGAGGTGCAACAGGCTAATCAGTTACTTTTCCTACAAGGTTAGCCTGCAACTTCACTATTTCTGTTTCTTCGCATTGTAAAAAGACATGTAATTAAAGGTCCCACCATGCCTTGCAACCAGGCTGAGAACTGTGGCAGCCTTTGAGGACATGTATCAATTGTATCTTTTCACATCCGACCTTAAAGAGATGATTAGAGGCTACATGGTTCTCTGTTACAATCTTGTACCTTTGAGAAAAGAAAGAACTCCAGTTTATTGTTTTTCAAAAATATCAGGCTTGAAGGTATACCATGGAGAATGAGCTTCCTGATACTTCAAGGCCTTCTGCTGCTATGCATTGGCCAGGTTTCATCTTCAACAGGAAAGTCAGTAGTTTATTTTCTTTCGCTATTGTGAGTTAATCCCAGATTACTGGAATTTTAGAAATCGAAATGAAAAGACTGGAGAAAAGTTAAACTTACCGGGGGGGGGGGGGGGGGGGGGGAAGACTACTGTGAAAGGTAGATATTGGCTGCCACTAAACTTTAATTGTGTGGCTGGTTTAATAGATTTTAATTGCTGATTTCAGTCTGATCTTTCTAGTTAAATCTCAGTTTTGCTAGATGTTACACATATGGTTAAATATGAGCAAGTGTGTTTCTGAACTAGGGCCCTCAATACCTATTTGTGATAACACACAAAATAATGGGGAACAGATGATCTTGAACATTACTTGCTTATTTAACTAATTCCTGAAATGTTCAAGTAAAGAACTAAAAAGTATCAAATGCATTAAAATTAGGTCAAAGTCTCTGGTCTGTCTTTATCCAGGGGCCCAAGTGCTCTTCAACATAATTCATTCTTCAATCTTATACTTCAGAAGCATTTTAGATCTACTACTTTAAGTAGTGAATAGGTAATATGTTTCAAAGTTATAATACGTTTTCTGTGCACTATGTCAACCCCACTCCTTGATTTCTTTCTGCTTTAGCACTGCTTTAGATGAAGATGGAAGTGAAACGTACTCAAAAGAACTGTATTATAAGGAGCACCAGTCCCTCAAAGGCTTCTGTTCAGTGCTGATGGAGGAGGAAATCAGTCAAATACAAACAATGTGGCTTTTATTGCATTCATCCAGCAATAATAAACCTTTGTACTTTAGTAAGATTTTTTTCTTGTTTGCCTTTTAAAAGGACACAGTCAAGGATATTAAGCCTGATACTTTCTTTGCATTAATGTGAGTCTGACTTGCATCAAGCTGTTTTTTTCTGAAAAACTAAGGAAGAAATGTGCAACAGTTGAGTTTCAAGACGGACAAAAGATATGTTTGTTATGTAAAACGCTAGCAGTTTGTACAGGCGCAGATTTCTGGATTGCAAAGGAGAGTGGCTGAGCAGGTGTTAAATACCTGCTGTGAGTACCTCTGTGTAGCCTCACAAACTCCAGAAGGAGCTGCTTTACTGTTTGGACCCATGGTGTTGCCTGTAGCTCTGATATTTATCAGGCTCCAAGCAACTGTAATTTATCTATAGAATGAAGTGACTCTAAATGCTTTGTGGATTATTTCATTTGTAAGCATTCTTTCCTTACTCATCGAAGTGTTAGCTTTTACAAGGAAGGAACATGTTTACGTGTGCAGTTGTGTTCTGTAGTTTGGCTGTTCAGCTTGACTTATTTTAAGGTTTTCTGTTCTTTTTCTGTACATAATTATAAGCGCCTTCCCCAGAGTAATTTGGCAGCAACATATAGGACCCAGTGTGTTCCTCTGTAGTAACTGATACAGCAAAAACTACTGGAGCAAGCTAACAGGCATCTGAACTGTGGCATATCTTTTACAGAGCTGCTGGTTTAAACTTGTAAGATTTTAGTGACTGTTTCCTTTTGTCAAAGGTGCTTGAAAAGGCGCAGTTCTGTCCTTAACCCAGTGACACAGCATATTTTAAGTTTAAGTCTTATTTTTGTATTTTCATGATACTGTGCCAGTAAGTTGTATTTACTTGATGCTGAAGGTTGTAAGTATCACTTGGCATAGTTCTGCCTTCAGATACCTTTGGTAGTAGGTATGAAAGAAAGAATTTAGTGAGATACTAATACCTCACAAATGCATGCTTCCTTATATAAGTATATTTTGTGTTAGTAATTTCCATGTCACGAAGTCTCGCGTATACGTATCAGCCCATGTAACTCTGAGGCTGATAATGAAATAAATATCTATAGATTTTTGAAAAATGCAAACCTTAAGAATGACAGTGATTACTACTTGCAGCAGGAGTTTTTGTTGTTTGTTTTATTTTTAGAGTTCTAAAAATACATCCAAGCTAAATAACTCCATGCTGAATTTGAATAAAGCTCCTCACCAAATCTATTTTGAAAATGCTTCCTGTGAAAAGGAAAACTGAAGGAGAAGATAAAAGTGCAGACAAATGATGGGAGAAAGCTTTATAAAAAAGCTTGGATAAAGATTTGGTTAGGGAGTTAAACCAAGGTACCAAGCAGTTTATGGGACCTTAGTATATTCCTGCATAGGTTTTACTCTCCACCTTCCTTCTTATCCTTGTTGGGGGGAGAATCACTGGTAAGCACTTAGTAGCTCATCATCAGAATAGAGTAAGTGGGAAAAATAACAGTGTATGAATGATTTATCTGAATGGAATCCTTACTGCACTACCAGAGGTAAATTGAAGGTATTCTTTTTTTGTATAAAATTTGAGGTCAGTCACTTTTGGCTTAGACTGCTTCTGGGATACCCAAAGGTTTTTCAAATTTTTGAACTTATTACTAATTCAGACTCAAGGAGTAGGAGGCAGATATTCACAATAGCAGCCACAAAATCAAATTGTATCCTCTGAAGAGAGATCAGGATTTGTCTTGTGGGGGGTTATATAATATAAATCGTTTCTGTCTTTTTTTTTTCCTTTTTTCTTTTTTTTAAAAAAAAGCAATCAAAATCAAACTTGTAGCCTAAGATCTAGGATTTGATGATATCTAGCATGGTACCAGACTAATATTTTGCTTTTCTTCCTCTTTCCATATGTGTGGTTATTTTGCGATGTATTCATATACTATTTTGCTTACGTGGTATATAGTGACAAACTTTGATTAAAAATAGTAGCACAACCTAAACTTCTGTTGATTTATTTTAAGCTTCATTTTAAGGAAGCTGTATTATATTGTTTTTAAACATGAAAAATTTGTATTTAAAAATAATAAAAACTTTTTATTTTTTTTAACCATAGGCTAATTAACTTTGAGAGCATGTTCTTTTAGAAAAGTGCCTGAATTTGATGGGATTTTTGACCAACAGTGGGCAGGATGTGACTACATGTTGGGTTTTGTGTTTGTTTTTTGTTCATTGGGGGCTTTTGAAAAAGCACCTTCTCTCTGGTATTTGCATTGCAAGAAGCTCTTGGTTAACTTCCTTATTTTAATTTCTCCCTATCTGAAAGAAGTAGTTTTGTGAAGGCAATTTCAGTGATGTTTTACAACTTTAAAAAGGCCAAAGACAATCGATGTTGCTAGTATGTTTTCTAATTTGTAGATTCTATTCTGACTATTAAAAAGTGACACTTTCAGATAATGCTTTAATTATCTATTAAGTCTGATAATAATTTCAGATAACTTAATGGCTTCCAGTGCTTTAATTTGGAATGCCCAAATAAAGTGTTGCTAACCAGACAGATACCCATTTTCTAACTTATTGTGCTTTGCTTTGAAATGTGGTAGACAGTATCTTAAAATCAGTTAAATATAGGCTGAAACTCCATACTATTAGCAGATATTTGGCATCATTTAAAATAGGCTATTTCAGCAGCCCTCTTTTAATTTAGCAAAAATGGTGTGTAGTTTGCTAGGTGAAGCAGAGGTACATAAAGGTGTTTTTGAGCTATTAAAGTCTTTACAGCTTTTTTTTTTTTTTTTTGAGGGCTATCAACACTTTATGTGTAATATCTAAATAGGTGGAAATAAGAGTTAGGATGGCTTTGAAAGGTCGTATTTTTAAATATGGAGGAGAAACTCTTCGCATGCATATCTGTGCACGTATTTTTCTATCTAGATATGAAGAATTGCAGGTAGTGGAGGGCATGGGAAGAGATATAAAAATGCCACTGAAGAATCAAGTGAGCAGGGAAATACCAGTTTTAAGAGAATTGTTCTGAGGGCTGTGGATGTTAGAGATCTGTGAAGAGAGATGGGTGCACATTTCTATTCAGTGTTAAGAGCTGTTTAGAAATGGAAAGGAATAAATGCATCTGCAAGCTGGTGCCTGGTTACTTTCTCATCAAAATTCTTTTTTCTTGTTCACTCACGCACTCACCCATTTTGAAATACCAGGGACCAGTAAAGAATAAGCATATGTAAAGGGAGAGGAGAAACCTGACGCCCTACAGTGTCTTTACTAGAGACCCAGCAAATTCTGAACCAAAAATAATTTATCTGGAATTTAAAAAGCAACTCTCCTTATGAGTATTGTTGAAATGCACTTTTTGAAGGTCAGGAACCTGTCTTTGAAGTATAGGAAAAACAGGAAGCTTGACTGGATGTGTCTTAATTAGCCTCGTGATTCTGATCTTAATTTCTAAGGGCTGTAATTCAGAAGGAATTAAATGAGTGGTTCAACAGTAGAGAAACACATAACTGCCTGGCATTCTTCTCTGGCATATCAAATCTTGTGGAAAGTTGAATAGAGACTATACCAAATTCTAGTTTGTTAAATCTAGTTTTAGTGGTGTGTTGCTATAGACTTCCAGTATGGCAGGTAAGAAAGACTTGACTTGTTTTCAGAATGTTTCACACAACAAGTTGGAGCTAGATCTTTGAGTCAAAGACTAGACTGTAGTTAGAACATGTGTTGCCACTTTCTTTTCAACTTCAACTGAGGTGGGATAAAGAATTCATGATCCTGAGCTTTCAGATAGAAAAAAGGTTGTTGAGGGTTGTCTAGAATCCAGAACAAAAGTAAGGATTACTGTGGTGATAATAATTCAGAGATGGGTAGTATTATATTCCTGAGAAGGGATCATCTTGCTTGGAATGCTGGATGTGTCTGTCCAAAACAGTAGGCACTCACATGAGCAAGAGCCAGAAGCCAGTAACTGAGTAAAAGCTACTTTCTGAGTGGAGAAAAAAGATAATTGTAGAAATAATTAGAATTCCAGGACATGTCCAAATCTTTATAGGCTGATAACAAAAAATGAATTACCTACAACGTAGATTTATATGAATTTGGAAAATAGGTAAGTAGATCTTTTGCATTTGTGTCTGCTGATCTTGAACTTTGCACAGACTTTACTAAAGAAATAGACATTTTTTTCAAGCATATTTGTTGCTGTATAATACCTCACATTATTGCTAAGAAGAAAGATGATTTTTCTATCCAAGGTGTTCCTAGTGAAAACTGAGAGAGACAGAATGGATGAATGAATGAAGTCATAGAAGCAAGCTGTTCTGGTGAAGCTACACAACATGAACGCTATATGAGGCATCTGTATTTTGGCCTTATTTTCTGTGCTATTAAGCTCTTTTAGTCAGACTGTCTCCTCAGAGATAAAGGATAGTTGGAGGATCAACAAAGGCTTTGCAAAAGGTATTGTACAGCAATTACTACTTTCAACAGTGTAAGAGGTTTACAGTGCTAGACAGAATGACAGGGGTTCTATAAAGCCTCCTCTAAATTTCTTCATTTCTCTGGAGTGTTTTTTAGGTTTAGATCAGAACCCTCTAGAGTGGGAGGGGTACAGGCACTGTTGTCTAGGACTTTAATCAGTGATCCACAGCTGATTTTTGGAATGATGTGAAGACACTGAATTTGAGTAAGTTGAGCGATATTATGCAAGGCTTTTTGAGTTGGCAGTGGTCTGTGGGTTTTAAAAAAAAAATAGCTTGAGCATGACTACTGTGATATCCAGAATCATCATCCTTATTCTGCGTTGCCTTGTTTGTAAGCCAGCCACATCTTCTGTTATAGAAGCCCATGTGGTTTCCCTTCTCTCTATTAAACATTTGATTCCTTTTGGTAACCTTTGAGCCTCTTCTGTGTCAAAATTAACAACTTTTTTTTTTCCTCCTTCCTCTGTATTGCTAGGCTGTTTAAGTTGCATCCCAAGACAAAGTTTAAATGGCAGACACTCAACGTTCAATAGGGAGATTGTAATCTGATACACATTCAGCTAGTTAATCTCTAATATTAAACAGATTTAAGTCTCTGTCATGTTTGTGGCTACCGAAAAAAAAAAAAAAAACAAAAAGCAAACCTCGTAGGTAGCACAGTAGGAAACATTTCTTCTAACTGTAAATAAAAGCAAATACATCTGATACTTTTTGTAGGCATCTGTGGAAGTCGGGACTAACCCCTCTGGGACAAAGGAAGCAGCCCTCAGGGTCACGGATCTCACATGACCTAGTTTATTCATCATTAAAACAGATGGTATCTATCTGAGCAGGGCAAACTTGGTTTCGAAAAAGAGCTGGGGATTAAAAGGGTGGGAATCTGGAGCAGCTGGACTTAATTAATGGGAGCAAATAAAGAGGCAAACTGAGCATTAAATTAGTCACCTACATTAACAATAAAATGATCACTACCTTACTAGTCACTCAGTTATTTTAGCTGATCAAAAGTTGTAGGACTTTTTTTCTCACATCAAAAGTATCTAAAATTGCATCAGAAATATTCCCACATTCTTTATTCTTTTCTACTGGGCTTCAAAGAGAATAAAATCTTGGAAGCTGGCTATGGTATTTTGGCGTGCTGTTAGGGAATCTAGCTTGTGTTATATGACTGAGAACACCCTCCTTGCTTTTGATGATACTAGGCAAAGCTGATTTTTCTGCAGTTTTTGACCTCTTCCTCCCTGTGTGCATTTAGTATGAGAAGGCTACCTAATTGAGAAGATTGTTGGCGTTCCTTTAAGTTTTGCAATTACATTAAATTTGCAAAGGGATCAAAAAAATGTATTGTTTCTAGTGTAAACAGATTATACTGGATTACCGGTTAGCATTTTGCATGCTTATTTTGTTTGCACTTTTAGTGCAGAAAATCTTGAATTGTGTTTTTGCATGTTGCAGATAGCTCAGGCACTTGCTTTTGTTACTGGTGGCCTGGAATCTTAATTTGCTGAATGCCTTACAGGGGAAGGCAGGGAGTGCGCAAATAAACTACAGGTCCTTGGACCTTCTAATAGTGATGGTTTTCATTAAGGTGTCATTTTCTGATGTACAAACGTTCTTGCTCTGTAACTGTGGCACTTACGCTGTAAGGGGTGGTGGTGGTCATTGCTCTTCCTTTGGCAGGATAGTACTGAATAGATCTCAGGACTTGTCCAGAATGGTACAAGGTCACTGAAGTTCCTTTGTTTTGAACTAAACAGCAACTGTCATTAGAATATTCTGCAAACCTATAAACATCATATTTCCTTTAATTGTGTGCAAGATGGGCAAGAACAGAATACTTTTATTTTAAGGTAATCCTAATGACTTTACATGTATGTCACAGAGGGTCAAATGTAGCCACCTCAAATAGCTGAGCTCTGAGATAATCAGGGCAAAGAAATGGACGATTCTGTCATGGGGCTTAACAGAAACTATTCTGTGGCCTTAGTTTCTCTTTCCTGGAGGGCAAGAGGCAGTGGTGCTCTGACAGGAGACCACCTAGTAGCCCTCCCGCTTTCTGCTTCAGAGTCTTCCCTGAATATTATAGAAGTGTGGCATCCATCTTGCATACTGCCGCTTCACTACTGCAGTTTGTTTGGCTTCTTACTATGGAGATAGGTGCAGAATTTCAGCCTAGTCACAGTGGTAAGACATTTGTCTTACCTTCAGATTTCTGTATAAAGCACCTAGACTTTTCCATGACTGTGCTGAACAACAGTAACAATGCCCTACAGCAGCTTCCTTCTTTGCCCCCCAAGGACTTGTAAGAACAGAATTTTTTCAGAAATAGGTAAAAGCATAAGCAGGAAATCCAGAAGTAAACTTTAAAGTGTAGTACCTTAAATTTTAATCATCCTTGTATGCAAACATTATCTAGTTGTCTGAAGAGCAGGTAAGTGTAAGAGAATACTGAACAGTTAGTCCTGTAAGTGCATGTGCAAAATCATAAATCACCTTTGTGTACTTGTATACAACTGGTTTTAATTTTTGGTGAGTTTGCCAGGCCCCCAATTTTTGTTAATGGCCCCACATGGTTAATTTTTTTTCTTGGTTGAAGAAGTATGTAGTACCAGTATGTTTGTTCTTTGCTTCTCTGTGCAGTGAGAGGAGCTTGATTGAACAACTCAGTAACTTAAAGTAAAACCTCAGTGTAAATTCCAGAACACAAATATTATTTTTCTTTGGGGCTTTAAGAGATTATATTGTTTGTCAAAAGTGCTGGAAGGGTGGTGGTTGCATGTCTGGGTACTGTCACTACCATCTGATGTAGACCTCATGGATTTTCTGAGAAAACTTGAATGAGAGAAAATTCATATTGCAAGAAGAGACTTCTAAAAATTAGATGACTTCTTGCTCTGTTGAGTTGGAACGATTCTGTATTGTCTTCTCAATTTCCATAATTGCCTGAAGTTTGACTAAAGATGTTTGAAAAAAGGCTGCAATCACTTAAGCATTAAAACTGGTTAGGGAGGTTGTACGTTCTTGCCTGTCTTTGTGGTCTTCTGTTTTTCCTGCAGGCCTTCTAGATTAGGTGCTTGCCACAATTCTGGAATAGCCTGTCAGGCTTTGCAGCTTCTGGCAGAAAACATTTTTTAAAGAGACTGTGTTTCCAAAGTTAGAGCTATTAGCAATTCCATGACAGGTTCTTCCTTTGAAAATGGAAGTACCTATGAGCTGGACTTTTTTTTTTTTTTTTTTCCGGGCACCACCATTTGTCATGTTAGACTAATGGCAGAATGAAAAAGCATAACGTTCCAAAAAAAACAAAACAAAAAAGTCTCTAGGTCAGCTAGGACAATTTTTTGAAACAAAAGATCATTAAAGACCTAGGGTCAACTAGATAATGTGTTCATTTCTAACTTGCCTATTTGACTTGTCTGTGGAAGTGTTTTATTCGCATGAGTATCAAAATGCATATTAAAACAGCATTTGTTTGTGGGGCTGATAAGATTAATTTGCCTGAGTTCGCATTTGGATATTTGAAGGTAGTTAATTTCCAAGATAGTTTGTAGTTTCAGTAAGCAATATGACCGTAGTTCTTGACAACATCTTTCTCGATACTCAGAACTCAAAATTGAGTTCCTAATCCTGAAATAACTGTTCTTTTGTTCTGTGCTTATTTCTTCCATTTTTATTATACCTTTTTTTAAAACATGAAAGCATGATAATCTAAGTTAATTTTTTGTCCATACATTCAACAGGGATATAAATAATCAGTATTTTAAGTACCTTGAAGAGATGGTGGTTCCAGGCTCCTGTTTGTTTGTAATTAACACTTTACTGCTTAAGCCCACCCCCATGAAAACAAAGTTGTTTATGGGTATAGTCATGTAATGTGACTGCATTAAGGAATTTAATTACATGATAAATTTCCCAGGGTAACCTAGTAGCTTATTTGAACATAACACAAGCTTTATCTGAGACTTGTCTACAGTTTTCAGTTAAGGAACTGTAACTCAGGACTGCTGGGAATGTAAAAATTACTTTGTTAGAATCCTTTGTGCTTGGTCAACTGTAATACTCTGTGAATCTATATACTTAGAAGTTTTGTCTGTGGATTTTGAAAGCTGTATTGGTGATGGAGCTGCAAGTTCTACAAATTAGAAACTAACAAATTTATCAGTCAAGTTTATAACAAAAGTATTTTGCTTTTAGTAAATGTCATGCTTTTAAACAGTATTACAAGTGATTGGAAAGAGAACTGTTAAATAAAATGTAAAAGTTTTAAGTATGTAGATACATAGAGTGAAAACGTTAAAAAAAAAAAAAAAAAAGTCTTAAACTTCCTGTTTCCTGAACATACTAGAGACAGAACTCCTATTTCTGTGCATCTGGTTGGTTGTTTTTTTCCTCACTGTATTGCAATATAATTTTTTCCCCTCTCTCAAAAATCCTACCTCCTTTCACATACATATTCATCCTCTTGCACCTACTGTGCATTTTAGAAAATTGACTTTTGCTGTAGGTTGATCATAACCAATCAGATGACATGCCAGTTAATAGTACTGAAACAGGACTGTCGGCTACCTTTCTAGGGCACAAACAAAATATGTGCAAAGAAGGGGAAAACTATGGGCTTCAGTATAAGATTTTGACTTTTTTGGAAGGCGTTTCTCTACAAAAGTGGCTTTTTACAGATGTGACAGTTGTTCTGGATGCCAAGCATTCTTTATAGTGGGACACATTTATTTCAGAGAATAGGATTAAAAATATCTGGTGTTCTAATGAAGCCTACGTGACTGTCTAATGAGTGAAAAACAATGAGCAACCACCCAAAGGCTTGAAATGTGTGTTTCTTTCCAAATGTATAATGTTGCGAGTAGAGATAGAAGTGTGGTCTAAACATAAAAGTTTTAACTTTTCTTTTCAAAGTAAAAAAATAATACTCAGTTGCACAAAATCACAGAATGGTTGAGGTTGGAAGGGACCACCCAAGCAGGGTCACCTAGAGCACATTGCACAGGATCACGTTCTGGCGGGTTTTGAATATCTCCAGAGAAGGAGACTCCCCAGCCTCTCTGGGCAACCTGTTCCAGTGCTCTGTCACCCTCACAGTAAAGACGTTTTTCCTCATATTCAGATGGAACTGCCTGTGTTTCACTTTGTGAAGTACCTCCCTCCACCTGCTGGCCACACTCTTCCTAATGCACCCCAGGATACCCTTGGCCTTTTTGGCCACAAGGCCACATTGCTGGCTGGTGCTTAACTTGTTGTCCACCAGGACTGCCAGGTCCTTCTCCACAGAGCTGCTTTCCAGCAGGTCAGCCCCCAGCCTGTACCCACAGGCATGAGGTTATTCCTCCCTAGGTGCAGGAGCCTGCACTTGCCTTTGTTGAACTTCATGAGGTTCCTCTCCGCCCAACTCTCCAGCCTGTCCAGGTCTCTCTGAATGGCAGCACAGCCCTCTGCCATATCAGCCGCTCCTCCCAGTTTTGTATCATCATCAAACTTGCTGAGGAGGCACTCTATCCCTTCATCCAGATCATTGATGACTAAGCTGAACAAGACTGGACCCAGTACTGACCCCTGGGGGACACCGCTAGCTACAGGCTTCCAGCTAGACTCTGCGCTGCTGAGCACAACCCTCTGAGCTCTGCCATTCAGCCGGTTGTCAATCCACCTCACTGTCCACTCATCTATCCCACACTTCCTGAGCTTGCCTATGAGGATGTTATGGGAGACAGTGTCAAAAGCCTTGCTGAAGTCAAAGGAGACAACATCCACTGCTCTCCCCTCACCTACCCAGGCATCACAGAAGGCTCTCAGGTTGCTTAAGCACGATTTCCCCTTGGTGAATCCATGCTGACTCCTCCTGATCACCTTCTTTTCCTCCACATGCTTAGAGATGACCTCCAGGATGAGATGCTCCATCACCTTTCCAGGGATGGAGGTGAGGCTGGCTGGCCTTTCTGAAGACTGGAGTGACATTGGCTTTCTTCCAGTCCTCAGGCACCTCTCCTGTTCTCCATGACCTTTCAAGGATGATGGAGAGTGGCCTAGCAGTAACATCCACCAGCTCCCTCAGCACTCGTGGGTGCATCCCGTCAGGGCCCATGGATTTGTGGGTGTCAGGTTTGCCTAAATGATCTCTAAGCTGATCCTCCTTGACCAAGAGAAAGTCTTCCTTTCTCCAGACTTTCTCTCTTGTCTCCAGGGTCTGGGATTCCTGAGGGCTGGCCTTAGCAGTAAAGACTGAAGCAAAGAAGGCATTCAGGAACTCTGCCTTCTCGATATCCTTTGTCACCAGGGCACCCACTCCATTCAGCAGCAGGCCCACATTTTCCCTAGTCTTCCTTTTGCTAATGATGTATTTGAAGAAGCCCTTCTTGTTGTCCTTGACATCCCTTGCCAGATTTAATTCCAAATGGGCCTTAGCCTTCCTCGTCACATGCCTGCATACTCTGACAGTGTTCCAGTATTGCTCCCAAGTGTCCTGTCCCTTCTTCCACATTCTGTGTACCTCCTTCTTCTGTATGAATTTTGGCAGGAGCTCATCCATGCAGGTCTCCTGCCCCCTTTGCTTGACTTCTCACTCGTAGGGATGCAGCGATCTTGAGCTTGGAGGAAGTGATGCTTGAATATTAACCAGTTCTCTTGGACCCTCCTTCCTTCTAGGGCCCTAACCCATGGGATTCCTCCAAGTAGGTCCCTGAAGAGGCCCAAGTTTGCTCTCCTAAGTCCAGGGTTGCCATCCTCCTTATTGCCCTGCTTCCTCCTCGCAGGATCCTGACCTCCACCATCTCATGCTCACTGCAGCCAAGGCTGCCTCCAACCTTTGCATCTCCAACCAGTCCTTCTTTGTTTGTTAGTGCAAGGTCCAGCAGCACACCTCTCCTCGTGGGCTCCTCCACCACCTGTGTCAGAAAGTTGTCATCAATGCTCTGCAGGAACCTCCTGGACTGTTTGTGCCTAGCTGTGTTATCTTTCCAGCAGATATCGGGGTGGTTGAAGTCCCCCACGAGAACCAGGGCCTGTGATCATGAGGCTACTTCCAGCTGTCTGTAGAAGGCCTCCTTGACTTCCTCTTCCTGATCAGGTGGCCTGTAGCAAACACCCAGAACAGTGTCACCCATGTTAGCCTGCTCTTTAATCCTTATCCATAAGCTGTCGACTCACTCTTCACCCACCCCTAGGCCTAGCTTGGTACATTGCAGTTCCTTTCTCACATAAAGAGCACCTCCACCACCTCACCTTCCTGGCCTGTCCTTCCTAAAAAGCATGTAGGTTCAGTTAGTATAGCACGTAGTTCAGTTCTGTATAGTTGTCTTGTGACACAATGCATTTAAAAGGAACTGTAATGATTACTACATGGAATAGAGAAATGCAAAATGCATGTTTCAGAAGGCCTAATATATTTTATCAATGTTTCTTTTTTTTCCATTGATATTTTTAATGGTTAATTGAAAAAGGAGTATGTTTCCTGTAGAAATGGGTGCCCAGAATCTTTGCTGCTTCCACGTACTGTAAAGATGCAGCACTACAAGAAGGTTTTTTATTTGTTTTCAGGATGGTCAGCAATTTTAAGTACTCTTTTTCTCATTTCTCTCTTTGTCCTACTGAATCATTTCACCTCTCTGCACATTTAAGGAAATAATTTCCTAGCTTGGGTATCTGAGGACAGCTGTTCTCAATCACTGAACCTTTGGTAGATTAATATTTTGCCTTTTTCCCCCTGTTTTAATATATTCTGTACTTTTGTGCTGTATTACATTTTAAACACTGATTTATCTATCCTTTAAGAAGTAATGTTTGGACAGTTAAATTGTTCTTTTAAGGGGGATTTTTAAATCTCTTACAATTGAATATTAAATCCTTGTTTGTGTTTTTTTTTCCTTAAATACATACACATTGTATGTGTGTGTATATATAGTCTCAATGCTACTTTTGAATGTATGTTTGCCTTGTTATGATCTAAATTAAAAGCTGATTCCCAAAGTTTAGGAGAATGTTTCCTTTTCTTTCTGCTGTACTTCAGAACAGTTTGGCTTGTTCATTTTATATTTTGGTTATGTTTACATGCTTTTTATAATATCTCACTTCTAACCTTTATCATTGTGACCACTTTTCTTCTTTGGATATGTCCTGAAAACACTTCTTGCAAGGAATGGCAGGACTACAGTACACTTATTTTTATTAAAACATTTTCAATAAACATATCCCAAGAAAATAATTTTGTAGGAACAAGTAAAAAAATACAGTATTGATTAGAGTAGGACATCAATTGTTATCCTACAGGTTTTAAATTAATTGTTTATTTTTGCTCATTTCTTTTTTTGGTTTTTTTTTTGTTTGTTTGTTTGAATAAGTATGTGGCCAGCTGACACTTTTTCTCATCTTTTCAGGCACAGGTACATTTGGGCGTGTTCATCTGGTGAAGGAAAAAATGGCCAAACGTTACTTTGCACTGAAAGTAATGAGCATTCCAGATGTTATTCGACTGAAGCAAGAGCAACATGTGCACAATGAAAAATCGGTCTTGAAAGAGGTCAATCACCCATTTTTGATCAGATTGTAAGTTTTGTATTTTTTTAATTCATTTAACTCTTACATAAAGTGCAGTGAGAACGAAGTGCCAGAATCTAATTGCAAGCCTTTATTCACTTAACCAATATCAAGCATTCAGTTTCTATTCTGCAGTGTAGGTTAAAATAGACTTCAGACTAAAATAGTATAAAAGAATCAGATATTTGAAATCAAGAAGCATAGTTTAAATATTTAAAGTAATAATTTGTTATAAAACTTCTTGCTGAAATAATAATCTGCCTTTGTTTTTCACATTGCAGAAAAGGAATTTTCTTAGGAAACGAAAAATATTAATGAAGAAATGTTAGAATTAGCTCATTAAAATGAACTCTAGTCTAGCATGTTTCTAGGTCTTATAACAGCAAGAAAATATGTTTTTCTTCATCCAATGAAAGAGTATTATCTCTAATCTAGATAATTATCTAGATTATTACCTATATCCTCTGTGAGGTGATAGCAAACTTATCCTGTCAGGCAGACAATACTTAAGCCTTGAGAGGAGGTAGAGAAGTTTAATATTGAAAGTAAGATGAAGGGTACCTCTGTGTTTATAACTTTATCAAAGAACATACAGATTTTCTTTTGAAATAAAAAAAGTCTTTTAATTTGATCCTTTTTGTTTGTTTGTTTGTTTGTTTTCTTACAGCTTTTTTACTCTTCCCTCCTTACCTCAGCAACATTGGCATTTTGGAGCAGGATGTTGACTTAAAAAAAGAGGGGCGGGGGGTGGGAGGGGGCCTATTCTTAGTTGAAGCATAAGGGTTTTTTTGTAGTATAAATTACAGATATCTCATCTTGAAATTTCATGAGCTTTTATTAATCATGTATACTGGAAAGGTTAGGTAGTGAATATGTGTATGTTCACTGTAGGTATCTAGGAAAAGTTAGAATTTGATTTAAATATCTGACCTTTTTCAAAAGTTTTTCAAACTTTACTTTCATAAACTCACTAAAAAGATTGTATTGCATTAAGTGCGAACAGCACTTCTTCATCTTGGTTATTCCTTTATTTGAGGTAACGTGATATAACCTACTGATGAACGTTAGTTAAATGCAGTTCACAGATGATACTTCTGTGTAGTGGAAGGTTGATGATTCTAACGATCTCTTTATTAAGGAGAGAAGGGAGCATAGTTTTCTGTTCAGAGCTCCACAGCTCCTTTTGTGTACTTGTGTCCATCTTTATTAAGTGAATAACTAAATGTCTCTTTAATTGCACAGTTAATAACTTCCATTTATATTTTCTTGTTCATCAATACAGGGCTGTTGACCAAGAGTTCGTTTTGCACTTGCCTGCTTTAATCAGTTTTACACAAAATCAGATAAAATTAGTTTAGTTAATATCTAACTGAGGGTAGTGCAGCATCTTCCCAAGGCCCAGAAAGTAGCAGTGAGGGAAGAGATGAGGCAAAAACATGACAATCGTCCCGAAGGTGGAAAATACTCCCTGTAGGCGGAGTGTTTTTTCCGTGGTGCACCGTTGCTTTATCCATCACTATGATGCTGTCAGGTTTCAGCCAACATTTAGAAATTGCATCTGTGGCATAGCATCAGTAAAGAGAGGTTCCAGGGTATGTGGAGGTGGATGCAGGAAAGCAGGATAGAAAGGCTGAGAGTACTGTCGACAGATCTGCTTAGACTGGTTAAAATCTGGACGGAACAGGAGAAACAGGGTGTTTAATATATATCTAGGTTATGTCTATGTACAAAAGTGGGAATGGAGAAACTCGAGCCAGGGACATGGGGCTTGGTGTGCATACGGGCAGGATGAACAAGCATTCATGGACTTAATGCTGACCATATGACAAATGAAACTTTCTGCTTTTTTTTGTGTGGTTAACAAAGCCCCTCCCTCCCCCAAATATTTTTTTCCGGGATGTTTTTTAACTATAATTAATCAACAAAAAGGGGAAAAATATCTCTATACTATATAGTATTTAGAAATATAGTTCTGTTTTGGTGTCTTTGAAATGTTATTTTTATGGCCTGGTTTTCTGTTTCCAGTTAATGTCACCACTTTAAACAGGGACAATGTCTTCCTCTGGTTGCAACACATTGAATATGTGTCAGTGCAGCATAATACTGTATTTTACAGCATTTTATGATGGAGAATTTTAAAGTGATGCTGCACATAAGTTATTTCTAGTGTTCATCTTTCCTATATCTTGTAAAGACTATACATAAAGATTTTTTTTCTTTCTTTTCCTGTTGTATTTAAGAAGTGCCCCTCCTGCTTGTAGGGAGGTCCTGAGTCAGTCTTGCTGTGGATAATGAAGTTATTTATCTACTTCTCTTTTAAACTGTTTTTTGGAAGTGTTTTATGCTCTTGCAATAACTGATCAGTGGGGTCTCATAGGCAATCTTTACTGACATTTTTCTGTGAAGTATCGTAACTCTGTGGGAGCAACAGTACGTATGGTATTGTAGGTTTAAGATGTTTTCAGGAAAACAAGAATTAATAAAAATAAACCATGCCTTGTTAGTCCTATAAACTATAACAGATTATTTGGATCTTTTCTTTCTTTGTTCCTTGTAGCTGTAATTTTGCCTAACTTCTTAGAATACTTCTCAAGAGTGTTTTTTATATAGTCAGTAAACATACAAATAATAGCAGATTAATTATGTTCAAGACTCTAATAGGGAAGTAGTTTCATAAAAACTTGAGACAGAAGCCTGGGCTCTTTTTTCTTTATCATTTAGAACCTATGGAGGAGCTGTATTTGATGTCCGATTGTTTCCTTTCCGTGGCTGCCCTCAGCGCCCATAGGAGGAAAGGGAATCTGCCTTGAGCAAAAGTTACTCATGAGCTTGGGAGCTGTTCGCTCTGATTATTTTCTTGAGACTCTGTAGCTTGATTAGGAACCAGGTAATTAAGCAAAAAATGTATTTTATCTTTCCATTCTTGTGATAGTCAAGGAGCAGTTATTAGAAACTGAAGTAACTTCTGTTCTTGTATCAGTGAGGTAAGTAGGGATACAGCGTTCTTTATCTGCTGTCTTAGTAATAATGGTAGTTACTAGTTTTTAAAAGGGCAATATATGTTCCAGATGTTATCAAATACTGATTTTCTTAACTGTTGAGTTACATTCATATGTGTGGTGTTTGACTTACTTAATGTGGGTAAAAAGAAAAACATTTTAGTTTTGGAGAGTGTCAGAGAGAAGGATCTTGTGTTCTGTGATGAAGCTTTGAAGGCTGCTTGGAATGGTTTTCTTTGTGTTCCTTAGCTGCTTTTTACTTCAATCTAGTAATGAATGTAGAACAATAGTATTCCTTAAATTAGAGGTAACAGTCTGAGGAGTGAAAGGTGCTTATCATCAGGATAATTCCAAGATACAGAAATGAATACTGCTTTGCTGTCATTTCCTCTTTAACAAAAGCAGTAGAAAAGGGATTGTAGAAGAGCAGTGCGGTCTTACACTTAACTAGTAACTAGTCACCTTAGATGGGGGAGATGTGTATATGTGGGAAGGAAGAGATAGGAGAGGAGTAGGATAACTCTGTGATGTCCTCTAATTGAACATATTGTCATAAATAATCTTTACAAATGCAGATTCTGCTCCCGTCCCCCCACCATTTAGACAGTATTTAGTTAAATAAAATGTAAGGGATATGAGAATTGTCTGGTCTTAGCAGACTAGCAATTATTGGGTATTTAGTAGAGAACTGTCTTGGACAATACAAAGCAGTCTGTCTAACAATTAAGTTTTGTTTCAAGCCTGTGTATCTAGTTTTTACTTCCTTGCGTAAAGTCAACTGCTTGAGCATCTATTATATAAACCTGCGAGCTTCTTGAGGGTTTTAATATTTGCGCAATGAGAACCATAACTAAATTATGAACAAATTTGGGACAACAGAGGTCAATTTACAGAAATTTACTTCTAAAGCAAATCAGAAAGATGATTTGTTTATTTAATAAGACAATATTTTTATTACAGATTTTGGACCTACCACGATGAACGTTTTCTGTACATGTTAATGGAATATGTGCCAGGAGGAGAACTTTTTAGTTACCTGCGCAACATGGGGCGTTTCAACAACAGCACAGGACTGTTTTACTCTACAGAAATTATTTGTGCAATAGAATACCTGCACTCCAAAGAAATAGTTTACAGAGACTTAAAACCTGAAAATATTTTACTAGACAAAGAAGGACATATCAAGCTTACTGATTTTGGATTTGCTAAAAAACTGGTGGATAGGTAAGTTTTTTTTTTTTTTTTTTTTAAGCTTTAACAAACATAATTATAGTTGGAAGATAAATAGTTTGACCTCAGAGCTCAGCATCTCACTTATACCCAGCATGGTTCACACATGTAAAATCCCTTAATACGAGGAAAATGGTGCTCTTACTGTCTGTACTGAAAACAGCATTACACTGTAGATACTGCTAGAAGCAGTATCAGAGATAAATTGCAGTAGAAAAATTTTTAGTATGAATAGTTTTTGTGAATCTTTTTCAGCAGTCCTCGTATTAAAAAAGTGAGTTAATGAAGTAAAATGAGCAAATACTGAGATATGTACATCTATGTTAACTATGACATTGATTTTCCATACAAGTTGAAATGCTGAATGCCTTGTAACTGATTTATTTTCTTCTTTTTCTTTTTAGAGAGATTTTTGGAAGGTAGGAATAACTTTTCAAAATTTGTGTGCTTTCACTAGCATGTTGTTAAAATGAAATTGCAAAATCTAGGAAGAACCATAATACCAGATTCACCAAAAATAATTTGACTGTGCAACTTCTACAATACTCTCAGCTTTGTCTGTCTTACTATCATATATAATTTTGGTTTTACTGGTAATGCAGTTTTTCCCAGTTATTTCTCTATTCTCCCCATCTGAACTACCCTTCCAGTATTATAGTAGCTACTTCTAAAAGAAAGTGAGAACTGTTATTAGGATTAAAAATAAGAAGAAAGACCCCAGGCTAGCATATTAGCCAAAATGCTGTGGTAAGGTTGGTATTATGCTCTAGGGCCACCTCTTGACGGAGACCATATCTGATCGTTCTAGTTCAGGCAGTATAGTAAACTAGTCAGTCCTTGTTAAACAGATGCTCGTTATCTTCACTTGTCCATTTCACCTATTTGATGCTTTTTTTGCTACCATTAAGTATGTGTGGGAAATTCTACAAGAGCAATGTGAGATGAAGGTGGATCTGAGGGAGCTATTCTTATTGGATCCTTAATATCTGTATGTTTGATCAATTCCTACTGGGCAAGCAGATAGGTCTGTAAATGTTGGCAATTTTTTTAATGCTTTGTTTTTAAGTCAAAGTGACTTTTTGAAGAAAGAGGCAAAACTATTCCCATGTAAGAAAGTAGGATGATCTCTTTATAAGGTGTTTTCATACTAATTCTCATGACTTTCTTTCAAATGTAGATACTGCCACTTAGTGGTTATTAATTTGAAGTTCTGTGGTCTTAAGGCACAACAGGAGTAGCCCTTCATCAAACAAGGGGATAGTTCAAATCAAAGTGTATTTTTTCAGTCTGGAAGATACATCTGTAAGAGTTAGCTCATTCAGAAGTATTTTAGGACATAGAACAAGTTACCACTGCTATATTTTCTGTGTATTTTGCGTCCTTGGGGGGCAGAGGAAAGGATGAAGTTGAACAGTTTCCATTGAATTGAATCACAGAATGCTGTACTTGCTTTAAATTACTAGCTACTTTAGCTGTAAATGTACAACAGGTAATATAAAATGCAGAACGCAAGGTGGAAGGAGCAAGGATTGCATTTACTCTATCAGTCAGAACACAGGTACATGAGTCTGATCTTTGTGGTGATTACATGGCATTTTCCCCGCTAGCAGTAGGCATTTTGACAACCCTGTTTTTGTCATTGTAATAATAGTTGTCAGCAATTTATCCACTAGTACTCTGCAATAGGCTGTTTTGTTTTATAGACTATATGATCTAAGACTTACATTTGATCTAAGATACAGATGTTCACATTTGTTTTATGTATGGCACGTCTATACACATGCATATTGTATGTATGAACATGTATTTTCTATTTTTATGTGTGTATATATATGCAGACCATCAGAACTGTGAAAATAAAAAGCAAATTACATGAATTCTTCAAATGGCTATGAAGAACTTGCTGGTGAAGACAAACGGTGGTATTCCTAGACAGGAGAAGACATGACATTTGAAAATAAACTTTCTCCACAGAAAACCTTCAATAGAACTGCACATTCTTGATGCATTTTACGTCTTATAAATGATTCTGTAGTTACTTGAGACTTTCTGTACCCCTCTTCCTCTCTTCCCATTGCCATGTGTGGAAGGGGAGGGGAAAGCGATCTCCTTGCCCATCTACAATTAAGCTGCTCTCTAGAGAGAGTGGCTGGCTCACAGCTGGTGTTCCCACTATGTGAAGCTGCCCATTACCTTCTTATTAGAAATAAAATACTAGGTCTCAGGGCATGCTGGATCCTAATATTTCTTTTCCTAGTGAAAGAAGAAAGAGAGGAGGTTTTCCTGTCTACTTATTTTCTTCATTAGGGTAAACAGAAAGACCCCTCATTTTCTCCCTTTTCTGTCATAGTGTGCTTCTTAAGTTTCCAGTTTTTCTCTTGCTTCAGCTGCTGCTAGCTTTATTCTCTTTCCACCTCCATATTCCCTAACTGAAGACTTAATAACTTTTTCGGTTTCTTGTAAGTATGTTTAACATGCAATAGGTGTGCCATTACTTTAGGGAAAAGGGCAGTGTCAGGAAAAGGAGGAAAAGAGGTGGGGGAAATAAATGACTATCATCTGAAGTACATTGAAAGGATTTGTTTGAGCTTGATAGCCATTCCATACTGCCTTTACGTTTTTAGACCTTTCTTTTCCTGGCAAGCACACAGCACTTTTCAGGTCTAATATATCACATAAAAAATGTTTCTGCTCTTTCCCACTTTTTTTTTTCCCTGCAGGTTCTTTTGGGGAAAAGCACAAAAGTTCATAAAATTTTACAGTTCTTCCTGTACAGATTTTACTCAAAATTTTTAGAAGTTTAAAGTTATGAATTAATGATTTTTAGAAGAATGTTATTCACTTTTAGATTACTCAGTTTAAAATTGCAATGATAAAAGAATTCAAAAATGGGAAAATCTTCCAAATTCTTAAGACTATTTAACTTACCTTGATAAGTGATTGATCTTAAAGATTTTTGGCTACTTCTGTAGTGTTGCCTCATGGCTCATGTGCTACATGGGCTCATGTGCTACATGACAATTCTGCACTGTGGAATTCAGAGAAAACAAAATGCAGCGAATCTGGTTTGTAAAGTGTATTGAATGTCACTGTAAAAGCAAGAATATCTTGCGGAACACACCTATGTGGGCTGAAATCAAAGCAATCTCCATTGAACATGATTATGCAGAACTTTCCCAAAGAAGAGACCAAAAAGGACATTAGGATCTGTGGATCCTGTTAGAAGCTTGTCAGGGGCGACAGAGGTGAATGCTAAATACTGTACAACACTGAAATATGCTAATTGTCAAATCTTTTAAGTTATTTAGATAAATTATTAACAAGTCCTGCAAATATTATTTGATAGCTTATCTTTTTGACCAGAGTCAGTTCATTTTTTTCATTTTCATGTTTTAAAATATATACATTTAACCTTATCAACTATTGCTTGCCTGTATTTCAGCTCTTATCTTGAATACACAGAGCAGTGAAATTTTTGTAGCAGTTTGAAGGAAACAGTCTGTTACTATTTTTCTGCTTTAAAATGTACCTTCAAAAGGCTCTTCTGGAGGATCAGATGATTATACAACAGTCATGAAGTAGTAGTAAAAATAATTGAGAGAATTTGATCTTTTTATAGAATTTACATTGTGCATTTCCCTAAATATCAAATGGTTTGTTTTATATTCAACAAAAGAAGAAATACAGGTAGTGACCATACTGACACAACTGTGGACAGCTTGACAAAGAACTCAAGCTTTCTCCAAATTTTTGTGTAGTTAGTAAACAAATTTCTTGGTTAAAATTGAGAAGTGGGTGACCAGCTGGTGGTAATAAATTTTCTTTAGTGGTACAGCTAGGAACTTGAGGATATACTGCCTTTTCCTTAATTTGTAGTTTTCCTTTTGACTGAATAAAAAAGATCTTACTTGTTATTAACTTATAAAGTCATTAAGTATCATTTTAGTTACATTGGCAGCAGCAAATAATCTTTGTGAGTCCTGGAAGTTGTAGTCAAATACTAGACAGACTTTTTTATCAAATGATTTTGATAAGTGATGAAAATGGTGAAAAGCTCTGCCTTTCTTGTGTTAGGTTTTTTCATACAGTGGAGTTTGGGGGGGGAAAAGAGGACGATGACTGTTGTAGGGCACTGTCCTGCAGACTGTCTGGCTTGTCAGCTAACACAAAGGTGCCTGTCTTACCTGCTTTATTTGTACAGCCCTGCTTTCCAAATATTAAAGTAAAATGGGCAGATATGTCATTTTCAAGGCTGGCTAAATCTGTGTGAAGAAAAATTCGCACAGACAACTGTAGTACGACTTCCTAAATTTTGTTTCCTTTAAAAGGTAAAAAAGTTTTGTTTTTTCTTTATTACCTAGTCATGATCTAGGCAACTGCTAGATGGCAGTAGTGTGTAAAGCAGGGCTGTATGTAAGAGTTCTCTTATGTATGCCTGATTTGGAAAACCAGTTCATATTTTCTAGCAATAAAAATTATGCCTCCCATTTGTGTGATGGAAATTGAAGATGCATTCTTTACACTAATGAACATAATTTCAAAAGCTGTAGAGCAGTTGGGTGCATAGTGTGTCCATACCAATTTTAACAGCTTAGCTGAAGCAAATTAACTTTTGCCATATTAAAATGAGGCCTAAAGAAATTCAGTCTTGTGCATCATACATCTTGTAAAGGCTTCACTAAAGAGCCCCTTTTCCTTGATCTTAAGTATTTTATGAATCAAGGCTGAGACTTGATCTTTTTATCAAATGCTTTGTTTCAAATAAAACATTTTTCTCAGGTTGTGGAATTATTCAATGTGTTACCAAATACATTGATAGTCTGAGATGCCGTAATACAGATCCTGAATATTCGTGTATGTATTGTACACCTGGGGAGAAGATTTGTTCAGTTTATCAGAACAGTGCTAGGGAAAACTAGAAGGTGCTGTAGGGGGTTGTTATTCATGTTAATTCATTTGTTCAGAACTAAGTTACCAGTTTGATTTGTGCTTTGAAGAAGATTTGTGTCACACTCGTGAATCTGATTGACAATTACTGTTTCTTTTGCTTCAAGTTAGGAATCTGTTGTTTAACTATGCGAAGATCATTAATTTTATGGTTATAGTCTTTGTCATTTCTACCAAAACTTTTCTTAAAATCCAACATGCTTTTTCATTCTTTTTCTGCACTGTTATTTTGTCCTCTCTTGAATTGATGAGCACTTATTCAAATTTCCATCTTCTGGCTTGCTACCAGGAAAGTGTAAAAAATTTTTTTTTTTTTAACTGAAAGCACATTTGTGTCTGTAGCTTATATTTAAAAATAAGTCAAGAGAGTGAAGCTAATCAAATTCTGCACTCCTTGTTCAGGTATTTTTACAAAGATGAGTTCATACTTCTGGAACAAATGGTTTCATAATATTGCTTCAAATGGTAATTTGCACTTTTTAAACATTAACTGCTTATCTTCAATTTGTTTCATAAACTTGTAGGACTTGAAGTATGTATTTCAATTTCTAGCAATATAATACTTTTTCTATCCTGGGATTATAAGAAATAAGGTAAAAGTGAAAGCAAGACATTAAAAGTATGTTAAAAATAAGATACTATAACTTACATAATTTGTATTTGCTTAACTACACTTTGTAAGTATTTTAAAAAATTAAAAATACAAACTGTTTACCTTTTAATAAATATTATAAAAATGCTGCTGGGTGATATTTCAATACTATTTGAAAAACGTTACTTAAAGAGACAGATTGAAAAAGGAATCTTACTCAAGTCTGGGCTTACTTACTGATTTTTTTAAAACTCCTACCTTTCCCATGCAGACACTTTTATTTTTACTAAACAAAAATCTTTTCTGATGAAGATTCAGGTTGCCAATAATCTTGCCTTTTGCTGGACCCATCAGGAGTAGTCCATAGATTCCCAGGGAGAGGTCTGCAGCTTAGAGGGTGAAAACCACTGTTAACAATGGCAAAGCAATATATAGCCGAATGGATATATAGAGAGCACTATGCTAGCAGGCAGGAAAATCAGTGTCCTGATATTTCCTGTAACAGTGGAGAAGTTTTTTAATTTCCGCGTGCCTCTGTTGCAGGAGAATTGGACAGGAGCATTGCAGGAGTCATTTCAGAGCTTATAGAGGTTTCTTTGCCTCCTATTTGTATATATAATAAATACATAGAGGCATCTTGAGCACTTCCTATCTTTTTTTTTTTTCCTTTCACTGTAATTCATTTTCACTTCAGTCTGGTTTTGTTTCTTCCTTTCTTCCAGGACATGGACGCTCTGTGGTACCCCTGAGTACCTTGCACCAGAAGTCATACAAAGCAAAGGCCATGGAAGAGCTGTGGATTGGTGGGCTCTAGGAATTCTGATATTTGAGATGTTGTCAGGGTAAGTGATAGTAACATTGACCACTGTATCACAGTAATACTGTATCAAAGCTGAGGTTAGGATTCTTTACTACTACTTTTTATGATACTCTGAATAGCAAATTTGAACTACCTGGGTTAAATCTAATGCTGATATACCTCTTTTCTGTCTGTCTCTGAAGAAAGGAGTTGAGAGCTGTTTAAAGGGACGTATATCACCATCATTTTTTTTTTTAATTAAATGAGATAATTATGATTTTTCTTCTTTACAGCTGCTCTTTTTCTAATTTGTTTTGGAAATTTAGGTTTTATTTAAGTCTAAATTTTTATATGTGATCCCTTTTATATAAAGCGTGAAGGTGAGGACTACCAATTTTCTTTGAAACATCCGTAATTAATTTCTAGCACAGTGAAATATTTGCAGTGGGAACTTCAGTCTGTCAAAATGCATACATGTTAAGTAGGAAGGCTGTGTAATTCATACAGCTTGAGTTACTCATGAGTTTTGGTTTGAACTATTTTAAACTAAAGAAAAAGTACAGGGGAAAAGTTAAATGCTCTATTTTGATATCAGTTTGCTGAAACATTTTTGATATTTGGCTCAAATGTTATTTTTGATGCTTTGGAATTTTCTTGACGGCAGTGTTCTCAGAAGATAAAACCTTTGCCACTGAAGAGAGACTTTCAGGCATTAAAATAGTTAACTGTTTCTGACTTAATTGATAGGTGGATCAAAGTAATTGCCTTAATGTACTCTGTTTCTTTTAAAAAGGAAACACTATTTTATTAAATAAGTAACTAGACTAGAAAGAACATGAAATTCTAAAATAACTGTTTGAATAATTAGTATTTGTGTACTGAACAAGGCATGCATGATATTTTTTTTTAATCTTGGCAAAATCTATTATTACTTGCAGAAAAAAAAAAACAGAAACAAACAAAAAAGAGAAGAGTGATTATTTTTGAGGAAATCAATTTTGCCAGTAATGGTAGCTGCAGTGGAACAAATGCAGGTCCAACTTAATGCTTTTAGAACTTCCCAAGAAACATAGTAATTTCCAGTAGTCAGTTGGGCTTTTACAATAGTTAGAACTTGTTGCTTTTCAGTACCAGCTTGGGGATGCTCTGTGATTTCTCATTTTGCGTGCGCACGTGGGCGTGTGTGTGTGTGTGTATGTTGTTGTCTTCGTGACCTTTCATTCTAGATCTGCACTCCTATGAAGTGAAGCCAGAACAAAAGCATCCTGGCATGGATTTATTCCTCCCTTTCTGTATATAATACCGTCAGCTCTGGATAACCTTGGTGACTCTTCTTCTGGTGTTAGAGCAAGCCCATCAGGCTGACCAAGCAGATGGCTGCCCTGAGGGATGGTCACTGTAGAGATCCCTTCCATAGAGTGTGTGTGTGTGTGTGCACGCATGTGTGTGTGTGTGTGCATGCACTTGGTGTGAAGAAGCACGGTCAATAGCATCAGGTTTGTCCCAAGACAGTATTGCTGCCAGCTGGTTTCTTTTTTAATGTCCCAGAGGCTTGTATGTGCATTTGCTTTGAATCACGAGGCAATTTCTGGACAAAAAAGGATAAAAATGCTCTGGTAGTTTCGTACTGACCAAGGCAGGCTTGGCTGACTGATCTAATAAAAAGTCATTGTTTTACGTAGGCTGAGCTATGCAGAGGCCAGGCTTCTCCTTTCTTTCACAACTCCCTGAAAGAGTGAGTGGCCAGGTTAGTTAAGGGAATCCTCCTTGGAGAGGTAAAGAGAACAAGAGATTCCCAGGAGCCTTATCACCACTAAACTTAATCCTAGGCAGCATGAAGAGTGCAGACAGAAGTGTCTGGTGCTATAATACTAGTTCAGGCATTAACTGTTTTCCTCCTATATCTGAGCAACTTAACTTTCTAACACAGGACTCTGTGGGACCACTGTGTATCAGCTTTCTCTTGGGTCTAAGTGGTCCTAGTATAACTGGAAATGGGGCATTTTTCCTTTCCCTGCCTTACGGAGGTTGATAGGATTCTCACTACTAGAGTAGTAATGGAAACATGGTGTCCACAATTAATATACTGAAAGCAAGGAAGATCTCTGCTTGAGAATCAGTGAGACACAAAGACCACAGGGCACTGAGGTATGACTAGTATATGATCTCTGAAAGCGGAAATATAGAAAAAAGGGAACAGCAGCAACCTAGGTAGGATCTTCTCTGTCCTGAGACAAAAGGCTCAAGGGATGAGGTCTGGATTCCCCCTCAATTTAAATTAAACACTTTGGCTATAGACACTCTTAACCAGTAGAGACCAGTAGAGAGAAATTATGCATTTCTTGAAGGCAGCTGAGATGTTAGGTACACTGATTGACAGAGCAGCTGTCTGCAAGTGATTTTGTAATGGTCTTTATTCTACTACAGTATTTCTGATTTAATAGAAGTATCTGTGTATATATGTTCTTCATAATGGTTAGATGCTTCATTTTTTTTCAGTGTTTGTGGGGAAAGTCCCTATCCAAAGCTAGACAATTTTTAAGATTTTGGGGCTTTCTTTTGCTTTGGAGAAGTTTGTGTTTTGTGCATGTTGTTTTCTTTAAGCAGGCAGGTTACCACATAGGGAATACACTTTTATCATTTTACCAACTTTTTCACTTCTGTTAGCAGTAGCAATGTTTTAAAGCACTTTTCCTCACCAGCTCAACATGTGGTTTGTTATTTACTATCAAGGCTTTTAATGCAAAAATAATCATAGGTAACTTTATCTCTTTAAACTTCAAGATTTAAAAAGTAGGAAAATTACTTGAATGTGTACCTAACTTCATGACCAAGTCTTTGTCTGTAAAGAAAAGAGTTATGACATTTGGTAGTTATTTCCTTAATTGGTAGTTATTTCCTTAAGTAATTCTCTCTGAACCCCAAAAGCAATCAAAAAGAGTAGGGAGTTATGTCTAAGGAAATGATTTGTCTAAAAAAAAAAAAAAACAAACAAAATAAAACTACACTTTCCTGTTCTGCTGTGTCTTATTTCTCTAACCTACTGCTGTCTCTAGAGGCCAGTGGAATTCTAACACACATACTAAGTTTAAGACAAGGTCCCAGTTACGTTCAAGATAAGAAAATATGGGAAGAGGAGTGCATAGGGCAAACTTAATGAAAAGAAATCTTATGGCAAAAATGGATTAGTTATACTAGTCCTTCATGAAATTATTCCCCAAAAAAGCAAAGTGGTCAATAGAAAAAGTTGAAAGACTGTTCTATGGCTTTGATCATTATGTTTCCCCTCAAAAAAGGGCAATTTTGAATAATTGAATTAGGTTACAGTCTGCCATAGAGGAAAATATACTTATTTAAGATGTTAAATGTGTTAGGTCATAACTCTACTGTCATCAGACACATAGCCAAGTGAAAGTTTTCATTGAATGAGGGGTTTCTTTTTTTGTTTTTTGCTTTAGTAGTCACATGTGACCTATTGGTCTATCTATTTAGGTAGGTAATGATTTCTGTCTACAGTTTCATATTCTAAGACCTGTATGTATTCACTTGAGGTTTTGCAACACTTCTTCTATCTCTTATCTATGACACCAATGTCAATGCCATTGTATGCATCAGTTAGCAAAAGGAATGGTTTGCAGCTGTTGTCCCATACACAGAGATCTTTAGATTCTTTGCCAGTTGGTGGAAAAAAGGCAGCTGTTCGTATTTGCCTTAATGGTGTGAAGATGGTCTGAAACTCAAAGGTAATTTTTGCTGAATTATTATGTAGCTTCCAGCATAAGACCTGTGCGGTCTTGTCCAAAATCTTCACGATGTGTTGGAGGTAGATTATTTGCAAGTGGTATTGGTGAAGTTTCAATTTAGTTTGTCAGTAAGAAAACTATATAAATTTCCAAAGTTACTTTCTTTTTTTTTTAAAACTTATGCATGCAGACAGCATTATTTAACAGTTCTTATGGAATTTGGCTCAGTCTGTGACTGAATTTTACAATATTTTAAAGGAAATGCTAATCCACTTGACCATCAGGCAGGTAACAAAGGACTTAGTACTTCTGAAAACACTTCTGTAGTGCAACTAGCACATAATGTTTTTTCAGGAATAAGTTGAACTGGGTAACAAAAAATTAAGGAAAGAAGTAATGTGAAATGAACAAATATTGTTGGGTCAGCCCTTGTTTATATTACCAGTGCCTCCCAAAGTTATCAGCATGGTATGTGTGTGCATGCATTTCAGTTTTCTTAGAAAAAAAAAATTATAAAACTTTAGGAAGATGTGAAAATATTTTAATTGTCAGAATGTAATAGTTAGATGTTATTAATATGGTTGATATTCAAAATCTCTTTTTCTATTCTGTACAAGATTTTGAGACAGAATCATTATTAAGCAGGGTGCTTTGGTCATGTTATGAAAGTCAAGCTGGGACTGAAATCAGTGAATGAATAGTTAGTTATCCCATTGCCCTAGAAAGCTTTTCATGGTCACTTCTAGAAAGGGGACTGTCATTCTGAAAATCTCTTGGCACTTGGTCTAAGCTAATTAAACCTTCGTACTGATACACTTGCACTCTGTGCCTCTTTGAGTAACTAGTGTATATCATATACTAGTGAAGGAAGCACAACAGAAAATAGTCTCAATTGTTACTGTAGGTGGAACACAAGAAGCAGTCTGTCAACTGGCTCCTAACTTTGTGGAGAACTTTTTAGAAAATAGCACAGATTTTTAATTGAACTTTAATTTGGTGATCATCTTAGAGATGATGAAACATGAGACTTGTATCTGCCAAAACATGAAAAGAACAGCTGCCATTTGAGAGACTTTTAGGGACCGAAAAGTCTGTCATCTTCAAACCTCTGTAATAAAGCCTACACCTACATTAAAGAAGTATAATAAATAGCTGAACTGGATGCTGTATTCATATGAGGGTCCTTTGACACTTTGAGTGGAAACTAGTGAATAAGCGTAGACCAGCAGTTACAGGAAAAGATCAAGAGTGGTCATGTTGTTTTAGAAAGTACACCTTTGGGTTTTAAAGCTGAAGACAAAAAACTTCTGACTTTGTAATACTGACAGTTTGTTTCACAAATAATTTTTTACTGTATTAAGAAAAGAAATAGCTCTTCTGCAATACTTCAATTTTAATTACATGCTGAATGTACTGTATATAAAAATGTTTTCTGTTTTGCAATAGCAGCCTCAGTGTGGCTTGGTAACTAAAGTTATTCTTCAAGTAGTGTGTGCTTGATGATGTTGCCCTACCAAAAAGAAATCAATAACCCATTTTTTTTGTGGGCACTTACTATAGTCTAACACTGCTTATAAGATTTTTGCAGATTCTTTTTCTAACCTCTAAAAATTTGCTGTATTAAAATAGGTTTCCTCCATTTTTTGATGACAATCCATTTGGTATATATCAGAAGATTCTTGCTGGCAAAATAGATTTCCCGAGGCATTTGGATTTGTATGTAAAGTAAGTTCTTGGCTCCCCAAACTATCTTTTATGTTCTACATACCTCCTGAGCACTATTTTTAAATAATTTTCATAAATAGATACCAGATTCTGATTTTCTAGAACACTGTGTTGAATTTATTTTAGTTTACATTTAGTCTTGCCGTTCAAGTAAATTTTGTGTTTAATAGAGTTCCAGCCAGAGATATGGTAATAATAACCTGCTATATCCTGTAGTATCCTACTCTCTTAATTTTCTGCATATTTTGAAATATTAAATACTTTTCCACTTTCTACAAAGCTCATTGATGCAAGGGTGCTGTGGGAGAAGGAAAAGAGGAGAACTATGAGGAGTTAATTAATCTCATCAGGAGAGCAGGAAGAGGACTTAAAATTGTTCCTTTGTGTGTTAATTTTCCAGTTAAATCACTCTCTACATAACTGACTAGTTATGAGTCCGAGTGGACTCTCTTTGATACTTTTACAGATCTAAAATGCGCTTCCGTTTCTGATAGCAGGGCTCCACTTCAATATGCAATCTTAAATTTGTATAATCAGTTTTTTATTCATAATATTTTGCAGTCATTACAGATACATTGCAAATGTTGTTTTTTCTCTTTTCTGTTTAAAAATTCCATAATTGAAATTGAAATACCTGTTAGTAAATCACAGAATCACACAGAATGGTTGAGGTTGGAAGGGACCTCTGGAGAGCATCTAGTCCAACCCCCCCACCCAAGCAGGGTCACCTAGAGCACATTGCACAGGATCACGTTCTGGCGGGTTTTGAATATCTCCAGAGAAGGAGACTCCCCAGCCTCTCTGGGCAACCTGTTCCAGTGCTCTGTCACCCTCACAGTAAAGACGTTTTTCCTCATATTCAGATGGAACTGCCTGTGTTTCACTTTGTGAAGTACCTCCCTCCACCTGCTGGCCACACTCTTCCTAATGCACCCCAGGATACCCTTGGCCTTTTTGGCCACAAGGCCACATTGCTGGCTGGTGCTTAACTTGTTGTCCACCAGGACTGCCAGGTCCTTCTCCACAGAGCTGCTTTCCAGCAGGTCAGCCCCCAGCCTGTACCCACAGGCATGAGGTTATTCCTCCCTAGGTGCAGGAGCCTGCACTTGCCTTTGTTGAACTTCATGAGGTTCCTCTCCGCCCAACTCTCCAGCCTGTCCAGGTCTCTCTGAATGGCAGCACAGCCCTCTGCCATATCAGCCGCTCCTCCCAGTTTTGTATCATCATCAAACTTGCTGAGGAGGCACTCCATCTCTTCATCCAGATCATTGATGACTAAGCTGAACAAGACTGGACCCAGTACTGACCCCTGGGGGACACCGCTAGCTACAGGCTTCCAGCTAGACTCTGCGCTGCTGAGCACAACCCTCTGAGCTCTGCCATTCAGCCGGTTGTCAATCCACCTCACTGTCCACTCATCTATCCCACACTTCCTGAGCTTGCCTATGAGGATGTTATGGGAGACAGTGTCAAAAGCCTTGCTGAAGTCAAAGGAGACAACATCCACTGCTCTCCCCTCACCTACCCAGGCATCACAGAAGGCTCTCAGGTTGCTTAAGCATGATTTCCCCTTGGTGAATCCATGCTGACTCCTCCTGATCACCTTCTTTTCCTCCACATGCTTAGAGATGACCTCCAGGATGAGATGCTCCATCACCTTTCCAGGGATGGAGGTGAGGCTGGCTGGCCTTTCTGAAGACTGGAGTGACATTGGCTTTCTTCCAGTCCTCAGGCACCTCTCCTGTTCTCCATGACCTTTCAAGGATGATGGAGAGTGGCCTAGCAGTAACATCCACCAGCTCCCTCAGCACTCGTGGGTGCATCCCGTCAGGGCCCATGGATTTGTGGGTGTCAGGTTTGCCTAAATGATCTCTAAGCTGATCCTCCTTGACCAAGAGAAAGTCTTCCTTTCTCCAGACTTTCTCTCTTGTCTCCAGGGTCTGGGATTCCTGAGGGCTGGCCTTAGCAGTAAAGACTGAAGCAAAGAAGGCATTCAGGAACTCTGCCTTCTCGATATCCTTTGTCACCAGGGCACCCACTCCATTCAGCAGCAGGCCCACATTTTCCCTAGTCTTCCTTTTGCTAATGATGTATTTGAAGAAGCCCTTCTTGTTGTCCTTGACATCCCTTGCCAGATTTAATTCCAAATGGGCCTTAGCCTTCCTCGTCACATGCCTGCATACTCTGACAGTGTTCCAGTATTGCTCCCAAGTGTCCTGTCCCTTCTTCCACATTCTGTGTACCTCCTTCTTCTGTATGAATTTTGGCAGGAGCTCATCCATGCAGGTCTCCTGCCCCCTTTGCTTGACTTCTCACTCGTAGGGATGCAGCGATCTTGAGCTTGGAGGAAGTGATGCTTGAATATTAACCAGTTCTCTTGGACCCTCCTTCCTTCTAGGGCCCTAACCCATGGGATTCCTCCAAGTAGGTCCCTGAAGAGGCCCAAGTTTGCTCTCCTAAGTCCAGGGTTGCCATCCTCCTTATTGCCCTGCTTCCTCCTCGCAGGATCCTGACCTCCACCATCTCATGCTCACTGCAGCCAAGGCTGCCTCCAACCTTTGCATCTCCAACCAGTCCTTCTTTGTTTGTTAGTGCAAGGTCCAGCAGCACACCTCTCCTCGTGGGCTCCTCCACCACCTGTGTCAGAAAGTTGTCATCAATGCTCTGCAGGAACCTCCTGGACTGTTTGTGCCTAGCTGTGTTATCTTTCCAGCAGATATCGGGGTGGTTGAAGTCCCCCACGAGAACCAGGGCCTGTGATCATGAGGCTACTTCCAGCTGTCTGTAGAAGGCCTCCTTGACTTCCTCTTCCTGATCAGGTGGCCTGTAGCAAACACCCAGAACAGTGTCACCCATGTTAGCCTGCTCTTTAATCCTTATCCATAAGCTGTCGACTCACTCTTCACCCACCCCTAGGCCTAGCTTGATACGTTGCAGTTCCTTTCTCACATAAAGAGCACCTCCACCACCTCACCTTCCTGGCCTGTCTTTCCTAAAAATCATGTAGCCATCCATGACAGCATTCCAGTCATCTGAGCTATCCCACTGTGTCTCTGTAATTGCAATGAGATCATGGCCCTGCAACCACATACAGATCTCTAATTCTTCCTGTTTATTTCTCATCTGTGCGCACTGGTGTACAGGCACTTCAGGAAGGTAATCGAGCATGCAGGTTTCCGAGGAGGGGTGCAGGAGGATCCCCCATAGTCATGTCTTGTGCATACTTCCTTGGCTGCATGCACCTGCTGGAGTATCCCCCGACTTGAGCCATATTTTGCTGACTACACTGTCTCTGAAACTCTTCCCTTGCTCCATCGTTCCTAGTTTAAAGCCCTCCTTACCAGGCTGGCTAACCTGTTGGCAAAGACACACATGTCCCACTTAGTGAGGTGGATCCCACCTCTCCCCATCAGTGGTCAGCCTTCAGAAAGGGTCCCATCGTCGTAGAAACCAAAACCCCATTGCCAACTCTAGTGGTGCAGCCAGTTGTTAATTTGGGAAATCCATCTGCTCCTCCTCCCATCCTTCCCCTTTGCTTGGCAGGATTGAGGAGAAAATGACCTGGGTTCCCAAACCCTTGACCACCATCCCTAGAGCTCTGAAATCCTATTTGATGGTTTCCAAGTTGCCCTTGGTGTCATTAGTGCCCACATGAAAGAGCAGCAGAGGGTAATAGGCATGCGGACAGGCCTTGGCAGTCTTTGTACGACATGTCTTATTCAAGCCCCTGGCAGGCAACAAACCTCTCTAGACAAGAGGTCAGGTCGGCAGATAGGTGCCTCCATGCCTCACAGCAGGGAGTCACTCACAACGACCACTTGCTGCTTCTTCCAGGTGTTCCCATGTGGCACAGGGTCTGTCCGCCCAGTTGCTTCCCTTGAAGCCATGCCCAGCTCTTCCTTAGCCTGGAGGGGACTAAACCTGTTCATCAATTGCAGGTTTTCAGGAGGAGTAGGAACCTTTCTCCTCCTACAAGAAGTGGCCAGTTTCCAGCCACCTTCTACAAATTTATGATGTATAATTTCACATGGCACAGAGCCCTGTGGCAACTCCACTGTTGTGGGGCGTTGGGACTCCTGGAGATGTATGGTCTCCGGGAATACCCTGTCTATCTCTTGCTCATCTTCTCAGATGTTACGCAGCCTACTGATTTCCGTAACTCCTTTACCTGATGACAAAACTCATCAACAACAGCACACTTTCTGCAAGAGAGCTGACTGTCAGCCCAGGCCTCACAGAGAGGCCCCAAGCAGTCCCCGCAGCCTGAGAGCTGTAGAGCTGCATCTGCTGTCAGAAGGTCTGCCTGGGTCGAAGCCTCTGATACAACTGATATGACGACTCCAACAGCTACTGGGGGACGTGCTCTGTGGCGTGTCATGACCATGTCAGAGGAAGCGCACACTACTAGGATCGGAAATGAAGGTGCCTTTTTGTGCCCTTCTGCGTGAACTGCTGCCTCTGTTCACTGCGCTCTGGGAGCTATGCTCTAGGCCTGACTCTTATTATATAGGCTTCTCCCCAGCACTGACTCACAGGGTGCTTGACCCACCCTAATCAAGGGCCGCCTGGATCAAAGGCCTCAACTCCCTCTGATCCAAGGTAACCAAAAGAGCTGGTTAGCAGCAGCTACACCTAGCTAGAGCTTCTCCCAGGAGAAGTTAAGGCCTTCTGTACCTGTCCTTGCCTAGTCCCCTTTCCTGTTAGCAGCACTTGTTGTCTAGTTCTTCGGAGGTCCCCAGAAATCCCCCACAACTTTAAACAAGGTCCTCAAAAGTTTTGAGCAGAGCCCAGACACTACTGTGCAAACTGCTGCATCTGTTTGCTGCATCTATTTGCTGCCTCTGATAGCTGTGCTAACATAAATGTTGTAATAGAGATGGAATAAGTTTTAACATGAAGTTTCTCCTCAGAGGCACAGATGATTGAATGAGGACAGGAGATTACTCTTACATACCCAGGTTTATCATTCAAGGTGTTTTGGTGGAAGTACCCTGCAGAGATGGGATTTGTTTATTGTAACTGCTAGATAGATAGACAAAATGCTTTATGGCAAATCTAATAGCATCCGTCCCATTTTCTCTGAACTTCTATGAACTCTACTTTCTGGTACAGATCTTCTTACAAGAATAATCATTTCAGGGAGGATTTTTTAGGCCTCCATTGAATCATAAGTTGCACTGAATGAAGCATGTTGACATCAGCTTAGGCTGATTAGTGTGTCATATTTGTGTGTGTTGTTAACAGAGCTTTCACTTACTATTTAGATGCTATTTCCAATTTAGTGTTGTCTCCTTGCCTAGTCTCCCTAACTCAGTCTTTCTTAGGAAAGACTGAATATCTCCAAACGTATTGTGTACGCTAAATTATAAGAGCGTGACAGAAAGATGAACAGCTCAAAGTAGGTTGTTGTCACTAACAACCTGTCTAACATGGTGAAAACATGTAAATGTAGGAGTACTCTTAGTATCTGTTCAAACTCAGCATTCACAGACCAAGACTTACTGATCTGGACTATATAGGGGATGCCTGATGCTATGAAGTTTTCTAGTTGTGGTAGTCAGCATGTATATGTAGATCTTGATGTTCTGTCTAGATGTGGCCATCAATGAAGTGTAGGCAATATTAATCAACATAGTTGTTACTACAGTTCTTTCCCAGATTTTCTTCATACATGATCCAGATGTTCTTTCAGTGTGTGCTTGACAGTTCATTCCCATTACATGCCTGCCTTTAAAGGATCTCATGGGATTTGGATTAGGTTCTCCACCTTTTACAACTTGTTCTGGGGTGATCTCATCCCCTTGCATGGCTTCAGCTTCTACAGAGAACTATTAGCATAATGCATATCTTGTTCCAACCTCCCCCCTCCCCTTTTCTTTTTAACCACAAAATGCAGAAATGGATGGTCTTTGACATCTCTACACCATTAACTTAAAGCATTTAGTAAGTAAGATTGTCTTGTCCCAATAGGTCAGTCTCCTTCTCCCTTTCCTTTTATTCCCTTTGTTTTTATTCCCTTCTTCCTATCACTTGGTGTCTCAGCAGGGATGGGGTCCTGTCTGTCACATCTAGGCTAAAGTGTTAATGTAATCCAGTATTTGGAAGAACTCAACTTCAACTGTCTGCTTTTAGGCAGTCGGACTGTTTTCCCTGCAGTTACTGTTGCACCCTGAGAAAGCTTTTCTACCAAGATCTACTACACAAACTGTTGGCTGAAAATTTTCTTCTCTCTCACCACCACCACCTCCCTTTTTTTTTTTTTTTTTTGAATATTTACCACTTTAGTTTTCCCTCCCATCATATGACATTAATTGTCTCTTAACATGTTATAAGTTCTTGTATAGCTGTTGTTTCTTCTGGCCAGTTAGCCTCTTCTCATATTGCTCTCTACTGTGTCCCTTTTGCTAGCTTTCTTACTGTTTGATCAGATGTTTTCTGCAAGTCCATTATTCCATGTATATGGAGTACTTGGTGCATTTGACCATTAGGTCAATTCATCTTCTGAAGACCTGCTTCTACCATGAAGATGATAATAGGTTAACCAACTAGTAGTTCTGAAATAGGAGGCTGTTGGTATAGTTTTGCACTACATGACTTCTGGTAAAACAAAGTATTAACTGATGTTCCACCTGTTTCTTTGGCCACTCATGAGTTTATAAGTTATTCCATTCTATTTCATTTTTCTTTCCTGCTGTTGTAAACTCTTCTTGGCAAAGACAGTTTTGGAAAGTGCAAAACATAATGTCAGTGCTACAGCAACCTAATGATTATTGATCTAGGAATGCCTTGATGTAGAATTTCATCCTCCATATACATACAGCAACATATTTATTGTACTGATTTTTAACATGATAATTTCTAAACTATGCTTGGGAAACTGTAATAAAGAAACAATAAACTAGCTATTACTTGATGTGACTTAATGGTTATTTGTTTTACTGAATGCAGCAGGTGTGTTGTTCTTCAGTGATAACACAGTATCACTGAGTAAGCTCATCCCATAGCTGAAAATGAATTCCAAGATGAATTTTTAAAGCAAGCCAGGAATGATCTGTTGTATGTTCTCTAGTTGTATAGGAAGAGCAAACCTCATGAATTAATTTTGATCATATGGTCTGCGAATCTGTTTCTGGGTTTCTGGACTGCTTTTCAGTCCTACTTTAACTGAAAAATTTGATTATAGCTATTGTAGTCTTCTCCATAAAGAGTAATCCTCTCTGTAAAGAACTAGAAGGAGGTATTTCTCTGAAGGTGACTGTAGAAGGATTCAGTCACATGATTTAATCTAATCCGAACACTGATTGGATGGAATGATCATGAGAGTTTAGAAAATTGCTTTCTGGATTGACTTTTTTTATTCTCCTTTTATCTGGCAATTGAATATTTTCCAGTTGAGTTTTAGAATCCCTGCCAATTTTTTTTAGAATTTATTTGGATATCCCTGCCAAATACAACAGCTTTTCAAATAGTTCAACACATTCTGTCTCAGTTCGTATATTCTTTATGTTTATGCTTTTGTGATTTCTAGACTATATGACATAATATTGAGGGGTGGAGAATGGTAGGTGTTGCAATATGAGGTCGGGGGCAGACAGATGTGCCCTTAATGCTTGCCTTTCTTCTGTAAATAAAGCTGCTTTTTTCTTCTTTTTTTCTTTTTTTTTTTTAAGCCTTCTGCATGGTTAAAAGTCAGAATTTGACATGTTCTTGAGTTCCCCAGAGTTTCATGCAATACTGTATTTTTTTGTGTCCATTTTAGGCTGTAGAAACAGGAAGGATGGCTAAACTGTTCTTTTTTCCTTTCCTTGGTAGTTTATGCAATGAAAGCAAAACTGCATTATGCTGAAAGTAAATAACAAAACAATCTTTGAGATAGAAAGTAACTGCTTATAGAAATGTGCAGCCAGATTTTTTCTTAACCCAGATGTAATGGATTTAACTCAACAATATCTGTGGTGTTCCTGGTGATTTATATTGGAGTTGTTTGGTGCTTGAAATTTAAAGTACTTTGCTATTACAAATGAAGTCCTCTATGTCTCTAAACTTACCTTCATCTTTTAAAATGTTAATATAGCTTCATGTAGAGTTGTTCAGTGAACTAGTCTCAAAGGAGGCTTTTCGTTTGCAATGAAATGAGAACTTGTGAATGTTAATAGCTTTAGGCAGGTGACTAGCTCTTATGTGGTTTCTTTGAATATTTAACTGTCACAGAACTTAAATATGAATTTATAAAATCGGAGGTGCAGCTTTACATCTGTGTTTTTATTTTGGTATGCTTTACAGTTATGTTCCGCAAAATAGATTTGAGATATGTTTTGAAATTTGAAAAACCCGGCAAAATGGTAAGAAAGATGCGGTACTACAAAAGAGAAACGTTTTTTGTCTCCTTTGCAGGGTAGCTTCTTGAAAGAGACTTGGAATAAATCTTGTTATTTCCTTTTAGGCCAGGTTACCCCTTTTTGCCCTTTTTATCATTCACTCTTAACTGTTTTGAAGTATGGAAGAAGTGGCTGGGTAAATTATACATGGTATTAGCTAGTCAAAGGGAAGTATGCTCACATTCGGTAACATTTGTATGGCAGCAAATGCAATTTGCTTTTGTTTAACAGAATGTATAATATTTTCTTTATTATAGAGACCTTATTAAGAAGCTTCTTGTGGTTGACAGGACAAGACGATTAGGAAATATGAAGGTCAGTATAAAATGCTACATGTCATACAGAACAAGGCACAGGGTTGGATGGAATCAATAGGAAAGATATAGAAAAACTCTTATGGTTTTTGTTCATTTCTGTAAGCATGAAATTGAGATACATTTTCCCATACCTGATTTTTTGTTTTGTCCTGAATGCAAAATTTAACTGTGTTTCTGAAAATCTTACTCATATTATCAAGATTAATCTGTATTTCATTTGTGTACACACAGACGTGCCCACCGCCCTCCCCTCTTCCTCATGCCCCTGCCTGCCTCTTCACCTGCCCCAAAAGCCCACTACCTGTTTATTGATTGATTTGAGGACTGAGCACTGTGTTTCTGGTCTAACGTAAACCCTGTAGGTCTGAGAGAACCCGAATGATTTAGTTCTTCCTTTGGAGATGTTTAACCCCAGAAGGGGCACTAAACAAATTTGAGGCTTCATAGTTACTTAGACACATAGAGGTTGGTATTGTACTGTGATGTGTGGTCATTTTTGTCACGATAGCTTGGTGGTTGGGCTGATTAAGCATAGTCAGTCTTCCTTCTGCCAAGAATTGTTCTTGCTGTCATCTTGTAGACTTCTGGAGAAAGTAGCTTACTAGTCAAAAACATGCTCACATGGATCAGGTAGCATCCCAGCCTACGTCAGAAATAATATCTGTATCTGATTTATCAAAGAGCAACACAGAGCAGTCCTGTGTATTTTGTCATGTGAAGTGCTATGTCTGATGCCAAGAGGCGAACAGTTTTATTACAAGCTCATATGATTATGCAGCTAAGTTGTAGTCATGGTTGGTAGCCTTGTGAGAAGTTAGCTGTTTATGAACTAGCACAGATACTGTGACAGGCTATCCAGGGCAGCACAAAAGACAGGATAGGTTAATTTACCCCTCTAGCACAGTAAGTTAATCCTATATTAATTGACTTGTTATGATGCTTACAGTGTTACAGATGCCTAAATTAGCTGGTTTAATCCTTTAGGTGTTTAGAAACAGCTAAAATTTCCATTTCACTGGACAGAGGAGAGTAGAATTTGGGGATTTTCGTTTGCTTGTTTGTTTTGCCTAAAGCATGAATTATGTTGCACATTGCTGAAGAAGGTAAAGGATGAACAGTCATCCAGGCTCCTTGAATTTATTGATAAACATGTAGGTCCTAAAATTAAGCATTTCTTAGCCGTAAGTTTAAGACATCATCAACCCTCAGTTGTTCTCTTAATTAGTGTAAGAATTGGAAAGCATATCTGAATAAGAGACATACTCTAAAACACTGGAGAAAACATAAGTGAACAGAACTGCAGTGAATGGTTGAACTGTATACGACAGTGATTTGGTTTTCTTTGCTTGTCTGTCAGAGGCCAAATTGAGAGATTTGAACAATCTTTTGATTTACATTGACCTGATACAAAATTTTCTGAATTTGTTATGTATTAAATAATTTTAGGTCAAATTAATATTTCTGTAGAAATTAATTAATATTTTAGACCAAAGTATTATTTCCTGTGATCAAATTAATATTTCTGTAATATTTTTTTCCTACAGAAAGCCTTTTCTTGATCTTCCTTGTATCAGAAGAATGCTTAAAAAAAGTTAAAATTTTATTTGGATATTATTGTTGGAACTTAGGAGATGGTAGGAAGTAACACTATAAACCTGTAGAATCTTTTACTGGTTACCACCTGAGAGAGAATATAGGGTTAGATGGACCTTTAGTCTGCCTCGATGCCACAGTTTTTGTGATGAAATATATGTTTTGGAATATATGCAACTTCTTTAAACATTTATTTTCATTTTTCTTTAAAGAATGGAGCAGATGATGTGAAGAGACATCGATGGTTCAGGTCTATAGACTGGGATGCTGTACCTCAAAGAAAACTGAAGGTATACTCCGCAACATATTGTATAGCTCTTGGCAACCAGAAATCATCATTCATTTAAACTGTTTGCTGAGGCTTTTTTGCCTATTGGTTGTGTATGAACATGTGTGGATATTTGCGTACATTGCTAGTTATATACATGCATATGTAATGATGCAGCAGAATTACTTTTACAGAATTACTTAGCAGAATGTCTATTTACATGATGAATTTGCCATGAACAAGTTTAAAAAAACCTACTTTATTTAGCTAATGTGAAGTTAATTAGCATTATATAATACATTTAAATTAATTAAAAGGAACTAATTTACACTTCTTAGGATTTTGTAAATAATTATTGTGAAGTGAGTGTTTTGTTTTGTTTTGTTTTTTCCAGTAAAAAACTGTGGGAATTATCTACTCTAGCCTTTAAATTTTTGTTCCAAGTTCAACTCAGATAAATGCTGTAATATAATATAAAGCATATGGCAGTAGGAGGAAGAAGGTGAAAGGGAAGGATTTATGAATGTAATTATATGAGGTCTGATGTTTGCAAAAGCTATCAACACCATAAGATGCTTATTAAAGTTCTTTGGAAGTAAAACTGTGAAAATGTGACATTTGAATGTCAGGTTCTTTTGCAGACATCCTTGTGAAATCACAATTTTTACAGCTGAGCACTTTCTTTTCCTGCTTGAATTCATTGCTAGACTAGGAAAAAGCATAGAAGGTAGTGAGAAGCATGCACACGTTAGTTATTGCAACCTCCTTAAAAGCAGTAAATTTGAAAGAGATGTGTGGGTTTTCCCCCCGCAAGAGGATTCATTTCTTTTTAGGAGAAAGGGGCCTAATGTGATTACATTTCTTTTTGCTGATTCACTGAAGCGGAGGGAGGAGGCTGAAAGGAGAGTGACAGACTGTGCTATAACAGAACATGCTTGGAACCTTAATGAATTCTCTTGCAGTTATCTTTTGTTTGTATAGCAGCTAGAATTAGAGACCTTAATAAAATAGGTATCTGTATTATAAAAGTTTTTTAACCACAGGCAACAGGCTTCTCTCTCTTGTGCCATTCATTATCAGTGAAAGCTGTGAATTTTCATAAATGTGTGTCACTTTTTTAATCAATTTTTCACAGAATTTCTTCTTTAATAATATGACGGAAAGTGGCTGATTGAGAAACTATGTTTTTGTTGTGCTTGTTCTGACTAGCCTCCTATAGTGCCGAAAGTATCCAATGATGGGGATACATCCAATTTTGAAGCTTATCCTGAAGATGACTGGAACAAAACACCTCCGGTACCCCCTAAAGATCTAGAAATTTTCAAGAACTTCTGAATGCGACATCCACACTGGACAAGGTATGTTCACATATCAGGAGTTCTCTTCAAAACACTGCAGTTCTATGAGAGAGCTTTTCGCAGAAATTACATCTTCTGATTCATAACACTGATTAGTGCTTTATTATAGCTTTAAAAACCAGTGTGAATTAGTCAGGGAAAGAAAACAATATAAAGTAGAGGAAATGGTTGAAATAAAGTAGAGGAAATGATTGAAATAATAAATTGTAAAATACTGTAATGTAGGTCTGCTGGATGACAGAAGTAATTTATCTCACAGGCTTTGCTTGTTCTACAGTGATCAAGAGTACTTGATCCACGTACAGTCATTTAAATCTTTCTATCCTTAAAACTTTTAAATAGTGTGTTAAAAGCAAAGATCTAGATTGATTTGACAGATAAGCAAATGTGATTGTTCTTGATTGCGAGGTGTTTGCATTAAGAACCAAAACTTTAGCTAGAGGAGAAAAGATCATCAGAATAATTCTTTACCCTGGATTCTGTCTTTTGTTTTTATTTGTGATGAGTTGATATTTGTCATTCAAGTTACATGCTCTATATTGTCTTTTGTGTTCTTTTTTGTTGTTATTTTGTATTAGAAACTGGAAGGAAACTGAAGAGCTAAGAGCAAGTCTGAAGACAAACGAGTTCATATGTAAATGAAGACTTTTTGATGTGGATGAGAATGTTACTGCATTCAGATATGAATACTAAATATTTAAAGAGTTGGAGGCAGACAAAACTCATTTTTAGCTGTAAACATTTGGCATTAGTTTAGCAAATTGTAATAATGATAGCCTACTCTGAAGTAGGCTCACTAAAATGGTATATTTTAGTTTTATTTTAACTTATGGTTTTGTTGAGTTTCCTGCTATTCCCAGATCCTTTTTGCGTAGTTATCTCAGACTTAATTTTATAAGTTTATACTAAACTTGTGTAATTAAAAGCACAAATTAGTATATATGTATATAATGAATACAATACAACTAAAGCACAGGAACTGTGCAAAGATGTAAATTTTTGTACTTTGCAGAGTCTATGATTTTTATTTTTCAAATAATGTTTTTCAAGAAGTTCTCTAGGGATAAAAATCTTAAAAGGATAAATGAGTTTTTCATCATCTTATATACATTTTATAATTCTTTGTAAAAAATAAAAATAATTAAGTTTTAAAAAAGATTTGTACCTAAAATTTCCAATGCCTCACACTTGCAACCACAGTACTTGAAAGCAGAAAGACAAGGGAATATTTTATTGTTGATTTAAGAAACATCTGACTGGCTAATTCATGAAGTTCTGTTACAGTGATGTCTCTTTACAAACCAGGATATTAAGTAATGATACACTGTCTAAAATGAGATTTCTCATGTAAAGACTCTGTAAACATGTAATTCAGTGCATACTGATAAAAGGGCTCTAATAAGTTCCCTGAGTGGATCTTACAGGAGTTGTTCTCTCTCTAAGCTTGCTATCTTCAAATTTAAAGCATGAGCCATACCAGACTCTTCATTATTGAAGCAGTTGTTGAATGCTTGGCACTTCTGAATATCAGGGAGAAGACTGAATATGTATTAGAGCCGATTCTCTGCTCCACATTTAGAAATGTTCTAAAGTCTCTACTGCCAGGAATTCCATATGTACAGAGTTGAAACCTTAGACGTAAGGAGTCTCTCTTTGATCCTATACTAACAGCTTTCTATATGGGACTCTGCCAGATTGAGTACACTGTATTTAGGAAATATTTGCAATATTGCTTCATTTTAAGTAGCACCAAATATCACTATGTGTGTATGTATGTATCTATGTATATGAATATACATAAAGATGAAGGTAGATTGTATACAAATCAGGATATCTTTCAGGTTTTTTTGTTTCATATTGTGATACTTATGCTAATATAGGGAAATTGATTTTGAAGTACTTCAATTTCAAAACACAAATGCTTTCTTTTAGATGTCGTGGGTTTTGATGACTTCTAGTGAAATTGTTGTATTTAGACCAAACGTGTTTTTTCAAAAGCAAGTCAGTTAACTGGAGTTCTTCGATGGCTTTATATAAAACTTAAAACTTTTAAAGTAGATTGCATAGGCCCACAAACTGTTCTCCATATTTTTGTTCTAAAATATCATAAGAAATCCAGGCCAAAGATTAATTTTTCTGAACTAAATTCAGCATGTTTAAAAAGTAGATATTGTGGTAATAACTAATAAAATTACTATGTCAGTAATTTTCTGACAAAGTTATAACTGGGGTCTCTTGGTAGAAAAGTTACCTCCATTTTTGTTGCCAAGCTCTAAATAGTACAGAAGTGTAGGAAAATAGTATATGTACTTCAAGAGTTGCAATTTTTAGGTTATTAGATCTGTCTCTCTATGAGAAGTACAAATTTGTAAGAGATTGTATAACTGTTTTTGCAAAACTGCAAATTTTGTTTTTCTTTGTGTAACAAAATCATGACACTTCAAAGCGGTAATTCTGGAACATCAAAAAGTTGTCTTGATAATGTTATGCAAATGCCACAAGTTGATGGCCCCAGCTGCCACTCACTGAAAACTGTATAAGAATATCAAATAAAGTACAGGAAACGCATAGAGAATCATCACTTTAACATGGTAAAAATACATTGTTCTCTTTAAAACAAAAAAAGTCTGATCCACTGTATTTATATCCTTGGAGTTAAATATTCCAAGTCAACTAGAGAAACTGAAGTACGTAAAAACACAACTTGCAGTGTCTAAAGGGAGCAAGTACAGTTCTACTTTTTAATGTGTAAGCTTACAGTATTTTATGGAATCTGAGTACTGCAAAACAGTTCCTTATTTAAAGATGTATATACTGCAATAAGCAAGTAACCGAAATATCAAGTTCTTTTTGCAAAAATTAAAACGCGAACTGTGTTTAAGTCTTCAAAGCTGAATAAATGAAGTTGCATTTTAATAAATGTGCCATTAGTGGTTAGAAGTTTTGAATGCTTGAACAACAGGAGATTAATGTTTTTTTCTTTCTGTTTATGAATCTTATCCATTGCTGGCAGTGGATGTACCAACCCTCATTATGATAGGGACTAAAGAAGCAATTATAATCTTATTAATTATGCTGATCCACTGACTTTACATTGTTTCCACAGCCATGAGTACGTATACCTAACTACTGACCTCGTCAATATGCTTTCTAGTACAAAACTCTTTCCATATTTTTTAATTAAAATCCTTAACAAAAAAAAAGTTTGAAGCATTATTTTAAATGATCAGTTATTTTCTCTACAGTCTTGAACTTAATGAGCTGTAATTATCCACCCATTTTATTTATTTGCACAAGTGAGTCAGTTTTATTTTAAGTCTTTGCTGGAACTTCATGGACCACTAATGTAGTTCTGTCTGTGTGCTAAATAAGGAGTTCCCAGATACAAAGTGCACTAAAGACTCTGGATTCTTTTCTTTTCTTTTTTTTTTTTTAGAGCAAATTAGAACACTTTTTTAAGTATGGTATTCTCTGAAGTTCATTTTATTATGGTTGCTTCTGTTAACATGAATTTTTGCATATAGACTGTTGCATAAGGACTGTTTTCTTGCAGGAGCCCACAGGTCTTTCATGTGTCTTCTGCTTTGGTGAACAAGAATGTTAAACAGTAAAAAACAATCTTTATTTTTGAGTTTTATATATATATATTTTTAATTGCCCAATTTGAAATTTTAAGTGAATAAATGTGCATTGTAAACACAATTGCCTTGTAACCAAATGGTAAAAATGCTTCATGATTTAAATGGAGAACATGCTGTAGATTTTCTTGTAAATTAGCTTGATCAATGAATATGTGTGCTACTGAGCTTTAACTAATGTGATCTTCCACTGTAGAAAAGTCATTGTTAATTGATCAAAATATAGGTACTAAACTATGTTTAAATGGATGAACAGGGATTTTGCAGTTTTGAAAGCAATTTAAGATACGGCTGTTCCTCAGCTCATCTGTTTGCCATTCAGAAGAGTAGTGATGCAGTGCTTCCTATGATATAGAATTATTTTTCAGCTTTCAAAAACTGTAGCATGATTCCTTTTTGTACTGTACTGTGTACAGACTTCCCATGTTTTGCACTTTTCTATGGCAAACCTGACTGCTTTATAAGTACTCTGTGTACTAAGTAGTGGTAGTGGTAGCAGGCATTGATGTACTACATAATCAGTTTGAACTGCTAGGCTTCCCAGGTTAACTTGGACTAATGTTATATGTTGCTGGTTGCTTGTTGTAGCTCACATGTATAAGTACTGTTCAAAGTTACAAAGTCAGCCCTCATTGCACAATGAAAATCACTGTGATCTGTATATAAACCCTAGTAAAATTTTATTGCTGTTTAATTTATGTAATATCTGTCAAATCTGGATTCATTTAATAAACCTTTATATCTTTTTAAATGTTTAAACCTAGTTTGCTTCCATTTATGTTGGGAGGAGGTACAGGTTCTTCATCCAAAATATTTTGAGTGAGAAAGGAGTGCAGTGGAAAAAACAACTGTTCCTTCTTTTCAGGAGTTAAATCTTTCCAGAGCAAGACACAAGTGGTGGAGCATATTTCAGTAACTGCTGGCACAGGAGTTCCAGAAAGTGTATTTTCCAGTTCATTTCGGGTAGTGCTCTCATACTAAAAAGTGTTAACTCAGACTTCTCATTAATGATTCTATGGCCCTAACTGGTTCAGCATTTTTGCAGTTTAATGACCTGACACTCTCCTGAACACTCATTTTATACTGCTTCATTTCTTTAAGCATCAAAAAAACATGCTTACCATGTCAGATGCACCTAACTAAACCTTTATTTCATCTTCCATCAGGAGCTTCAAGTCTATTTTTACCAAAATTGATGCATCTGTTAGTGTTAAATTGCTTCTCCCTGATAAACTACATTTTATTTCTTGCCCACTAGAAATCTCCACCTTGCAGAAATAATTATGTAGACATATACTACACAGTGGACATATGGACAGCTGTGTTCATAGATTGGACACAGTTTGGTCTAGTTCAGGGTTTGGTGTTTAACACAAAATTTAATGCTTTCTTTCTGCCTCTCTTAAATCTAAATTTTGTGCATTGGCATTTTTCTCTTGTAAACCACTATGTCATGTGCCTCAAAACACTGCTAATGGAAAGTGAAGGAACACTGCAATGAGCCCTGGCAAGCTTTTAGTCATGTCTTAGACATGAATCAAAAGGAAAGAATTGCTCAGTTAAAACTGAGCAGAGTGTTTGTGAAGAATTTGGTTTGGCAGCTTGTGCTTACTCCAGCCTCTTGTGATGTTTTAGGTGGGGGTGGTTTGTTTTTTTGTTTGTTTTAACCTGAGTACTGTAACTTTTTTGGCTGCACACAGCCTTTGTTGGATAAGATAGGTTATTTTAAATACGCTTTCTCACTAATGAAAGACAGGTAGCTCTTATTGTTTAATTACGTTTTTTGTCTGGATCATATGTTACTCAATGCCCCCAGATCTGTCTCAACTCCACGGTCCATCAGCCCTTTTTTCCTGCAAAACGTTGTTAAAACAGTGTTTGACAAGAACCTTCTGTGACCCTCCCTACTATTTCTTTCTCCACACAGAGCAACTTGGTGGCATTACTTCCTTCATCTTCAACCTTATCTCTGTTTTGATTCTTTTTGATATGGCTTGTTTTGTTTCTTTTTAACCTCCTAAGTAATTCAGCATTAGTTCAGGCTCTTAGCTCTGTTTCACTGTTAACCAATAACCCTGTGTTATGATGAGAAATGGCTAAAAGCCACTAGCACCCTCACAGTTCTGGTGCTTGCCCAGTGTTTTGTGAATCTTTATGTAATTAAGATATCAAGCTCTTCCTTTTCTGAATGTTTGCTAGCAGCTACAATCTCAGCTTCCAAATTTAGACAGTTTTTCACAGAGGTAGTAAAGGCAGGTCCCAGTAGCAGAGTCTAGATTGTCCCTTTGCTCTTTTCCTCCTGATTTCCATCCACACTTCCAAAAAAACACCCATGAATGTATGTCAAACTTCCTATTTATTCATTAAACCAGAAGTATTTAAAGCTTTAGCAATAGAAATTGTAAGAATTTCTTTCAATCTATCCAGATATTTTTCTAATCTTGCCCTGGAAAATTCTGAACGGTGATTTCTGAACGGAAAATTTCAGCTGTAAGTATGAGTGGGAAATTAGCTTGAAGGATACTTTGCAGACAGGTTTACAAGACTGGTCTGGGAAGGGAGATGCCTATGTTGGAAAGTATGTTGCATCCCTAAAAGTGCATCATTCCTCTAGTATCAGCAACATCACTTTCTCTTAACCTCGTTTGTGTATCTGTTATCTGCTGTTGTTTGGCTGGGTAAGTTGGGAATAAAGAACAATGCTGCAGCTGTTTCGGAGATTTTTTTCTCTGTACATTTCAATTGTTTTCCTACTGGCATTCTGATTTATGAAAAAAGATCACACACATTACCTTGTATAGCAATAGCTCTAGCTTGTTACTGTAAGTGATGTTTGAAGGAACCCTTCCTTTCCCCACTCTGGGAAGTGTGAAACCTGTTTACTGCAAATTTTACTTGAGGTTTGGTGTGCAGAATGTTTAGCACATAATAAGTTTAAGTTCTGATACCACACAGTTAAAGCACCTCTTCAACGTCTTTCAAGTTTTCCTTAAAGCAAAGGTATGCTTGCCAAAGCATAGCATTTTAGACAGAGTAATTGTATGTAGTGACAAAAGTATTTAAAAGAATTGTGGTTTTTTTTGAATCTTACAGGTAGCTATGCCAACTGTACTTATGAATATTGCTGTAATACCAGTCTTACCAACGTTCTTGTAATTATCGTGGTGAATGTGAAACTTTTAAAAAAAAATCTGCGTCCTTTTCTTCCTCCTCCTCCTCTCTTTATGAAACAACTGTGTCCATTGCTGGTTTAAGAACATCATACAGCAATCTCAGTGATTAAAGGAAGTAGCTGTACTCTTCTTTTTAATTTAAAAACCTTAATTTAAATATTCTTTAAAGGAAGAGATGGAATATGGAGTGTTTCTCTGATACTTTCTGTGATCTGATCTTAATTTCTCAAATAAAAGAAATTTCAAAGCAATTTAGGCCCCTCTTCCAACTTGTAAATATTTTTAGTTAGATTTAATGCTTGTTAAAAAAAGGGGGGGGGGGTGCTAGACCTTATTAATATGATAAAACCTTCAAAAGCAGCAAATCTTTTTTTAACTTGTAAGCAGTTGAGCGATTTTTCTTAAAGTTGCTTTTGAGACTTGCTGATTAAATTATTCAGTGAGCATTTTTTTTTTATTTCTTGGTGAAGCTTGTACCCATTTCAGTCGCACATTTTACAAAAAAAGACCACTGGTAAGTAAACAAAAGTAGATAAGTTATTGTCTTTCATGTTAATAAAAGTGAGCTGGGGGTAAATGTCTAAATTCTTTATCAATAAAGTTTGTTCCAGATTAAAGCATTCTTAATCTAAGCATATTTGAATTTAAGTTTTTGTTACTGGGCTATTTCTTAGTTCTCTCAGTTCTGAACTACTGTACTGTGACACTGTCTTGCTGCTGCCAATCTCTGCCATCATCTACACAGCAGTAATAAGTCAGTCCATTAACTCAACTGATCTATGAGAAATGTCTCTCTGCTGTGAGCTGAACTTTGGATCAAAAGCACTGGTTCTACTTATTTGATCTGAAAAGGAGTTTCCAATAACTGACTTATATTCCCCTTTTGCAGGTACTTGCCACTGGAGAGCAAACATACTGTGTTAAGCTGTTAACACAGTTCAAATGGCATGTTTTGAACCCATTTTTAAATCTTTACTCAAAGTTCTTGTGACCCAGATAATCCACAACAAAAACTCGGTCATGAAAGAAGGAAAGTTTGGTGATGGATCATTTAAGTAAGTAGTGTTTAGGGTATGAGTCTGTTCTTTTATTTCATTGTCTGGCCACTGAGGAAAGGGAGATTTTTTTTTTTTCCTAGGAAGACGATCAGTATATGTGTGGCCTTTACTCAGTCAGGTTTTCTTGCTGACCACTGAATTTGGGATGATAGATTTTTGGATTGTGAAAATGTCTGTGAAGTCTGTTTAAAGACTCCACAGATTGTCCCAGTAATTACCTATTTTAAATATTATTTATACAGCTGGTGATGATCTACATGCAAAACATGACAGGTTTGAAATTAATACATTAATTTGTTTAAAATTTTAATACTTTAATAAATTAACTTGGCAACTGAATAAAGAAAATTTGTGAATTCAATTTAAGAATAAGATGTTTAAAAATATTAAAGCTTTTGATGTGAAATATTTTAATATTGAAAATAGAGTAATATTGCTTGAACAAACAGGTATCAGGAAGGTGGTCTGATTTTAATTCTTCGTGTAGGGATTAAAAGTGGAAATGATTGAATGAAAGGAATAAAAAAGGAAGTTGGAACCCATTCTCCTCTTCCACCCATTTGTCAAAAGTTACATAATAGAAAAAAACAGCTATGGCTTTTCCGACAACAGATAATGTTTAACAGCAAAGCTAACATATGATGGGCATTTCTCAAACTGCAACCCAGGTCATGGTGAATGATCCATAGCTTGTCCTCTGTTTTGTATAGGGCAAATTTTACTAGGGTGCTTCCAGTAAAACATGGGTGAGGTGAGGCATGTCAAGGGGTGCCACCGGTCTGTCAGTTTCCCCTTCCTCAGATTGTAGATCGCTAATCTCCAGAAAACAAATTCTTAGTTGTTGTCATTCGCTAGTACTTTAAATGCCTTTTATATAGCTTTGAAGTCCAAGTCTTTGACAGAAGTTTAAAACTTTACTTATCCCACCCCTCCCCCCAATGTAGGGCTTACATATAGGGAAAAGGAGCAGATGAGGTGGTGTTAATTACATTTTTTTTTCACAGTTCAAAATTATTAAGTATTTATGTGCAAGATACTAAGTTCAGTATGTGACATACCACATTTTTTACACAAAAATGCATTAAAAAATACATTACAGCGATACGGTAAGTTCTGTTTCAGTGTGGTTTTCTTCCTGTATAAGTATTAAGCAAGGAGGATGTCATCAGGACAGTAAAGTTTCCAATATAAGCAAGTTCTCAGCCTCTACTGTAGTTTGAACAGAGTCGGTATCTATTTGTAGGTAACAAAGTTTACCAGCAGATGGGATTCATGGAGTAAAATGGTCTCACATGAATAATATCAGCCTGAGAAACAAACTCCCATTAGGCCTATGGTGACAGATGTAAGTTACAAAAGATTTTGTTCTAATTTCCAAGTATAAAATAAGCTTCAGTCATCAAAGGATTGATGATTTTTGTCATTATCATTCAAAAATAAAAACAAACCAGACTAGATGATGGACTTCCCATCCCACTTTGTTATGAGTCTGGTTTCTCTTTTTTTATTTTATTTTATTTTAGGCTGTCAACAAAAATAGTGATTAATATAATAAAGATACAAATAAGGAAAAATTTACCTTTTAATATCTTCTTGCTTCTAGTGTTAACCATACACTGAATGGAGGAGATTTCCTTCTATTTAAGAATAATTCAATCCATAACTTCTTTCTCTCTGAATCTGTTTGGTTGATCCTAGGTTGGCATAGCTTCAAGCAGCTAAAAAGACAAAACAGATTATAGAAACAATGATTGACTTTTAGAACATATGTTGTCCAAAAGTGTGAGTTTTTTTCTCTGCGTAGGGTCATAGCATATAACATACTGAAAGGAAAAATACAAGCCACTTTGAGTTACAGTACAGTTTCATATATTGCCAAAAAGTTGTTCCATTTACTGGCTTCTTTTAACTAGTTCATTTTAAAGACATCCATGGCTATATTTTTGTGTATTGTTCTGGAGTGCTTGCTTCATGTTCAAGCCTGTTTTCTTGTTGCCCTAAGGGTTACGATCATTGGAGTCCACTTCTGTTTATTCCGTTGGAAGATCTGTAGTCCTTTTTTTTCTCAAAGGTATTACAGGAGATAGCAATAAATTATAGATCGAAATAACACATTATTGTGAGTCATATGAAATACTACGAGAAACAAACCAAAGCACACCAGAAAAAGAAAAAGAAAAAGAAAAAGCAAGAGGGAAAGAAAATGCTGGTGTCTTTAAAAGGATTTCCAGTAACATGATTAAGTTAAAACTCTTTAAAACAAGGTTTTAAAATATGAGGCTGAAGAATCTGAGACAATTTCTCCTGTTAATGTTACTTGCTTCATGGACCCATTGTATCTCATTCTGAATGGGGAAAGTCAGTAACTTGGGGTGTATGTAATCAGTCTTGAAGAAGAGGGGCCTGAGTAAGGGAGTAAGTGAAAGAATAGATTTTCTCTAAATTTGTCAAATAGAATTGCAACACTGCATAATAAATGAGTATTTGTGGTAAGAAGGGAGAAAAAAAGCTGCATTGTATTTGTCCTGATATCACTACAGAACACTTAAAGCAGTGGTCCTTTCATCTAGGTTTGTGTTTTTTCAGAATGGAAAAGGGACCATGCAAAAAAATCTTTCATGCTCTTTTCCTTTGATACTCTGTTCCTACTTCTATAAGAATAAAAACCAACTGAAAAAAACTCCACCAGCCCTGAAGAACTTGATTTAAGGAAGAAGCACGCTTCTAGGGATGGACAAAGTACATGAAACTAAAGAATAGCAGCATCTCAGGAATGGGAAGGGAAACGTGGTTGCTTTTGAAAATTTTTAAGCTGAATCTTATGCTCAGTGCCTTATGTGACATCAAATGACTCAGTACTTCGAAGATCAATATGGGTTAATTCATTTGAGGAGAGGAGGATAAAATTTTGATTCTTCCAAATTATTTTGCACTTACGCCAAATGACTTTTTTTGAAATTGTCCCCAAAAGTTGTCAAGAGAATAAAATGTAAAACACTGAATTCCTTATATTTCATGAAAAAAATCCAAAGCATTTCTTTTCAGATTAAAATTATTTTTGGTGTTTATGTTTCCTGTCAGACACTGAATTAATAAATTCATTATTCTCACAACTTTAACTTCAGCAGAGTTGAAATAATGAGCTAAAGAATTTGTTCAGTTCCTTATTTTCTCAAATACTATCGAAAAACTGTTTAACTTCTCCAGACTGAACAGAGGTCTGAAGTTGTGAAATGGACTATACGGGAACTCTCTTACATGGACTGTTGCACACTGTAGCTCAGAACAAGCAAGTCCTTTTGTTAATGGTGATGCTAATTTACTGTCTCTATCAATGGCTTTGTACTTTCAAGTTGAAGAAAACTGATTTTATGTCAGCCAGCTCATGGTAGTAACCATACTACCACATCCAATTCCATGTGTAGAACCAAGTTTCTGGTAGTTCATAAATTTATTTACATCAAAAGTGTTTTAAATGACTATGCCATTGAACCTCAATTCTCTCAAGTCTAGTAAGCCAGGGGGGCCTTTCTCTGGCTTATGAAGGTGAAATGAAATCAGCATGGGATGAAGCTCTTTGCAAACTCAGGGACAGAAGGCTGGTGTGCTGACAGGTTAGATGTGCAGTGAATCCAAAGGGCTACTGAATGCTGTTCAAAATATGCCTTTGTCAGATAAAGAAGTTTCACCAGAAACTTATTTCCACCCTATTCTTTCTATGGTGATGTGACAAGCTGGCAAATGGTGAAATCTATGGTAACGTTTTGCTTGCATTTCCACCAGATGCAGTTGTCTGGATGATTCATAAATTCTAAGGAGCTCCTGTACAGCTAACTGGAGTGTCGAAAGAGAATGTATCATCACAAAAAAAGCCCTTCCAGCAATCATGATTGCAGGCATGATTGTGTTCAACCTACCAGCCAGCCCTTTCATCACATGCAGACAGGGATGGAGCACACAGCAAGATTTCTTGGAAAATAAAAAGTTACCTTATACAGGAAAAGCTTTCAAGGCAAGGGCTGCAGCAGTTACATATTTGTTGCTGGGTTGCGTGACACAGAGTTGTGTGATAGGTCTAAAGACATGCACCCGTCTGCACCCAGTAAGCTTCATGCAAGCACCTCAAATGTGTAACTAAATATTGCTCATGCCAGGCTACCTATGCCAACAAAATAATTCATTCTAAGATTTTGGCTTTTACTAATACAGAGAGTACATCTCTTTCCTCCTTAACTGGAAACTGTGTCATGGGAATTGGCCTGGATTTAATTGAAAACAGAGGAAGACTGATGCCATTTCCAAGTAATGCCTTTCTTGTGATATACTTGTTGTACTTAGCAATTAGGTTACATACCTATAGTAATATCATTATTTCTGAATCCTCCTATTTTGAAATACCATAAAATGAAAGAGAAATATATTCCAGACACAGTCAAGAAGCATTTGACTACTATTAATCAGCAGAACATGAATTGTTCTTGTGCTTTCGGTAACTGGAAGATAGAGGGAGAATTGTTCTCCTACTAAAAAAAGTTAAAGAATAAAGTAACCACAGAAGTTCTATTATAGTATATTCCAAAATTGTTGTATTTATTTTTAAACAATAGAAAATCATTCAACTGTTTCAGCCAGGCTTAATTCCAAACAGTTCCAAACTTGGAGGTGAAGAAATGAAATGAAAATGAAATACAGGAAAACAAAACAGTTTCCTGCTTGAATTGATGAGAATTTGGGCTCCTTTTTAGTTAACTTGACAAGCATTAATCCCCCATGAACTGTCTTTTTAGTCAAGGATCACAGAGCATCCTCTTTTCATATGAAAGCCATGAATGTATAATCCAGCGTGTTGTAAAAAAAGGATTTTTCTTTTAAAATGATCCACAGCACTATTAAAAACATTTCAATGGCTTTATATTACCGTGTACAGAAGCAATTTCCACTTTCAGCTTGCTGTGTTTTGAATATACTATGCATTGCATTCTAATATTATTGATCACAACTTCAAAGGTATAATATGTAGCAGCTAAAACACAGTAGAGCCCAATGAGATAACATGGATGTTATCTCTCAAGCACCAAGTGCTCTTATTCTTCCTGATTGTCCTGATTCAAAAAAGACTGATATAAATGAACCAGGAGATGGAGGTTTTCCACCGAGAGTTAAGTAAATGGCTAAGTTCCTTAACAAAAAAGGAGTTTGCACTGACTTCTGGAGTGGTTGGGTGTCCAGCCCAACCCTGGGCATCAAGAATTGCTTTGAGACACTAAGTAGGGACTTAGAAGCTCAAGGGTTTCAAGACCAGAGTCACAATATTTTTTTACTATATCCTCCTACGTTCACCAAATTTGATATATTATAATTGAAGTATACATTCTTTTGTGATATTTATGTTTGTAAATACTAGTGGTTCTGATAGTAAGTGACAAATAGTATCATTAGGGTCAATAACCATAGTACATACTACTCATAAAGTATAGTCAGTATAACTAAGAGGCAACTCATTCATTTTCAAAATGTAATTTTGTTTTTCATTTGTTTTTGCTGATGTTTTCTAAAAGTTCTAATCTAGAGTTGTACTCACTGGTTTACTCAGAGAAAATCATGCAACTGCTTAACTGAGTAATAATTAGATATTCACTATTAAGATAAGTCAAGATTGTACAAGTAGCTTTTAAACCAGATTTAAGAAGGCTCTAATGTTGATAACATGCTGCTATCCTTTTAGGTAGTCCTTGTTCACTGAAAAAATAGACTTGTCATCAAATTAACAGCACTGTAAACTAACTTTTTATTTGAACATAGTAATGAGATTGGAGACAACATTTCTTCTGTGATAGTTTCTAAGCACTTCATAAAGACAAGATAATAAATTTCTTATGTCTACCAGTCGCTATCCCTACTGCTAGTCTTAGTGGGATACCATCATAATACTCAAGCTTCAGCTGAATCAAATAATGGTCATTGGTTTTTAGCTTTGGCATGCAAATCAGGCATTTTGAAGGGGAAAAATATGGTACTTGAGCTAGCACCGAAGCCCAGGGAAGAAAACAAATAAAGAAACAAACCCCAAGAAACGAAAATCCAAACCTGTGAAAGAATCTAACTTGCTGGTTTTCACTTTAAGTAGTCTCCCAGAGAAGTAGCTGGGATATAAATTAAGGACAAAGTGATTCATAAGAATAATTCAACACATGATTTCACAGACAAGAAAAGCCTTTACTAATAGAGGGAAATATTTTCATATCCAGGTCCCATACGGGACCATTAGAAAAAAGTCTGATTCAACAGGCTGGAAATGTATCATTCTCATATATAATGACAGTGCTATGTTCCAATAAAGAGCTTCTATAAACCCTTTTCAGTCTGTTTTTTATCCAGCACAATATCCTACATACATCAAAGTAGGAGGTTAAAATTCGCTTGAAGGCTTATGGTACACTGAATTATTACATGTTGTCAAACATTACACTGAAGGAAGCCTGTCACGATGAGTCACATATTTCAGCATGAATCAAATGTTTAGTACTTTCCAAACAGTTATCCAGCATCTTTCATGAGCAGTCACTCTGCAGTCTGCAGTCGAATTAGTACTTAAAATTCTTTGGTTATTTTATCTCTGCAAGCATGTCAGTGTTAATGCAGTTGTGCAGTTGTCTGCCAGATGAACCAGTCAGACTTAATACTTTCTAATGTTCTCTCCAATCATATGCCTTTTGCAGTAATGATATGTTAAAGTATTGGAAGAAAGCAGATTAACTGCTACTGAAAAAAGATAAAATTCTGTCTGGGGTTCACATGCAACGCAGTGCGGGGAGGAGCAAAAACACAGGGAAGCCAGAGTGCCTTTAAACTGTTAGTGGACACGGAACAGTTACTTAGACCTGTCAGTACCTGCTAACCACAAGTGCACACAGTCCAAAAAGCTATTTTTAATAGGTGCACTTGTGGTGAAATGTTGAAGCATGCTGCTATGCAGTTTGAAAACCCAAGCTCCATTATGTCTCTTTTGTCTTTCAACAGACCATTTCTAAACAGTAGCATAAATATGGAAGCCAAAATAAGGTGTGGTCTTTTTCCATTGTATTTTAGGAAGATGAGGTCTGCAAGCACAGGCCAAGGAAAAAAAGACTTGTGGGGTAGAGCCTGTGGTCTGGGGTTTGCACAAGGATGTTAAATAGCAGCCAGGGATAGAAAACAGGACTTTGACAGCTAGCTGGGGGAAGAGATCTGAAAGAGCAACAGGGTAGCAAAGGGAAGCTGTCACAAGGCCAAAATGAATTAAAAAGGAATGAGGCTGAAAGGAGTTGAATAGCGAAATTTAATTTGTCTCTTCTTGGATGAAAAAGTAATCTCTTTAGAAAGGAACATTTTTTTTAAGTGTTTTTAACATGTTGGTCCCTAAGAGTAGGCCTCTTTTTATGGCTTAGATTGGTCTACAGAGAAATCCCCTTCGCCTGAGGAGGGTTGGGGAGAGGACAGATTCTTCTCACTCCACCCAGTTTTATAGTGGTGTAATCCCATTGATTTCAGCAGACAGTTCTGCTGTTCTTGCCTGCTCTTTGCCTGCTGCTGCAATCAGCGTAGCAAAGCTAACTGCCCTGCTTGGAACCCCAGTTTTCTGTCCCTCTGGAGACAAATATCTGAAGCACCTGAACCTGACAACAGCTGTAGATGCAGAGTTGTTTATCCTCTCCTTCCATTCCTCTCTCTTTTTGTTGTTTTTAATGAATGCTATTTTATTATCTTGTGGATAACTTAAACATATTACTGTAGCTACGTATGTAATAACATGGTCTGCCTCTTTTTCCTTCACTCCCTCAGATTTTCCCATAAAAACTGAGTCTATTTACTAGGTATCAATCATCTGTTGTGCAGTACCAGAACTTCAAGTTACTGTTTGTTTTCTAGGATAAATAGATAGCTTAGTCTTATTCACTGGAGTGGTGTTCTGTAGGCAGAATTTATATTATTGCTACTTGTGCTGTGTCTCCTATGTATATGTGTCTGCCTGGCCCCTTTGGCTAGCAAGTACATGCATACACTTAAGAGGTTTGATTGCAGTGTGAAAATGCTTCTTTTTCTCAGCCCGTGATACCAAATCTTTTTCCAGTCAAAAATGAAGATAATAACACAAAAATAATGGTAGGGGTAAACAAGCGAGATTTTTGGAGGCTAATTACTAGGAACTAGCTTTTGCTGTTAGCTGAATAAAATCACTCTGGGAATCCTAAGACTGGTTTCTGCTATGTTTCTTATCTGCTCTGTGTCTCTATCTCTTTCCTGGCCTTCCTGTAACAGAACTGCTGTGCTCACAACTGTATTTGTTTTCTCTGTAACTGCACTGCACTGAAACTGCATTGAAGAATGGCAAGGCTGCTTTTATGAAACCCATGACTGACAAAAAAAGGCCTTTAGTATGTTTAAAAATCTTTATTCTATGATGCACCTGGAATTTAAGGTTTGGAAAGTATACCAGTATAACGGTGCTGTAGACTACTGTCTGCCTATAGATTTTTAGATGGGATTATCTGTTCGGAACTAACAGACTTAGCTCCTCATTAGAAGTAGGATGGTAGTCAATATAGTCAATAGCACAATAATGATAGTCAATTGCACAGGTCAGGAGAAATGAGGCAAAGATAGCATAAATTATTGGGCTATTATTAGAACATTTTAAAATGTGATTTTAAAATCTAGAGGCATAAGCTTAGAAAAAGAGTGAAGTAGAATTCTTACTGTGAAAATAAATCTAGACCTTGTACTTGCTCTATGTAAAGGTCACTTTTTTCAAGTACATAATGTCAGAGAACTAAAGCTATATCCAGATCCTGTCTCATCTGGGGAAACTAAAAAGAAAGATCCATGGGTTTTAGGATCCTACAAGTCCAAGGAAGATCCCACCAGCCTGAGAAAAGAGAATTGTAATTTCTGAGAAGAGAACTCTGAAAAAAGACTCAGCTTGCAGATCTGGAGCTGTAAATTTCCTAGAGGTTTCTAAGAGTGATAAAAAGAATTCTGATTCTCCAAAATGCAGTTCCGGTAGCTCACAAAGTTAATATAGTTACAGAGGTAACAGTTTCTTAGGTAAAACATGGGTTCTTGGCCTTCACAGAATTATCAAAATTAGGCACTTAGTTATATAGCAAGAATTGCTAACAGATTGGAAAACAGGCAAAATTAGGTGTGTCTGAAGAACACAGAATCAGTGCTCCTCCTAGAAATACTATGCATACTGCTGTTGCGCAACTGAATTCCCTCTCCTTTCTTAAGCTTAGGCAGAAACACAAACTCACACATTAGATGTTTTGGGCTGCTTGAGAGTAAAATCATCAAATGCTGTCTTACAGCTTTGTATAGGTAACCATAAAAGGAGAGTCTCCCAGGGAAATTGTGCTGCTGTCATCTTTTGTAAGATAGAATGGCTCAGGTAGACAGCTCGCATTTCAGAGAGTGCCTGGCCACCCATTTTCTTGATGCTAGGTGATATTATAGGAGCAAGGATCTAGGATGGTGCAATGAGAAAGAGTGCAGGAGCTCATGAGTTTGGAATCTTATAAAGAGGTCTGGGCTCCATCCCTGAGCCAGAGATTATTTCTGTATAATATAAAACACAATCTAGCTAGGAAGCAACATCCTAGCATCCGATATTCTCTCTCAACATCCTAACTACTGGTTTGTGGATTCATATTGTGAATTCCCTGAACAAGCAGGATACTAGTACAGAGGCCCTTTCCTCGCTCTCTGTGGACTTTTAATTCTATTCCAAACTAGGGGCAGACAGCTGTGAGGTCAGTATGAACCGTAGACTGTAGGGAGTATGTTGAATGATTCCTGTGCCCTTGCATGATTATAGAAACAGATGATCTATTAGCATTTACACATAATATAGTCATGTTACAGCTGCAAGACAAAGCAATGTTGCAAGTGATATAAATGAGGCTGGCCAACACTGATTCTGTCCCTTTATATTTTCTAGCTCTGGGGTTTACACTTGCATTGTGCTACAGGGGCTTTGGCCAAATTCCTTTCTTCCCCAAGGAAGCTAAGCGCAACTCCCTTAGCCATCACAAAGCCCAAATCAGACTCACATTTCTGGACAGTAAGCTAGACTCCTGGCTCCAGGCCCAGCAGCTCTACCTGGCTGAGGAAGCCAGCAGCTTTGGAATATAGCAGCCTTTAAAACTGCCCTAAACATACTGGGGAGGAAGAAAGTGAGGAAAATGGCTTTTGCCCATCCTAAACACTCACAGAAATAAGGGGAGATGGAAATGTCAGAGTTGGCTTGGGCTCCTACTAATGCCAAGATTAAAGGAAAGATACCTCCCCTCCTGCTCCTCAAATACCTAATCCATTGATTTAATCTGGTTTTCCCATAGAAGGAGAAATTTAGGGGGTGAAAGCTGAGATCATTTTCTGATAAAGCAAAAACATCTGTTAATCTTGAGTGCTGTTCTGTCTGCATCCAGATGCCAAGAAACCTTCATTTCTGCTCTGCATTATCACTAGGTGATACTTTGATCTGCAGGAAAAGTCTAGGGAAATCAGATTTATAGAGAACAGAGCTTTACTGGTGTGAATCAAAAGAGTGGCTGCTCTAGCTCAGCAGCAAGGTCTCTTGGCATCACAGGTCCTCTGCTTCACTTTGTTATCTAGTTGTGCATGGTAAGCACAGCTCAGAGAGGGAAGGGATTCCTGTTAAATCACTAGCCAGGAAATGGACCAGCAGACGATGCAGATGGCAAACTAATGTCTTCACACAATTATTTTAAATTACGACATTTAGGGTGTGAGGTGTATAATGGCGATCCTGGCTGCCATTGCATGGAAATTCTGCATGGCGAAAGAGAACATTTGAAATAAAACAGAGCTCTTGGTTTTCATTAAAAAAGAAGTCCTTGCAGTCCTATACATAGGGATTCAAACTGAGAGATGGATATCTTGAGCAAATACCAAAAAAAAGAAAAAGTCCTATTTTAGGATGTCCGATGGCCCTATCTCAGAAGCAAATGGTGGACTCTTTCAAGACTCAGATAAGGAGGTAATCAGTATCTTGTCTTCCTTTTCTTGATTATAAGAACCACAGGCAAACATTTTTTTAAATGAAGCATGTTTTGATATTTCTTTTTTTTTAACCTCTGTTCCTGAGTCTTACCACTGGATGGCATGAGATGGTATTAATTTTTCTGGGACTCATGGTCTAGGACATTGATACTTCCCTGAATATCTCTAATCAGAAACATTTGTTATTGATGTCTGTTTGTGTATATATGGTAACCAGGAAAGTAGGCCACAAAGAAAGCATTTAATCATTTATTTTGACTAAGTGCAAGATACCATGTTCTGAAAGGAAAATTGAAACACTTTCAGTGAGATCTCTGATATCAGTCGAATCAGCAATGATGTAAGTAGCATTTTCTACCTAATATTGCTATGGTTACATAGTGTTACTCTTTTGAGATTCTTGAAATGCATCTCTACAACAATGCAAACAACTGTGGATTCAGGAATGCAGAACACAGTTATTATTCAGGAGAATAATAATTTGGAAGCTTTCCTTGCAATTTTCTTTAATTATGCAGCTGTGAGAGGTGCTGTAAAATATTTTAAGGATCAGTGAGAGAGAATTTAATTATATCATGCTGACAGTTCTTTTGCTCTCCATGCATAAAGTATTAAGTGTTAAAATCCTTGAAGTGATTAGTAGGAAATCAAGATTAATATCTTAAGATACTGTAAAGAGAAGTAAATGTGGGCACTGCTGGCAAAAAATGAACCTCGATAAACTAGCTATAATCCTTTTGTGGGAAGGACTAGGATAACGGAATATGGCACTTGGCTTTGATAATGAAAAGAGCTTTATGAAATAAAAAAAAACTCAGATGTTTAATTGTTTCAGGGTGACATCATATAGGCACTAGCTTCACCCATATATCCTAGCCTCACACATTTTATGCAGACCACACTGTTGGGGGTTAGCTGAAAACGGCTGCATTGCCTCAAATATTCCAGATAGCCGCTTCTCAAAACAATTAGCTGGTAAGTGGGGAACTTAGCTGTGACTACGTCATTTCTAGTGGATGTTTCATCTATTTGCCCTATTTTCAAAGCTTTACTTCTTTCAGGATTATCCAGTGCAAAAGTCATGAAAGACAGCCAGTATTAATGTTGATTGCATTATGGATTGTTGTTACTTTGTCCCTAACACATGATTTTACAGTTTAAATACGTGTGTTGGTCTGTTTCCTACTGTGTTAAACACAGATGGGACTGCTTTGTGACCACAGCTCTTGGCTATAAGTCATGCAAATAATTGATAACAGTGCCACCCACACAGAAATCTCAGTCTCCCTGTATTACAAATGACTATCATGAGGGAAAACTGATGTGCAGAAGGATGAAGTGACTTGCCGAGGGTCACTCAATCAAATATTTAAATTAAGCCTGCCATGCAAAACTCCTGACCTCCAAAGCCTTTTTTTCTCTAGCTGATGCCTTGATCATACTGTATGACACAGCAACTCAGTAGAAAAACAGGTACTGTGTAGCTCCCATTCGTCTATATCTATGTTAAAATGAAATGTAAGAAATATGGTGGTGTTGAGTCACTAAAGACTTCTGGACAGCTGAGACAAATTTTGTCAATCTTTCAAGAATGCATTCCATAATGGTGAAGAGCAACCCATTTTGACATCCTTTCACCTATGTCAAAGGCGAGACTAGATCAGGAGATGTGATTCAGACTGCATAGTAATGAAGACGAATCCACTTACAGACTGATTTAAAACATAACACAAAAATATGAAGTAAACACAGCTGTCTTTTGCCTCACTTCAAGAAGAGCAAACAAAAACTTGTAGTTATTTCCTGATTTTTCTTTTGACTCTGTATATACTGGAGTAGAAACATTATCAAGAACAGCAGTGTTTGCATTTAATGCAAATATTTTTGCTTTTTTTAACGACAGTTAAGATACACAGTTTCAGGGCTCCTAAGATCATTTTCTGATTTTTTTTTTTTTTATCATGTTCCTGCCATTGTTTTTCAGATATACTAAGTATTTCATCAACTCCCCCATGGCATTTACCTACAAAATTTTCTGCAGACCACATGATGAAAATGTATATCATTTGGGGGAAGTAATGAAACTGACCTTACTGTGTTTCCTTGTGTAATGCTGCCAAAGTCCATAAAAGTAATGATGATAAATATAAACTCAGAATTTCTTAGCCAAGATTTTGTAATGAAAAAGCATGAAATTCCACAGAGATTGCATTTGGCTGTGTGATTGCTTTGTAGAGACTCTGAAATAGAGCAGGTGGCTGGGAACAGAAATGCTTCAGTTTGCCTCATTTGGGTGTGTGTTTACACAGTTGATTTGGGTATATAAAAATTGTACAAGAGGTCAAAGACACCCCCAGCGTCCATATATGAGGGTATAAAACTGCAGCATATCATAAACTAGAGCAAAAGAGAGGGTTTTTTTTCAAAAATGTAAAGCTCTTGCCCTAAAACCAGAACACCCTTCGAAAATACCAAATTGCAACAACAGGTTTAGCCATTTCTTTGTCTACTTCCTAAAAAAACCTATTCAGTCATTAAAGTCAATGTACCGATTAACATATCCACACAAACCTCTGCCCTTTTCCAGTATTTGCATGCCAGACATTTAAACCTGAATTAGCCACTACATTTGAGACTGTCTGCACAGGAAGAAAACAGGGGTTGTAGGCAGCAACCCACCAGTGACCTATCAGGTTTCACTGAAACTGCTGGGTGGGATTAAGCAGAGAGATTGCAAAAAATAGAATGGAAAAATCTATGCATCTTTGTGTCCTGAGGCAATGTCTGACAGTTAATTCAAGCCTTCTTAGACTCATGTATGCACTGTAGTATCGTCTGAGAATTGTGATTTTGCTGTCAAGCTGGAGTTCCAGAATTGCCTGGCTTTTGGAAGGCTGTGAGGATTTCTGATATTCACAACTGACTTGATAACTGCAGCTTTGATGAGTTCTGCATTGTCTTGGTTTCACAATAAATATGTAGGTGGGGTGGATATTTCCAGGAGGTATCTTTGTGCAGTGTCTAGCAATGGTCATGTAGCGGCAGAAATAACAAAGCCAGACTCTCCTGCCATCTCTCTTCCCTTCATGCTGAAAGCAGGAAAGGCAAAGTACATTATAACATTGTCTGTGCTTCTCACAGCCTGGATATAATTTTAAGGATTTTCTTTTACTCTCTCACATCTTAGCTTCTTTTAAGCCCCATCCCTTTCAGTAAATATTAGATATATGATAAAATTATGAGACAAAGCTACAGGTAATAGCAAGTATAGAAATTAATAACTATCACAGTCCTGATAAGGTGCTTGTTTGCCTTTATCAGGGTTATATTGCAAAGATCACTTCATCTCCCTTGGTTGCTTTCCCTGACTTCTCAGTGACTTTCAACTCTCCCTGTCACTCACACAGACTCCCACCTCCCACTGTTTTCCCTCTTACTCTTTTAGATGATTTTGATGAGTTGTAGAGTTGAATCAGAATCAAATGTCTGTCTCAAGGGAACTGCAGATGCTCTTTAATGGATTTTGATTGTTGACCTCTGGACATGCTCCTCAGTTTCCATTGTCTATTTGAAACAAACAGATATACAACAGCATACATCCTGCCCCAAACTCGCTATTTTTTTGTCCTGTCAGTTGGACTTGAAAGGCTGCAAGAAACTAGCCTACAATGCAGGCAGCTGTAACTTCAGTCTGCAACAACAATTTCCAGTAACAGGTAATACATATTAAGAAGTTTAAATTTTTCATGTGATCATAGCAGAGACGGTGTGAAGCCTCAAAACTTGGATTCTGGGTATGTTATGACTGGATCTATTTTCAGATCAGGAAATACTAGGAACAGAAAGAAAAGAATCAACTAGATCAGTCAGCACAGGTCTCTGCCAATGCAGGCGTGTTCCCTACAGCACATTTTCTAGTGTAAAGTCTAATTTTAAGTGTGGTTTCTACCACCTCCTTACGGTATCCTTTCATACTAAAGTTGATCTCATTGTCAGTCAGTTTTTCCATATGTTCAAGTATTTGCTTCTCAGTTCCATCCTATTACTCCTAATAAACTCCCTCATACCATTTTTAATAACTTATCTTCTTACTACCTTCAATTATATGCAGACGATTATGTGTCCCTGTGATCAGAAGCTTAATCGACTTGCACATGCTGAACACATTAGTACCTTCCAGGGTTTTCTGTGCTGAATGACTGGTCTCCATGGCACTTGGATTTTCTGAAAGAGCCCAGTCCCTTGTGTATGTGAATGAACTGGAAACATCAGTCAGAGCTGCTGGATGTTTCACCAAGAGGGGCAAGGTGCTCTGTAGGGGAAAGCAGGCCAGGGGACATCTGTCTGGGGAAGAAGGGAAGCATGGAGAGAGAGAGAGCGAAAGCATGAATTCATTTCCTTCTAGCACCTGGATGAGAATCTGGGTATGGGGATGGCAGAGGAAAGAAATGGAACTTTGTATTTATCTGTACCTACTTCTAACATCACAAGTGTTGAGCAGTTTGAAGAAACCACTCTGGGCACCTTGTCTTCTTCTGGAAGAGGTGGGAATAGCTGGGAGAGGAAAGGAGGGGCTGAATTCTCAGCTGATCATTATTTCATGACAGACTTGTCCCTTAGTTATTTACCATTTCCCATGAAGTTTAGGATTCCTGCACCTAAAAGAGCTAAGTCCTCAGCTTTTATGTGGTGATGACTGAGGGTGATGGGCCAATGGAGAGAGTCCAGGGGCACCAAGGTATGTTTCCTGCTAGCAGTAGAGGAGAAACAGACCGTAAGGAAGGAAAGAGTGAGAGGCAAGAGGCTGTTTGGACAGGATAATGATTAATCTACTAAGTAACAGCAATAAGGACACACTGTGTTAAGTTTAGAGGCAGGTAGAGAATGCTTTACTGTTTTATTCTTCTGGAGAGATTAGGATTGCAGACATTTTTCATCTCATTGGGTACAGATTTTCCTACACACCTTGCACGTTCTTACCATGAGAGAATTTACATCATGTACTCATGAGACTCTCAAAACCCTCCTTCAGCTGCCACCTTACCTAATAGACATATAACTTCCACTGCCAAACCCATATAGGTACATTTAGTCTATGACAGCAATAATCAGTATGTTTCTGCTTACGTTGCCCAAGGGGACTGGTATTACAGATATGTTCTGAATATCTAGACTAAAGCAGTTGTGCTAGTTGTGACTAAAGCAGTGCAGTTTCTCCTGGCTTTCCCATGTTTCAGTGGAGAGAATATTCATCCAGGACTCGATTCATTTTCTTCTTTGCGTGTCAAGATTTGAACCAACTTCACCTTCTCCCTAGAAGATGTAGTGCTGAGAAAAGTCCTCTCCTGCTCATTAATTAATGCTACTTACACTATGTATAAAATGCTTTAATACTCAAGCAAGGGGGAATGGAACCCAGCTTGTCTCCTTTAATAGAAGGAAGCTGTTCCTCAAGGTTATCCTTCCTTATCACTTCCTAGGAAAATACTGTAACCACTAGGCCATTAGATATCAGGGATGCTACTTCATTTTGCAGAAAAGGGTTTGTTTCAGGCAACTAATTCCAAGAAAGAGCCCTTAGAGATAGCTAGGGCTGCCCTATTTATTGGAACAAACACTGATGTTTCAGGACAGCTCTTCAGTGCTGGCATTTACTACCAGGTAGCTCACCATCCAGGATTCTCCTGCACCTAAGTGCCTGTGCATTATATAAGAATGTGCTTTGTTGGAGCTATGGATTTGACTTTGCAACCTGACACACAAAAAAATGGATAACATGTTTCATGCCTCCCAAATGAATGTCCTAAGCTACAAAGCCAGACTCTCACAGTTTCTGTCCCTGCCTGCTCTTTGAGTGAGTTTTGAATGATTTTATGCACAGCTTCAGTGGGAAGCCTGAGGAGTGTTCTCACTTCAGGTTAGCTGGGGTGCAGCCATGGCAACTTTGAGTCTGAGTGCCTTCAGGAGAAAGGAGGACTTACAGTGTTCCCACCTTGTTTCTTCTTTCTTTCTTTCTTTCTCTTCTTCCACGGGCTGTGTTTAAATGAAGAATTTGCCTGCACTCAACTTTAGCATCAGATTCTGTTTTTTAACGAGATTTTCCTTGTAGTAAAAGGCATTCAAGCACCAGAAAGCAGGATCAAAGACACCCTTCTATTTAGCATCTTCCCGTAAATGCCTTCCTACTCAAGGGAGAGGAATTTTACATATTTGTATTTTAATCTACTTAATTCTCCCCTTGTGCCATGGAGCAAGGCCTCAGTGCTTGTTCCTTAGTTGTGGGTTATACTAGGAAGCAAAGCACCTAAGCCCACCCAAATGTGGATCCTGGGCATTTCCATTGAGGAGGCTGATTCACCTCAGGGAAACCAGTTTCATTTGGTTTTAAGTGTATCAAATCTAGATTTATGTAAGAGAATATAGAGAATATCAGATTTATACCAGTATTCTTTTCTTCCCAATATAAAGGTTTCAAAAAATGAAAGCAGCTGAGGTAAAACACAGCTTTAGGCCTTTTAATATATATTTTGACAGATGTTTGTTTTCTTGCTCACCAAATACCTTTAATTTAATTGCCTATTTGTTCTATATTTTACATCACCATGTCTTCTGGGTAAAGACTATGTGCTCCTTTTCTTTTTTCTAGCACACTGGAAGTTTGTGGCATAATTTTAGGTAGTAATTATAGTAAAGGGATACATTAAGAAACATAAGAGATAGGTGAAAAGGGCTATCTAAATGATTTGTGTTAAAACACTTCCATTCATGACATCTTCCTGTAGCTGATTTTATTTTTTAGCAAAACAATGAGTAAAATGAAAATAGAGTATAACCACTTGCATTGTTTTGACGCATAAAATGTGATTTCAAAAAATAATGTGGCATCACAATGAAAAGCACTTATTACCAAAGAAGCTGAAGTATCTCCACACTTAATCACCTACTTGTCCACCAGTGTAATTAGGCCTCATGTGTATTTTCTGTGCTGCCCTTCAAAGACTGCATGTTAATCCAGATACTTTATTTTAAAGTTAAGCTTAAAGAAATATCGTGCTACAAGCTGACATTAATTGGAGAGATTCTGTCATAGCCGAGAGAACAATAATAAGCATGCCCATATCAGGGGGTATAAAAGCCTTGAGATAGGATTTAAATGCTTTGAGGGTGGAGACAAGGTCTGGAAGTTGTTCAGTGTAGCCTGGGCTTCTTTTTTTCATTTAAGCTGAAGGCTGAACTGTTCAGTCATGAATGAGAACAATAGTGGCTTTTAAAAGAATGCAACTGGGAAGGTTGGCTTTTATTGGCAGTTTGTGTAAGGTCTGTGTTGCCAGAGTGCTGTCAGATGCAAGTCTGGAGTGACTGAGGAGCTGGACCAGCTCTTTTGTGTTACATAAATGCAGATTTGGTCTTGCAGTGTACAGACCATAGTGGCACCAGCCCAGCAATAATCAAAGACAGACAGGAAAGAGAAGAGCGTCTCCTCTAAAAAGGGCACTATAAAAATTGAATTATAAACCAGAATGCACAGATTCCATTTGGCTGCATGGAAAAGCCTACTGTTTCTCTGTTGTTGCAGTAAGGTTTTAATTAAACGTAGGTTCTGGTTATAAATTGTATGGCAGCTACATCTGGATGGATTCTTAACACTTAAGTAAATGACTCAAAAGTATGGGTTTCCCAAGATTGCAGAAGGAAAATTTGGTATAGTATTTTCTCTTGGCTGATTTGAAGCTTCTGTAAAACCAAGAATTAAAAAGAAATGTTCAACAATTCATTGACTTTTGCTGAGCAAAAATAAGGCTAAATCTGTTCAATCATTTAATGTCTCTCTTAATGGAAAGACACAAACGTGTAGGAAGGAACAAATAGTTTCCAGAATAAGGAAGAAAAAGTATTGGCCCAGTCAAAGAACATTCAGATGCACTACAGTAATATCCTGAAAAAGGAAGCCTGGCAGGCAGCATTGATAGTATTTTATTATTATTTATATCACCATTACCCCCAAGGGGACCCCATTTTGCTAGAGTTACTCAGGCCTCTCCCAGAGTGCTCTTGACCTGCTCTGCACCAACCTTTTTTTCCAAAATAACATTCTGCAAGTAGGACACCATTAAGAATACAAAATGCAAATTAAACACATCATTATCAGACTGTTCCATGTCAGGTTTTTTAGCAGAAATGACCATTATGAAGAAAATATAGTGAAGGGGAATAAAGGTAGTGTAGGGAAATCAAACCCATCCAGAAAGTGTTATTTCTGAACAGGATATTTAGGTGATGTAAATAGGTTATGAGATATTGTGTATTTTCTCATCTTGCCCTTCTATTCTGGGACTTACAACTCCATATTCAGTAACCTGTTCTTTCTGATGGATGCTATTCTCCCAGAGTATGCTTTGATACTATTGGATTTTTTGTGCAGTAAATACAGAAGTGGTACTTAGGATAGTAATAACCACACCATATACCAGATGTACTTTCCCATCCCCACCACAAGTGTGCACTGAAATCTCTCTCTCTCCTAACATGGCATCTTTATCTCAGAACAAGATTCTGAAACTCCCACTTACCTTGTAAATTCCTTGTAAATGCAGTTATATGATGTTTAGTTTTCTGCAAAGAGCGTGAGTATATTGCAGGCCATAAAAATTCCTTTTGTCCTGTTGGTTTGAACACATTAAATAACATGAAGAGATACAAAATACCTATCCTTTATTGTAGGTTGTCTAAAATCTTAGCATATGCAGGAATATATTTGCCAGAGGAAGAAAAAAAAAGAAAAAATCTGTGATTATACTGTATTTGGTAAACAGAATAGCCTGTTAAATCATTTTCTTGTTTTTTCAGTTGGAAAAGTTCAGATAATATGAAGTCCTCTTATTAACCATGTTTGTTTTCTTTGCAGTACAGCTACAAGTCCTGGTTAGACCCTGCTCTGCTGTGTGTCATATAAACAGTCAATACAAAGATAGGCTCACCCTAGAGAGCACACAGCCTACATTCAAATGGACAGATGAGCCACCACATAAAGGAAGTGTGCAAACATGGAAAAAATGAATGGTTAAAACAAATGGAATACACAGAGGAGGCCAGTTCTCCACAAGCATTAGCTTTGAGTCTTTGTCATTATTTGTTATTCATGGACTCAGTCATGAGTTACAGACCAGAAATTTGTTTTGACATTTTTATAATTTGATTGCTGATGTTTGTCTGATCTTGGCTGAATGGGAGCCCTGCAATACATAAAAGCACTAAAAGATAGATCAAGATATCAGGAACAAGAGAAACAGGGCACATACCTTATGGCAAGAGGTTTTTTTATCCTTGACTTCACTAGATCTTCTGCATCTGTGGTCCAGCTGCCAAGTAGGATTATTTAATTTCTTCCATCTTTAAGCTATGGGAGAGAAACAAGGAATATAGGTGTGTCTGATTGCATGTGCACTCTTCTCTTTTTAAAACACTTTTGAATAAGACAAAGCTTAGCATCAGCTTTTTGGCCATTTCAATTTTAAAGCATGTGAAGTCATCTCCATCTCGTAATCCCACCCACTCCAAAATAGCTAATAATTACACCATTGTATACTGTTTTTCCACAAAAGTTCTCATGAGTTTTCCCTTGATCTAGTTTGTATTTCTTTATGCATTGCTGTCTCTGACAATTTGTTTCACACTGTTTTGGAATATATATATATATACCTATAGACATTCTACTTAAATTGCTTAGTAGTTCTCCCCTAATGCTCGCTTTAGACACTTTTAATAGTATTTTGAAATCTCTGGCATTTCAAACAACATTACGATGTTAAACTTCCCTTGCTTTACTACGCCCTGTCTTTATATGCACTATTTTCTGCAATATCCTAAATAAGCATGCAACTGTTCTTTTTGCATCAGTATTTACTGGGATGGAAGAACTTATCAACCTAATGAAGAGAAAAAAAGTGAAGTTTTGGTGGTACAGGGCTAAAAAGGGAGAATGCCTAGGAAAAGCTATTATTTAGGGCTGTGAGGAAGGAAGGGAGGGTGAAAGACATAAACAAAAAGAGGGGTAAAGGAGAGATAAGTTTAAGGGGAACTAGGTTTTATCTTTCAGTAAAAGAACAATAAAAAACCTGATTCATTGTGCCTTGACTCAAGACTGTTGATGACATTAACAAAAATTATTAGTATCAAATCTTTTCTTCAATTGCTTCTTAACAGTTGTGCAATTCTTTGAAAAAAACATGTTGTCACTCTTTGAGAACTTGTGTGCACAAAAGCTACGTGAGAGCTCCAGCAAGGCTCAGCACTTCCCCTAACACTTTTCTCCTTTTTTTTTTTTTTTTTTGTTTTTAAAGAAAGTCTGTTGTTAGCAAATGCCAGCTCTAAGTTAGAGGAACAAATGAGAAGAGGTAAATATCAGAAAAATCAGTCAGAAAGCAGGGCTGAAATCTTCCAACCTCAGGATACAGTTTTTACTGAGAATTGTACTTGGACTGAGGCTAGGGACTCTTTGGCATGTTCATAGGCTTGGTCCCCTGCTCCTGGGAATCTCTTGGAGGTGTTGACATTTCTAGCAGGGAGCTAAAATACATTCCTCAATCTGAACTGAGGAGCATTGTCAAGTACCAAAGTGAGGAGATAATTAGGAAATGAGAAGTGCTTTTGTTACTAACTGAACATTTTAGCTCTTTATTGAGCACAGAAGATGTAGATGTCTCAACGATTTTGCTTATAGCAACTGAAAAGAAACTCTCCTTTCCTATGAAAAATATAAATACATTCAAAAAACTTCAACCTCTGCCACTAAAGTTAGGAATGGTATGTAATGCATTAAAAATGAAAAACTTACCCAATACAGATCAATATTTTATATGAATGTTAAAATAGGTGTGGTTTTACTGCTTTCCAGTGCTTTAATAATACAATAGGCCCCCAATCATAATGGAGTAGGATAAGTCAGCATAATGTCCGCTTTATATAATGCTGGAATAGCCACCAAGAATCATAAGAAATGTAGTCTCAGTGGATTCACTATAAAAGATATTCTAATGAATTATCCCTCCTGCATAGCTGGTTGGCAGATGAATATGGCAATGAAAAGGGGAAAGCCAAGGGAATGAACATATAATGTTGTCCCTTGGTGGGATGTTGTTGCTAACACTATGTTCTTGCCTATTTTACATGAAGCCTCCCAAAAAACTGTCTTTTAGTGGAATGTGATGTACTACTCTACCTTCTGATGTCTCTTCCTTGAAACTTTGGAAATGCAAAGAGAAGATCCAAGGCCTTAAGTAGAATAACAAATGGAATGAGAACATTTATAATCTTCAAAATGCAGTGATTTTCATGCAGTTACTTCTCAGTTTTAGGGGCTTTGTTGATTCTCTAACACAGTTCTCTGGGGATTCATTTTAAGACCTTCCCCACAGGATCTCTGAACTGTCATCCTGCAGTAATCTTCCTCTTTTACTTCTAACCACATTCCCAGAAAAAGAGGCTTCATTTTCCAAAAACATCAGCTTTCTTAATTCTAAAGAAAAACCTTATTGCTGCCTTTCTTTTGAATTCAGATAGGAATGTAATTAATTTTTTTGAGAAATCCAGTAGGAACACCACATGAATAAGGGAGGAGGGAGTCTGCTGCACTCAAGAAAAACTGTTAGTGAAGACTATATGCCATTTGAACAGTAGTTGTTGAGACGTATCCGTTGACCAAACTCTCTGCTATTTTAAGTGTGTTGGACTTCTTTGAAGATACTGAAGTGCTCCCAATTGAAAGTCACTCAAAATTACTGTTTCTTGAAACCCATACTTTTAGGAATGGAAATAAAAGCACAAGCACTATCAAGGTTGATTGGACATGAGAGTTTTCTTCCACCTTCCTGAGGTATTCTGAAGGAAACCCATTGTTAAGCCCATCACTATTGGGAAGATTATAGCCAAATCTTGATCATTCAGGGGTGATATGGGTTTTTGATTAACCATACAGAGACCCCTCACTTCATATGGCTACATGAAACAATACAGCTTCAAAAGGACCACAGTGTCCCTGTGACGTGGGGACATCCAGGCTCAGGTCAGCTCCAGCTCAGAACTTCTTCCACCACTGCTGATACAACCACCCAACTCTGTCTCTGTTGCTCTTCTTCTAGGCCAGGTTACATTTGTTTTCTCTTATCTGTGCTTTTGCATTATTCCGGTTACCTGAGGCAACAGTATATTAAGATAATTAAGTAGATAGTGATCCCATGGCTACCTTCCTTTCTGTTGAAAGCCCACCATGTTTGTACAGTACAGGCAGAAACACTGTTCTCCCCTCAGAATATGCCTACTGTCACCCCCGCTGAAGACATTAAAAATGGTAGGATTCAGAGTAGATGTTAATAGAAACACAGAAATGCTAGTGCTTTCTATGTACAGACCTCTTAAAGTTTCAGCTGCTCGTATTACATTCACAGTTAGGGATCAACAGCATCTATAGTGATATCAGATTAAATAAAATTGTGCTGATTTTATTTTTCTTCAGGGAAAACTGAAGTTTTGTACTTAAAAAATGTGTGGCTAGACAGACTTTGTACAAGTCTTGCCATTTGGTGCTTAGTTTAAAATTATTTTTACTGAGACAGATGGTGAACGAATATAGCCCTTGTTTTATAGGCTATGTTTCTTAGGATTTTTGTATACTTTTCTTCATCATTACGTGCTTTGGTACCCTGAAGAAGTGTTTGTATTCAAATGATTTATTACCATAAACTAGAGACAGTTTATTTATTCTGAATATTTAAATGGCGTTTTTCTCTGTTTTTCTTTTTTCTTTTTTTTCTTAAAGGACTGATATCTCAAAGTATATGTGGGAAAGGATAAACAATATGGTTGTTGGAGTTTTTCCTTAAATCATTGCTGAAGGAAAGGGGAAGTAAGCCAAAATAAAATGAGACCTGAACTTATCACTTCTTCTACCAGCACAAGACCACCATGACAGTGTGAGAAAACAGGTATGATTCAGAGGCAGCATTTTTGAGGGAAAATAAATGGAAGGCCAGATTAAAGTATATGACTCGTATCACTTGGTTTCTCACTAATTCTTCATAGACCAAAGTCAAAGCCCTAGGAGTCAGAGGAGATGATAAGAGACAGCCCCACTGGTTGGCATTCATCCAAGGGACACAGTTATATATGATTGGATTTCAGTAGTCTTCCTTTCCTGAAAACTGAGGATATAAAAACAGAAAGCCTTTTCCCATTCCAGAATCTTTCTATCTGAACCTTTTAGCAATCTAAAGTTACCTGTTTTCATCTGTACTGGGTAGAGCTGTGTGAAGTATTACATACATATCAGGTGAGGTCTTTAAGACACAGTTAAAACTTATATGAAGTATTTTAATAAAAAGGCCTTTAGGCATCATTAAGAATGCAGAGGCAAACTTCCTACAGAAGTACAGATCTCAACCTTGTTGTTTTCCATACAGCTTGGCTTCTCTGTTTGTTTTTTTAAGTATCTGAACAATGAAATCTTTCATTGTCAGACAGGGACCAGGTAGTTTTAACTTCTTTTAATATGCCATACTCTTCTCCTGACTGGCATGTGAACTGACTTTTGTCTCTTTTCTTGTATCCTGTAAATAAATTTATTCTGTAAATTATTTATATAACCTCTTTTCAGTGTTGTTTTGGTTAGTGGGATTATCTGGGTGGATTCCCAGGAGAAATAAGTAAAAAATACAGGAGACAAAGAGAGATTATTCCACATAGGCTGAAATCTATTGTTAATTCACTGAGGTTAAATAACTTTTTCAACAAAAAAAACTTATAAACTTGATGCCGAAATTTGTAAATAAAATTTATTGCCTGCACTATGCAGGCAGGTAGCCAAGATAATCATAATGGTTTCCACTGGTTTTTAATGTAGGAATCTATATTATAAGTTTCCAGTATACATCTATGTTTTTATGCTCAGCTGTATTTTTGATCAAGAAATAATAAACTTCAGGCATGAATAAGACCTTTCTATATCATTCTAAAGATTAGATAGGTCCTAAAAGAAAACAGAAAAAAGAAGAAAGGAACATTCACCCCAGATGTGGAAACATGGTCCCAGTTATGAGCTGCAAGACAGTTTACTGGGTGTCATCAGTGGTTAGTTGACTCTGACAGTGTTATATATTTCCAGGACACTAGGCCTATAGCAAAGATGAAAACCACAACAGGAATCTTTTGATACATAAATGCAGTTGAACTTGCTATCAACCAAGTAATCCTATTTCTGTAGTCTTTTCAAAAGAACTCTCAAAAGCTTTTTGATTGGGAAATGCCTCAGTTGATTACCAGTTCAGCTGAAATGTAAATGTATCAGAATTTTCTTCATAAAAGACATTCCTTTCCTGGAATAAGAATTCTTGAAGACTGAAATTTTGTAATAGATTAATAAAAGAAATACCACAGGAATTCCCCCAAAAGTCCACAGTGTATCTTATCTAACTAGCTACAGATGTTAATACATTTAAGTTTATCAGAAACCACAATAGTAGGAAGCAGAGTTTTAATCAAGTTTTAAAGAGAATACTTCTAATTCATATGCAAAGCATATTTTTAAGAGTTCTTGATATGAATCCATGAAAGAACATAGGAAAACTAAGTAGCATTTAATAAAGAACCAGTTAGCTGACTTTCTGTCTCAGAAAGAAACTGAGAGATGCAATATGCTAGACTAAAAACAACTCAAGGGAAATGGATGAAGAAGGTGGGTGTGACACACTTCATCTGTGTTACTTGGAAAGTAAGCCTTGGCTTTGTGGTCACTTAATTGGCAGATTGAGATGGATGGGGCCAGCAAAAGAAAAAAACATTTAAAACATCAAAAGGCTTATTTAAATTCAGATGCATACACTACAGGTTTTATATATTTGTCGGAATTTATTAAGTTTCTTGACAAATACAATGAGTGTAGTGAAAGTAGATGATGTGTTATCTCTTGAAACAGTGTTAAACAGAAACTGAAGCTTCTGGAAAAACTGGAAGCAGCTGGTTTGGTCTTAAATTGGACAGTATAAATTTTCCTGGAAGACTTAAGTTTTCTGATGAATTATCTGTCTGGAAAAGATATCACCACCGATTCTTATAAAAATTAAGCATTCTTTGTTTTTACAGTTATGGATCCTTTTACATGAAAAGGTTTGTTAAATACGGAGGAATGGTAACATCCACTTAGCCAATGACTCTACAAGTCTTGCCAAGCAGCCTGAGCCTTAAAACTCTAGGGACTCCCATTCATATACATAGTTGATATATGAAAGTCATGTGCCCACACCAAGTCCTCTTGTAAAAACAAGAAGAACTCATACAGATCATTTTTCTCAGTGATGTTGGCCTGTTCCAGCAGCTCTTTGTGCGAGTCAGTATTATTCTGCTACAGTTTAAGATAGCTGGCATTTGTCTGGGAAGTAAGAGAAAGCCACTAAGATGTAAAATGATTGTCTTATTGCTCCATCAATGCTGAGGCCAAAGTAATATTAGATTCACCACATCTTTCTAGCATTTCTTCCTGTACAAATTTTAAATGACCAAAACAATCATTTTCTGTTATGTGTCTGCATATTGCTTTTCTATTTTTATAATCTCATTTTTCCACTCATCTGTCTAGAAAGACAGCAAGGAGGATTTAGCAGAAAAAGAAAAAAAAGATTTTTTTTTTAACTTTACTGAAAAACAGAAGACAGGAAAAGATGTTTTTTCAAAGTCCAACTTGATATGACTCTATCTATGGAGTTGTAAAAACATTATCTAGAAGTGTAAAACAATATATTAAAATGACACTGTCCTATTTTTACTTGTTTAAGCCCTGAGCTTTGGTTTCCTGGGTTCTCCTGTAGTAAATGAAGACATCACTAATACCTAAAGCAGAGAACTCAATGACTTAGACAGCTTTGTGTTGAAAGGAGGAACCTCAGAAAGGTTTCCATATGGATTCAGAATCTATAAGACAAAAAGGAGGAAACAAAAAAAAATCCAGATAGAAATGCATTTACATAAATTTTAGGTCTGTACTTATGTTTGCAATTTAAGCCCATTCCTATGACAAGGTGATGTCACCAACTTGACTTGCAAAAAGATGGCAACCTGTTTTTAGATTTTGATTTTTTTTAGACATTTTTCAAGTTTTACTTTGAGAAGACTGAAACAAGATTATGAGGGATGAGGGATTTTTTTTTTTTTTTCCGGGATAAACTAGATATATGGAGATACATGAAATAACCTTTTTTCTTCATGAATAGAGGAAAAAAACCTCATATCAGAGAATGGATTTTTAAGGCAAATGCTGTCCTATTACTCAGTTTATGAACAGAGACTTCCTAGATATAAATGGTAGAAATAGGGAAACTTAGAAACTTTGCAATATCTTGCAAAAGAAAAAAATAGAAGAGAAGAAAAAGAAAACACCAGATGCCAGGTGTGAGCAGATGTCACACTGCTTTTTCAATCCTCTTCTCCTTCGGTCTCAGAACTGAATTCAAACTTAACTGTTAAAGAAATTGTTCAGTAAACATCCTTTGCAGAGTTTATTGGTTCAGATCTTCATCAGTAAGCAACAGGGTTACTTTTGCAGCTTGGGCTATATCTAGTAGGAGTATGAAGGTATATCTAGTATGAGTATGAAGTTAAAGTAAACCTCTAATAAGCAGCTTGAATTTAAAGTATCTTCCTTCTCTTTAATGATCTGTTGGTTTGCTGATTTCTTTTCCAAGTTGGATTCAGATTTGGATGGAGTGCCTGGACTGAGGAAAATTGCAGCAGCAGAAGCTATTCATTTATGTATTTCTTGTTTCTCTGTTTTATTTGTGATCATTCTTCATGCCTTCCCTTCCCTCCTGCAGCTGTAACTGCACAGTTAACTGGCTCAAAGGGAAGAATGAATTGCTTGACTTAATTCATGCATTTTTGATCTAAGTCTTGCTTCATTTGTGAACTTTCCAGTTTTCATTTTTACTGCCTTTCTGCTTCAGGTGCCTGAAGGCATTTTCACCTCGGCCTCTGGCAGTTAATTATAAATAAATTCATTCATTATTTTTATTCAACATCTTTCTGCAATGATTAAAAAAAAATTATTTCTTACAAATGTCAGATTTCTCTGAAATCTTATTTGATGATCACTTGGAACCAGGTAGAGCTGCAATCTAGCAGAGGTCTGTCTTATTGGCAGAGGTCTAACAAATCAGTATTTTGCAAGATGATCTTCTGCATAAAATTGTAAGTTGTTCCAGCTGGCTCTTTGACTGTGTCTACACCAAAAGGCAAAGGAGAGGGTCCGAGAACAGGCATGTGATTTCCAAACTTTGTGCATACCATTGGCGAGCACTTAGCTGTACTGGGTCTGATTCCCTGTTACCTTTCGTAGGTTCCGGTAGTTATTTTAGATAGCTCCCATGCCTCTACAGGCCACACAAATAACCTCGTGAGCTTTTGGAGCACTAGATTAGATCAGTGAGGGAGGCTGAAGAGTTTGTAGCTTTGAAGAGCAAGTAAGACAGGTATAGTAAGAGTGAGATAGGAACAGCTAATCTTGCTTGAGGAGACAGATGTGAGCATCTCTTGAAGTTCTCTCCAGCACTACTTGCTATTATTTTATGATGCTTCTGGCTAAAAGACTGCATGCTAAAGATATTTAAGCCTGGCTTCTGGAAGGTGGACAAAGTGACCTTTTAGTGTGCACAAAGTAGACTTTGATGAAACAACAGACTTAGTGGAAAGCTGCAAAGAGACCTGAGGAATTTCACTTCCCTACAGACGGAGGCATCTGTCAGGAAAAGCCAGGGTTGTACAAACTCATGAGTTAAGCAAGATTAGGTCTAGCAGTGCTTGGATGAGATATAACCTAGAAAAAACAGTGTGCTTGGACAGCTGATGTCACTTCTTCAGAAAAGGCTTCTGTTTTGAACCCTTTTCTGTGTTGTTATAGGACCATCAAAGCAAAAATAAACTTTGACTAAACAGGAATAATGTCATTACCTTCAAAAAAGTTGGTGTTGCATACGAGTATTTTTTAAAAATACAAAAATATTTCAGAAAGTTTTTGTGCTGTTTTTTGAGGGGAAAAAAGTGATTTTCATTGTTCTGTTTCATCAACCAAACAGTGATAGAGAAAGGTTGTTACTGTGTTACTGTGCAGAGATGTTGTGTAGCACAAATTGTGGCATATCAGTGGACAAGATTCATTAAGTCATTTGGAACTTTCAGACTATAATATCTCAGGAGGGTTTTTGTTTATTTTTTTTTTAAGTAATAGTACACAGTAACAATCTTAAAAGCTAAAAGAGAGACTGGGATAAGGATGTATTCCTCTTAAAGGTCATAAAAATTGTTTGAAAAAAGATGTTTCTTTTGTTTTCTCAGTACTAACACTCAAAAATGTCATATGTAAATGAAACATACAGTTGCTTAGATTGCATGATGATAAACATAGTGTAAAAAATAGATTATTTTGAGCAATCAAGTCATATTTTAAATCAGGCATGTTTTATCTAACAGCATGTTTGAAACCCCAACTGTATACATTCATTAGAGCAGAAGTAGGTGTTAGACGAATATAAAATTTTAAACATACACATGCGCATGCACACACACACACATGCACACACATGCAGTTATATGTGTATATACATTTACATATATGTGTGTGTATATATATATATATCCATTTAAACACTTGTGTGTTCTTCCCAAATTGGATTCTAGTCAATTTAAATTTAATAATGACAAATCAGAATTTCTCCTTAAGTTAAATTCTGAAATTCCAGCTTTATTCTAAGGGCACTGAACTGGAATTTTCATCAGCACAATCTCCCAAGCCAACACCTGTGATTCTCTCAAAGTGTTTTCCCTAGAATATTATATTTTTGAGGTTTACTTTTATGAATAGAGATCTTTAACTGAGACATACTGTAATGCACAAGGACTGTTTACCACAGATATTGCTTGCCTGTGGCAGCAGATACTGAGATACTGGCAACAAAATGGCTTTCAGAACCAATGAAGCTGACAATGTGCAGCAGCAGTCCATTTTACAACTTCACTAATGGTGAAAGTGATAGACTCCGCCTAGCTAGGAATGGGCTGTGTGGGAATTTCTGTGCATTCCAACTTAGGGTGGGCAACAGTGATTGTAATGCCCTCAACCCACCATCATTTGTATTACAAACGATTTAACACAGGCTGTGATCTGCTGCTGGTTGGGTGGGCCATGGCACACAGCTATCTGAGGCAAAATGCATGTGTTAAAAGTAGTGGAAATAACATTGCCTTGGGAATATGCCTGGCACCAATTCTCTTGCAATACCTAGTAAAGATTTATATGTATATGCTGTATTGTAATACAGCATAGGTGCTAATGATACTTGGAGAAAATGACAAAGAAATAGCTAACAGAAAATCCCTCTAGAGATATTCCAAAGAAGTATGTTGGACTGTACTAGTTTGATTCTCCATTAATGTACACCTGGTATAGTCATTACACCACGTGGGAGGAAGTTCACCGTGTTCCCATTGTGATTAAGTGGTGTTTGACACCTCCTGCATGCTCATTTTATGTCACGGTTCCATTAGGTGGAAAGCAGTGAAGAAGCAGGCTTAATGTTTCCATCCACTAATAGCCTTATGGAAGATGTAACCTGACACAGTGTTTTCAAGGAAAAAAAAAAAACCTCTCAGCTAGAATTGAGATAAACCATCACAACCTTCACTTTTAGATGTTTATCTAAATGTTTTCTTTCATTTAAATGTTTATTATTTTCTTCTTTCAGTATTTAAACCATCATTTTCAATTTTTAGATGTGGAACAAACAATAATTATGGGACATAGGTAATGTTACAGAGCCTAATCACAGATTTGCCCACAAAAGGTGGGTAAGTTGATCAAAAAAAACAAAGTATTTTTAATAAGTACCTTCTAAAATTTGTACTTTTAAAGCATAAAGTAACAGTGGAAAATGATCTGCCTAAACATCCTGCATGGAACTCCTCAGTGTTTCAGGATTTATAGGTCTGTGGTATTGTAACAGCAGACACCTAAAAGTGGACACTTGCACAGTACAGAACTCATGTACAAACAGCCACACCCAGATACTTTGGAACAAGCTATTTTTCTAAGCAAGCCCACTAGAAATGATTGAATTTCCATTCAGAGATGCCAGAAACACCTTCCATGTCTCCTAAATACTGTAAGAGAGCAGTTTTGAGTTATATGCCTCAGGATGCAGTAGAAACATATTTTCCCACTAAGTTTCTAGATCTGAGCTTCTACCATATTAATTTCAATCTTTTATTTGGAAGACAGGAAGTTGTAAAGCTATTAGCCATGTTCATTTCATGTCAGATATGTCCGAAACCTGCCTTCTTGTCTTCCTTAAAAAAGTTTGGACACCATTTGTCAAACTGTTTTTGCAAATAATTCTAAGTAGCTATATCAGGGACTGTGGTTACAACACTAGTTTTTTTTAAATGGTGACATAATTTGCTGACTTTCCTTGTGATACTGTTCAGGGTGAAATAGTGGATGTATACATTTGAAAGATATTCGTATTCAGAGAAGGCATATATTTCTGAAAAACTGAAGAATTTTTCTGTTGTAATAGCCAATTAAACACTGAGCCTTTGATGATCACCACAGAGTGGTCATGGATTAGGAATTTCAACGTTTGTTTGGGAGGATGTTTTTGTGGAGAAATTGATAAAGAATATGGACAGATTTTTGGACCGATTTTAGGAGATCATTCATCTGCACTGATAATTGATCATATATACTAAGCAAATCACAGAAACAGCATTTTGAAGGGAAAAGCCTTCATCTTGCGAGTGATATAACTGAGCAGATATAAAGAGACTTCTAAAGCTTCTTTCCTCCAAGCATTCAAGAGCCGTTCATCTGCTCATGCGATGGTGAAGTGGGAGGGTGGATGTGCAGGTGACAGGAGCGGGGAGGCAATACATCCCCACGCTGGGCTTGGAAGGTTGTCAAGCACACCGCACACTGCAGCAACCTCCCTTCTATGTTTGGACCATCAGCACGAGAAATGGCTGCTGGTGGGTTAACAATCATGGACACCAAAAGGCTCCCAGAGACAAAATCGTGTACTCACATCTGGAGATAAACATCTGTAAGGGGTTCACAACCACTCTGAAAGACACAGTCCTCCCACAAATACAAGGAGCTATTCTTTTTTTCCCCCTTGGGAAAACTTTGATGCTGTTCCAAGCTGCACAAGTTGCCATTGTCATTTTTTATTTTTCTAATGGTAGAGGTCCAGGCATTTGACACTGAAAATCCAAATTCATTCTGGTCTTCTGGTTTCCTTTTGGATTAAACAAATCCACATCTTCTTTCTCTCCTTTTCTAAGAGTTTACCAAGCAAAACAAAACAAAAACCAGAAAACCTCTGGAAACAAAATGATACTAAATCAACGAAGGAAGCTCATTGTATTAATAAGACTACTCAACCCTCCCTTTGTCAGTCTCTAAAGGTAAATGGCAATCATATTTCTTTTTCCTGTGGCTTTAAAGGAAAAAAGTCTTCTAGAGAAATCTGAGACTGTTCTCTGCTCAGGATTGCCATAGATGCTGGGTCGCAAGAGGGAAGGTAGCACCTACATGTGGTGCTCCAGTTACAGACTTGACAGATAGTATGATCCTTGGAAGATGAAAGGTTTCTGGGTGGGCCATGGAGATGCTCTCCACCTGTCTTGTAAGAGCCAAACTGGATAACAGCTAAATAGCTGCATGTCGCTGCAGGCAGCAGGCCTGAACAGGGAGGAAAGGGCCACAGTTACTCAGGCAAAGGATCTGCCTTTGCTCATTTAATGTTGTGTGAAGAGGAATTCACCACTGCTGTGAGCAGATGTCCTAGTTAGGATGCTCATGCTCTGCCCTGGGCCTCGGGAGCCTCGCAGTCAGGGTGGAAAAGTACCGTGGGAAGCTCCATAACCATTAGCCGGTTTGGAAATTAGGATCTTTTTCTACAGGTGGGAGTCCTGAAATGTGGAAGAAGAGGAGTAGTGACAGCATCTGGATGCCATCCAAATTTGGATCAGCAGACCTATTGGGAGAACTTCTGAGCAGAAATCTAAGGATGCAAAAGGAGAACAGAAAAGCAATGGGTGGCAAACACTACTGTGTGAATGATTATTTCTACTTTGTCAGCCAAGTAAAATAGAAAAGTCAAAGGAAAAAAATAGTTTCTGATCCCACAAAGCATATTTTTAAGTTGTTGTGTAAGAATTATTAATTTAAGTTGTTGTGTAAGAATTATTAATTTAGCATAAAAATATTTTAAAATGAAAAATTGAAATGTCCTAGTTCAAAAATACTGGAAAATAGTGAAGAAATTTTTACTGATTTTATTTTCAGGAAATCACAGTATTTGCTGACTTGAGATGAATAAGGCAAGAATTAGAGAGAAAGTGCATTGCCTTTCCTGTTTATTTCTGAGAAAGATTGATGAAAAGTGGTGGGTGTTGAAGGAGGACATATCTTCTGGAGAATTTTTTTTTTCAGAGACAGTAAGTATATGGTGTCCTCAAAAAATAGGTTAGACCAAATCACTGATTTTCAATCTTTTCCCATTTGCAGACCTGTAAGCTTTTCTGATGAAGCACTCTGCCTATATAGTGAGTTTAAGTCTATTCATAACATACTTTATTTCTCAAGCCCATGGATTCCAGTTTAAAAACTACAGGCATATTCATAGCTTTAAAGGAACAGGATAGTAATTCAAACACAATTAAGTGTGAGAAGGTAGAACAAAGAAGTGGCAAATCATGCCTCAAGGCTAATATGATTTACTTCCAGGCAGATAATTCCTTTTGAACAAAATAAAGTTTCCACTGGGTAAGGTTAAAATAATAAAAAGATTTCTCAGAATCTTTATATATAATTTGCCAAGTGTAGGATTTTGTATGAACCTATGTTACAGCTTTGGATAGGAGAGTGAGCAAAAGATTAAACTTTGATGAGTGAGACAGTTAGGAGAGGACTGTGACCAGTGGAGCTGTGGAGGCCTACAATAGCATGCATGTATCCAAATCTGGAGGAAGTAGGTAGTAATATGAACTTTTCCTCAGCTCTTAGATAAGCAGAGTACATCATAGCTGAATAAGACAAAAGTAGAACTTGGTCTCTGATTTCTCACTAGCATCATATCTGGGATGTCTGTAGAGCACAGTCATACGAAACCTGGATGAGGAAATTATTGGGGCTGGCATGAACTCTGAATGTATTCTAGGACTTTATAAATCCTAGATAACACTCCTGAGAAAATAAGCTTTCAGAAATATGTAGGATTGCCCATTTCCAGTAGACCAGAGATAACTAAAACAACTGGAAAAATATTTGCCACTTAGCAAGCGCTGAAAGGAGAATAACATTCCATCCGTCCTTACCAATGAGGGTTTTCCAGTGGATCCACCTAATTTCTTTGTTGTTCCACAATTATTTGTAAAATTTTAAATATTATTGAAATCATTCCACTGTGTAATTAAATTTTTTAACAATTTCCATGCTGCCACTCTGAAGTTATCTTAATGGTTATTGGAACTAGCATGGTAACCAAACATGATTTTACCAGTCAAATATTCAGTACGAAAGCATTTCTGTTGTCACACAGACTATACTAACCCATTTCAGCTATAGCCAGATATCAGTATTTTAGACAGATGATGGAATTTTCCTGACATACTGAATGCCTGCTCTAGTTGTGAAGCACTCTGACCCCGTCAGTTCAGGACATATCACATTATTTTCAGTGTTAACTGGAATTCATCGAGCTGTAGGAAGCAATAAGGAAATCCTTTTAAAACCTAGGAAGCAGGATAACATTTTCAAATTTTGATTTACAATAATAATGTTCATTAAAACATCAACAAAAGGGTTCATTTGGGACAAAAATGTTCCCAGCTCAGTTTGTTCAACTGGTTTGCTCTCCAGCATTATAGTGAACATACAGTTCAGCTATGCTGTTTATTATCTTCCTGGGAATCTCTCAAGAACTTCTCTCAACTAAAACAATTGTCAGTTATCAAAAAAAAAAAAAAAAAAAAAAAAAGGAGATCTTACAATGTTACCTATATGTATATATTCTTTCTATGGGGTTCCCTGACAAAGGGAATATTCAGCATTAGGAGATGAGAGGAAGTGAAGGCAGCTTTCTGCAGCTGCTAACCATCAGTCCTGAAGAGCGTTAAGTCCAGGCCAAAGCACAGCTTAAGCCATGTCTTCATGTTTACTCTCCAGCAAGAACTCACTGCCCAACAAAATGGTGCAGAGGACTCTGCTTGGCGCCATCTCATTTGGAGCAGACAGTCCACATCCGCGCTCCATATGACTTGGCCTGAGTCCTCTCAGGCCAGTGTGGTGCCTTGTAGTCCTAAGAGATATTTTATGATTTTTTTTATTTCAGAGTACACGAAATGCACAAGACCTGTATTGCAGACAGAGTGATATAATCAACCTGGTAATGTGATTGCAAAAAAGAATGTATGCCCTAGTTTTTATCAGTTTATAGTGCTGGGCACTGAAAGAGCTGAGGGGAGGTGAATAACCTTTTTTTTGCCTTTGCTTTTAAGACAATAACCTCCATCAGAGAAAGGGAGGAGACAATGGGGGACAATAATAGGCTGAACTGACCCTACCTATGCCCAAAAAATCTCATCGGTTGTTTCATCTGGGTCATGCTAGATGCTTCTTCATGTAGACCAGTTGTGCTGTGACATGTCCAGCACTGCTCGTCCACATAAAACAATGTAAAATCCTACTTGGGATGTAAGAAAAGGTTAAAGAGATCTTTGAAACATTCAATATTATCAAATTAAAAAGAAAGTATAACCAACATCCAGAGAGAGGGAACAGAGTATCTTTATTCCAGATGAATTATTTGCTGTTTCATTAGCCAAATTAAGATTCCACAATGATGCATTAATAAAATATCAATAATTGCTTTTCAGCCTATCAGAGTGATCAGCTGCACACTGGTAAGAGTTTTGTGGACATTTATTAATATCTCCATAGACTATAACTGACTGTCTCCATAGTGTACTTCTGTAGGCCTGAGGTCCTGTTCGCTCATGAATTATGAAAACTGCTGAATAGCAGTCATTTAACTATTATTGATAATGATTAAATTATTGATTAACAGCTGAATTAATTGAATACTTCCATGGACTTGTTGTTCAACCTATGCCTAAGAAGATCTCTCTACTAGGTCAGATGAAGCACCCATTTCTCTCTCTTGATGATTAGAGGTTCCACAAGTGACTGGCTCAGCTGTAGACAACTTCCCTGTAGATGTGTATCAGGACTGACAGGGCGTTAGAAATTGTAGGCTGTGACTACCGTTGCATCCTAACTCTGCAATGGACTATAGGAACTATGACAGTCAGAGCTGCATTGACTGCCTTTCTGACACTGCTTCTGGCTTCCAGGGTCGATTTCATTAACTATCCTCTCTCCTCAATGAACATGAAGAATTAGGATCTTCAGAATAAGCTGCCTTTTTAAATGAGATTTAAATTTGTGTCTGCCTTCAAAGACTATTTCTGTTTGATCTAGTGAGTGAGTAACATAAAATAAATAATCCTGGGAGCTGGGACTGGACTGTTTCCTAACCACTAGCGAGCTGTGCTCTTAGCCAATGACTATTAATTATTTCCTGGAAAGTGGTACAGATTCATCAGAAAGGACAGGAAACACTCCCACACTAGAACAGAGTATTGCCTGCGGTTTAGGTCACTCGTGGGAGCTGAGAAATATCAGTCTGAATGCCTTCAGGCAGAGGAGGAAAATAACAAATGGTCTCCTATCTGCTTTTTTGACGTCCCACAGTTTCCAAAGAGGTTACCCTGTGTCCAATTGCAGTAAAAGGTAAAAGGAGGAAATTATGAGCAAAGAGGTAGTTCCCACTGTGTCTTGTAAAATGACCATTTTGGCAAGCATGCTCTCTGGAGAAAACTCCTCTCCTTTCAGGTAACTGAGGCAAACTAACACCTAGTTTATGGATCCTGACCCAATGTGTGTTCGTCACTATTCTACTGCTCAGCACTGCAGGACTCAGTGACTGCGGGCCTGCCCCAAATCAGAACTGTAAAGATCCTAAAGATCTGTGATATTAAAAAACTTAATGCTCCTACAAGCTCTAGGCACCTCTAGGTTTAGATGAGGTCTAAGCAAAAGTTTTGAAGATCTGTACTTTGCACTTGGGAGCATGGCACTAGCACTTTTTTTCCATTCAACTATTGTCGTCTACGTTGCAGTAAGCTAAAATGAAGGAATATCACATGGACAGATGTTCTGGAGCTAAAAACCTTGAATCTGAGCCCAAACTTCTCATCTTTTTATAAGGATGTTTCAATTAAGGGGTTTGATTCAAGCCAGCTCTGATTTATATATATATCTTAAATAGCTAGATCTATATGTGTTTAACTATATTTTTCTGTTATTGACAACTTTTCTTCCAGAAGGTTAACAATGTGTGGCACTTAATTGCAGTTACAAATATACAAAACTAATAAATATGCCTTTTAGTCTAACACAATATGTTTGAAATAAACCTACCTAACATGTATATTTAAAAATAAGGCAGCTATTATAATTTTGTCTGAATACTGGAGCCACTAGAGGCCACCATACACCTCCAAAAAAGGAGATATTCTTCCCAGAGGAAAAATCTTAAAACATATTCCACTTCCACTTGTACATAACTTATCTTACCTTTCCCACATAATTTCTTTGACAAACTTGCAAAGAAATGGTTTACTTTTAATTAGGTTTTCCTTTCTACATCATCTATCACTGGTGCCATAGTTGTACATATGTAATACATAAATGATGTTCACAGTCTGAAAGTTGAAAAGTGCTTGGATCATTTGTTGACCCCACTTCGGGAAAGGTGCATCCTCTGTGAGTTATTCCTGGATAAAATTAACTGTGTTCAACATTGGTTTTAAAAATTGAGAAAACAGCAAAGTAATCTATTTTATATCTTCAAATAGCTGCCTTTTGAGACAAGGCCATGCAATTATCACATGCAACCATTTATACCAAAGGTATAATAGAAATTATAATGCTTTACAGTTACTTTCATTGGAGCTAGCTCTTCACTTCAGATCTTTAGGATTTTCAAGGAAAATGTTCTGTTCAGTTATTCTGCCAACTACTTATAACACATATAATTTCTGCAGGAAGCATGGTAAAAATAACATTTAGAGAGTTATCTTGTTTCTTTGGCTGCATGTACATAATTTTCCATCTATACCCTTTTTCCTTATCCACACATTAATCCCAGTTGAGTAGTAATTGAAAATGCAGAGCGTCTTGTAAGATTGACTCCTTTGTTCGTGTTAGCGACAGGAAAATTCTAAAACCCTGGGTGTAAAGAGTTTGTTTTAACCAGTATACCATTTAGATTTACAAAATATGTATACAGCTAGTTGGATACTTGGGCAGATGTTCAATCCATGTGTGTATGGATGATATAAATGATTCCACTGAACTCGAAGAAGATGTTTATATAAATTTTCACAACCTGGCAGTAAGATTCATATTTATCTTCAGATTTGTTTATGGGTTTAATGTGAGAAATTTAAAGCTATGTTACCAAATTTCTAATATCAGCTACTAGACTTCAGCTTCTGGCTACTAGACTTCAGCTTCTGAATAAAGTCTTTTTTTCTTTTTCTTGTTTCCTTTTTGAACATTCTATATAGAATATCAGGATTTTTTCCTTCTCAGAATGTTTACATTTAGTGCAACTAATCAAGCATACTGGAAGTATTGAAGATACCAATTTATACCAATTTATATTTTTAGGTTAGGACAATGTGGTTGTTAATCCAAGCATTCACTGGAGTCATAATAAGACTGCTGTTAGAATGAAGTGAAATCTTGCATTTCTACAGTTCTTCCCTTTTATACGTAAAAATAGTTTTTTCTACCTGTAAGAAGCTTCTTTCTTCTGATTATTCTTTGATCTGTGTATTTAATCAGATGAACTGCCTCTTCTGCTTTGCAAAACTGAACAGCCTTCAGCTGCCATTGCCTTTCTGGAGCAGCTTAGACACAAAAAAGAGCTTAATGAGGTGACATGATACTGACTGTAATGGTATGGTCAATACTTGCACTACATACCAGTTTCAAACTGCAGGCTACTCCTTTGACTGACAGTGTGAGACAGTCAAAGAGGGTGTTAAATTTCTTTTTTTTTTTATTTACTATCTTTGTGCTCATTTGAGAAAAATATAAAGCATGAAGTTATTGAGAAAGCTAAAACTTTCATTTCATACTGAATATGAAAACCAAAACTCTTAGCCATGAAGGCTTTGAAGTCACTGATGATCTTTTCTGTAATGCTGTGTCCTCATGTTCACAATCAGTGTTCAAGCAGGTGACATTCAATCAGCAAAAATAATGAAAATAGACTGCTTTTAAGAAAAGTGAGTGAACCATGAGAGAGAGATCAAATGTTCTTGCATGTTCTTTATTTTCGGAAAGGTCAAAATCTCAATGTAAGATGATAGCACAAGAATAAATGTATTAAACTCTTGCCAAGTGTGATACGCCAGGACCATTACAGACTGGTGAATTCTGGCATAAGATATTGATCAAGACATAGATCATGAACAGTGGGTTAGCAGAAACATTTATGATCTATTACAGAGTAAAGCCTGCTCTTCAGTAGGATGGTATTTATCACATTTGGTGGTCTGGATTTTCAAAAGGAGCTTGTGGAAATTAGACATCAAGTTCTTGAGATCATTCAATGGGATTTGACAATGGTACTCCCTTACGGGCTGTTAGAAGCATATTGGAAAGTGAATGAATGGAAAAGATGGGTCTGGGGGGAGGAAAGAGCTCAATATAAGTGATTCCATTCATGTACTGGGAGCTGTGTTCTCGTTCTTCACTCCCAAATTCATGACGCAGTAGAAATTTTGTTGCCATAGTTGAATATTTTCTCCAGTTACTAAACTATAAAGGACAATCAGCCACTCATAAGCCCATGCTGCTGCCAAATTTCAAGCTGAGCAATATCTCATTGTTCTTTGGGGAGAGTGCCTTGAGCAACAATCGTGACTCATTTTATGCCTTTCTCAGAAGAAAATTGCCTTCCTCAGAATAAAAATGCTGTTAATTTACAGCCCATTGGGAACGGTATGTCAGGGGCTCCAAGACATAGTGGCCAGTTCTAAAACTGGCTCTGTTTGTTTTTCACTGGTGTTTTTGTTTTCAGTGCAAATAGCTTTGGTAATAAATCTCTATTCAACTTCAGATTTTTATGATTTATATGAAGTGTCAGAGGTCATCTTTTAAATAGGAGGGATGAGAAATATGTTGTGTTCTCATGGATTAGCTTTGTAAAGTGCATTTTTCATTTTTGTTTCAAACAACTGCTTATTCACACAAAGTTGTCATTTACTGGGGGCTAAAATTATTACAGAATTTGGTGAAATTTCAGCAACTGGTTTTCTTCTGGGGGAAAATCAGAATCAACAGATTTCATTTCTGACCTTTTATAGTGCTTCTGCATTTTCCAACCTCTTACAGTGTTTCTATGTTTTATTCATAACATTTGTGTTTAAAAAATAGCGAAAGTATGATTTTAGAAAGTTTTTTTTTAGGAGTTTTAAAATCAAAATTGCATCTGAAGTTAAGAAGCTAGGAATTTTTTTTTTTTTGCCTATCATGTGCAAAGAAAAAAACACCAAGATTTCATACTGAGGCTAAAGCAGGGTTCCCTCAGGCTCCCCAGGTCAGCAAATAACTGAAAATTTTCTCACTTACATGTTTTTATTTAGAACTTTTCAAAGGGCTTCCATCTCTTGTTTTTTGACTCAGTTATCTGCAGACTGCTTTCTCAGAAGTCCTTTTTCTTTGGATATTATTTTTCAGTGGATCTTGTATTCCTCCTTCATATGAATGTAGAACTTCTGTTAAAGTCAGCAGGGCTTTAATTTTTTCATCTCCAGAAGCTGCTCACCTCATTTATATTTACCTCTGTTAGATTGTCTTCCTCAGCTGCCTTCCCTTCTTACCTTTCTGCTTTTACCTCTTTCATTTTCTGGACCACCATTATGTGTTTCTAATAATTTTGCCCTTTCCTATTATGGCAATTTGTACAGATTTGGTGTAAGGATCAATGTATTTTTTACTGCTCTGCCCCCAGTAACCCTTCAGTACAGCATTTCACGTCCTGACTTCCCTATCTCCCCTCTCTCCCCCTTCCCTTCCTGCTGGACCGTCAGTGCTGCTCCTGATGGGCGAGATGACCCTCTGACCCAAGTTCAGCAAGGTGCAACTCCGTTTTCCACACTCTTCGCAAAACATTCCTCTTTTAGGCTTCCCAGAGAAAGTGAATGAATTACAATAATGGAGGGAAAGGGGAAAATGCCGCTAGTTATTTCCACCTCTGGATATTTTAGTTGTGAGGAGGGAGGTTCCTATATTAATAGAAAAGGATGCTGTGCTATTCTGAGATCTCAAAATAGGAAGAGGGTAAACAATTCAGTTTTTATTTCCGTGTTTATAGATATGGGAGACTATCTGTCTTATTTGGTCCTCTGGGCTTGGAAACCAATTAACAAAACCTCCATTTTGAAGTTTAAAGTTGTACTTTGGATAACAATAAAGCATATGTAAGCCTTTTCTCAGATTCAGTTACCTGTTTCACTTGAAGCTGCATCTCAGACCATACCCAGGATCCCTGAAGTGAAAGGTAGTTTTGCCGTTACTTCAGCAGAAATAGGACAGAGGCTCGAGGCTGTCTGTCTGCAGGGTGTCCGTGCAGAGTAGTCCGGCTGGCAACTCACAAGTTGTCTGCCACCTGTCCAAAGGATGGGCAACAGGGCATCTGGGTCCTCTGCAGAGACCCCAAGGTCCTCAGCCCCTCAGAAGAGCTGTGCATTGTCATTAATGAGCACAGAGGAGCACTGATGAGCTAGAAAGGTGCAATGCAGTTTCTAGGCCCATGAGGGTACAAATTTCTAACACTTGAAACAAAGCTGAGCAGCAGATGTAGCTACCTTCTGTATGTACAGGTAAGGCACTAATGCTACTGTCACAGTTAGACACAGCTCTGGTACACTAACAGGCGGGAAGAGCATGTAGACAGGCTCTGTTTTGGGATGAGGCTCCGCAAGCTAACTATTTTGCTTTACATTTTGCTCTGCAGAGTAGATGCATCTGAGATGTAGGTCAGCTCTTTCATTCCATTCTGTAAGGTAAAAAGTTCAACATTTTTCTCCTTTTGTCATTCTGCCCTACATAGATCAAAAATTTGATTTATCAGTTAAGTATCATTAATGACAGCCTTGAAACCAGATTTATTCAATTACTGTCAGAAAGGTATGCTATTACTTACACCTACTGTACTGTTAATGGAATAATCAATGTGAAAGAATCTGCTGACAAAGGACCAGCAGCTGGGAATAATCAGATACCACTGTCCTGTTCAAGCAGCAAGTAACACTACCTCTCCTGGGAGAAATAGATACTGTAGAGTTATTTGATTCAGGAGAACTAAAGTGCTTTAGCTTTTTCTATATTAAAAAGAAAGAAAATATAGGGTTCTTTCAAATGTCTACAAATCTCTGAGAAAGTTGTTACCAAATGGACAAGGAAAAGGTAAGATATCCTAGCATAAAAAGCATGAAGGTAAGACAGTGAGACAAAATAAAAAAGTAATGATATTGTAGGGGTTTTTTTTCCTATTATGTCCCTTTGCATGGTTTTTCTTGATTCTAGTCTCTTTTCTAGATAAAGCCACCTGCAAATGCATCTGACCAGCAGCGGTTTTGTTCGTCATGGTTATAAAGATTGCTTACAGCACCTGTTTTACACTAATACATAAACTCATGTCAGAAGAAAAAAAAAATAGTACTAAGATATTACATACTAAGATAGTGTTGAATAAATAAGAATACAAAAGACAAAAGATATGAAATGGCAAACAGAAAAATAAGAAATCAGAGCCATAATTACCTACATGTTCACTCACATCTTAATTTTTGACATCCCAGATTGAAAATGAAGACTGTCGCTTTGAAGACTGCTAGAATAATTCAATTCTGTTACTGAACACTAGGTTTACACTAACTGTTGAGATGGTGTGATTGTGTTTTCCCTTCAGGAAAGAACTGTGATTTCTATAAACTTTAGCTTGCAAACAGAATGAATTATGTTCAGCTATGGACACTGGTCAGTCTTGAAAGGTTATATAAATTAATACCAGATAGTTCATATCAGGCTAATTTTAATATAACAGAGTGACATGGAATTTTCCTCCTCAGTTAAGTAAGTTTGGTGCGTGGTTGAGAAATTAAATTAAAACATGTTCCTGCTGCTATTTTTGGTCTGGAGATGATTTTGTGCTAATAAATTTCACAAGCTGCATGTTATACCTAACCAGTGTTTATTTTCCCTGGGTTATGGTAACATTTTCTATTAATGTATTTAACAGCACTCCTACTAGTTTTAACCGAAGTTGTGTACATGACTTAAAGAATACACATAAATGGATGTAAACTACTCAGATGGGATCACAATCACTCTTAAATAATACGAAAACAGGAGAATGAAGTTCATAGGGGAAAAAATTAGATTCCAAGATTCTTCGTCTGATCCATGTATGTAGAGCATATTGTATATTTTTATGATTGGCAAGGGCTACAGTAATCTTAAACTTGCTGCCCTGGTTCTGACACCTACATTCTTACAAACTTAATATATTCTGTATCCTTCATAAAACAATTCTCCCATTGTTAGGCTTCTCTCTACAGACAGTAAACAAACTTACTGGACTACACAAACTGTGCATGAAAATTCAATCTCTACAGATCCCTTGGTGTTTGCCAGAACCCGAGCTATTTCCAGTACATTGGAAGACTTTCCACAACTGGAAAACGTTTAACTCCGGGTGTGGGATAAACAGGGAGAGAAAGAAAGCCTATAAATGTTGTTAAAATTTCCACAAATAGAATTAAAAGCTGTAAGCAAATGTGCCTGGGATGGTAAATACCATTTCATAGAAGACTGCGTATCCAGAATTGGGAAAGCTACTCCTTTTATATGCATAACAGATTTGTGGCCTGTATGGGACACCATCCCTTCATATATATAACAGATATAAACCTACTGATCACAACAGGAGGAACACTTCAATAGATGTCATAAGCATCTTTTCACATTTAAAATTTCAAGGGTTGTTGCTGATTTCAGTTGCTAGTACAACCTTAAGGGTTTATTACTGACACCATCTTTCACAAGTTCTGAAAACTGCAAGTCACCAAGTAGAATGAGCACTGAGAAAATTAAGGTGCTATAGAAAATGAAGGAACACAGCATGACCTTCTGTTTTCAGGGTACACAGTTGGAAGCTTATCCTACAGCTTTTATTCCATTTGACATGAGTGAACCCATCCAAATCAACAGAACTTCCTTCCTACTAATTTACTGTTTGGTTTGAAGAACTGGTCCCATGAAAAACAATAATGCTAAGTCTTCATAGCTTCAATTTTCTGCTGAAAAAGGGTAGTGGCTCCAGCTTTATACATGAGAAACAAGTAGAAGCAAGTCCAAGTACCATGGCTGTAGCATAACTGAGCAGAATATTGCTTTCTTTTCATTTGTGCAACTCCACTGATTTGATGAGATCAAATGACATCAGAAATCAGCCTCCATAGTATGTAATGCATATTACATAATTATTACATAATAGAGTTTCAAGGAGAGCTGAAGAAAATTGTCAATCAAGATGCAGTGTGATTGTGCTCTTATCTGGGGATTGAAATTCCTGAGTGGATTTTGTTTTAGGTCTAAAGCCAGCATATAATGAGACTCTAGGCACTAAAGGCTGAAATGGTACTTGCCCCCCACCCCCCCTGCCAAAAAAATGTCATGCACAGTCAAATAGCACTAAAGTCATCTGAAATCATTAAATGTCTTCCTATTTGACCTGGCAATTCTCTTGTAGGTGTATTTCTGCTACTGGAGGTATTCAGGTTCCCAGCCCAAAGTGCCTACTCTCCATTCACTCCATACTTCAGATTAGGAGTTTGGCAGAGAGGCAGCTGATTTTCTGTGTGCTGCCTGGCAGTTCCAGCATGCAGCGAAGAAAGGGAAGCACTCCTCATCCCAGTACTGTCTCTATTGACTTCCTTTTTGTTTCCAGCACAAGTTTGGATTCCTTCTGTGTTCCCAGAACCATTCTCCTATTTTCACATTGAATAGTCATTGGAGTAAAACAAGCAAACAAACAAAAAAAATTTCCATCTTCTGACTCCCAGGCTTAGACTCTTAGTAGTTAGCTCTTCTCTCCTAGCAGACGTAAGATGTGAGTTTGTTGCTTCTTTGGTGGAGGAGGGGATTGAATCCTGTCCCACCACTTCCTAAATGAGTGCTCTCACCAAGGGGCTGTTTTTAAGGAGTGGGAGGGCACCACTTCCTATAGTTTTAGCAGCAGTATCTCAGGGAGGAAAAAAAGCAAAAACCAAAAAAAAGAGAGAGAGAAAGTGCATTAGCTCTTCAAACTATGTTTTATAGGTATCCACACTCAAATAGTTTCTAAATCCTGAATGGGCAGAATGACCCCCACCAGTCCCTGAGTCGTATGTCCAAACACTGGAGAAGGATGAGATTTCAGATCCATCTTGTGCGCAGTGTTTCTCAGGATGTGTAGGTAGTCCACTTTCCATTTTCATTTTGTGGAGTCAGTAGCGTGAATCATATCCTATCAGAACCCTAAAGGTTTAACTCTAGGTTTTCAGTTCAGACTGGTGACAAAGATATCTAAAAGCTAGTGGTAGGCTGGTAGGAATGGGTAAGTCTTTAAGAGTTATATAACTAGGAAAATTGTGAACAGTTTGATCAGGTTAGACAGAGAGGGAATGGCAAGAAGAGGCCTACAGAGTTAAAGCTCTCTAGCTTTGCCACAGAGTCTCGGAAGAAGATCCTGGTGAGAACTAAAATATATATGTAAACAGTCGGATTTAGTGATACAAAAGGGATTCACAAAAAGTGACTCTTTGATCTTGAATATTATCCCAGCAGTGCACAAATATAGAGTTGGAAAAGATTTCCAGAGGTCATATGATAATTCTAATTTATCCTTCTTATCCCTAAGAATTATCAGTACATATGTTTGTCTTATCTGCCTTTAAAGACATCCAGTAATTGAAACAACACAACCTCCTCACACTTTTTATTCTTTTTATCCAACCTTATTTCTATTCCTAATGGACAATCTGAATCTTACTGCAGCTGAAATCCATGTCATCTTGCTCTTGTCCATGAACCCAGAAAACAGATTTTTCCTTGCCTCTTTATAGAGTAATGTGAAACAATTTTTACTTTCTTGTGGACTAGTATGAAGTCCTTCCTCAGTTTCTGTCCTATAGTTAAAAGCAAGTCCAGTGTCAGATTTTCTAACCCCTAGACCAGTCTTGCTGGTCTTCCTGAAGTGTTGTGTCTAAAACTGAATACATGTAGCTAAGGCCTTAGCAATGCTGCATTGTCTGAAGAATCGCTTCATGTTTCTTAATTTTGTTTATATATATATCTCAATTTGCTGTGTGCCTTTCTTGCAACAGCATGACGTGGTTGACTTAAGTCAGTGCTCCAAAAATATGTCAAGATTCTTTTATAAAGAACTGCTAACAGCTTGTTTTAGAGCTTGTGTTTCTTCTGTTGATTGCTCCTTCATGAGTGTAAAATCTTGTATTTGGTCTTATTGTGGCACACACTCATGATTTTACACTTACAAAGGAAGTTTGTCAAAATCAAATCCTAACCCTCTCTTCTGGGTGGTTTTGTCATCTTACTCTCTCCTAGTATTATCTGTAAATTTTGAAAGGTTCTCTTTTCCATCATCTAGGTTCCCAAAGAAGCATCAACTAGAATCAGAACCAAAAACTACCCATCATGTATGTCCTTCCATTTTGCTGGATCTGAAGATATTGGTATTTTTAGCAGCATGCTGTCATGATAGCTTTAGCTTGAACTCTGAAAGTTAGGAGGTTTGAGGAATATTGCATTCCTGGGAAAAATGAATTATTTGAAAAGTCAGACAAGATAAGAAACTGCAGAAGAGGAAAGTTCTCTGAGGAACTCCTGACTGACCTTAAATTAATGAGAAAACTATGTAACTGTGGCACTTTGCCATATTTAATTATCACAAAGCAGATATAGCAATTGGAATTAAAGAACCAAAACTACAGAAAGGACTTCTGGAAGATGCAGACTTAAGCAAATGTGAAGCTTATGTCAGCCTGCATTTGTCTGCAGGAATCACTTAAGAGAGACTAAAAATACTGGAAGGAAAGCAAGATGTGGGCACACAAGACAGATTGAGCAGTGGGACAGGAAACTGGAAAAGAGATTCTGTAAAGTAAAAAGAGTCAGGTCAAACACCAAGAATTCACAAAAGCAAAGTGCACAAGGAATACATTCAAGCAACACCCATAATTTGGAAAATGCTTTAACAATGGTATGAAATATAACCACTTTAAAAGAATTTGCAAGCCAGAGCAACAGAAGCCAAAGCAGAAAAACAGAGTAAGTACATGACTGAAGCGTGCAGGGATGCAGTGGAGAATGCAGCAAAGGAAAACTGCATAGAAAACCTGGCTGGCATTCATCTCCTCTTTCTTCAGTTAATTTTATCTAAAAATTAATTCTGTCTTCTAAACTTGGTGCCTAGGCTCTCTCTAGAGTCAGTGGTAAGAAACAGACATCTCCATAAAATAGAAGATCAAATTAACTGTAACCTTACAACCTTGGAAATAGGCAAGTGAGGGGCAGGGTGTGGTAGATCTCAGTGAAATCATATGTAAAATGGAGAAGGTGAATAAATAACAAATATTCTTGTTAGACATCATTGTCAAATAATGACAAATTTCAAAAACTGTGCAGAAAGGGAGAAGAAATGTAATTATTTTCCAAGCATTTGAATGCTTGGAGCAGCAAAAGTGGAACACAGTGCATAATTGTATTGCTACAGCGTACACAGCAAGATTCAAATGATGGTCAGAGATGTGAGGGTCTACCTCTAGCCTGGAAAATAAGGTAACTGCAAGTTGAGAGGATAAGAATCACACAGTAAGTATCACAGTATGCTAGCTCACTACCATGCTTCATTGAGCAATTAACACTTGTCCCAGTTGGAAATCATTCAAGATGGAGCTTTGATCAGACTCAGGATGGTTGTGCTCATGTCTGGAGACTCTACAGAGCAACAATAAATGAAATAAACTCACAAGTGTTCTGGGAGATTAGGAAGAATGTGCAGCCCCCTCAGGAGCTTATGTAATTTGCTATTTTTGATTACATGGTTGTCATCTATAAAGAAAGCTGTAGGACATACATAGCCCCCAACAGTTCCACAAGCTTGTAATCCACAAGGTAGATAAACTGAGGCTTTTAGAGGGTGCATATCAGTCAGAGAAAGGAGATCAAGAAGATTGACCTCATTGTAAAAAACTGTTTTAACTTGCAGTCTTGCTTCAACTTTCTATTTTTTTTTAGGAACTCAAACATCATATTGCCATTTACGTAAGTAAACTACACTCTTTGTTTTGGCGCATCATTCAACATTTAGCTGCAATCTCAATCTAGTTAAAATTTACATTAAGCTAACGAGTAGACCTACTGAGTCAGCTTCTTAATGTTTGTCTGAATTAACGATATTTTCTATATTACACTGACTAAAATGTCAACTCAGTACACCTAAAATAACAGGTCTCTAAAATTTCTAGAGGTGCCTGCTCATCTGCTGTGAATCTACCAAGGCTATCAGTGATGCTATGGGAATTATCCTAGTTCCATCCTGCAATTTGTCTTTCTACTCAGTACTAACATAACTCAGTTTTTATCATTTATGAATGCTTTTTGTCTCTGTGTAGGTGAAGTTAGACTGCTTATTTTTAAAAGCAGGAAATATTCATTTAGTTCCAATGTACTATTCTGGTGCTTTTCCTTTCTAAAATACCAAATGAGTCAAAACAAATACAAGAAAATCAGTGGGAGATTTTACTAGGGTAATAGAAAACAATTCACTTGGAAACAGTCGGCAAGTTGTTACTTGTCATTTCTTGTTTGACAAAGTGTAGGCACGCTGAAGCAGAAAATTCCTCAAAGATCTTTCCATTGTTTAATGTGAGAAGGCAACATAGTTTACACAGTATCTTCACAGAGGAGAAGGTGATATAGTCATTTTTCAACCATACATGAAAAGTTGTAAAACTTTGAAGCAGTTGTTTCGGTTACTTATTTGGATATCTAACAACAGAAACACGTCGAAGATACTCTGTAGTGTTGAAAAAGGAAAGGTAGTTTAGCTTTATGTTTATTTTTAAAACAACTGGTGCAAGTGAATACATGGAGCATTCTTGTTTTCTACTGTTACTGGACATCCAGATTAGTTTAGCCTCTTGGAAGGCAATAACAAGCTAAATTGCAAACTGTGTAAAGGAGTGAAAAATTACTTCCTTCAGTATGATCCACTAACGTGCTTATATCATTATGTACTTGGACTATAGCTGAACATAAGCAGTGAGACCAGAGCAATGAATACAAAATTTTACTTGGAATCATTACATTCGATGCAGAGGAAGCAACTTTTACTCATGATTTTAGGATTAAGTAGTATCTCTTTAAGGGCTGGGTCAGCACCTCTTTGTGTGGTATCCTATTAGAGTAGTGTATTATCTTATTTGTCATAGTTGAAAAAAATGCACATAAGCTGTGAAAAGTTCCTTGAAATCAAAATCATTTATTTAGAAAGTTTTAGCATAGGTCTAAGCCATATAGCATTCTTTTTTGTTATGTGCCTCAAATCATATTTTATAAGAAGATTTAGACTGACTTCTAGGGTAATATCTTGTGCATAGATAGGTTAAAAATTATTTTTGGAAAAACATTTTAGGAAACTGTATTTGGGCCTTCTTTTGGGCCATAGATCTATAAACATTGAGTTATTTTTTCCCTCTGGAATTTCTGGGCTTTTTGAAATGAATTCCTATCCCTTAAAATCTATTGTATGTTTATTATACTAGTTTTCTCAGAATGGTGTTTTGACCTGCCATTTACTGACCTTAGTTCAGCACTATGACCCCATTTGATCAATATTGGCTACTGTTGCACATCAGGATCACAATACTGACTAGAAACCTGTGTTTCATTATCTATCCTAAGAGATCGCTAATATCCAATTTCAGTGGATTTTCAGTGTCTCCTAATGAATTACTTCAAATGATATCATGTGTTAAATGTTAATGAGTATCATATAATTTACTCATTTTGATTATTATATCTTTCACTCACTTAAAATAGAAAAATGTGTGGGTTTTTTTTGTTCGGGAGGGAGCTTGTAAAATGTATTGTGCATTTGTGGTGTTACAGAAAAGCCTGAAATAGAAAATATTCCTGCACTTGGGTGATTTTCTTCACTTAAACAGCTTTATGAATTAGAGTACTGTGATAGAAAAGGTCCTGAAACACTTAAATAATTAAGCTATTCATTACCCGCTGAGTTTCTTTTTTCAGAGTAATACACAAACTGTGAAGACAGTCCTCTTTGGAGAGTACCATGGAAAAGAATTTGTTACTTGGTCACTAAAGGCATCCTAGAAATAAAAATAATAATTGCATATTACATATCACTCATGTGACTTGAAGGCACAGGCAAGTATTCATAGGAGAGTGGTGACATTACAAAGGGTTATTGCACTTAATCACAATAGCTGGTCTGTCAGAAAATATAACTAACTTTAAAATGGTCACCTGTATTTCAGTTGCAAAGCAGAAAAACTACTCGGAGAAAAAAATCTACAAAAGCAACTGAAGGAAAGTGAGCTTGTATCCTTGGAAACTGGAATAAACCAACTGAAACTTTACAGAACTTTCATGGAAAAGATTGCATAATAAATAGAAATCTGTTTGCTATAATTTATCTCTGAAGACATCTGGTCTTTCTTGTTAAATACAACCGGTGCTATTCGAAACTATACAGCACATTTTCATCAAGTTATTGTTTATTTTGGTGGCTATTATACTAATTACATGTATGAATCAAGATTGGTTTTCTTCAATAGTATTTATCCTCAATATTTAGTATTTGCCATCTTTATGAATTATTTGCAATCAAAGATGACAATGGTGCCTCAGGAGAGTTGAGTGAAGCCTGGTATAGGTACATACTCTTATTATGCCACAGGAACTGTATGGGCACTCGGGATTCATCCTTCTGGAGTCTGGACCATTAATAACCATTGTTATTGACAACCTCTCTGGCCGTTCAGCCAGTGGGCTGTGAGATAGTCAGCTTGCCACAGCAGAGCATCTTGCAATGTGAGGAACATCTACCAAATACACAAACCTCTCTGAAATAATGTTCAATCTCACAATTATGCGATCTACAATACCAGGGTAAAAGCGTTAATATGGGAGAGAATGAGATCACATCATGACTGCACTCATTTTGCTGACTGGCCCTTGTAGAGATGAGAGATTACTTCTCCATTCGCAATCTCTCACAGCATTTCCATGAATGACCTGGAAGGTGTTCCCTCATATCAATCTCCCTTCCAGATGCTGTTTTATCCTCAAACTGGAACGTAGTTCAAAGCCTATCGTAAAACTAGTAAATCTGTACATCAGTCCTGTTCAGTGTAGTTCAACATCAGCCTATTAAGTGTTTGTGTATTGGTTTTGTTTGGTTTTTTTTTTTTTTTTTTTTTTTTTGGTAATCTTAAACCTAATGAAATAGGGGCCTGCAGAGTTTGAGCAACTCATCTGCATTTTGAAAGTTCCTGCTAATATTAGTTATAGTGCTACCAGCTGATATTCTGTGTAATACATTGGAAATGGGGTATGTGCATCAGTCTTACAAAGAGGAAGTTGAAAAAGGTTTTCCCAACCTTTATTCTGGCATCCCAGCCTAGAGCTACCTCAAAACCAGAAGAAACTGTAGGGGAAAGACACTGCAGAGCCCCACAAGCCAAGATCCCATGCTTGGCTTTCATTAGATCAGGGAAAGCTACACAGAAACTGAAACTTTGGAATTGACAAATCTAGATTTGTCAAGTGGCCCAAAGGATGTGAATATATGATCAGCAGTTTGTCTGGAAGCCTGACTGTGACAGGGCACGTCTGAACTATCTTGACTCAGCAGCTGTCACTAGAGACAGGTCTGACAGGGCATATTTCCAACTATCCTCAACCAAAGAACAATCTCCTTATCTCAAGAAGACTACAGATCAAAATCCATGTTTATTCTGAACAGAGATGAAAAACTTTAGGTCTAGCAATACCTTACACTGTTAAGATCTGTGACTGGCATATATTTATCTTTGGATAAATATAGACCAGAGCCAGCTTGGTCCATGCACCGGACTGAATCAATACGGGTACATTCATACGGTTTTCATCAGTTGAAGCCTGAAAATCATCAGTGCCTACCCTTCCTTCGGCATTGCCTAATTTGAAATTCTAGCAAATGTTCTTATAAACGGCTTACCTGCAGCTGAGCCCTGATCAGCACACATTGAGTGCTGGGTTTTTGTTTAATCTATGACAGTGGTGACATAATTCAAGTAAAAGACACTCCTAGACCTGAAGTGCTTTTATGTAGCAAAATGTAAAATAATGTAATAAATAAGACAAGAATATGAAAGCATGGACAAACATAAAAATGATAATGCTTGGAAATATAGTCTTTTTAGTAAACAATAAAGGAAAAAGGCAAATTGTTAATCACAATCAGCAAAAATAAGCTTTGTACTGTTGTCAAAAGGCATTGATCTTGTCTGTGTTTAGTAATTCTTTTTCAGGAGATGAATACTGTGCTTTTGTTTCTTATTTAAAATCTATGCTCATTAATGCTTTTCTAGCAGCTCACTGCCAAACAGAAAGTTGGCCTTTTAATCATGAAAAAACTAACGCCAAAAAGGTATTCTGATTTCCACTGTAACAAAGGCATCATAGATATCACACAGTATTATTCAGTATTTAGAATTTCAGTAATTTGCATTACTGAAAAGTATAGCCCAAGGGCTGGATTGTGTTTCATTTTTTCCCTATTACTTTATATTTGCTTTTTAAATATCATTCCAGCTCATATGAGCAGCGAAGAAATTACACAGAATCACACAAAATGATTGAGGTTGGAAGGGACCTCTGGAGATCATCTATTCAAACCCCCCCTGCTCAAGCAGGGTCACCTGGAGCACGTTGCACAGGATTGCGCCCTGGTGGGTTTTGAATATCTCCAGAGAAGGAGACTCCACAACCTCTCTGGGCAACCTGTTCCAGTGCTCTGTCACCCTCACAGTAAAGACATTTTTCCTCATATTCAGATGGAACTGCCTGTGTTTCACTTTGTGCCAGTTGCCTCTTGTCCTGTCACTGGGCACCACGGAAAAGAGTCTGGCCCCATCCTCTTGACACCTTCCCTCAAGGTATTTGTACTCACTGATAAGATTCCCCCCTCAGTCTTCTCTTCTCCAGGCTGAACAGTCCCAGCTCTCTCAGCCTTTCCTCATAGGAGAGATGCTGCAGTCCCCTAATCATCTTTGTAGCCCCACGCTGGGCTCTCTCCGGTAGTTCCATGTCTCTCTTGTACTGGGGAGCCCAGAATTGGACACAGCACTGCAGATGTGGCCTCACCAGGGCTGAGGAGAGGGGGAGGAGCACCTCCCTCTACCTGCTGGCCACACTCTTCCTAATGCACCCCAGGATACCCTTGGCCTTTTTGGCCACAAGGCCACATTGCTGGCTGCTGGTTAACCTGTCCATCAGGACTGCCAGGTCCTTCTCCACAGAGCTGCTTTCCAGCAGGTCAGCCCCCGGCCTGTACCCACAGGCATGAGGTTATTCCTCCCTAGGTGCAGGAGCCTGCACTTGCCTTTGTTGAACTTCATGAGGTTCCTCTCCGCCCAACTCTCCAGCCTGTCCAGGTCTCTCTGAATGGCAGCACAGCCCTCTGCCATATCAGCCGCTCCTCCCAGTTTTGTATCATCATCAAACTTGCTGAGGAGGCACTCTGTCCCTTCATCCAGATCATTGATGACTAAGCTGAACAAGACTGGACCCAGTACTGACCCCTGGGGGACACCGCTAGCTACAGGCTTCCAGCTAGACTCTGCGCTGCTGAGCACAACCCTCTGAGCTCTGCCATTCAGCCGGTTGTCAATCCACCTCACTGTCCACTCATCTATCCCACACTTCCTGAGCTTGCCTATGAGGATGTTATGGGAGACAGTGTCAAAAGCCTTGCTGAAGTCAAAGGAGACAACATCCACTGCTCTCCCCTCACCTACCCAGGCATCACAGAAGGCTCTCAGGTTGCTTAAGCACGATTTCCCCTTGGTGAATCCATGCTGACTCCTCCTGATCACCTTCTTTTCCTCCACATGCTTAGAGATGACCTCCAGGATGAGATGCTCCATCACCTTTCCAGGGATGGAGGTGAGGCTGGCTGGCCTTTCTGAAGACTGGAGTGACATTGGCTTTCTTCCAGTCCTCAGGCACCTCTCCTGTTCTCCATGACCTTTCAAGGATGATGGAGAGTGGCCTAGCAGTAACATCCACCAGCTCCCTCAGCACTCGTGGGTGCATCCCGTCAGGGCCCATGGATTTGTGGGTGTCAGGTTTGCCTAAATGATCTCTAAGCTGATCCTCCTTGACCAAGAGAAAGTCTTCCTTTCTCCAGACTTTCTCTCTTGTCTCCAGGGTCTGGGATTCCTGAGGGCTGGCCTTAGCAGTAAAGACTGAAGCAAAGAAGGCATTCAGGAACTCTGCCTTCTCGATATCCTTTGTCACCAGGGCACCCACTCCATTCAGCAGCAGGCCCACATTTTCCCTAGTCTTCCTTTTGCTAATGATGTATTTGAAGAAGCCCTTCTTGTTGTCCTTGACATCCCTTGCCAGATTTAATTCCAAATGGGCCTTAGCCTTCCTCGTCACATGCCTGCATACTCTGACAGTGTTCCAGTATTGCTCCCAAGTGTCCTGTCCCTTCTTCCACATTCTGTGTACCTCCTTCTTCTGTATGAATTTTGGCAGGAGCTCATCCATGCAGGTCTCCTGCCCCCTTTGCTTGACTTCTCACTCGTAGGGATGCAGCGATCTTGAGCTTGGAGGAAGTGATGCTTGAATATTAACCAGTTCTCTTGGACCCTCCTTCCTTCTAGGGCCCTAACCCATGGGATTCCTCCAAGTAGGTCCCTGAAGAGGCCCAAGTTTGCTCTCCTAAGTCCAGGGTTGCCATCCTCCTTATTGCCCTGCTTCCTCCTCGCAGGATCCTGACCTCCACCATCTCATGCTCACTGCAGCCAAGGCTGCCTCCAACCTTTGCATCTCCAACCAGTCCTTCTTTGTTTGTTAGTGCAAGGTCCAGCAGCACACCTCTCCTCGTGGGCTCCTCCACCACCTGTGTCAGAAAGTTGTCATCAATGCTCTGCAGGAACCTCCTGGACTGTTTGTGCCTAGCTGTGTTATCTTTCCAGCAGATATCGGGGTGGTTGAAGTCCCCCACGAGAACCAGGGCCTGTGATCATGAGGCTACTTCCAGCTGTCTGTAGAAGGCCTCCTTGACTTCCTCTTCCTGATCAGGTGGCCTGTAGCAAACACCCAGAACAGTGTCACCCATGTTAGCCTGCTCTTTAATCCTTATCCATAAGCTGTCGACTCACTCTTCACCCACCCCTAGGCCTAGCTTGATACGTTGCAGTTCCTTTCTCACATAAAGAGCACCTCCACCACCTCACCTTCCTGGCCTGTCTTTCCTAAAAATCATGTAGCCATCCATGACAGCATTCCAATCATCTGAGCTATCACACCATGTCTCTGTAATTGCAATGAGATCATGGCCCCTGCATGCTCTGCAACCACACACAGATCTCCAATTCCTCCTGTTTATTCCCCATGCTGTGTTTACCTCCTTCATTTCATGAGGAATATTGAAACTTGATTTATTTTTTACACAAATCAAGTAATACTATATTTACTGCTCTGCAAGGTTAAATTCTTTAAATGGCAATATTTTAGAATTATATATCACTGACATATAGGTCACTACATCAAAATGAATGGTTACTCCACCTGAGAATATTGAGATTGTACTTATGTAATTCTAAAATAAATTGCAATACAGACAAAAATAATATTGAATTATAGCAGTAATTTGTACTTGTGTTCCAATTTTATCCTTGCACCTCACAAAGTTGTAACAAATGTTGAAAGAGGGGACAATAATACTGAGGAGTATTTTTCCATTAGTGACAATATGCTTTAGATTAGGACCTATGGCAAAATTTTGTTCTGTGAAATGTTTAGGCTTTAAAGAGGAAAAACACATGGAAACTTCTGTAACTTCATAGAATTGCTTTTTGGAAGGTAAGGCATGAAAAGCAGAAAAGATGCTTATTGTTCACACACTTTCATATTTTGCTTAATTTTATTTACCTACTTTTTGACAGATAACAGAGATCCATTGTAATAATTTTTCCATTGACTCCAGACTTTACATCAGTCCATTAGGTAATGGAGGTATTTAGTTTCTTGTGTATTTTTTTAATTATTACTTGAAACTTTTCATTCAGAAATCTGTGTAGCCTGCTGGGCTGCGGCCTGGTACATGCTTTATGACATAGATCTGTGTCAAAGCAACCACAGTGTTTGCTGATGTGCAGGCACTATGTTTCAATGTTGACTTGGTTACAGTGCGTTGACTCATGTCTCAATTCCTTAAAACCTTATATGGTCAAATAATACTGCATGTGACCCATTAAAAAATAAGCAATGCCATGCTTTGCTGAAGACAGGGAGCGATCAAAAAAAATTCATTCTTCCTTCATCTCCCACTAGGTGCTAAGAAACAGTATTACAGAGGTGCATCTGTTTATTGACAATAAGAAAAAGTCCCCTTTGGTGGAACGACACTGGATAGTACAGAAGAAGATGCTATAAGCCAGCTATACTTAGAAGACAGAAAATTTGAGTTCCAGGCCAGGACTGACAGAGCTCATTTAATCCTGGCAGCGTAACTGTTCAGGAGGAGGATCTCAAACTTAAACTAGGACAGTGAGAACTGAAATGCAATTTGCATAGCATGTTATGAAACCAAGAGGAAGGAACATTAACAACAGATTATTGTTCCAGTAATGGATGGGTTGTGGACAGTTGATACATAAGTGAAAAAATTACCATTTCATAGATGCATCAAATTCCATTTTTGCTCCTTTCCAAGCATCTCTGGAAGCCTGCATGTCTGTGTATAGTTAAAATTTGAAAAATATGGTTGTGTTATGCAATTTTTTTGCCTTACTCTTTTATACATATCATGAACAAAGAGGGATTTTCAGATCTGTATATATCCTTATGCTACGGCAGAGCTCAGAACTGAATCCCAGTCTTCTAAGTCTTGTATCTGAAACACACTACGGTCATTCTTGTTCTGTATCCTGGAAGACTGTTACTCCTAGACAGGTGGGCAGAATGGAAGGAAAGAGAGAGAAAAGCACTGGAGCCCTGATTCAGAAAGGTGTTTCCATACATCTTAGATTTAGGCATTCATCTGAAGTGAACAAAAGATCATGGTGTTTAAATACTGTCAGCTTTCCACCATCTGTGGGGTAATGTATTTTGGGCACAGACAATCTATGCCTTATATCCACGACGGCCAGCAGAATTCTAGCAGCACTGATCATATCAGGCATAGTGAGTTGTTCACGTGGCTATATTGCCTCTGAATCCCAAAAGCAGTATGGCTAAGGCTGTGTAGCATTAAAACAAACCTAATGAGCTTCACTGTGCCTCAGCTGGTCCATGTAAAACCAGATTTAAAGACCTGATCCTAATTCTTGTGGAGCTAGCTCAGATCCAGAACAGTGCTATTATTCAAACTCTTCCCCTTCATCTTAGTTTAGGAAGAGAGGTCCACAGAAACTGGAGACCTAATGATCATCAGCTGTGCTTGCCCTGTGAATCAGATGTGCTCTAATGACCCCCAGCAGTCCAGATCCCTGTGTCCAGATTCCAACCATGTGCTGACTACATGTCAGAAGATCTTGGTGTGGACTATCCCTCCACATTTCTGTGTCTTCTTGGTATAGAAATCCAGTTCTACAGAAAAAAAGACGTTGTTTCCACCAGAGCCCTGCTCTAGGTGCCCAGGGGCCCAGAACACAGGGACTGTGCAGACAAACACTGTGTGAATCTGAAAACTGGCAACTCAGCTCTGCACACTCTTCAATTTGCAACATGTATCTGTACATCTGACATAATTAAATTAAATTGAAATTAAAATTGAAACAGGGAGATAGTCCCTCACTTTCCTATCCTATGGGCCAGGGGAGGTGCTGGAAAAAACAACAGTGAGCGAAAATCCTTTTTTGGTGAGGGACAAACATATTATGAGCAATTCCTTCCAGAGCAGTAAGAGGAAACTCTCCACCTAGCTATCATATACAAACAGGCATTTTCAAATCATGCTTTTAAGCAGAAATAGGAATGCACTATAAAGCTCAGAACCAGATTTTTCCAAACAGGGAGAAGTGGTAGTACTCCAATTCAGAACCATCCCTACCTCTTCCATACAAATCTCTGCATATTAGAATAATTTATCAAACTCTGTGGAGAAAGAAGTTTGAGTCTGTTTTTCTTCATTTGGCTTGTGAGTGTTTCTCAGATCATGATCAAAACAAACTGTATCCTGCCCCTGTGGAAAATACATTTATACTCAAGATATGCAAAACAGGATATGACAAAATTATGGAGAAAAAGTACAGCACTACTGATACATGAGGTTCTGGTATAAATCATTCCTCAGCTCTGGGATTCGTGTTGGAAACTGCTCAGATAGATGATTTGATGCTTCTGAACTCTAAAGGAATAAATAGGAAGGAGAACAAAAAAGCACTGATTTACAGTAAAGAAATGAAGTCATGTATTTGTACTGAAGGAGTAAAGCCCTCATCAGGATCTGTAATTGCAAAGTATAATCTATTTTGGGTTTATATACAATGAGTGACAGAATTATGATATGAAGTTATTTTATCAGAACCTTCCAATTGTGTCATGTGCTAAAACTTCTCAGTTAATCAGCTAAAATACTGTGTTGTTTTATTTCTTTTTTCCTTCAGCTGCTGTTTCCTAACGTCTGCTGGTCTTTTGCCTTTAATTTGAAGTTCATTCTTGCATGCTCTTTTTGTTAAAGTAACATAAAACAGCAGCATTTTTATCAAGTCCACATTAAAATAGGTAGAAGAGGTGTATAAAAATTGAAAATATACAAATGGGACATGAACTGCCTCTGACAAAATCATATATGAGAGCTTGATTTATTTTTGATATGATGTGGGTGCTCCATAGTTCCTTTTATGCTTTTGCCTATAGCTTTGTGATGTTTTATATAAATGCAATAATAAAACCAGCTTTTCGTCTTCTCTGAAATGAAGCATTTCACACTAGACAGAACATGGAGGATGTGCTTATTCCTAAGTAAATGTGACTAAAATTGAAAGTCGTTTCACACTGATGATTTAACAGTGTTCATAACCAGTGAAAGACATCTATCTCACCCACACTGTATACCAGTAAACTATAACATCAGGGCAGATACCATCACTTCCAACTATGTCTTTTCAGCATAGTAGCAATCTCAAAGTTTATTCTAAAGAGCAAAACTGTCTTGAAGGAGAGAGGGGCTAACTCCAACAAAAAAAGAAAGATCCTAAGAGTTAAACAGTTTAGTGATAAGTATTTTAAGCACTTGGTCCTGGAATTGTACTTAAAAATTAGATAGGTATTTACACTCCATGAACAGCATTTGAGACCTGGTTAGGTGTCCCAAGAATGACAATCTGAAGAGCTCAATAACTGCTGAGAGTTAATCAAGAGGGACTATTGACTACAGCTGGGTTTCTGCAGTCCCTCTTCTCTTCAGACTGAACGCTCTTGACTTTCAGCTACAGCATGCACCTCTTTTGACTTGTGATGCAAATTGGAATCACCTACTGAGAGTGGATTTTTCCATCTGTTATATTTGAATTATTAAATAAGGCTGACTTTTTTTTTTTTAATGCAGCTGTTGCAGTATAAAATAGATGCACTAAATAAGTCTTCAAGAAGCTTGGTTATTCTGCTTCATTGCCCTTCTTTCCTTCAATAGTTCCAACCTTAATTATCCATTTCCTAGAAAAGTCCCCCTAAGTAAATCTTAGGTAAGGACTCAAGCTTCAAGTTTTATCATACCATAGCAACTTTTTTTCTGGATTAGGTTGAACATGGGTGCCACACTGCTTAAAGCAATCCTGATGTGGCTCCTTTAATTAAGGTGCCTGAAGTCCTGTTTTAGGCTTCAGTAGCCTTTATCAAATCAAGCATTGAGTACAAGATCATAGTAAGAGTCAAATTTGCTTAAACATGCAAAAGATGTCAATAGTGACGATTATACATAAAATTGATGCATTATAAAAAAAGTAGGAAAAACATAATTAATATGCGGCAAACAAAATGTATTAATCAAATAGGCTATAAACGCCTGCCTTGTCACATAGCCACAAACATTTTATGAAGTTCTAAAAGCTGCAGTGTCTAATGATTACAAGTATTTGCAAGAAAAGCAAGATAATCTTGAGTACAAATTTTAATGAAGAAGCTATGTTGGCATACAAAATTGCCAAAGGCAGACTGTTCCAGATGTTCAGCTTGTAGGACAGAAGAATTGCTTTTATGGACTCCTCAGTGTTTCCCTCTGTCTTTGTATTGATATGTGTTTGGGTGGCAAGGGAAAGCTATGTCATATCTTTCTATTTTCTTTTCTTACACAAGACATTACACACATTCTCTCCCATGATCTTTGCAGCTTTTACTGATACGAACATCTCAAAGCGTGCTGAGAGAGCAGCTAACAGCAACAGAGTTAATTTCTCCATCAAAATGACTTCATCTATGACACAGACTCCTCCATATACTTTTTCTTAATATATAAGATCCTATATAAGATCCATCTTAGAGCAGCAATGGCAATGAGGTTACTAAATCTAATATACTGGGCTAAGATGGAGGGCAACTTGTATGTGAAGGATGACATTCCAAACACTGGAAAAGGTTCAGCACAACAGAATGTGAGACTACAAGGCTTTATTATCCCTTTGTCATTAGGACACACAAGCCCATACAGCCATAAGGGCCTTGTACCTGAGCATGCACATATTCTTAAAACATTTTTCATCAGCTTCCTAATTTATGGTTAGGAAAGCTGAGCTGAAGTGACTTTTCCAAACCACATTTTTGAAACAGATTTCTCCATTCTTCTCCACAGTATATATTCACATCCAATGCATCTTCTTTTCTTAGGTTTGCTTTTATCAATAATTCACATGCCAGAATTGTAGCAACTCCATTTCCTTGTTTATTTTTCAGACTTGGTTGCTGTTATCTTCTTTTGTTTGCTTCAGTCCCTCTCGTATTACCGGGAGATGTCAAAACCCTTTCATAGCTTATAAACCAAAAGGAGAAGCTGAACTCTTCCAGTCTGAACTCTTGCCTGTAAGAGGATAGATAAATAGATAGACAGACACACAGACAGACAGATAGATATAGAGGAAGAAAGGAAGGGAGGGAGGGAGGGAGGAAGAGAAAGAGAAAGAGGAAGAAAGAGCAAGCAAGAAAGAATAAATTGTAGATATTATTGCAGATGTATTACATAATTTCCTTTGGAAAAAAGTCTGTCTTTATATTCATATACAGAACTTGCTTTTGACCTAAGTAATAAATATATCTTCATAACAAAAATGTAAAAAGTTATCTTCAGGGTGATTAAAAAAACATTTTACAGCAGTTTACAGCATTCTGGCATTGGTTATAGTCGAACAGTGAGTCAATAATAGAATAAGAGCATGCTGCAGAAAATTTGCAGCCAATGGACAATGTATTTCGTATAATCTATATTTTTTCTTTATATTGGTGGGAAGAAAACATGAGGAGTGTTTCTTGTGTTATTTCAGTCTTTGCTTTTAACCTGCCTTTCTTTTACAAGATTAAAAGAAACTCCGTGTCTCCTTTTAGTATTCAATCTTCCAATGTTAAAAGACAGAATGAAACAAGCTAACTCATTAGTATGACATAACTTATGTTCAGTTTAGGATTGTTAATTTTGGCTTGTAATCACCACTCACAATTAAATAGAAGAAAACCCCTATTGTTTTGAAACTTTAGTTTTCTCTCCATTTTGCACACTAGTCTTTACACCTTTCCAGCTCTGACTCCTCATTCCATGTTTATTCTCTTCAAACTCCCCAGGGCACCCAGACATCCTGGCAGTCTCCCACCCTCCTGTTCAAGCTCTCTCTGCTTCAACTCTTTCTGTCCAATGTCCCAGAGGCCCTGGACTGGCTCAGGACCTCAGATGCACCTTCATGAGACTTCCCAAGGTCAGTAGTTACTGAGTGAAGACTCTGACCAGAAATGTCCAGTGTGGATGGAGATGAATGAATGCCTTGGTGCACAGAAAGCACTTGCTGTGGAGAAAGCTCAGTCCAGTATGGGTAGTGTCTTCAATTACAGGATGGTCTCTCCATCACCAGAACACCTTCTAAAGCCTTAGAGGAGCCATGATACTTATTCTGAGAAAAATGTAATAACCAGATCACTTTAAATTGGCAACTAGAAAATGAATAACTGTTAAAATCCTTAATTCAGCTCACAGCTGGAAGTCTCAGAATCTCTTCTTGTTTTTCAGGTGTGCATATGCATTTTAATGGTTTTAGTCTGCAAAAGAGAATATCAATTAAAAAAAAAAAAGATTTTGGGTGTTAGTGGAAAACCCAGCTTCCCGTAAATCTGTTAGTTAAGTTTTCTGTGAGCATGTGAATGTTTTGCAGATCTTGAATATGGTATGACCAAGGGATTTGTATTAAATCATGATATGTCAGCAGCCTCCAGCCTTCTTTCTCCTGCTTCTTCAGACTGGGAGGGTTGAGATGCGAGAGCAAAAATGGAATTTGACTTGTCGTAATGTCTCACACTGCAATGGAGGGTAGTGTTTTATATACATATATTATAAAATCCTCCTTTCCACTTGATTTGGAGATATTATATAATTCTGCATGTCTGAAAATAAGTTCTTTTAAATAATCAAATTGAGAAGCTGTGCTGTAGGATGTATATGTTCAAAAAGTGATGGAACAAAATAAAGGAAGAAAATAATGTGGTGATAGTAATTAAATTCAAAATAACACCTCTACTGCATAAAAATCTTGGACCTCCAACTTGATCCACAACTGCAGCTTTTTTTCAGAAGCAGGTTAGAGAGTGATCAAACACACAATTTCCCTGGCCAACCTCATCGTATGGCAACTTCAGAGGGTAAAGTGACTACAGGCATCGTAGGACTCAATCTTCACCAACAGCAGCCAATCTTTCTGACTACACCCATTGTAGGACTTCACTATAACACCAAGTTTTTAATGAAAATCAACCAAATCTGCTGTTCAGCGTAATCCAAGTCCCTCAGTGTTAGTGGGAAAACTCTCATCAGCTTCTCTGGATTTGCAGCAGGCTCACAGTTTATTGAGTGTTGACTGCATCTCTGTTATTTGGGAGCTATTTGCAGCAAAACCAAACATTGAGCTTGTAGACTAGAACCATGGTGGTCTCCTCGAAAAAGACATGGTGCATGAAGAACTGCAACATCTTCCTGAAATGTGGCATGCATTTTTGAGATTTTGTCTTCCACTGAAATCATATTGTGAGAAAGGAAAGTTGAATTCCTACATGTGACAAATTTGCAGAAAAATAAATAATTTCAGATTTAGATTTCTTTTTATATGCAGAAGGGTTTAATCAATAGGATCCTTTATGTGTGTGTTAAAACACTAACAGCACTGGTTTGCAAAGGCATGATGCATAATACAGCAGTGATTTGTTTATAATCTTTGGATTCATATACAATTTAAAGCTCATTGAATTTTCCGATTTCTTTGTAGTGATTGGATACATTTTTTAAGTAGCTGTTCAGAAGAACTATACCTTGAGTTTGATCTTGAGTTCTCTCTGATCTGTTGCTTTTGTGATCTTTTTTAAATAATTTCTTTCTTTTTTATGAATATTTGAATTATTTTCCCATTTTTATGTAGTCTCATGAATTCTGCTTCAGACTGGTTGTAGATCTTGAGCACTACATTTATTATTGGTGCCAAGGGTGTCTCTTCAGTAGCTTGATTTTATGATATATGATAGTGCTGTTAATAGCTTATACATTCTCATTTGCATACCATATGTGGACATTTCTTTTCAGTTCTTCACACATATCTGGTGGTAATTAGTAAAGAACACAGTCAAAAATGTGTCAGGTGTATTTAGTTCTTTCTGTTGAAGAAATGTTGCAGTTTTCTACATTTTCATATTCGTTATTCATTATTTATAATTATTCATCAAATATCTTCTGAGAATTCTGTCTACCTCCTCTGGTGTTGCTGAGAGTATTCATTACTCAAAAGTAAGCTGACTTTCTAGGGTGCATAAATAGTAATATTTCTATTCTTCAGTTAAAAAGCAGATTCCAGAATGTTTTCCCTTGCAATAGCTGAAATTTAGCACATTGAGTTTAATTTTGAAAATATACTGCAACACTGGTTTAGCATTCAGTTTTTCAACAAATTAGTTTAATTGAGTTGATTAACCTGTTAGTCAATTTTCTAGACTTTTTGTGTTAACATTTTTACATAAGCGAAAGGATTCTCTGCAGAAAATGTCAGCCACTGAGTAGAGCTGACATGTTAAGTAATTGCACTTTATGCAGCTAGCAAAAGTTCAGTCAATAAGGTGGGCTCTGTCCTTTACTCCCCACCAGTGATGCCGAGGTGTCTGAACACTGTCTAAAGATCCCCTTTAGATCGGTAACCTGAAGGCTGTTAAAGCTTTATTCTCCCTTTATTGGTCCTAAACATCCTGGTACCAAGTAGTCACTGCAAAAGGTGCCAGTGTTAGATACCTCTTACAAGCTCCTTTCTCTAATACTTGTTAACTTGCTTGCTTTCCCATTGAAAACCCACTGTCATGAAAAGCTCCTTAGAATAGCTCTCATTCAGAATAATTTAGGAAAACAACAGTTTTGTTTGTTTAGCAAAAATAAGACTGTAATGCCCTATCTACTCTTACTATGGAGGGGCCCAGGTAAGAATGGAGTGATTCCCAGCAGGAGTAAGGGCTGCTTTGGAAACTTAGCTTATCCTACTATACCTTTTGGTAAGACATCGTCTAGATATCCCAAGTCATGCGACAAATCCAAGACCCAAAGTCACAGCTAGCTGCTTCTGGAAGATCAGCATTAGACAAACACAAGTTGTTGTCCTCAAAAGAAGAGAAAGGAGGCAGTATGTGAAGCCCTCAGAGGAAGTCATACTACGTGATTTAATGATATACTCTGAGTTTATGTGAGTCTATAAAGGTGGCCCAACACCAATGTGGTGTAATTACATTTTTGCCTATAGGTGTGTGTACTCATTGAAATCTGAATTGGTATTTTTCAGTTTCTGTGCACTTAGCTGGAGCTAGTTAGCTAACTACTGAAATATGTTTTCCTTTTGAGTCCAGGCCTACTGATTCTCCATTACTTTCATCCTTCCTGAAAAGAAATCCTAATGCTACTCTTCTTTTTCTAAAATAATAATAATAATAATATCTAGGGTATAAAATATTTCTGTGCTCATCTGTAAGTAATTATAATAATTATAGCTACTGAATTAACACTGTTTAAAAATGAAAACAGGAAAAAACAATCTTAGCAAAGTGCAGTTTTGGGGCTGTGCCTAAATAATCACTAATTCTGCCAAGAAAAGATGGAATATTTTGTTTTCAACACAGGAGAGGCCAAGCCAACAATTTTATAAGGTAACTTCACTTTTATGGTGAGTGCATTTGAAAGAGTGTCTATTTATAAAGAACAGAATGAGAGTTCACTAGACTTGTAACAGGAGAAAAAAGAAAAAGTTTCAAGGCAAAACCTTCTTCTCAGAGTTTCATGATGGGTCTCAGCTGCAGCCCATCCCTGTACGTGTATGCCCAGAAATATCAGGCCTGAAAGGAAAGAAGACTAATGTAGTTAGGATGCATTGTATGAAGCCGAAGGAGATTTTTTGCTGTAAGTTTTAATACTTTTCCTACATTAACCTTTAAAATGCACAGTACCGTTAGACTTTCTGATCTTTTCACGCATCTGCTTAAAGCCAAGTACATAGTAAAACATTGTTTGCCATAAAGCACAGATAGGTGTTCCACAAACAGTGTAGCTTTGTGGAAATGTTTCATTTAAATAACTTTTCATTGGAAAATATTATTCTAACAGAACCAACCATTTGCCGCAAAATTTTATTCATGCTGGTGATACTGTGTTTTAAAGCTCAGTGGAATATTTTTCAGATGTCAGTATGTCCCATTTAGACACTTTTAGAAACACTTTCAGACACTTTTAGAAACACTTTCAATGTTTTAGAACTGTGGTATTCAGAGCTTCATTTTGAGTGAATACTTGAAAGCATTGTGCTGAATTTACAAAATTAAATAGTCAAAACAGTAGTCTCCTAAGCATTTTGTTTCAGAATGTGTTCATTTTAAAATGCACTTTTTTTTCCTTTCCATTTTGGCTATGGCGAAAAAATATTCAGAAAATTTTAATGGACTAGGAACTCATTTTCTGAGAAAGACTGCTACCAAAGCAATGCCATAGGTAAATCATATAAAAAGAGGCCGCTTTCCAAAACACAAACATACACTTCAGGAAAAAAAAAGTAATGGGAGCACAGAGACATTCTTTTTCGTATGTTCAGGTATGCACATCTGATTTTTAAAGATGAATAGTAGGAAAGTTTGGAGCAAATGTTACTCGTTTCATTTTGTGCACTGTTTGTATTTTTCATATAATTCTTCCAAAATATTATAACTAATCTTTTTGCAAATATGCTTGTATTTACATGTTATCAAAATCTTGATTTTAAAATAGAAGAAAGCTGTATTCAATTTAGGTCAGCACACATTTCATACAACCACCATTGAAACATTGTTCTGATTTCAGCAGTTCTAGAAATATCTGTAAGATCAGCCTTATTGTGGTTATTTGGACACACAGCCTTTTGAGCACATGCAGGTTGGCAGTCACTGATGCATTGCACACTCATGTTTTTCTGAAGATTTTCAAAGATTACTAGCAAATTCTTTTGACTAATTATTATTCTGTTGGGCCTTAACCAGACATGAAAGAAGCCAAAACGAGCTAATAGATTGGCTATTTGAGCTTTTGCTTGGAGATCAAATTAAATGATTTAAGTATGCAAATACAGACAGGTTTTTTTATATGTTGGGAATCTAGCAGCCTTGTTGTTATAGTCCCAAAGTGGTAAAACTAGATTATAAGTAGTTCCCATAATTACAAAAATAACTAAAGCTGCAAAAAGGATAGATTCTACAGGTGTGCATTGTAGGGACAACTTCTGGCAGTCGCACTAGGGACTTCTAGGTTTTCTCTAATTAACAGAGGAGTTCAAAAGACAGTGAGAAGTCACTGCAGAAAGTTTGGAGTTCTTTCTGGGACCTGTAGTGTATGACTGGATTGACCACATGTGGCTCACCATATGTGAGCTAGTTGATTACATTCCATAGAGATGTAGGCAATATAGTCACAGAGCCTAAAGAGAAACTAATTTCAACCTGTCATCTGGTGCATTCACGTCTGATCCAACACCTGCTCTGTAGCCACCTAACGTTAGCTGAGATGAATCCCATCTTTGGTGTCGCTTAGGTTACACTCATGCTGCATGACTCTGAGCTGGCATTTGAGTCCACATTTCCTTGTGTGAATTCAAGAGTATGCTCGTGGATCCTACAAGGGGTTTCTAAGGAGTAGCCAACTTGTGCTGTCCCTGAGCTTGAACCCAAAATGTATTTAATTGCATTGTGGTGACTTCTGTGTGCCACATCAACCCCTTGCAAAGTTGTCACTTCCTAGACTGTTACTGCCAGACCATCATCTCAGGCAGCCTGTAAACTTCTCAAGTTCTTGTAAAACTGTGTAGCTGCCGGGCCTCAGCTGAGTGATGTTGCGTGCAGTGATGAGGATGGAAAGAGCTGTTTCAGGGGACTTGCTAGGGCTTGAGCTTGCTTCTTGGTATAGTCTCAGCTATATTGACAGAAGTGAATTCTATAGTGAATACCGAGACTCATCTACAGCACAACTTATCCTAACTATTTTAGTATGGATAGACTGCTTTCTGGGACTTCCAGCCTTCCTCTATTGAAGCATCTGTGATGACAGCTTAGATTAGCTGCCTAATTTTTAGGCAGCTACAATACATACAGAAGCATTGTAACACTGTGTAAAGCACAGTGGTAAGTTCTTTAAACTGGTACTCTACAGAAATGACAGAGGTTCTATGCTGTGGTTTCTGTGGTACGCAGGCTAGTCATATAAGTTGCCTTTCAGTTAGCTGGTGTGGGGACTGTGCATGCATCCTGGAGATTTCATGAGCTTCCTACTCCAGCAGTTACTTTTTGGGGGTGAGTTTTGCAGTAAGTTCAGCACTGGCATGGACACAGTACTAACAACACCATGAGTTGCTCTGATTTTGTCTGTGTCAGCTGCAATTGCAACAAATGTTGCAGAATAAATTTTCCTTTGGCAAGGAATATGGCAGTTAGGTTATGTTCTCTATAGGGCACTTGGACCAAATAATTTCAGCAGAATCACACTGTATAACTACTTTGGTACTACTTATCAGAATTTTCCAAAACAATAATGATGAAGCCTAATAAGGACAGCTTTATAAGAGAAGGTTTTTATATTCTTGTTGAAATTTCAGAGCAAAGAAGAGAATTTCATCTTCTTTGAACTTTTTATGGTGTTCCAGAATGAGATTCCACTGAGTCGCCACTTCCTTATTAAACTGTTGCTGTGGCATATCCTTTGGCCAGCACAGATGTCAAATAAATAAACTGTGCTTATTATCTCTTTGTCAGAAGCATGCAACTATGCCAGTATGGTTTTTTTTTTTCACGTGTGTGACCAATTGTCTCCAACCAGTTTTCATCTTCATGGTTAGCGTGCACTAAAACATGATTTTATACCTCCTATACCTTCTTATGTTAAAAATTATTCATTTTCTCCATTTTGACTTTAACTATTTGGCTATTAGCTACTCTCTCAGAAATGTTTTAATTTTTCTTTTTCCTTTTGTTAGGTGCCAATTTACACGTACACAAGAAAGCCATTCTTGAACTTGTGACCCCTGGCACAAAGTGGCAGTGTGACTTCAGTGAATAATACAAACAAATATGAATAAGGAAAAAAAGAAGCTTATTCCTTACAGTAAAAGATGACTGGTCAACAGACCTTAATTCCCAGTCAACATTTACCGACTCCATTTCTGGTAAAGATTCCATCAAGCTATTCACAGTCACAGAGTCACAGTCATGGAGTGGTTGAGGTTGGAAGGGACCTCTGGAGATCATCTATTCAAACCCCCCCTGCTCAAGCAGGGTCACCTGGAGCACATTGCACAGGATCGCATCCTGGCGGGTTTTGAATATCTCCAGAGAAGGAGACTCCACAACCTCTCTGGGCAACCTGTTCCAGTGCTCTGTCACCCTCACAGTAAAGACAATTTTCCTCATATTCAGATGGAACTGCCTGTGTTTCACTTTGTGCCAGTTGCCTCTTGTCCTGTCGCTGGGCACCACTGAGAAGAGTCTGGCCCCATCCTCTTGACATCCTTCCTTAAGGTATATATATATATACATTGATAAGACCCCCCCTGTTTTCTCTTCTCCAGCCTCAACAGTCCCAGCTCTCTCAGCCTTTCCTCATAGGAGAGATGCTGCAGTCCCCTAATCATCTTTGTAGCCCCACGCTGGGCTCTCTCCGGTAGTTCCATGTCTCTCTTGTACTGGGGAGCCCAGAATTGGACACAGCACTGCAGATGTGGCCTCACCAGGGCTGAGGAGAGGGGGAGGAGTACCTCCCTCTACCTGCTGGCCACACTCTTCCTAATGCACCCCAGGATACCCTTGGCCTTTTTGGCCACAAGGCCACATTGCTGGCTGCTGGTTAACCTGTCCATCAGGACTGCCAGGTCCTTCTTCGCAGGGCTGCTTTCCAGCAGGTCAGCCCCTGGCCTGTCCCCCCAGGCATGAGGTTATTCCTCCCTAGGTGCAGGAGCCTGCACTTGCCTTCATGGAACTTCATGAACTTCAGCTAATAATCAAAATACAAAAGAACATCAAGAACAGAATAACTTCTCAGCAGTCATTGAGAAAATACAATATGAATGCAAACCATTTGTTCTGCAGCTGAAGAATGAAATGCTATTAGAAGCATCAAAGTATCTTTTAATTTCTACTGTTAATTTTCCACAGTGAAAGACAGCAGAAAATATCCAATGCATAGTGTCATTTTGGAGAGCTGACAATGATGCAAGTCAGCTCCATCAGAAATCAACAGGAAAACAATGAATGGATCATCTGGCAATTTTAAATAATATCAATGAAATACAAAAAATAGTGAACACAGACAAGATACTTTTATCTGTTATGCATTGTGCAACAGTCCAATTAATTGTGTTAATGCAGTGGTGAATAGTCAGATTTCTCAGCACAGGTTGTCTGTGAAGCCAAGATCGCTCCTGTAAATGGGATCACTAACAGTTTCAGCTGGATAGGTCCATCAATGGGTCTTGATGTTTACCTGAGATGGTTTTCAAGGGCTAATCACAAATAATTTGACAAATTGTTTTCAAACATAAAACACAGGTGTTCTTTTCTTATATTTAATCTCATTCTGAATATTCAAAAGATTTTATTTTTATTTTTAATTATGCACAAGGAGATTAAAATATTCTGCATGAAATACTGTAAGAAAGACTAGGAAATCTTTTAATAATCCACTGTGTATTACTGCTGGGCATGCATGTCTGTGTGTATCCATGCATGTCATGCACAGTGAATATTATGCTATAGTATGACACTGAATCTCCCAAAATGACTGTAGGAAACTACAAAAAAATTATGGAATTAAACAGGCTAAACTATTTTGTAGTATTTTATACCTTGTTCCATATTCTTTTGCACAAACAAGCATAGCATTTGGCAAACTGACATAGAAATAAAGTTTCAAAATAGCTAGGCTTTCCTATTCATGGAAGAGAGAAAAATAGACAGACAACTACTTGGACTGTCTATCAAAATCTGCAATTAAACTTTTTTTGATCAACCTTTTTTCTTTATAGAAGTAAGGCTTGTATAATCAGTATTTAGATGTGTCTGTGTATAGTTCATTATTCCTTATTATTGTTTATTCTTTGAATGTAATGGTCCATTTCAGTCACATTTGGCCAATTTTTAGGCCTTAAATAAATTTCTGGATTAAATTTCTGTGTGTGCAGAAAGAACAGGCTGTATCTGAACCGTAATGGAACCAAACTACAGGTACTTAAAATCAAGTGGTTCATCAGTATGCTTTGAAGTGAAGAGGAGAATAAAACTGATAGATGCAGAACAGCACATGGTTTGGAAATTGCATGGATGACGTTCCTATTTTACTCAGATAAAATAAAATGGAAAGATAGAGTGGACCATGCTGATGTTAGATTAGCTATCTGTTGAAGAGTGCCAGAATTAAGCTAAATGAAGAAAGACTTCAGAGTTTAACATAGATTTTGTATTGATTGAAATTCCAAGGCTAAATAGGATAACTACAGTATTAAGTTTATATTTATCAGCTACCAGACACAGTGCAACAATGGCTGCAATACACCAAGAGAGATTAAAGGCACTGAGAGCAGAAAATACTATAATAACCCATGTACGTTTGGCAAATATCATATGAGGATGCAATATAAAGAACAAATTTCTAGACATTATCAGTGACTATATCATTCAGTGACTGACCAGCATCCCATCTGAGAAGATGCAACCATTGAACTTGTTTTCAGTCACCCAGGATCTGGTTCAAAGTCTTACAGCTGAAAAGGCCATTGTATAACAGCAACCAAAACAGAGCCAACAATCTTGAAGGCCCCAAAAGGCTCCAAAATATTACTGAGTTATGCTCAACATTCAGAAGGTGAATGATCTAAAAATGAGAAAAATTGTTAAAAAGAGGCTAAAAAATGAAGCTGAGAGAATTAAATCTTTACAAGTTATGCTGACATAATTAAGCATACCATCCTGGAAGAAGGAGGCCAAAGTATACAAACTGATACGGTACTGAGAAAGAGCAAAAGAAAGCTGGCATGGCTAAATGGCAGGATAAGTAAAGAAAAAGCAAAACTTTAGAAGCAAAATGTCATTCTTTAGAAAGCTGAAGTCCTGTCAAATTGTAGAAAATAGAAAGGATCATAAATTTGGCTAGATGAAACATAAAAATACAATACAACAGGCTAGAAAAAGATTTTAATGAACAACTAGTAAAAGGTATAACAAATTATAATGAATCTTCAAAACACTTCAGGAACTAGAAGTCTGCCTTGAGTTTGTAGGGCTACCATGTTTAGGACACAAATTTGTACTCAAGCTCTCATACTCATACTCTCTTTTTGCTATTGTTTGTAGCCTCTGTAAAATGCTACACTGCCATTTTAGCCAAAGTTCTCATCTGCATGAGAAACACAACTTTGCTTTTATAATGCACATGTGCTTGAGATTTGATTTCAGTGGGAGGAGATTGGGATATCATTTCTTGACATAAAAATGAAGTTATTTGCAATGAACTGAGATTGAATTACTGGTTGGTTTTTGCTATATTTATTTAAAAATATTTGATTGATCAAAGCTTCATTCTAGGTTTTTCAAAACTGGTTCTTTCCTCTTGGCAGATATACTCAATATTAGACCTATATTCACAAAGCTCTTTCTATACTTGACAAACATTGGGTAAGAGCAGTATGAACTGGTGGAGGAAAAGGATAGTTACTCACCCATTAACTCTACTCAGGGAAATGTTTCTTCTTCCAGTGTCATGACCTATTCATCCCTCCCTCCCTCTCTCTCTCCATTTCTTCTTTCCTTCCTCCCTTCCTTTCTTCTTTCCTTCCATTCTTCCTCTGTCCTTCCCTTTCTTCATTCTTTTTTCATGGAAAAGCAATAAAAATTGAAATGGTATGAATGTATCTGCTGAAATCCTACAAATGGTTTCACTGTTCACCCTACATTGATTAATAGGGAGCTTGAAGTAAATCAGTTTGAAAAAATATGAAAGCCAAATTGTCTTAGATACGGAGAATAGCATACCAGTATTTCTGACATAACTGCAAAAGAAAGCACTTACTATCTACTAGCATACTACAATCTAGCATAATTTTTTTAAGGAGTCTTTATCTGTGGTCATTGAGACTAAACCGATAGCTGTTTTCCTCCCCCTTGTGATGAGGTTTAGCAAATGTGACGTTCAGTGTTTTGAGGGAATGCTTGATCCTTTATCTACTTTACTTAAGGCTCTTGACTGCCAGAATATTGCAAGAACTAGTTTTTTATATCATTGGAGTATATAGTGGAGATTGCACATTGGATATCAGCCCTGGTGAGGGAAGATCTGTTTCTTTGCTTTCTTCTAAAAGCTAATGTTCCATTTTTCTTGATTAAAATTTCTTGGAAAAAGAGACTGAATTGCCTCTGCTTTTTACAGTATTGCATGTGAAAGCTGTGTAGCAAGAGCTGTGAGAGAGCCATCATGCTGCTGTTTTATGAGTTCTTGCTGCTTGGCATTCTTCTGTGACCATGGGCTGCCTTTTGTTTACATTTCTTAGAAATTTGACATTGTACCAACACACTTCACTCATTTGTCATATCAGTATTCCTTTTCCATCCCTATCGATTATAAAGCTGAAATTAAAGCAGTATGGGCCTTCCCTAAGTTTTTTTCTTTGACATAATTGTCACATTCTTCCTGCTGTGTTTTATTCATCTGTATTTCTTCTCATAATGCTGGATCTTCCTTCTCTTAGGATACCACACTATTCTGGCCACAATAGAAACATGAGGAGGTAACTATCCCAAATTACAAAAAATTTGGTGGTTGAGACACTATGTGGCATTTACAAAACTGAGGGTTCTTTCCCTGGAAGCTTGTCTCAATCACTGAGCTGTTCTTTATTCAGAGGTGGAGCTTCACTGTGTTTTCAAGCAGAAAACCTCACAGCGCCTTTGATTTTTTGAAATGTAAACCGTGAAGAAGTTTTCACCTCCCAGAAGCTTTCACAAAAATATAAAAAAAAGTTTCCCATCTAGTTCAAATATATATAGCATTATGAAGTGCTGTAATTAACCCCCCCCCTGCTTACTGCAACAATAATCCTGCTTTTGTTCCCTTTTCTTTCTGCTGATAAGTATCAGTTTCCTGGACTAGAAGCAATGTGAACAAATTTGAGAGCAGCTGTGGGGAGTCCAGTCCAGCAGCAGCTGGATTATGGAAGGAGTAGGTGGCTGAAAACAGCTGTCTCACTCACTTGAGTCCAAATACACTCCCTTGGTATGTTTTAATGTTAAAGTTTCATTTAGCAAAGTAGAATAAGATCCTTGGTCCAGCTGTAACAGAAAATCTGTCTTGAATTTCAAACAATCGCTAGTGAAGCATTAGGCAGTCCAGAAGCAAGGTGCAGACATGAAAGCTGGAGCCATCCTCTGTTCGTGGCAAACATGTCATCCCTTTATATCTCCATTGTCACTACCATTATTATAAGGAAGTCTAGACTTGCCTGGTAGTTTTAGAAGAAAATAATTTGTGAGAACAATTTAGCTTTTTTTGGTTTAGTGATGGGTAAAGATTTTACCATGTTTTCCAGGAAGCTGAACGCAGTATTGTTTACCAGACTTCCAGGAAGGCACTAGTAGTGACAGCTTGGATGAGCAAGACTGCACTGCTGGTGGTCTGTGAATATAATTTAATGTAAGCACTGGGGCATAGTGCTAATCGTGGCAAAGATGCTGCAAGTTGCTGGTTTAGATGTTTTTGTAGGGAAGATCAAAAAGCCCCATGGTGTATATACTGTCTGGCTATTTATTCTTTCCTAAGGTGCATAAAAATTATCCCCAACAGTCTTCATGCAAAATCTAGCCCACCAGATGCAAAGTGGACAGAGTTTCTTGCTGACCTTTCAACACCAAGCGGCCAAGACAGAGTGAAATGATCCTCTGTTGGCTACTCAAACAGCAACTGGAAATCAAACAGCAACACCCAAGTATAATCAGTTTTCATGGTCTGTGTTCAGAAATATTTTATTACCTTAAAATATTGTTCTTGTGGCTAACACTGGAAATGAATTACTATATAAACATTTTAGGAAGAGCAAGATGAATATTTCTTCTTTGGGAAGAATTTCTCCATATTTATATTGCATTTTTTACCTGAATAAACAAAGATTGCATTGATTTAATATCATTCGTTAATAGCATTGATTTAATATAGTTGGAGTGTGGAAAATGAAAGCAAAATTAGTATTTTATGTAAGCATTATCAAAACTGCCTTATGGCTTGTAAATTGAGCACAGCCATAACACCAACAACTATAGTTTTATTGCCTTTTATTATTTTAGGAATTAGCATCTTGGGAAAAATCTACATTTTGCTCCACAAACTTCTCAAGTCAAACAAATTCCACTTTTCTCAGAAGATGAACCAATGAAACACAGCCTTTCTCTTGAGGATGGAAGTACATACAAAACTCATGTTGAAGTACAAAACACTCAGTTCATGGCAAAGATGCAAAATACTCATTCTTCAGATCAAAAGATGATCACTTGCATTTGCTGTTCTACAAGTTATTACATCACATCAAATAGCAGTTTTGATCAAAATGTGACTGAAGCTAATTGTTGAATAGTTGTATGCTCTGACCTTCAGCCCTGAAAAGGACACATTTCTGAGCTACATCTGGGTGCTTCTCAGGTCTTGTACAATCAACACGTCTTGACTCCAGCTTGGGGTGAGACCTAGGTGCAATTAAGAGTTCACACTTAATGCCTTCAGTTTCATGTGAATAAAACCTGTGAAAGTGGTCCGAAAAAGGAACCTTGGGGCGCTCTAAACCTTTTCTAGTATCTAGGGCACACTCAAATACGTACGTTTCAACATAAACTTGACAGTACAGCGCCACTAGCAATAGGAGCTGAAAGCTCAGCCAGAGTCTTTGTACAGTTTACCACAAGTTAAACTGCTGTGTTTCATCTTAACCCCATCCTGAGTGCCATGGACTAACTGACTGGTCTTTTGTCTCTACCTGTGAAGAGAGAGAAACTTAATTAGGATGTCATCGTTACCTGCCAAAATTGCTTTGCATTTATACCAAGCAAGTACCACAGAGGAAATGCCTGGACCATTCTGAGCCTGACAGAGTGTTACGCATGCAAAATTAATGGCCTGATCCACCATATAAGGAAAAATATATTGAGTTTACCAGCCACTGCCATGTTCTGGAACAGGACCTTCCCTCCTATCCAGTTCATTGATTTACTCTGCTTGGAAGGAGTCCTGAGATTTCTGTTCCTTGCCATCACTTCTTGGTATCATTCCATCACATACACCTCATGCATTATTTCACAATGCAGGTCTCCTTCCAGCTCTGGCCTCCTCTGTCACAATATCTCTTTTCAGAGATTGCTGCTGCGTTCCTGTAAATGCTGCAGAGACTTCTCCTCCCCCAAATTCTTTGGCTCAGTTACAAGGTTCTTAATCCAGAAGAGACACATGCACAAATTCAAAGAGAAATAGTGTTACAGAACAATCGCAGTTTCATTTCACTCCTGAGGTAAAAAACACTCAGTGCAGAACATAGAATTTTGTACATAATATTTGTGTATATAACTGGCCATGAGGCAGTAGCCAAGAATCAAAACTAGAGTCTCAGTTCTAGAGTCTTATACCCTGTTCTACAAATCAAACATTAGCCTCCACTTTTGTATGTAAAGAGGGGTGGAAGTAACAAAAGATTTTATGATTATCTTGTGTCTTCATTGTCTGGAACTATGAGGTAATTTAACACAGGTTTTTTTTTTTATCAGATTACTGGAAAACTCTTTTCCAATATGACCATTAATTTTTTGCTTTCTGAGATAAGAAAGCTTCTAAGAAACTTTCTGCAATAAGAAAGCTGTGATTTTCAGGAGATTAGACAGGCTGTGGAAGATGCTGTAAGAGATCCAAAAGAGACAGACACCATGTAGCGCATGATATGTTTATATCCTGAACTGCTTATATATATCTTCCAGACTACATTTATTTTATATGTAATTCAAAATTAATGTTTTTAACATCACCTACTGGTGGGGGCGGGGTAAATCTGTCAACACAAAATGAGCACAAATAAAACAAATATTCCAGCTGGTAGAGGATGGAGGACTTGTGTATACTTTTAGTGAATGTTAACTTCCTTCATCTCACGCATCACTATGATTTTTTATGCCTTTTTGTCGTTTGGTACAACTCAGAATGAAATTCCTTTGTATTGTCTGACAATGTGGCCCAAATCTGGTACTACCAAGGATTTGCTCCAGTGATTTTTAGATTAAGAGCTTTTTCTTCACTGACTGTTATAGTCTTCAGTTTTGTTCTCTCTTGCCAGCACTCCCCCTTTGGTCCAATATTGTTGAGTGAATGACTTCTTTCTAAAACAAAGAAAACTCCAGCTCAGTAGTCCCTTACTCTCAATATGAGCTTTTCTGTGTAAGCAGAGACCATTCAACCTGAATGAAAGGACATGAGGGGGTTAGGAACATTATTCACATCAGAATTAACACAGTCCTGTGCCCTACAGGGAGAGAGAAACTCTGGAAGAAGGAGTGACAATCTATGTGGTGTTAAAACATATCCTTTTCCCAAGTGTCTCCAACAATGACACACTGTTAAGATGCAAAACTGTTCCAGCATTTATGTGTCTGTAAACACTACATATACAATAGTTCATCCATTCAGGTGAAAAGTTTTAAACCTTTTGTTTCCACTGATTTCCCTTCTCCCCTTCTGGGAAAGCAGCTAATGCTTGCTTCCCCCCCCCCCCCCCCCAATGAAAAGTTGGTTGAGCTCCAGTTAAAATTAGGGGTGGCAAAGTAGCCTGCACAGTCAGCAGTTCCAGCAGTCTGCCTCGTGAGTTTTTGCTGAGCTGAAGTATTCTGCTTTCAAAAATAAATCATTGACTGTCATAGCAATGCTAGTGAGTGGTCTGCTTGTCAGCTGAGATTCCCTTTTATTGTGTTTTACAAGATACCATGTGCATTTGATAGCCTTAGGGTTATAAATATCAAAATTAAAATAAGTGTGTTTCTTGGGTAATTTTAATGACAACATAAAAACTTTTTGAACATAAAATATTAAAACTGGTTCTGTGTTATATCTCTAGGCTTGCAAACAGCCCATAGAGTTAGAGACACCACAAAAATGCCCTGAGATGTTTAAGAGATGGCAACAGAGGAAAAAGAAAAGAAAAATACTGGTGTGACTGAAGGAAAACTAAGTCAGAGTCTTTACAGGGGTACAACTTTACTAGCTTAATACAGAAATAATATATAATGTGTTCCCATATGGGAATGATCTTCTGCCCTCAGCTGCACTGTAGGAGTAAATACAAGTTCTCACCTCACTTATGACCTTATCTACCGCAAATCAGAAGGAATCTAGAGTCTTGAAGGACATATAAGTAGCAGGAAAATGCAATGGGAAGATCTGTGATAGACTTGTCCTTTCATTCAATGGGTCTAGTTTTCACTTGCCTCACGTACTTCAATATTGTAGTCAAGCCCTCTTTTCTCTAGTTATAGCCCTTTCCTTCAAGAGTTTATGAACAGGAGTGGTAGAAGACCTTTAAGCTGATTGCACACCATGCAGAGACTGAAAATATTCCTCAATGATTATATTGACTGGCTTTTTGACCCCTTTGTGCTGCTAAAACCTCATAAAAAAACACATAATATGAAGTGAAATACATCATTGCACAGGTGTAAATGACTACGCAAGATGCAAGGAAAGCAGAATCAAGCCAGTCGTAACTAATAAACACTTTCAGGCCAGGAACTATTGCAGACTGTCACGTAAATACTTGACATGTGGTTCTGCTCTGAAAAGTGACTATAAAATGCATTGTGGCTTTTTATTGTATTTCAGTGGTACCATATTAAATTTGCTCCGCTTACAAATAAAAAGTATTTTCTAATAGACAGGTTTGCAAGCTCCACATGAACACTCGAAGTCAATATTCTTTTCTTCTAATGCACTATCAAAAATAAAGATTATCCAGACCCAACTTTACCTCACAGATACCCCTGTAAACATACAGATTTCACTTCTCAAGGTATTAAAACATGTTGCAGCTTATGAATATGCACTTAAATGTTTTGAAAAAAATGCATCTGACAAATTGTGCACAGCAGTTGCATATTGAATTTCTGATGAACCAGACTGATTATAAAATCCAGTCTAAGCTTTTGTTCATGCTGAATTCTTCAGTGTTCTGTCCAGCCCGGTTCTGTAAAAGTAGAAACCAAGCAATTTTATAGTTCATTTAACATGTTGTTTCTCATGCAAAATGGCCTTTTTCACTTTAATAGTAGTGTAGGGAAAACAGAACTCAGTCTAACGGTTAAAAACTTATAATGCAGGCCACTTAAGCTCAATTATTCCCTGGAGGGGCAGAACTCCCATTGTTTAAAATATTAGTAAAATTGGATATTAGATATTGTCTGAGTCTGGAGACAGTATGAATAAAATATGCTCATGGGAACGATTGCAATGGTAGGGAAGTGGACTAGGTACTCACACAGGTCATTTCTCTGCTTATACTTTCCACTGGCATTCCCCACTGCATTGAAAATTTGATTGATTTCCTAATACAAAGGGCATTACAGCCTCAGAACCGCAAAGGACTGCAATGATTTAATGCACACATTCATTCTGGTTGTCCTGAATTTTGTGCTTTAAAGTGCAATCTGTTGCATTATTCATCCCTGCTTCTTAGAAGAGAACAGTAATCTAGTGCAGATAAGTTTCTGACAATTGAGAAACTGCTAAATTTTTCTTGTATATACAGCATAATCTGTATATAGCAGACACAGAGTGGGCTGGCAGTCTCAAACCTAAACAGCATTATTATAAATTATAAATTAGCAAATATTTCTAGTATAATCTCCTTTTTTTTTGGAAGATACGGTTTCAAGGATTTGAGATTACAGTAGGTAAATGGGTGCCAGGGTGCTTCCAGGCCGGGGGCTCCCCCGGGGCTCCCGGGGGCTGGTGTCAGGCGGGCGCTGGCGGCGGGGCCTGGGCCAGGGGGATCCCATGGACAGGCAGGGACCAGGCCCTGGCGAGGTTGGAGCCCGCACCAGCACTGCAGTGACCAGTGGCCCCAGGCTGTGGCTAGGGCTGGGCTGGGGGGACACCAGGGTGAGCAGAGACAGCAAGGGCAGCTGGGGCCCCCGGGGCCTGGAGGATGTGTTCCACAGGCTGTAACAATTCATGCACTTAATGTTAAAGGTTTTTAAAGAAAAATGGGGCAGATTCTTAAAATACAGGAGCCTTTCGTTTCCAGGCCATTTGTCCCTGCCTAAAAGCAAACCGAAACTGAAATTGGATCAGAGAGACTGCTTGGAGACCTATACACAAAAAAAGCATTGTATTGAAGAAGCTTCCCCTGGTGAGATATTAGGAGAGCCTTTGTGCCTCACTTCCTACTTTAAGTGTTACTCCCCCCATCACTGAAATTGATCAAGCAATATACATATATATATATATGTACCTAATAAAACTCAGCCTAGGAAGTTACTCATGCTCATTTAACATTAATTAAATGTTTTGCCAAAGGCGCTGACTTGAAGAGATATGCCCACAAAACATCACCATGAAATCTGATCTTCGGAAGAGCCTAAATTAGCAGTAGTCTCAGTTTTGCCGTTACTGAAGGAAGAACAGCTCCAAATGCTTCCCTCGGGATTCACAACCATCTGAGCAACAGCAGATAAAGGTCCTGTGTATATGATTCACTCAGCCATTACCTTATTAACACAAACATAAAGATACAAAACCCAAAAGGGGCTCAGACACCGACTGTAGCTCTAAGCACTGCGATACCTAGAGCCCGAAAAGAAAACTAAAACCATAGTTAGTATACACAGGCTGCATATACCAGCAGAGGACATGCAAGAAGAGCTGGGTCTCATACAAGGCTCCCATACAAGGGTCTCACAATGTATTTCAAATCAGTCTGGATGCTGCAGGGGGGGTTCCCCAAGGCCAGCACACTCACCTGCAGCTGGCCAGGAGGAAATCCTCAGGCAAAGAGGATCCCTGCAGCTCAGGCCTCAGGGATCTGAACATAGTGCATGTTTCTTGAACCACCTGAAGTTTACAGACATGTTTGATAGGCATCTGTGTCTTCTCATTCAGCAAAGACTTTTCTTTCAAAACAAGGGCTGCTGTTGATCTCTTGAGACTCTTCCCTTTTTCCCTTACCGTAACAAATTATGTCTAGAAGTTACTTGAAAGTGGCAGAACAGATACAAAGTCTTCCTCTGACGGAAGAGGTACAAACTTTTTCATACTCCCAACAGCCACACTATGAGTCATCCTGTGAGGGGGGCTCAGGAGGGCTCTCTGACTTACTAAAGCTGCTGAACAACCCAGCAGAGAAATCAGGAATAACTCATCTGGGAGGACACCAAAGAATATCCATTCCCTTTGTCCGTTAACTGCTTAACACCAAAGCCATAAATCATCTTCAGCATGAGGGAATGAGTTCAACTCTCTTCTCCCCAGTAAGTGCCCAATTCATTTATTTTGAGCTAATCCTTCTTGGGCTCTTTATCTCACCTTGTCAAGCCTACACTTTTTTTCTGCTTTCACAAGTGGAAAGAACTGCTCTGACCACAATAGCTTTAGATTGTATTGCAACAGAGGACTACACTTGCTGGATTTTAACTTCTTCAGACAGAAGAGTGAAATGAACCCCACTGTCACTAAATGCTCTGCCTATACATTTCAGTACATGCCTGGGCACTGCGTGGGGCCGAGGCAGCAGCGGGGCTGGCAGGGCCGTGCCTTCCTGCGCTGCACTCAGGGCCCAACGGTGCAGAAGCAGGGGCTTCCTCTCCAGTTGTTTTTTAAAGAGATTTATCCATTGCAGTAGTAGGGGTACTATCCAAATAGGCATGTCCTGTCTATGCATACAGGAGAGCCCTTTGCACAGCAGTCTTGTTTTCTGGGATCCTACTCGAGGGTGGGGGAGAGAGATGATATCCCAGCTCAGCACTGCCAAACCTGAAGAACTCCTGGATACACAAAGAAACAAAACTCTGGGTGCTTGAAAGACATAAAGTAAAAATCAGCAGGCCCTATGGAGTGTGTGTACTTTCAGGGTTTGTCAGAAGCTGAGCAGGGATTTTCAGGACTGCAAATTTTGATTTCAGTGCTGTTTGTAAGCCCCTCTGTCTAGCACTATATACTCACTAAGGAACTGTAGACATTGTCATAAAAATGATATAGAACAGACTCTATTGTATTTCCTCCAGTTTTCTCCATCAGGGAATGACAGATAAGCACAGTTCCACTGAACTGAAGTGAAAGATTCTGACTGTTGTTTTAGGCAGTCAGCAATGAACCACGAAAAGAAAAATGGAACCACAAAAAGTAAAATGATTTGGATAGCTGTACAAAATGTATAGCATTGAAATGACAAACATCTGTCAAAATATATAAGCAAAATACAAATTTGTTGTGTGAGAAATGTGTCACAATTTGTTTCTGTAAAATCTAATTCAAACTTGCTCCATGTCCTGAGTGGTGAGACGAGGGAAATCTCATCTGCCTTAAGCAGATACTATAAGAAAACTGTAAGAGGAATCTGTTTATGGAGTATAGCACTATAGGAATAACATTTAGCTTGTTTACTATCAGTTTTTCCTCAGCTGTCACACTTCACCATATTTAATTATCATTAGATCTTCCTTATCCATGCTCTCTTTCTGTTTTTCTTTTTTCCTTTTTTCCTTCAAGGTTGCATAAACTATGAAATTTTCAGTCACAGGTTGTTGTGGAATCCAAAGTGTAAACAGGTTCAGTGAGGATTAAGCAGAATTCTGGAAGAATCAAAACCACTGAGCATGACTAGCCATATGCAATAACCAAGGAAAGAATTGCTTTGTACTTGACTTGCTTCTTATGCTCTTCTCTAACTTAGCCTCTGCTGCTGACAGGACCCTGATATGGACCTTTGATCTGAGCTGGTATGGCAGTTCTTACAAAGGGGAGTTGTCCTTTATATCTTGGTTTATTTAACAGAGGGAAAGGAAACAGAACAGAGGTTATTGGTCATGGGTAACTTTCCTGTTAACAGTCTTCACTACTGTTTGCTAAATTGTCTTCTAATATGAAATGATTTTTATTTTGTTAATAATAACAACAATAATTTTAATTTGCATTATCTTTTATTTTGAACAGGTACAAAAAGATGTAAATCAGAAGCAAGGCTGAGACTTTTCTATCTGTAAGCATAATTCAAAGATCATTTCTTATTATATTATAGATCATTATAGAAGGCAAGCCCATCTGATGGCTATTTGTGCTACTCAAAGTACAGTGCTCCAGTGTGTTGCAGCACTGGCAAATGTATAGTGTTATCAAGCAGTGAAGAGATAGTAGTTTTTGTTTTTACTAGGTAGGAGCTAGAAGATTTGAACATCAGCTATTGTCCACAGGAAAAAAATGGCAATTACATGAAATGTTTTAAAGAGAATGCTAGTCTTTCTGCAAAAATAGGCTGCTAAGTCTGGGAAGTAGGTGTTCACAATTTTTCTGTGAAACAGTTAAAAACTATAATCATAAAATGCTTTCTGGGCTTGATCCTGTCAGATACTGCATGCCTTCTAATCACACTGAGGAGAAGGTGCTCAGCACCCCACAAGGCCATTTGGATGGGGGAGAGGTGGAGAAGGGAAGCAGAGAATAGCTGTTTGCCTGGCAGCAGGCTTAAGGCCAGAATAAAGTAAATCTTGCAAAGAGGTGCTGTTTTTTTCTCCAGCTGTTGTCATGCCTTTTCCTTCTGCTTTCATGGCTCTACATAAAAGGGAAGGAGAAGCCGGTCCCCGTGGCTATAATCACTGGCCCACCGCTGGGAGATGATTAGAGGGTAAGTCAAGCTGACTCTGCAAGTGGACAAGGGGAATGTGGAAAACTGGTAGCTGTATTCATTGGCCTCACCACAGTAGTTTACATTTCCTCACAGTAGTTTACATTTCCTCACCTTTTCTTCAGCTTTTGTTTGTTTGTTTTTTTTAAGCACGTGTGTGGCCTTGGAATAGGAAACAACAGAAGAAAGAATATAAAAAAGTGAGTAAAGATACACAATGGGATATTGCCCGAAACTGTTCTTGAATCTCCATTTCTATGCAGACCCCTCTAAGCATACTTGTTAAGTTATAGTATAACAGGGCTTTAATTTTTAAAAGCAAAATGTTTTATGTCAACACCATAGAGGTGAGCTAAGTGGAATGAACCTTTTACTCTTTTCTAACAAAAACTTCTATAATTTCTAAGAGCATGTGTAAAATGTTGTGTGCTTCATTTGCTGTTCATTAAAATGTGTTCTAATTTGAAAGGTTGGTAATAGGTACTTACTTTTCGGAAATTATATTTATTTTGACTTTTCGTAAATATCCAAAGCGTAACAGTATCATCTGGTAAATACAATTATCACCTAGATGCATAAGGCAAGATCAAGACCACTTGTTTGTGAGGCTCACATATAGAAAGAGTTTCCCTACTAGATGGAACTACCATCTAAATACTAAAGATTGTAAAGAGGACAGAAGGATAAGGGAAAGGGAAAACAGAAATTAAGTAAGCTAAGTGGTTTTCCCAAGATCAAGTCAATGTCAGAGGTGAAGATGACCCCAAACCTCGGTCTCCTAATCCAGCACTCCTCTTCACTACCCCATTATGCCTAACTGTGCCTTTCAGTTGTCTGCTATGTGCAAATACACCATTATTGACAGAATTATCTTTTATCAGTAAAACAGTTTTATTTTCACTCCTATTGTGCTTTCTTTTACAGAAGCCAACATCTGAGCACAGTGTGTGAATCTGGCAAATTTCCTCACTGCATTCCTTGTATGGTTCTCATCTTCTGGATTCTCAAATAAGTGTTACCTATGTCAGCCAGCTACTGCTTAAAATTGCATGATTAAAATTGCATTATATGGTCTTCGAGGTGGATGCAGCACTAGGCTGTGGACATGAATATTCTGGAGCTTGATTCAGTTGCCTACACAACTAGTGCTATTCAACATTCCCTACAGCATCTGCAGTATGCAGTATAGGTGCAGGCAAATGGGTATCCATTTGTCAAGTGGATGTTTAATCCTTTTCAGTCAATAGTGATCTGATGAATACAGTCAAAGATATCTAAAGATTTTTTCAGCACATCCTAAGGTAAACACATGTTTCGGTCAGCTGAGCAGCTATTAATGTATTCTATTGATTAAGATCAGTATTCAGTTGTATATTTGTGCTTGGTGTCTTTTCAGAAACTCCAGGACCTCTGGGACATTTGCACAGGAGTGGCAGTTATGACTACGGGCAATCACTACCCTATTTGAGTGGCAGATTGAGACCAGGTGGGACATCCAAGGACAACTCAAATGGCAGCAGACACCTATGAAAGGCAAGTAAAGATCTCTGTTGACTATGTTAAAGCTATATTCCAGTTTTGCCTCTCTAAATCTTGCTCTCTGTGTTCTGCCTGGTGTTGAAATTCCCTTTGCCTCTTACCAGTTTTCCATGACGCCCCTTCCATTAACTGCTGATCCTTATGTCGGTTATCTATGAAAAAAATATGGATGCTGCTGTCCAGAATGGGCTTTCATCACACTTTTGAATTTTGGGTAGAGCAGCATGGCAAAATTTTTTTTATCCTCTTGAACATATTAGAGACAGTATTTATGAAATCTGATAGATATTCCTAGGAATAGCTCCTCTTTACACAAGCATGTGTAAAGTATATGTAATAATCATGCTCTGTGCTTGCTGCCTGTTATTCCTGTTTGCTTCTTGATTGGTAAAAAGGCCATATCAGGGTTGCCTTCTTTCTTTCTTTATAGAAATCTGCCCAACTTAAATTATACGATCAGCAACTTTCTTTTGTTGTTGCTGTCTCCTTTCTTTTTTTTGATAGAAAAATACAGGATGGTATAAAGCTGAAAGAGCAAAGTGTATATATGAAAACTATTTCTCATTTAGGTTTGAAGTTTGGGTTCACTGTTGCCTGTCAAAGAACTAATCCTGGTCAAGAAAACTGAACTCCAGATTTTCTTAATTTCTTCACAGACCCTAAACTTGATTAAACAAGCCTGGCAACTCTAATTCAGACCTAGCATTCCTCACAGAAAAGAGTTAAAAGTGAGGGACTCTAGTTAGACCACATCAGAATTGCACACTTCACCACCAGCACCTGTTTTCTGTCCAATTTTTTGTTATAATGCAAGATTTGTACTCCAAGGCCTTTTAACCACTAGGTGCCACCTAGTCTGAGTTTGTGATGCAAGAAGACTCTCTTCTATAAACATAAATACTCAATAACGTGGTAAGTCTGTGATTCCAGCAAAATAACAAAACAGAGCTTCCAATAGGTTATGAGAAAATGTTGCCCAGACTTTAACCAACACTAAGATATTCAATCTCTTTGTATATTACAAGTGCCTCAAAAATGTATTTCTTCAAGTTTATCTTTCTCCTAGATCTCCTAGTTTATTATGATCAAATCCACTACACAAATGTGATACAAAATCTGCAATTATAACGAAATCTTGGAAAACAGTGGAAGTGGTGTTGCCCAGAATGTCTCTGCACAATGCTGAAGCTTTTAGATAACGCAATAGCTGTACACAATAGGCTTTGAAAAGACAGCTATTGAATCGCTTGGTTTAAATTTCCTTTTCCTGGGACAGTCTTTGTATGAAAAACTAGATATAAAAACAGCTTCAATCATCTTTCTTATTTCCTATCAATTCCTCTCTTCTGTTTCACCCCTGCCTGCCTGATACAGCTTGTACCTATTTAGGCAAATGTGTGTGAGTGTCAGAGACTTGCAGTGACAAGCTAAAGAAGCAAACCATCAACCAAATTGAGCTGGTACTTATTAAATTCATTTAATGCATACTTTACTCTCTAAAAACAGTGGGTTTAGGCATCCCAAAAATATCCATAAATTTGAATAAAGTTTTCTGAATACTGTCTACTGAACAGTACTTGGGGAAAAGGGGCTAAACTCTTAGAAAAGGAGATGAAACCCTCCTCCTTTTTCCTTCCTCCCCTCTCCAGATTTCTAGATGGTAATTTAGTGATTAATATGATAAGTACTATTAAGTGATTAATATTCTGATCTAATATATACAATTAAAGACATATACTCAAAGAGTATATCATTCGAAGTAGTGTAAAGCATTCTGGGACGAGTTCTCAGTTTCTCTTGCTGATGCTATTCTGCTTTGCACTAAATGCTTAAATACTTTCTGAGCAAAGCAGAAAAATAGTTAGTCTTTACATTAAAATCTAAATACTTCACCTGAATTCCTGAATTCCTTCCAGCTCCCCTGGTTAGTTGCTGGGGCTACTGAATCTCAGGCATACTTTTAAAAGCTCAGAATAGGATATCTCAGGATTTCCAGTGCCCACAACATACAATTTAGCTCCTGAAATAGGGCTTCTGGGACACCAGCTTTCCTCAGGCTGCTTCCTGTGAGTTTTTCCTAGATTTCTTTCTTCAGAAATTTTAAAATTTGCAACATCCATCCCAATTCAGAAAGAAAAGTTTATTTTATTTTTTCAAGTCAGAACTACAGGAAACCTGAAAATCCTCATTATGAAAGATTTTTCCCAAGATACATGTTACTAGGAAACTATGTGAGGATGAGCTATGTTGCACTGTTAACCTTACCAGTACATATTTTATGAATAGTTGAAATTTTGATCACTGAAATTCCAATCATTGATGACATTTTAAATTGTATAGCAATATCTATCTGTTCGTACCAAAACGTGCCAAAGGTGACATGAAGACTTGGAATATTCCCCTCAGTTTTCAAAAGAAGTATTTCTTTCTAGTTGGAGAAAAGAGATAGGAGGACTTGGGAAAAGACTTCTTGCAAAATATAGTACTGCAGAGAAGCACTCATTATTTAAAACCCTGACTTGACCTCCCAAAAGACTCTTTAAAAAAAAAAAAAATTTAACTAGATTAGTCTAGATTTAAAAGGAGAGTAAATGCACATGTAGTCAGACTGGGCAAAGCAAAGTTAAACAACTGACATGAGAACTGCTCAGGATATAAGTTATTGTTTGATGCTTCTAAGGATACATTGCCAAACAGTCATATTGCTAAAATGTCAGTGACATTTGTGTAAAGTGTGGGGGAAGTGATAGGAATGGAGTCTTTTGACAATAGTAATTTTTCTTCCCCCAAAATCTGTAAATGAACCAATGTTAATACTTTGTTAAAATCTGGAAGATGGTGAAGCTCTCCAACTTATCCTGGATTCAAAGGGAATTTATGGCTATTCAGTATACATCATCTTATGTAATCTGGTCTGAATAAGAGAGAAAACATTCCATTAAATTAGAAATGCTATTACATGGTTTGAGCAGCTTGCTTCATATTTAGCCATAATTTGCTTGATCTTGATTTCCTCTCTCTCTGAAACAGCAATTAAGTAGTGTTTGTGTGAAAAGAAAGGGAAAGAGGAAAATGTTATAATTAAAGGGAATAATCAGATTTCAGAAAATAGTGAGCTGTCCAGAGTTTATTCAATGTAGTCATTTAGATATGCAAATAACGTTAACATTCTCACCTTACAGGAGAGAAATGGTGCCAGTATTTTGAAAAATGTTCCCTATTGGAATGATCTGCTAATCCTATGCTCCTCTACCTCTGCTCTGCTAGTGGTTAGTGAGTAATTAGAGTATCCATTCTCACACATACAAGCAAGCGAGCAATAAAAAGGGGGAGTAGAGGGGCATAAAATTGCTACATAAGCATTCAGAACTAGACTAATTTCTTTTAGTGACAAATGAGAATGTGACTGTATGATGGCTTTTTTCAGAGAGGTTAGGTGATCCTTGCAGGATGCAGGTAATCATCTCTCTCTGCTGGCTGTAAGATTCATTGAATTGACTTAGTCACTGGTCTTTACTGTAGAATTCCCCTAGAAAGGAGACTTGAACAAGGAATAGCAAATACCACCAGCTTATCTTCAATGCAGTTTAAAGCGAAGTATTTTGTACTTATTTTTCTGTTCTTCATTTTAATACTGATGTCATGAAGTCTTACAGGAAAATGAAATCAATGTGCATGAAGTACTGTATGTATGTCTCCTATGAGCTAATGATCTAAATAGAGAACATGGGGCATGATTAAGTAAAGATGTATCAGTTCTGTTTTACATATAGGCAGTGGGAAACAAAATGCAGATTTCTTTTTCTAAAGCTGTGCAGGACATATATGTCAAAAATAGAGTTTAATCTAAGCTCTCAAAATCACAAGCTGGTATCTTAACCAGAGAAGTATCATCATTTCTTTTTCCAATATGAGTTTATAGGAACACGAGAAGAAAGTTATCTATCTCCCACCTTATCAAATCCAGTATCTCTCTAACAAGAACAGCCATGATATTCATTTCTCCAGCTCCATATTAAAGCTACTTCTATTTCTCAGCTTCACCACTTCTCCAGATAGATTCCTCCAGAATCTCATAACTTTGAGCAGGGACCTTTATTTTCCAGCATTAATATATCTGTTGCATACTCACACCTGTTAGCCCTAGTAGCAACTTTAGGTCTTGTTTTAAGTACTTTTCCACTCCTGATCTTTATTGTTGTCCATCCTTCAGTATTTATGAAAAATAGTGGACTCTCAGTTTTTGTTTGTTAGGCTCTTTGCATTACTGGGTTGATCAGGCAGGATATAGAACTTTTTGCACTACTCAAAAGTGTTTAACCATATTTAATGCTATTTTGGGGGGAAGGAACAGCATCTGTTTCCTGTTGATGATGCATTTGATGAAAAAAAAGAGGAAATCATAGCCTGAAAGAAAATTTTAAAAAAGATAATTTTGGGTAATTAACATTTGAAGTGTCTTTTTCTTCATATAATTTTAGAAACCAATCATTTATTAAAACTTCAATGAAGCTTCTATTCAATATATGATAGTAATTATTAATCATCATATATTTCAGGAGCATTATAAAACCACTGTTTGTATCACTAAGTGACTGATATTTCAGTACACTTATCTTGTTCCTTGCATCTCCTTTTTCACAGATTTTCATAGAAAATATAGATCCTTGAGTAATTTCTATTCAAGAATGATGATCTGAAAAGTCATGTATGTATCCTCTACATCTTCCAATGTGATGGAGGGCAAACTATCCAGACTCATTCTTTCACTCTGCCTGCAGGTTTTTGGAGCAAGTTCAGCTTTGCAGCTGTACCATAAAAAAAAAAAGCAAAACAAATACTCAGAAACTTGCCAGTATTAAAAAGAAAGGGAGAGAAGATGGAATATAATAAGCAAATTAGGCAGTTTGTTCTAGTATTCATGCCTAGCAAGGACAATGCAAGATATATTTCTTCTTCTTTCCGTCTGTTGCATTGTTTCAAATTAAGAAATGTCACCCCACCCAATTTTCATCTACATTAGATTAAACAAAGAGTCGCATGATACTGGAACCAATAAAACCAAAAGGCCAATACTGCAATTAAGGAAAGATGAGTCAAGTCATAAACTCCTTCTGCTTTTCATTCTTAGTCCATAATAGTTTTCAACATAATCTTTTTTTACCTACATATTTGCATTGAAAGCAGTAAAAAAAAATTAAGCTGAATAGCTTAATTAATAGCTGTGGTTTTGGAAAACATCTTTTGACTCCACAGTACTTTCAAGATGCCTGGAACTCAATATACCACAGGGAATGCTTAGTGTAAATAAATAATGGCCACTGTCACTTAGGATTTCCTTTTTTTTTTTTTTTTTATTTTTTTATTATCTACAGATTAACTAGAGAAGCTGCAAACTAACTAAAGAGACTAAAGGGAGAAAAATTTATTCTGCAATGAGAAAAGTGCTCCCAGTGGGTGAGGTGCAAGTGAGCTGATACTTAACCAACCTGAGCTACAGCTGGGGACAGACTTTGACACCATTACAGAAATGCTGCTGTGTTTTACCAGTAGTAGCTTAAACCTTTCTTCTGAAATGATGTGAAAGCACTTTATCTTCAGCTACTCTTGCAGTTACAGAGGATGTGACCTCAAACGGCAGCCTTTCCTATCACCTGTGCAAAATACAAATCCCTCCTTGAAAACTGACTCTCGATGTCTTGAATGGAATAATTTGAAATGTAACATGTTTAAATGTTTTTTTTAATTATTTTTTCCCCCTGATTAGCCTGACTATGCTATGTGTCATCATAACAGGATGTCTTTGACAATTGAGGAGAGTACAGCAGGGTTTTATGTCTTCATCTGAACCGCATGTTTAGCCCACAACCGCTAGACATTTGTCAATAAAAATACATTCATTACACTGCAAAACTGCTGTTCCACCTCATTCAGAGCAGGAAGCAAAGATATTCCTGTTGAAGCTCCTGCACTTGACAGACGTGTCTTGTGAGCAATGTGCAAGTTTCATTCTCAGAGTACAATGTGGGAAGCACAGCAACTTTGCACACCTAGGTTTATATTACATAACCCTTTGTTCTTCACAGTTGAATTCATTTTAAGGCTTCCTTTTAGGCTTCAACCTGACTGGCTGAACACATGTTATTGGAAATATGCATAGCCTATGTTCAGATTTAAAAGATGTTAGCGCGTTCTCTTATGTGCTATCATTAGAATTTAAAGCTAAGCTTAGATGATATTATATAGGTATTCTGCCTGCTCTTCTTCTGTCATGTGCACAGCTACTAATAACAACATCAGTTAGAAAATACTCCAATGTCTAGTCTCTTCTGCTCTTTGTTTGGGTGGCCACTGAAGGAAGTGTAGCACACTACTGGGAACTTCTTTCCCGCTCCAGTCCCCATGTAGAGCCTTAGAAAGACCTGTCCTGTGTTGGGGTCAGGTTTCCAGTATTTCAAAAATTTGCAGGAGACTGAAGATAATAGAGTGGGTTCCAGTTTCTGGTTCCAGTTGCAGTAGATCCCTTACTTGAAGCATAAGTCCCCCTTGGACCCTAACTCAGAAGTGCTATATATATATATATGTTCTGTTTTTATAAATGATGCTAGTTAACCAGCTGAAAAAAGCTTTTAACATGACACTGGCAATAGTAATGCAGATAAGTACAAGGTTTCAAGCCTGCAATGAGACTTTTATACCTGTAAGTGTTTTGAATTCCAGAGGAAACATTAATTTAATTTGAATTGAACTTACTTTGCAAGGACAGTACTTCTTGTTCTCTGCTACCTGCTGTTTCATTGTATGTCCACTGGGAAGCTTTCAGTATTCATTTTCATTTCAGTACATGGGTGTCATTTTTTGTTAAATATGAAACAGACTGTTCCAAGTTTGTGTGAAACGATAATGTGTCTGACCAACTGGTTTCCATATCTTTGCATAAAAAATTAATTGTAACTAGAGACTTCATATTCTAACTCACTACATATTTTGGGTTTGACACTTATTTTTCAAAAGCTAGCAGCACTGATCGTGTTTCCCGCGTTGAAAAAAAGTGTTTTTCACCTGTTACCAGTAATTCTAGCTAGAGAAAGAAAAAGCAAATGTAAACATAGCAAAATAAGGATGAATTACCAAGCAGACACTATGTAGGAAGAATGTAAAGTGGTTGGGGCTCTGCCTAATGCTGGCCTCACAGCTGCTGTTCAGCCTACAGGCTTGCAGCTGCAGCTGTGATGCCCTCTTCGACAGACTCTGACCACTGTCATTTATTCAGTCTCTCTGGATTCATGACTCTTACATTTTTGTCTGAACAAGTAGCTCAGACTTGTCAGGAGAGTCCTAGCATGACCTCCAGTCTCATGGGAGATGTGAGCTTGAGCCCTGATTTGTCGTAGGACAAAATTTTACTTGGGTCTCCTCTTTCCTTGGCAAGCATTGTGTGATTATATAAAAGGTGAATATGATGTTGTTCACCAGAGATGTTTTCAGAAAACAAGAGTGAGCCAAAATAATGTCTGTGTCTAAATTATTTTGTGAAGGGAAGTGGGGGAAGGGAAAGGAGAGGTAGGTGGATTAGTCAGTAAACTTTACAGTCTTGCAGGCACCCCAATTCCTAAGTCCAGGAGGGCTCTGCAAATTCAGACATACCCTCTCCAACTCATGTTCAAAACACTTAGTTGCTTCCCTGATCAGTCGTATAGAAGAAGCCATGTGTCCTGTTCCTAGATGCCAGACTCTCCAAAAACTATATGCAGGCAGGTAGTTTCCACGCTTAGGAGTAGGACTCATCTGATTGGAGACTAAGGGCTTAATTTATCCCATATTAAAGGACAGGTCAAAAATTTGTCGGACTGAACCAATGATTACTTCTAGGTGATTGATTGGCTCATATGTAGCCCTCTCCAATGTAGGCTTAGAGTGCCGGGATTTAAAAATCCTCTTATATCCCCCAGACCTGGGTTGAAATCAAGGATGTTAATGAATTTATTTAAAAGTTAGCCAGAAAGAATATCTATTGTTCAAGTGAAATGCAATGAACAACCTGGAAAAAGGTTGGATTATTTGTCTGATTTTATGAGAAACCTTACTACAGTTCTTTGCATTCAAATTACAACTAATAGCAAGCAGCAGACACAAAGGAGTCCAGGATGTGATTGCAGCATTCTGAACATAACATATTCAGTAATGCATGTAAAGCCATTTGTGATTTGGGATGTAATTACACAAGAAAAAGATATCAAACTGCAGCAACATGGATTTGTTTGAAGATACACGTCTCTATGTGCAGCCTTAATATATTTTTCTGGAATATTGCACAATGTCGTTTTTATTCATGGAACTCCAGAAACTCAGTGCATTGCTTAGGCTTTTCAAAGCTGTGGATAATTCTAGCAAAAGCAAATAAGTATTGACGAAATATATTGATAAAAGTTTTAATGTTTAAAGGCTTGAAACATGTTACTGAGCTATTTTTTCCTCCTTTTATTGTAAATAGTTTTTTCATAGCAAAATAATGTTGAATAGTTCCTCTCATATAACCTTGAAGTTTAATCATATCTTATTTATGATCTATTTTTAATTAATGCAGCACTGAAAAATTTCTATTTACTGTGGAAGAAAAATATCAGATCTTTTCTTGGATCATAATTGAAAATAAATTTGGTCATTTTGTCCTAGACCATTCGTATTTCAATGAACGTCCACCTGGACATGATTGTCAGCCTGGGGTTATGAGACAGCTGGGACTGGTACTGGTCAGAACAAAGGCAGAGCTGTGTGAAGTTTTTACATAGTGTCTGGCTGCATTTTTCTGGATTCAAGCCAGTACTAATAACTGTCCTTACTTTCAGAAATACTAGATTCATGCACAGATTCTCATACCATATTTGCTTATTTCACAGACATAAAAGCTTAAACAGGGTTTTCTCAGCTTCGTCTCAGTTGGGTAAGAGCAGTTAATACTTCCTTTATTAGCTCTTCTCTAGTGATGTATTTCAATTTCTTACTTTGAGTTTTGCTAATCTAAGCTTCAGTTTCAATCAAATATTCTTTTTCTCTTATAAAAATGTTGTATTTCTTTGTGGTCATGGATGACATTCCCAGAGAAACCAAGGTTCAAGTCTTTAATTTGAGTCAGTCGAAACAAAGGTTTGATCCCAGGGTTCCTGCATTACAGTCAAACAGTGTAGCCATACCACTGTAATGCAAGATAGGAGGAAGAAAATCTCAGCATGCTATCTTTCCTTCTCAGTCTCACACATATACCCTTACAAAGTCACATAGGCACACGCATGCATTTATTTTTCTTTTTGAGTGAAGTTTCCATCCTGACATTATTCTCTCTAGATCAGTTCTAGAAAGACCTTATGTATAGTTAAATGCTATTCATTATCAATTAAGATACTAAATTCTAGCCAAGTAGCTTGATAATTTCTTGAAATAGAGACAGTTTCATAATTTCAGTCCTATTATAGATAATCTGGACTGCTAATGTAACATCATCATTTAAATTCAATCAGCTGTGCATTTCACAATGAACATTCAGTGTTTTGCTCAGGTTCAAAGCTTTTAAACTAAACAGAATTATTATTATTATTACTATTATTATAGCTGTTCCAATGGAGGATGCAAAACAGAACTGTTCATAATATTCTGTTTTCACATACTCAGAACTCCCTGAAATACTTACAATGCAGCCTGAAGCTTCAATACTCCATCATATTTCTTCTAGTTCTTTTCCCCAAACAAATCTGATTAAACAACAGTCAGTTGCATGAAGAGCAGAAGCAATGAGGCATGATTTCCTGTTGATTTCTCCTTTAGTCTCACAGGGTTTGCCTAAATAAAATATGGGTCAGAGAGCCAGTCGTTTTTCTGCTTGTTTTATATGCACTCCAAAGTGAAAAAAAAAAGTCAGGAAAGAAGTTTTCTCCTATCTAATCTCCAACTGAAATTTTTCCCATTTGCGGGACATTCATAATACACTTCCTCTTGTATATTCTCTATGCTATATGTAGCCTTGCAGAATCAGTAAAGGCATTCATTCATATGGTCTCCTCCTTTATCTGAATGCCTACCAGCATTGAATAATTTAAGGTAGGATGCAGTCTCACAAATTTACATTTAACTTCTAAATTTTCATCACTGGAGGAGCAATTCATGTTCCTAACATCAGGTGTTAGTGACATTTTAGACACCTTTAGAGGCTTGCCTCCAGATGCTGTTCCAGAAGGACATGGGTGTACCGTAGGTCCTGCATTTTATCTACTAGCTTTGTACAAAGTTTTGCATACTCTGCAGTAAGATGACATTAGATGCTGATGTTAGGCACCCAGATCATTCTCTCAGTGAAACAGACTTCCTAAAGAGAATGTCTCAGTATTTTATATAGACAACTGGGAGCAGGGCTCCAGAAGAAGGTTGTAATTCCTGGAGTTCAGACATTTAACCTTACTAACAACAGTTTCCTTCCGGAAGCCCTTAAAAGACAATTATCTCCTCTCATCACTGATCATCTGAAAAATGTAAACACTTCTTTAGCAGGGCTGTTTCACCTTGTGCCTAAAATTTTGGTGTAAATGGAGAACTACTTCTCTTAAGGCATTAAGACACTCTTAATATATTGAGACCTTCTACCTATGTCATATTTGGTTGACATTAGCCCACAGGTTCAAAGCTATTGTACAGGACAGAACAGACAGACAGATGTGCATAGACATATACATGCCTGCATACTCACAACACTTAATTGCAAAAATATAGTTTTCTTAAGGAAAAAAATGATGAGTATATTATAGCAATTAAATTTATTTGTAGAGCTTTAAAAATATAAACCATTTTATATACAAAGCAGCTCAGAATATCAAGAAAACATAGGAATATAAAAGCACAGAAATACCTCTTGTGTCACCGAGGCCAGTCTATCACAGAAAGGAAGTCATGCCCTTTTATCCTTTTCTTTAGACTAGTTTTTTTTCAACTTCAGTGTCTCTACTGTAAGTCAGATCTAGACCCTCAGCCTTCCCTCAGTCCCAAATTTCAGCCTAAGAGGATTCCTTAGGTATGTGTATCCATTTGCTCTTTTGCCAACATTGTTCTTTGGCTTAAATAGTCTCTTTTCTCACTGAAGCATTTACCGCACTGACTTAGTTATAAAAAGTCCCCTCTAAGTTCATTTTTTCAGGCAAAACGTGCCAAGCTCTTTCAGTTTCCTGTTAAGTAGATGCCATTTCCTGGTTTAGTACAATCACTCTGCTCTTTCCCTGTTTTATTTTAAATTAATTTAATTTAAATTGCTGAATGTCAATGTCAAGTATGTGTTATTTCACAAAAAATAAGAAAAATGCCATCTAAAAGTTTCAGCAAATACTTCCCTATTCTTACTTATATGCATCTTACATTTCTCCTAGGATCTCCTCAGCTTTTTCTCCGGTCATATGATGTTAGTGGCTTGTAACAGTTTTGGAACTGACGGAAACAGAAATCTTGTCTTATTTTCCAGCAAATAAGCTACCTACTTATAGTATATTCACTAATAAGTGTTGGAATGATTGAGTGATAAATAAATGACCAATATGGACTCATACTTGATGGCAATTTTTGAAAACTCAGTCCAACTCTACCCTATAGTGAGCCAATGATATCCCATAAGACCTCCAAGAGAAGGTGGGGTAATCCATCAAAGCTGGAGAAAAATTAGCATCTCAGAAGGGTTGAGAAGAAGTTTGAGAGGGTCAAGAAGATGAGAATAGACTTTTCTTCAGAAGATAAGGTTTTGCACTTCCATATGAGCTCTACTTGAAGCAAGATCAGTCTATGTTAACCTTGTATTTTCTTCTTAACTCTGGATTTATGAACCACAGCACAGAGAAGAACCTCCTCACAGCTTGGATAGACCATGCCCTATCTAAATAATGAATGAGATGGGCAAAACTCAGGAAGTCTGATGGTGCTGTGCTGCCCATAGCAATGCCTGTGTGAAGCCTGAATCATGTGGGCCCAAGAAAGTTTCTCTGGGATCTCTTATAGGACTCGGAGAATCACTGCACTGACTGGCAAAGTAACATGCGCTGTTTGTGTGAGTTGTGAGAACCCCCACACACCAACAAAGAAAAAAAGCAGATCAAGGAAAAAAGAGACATGGGAAAGAATACTAAGCTTATCTTCCTAACAAAAAATCTGCAGACCTTTGTGGGTATAGTGCTGGCTGAAACAATGCTTCTAACCATCTCCATTTTTTAAAGCTGCTGTTGTTTTCAGAGAAATGGGACTTTATATTCTTTGTAAATAAACAGAGCTGCATCCAAAGAATAGCAACGGTTTCTCTCATAAGTTTCTCCTCCTAACTGAAATGACCAGAAGGATCTCAAATTTTGACTGTCTGAGGAAAAGGAGGAAAGTATAACAACATATTCTTTATAATTCCTGTCTTTATTATCAACTCCATACACTTAGTTAAGATTCGCAATTGCTTCCTTTGCAATACAGCATGGAGATAAGCCCAGTAAAACTGAAGGCAGCTATTCTAAACCCCTGGTGTTCTGAGAGGTGTCACATTATCTTTAAATGAGGAGATGTTTAATCCCTAGACTTCAGGGAAGTCTATGGCACTTGGGACTTCTTTTCACAGTCTCAGCTGGATTTATATTACAGGGATCTATTAACCTGTCAGTTAGTCTATCCACTCAGAAGAGTCAGAAGAAACGATCTGAAAGGAATTTCATTTTTCCATGAGACAAATACTGACTTTTACATCCATGTTACCAGACAGTCAGTAGATATAAATACATTTTTCCAAGACTTTTGATAATCACTACCTGTTTCAAGGATAAACAGTACAGTTAAATTTAAGCTCCATCTCAAATTCATTTACTGACAATGGAGGGAGAAGGTAATCTAGTATAGTTAATATTATATCTAATATAGTTAATATTAAATCTAATATAGTTAATATGCCATATCCGTACATATGAAATACTTAGAAGGGATTTACGTATAAATATTAGGAACATTTACATCAGTAGCAGTTCCTTTGGTAGGTCTGCCTTAAAAAAAGTTTTCAAATAGGTTCAGACAGAAATACCAAATCTGATATACAGAAAAGAAGAAACAAGTCCTAGAAAATTGATAAATTGTATCTAAAAAGTCTATATGCCAAGGTAATTTAGCAGAGTCAAGAGAATGCTTATAACTGTGACCAGAGAAATATCAACAGCATGAGAAAAACATTGGCCAATGAAGAGTTTTAGAATACATGAAGTATAGTAACTGGTCACAGAAAGAAATAAATGCTGTAAAAATTAAAAACATGATTGCGTGTGCATCTGCTGGCCAGCTGTAGTGAGTAAATTTGAGCTATTATTTGGGGGGACAGAGGTTTGCTCTGTCAGATATCGAAATGACAGTACTCAAAAGACACCCGCAGCATTGTTGTGGAACACCACAACACCACTGTAGCCAAAGAATGACCTCAGCATAGGGCAAACAGCATGTGCAAACAAATACACAACATATTTCTGATCAAGACCATTTTGAGCCATACACGTCAGCCTTAAGCATCAGTAGTATTGCTGCAGTCAGTGTTAAAGAAGGGAGTAACTGTGGTTTCAGAGTTGGAACACTCAGTAATACATTTTTCTGTCTTAATAGGCACTGTATTTTCTCCTTTGATTTTATATTGGTGTTTGTTTACTATTCATGAAGTGACAAGGCAGGAAGAAATAATTTCTTCTCCAAGAAAAAGGAAGGAGGCTATCCAAAAGCCAGAGAGCATAGAGGTAGCACATCTAGCCAGTGAACAGCCCTGCAATAAGTTTGCTGAAGTATTATGACCACACAGTGCAGACTGAGGACACTAAGAAGCATTCAGCCCTCTCATCAGCAAAGCCTGGTGCAACATATTGATTCAGGATATCTGAATATCTATGATGTGCCCCAAGTCCTGAGCACACACTGGGATCTAGTGCATTCAGCATTGACCTTACCACATGTGCTAGGGAGTCTGTCTGGTCATGTGTCTTCAGGCTTGCACGTCCTGTGCTGGCTAGTTGGGTCCACCATGAGCAGTACGTCTGGCTCATCCCCATCACTCCAGATTCATGTCAAATCAGATCAGGCCTGTGCCCATTTTCCTGCTCCATAGACAGAAAAACAGGATCCCCAGATGCATGTTTTTGTGTTGCATCATCATGAGGCTGTGCTGCCTCACCACTCCACAGTTTGGATTGGGACTGTACCAACTACTGTCTATATCAGCTGTGGTCTTAGTCTCTCAGCATGACTCGATAAGTCAGGCAGAGTGCCAGGATGACATGACCAAATGGCCTCTGATCAAGGGGTAAGTTCCATTACAGCTATACACTATTTTTGCTGAGCAGCACAGACTTCCCTTCAACATGCTGTCTATCTGCCTCTGCTGGCAGCCAGATGTTGGGAACAAACTGGGACAATTACCCCAGTGTGCTGTTCTGTAGGACATCAGCGTGACTAAAACTGACACTCATGCGTCCACAGCACAAATAGAAAACAACTGACCAAAATACTATATGAGAGATCCCAGGGAATATTCCTACATCATCAACCTCTTTTATTTTTAGTTAGCAATTCCAATTTTTAAAAGTATTTTGGGGTTTCAAAGAAAATTTCCTTGGAAAATGGAAATTTTTGTAAACTAGCAGTGAAATCTAAACTCAGAGATGAAACCCTTTAAAATCAATAGGACAACAAAGAAGTTCAGGAGTTAGTCAAATGACAGAGGAATCAGGTTGCAGAATGTGAGTCACTTTGTAAATTCAGTTACAAGGGCAGCTTTGATACTGATATTTCACTGTCTTGGAAAATGTCAAAAAAAAAAGATAAGAGACCATTACGGACCTGGAAAGCTTTCACTAGAAAAGGTATTGAAAAATAAGAAAGGACTTTCTTTTTTTTTTGATAATGAGTCCATGCTGCTACTGTAAAAATAAAAATGATTAGATCCAATAAAGGAAATCATGAAAGAAAGGACAATATTTAGTCTTTTGGAGACCTAAAAAAAATCACTGTTTTATTAATTTTTTTCTCTCTCTGAAGTTAGCTTTAGAAAGTATGTTTTCTGTCTATATCTTATTTCAAGTGAACTTTGACTGTGCTTCAGAAATCTAGTGGCTAAGTCAGGGCAACTGGAAGAAGAGATCTACGTATTGTCAGCCTTTACAAACTGATAAAACTTAATTTGAGTTGGCTCAGAACTTATAGCTGGATATATTATTGAGGAGCGTTTTTTTGAATTATTGGTGCATTTGCAAGAGTTTATGTTTGTTTGTTTCAGTAGCTGATTGAAAGAAATAGCTAACAAAGTGATGTGCAAGGTCAAAGGTGCAGAGTGGAGGTAAGCTTTCTGGTGGAGAAAAATTAGAAGGAAAAATATTGTAATGTTGGCCTTTGTCTTGTATGATTTTATATTTTTTTCTAGTCCTGTAAGTAGGAAACAATTGTTTAAAAGGGAAAGAAGGTCATGAAAATGACAAGCACAAAATGAGAAAAACTTTAAAAATCTTAGACTTTCACAAATGTGAAACCAAAACAACAAAAGAGACTTCTATTTTGCTAGTATAAAATAAAACGCAATTTAGTTCTCACTAGAATCAAAAACAGTGGAATGAATTTGTACACAGTTTTGGGTTTAAAAATATGTGAAACAAACACTGTGTTAGCATACTCAAATATATAATTATTGCTATGGAATGTAGGGCAAATGAATCTGAAGGATGAGGAAAAAGTAGAGCTGAGTTACTTAGTAATATCATTCCGGAGACTCATTTCTTCTGCTAAGGGCTTTTAGTTTTTCTTTCTAATATGTACAGCTGTCGGATTCCCTGAGATTTCCCTATTGTTTTTGCTTATTTTGCTTAACTGTATTGTTGCTCTTCTTCAAGGCCATCTGACCTCATTAAATGCTGTTTTCTGTCTCATAAATCACTTGCAAGAAGAAGAGGGTGAACTGTCTCTGATCTAGTTATTGTTGGCGATCTTTCAGAAAGCAGTCGTCTATCCTTATTTTCAGAAATGGCATCACTGCACTCAGCTACCTCTACTTCCCTCCCCCCAAAGAAAACAAACATAGATGAGAATAAGAAACGAGGCATGAATTCCATTCAAAATTAAAATTGAATTCAAGTAGGAAATACCAATATTCTTTTGAAAAGGAGTTATTTACTGGATGCTCTTTGCTTAAAATGTTAGTTAGGTGCCTGCTAAAAGTAATCAAGGAGTTGATCTTTAATCACACAATTAAACCGATATTGAGTCAACATAACAACTCTAAGTGTCCTACACATCTTTATACATATATCTCTGCTCACCTGTGTTAGAGTCTTGATTCAATACATATTTTCACTTAAGGAAGATAGGAAATCATAGCTTACTTGACCCGAGCAGGATAACAGCTGCTATCAAGGGTAAAGATTGCTTGGCTTAGACCCTAACCAGACACAATGAGGAAATCTGATCCAGCAAATGCTCTGGGGTAATATTCGTTTCCCAAAACTCAAACAAAGGATTTTTTAGGTAAGACAATATCTTCACAGTGGCTGTGAAGTGTTGGAGTATTATATGAGCCTGGGATTGTCTAGACACTTTAAAGGAATGGTAAGATCAGCTCTAATTGCATCAAAGTAAAACTGGGGAGAGGCAAAGGGAAGAGAAACAGAGCTCTGTGACAAAACAGTGGTTAGGTTTAAAGAGAGCGTGAGTTGCTGTGGTGCTCCTGTGTAATGTCTCAGCAAAAAGCCAAGTCAGTCTATTCAGCTGCTCCTAAAAAGACCCTTCTTGCGCACTCAGATGAAAACTGTTAACTGCTTTTCTCTTGCAGTAAAGCCATTCCATAAGATGATTCCCAGGTTATTGGAGAGTCTTTGTGCCCAGATGGCTTTTAGAACAGGTGAGACAATGTGTGCTGTAATTTGCAGGAATCAGGTCAGATGCAACTGCAGACAAGTTGCTGTCTGTCTCCACCAACCTGTAGGCTTGTGATGCCTGGGGAATGAAAAGAAATGCTTCTAGTGTAGACACAGCAACCAAAACATTAAAAAAAGTGAAAAAAAAATATTTTTCTGCCATAGACTTTGCTTAAGGAAAGGGTAAAAGCTATACTGGCAAAAGAACATTTTTGTTGGTATAACTACTAAGCCTTTTTCCAGCACGGCTCCATTAGCAAAATATATCACTCAACTAACAGATTGATGTAAGCCAGCAAATCTCCTAAGTCTAGACCAGTACTTAGCATTAGATTCCAAATCCAGCCCAGGGAGATGCTATGTGTTCATATTAAAGCCCTAATTGACTGTGACTAAGTATTAATATTTATAAGCATAATGTATCTAGCCAGCATGAAAACCATGCTTATTGTTTTGCATTCTGATATCGTCTCACTACAGCCAGGAAAAATGTCTATGATATGTCTTCTCTGAGAAAGCTACTTGCAAATTAGTTTTAAAAAATGAGCTGGAAAACAGGGGCTACCAGAATGGCCCCAAAGTCGAAAACCTGGTCAGCCTTTCTTGACCTGCCACTCCAGAAACATATTAGGATGATGATGCATTGATTAACCATGTGTGCAAAAGGTGAATAGAAAGCAGATAGCAAAGTTATTTGTTTCATCACGCAGCTCTGTGGAGCAGGGATTTCTGCCAGCAGCTGAAAATTTTCTCCTTCAAGTATGTCTAACCTCATATAGTGAAAGTCTTTCCATGGTGTTCGAGCTTCACAGATTTAAAATTATTGTGCCTCTCCAGATGTGACCTTCCTTTCTCCACACCTGACAAAGGCAGCTGGTAAAACGACTGGATCACTCTTCCCTATCATAAATTCCACAGAAAGAGTCTAGGGAAAAGGGAAATTCCATGAGTTTCTTTTCACCGAACTTTGTACAAATTCTTCTTTTCTTGTAGAATGACAGGGGATAAAGGAAGAAGCCAAAAAGAAAAACAAAGCAGTTCAACATTAAACAGAGGAGAAAGCGAATGAAGAATTTCAGTTTTTCTAAATGGTTCAAAGAACTAGGTCAGTGTTCTTTAAAAAAACAAACAAAAAAAATTGATAGCATCTCCTACAGATGTAAAATTATTAACGGAGAAATTTAATTAAGTGAGAAATTTAACAAGGTCATTTAAGTCTGTCAGATGAAGTGTACAACAAATTATAGAAAGTGCCTGCACCAAAAGAAATTAGGTAGAATTTAGAAAAATGGAAAAAGTTATTAAATGAAATAAAATACTTAGAGAGGAAATCAGAGGAAGTGCTCTAAACAATTTACAGAAGGATTTAGACAAGGATTTGGAGGGAAAGTAACCTATTGTGACATGCTGGTTAGAGGACAACTATTAAAGAGATAACATTCAAAATATGCACGCTGTTCATCTTTTTCTTAAAACATCTCATTTTCTTTAATAGAAGGAACTAATTCTGTCTCTGCAAATAATTTGAAAATCATATTTTTGACTCAGAACTAAGAATTAATTCTTTCTGGATCATTAGGCTCAATCTGGCAGATATTGTGCAGATTTTCTAAACACAGGATTGCTCAGCTGACAAATCTAGATTGTCAGTAATGTGTCATATAAAATGCTATAGATAGCATTTGGGAAACTACTTGAATGTGTGCATATGAAAAATACTGATACTGGGGAGATTTACAGCTTTCCTGATAATAGCCGGAAAGTGAAGCTAAACAAATTGAGCTAAAAATAGGATTCATGTTCCTAGCAAGTTAGGTAATTACACAGAGAAAAAGCCTTAGCAGATAGACTAGCTGACCTGATACTTTTTGATGAGATTAGCTCCTTAATAGGCATAGTTTAATCTAGCTTCTGGGAGAAACTTATAGTGTATGTGTGTAGGAGATCTGCCTGAAAGATAAAGATTGTCCATTCGGTCCTTAGACTGTGTGGCTATGTCTATACAATTGATAAAGAGCACCAAGGACCGTTCTCCATCCCAGAGGCTGACTGGCTGACCCTCATGCAGCTAACCTCTCTTCCCTTCCGAAATACGATGGCTGCACTGAGATAGCCTAGCAGGAATTGTCCCTGTCCCCTGCGAACCCCTTAGCACTGCTTGGCAGACTGCAAGCTGGCCAAAGCTGTACTGTAACCATATGGATGCTCACATGCTGTACTTGGGACCACACTTTGGGCCTAAGCAATGTGCCAGTAGAGACAGATCATATAAATCTTATTGTTCCTCTCTTTCCTCCTCTGAGGGGGGAGCTCTTTGCATTATTCTGAACATTTTCATATCACTTCCTCCTCTGCTTTTAGACAATATTGATATGTTAAATCTCATGCTTCAAAACATCAGATGATTTCCTGCAAGAATCATAAGAATTTTTCCTCTCAATGTGATTTGGCCCATTTTAAAATTGATTTTGGTGATAATTTTGGTTTTGCTAGTTTATTTTCTCCTTGAAGGTGTCTGATATTGATCAGTACTTATATTTTTAAACCGATGGGAAATAGCCATTAAACAAGAATACCTGCAAAACAAAATATGACCAAAATGTAATTTAGATATCTCAAAGGTTGATTTTATAAGTCATTCATTTTATTATTCTGAAATAATGCTGTTTCAAAATGTGAAAACCAATTCACAGAGAGACTATTACAGTATATAATACATACTCCTGAAAACAACAATACTTATGACTGAAGAGAAACTGTAAGGCAGTTATTTCTAGACTTAACAACTTTGCTCTTGGCTTTTGTGTACACATGTGCATTTGTATGTGTATGATATATAAAAGATAGGTAGCGGTAAGAGGATACATATAATCTTTCTCTGCTGTGATACATTTATGTCCTTTCTCTAAAATATTGTATATTGTAGTATATTGGCTGTTTATATTAAACTGTGATTTAGCAGTTCAAAGCTAAAACCTCTCCATTAATTTTCAGAAATACTCAAGTACAGCAGCAGAACAAACGTTTTTCCCTTCACTCAGCAACATGAAATGTTGCAGTAATGAGAATATTTTCCCACTCTCCAACTTGGATAAAAGTTACTAAAAGTTTGAATCGCAAATGAAGTAATCATTTAAATTCATTTTATTTTATAGACAGTCCTAGGATTAATGTCAATGAATGATGCAGATACAGACCAACTTGATACTAGACAAAAAACAGATAATTTTGTTAGCAGACCCACCAAAGAGCCATCAGAGAGTGGTGAGACCCTACTGGAAGTTGAATTGAAACTGAGCAAATGAAGCCACTCCTCACTAACATTCCTCAGGGTTGTCCAGTCCCATTATGACTGTTCTTAATTTAAGAAAAGAAAAATTGTTCATTTGAAGGAGATGAAACAGCATAAATTTGACAACAACTAAAATTTCAAATACCAATGTTGATTTTTTCACTTATGGAAGGGTGTTTAAAATCTGCAGGTGTTTATTAACATTTTGTAAGAATCTAATATTATAGTTTAGCTCATGTGTTACTGATATTGATTCTGAATATATAGTTCACTGATGGCCAATCAATTTGTGTTATTAATAAATCAATAAAATGCTTTAATCCTGATTTGGTTTAAACTACATGAACTAAGCAGTTTCTCCCTGTGACTTGCTTTCCAGACCTAAAAAAAAATAGAGTTAACACAATGTTCTGTTTTGCAGTTCTTGGGTCCATCAGTTAGGAATTGCTGCTTAGTTCAAGCTTATTGTTAATTAATGGGCTTAATTTTTTCCCATTCCCACTGGCATAAATCAGAAGTGACAGTTGTGAAGTTAATGGAGTTGTAGTGATTTGCATAAGATCAGATCAAAAGGTGTTTGGCTTGTGCAAATCCTCCTACAACCTTCTGCTTGATTATTTAGAAATTATTTTAATCTTTACTAGGCTGATTGACTACAAAGAGAGGAGCAGTAACATGAAGATGGGAAATTCAGAGTGACCATGAGGAAGTAGCATAGGGCCAACCTTCACAAGCTGTCTACCTTGTAGGAGCCATGATCTCTTAAGGAACTGGCTGAGAAGATGAGATTTTCTTTCTGCTTGTCCACACTGTGTTACAAAATCATGAATGGAGTTTCAAAGAATGAGTCAATACAATTTTATTCACTTGTCAATGCCACCAGTGACAGTTATGGCAAAGTGAAGCATTTTCTTTGCTGAAAGGACAATCCACAGGCTCTTTGTCTTCTCAGCAGTTCCCTCAGGAACACCAAATCAACCCTTAAGTAGGCCCTTGAGAAGCCCTGTTAACACAAGTCATTTGGGAGCAACATGGATTAAGCTCTTCCAATGACAGTCTGGACATACTCTCTTCCCAGTCCAGTGCTATGCACCCCCACTTTAAAATCCAAAGACTTTCTGAGAGCAGTTGCCTGAACTCAAGGCTTAAATAGTTTCTGCCAGCAAAGCCTCAGCAAAGAACCAAGCCTGCTGAACTGCTTGAGTAGCAATACACATGTTGAATGCACCTCTTTAATAGCTCTAGGAAAAAGAGGGCACAAATCCAACAAGTGTCAGTGAAATAATCATCTCTATTCATAACACTGTCCTAGTTACAAAAGTTTGTCTCCTATTCATTTGGCATCACCTCTATGCTTCTTTCTTTTCAGCGTGCATTTGTTTCCCTAATTCTCTACCCTGTGAGCGGCAGAATAGGAAGGAATGCACACTTACAATGTATTTGCATAATGTAACAGAAACCTTGCCTTTTGCAACTGTCAGCATTACAAAATGTCTGCAGCATAATGCTCTCATTTAGCTCAAATAGGCAAGTTGCTCAATTCACCCCTTGCCAATCCCTATCCTCCCCGAGTGAAAGCAATACAACTCACGCATTGGCCTGTACCCACAAAGCCTTCTAAAGCTTTTAAATGGAGCTGTAGCAAAAGCAGGGCCCTAGCTGTTTTGATTTCTCCCTCCTAATCATTGCTGCTCCCACATATTTACTTAAAAACAATCTTGCAGCTTGGTTTATTCTTCCTACAGTCTCTTTGAACTTATTCCAAATGAAGGATTGTAAAATACTGAACCTATATAAAATATTTCTAGTATGTATAGCCAAGCAAACAGCAAAGGCTGGTTTTCTTTTTCTCCATGGGAGAAGCTGTTTGAAAAAATATATTTTTTTAGAAAAACAGTTCTAATATTTAACAGCCACTGTCTGTAGCTCAGCATGCTTTCCATTGACTTTTACCAATAAACATAACTTTCTTAATTAATGAGTGAGAGAAAGAAGGTCTCATGCTTTGCTAAGAAGACTCAATCAGTTTCAGGTGTTAAAAGGCAGGTAATAAGTATAGCCCTGATAAGAAGCAGGAGGAGTGATGGCTGTCAGCAGGACAGTTAAGATGCTGAAGGTTTAAGAGGAGGGATATTAAAGAAAGAGAAGCCAGGTTAGTCTCCTGATGAAAGTCAGAACAAATGGGTTTTGTGAGAAACTGGAGTCAAACAGAATTTACTGTGGAAGTCTGATGACAGTGTGGTATTTTCGTAATATGCTCAGTGTAGTTGTGATGTAGGCTCAATTTAGTTGTGATATTTTAGTACCAAATTCTGTAACATGATGTACGTTGAAATTTAGTCAACAGGTAAAACTATGACTACTGTGTGTTACTTGATCTAGATGTGACTGACACTGCCACACTAAGACTTATCCCATATCTCCCTTATGATGTGTTCAAAAGCATAATAACTTGAGATTGAAGAAGATGACTTCTGAGAAGAAGAAGGGACTGAAGAGAAAATGGCACTGCTTTCAGAGAGGGTATGATGAAGTGGACTGCAGTCCATTGTATGTTTTGGTTATGACAGGTTTCTTGTGGTAAGATGACGTGTAAAGAATACTTTAATGAAACCAAGCAGAAAAAAATATGTAAAATGACAAAGCTAAGGCACTTGCTATATCAAAGGAATTAAAATTACAAAAGCTGAGCGAACAATAAAGAACAAACCACCCTGTCTGACTCAACAGATACCTTAATGGATTACTCTGCATAAAGGATGAAAAGAGATTTTAAAGCCTGAAGACCCTGGAAAGAGAAGCTTTGCTGAAGCAGATGACAGCGGAAAGCTGACGTGCTGGCAAACATACAGAAAAAGACAGACACTGAACAGGACAAACTCTTTCTTTCTTCCAGGAATGGAGATTGCTGGGGGCAAGTGGCTGGGGAACCTGATAGCTTCCTTTGTGCAGGCCTGTTACTCTTATCCTGTTCTTTATTCTTTACTCTAATTGCATTCTTCTTTGTACTTTCCTCTAAATGCCCTGTACCTTTGAAGAATAAATAGGCAATGAATTGTTTTGAAGATTTCTTTAGCTGGAAACTGAGAATAAATACAGCCGAAGGCTCCAGAAGGGATACACCCCAGTACAGGTGCCAAAGGCACATTAGAGTTTTCTCGCTAACACAGCTTGGTGGAGAGACAGCAGGACTCCAAGACACACTTCATCTCCAAGCCGTGACAAAGAGGCAAACAGCTGCCTTCTCCTGCTAAGTTCACAAGATGGCTTTCTCTTCCCTGAAATAGATTGCTCTACTAGAAACTGCTCTACTAGCAACTGCTTTAAAAAGCAAACACTGAAAGCCTCTGGAATTAAGAAATGGGTGTTTTTGAAATGTTATGTTTTTCAAATAATTTTTACACGATACTTTCATTGTTTTTTCTAATGTTTTCCAGTGAAGCTGTGTTTTAAACAAATGTTTTATGTTGTTTATCACTCTTAGCAATGACATGTTGCATAACCATTTTGTTTCAAAAATGATTAAAAGGTCATGAAAAGTCTCTCCATAGAAAATGGAAAGATTCCTTTGCCTCACTGGTTAATTTTCTTTAGTAGGGCTAAGTGCTAGCTATATTTCTGTATTTTCATTCAGATTGCTTAACCTCACAGGGCTTTTCCCTTGTCCTTAGCAAGGCCAGAGGACAGTGTGAAGGCACAATTCTTTAACAAATGTCCTGGAACTTACAGATTTCCAGAGGATTATTGCACCCTGAGCCAATTCCCAGTTTCTGGGAAAAAATCAGCGCTATGGAAACTTCTAGTGTTTTGTGTCTTACCTAAGTATTTCTTTTGCTACTTCCCCAAAGATATATGTTTGTAATGAATACTGTGGCTTTTGAGTTCAGTTATCCAGTGGTTTGGTATGGCTACACTTAGATTGAAGAATCAAGAAAATTTTCTACAGGTTTGGTATTTAGCAGTTCCTCTTTTTTTCTGATTTCCACAGAAAGGAAGCAGAAACTCATTACTGCCTGGAGTTGCAGCATGCTTAAATAGGTCTCTGATCTGGATTCCTGTTCCAGGAAGTAAGTATGGAAGTAGCATGTGTTCAGATTAGTGCATTTATGGCCATCAAGCCAATACAAAGAAGATTTCTCATTCACCAAACATCCAAATATTATGTCTATTACTCTACATTGTGCTGTTTCTGCAAATGTATGGCTGCAACAAATTATTATCTCTATTTAATAGTAGAAGAAATAAAAGCTGCTTTTCATTAAAACTCTCAAAGGCATTGTTACTTCTTTTGACTGCACTGATTTCTAAACTAACATAAAGCCATCTAGGAGGCTTTGGAAAATATTCTGCTTGAAGAAGAAAAATGTTTTTTTCCAGTCCCTTGTTATTGGCACACACTGTAGTGTTAGTTCTGCTCTCTGGAACATTAAGGTTTAGAAAGTTATGATTCACTTAGCCCCAGTAGTTTTTTGTGTACAGTGGTGAGTTGCAACATTTTGCTGTGAGGAATTTCCACCAGGGCTGTGGTCTCTCCTCCATCTCTCTCTCAAAATTTCAAGCTACCATAGACCTTCTTTTTGAGATCAGATAGATCCTATACAGTTTTTTTTTTTCCCCTTCTCTTATTCCAACATAACTTTTCTCAATTTCAGGTATAAGCAGAAGTACTCTATAATTGTAAGTATCTATATTTCTCATTAGTCAATGAGACTATGTATTTTGAATGTTGCCAACACACTCATCCTATTCTATATAAGCAGCCTCCATAGGGTTACTCATTTCTAGATGTGAGAAAGAGAGAAGGACAATTTGGTTATTTGTTTCCATATGACTTTTGCTTTTTGTAGGGTTAGAATTATGAGAGTAACCACCAAGAATCTCCACTCAGTATAGCAGGATTAGGATAAGTCCTAACTCAGTATCAAGAGATAGGGAAAATATGTGCGTACTGCAAGTAACAACAGTTGAGTTGATCCCGCATAAGGTTAACATCTACTCTAAGCCAAGGCAATTTTTCTTGAACTATCAGAAGCCAGAATATTGCTGAGATGAGATTTAAATGTAATAACAGCCTTGAGCGGTCATCCCAAAATGCATCATTTTCCATTCATCAAAGAGCAAAAACTTTTCCCAAATGTTAAAGCTACAAGGGAGTGGGCAGAAGAACTGCCAGATAAAACTGGCTCTTTACCTGCTTTGATTTAGCTACCAGTTTATGGTATAATTTCAAAGGATACATTTTAATGAGCACTTACGTATTATTTGTTAAGCAGCAGGGCTGTAAAACTCAGGAGCCAGATTATGCGACCTGTGTCTGAAGTGATCCTAATGGGAGGGGTAGACACTGAAAAGGAAAGTCACTCCTACAGCATCAGACCAGTCAGCTGTCTTCTGCTTATCGCAAATAGCAGCTTCCTGGTTGCTATTTCACTTTTATGAGACTAGGGCAGGAAGTAAATTGCCTAAAAGGGATTTGAATTAATAACCTTGCAAGTTTTCATTTTGTTTGTAAATCCTGCAGCCATCTTTCCATTATCTGACTAGTGTTCATGCAACACAGACAGTCTCAGCCTGTTAGGGTTGCTTTACAAATATTTCCTCCCCTTTTTTTCTTTCTGACTGTTTTGCGTGTGGACTATAATGGTGAAATGATGAGGATATATATCCCGGGTCAAGACATGAATGAAACTCCATCAGTTCCAAGTGTTACACTAGAATGGATGGGGTCCTCTATTTTTACACTTGGAAAATAATACTACTTTTTAAAAGATTTCTTACAACTCAGTGTACTAAAGGCCTCTATATAATGAGTCTTCTCAAAGCAAAGGAAAGAATCATCATTGCCTTGGAAGTATCAGTTGAACAGTTCCTGCCAGTTGTCTAATCAGAGGTTCTAAGAATTACCTACATTAAACTGGACAAATCTGGACTTGAATTTTTCATATAAAACCATTATTAAATGCAAAAAAATAAATCTTGAGTTAAGGCACAAAGCATAGTTCCATGGAAAGCAAGGGAAACACAGTGATCTATGCCACTTGGGGGTTCTCAGTTCAGGACTTTGTTGTCTCTGAAACAAAAAACCAATCCTTTTTGCAAAGTTACTTTTCTGTTTTTCTCCTCTGCATCCTTGCCCACTCAGAGGCTTTCAGCTACCCATTTCCTGAGGCCTTGCTCTTCATTCTCTCTCCCATCTGGTGAAAAGAGAGATACCTCCTCTGTTATTTCCCTTCTCAAAAGGGAGCCCAAAAAACCACACCCAGCTGGTAGCCTCATTTCTTCTCTTTTTGTCTCTTTTCTTTTTTTTTTTTTTTCTTTTTCCTATTGACCTAACAGCTTGGCTTTCTCTCATTTGCAATTAAATAATATGTTTCTCTCTTCTTCTTCCAGTCCTGTTCAGAGAAAAGTTAGCTGCTCATCAGCATTGCTCAGCCATTGTGCTTTGGCATATTTCCATTTGCTATGAATTATCATTTAATTTTTCTGTCCATGTTCTCTGTATGACCTTGTAGAGCAGTGTCAACACTGTTGAACTTTCTTGCTCATTTTTAGCAATGAACAGGCTGCATCTAAAAGCTGAATATCTAAAACAGGTCATCTATCTAGGCTCCATTTATTCTGCACCTCTCCATGTCCATTTCATTTTACCTGTCTTTAACACTTATGGAAGGCAGGAATCTTCCAAAATGTTCCTCTCTCTTAAGTGACTATAAAGGAAGCCTACATTTCCGATGATTCCTGTCTAAATTCAGCTGAATTGACTCCCAACCTAAATCAATGTGAGAACATATCTGACTGACTGGAGTTGAACCATTCTGCTGATCACCACAGAAGAGATCACATGGAATTATATCTACCTAGCAATAGCAAGGAAACTGTATCTATTTCTTTGTACCTGCCTATCTTTGAAAGTGGCAATATATGTGATGGCAGCACTTTCAGAAACTGGCCAGGCCCAGCTAGATCAGAGCTCCCTGAACTACTGTAAGTCTTGGTCTGTGCACATCCTACCGTGTTTGACAGTGAAAACTGTCAGTAAATGGACTAGGGGCAATGCAAGGCTACCCTCTGTACAAAGATAATTGTCTGAAGAACACAAGAATTCCTGAATTGTTACTTGCATGCTTTCCAAACAGACTTACCGTACTCAGGAGAAGGGGAACACAACTTATTGTGGGTTTTCATTAATTTTTAATACTTTGTCTGATGCAAACCTACTGGAAATATTAGTTCAATTTAAATTGGCTTGGCTGTGAACACTGTAATGTGGTTTGAAATCTGACTAAATGATTGTAAACTTGGAGTAATGATAAACAGCAGCACACTGAATTGGAGAGAGGTGTCTAATAATTATACATCTGCTTCTGTTTATCTTCTTCACTTATGATCCCAAAAGGAAGTAAACATTAAGAAAGCTTGCAGATGATAGTAATTTGCCCTAACTGGCACGTGAAGAGAATACCAGATAAAGGTGTACAAACACAGGCAGAAGATAATTACATGGGATCCAATTTAGAAAGATGTAATTATGGGATGAGAGGAAGGAGGCTAAGATTCCTTTCTCTCTATATATATATATGTATATCCTCAATGGGGGGAAAAAATGTAGGGAACAATAATGCGGAGAGAAATCAAAGTGACTTCCAGATGCACTACTGAAAGATAGAGCAGTTTTTTGCACTAGATGCATAGAGATGTGAAGATAAAATAGTCCCTTTCTGCCAGTCTGTACTAGACCTACATTTGTTATGTTGCAGTTTTGAGAAGAGCAAAGCTAGAATGAAAAAGACATATAAAGTTCAGGAAGGAGTGGGAAGAAATTTTACGACAAGAGATAATTTTGAAAGTCTCCTTTAACCTTCCCTACCTGCTGGATGCTGCTAAATGAAGACATTTACCTTCTTATACTTCTGAAGTATGAAATTAATTATGCTCTTTTACAGCTTTTTCCTTACGCATGAAGGAGAATAAAGCCATAAGTGATATACTGCCTTCTGGAGTGTTTTTTGTAAGGTGGAACCTTTGAAAGCTTTGCAAAGTCAGATTTGCCTTTCACAACACTGCAAGGTCAGAAAGTCTCTACTGAAGTCCACTTTTCCTTATTGTTACTTTTCTGCAGCATAAAAATAATCAGCACAATACAGTCTTTATATTTCTCATAAAATATTCCGTAACACAGCTTTTACCGATGAGCACTGAATTTTGCTGGCAATTTACCTATGTTACTGACATATCCTTGTTTTTATTGGCTCGGTATATTTTTTCATAAATAGCAACCACATACATGATTTCAAAGCAAGCCCAAATGACTGTTATGCACTTTTATGCTCTTTGTTGCCTCTACAAATCTGTATTTTATAAATTGGGAGGGAGAGGGGAAGACCATTTTTAACATTCTGTAGTCTTTCCAGAGCTCTAAGTTTCCATATGTTGGTAACCATAAAAGCAATTTTCCTATAGGTCATTTCTAAAATTTTTTTAAGAGGAAAAAAATTAAATGTGACAAATCTGAACCTTTACTGAATTCAATTCTTTCTCTTTCAAAAACATTCACATTTAAAAACAGGATAGTATGTTTTGGAAGAAATCCAGAGATGTCAAAAATAGTAGCAGAAAGAACTCATAGCCACTGGTGGAGAATTGTGATTGAGTATTTTAAGAAGTACATAATGACAAGATAAACGAGCAGTAGGATTTTCTAAAGTACTATTGGGGGGAAAAAAAAAAACAAAGAAAAAGCTCAGGGCTGTGAAAGCAATATAATCTTTGTTACTTCTAAATTTGGCACCTTATTTTTACACAGCCAAATTACTTGCTGGCATGAACTGGCTCAGATCCATTGAAATTTGAATTGGCAAACCTGACCATGCAATTCATATTCACAAAGAAGTCTTTTCCCTTGATGGAAGTCCTGATGAGCAAATGAACTCAATAGAAGAGGACTGGGCTTTTGTGTAGAAATATTTCTGTTTGTCTATATCTTCTTTTGATTTTATTTTTTCTTTTGCTTATTGCAGACTCTCTGTTTCAAAAAGTACACACCTAAGTATGTTCACACTACATATTTTTAATTGCAGTCAGAGTCCGGGGGCTGCTGCACTAACCCTCTGCTGATGTTTCCAAAGTAGGATGCAGCCAGGCACCACGTTCTGCTAGAAAGTGGTTGGCTCTCAGCTGCAACTGCTTGTGGGTTGTATGAGACCACCTCCACTTTTTCCAGTGCCAAGGAAAATAGGGAAAATTCAGTAATGTGTGGGTATGTACAATAACCTCTCCTCCAAAACCACTGCTAGTGCTTTTCTTCTACTGCCTTTCAGGGTATAGGCAGTAGTCAACCACCTGTGGTTTAAATGAGCTTGTTTCCCGCTGTGCTAGAAGAGAACAAAGAAGCGCTCATGCGGCTGTTTCATGCGGCTGTTTCAGCTGAGGGGCACTGACCAACAGCCCAGCCCCAGGTGCAGGCATTGCAATTTCTGCATAGCTTTGTCCACGCTGCAGGGGGAAGAAATTTCAAGCTCCTCACATGTTCAGAGTAGGGGAATATGAGAACATGGGCCATTTACTGATCATAAGCATGATCAACAGTGTGTGTGTATGTATTTGTATGTAGGCAATATATATAGGCCTGTATGAGAACTAAAGCAAATTACACATTGGTCTGTCATCACTGATTGGTCAAAACATTGTAATCTGACTTGCACAACAGTTAGAAGTATTTACAGACATCCCTATAAAATATCTTCCTCTCTTTTGTTGTCATTTTGGACATATTCAGAGGTACAAAATTATAGAATACTGGTTCCACTCAAGGAAGAAGACCTGACAGCTATATTATCCTATTCTTCATAGCATTGGGGGGTTTTTTCTGCTTCAGCACACTATGATGATTAATGGGTGTGATCTTGAAAAGATCCTTCAGCACATCCTTCCTTGTATGCAGAGACCTCTGGGAAGTCTTGGCAAGTCTACATAAATATACAAAGCTCAGTTCAGAGCCAGAGAGTTTAGACTCCTATTCCCCTTAGCTGTGGTTGGGATAAGCCCAGTAATGTTCTGATATCTACACATGGTTGATGCACTCCTGTGACAGTGAAAGTATATGCCCTGTTTGAGTAACAATATTTTAACTACTTTCTATATAAATTCAGCTTTTTATCTAGCAGCAGATTCTGTGCGGCATCTGGCTACAATACCTGGTCACCTAATATTTAGACATTAAAATTATTTTTGTTTTGACAACACTTCTTTAAATTGTAACAATCAAAGCAACTTCCAGGGACAGAGTCACTGTTCCAAGTATGGAATATAGTTTCAGGTGGAAAATAAGTCTAGGATAAAAAGTAATGTTTCTTTTTCCAAATATTGCATGTTTTTCTTACTTCACATCAGTGGTGCTATAAAGAAATAGTCCTTGAAAAGCACACGCTGGAATGTGTTGTTAGGAAAATGATTTGAGTCATTTCAAAAATATGTTTCAAATGGCCTGTATCCATGTTCATCCAATGCGACTTTCATATCTTGTTGCTGATTTCACTTTGGTCTTTCTGCCAGTTTGCTTTCTCTGGAAATGTTTGCATGTTATACATTTCCAGATACCAGATCTGAAATCTTGGAGAACTATCTCACTGAAATTTCAAATTTTTGTCCCAGTGCTAACCTAATTGTATTTATTGATATTTTTACTACAGAGAGTTTAAGCAATCAAAAAGAAATCACTGGGCTGTATCTTTTTACATTAGTCTGATAGAGCAAAAGGGTGCATGTGTCAGGTGAGACTGACAAAGGTGTGATGAAACAAAGTATGCCAGGCGTTGCTCTTCCATAACTTCTCAGAGCATTTGGTCACAAAATAGCTCTCCTCATCAGTGGAGAGAATCATGTCCATGTACATCTCTGTCAGCGTATTACTTATAAAAGTACGAAGTCTATGCAAGGCATTTTGCAAACTATTGAAGCAGAAATGGCAACTATCCAAAGAGATCTTTCTTCTCAGACATATTCAGATGACAGACAGCTTGGAAACACTACTTCAGCTCAGTGTATGAAAGCCCAGGCTTACCACAGTAAATCACAAATAGTAACAGAGAAACAACATAAAGCATGCTGAGGACAGACAGAGGTATTAGGATACCAGATTCCCTTGTTTTCTTCACTCTTTTTCTAAACCTAGAGCAGAATTTTATACAAGTAGATACTTTTCTATGATTTATTTCTATGATTCTATGTTTCTTTCATGCAGGTCTAGCTAATGTGTATCTGTAGATGAAAAGTTTCATCAGAACAGATTTCGTATGAGTGATGGTTTTCAACACCCAGCCTCAGCGAATTTCCTGAGACGGTGTAATGAAGAGATTGGGGCAGGGGTAGTAATCTTGTTTCACTGCGATAATTTGTATGTGTGAAAAAAGAAAATCCCATCATTCAGGAATAATTATTATACCCCTGGAGACATATTTCTCAAAATCCCTTCCTCTGCTTGTTTATAACATACTTTGCTTCTGAAGTATTTTGACAGTATATAATAAAAGACTATTATTGTTCCTTGAGAAAAAAGATGTGTCCTATGCCTGTAGTTTCAGTTGGTACTGAATACTTCCTGGACATGTCATATCCAGGTTATGCCTAAAAAACATTTTCTGAATCAGTGAAAAGTATCAGACTGGAAAAATTTCATTTTATTTAACTGGCTAGCACTGACTAAATTCTTACTCACCAGGAGTCCAGCTTGTCTTGAGGCAACATCTATTTCCAGTAAAGACACCATCAAAATCACTGTTGCCAAGAAATGAAGACTGAATTGCATAGTATTGCATGAATTATTCTTCAGTTTACTTTGCAACTCTTAGTGCAGTACATCCTGGATTTTGTTTACAGCAGATATATGTATTACTGTGATTAGCACACTATTTCATTACATGTTGTGAATTTATTTATTTTATATGAATGGCATATAAAAAGGCAGAAGGAGAGAGATGCTTCTGAAACAGTAAGCTCATCTGGATAAGGATTTTTTGTGGAATGCACAGTGGCACAGAGGAGCCACTGCAGAAAATCCTATTCATTTAGGCAGGAGCAGTATCTCCCTCCACATTGCCTTATGTGTTTTCATAACGACTAATGCAATGCTAGTGATTTGGAATGACACCATTGGATGCAACCACACTAGAAATACCTCCATCATTTCTCTCTTTCACACAGGAGGCAAGAAATGGAGACGATTATGAAGGCAGAACATTATGGGAGTGTGGATCTTCCTAGTTGCTCCCTTCACCCCCCTTGCAAGTTGAATTTAAAGAAGCCAGTAATAAAGCTTTAAGACCCAATCTGTTTCAAATTTTATTCAGAGCTGCTTTGTTCTATGAGCTCTCACACTACGGAGAGAGACTGAAATAGCTCCTTACTAAATGATTCTGTGATATTTGCTCATACAAAATCACCAAGGGTTTGCCTATTGCAAAGAAAAGAGACTTTGGGGGTCAAAGAGAACACTTCTTTTTCTCCCTGGTGAAAGAGTTACTTTCTGTTTCAGTGCAAAATATTACAGCTAATAGCACTGTATCTCATTCAAAATGAAACTTATTCTAACATTCTGACTGTATCTCCAAGTTCAGTGGAGGTAAAAATGAACTCTATATTTTGTAAATAAAGCTTTAATTTGAAACTGCTCTTAGAAATTTAAAAGGCAGCCAGAACAGTCACCCAAGTTTGATGTCTTTTTCTTGCACTAATACATGAATCCTAGTCCTAGCTTTGTCATCCTAGTAAAATTCACAGTGAAGAAGAAAAAACTTGTTCTGGTGATCATATCTCATGTGAAGGATTTTCTTGCAGTGTTTTTATTATTTGCAGATAGAGTGAAGATTTACTTGCAAGGAAGATTATTTTTTGAGAAAGAGAGACTTACAGTTTTTTAATTCTAATGTCCAATTTGCACCTTAATTCTTCTCAACCCCTTGTGCTCCTAGCTGCTCTACAAAATTACTTGTATTTTGGTGAGAAAATCTGAAATTACACTGCAAAAATTATCTGGGGTAGATATTTTGTTCAACACTTCTTATGAGGCCAAGTCTCTCCCAAATGCTCTTGAGTTTGTTATTGAAATATTCATAATCATGTTCATGTTTTCAGCTCTTTGTATCTCAGCATATAAGGCATTGTTCATGTTGTCTGAAATGATGTCCACAGATGTGGTTTCAACACTGCATCCAGTTCATACTTAGCCCAAGAGTTTTGTCATTCACAGGAAATGTATCCCGAAATTTCAACCCTGACATCAATGGGGAATCAAAAATGTATCCAAAGTGTAGCTCTGTGAGGTAGAAGAAAATATAAATAATGTATGTCTACATCTAAGAGTAGGAATAAAGGTGTTAGTTCAAATCAAAAGGAATCTCTTTTTACCTTTTACTCTTTTTATAGTACAGGTAACATATGAAATGCTCTCTTGGAATTCTAAATATAGAATACCTCTGACTGTCTATGAAAGCTACCAGCAGCTCAGTGCCTTTTGGGATTTTCTGACACACTTCATGCAAATCAACATGTGGCAACAGCATGAAAGAGAGAGTGTGAATTCCAGAGATGCTGTAAAACCACTGATGCACTTGGGTAGTTTGGAAGCCCACCAAACTGCAGACGGATTCCAAAGCTACAGATTTTAATTTAATTAATTAGGTTTTTTCCCCCCATGAACATAGTTATTGAAATCTCTTTTCTTTATATGTAGCAAATATATTTTGTTGATGACATTGAGATAGACGGTCATGTGAATACCAGGAAAATTGAGAAAACAATTGGGCCTAGTATAAGTAAACCAATCATATTTTGTTTGAAGGCAAAGCAAGACATTTGTGTTCACTGGGAATAAACTAAGGGTGAATTGTACTGAAAATCGAAAAGCTATTCTTACAACTAAGTGAATCCCCATGTACATAAACTGGGCTCCGAAAAGTCATATTTAATTCCAAAGATGCTGGCAAATCATCTTTAGAATTTCTGGCTCACTTCTGTAGAAAATTCCACAGAGTTTAATTAAAAGTGACTGCCAATGTCTTCTACTGAGCTAATTTCAAATTGATTTTAATATAGCTGTTTTTCAGCTTCACAGACAATTTCATGGCACCATGTTATTTATCAGCTGAAAGGAGATGGGACAGCGTTGAGGAAACACCAAATATATATGAAGCTTTTAGCAGTGACTGTACATGTTTAATAACCTTCCCTAAACACAGATCTCGCCAACATATCTTTCTAATAGAACCATGAAAGCACTTTAATTACTATTTTTTTTTCTATTTATTTGTGAAAGATCTTTTTAATCCAGGCTAACTGCACGAACAATTCTCATCCAATAATGGAGTGTTTAAATTATCAGCAGTAGAGCACATCACATATAATGAAAAGAAATGCTTTTTTTTTCTTCTCTTCTCAACAAGTCAGCATGCACATTATCAGTTAATTCTAAGGATGACATTACAAAATTCAGATAATGAATATGTAAGAACATAAATTGAACCAGTGGGGACAAGTAACACTGCTCAAAGTTAAGCAGATGTTTAGCATCTTTTCAGAACTGTGATTTTAAAAATTAAACGTACATTTTACTCAAACCAGCTCTTCAATTTCATTTGTCTTTCATCGTCTTGGTGGTATTCTCTTTGACTAGGGCCTACGTACATCATAAAGGAAAACCCCATATAGTGGTTGGCCATTAAGAGTTCAGAGCTTTTGTATTTCTGTCTCTCAGTCCCAACTAAGACCTTACAGAAAATGTAATTAATTGGCATATAATTACATTGACTGCTAATGATATTTATGTTTTCATTAAACTAGAGCATACTACTCTGGAAGAGGATAGCAGCAAAAGAATAATGTTGCCAGGAAAGTTTTGCTTTTGGACTTGAATGCCAAGCTGATTCTTTTATAGGATTCTTTAAAATCATTTTTGAGTAACTGGAAAGATGAAAACTACCCAGCAATCCAAGTCATAAATTAAGCAATTATTTCCAATTATTTTAATTCTTAGCAGGGTGTGTGGAAGTGGTTTCAGGCATACTAACTTGATTGCTACTTGGTTCATTTCTACTTATTTTAAATGCCAGCAATTCTTTGAACCAAAGAGAATATTCATTTATGTTTTTATGGTACTATGATGATGGTACAATCTTGCCACTCAGAATATTAATGAGCATATTCCAGATTTCTCAATACTATGGAATGGAAGCTTTCAAAACAGCATGTGAATGAAAATGTAGGATTTTCAATAGAGCATAAAGAGCCTAAGAACCACATTACAGTGGAGCCAAGATGATTTTTTGAAAGTGGAATTAAGCTCCTAAATGACCTGGTGATTTCTTAATATTGTGTCTGCCACTTTCACTTACTTTCTTATTCATGTTAGAATTTAATAGAAGGCTTTGGCTGCTGATTATGGAAGGTTTATTGGTAATGGTCTCAACTCATAGTTGCCATAATGGTGTGGGCACAAACTTCAGCTCAACAGTGTGTTAACTGTATGGAAGATCATGTAAGTGCTGTCAGTGTACAAAAAACATGATAGCAGGTACCTGTTAGATAGTGAATAACTATTAATTACATCACATTACAGCATTACATTATTAAAAGTGTTAATACATATAAAAAGCATTAAAAATAATAAAGCTATAGAAAAGCAACGTATCACCTCTCTATTAGTTGTCTGTTACACTTATGTTGTGATTTGGGGATTTACTCTTCATTTTTATTCAGAATTTTGCCTTTGCAAAACCTCAGGCATTATGTTTTGGCTTTGCAAGTACAAAACCAGCCCTGGTTTTACATTGCCAGTCCAAAGGAAACAATGAAAGAGAAGTGTGTAATTATAGCAGAAAAATTATTAAATGAATTAATCTTCCTAGAGGTTGCAGATTCATTGGAATACAAGAGTTAAATTATCATTTATTTTTAACTTTCCATACTGAGTGTTGAAGAGTCATTTTGAATACTCTGGGTCTTATAAATCGAAGACATTTTCTGTTTGTTGTCATAGATTACTGACATGGAAATTTCAGAAATAGAAGGTACTACATTTGGACCAAACTTTGCCCTGGCTTCAAACTCAAAATCCTTGATGGTTTTAGAGAAGACGGATATCTGGTTTCTGTTGCCTAACCTAAAGAAATATCTTCTGGGAAATTATTCTGATAAAGTGGAATTCTAACAAATTATTTTCTGAGGAATTAGTGACAAGCACTGGTATATCCTGGTCCTCAGATAAGAAATTGAAAAAGGGCAACACAACTTTCTAAAGAATAATCTAAGGGCAAAAATCAAAAGGCAAAAATATTTCCATATTGTGACTGGTAATCATTCTGGAGAAATACTTTTTCAATTGTCAAGCATATGAAAATGGCTGTGACTAACATTTTTTACAGAAGAACTTTTTTCTATTTAAAAGCAGGAACTTGTTTAAGGCATTTTTGAAAATGTGTCTTGTAACACTTGGGAACTCTTTAAAGAGTTATAGGCAGATCCCTTTTTGTTCTGCTGGTCTTTGTAATCAATTTCAGAAAGAGAAATGAATTCCACCTACAAACTTGAAGTTAATCAGCTGTGTCCCTGCTGGGCACCATAAATGAAAGTGCTTTCATAATGAGAAAACAGATCAAAACATGTTTCACATCTGGAGAGTGCAAATACAAAGCAAACAGTCATTAGAGCTAATATTAATCTTCTGGGTAAGAAATTTCTTGACGAGGGTGAGTAAGCTTGAAAGTTCACTATTTCAGAACTCAAAAGTACTAAAGTGAGAAAAGTGTGAAACCTTTTAATGTCTTCTTTCGCTTAACATTTTGGGACATACAGTACTGACTCCTTCCTTAACAGGGCTGAACTTGCAGCTGGCACAGCACAGAAGGCAGTCAGCCTCCTTTTTTTTCTCCTAACCTGAAGTTGTTCCACAGCCAAACCAACCCACTCACAAGGTAGAGCCACCCTGGGAGATGTTCTGGCTTAGCAGTGAGAAAACACAGCCAACACACTGATTTCTATTCTTCTCTCTCTCATTGACACTTCTCCTCCCCATACTCCAATATCAGCATCAATATGCTCCCTGTACCGGAGGCCAGTTCTGCAGTCCCAGGATTCCCTCTTTATGGAGGAACCTCCTGTATCCACAGTAAGTTACTGACATGTCTCTGCAAACTTGCACTAACACAGAGTGATCTTTGGTGAATTTTGGATAGTATATACTCATGGATATTTTGTTTTCTCCCTGGTAAAGCTGATGGAACTCTAGGATGTTCTGGTTCCTCACCCAAAAAAAAACCAGATTAAATGTTATGTTTCTTTCTTAACTCATATTTTCATAAGTACTTATGTTAATTTACGTCTGCCTCTGGGTTGAGCCTGGGTGCTTTTAGCTGTTGGCTAAAGATCCAAAGTGCATGCTTCCTTCATTTGCAGCCCCCTGCTCCCTACTCTGAAGTTAATTCAGAGCTGACTAAAAGGAAGTCGGTGTCCTGCCAGTGATATTTCAAGTCTGAGGGTGTTCAGAATTTAAACCTAGACCTGGTTCCAGACTTCATAAATAGCTTCCATCCTCTTAATTGTCTAAATCATAATCTTGGATCCAAAAACCCACAACAATTTTGGATTATCCCAAGGAGATTTTATTAAAGCATTATAAAACTAGATCTTGGTATATTTTGGCAAAGAGAATAAAGTGAAAATTCAACCAGTGAATAAATTGTTGTGGGACAGAGAAAGCAGGATGTTGGCAGACAATGTCTTCAGAAATCCTGACATCTAAAATAAAATTTCTATAGGAACGAGTGTGTGGGGGTGGAAAATTACATCAGATAATTTTTTCTACTTCTGTGTACAATCGCTGCTGACAGGCATATGTCTCCCAGCAGACTGAGGGAGCCAGACATTGTTCCAGTATTGATCTGAGTCTCAGGACTGCTACAGAATCAGCTATTGTTTCTACCACTTTTAGGTCATGATTCACTTTTTGGCCTTGTTCCAGCTTTTATATGGACATAACTGCACTGAAAACACCAGTAAAAGGTGGGGACTACAAGCCCATGGTTTCTGTACACTATACTGCATGGGAGGTGTATGATGCCCTTACCTTTCCTCTCCTTCCATTTGAAGGTTTTATGCTCTTTCTTCTCCAGGGTGATCATGACATTTGTAAAGAACATCCATATGATTTTCAAATATTTTATTTTGCTTTAAATTATTATATCCAATGCCCTTATTACCAGCAAAGATATTAGCTAACAACTAAATATTTCTTCCAGTTAATGGGCCTTTTATAGATTTTTCGTCCTTATTTTTCACATTTCTTTAAGGTATTTTGATGTAGTAACAGCTACATTCAGCTCAGCTTTACTACCACTGTGCCTTCCTAATCTAGCATCGGACTCATCACCAGAGCAATCAGGAAAATCATAAAAATAAGAAGAGGAATTAAAAGGAAAATAAGTAGAAGATATGCATTTAGTTAGCAACTATATTGTAGGGCTTATAATCAACATCTTTATTCTCTATTTTTATTATAATTCTACCTCTGTCTACACTCATGCCATATAAGCTAAGTACATCCCATAAGTACTAGTGAAAAATCCTGTAGAAACAAAGCAAAAATAAAACTTATCTGATAAGTAATACCATCTAGGATTGGTTTTCATTCTAGAATTCTCTTTCTTGGCCATAAGGAGTACCTAGAGACACTACCTTATACACATAATTTCAAACGTCTAAAGCTGGATGAAATTTAAATTCCATTTTCAAATGCAACTTAGTCTCTAATGTACCTCATCCTCAAAGCACAACCTAAATGGTCCTAAGTACTCAGTCGGGAGATGCTTAGAGCTAGCCAGCAGGAAAAAAAAAGGCTAAGTGAGTGTCAGAACAGTCCCTGCATTGCACAGATTTTGAACTAGAACTCCTGCTTTTGGGGTTAGGTGCCTGACACCATGAGGGCAAGAGGGGGAGGAAGCAACTTCTTTTTTGTACAATGGCTCAGCACACCTTCAGAAAACCTGTGGATGATGCCAGAGGAAGAGGAGTAACTGAGCTGCCAAATAGTAGCATTTTGGTCCTGGGACCTTGACAGACTTGAGGCCTGGGCCAACCAAAACCTCATGAGGTTCACTAAGGAGAAGCAGCAAGTTCTGCACCTCGGGCAGAATAGCCCCACATTGTCAGTCCAGCCTGGTGACTGACTGGCAGAGCAGCAGCCTTGCTGGAAAAGACCTGAGGTCTTTTCTGAATGTGAGGTTTAAAATGGGCCTATGGGGCACTCTCACCACAAATAAAGCAAACCACAGCATTTGCAGAAGCATAGCCAGAGATCATGGGAAGTTATGATTCCCCTTTATTCAGTGCCAGCGGGGCCATGCTTGGAATAATATGTTCAGTTTTGAGTCTCTAACCCTAGTCCAAGAGGGGTGTGAAGAAACTGGATAGTGTCCAGCATCAAGATGGCCATGAGTGGGCTACCAGAGAGATCAAGGAATCTTCATCTTCAGAGATCTTGTGGACTCAGCCAGACAAAACCATGGCTGACTTGATCTACTGTTGGCATTAACCCTGCTTTTCATGGGAGGCCTCCAAAGATCTTCGATGGCCTCAGGGTATTTGAGTTCATAGCTCCTGTTTTTTTCAATTAAGGACTGCTAGCTGCTCTCCAAACCTGCTGTTGAATCTGAGACAACATGTAACCCATTCAAGAAGCATGAACACAGGAGGGGAAGGGAAAGACAGAGAGTGACACAGCAAGAAGGCATAAAAGCCGAATCCCAGTGCTGAGTTTTCACTTCCTAGAATCACTGGATAAAATGCGAATGCAGAGCCTGGAACAGGAATCTAAACCAATTGATACCCCATCCCACTGCAGCTTAGACTATGCTTCAGAGTGGTATTAATCACTCCCTGACATTGTCATGACTAAACTCCAATGCAAGCATAATTTAAGGAGTATGAAAACACCCCTAAGATACTACTCTAGTCGGGGGGAGGGTGAAAACCTAAGGACTCATGACAGATATATCATCAACTGAAAGGATGGTATTGAAATTGAAAGGTATTCTATAGTTAGAGATAATTTTTCACTTGTGTATCTGTAAGGGTGGTGGAGATTAAAAAGTATTTTTATTTGTGACATGATAAGAGAGAGGAAGAATAGTGAATGGCAAAAGCTTGAGGGAAAGAGGTAAAAAAGGATTGCTAAAACTGAAGAAAAGTTGAGAGAGAAAATAAAAAGACCAAAGCTTCAGGATCAGGGAAAGTCGGACAGAATGACAGTTAGGAAAGTGGAAAAGTAAAGAGATGGCCTTAGATCTGACAGATTCTTTGCAAGAGTAATCATTGTTCCTTGCAGAAAGAGAGGAAAGCACAAGATGCACAAAGAAATTTTTATGATGGAAGCTAAGGTAGTGAGGCATGAAGGACCTCAAACATCACCGTGCCAGGCACAATGCTTGACCCAAGAATGGCAGAGTAAAAGCCGCAGAGAATGAAGTTAGCATTCAGTAATTCTACATGGTCATGAGATTTTTTCCAAAGGTGTTCAGCAGCACAAGAACAGAAGCAGAGAAAGAAAATGTTTGAAGATGAGCCAGCAATGGAGATTAGTGAAACAGACAGTGTAAGGGAAGGGATGGGCAGAGAGACCTGAAGTGGTGCCAAAGTGGAGCAAAAAAAGCCCAAAAACAACTTGACAAGCAAATCAGTAGAGGAAAGAACAAGGAGCAGAAGACAAACAGAGGCATTTAAATCCTGGAGAGCGCTCAGACACTGCCTGAACACTATTCCAGACCAATGACCTCAAGGTGGGTTCATTCCCTTGCTCAGTCAGTCTTTAACTGTTCTGCTAAATCTGCCAGGACAGAGATCTGCTTTATTCTGAGGCACTGGGATGAAAATGGAGGAATACGCAGACAGAAGATAGTACTCTGAAACTACCAGCTTCTTTCATATAAATCACTGAAAGAGAGCTGGACTTGAAATGGCAATTTAAGATATATCTGAGGATCAGACACTGCTGCAACTACTATGCAGTGTAAATGTACTCAACATATTAATTATCCAGCTCTGGAACTGCAAGCCTCATCCCAACCCCAGAACTCTGTGTTACTACAAAAGCTAAGTATCAGGGCTAGTATCATGGTAGTTTGCTTATGTTTCCTTTTTCCATTCCAACTCATTAAAGCTCCTTCAGCTGTGTCTGTACTACACTAATATCACAACAGTGATGTCAGACCTCATAGCCTTAGAAGTAAGATGTTCAGTACCCCATTACCAACCCCACGATACATACCGTAAAAGCATTAATTTAAAATGTCACAGAAAGAAGTGTTTAAAGATTTTTTTTGTTTTTCATTATGTTAATGATAACTTACTCATTGGCAATAAAATCAAAAGCCTAGAGCTCACCAAAACTCCCACGTATCTCTCAAAGTGCAAAGCCAACTTTCCAGAGACAACCATTGCACATATTCATCTTGCCACATTCCACCCAAAAGTGGAATTCAGTCACTTTACCAAAAATGCTAATTTCAAGTGAAATTTATGTATATTTTTAAATATTAAGTTTTAACCGTTCACAACCACAAATTCCCAGATGGTAAGCAGTTGGGAAGAGAAGAGGGAAAACTTGCAAGGCATGGAAAAAATGCTCTCTGGCTGAGCTAAAAAAAAATTAAAGGAACTGGCTTGCTTTTGCTATACTTCTTCCAAGACGTGAAAAGAAGCCAGTGGATGGCTGCTTGCCATTTGTCATAATCAATTTCAAATATGTCTCCTCGTTACCTTTTATTTCATCTACCTTCTTATTCCTCTTTATCTTCTTATCTTCAGTAAAAATTTCTATTCCTTCTAAAGAAATATTATTGCAGAAAGATTTTCCAGGTTTAGTAAGTCATTAGAATATTATAAGCTTAGACCTAATTCAGGGCTCTGTCATAGAGATGCAGCTCATACTGACATAAACATGGGCCCTTTGTTTCAAAGGGGCTAAACGCTCTGAACTCTATTTAAAGATATTGTGACTGCCAAGTTATTGAAAACCAACTCTCTGCCATTAGTCATTAAAATTATGTGCATTTTTGTATTCCAAAGTCCTGATATGGTAAACTTAAAAGACTCTTGTAAAATATTTTTATATTTTTTTAATTTAGAAATTCTCTTCAGGTGCATAAATCTATTCAGGTACATAAACATAGATGTCTAGAGTCATTCAAAATGCCATAAAAAATCCTACCTGGCCTCCAGATGCAGTTCCAACAGGGCACTGGTCTCTCATGGATCCCATGTTATACCTGCCAGGCCCTTCTGGGTGTCTCAGGTACACTAAGGAATCTCAGTTGGCACAAGAGCCTTGCTCTCCATGGAGTTTTGAAAACTATTGAGTTGATCAGCGGTCAGTATCTTAACCTCCAGTTGCAAAGCCATGATAAGTGGCTGAAAAAGACTAATCAAAGTCACAAAAAAAATCCTGCCTTCCACCCCCATGTTTTTATCCATAATATAATATTACAGGAACTTAGTTGTTGGGCATTTGGGATTTTTTTTATAACTCTTATAAGGATCTCTTTTTCCTTTATTCCTCTATGAAAAGTCAGTTTGCTGAGCTCTTAAAGAGTACAATTCTCTTGTTTTAACAAGAGTGAAATTAGTTACACCAATGCTAAGCTTGCATAGCATAAGTGACATCTGGATCAATCACCTAGAATCTAGCAATGCAGAGCCCCAAAGGCAAAAAGCAAAACTACTATACGAAAAATACTTGACAAAATTATGTACAGGAAATTTTTAATAAGTGCAATATTACATGGAAACAGTTAAAGTCCCTTCCAGCCCTGCCAGCAAATGGATTGAATTCTGCATATGCCATTGTATAAACAGGATAAAGCTCCCTTTTCTCACCCTGTAGGGCAAAGGATATTGGATCTTAAGGCCATATTCTCTCTATGCATAGAAAACTTATTACTAGCCCTGGGCCTAGGCCAGACATATATATATTTTAGGGAAATCATTCATTTGGAAAGAAAAGAAGGAACGATATCCCTCGCAGATTGAGGTTGTAGGGTTTTTTTTTTTTTCTTTTAATGAATAGCAGCTGTTCAAATGTGCTCAGGAGGCAGAACACTGAATAAGCTCCAGCACATGGGATTGTTGGGCAAGGATTCGGGGACAAGGTCAAAGGGGAGTTATAAATAAATAGTTAGATAACACAGCTCCCATTGCTGTCAGTAAGAGATGATGGCTCAGCAATTCTAAAAATCAGAAGGTGAGGTGTCTAGGTATGAATTAGGGGTCAAACTTGAGGAAATGTACAGAGTCTGGAGATAACCTAGGCAGCACTGAAAAAAAGTAATACGACTGTGTTAATCTGACGCTCCGCCTGGGCTATCAATCCCTGCCAATAATAATTCTAATTCCATGACACTGTTGTTATAAATACATCCTTCATTCTGGAAGGAAAAAATGCTATCGTATAGACATTAATGGTATTGTGATTATGTGTTTCCAAAGCTCCCTTTTTTCTGAAAATCTTTCTCAAAAATATCATAGCAAGATGAAACCCTTATGCCTGATGCCTATGTTGGTCTACTAAAGTGTGTGTCACAATAACCTACCTTTAAATTAGAATGCATTCAATTGATGATGATAGGCCTTTTCAATAAATGAAAAAAAATGTGCAAACTGGTTAAAGATAACTTACTAAGTCTCACTACATTAACACCAGTGCCCTTTCAATGAGTTTAACCCAAACCCCTAATGCAGCCATCTTTGGTGCTACTTGCTGATTTCTGTGTACATGCAGTAGTACCCTCTACTGGCCAGAAATGTTCTCTGGTGCTCAAGTAGTCTGAGGAAGCAGAGGCAAACCATTAATAGGCATATGAACGATGAATACTTTCTTTTCTTTTTTCTTTTCTTCACTTTGGATCAAAAGGTCGTGATGTCTATTTCAGCTATATGCATGACCTCACTTGGTAGTGTGAGGTGGTTTCTATCTATCCTACAGTTCATTAAAATCATATGTAAAAGCATGAATTGTGGAATCAACAATAACCAGCACTGCTGCAAAAGACATAAAATACTGCACAGCTAATCATAAGGAAAATAATTTCAGCATATATAAAAAGCTCTTTGTTCTCCACCTTCTTGCTGTCATTTGTTGTGCTGTGTGTGCAGGAAAGTCAGATATGAATTGATTGGCAACATCTTTCATCAAGGGAAGCGAAGCTATATTTAATGTCCAGGGTTCTTAAAATTCCAAAGCAACATTAATGGTGCTTTGGCAATAGTAAAATCAATTTGAGTTTAATTCCAGTTGAAGAATAAAGTAATAGTAACAAAAACAATCCAAACAGAAAAAATATGGCAAAAGGGAGCACAGCAGACAAGAAAGCACTGAATTTCAGAAAAGGCAGATGTAGCAATTGGCCATATAAGGAGTGTAATGTGCCTTTTGGGATAGTTTGTCAAAGTTATTCCACATCATATAATTATTCAATGCCTCAAAAAAACCCAAAACAAAACAAAATAAAACCAAACTTCTCAATGCATAAAATGCTAATTTGGATCTTAAATATTCCTACTTATATTTTTCCAAAAAGTTTCTTGTTAAAATACATGTGATAAAACTTAATTTCAATGGTTTCTTAACATTACCAGATAAATAAAGCTATTGCAAACAAATGCAGTTTCCAGAGAATGGAAAAAGGACAGAAGATGATTATCCTGAGACTTCAAAATTTCCATGCCAATATTTCTGTTTTGACCACAGGATGCTGCATTTTAGTAATATTTAATCATTTGATGTTGTGTACAGATTCTGCAGTTCTCCATGGCTGAGAACCTCTAAAAATAAAGCATTGTGCTTTACCAATGGCACATTGAGGATGACATGGCTTTTCAGTGTTAATGTGCCAGAGGGTTCTCAAGAGCTCCTAACTAGAGTGGCAGCACTGGCCACTGAAGCCATCAGGTTCAGCTGGGCCTAGTTAAGCTTGAACACTAAAAAGCTGCTCTAACTGCAGGGACAGGCAGCGATCATCTGTCTAGGCTGGGCTGTTGTTTTGTTTGTTTTTTTTTTTTTAGTTTACTTGTTTGGTGTTTATAGACTGTTGCTTTGCACAAAGGGAATACATCCAGAAACTTCTCTGGTTCTGGTTATTTTTATTAAGCAAAAGTTCTGTAATATACCAAAGCCCTTAAAGAGGTTTTCTCTTTCATGCTTAAGCTTGGTTGCCCGTGAATTTCTCTCCCTTTGTTTTCATACTTGGCCTTGTTACAAAGGTTCACAAATTTTATACACCAAGGAAACCTTTGAACAGTAACAATAAATTAAGAGACCAGACAATTCATTCTGAATGTTTTCTATTCCAGTTGAAAAATGGGAAGAATATTCTTGCCAAAAGAAGAATTTTTTTTTCTTGTGAAAAATGCTAGATGCTTCTGAGCATCTTTTCTTATCTAACTATAAATGGAAATGATCATAAGTAATTTCTTCCATCTAGTTCTCTAAGAAAGCAAGACTTACATAATCACCATCTGTGTTCATCTGACTGTCCCCATCTTTCTCTCTTCTCCCCCTATCCAGTAACCCATGAACTCCTTCAACCATTTCAAATATATCTGTCTCAGAGAGAGGTGGAGAACGCAGGTGGCATTAAGTTCTTACATTTTTCATGAAAATGAGCTTGTTAGAAGAGCACGCCCCATCCATGTGCCCACTTAGAGAAAAGGAGGGGATTCTCCTTTGGTCCACCATGCAGCATAGAAGTAGTGGCTGCCTGGCCAGTCGGGAACATGTATCTCTAAACTATTAGCTCACCATGCTGCCTGTTGCTCAGCTAGAGAGCCAAAGAAAGATATTTAGGCTTTATGGTACAAAACTGAGACTGTTGTTGGGATGGCTGCTGGGATTGTAAGAGGAAGTTGAGTGTAGTGTTGCAAGCTCTAGGAGAAGCAGGAGAAAATGGATGGTAAGAGGGGATCATGTTATGGAGGCATGGGAAACACGAGCAGGTATATGAAGAGTAGTAGATGAATCATGGCGGAAAATACAAAGTATGTAAAGAACAAATCCATGAGGAATCAGTTTTCCTTAGTTCTACTACTCATGCAGTCACTGGGTGAATCTGATCAGTTTTTTAATTAGCATGACTTGATCATATTTGTTTTCAAGATTGAATGAAAGATTAGGAGTAATCTTTCTATTTGATTTCCAGTTTTGCCTGACTTCATTCATCTTTAGACAAGTGGATAGGATATATAGTAAGGGTCAACCCTTGCATGTAAGATGAATGCATGTAAGATGAGGGAAAGTCCTCTTCCCACTTCTCTCAGTATAAAGGTACACTGAGAGAAGAGTTCTGAGATACAGAAATGTATGAGTTGCTTATCTTTTCCTTTTTCAACATACTTTAATGATTAGAAATGTTGATTTATTCACAGAATTCTACTTTCAGCTCTTCAAAGCAAAGTGGGCACTGAGCATAAACATCTAGTGCCTAGATATAAGGCTGCTGAGCTATCTCTTCCTATCTTTCTTAGACACACTAGAAGAGACACCCTTCCAGAAGTAAACAACAGAGAAAATATAGCTAGAAAAGACTTTGGGAGGGCATTTCATGTAATCATCAATCCAACTGTAAGCCAAATACACTTTCCGGTTTCAAAAGCTTTTTGTGCTAGATATCCTATTCTGTGCCCTGAAGCAATCTATCCTAGTATATAGGTTATTTTATTCAGAAGAGGAGAATTGAATCTTCTTCATTGCCTTCATATGGTTTATAAATAAAAAAATCTGAATTCTGAGTTTTTGGTTGCCTCTCATATGGGATATTTTATGCCTTCAGTGCTTCTACTCAGAGAGAATAAAAACAGAATCAGGGTAGAAAAATAGATGACAAACTTTTTAAAATTCAAATCAGAGCATAAAATAACAGGTAAAAGGAAAGAGGGGGCAAGAGGGTAGAGTAAATTCCTATCTGATGGAAAAAACTTCCAGGTAAATCTCTCTTAATGCTTGAAATTTTGAGAAGTTCTGCCATTCTGAGCATTCTTTGTGTGTGAATTATCTGTAACGGCCTGTGTCTTTCACAAACGTGTAAGAAAATTGTAATCTTCATTAGATCTAGAGTACAAAATGAGAATCACGTTGCAGCTGTAAATGCAGGGAAACACCTTCAGATACAGATCAGACTGTTGAGATGATTCATTTGATGAGTTATCTAACCTAAGTAAATATTGCTGTGTTACAAAAGTCATTTTTAAAAAAATATGGAGTTGTTAGTTACAGTCACCTTAGGGAAAATATATGAGTGATATCATCTTTATACTCCTATGCACTCTGCCCTTCTGTGAAAATATTTACGTTGCCTGTTTTGCAGTCTTACTTCACTTGATATATGGGTATCATGCTGAAAATCACAGATGTTGCACAAAAGGTGAAATATAGATATAAATTTCTGTCTACACATATATATACATACATGCATATAGGGAGAGAAATAGGGAGAAACAGAGAATGATGTTACTAAAGCAGAGACAATCAGCAAAGACAACTCAATGGAAACAACAGAAAATATTTTATACATGAGTTCTGAATAAATATCCTCTTTCAGTTGCTAATGACCTAACTGGCTGTTTTGTATGAATGAATGTCTAAGCCCTGAGGTACTGTAAGAAATTCAAACAGCTATTATAAACTATCATAAGTAAAACTACTTCAGATCAGGTGGAATATTCCATTTAACTGCTATGCCATGGTTTGTGCCTATCTTACAATACCATATTGTAATGATTGGGGTTTTTTTATTATTTTCCAAATGAATACATTTTATTCACTACCCATCTCTTCACTGCTTCTCTCATGAAAGCCATTTCCCTTTGGTTTCAGATGAACCTATGAATTAATGCAAGCAGACATACAGTAGTCAAGATTTTAACACCTCCAGTATTACAGTTTTGCATATACAGTTTACATATAACAATGGAGGTTTCTTTGCCGCTAGTAATGTACAGGGCTAAGCTCCCTATTCATTAACTAACAAGGGCGGATCCACAGGTTGTTATTTCTCAAATTTGTACCGCCTTAGAAACAATTATTTACAAAAAGCATTCAAAATGCTGAGTCACTGCTGCTTCTGGCAGTTATATTTCATCTGCAGGAACTAGCTAGTTATTTTAAAAGTGTAACTGATCTGTGAATAACCTAAAATACAGCAGTGAACTGAGAGACATAGAATTCTTTTAGTCTCATATTTAGGCTTGATCATGCCCCGTTTCAGCTAAGAGTCTCTAGCTGAAAATGATGCTTTTCTTTATAAATTTCAGACTGAGTCATCCAGCCCAATGCTGCATCTGTACAGAAACAAAGAACCCCTCAACTTGGTAGTTGCAATAAATTTGTAAGGGAACAGCATACAAGACAAATAAATCTAATAACATTTTTATTAGGTTCATGTGTTTTATGCCAGTTCTGGATAGTCCAAGAAAATCTTTATTACTTACGAAAAGATGGAAAAGGTTGCACCATGCTTCCTATTATAGAGCCTATTTTCAGGAGTTTATAATAAATTTAAAATGCAGTTTAATTTTTTTTACAAATTACTCTGCAGTTATTTATCTTCCTGAGCATAATAATCGTCAGGCCAAGTGATAGGATTATTTTCAGATACTGTAAATGAAGTATCAACAATTTTGAGCACAGTGACTTCCAAGTTTGTATACATTTCCATAAAATGGCCTAAAATCTTCTACAGAACACGAACATTAACTTAATTAAGTAATAATATTTGTACAATCAGCATGCCAAAGAATCTGCGAATGCTGTATTGAGTGAGGCCCATGGCTCCTTTCCTTCTAGCTGGGTCAAAAAACCATAGACCATCTCTGCAACATGTCCTCTTGTTTGATGAAAATGTACCAAAGGGAATTAAGGTCAGGGCTTAGAAAGAAGGGCAAGTAAAAGTGGAAAAAGCAAAGGGGAAAGCAGCACTTTGTTAAAGCTGCATTTTATGCCCAGAAAAGAGATCAAAATCAATACAAATGTTCCTCTCTGACCAAGTGGTTTTGTTTAAGGAGATTCCCACTGCATAAAGGTAATTTGTGTCACAGAGGCTGTAACTGTGCCCACCTAGGGCACATTTGCCCAGATTTTCCAGTCTTTAACATGGCTGTATAAGTTTGGAAACTGTAACTGTGTTAGCATAATTCCGGGCCTGAGCTAACATGTATGTTGACTTTTAAATCCAAGCTGCTTACGTCTGGCTTTCAAAGAGCATGGGTGAAACAGATGCATAACTGCCTCCAGCTGCTCATGTAGATAGGCTGTATGTGAAATAAATACACCTCACTGGGGAGGGAAGAAAGGAGAATACACTCTTTGCAGCAAAATGTGTCTGTAACCAATTTGCTTTGATTGGCAGACCCACATTTCAAAATAGTTACCTAGCCAGGTCACCAGGCCAACAAAAATTTGGACACTATGCTGAGACCAGAAGCCTCAAGGGAGTCAGTGCTGCCACAATCCCAAGGCCCAGAGAAGTGATGCCACCAAAACCTGCTTCTCATTAAAACCACACAAAATCTTGAGTGATGCCCATTTCTCACATTCAGGCACACAGATTAATATAAATAATCCCCATTTTTCTCTACTCTTCCAAAAAACGGTATCTTGGAGTAGATAAGGTTTAAGGTCTAATCCTGATGCAACCATTCTGGGCTTCATCTCAGTCTGACTCTTCCTTCTAGGAAGACATTTGGCAGAAACATCATCACAATGTGCTTAATATAACTGAGTGAAATTAGAGGAATTTGGTGCTCTCTGTTTTTCAATTTATTTTCACATTTTGCTTTTGACAGCCCCTAGCTTTGCAGATAATCACAGTCACTCTTTTGTGGTGCTCCTTGTACCTAAGTATCAGCTAGAAAAGACCGCACTAACAGTAGTGGCTAAACTGAAAAGTAAAGTAAATGGTGTGAACACCACTTCAATGTCTACAAAGGAAGAAGGGGGAAGATTTTCAAGGGCCTATCTAAATATACATGCTGCAGCAGAGTAAAAGGGGAGGAAGGGGAAGTGGGAAGGGAAGGGGAAGACAGAAGAAGAGGGCAAGCGAAGGGAAGAGAAGGGAAGAGGAGATAGTCTATTCTTTAATTTTAGCTATATCAGATATTCTGGTTTTTATTTGCTTGATTTCTCTAAAGCTTTCCATTTGCAGCAAATCATATTATGTAGTTTTCCCAAAGGATTGTCCAATGTGGGTTAAAATAGGGAAAATTGCACCAAAACCCTTGTTCTTGTTTAAAGTCCTGATCCAAAGGTCACCGAGGTTCATATGGGCTTTTCCCAAGGCTTCAGAAATAGTGACATAGATTAAGAGTAAAAGGTCAGTCCTAAACTACTTTGTCTAACTTTGAACTTCCCCAAAGTTTTAAGCATTCAGAGCTGTCTATTTTTTTTAAAGAACCAATCATTTCAGTAGCTAAGCTGACAGTATTTGTGTCTGTGCACAAATTATGTTTATTTCAAACATAACCTTGACATATCTATTCCTGTCCATTTGTTGTAAAACCTAAATTATCTAGTTAATTCCCTTCATATGAAATATATTTCTATACTTGCCCTGTATCCAGATAAAAAAAGAATTGGCAAATTCCTGACTGTGAATCTGACTTACTGAAGTGGCTGAGAATTGTGTTATTAACTTCGCTGGGTACAGGACCAGGTCCTTATTTACATGTGTTTTCCTATGTAATCACTGCATTTAAATTGGAAGTGTCTGTAAATGTGGTCTATAAAATTGTTCTAAGGGCATTTCAGGATGTTGTGTCACACTACTGCCTATAAATTGGTGCAAAAGTTATACTGCAAAAGTAACAATGTCAGGAAATAGTAGTAATGTTTGCCTAATAAAATCCAGACTGTATTCTAAAGAACTGCTTTTTCTTTGTGAGATTAGTCTTTCCTCACAAGCAAACTGAAAAAACACAAACTGGCCTAACCGCAATGCAGTTCTTAAGAAAGTTATAACATATGGAGTTCATATATCTTGGAAGAAAGCAGTGTGTAATCCCGCATCGCTCTGTATCCAGTCTAGATAATCTAACTCTCCAGATGATGATCAAGGAATGACATCATAAATCTCTAAGATGTTTGTTTGCTTTGTAAGTAATTAATTTCTGGTTTTTACCTCCTGATACTTGGGTGAAGAAATTGCTTTACCAAAAGTGGATTTTAAGCAATTCTCCCTACTATCCTGTTACATTCCTCTGTTCCTTTCTGTGGGATAATTGCTTTTGCTTTCTTTATATCTTCTGTGCAGGTCTATGTAATTACAGAGACAACCCTTGATTTAAAGTAGGGCATACAGAGTGGTGGCTCACTTGTTTAAATGAAAAAGGAGGGTTTTGTTTTGCATATAATATAGATTTTTGCCACAACTAGGATCCCATTGCAACTGGACCCCAAGTCTTTATCTGTATGGTTGGATAAAAAGAAGTTTTGAGATTAAGGATAACTATGCCAAGGCTTGGGATCCATTGATTTCCAAACACTTGTCTCAGTGACACTCAGTGACACAGTGTGCTCAGAGCACCCAGGCTGTGGTTAGGAAGAGGCAAGCCCTGGAAATCTGAGTGTGTAATAGAGTGTTGCATGGCCAACCATTCCCAGACCCAGTGTACTCAGACCACAAGAGCTTGATCCAACACTAAGGTGCCAAGTATGTGCAGGTCCTCTTCTGCCTCTCCCCACCTCTAGTCAGCAGTGCACCAGAGTGCAACCTGAGACCGTGCATGAATGTATGTTCGCACTGTAAATCTTGCAGGGAAGATCAGTCTGCATCTGAAAAGAAATCTACAGATTTTCCAGCATGGCCCAAGTGCTGACAGAAGTGTAAACTGTGGAAGAAAGAATGCAAAATTCCAGCATCACATAATTCAACAGGAAACCCTCACAAAGTAGCTACTTGACATATGTCAAAAGCTGATTCAGTTCTTCCAGAGATTTCAACAAGGTCTAATAAATACACAGTGACATCCTTGAACTCCACGAGTCATGATACTCAGCTTATATTTGGTTTTCATTTAATTTATGGACTATTCATCTTTCCTGTGTTGCCATTGCCTCAACCAAAAGCCTTAAATGTTAAAAAATCTCAGCTGTACCTTTTGACGTTCGTCTTTTTCCTCTGTGTCTGAAAGGAACTTCCTCACCTACGCTTCCCCATTCCCTAATTTCCTCTCAGATAGTATACAGTTCCTAAAAACATGAATATATACCAAACTAGAGAAAAAATGAGTGAAGGTTAAAGGAGTCTGGCTGGACTGGATCCATCTGATCAATCGTATTATACAGATCTGTATTAAATGCTGAGTTTAATCACTGAGTGCATTACATACATGAGAACACTAACAGTAAGCAACAGAGGAGAAAAGATCCATAGGGAGAAGATCACTGAACACATACATCACAAACATGGGTCTGTTGACAAGCTTAATCTTGCCAATTAGATCTGAATCATGTTCCTTTTCTGAAAGAGGAAAACATTACACCAAAGAGAACATGGAAGCTACTCTGTCATAACAGCCACAAATCCTTACTGGAAATGGAGAGACCCTGGCTATTACAACTGAAGTCATAATTAATCTTTTGCTGACTTTAATGGGGACAAGATTTCACCGGCAAATGTTCAGAGATCTGTGAGAGTTAAAAAAAAAAAGTGAAAACCCTCAAGCTTCTTACCTTCTGAGTAATAATTAATAGCAAGCAGTGATGCCAGTCAGGTTTGTCTTTCTAAAGTACAGAATTTGTTGGATTCTGTAATGGACACTGTTTAATATAAAAGGGTTTTACAATGCTTAATATTAATTAAGGCTCCTAATTAATTGGAAAGGGGGTTGATTTTGGCTTTTTTTCTCGAGACTCTCCTTTAGTGAAGACTCGGTTGCAGTAGCTACTGGTGTAGACAGCTCCCTCATAGGATGAGGACCTGAAAATATGGAATGAGTGATCTTTTCCATATCATAAAAATATTTTGGTGTTCTAAGTGTTACAGAGTATGTCTTTTTATTTCCTTTTTATAATTCATTTGACAGCATTAAACTCATTCTCCTAAACTGACAGTTTTGGTCTTATTTCAGGATAGAGAGTCAACTAACAGGGACCCAACAGAGAACTTTAAACTAAAGCTGACATAACCTGCAAACACTGGTTTTATAACAGCTGAACCATATCTGTTAAACAAAAAAAATGGTACTTGACATGGCAGGAAAATGGATTACCAAGTCCAGGAAAAATATTGCTTTTTTATAATTTTTTCAGTCCCAACTTATAGTAGGCTTTATCTTCCAGATAGGCTGCCATAGACCTGGGGAACCTGGGAGCACTAATTGCTCTGAGAAGCCCCAGAATCAAAGAGCCTGGCACATTACCAAGTGAGCTGCAAGAAGCCAAGAAGGCTGGGGAGATCAGGTCTCTCAAGACTTCCATGTTCTTGGCTCAGAAATATCCCTCCAGGTGGTCTGCTGATGATCTTGAAGCTTGGAGTGGAGAGGAGGCTCTGCTAAGAGCCAGGGAGGGAGATTTTCATCTATCAGACATGTCTACATTCCTGCAAACAGTTTCAACGAATCAGCATTTTCCGATGAAGCAATATTCCTTTTAAAAATTTCCAGGCAGTTCTGAATGCTCACACTACAACGCAAAATAAAGCAGACACTCAACATCCTGCCTCTCTATAGCTCTTATCCTGCCTTCCTATGCACTTCTCCTCATTTGCTGGGGTTAAAATCATAATAAAATGTACTCAAGTTGTATATGCTGTTTATTTTGTGTTCTGGTTCTTCACTACCTTTTTTACTGACACTTTTATTTTGCCTTTTTGCCTGATCAAGGTCTATAAACTTGAGGTTTTTGTCAAGTTTTACTATTTACACTAAAACAATTCCCAGGGCTTCAATGCCCCTATAATACACTACCTTCTTACTGTATCTACTTTACATTCACTGTAGTGTATTAAACTACTTACTGTATTAAGTAAACTGCAGGATAGTCTAATGGATGTTGAACTAAGCTAGCATCCAAAAGACCATATTCATTTCTTTGCATAGCCACTGGCCTGGCATTCACCTTGGATATTGGACATCTGTAAAATGGAAATACCAGAAACTTTGTAGAGAGCTTTGAGATTCATGGATGAAAAGTAGTATAGAATCCATATTTATGGATGAAAAATAATATTTAAAAAAGATTATTATTTCATTTTTTCTTAATAACTACATTATTAGTTTTTATCCTGTGCTTCATAAAACTATGGAGGTGTCTAGATTACTCCTGCAAAATCTAATTATGAATAGCAAATCTATGGCTAGTTGGCTGAAATTGCTTTCCAGCTCTCAAAACCTCCACTGGAACATTTTCAGAATTTCACAACTGGAAGAAGTTTGAAAACTCTGAACTGGAGTAAGGAACAGTAATGGGTTAACTAACTCAGACAGCTTCATTCAGACAGTCTCAGATGGTTTACTAACTTAAAAAAGGTGGTGGAATACCAACAATATTAAAAACTTTAGTCATATTAGAAACAAAGACAGTCATGCACCTAAAACTGTAAAAGCACTTATGAAAGAAAAACTACACTTTCAAACATTAAGGGGCTAAAGCTCCTAACTCAAAGTGTTGCATGCCTGATATTCTGAAAGGCTGAAGACCAATTAATTCCATAGTTCAAAGTGTAACTGAACCTTTGAAAATGGGATTTAACATTCACCGGAATACATAACTACTATTTAAAAGTTTGGGCTGAATTATTTTACTTTATGCAGATACCATTAACACATCTAACTTATCACCGTATATTTTAATGAAACAAGGGTCCAGATGCCCAGCGAACTGCTGTGTGTTTTGACAGCCCTCCAAAGTTCCATCTTTCAGAAAGAATGCAAAAATCAAGCTTATATCGACAGGATTTTCCTGAAGGCTGTTCATGGCTCCCGAATAGTTCTTTCTGACCTTACCATCTTCATGCTCTGACACCAAGTGCATTTGGACTGAATATCCTTGGATAACAGTGGCTAAAACATTCAAGTCAACTGAAGCATGAAGTCAATTAAAGGTCCTCAAGTTGATTTGTTTTTTTTAAATAGCAAAAATACTAAATGGGATCTTTTGAGAGACACCTTCCTTCACATTTTGCGGGAAGATTGTTGAGGCTTTTTAAGGTTTATGAATTTTGAAAGCTGTGACAGATGTCAGTGAGGAATGCAGTATAAGAACCTGATTGAAACAAAAAAAAAAGAAGAATTTTTTGTTGGGTGAGAAGGAGAGAGTTAAAAACAGTAAGTTTGTTTATCCAATTGGCACACTGCACAAATACACAAAGCAATGTAGGTAATGTAGCTTTTTACAATGTTTTGCCATTAGCACTGTCATCACTTCTTACCAGGGATAGGAGCAAGAACTCAGTCACTGACCGACAAAATACCTGACTATCTACAAAATATATCATTCGGAATAATTGGATTTATCAGATTATCCTGAGAGATAGTACGGTTTGTTTTGCTGCTTCTCTCAGTCACACAGATTGGAAAGCAGTACTGCCAGGTGCCCTCATCCCTCCCCCTAAACAAGAATCTTTGATATCAGGTCAAAGTCCATCAGTTCTTTTTCAGTGCTTCCTTAAAAATGATACAAATCAGAAAGGAACAGGTTCTTATGAAAACCTTATAACATAAGCCCCTCTAGTGACAGAGATTCTTTATACCTGGGGCTGCTTATGCCCTTATACTCTAGCACTTATACCAGGACTTCTATACCTGGTAGCCACAATTTATGAAGCAATCTTTCTTCACAGCCCAAACTCACCAGGCCTACAGTTAAACCACACAGTATGTTAGTTCTTGCCTGTCATGGATAATAGTATCTAGTAGAAACATTCAAAGCAAAGACAAAAAGGGCAACAAGTGTTGGACAGATACAAACACACATGATCAATTGTAGGATTCTGCACTTGATTCAGTTTCGTACCATGGCATAACTCACTAGCTCCAGCTGTCACTCCATAAGTCTTGGAGTCTCCTGTGTGTCATAGCTGACAGACCCATGCAGATGTCTCAGAGAACCTAGGGAGACTCAGATGGTGCTAGACACCCCCCCCCCCCGAGGCCTAGACAACTAGTTCAGCATTCCCTACAGTAAGAAAGTCGGCATAACAAGGCATAGGATGGGACTGGCAGTCTGTTGACCATGCTTGACTTAGACATTTCACAGACTGATAAAGGACATGCATGTCTAAGGTGGAGTTTTTCTCATTTAAGTAGATGTTGCTATTTAACATTTACAACTCTTTGTGACTAAGAGCCCTCTAGGCTCCCTTTATAGACAATGGAGAGAAATAGGCACCTCGAGGACATGATTCATCTTTTAAGAGAGACTCGTTTTATAACAAGTCAGATCTATTATGGCAGCAGTCTAGAAGCATCAGCTTCTTCTTATTGGCTGCAAAGGGAGTCTGGATGATTAACTTATTTATATGTAGACATCAGTGCTATAAATGGCTTAATCTAGACTTTGCAACTTCACTCTCAGTTCCCACGGATTTTGAGGGGATCTTGGGGCCTAAGAGATTAAAAAAGATAGCTGCATGCACCAACTTTATTTAAAGGAAGATATTGCACAGTCAGTAGTGCAGTTTCCCAATGCAACCATGTATTCCTCTGATGTCCAAAACCCTTTAGTACCAGAGCAGTTTTTTCTGCAAAGTAGGAAGAACAGACAGTGGTCCTTTATCTCTTGCTATTCCTATGAAGTTCATACTTTCAGAATTAAAGAAGGAAGTTTGAGTTTACTCTTGTTTTGTGACATGTGGAATCTTAACTTACCTTATGCATCTCCCCAGTCTTTGCCTTTAACAGTACTGCTTTTTTGGGTGATTAATAAGATTTGCCTATTTCGCTGTGCAGAATTGCTCTTTACATACATTGCACTCTAAACTGTTTCACCTATTAGTTGTGACCAGGAGACATTTTCTTCTAGATGCAAATTCAAGGGCCATAAAAATCTTGTCACGCCTCAAAAAGGTGGTTTAAAAGCATTTTTGTATTATTTTGTCAGTTGCTATAAGTGATGAAATGTAACAATACCAGAAAACTCCTTTCCTCCAGGTGCAACTAAGTACATGCCAGTAGGAAGCAATTCAGCATGCCGAGTGAGCTTCACCATCTCCCTGACCCACCTTACTCACCTTCTGCCATAAAGAAGAGTGACTCTGATTAAACAGGCTCTAATTAGTTTTGCAAAGGACCTTCATAAATTTATGGAAAAGATTATATGTCAGGATAGCCTGTGCTAATAGGAGGCTGAGTTCAGTGGTGTAAGAGTCATATGCACTTATTAGGCAGGTAATGTGAAGTGACTGCAGGCTACATTATGTTTCAGGCATATATCAGAGAGGTGTCAGCAGCACATGGATCTTGAAGGGAAGCCTACTAAGAGTAGAGCATTTAGCTCTGTTTCATTGGCAGAAGAAACCTGCACAGTTGAGCAGTAGATTGGCAGCAGACTTACAAGGACAGAATTTGTTCTTCAATTTGAAATGAACAACAGTGGCTGAGTAGGTTAAGACTGAGGCAGTGGAGGAACTTTTCACGATTTGCAATGCCAAATAATACAGTATGAACCACAGTCACCCCAGTGAAGTAAAGGAGAAGCATGCAGAGAGTGTTTATTGCAGACTGCTACAGATCTTACATTCTTCTTTTTTTTTAAATGAGTATCTTAATAAACTTGAATTCTTGGCCAAGGAAGGAAAGCAAATGATGTAGAGTTCTCATCACCTCTTTTATTTCAGTAATAATGGAATATTTTATTTTGAAAAGACGGATTGTTTTCCTTCTTGACTAATTCTTTATCTGACAACATAAAGAAGTGGCTTTGTTATGTAGGTGTAGATTTAGCATATAAAATGCCAGACAACTGTTTCAATATTATTACCCCCAGGTTATCAGCAGTCTTATAGAATTATGTTGTGCATGACTTCTTCCTCTTTACACCATTTCACTGGGAAAATAGGAATAGAACGAAAGGGACAAAGAGGGCATAGGAGCCAGAGGAAACAAAAGCTACTTCTTTTAGAGCTATCTCTCACTATAGCTTACAGTAGATTCCTTCATTCATCCTTCTCATCATACTGCATTTTTAAATACTTTCAGTTGTTAGCACTTTCAGCTGTCACATCATTTACTGCCCTTTTGCTTTGTCATTTAGAGCACAAAGGTAAAGCAGTACAGTGTCTCTCAATACAAGAGGAATGAATCTGACCTCCAGGTTTTCATAGAGATCGCTTCTCAGATGTGCGAGATACAAATGGGCTAGACTGGATTGGGAGGAAGCCAAAAAGCTTCGTCTACCTGCATCAGGGCAGGTGAACATTTGTTTGGCCTCAACTCAAAGGTCACTGGATGTGAGTCAGTGCAGAGGTGTGTGATGTGCCACAGTTAGTGTAGCACTGTGCTCAAGCAAGCAGACACTGTGGAAAGGCAGACACAGCATCAATTTAACAGTGCTACACAACACCAGCCTGGAGCTGGCCTGCATCCACAGCCGGTGGGCTTCTGTCTGGCTGCAGCATCCATGCAGAGATACCAAAGGCGCTGGAAGTAATGGCAGTTGTGTGACATCCTTGTTTGCACTAGCAAACATGTTTGCTAGTTTATTTGTTTGCACTAGACACGTTTTGTCTGTGCTGGCAGATGGCCCATCAAGGCTTAGGTGGACCAGTAATAAGATCTATAAGATCAACTCCTTCCACTGCCTATGTTTTCTGCATACCTCAGGGAGTCTTGGACTATTATTGCTCTCCCTCCTACCCTGTTTTGCTTCACATCTTGTTAACCATCACTTACTCAAATTAGCTGGTGAACTTGTCAGGCATTACAGTACTGTCAGGGAGCAGCAAGGGCCAGATGCTCCCTAAGAGACAGGAAGCCAGAAGATGAGCATGATAACACAGCTGGCAAGGCTGGGGCCTCAGCAGCCAGGGCACAGTCCCATAGTACCCAAGCAAGATGAGCAAGTAAAATGCACAGATCATGGCCAGCTTCACCAGGAGTCACCAGATCATCAGGCAAGTTCACAGTGATGAGGCGAGTCTGAAGTCAAGCTGGGAAGTTAGTCTGGAGGTTAGGGTCTGCCTTAACTGGGTCCATGGCCAAGCATAGGCATGGCTGTGGCTGAGCTGGAGACCAGTACCTCCAGTGTTGTGGAGGCAGGCACAGATGGCCCTAGGCTGAGCTGAAATGGAGCTCCTGGGCTCTGGGCAGGGGTGGGGAGAGGCCCTGGGGGAGGCTGATCATGACCGTTGAGGCCTATTGGAGCCCTCAGGGCCCTGACAAATACAAACACATGAAATGTCAAAAGCAGATAAAAGAAACACTGACAATGGCACTACAGTCAGCATACTCTCCCAATAAAAATACCCAGGGCCTGAAGAGAAGTAGAGAACAAGTCACAACAGCACTCAGGTATTATTTCTATAAGTTGACGGTTTGTTTTTCTGCATCATAAAATTGAATGTAGTCCATCACCTTTTAAAAAACACCCCATTTTTTTACTGAAAGTTAAACAAGGTCCTAATTCATCTGCAGACATTTATTCCCAATTCTCTGCCAAGTGGTACAAATGAGAGTTAATCTATTACCAGCTCCAACAGAAGGCATTAAAAAACTGCTGCTTTTTCACTATATTTCAGTTATCTGAGCTCCATCATTCTGTTCCTTAGGAGGCAGCTAGGACAGGCAAACCATCCATAAAGTATGTCCATCAGGAAGATGGTAATATCTACTCCTCTCTTCTTTGACCTACAGCAAATAAAATAATTCAGTTTCAGCTTCAAAGAGTCTGTTATAACACAATAAACACAATCTCAGTGTTCTACCTCCTTCCTCCACGAGGCTGCTTAACAAGAGAAACTGAGATAAAAGCCCTGCTCAGTCACTGTGAGAATGATGGCATGGGAGCAGAGAAGGAGAGAGGGCTGAAATTTTAATCCTATATGCTGCTGTTCTTTCAGCTAGGACACTTCTATATGTCAGGAAGTGGAAGTTCAGGCAAGAAGAAATAGCTAAGTGATGGAAAAACAATCCCAAACAGGATGGCCTAAAGGCAAGGAGGAGATAAGTTGTCTGAAGGAGGTTATAGGAGAATGCTCACTGAGGGCAGTGACTAATAGAACTGCAGCTACAAGGATACAGATAGCAGAAATGATCTCTTTCCTGGAAGGTTCAGAGAATAAGGATTAATCAGTGAACCATGGGACCAGGACGGGATAAGACACTACCCCCTATGTAAGCATGGCCACACAACCTCCCCCTTGCACACTCTCACCTGCATGCTTTTAATAGTATAAAGCAGTAATGATGAGGACTGTCAGGAACCAGTGACATGTATCTCTCAACTTAAGGGGGGGGGGGGGGGGGAAAAAACTTGATACTCAATTTCTTTTTATGTAGCTGTACTGATCTGTAGCTATCTAGCTACAAACTTTTGCTACAATTGCTTGTTATCTGCAGTCCTAACTTACTGTGATGCTCAGATTTCAGACTTGTTGAAAGCCCACTGACTTTTTCTCATTTACAGCTATCAGTTCCTCTGCCCGTTTTTCTGTATCACTTGTGAGCTTCCATTTCTGTACTACCTTAAAAAGCATAGTAACTGACTGATTTGTAAAACTATGACTTAATGGATGCCCCTTATTCTGAAAGCTAGGTTATATTAAAATCTGTATGATATGAATTTGATTTGACTGCAGTTTCCTACATATGTTCAGTTGTTACAAATATGGTTGTGACTTTCTTAAAATGTAAATGCAGAATTCCTTTATTTAACAGAGAAGTGATTCTTTAAAATCTCCAAAGCCTCATCCTATTCCACTCTCACTCCAGACATTCAGACCTGATTTCTGCAGGCCACCATTGCCTTGAACTACAGATGTCCCACCTACAAACTACTATTGAATGGCTTGCTAAACTTTTTCAGTCCTTGATTTGGGCTCCTTGATCCAAACTGTCAAAAATAGGCACGAGAACTGATGTCAGTCCTCTAGAAACATCAAGACTTAATTCATGACAGAGCAGCAATGGTACAATGCTTTGCTATGTCCTACTTTGATGTTGGCTCTTGGAGGAGAAGGTAGCTTCTGAGGCTGTAAGTGAAGTAAATAACCATAATGCTAGTGATAGTGATGGAAGCTTCCCTTAAACACTGCTGGCCTGAACAAAGTTCAGGTGTTTCATTGTTGGTGAAGGACAGTGCAAGTAAGAAAAAACAGCTCCAGTACCATCCTTTCTCAGACTGCCAGCCTTGTCTTCCCTTCAATTGCCTCCCACCCTTGTCCTTAGCATATCATTAGTTTACTGTGCCATTGCTCTCCTACACTGCATAAGTTCTTGTTCACATGAATGACAGTGCCTTTTTGTCTTCAGCCTGTCTTTTAGCAATGGCTGTATCAGAAGCTCATCAGTTGCTCCCTACAGTTCTCTGATATTTTTACTTACTTTCTCTCACTATTCTCAGGCATTTTTCCCACCACTTTGTAAGCATTTTGTAAGCAGCAGGCATCACAGCTGAAGTTGCATATCAGAGTGATGTGGATGATTACCTTCACCATTTGTTTGCTCTGGCTTTCCTTAGCCACAGCATAGAATTTAACCATCACAGCTACAGTTAGTAGAGAGTTTTTCCGACCACTTACTGCAACAGCTACCTGACACTTCAGCAGACATTATCACATCACTGCCTCATGACATTTGCTCTCCTCCAAAAAAAGTTGAAGATGAGTGAAGACAAGAGCAGTACAGCATGAGATCCTGCTACTCTGGTATGTTCTCTGCATCACTGTGCATAGAAACTAAACTTTAGAGAGCTTTTCAGCCACTATTCTTTGTTCTGGGCTTCCACTATAGACCTAGCAAGCATCCACAAGTGCTCTTGATCCCTCAGGCAGAAAAGCATACAGGAATACACACCTAAAACCGCTGAGGAGATTAAATCCTGCCATGTGGCAATGGACCAAGCGCATCCAGAGGACCAGGCAGAGATCATCTGCACGCAGTACAAGGAAAGGAAGGCACCTCAACATGTGCATAGGGATACTGTAATTTCTGAAGCAGCACACAACTTAAGGAAAGTGAGAAGATGAATCAATTTACACTTATTTTGTAGCAGGCTGCCTGTGAATTTTTTTTCATTTTTGTATTTATTCATGAGTCCTTTGTAAAACTATTACTCACAGCTTCAGACAACTTGTAGGTTAGAGGATCCTCAGTTCAGCAATCCACACTGAATTTGCACCTTTGTGACCTGCATAATTTGTCATCTAGTGACAAGTTAACACAATTACTGTGAAAAAAATCACAGAAAGTGCTTCTGAGCAAACAGAAAGGTTCCAACAACAGCAACAAAAAAACGAAGTTTGGTGGTGCAAACACAGCTCACATCACTGGGGTGTTGAACCTCTCACTGTAACATTGCAACAGATTATAGGGCAAACCTTCAACTGCTGTACCCTGGCATCACTTAATTGACAACAGAGAAATTATACTGCTTTCCACCAGCTGTCAATCTAAACATCAGAAAATGTTTCATGTTGAAATATACCTAAAACTTGATAAAATATACCTAAAACTTGATTACAACAGTGCTGCCGAGCCCTATGTAGAATCTGCAACTTTCCTACCATGTATAGTTTTTTACTGCTTACTCCCTGATTGTATCTACTGCATACACATCAAGTATAGCAATGAAAAAAATCTGTCCGTAACGCTTTTCATTCCCATAAACCCAGACTTTTCTAACTGGATTCAACTGAATTCCATAAAGAACCTGTAAAATTCTGCAGTAAGTTAAGGTGATATAATAGAGCTGGATGGGCTTTATTGTCAAAAGTTTGTAGTTCTAGCTCATGAACTCTTTATACATTTAATGGCAATGCACACCTATGGGATATTGAAATTTGCTTGTCTGAATAATTATTTACAAAATAGTGGTGGTCATTTTAGCGGTTTAAACACTGCTGTTTTCAAATGTCACTTTAATATTTTTATTCTCCTATGTATAATACAGTCAAAAAAATTGCCCTCAAACCTAAGCCCATCTTTTTCAAAATAAATCCCTTCTCAAATTTCAAACCCAAAGTTATGAAGCCCTTGCTACATAACCCTGGCAATCTGGGCTTTGGCATCTTTTTTTTTTTTTTTCCTGTCTAGTTGTGATTTCTACTTCTACTTGGTTCTAGTGTGATTTATTTTAATTGCACAAATTTTCAGAATGAGCATGTCATTAAGCACATTAACTGTAAAGGACTATCACAACATAAGTCAGCTGTAATTTCTGCTATATATCAAGGGAGTATTGAAATAATTCTCTCAGTCATGGAGCAGCTGTGTAACCTAGTAATAACAACTAATGCTAAAGCCTCTGAGCTATGGAGACAGGAGTGAAAAACTGGTGTCTGTCCAAAGGTACTAGGGTCATAATCAGAAAGAGAAAATGAGAATGATATTATTTTAACTACAAAAGTGAAAAACAGCATTTTAGGGACTGTTTAAATGAATTCACCCTCAGTAATATAGTAATAATAGTAACAGTAATAATAATATCACTGTTCGCACTCATTTAAGTTTGCTAACATATCTGATTGAAGGATTATTAGCCATGAATGGATCAAAAAGCCTGTTTTCTTCATTTTCAAAAGTTTTCAGTCCTGTACTAGACCATCTGCAAAAGTTTTTCTATATGACACTTCTTCAAAAAATAACATTTATTCAGAAAAATAATTCCTTCCTACTGTCATTATAGTCTATCAAATTACATGTGCAGATGAACTGTGGTTGCCTTCAAACAGATAGAAGTATCAGACCACTGACTGCTGCTTTATTCGGTCAGAACTCAGTATAATCAGCTTCTTCCTGGCTGTACTTACACTGGCTCTAAACACTGTAATTTTACCGGGATAGGTCGGGGGATCAGATGATACACCAGTAGAGACCAAATATTGCATGTTTTTGAACACAGACGCATCATGGAAACATTTTTTGTGGTGCAATAGAACTCAAAAGAGTTCTATTCTTTGAGCTAGTTTTTCAAAAATTGCACAGTTTTCATTAAACTAAATGGCAAGGTTTTTCAAAACAAGTTCCACAGCTAAAAGTGTGGTTATGAGCTCTTTTCCAAAACTGAATGTTTATTAGTGCATTTGGAAGATACAACTTGTGCAGATTCAGATGTTGTCAACCAGTTATCCCCAAGCAGTTGCAGCGGGATTCTTTTTTCTTTCTCCCTCCACTTTTGATAATCACACCTGTTACGGGATTCAGAGCCAAAAAATGGTTCATTAATTCAGATTCTGATTCTTTCTACTGGTGATGGTACAGACAGTCTAGATGGTAATGCCATTCACTGTATTTACTTCCCTTGATGGTGGAACATGAAAGCTCCAAGCCAAAGCTCAGATGGATTCCAGTGTTTTAAGATTATCTATACAGATTTATGTGACTCTTCTATGTCTTGAAGGACTGAGTTATTTGCTTTTGTAGCATGAATGAGGGTAACTGCTACTAGGGAACAGAAAATAAGATTTATCTAAAAACACTGAGTGGAACCAGAGAGATGATGGAGCTACAAATGGTCTTCTGTGGTAATCTGAGTGTCACCTTTTTCATTGGACCATAAATAGGCTTAATTTTATGTACTGAAAAATTGCTAATACAAGAGGGAAGCTGAGAAGATGAGTTTTAACAATTTAATGATTCTAATCCCCCTAGTGGAATTGAAGTCTACTTCTCTACTGGATTTTAGAGGAAAAAGGCAATTCATGGCTGAACTACAGAACAAGAATTCAAGGGCCTGGTTCCTTTTGTTAGTGGTGGCTGCTTTTTCCTGTGTTGGTGCTATTCCCTCTCCACTCATTCTGGGACTTTCCCAGTCACACATCTTTATCTGTGTGGCCTTCACATACGACACACAAAATCAAATTCTCATAAGCAGGCTTGATACAGGTCTCTGCTGCAGTAGTGTGCAAGAACAGGCGCAGGATGATGGTGCAGTTGGGTTTTTTTGGGGTGTGTTGATGGAAGGAATACCATATATCCTTCAAGGAACAAGACAGCCCTGACGGTGTAGTTTAGTTGGGTGACATAGCAGACAGTTTCAGAAACATAATCAACCCCTGTGTAAGGCGGATAGCTGCACATTTGGGCGTTTCAAGTGGGAAGGTGCTGGGTCTGCCCCGGTCCCAGAAACAAACTTTCCGCAAACTCCACGTCCCAGACTGAGACGGGGACCGGTCTTTTCTCGTCGCCCCCCCCCCCCCACTCCCCTCCGCCGGGCCCCGGCGCCCACCTTCCCCGGCGCGGGCCCGCCCGCCGCCCGCCGCCCCCCCCGCCGAGGGGCCGCCCACCCCGCAAGAGGAGCCGCTCCGCCGCTCCCTCCCTGCCTCCCGCTGCACAGCTGCGGCGGGCGGAGCGGCAGCAGCGAGGCACCCCGGCCCCGCGCCCCTCGTCCCCATGCCGCCGCGGGAGCTGCGCGCGGAGGCAGTCCGGCAAGCGGCGGGGAGCCGCCGCCACCGCCTGCCGCCCTCGGCCCGGCTTTCCGCAGCGCCCGGAGGGGAAGGGCTCGGCTCCCGCGGGGCTGCCCGCAGGGGCTGAGCGACTTCGGCGCTCCCTTTTTTCTTCCTTTCCGCTGGCTCGTGGGCACAGGACGTCTGCTGGATTTGGGGCACCCAAGAGAACGCGAACCCTTACAGAAAATAGCACTAACAGTCAAAATAATAACCATAGTAATTAAAAAAAAAAAAAAAAAGACGGGTTGCTGCCCAACCCCGTAGCATCGCTTATGCTTGTTTTTGGGGAGCCACGGAGGCGGACTCTGCACAATGACAGGCGATGAGGAGCTATAAGCCGGCGTCGAGGCGGGCCGCTGCGGGCTGGGATGAACTTGGGGGAGCCGGTGCCGGACGGGACGCCGGGAGCCAGGTAGCCGCTGCCCGTCCGCCCGCGGCCCCCCGGGCATGGGAGCGGCGGGCAGCGCCTGCTGAGATCGCCGCGCCCGGCCGCAGGTAAGGTGCCCTCTCCTCCGCCGCCGCCTCGGAAACGCTCGGGAGCTGCCCTCGCCCAGCCACGGGCCGGGGGCGCCTTCGACCTCGCCGGTCTGTGAGTCAGGAGCTGAGGGGGAGGCGGCCGCGCGCGGCGGGGAGGCGCGGAGCAGCGCGTCGCCCTCGCCGCGCTCGCACTCAGCCAGGGAGGGAAATTCTTCCCTAATGGGAAGCACATGCCCTCGAGTACGCAAAAAAAAAAAAAAAGAAAAAGAAAAAGAAAAAGAAAAAAGAGAGAGGAAGATCACCCCCGCACACCTCAGCCCGCCCCTCAGCCGCGGGCTGCCCGTGCCGCCGCTCCGGCCTGTCCCCCTGCCCCCACGGCGGGGCACGGCTCGGCGGCCGGCGGGAGAGGCAGCGCCGCCGCCGGCCCCGCCGGCCTCCTCACACAAACCTCCCCGTGAGGGCGGGCGCTCTCCCCCTCAGTGAGGCAGGCTGCCGCGGCGGAGCAGCGCAGCAGCACGGCCCGCGCCGTTAAGCCGAAGTAAGTTCGCCCCTTCCCTTCACCTTCCCCCCCCCCCCCCCACCGCGCTGCGCCCCGCACCTCGCCCGGCCGCGCGCCCCCCCCCCGCCCGTTGGGAGCCGCTCCCCAACGGCTGCCGCGGAGGGCGCGGCCGAGCCGCAGGCCCATTGGCTGCCAGCGGGCCCGGCGGCGCTGGAGACAGCCAATGGCGGGCGGCCGGGCGGTGCGCGCCAGCCCCGCGGCGGGCGCCCCGCGGAGGGACGCGGAGCGGCCGCGGCGCGTCCCGTTGGGCCCGGCCAGCTCCCCCGCGGCGCCCGGCCGCCACGCTATGGAAGACCGCTTGCAGCACGCCCATTTTTTTCTCCCCATGGGCAAAAACTCCGCTTTGGCTCGCTGTTGCTGCTGTAATTTCCTCTTAACTTCTCAAACACTTCCTCTAACGAAATGTGCCCCCCCCCCAAAAAAAACCTCACATGGGTAGGATATTTTTAAAAGACAGTTTTCGTTAAAGGAAACCTTTTCATCAAGGAAAACGGCACCTGAGTATTTTTAAACAAACTAAAAGCTATTTTTCTTGTAAAGGACGGTAAATGTCTCATTAACTTGACCGCAGATATTTGAGAAACCTCTTCAGCCCGATGAACTCTCCTTTGAATTGTAATGGTTTGCATATGACGTTGTTAGGAAAAATGTGTGTCTTATTGCTAGCAGATCTGAGCAAATTTGACTTTTATACTAAGACTAATAAGTAATGGAATTAATAATATCTGGTAGGAATGAAAGTCTGTCCCTCCTTGTCACACTGTTATACAACAGCAATAGTACTCACATTCTGCTACTAATAACTGTTTGCATTCTTGTATGGCTTTAATCTGAAGAGCTCAAAATTCTTCTGAAGGAATAAGAACAGGGATATTTCAAACTCACTTCTCGGGAGTTAGGCTGCTTAGTCTGTAATTAGACATCTACATAAATGATCTTATTTTCAGAGATGATCAGTGCTCCCTCGAGGTCAGTAGCAGTTGCATTTTCATGTTTGTTCTAGCACAGAGTGCATCTTTAAATGCCTCTCTGAATTTAAGCATCCACTTTTAGACACACAGTTCTGGAAATGTGAATGTGAGTGTGGAAACATGGCAAGATTAAAAATATAAAATTTCATGCTTAACATTTCCTCTGAGGTCCGTGCTCATATTTCTAAATCAGTGGTCTAGTTTTACCAGTTTTGATCATTCCCAGCTCCTGTTTGGCTATGATTACAGTGTAAAGACATGCCAACATCACACAGCAGATGCATGGCAAGGCATGACAAAGTCCAGGTGTGTTGGCTGCTAATTCTTTTTTTCACTCTGTTCCTCTCGATGATACCATTTCCCATATAAATGATGGATGAGATTCATTCCGCCTAATTTTACCCTCCTAAAAGTTTGTGGCCCGTCTAAAAGTTAGGCACATAGGCTAGGTGAGCTAGCTAATTAGGCACCTAGGGGGGGTGAGTTGTACTATTTTGAGATAGTTATCTAACATACCCGAGATTATTCACCTTCCAGTGAATATGGGTTGGCTTTGGTTTTGTCTTTTTTTTCATTGACTGCAGAGGGAGCTGTGGCAATTTGCTTGAACTGCATGCTTCCCTTGAAGTTGTCTAATTTCCAGGTGAGACGAATGTGCGTGTACAGCAGAAATGAAAAATTTATTGCCATAAAGGAGGCAGCGTAACTTTTAGTGGACTAGATGCTGAATTATGGGAAAAGAGCTGGCTTTGAAGTACTGAATAGCTTGGAAAAAAATCAAACCTCTCTGCAACTGAACTTTGCCTTAATTGTCTGCAGACCTTCTGTAGAGCATAAGGTGTTTAAAAAGGTAAAAATTGATTCTTTTTATTTTTTCTTTTTCTCTTTCTTCTTTTTCTCTTTCTTTTTTCTTTCTTTCTCTTTTCTCTTTCTCTTTTCGCTTTCTCTGTCTTTCTCTCTCTCTTTTATTGTTGTTGTTGTTTGTTGTTCCTGCGCGCCCGGCCGCAGGAGCCGCGAGGCGAGGAGCGCCGGGAGGATGCGGGGGCGGGCGGACGCGGTGGCGGCGGCGCTCTCCGTGGTGCTGATCCTGGCTCTGGGGCCGCTGCGGGGCGCCCTGGCCTGCCCCCGCCCCTGCGCCTGCTACGTCCCTACCGAGGTCCACTGCACCTTTCGGTCCCTAGCAGCCGTGCCGGCCAGGATCGCGAAAGACGTGGAAAGGATCAACTTCGGGTGGGTATGGCGGGCGGGGCGGACCGCTTTTATGGTCTTCGCAGAGAGTCCTGGCATGCTGCGCACCCGCCCAGGCTGCATACCAACTGCCTTTGGTGTACCTTTTAAGTAGAACTGCAGAGGTGGGTGGTTACGTATAGATGCTATATTTCAAGTGCTAAAGTTACTGGTAGTAAGTAAGGAAGTTTTAGTCTGGCCCTCATTTTTTAAAGAGAAGTTGCTGTTATTTGCAAAGAGATTTATATTGTGGTGTCGGTTCTTATTGGCAAATAGTACATGCAGTCTTATATACTACTGAATAATTATATTGAAAAAAACCTGTTGTGAGATTTGTGCTGAATGTTGAATATTATACCCAATGTATAAAAATGTGTTAGGAGTAAATTCTGTAATGTAGCCAGGTAGCATCTTAGAGCACATTGAGATATATGGAAAAGATTAGCTATTACACTGGCGTTAGAGGTCAGTGGTGTTTGTGCACTGCATATCACAAAGTGTGTAGGGCCACTATAGGACACAGCATGGCAGGAGGATCTCTGTTCTCATCCACTTGAAATCAGGGCTGCCTCCTTCCTTGGTATGAACCCCTCCCCCCTCAAAGTGTCTGTAAACTGTAACTGATCATGTTATGAGAGTAGTCACTTGCTCCTCTATAGTTTAAACTGTCTCTTATCTGCCAACACTTTATCCACCTAAATCCTAATTTTATTCTCAAAATGCCCTTGTACTCAATAAATCTGTATTATAGCAGTCTGAATATTCATACCATTTTTGGGTCATCCAAGCAACTCATAGTCAAATCACTGAAACTATCACTAGAATGAGGCAAAGCACTGTGCAGTTCCTACGCTATGGAATGGATGTCCAATTAGGTCAACCTTAAGACATTTTGTAGTGTGAGGGATGTTCTCAATATTATTTCAGGCCATGTGTTATCAGCATAATTATTAATAGTCCCCCCTGAGAAGCTAAAATTATATACACAAAGAAGTGTGAGTCAATCTTAACTTAAACACTCACGGTACCAAGGAGAGTAATTTAAGCAAGTTCGTTTAAAAGTTGTTGCCAAAGAAGCTGCTAAGCAGAGTCACCAAATTCTATTCAGCAGTGTGTTTGTCTCCGGTTGGCCTTATATGTCTCTGTGAACCTTTGGTAGGGAAATGAAAATACTGTAGAACATGCCCAGAAATCCATGTCCTTGTTTCCATGATCTTCAACTCTTGCACTGTCTACTGTAGAAATTGGTTTTACATCCTATTCATTTTTATTGCATAAAGTAGGGCTCATGTAAAATGAATTTTACTTGTGTTCTCCTGAGAGCTCTCTGACATTTATAGATAGTTATCTTGCTGCCACTGACAGGAGAAAAAAATAATGGAATTTAAATAACTAAAATCTCAGGAACACTGAGAGCTTTACTGAGAATGTGTAATCTCTTCATTAACTTCACACAAAAGCACCAGATCTTCTTCAAAATATAGTAACTTCTGTCTTTTTACTCTTTTAGACTCATTTCTCCTCTTTTAAGCCCATCTGGTATCACATTTCTTAAATAAATCCTCTGTCTCTGTAGATTATATCAAGCTGCCCCCCCTTTCCTTTTCCCACGTTCAAAAACATGCATTCACACTCACTTCTCCTCCCTATATCAACATTGTACGCCAAGTTATTTTCCTAAATTGCTTTCCAAAATGGGGCATAGTCATCTAAGTTATTTAAGCATTTTGTAAGTTTTATCCTGAGAGCTATTTTTTAAATAAAAGTGCATTATTTGATACTGCTGGCATAAAAGCCCTTTCCTATCTTTTTGTATTTCATCGCTACAGATGACATTTTCCAAGACATTTCCTTTCCTGAGAAGAAATGTTGTTACCTATCTGATGATGCATTTCTTTTGCTCTAGAAAAAGTGCTTTTAACATATTTCCACTTCAAGGTGCTATAGATTTAGGATTCCTAACTGGAAATACTTTAAGAAAATTCCTTATTTAGAGAAGCTCATATGCTCTAGAAGGACTGCTGTTGAAATATGGATTTTAAACAGGATCTCTGATATTAGGATAGTATAGCTTTGATAGAACTAAAAATAAAAAGATTAGCCTGATTTTTTACTAATTATGAATCTTCACAAAGATAGCAAGGAAAAGATCCAATAATATTCCTCCATATTCAAAGTACTTTAATGTCTCTGTCACTCACTCTCTCTCTCTCTCTCTCCCCACTTCCTCTCTAGAAGGAAAAGTATTAAAAAATAGGGGGAAAAAAAGCTTTAAAATTAGATGCTTTATTTAGTCTTCATACCCAGATTGGTTCATACATCTAATTTTGTGTCTGCATGTGGAAAACCCAAATGTAGAACTAGGTGGCCAAACTTAAGACTTCTATATTGGCAAATAAAACCTGATTCATTAGTCCAGCAAGTGAAATTGAATTGTTTTTAAAAAAGCAGATTTTTTGTATTACTTCTCTAAAAGAAATTCCCAGGCTCAAATTATTTAATTGGAAGGTCAGTTCCTAGATTTTATGTCATTAATTGATGTAGCCAATTATATATTGTAACAGTAAGTTAAGCAGGTTGTGACTTTCTGCTTCCAGTGCTTTTTGGGACATGTCCGTTTTTAATGTCCTCTTTCCAAATCTTTATTCATTTATTGTTACATGGTGTTTTGGCAACACTGCAGCCCATCTAGTTTGCCAGGCTCCATAGCATCATTGGTTGGCTGCGGGCCATTAATTTATTATCATTCCATAAACCAAAGTGCATGGAAAAACATACTGACAACTCTTAGAACTTAAATGCCTATTTATTGCTCTTACTTTTAAATTATGGCTAAAATGGCACAAATTGAGTTAAAAGAAATCTTAATGTAAACATGAACTAAGTATGCTTGGCCTTGTAAAAGTGTTTCAGTAACTTCTGGCCCTTTGACAACGCATTAAGATCCATCCAATATTTCTTGAAAGTTAGACTATGCTAATTTTACATTTGTGGTCCATGACAGTCAGTGCGTAAAATGTAACTGCACGTGTTGTGATTTTTTTTTTCTAGGTTTAACAGTATACAGTCTATATATGAAAACTCCTTTGCAGGACTCAGAAAACTGGAATTACTTATGATTCATGGAAATGACATTCAGAATATTCCTAATGGTGCTTTGAAAGATCTCATGTCTCTACAGGTAATGCTCAGATATGCCTAAATATCACAAATTACAACTCCCATGAATGACAAAAGACAAAAAATAAGTGTTTTCTTTAATACCTTGCTTAGTATCAATTAAGGTATCTTTTTTTCCCTCTAATATATTGTAAATCTGTTAATGTACACCCATGTCATGCCTGATAATGTCAATTAATATTCAGTTATATTCTCATCTGTGATCAGTATATCATTTTTCAATAGTGCAAAGAATATTTGCACGTGGGAGGAAAACTTCTGCATGCTTGCTATTACATTTGGCTTTATGTATAAAAACAGCTAATTTCATTTTATTTTCTTTTTTAGGTTTTCAAAATTAGTTACAATAAGTTGAAAGTCATAACAAGCCAAACCCTTCAAGGACTTTCAAGCTTAATGAGACTCCACATGGACCACAACAGAATTGAATTTATTCATCCAAATGCTTTTAATGGATTAACTTCTCTGAGATTGGTCCATTTAGAAGGAAATTTGCTCCAGCAGCTTCACCCCAGCACATTTTCAACATTTATGGTCCTTGATTATTTCAAACTGTCAACAGTAAGACATCTCTACCTATCTGAAAATGCTATTAGGTCCTTGCCCGCAGGGATGTTTCAAGGCATGCCACTCCTGGAGAATCTTTACCTTCATGGGAATCCATGGTCCTGTGACTGCAGCTTAAAGTGGTTTCTTGAATGGAACGAAGTTTCTGCAGGTAAGAGCAAAAATATCAGTGCTTTTTCAACTCATGTTAGATGTCCTTTCTTTGTTCTGCATATTTGCGTAGCTTTGTTATTTCCAGAGTTGCAGTACTTATACAATGTTTATGTGCGCTATTCTGCCATCTGAAAAATGCATGTATTTAAAAAGTAATGCAAAAAGGCAGTGATTATGTGTCACTAGCTAAAATTCAGTATTCAACAACAAAGGAATTGGTGGTCACATTCAAGATGAAAAAGCTGATAAAGTTTGTAATTGGAGGTAGGAAGCTGTCAGTGTGTTCCTTTGCACAACGGTACAGCTTTGGCAAAGGACTGGCAATTGCCCTCAACCAGAAAGCTTAGTAACTAGGCACTCTCCTGGGAGGTGAAAGCATTGGATTTGAACATTTTGGGCTGAGGAGGGAATGGAAACCAGGTTTCCAACTTCCTGGATGAGTCCTCTTTAAGGCCATTAAGTTTAAAGCTATTATGTAATTTTTGGGCATCCTTCTTGTCTGTCTGTGTTTCTTCATTGACTGCAACTTCATTTTTTGGGGGAACCAATTTGTTTTAAATATTCTTAGAGAACACCTATAAGACTGCCAGTTTTTCAGAGGAAGATATATCCTCATTCAGGCTTAGATATGAGATAAATTATCATGGTGCTGAGGGTGGAATATTTCTAGACATGTGCAGAAGCAAGATACTAGACAAATAGTGAATTTTATGATGTCTCTAATCATCACTAAATAAGGGGTTTTGGGGATGTCGGTTTTTGATTTAGACATCTCAGTCCACCAGCACACCATGTCAGGTAGCTAAGTGCTTACAGCAGTAGCCCAGGTGGACTGGCATTACACCAGATTTGCTGATAGAATATTAAGAGAGATTTGACATTTAATTGCAACTGCAAATATCTCAGATGAGTGCTGGAGTCATAAGGTTTATGTAGTGATTTGGAGTCCATGATGGTGGGTCCTGTGAACTTAGAATATGTAATTAATTGCGGTTTTGCACTTACCTGTGGCTTATGCTTTTAAGAGTGTGTGATATTTGAATGTGTATTATAAGTGTTCCTGACTGAACTGATACCTGAAGCATCAAAATTTGGCTTTATATTTAACTATCTTACATCTTGATATTCTTATATATGCTTCTTCATCCAAATGAGTAGGTGTATTAAAGGTTCTTAAGGTGGACTGTAAGTTAAAAGGGTGAAACATTTGATTAACATTCTTTTTCCTTGCACAGTGATAGTTTACTGTCATTTTTATTCGATTACATTCCTCTTCTAAGCTACAACAGTGGTTTTTGAACAGAGAATGGAATTTATCCCTGTCATTTTCACGTATGACAGGATTTGTATCTTTATACAACTATAATCTTGGCTTCTTTGGAAATTCTGTCCCTGACAATATGGAGTCATAAAAGTGCTGTTTTATGGTCACTTAAAAGTTCTTCCGACCAGTACAGTGACTGCCAAGTTGATTATGTGCCAGTTCTGTCATGAAAAGTGCTTTTCTTGTCTTTGAAACATCATGTTTCAATCTGCAAATGATAGACTGATTCAATTAAAAATTCCATTTGGAAGAACTTCTGATGAAAGTAGATTAGTCAAATGGTCAAAGCATACATTTTTCAATTAAAAATGGTTATGAAATTTTGCCAGGTCTTCTTTTCCCCTTCTCCTAGCATTTTGCCTTGTAACTCGCCCTTATATTGCTCACTCATTCAAAGATCCTTTATTCCTCAGGAGTGAGCAACATGACACATACCTAGAATAACTAGGATGCATTTTATTTACATTGCCTTACAAATTTAGTTTGGAAACACAATGTTTATAGTAAGCAGAACAACGTAAACATAAATATGTCTGTTACTTCACAGACTTTTGGCATTGATAGAAGAAAGGAGTCAAGGGTATTGTTGCTGTTTTGTTATTATTTCCTGTTTTAGCACCTCCTCTCTGTTTTAGTCTTTATTTTATCATTACAGAGATTGGAGGTACTGTAGAGATCGGGGGAAAAAAGTGGTACTTGCATATTCTACTCCTGGCAAATAGTTCATAAGTAGAGGAACTAATCAGTGGATTTTTGCAGCTGCAGCAGTATGTTTTGTGTATCGTCAGTACAGATGTTAAGATGTAAACAGCCTGCTGGAGAATTAATGAGCATGTCCAGCATTTCTCAGGTAAATGCTGTATTTTTAAAAACTGAGTGAATGCATTCCTCTTCAATTTAGGTCCACAACTTAGATGGGTAGGTTCTCACTATGTACCTGCCGTGTTCCTGCTGTGTTTTTTTGACACAGCATAGTTTTTTACTGACCTTTAAAAAGTAGCTCTGGACACTTCAATTTCTGGGCATTTTCTTCAGAAGCAGTGGATCTAATTTTTAGAAGGGGGAGCATTCAAACCTCTCATTAAAGTCAGAGGAAACTATGCTCACTCAGTTTGAAAATCAGGCCCATTCAAATGTGAAAACAAATGCCAATTTAAAAACCTTGTCTTATATTTCAGGCAGTATGTGTTCCTTGTGCAGTCATTTGACCCTCTTGAGAGTTCTCTAACTCTGGTTATTCCTGGTTAATTCAGGAGCTTATCTATCTTTTGTTTTGTTTTTTTTGCTTGCAGGTGTTTTAAAATGCAAAAAGGACAAAGCCTATGAAGGGGGACAGCTCTGTCCTAAGTGCAACAGCCCAAAACAGCTGCAGAAAGAAGATATTCAAAATTTGAAAGATATTTCCTGTAGGAAACCTATCATTCAGTCCTCACTGAAACAGAATAGCAGCACTCAACATGAAGAGGATAGTGACAATTACGAGTTCCCTCTGGAAGAGTTTCGGTCCTCTCCATGGAATATTACTCTGAATATGACCGATGAGCATGGCAATGTAGTCCACCTGAACTGTGAAATTAAGAAACCGACAGGCTCTACCAAAGTTCAGTGGAGTCAAATCCAGACTCAAGAAATTGATATAAATGCTACAATTTCACTGGATTTTGAATGTCCAATGAATCGAGAAAACTATGAAAAATTATGGAAGCTCATAGCTTATTATAGTGAAGTGCCTGTCAAACTAGAGAGGGAAATTATGCTCAGCAAAGAACCTAAAGTAAGCTATCGGTACAGGCAAGGCTCAGATTATGATGCTCTTTACTACACAGGTGTCAAAGCTCAAATACTGTCTGAACCTTCCTGGATAATGCAGCCTCTGATAAATATCCAGTTAAACAGACGCCAAAGTACAGGGAAAAAAGTGGTGCTATCTTTTTTTACTGAGCTTTCTCAGACAATTCATACCAAAGACACCAGGCAGCAGAGAAGCTGGGTAATGATAGAGCAAAATCAGAGCACAAGAACAGCGCAGAGTGTGGTGGAAGGTTCAGAGTGTCAGCTGAGCTGCAAAGTGAAAGCATCTGAAAGCCCCTTCATTCAGTGGCTCTTTCCAGATGGGACTAAATTGCAGGCACCATTTAATCAGAAAGACAGTAGGTTTTCCATTCTCAGTAGTGGCCAGCTAATAGTCAAAGGAGTGAGTTACACTGATGCTGGTCTGTACTACTGCATTGCCCAAGTGAGAGATGATGTGGACATAATGGCTTACAGACTTTTAGTGCAGCCACTAGCTATTCAGCCAGCTGATTCAGATGTAGTGAGAGTTGAAAAAAATGTTGGAGATCCAATAGTTTTGCCTTGCAATGCAGTTGCCATCCCTGAGCCACAGTTGAGCTGGATTCTTCCAAACAGCCGGGTACTCAATGATTTATCAAACTCATCAAAAGGATATGTGTTGGACAATGGTACTTTGCTTATTCCAAAAAGCCATGTCAGTGATAGTGGCCACTACAGGTGTGTGGCTGTCAATCTGCATGGATCAGATCAGTTTGTTATAAGGGTTATGGTAAATAAAATGGTATCTGATAGGTCATTTAAAAGGATAAAACTAAAAAAGCGCCCAAGTTCAAAAAGTTTAGCAAAAACAAGAGGGTGGGTAGTAGAGGATGGAGAGGGATCAGGGACAGGAGGGGTGGATGAGTCTCCACCAAAAAAGAACCGTCTGAAAGACCGGGAGATATCCTTTAAACAAAGAAGTGACCAGGTGTCAGACATTCAAACTAAAATGGGGAGGAAGGGCAGAAGGAAAATGAAAATCTGGAAAGGTACTGATAGAATCCAGGACAGCAATGTTGCAGAAGGCCGAAGAGTGTTTGAATCTCGAAGAAGAATTAATATGGCAAACAAACAGATTAATCCACAACATTGGGCTGACATTTTGGCAAAGGTCCGTGGGAAAAATCTTCCTAGAACAACAGCAATATCCATTTCTTTAACAACTGCACTGCCGTCAGTCATGCAGAAAACAACTCCAGTCCCTCATCCAGTCGCAAGCCCTCCTGCTTCAGAGACAGCAGTTGATGTGGTAGATTCTTCTGCTGATGCATCACCTCTGGGTGAAGATGAGCCACTCTCAGTCACTGTTCCCCACAGCACTAAAGCATTTTCAGCCCAATCCATATCAACAAGATCAGAAATAGAACCCTTCTTTGACCACAGGGATTTAGAAACACCTCCAAGTAAATACCCTGTAGAAACCCCTATATCAGGTCCATATATCACTCCAGTCTCTGCAACTGTGCAACCCCGAAGTCAGCAGCAACTTGACATCAAGGCTGATTATTCAGTTATAGTCAAAGAAAATATCCATGCTCTCACTGAAGAACCTCTAACCAAACAATTAGTAACTAACTTCCCTAATTATCAGAGCAGTTTGTTAACAGTGGAAAATGGAGCTACAACTGTATCTTATACATCAGAGGAAAACTCTGCTTTTGCTGAGCTACCACTTGATGCTACTGTCGTAGCTGAATCTCAGACTTTAGATCGTCATAGCATCTTGGAGACAAATGTGAAGTTAGATGAAGTGGACCCCATAGGTATTGACAGCATAATTTTCACACCTTCCAAGTCAGACAAAATCATCTCAGCAGATTTTACAGCCGCTACTATCATTTTTTCATCTCTTTCTCCATTTGTTACAGAAAAGAGCAATGACTTGATAAACCAGCACACAGAAGTATCCACAGGTCAAACTAAAACTGCAGACTTAAGTACAAAGTACCAAGCTGTCACATCCATCCATGTTCAGAGCAAGGAAGAACTAGAGACCCACAGGGATACAGTGACTCAAGAAAGCGCGTCCAGCAGCTATGCAGGGCGTTCTCAAGGGGCAGAACATAGAAACCTACCTCCAAAATCAGATCCCATGTTCACTTTGACTAATGCTCCTCATATAAAAGCAGAGTGGGTAACAACTGCTGCTTCCACTGGCAAATTGACCACTATGGCTACAACAACAACTCCCTATAGAACAACTATACCCCCTAACTTACTTGTTACTCAACATGCTAGAAAAAGGCCTTATGGGAGAAGGAGACTGAGGCCAAACAGAATCCGACAAAGACCAAAGGCTTTTCCCCTTCTTGTTTTAACCACTGAGGGAATGCCTGTCATTCCAAGAACATCTAAAGTTGAAGCTATTACCAAAAGTGTCTCTGCAGCTCTTGATGATGATCGTAAAACTGATGTCAAAATGCATACAAAAGAAAAGGAGCACTTGGAAGTTACTCCTTCATTAGTTACTGATCCAATTGTCTTAGAGAAGATGACCAAAATCCGAGAGGTGGTCACAACTTCTTTTTTTAGACCTACTGTTTCTCCACCTGAAACAAAGCACGTGACACTTCCTACTGCTCCAGAAACCTTGGCACTTCCAGTCACTGCACTTGCCACAACCTTATCATTGTATGTTGGACATAACACAGTTCCTACAACAAAGACAAATGCGTCCCTGAAACCAGAGCAAAATAACATACCAACATACCACTCATTAGACAGTGTGTCCAAAGGAAGAGGCGCTAAAGCAGATTATGATGTTACAGATAGTAAGGCAGAACAATCAAGGACAACAGCTTCTCCTGAGCGTATGAACACCTTGATATCATCTACTAAACCTGGTTACCCAGAATCTGAAGAAGAATCTATCCTTTTTGATTCAGAAGTTGTGGCTAATGACATCACCGCTGGAGCTTTCAAGCTGATACATCCCACAATGACAGACTTAAGTATTGCTGTTGGCACAGTGGAAGTTTTTGAGGACCCTTCAGTTTCAGAGGAGCCACAGAAGCCTGTAGTACCTTTCAAAACACCAGCAACAACTGAGCCACCTCAGCAACAAGAAATTATGACTTTGTCCTCCTCCTTCCACACAACAGAAATTCAGACTTTTCCACTTACAGAAACCAAGAAATTTGTTGCTGTTCCTTCTCAGACTGGGACAAAAACATCTTCCATGGATAAAATAGAAGCTGTGTCACATGTATTTCATCATGATCCCATCGTGCAGACAACTGAAAAGCCTCCAACTACACCCACTGCCTTTGACCCATTTACAAAACTTGCCACTCTTGCTACATCCATTTCAAGCACTTCACATCCTTCTGTTTATTCTAACACCAAGGAAAGTAATGCCTTCAATCAAGTAAGGTTCCCAGAGACAAAACAAGTTGAAACAGACAGTGACAGAATGACGGTGAGCTCAAGACAGAATGCATACCCTACTCTGTCCTCTAGTCAAAACAGGATTAGCATAAAGTCTAAAGAGGAGCCATTCAAAGAGATCTATAGTAGCAGGTCAAACAATAGTTTATTGCTAAATCCAAACCTTCCCCATCCACCAGCTGGAATGATACCAAGCCTAAATCAAAGACTTCCTGTTGTACCTCCAAGGCATGTTCCCGTAAGAGGCACAGTGAAGCCTCCCTATATTATAACGCAAAGTTCGTTTCGTTATTTTATAACACACCAGCCTCTTCATTATACAAACAAACCAGAGATAACAGCATACGCAGCACATACCATCCAGGACAAAAAAACTACTGCCTCTCAGATATACACAACAACCACACCAGCCACTCCATTTTACAGAACAGATCCACTCACTGCAGGCAAGTTTGGTAATCAAGATCAGAAGAGATACAATATTAATTCAAGACTTTTTGTCAGTAACTACCTCCCAGATAACAGAGGTACAGTGGGAAGACTACCAACTCAAGGGATCCCCTATCATCCCAGTTCCAGAATGATATTCCCTCTCAATAGAACAAAGGTATTCCCTCACTTAGGAGTGCATCCTAAACCAGTGGTCCCCAGTCAGCTAATTCCAGAAGATGCAAGTGAGAAGAAAATTGACCAGCCCTCACCTACCAGGATTACAGTGCAGAAAGCTACAGCTGTTGCAGTGCCTCCATTGCCACACACCACAACCACCACATCACCGTTGCCAGCAGTTTTGAAGATTACCTCTCCAGCCTTTCTCTTTCAGCACACAAGGCCATATATATCCACTACAGTTCAGCCTTTTAAAAGTATCCATAATTACCATCAAAAAGTTCCACCTGTTCCTTATGTGAGAGGCAGAATGCCCCACAATTCCACCATAATTCAGTCTCCCACCAATTTCAGAACTCCTGGAGAGAGACCTAAAATTATAACAAAAGGATCTCACAGCATATCCATCCTTGCTGAAACAGATGCCTTCATCCCTTGTGATGCAGTAGGGGAACCCAAACCTTTTCTTACTTGGACAAAAGTCTCTACAGGTAAGACAAAAATGTGTTCTTCCATGCAATTTTAAGGATAAAAATACTTGGGTTATCATATAGAAATGCAGTACTATTGCAGGAATAGTCCAAAACACTGAATAACACTGTTAATTAATAATATTTTTTGTCTATTTAATCTATTAGTGACTAAGCATTATAGCTAAAAATAACAGTGCAATATTTTTTGTAGTAAAAGAAAACCTCTACTATTTAATATGTTTATTTTCCATATATTGATGTGTGTGTCAATCTCCTTAAGCAAAAGGTAAAGAGAAATTATGTAAAGATTAATGAAAATCCCAAAAGATAAAGCTTTTAAATCTTCCCACACTGTACAGGCTTGCAAGTTAGTATAGTTAGTTTTGCAATAGAAACAAAGACCAATCTGAGCTGTGGAGAGTATCTGAAGGCATAATATGACTTATTTGAAGTTGTAGTTGATGTTAAGTGATTTTAGTCTAAATCTTCCTAAATCAGCCTCTTTCATAGCAGCGGTGTATGTCTTAAAAACAAAACCTTCGACTTTCTGTTTCTTTCTTTCTTCTCACCTTTCCCAGGTGCTCTAATGACAGCCAACACAAGATTACAAAGGTTTGAAGTCTTGAAAAATGGCACCTTCGTTATCCGAAATGCTCAGTTTCAGGATCGTGGGCAGTATTTGTGCACTGCTCAGAACCTTCATGGCATAGATAAAATGATTATTGTCCTTACAGTCGTAGCCCACCAGCCCAAAATTCTACTTCCCCGCTATCGAGATGTCACGGTATATTTTGGAGAGACTGTAGCAATGGAGTGTCAGGCTAGTGGGATTCCAAGCCCACATATTTCCTGGATTTTCCCAGATAGGAGGATTTTGCAGAGAGTCACCACCACAGAAAGCAGGGTAATGCTCCATGAAAATCGAACCCTGTCTATCAAGCAAGCAACTTTTTCAGACCGAGGAGTGTACAAATGTGTAGCTAGCAATGCTGCAGGAGCTGACAGCATTGCAGTGAGGCTCCACATTGCAGCCTTACCCCCTATCATCCAGCAGGATAAACAGGAGAACATTTCCTTGCCCCTTGGTAGCAGTATTAACATCCACTGCACTGCCAAAGCAGCACCTTTTCCCAGCATCCGTTGGGTGCTCTTTGACGGCACGCAAATTCGACCATCCCAGTTTGTCAAAGGGAATTTGTTTGTTTTCCCCAATGGAACTCTTTACATTCGCAATGTCTCTCCCAAGGATAGTGGGACCTACGAGTGCATTGCAGCTAACATGGTGGGAGCTGCCAGGAGAACAGTACAGCTCTATGTGAGGAAGCAAGCATCTAATGCCAAGATAACTGGGAGTTCTCCTCAGAGTACCGATGTAACATATGGCAGCATTCTGCGTCTGGACTGCAGTGCTTCTGGGGACCCCTGGCCTAGGATATTATGGAGGTTGCCTTCCAAAAGGATGATTGATTCCCTTCACAGGTAAGTTACTATTTGAGGTATTACAGCTAAGTTGCAGTTTGGATGAACTTAGAGAAAAGGCTATTCATATCTGTATATGTTTCATTCTTAACTTCAGTGGGTTCCTCAATCCTTAAAGGAAGAATTTAAAATGATACCAAAAGATTCCAAGTCATAACTTACCATAATTTGCTTAAAGACAATACTTTTGAAAAGGCAGGTTCAAATTTAAAGGATAAGTTGTCACTGTATGTTTTTTACAGCCAGTCTGTAGCTATAGTAGAAAGTCAAATGGCAAAAGTTAAAATACACACCTCTTGTGCTACTTGCTTCAGTAACACCCGATTGCATAATTAAGAGTTTGCGCAGGATTGCATAGGTACCTGCTTTTCCCCAAGAGAAGTGGGATCACTGAGTTTTGTTTTATCCATTGTACAGGTCATTCTACACTATCACTGTGGGACAATAAATCATCTTATAATAATTTATTTTAAAGAAGCACAGTCATTTCAATATTGCTGTGTAAATAAATGTTATCTTGTAATAAATAAATCATATTGCATATAGATGCTTAAAAAAATTCTCTCCCCAGTGTTCATGAAATCAAGTAAACTATTGCTTCTCAAGAACAGCAATAACTATCCTAAGGGTCTGTGCTGAAACTCAATGTCTGCTCTATAAATTGTGCAATTGTCACTCTTTGAGCACTTTAGATAAGAAATGTATTCACATTACAGTGCTCACTTAACAGCAACTTTCTCAATAGCTGAACATAGTCATCATCTTTGTCACACTGATGAAAAATATAATTAGGTAGCCTGTAGATATCACAAAATCCAGAATCCATTTTATACCTCGCTGATAACGACAAAACAGGTTTGTCATTTTCTCTCTTCGTCTTTATATGGATTGTTCTTCAAACATAGCAGATCTTTGCTTTGGAGAGAAATCTCTGGGGCTTCTGAGTAAATGGGTTTTGGCCACAATGCACCATTTCCTTGCAAATTGGAAAGGGACAATAGCTTTTTATCACATTGGAAATCTTTTTTTCCATATATCAAAACTTAAGTTTTGAAATCCTGAAATAACTATGATAAAGTTTACTTACTGTTTGTTATTGAGTCTGAACATTTTGCTAGAGTTTGTTCTGAATGTTTAAAATGCTGTACTTGATGTCAGAGGCAATAGCTCATCTTAGTTTATTTTAATTAAGGACCTGAGTGCCAGTCTCTCCATAATCATAGTCTGTATAGGTCTCTGTGCAATATGTCATTCAGAAATTCAGTGTTTGAATGTTACAGAATACTATAAAATGGCTTAGGTTGGAAGGGACCTCTGGAGATCTATACATGTGATATAAATTCAAAAGAGTCAAAAATAACACCATTAAAGTCATGGAAGAGGGTTGCACATTGCTTGGTTGCACATGAGCAGAATTATTATTTTTCATTTGCTTTTTGATGGTGCATAGCTTGGACATCTCTGATCATCTAATTATCTAACTATAGCAATACTGTGCTTTTTTCAGTACAGTGGGGTTGGGTTTTTTTCCAGTTTACACTGAGTAATTAATTCCTAAAACCTGATTTTGAAGTTCCTGTCCTGTTCTCTTCTGTTTCCTCACAGTAGCTTGGAGACTAGAATCAAAGTGTTCAGCAATGGGACTTTGGTTGTCCATTCAGTCACAGATAAAGATGCAGGAGACTATTTGTGCGTGGCCCGCAATAAAATTGGGGATGACTATGTGGTCCTTAAAGTGAATGTGATGATGAAACCAGCCAAAATAGAGCATAAAAATGAGAATAACCACAAGGTCAAGTACGGAGGGGACCTGAAAGTTGACTGTGTAGCCACAGGTCTGCCAAATCCTGAGATCTCCTGGGGTCTCCCAGATGGTAGCATGATTAATACATTCATGCAGTCAGATGACAGTGGTAGCCGGACGAAGCGCTACGTGGTCTTCAACAATGGAACCCTGTATTTCAATGATGTTGGACTGAGAGAGGAAGGGGACTACACCTGCTATGCTGAGAACCAGATTGGGAAGGATGAGATGAAAGTGCGGGTCAAAGTAGTGGCTGAGCCTGCAACTATCAGGAACAAAACATATGTCATTATTAATGTACCCTATGGTGATGTTGTCACTGTGGCATGTGAAGCCAAAGGAGAGCCCACTCCCAAAGTGACTTGGCTCTCCCCAACAAACAGGCCCATTCCTGCCGTGTCTGACAAATACCAGGTATATAGGGATGGCACCCTCCGCATCCAAAAGGCCCAAAGATCTGACAGTGGTAACTACACTTGTGTAGTGCGGAACAGTGCTGGAGAAGATCGGAAGATAGTCTGGATCCATGTTAATGTTCAGCCTCCCCGAATCAATGGACATCTCAATGCAATAACATCTGTGAGGGAGACTGCCGTAAGGGACAGACGGAAACTTATTGATTGTAAAGCTGAAGGCATCCCAGCTCCGCGAGTCTTGTGGGCTTTTCCAGAAGGGGTAATCCTGCCTGCTCCCTACTATGGGAACAGGATCACTGTGCATCGCAATGGTACTTTGGACATCAGAGGGGTGAGGCAGACGGATGCGGTGCAGCTCATATGCATTGGGCGAAATGAAGGGGGAGAAGCAAGACTGATTGTTCAGCTCCTCGTCACAGACCATTTGCAGAAACCTTCCTTTAGAGATCCTGTCAGTGAAAGGATCACTGCTATCGCTGGGCACAGCATCAATCTGAACTGCTCTGTCCAGGGGAACCCTGAGCCCAGCACAAGCTGGATCCTTCCCAATGGCACTGAAATCCCCAGTGGCAGCCATTTGCACAGATTTTACCACAAGAGGGATGGGATTTTGCACATCAGTGGTCTCTCTGCAGGGGATGCTGGGACTTACCGTTGCACAGCCAGAAACCCAGGAGGTTATGTGGAAAGGGTTGTCTTCTTGAAGGTGGGACTCAGGCCAGAAATTAGCAACCAGTACAACAACCTGGTGAGCATCATTAATGGAGAAACTCTGCAGCTCCACTGCACCACCCAGCCAAATCTGCGGGCACAGATCTCCTGGACACTGCCCAACGGGATGGTCCTGGATGCACCCCAGGCTGTGGGTCGCTTCTCCCTCCTGGAGAATGGCTCACTGACAGTGCGCGAGGCTTCTGTATTTGACAGGGGCTCTTACCTGTGCAAGGTGTCCACAGAGTATGGCACTTCTGTTATGAATGTGCCTGTCATAGTGATAGCCTATCCACCCCGGATCACCAGTGAGCCAGCACCCATCATCTATGCCAGGCCTGGAAATTCAGTGAAACTGAACTGCATGGCCATTGGGATTCCTAAAGCAGAAATAACGTGGGAGCTTCCAGACAAATCACATCTGACAACAGGAGCTCAGTCTCGCCTGTATGGAAACAAATTCCTCCACCCCCAGGGGTCATTAGTTATCCAGCAGTCTACTCAAAGGGATGCAGGCTTCTATAAATGCACTGCTAAAAATATACTAGGCAGTGATTCGAAAACAACCTACATACATATATTCTAACACTAAAACAAATGCCTTTGCCTGGATACTAATGTCCCAGTCACTGCCAAGCAAGGGCAACAAGGAAAGTGCTGTTTGCAACAAAGCCAGAAGGCTGAGGGCAGGAAAAAAAAAAAAAAGAATGAAATGGAATTCATTCAATTTTCATACAAAATGCATTGCTTTTGTACTCAACATGATATTACTTTCCTGCAATAGAAGGAGGCAGTAGATGTATTTAAACTGAGGGGACTAGCTTGTTGGAAAAGGTCTCTAAATTGTTAATAGAATATAACATGTTTTTTCATGCTATCCAATAGCACCCGAGACCTGAAGTACTCTTATTCTTGTCAATAGTCCAAAGCTACTCCTTGTTTTAACAAGCACCTTAAAAATGCCAAAGAAGTATTAACTGTAATAAATGAGCTGCAATGATAGAAGTGCTTTAGTTTTTTTTTTTGGAGAGACATAATTTTCTTTATCCCCTGCAGTGCTTTTACATAATCTAGCCTTATAGAGTATGATTACTAACCTTTCTGATCATTCTTCTATCAACACTTCAGAATCAAAGACTAATTTAGCAAATAAGAGTAATGTATTTTTAATAAAAATAAATTCAGACATTAGTTACCATAACATATGAAGAAACCTTTTCCAGCTACTAAGGATGCTTCAGTCAAATTCATGCATTATATATTTTATATATATTTTTAAATCAGACTATGAGACTAGAAAGAGTAACAATGAACTTGGTCTCATTTTATAAATTATTGGTCTTTACAAGACTCTGATACATTACAGTGTTTTATAATGTTAAGGTCACTATACTGTACATTTTATAATAAAAAATATTTTCCAAAATTTCTATTTACTGTGTTTTCATTTTGCTTTGAGAAAATAGGCTAGTCTAAACACTGGGTGTATGAAGTTATCTGAGAAAATAGAAGGTATATGGTGTTATACATACTTACTAAACACGGTTTCCTAATAAATAACCTGACACTTCTGTTATGTATATTTTAGGGTACATTTACCAGTTTAATACTTTCCATGCAGTCAAGGATGGGGTTTTTTTTGGTAGTGTATACGTATCTTTATATCTTTATGTGATTTATCAAATACACTGTTTAAATCATTGCTACAAGAAGCTGAATATGCCCATATTTTCAATAAACAGCTACAATAATAATTATGAAAAAGTTCACTCTACTTTACAACCTAAAGATTCTCTGAGATATTCCTGAATTCTTAAAGTTCTCATTGCTCATAAATTTTATGCTTATGTTTTAGAACTATGTTCAGAAAAAAGCTTCATTTTGACCTGCTCTATTTATTGGTTGAAATGTAGGAGGAGGTAATGCAAAAAGTTCTTTCAGTATTTTCCTTTTGTAAAAAATATAAGCATAATGATTTCCTCACCTAACAAATTTATACAGTTTAGGAAAACTGTAACCCATCACAGAATGCATGCTTATCTTGATGGTAGACTGAACTGAGCTACTTGAAGGAGAAAGCATTTAAATAGTACAAGGACACTGAATCAAACCAGGATATTGCTAGAGACAAGGGACATGGATTATGTGATAGAATATTTTATAAAATTTCTTTTTAAAAATCCAGTGCAGGGTAAAAAGTTCTATTCTTTAGCATTAGAAACAACCATGTATGCAGCTATGTTAGTGGCTTAATTAAATAACAATTAGGTCTTAGTTTCTCTTCTATGGTTTAAGTCCTTGGGCCCCAAATCGGCAAATCAGTACTCAAGCTAAGGCATGTGCCTAACTATGTGGCAGAATTGGTGCTGCTCATGAGAGTAGTGAATGAAGAAAGGGAACAAGCATTCAGTTTTTGACTGGATCATGAATACTCTCTGTTTCTAATGTGGCTATTTTCCGTGACCAGGTCACAGATTATATATCTTTAGTTCCTCTACTTAATTATATCACATTGCTTTTATAGTAGTTCTCAGAAAATTGTAATATAGATTTTAATAATAATAATACATCTTTGAAAAGGGTCTGAAGTCAGAATTTTAGCTTTGGAATAGGAATCAAGCACTTTTATTTGTTTGTCTGTCCAGTCTTCAGTTAACACCTATGTGAATTTAGAGATATTCTTGGATGCTGACTGACTTCCATATATTTCCATTAAGTAGAACAATTTTTTATGTCAAATAAAATATAATCCAAAATCAAATGTTTGATCTGTTGGGATCAAATGAAGCATCTGATAATGTTTTATTCACCCATCCAGAATTTCCACTAATGCCAGTGGTAGTTTTCGAGGCATAAGAAATGAAAGATTTGTCTCAAAACATTTTCCTTATTCAGATCAAGACTTACCTGCTTGTAAAATTGATTCAAAAGCAGACTTAACATTTTTAATGTATTTTAATTTCAAAGGTGTTTGCCTTTACCCCTTTCATTAAAACAGACTACCAATGAGAGGCCTATAAGATACAATTCTCTTTCAAAATAGATGTAACTATAGTTTAACAAATATTAGATAAATACCTTTCACACACAAGCAGTGTTTGGTCATATATCCCATCTTTCTTATATTCTTCCTCTCATGTTTGCTTAGACACCAGTTGTCCAGGGTATCCATCTTGAGTTCCTTTTGTAGAAATAAAGGGGTTCAGTGGGAAACCAAGTCTGTCCCAGGACTAGGCTTCTTAGGTCTGAATTTATATATCACTCCATATGCTGAATCCTCTGTCAAATGAAGGTAGTCATACGACTGTGAACTTAAATCATAACTTCTTCCTTTATTTCCATAATTATCTGCAAGTTGTGTTAAATCAATGATAAATTCTAATCGCTTTAAGTACACAACACTTCATTAATTGGTTTTTGGAATTCTTCATTCATCTTTCAGACTGAGCAGGAGCCATGCATTCAGGCACAGTGGAGTGTGTTCCTTTTCTGATTTTGGGAGATGCTGGGAAATGGATTGATTGCTTTTGATGTAAGAAAGTTTCACAATTTTTACTTGATAAATCAAAACAAGTCCCGAATAGTTTCCATGGAAATGAAAACTTGTCATTCCTTACTTTCTGCTTTAAAAACTGAGCAAAAAGGTTTGTTTGACATCTTGTTTGGAGAAGCAGAGTAACAAGATATCTCATTACAGCTCTGTAGATTACAAATGACCAGAGTTGTATACACAATTTTTGCTTTGGCCTCCACAAAAAGAGGTTAATTGTGACCATATCCATAACACAAGTTACAGTTAATAACAAAAATGGAGGTAGGAATATGGAGCAGAAAAGCAAAGAACATCAGATTAAACTACAGGTATTCATGTCATCAAGATCTGATAAAATTCCTGAAAAACTAGCAAATTCAGTTACATATTTTAGTGATTAGCTTCAAAAGCTCATGAAAGACAAGTGAGGTACAAGAGGACTGAGGAAAAGCTAAAACTAATCAAGGAAATGCAAAGCAGCCAGATTAACTCTGATAACAAGAAATGTATTTGTTTAATTACTAAGCAATCTATCTATGTAGGATAACACAGTAATAAGACACAGCTGCTCTGGAAGTTTCCACAATAAATCATATGATATTATGGTATCAACTTAATTACTTTCTCATGAAAACAATTGGCCTAGAGCATGGGAAGAAAGAGTTGGTATGGTATATCTTACCTTAGTAGAATTTTTGACAGAGTCATACAGGATGTTGTCATGTGCAAACTATTGAAATGTGATCTACACTAACCTATTACAAAGTGGGAGAAGAGATGTTTTCAAAACATTTAGAAAGAAGTCATGAATAACTGACTGACTGTCAGTTAGGAGGACATCAACTGGATCCATCATAGGTTTCTTTGGAGAATCACTACTTTTCAATTTTGTCATTAATGTCTTTCAATGATAAAAAATATGCAGGTAATGTGAAACCAAAAGAGGTTAAAGCACAAAGGACAATTACAAATCATAATGATCTTTCTAGATCAGGGAAATGGTTGGAAATCAATAAATTGCATTCAAGTAAAGACAAACACAAGAATTATATTCAGAGGGGAGAAACTGAATATAGATGGAAAATAATTAGTGAGGAAGCAGTAGAAACTGCCCAAGTTAATGTGATGCTGTTTTAAACACAACACCGTCACTTTGAAATCTACTCACAGAGGGGTTGTGTGAAGCATAATGGAGATAATTATCTTCTTCCCAGCCAGGCTGAAATATAAGCAAATTAGAAAAAATTCAAACAAGTGCAACAAAGATGGAAAGTTTTTTAGGGAAGATAACTTATTACGGAAAGTTGAAATAGGCCAAGTTTGTTTAGCCTAAAAAAAAGGTCAAGTATTAAATATAGCAGTTAATTAAAGGAATAAGAAATTCTTATAAGAGAGACAGTGATCATTTATTTTTCAGGTTTTTTGAGGTTAGTTTGAGAAATAAATCAGTTAACTTACCTCAAGTACCTCAAGTGGGCTGTAGGTTAGATACTAAGACAACGTTGTAACTATAAAAATAGTTAAACACTATTATTTTCCTTTAGAACACTATGAAATTCCCATCTTTGGAGGCAGTTAAAAACAGTTTAATCAGGTATCTGTCAGCAATAGTTAAAGTCCTTGCTCAAGAAGGAGAGTAAATGAAGAAATCTTGGGGTCCCTTCAAGATCTACATTTCTATGTTTCTAGGTTTTTTTAGTGTAAAATGCTAACTAAGAAAAGTGACCATAGTGAACCCTAAACTATGCACTGGTAAAATAAAGATTTATTTGCTCATTTTTATCTATGCTTTTTTAGCTGTGCAGTCTTCATGATAATCTGAGAGGTTCTTAGCTGTTTAGTACTTCATAGATAGGGACTAACAGATTTGTTCACTTTGATCACATCTTTATGGTGGAAATCTGGTGGTAGGATTTCTAGAAGCATCTAAGTAGCATAGAAGCAGGATCCCTTTGTCACTGAAAGAATTTAAATTACAAAGGCATCTCACACCAGACTATTCACAGAATGGCATGGAGCAGGAAAAAAAAAATAGCAGCTACCAGGTATTTGGATATTTATTTGGGGTTTTTTTTCTTTGCTCCATAAACAGAATTCATATTTTCAAATATGCATTCATACATCTTGCAGTGCAGCCAACTAATATAAAAATATGCCAAAAGCCCATATACATGTATGGCTTGTACATTCATTCCCTTTCTTTTATTGTTTGCAACTTGACTATGGTGTATTTTGAATAATGACATGTGGTGTAAGAGAACAGTTAACACCCCATTCATCATCCCCCCAAAATGTTTCCTGAAAAGCATAAACAATAAGACAGAAGTCACTGCATACAGTGGAAAATAAAGGAAGCACATTATGGATGATTATCTTGTGGCAGATATAGTGGCTTATTAAAGCTGTTGCCATTTCTTGATGTCTGAAGTTGAAGATCGGCTTGTGTGCCTTAAAAGCTTGTGTAATTCTTCCAGCTATTCCGGTTGGCCAAAAAATAGATACTGCTTTTCCCTACAAACCCTTCCTGGCTGATTCAATCCAATAACATCACCACAGAACAATTAGCTAGCATGCACATTAGTAACTTTGGTAAGTAACACAGTCAGAAGCTCACCTGTCATTAATTGGCATAATCAATGGACTTGGCCTGGCTGAAGGTCCACCCAAAATATTCACTTACTGTGTGAGCATCCGCATTGCTTTCTTTGCATTTAGGAAGCTGGCTTTTGTAGGTGATGTAATAGAGAAAGAGAGAGGCAGTGCAATGGCACCTGAGGACGTTCCTATTTTTTTAACAGAGTCTTTTCCGTTTCCTGCCCTCTTTGTAGTTTTTTCTTCTTTCTTTTGAGCAGGCAAACTTTTCTTTGCCTGAGAGGTAGACCTCTCATGTTTCTTCCCTTCCCATAGGCATATGATGAATGTGATGCATCTGACACCTGGGGTAATGTGACAGGGAAGATGCCATGACATTGGACTGCAGCTGTATATCACCTACTAAGGCTTCTTTGAATGTGGGGCCTCCATAAAGGGAAATACATGTTGGCAGCAATACAGTATTATGGCTTCTTCCATACTCCATGGCCCCATTCATCAAGCACAGCTGGCCACGATATCAAAGAATTCCCTCACTGGCCATGTTTGGTGTGCCAGATCTCCAAGTGCAAAAGAGGCATAAATATGTGATGTCTCCCAGCTGCCAGGGACTGGAGATGGGAGCCAACAGTGCAAGCCTTGACAGGTGTGGGGGTGGAATGACATGAGCTGGATAGTCAGACTGTAAAATTAAAAGAACAAGTGATGCTGTCACACCTAATTTACCTCCTGCGGTGCCATATATCACTCAAAGTACACCTGACATCATATGCATATTCCACAAACATCTGAATTAGCCACACTATGTGGGCTTCAGAGTCACCTTTACTCCAAATGTTAGTTAAAAAGCATTAAGTCTCTGACCCAAAACTCTGCTTTTTTTCTTGGTTCTATCACCAATTCTCAATGAACTAAGCCACTGTACTCTCATACCAAGAACTCCTCTGTGCTTTTATGAACTGCTGTGAAAAATGGCAATAGACAAAATGAGCAACATTTTCATAAATGCTTATTTAGTAACCTGGGGAAAAAAGAGGCCTGGTAATCAAGGATGAAAAACTGCATGCAACTTCTGCAGAGCTAGTAAGCAAAACATCCTACTGAAATCAATAGGAAAGCACTTGGAGCCCAAATGTTCTACAAAAAAAAAAAAAAAAAAAAAAAAAAAATCTTAACAGTTTCTTGACTGAAACACTTTTTTTTAGATACAGAAGAGCCAAGAACTGTCAAGGAAATTACAAATCTGAATCTTTTAAAAGCAAAGGAAAGGTATTGTGAATGGGACAGAGATAGTAGGTACAGGGCACCTTTCTTAAATAAAAAGGAGGTTGACATTTAATTGTGTTTTTCTAAAAAGCAAACAACTTGCTGACATTTCTTCACACTGTGCAAATTAGGTACTAGCCTGTGTAGTTGCTTTTGAAAATCCTGCTAGCCACTTCCCACAGTTTCTGTCAAGTCTACAATTTTAGGATATCACACACTTTGAAAATGTTAAGCCTAAGTGACTTGCTGCAAATAATGTCCATAGTTTTGTCATAATGCTAGGAACTGAACTCGAGCATGAGCAGAAGATGATTCGCGCAAATATATAGTAGAGTTGCCATGGCAACAGTTACAAATGCAGTGATTTTTATAACTAAGGGTACCAATTTGCAAGACAGGCAAAATTGCAACTGACTTCTACATGCATAAGTAGAGTAATACTGGCCCCAAGTATTTTGCTTAAAATCTGAGGAAAAGTCTTACTAGGCAGTCACAGTAACAGTATTACTATGCTATTTTTATAGTGTCCATGGAGGGTGTGTGCACATAAACAAATGTACGAAATTACTAAAGCTCGATAACAGTATGTTATTGTAATACATTCCTGATAATATAATGTAACCTACAAAATTGAAATAATTAGTATGTATTGATAATCATTTTTAGACCTCACATCTGTAATACAATGTGTTGTGTGTGGACATCAAGATTGCTCACAGTGCAGTCAGGCATGGTGGGGTGAGCTGACCTATTAGACTGCTACTGCCAAACAAACCCCATTTTGCTTTCCCCTGTCCCAACAGTATGTTTCCTCTAGCTCCCCTTATAACAACCATCTCTTGTGTTCATGTGACCTCTCTCTGAGTCAGTTCCACTCATGAATTTGCTAAAAAACTAATTAGAAAAAAAAAAGTGAATAGTTTTCTGACTAGTTAGCGAGCTGAACAGGCTTGTCCAGGAATGGTAACTAGTGAAAGGGAGTGGGTGGCCCATGAGTGAGAAAGAAGGTCAAGGTGAGCTGAAGTGAAGTGAGGGGAAGCCAAAGCACCTCTTCAGACAGCAGTGAGTTGTTAAACTGGCTCTGCCACTTCATCTAATTTTGCCCTGTGAGTAACTGAAAAAAAAGTCTCTTTTACACTATGATGAGATTTTTGTATTTCCTGATTTATTAAACATGCATGATTGTATATAGACAGGTGAATGCTTTCTTGCAACATGTATATATATATATATTTATAACCTAATATTTATTCTTCTTGATAGCATGAAAGTTATACAGTCTAATAATCATTCTAATGGAGAATGTTATCTTTACAAAAGGCAGAGTTGGTAAGAAGAAGAATACTCAAGCAAATTATCTTTGAAAACTCAAAAGAGTTTTCACTATTTACAAAATATGACTTGGCTGCACATTCTCTGGACTGAGTGAGGAATGCTTTGAATTGAATTTGTGGCAGCTTTTAAGGACTGGAGGAATTTATGCAGATTTTTCCCTGCATTCTGGAAGGCTTGAAAACTTGCCTTCAAACAGATCATATCCCAGAACTTCTCATAAACAGGCACAACAAAAGAAACATTAATCTACACCCTCATTATCTCAATACACTGAACATGCAATTACATTTAATAAAGGCCATGAAGCTAACAATAATGAGAAAAGGAAGTTTCTCAATGCAATTCATTTTCCCGTCATTAATGAATATTTGAGTACCCTGCAAAGTACTGTAAAGCACATACTTAACACAAAGGCCACTTTGCCATGTGAACTTATGCTGTATGTCATGCTGTGGCATTTATCAGAGTGTTTTGACTCATATATGTTGTCTCTTGATGTGCTAAGGGCAAGCCATGTAAAGCATTAAATGGAGAGGCGACATGAGGTGAGACCCTGGATACATCACCCCAAAATTATCTTCAATAAAACATTCAGGGGACTGAGTTTTGAGGTTTCTTTGTTGTGATATTTTCTGGTATTTCAAACTTTTTTTTTTTATGTGTTTGGGCTATGTGGTGCTAAGGCTTTAAAACAAAATGTGTCCTCTTGCAGTTTCCTCTTACAGCATTCAGTTCCATTCTTAAACTGTTGGACAAAGTTTAAGAAAAAAAATCGTCTTATTCCGTTGAACTTTTAGAAAAGAACTATTATTAGAATGAAAATAATCCTGGTGATTCATACAACACGGCAGTAAAGCTGAGGAAGATTCCCAGCTCATAAAAAACAAAGCAAATAAGAAACAGGCTCTTTTGATATAATCACACATAGAAAATGCTGAAAGGCATTATTATCTAAGGGGATCCAAAGCCTTACCTTTTGTTTGTTTGTTTGTTTAATCTCACATAAAACAAGGTAATCCATTCAAGGTAATCCATAATATAATCATAATTACATACAACAATATAATAAGCAAAATCACTTGATCATGGGATACTTACTCAGCAAAGGCTAGTTTGAACCATTCCTGATGACAGATTTTTTTCGTATTAGCTGAAGCCTCCCATCAGCCAAAATCAATTATTGAAGACTGAAGCTGTGCTTCTTGATATTATGTGGGTTTCCACCAAACTGAGGAAAGCAAAAATTAGTAGTAATTAAGGATTTTGTAACATCCCTGAAATCAAAATGTAGCTCAGAGTATTTCCTTATAGTGAGTCATGCTGGCAATGTCCTAAGTTTTGCCAGCCTTACTACACCTTTCGGTAGAAGTAATTCACTGAAGTTGATAAACCTGCATATAGAGCAAGGTATTACTCAGTATAGACTGAAATATGAAAATCTGGTCCTGGATAGGAGGGTAACAAAGTGGGTAAGGTCTGCCTCCCATTCGCCAAGATCAAGTGGATTGTGCCAACCTAATTTTCATAGCTGTTTTCTGAGCCAAAGTGCCACTAGAGAAAATGACAGATGAGAGAAGCTGTTGCTTATGACCAGTTTCTTGTAGCCTGAATTCATTAGTGACTTACTCCAGAAGTGATACCATAGCATGCTCTTCTGCAGGGCTAACCATATCTTATCCTGCTCTCAGTCTTCATCCAGACCAAATGCCTATGTAGATATATCAGGATTAACCCATTATAGCAATTTGACTTATAAATTAAGGGCAACATTCTGCACTTACAATTGTTTTCTTTAAATGTGCAGATCTTGGTTACAAGCACGTATGTTTGTATGATCATCTCTCTGTCTTTAAATAGATGTGTTTGTGTACTGCCTGTGTTTTTATACATGCATTCTCTCTGTATGTATACATATATAGAGATGTGTATATATATATGTTTATATACACTCTGCCTCTTCTATATGACTAGATGGAGAGGATACTGTAGAGATCTGCAGGAATTCAAAAGAAGAGTTTGTCCGAACTTATTTGACCTGATAAAAGAAAAAGAAAAAGAAAAAGAAAAGGCGTTTTCTTTGACTTCAAAGCATGAAGTCTTGCAGAATGAAATCTCAGATTTGAAGAAAATCAGCCAACATGTTGTGACATCACACTTGTCTCAAGCTAGTTAAGGGACCATTTCTGATGATTTTGCAAAAACCTGGATATTCCACCTCACTCAGGGGCTCACTAGTTGCCTTTCCTGACAGAGGACTATCTTCTAGCACATCTTTGAATAGTCTCTTTTTCCTTCTCAGCCAGCACAACATATTTTGGAAACTGATGGCCCAGCTGCAGATGCTACAGTGAAGCAGCAAATTTTGCAGTGCTTTGATCGTCTCAGGAAAAGTCTCAACTGTGCAAGTCTTATCTTACATTCATCCAGCATGATCCAGAGAAGAGAAGACGCTGTCAGTAGCACTCTACTGATGTTAATTTGATGAGATTTACAGTCTATGTAAAGAAAAGAGTTTTAAAAAAATCCTAGCTCAATGACTGTCCTTGGCTTAGTAAAAATACAAATGAGCTGGGGATTACCATGCTGAAAAGACTAAAGAACTGACTGTGTACATTTAAAAATATGTATTTTAGCAGGTATTATTATGTAATTTATTAAAGGTATTTATTATATAAAAGGTATTTAAAAGTTTTTAATTGTTCATCTTCTGGGTTTCGCTAAGTTTCTCTTACAAATGCAAAGCTCCTCAAGAGGAATTTCCAAGGCTGCCAAAATCTCTATCTAGCACAGCAAGGGAGAAACATTGTCTGCTAAACTCAAGCATCCTTGGCTGATGGTGAATATTTACACAGCACTTCCAATTCAGCCTTTCCCCCTGCTTTTGTACTAATCTGCAAGTCATGCTGAGAAAGATAACAAGCAAGATTACAGGATACAACAAACAAGACACGCAGAAGTCATCAAAAGAATTATTGCTGCCATAGAAGGCTGATAGAGAATAGAGGTAAGTGAATAAATACTGCTTTGTTTTATGTTGGTCTAATCCTATTGATTTTGGTGAGATTAAACAGATGAAAATAAGGAAGGATTTAGGCCTATGGTCTTGGCTGATGCACAAACATGGAATACTTTCAAAGCTTGACAACGACTCTTCACTGGAAAAAAATTAAGAGGCTACAGAAACCTAAGGACTCTTAGACATAGGGTATCAAGATACTTTTTATTGGAGACTGGGCTTTTTTATGATAATTAGAGTGTTGAGACTATCCCCTTACTTACAGTTCAGGCTAGTAGGTAACATATAAAGCATTCATTATGTTTGGCACCTATTTTCAAATCACAGGACAGTAGCTGGCAGATCTTTGTGGAAGAATAGGACATTAAAAATGAACACCAAAAATGTTGGAATGAATTATAAGAAAAAGGGAATTGAGAGTACAAGGTAAACAGGACTACCACCAGAACCCACTGAATTGTTTAAGTCAAGTTTAAAGCTATAGGTCTTTAACTTTGAAGATTTATTTATGCACTGGTTCAAAAGAGAACTAGTTGCATACTAGTACAACAAATGGCCTAAACTTGCTGGTGTCTGATAATTTTATTTACATGTGTCCATTAGATTATAACAATATTCACACACTGAATCTTATTTTTATACTAGCAGGTCAAAGAATTTGAATGAGCTGAAGTATGAAACTCTGAAAAAAGTAATCCAGTAACTGCAGCTTTCACTTTTTCTTTCTTTTTTTTTTTTTTTTTTTCAAAATATGTTTTAGGCATAGCAAGTAGTAAAGCTTAAGTTAAGATTGCCTAACACTTTCCATTGAAAACCTCAGTTTGCAGATATTTATAACTTTGCTAAACCAATTGTTTGGCCTGAAACTTTCCACGCTTGTCCTTTGCTTCTGATTCTGGATTTATGTTTCCATTTAGTTTCTTTGTAATTCTTAAAGGGTTTTACTGAAAATGGCTCAGCTGTTTCCAAAACTGAAGTTAAGGAAAAAAAATAGCTATTTTGCCAATATGATAAACATTTTCCAAGTATTTCATTGAAGCATTTAGTGAAGACTACAAGGTTTGGAAGAGCATAATTCTGGGATCAAAGAAATGTATATGTGTTCTCTTTTATGTTCTACTCTAAGCTGGCTCATTCTCACCCTAAATGATTGATATAGAGGTAGCAAAAGCTACAGATTGGTTAATATGACTCCCTGCAAGAAAATGCTCGATTCTTTGTGATGCCCCCACATTCTTTCAAGGTTCCTGATTCCAGCTTGGGGGAAAAGAACCTAAAATTAAGTTGTCACACATGCAGATGGTCTGCATCTTTCAGGGGAGGCCAGGCCTATTCAGTGTGCCCAACAAGACCTCAAGTTAAGTTTTATAAGGATTTGATTGCTTGCTATGTATGACAAACCTTGAAAATGCTGAACTGGATCATATGGAAAGCAAATAAAAAATAAAAATCCTGGGAGTTCAAGATGAACCCATGTTACCACAGGAGTGTAGTCTTTAAATTGTTTGATCGTGATGAATATAGCTATATTCAAATCATGATATTTTACATTGCTGGTTAAGAGGTGACAATGTAAGAAAACAACCAAACAAAAATCTCGGTAAGTATAAGGATGACTGAATATGAGAAGACCATAACCTTCCTAAAAGTGTCCCCCATCTGCATGGCAATGAAGATATATATGATTCAATAATTTTACTTATAGCTGTTCTGCAAAACTGAATCTAATGTAGTGAGAAGAAATGGAGGCTTCGGTTTCCCAAAAAGGATTAAATCCCATATTACTGTATTATAAAACTCTGGGTAGATCATGATATGCCTAAAGAGCTTATTACATTTTTCAGACATTTGAGAAATAATTCTCTTGACAGAATACCTCCATTAGATGACATTATGTCTCCTTTCAGGAAAATGCAACCAAATATATGGCAATTTCATTCTAATCCCTTTCCCCTTCCCCTCCCCCACAAGCTTGATTTCCAGTGGGACTGAGGGCTTGGAAATGAAATAAAACTGCTAGAGTGATCAAATTCCTCCCGCTTTATAACAAAATGTGCAATTGAAAAAGGAACACATTGACTGTGTCTAGACTTACCTGCTGGGATTTGCTGCAGTGAAAACCAGTCTTGGTCTCTTGGTCTTCCAGTTCAGGCATCTGTCAGAGCATGTCAGGGGGTCCTGCAAGCTTGTATACCCGGGCCTCCTTTCTACAGAAACTTGAATATGGAGCAGAAAGGTAGCTGACATGCGAATACCTTGCCTTGATGTGGATATAGGATGCTGGAAGGGAATGCACCCAGATCCGGGAATTTGGAAGACTTCCTAGGCTCAATAATATAAATAAATATGTTCATTGTCAAACAGACTCAGACAAAAATATTGTTGCTTTAAAAGCTCTCCACGCTCTTTCTCTTGATCTAAGATAGGGTCTGCTTGGCTGACAGGCAAGTACAATAGGACAAGAAAGATATCTGCTTCAAAATATTTAGTTTACTAGGTGATGACTACAGCAGTAGCCATATGTTTGGTTTCCTTTCTTTCAAATTTGTCTGCAGTGAAACCTAGTGGAAATTTAGCTGCTATTTACTTACTGTTTAAAAGTTGGGAGCTTGCTGTACACCCAGTGTCAACACTTCAATGTCTAAATAAGCAGATGGACATAACAGAGACATAAAACTGAAAAGAATATTGTTAGATGATAGTGTCCTTATTCTTTGGATATTTTATATAGTGGCATTTGATCACAGTGAAATGAGGTGTCAGTGCAAATACTTCTGTATGTCAACAATTTTGCCATAGTATTTGCTTGAGGAAAGCAATGAGAACAAAGTTGGAAAAAAACGGGAGTGTATTAGTGGGATGTATAGGTAATCACCATCTTTTCAAACTCTTTTCTAATGCAGACTTTTTATTTAGTTGTGATATTGCTAGTGCTTCCTGTTTATTCTTTCTCATCTCTTTGCATTTCCTTATATTTCAAAATCTGCTTCTTTCAAGGGCAAGATGTTACGCTGATTTATGGGCAAGATGTTAGGCTGATTTATACTGATATCACTAGCATTACCATGAGTTTAAATCAGCACACTGTCCATTTCCATAACTCTACTTCAGGTATGAGGGTGCACAAAAGTGAATATGGGGTTGAAAGTATGTATCATGACTTTAAGAAAGGTCTAACAGATCTTCCATTTGTTCTGGCTATATCAGTTGGCTTAAATAAAATATATTTTCTCTCTATCTCCAAATCTGTCAATAGACCACTGTTGCTACAACACCACCATTCTCTTAAGGACTCCCTAAACCTGGGAAAGATATGTGGTTAGGGTTACTATGAAGAGAATTCATGTTACCTGGGCAAAATTAAACAACCCTGTTTAGATCTGTCATGTCCTTCTTAAAGTTCTCAAGACACAGAATTTCAAGATATATTGGCAATGCTGAGCACCTCTCTTTCTTCTCTTCCCAATTTGAGACACCTTTAGAGGGCAACAATTTAAGTCAGATAATCCATATCCATCGTCTGTTGCCAGTCTCAGGTCTTGATTTTACTTGTTGCTTGTCACATACTTCTACAAAACATGTTCTCTTTAAGATGAAAATAACCAGGAATACTTGACTGATAAGGTTCCCTTACGCTTTCTTTATGAGGGCCATAAGAAATCTACTTTCCATGGTTTTTCACTTGGAGGAGTTAGGGATAGATTACATTTCAAGCTCTATGAGCTGGATTTCAACTTATATGGCTTTTTGAAACTATGTTTTGAACACTTAAAGACCAGTATATGAATCCTAGAATTTTTTTCAGTTCTGTATCAATATTGTTCAGATTATGGCTAGGAAGGTGTTTTGCTACTTCTCATTTAACATAAGTAACTTCAAACACTGTGGAGATGCTTAGTGTTCATCTTATAGGGATTCTTCCTTCCGAAATCTGGGAGCCCACATGTGTCTCCTTACCTTTTATTCTCTTTTCACTTTTGGATAATTTCACAGTGCTTGATACTGTTAATCTAAGTATGGGTTATTAAATAACATGACTTTTCAAATGTGTTAACATACATCTTGCAACACAAGACTCTTTCTAATCTCACTTTCTTCAGTGACTGCATTTATAGGAATTAGGGTTTCCTGTTTCCGCATTAAGTCAAACTACTGTGGTGCTGAGATCCCTTATGACATATTTCCGCTATAGATCTTCAGTTGGATATCTTAGCCACACAGTAATGATTTTTGTTGAATGAGGCAGGTGACTGTTGAAATTGGGGTTGCATTGTCACCAATTGCTTTAAAAAGAATAATAAAAGGAAAAAGAGATATTGCTGTCCAGGTTCTTAATGCAGGCAATGTTTTCTTTCCTTTGTGGCATCTTCTGATGCAGTTTAATGCTCTTAGCATCTTTGGGGTGCTTAGACGTAATCAATGAATATACCAGTACTGAGATGATATGAGCCTTAGGCAGCCAGAGGCTGAAATGACACGACGTTGCTCCCAGATTGTAGTCTCACTTGGATACCTAAAACAGCCTTTCGTTTATATTGCATAGCTTCCTGAACATTCATCAACCCAGCAGTCCAGCCCTGCTGTCAGCAATTTTTAAGTATTTGTTATTTTACACGCTATGGAATCCTCTGTGCTCATCATTCATTTATTTTCAGCTGAAAGAATTCTTGGAGCTTTCATTTAAACTTGTTTTGATTTCTCCTAATGTATCTGCTGAAATTGGTGTCACATTAGGTAGCCAGTTTTCTACTTACTGCTATAGACACACTCTTGACATTATATATCAAAGGGATTGTTTTGTTTTTATAAAACCATTTTTTCCCCTTTTCACAATATAAGAAAGGTTTTTTAATAACGAATATATTGTCATTGATATATTTTCTTCTGTTAGGAACCAGAATAGATTATATAAAGTCACTACAGGGTTTAAAATGCTACCACAACATAAGATACCTTTGGAAGAGTCCTTATTGCAGTTTTGTGTGATTTTGTCTTCAGTTTCATTCTAGGAAAAATTTTCAGGTTATTGTTCTTGGGAAAAATGTTCTAGTTATTGACTCAGGCCCTGATCCAGAGGTGCACTTAATCATTTGCATAACTTTAAGTAGGTCAAAGGTCTTGTCAAAGAGGGTACTCACATGCATAAATGCTTTGCTGGATTGGGGCCTTAGGCATTTTTCTTGCCATCTGCCAAGGCAGTGTTTAGCCTACTGTGATGTGATAGCCTTTCTAGCCTGAACTATCCTTTCCTGACTTGGAAAAAATCCCTCTCCTTCAAACTTTTCTTGTCAGAGAGTCAAACTTTTTGGTTCTTAGCTCTCAGAGCAAAATTGATGCACTCCCCAGAACTAAGTTTTTGGTATAGCAATTTTTTGCTTGGTTTGTGTCAGGTTTTGTTATCATTTTACCACTCAATCCAATAGTTTTAACAAGCTTGCAGTACTTTCTTGAGCTTTGCTTCCTATTACTCCAAAATAAAAAAAACAGATCTGGTAATGCAAATCAGACAATTTTATTTAAGAGCAAACACCTGTAAAATAAAACCAGGCAAAATGAAAGCCAGCTTAAATCTTAATGAACTGATATAGCTTTATGTATAAGGGCAGACATGCTCAAACTGCAAACTAGATCTACAGAAGAATTTAGCACAAAGTCCTCACTGACATTTTATATGACTTCAGGGTTAGGCTGCAGCTGGGAGGATCAAAAATTTTATGCTAAAATCCATATCCAACTTATGTTTGAGACACTAGCTTTCCCTAGTTGACTGAAATTCTGCTTCTATGTTTCCCCACAGAGAGGTCAACCTGAACAATGCGTGCAGTTACAGTCTGTCTCAATCCTAATCCCAAAAGGAAGCCTAATGTGCTTGCTCTGAGGAAAGATATCCAGTCAATTCTACACAAAGTTTGTTTGTTTGTTTCAAAGATGGGCAAATATGGTATTCTAGCATCTCTCCTCTATCCTCTTCTCCCATTTCCGTTGGGAATACAGGACATCTGCAATTAATAATTTCACAAAGGAAGCACTCTGTCTTGCTTGTAGGATGCCTGGGCTCATTTGCCCTCTCTTCCTAAAAAGAATCAAAACTGTATCTTTCAGAAAGTTCTCTAATTCAGGTTTTCTTGCGAAAGGTGACTCTGTGTTCCTCTTAAAGCTATTCTACTTCAAATTAAGAAAATTAAAGCTTTATGAATTCATAGATAGAGCGGATCCAAGTGCAATACTCTACATGACCTGTGACCACACTCCATTTATAGTTGGATTTTTGCCCCTGCTGTCTTGTGGAAAGGTTGTTCCAGTATCTCACTTCCCTGATGGCTAGATGCCTACTAACCCATCCTAATACATACTCTTCATCAGTTTATACACCAGTTTCTCTTTTCAAGATTATCTTTTAGAAAATCCTTTTTAAAGGATGATTTGAAAATGCAAATTTGTCCATCTCCAGCTCTTGCCTCTGAAAGATCTTAGGCTCATATTTTCTTACAGGATCATACCAATAGATGGGACCTTCTTCTTTCAGGGGATTGAGGTTCTCTGTATTCTCCCAGAGCTGTGGACCACAAACAATAGTTTCCCAGCTATAAAGTGCTGCAGTTGGCTGTGTCTGTCCATACTGGGGATCCTGAAAACGTTGGTTTGGGTTTATTTGTTTTTTTTTTCCACCCAGACAATCACAAATCCTGGGAGCTTAACAGCAGCTCAGTAATACAGACATTCTTGTCTTGGGTGCTACTGGCAGTTGGGAAGCTGTCACAAGTATCAGTGATGTAAAGCAGCTGCAGGATCTAGGGAGCTATTTCATTCAGAAACACCTTCTGCATAATGTTTCTTGAGTGGAATTTCTCATAACTTATGGTTCACAGGAAGCTTCAGAAATGTTTAATTGAGGTCCAACTCAAAAGGAAAACAAGTTTTGAAGAAAAAAAATCCCCCAAACCAGAAATCCTGCCTTATTACCAACTTTATTGCTTTTCTCTCACTGATGTTTAGTGCCTTAATGCATTTATAGAGAGCAAATTCTCTGTGTTTAATTCACCAGGCTGAACGAATTAGAACAAACAAGGTTTCTCTTAAGCTCTTGTCATGCAGTAAAATCCCATTCCCTTAGTCATTCTGAGAGCCTTTAATTTGTCTTTTTTGAAGAGAAATGAGCAAAACCAGTTTCACCTGTTTTACTTCATCTTTTGATAGAAACACTTAGCCTGATATACTCTCTTTACATTAGCTTTTTTCACAAATCACTCTGAAATATACCTTTTTGCTTCTTTTGTGCTAGTATGATTATTCTCTTTACCAAAAGATAATATAAAAATATTAAACAAGACCAGTCCCAGCACTTATCTCAGAAAATTCTGGGCAAACCAGTCCCTTTTTAATACAGTCTATTATTTTTTTCATTTCAGATCCACTTTATAAATGGTGTACTATTCACTCATATGTCTACCTTACCTAGTAAGGCCTGTATGACATAGTATCAGATATTTTGCTAGAGTCTATAATCTATGGCGTTTTTCTGTTTCCAGGAAATCATGGGAGTATGTTAGCCTGGGATGGTATGTCTTTAGTAAAAATTTATTCCGTGTTTAGAGTTTTTTCTGTTTATCATCATGTTTCTAATTGTGCATTTCTTCTGAATCCTTGAAGTTTTCCTAGTGGAGCAAACCAGTTTGTCTTGCCCCTTTCTTCCTCCCTGTGTAAGTACAGGGTTTTTGGCTGTTCTCTGAGCACACAGTTCCACCTCTACCAAGAAGGATGCTCTAACACACAACACCAGATATCACACACCACATCATGTGATATCACAACTCCAGATTTACGTGCAGTCATCACTGAAGGCTATCTAGCCTCCCAACAGAGGCGCACTAAGACCTCAGAGAATTGCTTCCACTGGGGATGTACAAAATACAAGCAAAAAATTATGCCACAAACCATCATGACTTTGCCATTAGATTATAGTGCTTAATGAAAGCTGAGTTACAGTAGGCATTTACTCGAAGGCTGATAATTTAATTTCAAATTTCTATTGCCGTTCTCAGTATACTTTTTACCAGTATTTTTTTCTTTTGTTAAATTCTCTGGTTTCAGAAACATTTGTTCTTTCTTTTAATTCCCTTTTAAAGTACCTATTCAACTTGAATTTTGTGAAGTTTTCTTTCTTTGAACCTATCCTTCCCTAAAAAGTAGCTTGCTTTCCTGAGTAGTTCTCTTTTTCTCTTTCATTTAATAGGATCCTCTCTGGTTCCTAAATTGCTTTCTGCAGTAGCTTTTAAGCCAGTTCTATCAAGAACTCTTCCCTATAAAAGTTTTCATGTGATTTAAATACAACTCGAGATACAGTAAGGTCTTTTTTAAGTCACTGGTACAAAAATTATGAGTTATCCTATTCAATGCCCTGATTTCTACATTCTAGTTAATTCCATTAACTACTTCTTAGAGTTTGCCAAAGCTTACATTTTTAGAATATTGAACCTTAGTGTTTTTATTTTCATTATTCTTGGTTTTGTTTAGTTATTATTGTTTTTCCTTCTATTTAAACTCAGTCAGCTTGCTAGGGCCCCATCCAAAATTATTTTGTGCGTACAGCTTTTATATCTTCACTACTTACCAACAAGTCTTAAATAGCTTCACTTCTTCACAGTTTTGTAGCTGGCAAAAATATTTATTCTTTCACTCACAAGCATCCTACCATTACTAGTATAAGTTTTTCTTCAATTTGTGACCGGTAATAGTGTTTTATATAATTGCATAATTCTCAATAGCATTTTTCTAATAATTGTTGAGAATGACATTGACATCCAGTCCAGGAGAGGTGAAGCAAATTCCTTTATCTAGCTTTGCTTTAACACAGCTTTGAACCAAATTACTTTCAGTTTTCCATGTTTTCTCTTACTAGTCCCATTTGGGACTATCATGACAGCATTAACATTAATGTCATTTTTATGCTTTTTATCTTTCTGGAGACACTCATTACTTACATTCAGTAAAGACTGAAACTATGCTGATTGTGTTATTTTTGTGGTTTTAGTTTCATATCCTGCACAAGCAGCTAAGACAGTATGTATTCTTTGCTTCTTCTATAAATATCCCTTCATCAAAAGGCCGGACAATTTTTTTTTTAAAGGGTGTTAGCTCACATTCACGGTGAGCAATCTTTTCTTGGCTTTGGCATAAATTTCACATCCTTTTTCTCTTCCAATTCTTCCTTCCCTATGCAGGTTATGCTTTCTCCTGTTATTGCTCCAAATATTCTAAATCTCAGCCTCTCTCCCCTTGGGGTCCAACCTCTAGGGTCTTCACCCAGCAGTTTTTCCTGTTTCCTTGTGGCAGTAAATGTCCTTTTTTTCTTCAGTGTCTCTGCATCTTCCGCTGCCCTTGTCCTCCAGTGCACCAAACCTACTCTGCCCTTCAGTCCCTGCCATGAGTTTCCATGCCCCCATGGTCACCTGCTCACATATATCAGCTTGTTTGTTCAGATAACCTAATTTCCTGCTCATCCCATTTATTAGACATCTGCAAATCCTCCTGGTTACCTTGTTCATCAGATTTCTTTCGATCCTGTCTTATTTTTCAGATTTCTTTCCTCCATACTCCTGTCAAACCAATCTGAACTCCACCATTGGTTTCAGATACAACTCTGGGTTTGGGATTTTTGTGAGGTGATACACCATGCAAATGTCATGCTCAAGGTTTATACATGTGCTCAGCACCAGCATCCAGCCACTTTTGATGTCTCTTTAGTCTTCAGAATGCCTCAGTGCCACTCTTGGCTGTCAGTTTTGCAAGAGGGGGAAAAAGGCATAAAAGATTGTTTCCTGCTTTCAGGATACTGGTTATTTGAGCCCTTACCTTAGGGTAGTCCTGTCCCCTGAGTAGGTTTGGAATTAGTTAGCGCAGCAGTGAAGCTCTCTAGCTCCACTCACATGCTCAACTGCAGGACTGCTTAACTCCCTGCAACACACAGCCCCCAAACAGACCGCAAACCAAACTACACACCTTGGAAAGTGCATCATACAAAATGTCTTCAGATGGACAATTCATTTACTACCTTAATAACAGCAAACACTGCCATTTTTCCCTTTTAAAAGCAGATATTATACAAACTTTCCCTATTTTCTGTTCCCTGTGTATAGGAAAGATTCTACAATTACTTCACAGACTGATAGTTGAACTTAGGCATAGTGCTTCCATCTTGCTTTCCCGTCCATATTCCCTGAAGTAAATGTCCTAACTTCTCTGCTAACATCATTAATGAGCATGCTTTCTTTGGGACCTAACAAATATGCAATGAGTCTCTGATTAGATGAGTATGTTTGGGTCTCACAGCATGGCCACAGAGCACAAAGCCCTGATCCAGGGTAAATGTGTTCAGGAGGGCCAAATTTATTCAGGCTAACTTTGCACTCAGAGGCTTTAAGCTGGATCAGGGACCATCTGCTCGCCCACAGCCAGAGCAGAGCTGTGCCAAAAACATGCAGCCAGCATGAGCTCCTTATCATGTATTCTAGCTGGTTTGACAAAAATGTTGGCATGTGCTTGCAGCGTGATCTGGATCACGTTTGTACCCATGGGTGATGCAGGGGGGCACACACTGGGAAGCCCAACCCTATTCATGCAGAAAGAAACAGCTTCAACAGGAGGGAAGGAGAATATTCTCCCTACCCCTCAAACATATTAGCTTGATTCTGTAATCTTCCCAGAGCTGTTTGGCAGATTACATTTTTCTCTCTGTGTGTTTGTGGGAACCAGAAGATGCTGCCTCCCAAGAAAGCAAGACAGCAGCAATCAGCAGCTGGAAACAGCTGCCTCTCACAAACACCTCTGTGATCAACCAGCTGCTGGCTGATGAATGTCGTTCAAAAGCTGCCTCTGTGCTTCGTTTGTCCCCTATTCCTGGATTATTGACCCTGCTCTATTTTATTAGTGCATTGTCTCAGAACAAGGAATATATGGGTACAGATGCAACAAGAGAGAACTGGACGTAAGTATTTCGTATGCTTTTCCTTCTTCGAGCGTGTTCTGTAAGCAAGGATAGAAAGTTATATCTTTTAAGTGCCTAAGCCTCTAACCACAAATGAAGGGTCAAGATGAATCCCAAGTGGAAGCAGGATAGAGGGAAGCAATTAAGTTTCACATTAAGAGTGAGACTCAGAAAGCCCAGCTGTCTTCATCAGCATCTGTTGGTCATTTGAGGAAAATCACCTTACTGTCTTTGGTAGTTCTTTAAATTTATAACTTTCTCTTTATTATACAGAGATCCTCATTCAGGCCTTTAATTCTGCTATTCATGTCAAGTCCAGCTGTGGATGAAGGCCCGGATGTCTAAAATAGTCACACAATGAAAAGTAAAGTTGTCTGCACTTGTTCACATATCTGAAAAGTATTTAACTTGCCTGACTACTCAGCAACGATCATAAATCTTTGATGCACTATTATAAAATAATAACTTTCATTTGCAGATTTTCCTGTCCTAGAAGCTGTATTTTGCTTTGGGACAATGAACAAAATAAATCTCTTTCTTTTTTATAAATAAAACATTTTGGACAAAATGCTTTACAGAACTCAGTTTTCAGCATAAGTTGGACCAAATTTCTTATTGCATGTGTGTCTTTTCTACTAGAGGAATTTAATTAGCACTTCACATTTCTGAATTTGAAAGATTATTTTTAAAATCATACAGTGATTAAACAATTTCATTCAATGTGAGTTACAGGTTTGGTATGTACAATAAATCAGGCAATTCCCTGCTTCCCTCACCAGAGCTAATGAAGTCACCCTATGTGCTTACCTTCATCAGAGAGCTGAATGTCATATGATGATCCAGCCTACTTGCCACCACTTTTATAGGGCCACAGTATAGGCTGCTGGATTTCAGCTGGCAATGTTTTAGGGCTAGATGAGCTACCCAGAGTGGGAGAAGAGTTTAGCCAAATATTAGATAGGCGTCTTCTCTGTTGCCCTTGCCAAGAGTAGCAGACAATACTTTGTCGGTATTGGGTGAGATGAAAGAGAGAGAGCAAGAGAGAGACACAGAAAGGCATCTCAGAGGCAATCCCACAAAAGATCCTAACTAGCTGCTCTGAGACACCGCCTGAAGAGTGGAGACAAAATTCTTATATTAGTGACCAAAATTTAGATGAATACCTCCTAGGGTTTGAAGAATTTCATTTCTTTATTGTCACATGGAAACATGTTTTCTTTTGACCTCAGTGTAAATTTTCACCATCTTTGCTCATTCCTTTCTTCAAGACCATTGATTATTTCCTTTGTTAACTGCTAAAGATTTGAAAACCTTTGTTAGTCAAATTCTGGTCTCAGTTATACCCATACAATCCTGCATACTCAAAAATATTACCTTATTTTGTTTCTGTAAGTCAGGTACTACCATTTTACAACCTATTGAGTAATTCTGAAAGCTGGATGGAAAAAACAATTAAACAATATGACTCTGAAATACAGGAGAGAGACTATTTTGTTTGGGTTTTTGTTTTTTATAAAAATGAACAGTTAATGGAACTGACAAGGTGAAAAACTTTAGCATGTAGCATGCCAATCAAGTTAGCTCAACTAATCTTGCCCTTTTGTGAGCTATAACGAATTCTGAAATGAAGCTATAGTCCCAGGCAGTAGATCAAAAACTGTTATCCAGGCTCCCTGTGGAAACTAGTTGGATCCAACCCAAGATAAGGCTCCAACTGTGCCTCCCTGTTCCTATCAGACAGGAAACTCAGAAATCTCGGTTAATCTAACCTAGCTGCAAAACTTTCATAGCCATATATTAAAAGCTTTCTCTTTGCAAAGAGACCAACTTTATTAATTAAACATTATAAGTATTGTATGAACAATTTTCCTGTTGTCTATCAAGTGTCTGTCTTTTTGCATAGCTGTACAGTAAACATACGAACGTAGACTCCCCTTGAAACTGTACTATATAAAGGAACACTATTCCACTATGCTTGAGATGAATTAGCTGCTTTTTTTTTTTTTTTTTTTTTTTGGCCTGTCACACCTTTTTGTGTGAGCGGAAAAGGAAACTTTTGTAATTCTGCTCCTAATGGTTAAAAAAACCCTCTGTCTCATTCCAAAATAAGCTGGGACCATATGCAAGTGTTCCTATCTGTAGGAGTCAACATCAACCACAGCAGTGCTAGCCAGAGGCAATACCATGATGTCTGAGGAAGGCTCTTTTTGACAGATGGAGTGAAGCATAATAAGAAATGGCTGGGAATTAAACATTGTAAGAGAGGCTGTTCTAACAGTAATCAGGTCTAGCAGGAAATAGGGCTGTCTTTCAAAGAAACTTTTATTGGTAACAAGACTCAAAAGAAAAGAAGACTTCTGGATACTGTAGATTACCATCCAAAGCAAACTTTGCAGGTCTGTGGAGTCTGTTTATCACAAGATCCCGTGGAGTCAGTCCTTCTCTTATTTTCAAAGGAACGACCGCCCTTCCACCTCATACAATCTGTAGGATATGAGCTACTCCACCATGATCCACCAACGGATACCTGTTGGACACTTGCATTAACAACAGAACAACTATTGCTTGACCCGTGTAGCAGTGAAACACCTTGTGGTTCCAAGTGTTCTTCTACATCCAGACATGTTTTCCACTGGTGCATCTTCCTCCAGTATTAAAGCTATGATCCCTCTGTTCCCACCTAGTCTGCCTTTCCACCCCTGTTTTCAAGGCTTAATAACTCTGTCTGGAGAAAAGTCACCACCAACTCAGTTTTGGCAAATAAAACTTCAACAGAAGTAAACACTATAACACAAACTTTAAATCATCCTCATGTTTACCTTACATTATTTGTCTCAGATATTTCTCACTTCTACTCACCTAAAGAACCAGTCTACACTATAAGTTGTACTTCTAAAATGTGAGCATTACTTCTACAGTACCACTGTGGTAAAGACATAAAAAACAGTGTAAATAGCTCAGCTATACCTATTCTCATTCACTGTTGAAACCTCATTGTTATTTGTTATAGGACTCATCATTCACCTCACTACATGAATAAAGAGTTTTCACCTGTTCCAAAGTTAAATCCTGTTAAATGAAAAGGGTCACTCCCAACACCAGATAAATAACACTGAAACATACTTTACTACGTGTAGATGTGTTGTTTATATATGTATTTCATCTTTCCCCTTCATCCCTCATTTTAAAAATTCCTTCTGTCACATTAAGTATTATCAATATTACAGCACTCCCAGGGACACCTTGGACATATCTGCATTGTCCCTTACTCCTTCCAGAATATTGATTTGATACCTGGGAAAAACAGTGTATCACCACTCAGACTAGTAAATGCTTCATGAAACTCAGGTTTTAGATATTATGGATATTCTTTTATGAACCACCTCTTACACTTATCTTCAAACACAGGCCTTATCTCACCACATAACCCAGGGAGATCCCTGTGTACTGTTAGAAAGAAATCTTGCCAAGAGAAGAAATAAACTACAGGGAAATCTTCTTGATATCTTGTAATTTATTGAAAAGGAATACTTGAAGCAAGCACTGAACGAAGAGACAGTCTTAGCTGGTGGTGTTATGCTAGTAGGTTTATATTGCCTAGCTATTACCATGCGTCTGTTTCTTCTCTCTTGTTTTACTCCCACTTTTCATTTACCTTAAAGTAGTTCAGTAACCGTATCTCTGATCACTTAGAATGCAAGACATTCTTAAGTCATATTCAAATAAAGAAATTTCCGCTCTTACTAGTTACACATTTAGCTCTTTTACTGGGTCTTGTTCAGGCAGTTCTCTTTTATGAAAAGGAACACTGCTGTCCAGAAATACCATAACACAAAAAAAAAGACTTTTTTTTTTAGATTTTTCAAATGCTTCAATAATGGATACCAATGGTATGATAGATTACACAAAATTCACTTTCACAATTGCTTTAATTTCCTCTTTAAAAAAACCTGATTTTTCAAGTACGTGAGTTACATGGTCAAGCACACTGAAACACAGAGCAGAGCTAGAACTACTTTCCTGGCCAGACTAGTTGAATTCTGAACTTCGCTGAATTCTCCACCAGGAGAACAACATGTCTGTTTTCTCAGGAATGAAAGGAGCCACCAGTCTAGAGATCAAAAGCAACAAAAAAGGACAAACAGTGGAACAGAACAGACTTCAAAAGGGAGAGTGAGCAGAAAACCCTCCTCCCTCAATGCCAGTTGAATGGTTTGAATTGAAAAGTTCTGTTTTTAATAGAACATTTACAAAACAGAGATCTTCAGTGTACGTTTCCTCAGACAAGGCCTTCCTTTGGCCCTGAATCCAATCTGTAGGGACCAGCAGTGTGGCAGACATTTCACACCCCACCAGCATTGCTATGTACTTCAGCAGAATCAAAATTTTACCCTAGTAGATGTAGCATATATGTTGTGAAAGAGAGGTTAAAATACATATTCATTAAACAACCTGCAATTTTAAGTGCTAGATATATTGGATTTCTTCTGTTCTGTCATATAGATTGTTTGCTTTTAATGTGAACATTATTGCCCTAACATTGTACTAGCTGTCTCAAGCGATATTTCCATTTAAGGACCGTGGTCAATATTCACTAGTGTTACGGAAATTAGGCTTGTCAGCCACCATAACAGGGCCTGACCCTAGGTTCCCGCAGAAAAGTTCAGAGCCAAATCAAAGCAAATTAAATAATTAAATTGTAATGACGTGCGTGCAGTAATTACAGCTCGAGCTGGGTGCCTCCAAAGAGGGACCCCGAACAAAGAAATCCCTGGGCAATTATAGCTTTTTCAAATTAAGTTGCCCACCCCTCACGTGGTAGTTCAGACCAATAGTGATTTTTAGGTCTGGGATCTCCTGCTCCTCATTGGGTCTCATCATTGTTCCTAGGCAGGCTGTTTTTCTCTCTCATCTTTACTGTTGCGGTTTCTGCTGACGTTTGTACCTTCATTTCTTTTTGGGTCTTACTGTTTCCTCTCAAGGTCCTGAGGAGGAGGAGGAGGAGGTGATTCTAAATCATAACAACTAACACTGCCCCAGCAGTGAGCTAAGGCTTTGCCCCTCAAGGTCCTAATGCCCTGCACTGGTCTTATTTCAAAGCCTTGACACCCTCCCTTTCGGAGTGTGAGACGCAGGAATGCAGACTGCTTGTAACTTCCTTATCTTCCTAGCTTGAACCAGCTCTAAGGCCCTTTTCTTACTGGACTAAGTAAAAGTTCATTATTTTATCTAAGTGCAGCCTAAGGCTTCAGCAAATTTAGCTACTCATGCTAAGCAAGTTTTATAGAAGCTGTGCTAAGCAGCTACCTCTAGACAGTTTCAATTCGCTGTTCTTTAACAGCTAGTTTTCAGGGCTACATTTAGTGATTAGTGCTATAGGTCATATATTTTAGTATGTAAATTTGGATTTAACTCCATAAAATGCAGATGCTTTTATATATTTGTGCATACATACATACCTAGGCATTGTTTTTCAATTCTGCTTAAAGAATATATTTGTTGGGCTTTTCTAATTATTGTTAACTGTGTTGTGATTATGTTCTTAAAAGCCTCTGGAGGGAAAGAATAGATATGCTTTTAAGTGCTGACATTTGGGCATATGGATTTTAGTACACAGGACAGCTGGTTTAGTCAGTAGTTGCATTATGCTTTTTGCCAGATTGAATTGACTGGACAATAAGAGAAAAGAAAAATAAGAACAATAATGTATGCATTTAACTTTCATTTATTAATAACCAGAAAATGATTATTACCAACTATTTAGGTAATCAAAATTAATAAATAATTACTGTCTTTGCTGGTATGTTTGAACATGCACTTTGAATATAAGTATGTAGCCACCCCACTGAGTGAAGTCCTTGATAATTGCTCTTCAAATGTCAAGCCACCGGATTTCGGTTCTGTTCCTCAATTGGAAGAGCAAAACTCTACAGCTGCTCCACCCATAGCAAATTTCAGTTCCTTGTTTGCTGGAACACATTTTGGGACAAAACCATGACTTACAGATCTGGAATCCACTGTCTGAAAAAAGTCTATAGTTTTCTATAGTCTAATAGTCTTTAGACTAAAGTCTAAAGTTTTCTCAGATTATTCACAAATGTTACTGGACAATAAAACTCTGTGCACCATTTGATACCACACCCAGCATCTAATTAGTTTGAAATGTTCTTAACATTTTTTACACTGTTGCACCACTTTTAATCCAACACATTGTGTTATTCCTTTTTAATGCATTTCTTTAACTAGTGTTCTATTAAAATGGTTCATCTAAAAATTTTTCTCTTTTTGAGCCATTTTTGTTTTTATTTTTTACTTCTGCCAAGTTTTTATATAAAAATAGATTGAATTTCGCCAAAACAAATGTAAAGTGGACAGTAGTTGTGATTCTCAGACTAGTAGGATAATTCAGGTTGGAAGTGAATCATAGATATCTGTGCTAGATGATAGTCTCCTGACTACATCGGTTAGTTTATATTCCATCAGCTAGTTTATATTCTAGAAGTCATACAACAAAAGATACAGACATTTGCTGCACTTTATACAGATAGCAGCCCACTACTGCATTTTATAGATTATACCTCCAAAATCAATGTGAATCATTTAAATGAAAAGAGGGAATCATTTAAAGAAAAAAATAATCATGTATTTTGCAAGCTTATTTAATCAATATCTTGATGGTATCAAGATGAGAGGAAATTCCCCCCCCCCCTTTTTTTAAAGAAAAGGTTAATATCAGCAGGAAATGGAAAAAATAGCCTCCGAATTTCCTGCATTGTCATTCACATAGATTTAAAAGATCTCTGTAGAACACACACAACGTCATGTTTTGGATTATTTTTTAGTGTTCCATCTCCTAGATGAACAATGTAAAAAATACTAAAGAGAAATTATTTTCTAATCTTGAATGGCTAATGCAATATATATATAACAAAGAAATCTCCTTTGCCTTCTCAAGGCATCTTTCAAATCAGGAATTTCCATTTTTCCATTTTATTTCCAGTATTTCCACTTTTGAGAAGATATGTTCAGAGCTGAGTATACTCTCGCTGGCATAAAGTGTAATTCACAGCTATAGGCATAGCTGCTTGTGCTTATTTTTAGGAGGTTGATAACACTGTTTGAAAAAGATCTTTTCTATTAAGTTTTTAATTTCAACCCCTGAAAAGAAATGAAGAAGTCTTTCTTCCGTGTTCAACAGCATGCTTCTATTAATTACTTTTGTACTCCATTTCTTATGTATCTTTGCTCAATGAATAAGCATACATCCAAAGTCCAACACTTGAGAGAAGGCTAGTAATAAGGAATTGAATTCCTTTTTCAATTCTAGCTGGCTAAGCATGGATAAGGGCCAGGTACTAAACAGAAAATAGGGGCATATCTGAAACATAATCACATAATTCATACAGCTTCTACCATAAAAAAACACCCATGCAAGGACCATGTTATATGCCACAGAAATAAAACTCTTCAACAACTACCAAGTCACAGAGCAGCACTGAACCTCAGATGTGATGCCCGGAGCACTGGCCGTGACAGTGTTCGTTCATAAATGATAACCTAAGATTATTGCCACCTTCTCCTCTGTTAGGGGAATAGGTAGGTTAGAAAGTTTCATTTCAAACCAGACATCAGAGCTATTCCTCTCAAGAACACATATTACTCTGCCAAAAAGGAAGAAATGGAAACAGCTTCATCAGTGGTCACGTGGAGATGTGGATGGCAAGCAACAGTCTCCAAGGCCTGGAAATTGCCTGTGAAACCTACCTGCGGGGACATTGCCCTCTACTGAAAAGGGAAGAGGGGTGAACCCAGGAAATGTTATGGCTGAGATGACGGGCGGTGGAGTAAGGGGACTTACATTTGAAGAATCCTTATGTTTTAATGAATATATACCTGCCAATGTGTTAAAGCCAAATTATGTGTGACCAGGACTAAAAAGAGACTGGAGATATGCACAAAATGTTCATGCAAGAGATCTAAAACATTCTTGAGCTTGTTTCAACTTGTATAAGCACTTTTCTACACATCCACAATGTCATTATTGATCAGTTGGCTGATTTTGTTAATAATCTTCAACAGTGAAAGAGAAGCAGTACGAGCTTAAGGAGAAGGCAAGGATTTTGAGAGTGGATAGAGCACTATTCCACCAAATAAAAACAGTGACATTACAGGAACATGAATTCATCCTTATTTACTTTATCCAAGCATTTGTGTCTGCAAACTGGCCTGAAAATTTCACAACCAAAAGGGCTTTAAGCAGATAGTGTTTTGGCTTTCCCTGCTTCCAACTGGTCTGGAAATACTGCCAGAAACATCATGGTAGTCTTGTGTTTCTGTTTCTACATTCAACCTGATCCAGGAAGCACATCAGAAGACTATGAAAAAGAAAAACAGCTCAGTGAGGAGAGGCAGTACATGACACACAAATGCAGACATACTCATTTTATTTAACATTCATATAAATGTTATCTTTGGAGGGAAAAAAATAATCATTTTCCTCTTTTTTTTTGGTCTAACCAAATCTTCAGGATTAGTTATTTTTTAATAAAAGGTAAACAGGAAATTTATTGTTTTATGTAAGAAATGTGAGGGATCAGATGTGAAAGATAAATGAATACACAAGCATTCAGGAAGCATAAACTACAGTTTTTGCAGTAAGTAAGTAAAAATCCTGTAAGCAATACTAGAAGTAATAATAATAAAAAATAAAACAACAATTTGTTACTAAATAGTTTATCTGACTTAAGCCAAATTTATTCCTGTATATGTCTACCAGCAATCAAGGCATGGATTTCTTCCAAAGACTAATAAAGCCAATAGCAGAAAAACTCCCACATTAGACTCCCAATCAGGACCACTACTTGGTATAGTTTTGACCTGATATGCTAACTGGTAGACTAGAGGCATAGTCATTACTTCTGGGGTTTTTTTTCCCCAAAATAAGTCTTCAAAGTAAATGTTCCATATTATCAGTTCACAAATACTAACCAGATTGCTCTGAAAAAAAAGAACAACGCAAATTTCTTAATTTAGTGGTGGATTACATATGTTACTATATAGTAATAAGTGACATGGCAAGCCAAAAACTTAAGTCCCTTTTCAGATTTATTTAAAAAGAAATGAAGTGCATGTATTCCAAGATGGAAGAGTTAAACAAATTATAAAAAGACCACATCCATGAAGCAAAAATATACATATGTATTCCATTTACATGCCCAGTTATGCACATTCTCTATAAGAGATGGTGTTACGGCTATGTCTTCTTCACAAATATCCATGACCTGATCCTCAGGTGTTTTACCACCAGTCCTCTGACACCTTAATGGAGCTATATTAATTCTGCATGAGGTGAGGAAGATAACTGTAAGACTAAATATGACATGAGCCAAACAGATAATTTAATGAGCCTGTTGTCTATTCAGTGTATGCATAAAATAAAGTGAAGTTACTCTGGATCTTCAGCAATGGTGGGTGAATCCATCCTCATAGAGTGGTCTCTGTAAATAGTTACAAAACTTTCCTTTTAATTCTAAACCAAAGCAAAGCTATAATTACAAGAAGAGAATGGGAAAATGCTAAAAATGTAATCAAATTGCTGCTCTAGGAGAAGCAGAAGTAGTATTCCTTTAAAGTAGTCTATAGAACTACACAATACATGTCAATCTTTACTGCCTATGCACAAAATAATGGCTGGGAGATGTGAAGCATGTAAACATCTGTAACTAACTTCCCCTTTGTACCAGATCAAGGGATTTACATTTGAGAGAAAGGAGGAGAAAGGAAATGACCCAGCATTAGATGGGAAAAAGGACTGTTTTTCTCACTAACAGGAAGACTAATTGAGCTGCCCATTGAGTTAAGGGAAAAACTCTTCTTGACCTAAACAAAGATTCTACCAGCCTCCAGTGAAGAAATCAAGTTAATAAATACTCAGTGTTTGGGAGTTAAGGCAGGTGACTTAGTCAAATGGAATGCTTTTAAAACAAGCTACTAAAGATGAGTGATATCACAGCAGTAAAAGCATTTGGATAGGGTGATTTTGGAGATGCATATGGTGTAGGGCTAGGTCCACAAAGGGAACTGGGTGAAGCCAACGGGCCTAATCACATTAGGTACCTAGTTCAAAATGTAGATTCTTAAAATTCCGCTCCAATGATTGTTTGGCCTAAGAGAAGATTAATCCTATGGGCTGTCATTTGTTCTTTGGGACAGTTGAGCATCTCATACTGGGCATGTCCATAAATGCCCTGTAAACAGGCCTAAACCCTATCAAGATTTACAGATTATGCATTTCTCCACGTTAGTTTTCTCGCAGTTCAGAAAGATAAATGAATACACAACATTCAGGAATCATAAACTATATTTTTTGCAGGAAGTTAGAGCAGAGTGATTGAAAATATGGCCAAGTTAGTCCTGACTATATTCAGTGGAGAATGGATGCAAGTGTTGCTCAATCCTTCTTGGGTGACAGCTCTCATAACAGGCTCAGCCATTCACTCATCCTCTTCCTCCGGGCCCAGTGAACATTTATGTAATCTGTGCTAACTGGAAGAGATTCAGCAGGAGAAGATGAGAGATTTCTCACCCTACCTTACTTTGAGGTGCACTTGTACTCGACAGGTGATACTATGTGTTCAAATGTCTCCAGACAGAGAAGGAAGTATACATATGGATTTCCCACATTCTTACTTCCAGGCTATTAAATGAAAAAGCAGCAAGCGCCATGGTCACCACTTGCATTCTTGTGAGAGTGTGAGAAAGCAGCAGGTACCTGGACACCAGGGCAAAATCTGGAGCTGTGAATCCCAAGTGGAAGAAGACATTTCCTTACAACTCAAAGTTTGTTCTTCCGCCCTGCAGCATTTTCTGTTGGCACACAGCCCTAAGATTAGGACCAGCTTTCTTCAGTGCCACCACCACTTTGGCACCATAATGCTGTCTATAGGCCCTGTGGCCAACCTACCTCCTGAATGTTTTAGGGCCATAGATGCACCTAACAATCTGATCCTAGGCACCAACCCCAGATCCATAAACTCCACATGGTGGTCAGAACATACAAGCTAGGTCCTGAAGCAGGAAGAGTTATAATGTTTATGTTCTTCTTCAGTCTTTTCTTCCTTCTCTGCTGGAGAAAGACTTGAGAACAGCTATGTACAGTCTAAAACTAACATGGGTAGCATTTTTAGTGACATCAAAGAGCTGTAGTGATAGGATTCATATAGCAGGTCAAGTAATTAAAGAATTCACCTGAAAAATGATATTATATCCCATCTTCTCATTACCTTTTAGGATAAGCCAATCCTCCAGTATCATGGGGGAAAAAAAATAGATCCAGATCTGAACTGCCTTAATGTCCTCAGGATACTGGTTGAAAATCTATATTATCATGAGGATTTTTACCTCGTTTTCAACTTCAGATAGTTTTTAACTGAAATTACCATGTCTGTTCCCTATCTATCAGCAATAAAACACATCAACAAACAAAGATATCTCAGGGAAGGACAAGTGCCCCTCAGCAGAATAACGAGCCTAAAAAGCTACATGGACAATCTCACCAGCTCATCGTAGAGTAATGAACTGCTTTGCTGAAACATTGAATCCACTTCTGTACATTATATGAATAATACTAATTAATTAAAATTTTTAAATGGCGTCATTGGATAAAACTATATTTAAGGTGAATTGCCTAATAAACTTTAACAGAGTCTGAATTTTATTGAGAAAAACAAAAATCCATTGTCAAAATAAAATTACCAGAGTTTTCATACATATGAAGAAAAGAAGGTGGGTAAAAGCAGAAAGCTATTGAAAAATACACTCTAACTTTTCCCTCATCTTCCCTTTTAAAATCTTGTTCTGTGATATTTGCTGCACAGAGCAACCTAAATAAACTCTCCATACAGTCTTCAGAAGTGCATAAAGTGATTTAGTGATTAATACAGGCAGTAGCACTGTGGAAAATCAGTGAGGATTTAAGTTAATCCATAGTATTACAACTTCTCACAATTCTATACACTGTTCCCAGACTAAGCCTATTATTAGAGCGTATCTGGCTTCAAAAAAACAGGGAAACATAACATTCCATCAGCTTTTTTCATTATGGAAAACAGCTGAAAGATTATACATACATTTATGAAGGGAGGAATGTCCCAGTTTTGATGAAGCTTTTGAAAGGTGAAATTTAAATCTTCTTTTCAAAACTTCACTTCAGTGAGAAGAAAAAGAACTCTTTCTCACTCAGTCTCTTTAAACCAGACTTTTTAATCCACTGGAAATCAGTTATGAGAGGAAATTTTTTAAATGTTTGTTCTAAAACCAAAACGAGATCTTATCAGTATTTTGAAACTTTCATCAATAAACAATTTTTAAAATGAATTAACTAGTGGTTTTAAATGCTTTAATGGATTATTTGAATTTGGTTTTTAACTCACTCTATTCTATCCTGCAAGAACTGAAGCCTGAGAGAAAAGTAATGGATTTTCTTTCCAGATTCAGGAGGCCAGACTTTCTTCTTTAAAATGAGAGCTCTCATTTTTCCTTACATTTATTAATACTGACCATTGCAAATGTTAACATTTAGAAGGCTAAATGCTGTCATTTTCTGTGCTGTACATCAGCTCAGCTTTACTGAGCCATGAATTTACACACATAACAGAAAGGAGACCTGGAAGGTACTGTTAGCAGTTCTTTGTTTCCAAAACATTTCAGAAAATGGGTTGTCTGGCCAGACTCACCTCATCCGGCTAGACCCCCAAGCGCCAGTCTTCCTCTCATCAATACAGAGAGTTTCTTCCCAATGGATCTTGGCTGAGTCAAATTACCCTGGCAGAAGCCTCGCAGGTAGACAGCAAAGGGTGATCAGGTTCCTCACATCTGTGGTTCAGCTGGGTACCGAAGTGAGCAGTTGGATGAGATGACCAGACCTCACTAAGTAGTGGAGGCTACTGCCTCTAGCAAAAGTCAGCATTCATCAGATGCAAAGGGAAAAGCATACTACCTGTCTGTGTGCAAAAGGCAAAATAAACGCATAGTAAACTAATCTGACTGCACTAACAGTCACACAGATGTGGTTTGCAAGAAATGAAAATCTAGGAAAATGGAGGACCAAGAACTTGTTTACAGAAGAAGAAGATTTTAACTATCAGGAAAAAAAAAATGCAGTGGTAGACTGTAAGACTCAAAATCCACTTAAGGCAATGGAAAGAGTTCCACTGACAGTAAATGAGACGAGAGAGTGAGTAATCAAAACATTTTAGCAATTAATATAAAATGCAATTAAATAAAGTTATTTATAACAACAAAGGGAATATCTGTGTTTCCCATGTAAGCTGGAGGCAGGAACAAATCTGCCACCGCTGAAGTGTAAACAGATTTCAGAAAAAGGGAGTTCTCCTACACTGATCTATGTGACAGGCATAAAAAAAGCATGGGGTGTAAATTTGCTTCATGGAACAGAGTTCAAGGTTCCTTTAACTGTAAGTTTAATAGACTTTGTATGCAGGATTAGGGTTGGATTTGTAGGATTTATTACCTATCATATGAGGCACTGAGCTGTAGTTAAACTATTCTCATTTACCCTTTCTTAGATTGCCTCAGCACCACTCCCCTCCCACCTGCCTTAAGTAACAGGCTAATGTGTTTCTTAAACAAAAAAAGACTATGTCCTTAATGCTATAACTATTAGAATAGTTCAAAATAAAACATCTAGAGTTAACTTTAAGATATGTACTAGCTGATTTCAATCAAGAGCTTTTTTAGGAGCCTAATTTAGCCCCTTTTTTCCTTTTTTTTAAACATTTTTCAGTGGAACAAACTCTTGATCAATATTTGTCTTTATGGATTTTTTGTTAGTGTCGATGTGTATACAGACTTGTTTGGGTGTGAGGGTTTTTGGCTCATAGGTTTTGCTTTTGGTTGAAGGAGGAGGAAGCGGAGAGGAGAGGAGGTGGAGGGAAGATATAGCAGAATATAGATCTGAAGAGTTTTAAATCCTAAGCAATGGAGAAGGAAGACTAAATTCTGAACATATGTGGGAGACAGCGCAGCACCTTCCCATCTGCTCTTCCATGTCTGAATGAAGTAGAAATGTGTAATAAAGGAAACATCTGGATTAGAAAATATAATTCCCAAATTAGATCACCACAAATCAGTAGTTAATGAAACACTAGGCTCTCCTCAGCCTTGGAACAAATTATTCATTTCCAACTGAAATTGTGGGTAATCTTTTTCTCATCTGAATGGAATGTTTTGCAACAATTTGTTTTATTTGCACTTATTCCCTTTTCCAATCTAAATTTTTAGTCCAGAATAAACTAACCTAGTAAATGAATTTCATAGTACACTCCAGTGAAGCTCACTTGAGCAATAATAGAGAATAAGAAAATTCCTGTCCGACTCTACTCTTTATCACTTGGAAACTTTGAGAAGAACAGCACACTGTCTTGCATGAAAGGGAGTATTTCCAGTTAGGAAACAATGTGCCAGACCAACCTTTAATCTCCCAGTTGTTTGAAATAAGCACAGTATTTCAAACAGAAACAGATTACTGAAGCATCAGTAAGAAAAAAAAAATGAGTAACTGGCTTAAATGGTATAAAAGGCATAAATAAAAAAAATAGTTTTTCTCATTGAAGTAGTCTTATATTCCCCATATCAGATGTATACTTTAGTTGCTGATGATTGTTGAGCTTTTTATTATGCTTTAAGAGAATTTAAAATGTACTAAAAAAGTAAAACACTAATAAATTTGCCATTAGCAATGGAAAGTCTCACTTTTGTGCATTCTTACGGAATGATAAATTGTTTTACCACAGAAACTTTACTATAGAAATGTTAGTCACCTCATCACATGGACTGGGTATGTTTTTGCATGACTTCAGTGAGTTGCAGAGGCCATACAAAAACTATTCTATTATTTATACAATCCAAAACATGACACACACCTCAAAAGGATTTTGAACCACTCTCCCATTTGCTTCTAAGGCTGGTTATCAGTGTTGCACTGGGACCAAAGTATTCACTCTCCACCCCTCTAGCCTAGCCAGTGAGTGACTGAACAGAAGCTTTAACTTTTAATATCCAATTTTGTTCTTGATCTCTGTTTATAAGCACAGTATTGAAGGAAAAATGGCGGTTGATGATGGCAATCATAAGAGTTATCATGGGAGTGCGTAACCGGGTGTTTTGGGGCTGAAGGCTGTTGGAATCTTTACTGAGTCTGAGAACTAGCCAGTCCATCACTGTGATTGAGAAGCTGTCACTTTAAAGACACTGAGGTAAGGCGTCTTTTTGCTAAAACGCATTTCATCTCAGATGCTATTGGGATTAAACAGTTGATATTAGCCTCTGAAGAATTTAATATGTGAATTAATTAATGACACACTGAGGGCTTTTGTTTATTTGCTTGTTTTTTAAGAATTGGAGAAGAACTTCTGCAGATTAAATTGAGGCTGGAATGCTAAGAGTCCTTGTAAAAGCAAAGAGAAACGTTAATGAGCGAATTAAACAAGGAAAATACAAAATGAGACTGCAAACTGCTTTAAAACAATTCATGAAATATTTTAAATATATCAGTAATTATTAAGCTGAAGGCCTTATGGCTAGAACCCATAGAACTTGCTTATGTTAAACTTCCACGTATAATAATCTATTTTATATAAATAATATAAGAGTTTGTCATATACTTAGGCTCATATATCTTGAAACCCATGGTTAGTACCCATGATTAGGCAAATGCTCTGCCTGTGCATGTGATTTTCATATGACAAGTAAAGTAAGTAAACAGATACAAAAACACCAGTACATACACATAGGTGCACATACCTTTTCCGTGTATTGTGGGTCTTCTATGAGTTTTGACCTTGTAAAATCAAGCTTATACTGAGACTTTTTGGACTAAATGAATTAGAGTTGAAACTGGCTGTGATCTGTGGAATGATTTACTTCATCGTTAATGGTTATGTCATTACTTTTTTCATCATATAGATCACAGTATTTGTGCTTAATTGCATGTTTACATTGTGCTTGTGTAATAGATAGAATGTCTTGATGGGAATTAGCATTCATTCCATGAATTCATTTTTCTTTTTCTGACTGTTTTCTTTCTCTTTCTTTCTTTCTCTCTCGCTCTCCTTCCCTCTTTTCCTGTCTCTTTCTCCTGCCTTAGAAGATCAGCCATCTGGTCAAGAGACTTCTGCTAGAGAAAAGTTCATTCTTTAAAGAAATTCAGAGGCAGGAAATGTTTAGTGGAGAAGGCAGCTAAAGGACAGCTCTTTTTTTGCTCTACAAGCCACTTTTGCATATTCTCATGCAGCTGCACTGGGTGTTTCCAATCAAGATCAAGGGGTGTTTCCTATTGTTTCGGGCTTGTATTAATTATTCTGCACATCTGTTCCTCCTAAAGAGAAAGCACAGATGTGAATGCTTGTACAAAAGGCAAAAGTGGGGTGGTCTACAAGTATTTTAGAGGTGTACTTGCCCTACTCTCTGCAGGTAAACTACTTCAGGCTTCTCCATAACTCTTCCTAAGCTAAAGGCAATAGGGCTCAGGCTAGTCTGGTTGCCTTCCACCCTCTTGGAACGCTGACCTCTGGACTTCACATTTTTCGTATTATGACGGCATTCTCCAGTGGGCAATAACACAGATTACTTTCACTGAACTGTTACAAGACCACTTTCTGTATATGATAAAAGCCTTCTCGTAGTATCGCAATCAAGTCAGAATGACTTGGTACACAAAGGAAATGAACAGAAATATATGCCTTATGTAATGGTTTCAGTTGTAATTAGTTTTCCGTAGATTGGATTTCAGCCACAATTCCATCAATTTCTCTATTTTGTTGAATCCCTGTTGACATCCCAATAACTTTCTTCCATTGTGGACAGACACTTTACTCTGGCTAACTGGTGCAGTGGTATTATTATTTTTCAAGGGAGTTCCTCCATAGGAAAACGTGTACAGTTGACCACAAAAACAAATAAAAGGAATTTTTCTTCAGAAAACAAAGATGTGTCAAAACCATTTTGTGCGATGTTGTATGAGCTAAATTCACCCAGAGTGGAATGAGTGCTCAGAGCCAGAGAGAGGAACATTTCCCAGACCAGCAAATGGCCCTGCAGCAGCAGCACTCACCTGCAATGGGGGCAGCTGAAATTCAGTTCCCTCAACTGCTTGACCTATGCCAGAAACTTCAATTTAACTGAGTTATAAGGCACTGATTTCATTACCACAGAACTTACGAGTATTTCTTGGGTAAATGGATTTCTCTCCTCCTCTTTTCCTGCTTTCCTCTTTTCCTCTCCCATCAATTTCTAAAGCTTTTTTATTTTCCATGATGCAGATAAATAAAAAAGACACACCATCAACACATTTTTTAGGGCAAGAAATCCAGCTGTGAAGAGATCAACCCTTCTTTAATTTAAATTTCATTAATTCCACCATGCGGGCCCAAGTCAGAGTTTTAATGATCTAAGTCAGAAAACCTGTTGGATCAATTTAATTCAAGCTTCTCTACACTGTGCCCCACCAAAGGTTGAGCTGGTACCAAACCCTATCTGTTGACCTGCACTGCGTGGTGGAGATACTGCCGCAGATCCAGGCACAGCAGTGCTATACCAGACTGCACTGTACTCAGACTCATTTGCTGGGACACAGCATCACGTTAATGCAAAAACATTTTGGGTACCTGAAATAGCTCGGACACCTTTTAGAATATTTTCCATTATGGAGATCATTCCACGATCCAAGAGCTTTATTAATTTTGCTTTCAGTAAAAAAGAAGAAACGTTGAAACTTAGAAGACATAATGCAATCTGGCCCACAGAAAGAGGTGAAAAAAATAATCTGTTAACAACATTACTGGTTCCTTCCTATAAAATAAAACACTAAGAGCATTAAAATTGACCACCTACCTACCAAAATGGTGAATATTTACAGATCAGCCAGAGATTGCAGTCTGACTGCTTTACAGTTTATTGGGAGGAGCTACTCCTGTCATCTCTCAGTTAGTGCAATATTTCAACCAGCTTTCAGTACTTAAATAAGTTCAATGTGTAAATTGAGTTTAAAAGTGGTTCGTGAGTTCACACCAGCTCATTCTCAGAAATCTATTTTATTTGGCGATATTCTTGCTTTTTGAAAGCATTGGACAGTATCAGTTTGGCACAATGAAGGGGATGTTATTTTTGGCACAGCTCCTATTACCAACAACAGGATGAGGTGCAGCTTTGCAGCCAAGGGATTAAACTCCCTTACGCTTACGTTTGAATACCAGGCTTTTGTTTAGGATTTTTTTCTTTCTATTTTCAGTAGTGGAAAGAGCCACAGTGTTCTTTTTTAAGACAAACAATTCACAGGCTAGATTATAACCCGAAACCTACAGTAAGAATGCTGACTGTCATAGCTTAAAAGATACTTATGATCTCTGTATCATGCAAGAACTGAAGACCAATAAAAAGTCCTGGATTTGGGGTATATGCCATGCCATGCTCAGAGTGAACAGTCAGACTCCTCTTGTTACTTCCATGCTCATTGCCCTTCCTGTCAGAGTTCCCAGAGCCTACTTTGGAATCACAAAAACAGTTTTCTTTTCAGATGATCTTTGTCACTGGATTCAGTCAAAACAAAGCCACTATAATTCATGAAAGTAGAGGCAGCACTGGGAACAATATATTTCCCACCTGTCAGACCCCAGGGGGCTTCCCTGTGCATCAGAGCTCACTTTCTGTAAGTGCTTCAGAAATGATGAAGGGAGCAAATAGTGTGACAGCATTTGAGTAATGAGACCTGACCAGCCAAACCTGCTCTAATAGCAATCTCACTTCCAGAAATAAATTTCAGAATTAGTTCTTGTAGTCTCTCTATGCAAGCATCAGGACAGAGACAGAATGTTTGTTTTTTTCTTAGATGATTCCATTAAATCTTAGTCGTGGATAAAGTATAAAGAGCATCACTGTAGCTGGAGAAATATTTTACTTCATGCTCTGGAGTACATGCTCATTTCCTTTCAGTTAAGTATATAAATTTAAAACACATGTTGCAAAGTCAGGGTATGTAACTGGGAGATCATTTCATACTTTTCGACATGAGTAGTGCTGACTGAATTGTGTTGTTTGTTTAAGGTACTACTTGAACTGCTAATATTAACTGATTTATAACCAATAAAACCACTGTCCTATTTGCTTGCATATGAGAGGCATATAACAAAAAATTCTTCTTTTTTTTTCACTGATAAGCTCTGAGATGATCCAAAGCAATAGATCTATAAATATAAATATGGTACCTTATGATTAAAAGAAAATCTGAAAAGACAGAGGCATAACTAATGCAGGGTATTTGGTTCTCACTGTGTCAAGAATGAGTATATTTTATTTCTGTCCCCATCCTTGTTTTCTACTCAGATCTTTTTGTTCCATTTTAATATTTTCTTTTTTATATAATTTTTTTTCTAAGACCTGTCTCTATTATCTAAATATGATTGAGCACACTTGTCATCTGCATATAAACAAGAGAGCCATCCAAGGGTCTTCCCAAGTCTCTGAGAAGTATTTTTAAGGATGACACAAGTACCAAATGGAGAGCTTAGGTTTCTAAGCATGTTTGAAAATCTAGACAATCTGTCCTACTAGTAAGATATCAATAGTACTGGTGGACACTCTTAAAAGAAGATGAAAATAAACATTATTGGTACAACTACAGGCTAAGAATGACTAGAAGCAACTCTCCTGACATTGTTAATTTTATATTTATTTGAAGGATTCATGCAAATTTTTTAACAACTTGGAGAGATAAATGCCATACAAGTCTTATTTGTCAGATATGATCAAAAAGTAAGTCATATAAGAACACTATCTGATTTTTTGGAACTCACTAGTTCAAGACTGGGCAATTTAAATAAATAGATTGCTGCTTCATAGCAAAAATTTACAAATAAGTATCATTAATAATTTATTATATATGTTTTATTTGTACTCTCTTTTAAGATAAATGGCTGCAGGCTACTATTATTTTTGTGACTGAAACATGTGTTGAATATTTGGAAGGCGATAAATCAAAAGCAGCAAGAACTCTTTAAGCTTAGGAGAGAGGTCAGGAAATCCAGGGTGAAACTAGCGTCTTGTCAGTGTGTCTTTTGTGAATGCATATCTCCCAGTTAACAGTCCTGCAAATTTTATGTGCGAGTTGTCTCAATGAATGAAGTTGGGATAAACCCTGCAGAATCAGAATTTGTATGTGTAAGGCACATCTCGTCTGGTTATCAAATACATGTACTTGTGGCCAAACACACATATACATTTTACATTCTTGTACCTCCTATTGCTTCTAGACAATTGTTTTGCATTATATTGAGCCAACTTTTGATGCTGTTTACAGAGGTTTATATCAGACACCCTGCACTGATTTCTTCCTTCTCTGCAGAATGTGGATTACTAGTTTTCTAACAGAGACCATATTTTCTAACATTTTTGAGTCTTTCCTATAAGAACAATTGTCCTGTCTACATCTATAAATAGCCTTTGAAATACAGTAACAGGGAAATCTGAACAAGTAACAAAATATGACAAAGATTTTTTTTTATCTTTGGAGGTCTTCCATGTCATTTCATTTCTCTGTGGTACATAGTAAGTTTAATATCTTCTTCTGTTACAGACAAATGAATCAACAAGAACTTTCAATAGCTTCTTAATTTTGACAAAGTGATCAATGCTACTTTTAAATTAAAGTGGCTGGAGGTTTGTATGTTTGTTTTTTTAATATGAACATTTATCTTGGATTTCCCAAAATAGAAAAAGTACATGCAGTCGACTGAGCAGAGTGGAATAAATGTTGCAGAGTGTTTCTGGCCTGTACATATATCATGTAAAGACTTCAGTCTGAACTTTTGACCATATTTAATTTACTTTAAACAAGTATAATTTTAAGGTAGAAGTAAATGTCAAAGGACAATAGTAAGCTTATTCAGCTTACGTGGAAAGCAGTTTTCCAGGCCTTACCAAAATATCAAGCTTTTGGTCAAAATAGACATTGGGAAGCAAAACTTAGGGAGAAATACTTTAGCTTCTCATTTAAATTGTTCCTGTGTATCTAATTGCACATGCATAATAAAGGTGCCTGTAGACAGGGAAGTGCAAACAATATTTCCTATATATGAAATTACTAGAAAGGTATTTACTACATTTCCAATATGATTCAGTCCTTGTGCGTGCTTTAGCTGTTTGTTTTTAAAACAGATGTTCTGTAAACAGTTACATTTATCTTTTTGGACTATTTAGCTTTTTCCAGAGTAGGTAGATATGATAACTTCACTAGTAGTAGCCTGGAGTCTCTAAGGAATTTAAAAGGTAACACACACCTCTGCTAATGTCAGATAAATATTTCAGTTCCCTGATTGCTTAAATGTGGCTCAATGAATCAGCACAGAATGAACACTTCCATTTCTTATAGTGCCATGGAAAATGTTAAGATTCCCAAGTGTGAACATTGTAGTCAAAACTATCTTGGAGTTTATTAAAATGTTATTAAAATGGCTCCTATGATTGATCAATATTCTCACCCTTACCACTGAGTCATATATAATTAAATGACTTCTTTGCTTTTTCAACAAGTCTACAAACAAGTATTTCCAGTACTGAATATTCTTTCGCTTTATAATTCATTATAAAACAAATTCTTCTGAACTGCCTTAGGACATCTAAAAGACAACTAGCTCAGGCTACAAAACCTACCTTCTGCAGACAGTGGAGGAAAATCAGGTGCCTTCAGAAGGAGATTTGTCACACCAGAACAGAAATATTTCTCATATGTTATCATGGCAGACAAATCTGGAGATACCTTTTTCTCTTCACTGACTCTATGGGGACTCCCTAATGACTGTCTGACATCTGTCCTCTAGATGGACTGAGAGGGGGGAAATGGATTTGGACTGTAGTGCATATTTTAAATGAGCCTTCTACTGTATTGCTCCAAAGGTAAGTAGAGCATAACAGACCACATATTTTGAGGCACAATTTTGTGTAATTGCATTCATCTCCTTCAGTCTAAAAAATCTACATTAAAAAAAGTAAATCACAAGTGCAGAATGTGATTACTAATTCTGTGAAGATAAATGATTTCCATATCACATATTTCAGTTGAATAATATGATTTCAAGGCTCAGTAGGGACCTACAATAGTCAGAACTAAACAGAGATATCAAAATGATTCAAATTTGACAGGTTGAACACACCTGACACGTTTAGTTTTTCCACAAAAGCTAAACTGCAAGGCTATATTGACCTATAAGTTGCCCTATAATCCACTTGACTTATTTTCTAGAGGTTAAATTCATTTGAAAGAATGTCTTATTTATTCATTAACATTGCTACATTTTAAAGGGTAGATTATGGGGTGATTTTGAGAGACAAAAAAGATTGCCTACATAGCTTTCTTTCCTTCAGGGCAGTCTGCATTCAAATATATGGGATAAATTTAAAGGGAGGAAGTAAGGCAGAAATTAGTATGTCAGTGTACAATTTCTTTGTCAGGTGTAAGAAGGTGTGGATTCTGTACCAACATTCAAAATGTTTAGGTATAAATGTGGCTCTGTTCTGTAATTTATGTACTGACTGTGTTGTTCTGGTGAGTAGATTTCCTGTACAACTTATATTGCAGTAAATGACAGAGGTTGTTAGGAAAAGCACAGGAAAGAAGGGTCATTCTCGTCCTTTCCTGTGTGTTTTCTAGCAGCCCTTACAAATGCATCCCACAATGAGGAAAAGACAGTTACCAGGGAGAACTCGAAGCCTGGTAGAAAATCCTGGGAGAGCCATACCTTAACTTTACTTTCCACTGAGCCTACCAAACTCAGTTAAAAATGTAAGGACTTAGAGAACTAAGGACCCAGGTCAGATAAAAGGTCTCCCTCTCTTTCAGAGAGGAAGGCTGTCAGACTGGTATGTAATGATGCGTGCTGGGCCTGTCTAAAGCATGTGGGCTCACCATCCTTTCCAGCAATGCGTGGGCAGACAGTACTGCAAAATGCATATATACAGGCTGTTTGAAAAGCCTTGCATTCTACCCTGCTTTGTTCTTATAGTTAAGATGGATAAACCTAAGACGCACATAAAATAGGAATAGAAGGAAATTCAAGAGATCATTTATTCTATTACCTGCCTGAAAAAAGGGTCATCTGTAGATAATATCATTCTCATCAGTGCCTGTCAAATGTGTTTGTTCATACATACTTTCATCAGGAAAGATTTCACAAACTCACTAGGTAAATTATTTCATGGCATTATGACTGTGAAGGTTTTTCCTCTTGTCTCACTTAATCTCACTTGCTGCAATACAGACCCATTATTTCTTGTAGGTAGCAGGTAAAAAGGTGTGTGTGTGGGGGGTCCTTTCTATTCCCTTTATATATTGACAACCGTTATCATGTTCCCCTTATTTTTTTGTTCTCAAGTAGGCAACCCCTGTTCAGTCATCTTTCTGAAGCCATTCCTTTTTCCAAATTCTGCTCATTGTCACTGTCCTCTGGTCTCTGTCCAACTGGTTCACATCTTTTATTAACTGCAATACCCCCAAAAATACTTAGTGCTCCAGCTGAGGCTTCAAGAGCTTCAAGTAGACTAGAAGGACGACTTAATGGGTTGTGCAGACAATATGCCTTCTAGAGTGCTTTTTTTGCAACACTGTTGGCTTGCATTCAGCTTGCGCTCCACAATAAGCCCAGATCTTTTTTTCTGTGTAGTGGCTGCTCAGCCAGCCCTTCCCCACTCTGCATTTGTAGAGATGGTTGCTCCTAATAAATACCTCAGCTGAAGAAGGCTGTCACCAGCTCCCAAGGGAAACTTAGGGACTGCTATGCAAAACCAGATGCACAACAGAAAAACAAGGCTGACTCAAATATTGAGAAAGTCATACTTTTCTATACTAAGAGAGGCAAAGGCATGAGACCCAGTGTCTCAAAGGATGTTCCTGAGGACTAGAGAGGGGGCCCAGTGTAAACACTCTGGAATCACGGCAGGGTTGGAAACAGCTATTGAATTTGCAATGGTGAAAGAAGCATGGAATTGTTCTTAGTACTGGAAAAATTTATATAATACAGTAGCATGTCAGGATAAAATGGGCGTGAGGGCCTTTTGGAAAAGAGATGTAACTCTGCCTTCTCTGGAGCTGCTGTTTTGTCCAAAGTTCATTTTCAGTTCACTTACTGGTGGCAGATTTACCAGAAACGGCTGAGGGAGCTGTACCGCTCCTTTTCAAACACACCCACACACACTCACACAGGTTGGCATAGGACATACTGCAAGTCATGGAAGACAAACTCTATATGCAGTTGCTTCCTAATCACCCTGTGGCTCTTTCATCAGTCCTTGCCTTCCCATTAGTTCCTGTGGCTGAAGTTATTGTTCGCTAAGTTCTGGCAATCTTCCCTTCAGACATAATTAAAGCAATAATGTTTCCTGCATTATGTCAGCTTTCCTAATAACAACCATGGCAAAAGGAGGATTGCATCTCAAACAAGAGATGCAATATTTGTTACCACCATTTAAATTTTATTTCCCTTTACCACCCTTTTTTCCTGCCCCATCCAGATATAGTAGCTTCATACTGAAACTTGCTTCCCTCTGGAGCAGATAGGCAGAGGTGAACTTACATGTCACTGAAGAACAAATACAGTAGTACAACATGTAATGTATGTGTAAAAATTCAAAAATAAATTAAAGGAGGGAGGGAGAACCAACTGCTGCCAAATGGTGAAGGCTGCAACTGGTAATGGAAGAATTATTTTCATGCATTCAAGAGAAAGTGCTGAAGTGCTGAAGAGTTTTATAATCTGTTTCATAAAGTACTTGACAATGTCCTTATAACATAAATCAGGCCAGAATAATTACTAGATTCCTTAGCTATTCACAGCAAGTTAAAATAAAATCTACTCCTTTGCCTGTATGAAGAGAGTCATGATTTCTACACCTTCAGAAAGAGTGAACTCACTCGCTTCCTGCTCATTCCATCACACCACCTCCTCTAAGCAGCTGAGGGCCAACTAAAATGCAAGCATTTTCTGCTTGCAGTTCTTTTTCTCAGACTTTGAAACTGCTGGGCTCTTTCTATCCTGCTTCAAATTTGTAATGAGCCTCTGTTAAGGAACAGGTCAGCGATTTGCCCAAGTTCTTTTCTCTAACTTAATCCTCCTGACAGGCACAAGTCCAGTACCTCATGAAGCTTCTCATTAAGTACATCTGCCCTATTTCAATCAGGTGGACATCATCACGTTGATGAAGTAGCCCAGAGCAACAGCTCAGGCATGACTTTATTACTTACAGCAAAATACCATATCTGCTAATCTTGGCAGCAAAGGGTGGCTGTTTCTCTAGACATCCACACTCACCAGACAGGTTGTAACAGCTCCATGAGCTTTTCAGCCGTCTCCCTGCAGATAACAGTGGTGATAACCAGGTTGATCCATGGCTATGAGGCATCTGAGCACATATTCTACTTTTATTATTCTATTGATGCTGAGTCTGGAAAAGGTACTACTCTTTTAATGAGTAGCCTACAAGACATTGTAGAACAGCTCTGACTACCAAATTCATGGACAGACTTTTGCATCAAATGCTTGGGACTATTCTTTTATAGAGGAGTCCCTGTCCCTGCAATTATTTCAGAAGATCTGGGCAGCCAGAAGCTGGCATATAACACTGTTGGAGAAATCCCCAATGGCTGCAGAAATACTGCATCAGAAGTGTCCTCTCCGACTTTGCAGAAAGCTATGGGGTGCACCAGGACAATTTATACAATAACATGGAGTGGAGTGGTCATGCTGCTTTTTCCTTCAGCTAGTTGCTCTTGTGAGTGTGAGAGAGAAATCTTGTAGTTTTGATCTTTCTCACCCATCTCGGGATGCCCAAAGGTGCAGCTTTTATTTTTCCAGTGCACGGTTAGACTGCTTTCTGGAAAGCAAGGATCATGTTTCAAAGCCTCTTTTTTAAACACTGTATTGGAAACAGAGGTATAGAGGGTGCAGAATCTCAGAGGCAATATGGCAGTTATCTTACTTGTGGAGCTGATATAAATTCACCTTTCTGATTTCCCAGCATCTCTGCAAATTTGTTTTGGGTGGGCTACAATGTATGTAAACAAGGCTAAAAGACTAAGCATCAGTGTTTGGGAATGGGGAAAAAGCATTTAATTGTGGTCATAGATCTAGTGTGAGACGAAAAGATGTCATTGATGCAAGCTAGTAAAATATTAACTTACTTTTTTCTACAACATACAAAGAGTTCTCCAAAACAAGTAAGTTTGTAATCCTACAGAAATAAACTAGATTTGCCCAAAGCGGTCGAGCCATTTGGTCAGCTCACTTCTGCACTCTGCTCTTCTTCCGCCCTCCCCCTGCAACAGGATAACAGCAGTTGAACTTTGCCACCGTTTTAAAAGCCCAAAATTGTACCCTGGTATATTGTTTACTTTTTAATACACCTTCATGAAGCAATACTTAGTCAAGAATAAGACTTCTCTGAGCATGCAGGAGTCATTTCGTCTCATGCACTTACTGAATAAAATCCCCTAGAAATAACTAAGGCCCAGGATGCAGCAAACAAAGCCAGGCAAAAGCAAGTCCTCCTTTCTCATGGAAAAAGGTCCCTTCACCTTGCCTGAGTTCTGGAAGAAATAGTTTATTTCTTTTTCTAGATTTCCCACCTACTAGGACTCCCTCATTAGTGAGGGAAACCTACTGAGCAATGAAACCACTCCAAAAATGAGTGTGTTTACTGAAAAAAACTAGCCAAGAAATCCTGGGAGGAACTGCACGCTTTGCCCTTCCCAATGGGGGAGCTGGAAAAGCTCCCTTTTCATTCTGCTAATGAAACCTCAGGTGAGCAGTACCTTTTTACAAGTCTATCTCTAGTCACCCAAGAAAAAAGGCCTCAAGCAACCTAGCTCTTTTGCATTCACTAAAGAAGATGGTAGAGCTTTTAAAGCATGGCCAGAATGAGCATCCTTTGACTAAGAAACAAACACAAGAGATTTATTTACCTGTAGATCCACAACATCTAGTCAATACTGAGCTATTTCCAACAAACACACAAACAGCAGTTTTCAAAACCTTGCTCTATGAAGGAAGCAAGTCAGCTTAGCACTAAGAGCTGTTCCAGAAGATTAGCTGATGTGCCTGAGAAAATGTATGCATCTCCTGCACTAACTGCTACTGCTAACCTCAAGACCCCTTCCTAGAAGGAACTTTATTTTTGTATTTAAAAATTAAAGAGACATGACTAACCATCCCGGAAAGTGAAGATTGGTGGTCTTGTTCAAGGAAACACTGGATGTTGAAAACCCTGAGGGCTGTATTTCTGTTTCTGCTATAGGTTTCTTTCCCAACTACTGTTATTTGTACTCTAGTAACACCTCCAGACAGTAATTAAAGTGCCATTATTTTAGGTACAGCATACTCCACAAAAAGATGATTCATGCCCCAAAGCAGCTATGTTTATGATGACAACAATGTTCTTGTGGTTAATAATGAATATTTCACTTTCCCCTCCATGAAAACTAGAGACAATAACACCTGCCTCCTAGAATGTATTTTGAGGATAAGAAGTGTAATTCATTCAGAAATGTTTGGCAAGTGCTTGGTTTTTAAGGCGCAGGATACTAAAGAAGTATAAAGTGATACGTAGACTTTCCCTCCAGAGGAAAATAAGGATTGCAAAGAAATTATATAGCACATGTAGCTGTTGCAAAATAAGCAATTGTTATATTTCAGATTTTTTTTCCACACAAATATTGAACAATACTGTGTTCTTTAAATGACCCTAGGGTGTTATGGTAACCGAGACCACATTCCTTCACAAGTCATCACTGTGCTTTGTTTTATTAATAATTATATTACACTGTTTGGTAAGTTACAGTAATGCTGGAAATCTGTCTCTTGCACACTATCACTGTTAGATCATCAGTTTGACAGAGAAATATCCCAAATCCCAAACTAACTCAGAAATGGTCTTTCAGCAGACATTGAAATTACTCGGTCTTTAACCATGTCTCTCCAGCTTATCAACAGCCAAATTTTAGCAGCAGATGTGTCTGCTATTTAAGACTTCTGTTTGCCAAAGTGTTCTTCTGGCTAGGATCAGCCCCTTGGGTGCTGTGCTGGAAAAATTGCCAGAAATAGGGGGATTTATATGACATTTGGATCTTTTTATCTCTTCCCCAGATTTCCTTTTTAGCTTGATCTTCTCTCCTGAAAAAGGTCAAGGAAATGACAATGCAGTCAAACAATTACAACACAAGATATTCATGCAATGCATTTACATAACATAACCACTACAAAATTTCACACACTCTAAAAGAAATCATGTAATGGGAGAAATTTGGGAGTAAACAGATACTCCTTCATGTTGTCATCAGCCACCGAGCGTAGCAATATAGAAAGCAGCTTTTATAATAACCTATACAGTATCTTTCTTTTTTTTTTAAATTGAATACTACTGCAAGGCCTTCTACATTCTGTGGTAATTTTCCTTCCAAAGTATTTCCACATCCTTATCCTCTGCATGGTAGCAAAGTGGTTGCAGACCTATGCAAAAGAAAGTGATTGACAGTGTATTGCAGGGCTGATCCAAAGCTTACTGATGTCAGTGAGATTCTTTGCTTTGGCTTCTGTTGGTTTAGGGATCAGACTCTAAAGGAGTGCTTGTGAATGTTAAATGCTTATTTTAAATAGGAAAGCATGAACTGTAAGCAAAATGTTTATTCAAAAGAGAGAGAGAGCAGAGCAAGGCAAAGATTATTCTTGTCTCCATCCTGCGGACTGTGGAGGAACATTTCCTTTCTCGGTGTTGGTTTATAAATAACTTCACTGCCAACCTGAAAAATCTACAAAAAAGCATTTTAAAGAAGAAAAGCTAAAAACATGAAGAAATCACATACATTCTAAGGCAATAAACATAGTGAAGTCTTAAACACATGGCATTGTGGTTTTAGAATTTCAATCCTACATGTTGTCACTCCCTTTTTGATAATTCCCATGAAGTTAGTAATTTTGGACACATGAAAGCACTTTAGATCTTGGGTGTATTTGAAACCTGGATTTCCATTGTGTACTTAACTTATCCCAACATTCCTTATTGAAAACAAAAAATAACTGGATCCCACTATCTATTCAGTTCATCTCAATGATTCTGTTCTTTTCTGCTTTATCTGGCCCTATTTCCTGAGACCTGTTTCACATTAAATAGAGAACTCCTGCCTTTGGAACAGCTTTCAGAGGGCTTAAAAATTCATTCCAACAAAGAGTGATTCAAAAGCAGATTCTTGTGTGTTAATGGACCCTTTCTTCCTCTTAAGAAAACAGTGGACCATAGGATTTGTCATTACAGATCAGACCAGCGATACAGTATTTTGTCTGTGTGAGGAGCCAGCTATGGGTGCATCTGAGAAAAATACAAAGATCAGTCAGCGATGCACAGACCCATTGAGAATTTTCCCCTGGCTCTGGCAGCTGAAGAGTTGACTTACATTTGAAGCTTGATGATTTTATGCTTTTAAGATGGCATTGTGGCCCAGAGTTCTGTGGATTGATTATATATTTTGATTTTAAATTGATTAGTTCTGAGATTCATTGAAAGTCCCTGATTGCTGTAATACGAGAGGATAAAGATATTAATTACCTCTTCCAGAATGTTTAGTGTGTTTTTCTTCAGTCTCATCTTATTTATCTGTGCTAAACATCTAAGCTGATGAAGTACGAGCTACATGAGCAGACAGTGAGGTGGACTGAAAACTGGCTGAATGGCAGAGCTCAGAGAGCTGCTATGAGTGCAAAGTCCAGTTGGAGGCCTGTAACTAGCAGTGTCCCCCAGGGGTCAAAACTGGATACAATATTGTGTAACATCTTCATCAGTGCCCTGTTTGATGGGACAGAGTGCCTCCTCAACAAGTTTGCTGATGATACAAAACTGGGAGGAGTGGCTATTAACCCAGAGAGCTGTGCTGCCATTCAGAGGGACCTCAACAGGCTGCAGAAATGGGAGGACAGGAACCTCATGAAGTTCAATAAAGGGAAGTGCCAAGTGCTGCACCTGGAGAAGAAAAACCGCATGCACCAGTACAGGCAGCGGGCTGACTTGCTGGACAGCAGCTTTGCAGAGAAGGACCTGGGGGTCCTGGTGGACAACAAGTTTTGACGATGAGCCAGCAACGTGCCCTTGTGGCCAAGAAGGCCAACGCTATCCTGGGCTGCATTAGGCAGCGCATTACCAGCAGGTAGAGGGAGGTGCTCCTTCCCCTCTACTCAGCCCTGGTGAGGCCACACCTGGAGTACTACATCTAGGTCTGGTCTTCCCAATACAAGAGAGACATGGAGCCACTGGAGCAAGTCCAGCGAAGGGCCACGAAGATGATTAAGGGGCTGGAGCATCTCTCCTATGAGGAAAGGCTGAGAGAGCTGGACCTGTTCAGCCTGGAGAAGAGAAGACTGAGGGGGATCTTATAAATGTCTGAAGGGGGGTGTCAAGAGGATGGAGTCAGACTTTTTTCATTGCTGCTCAGTGACAGGATGAGTCAGTGAGCACAAACTGAAACACAGAAAGTTCTGTCTAAACATGAGGAAAAACTTTATTGTGAAGGTGACAAAGCACGGGAGCAGGTTGCCCAGGGAGGTTGTGGAGTCTCCATCCTTGCAGATATTCAAAAGCCATCTGAACACCATCCTGGGCAACTAGTTCTAGGTGACCTTGCTTGAGCAGAGGGGTTGGACTAGATGATCTCCAGAGGTGCCTTCCAACCTCAACCTTTCTCTGATTCTCTGAACAGGAAACAGGTCCAATCTATTTGATATTTCTTTGTGAAGAAACCACTTTAGACTTTTACAGAATTGTCACGTGCCCTTGGATCTATGCTGTTATTTTTAAAAAAACGTCATGACTAGAACTGAGAAGAATATTCCAGCTAGGAGAATATAATTTATTTATACAGTGGCACTGTAATCTCTTCCATTATACAATCTCATTTTTTTCTTAGCAGGTTTGTCTGCCCTATTGTCCCATTTCTGCCACTAGGCAAATGTTAGTGTCAGTCAGCTCATTTCTCAGTCTGAACATTCCCACAGGTTTCAAAGGTCTTCAGCCATCTCTAGTCTTGCCTGATTTTGATTAATGTGTGTCACCACTTCACCATTCCATGAACTTTACCAGTTCTGAAAAGCAAACAAACAAAAATGTAAAATCAGTTGTAGGATTCTTAAGATACTCTGCTCTTCACTGTCTTGAAGCACTTTTCTCATAAGAAAAATAATGTTTAAATTATACCATATTTCTTCAAATTTTGTAATATTTTTTCCAAAGGCATAGTCTTTGGCAAAATGAAGACTGTAACTCCTGCATATGATTTAAAGGATAAACAAAAAGGAAAAAATCTGCTAATTCAATAAGATAATTCTGCCAGAAAAAAACCATAGCTAATGTCAGATTAGTGTCAAAGCCTCTCTGTGCTACTTGTGCCTTCCTTTCCAATGAAGCTACCTTTCACAGTGGGATGGTGGGCTCCTTCCATCAGTCTACCTCCCACTTTAACTCCTCATTTTTGAGCAATGATTCCTCTTCCTGCCTGTAGTAATGCAATGGCAAATACATACATCAATAGTGGATTAAGAAGACTAATTTTGTTCAGTCACATTTGGAGCAAAATTGTTCTTGACATCTTACAAACTATTATTTTAGTATAATCTATATTTATAAGAAAGATGGAAAAACAAACTTTTGGTGAGGTCTAAATTGAAACATATATTTTAATTTTCTGAATTGAAATTTTATTAGGAAATGACTACAGAATAGGGGTTTTTTTAGATCAATTTCTTCTTTTGTTGTAAGATAGAAGCTGACTTCATTCTCCATGCTTGAACTGTGAAAATGGTCACATCAAATTGCAGTCAACCTGCATATCAATCTAAATTTTAACCAAGCATTCGATTATGCACTGGCCTATTCGATTTCACTATAATTTGCTTGCTTTCTTGGCAGACACTGCCAGGACAAAATTGAAATAAGAGAAATGGGGATTATTTTAGCAATATTGCCTTTACAATCAAAATTATTACAATCCCAGTAATAGAGATTATAATAATACAAATTACTGTGTTTGGCTTTATAGTAGAAAGATCATATCATGGAATGTTGGAATTTCTTTTTCTGAAGAAAACCCCACTCCTCAGAAATCAAGTGTATAAAATCTATAACTTTCTATCTGCTCTTTCTCATGTAGTCATGGTTCCCATCATCCCAGAGTTAATATAATGTCTGCCATCTTTATTTTATAAGAAACACCTAAACATGTCAAATGTTGTGGTTCTTCTGCATGAAAATTAGATGAAAAAAGAGTTATATTTTATCTTAAAGTGTTCATGCTAAGATACAGTAAGGAATATGGTGAATTTATCATTGATCAAAAATTTTTATCCAGGATTAATAAGTTCTGTGAAAAGATTTCTCTGTCTCAAAATGAAATCATAGGCTTCATGCAGAGTTCAGTGGGTAATGCAATGAAGTTATTTTTATGGTTTACAGCTATATTTATGCAGCAGACTGAATTATAGCAAAGATTTTTTCCTGCCTTAACATTCACTGTTACGTTTTTCTCTTCCAAAAGTGAATTCCACAGTCGTCAGGAAAATGCTGTGCTTTCAGCAAAGGTCTGACTTTCAGAGGTAATAGATACAGTGAAACACATAGTTCAGTTCCACACAGCACCACATAGTGCTGGTTATGCATTTTAGTAAAGTTGAACTCCCATTCCAAGTGCTGTCTGTCAAAAGTCATTGTGTTGGGAGCATGCCTGGAGACAAACACATTTCTTGTCGTTTCAGACCATGTAGGTCGCACGTGCTGAACACAAGACTTACTATCGCCTCCCACCCCAAATCTTTGCCCTGTTGTCCACATCTCCCCATTTTTGGTGAGATGCCACAGCCTTTCGCTTACTCCTCTTCTTCCTTGTGCTGGGACACAGCCCGTTGCCGCCCCAGGCGACGTGCCCAAACCCACACCTGTCATGTCAGCCAATGTGTTCAAGGGCACCTGTTGCCAACCCCACATGTCCATCTGGCCCCGCACCTTTGTTGTTCTCCCCAAAATATTTGTCTCACATGTTATCTTTTAAGTGGCTTGAGATATTTTCAGTTTTTCAGTATATACTCAAAACTGAATGCCTTAAGAGTTTAAGTATATAAACAGTGGAACTAAGTGAGATTAGGCCTGCAGTCCACTGCATTTCTAATGTATGTACTGCTATTTTTAGCAAGATCAGAATATATGCTCTTCAGGTTAACAGCAAACATTAGTACTTGTTAAGGGAAATAGAAACGCTGGAATTCTGCTGTGTTTTAACTAATTTTTTTGGCTCGCTCTCTGCAGTGTAGTGTGATGGAAAATCACAGCAAGTCAATGGCACTGCAACAATTTCCTCTGCAGCAATGGGCTTCTACTTGACATCCTGATTTGAAAGCTATAATATTTTGTAATATTTTGTAACTGAAACATTGTCTGAAGAGCAAAAGCTTCTGTGTAGATATAAGATATAAAAGAAACTGAGACTTACTGATTTCTTAACTTGGTTCTTACTCTTATGAAACGTTCTTCAAAAAAAAAGAAAAGAAAAGAAAAAAGAAAATAAATGGCAAGAGAGAAGCCATGTGCAAGGTTCTGTAAAGTAATCTGATGTTAACAAAACATTAACACCTGAACAAAGAAGGGCCAGAATTAAAAATCTGGATCTTATCTAGCAAAAATGTAGGTTCAGGTCAAAATCTGTACCTTCTAAATACATCCATAGTGAGACTGGAATAATACAAACTCTTAAATTCTCCAGTTCTCTCCCAACACTCTTTGATTTTTGAATTAAAATAATGTAAGAAGAATAGGCTAAGATTTGCCCTGCTTTTACAGAGAAATTTCTATGTTCAAAAACAAAATAAAACATGATTATGGAGACATAAAAGTGAACAGACATGCAGTAAGCCAAAAGAGACAATGAAAGAGGAAGAAGTAGAACAGGAAATATCCCTAAAAATTTTATAACATTAGGAAATGATAAGGCTCTGATCAACCATAACATAAGAAAATAACACTACTGTGGGGGCTAGTGAAGAAACTGAACTGAAAAAAGCCAACAAAAACCTGGTTGTAAAGAGGAGAATCTAATGGATACTGAAATCTGCAGACAAAATAGAACCTGAAATTACCCATTTGTACCACACGTTGCTTGTTTTAATAAATGGAAAAAATTGATAAGATATTGAATTCCACATTGAAATAATCAGTGAAAAGGTACATGTGATCAGCTGCATAGAAAATGTAAAAATTTGCAGAGAAAATATTCTGTCTAGACATTACTGCCCTGTAAATCAAACTAGTAAATAATTAAACACCCCAAAGCAGCATGGATTTATAAAGAATAAATCTCTAAAGATATACTTTATAGTTACAATGGCACACAGATTAAAATCTCGACAAGTTATAAAAGCAAGGTATTTCTGGGCACACAAAAATGAATGATGTAGAAATAATTCCCAAAAGTTAAAGTAAAACAAGCAAACAGAAAAATAGATATGTGGTTGGGGTGTCTCCAGCCTGCATGAAAATCTGAGTGAGATTTTTTTTAGAAGTGTAACCTTGGGCCTACATGTCTACTTCTGTATAACTTCATCCTCCAGTGTTTGACTCTTTTATTGGATTTGGCTATTTTACCTAACTCTCAACAGCTGCCAGAAGTTTCTATATATTAGATTTTTTGCCTTGTTTTTTTTTTTTTGACAAATTTGATGGTGTTTATTATTATTTCCTCCTGTGGCTACAGCTGCTATGTTAATACACCATTGATGAGCGAAACCAAAACACAAGGATGTTTTGTGACTTGCATTAAATCACATATTGTGCACTTAATAAGAAACTCTTTTTCCAGCACAAGCTGTTGCATCTCCTGTGTGTATGTTCCTGCTTCTAGACTGGTCAACAGCACGTATAGCACACTGTAGAGTCTGAGAGCTTTTCAGTTTGAGGCATTCAGAAACTCTAAGCCTTAGCTGGCTTCATGAGGGATTCACTCTGTGAAACTCACTGGAAAGTGCCAAAACAAAGCATATGTTGTTTGACCTGTTTCAAAGAGAGAGGGGATCCCAGGAATATGTATTCATCACATGGCAGGGATCCCAGGGGCTACTTGATGAACGAGCTACAAGCAGGTGTGGTGAGGACCCTGCAGCAGTGCCCTATGCAAATCCCAGCTCCCTCACAGAAATGCTTTCCGCTGCCCAGGGCTGGGAGCCATAGCTGAGGTAACACACAAAGAACTCCTTTCTCTCTTCCTTTTTGGATACTCACTAATGACTTTGTGTAACTGCGTAATTCATAACGACTTTCTTAAGAACTTGGTGGAACAAGAGGTTAGGTCAGATTTGGGGCTGTGTGGAGATGTTCACACTGAACAAACTGCTAAATGGCCTGTGCTACTGGCTTTCCTGTTCCCTCTCCGGGGCCATCTGACTACAGCCTGATCGTCCATAAGGCACTTGTGCTCCTGGGAAAATGAGTGAGAACTTTAGGTATAACCCTATCAGCTACAAACAAGGCTTTTATCTATGCTGGCCTCCTGGCCAGACAAGAAAATCCAGCTATCTTTGGGACCTGCTGGTTGAGCATATGCAGATAAATTGTATGTATGCAGCAGCAATGACCAGACTGGTCTATGAAAATTGAACTGCACATATGTAGTCCGTTCAGCATATCTGGACATGATAGGAACTGCAGTGAATGTACAGATCAACTGCAATGTGTTGAAGAGCATATCCAAAGTGTCCTGTATCTGGCTTGCTCCACATGCATAAGTAATCTGCAAGCGTTCAGGGGTCTGGGGCTGTGTCTACATACTAGCAGCCTTGCTGCTCAAATGGCGGTCCATTGCCTACAGTCCATAGTCACAATCCCACGGGTATGGGCCCAAGCAGAACTGGAGAAGAAATTCTTAGGAAAACTGGTTGGTCTATTTGGTTTGCTGAGTCTTACGAGGGAGGTAAATGATTAATCCCCTACTCATATTTTGCTTGTTTCCTCATTTTACTTTTATGCATTTATACATTTACATTTTTATCAATGTACAAATGACCATTCCCTACTCCCACTCTATACTCCTTGTGTTACCTCAGCAGTTCTGTGCTCCTCACCTCTCTACTCCCCTGAGTAGATGCTTAACATGTTTAATATATCTGCTCCTTACAGAGCACAGACTGCAGGCAGAGGCAGTTGTGAAGAGGAAACATAGACTTAGCTGAAGCTAGGTAAACAGGTCTGTTTGTACAGAGCCCTGAAGTGCCCACAAACTGCAGACAGCAATGGGAGTTGTTGCCATAAAGCAAACTTTGGGGGACAGGGAGGGATCAGGAACTGATGGTGAGCAAGTGTCAAGTATCAAGTCACATTTCTGACCTAAAGGAGAGGGGCTTTCCAAACCTCATGTCAGGAAACTGGGAGGTGTTAAATTTGGAAGGCATATGTAGTGTCAGCAAAGAAAGTGTTTTTTCCTTCTTGAAGAGTGGCAACCCATGAGACTAGAGTACCTAGCGTGAGAAAATAGTAGGGAATGGGGCAGAAAATATCTGACCAAAGAAGGCAGGGTTGAAAAAACCTGTGCTGGGATGGAACAAGAAAGGGGCAGAGTGGAGTTTTGGAAGGAGCAGAGTCAAAAAGTGAATGAGATCATAAAAAAAGGCCAAAATTAAGTTTGCCTCCTTCCATCTTTTGAAGTTTGTTGTCTTTTATTGAAAAATAAAGTGCTTTACCAAGAGGTTTCCTGTTTTTAGGCTGAAAACCAAAAAAATCCCAAAGAATGTTTGTTTAGGAATGCTGTATCCCTGCCTCCGCCACTTCATTGTCTTCTCTGATCCAGTTAGACTCTATCTCCCGCAATATTCAGTTGTGCCTCACCAGGAGGCTCACAAATCCATTAGGCTTGTAACAAGAGAGCAAATGGAGTTCTTGAGTAGCTTTCCCTGCAGAGAACTGTAGGCAAGCATCCTGATGAGTTTTAAGAGATGCTTGATATGCTTGTGGTTATGAACATGATCTTATAGCATGTTCATTTCAGTGGTAGATTTCTGGACTCAGAGTATTCTCCAGAACTGAGAAAGTACTTTCAGACCTAGATGCTAATGATTTATGAGAGCACAAAGCATCAAGTCCACAGAAAGACTAAGGTCATGAGAAACTAGAAATTAAAAAAAATATATCATCAGCAGCCTTGATGGGTTATTTTTAAATAGAAAAGTTTTAGTCTTTAGAAAAATGTTGGGTATTGGCTTTTTTTGTAGGAAACTAATGAGATATTGGATTAAAAAATGATATTTCTATATGTGTTTATGTTGCCTTCTGAATCAGAAGACATGCAGAAAGGAAAGAATTCTCTGATCACATGCCTTTCTCCTTATTTCTGGATGAAGAACATTTTTAATTTCAAGAAAAGAAGGCAAGAATAAGAATATGACACTGAATACAACAGAAACAAGGTAATGTAAATGTTATTGCAGACACTGCCAACAGTGACATGTCTTTACATAGGAATGTACCACTGAAATATAGATTGCCCAAGTTAGGTTTAGTTTCATCAAAATCACTACAATATGCCCTTGCAAGAAAAAACAGCCTCAGATATCCAGCAAGAGACACTGAGGTGCAAAATTACATTTATTCAGTAAATTAAGGAAGTTTCCTTCGAAAACACAATGTTTCTGAACAAGTGTCGTTGGTTAAACACAACACCCCCACAAATGGCAGGGGTATAGGTCAAAATTTACAAAGGTAATATTTTTGAGAGCCATCATTAATGACAACTAACAACTTTTAACTACTTTCTGGGCTTCATGTTGGAAATACAGGTGAGCTTCTTAGCCTTCAGTTATAGCAAACAAACAGATGAAAGTTAGATTTTTGTTACTTCATTAATCCATGAGTATTTTTCTACATGTGTCCAGCACTTGAATGTGTTACTGCTAGTGATAGACTCAAATCTCAAGTCTGGGCTTTGCTAAAGGGACTGCCTCTACCTGGAGCTTTTGCACAGAACAAATGGTTCTGTAGAACCACCTCAGATCTGACTCTGCAAAAGTTGGGCATATTTCAGCTACTGGACTATAATCCTGCCAAATGCTGTCTAACAGAATCATGCCTGGAATACAATCAAAAAGTTTTAAATGCTTCCAGCTCTCCTTTTTCTAAGTGTCTTTTTCTGACATGAATCCAAACGTTATACCAAAAAAAAGGAAGAAGGAGAAAAGCCATATCATGTCCATGAATTTTTGAGCTTGAAAAATGTAAGATCACTTTGTTAACTGCAGAAGGAGGCTAAAGCATATTCTTCTTGTTGGACTGGATTGTTTTTAACATCTGAGTCTTAGCATACGTAACTGACAACATACAATTAATTAAGCTCTTGTTGCTCAATTTGCCAGTTTGCTTACTACATGCTATTACATGCCAAAGAGAGATGCTAAGGAATTTGTTATTTCAAAACTCCCATTGAAGGAAATAGGAAAATATTGGTCAAGTGTATCACAGGTAAAGAGGTACTTCAGTATGAATTGTGAATAAGGAAATCTGGATACGCATGGTGCTGTGCTAGCACAGCCAATTAGAAAGAGAAAAAAAGTTTGTGGAATAAAGCCTATTCTTTTGCCATCCTTTCCCCCATTTGCAGTGCATCTCTGTGAAATTTATATAAGCTTATCCTTTTAAAACTATTTTTTACCATTACACAGGTATTTTTCTCTCCAGATAAAACTAATTCATTCTGAGTGGCATTTCAACAGCCCTTGTGCGGATGTTTTTACTTTTAAATGGAGCCTGCAGGCTCAAAACTGATTCACTGAAATTTATTTCACCATAGGAAGGAAGTTAATGTGTCTATTATAGCACTCATTTTACATTCACTTCACCTTTTTATAGTATTTGTATCCCCCTTGTAAAAATAGTCTCATATCTTAAAATCTTAAAATTTAGTAACAATTCACTCTGACATATCCCATGAAAATTTTTCCTTGGCATTTTTTTTTTCCTGGAACACCATGGACTTTTCATGGTATCATTTTATCTGAATGACTGACTAAAAAAAAAATGGTATAAAATTAATTAAGCTTGCTTTTGCTTCAAATAAAATTAATGAAAGCTGTGCCATGATAAGCCATTGGAAATTGTATTATTTACTCCATCAGCATTGAAACCTAATAATTAGACTATTGTCTCTGTAAATGTCCTTTTAAAATATACCTGAAAACGATTTCAGCCCTTCTAATACAGTTACACCAACAATCCAGTCTTCAATTAATATTTCCAGTGTGCTTGAACTGAACCATTCCAAAAAAGCTTGGAATTAATAGTAATGATCAATAGATCTTATTCTGAGATCTTGCTAGCCATTTACCTGTATCACAGCTTCAAAACCACTATATTCAGCAGTAAAAGACCATGCTGAGATCACACATGCACTGATTTGTATGCATACATTTGATTTAGTGTATGGTCATTGCACCATTGGATTACCCATATGCAGTGGGCACGATGGGCAATGTTTGTTGTTTCCAGCTTCACTGAACTGGAATGAATTCCAAATTCAAGGGGTTGAATTTCAGACCAGAATCAAAATCTTTCCTCAACCTGAAACATTCAGAGAAATCCCACTGTAGGGAGAAAATAAAACAATGTTTATCTGACTTTAGCTGCGGGTGTGATGGTTCAGTTTGTCTTCTTTCTTAGCCAAAAGATGGAGTCTTATGCCCTCTGATGTCTCGCTGGTATGTGTGACAGAAATTACAATCCATCCCATTTCTAGTGATAAACAATAGACTGTGCATCATTCTGTGCCTTGTATATTTATTTATAGCAGATAAGATGATTAAGATGTGTTCACAAAGCACTAGACTGACTGGAAAAAATGGTTCTGTTGTAAATGACCACCCACAGTATGAGGCAATGGAGATGCAGACTTCTGTAAGGATTAGCACAGCATTTTAGCTGAAAAATCAGGGACTGAAAGGAAGGTTTGAGGAACTGAGATGTCCTTCTCCCAGTATAGGACATCTTTGAAGAATTCAGGAAAGCAGTATACTGCTTAACACATAGCATACTACCAATACCTATGGGCAGTAGATGAATTCTGCCATTGTTTTTAGCAGCATGTGGCACTTGCTCTCCTCTCTCCTTCTAGAAGTATAACATAAATTGACAAGATCAGCATTGAAAAACTGGGTCTGGACATGCCCAAGCTGTCAGTAAATAGGACTCTAATTCTGAGCTTAAAAAAAACCCAAAAGCACAGAACAAAAGCTTTCAAAAATATATGATACAAATAAAAAATACAATGACAACAAAGTAAATGTCACTCTTTAGATCACTATAGTGCTAGAAAAATATTTGATCAAATGTATTGAGACACACAGATTTCACAAGGAACCACCATATAAGAATACCCATCTTAAATCTCAGAGATTTTTTAAGGATGTTTCTCCAGTGTCCATATTTCAAACAGAAATTGTGACTCCATACTTAATTTGGTCTTGTATTCTCATACTTTCCTGCAAGTTGGATCTTGTCTAACTCTTCGGTTAACTTCCAGTAATATCTGTGGGGCTGTTCACCATGTAAAGGCACTTTTTACATTATGGAGCCTGGACTTCTAAAACCAAGACATACTTTTCAACGGCGTTAGCACTTTATCAGTGCCTTATAAAGAAGTATCAAGTACAACTTCATCAGGCTGTACAGTTTTTCAGGCAGGGATATTCTGAAACCTTTTATATATTATTAGGGAAAAATATGTCCCTTTTTCTTCTGGTTGGCCAAACACTAGCAGCATTTCTGTGAGCTTCACATGCTGTTATGCCCAAAGTGTCAATGCCCTGGATTCCCATAACTAGAACCAGTTCAGACGTGAGTAACACACTCCCCAGCAGCTTTCTAGTCCATAAGCATACAGAAACAGCTGCCTCACCTAGCAGCATTGCATACTTCTGTCCAAATATTACTTTTAAAAATATAAAGGACCGTGGTAGTTTTTGGCAGACTTTTTCAGACATAGTACTGCTGTCAGCTGCAGACTGTGGGAGTTTTCAGAGCAAAAATTAGGCAGCTTGAGAGATGTGTGGCAAAATTCCCAATGATGTTCTGCAGCCCTCCACTATTTTAAGAAAGGAATCTTTCTTCTAGCTCTCAGAGTTGGAATTAAAACAGTTTTCATGCATTCATATATATTGGAAAAATACATTTGCATTTTTATTCATTTAATTTCAGAAGTAAGGACTCAAATAGTAAAAAACACTATTACTTAATAAAACAGCAATCTGTGGTCCAGATCCTCTATTCTGTTACCCGTTTTAGAGTAGGGATCTGATGCATCTGTGTTAAACCAGCCCGTGTTTGTTTCCCTGTCTTCATTGGAATCTGGCATAGCACAGCAAGTCACAGAAAAATCTAACAAGACCGAAGGGACACATCTTTACACTGAGTGCATGCAGAGTTACAGCTGTGTAAAGATGAGCTTTAAGCCACTGAGAAACTTAGACAGCAGTGTGTGGCTTAAATGCACTGCAAGACCTTGCCAGAAATCTGTAGACTTGAGGACTACGTAGCCTTCCTGGGGACATAAATATAGTTGTAGCCTCCACATGAATACCACCAACGATAGTGCTGACATCTGTCATTATATTGCAGTTTTATTCGGCCCTGAATAAGTGATGTTCATGAACTGACTGTTTCTAATATTTTACTTTAATCTTTGTTTAACTTTCTTGAAGTTTAGCACTGTGAGTTGAGATTTCTTTCTTCTGCTCTTCACAATATAAATATGCCCTAAAAATGGCATCACTGGCAACATGCCTGCATGGAAAGACCATAAATTATACCAAACAAGAACTTACTAATGTTGTAATATCCATCCTCTCATTCTCTGCTAGAGAAAGAATTAAGTGGTTATTGTTGTATCTAAACAGTACATAGGGTTTTCCCATTCAATTTTGGCTGGAGATTCATGATTACAGACCATTTAAAAATGTTTAATACAGAATTTATAGTTTCTGTTTGTTTGTTTCCAAACCACAGAATGAGGATTTTTAGAGTTCATAGCACAAATGTTAACTAAGTCTTGGTATCAGATGTCAGTCAGGTGAGTTTCTTAAACTCAACAGAATCCCAAAGGCTGCAAAGTTGAGATAATACAGGAGTCTCCAGATGAAGGAGGGTTTCATTGCTGTTGTTTCACTATGACGGGTAGGTCAAAAGAACATAATTAATAACTATAAATTTCAGTAGTTCTTTGAATTGGAGGTTGTATTCCAAACAGACATTTCTAATGATTTATAACAACAGAAACCCTCATTAGAGATGCATGGAATTCCTGGCTCCTACATCTGAGAGCTGAAAACAGGGTGTTCTGTGATGGCTTAATTTTATCTCCAAGTAACAGCACAAGATGGAAATATCTACATGTTCAAGGAGACAGGATAATTGAATCCTTTGTTAAAAAAAAAAAAAAAAATCCAATAAGATTTGTCCATGGGGTTTATTTTTGTCCCCATTTAGGATCCTCATACTGCAAACTTTTGGATGAATACACATACCTGTTCAGACCATCATGGGACGTACTGACCCAGAAGCGCAGTATACTTGGATCTGGCTGTTAGCCCTCATTTAAATGTATATCGCTCTCTGTATATACCCCAGCAATTTAACTAATTTGCTGGGAGGGATATGCTTTTTGGAGGGGAAGGTTCGGTTGGTTTTGATTTGTCATGATGTAAGCCTGGAAAAGAAACGAATTAATCTACAAAGACTCAACGTACTCCACCCTGTTCCCTAGTTTAGCAGTTCATGGTTTAGTATTCCACTAAGGAAGGAAGATATGTGAAACCCTGCGAATCCAGGACTTCATGGAAGAAACATTTTTGTATATCCCCAAGAGGGTCAGAAGGGCATTGCAGCCACTGTGCCTTTTGCCACTTCAGGTTCGCCTTTGGGAGGGTATTATGCCAACAGGGAACACATTCAGGACACACTGTAGCTGGCATGCGTTTCACAGCCTGCTTTCACCTCTCCCTGACTAGGCCACTTCAAGACATTTTCCCTCATGCTGTTCTCACACCTGAGCTTGTTCCTTTCCTTTTTGGTCCTTTCCTAGAAGCAGAGACCACAGTTTTAGAGTCATTTAGGTGCTTGAATTTGTATTCTGTCCCTAGAGAGGCTTTCAAAAGCATTTGACTAAGTTTGGTACCTTGGTTTCAACTCTGAATGTACTGACTATTTGCCTCTGTCTAGCTGCTAAATACTCTTGAAAAATCTGCTTTTGCATGTGTATTTGCAGCTGTGTGCTTATGTCATTTTTAAAACCATTCTGCAGTGTGTAACCAGTATCTATATGCTAGATAAGTACAGAAATTATGAAAAAATGCTAGAGGTGATAAAGAATTCTCCAGTGAAAATTTTCAGCCTTGAATTTGTTTAGGGATTGCTCCAAAAGTCTCCTAGTTCAAACCATGGCTCCCAGGATTTTTAGGATGCTCAATCCCTGGCTCTATGAAACTCCTCAGGCTATCTCCAATCCCAGAGGGCCAACCCACACAGTGTCCTGACTCTAGGACACTCTTTCAATAATGAATCAGCTTGCAAGTTTTTTGGTGGTTAAAAAAAAGGAACCAGAACAATTTTCCAAACTTTTTTAACTTCCTTTCTGTAGGAACTTGTGTAACTTTTGTTTTGGTTTAAACTTCAAACTTTCAGCAGCACAAAACTTGAGGCTCTAAACAGCTGTAAATAGAATATTTTGAGTGGAATACTTCAATATTTAATATTGAAAGTCACTCAGGTAAGCAGCCAGTTGATCTAACATGCAGCAAAAAGACTAATAAAAAGGATGTATTTTGTAGCTGCCCCCACTGGTACCCACAAGAGTCTCATCTGGTTTTATGTTTATTTTGTCTATATCTTTGACTTTTTCTTTGTCATACTATAGCTAAAAATTTTCGTTCTGTTTTTTCAGCAATACTAAGCATTTGCATCTTCCATATCTTTCACTCTTCAGTGTTAAAAGTCAGAACAACATCACTTGGGTTTGAATCCTGAGGAACCACAAAGTCAGATCAAAGCCTGTGTGTGGAATCTCTGGTCTGGTAAATAGCTATTTTGAAATGACATTTCCATCTTTCAGATTTATACGGTCATAAAGTCAAGTGCAGTATTGTAGATCTTTACTTAATTGCTTTTGCAACTTGCTTTACTTTGGGTCTTAAATCAGTGTGCAGACATCATTCTTTTAACAAAGAGGTTAAGGCGCTGTTTCCAGGCTAATCTGTTCTGGAAATCTGCAACTTTTTTCTTTATTTGTTTTACCGTCACTCAGAGAATGAATCTGTATATAAACAAGTCATCCATGAAATTCCGTACATAGGTGTCATAACTCTGAGGCCTCTGAATCTTCATATTTGAACAGTTCACAGCTCAGACGTCAGACTTGATTGAGCACAGATGTCTATGATGTCACTAAGTTCTTTGGAAGGCAGAGTATATTATTGCAGTATTAACATTGAATATGTTTCTTTTTAATATGTGCTCCTGAGACCAAATTCCCTGTGTTCTGTGTGATGCTTTTTGCAGATAAGTACAAGTTAATAGAGTTCTGCTAGCAGTTAAAGTCTGACTCAGCCCTAAAGCCAACAAATGAAATTAATATAATTAGATAATTTGTTGTGGATGCTAATACTTTGCAAGGGTTCAAAAAGAGATGAAATGAATTCATGGAAGAAGACTCAATTCAGGGCTGCTAAATACAAAGCTCAGGAAATCCCTGACAGAGGAGAAAGTGTATTCTGCTATATGTTCCCTGTTTTTATACTCTTTTCTGTGCATCTGTTACTATCACTGATATAAACAGGATACATTAGATCATCTTTAGTCTGATCCATTATGGCTGTTTATGTGTTCTCATTTATATTTTGTAGAAAGCAATAGCAATTTGATTTTTAGCTGCATAAAAAATATTGTAAGTAAATAAATAAACTTTCCAACATAATGAAAACCACTGAAGGAATCTTAGGAGAGTGCAATAGTCAAAAACACAGTTCTTGATACTACAATACTAATACTAAAATCAATAGTAGAAGTCCTATGGCTTTCAGCGAAGAAATACTTCAGGTCATTGCTTATCAATAATATTAACAAAAATAAAAATGTCACTACTGGAGAGACAATGTAGGTACATATCAGCGTCCAATTTGCAGACTCCAAAGAAGTAATATTTCTTGTGTTGGGTAAGCCTTTTCTTCTTCATCATCAATTTTGGTGTATGAAAGTACTGCATTTAGAACATCCATAGCTGCCATAGGCAATGTTTAATCAGTTGAAATTCCACACTGTCCCGCTCCCAAGATGTTTGAAAGGTTACTTTCTCACTGCAGTGAAAATTCAAATGTCACCAAAAAGTCAGAGCTCGGTCTCGTTTAAAGTACTGTCACAGCTCCTCATATATCAGCACTTCCTGAATTAACAACAAAAACAGGTCTGGAGTTTCCTGTTAAAGTAACTAAGGGAGCATTCCCGAATACTTCTCCCTCCCTTTCCTTTTGCTGCTATTACCTGAACAGATGTGGACTTTATCTGGGGGCAGCCGTATTCCTTACCACATACTTTGACTACAGTTTATATAAAATTCCTTCCTTATCTCTCTAATGGCTGTTCTATCTTTATGCCAGGTCTTCTTACAGAAAGAAACTGAGTGTTGATAAAAGCAGTACAAGCAATCATTTATAACCCCTGTGCAGTACCATAAGTGGCGATGTAGTGTTTTTTCCAAATACACCTTAATGAATGCATTTAAATTTAAGCACTGTTAAGATTAATTAAAAAGATAACAAGTTAGGACTGTGAGCATATTTTTATGTGTACAAAAACAATCATCATTAATTTGCTGTTCTGCAGAATCCATAGAGTTTTCAGAAATACTTAGTGTCCAGAAGTTTAAAAATCCAGCTGCAAGTTATCTACGTTAACCAACCACTTGGACTTTTAAATTCAATATTCATTAGAATCAGATTTTAAATGTCTCTTGACACTCCTACTCAAAAGCCATAGTTCCTAAATTGATGCTGATTACGTATCTCAGTGACCATAAAAAATAACAATTCATTTCTGCCTCTTCTGACTGCAGATAGGTCTGGACATACTAATTCTAGTGCTCAAAAACTAGAAGACCATAAAAAAAGAATATATATATAGTATCTTTTGAATCTATGTTTTTTTAAATGAATCCCGTCTTTGGGGAAGCTTGCCTCATGTTCATGAATAGTTGGGAATGACAAAATTACAGGTCTGTCTGGATTTTGCAGATTAATATATCTATAGAGTGAAATGAAAGTGTGTGTTTAGTGTATATCAGCATAATATATGTCATTCAGGTAGTGACAGCCATGAAGGTATAAAATGTTTTAGCACAAGCTAGAAGTGCAATATGCACTTGTAGAGTTTGAAATCTAATTGCTAGTACATGCCAAAGATATGTGGCTCCTTACTACTGCTCCCCACTAATTACAGTAATATAAGAATGCCACTACATGCTGTCCTCACATCTTTGGTTTGTTGTACAGAAGAATATTATATTATTCCTATAATTATTATGAATTAATTATTCATATATAAATTAAGTCCTTCTACTTCTTCTCCAGCCTGGATTAGGGAGCATAGGACTGTGTACATACATGTATATATATGTGCATACAAACATCTTGATGGAGTTGTGGTGGGAAATTTTTCCAAAACTTAAAAATAACAGATATGAGAGAATGAAATTCCACTCAGATTTTTATGGTGAATTAGCTTTGAATTTTAATTCTAAACTAAAACTATGTAAAGATGATATTTACAAAATCATCCAACACCGCTAAGGGAAATACAAGACAGACCACTTTTTGTAATCAGTCATGCGTGGGAGTAGATGCTGAAAATGCCTGAATAAAACAACCACAGTTTGCTCCACAGAAAATTAGAGTGATTTCAATAGTATACATTTAGGAATCAGAATAATAACACAGCATTTGTTTCTTTTATGTTTTTAAATGTCCTAGCACCACCCTCTTCATAATTCTCAGTGTGAAATAAATTACATTTGTCAGTCGTCCTCTTTCCTGAGATAAACACAAACAGATGGTAGATGTAAGTCAGGAAAAGAGATTAGTCCTATGGAAGACACATTAAGAAGATGCAAGTTACATTGTGCATTTAGGGTGGAATTCAACTAACTTTAGCCTTTTTACCTACCATCTAAATTGAGCTGCAAGGTCAGGAATCTTGTCTCCCTGAGGATTTGCGTCCGATACAAAGAGCATGAATCACAGTCCAAAGGAGCATTTCTCTCACCATTGACCACAGAGGAGGCTGGGTGCCTTACTTCCTTACATGTAAAGTTAAATGAGATTGTAATTTATTTTCTCCGTATCTAACATACAGAATGAAGCAATTCTAACTAAAACAGGCAGTGCTTATTAGGTAACTAAAAGGCAGTGCTAAAAATAATATACCAATACTAAAAATAAAAATCAAAGATCTCCTCAATCTACTCTTTCCAGTTAGCTAGGGCTAGTTAAGTAGTTAACCTTTCCCATGTAGTTTAACTTACTTTGGAAGGTCCATAGTTAAAGTTTTGTTGTGGTTTATAGCTCAAAGCAGAGCTTGCTTCTCCGGTGATAAGCACAATTATTTCTCATGAAGAAAGTTGAAGTAAATACAGTTTGGGTACAGATCAGATTTTCTATGAAGCTAAAAGTAATTCACATTCAACGGGTTAAATGTGAAAGTACTTGATCATATTTTAAAACATTGCACCGCTCCAGTTGAATACCTGTTGTCTACTCCTGCCCTGCCAGTTGCGTTTGAGATCCGTCATGCGGGGGCCCTGGCTCGTCTTGAACTGCTCCCTCCATCTGGGCAAGCTGCAGGCTCTGGCTCTTATGTGGGCTCTCAAGCTGTCTGCTTAGCTCAGGTTAAACTTGGAATAATTGCTCATGACCTGTACCAAGTCCCAAAGTTACCACTTCGGTCTGAGATCTAAAACAGTTTTGTGGGCTAAAAATGTAACTGCTTTTTTTGGAATATACCTCTTAATTGAATAAAAGCCATGATTTCACCCTCCCAAGTTGCCTTGCTTGTATCCTTAGAAAGTCACTTCTGCAGCACCACTGATATTACTTGTCCAATGGCACATTTTCATCAAAACAGACTGTCTGTCACTTCTTTACATAAGTAGGACTTTCTACTGGCTTAATGCCAATAGCTTAAGCAAGTTATTTCACCTTTCCAAGGGAAAGTGTCCCCCAGTGTTGCGGATGCTTTGGATTTTATGATCCAGCTACTCAGTTACTTAAACGAATTGCAGAAAACAGGCCTACAGACTTCATAAGGTTTCCAAATCCATTCACTTTCATTTTAGGCAGTGCAAGAAATACACCTAACAGTAAACACCTACAATGACTTCCCTGCTTCTCACTTGCTTGAGCAGCCTTTGGGTATAGATGCAAATCCTCTAAGGATCTTCTTTCCTCCATGTTTCCCCTTCCTGAGACTGTGCTTGGTTTCTACATTGGTTTCCCTGTAATTACACTGTACCGTTCTGTTCAGCCTTAATGATGGTTAACAACTCAACCAATCCTGTCACCTTAAAACCTTCTTGGTTTTCAGACTACTATTTTTGCCCATACCTCGCCATCCTACTGTGTAGGCTGTACCTATCTCGTACATAGGTAACACGGTCAGGCTCAGTACAAACAATGCAGTCATGATCATTCACCCCTTAGATAGCAAGGACCATATTCCTATATCTCTGCTTCAAGATGAAAGTTTCAGCCTCTAAACCAGAGGGTTGCACTTTTGCTTACTTCATCTCTTCGGCCTTATGACTCTTCTGCTCTTTTACACACAGCAAGAGACCTGCAGCATGGGAGAACAAAAGCTTCCTCAACTTATCCTTCTTTCTCTTTCAGGACTGGGTAAAGCTTGGTGGGTGAAGACACTCGCCATGAGTATGGAAGGGGTGCGTTCGAATGCTATTAGACAGAGACCAAATTTTCCAAATCTTAGACTAAGGCTCTAAGCTACAAAATAAAATAAAACAATGCTCCTCAGTATGTTTTTTGTTTGATTTGCTTCTGGATTGATTTGGAAAGAGAACATGGGCACTCCAGGAATGGATTCAGGTTAGTATATTGCAGAAAGCACAGAGCACAGGGAAAGTACTTGAACACCAGAGAAGAACAGCATTGAAGACCCCCTCATCATAAGTGCTTTTATTTTCTGTCCAATTTTGTGAATCCTTTTCTTTCCTTACCCACTTTCCTACCTGTGGCATTAAAGGGTGCCTACGTATCTTGTTGGATGCCTTGGATTCTATTGTGAATTATAAAAGTTTGCCTTTGTCATGGTTTTTGTGGTGCCTTAATCCGCTTGGGCATCCAGCCCCAGCTGCACATGCTTCATTTGAAAAATGGGTATTAAGTGCTGAAATTGCTTACTCTAGGTTCATAAAAGTGCTGCCCCAGAACCTTAACATCTATGTGCATTGAGGACACTGCCATATAGAGTCAGTGACATATACATGCCAAAGCCTATCATTTTCTATTTTTCTTCTGCATAAATATACTGGTAATGGTATTTCACCCATTATGCTACAAAATGTCTCATAAAGTTAAATTAGAAAATTACTAGTTGGCTGAAAACTAATGTTGCTATAGTAACATTTCCATTACAAATCATATTATTGTAAAAACGGAGGTCTACGGAAAATTTTCCATTAGCCTGCTTTAAGATTACAGTTGTAAGAAGCCTACAGTTCCCTAAACACACATCTGAAGAAAACCTCATGTCAAATATCCTAACCTACATTTTCTTTAATTTAAATAATGCTTTGCATACAGGCTAACAGAGGTAAAAGAGTCTGTGGGGGCAGTGACTCATTGGAGTGACTGACTTCCTGCACTTGCTGGTGCTCCACATGGCACAGCCAGGACACAAACAGGAAAGGTGGCTCACAGCTCTGTCCTCTACATAGATGAAAAGCCTGGAAAGTATTTTTTACTTCTTCTGTACATTGCTTGAAAAGATGATGTCTGTCCTTGAAGTTTTCAGTAGTATGAGCAGCCCATTAGAGCTTGACCTGTTATCAGGCAGGTTTTATATTTCTGCTGTTATAAGAGCCCTCACAGAAGGCTCACTTGCAGGGTTGCCAACTATCATGATTGACAGCAGTTCATTGCAACACCTCACGGCTGTGCTCAAGGTAGCTGCCATAACCAACATCAAAGCAATGCTAATGATTCTGCAAGAAAAGGCAGCCAAAAACACAAAATGTTTTCTAAGCTAGCATTAACAACACTACAAGGAAACTCCTACAGGTAGAATTAACTTTCTGAAACAAACTTCGCATTTCTTAGCTATTTGAGGTCAAGTATAGCAATAAGAAAGCAGTACTGGAACTCTCACAAGTATCCCCGAAGGAAAATCTCCAAAAAAGTTGAACTTTTCCACTGCTAAGTACTCCTTACAAATAAAGCTGTCTAATTCTGCCCAGCTGGAAGACAGTTATGCAAATGCATCTTTTGTTGATACTGCTCGCTAAGCTTTATTTTTCCAGTGTAGCATTTAACATTAATTGACAGTAGGGTTTAAAATACCTATCGTGGAAAGTAAAAAGATTAAAAGAAAAGTGCTCCCAGGACTTGCAAAATGCAGCCTTTTAAAATCATAAGGAAAAAATGAAGGAAAGCCTAGTACATTTTCTGCGTGGTCTGTGTAGGTTATGTAGTTGTTTTCATCTCCTGTGGGGAGATGCAGACCCTCCTGGTCTAGCGGAATGTTTGGCTAAGCCCTTCTCTGAAGGACTTTTAGTCCTTCAGAGACTCATGGCAGAAACTCATGGCAGAAAGAACAAGGCTGCTAATAGTACATATCCTACTCAAGTGAAAAACCTACCACTAAAGTGTGGAAAGGTAGAAGGCACTACGGAGCTGATGGTGGCTTCCTGGCTAGCGCAGCCATAACGTACAGCTCCTTCAGGCACTGCCAACAGCAGTGAGGTTGCGGACTGGCGCCAGAGCACAGTGACATTAACCCCCTCGCTGTGCACATGAAATGCCGTGTCCCATTCTGGGAGACAACTGTAATGTTAAGCAATGCCACAGTGGTCCTGCTCCGTCTGCTACAGACACCCCACAGCTAAGGACATACATTGAAGAGTAGGAGGAGGAAAGGTATCAGGGACACAGCCTGTCCCTTTGCGCTCTGGAAGTGGCAGAAACAGGCTGAGAAAGGTCCATGGGCAAAGAGTTGTCTGGCAAGCGTTCAGTGGCTGGTTTCTAGGGGAGAGAAGAATGAACTTTGTCAGTCATGAACAGCAGAGGAAATTAAAGACACATTGGGCTGAAGTGACTGATTCCGAGGCACATTTTAGATGGATTTGACTGAAGAACTCCGGAAAATAAAAAGCTCAGGAGTGCCACAGGACTGCGCTTAAAGGGACTGTCTTAATGGGTGCTTAGGATCAGCGTTGATTAGCTAGTCACCAATGTAGTCCTGGGAGCAAAAAGAAGCTGGACAGCATTTAATGGTATTCCAAAAAGCAGCTTGCTTGAGAGATCCCAGACTGGAATAAGAAGTCCTTTCTTGGCTACCAGCAGAGAGCACGGTGCGGGCAGGAGGTTCAGCCTTATGCGCTGGTGATCTGTGGCTTCTGCATGCCACAGTGAAATGAGGTCTCGTGATGCTGCCTCCACAGCAGCACATGGCTCCACTTATTAGCTAGGAGATCTGTGCTCTTAATACAAAGATTAATGCATGGAAGAGTTTCCCAAAAGCAGAAAAAGATTCCAGCCATGGACCTGTTTCAAACAGAGAAACCGCGCACGTGGAAAACACTGAAAAGGTACGTGTTAAAATAACACTTTACGGCAGAAAGGTGTGTTCTGCTGCAACAAAACCATGGAAAATTGGAATGGAATGAAAGTGATCTTTCAGATATGAATCCCATCATCCTCTGATTATATTATACATGCAATTTCGATGTCAAACTAAGGAGATCCTCCATTCTTCTTAGCTTGAGCTTTGAGGGGAAAAAAAAGAGAGAGAAATTTAAGTCTGTTGTGATCATATGCCCATCTGGGTTTAATTAGACCAAATTGCTGTATAATTTCAGCACTGCTTCTCCCCTTCCTCTCCTCCCTGCCATCCTGCATCAGGCTCCCAGTTTCACCCAGTGCTGTTCCTCTTTCCCTTTCTGTCATTCCAAGTCTATTGAACTCCAACACTTTCTTTTTCTTCAAATATTTTGTTGCCAATAAACTGGCACCATTCATGAACTTGTCCCTTCAAGGGCACCTTTTCTCCTCGCTATCAGTTTTTGAAAAAAGGGCATGATTGCCAATTTCTCTTTATGGTTATTCTTTTTACTCCTTCTCTGTGGTTTTTGTAAAGCAGTGTTCCCAGGTTGCTATGCTTTACTTCTGTTAGTGTAACAAGGCGTTCATAAGAAATTAATACAAGAATTGAATGCCATTTGCAAACAAGAGCTATCCAAGACAGAGCATCCATTACAACAGTTTTCTTTATAGTGGGGTTTAGATGGGCAACGGTTTGATTCTAAGAAAAGGAAGAATGCAGAAACAAACAGTGAAGTAACCAAAAGAAAATGTTTTCAAGCTTTCCTCATTCACTTTCTCATGGAAATGCTAATTAACACTGTCCTTTCTTCCTGTGTCTAATTTTATATTAATAAATTGTCTTCAAACACCTTTAAGATTGAGTTCCTACGAAATCAAAAAGCACAAACTAACACAAGGACTTGGTCTATGCTTTTAAGCCAGCATTATGGAGAACCTTTCACATTTTTGACTTACAAACCCTCTGAGCAATCAGTGCATCACAGGCAGTTTTAGTACTAATGAAGCAGATACCCTGCTCTCTTCGTATGCTTCTAAGCATAAGTTTCAACTGAAAGTTAACTTGCATAAGAGTACTGGATTTGGAAACACAGGCAGAACGTGCACGTGTGCATGTCATTATCTAGCATTCCCTTTCAGCTCATGCTCCTAACCATTTTACTGTAGTGCTCATGTTCTGAGCTGAAAAGCTACAAGCTGAAAAACATATATGTAAAAATATAGGCAGGAATAAAAAAAGAGATGAAGTCAAAAATTGCCAGCTAATTCAAACTTTTTTTTAATGCTTAATGACAATGCACAGGTATATAGAGCTACTTTCTCCAATAGGGCGAAATAACACTTCATGTGACAGATGCATAGACAATGAGCTGAGTCTAAACCGATTAACACATCCCAGCTTGACAGATAGCACATGCCACTTCTACGAACTGTTCAGATTCTTGTCTTGTACTTCAGATGCATTTCCTCACATTCATCTTTTTATGTGATAGAATGACCTTGTTCCACTTTCAGCCTTCTCCACTTTCATAAATAGATGAACCACTTCAGTTTTCCATTCCATTTTATTCCTTTTTAATAACACTAATGATAAATGTAAGTTTTACTCAGATCAGATCTTCCTGACCAATGGAACTGGGTATACTGACAATAACATACTAGTTGAGTCTGTTTTTTTTCCTGCAGCTGTTTGATGTAACATGCAGAATGGAGAGATGTTATGTACAGAAATATTTAATATTATGCAGCAGTTGACACTGCTTTTCATGTAGATACAAATTACAGTGACTTTTTGAATTTTGTAGAGCATATACGTATGCAAGCTAGTGCAAGATAAAAAAGGAAGATTGGAATATCCTTCCTCAAAAACCTGGCCCTAGGCTTTTAACACCTAGCTTAGTTGATTATATTTAAAGAAGAACAATATTATGGTCTCCCCTATAGTTATTTGAAAACCTGTAAGTGAATATTAATATTAGCTCTTCTGCATTCTTTTTTTGTAGTCAACTCAAATATTTAAGTTGAATGAGATTTCTGTACTATTGGCTAATGCATCTGATTACAAATCCAAGCATAAGCATATGGCTGAAGATACCCATAACATCTGATTAGATCATTCACATGACTGTAGACAATAGCAAGGTATTTTGAATCCAATTACAAAACACTGCTAAATATAGCTCTGATATCATTTACAGGTTTTGAAATATAATGAATTCAACACTGTTTAACCAAAGAGATAGAGAAAAAGAGTGAGACTCAACACAACAGAGCTCTGTTTTGAAACACTTACTGGCTTCTAGTTCCTTAAACAAATCAGGCTCAGGAAATTATCTGATGACCTAATTTCCCATGATAACGCTAGTTCTGAGGCTGAGCAGTAAAGAGTTCGATAGTGGCCTGTGCGTTGCTGATTGCAGACCTGGCACTCTGCAACTAATGGGGCCCAGATGGAGCTGAGAGCAAACAAAGTGAACTGGGTAGTAATGGACTGATTTATAGCCCTACTCTCATTCTCTTCCCCCCTCCAAAGTAAACAAAACTAAGAAAGGGCCTGAGGATAGCAAATCCACCAGCCTACAAGAGGAATCCCTCCAGCCTGTATGACTTTGAGATCATCAGATGCATTCTTCCTGACATAGCAGGCTAATCTGTAGCTACTACAGCTGCCGTATCTTTCCTGGAGTCAGTTTTCATTGGACGAATATCTGGCCTAAGAGGAATAGAAAAGAGTCAAGTAAGCTAGATGTGATATTTTAGCCAAATGATATGTGTTTTTCTCACATATATTAGAAGGGCTTGTATTTTGGTCCTGCACCAAGAGTACGGCTTAGGATCTCCAAAGATTATTGTGTCTGAAAAATCTGAAGGCCAGCTTGCTTGCATGTGCCTGCCCACTCATAAAAACTACCAATATAAATTTATAATTCCAAGTATGTAATGACTTACTAGATAATACATAACATGAACTATATTTCATTTAAAATAAATACAATCTGGAGGTTGAAATAAATCTTTCATTCATGTCCAAAACTCCTTGCATATCATTCTGCCCCCTTCCCTACTGTTTTCTTTTTACACAAAAAAAGACATAGACTTTCTTACTGGTGAATAAGACTGTTGTGTAAGTCACTTTTTATAGGGTATGGTTTTTCATTTGGCCTTATTAATATTTGTTGTAAAGTCTAGCAGTGATCCAAGAGCAACCTCATGCAGATAAAATTGTTTTATGAGGTAACAACACAGCATGATTGCTTTACTACCCCTCCATTTACAAATTTTTATGGGATTAAATGACACTTTAATATTTAGGAGGAGGGAAAAGTGAAGAAGGATAAACAGCTGTCTTTGGAATTTAATTTCATAAATATATTCTCATATATCTCCTGACACCCCTTAACTATTCATAATAAACATTGATCTTCATTCATACTTCCAAGCTCAATAAAAATGGTTATGATTTAGAAATCAAAGGCACATTTTATGTTATTCTAGTCTCAAAGGTGGAACTGTGGAAATGATGACATCAGACTTGCTATCAGCAATTCTAGGAACATCCAGGAAAGCACTCTGATAGCAATCTCTGATAATTGCTAAAGCAGGGTACACCAAGAGCTCCAATTTCCCTGCAGTAGTGTCCCTTGGCTCTTAGGCAGTGATTGCTGTGAATCTTGAGCTCAAGCTGAAGTTGGACTTCCAATTGTTTGCAGAACATGTTGACATTTTAGACAAGAAAGAAGTGCCTGTGAATGCACAGTGGAGTGTGAGCTTCAGTGTGTTATCAACATTTAATAAGCTTTAATATATTATATAATGTCATGTCATTTATGTACAACTATGTACTGCATTCATACTGTTTTGTTAAACTTCTTAATTTACCCACAAGCCTTTGCAACAAGAACCAGCCATGGCTTCATGCACTTTCTCTTAGGAAAATGAATTCCCTGGTTATCAAACACAAGATTTAGGAGGACAGTTGTTACCTGCAAACCAGGCAGTCTCCCTTTGTTAAGCATTACAAGAACAAAAAAGAGATCTGAGGAAAATTTTCTTTTTAAGCTTAAAGAACAAAACAACGACTTCACTAAGTAGCAGCTAGTTGAACAGGTGTTTTAATAATGTTCCAAGAGCAAAGAAAAGTAAATACAATCCAAGTGTGCTCATGTTGCTCTCCTGTGAAAGTGGAATGATCAATAATGAAAGAAGGATAATGAAAGTCTAGTACAAAAGGAAAGGAAGGGAAAGAAGATGCAGTTTCCCAAAGAATCTCTCCAGTCACCCAATCCGGTCAACCAAATCACCCAGTTTAGGGGAGCATCTCACATTCCTATATGCACAAAACAGTTGAGATTATTCTGTAACATAACTGTGCATTGTTATCTCTAAATTAGAGTAAGAAAGACTCTGAGAGGAAGCCAAGCCAATGCTAGCGGTGGCTGCTGCAGCCCCCATGGCCTGGCCCTGCCGTACCGAACCTGGCAAGTGGCAGGGAGTGACCCGGAGCTGGGAACAAGGAGGGAAAGGGGATGCAAGTGAGGCTGGGGAGGAGGAGGAAGCTGCAACAATCAGGCCAACCTAAGAAGGCACTGGGAAGCACTGTGCATTGTCCTAAACTTCATATTAATTTGGAGGTCAAGGAATAAAGCAGTTAACAGCAGATGTGTATGTGTTATAGAAGATCAGTGTACCAAACTGCATTTTTACCAATCTCTTCCTTGCTTTATTAAGGATACCCTGAGACATAAAATCACAGCTGCCCTCCAAATTTAAATTTATCCCAGATGCAACTCCTCTTTTTAGTTTATTTTAATAAAAACTGAAAACCACTCAACTAAGGTTGACAAATTATTTTCACTGCAGCAGCACTAGAGTTTTTAGCACATATCCCGTTCTATCAGAGATCTTTAATGAACTTTAATCTATATTGACTACTCAGGCAAATTAAGCAAGCTACAGGGTCTGATGGTTTCTCTTTGCCTTTCTACATGAAAGGCCAGCAGCAGTCAGTGTAACCTTTCATTTTGCCCTGAGCTAGTTTTGTTTGTGACACAAATGTAAAACAGTGTTATTAAGGATGAGTGATCTAGCATGTCACACTCCTCAAAATATTTTTTGTATTCTGCTGGCTATAAATCTATTGATGTTCTTGAATTTGTGAGCCCTTGTTTTGGAAGTGACAAATGTCCACTTAATTTAATTTGACAGGTAAACTGCACTATGTGTTCCAAACCTGTCATCACAACACTGAAATCCATCCTTGACATTAATTTGTATAAACGGCAGGTCACTTGAGGAGGAAAATATTTTTTTTTTCTGGAAAGCAATGCAATTTGTTTTTAATAGAAGACAAATTTTTTAAGGGCTCTTTGCCAGTCATTAAGCTATGGCCATCAGCTACATGTGTTTCCCATGTAAACAAAACTCTCTCTCTAATCTAGTTTTTTTTTCTTAGAAATGCTTTATTTAAATATAAATGAATGCAACTAGTGATCATGCTTATTAAAAGTGGAGAAAGAGAAGCTAATGAAGATTGAGGGGGAGGAGGGTTGATTTTCAGGAGTTTTGAACTTTCAAACAAATTTTGTAAAAGCGTTAAGAAACTGATAAAAGAGTATTTTTCCTATTTTCTTTTTTTAAATAGAGCTTGGGGTAAAAAAAGGAATTTTGCTATTCTCAGTAGCCAGGAGTAAATAAGCAGTTAAAGATCAAACCAACTATCCCTTGGATGCCTTTCATATTTTGTTAAACATGGAGTTATAGAATAAGCCCATGCCATGATTCATTTTCTTAGAAATGGACTCTAGTGAAAATTAATGCTTTACACATGAAACATAGCAAAGAAAACACTATATGTTAAATAATTTGGGAGGGTCCTGTATAACTCCGGGGATACCAAACATCTCCATGCTCATTGAGTTCAAAACCTCACAGCATTTTCACCTCTAGTATTTTAGAATGAATCCAAAACTATTTGATAGTCTCATCTACTCCACTGAAATCCTAATGAAAACCCAAGTCACTTAGAAGCCAACTTAATGCCAAAGATAACAAAATTTTAAAAGGGTTCCTGAAAGATTTTTGTTCCAAAATGGAAAGAAATCTTTTCTATCATACATGCCAAGCTTTTGACTGCCAGTTCTTGCAGCCTTGACCACAAAAATAGTTAGAAAGTCTTAATTCCACAGTTCCAATAGCTTAAACCCAGTCTCCCCAGACACTCAGAGTGAGTTCATATAGTGAGTGCCTCAGTACCGGCTCAGCACTGGAGACTATGCGATTGTAATTATACAGTCATGCTTGATTGGAAAATAGGCCAGATAATAAGCAATAGTTTGGATCCCCCTCCCAACACACACCCATTTTAGGCATGAGAATATTACCCTCTTGTCCCTAATATACTTTAAAAAGAAAATTCTCCTACCTGGCTCCTTTCCAGGTTTGTCAGTAAATAAAAGTGTTTCATCTCTGTATTATATATGCAATTATGTTCTAATTCTGAATTAAAACCATCCTTAATTAAGTGTAAAACTGGAACGTCACCAAGACAGTCATAAATGAAAAGTAACTTATTTTTTCAAGAGCTGTGTCTGTTCCTAGGTTCTTTCTGGGCAACTGGGATAACAACAGACACAGACACCAGGGATACTATATCACTTACCCCATATAAAGTGTTCAGGCCCTTACTAGGTTTGACACAAAGGATTCTATTTTTCATTGTGCTCTCACAGCACAAAGTCAATAAGAAAATGATTTGAAAAGCAGACAACTTTGTTTTATCTTCAAAGATTCAGAAGGGTTTTTTTTCCATAGTTCCAAACCCCCCATCACAAGACACTGGACTCCTGCTGAAATCTGTTTAGGTGTGTTTAGGAAAGTAGTTATCTATAGTGTGGCTGAATTCCAACATCTTTGCTTGCTGACTTGTAGCTTTCCCAGAAAAGTTCCTTTTTGACTTACTTTTTGGCACAAGTGTCAATCCAGGCATACTTAGAAAGCAGATGAAAAATGACATAAAAAATCCCCAAGCACCGTATTATTCTTATCTTATAAGAAACAACCTGGAAGGAATTGCTGAGATGTAGGCAAGTCAAAACAGTCCATCCTTGTAAATACTGTTGAGATGTAAAAATTAAAGGCCTTTTGAAGACAGATGGTTGGAAAATATAACAAGTGGGTGTTTAAGCCTGGTGCTTTGTTTTCATTCATGCACTTCTGGAAATGGGAATCTTGTCCGTAGACATCTCAAAGATATGGATGAAATCATTGCACTTGTATACTACACCCAGAGTTGCTAATTTCTTTTTCATACAAATTATTTTGGGTTTAATTGTTTCATATCAGAAATAGGTACTTTGGGAACCAGAATCAGTCAGCTGGGTTACTACGTTCCTGTGATTAATTGTGCTAGTACATAGATAATAAAGAAGGAAGTAGTAATTCCTCCTTAGTCCTGTATTTGCAAACCAGAACACCATGAAGTGTAATGGAAAAGACATCAGAAATCCAGGATCTTGGGCCTCCTGTGCCTATAAAGAAAAACATTATTTTCCTAGGGAAAAGGCAGGACTTGGTTCTTTTTCCCCATTTCTCCTCCCCGTTCAGTTCTTAGTGGTTTTATAGGTAAATCAAGCTCAACTTTTTTTGGCTTATCCAAGCAAACATAAAGTAGGGGCTCATCAAAATACAGCTCTTGGCATCCAGCATAGCTGTTGTATGGTTCCTGCAAGATTATTTTTCACTGTGGTATCATATGGAGTATAAAGATATTTGTTATAATATTAAATTTGTTATGATAAAATCTCCTGTATTTTGTTATGATAAAATCAGTGGCTTCCCTTGAACAAAACTTAGACCCTCCCTGGGTGAAGCCATGCTGATATGAAGAAAAGGAGATGAGAAAGGAAGTGTACCCAGACTTAGACAAAAAGGACATGGACCTTTTCATCCATTCCTCAGCAATTAGAGAAAATCTTTCATATATCTCTCATTTTGGAGATGTTTCTTCTATATTAGTCTTGAAGGAAAGCTTTGGAAAGTTAGCTTTCGAAAAGAAAATGTAACTTGTGCCTCACACGAAAACATGTTCAAAGTTAGGAAACATCTCTATCAAGTGTCAGACTACAGTACGAAAGCTGGTCTTTACAAGGACCCACTAATAACGTATTTTACCCTCTGTACACAAAGAAAACCTACATTTACTTTTCTTGTTATCCAATGAGAAGGACAAATAATTTCTTCAGAACTGTGCTTCTTAGCAGTTGTTGTGCCTGTTGAGTGCCTGTTGAAAAAACCCTGTTCCACAAACAAAGCAACTGTTAAGACATACCCTGTTCTACTCATCTAGAGAAACTCACTCATGCAAAGCCACTGTAGTTCCAAATAATCCAGACATATTTCCTCCTCTGAGTTCTGCGCCTTACCAGAACATGGGATTGAATTGTTTTTGGTTTTTCTTTTCCTAAATCTTAATGCCTGAACCATTACTGCAGGAATGAAAAGATAAATTTATGTAAACCAAGGTTGTAATAGGCTCACAGCCCTCCTCCTCCATCTGCTTTGTCACTGGAAAATGAGGCAAGCAGAATACACACTGAGTGTGTGTGGGTTTTGCAAGAGAATATAAAATGTTTATTTCCTACAGGCTTAGGCCCAGAGCGCTCCAGCAACCACAGAGCAAACAGAGTGAGCACAGCCTCACCACAACACAGCACCAGCCTCAGACCCTCACAGATAATGGGTCTTTCTTCCACCAAAATAATAATGCCAAAAAAAATCAGGTGATTTCCTCCAAATTACAACTGCTGAAACCAGGTGAAATCAATGTAATTATAGATCCTCAGTAGTCTTCCCTTCTAACATCCCTGCCTTTGAGTGGCCTAACCCAAAGCGGACCTGCCTTTAAACTGTATATATCTCTTTCCATTAAAGTATGCTGAGGAGCATTTGAGAGTCGCTATTGCCAAGAAGAGAGGTCTACCTTCAGGCCCAATGAAGCGGTATTGGCATTTGCAAGAAAGGCAGGGTTATTTATCAGGCTCTCAGTATCAATAAGCTTGGTTAAAAGTTAAGATTTTACAGTCCATTCTTCGTAGTTCATAAAATTCATGTTTCCCTTATCTTGAAACTTCACCCAAAAGAATTTTCTCACTGCTGCTACCGCCAGGCTATTTCCAGCCGTCAGGCAACAGGCCCATTCTTTGCATATGACCCAAACAATAATAGAGGTGATTACTTTGAAATTCTAGTGCCTTCTTCTGAAAAAATATCTACCAGATAATAGATGCCATGAGTCGACCTTTAGGGCGCTCAAACCTGCAGAATTTCTTGCAAGAACCAGACAGAGGGACAAGGACCTCTCAGAAAGTTTACAAAAAACTCAACACCCCCGCCCCTTTCAAAAAAGACACTTAAGAAATGAAAGAGAAAGTCTTGGCAAAATTTCCATCCAGCTGCCACGGGGCTGCCTTCTGTTGAAATTAAATGGAGCCATTTATTCTAAACAATAGCATTTAGAGACTGCAAAAAAACAGCAGAGCAGTACAAATAAAATCAACTTAAGCTCTGTCTATACTTCTTCACATCTGGAAAAGACAGCTCACCTTCACAGAGAAAAGCCCAGCAGATAAGTAAGGCAGCTGAAGGTGTTTCTCCACTCAGATTGCAACCCCAACACTTTATTTTTGTCATTTACACATTCCTTTATTTCTCTTCTTGTCAGGAACGTACTATAAAATTCTGCCGAATAAAATCTGTGCCCTGGCATACCTTGCTTTTCATAGGTGAACTGACTGGTAGCCTACAGACACTGGACAAGATGGTTCAAAGCTGAGGGTACAGCAAGCCACACTAAGTCTCTTGCATTTTCAGTCCTGAGGCCTTCAACATAGCCATTCTACCTTTCATATTCCTCTGCCTTTCAGAAATTGCTCTGTAATGATGAAAGCTGTAAAATTTGCTTATATCAACAAGCACTTAGGTATGTATTTCAATTCATAGGTGTGAATGTTTTTTTTATAATCCTCACCTTAAAAATATCAACTATTTGCAAGTTCTCTTCGACAGTTATTTCAGCAGGGTCAGCTGATTGTCTTGAAAAACATAGATTTACACATACATTATAAAAATGTACTGTGGGTCATTTCAAGACTGGGATGTTCCATTAGTGCCACATATCCTTCTCATTCCAGATGAAGTATGCATACATATCTTTAAAAAGAATGAGGTAAGAGAAAGAAAAATTAAAATAACATATGCCAACAACTGTTAATAAAATGAAACTAATTGGATAGTCAAAAGCCACAATGTGACAATGTCCCTTACTACCAGTAAGTATGGGAATAATCAATATGATTCTTCTAGGAAAAAATCTATGTGCAAACAGCCACTGCAAATCAAATTAAATTACAGGACACAAAGTTAAAATTTAATTATAAAAATTCTTTTTTCTTGGCATAAGTTAGTCACAGATCCAGGATCTTTCAAAATGAGTTTCAGTTTAGGTCAAATGACTGCTTATGGACAAAGGTGACTGGCCAGGAGCCTAAAAATGAGTTGGTTAAATACTTCCAGGGCCCCATTACAATCCTATTATTCATTTTCTGCTTCTAATTTATCTAATGTCTCCTCTTCATTCCTTTTTAATACAGAAATTCCCATAAATTTGCTGGGCACGACACAAGTACAAAATATAGTCCTGATCCAGAAGCCTCACAGTCAACAAAAGCTTCTAGAGTATTCCTTCATTATATCATTTTCATTTTCTCTGCTGTACGGAAAAGAAATGTCCAGTTGAAGTAATCTGAGAGGGGACAGGAAAAAAGAGTCAGGAATACCTTCATTATCATATATATAATCATCTCTGTCTTCCATGTTAAGCTTCTTGTTTTGTGAATTATTTCAGTGTGAAGGACACAAGCTTCCATATGACATAACCAAGTTTTAATAGAGCACTCACTTTATTCAAACAGGATTTAATCAGAGAAAATTTTAAAAAATTCTTCTTATTCTACACAGGGAAGAAAACAAGTCCCTCAAAGATTTTCAAAAAGGGAAAGACTGTCTCTCTGCTTCTTTACACCATTTTTTCCTCCCCTTTCTCTCATATTAGTCACCTATCCAATATAATTAAGGCCTTTATCTGAGATGTAGAAGAGGTAAATTAAAAACCTTGCTCTTCTTAAATGAATTTCATGGAAACTGATGTCTCCATGATCAACTTCTCTTCTGTTAGGCAAAACATTAACAATGTGGTATTGGAGAATTCTGTAAAAGTGGCATCATTAAGTCAAATCTACTCTGCTGAATTTTTGCCTACTAGTCTTGTGTGAAATACTGCAAACTCTTTCTTTTTTGCATGCAACATTCAAGCATTTCCGCTTTCATTTTTATAATGCCAGAACTGGAAAAATACTTACACATATGCAGTGGAATCCTATAACAAGCTTTGTCATTTCATTCTAAAAATAAAGTTTACAAAGAAGTTTGGTAGTTTGTGTGCATGATTCTTTTTTTTCATTTGTAGGCAGAGTAGGCCATAGGATCTCTGAATTTCCTTAAGGTAAGATGATCATTTATACTCACGGCAGATCTGGCCTTTGGCTCTTCATTTCGATAGGAGTGCAATAAATAATATAGCACCATAGAGTAAAATAACTATCAAACTCATCATCTTGCTAGCTTAACAGAAGTGGTAATAATAACACTGCAGGGACTTTGATGTATAAGATAATAAAATCCTATTTTGCCCTATAGAAAGGTAGGAAACAGGTTAATACGACTGAAAGATAAAGAAATTTGGGTAACCAGTGACTATATGTATGGTATAAAGGCTTTTGTTTTGAAAGATATCATGATGCTCAACATGCACAACTTCCCATCAAAAACAATGAAAGATACTGTTACCCCAGAACTGCTGAAGAAGATTCTAGGTATACCTCTTAAGGCGATCTGCTGTTCCTGCTCTGGAAAATACATGGTACATGATCTCTCGCCAGTTCGGCTATAGGAGACTATCAGAAGGAAGATAGAGGAGGTGGCCAGCTCTGTGTGCTGAGCACATGCCGGCACTGAATCTTGTCCTCGAGCTTTGCCTCTGCTGACCACAGGCAGCTGACCCTTCAGCAGCTCTCTGAAAGGGGCGGTTAGCACTAAAGCACCAGCAACAGAGATGTTCATCCTGATCAAAACATTGGCACCAGCAAAAGCTTCACTAATAGTCGGGAAGGAGAAGCACAGATCCTCTGTGCTGGTGAAAAGAAAAAGATGGGAAGTAAGTCTGCTATCATCTGTGTATAATTCAGTCAGAAAGCATTGTGACTTATTATCACATAATTGGTTAGCTTTTCCTCCTGCACCTCTGTTTTAAATTACTAAGGTTTAAAAAAAAAAAAAACTTGTAATTTCAATATAATACTGCGTTGGCAGTGCCTTAACAGGGCTAGGATTTTGTCAGGTTTTCCATTATAAAGATCTATTTTCAGAAGTCTAAACTATAACTCAGTGGGGAGAAAAAGTCTTCTGGGGCATGAAGGGATAAAATTTGACTTAAAAAAGCCTTAATCCAGGAGATAATATTTTTGCCTAACGAAATATAGAGACAGAGAGAATGAGTTTAAAGGCTAAATACACAGTCAGTCTATTATTCCACTGCCTAAACAGTGTTAACTCCTCTTGTCAAGGCAAAGCAATAGATTTTGGTATGATCAGTAAGTGTGGCTATTTGGCATATAAAAAGTGTTTTTACCGTATTTGGGGCTCAGCTTTTTGAGGTAATGGAATTTGGGTTTCCCAGAGAGCTGCACTGGGATCTGATCCAACACATTCAGATTCATTATCAGTGACTTTGTATCCCAAGGTAACTCTTTGGAAAAAAACAAATACATCTGGATTTCACATAGATTGTAATGCAAAGCTGCAAAAGGAAATGCAGGAGTAACTGTTTCATTGCCAATGCAATATACCCAAAGCCTAAACCAAAGTCAAATAGAGTTGACTGCAACCTGGGGAATTTAAGTAGCAACTATACTGTCTACAGCATATTACAGTGAAGAGCCTCTTTTTCTTCTTTAAAACAATGCCACAGGTCATGAGATAATAAGAACCATATAGCCATTTGCCAGACACAGAAGTCGTGTTTCTTTCCTTTAAAAATAGCTTGAGATACTGTCATTTTTTCCCCAGAACCTCAGAGAAATTGGAGTGCAAGTTAAGTCTTATTCAAATTGCTTCGTAGAAGTCTGCAACCAACCAGTTAGTTGCATCCCTGTGTGAAAAGGCCATGCAGCATGCAGCCACATATAAAATAAAGGCTTTTCAGTGCATGATTCATGATGATCCAAATCTATAAAGTTTTCTGAGCAGACCTCAGAAGAAAAATAAATATGCCTATTTCTCTTTAGTGCCATTTATAAATGTGTGGCCTCAAAAGCCTGTCTCCAAGGGATGCTATTTGTAGTAATTTTATTTTAAATTAGTGGTGATAAAATAGCGTTTTAATTCTTAGGAAAAAAAAATCCCTGTCTTTCACTATATATCATTTATTGGCATACCACTCTGATAGTCACAGCCTTCAGTTGCCTCGTAGCAGGGGTAAAATGTCTCATTTTTAATTTGGTGGATGTATAGCCAGCACGGAGTCCAGCAGTAACAGCTGGTGTGCAGGTGTGTGGGCGAGGGAGCCTGCTGGGAGTGAGCCATCTCACAGCCACCTGCGCCTTGCAGGAGCAGCACTGACTTGTTCCTGGCAGAGAAGGAGGCACCTTTCCAGGGCTTGGCAAAAGGAGTGCCCCGGCTCTCTGGGCCTGGCAGGGAACATGCCATCGCCCCCAGGCATTTATACATGTGGCAATGATGTCTGAGATCCACAAGGTCTGCAGGCACGCACGCTCGGATTTTGGATCTCGTCCCTCCAAAGAGGCAATATAACTGAATTCCACAGCTTTGCCTGGCCCCAGTTCGATCGTGCAAGTGCGTGGATAAAGAACGATATAGCAAACACAAGGTTAAGCTCTCATTATAAAGTTGGAAACGAGTTAGAAAAAGAACATAAATTCTCTTAAGAACAGCTAGACTATTTATAAAAATCCCTTTTTGGCTCTGTACCTTTCATTTAGGATATTTAAGGAATGTCTCAGCTGTTAGACCTGCAGAAACAGCTCACAGGGCACGATCCCTTTTCTGTTATGCAGAACGGAAACTTTTCCATTCTTATACTGAAAGTTATCTTTGGAAGGCAGAGGCTTAATGCCACACCTTCACACTATAATTTACACAATCATTCTTCTCATCCACTCTCTCTCTCCCTTTTTCACTGTAACATGACAGATTATGACTGACTTCATTTCTATATCAGCTTCTCCATCAGCTGTTTATCAGCATCAGAGAGCAGTGTAGATGCACTGGATTGTTGTCTCATTTTACACAATTGAGCAGGTGTGCTCTTTTATCACATCTATTACTATATTTGCATTCTACTAATAGGCAGGATAAATTAATGTTTATTATTTTATTAATAATAATAGAATTATTATAATGCAAATATAGTAAGCTTCAGTACCTGTATCCATGCTATATAATAAAGCTGAAAGAAATTTCTGTTGTTTCTTGGTAGTTTCTAATCTAGTTTTTCACACACTGGTTTCTCCATTGCATAAAAGAGCCTTTTATTTTTCATGGGTTCTTCTCCTTTCACATAATCTTCAAAATAAATTCTTAATGCCAACTAGTAAAACTTCACCAGTCTAGTAATGAAGCAAATGAAGAAGTCAAGTGTCATACATCATGTGTTTTTTTATTTTCCTGGAGCCATAGATACTTCATAACGGGTACAGCATTCACTGGGCACGCTTGAAATAAAGTGCAATGATGATTGCCCACACCCCATGCTCTAATTTCAGTGGCATCAGACAATACTAAAGTATGTAAAACAATAGGAAAAGACAGTAAATGTATCAGGTCTCAAAATCACAGCATGTCACTTTGAGCAGGATTTTTTCGCTTTTTTTAGCACCTAGGAGATGTAGGTTTCCCTTTTTGCTAATGAGATCCAAAGTTGCACTTACTTGCTTAAGGTGAAGGAGTTTTCTGCAGCCATAAGAAGTTACTTGTTTGCCCCAATACTGCTATGAGCAATCACTGCCTGTTTCTGGTAGCATGCGATGTCCCTCAGCACTAGCCTTTCTGCATGCAGAGGAGCTTCCCTTCCTCTTCTTTGAGTCTAGGCTGACTGTACTGCTGCCCCAGCCCAGGCTTTCAGGGCTTCCTGTTTCCCTGCAGCAGCTCTTTTCCAATGTCAACATCATCTTCCAAGCAGAGGAGAGCTGACAGCAGGGAGAGAGAGGATTTCCTGCAGGGAAATCCTTCTCTACTCATTTTTTATACTTCTCTGGAGTAGGGGTCCCTCATTTTACTGTGCACTAGACAGACAAAGAAAAGAGGAAGAATGGTGACAATGCTGTGTGCCCGAAGAACTGTGCAGCTGAATATAAATGAGTAATTTCCATGAGAATGCATGTGAATCTGCAATTGGCTGTGAATTTTTCGAGGTATCTAAAACCTTTTTGCTACCCAGTAACATACATTTGCAATTTCTAAAGGCATAAATTCCACATACATGTTTGCATGTGGCCTTCAGTGAAGATCCACAAATAGCTCCTTCGCATGTTTTTAGTGGCAGCTGTCAACTGGCCTCATAGAAAATGAGTTTCCTTTTGCTATTCCATGCTGCAGAAATAGGTCACTCTGCAGATGGATGAATCTTGTCCCTTAAGTTTTCATTACTTCTGATTCTTTCAGTGGCATGTACTCAGAGATACAATAAAGAAATTAATGCCATTTTTTGGCTCTAGACGGTATGCACAACTGACTTTGAAGATTTTAGTAGGTCAAATTTTTAATAGACATGAGTTCCTTAATAATACATTAACTACCTTTGCACATGAGAATGAAAAGAACTTACTGGGTTCTAGAGTCTAGTTTCTTGCTCTTTATATGTCATATAATTCTTTCTATAAATAAATCAAATTATCTAAGTATATCTCAAAAATACTTATAGGTCTCATTCTTGTGGAAAGGTTGTTCCACCAACTACCATCCTAAAGCCAGTTTGTACCCATTTCATTGTTTGGCATCACCGTCCATAACTCTGGCATTCTTTTTCTCTGTTTCAAAGGAAACACAAAGTGCTGGTCTATGCTATACAGCAACATGGAATACAGTGTACTACACTTAACATTTAACATTATGAACAAATATTACTAAATTATGAACATTTCAGTTCTAATGCAAATATTAAAATAATCTATCTCCAACTTTCATTGAGTTTAGCTATCTTTCAGAAAATCAATTGAAAAATATTGTTTTAGTGCCCAGTGCAATTTCTTTTGTGTTTTTCTGTAGTCGTACAGTAATTTTGCATATCACTAACTGTTACATGAAATAACTTATTGATTTTTTTTAAGAGCTTAATGAAAATATCAACCACTAATGTGGAAATAGTGGATTACAGCAATTTAAGTACAACAAAACTAGAGAACTACATAGAGAGACTATCCACAAGTTCAAATAATGGACGTGAACTGTTTATATAGTTACTTAACAATACAGACTGTTTTAATTCCCCCATGACAATCAATCTTTTTTTTTGTACAATTGCATAACACAAAGTAGGACAATGGGTTTCCCTTAAAGTAGCAAATTACGGATGAGTTAAAATAACTATCATTCAAATATCATTTTTCACTCTAAAGGATCCCAAAGCTATTTACAAATATTATGTATGCAGGAAACACTGCATCATCAATTCACATCCTTTGGGGGATAAGGAAGGGTAGGAACGTCCCAAACAGGTTAAGACTTGTAGCAAAACAACATAGCTAACTGATATTAGAGGAGGAATTGAGGGAAAACAAGAGTTCTGTTGAGATTACCAGGACTAGCATGAATCCTGTTTCAGAAATTGTCGCGTTATCACAGCGTGCACAAAAATTGTAGAGTAGTAGTGAAATGCTGAAGCAAACTGCACTCAGTTCCTTGCATATCAGTTTTACTTGTTCCAGCCAGAATTATACTTTAAAGGCTTTCTGGGAAGTCTCACACAGCTTTGACTGCTACAGCTGCTGTACATGTGCAGTCTCAGTGCTCAGTCATTTAGTTATCAATCAACATTCAGACAGAGAATAACACACAGCTTGTGAATAAAGTGTTAAATTCTTATGAAAGACATCTTAAGAATAGTGTGAAACATAGTAAAAATTATGTGTAATTTTCACCAAAAGTTACTAGCCTACTACTGCCCATTAGATATTTCTGAATTTTGCTGCTGATGCATATTTCTCTGCAAAAGTTCAACACCGTATTTACAGTGTCACATTTGGATGCTTCACACACATATATTCTCCTCTGATCCTCACATGGAGTTGCTGGGTCCATAACCATAATAGGGAGTGCTGTATCACCTGGACTTTCCACAGCTTTAGAAAAATGGCAGCACTTCAGCCCTTTCCAAACTTCATCACCATGCTAGCAAAAATATTCTCTCGGGTGAATGGGTGACATTTTCCTTAGTCTGTCCTTACATTACAGTCTTCAGTAAGTGGAAGTCAGGGTAAGCACAGCGTGGGCCTGTTTTCATTAGTCACATTAGTGCTGGAGCTGGGCAAGGGCCAGGCCGTGGAGGGGCTGAAGCCAACACCGGTACTGCTGTGGCATCTCAGCGCCACGACTGACCGTGCTAGGCTGGGCTGAGATGGGGCTGGGAGGTGCTGGGGAATCCAGGGTGGCCAGGGACAGCAAGGGCTGTCCGGGCCTCCGGGGCCAGGAAATAATATATTAATATATTTAAGAGGTGAGTGTATTTCACTGAGGCTCGTTGTTTTAATTAGCATTATGAAAAGCAGTTCTACAACTGACAGAAGAATGGACAGCATAAGATTGCAGTTTATAACAATTATTTTTTTCCACGTAGCCTCAAGCCACTAAGTGAACACATCAAAAGCTGTAAATATACTGTATTTCTGAAATCATGTTTGGTATTGATTTAGAAAAATGCCTCCTGCACATTAAAGGATAGTGTTTTGCAGCTGGCAAGCACTACATTCCCCTGTATTGTAGTCATAAATGGATCAAGTCATGATTTTGCTACATTAGTGGATACGTTTGTTAGTATTTTAGTACAATTTTTGAAGCAATTTCCTTGCACGTTCATATTCATGGCATACTGATTTACATTGTGGAGTCGTCCTGGCATGCATAAACTGGATTTCTTTCAGATGAAACTACACTGGAAGATACACTGTAGGAACACACCTAATATACTCCAACAGCTCTCAGCCATTCAGTCCCCGGGATCAGACTGAAGTTCGTCTGAAGGTGTAGGGTCACCAGCACCAAGGCTACAGGTCCAGTAAGTGATCTGTGCATTGGTCTCTGCTCCTTGATCACGTAGATGGAGCCTATATAGGATAATAACTAGAATTTGAACTGATTTTTGCCCTTTAGTTTAATGATGGAAAAGATAGTCTTCATAGAGAACCATGCAACTTGCTATATTTAGTATTCATTGTCCTACAAGGAGTACACAGGAAAATGCAGGTTGTACATAATTTTCCCTTTTGCAAAACATCCTTACACCATGCTATATTCCCCTGCCTTGTCATCTCATATGACAGCAGTTTTAAAGAACACAGTTCATGTTGCCTTTTTCCCATTTTATGGTCCCCTCTGCCTTTACCCCTTATCTCTTCCAGTATTCCATGTAGTATTTCCAGCAGTACAAACAAGAAACTACCAAGTGATTAGTATATTACTTTCATCAGTAATGTAGCATGTAAAATTTGGTAGCTAACTTCCTGGAGAAAATGGGATGAAAGCTCTCTAAGCCCTTTGGCACAGCAGACTAGTTGAGTTAAGAGTTTAGGGTGACATAATACATTTTTCCATGTAAATGCAAGGAAATAAAAACACAAAGGAATCTAGGTTTCATCCATGCTGTCACAAAGTCTGGTAAATGCATTAGCTAAGGGCAGTGATTAATTCAGCATTCATGTAAATGAAATGTGCTGTCAATGTCATTTCCAGTCTTAGTTCCAAGTATAACTTCATCATCAGCTGTCGGTAACATGTCACTTCCTAATTCTGATTATTTCTCATCCATGTACTCAATAGCACATTGACTACTCAGCAGTATCACAATAATGCTTCTTTTAATAAAAATGCATCAGTGTTTTCATAACACCACCAGAACATCAAACAGTGACAATGTACTTCTCTTCAGATATGATCTCATGACTAAATTATTTCTGACTCTCTGCCACATGTAACCCTAGGGCATGTATGTATTTTTCTTAATGGGTGAACGTAAATTGTACTGTATAGAGAGAAGCAAAATATGCCCAACAGGGAGGAAAACATATCCTTTGATAGGACTGAGGCAGGAAGAAGAAATGCTACTCAATTACCATCCTCTCTCCCATCTCTCATTTATATTTGCTCTTTTTTTCATATAATTACATGTGACAGACAAATGAAGCAGAGCATTTCTAGAAAATGTGTTTTGCACCAGCAGATAGGAGGAGTAAAAGTAGGCAAGCAGATTGAATGATACTTAAAAACAAGAGCTCAGTAAAAGCAAAATAATGTCAGAGAATATGAAATGGGGGAGCTACCAGGTGTATCTTTCTTGAAAATAGAGAAGAGAGAGTATATTCAAGTAAGGTTGTCCTACAGTGGCACAAAGGCCACATGATGTTATTTGTCCCCATTAGCCTAGCTGAGAGACCAGCAACCACCTCCATCCACCTTGTACCCACTGCCATTCTTGGGGAATCTTTGCAGTATTCATCCACTCCCTTGACAGGCTACAAAGAAATTTTTGAAACTGTCAGATTCAGAGAATAGATATTTCCAAATGGTCCTACCAGCATCCTACCAGCAAGGATGCTGCTAACATGATCTAAGTGCTGTAATGGTAAGAACAACACTAACTTCGTTACTAAGATCTACTCTGGATTGGAATTTTCCTTGCAAAAACAAGGACCCCAGAGCTACAGCTTAAAACTGTCAATAAATAGCAAAGCATTTGGCAAAACATTATTTGGAATGGTGAAGCTGGAGGGGGTTGTTATTGTTGTTATTTTCTCTCCACAGTTTATTTCAAGACAATGTTTAAATCAGCTGAACCTTTCGTGAGATTTTCCAGATAACTAGATCACGTGCAGAGATTGCTGCCTAAAGTTTGCTTCACAGCATCATTGCTGTGACATACTGCTTCTCATTGGGGAAGAACCAGTATATGCAAGTGTTGCTGTTTTAGATGTGGCAGAGCAATTGAAGGTTTGTTTTGAAGCTATATAAAGGTTGTTTTGTCACATTAATGCCAACTGGACATGTAAAACTGAAAACTGAACGGTTTATTCAGTCAAGCGCCTACAAAGAATCACACATTAAAATCTGTAAGGATTTAAATTCAAGGATTGTTTGGGATGTCTAATAATAAATACTCACTAGATATTTGCAGTCATGTGAAAAGGCTCAGTCATGTAGCCATGGCTCATTGGAATACGTCTGAGTTTCTGTTTTTGTCTATTCAGATTTGCTCAAAGAATATACTGCATGAAACTTGTGGGAAGAAATTCAAGCTGGTCTCCAGGAAAGTGGAGTTTGGAGGAAAGCTGAGGAATTGTTTTATCTACAGAAAGTTAGATTCCTAAGTGAAGTTGCAAAATGTGGGTAAATATGGATTAGCATGAGAAATGGATTAGCATAAGAAATACAGAGTCCTTTTGTATGATGTCCTTATGCCAGCACAGTACATAAACTGTGCATGCATTTTAAATCTGCAGATGGTTGAAAGGAAGAAAGGTTATTTCAGTTGCTCTATTTATGCATACAAATCTAGTATTTACATGTATAATAAATGAAGGATTTAGATTTACAACCCCTGAAAAAATTGCATTCCACAAAAAAGATCATGTTAAGAAAGTCCTAGGCTCTTAGAATTTGAGTATACAACTGTGCTGAGTGGATCTTGTAAAACCTAAGGCAGACGTCCTCTCACTAAAGTCAGTGTATTGGCTTCTTGAATGGCCACTTAAGGCTAATGCTAAAATAATTTTAAAAAGATAATTATTGTAACAGGATTTATAGTTCACATAGAGGCTCACATATGCAGTTATAGGAGCCACTTTAAAGGAAATATTTGCTATTATTTTTCTACTTTAGATTATTAAAAGTCATGTATTAATACTAAACAGAGGGCAAAAAAATGAGAAATTATACCATCTCCGTTTGAAATCAAAATTGGAGCTCTTTATACTAATCTGCAGAATCAATCATGGCTAGGGGGGGGTTACTTTTATGAATGGAGAATAACATACATGCAGCTTTATTAGTGAACATTTTGTATTGGCATGAGAAATATGACATAATTATTTTCTCAGATGCTCATATTTGACTTGACTGAAAAAAAGTACAGTAAGTTGGAAGAACAAAATAAAAACTATTTCAGAAGAACAGCAGTAGCTTTCAATTGCTCCCTGCCTGGACAACACCTTATTTGTTATTTAGGCATTATTATAACGCTGCCAAGGACAAACAGTCCAAGAAGGTCATTCCTTCTAAAAGGCCAGTTTGGCTTTTCTCCTGTACTGAACTTGTGGGTTTTATTTTAGAATGAAAAAGATTCCTGCAAAACTTCTTAATAGTACTGGTTCCTCGTGTGTGTTACAGTCTAGGCTGTCTTGCCTACAGCAAACTGCTTGAACATCGTAGGTAACAGCATTTTCAGAGACTTGCATACCTGAATGTCAATAGGGACCATGAGATCATCCAATCTGACCTGTGATGTATTACAGGCCCTTACATTTCATCCAGTTATTTCTGTGTTAAGCCAATAACTTCTATTTGGCTAGAGGTTTTCTTCCAGAAATGCATCCAAGCTTGCGCTGAACACAGCACAAGAAGACTCCATCCCTTCTTCAATAATTTGTTCCTATGTTTGATCACCTTTATTACTGAAAAATGGTGGCTTATTTCCTGTTTGGAGATGTCTAGATTCTGCTGCCAGCCCCTGGTGTTAAGAATTTTCACCATTATTACATTAGTGATTCATTATTTCCCCCCTAAAGGAACTTAAACACTCTTCTGGAGCCACCTCTTGGTATATTCTTTAATTGAGCCTTTTAAAGCATCCCAGTGTAAATTATGTTCTCTGATCTTAAAATTAATTTTATATACCTCTTCCAATTTTTCTAAAATTCTTTTTAGAACGTAGTTAACAGAAGAACAGTATTCCAGCACTTTGCTAGAAAACTACTACTTTTTTGCATGTATAAATTCAAAGATCACATACTCCTCCCACTACAGTTTTCTTGGCCGATCATGCCAAATTAATAGCACACTATAATCACTAGTCCCTTTTCAAAGCCACTTTTTTCAGGATTTGTTTCTTGTTCAGTACAGCTTGCCTTTCATGGTGCTACTTGTGCATGCCCTGCATATTAAAACCCATTTTGCTGAAAGGGCCTACCTTAGGAAGCAACCCAGGTCACAGTGTGGGACGGTCTGTTCTTGATCAATGCTCAGGCTTCTTCAAGTCCTTGGAGCAAATATTTGCAGCAGTAATATTGTACTCCAAGTCGTATTGACAGTGTCGATTGCTTTAGATCTAAGGCAGATATTTATAAACACGAGTCTTACAATAACATTTCCTCACTGACAACTACCTTTCGTAATATCTGCCAGTTAGCCTATTCTTAATCCATTTAACGTATGCTATGCTTGGTTGGTATTGTGGGGTATTTACTTATTAAATCAGGATGTCATGCTACATTATATAAAGCCTTTCAAAGCTGGATGTAGATTGCAATCCTGCACTTACCATCACCTGCCAAGCTAGCAATCACAAAGGAAAACACTAGGTTTGTTTGACAGCTAATGTTAGTTTAGCTAGCCTAGCCTTACTCAGGTCAATCTTCCTGCACTTTTAAACATCATCACCACATCAGCACTCTTCTACCTTTTTTTTTTTTTTTTTTTTAACTTCCCTGGTATTACCAGGACTTATTTCAAAAGTATGGCATTGGGCCAAAGATTTCCTTAGCCACCTATTCAAGTACTAGGCCAATGCAACATTCAGTTGGTGACAAGCAGAAGGTAAGATGTCTTTGCAGAATTTTCTCAGCTCCTGTCTATCTCACCCAAGCTAGCACCTAAGCTGCCTGCTCCTTAAGGAGGCCTTGCCAGAGAGCTGGTAATCCTCCAGCACCTCCCACAATCCTGCAGCATGCTCAGAAAATGACACTTTGCCCACCACCACCACCCTGCAATTCACATGGATCAGTTCATTGGCTGTAGTACAGAGAATTAGGGGATGCTTCATCTAAAGGCCTGACCACACAAGCAGTGACAAGCCGAAAACATAGCACCAGGAAAGACAGTAACTGAAGCAAAAGCCAATGTGCACTCTCCGAGCTGGATGCCAATCACTGGAATGGTCTCTGCAGTGAAAGTATGCCCTAAACAAGCACAGCAAACAGTAAATCCTCAGTTTTTCCCAGGTCCATCTCATTATCTGCAGAGTCAGACTGCAAGGAAGCTAAAAAGGCTTTTACCTTCTTCCCAAATAGCCTCTACGCCATGTTCCTTTGCAATGTTTCTAGCAGCACTAACACACTCGACACAGAACAATAGCTTTCCTCAGGTTCTGCTTTGGGACCAGGCCTGGTGTCAGTGCAGCTGAGTGGGAACATGCCTTTCCCCACAGCTGTGGTAGGTTAAAGTCACCCTTTCTACTCCAGGTTTCCTCTGGCTGTAGGTGCTTGGCTGTAGGCAGTGCTGTTGGCACGAAAGTTTAGGTTCCTGGTCTTCCCCCTCTCACTCTTATCGGATGAACTGTGCCAAGAAGTGAGGAATAAATAGGGTTTGGGCCGTGGATTTACACACTGGGCCTGTGTCTGTTCCCATTTTGTTATTCTTTGCTTCATTTTGAGTTGAAGTGAAGCTGTTGATGTGCATGGCAGGAGGCAGTGAAAGCTAACTGTTTCAAGGAGGAATTCTTTACAGCAGATGTTTTTTTAAATAGAATGAGTTTTTCCTCTAATGCTTTTAACAAACTCTGAGAAAGTTAAAATCTGTTCTGAATATATAAAAATTCAGCTTTGTGAAAAGATGTGTTTATCTTCTGATTTTTTTTTCTTTGCATATAATTTTGGAGATTTTTTTCCCTCTATTTTCATCATTTGGGTGTTTCTAAAACAAGATTCACTGGGTCCTAATGTTTCTTGCCTTAGGGGTCAGATAGCAATTAGTGACTTCTTGGAGGAAAAAGAAATTATTTTCTGAACAGGATTTTAGGGTGCAGACTAAGAACAACTTAATGAGAGTGAACAGACTAGAAAAATATCTCCAGATATTTTATCTTATTCAAAGCTAACAAAATTTTCTTGACAGCATAATCAGTAACACCTATTCTTCCTTGCTACAGTAGGCCCTCGTATTTGAGATAAGGACATGGAGTCCCTAAATCCCCTACAGAGCACTACCAGAGATGCCTACTACAAAACCTGCCAAGGAAGAGCACAGTGCTGCAAAACCTCGGTGTTGATTCAGTTAGGGTACTGCATCAGCGTCCTGGCTAGTGGTGTCATTGAGAAATGTAAAACAAAGCCTGTGGAATATCTCAAGTCTTTCTTTTGTGATTGGTATGGCATTTCAGACTCCTTTAGGAAAGAGGATTGACTTAAGGACTTAAATTATGCAGAATATACAATAACTCAAACTCAAACTAGAATATACCCAGCACATCGGAACTAATACCCTTCAGCTTGATGAATGATCAGAAGGATGTGTAGGTTGAAATTAAAAGACATTGTTATAGAACAAAACTCACCTTGACTCCAGGGATGCCACCTAAAGCCCAGTGCACCACTGAAGTCCTTAATTAGGACTTAAGGATGCCATTAGATTGCACCTGAGCTGTCTGCAACAACATTTGTTTGTCTGATGTTGTTTTCAGTAGCAGACAAATTTTATTAAGTTATGTTAGAAAGGTGTTCTGAAAGGCAAAGAATATATATGGCTATCCACCATTCATGCATTTTATGTCCACTGTATACATGGAAAAGAAGTTGTCTTAGAATTTAAGTTCAGTCTTTAAATTATAGATCCTTTAATTACAGTGCATAAACCTTCAGATAAGTTTAACCAAGAAACTGGGTTTAACCTTGAGATGATGCAATAATGTACTACTCCCCATACCATATTTAATTATATCACCAGATGGTTAGGAACAGCCTAATTGTATTTTAAATACCTACCTCTTCCTAGATGCTGCACTCTTGCATATATGAAAATTCTCTCAAAGGATTTTAAAACATCAGAAAAGTGGGTATCATGATCCCAGAGTTATAGATTGCAAAGCGGAGATACAGAGGACAAGTGCTCATCAAAATATCTGAAAAATCCAAAAAAAGTCTTATGAAAGTAGGCTTATTAAAATGCCTGAGTAGATGTTAAGGCTACCTAATGCATAGCTAGACTTCAACTCTCCCAGCTTTAGAGAACATGTGAGCCCAATGTCTTGGATCAGCCTAGTATAAAATAAAAACAAACACACAAAAACAAAATAAATAATTCACAAGCTTACTATCCGGGCTGAAATGAACTCTGAAGTTCAGGTACACTGATGGAAGAGTGTTTGTCTGCAGGCCAAGCAAGGTAATTACATTGTTTTGATTCACCTCTTGTCTGAGAGCCGTATTGGGTTACCTCCACTTCCCACGAACACTCCTGTTGAGGAGAAAGATGGAAGAGCCCCTGGATGCCAAAGCAATAAACCAGTTATTTTCCTTGTAGATCAAGGCATTTATATTTGCTGACCAGTGCTGTGTGTCTCTGCCCTCCAGTGGTGAAAACACCCTCTCAGAAAACAACTTGAATGAATTCACAAACTGTTTAAAAACAGCACCAACATTAAAGCCAGGAGATATTCCAGTGTTTGGAACGTTTTAAGGAAAGATGAAATGACTTGGTATATTGAAATGGGATATCAAAGAATATAAGAAACCAGAATAACAGGATTTGGCAGGTACCAAGGTGTCCGTGTTAACAAAATCCAGCCTGGAAGAAAGGCTTCAGCACAGCATATGCTAGTGACAGAAAATGGGGTATGTCTCAAAGAGCTGCATGTTACTTATTTTTCAGAATATTTTAGTGGGCAGTCTTAGGCTGGAAGTGTAATGGATATGCAACATGTTGTTGGTAGCAGAGGCGGCAAAAGTTAAGGTTTCTTCAAAGAATGCAGCTTTTAACCAGATCAATTACTTCTACCATAGTCCCACAAGTGTGACCCCCCGCGTTGGAGCTCATGTTATAGTTTAATCCTCTAAAACATTTGGAAAAAAGCAAACTTAATTTCTATATTCAGAAGATTATTTTCCTGAATATTATGTACAAGCCAACAAGCTGGGAGAACTGAAATAACTGTCATACTAATTCTGTATACCTGAAATGTGTAATGTTACTTAGTTACTTAATGTTCAGGAGAACACAAGTAATTTTCTTCTAATCATTTTTCCCTTTTTTCTCCTTGTTGTTGTTACCATTTTAGACAGTATCTGCCTTGAACAGTTTATAATGTGTAGCAGTAAATACAGTAGGGTTAAACTGAGTGTTAATATCAGAGCCTAAATAATGAATAATAAAATTTTCTCATTGTTTTGAAAGTATGGAAGCTGTCAGTACACTACAGATCGTAGCTGTTACATAAAATCAATGAATGGCTAAAACATGCACATAAAAATTATTCCAAACACTGTCCATATAATCTTTTCTTCACTCCAGGAAATTGTTTGGCTATGGTAATTAGTTTTTCTTCAGATACATTTTCCACACTTACTAACAAACTAGCTAACTTTATAGCACAATAAATTTTGTCCTAATTGCTGCATCAGGACCTGTTTTCACTGTTAATATTCTGCTTTTAGTTTTCTTGCATGCATGTACATATAAATATACATACACACACACATATTTATAAAAATACTAAAAAAAACTCATTCTCAAAAATGCATAAAAAATGTTAATGATAGATTTAGAGCTGCCAAGATGTAATTTCACTAATGTAGAGTCCGTAAAGCACAGACATGAATAGTTGTGTCATTCAAGATCCCTCCTCTGCTTCTAAAAGTAAGGGCAGCCTTCTGGAGGGTCACCAGGAATGCCTAGGGGAACTGCAGCCTCCAGGGCTGTCTCCTGAAGCCAGTGTGATGTTTCCATTGAATTTCATGATTCCCTATGTTTACGACCATCTAAAAGAGTTTGAGCTCCAAACCCCAGCACGACTCTCTCTCATTCACCAGTCCCTGGAAACAAAGGTTGACTTTGGCAGCGCAACAGAATTAAAGTACCTGGTGTAGTTGAACACTTATGTCTGCTTTTCTGGTTGGAGACCAGTTAAGTTATAAAACTACATGGGGAAACTCTTGGTTTGTTTAATATTTTTAAACTGGCCAGTGTCTGTAATGCAATATGGGAAGGAAGGAAGTCTGCAGTTTGTGGGAAATCTGATTCGTTTCATCGGTAAACCCAAGTAGGTTAACCTGCAGGATATTTTGCAGGATAAAATTAAAAATAAAAAGACTTTTAAATGTCTGCAAAAATTACTAAATACATAGCACTAAAAATACAGGGAAATGTCACTTGTTTTCTGTAGAAGTATTTTGCTGAATATTAGAGACTCGATCATTATAAAAATGAAAAAGGGCATTTTAATTCTGCTTCTGTAAATCTGCTTAATAGAACATCAACTATAAAGTTGCTACCTAACTTTCCATAATAAGAAAATAAAAGAGACTTGTTGTGAATTTCAAAGGCATTTTTAATGCTTCAATAGATATGTTTAGAGGAAGCCAAAGACAAAAGTTTCAAATTACATTTGTGGGTTTATCCTACAGTGGTGACCTTTCCCTAAGAACACTGGCAGTAGAATTCAGTTCACTAATACTTAAAAAAGGGCTCTACTGTACTTAATTACAAGCTGCACAAATCCAAGAGGGAGGGAATAGGTAGGAAAATCAGACATATTAAAATGTCAGGTGTACATGGGGGGAAAGGAATTAAATCTATGTCTTCATAAACTGTTAGGTAATTGGCCTAGAGAAAGAGCCCAAATAACAATGAAAATATATATATATATAGTTCTTAATTTTTGTATAAGCCTAGAGATACTACAGTATTTGGATTCCAGATCACAGCAAGCATATTTTGATGTTGGTCTACTCATTTCTCCCCCCAAATCTACCGATGTTAGAGTGAGATGTGATAAAAAGATACCTTATATTCACAAGTGAAAAGTGTGAGACCACGCCCATTGTAGGAACACTTGAATGTGGTATATCAGCAATACTGTATCAGCAAATCATTCCTGATGCGGATACATTTTGTACTAAACCCTTGACTCCTACCAATGTAGTTTGTTTTAGCCATTTCTTTCCCACAACTGGCAAAAATGCACTTTTCTCAACCTCATCCAACATAGCTATGCTAGCAGAAGTCTGTAGTAAACGGCCTTGGCTTAAGAATGCCATTGATATAAAAACATTTCAGAGCTCTTAATCCATGTATTTGTTCTATGCAGACCATTGCAGCAGAGCTGTTTCTCTGTGGCTTTATTAGGTATTTTCCCACCCTTGATTTCTGGAGCAAAGTTCCATTCCCTGAGGGTGCAAACAATACCGCTGCTGTAAACCCACACTTCCCCCTTTTTACAACCCTGGAGCTGTTCTGGTGCTCAACCAGTTGTAACTGAAAAGGACAATTCATGTGATTTTTAATAGGTAAGGGGATCTATTTTCTGAAGTGGATTCTCACTTCTGAATGACAAGTACTCTTTTTCAAGCTTGGAATACAATAGCAATATTTTAAAGGACTTTGATTTAACTAGAACTATTTGTAATGCTCTGAATTTACAGGTCAGTCTTCTTTTTTCTCTCCATTGTTTTCTCAGTGATGAAGAGTATAATTAGTAGGCTTGAAATCAAATTGTGTCATGGTTTTTGACTAAACTCAGAAACTGCAGCTTGTGGCTGTTGCCAGAAAAACACTGAAGGCAGTTTTAACTTGATTTGTGAACTGTGGTAAGAAGGAGCAACATTTCCGTAAATCTAGGATAATAATCGTTAACAAAATGTATTTCAGGATCACTTTTTGACTTTGCTATTGGGGCTGTTTGCAGGCAAACATCAGTGTTGTTCTGTCCCCTACAACCCATATGTAATCTATATGTAACATCTGCTCTGCAGGTCCCTGCTTTTAAGGTATCTCAAAACCCCTTGACTTCTAAGATTTTATCCCTCTGCAGATGTTGCATTATAGATTTCCTTTCTCATGGGTTTAAATGATCACGTTCTAGTAGACAGAATAATTGACTTGAATATGGAATACTCAAAGTCGTTAGGCAAGTTTATTCTCTGGAATTTCATATAATGCCCAATTATTTATATCCATTATTATTAATTGCTACTTGATAAGCAGTGGAAACTATAGCATGCAACTCAAACTAAAGTGAACTAAAGATGGTGAACATCTACAGTAAAGTATATCAGCACAAAGGAATACCTGACTTCACATCAAGTTCATAAAAACACAGAAAATCTATGCCACCCCATGGGTGCCTTATCCAGCTCTTTTTGCTTAGCGACACCAGTGGCTTGTGGTTTTTCACTTTATTATCTTACAAATTATCATGCTAGTAAAAATATTTTGTAAAATTCTCATAGTATGTTTTCTAGACAGTCTCTACCTATATGAACGTATTTAGTCTCAGCATCAGAAGACAATCGAAAACTATATAATATAGATTTTTAACCATACCCCCTTGGCTAGAATAGCACCCCACTGAGATTGTAACTCCTGATATCTGCAAGAACAGCTATAGTGGTGGATATACCATAGAACAGCAGAATGTGGGATCAGGTAAAATCTTCTGATCCTCACACATATGCTATCGTGCTTTATCCCAACCTCTGATAGATTTAAGCAGTTTTAAAGCACATGTTTTTTTAGGAACATGTTAGATATACGTCTTATCTCCATAAGCTATCAAACTGTCAGAAAAAATCTATGAATTTTTCCTAGAGCTCATTGCTCTTTATTGATCTTACTGCCTGTGAAACATCCTTGTTCTGCTTTTTTTTTTTTTTTTAATATTTTCTGTGCAATTTCAGTCTAGCAACCTCAGCTGCCTACAAAACCCTTCTAAATCTCCTATTTTGCCCCTTACATTTTGCATGGAAAAATAAAAATAAATATTTGAAATAATAGGCACTGTAAACTCAGGTACATACACATATATTCACACATTAGGCTTTCACTATCTTCACTGCAGTAGCAGGAAGAGAGGCCCTGAGACTGCCTGCCTGTGTTAGATGTTTAACTTGTATGCTGCAGGTCCTAAAAAGCAGTGTGCTGCTCCCAGTGCTGTGGGTGCACACATGGCCTGTACAGTCAGGAGAGGTCAATCACGGGAGCGATGATGGCACTCCAGAAGAGCCGGACGGCCCTCTCTCAAGAGAGGAACCCAGAAGGGGCCACCTCTGTGGGACAACGCAAGGGCTGCGTGCTCCTGAGCAGGAAGCAGCCAACAGCATAGAGCAGGCGTAAGTCTGCAACAAAGCAAACACAGGACCCAGGGCAGCAAGAGGGCCACAGGAGCCAAAATTAAGTATCCTTTTGGGCAAGCAAGCACAAGGAAGAGAAGGTAGTTTCTTTTTTCACTGGGAATCATCTGCTGGCAATTCTTCAGCTGGACGGGATGGTCATGGTTCCTTTTCACTTCTAACTACTTACTTTATACAAGGCTATAAGCTGCTTTGAGCAGAGTTGACATCCATCTCTCTTGTAAAAGTTGGGGTTCCTGAAGGGGAACTCCAGAATCATGGTTCCTGTTCTAAGTGCTTTTTATACACTTTATTCACTGATTTTAATAGAAAATCCACCAAAAAGCATTGGAGCAGGGACCAGAACAAAATGTTTCCATTTTTTTCAGCTAAGTCCCCATTGCACTGAGCTGAAGAGTTAGATCATGCCTACATGCAAGTAGCTGGCCCCTGCCATTTGTGCTGACCAAAGGAGGCAGTTCTAGTGAGACAGCATGGGAAGCTGTCTTTCAAAATGGACACACAGACAGATTTCTAGATCCTTTGAGAGGTTAGATGGTGCCTAAGTAGTCTGAATCATTGTCTGAAACTCATAAGTCCTCTAAGTCAGACCCTGGCAGAATTTAGATAATAATGGGTGCATTTACATTACTGCTTTAGTCCAGATCAGGAGTGCACTTTGGAAGGGACTCTCCCAGTCATCCTCACTTACTGCACTTGGGCTCACATTGCAGAGCAGCCTTGGGGGGCACAAATTTAGTTCCCTTCTGACGACATGAAGTTTCAGTAGGGACTACAGGACCACAGCTAGGGCTCTGCAACTGCTCTGAGGCATTCAGTCTTTGAAGAACTAGTGTAAATGAGAGCTCTAAGACATCACACCATTTTCCATCATTGCATATGGGGTAACTGATTTTCAGAAAGGTAGAGCATGAATCAAATGTTCTCTAGAACAGCAAGATTTCAAAATAAATCGGTCACTAGAGGGAGCCTCTTCATCATCATATCTTAGTATCAAACTGCTACCACCTTGGGACTTCAAACACTTGGATATTGAGTACTTTAAAAAGTTCAGTAAGTGCTACTTCCTCCATTTTTTCTTTTTAAAGAAAATGCAGCTAAAAGAAAATTTCACATTTATTCTGAAGTCTGAGTAATTGCAGACTTCTGAAAGATTTCACTACAGAAAATAGGTAAAGCTAGTTAGTACAGGGGATGGAAACAGAATTAACTTTGCGCAGCCCTTCTGAAAATTCCCTCTTCACATAGTATCAGTAAGACAGCATTAATTTTTCTCTCCTTCAAACACCAAAATAAACACAAGTTGTCATTGTGAGAGGAATGTCTTTAGACCACACAAACTACCCTCTCTCCTTTATCTTCACCACATATAGCTGTGGCTAGATAATAATTCCCAGTAGCCAGATTTCAACAAGCTAAGTTATTTATTTGAGAGTTTATTTTGAAAGTTTTTTCTACCTTTCTTTCAGTGTTTATTGTGGACTATGTCAGCAGTCTAATTTCCATTAGTTGCTCTTGGCCTGTGTAAGTGAGTATTTGTCTTTTTGTCAGTGCAATGAGTCTTATAGTACATTGCTGCAACTCTTTTTTGGGTATCTAACAGCAGAAAGGTCTCACACTACACGTCTGGCAAAGTGTGCAGAATAAGTGTTTTTTCATATCTGCTGAAATTGTTTCCTGTGATGTGTGGGGTTTTGTTGTCACTCAGGTAGCAATCTGGTCTAGCTCTTTCTCTGTTAGGTTATATAAAAAACACTGAAGTATAACTGTAAGCATGTAATCAATTTTCTGCTAAACTCTAAATTTAGTAGATAACATAGCAGTTACAGTTTGTGGTTCTCCATAACAAATGCTATACAATTTACAAGAACTCATGGAAAAAACATAAGAAATAATAGGAGAGCTGTGGAGGACACCCTATCTGCAAAAGATTCTGTCACAGGCAGCAGGGCCCAGATGGGACTGCAACCTGGACAGAAAAATCAAGCACCTTCTGAGGTACTTTCTTTTTACAAAATCTGTATGCAACAGCAGAGGGCAAGAGAAAACAAGAAATCCTACATGTGTTAAAGAATCCTAAAGTGCCAAAGACAGAGTGAAGGCGAATCGGAAGTTTTCTGGAGGTGTACAGGTCTTTCTGCCTTGTAGATTATAAGGGAGGGTGGGGATAGGGAGGCAGGTGGCAAGGAGAGAAGGAAAACCAGAGACACATCAAATCTCCTATGTATGCCAGTTGTCACCGTTCCAGCATGGAAATGTTGCAGTGGAAAGAGAGAGACACCACTGGCAACTCTCCGTCCTCCTGCCAGCACCTCCCTAGTCCGCCATGGGAGCAAGCCAGCCCCCAACCTCCTGGGGATCATGTAGGGTGCTGTAATTAGCCTTGGAAGTACTCCAGTGGCAAGCCAACCTGAGCACTGCCATTGCCTGAAGCACTGATAACTCACAAAAATATTCCTTCTCATTTAACACAAGAAAGCCCCGGAAATTCTCTGTCAATAATGCAAGGCTATAGTTCGATATCATCTCATGCTCTTCCAGAACATTGGGTTCAACAGGACTCAAAAAAATCAAGAAAGAAAGCATTAGCCAGCATGTAGTTTTAATCTGTTCATTTCAGTTATGACTAGAAAAGGTATTGAACTGCCTTGGAAGTCAGCAAAAGGCATATATGTATGGTGACTACAGTGTGGGGACTAATACATTCTTTTAGCTCCTCCAAAAATCACATTTACGTGAAAGCCGCAGGAAGGATGTTCCTGTCCTTGCCTCATACTCCTACATTGCACCAGTCACCTGAAGCAATCCCATATGAGTGAGCTTTTACAATTTTCTCCCCTTTTGTAGTTCTGACACCATCTGCAGGAGCTCAGAGGTTCAGTGCACAAGGGTGTCACTGGGAGCCACGTCCTCATGCAAAAGCCAGAGGCTGGGTGCTGCTGTCACAGTATCTCAGGATGGCTTTGAGGGACATTCAGACCAGCTGTTTGTGTAAAAGAGCTGTTCTGAAGCTGTTCAAAATGAAAAGAGCAATGTACCTTGCAACGTCATAGTACCCCACACAAGTTTTTTCATCATTAAGCCTGCAGATGCTGCTCATACAGCATCTCACTGCTGACAGTTTGGGGCTGGAGGATCCCTGTGCACTGTTACCAGCATGCTGCCCAAAACTTGCAGCCAACAGCCCCCGTGGCCTCCTTCCTCTGGCCTCACATGCAAACACAGAAAAGATCAGCATGTGCTGGATCTTCTCACACCCACATAGGTTTGCTGTGCTGCGTTCCTTACTTCCTTCAAAATACAACATGGCCATGAACATGCTAGGGATGGAGAGCAGGCGGATAATTTCTAGCGGTTTTTGCCAGCAGTGTGGTGGAAGGAGGAGTTGGATACAGATGTATTTAGCTTGTACTATAACTTTTATTTCCTGCTTTCTTTATGTTTGTGTTTAAAAAGCTATCAGTCTTAAATGCTGGTTTTAACAACTCAGATGCTAGTCTGAAAATGCCACATGATACCATCAGGCACCTGTGTTAGCAAAGTTTGCTGTCAGTGAATAAAAATAAGAAACTAAATTGGTATCAGAAAGATTTTCTACCTTCTATTACACATTTTCTTGATGAATACTAGTTTATTACCACTGAGTGCATTATTTTTATGTTTTAAAAAATTATAAAGCTCTAAAATGTTGGTATTTTCAGGCATGGATGGATCTAGGTAACATATTAAACAACTGTAGTGGTTCTCCCAAAACAAAATTAAATATTGTTAGGTCCCATTATGTAGATACAGCAGCCATGACTTCTCCCAGCAATAAACTAGCTGTGTTAATAGGAACACGTTGCAGCTCACATAGTTTGAAATAAAGTCATTCTGCAGAAATTCTACCATCTAACGTTTGTCTTCAGGAAAAATTAGATGAATGTAACCTTGAAAGTTGTGTTAAGCGATACGCGATGAAATGTAGCCTTGCAGAAAGTTGCAGGATTTTTGCATATCTGAAAATCCTGCCTGCTTCCTATGAATCCATCATGTTCCAGCACATTTTACCAAAAGAAGTCTCTAACAGCTCTGTCCAAGCCAGCCCAAGGGCAAGGACTGGGGGCTGATTCAGCCCGTTCAAGCACAGACATGCAATGACAGCATGGGGCCACCCTGTACCCGAAAGCACTCACAAGTCAAGCCCAGTGTCTCCTTTTTGAGGGAAAGCAAATTCCGGTCCCAGCCTGGAATTTCCTCCCCATACCCTAAAACTGCTTTTTTACTGCTTTTAACTTACTTTGCTTTTCAGCTTCTTGTTATCACTGCAGACCCTCAAGGCTGTTATAAAGCAAAGATATTCTCTCAGTTTCTATTCCTGCAAACAAGCAATTGCTGCTTCATCAGTATAGCACTTTTCTGTTTTCCTTGCTGGAAATAAGGTGACATTTATTGGGAACTGTTATTTATATTTTTTTTTCATTAGCGTGTGTCAGGCTTGCAGGAGGCCCTTTGCTTCCTTTGAGAAAGCAGTGACAGAGCAGAAGGCATTTTCCCTAAATCTCTGGTGTTGCCTAATCCAAACTGCCTGTGTGCATGAATGTTACTGTTGTACAGGCAGCGATAGGAGGTGCAGCTTAAGGAACGCCAGCATAAATTAGACCATCCAACAGCTTGAAAGTTCCAGTTTAACAAAGATCTCCTGTGGGGAAATGCGCATGAGCAGACAGGGTAGATTATTTAAGGACTGCCTTCAGAAACAGATGTTGGACGTGGTGCTGTAGTAGCAGTTGCTTTGCTGAAAAATTTGGAATAGATTTAAGCTGACTGAAACTAAGCTCACACTCGGGTGTACCAGCTGCCAGCCATTCTCCCACACCAGAGAGTAACTTGATACCAGGTATTGTATTGCTCCCTTTCTATGTTTGCTAATGCACAGGAAAATTTTAGTGGGTGTTTGGAGAAGTGTGTTAGTAGATAAAAATATATTGAAAAAGCCTTTAGAAGGCATTTCCGCTTACAACAACATTATTCACATAGATGCCTGTATACAAAGTGAAAGCAGTCAGCTGCAGACAACTTTTTCTCATGATTTTGGCTTTTATTTTAGCTGTGTCAAGTCTATAAATTAGGTATTTTTGGAATATATTTTCTCTGACTGTACAGTACCAGATTGAATGAGATTACCTGCAAGAGTTTTCACTGAGTGTTGCCAAACTGATGCCACAAATGGGTACTGTTTGTGTTAAAAGTGTATCTAAAAATACGAATGTTTTCTCTAGAATTGAATTTGGTCAGTGTCAGTGTCTTCTGAATATTTTGGCAGAAAAGTAAAGACAGATTTTAAAAGTTCAGTCATTAAAAAAAAAATCACTATACTCTGAAGGCTCTACTAGCTATACCCCCCTGAATGATTAAAACGGATGAAGAACAGGATAGAACCTAATTTTTGGTGGGGGGATCAATAATTGGTGAGTTTTGCTTTAAGCTGAGTTCATTTCAGACAATAAGGCAGACTGTCTGGTTGCACAATGGCTTAAGTGCTGTTTTGGAACACTGGGTGGAGGTCCCAAAAAGTATTCTCCAAACTGCTTGTGGCTGAATGGGGCAGGGGCTTCCTGTCAGCCCAGGGACCTTCAGGGCGCCCACGGGAAGAGCTTCCTTGCAGTGTGAGGACTAGGGCCCCCTCCAGCTTCTCAAAACAATGAGGAACAGAGCAAACTGCTTTGACTTTCCCTCTTACACCTACAGCATATTCTCCTTTTGCTCTTGCCTTACATGAAGTAAATGACTTGACAAGGGTAATATCATTCAGTGCAGCAAACTGTTCTCTGTATAATAACTGTTATTTTATAGGCAGCTCCTGAGGAGACTCAGCCTAGAGCTCCATCCTGTGCTTTGAGTCAATATAACTCTTGTCAAGTGCGGGCAGTTAGTGACAAATAATTACACCTCATCTTGAATATTTCCAGCTCCATTTATTTCAGTTGTTACTGCGGCATATTCTATGTGTGTGTAAAAGGTGGCTGAGATGTATTCCAATATCTTTCCTATACAAACTTAGGATGCAGCAAAGGCACAAATCCAGATGCAGGAAACTGAGTGTCCATAGACAGAGCTGTGTCAACACTGATGTTTGCAAATAAATGTTTATAGCTGTTTGAACACCTATTTTCTAATCTCATGTGAATATCACCTTTCCTCTAAAACTCTGAGCATAGAAATCTTAATTTCCCCATTGAAGCTCATAGCACAGATGAATGAAATGTATTTCAGAGAGTGTAAGAACTATTAAGAAAATCCAAGTAGTAGAAGCACATAACACTAATATTTCCTGCTCAGATAGATATTAACTAAACTGCTAAATGCTACCATTTCTGGGAAATGAAATGTTAAGCCAACACAATTTATAAAATTGGGACACTTGGGATAGTTCAATGTTGTTTAACCAAGCATTGGTAAATTCAAAAGGAGTCTATTTTAAAGCCTGTGAACCAAGGTCATTTGGCCTTTACTTTAAATCCTTTTAACAGTTCATCTTGTCCTGATCGTAAAAGAGAAAGCCCCAGAGAACCCTTTGCACAAAGCTGTACAAAGAGGGGGGAAATATCATCAAATCCAGAAATCTAACACAGCTAAAGGAGGAAAAGGCTAAGCTAGAATGTAAGTCAAACAAAAAGAGGACACAAATTCAGTGTCTTCTGTGAAAATATCATCACTGAAAGAGGATGACTAGCATTTCTACAACTGAATATACCTCTCTCAAGCCTGAAAGGAAACTTGGCACATTCTGTGAGGAAGCAGCAAGCTATTACTGTCTCTGTGATTACAGAAAAATAAATGATATTGAGGACTGCATTTTGAAAAGATCTTCTTTTCCTTTCTGACTGAATAGTAAGTATATACACAGTACAGTCATGCAACACAAGAGAATTATTTTGCTATCTTAAGGGAAAATTTTCTACACAAAAGAGCAAAATCTTCTTAGAAGTGAAGATGTCCTATCAATAACAAATAACATTAATGCCTTTAGTCGCCTCCATTTAGGGCCTGATCCAAGCTCAACTGAAGTCAATAAAATAGAGACAATGTTGAAGGGCTTTGGTTTAAGTTTTTTTTATCCATTCTAATTGCAATGACTAATAGGAAGATGCAAACATGACAATGCTATCTCTCTTGGTTTTACAGGATCTGAATGCACTAGATGAAGAAATGAATTGGCAACTAACATATTACTGGTACGTAAGTTTAATAAAGATATAATACTGTATTATAAAACAATTTAAAGTATACTAACAGTATGATTTGCTGATTTTTTTGTTATTTGTTCTTAAACCTTTCACCACACAATAGCCACAACCTTCATGAGAAGGATGTCAGAGGAAGTTGCTTGCGTTCAATAGCTTCCCAAAACAACTTCTAAAATGTATCCCAAACCTTGAAAGCAAAGATTGTAAGGGTAAGGCAGAGACAATGCCTGGACTCCTGGCAGGGACGGATACACAAACACAAGGCACACTATGGTCAATATGGGGTGTTTATTACCTCTGCATCTGAGCAGGGGTTCCCCAGAGATTTCCCGATCGAGGCAATAATGGAGCGGGGGATCCCTGGCACGGCTGAGCATCGGTCCAGGGCAAGGAACGCCAGCGAGGGGCACTATGTGAGGTTTCTACGTACTATACACATGCCCAGTTAGCATATGGAGCTCATCGCTAATCTCGATTCAAAGCCCAGGTGCAGAGCCTCACTGGCACGGGCTCAGCCGTGTGACTGTGGGTCAACATGCCCTGTTGCTGCTCCTTTTTCCACAGAACGGTCTGGCTAGCCTGCATTGCCTATCTCCTCGACATTCTTCTGCATTTTCCCATACACTGATCTTACATGTTGTCTTTCATACATAATTTCCCAAGTCACAATGCTCCTGAGAAGTTTGGAAACAATTAGAAAAGGAGATTTTAAAGTTATGGACCTGATACTTTCCTTTCATGGTGTATGTTTGAGTCAATATCAAAGTTTAACATACCCTCTACCTACTCAAAGACTTTCGCAGGGAAGAATGATTTGATTTCCCACCCAGAGCAGGGGTATTATGAAAGAAAATGAGTATGCCCCTACAGTCTCCCCAGCTCTCTGCCATCTCTATGCGCTGCTGTGGCAGGGAGGCTGTCAGCCAGTGTCCTGTGCTCAGTGAGTTATCCTGCGTTCCCTAATAGTTCTCCCCTCAGCCCACACCTCATCCTGAACAGAGGGCCATACTCAAGATTTAAGCTGTCATGCATATACAATACACACGTGGCTGTTTTTATAGGTGCTAGTGCAGAAAAAGATCTGCTTACACATCTAGTTATGTTACAGCTCTTCTCCAGAATGAGGGCATAATCCTAAACAGAAAAATTTTGACAGCCAGATGGGGGATTCCTTTTCTGAAAAATTGCACCACATTAAATGTTTCAGTTTATTGTTATAGTGCAAGTCTTACACAAATGCAAGTTTCACCAGTTTTGGAGGCATATAAAATGTTGAGTGCTCTGCTTCCATAAAACAGTTCTCTCACCTTTGTCACTTCTTGACTGCCAAGCAGAGGTCTATATTATATCCAGTTATAGATCTCCTGCCACAACAGAAAGAAATACTGGCTGACCAATTTTTAATTTTTCTTTTGTATTTAACTCAGCTTTCATTTGGAAATCACACCTTGAATTAAGCCCTGAAGCCCTCTCTCACTTGAACAACTCATATGTTTCTTAAATAATCCTCCTATATTCTTCAAGCGTCTTTCCAAATCCCTGTCCTCCCGTACACAACAATACAGGAATATGTGTATAAGTATTTAGGTCTCTTGCAGATAGCGTAGGCTGCTTGAACTGGATGTTTATATCTAATGTGGGTAGGTAGCCAATCTCTAGTATATCTAAAAGGAATGATGCAATGCTAGGCTGACGGTGAAACTTTGGCATGTTACAGGTATATTCTAGTCTTGAACATCTAAATAGAGGAACAGACAGTGTGTGTCTAAATAAAGATACACGTTGTATGCATGTCTTCCAAGCACAAAGGATGAGATCCAAAGAGGGCCTATAACGTCACTCCAGCAGAATTTTTGTGCATATGCCCAAGAAAGTGATCCAGAAATGAGATGCTCCATAGGCCCATGAGGAACTTATATTCACTTAGTGCCTATGCCTTGATCTTGAATCATCCCTGGATCCTGTTCTAGGCAGAGCTTCTAGACATCTGTCTCCCTCTATGCTGTATTAGAGACAGTCTAGAGACAAAAGTATGAGTCATAAACTCTGCTCACGTTCTTAGAAAATGCCCCACAATTTTCTCTATTGCGACAAATGAGCATTCCACTTATCTAAGAACTACTGGAGAGACCGTATGTCCTCAGTCTGGTCAGTGCTGCCTTTTCCCTTCTCACTTGTTAACGTCCAAAACTCTTCATGACCCTGGCAACAGGCTTTACATCTGAATAGCTTTGACAGTCACAAATAAATCACTGAAACTCTTGCTCACACTTTAGCCCTAAGAAATTTTCACTGTTCCTTATGAGGGGCTGCTGCTCTCTCTGCTAGAAGCATCATATAGTGAGTCATGGAGGGAGAGGATAGCCTAAAATAATCTCTGTCTTACTGACATATTTAGTCGTGATATGTGAAGGCAGCTGAAATGATTCATGGGGATCCACAGCAATCTCTGCTCACGCGCAGCCTTCAAAGAAAAATAAGAAAGACTAAAATGTGAATAAATGTGGGGTTTTCATAATGAAGCAAATATGAAGATGTCATTCTCAAGCTGAAATTTTGCACAGATCTCCACCATAAGCTAACTCACCCAGAAGGAAGTTTTTAAGATGCTGTCTTTGACTGGGTAGAGAATTGTCTGCAGTCAAGCTCACTCTGGACAGTATTCAGCCACATGCAGCAGGAGTGATGAACAGCCAGGGCATTGGCTTTCTTTCCTTCTGTGTTTCAGGAGATCACTGGTCATGCCCCTGGTCTTCTGTCTGCTTCTACAACCACCACAGACACAGCTTTCCATTACCACAAAGCCAAACATTGTCCTGTTGATGGCTGATGACCTCGGTATAGGGGACATAGGTTGCTATGGGAATGATACTATCAGGTAAGGAAATAGAGCATAATAATGAACAGTGTTTGTCTGTTTTTTAGTGTAAGACTTCTGCCAGTCCTCAACCATTTGGCCTGTCTTCAGGTCCATTTACTGCAAAAATAGGGGGATTTCCCATGGGTGCCACTAACAGTAAGTGCAAAGCACTATCAGGATAATCACACACCTTAGAGGGCATTCCCAGGGCCAGAGCTGCTATCCAGAGCTGGTTTAGTCTGGGAATATGTCCTTAGTTCTTGTGTATTTCTTAACTGTTGAGAAACACTAAACTCTTGCACACACCTGAAGATAGAAAAATTGTTCCCTCCTTCCACATATCAAGCCTCATTACCTCATTTAACTCTCTTACATAATTCTTTCCAAGCACCGCATCAAAATCCAGTATAAATCACTGCGATGAGCCATGTTACTAGGAAAAACTTCTCTTTTCAGACCCAAGGATGTAGAATTTGCTTTCTCTTTCAAAATCATGACACATTATTGCCTGCTAGCTTCCTACCAGCTTGTCACTTCTTCACCGAACAAAACCAAATTTGGTACAATCAGTCTCCTCATCCAGCTAAGTATTCAGAATCTCACCCTGACTGACACTGACCGGCAGTTTCTGATAGGTAGCTGATGAGGCTCTGCCTGGCTCAGCATCTACTTCAACATAACTTCATCCTCTAGGCATGAGTTTTGCTCTTCAGGAGCAGCAGGATACATTTCTGTGAAGTCCTTTGTACGACTGGGGAAAACAAGAAGAAATTATTACCTTGAAACTTATCCAGATACCTACTGTTAATGAAGAAAGAAAAAAAAATTAAAGAGGGGAAGGGGAAGGGGAAGGGGAAGGGGAAGGGGAAGGGGAAGGGGAAGGGGAAGGGGAAGGGGAAGGGGAAGGGGAAGGGGAAGGGGAAGGGGAAGGGGAAGGGGAAGGGGAAGGGGAAGGGGAAGGGGAAGGGGAAGGGGAAGGGGAAGGGGAAGGGGAAGGGGAAGGGGAAGGGGAAGGGGAAGGGGAAGGGGAAGGGGAAGGGGAAGGGGAAGGGGAAGGGGAAGGGGAAGGGGAAGGGGAAGGGGAAGGGGAAGGGGAAGGGTACAGGGCCATCTTCAAATAGAAGAAATTTCCCCAAATAAATCTAAGTTTATTATTCCTCATCACTATAGCTTTGAAGCCCCTCTGAATGACATCTGATAATGTTGGTTCTGTTTTTAGGACCCCAAATATTGACCGTCTGGCAAAAGAAGGAGTGAAACTGACTCAGCACATTGCTGCGGCTCCACTTTGCACCCCCAGCAGAGCAGCATTCCTCACTGGCAGATATCCCCTCCGATCAGGTTTACCTTGTACAACCTTTAAACCTAAAAGTAGCCTTTAAACATTGCTTTATTGCCAAAGGGAACAATCTCATACAACAGGCACAAAAGAAAGGAGGGTGTGCAAATAGAAAGGGTACCGCAGACATGTCATCCCTCACTTAGTAGGCACACAAGGCCCCACCAGCTAGATCAGGCACTCTGAGGTTACATCTGTATTTATGTGGTGCAACCGAGGGACCTGGGGGGAAGCGAGGCAGAGAAGAACCAGGTCTGCAGAGCAGCTTGCTCCCTTCCAACCAGCAACTTCTGTTGCATTTTGGTGCTCTATTACACGGAATGCAGCAGGAATGGAGTTAGTACAAATTGTTACATTTAAAAAATTAATCACTCAGAACATGAACAGCAACACATTTCTGAAACACTATTTACATTGATTTCTATAATGGGTGACTCATCATCAGGTATCAGAAATAGCTTGGCCTTGCAGGTAAAAGAGAGCAGATTCGTGTCCACTCCCTCCAGTCCAGGCACAGAGTGAGTGCTTTACAGGAAAGTCTTTGTTAGCTATGTATCAGAATTCATCTATCCTACAAAATAAGTTTGACAGCTGTATTATTTTTCAAGGTTCTATTTTTGAAGAAAAAATACTATCCTGTCAAACCGTATTCCTGAGATGAAGAGATACGATAAACAAATAGCTCTACGTGTTCCTAACAGCAACTCTCTGACACTTGTTCTATTGCAAATGATGTTCAGCATCTCCATTCCCAAGGCATTTTGAAGCTGTCGCATCATCCTACTTTCATTCTGACAGCTCCCACTGAGGTAGCTGGAAAATGTACACAAGTGTTTATAGACTCTCTCTTCTACTATAACAACAGGGTCAGATACATTCAACATTTCCATGGGAGACTGAGCTTCTATCCCCAGTTTTGTGGCATATGACAGATTGTGTTTCACATTACATCATTTGATAGGGTTATGTCAGTATATAATGCCAAATAACAGGGTGTAAACCTACAAGTGAGGAGAAGACTAGGGAGCTACACAGCTGCTCTGTTGTTTTCAGGAGTCAGAAACCCACCACATCACCATGCAGGGAAGTTTTGAGTTCCCAAACAGTCTTAGGGAAGTTGAAGTTTGAGCTTTAACCTCCTCACCCTCTTACCCACCCTCACAATCACACTAGATCAGTGCAGTCCATACAGCCTGGATGCCACTGGAACATACAAAAGCTTCTATACAGCTGTGCCATTCAAAGAAGAATAAGTATCATATAATGGAAAAATTTAACTCTTTCTCATTCTTGTCCAGTGTCATAGATTCGTTTCCCTGAACAAACAGCGTTAGGACAAAAAAAATAACACTGTAATAATCAATGAAACCAGGAAGCAATGAATATATATTTGATAAAAATATTCTACTGGTTATACTTACTAAGATTTTTTATTATTATATTTTATAGGCATGGATGCTATAAACAATTATCGTGTTATTTTTTGGAATGGTGGCTCAGGAGGGCTCCCTCCCAATGAAACCACTTTTGCCAAAATATTGCAGCAACAAGGCTACAGCACGGGACTAATAGGTATGGAGAAATTTCTGAAGATGGCATAGAATGAGTTTCACCTGCATATCTCACTGAAAGCATTTGGTTTAGTTAACAGCTGGTCATACCTCAGTTGTAGTTCTTTTCTTTCCTGATCCAAAAATATCTTGTAAGAAGAAATCCAGAACAAAAAGAATCTCTCTTAAAAGAACAAGTGTCCGCTAAAGAAAATAAACTTCACCATTGACCTGCTTTCAAACATAGCTGTGGTTGTTAAAAACATAATGGCCAATATGTTGTTAAAATATTTCTTTAATAATATTCTACTAGTAACATGATAATTGTCCCAGGACTATCTTCATAAAAACAAATACAGGAGTTCTACTTAAATATGCATCTTCATGCTTTATACAGTTCAGAGCTAGCTCACAAGTCATACAAAAGGGAACAGCTGCTACTTAAAACAATAGAATCAGTTTACAATATCAAATGATTTGGTCTTTCAAGAACAGAAACAGCACAATTATTTCTTCTGTAATTACAATGTGCCACTATAGCTGACCAAGTTCTCAACACAGCCCACAAAACATTGCCTCCTTCAGCATTTCAAATAATTATCTACCTTAGATATGTCACACAGTTTCACATTCTGAAAAAACACAGATATTCCAGAGTTGACTTTTCAGTGATTCACCCTACCTCATCTGAGCATGTCAATAGCCAAAATCTATGTTTGATACACAAAAACATCAGCTGCACAAATAAATTGAATTCTCTAACAAAAGTTTCTGCAGCAATTGGCTTGTATTCATTCAGCATAATAAATCTAAAATGTAGAGGGCAATACTAAATGAAGCCCTCCAAGTTTTTTAGGTTGTGTATTACTTAGTCTTCTCCTGTTAGTTTTGTAGTGATATTATTTTAACTGTTTTAGAATACTCATAAAACAGCCCAAGTCCATTTGCCAAGTGCTTCAGCATCTAAGCACTAACAAAACAATCACATTTGTCTCCACTTTGCCAACAGTATTGTCCTGTAGGGAATCTGTGCTGCATCCCTCCAAGAAGCTAGCTAGCAAACCAGGCCAGCATTTTCCCTGTAGGCATCAAAGTTAAAATCACATCACGGATATCAAGAGCATCACTTAATCCAACCAGATTGACAGTTTCCGATGAATTGCACTTTAAGTGATGGTGGAAAACACTGCTGATGAGTGATGCTAACAAACGTAACAAAAACTTTACATTCAAGTCATGAAGCAAGAAATCTTACGCAGTGTCTGCCCAAATCAGCACAGGTGAATGAGCCCTAAATTGACTCACCTGAAAGGTTCATGATTGTTTTGTTTTGGGCACAAACAATTTAACTGCAAAGTTAAATACCATTAATTACCAGCTGCTTGATGTGACAAGTATACTTTTACTTGGGAAACAATTTGAGGATTCTTTGTAGTCTGAAAGCCAATGTTGTGTAACTTATGCTCTCACAGGTTAATTTATCTTAATTATAAACTTAATTTTTCTTAATTACATATTTAAATTATCCTCTAGATCTGAGTCTTTTGCAGCATATCAGAAGCTTTTTTCAACCTCATCTGGCTACTGAAATCTAAGGATACCATATCTGCACCTGTATTTATGGCCTATACATCTATGTATTGATTACAAATCTGTTTCATTTTATTGGTCATTCTTAACATGTCAAGGCACACATGTCAAGAGGCAAAATGAATAGAGATTTTGGCTGAAAGAAATCCATCCACCTAGATTAGAACTTTGTCCTTATATTGACATCCAAAAAGTAGCATTCTTTTTCTCTAAAGTAGATTTTTTTGCTCCTGGTATAATGTGCAGAAATTCTATTGAAATCTACTCAGAGTTGGCTGCTAGTATACTATTAGTAGTATCGTAAGCAAATTGTTTAGGATAATATCTTTCTGTAAATGCACAGTTCTTTATTCCACAATAAGAATTGATTGCAAATCAGTTTTCAAGTAAAATTCACAAAGTACAACAAGTTCACTTAGATCTATAAATCTGGAATCCAAGTCCTGCATTACATCAAAGGTCATAAAATGTAGCTAAACTGCATCTCTCTTGTGAGAAAAAAGAGATTCTGGTCACTTGATTCAGACATTTACTACCACCCCTTGTTGAGCAAAATCAGCCAAGTTATTAAATTTCTGCATAAGTGTTGGAACAGACTGGAGGGGAAGTGAGAGATTTATTTTGATGGGTCCTTTATCATAATGGGCGTATATTCATAATAAAGGACAAGTGGTATTGCAAAAGGTTATGGGATGTTCCTTTTGATATCTGAAGACTTCATTATTTAAAAGAAAAGAGCTCCTGATGTCTTTGACTTTTAAAAATTGATAAAATACAAATAAATGGCAAAAAACAATGCCTTTTATTCTCATCCAGTATACAGACGTATTACAATCTTCAAAGCTACATATGTATAACTTGAGAAGAAATCCTGATCATCTTGCTCTTCCTGTGCTCAAGTTCTTCTGGATCTGCTGGTTTGCCTGGCAAACCCACTGTTGCACCACAAGCTATTTGACTATGCTGTTGTGTAGCCCATAGTTCCCCTTATCAATCAGGCACGGGCATGTCATTGAGTATTCTCACAGTCCTGACATGAACCCATTGAAAGGTTTCCAGCTTTCTCCATTGTATGTTGAAGGTAAAGAGACAAAAGAACAATGTTATTTTTCCCTGTACATACAAAAGGACTTTTTCCTCCTATTTCATGCCTGGCAGGTCTCCAAGAAGGAGATACATTCTTGATAAATTCTGAAAATCTGGATGCTTCTCAATTTTTAGCTCCTATTTTACTCCATTTTTTTACATTTGGCTAAAGCTTTGAGGCATGAATCACCAGGAACTCCAGTGGAAATTTATATGCTATAGAGGTTTGCTTTCATCAGTCATTACGATATACTCCGTTACATCAGTTCATACTCGAAATATATCTGTAGAATGAATAACTTAGGTAGAAAAAAAACATATTTTTGAGAAATGTTTTGTAGTAGGAAAAGCTCATTTTTAAATATTATTTCTTTACATGTTAACAATGTGTATTTTCAGGGAAGTGGCATCAAGGTGTTAACTGTGAATCCTTCAATGACCATTGTCATCACCCTTTAAACCACGGGTTTGGTTATTTTTATGGCATGCCTTTTACGCTAATAAGTGACTGCCTAACAACAGAACCTCCAGAGATGGACAGAGAATTTAGGAGGAAACTCTGGCTTTACACGCAGATGATTGGTCTTGTTACACTCACTTCTGCCCTAGGAAGACTTACAGGCTTGATTTCGGTCAGCTGGAAAATAGTGACCTGCCTTGCTGGGTTTAGTCTTCTGTTCTTTGCATCCTGGTTCTCAAGTTATGGATTCATAAGACACTGGAACTGCATTATGATGAGAAACCATGAAGTTACTGAACAGCCAATGGTGACAGAGAGGACTACATCCCTTATCCTGAGGGAGTCTATTTCATTTATTGAAAGGTAAAGTGTGTTTCCTTTGAACACATTTATTCCAGTTCTTGCATGTCTCGCAACTTTTAAGCAGCATTTTCCCATGAGAAATCTTCTCTATAATTTTTATAATATTATTAATGTCATATATTTATAATATTTAATACAATTTATAATATTTATAATATTATATAGTATGATAATATTATTATAACTAATAATTATTAATTATTGGTATCATTAATAACGATATTACAGTACTAAACCAAAAGTTAGTTTAGAGATATCTGTTATTCTCAGCTTTGCTAAAACTCATAACTTTTCCAAACATTCACATGTTGGATTGAATATTTCTAAGCAATTTTGAGGAAATATGTATTTCTACCCATTAGACCATCACTGCTGCTTTAAAGGATAGCAGCTTATGGCAGAAATATGTGTGTGTGCAGGGACAAGAGTGGAGGAAAGCTCAAAACTAGCAGAGGAGAAATAGAGCCATGAGGTTGTCTTATCATACGGACTGACACGTGGAAACCAGATGGCAGGAAATGCATCCACTCCCTTGATTTCAGTAGCGTTGTGATGGTTTGCAATAGGAGAAAGTGGAGTGTCTATGTGAAATCATTCTAGGTATGATTCAGGGAAAAAAGAGGGTCATTTTATGTAAGTTAAATATTACTCTGTGGGACAGATCATAACCACTGGTTTTTAATATCTTACAAAGTAAGATGTTTTCTAAGTCACTGCTGAAAGATCTATGCAAATCATAACACCAATTTCCATTATGAATGACCTCTGTATGTATCAAGGACCTTCTTCCCTAATAACAAAGTGTTGATTTCTGTTTTTTAGAAACAAGCACAAGCCGTTCCTCCTCTTTCTTTCCTTTTTACATGCCCACACCCCTCTCCTCACCACAGAGAAGTTTCTTGGGAAGAGCAGCCATGGTTTATATGGAGACAATGTAGAGGAGATGGACTGGATGGTGGGTAAGTTGCCACTGCAAATAACAACGTCTCCAGCTACCTAATATCTGGATCCAAATGTATAATAGAAAAGGCAGTTATTGTTAAAAGAACAAGGAAGAAAAAAGGCCTAAGTTTGTCATGAATACCTGTCATTGTATGAGCACTGTTGGCCCATACTTTTGGCTTTTTCTTTTCTCTGATCTGGGACCAAATGAGTTTTTCTGCTCATTCAGGTTTTTTTGGTCTAGTGTTTACTAAGTTTTAATCATGTCCCCCTGGCTCCTGCCAAAGGTAAGCAGCTGCTCTTCTTTCTAAACACTATATGGACTGAGAACTATTTAGTTTTCCATGATTATTCAAGATCAAGTAATTTCAGCCTCTTATGTCTGTGTCTTTTCTAAGTAGGCCATGTCAGAAAGGAATAAAACTGATAAGCAAATTAATTCCAGATGTAAACCAGGAGGCTGTTTGTCTGTCAATGCTATATTCAGTAAAATACTGAATATTTTTCAGTCCATTCACAAATCCAGAAATATTTATAAGTATTAATTGATATGGCTCCAGAAATCAGATTCATGGTATTTTTCAGCCTGTTGTTTTTTTGTTTTTTTTCCGAAGGGGAAGGAAGGTTATATATCATCCAATCATGGAGGATGAAAAGTAGCTATCTTTGCAAAAGGGATAAAAATCAGGTACATATGCATACATATCATGTCTGTGACTGAGGTGACTCTTCTGTTATAATGCTAACAATAAAGGAGTTATAGCGCATTACAAATTTTCCATGCATTTATAGACTCCAAAATCACAGGTATAAATCTTGATCCTGCAAAATATTTCTTTCAAACACTAAGCAGCCCTACATAGGTTGACCTACACAAGAAACTATATGGATGAATGTTTGCAAGTCAGATGATAAAAGTGGTGTAAGCTGTGTTTTTGCTTTTTAATACTCGCACATTCCTGTGGTTACAGGCCAAGTTCTAGATGCTATTGAGAAGGAAGGCTTGAAAAATATTACACTAGTTTACTTTGCCTCTGATCATGGTGGATGGCTGGAAAGACAAGAAGGAAAAAGGCAGCTGGGCGGTTGGAATGGAATATATAGAGGTAAGAGCTGTCAGGGGATGCTGACAATCCAAGAACAACTAATTAAGTACTCAGGACACCTCTAAAGCTTAGTAAGACCATATGCTCAAGGACTAATGGTGTTTTATCATTTAGAAGGGAATTTGTCTTATTCTAATTATGTATTCAAAAATCTAGACAATGCTAGTATGTACAGATGTTCTTTTTAAGCATGAATTCTCCAACTGGCACTTCCTTCTGAGGCAACTGATCACAAGCTAATTTTGATTAAGAATGTGTAACTTCTTGTTCAATATTTTTATCTGCATCTTACATACGAACTCTTGCAGGTATGTTATATGATTGTAAGAAAGAGAAAAGAACTATGTTGGGAAATCATTTCATGTCTGAAAATTTTATCCACACCAAATTCTAATGAGACAATGCTTTTGTCTGTAAACCAACAAAAGGGAGTAAGTGGGTGAGGTCATTTGAGGGCTCTAATGTAGTGAACATACTGTCACTGATATTGAGGAGAATGAGCTTCATGGAAAAACCGAAAAGATAAGGAAGGCTAACGGATAACATTAGTCAGTTTATGTTAATACAATTTCAATGGTCTAGAATTTCTCTTTATTTTTAATGAAAAGTTTGTTTTAATCAAAATTTGTTTTTTTAATGAAAGGTGGAAAAGCTATGGGAGGCTGGGAAGGAGGAATCCGTGTCCCAGGGATATTTAGATGGCCAGGAGTGTTACCTGCAGACACAGTTATTGATGAACCTACGAGCCTTATGGACATTTATCCTACAGTAGTACATCTGGCTGGAGGAGTAGTACCCCAGGACCGGTACGAACTCTATGAATTGTCTTTACTCCTTCTCTTTTCCCAAGATGATGAAAAATCCAATTTGGAAACAGTTTGAAAACCTGAGGATTTCTTTCCCACTCCCGCCACTTTTCTAGACCTATAAATGTTACCACAGTCCATTTATCTCTTTCTTACATTTGAGATTCAGCAGCTAGTCATAAATCTTCTTTGTTCAGCATTGTCACTTCCAACAAAAGGTGTACATAAAGAATGCAGTAAAGTACAGCTTAGCCCAGTTTGGTGGTTTCTGCTTTTTCTGTTAGGGTAATTGATGGCCGGGACCTGATGCCTTTACTGCAAGGAACAGTTCAGCACTCAGAGCATGAATTCCTGTTTCATTACTGTGGCGTTCACTTACATGCAGTGCGGTGGCACCAGAAAGACAGTGAGTACTGAAATTTTTTTCCCAAGAACCAGGTTCAATCTATGGGGGGCAGATTTGCCTGGCATGGGTATTCTGCAAATGCAACTTTCTAAGTAGTTCCAGGCGTAAGGTGATAAATAACTCACTATCATTACCTATAATTATGTGAGAGAAAGAATTCACTTCAAGGCACGTGGCATGAGGCCTATCATGCCAGGCAGAATACTGGAGCTTAAAAAAAAATTCTGGCAGCTCACAGGTTTTCCCTCTGTAGCATGTGGGTTCCAGTTCTCGCCCACCTCTGAATACAAAGCCTGGGGAGTCCATGTAATCCTTGCCTGATGGAGTTCTTGCCTCAGTCCCTTGTCAAAACTGTAGATGTCTTTCTGCTACTTAAATAAGGAAATGGCAAAATCTTTTTTTCCATAGGAAGAAAAGGTCAGGCAAAAGTGACACTTGCTGGAAACTTTGCAGGAATTTAAAAATATGACTGAAATCTCCATTTTACCTTTTTGATTTGATTTTGTACTATTTAAATTTTGAATTAAAATACTATATAAACTAGCAAGTCTAAAGCTGAAATGCAGCCCTCCTCCCAAAAAATGAACTCTAGAAAAACATGCAGTATTCTAGTGCCAGTACCTTTGCAAAGCTTACTTCTTTCCTGACAGGTGGATCCATCTGGAAGGCTCATTATGTGACACCAGTCTTTCGTCCACCTGGGGCTGGAGCTTGTTATGACAGAGGATTTTGCCCATGCTTTGGGGAAGGTGTGACATATCATGACCCTCCCTTGCTGTTTGATCTCTCACAAGACCCTTCTGAAGCCAAACCTCTAGCAGCTGACACTGAGCCCCTCTTTGACGTTGTAATAAAGAAGATTGGAAGAGCTATTGAAGAGCATCGCAGGACACTGACTCCAGTCCCAGAGCAGCTGTCCTTGTACAACATTATCTGGAAGCCATGGCTGCAGCCATGCTGTGGGACATTCCCTTTCTGTTGGTGTGATAAGGAAGGTGATAACAAACTTGCTGATCTATAAAAGAACAAAATGTTAATTCCTCAGAAGTGCTTTTAGATCAAGAATGCTTTTTGGTGGTGTTGGTTAATATTTTTTTTAATGGATTCTATATTTGAGAATTGTTCCAGTGGATGGCAGTATATTTGGTAAAAGTTGCATTAGGCAGGATACTGCCATGGAGAGATCAAGGAAGTATATTCTTAATAGCATGTTTTAAGTTCTGCCTGCTGACAACTGAATGACTAATTCAAATGCACTGAAGTAGGCCAACATCAGAGTTATACCAGTAACAAAATAACTTATCTTTTGCTGTTTGTAAATATAACTTAGAAGCTTAACTTTGGCTTTTGTTCCAAATTTCTAAGTCATTCCACCAAAGCCTCCCTTAATTTTATCTTTATTGGCAATGCATAAGATGCCCCCTGTAAAATATTTTTTGCAGTCCCTCCTGCTCCAAAATAATTCTTCCCATAGTTCCACACAGCATCTCCTTTAAATGTAGCTTCCTTCCTTCTTTGTTGCTGGTTCCTCCAGCAGCACTGATGATGGCATCTGGTAAGCCTGGGGTTTCTGGATCAGGAGTAAGTGCCTTGGTGAGGCAGTTGCCCTAGAAATGTGATAAGTCAGATAACAGCTGTCAGCACTTTCTGAGAAGGATGGGATTCCTCTGATCAGTGCCAGCCTCTTCCAACGGGAAGCACAAGATGGAAAGGACTTTCACTTTCCAAAGCTACCATTGCACGCAGCTCCCTGAGCAGCACTGGGGAGGGCATAGTGACATTACATTCTGCCATGTTGCAGAAATGCAACACTGATAACCAGCTTAGTTGTTTTGGCACAGAATTATACAAGTTCTCTTGCTGCCCATATCTCAGTCATAACTGGTTCCTGCTGGCAAGTAACAGATTCAGACAAGACTCTGAAAGATGTCCAATAATAATTGTGAAAGTTAACAAATTTTAATTTACCTTCAAAATAAGAATTGCAGAATAAAGGTATTTCTTGCTTCATAAATTACATTCTTCATCCCACCCAATATTTAGTATTGCTAATCTATCTCCTTTCCTTGGCTGCTATAAATCCTGTTCTTCCCTTTTTTGTCTGTTAAAATAGTTGCTCCTATTAAGGTGGCCTTGCAGGGAGTGTTTTTCCTTGTGAGGTATAAAATATACCTGTCCAGATCGATAAGTATACACTCGTATATCTGAATACGTATGTATCTGAGAACATAATTTTCCCCTCAGATTTAGTTTACATTTTTTACTGCTTCTCTAACTGTTGTGCTAGGGCCTATTTCTCTTGTTCATCTCCTTTGATAAATGTGTTTGGCATCAGTTTTTATTCTTCCACTTTTTTCACACAATTCCACTCATCAGGAGATCTGCAGGTAAATAAATTCCTATGGTTTAAAAGTACAGATATATTATACACTCTGGCCTCATGCATCTCACAGACTGTTATAATTCATTCACCCAGTTGCTCCTTCACTGCTATCGATAAGAAAGGCCTCCAGTCTTACTGTGAAAACTTCAATAGATAAAGTGAATCCATCATATCATTGGGCACTGGACTACTGCTTAATTTTCTCCGTTGTTAAGTGTGTGTGCTTTATTTCTCCTTTGATTTCAATGGTTCATTTCAATGGTCATTTGATTTCATTGGTTCTTTATTGGCTAGATTTAAAGGTTTTTTCATCTCCAATATCCAGTGGATTTTTTACATAAAATTACTGTTAAAACTAACATTTTTCAGTTCCCTCAGTCTTTTTCCAAGACCTTCCATTCTCAAACCAGTTTATTAGCTGGGGTTTTACATCATCTCAAATTTTCAACACCTTTTAAAATATGTGGGTATAAGACCTGTTCATAATGTTCTCCCAATAGGCATCTCGCAATACTATATTGCCAAGAAAATACTTTTCAAGTCTTGCTCTGCTTCATCTTTATGTGATTGAACTAGTCTTTTTTGCACAGAAATACTGCATACCATTGTAGGATATCCATTTGGAACTAGGGTATAGGAAAACATCTGAGTTACAATTTATCCCGGCCATTGGGGTTTGCCCATGAAGCTACAGTTATTAGTCCTGGTGATACACAAAGTGCCATAGGATCAACAAATAGTCAGAGCCTGGTAACATGAGCTTTGCACATGTAATACTCATGGGCATTAATAAAGACTGCCTTCACAAAATCATACTGTCTTCTCCTTTTGGGTAGTCAGTAGACAATGGTACCCTACTTTCTTGTGCAGCTGCAACAGAAGAACAATATTTTTAGACTTGTTAATTTTCTCTTTGAGAACTCTAACGTTACATTCACCAAACTATACCACTACTTTTTCTTCTCACAAAGATTTATTATACTTACATAAAACACTGTGCAATTCTTGCCTGCAGTGCCAGCATCCAGTTGTCCCTTCCTGAGAACAAGTAATACAGGTACAAACCAGAATTCCCTAGATCCAGACTCAAGCGTTTCCCAACAGTGGCCAGTATTTTCAGATTCTTATGATGGAATTGATATTACCTAACTTTAAACACCTAAAATTAGAAATCCAGTCTAACCTACTGTCATGGGAGAAAAGGAACACTAGATAACATGAAATTGCTAAGTTCAGTTTTTTAAGTGGACCAAGCAAGGGATGGACTGTGTCAGGGAAAGCTTTGCACACACACACACACACACACGTGCAGCTATAGTCACCTGAGACTTGCCGCAGTCACCATCCCAGTGAGCTGGCACAGTCCAACTCAGGGGGAAAGGCGACTCTCGCTCCCTCTGGCCCCAGGATCAGGTTCTGGGCATCAGCTGGGCACCAGCATGTAACCATTCACCCAGGGGCCTCTGCCACCACGTGGGGTCAGACAGCCATGTAATGATGTCCCCCCACTGTCTCTATTACCAGGGGCATTTATAGCTAGATTGTGGCACCCGCCACCAATCCAGTCAGTCTGTGATCAGTCACACTGGACCTGCCCAGCGGTTTCAGGTTAGTTTATTGCTTCACCCATGCACAGGCTAGCTGGGGAGATTATGGACCACCCACTCAAAATACAACTCAAACTTGATAGGCTTTTGCTACTTCCCACCCCTTGTAGACCACTGAGAGTGCAGTACTTGTACTGCAGATGCCCTATATCCATCAGCCCCAGGCACACTGGGACTACAGACTCTGGGAGAGTTATGCTCTTACAACACCTGATCTTCCCTCTCGCTGTCTGGGTCTAGTAGTGGTTAACCTGTGCTACCAACCGTTCCAGCCATGGGAAAGCTGAGTGAGTATAACAGCATAGACATAGCCAAGCACAAAACTAGAAGCTAATTACAGTCAGTAGCACAATGACAGGGTGTACCCACATGTGTAACAGGGCATTTCCAGTCATTGATCATCTTCCAGAGATATCAACCCACCAGACAGTCAATAAGTTTTCTAGGGTAATTTTATCACCAGTTTGCCAGTCATATTAACTCCTCAGTCACTTGCAGAGACAGCTAAAATGATTTTCAAGGAGATTCACATAACACTGATAAAATCTCTGTAAAAAACAAAGCTCTTCTACCATTATTCATCTTTTTTTATTAATGCTTTTTTTAAGGTATGTGAAGAGACTCTCATTCTTTCACAAAGCAGGAGCTTTAAAGAACGCATATGCTGTAGCTGATTATTTCACAGCTGCAAGCCCACTAATCTCCTCTAATATTACATTTTTCCTTACAAATGCTTTGCTCTGCGTCTGTTTGTGAGATGACAGCCACTCATTTACATATGAAATTTAAATGGTGATTTTTTTTAAACTGAGGGCCGTGAAATGTTGTGAAACTGGTAAGCTTTTAAGAGCTTTCTCATTTGTTTTCAGTGTTGTAAGTTTAGCAAAATTGCTATTTACCACCCAGAAACTTTGAACGAATGATGGAAACAAGCCATACAATCTCTGATTTAGCAGTGTTTAAATCACATTAGCAGCTGTTTATGGCTCTAACATATTTAGAAAGCATGATATAAATGTACAAAAAAATTGTATGAAATTATCTATGTCCATAAGAGCTATTTTAGTCCAGTTATTAGAGAACCCTGCCGGCAGAGAGGATAAATGCAGACATCCATAAAACATCCTATGCTTCATTTATAGAAGGCTACATAGCTGATTGCCCACATTTCACAAAACTGCTTGTTCCCTTGAGGGGAATCTGCTGCCTCAGGTGCTCTCTACAGCCATTCTTCAGTACCATTCATACATATAAAATGCTGTTGGGTAGTACACCCCATGCTAATTTAATGTTTATTTGGAGAAGTTCATGGGATGAGAGCAGCCATAGTTTCTTGATGAATTTGGCATTGCCTTGCTATGGGACCAAAATCATAACGTAAGGATCCTCTCAGTACAACATGGGAATGTTTAATATAGCTCTATTTGGGTCTAAATATTTTACAGGCATTAAATAAGAAATTTTCCACCCTAGGGGCCTTCTAGTTTGATACACTCTTCATTCATGCATATAAATACAAGTCAGTGAGCTATCCACTTCATCTTAAGACAAATATCTGGATTTGGTAAGCAGAATCACTGCAGATATTATCCACCATAGTGAGAGTTTAGATGTCTAGTTCATATCTAGCCAACTACATCATAGAAACACCTATGTAAAACATGCCTCATGTCATTTGAGCTGCCCTAGGATATGCGGGGTATCTTCATGAGATTGGCAGCTATGGCACAGGACTTACAGAGGACCCACCACTTTGAAGGGAGGCAGCCAGACCCAGCTGGACAACCCACAGTGCTTACAACCATACCAGAGATCTTTGCTGAAGCAACTGATCCCCATAGATTTCTACCTGGAAGTGTCAGTTTGAACTTCCTGAATTTATTTCAGACATTAAATTGATCTGTGTTATTCACAGGTGAAAGCTCCCTGTGCCAAGCATGTACTTCTTCTAAAACAGAGAACAGAACTTTATGGCGATAATAGAAAAAATAGCATTAGTAACAAGATGTTTTACTCTTTTAATACACTTCACATGTGTACCCATCAACTTATAACCTGTTTGTATTAATATACAACTTGACCTGTTACAGTCTACAACACTGACAGCCTGGCAAAAGGGGTGAAATGCAACCAATTGTTGTAGCTCTGCTCCATCCTCCCTGAACAAAGCAGCTTTCTGGTCTGTCAGCAGCACCATAAGATCTGGCTGGGCACATTTTGGTAATATTTAACAGGGTGCAGCCTTGAGCACTCTGATCTACTGGTCATTACATAGTGGAAGTGAAAATATTGCAGTTATTTTCCCCTACTTGGAAGAAAAATGCAACACATACCCAGTAACTTTTGATAAATATTTTTTAAGGTCGGTTATTGTGACTTTAAAACACCATTCTAGGAACACAACAATGCATAACAATCTGATTACACCTTGATCCATATTGGCCTATCATTAGATTACAAAGAATTGTACTTATCTTTCTTGGGACAAAAGTAGGTGCTTAGAGAAAGAAACCATATATTTTATATGAAATTAAAAGTTTTTTATTTAAAATAACTCACTGATTTTTGAGTTAATCTACAATTTCTGCTCCACAAGCACTGCTTTTATCTTTTTGGTTCAAAGTTTCCAGATATTTTATGTATATGTCCACACAAGATATACTGGGAGCAGTGGGCTGTAGAAAGTTTGTAATCATGAGACTGGATTTATTTTGTCTCTAGTAAGTCAGGAATTAGGAATTTTAATAAACTCAACAACATTGAACCATATGCCAGAGAATAAGAATTTTGCCAACAGAAATGAATTGCTCCCAAAGAACACAAAGGAAAAGTGGATCAAAAAAGGTCTAGTATTCTGCTAGACGTATGCAAGCTTACTTGAAGCTAGTTGTTTCCAAATATTGACATAGCAAAGTGAGGGGATATTTTAAAAGAACTATCAACACAAAATCCATATATCTAAAAAATATTTTGTTACTTATAAAACCTCAAATAAAATTGGAAGAAGAATGAGAAACTAGTTATTCTTCAGTAGATCAACTTTCAGTTTTTGGTCATTTTAATATACTCTAATTGGATAATAATTGTGAGAGTTGAGCCTAGGAGTAGTTGTAGCACAGAGAACCAAATTTTTAAAAGCTAGCCTTTAAATGAATGTGAGCTCCTAACTGTCATTTGGCTGCAACTAAGTATGTAAATATTGCTGGGCTCCCAAAACAAATGCTGATTCTTTGTAACAGAGTAACATAAAGGCTGCATAATGCATAATCCAAATAGCAGTCTTCCTATTATCTTTGAAAGGCTCACTCTCAGTAATGGAACAGTGTAGATTGATAATATTGTGGTTTGCAAACAAAAACTTATTTTTAAACAATTTGCTAGGTTTTAATGATAAAAACTCCTTATTTTTTCATAGTGGAATAGAAATCACACCAGAAAATTGTTTCGTTGTGGGTTTTGGTTGTTTTAGGAAAATGATCAGCCATTATTTTGAAAAACTAAGATTAACATTTTGTTATATTAAGATCTGTTTTATTTTCTTTTCAAACAAGATAGTCTGATGAATCTGATATGGGCTTACAAGCAGTTCTATTAGACCCAAATTGGCATTTTTCAGTTAAAAACAAAAAGTGCATCAAAATAATTCCCCTTGAAGGTAAGTATAATGAACATCCACTTTCACACACACATTTGGCACTAGCCAAGGAGTCGCTCAGACAGTTTGCAAGCTGTCCAAGAAGTGTATGATTAAAGCAGGTACTTCCTTATGGTAGTCTTATTCACTTACCGAGACTGTACCATATCCTGTCCATTCCCTAAATACCACAGGAATTGATTTCTTTCCTTGCTCTTCTTAACCTCTTCTTGCCAGCAGTTTTTTTGAAAGTCTTTTTTTCAGAGTCACATTTCAACTTCAGGCATTCCCCCTCTTTTCTGCTTATTAGGTAGCTGTTGTGGCAGTGAGAGTTGCAGTTTCTCACTGAGCTAGTGGCTTTTTTCTGTGTTGACAGAGCATTGAAATTTATTTTGTAAACAAAAAGATGTAATCGTTAATAATTTCTAACCTATTATGATCTGTGCTCTGAGGTTATTCCATTTTGTTGCCATTGCTCTTCATTTTCAACTTTTTAAAAGCCTATTTAAATCAGAGAAAACTACAGATTTCAGGAGATTTGGGACTAGGATTTTTAAATATTGTTATTTTATTTATTATTGCCACATCTGATAGGAAGATGAAAATAAGAACAAGGCTATTCCTCTTTGTTTTACATGATTCTGAGGTATAAAACTTATAAATTGCATAGCAATTAACACATTACTGATTGATAACAAAAAAGTTCCCTAGAAAAAAATTTTACTCCATTGTATTTCGAAGTAGAATGTTGTTAGTTATGTTATCATCATAACAGGACAAAAGTAGTCATTTTGTTTATGCTATAATATACATTATATTAAGTATCTAATATAAATACTTTACATATTTTGTAAATACTTTAAAACATTGCGTGAATGTAAGATCTGTAAAACATGAAAGCACTGTGGCTTATTGGTGTTTTTCTGTTTCCCTTTCTTAATCTTTTTGAGTCACCAGCAGCATAAACTGATGTGAGGAGAACTGAAAGAGAGTGTTCTAAATATCAGTTACAATTCTTTAGCTTAATTTCAGAAGAAAAACAAACACAGAGACAAAGCATAAAAACATGTTATATGTCAAGTGTCAAGCTTGCGTAGAAGTAGTTTGGAGAAGTTTGAAAGGAATTAGAAAAATGTTGAAGGAAGTGGGGATGCACTTTTCTCTTTGACACACCTGTTTAGAGTTAATAATCCAATTTTTGCACACTCTCTATATCAAACGGAGAATGCTACAGGAACAGCTGGGTGTGTCAGAACACTGTGTCAAGTTCCTATCTCCCCTCCGGATAAAACTTAGCGCAGAGGATTTCTGAGTTTTCTGTTCTCCTTGAGGATAGATTCTTTGTCTTCAGCAGAAAAGCCACCAAACACAGACCAAAGTCTAACCCCCAGGTTTCCCAGACTCTGTGGCATTTCGGAAGACATCTAGAACCCATCGGGGAGTCCCAAGGGGCTACTGACTCACCTGGCTGGAGCTGGTTAAGTTATACAGAGAATGTTGTGAACCAGACAGCTAAACATACTGAGGTCATCATAAAGATGACTTAAAGTCATCCTCTATATAGCACACTTGGTTGGTACTGTGCCTCTTAATGGATACAAGTCAATAAACACACCTCTTTCTTAAGAAATTTGGTGGGTCAACAGTCCTCTCCACAAAAAGAGTGTAATTACAAAGTTTCTTCCTTTGGATTGTCAAAGAGGATTGACTTTCCTGAACAAATTACATCATTCGACTTAAAAATCACAATATATTATTCAAAAGCAAGGTTCACAGACTTCGGTGGCATGGAAACTGCTGAGCTGTGGCTTCAATACGCCAGTGGTATAAACCAGTTCTCACAGTTTGTCTTTTTTTTTTTTTTTTTTACTATAAAGCAGAAGCCTGAAACATGTCCAGTTGCTGAGCTATGGTCACAACAGGAGGAAATCTCTGGCTGATTTTTGTTTTCCTTCCTCATTTAACTGTAATCCAGAAACAAGTTTTTCTTTAACTAAGGCCTTGATCACATCTTCAAACATTTGAAGGGTACATAAAGTTTTTGAACTGGAATTATTTCACTTTCTCTTAAAAGTGAAATACAAATCCCAGTCTCCCATATGAATAGATTATTGCATTGATGCAAGCTTATTCGGGTCTTCCGGGAAAAACACAGATTTGTGTCTAATGAAGGCAGACAGTCAGTGTCTGCCAGTGTCCTGCCAGAAAGAATAATGCAATACCTCAGACAGGTTGAAGACAGGACTGAGGCATGATGAGGCACATTTTGATCTTGGAAGTCCAAACTAAGGAACAATAGGTATCTTGAAGATATGTATGTTCAAAGCAGCAATGGTGAGCTCTACAAAGGCTATTTTGGCACCTGGAATGGGAACTGGGTGGAAATTTAGCATTTATCACCATGAAAATTACACTTCAGTAGCCACCAAGTCCTTCCTACATTTATTTGCTACCTACATTTTGATCTTGAAAGTGCATGAAAGTTGTGCTAGTCTCACTAGCTAACATGCAGCTGCTCACTGTGTCACAGTCACCAGTTGAACACTGATTTAAAGACTAGACACTACTGAGTTTCCAGAAGACAGTGACACATAAATTTTGCTTAAGATTTGCCTAATACCCACCGAATCCTACACCAAATTTAACAATCATAGTCACTTTGATGAGAAGACACAATTGGATTGCAAATTCCTCCCAGTCTGAAGGGATTCAAAGTTACAGCCAAGATTCCAGTTTAAATTCCAGAGGCTGTCCATACTGGGAAGATTATCTCCTGTATCTTTGAAGCTGGCTTATTATACAGCCGAGAATGCAAGAGTAAAGGATGAAAACCAGAGAGAGATTTACATCAGGTAGCAATCAAAAGCTGTTTTCTCAGACTGAGAACAGCCTGCAGACCAAAACTTTACTTGCTAGTAGCTGCTCTAATTAGCAGGTACTATACAGAAGGTGGTCAGTGCTACTGCTGAATTTTAAACAGGATGAGCTCTGTTTAAATATGCACTTATTCTCGTTAGAAGATCTCAAGTAAATGAAAATGTCCACTGCAGACCTGACTTAAAGACCTAAGATCTGGAGAGAGAGAATGTCAGCTACCTCTTTGGGCTCAATACGTCCTCTTGACTAATGATAGGGAACTCCCTGTTTGCTACAAATGAGTTTGCATCCTCCTTCAGAGACAATCTCCTACTGGGGCAGGAATAATCATGAGGAAAAACAGAGAAAACTCTACATTGCAGATGACAATGTATTTTTTAATTTAAATAGAAAAATGACCATGACAATGGGTGACATTTTGACTAAGATGCTGGCCTGAGCACATGAAGATAATAACTGGAAGTGATTATTTGTCCTGTGTTATGCCTTTAGTGTAGTTTCACAGAATGTATAAATCACTATTTTAAGATTTCTAGATTAACTTCAGTCACCAGTTACCAATTCCTTTTCTTGGCCAAGCAGTACAAACTGGTTTATTACTTTTTATTTGTAGAGATAGAATAAGAATTGCTTGTTGTTTTCGGAAGGCCAACAATGCTTAACCTCAGGAGGAGTGTTTGAGCACTTAGTATTTCTCAACACTGGGTCATTAAAAATGTATAGGAGGTATTTATACATCACTTGAAACAAAAGGGGAAGGCCTCTATGAGGCTGTGAGTTAACCAGATAGTAGCAAGTAATCCAGGAGTTAAACAAATAATCCAATAAATAAAACAGAGCTAAAAGGAGAAATGCTGTCTTCATTACTCTGTGAAGTAAGTTTGACAGACTGTTCACACCTGCAAAATAAATCTTCTGTTTTCTGCAAGCCTCTGAAATTTACAGATTGGGTCTTCTTGTACAGAATACTTTGCTCTCCTGAATCAAACCATCCTTCATGACATAGCAAGGGAAGATAGGGCATTGCGTGTCTTGTATAAACTAGCACATTTTCATTAGATAGATACAAACTACATCAGGGAATTCTACCACTACCAAATTCTACAAACTTCAAGGTTACATTTGTTGTCAGTAACACCAGATTCACTGTTAACAACCGTGGAATAAGGGTCCATGGAGCAAAGGTCCCTTGAAGCTCTGAGAAGTGCATCAACCGAATTGTTCACTAAAATGGACTAGTCAGAAGAAAAGAAGAAAAAAAAAGTATAGCCAACATGATTTATGCTCTAGGCAGAATACTTAAATATGGATTGGTAAATGTTGATTAAGTAGCCTCCAAGGATAAAGAATGCCTGAAAGCAAGGTTTTGCCTTGTGTTACAACACTAACACTAGCCCTCCAGACTGTATAACTCCCAGCTTCACTCTGCTTATGATAGCTTAGATAAGCACATCACAAGAAACTTTCATTAGCCAAATAAGAATATTTAATTTTGAAAGCTCTGCAGCACTTTCACACATTGACAGATACACTGCTCTGGAAGCCTCTCATCTATGAAGATGGGTTTTTTTTCCCCATTTCAATAAATGTGCATTCCACTAAGAACTAATAGAGAGACTACAGGTCCTCAGTCTGGTCAGTGTTGCCTTTTTTTCTCACTTCTTTGCCTCTAAACCTCTCCTTGAGACTGGTGGCAGATCAATCCTGTGTCTGACTAGTTTTCAAGGAATTAGAAAGGGGTTAGTGAAGCTTTTGCTCATGTTCTAGCTCTAACTTCCCCCCCTATTCCTTGCAATGGGCTCCTGCTCTCTCCCTGCTAGGAGTACTGGGGAGTCATGAAGGGAGAGGAGATTAACTGCTGTTTTGTGGACACCATCAGTCATCTCAAGTGGAGGCAACTGAGTCTACATGTGGAAGACAGTGGTAGTCTCTGCTGATGTGCAGTCTTCAAACAAACAAACAAAAAGGACTGAAATGTGAATAAATGTGGATATTATTTCCTGTAATAGATGACTCCATTTCAGAAACCTGAAATCACTTAGCCCTGTAGGTAACACAGTAAATCTACATAGACTTCTATTCATTCTCTCCAGGCAGAATTACAGGCAAAATGGATGGTTTACAGGACAATTTTTGTGAGCTGTGCATCATAGTTTGTTCATCGCACAAAAGAGTCAACAGTCTGATAACTACTTTATTTTCTCAAATTCCCTCTTTCAAGAAAAGCTATCCCATCAAAATGAAATCTTCAGAAAGAAAGCTCCAAAAAACAAATAACTATATGCCTTTAAGAGAAGCTCCCCAGAGCTTGCTGCTGCAATGATTTCAGTGTGTAAATACTTGGAGGAGCAAAAGAGATACTTTCCTCCACTCCCATGCTGAGAGGTCCCACTGACATCAATTGCAGATGCCAGTGGGAGCCAGGCATCTGGCCAGTGATTTCTGTGACGAGGCCTTTTGTGTGCTTTTTAAAATACCTGATTGACTAATATCTCATTGCTGTTGAATGAAATGAAATCCTGTTGAATGAAAGACTGACCTTTGATGGATATTTTACAGTTCTGTTCCGTAATATATTTGTGGATTTTCTAATCCTCCTACTATCTGGCCCCAAACCATAGCCTTGCTTTCATACTTAATTCAAACAATCTGCAGACCAACAGACCGGATAACTCTGAAATTTGCCAACAGACCATGAAACTCATAGTCTATCATTTCCTTTCTTGGCAGATGTAATTTGGATCTCTTATCTACTTAGCTGCTGAATTTCACAGAACATGTAGAAATTTAGTATCTTTGTTACTTCTACTCCCCTGTTACATTTGTGGGTAATTTAGCAATGAAACTAAGAGAAGGTTTTGGCAGTATGGTCAACCTGGCAGGCAGCAGAAATATTGTATCAATCAGCTGCATTTCTTTCAGGAATTAGACAACACGTGAAAGCAACAAAGGGCTGGTTATTCAATCTAGCAAGCTCTGACATGCAGAAAAAGAGATCTAGTGACATTAGCATTGGACAACAAATGTTTATAGACTAGCAGTTAATCAGGACTCCCTTCAAGTGAAACCACTTTTGCCAAAATATTATAGCAACAAGACTTACTTCAAGTTTGTAATAGATACAGATGCACATCAAACAGATATGCATCAAAACTAACGTAAGTATCTTATGCTTATGTATTCAGTTAAACAGATCTCTCAAGACTGTTGTGTTAATAAAATGTTAACTTACCTAGTATTGTTGGGTAAACATGCATGCATGTCTTTAGTTTTGAAAAGATATCTTCAGATTAGACTATACCAAATTAAATCTATATAACTATGTCAAATTATACTATTTGTAGATTTGGTCCTTCAGGAACAGAAATACCACATTGGAAGGTTCTTCAGAAGTTATAGGAGACTAGAAGCAAGATTTGGAAACATCCAACCCATCAAATATTAATCGAGCTGTCCATTTTTCTTTTTTTTAATCCCTGAAGGATGCACTACCATTTCAATAGAAGTCTCTTGCTAAAACAGATTTTTACTGCCTATCCACAATACAATTTTCATCTAGTTGCATTTATACTGGTCATTGCCTGAGATGACAGAAATCAAAAATGTTTGAGATTGGATTTCAAGGGCATACTCCAAACACCCCAAAATCTAAATTTAGACACCAAAAAAGTTTGGGCAACAGAGTACCAGACAGCATCTGCACATGCAAATTAAGCTGTTCGAAATCTACTGATCTCTTTTTGCTCAAAATTTGGCATAAAAAATCTGTGCGTAATACTAAAAAAGAGATCTTCAAAGTTTAAAGAAGAAAAGAAGCATTATTTTTCTTAAGTTGGTTGCATCGAATCTTCCTTTTCTGTTAGAATAGCTTGAATTTTTTTCAAGCTGGTTTTGAACTCTCATGAACATACATTGGCCAAATGCTTCAGCTTGACTTCAACATGTAACCACCAACAGTTTTCAGTATTTCAGGATAAGGGTTATTCTGTAGAGACCACAAAGCAACACACAGAATCTAGCTGGCACCATGGATTAACTTTCTTATCATCAAATACCTAAAGTGGCATCTGTGATGGCTACACTGGAGTATTATCTCAAGCAAGACTGACAGTTTTCTGTCAAATGCCATCTCAGGGACAAAGGAAAACATGAGCAATGAATGGCTGTACCTGCAAATGTCAAAATCAGAATTATAAGAAAAAAAGAAGCCTCACATACCAATTGTCTGTAGCACAACACAGAGATGGGCAGGAAGTTGCCTCATAATTTCCATTAAAATGTCATATCATAGTATTTTCTAACTGACTGAGCACTTCTACCCTCTCTAAAAAAAAATAAAAACCAAAAACATTTTAATCTCTAAGTAAATCTAAGTAAATTACCAGTAATATTATATAAAGAGCAAACTTTACTGTCATGCTGTTCATGATCTGCCTTTGATTAGCATTGTTACCTCATTGATGCTAAACTTTTTTCTCTCATTCATACACTTCAACATCCTTCATAGGATGAGTCTTTTACTTTACTAAACTCAGCAAAAGACTTAGATACTTCCAAAACTCAAACGTTCTGAATCTGTACTCACAACCAATAGCCTATGAGCTTGTTAAAGAGTCGAGTTTCTTCAAGTATGGGGAACAGTAGAATATTTGGCTAAAAGAAAATCAGCATTAGGCAGTCCATTCATCTTTTATCAATCATTGCTAAAATTAATAAAATATTTATAAACTGGTTATTTATGTTTATTCACTCCATGAAATCTCATAATTCCTATTTAAAGCTACTTATATCTACAAGAGAGATAAAGATATCTTGGCTACCTGTTAGCTTTTCCCACAGCACACTCTTCTTCATGGGCTGTTGGCTTGTCTGATAGCCATTAATAATGCTGACTGTTTTCATAAAAAGGATATTAAACACATATGTAATCAATCTACATTTACTTCTACCACACTTCAGAGTTCACATATTTAATAATTAACACCCATCTACATATCTGTAGAGATTTATTCCTGTATCGTTCCAAATTTTTTAAGATCCCAACCTCTTTACTTCATCTGTACATGGCATCTTTCCAGATAATAGGGGTAAAACAAGAATGTTGTTTTATCCCTTGCTCACCACGTTTTCTTTTCCATTTCCTGAATCTAGCAGAATTCAAAAAAGGCCAGAGAGATTCTACTGCACCTTGGAAATGTGGTGTCTTCAATACCAGATTCTGGTATATACCTCTCTCTTGCATGCGATCCATTTTACAAGGCCATGCAGAGGTCCTCCAACTTCTATAGACCTTTATCAAGGAAAATAAAAGAAATGCTAGGAGCTAGTGGGTTCTAAGTGAGGAATGTCATTTTAAAATATTGATTCTTAACATTTGTAAAAGTGTGTATTTTCAGGAAGCCACCATCAAGGTGCATGCTGTGAAACCAAAATTAGCATTATCATCACCCTTTAGACCATGAGTTTGGTTATTTTTATGGAACACCTCTTCATTTAGTAAATAGCTGTCAGATAACTAAGCCTCCAGGACTGGAGCAAGCCTTCAGTGTGAAGCTCTGGCTTTAAATTCAGATGACTGGCCTTGTTAAACTCACTTTTGCTGCAGGTGGACTTACTGACTTGATTTCAGTCAGCTGCAAAACGGTGAGCTGCCTCACCAGATTTGACATATTCTTTGTCAGCTACTTGTCGATTTATGGATTTGTAAAATACAGGAACAGTGTTATGATGAGAAACCATGAAATTATAGCACAATCAGTGGTGGTAGAAATGACTTCATTCCTACCCTGAGGGAAGTAGCACTATTTATTGAAAGCTAAAGAATATTTCCCTGCAAATATACTTTTGATTCTGGAGTGTCTTGCTTCTCTGTTTAAATGTCTGAGAAATGAATAATCAGTAAGTTAACTGTTTTAAACCAAGATTCAAAAGTAAAACTGACTTTATATTATTGATAATATTATGTCTTCACTCCAAAAAGGAGAAAGTAGCCTCGACCTTTCCATGATCATTAGCTGTTTTCAGGCACTCAAAACTTTTGAAAATTTTCACATTTCTGTACAAAGTTGTCCAGACTACACTTAAAGAAATACTTTTTTCCTTTCAGAAGACCAAAACATTTTCAAATATTGCAGGCAAAGGCAAGAGCAGATTGGCTTTCTGGAGCAACAGAACATATGCCAAGTATTTCATGCCCACTTTGATCATGGGCCCAACAATCTGGTCACATCCGATTGTACCTTCTTGAGCTACCGACCCATGTAAGAACTACAAGGAGGCTTTTTGTATTCTCCACCCAGCACCTGCAGGAAGGGCTCATCATACCTGCCAGTCTTCCCACTTTTGGCTGTACTGCTTAGGGCAAGTGCTCAAGTGCCATAAAATAAATCAGTCTCTGGGCTTCAGCAGATCTGTGTTGGCTTGTCAGCTAAGAATACAGACGTGATGGAATTTCTCCACATGTGACTGGAAGACAAAAGAGAAGAGTTAAAAAAATCAGAAGCACATATGATTTGCAAAGCAGTTAGGATTTACTGACTTTTGACCCCCTCCAGAATTTAATATTTGTTACTGTAATGATTGCATGATTAACAGTATAAACTGTCCTCTTAAAGAGGAACCATAACTTGAAAGAAATACTAGGTATGTAAAGTAAGTTCTTCTTTCCCTTAATATTATTTTTTTTAATTTGGAAACCATTGCAACCATTCTTTTCCTTTCGATCTCTTTTTACATATCCACAAACCCTTTCTAACACAGAGCCGCAGTGTTTTTTATGAAGACAATGCAGAGGAGATGGACTGGATGGTGATTGAACTGACATAACAAATAAGCACATCTTCAGCTACCTAATATCTGGGTCAAAATATATAGGAAAAAGGCAGCTGCCTATAAAAGAACAAGACAGAGAAAAAGCAAAGTATTTCATGGATCATCTGTAACTTCAGTCTGTCTCCTCTTGTTTATTTTTTCCTCCTGCTCCATTTCTCCCTTTCTAAAACAAAATAGAATTTTTCAGCGCATTCAGTTTCTGTGGCCTCGTATTTATCAGATTTTGATTTATTTAAAGTACCCAGAGATTTGTTTGAAGTACCCCTGGGCTGGGGTCGGGGGGCATTGGGTGGGCAAGGATGCCCTGCAGCCAAGCACAACCGGGAGCGGGGCAGGTGGTCTGGGCGCCCACACTCGAGGCCCACCAGCTAACGTGATCAGTATGCACACTCTCAGTGCATTTGTTTTAACATGAAATACGCATACACAAATTTTAACACTGCTCATTGAGACAGCCAATATTTCTCATCCTTGCTGTCCACTTGGCAGAGACAAACATGTAGGGGCACAGGTCATCCTGCTTCTGCATTGTGTGACAGGGTACTGATCTGGAATTGGGCCTCTTATATATGGCAGCGAAGATGCTACTGATACGGATCACACGTCTCACTTCACTCTTTCTTGGCGCTTGTAGGCGCTCCCTGAAGTTGCTAACACAGCTGCTGCAAACATGAAAGTTTCAGCACAGATCAGCTCTGCTCTGTGCAGCTGTCCCACCCATTAAGTTTGGATGACTGGAGGGTTCAAGTAAAAGCTGCTCTTACTGGTTATACTTGTATGCTGGGCGCGCTCGGTGCCTGCATGTCACTGAGAGTGAATATCTCACTCAGCTGGCCAAATAGATTGGTTTGAATGACTACAAATATAACAGCCTTACTGTAAACCCCAAGCTAAAGAGATCAAATTAAAAAAGAAAAAAAAACAATGAAATCACCTGTAAAGACGTAATCAACAACCCTGGAGATGACATCCTAATAGAACAATACATCTAAGATTAAAAAATGCAGTTTTCAGTTCTGTGGAAAAGAAAAATAACCACAATGTATAATGTAGGCTAACAAAAACTGATTTAAATCAACAAAAATATGTACTAAAATGTTCATGCAAAATTAACTCGTCAAATAGATGGTCAGAAAGACCAGGAGGTGGGACCTTCCTGGCTGGTCAGAATGAAGTTTTCTGCGGGTAGCAGCTATCAGTGAGAATAGGGAACAGCATGAGCAGATCTGCAGGGGGAGGCAATGAAGCAGAAGGTTCAAAAACAAACCTCTCCTTCCTTCAATGAGCCTTTTTGCAGAGTGGATCCTTTCCTTCAGGTTTGGTTTGCAATCCAGGAACTTTCTGCTGCTTCCTGCATTGTACAATCATCACCTCGTTCTTTCCAAGTCTCAGAAAAATCTCCTCTCTAGCATTTGTGAGGCTTTAGTTATATCTGCTCCTTGACCTTTTCTCCTCAGGAGCCTCCTTGTTCTTATCTGTGCTGAAGGCTGCTTCCTTGTTTTCACTCTCATTTCTTTGCCTCAGTCCATGAGCATCTCCCAAGCGAATACATTCAGTTACTTCTTTGGACAGAAGTTGCTGGTTCTTGAAGAAAAAAAATGCAATCACTACTTACTATACCCAGATGAACATTCAAGTCCCTACTGCCATTCTTGGCATTCATACACTGCACCGACTAGTGACACTGTGAACTTTTTCCACAAATAGGTTTTACAAAGGCCTAGTTATTAAGTTCTGATCATTTGATTTCTGCACCTTGCAGTGATATTTTATATTAATACTTATTTTGACTCTGAGCATTTTAGAACTCCCAATAATACCTCTACATAAAGCATCTCTATTCCTGTCTTCTAACTTTGACCAAATAGAGCAGTTTATACAATCAATTTTAGCATGACACATTTATACCCGCACTTTAAACCACCATAAATATATGTACCCAGTAAAACCAGAGGTCCTGGACTCCCTTGGCCCTGTCAAGTTGTATGGCAAGCCAGACTGTGCAACTGCATGAATCCCAGTGCTGGCAGCGGTGAAAACTTGCAGACAGAGCTGCGGGGAGATGAGACTGTTTCAACAGCAACACTATGTATGTTGGCTGATGACCATTTAACTACAGCCTTAGCGCTAGCAAAGCCTGCTGTGAGTGCACTGGTAATTAATGGCATGACAAAATACGGTGGGGATTTAGCCAGGCATTCAGAATTGGTACCCATGCACCCACGTGACACCGCCACATTGATTTGCCTTGATTACAGCCCTCTCAGCAGGGCTATCGGCTTGCCATCTGCATTAGATGTGGCCATCCTGCTTCCAGCTACAGGGCAATTTCTCCAGCCAGAGGCCAAGGTTTTCTATGCAGCACAGTGCATTTGCATCCTGCAGCCTCACCATCTATGATTTACGATCTTCCACTCCGTTATCACTAATGCCCTTTCTGTTGGTCTTGCTATTATACGAGACTATATTTTTCCTTTATATATACTATAATACTATAATATTACTTTAAAACATTTCGTCCCTTTCCATTTAAAACATTTCTTCCTTATCCAGCACTTATAAACAGTGGGCGGGGAAGTCCTCCCTTGTGCCAGACAGGATGAAATGCTTTTTAAAAGAGACTGGCACCCACCAATTATTCTGATACAAATACAAGCAGTGCTTCTGAAAACCTCTCATTAGAAAGAAGGATTAGAAAGTCTGAGATGAAGAAATGGGAGAGAGCAAATTTCCTGCAGCGAGTGAGTATGAAGTGAGTATAAACTGAGCTGCTGGGTTTGTTTTGTTTTGTTTTGTTCTTTCCATTTTTCCCCAGGGAGGAACTTTTCCTCCTTCCCTTACACACACCAGCATGCACTTTCCTCATGACACTGCAGTTTGCTTTCGTTGCCTCTCTGACCCCTGTAACGGAGCCCTTGGCCGCACGTCCAGTCTCAGCCCAGTCCCAGGCTTCCCGCGCCTGCCGCGGAGCAGCAGGGCCGGGCACAGATGGGGGCTGGGAGAGGGGCCGCAGCTGCTCCGCAGAAGGTGCGGTACTGCTGGAGGCTGGAGCCGGGCCGAGGCCAGGCGGCTGTTTCATGGCAAGGAGTTATGGGGAAGGGAGGGCTGAAACAGGGAACTTGGCAAAACGGTGCTTTTCTCAGATGTCATCTTGCTTTCAAAGCAAAAATGCATTTTTGCTTTGTTCTTGCTCACATCAGTCTTCCTTTGTTAACTTCTGGAGCAGACAGTAACCAGGGCGTCTGCCTTCTGAAGGATCTGACTCATGGGATCATAAATATCAAAAACAAGGGTGGGGAAGATACAGTAATTAGTCATCTCAATTTTCTATTCCTATTTAATATTTCAAACTAAATCCGTTCAAGTTTTTGGTGGTGAAAGGCAGGTAATCTGCTTTCATTGCTATCTTCACTAGAGTTACTTCGGCTTTATGATAGCATATAGGAAGCATATTCTGCCTCCAGATTGCTTTCATGTGATCTTCACTACTTCTCTAGCAGCAGTGCTCATATTTGCCCCTCTTTTCATGCCATTTGTTTGCTTTGTTTCTATCTCCAATTTTCCATCCTTGCATGTTGCTATCATCTCAGCTGTAAGGAAAATTGTATGTTCATAGATGAGTCATTTGAAGCCTGAAGGCACAATTAGGTCATTTAGACCAGAGATTGCCAAAGACAAAGTGCAAAGATATGAGTTTGTAGTCCAGCCTTGCTAGAGCATTCCCATCCACTGGTGTCCAAAGACAGGGTGCAGCTGTGCAGCTGCCGGCCAACACAGGATAGCCACTAAAAAGTAACATACTCAGCTTGCTTGCTAGCATGGTTTTGGTTAGTGACAAAGTACAAAGCTAGGTGGTAACGCAGTGGCATAATCATGGTAATGGATAATAAGTACTAATATTAGTTGGGGCGGTAAAAATTAAATCCCGTACTGAACACTATTGCAATTCATTCCCTTAGAATGCAGAATGGGGGGGAAGCGGAAGAAAAACCACTGAGAATCTCTCAGTTTCAGAGATTTTCAGACTTTCACCCTTTTTTCAAGGACATCCTTTGTTTTATAGCTGATGAACAGTGCTGTTTTCTGGCTCGCTAGCCACAAGTACTGACTGCTCAAGCCAGCTGGGAGATTTTCTTCCTTGTTTCAGCCCTAGCTTGTTGCCTGCTCCCCTCCAGAACATCTGGATGCCTGGATGCTATGGGAGAGAGGGAGGAAAGGGAGGACAAGATGGAACAGCATAGTGCTATGTTGAGTATATTTCTTCCAAAGCCATAGAGCATGTCAAATTAGCCTTTTTTATTATACTCTGATATACTGTTGAATGTGATTAACCTGTTGCATAGTACATTTTTATAGAAGGTAGAAAACAGGTGCTTATTTTCAGCAAACTGCTAGGCAGCAACATACATGTGCGATCTATACTCCACACATTAGTTGGAAGGGTTTGTCCTGATATTTATTTTAATATAACAAAAGTGAGTTAGAAGTGCTGCAGGTTTTTTGCTTTACTTTGGTGTGTAAATAATTTCTTACAGTATCTGAAGTTAGAAAAACACAAAAAGAAAGTAAATTGTTTTGCTGTGATTGATTACTGATTTTCAGCTTAACTATCAAGAGCTTATTCTCAATTTTACTCTTAAAACTGTATGGCTCTTAACATTATTAGGATGGGATGTTCCTTTCTACTCTGGTAGATTCCCAGAGTGAGTGGTGGTGTTGCCACATCTGGGAACTAGGCAGGAGCATGAGAATCGTTTGACTACAGGAAAGAGTATTATTTTGGTCACAGGCAGGTATTTTTGAAATGGGAGGTTTGTCTTTTTTCTGTGCTATGAGACTTCAGAAGGATAGACTTTTAATCTGGGAATACAATCAACAAGTGAAATACTCTGAAATACAGCTGTACTAAAAATTGTGTCACCATTTTTCTCTTTTTATTCTTTCTCCCTCTCTGACTGTGAGCTCCACACTGTCCCAAAATGGCCTCTCCCTCTGTACAAGTCCTTAGGTGAGTAGTCTAAAGTGCCAGGCTCTCATATAGTGTTCATTTCCCTGTGAAATCATGGAGGAGGAGCAGATTTCTTGAACAGAAGGATGCTATAATCTCCTAATGCTTTAATTCTCTAGGTGTGCACCAAGCACAGCAGTATCACCATAGAGAATACTTCTAAGGCAAGTATAGGAGACAAAATTTTACAGCTCAGTAGGTTTTCAACATCTGATTGCCTATGCCAATGGTATCTAACTTGTACTCAAAGATCATTGATTGTCAGTAAAGCTATGTGAGTTCATTTATGCTGTAAATCCATATTATGTCTCATACTTAAAAGTTTCATAAATAGTGGGCTGCTACACAGCATTTTCCAAATTTTTTGCACTTACTTGATTCATTAGACCGACCTTGTTAAATCATTTAGTAGTAATAGCTGCCAAAATGATTCTTAGGACTATCTTAACTACATATTGATTTAATGTCTTAGTGTTTTTAAATAATGAGGTCTGTCTCCCAAGTGAAATTCTCTGGATATACCTTTTAACATTGTCATTTCCAGAATCTGCTGAGTAGCTTTCTAGGTAATCCTGAAAAGATGTATATATGCATGTGTTATGTTCTACTTCCTTTCAACCCTATTGCTTTCAAGGTTTATTAATGTTTAGTAACTAAACACTCTTGCTCCAGGTATTGCCAAAAGATGATCACTGAGCTCTGAGCGCAGTTGTTTTATAATGCACTGTAATGCTATGTAGCATCTTAGCATATAGACTTGGAACTATAAGCAGTAGTTTACCTGAGATGGAATTTGTCCTTGACCCTATCTTAACCCACATGTAGGATTACTGCTGGCATCTGAAAATATCCATCATCCATCTTAGCACCATGAGAAAACAAAGCACTAGGATGCTGCTCTAATAATCAGTGAAAGCAGATTTCTTTTTCTTTCTCTTTTGTGTGTGATAAGCAGAGGAGGAGACCACTAGTCTTGTACTCACTGTGGAAAGGATGCCTGAGTAACTGCCATGGGCTGTCAGGGGCTGCTTATTTCCAGTGCTCTTTAGAGAACTCCCCTTGCAGCTCTTAACTTGAACCAATTAGCACTTTGAAAGCATTCATTGTACCAGTACATCACTGTGTAACTCCTCGGAGATACTACATTTGCAAATAGGAAAGTCTCCCTTACTTAAAATAAGTTATCCAAGTATAGAACAGAATTCCCTAACTGCTCGTAAAGCAAGTTTTCATCACAGCTCTGCAAATCACTGCTGTAACTTATTAGTAGACTGTAAAAAAAAAAAAAAAAAAAAAAAAAAAAAAAAAGCTGGAATTTTGCTCTGATTAAATTCCTATTGCCACTGGTTACATATTTACTACTGGGAGTTCACTAATCTCTTATGTTTATAAAATTCTTACGTGTTTACAAAAAAAATCTTGTGTTGTGTTCAGCCAGTTTGAGGTGATGGTTACTTATTTATTCAAAAGCATATTTTTCTATATAAGATCTTCACTCCAAAACTGCAAATCCTGGAATGATTTTCAGGAGCATTCTCATTCTGTGCTAGAGAGCTGCTGCTGCCCTGTGTCTGGCAAAATTAGCATGTATTGCAATGATAACTCTCTGCAAATGCAAAACCAATCCCAGATTAGGTCTTAAGACTGTTGATCTAGCAACCTTGAATACTTATTTGGAGAAGTAGGTAGCTTCAAATGTTCTAGACATACCTACGTAAAAAGTGTGATGTGTATGTGTAAAAAAAAGCAATTTCTGTTTTTGTCAGATATTTAGTATAGGTGATTCTGGTATGGGATGGAGTTGGCAGCAGGAGAGATGGTTTCAGGTTAAGTATGCTTGAGTTGAGGGGCAGGGAGTTGTTTAACTTTTTTCAGTTCTGTTCCAAAAGTAGCTTAAATTTCTTTATTCACTGGAGACAAAATATTCAGGAAATGCCAAAACGATTTTGGAATGTAACCCCAATTTGCATGTAATTTATGAATCATAGAAGTACCATTTTTTCTCAGCTCTTCAGAGTTTTCTGATAGATTTTAAAATGTATGCAACTCATTCAAGATGAAAATTCCTAGGCCAGAAGACTAAGATGATAGTCTTCCCTTATGTCCTCGTTCCCTGAGCTGTAGAAAGGCTACCGCAACCTCTCTGACTAGAGTCATCCAGCTGAAGGATATGGAAGAAGGAGAACCAGTACAACTGTACCCTCCCACTTCCTAGTGAAAGTGTGGCTGGGAAATGCAGTTTTCTGCTACTTTGTGTTTCATGCTTCAGGTTTCCTGCCAGCACTTCCCATCTCTCTCCAACTTCTTACAAGTCATATATGTAAAAAGTTACTTTGTTGTATTTCAGGAGATACCTGGTAATGGCATTGATTTCGTGTTTATTCTGGAACACATTTGGCAGGACTGCAGCTATGGACTCTAAACCCAATATACTTCTGTTTGTGGCTGATGATCTTGGCATTGGAGATATAAGTTGCTATGGGAACAATACCATAAGGTAAAAGATCTCTCGGTACAATATATTTAACATTATAAAACATCTATCCTGGGTAATTAAACCTAGTTATAAAATAAGAAACATTCTTAATCTTTTAATCAAAGACTCTAGTGTTACGGTTACTGTTTTCTCTCCTTCTCATGCATGAATTTCTTCATTCTTTTTTGTATATAGTCTAGCCTTATGCTATCCACCCAGTGCTTTTCCAGAATCCCTAATCCACTTGCTCATTGCCTCCTCTGATACCCTCCAATCCTGACTCCTGTGGACTGAGCCATATGAGTCACTGCATGATGATGCTCCTTCAAAACTAGTGATTGCATTCCTTCAAAACTAAAAAGGCAAAGCTAGAGTGAATGGGCATTGGGAGCACTTCTTACACACCTCGACTGATGCCCTCCAAGAGGTGCTGCACCATTTTGTTGTGATTCTCTGGGTATTTGTCTGTAATGTGATGTCGATACGGTTGTGCAGAGCAATGGGTGTCTGGCACTCTGTTGTCCTCCACTGTTGGTGGTGAAGACAGGTTGAGAGGCCTGTTACACTTGTCATGATGTTGTATGTAGTCCATTCTTCTGGGAGAGCTAGGGTCCCATATAAGTGTAAATATGTAAAGGTATCACTGTATTATGAAATAAATAGCATGCATTATCAACATGAAACAAAAAAGTCTTAGTTCCAAGAGCTCTAGATTCCCAGGAAGATTCTCTGGCTCAATGAACTCTGAAATTCAGGGTGCAGATAGGCTGTTGAAAGCGACCTGTTGGAATTATTGGAATAGAGGAGTACCATCTCTTTTCTAGGTAAGTCTCTCCATTTCAGTTTTATTTTCAACCTGAACAGTGCCAACAATTTATAAGTTCCTTTTCAGGTTGCCAAATACACTCTATGGCTGTGTCCCAAGAATGGATTCTCCAGTGGCCACAGCCCACCAGTCCTGGAGCATGTACAGAGAAGAGCTTTTTGAGGAACTGTTCAAAATCTCTAGCTTTTCTTGACAGTCTGTTAAAATAAGTTTGATATTACCTTGCTTCTAATAACATGAAACTGTTGTTTAGGACCCCGAACATTGACCGTCTGGCTAGAGGAGGAGTGAAACTTACTCAGCACATTGCCACAGCTCCGCTCTGCACTCCAAGCAGAGCAGCTTTTCTCACTGGCAGATACTCCATCAGATCAGGTTGGGCCTGTTTTTAAATTACAGATTTCTATGCACAGTTCAGAGGCACTAAAATACACAATATGTATTGGAACAGAAGATAAATCAGCTATTCCTTGGCTTGCAATAGAAAATACTTTGCCAGTGGCTCAAACTTTAGGTAAATGACTTCCGAACGGGAACCACTGCCTCACCAGCTGACAGACCTTTAACCTTACTTTATAAGATGTGGGAGATGTGTATGATGCAAATAGATTAGTATGGAGAAATCCCAACAACATTAAGTAATATCTGTTACTTCCTTACTGCAACACAGCATGGTGCTAACTGTTGGAACTCCTCTTGGCAGTGATGGTTAGAGGCAAGGGGCTGAAACAAGGGTCCCAAAAGAAAAGGGCAAGTTCAGTGCCACCATAGTGCAGAAAGACACAAAACTCCACCGAAAATGAAACATGGGATCCATTCCACACCTATTTAGGCACCTTTTGGAGAACTTTATAGGTATCCTTCTCTCGCTAGGAGCTATATAGGAAACTTATATGCTTACTTTAGGAGAACTAAGTGCAAAATCAGTGAACAGGTGAACTGTGTCTCATCTAAACATGTCACTTCTGTAGTCATTACATCTCCGGCATGAGTCATGCTAATTTAATGTTGACTTCAACTTCCCTTTGACTTCCACAATTACAGCTTATACAGAGAAGACAGTCTACCCTTGTGGCTACGCCGAAAGTTTGAGATTTACACCTGCAGAGTAGGAATTCTATTTCAAATTCTTAGCAACAATGAAATCAAGCCTTTTTGTAAGACTTTAAAGATACATGGTGAGGAAATTTATTTCAAGCATATAACCCTTATTATTCTGAGTACATCATAGATTTTAATGTATTTATATTCAATACATCATTCTGAGATAGGGAAATGCAACTGTTATCTCTCATTTTAGATGAAGAACAGGGAGACTGAATTATCGCAGTTGTTCAGAAAGGCAGAAAATAAAACTTACTATATACTGTCACCACTGATTTATTCTCAATTTGATGGTAAAACTGGTGTCAAACGATATTTGTTTTAAAATACAACTCCTGACTACGTGAAGTACATAGATACAGTATTGATAATGTGATGTGACTGCCTTCAAGACATGCTTGGCTTTACATCTTACGAGGAGCTCCATTAGCTTCAGGTGAAGCACCTGAGTCAGAGGCTGACAAGAGCAGCCCAGAGTCTGCACGCACAGAGGGAAAGGCATGCACAGAATGACCTGGATTATTTTTGTCAGGGATGGCCTCCAGCAATTGGTACTGAGCGCTGCAGTGGAACGCAGGGTCAGGAGGGCTCCCTGCAAATGAAACAACCTTTGCCAGGCTGCTACAGAAACAAGGTTATACCACTGGACTGATAGGTAAGTGAAACTGTTTTATCATGCATTTGAAGAATGACCTAGTTATATGAAGGAAATCTGGGGGCTGTATTCACCCAAAATGGTCCATTACTCATAGATATGAATCCTCCAAAAGATGGAGGGGATAAAATACTCATATTTGCAGGAAGACTAAAAATTCTACACTTTAGACTTTATAACAATATTAAGGATGGTACAGGGCACCTGAAACAGGAGAGATTAAAAACTGACTCATGATTGTAATGAATGAGCATTTATTTTGCTTGGCCTAAAACTTTTCAATGTTTGGTCCACTCAGAGAATTTTGTTTTCTTGGTACAAACAAGAAAGTTTGTACCCACAGAGCAGAGCTTTGTGCTCATAAAGCATGAGTATCTCGCAGGTGAGGTTGAGTCTTGTGGCAGTTTCCTCAGATGAAGCTAAGCTGCAGAAGTGTCAAGGAAACACCACTCCAGTGCATCCTTCTGTCTGTAACCTGGATCAGACCTCAGGATCTTCAAGATCCATCATTCCTCTGTCAAATATCTTTAAAATCTACTAGCAAAGTGTCTTTCTTCCCTTCTATTCAGCTTTCATTACTGTTCAAGTGATAGAGGCTTCTGCAAAGAACCCCTTCATGTGAATTGACTAAGTAGAGTCAACACTAGCTTCCTTAAAACCAGTGTTTGGGCCAGATGTGCCAAATCCATTGCCATCTCCGGTGTTAGGAAACAAACATGGCTATGTTGAATCAAGAGCTAATTAAGTGCAGTCTTCCTGACTGAACCTATAATTACATTGAGATTACCTACCGCAACAAACCTTGGGGTCCTCTGATCCAGCAGGTTTTCCAAGCAGACAACAGCTTTTGTCTGCTCACTCAATTTGGTGGACAAGGCAGGAGTAGAGTGAAAGGCTGGTTTACACCTTTTTGTCTCTTTCATATGGAGTAGAGACATGCTTGGGAAATCATCTTCCTGAGCCTGGTGATTAAGATATTTGTTAATATTGGCCAAAAATTGACTGGATCTTCTGGTAAGTTTGTAATATTATGTTAATGATTATTAATGAAATTGCAAATCAAGCACTTGAAAGTTAGAAAGGGACTATATTAAAGAAGTCTGCAAATTAGAGTGCCTTCAATCCTCTAACTGAAGGCCAATGAAACCCCATCCTTATGTGATCCTCATCACTACCTGAGCATCTTGCGAATTTTTCTGTTTATTGCAAGGCAATTGAGGAATCATACATTATGCTATGACATTCACCTGATCGGGCATTGAATTTAACCGTCATCCTTGTGCAGTGGGGGAGTGCTTTGATACCCTTTATCCAAAACATTTTTACCTAATTCCTAAACGGTTGCTCACGGTGTTACCTTGGCTCCTTTTGAGTTGTCTACATTAATGTTCTAATTTCTTTCATGCTTTAAAACCTTCAGGGAAGTGGCATCAAGGTGTAAACTGTGAATCCTTCGATGATCACTGCCACCATCCTCTAAACCATGGGTTTGACTACTTCTATGGCATGCCTTTCACACTTCTAAACAACTGTCAGGAAAACAAACCTCCAGAGCTGGATGCAGCCCTTCAAGCTAAGCTTTGGCTTTACAGTCAGATAATTGCCCTTGCTGTGTTCACTCTCACTGCTGGAAAACTGACTGGTTTGATTTCCATCTGTTGGAAGATAATTGCCTGTTTTACTTTGGTGGGCTGCATTTTCTTCATTTCTTGGTACTCCAGTTATGGCTTTGTGCAGTATTGGAACTGTATCCTGATAAGGAATCATGATATCACTGAGCAGCCAATGAGGCTGGAAAGGACTGCTTCTCTCATGCTGAAGGAGGCAGTGTCATTTATCGAAAGGTAACTGATTGTCTGTAGTTTTCTTTAAAGGGAGCAGAGTGCTCTGGGCTCTTGCAATAGAGTATTTTCTCCAGAAACTAGAGCTGTGTCTTGATAACTGCTTTGAAACTCATACCAAAGTTCTCTATTTAGAAACCCAATTCATTCACACTTCAGTTGCAACTGTCTTGAATCTGAACTTAAAGCAAATGAGATGGATTTTAACCAAGTGATACATGATTAGGAAACTGCTTCAACTCACCATATGCTGTAATCTGTAAATAATACATTTGCTCCAAGATTAACCAGCTAAATTAAACATTTCACTCTACAAGCTTCATTTGTGCTGTTTCTCATAAACCCTATAAAAAACCTAGATAGACCGCTGCACGTTACACAATTATTCCTGCTAAAAATCAAAAAAACGCTTGAAGATCATTTTCACGGCATTCAAACACTTGAGAAGAAAGCTGAGTTAAGATGGTCCATGTTCTAGCCTCAGGTTCCTCTTCTGCCTGCACAGCCTTGGGTAATTATTTCTGCATATCAGTTCTGTCTCTAAAACAGGAAAGTAACTTCTTTTCTTCAAGACTGTGGAAACAAATATGCTGAAAACTGTAAGTGACCCCCTTAGAAAATCTGTATAAATATTAAATATGAGATTGCATCCAGTTGCATTTAATTAAAAAGGCATCAGAGTAGTGCATTTAATTCACTTAAGCACTCTGTACATGCTATGCCTGTCCACACATTGGAATTTTAAAATAATCAGTCTGACTGAGCATGTTCTTTCTTTCCTATGTTTAATGCAGTAAGAAAACTGCTAACCATGATCAATGGAGATATGTTGGATGTGGGTACAGTCTAGACCCAATGTGTGTGTCTGTGCATGAATGAATATAATTTTTTTTTTAATATTCCAAGTGTACAACTTTTTTTCTTAAAGAAACAGGCACAGACCATTCCTTCTTTTCATTTCCTTTCTACATGTTCATACCCCACTTTTCACTATGGCAAAATTTCTGAGGAAGAGCAGACATGGTTTATATGGAGACAACATAGAAGAAATGGACTGTATGGTGGGTACATATTTGTCATGAAAGATTTGTTTCAGATGTATACTTGTGTATTTTAAAGCAGGAGAAAGTAAAAGCCAAGGTATCTGAAGAAGTCTAAACTATTAAAAACTTCTAGTGCATGGCAAAAGATTATTTTTTAAAACATTATAAATGTCTTGAGCTTTGTATTTGCTTAATAGGAACCTTGCTGTATCTTTTCTTAAATTTAAGGCAAAATTCTGGATTCTCTTGAAAAGGAAGGTTTGAAAAATAATACATTCACATACTTTGCCTCTGACCATGGAGGACAGTTGGAGGCTCAGGATGGATCTGCTCAGCTAGGTGGCTGGAATGGTATCTATAAAGGTAGGAAATACAGTATAACTTTATGTGAAGATTAGCAACAGATATATAATGATTTTGCCTTGCTCAAGCCATCAAGGATAGAATGAGTTGCATTGTTTTCTAGATGAAATACAGGTGTCATGCAGAGGTGCTTTAATCTTTAAGTCACCTTTCCTTTCAGTAAGATGCAAGCATTATTACTTATCTCCATGATGAAGGTGTTTTATAGTTTGATACCTCTAAGACATTTATTTTTCTCAATGAAAGCCACAGAAAAAAGTGCAAGTTCCTGGCATTTATTTAGTTGATACATATATATTTTTTTTCTTCTCTTCACAATAGGACTTCTTCCTGATTTGCTTGTTTCTTTTTCTCATTATGTTCCAGAAATCTTACCTGCCCAGCTAATCAGTATGGAATAGAGTAAGGGCACATTGTGCCATGACGTGCAACAACAACTTAGTCCCTGTATGTCTTCATACTCTACCCAAAAACAGTGATTGGCATAAAGTTCAAATGCCATTTACATTGGCCTTGGTGGTCAAAGAGGACCTTACCCTTTACTTCTTGCATCTCCCTTCGACTGTGACACACATTTCAGCCTGGTGTGTAGTGCAGTGACATTTTCATGCCAAGAGAATATGTCTCTATTTCATGCCAAGAAAGTATGAATCCTCCCACCCACCCTGACAGCCCTGCCTGGTCAGACCACCTCATCCTGTGACCTGACATGAAGCTGTGACAAGAGACGCTTGGGGAGGATTCATGTCTCAGGCCCTGTTATCACCGGTGAACCATCCATTTCTTGCACAGCTTCTGATGTTTTAATTTTCCTAAATCGGGCTTCCTCCAATTTAAATGCACTTGAACTACACCCCAGTGCACAGCGGAAGTCAAAGACTTGGAATTTTGGCTTCCAGAAGGCAGATGCTATGCACTGCTGAGCGAAGGAGGTTGTTGGCCCTTATGAAAGGGAAAGGTTTTCACTTAGTACATTGGTCCTCTTCATTTCATATTTCCTGTCTTTACATGAGAAGTTGCTTCTTTTCTCTTTCTGGATGACAAGATGGATACATCAGCCTGATGGGATCTAGCAAGGACAATATTTTTGCCATGTTGAACACCTGAATTAGAGCTGGTTTCTGCATTGAGAGTAAGATAAATAGTCTTCATGCACCTCATATCAAGATGCTTTATTAGGCTAGTTTCTATTCGTAACAAGTTGGGAAAATGCATTTCCTTGCCCTTTGAAGTAAGGGGTGTATGATGTGATTTCATAGGTTCAAATTTTTGCTTCCAAGTTTGGAGATGTTGCATTAAGCACTGAGAAAGTCAGGTCCAAATCTCAATTTCAAAAATGGAGGAGATGCATAAGACATAGGAAAATGCAAATGTTAAGCATATATATTTTGAAGGGAAACCATGGCTAGAAAGAGAAGCAATAAAATTTTGAAGGTGTTTATTAAAACAGGATAATAGTTCCTAAATCTTGGTTATGTTTAAAGAGAGTATCAAGTATTTCTCCAGTCTTGTGAGTTCTTCCAGTTTGCAGTAACCCCTCTTCTCTTTTGCTGTGAAGCTGTTCAATAATACAGGTGAATGCAGGCAGGCCACAAAATGGAAGGTAACAGATGTAAGTTGTTTTATTGTTGAGGAGTACATGATTTTCAAAGGAAGATTTGCTATTCCTACCATCTTCCTAGATTGCATTTCAGCCTGTCTGAAGTATGTGAAATCCAGTGCAAAGAGTCAAATCTGGATAAGCAGAGTATTACTGTGTTTTTTCTGTACATTCAAACATAACAAACCAGTGAATAGGTTTGTATTTAATTCCGTGATTGCCTTGGAACTGCTATATGTTGGTTTATTCCACTGCAGGTGGAAAAGGTATGGGAGGCTGGGAAGGAGGGATCCGTGTGCCGGGAGTATTTAGATGGCCAGGAGTGTTACCTGCAGGCATAGTTATCGATGAACCTACAAGTCTTATGGACATTTATGCCACCATAGTTCATCTGGCTGGAGGTATATTACCTCAGGACAGGTATGGAGACAAGAAAACATACTCACTCTGTCATCTGCTGTGATGTCAATGATTGTTATTTTGTGTATGCTTTTATGATGAGGTCGGTATTAAAAACAGTGGGTTTTGCAGTATTAAAAACAGTGGGTTTTGCTGACCTGTTGCAGTGATGTGTGTGTTACAACACACAATAGGGAGATGAAGTAAGCTATAGATTTCATAGGTGCAGGAAAGATTCTGATATCTCAAAGTGTGTAAAAACATTTGCTGAGTGCTTGAACTAAAAAGAGCAGGCTACTGACCACTGGACACCATAAAGGTCCCTGACTGCAGAAAATTCCTATGGCAGGTATAGTGATAAGGGAGGGAACAGAAATACAGGTAGGAAATTCAAGAGTGCTTTTCCCTTAACTGTTTTTCTTCTCACCACCCTTCCCAATCCAGTCTAATGGAGGAAAAAATACATGCCATGTGTGATTGAAGGACTAGTTGCGATGTCTTGAAAAGACAACATTTTTGACTTTGTCATTTTATTGCCATTTCTAGTGCTGTGAAATCAGGAACCATTGCCTCTTGTAGGCTTTCAAAATATGTGTGCGAATCATTTAAAGAAAAGCTATAGAAAGATAATCTCTTTTGGTTTTGTTCAAATTTTTTTTCAACAGGAAGAAAAAAGTAAACTTGGTGATTTCAGCCTGAAGCACTTCAGCTTTTAATATTTAATCACCATGAAGAGGAGATGGCCAGATGAGTATGTCACTCAGTGTATATGTAGGTCACGTGGGTCAAACACACTGACCTCTTTCCAGGACACCTGAACCCACATCTCCAACTGCATCTTCCAGGCTGTGATTATTCTATCTTTAGATGAAACTGTTTGAGGTTTTTGCTTGCTTAATATTTGCTGTAGTTGAGACTGAAACCTTCACACTGAGACTAACATAAAGTGAGATGTTTTCAACAGAAGAGTATGACAGGATAGCTAACTGCCCCAAGGTCACTGAGTTTCTTAGGAAGCTTATCATCCTTGGATGATCCCACAAATATTCCTCAGCCTCAATCCTAATGTATCTAAGATTTTAGTGAACTCTGACAGATATGCCCACAGGTGCTTACATGACCAGAGTAGTTCTTGAATTATGGAAATTTCCAAATTCCTCCTAAAGTCATTAAACCTATCCTTGTTCAAGAGTTTTCATGAAGCTGCTTTGAAAATTGCTGTATTGAAACAATTTTGAGATCAGCAATGACTTCTTTAATAAAGGACTTTTTTTCCTGTTGATCAAACTCTAAATATAGATTGTTTGCATATTGCTAAATGGAATGAGTTGACACTACTGTTTTTTTTTTTTTTTTTTTAATAGCATTTTGCCTAGGGATTTAAAATATTAACTTGACATGCTGATGTATGGCCAAATTACTATGTAAACTCTCTAGCACTCTCTAGCACAACCAATGCAAGGACAGTGATAAGTATGCAGCTCATTCTGTCAGGTTTGCCCCCATTTGAATACCCTTCTCCCCATCACATTAGAGTAATCGATGGACGGAACTTGATGCCTTTACTGCAAGGAAGAGTTCAACAGTCAGAGCACAAGTTCCTGTTTCACTACTGTGGGTCCTACTTGCATGCAGTGCGGTGGCACCAAAAGGACAGTGAGTATAAATGTTTGTTTCATGCTAACTGCAAAACCTAATAAGCATTCTTCCTCTTGATAGCCATCTTCCTAGCTGATAAATTTCTTGTATGATGGATGTTTATCAATACTGACCTCTGATATTCTTGAAATTATTATGCATGACATATCAATGACTCTGGCCAGCTGGAGGTGTCTCACAGGACAGAAATATTTATAACTAATATACAAGAAATGGGTTATAGGAGGTGCAGTGAGAACACAGACTATCTAGCATTATAGTACATGGGTCTTGTTGTTTTCTTCATATTTCTAATGTTTGCCATCTTCAAAATCAGTACTGAGTGTAGAGAACCTGATTTCTGATGAGTGTGGGTGAGAGAAGTAGTGAGGAGAGGAGGCGTCCTTCGTAAATAGCTGTATTGCTATTGCTTGAAGACACTTTCCATTTTCCTCTATTGTCTTCTACTTGTTCCATAACATTTCTTTCCTGCCAGGTGGATCCATCTGGAAGGCTCATTATGTGACCCCAGTCTTTCGTCCACCTGGGGCTGGAGCTTGTTATGACAGAGGATTTTGCCCATGCTTTGGGGAAGGTGTGACATATCATGACCCTCCCTTGCTGTTTGATCTCTCACAAGACCCTTCTGAAGCCAAACCTCTAGCAGCTAACACTGAGCCCCTCTTTGACATTGTAATAATGAAGATTGGAAGAGCCATTGAAGAGCATCGCAGGACACTGACTCCTGTCCCGGAGCAGCTCTCCTTCTACCACATTATGTGGAAGCCGTGGCTGCAGCCATGCTGTGGGACATTCCCATTCTGCTGGTGTGATAAAGCAGGTGACAGCATACACAGTTTGTGAGATGGATGCCTACTAATACGTTCTGTGGCTCTGAGCTCTCTGCTGACAAAGCTTTATGTTGTGGCCCAATAAAATATTTTTTGTCTTGGAAGCAAAGTACATGAAAATAAAGAAAAGGAATGTTGAACAGAGACTTTTTCCTTTTCCCTTCACAAGTAGGCAAAGGTCTAAGAGGAAAAGGGCCTGAAAAGAGAACAGTTTTTCAGATTTGCACCTAAGGGACAACTGTACAGGTATATTCCTAAACTGTGTCTAATTTATGCCCACTCAGGGAAGACAACTGGAAAACTCTGCAGAGAGCATAGTGTATGGTGGTAAGGAGGCAGCCAGTAAGAAATATTAGACTTCTGTATAACCCTGGATGTTTACATATGGGCCCCCCAAGTCATGGTCATACTCTAGCCAGCATAGGAGTTTGAGTCATTATTACTTCCTCTTCTTCTTTCTCTGTCTCTGCAAAAATACTGTTAAATTCTGTTGGTCTACTAATATAAAAATACTGCTGTATAAAGTACACTTAAACACATGAGACAGTGAATCTGATTTAGTGAAGGATATTCTTCAAGTTGTAAAGAGCTTTTGGAACAGATCTGTGGCTTTAGCTGAGTAACAATAACATATCACAGATAGTATAAAGTACAAAATGTTGGAGTCCAAAATAACTCTACAACAGTTATAACAAGGAGATAAATGTTTTACTTCTCAGAATGAGGTCCTATTGTATACTACTTTGGTGGATAACAAATTTACTGAATAAAAGATGCCAGTAAAAATGTTTTGGATAAATAACTTACACTATTTCAAAGTCAGTTCTAGAAAAATAAGGTTCACTTGAGATAGTCATTGGAATTAATCTGTAAAAATATTTAGTAGCAGGATACTTAATTTTAAACTGTTTACAAGCCACCACTTGGAAAAAGGAATCTTGACAACATGAGTTCCAAAAATTAGTGGTGTAACCTTAGCCAGATTTTTCTAAGGTGATGTGTGACTTTCTGCTTACACTGAAATTCACAGTGAAGTTACGGAGATTTTAGTACCTTGATCTGTACTAAGGACTGTTTTCTGCAGAGGATAGATGGAGTCAGAGGTTTTTATAAGCATGCTGGTAAAACTTTGTAGAGAAATTGGGGTTTGGAAAAGTAAATGGAAACTGATTATTGATATTGATAGCTTCCCCTCCACCCCCTAGGAGTGCTCCTGCAAACATTTTACTTGCTCTGCCAGTTCAGAAGTTCCCTCAGAAACCTTCTCACATGTAAGAAGGAACATCTGAATGCCAATATTTGCTTTTAGAAGTCAGATACGTGAGAATAGCCAAATAGAGAATGGCAGCATAGAACACGCCATGAATCAAAATTATGTGGTTGCTGGCAGAGAATTTATCTGTAGGCAGCAGCAAGTAAACAGCTTCCTGTGGTTAGGCACAGTCAAAAACAGGTTATTTTAAGGGAAGGAAATACCACAGGGCTCAAAATGCAGAGAGAAAATAATCTCCTTTCTGCTTTATCACCAAGCTGTAACTCTAATAAAAGATCTTGGTTGAAAGCTTAGTTCTACTGAAGTCAATAACTAATCAGAGCTGTTACCTCTGTATTGGGTGACTAACACAGTGGTGAGTAACAGGATGCAAAGTTCGTACTAGCAGAATGCCCCCTCCACTTCCAAATCCTTAGTTCTATTATCAGGGAAAAACTTAAGGTGTTTTTTTTTAAGGCAGTCCAGCAACAGCATGGGCACATCTTCAGCAGTGATCACATGGTGAGAATGATGGAAACAGTGTAGAAAAGCTAAAAGACTTCAGTTATAACTGGGACTGAAGACAGATGTAGATTAATATTTACAGTATTAGCAACTTTTAAAGAATCACCTTTCCCAAAGCATGACGTAATTTTCAAGAAACTAGCTTTGCATGGGAAATATCACAAACATGTTATGTAATCATACCAAATAAGTATTATAATCAAATAGGCACCGGTAAAAGTAGACAAATTTGACAATTTGTCTCATATAAAAATAACCAAATGTGAGCAAAGTGATCAACCAAGCCAAATGTAAACTACGTGAGCAATGTCATCAACAAATCAAACCATGCTTTTCCCTCCAGCCCTTTTATACAAATCTCATAGTTTAAGCTGCTACATCTTTCTGTCACACTGACTTCTACTGACTTCTCTCAAATACAGTGTTAAATTCAGCATTCACGGTATTAATATTCAAGGTATTCAGGGGCCTGAAATGTCAACAAATGAATAGGCATTATTATTTATAGGCATACATTATTTATAGCATCTCTTTGGTGGCACCGAAATAGAGCAGTGATGGGGTTTATACAAGTCTGCACAGAATTAACTGAACAGGGAATCTAGGAACGGCAGCAGCCATGTTATGCCAGGTTTTCGAGAATACTTTGCCCTCGGTCAGCCAGGAATTCATGTAAAACTTTAACGGTGGTTGCAGTTTGCTTGCTGTTCCTGGCGAGGATCCCAGTCAGTTGCTGTGTGAAGACTGGGGGAAGAGACGGTGAGGGAAAAAACATCAAGTCAGTCTCACTTCCTCCCAGTGATCTTAGTGAATCGGTGCTGCTAAGCAAGCCAAGGAGTGAGAGGAATTTTGGTGCAAGAAGATTAATCAAGACAAGGGTTTGTTTTCCATGTTGTTAAAAAGGGGTTGGCCTCTATTAGTCTTGATGATTGTTTACTGTGTTTTGCTGGCTTAGAGAGGGAATTAGAGTCTGATGTTTTCTTGGATTTCTGTGAGTAACTGTGCTTATTTCTAGAGGCAGGTGTTTGTTAGCTTTTATGGATTTTTTTTATTTAACAGATAAGGAAACTGAACAAGCTCTAGGGCCCAGGACCGTGTTTGCCATGCTCTCATAGTGATGTCAGTGAGAGCTCTACTTTCAAAACAAATCAGCGCCTAAAAGAAAAAGGTGAATATGCATATTTAAATGTTTTCTTTTTTTTTACAAGCTTTCTATTTCTTCTAGCCCCTCCGTAAGAGTAGTGTTCCTGAAATGGTTTGCAGTAAACCAGACAGCACTAATTTTCAGCATGCCACAATCACACGCATAAGACCCAAATATCTTTTAGGACCACTGCAACTCCCTGATTCTAAGTTCACAGCTTTCCTATGGGGCTGTACAAAGTCTCTATCTAAATAACAATGTAATTGCTGGCACCAGTGGCTGTGCCACTGGAACCTATTACGAGAAAGCAGAAATAGCAGAGCTACTGTACCAGGTTGGAAAACTTATGAACACCTTTAGGATATCTAGGGTTTTCTTAGACGCTCAGATCTGTCTGGCACTTTTGCGCTATTACAGCTTACAGGAGCTCTAATGATCCTCAGTTACTCAACCTAGACTGAGAACATTTTCATTGCAATAGCTTGGGCTTATACTCAGGTACTCCCCAGTCCTTTTAAACACAAAGCTGCCTGCCAACTGCTGGGAAGGCAGAGCCCTGCCGGCTTTGTTAAAGCACCATGGAGAATTTTCATTACAGATAATGGCCATAGCCATTGCTGGCTCTTCCTCCTCCCAGGTTAATGCCTTTGTGCACTTGCCTTATCCTTACCTCAGTGCTGCATGGGGCTATTAGTTCCTTGGTGCTTCAGTGGGAATTGCTGCTAGGCTGTGATTCAGAGGCACCAGTATCATCCAAATAAGTGATAATAACTCCTAGCAGTGAGTCCTTTGCTTCACTTTAATACAGCCTTTTTTGGAATCGTGACACTAGCCCTGTGGCATCTGCATTGGCAACAAAATCTTTCTTCAAACATAGCCAATACATTTGGTGAGAGGGGGCTGTCTGCTTCTCCATGAACCTCTGAGTCGGCCGGTGAGCAGGCAGGATAGAGTCTCAGTAGTATGTTTCGGGAACCTGCACATAGAGGCAGGAGTGCCATAAACCATATGGAAAATGCTACATCTAACAGAGATTAAGCACATAAGAAGCAGGGGTACAGACAAGAAGCATAATTTTTTAAGGCATATCATTTTGGCCATAGTCAGATGTGCACCTAGATGTTACTTGTAAAAGCCATCAGTGGACTGAGATCTGAGCCCTTTTATACTGTTTTCCTAGTAAGTTTTATTATCCTATGGCTCATTCTTTGAAATTCATAGGGCAGGATTATGTCCTGCTCTGCCCAGTTTATCATTTTGCAGGCATACAAAGTAACCATAGCATTCTTACATACCATTAAAGGTGGAAAAAAAATTCTCTCAGAAAATGCTGCTTTTTCCCATTTGAGAATGGACTGATTTGGGGGGGGAGGGGAAGAACAAGTCTTTCATAAGTCAAGAGGGAACCTTTTAGGAACTTTTACTTTGTGTTTAGAAGTGACTTCTTGATTACAAATGTGTCTTCTGCAATTATAAAAAGAAAAAAAATCAAAATGGAAGCAAAACATCTTCTTTTTTGTTGAAATTAAGTATGCTTATTATTATGCTTCAAACTATTCCTTAATGGAACTGAGAACATCTTTGTTCTTGTGCTGGTCTGAAATGGAAAGAAGTGTGGGAAAGTAAGAATTTCCCATGGACTGGACATTTAAAATTCTGATCTTTTTCCACACGGAAGAAAATAAAAGGCACCTCTGATTTACTTTGCAGCATTAAGATAAGCCTGTGCCAGTCCCTGTGGAACCAATTTATCATGTGTTTCTGCATGATTTTTACATCTTCAGTGCAACATTTTCTGCAGACACCTTAGTCTAAGAGTGCATTTCCAAAACCATTCTTTGTCCAAACAGATTAGTTATACTGGTTATTTCGACAAGCATAGGAAATTGCTTCCACTCATAGAATTCCCAGACAAAAAATAAACATTTAGGAACTAAAAGGCTAGGCTTTTAAAGTCCAGGTTGAGTTCATAGAATTGGCAGGTAGAAACACTGGCCTGTTAAACTTGTAAATGACATCAGGCTTAGAAATTCTTCAGAGGCAATAATCATAATGATATTTAAGTTGCTGGAGAATGATTAGCAACATTTAGACTGAAGTACCTCCTTGAACATACTAGATCTTTTCCAAACCTAAGACAATCCTTTCCCTAAACATTCACTGTAAAGATTACTTTCCAGGCTGGCTTTTCTTTGAGGAGTGCTTTATAGTTTCTAAGCTCACAATAAGGATTGCATTCTCTTCCTGGAGCTTAAAAGATAATTTGAGGTAAAACAAAGTTTGACCAATTAGGTTTACTTACCATTGCCTACTGTTTGCAACTTAATGGAAACCTTCCTTTCAGTGATCACCAATGGTTCTAATAATTGCCATCTTTAACTTTTGTTTAAAATCTTGGGCATTTAGCCTTCTTGCTGAACACTCACAACTCCCTCTGAAGTCAATGGCAGCTGAGAACAGTCAGGATGTTGCACAACTGAGCCCTGTGCTGTCTGATCTTCCTTGTCCTCAGAAGTGCTCTTCCCTATCTGTAGTTGCAGTTCAGCAGGGCTCTGCAAGCATTCAGGAGCACAGGGATTGCCTAAGCAAACCCTAGTGGCTCAGTCCATCTCCACGATTACCAGCCACAGGCATTGGCCGTATGACTGTGGTAATGCGAGGTAGTTAACGGCTAACTTCACAGACAAGATGACCAGAGCTGCTTGGCTCTGATTTTTTTTTCTCCCTTTTTCACCAGAATTTACGTAACCAGCTATGCACCTGCTACACATAAGAGGAAGCCAAGAAGTTTACCAGGGAAAACAATGGTAAGAAAAGACATTCACTGAGGGTCTTTCCTGGTTTCAAGTGTTGTGTGTAAGAAAATGTTAACTGATTTCTCTGTTTTAAAAGCTTATTGAGAATCTAAGAGCAGATAATAAAGATTTACAACTGATGGCCTTTGAAGTCCACTACCCTATTTTTATAAGACAGGAGGTTTAGGAGTATTTATAATGTACAATATAACAGAATTAAAAGGAATTCATCACTTTGTGGTATCTGTTAAACTATCTAACACATTCAAGGAAGTACTTTTTAATATGAATTACTAATCACTGTCCAGAAACAGTTCTAAAATACCATTATGTTTATTCCCCCTGGAGAACTACTAAGCCTAAAAAAAATTATAAATTTGAAAGGGCAGTGTTTCTACCTGCCAAATCTGTGAACTCAGCCTGGACTTTGAAAGCCTATCTACCAGTCAGTAGATATATTCTAGAATATACTTTGTATTTCAGGTCTTTAAGCTGTCTCTTGCAAACACCTTGAGCAGTTAAGCTGTGTGCTGAAATATTCTTAGGTTCTTCTAGGAAGATGCCCAAGGTTAAGCCCACTGCTGCAACCTTGATTTTGCAGATGGCCGCATGGCTGAAGCCTGGATTTCCAGATGCTGTGTGTAGCACTGGGTGCAGTAGTCGAGCCATTAATACCATAACCAAGTGTGCAGCCAAACCAGTTGTGCTGACTCAAGGAGCCTTAGCAGAAGTATGTAGCATGACACACAACAGCTTGTCTCAAGGGTACTTCACTAAACTTGCAAGTATCCAACCACTCATTCTGTCAGAAACACCTGCTGAGATCGATGCAAATCTCAATAAAGAAATGCACACAAGAAGTTATTTCCTGTGTAAAAGAAAAAAAATTTACAGATTTTTAGAAAACTCAGGAACTCTTCTATGTGTTCAGGAGCTCCATCTGCCGACAGTATTTGGTAGCTCTTTGCATCTTTGTTGATTCCTCATAACACTAATAGTTTAAAATGTTAGAAAGCTTACAAATACTTCTTGTAATATTATTTTTTTACTTTGAATTTCAGGAGCTGCCTAAAAATTTGGATACTTTTATGCCTTTTTCCAAGAACCTTTGTATCAAATGCTTCAAAACCCAATATTTTACTGATATTGGCTGATGATCTGGGTATTGGAGATGTAGGTTGCTATGGGAATGATACAATAAGGTAAGGATGTATTCAACAGAATAAATTATCCCTTCCTGGTGAATTTTAGTGTAAAAAATGCTGATGACACTTAGTACTAGAAAATCTATTATTAATTAATGCCACTGCAACACCAGACATACATATTTTGAATTTAACAGATTAATTTATTTAGACATATTTCTTTTCAAAGCATAAAAAATAAATGTTCTACAGCAGGTGCTAGTGGAATAATAATTATACAAGCATGCTTGAGTGACTTTCTTAGACTTCTAATTTTCATCATATACAGTCAGAACTTTGTAAAGGTACACATGAACTATATTTTCCTGGTATGTATACTTTGTAAGTTACACCAACTCAAGGGTTAAAATATCAAATCTTAATCTCAGTCCTTAATATCCAACAACAACTCTAGCAGGCATGTGATGGAATGACAGCTCGGTCTGTATCATATATTCATCCCTAGTGCAGTTATCAATCTTTATACAAATAAATGTCAATAAACACTCTGTCTGTGTGCATGCACATGTTGAGTTTGCAAAGAGAATTATTAATATTTGTTCTCAGTCATTCAAGGTACAGTAAGTTATAGTTTTATTTCTTAAACTTTAAAAATAACAAAGTCTTATTTTTGCCACAGACTAAATGATAATGAAACCACTTTTTTGGAATGCAAAATATCCTCTACTTAATCTAACCTACCATCATCTTCCAAATTGTGTTGTCCTCCATGCATTACTGCAGTCTTTTATCACGCTGCTGCTTGAGCATTTGATATGGGATGGACCTGAATTGCCTTTTCTTTCTGTGTAGTTATTAACAAAAACACCTTCGTCAATGGAAAATTCATTTTTAAGAAAAATCAAGGCGTCTTCAAAAATATGTAACATAAAGCTTTCCTAGCTGAGTTGTAGCTAAAAAGAGATTTGAAATTTTGGTGGTGATGTACTTAATAAAACTAGGGACAATGAGTGGGATACTAAGAACATCTGCGTAATACATGTTGTCAGAGACATGATTTTCTCTTTAGGACCCCTAACATTGACAGCCTGGCAAAGGAAGGAGTGAAATTTACTCAGCACATTGCTGCAGCTGCTGTCTGTACGCCAAGCAGAGCAGCCTTCCTCACGGGCAGATACCCCATCAGATCAGGTTGGATTCTCCCTAATGGTTCACTGCAGTTTCTCTAGCCATTATTGCTATTAAAAATGCCCTTAGATAAACTTTTTAAAGATTAGTTAATCTGATGTTTTTGGGCCTCAGAGAGAAGGGCAAAAACAAAGATGACTAGATTTATTGGTTGATTTCTATGAGAAAATCCCCACATTAAATACCTTTAATGTAGCTATATAACAACACAGACATAGATGACTCTACCTGAAGGTGGAAAGATGAAGAAGGTAATTGTACAAGCACAGTATACACTGTAGTATTAAGATTATATTAAGCAAAGAAAAGCATAATATTCTGAATATCCTGACAAATACAGTGAAATATGTCAGACGATGGAACAGCTGTCAATAAGGTAGTTTTAAAACAGATTTACTCCAACCTTTCAAAACCACGATAGAAAACTTCAGCCAGTTTCTATGTCAGTAATCATCAATGTAGCTCTTCTGGTATGATCCTGACTTGCTAAGGAGTTAGATTTATGGAAAATGTAATCGTGAACTGTAATTTTAGGAAGTATGTACAGCTGGCTCTGTAAACTTGCTGTTCTATATAAAACTCTTCATGCCTTTTACAACGTATTTTGATAGAACCTTGGTTTTAAGGACAAGGATACCTAAGGCAGCTATTCAGTTGTCTAAACCTAGGCATCTTAGTGCTATTTTAGACACCCTAGAATATGTGAGATATCTGCATTGGACTAGCACATACGACACAAGACTTAGAAGAGACATCCTTCTGAATGCCAATCAGAATAACCTAGGGCATATAAAATGACTTATAAAAAAGTACTAGGCTTAGGGAACTGAATCCCATACTTACATTCATTAGAAAGAATCATCTGAACAGAGATAAAATGACTTGAATTATTTAAATGCTGTTACTCCTCTCCAGGGATGGCATCCAGCACTGACAGGCGTATTCTTTTTTGGAATGGGTGTTCTGGTGGGCTCCCACCAAATGAAACCACTTTTTCCAAAATACTGCACCAGCAAGGTTATTCGACAGCACTTGTAGGTATGAGGCATAGCAATATGCCACCTTTTCATTGTTTGTTATTCAGATGAGGCTGTTTCCATAAATATTTTTCTTTGACAGTATGTCTAGGATCAGATAACTACAGTTTCTTGTCTATATAAGTTTCAAAAACAGCAAGGTTTTTAAAATCCCATCCACAACCTCCAATGTCTTGGCAACATATGTGATAAATCCAAAATGAAGACACATGGAATGCATAGATAAACACTGCAAACAGATATAAATGCAATGGAAAAAAATTATTTGCTCAGTATAAACTGCTTCAGGAAAAAAAACACAGAGATATTAACTGATCTATTAAAGCAGAAAAATGTCTGCCAGTTGGTAGTCAGACACTACAGTGTTCTTAATTGTATCTGATAGCTGGATTTTCTGTACTTAGGCATTCTTCTTATTATCACAGTTGACTCTAAAAAGACCTTCATTATCTGCAAAAAGCAACTCAGCTAAGTGAGACAAAAAGGCTGAAAGACTTCCATACACTTCAGTGGGTTTGGGATCAGAACCCATGCTCAGGAAAGAAAATTGTACTAACTCTTTGGTAATTTTGCCTGAATAGCAATTAAAGGATGTGTGTTTAAGCACCTCTCATTTTTAAACTCTATGTTGTCAAAGGTGTTAGGTGCTTAATTATAATTACTGTGAATTTCATCCCTCTGCTGGGTTCCCCCACAGTGAGGTGTAATTTAGTTCTTAAATTGTGGACTGAAGTGAGTCTTCGTTATGTACTGGCTTCAAAAAAACTCTGCAAAGGGGAGGACTTGCCCTAGCTCATTGCAGTCTGGTTTAGCTGATGCTATAAAATACATCCATATACATGAGCACAGATGTGGTTAGCAGTCCTCGGAAGTTATTTGTCTGGTTCATAGCCCCTAAGCCCATGGTTACAGACTGTCCTTCAGTGTCAGGATAATTACACTGTTCTGTAATATGACTTCATTAAGGCTCATTGGCAATATATGACATGATCACTCCTGTTGTCCTTGATAATTAGAATGGCCCATTTTTTGCTACTTATTTTAAGATAAATATAGACACGTAAAGCCAATGTGTACACCTTCTTGTTGAAACTTCTTCCTGAATGCGAAGGTCACATTGAACTGGTGTGTAAATTAGCTAATATTTTTGCACTTAGCTGCTTCTTCTGGCACAGAAGATTCCCCTGCGCTCTCCCCTCCTCCCCCCCACGACTAATGCGAGGCTAGGTCATCGTATTGAAATAAAAAACACCAAATATCACAACCATATTTGTTCTCATTCAGGAAGGCCTCCAAGCTGGGCCATTTACCCTACGTGGAATTTTCTTAATTGAGATAGGTGAGGAAAACCAGCTGTTGTAGTCAGATAATGCCAGCATGTGTGAGCATTCCACACCTGCTCCTTCCGTGGCTGGGCCATAACAGAGAAGCACCACCAACCTGTTACAGATACAGGCAGAAGTACCCAGGAGTAATGCCTTTGGATCTAACATCTTTCTTTTATATTTTCAGGGAAGTGGCATCTGGGCGTGAACTGCAAATCCCGCTATGATCACTGCCACCACCCTTTAAATCATGGCTTTGATTATTTTTATGGCATGCCTTTTACCCTTTTGAATGAATGTCAAGGCACAGATGAACCTGAACTGGCCAAGTCATTGCAAGATACCTATTGGCTATACACACAGATAATCATTCTTGCAGTGCTTACGCTTCTGATTGGAAAACTTACCAACTTATTCTCAGTAAAATGGAAAATAATTATATGTCTGGCCATCTGTGGTTCCCTGTATTTCATTTCCTGGTTCTCCAGCTATGGATTCACCAAGTACTGGAACTGTATCCTGATGAGAAACCATGATATCACTGAACAACCAATGAAGCTAGAAAAAATCACTTCTAGTATGCTTAAGGAGGCAATTTCATTCATTGAAAGGTAACCAGCAAAAATCACATTACTTTTTCATGATTTTTTTTAAATTATATTATTGCTGTGTCATACAGCACTAGGTTGGCAGGTGGCATGCTGAACTAGCTACTCCTGGCTAGTTCACTCCATGCTGGCCAGCATCAATTTGCTGTTTCTGCATGTTCCTGTAATTGTCAGCATCCAACTGCTGTCTTTTTTCTTACATGCTGTTTGTCAGCTCCTCAGGAATGGGAAGATGATTTTGTTCTTTCCAGGACTTGTTTACATAATACAAAGGGGTCCTGTCCAAAGACTGGGCCTTCTGGCAGTAGGCACGCAAAAATGATCTTGACTTGATGGATGGATTGTCACATGAAGTGTTGCAGGTTAATATTTTTACAAACAGGAGAGTGCTGCTGAGTTTTGTTCTGTCTTGCCTTTTTTCCAAAGATGTCCTTCCTTTACACAAACATTGATAATTTCAACTAAAACTAAACTAAGCATTTAATTCTCAGTTCTGCCATGTGTCAAATCTGGGCATATCCCTGATTAGGATTATATCATTTCTTTAAGACTTTATTTCTTATGTGAAATTGGAGGTTGGAGAAAAATCTCTTTTCTGTAAAACTCTGAATATAGATAATTTCAGATGTCTTAGGATAGCCTGCCTGGCTTCTAGCTGCCATTCTTGAAGGGATATGGTTCCCTTGTAGGTCCAGTGTCATATCTGCCAAAGCCATGAGGATGTCTGAGATGCTCAGTGACACCCATGTTTAGGTTTAAGCAAATGAATCCTGTTCTCCTTGTCTCTGACAGTGTGTCAGCCTTTTGGCTAAGAACTTCCAGATTTATTTATTTAATATGCTACGCATGTCTAATTTAGAACCAGAAAAAAAGTCCATTACTATTTTGATCTCAACAGAGAACCTAAATCTTTAAGGTGAGTTTTAATCCCTTCTGTCTCCCAAAACCTCAAAAATGCAAAGATGGTGCAATCTGAAAATTTTATTTTAGATACTAATCACAACTGTGTCACTGCTACATTTTGAGGGGTTTTCCATATTTTGTTTTGAGTAACAGTTTGCAGAGAAATGACTCCTGTTATTTTCTTTGATTTCAGAAACAAGCATAGACCATTTCTTCTCTTTGTTTCCCTTTTACATGTTCACACTCCTCTCATTACCACAAAGAAGTTTTTGGGAAGAAGCAGACATGGCCTATATGGAGATAATGTTGAGGAGATGGACTGGATGGTGGGTGAGTGGTCTTCTTCAGTAAAGTCCTTCCTTTATTTGAATGTGGAAAAGAAATTAGAGAGGCAGTTACAGAAGTCCTTATTTATATATGACAAAAATCAGTGAATTTGCCTTGGATATACAGCCAGCTCCAAAGATGGCCATTCCATTACCACCCTTCTTTCTTAAGATAAAAGTGCAACCTATTCTTGTGAGGGTTGTTCTCTCTTTCTCTTCTTCAACTAACACAGTTCTGTGCTGCACTTTTTGATAAATTCAGAACAGTGATAAATGCAGTCAAATAATCCAGTATGTGCTTTATCATGTTATTAATCAATGTTTGACATTTCCCCAGCTCCCTTTTGTTAAAAAAATTACCAGCATCTAGTTTCAAAAGTTGTACCTGGTGCTGCTGATGACTTTACATTAGATAGTCATCAGTTTGTATATTTGTTCCTTTTTATTGAAGAATCCTGGGAGCAGAAAACACAACTCCAGACTCCTCCCTCCTAGCCAAAAGCTCAAACTAAAAAGCTGTGGAATTTCACTTAATAAGTTCATTAAGCTCATTTAAAAAATTATTCGCACTTAGAGCCTGGATTTAGACTTGAGCTGTAATTTGTAATTCCCTTCTGCTTCAGTAGGAGGGAGGGAGATGATAGCTAATATTTACATTTACAAATAGTAAATGAATGACCTACAGCCTAAGTATTCACCTCCTGTCCCAGCCAAGCTCCCTGAACTAATTCTTCCTCCAATAACCATGTCTAAAAAATGGTATTTTGTGAGCAGCCCAATTGCTTGTAATGGACAGCCTGAGAACCCCTGCAAGATCTAGCCCTACTAGAGGACTCTGGCACTCATCTACCTAAGTTTTGGGCATCAATCAACTTTGGGCACAAGCTGCTCAGAGCTGGGTAGCAAAAGTGCCAGGGCATAAGGAATGTACAGGCAAAACAGGATAGAAGCTACTGAGGACAGAAGTTTCTAGGGTCAGACAGCTAAATTTGGGGGTCTAATTTGGAACCAGGATGCCTAGATTCAATTCAAATTCTTTATTGGGCAGCTGTCTATTTTTAGCTAAGGACACTAAGTAATTTGACCAAGGAGACACAGGAAGTCTGTAAAGCAGAACAGATTAGACAAATGAACTGCTCACTAGCTCATGCTTTTCCTTGCGTACTTCAGCTTTTGCTGTTTCCTCTGTAGCTACAGAAGCTGTTCCTGGTGAAGATACTTTCATGCACTGGGTGGGGATGAAGAACAATCATACTCTGTATAAACTTCTATTGCTAGTGGTACCAAAACCATTATGAAGTTAGGTTTGAATTGCACTCTGTGGAGTTTTTACCAGTGACAGCAGGAGAAGATTTTGGTTGATAGCATGCAGCCTGACCTAAGTCCTTGTTTAATTCATGATGAAAACAGAGACAGAGCAGTTTTCTACAGTTAAGAGTCTAGACAGCACTATTATTTGTAACTTAAGCACTTTTGAGATGCTTGCAACTACACAATGGAGGCAGTCCTCAGCTCTGAGCATTTACAGCATAAAGATGACAGTGTATGCCAAGCAGTTTGAATAAGGGATCACTAATTCAATTTATTTTCCAGTTGTTTTTAATTTCTGTTTTCCTTGTTGTAGACTCCACAACCAAATTTAGGTCACCTTTAGCTGCTTTCCATTGGGCCCTTATTATTCCCATAATGCATGATTTTTCTCTGTATTGTTCATAGTAGCTCGTAACAGAAAAATAGAAGAAGACCTTTTGTCTATATCTTCTCATTCAAGTCAACGGAAAGACTCTGTCTTCAATGTATTTTGACTCAAGAGCTAAAAAAAATCAGGACATAATTACAATGTTTTACTGTGTCTTTAGGAAGGCTTCTGGACGTTATCGACAAAAAAGGCTTGAAGAATAACACATTCATTTATTTTGCATCTGATCATGGAGGATCCTTGGAGGCTCACAGTGGAAATGCCCAGCTAGGTGGATGGAATGGTATCTATAAAGGTAAGACTTTCTCTTAAAAATAAAATGATATAAACTATGTCCAGATAGACTATATTCACAAAGCTATATGCTAGCATAACAATCTTGTATTGTAGGGCTAGACCGACTTCAGGACATCAGCTAGTCATCCTTCAGTCCCCAGACAGGATCACCAAAGCTACTCCTGACAGCTATATCGTCTAAGCTGTTCTTACAGACCTCCAGTAATTCCTCAACTATACCAGTTTTCATTGTCTATGCTACTAGAATATTTTCTCCTGGTACCTAGCCTGGATTTCCTTGCTGCAGTTTAAGCAGGAAATCTTGCCCTATTCACCAATCTACGGACAAGTTTCGTTCCTCTTTGCAACACCTTGTTGTTTCAAGGCCATCATGTATTTCCAGATTGTTACTTTCCCCTCTCCTTCATCTTTTCTTTAGACTCCAGTGCATGTGTAATCCCTTCCAGCTCAATGTTGTCTGCAAATATAGTAAGCAGGCTATTTATTCCACAACCCAAGACACTACTTGAAAATGTTATAGTATCATATCCAGGACACACCATTTGGAGTCTTACTCCAAACATCCTTCTATTTTCATAGTGGACAATTATTTATGTCAACACTGACAGTGATCACAGTCACTGATAACTATTCTCTTGATAAAGCTTTCCAGTTTCTCATCTATTATATAGGTGTTTCATCTAGACTATGTTTCTATAACTGGCTTATGACAGTGTCAAAAGCAATATGAAAATGCAGATCTATGATATCTCTTGCTTCCCCTCCCTTCATATGATATGCTGCTTTAACATAGTTACAATCAATAATTAGGTTTATCTGACATGATTTGGTCTTAACAGAACTGTTACTCATATGCTCATTTCCTTCTAGGTGCTTTAAAATGATACAATTATTCGTAGCAGAATTTATTCAAGGAGTCTATTACTCTCTGTTTTTCTTTCCCAAGATAGGCATCACAGCTTGCCTTTTTCTATCCTGATACTTTAGCCATCCTCCACAACTTTTCAAACATAACCTCTAGCAAATCTGCAATGCCATCAGGTAATGCTATCAAATGCTCCAAATATTCATCAGCTTTAGTCCATTTGAAAATATCTACTTCATTCTATATTATATTATGTATTATTATACCATTCTATCCTTAGTCAAGGCTGACATCTTACCTAATGGCCAATAGCGCTGACTATGTTGGTTACCCAATAACAGTTCATCTTTATATCAAAGGCTTACACCGAAGCATCATTAAACATTTCAACTTTCTGTCGGCTTTGCTTCCCCACTGAATAGTAACTAGTCATTTTCTTCATTCTTCCTAATGCTACTTTTGATTTCTATTTCACATCATTAGTTGCCTCTCATTACATGATTTTGCCCCCCCCCCCCCCCCCACACACACACACAAATAGTCTCCTAGGAGTTCTTAGCTGTTAGTTCTTTAGCTTTGTTGAAGTCTGCCTTTCTGGAATTCATTGTTTTTATTTTGCTGTTTTCCTCCTTGCTATCTTTAGCTTTTAATGGTCACTCTCATCATTTTGACATTGTCTGCCAATTCTCTCCTTATTATTAAATGGAAAAGCTCCCTTCTGCTGGCTTTCTATACCTCCTTTGTCACATATTAGGAAATGAAGCTGGTCTTCCTCATGGAATAACAAGGAAGAGACACCACAGATTGGTTGTCATTGATCTCTTTCTTCCATCCCCTTTGGATAAAGTCATTTCACCCTTCTCTGTACTTCACTGCACACAGTGAACTCAGGGAGTGCTGCTTTTGCATGAAAGTGTACAGCGACTCATCAAAGGCTGGAGACCAAACCCATAAAATTTTTATGACACCTGACCTGACGAGATTCCTGAACCTTGACTGAGATCCTCAGAACCTATCCCTTTACCTGCCCAGGCCCATAAGCAAAACCTTCCCATGCCCAGCATGGTCACCATGACAGCTCAGGCAGCTTGGCACTTACTCCACAATGAAGCCTGAGATCAGTTGCCATCATTTATTTCCCTATAGAAGAAAAATCAGGTGCTCAGCATCAAACTGCACTTTGTCTGTCTAGTGCTAAGTTACCTTGAGCCACACAAGCAGTGTTTGACAGAGCTTGGAATACTCTGGATCTCACCCACTAATGTTTCTAAATGCTAAATTAACCTTCAATTCCAGATATGAAATTTCCAGACAAGAAAGACCAAAAAAGGCTAACAGGTTCATTTGTATACCTCAGAATCTGGGGGTATTCACTTCTACTATCCTACAACAAGTATAATAGCAACAGGAGAGTCCAGAGAAATGAATTTGATTAGATAGAGATATCAGTATGACAGCTATGATGAAATTATGCCTGCTTGGATAGAAGGCAAGTAACAGGAGATACAATACCAGCCTAGAAATAAATAACAGAAAGGCATTCCCTTTTATCCTCTCATAGCAGCAGAACAGTGTTCTGTTTAGACAGAATACACAGTCTAAACTAAAAGGCAATGGACTGAAAATTGATTATAAAAAAGTAGTTTATTTATTTCATAAATATCCATAGAACTCACTGCTGTAAGATGTTATTATTGTTAACAGTCAATAAAAATAAACAAAAAAACAATAAAACTCCCAAATGACAAGCCATGCATATGGCTAATGAGAACATCCACTACAAAATAACAAACCACAAGATACTAACCTTTATCATACACAGCACAAAAGTTATTGCACAAGTGGTTGGACTTGCTTTATAATCCATCATGCCACACTGTCAGCCTTTTACACCACGGTCTGGGAACCCTACCTCTCAGCTGTTGACTATGAGCACCATCTCCTCCATAGCAAAGACCTATACTGCCTAACAGAGCCAAAGAGGTTCGTTTAAACTACACAGCCAGCAGTCCACAGCTGCTGGCTTATTAGCTGAACTAATAAACCAGCTTCAAGTTTTGCTTGCCATTTTTCCTGCAATACTTTCCAGCAATGACTTTGCTTCTCTGTCCCTGACAGGAGGAGCAACAGGGCAGAGTAAAGGTTATGTAGCTACCTGAGCTTCACGTTTTGTAATTTTTGTTTTCTAACTGGACCATTAACTTTGGGTTGTTGAGTGTCAGAGTTCTGTCTTTAAACCACATTGCTTCGTTAATATGCCCATCCTTGACATCAATAATATATATATATTTATAATAAATGAATGGTTCTCACTCTGAAATAATGTTCAAAGCAATGAATATTTCAAGTTATAGGAGAGTTAATGCATGGGGGGAGGGGCCGAATTTAGGAGAAGATAAGAGGAATGCAAAGGAAACAAAGAAAGAAAGACTCTTGGATTATCTCAGGATTATTTCAACAGAAATGCAGATAGAAAGTCTTTGTCACTGTAGACTATTTAAGGAGCTTCCTCATTTACTGCATGGGTTCTGCACTCTTCGTTTTGGGATCACCTGAAAGCATCCCTGGGATTATAAGCTCCTGGAGGGTCATCAAACATTATCTTAATCACCTTCACTGCACTCCAGGTCTGCAAATCCCTTTGTGATGTTCCTGTTACCTCTAATTTTCAACTGTTTGACAATCAGGCTTCCCTGTGTTAAGCCTCCTTTCCCAGGCACCAGGTGGGACTGCAAGCTGTCTTCCATTGACATTGAGTCAGATTTGCTTTTTGTTAATAAAAGACCTTTTTCCTGTGCGTGTTCTTAGGCAGTGGAGAGATTATTCTCTTATATGACATAAAATTGTATGGGTCAGAAAGTCTTCTTGTGCATCAGAGGGTAGAATTGTTCCTCTTCTGCCAGAAGTGCTGCGTAATGATGGGTTGCCATGTGTGCCATAGAAGAAAGTAGTGTAATGTAAAGAGAGTAACAATACTTATTTGTGAAGAACGGAGTTGCACTGTGGTCATTCTGTTCCCTGTTCTCCAGGATTTAGTGTGTTTTCATTAGAAGTATTTGAATATTCTGAAAGGTTTAAAACCCTTTATTAGACAATTACTATGCATGTATAATATCTTTCATTCTCATCTCATCTCTCTTTTAGTACTTTCCTTTTTTTTTCTCTCTAACAGGTGGAAAAGGAATGGGAGGCTGGGAAGGAGGGATCCGTGTCCCAGGAATAATTAGATGGCCAGGAGTGTTGCCTGCAGACATAGTTATCGATGAACTGACAAGCCTTATGGACATTTTCCCAACAGTGGTTCAGCTGGCTGGAGGGGCAGTGCCTCAGGACAGGTGCAAAAGTTACTTCATAAACCATTTTTGCTTCCCTTTCTTGATTTAGAGAGAATATCATGCAGCCTAACATTCACAGGTTAAATTCTGCTTGTTTCTAAACCGCATAGTTCTCTAGCTTTCTTTCTGCTTAGCTTTCCCTGTCTTGTATGATTTTATGGAAAAGGCAAAGGAAAACAATATGTTTTTAAAAGTGTCATTTACCTGAAGCCAGTTTTCTAATCACTGAGATCACCTGGTTGACTGGATCACTGGGATGGAATCATTTTCCAAGTCCCTTTCTTTTCTTAGGAACTTTTCATTATACTTTCCATGAAAAATCCACAGAGATTCACAAGGCTGGTTGGCCTTGTTAGAGTAAATAGGCTATGCCCTTTCGAAGAGTAGGAAGCTGGGTGTAGGGAGGGGCCCACACATGGCCTGCCTTTGGATGCCAGGAGGGGAGAAGTAGGCTCCTCAGTAGTAAGCAGTTCTGAGCATCTGTTAGACTCTTCTAAAGAGCAAATGAGAGAAGGGACCTGTTTGAGTTATGACGTATGGATAAACCATTTGAGCAAAAAGCACAAAAGTCCCTGCGTTGGGTAACTAAACCTGCAGTAACTCAATTAAGTAAGTAGAATAACTTCTTTTATGAAGCCCTGAGCTCACAAAGCTACTGGTGATTTCAGTTTCAGGCAGCCAAGTTTGAAAGGGTGAACCTTGCCTTCTCTGTGGTTATCACATACTTACTCCCAGGAAAATTACAGTAATGATAACTTATCTCTCTAGGATGTGTGTACTACTGTAAATGCACAAACTGCTAGTAACTACTAATCCTTTGTCTCCACCCATCCGCACAATTAAAAATCTCAGGGCTCATTAGCTAAATAGCAGCTTGTGTTATCAATGATGCTTGAAATCCTAATGCCACATATGTAGAGTGTGAGTATTGCTCACACTCCAACTACAAACTGAAATTCTTAAAACAGTTAGGTGACTTCCATTCTCTCCACCAGGGTAATTGATGGACGCTCCTTGCTGCCTTTACTGCAAGGCACAGTTCAGCACGAGTTCATGTTTCACTACTGTGGTGTGTTTTTGCACGCAGTGCGCTGGCACCAAAAGGACAGTGAGTATAAGCATTCCCTCTCCTGCCTATCAGAGGAGATGATGTAATGGCCTCTAGTTTCCAACAGAGTAACAGGTTAAAAAAAACATTGGGGGTAAGTTTAGAACCTCAAAGTCTTAGTTCTTCTGCAAGATGCAGAAGGGCTGGGGTTTTAGCTCTCCTGATTTCCCTGAGATGAAGGGTTCTGCTTTATGGGTAGCACGAAGAAGCTCCATATTGTTGTGTATCTATTGCTCTTGCTGTGAAAGTATTTGGTATCAGTTTGAGTGTAAGATTAGAAAAAAGGAACTGCACACACAGGGTCTTTATCTTAAGCAGTAGTTTGTTTATTTTCAATAGTCCTATGTTATTTTTTTCAGTTTTTCAGCTGTGGAATTAGGCAAGCTGACAGAAGCTATAATATTTTTCTTAGCTTTGAACAAGCACCCAATCTTTGCTGATGACACCTTCCATTAAGGTATAATTGAGAATGGGCTAGTGACTGGTAGCTGTGTCCTAATTCCTGTCCCAGCATGGAGGAAGGCATTTATGTAACCAAACACGAGTGTCTGCATCTGAGCTTATTGCTTTATTGTCACTGAAAAGAAATAGATGGTTATAGGGTGTGATTCATCACCTCCTCATGAAGACACCTGGGCCAAATCAGTCACCCCTAAAAGTGCCTGTTTCTCTCCATTGGCTGTAAAGGGAGCTGAGGATGACCAGATCAGATATAAAAATCTTCCTTGTATTAACTTAAAGTTAGTTGAGATGAATTGCCCCTTCTGTGACTGAATGATGTGAGAGTATGATTAAAGCTGATGAATTAGTGGTGATGCTGCATTCAACTTATTTCATTCAGCACAACTGGAGATTTGCAGAAGGCAATGGAGTAGGCTATATCTATCCATCTTCCCATCCTTCAGAGACTTGAATGAACCTCTTTAATTTCCATTTTGTTTTCTCTATGAAGTGAGAGAAGAAATACTGAGTTCTTGTGGAACTGCAATTAGATAATAGTTACAAAATCATAGGGCATTCTGCCATCTCCAGCTGTTCAAATTTAGCTGTTGTTATGTTGACAATATGCTGTCTGTTTGAACAGTACTGTCAGTACTCACCTTTTCTGAGATCATCTTAGGCAGCTCAGTGGGAAAACCCTCTTATGTCAAAGTGTTAATCGAGTAATCTTTCTCATACCATTCGCATCTTCTTTATGATACTTTCTGATACCATGATTAATAGTATCAAGCCAAGAATCTACTTGTTTTTCAAATACCCATTAGATACTTGAAGACCACAAAACTTATTTGTACTTCCAAATGTTCCAGAACAGACTTCTCTATTCACCTAGAAACACACGAGTATTAGGATAACAGCTGAGAACTTTGCAGTCTTTCATGTTGGCGCATAAATACATGCCAGGGTTGCAACACCAAACTTTTAATCACACTGCCACTTTAACCCTGGGGTCAGTGCCCAAGTTATCGATGCACAGGTGGTGTCTAGGCATCACTTACCAAGTTCCACAGAAGCATCGCTCCTGAGCAGGAAGTCACTGAGCTTGGCCGATGGGGAACATGGAGGAAAGGGACAAAGACTAAATTGGAGAGACTGTGATGTTAGGTGCTGTGATGGAATTTCATTTTTAGATTCTTGATCCCCAGAGATAAATCTAGATACTTCTTCCAAGGGAAAATGTGTAAGGCATAGAATTCATACAGTACTTGAATTAATCCCTCCAGGGTGAGGTTCCAGAGCAGTGTACATACTGCTCAGGGGGAGACATGTGGGAGGAAACACTGAGGTTTTGTGGGTTTTTTTTTTTTTTTTCTGAAATCCTTTTCTTCCATCGGCACTGACACTCCTCCCCAAGTGCTAGGAGAGGGCTTTTTTCCTTTGGGAACCTCAATTCTTTATTTTCTCTGGAGGGAAGAGGCCTATAAAATTTTTGTCTAAGAACTGAGAAAGGGATCATTTTTTTCTTTTAAAATACGGGCAAAAGAGATGCCACAACTGCCTCTCTTCTACCTATTAGCTCAGTGGCCAGATCTTTGCAACCCTACAGTCCACATATGTGTATCTCCCTCTGGCCACAGAGCATCCTTAGTGTAGCATGGAGAACAAAGGGAGTTGGGCAGAACTACTTGCAGGACTGCTGCTCAGCAGAGCCATCACAGCTAGGCATTCTTGGTACCTGCAGCTTGCTTAGCTTGTTTCTTCTCCCAAGCTGGGGCTTTGTATGGACCCAGATAACTGTGCCTATCAAAGGAAGTGATCCCAGTGAGGGAATCACATTTGAACCACACAACACCAACAGTTTAGCAATCCCTAGTGGTTAGTCCCCTCAGGAGACAAAGGTGTTTGATTCCGTCCTCTGCTTGAGCAGATACAAAATATTCATCACCGCTAAAGCAACATGTGGAAATCACTAGACTGTATCGTTATTCCTCCTGTGAAAAGTGGGCCTCTCCAGCAATTATAAATCCAGATTCATTGAGCCAATGCCAAAACTTAACAATTTGGGCATTCAGTTTCATTTTGGGGCTACCTCTGGTGTTTGCTGTCAGGACTTCATTCCTACACAGCACATTAGCCTGGTAAAACACAGAAACGATGCCAGTGGGAGGGACTGGTGCTCTTACTCCTGTAAGCTCTTCTAACAGGCTGGGTCACACAGCTGAGTGTGCTTCACCTTTGCCTGCTGAAGGAGGGAAATGCATCACAGGGGAATGCTGTCGGCGTTGTGCTGTGCAGCTCAGCACATATACACATATATACACACATATAGGCTTCCCTCCGGCCTAACTTTTACGAAGACCAGAGGGGCAGGTATGAAGCTCTCATTTTTGAACGTAGGTTTCTAGAGCAGCCCACCGGGGCCAGCGGTAGCTGCTTCCCTCCCACACGGCAGCCGGGGAAAAGACCAAGCGGAGCAGGCACGGGGAGGCGCGGCCAGGGAGGATGCGCAGCGCTGCCAACCGCGCAGCACCGCCAACCACCGCCGCTAACGGCCGTAACGGCCGCCTCGCACTCCAGGAGGGGGCAGCCTCAGGGGTGTCTCTGCGCGAGGCAAACATTAAATGAATGCTTCAGACAGATTTTTAACAAAAATAAAGTTTGCCTGGTACTTCGGGTCTGCTTAAAATCCCTGATTTTCAAGCTCCAGTTTTGAAGTGCCATATATCAAAGGACACCCAAAATGTAAGGGTGCTGAGAGATCATGGCCCAGGCCCTCTGGAGGCCGAGGGGTGCCAGCCTGCCACACTGGGCTCCTCATGGAGCCCAACTCAGCTCATTTTGCTGGGATCCCTCACCTGGCCCACAACACCAGCATGGCTGTGAGCACAGAAGGTAAACATCCACAATAACCACATCCAAAGGAGGATTCCTTGCCCTCCCACCCCCACCCCCCAACTGTAGTGGCTTCATTTCCAGTTTGCTTTCAATGGCAGTGTCCATTTAAGCCACAACCTCAGCTCAGGTCTGGAGTTTTACTTCTATCACCAGCAGGGCCAGGCGTGGCCCGCACTCCAGGAGTGCTGTGTGCTGGAGCACTCCACAAGACCCACAGTTAGTGCACTGTGCAGAAATATGGGTTACTGTTTTAAATGTCTGTCTGTCTCTCTGCTCTCTCTCTGCACACACTCTCTTTCTCTCTGTATGTCTAATACTCAGCAGGCCAGAGAATGGGAGATTGAAAACTACAGTCCAGCTCTCAGAGCTGTCACGGGAGATGTGAGAGACTGAGGTTCAACTAATACAGCACAGCTCCAAGTTGGTCCCACTCCAGAATGGCGAGGAGCTTGAGGCTTTATCATATCTAACTGAGTCAGTTCACCTGCTTGCATTACCTAAAACACAGCATGGATTAGAAACTCAAATCACTGTTCTCAGAAATTTCTCTTCAATTTGTTTTATATAAACATAAATACATATATACATATATAGGACAAGAGGCAGCAGGCACAAACTGAAACACAGGAAGTTCCATCTGAACATACGAAAAAACTTCTTTACTGTGAGGGTAACAGAGCACTGACACAGGTTGCCCAGAGAGGTTGTAGAGTCTCCTTCCTTGGAGATTTCAAAAGCCATTTGAACAAGGTCCTGGGCAATGTGCTCTAGGTGACCCTGCTTGAGCAGGGAGGTTGGACTAGATGATCTCCAGAGGTGCCAACCTCAACCATTCTGTGATACACATTTGCCTAACAGAATAAGGTTTGTCCAGCTGCAGAGACTCCTGGAGAACATTCACTCCTGGAATGAGTTCCTGTTGCAGGAGCTCATACAGCCTTCAGACTGCTGCACCTCCCTAGTGGAATGGTAAATGCATATTCCATCAGCAGAGGCAGCCAGGGCACTTCGGACTGAAGAACTACTGTTCTCTCTCCCACCCTTTCACCTTTACAGATCATTCCTAATACGCCACACTAGCTAATGCAGACATAGATACAGTGTGAAGGGGTGTGGGGGGGCAGGAGGCTGCCTGTGTTCCTATGAAACTATGAGCACAGCTAGATTTCACAGGCATGCCTTTCTACAATTTTCCCATTAAGAGACAACTGCTGGGGGTGGGAGTTGAAAAAAATGAATGTTCTACATATTTATAACCAATCGCAATACCTTAATGGAATGTGCACTGAGTTAAATAAGGAGGCAGCAAAACAAATTAACCTTCTTAATGCAAGCTAGAATTAAAAAAAGCTATATGAAAATATAGATATATTTTTATGTATTTATATATGAATATATATATATCTTATGATAAGATATGATATCTTATGATACCCATATCTTGTATAAACATCAGCCATTAAGGTGTTGATGAGCAGGCATATTTAAAACCCAAAATTTAGCCTCTCAAAATGTAGCTAAGTGAAAGACTGGCTAATCAAATATTACTGTTTGGCTAAACTTTCAGCCAAGACTGAAATTCTCATCCTTTGTTCACACTGTTCTTCCTTTCTACCGGGCAGGCAGACTTTTTAAGAGTCTGTTTTAGTCTTCTCATAGTTGTGCTCATTTAAAAGTGTATTGCATTCACATTACATATTTAATATCTGTTCATTTCTATCTATTGCATAGGCCAGATACAAAGCCATTGTGTCTTGATGTCATCCAGGCAGGACTCATCAATTAAGTCCTTCACTGAAGCCAGAAGAATCCTTTGTCTTTATGTTAAAGAGTCCTTTCCTCTACTACAGCACAAAAAGGCTTATTAGTGACAGTCTGTTTCCTTCTGCTCGTTAAATTGATTGATTGTTACCAGATGGGCCTGAGAGATATTTGGATTGAAGAAGCAGGTTTTCTTTCCTTTGGACATATTACATTAACATGTTGCCCTAACATTCACATACATCCTTCAAATTCTGTCAGAGCTAATTCCCTTCAAGTTTTATATCCCCCTTTGCATCTTGGAGATGACTGAAACCCTGCTGGTTCCATCAGTGCTGTTTTCTACCACCACCTTTTTTTTTTTTTTTTTTTTTTTTTGGATCTCTTTTAAACTCAGCTGTCTATTCAGTTCACCAACATGGGTTAATTACAATTGGCCTCACTGTATCCTTGGGTATGAACTAACAAGGACCTAGCTGTCTCCCACTCTGCAACTCCAGTAATTATTTGCAGCTGTGAAAAGTGGATGTGAAAATGTTGCTAAATCAGACTAATTCTCCCCAGATACACTATATAGCAATTCAGAGAAGTGAGTATAGACTATGAGGAATTCAGCTCAACTATTACAGGAAAAAGAAATAAGTGACTACTTTGTTTTTTCTGACTGCTGATCACATGAATTGCTAGATATAGCTACAGATAGAAAGATATCTGTCCATCTCTCATTTGTCTATTAAATAGTCATTCTGGCTATACTATCAATAGCAGACTAGAGCCACCTAACCAGAAGCATGCAAATGACTCACAGAATACTTTTCCTAACTCTTTGTCACAAGTGCATGTGCTACATGACCAACAGACATAAAAGCCCCATCTCATGCTGGGGAAGCCTGATGTGATAGAGGATGCTTGCATTTTTGTCAAATGACAAATGCACTTTTAGTCACAAGACAGAGAAAGGCTGAAGCAGAAGGACAGGGAGCATATCCCAGCCAGTGGCAAAGCGCATACCCAAACAGAGCTGAGGAGTACATAGTCATAGTAAGCTATAAGGAACAGTGAGCCTATTTCATTTATAGAATCCAGCTTCTGCATCTTTCCTCTCACATTTTCAGAAGTGGAGACATGTAAATCTATAACATTATGCAAAAACATTTCAGAACCATTGAGACAGCATCCCTCCGCAGGAACCCAGAAGCTTAGCTTAGCAGCAAGTAGAAGCCACAGAGTGGAAATAAATAGACAGCCAATCAGCCTGCCACTGGAGATTTTAAAAGATTATCTGTGCTTTAATATCTGTTTTTGGTTTCTCTCTACATTTAAGAAGTTTTTTTATTTATTAATAAAATACATCCTGGTGTAGTTAACATGACACAGAAGAACAAAGTTGCAGACTCCCAGTCATAGAGAACAGGTCAGGGTACAACAGAAGAACAGGTCAGCAGATTCCATTGAACCAAAAAGAAAACGCCATGTAGGCAGAACAAAAATGTCAGCTTTTTGTGCTCAGTGCATTACAGAAATGTCTGCAAATGTTGAATGTCCCCTTTCCTTTCCTCTTTCAGACACAGTGTCTAATCCCTGTCTTCTTGGTGGGCATATCTTCTGCCTCATCTTGGAATGAGTTCAGTGTAGTGCTTTCTAACCAGAGTGAGGAATGGGGAGAAAAGGAAGGAAGAAACAAAGGGAAGGAAAATTCAGCTGTTGAGCTGCATTCCAATTTAGTCCAAGCCCCTTATCATTTTTCATCATAAGCCAGACTCTTAGCATAGTCTCCTTTTATTTCCTTCTAATTCTTCAGTGCTGTTCGAATTACAGATCTGCATTTGGAAACCCAGTGTGTCCATACAACGGCTTGCTAAAATACAAGATGTAAAGCTGCAATCTAGCTGTTCATCATGTTAACTTAAAAACTATACTCCAGATTTTGTTGGTTTTGTGGCCTGCAAATAATACCCTGTTTGAAAGTGTGCTACTTGAGCATGGAAATAAGCTGTGATCAGTTCCCACCCAGGTGCTCTTCTTTGCTCAGATATACAGAGCCAAGAGAAGAACCTACCAGTACCTACACCCAGAAGTCAAGTGATACATCCTCTGTTTTTCCCCCAGGAGGCATGTGGGGTTCAAAATGGACACCGCAAAGGAGCAGAGACTCAAAATATTAGACCTAGCTATCCAGATAGTATATATGGCCCAGTAAGCAGCCAAAGCCTGGGCAGGCCTGTGAGCCACAGAAACCATTCTGAATCCCTGCCTTTTGGCCAGCTCCCTTTCTGCCAAATGTAATAGCCACGGCATATGCTTGCCCTAGGAACAACAAAGCAGATGTAACTTAAAACATTAACCAATCTTTTAGGGACCTTCCCTGACTCCTAATGCCATTAAACTGATAAAATGCGCTTCTTTCATACCAGGTGGCACTGTGTGGAAAGCTCATTACACTACTCCAGTATTCCAACCAAAGGATTCTGGAGGCTGTTTCAGAAGAGGAATTTGCCCATGTTTCAGGGATGGTATAACCCATCATGACCCTCCATTGCTGTTTGATCTCTCACAAGACCCTTCAGAGACCCATCCTCTATCAGCTGACACCGAGCCCTTGTTTGACACCATTATAAGGAGAATAGGAAACGCCGTAGAAGAGCATCGTAAGACGCTGACTCCAGTCCCACAGCAACTGTCTCATTACAATAATATGTGGAAGCCATGGCTGCAGCCATGCTGTGGGACATTCCCATCCTGTTGGTGTGATAAAGAAAGCAACAAGGCAGAGGATATACTTTAACACCAAAATCAAAGAAGGACTAGCTCAAAAAAAGAAGAAAAAAAGGATATAATTTTCACATTCAAATTACTTCAATCTAAATACAGAGATCTGGTTCAAATTACACTGGAATAAGTGAAAGGGACATTTCTGATGCCTTTTGTTCAGCCTTTTCAATAAGCCTGTAGTTAAAAAAAAGACAAAAACCTCTCCAAACATATTCTACCTAAGGGTCACCTGTATAATCTGTCCCTCAAGTGCATCATTCTGGATTAAGTGCCCAGATAGTGAACCAGAATTTCTTTCCTTGCTGATTTTAAATTCAAGTAAGTTATTGATGATAGCAGATCAAACCTTAAGGACAGCTGTTTGTACAAGTAATATGCTTGTTAAGGCAACAGGCCTGAGCCCAGGAGGAGATGCCACTTCAGGCTGTTTCTTTTTACTATAAAAACTGTCTTGTATATAAAAACAAAATTGTGCATTTGGTTTGGAAACATACCAAAACACATTAGCTTCTAAGAAATAAACATTTACTAGACATGGACACCTACTGATTGTCAGCAATCTTTTGCCTCATCTATGCATTTGTTTACATGCCTCATCAGTACATTTATTTGTCACGGTAAGAATTCCCAGGAAAAACTGACAAATATGTTTAAAAATTGGGTAGCTAAAGTTACAATCTCAAGTTCAGCACTTCAGTGTCTAGCTATTCTAAAATGCTAAACCACAGCAATTACTACTGACATACATTTTCCATATCGACTTCAGCCCTCTCACTTGCAGGAGTGCTGAAGATCATCATCCAGGAGGATATGACCAGCCACCTTGACAAGATTGCTCTCAAATTTCACAGTCAGTGAAATTAATTCAATAAACTGCGAGTCCTACTTTAGTGATAACATTCCTGATTTCATGACAGCTAATTTGCCCCACAAAAAATGGGCTTTGTTTTGGAAGACAGCAGTCTGGTTTCAGTAGAAGGTGTTAAAAATAAAATCACTGCACACACTAATCACTTCAGTGTATAGGTCATACTGTACAACCCACACAAGTGTCAGCACTCTGTGCAGTCATTAAGGAAAGGTAGGGAATTAAAATATCTAATCCTCTCTTGCTGCCTTCAGGTTAACTAAATTCATCTCGCTATATATAATTCTAACTATGTTCTTGCAGGGTTTTTGTGTCTAATCCCATTTTTAAGCAGAGGTTCCTATATTTTCTGCTTCCAGTGACTTGCATGCCAGAGAGTTGGATTCAAACTTCAAACAAGGCCTCCTGAACGGTGGCTGTTCACTCCTGCCACATAACTAAAGGTCGACAGGTAACAAGGGAAGGCAGGAGCAGCACAGCAGATGCTTTAGGTGACTTGTTTCCTTGAACTTTTAGCAGTAATTTCAAGCGAGCTCCTGGCTTGCACCCCCTCTTTGATATGTCACTTCTCCCACCACGTTATTTTGTTCTAAACAGCACAGGTTGTGACCATGGTGTAGCATGAAATACAAGTCTCCCAAAAGCTAAATGGGCATTTCTTTATTTCCTGTACTACCTTCCTTCTGACTAAAAGCTCACCATGCAAATTATGTGGAAATTATTCCACATAGATCAAAGGGCTAATGTGACAACCAATAGAACAGATTAATGTCAGACCTGACAGAAGTCCCTAAGAATGCATTTTTTCTTACTACCTGATAGCATTTAAATCTACTCAAATTTGCTAAGAACTTGTCAGAAGATGTGGCATATTCTGTGGCTGACAGGGATTAAAACCAGAGCAGCTGCATTTCACTGGTTTCACAGAAAAGGGAAGTAGCATAGAAGACCATTAATTTGAAAGCCAGTTTGGCCAATTCAGAAATGGAGAGAAATCTTATTGCTCAGTGGGGAACCAAGGCAGAAGTTCTTTTCTACAGTCACACCAGTCTGTTAGGTAACATCCATACTGTCAGTTGAGTGTAAGCCTATTCTCAGATCAGCTTCCCCCCTGCACACACACACTGTTTATACACATGAACATGCCCAGTCACAGACTAGGCCCTGATTAAAGAGTTTACCAGATGACAGGAGGGTGTTCAAGCACCCACACAGCATCTAAGCATAGATCCAAACTCCTGTTAATAGGCTGGAAAGCTCGGTGTACTAGCAAAAAGCCTGAACTCTGTTTGAACAGGGTGAATGTTTTCCATCCAGGTTGAAAGCCAGACGAAGAACTAGCATGTGAAGAGGGTACACACAGATTGGCTTATACCAAGTCCCATCACTCAAGCCTGCCCGTAGAGAGATAAAAACTCCTGCGGGAGTGTCCAGATCCTGCCCTCAGCACTGACAGTGACATTTGGCCAACGGGAAGTGTAAAGGGCACCTGGGTATCAAGGACTTAGGGGCTGAAATAGATTTGAAAAGAAAGAATCACCCTGTAAAAAGGTAAATATTCAACATTTGTACAACACCTCATTCTCCTGAAAGGTGAATTTGTTCAGCTGTCACACAGTCAGATGCTAAGGACTCATGTGAATGTACGTGTTGTTTTCCTGACACCCAAATACAGGTGATTTCACCTTGGCTGGCATCTGTGGAAAGCTACAGGGGCTGGGGGTTGCAGGGGCAGGCCTGGCAACATACAGTAACTGCCACTTGTCAAATCACTGCTAGAGAGCTCAGCCAGACATGGAGAAAGGGGCTGTCCCCATACAGACACACAAAGGTCAGACATTTCACAGAGAAGTAATTAGCAGATGACAAGGAGAACAAAGTAATGGGAAGCACCAAATAGGATGCACAATTTCATTACAAAGCATAACCCCCTCTCCCAAAAAAGCCAAACCCAAGCAAACTATTAGGAATATTTTCAGTCCTAAATTCCATTCACCAGCTAAAGCTGGTGAATTTTAAAAGAATCAGATTTTCAGTTTTTGAGGAGATAGTGGTAAGCAGGGAAAGCCGGTAAACTGCTTTACCTAAGTTTCCTGCAAATCCCAGCCATGGAGTGGTTGCTGATCTCTTCCTCTTCATGCACATTAACCAGAGCATGCCTGTTCTGCATAACCAATTATTATGATCTCCTGGGGAATGTGTATTTCCCATAAACTAGGTGAATCTGACACTTTAGAGTTGTCCAGAGTGCACACTTCTGCATAAAGTGCATAATGCATAAAAAGCTTTTACAAAAACTGTCTGCATTTGAATAATACAGGGAAAAAAAACTCCTAAGTGTTTCCTTGGTTTGCTTGAAAAATCATCTATAATAAGCTTTTTCAAAAAAATTATAAAGATAAAAAGTTAAATGAAGCACTTGCTCCTTCCCTTTCCCTATGCCCTTGTTTCTCCCTTTGTGGGGCAAAACCTACCACCACATAAAATCACCTGTCAAGAAAACCCAAGACAACTGGCAAACCTCCAAGCCAGTGTTAACCATAGGAGAATGTGCCCACACATGGTTAAATATAGACACCATAAAGAAGGAAGCAACACTGTAACAAATGAAGGTTCTTTTTATTGAAAGAGCTGTGGCTGAATTGTATAAATGTTTGACATTCATGTCTTATGAAGCTGATGTCCAGCTGAATGTTTTGATCATTATTAAATGACATTTAGAATCACTACATTACACTGAGTCAAAGTAAATGAGAAGTCTCACAGCAGTGAGAAATAAACTTCTAAGGATACCTTGCTTCACCATGTTTAAATACAACAGACATATCGATTTGCTCTTTTCTGGGACCCAGTGGAATGCCAGTGCACAGGGTCCCATCTTTTGGGAAAGCAAAATAATTACGTACCAGATAAAAGGAGAAAAGTAGTTTGAGCTCAGCCTGAATTTTCCTGGGAACTGCCTGTATATTTACAGCATTTACATAACTGCCCCCACCCCAAAAAGGGGGATTTGGGAGGGTCTCCTTTGTTACTTTGAATTTTGAAGAAGTAAAATCAAAATCTTTAGCTCAAAGCCAGACTGCAAGTTTATACACACACACACACGCATATGTGAACAAGTTTCTAAACTGATCCAGTAAGTTGAACTGAATAAAATTGGATGTTTTTGGTAAAATATCTTCACTATAATGTTACTTCAAAACAACTTTGTAAAAATCAAATTTATTAAAAAAACTAGTTTCTTGTTGCTTTACTATATTGTAATACTTTTCTTTTTTGAAGGCAAAAAAAAAAAAACCCCACATTTCTAAGGTAAGTGGGATATTTCAGGTTCTGGATGGCCCTGGCTTCTTTTCTGCCATTTGTATAAAAGCTGTAAGTAAAATGATTTGAAAGACAAATAATTTAAGGAGGTTTCAAGAAAAATACATCTTGCAGCTGAACAAAACTTATAACAGATACCCACTGACCACATACAATCACTCTTGCTCCAAATGAAGTAATACAATCATTTTCAAACAAAAGCTCTAAAATAAGGATTGCTCTTTAGCCACATTATTGTATTTCTCTTCTACAGTGTTTCAATAATGAATATTAATATTTATATTAAATAATACTAATAGGCTTTGAAAATCAGTTTTCTAGGCCTAAAATAAAACAAATCACCTTACCATATGCATTCATTAAACTTTTTGTTTTCCAGCTGTAACTTGGCTTCTGACATTACACATTTAAAAGGCAACCACCTACAGTTTATCTTAATGCGTTTAGGGAACACATGCTTTTCCAGAGCAGTTAACATCATGCTGCCCTGACATGTGAATTGTATTAAAAATAATCAACAAAACAGAGCATGGCTTTCTTAATTATTTTTTCTTCCACTTTCTGAGAGTTTAAAGGCTGTTTACACCAGCTAAAGTAAAATTAAGGTAAATTCTTGGAACTGTGGGTTTTTTCTTCTTTTTCCCCTGTATTCATAGTATGCCATTGCTAGTGTTTTTCCAGTTAGCCTTTATGATTTTAAAATAAATTATATATCATGCTAATTTTTTAAACTAGCTTTGCTATATGATATGCTGTTATTATAACCTATTGAAAGTTTATACCAAGATGCAAGATAACTGCTTGAGTGTCACCTTTTTTAATTGTCAGCACTAAAGACTTACTTATGAGTCAGCCAAGTTAGGATGAACAGAATTTCACCTGAAGCATTCTGCAACCAATACACTAAAAAATGCAGAGTATTTCAATGACTAGTATTAAATATCCTACAAAAATACTGGTCAATTGATAATTGATTCCTGTGCATTTTATTTCATTTATAGAGCTGATTAAAAGAAAAAAAAACATACAGAAATTAAAAAATACCACCATGATAAAAAAGAAAACTGAGACAAAAGGAAACAGAAATATATAAATCATTTTCTTTAATAAACAGAGCTAAATACTCTCACACAAAGGTGAAATTATTAGAGATGTAAGTTAGAAAAACAGACTCATGTTATTATCAAAGTCACATGAATTGAAACAGCTTAGGAAAACAATAGGTTCAGATCTATTAAGGAACAGACAGGCATGCTGTAGACTTGTTTCTGTAGACCAAGTATACATTTTCAGAAGCATGAAAATGTATAAAGTCACCTGCTATTAATGTAATTTTCCATTCCTGGCAGAAAAATCAAGGTAGAGAAATAACTAAACATTTTTTCAAATCCCAGCCATACAAAACATAACTAATATGCGCTGACTAAACTAGAAACACAAAGAAAACTCTCTTCTGCTTTCCCAAGAGCATGCAATTGCAAAGGCCTTCACATGACACCAGGCAGCAAGTAAAGAGATGCTTCAAGAACAGTAGTCTTCCTTTCCTGTAGACTAGCAAAGTGCAGTAACCCACTCGTCTAAAATTTTCAAGAATTTTCTTTGTGGCACACCCACACTATCTCCTGTTTATACATGAACAGCACCCCATAAAATTGTTGTACTGCAAATGAAATTACCCTCTTAAGTCTAGCTGGAAATAACTCTCTTAAGCACATGAGAGAAGGAGAGAGAATCAGCAGGTTTTCATTTAAACACAAGTTATCCTCTTTAAATACAAAAGAAGTCAAGAAGTCTGCCACACAGACACCAACAGCTCAGGGTTTGTCCTTTCAAAAACCCTCCTGGTTGCTTCTCACATCAGTAGGGCTTAAACAACAGTGACAAAACACAAAATTGCACACAAAATCACACACACACACCAGACAGTACAAGATATTTTGTGATACTCACTTTGTCTCTGCAACTTTTTATCTTACAACATTTAATTGAACAGAGACAAAGTGATTGCTCTACAGGGCATTCCGAATTGCCAAAGTGAAAGTGTCTTGTTTAAGGAGGAATCGCACATCCGAAATTCTGCATTTCTTAACTTTCTTTACTCTAAAAATACCTGGGACTACACCATGATTTAATGTGGAAGAAATTCTAGCTGAAGTTGAGTAAGGTGTACTTCCAGGTAATTTTTAACTTAGCAACATGCTACCCATAATACCCTCCAAACCTGCTTGTGGCCCCAAGAAGATTTCAAATGAGGCCTGCAAGAACTAAACATTACTGCCCAAAGCACAGCACTTGCAACTTCTGGATTTAATTCAAAGCATTCTCCCTTCTCACTATCTGGTGACAACAGTGTTGTGCTAGAATCCACTGGGAGACCACATTTAACTATTTCAACAGACTTCTTTACGTGAAGGCCTACTGCACACAAACTTCGTTGGGTCTTGAAACTACTGCTATGCTTTTCCATAAACAAAATAAACCAACTAGTGTTCTACTAATTCAAGAGAGATTCTAAAGCTTATGAGTGTCTGTAGAAATAATTATAACTCACACCACCTTTTAATTCTGCTCAGCTGGCAGTGCTAATGTCACAAATGCAATTTAGTAAAATTGAAAGGTATATTAAAGTAACCAGTCAGTCAAGAATAATACTCCCTGGCACAACAAAACAAAATCTCTAACCCTGCATCATCTGATGGGCACATGACTTTATATGTCAATTTCTACTTTATTTCCATGAATTCAAGGAAATAAAATAATTCCAGAGCTATATGTTATATTAGCATAACTAACTTTGGTGCAAGGACTTGCTAATCATTAATCTTACTGTATTTCTTTGCAAAACACTGCACAGTTCACACACAATATCATTTTACATCTTGATACTTTCAAGTGTATTCCATGACTGCTCCTTTCACTTAAATATTTTACAATAGCATGCCTATTCTAAAACCTTTCGGTTAATGATTTGAAGTCAGTAATTTTCTCTCATTCTAATTGCTGTAAAAAGTACAGCTGCATGAAGCATTAGTTCACACTGTTGACTGGCATTTTAAACAGTCTTCAAGCTGTTTGAATTATATTAGCAGCAATTCTTATAAAAACTAAGAACTTTTTCAGAAGTGCACAAATTATTTCTCTAAGAGACAGGGATAGTTAGCCCAGATCAAATGCCACATGTGTATGAGTACACTGCAGCTAGTATACTGCAATCTCTGCATAGGCACGTTGTGCCGTACAAAAACAGGAGGTGGAGTGCACCTACCGTGTTAGCATGCGAAGGTTAGCTTCCCAGGAAAAGTGAATTAACGTTATGATCAATGGAGAAATGAGATGAATCATTTGCTGGGCATTTCTTTTAGCATTTCTCTTTCACTTGTTTGTTACATTTGCTGAAATTAGTCAAATCTAAATACCCAAATTCACAAAGCAATCCCCCATAAGTATAATTAATGTAATGGAGGCTCATCAATAGATTTTTCTGGAACTATACTCACCAATGTATTGGTTCCCAAACACAGCTATTCTTTAGAAGATTGTTTAAAGGGCCTATTTACTAAAACAAGTACCAACTGTGTTTTCAGTTGCACTCCAACTGGCTGCAATATGCTGCAACTCTGTTAAATGAGAATAGTGCCTTTATGAACTGCAGTTTGGAGTATTGTAAACAAATATAAAGCACCAGAAAGTTTACACCACAGTGACAGCATTTCTTCCTCTGACTATGCCACTCTGAATATGCAAGTAGAGCTAACATATACACAAAACCAACAATATCCTATAGTGATGATATAAAAGGTTGACATACATGATCTATTTTAAGAGTTTTAGACCACTCCTAATCATCCTGTTGCTTGATCAACTTCCATATAAAACAGGGAGAATGTCCACTAGTGATCTCAGACAAAAAGTCCTAATTTCCTCTAATTATAATTATACTTAAATGAACGAGTTTTGTCGCTGACTCCTATAAGGCCAGGATTTTATCTCCTCGCTCATTTTTCTCTCACATGAAAGTCTACATCATGTTTGCCCTTGGATTCGTTAACTTAGTTCCAGAAAAAAAGATTTTAACTCAAAAAAGTTTTTGTAGCATCTTCTCAGTGGTCATGACCATTACTAAAGAACACTGTGGGGAGGAGGTGGGGAGAATGATAAATATGAGACTTTTGAATTCAGAGGATTTCACTTCTGCATTATACTTTAGTAGGCACTATGGAGAACAATAAAGTTGAGGCACACAAAACAGTTAAAAACCGGCAGTCTGTATCTGCTCATCTTCTCTCAAAATATATAATGACCCATATCTACCTTTAACTTTAGTGTCAAATAAACTACAAAGAAAACCAAATATCTAAGGACTGCATTTATACAAGAGACATAGATGATGGCCATCACAGTACACTTCATCTTAATATAAAAATGCGTCCAACTTCCTTTTGATATGTTCAAAAGCATCTTTCCCCATATAGTCCATTCGCCCTTCCTCCCATTTTCTCCGTTCATCTTCTGCACTTGGTTCTTCTGGTTTGAGGTGAATAGACAGCTCTGAAACAGCATATGTAACCTCATTCTGTGGGAAGAAGCAGAACAGTGGGAAAACTGTCATTTGGTTGTTTTCACTTCTGTGCCGTGAAGTGAAACCTTAAAAGTCAAACTTCTGCTTTTAATAGTCCCAATAAAAAACAAGCTAACAAATGAACAGTATTCAAATATTCATTCTTATTTTGATAATGTGATCTCATTCTCCCAGATTTACTATTTATCATATCTTTGCACATAGAAACATTTATTTTACTTGTCTTAACTCACAACTTGGCGCACACAGCAACAGATGCAACAAGAATGTCATAAATAGGGCCTGTTTGGAGTGGAGTATCTACTCCAAAGTCTAAGCCAGTATCTGTGCAAATTCTGTCTTCAACAGGCCTCCACATGAACATAAGTATCTATAGTTTGTGGTGAAGCATTTAACTGTTCTCCAATGAGATGAACATTATTTATCAGACATGAATCACATTATCCATATAAATTAACTCTGAGAGGCTCAAAAGCAAACCACTCATCTCATGTTAAGAATAATGTGTAAATCAGCCTTTCAAGTGAAGCCCTCACAAATTGATTATAAAGATGCTTCAGAATAAAACTTAATGGGCAGAAACCAACTGCCTAAACTGCCCAAATGCCTTGGAATATCTATGACGTTTGCCAGTTCTGAGCAAATAGGGCATAGGACTTGCACAAGACCTATACCTGCAGACCAGATAATGTCATGCTGGCTCAATGAAATACCTTGTACGCTTAGGCAACTGCATCCTACCATATGTAGGCTGCTTGGGTCCCTGTCTACCTGACCTGAAACATGAACAAACGCTCTGAGAAACTCAGACTTCCTCCCTATATATGCAAATAGGCAACAATACTTGGTATTTAATTCTCAAGGGGTGTGTGTGTGTGTGTGTGTGTGTGTGTGTATATATAAATAAAACTCCAGTATCACATGAAAACTCCTTTAGTTACCAATAGCATGCGTTATAATCGGCCTTGGATGTTATTAACATCAGGAGAGGAAACATCATGTTTTTAGTAGTGAAGAATTTCAGCTAGGGCCAAAACACTCCTGACTACAGTGGGGCTAGAGCTTCACCTGCAGTTTTGTTTCTCAGTCTTGAACTGTTTCATCATAGTGCTTCCTAACCTACCTATAAAAAAGCCTCATTAGGAAAACAACTGTGGTCTGTATTTCACAAGGTCCAATTCTTTGACACCTTGCCACCCTCATCAGTCCCAAGTCTAGCCATGCTGTCACATTGCCCTCAGACAGATTTAGTGCAAGACCACAAAGCAAAGCTTAATAGCTTGGGTCCCATGCCTGCTGCACTATATTCATGTTCTGAGAGAGGGAGAGAAAAAAGCTTTGATTGTATTATTAGATGGCTAAAATTAACACCATGCATTTATCATTTGGGGGCTGGTGCAGGAAAAAATACATTTAATAGCTAAAAAGTATAACCAGTAAGAAGGGATCATACCCCAGTATTGGAGGTTAAGAAATTGCACAGCTAAACGAGTCAAAAAATGATTTGTACATTGCATCATAAGTACTTGATCTTTCCCGAAATGATGCTGGCAGCAAAGACATGCATGCAATTATCAGCAAGAGTACAATGCAGAAAGTCACATGTACCAGTTTTGAGGTTTTCTGAAATGCTGGATGAAGCATATGTTGTTCTGAAGATCTGTCAGGCTCAGAGAGATGCGCATTAGAACTGCGTTGTTCCACTTCACAAACAGGTTGCTAAAATACAGACACTGTGGTTTTATCAGGAGAACACTTTTTCCAGAGTTTCCTTACCACAAGAATTCAGGCAAAACAAATCAATTTCAGTCTTGGGGTACAGGAAAGCAGTGGATGGGAGGAAAAGGAATGAACATATCACCAAGGACAAAATTCATCTCAACTAGCTTTAGCTATCAAAATGGCATTGAATCTAAGCTCCTACTATAATCATTCTAGCCTAAATACCTCCAGAAGGCAGCTCATCTTATCCTGAAATAAGTTCAAGAGTGCCTGTCATTCTTCAGTGACTACAGAAACAGTCTGTAAAGCTAGTTTACACTAGATACCTACCTTCCACAAGGCCAAACTTAAATGGGAAAAATCTCACTTTAGCACACTAGCCTGCTCCATAGCTCAAGAGCTTTTTGTATGTATAGAATGAAAACAGAGCAATGCCTTCCAGAAGAGAGGTAAATAGAAAGACTGCAAAATCTTGCCTGAAATATTCGCCTCTGCTACTTATCAAAACATAAGTGAATAAGCAGCCTGCATTCTGAAGTCTCTTCCACCAAAAGGAAGACAATTCCTTAAGATTACTCATTACAACAAGAAGTGGAATAATAGTGCTTGAGAGAGAAGAGAATCAGGCTATTAATCCTTAATTAACATGATCTTCTGATAAACCAATCCTACTGTGCTATAATTAAAAAATAAAAGTTGTTCAAATTTGAACTATACTATTTTAAGCCAGTATTATTACTTTTTGCCCCAAACACACACCTGGAAAATGTGTCCATATTTTGTTTGGGCATTTCCAGTAATGTCAGATATATCAGGTGCCCAAGACAAAACACACTTTGCAAATAAATTATTCTTAAGATATAAGGTTGGGAGTTTATTCTTGATATTTTTCTTCAGCTCTTCCACATTATGGGTGGAAAAAAAAGGAAGAAAGACTACGGTTTTATTTTATGGAGTAATTATAGTCTGAAGTGCTGAGGCAATGGACATGGTAAAAACCTTCTTCGTCTGTTGACCTTACTAGAGAGTAATGCATAAGTTAAAATAGCAGATGACATTACAAATGTAAACATTATTTTCTCCCAATCCTACCTTGGCATAACACAGTTTACCATACAACATTTAATGACTTACATTTGTAGAAACATCGTGCTACTAAGTTCAATTTACTTCCTGCATAAAATAAGGAGTCAGTGCAATAGAAATACCCAAATATATGAAGAGTAACAAGAGAACCAAGACCCCTGCAGTGATCATGAGTATCATACTAAGAATTTATTTATGTTGTCCAAATCAAAGAAATGTAAAGAGCATTTTTCTGAGTCAACACTTCTGTAAAAAGAAAAATATTCTACACAGGAGTAAAATAAAGGATTCTAGTTTTAAATATATTCATTCGTAGAGTATTCATATTTGAAAGATCACTTTGGTAACAGAACTTCTTTATACTCCGTTTTATTTAGTAACTAATAACTTTCAATAAGTAATCTCTTTGCAAAATTCAGTGCAAACTTTTTCAACCTCCAGATGTATCAAGCATGCATGACTAAAGACAATGTATTTTCCTGAGGCTATTTCTGGTGCTAATTAGCTACAGCCATTGAATTTTCTTATCTGAAGATGACAATCTCCAGGATCAGAAGCATAATTAAAAATCTTTTTTTAGTGTATCAACTTATTTTGTTATTACATATAATAATACACAACATACTTACCGCTTTGAAAATGAGTTCCTCAGGTGAACATGTTGTGGGGTATGTTTCATATGTCCACTCTGGAAGCGCAGGCATTTGCAGTGAATTGGCCACAGGACGATCGACCTTCTTTAGTATAATTTCAACTCCATTGAATGTGTGCTAACAAAAAACAAGAACATCTCACCACTGAAATAAAATTTTGCATAAAAATTGGTATCCTATTTACTGAAAACAGTTTCACTTCCTTATAGGGATTGTAACATTAAAGGAATAAGAAGTGAATAAAATCAAAGTCTGTACTCCCAGACCAGAGCATCTTGCAGTTTAGGTTTCTGAAACTCAAGAGAACAGCCACCATCATCAGGAGGTGACTAATACGTACTTCCATTTTCATGCTATGCTGCCTCAGCTGAAATACTACTTCTTTATACAATTAAAGACAAAAAAAATAAAGCATGTAGAAATATCAGATCAAAAATTTGCCTTTCCCTCCTCTGCTTTCCGATTCATTTGTCATGAGGTTTATAAGCCAAATTCCTCTCTGAGGCTTTGATAGCAACTGTTCAACAGATCTTATGGGCCTATGCAATTAGTTTAATGATGGTAACAACATAATATTAAAACCCCATTAAGAAAATGTATTTACACATGTGTAAAGGTGACCCAAATTGTAATTTATGGATAATAAATTAAAACCATATCCTACTTTTTCTACTCATTACTTAATATTGCAGGTCTCCAAGTCATCTATTTATCAACAGATATTTTATCCTATTCAGGAAAAACGCATACTGCCGCACTTCCTTTGAAGAAAAAAAGTGTAAAGATCCCAGTAAATGCTTTAGGATGTACAATTAGAGCATAAAATATCCCAACATAATTACCACTGCTTTTGTAAGTCTAATTTATTTGTTGTGACCATCATAAAACAAGCTACAATGCAGTTCTGAAAAGGTAAACTTCACTGTATTTCAAGGGCCAGTTTTATGGCCTAAATAAGATTAGCTTCAAAAATCAGTAGAAGCTTGTTTATTTCATAGCCTGATGATCACCTTCTGTGACCAAACTGCATCATGCTTTATGCTTAATTTGAATTATTTACACACATACATTCCCATACAAACTCTTCCTTAAAAAGAGAGATGAAGGAAATGTCTGGAAACCCAATAGTACTAAAAATCCTTCCTAAACTGTCAGTTTAGACTCTTCAACAAAGTCACTACTGTTACTAGCAATGAATAAACATCATCTTTTCTTGTGTGATTCTTTCCCAAAACTCATAACAAATACATAACTTTCAGAATTTTTGTTGCTGTGATTTCAGCAGATTCCCACTAACTCCTCCTTACTTACCTTACATTCCTCAGCTTCTGACTCTTCCATCTTTTGAGGTTTTTCTAACAAAGGCAATATACTGGCACTGTATATGTTCCACCAGAGGGCAAGAAATGACAGCTGATGCAAAGATCCAGAGGTGGTGCCATCCTGCATAACTCTCCTTGTTTGAAGGTTGTATTTGTAGTTCCAGGGCTTTGCCGACCCCAAAAAGTGAACAACTTTGGCATCTCTACCAAAACTGTAGAAATGAAATATACAAATCTATATCTTAAAGAAAAATGACTTAATACACACACTGCTGAAGAAACATCCTTAACTCTCACTGGTCAGGTAATTTTGACATTTTGTCAGAGTGACACATTTAATATGAATATATTTTAATACATTTTCCCCTCTCATTAATTTAAGCTATTTTATTTAGCACACAGAAAATAAAAGGCTGCATTGCCATTTCCTTCCAACTGCTAATTCTAGTAAAAAAAAGTTCATGAAAGAAAATAAAAGGCTCATGCAGTCCCACTTCTAGCTCTCTTGTACACTGTGTTCATAAGCCAGTAAATACCACTTCAAACACCAGATCAAGAAACTTGGTTATTACTGTTCCAGTATTTAAAATGACTCATAAATACACCATTGTAAGTTCACCTGCCAATAAAAGTGTTTTGTGCAACTGGAAGAGTAAATTCATGACACATTAAGTCTTTAAAACAACCTGCCTTCTGCCAGGAAGGGTTCTCTAAATGAAGTATTTAAAGCCATACAGTTATTAGTATGTATTTTATTTCAAAGAACCACCTTGGGAATGCTTTTTTTAAAAAACAAAAAGAAAAAAAACCCAAAAACTGCTTCCTATGTAACTGATTGAAAAACAGAATGAACTATTTTCAAAGTAAAGCTTTCAGAACCTAATGCTAAAGTAACATACTACATACTGTCAAATATTAGAAAAGCTTCACTGAAACAGTGTATGAGACAGTGTAGCAACCCAAATGTTGCTAAGTCACTTTTCATTTTTGCACTCAGCTCTGGGTTTCTGCATCTGTCCAGACGCAGATTCACATTGCATTTAAGCTTTCCACTGCATGATTTTTACATAGTAGGCCATTTTTCAGTACTGTAATTTATAAGCAACAGAATGGGCTATTATTACTCTCTTTTATAAAAAAGCACTTATTAATAACCTACAGAAGATTACAGTCACAAGTGTTACTACTTACTGATTGAAAGCAGGAACATAGGTGTATACAGCGCTGCTGCTTAAGTTATAGATGAAAGGTAAGTGTTTGTCAATATCTGTTGTTGCCCAGTTACTGAAGAAACTATTTAACAAGCCTTGATCACCCCCTGAAGAATAAAATTATAAAACAACATTACTATGTTTGCATACACTGAAATTTACTTCAGAATCTCATGTCCAAGGATGGAGTGTTCATGGAAAAACTTGAACTGCATGATACAGCCATATGAGCTGATACAAATGAGTACTACTATACCACTCACTTCCAGTCCAGTACAATCTCAGTATAACTGGAATGCTGCTGTAGCATAAGAACAAGGGAGTAGGAAGGGCAGTTGGTTTCTCTCACAGCAAAAGACTGAAGATTGGCTCTTTCTCTCCCTCCCTCTTAAATGAGTCAGGAAAATTAAAACTTACTGAGCAAGACTCAGAAATAATGTTTCTTCACACTACACTTTCTAGGAAGCACAGTCCACAGTAAGTCAATGGGCCTTAAATACTATAAAGAGGCAAGGACCTGCACCTTAAATTTTTGTGGGGGGAGAATTTCTTAAAACCCAGAGAACTTTTTCCTTCTTCCATTCCACTAAATAGCATGCAAGCTGTGGAGAGCTGGCTGACCAAAAGCGAATTTGATTTCTTGCACTTCACCTCCTATGCCTTGCCCCTTACCATCTTTGCCCCTTACCATCAAAGCTGCCATGTTCTTCCGCAAACTGGAGCAGAAGGTTGTAGGTTTTTAAAGACGGTCGGAACACAAATACACCACTATTGAAGCAGTCAGGCCAGCCAGAATCAGGAGCTGCTGAAAACTCTTCTCGATCAAACAGTTCATCAACGTTGCATAACACCTTGGAGATAGCAGGAAGAGGAAAAATCATTATAGCAATTTTTTTCTAGAACATGCAAGTAGCTAAATCAGCATTGATAGAATAAATTAGTAGTTTGGCCAACTGAAGCCTGTATTTTATGCCTGTAAAGCATAAAAGCAGCGGCAATGCAAAATCTGCTAAGGGTCAAAACCTCTATTTTAAATAAGATATGGTGGTGGTAAATATGGTTCTCCATGATTTCTCTGACAAAAAGTGCAAGCCCAGTGAAATTACTTCATGAGCTTCAGAGCTGATCAGCAGGTCCCTTTAAATATTATACCATACCATGAAAACACACACTATCTCCTTGTTTCTTAGCTCAACCTTCCAGACCTAAAACAAAGCCCATTATTCTCAGTAACTGCAACAGAGCTCAGTAAAAGCTGGGAATCCAACTAATCTGAGTTAGCAACAGCCTGACTACAGAAGTAGCAGAAATAAATCATCTCTTGTTACTGGTTTTCAAATGTAAATTAAGCTCAGAGGTTTGTTTTGGAGGTTTTTTTTAAGCTTCACAAGGAAGTGGGAAAGATCAATCAGATTAAGGCCCAAATCACTTTTAAATTTGATGGAAAGACAGCTTTACAATCACTGAAAATCTGGGCTCCATCCATAATGTCTGTCAAAGGAGCTACCTAGAAGAGTAAGAGAATAAATCATTTTACTGGGAAGATCATTATTTCATTGGATTTTTTTTCCATGAAGTATTTGCCTTCTTCCTTTAACTGCAACATAAAGCAGGAAATCATAGGCTTTCCATCTTATCCCCTGAGAAGAATTATTTAATTTTGTTTCAAAATCAGACATAATTCTACTCAATTACAAGTGGTTCCAAAATGAACCACATAAGTGCAGGGAAAAACTGACATGATTCTCCTTGCAAAAATTTATGGCTATTTTTACCTTGGTATCTATAAAAAAAAAATTACGTGACTGTTTCTGATTTTTTTCTGTTTTAAAACTGGCCTGCCTTTCTGACCAGACAGAAGTACATAAGAGAGATGTATTTTAAACAACTATCAGAAGCCAGTTTGCATACAGTATGTTTATGGGATCTTCTGAGGACAGTCCTGAGGCTACTTGCAAAACTAGATTAGTTTTCATGCAGACAGCAAAACTCTGAGCACTGCCAAAATATGCCAGCTGGAGCTTCTGTGACTTCATGACCCTGAGCGAATCTGATCACTTCATATGCCAATACGTTGTCAGACGAGGAAGTATCCCATGCTCAGAGTGGCTCTTAAAGACACATGCAGACATTGCCACAGCTCCTGCCGTACTCACCAGAGTGTCTGCATCCATGAAGACACATTTGCTGTAATGAGTAAGAGTCCAACAGTGAAGCTTAGTGAAGGTTACACCCAGTTCTGGCCTCTGTAACAGAGCCAAACGGACCGAGTCAGCACTGTCAAGTGCATCTACCTCAATTACTTCATCGAACACGCTGTGGAGGACAGACCTACCAGAGCAAGCAGTGGAGAAAAACAGGGGAATTTAGAGAGGTTCATCAGAGTTCATTACCGGCATGAAAATAGTGACATACAGCACGCATTTACTGTAACAAAGATTAGATAGATTGATTAGAAAGAGAAATCTAAAGTGCAGAGTCCTTGTAAACAGACAGTCTGGTGCAGTGATAACTATCAGGGCATAAACTATTACCTCTTCCTTTAAGGGGCCTGTGCATCTCAAAAGTGACAGATGCTGTACAGAGGAGAAACTAAACCTTATTGTAGCTAACTAATCTTCTACAGAAAGACCACAGAAATTAAAGCTGCTTTCATCTTGTACAATTATCTCTAAAGACAAGCAACATGCTGTGTTCCCTGTACACTGTACAGGATGTGGCATGCAATGTCAGCATAGTTATTTGCATGTATTATGCCTAAGTAAATCAAGCTAGAAAATTACACCTTTTAAAAACAGACAATATACACTTTATTACTCTTGCAAATTCTCTCAAATGAGACTTTTAAGCAAGACACCTTTCTTCCATCCATACCTTCCATGCGAATTTTATAGGCTATAAGTAGCTAATTTTCCTTCAAAGCACAAGAAAAAAAAAGAGTCTTTTAAACATAGCGTATTTATTCACATTACACTATTACTCACAAAGTCCTGGATGTCATACAAACACAGAAAAAGAAAAGCCTGCCCCAATTATCTAGATTCATTTATGATGAATTATCAGAGTCATTAGATTTTGTTTGTCTGGTCTTCAGGGGACAAGAGTTAACTGAGAAAGAATTAAGAGCAGGTACAGATTTTCAGAAGCACAGTTCAGTGAAGCACTCTTTCAGATATTATCCTTGGTCAAAAAAAAACATTATAACAGATGAAAAATTAATGGATTTAGAAAAAGTAGCCACTCAGGTCCCAAATATATTTCCACCAGTATTACCTCTGGAAAACTGCCTTGTTCTGACAAAATACGTATTTTAAAAATCCTGGAAAAGTAGACTTCTTTACCCCTAGTCACAGCAAAAAAGGAAAATATGTTTCTTTAGCCAGCTTTATTACACATAATTTCATGTGGCATGAAAAAAGATCAGGAGCTTGCATACTTCCTAAACCACAGCAGAACCAAGAGCTCAAGTAGTTTTGGTGTGGCATGTTCCTTTCCACAAGCAACATGATCCTCTGAATAACAGGGTTTGAGTTCAGCAGATCTAATGAGATTTCTGCGCACAGAATTCTATAGTGCCTGTAGAATCACGGCCCAAGTTAGGGAAAGACTTTAAAAAAGGGCAAAAAAATGTATTTTGCCATCATGACAGCTGTGCAATGATATTCTACAACAATCAGTCACATGAAATTGAGCCCCTAAGGTTTTTGGAGGGGTCTTATCTCTCATGTGGTAAGTATCTTGCTCTTTCTAAAATAGAGATACTTGGAGGAAAAAAAAAAAATCTCTAGTGCCTTTATTTTGGCCCAAAAGCAAGAATCTAAATCCATAATTCCCAAACTTTCAACTGGTGTTCCCAACTAAGGGCTTGAGATTCAACTTCCAACTGCAAGCTCTACTTCTGCCAGTGAATTCTTACCAGGCTTGCCATGTTACTTGCAGATGTTATTTGGGACCCCAACCAGAAACTGCTAGTCAAAAGGGAACTTCTTGACATAATTCTGTGAAATCTGTCAGAAGCCTATTAAAATCCTTCATGCCACTGTTCATTTTTCTATATTATCAGCCTCCAAGAACACATGAATTCTTACCTCATCCCACTGGAAACCACTGGTGTAATTAGTACTGCCAATTTTCTAGATGTCCTATGGTTCCGCAGGGACTGTCCAAGAACCAGAGCTCCTTGACAATAAACATCATCGGTAGCAAGGGTCACAAAGGCTTGATCTGTTACTGTGAGCAAATATTCAGAAGAGTCACTTTACAGCTTTAACACAAGCTCTTTTGGCAGCTTCCTACAATCTCTCTCCTCTGGCTAACCAACAGGCTACAGCTTATAACAACCTGCCGTTCCTGTGATAAGCTCTTTTCTTTCTCAAACTCCCCCAGAAGACAAAACTGAATAGAAAATCCAATGAGCATGTTTGTAGAATGCACATTTCTCAATTTTGTTATTTTTTGTTTGCCTGATTTTCATAATACCAGATGTGAAGTTTTCAGACTAACCTTAAACAAATAATCCCTCAAGTCTTACCGCCTAATCACAGTGCCAAATCATAAAAGCAGACTTGTAAATATTTGGATATCACATTTAACTAACATAGTATTATACAACTGATAAACAAGATTTTCCTGTTTTTACAGTGCCAAAACTGAGAAAAACAGTGGATGTTAAGTGTTAGCCAAAAATGTCCATCTTTCCATGACTTCACTGAATCAACTAAATAGGCATAATTCTGTTATACCCTCTTTGCACTGCAGTGAGAAGAACTGGCACCTACTGACAAATTCAGAGAAATTACTACTGGGGGAGGTGTTAAGGACCCCTGCCTCAAGTACCTCCAAGAAAAGTGGGACCATTCCTCGGACTCAAGAAACACAGGGAAAAGAAGCTATGATAGATAAAGGAAGCAAGCTACTAGCCCTGTGCAGTAACAGACATGGTGTATTTTGTATAGACATCAGGCCTGGGGCAGTATCACCAGGAACCACTTCCTCAGCTCTATCGTCTGACAGAACCACCCTCATTGGTTTTCTTCTGGAGAGAGTTCGAATCTAAAATCTAGCAAAGTGAATGGTATGTCTCGGACCAGAAGCAATACTGCAGTTAGAGGCCACAAAATTAACCAAAACAAGCTCACTGGGTCAGACAGATGAGGGGAGTTCTGCTGAGCTCTACAGAGTGTAATACAGCTTCAACAAATACTTGCTTTGAACTACTTGTTTAAAACCACCATCATGTTATTAAGGCATTAAAAAAAAAATATCCCCTGTCTCATGGTTTCCAGGCTGTGTGAGAGACACTCAAAAAGAATCTCACAGAGCTAGTTGCAAAGAGCCCAGCAAATGACCTCACAGCTGCCTCAGCCAGGGACTGCCAAAATAAGGGAGTCCAAACCTCCAACCTAACAGCAAGGTATGTCATGAAGGATGGCTATAAGCTCTCAGATACTAAATATTTTCATATCTTTCTTGCTCTTCAAATCCAGAGCAAAACACAGGTTTGGATATTTGATAACTCCCCAAGAAAAAGACCCATTGGGGCGCTGTCCTCTTTCCCAGCATTTTTTCTGCTTCCCACTCATCTCCAGCCAGGCCCAAATTCTGATCAAGCCCAATACACCGTGCATTTGCTGACATCTTAAGACAGATCCCTATAACTGATGAGAGTCCCACTAGCATTAACCTTAGCCAAAAGATTGAATCACCTGTCCTAAATTTAAATTAGTTTGCAGATCCCTCAACTAAGCAAATTCCAATAGCATTTTTAATCGCGATACCTGCAGGAAGGAAATAAAGTGAAAAGGAGCTTTGAGTGTGGGTGCATCTGAACCTCCTGTTATCATAATTGCTCCAGCAAGTTATGGGTGTTAAAGAAACAATGAATAAGAAGGTGCTTACGTGGACTGGTTTGAAAGGACAGCTGTGCAAGTGAACTGCTCCTACTACAACTTTCCAAAAGGTTAAATGAATAAATACAAGCATAACCCAAGGAAAAAAAACCTCTGAAGGCTACTTTAGCAATAAAGTAATTCTCAAACGACAAAGATACAAAGACTCAGCAAAGAAAGCCATTTTTGTGTTAGGACAGAAACATCTTCAACCAAAACAGGGTAATAAAACAAGTACTGAGAGGAGTATGGGTGAGCTAAGTACAAAAAGCCAACCATGACACAAGTAGCAGTTTAAATCCTAAAATACTATTTTAAGTAAGAACCATAAAATTAAACACATAATCTTCTTATTGCTTCTGCAAATTCTTTTACCTACAGAAGCTGAATATTTACATATAAAAAATAAATCTAAAAATACACAGGCTACTCATCAAACAGCTCAGCAAGCTGGTATGGCAAATTACCACATCCTACACGCACTTTCATGCCCTGTATTTTTCAGGCCAAAGTTGTGGTAAGAACTACAAGGAAGTGAACTGCCAAATGAACACAGTTTCTAAGAAATTTTTGCTAATACTTCTCAAAGAAAAGAAACCAATTTTCTCTTTTGAAAATCAAATTTGAAATACATATTATGGCGTTCTTAATGGAATAAATCATTACAGAGATAATTAAACAGATAATCAAACCACTGACTGAAACCATACAATATTAAAATATTTTTGGTGCAAAGAGAGAAGCATATGCTAGCTATTTCAAAACCATACAGAGCCATCACTAATCCATTAAGGATTCATTGGAGGTGTAGAAATCAAAAGATTTTATCACTACTTGCTCTTTCATCTAGTCTGTATTTTCAAGGAAGAAGCATAGCTTGACTTTCCATGTTTAGAATGACTGTTCTTTGAAACGCTGTCCCTATCACTATTTTATTTTCAAAGCTGAAAATTAAGGACAAGATTTTCATATAGATTTGTGAAAATTAACCATCTGCCTGAAATCCCTATTAAACTGAAATCAAGGAGATTTTTGTATTAAATATAGCGTACCCAGGAGTTCATTCACTGACTTTAAACTGGAAAAGAAGCAATATTTGATCTTTTAATTTCAAAGGCCAAGGGTGTGGGTATTTAAAATTCATTGCAACTGTTTTTTTTAAGCAACAAATGCAGCTTTTGTAAAACTTTCAATTCTTCATGATGACTGACAGTGGGATTTTTCATGGAAAACACCTAGTGCGAACTGTATTAACATTTCAAGCAAATTGTTTTCAAGCTGTGGAACCCTATTGCTAATATCATTGACTCTGTGAATTATGAGAAGAGTAAGCTGATGACTAAAAACATATTCAAACCATGTTATATGAATTTATAACTCTGCTGATTTCTCTTGTCTAGATTAGCACACAGCATATGAAAATACAAAGTTCAAAATCATCATGGTCAGCACTGACTCCTCCATTTTAATACCTAACATTAGTTGGTCAGAACAAACCAAGGATTTTCAAGTAAACAACTTTGGTGAATTATTCAGTGACCACTCTGCAAGAACAGACAGCAATGCAGAAAAGACAGCAAAAAATAATGTGAATCACCCTAACAGCCAGGGTGATTTATGTGAAACTAATTACAGCTTTTTTATCCAAGATCCCTGACTTCTTGTGCTACTTACTCATGATTGTACGTCCTACAAAACTGCCTGAGGTAAAATTCTTTAACTAGCCTGAAAACCAATTCTAGGGCAGCATTACTCAGAACCTTACCTAGAATCTGTGGCAGCTCGGCATAGAGTGGTGTTCGCTTTGATGTTCAAAGAAAAAAAAAGAAAAACAAAGCGGAGACAGAGAAAAACAGGTACCAGTGAGAATCAAGAGTGATTCACAGTAATAAGCACCAAATGAACCATATGCACCTGCCAGCCTCAAGACAAGTCTGAGCTTTTTGTAATCCACTAGACATTGATTTGTAAACATATTTCTGTCTTTCTTCTGGTAGACAGAAAAAGGATAAATGTGTTCTAGCAATAGCTGCTATGCTATCAATGACAGCTTCGTGCTATCAAAATGTTTCTAGACTAACAAAATACAGCAAGTTGCCCACTCCAGAACTGCAACAGGAGACCAGAGACTCTCATGCTATAACTTTCATACAAGCATTCTCCAAATTCTCCATTCTCAACTTCATCATAAAAGTAAGAGGAGATGACTCAATAGCTAGAAATCTCCGGCAGGCTGGTAGTATGTACTGCCTTGCATGCTAACCAACATTCTCTCACTGTTTTCTTAAATTTCTCTCTGTTACCATCTGCTGTTCTTTTTTCACCTCTGCCTCCTTATAACAAAGCTACAAGCTCTGCAAGGCGAGTACACCATGGCCTGGAGCTGTGCCTGGTGAGCCCCAATGCACTTTTCTGGCATCCCAAGAGACAGCAACATAACAGCTGCAACTAGCAGAGTCTTTTGCAACAATTTTGTTACTTTCCCTCCCACACACAGGTCCCCGAGCGTCTTCCCCCAAAAGCACATTTCAATGCAGATGTGTTAGTCTACTGCAAGGATGAAGAAAGTTATAGGCTTTCCCACTTCCCTGGCCTAGCACAACTATGATAGAAGCGTGGGGAATAGAAAGCTCCGCTCCAGATGACATCCACAATCTTAGAAGCAAGTAGGAAGTATTTTGCTCCAAGTAGGTAAAATGAATAATGATGCAAACGGCTATGTCATAGCATCTTCAGAAATCCTTACACAAGTTTTCAGCACAGAGGCAGCTCTTGCCATAGTAATCAAGTGATAGCTGGCAATTTGAGTTTCTATGTTTGAATTTCCTCAGTCTAGGCCCAATACTAGAAACATTTACATTACTGATGAACATCATGCTGGCACAACCAGCACTTTTACACAGACCCTTGTAAGAAGGAATACAAATTGACATTTGATGACAAGTGCAATATTTCTCTTGTCTAACCATTTCTGTCTGACCGAAAAACAGATTCTCTACCATTCATTATTAAAAAAACCAATGAATTTTAGTTGACATAGCTCCTGCTATTATCTTGGAAGGCTATACAGAGAGGAAGTATTTCTCATTTTGTATAGCTTTTATTAAATATCTTTCAATTGAGAACACTTAGGTTCTACTTCCAGACCTTGCATTTTTTTCATTCAACAGACAATAAATGATCTCATGAAAAATAAAATGCACCAATATTATAAAATGCAAATAGGCATAATGCATAGCACCCAAAACTGGTCCCAAAGTAGTAATATAGCAGTCTGAAAAAATAGCAAGACTTGCTTAAGCCATTCCTGGAAAATCTGTCTTTGACAGGACAGGATAGAGAACTTCAGACAGGAAGTTAGCTGCTTCCAGCTTCTCCATCCTCCTGTCAGAAAAAGTCTTAAACAAACCTCTAATTCAGAGATGATGGGCTACAGACATCTCAGTCTTTGGGCCTGGTGAATTCCAAGTTTGAATTAATGTATGTCAGTGACACCCTTCAAATGGTTCAACAAAACCAACTTTGGGGAGCTGCTGCCCAACTATTCCCTGAATTTTGAGAGCACAATCAAAACACAAAAAAGCACTTCCACCCACCCCACGTGACTAGCCCTAAACCAGCTTCATGTTTTTAATGATAATTTAAAACAAAATCACTACTGCTGCTGGTGGGATATAACATGCGTTTTCTCAATCCAATTCAGACTGAGAATGCCCACCCCAACTGTATCACCATGATATGTCGTGACCAGTCAGGAAAGTTCACAGAAAGCCGGGTAGGCTAATTTATATTTATAAGCAGAATAGATAAATGAGTTTAGCTCTTTCATCCCACCAGCCAGATGGTTTAAATCCTAATCTGAGACAGCTAATTACAGCACAGTACTCTGTGCTAACAGAATACGGAAAACCCTCGCCTGCGCTGCAGCACCTTTGCAAGGGAAAAGGCCGCAGAGGGCCTGGGCTCCCCGAAAGGGACCCAGCCCACTCCCACACAGCCCGATGTGCGCACAGTCCTGTTTTTTAACACACAACGCATGTTAAGAAGCAGGGTGCTGGGAAATCAGATCTCACCTGCTCGGCAAGGTTCGGGCGGCCAGCGTACTCACCAGACATGCTGCAGGACGGGGAGCGGGCTGCCCTGTCGCAGACCAGCCGGGCTCTGCGCCCTTGTCACCTGCCCTCGGCGCCCCGGCGCACTTGGAAAGTCGCCAAGGGGATTAGCCTCTTTCCTGCTGAGGACAGTGCGAGGCGAATTATGTCCACGGGGACTCCAGCCTTCCTGCGCAGCAGCAGAGAAATGGCATTAGCAACAGGGACTACCGGGCAGCCTTGACACGACCCTGCACCCCCCCTCTCCTGGCACGGGCCCCCCTCCTTCCCCGCGGGCCGCCCTCCTTCTGCCCACCCGCGGCGGGGCACAGCCGCCTCCGCCACCCGCGCTGCGCCCCGCGTCCGCGCAGCGCCCCACGCGTGACCGCGGCACTGCGGCGCTCCCTAGCGGCGCGGCGCAGCGCCGCCGCCCCATTGGCCGCCGCGCGGCAGCTACCGCCCCGCCCCGCCCCGCCGCAGCCGTTGAGGCCGTTGCGCCCGGCCGGCTTCCGGACAGCGCGGGCCGTTACCGAGCCCTGTCTCGGGTCGTCCGCCCGGCAGGGCTGCGGGGGCGTGGGGAAGCGCGGGCAATTGTACCCCCGCCGTCGCTCCTTGCTCCGCGGGCTGTTGGGCGTTGCGTGGAGCCCGCCGAGGAGGAGCCCCGGCGGCATGTCTGATCCTGGAGGACTTTACCGGGACTAAGATCTTTATCAGAGATAAAAATAAGTCCCGTCTGGAGGGAGAGGCTGCCCTCGGAGCAGGGCGGTGCAGGCCGCAGCCACAGGCCAAAAAAAAAGGGGCTCGTGGGCTGCATCAAGCCACCTTCGCTCCCCATGGGCCGCGCCACCTTTCCCCTTCAGACACCCCCCACGCGGCCCTGTTCAGACACCCCCAAGGGAGGAAAATAAGCTAGAGGAGGCTCTCATATGCAGTCTTTTTAAGGCAAATATGGACATCTTTGATAGTTAAAATTGCAGGATGTAGTAAAGAGGATTTAGAGAACAAGCGTGGTGGCTTCAGTACGGCTTACAGTAACTGGGGTAAAAGGGATTCACCACAGTATCACTCCGTGTTACTGCTGCCGGGGTCTGTCTTCCCCTTCTCGGGAGCTGCCATAAGCCCTGCTGATGCAGACAGTGATAACTGGCCATACAAGCACTGTGAATACACACACACACATACACACACACACTCAGAGCATGTTTCGGCCAATAATACTAAAGTGAATTTAATCAAATATGTGTAATTCTGCCATGCAGCACCTTTGCAAGGTAGTTCAAGGCTGATGTAGTTCAGCAGAGGCAATTTAGTGTCACTGTCTTCTGTGAAAGTCACCAGCTACATAGTGGAGGAAAGTGACTTAACACAGAGTGCTTGGGAGGGAGAGGCATGTACCACTCAACCGTTAAACCTTTATTTTCCTCAATCCGCAGGTGATGCTGGTGGCTATCACATTGCCTGCGGCTAGTCTGAGCTGCAGCAGACGTTTTCTGACATACCGGGAGGATCCTAACAGTGCGTCAGAGAAGAGGATATCATTGTTTTAGTAGTGGCAGTGGGGTTTATGGAAGAAGGGACATAAATGCATAGGAAATAAAACTTCATTCATTCCACACCAAAAAATAAATTCTCAGGAAATGCATTAATCATTTCAGACAGGTCAATTAAAAAATATTCTTACAAACAGCAAGATTGCCATTGTAGATGCTTTTACTGGCAGATTTCTTTCAATTACAGGACTTTTTATAATCAACAAAAGCATTTTCCTGGTAACAAAACCTATGTCTACATTGGGATGGGTTTTTGTTATACTCGTGTACCACCAAATTTTTTACAGGATAGACTAGACTTAGAATGGCAAAGACAATAATACAAGCTAGGGTTACCATGGTCTAACAACTAGTTTACATTCCCTTCCTTCTCCCTCAAATTTGGATACTTAGAGCTTCCCTAAATAAACACTCCATTAATTGAACAATTGCTGAAAAGCAAACACTGAAAGGTTTATCTGCACACAGGTATATTGGAGTTGTTATGTTGATGTCATTAGACCAAAGAGCTTCAGAGGATTAGAAGTCTGGGGGGGAGGAGAGGGTTGACCAACTCTAGCAAGCAATTTGTGCTCAAATTCTCCTCAGTAAAATCTGCTTTTTTGCTAATGGTATTAACACAAGTACTTTAAACTGAATAAGACTTTGTTTTAAAAAATACTGTGAACACATTAAAGTCAGTTGTAATAATATTTCAAAAGAAAAAATATTTATGTTCTAAATGATACACAGATCCTTCTCTGGACATAGCGCCTGGAAAAAAAAATACATATTTTTAAGCTGTTTTCTTTTTTCCTTAAAGACTTCTGTTTGAAGCATTTGTTTCTTTTCTCTAGCAGGATTTAGATAAATTTGGATAAAGAGCATCAGCCAGCATATTTCCCAGAAAGTACCAAACAAAACTCAGCTTATTTTAGATAAAACGCAATAAGTGTTTATTGAAGATTTTCAAGAGAAAGAAGCAAAATAAATATTTTTTATTGTTAAACAAATGACTGAACTGGCAGCTACAAGACTTTTTTTTCAAAATAGGATTATCAGCTCTTCATATGGTCACTTCAGCTGCACAGTAGAAATCTCTTAATAGTTTGGTAACCAAACTACATGTCTACCTGGCAAAACATGTACCAATCTGTTATAACAATTAGCATGGAAGGTTGATTCATAATTTTAAAGAAATGTTGTGCATCTTTGAAAACCAAATTAAAACATGTATTAACGTTCATAAATTGAAAGTGATAGCCACAAAGGTGCTCCTTCCTTTGTGTGTTGTCAGGATGGTTCCATATTTAAACTTATGTACATTGTATTTTCTTAGTTTCAGGATCAAAATAAAGATTATGATAATCTCTTTCCTCAGCAACTGTTTCAAATATAATTAGTTAGAAGATTATATTATTTTATAAAAAGAGTACTTTCCCAGATGACATCTTTCTCTCAACAATTTAATAAACACAAAATCATGTTTACCTGCATCTACAGTCAGCTTCACTAGTAAGACAAAACATGCTTTCAATGTAAGATGGAGATCAAAATATAGAGATTTCATCTATACTTAAAAAGATTAGCTAAAATAGCTGTATCATAGAATTAGGCCAGGAAACTCTACTAGTTTTGCTAGCTTTCAGCAGCATTTAATTCTTTTACTAACAGTTTGATGCAATTAACTAAATGGAGGCAGTAAAATCAGGAAAATGCCAGTTTTTATTGATAACAGGATGTCTACATGAGAACATTTGTTAGCACAGCTTGGCTGGTCAGGAACAAGGGGAAAAGATGAAACAGCCTTGCTAGAAAAGGTTTCAGTATCAACCTTGCCTCTGCTAAAGGATATATATGAAATTTAAAAGTAGGTGTGACATAAATTTTACAGAACAAAGTGTCACAGACTAGTTCTAAATGATTCCAAAAACTTTGTGCCTATTTTTCCTTTACAGAAATTATCAATAATATGATTCTTTATTAAAAAAGAACTGTCAGATTATAATGACTATAAAGACTTCTAGAACAGGCTGTTAAGTTTTCAAGAAGAGAATTTACAAAATTTATTTCAGTTTCCAGTTCTTGAGAAGACCTAAACACCATTTCAAAAAAAACAAAACAAAACAAAATATGTGTTCCTTTCATGTTTCGGGGATTTTTTTTAAACAGTGGTCCATCAGTATACATATTCTCATGCTATATTTAAAATTAAAAATTAATACATTTTTCATCTATAGCTCTATTTTGCAAGAATTCAGACATTAGATACAAAATAAAGGCATTATAATTTTTAATTTTTTTATATAACTTCAACTTTTCCTTAAACATTATAGACAATACAGATATATACTAAAGAAACACAAAATGTATGACTGGAAGTGGCAATTGCCTTACTCTATCAGAAGGATCAACTATTTTGGCTGATTATGAAAACAAGAAAAAATGCTCAGTGACTCAAATGCTCAGAAACCAAAATCATTAAATTTCAAGTACATATTATACTTGATTTCTTGGGGATTTTATTATCTAAAATAACTTTTGAATCAAAATACCTATTCCACCTTTATTAATAGACATCATATAGTGCAATATTATCTACAGCTGTTTAAGCACATCTTTAACGACGTATGGTTCAAGGTGGAAGAGTAACATCAGGTAGAAGAGAATTGCAATGTCTCAACAAAATGTTCAGAGGAAGATTGGTAAACTTTTCTGTATCAGGATGACAAAAACGAAGTAGAATAAAAGTTTGTCAGGCTGTGACTGAATGCTCCTTTTCTGGACCAAGGAAACCATCAGTTTAGAAGAGCAATCTGTAAGATAATATCGCCAATCAAAGCAGCCTGTCGTCATTGGGTAACTTTTCTTTCAGCAGTTTACACTGTAGCCCGACCTGCAAAATGAAGATTGAAAATTCAGCATTTCTGTGATGGATATTCTTTGCCAGTACTTCAATGTATAAACTATTTTCTGTGTTTTTTTACTCCAGTCTTTTCAAGCATCAAGTGGGACCCTTGTTCCTCCAGAGAGGTATAGACAGCATCTCCCGTTTTCTCTATCTCACTCCCCCTGTCCAGAGTGCTACAGCATCACTGACTGCAGCCCTTCATCAGAATTTGACATGATGCTTCTGTTATACCCCTGTTGTAGAAACAGAGAAAAAAGGTCACTGTCAGGGTCCTGAGTGCACAAATGGCCCTTTTGTGGTGATGGGCCTCACCTGGGGTTTCTGCCCTCTGCCTAGGGGCTTCAGTTCAGCTCTGGCCTGGGCCATTGGTCCCTGCCAGAGCTGCGTCTAGGGGAACCCCCCCCCAGCCTTGTGCTGAATTGATGTTTGGGTTTCCTGGCTTGCCCTTGGATCTCACTTGTTGCCTTGCCTTCATCTTGTGATCACTGGGCTTTCGTAGGACCTGTTGCTGTCAACCCTGCTCTGCTCATCTGCATGGTGGTTGTTGAGACCTCACGTTACCTACTTCCTTTCATGAAGTGATTTACACCTGTCTTTTGGGCCTGTTATGGCTTCCTATGATTGTCCTTGATGAAGATTAATTACAAATATCTCTTACAGATCAGTGACATTGTTTGGAATAAGATTTTTCAAAAACCCTCATCGCTTACCTATTTCTGTCCCTACTGAACTTTTTTTGTAAAATCCCCCTTTACTTCAGAATTAAATCAACTCAAAAAGTGGGAAGCTAATTTGTTCTTACCTCGTGGTTTAAAACAAAGTTTCTTGTTCTTGTAAGCCGAGTAGGCTGCTATCGATCCAACAACTAATATCACAAAAGCAGAAATTATAGGAGATGTGACTCCAGCTATTAATCCTGAATCTGTAGAAAAAGAGAGACAGTTTTTACCAGAGGCATCGAAATAATATGACTTAAGCATATTTCCTACCAAGGTGTGTTTTTGCAAAGCTTTGAGAATCGTTTGGTGTAACATTGGAATTTGATATACAGCATCAAATAGAAGACTAGAAATTATGTTATATTATAGCTGATGTGAAAATAGTGTCTTACAGCATCATTTAGCATATGTACTACTTTTATAATGCTAACATTTTTTTACTATTTAAGATGCTCTGAAACAAGTTACAGAATAAATTATTCACTATACCAGTATTTCCTCCATGATTGAAATGATGCTCGTCTTCTCCTGGAATAGAGTGTAGAGTTCCATCAGAAATGTTTTTCGCCATGTTTTGAGAACAAAGTCTTTACTTAGCAAAACAATTTCACACAAAAAGTCAAACTAGGTAGCTAGAGCAGAGCTCTATGAGAAAAGAGTTGTGATTCTAATCCTGACTGGCAGTTGGTTTGGTAGGAGGGATAACTTTCCATTTGTCTGCAACTTCATTGTTTAAGTATAATAATACTGTCCTCTAAAAAAAGGATAATACTCAACTGTCTACATCAAGTTCATTTCAAAGGAAATGGGAGGCCAATACTGTATTCTTGTTATTGTCTACTGCCAGAAGAGCAGATGATTTATCAGTAATTTAAGTTAATATCATAGGTCCAGTGCATCTATTTCCAGTTATGAGCAGGAGCCCCTTGCTTTGGGACTATCATAGCTGAATTCAGAAGGATTAATCCTGCAAGATTCTGGCTTAGCCCTGCAAAGTTCTTAGGGATAGGTTTCAAGTGACTTAGAGCTTCAGGCTCAAAGCTATGGTTTTTGGAGAAAGATGACTGATTTAAATAAGAATAGCAGAATTTTGTCCTGTTCCTTCAGTGATAGATTCCTGCTAAAGCAAAACCAGATATATTTGAATTATAATAATCAGAGAGAAGCTGCAAGGAGAACTGGCAAATACTACCTGGTAGCTGTGGTGGTAAAGGCTTCCCATCAAGGAGATCTAAGTCATTAAAACCTCCTGCAAGATAAAGATTAGAATTCCTGTTGCAAAATTATCTAAACAGTGGTACCCCTTCAGCTCCCTTGTCCAGTCTCTTTGTAATGTTCTTGGGAGAGGTAAGGGACCTTTGGAAATCCACCTGGCAGGTGGGTTAGGTATCTTGCACCAAATGGTGACCCATTCAAATGCATCTGGAAGCTGGAGTACTAAAACTGTCAGTGCATGAAGCTGACCGTTCTGAGCATGAAGACATATACTTCTGGCAATAAATTAAATCTGTGCTGTGTTTAGGAGCCCAAAGTAGGGGAAATGTACAAAAGCCCTTCTTGTTAACTGACCCAGCTGTGTGCATCTGTATAGCCACCAGTGGGATGTGTGGGCTCCAACAGCACAAATCCATGTATAGTACAGGTATCTCAAATCCCAGCTGCTCCCACAGAAGGGAGTCAGGGGGTCCCTCCTAGGCAAGACCTCAGACGGATCTGTCTGTCCACAGCTGGCCATTACAATCATAGTAGAAGTAAAGATGGGATACATGGTGGCAGCTAGGATAGATATGCCATTTCCACTGTACCTAAGTGTGTGTCTGGGACCACACTCAAAAGCAATGCAGGCTTAAGCTCCATCTCCCCAGTCTCACCTGGTTTATGCCCCAGAACCATCTCAGATTCACATCTCAGTATGGACTTGCACATAGGCTTATCCACACAGTGGGGCTAGACATCAAATGTGGACTTTAGCATGGTTCAGTGAAAGGAAAACCTTTGGCAAACCCTTGGTTCATACCCAAAATGAAAGGGCATACAAGGGAGGATTAAACTACTCTCGCTTAGGATTCAATATCCTACATGTTGGGCAGAAAAAAAAACTTTTTGGTACCAACACTAAAGCTCAGAAAATCTTTCCAAACACTGAGTCAGAAACAGTGATTACAAAAGGGGGAGAGGAAGGGATGATTAAAATGATTAATAACAAAATAATAGAATAAAGTGTTCAAAGTGGCTGATCTGAACAGCTCATCGTGTTAAGATATTCTTTACAGAAAACATTCTTACCAGAATCACTGTGGCTTCCTGGTCGTGGTGGAAGAGGTGGATATAAAGGTTTTCTTGGGATGTCACCTATTAGTAATAAATATTGTTAGATGGTGAAAAACAGAAAACTTAGAGCTGTAAATAAAGAGTACAAAAACCTGAGATTTTTATATTTATTTCTATTTTTCCCCAGTAAAGTAAGAAAAGGACCTTGTCACTATTTGAAAAGTCTGTATCTTGATAGCAACAAATTACTAGGTACTAAAGCCAGTTAGAAAATGGAAAGGGAAAATTTTCAAAATTAAAATGAGAAAAGAATCCACAAGAATGTCCAAGAAGAATATTTCATGTATTTCTGGCAAGTGCTCATATTAATTAATGCTGACATCTGGAAGGAACAATATGATACTGTAGGTGGCAGTGGGGCAGTGATGCAGAGCCAACAGAGCCAGTTCATGTTCTAGGCTGGGCAAGAGGCAAGAGGTTAACTCTGCCACTGACAGCTATTATTAAAAACTGGAGACTAGTTTCATCTAACACTTGCTGCATTCATCTAACACATGACGAATTTTCTACTCTTGAACAGTGCAAACTGAGCTTAGGCTTCAGCTTTGTTCCTTAGGATTTTGTGCTAGTAGTCAGTCTTTATTTCTGCCACAGTATTAGGAAAAGATGCACTGGATAGAGAGGGAGATCAGAACATTCATAATTTATAAACTGCACACATAGTGCTGGATTAGCAAGTACATTCAGGTCAAACACTGCCAAAGTTAATGCCTAGGGCCATTGTTCTGCACATATAAAGTTCCATCCTTTCTCCAACAAGGTCAGTAGCATATTTAATTGATCACATAACCAAGCAGTGAATTTGGCTTTATTTCCAAACAGCTCAAAGTTAGGTCACAGAAATAATTACCACTTTCCTTCACTGTCCTTAAATCTTTCTTTTGCCTACAATACATGCCAGATACATTTGTATCATGTTTTCCTCTTGTCTAGATGCTTAATATAATGCTTCTGTCCATGACTAACTGTCAGGTTCTGTTTCAGTAAAATATTTAAATATATTCTTAAATTTGAGCCTACTGCAGTCAATGGATTTTAGGCACACTCTTAAAGCTTTGCTGAGTCAGACTTTTCCAAATTACTGCTATCTAACAGAAGAAAAGATTTGTTCTATCACAGAACCCTATGTAATTTTCTAAGACCCACTATTACACAAAAGCAGAAAACTACAAATCCCATTATTCAATTTGACTATGATTCTGCAGTTATTAAATCTTCTGTAAACTGAACAGGATATATTCTGTCATAGCTAGTGAAAAATAACATCTTAAGAACATATCATTAATCCCATTATACCATGTATGAATGCCAATTAAAAGCATGAACTGAAAATAGGCTGAAGAAATATAAACCAAGGGAAACATCATTAGCCATTCTCTGAATCAGAAGGTGGTATTTAATAGAGATACTTAAGCTATTCGTTAATAGTATAATTAACATACTAAAGCCATCCTCTAATAAAAGTATACAGTAAAAATGTTCAGGAGTGGAACAATTAATATGAGCAGGAAGAAGTGACATTATAAACATGAGAAATATAAACAAAATGATATTTATGGAAGTATAGACTAACATCTCATTCAAACACAGGTATCAAATGCCAGAGGGCAACCTGAAAATGCTGAAAGTTCTGGAAATGAGAAAGAACTATATAAAAGCTTCTTTAAGACTGAAACATGACTAAAACAGACTACTGTAACTGATGTTATAATTCAGCGGTTCTGTACAATGAGATGTGAAGTAATATTGCTTCTAGGTAACCTTGATTCAAGTGGAATTTTATGCTTTGATCCAAAACTAGCTGTACTTTAATTTATTTCAGTATGCAAGAACCTTTCCAGAGTACCTCATGTCCTTAATACAGCTACCTCCAAAGATGCTAAAAATGTGGTACAAAAAAATCCCAGTTATGGATGTCATATGTCTACACATCTTAGTGCAATATTGTGAATATGACTTGGATTGGGTCTGGATGCTTGTTATAGCAGGTTACAAGGGCTTGACTGCCTCCAACCTAAGCTGTATCACATCCATCAGTGCTCATCTCTGAACACTGCCTTCCCTGCATTTTGGGGTCAGCACAGGTAAAACAAGCTCACACCTATCTCTATCCACATTGTTACCTCTGATTCCTAACCTTAGGCAGACTCATCTTTGGCAGCTGAAGAAACTACTGCCATAATGAGTTCTCTTCATCCTTCTGCCAGCAGCTACCACTCCTGAGCCAGCATAGCTGAACAGGCAGTATCTCTTCTCCCAGCCATGGCCATGGGTAGCCTGGCACGGACATGTAAACCATAGCTGACTTCAGTGTATATGAGTATGCCAGCTTGCAAACTCCCATGGCTGGCAACCAGGCGCAGACCGTACTACTCTCCCTGCTCTGCATGATAACTCCTGGCAAAGGGACTGCATGGATATAAGCAGTAATGACTCCCACTACCACAGCTAAATCCTCTTGCAGTCTTAAAATGACTTTACACAGATTAGGCAGACTTCAGAAAAAGACTACACAAAAAAACTCCCTACCAAAAAGATTATATCTGAGAAAAGAAAAAAATACTCACCCCCACCAAGAGCATCTCCTAAATGCAAATCATTATCTAAAAATGAAAATGAAGAAGATGTAGAGAAGTAAGTACTGGACAATTCTGGAGGAAGTGAAATGCTAGTTTTTAATAGAAAGTATTAAAAAATAAAAGTTTGACAAGCAACTATTTTTCAGATCAGGCCTGCAAGATCAAATTAAGTATCCTACTTTTCTTGAAAACTGTCATAGAATTTAATATTTATCTGCAAATAATCGATAAATTATATCATACTTTCCACACAAAATACAACGGATGCATTCCTGCTTTAAGTAAACAAACTCAGTATAAATCTAATAGTGCTGTCAAGATTGGTACCTCCCTAATATATGTACAAGATATACTTTAGTTATGTTAAAATACGAAAATGTATCTATCTATTTTTAAAATATATTTATTTATTAACACTTATCTTTTGTTGTTAAAACTAGTACATGTATGTTTGGCTCAGATGTAACTTGCTGAACTGCTAAAACTGAATACCTATTTCAAAAGCAAATGCTGTACTGTGAAGCAATAAACCTAATTAGGGAGAGAGAATTGAATTAACTTATTTATGTAAAGGTCATGGAGACAGGAAAATTTGAGCTTTCAAGGGACCATATGTGCATATCTAAGGTTGGGTGATAATCTGGTTTTTTTTGGCTGAGCTATAGAGATTTTACAAAATACTTCTAAAAGTGCACGTGCATGTTACGCAATGAATCAACAGGCTATTACCATTCCCCTGGCACTGTACATGTGTCTTGCTGTACCTGAAATGGAATTTTCCATCTAACAAACCATTTGCCAATGAGCTGCAAAGGTATAAACAAGAAGAACTCCATTTCCAGTGTGCAGGTGTGGACATGAGTATGTGAGTAATATTTTAAAGTGTGTATGGAATAAGGGTGAGCTCTGAAAGGTCATAGGATAATATGCAGAAATACATTACACGCATGCCTTAACTGCACGGATCACTTTCCTTGCCATTATAAATGTGGAGCAGTAGAATGCATCAGAGAAAAGAGACAGCAAAACCTACATAGATTTTGTAAAGGTGATTATGCCACAGAAAATGAGATAGACACTTCATTCAAAATATGTTTTTAGTATAATTCTGTCAAAATTCTAGAAACTCAGCAAAATATGACTGCACTGCTAATCCATCCAAATGCATCACCATGCACAAGTTTGCCTTCATGTGTCCTTTCTATTCAGAGGGAGCAGGAAGCTGGTTTTGCACAGTATCTAGTCTCATTATACACTTAATGTTCGTGTAACTAGCCAGAAATGCTTTGATGTCATCAGCAAATTGGCAGGAAAATAATCAAATTCATACTACATAAGTCAGTTTGTTCTTGTCAAGCCAGGTGTTAATCTTGTCTGAGTATGAACAACAGAGAGTTGCACTTCAAAAATACCTTTACATGTCAAAAACTAAAACTGTAAGAACCCGCAAATTGCTAATTGGATTGAATTTATTATCAAGATTAAGAATTCAAGTACAATGCAGGGTTCCACTCTGGAGGACTGGCGTAGAGATTTTTTACAGAAATGTTAGGGTTGGTATGAATGAAGTATGAAGGGAAATGTCTGTCTGTAAACACCAGAAGAAACAGCATAGCAAAAGGTTAAAAGAATGGATAAAGAAGGATACTATTCCCAGGAAACCATTCCCCACAGTAAACTGAGGATTGTGTTGTTTATGTCAAAACCAGAAGGCCTGTGCTCCAGAAAGACCACAGCACAGATGACTTGTCAGGAGAAGACAAGCAGAAGATTCTCTAAGGCCAGGAGGATGGACACAGGGTTGCAGCATATCAGCTACACCGCTACTTTTCCTGTTAGCCCACCCAGAAAACAGACTATAGACATAGTCCATGTCCTCCAGACAAGGGAAAACAGACAGTGGGCAGCAACCTGGCTTAGAGTTCATGGAGGCTGAAGTAAGCAAGATTCTGAGGTAAAGGACCACCCCATAATAGTTGATGACTCCTAAAGGATATAGAAGATCTGTCCATAAACTAGCTTGTCATTTCCAATCAAGTAAAATGACAGAGACATAAGGACTCGATAGCTGGCATACTTTGCCACATGTTGCACACAAGTGATGCTGACCAGAGTGCTTGAGCACACGTCTTGGTGCTCACGAGTATGTGGGTTTGAGTGTATGACTAAATGAAATCTATGAGAAGGTGAATGCGAGTCAGCAAAATCAATTTGTCTGGAGATTTTGTAAATAAACATCACCTTCCACTTCCATGAAATTTTCAATTGAATTTTATTACACTAATTGGGAGGTACCTCCAGGAAACCTTCAACCCAGACAGAGGAAATAATGCTCAGAGGACATGGCCTGTTCAAAATTTGGCTACAGGTCTACCAAAATCATATCAGCTAGCCTCATTTCTCAATGATATGGGATGAATGAGACATAGAGGAAACCTTGAAGTTAAGATGAAGCATCAGGTAGCTGTTAAGACATACTTTTGTATCATTTCTTTGCACACATTCCCAAATCCAGTAATTGATTTTTGATACTGCTTTTTTATTAGATTTAATTGCTTTTCAACTCCCTTCAATCCTGTTTAGTGATGAAAGAGATTCCAAAATGGTCTGAAAAATATGGAGTGCTTCATTCCCAAGAATTGGCAAAGTTGATTCAGGAAGGGTGGATAATCATCTGAGTGCCATATCTCAAAAAGATTTAGAGGTCTCTAAAAGTGGAAGTCCTCTCACCTGACTTTAGACAGCTCCTCTGTAGACACTGACATCTGAGTTGGCTTCCCTAGGTTACCTTTAAATATGACTGAGGACAGAGTCTTTTAGGTCATGATTCAGCTAATCTTTAAATGTCTGTATTAGAATGACAATGAAATCACAATTAGGATGATACGAACGAACCATCCATATATGTGCTGATTTCTCTCCCTTGACTTTAAAGGGAGCCCAGACATCTAGCTAGGTGGAGAACAATAGCTTATCAGCTGTTACAACAGATGCTTCTAATCTAGGCCAAACAGATTTTGTTTGCAAAATCAAGTGGGAAGGAAGAATGCAACCATTACAAGATTTAGTAACTCCTACATTCACAAGACACTGTCCTGTTGTTCAGAGTGAGCCAGAGAATCATGTGTAAAATGTAACTTTTCATGTTCCAGAAGACTTACTGCAATGTCTATGAACAAAAAGACTGAAAGTTGTGGGATAATGTTATCTGGCATTTTGTTTGATACCCAGAAATTTCTTTCAATGTATTTTAGGTGGAAAATGTGTATGTTATTACAAAATGGTCCATCAGAAATATGTGTGGGGTTTTGTTGTTAGTTTGGGAATTCAGGTTTTTCAAGAGTAACAAGCGTGTTGATTGAATATCATCATTTGTCATCCTGAAAACTACAGCTAAAAGCTTTCAGTTCTCCCTACTGTTCACATCTTTGTTCCTTTCTGACACAGATCATTGTAGTAATCAATACTATATAACATTCAACAAATGCACTGGGAGAATGAAGCATACCCAAATTTCTTATTTCTTTTCAAGCCTGTTATCAAGCATCATGTATCTCTATGCTAAGGGAAAAGAGATATAATGGGGAAAAAGCAGAGGCAACAGTTACACATTTTCACATTTTTGTACTTTCCAGAGATCTTAGTACAGGGTGGAATAATATTAAGAGAATCTTCAGGAAATAAAATGCCATCTATGGCCAGTCACTATTTAAAGCTTAAGAGGAAGTAGTAAAGAGAGGTAATTGGTAATTGTCAAAAAATTACAAGACAGTTGGTATTTGCACAAATGATCTAAGCTACTGTACCTAGCAAATATGATCATGAATCTCATGGGAGACAGTTTCTACATATCTGAAATTAGTGTGTTATGACCCACTCTCTTTATTACTTACTCAGCACCGGCCTTCTTGTTGGTCTTCTGATCACTGTAGGTTTCCTGGTAATTATGTCCTCTGTGAGACACAATGACATACTAAAAACCAATAAAAGCTTAACATTTTTCAACTTATCAAAGAAGGTATCTGCAAATCTGGAGAGCTGCATTCAGTAAATCTTCACATACCATGTCCGAAACTACAAGTGAAGTGGTAAGTTTTCATAGCCATGATTTTTTTTGTTTTTTAACTTGTGTTTATGCCAGAAACATTGATTTGTTTAAAAAAACAAACAAAACAAAGCAGCAAACAGCATTTTCCAGTCTTGTATAAATGAAGCACATAGCATTTCCCAGTCCTGTATACATTAACTGAAGTACTAGCATCTTCATGTTCCAGTTCTCAAGAAAAAGAGGAAGGGCTTAAGATTTATTATAAGGTCTAAATGCCATAACAAAATAAAGATAACAGATTTACTTACCTGGATGATCAAGAGCATCAGCTAAATCAAAATCACGTTGACCTAGCAGAAGGAAAAGCAAAATGTCAGTGGGCAAGTTTCCATTACCTCCAGGTCTGAGGGCTTCTGACAAAGCCAGAAAACTGGCTACAGGTGAAAATAAAATGCATCCAAAGAGGAGCAGGCCGAGAGCAAGTTGTCAGCTGTTATCCCTGCTCCACACAGTCCTAAATGAGCATACAAGATGGGGTTCATTCAATTCAAAGAGGGAATTTGTTCAAAAAACACAAAGGGAATCTGTTCTCTAATGTTACCCATATTCAGCCACTGTGTAAACATGCCTTTAAAGAACATATGTTGCCTATTACAGAGCCCAAGAACCATAACCAGAAGATCCTGAAATTCGCATTCTGCACAGTACTTACAAACCAGAATCATTAGGTGAGAATTTTTAATATTTTTAATATCTTTCATATCTTAATATCACTCTTTGATAAAGTGTTTTTCTTAATAAGTCTTGAACACTTCACAGCAAGAAAAATGTCATTGTACAAATGAGGAAACGGAGGAACAGAAAAAGGCTATCAAAGATCCTCCAAAACAAAGGCACCCGGTGTTGTGAATCCCAAATCAGTACTCTGTTCTCTACAGACACTGTCAATCTTAATATGATTCTCAACATTAATTATTATTCTTGAACGATAGCTCTTGTCTGTGTCAAAAAGCTCCTGGAAAGATTAATTAATGCTGATACAACACTGTGTGATCCTCAAACGAGAAGCAGCACAGGAATATAAATTAAAAACATTTTGATTCCCATGAAGATTTTCATGTAAGCTTGTGAACTTAATTATAGCTAGTGTCTGACAGAAAAGATACTACATGGCTGGAATGCTAAATAATGGCTTCTAAAACAAAGCTGTCTCTATAAAATATTATGAGAAACTCATATTTGGAAAGAAAAAGCATATAAAAACATAATGCTTTCTGGTTAACGTTATCAGAGCAGGATTCTATCTCTTACCACTTGAGCTTGATCTTGAAACGTCACCTCTTCCTGCTAGCTCCTTTCCATGACCTGGTCACTCAGCCAACCTGGCCAAGCTCAATAAACTTTGGACTGCATCCTTAAATGAGTAATAGAAATTCTAAGACCTAGACTGGTTCTTTTTATATGAATTCATTAAATAAATAAAAATGTATTTGATGAATGGCTTCCACAGGAGCTATTCCCTGTCCAAGCTCTGGGGGCCCAGCAGCCCTCGCAGTCCCTGCCCACCCAGGCCTCCCCAACCCCAACCCCAGCCCCATCTCAGCTCAGCCCGGGGCCATCAGTCTCTGCCCAATGACATCACAGCGGTGCTGGCTCCAGCCCCGCCATGGACCTGCCCCTGCCTGGCCACCGGTCCCCTAACCCCCACCCTGACCTGCAGGTGCCTGCCTGGCCTGGCCTCAGCCTGGCCCTTGCCTCACAGTGATACCTGAAGCCTGGGGCTGTGTCTGAATGTGGTTGCCCTCACCAGGCCTGATCCCGACCCCAGCTCACAGCCATGCTGGATCTTGGACCTGCTCCACCACCATGGACTTGCCCAATGATCTGGGCCCTCAGCTGACCCAAGGTGCTGTCCCCAGGCTTGCCATGATAATAAAAGGGTAAAATGACTCTGTTGCCATCCCTAGTACATCCTATTCTTTACACTTTATATGGTCAAATTGTGTTTTTCTGGAGCATTTCTTTACTGTCAGCAATAGCGCATGTTAAGTTCAGCTGTCATTTGACTGTATAAACCTTTATTGGTGTCCTAAGTCTTTAAGGAGGCTGTCTTATTTAAGCCCTGCTGCAGAATGACTTCAATAGAGCTCAAACCATTTGTCATCAAAGTGAGACATCAAAAATAATTTTGTAACACCAAAGAGCTTTTAGCCAAACCAGCTCCTTTGTTACAGGTTCTAACATGTAAGAACTAACGATACAAAAAGCAGCTACCTAAGTCATAATGTTATAAAGAGAACTTGAAAAATTTGTCTTGTGGATGAAGATTCTGGAAAATTTCCATGTATAAAATTTCTTTGAAATTGAGGAAAAGAAAAAAAACAGAAAGAGGAATCTAATCAAAAGAGATTATGGAATTCAAACAAGATCACACAGATGCTTCCAATTGAATGAAAGCTAAAGCAAAACAGCAGACTGAAACAGTAACTAACACCTGCCCTTGTCCTGGAAATATCTAGATTTTCATCTTCTGTGGTATGCTCTAGTATCTAAAGGGTGGAAAAAGACAAGTGGTGTTGTTTTTAGACAGCAAGGGAGAAATAGAAAAAGACTACAGAAATTTTCAGACAAAAAAGAAGGCTGAAACACCTCTGCAGGAGTGATTCAGATTGTTAGTTTTTTGTTTCTATTTTTTTCTGATAATAAATGAAGTAATAAAACCCAGCAACCAACAGAACCAACTCATTGGGAGTGAGAAAGGAATCTACATTAAAATTTCTATGACCATGTAATTATAAAACTTGACAGATGGGCAGATTGTATGTGGACATCTGTGTACCAGGGTAAATGATATTCCAATAAACCAAAGAGATTGCTTGGACTTCCATCCTGACTTCCTCAGATAATACTTTCAAATGACCTCAAGGAGTAAGGTTTTATGGAGCAGAATTTTAAATGCTCATTACCATTTCTGAGACTGCACCTAGACATTTCAAAAATCTAATTTGGATGGATAACAGATGCTTAAATAGCTGAACAGCCTAGATTTCATCCGCAAAATGGAGGGTCTAAAAACAATAACATATTAGAGACTGAGAGAGTATTTAGCTCAACAGGAACTGCAGTCACTCCAGGGAACTCTAAAGATAAATGACAACAAAATAAATTAGAAAAGCTTCTTTGCAGAACGAATAGACCAATAGAAATTCATTTTCCACATAAAAAAAAGCTTAGTATGGCCTTTTCTTGACCAGCTTCTGTAATAGAAGTAGCTGGAAATATACAGATGAAAATGAGAATGAAAGAATTTAAGCAGGGAGAAAACAGCTTTATTCCTTTGGAATTTATTTTTCTTTTTATGTTGACAAAGTTATGAAGAGATTTAGCTATGCAGGAGGTATTATCTCAGAGTTATCACTGTTATTAGTGCTTTGGGCTAGCATGCTATTTCTTGGCATCACTTCTGGCATTTCTTCTGAGAATATCTGTTTTTTTATGTAGAAATAAAATGCTTGTAATAGTGTTTTTTTGTTGGGTGGTCCAGGATTATTCTAAACAGAGAATCTGAGAAAGTGCCTAAAAGCTCCTGCCTGACACCACAGAATAGACCTTATCTGCAAAAGAGAAAATGCTAAGCTAAGAAAGCAAGCCTTCCAGATGGATATACAGTTTGTATCTAGAAATGAGTTGTTTTAATGATGTTTATACTAGTTGTTCAAACACAATGAACTATACTAACAGCAGGACTTCTGCCAGGCTTATTTGGGATGTAATTCCTTCATCTCCACCAACTCATGCAACTGTGCCAGGAAAAGTTTGAAGTGTAGACCAGGCCTCAGTCACTCACACAAGACTTCTCTGTAACAGCCAGACAGGGGAGAACGGACATATGAAGTACGAGCATGAAATGTGACAGGCTTTTATGAAGCTGAGCACCAAAACACAGTAGCTTAAATTTCAGAGTTACTGCATTTATTTTTAAGGGCATGATTCTTTCAGGTAGGAAATTTGGGATCAAGTTCTACTTTCACTAATACCCATACTTCCTATTAACTTTTTTAGTGTAATGTACTAGACTAGCATATAGTTCATTTGCTGTAATGTAGAGATTGCTAGGATTGCTCTTTGTCACAGAAACACTGAACCAGCTGTTAAAAAGTTCCGTTGAATATAACACGCACCCTGCTAAGGTAGCATGGAGCTCAGGCCACCCTTACCCTGCCAAGGCAGTCACCTGCAAAGTTGTGCCCTCAGGTGCATGCACATGTAATCTTCACAAACTTTTGTTCATATCAGTTGCTTGAAAGTGTGACCCAAACATCCAGTCTACAAAATATACACAACAACAGCTTTTGCATATGGTTGAATTTGTCACCTAAATATTAAGAGGATCCACCACCCTTTAACTATGCAACTGAATGATCACATGAGGGTCAGGTCCCACAGCTTTTCAGGAGGATTTGTAAGGAACAAGACTAGACTCTGCAAATGGATGTTCCCTGTTAGAAAAAGCTTCACAGAAGCCTGATGGCTGATACTCAGGGACTGTCCCCATTAGCCATCAGTGAAACTAGTAACACAAGAGCCTTTGAAAACTACTACAATTAGTCACCCTATTTATTAACTGGTCAGAACACCTAATATTCAAAAGAGCATACGTAGCAGCTTCGTATCATGGAGATGTGAGTGCTATAGCTCAAGAGGCTTAGACAATACTAGCAGTCTTTCTATAGTAAACATTTTGCCTAAAAGACTAAAATACTTATATTAAACCAAGAGCTGATGGATCTCACTCTACTTTCCACATTGCCATTTAATGAAACACTAAGTTTGGGACTGTTCTGATCCCTTTTTCAACAGTTTATAAATTTCAGCAAGGGCTCCCAGGGCCCGCATTGACTTTCTATCTACTTGATTGCTTTTTAAAAGAGTATTTTTTTTCTATAAGCAGATGACAGTCACAGTTGCTCTTACAAAAATACAAGGAGCTTTTTCTGAGAGCTAACTTCCACATTTGTCTTGGATATGTTCAGTCTACTTAGGATGAGCAGATTTTATTGTCACTTACTGTATCTATCATTATGATTGCAGTCAGAATTTTTCTGACAAAAGACTACTATGGAATTCCTTCGCAATTTTTTAATCTCACTAAGTAGACCCATTCCTCCACTGGATCCACACGGACAAAGCTTGTGGCCATTAAAATGACCCACATTTAAATGAGACAGCATAAATATTACTAAATGAGAGTCAGGCTATAGGGCATATTAAATGAACAACTCAGGCATTTAATATGCATAGTCAAGTATTAAAAAATGAAGCTAAGATACATAAGAAAATGTGTGTTTATAGGTATATATATACACACATGTATACATGTAGATATGTTTGTAATGGACATATATCTGAAGTATATAAATGCATATGTGTGTGTTAGATAAATTTTGTTCTTTTGCCATTAATATGATTAAATTAATGGGCTTTGAGTGTATTCATAGTAGTTGAATGACTGGGATGAGAGTGCCTGTGTTATAAATAAATTGGAAATCAAATAACTTTGAGATGGGGGCATAATTAAATAAGAATTTTTTGCTCCTGTGAATACAACGAGCCTAAAAGATTATGAAGCTGGCAGAGACAGAAGAATAAATTAGTGACTCACAAATGAGAATAAAAAATTTCAAAAAAGGAACAATATGTTACCCGAATCGCTCATGGAATTTCTCTTATTTTCTTTTTAGCTGAAGCAGTAAGATAAGTTATTCTTTGTACAGCTCACTTCTGTATATTATGCAGTCATGATGCATATTTTCCCTAGATTGAGGGAATAGCATATATTCTCCCAGGTATATGATTCAGAACATATCTGTTTACTGGCTCAACTTTATTCAGGAAGTGATTGTATTTGTTTAAACGAAATTACTCATATAAGAAAAGCTGTGGGTAACCCTAAAGGTTTACGCCACAGAGTGGACACTTTGGACAAAATCTCAATGAGCGGGTACTATTTCTTTGATGTAACACTGTCATGATCCACACTTCCTGTTGAGGTTACTTCAGCTTTTATTTCCATTGTGCCCTTTGCGTTCCGTAAACAATGATCGACATTACAGCCCCTTGATGTAGTGTTGGAAAATGAGTGTGCTTTAAAATCTATAATTAAGATCTAAGTTCCAGTCCATAGACCACAGCACATGGACTTGATTATTGGCTTTGTCCTTTTGCTAAGCCACTTCTGTTTATGTTTTGAATTCGGGGAAATGAAAAAGTCTCTCTCATGTATTCATAATGAAACACTTATTTAAAAATTATCTGCAAATAAGGTGTATTAATAAAAGAAGAGCAGAAATATTGCTTTAGGTCTATTTAGATGTTCTCATCAAACATTAAAGAAAATATCTTCTATTTTTATGGTGCTTGTTTTGCTGTGGACAAATAACAGCTGTTCAAAGGTAGCTACTGTTCTTTATGGTGTGATATGCCTTGCATGCCTAATATAAAACATATATAATTTTCTACATTTTGCTTCAAAGTGAATGCTGAAGAAGCTGGCATGTCCCGTAAAATTACAGGCAGAACAAAGGAGTTGTGTTCTTTAATCATGTACTACCATATGTCTATGCATCTGTCTGTGAAGTGGAAGACTGAAGCTAAGTTTTTCACCTTTGTGTCACAAGGAAATGGAGCTTATGCCACGGCATGGATGGGTCAGGCATCACTGGTGTCTGTCCACGCATCAATCCCAAAGCTCCACAGAGGCTCGGGAAGCTGTCAGCCCATTTCAGCCATTTGGTCTGAGGGTATGAGGATTAATCACAGTTACGTTACATGAAAGCTGTACAAATAGACCCAAAAGAGAGACCTATGTTAGTGTTCCTACTGAAAGATGATAGTGTGGCACAAAAAAGAGTTGTGTTTGGCTCACTGAATGACCAGTTACTGCATAAGTACTAGCTGACTAACCCACACTTTCCCAAGCTGGTACTTTAGGGACATGAGAGGGAGCTGAAGATAATGCGGTGAGGTCAAGGAGATGCCAGGCTTCATTTCTGTTGCTCACAGAGGGACTTTTAATGTAGCCATCTTCACCCTGAATACAATGGTAAAATACATGCATTATCTTTAGTTCTTCAACAGGCAGGATGGGTAGTATAAACCTCATTGATGCTGTTCTGTAACTAACATCAAGTTAAATTTGTATCTCAAATTCCATTGTACAGCTACTCTTGTGCCCCCTGAAGTCCCAACAGTCCATCTGCGTAACAACTTATATTGGTTCCAAAGGGGTTAATAGTACTGCTAAGTCTGAGTGGATGATCAGGGTGTTTTATACACTTTCTTTGCCTGCATGTTCAAGATGCAAGATGGCAAAGAGGTGAGGCCTGCATCCTCTTCTCTATTTCATACCATTAAAAATACTCTTTCTATATAATGCTGGAAAGAGTTGCTTGATGCCAGCAAGCAGGTCTGCTGAGCAACAAAGTCTCTGTTGAGGTTCATGAGCAGCCTCTCATTTGGACTAAACAAGAAAAGCAATTGGAGTCCCTTTAAAGAGCAGAAAAATCAGAAGCGTCTGCATACATACTGGAATGCACAGAGAAGCTTCCATTAATAACCGTAGGCAAATGGGAATGGATAACTAGTTGGTCTCCATACTCCAAAAGCAGGAGAATTGGAAGAGGATCTGGCAGCATCATCTTCAGAGGGAACAGAAATCAAGATTCCTTGCATACAGAATGATCTGTAAATCTGGGCAGGATTTCTGAACGGAGCCAGCTTTCTTTTTGTTACCATTATGCTGAGGAAACAAAATTGCCTGTATAGTTTTTGTGAATAGAAATATCTGTCTCATATCTCAATTTCTGCTCATTGCAGATGATAACCTGCAGTTTTGATACAATACAGATTGTGATCTGGGAAGTTTTATTGCTATTAACTCATGACTGTTCCCTGTGTGGAGTGTGTGCCTAGTTCCTCCACCACTGATGTCATAAGATCTGGCACATAAGGAGGGACTTTCCTTTATATGGTCTGATAATATTAGTGCCTACTCTGGCCTTTGCTTTCATTTATTCTGGAGCATGGTTACCTTCTGAAAATATGTTACTATGATTTAGCTTCTTGAGTAAATTCAAGAAAGCAGTGATTACAGGCAAAGCTTATACAGTGAAGTTGGGGTGTTACACTTCCATAACCCATTCAATACCTTTCTTCAATTGGGGTGTCTTCTTTGGCTTCACAAGAAAAAGATACTGCATGGGAATCCAATACTGGCTCATTATAAATACAGATCAGATATTAGCCATTATTTTCCATTAACATTCAGAGAGTTCAGCCCCCCTGTGTAGAAGTAGGAAGACTGTCATAGTTAAACAAGGTGATCAAAACAATCTGAATCCCTCTGCCACAGAGAGGCATCCTTTTACTATTTTTTAATCTTAAAATAATTATGACATTTATTTATCTATTTATTACCCTCAGTGGGATGGAAAGGGATTAACAATCCCTGATGCGAATCAGGGAAAGATGCAAATGGAAAACAGGTAGTTTGGGCACTGCTATCAGGCTTGCAAAGTGGTAAATAAAGTCTGAAAAGTGAACCGGAGAAGCTGAGTAAACACGCTGGCTCTTCCCGAGCTCTGATGTTGCAACAGCTCTGCTGTTATTAGTGTTTCAACTAGTTCAGGTATGTCTATCAAACTGCAGTCACACCTTTGGATGACAGTAGTCACATGCCTACAGATGATAGCAGCTCTGGTATTGGGAGTGAAAGAGTTTTGGGCCCCAGCAACAAGAGGACTCATTGTTAGGTATATCCTTGCTGATACCACAAGTGCTTCAGCACATACACAGGGACCTCACACAGAGTGACAGGGAGGATTGGAGCTTGACGAAATCAAAATAGGACTGTGTTTTTTATCTCTCCCTTTCTGTCTTTTATTCCCAGTGAAAACTATGTTTTTCATAAAACTAAATCACATACTTTCTCAAATACAAACAGGTCTGTAATTTTCTCCCCTTAAAGTTCCTAGATAATTATCTGAAAATACAATTACTTCCAGTCAAAATCTTTATAAGCCTTAGCTGACAGTGGTCCATGGTTTACTGGCTAACAAGAAATGCTTTAGCTGAATAGCATATAATATGTGATGGAGTAAATTTAATGTAATATCATCAACAGTTGCACTGTCTTTGTTACTGACTAAACGTGATCTATTAGCTGGCCTTCAAGAACATGGATACATAGTTTATGTCTATATTGGGAATTTGGGGAGCATTTCTGAGCAGTCAGGTCTGGGTGAGAGTCATACCTGCTTGCCAGCTCTGTATAGGAGAGACCTCAGTTTGCACTACTTCCCCACTACACATACACACACAGTGAAAACAGTTGTGTGGCCCAAATGTGACATTCAACATGTTTCAGACAGCTGTGTGATCTTGATTACTGGGGGAATAGGACCTCACACACCTGACCGTCACAGCACACCCGAAGTAGGAACTGTAGACATAGCTAAAGCTGAATTGCTCCAGGTCAGGTGAGCTGCAGTACATTGACCTTTGGCATTAGGATGGACTTCAGTGAAAGATGTTTCCATGAAGTTGTTTTACCTTCCATTTGATTTGGGCTAAGAGTCACTCAGGCAATCAGTTGTTGCAGCTCAGATTATGAGGTAATTCATGTAACCTGCCTAAGCTTGAAAATAATAAAACCCACAAGATCATAAATAAAAGTACAGAAGACTGCAATAAGCATGTAAGTTTCTGAACTACATCAGGTCTCACTGTTCTTGTGCCGTGTAGTACCTGGTTATGTCACCGTTCTGTTGAGAAGAGCCCATCAAGTTAGTCTAGCCAACTAAGTGAAGATACCTTGATAAAAAGGAAACTCAAGATTGTAAGGGAACTGATATTATCTGGCCTGGCTGTGGTGATACAGACATTTCTAAGAGTTATCACAGATGGTTACAGCTTAGATCAGAATTAAGGCTGCATATTAAAAGGTGAACTATGTCACAGACATTCCGATCATAAGGACTTAGACCAGCCCTGCATCAGTGTCCTTAAGCCTTTCCCATATCACCTCTTGTATAGGAGTGAGAGGTGGTTCCTATGAATGTCTTTTACATGGTAACGTGGTAAAATAACATGGTAAATACTTTGATGGTAAAATTCAGTGGCTGTTGCCTTAGACTAAAAATAATTCATTTTGCTTTTCTAAAATGGATGAAATAGTTTCTGCAGTCTTAAGACTGTGCCCAAACCCAACAGTAGCATTCAGCAATGACTTGCTCCCCAAAGCAGGGCTTGAACTGGCTCTAAGTTAGCACATCTGTAAAGCAAGAACAGTTAAGTTGACTAGTCTTGTAATTAAAGTGATACAGCATATGAAAATTGGCTTGCCCACGCTCAGATTATTTGAATAGAAATATTCAGCATAAGAGACTTCTCCAAAACAAGAAAGTCTGCATGCCAGTAATGAGAGACAGTGTGAATCATCGCTGTTCAAAACATAATGTGATACCTGCCATCACTGTTCTATTGCTCTGTTGTTTCTACGCCATGTTGCTTGCTAAAGACCTCCAAATAATTCCTCATTTTTTTTGTATGAAATTATGGTAAGAGTTAAGGGCAAGCTTTTTTCACTGCCCATCACTGCAAGATCTCCTGAGGACTCCATTTAAAGTGGGGGGAGGATGGGGGAGGAAAAGCCGCAGCAGCTATTTTGGAACTAGTGGTTAATGATTGATTTCTTCCTATAGTCAATCACAATTCTAAAATTATTGGCAGTAATCATCACGTACAAAAAACAAAAGGTTACAAGTCCACAATATAGCACATTCAGATGAGGACTGTTCTATTTGCTTTGATATCAATAAAAGTTTTACAGAATGTTTTGCTGAAAGTAAATTACTCTGGAATTTAGACCAAAAGTTCAATGCAAAAGGACTACATTTTCCCCAACTGCTCTTCATTTTTCAAAAAATATGTACAAAATGCATTCAGTTCTGCATTAATCCTACATACAAAAAAGAAAAAAAAAATTCTGCCTGTGTATGGGTTTTACATATTCAGGAATATAGCTGTTCAGGTTAATAAATCAGCCCCAATATTAAAACATAAGTGTCTTTAAAGTGCATGAGCAATTGTTTTTACAATATAATTAATACATCTCAAAATACGAATGAGCAAGAAAAGCTCTTAGAACATGAAGTAAGCATTTCACTAAATATCTCTTGGGAAACTAGAAATCCCCCTGGAAGTTCTCATTTTAAATCTTCCATAAAAAACTATTTATACTCAAGTCCAAGCTTGTAAATGATTTTAGGGGAGCAAGAGAAAAGAGAAAATGAGAAACAAAAATAAACAATTTCCAGTTAACATGGCAAGTATAACTTAACTCAGTCACACCATCTAATTAATTTTTCAGTTTCCCTTTTGGCTATTATGAGTGATCATCCAAAAGATACGTATCTTTTCATAAATAGAAACTGCGACAGTATTCCCATGAAACAGTAGCAACAACAAAAAAACCAGCAATATTTCTAAATAAACAAGCATGGTTTTGAGGGGTTGGGGTTTTTGCTGATTTTTTTTTTTCATTTTTAATAATCACACCCTAGAAATAAATCTTAAGACAATGTAAATCTCACTTACCCCTTACATGGACTAGAAGAAAACCAAGGCACAAAAGAAGGATAGTTCGTAATCTCCCCATGGTCTTCTATGCAGTGCTCTGATTGTGCCAGTTGTTCTTGTGAGCGATGACAACGATAGATGTTGCAACCGCAGTGCCAAGGTTTCAGGGAAACCCTTTTAATGAGTGGCTCTACCTGAAGAGTTCACTCACCATCAAACTAGAGCACTGAGGAATCAGAACAGAGAGAAGTCCCTAAAAACCTGCTCCTATTTGTTACAGGACAAATAACAAAAGCAGACAACCGCTCTACAACCAAGCCATGAGTAGCAATGTAGGTGCCACCTGCCCTCTAAGAAACCTATTTATCAACCAGGCAGCTAACGTGGAGGGAAAGGAAACCAGCACTAGCACCCAATAAGAAGGGAGCCAGCGCTCTCTTAATCCACCTCCTTCCCTGAGGGAAAGCCAACCCGTTTTGCATCTTCCCCTGCAAAGTAGGGTGTGGTGCTGTAGGAGCTAAAATAACTCATCAGAGGAGACAGGCCTAGTCTGAAGTGTACCTGAAAAATCTCTCATATATCTTCTATACACAAAGAGCTGTCCCTTAACTCACTTTTTGGACTGGTGATAGAGGAAATCCTGTCAAAATCCTAATCAGTAACTAAAGCAGTGGAATTGGGGAAGTGGAGGACAAGAATCTGCTCTGCAGAGACTCAGGGATTGTCTACAGAGGGATAACAAAAAAAATCTGGGATGATAAACTCAAAATGCAATGTCATACTCCTGAACTGAAGTGTGCTAAGCTCCCTGGTAGATGCCCCTATTCATAAAGCAAATTTTGTCTGTATGACTTTTTGCATTGATCTAAACACATTTTTAAATACAGATATCCACACACATCCTAAAGAAAGAAAGATCTCAGATAATGTGATAGCACAGTCTGAGCAGAAGAACAAAAAGCTTTGGAAAGTGAACAGACATCAAAGATACATACATGAACGTATGTCAACATCACTGACGTGATTTAAATACAGTTTTGTCATTGTATCTCTCTAGCAAACATGTATGCCCATGCATTTGTGCATTGAAGCGGGTTATCACTGTCACACTGGTGCCCTGCTCCAAAAAGAACCCTGGTCCACTGCTCCCTCTCGTTTGGGTTAAGCTGCAGATGTTTTTGCCATTGCTATTTTGACTACAGCAGCAAATACACTCAGGACATTGTTACCATTAATAGCAGATCCATACGCTGCTGATGTTGCTGGGTGATCCAATCTGATCTGGAGCAAAGGTGGGCCCCAAGTGCATTCTTGTTGAAATACCTGGAACATATGATGAAGAGTTTGCATGAAATTCATACTTCTGTGTTAATTGCAAGAAAACAGATGATCCAACCTAAGCTGGACTGATAAAAGATGACAGTTCTGGATCTTGCAAGAAGCTTGATGTTTGAGGTAATTGGCATATTTTTTTCCCACAAATTTGAATCAATATAATAGGAATAGGTTTATGTTGTAGTGGCTTTTTGTATCACACGGCTGCACCATTTTTAAGTTAGTAATAGAAACCATAAAGTTGAATTTATGTGTTATGATTCTGCTTGTCAAAGCCAATTGCTGAACCTCAGAAAAGTTAAGAACATTTAGGTTTGAGAGATGACTTTGTCAACCACAGACATCACAGACATTCACTAGCTTTATTTCCAAACGGTTGTTCTCATGAGTGAAGTCCTACCTAAATGCCTTATCTCAACTGACTGCTGATAGTAGCCAAAGTTATCTTTGGGATAACTTATTGGCGGCATTGAAGATTATTAAATTAAGTTTGAAGATGATACACCCCTTGTCTATTTCTTCTGTCTAGCTAAACAAAAGCAATAAATACAAAGGTGGCATAGGAAGGGTGAGCTGGATGAACAGACCCAGTGTGGGAGTCAGGATGTCCCAAATACTTACCCAAGTTCTGTTCCAGTGCCTTGCAGGAGCTTTTTAATATCAGCTCTCTCTGTCAAATAGACATGCAACCACTAGCCAAAAATATCAACTAAACAATATTGAATTTTGAACACAAATACAGGGCCTTACAACCAACTATAAAGTGTGTTTTTGTCACTTTGAGAAATCATTTACCCATCTTTTCCTATTGAAAAGCTTTGCCTACATTCACCTGACATGGCTCATGACTTGCCTTATTTTTGTACTTGTTCTTTCAGGAAAAAAAAAGAAATATACTTAAGAAATAGCAAATGGGTGGAGAGATGGAGCCAGTAGGTCTGTCTGTTCTCTACACCATATACTTTTACCCTGTCTTTTAAATGAGACAAGCTAAAGGAAAACAAGAGGATAGTCACAACTTAGCAGTTGTAGCCCCATCCTTCCTGTGGGCAGAGGTTAGACATTGCTGTCCTTAGCACAGGTGACCTGCTCTATGAGTCTATCGGAGATGAAAGAACCAAATTATAAACTAGAACTACTTGGGAAGGCCACTAACATCCTACAGTATTAATCTTTTGTCATAAAAATAGAAATATTTTAATTAAAACCTTGAAACATCTGGTAATTCGAGACATTAATCTAAATGTAAGCCAAACACACAAGTGATTCAGTGATACAATTTCTTGGCAATAGAAGAATACAGTTGCTACATGCAAGCTATGATGCTTGCTAAAACTTCAGTAGTTTTCACAGACAGATGGAAGAACATGTATTTTAGTATTTAATCCTTGTGGTTCTTTAAGTATTCCAAATGTAGGGGTTTGAATAAACTGTATTTTTACTCAATTCAAATGTTATAGTCTTTTTCCTGTCCTTAATCATCTCTTCACTTTTTTCGAGTGTGTCCTCTATTTCAGCATAACAGAAAACAGCAAAAAAAAAAAAAAAAGCTTTGCAATTTATGAAAAACTTAAGACCTGCTTCAGAATCTTCACAAGTGAAAACCACACAGCAAAAAAAAAAAAAAAAAAGAAAAAAAAAAAGAAAAAAGGGAGAGCCTCTGCCCCAGGAACAGGAGAGTTTAAATAGTGACCTAAAAGAATGTCAGAAAAATGCTGAAATACATGACTGGGCATGCAGGCATGCAATTAAGCTCTACGTAAACTGAAAGGTGAGTGTGTTAAAAGGTGATTTCCTTAACATTCAAAATTTGGCACAGGTTTTGAAATGAGCATGAATAGGAGCTAAAATAAAAAGCTGCTAGATTTTATGTTTAAGAACTGCCCTGTTTTCATCTCAGCTTGACAAATTCCTTCAGATATGTTTGGATAAGTATTTGAAACAGACATCCCATTTGAAAACCCTTAAAACATTTTTAAAGCAGCCCTTTTACTGATTATCGAGGTGAACTAAATTGCAACCTCAACTCCCTTGCAGATGCTACAGTAACATGATATTCTAGAACAAGAAGATCCTGCTTTACTTTTTTTCTCCTGTTACTTCAGGTAGCTTGAACACCACCAGGAGTGATGCAGTACTCCTCCTCAAAGGAGTAAGCTAAACTACAACTCAGGATGGTGTGCCCAAACAACCAGACAGATTTGTGCGTTGCCATCTACTTAAGCTCATTTATTTTAATGGTGAAGGTACTTTGCAGGAGTGAAACTTGGGCCTGGAAAGGGCAGTATTTTTTCATCCCACTGCACCATCTAATTGAAGCCCGTACAGAAACTGGGACTAATTCCCAAATTGTGATCTGAAAGTCACACAGAACCCATGATGGGCAGCAGCTGATCTGTGTAAGATAACCACAAAAGTAGTTCAGTATGGTGAGAAAGAATTTTGGTGAGAAAGATAATCTTCTTTGACCCAGTAAATGTGAGAACTAACTAATAAGGATATTTAGTTAGGCAAGGCAAGAGCTATTTGGCTAGGAAGACACAAGATTGAAGTTTCAAAGGGTAGAGTGGTGTGGCATTTAGTGATATATTCCAATTAACACTCTGGTAATTGAAAAATAAGTGAACTGCTAGGCGTTATCCACAGATGGCTAACAGAAGCCCACAAAACAGCAGTTTCTTTCTCATAAGAAGAGACTAGTCTGAGATTTCAAGCCTTTCAGCTCTTCTCTTTACTCATTTCTCTCTAGGTGGCAGCAGCCAATCTTCCATCCTTCTTGGACAATTTCAGCTTGTGAAGCCATAAAAGGACAAAGTAAGAGGAGAGGGCTGCTGATATCAGCCTTATAATATGCATTACCTCTAAGCCTCATCTTCAGGTTTGGCTGCTTTGTGGAGGAGGAGGTAGCTGTGCCTACATTTCATGCAGCAATCTATGCCCATTTATACTGAAAAATTCAGCAAGTTTCTTACTATTTAGTCAGTTGGCAACCCCCACCATCTCATTTGGGTTTGGTCCTCTCATATCAGAGGGTGAGTAAATGACGCAAGAACCACTGCAAGGCTGTCTGCTCCTGAAGGCACCAATGACATCTGCATGGGGAACACAAACGCCCTTCTCTTTGCCATTTCTGTACGTCTATACCAAACACTCTATTTCTGCATGTGTTTTCATTTTATTCGGTGTTACCAAATCTAACTGTTTTTGTTGTTTTTGTCATTCACACAGATGTCTTCTCCAATGCACTTCATATTGGTAAACACCCTGTGAAAGCACTTGTGGCTGTGTGGCTACTGGCCAACTTCCTTCCAAGTTGATTGAGACTTTTGTAAGAAATAAATCTGATTTGCTGATGGAGCACCAAGAATCTCCCTTTGAAGACAGCTTCTCTGGTACAGTCCCAAACTTTTGTATTTCTAGAGCTACTAAGAAGGAAAATACTTAAACATTTTCTTTTTTTTAAATTTATTTTTAGAAAAAAAATCACAATGTCGATAGGAGGTTTTAGTGAGTAATTTTTTGGCTTGCAAAAGCTGAGGGAGGATTCAAGAGTCTGGTTAGCTAAAAGCTAGTTGAAGCTTCCCCCGTCCCCACTTCTATCCCCAACAAAAACTGCCCTATTTCTATTTTCTCTGCACTTGGCATTGATATGAGATACCTGTTCATTCATACAGGAAAACAGTACATTTCATTTGTTTGTATTTATGTATATCAAATATTTTATATATAAATCACTTCTCCACCCCCGAACACACTTAAAGGTTTTAGCATTTTTACGCTAAAAATAAAATGGGGAAAAATAGATTTACAAATTAATTCCATAACAAAAGACTAAAATTGGTGTAAAGATTTGCAGTAAGTCAAGAAACACATATAAGAAATTGTTAAATGAATTATCCTTGACATACATTCATATTTGAATGTAGATATTTAAAGGTTTAAAATCCAAATTCATAATGATTTCCAGGATGTTCCATGAAATGTCACCTTTCTCTAGAACTTTGCCAAGTGGCTAAAGCACATCACTAAGACACATATTGTAAAACTGCATGAAAATTGGAAACAGTTAGAATGAAAGACAACAGAACTGGTCAGGCTATTCCTTCCAGAAAGCACTAGTTATTAAACCAGACTTAGTCCTTTCACTGTTACAGGTGAGCAGTTTTCCATGTTTCTGCAGATCCTTGAAACTTTTTTGTGGCTTTCAAGAGGCACCTAAGTAATTTCAGTTGAGGATGCAACCATAGCCCTTTTCTTCCTGATGGCAATCTTTCACAAGTCTGAAAGTACTCATCACATGTTTGTTATTTATGCTGTCCAGAGGAGGCTTATGGAGTGAGGCTGGGTTGTTCTGGTCAGTCTCGATACTACGTACTTCTGAGTTGTAGTACTGTTTCTGCCTTCTAAGTGTATATTATAAACCTTCTGAATTCAAAGTATCAAATTATTTTCTGCTAAGTTTCTGGTAAGGTAAGCCTGAAGATGCTAATCCCCACTCCCCACTACTTCATTCACAACTGCTCAGACAATTGCCAAGTATCAATCTCACAAGATGTACAAAAATCAATTATATTTCTGGTTTACAAATCAGGCTTTTCCACATCTAACCAGCTCAGTACTTGCTAAGCAGGAAGAAGAGCCAGAAAGGCTGAAGGATGTGTGTACTAATTTGGATGTTCTGAATCTGTACCAGACAGATGCAATGAAAAAAAAATGCAAAAACAAACCTCCAAATTTTTGTCTCTTAGCTGCTGAAGAACAAATATCTTTTCCCTGGTGGCTGACCCAGGCAGCTACACAAATCGTATCAACAGCGCCCACACTAAGATCCATTATCCTAACCACACACAGTGAACCATATTATCCAACATATATATGTTCTTCCCTAGGTAGTATTTTGCTTTCAGGTGTCCACAACATATACCAAGTTGTTTTGGGTTTGTTTTTTATTTTTTGTTTTTTAAAAAAAACTCTTCATTTTTAAGTGAAGACGTAAGAAAGTCTTCTTGGTACATTCATTTCATACAGGTTATTAAAAAAATGCTTGCACTGCCTAAAAGCAATGGCACAACAAAACATTAACTGCTTATTGTTTTTGGAGAGGTGAGGAAAAGTTAAACATACTGAATGCACTTGAGACACACCCATTTGTCATAGGAGTAAAGGAAAGAATGTAAAGGCACAACATATTTCTACATTCCTGTCATTAAGGCCAAATATCGGTGTGCAACACTGCTTCACAGGGCTAACCATACAGAAGTACTCAGGTCTTTTAAGTCACACTCCCAAAGATGCTTCAAACAAGGACTATTTTCTCAGTCATCTTCAGACTCTGTTGTTTACATTATACTTTTTGGTTTTCTTTTTTTTTCAGGCAGAAAGCAGGCTCTCTATTCAGTTTAATGGTCTTTTCTTCATCATGTTTTCCTTGATTTAGTTCTCCAGAAGCGTGCGCTGTACTAAAAAGTGAAAAGACCTCAAGATTAGTATACTATGTTAGTATATATGGTAAGAACTCACTCAATACAGTATAACTGGACAGAAGACCAGTATTTGAAACTGTGGGATAAATTCAGGTAGGCAGAGGCTTGATGCTGTTTAACAAGTATCTTGCATAATGAGAGATATTACATCCCAGAATTCTCACTCAGATAACTGCATCCTGCTAGATCCATCTAGCTATCTACACTTGCAATTTGTATAACCCAACATGCACTTTCAGAGATGCCTTTGCAGTTTTGCAAAAACAAAAATTAAGTGGGGTACAGTCTGCATATCTGATGGAAATAGTGTGTTACTGAAAGAATATCCTAGTCTAGGTTATACACACTTTCAGGAAGTCCAAGAAAAGTCTACATAAAATTTTAAAAATAAACACAAACTTGTTCTGCCATGCCATCTGACCAGGGTTAATGCAAGACTGCTTCAAAACAGAAGCTATGTTGCTACATTACTACTACAAAGGCAGAGCTAAGACACCTGACTCCCAGAACTTAGATCAGGAGTAGCACCATGCTGACCATAGTTTCCACTCAGTTTCTTGGCTCAAAACCTGCTCATGTCTGCCTGAAAAATATAGTACAGATATGAAATTTGGGGTGCAACACTTTGACATCAATATGTAGGGAGGAATAATCATTTATGATAACATACCAGGTTTGACTTTATCAGTTAAAATTAAGTCTGCATCATCTGATCGGGAGTTCTGATGAAACTTGCAGCCAAAAATTTTAGCATACCCTGACTGCAACTCATGTGTTATCTGCCTTTGGTAGAGGTCTTTGAACAATAGTGCTTGTTTCACTATCACATGGCTGAATTGAGGGTAACATGCCTATCTCCAATCCTGATTTCAATAGCCTGTGACAAGAAAATGGTCTCTCCTTGACAGTTTCATATATTTAAGAGCTTAAAAGAAAAATGTCTGTAAGAGGATCATGAGCCAGCTGGAAGCCTTTAGTAAAAGATGAATACCTATAAGAAATAAGGCATACTTTTTTAGTTAAATTATAAAAACAGAACCAGTTCTGCTAGTTTTAAGTTAAGCCCACAGAAGAATATATTGCAGATTTATACTGATGTGAGATTTTAATAGCCAGTATTTCAAAGACAGTCAGAAAACTTCAGCATGAGGCTGTTTTGCTTCTTCCTTTGTTGATCAGTCACGAAGTCTAAAAAGCAAAGTTTTTACCTATTTTGTTTCAAAAATTCCCCAAACGTATCTATGGCTTTCCTGTAGTTCAATCAGCTGTTCCATCAGCTAAGTACCTTAGACAGCCATATCCATTCTAAATTAGGAAGAATGAGGTTGTTAGGTTTTTTGTTGTTTTAGAACAGCTTCTGTCTTCTGCTGTCAAAATTGTAGAAAGATATTATTTGATGATTCTTTCATAAAAGAATTCTCTGTTCACAACACAGAACATGTTACAAAGACGTGCTAGTAAGTTCAGTCTTCCTTGCCTCCAATAAGTTTTATCTCTGTCCAGACACTGTTAACCTTTTGTTAATGTGCATTCTTGCAGAGTTCTATATGGGTTTATGACGAAACAATATCAGATTCCTATCAGACTCAGCATACACTAATAGAACACCTGTCAGCTAATTGCAGTTACGTATTACACTAAAGGATCAGTCTTGTGTTCTTGTAATTGGCTTTAATAATACTTTTACAAACAAAAGTCAATTCCTCTTTACTCTAAGTTCCTGTATTTCAGGGACCCCTCAAGACAATCAACCAATGTGTTCAAAGAATTAAAATTACAGAAGAATGGCCAAATAATCAGAACTGAAATCTTGATTCAGTTCAAAGTTAGCTGTCGTGGTAGTTACAAGCATTTGGTTAACGAAAAGATACAGTGAATTTTCTCCACTAAGTTTAATGTCAACAAAGTGCATTTAGTAAGATCACCACCAAAAAACTTGCTCTTCCATCTAAATTATTCTCTTACCAGGTGGCTCAGATTGTGCTCCATGATGGCTTTCCATATTCACATTCTCTTGATCTGCTGAGAAACAAACAGATATTTAATATTCAGATTCTCTTCACTTCAAAGTTGTTGATTGCCAGAGATAATCTAGTATGAGAGAAGGAACAGAACTGAAACTGGGCTACTGAGAGATGTTGAGTTTCCCTTGTATTGCCTACATCATTTTATTGCACATGGTAGACTGCACTCAATTTCCAGACACCCGGAATTCCCAAATATCAGTGTCTGTCTGGATTGCTGCTCTATCCTCTCCCTTCAGCAACCACTCAGGAGGACTGGAAAAGACATAAACAAAGCTTATGTCTCACCTATCAGCCACAGTACTCCCCAAATTCTCTGATCCAAATTACATCTTATTTAGGTGAAAAGAAAGTAGACAGCAAGCAATAGACCACTGCAGAAGAAGAATCATTTTGGGATGAACATCTGGGTAGTTGTCATAAGCCAATATGCAGGCAAGCATTTTTAGAAGACACAAAGGCAAGATTTAAAAAATAGAAATGATATAGTATTTTCCAGGAAGATAGTCTATAAATCCCAATCTCCACCCAATTTTCAAAAAGAAAAGTTCTCCTGCAGTCTCTCCTGCTCACACTCTAGCACGAGGTGGTATTATTTTAAGGAACACAGAGACTTAAGTCAGTCTGTTTCTGAAAGTCCAAATTTTGGGCATTCTTCAGTCACCCTTTCTTAGAGGACTAGTAAAAGAGGTTATTCCCCGTGAACACCAATTCACTAAGCTATTAAAACTACCTGATGTATAAAATCAATTTTTAGGTCTCATATAAAATACAAAAAAAGAGAGAAGAGCTCTATAAAAGGTAGAAAGAAGTAATTTAGAAACCTTACCGCTTTGTTTGAAACAGAGTTTCTTCTTCTGGTAAGCAACAAAGCTAGATACTGCTCCAATTACAGTAGCAGCGACAGCACTTATAATTCCAGCTATTGCTCCCTGAGAAGCTGAAAAGAAGAGCTTAGTATAAATTTTTTAGAACTGAAAGTGATGTCAGACTTGAATTGTCTCAAAATAAAGCTTCTGAATACTTCTAAAAAGTAAAAAACATGAAATAACTGTAGTGACCAACTTTTCTCTATCTTTAAGAATAATGAAAAGTAAATCCTCTAATTTTATAATCATTCATTTCTTAGCAATGTTTATTGCTAAATAACTTGACAATTTTCTTTTTGGTTTGGTATAAGTTCCACTAATAATTAAGAAAAGGTTACTGTTTTATAGCCAAATCTAACTTGCAGCATGCTGCACGCAATCATTGCACCAGCATCTCTGAGATGTTATCATCACCTCACGTTATCAGACGTGAATCATCTGCAACATAAAGATCTTAAAGAATTCTGAAAGCAGAGCCTGAAGGCAAGAATTCTAGATTCCATAAAAGTTTAAAAGCTGAAACACACTGCCAGCAAATAAGCATCCTATTAGAATATTAACAATGCAGATAAGCCATTTCAAATTTTTGTTCAAATACCACGCTTCAGATGTTTTAGTATCTGTAAGACATGTAGACACCATAAATAGAAATCCATGCATTTACCCTCAGATTCTCCACCATTATTTGGATTTGAGTCCTTTCGTCCTGCAAAATGAACAAATGGTTTATTTTTTACATTTCCAAAGAACAGTGGTTTCACAACTTTTTGTTAATGGATCATGCAAAACAACAAGCCACTTGCTAATGCAAATTTATTAAAAAATTATATAATGGATATAATTATATCCCTATAATGCTCAGCTCTCTGGCACTCGAATTTTCTCTTTTCAAAGCATAGCTCATACCAATGCCAACTTCAGCCTTTAGTGCTCAGCGCTCCTACAAAATGAAGGCAGCACACCTGTGAAACCTGATTTAATCAAGTGGCCCACCACCATAGAAAAATACTGAGTGAAGAGGAACTGCATGAAATTCTGGGGCAGCATTCGGCTGCCATGGACCAATTCAGGTCTCATGGAACCAATTATCTTTTCCTAAAATCCCAGCCCTATTTACTAACTACCTTTGCAATTCTCCTAGCAAACAAGACAAAAGTTCTGTAAATACTAACCTTTATTTGTCACTATGTAATTTGCACTGTTCTGTCTGAATCAGGAACCTGTGCAGATCAAAACACCACACAGGGCTCAGCAGATGCTACCTAATCCTGCTAATTTTCAAGTTTCTGCTTCAAAAGAACCTGGAAAGGTGAAAGCTTCCAAAAAAATTGGCATCAGTAATCGTTGCCCAGGACAAGTCCCTCTGAATAAGTCAGTAACTATCAACACAATTCAACACCAGATCAAGACACTTCAAGCTAACTCTGATCCAGAAATAGTAAAACTGCAGTAATGTATACAGGCCTAACTGAGTAAACCCATACTAATGAGGCTAAATCTGCAGCTTAGTTCCAATGACCACGCCTGTATTGTGCTGCACCGTAATATTTAGACAGGGCAGCTTATTCAGAATGAGGTTGGTAAGCTCTAACATGGTTTTGTGTTTCTCACTGTAGGCATACCCTATATCACTTTAAAGTCTAAGGATTAGTCCATCCTGTGAGACAGGTGAATTTCTGAGAACATGCTGAGGGCCCATCCTAGGCTCCCTAACCACAAGAACTAACAGAAATAGAGAGTATGTTGCAGAAGGTCTGAAAAGAACATCTGGATGTTTTACAAAGCTGTTTTTATGGTGAATTTTGAAATAAATACCACTTTCATATCTCAATTTTAAAACCCATCTTTCTTGGCATAGCAGTAAAAATCACCGAAGATTCCAAGATCAGTTTTACTTCTTAGTCATCTGAGTTTTTTTGGCAGAGACAGAAAACACGTTGTTTTTGAACTGCAAACTATGTTCTTATGTTTCAGATAGAGAAGTAAAGGTGTTACAAGTTAGACCACGTTAACCAGTTTACAATCAAGCTGTTATTAAAAGGTCACATTGCCACGGGATCAATATGAAGCACCACCATTACCATCGCTGCCACCACCATCTCGTCCTCTTGGTAAACCGCCATTATATAGATCTGAATCATCAATGCCACCTACAGAAATAAAAATAATATTGCTTTATGTGTTCTAATTTCAGTGAAAAGACATCCCAGGACACATAATGACATGGAACTTTTCTCTAAATCACTCAGCTGAATCTGAGTGTCTTAGGCTCAGTGTCATTGTCAGGGCACATTCAACTTTCAAAGTCTCCCCAGTCTCCAAAGCTCTTCAGCTCAGCACTGTAATACTTCAATTTTAACAGCATTACTGACTTTGGGCTTCCTGAACAACTGAGAGAGACCAGCGTCCAAGAGCAGGCTTTATTGCACTAGCCATGGGCTTAACAAGCATGAACTTTTGTAGGCTACCTTACTGGAACAGGCCAAGTCTCACTCTCCTGTTAAAGCAGAGAAAGGACATGGGCAGGAAAAGACCATTTCTATTCAAGACTACAGCTGTGAATGTTTTTCCAGAGTTGGGTTTCTGAGTCACAACTCAGAACATGTACAACACAACTTTGAATGTGTACAACATAATAGCTAGAGGAGGAGAAGTTTAACATGCCACAGTCCAGTGGCTGCAGTATTTGCTTGGGAATGGGAAGACACAGGTGTAATTCCCTCCTCTGATTTACTGCAGGAAATTGAACCAGTTCCTCTCTATTTCCACTGGACCTATCTCATGGGGCCTGGAGTTCTCCTCCTTCCCTCCATTGCCAAATGAATCTTCAGTTCAAGCAAAGCAATACTGTTTCAAACAGCAAAGCTAAAAGCATCACATTAGAGGAAGTTTTAGCTGGGCAGCATAAGCACTGTACTGAGGCATGCAAGACCTGAATTCAAGTATCTGTTGCAAATCAAGCAGGAGAAGGAACAAGAAACCAGGACTCGCATTCCAGGAAAGGACTCTAACCACCACATTCCTGGGTAATGGCATCATCAGAACTACAGCCATCTGAATTTGTTTTGTTAGGAGTTAGGCAAAGACAGAGAAGATGTTTAAAGCACAACAGGCAGGGAAAGACATGTATCTTAAGCCTACTTTTCAAACAGGAAAAATTCTATTTCTTAATTTGAGGCCTTAAAAAAATCTAAAATAATAACCCTTCGGGTTTAAGCTCTACCTTTAATTTAGATGTTTTAAGAATACAGGTCATGGGTAGTTCTGACTTTAGCAAGACTAGCAGGGATTCAGTTTGTAAGGATGAAAGGAGTCAATCTGATAAACAGGTGTCCTACTATAAATGCCTAAGAACAACACTGCCCCAAGCACACACGCACTGCCTCATCCTTCCTCCTTCCCCCATCATCCTGCTTTTAAGTGAAAGAAGTGACTCAACAGGTTTGTTGTGGAATTTAAAGACTGTTCCAGAGCTTATTTACAAGACCTCTTTTTCCTCAATACTCACTGTTTATCCAAACCAACATCTGACACACAGAGCAGCCATTTAAAAAGGAGCTATTATTAAAAGTTTAATTTGGATAATAAAAATATGCTGTCATTCAGGAATTCTAGGAGACTAAAGTCTAGTTTCTAGTAGAAACTAGAAACCTTACCAGTGTCTCTAGGATGTGCAGGTGGACCTTGCTTGGGGTTATCTACACACAAAGATATTTAGAGGAAAAAAAGAAAGAAAAATATTAAGAGACAAAAAGCAAACTATATATTAACTTTGAAATGGATTAGGAAAGCTTAATTGGGCTACTACAAACAAATACTTCTCTAGTGTTCAGAAATTCTTGTTAGGACAGTCTTACCAGTGTCTCCAGGATGTGCAGGTGGATCTCGGTTGGGGTCACCTATAAACAAATAGAGTTAGAATAAAGTAACCAAAGTTTCTAGCATTAAGAGACCAAAAGCAGAGCATATGGTGACCTTGAAAGACTATCTGACCTAAAAAATGGTATCTATCTTTCCCACGTGATTTTCCATTCCTTTCACAAGCTAATGCTGTATTTGCTGGTTAATTTAGGTTAAACACTGTACTTTAAGTTAATGAAATTAACAGTGTTTCTGCTATGCCAGCCTGTTATGTCTTGTCATACCTGAACGTATACACCTGAACATATATAGTAGGATTCACTAAGCTTTATGTAGCATTTGTTTTGCAAATCTGATTTCAAACGCTAAACTTTTAAAAATTTTTCTACCAGGCACTGATTGCTTGTTTCCTCTTTTAAAACTACTACCACTACTTCACCACTACTTACAAAAAAAAAGAAAAAGAAAAGACAAGATACACCCTGCAAAATTATAAAATAGGGTCCCCAAAATGACATTTCATTTAGCTTGCCATAGAATAAGAGCTCTTAATAAATATCTCTACATTGTTTGGTCACAGTGTTTGTCACCCATATTGAATTAATTCAGCAGCACTGGTTTTCTATATCTGTATTTTTACCAACAACTAACCAATCTAGTGCCCCACTGCTTCTGTATGCTATTTCTCCTTGATGTTGCATGGTCATGCCTTCTCCTAGCTCTAGCACAAGTCAGATCTGCTCTCCTCAGGTTCTCTGCCTATTCAAGGTAAAGAGGCAGGCACATCCAGAGCACAGTTCCAAGACCTAAGTTAGGCTTGTCATCCCCTAAAGGATCCTCTGTCTTCACTTACCTTGATCATCTGACTCAACTGCTTCTGAACTAGCCAATTCTGTTTTCAAGAATTTCAGCATTTGGAAACAGACTGCTTTAAGAGAGACAAAACTTCAAAGGGTTTCTATAATTTCTGTTGCTGCTCATACTACTAAGCTGAAGTACATCAGAAAGAGTACCTTTCCTCAAATTATTTGAAACAGATTAAGGTTTCCTCATGCTAGTAAAATTTCTTCCTGGAAAGGCAGCGATTACTTCAGATTCAAAAACTGTTTCCGTAAGTAACAGTTAATGGAATTAGTGCCATCTAGTGAAGTTACAGCAATGAAACACTGAAGTTCAGGTAGGACTTGCTAAGAAATATGCAAAACATGCATACTTTTGTGATCCAGACCCTTGAAATGAAGGTAAATAAACATCACTGGAGTGCAATTATTTTTATCTGCTGTTTGCTACCTTAATTAATTCAGTGCTCTTATTGCACTTACCTAATACAGGATGGATAGACAGTACACAAAGTACCACAGAACATTACCTAGGAAAGCATACATACCAGGCTGAAGAGCATCTTCCAAGTTAAAGTCATCTACAAAGAAGAACAGTTGTAAGTGTAATGTGAAAACTGAACTAGTTTTAGACTATTTTTACACAAAATGCACCTCACCATGTTTTCACCAAGAATATTATGACATGCTTATTAAACAGTGGTCCACAGAAGAGCATCACAGTGTTGCCAGGGATTATCTGCCAAAGTACCTGCTGATTTTGCTGATCATGGAACATCCTCAGGCCCACCTCAAGGTGAGCGAGCTCAAAACATGCAGATTGAAAGACCACAGAAGGGATTTTCAAAGGGTCTTTAAGCTTGTGAAATCACAAAGTAACTTTGTGAAAGCACTATCAGAAGACTCCAAAAAGCAGAAATCCTCTTGCCATTAGAGAATTACTTTCTTTTATAAAAATATCACAATTTAATGTGCCACTAAATTGAAAAATCCAGGCTCTCAAATCCATGTGTACAATTACACTTGACTTTACAGTAAGAGGCATTACAGGCAACTAGAACTCACCGTCATGAGGTGGTGGCTTATGAGATGCAGGAGGTTTCATTGTAGGTCCTGTCAGTTAGCGAAATAAAAGTACAAATAAGTAAGAAGATACCTGGCGGACAAATTTAACACCAAGAGGTTTTTCCCTTAAGAGCAATTCCTGAGTGTTCCCCAAGGCAAATTTCAGTTCTGTGTGGTCAGCATTTTGACATACCAATAGTTGAATTGTTCCGCTGAGGTTTAAACAAACCATACGTGGGGAAGGTGTCATGCTAGGTCATGCAATATTCAGAAACAAACAGTCAAACAAGGCAAAAGGGTAGCCACTACTTCTCCCCCACACCCCCCAAAATTTGCAAGAGCGTAATACTTGCCGAGTGCATCTTCTAAGTTGAAGTCACCGAAGTTGCCTATCAAAAATGAAAACAAAAGCACAGTAAGAACGCTCTTTTTTCCTATTTCAACTCAACACTCGTTAGGGTCATAAACACATCTTTGATCTACCTAGAGGAATGTTTTCTGCTTTGTATGTAGAACTAGAATGATGTTTTCAGTCAGGGCTGAAGACAAATATCCTCTGCATCTCCAGACCAACCCCCTCACACCTCTTTAGTAAAAAAAGAAATAGTGATAAAAACTGTCTCTACAGAAAGCATCCACAGGGCCAGAACATATGTTCACATTGTCAGTAAAACGCATTCTTTCTTTATTCTTGCCCCTGCTAGCATATGCTTTTTAAGTGCCTTTCACTGCATAATCTTTCCCAGTCTTCTTTCCACTCAACTACAAATGAGCAGGAGCTCCAGTTCACAAGAATTCACAAGATCCAACTGTGAGGAAAAGCCTCAGGGCACAAAAGCTAATATGAAAGTTTTATCATCACATAATGTATATAATATATTGGCATTAAAAATAAATTTTCATGGTTTTATAAGACTTATCTTTTCCCCTCACAAAGTTAATCAATGGTTAAGTTATTAGCATAGGTAATCTTGAGCAGGCTCTTCAGCTCCCTAAAAGACACGTAAATGCAGCTATCACCACTATGGGTTCTCCACTCCAGGCAGATTAAGTTTCCTTTTCAACTCTTGGAAAAATAATATTTTCCCTTACTTAGGTCAACTGGTAGAGCTACCACTGCTTATCCAAGCCAATCGCAACACAGTGACTCAATATATTCATGATACAAACTGGTTTCATAGCATGAATACAGTAACAGTACAGTGATCTCAGCAGCAGTGGATTGTAAGCTAAATGGACAGCTAAAACACTTGCTTGGGATACTTCTGATAGTTCGTCATTCCTACTTTCACTGAAGCATAGGGGGAAAAAAAAAAAAAAAAGACATGGAAGTTCATACCAACCATTCCGTAAAAAGACATCCAAATATACTGCTCCTGGCCCAAAGAGACTGAAAGAATTTTGAACCTACTGAATATCTAGCCAGCCAGAGCAAAATTTAATTCTAGCCACAGCTATCTTTATTCAGAAGATATACATACAGATCCCTGATGTGTCTGGTTTTTCCTCTAAGAAGGTAGCTACAGAAGTAGAATCAAAACTGACTAATGCGAAGTCTGAAGAAGGAAACAGAAATGAAACAAAACAAAATAAAAAAAAACACAAGTGGAGTATTCCTGCCACATACATGATAGGCCAAGTCATGACAAGGACAAGTCACGAGTCTAGTACTAGGAATGAGGGATGCTCATATACATGGATGACAATATGTTTCATCTCAGCCGAGGTCAAAACTGAAATCTCTTTTCCTTCTCAATTGCACTTCAAATGCTCTTTTTTTTTCCAGAGAAGAAATGAGACTAAGATGCTTGCTTTTTTTTTTTTTTTTAATATGGAAGTAAGAAATGACAAGTGGAGTAAAATATTCTTCAAAGAAACCTTGCAGTTTTCTGAAATATCTTTCAAATTAGTCTTCAGTCTGAAACCTGAAAGCCTAAGCATGGATTCCCATGCTGCAACATTTGAATCAACCACTACTTTGCTCACTGCCAAGTGATGAGGTATCACGGCCCAGGCAGTGACTTGCTTCCCATGAAGGCATGGGAACAGGCAGCAGCAATCATTGGTTTATCATGCTGCACGAGCAGAGGGAGTTCAGGTCATTGGTTAAAGATCTTGGGTAGATAGCAAGAAGTCATTTTTATGGGTTTTCTTCACTCTAGATAAAGACCATGAGCTCTTTTAGATGCTTAACTCATGAAAACTTGTTTCACAGAATGTAAAATATTTGCAAGTCATTCAACTGAAACCTACATTGTCTTGCAATAGCATCTCAAAAACCTCAGTAAAAAGGGCAGTTGCTAGATCCACATCTCGGTTACCTCTGTTCAAGCTGTCTTCATTTAGGCTACACCAAGAAATTTCCACATTAACAGGTAAAAAAGGTTAAAACACTCAGGAGAAGGGACAAGTATTTATACAGTTAAGTATTAAACAAGTATTTATATAGTTGTTCCTCAGATTGGAATTCTGGTTTTTTTTTTCCTCAAGTACATACATCTTTCTGGCAACACTGCTCTCAGGAGGAATGCCTAAGGCGGGATCTGCTCAGATATCAGCTAGTCTAAGTAGGGCTACAGAAGAATTTGTTGAAGAAGCATGCTTCTGAAAACACACTACCAGAGTAGCAACCAGAGGACAGACCACTGCCATCTGTTAACGCCATCTGTTAACACCATCTGTAGTAAGGTTAAAGATACATCACCAGATCAATGAACTGGCAGGTATGCCTCAAGAGAAATACTACTTTGTAGAAGGAAGGGAAGAGGGAAGAAACAAGCATACACATTCAATATGCTTTGGTGCAGTGTAAGTTTTACTTGGAGCAGAAAAGAGGCTATTGCAAGAATGTCCCATTGCCACCATGAAACATAGTTTGAGAATCCCAGGTGGTTTCAATTGCAATAATTTCTCTCAAGAGGAAGAAAGCAGTATAAAAGAGTGAACATTCATGACACTATTATTCTAAGGGATTGTTTTTGCACGCAATCTTCATGCAGAAATAATCTAGGAAGACACTGCTGACTGCTGATTTCACATAAAACCTGCTTTGAGAAAGCAATGCTACTTAATGAAGAAAAATTCATCCTATATTGTCTGGAATTATTCAACATTCTGCAATCACAATTCTATATTCTATGCAACCAATAAGATGTCAAGCTTTTCAAAAACATAGTTTTATCTCAGAAATGGGAGCAGTAATCTTGAAAATCTAACCTATGAAACTCATTACAATAACCCGTATTCTGGAGCACTTGCAAATTTGTCTGCCAGTACAGACTGGCTGTCTCTGCATTGTTCATGACAAGCTTTCACACATCTTTAAAGCACTTGCTTTAACGACTATACTTGCTCAGCTTTTAGTATGGCTGGGTCCAACTAAACTCAAAGTTCAAACAGTTTTCCTGTAAAGAGAGGGGCTCAAAACCAGAAATTCATTTGGTTTCAGGGAATAAGCAATGACAGGGACAAAGCTACAGAACTGAAATAAAGGTAGTAGCAGGATCCAAGAAGAAAAAGCCACCAAGAATATACTACACTCCTTAGAGGTTTAAGGAGTACCTGGAGTAACCAAGCTTATGAGCCTCTTCTTAGTCTAAACAAAGAACTGAAAATAAAGCAGATTAGCAAACAATATAGCAAGTATGTCTAGCTATAGAGACATAAGCACATTCAAGAACATTTCAGAAGTGTCTATGATATTTTCTTTCAAATACCAGAATCGCAAAAACAACAAAAAAAAATTCAAAATCAGCTCCTTCAACAGGCATAACTGTAACTCGCATAGTGTGTGTCAGATAGGGAAGAAGCAACAGGTAAAACAAAAGGTGAAATACTTTACTTTTACATGCACTAGTGTATTTCAGAGCAAATACAAGCTTTCAAAAAGCTGATGAGCTAAAAAGTATTCAAGAGAACCAAGTAACTATGCAAACAGAAGTCCTCTGCAGAGACCCATTACTGCTCTCACAGATATTTACTGCTATGGTATTAGTCATATTTACATACCACTGCAGAAGCTGACATGAGCTTCGAATTGGGGGGAGTTCCTCCATTAGTCACAAGTGTGGCAACATACCAAGAAAAGGGACTTAATGTGAATCACAACAAACGTAACTTTGTTACTTTAACAACAGATCCCTTGAATTTCGTTTTCTGAAAATATTGCTGCTCTCCTTCTCCCCCCGAAAGGCATCCTCTCCTCCCCCCAAAGCCACAGTGCCACCACATTGCAGCAGACACTGCTGTAGTGAGTCTTAAAGCTGCAGGCCTACTCAGTGTGTGACAGCAGCTAGCTGGATCCTGCCCCACAGCTGGATTTTACCTGCCATTCCTTCAGTGGCTAACTAATTCAGATCTTTCCCTCTGCCTACCTGCTCACTTTCATGAAAACTGCAAAAATGTTGTTATTAATGAGGCCTCTAATCTCTGTAGAATTCACATGAATTTTGACAACTGTCTTAGAGGATGGGAATGCTGGTAGCCACAAGTGCATAAACTCTTGGGAAAACAGGTTAAAAGCAGCTTCTCCAACTTCCAGTAGGGAAACTGGATTTTATACACCACTGTCTTATACTTCTTCTCCTTGGGTGGACTGGAAACAGAAGCAGAATATTCAACACTTAACCATGAGGGAAGCTAGAGAAGACACAGGAAGGCCAACACACAGAAAGTTATTAATGAAACACTTGAAAAAGAAGAGCAAAACCTTTGAATCTCTACAAATGCTCCTTAAGCTTACCAACACTTGATTCCAATTCAGTTTTTGCCCCATCAGCATTAGTTACCTACAATAAAAGACTTTGACTGCTCAACTCACATTCTGACAGTTATTTTCCAAAACATCTTAGGCAGGCAAAATTGAGAGCCTGAGCAACAAGTGCCTTTGCTCTTCATACCTTTCTGCAAGAATTGCCTTTTTAAGGTTTTAAATGGAGAAACTGGGACATGAAGACTACTCACTGTGGGTGGAGGCACATACTTGAAACTGGGCGAGTCATCTCAGCCAGGGCAGAGGTTTGCAGGCAATATCCCTCCGCAGCAGGCAACTGACAGGCTGTTTACTCCCATTGCCAAGCAACAATTTATAATTAGCTCTGCCTGAAGTCTCACGAAATTAAATCTCACATGGTTGGTTTCAAATCCTGTTCCTCCTGTAAGTATCTACCTATCAATATTTCAAGTTTAGTTTCTACCAGACACGCAGAGCAGTAGAAAAGAAAAAGCTTGGTGCAAAGTTCTGTTCAAAAGAATGAAGTCTCTTCTTACCTAAAATAAATATGGTCCAAAGACAAACAACAGCTGTAAATCTGCCAATAAGCAAAGGGGTTTTTTTTGTTTGTTTGGTTGGTTGTTTTTTTATATTCAGGGAATCTCTACTTTCTGCACATCTAGAGAGTTCACTAATGTATCTGATAGGAAAAAAAAGTCAGCAAAGCTTTCACTGTATCCAATAAAAATATTTATGTCCTCTTTCAAAAAAGGTGTAAGACTACTCTAACAACTATTGTGTTTGATTTTTGTACAGTCACCCAAAAGCTACTTCCCTGAAGAAAAATCACTTTATTTGTACCAATCTGGAAAATACAGTATATAAAAAGTTAGGCAATTATTCAGTCCATTTTTTTTCCTTCTGACCTGACTGCTAGAAAATAGATTTTAGACTAATCTGTGATTTAATGTTTTGAATTACTAAGTATTACTTCTGCCCCCAAATGGCAGTTTTATTTAATATATTTGATGAACAAGGAAAAAAGACTACCAAGTCACATTTTGATTTAAAGAAAGAAATCTTTCTCCTCTTTTTTTAGTTTCTAGTCATTTCTCTATGAACTACATAAAATAAACTGCAGGGGAAGCTAGGTCTTGCCAAAGCCAGTTTACTACTACAACACTATTTCTAGTTGCATAAATGCATTTTAGGGAAAGCACAAGTTAACTTCCTTTAAAACTCATCATCGAGATTATCCTACTACAACATTTTTCATGTGAGTTATTTTAACAGAAAATGATAAAACAAACCATTAACTGGGAGAGAAAACCCTGTATTTTTAAGCATAGTTTGGGGGATTTTCCTTGTCTAGAAGTTTTCTATGAACTGAACAACTTTTGTTGCCCGTTTGAGCAGTGGAAGGTAAGAAAGTACAAAGGGGCTCTAACCGTTAATTATAAACAGAGTCTTCCAGGGAGGATTTGATGTAGAAATAAGGGGACAGAATAAATAGCTGTACATCAGCAGAAAGCACATAGAAAAACTGTAAACCACAAAGCTAGAGAATGATCGCAATAGCAACAGTCCTGCCAAATGCTGATCTGCTTATCCAGAAAAGAGAGTAAGTAAAAGAGAACTACAAAATAGTTACAAAAGGTCTAAGAACTCTTCTGAAGCCATTCAACTGGAGAGTGAAAATGAAAGCCAATACTCAGCATTTTAATTACAACCTACACAGAGACTAGGTCTGTACCAAAGTTTAGTTGCTTTCTTACTGTTCATTAATTCAGCATGTCCAGAACTGATGTGACTACTTTCCCTCCAAACAACAGTTCTTAACTTTCTTCTGGTTACAACTCCACTCGGCAAATCAACACTAACACAGATATCAGACAGAATGGCTTTTGTGGGGCTTGAATGAATATTCGTTACTATCAAACAGCAAATGGCAGAGCTACAGGTCCCAGATCTCCTCCTTAAGTTTAAAGGGCTTCCAAAGCGCTGTTCCTAATGGCAGCTTGGATGGAGCTACAACATCTGCTGTGTTTCAGGGAGTTATGTCTTGCAAAGAGAACCACTCCCACATACTCAAAATATTCAAAACCTGACTGGGCAGGCTCCTGGGCAACCTGCTGGAGCTGACCCTGCTTGAGCAGGGGGCATTGGACTAGATGATCTCCAGAGGTGCCTTCCAACCCCAACCTGTGATTGTAACATGAGTTAGTTCCAGTTATTGGACTAAATTCTTTGTTCCAGACAACTCATATAACTACAAATAAGATAAATCACTCAATCCCTCTGCAATTCTTTTTATAGAAAATAATTGAAACACATTACCCTGTCTCTTGAAGTTAGTAACAGGAACCTAAACTACACTAACAAAGGCTGTCAGGAGAACATCATAGTATTTGTGGTGATAGAAGCACAGCATTTGTATCAAGAAATTGCACGGTAACTTTAAGAGTGTTGGGGTAGGACAAGGCAAGAGAGGAATACGGTTTTGCAGAAAGTTTTTATTTTCCTGAATCAACAAGGATGGGAAAATTTTGAAACTTGGAGCACTTTTATATAGGTACTAAAATCAGAGCGCAACAAGCAAAAAGGTATGATGAGATGTATTTAATTTTTCCTTATTTCTTCTTACCAAGCTTCAAGATTGCAAATGTTATTTAGTATGCATATTGCTATTTCATCTAACTACTTGACCTTACTAAGCACAAATGATGTGCTGAAATTAGTGTTTTAGTAAAAATATTTTCTAAAAAATAAATACTAAGTTTTCTCTTGTGTAAATACAGAGACTAAGGCAAAATATGAGTAGCTGACAGAAACATGGTTTTGTCTACATTCAGCTGCAGTGTACTTTTGACAAACGCTGCAGGTCTTTGATTAAATACTGCCTAGCCTTCTACTACTTAAAGCCTACATGTTGGTACTTGCACTTGCAAGTGCAAGGCACAATGAAACTTTCAGCCTTCTAGGTAGCTGCTCTTCAGTTCTTGGTATACTTTTTCATAAAAACTCTAACCCACAGAGATGTCACTGGTTAGCAAAAAGTGCCGTCTTGAACTAAGTTCAGTGTTTTTGGAGGTATTTCAAATTTTTCAGCCTTTCTTCACATTTTTTAATCTCTAATTGTAGAAAGCAGTTCACGTTTTGTGAGTAACAGGGAGTAACTAACAGCAGCTCCCCAGGGCCCTGGTGCCCTACTTTTCCCACAGGGACAAGTGGACACACGAGCTAGCTGAGGAGGTGAGCTGCCACTGTCTTTGCCATCTCTTGCTTCAACAGATAACCTACTTAAGCCAGCCCTATCCTACTGCCCCTATGGCAGGCAAGGAAACTTCCCGGCCTGTGCCTGTTCCCAGGTCTCAGGTGCCAGTGCAATCACTTTCCCCTCAGGGAGACTCACAGACCACACACAAAGGGCTGAAGCACCTGTGCTCTCCATTAGCTTCTGTCTTCAGAAGCCAGTTGAAGAGTTGGTCCGGGAGCTCAGAAGCAGTCTTAGGAAACACTGCACTCAAATCTCATCAAGATCAAGTGAGCGCTGTGCACTGACCTCCCTTTGGCTACTTTCAAAATTCAGTCTTGGTATTCAGTGGTTAAAGACACGACAGATATGTATTTTTTCTAAGCCTAGGAAACGAAAATCCTTGAAGTTCGTGTTCCTCACAGCCTACAGCTTCAAACTTTAACTGCTCAAAAGACAGGATTTTAAGCTTCCACAAAGCTGACAAGCCTCACAGTAACTGCTCACATACCCTTGCTATAATTGTTTCCATAACCAGTTGCACCCTCACCTCAAGGCTCACATTTGTTGTGTAAACTCAGGTCAGCACCCCTCCGTCTTCCAAAGTCAAGGATTCACGTTACTTATTGAGGATTTCTGCTTTTAAGTCTAGTAAGAGCTTCAATAGTTTTTGGCAAAAACCTTCCCCTATTTGGCTGATGTCTCTGCAACCAGGGAACCTCTAGCTCTGAAGTGTGTACTTCAAACAAAGGGCATACCACAAGCTGTCAAAACTATACTTTGAAAAACTGTGCAGCAATATATATTGATAACAATAAGACAAACCCTGGAGGAGATGGTGAGGCTGGGAGAGGACACACGTTCAAGTCTGACCTTCAGTGTTCTCACAAGATTCATGAGCTATTAAGCCTCACTGAGGTAACAACCCAAATCATAGCTATCCCCCAAAATTAACAGTTTAATAAACTGCAAAAACTATGGAGGTTAACCAAATGATTAGCTTCAAATTTAAGAAAACTATGGTATCCAAGCAAACTGCTAACTCTTCAGTATCATATAATTTAACAAAACCATTAGTTCTTTTGAAAGTAATTAAAACTGACATCTAGTAACAACACTATTGTACTGCCAAAAGTTTATAAATACTTCTATTCAAATAATAACATTCTACTGTCTCTTTGCACTGAAAACTTTCATACGCATCTGTATATTTAAATACAATTCCCAGTCTTATTCAGAGAAAGGTTGTTTTCCAGGCAGTTGTGTGATCTCTTGAGCTATGACTTCAGAAGTTGCATGCTATTTTTGCTCATCTCAGTATTCAATAAAACACTTTATACAGCTATAAAGTGATTAAGGTGATACATTGGTAGCTCCTCTCCATCAAAGAAGTTACTGAAGAATGTCAGCAATCACCAAGGAAAGAAGCCAGCCAGCAGCTTGTTTGTCTGCACTCCTACTAGCTTACATACTGCATTTCTAGTAGCTTCTTGCAGAAAGGTTAGGAAAGTCTTCACTAAATGGAAGAAGATGTTAAATTTTAGCACAAGGAAGAATTAAGCAGCCAAGACTCGCGATCTAGCAGCCAGTCTCAACAGTTAAAGAGTGGTAAATAATCCTCATTCTAATCAAGAAAAAGAATTAAAATTATAACTTACGATGAACAAGTCTCCAAACCAGATCTTAACCTTCCATTTAGAAATTCTTTCTTTAAAACAAAGTTTAGTTGAAATATACATTTTTTCACATGTAGTGTGGACAGAACTATGGCAAAAATAGTCATATTTTTACAGCAGTACATTGTACAAATGATGGCTCCACAGTAAGTGGGACTGGTTTATGTATGCTGGTACTTGTAAGCTGATGCTTCATTTCACAGCCTGTTTCTCTTTTACCTTCCTCAGAACTTCTACCAGTTCAACACAGTTTGCATACTAATAGCAAATTCCAAACAAAATCTGTAATCTAGTCAGAAATGTTAACTGAACAGCAAGATTGACTTTGTTTTTCTAGACTCCATTTCATTATGGCTCTCTCGGCTATGGCTAAAAAGATTTTTCAAGTAATCTGCACACTCAGAAATACCTGCCAGAGTTTTTGCTGGAAGACAGAGGAGAAACATTTCATGTTTTAGAATTAGAGTTTTGGGGGGAGGAAAGAGGAAACCAAACCACTTAAATTAGTCATTGCAAAAAATGACTCAGCCCATAATTTCATCTACCTCTCCAAAAGTGAATCAGTTCTGGCACCAGTCAGTTCATTTTACAACAAAACCTATTATTTGTGCTCAAACTTCATCTTCAAATACTAAAGTGTTTCAACGGCACCAGTGATATTTTTCTTCACGCAAAAAATTATTATTAAGGAGTTAGTCTACATTGATTAGCATTAACTGACAACTCAGAGAGATGGCCCTTAGTGCAATTTGTATTCTGCTGCGCCATACCAGCATTTGTTTGGAAATGCACAGGACTAGCATCAGCCACAAGATGTGTAATGTGACAACACCCTACTTCCCTACATGAAGGGGAACATTGGAAGAAAAGGCTCATTTCTCTACTTCAACTAGTATTGTAACGTGTACACAGAATCAGCACTTAAAATTTCTGAAGGACACCATATACACAGGGATACTGCATGCACACAGCCAATGTGCTAGTTTTAGTTACCCAAAACAGGCAGATAAACGAAACAAACTAGTTACAATCCAGCTAAGTGGCAACCACAGATGTATAGCAGGTCACAGACCTGGCATATGGTCTTCATCAGATGTAGATTCCCCCCTTTCCCCCTTAAAAAAATGCTTGATTGTTACTTTCCATCCTTCATTGTTATTTGAGGAACAAGATGCATCTTTTCTTCTGTACTAAGACCACAATCTTGAGATACAGTGGGTCTGATGTGTTCATCTGTTTAATAAAACATATGGAATGCACTCACACTGAAGCCTTCAGGATTTCTAGTTCAAGTGCACCTTCAAGAAAGTACTTCCATTCTGCTATATTTAGACAAAAACATTTATCAAGAACTCTCAATGTCCACTCTGTGTGTAAAATAGTTTCACATCTCCACTCTGTTTCTATATTTTTAACACAAATTAGATTTTATATTCTGGTGTTATCGCTTGCAGGTAGCCATTACATACACTAGACTTCAGCTTACACTGTAAATTTACTCATTTTGTAGAACAACACAGGAAAGCAATGGGACTGGATAGAAGAAGTGTCCCTAGGACAGGTGACAGTTGCATGCTGAAGACTGAAAGCCATGCCTGGGGATAGGACTGGCAGTGGAGAAAGTGACAAGGATGTAGTAGCAACATTTGAGGGGAGGGAGTGGAAGAAGTCAGGAAAGGGGAGGAAGAAGGAGACAGAATCAGAAAGGTTTGCCTGCAAAGAAGTTGTCAGCACACTACAGCCACAAGTTTCACAATCACAGCCCTTGACTAAAGTTTTGGGGACAAAAAGTCACCACATCTCTGCTTAATATGCACAATAAAAGAGCTGGCCCTTCTGGAAGGCAAAAGGACCAAAAAGAAAAGCTGGAAGTTTTTGTAAAAAGGGGGGCAGAGAGTTATAAATCAGACTGCAAAGCTGCTGGGGAAGACACAAACATGGCCAGCTCTGATCCAAAGATGTCATGTCTGCATGACTACTTGAAACACTTGGGGAGGGTGAGGGCAGGGAAGAGTTGCTGAAATATGTAACGAATTTGGGATGCAATCACAAAATGATTAGCCTCAAGAATGTGTTGAGAAGCAATGAAGCAGGCAGAAATTTCTGAGAGAACGCAAACAGGCATGTATAGCTGGAGGTAAGGGAAGAAACATAAGACTGAAAGATAAAGATAGAATATAGAAAAAGACAACCCTACACAAAAGGTTTTTATATAGGCTTCCCTAAACTCTTCCTCCAAACCTTATCATGATACTTCTCATTTTCAGTTTTAATGAGGACTTAAGTGCTCCCACAGCTGTTTTGTCCAACAATAGCATCAGGTCTAATAAAAACTGTATCTCAGCCAATACCCTTTGCCTCACTTATTTTTAACACACCACATCACTCCACTACTGTCACCACCATCCCCTCCCCTCTTTACACACGATCAGTATTTTATTCCAAATCATAGGGTGGTGATTTGCCATAGGTGATGGTAAAATGGAAATTTAAATACTGCAACTTCATTTTTTTCCAGATACAAAAGGTTCAGAGTATAGTATTTTTGTAGTAGACATCTTTAATCTAGTGACGCTACCAATATTGCAGAATACGATCAGACTTGCAGAATTTGCTCTCATGGAAATACCAGAGTTGAACAAATTTCTCACTTCCTTATTTTTCCTTTAAAATACTGGATTTCTTCACAAACAGAAAAGATGCAATCAACATTTTGTGTGGTTAAGCAAAAGAGATTTAGCATACAATTTTACAGTTAAAATCTGAGAAGATTGAGTTTTATCCATGAAAGCTATAGGAGTTCAATCAAAGCAGAACTTCTGTTCTATGAAAAGATTAATTTGCAGTGCCAATACATAACATTTAGCTGACCAAACAACAACTGGGATTATCAAAAAAATATATAATGTTCATTTTTACCTTGACTAAAACTCTTTGGCTCAAAGTCAGATCAGTCTTGAAGGTGTTTTACACACACCCCTTCTGAATACCATTTCTTGAGAAAAATTTCTAAGAATCAAGAGATACAACAGGAGTCTTACATGACTCGAGCTATAAGAAAGGTAGACTTGAATTAACATCTACAGTTAATTCAGTTACTTGACTCAATAGCTTTTCCTTTTAAAAGTAAAGGGTGCTATATCTTTAATGTTTATAGTATATGTTCACAGATGACGGAAATCTGCATGAAGAAAACAAAAACAAGATTTGTTATACAGCCAGTATTTTCTGATGAGACCTGACTTAAATTTAAATTAGTTTTCTTTTTAAGTGCACTTTAAATGGTCTTTTCCCCAGACATGCTAAAATGATTTCTGCATTTGAGATATGAACTACATATTTTAAAGGAACAACTGCATATTTGCAAAAACCATTATAAACAGACAGTTACACCACAAAAAACTAGGTTCTTGGGAGCGTCACGGGAATCTGTCGTAGGACTTTTTGGAATTCTTTGTGGAAAATCTTCTAGATGCTATTTTTCCAGGCTATCCAGTAACACCAAACACAGAGAATAAAACAGCTTAAAAGAAGTTTGTGCACTGCGGTAACTTTATTTTCAACACCTGAAAAACGGACTTGCAGGCAGCAAGTAGGGAAGTCTTTCCTAGCCTGGAGCTTGCATGCATATAGAAAAAGCAATTTTTTTTTAATGAAAAAAGCAAACTAAAAGCCATCCTTATAATACCAAGGAACCTTCCAAACACTCAACTTTTGCAGTATTACCCCCAAGCCTATGTATCAATGCTGATGCTGCCGATGACTGCTTTTCTAGGGTAACACAGAGACCTCAAACAAGACACCTGCCTACCAGGCAAACCATAAGATACAGTGGTCGAAATGCTATTTCACTGTATGGGGCTCAGCTGGGCTGCAGGGGCCACGGCTGTGGCAGGCGGCCATGAGCCGCCCGATGCTGGTCATAGCTGGTTCCAGCCAGCTCCGAGGCTGGCGCAGCTGCCCCAGCGCCTGGGGATGATGACGCCCCCCCGAGGGAGGGACTATGGCTGGGCTGGGGACACCCCAAGGCCGAGGGGACCCACACTGGGGTGGGGACGACACTGAGAAGCGAGAAGGAACCAGGAAAAAACAGTAAGCAGCACGGAGGAGCCGCAGCAAGGAGCCGTTACACATCAGCCTCCACCTCCTGCTGCCTCCCCCAAGGGACCGGGCGAAAATGAGGGCACATGAGCCCCAGGAGGGGAAGACTGAGCATTTATCTTAAGCAGAGCCTGGGGAAGGGGGAGGAAAGGTGTTCACTTAGGTGTTTGCTCCGTTTGGTCTTTTTCTCAATACCCAAATCAACAAGGAGAAGTTTGCGTTAGCTGGCAGTAAGATACATTACGTAGAAGTTCCCTGAGCAGAGACCGTTTTGCCCACAGTGGGAGCCAGTGGGGAACGCGGGCAGCAGCCGCGGCCGGGGATGAAACAGCGGTGGTGGCTGCGAAACGCGGCAGAGCTGTGCTGGTGGTGCTGGGAGGCTGCAGTGGCTGCTGCGGTGGCGGTGGGGAGCCTGTAGTGTGGGGGAGGTGTGAACAGCCTGTAAACAGGGGAGAGATGAAGGGGCCCAGCGAGCCCTTGCTGGATGCGAAGGCGATGGGGAATAACAGGGATGGGTCCTGCTCCAGCCCCAGGGCTGTCTTGCTGTACAGGATCCAAGAACAGCAGCAGCCCAGGGGGCTGCCAAGGGGCTGTGACCCCACAGGGAGTGGGCGATGCTGTGCTGGGGCTCACCATGTGCTTGCTCTGGGTGCTGGGAGGGAGGCCGGGACCCCTCAGGAGAGCTGGGGGGTCAGCAGGCAGTCTGTGGGAGCAACAGGCTGCAGAAAGAGGCGTTAAGCAGTGCTCAGCACCAAAGGGAGGCCAGAGCCTTGGGCAGAGGCGAGCAGCCAGGAGCAGCGCTGAACCAGCTACGCAGTGCGTCAGGCTGCTGCAGGAGCAGCCAGGGGGCTAGAAATGACCACCCAGAGGGGCACCTCAACCACCCCAGTCGTGGAAATTCAGGACTTGGGCAGATTAACCAGCTATAGTGGTTAAACAGACCTGCAAAGATGGGAGCGCTACTTCCCAGTAGGTAAACACCCAGTGAAATTAAAGAAATGGGGGACACTTAGAGCTGGTACCCCCACATTGGCTGTGGCAGTGCTGGGAAGGTGGAGCAAATAGGGTACAGCTTTTGACTCAGATGATCTGAGCTCTGGGGAGTTTGGAGTCTGTGCTGCTTGTGAACGCTGCCCTATGCAAAGAAGGAGGGCTTTGGGATGTGCTAATGGATGGATATGCTGAGCAGTGGCCTGCTCCTGCTGATCCCACAAACAAGATACCTGTGTGGGAAGGACTGGGAAGAAGGGGGTAACCGACTGCAGTTGCTTGGGCTGCCGGAGTGTGTTTACAAGCAAAGGGGTGGGACCCTCAAAAAGTGATCATTGATGCTAAGGCCTGAAAACTCTCATGGCAGGCAAAATTACTAACACCCTTCTGGTACTTCCTGATTACCTGGTGGAACACCTTGTTGATCAAGGAGCAACCTGTATGTGCCATACTGGAGGGAGCATGCCATAAGATTGGCAGGAAGGCCAGGGATAATATTGAGAATCCAGTAGTATCATAAACATGTTGAAAAATGTCAGGAAAAAATGGATATTCAGCATATTCTTGTCCTACGTACTAGGACTTAGGATTGTGAATGAAAAAGGAGAGGATATGACAGAGTAGAATGGAAAGCCATAATACAAGCAAACAGGCAATGTAAGATCTGTGGAATAATACAACACACTAGAAAGTACGGATGATGAAATAGTATGTGTGATGGGAGAAATGGGTATTTGGAGAAGCCTGGTAAATAGATAGGGCCCCTTTCCCTCTGGCAATACTGGCAAGTGCTATGTTCTCACACAGGCAGAGCTATCACTGGGGTGGCTACAAGCTTTCCTCTCTTGGAAAGCAAATGCAAGTAGCACCCTAGAAGGAAAATATATCTGCTGGCACCACAGAATGCAGCTTAGGCTAGAATCAGATAACAGGAGTCATTTCAGAAAAACTGTCCAAGAATGGACAGAAGATCATGGAGGACAGTGGGTGTATCATATACCCTATCATCCCCCAGCACCTGGAAAGGTAATAAAGCCTGGAACCTGTCATAGCAACCCTGCAGAAAAACATATAGTGATAGAGTACCAGTGAACCCTGGGGACACTTGGATGGAGAAGCAAGTTCGTGTCTCTTCCCTCTCCAACAGTTGAAATCCCTAAGGAAGGGGTCCTTATACCTCAAAGAGTAGTGTTGACTTACTGGGTGGCCTTTGAAAAGGGAATACTGAAATGCACCCTGTTACATGTGATAAATCAAATAATCTCATTTTACTTCATAAACTACATGTTATGTGGTTTGTAGACATGAGGCCTGAAGTTTGTAGTAAGTGTTCAAGTTACTATGATGTTAACCCCATCTAGATCGCAGAGACACAGTTTGTGATGGGTGTATGTTCACAGGGTGATGTTAAACCCTGTAATTGTTTCCCAGAGGCAAGGGTACCTACACATTTTTACTGCCTTAATACCCCCTTCCTTCCTGCAGAGGAGACAACAGGGAAAGTTTGCAAAGAATGTTAAGACTGGGATGATGTTAAAAGTAGGGTTTATAAGGGACTTATATCCAGTCCAGTTTTTAAATATATGTTTTGCAGAGGTGAGGAGTGGGATGCGTTAGGCATAAATGACAAGAGTTTCAGTAGCAGTGGGCTGCAGTGGTGACCTGTGTGGGAGGAGGCCATGGACTTGCCCTGTGTCAGCCGCAGCCAGATTCAGCCAGCTCTGAAAACAATGTAAACAACCTGTCGCCCACCAAAACTTCAGCCAGTCAGAGAAGCACACAGAGTACCCCACTCAAAACATATTTAAGAAGGAGCAGCAGCCATTGGGGGCAGGAGACAAGCAAGGAGACAGTTTGGTAGGCACAGAGAGAAAGAGAGAGAGACTGCTGAGGAGACATGTGGCTGGAGATGCTTTCTCAGAAGGAGAGACTCCATGCCAGAGAGGACACCCTTGAGGGACTGCAGCCCACGGGCAACCTGTGATGGCGCAGGGACACTGAGAAGCAAGGAGCAGCACAAGGAAACCAGTAAAAAGCACAGAAGAGCAGCAGAAAGAAACCATTACACACGAACCCCAACCTCTCACACTGCCTGTCACCTCACTGTAGAAATTGGGACACACTTGAGTGTAACCAGCAGCAAAAATCAAGGAAGTGAGGCTAAGAAGAGGAGGAAGATATGTGTTTGGCTTAAGCTGAGCCTGGGGAAGGAGAAGGAAAGGTGTTTACTTCTGAGTGTCTGTTTCATCATTTATGTTTTCTCAATATCTGAATCAGGGAATAGATAGCTGTGTTAACTGGCAGTAAGTCCAATTAGAAGTTCCCCAAGTCAAGACTGTTTTTCTTGTGACATTCTCTCCACGCACTTCTGCTAGACTCTGAAGAGTAGGTTCCTGTGCCAGGGCATGGAAAAGCAGTATGACTAAGAAGAAGGTGCTTGCCCCTGTCAAGATGACCTTAACTAATACAGATTACTGTTATTGCAGCATTTCGCTAACACAATTGTCACCTGATAAAATACAAATTTACTGCAGTGAGAGGTTCAGGAAAGCCAAGAGTTAAAACAATCCTTTGGTGCAGGCAAACCTATCACACACACCACAGTAACATCAGGAAAACACTGAAATTGGTTTTGGCTGGACAGCCGCCAGGCTTGGGCTAGGCTAAGTCATGCTTAACTCTTGCCAAGTTAAATCATTGCAACTACAGAAAGCTATAGCAGTTTGTTGCAGTGATGTCATTTTGATCTAGCAGGGCAGTGGCCATTTTATATGAATAACACCACATATAAAATCCCGACCATTTCAAACTAGAGGAAACAGAGGCATGAAACACCATGTGCTGCATTTTTCAAGTTCATGCTGCCAAATATGTGCACTAGCACCACTATAAAAATGTTTAATTAAAGAAAGCTATTTCTTTTTTTTTTAAATCAGATTTAAAAGGCAACCAATGCCACAACCTGCAAAGCAGAGGTCGGTCTCCAGGAGTCCCTGTTCTACCTCCCTATTCCAGCTAAAATCTCTAACTCCTAGATTACAGACAGGCTCCTTTAACCACCTCTCATCTAACTAGTAACTTTTCTCAGTACTGACTTGCCTCAACAAGAAATTAGTGGCATGGGTGTTTCTTTCCCTCTACTCATAGCCATGTAGTTACATCATTTTTAGGAAGCAGGGATCTCCACCTTTAATTCACCTTAGGCTACAGATCTTACAACACAGAAACCTCAGCTCCCAGGCAAGTATTTTGCTTACTTCCTATTATTCAATGGCACAACTATTTCTCGTGGAAACTATGTTTCAACCAACAAGCTCTATTCAATGCTTGCAGAGCATACTTAAAGTGTGTACCCTTGAACCCAGACCCTAGATGTGCAGTAAACAGACAGTTTTTTGTGCCTTTCTGCAGTACAGAAGGGAAACTTTGAGCTTTGTGTCTATGTGCAAGCTCTCGCCATTTTTTGCTGCTCATCAGTGGATTTTTTTTTCCTCAGTTCTTCTGAGGTGCTGAACTCTTCCTATACACTGTAGAGGAGACCTGGTACCTAGTATTTTTTTCATTCTGCTCTGAAAAAAACAGATGCCTGGGCTAAATTGGTGGTGTTGCAGATTTAAGGGGGCTGAGCCAATCTGATGACTCACCATGGGCCAGAGCAGGAAGTCTCCTTCCCTCCCTCCCCCCTCTGCCCCCCCCAGTCTCATTTCCATTCCCAGATGTTCAGTCCTGCCGCTCCCTTGTGCTGGCTCTGACATCCGTCAGACGCTGCAGAAGAGATTCAATGCACCAAATTAGTAATTTGCTGACTTAGGTTGAATCATCTGAGTACAGGGTCTGGTGGGCACCAGACCAAACACAAAAGAAGAGAAATGGGAAAATCCCTCCTCGTAGCAGTGACAAGCTGTTAGACTAGCCCAAGCCACAATGTATAAACTCACAGCCTTCCTCTGGATTCAGCCCCATGGACACCTAAATTCTAGCCTAGTCTGACTTGCAGAGCTCATACTTGGCAAATAGTTAAATACCAGTTGCAAGGTTAAAACTGCAAGCTCCTCTTTTACGCAAGCTCAAATAACAAATTTCACCATTGGTTAAAAACGCACTCAAATCCTCATGATGTTCTGCATATTGTTTTAACATTGTCACAGTTTTGAAGTGCCTAAGATAATAAAAATCACTCACAAGGCCACAGACATACATGCTTTAATTGTGAGAGCCAGTAGTCCAAATTAAGCTGAATCACTGTTCAAGTCCAGTTACACAACAGCTGTGGAGTAAAATCCTTAATTTTTAGAGCAATGTTGTTAATTTAGACTACAGACAGCCCAATAACAGTGACATTTAAGCTTTCAAAATATGTAATTCAGATTTTACCTATCTTTTAAGCAAAGATTGCAGCAGCACAAATTTGAAACTGCCTTAAACTGCCCTACCCTCATCAGACTGACATTCTCAGCAGTTCTTGAATTCTTCGTTTTGTTTAAAGAAAAGTGTTTAACTTAATAACTCATCTACTTAGTTCATATTATGGTCATCAACCACTAGTCAGGTAAGTTAACTGGCTTTTTAAAAGTTAGCTTTTAAAAATTTAGCATCCTTTTTTTTTCAGAAGTCCAAACACAAAGCTTGAAGGATGACTTTGTAGACTTTTCCTCCAATGAAGAAGAAACTGGACAGATGGTATTCACCACAAAAATTGTAAGTAGTAAGTTCAGAAAGCCTAATTTTGGGTGATACCAAATACCTCCATATCTTAAGACCATCACACCCAAAGGTCTTGTTGTCCAAGACTGTGAGGATTGTTTACAGAAACAGAGGAGCAAGTTTTCAAAAATAAGTAGTGAGATGATATCTCAAATATAGGAGTATGAATCATCTGTCAGTTTTTCAGTCGGTTATTATAAAATTATACTATTTTTCCAAGAGTTCAGATTGGCCAACCTAGCAATTAAGACTGCAAAAAGGCCATAGCAGGATAACTACATTCAAACAGGCCTGAAGCCAAACTGCTTATCTGGTATGCCACAGTATCTATACCTTCCAGTCAAAGCCAGGAACTGGTATTTTTTCCTTCTCTCCCACAATGAAGAGATGCACAGTTTTAAGAGCTGAAAGGGCACTTTTGCAAAGTACTTGACAAAAAATTGCCTAGGCATAGCATTAAGAATACTTACTAACATGGCAAAAAAAATAAAAGAAAAGAAAAAGAAAGAAAGAAAGAAAAAGGTGTTTCTTAGAAATAAGAGAGAAGTTACACCAACAAGAACAGAGAGTTTGCATTGCACGTTCCAAATTTAGGACTCCAGCAATTAGCTTTGTCCTGAAAAAAAAAAAAAAAAAAAAAGCAGTAGTGGGAACTACTTTTCCTCCAAACAAGGAGACCCTCCACCCAGTGCATTTCCTTACACTAAAACAAATCCACTATTACATAGGCGCTGTTCTGATCAAGGCTGAAGAAAACTGACCTATAATAACATACCAAAGCCCTAAAAAGCCCTCAGAAAATATGCTGGAGTGTTTTGCACCGCGGTTTCCCCATACTAAACAAAGAAGGCTGGCACGTGAAGGCGAACTTTCTGATGAGTAACTGCTGCCCTAAATTTATCATAACAGTGTTTTCTTTCCTAAAATGGAAGCCAAACCGAAGCAGAGCTCCCCGGCCGCGCCGAAACTCGCAGCTATATATACTTCAAGAAAACCACCCCGAGCCAAATGCCCCTGCGAAAGAAGGTGTTAGTTAGGGGAGCAACAACGAATGAGCCAGGGCAATTGAAAACCGGCACTTCCAGCGCGGGAGGCACGCAGAGAGGCCGGGAACACTTTGCGACTTCGCGAAAATAAAGTGGAGAAGAGGCAGCGGGCGGCGGCGCTGCCTCCCCGCCCCGACCCGCCGCCGCCCGCGGCCCCCGGGCCCGCGGGAGGGGGTCGCCGCTGCCGCCTTCTCCCCCGAGCACTGGGGACCCCCCAGCCCGGCGGGGCCCAGACACCCCGCGGCGGGGCCGCCTCACCTCCTACTCGGGCCAGGACAGAGAGGAGCCAAAGCAGGAGAAGGAGCCCGCGGCGCGGCATGATCGCCCGCTCCGCCCGCCAGGCCGACGTCCGCCTCGCTGCCCGCCGCAGCCCTGCCGGAGGGAGGCGGGAGTCGCCGGGCCCTCCCCGCCGCCGCCCCGGGCGGGGCCCGCCGCGCCGTGCGCCACCTCCGGGGCTCCCCCGCTCCCGCCGCTGCGCGAGGGCGCGCTGCCTCGCGGAGGCTGCGCTCGGAGCGCGCTGGGGCGCCGGGGCGGGCGGCGGCCGCGGGAACCGCAGGCTCTGGCTCCTGCCCCCAGCCACCCTCTTTTCCTGGCGCTGTCGGCGAGATGGCTTATTTCTGTATTTGCAAGTAATGCTGCGCTAGACCCTAGCCGAAGGGTGCGGGTGTACTCCTTCGTGCACCGCAGAGCAGGGGCGTTGGCGAATTTCCACGCTGTGGCAAGGTGGATGTTAAGCAGGGAGACCTGTTTTTGTAGGACTCCTTTTCTAACGGCAATATCACGTCCTGCAGCGGACACTTACTGTCATGGGAGCTGGTTCCTCACGCGCTCCAGCCCCAGGTGCACGGGCATGGGTGAGGCTGGGCTCTCCGTCCCAGGCTGCACTGTTACTGCTGCTTCTGGAGATCAAGATGGAAAGCAAGGTGTGATGAACGCCACCGTGCTAAGCTGTATTCAGGCATATTTGTAACACAGGCATCTCTCCCAGATCCCAATTTCTGCCTTCCACGTACAAGTATACACTGATTATTCACTGGATAATAAATAGTTCAGTGACACACGGTGTGTGATTTAGAACCTAACTGAAGATTTTTGCTTCCTTTTAATGAGAGGTCTGTACCTCTGCTGTAGCATTTGTAGGACTTTGCCACCTGAAAAAGTAGAAAGTGAGTGAGTGAGTCACTGTCACCAGTTCATAAACTGATGGTAATTTTTCTTCCTCCTCGGCAGTTCACAGTCAAATAATTATCAAGTCTAACCTTAGGCAATAAAGAGTTTCACTGTAGTAGTAAACTTAATAACTTAAAACTATGCCATGTTTTAAGTTAATGATAAACTTTTCCTTTAAAATACCTGAGTTTTGCATGAGTAGCACTGTATAGTCCATTGTTGGCTGTAGGTAGGTGGGTCTGAACAGCAATAGGTGGCTTTTCCTGTCATTAACGATTATGGAATCAACATTATGCTGTTGTTAGAAGCTTCATTTTTTTCTGGACTCCAAGCCCAGAAGATAAGATTTAATATATGCACATGCATTGTGTAATCCAACAGTATGTATCTATTCATTACTGATATTGTTCATTCATAAGAAATTATTAATGTCACTCAAAGGATGTCCTTTAACAGAGTGTTTATAACAGCTGTTAATCATCATCCAACAAGTTACTATGTTGACAAAAAGAAAATAATTTGTACTCCCAAAGTACCATGCACTTCTTTAATCACTTTGTACCAAACCACTCCTTTTTCAGGATTACACAGCTACCGAAAAAAGCCTAGTTATCTCACTGGAATTACCATGTCAAATCAGACCTATGTAGTTTCCTGTTTCCGGAGTCAGTCGTTGTCAAAGTCACCAACTTCAGAGAAGGTAAAAGCAACCTTCTGTTAAGGCAGATACATGATAATTGCACTTCACAGTTCAACTCTTCCTAATTCCTGGTGATTTCCAGTTGATTTGATCCTTGAGTCACAGTCATAGTTTGCTAGCACTAGCTGCTATATGGATAATAAAATGTCCACATTTGTGAATATCACATCATTTTTTCAGTCTCACTAGTCTTTTGATCTGAAGATTTCACTGCCATCTTGTGAAAATGAGTTTCACTATTTACAGTCACCAGCTCTTCTAGGTCTGGAATCTTGATTAAAAAAACCACAGTTTGTCATTTCATATGTAAAGCCAGCTTATCTGTAAAAATAAAAATAATTTAGTACTAGTGGTGGTTATCTGATTGGGTGAGTAATATGCACAGTCTGAGATCCACTTCTTCCAATATCACCTGTCTTTGCCCTGCTTGACCTGCACTGGTTATCCCAGCACTTATTTCTCTCTGTTTATACCCCACCCTTAGCCTTTGCAAACAGCTCAGGCATTTGCTTGAGCTGAAGATGCCTTGGAAGGAAAGAAGCAGCATGTCACAGGTTACCTTAAGGCTTATTTTTAAAGAACAGCATCTTTAAGAGACATGAAAATTGTGTATGGTTTGGCCCTATGAAAAATACAATTTATACTACAGTACAATCAAGGTTGGAAGTTGTAAATCCAGAATAAACTATCCAGACTTCAACAAACCAGAAAGATGTGAGCAGCTTGAGGAAAGGAGCTGCCTTTACAGCTGTGTGTGAGATATAAAAATAAATGCTCCTTTCTTCTGTTTCCCTCTATTGCTCTTCTGAAGTAAGATCCTTGTAGCTCTTTTCCTGTCTCTGCTTAACGTAACTTTTTCCTCCTTTTGCTTATGAGCTCTCAATGTTTCCAGAAACAGCATAACTTATCAGATATTCGAAGTAAAGGAAAGACAAATACTCTGGGGGGGGGGGGCAGTTAAAACCTTACTGCTCTGCTTATCATCCAAGGACAGCTTTTGGAAAAAGAGTGCTACAGCCAGTGCCATTAAGCAGAGAAGCAGGTGGGCAAGACAGCATTTAGAAAAAAAGAAAGGTAGTATTGTTCAAGTCAGTAGTAAAAAGCTTTGATGCATAAATGCATTCAGTTACTGTGACAAAATTGGTAGGAGTATGGAAGGGGAAAATAACCCTGGAAGTTACTTTGCCTTTTTGCTTGGGCTGTTCACCAGAATTTGGCAATATGCACCTCTGTTGATTCTTTTTTTTATTTGAGGCACAATGTATTTAAATGCCAAGAATGCTCATATATAAGGAGTATATCTAAGTGCATTGATGTTTATTGTGGTGGCCTCATTTAACAGCATGTACTTGAAGGCCAGTTGCTGGAAGTATCTCATTTTGTTTTATTCTAATTAATTGAAAATCCAACTGATGTGCAGGGTTTCAGTGCTGGTTTTAGTCATGATATCTACTAAAACACAGGCTCAGATCTTTTTGTTTCTTCTTGCTGCAAGAAAATAAAGGTTCATATGTATCTTTATTTTAAAAAAATCCAACATGTGAAACATTATTTTCTCTAAGTGTTTTCATACTTGAGTTGTGAGAAGGAGAAGGGTTTGGTTCCACCACCGAAGATTCCTGTAAACAGGTGTAATATCACCTAGGTCAAAATTTTAGGGTCACAAGCAAGCTGGTATAGTATAGTCAGTCAATACAACCTTTTTTTTTTAATAAAAAGAATGAATATAAAACTTATTATATTAGTTAATGTCATTTTATCTTTGATTTATCATAATCCCATAGTTAACCTCAATTTATCTTTGGTTAAAGAATATAAAAACTGCATCAAGCATCAGTATTATTTCCAGTGCTGAGGGTATATTCAGAGTTAACTAGAGTCCAAACAAACCTCAGCATCTACTATGTTACTTCTGCTGATTTTTCTGTGTGTGGTATTTTCTGATGCTCTTTGCTTTGCCAGATAGAAGAGGCATTAAAACACAGCAGCTCAAGGGTCTCTTCCTAAGAAAACAAATTAGATTCCTCTACAACAGTGTAGTAGTGCTCAATAACAAAGCTCTTTTAGGGAAAGAGTGTATGCAGAAAACGTGTAGATACCGAACAACCTCTGCAAAGGCCAGTTACCCAGTCTTCATTACTCTAGGCTTTTCCTTCTGTAAATGCCCTCTGTTAGTACCACTTGTACCAGCAATTATTGCAGTATGCCTGTGTGAGTTAAGGCACTGGCTTGGATAATTAGGCACTAAAGTCCATGGCACCGGAGATCCCATCCCCATTTTCTACTGTAGCTGTAAGCCAGGTACTCTTTCCTTTTTTTCCTTCAAATACTTTTATACATTGTCTTTTATTTTTTTCCCAGTAACATCTGTACATACTTTGACTACACTTCCTGCTGCTATAAACTATCCAAAAATCTTTCCATGGCCAAAGTGTTTTTTTGTTTGTTTGTTTTCAGAGAAGTGCATATGATTTTATAGCTTGTTCTTTGCATATTAATCCACATTTGAAGAGCTGTTAGGGGAAAAGTTGTTAAAAAACCTATACACTATATGATATGAATGCTATTCAAGAGTTTAATTCCATAATAGAACATATTGATTAATGAAATAACCTATTTCTGTTACAAAAAAACAGTTCTTTGACATAATACTATTTTAATGGAAGGGATATTTTTTTTCCCCTAGGTAACTGTTTCAAGCAAATATAGCCTTCAGTGACAGCCCTTAACGTATTCCTCCTGTGTTGTGTGAAAGACCAGCTATATTTTATGTGTACATCAGTAGACTATAGGAAGGGTATTGAATAGATTTGTAATAGTGATACACAGGCTATTTAAGCTTATTAATCTTAATATCTGTAAGTATAGATACTCACTGTTAATTCTTTTCTAAGTATCTTTTCTTAAACCTTAGATCCTGAGGAACTAACTTTCCTGCAGTTTTCTGAGTAACCTGTTCTTTACTATTTCTCTCCCCTAGGTGCTCTCTTCTTTAATACATACAACTGTAACCATTTTCCCTAAAGAACAATTTCTTTTCCCTCTGGAATTACTCACACCAGTTTAATTGGAAGTAGTAGTCTTTTATTATGACCAGGTGCTAAATACATACCCATCATCTAGGCTGTTGAATTACTTATAGGTAAGCAGTGGATTTCTTGATATATTTTAATGATTCCTCTGAAAGATCTAGTGATGTTGGAGTAGGCAGGCATTCTTTGCCATAGTATTTTTAGGCTAGACATATCAAATGTTGGGGTTTTTTATTATTTTGTATTTTGGGGGTTCCTTTTCTGATTGAACAAGTGATTTTTTCATAGTTACTGCAATGTGTTAAAATTCCTATTAGGTAATATTAATTGTCCGTATTCATCTTCTTTAAATAAATGCTTTATTGATTTATTTTCTTTGATTTCTGTTTCAGTAAACTGTGGTTACTTTACTACAGTCCAGTAAACTGAGGTTTTTTTGTTGTCTAGGGAGCTCTTTATAAGAATTTGTTTTCATGATAGGATGGGCTAGAAACAGCTAGTCTAGTATAAATGCTGATAGCAGTCTGGTTGTAGCAGTATAGAGTTCTACATAGGCTTATCAATTACAGCAGAGAGCTTTTTTTGAAGATCCTTGTAAGGTATGCTATACTATTGCGTAGAGGTATCCCAAGAAAGTAAAGTAGATCTTCTGCTGATACGAACTCCTATAGTCCTCTTGATTCCTTTAGCAGTATGGCAATTTTATACTAGCTGGTAAATTTGTATTTGTAATTTTCTGAACTGCTGAGATTCAAGTTCCATGGTTAACTGCATGAAACTTCTGTCTTCTCTTATATCTGTTTCACCATTAAACTTTATTTTGAATATTTTAAGTCTCTTCTATTTTAATATTTATTTGACTTACTGAAAAGAGAACCTAGAACACCTTTCCTTTATTTCTGGCAAAGTGACTTTTGCAGTAATGAAGTGCTTAGTCCTCTTGAAAAACTTGTAATGTTCAGTAATTTTTTTACTCCTAAGAACAAAATAATCCAATTTTAAGATGATAACTTAATGCTGGTTTTGTATGTTCTTTCCCTGGTGTTAAATTCTACTTGCTTCTGCTCCTTAAATAGAGAAGAAGAAAAGAGAAAAACTGACTAAACAAACCCCTAAAAAGGTAAATGCTACACTGAGTTTCTACTATTTGTTCAAGAAGCTGCATCCTTCTGAAACTAAGTGAATGTGATTAAGGCACTATTGACATACATTAGAGGTGTTTTATTCCATAAAACAGGAACATGTGAGTATATATTTTAGTCATTTAGGTACTGTTGTCCTTTCCTGTATTATCTGAACATATCCTACTTATTTTAGTTGTTTCGTATATTTTTGCCTCTAAGGAAAAATAGCTCATTTCTATAGCCTATTATGTTCACAGGAAGCAAAAGCAAGTTAGAGTGGCTTTGTTTTTTAGCCATGGTGTGATGATTGTGATATTCCCGATATAGACGTTGCCTAGGCAGCAAAAAATGTGAAAGTTTTCTCTTTTCTGTCATACAAGCTTGAGCGTACATGTTCTGGAATCAAGCTTCCCAGAAGTTTTTGCTGTAAAAATTGAGAGAAGCAGTCATACATGCCAATCTGTGGCTACTCCTTCCTTTCCTTCCCATGGGATTCCAGCTCTGCATAATCACTGCTTCTAGTGCTTGCTTTCCTTCATGCCTTCCCAGCCACGCTGCAGAAGCCTGCTGCAGCGTGTGCCAGAAAGTGACCTGTACCAGAGACATGAATCAGACCAGTTGCCTTGAAAGTGAGTTAGTTCAACACAGAAGTGCATGAACTATAAGACCAACATAGTTCAGGAATTTCCATGGTTGATCCAATTAGGAGATCTTGGGTTATGTGCTATGCTGAATGCCTAGGTTAAAAATACTTGCTTTAGAACAGAGAAAAAAAGCTAAGGTTTAATGAAAACTAATTTTTCTTCCATAGATTGTTGTCTTCTATATCTCCACCTCTGTTACATAGCACAGATTACATAACTGATGAATTTCATAAAGACAATAAGGGTATGACTGAATTCTTGAAAGAGGTTAGCAGATCTCACAAACAGGGCATAAATTTAGCATCCATTCGTGAAGGCATTTTGTTCTTAACGATTTTTGTGTATGCAGGCTAGATGTATCACATTAGGGCAAAATCTTTTGAGCTACGCTGAGATAACAAAAACATCTCTGTATTTCTCTCTTAGATCTCAGTATAGGAATCCTTCATTAAGATGCTATGGCAAATGCTGCTGGCAACTTCATCGGCCTGCAGTCTAAGGGAAGCATAAGTTATTGGAGTTGTGTGTAGCAGAATAAAAGCAGTAGGTGCCCCAGGATGCATGATATTTCCCCAATTCATAGCCTGATCCATAAGACAATCCTCTGTCTGAGCCACACACAGTTTTCAATGTCCGTCTTTCAAGGATAAGAAATTATGTTTGGATCTGATCTGCAGAGGTACATAAAGGATCTCTTTTCACATGTAGAAGAACTGAAATCATTACTCGTCATGCATGGTCTCAGGAACAAATGGATGCAGATGGACAAGTGTCCTAACAATTGGGCAATTAGGAAGGTGGGTAGTCAACTTACATTCTTATGTCCCTTTTAAAAGCCTTGCTCAGTTCCAGCAGTAAAATGGATTTCCTGGTTTAGGATCTTTCCTGTAGTTTATCATCTCGTGTGTAGGAGCGGATGACAGTCTCTGTCGTTGTGCTCACTAGTGCCTTTGGCTAGCTCACAAGGCTCCCTGCTCAGCCCATGCAGCTTATTTTGAATCATGACCTGAAATGCTTGAAAGTACTCATGCGCTTTGTTGATGAACAAAGTTGATTTCCTGAGTTTGGTTCCTGAAAGATAAATGTTACGGTCCTTACCTTGCAGTGTTTCTATACAGCACTGGTGGAGTATGACAGTGGAGAAGCTGAGATAATTGTCGGAGTGGAGAAAAGCAGAAAGTTGAGGAGCTGCTGATACTGATGACATAGTCCAGCTGAGAAGAAATCAAAAGTTTAAATTATTCCCTATCAATTTACAGTGAGTGATAACATATTTCACAAGTTAATCAGCTGACTCATTCTTGGATTTTTTTTTAAGCTGATAATGTAAAGACAGTTGAAGGAAGGGAGTCACATTCGCTCTCTTTTTTTTTCCTCCCCTCCACAGTAAGAGGGAAATTGTTTTTTCCTCCAGTTCTCTGTTCTTACCAAATCTCCGATCTGTTCTTTCCAATTCTTTCTGCTTTTGCCTTTCTACTTTCTCAGAAAAAAACACTTGTAACAGAAATGCACTTAATCCTAAATAATTCAAGTCCTGTTATGTTATTTCCTTGAAGGGCATGGTATGAATAAGCATTTACTTGTTTTCTATGTGATTTTGTTGCTAATGCTGGAATCTTTAGGGGCAAGTCTGCACTGTAATTCTGAGCAAGTAAATTCACAATGTTACATTCTTTTCTTCTAATATTTTTCTCATATTATTTCAAGGAAAAAATAGAGAATTTAACCACAGCTTACTAAAGTAAACTTGTAATGTTCCTGATTGATTAATATTTTTGCTGCCTTGCAAAATTAAGCATCAATTTTAAAAAAAGTATGAAGAGAAATAGTATGTATGTGAAATACAAATCACAGCGCTGAAACACCCACTTTTCCTGTCTGTGTAGTGTATGAAATGTCATTGAGTCAAACAATACAGCATTCTCCATTTGAGCACATAAAATCTGAGTTCATAGAACAGACTAGCATAACTGTACCAGCCTTGGGAACACTCCCTGTGAATAACTTCTCCATGGAATTTAAAAAATGTGGAAAGGAAGTGTCACTTGAGGAAAATAGCTTGTGCATTTATCATTCCCACATTACTTCTTCTGTGTCATTAATTTTTACACTATTTTTTTCCTAAATGCCCAGAGTGCTATCAGAAATATTAAACAAATGAGAGAAAATCCTCCTCTCCTTTCTTTTGGGGAGGAGGGAAGGGGAGGAAGGGAGAGGGAATTAGAGTGAGGCCTCAGTTGTCCTGATAGGGCCATATTTTCACATCCAGGTCTTCTGATTACCAGGGTCAATATCTCAAAGCTATTACTGCTTGCCTTTCATGTCATTGCTTCACCTTCTTTTCCTTGTACACTGTCCTGTTTTGTTGCCTTATCTCCTTCTGCATCTGGGTAGTTGGAAAGGTCATAAAAGCTTGCTCTTGCTGTTTGCTGAGAGCTATAGACAGGAGCCGACAAAGGAATTCACAGTGTCCTTAATTTCAGGCACCCCTAGCTATATCTAATACCATGGAGCCAGGGAGGAGACCACATTGAGATAAGACTCACATGGAGACCATTCCCCCACTCCCCTGTAAAGTGATTTTTGTGATTAGTAATCATAGGCCCTTGAGCTGAGAGAGCACTGCATTGCACTGCAGTGGGCTCTCCTGTCTGGGCAGCTGGGAGACCAGAATGGTGGCATGTGCTGCAGGGTAAGCCGGTCTTGCAGAACAGATAGAGCCTCTGTAGTCTGGCTGAAGTCAGGCGGGATAGTTTATCTCCTTAAACTGAATGTGGAAGGCACCGTATACTTAAGTAGAACTTGGCTTGTACTGATATATCCTTTTGTGCAGTTGTTTCAGAGAGTAGGGAAGAGTCGATAAATTATGGAGACTATTTTAAAAAACTCTTTTCAATAAACCATCATGACTTCTGAAAATAACATCTATTTTGGAAGAGCAGTGAGAACTTGTAAGGTGGGTAAAGGCCCAGATACTACTGGAATTTGTTTGGACACACAAATAGTCTGTAAAATTCTATGTATTTGTTTAAGCTTCTGTAGGAAGCCAAGGCCAAGACTTGGAAGAAGTTAAAACTACATAGTGGTATCTGATGTGGAGGAGGGATCAAAAGGAATATATATATTGATCAGGTCTTCACATAACTATTATCTGTGCTGTATCTCATCTCTCAGGCAAAAGCAGCCTTGGTTTGTGGAGCTTCAGTTCCCGTTTTGTTGTGTGCAGTGGCAGCCTTCAGCATTTTAAAACCAGTTTAGAAAGTGGAACTCACCCTGTTGAAATGCTTCGATCAAATCTCGGAGGAGAGGTAAATTTTATGGAATTGTCGAGGACATTTTTATTACGTATTCTATACAGTGTCCCCAGTTCTAGTTGACTTTTATTTATGGATATGTCAGAGGGAATCTTTTTAGAGGTAAAAAATACTTAAAAAACCTAACTTTTTCCTTTCTGCTTATTACTAAGAACTAACTGCCTACAGACTTCTGTCTTTTGAGTCACAAATGCATATTTGCCACTTCATTCCCTTCTCTCCAGATGCATCTTGCTAGCATGGGTTCCTATAAGATACTGCTATGTAATGGTGCAGTAGGAGCAACTGTGTCCTATAGGTCAGGTGAACTTCAGCAGAAAAGCAAAGAAAGCTGCACTTAGCCTGTGTGAATATCCTGTGAGTGAGTGGGACTGTGTGGAATTATCTGCCCTTTAATTAAACTAGCTAAGTCCTACAAAGTGTTACAGCCTTTAAAAGCATTTACAGCCTTTTTAAAGTACGGTACATGCAAAATGAGTTTTCTTTTGTGTAAACATTCAAAGAGGACTTTCCACATTTTGAGAAAAAGCAGTGATTGTTTAGTGATGCCAACAGAGAGCTTAGGAGCAGAGATTCTTATTTCTGTTCCTGATTTGTGATCTTGCAAATATAAGACTCTTCTTCTGTCTCTTTCCATAGCCCTACTGGTGGGCTGACAGCCTTGACACTATCAAAATTTGTTTTTCCTGCTACAAAGCTCCAATTTATTTTAACAAACTGAAATGTTCAGGGTGATACACTTGGATACAACCACTCTCAATGCAGTGGATGACCTGAGCAGACCACAGGTGCCACAGAAGTGAACCATCTCTAGCTTCCTGGATACAGAACCCAGAACACTATGTTTTGGCCTTTTCGGGTTAAGTTAGCACAGCTGTAAAATTGACCCAAACTTTATTGCGTCATCTTCCCAGATGCTGTGCAGTTAGCAGAGCGTGCAGCGCACTGGGCCTCAGCTGTGTCTTGTTACATTCCAGTGCTGGGGGAGTGGGCAGCACAAAACTGAAAACACCAGAAAAGCCAGATGTTCAGAACGTGTTATTTCTTTGACATAACAACAACAACAAACAGAACCAAATACGTTGGTTTCTAGAGATTTCACTTCACACAGAAGAGACATCAAGTATCATCTTAAATCAGTACTGTCCAAGATAGCTGCCTAGGCTTCCACTTCCTCTTTCATGTTGCAGGAGACAGCACTGAGATGAAGCAGTTAAAAGAAGCTCTTCCTTACTGTCTTAAGCTATGGTTAAGCACAGCTGAAAGTTGTCTGAAACACCTTCAGATCCACAGTATTCTTCTCTGCTGCATTAGCTCTACTCACCAACCTTAAGGTTCACTTTCTAAATCTGACTAATGAGAAGGAAAATAGAGCCTTGCTTATCTATATGTCTTTCAGGAATGAATTTTAAGCTTCACAAATAAGGCTGGGCAGGACAGAAGGCAGCAGGAGTGAGAAGTAGCAGAAGAACATGCATCAGAGCTGACAAGTTCTGTTCTGGTCCAATGCTTTTGCAGTGAACTTTTTAACTCTACACAATAGGATTTAAGGAAAACATCAGCTCAGCACACCAATTCTACTGTTTTATTGTCAGGCTCCAATGACTAACTTGGCAAAAGCTGAATGTCTTGTTTGTGCTGTTCTTGCACATGCCTCTACATCACTATTTACAAATAATACTTTATATAACTTTAAATTAAACTCTTGAGGATACTCACATGACTGAGAGCATTTATTTGTTTAGAAAATTAATGGTATTGTAGCCTACTGTCTCCTCACTTAGCATATTCCCAGTTCCTGTGAGATTCCAGGTATATTTAATTACCATAGTAATTCACAGTATAACATAAATTGCCTTTTCCCCAGTTAGCAGCATTTCTTCAGTGAGTCCTTTTAATAATGATATCAAAGCATTTCACAGGTATAAAAAATATAAATTGTATGCGAAACTGATCTGATGCATGAAATCTGTTATGCAGCTAATTAAGATCACTTAAGATCACTTAACATCAGAAAAGCAGAAGTTTAAGTTTACATCCTTGTTCAAACGTTCTAGCTTACCATATGGGAAAGTAAAAATCAGTGCTTGTTTGCTGTTGGGCAAATTCTCAGGCATCTGGCTTGTTTTACTCAGCAGCATTAGTTTTGGGTGGAGCTATTTCAGAGCTAAAAAACACTGCCTCAATAGAGAATGGAAGTGCAGAAGAAAATCATTAACTACACATTCTCAGAGAGTATATTCTTTCAGAAGCTGAAGTAGGACTTTTTTCAAGGAAAGGCAGATGTGTTTGTGTATGAATATGCATGCACAGCTTTGAGCTGTGAAACACTGCTGATCATGTCTCCATGCCTGTTTTCAAGGGGAAAAAAAGCATTAATTTGTATTGCTGTCCTCATATACAATTTGGGGAAGGTTTCAGAAATGGCTGCTCTTGCTGAAGAAGTCAAGAGGAATAGCAACGGACTGAAATCTGAGCTCCTCCGGACTGAGAAGATGCTGCAGTTGCTTTTCCGTAGAAAGGTGCTCTCTGCTAACAAAGACCCAGCACAACTTATTTCCCAGCTATAGTCACTGTATTGGTGATCCAGCAAGTAAACATTAGATACTGTATTTAGTTACTTTCTTCCCTAAAATGCAACTACAGCTGTCTAGCCTGTATGTTAAAAAGGACCCAACCAAAGGCCTGCTCAGTTACTTCCATTTCTTAGAAGAGGCTGAGAAAAGAGGAACAGGTCCTGCAGTAGGCCCAGTATGTGAGCAATAGGATCTCTGGGAAGCTATAACACAGATGCCTCTATAGGGCTTGCCTCAGCACAGCTCTGTAGCTAATTTTAAGCGATTTCTGTTTGCGATCTTCAGCTGATTTCAGCTGTAGCAACCTATTGTAAAGGAAAACAGTCACTTGGGTAAGGCACATGCGCTGTGCCAGAAAGATCTTGTACAAATTACATTCTCCACCCTCAGAAAAAGGAAACTGTCAGCAAAGCACACAGAACAAAGATGCCTGTGACTCATGAAACAGTTTAATGGGATTTTACTAGCATGGCTAGTTTGAGTTGAGTATAAAGGATAAAAGATGCCTCAGACCATCCCTGGTGAATTAAGCAAATGCTGGGTTCAGCTGCGGTTATGCTTGCCATTCATATCTGGAAGCTGATTTCTGTTGGAATATATCATATCTGTGTTTTTCTTCATAAAATCTTTTTCAGCTTAGCCAATAGCTGAGGGCCAAAAAGAAAGCATGCGCACACACAAAAGCCATGGGTTTTATTTTAATAGGGATCCCTACTGCTTATCGTTGCTGCTTTATGTAATTGTCTGGAAAAGGTCAGCACAGTTTGTGCTGTGTTTCCAATTGAAGCTGAAAAACTTTTTTTTTTTTTTTTTTTTTTTTTTTTTGCACGGGACTTGTAATCTTTTGGCTAAATACAATATGAAAAAGGAACTGTAGAACAATATGAGGGTATTCCAGCCTCACCCCGTGCACTTTTATTCTTAAATTGCTGTGAATCTAATGAAGCTAGTCCCAAATATCTGTTGGCTTTAAAATGTGTAGTGAGGAGACAAAATATGATCAGATCTTTAGCTCTAAGGTCAGTCCAGTGGTGGCTGGTTTGTTTCTGTATCTCTAGAATAAATTCAGTGCTATAATATCTATAATTTTGGTTTTGCTTTCTATAGCACTTATGCAAATAGTCATCTTCAGCATGACTTTTTATCTTGATTATACTTCCCTAATTACTTCTATAGGCTTAGCATAGAATTTAAAGCATTTGTTTTGCTTTTAACTTTGCACAGTTGTTCAAAGCAGCTGGCTGGTTGCTTAAATACATCTCAGAAGAGGACTGAGGGAGGGAGTTAGTTCCTGCTTTTGGCTGAGTGAAGTTGACCTCTGCTGTCATGAAGAAGATCGGGAAGAAAAATTCTTTTTCAAATTTTATTTGAATTAAAATGCATACTGGAGGAAGGCTCAGAAAGAGATTTGGTCATGGCCACGCAATCCTTCAGGGACTGGGGAAACAAGCCAGCCCTCATATGTGATTGAGAAGACATATCCATGGCCAGCCTCCAGACCTGAGGCAAGTTTTTGCTTTCTTCAGAAATGGGAGTCAGAAGTTACTCTGCTGCACTGCAATGATGAGAGAGAAGAGGCAAGCAGGGTAGGACTCCCCTGAAACAGCACTGCCATTGCCAGTCCTCAGACTTATTGTTCATCTAACCTCCTTGCTTGGACTTTTTGTTTATGGTCATTAGCCTTTGCTCACGTAACCTGACAGGTGTAGGGGGGGGTTATGAGAGGCAGGAGAGCTTGTGAGGCTTCAGGTAGGAGCTGGCAGTCTGTGTAGTCACCCTGCTCTCAGTCCTCTGGGATACCAAGTTCCAACTCACCATCTTATGGGAGCCACAGACCTTTCCAGACAGGCATGTCAGCTCTCCACATGCATGAGCATTCTCATGCATGTCCCATGAAATGGTGGTACACTTCTCAAAAGGAAGTTTCTACTGGAAACTTAGGCATATGAGAGAGTCACAGCATTTTCCAGCAGGTCCCATGATCAGGATGACTGGGAACTGAGACATGCTATGGTTCTGCTTTGGAGCATGTGGAGAACTATGTGTGAACATAGTCATGGATACCGAACAACTATAGGCATGGTTATTATGCAAGGAATCCATCCACACAAGTAAGGAGAAAATAATATCCAGGAGACATGATTTTTAATTGCAGAGGCAGCCATTAGGAGTGCCTTTTGACACACCTTATGTTGATGTCATAAAATATTCATAAAAGCATATAAATAGTAGGCTGCAACTAAAGCAAGAGGTTTCATTTCTAAAAGCAACATTCTGTCAATCAAGGGAGATGCATTCCAAATTTATTCATAACTCGAGAAGCTGTAAGAGAGCTGTCCCATCAGGATTAATCTAGGGGCAAAGTCTTTATATCAGTGGGAACTCTGTATTTGTTTGGGTTTTTTTTTCCTCTTTGTAGCCATGTTTTGCCACAAACTGAGTGCAATAAAATAGGTTAATTATTCATTTTTGCCACAAACTGTGTGCAATAAAATAGGTTAATTATTCATATTGTAACTGCATTTTGCAATGAGTTAGGTTTCCTGGGAACAGGATACCTGTGTGTACATTAGTTTAATTTAGAAAATAACGAGCCTATAAATAGGCAGGCGATTATACTCTCCCTTTGCCTTGTCTGAGATTTGTCTTATAATAATCAAGCATTTGCACGTGTGCTGTCTACAGAGGTGCAAAGGGCAGGTTAAGGTCCATAACACCAGCTGCTGCACTGGTGAAGAAAAATACCCTTCAGCAGATGTTAGATAGGACTGTTGTAGATAACACAGGATTATAGAGATACTCACATGCCACATGCCAGAGGGGCTGGTTGTCCTACCAACGCCAGAACATGCAGAAAAGCTTAGGAAGCTAAAGTTTTGGTGTTGGCAGGAGAGTGCAGACTAGAGTTTGTCCTGTAGAGTTTTCTTGGGAAAACGGGAGACAAAACGAGAGGTCTTCATTGAGGGTGCAATTACAGGAAGAAGGTTGGCTCCTCTGGTCTTTCTGTGCTAGGGACAGTCATCTAATGAAATGCAGAGGACTCTCACAGGTGAGGTAACACGTGCTGTGGTGATGCCTTTGTGTGCCTCCTAGGTTTGTCCTCTGGTTTGGGTAAGCTTGTGTCTCAGCAGAAGAGCTGGAAGGAAATATGGGCATAGAATGCAATTCTCTGTGTATAAGGGACAAGGCTGGACCCCACATAAGAAATATTTGATAGGGAGGATTTGAAATTAGTCATGACTCAAAGTGGCTTTTTGCATGGTAGCAGCTCATCTGTGATTACTAAGACAGCACTTAATAAGACAGTATTTCAACTGTCTTAAAACTGCCTGCTGGAGACTGAATACTGCCTTTCGTCAAAAGATCAAATGCTAAATGAGAAAAACCAGCATGTCAGAAAAGATTTCCCTCTGGAACTCAGTGAGGCAAGATAAAAATCAGGAAATGGCAATCCTGCCTAAAACGCTAGGGTGTGAGCGGCAAGTGTTAGTCATCAGTATTTTCTGTGTTCCTACTATATGTTATGGCAGAAGCTGGTTGTGTAAGGAGGCCAGATACAGCTGTGGGGGAAGGGCACGGTGCTGTGCACAGCCATCCGCCTGGGTGTGGGACTTGAATTTTCTGACAGAGCACAGATTGAACTTGCTTCTCCCCATTCTCTCCCCCTCCTCCAGAGAGACTTGCTCGGCAATCAAGCAGCCTCAGAGCACGTTCTCTCCCAAAGGCAGGGAAGACCTAACTACTCACGTTTTTTTCTGCATGCTCTGGATTTGGTAGAAGACTTCTGTCAAAAGTGTGTATTCCCAGAATCCTCACTGGTACTGACTAGCATCTGCTGAACAGCACGATGCCAAACACTGCAGTTTATATTATTATTTCCTTGGATGGAGATTTGCTCCTTATACAACTGTATGACTTTAATTTTGCTTCAGTGTGAATCTTCTAGAGGCTTTTTAACTAGTAGAATGCTGGAATACTACATCGCTTGACTTGATTCTGACTTACCAGCGGTGAGAATGGCTGCTAAGCTTTTGCTGGGTTATGATTTATTTATTCTTAGAGGCTAAAATTCCAGCTAACTGCAATTCATGAACAGTCTGTTTAAGATGGGATACTCAGTGAAGCTCAGATAGATAAGGCTGGCTCAGAGAGTCTCACCAGGGTGAAAGTGCTCTTTCATTCCCTACTGCAGAATTTATGAGTGACAACGTCCTAGCTCCTATGGCACCCGTGGTTTGCAAAACATTTTGATTATCAAAGTCCTTAGCCATGCTGCAAGTAGCCACTCTGTGAGGAGTGCTCAATACCCTTCAAAGACCAACACAGCTGCACTGCAGAAACTTTTGATTTCCTTCCTTTCCAGACATTACCCAGATGACAAAATCAATTGATCACCACCGAATGGCATGGAGAAAGCACTTTTTTTGGGAAGGGGGGAGGCGAGGGGGAGAGCAGGGAGGGTTAGACAATTATAATGGGTTTACAAAAAAGTCATAAATATCTGCATGCGGATATGGGGTTGGTGGTGTAGAAAAGAGATCTTTTGTCCGAAGGAGCCTTGGTTGTGTGATACAACCTTTCCTCGCTAAAGCTAAGGCTTAGCTAGTTTTGTGTTTTTGTGAGGAGCGTGGAGCACAGTTTACAGAGCACAGAACTGCAGCTTTTGGATAAAAGAATATTAAGTTAGAACATAGTTTCTTAGTGACATTAGCAATGCTAAAACATGGTGCTTGAGGCAAGACCAGGCAATGACAGCCTGTCTCCAGTGAAGTGGAATTGGATAGATCCTCTTTCAATGCACTGAAAATATAATATTTAAGCTTTATTATTGCTGGGCCTCCAGCTCTTTTATTCATGCATAGTTTTCTGTTGGGTATATATTGTTGAAGCTACTGAATCACTGGGCTAAAAATTCATTCTGAAGCTACAAGCTTTCTGCAGATTTTCTGTACTAACAGTACTGACTCCAAGCTTTTCTTGTCCCCTCCTCAGGATGTTTTTTATAAAGTGATTCAAGGAGATGGGATCCTAAGCATGGATTTATGTAAATTTCTGTCTTTATCCAGCCCTAACCTATGAGATCCTGAAATATTTCTCTGTTTAGTTGTACAAGTCAGGGGAAATCTCAGTCAAACATCCTGGGACCTGTTCCCTTTTTTTCACTTCTCGTTCGTGTAATTAAGGAGAAAGCTAAGACCATAGTTACCAAATGAGAAGTGGAAAAAGTCTTGCCAAATAAGCATGTCTGTCTGTCTTTTGTTAGCATGATTGTCGCGGCCCGAAGGGAGTCGTTCAGGACGACCTCCCTCCCCTTGGGACCAACGACCAAGTTCGTGATGCACTTGGACTGAATTAAAGTGAAACGACACCAGCCAACCAGTTTTAAGATTTATTAACACAAAGATAAGGCATGTGGTCTAGACAAGTCCCGTGCCACACGTTTCAAACAGATTCAACAAAGGAGAGGGAAAAAGAGAGGAGAGAGAGAGAGAGAAAAGATATCACCACCCATGGATCCAGCGTTGTCCCGTTGGTCCTCTTCCTTTGGGAGTCTCAGCGGTGGGGGGGGGGGCCGTCTGGTGGTAGGTGGGTCCTCTTCACACAGCCCGAGTTGGGTACCTCCGAAGAGGGACCCCGAACAAAGAAATCCCTGGACAATTATACCTTCCAATCTAAGCTCTCCACCCCTCACACGGTAGTTTGGACCAATAGCAGTTTTTTGGGTCTGGGGTCTCCTGCTCCTTATTGGATCTCATCGTCGTTCCTAGGCAGGCTGTTTTCTGCTGCAGTTTCTTCCACAGGTGTGTCTCCATTTCTCGGGTTCTGCTGTTGTCTCTGCAGGTCCTGACAAAGAGGTGGTAACTCCAGCAATTAGCACTGTTTCAGATGCAAACTGCTGGTAACTCCCTTATCGTTCCCGCCTGCACCAGCTCTGGGGCCCTTTCTCACCGAACTAGGGAGTGCGGCCTAAGGCTCCAGCAAATTCAGCCACTCATGCCAAGCAAGTTTCACAGAAGTTGCGCTAAAAACGGACAATAATTTACAGTCCAGGTCCCAAAGTCTCTGCCCGATTGTGGTCTTGTTCAGTGCAGGCTCGGTGTGTCCCGGGTGGTCGCAGGGAGACCATCTCGGGGGTCGCAGCAGCCCAGTCCTGTTTCTGCCAGGGACAGACGGCTTGCTCGGGGTTATGGCCTGCCTGCACCCCATGCACCAAGAAATGTTTAAGGCAAAAAGATTCATTCATCGGTCCGCCACAATGATCCAACTCACACAGATATCTGGAGATCATTTCTTCTCCTTCCTGCACTGAGAAAAAGGTTTTTGCAATTAGAATGTAGCTGCATTGTTTTAGACTTACTTTTAATTTCTGTGCAGGAATTTTGTTCTAGAGAAAATAACATGGATGACATTTGCTAACTAGTTAAGGAAAAAAGCAGAATAATAAAGTATAATTAATCTCTTAATTTTTGCCTTTTTTTGCATGTTACTTCAGTGCTGCTTCCAAAATCCTTCAGGAATGCTAAGCAAGTATGTTAGGTTTGCTGTTTCTCATTGTCTCAGTGTTGTCTTCCCTACCAGGCTGTAGGATGCCTGGCTGTAGATGGATGAGAAGCGCATTTCAAGTCCTTACAATGAAGCTGGCCACAAAACAGCCACGAATGCAAGCTGGAGAAGGGTTATGGAGGCAGGTTCTCAGCTATTAGCCTGGAATATCAGGGGAGGGGTTCCTGCTCTCTGGCGTGTTTCTGTATTTTGCATGAAGCAGTCATGGTAAAGTGCAGAATGATTCTTGGGAATATTTCTAATGCCTCTTCATGAAGCTGGCCTATAATACAATAGAAATCTGTGTATTCAGATGGTAAATAGACCAGAACTATAAACAAACCTATTGTAAAACTGGAGGAAACAACTAGCTTACAGTGATCCTACAGATTTATTTGCATGCAAAAAGAATTATTTTTAAAAGAACTGATAGTGAGTTAATTTTTCTTGGTTACAGAAATCAAATTTCATTTCATTACATAGATATAAACATTGAAGAACTATTTAATAGTATGCCAGTGTATCTGAGAGAAACATTTGGCTTTTAGCTATGAGTTAAAAAATTACGGCATGTTCTCAGGATGCAGTAGTAAGCATTCCATAAATATTTACTACAAATGCATTGTTAACATTTGATTAATGTGAAAGAACAAGAGACAAATGTTGGCTTGTTCTCTTTAATGTTGTTGTCCTAGTTCATTTACGTTACTTGGTCTTTTTACGGGAAAAGGACACACAAAGAGAGTTTAAGCAGTTTAGAGCAATGAAGTTATCCTTGCAGCTAGAAGAACTGTTTATTTTTTCCAGTAAAATATTAACATGTGAATACTTTCACTAGATGAGTGGCAAATTAGATAGATGTCACTGTGTAAGAATTTCCATATGAATGTAATAAATGTGTTAAGTAAAGCAACCTACCGTTTGACAGATGATGGTTTTCAAAAAGATTACTGTATTCACACTGCTGGATTGCTATGTATGATTGAAAGAACAAGATGAAGTTGGGGCAATATCAGATGCTAAATATGAAAAGTTGATTGGAAGGCTCAACAAATGTATCATTTACAATCACAGGCTTACTGCTGAGGGACCAGCTAAGTGGGTTTTGTATATGTTCAACACTGAGGCACTGCAATGCACAGAGTAGTACATTAGGGCAATTTTAGTCCAAGATATCAAGCATATATTCATTTGCAAATACCCAGTCCATAAACTCAGTCATTTCCTTTAGTCATAGCTAACCTCAATGAGCATTTAAGCTTACACAGCCCAGAAATAAGTAATGTTCATGAAAGTGGCTGTGTTAACCTGTTTGAGTAACTTTTCAGATTAGGAGAACTACTAGTGAAAATGCTGAAAGACACCGACGTGTGGTCTCAGGTTGTGACCTTTGGTTCTGTGTGTTTTTTAGGGGGACTTCAGAATTTGAAATAGTTTCCTTGATTTTGAACAGAAGAGGTAAAATATATTCATTAAAGATGATTAGCAAGCGCAAAATCTTCCTCATAGCTTCTTGACAACTAGTCACCACTCCCTGCAAGCCGTTCATTCCTGAGGCTTGTGGTTCTGGCAGAACAATTCTTCATTAATGTGTCCTTGACATTCAGCCATTTTAGGAATTGAAAGCCACTATCTAGGAAAATGTTGTGGTAGGCTAGGATTTCTGTGAAAAGAAGGCAGAAAGAACTTGAATTGAATGCCTTACATTTTCTCAGATACTGTTTTGGCACTTGCCATTTGATACAATTCCCAGAGATTCTGAACTCCAGTTTGTTATAACTGGACCTACCTTCCTCTCTACTGCAGGATTTCTTTACTGAGCAGTATACTGAACATGTTGCAACATCTTTTTATGAAAGGAAACATTGTTTTTTATTCTATATGAATAAGATTTCCTTTCTACTGTACTCCACAAGTAGATTGCAATCTCAAGTGTGCTTCATAGAGGCATTTGAGTTGAAAACAATTCTGCATGTTAAGTATCATCTTAAAAAATAAAATCTGAGGCAATGCTGGTAAAGTACATAAAGTCATCTGATCATTAAAAGGGGCTATTCTTCTTAGTTCTACAATGCTCAGAGCAAGCAGAAAATGCGTGAAAGAGTTGCGCTAAAACCAGATGTGCATGGTGGACCACTGTTTACATTTTCAGCCGAGCTCTGAAGCCAGTGGCTTCAGGAACTTAATAACCATTATGAAGGTATTTTTAAAAAGGCAAGCTATACTTACTTTAACTTGCAGTATATGATTCTCTTTTCTATGCAACACATAGTAAAATTGATCAGCTGATGCCTTACTGTATTTCTGCTTCACAGTGCACAAACTCTATAGGCGATCTGCTCAAGACATGTCATACATGGCTGCTTGGGAAGATGGTGAGTGAAAGTGTATGGCAGTGTCTTAAGAGTCTTTCGAAATTCTCTGCCTCTCAAGTTCACAGAGAGGCAGAATCACCATGGAGGTGGGAGATGATGGGCTTGCATGGTTTTAGGTGTTCTTCACAGATCTCACTACCTCTTTAGAGGAAATATATGACAGGTCATAGATGCATAAGAAACTTAGTTTTGGGAGAGTCACTGACTTAACAAGATTAATGAAATGTCACCTTCCTATGGGCCAACATTATCTTTCTGAAGCAGATATTTAAAGCAAATTCTAGTTGTTCTTTGTAATGCACCCAAGTCATTATTCATGCAGACTATATAAGAGCAAAGACTGTGTGTGTGTGCGTGCGCGTATGCATACACATGCGCACACGTGCAGAGTCAGAGGGGGAAATGTGGGGGAATGATAAGCACGTAGCAACAGAGTGCAATAGCTTTCCTTACTGTTTATGAGATCAACTCCTTTAAAATTATAATGACATGTTTGACTTTGAAAACACCTCTCATTCTGATCATCAAACAAACGTTGGATTATATAAAAAAAACTATACTAGTAACTTAGAATCATAAGTGCGGGTTTTTTTAATTGTATTCTGGACTTAGCTTTCATGGTTCATGTTTTCAATTGTTTTTCTGAAACCATGCCAATAAAGAATTACAATTACAAAAGAAACAAAAGATTCTCCCTTAATCACATGATTCTAGGAGCTGAAGCTTAAGGCAAAAAATATATAGGGATTTTTGAATTATTACAAATTATGTGTCCTATTGAAATGCCACTCTAGATGCCATACAAAATTATGAGGAGTAGAATTAACTGAGTTATTCCACTCAGAGTTGAAATCTAGCAGCTGTTTTAGGGAGAGGTCACAGCTGATCTCAGCTACTGCCATGACATTTTAAGGAAAGGATCACTTTGCTTCTTCTTGATATAGTTTACTTCAGAAAAGGTATAGGAGAGAGAAAGTTTGATGAATTACTTTGAAATCTTAAAATGCTGATAATTATTCTTTGCTTTCCCCCTCCAGAAGCTTCAAATTTTTGCTCCTGTCATCTGTATTTCCAACACACAACTTTCAGTGATTCATGCCTGCCTCCTGTTTGTCATGACTGTCATTTTTTCCCCCTTGTTTACATGCACCACACCCTGAAGTCCCTTGCTTGTTTGTAAAATAACAGCTGTTCTTATCCATTTAAATTCTCCATTGAGATCTTTCGTACAGGAGACATTTGCTCCTCATGCAAGTAATGTGGCAAACGTGATACGTGATACGTCTAGGTTTCAAAGGGATCAGCCCTGGGGTTGGCTTCTTAGAACCAAATGAACAGTAAAACCCTGAGGTTATTGGGTTAACTGGTTTTTTTTGTTTGTTGGTTTTCCCCCAAAGAGTCCATGATAGGGTTGGTTTTTGTCTGCAGGAGCCAGTGTGGATAATTAATTTAGACAATTGTTATCCTCTGAGTTTTCTACAAGCATACCTTATCATTTCTGAGGAGGCTGAAGGTTTTAGAAGTTCCCATGGTTACTATGAATTACTTCATCTCACTTCTAGCATATTTCTTCTACACTATTGCCGGCTGCCAGTAGGCTTTGAGGAAGGCTCCTATTAGGTGCTAATCAACTAGATGCCATTGACATTGAAAATGGCTTTTTTTGCCTTACGAAAGTAAAACTTATGTGACTTGACCAGGTTTCCTTGAGGAGAATTTTCACTAAGAACTAGTTTACTTATGGTAGATTATTTTCTACTCCTATTTATTTACAGACCTAGGGCATCTTATCTTGCACTCTCTATAAAGGACTGTCTCTTCTTCCAGCTGTTTCCTCTTTTAAGATCTGAATGTCTATGTGGCTTTTTCTGACTTCAGTTAAGTTCTTTTTTTTTTCCAAATAGAACCCCTCCAGATTCACATTACTTCAATTCATAGCTCCACAGTATTGAGAAGAGAGATGGATGAGTGAAAGATCTGCAAATATTCCTGCTTTCTCTGTAGCTCTGTTACAGGACCAATGCGTCACTTAGTGTTCTCTTGGCGTTGTACTTGCAGCTGCTCCCATCCATGATTACACTGTAGAGCTAAGTAATCTCTCAAGGCCTTTCAGTCTGAGTAAAGCACCAGGGCACATGGGGCAAAGGTGTGTATTCCAGGTGGAAACAGTATAAATGGTCACCGAGTAATTACTTCTTAATGGTGCCCAGAATGGCTGAGGTGAATCTGGATTTGATCTGAGAGTGCTTGGTTTTGGTGTAAAAATATTTTGAGAAATGTTTATGCTCTTTTTGTTCTGAAAATAACCACTTTAAAACTAGCTTTGATAAAATCTGAATTTAAGAAGTAAAAGTTGATTAACTGCTATAAATTGGATACTGACCAAAAGACACAGCTGTGCCAGAGTTGAAGGAAGAGAGGAAGATCAGAAATTTTAATCAATAAACACCAGCTAATAAAAATAATTTCCATTTTTAAGTCAACTTTTACAATAAAAATTATAATCTGCTAAATGGAATTAAAAGATAGCTTCACAGTATTTCAGAAGTTGTTAAGATACTGAAAATCACAAGAGTAGGGTAGTAGAAGAAAACAGTCAAGCTATTCAGACTTCCTGTTTCTAAGGAAGAAAACACAACTATGTGTTGACCAATACCTTCACTCAGATATATTTCCATATTTCTGTTATTTATTGTCTGGAAGCTGGAGTGTGTGACTGAATTCCTGAAGTGGGTCCTTCGCTTTTCCTCTTAAGGATAACTACTTCAATAAGGGTAAATCTGTGAGGAAGGTTGCCCAAGCCTCACAAGAAGGGGAAAGGAAGCTGAGCAAAGCTACTTCTCTTCATGACCCATTCTTCATTTTCCTGTCATGTCCCCTCTGGGCAATGCTCCTGCCTTGCTTCTCTGCCATCTTCAAAACTGTTTGAGTCTTCCAAAGTTTCACCTTGTTCCTATCTGACAGGAAGAAATGTTCAAGCTGAGTCTGAGAGAAAGACTAGTGAGTTGCTTGTGTCTCTGTCTCTTATCAGGTATCTTGCAAGAATACCTTGATTGCTGATGAGAACACAGTGAAATGTAAAATGAACTGTTTTTAGTTTAAGGATAGTAGTTACTGGCAAAAATCTCTGCCTCCAAAACTGCCTTGTTTCATGGCCTTTACAGGAATACTACTGCAGAATGGAGAGCTAGAAAAGTGTCCACCTCCTTAAAGTCTTTCCTCGTCCTTTGCTATAGCAGATTTCTACAGGAAGCACAGTAATCTGGCTTTGGGATCTGTCCTGTCCTTTACATCCCTAATAACTGTGACAGATCTTGGTTATAAAACATAAAAAGCTGGGCTGAAAACTGCAGCAGCTCCTCAGGAGTTGATCCAGGAGCAGCTCATATCTCTGCTCTAGCAGGGAGAAGACAGTCAGCCACAGCATAGCACCCTGCCCCAAGCTAAGCCACGTGAGAGCCAGAGACCTCTGTGTGCAAGCCTATCACTGGTCTCTTTTAGGTGACTGCCAGAATGTGAGACTGGGCTTCATCCCAACTGGAGAAGGTACAGGCCTCGGCTTATGCGATGGAGATTGGTATTTGTGCAGCCACATTATATGGATGAACTTGACGTAAAGCTGTTGTACCATGACTTTGGATGTAGTGCTGGGACATGGTACATACCTATGAGATATGGGGTGGCAGAGAATCAGCCCTTCAGTGTCCTCTCCAGTACACCTCTCTTCAGAGGTTAGGAAGTGAAGAAGCAGACCTAGGGGGCTAACTCTCCTCCCTTCTTTTCTGCATCTTTTCAAGGGAGATCCTGAAGGACCACCTATATTTGTGGTCTTACTGTGTACTCATATGTTCTCCCATCTGCCTCTGGACCTTATAACCTGAAGAGATCACCATTAGCAATACCATAATTAAACAGATACTAATAAAAGGAGCTGCAAAAGCATTATACACATACTTCTTGTTAGTGAGCGCTTGCTATGTAAAATGTATATGTGACCCATTCAATGATGCTAGAAGAAGAATGCATTAGAGTGTGCTGAGGTTATCAGGAAGCCACAGCTGGCAATGTTAGATTTGTTATAGGAAACTACCTAAAGAATGGTGAAGATAACAGGAACGTTCTGCCGGGGAAAAAAAAAGCAACCAGCCATTCTATAGAGGTCACATAACTTGACCCTGTATAGAATAGTTTGTAACAACCTGAATAAGCAAAGCCTGAGTACATAAGACTGCAAAGAAAACCACTAGTTGTGCAGGCACTCTTGCTTCAGCACCAGGTATGCAGAACTGATTGCTTGGTATCCTGTATTGCTGTATGGATAACTGTTATTATATTATCATTAAGGGGAACAAAGCACCCATACTTGTGTCTCATCTAGTATCTTACTCTGAGGCTTTGTTGTAATTTGGACGCAACTGCCCATCCCATGAAGAAACAGAAAAAAATCTCTATATACAGCCAGATAAATTTTGCTTGAACTGGAGAGGAAAACAGGCCTCACAATTAGGTGATGACTTCATTGTCCTCACATTTATTATCAGTGATGATTATAGAACCTACACGGTAAACAGTTAATGATGGCTTGTATGAGGAGTGAACATACATTGAAAAATAATCATGATTAATTTCTTTTACAGAAAGTTATTATACTCCAGAGCCCTGGAGGGAAAATCATAGCAAGGGAACAGCTGTAAACAGTTCCTTGTACAAATCATTTTAGTGGCCTGTTTAGGTAAGTCTCTGGAAGAGTGACGGAGGGAGGAAATAACTCTTGCAATTTTGTACAGCAAAACCTTGTTAGGAGAGAGCTCTAAGACAAGATAATGATATTGTTCCTTGTCTCATAAATACAAAAGTTATGACTTTCCTAGCATGCATCACAAAGCTAGCCCTTAATAAATAATCCAGCCTAACCTCAGCTGCAGTGCAAAACCTGTGAGGGTCTACAGAGCTAGCAGCCAAGCTGGCTGACATGACATGTTAATACTAGTCCTAACTCCTTGGAGGGCAAGTAAAGAGCAAAAGGACACGTGGTCAGAGTTCTGTACAAGCACTGTAATGAATGCATAATGCCATGGGAAGCATTGGTTTTTTAACAGCTTTTTCATACTGTTCAGCTGTAACACAGAGTTATAGCTGTGCTGTGCTTCATGGGGTGAGTGCCTCTGTTGGTTATGCAAAACTTGGTTCCAGGTAGCAGTTGGAATTTGACAGCCTCCAAGTTTGTGTGTATCTAGACTGCAAGGATTGCCACAGCTGGAATTCTGATTCATGTAACTGGTAAAAAATAATTACTGTTTATTGGTATGTCTTTTGGTTCACCCTCTGGAATTCACTGAAAAAAATGGTCTTGGTGACAAAAAATAAGGAATGATCAAGTGATCTCTCCAGGGGATTGAATTACTAAGGAATAGGACTATGATGAACAGCAAATGTCTTTTGTTAATAGCATTTCCCATCCCCCATCTTCCTTTTTAACAATTCCTGGTTCTTTTTCTTCTGAATCATGCCAAAATTTAACCCAGTGTAAAATTTTATGATGAAACTGCAAAGTAGAACCTTATCTGAGGAACTTGACATCAGCATGTGAAAGAGTGTATATGGTGCTGCTTATCTTTTCAGCAACATTTTTGGATGGTAATCGCCCTAATCAGCTGTATGCATTGGCGATTAAATGAGAGAACAGCAGAAAAGCCCACTTCCTCCATAACTCAGCTCCTGCTTTCCATATTGTAACTCGATGCCCAAAGACTCACAGTTCTTTCTTCCAAAATTAGCTTTCCAAGCTTTACAAACACACTTGCTTCTAACTGATGGAGAAGCTTTAAAATTTTTCCAGTTCCAGAAGAAGAAAAAATATCTGAGCCACTGTAAGCAATGTAATTTACTATTCTAAATGTTGTCACAACAAATTGTTACTAAGTCTATCAGCAGTCTTTTTCTCTTACTCCTTCCCTTCTTTTTCTGTAGCTAAGAGTACCTCTTCCCAGTTGCCTTCACAGTTTATATCCCACATATGAAATAGCTCCCTTTCTCTGAGTATTCCTTTGGGCTATCAATGAGATGATCAGACTGGCAAGTTTTTTAATAATTCTTTGAAATAAAGTCAACTCTCCAACTTTCTGTATCCTAATTCTTTTATTTTTATTTTACATCTACTGACAGCTCAAGACAGTGTTATACAGGGAGAAACTGAGGCACAGAAATACTGCAAAAGTTAGATGAAATCGGAGAGAGGTCCAGAAACTAAACTAGGAAACCAGTCCTGGACTTTCAGCATATGCCAGAAAAGCAAGGGAAGTATGGGCCAACAAAAGGGAGAGAAAAAATGCTTTCTACCAGAAACAGAGCATCTGTCATACTACCTTTTTAATACACTGGAAAATTTGAGAAGAAAAAAAAAAATGCTAGTGATTGTTCCCTTCTCTAACTTTACTTAAGAGCCCAGGGCACTTATTTGAAGACCAGTGTCTATGTTTTTTCCCAGTCTGAAGGAAGGTGAACCAGTATTTCTAACCTGCAGTGCCAATCTCTCACCAGTGCACAGGACACTGTCCTTTCATGGAAGCACTCTCATTGCCATATTTTGATTTTTTTTTTTTTTACTTCATATAAAATGATTCAAGTTCCTTATTACCAGAGACCAGAACCCACATCCCTGTTGCAGATGCAATGTGCAGTCTTTTGCTTCACTCCAGTTCTAGGTCTCCAGTTAACACAGTGAACTTTTAAGTAAGCCTCTGCAAAAGCAGTTGAGAGAACCTCCCTTGAGCATATGTCACTGGCCGAGATGCTCTTCTGGGACGTGACTGTTGGGTTGAGGAAACTTGACCTTGAATCCTCTGTAGATCAAGAAAGTAACTCATGGAAGAAAGAGTTACACTCATTCTCTTCTTTTGAAGATATTATCTAATAAGATACTCATCTGCATATCATAAATCAGCAAAAGCAATAGAAGAAATGGTATAGTTTATATATCATTGGTAATGAGTCTGTTGTCAGTGAAGACAGCTCTAGAATAGAGATGGTTGGGTCAGGATCTCTAAGATCACAAATAATGGAGCAGGGCTGTACATGATATACATCTTTTGTCCTAGTGCCATATTGCCACTTACAGTTGCTAATTTCCTCTTCCTCTTCTTTGTAAAACATATAATTTATTTCCATTGGTCCTTGATGAAAGGCAGAAAAGGAACCTTAGTCACTGAGTATGGGCAAGCATATAGTTAAGAGCGGGAAACTGCCTAAATCAATTGTCAGTGTGTTTTATCTAATTTTCCTATGGAAGTATCCAAAGAATTCACTTGTATGAATATTGACAGAGCAGCACAACACTATGCATAGCTTTTTCTGTGTAAAGCCACTTCTCTCTAATAAGAGAAAATGCTCACTTTTGGACTTGCAGGATTTGGACAGCTTAAAAGTTTGTTTTTATCAGGCTAATATTTGTAGTTTAAGAAGACAATGCTTTTTTTGTCTCATCTGTGTGATTAATAAAGCATACAAAATTGCAGTCCCAAAAGTAAAGATATGCTAGTATTAAGGCTGTGTGTACAGCTGCCTAACATCGATTTTGCACTTTGTGAATCTGCAGCATGATACAGCTCTTAAAAAGTCGGGAGTTTTTTTCCCCATTGGTGCTTATTTATCATTCTGTGCCCAAGATGGATGGAATTAGCTTCCTGTGCAGCTATTTCGTTCTTTGTCATCCTGCTGTTCTGTGGGAGGCCTCTTGCCTTATTTACTAACTATCATCCCAGCTCAGCTTGGAGGATGTAAATATCTCTTTTTATGTTCCTTGTTATAGGTGCTTCAGAGGATGGAACGAACTTACTCTCATATCCCTCTGGGAGAAGGGGATGGCATCATACACATTCTAACAAGAAACAACTGAGTTACAGAGAAATTAAAGGAAAATATGCTTCGGAATGTCTAGCCTGAAATCTGGACAGCCTGATTTTTGGGAGCACTTTACATTAGCAATTCAAAGACTAGCTCTTGGTTTTCAGTTGCAGTTTGCAAGAAGCTAGGTTTTAATATGTGCTTACAAATTTTGATGATAAAATAATTACGGATGTACACAATTTAAGAATTTATGGAAATACTTTCTAAAATAGCACTGTAGCAGTGCATTGATAGTTCAGTGACTCAGTTGGCTTCACTATGGCATAGAAAAGATATTATTGAAAAACAAATTACACTTTCTACCAAATATTTATAGAAACTTTTCATACCCAATCACGGATAGAATGAGTCTCCCAAATAATAATCAGACTGTGATCGTGAAGCTCCCTGACTCTTATATGCTATGCTGTCTTGGGCTCTATCACACTGATGATAGCTTTTTATTCTGGATCTAAGCCCTCCTAGACACAGTCAGAATTATTTGCTTTTCAAGAGGCAGCAGTCAGGCTTTTTGCAGTGATGAAGAGGAAAAATATGCTGATTAAGCACAATAGACAAGCTAGGACATCCATTATTTAAGCATATTTTGACTCTTTTAAACATATCACTGCACTATGCTTTCAGTAGCTTGGTCTTGAAAGCCTGTTAACTGACTTAAACAGCTGAGGGTCAACCATCAGGTCTGAGAAGGATTATAGAATTAGGGTAGAATCATTCACGTTCTCTTTTCCATTTGGTTGATTTCAAGGGTCTTGGTTGTATGATTGTGTCCATCTTTATCATTATTGTCTTTCATTTTCCTCCTTGTTACTGTTTTGACAAAAGCCTTTGATGATTCATTTGGTTCCTATTCTCATGAGCTGCAAGTGGAAAAGTGCTTGAGAAGCTTCAATGTTTCGAGAATGTTGTAAGAAGCAGTGTTGTTTAAAAGATCCTTGGCAATTCCTTGAGAAATTAGAAAGACTTTTTTTTGCCAAATGCAAACAACTGACTGAAAAATCCATCCTGGAAGAGGCTACAAGAGAAAGGCTTGAAAACTAAACCTGTTCCATTGGCCTTGAGACCAAGCCTACCCACCACCATGAAAAAGCTCCAGCTGCAGCTCAAAGAAGCACAGTATGTCATTTAAAATAAGAAATTGTGTGTTGTTTCTGTTACTTTTTTTTTGTAATGTAATTAGCTTTCTTTTGGTTATGTATTTAAACTGTAATTTACTCTTTCATGTGTTTTGCTTTCAACACTTCCCTGCTTTCTGCCCATTTGCTCTTCCATATTATTCCTGTTTCACTTACATTCTTTGCCTTCTCTACTGTATTTTGTCTGACTTCTGATCTTCCAAAAATTTCAGAATATATTTTTTCTCTTATCCACATATGCCGTACCTAAACTGTAGGGCCAATGAATCCTTTCCAGACTCTGAATCTGAGTGCACGTTTTGCCAGTACCCAAAGAGGTACACTAATTGAGTCATTATACCAAAGTAGGTGTGTTTTTATACAGCATGGAAAAGAGCAATAATGCACACATCTCAGAGAGCTAAAGCTCTGGTCTTGATTCATAGGCAGGATGCAACTGCAGTTCCTCAGGATTTCTTCAACTCTTTTGCATCAGCTGGCAGAAATCCTTGCTGCTCTGCTGCCTCCCACAGCTGGAAAAGAAATCTGCCCCTAGTCCTCAAACACCCTCAGCACCCGCCTGGGTGAGAACTGCCTGGGAGCCAGACCATAGCTCGACCTCCCTTACTTTAGCTCACCCAGAAGCTTGTGTCTTTGCCCACCCATGTTATTTTGTTGTGAAAATTCATGACATATCTTCTAGTCCAGGATCATGTGGTTTCTAATTATCAGAGAGCCTCAGTTTAGGGTTTTCTTGTGTTGTAGCCACTTGAGTTTGTTGTTGTTGGCTTTGCAGATAGGTATGTGTATTCTATATGTTTGTGGAGAACAACTTGAACATGTGGCTAGACAGCACTCTAACAAATAGGAAAATAAGAGTAAAATGTAAATTATTTTTAAAATGCATTTGTTTGCTGAGGCTGTTGACTCATGAATTTGTGTGGCTGGGGATGACAACACTCATTATGGAACAATTTAGGGTGTTCCTGTCATTCTACAAAATGTGAGGAAAGGGAAAAAAGCACCAGTCGCAGCTGGCAGTCCATCCAGCTTGTCTTCTGCCTCTCCTTTCTGTTTGATCTTGGTGAGGCTGGGTTAACAGCATGTCTGGCTCTGCTTCTTTCTAACCTCCACAATACGATTGGCTGATTATTTGTAAGGGCTTGTTTAGATTTTTCTAGAAGTGGTGGGGGTTGTTTTTTCTTTCTTGATTGCTGTGTGTGCTATACCACATAAAATACAGAGCAGCTGTTGGAGGTAACAGCTCAGTTTTGCATTTATGCAACCCGCTAGTGAAAATAGGCCTAGAAAGTCTAGTTTTCTGGAGATTTTGCTGTACACACATTATACCTAGCTGTATACCTCTAATCATTAAGGAGTTGCATTGTGTGAGCTATGAAGGGATCTTACACCTTTCCAAGGCAGGGTTTTTGGAAACAGTGCACCTGCACCGCCTCCCTGCAGCTTGCCTGTCCTTATACTAGCGGTGTATGTGGTGCATGTGCTTGGGCACCAGAAAGTGTACCTGAGTGTGCCTGAGGACACACCTGCAGTCTCACACATAGCACATAGACCTCAAGGCTACACTTAAAAATCAACCTGAACAGACAAATAGACATTCTTTTTTAATCCCCTGGGCTGGAAGTATCTTGGTTCTGCTACACCACTTGAGAGCTATAGAAAATGAAGGAGAGGGGCTTCACAGAAATGTAACAACTTTGCCAGAGGGGAGAGAAACCTGCCAAGGCTGGCAAAGTGACAGAAACAAGAAATTAAGCATGTCTCTCTATTAATCTTTCCAAAGAAAAGAACCCATACAATAGTGGCAGGAAACTTTTATTAGGGAGCTGCTTTCCCTCCAGCTCATTAGATTGCAGCAGCAATAACATAACTCATCAATAAATGTAGCAGTTATGCCAGCGGCAAGATATTATTCAGAAGGGATCATCTCTATATAAACAAAAAGAACAACAACAAAAAAAGGAATGATCAGTGATCATGTGATGATGAGCAAAGATTATTCCCGACTGACCTTGGAAGCAGAACTTGCCAAACAAATTTGGTGTGCTAAGCACTGGAAATACTATTTTTTCCCTCTTCTCTGTCTTTAATAACTGCCAAAAAAGGAACTGTAATTTTGTCCTTATTTTACAACAGTTTTGGAGTAACTGATCAGCAAAACGCAGAAAGTCAAGTTGCGGGAAGATTTACTAGTCTGTTTTGTTTTAGTTGCATCCTAAAGAGTGCCATCTAGGGGTGAATCAGTAGAAACCTCGTAAGTGTTGAAAACTTTGTATTCCGTTGTTAAAAAATGAAAAGTGATTATATTTCACCTGTATGATGCTCCAAGATCTTGCTAGAGATGCTGAGCATACTATTTGGAGTATATAGAGAAGCAATAAAACTGTAGGAAGAGTCTGGCAAGAGATTAATACAGAATACAAAGGAACTAAGTTCCGAAAATCAGCATTTCCTCACTACAGCAAAACTACCTGGTATTGACAGCTGAAGTCAATCCTACTGTGCTGTCAGAGTGACTGGAATCCATAATATAACATAATGGACAACCACTGTTTCTTTGTATATTTGCTTTTGAATGAGTATGAGAAACACGGTGTTCTTTAATTTAAAGATTGTTTTAGCAAAGATTGTGGAATCCTAACCTGTAAATATGGTGATTAAATTCATTAAGACAATTAGTTTTCTTTCTTTGATTCTCTGATAGGAGAAAAACCAGTCTATTATTCTTACAAACATGTGAGGTCATTATCAAGCATATTCATCTATATTTTTGCTTTGTTAACCAGTTTTGGTCCTACATTCTAACTTTAAATATTTTTAACAAATATAATTTTAAAGTAATAGAATAAATTTCATAATTAAACTTCTGCCTAACATTTTCTTTACTTACCATCATTTGAATCAGCTTAAAGATGTCTGATTTTTTCAATAGTTTCTGAAAATTATGATAGGCAACCAAATCACTTCTGGGGGTGTTGATGCAGTTAAGTGTGCTCAGATACTGTAATGAAGTTTGAATTTCTGTCATTATTTAATTTCCTAAAAGAAATTTGCTAAAGAAAAAAAAATTCATTCTGATAGAAAAGACTTTTAATCCTGAAATCCTTTTAAGAAACACTAAGAAGGGCCTAGTCCCTTAGGGCTAACTCTCCCCAGTCTTCAGACAGTAAGTTGCAAAGAAGCGAAGTTATCTTTGCCCCTGCAACAAGGAGCCTGAGTATGACAGGAGTCAGGATGAGAAGAAAACTGTCCAAGGGTTGAAGTAATTATCCATTGTTGTTCAATCACTAATATATGGCTACACTATTACCAGCAAGCAGACACATGTAATTTATCACCTTCTTTTTAGGTGGTGTAGGCCTGACCTTCAGCCTAATCGTTCCAATTCTGTGGTTACCTGAACCAGCCTGATCTGGGTCTGTGATATGTTGCAGCTGTGCAGGTAAAAAGTTTGCTCCTTCTACCACTGATGTCTTGCCTGTTCCTTTGTCATCTCTTTTTGGTCTAAAATAGTCTAAAAAACATACCTTAAAATTGCTTGTCTTATAAGGCATTCCATAAAAAGCTTTATTGTATTAGCATTGTTGTATCGCCTTTAGCACATACATTTCCTACTTTATTTGGATTAGTCTTCAAATTCTGTATGGCTCCTAGTCTAATCACTCTTTGGTCTATAGCTTGGGCTCCTAGGTACTACTAAAGATGTACACGTAGAAAATTTCGTTCTGCTTATGTCTCTGAATGTCACAGTTACAGTAACTTTATACTTTCTCCTCTTTCTGGAGAGTACCAGTTTCTTCCACCACCAAATGACAGAAGAAACTGTTTTCCTTTTTCCTTGAGCTGCACAGTGGCCTTTTTTTACAATATTGATTTAATATTTTATAAATATTTGATATAACAAGTACTGATGGAAATAAAAATTGTGTTGGCAAATATCAGTGTAGCTTAGAAATGCAAATGAGTCATTCTTTCATTCAGTATTCCCTCTCATGAATTCACAAGACCCCTTTTACAAGTCATTTCCCCTTGCTACATCACATGAATTTCAACAAGAGGATGACTCATAAAAGGAGGGCTGGGAATCAATGATAATTATGGGCAACATGCTAAGAAAAAAAACATGAGCTAGACTTGTGATACTCAGGAGAAAATGAGTAGGTAGAAATTAAGTGTCTAAATGGTTAGCAGGTAGTTAGTCTGTTCCTGTTCATTCCACCTAACGCTTTTCACACTATTGAGTTGGAAAACTCAAAAGAGGTAATGATGTCGGTGGGTGAAATTCCTCCCTCTTTCACCCCTTCCCAAGTCAGTGTCAATATGCATTGATTTTTGTAGGCCTCATTCTCATGCAGTGGCACGTAACACATACTTCAGTTTTGTATATGCTTAAGTATATGTATTACTGAAGCCCTTAAACGGTAAAAGATTTTAGTTTTATTTAAAACTAAATAAAGAGGGGAGGGAAATTGTGCTGAAATTTATTTTTTCCTCAGTAGCTAGCCCTCTAATACAAGGTTTTCCTTCCTTCCATTTCCTGCTTTTAGTAGAGAGGGAGAGAGATGTTATTTAGCAAGTGGCATTGTCTGCTGTACCCTGTGCTAAACTGGAAAATGTAAAGAATAGTAAAAATTGCGGAAATTGCAGGGATAACACAGCTTTTCCCCACATTTTTAAAGAATGGTACAAATATGAATAAATCATCCATAATAGCATATGATTATCTTTTACAGTACCTACATTAGAAGAGAAATAAAAGCATAAAAAGCTTTAAAAAGTAACAGCAGGTTTTGCAGTTCTTTTCCTGTTGTTGTTCACAAAGTATACTACACTGTATAGAAGACCATGAATATCAACTAAAAATTAAAAAAAAGAAAGCTTGAATTTCCACACTGGACACATCTGAAATCATTAATTCATATTATTGTTAATATTCTTGAATTGCTGGCTGAGCAGCAAACATTTTGATTGGTGTTTCTTTTGTCTTGGAGGCATTCATGCCTGGTGCATCTATGTACAATTGTGGGACACACGTAACCTGGCACTAAAGTGCAATAAAACAGTGTTTTAATCTAAATAATCTGTCATGGAAGAATACTGCATAAGCCCTCTTTTCCGTGAAGTATTATAAGTTAAAACGCCAAGATAAGATACCATGTTAGCCAAACACCTGCCAGCCTTCACTAACTGCTTTAAGTGGGAATCAAGTGATGTGAAAAAAATGAACCAGAGCAAATTCCATTTTGGGTGAGAGACTGGTACACAGCCACCATGTCCCTTTCTAATTAGCTCTAGCAGTCACTGTGTCTGTACTTCAATTAGCACTTTGTAATTGTAATTTCATTCTAACCCTATTTTTGGTCTTATATAATGCCTCAAGTTGGTTAAACTTTCCTCCTCCTGTCAGAAGGGAGTTACTAACTGTGTGTTGGGACGCACCCCACCAGCCTCACCATGGCAGCTGGTATTCCTGCTATGTGAAAATGCAAGTTTCACTCTTCGGCTAGATCTAATTTAGAAATCTTTGTGTTCCTGATGATTTCCGATAGTTTAGCCTAATTGAATCTAAGTGCTTTTGCACATTCAAACTAGAATGCCCAGCTGGACTGAAGCTGAAAAACTGTGACCCTGAAATACAGCCCCAGAAACATGAGCCCTCCTCTGTGTTGGCAGCTGTCACCTACTGCATCAAAGCCACAACTATCTTCCAGTTGGGACCTAGGAAGTAGATTGCAAAATCAGTTCGATTAAGAACCAACACATTCTACAAGTTGAATTACTTATCAGCGGTGGCTGTGTTTCCTCGTACACATGCAACAGCTGCTTCATACAGTGCAACTCTGTCAGCCTGAGGGGTTTCACTCCCACCTGAACTGGAGATGCCATGGAGTGCTGAGGAGGGCACTGTGCAGCTGCGGAGCCATCACCGCCCTTGGGGCACCCCAGAGCTGGGAGCTGGGCTGTGGGGCACTCTCACTCCACTCTGGGACTTCAGGCACTGCACAGGTCAACAGACCTTCCTCCAGCAGGCACACCAGACCACGGAGCAGGGGAGCAACCACTGACGACAGCTGTGTAAGATGGATTTGGGGAATATGAGGCAGGAGTCGGTGGGGTGAGCAGCCCATTGAGTAGGAGACATGGCAGAATAGATTCAGCCAAAGCCACCTGGGCTCTCTCATGAGGGTCTTCCAGACATGCTTGCTGGTGCCTTTTCTTTAAATCCATTAAAGCCACTGGTGAAATCCCATTTCCATATGAAATTCTCACCTTACAGGCTTCCACAGTAGAGGAATATATGCTATCCAGGGTCTAGTCATCATCAGCCTTTTTACAAATTCTGCTGTTCTCTTTCATGTTCACTCAGGGACAAGTAATATTTGCATCATGTGCCTAGTCAGAAGCCTCCTGTGAGAACACCATCAAACTGCATAGTAGCATCTGTTATTCATCTATTAATAATCAGAATAGTAACAAGCACAAATATAGAGTATGAACCCATGATCTTAGCCCTGAGCTAAGAATGATACAAATGACAGTATGAGTATTATCTAATAATCATTAGCTACTAAAACGATAACCCTACAAAATTGGATAGACTTGTCTCTCTTATATGGAAGACTAAGTCTATGTAAGAGCACTGCTTATGCGTCTAGGAGGTTGGAAGAGCTTATGCAATTGCTGTCATACATTCAAAGTAAATCAGACTGCATTAGACTCTAATATTTACATTTCACAATTTCTGGCTTACTGTATTACACTCTCAAAGTAAATTAGTACTTGTTACATCATTGTAGTGTAAGAAATTTATTTACAAAAGAAGAGCTAAGGAAAGCTATTCCGTCATTTTGACTTTCATTGAGGTGATAAAACACACTCTTGCAATCAGCTTAATGGGCTCAATCCTATGGTCCATTAGCAGGAAAATTTCCCATTGAAGTCAGCGCAGATCTTGCTTTCACAGGAGAATTTTGTATTCTCTTGCAGTATCTGATCTTGCTATCAGTGAAGTCAGTGGGAGACATGCTTCTGAAGATAATGGTAGTAAAATGAGATCTTCTGTGGTGTTTCATAATGTACTATACCAGCAGGAAAAGAATCATCAATTTCAGGAGTCAAGGAGGATCACATCAAAGAAGGTATTTGCTTCTGATAAAGAAATCTGTGGGAGAGGGTTTAAATTTGAGAACCTTCAGAGTACTCTGCACAACACCATGGGAAGCATTTAGACCTCCTAGCCTTACGCATTTCAAAAATCCACGTGAGGACAAATCACCTAATTCATACAATGACTTTGGTTTTCCAGTTAACTTCAATATGCACTAAATAAAGCATTTCAAATTATTTTGAAATTTACTTGCATTTTTTAAGAAAACTCCTTTTGTCTTCCTCAGAATTTTCCCAGAAACTAATGATGCCTTTTGTTCTGAATGAAACAAGATGTTTCATTTGACCAGGCAGCAATATCCATTTCAATCTTTAATTCGACATGAAACAGGAGAATCTTCAGTTTCATCCACAATTATTTCATTTTTGCTTGAGATTTGTTTGCTTTTTCCTACTTTCAACTCTTTCATACATGCTAAGCAAAGCTCACAGGTGACTTTCTGGTACATATTACAGGTCCATTTTGACTTTTAGAGACAGCATATGACTCCAACAGAACCTCTTCAGTCTTCACGGGATAGTATGTAAAACCATCTTCCCTCTGCTATCACGTACAAAAACCCCTTGGCGCTCTCCCTAAAGATATTCACAATGTGCTGTTAAAGAGGGATGGTGCATAGTTCTCATGAACTCTTCTGCATATTTCAAAGTTTACAATATTGTCTCTGGATTTAAGCCAGGGAAATAATTTAACTTCTCATGGCAGACAATTTTTGTCATCAGCATAGTTGATACTCCCCAAATAATTAGAGATGAGCCTATAAAGCTAATGACTTAGAAGAAATAAGAAATTAACAGCAGAAATGTGTTGCACTAATGTAACTTCCTATCAGTTTAATCACAAAATTCTTCCAATTCTTAGTTTATGTAAAATATATATAATATTCATCTGAACAGATGCACAATTCAAAACGTTATCTGCCTTTTTCAGAAGTCATTGGCAGAACAATCTACTAGTGGTTCATGGTTAGTCATAGATTTTCCTGAATGCTTATGAATTTTCTTATGTGATTTTATAAAGCTGATCAATACAGAAGAAATGGGCATTATTACAAAGAAATGTTTGGTTCAGAATTTATTCTTCAGTTTAAAATGTGTCACTTGTTTGTAAAGGTTGAGCTTTCATAAATCTTGATTTCCTAATAATTTATGCATTCAGGAGTTGAATACAAATATTAAGAATGTGACTGCATAAAAATTGCTCTTAGATTTCAATATAGTTTTATTTTTGCCATGACTGCTTACTGCCAATGATTACTCTTTCACTGCCTAATCCTGCCATAAGGTACTCAGGTAGCAATTGCATGAGACTGGACAGTAAGGCCACATCTGGACTGTTTACATAAAACAGACCTAGAAAATGCTCCCAGGCATCAGTTAGCTTTTTAAATTTTTTAAGTGTTCTACGGCATGATTTCAACCCAGACCAAGCACCCAAGCAATTCCCAGGCTGGGTTCAGGAGTCAGCACAGGCCAAGCATCACTCCAAACATGCAATCCGCAGGTAAACACCTTGTTCTGAGGATCAGGAAATTTAATAGGCACAGGCCTGCAGTGCCAGCTGACCTCCAGGTGAGAGAATAATCCTAAGCATATTTAATTGACTATCATAGATGAAGCTTTAGGGGCAACGGTACAGCTAAACTAATTTCCATGTCAATTAATCAACAATGGATGAACAACTTCCGCAAAGATGAAGGAACAAGTCTAATCTTTACAACTCAGTTGACTTCATGCTTGTATTAATTTAATCTTTCTTAAATAACTGTCACAACACTTAAACTGTTTTTAGATCCTTGGTAGAACAAAAGCAGGTAAAAAGATCAATGCAACATAAATCAGCTTTTCTTCAAGATGCACAAAAAAGGTACTTTTGAATTGCTACTGACTCCCATTTCTCAGTTGCTGTTTGTTTTTGTTGCAGCACAACTCCCAAAGATTCCGCTGCCATCCAAGTGGCACATAGCCCAGGCAGCTGATACAGCTCCTGCAAAGAGGAGCAGACATCAAGGGAGGGTGGAGTTTGGTGAGGGAAGAGGAGCTATGCAGGAAAATGAATGAAAAACAAAGCATACAAGAGTGCAAATCAGTTACACTGAAGTATGTGCTATGACAGGAAACACATGAAATGAGTTCTGTATCATCTGCTACTTTTACTGTATGCTATAGGGGGTGCTAGCTGGAACATACGCAAACATCCCCAAACTATTTCTAGAGTTTTTAAAAGATACTTCCCTCAGTCTTTCTGGAGGAAACTGCTTATTTCCAGGAAAGAGTACCTTAGTACTCTTCACAACACTGCTATGTCTAAACACAGATACAGAATAAACTTCAATAATCTCTATTTTCAGTATATCTGCTTTGTGGCTGCATGGTTTCAAAGCACCAGGCCCAGCCTGCTTCTGGGAGCTGCTCCCTGGACCATTGCAGAAGCCTAGTGTAGTGTGGGTGAGGAGAATCAGGCACTGCCTCTGGCAGGCAGAGCACCAGAACAGGCAGCACCTCAGTGAGGAAACTACATGGTTTTGGGGTGGGCAAAAGGATAAAAACTATTGTCTGGTTCAGCATTCAGTGAAGCCAATAGAATTATTACGTTTATTTTTGGTGGATGCTGAATCGGGATCTTGATATGGTCAGCCACACTGACTTTCCCACAAAGACCCCCTCCACTTAAGGAGAAATTCCACAGGGAGCCAAGATGGAAACTCCACCAGTCTTGGGGAACCTGCGGGCTAGGGAAATGGGATCAGCCAGGCCATGACCCCTCATAGGCCAGCTGCCACTGATGGTATGATCCTGGGGGCTGGGGGGATAAAACAACTGAGAACTAAATCTCAGTAAATTTTACTTGCCATCTCTTCTCTCCAGACTTCTCATGGCTTTTTTCCTCCCAAACAGACTGCTCTACCCCTTGGCTTCTCAGCTGTACCACATTCTAAGTCAGGCACCTGAAGGAGTCACGCTGTTCTTCCACGTGTATATGGCAGGCTAATATAGGTATCAGGAGTGTGATTCATCAGATCAGATGTGGACATACACATCTGAACTAACTGTCTAGACTCCGTTTATCATTTACTGAGAGAAAGAGACACTTTTAGCAAGTGACTCATCTCATGCTAAAGTTACTCTCTTAAATGAACTGTATGCCAGAAAGTGTCTATTTCCAACTATTCATTGTAAAAGGAGTTCAGATGTGGTTCAGATGTGGTCATCATACTATAGGAACCTTAAGCTAATGAGGTCAAGCCCAGCCGTTGCTGTTCAATAAGCAATAAACTAATTCAGAAATAAGAATATCCTAGTCCAAGATGTGTTATAGCTCAATTAATCTAACCAAAGTTTTATTAAAAATTAACATTATGTTTTTACATGCCGAGTGTTTCAGTTTTTAATTAGTCCAATAAATACTATTGCATGAAATACTAGCATTTGAGGTATTTATCTTAAATGTCTATCTGACGAATCAGGATGTACCATATCTAGAACATGAGATGTTGCATAGACTTTATGTAATTATATTTCAGTTTAATCATCAGTCTTCAATTTCTTCTTTCACTGTCAATCTGCTTAGGCCAATAAACATCACTTTCAGATGCAAGGTGCTTTGTTTAGGATATGAAGGAGCCAAACAGTAATGAAAAGTTTTATCTTTACTAGTAAATTTTTAGTTGTTTTATCTTTTAAAATATAAATCTCATTAAAACACTAACAATTTTTTAATCATCATGTTTATGTTTGTGAAATATATGCCTCAGTCCACTATCTTTAGTACTTAGCCACACTTACAAACTGGATACTAAAACATCTAGGCGACAAGTTACAGATCTAAAATAAGAGCAATATTTGTGGGAACCGTCACCAAGACTCCTCTGCTGTTCACCCAGAGAACTGTGTTTACACCCTCTAGCTCAGTGTTTGGTTGTACTGCATGGGAGCTGCAGAATTGTTCAAAACTTGTATATTACTACAAGAAGCAGATGGTTCTTCATTCCTGGGGATCAGCTACATCTCCTTGCCAAACAAAAAACTCACAGATCCTGTAGCCTTTTTCTTCCTCGCACTCTTCTTGGCTGGGAAGGCTGAGTCAAACAGACACTCCCAGCCCAAGTGAAAGGGAAGAATCAGTCACTAACAGGGGTATTCTGGGTGACTCCCATCCTCTTTTTTCTTTTTTTTCTGCACCACTTCAAAAATACAAGCATTACTGTATTTGTCATTTTTAAGTTTCCTGGAAGGACAGTACAAATTAACAGAGCTACATAAAGAAAACCTTCAGATTAGAGCATTATTTATGCACTTATCCAAAGGTACAAAGCACAGGGAGTGAAAAGATTTAATGAGGACATAAGAAATGCCCTATTGGATCAGGCCAATGGTCCATCCAATGAGGTATTCTGTCTCCTATAGTGGCAGTAGGAGTTACTATCTAGGGAAAGCATGAGAGCCTGGCGCTTTTCTGCAGCCCATTCCCCTCATACCTCCCCAGAAGCAAGTAATTGGATTAGGAAGTTGGAAGATACTTCCCTGCCCATTCGCTTTAGTATCCATGTATGGACTTGTTGTCCATGAATATGCCTAACCTGTTTTTGAACCTGGTAGCATCATGTGGCACCACAATCTTCTGTGGCAACAAAGTCTAGCTGTGAAGAAAAAAGATACTTTCTTTTACCTGCCTTAAAACAATCTCATAGTATTTCAAATGAGTGCCCTAGTACTAGTATTGAGCGATTTGCTCAGTAACAGTTCTGTCTTCATGATTTTGTAAACCATGCTCACACTCCCACTCAGCTTCCTCCTAAAAATGAAGCATTCCAGCCTTTTTAATTCATCGTTGTCAGACAGGTGCTCCATCCTCTTACTCATTTTAGCTGCCCTTCTCTGGAGTTCTTCTGCAACATCCACCTTGTGATACAGAGACCTGTAGTGCCCACAGTATTCAAGATGTGCATTTGCCAAGGTTTTCTACAGTAGCAAAATGATGCCCTCTGTTTTGTTGTCAATACCTTTCCTGATGATGTCTGACATTTTGTTGGCTTTTATGGCTGCTGCCGTATGTTCCACCAGTGACTTAAGAGGACTGTTAGCAATAAATCCAAGGGCTTGTTCCTGAGTTGTAACTGATAGATCAAGTTCAGTCTCACAAAGGCACTGTTTAGATCATTTTTGCCAAGATGCATTATCTTATATTTATTGATATTGAAGCTCATTGCTACATTTTGTTTTTCTGTATTTTTCAACTTAGTTTCATGAGGTCTTTCCAGAGTCTCTCAGCGCTGGCATATTTCACTCACCAGAATAGCTTAGTATCACCTAAAAACTTGGATATTTCACTGTGCACTTTCTTCTGATCATTGCTGAAGGTGTTGCAGAGAACTGGCCTCAGCACTGATACCTGGAGGACTCTACAGCTGACTCCACACCGAAAAGCGATCTTCAAGCGCTCCTTTTTACTCCTGCCTTTTGATCAACTTACAGTCTATGAAAGAACCAGTGCCCTAGCAACTTAGTTGCTATATTCACCCTTGGTGTGAGACCTTGTCAAAGTCTTTTTGAAGCCTCAAGTATATTATGTGCAGTAGATCCCCTTTATCCATGTGCTGACACCTTCCTAGCAGCCCAGCTGGTTAGCAGTGCAGGATTCCCCTTTACTGAAGCCATGCCAACTCTTTCCCAGCAGACTGTGTGAATCCTCTGAGACTGTGCTTTTTGTTATCGTCTCTACCACCCTGCTAGGAGAGAAGTCGGTCACTGATGTTCAGTCTGTGGTTCCCAGACCCTGTCGAGACCCTTTCATATGTGGGAGTTACTCCGGCAACCCACCAGCACTGGGGCTCGGGGCTGTGGGCAAGGAGCGCTGATGCCCCTTGGCCAGCAGCTCTGCGACTGCCGGACTGAGCTCATCACAGCACTCAGGTGAATGGCACCCAGCTCTGGTGGCTTAGTGACACCTCATCTAGCTATGTTGCCTAATACTGCCTCCATATTTGCTTCAAAGTGACCATCTCCTCTGAACTATCTGCTGCAATGAGTGGGCCAGGTGTGGGACCCCTGCTGTCTTCAGCAGGAAACATGACAGCAAAGAGTGCACTGAGTTTCTCTGTTATGATCTTATCATCCCTCTGTGTCCTTTTTACATCTGTCACCAAAATCACCCAATCAACTCTCTAGCTGTCTTCCTGCTTTTGATATATTTAAATAACTTTTCAGCTTGAGTATCACAACTGCAAGGCACTCTTCATGTCCTTTTTTAGCCCTCCTAATTTCCTGCTTTCATTTGACCTGCCACATTTATAAGCTTCAGTGCTTTTTCATTTGTGCAAGCTTTCTGCTTTTTAAAATGCTGACATTTTCCCTATGATGGCCTCTTTACCTTTTGTACTGAGCCATGCGGGGTTTTTACTGGAGTGCTTGTTTTCTTTTTGAGGTGCAGTTTACCTGGGCTTCTAACACAATATTTGTAATAACATTGATACAATAATATTACTACTGTATTTGTTCTGTAATATCTACATGGTATTTAACACAACAAAAGCATTGTTTTTAATATAAATATATATATGTGTTTCCTATTACTTGACTGCTAGTCATTCCTTATAACCTTGAATACAGTGCATCTGACTCAGCTACTCTATCGCTACGCTGGGAGAAACTGCCTGCCTGCTGATAGCATTCGCTCTTCCTTTATTTCTGTAGATACTTGTCAGCTCCCACAGACCTTTTCCTAGAGTAGCATCCTGCTTTTGCTCAGATTTAGGCTTTGAAGAGTAAATTGTTCTTAGTCTACCAGATATCAAATAAGGTATATTGCAAACAAATAGCATTCTCACTGCATTTTCAAGGGTTCTTGTTATTTTGCCTTTCCTGTCTGGCTCTGTCTACATCTTCAATTTATTTAACTCTGCTGAGGCAAAATAATTCCTCAACAATATGTGAGTAGTTTAGGATATTTATAAAAAATATTACACACAATTGCCTCATTTGCAGCTATAGGCTGCAAATCTAACAGTGTTCTGCATCACTTTCTTCAAGTCCTGGTTACTGAAGGCCCATGAGGATCTCAGCTTTCACTGCAAAAAGGGGGAATTTCTACCCCTACTTGTTGAAAATAAAAACTTGAAAACATTATGTTGGCAATCATAAAAGCCTGAAAATCTGGCACTGGTTTAATGTAGAAGGCAGGCTCATGATTTTTATGGTCATGCATCAATTTGGAGTAGGGGGAAGGGACACTCATTCGTTATTTCTGAGTGTTTGCAGGTGCAATACTGATTGTGGAAATGTCTTCTTTGGGAATGCTTTGCCACTGATGGCCTCAGGTTGGTAACAATATAATTCTTCCTTTAATTCCTGTGAATAAGAGAAGCAGAACCTGTCCTATGGTCTAGTGTATTCCTCTGTGCAGGTTTGGTCCCTGATCTTGCAAGCTATATCTTGTACCCATGCTAAGTGCTGCAGCAATCCGTAATGGTACGTATGCACAGGTATGAAGACCCCTCTGTGCAAGAAAATTGCTCTTGCACTTAAACCATTTGAGTGCAAATATTGGGACACAAAGATAAAATTGCAAAAAAAAAAGTCTTTCGGTTAGTTTATTCATTATGAAATTACTCCTTACAGAAATAATACTATGTTCAAACTCTGAGAAATTCTATTAAAATAAAAGAAAGAGAGATCATAATACAGAATGCCTATTCATTAATTGCTCTTTACCCTGAAAGTCAAAGGATGCCCTTGTTTCTCCATCCTCCATTTATAAGATATACAAACTCCAGTATAGAAATAAAAAGATTTTTAGTGGAAAGCCTGAAAGGTAGATACCTTCCTTTTACTCCCATTAGGTGGAGCTCTCAGACAAGAAGAAATGAGTGGAAAAAACAACACAGCATGCATTGCGAGGAAATGTTAGTACTGTGCTATTCAGGTATTTTTCCCTGCCGAGAGCTCTCTCCTTTTGATAGAATTCATTTGTATCCAACTAGAAATCTCATTACATGCTTTTAAAACTACTATTACTCAGCAACCTGCCTGTACCACTAGGTTTTCATTAGCTTAACACATTGAGATTGAGCTGCAAGCTTTGGAGGTACCTGACTGCTACAGCACTGGGCTCAATATAAGTAACCAGACAGACAGAGAAATAGTTGTGGAAAGGAGGAAGCAGAGCACATAAAGAATTCAAGAGCAATACATAAAAGTCAGAAAATTCTAGCAGGTGCTTGATTCAGCTTCCAGTATGGTAAAAGTCCACTGACATCAGTGGTGCAGGATTCAGCTGAAAAAGTGGCCATGAAAACACAATGAAGCAATACAAATGGAAATGGCAAAATGTTTGCAGCCTGACTTTCTTCCTCTTTCAGATTCTAGTTTCTACTCTTGCTTTTATTGTGTATTTATAATTTCTTACAAAGTACTGGGGTAGCTCTCCCAGTTCCTACACAAGGGGAAGGACCAAGAGCCCAGTGCAAAGTACTGTACAAACAAGGGACAAAATAATGGATCTTGCTGAAAAATTGCATATTTTCAAGGATATTGGCTCTTACACCAATTGCTCATTATTATGCAGTAACTCTGTAGCGTGAATATGTTTGCCAGATGAATGGCTGTAGTTGACAAATGGGAAAGAGGAAGATTCCATTATGTATGCAGTTAACAGAATTAACAGAAATTGTCCATACATATATGGAAGGAAAAAGTCTGAACTAGTTCCTATATGATTCAGCATCTTATTTAAGAGAAAAGATTGACTTAATTTAATCCCTGCAACTATGATGAAAGCCTGTTAGTTTTATCTTCTCTTTATGTAAATGTTACGCTTTTGTAATAGGCCATTTGAGTAAAGCTTATCCTCTCTCCTATATTTATACTTGCTGAAAAAATCTGATAATTTCATGAGCACTGGGATGTGATGCTGGAAAGTGTTCTTTATTTTGTATTTGAATATAGCCTGGCTAGTTCCAGGTTTTCAAACAAAACCTTCTGTAGAGACTTAGAAAATCTGGAAGTGTGTTATATTTTTAGCCTTTTAAAATCTGTATTCCTTTGCACTCAAAGTAAACATCATTTAAGCCTTGTGCTAAAAGAAATAATATACAGTAGCTGTGAGACATGAGAACTAGCAACTTTGTTTTTGTGTTGAAATCAGTTGGCCTTATTACTTGATGGACTTTGATTGAGTAGATACACTACTCTAGATTTGCCTCACTAATGCAAAAAGAAAATGTCTACCAGTGAGGACTGGTGCACTGCAATAAGAGTGTATCTCCTCAGCATTGAAGGACTCTTTCCCACATCCATTTTTTTCTGCTTGGACCAGAATCATGCTGGCCATGCTGGACTATGCACTCTGGTTCCAGTGGCTGCAGCTGTAGCTTCCCCCAACTGTTTCAGTTGCAGAGGACATAAAAAGCCAGAGCTTCTGGAGCACATCTGCTTTTAGCTTCCTCTCACTTGCTTTGAGGATGGCCTTAATGACTACGGAGTGTGTATACAGTTTTCCTTTCAAGTTGTCCTCTGTAAGTCTGTTCCCCTTTCAGATGATAATACATATCTATGGTATTGATATGATCCACTCTCTGTCATATATGAGCACCCATAGCCTCTACAGTACTTACCCTGAGGCCCCTAACTATAATGTAAGGGGTTATTATTGTCTCTATTTTATGCCTCCAGGCAAAGTGACTTTAGAACTATCAAGGTTGTCTTGTCAGAACACGAAACTGAACCTTGTTCTTGTGCATCCTGGCTTAGAGCCCTATCCATTGAACTATGCATCTTCTTTAAGGTCCACTGACATTACACAGTAGATGAGTGTAGGTCCAATTTAAGCTTTAAGAAATGGAATGAAGGTTATCACAGTCTTACTCTGTTTGCCTCCATTCATTCCTGAGAAGAACAAGCAGAAGAAGGATAAAGATGGTGGAAAGCTGAGGCATTTGGTGCCACATGAGGATGAGCCTCTGGAAAAGTCCTGTAGGCAGAGAGTGCAGCTGGTAAGATTCATCCAGCACAGATTCATCACAGAAGCGTCATTCTAAATGACACTTCCTTCTAATGTAAAACATTAAATGTAAGACAAAATGTAAAACCCCAAACTGCAAAACTGAAATTTCCCCATAGATATCTTCAGTTTTTCAAAGATTAGCATTTTTCTTTGGAAAATATTCCAGCAGAAAATTCTCAACTATCCACCATATACCACCCTAATTCCCTTTCCAACTTCCCAGTGTCCATTCCTCTGCATGGGTGAAAATGTTCTCTTATCCATGAATCAGTATTTAGGTAAACTACAGTGTGGTTAAAAGACAGAAAATCAATCTTAACTACTTAGATTTCCATAAAGTCCGGTTAAATTTGTCAAGCTATTGTGACTAGATTTGTCAAAACCAGGGTGACAAGCTTTGCTGTGCAGCAAAATGTGCTTGTTTCACAAAATGCTAGAGGGGAACAACAGGATCCCAGCTCTCATGCTGCTGCATGCACACTAACTTTCTGGCTGTAACTCCATCTGACCCACACATCCAGAACTGAAAAGCCTCTGAAAAGGAAGAGTCTGAGAAGAAAGCCAATGTGAGTGTTTCATGACTGAGAAGGAAAACAGCGTGAACTTTATAAGAAAAAATAATGGCATTCACACACCAAAACGCTAGATCTGTTATTGAAAGTGCTGTACCACTGTTTTTCTTTCATTCACCTGCTTTGGAAGTGGTGCTTTGAAGAGAACACAAATATATTTCTCCTGACTTCTTGTCTGTCCTTCTGGAAAAGTGCTAAGTACTTGTACTGTGTATCCTGATATGGCTTCATTTTGAATACCTATTTCAGAAAACACACCCCTACTGCAGCACAGTGCAGCCTATAGCAATGAAGAGGAATAATAACAAAATCCTTAAAGACAGTTCAGGCATTCTAAGTGCTATACTTGGGTCCAGCTTGAATTTCAAGTGCTTCGATATATCATCAAAAAGGTATTTTCCCCCTGTCTCTCAATTGGTTCTAGGTTGTTACATAATGCTAATAACTATGTGGGAATAAACTCAATTAGCTGAATTCATTTTGCTTCTAAAAACTTTTTTTTGTTCTGAATAAACACAGTCACATATTTATTCAGAGTCTCCTCCTATTGAGCTTCATTAAGACCTCATCCAGACAACGGCTGCCTGTCCACTATTAAAAGCAGGTTCTCTGTGATGATAGTGAGAAGCAGTGATAAAGAAAGATCCGCAGCTGAGTTATATACTTCAGTGAGGAATGATCCATTCTAAATAGTTGATTCAAAACCTGGTAACGTTGCACATTTGTTTGCACATGTTCCATCTTTACTCAAAGTATACTTCAAATGCAGACTGTCTTTTACTCTCTGTAACAAAATACTCAGAACAATGGAGACCCTGATCAGGGAACACAAATGCCACTCTGCTACAGAGAGCAGAAATGTATTGCCAGCGCCCTAACAAAACAATAGGTACTTGATTTTTGAGCACAGTTGGAATTAATTTTTCTTCATTTGCCAGTTGGACTTTTTCTTGCACAGACAACAGAGGAGCAAGTCAAATGTAAACATATGACTCTTATAAAATTAAGAATTCTATAGAAGAAAATATGAATGCAATTAAAGGGTAACAGCCTTTGATAATTACCATGTCTGATCTCTCTTTACTCTTTACAAGAGATGGATGGAAGACTGATCTAGTTCTCTCACTACAGCACATACCTCTCTTCATCTTTTAAACAGACCCACAACGGAGCCTGCTGTTAGCCATATTGATCTCTTTCGCATTGTACATTAGCTACCATTTTTTTTAAGGACATCTTTCTGCTGTTTAAATGACAGCTTGATTGTTGGAGCCAATTTCCATCAAAGCAAAATTGTTTATCTGGTGGCGTGGGTGAGAGGGGCTATTAGTCCTGAAGTTCTAGTATATGGCTGTTTGCGGGAGAAAAACAATTTTAAGTTGAATGGAGTCTGTTTTGGTTTCCAATATCCAAATCTTTACCTGAGAAGTGGTTCTCTAAATGTTCATGCAAGAACAGAAAGCTTCCTCCCTCACCTCTTCTACTGGATTCTTCTGTTTGCTGTTGGGTAATTCCTTGAAGTTTTGCAAACAGCTCGCCTCTGTTTTTGATTTCCAGTAGAGATTTTTCACTTCAAACGTAAGGTATAAAAGGACAGTTTGCGCTTCAGTGTGGATAAAAAATCCATAACCCAAGGTATTGGTAGAATGCTCAGGAGCCAGTATGTAGAACGAGCTAAGCTGTCTCAAAAAAAAAAAAAAAAAAAAAAGAAAAGAATAGTCAGGTCTTATTAATTAATGTAGTTCTCTCTCCTTGCACTAAACTAAAAGATGAAAGACTGATTAGCATATCTGAAAGAAGTCAAAGAGAAAAGTCTGTATTATTTAAAGACCTCTCCATCGAACCATTGAGCCAGGTAGGAGGGAGAAGGCTCGACCACAACTCTCTTTCAAAATCTGACAGAAACATAACTGAGTTATATTAATTATCTCTAAGGACAGACATGTGTCTAACATAAGCTCTCCTCTGTCTTCTGATCTGAAAGACAAGCATCAAAAGCATTAATGTAAGATTGGGTCAGAGATATCTCCTTTGCCCCTCCCTTTCCTTAACTGGCTTGCTGAGTTTATTCCATGTTTTCAAATTCCTATGGATAAAATTGGAGAACAAAAGTGCAGCTGGGGGGTTGTGCAAGTAGCAATTTGAGGAGTACCTTCATTCTCTAAACAGCTTGACTTTTCTTGTCAGGGAATTGTATCTGACAAGCCGCATGTTCCTCCCTCGGCTCAAATAACGGGTGCTGAAATGCAAAAAGGGCTGATTTTCAAGCACACACAGTATTTAGCGAAGTTATATTCACAACAAAACAGTAATGCAGTAATACCCACTTTCTTCTCCTCCTGGATGGAGGAATTCAGTAAGTCACCCAAACTCGGTAGCGCATTAGTGATACAGTAGGAATTAGGCTGAACTTTCCTGAGTCACAACCCTGCTGTTTAACCACAGGACCATGTAACTTCCTCTCATGGTGTGTTAGTAACGCCATGAGCCACTCAGTGCACCAGTGGCACAAAACGAAATTCAGCGTGGGGCAAAGAGGGGACCCAGTCCCTACTGCCAGGCACTGTGCAAACCATCCTCCCCCTTCTCTGGGATGGGGCAGTAGGTGTGCATTGGAGTAGCACAAGGACAGCCCCCGAAGTGTGCCACAAGTCAGGTGCCCAGCAAGATGCTCGGGAGGCCTCTGAATAAACTGAAAGGCAAAAGGAATTAGCCATCATCTTTTGTCATCTCCCATAAAAAGGTGGGAAGCCTTGTTGTCTGTAGCTTCAGGAGACACAGGGAGAGCACACCTGCTTAATTTTCTGACTTGACTCGAGCCTTGGATTTGGCAAAGATCCATTCTTACATCCCAGAGTCATTTTAGTTGCCTTGTCCTGCCTTTTCTTCCAAACAGTCAAACCTGGAAACTAGAACTCCAGTATCCCAGGAGGATATTACTGACGTAATGCAGCATGACAATGTGCAAGCCCTCTCTGCTTCCTGCGTTTGTACTTTCAAGTACTCTATAAAGAAAATAATCTTTTCCAAAACTGTGTTGTGCTGGGGACACATTTAATTTGTTATTCATTGTGGCCAATAAGCTCTTTTTCTTTTTCCCCCATAACTGACCATTACTTTATCTCTCTCCTGGCTGTGAATCTTTCCAAACTGTTAAGTTTTGTACTTACTTATGTTAAACTTCACCTTTTGAATAATGCAGGTAGACTTGAACTCTTCTATTTTGAATTTTCTCACGACTTAATGTCATCCAAATGCCTGACTGGAGGGAGGTCCATTAATTAACACCACTGATAGCTCAGAACTCATTTTCTGGCTCCCTCTTTTGAAAGGGAGATTTGTTTTGTTTGTTTGATTCCTCTTTGTGCTGTGCATTCATGTCTGCCCAGGCTTTTGTGCTGTGCCCATCATTGCAGAATGTCGGATAACTAGTAGCTCCCTTTTAATTCACAGAACAGATACTGTCTAGGCAGCAGCACAATTTGGCCTAAAAAGCAATATTTCAGGCCTAACATGTAATCTATAGATTTGTCCAATCTAATTAGTGCCACTTGCATCAGCTCTTTTATGATGTAGACATATATCCACTCAGAAAATCACTAGAGCTACAAAGTCAGCTGCCAGGCAGCCATTCCATCAATTCTTGGTCACTTTTGGCTTGGAATTGACTTGGAAGATGCTCTAGAGATGGGAGGCTCTGAAACACATTATCAGTCCCTTAAACAACGTATTTTCCTACTGTTCACTCTGTCTTAGTCAATTGCTCTTTTATTAGATAAGGCTCCATTTTTTCTAACTTTATTGCATTTTCTTGTGTTCAGGTAAAATAGTGTTTTTGTCAAAGTCAGTGATAAAACCTCCACAGGAAAAAATACTGAAAAAGTACATATATATAATGTACCTTAAGACAACAGACTGAGAGACAAATAAATTTGACTGAGAAACAGATAAATTAATGTGTACTGAGTGCTGTGCAGCATGGCCAGACAGTTTGCTATACTGAAGCTAGCTCATTTACAATTGCCATTGGTGTTTCTAACACGTGTGGTACTGCAGTGTAGATATACTCCAGGAACAAGTTGGCCATGTGCATTCACTGGGCATCTTAGATATGGTTCTGACACTTGTCCTCCAAGGAATTGTTCTGTTAGTCTCAAAATCATTTCCATAAACCAGAATGTATCTGCTTACATTTTTGCATCTAAAATTCCTTCCAAAACATTGAAAATTCAACGTGCAGTGAAAAATCACATTCGGAAATGATCAGTTTGTGTTCGACTTTCTGGGTCTGAATCTCCTCCTACTTTACTAGTGTAAATCACAAGCCTTGCACTGAGACCCCTGAAGTTATGCAAAGACAGCTGCCCCCCCAGAAAGGGGATGAGTCCAGCTGGATATTTTCATTGGTGAAGAAATTCAGAAATGTTATTTATTTCAACTTAAACTCATCAGACTTCTGTCCAATTTGCCTGTGTCTTTACTGCAAAAGGAAAATATACATTTGCATCGTTGCCTTTTACAGGTTTATGATGAGAGGGGATAACTTCGGTATTAGCTGCGCCTGCTCCAAGCACAAGTTTTGTCCACCACTTCAGACCACTGGTTGTTCCCTTTTCAAACACAGCCCAGTTCTGGGGATTTGTTGGCTTCAGACCCCCGCCGAGAACAAGGATATGCTGTGTCTCAGTGGGATTTTTCACCATTAGTTGAATTCTGCGGTGACACAAACTGACCGAGTCTGGGAATATAAAAACAAACCTGTCTTTCCAATATGTTATAATTGTTGTGATTTGGAACACCGAATAAACACTGTAGCAGGAGCAGTGGATAGCCCAGAGGGAGCTGTGATGATTTCATATTGGCCAGGGTTGCCTGTGAACTTAACAAGAAACAGCCCAACCTCCTTGTGCCATCTATGTTGCATAAGCATTCTGTACATTAGAATGGGATTTAATTTGGTGCATTTAAAGCTGCATGCATTAGCATGTGATTGTGGGTCTTTTCTACCCATCTTCTGTGCGTGTCCTTCACTGCAAATGTGCATTGGCTGCAGCTCATTTTCAAAGAGAATCGAGAAAGAGAAAACCGAAAGCTACATGTATTAGTATTGCTCTTTAATTTAATATCAGCTTACAAGGTGGAAATTAAAATGATTTTTCTGTCACTGTTACCTCTTTTCACTTGGCAAGGATCGATTTCCTTCTCCCCTACTGCTTGCTAATAAGACATCTGAAAACTAGGATGGTTTTTATGTTTACTTCCTTGTTTAAATCAGCTTTGTCAAGTCAGGACAGCTTTGGCAATATACTTGCTGTTTAACTTGTGATTTCTGTGTTGGCTCAGTCTGCACCAGTGACAGAACATCAAGCATGGAGAGGCTATATATTTTTAATTATGCAGGGATGCCCTTGTGTATAAGTACATGCAAATTAAATAAGTAGAATTCAAAAACTGCTCATAACAGATTGCACACGTTACACAGTCACATTTCAGGCATACAAATGACAGTGCACTATTCATGCTGACAAGTACTGAGGTATCAGACATCACTTAGTACAGTGTGATGCCATTGCCATTGCTATGTCTAACACTGCTAGGCTTGGTACCACTATCTCGGGTGCTGACAAGCAAAGGAACGCTGATGCCAATGCAAGGCAAACACTGAGGGCTCCAGTGTGGGAACAGCTGAACAACCAGTCTACACAGAATTGCACCTTCCAGGGAAGGAAATACTACATGTCCAGGAAGTGGGTTAGAAAAAAATATGCCATTTTTGATGTCTCAAAGAATTTGACATACGCACATAACCATATGCCTGCAGAATCTAGCACTCCTTTGAAATGGTTAGGAGAAACTAGTGAATGAAGTTGCTGTCTGGAGTCCAAGCTGGATTTTACGAACTTGTTATTTGTACCCCGGTAGCACTACAGCTCCTGCCAAGATGCAATTACCTCAAAAGAAAAAATGTTCAGTGAAGATCTCACAATCTGAGGCAAATCACACCAAAAGGAAAAGAAAGGAAATATGGTCATCTGCATATTGCAGATGAGGAACTGAAATACAGAAAGACTAAATGACCATGGCATTAGTGGCACGGGCTGCACTGTCGGTATTCCTAAATAGCTGACCACTCCTCCCGCATGAAAAAGCTGAGCTTTTTCAGAAAGTCAGGTAATATGTTCTCCAGCATTTCTCTTGGGATATTATCTCATACCCTTTAGACATTTCATTGTGTCAGAAATCTGCTTATTTAACAGCATAGCATTTCTCTTTCATATTCTATTTCCATTGCTGTTTCTTAAATCCCCATGTTCAGTATTAATAACAATTTTTCCTCTCGGGTGTTTACGTCTTGAATATCTATTGAGCATTACCTTACCTTCTTTCTCTCAAACTTGATTATCCTTCATTTATCCGGTTTATATGTATTAAAGTTCTAGTCTTGCCTTCTCCTTCTTGAAAATGTTGCTCTTATCCTCCTCAGGGAGATGACGTCTCAAAGTTTCTTTCATGCCTGTCTTACACGAGTCCGTGATTTTCTTCAATTTTTCTGCATTTTTGATGCGGTCGCACCAGGAGCAGAAGCCCCCTCCTGTGAAGAGGGACCTGGCTCTGTCAGCTCTACAGCTCCAAGGGGGCAACTCCTGATGTCACCCCAGCAGCGGCACGTGCTGCGCGAGTGGCCTGTGTCCCCCGCCCGGCGCACACTCGTGGTGGCCACCTGCACGAGGAACTGAGGCGAGGGCACCGGCAGCCCTGGCTCCCTCACAGCCCCGGGCTGGCCTTGGGGCCCTGCTTGCCGCCCCGGGAGCCAGGTGGGCACGCAGGTGTCCTGGCACACTGTAGGCGGCGAGCGCCAAGCGCCGCCTGCCCCTGCCAGGCGCCACTGGCTGCGTGGGCAGATCTGGCTTCACAGAAACCTGGGGCGAGCTGGAGACTGCATCAGAGCTGCTCCTTGGGAGCGGGAGACGGCGTTTCATCCGATTCCCAGCTTCCTGTCCTATTTTTGCACCGTGTGCCCTGTGGTGCCTTCGGAGCTATTCTGGAGGCCACAGCGGCAGGCGGAGGCTCCCGGGGGGCTGCGACCCGTGCCGATACAGAAAGTCTTTCCTTTTATTTGGGGAGGGGGGAAGGGGGCACGCGGGGGGTCCTCCGCCTTTAGGAAACGGGGCCAAGCCTCCGCCGTCCTTCAGCCCCGGCGCCCGGTCTCCAATGAAAAATAAGGATGGCGGAGACGTCAGGTGCGGGCGCAGGGGGGACACGGGGAGAGGAAATCCCGTTTCTTCGCACCAGCCTGTAATTACAACCAGGACACACGCCCCGGCGGGCTGGGGCGGGGGGGGGGCGGGGGCGAGGAGGAGGAGGAGGAGGAGGAGGAAGAGGGGGGAGACGGGGGCGAGCTGCGGCGAAGGGAGGGGAAAGAGGCGCTGGGCGGCATATTGATCAGCGTCGTCCCAGTCTGCGGCGGCTCCGCTGCAGGCACCGCTCGCCCGCGGCTCCGCTGCCCCCTCTGCGGGCGCCCGGGGCCGCGGAGGCGGCGGCGCCCGCCGCGTCCCGCCGCGACTTGGCGCCCCCCGGCCGTTGATGGCTGTCGTCGGAGAGCTTCGCTGGAGCCGGGCGCCTGACACCTGTCCCCCATGGGCCGCCCCCGCGCCTAAGTTTGCCCGGCCCGCCGCCGCCGCCGCCGCCGCCTCCGCCTCCGGGCGGGCTTGAAGCCGCGGCGGGGCCGCGGCGCCCATGGCTGGACGCCCCGCGGCGCTGAGGCGTCGGTGCGCGCCGCCCCGTCCCGCCCGCCCAGGAGCCGCCGCCGCCGCGCCCGCCCGAGCGCCGCAGCGCGGGCAGGCCCGCGGCGGGCGCTGAGGGAGGCAGCCCCGCCACGCGCCGCCGCCTGCGCGCGAGCGGCCGTTGCTCGGCGGCCGTTGCCCGCCGGCCGTTGGCGGGGCGGCGGCGGCGGCGGGAGCCGTGCGCGCTCGCCGCCCGCCCGCGCGCGGTTCCCGAGTAGCGCCTGCTCCTTCGGCGGCGGCCCGCGGGGGACATGCAGTCCCTCATCTCCCCGGTGACCAAGGCTATTCTGGTGGCTTTGTTCATCTTCGCCATCCTGCTGATCCTCTACGTGATCCTGTGGTACATCTGCCGCGATGTGGATTGCGACCACGGCATCTGAGCGGCGGCGGCGCGGCGCGAGGGTCTAGGCGCCGGCTGCGCCTCGCGGCCGGGACCGGGACCAGGGCCGGAGCCGGGGCCGGGCGGGCGGCGGCAGCCGCCGGGGAGACGGAGAGAAAGGAGAAGGGCGAAGAGAGAAAGGCCGAGCCGAAGGAGCCCGGAGGAGCGCTGCAGTCCCGAGGCGAACCTCAGCTTGACCTTCAGCGACCAGGGTGACCCGGTGAGTCCCCGCCGGCCGTGCCCGGGGCGCGGCGCCCGCTGCGGGGCTGCGCCCTCCCCGCCGCCCCCGGGACGCACGGGGCCGGCGGGCGCGCACGCACACACTCGCAGTCACACACACACACACACACACACACACACACACACACACGCTCAGACACTCACACGTACACACACGGGCGCGCAGATGTGTGTGCGTGCTAGCGGAGGTGTCCGCTCAGAAAAAGCAGCACCCGTCCTGCCGGTCTGGGTAAATTGTGCGGACCCCACCGCCCCCCCCCCCCCACACACACATACACCCCTTTACATTTTTAGCGATGCACACCTCCAACAGGCAGGCGCGCCCTGGGTCGCTGCCAGCCCGGGGCTGCCGCCGGGGCGCAGGGAGGCGGGTGGTGGGACCGGGCGGCCGGCTATGCTGAGCCGTGCTGTGCCGAGCCGGGCCATGCCGTCCCATGCCGTGCCCTGACGTGGCGAGCCGAGCCGTGCCCTGCCGAGCCGGCAAGTGCCGCCTGTGCGGCCCCGCATTGGCGTGCAGTAGATGGCTGCGCGGCGAGGCAGAGGGTAAAGGTGAGCCCAGGGGACGGGGAAGGCAGCGCTGCATCCGTGCATCCAGGGGCGGATTGGGGCAGCGGTGGGAAATTGCGCGTGCATGATTCACGTGCGCGTTGCCCAGCCGACACCAGGAGACCCTCCGGGGGGGGGGGGGGAGCAGGGAGAGGGGTGGCTGCGCCCCGCCTCGGAGCCGGTCACCGCGGGCAGCGGGGGGGCGCAGGAAAACGCGCCTCGGAAGTTGTGCACGGGCAGCGGTCGCTTGCCCGCTATCCCCAACGCTGCATTTTATCGTGGCACGTGCTTGGCGGTACTCTGCGCAAATGGGTTAATAGCTAAGGGTTAAGCTAACGCCCGAGCAATGTAAGGAAATGTTGATTAAAAAGTATGCAGTCGATGCGCAGGAACATACCGAGTGCGCCGGGACACTACGCCGAGCGTATCCTTCCCTGCTGTTTTCACACCTAAAGAATTTGTCATTGAATATTTTTGCTATTGTTGTTTCGTTTAATTTAATACAATATGCTACGGCAGACAGACATCAACACATTGCCTTTAAAGTGAAAAGACCTATTGAAAAGAAAATGGTACTAAACACTCGGGATGCGAATGTTTCTGTCCTTGGCAGACTAGCACTAAGGAATCCGAATCAAGTCTAACTGCGTGTATTATCCCTAGCGTGGTTGCATTCTGACTCTGCAGGGTGTGGATGTGTGGACATACTAGGAAATAAGAGAAAATCAGAGTTGGTTTTAAAGGAGGAAAAACACTATAACCAAGTGTGAAGTCTAATTGTGTGATTCGAGATGATTTGACATTGAGTATTGGTGACTGGAAGCTCACCTTTGCAACAGGGGTCTGTATTTGAAAGGAATTTGTTTGGAAAGAGGTTCTTTTCCCATTTCGAGTTGTGCTTCTGTTCAGATTTCATTTCAGAGGTCTTTTGACCCGACTAGTTGATCAAACATGACAGTACCATTAACGCACCCTACTAATGTGATTATAGCAGCGGTGACATCAATGTTTACTTACCCTGCAACTACAGTAGCAATGCATTTGTTTACTTCTCTTATGCACACTGAAATGTCTGTTACTGAACAGTTCTGAACAGCAAAGGAAGAAAGGAGAAGGAAGGGAAAGCTCTTAAAGGCATTTAAAAACGGGCATAGCTCTGTTTTCCTCATACATATAGTTATCTGGAAAGAAAATGATTCCCAAGTCTTCTTCCTTAAAATTTTTGCAGTTTCACTAGTCAGTAAACTTGTTCCTACTTAAGCAGCAAAAGCCTCTTCACACTTTGACATATCAGGTTGTATCACATGTCCCCTTCCAAACAACAGCAATACACACCTTCTGCCCGTATCCCAGCTGGCAGGAAATAATATGCAATACAGTTGTGGTGACTTTGCCATTCAGTGTTAATTATTTAACAGTAAATCAGTATTTAAAATTGTTAGTTACAGAACTGAATGGAATACAGCAAATCAAAGTGGTTTTCAAGAAACTTTAAATATTGACAGGTTTGTGTGTATGTGATTGTGTCTTAAGTGTCAGTATGACTAAATATGTTTTATAGTACCTGTCATAGCTAACATTATTCAGCTTAACACTTGCAGAGGCTGTGAAATAGTCTATTCAGTTATTGTCTGACCATTAGTGTTTCCAGATGGCTCATTATTTTTTGAGAATATAGTTTCTAGGAGACAAGATATATAAAATATTTTTTTCTAACAGCTTTTATTCTAACTAAAGTAAGTATATGTGTGCGTATGTGTGTATAATGCATATATATATGTATATATTTGTATAAACACTAATGGGTATTTTCCAGCTTAGCAAAACTGAAAAATTAGTGGAGCATTAATTAGGGATATCATATTTGATTTGTAGTTGCAAGTCACAGATTCATTGGCTATGGAAGATAGTATGTGTGTTCATCATTGTGTATTAACAAATGTGAAATCCTAAAAATACAAAAAAATCTTTCCCATTACTGCGATGTCTGGTATAAGAAGACAAAATCCTGGCCTCGCTGAGGACACTGGGGAATTTTATGGTCGGTTTCAATGGGGTCAGAAAAATATTTACAGTTTTGTATGTGAATTTGAAGCAGCAGGAAATTACTGAAGCTAAGAGAAATATTAAAAGAGTAGACAAAGGCAAATTGGTTACAGTGTAATACCTAAAGGTGTTATTTGTGTGTTTATTTCCTTGCTTGCTCAGAAGTGTGGTGACAGTTTTATTTCTACTTAACTAGGTGCTTGTATTCCTGCCCCATTCCAGCAGTTCTCACCAGATTGCTCTCTTCTAGCATATTCCTAGCATTTTCAAAGGTGATATCTGAAATTTGATTTGCTACTGAGATTTGGAGTACGATAGAATCAGATAGATACAGATCACCTGTGAGTATAATTTGGCATAATATGGTTTGTAACATCATGAGTAGTACTTGAAAACACCTTTGTTCAAGGCAAGGACAACTTGTTATCATGTTCCTACTTGAGCCAAGAAAAATCTTTGCCATATTACAAAAATTGGTAATGTCACATGCTGAAACAGCAAAAACTGCAAAAGCAGTTTAGTAGGCTATTCAAGCATTGTGTAAACTCGGATATTTAAGGGCTTTGTCTTTTTTTTGTAAAGAACACTGAAAAAGTTACCACTGCCTCATCTGCAGAAGTGTAATTTTTTCTGAATGCTATAGGTTAATTATTATTGTGAGGCAATGCATTATAACACAGTCCCAGGAATCAAAATACCCTGACCCTCCCATTTGAGTTAAATAACCGATATGTCTTTGGATAAGTCATTTAGGTCTGTGTTCAACATCCTTTACTCAATCCTTATTCAGGCAAACTTCCTGGAAGCTTATTAAATATTTTCCAGAAGAGGCACAGAAAGTAAAGGTAACTGGACAGTGAACCTCTCAGTTTTGCATATTTTCTAATTCCTGCCCCATAAATAGGGCTAATAAGGGCCAGTATCTTCAGTATATGCCTCTTTTCATTGTGTACCATTTCCCTAAAACTGGCTTAAAATGTACACTGAGGATCATTCCAATGTAAGAGGGTCTCCTTAGAGACAAAAGGTTGGGCAAGGTCCACAGAGGGTCACAAAAACACTGCATAATCGAGATACCTCTGTGTCATAGGAGTGCTCAGTTGTTCTTTTTTTCCCTCCAAATGAGTGTAGAGTAGAGCAACCTCCAGGCTGTTGTCACACAGGAAGTCTGGATGTGCCCAACACCAGCCCCATTTACTTAAAGGCTTGATGTAGAAACAATTTTCTGAAGTGCTGCTGTCTGTTTTATGCAAGAGGTCAGACAAGACGATTTCATAATGGTTCCTTGTGGCCTTAAAATCTGTGACCCTTCAAATATTTGTAACATGGCAAGGATTCACTATGTTTATAAACTGCCGGTGGTATTGTTGGGATTAATTATGTTACAGTTACAACACTTGAAACTCTAGCAGGGTCCTTTTAAATATCAAATTTTGAGGCAGTGTTAGGGAATATGGTGTCATGAGAATAGATGTATTAAACCTGAAGTATATGAATGCCATAGCTTTTCTTCTTTCCTTGATGTAGTATGATCTTGCATCAGTAATGTTAATAAAAATTCTAATGTTGTTACAGAGCTGTAAAGTACAGAAATGTTTGCCCTTCAGCTAAAGATCAGATTCTGTATACTGAAATCACACATCAGTTACGTACTGCTAGACACTTGTCTGGCATGTGCCCTCCCTCCTGCATGGCACTGCTTCAGGGACAGAATTTGATATTAAAATGTATGGAAAAGTTACCATTTCTCAACAGATGACTTTTTTTCCCAGTTTTTCTTTGATGCATAAGTGTTTTCTGCTTTTTCTTCTAAGCTATAATCTTCTGAACTGTGACTGTTTAGTACATAACGCAGTTTGTAGACAAACTGCACAAATTGATTTTCCTGAAGTGGGCTGACAAAATGATGAGTGTATTGGAAAGCTGCGCACACTTGAATATTTGTTGTTCTATATTAAACTGGGTTTTTCAAGTAAAATCCCTTAAAATAGCCTTTTTTATTTTAGCGTGCTGCTTTTAATATGCATGCTTAATATGGTTCATATAGTTGCACAGTAATAACTATTGTTAGAGGCACTCCAATAGCTTTCAAAATTTTGCCCAAATGAAGACATTTGAGCTGCAACTTGGAGGAATTCATAATGATGGCTGCTGCTGAGAATTACATCCTTAATTCAAATGTTTTGATGCACTATTTTTGAATATTAAAGATTCTTACTGGTGTTTTCACGAGTTACCATTGAACTGAGTTATATGTAAAGAGGACATACGCCAATAAGGTGACATTCAGAGTTTCTTTGTAGAACATTTTATGAATTTGGATCATGGTTGAGAATAAGGTGTGAAAAAAATTGGTTGTTAACTGATTAGGAGGGAATGGGAAAATAAAGAAGGAAGAATATTACATCAAGATGGAAGAAGAGAGGCTCTATGTGATTGAATTAGAAATCTGCATCTCTGAAACTATCTGACAATCTTTACATGGATGATTTTATTCCTTTAGGCTTGAAACATGGCTCTATTATTGCCCATATACATTTACTTTAAAGCAAGATAATGTTGCAGATGCTTTCTAGAGGACTTTGGGATCAAACAAATATTATACACTGAATTTTTAAATGAATCATTCTCATAAAGAAATCCATTTTCCTTTGAAAAAATAGGCCCGGTTTTTGTGTACCAGAAAAAATATATTAGGAACAAATAGATTTTATATATCATTTTTTCCTCAAAGAGATAAAGCCTTCATGTACTAGGGAAAGAAGCTATTAGGCAATTAACCTATTAAGATCAGGAAATATGTATGAGAAAAGAACATCTCAGAGAAAAATTGGCAGAATTGTAATATTTTAGCTAAAAGCAGTAATAGCCAACACCTTCAAAAGAAAGTACAAATTTTTCACCTAGTATACATTCTGTACTTTGTGTCTTTATGTGCAAAGGAAGAAGCAAATCTGCTGAAGTTATGCATGCTAAAACTTAGGCACAGTGAAGTCTGCTACATGATTATGATACTTCGAGGGTATGATACTTTGTAAAGTCTGCCTGAGAAAATGTTTGGTTGTGAGTGGAGCAAAAGAATATATATACTAAGGGCAGGGGAAAAAGCCTTTTGTATGGCTAGCCTCTTTTATATTTATTGCATATTGGGGTAGACCTGGACACATGAAAAAAATGTTATTTGCTTTTCAGTATCAATTTCAGTGGTAGGTTGTATGTGCTGTGAATCCTATTACACAAATATTCAACAAACTGATTATTTTATATACTACAGCAATAATGAAGCAAGGTCTTCATTAACTGTGGTCTTCAGGGAAAAGGTATATGACATAGCTAACTTGCAGGACATCTTATAAAACCCTTTCAATTAAGGTACTTCTGAAGATAACATACTATCATTATCACCCTTGTGAGATATGTGCATTATAACTGGGATTAAAACTGACTAAAAGTTTGCAATCAATCTCCATTCTAATGACTTGTTTTTATTTCATACTATAATACCATTCTGACAAGTCTAATAGGGACTATAACGAAGTGGGAGGTTAATGAAATCTTGTTATCAGTGAAAATAAAAGGAAGACTCTGTAAGCATACAGAAAGACGGTCGTTGGTATATATTTCTAGCGACTGACATAGTGTGAATGAACTGTAATATGAATTAAGAACTAAGGAGTATGCTTTTATTCATTGACATGGTGATGCAGAAAGATGGCACATCTACCCCTGCCCTCAGGCCACTGCAGCTTCTGGTTGGTTTGAGGATTTTGGTAAAACAGACAGTAGGATTGAAAGAGGCTGGGCATTTCCAATCTGTGAAGTAAGCCAAAGTAAAACCTATGTGAAGCAAACTTACAAGGACATATCAGAGTATTCCCTGAAAATCCCTGGGAGTCCTGTAGCTACTTCTAGGGAACCGGCCTGTGACCTCAGTGAAGCAAGTGCTAATAATGACAACAGCAATTATGATTCCAAGATCTGAATAGAGCTTTGCTTCTGTAGCTCTTAGAATACTTTCCGAAGTATTCTGGGTCTATCACCCGTGTTTTACATATGGAGAAAGAAAGGTATGGGAGGACACAGAGACTCTTTTAAGGCCACCCAACAGTCCAGTGACAGCATATAAGATAGTCTTCAACACTTTCTTTTCCTCTTTCTCTCTCAACCTGTAGGAGGCAATGCACTCTTGTCAAGCTTGCAGAGACACCAAATTGGGGGACCCAGTCAATACACTCGAGGGCAGAGCTGCCATTCAGGAAGACCTAGACAGGCTGGGGGAATGGACCAACAGGAACCTAATGAAACTTGGCAAGGACACATGCCAAGTCCTGCCCCAGGGAGTACAGGCTAGGGGCAGAGGGGCTGGGGAGCAGCTCTGTGGGAAAGGCCCTGAGGTTGTGGTGAGCAGCGAGCTGAAGGAAAGCCAGCAATGTGCCCTGGCAGCAAAGGGGCCAACAGCACTTGGGCTATATGGACAGGAGCACAGCCCATAGATCAAGGGAAGGGATCATCCCCCTCTATGCAGCACTCGTGAGACCACCTTTAGATACTGCGCCCAGTTCTGGGCTCCCAGTGCCGGAAAGACATGGACAAACTGGAGCGAGCTCAGCAGAGGACCCCCAAGGTGGTCAGGGCCGGAGCACTTGCCCCATGAGGAGAAGCTGGGGCACCTGCACTTGCTCAGCCTGGGAAAGAGATGGCTTTGGGAGCACTGAACAGCCCCCCGCTGCCTACGAGGGGTCGAGGAGATGGAACTGGGCTCTTTACAGCCCAGCTTGATGGTTAGAGGACAAGAGACAACAGGCATAAATGAAACCAGGTACATAACGAAAAACTTTTTTCCCATGAGGACAGTCAGGCAGTGGAACAGGTTGCCCCGTGAAGTCATGCCATCTCTGTCCTTGGAGGTTTTCAAGACCTGTGCTGGACAAAGGCCTGAGCAGCCTGGTGTGACCCCAGCGCTGGCCCTGCTTTGGGCAGGGGAGTGGACTAGAGACCTCCTGAGGTTCCTTACAGCTTGAATTATCCTGTGATTTTATGACCCTATGAACCATGTACTCTTTACAGTCTTCCACTGGAATGAGCTGTGGCTTGATTGTTCTAATGTACTCTCTCCTTTAACTCTTAGCCAGGTGAATGAAAAATTTCTAGACCCAGAACTCTGACTTCCTGATCTATTCTCAGTAGTCTTAGCTATCCTTAGGTTTTACTCTGTCCAGCAGTTCATAGCTGGTAACTTGTTACCCAACACTTGTATGGTGTGGGCTGGAGCTGAAGTGGTACACAGCAGTGCATTGCTACAGCAGAACAGCCACTGTGTTGATATACGCATGGAGAATGAAGCTATCAGGTACAAGAGTTGAAGACTGAAGGTTGAAGACTAAAGTCACAATGCAGTTATAGTCTGTTTAATTCTTACACCTCTGTGGGGATTCTAGCACGTTTCTAGGAACTGGAAATTAATTCAGTTACATTGCTCTGACTATAATGTAATCGTGCTGGGCATACTCCCATGCAATATGCTATTTTCCCTATTCTTGCCCAATTTCTGTCTTGCTTGGTGTTCTTCAGCTGTACAAAGCACGTTATGTTAACTGTAATGTCCATGCGGTAGTCTGTACAATAGGATTTTCAGGCAGTTCCTAGCTTGAATATGAACTGTTTTGAAGAGAGAAACAATCCCATGGGAACGGTCAGCTTCAACATCAAACCTGCCATCTCATTCCTAGGCAGTTCACAGTTTATATTTAGATACACAACTGAATACTAACTGGATAGAAAGGTAGTTAATGCAAAAGGCTGTTATATTTTATTCCCAGAAAGAGAAAACATTCTGTACAGTGATCTGAGTGTTTCTCTTATACATGCCTTGCACTTAGTCCTGTGCAGACACCAGTGGGAATAGGAAAGTTCCATAAGATATTAGGGGACGAACTTTATCCTGACATTTCTGGATACACCAATATTTATTCCAAAATTACAAGACTAATTTATCAAGAGTAATTATTTTCAATGCAAATACAAAATAAATGAGAGCGTCAGTATATCTGTTGTTAGAGATTCAAACTTCAATTCTTTCGCGTTAGTATACAGACTGACTTATTAAACTCATGGAAAGCAACATTTGTATATCTCAGTCAATTTTTTTATTTGAAGCTATTTCAAATCATGATGAAAAATATTTTGTGCCTAGGAAGAAGAAAGACTGTTACATATTTGGATTCATAAACCACTATTTTGGAGATTTCTGAACTGACTTTATTTTTTCCCTCGTGGGCTTACAAGGCTGGAGAGCTTTTAAATTAAAGGTGGAAGAGGAGAGAAAACTTGCTGTTTAGCTGGGTTTATGAAAGTTCTCTGTCTTCTAAAACTAAATTATGTACGAAACACCAAGTAGTATGATACTAGTGTTGTATATTAAATTCACAGTCCAATTCCCTTTTTACATTATATAGAGTACTAAGGTGAATGAACTGGATATACATAGTATATTTAATGCATTTATTCAAGAACTTCTATGAGCCTACTGTTTTTAGGAATTAAATATTTAATTGTTCCTGTCCCAGGAACAAGATGTTCACACAAAATTCATTTAATATGAGTAAGTATGTTGGAGCTGATATTGATTCAAATGAAAAAAATGTGAAAGTCTTATCAAATAGTACTACCATTTTGCACAACCAAGGGTTTGTTTTACTTCTGACTTTACTAATAAGGTCATCTAGAAGGTGGAACACAACAGAGAAGGTGGGAACAGGCTCAGGAGACATTGCAACTCCTATTGTGAGTCATTTTCTGTTAATCATATAGGCAAAATCCTATGGGCATGTGGGGTGATGCAGAAATGAAGAGAAAATTTTGCTTGCTGTGGAGGAGATGTTCATTTGTTATAAACAGCTGACTTCAGTGGAGCAGTGCCAATTTATATTAGCAAAGGATATGGTTCTGAAGATATATATGCATTAATAAATGGTCAAAGTGCTTCAGGCTGCAGACAAGAGCAAAAAATACGTGATGCAGCTCGGGCAACATCCAGCCACCTTTGACTCTTCTGTCCACATAGCCAATCATCCTTTCATGTCTGGTTTGACAAGGACTGATGTGACACATGCACCTTAAAACTAATAGTGTTTATTAATAATGTATAATGTGTGTACTGTATGAAATGATGGTAAATTAAAAGTCAAACTGCTATCCCATGAGAAAAAATCTTCATAGTATATGGTTGAGAAGTATAGCAATGTAATGTATGACTGTGGTTCAAAGATTTCAAAAAAAAAGGTAAGCATGAGTAAAAGATTCAGCGCTCAAAGAGCCTCTGTACATTATCAAAAAGGAGTCATTCTTGTATAAGCCTAATGGTATGCTACTGCAATTTTTATGAATGTCAGCTAGCCAAACTGAACTTATTATTCACAGTTTGGTCTTGTAGATGATTAGAGAAATAAAGTGGCACTTGTGATAAGTACAAAAATAAAAACCCTCTTGTGAAAAGTAGAGGGCTAGCTCTGAAAGAAAGCATTCTGGATGGGGTATACTGGTAACTGAGAAGAGTTTCAGAGGACATCTCAATAATAGCTGGAATGAGAGATTGGTGGATAGTATAGTGTATATATATGCATATATATATATATGTATATATAAGTATATACACAGTATAATCTAACTCCATTCTTATGGATTTCTTTTGTAACTCAGTTTCCAGTTCTGTAATCAGTGTCTTAAAACTTCTGTTTTGCTAGAGTGAAACATGTTGTTTGGACTTTGACTTGCGTAATTTAAATTTGCCTCAGGAATGTGGCAAATTCAGGTTACTCTTCTCTGGAAATTATAATTCCAAAAAAGTGGGTGTCTCTGGCAAATCTTTTAAGAACATGCAAACCCCAGATACATCTGGGAAAGCCAGGCCTTGGGATGCATTTCCCGCCAGGAGGCAGCCTGAAGGTGCAAAGAAAAGTCTACCCTAGCAGGGGTTTTCCAGTGTCTGGCAAGGACAGGAAGTGTAGAGCTAGACCATGACTTCAGGAGATACTGAACTGTGGCTGGCACCCTTTGGTGCAGGCTTGGAAACAAACTCAAATGCACACTACTAAATTTGTAGTGATGTGCCCTAACAACCCAAATGTTGTATAGGCCTACACTGATACATGTGTTTAATGAACATTTTACTAAATAACATCATCAATTTTGAAATAGCAAGATGAATTTTCTAATTTACCATTTTTAAGGTAGCTACTGGTTGACTTAAGCCTCTAAATATCCTGTCCCTTATGTTCCTGTGATGTCTGTGCTGGTATAATAACTTTACCTCATTTCTCTCTGAGCAACAGTTTCGTATGTAGAACCTAAGTTTGAATTATGAACTCCATTTATTTTTCTTTTTTATAGCATAATGCTATTTTTCTTTTAGTTGTATAAATGTTGTAAAAGTGAATATTTGACTCTTATAATCAGCTGAATGTTGTCAACTGCCTGATTTCAATTTTGGCAAAGTACCTTCATGCTTCTTAATCCTAATGTACAGCTCAACAGCTACCTAACAGTCTAATCCAACTTGCACTGGAAACTTGTACTTGATTTCCCCTTCAACACTTGGGTAGTGATTTTTTTGCCCTGCTAGGGAACAGGGTGAAAAATCCAAAATTATTGTCACCTTTAAGCATAATGAAACATGAGAATAAGCTCTTTCAAAGTAAAAAGTCAACACATTTTTCCATCTTTTGCTGTAATAGTAGCAGCTGGCATTCGTAGCTCAGAATACTTTGTCTTCTGAATAATGGTACTTGCTAAGGAAAGCTTGCTCTTGTTTTTCTTTATGTAAACAAATTGAATTTTTTTCATTGAAAAACAGACTCAGATCTTACTCTTTACCACCACTTTGCTGTTTTTTATCAATCATGATTTTTCAATTTGTAAGATGTTTCCTGCGATATGTATTACATTATGATTTACACCAGAAGGATTTGTCACCATGAGTTTAAAAGAGATGCTACACATATGTGCATACACACTCATACACTCACACATTTGCAATTTGTTATATGGGCTAGAGCAATGCCCCAGAAATGAAGGGTTAGTTCATTTGATTTCCAAAAGCAGCTCCTGGTATGCTGAAGTTTATATGGCTTTCCATGTCATTTATGCTAGCTTTCAGCAAGGGCGGTGGTAAGAATGGAACTAACCCTGTCACAAACTAAAGGTGCTTCTGAGCTAAATTTGTGGATGGGCTGTTTCCCTGGCCAAGATCATGGCCAGGCTTGTGTGTTTGCTTCATTTCCTACTCAGCACCTTTAGGCAGAAGAAGGAGTGTGAGATTCCCCTCTTTCAAGAGAATCCTCAGCTTCCCCTAATGATCTAACATCCTTTTATCAGGCTGAAGCCCGGAGATGACCTAAAGACATAACACTGTTCTAGGGCATGATTGAAGAATTGGCCTTATATCGAGCAATTCTCAGATTTGGAAAGTGTCTTGATTTTCAACTGATCTGGACAACCTTAGCTCTTACCATTTTTTTTTTTTTGATAGTGATTTATATATCTTTATATAAATTTTAAATTTTAATACAAAATATAAAATATATGGCTCTATGTACATTTCAGTCTAAATATGTATATATTTATACAGAAGCATAAATCACAAAATGAGGAGATATTAAAGAAAGGAGAAACATTTAATTATTTTTGGATTGCCTCCTAGGTATATAACTGAAATATTACATTGTTTTGTTATTTAGTTAGGGACAAAAAAGAGGGAATAAAAATAAATAATAAAATTTCTTCCATTGGGAAAGTTTCTATTCTCTGTTTCACAGTTTACCAAACTACAAAAGTATTTCTACAAATATCTCACAGAAAAATAGTAGCATCCATGGATTTAACAGTATTGCAAGATCTATCTTTTTGTTTTTTTGAGAGTGGCTTGTTCTTTTTTACGTAGAATAAGACCTACTGGAAAAGGCCTAGTCAGTTTGTAGAGAAAATTATTGATTTTCCCATAAATTTAAGTGCACTGGTGTGGAAAGTATGGTCTTAAACTTCTAATGCATTTTTCAAATGTAAACAGCAGTGGGCTTTGATCAGCTGGCCTTTGTGTTTGTTCAGGATCTAGCACCCTGGAGACAGAGTACTGTGATAATAGGAATAATATCACCGTAAAAACAACACAAACTGTAAAAACAGGAATACTATCTAGCCACTATTGTATAAATATTAACACCTACACAGCAGCACAATGTCCAAGGCTTAAAGAAAAAGATCAGTATTAGCACCCATGTTTTATAGGGGAGGTAACCAAGGCAGAGGAGGTTGAGGTGGCTTGCTTGAGTTCACCAGAAGGACTGTGGAAGAACCAGGCTTAGAAACAGGCTCTGTGAATCTCAGTCCAGTAAGCTATACTGCACTGGAATAAGACAGTGATGTTGGTGATTACTGGTTTTGATCTGAGAATGTAGTGGTAACAGGTTACATATCACTACACTATCATTTTATATAATTTTCCAAACATTTATAAATAATTCAAACTTCAAGTTGGATGTGGCACATCAAAGGTATCTTGTCACATTCCCTTGTCTCTTTACATTAAAGGATCACTGGAGGCAGTGCTGACATGTAATAGCCATTAAATAAAACACAACATTTTGAAGTGAATGACATCTGAGTACTATACTTTGGCTTATAATGGGAAAGCAGGAGCATTGCTAATAAATCTGGTTTGAGCACTGACATCCCGAGGACAGTTAGAGCAGTATATTGACACTGGAAACCCTTGTTACTTAAAAAAAAAAAAAAAAGAATAAAGGCAATTGTTGACAAAATGAAAGAACATTGTTGAGTAGAGAGGGTAGGGCCCTTCACTGTGACCATTCCTCTTAAATAATATGTCATTATTTTAATGACATATTATCCATGTCGATTTATGCTAAAATGGGAACCACTGCTTTCAGTGAAATGAAACAGCATCTCAGATTCAGATTGAAAACCAAAGCAAACCCAAACTGCAAATCTTATTTTATTAAAATGTATAACTAGAGTTTTTATTTGAAGATATCTTTGACCTTCAAGCTCTTTTCTTAAATATGGGAACAACAGATGGTGTTGCTGAATGTTTAAAGTTGCATGAATGAACACATTAAGGAATGGACATAGTGCAAATGAAGTCTAGAAACATTTCAGAAGGATTCAGAAGGCAGAACTGTCCAATAAATTAAGAAAGCACACAACCAAAGCAATGACTGGCAATGGCATGTTGACAAAAACAAGACAGTTTGTTATTAGTGACACAGTAAAAAGGAAACAAAACTGTGTGAGGACAGCTGAACTAATGATTTAAACTTGGAGAGCTGTGTTACAGACAGAAATGCCAACTCCCCTGAACTGTATAGGAAGGAAGTGATGTAAATGAGACTAAGTGGTAGTATCCTATTAGTGACTGAAAATGCAGTACTTTCTGTGATAAGAGATTTGGAAGGTAACATAAGCAATTTAAGGAGGTCTCAATCAATCAATTAAATGGCTTGCTAGGAAAAAAACCCTTTTTAAATGAAAGCTTATGGGATATTCAGTTTAAAATGTCTGGATATTATTAATACAATGTGATGACTTTTTTAGATATTGTAATAATTTTTAGAACAAAGAAATGTGGATAAAAGATCTGCAGGGAAATTTAGAGACTGTTCTCAGCACTCCACTGCCCTCTTTTGCCACCTACCAGGAAGAGCAGCAATAAGCAGTCACAGGTGCCATCACAGCAATGGGAACCTCTGTCTCTCGCAGGGCGTGTACCCTTTGAAAGGGCTGGCAGACCAGTTACAGCCCAGCAATTGTCCTTTGGGAATCTTCTCTTTCTCATTATAAAAGGAAAACTACTGCAAATATTAAGTCTTCTACATGGCCGAAAACCAAATATTCATAGTTCACTTCTGCAGATATTCCACTGAATTCTTAAAGAATAATTAGAATTTGATCCTACGTGGACTTGTTCAGAAAGTATTGCTAAACAGTGTCTAATGGATATCCATAAGAAATGGAATTATAAACTGCATGAGGAGTTGCCCTCCACATGCATTCTACTGGGAAACAATACAGCCTTACTAATATTACCTCTGTAAGCTGTTTTGCAAAGGAGAAAATCACCTTAATTATTTACTTTCTTTCCATCTTGTTTATCAGGAAAAAATATATTTTGAAAATTCTGGGCTGGCCTTTCAAAATCCTCCTGTTAGTTAACAGGACACACTTGAATAATTATATTTATGCTTATCCTTCTATTTTTCACAGTTGGTAATGCCCTCTAGCAGCTTGAAAATGATTTTGCTTTTCCTACCATTTTGACACTGAAATTTATGTAGAAAACAAATAGCCTTTGGCCTGCAATGTTATCTTGCGAAGATATTTTTTGCTTTTGCACTAGCTTCGTTGACAGTGAAAACACAGTGGCTTGGAATAGTTTTTATCTGTCAGGGTTCCTGCAAAGTCAGTAAAAAATAATAATCCATCATGAACAAATTCATTCATCTCTAATCAGAATTTCTTCCTGGGTAAACTTGGCTCCCCTTATTTCTACAAGTAGAACTTTTGGGTTTTGTTCTTGTATTTTATGGGGAAATGAGCCTCTTATGCTGTAATTATTTGTACAAAAATATACATGGAAAGAAACATAAAGAAAAAGACAACATAGAAAATGTTAGTGCTTCTATATTACATGTATCCTATTACACCATTTTATTGACAGTTATTAGACTATCATCTGTTACAAGCTGTAGACTTATAACAGCTAGCCAAGATTCTCTTTTAATGTGAAGAGGTAGTAATCTGAGGATGTTTAACTTCTGTTATTGTCAATGGCAACAGATTTGTTGACATATAAAGTAGTTGTCATAAAATATTTTCAATGGTTATTTTCACAAACTAGTGAATAGCAGCCACTGAAAGGTTGATGCAGTACTATACACATTGCTATATTAAAGTCTGGGAGCAGGACAATTGGAATGAAGAAAATGAGAAGACTGCTGGGGCAGCAAAAGAGCGTTACACAGCGTGAGAGGAGGAGGTGACAAAGCCAGGGAAATTTAGGGTGGATCATAAAAGCATACAGAAAATTAGGATGTAAGGAAATTAGACTGCTCAGCCCTGTTCTCAATCCATGGGCCCTGATGGGATGCATTCGCAAGTGCTGAGGCTGATGTCACCAGGAGGCCACTCTTGATTATCTGGAAGGTTGTGGCTATTGGGAGGGGTTCCTGAGGACTGGAAGAAAGAAAGTATTGCTCCAGTCTTCAAGAAGGGCAAGAAGGAGGGTCCAGGGAACTACAGGCCAGTCAGCCTCACCTTGATCCCTGAGACTGAGGAACTACTAATCCTGGCACCATCTCCAAGCACATGAAGGACAAGAAGGTGATCAGGAGGAGTCAACATGGTTTCAAAAAGGGGAAATCATGCTTAATCAACTTGATAGCCTTCAGTGATTGAATGACTGGCTGGATAGATGAGGAGAGAGCAGTGGATGTTGTCTGCCTTGACTTCAGTAAAAGGGCTTTTGACACTATTTCCCGTAACATCCTCATAGACAAGCTGATGAAGTATGGGGTGGATTGAAAATAGGCTGAACTGCTGGGCTCAGAGGGTTATGATCATGCTGCTTCATGAAATCCAGCTGAAGGCCGAGCATTAGTGGTTTCCCCTGGAGGTCGATAATGGGGCCAATACTATTTATTTCATTAATGACCTGGATGACGGGACCAAGTGCTCCCTCAGCAAATCTGCTGATGATACAAAGCTGGGAAGAGTGGCTGATACACCAGAGGGCTGCGCTGCTCTTCAGAGGGACCTCAATAGGCTGGAGAGATGGGCAGAGAGGAACCTCATAAAGTTCCATAAAGGGAAGTGCAAAATCTTGCACCTGGGGAGGAATAACCCCTTGTGCCAATACATGCTGGGGCCAACCAGCTGGAGAGTAACTTTGCAGAGAAGTACCTGGGGGTCCTGGTGGACAAGTTGGTCATAAGCCAGCAATGTGCCCTTGTAGCAAAGAAGGCCAATGGTATCCTGGGCCGCATTGCCAGCAGGTTGAGTGAGGTGATCCTTCTCCTCTGCTCAGGACTGGCGAGCCACATGTGGAGTGCTGGGTCCAGTGCTGGACTCCCCTGTGCAAGACAGATGTGCACCTGCTGGAGTGAGTCCAGTGAAGGGCCACAAAGATAATTAAGGGACTGGAACATCTCTCACACGAGGAGAGGCTGAGAAAGCTGGGACTGCTCAGCCTGGAGAAGAGAATGCTTGGGGGGGATCTTATCAATGTGTATAAGTGTCTGATGGCAAAGTATAAAGAGGATGAGCCATACTCTTCTCAGTGGTGCCCAGTGACAGGGTGAGAGCCAGTGGGCAAAAACTGATATACAGGAAATTCCTGAAAACTTGGCAAGCTGCTCAAGATGACCCTGTTCTGTGCAAGGGGGTGCCTTACCTACCAGAGGTGCCTACCAACCCCAACTATTCTGTAATTCTTTGATTCTATTTCCTCTCCAATCTACAGTTGGCCCAACTCCACTGAATTTTTGGCAAATGTGTCAGCATACCTACGTTCCTCCAGCTGCTACTCCAGCAGGACATAAGAGAGAAAAGAGAGAGAGGAGCCAGGATTATACCAGACTAAGGAAATTGAAGAAGCGTCTATAGCTACAGTCCAGCTGAAGCTGTGGCACTGCATATGTACCGATCGCAGTTGTAACACAACTACCTGACAGTGTGAGACACTTGGCAGCTTGATGATAACAAACGTGTTGAAGTAACAAACTATAGAGAATTCACAGCAAATAATCTGTGTTTAACCTTCCCCTCTTGCCTTGTCTTGCCTTGCCTTCCCCTCTCTTCCCTTCCCTTCCCTCAGATCCAGATATCTACAGATAATAGATACTGACTTGCACAGTGCTTCTCATGGTTTGTAAAATTCTTGAGCTCAGTTTCAGAGGTTCCCTTTTTTTCTGTTTTTTGTCTGTTATAGAAAAAAACATAAACATTCATTCAAGCCAGAGGTCCAGACAGTTAAATTACAATTTTGGTGTACTCAGAAAAAAACATTTCCCACTTTCAAGCCATGATTTTAAGCTTTTTAAAATTTGCTGAGGTTAGAATGCGTGAAGAACTGGAGCAGCGCAAGAGAGCATCAGGGTGGAAAACCTGTAACAGAAGGACTAAGCTGCCATCCCATGGGATAAATTGAAAGCATCTGAAATGTGTATTATTGGCTTGGATGAGAAGTGTGCTTTTGAAATGATGCTGCTGATTATTGCCACTTCTTGCCCTTTAGTTCTTATCTCAGACCTATCTCAGAGAGTGTGAACTGGGTTCTTTTTGGACAATCTACACTGCAGGATGCAGTCCAGAAGCCCTCCTATGTGGGCCTCCTGTGCTCTAGCTATCATACACTAGTAATACTGGTTATACATGGCTGCCAGAAAAATAGGGCTTGCTTTCAGAAGTTCCAGGTTTTTCCAAAAGCTTCAACTTTAAAGTGCTTCAAACCCTAACTAGCTTTGAACTGACTTCAAAGTGTTGCTTAGAACTAATTCTGTAAAAGTGATTTTTCCTGTGTTCTGTAGAATTTTCTGCTGTATGAAGCAGTCATTAATGATATCCAGAAACTTTACCTTTAAACTCTCACTAGAACATTTGGACAACATGTCTACCAGCAGCTGAAGTCCCTTATATATATTTTATGCGATATTTGATGTTTATTCTTTATCTTGCAGCATACTACATTTAATAACATTTTTAACTCTAAAAGTATAGCTATAAAAGTTATTGTAGGTAATACCTAATTAAAATTAGTATTAGGAAAATACTAAAATATTAATATTGTGTATTCATACGGTTTGGGAATTTTTATTCTTATAGGTATAGATATTCTGCAAATCCTTTTCTTTATGAGGCTATAACTATAATCTGTACAAAGCAGTTGGATATTGGCCATCAGTCCACAATGGTCCAAGATTTCAACCTGAATTTCTCCATTAAATGTTTTTTGTGTTATACAATATTTTTCTATTTCAGTGATCAAATATTATATTTCAGTGATCAAGTGTACCCAAATATTAGAGAGAAGCAGGATTTCTTTGGATTTCTGTTATTTTACTATGTGATTTTTAAATTTTTTTATATTGCTACAAATGTACGATATGTTGTTAGTGCGGCTGTAAAAAGATGCAAAGGGCAGTAGTCATGCATGTTACATTGAACTTCAAAGGAAACTGGATGCGAAACAACTCAGGGTATTTTAGGCATTCCAATATATTGGACAATAAAAGAACAGTGACAGGCACCAAATTATTGAGAATTCTAATGTAGTTTTTATTTGGTCTAGCAAAAAGAGCAAAGAGGTGTGGCAGTGGCCATCTATTAACATAGTCCATTAATGACAGACTCTGCATAACAATTATATTGAATTATCTATTTATAAAATATAAGTAAAAAAGAGAACTGAAAATTAATTGTTAGGTCCAAGTAGCCTGCATGTCAGAATCATGCTCTACAGGATTAGACCCATGAATTTTGATAAGTTGAAACCAGCTGGGAAATAGCTGAAGGGAAACATCTGTATAGATAGCTAATTGAATGATAAAACTGTGTACATAGACTAGAGGGAGGTCGGGGATGAAGGATGTAATTAGTCAAAAAAATGAAGTAACCTTTACCATTCAGTAAACTGCACTTTTAACTGTCTTACATTACTGATACAAGTAGTCAAAAGGGATGTCTCTGAATATCTAAAAGAAAGAATGATGACCAGCACTCAGATGAATTTGTAAAGACAAAATCATGTCAGATGATGAGGTCACATTTTATAAAGAAATCAAAAAAGTAGGAGTTACCAGAGATGTATTGCGTATAGAGTGTAATAAAGCATTTGATACTGTCACAAAGCATTATCTTGAAAAAGAAAAGATTGGCTTCAGTACAGTCAGCACTTCTACTGACATTGACCAACAACTTACTGGCAGACTGTATAAAGAGGTGAGAATTGTTAGGAATTAGAGAGGAATGTTTTCAATGAGATATCTAAAGAGCAATTACAGGGCATACTTTATTTAACATCTTGTGAGTGGTCCAACTTGAATAAAGGTTCCTTTGGACAGGAACATCCTTGGTCTTGTGTTTTCATGGTCCATGGTAGACTTCCCTTGGCTGCTTTGTGGTAATAATAATTGATTAAAAAATCCAAGATATATTTTACAAATTTGACTTTGTCCATTTGCAAGACAGATTTGCAAGGTTTCATCTCCAATAATGTTCCAATGGGTCTGTCATGTGGAATTCGTAAGGGCTAATTTTTAGGAAGGCCAGTCTCCCTTGACTCTTCTGTTGTGAGTGGAAAGAAGACAGGTCCCCATTCAGTATCTAATTTAGCTGCTTTGGGTCACCGTCTAGGAGGGTCTCTCACTCTCTAGCAGCTAAACAAGAAGCTTCTGGATCTTACTGTTTAAGATTAACATTTGTGGTTGCTGCTCTTAGCTGCCCTGACTCTGCCTTGTTTAATTGCCATTATCAAGATTTTTTGGGGAAAATACTGGCCTTCTCCATACAAAATTTTATCCTGATCAAAGTCATAAACAAGTCCTAATCCTGATGAAGACAATTAAAATCTTCCCAAATAATATCTGGATGAAGTTTGAATTGGACAAGTGTGTCACAGTATTGTATCACTGAGGTAACTAACAGGGCCCAAGTTCTAAGAAGAAGCGGTCTGAATTTAATGTCAGAGGAAGGAATTTACCCCTTATTGTTTGGAGAAATCTATACATACTGTGGCGTTTTATGCTTTACCTCCATTAGCAATACTGATATAAATTAAAGCTACATTCAAATATAAACTTTATCAGCTCCTGAAATTCAAGCAGAATGGAGATAACTGCTTCCAGGCAATCGATAGCTCAAGCTAGTATAGTAGATTGGACTCTGGAAAGTGAAACAGTTATACAGGATAAACAGATAGTAATTCACCATACAGGGATATTTATATTCAAAACAACTGTTGTCACAATGTTGAAATGGAATGGAGGAAAGACTGGAGGAAAGTTGAAGACTGCGGAATTTTTTGTAAAGAGTAGTTTGCATAGAAAATTATTAAGAATATTGGTGATTTCCTCTATGAGACTAGAAACAGCCACCCAAAACTGTCCTCTGAAGTACTCAGCAAAGCAGTCAGAGCACCAGGTTCTTCACACAGACTAGTTCAGTTATCATCGTGTGGCACCAATAAAAGACAAAGACAAAAGATGCAACACCTGAACTGTGACTCTGTGCATGGCAGTTGTGTATTGTCTGCAGTTCCTTGGTGATTAAAGGTATATACAAAGGAAAGCATAATCAGGTAGCTGGTACCCTTCACTCGGGATACGTTGATAATGGCATCTCCCTACAGATCATAACTGATAAGAGCACAAAACTAACTTGGGAAGAGAAAATGATAATGACTTAACGTCAGTGGGTGACTTGATGACCAAAAAGACCCCCAAAGAGCCCATTAGTTCAAAAGACTTCAGTATCATCCCCACAAAAGTCATAATCGTAAACACTACATGCTGATAAGATGATCATCTGGCACAGAAAAAATAAAGATATCCAAGTATCAACTCATACAAACTGAGTTATAAAGAACCTAAAATAGAAAGACAAAAGTAATAATAATAATTACAGATGCCATGGGGACGCTGACCAAGACCTCAGTGACTTGGAAATTTGAAATCAGTGTCCAGAGCCTAAAAAAGGCTGTTTTTTGAAAGTATTGACAGTTCTGTGATAATGTTTTCACACTTAAGGATCCAGCTGCCATAAAGATTTCTAGGCCAAGTATGTCCCATTAAGATTTGTATTTGAAATAAGAAAATCATATGAAGGATTCAACAACATTAATTTAAATATTAAGTTTGTGTAGTCTAGCTAACTGAGAAGAAAATAAAAATACATTAAGCAGGTCATCTGCCTTGGAGATACAAAGAACAGTGAAGGAGAAGGGTTTTATTTCAGACTGTTTCCTGTTCAGAGGATTACATAAAGCAACTGAAAAAACGCTATAATGTCTGTAGTGTTGGGAGCTGAGTATGAGTGTATGACAAACTCTTCGTTCTTGCCTCTCTTTCTGAAATAAAAACAACACACAGAGAAAGAATAATTATGCTTTAATATGGGATATATTAAATAAGTCAACAGCTGAATAATTTCTGCTTATCTCCTATTTCTGTGATTTTTTAACACACAGGATACTGGCATTTCTAATCATTTTGTTCCACTGGAATAAAGATCTGTTTATTTATTATTGTCAAAAAATATCATATCTAACGAATAAGACTTGCGATTTCTGATTCTAACAATTAAGTGTTTAGCAGTGCTAGAAGTATTATTTATCCTTTAAATAATTTTTAGGGAAAAATTTAATATTGGTATTTTACTGAAAAGGGAAAAATACAAAAAGCTCTTTTATTAAACACATTAGAAACTTCTTTGAATGCCTACTGTATGAGCATATTGGAAAATAAAGCAAAATAGAACTAAACAAATGTAGCCTCTGGTAAAAGACTTAGGTGTTAAGATGTATGTTCTCGAAGTGTCTTATAAACAGTAATCAAGTCTCATAATTATATAGTTTTATCTATTTTTTTAAATTTCTTTCACAGATAGTAATACCCACTCATTAAAATTCTTTCTTTACTCTCCCTTCTCCTCATGGAAGAACAATTAAGGACATGTTTTGTTTTGAGAGACATAAAGGTCCCATTGACTTTAGTGAGAGCTTAATATATACCCTCTGATGAGAAAATTTGGTCTTAAGAATTGTCCAATTAAAGATCCTTACTTAAAGAAAGATTTCCTTTATAAGGAAGCTTTTGTGCAAGTTAGCAGTGAGCTGCAGTGATTTTTTTCATCCAGTTAGTAGTTTGTTGTTTCCGAAGCCCAGTGATTTCACTGAATATGTAACATTCATTGAAAAGCAACATGCTATTCAGAGGACTCTTGTTTTACATAATGTTTTCCTTTTTTTTAATTACAATGATAACTGACATTGCAGGAACTGGCTAGAAATTTTTCACTTTAGGTCTTCAGTCATGCTAAATGCCTATGAGTGTTCCAGCGTTTTCATTAAAATGTCAGTTTGGTAGGCTGTTGCACCTGTGATCAGAGACACCCTGTGGCAACACAGAGATTGCTGAAGTCAGTGGATATCTGTGTGAGCTCAGATTCCATCTTTTCAGTTTTCCTTGGAATGTCCAATTCTGAGAGTTGAATAATAAAATTGTGACACCAGAGCAATGTGAGAAATCTGTGCATGTATGAATCAAATTAAAAAGCTAGATCTGGATAAATAAACAAATAAGGCAGCAATGATACAAAAATATAATTAAAATTAAAATGGACTGAGAAGCTAGCCTATGTGTTGGTGAAAACATATGGAAAATTTAAAAGGGAAACTGCTATAAGTACTACGACAGTGAGACAATTGTCATGATGTGTTTCATGAGATTCTTTTATTTTTAAAATCCTCAGCTTTGACATCTAATTATATCAGCCTCCCAATACTTTTAGGAGAAGTGGGTGTCTAATGATCAAGATTTGTAGTAAAAAGTGGCATTTTACTGTACTGAAAGCTTTGTAGACCAGAAAGCAGATAAAAAAATCCAAAATGTATTTGTTTACAAAAAAGCCATGATTTTTAGGCTAAACATGCTATTTTGAGACATGTGCCTGCTAAAATGTGCTAAAAAAATCACGGTTGCCAAAGTCCAACATGCAAATCATGATTTGGAGTGGAATCTTCCTACCTTAGACATCTAACTCATATTTGAATCTTACATGTCTAGTGAAGCCATCGCCATGAGGTATATGCCTGAGCAATGGAGAGAAGTAGGTGCCTGTGAAAGCCTCCAGAGGGAGATGCTGACCAGCAAACTGTGTGTCTTCTCTTAGGAAAACACAGCCGCTCCCTGGAGGCCTCGAGAGCCACCTGCTTCTTTCTACTCATTGTAGAGAATGAGGCACTAGTACTAGGAGCACTAGGAGGATGGTTTCACTGGACTCCTAAAATTTAGGCACAGCTCAAGTGATGCTTTAACACGTGATCTTGAATGCTTGGGTTTGGCAGTCCTGATTTATTGACATAGACCTTAATTTTTTTTCCCTGTGTTTGTGTGTTTGCTACTTCAAATGCCGTTTACAGGGATGCTGATGGTTTAATGATGTACTTGGAATCAAAAAGGTTTCAGCACTGTATTCAAGTACTTACTTTTATAGAAACCTAGTTTTAGTTGGCACTTCTTTGAAGTAGATGAGCGTTTGGACAAGACTCTTAAGAAAGAAGAGTTTACACAGGGATGCCTCTACAAAAGAGAGGTTTCTACACCTGAGCAGAATAAATGAAATATGCTCCAGTGGTGGTCTCTTTGGGAGTCCCAACCTTTTATATGTTGGGATTGTGTGGTGGGGAACATTTGCAATAGAGTGTACATCTGTTATTTTTTAATGCTTCCTCAGACAAAAACTATTTCCTGAAGTTCTGCTGGGAAGTAGGAGTATCACTACCTACTTGGCAGTTTGGCAAAATGCTCGAAATTTCACCATCACCAATCGGCTTTTCAGTTTGAGCATGTCCCTGTTAACTATATTCATGAAGATGAGCTTGTCAGGCTATGGAGACTGACATTTGCTCTTGTAGAGAGATGCCTTTATGTGGAAAGTTATCAGATATTAAAATGATTCTTCTACTTCAGGATAACCATTCACTTTTATTTCAAGTCAAAATCAAACAGTTGCTTTTGGCATGAAAGACAGGGAAGGCAGGCAGAGAAAGAAAGAGGACACCTCATAATTAAAATCAGACTTTATCTTTTACCTTACTTTATTAAACTAGTGAAGAAAATAGTGTGTTTTTATTTCCAAATGTTTAGACACTCCAAGTAATATTCAGTCATAGCAACACGGCTTTAGATTAAGCAAGAGCTAGCATCACAGTAGGAAGCTTATCTAAGTATTTTTAAATGTTCTTAATCTTAAATGGCAACATAATCTTTGAAAAAAATTCAGTGTGTGTCTCAGAAAATTGACATAGGCATAGTTATGAAGTGGCAGCTGACCTGCAAGTGTGGTGTTGCCTAGCAATCCCTCACCATCAGACAAAATGCAGAAGTGGGTTAGAAAGATTTACACAAGGAAACAGATAAATGCTGATTTTCTCCAGAAGATTCTAATTTCTGTAGTTGTTAGGAAGGATATTCATTCATAACCCCCCTTCTTTTTTCCTTTTTTTTAATAGTTGAAAAGCATTTTGAAACTGAAATAATCAGTTCAAAGATGATATGTCTATGAGAACAAAAGTGCTTATGCTTCTGAAACACTAATTTAAAAAATAGTTGCTGTAACTAATAAGTTTGGAGGGAAAGAATAATAAATAAAAAGGGAATGTTATTCTAACACTTCCATGAAAGTTTTTATAGCCACTTTGCTTTCTGGATCAGTTGCCAATGTCCTGACCCTGCTACAAACTCTTTGCAGCTGTGATGCTGAACCTGCTGAGAGTCTGACTGCTGTCAAAGAAAGTGCCAGTCCAGCCTGAACTCGCTGCATGACTGAGGACTAAATTATGAGCAGTCTGGGTGGAGACATATTAGACAGGAAAAGCTCACCAGCTCATCAGCTCAGCTCATTGTGAAACTCTTGTGCCAACCTATTGCAATGGAAAAGGAAGTATTCTGAACTTGTAAACTTGGGGGCAGAGGTTGAGAGTTTGATGGAGATGAGAAGCTTCTTTCTCCCTCCTCATGTTTTGGTGTATGATCCACTTTTCCTCCCTATATAGTAGCAGATAAGGAAAAAGGAGACATTTTGGTTCAACCTGCTTGCCATGTCTAGACAGATCTCTCCCTGGGTGCAAAGAGCAAAGTAAAAGCTTTCTTTATCACGTTTTACGATTGTGTTGTAGAAAATGCAGCATGGAGTGATGCCTTCTGGAGTACTATGTAGCTGATAAGACATCATCCCACTGTACAAAATAGAGGTGCTATCTCTTGCTTTTCCTGGAGATTTTTCATGTCTCTTAGGAATGACAAGAAGGGTAGCCGTGGTTCCATCTCTTCCCAGTCCTCCTATGAACATTCATAGCCAGGCATTTTTTGCACTTTCAGACTGTAAAGGACTGCAAGTGCACCAAGCCTCTTTATGTAAAATGCATTCCCTCCCACCCTTAGATCTGCTCAAAGCCCAAACACAGACTGAGCTCTCACTTCCAAAGACTTCTATGTGAAATTAATGCTGCTAACAATGCTGACAAGTTTAGTTTGTAGCACTCCAGAAATATATCTACCCAACTGAAAGGTACAGGATATTTGCTGTCAGAATTCATCAACTACTCAATACAAAGATCTTGAGAACTGAAGCATAGCATAGGGTAGGGCAGGTCTGTAATAGGTATATTGTGTGAATTTCCATAGAGGATATTACCAAATGTAATAGTTGCCCTTCGAAAATAAGCACAACAGCTTTCCACTTGTTGGATATTCTAATACATGGTCAAAGTGTGAAAGGAATTTAATACCTCTATCATTTAATCTGGAAATCTGACATTTCTAAAGCTGATGACAAATGATTTTCAAGGCACTTTTCTGAGTTTATTTAAACTGAGAGGTAGCTGTTATCTTTCTGAAATGTCAGACTGCTTGTCTGAAGACTACAAATATTCTTTTCCTTTAAATGGCATTAAATATGTGAGAGCAGGACACATAGGGTCAAATAAAGACTCCTTTGTGCAATAAACAGCTCCCAAGTCATAAATCATCACTTTATGTAAGTATCCAAAAAGTTTTCAGCTCATTTTTTGTCTGACCTTTTAACAAAAGTACTTCTGCTTGCTAGGCAACTGATTTTTGCTCATCTCTTGAGAGTTAAAATGAAATAGCAGTGATTCTTTACTGCTGCTTCAGAGGACAGCAGAAAGAAAAAATACTTAATCAGAATGCATAGCTTCAGGAAATTACCAATGGCTATTATGAAAATAAGTGAAAATATTTCAGAATCTCCCATTGTTACAGATGGGACTGCTTGCCAGTCCTTTAGCTTTACCATTTTAATGATAATTTCAAGAGGAGACAAAGCCTGACAACATGTATCATGACAGGGAAATCAGACCTGCACCCAGAGAGAGCAATTTCAGAGAGGAAACAGTGGGAGAATTTCACAGTTCCTTTCAGATAAGAAATATAAGCCAAATACAAATGTGGAAAATAAATTAAAATGCCACATAAAGACTCCTGTCAAAAGTTAGGTATTGAAAAAAAATCCCCCACAAAATGTACCTAAAACTTGCCGTGGACATGTGTTTTCCCTTTGTCATCATTGCAGCTTCCTGTGACTTTGACAATAAAAAACCAAAACCAAACACTATTAATGATCTAGTTACACTGAGTGTAGAGACTACACGTTTTATAAATATTTGCATTTTGTCTTTTTTAAGACAAATGTTGCTAAGCTGCCAAAATCATTGATTTCAATAACAAGAAGAGCAGGCTTCCATTTGACACCCACGTAACAGGGAGAAAATGTTTTTTCTTACATATAAGTAATAATACAACATTTTAATCTAAAGTTGATACAAAATCTGCTCATATTCTCATCTTTGTACAGACTTAGCTTTTGCAGGATACTGTATGAGTTTCACAGATGAGCTATGCAGAACTGTGCATCTATATATCTGCCTAGGAGCAAACGCTCAGTGAAGAACTGTGAGGAGCCTGACTATTTTTGCAAGGGCATCCCATTAGCTTGCAGATGTTCTGTGTGCCTTCAGTGCCCAATTCACAGATATAACGTGTTTCCTATTGCTCTCAGCTGGAGAGCATGGCAGGTTAGTTCAAGCTGCAGAAGCAGACTTTTATCTCTAGAGGTCTGCATTGCAGTCTTTGGTGTGTTAATCAAGATGGCAGCTATCACACAAGGTCATTAGCTACTTGTTTTTCCCCATCCTGGAAAGGGGCCCTGCAGAGCAGAACTTGCATTTGAACTTAGTTTTGCAGACAGGCAACAAAGTGCGGAGTGTTTCTGGATTTGCCAAAACATTTGTCTTACTCAACAAACTGCACAACCTTCACGAGCTGAGATACCTTTAACAGAGAGGAACTGTGGAACAGGAAATCTGTAATCATTTCTCTGTATATGTCAGACTGTGGCCAAAGCTAAAGTAACTCTGCTAACATGTGAAAAATCATCTGATAATGGGCTGCTGCCAGAGAGTCACATCTCAGAGGAGGAATAGTCTCAATACATTCTTTTTCTTGGTTTTGGTTCCAGAAGATGTCTCTGTCTCATGACTGTAATAATACTCAATCATCATGCTATAATTAAGAGCTTTTCATGTAATCATCTGTATAACTGATTACTTTGGGCTATACCCTGCTCATGCTGAGCTTTCTGGCAAAGTTCCCACTGACATCAGCAGAAGGATTGGTCCTTTTCTTAGCTATTTACCAATATTGTTTGACAGTACCACACTTATGAGACAGTTCCCAGTGGATATTAATTATTTAGACTTTAATTCTTGGACTATTAAACTGCCACTTTAGAAATAACATGCTCTTTTTCAGACTCCTGAGTCATTATTGCTTCTAAAGAATACAACACAGAAACAAGTTTAAAAGGTATGAAAAAGATTTTATCCAAGAGGCTGAAAATGTTAGACTTTCAAGGTAGGAAAATAAGAAGGAAGATGAGAGATTTTATACTGTGGACAATACAGCAACATTCACTTGCTTTTTGTATAGTAAAAAATAACAACCAATTAAACAATCAAACAAGGAAACCCACTAAAACTTTAAAAGGAAATACATCCACAGATTTAATCATTATGTAAAAAAAAAAAAAAAAAAGTACTTCAACCTTTTTGGCCAAGTTTTGCCACTAACTGTGATGAGACCAGGATGCCCAGGAGATTAGCAGGATGCCAGAAAAGATTGGATGTTATAGGAATAGCAAGAACAGATACAGCATGGACTTTACAAGGAAAGTAAGCACTCGTTTTTAAAGGTTAAGAGCTTGTTTTTCAAAATATTGAAAAAAATAACATTCATTTTGACTTGAGCAGGGGTTCAGGGTATGCAGCAGGTTTAGAGAACAGGCCTTAATTTCCTGTCACAAGGGCAAAATGTCTCTATATTTGGCTGTTCTTATTTTTTATAATTTGTACTGAATGGAGCAGCACTTAAGGGATACCATTATAGACAATGATCCCGTCTTACTAGAAATGAAAGTTGATCATTACTCCAGAGGCCTTCAACTCTAAAGCCAAGACAGTTATTGGAGACAGCTTATTGCAAATAGAAGTGAAGGGAAATTTTCTACAGTGCCAGTGTTTAAGGACCAAATGCAGATGTCTGAATTTGGAGGCCGGTCTGTTGAAATTCTCTGCTTTGTCAAAAGGCAGACAGGCTACTTGAGGTGATAGTGCAGGTGCCTGAATATTGCATAACAGGACTCCACATCTTTCTTTCTAGGGATTAAACAGGGGCTAGGCAGATTAGCCTGCTAACATAGATGGGCAGCATGAACACACTTGCAGTGGAATGGCAGCTCACACTATTGGGCAATGGGCACACCATTGCCAAACATTATTTCTCTCTCCTTCCTGTGGAGCTTTTGTTGCTGCTCACTGTCAGAGCAGTAACAGCAGCATATTCTACACTGTAGGCTGAGTCTACAATGAACTAGATGTTGGTGAGTAGGTTCAGGAGATCTGGTTTCCTAATCATCCAGATGGGGCATTTTCTGAGAGTGCATCACAGAACATGTCCTGCCCGAGTACCTGGCTTCCAGCCGCATTGAAGGAGATGAGGGGTTTACGCACGTGGGTCAGCGAGTGCAGGAGCACTTCTTTATCTCCCCCTTTAAACATCAACTTTATGGGTCTACATATAGTGCACCTATATTATCCTACAGTGTGTTCTGCCATAGGTCTTCTATGTTCCTGCAGCATCTTAACCAAATTTCTTACATATTATAATTCACAAATGCCTTCAGAAAGGCCTAATCTTAACTAATAATTGCAGGAATGTTCCAAATACATGTGGGTTGCATGTGAGTTTTTATGGCTATGTCTACACTAGCAATAGTGTCGCCCAGAAGAAGCAAACTCTAGATAAAACAGTTGGTATTGAAGACGCCCACACATACAAGTGCTCCAGAGGGTTTTACTTTGGACTAGGTCCAGTGTCATCCCATGGCCTTACTACCCACCAGTGGGTGAAGCACGTAAGATGTTCTCATAGTGTATCTCCTCTGGCTTAGCACTGTCCAGGAGGAATCCTCAGTGCGTACGCTGAGACTGCACTGCAAAGCTGGCCAGCTGTGGTGGTACAGTCAGATTTGCTTCAGAAAAAGCAGTTCTTCTGAACTGAAATGCCAATGAAGGAGCACCCTCCATCTGTAGTCCCACATACAAATATACTGAAAATCTGGTTTTATGCATAGATCTGTTTAGCTAGGCTCTCTGTTATCCTTTGTTAGCTGATGCACTGAGCCATTTTTCAAGAGTCAAGACAGTCCAAAGGACAGTGTGGGACTAGGGCTACATTGTTTTTAATTCTAGCTCTCTGCTTAAATGCATATGTCTCTTTCTTCCTCGTTTTATCTGTTTACTTGCCTCACTTGGATTTTATGAAGATTATTCTTTATACAGTACTTTCTTTATACAGTACTTCAGAGATGTACAGCTCTCTATATGACTAGCTACTGTAAAAAAAAACTAAATGCTGCAATAAAGCTGCTTTGTAATCATACTGCTATAAAGGATGAAAGAAGGGAAGGAAAGAAGTGAGAAGGAAAGACAAACAACCGCTTATTCAGGACATTGTCAAAGAGAAGTGATGAGAGGTGTCAAAACCGAGCTAGTAAAACAGTAGTGGATGAAAAAGTTTACTGTCAGCAAATAATTATTTTCAAACTGCAAACATTTCCACAATGCTGAAAATCTCACCTCCACATCCTTCTCCTACATCAAAATATTCTGCTTTGTCAATTAGTGTTTAATTTTCATATTCCTTATCCTCATTTCATGTTGATCTTTTTATCACACTACAATACCAAATTAAATATTACAATATGTTCCTACCAGATGTTACAGTTACTGATATATGTTGGACAGTGTTTTGTCAGTATCTGTATTTAATATCTAGGAACCACAATTTTTGCAGAATTTTGCTCCAAGAGAAGTTTGTCTGATTCCTCATGAAAGCAAATGTTGAAATGTTAAAGTTTCCCTGAGAGTGGAAATTCTTGCTAGCTGTAATTATAATTATCTTAAGTAATTTAGTTTCTGAAGCCAAATAGACCAATGGCAGCTATAATGTGCAAACCTACATATTGTAGTCTGCTGATATTCACAACTTATGTTTTCCATTTGAGCAATTTTCCTTAGTTTAATTTTTATTTTTGTCTTTTGTATGACACTTGTACAAGTGACATTTACTCTAAACTAGCTTTCAGTCTTTTAAACCTTTTGCTCTTTTTTTTATCAGACATTATCTTGGTGCTGATGTCTTAGCACAATGTATTTAAAATATCTCTAGTTTATAAGCTAACATTTATTTGACCTGTTCCTTTGTTGGTTAGGCCATTTGCATTTAAAGAAAAATATTTATGGAAACTTAAAATTTCTCTAATAGAAATATCAGCTCAAATCCTTTCTTGTATAGAAGGCTTCTTTTTCTTTAGTATGCCCTCTCTGTGTATGAGTATGTCCAAACATATTCACATCCCTAGGTAAGAACTGACAGGATTTAAGGTGAAAAACATGACAACTGGAGTTTTTTTCAGCTTACACATTTACAAAATGATTTAGTTGTACTTGCCAGCTCAGCAACTCAGCTTGGGGTATGGAAGTCGACTGTTTTTTTCCTAGCTTCTGTTTCATCGTATTTAGGATTCTGCAGGCCAAATCATGCTTTCAGTTACACCTGTGCAACCTCACTGATATTTAATAGTGTTGTAAAAGTGTAGTTGAGGATATCATTTGGCCTGCAGTTATATGGAATCACATGATTTTTTTTTTCTAGAGTCACTTTTCAGCGCAAAACCACAATTTAACAACAGAGGAACTGTAACACTTAAAGAGATATCATCACTAAACAAATCTGAGAAATAAAGGCAGTGTTTCAGAAATTTTGTGGTGAAACAGAACAATCCCAGTTTGGAGGAAAGAGTCTTCTACAACATTTACATTTTAATTATTGCTGTTTTCATTCTTGTAAAACCTGCCTCAAAAACAGGCTGGCTATTCAGAATTGAGAGAGTGCTGAAAAGCACAAGAATTTAGAAGACAGTGGATCCATTCCCAAATCACTCAAAGAAAGCACTGGAGAGAAACAAGGCCTTTTTGTTATGATAAATGTAGAAAAATGTTTTTGTATTAGAATGTGATTTTGGCTGCTGTTTTGTTTTCCCTTTGTCATTTATTGTTACAAATTCAAAAGCATGCTTGGTATGTCCAGCCAACCCTCTTTCCCTAAGCTCCATTCTTGAATACTCTTTGCAGCTCTGCTGTTTATTTTCATTTTGCAGTGTCTTATCCAAAGCAAACTGAAGCCTATGGAGTTCTTTTTATAGAGTTGTTTTGAATCTTGTCCTTAATGATTTACTAGAGAAAATTCTCAGTTTAAGCATTTTATGTACTTTTTATAAAGATATTGCCAGCTGTGAATTAGCTTTTGACAGAAGGACTGTGGCCTGACAGCAGTACCAGGACATGTATTCATGGAGAGGTTTTGTGGTGATGTCTATGAGGCGGTGCAGCCCCTCTCTCCTTCCTTGATCTGGACGGTATCTGCTGCTGAGGTGTTGTCACATCGTGACATACAAAATGGCAAGTGAAGTTGAAACTTCATTTTCAGCCTTTAACTTCTTGTGTCACTTGACTATACCCTACAGAGAAAGTGATTTATGATACTGGCTTTGCCCTCTTTGCTTTGCTCTGCTATGAGATGAAGAAATGCCTGACAGTGGGTATCCATCTTCATTGCTGTTATTTTGATTGGAATTGGTGGATGCTAAAGATGCAGAAGACAGTAATGGTGCCTTTCAGGATATTATGAGGTGAAGAAATGTGCTTAAGGAACTGGTGGATTCCCAGAAAAAAAGTCTCAGAAAAAATCTCTGTCAGGAAACCAGTGTCTGTTTGCTGATTCTAATTAGTGCATAGCAGTTTTATTATGTAACTTTCAGTGATCTTAATGGATATATGTAAGAGGTGGTGTGTGCTACCACTACTTTCTCTCTCTTTTTCCTGTGAAATAAATATTTATACCAAGCCTGCCATAATTAATGATAATTTCTGAAGCCAGTGGACAAAGGTGATAAAATCACTCCACACTCTAGATGCCGGTGGCTTTTAGTCACTAATAATCTGTATTAGTTTTTGATTAGTGGCTACAAGTTATCAAGAAATGTATCTTTAGGGCAGTGAAACCTATTCTCTCTCTTGTAATTTTGGAATATATTTCAAGTGAAGTCAGCAGTGTTCCACTGATGCATAGCAAGCTTAATTGAAGGTAAAATTATTTCTATTTGCAGACGCAATGCTAATATTGAAAGAAGAGTAAAGTTCCCCTTTGTGCAAAAGATCTGAATGCAGCAAAAAACTGCCTCTTGAGTACTCAAAATGATGTACTTACTGGCGCTCCATAAATGGGTGAATGAATGTCATTCAAAGCACGCAAAACAACCATGTATAAAAATGCCCAACTGGTTGTTTTTTCTACTGGAATCACTTTAGCATGTATAAATGGAACCTGGATGGTCTGGAAGCAAAAAACCAAGCTAGAGTATATTTACCAAATAGGACCATCCTCCAGTGCAAAGATCAGAAAAAGAGTGGGAGGTTATTAAGGGAAAATCATTGAAACTAAGCCTAGTGCACAACAAAAAATCCAAACTAGACAATAAATTGCAATAGCACACGGACAAATATATAAAATAATGTGGTGATTTTACATGAGTGAGAAAATAACAAAAAACATGTCTTTTTTGTGGTAGATGGAAAAATGTTTTTTGCTGGGAAAAAACTGAAGTATCTACGTTCAACAGGTATATTCATTTCCACATATGATGTATTTTCAAGATTGTGTAACAATGTCTATCTACATCAAGCATTTTCTTCAGAAAATTATAGTGATTGTTCTTTCATATTTTTAGAAAAATCATTGTGATACATAATATGAGGATACGCAATGACTCAGCAAAAATGAGAGAGAAGTAATCAACATGATTTCTCCCCCAGCAGGAATAAATCTTTTTGACTGTAAATCAAAACAAGTTATTACAGAGCTCAAAGAGCTCTGAAAGTTCCACATAGCAGCAAAAAATAATTAAAAAGGAAAGGTCTAGGCTGAGACCGAGTCTTATATTTAAAGTTTTTCAGGAACTAACTACAAAACCTGTATTTTCTTTCTTTTTTCTCCTTGTCTCAAGTGGCAAGAAATAATAACCTGAAACGAGAAAGTGCAGAAAAAATATTACTTACAAATTGTCCTTAGCAATGTAGTGATCTCAGTGGTGAAGAGGTTGCACGGTCCCACAGTGTGGCTGGAAAATTACACAGATTCAGAACTCTCGTCTTCTAATCAGCCAGCAGATGTTATCCAAATCATTTTGCAATATTAGATAAGATTCTGGTTCATCTCCATCTGGAGTACTGATCTTGTTACTCTCAACACATAAAGAGATTTCAGCCTCTAAAGCCATAGCTGGACGACTGTGCTAGAGACAGCCAGGAGAGCCTGGAAGCAGAGTTTTAGGAAAACATCTAACGCAATGTTATCTGTATTTTCATCTGATCTAGCAGTTAAAATAAGGAAGAGGGCTGCACAGTATGACTAGCCAGTTCTGTGCAGGCATTAACAAGAGCATCACTGGTCTATGGTTCAGTTAATACTAACACTTTAATCTCTTTCTAGTTTACACTTGCAGTTTAGCACTGTGAATGTATGAAATACCCTATATGCCAATCCCTTTTTCTGTTTGTCTGTCTCAATTATATGAATAGACACTCTGTAGTACACTTCAAAGAGGAGGTGTCTAATAAAAGTTAACAGAGTGCATTGTATTGTAAACTCTCTCTGAAGAGACATAAAAGATCTTTTACAGTAAACAGGAAATGAGTAAGATACAAAACAGAAGTATATAAAATAATAAATACCTTAAAGACAGAGTGGGAATTTTATTCTCCTGCCTCATAATACAGAAATAAGGGGCTATGCAATGAAATGAGAAGATGGTAAATTCTAAAACATAGTAAAGAAATATTTTGTCACACAGTGTATGTAACCCAGCACAACTATAAGAGACTTCAAAAATAGTTGGAATAGTTATCTAGATATCAGATGTGTCTGGAGAGAAAGTTAATGGTATCAAGAAACAAAATGGTTATTAAATCTTCAGAATTTGAGTCCACCAATCATTATTAAAAATCAGTGTAATAGGTGGAGATGGTAAAGAAGGTGAAGATTACTGCATAGGAGATTGTCTGCTGAGAATATTTTGCACTTCCCTCTAACGTAGCTGGTACTGGTCATTTTTACAGATACATACAGATCTGGATGGATTTTACATTTCATCCAATGTGGCTATGCCGTATTCGTTCCCTTCTTTGATCTACATAACACATATTCATATGAATTTTTGAAGTTGAGTACAATTTTATTTCATAACATCATGATTTAAATTAACCTTTTGATTAGAACAGGAACTGTTAATAATATTTAAATAGAGTGAAAGTGAAGTCTCTCTGTAAGAAATTAGCAATTTCTTTGGGGCCAAATATAGGCAATGTTATGCCTTTTTGTGTATATAAGCTCTATTTTGATTGAACAGTCAAGTTCTCTTTCTGTTCTTACTCCTCCTATTCAATCAGCAATACCAAGAGAGATAGAATCAGATCCTTGATTACTATTGATGGAATATTATAAATAATTTGTTGCAAGACAGTGCAAAACAAGGGCATGACTGATGTTGTGACAAGCTAAAGACAAGGAAACTAGATGCAGAATTTAGAAAGCGAGACCAGTTTTACCTTGATTTCTCCTTGAGAAAAATACTTAAACATAGTCAACTGAATGTTAATAATATTATTATTAGGAAGCAAAAAAACAGTAAAAAGGCAGGCTGGCCATGAGCAAGTGGGCACATGACCTAACAGGCAACTTGCAGGAACCCCCCTTGTTTTGCAATTGGAAGCCTGGCCAGCAAGGTTGTGAGCATAAAGCTACTCATGTCTTATGTAATGTGTATTTTTTGGTAGCTTTCTTTTCTTTAATCTGGATAGTAATAGAGGCTCCTTGGTTTATACTTCTGATAGGTTAAAACCTATTTGTTGTGGTTTGCAATTTGAACATGAGGCTACCAGGAGAATTTGCTTTTCACCTAAAAGTTTTGTGTAACAAGTGTATGTTGTAGCCAATACAACTTTTTATTCAAAGTAGCAACAATGCTGTAATAGGATTTATATAGAAAAAAATCCTTCCTCTTTTAAGGGGAGAAGTACCAGCATAAACCAGCCTCTTTAAATGTTTCCATGTTAAATCCTGGATGTAGGGAATACCACTACCCTTTTTAGATGCTTAATGAAATTTCAAAATGTTAATTTATCTGCCTCTACACATAAGCATGCATATACATTTACAATATATGTATATTCTGGTTTTTATTATAAGAAATTGTCTAAAGTGATTACAGTTTAGTAATGTAGACCTTAGATAAATCTGCTTTGAAGTGAAGTCCAGGGGTAGAATTTTCTAGAAAAAACACCCTAGTTTGAAGAACTATCTTTAAAGATTATAACTCTTTACTTGAATTAGTGGTTGGTTTGGATTAAGGCCTTTTACTATATGAAAAAATGCTAGTTATAAAACAGGTTTAAATTTTAGTTTTAAAATCTTCTAATGCATATGAACTATGTCATGTTATAATGTCATGATGGCACTTAAAAACATACTACTACACACACACAAAATCCCCAGAAACTAAAAATATGCCTAACATATACACAAGCAGTGATGTCTGAGTCTTTTATGTCAGGTTTATCATCATTAAATACTGAATGTAAATGGCTGATTTACGTTCTCATTTACTGATCTGAGCAGTAGCTGATTTGAAAGTGATACAAAGTCTGGATGAATACAGGATCTTAAATGCACCATTTCTAACCATCATGCCTCTTGGGAAAAAGACATGCCAGTTCCTGAATGTTATCTATCAGATTTTAGCAATCTTACCTCTCAGGGCAACCAGCATACTGAGAAATAACTGCTTTGTTACATATTTGTCAGTCTCCAGCATAAGATTTTTAAAATGGCCAGTCTTTCACTCCACACTGTCAAAGCTCTCTGGGGTGTGATGATGATGTTGAATTAAACTAGTCTTAATAGACTTTGAAATTAAAGTGTGATAAGGGATGTATTGTGTATAATTTGAATAGTTTATTACCTTAGAAAAATAATATGGCTAGTATTATATGTATAATTTGGAATTGGACATCTCTAGAGAATTCTGAAAGTTTATTCTTAATAATTATCCTGATCAGCTCTTGGCTTTCTCCAGTGCTTAAAATCTTTTTGAGTTTATGAATAGAATGAATTGTCTTTGATCATTTCTAGTGCATATATTTTAGGGGTCAAACTACAGTTCTTGAACAATTCATTGTTCGTCACAGACAAATGTTAGAAAAGAAAGTTTAAGGTCTGAATCTTCTCTGCTATTGTTCTTATGGCAATTCAGCACTCCAATCACACTGTGATTTTCCTTTATACTAAAAAAAGATGATATGAAGAAAGTAAAGCTCAGTGTTTACAAAGACTTGGATCACACCAAAGCCAAGAAATAGGAAGCATTTTTTCAGATGTCCCCTCTTAACTCGTCTATGTCACATATGATTTTGTTCTCAAGGATAGCAGGACTTCTTTATTGCTTTGTTTAGCTATGGCTTTTCCTATTAAATTTTTTAATCCATTTATTTCTTGGCCATGCTGGCTTTTTTACACAGTTGCTTTGTGCTTAGTAAATTAATGTAATGCTATAGAACAGCCCAAATCCAGACCATTAGCTACACAATCCAAACATAAACAAGTTATATAACACTGCAATCATTCATTTATTGAAGTAAGTGGAAAATTCGAGGCATATGTAATCTTTTTGGACAACTCACAGGCAGGTGTGATCAAGAGACTGGGGAATACAGTGATTGTACTCAGGTAAAGAGAGATGGGTTTGTCAGGATGATTAGAAAGTAAAGTAAAATGGAATTAGGAAAAATGGAGAGAGTGTTGATTATCACAGAACAAGGAGAAAAAACAATGCAGAGGCAATTGGGGATTCTAGATGAACATACTGCAGCAATAATGAACACGTATCCAGGGAGCCAGATTTGGGAACTGGAGCTTGATGACAAAGAGGAATGCAAGGCAGCTGTGCTAGAAAAGTGATAAAAAGAAGAAAACATGTAGAGTGGGTTTAAAGAACTGCTGGACCCTACCTGATTCTCAATCCCTCCCCCATATATTTGGCATAAGCAGGAAGAAAGGTAACACTGGGCTTTCAGCACATCTCAGCTCTGCGGCAGGTCACCTCACGTGAGGGCAGAACAGACTTTTAATTTAGAGTCTGCTCCCTGTTGCCTGCAAGAAGCAGAGACCGAGCATGGTGGTTGGCTTTAGGCACATCCTTCCTGCTCTTGGCCCATCTCCAGCGCTCCCCACAAGCACCCAGCACAGCTCTTGGGGGGATGGGAGCCACTGGCCCCAGCACCAGCTCTTGAACAGGAAGGGTGGTTTTATTGCACCAGGGCTTCTCAGCTCTGCTGCCTTTCAGACTTTCTTGCACCACAAGAACAAATCAGCTTACATGGACATCAGCATTAGTGATAATTGCCCATCTTCATCATTCCCACTGCATGCATTCATCTGGGTTAGTAGACAGCCGGTGCGTTTTTCAGCAGTCTTTTCCTACCCAAAGCCAACTGATGTCTAGCCTTTCTCACAACTCCTACTTCCTGTCATCTACATATCTTTCTTTTCTCAGCATTTGCATTGTGTTTTGGCCTGATCTTCTTCCCTCCAGCTTGTTCTACACATCTATTTACTCATCACTGTGCTTCCTTTCTCATATGCAGCTGCCTGGAGACAAGGAGTCTAAAACACCCCAAACAGGCTTTAATGACAACAACAACAAAATCACTGTTCCCATGCTCAAATCTCACAGAGCTGTGGGCAGAATCTGCCCCCAATGAGCCCAGAAAATTTGTACAGTAAGTGCAAAAGCAGCATGGGCCCTAAAGATAACACATATTAGCTCCAATCCAGGAAGTCAATTGGCAAGACAGGAATACATGAGAAGTACCTCACACACAGGTGTTAGGCACATGGAGACAGACCAGACCACAAATCCTGGTCACTTCAAGTTCAAAACAGTTAAGAATTGCTTTCTTTCGGCAGCAAGTGATGCTTTCCATTACCATCTAAAACTTCAGAAACAGCCCCATCCATACATATATTTCTGTATGGCACAATCCTGGACACTTTGGCCATTTCTAGAGACCAAGAGACCTCTCGGGAGACTTGACATCTGGAGTCCATTTCCTATCTTCCTCTACCTGGCCATCCAGCCATCAACGGTATGAGGACTCCATGTCTGCGATTTGAGGCTGTCAGCTTATCTGTAGTTTGTAGGACCTAACACACCAGCATGCCCAGGAACCAAGGCTCCCACATAGCTGGGGTTCAGTCCCACTGGGCCCTGAGACTGGCTGGCAGCCTGTGCAAGAGGTGAACATAGTCTTCAGGGCAGCGTCAACAAACACCATGGATGAGAACCGTGAACTCTGCTAGTGAATCTTGACTACTAATAGTAGTAATGTTGTCATAGCTGTGTTTGTCTAAGGTCATAAGCAAGGTTATGTGTGCCTGAAAGCTCCTCTGAGATATTCTCCCCACTAACTTTGCCTCATTTAATATTGATATATGTGGTACTCAAGTAGTCTTGCAAGCAAATGGAACAAAAATACAAGTGCAGATCAAGTGATGGAATCCAGTTAATGAGGGGTGATTCTGCTTTTTTATTTTCTTCACATTAGAATGTTGCAAATCAAGTTTCTGATGAAAGCCATGTTTATCTTACAGTATTGTTAAGAAAGAGATCATAGAAAGATGCAGGAAATGGTGTCCTGGAAAACTCTTGTTTTGGACTATAATCATCTTCTTGGTTCTTTGCTGAACCTTAGTAAAATCCTCTTAGATACTGGTTGGGCAGTGTTGCACACAGTGTTCCATGGGTGTTCAATTGCAAACATTACTATACAAACATTGAAATAACCACTATGCAGTTATTGATGCTAGACTTTTTTTAACACAAGTGCAGTAACTGTCAACAAATCCATTACTTTAATGGGCATAATTAATCTGTTTTCTATAGCATTATTTTATCAATATCAGAATATTGCCAATCCACCTAGCTTGTTTAAATCTGTCTGAAATTCTTCTGCTCCTCTCCTACCTGTGCTAATATAAATAACACAGTGTCATTTTGCTGCAACAACTTTTCCCTTATTCCATCCAAGGCATTAAGGAATGCATTAGCCATCATAGGACCTAATAGGGAAACTTGATGCCCTGCTGTTATTTTGCTCTGATTTCATGATGAAAGTTAATCATTTAGTTTTGCTCTAGTTTTGATGTGGGTTTTTGCTTCTTTTCTTTTGTTTTGTAAATATGCGAATTCTTATCCCACAATTGTTTAGCATCCTTATGGTACATGTGTGCAGGATCTTGTGAAAGGGCTTTTGAAACTTCACATGTGTTAATTAATCAGTATTCTTCTATCTGCTCCTTATGGGCATTTTCAAAAAAAGCCTGAGGAATATAGGAAACTGATTTCCCATTGCTGAAATAATGCTGGTTAATCCTTACCATATCTAGAATTTCCAGGTATTTTTTGTTATTCTTTCAGACAATTCACCAAGTAAAGTTTCTGGGTACAGTTTGCAGTCTACTAATACCCCAAGTCAATTCTAAGGATTAGGATTTACTATTTTTAAGTGTTTTATGACAGAGGTTGCGCTTTAACAAAAGTTTGTGTATTTCTGTTAGCAGTTCAGCTGCTTTCTACTTACATTCCTGCAGAAGTTTTGTACGCAAACACACGTTTGGGCATTTTATTTTGTTCCAAATTATCATCTTTTTTCAGCATGTCTTCTTCTAACTCTTCAGTCTCTGAGTCTTGACTGAACTGCAGGCAGATGCAGGAGGTGAGCTCAAATCTTACCTGATATGAAATAGAGGTACTGGGGTGATGCAAACCCAGCCCTGAGTACTCATTTTCCAGGTTTATGAGACCAGATATATCCTGAAAGTGCAATGTATGCTGAATACTCAGAATGCACAAATACAGTAATCACAGCAGGAATGGTACTTCAAAAAAACTCAGTGACGGTAGTGAGTACACTGTGCTTCTTGCATAACAGCTTAGTGGTTTGAGCATTTGGTTGAAGAGGGGAAGTTAGGTTCCTGGACTGTATTTGTACTTATTAGTCCATATTTTGGTCCTATTGCTCTCTAGTCTAAAAAATGTAAGCTGTTCAGGGAGTAGGCTTAAACTCTGTCCCCTCTTTCCCATGGCTACAAAACTCACATTTCTTCTGTTTACTCCCGTGCTTCACTTCCTTATCAGTATAGCTACCTGACAAGAGTCAGCTTTCCCAATGAGATTATTTTTTCAAAAAGTGAAATATCTGAAAAAGGCTAAGAAGCATCAGAACCTTTCCCCCTTTATAAGCAAATGCTGTCACCCTGTTATACAGCAGGTAGGTCTTACACCCATTTACTATCTTCTCCAGTGTTGCTAAAGAAAAACAGATTTATTTCATTAGATAATTGTCCACAGTAGCAGATCCTGGCCTCTGTCTCAGGGACTTCCTATGTAGTAGTGTCAGACAGATCTCCCCTTGGCAAGCAGTTTCTTTCCCCTTCAAAGTAACCTACCCTTCCTGGGCTACTAATGAGGGTGCCGAAGAGCTAACTCTAGTGCTTTTTATATGATCTTGCTATCAAGTGTCTAATCCTGCTCAAGTGTCTAATATTAGGCATGATGGTACTTAATTTGGGGGTACTTAAAGTGACTGTTTTTGCACACAGGGAAAAAAAAAAAGAGAGTATGCAGTCTGTCAAAACTGTATGCAGGTGCTCAAAAACCCATATGAATTCCAGACAGCAATCCCGACTATTTCCCAGCACTGCCTAATCTTGTGGGCACCTCCCTACTGAACCTGAAAGCTCCTCAGGCATTTAACTTTATTCACCCACACATGTTAAGGAGATCCTGTTTTGGGAAGATAGGCACTTATCTCTTGCCTAAAGTTCTATTGCAATTCAGCTTTAGGAAGACAGGCATTTAAATCCCTTGGAGAAGCCTGAAAAATTAGAAGCAGTCAGAATTATGTCTTACTTCTTCTGGTGTGGGCCATCAGCTTTGACATATGTGCCAAATACTGAAAGCATGTATCAAGCAAGTAAGTGGAATTCTAAATTTACTGTTTGAGAGGGATTGATCTTATATCATTTACACCTTAAGAGACTACCCTAACTATTATGCCATGAGTCAGGCAAAAAGCATTAGCAACCTCTCCCACTGCACTTGAACCACTGTAAAGAATACAAGAAATCACTTGCCTCTAGTTCTCATCCCGAAGGGAGCAAAATCAAGGGACCAAACTTACATTCCTGGGAGAGATGTGTTGTATGGGATATTGTCATGGGATAAACAATAAAAATAGGTTAGAACCCCATTTCACTCCCCATATCATCCACCCTGTGTATGAGAGCGTTTGACTTGCCAGGCTAACCTTGGGTCCCCTCCTGTCTGCTCTTAAGTAGTTCCTGTCATTCCTGGCTGCACAGGACCTCAACTGCAGCAGCTATCATCCATGATACCTTACAGTGGTTGATTATGCCATTCTACTGGGAAGTTTGAGCTAAGGGTTTAATTAGAGCCTAGAAGCAACATTACCCACTTCCTTTCTTACGGCTTAATGCATCTTTATGCAAAAGGTGGGTGGAAACACTATGCTCACATACTGCTTCATTAGTGCCAGTCCTGCAGATCAGCTGGCGCATGTGTGGATGGCGCATTACTAGCATTTCCAACGACTTTCCAAGAGGATATCTGAGTTCTAACCGCAAGCTGGCTTTGGCCACTGGTGGCGTGAGTTCACCTCACAGTCAGCAGAAAGAAGAGAGTGCTCTAAGCACCTCAGAGGAAGCAGTCATCTTCTGCAGGTCTTCAGAAGTGCCTCTTCCTATCCACTGACCGTATAAGAAAGTTAAGGTAATTAGATTACAACTTTCCTCCCTTCCAGGGTCAAACACGTAAAATTTCATTGAGTGTCTCTGGGAGGTATCTAAAGTAGATGGACAAAATTCCATCCCAAATACTCAGAGCTTTGCAGCTAATGATTATATGAAGAAAACATATGTTGATAAAAAGATGAAAATTATTAAAAAGCAAGGAAAATATTGATTAGAAGTAAATGTATTATAAGACAATTTTTGAAAAGCATTAAAGACTAAGGGTTTCTTTATATTTTCCTTTCTCCTCCATTTCACCTCCCATCAACCTTTAGAAAAGCTGATTGAACAATAGCGTTTAAAATTTTTTTTCCTCATTCTTTCTGAGAAGCTCTACTCATAAACCAAGGAGGACTGAAAATAAATTTTAACACCTTCAGAAAAACTAGTGGGACCAGTCAGATGATAGTATTAACCAAACAGTTGTTCCCCATTTAGTCTAATTCTTTGTATAGTACTTTCTGAAAAAGGACAGAAATATTTATTTTCATAGCTTGAATATGCACTGATTAATTTTACTATAGTAGAAAACCTGACTGAGAACATGTATGTTTATACTGAGATCATGTAAATACACTGTAGGCAAGTATCATAGTTTAATGTTGCAGAGGGCTTTCATTAACATTATAGTTCTGAGAAAAGGATGCAAAGCAACATTAAGGAGTCAAGATTTGATTTTTCCTGAGATAAGCTGAGAAAATAATACACCTTTACCAAATGTCAGTGTTTCTTCTTTCATATTTTCTTATGTGTTGCTCTTTCTACCACTTCATGCTTGGTTGAGAACAACATACATTTAGAATGAATCCTTCCCTGATGCAAGCAAATTCATGATATTCTGTTTATTACTTATGTGTGTCTAATTCCATATGTTAATAAAAAAATAGGGAAGAAATTCATCAGAGATGCACAATATTAACTCTGCATTTTTGTCAGAGAGCAACTACACCACAAGCTTTTATTTTATGCATACTACTGAAAGCAGAGAGTTGATTCTGCTGAACAATCTGATCTGATGATGAACTATATTGTTAATTAAATCTCTTCTGGAATGAAAGTTTTTTTTTTTTTTTTTTAAGAGATTACACTTCAAATGGATTTCTAGAACTTTGTATGACTGCCCATGTCATCCCCAAAGACAAAATGTTACTTACATCAAATTGAATATATAGGTAAAACTCTTACAAAACTATTGTTCATACTTCTTGCTTCGTGTCTGTATTGTTACTCATCTGCATTTATGGAACAATACCAGCTCTGTGAGTGAAAAACAATGCAAGTGCTAAGCACTGCATTTCCTGTAGCCTAAACTAGCAGTCTACCAAAAGAATCAGTAAGTAGGATTTGCTGGTCTGTCTCAAGTGCTTGGCATCTCAAAAATGAGACTGAGGGTTTAAAATTGAAAACAAAGTTTCAAGATAAACTATGTGATACACAATTGCGGTAAAGTATGTGTTCACGAGGCTGGTATAAAATTCAGGCTCCTGATGTAGCAAGACTTGGTACCTAATTTTTTAAGGCTACGCTGCACTGAAACTACATGCGAAATAATCAGAACAACTGCAACCTGCAACTGCCAAAGCTGCAGCAAGGAGAAAAGTTAAGTTTTCTGACGGCCAAGACGACGCCGAGTTTTGCCCGGAATAAGCACTGCCGACGGGATTGGGCAAGAGCCGCAGCGAAGCAAACCCGAGACAACCCAGCGACCGCGCTCAGTCACAGGACGGCGTGACGGCGCCGTCCCCAGCCATGGCCTTACGGCTGTTCACGTGGCGGCGGCGGACCTGGCGCACTGGCCCAGCACTGCAGCGCGGCGCCCCGCCCCGCGGGCACCGGCTCCCGCGGCGGGGGTCCTCGGCACGGGAGGCCACCCTGCCCGCCCTTCCCTGCTGCCCCTCGCCTCCGTGCCGTCCGGGGTCCGCACCGAGAGGCGGCCGGGCTCGCCGGCTCGCTCCCGGAAGGGCTCCGCGGGCAGCGCTGCAGCCGCGCCGCAGCTGCACGAGGCAGCCGAGCCGAGCCGGGCCGAGCCGCAGACCCTGCCTGTCCGCCCGGGCAGCCGGGCCGGCCGCGGCCGCTGGGCCCGCGCGGGCGGCAGCTCCCGCCGCCGCCATCCCCAGCGCGGCGTGGCCCTTCCCCCCCGCACATGCCCAGAAGGGCGGGAGCCGCGGCGCGGCTGTGACAGCGGCGGCGCTTCCCTTCCGCCGGGTGGGGGCCGCGCCGCGCCGCGCCCCCGCCCCGCCCGGCCCGGCCGCCCTCCCGCAGGCGACGGAGCGCCACAGCCGCGGCCGCGCACACACACACACACACGCACGCACACACACGTGCTCGCTGGGGCGTCTCGCCCGCCTCTCCCCGCGCCGCCAGGGGCGGGAGGCGGCCATGTCGCTATTGTCTCCGCGAGCGGTGTCCTTGCTCCGGGTTTACTGCATCGGCCTCGGCGTCATCCTGCACCAACTGCGCCGCCGCCTCCGCCCGCGCTGCCCCCCGGCCCCAGGTGAGCATCGCGCCCGGCGCAGCGCGCCGCACCAGGGGCGCCGCGCCGCACCGCGCCGGGGGCTGCCGGCCCTCGGCCGACGGGGGAGAAGTTTGGCGCTGCCGCTCCGCCGTCCGGGGAGGGCGGGGGAGCGGTGCGGGGCCCGGCCCCGCCGCGGCTCTGGGGACGGCCCGTCGGGCCGCAGCCCCGCCGCGACGTGGGTCGCGACGGGGCCGCCCGCGCCGCCGCCTCGGTGCGGGGGACGCCGCCGCCGCTGGGAGGCCGCCGGGTCGCCCCCCGCCGCGGTCCTCCTCCTCCTCCCCTCCGCGGGGCAGGGGGCCGGGGGCGGCCGCTGCGGCTGGCAGTGCGCTCCTTCCCCGCCCCCGCCGGGCCGCGCCCCGCCTCCCGCCCGGCGGCCGGGCCGGGCCCCGCCGCCGCCGCTGCCGCTCCGTCCGGCCCGCGAGGCCGCGGCCGCCCCGGACGCGAGGCGGGGCGGGGCGGGGACCCGGGCCCGGGACGGCCCTGGCTGCACCGCTGGCCTGGCTGCGTCCTCGGGAGGCGGCGAGGGGCTCCGCGGGGGCGGGGGCGCCCTTCTTCTCCTCTTTGCTTCCTGCCTTTCTTTCTTTCCCTCCCGACCGCTGTGCCTCATATCCGCGGCGCAGAGACGCGGACGAGGTAGCGTCCCCGGGCTCAGGTAGGTGCTCGGCGCGCATGGGCTGCCAGCGCCGGTGCGCGGGGGTTTGCCGCGCCGCCCGCCCTCCCCGTGGCGCCCCTGCCTCTGAGCCGCCCCGTGCCGCCGCCCGGCCCGGCCCGGCCCGGCCCTGGGAAGCAGCGCGTCTGCTCTCAACAGCCGAGCTTTGACGCTGCTGTCGCTAGTTGCCGGCGCCTACTCTGGCAAGTTAATGACATTTGTAGTTTACTCCGAGGGAATTCAGATTAGTTATTTATGTGAAAAGTTAACATTTCCGCATTTTTCCGATTTTGGTCAACAGCTTATTTGGTAATAACTCAGTTTTTCCCACATAACTTTTGTGAAGGAAACTGAGTTTTCCAGAAAACAAAAATCTGAATTTCCTCTTTCCTGATGTCGTTCTCTTAAACTTTTAAAACGTTTCTGATTTTATAAACTTATCAGCAAACCAGAAGTCCGTATGGGCATATACCGTATCATCTGGACTCAGTGCAAAACTGCGTACAAGTCAGTGCCTCTGACTTTCTCTGCCTAGCTGCAAGTGTGCCTTTGTAGAACTGTTGGTAGTTTTAAAAACAGTAACAGTAAAAAATCTGAGAGAGCATAGTGTTTCAGTAAGCCGATGAGGCATCTGTATATAACTTAGGTTGCAGAAATAATTTAGAGAATACCTGAAGCACTGAGGAGCAGAGAGAACTAATAAGCTCCACAATAAGTGCGTATCTGCACGTTTCATCAAATGTAGCTCCATTGGGTAGTGGTTTGTCTAATTTTATTCATTCCTGATAATTCTGCAACAGATTTGGATTCTGCTTTCTCATTGTCAAAATATAATAAAACTATATATAAAAAAGCAGAAACAAACAAAAGGATCCTAACAACAAAAAAGGCAGATGTGCATACAGTTTGAAGTCATCTGAGCATTTTTCTAGCATTAGTTTTTCTTGGCAGGGTAAAACTGGGTATTGTGCCTAGGGTGTGTAACACTTTCCAAATCTTTTTAGAACTGAAGAGAAATAGCATGACAGAAGTGTGACCCAAGTATTTTGTTATATCACATTCTTAAATACTATTTAAAAAAATGTTGAATTTAGAAATGTCAGATTAGGGCAGTGAACATACAACCTAGGAAATGTCAGCAGGGCTGAGTAGGACCAGCATAGATTTGACAGATCTGGAAAGTTTTCTTTCAGTTCTAACTCAGGCTGGTTTCTTCCAAGGACAAGTAGTTTCCTCCTGGGATAGTTGTTTGCGCGCAATTGCCTCTTGGCAGTTACCTACTGCCTTACTTTGACTCAGTTTGTCTAGCCATTGCTTAAAAAAAGCAAGTCAGCTTGTCTGCAAGAACATTTTTATGTAGATTAGCCTGGTTTTCATACAATAATTTCAAAATAGCAACTGTAGTGTGACAAAAAATATTTCAGAACGTGGAAGTGTTTATTAGAATAAGCTTAATTAAACCTTGGATCAGTAAACTTATTGTAAGAGGATACCAAGTTACCTTTCAAGACAGTATTCTAGAAAGCTTTGCAATGCATACGTTAAAGATTTTGTATACCTTTCTGAACGGATGTCCTCTTACAAGTAGACACATTTTATTGTGATAATAACTGTCATAATATCTTCCAAGAAAGAGATCTTGAAAAGGAGAAATGGGGCTGGGTGGTGAACTGATCCGTGTCTCCGATCCAGTCTGCTTGGCCTCAATTAGGTTGTCAGAGTTCCCAGTCATAATGCAGCATTGGTGCAGCTCCATTGTAGAAGTTATAAAATAGAGACACATCTCATACTTGAACTGTATGCTGATGGATAAAGGCAATGCGGAGACTGAGTGTGAATGTAGCCCTTCAGTCCTGAGGTGCTCTATTAATTTTTCAGGAAAAGCTCACTTTCTTACATCTACCAGAATGGTGTTCAGGATCTTTAAAAGTGAACCAAATTAGTTCTTTTTCTTTCCCAAAACTTAGTCAAAGCTGTATACTCCTGGCACATGTGCTTTAACACGTGTTGTCACATCCTACTAAGGTTCATCTAGTTTTTGTAGGTGGGATTAAAAATAGTTTATCTGGGAAGGAGGACGGTTTGAAGTCTGAAATCTAGATTCAGTTCAAAAACTTAGTAATTGTTTGGAGCTATGAACTGAAAAGACAAAACTATTCAGCATGAAGGTGCAGCCTCACAGTATTACAGAGTAGGAAAGGTGGGAAGTTTGTCCAAAATTCTACTCCTGAAACACAGGGAGAAGAAATTTTAAGCCAGGAAGATAAAGGGGCTGCAATCGGTGATTATATCATTAAGTAAAATCACTGTGCAGCAGTAAAAGGGAAGAGGTTACATATGTTAAAACATTTTTTCAAGTACCAATTGCATTAACAGTGTAATTGCAGATATATATTGTAAGCCATATTAGCGTTCTGTGGGCTAAACAATAGTTTCATTAGAAGTTACAGCTTAATTTTTTTTACAGTGCTTAATCTTAACTAATTTGGGAAAAAAGCCCTGTGTCTGTAAGCATCTTGATATCTTCAGCTTTTGAAAAACAAAAACTTAATCAGTGAATTCATAAAAGATTAACTAATATTTATTATGACACCAGGATATATACACTGGAAATCTCGTCACTGGAAGTCATCTTACTGATAGCAAAAATGTTCCATATAATAATAATATTTCTGGTATTTTAAAAGTTTTCAGGGAATTAATTTTAGGTTTTTCCTCCTGCATTTATCTTCTACTGTATACTTTGTTTAATTGAAATAGATTATGGAAAGACTAAATGCTGCATGTTTAGTAGTTTTGAAGTCTTAGTAGTTATATTTGTACCTATGATGTGTAGAAAAATGGTTTTGAAGAGGGTAGTAGTGTGACTGAAGTTTAGAAGAACTTAAACTGACCCATAGTCTTAAAAGTGATTTTAACTTCATGTATATTTTTAATTTGACCCCATTTTTAACTAATTAATCAACATTTTAGTTTGTACAAAGTTTCTTTATAATGGATCATAAAATATTAATTTGAGAACATGTATCTCTTAATTTTAATTCAGGTATTGAGGGCTTTTACTTTATATGACTAAAGCATAATAACAGATTTACCACTTCCTGCTTAAAGTAGTGAGGACTCCAGGTTATAAAACATCTAGTTCCAGTGGTAGCTAAAAGAGTGATCAAGTAGGAAAGACTGGTGTTAGGCAAAAATTAAATTGCATCTGATAATTACAACTCCTCTCCTGCGCACACACAGAAGAGTTATTTAGTTAGTTTCAAAAGTTAGGAAATACCAGTTTTATTGTTGCCTCTGCAGAATGAGGCAAGGGTTCTGCAAAAATGATACCGTGTAATTAGAGTCTGTGTAATATGGTATATATTCCAGGGGGCAGAACGAAGGTTGCACGATGGCCGTACACCTGACATTTCCTAACATTCAAATGCTTGGTTTCACAATCTAAGTTACTGTAGTGCAGCTTTTGAAAACTAGTAGTATGAGTATACTGGTAGTATACAAAATAGTATTTTCTTTGCTATTGGGGAAGCCAAATTCTATTTGTCATCCTCTGTAGCGTGTCATCATTGGGGTTTGAACCTTTGACGCCTAGCCCTGCCATATACTGGAGAAATGTGTTTTTATGTAATGAGAATAAGCGTGAGCTGGGAGGTGTAAAGAGCAAGGCTGTGCCTGTGAGCATGGCAGGAAGCAGCCCGCCCTGGCTCTGGCCCTGGCCCTGGCCCTCGCTGCTGAGCGGGAGAGCACCCATCCTTTGTCAGCAGCAGTGGGAGAGCGGGCATGAGGTGAGGGGCCATGTGCTGCTAGGGACCAGAAACCTGGTCTCCTCTTCTTCCCCTGCCTTCTCCTCCTGTGATAGCTGATGTCAGCTCCAAGGCCAGCAGAGAAGAATTCCTGCAGGGGTGTTGTCAATTCAGCTTTTAAAAAGCCTCAACCCCAGTATTTATTTGGTGGTGGTTTTGGCTGGCCATATGAACGAGACAAAGGAAGTAGCAACTTTGCAGAATTTGCACTCCATTTAGATGTGCGTGGAAATTCGAGAGAGAAAGGAAAGGCACTTTTGTAGCCTGAAGGCTTGTGTCTGCGAGAAGGTGTTCAGCAAACAAAAGTGGCATTAGATTTTACAGTGGAAAGTTAGGCAACCTGAAAGAGCGCTTCTGTCAGCTACCCATATAACAAGCTGCAGCACTTCCCACAGGCCATGAAGTGCTTCATTCCTGATGATAGATTTCATTCTGCTAGGGGCTGGTGTACTCAGTTTTGCTCACAGCTGAAGGTGCTCTGTTTTTTGCCAAGCCTGGACTGTGGACATTTTGATTGTTTCACTGAAAAAGGAAAAACTTACCCTTCCTAGAGAAAAGTGTGGAACTTTTCTTTTCTTTTCTTTTTTTTTTTTAATAAAAATAAAGTATCAGTTGTGCTGTATATAACATTTGAGGAGAGGTAGGGATGATTAGTAGTTTATATTAGGGCTATCATAACAGTTGAAATGTGGTTTACAGCATTAAAATAAAGGTTAACTTATGCTGACATATCCTGAACTATGGCAATGCTACTGTGTGCCACTATGGTTAAGTGCCAGATCTATCTAAAAATGATGGTAAAGCTGTAATGTATGTGAGAAGAAACGGTGGGGTGAGTCTGTAACACTCCCTTGCTCTGAAATCGGTCTTTGATGAACTTTTTTGATCCAAGGTGTATCATATTAATTTTAAATATTAAAGACGCATCACCTCATTTTTTTTTTAAAGTGCCTTCCTCCTTGCTTCCAGGAACTGCCATGTAATTGCAAAGGAAACTATAAAATTTAGTGCAATATCAGGAGCATCTATACTTCTTTCAGACACTATGGCATGGATTGAAATGGAGGAATCTAGAAGCAATAGTAATACGTACTGATATGGTATATCTTGTCAATATATAATCGGATGCTGTAGCAGTGTTATTTATAGTATTCTGTATTGTACCACTTTCTCTTTCAAAATCTTCAGTTATTGTGAGAGCACATGCCGTGGAGGTGTCAATATATGCATCTTTGGACTCATGCAGCATTACCATATTGAATCAATAGTTTATACTGACAACTAAAAAGCACTGATTGAATCAGTTAAGGGCATACTAGTACTCATGATATTTTTTTTCTTCCCCCAAAAGATCTGCACCCAGAAGTAAATCTTTAGATATAAATACTGAAAACAAGTCTGACAAAATAGTTACCCTATGTGTCTCACTCAGATTCTAAACCAGCAGTTTTGTTTAAATAAATATGTTTAATCTTGGTAAACCTGTCTTTGTTTTTTTTTTCATTCAAGAAATTCACAAAATTCTGTAAAATATCTATGATAGTTCAAGGGAGAAACATCTTTTTTTTTCTTTTTTCTCAATGCTCCTCAACAGCAGAAAACCCTCCGGGAAAAACTTGCACATATGAAGTTCTGTGGGATATTCCCCTCCAGCAAGTTTGAAGAAGCCAGGTCCTTTCTTCCTCCTCCTACCAGCCAATATTTAACCCAGGGTTTTCTGGCACATGCAGCCCCTGATGAGCAAAGCAGGGAGCAATCCCATTGCTCTCAGGCTGGCTGCACGAATGCTCTTTCAGTTTCTGTTCTGCTCTTCCTCTGGAGTTTCATATAGAAGGTCACATCAGTGTTTAACTGAGGGCTTCCTTCTCCTTCCTGATTCTGGCCAAGCTCCTCAAGAAGGGCATGCTGTGCTCACTATAGCTAGACTAATGTTGTGGAAGGAAAATAGAGAATTGTCAGTGTGCAGCCGTGTTGTTCTGCTGCTTGACTTATTGGTATCGAGAAATAAACTCTGGCACGTGGTTGCCTGCACCATAGCCGGAGACACTGTAGGCCTTACATACCACTCGCTTTTGACTACTTGCACAAGAAATACTTTCCTGTATGGATTTTTAGTTACAGATTGCAAAGTCTTGCCTTATCACTGCACTCTTCTCTAGAATGTCATCCCACTCACCCCCAAGTCTTTAGTCTTTTGAAAAAAACCCCCAGTAAATATATTTTCTAACTGGTGTGCTTAATAACATTTATTAGTGGTTACCCATATGCCTTTTCCTGTAATTATAATGCACTGTTATTCCAGGAACCAAGACTGTGAACCAGTAGTTCAGGAGGTTGCTTTGATTTCTGAAAGAGAAGAACAGGAAAGGTTTCAAATGCATATTGTTGCTCTGCATGTAGGTTCAAATTCTGTTTCCTTTTCTTTCAATCAGAAAACATCTTTAAATTTCAGAGGAGCAGGATTAATGCCATGATTTGCATGACAAGTTTTTTTTTAAAAACTAACCCCAGCACAGTTACATCAAGCTAACAAACTTCTTTCAAAATAAACAGACAATAAAACCTTTGCTCCTTCAGTATCAAGTTTCATTTGAAATAAATGTTAGTAGTGGAGTTCAGTAACTCTTAGGCAGGAGGGTGTTGATTTAGCTCTAACTATAACTTAAGGGAGAGGGAAATCCTGTAGTAAATGATCTGGTTTGTGTGACAATAATGTGTCAGCTCCATGGTGATTGTTACACTTTCTCTACCAAGAATTATGCAATTCCAGAATCAAGATGTTCTCAGATCTTCTAGCTCAGTTTCACAGCAGAATGTGATATATTAAAAATCTTTTTAATTTTTGACATTCTAATGGGCTTCTTGTAGGTCACACTTCCTGCAAATCTCATCTTTAAATTTGCAAATTTAATTAGTAAGGTAGGTTTCTTGGTATATTCACAGAAACACTGTTTTCACATAGTTAAGTGTGGTCAGACTTGTGCTTTCTCATTGTATCTTTATCTTACTGCCTTTATCAGGTACTCATTAATGAGTGAAGGATCAAAAGGTGGAACGGTGGCCAAGAAGCAATGGAGAATAAAAGTTTAGAAGGTTCCCCATCAGACCTAAAGTTAGTAGCTCATCCGAGAGCAAAGAGTAAAGTATGGAAGTACTTTGGGTTTGATACCAATGCAGAAGGATGCATATTACAGTGGAAGAAAATCTACTGCCGTATTTGCATGGCACAGATCGCCTATTCAGGAAACACTTCCAACCTTTCATACCACCTTGAGAAAAATCACCCTGATGAGTTCTGCGAGTTTGTGAAAAGTAACACTGAGCAGATGAGGGAAGCCTTTGCTACTGCCTTTTCAAAAATCAAGCCAGAATCATCGCAGCAGGTTGTTCAAGATAATCTGATTATGAAGACCTACCAGAACTATGAAAACAAAAAGCATCAAGAACTGACATCTGCGGTCATCAGCTTAATTTGCGAGGGCATGTATCCTGCCTCTATTGTTGATGAACCCACATTCAAGGCCCTCTTGAGAACAGCTGATCCCAGGTATGAACTTCCTAGCCGGAAGTATTTCTGTACAAAAGCTATTCCTGAAAAATACAATGCTATTAGAGAAATTGTATTAAAGGAGCTCACTGAAGTTCTGTGGTGTGGCATATCTACAGACATGTGGAGGAGTGAAAACCAGAACAGGTCATATGTAACAGTTGCGGTTCATTTTCTCAGCAGTAGTCCTTCTAACTGCCTGGCTGTTAACTCCCGGTGTTTAAAAACATTTGAAGTACCAGAGGATAATACTGCAGAGACTATTACACGAGTCCTTTATGAAACCTTCATTGAATGGGGGATCAATACAAAAGTCTTTGGTGCTACAACAGATTATGGTAAAGACATTGTGAAAGCTTGCTCTCTTCTAGATATTCCAGTACAGATGCCTTGTTTGGGGCACACTTTTAATGCAGGAATACAACAGGCTTTTCAGCTCCCCAAACTGTGCAGCCTTCTTGCCAGGTGCCGAAAGCTGGTGGAATATTTTCAGCAGTCTACAGTAGCAATGTATATGCTGAGCGAGAAGCAGAAGCAGCAAAATATTCTCCACTGTATGCTCGTAAGCGATCGTGTTTCCTGGTGGGGAAGCACGCTTGCTATGTTGCAGCGTCTTAAGGAGCAGCAGTTTGTCATTGCAGCGGTTCTTGTGGAGGACAGCAATAACCACCACCTCATGCTGGAGGCCAGTGAGTGGAATACAATCGAAGGCCTGGTGGAGCTGTTGCAACCTTTCAAGCAGGTTGCAGAGATGATGTCCGCCTCCAAGTACCCAACGATAAGTATGGTGAAGCCGCTTCTCCACATGCTTCTCAACACTACACTGAACATCAAAGAGAATGATTTGAAAGAGATCAGCATGGCAAAGGAAGTAATAGCGAAAGAGCTGTCCACCACCTACCAGCACACCCCTGAAATAGACATGTTTCTCAATGTTGCAACTTTCCTGGATCCTCGATACAAAAAACTGCCTTTTCTTTCGGCATTTGAGCGACAGCAGGTTGAAAACAGAGTGGTGGAAGAAGCAAAAAGCCTTTTGGAGAAAGTAAAAGAAAACACCTTTAGGACTGAAGAAAAGTTTTTTGCAGTTTCAGAAGAGCCCCCTGTGAAAAAAATAATAATCTCCTCAACTCCTCCTCCTACTAGTGTAATCAACAATATGCTTGCAGAGATCTTTTGCCAGACAGGAGGTGTAGAAGACCAGGAGGAATGGCATGCTCAGATTGTTGAGGAATTGAGCAACTTTAAGTCACAAAAGGTCCTTGGTTTGAATGAAGATCCACTAAAGTGGTGGTCTGATAGATTAGCACTGTTTCCGGTTTTACCAAAGGTTCTTCAGAAATACTGGTGTATTCTGGCCACAAGGGTCTTTCCCGAACGCCTTTTTGGTTCTTCTGCTAATGTTGTAAGTGCTAAGAGAAACCGGTTAGCCCCAGCTCATGTGGATGAGCAGATCTTTTTGTATGAAAACACTCGGAATGGGTCTGAGGCAGAACCAGAAGATGAAGACGAAGGGGAGTGGGGTTTGGAACAGGAACAGATTTTTAATTTGAATGACTCGGTAAATGTAAACAACAGTTTCTTTAACATCCGTGACAGTGGGTTTGTTTAACAGGACTATCACGGTACATTTAATAACAAAAAAGGTATTTGTCTTAAGTTACCAAAAATACTTCTGTTTGATGCTATGGATGCTGTAAATATTGAACAGTTGTAACAAACTTGATTTAGCTTCCATTGTCTATGTTTTTCCCACTGTCTTAAAACATGAATGACTTGTGATTAAACAGCACTGAAATGAATGAGGAAATAAATTCTACAAAGACCATGATTCCTGACTGTGGCCCAGATTTCAGAAAGCACTTATCCATGTGCTTCATTTCCACTTACTTCAATGGGACATAAACACATGCTTATGTGCTTTCTATAATAAAAATATTTTCCTGAATTAAGACCCTAAGCAAGGGAGTTTTTAATATTCATGCCTCCACATATAAATCCTGTGTGGCTTAGGATGTTAGCTTTAAATTTTGGATTTTAAGACATTATTTTTAAAATCCATAGATCAGAGCAGCAAAGATTTTTAGAGTGTATCAATGCTATAGAATAGATAAAAAGATGTTGAGCCTGATTTTCTTTTTCACTACCTCATATCTTAGGCCTGGTCTATGCTAGAAAAATTCAACTGATATAACTGTGTCAATTAGGGGAGCGATGTATTATCATTTTAACTGCTACTGTTATGCTGGCATAGGCTGTATTGTGGATGCACTTCTACTGGGATAATTTATTTTCTTTCCAGCATGATGTAAATGATATAAACATTTTTAAACTGGTATTGTTGCATCCACATCAGTCAGGTTTTACCATTTAACTCTAGCAGCTAAATGGCAAAGCCTTTTTTGTCTAGGCAAGCGCTGATCGTAGTCTCTTGTGCTTTTACAAAGTGATTATGAAGTACACTGGATCAAGGCAGTGTTGTGTCGTGTTCACTTTGTACAAGTGTTACAGATAATTCCATGAGGTGCAAGGCAGCGAAGAAATCAGGCCCCTTAAAAATGGAAGAATAGAAAGAGGGGTTGAAAAACTTGTAAGGGCCATGGCTCTATTAATGTGTGTATTTTATAAAGTATTTACCTTTAATTTAAATGGGGACTTTGCCCAGGGTAGCTAGGAAATTTTGTTGGCAAGAAAAGTAAAATAAATAGCTTTAATATTATGTAAATATATTTAAATGAGGGGACCCCTCTATTTCCCCACATGTATTTAGTGACTCTTTAAATTTGTTTCTTATTATGTTAGCACTTAAAGTTTTTTTTCTCCTGTCTCTCTTTGGATTCAGTTTGTGGAATGGACTTTAGTGGACTCTCTTCCAGTCAAATGTTAGAGTACTGTTTCCAATTAGTTGTTGTGTGTTCTAATTGCTCCCTTTGTTTCTGTATGCCTAAATGTTTTAAGCCCTTTCGAGAACATAGCAAAAAAAAAAAAAAAAAAAAAAAAAGAAAAAAAGAAAAAAACCCAGCTCTTACAAAGTACTGCAGATTGTGAACAGGATTATAGTTCGCACTTGGCACAGAGTGGGATGACAGCCAACATTTTTGTATGAGGTATGGAGAGGGACTTTTGACATTGTCCAGTAATGGTCAAGGTTTTCTTGTGGTTTTATATTTGTTATTTGTGTCTGCCCCCCCTCAAAAATCTCCCAGCTAGAGCTGTTTGGGGAGGGCCATTCTCCCGGAATTAAATGCCAATATTTCCTATTAGTTTATAAAGGCGTACAAAGATGTAAATGAGAAAACTTTTGAAATTCTGTGCCTAGTTGCAAAGAACTGATTTAAATTTGCTCTTCTGTGGCTGTCTCAATGATTATGCTGTTAAACACAAACATGCATATGTGTCTTAGGCGTCCTGGTAATGGCTGGCAGTGTGAAAGCCTAAGAGTGATTTTGCATATTTATGTTAAGTGTCTATGATTATATTAAGCACAACTTTTTTGGAGAGAGATCTATTGGAGACTGGTCATTATTATTTTGTGGGAGAAAATTTAAAGTTTATCATCATCTGATCTCCTCAGATGTTTGGTTATAGAAAGGGCCTGGCTAGAAGGAACATACAAAAATGAGAATTACAATGGAATTTAATATATTAGTAAACTGCTTGTTTGTATTTTGCTTTAATAGTTCTTACAAGTTTAAGGCCTCTTTATTTTCTTTTGCCAGTACATGTGGGAAGGGTAGGGGGGAGGGAAGGATGAATTTTAAAATAAAGGAGCAGTGAAGTAAGTAGTAGTGAACTACCTGGCAAGTTTAAGCCTAGGAAAAATGAGTTTAAGAGCTGATGTGGCACAGATTTGGCTGTCAGTAAGCTTGAATTTTCATTGTCCAGCCCTCTGAAAATTCATTTGCATTTGTACGAAGTACCTGCACAGTGTATTATTTTGAATGTTACTACTCTGTGTGTGCACTGAAGAGGTGTCTGTGATTACCCACGATGCAGAACAAAGGCTTGGCCTAAAACCAGAAGGAAGCGTAGATTGTCTGTGAGGGTAGCACAGTCAAACAACGGGACGCAGCAAGATATAGCAGGTCCCTTTTTATGCCACCTGAGTTCCTGTTACACCCCTACAGTATTTAAGAAACCCTTTTTGTTTTGTATGTCCATTGAATGCCAGCTGGTGTCAGTTGTGTTCATTTTCACCACGGCCACCTGCTACTACTAATGTTGGCCTTCAAGGAGCTGCACAAGTGCTAGGACAAGACATACAGATCTTCTCTTATACTAGTGTAATTTAAAATTGAAATCAAGGTAGAGAATACCAGAGTGAGCAGAGCATGAATCTCCAGGTCTGAATTCAGCTCACCTGTATTGGCAGTATCCAAGTCCTGTATCCATCTTCATCTTCCTAGGGCTAAAAGTACACAGTTCAGCTTATGGCTTGCTCCTTAAGCAGTTTTACTGAGACCAGGGCAGTGCACTATTCTCTTCCTTCTAGCTTCTTTTTATTTTTTGGTATCCAAAATAAAACTATAGTTGGTTCAATTGATATGTCTCAGCATTCTTTTAAAAAAAGAAAAAGAAAAAAAAAGAACAAAGCCATTGTTAGTCCTACCCATTGTCTGTGAGATTTTTATTTAATGTTCTAAGCTTGGAATATTGTTAAATAAACCAGAAAAATAAGTTAGTTACTAGATTATTTGTCTGATGTGTGTTCATATCTACAGCACTTTATGACTTTGAACTCTTCTGCAACAAGGGGAGGTTATATTCTAAGATTTTGAAGCTATGCATTTATTTTCCTTTTGATGCTGTAAGTTATTTTTAAAAAATGCTGTATAAATCTTTTGGATTAAAAATATGAAGATGAAAAATGTTGGAAGTTTAGACAGTTTCTCTTGCTTAAAAGCGTGTGAAGTTTTTCATTTAACGTATTTTCTGTTGTCTAGCTGGGTGAAGAAACAAAGTTGCAGAGCTATTTTAAATATTGTTACAACGTGAGTAAAACGGGTTGTTATTGCCAAGGGTGGGCCTAGAATACATTTCAAGTTTCGCTATTAATTCAGAATGATGTTGGTGTTTCTTAACAGCTAATTTGAATCCTTGGCCTAATGTTTCCTGTTCTTTTTGGCACAGCTGAGACATCTCTTTGAGACGCAGTAGAGGGACTTCAACTTTTGAATACTTTCATACTGGAAAAAGTGAATTTTTAAATACTCTTTCAAAATATATATTTTATGTCAAAAGAAGAAGAATTGCCTTTTGCTAACCAAGCTCAATATTTACAATTCAGGATTAAAACTCTATGGTAGGATTAAGAATGGAACTAAAAGGACTTTTCTCTGAAACACTAATCTTTAAATACATTTCACCTTTCTGTGTCATGAGAGAGTACTGCAAAGAAAAAAGGAATCCCCAAAACCAGGATGAAGTTGAAGAGGATTTTTTCAGCAAATTGTATATGAGATTCCTCAGTTTAAATTAAGGACAGAGATATACATCATAATGGGTTTCTGATTTTGAAGTTATAGATTATTTGGGGAAAGGGCATAGTATTTTATGTTTCAGCTGTAGTGATATATCAGGGATTGTACTGAAATTACAGCCCTGTGTTGCCATGTCTTCTTAAAAAAAATGTTTTCTGCACCCAAGTGAATAACTTAAATAATATTTCAAAGCAGGAGAGGCTAGGATATACACAATACTTCTGCTATTTAGCTTTATGTTAATTTTATCACAGTAAAGAAGAGCTTGGATCATTTTGAGCCTATTCCAGGAATTTGGAGCAGGATGATCTGTGGGATAGAGAGCTGTCTGAAGCAGACTCCTGGTATGACTCTGTAGTTTGTTTTGCCATCTGTGAAACCAGGTGAAATGCGGGGGATAAATGCACTGAGTGAGAGGTGCGATTGGCGATAGGGCTGATAGATGTATCCCAAGGAAAATGCCTCTGTAATGAGCCGAGCATGGCGTGACTCCCTGCCGCCGTGCCCCTTGCACCCTGGGGCTGCAGAGGGGAGCGTGATCTGGCCAAATCCACCCGCAGAGCTGTCTCTCCTCCCAAAATCAAAATCAGCCGTGAACCAAACTCAAACAAAAACTCTCATGGAAAAAAAAAGTAAGATACAATTGTCTATGCTTTTTAATATGCAGATGACTAAGATGAACTCCAGTAGACGTTTATTCAATGCTCTTTGCCTGCTCGTGTTACATTTGGCAGTTTCTGCTTCATTAGTATCAACAGTGGTGCAGGTAGCTTTATGGGAACCTTTGTACACAGACAGGAATATTAAAGGCAGAGGAAACTTACACTCATTGGCTAGTTGTAGTATTTTATAGGACTTATGGAAACTTAAATGTTAGGTGTTGTTCTACTTGACCTTGTCCTTTTCACATGATAGCTTACAAAGAAGGGGCTGACTGAGGACATGGTTTCTGAGGGAGGGAAAGCATAGGAATTTTAAGGTAGAAGCAGTGTACTTTATATATCCCAAGATAACTGGTTAAAGAATATCGTAGCCTGGAAAACTTGCATTTTAAACTCTGTACACCTTACTCCTTCCCAGCAGTCTCAATTTTTGCATGTTCTTCTCAGGGGATCATCTCATTCAAAGAACTGGTGATCCTGTTTCTGTTGGTGCAATGTTCTGTAGCATAGACCATCTTTTTGTGTTATGCTGAGAAGACTCTCTTGCTTTGGCTCCCACTTTGTTAAGTTTTGTGGCTGTTTCTTTCTTTTTTTTTTTTTTTTTTTTTTTTTTTTTTTTTTTTTTTTTGCAGGCTGAAATTGTGTGGTCTGTCTCACCATATTTCCTCTGAATTAGTAGTCCTCTGCAAAATTCAAGATGTGTTTTAGGGGATGTAGTTAAAGCACAGAATTAAAAAAAAAAAAAAAAGAAAAGAAATTATTCATGTTGAAGATTCAGCACTGTTTTTTGTCTGCCTTCAAAGCCCATCATTAAAGCATTAAAGCAGTGACTTCATATTATTTGAACTGGAATTTCAAAACACATCTCTACATTTTCTGGATAATGCTGTCATTTTACAGCTTGAACAATAAAAATCAATTAAATAGATTTTTACTGTTTGTCTTAGCTACAATTGTTCTCGGCATTCCTGTGGCTGGGTTAAAATGACACAAAGGTACTGAAGTTTACTATAAAAATACAGAGCACTGACAGCTTATCTTGTGTTTAAAACACTTTTTTTTAATGATCAGATTTGATTTATCCTTTTAAAAATGTTAAGGCCATTGCAGAAACCATTTTTAAGTGAGATTCCCTCAGATTCTGAAATGTTAATGTTATGATTTTTGAGCATTTATTTTGATACTTCCATTCACGATAGTATTGATTTACCTTTCTGCCAAAGAGAAGCTTAAAGTTCAAAAAAGTGGTGCTGCTGCCATCTGTAATACTTCAAAGTGGTAATTAGACCTACTGTTTGTAGTTTTTTCAGAGAAGTTGAAAAGACTTTTAGCTGGAGCCAGTGTATGCTGCTTTCCATGCTTTACAATTAGTACTTATTTCCAATGTCTTTCATGTGCAAAATCCAACTTTATCTTTCTTACACTTCTCTGTGTTAATTATAGCCATGTAAAGAAGATGTGCAGAGGCGTGCAGCCAGTGAGGAACCAGCTTTCTATGCACTCTGAACATGTGTAAAATTCTGCCTTAGGAAAGTGCTTTTATGTAGGAACTTCAATTTGTGTAGCGCCTGTGCTTAAAATTGTCTGGGCAGGCTGGTGGTGGCAGAAGCAGCAAGGAGGAGATGCCCTGCGGAGCTGTGCTGGGTGGGAAGGTGGCTGTGGTTCCTGGGGGCTCGCTGGGGCAGTTTGCTGGGTAGGCTTTTCCAGCCACAGCAGGAGGATGGTGATTTTCAAGCACATAACCTGGTTTAACATTTGTTTAAAATAGTCCACTGGGGCTATGACTTCTGTGCTTCAGAAAGACAGAGCTAGAGATTCCTCCCCATGAAATGATGTGTCCTTGAATATATGGCTGAACTGGACAAAATTTACTATATGCAGTTGAAGATACTGGGGAATTGCCAGCTCAGCACAGCTAGAAAAAAATTCTTGGAGTCAAAAGTGTAATCAGCTATTGCATATTCTTATTGCATATGAGGGTAGAAATGAGATCTGTGCTGTTCTGGTTGTTTGGCTTTTAAGGTAAATGTTTTAGAGTAAAATGATAGTAATTTGTGCTCTTGGCTGAAAAGCTGTGTCTGAGAAACTTTGTAATTGTTCAATTACTTACGTATTTAATGCTGACATAGAAAAGAGTGTTCTGTGGCTTTCAAATAAAGACGTTATATAGAAGTTAAGCTACAGTTCCGATGTGGTAGCTATTTCGGGGATAACATTTACAATGGTTTTACTTTTATAAATACCATGACCAGAGGTACACATAAATTCAACAGTCAGAAACAGGCCTGGATAGCCCTCTTCTTAACATTTAAGTATACCAGAGTCAGAGGTAGATGTTTTTAACTGAAAATTAAAAAAAAAATTTCTCTTTATTAGCACTGATAGGTAGAAGACTGATTAAAATGCAGCCATAAATGTCTATGATAGTATAATAATTTATCTAGACATATCTGAAGAAAATGAATTGCCTTGATTTATTTAGCACGCTGAAAATATTATTCTAATTGTCCATAGTTGCATGTATATGATCTTACGTTTAACAGTAATTCCCCAGGCAATGCAGAATAAGGTGTATTCTTTTTTAAAAAAAGGTAATGTCTTTGACTACATAGGATTTTCTGAATATGTTATTTTCCCCAAATATTTGCACTTATGAGTGAGAAATTAATCATTTATTTCTTAAGAAGGTTTGCTTTTCAGTTTTAGCCATTTTGTGTCTCTGAGAATTTCTCAGTTTCTAGACACCAGGGTTTCATTCTTTTTTATTTTTGTGTGCTTTTTTCCTTGAGTCACCAATGAGGTTTACAGTGGTTGATTTTTAGAATTATAGCAAGTAAGATGTCAAGTCAGCATCAGAAAATCTCATGCCAGAAACATCCTGTTTCGTATCATAAACACAGTGCTCCAGATGAAATCTTCATTTTCTTAAATAGAGGTTTCTTGTGTGTGTGTGTGTGTGTGTGTGTGTGTGTGTGTGTGTGTGCGCGCGCGCATGTGCACGTGCACGTAAAATAAAGTACTTTTACAAACAACGTACGGTTCTATTTTGTGGATGGTAGTCCAGTTTTATGTGAGTTTGTGTAATGGGGCACATTCAGTGGTTGGGCTGCAATTTTAAATTTACAGAACACACAGCAGAACTTACATATGTGAACAGAAAGAATTCAATAACATTTAAAATCTAAAAAACTCTATTGCTTAATTAATGAGAACAAATAGGAAGTGGGTCCATCTGGTTTCTCTGTTCAAGCTGAGGAAAAGGGAGGAGAGTAGGAAAAATACTAAAAATGTAAAGGCAATCTGCAATTCCTTCAGTTTTTATCATCTAGAATGGCATATGTGAAGACTTTAAAGTAAAATTTGCATTTTTGGAAAAGTAAAACAGTTCTCTTTCATTGACCTACCTGTCAGACTCGTAGTGTAATTCCACGTAAAAGAGTAGTTATTTTTTACTACATTTTCTTACACAGAATATTTAAGAAAACTGTCTTTATTTAGTCTCTTGCTGTCTATTTACATAGGTGCCCTGAAATCGTGACACCATTTAAATTTACTAAACTACTAATCTTTTTATAATCTGATGTTTCAGAACTGTGTAAAAGAAATGTTTTACACACTTCTAAGTGTTTTCATACAGCCAGTTGTGAGCTGTGTCAGCTTCAAAACACTGGTCTCTAAAATAGACACGTAGTGTTTTTAAATAATAAGATAATGGAGAAGAGGGGAAGAACAATTTCTTGCTGTAATCTGTTGTTTCACATATGGATGCCCAGGCCAAAATGGCTGTTGCTGAATGATAACTTTTACACAATTTCTCTGGTCTACTGAAGATGCATATTCGCATAGGATTAAAAAACTTGCTACTGATCATAGATGTGGGAAGTCTCAAGGGAGCATGTACTACAGTGACAAAGACTTAATCCAATGGATGAATGGATAACTTGTGTTGAGCGATTTGTGTGCAGTGTGTATATTTTCTTGTCACTAATTTTAAATCCTGTTTTACTTCCTATACAGGCAACCTGTGCATTAGTGCTGGTGTTTGCTTTCTTATTTGCTATTTGACTTCCGTAAATAGACGTATAAGAATACAAAAATATCTGCATGTTTTTAAGACATGGTAAAAGTAGGCAGAAGTTCGCACATATTGTGTGTGGCTTTCTAACTGTTTTCACAGATATTGGTGAACAGTAGGTTGAGGATGATACTTAGTTTGCTCTGTAGTGTTATGAATGCAAGAATGGCATTGCTGCTAGGGGATTTCTGCATGCCCAATGAGGACAGGAAAGAGCAACTGTGTTCATGTTATATGTGAAAATATGAGGGAATCTTAAAGCGGTGATATTAACTAGTTATTTTGGACTCTTGCAGACAAAACAACCACCATTTGTGTCCTCTTCTCTCCCCCCCACCATTCCTTTGGCTGATGTTAACAAAGATTTTAGAGTTCTCTTCAGAAAGAAAAAATTCCAGAAAATGTTAAAAGCTATTTACCACTTGCTAAGAGTATTACATATAGTTTTTGTGCCTTTTTTGGCTGTGTATTAGAGTTGATAGAAGATAAAATTCTTCTTTTACCGAGACACAAGATCTACATATGTCTAAATAGGTTGGAGTGAGCAGAGATTGGTAAATTCTTCCTTCAGTGAGCAATACGGCTTAATTTGCATCTTTGATCTGTTGGCTATGCTTCTGGCCTCTCTTTAGCCTGTTTAGGAAAGCTGCTGTGTGCTACAGAGGGGATATAGATTCCTCTGTAGTGTTTCCATGTGTTTGTGTGCTGCTGTAGCTGCTTTCTGGTCTGCAGGTGCTTAAAGGAAGATGATGTGTAAGGGTTTTTCCCGCGATTCTGTTTCTTTCTTGGTTGATCGTTCTGAGAAGAGCATAGTGCAGATGATAAAGTTGTAGGGTGATAGGCTTGCAAACTCTGAGACTACAAAATGATTCTTTCATTTTTTGGCCAAGATTAAAGTAATACAAGTTTGGCCTAAAAGGGAGTCAGTGAGAGTCTTCAGATACTCTGCATTTCAGAAAACAAAACTCCTTGCTTTAGGTGTCCACATATAGATTTAGGTGGTTAATATTAGCAATCCATTTTGAATGTCCTGCTTTAGGAAATGGGAGGATATGAAATGCAAGAAACTACATGATTTTTATGTAAAATTCTGAGTTACTCTCAGGCTTAAGTTAAAGCATCTCCTCTGCTGCTCTATTATTTACATCATAGCAATGTGGAACAGGTTCCATGATATTTCAGTGAGTATACAAATGAAAGAGCAACCTTCTTTTATCCAGTCATTATTCTACTTGCTTGGTGTTTCAGTTTAGGTTATTTAGTCTTAACGAGCATAATCAACAATTTCAGTAGATGTGAATGAGCATTTCCATTCCTTGGTCCTTTGTTCCTTGATAAACAGGAACTTGTTCCTTATTAATGCACAACAGAATAAAACGGCAAATCTAATATTATAGGTGGGAGCTTGGGTTTTTGCTTAATGTGTATGCAGCTAAAGTACTGATTGATTTCAGAGTGGAGCAGTGCATCGTGTTTGTGACATTATAGCATTTTGGTGCAGAGATGGCTAGATAGCATCTCACAGAAAACAGCAAAATATTAAGTTGCTCCTTTCCTCTGGCTGCTAAATTCCTTGTTGTAGCATCTTTTCTCCCCATGTTTCCCTTCCAATTGTATATTTACTTTTTCCTTCTCTCTCTTTTCCTCATGGTGTGATTTAGTATTTCTTGTGAAATATTAAATAGAAGTGCGACTGAAGGACTTAAAGACATACTGCTAGGGCAATTGCATGAGTGGAGGTCCTCATCACGGAGAACCTGATGTGACTCCAGTGTGAGTCCGTTTGCATGGGACAAGTTGCACAATCTGAAGTCTTGCTTGGCTTAGCTGTGAGTATTGAAGCAGCCTAGTACAGTTTTGCAAGGCCGGAAGGCAGAAGGAAACAGCCACAAACCCCATGATTCTATTCTTAGAGATCTTTCTGCAGTAGAACTGTAATATGCCAGTTTATTTAGACCATTCAAATACTGTCCCCTCACTTCAAAAGAAGTATTTTACCTGGAGTTCAGTCACTCAAAGCTGGAGTAATATTGAAGTTATATGGGCACTGACATGTTAATTCTTGATGCTTATAGGTTATGATATAGCTTTGAATTTATTGAATACATGGGAACTTATGAAATATTTTCACCAAGTTTATGTGATTTTGACTTACCCTGCAGACAGGTCAAGATTCAAGATTCGGGCAGTTATTCAGTAGAAATGTAATAATTATAAATGTGTGTATCCATATATATGTGTGGATGTGTGTGTGTGTGTGTGTGTATATATATATATATGTATATATACTCCCCTGTTGGTGTTTTCAAATATTGTATTCTGTCAGTTCCAAGCTTCCCACCCTTGCAGTTTCTAAATTACAGATGTAATTACAGACACTGTGATTTTTGGTTTGTGGCTTCGTCATACTGTACAAATTATTGAATTAAAGCTACAGATTTGAAGGATCATAAAAAGTTTAAATGGAGTTATCGCCAGCATGGAAAAAAGTATTTGATAGCTGTAATTCTTAAAACAAACAACCAAAAAAAAGCAATAATATTTTGTATGACTAACATTTGCTTCAAGCCAAACTTGCTTTTTTTAAAAATGTGTGTCATAATTTTAAATACAATTTTAATGTTTGTTTTCCTTTCACCATATTTAAGCTTTAACTGACTCCACTAGGAGAGGTTTGATGCTTCACAGGAAATTCTTTGGGTAAGAATACTACATCTCCCGTCCTACTCAACACGCACTCAGAGTTGCGTAATGACGAGGGTAGAACTTGGCTCTGGTCTGCTTCTGTTTTTTGCAGTGTTTCTATTTTCTGACAGAGTGTGCTTTCTGAGCCGTAGCTGCTTCACTGTCTGAGGGAATGTCACTGCTCAGTGTTTTAAATGAGCCTGAAGAAAAAAAGAAACATGGTCCTTAAAAATACACTGAAATGTCTCCATAGGAGGACCCTGAGGGAACAGTTGGAAACTTACTTTTTTCTTTGTGACACATTGCTAACATGGTGATATGACTAAACACTCTCAAACTGTATGAAAAAATAATCATCTCCTATAAATTCTGCACTGAATCCTGTGTTGTGACAGCGTTAGTTTCACTGATGTGAGAAAACGAAGTCACAGCAGATTAAAGCCAAGTAGCTCGGCGAGCTTCTGATCTGGGATCTCAAGCCTCTACTTCCTATACACACAAGTCATGGATTGAAGTTAATGAGAATTTTGAGTGTTCAAAGAATTTGGAATTAAGTTTTTAATCTACTGTGATGTTTTTAAGTAGAACATCTCAGGCAAGAGTTCAATGCCACCAGTAGTGGCCCAGGCTTGGTGTGCTACAGTGAAAGGCGAGTGATACTTCATAGTAGGAATTTATACTGAAACAACTGATATTAGGGCCTGTATACCAAGGGCTCTACAAATCCAGCACAGAAGATGCTCTCTGTGCTAAACAGGTTATTTTTAAAACAAAACTATACAGTTGTACATAAAAACTGTCAACCTGTCCTGGCTAAGGAATTTATTAATGACTTGGGGTCAGAACGTGGTCCTTGAAAGAAGTCAGGGCTACTATTGCAAATGGCTTATAAAGGATGTGATGCTCAGCCTACATATTGCACAGAATGAAAGCAACTTCCTAAATAAAACATTACTGGCACGGCAGTTTTTGCAAGCCAGGTCTGGTTCAGTGAAGAGATGAGTTTGTCTGTAACTTTTTTACTGAATATAGCACAGAAAGCAAAATGCCTTCAGCCCAGTAAATGCTAGCATTTGGCAATTGTATGTAACTTGGGTAACTAAAAATTAAATCCTTGCACTGTAAAATACTTCTTACAGCAGATATTCAAGTGCTCCTTGAACGTATTTTTCCAGAATAGCAAATTGTTAATGAATAAAGTCATCCAGTGTGAATATAGATATCATCTAATCTTCTGCTGTTAGAGTGTTTTCATGCTTATTAATGTTTCCACCTATATGGCGGTCTTACTTGCACAGTTATAACTGGATTTATTCCATTACATGGTGTGTGATTTTAACATTAAATAGTCTGCCTAAAATTAGTAGGAAAAAGGTCAAGAAATGCAAAATCCATCTGATCTTGATGATGTTGTACTTCCTAATCATGTGATACAGATATTTAAAGAGCAACTAACTCAGCTCTGAAACAGATCTCGAAAGTGGAATGTACTGTCATCCGTAATGTGAGATGAGTACCTTGTAGGAATTAGCAGAGAAATGCTTTGTACTTGACTTTACATGCTTAACTATATTCTTTCTATAGTTTCTCTTGGGTTCATTTTTGCAGTTGATCTTTTATTGTTGCTGTGTGTAATCATCCAACAGCTCAGGGAGGAAAGAAATCTTTTAAGATACAAGAAAAAGTGACTGCAAAACAACAAAATATGGGGGGAATTTTAGTGCAGATTTTAGCTTGACTGTGGCCATTCGAGTTATAGTACAATCACATACATTCTTACTTGTTTATGTACTTATTCAGTGACTTTTATTGGGATTTCTGCTATTGCATGTAACATATCTTCTATCTGTCTCTTTCACCTCCATTTTTAAAGTGATTAAAAAAATTTTTTTTTGCTCAATATTTGCATGTTAAAACCAAATGTAAGATATTCTAGTCAGGCACAAGTGAAAACTGTATTTTTTTTCCAATGGAAATCATTTTTCTTCCTCCAAAAAAGTGTGTATATTTATGTGTATACACACACTCACACACACACACACACACACTCACACACACACATCCTAATTCAATAAGGTCCAGTTTATTCCATTCAGATTCTTTCAACCCATTACCCTCTGCTCTAAAAGACGAGCTTAATTCTGTTGAGTCCCTCCTTTACTGTGGCAAATCTGCTGCCATTGCTCCTCCTGGTGCAGGTTTAGGTCCTTTCCACAGGCTTTTTTGGATTTCTCCCAGGTGCACAATCCTGCTGGCCAGAGGGGTCTGGCTTACACTGCTCTGAGGGTGGCGAGCCTTCAGCTCGATCTAGCTACTCGCGGTATTGTAGCCAAAAGCTTTGCTCCACCTGAGAAACTGATTTGCTATGGCAACTTGTGATGAGAGCATGAGCCATAAATGTGATGCCTCCAATAGCATGGGCATAGTTTCGTGGAGGGCTTTGCAGATACAGGTTGAAACCATGAGGCTGAGGCTCCGGTGAGCGGGCAGGCTGTCTAACGCCGGACGGCATGAGCTGGCTGTGAGCTGTCATGTGGCTGTGCCAAGAAGTGGCCAGAGCCCCCTGACTCCCTCCGTGGCTGGCCTGTCTGTAGCTGATTTGCAGAAATGGTCTGGATGTTGCAAATGAATCAGGGTCTGTGCCAAAACCGGTTGGAAATATTTTTCTATGTCTTGGTCTGTCATGATTTGGAAGAAAAGATACTGAGAACTCTTCCTGTTTGCTCCTGGCATATACAGCAGCAAAAGGACTGGGGAAATCTGGGGCTGGTAAAATGCCCGCACCTTTGGAAGAAACATAATTGTCATCAAAGCAGTGCAGATGGTCTGATGCTGGTGGGTTCTTTGGGGTATCCCTCTTTGTGTGCACATCATTACTGTCGGGCTCTGGACTGACTGTAATTACCTCTTTTTTATCTCAGCCCCAACCTTCGCTAGGTTAAACCTGCACGTGGCTTGCTTTGAAGGCATTGGATAGACTCCTGGTTACTCTACTGGACAAAACACCCTTTTGCAGAAGTGCCACATGTATTAGCAGGAACACACTTGCAGAAGAACAGCTTATTCAGCAGAACGTCTTTCAGTGTCCCCAGGCAAAATAGGGAATACCACTAGCTGCAGCTAGACTATGGGCTTTTGCTGATGCAACAGTGTTGGTCACAAACTACGCCAGGATGTAGATATGTAAGCCAGATATTGTGGTGTGCCTTTGGAGCGAGGTGCTACTTGACAAAAATGAAGGCCTTTTAACCCTGAAAGCTGCCAGATTTTCTGTATGGAAAATTCAAAGCTTCAAATGCAATAAAATACAGTGTTTATATACAGGTGCTAATAGCTGCTAGTGTACCTTGCAGAGAAGGGAGGGCTCACGTTGCTCTCGCTACGAGGATCTGCACATCTCTTACTTTCTGTATTACTAAAGGGAGAGATCTCAGCTAGCGGAGAAGCCCCTCTGAATGCAAAGTGTGGGTTGGTTGAGCGTTCTGGTAGTGTGTTACCTGGGCGATGATTAACGTAGAGTCTGTGTGAAAATTTAAGTCTGGCATGTAGAATACTAACTGCATTTTAGGGTGACATCTCTCAAATAATTGAGGAGAACTCAGTGCACAGTGTAAGGCATGTGTTTGAAGTGCAGGCATTCTGTGTTCATGGAAAAGCCCTAGAGAGAGAAATATTGGAAACAGCAGAGAGCTACCCAACAAATTGCTTTATGTTTCTCAAAAAAAATTATTCAAATAATTTTAATTATTTAGCATCAAACAGAATTTAAATGTAGGTGCAACTTTCTGATGTTTAGTATGGGTTTAAATATGAGTGCTGTCTGTAGGTAACTGCAGTCCATCGGCTTTGCAAGGTTCACCCTCTGAGACATGTCTGCAGATATATCAGCTGCGCAGGAGCTTGATTATCAGCCTTCTTGTGATGAAAATTGGGCTATAAATTCTATCTTAATAAACAGAGTATATTTTCCTAAAAAACACACAAGCAAACCCCACACGATCATTCCTTGAAAGACTGTGTTGCACTAAGACTGTTTCACACTAAATGATCTATTGAGAGGCCATTTGATTTGAGCTTGATCCACTGGTCAGTTAAAATGGAAAAGCAGAATGCAGGTGTGAAATCTGTTTGTGCTAGAGCTGATGTCTGAAAAGTGCTGGTATTTGTGTTTGATGTTCTTAGGAGGACTGATAGTGTGTACTGCTGTGTATCAATCTCTTTGAACTACTGGTTAGATGAATACTTTTTGAGTGAGATCATAACCTGTCTACGCAAAATGCCAGGTGGTGTCTAGGAAGTCTTAGCCTTCATTCTTAGAAAAAAAAGAGGGTTAGGAGATTTCAGTCTCCGAAGTCATGCATTTCTATATCAAATGAACTTTTCCCTTTAAAATTTTGGAAAACTATTCATGGGAGGTAATTAGATGTAGGAATAAAATTAGGACATTGTGTCATACTACTGGAACACTATCAATAATGGAATTCATTTTGTGAACAGTTCCATTTTTTCAGAGGACTCGGTGATGCTCTCTAATTGAAATATTAATAGCAGATAATGATACTATAGAATGATGGCCTCTTCTATTGAGACATACTTCAAGAGCTTTTAGTCTGTGTGGTAATTCCGTATATTAAAAATCTTTGACAATTTGATGAATAGCAATTAGAGCATGCACAATAGCTTTAAGTTAACTAATTCCCTAAGTCCCATGAATCTGCTTTAGATTAATGGCCTATAAAAATGTCTAATTTTTTTTTAATCGTTTGAAACAACTAGCTGTCTCTGCTGCAAAGGATGTTGCTTCTTTGTGAAAACTTTGATGCATATTTTGTGAGGAACAAGAAAGCTGGACAGAAATTGAAAATATGCCTGAATATGGGATAGCTTCAGCGTGTAGTAAGGGAGGACAGGAATCTGATGACTGTTTTCAGAGAAAAAGGCTATCATGAGAGAATTAGGAGATTGCATGTAACACAGTGGGGACCTTTATGCCTTTGGACTGCAGAGTCCATATTCCATTTGAAACCTCTGTCCTGATCATGTTACCAAAGAAGAGAACAATGAATAAAATTCCGTCTTTGGAAAACAAATATTTTACAAGTCTTGTAGACAAATATATATATATGATATACTGAGTGATATACTGAGTACATTCTTTACTGCTGTTTGGACACTTTACCAGGTGTTTACTAGCCAGAGAAATAAAAATATTAGCCAGAGGCTAATTTGAAGGAGGTGGAAACAATACTCAGGAAATTGTTGCTGAGAGGGAGAGGAAGGGGTGTTGAGGCTTTAATTCCATCTTTTTTCTTGACCCAGTGGCACCTGAGAGTTATCTTGCGTTAGTGTTGATACTGTAATGGTTTCTGATCATGAGTCACTTTTGAAGATTTTAATAATATGGAAATGCGCTTTTTAACATTTTAGGTTTTAATTAAGTGAGGATATCTCAGGGCAGATTTAAATACTGATTGGTTTATGTGCTATACTTCCTGTTAACTAGATTTTTCCCAATAATCACTAATCATTTTGCACCTCTCTTCCTGATTCTAATTGCTAGAGCTTTGTACATTATAACAAGCACTTCAGTTCAGAAGTGATTGCACGATTTTCTAAAGCGAAGTACTCCAGAAACTTTCAATTACCTTTTAAGTTCTGTATAGCAACATATGACTTCTGCTTGCTTCTTTATGTTTTATGGAAATACTGTCACTCTAAAACCATGGGATGTAAAGGGGACTGTTTAAATGGTAGCAGAGCATTTTGTTGTTGGAAGATGAAGATCTGAATGTGACCTTCAGCTGTATGCTCTTAAGCTTGATTAGAATATGCAAATGATATTCTCTATCTCTGAGAAGAAAGAAGATGCTGTTTCAAATAATTTTCATGACCTTGCCAGCTTTCTTTTTTCAAAATTATTTATCTAATATAGTAGGAAATATTTAAAGAAACTATTTTCGTGTGTATTGGTTGCCCAGCTGTATTTCTCCATCTGCACTCTGAGTGAGAAGTGAAGGAATGATTAATTCAATCTTTTAATAGCATGTAGTCAAAATAAGAGGTGTTAAAATTTACAAGTAAAAATAGAAACTATAAAGAACATATTAGGATTTGTAATACAATGTACTATACTGTCTAGAAATATGGCAATACTGTCAATACTGTCCTGAAAATTAAAAAGAAAATATTTGGAGTATAGGTCATAGTGCAAAATATAATTTGTTTTCTGGTGTTTTCTAATTCCTGTGATAAAATGTTTTTTGTGATAAAATGCTAAAAAGCAGATAGCACTATTTTGCTTTTGGCTTGATTTCTGGTTTAACCACAAGTAAGTGATACAGTTTCTACATATGAAAGTGTAGATGAATATTTGAGTCTCAGCATTTTCTGAGCTTTGGGTAGTGTAAATATTCTCCAATAGTCGATGTTCTTGATGGAACCTTTCTTCCATGAAGGGTATGAGGGCCTGGGTGCCCAGGCTGACTTCCACATTATCTGGGATTAAATCAAGAGTAGCTTCTGTTTTTTCTGAGGTCTCTTCCTCTTGAAGAACGCCGTTCATCATTTATAATCTTCTGAAATGTGATTTCTGTATTGTGTGCAGTTGTGACATTTATTTAGTTTATAATGGAGAAAAAACACTTCAGTCTGCAGTCTCACTTTTTTCTTTATCATTCCAAAGTCACTGTCATCATCCTGGTTGTTAGATCAAAACTATAACCTAAATGATAATTTTTCACAGTTAGACATGAAATTTTAGAACATTAGGAGTTCTGTCGTGCATTTCACACAGATAACAGCAGTGTTTATCAAATTTTACGAGGTAGCTGGGACATGATATTTCTGAAAGAATATGTTTTCTGACATTATTTAAAGTTTGTTTTATTTTCTGTTTATTTTTCCTCACAAATTGATCTCTGGCTTTCTGAGCATGATGTGGAGAAGTATTACAGCTATTGAGGACTTTTTTTTTTTTTTTTTTTTTTTTTTTTTTTTGGACAAGTCTGCCTTTGAATGGCAAATGTTTGGTGAAACTGGAACTTTCTGCTGTTTGGAATGAGAGTTATATTGGGAAGGCTTTTTTATGCCCAGGATATAATTTATGAGGCAGACAGGCCTGATTCAGAGCAAGGACCCATCAGACTATTCGTCAAGTGGATTCTGAGACAGAGCTGCATCTATCTGTTAGGTGTTTGTATAAGCTTGAAGTCCGGAGAATCTGTCCGAGTCCAATCCTCTCAGACCAACTTCTTTTAGATATTCCACACATGGAGGGTATAATGTTTAATCTCAAAATTTACTTATTTGAAGATATTTGATGTTACCTGGGATTTTTGATTTAGCAGAGTGATACAGCACTGTACTGAAATTCCAATACAAGCAAACTCTCACAATTGCAATACACAGTTCAATCACAATACCAATGCGATCTCCATTACTGGTCTCTATAATATGCTCACTGTTGCGACACTGGGTGCCCCCAATCCCCAGGAAGGGATATATGGGTTGAAACCAGCTCAAGCTCGTTTTTCTCTTAGAAATTCTTTTGTTAGTTGTTCAGCTTTTATCCTCTCTGTTGGGCTGAGTCATGTATACAGTTCCCTCATGCTGGCCTGGCTAACTAGGGAGACATTCACACTGTTTTGATGAACTCAAGGAGAAACACTTAAGCCAGTTGATCCACTCAGCTGAGGTGTAGTCAGTCCATCCACTCAACTGACAGCTGTTTATCTGTGGCCACCCTCTAGTCCCGTTTGTGTTGAGATGAGCTCAGCTTTCGGTGCAATAGCTGTGGTCAGTCACACCCTAGGTTATTCCTGAGTTTCATGGGCACCTCGCCCTTGCCCATCTCCTCTGAGCCTTCTTCCATTGTAGGGGTTTATTGGTCCCAGACTGTTAGGTTCCCGATGCAGAGTGAAAACATTTCTGATGTCTGTAACTTTTGCAGGATGGGCAAATTCATTCTACAGATACTAGACTATGCAGAGTTATTTCCATTACCTATATTTAGATCTGGGATGAGTGCCTCTTTTTCATGTTATTTCACAACAGGGAAAAAACTAATTACAAGATGGCATGACTTAAAGAGCACTGTGAAGTTTTACATAAAGTGACATTGCCTAAGGTATTGCACAGTTACTTTTGCCCAGAGGGGTGGAGTATGGGAGTATCAGTAAATCTGTTCAAAAGATAACCAGATGCTTTTTCTTAAATTAAAGATCCACCTGTATTTAACTTCCCTATCTTCAGTGTGACTGGAGTGAAAGCGAAGAAAGCCAAAGATTAAGATTTAATAGGTAAATATATAAAAGGAATGAAAGAGAAGCAGGAGAAAGAATAAACGGCAAATGGAAATATGTCTTTTTCTGTTCTTGTGATAGTATTTTCCCATGCAAGAAATGATATGGGTAAATGGATTCTTTAAATATATGTGTATGTAGGGAACAGTTACTTCCTTCTTGGAGTTAGGATCAAGTTTCTTTTCTTGGTCTTTTTAACAAATCCATTAATTGCTAACATTCAGGGTGTGGCTAGCCAGTATACAGTAATAATTATCAGGATTTCTTCATACTATTGCAAAGACCTTCTTGTCCTTATTTCACAAAACACTGTGTTGGATTTTTGTGAAATACTTTTTATGAGAGAAGCCAGGACTTTTCATATCTTGATAGCTTTGGCTGAACTGATTAAGTACCATGCCCTTCAGTTACTTCTCACATTACATGGGAGTGCAATGATATAGAGGCATTCATGCCTCATAAGCCTTTCATATTTGGCTATATGGCAACAAATCCCTCAATTCTCTTCCAAGCTAAGAAAGGAGTTCCATGGTCTCATCCTACTCCCTAGTTGGCGTCTGTCCCCAAGAAAAAAATGATTGCACGGTTCAGCAAAATATGCCCTGTGTGGTGTAACATAAGCAGGTAGTGCTGTGCCAAATATTCTTGCACAAGTTTGTCAATATATATCAGCCCATATCTGAAATATCCTTGTTACTTGAGACTAGTATTTCTCCAGCAGAAACTGGCTCAAGCTTGGAATAGCAGGGGTGTTTACAGTAAGGACTAGCATGTGGTGGCAGAATTTGTTTAAAGTCTGCATTGAGCTTGCAGAAACATAACTAAACTGACATAATCTATAGTTGCAGGTCTAAGGCAATTTTTCTGTCTCTTATTGCTCTCTCTCTCTCTTCCTCCCTTCTTCACCTCTTTCCTCCATCCCCACCTACAGATCTAATGCTCTTCTATTCCTACAAATTCACGTATGTAGTTCCCCCCCCCCCCCCCCCCCCGTAAGGATTGTGGGTAAACCTGGATTCCTGTGGAATTTCTGGCAGATTTTAATAGTGTACTGTGGTATTTCCCAACTGGCTGATTTGCATCAGTCTATGTATTTGGCATTTGTAAAAAATAGGTTCAAATTTCTTATCTATAGATGAGTTTTGGCTAAATGAACCAAGTACTCTAGAATGGCAAGCATGGTCACAAGTGAGATTTAGGACTCGCAAACTGCACCCTGCCTTCTATTTTTGCTTTCTTTACCTTAGGGCAGCTCCATATTTGCTGGGATCAAATTTCTTAAAAACTCACTGTCAAAATCAGCCTGAACTTGAATAGTGAAAAGATCAGGTATATCTTCATCAGACCATTGTTCCGTGCAGCCTTCTGTCCTATCTATCGTCTAAGAGAAAACCAATTCAGGAATTACAAGCAAACTCCCCAAATTAGCCACCCTCCTTAGTTTTCTCCATTCTCAGCATCTTCTGTTTTGGGGGGCACATTTAGCCTTTTTTGTGTGTGTGATGGAAAGGCCTGACTGCAGAAAGTCTGCATAGGGTTTATTGGTGAAAAAGGTTCTTCACAGTCGGAGCGAAGAGTCAGTTTAAATTAGTTCTGAAAACTACCACCTTTATTGCTTTTGAAAACTACAATTATCTTTTTCTCTGTGCAGCCCTTCTGGCAAGTCTAGCAGTATGAAAAAGACCAGGAACAATATTATTGAGGGTCCTATTTGTCAAATAAACTTAAGTTACTCAAGCTCCAAACAAAAGGTATGTGAAAATGTAGCTTTCCCAGGTGCTCTTAACTAGGCAGAACATTTTCATTTGCAAACACTTCAGTCACAAGCTTAGAAAAAATGGCACTGAAAATACATGTGCAAATGCAAAGAAAATATTCAACTTTCTGATGACTTTGGCAAGAGTTATAACATTCCTTCCTACCAGTTAGTGGCTACAGTGCCTTGATTTACACCATCTTCCACTCACCAAACCTAAGTCAATTTGTTAGCAGTAAGCAGCAGTAGACCAAGCAGTCTTGGTCACTCTTTGCTTGACTATTTTTGCTTTGAGGACAACACCTCTATACCAAGCTTTGTGATTCAGGTGTATTAAATTGCTAGAGGAAGTTACTGTCTCTTTCAGCTAAATACCTGGAGGTAGGGGAGAAGGTGAGCAGAGGGGGGAAAGTGTTGAAGTACTTGAAAATGACCTCTTCTCTACAAAAATGTTTTTTTTTTTTTCTCAGTCTTTTGAGAGGCTAATATTCCTTTCCTTTTTTCTCCTTCTCCTTCCCGTCTTGCCTTCCACACACTTCTCCCTTTATCTGTATTTATACTGTCTTTCCAAGAATCGCTAGAAGAGTTGTGGATAGGTGTGTCATGCAAATGAAGTTTTCCAGTGCAGCACTTACCCCCTCCCATTTTTGCTAGAGAAATCTCTTATTACAAGGCTTTGATTTTTGATTGCCAGAAGCTGTTGCTCTAAAAATCTGTCTCAATTATGGTATCATTATTTTTCTTTAGCAAAAAATATTTCTTTCAGTCCTGTAATGCTGGTGTCATAACTCTCTTCTTACTACTGCACCACTTTATTTTGCATCTTCTTTCCCAGTATATGGATTTCTTTTAATGTAGCTGGATCTTGCTGCGGATATTTTGATACAATCTTTTAACAGTGTTATTGAGCTCTAATAATACTACCCACCTATATAATACCTCACAAAGCCTCCAAAAGAGATGAAGAATAGGAGAGAGGAGGAGCTATCTGCCTATTAATCTTTTGTATATAGCTTTCCCATATGCTAAGTGACTTGTCCAGGGTTAAAGACCTTGAGTAGATTTCAGGAAGTTCTCTCTCTGGCTTTTGTGAATGGCTTATCTTCTTGCCTGCAAATATTATCACTCTCTCCCAATAAGCAAGCTGGCATGTGTGTAAAAAAGCTACACAAATGCTATAACCTTACAACAGGTTTAAATTTGCTTTTTTCGCTGTTTTGATTGGCAGTTTGAACAAAAATCATTAGTTTGGCTCAACATATTACTGATTTTTGCTTCTAAACCTGAAGAGATATCACTTGTTCCTGTGGTGATGAGGGGGGAAGAGATGAGGGTACATGTAGGCTCCTTAGTCTGGTGAGCACACTCTTTTTCCAGTTGGCAAAGCTGCTGACTCTCCTGCTTTTATCCGTCATTTACTACCCTGCTACATTTTGGCCATTTGTCCCAGCTTTGTGGATACCTGGTGGCTTGGCTTGATTGGATTGCCAGGTGTGCTGACAGCTCAGCGAAACTGCTGCAGGCATTGGCCATGCTGCACATGTGCAATCGGGCTGCTGCGTTCTGGAAAGGCTAACTTCACGGTGTGTGGGCTGCACATGCCTTCCTCTTTAGGCTATACCAGACCAAAATATGGGGGATGCAGCTTTTCTGAATTCCTAACATTGGTAAATGTGAGTTATTTGTGGCCTGGCTCATTGGCACCCAGTTATTAGGACCCTTGTGAGCCTTAGGTCACAGTTCCTGGATCTTATGGACACCAGGAGATTTACTGTGGTTTTGGGAGCACTTGTTAATGATCTATGTTTCCTATCAGTTACTGTGTGGGAAGGTTCTTAAATTAGATCTTCTAGCTGCTGAAATTTTTACAGCCATCTGGCTGTTGTTCCATTCATAGCACTTTGAGATACTATTCATTTGTAGGATAAGGGATCCATTTCCATGATTTGGTTCCTCCTGCTGTTCTGATTCTTCAACACCTTTCCCATGACTAACTCCAATGCCAGCCTGTCTCCAATACCTCCGTTTGCTCATGAGTCTTGACTTTAACTTATTTTGTGAACATAAAACCAGACAAAAGCTGATAGCGTTGTCACCTAGTTGATGCAAATCTCCAGTTATGCTTGGAAAGAGATGCTCTTCCTGGGCAGATAAATTACCCCTAAGCAATATCTCCAAATGATTCAGGGTACACTGGACCTTATTGGTCATGTGCCAGTTGATCTGCGTGTGTGCATGACAGTTGTTCATGAGCAGAAAGTCCTGGAACTGATGAAACCAGCAGAATACCTTGTCATAAGAGGACTAGTCAGGCTGGTTGCCACCTACCTGGTATCCAGCCTTGAAAGCCTTCAATCTTGGTTACATACTGATGTTCCTCAGGAAAGTGATAGGAAGCAGCAGAGGCAGAAAAGATTTTTATGTGCAAATTCAGGAAGACCATTTGCATTTGAAAGATAATCTGTGCAAGCTTACGACTTACAGCTTCTTTTCTCTTAGTGAAAGTTTATGTCAAAAAAAAAAAAAGGCTGGTTTATTCCTCAGGACTTGAATGTCTGACATGCAATGTTTTCTGTTAGGATGGGTACCTTCTCTACATCCTGGAATCATTTTTTTGAGTCTGGATGCTGTGTACCGGCGTTCTACCAGGATGGAAGTGTATGGAGATGTTTCTGTAAGGCTTAAACAGAAGCCTATTGCTGAAAGCTGTTCCCCAGTTGTCTCCTGATTGCCTCCCGGAGTAGCAAATGAATTATTTTGTACCATCTGCTTTGAAACGGATGCTAATGGCTATAATCTCAGGACTATCACAGTGTAAATTGGAGGAAAGATTGGAACATTTTGGGACAGGAGAAACTACTCAATAATTTTGCAGTAGATTGAACTATATGAATTCTCTGAGCCAGCCAGGAGAAATTGTTTGTGCCGTATCCTGTGGCATTAGATTAGGACTGATAATTACAGTTTGCCCTCTTTTTCTCACTCAGTGTTGCTATACAGGAACAGCTCCAAACTTGATACTTGTTATTCTGTCATCAGACTAAATATTCATTGTGGCTTCTTTTCTTTTCTTTTTTTCCATTTGTGGTTCTGCCAGTTACCTTCAGGCATAATTTTTACATGTAAATTATTCACTTATAGGAAGAAGGAAAAAAATAACTGTTAGGATTTGTCTGTGGAGGTCTCTTCAGCATAAATTCCACCAAAATCCCTGTGCTAAGTGCTCAGTTCAGTAGGTGCAGGCAGCTCCTTGCTCAGTACCTCTTAGGTGACCAGCTGGTTGGATGCCTTCAGCAGTGCTTGTCTTTCTTGACTGATAAGGACTGGAGACTTATTCAGACAGTCTGAATTCTGCCTTTGGCATTTAATGTCTTTAAAAAGGGTTTTAATGAGGAGATTAATATAAAGATATTATATGTTAATGTCCACATGACTCATAATATTCCACAATGCAGATGCGGGATTAATAGGGTAGGGGATGAGACTTAATATAAATTTGAAGCAATTTGCTTTGTACTTCATAATAAACTTTTAATACCTTTTTGCCTCATACAGGCTGTGTTGTAAAGCTTGCAGAATACCAAAGCAATCAACTTTTAAGGGGAGCTGTTTTTCTGGGATTTGCACTGTCTGTGTTTACGTAGTACGTTTCTGCAAAGAAGACAGTTTAATGCTTCTGTTTTATTTTGACTACTTTAATTACCCCCATTCCTACCCCTGAAGTTGAGATTTTGCCAGCAGGAACTGGTAATTGATACAGAACAACATTCTGTTTTATTTCTCTGTGGTTTTAGCAATTGCACAGACATCTTGACAGTCCTCTTTAAGAGCCTCTAGAAAATTAGTAATTTTATTTCATTTAAAAAAATACTGATTTTGCCTTAAATTCCTCATAGTATCAGCTGTATGTGAGGATGTGTCTGTACATGGAAGTTATTTCAGATTAAGGAAAAGTATATTTAAAAGCACAGTAATTATTCTAAAATAGCTTCTTTTGGAATTGAAGCTTCAATAGCTTTCATGTCATTTGGATGTATTTATTCCAGAATAAATCTGCCTTTTCCTGCTTTAGTTGAATCCATTTTCAGAGTAGATGCGCTTATTTGTTCTGAATAATTTGAGATGCAGGCAGAACCTTCAGCCTGAGAGAATCCTCTATCCAAATTTGGCTTGATAAAGAAATGCTTAAAGACTGCAGGCTAGTTTCGTTGAATATAAAGAGAGAGGAACAGATAATGCCTGGTCAGGATTTTTCATTAACACCCATGCTGTACAGTTCTAATATCCCACAATGAAATCAGTGGAGTTACACCTCTGTAATTGAGATCAGTATCTACCTATTTTTCAGGAGCAGGAACAGAGAGCGAGCTGGAATATTTTATATTAGGTGCAAGAACTGTCAAAGAGAATCTGCTTGGTGTAGCAAACCCACTGGGACATCGCTGCCACCTGCCTCGGAGGGGGCTCTCCAGTGCCAAGCAGTGTTTAGCTCAAGCTGTCACACAAAGCAAAACCATATCTGCCGGAAAAGCAGCCTGCGCCCAGGTCTGTTTTGGAAGTCCTGTGTTAGATTGCATTGTGAAAAAGGTGTTTTCAGCTCCATGCCAGTAGAATTCTAGTGGAAACAAGACACTCATAGACTGTATTTTGCTATAATTAGTTATAGCTGACTTATACACTGTACCTGGATTTGATCTTGGCTGCCTGTGTTGAAGTAAAGACTAGCAGCATCTCATCTTCACAGAGTTTTTTTTTTTTTTTTTTTTACATTAAGGTATCTGTCTTGATGGAAACAAGACACCTGTTGCTGCTGATGAAAAAAATAAGAATTGGGGGGGGGGGGGGATTTCTCTTTTCCAAAAGATTTGTTTCAGTTTTCAATGGATTCTTTGTTTCCCATTTTAGATTTAGAAACTGATATACTGAGGTGTGTTATGTAGTGTTATGTCTATTTAAAACCATGTTCTGTGGAAGTTATATATTGTACCTGTTGTAAATAAACAGATATTTATCATTTACTAGTGTGTCTGCAACCCTCATTCCTCCCTTGAAAAAAGAAAATCTTAATTTTCCTGAGTGCTTTCTTAGGTTATTGGAGGCAGCTGCTAAGAAAAGGTCTGTTTTAAAATATTCTGTGATATACGATCTTGCTGAATGCATTCTTCCAGTGAAGTCTGTGTGTCTGTCTTGCTCTTATTTGCAAGTTGGTAATGTACCTCATCTGAGTGACCAAAAATTTTCCTGTCTGCTCTGTTGCCTTGATGGGTAAGATAGGACCAGGCATTTTCTTTCACTGTCCTCTGCTAAACACCACTTCATCATAGTGATATCTGTTATCAGTTTGCTCTTCTGACTTCCCCTTTTCCTTCATGTTGTCTCCTCTCCTATTCCTGTTTTTTTTCCTCTCTTCTTTCACTCATTTTATTCTAAGCAAATTAATTTTGCATGAAAATACAATTTATTTGATAGACAGATATAGTGATAGCATGTGTACACAACATAAAATCCAAATCACAGGTTGACAAGGTGGTGAGAAGGGAGGAAGCAGGAGGAAACACAGGGAGACAACTGAGAAGGGAAGAATGTGCTCAGGCTTAAACAAAACAATTCTTGAGGAATTTCCTTTTGTTGTTGTCGTTACAATGTTTTTTTTTTTATTCGTTTGTTGCACTACAGCTGAAATAGAAATAACTTCGCTTTCCTTTATTTTTCCTCTGGATTATATACCCTAATATAATGAAGGAGATGAGATTGAAGATTAAAAAATAAACAGGAAGGGAGAGTTATGGGGGAGGAAACAAACCTTGCATTTATGCAGCTTGCTTTACCAATAGCAGAATTTTCAATATAGATTATGATTGGATAAAACTTTTAAAGAAAATTATTTAGCAGACACAAGAACATGTTTTTGCCTTCTAGATGAAGTTTTCTTTACAAATACATATGCATTTGCCACATGCAGACTACACACATGTCATGTCCAGAAATGGCCTTTCCTGCTTGAACATCAGTGCAGTGCTAATGCTCCTTAACTGAACTGAAACCTGTTCAGCCCTTGCTGAAAGGCCTTCAAATGGGTCTTGTAGTGTGGACTCAGCTGACCTAAGGAGTGTGTGCTTACTAAGAGCTCCTTTTTAAGTGTCTTGAAATTTTTGAGCTAATATACCTGAACTGGGATATAAGAAACTTGGGTATTGGTGCAGTAAACTTTTACTAAACTTTTTTTTCACTGAAGTGCTAGATGTGCCTCTTGGTGAAACTAAACATGCTGGAGAATCCAGACCTTTGAATCTCTTCCAGAGACTGCTTTAGGGAGGGCATTTTTGTTAACATACATGTTGTTTTCCTCCTCAAAATCCTAACTGTTTGGGGGCCATTTTTGTTTCTTTTTCTTGTAGTTTCTGTCCTCGGCATTTCATTCATTGTTTCAGGATATGCCTTAACAGAACCGTCTGTCTTCTTGCAAGTAATATTGCCCTGTTTCTATTTAAGAGACCTGTCTCCTTTCTGCACACTCTTAGCACAAGGGAATGTGCTTCTATTTTCATGTAGTCTTAAATGCCACCCAAGTTGCACAATACACGCCTATTGTTTTCCCTTTTCAAGGACCCAAATTGTTCAGGCAGTAGTTTTCACTCAGTGGCTGAAAGGACTTGACATTATGTACTTGCCAAATTTCAGATCTATCTGGTCTCAGTGGGGCACAAGGGCTGCCAACAGAGAAGTGACATCTTTAGCCAAGTATTTAGTATCAGGTCTAACTTTAATTTCCAGGCTTAACTATTAAAATAATGTGGACAGCTCAGAGTTTATTATCATAAATAATATTGGTGGAAATAAGCAGGACTGCTTGTGTAACTAACTGAACCCTTTACTCTTGATAGAGTTTTATTTACCTCAAATCATATTTTATAGGACACGTATATACATGGATATCACTGAAATAAAAATTAGTTTCCAAATAATTGCAAATAATTCCCACTCTACATGGGTGGAAAAAGTAATGTAGTTACCCAAAGAAAACAGATTTTCAATTTGAAGCATACTGGAGAGAACTGTGTTTTTAAGAAAAGGTAAAATCCGGGTCCTTTTTGAAATTGCTGTGAGGAAAGCAATTGGTATTAGCACTAGCACTATGTTTCATAACTATATAAAAACAAGCTTGTGTTACGCAAGAAAGAAATTCCCTAAAAACCTAGAAAACAAATTAGAAAGCACTTTGACAGATGAAAGTTGGCATCTTTTTAACATTTGTTATCTATAACATTGCCTACAGACACTGTACTGTGGCAAAATGAAATATTCAACACATTTTTTCCTGTACAAGTATCTAGCAGCCTGTTTTAAAAAGCAAATAGAAATTCACCTCAGTAGTATAAAGACCACATGTGATTCACGTGAAAGATTTGCCATCTTATCAAAAATCATATTTTATATTTGACTTGATTTATTTCTACCCCAAACAGTTAAATTAAAATCCCTGTGCGACAACCTTTGTTCTTCTTTGGCTGGAATGCTCTGTCTTTCTTGGTAGAGCAAGAACATTTCCTACCAAGCTAAATGATGCAATCCTCATCCACATGGGAAAATTGCTTACCTTCATAGGATCCCTTGATTGCTCACGAGTAAGGGTTTCACAATCCTGCCCATCATTTTGAAGACGATGAAAGCCAAAGCAATTCATTAGTGTTGTTAAGGGAGGCATCCATTTCTTGTGTATATTCTGTACTTGAAATAACACTGAAAAGATGTAGGGAACTGGGAATCAGGCAGGAATTCTACGTAGCATCTAGTCCTTCTTGTAACGGGTTGGACTTCAGTGCCTAAAGCCAATCTAGCAATCCAGACAGTAATCCATTTCTCTAGTTTTACGTTCCCGTGAGCGAAATCAGTAAAAGCCCCCTTTCTTACATTCTGGGGACTTTTGCCCCGGTAACCCACAGGCAGGAGGAAACGCCTCATTTGAGACAGCAACTTCCCACCCCTGCTGCAAGCCTCCAGCCCCTCACCAGAGTCGGCTGCCTATGGACGGACCAGCTGCCCGTGGACAGAGGGTCGTCGCCTCACCAGTGCCGTGGCAGCCACCCTTTGCCTCCTGCTGAGGTTGGAGAAGGGAAGAGGGAGATGTGGGCCATAGGAGTAACCAAGTCGTGGGAGAGGGGGATCTCGTAAGTCCCTCCTTCATCTCATAAATTTCAGGAATGTGCCCTACTCGCTGGGCCACTTGTTGTCTTGGCTAAAAAGCCCATGCTGGAGTGGAGCTTGTGTGCAGCCAGCTGTAGGCATCAGAAACTTGGGCTTCTATGAGATGGCTCTGGTGGACTAAACTGCCTCCTCCTTCCTGTGGGGGCCACAGCACCATGATTTTCAGCAAGGAGAGTACTCACTTACACAGTTAAATTCAGCAGACTGGGTTCTGCCCTTTGTTTGGATGTGTTTTCTTTGACTGAGATATTTACTATATCTCCAGTGTCTTTGGTGTAGCAAAGGCAGAGCTCTGCCCTTTGTCATTCACAAAGTTTTCAGGATGTCATGCTGCTAGTGGATGTTTTTCCCTGAGGGCATGATTGATGAAATAATCTCTGAATTGACTGATACCAGATATCATATTGTTCTTAGACAAAGCTAGATAAAATTTTTAGAGGACAGATTATTACAGGATAACAGAGTGCATGCAAACAGAAATGAGTAACTTTCTTTTCTGAATTGGATGTGTGGCTTTTGTGTTATCAACCTTAGTCTTTCAAGAACTGTTAATATTGGAAGATTATAGTGTGGTTAATAATGCCAAATGTTCTGTACTTTTTATTGCTGTACAGAGTCTGTTTTTGACATTGTTTACCGGTCTGTTAAATGTATGCCTCTATAGAATAGATCTTAAATTTGTAATCATGTTACTACTTTCAACTAACCTTGCATTATGTCTCTTTCTTCATATAGTTTTCCCTACACAAAATGGAAAGGTTGCTGTAGTGACTGGAGGTGCTAAAGGAATTGGTTACCAAACTGCGAAGCATTTGGCGAGACTTGGCATGCACGTTATAATAGGTACAGTCATTATTTTTTGTTTCAGAAAGTAAAATTTTACTTTTAGGGAATATTTACATTCCATTGTAACTAAGAGATGGCAGGGGAAGGAAGGAGAGGGGAGTTACATGGGTTTTGCTAGCATTTAGCATAAATAAAGACTTGGTTTATGCTTTGCTTTGCAAGATTTTAAAGAAAAGTGGATGGGCTGTTTTATGCAAAAACTTGAAAGACCTGAACTACCTTATATAACAAGTAAATAATAAAGTAATGCAAAAGACTTAAAAATATGGGTTTTACAAAAATATTTTATTATCTCGTCACTAATTTCCTTAAGTGAGGAGGGAGTATGCTTGAACTTTAGGGTATGCCTTTTAAAGAGAAAAACTAATGGAGGACTTGAAGGAATATTCTAGTGTGTGGTGGGGGATTATTCATGTTCCTTTGTCTGACAGGGCAAAGGAATCCCTTCTAACTTCAGACACATAAAAGTTACACATTTACTTCTAAAGCTTGTTGCTGTAGGTGGCTTTTGTAGGCAGTGCAGGGCAATAAGTACCCTGACAGGTACTTCTTCATGAGTGCCAGGTACTGACATTCATGTCATTCTAAGATGGGCCAGTCAAATCACCTTCTGGAGGTGCCTGTTTTTCTCCTTCAATTATAGAGTTTATAAGGTAACTATCTCAGACTGAGATGTCATTTAGACATCTGAAGTGATGATAGGTGAACTTCCGTAGGAACTCCAAAAATGTCCTGAGCACATAATTTCTTCTCCCTGTTATAGACACTGTCAGTGAAAAGAGTTTTTTTCTTTCTGAAGCTTTCTGTGCTTTAATATATTTACTAAATCAATATATAACATCAATACTCATTCATATGTTTAAAGCACTACATTTTTCGCTTTTACTCTTCCTTTACCCCACCGGATTTTTACTTTAAAGAATAGAGCTTTGACACCATTAAGTTACTGAAGGATAGTATTTCATAATATATGAACAAACTGGTGATGTCATTTTATTCAGTTTTTATACAGAATATGCTCTCTCTAAGGTTTTGTATATATATGTGTGTGTTTTGTAAAAAACAACAAGAGTGTAGTAGCTCCATATTCTTTTAGTCCAGTGTGGTCAGTAACACTAATGGGATTGCCCTGGAATTGTACAGGCGTAATGCTGAATACCACTTACTCATGTATCTTTAATAGATGGGTCAAAATCAGGCATCTGCAAAATACAGCCAGATGCTGCTGTATGGTAGCTAACAACGTCAGTATTAATATTTCATTAAAGAAGTCTCTTTTCATGTTTAAAGTGTACTCAAAAATACACTCAATGGGAAAACAAAAGGCTGTTTTTTTTTCTCTTTGCATAGAATCAAAGAAGCATAGACCATTACTACTTTTTTGAAGACTTATTTTATATCATTTAATATGTAGGGGATTTAGCATAACAAAATTCAGTGCAAGATCATTTGGACAGGCAAGGTGACATTTATTTATAAAATTTCTGAATAAGTTGGTTCTACCCACTCACAATCATTCTCTTGTAGATTTCATTGACTCACATTTATACTCATATTCTTACAAGCACCAAGATATGTGTTCCCAGCTGCTCTGATCAGCATCATTTTGTGCAACACAGAGGACAAGGCACTCTAGCTATTGAGTCCATATCATGTCTGTAGTTATTCTTGATTGCAAATGACAAGTTAGTTTGTGAACAGATCTTTTATACCCTTTAGGGGTCATCAGCTATTACAGGGTCGTCCTTTGCCTCAGAATTTTGCTTACTTCAGCCTCCGTGAACCATAGACCAAGTTGCTGCCCACTGTCTGTTTTAACTTGTTTGGAGGATATAGACTATGTCTATGAGGATATAGACTATGTCTATAGTCTGTTTTCTGGGTGGGCTAACAGGAAAAGTAGTGGTGTAGCTCATATACTGCAACCTTGTGGCCATCCTCCTGCTGTCAGAGTGCATAGTCTTCTGCTTACAAGTCATCTGTACTGTGGCCTTGACAATAAAGGACATGTTCCTCAATTTTACTGCTAGAAACTGGCCTGGGAATAGTATCCTGGGAAAATGCCCTTCATTATCAGTACAGGCCATTCTTTTAACTCGTTGTTCTGCTGTTTCTTCTGGTGGTTACAGACACACACATTTCCATTCATTCTTCATTTGTGCCAACTTTAATATATGCGTTACGAATCTCTACAAATGTAAATTAATGCAATTAATTATAGGAAGCATTTGATGAGTAAGATTTTCATGTGATCTAATTCTCTCAGACAAAGTCTGGCCTAAACACTGACTGGTGAGTCACAGCCATCTTCTTTGCCTGTGAAATTCTTCAGAGCAAAGAAGCCCTGTCAGTAGAATGGATAATATCAGTCTTTGTCCAAACTACTAGATTAAGAATAGTCTCAGAAGCATACTAAATGCAGTGACTTTCCAGCCTTGTTGCTAACTGTGGCCCCAAGTGTCCAGAATATGCTGAAAATACCTGCTTGTACACTGGTGTGCTTTAGCACATTCAGCTTCAGGCCACAGAAGCAAAGATTTAAGCCTCAAATAAGACACCAAGTGCGCTGAAGCTTTCTACCAAAGGAGTGTTTTCATCCTATGTTTGTGTATTAGCATGGGATTATGTGAAGAAAGTGTGGATGTTAGGTGAATTTGGACTTGAGATGTGGATCAGACTCATGTTTAACTGACAGTCAATCTTGCCCATTTAATGAATGCTTGTTTTCCATTATAGGGTCTAAGTAATTGGGAATATAATAAATTACATCAGTAAACAATGATAACCCTGCAGTGGGAAAATAAGTCAAACCTGAATGTATAATGTGAAGATGAATCACTATTTGTGAATGACTTTGACTCCATTTCACATTTCAGAGGAGTAAATATTTGAACTAACTTAATTTCCAATCCAATCTACCAATGGAATGAGCAAAACAAATGGAAAAAGCATTTTACTTTGTGGAATATAAATAGTCACAGTATACAAAGGCAGTATCCTCACTCAGAGCATTTTAGCAAGCTGTTGCACAGGGATTTTACAGCTTCTTACTTTCCAGTCCCAGCATTAGTGCACAAGACTCCTGTCTCCCACTTTCTTTGCAGATGCTGCTAGCCCTGCTCTCAGCCTCTGGCTGTGGAAAAAGGTTGGTGTGAATGCTAAAAGTAATTCTCTACAGGCCTGTTTGATAGATTTCACTGAGGCCTTTTGCTGTGGCAGTGATAGCCTTACTCTCTGTTAGCAGTCCTTCTATTTCAGGAATGTCTCGTGAAGGACAGCTGGGACCGCTGGTAAGGAAACTTTCTGCCAGTTGTGACTCTTCTGAATCAAGCCATGCCAGGAGTTCATGCTTCCTGTTACAGAATTATTACTTGATAAATAAGCTTGCAGTATCTTTTTTTCAGATAGAGGAGGCAAATGACACACAGTTTGGGGTGCCAATTCATCAGTAATTGTTATTGAGGTTGGTGTTTTCTGTGGAATTACAAATAAACATTTTCTCATCAATGGAACATTAAAAATTCCTCCTGCCTATATTGTCTTCTATTTGTAGTCATTTTTATGACCCCAGCCAGTTTCAATTCTGATTCACAATGTTGGCCACAGTTTTGTGAGTCTGAACTTAGATTCATTGAAAGTATAAACTCCCCACATCTCTTTTGTTCTTCCTCACCAGGGTTTCAATTTTAAGATGATTCTGTGAATGCATGTTAAAAGTGCTGATGTAAACAAGGAGACCTTCAGTTTGATTTTTCCCTCTGTTCTCAGTAACTTAATAAAAGAAGACTGGAAAAACTTTGTGTGACGATATCCTTGTCTGCGAATGGTGAATGAAAGACAAAAGAATTCCAGCTTGACAATTTTATACATATGCTGCATGGCATAAAACATCATGTTCAAGATGGTGCAATCAGTCTTTAGTGTCTAAGTATATCAATGTCACAATTTTCAAGGACGAGTTCACATGTAGAAGGAAACAGTCTCATTAGGAAAAAAAATATATATACACACATGTATACATATATATATATATAAAGTGACTTATTTGAGCCATCAAATTTAGGCATAAATGGATGTACTTCCACAGACAAGCTCAACACTTCTTTGTGACCTCTGTAAGCCCTGCAACACACCAAATAGGAGATATTTCTGTCATCTCTTTCATTCACATTAGTTTCCAATTTTCAAACTGGACTCACTACACTGTAAATCATACAATTCTAATATAGTGCAATTCCACAAAGTGACTTTAGAAGGATAATTAAACACTATCAAGATGATACAATTAATCATGTTCAGAGACAGTTTGATTTAATTTCAATTACCATAAATTTGTATGGGATACTTTAATAGTCTTTTCTCACTATAAATAGATGTATGAGATGCTTGAGTTATAATAGTCCTAGAAAAGTATTTCTCATCCTATTTTTTGTTGTATTTTGTTAGGTCAGAATAGAATTAGTAGAGTTAGTCAGGAAATGTTAAAATGTTACCAGCCTTTCAAAACGGTGTGATGGCTTTCTTTCTCCTGTGTGAACACTAAAAAATGCATGCAGATTGCCTTGTAATTTTCATTCAGTTTAGTTTTTAACATACCATTATACTGTTATCAGGGTTATGAAAAACTCTGTTATAATGCTATATATTTGTACATGAATGCATGTATATATAGCCATGCAAAGCCTTCCAAATCCATAAGAATTTTTTTGAACATTTTAGTCCCTAATTTCTGTTTGAAGATAAATTAAAAAAAAAAATCCATTTTGTGTTTCTTTTAAAACTTGGAGTTGCACATGGACAATAAGGGAGCTTTAAATATCCTTTTTACTTTTTAAAAAATGTATTTGTGTATGCTTCATCATTTAGAACATTTCACCAGTAGAATTTATATATTTTTATCGATAATTGGCAATATTTTAAGGCTCCTTTTAAGGAAAAAAATCATTACAACATTCTTCAGAGCATTTAAAAATATTAGTAAAATAGCGTAAACATTTGAAAAGACCTTTAGAGCCCAAGAATTATCTGTTGGGCAGCATTTTTAAATAGAAATGTAATTCACTCAAATATGTAATTTTATTAGATAATAAAATACTTTGGCTAACTGAGCCTGTAAAAAGGCCTCAACAGTCATGTGGATGAGGGAGATTTGGATTGACATAGTTTATTTTGACCGGATTTCCAGAAGTCTTAAATCAAGGTTCCTTAAATCTCTTAAAGACAATACACAGCCAAAGGATAAGAAGAAATGTCATTACATGGATACATCATTGATTAAAACGTAGGAAACAACATGGACATAAATGTCAATTTTCAAGGTAGGAGAGGGTGTCACCACTGGAGTTCGATAGGGATATATCCTAGAACCCATGCTTTCAACATATGATTTCAGAATAATTTTAGAGGTGAGGCCAATAGTGAAGCGACAAGTCTTTCAAATTTCAATAGTATGCATGCAAAAAAAACATATCAAATATGAGATATTTTTAGGAAAGAAACAGAGATCAGAACAGGCTACAGAGGTTAGTCACTGTATAAATTCTTAGTGTGCTAGCACCTTAAGTGCAGTGATGAGTTCTTATCTCCCTATTTCAAAATCAATAGCAAAAAAACTGAAAAGATTTAAAGGGCAAGGTAATTGGGGAGCAGCATCCTTATGAGAAACAACTAAGTGGGCTAGGAGTCTTCAATTTGAAAAAGCAATGACTGAAGGGGTATATGTTACAGCTGCATAAAATTCAGCGTGGTATGATTATGCTGTTTGCTGACAGAGAACCGCTGTTCACTGTCTCTTCCAGAAGAAGAGCCAGGGAAGGTCCCATGCAGTGGTATACTCACAGCAGAAGATGGTACCTTTTTCATATGGTCTGTACCTTTTTCATATGCTCTGGGACTCCTTGCTGTGAGACCTGATGGATGTTAGTGACTGGCATGGAGAGAAGTCCTCCACGAGTTACGGAATAATTGGAAACCATCTCTGACGTAGGAGATCCCTGAGTTTCAAACTGTTCAAGTCTGGGAGTGTTTCAAGTAGATATTGCTCTATACCTGTTCTGTTCTTACACACTTTGCTATCTCAGCTGACCAAATGGGTCAAGGAGTGCAATGCTCTGTTTTCCTATTCTATAACCAGTTGAGTATCTGATATATCATTATGCTTAACTCAGAGAATTAATCAGAGCTGAGAGGTCAGGAATCCTGAATTCTCCCTGTTTTAATATGTATCATGGGAAACCTCATTCACTAATATTTGCAGAATATTTTGAAGACATCAGATAGCAGTTAGGATATATTTTATGATACAGTTTGGAACAACTAGAATCAAAGTTAATTTGTAAAATCTTCTGCATACCTACAAAGAAGAGCTTTGATGTTTGTATAAAAGAAAACTCCGGGAAGTTAGTAACTGCAAGTCAAGGCATATTGAAATAGTTCCAAAATTCTGAACAAACTGAAACAGTTCTTGCATCCATTTTAGTGTTTTATCGGTTAAAGTTAGTATTATTGCTGCATGGCTCTTGACCTTGAATTATTTCATTTTTAAGGAAATTTAGTTGTAAAATTTACAAATTTACTTCAGGTAATTACAATTTACTTCAGGTCATTTCAGCTTGCATCCTTGTCACAGAAGAAGTGTGAAGTGGGCAAATGTGATACCAATTTTAATAAGGACTTTGTGGACAATCCAGTGAATGTAATTTCTGTATTGGAAAAACTTGTAGACATTATAAGAAATACAGGGTTAAATATATGATGATAAATTGTAGAAGAGTCATTGCACCTTTTCTAGACATGGTAATTTATTAAATGTTTTGAAGAAGTCAGCAACTGTGTGAATTAATTTAATCTCGATTTTCAAAAGCTTTTGGCAAGGCTGATGCAAAAAGATCTTAAATAAACTAGCTTGTCCTGAGATAAGAGAAAGATCTCTTGTAGATTAGTAACCAATTAGGAGGCAGAAAACAAAATTTAGGAATTATTTGTCAGTTTTGGGATGTAGCAAAGGGACTCCTGATCCCATAGGCACATGTTCAACATATTTATAAAAGATGCAGAAAAGAGGGTAATACTGGGATGCTGAATTTTGCACAAATGTATTTAGGATGGTCAGATTAATTTGACTAAGGATGTTTAAGGGACTGAAGCCTCTGTCATATGAGAAGATGCTGAGAGAGCTGGGGCTGGTCAGCTGGGAGAAGAGAAGGCTCAAGGGGATCTTAGCAGTGTGTGTAAATATCTGATGAGGAGGGAGTAAAGAAGAGGAGGCTGACTCTTCTCAGTGGTGCCCAGTGACAGGACAAGAGGCAATGGGCACAGACTGAAATGCAGGAAATTCCATTTAAACATAAGCAAACACTTCTTTAGTGTGAACAGGTTGCCTGGAGGGTTTGAGGATTCTCCATCCTTGGAGATATTCAAACCCTGACTGGACACAGCCCTGAGCAACCTGCTGTAGCTGACCCTGCTCTGAGCAGGGGGGTTGGACTAGATGATCTCTGGAGGTGCCCTCCAGCCTTAGCTACACTGTGACTTTGTGATTTTGGGAAATCTTAACCACTGTAAAGAACTGTGAAGAATCTCACAATACTGAATGACTGGGTGGTAAAGGGATGGATAAATACCAAGTGTCAGTTAATACAAATGCAGCATGTGAGAAAAACAACCACAGCTATAAATTTGCAAGACTAGGTTCTTAATTAATTATTACCACTCAAAAAAAAAAAAATCTGATTTACTGATGAAAGTTCCCTGAACATCAGCTTCAGTGTTTAGTGCGGTCAAAAAGGCAAATAAAATCTTATTAGTTCAGTAGGAAAAAAAATAAGAACAAGACAGGAAGCATCTTTCCGCCTTTATGGAAATCATTGTTTCATTCTGTTGGGAATACTTAAAAGGAGGAGTCTGGTAGAACTGGAAAAAATACAAGAAAGGGATGATGAGGAATATGGGATGGTTCAATGCAAAGCAAGGCTAATTAACAAAGGCTTCTCAGCTTGCAAACAGATGACTGAGGTGTGATTTCATAGAAGTTTATAAAATTATGAATGGTTTGGAGAAAGTGAATAAGAAGTGGTTATTCTCTTTCTTATTATATATGAAGTAGCAAACATCCAACAACATTTAAAACAAACTACAGTACGATCTTTTTCATGCAATTAAATGTGTAATTAAATCACAGAACTCTTTGTTCCAGAAACCTTTGGAGGCTAAATTCTTAAATGAATTGAAAGCGTGATTAGATAAAATAGTGGATGATAGGTCCGTTGAGAGGCTAGGTGTAACCTTTGATTCAGGAAATCTCTTATAGGACTTATTACTGAAAGGATGCATAAGAAAAGATCACTCTGGACTTAAGGTGTCATTTATACTTCTTCCATAAGCACCTGTTACAGGACGTTGTTGGAAACAGGGTACTTGTCTGGATGGATCCTTGGTTTGATAAACAGGGTCATTCTTCTCATTGCAACATCTGGGTTGCTGAAACTGGGCAAGAATGTTTTTTCTTTGTAAATGAATACAAGAATGCTTTTTCTTTGTAAATCAACATCCTCCTCCTTATTCAGTTTTGTTTCTTTTCTCAAACAAACACTTGCAATGGTATTTTTGCCTTTCATATCAGAAGCGGTTTTATATATTTTTTATTTAATTGTGATTGTTGTATGATGAACAGAGTGACAAAAGAAGAGTGGTGCCTTTTATACCACATCACATCCTTACACCTGACTTTACTGAAGAACAGATTCGTGCCTTGGAAATGTTACGGGTAAAACCCAAGTTTTATATTCCTCTATCTTAAGTAAGATTTTTTTTTTAATTGAAGGCTTTGTAGATTTCTTTAAAAGAAGTATTAAAACATTCATATCATACTAAGTCCCAATTTCTCATTCTCATCATCTTTAAAGCTATGTGTAGCTGCATCCTTTCCCTTCTCTCTTCCCTTTCCTCCACTCTCATTCTTACCCTGGTTTGATGCATCAGATTCTTTCACCAACTTCAAATACTGTTCTTCTTGGATCTACTCTTATCCTTGAATCTTATTTCATGGCTCACTGTGAAAGGAAGAGTATTGCACTTGCTCTTTCCCAAATGCAAGCCTCTGCAACGCTCACCTGTTTCCCGCAGCAGCTCCCTTCTGGGGACCAAACCCGCTTAGTGGTTGACCTGTCTGACACCCTGCTATACTCACAGGAGCATTTAGACTCTGAGCTTTTCTGGACAGGCATTCATGCCTCTGAGGCACATGCCATTTGTTATGCAGTGCCATGCGCACTTGCAAATTCATAATCCTCATAACATCAGCTGATATGACGTTAATTTTCTCTTGAGGCTTTGGGTGTCCTCGCAAGCCCTTCAGACCCGCCTCCCCAATTACTCCAGTTCACTTTCAATCATAACGAGGATTATACTACTCTGAGAAGGCACCTTAATTCAAAAATCCAGCTAAAATCTTTTATATATTCTATTGCACTAAGACAACCAACTATTACTGTGTGGAACTTCTTAATTATATGGTATACATTTATACAAAATGTATTACCATAATACCAAGCTACTCTTGGTAATATAAATATGCATTAGAGTTTATGGACACCACTTCTAAAGTCGGATTACTTGAAGTGGTCAGTGAGGGTCTTTACATTACACCTACCAAGTCTGCAATTCAGGCTGATGTGCTTTTCTGGTTCCCTGTCACCTGAAAGTAGTAAATTGGCTCCCCCTCATCTTTCCTGAACATCTTAGCAAAAGGGGGGGGGGGAAGGTTGATAGGGCAGGATGCTAGCCCTGAAAAGCTATTTATTGTTTTAGAGATTAACTGATATACAGAATTATGGCTAAAGAAGGGATTTACCTCTGGGAGACAAGTTGCCTAGAGGCCAGTAAATGTGTGGGGTTGCACTTGTGAGCGATTGTATCAATGTTCATAGACTATTTTAAATTACTTTCTAATGCTTTGCATTACATTCCTTTGAAATATTAAGAATGCAAATTCCTATTTTTATAAAACACAAATCAGAAAAGACCTTGCTTTTTTATTAGGATCAATTTTGTACATAAATTATGTGATTAATAGTTATTCTTTTGGAGAGATTTTCAGCTTCAAAGAAATTAAAAAGATTGTATAAAATATATATAAAATATATCAGGACCTCTTAAATAATGAAAATGCAAATGTCTCCTTAGTGCACAAATTCTTTCAGCCATGCTACGTTTCTAAGGGATGTATTTTTGCCATCTGCATTCAGGCTGAGCAATATTCTGTAATAAATTGTAATCACTGAAATGATTTTCAAATTTAGGATCTACCTAAAGTGATTAAGGCAGTGTCTGACCTTTAGAGTAGGATCCAAAACCTATTACTGTTTATAGGAATTTTTCTATGTACTTCTGTGGGGGCTTTAGATGAAGGTGTTTTGACTTGTGACATTTGTGTAGATGAATGTTGAAGAGGAGAGTCACTTTTTGACAGAAAGTTGTATTTAAATTTATTATTCCATCTTTTTTTGCAAGATGAACTTCAGTATTTTATTAAGAATTATAATTTTTCATGTCATTAAAATGACATTTTATATAGCTCATCCATTCAGACTTGAATGACTGGTTTTAATTTCAGAATTGACTACAGTTAGTATTATTATTGAATCAGTCTCACCTGAATTTTTCACTATTCTGCAGGGACAAAGTAGGAGAAAAAAGTCAGATATTTTGATGATCTAAGCTCTAAAGACATTGAATCATTTTTTCTTAAAGCTTTTCTCCAGACTCTCTCACTGCATAAAAAATATGATCTGCCATCACTTTCTCCCTTCTGCTCCCTTCAAACCACTTGAATGAAGAGTAGGCAGATCCTGTGCTACTGATGCTACTGATCTTAAAATTCTCTTAGACAAATTCTTGCATGTGGAAAGTATGAAAAATTATGGTGAATCACTGGCAAAAAGTCCAGCAAAAGGTTTCTCCTGTGTATCACAAACTTTTCAGAAGGATATTTATAAATGTGCTACCAAGGAGCTAAAACAGCTGATGGTGATCAGAATTCAATCCTCATATTATAAACTCTCATCCTCCTTAATTGTAGTTAGCACTATACTCCTGTTTAGCGTGCTTGAATGAACTGCTTTCTATGAACTATCTATGGAAAGAGATAAAAATTATTTTTGATTTTTACTAACCTAACACAAATAGTGTCAGCTTGGTGACTCAAAAAGTATTTTCTGAATTTAGAGTAATTAATGTAATAGTTAAAAGGATGTCTCTTTCACGCATAACACTCACCAGACTTAGGGGATCCCAGAGTGATATACCAGCAGAGAAGCAGGAGAGGAGCAGGAATTGGGAATGGGAGGCCAGGTGCTGGTTTGGGGCAGTGTCCGGGGCAATGTGCAACAAAGGATTTGTTTCGGCTTGGGAGTGGTTTGTGAAGAGGGGTATTTGGGAGTAACCCCATCTATGACAACAGCAGCCAAACATGTAGAACTGACATGTTTGCTGTCATTTAGTGTCATGTTTGTGGGGCTATTCTTAGTTCTAGGAAAAGTTCTCAAATTCATACTTAACTCATCATTAAAATGTGAGCGATTTTTATTTGCTTGTCTCTTGAGATGGATGTTGGATGTGCAGTAATAAAGGTGAGGGATATTAACACTTATCCATGTATCCAATGTCAAAAGATTTTTTTCCTGCTTCTTTCCAGTGTGTCTTCTGACAGCTGTATCTGCTGCTCAAAGTCTGTTTCTATTTGCAGTTGTTTAAAAATGATAGGACTAGGTATGGGATTAAAACATGCTGAATGCATCTGAAATATTCAGAAAATGAAATACATCCACACAAGATATGGAAATAATTACTTTTTCTGCAGGTTATAACCAAGCCAAATCTGAACTGGTTTTCATAGGATAAAGAGAAAGGAAAAATATCCTATTTCTGTACCCCCTTTTCCCATTGCCAAATTAAAGCTTATACTTCTGTGCACTGTAGCCTTACAATAAATTTAAAGAAATAGTAGCAGAACGGGTTTTTACTAGCCTTTCTCTTGGAAATGGCTGGACTGTTTTTGTTCAGACTGTCAACCTGAGGCAGAGATCAGCCTGGGAAGTTGCATACCTCATAGCAGAAGTCTCTGAGTGTGGAGTTACAATGGAAAATTTTAGCCATGCTTAGCAACGTCCCATTCTTCTTCCACTCATCGTCAGCAAGGGAATGCAGGTCTCTCTGAGCAAACTCAGATGTGTAGATTATTCTTCCAATCTTATTGTATCTTTTTGATATATGTGCCTTTGAACTTTTTGCAAAGATTGTGGTCATTTGTTCGTCTTTTATACTTTCCTACAGGATTTTCTTTGCAAGAGGTATTTCAAAAGCCTCTATTATGGTAGCAGCTTACAGTGAGGCTTTTTCAATTTTATGATACTCACAACTTCCAGAATCTTTTTCAAACTCTCTGCTGAATCAGGGTAGAAACAGGCATTTGAAATGATTGTTTAGCAAAATAATTATTTTATCTCAGTGGTCTAGAATGAAAAAAAAATGCAAATATGAATAAACTGAGCTCATTTGGAGGGCACAGGACTTTAATGAATAACCATTTATATATGAGCAAAATAATGTGAATTAAAATTTGTTGTGGAACACAAGCTCTCTTAAAAGAACAAATTCGGTGAACATATTGAGAGTTAAATCAAGACACTGGAGGCTTTAATAAGCATGTTCTCTGTTTGAGGAATGCTGAGTGAAAGAGGAATCAAATGAGACCTTCACAGAATTGGCGCAGAAGTGTTTTGTTTTTAACTTAACTCTGGTGCTGTAACACACTGATTTTGAAACTCTACTGTAGTAAATCACTTTAGGTGAAATAGTGAGGAAAACTGATCCCTTGCCCATAGCCCCTATGCACAGATTTCCCTAGATATGGCAATTTCACTGGGGGGTTTGTTTGTTTGTTGACATGGCATTTATGTCCAGAAATTAGCATCAAGCTGAATGTTTCTGTTCTCTGAAACCTCCTGCATGATTTTAAAGGGGAAAAACAACAGCAAGACATAAATACTGCAAATGTTTGCTTTGTTCAATTTTTTTTTTTTTTTTTTTTTTTAGTCAATCTGTGGAGCTGCCTGAGCAATATAATTCCAGAGCTACTGTAATTTATAAATAGCAATTATAAGGCAGCACAACTCTAGGTTTTATGTGAGAAATATTTTCTCTTCAGTATCTGAAATGTTAAACATCTTTGTTTTGGCTATGTTTATGTAAATATTGAGTCTTCTTGCATATCATGAAAACAAAGATATACATTCCCTTTGGATATCAATGCTGCAAATCATTGTGTTTTATTGCCCAAATACAGAAGCACAGCAGAATCTCCATCCTCAAAAGAATGCATTAATCTACCTCCCCAAAGCAGTCAGGTTGTCCCAGAAATCTCTGTCCGGTGCTCAGAGCTAATTAGCTTCAGCTAATGCAACCAGTGGGTAGCACATGATCTATCTCAGAGGAGTAAATTCCATTTTTGGAACATGTTCTCTATAAGATCAAATTAATACAGTTTAATAGTGCTGTAAAGCATTTTCTAACATCCTAAAGCAAGTACAAGCATGTAGCAGTGTGAGTAGGAGCTTGAATCGGATGACCTCCAGAGGTCCCTTCCAACCTTAATTTAATCTATGATGCTATGATTCTGTCCTTACCTTTGATAGAGCTGAGTCACTATTACTAAAAATGAGAAAAAATTTGAAAAAACAAATTTTCTGCATACTAACTAGTAAATGAGAGGGCAAGAAAATTGTAGCAGGTCACAATGTAAAGCCTGTATAAAAACCAAGGCAGAAGTTTATATATTTGGAAAAGGAGAAGGCAACTTCATGCTTCCATCCATGGAGGATGGAAGTTCATTACAAACATCACTATGTATATATACTTTAGATAGCAAACAATTAAATATTTTGAAATTTCATGCTATGGAAAATGTTTGTGGATAGATAAATGGAATGTTAAACAATTTTCAAAATTTAACATACGCTACCAAGCACAATATTTTGCTTGTGCTTGTGTTTGTCTCTTCTAAAGAAGTTATTATAAAACAATTGCCAAGCAAATGTCAGGCAATTATTAATTGTCCACCTAATCTGAATGGCACAAAAGGCATTTATTTGATGCTTAACCATATTTTCTGTTAGTGTTGGTAAAACCTGTCCTGAACTTTCGGGCCAGTGTAGGGGGCCCTTACCAACTGTGAAGTTCTCTCTTATTTTGGAAAAAGAGGGAGAGGTCCACTCTCACCTACATTAGGGTTGTTTTGGAATCAGTGTGTGATGTAATTCACTTTGCTCACAGATTTACATCTAAATTCTAATAGCCAGCAGATGGTCATATCTTGTATAAATAAATGGGAGAAGCATGCAGAATTGTGTGAACAGCAATGCATTTGTACAGCACTTTTTAAAAACCTCTACTGTTTCACTTAAACAACTTGTTGGTTTTACACTGTGGTTAACCTTAATAATGGCATGCTTATACTCACTGTCCTTAAATTGATTGAATTACTAACTTTTTATTTTCTGTGTTGTGATACAGCTGGAAAGAGTGAGAGTGAAGGCCAAGAAGCAGTGAAGAAAATTAAAGAAGAAACTTTGATTGGAAAAGGTAACACACTATGTCTTATGTAAGGAACTATTTATTCCTGTATTTTTGATGAATATTCTTTGATAGTGTTTATTGGCAAACAAATCAAGAGGTACCTTTGTGTATCGTTAAAGTGTTTGTTTTGGGAAATTAATTCTTAAAGTAAATCTGACATAGGGCTAGAAATGATTAGGGTGTTTTTGGTTAAAATGTTTTCAGTTTTGTTTGAAGTCTTTACCATGGGTCGTTGCACAAGAGCTGACTGCAACTTCTACTGATCACTGGGAGCTGCAGCACTCCATACAGTCTGTGTGTGTGTGTGCGTGTATTTGTGAGTACAAAAATTTGATAACTGGGCATAAAGTCAGAATACGAATGATTTCTACTAAGGGGAAGATGAGAGCAGGTAAGAGTGGGTGTGCTCTTTTCTTTGTCATTGCTGGTCTTACCTTTCATGATGCATGAAATCCCATAAAAAGGATGAATCGTTTTTGGGAAGCTGTTTCTAAAAGAATAGAACAGCCAAACTGTCTTATTTGACACATGGCTAGAACTTACAGTCCCTCGTAATCAAACTGTGTTTTTAAAAATAAACAGACCTTTCATACCAAAGTCAAAATTCCCATGTTGTAGCAGTTCTTTGGGTTTTGTTGTACTTTAATCTGATGAGCGATTATGTTGGGGAAGCATAAGGGGAACATAGCTTGATTTCTGAGAAAAGGCATATTGCAAACTATCTGCTGTGTGATTATAATTTGCAATTTATGATGGAGGTTAGTGCATTTAATATTTTCATGTCTTGAATTCATTGGGTGTAGTTCCTACTAGTGTATGATGATTCATTGCTGCCACTTTGATGTCTCATTTCTTGGCAAAATAATAGGGGAGTGCTGCTGCTCCACCCTATTTAGGATCTTCATGGCTTCTGCTGAGATCTGATTCTGTTTTTGTGCCTCTTATAATTACTGTTATGATGATCAAAATAAGTTAATTATTGTGTTAAAAAACTTTCATTAAGATTTATCTTTTGACTTAAGTAAATGTGCACCCATCATAGCCTCAGGATACATGTATGCTAGTTAAAAGCATCATAAATTAAGGCATAGTCAGAGGGATAATGAAAGGAAAAAGGTAATTATTACATCATTTAAATCTTTTGCTGGAAATTTCTGTACAGAGACCAAAACCATTTGGAATTAATTCTATCACATGATCCATATGAAGTTGAATAAACTAAGTTCTGTCTTATTTGCTCACATGTATGTGATCATAGACTTTTCTAGCACTTCAGATTTGCTTGATTTTTCTGAAACAAGTAAGCTTTAACTTATAAACTTTTTCAAGCGAGAGCTGGCAGTTTGAGGAAGCTGGAATTGTATCAAAAGTTGTCTGAAGCTGTCCATCATTATAAGTATAATGACTGAGGCTTTACTAATTTCAAGTCTTGATAGGTTTGGACCTAAAAATAATCTGGAAGAGTGTAACATTTTCAAAATCAGTTACTGATTGAAGGATATTTGTATTTGAAACTACCTTATACTGTACAAAGGACTTGTGCAAATCAGAGAAGGAGCCCTGGGTTGTTACTTCTAAATGAATTTGGCCTGTTACTTTGTGTTGCAATATATATGTAGGTATTGTGAGCAGGACTAGGCTATAGGAAAGTGTCAGCTTTTCAAAAGCTGCAGTGTGATATGTGTTTAGTCACTGCATAATAACATTATGGGTTATCTTAACAATTTTCTTCACAGTGAACTTTTGAACATTTTTAGTGGTCCATATGAACAAACTCCTTACAGAAACTGTTTCCATCTGGAATACTGGGCTCGTAAAGAAGAACCACTTAAAACAGTTTAGCTGGACAGTCAAGGGAGCTGTTGTATCAAAGACCATATTGTAGCAATGTGATCAAGGATTGTGCCAATAGAGCTGTGAATCTTTTACTATGGACAAACTGTATGAATGAGTGCCATCAGTTTGCTATTCAAATCTCAAATCTCTAATGACAAGGAAAATCTCCTTGCTCATTAGCAGATTATGCATAGAAAGGGAGCAAGAGACATTGTCCTCTCCTTATTTCCTGACTGAACTGTAAGTAGCACAATATTCCACAGAAAAAACTCTGGGAAAAGGCCAGGCTTGTTGAATGCATCTGAATTACAGTATTTTTGAGGAGATACCATCCTTCTACGCCTTGGCCCACGCTGTCTGTCTCAGGCTCTGTCTGCTATCTAAGGGTGAGCAGTTTTATTTGACATAATCTACACTCACTGCAGGGACAGATGGACTAAAAACATATATATATAAATGTTTACTATGAAGCAGCTGATGAGCAGTAACTTGTGTGTTAACAGCCTCAGAGGAGGACAAAAGATAATAATAAAATGGCTTTGCACAGACATGATGCTTTTTTAGTATATTACTACTATACTTTATTACTGCTAAAAATACTATATTTTTAGTATAGTACTACTATAGTACTTATATTAGATACAGCACGGCAAGATATGAAGAGAAGACTGATAAAATTTTTAAATGTAGGGAGGTAGGTAGCCCAGTTTCCCATACTGAAGGCATTCAAACCAGAGCCAGTGCCATGAAGATGGAAGAGCATGGGAGAGGAAGGCAGTTGTGGCAGTTCCCCTATGAGGTGGGATCACAAAAGGACACAGAAAACCTAAGCCATATGTCTCATCACCTCTTCTGACCACACACCCTATCATATGGTGCTACACCATGACAGACAGCTTCCTTGGCTCCTCTTTCTTCCTTCTCCTCATCAGCTCCCGTCTGTTTAGGTGCCCTCCTCAGCTGGGGGTTTCTGCACTGAGTTACCTATTGCTAAGTGTAAAGAGTGAGAAAGGAGGCGAGTGGCTGAGTGGAGGAAAATAAAGTATTAGTCCTGGGGGGCATGGGTAAATCCAATTCATCTGACTGCCAGAACCTCCTCCACGATAAAACAGTCAAAGATTTCAGATATCCAGAACGGACCAAGAGAAGTGCTGCATTGTCATTAAAATTATCATATAGGTGCTATTTCCAAAAGGCCAAGGGCAACATATTGCTAAACTGAATCATAAAGCTGGGAGAAACCAGAATGATGTGGGCATTTATCTTGCTGCCATTTGTTAAGCTGGGAACTTGTTCTGTTAATGGTAGCAATTATATGGCTGGGAAAAAAAATTGGTGGCTAGCAATTGCCACAGAGATATTCTAATAGTGTAAGTTTCAAATTTATGCATAGGGTGCATCTACATTAGTGTTTTAGTTCAGATCAGGAGAGAGCTTTTCAGGCAACGCTCAGGTGTTCCCTGCTTACCGAGCTTTGGTTCACATTAGGAAGAGCATCGCAGTTCATGACCTGGATTCTTATTAGACAAAACTAACCTGGAGAAGAACTGCAGCAATAAAAGAGTATTAGCGCATGGGAGCAAACTCAAGCCAGTCTGAAATAAGAATCCCAGCAATCAATATAAGTGCCTATGTTGAATGCCCAGCACAAACAGCTCTAGAGATTCACTCCTGTTGATCCAAACTGCTTATTAATGTAGAAATAACCATCACTACTGGCCATGAACATGCTATTGAGTTACAGAATTTAGATGTTTCTGTGATAAACTCAACTCTCAGTGATACCAGAAAAAAAAAATATTTCCATGCACATAATAAGAGTGTATCTCCTGACTCTCTTCCCCTCAGATTACATCTCTGCATAAGAAAGCTGTTTTTGGCCTGATGATTACGAACATACAAATGTTGTAAACTAATATATAAACATGAATGAAAGCTTTATTCATTCCAGCATAGGTTGATGAATGCCAATGGAATCTGCAATTAGCAAAAGTTTATGCATAAATATCACTTAGCATAGTACCAAGAGAAGGCTCTCACAATTGCAGTGTAGGAGCTGGAGTTGCAATTAGACTTAAATGGGGAAAAAATTAAAAGTTAGTGAGAAAATGGGGTGTAAAAGTCATATTAAGCATAGACCTCTTCGAAAGGAAAGGCCTGTGTTTAATCTCACCCAACAATTTTGTGGCAATTCAAATAAAACCACAATTATAAAACAACACGCTAAATCCACAGCATTCACGAGACTTCCGTTTGAAGCTAGGTGAGAAAGGAAGAAGAGACTTTCTCCTTCAAAGTCGGAGGAATGCAGAGGTTAGCACAATAGCAATCAAATTGTGTCTTTTACAGTCTGACCCACATCAAGACAGTGTGGGCCAAGCAGTAGGAGGGATATCTCCTCAAAAGCACTGTAATTCACATGTATTCAACAAGCTTGGCCTTTTTTCCCGAGCTTCCTCTACTACATAAGATACTTGTGCTACTTCTGGTTCAGCCAGGAAATAAGAAGAGGACACGATCCCTCGTTCCCTTGATGTGTATAGCCTGCTAACAAGCAAGAATTTCCTTGTTTAAGTTAGAGATCCTAGATCCAAGAGTTTACCCAAATCCAGCCATATTCTGCAGGTATGTACCAAGCATACCTGCAGAATAGCTCATGGGTCACTCCACTGAGGCTTGTCTGTATCTTAGGTATAAATTTTAACAAAACTATCTGCATCTTTCTGCTCTGTTCCTAACTGTTTCTTGTTGACTTTTCCTGTAGACTAGAGGAAGCCATTTGGAAGCCACATTGCCAAACTTTTAGATTTTTTGTTGCCCAAGAGTTTATGCTGGCATAAACATGTTCCAGTTTAGGAATGACCAATGCCTTGTTAGAACATATATAAAAATGTCACCCATGACTGTTTCTTTGACCTGGTAAAATGACATCAATATGTAGGTGATCATCTGACTGGTCAAAAATACTACAAAATTTCTATGAATGAGAAGTGTATTATCTATCCATCTATATGTGTACATGAGCATGTGTGTGAATTTGTGCTTGCTCATGTCAAATTTGTTTTTCATCTGATATAGTGAGGTGTGTAAAAGTGTAACACACTGAGTTTGTAGCAATATCTGAAGTGGCTACTCTATTCCTTCTATCACATCCTGCCATTTGCATATCCTTTCTCTATCACTGTTGATGCTGAAAGATCTGTAGGACTGTTTTAAAGAGGTTTCTGCTAATAGCAATACAGTTTCCATCTACGTGGCGTCTATCTTCATACTGGTGCATTATCGCTAGTACATAGCTTTGGCAATTCAAGGTCTGCCCTCAGTTACGGTTGTACCACTGAACTCCAGACTCATGGATGCATCTGGAAAGACAGGGTGGTGATTTGTGAGAAGAGCAAAAAAGTCTCATTCTGAAAGAATGTCAGTTTGCAGGACCCTGACTGGAACAGTTGAGCTATTCTGTTTTGTCACTTGATGATGGGTAGAAGAACCTTGCCTAAAGATAAAGTTGGGTTCCCCCCCCCCCCCAGGCTATTCTAAGGTTATATCAAGAATTTTCAAGCTGTATGAAAGTACTTAAATCATGAAAAATATTCTATGTGTTAAGCTTGTATCCAAGTCTTTTAGGATTGAGTCCTTGACATACATGAGAGACAGAAGACCCCTTGCTAGAGTCCAAGAAACTAATACAAAGCTGAATACAGTTCCCTGTGCTCATGCCATTTATGTCCCTTAGCCAGTACAGTTGGAGACTCCTTACTCTATATTAAGCAGGGAAGATTTTAATCCAGAGAAAAGTATCACCAAAGCTCTCTGAAAAAATAATTTAGGTGAACAGCTAGCAAAACAATTTTTCTTCTTTTCTGTTTGTTTTACGTAATATTTTAATGCAAGCATATGGTTAAATTCATCAAGTCTGCTTGCTCGTGTTTTTTGTTTTCCTCTTGACTTTTAGTATAACATTTTACAGGATTTTTTCCCCTCAGTGCTTATGCACATTTAAATTAACACAGGATCTCCTATTTTTCTGTGATTCTGATGACATCTTAGAAATTGAGATGTCATCTTAATAGAATGGCAATTCAGACATTAAGAGCAACATGAATATGCTTCATGGAGATAAAAATGGGCTGCAGATCTAGACAGTGAGATGGAGATAAAGTCTTTCAAATATAAAATGTATTCATAATGCAGGCACAAGCTCTGCCTGGCAGTTTCCTAAATTCCCATTTCCATTGGAAATGTGAAGCATATTTCATTAACAGGCTCTGCCACTAGGAAACATGATTTTCTCTTATTTAAATTATTTCTAATTGAAACTTAGAGACAAAGAAGTGCACAGGTGTAGCTGTAGGCAGAATAATAAAGTCCTTTCAGATGTTTTGAAATGACTTTCTGACTGTAAATCACCTAAGCTTTGTGTGACTAATGGGACCAGAGCTCTGAAGTTGGAATTTTGCTGATTATGCTGCCTTACTGAAGGCAAATCAGAGAAAAGAAATTTTAAAGTGAAATTGCCTCTGCAAGGCCTGAAAATAGTCCTATTTCACTCTCTTACATGATTTTGATCCTCTTTTATGTACTTCTAGAGGCATGATGTCAAGTAGTGACCTGATAGAGGTGGTGCTGGATTTGACACCTTCCACAGCATGTCATTATTTTTTCAGGCTTGAGAAATAGTTACAGGTGAGTTCTGTGAGCTATTTCAAGACTCTGTCAGTTCACGAGGAAATTGCCAGAGAATACTAAAAGACAAAGCCAAGAAGACGACAATTTGTTTTTTCTCTGGAATGCTTTCATATCTCTCTTCCAAGATCTACTTTATATGGTCCTATCTGCAATGAATTATATGTAGGATTTCAGAAGTTTATTTGCTTGTAACAAGTAGAATATTTTCTGTGCAAATGCCATCAGCTTCTTCATTGGGGATCCAGCTGTTGGAAGTGCTGCGAACTCGCAGCTTGAAGTGAGCATCGGCAAGTCAGAGCCTGTATTTGAAGTACTTACAGGTTGTATGCGTAACCTTCCAGATGTGAACTGTATGTAAATAAAGAGACAATATGTAAATAATGAGTGTGCCAGTAGCTGAGAAGAGCCAGTGCTTCACTGCCAGCTCAAAAGTCTTTCCATCACAGCATAGCAAAATCTTACCATTGACTGACGTCATTTTCCTTGCAGCTTTTCAGTCTTGTGAGCAGCAGTGAAAGCAATCGGCTTCATCTTGCAGAAGCACTAGGTCCTTTATCTAGAAAACAGAACCCCCCAAAATAGGGAGCAGTCAGGCAAAGGCCGATGGGCCTCCTTGCAGCACGCCTGTGAGCCTGAGCACACCCGGAGACAAACAGTAATTTTCCTCAGAAGAGCAAGGCGTCTGCACCTTGGGAGGGCCAGTACTAGTTTGTCCATGTTTGTGTTTTGAGGCCCATTTTTTCAACAGCAAAAAACCGAAACTTCAATTAGAGGGTTCAGTTCTTGAACAGGGGCTGAATGTTATGTAAGGAGTGAGTCTGGCAAAGGGCCATGAAGATGATTAAGGGCCTGGAGCATCTCTCATAGGAGGAAAGGCTGAGAGAGCCGGACTGCTCAGCCTGGAGAAGAGAAGGCTCGGGGGGATCTGATCAATGGGTATAAATATCTGAAGTGAAGGAGTATAAAGAGGATGGGGTGAGATTCTTCTCAGTGGTGCCCAGTGGCAGGATGAGAGGCAACAGGCACAAACCAAGATACAGGAAATTCTGCTTGAACATAAGAAAACCTTTTCTTTTTTACTGTGAGGGTGGTTGAACACAGGTTGCCAGAGAGGTTGTGGAGTCTCCATCCTTGGGGATGCTCAAAACCCAACAGGACATGGCCCTGAACAACCTGCTGTAGCTGACCCTACTGTGAGCAAGGGATTGACCTGACCCCCCTGCTCCTCCACACGTGCCTTTCCAACCTCAGTGATTCTGTAACCCTGTGACCGTCTGAAATTTTAGCAGCCAAAACTGCATGACACCGTGTCTGCTGACTCATGTGTTTTGTCTCCTCTCTCTGTGGTATTAAGCAGTTTGTCAAGCCCTGCCTACAAATAATATAACATATACAGATTTCTGGACTGCAAACTCTTCAAGGAATTGTATCAGTGTTTATATAGTGCCCATAATAAGGCTCTTGGGCACTGATAATGGTAATAACTGCAATAATTTTATCATAATGCAGTCTTGGGAAAGGGGTATTTGAAAAGAACTTTGGAGTAGTACAAACCTTTCACGCACCTCCTTCCTTCCTCCCACCCCCCCCAATCTGTGCAGATAAAATATCTGTTCTGTAGAAACAGGGAAGAGCGTTGCAACGCTGGTGCCGAGAGCAATATCCTGACTGAAAAGGCCAGGAAGCATAGCCCATGATTCAGGAACAGCTTGCTCTTGTTAATTTTTCTGGAGTATAGACTAACATATTTTATTTTAAGACATAGATTTTTAAAAACTAAGTTTTAAATAAAATGTGTTCAAGATTATGTGACACATGAAATCTTTGCCACATTTTCACGTCCTGAGTGGAAATTAGCATGCTTATGTGTATGTCAAAACCCTTCTCAGCCTTTTTAGAAGCTTGCAGGAAATCTGTAATGGCAGAGCATATTTTTATAGTGTTTTCTGGTACTTTAGGCTATAAAATCTTGCTTGTAAGACAAAAAGAAATCCTCCTAAGGGGATTGATAAACACTTGAATTAAGCAAAACATCTAACATGAGAACCATTAGATGCCTAATAATCATGTCTGGATTTGGATTTTTCCTTTCATCAAGGCAGTGCTTCTGGGTGGCGTGATGTGAACCATTATCAGCATCTGATTAATTTCTCCAAGGTAATTGTCAGCTGTGTTTTAGTCCTTCATTTAACATTATGTCTGAGTAGCTCTTCTGAACTGATGTGACTCAAGGAGACAAAATAAATCAAATCACCTTTCCAACATGTAGTTTGACCTAGCTGAAAAATAATCTTTGTCAGTGTTTTACCTCCTAAGCATGGAAAGTCTATGGGTCTATGATAGGAAAGAAATCTCCATGGCTCTGGGCAAGATTTTCTGTTGTTCTGTGTTTCCTCTACCTCTACTCTGATCTCACTTATGCTCACACACTTTTGCTTTTTGAATAATTTGCAGCTACTAAACTTCCTGAAATATGGATCTCATTTAAATAGTGCAGTGTCTGTACTTCTTTCTCTTTATGAATTTCATGGCGTATCAGGAAAAAAAAAGACATATGTATTGTGGAGGAGAAAGGAAAAAGTAGTATAAGGAAAAAAGCAGCTTTTCCTGTTCAAAACTTTGTCACTACAGTTGGTGGCTTCTGAACTGGAGGGGTGTGAAATGTTCATTTTCCAATCCAAAATATTGCAAGCTTGCTCTGAGATTATATTTTACACTTAAAAGTCAGTCAGTAATTGCAAAAATTCCATGGCCCTAACTGGAACAAGTTTTCATGAAGACAGAATATTTCCTGGAGATATGTCTGTTTTGATGAGAAGATTTATTGGGAGGAGAGAGAGAGAGAGAGAGAACGAAAACAATTCTGACACTTGTATCTGCAAAATAAAGGAGAGAAAATACCATTGACAAGTAGTTAGGAGTAGACTTGAAATGCAGTTAGTTTCAAGTCGGGTCAAACCAGATCAAAGAGTTTTCATTCTGGCTCATTCTGGGTTTCTTATGTTCGAGACTACTATACTATCAAAGATAGTCTAGAACTAAAAAATCTTCCCGAATTGATAAGCTGGGGTTTGGATTTGCAAATGGATGCTATAAAGCAATTCCTTTTCTTCAACAACATTTTGCAAGGATTTTGTTTTAAAATTGCCACAAAATGGAAATTTTGTCCTGTGGCTAACACTACTTGCATGTGAGCTTGAGACTATTTTCCATCAATCTGGCATTTTTTTCTTTGAGACAGTGCGAAATTAATGGTCCAGTCCCAAACTGAGTGAGGGTTTCAAATGGGATTTCCTTCAAGATTTCTTTCTGAATGCAGAAGGCAAAGCACATCTCAAGTGCTATGAAAGCATTATGCTTTGAAACCATAGGGCATAGATTAAAAGAGAGAGATGTCAGAAAGTCTGCTTATTTGGTGTAGAAACTGTGCGTGTCTTGGAAAGGTAATTTAGTGAGCAGTTCTCCTGAGAATCTTATTAAGGTTATCTCTGAGATTAAGGTGATCTCAAGTGTTTGGCTAAAGACTGTGGTATCTTACAGATATATGAAATGATTTTGTAATCTGGAACCATAAGCCTGTAGTTACCTTGACAACTATGGGTGATATATAACTACATTGTGTTCACCTCCCCAGATGCCCTTTCAGCCAGTCTTACAGAATATAGATTTTTTTTTCCCCCTTGAAACATGTCTCTGGATACAAGCTACTCAGAAAACAGCATCCTTTTCTGTGTGTCCTGTTAGGAGGATATAATACTGCGTTTGCTTTTGCTTGCAAGAGAAAACAACTTGGGCCAGCATTCACATATTATCCAGTTATCTGCCAAATAGTGACTTTTTATATCACTCACATTCAGATTGCTGCATTCATGTTAACCAACATGAGGGTACGTACAGATTAAGTCTGAATGCATCCTGCATTTCAAGTAATGAAAATGACCTTACAGAGGAAATAATTCTGCATTTCCCCTCCTCAGGTGGCATGTGGGAATAGAGCATACAGCTTACACTGTAGTGCCAGAAGTAGAGCATCAGGGAATCAGAATTTGCATTCACTGTGTGCTGCATAGCAGACCTGCATGCATTTTTATTCATCTCCATGCAGTTAAAAACTTCTGAGGGGGGAAGTAAAGAATTTTGGGCCATATTTGCATGTTTCAGTGGGAATTTGGGCCCCTTAGTGAGTTAGGTAATCAGTAACTTTGCCAGCTCTTATTGAATATCCTGCCAGCATATGTATGTGGAGATGGGAAGGATAATGTAGCTGTAGCAGCTTTGGGAAGCCAGCTGGATCTCAGGCAAGAGGGCAATCTTCTCTCTTGAGTCCTGAAGTTTACCTCCTCCCCTGCTCCCAAAGCAGTCTGTCCAGGCTGCACGGTGGAATACATCCTTTGCTAAATCTAACACCGCTTGTGTTCTAGCTAAAGCTTAATGTTTAAATATGACATGTGCCATTGATATACAGCAGTCAGTGGGCATCTGCAGTAGAGATTTTATTTAATCATTTTTCCATTTAGATGAAGAAAGGCTCATCAAGTCATGTAAATTGTCAGCGCTAAAGTTAACTTCACAAGAATAGTCCAGAAATACCATTCTCAGGTTGGTTGAAAATCTAGCACCTATATCCTGTAATCTCTTAAACACAATTTTACCTTTTTTTGTGAAGATACTACTTTTAAATAATGCTCTGCTTTCATAATTACAAGGTGTTTGCATGTAGATAATTTTCAGATATTGGAAGCAAAAGGGTTAACCCCCTTCCTTCACGTAGAAGAGCACTACCTGCCAGCCTTGACTTTAGGGATTTGTAAGACAGCAGAGTTAGGCCAGCTGTGGGGAATTAATTAATTTCCTTCAGCCCACGATAAGAAGCATGTGCCATGGGGAGTTTGGATCAGTCTGGTGAGATGATTCATACAGGAAAGTTGTATAAGAAGTGGGCTGGAACTGAAAAGAAAAACAGCATTTGTGGATATGTCTTTTTTTAGAGCCAGGTTCACAGTCTCTCCTGTGTAACCTGTCAATGAATGTAATTGAGCTGTTCTCATCACAGTGACTGACTTGATTGGGTCTTTTCACAAGTGGCATCACAACAACATATAATAACTTGCAGCATTTAGGATATTGTTCCTTCCTGCTGCTGTTTGTAATACAGTGTTTCTTGTCATAGCAGGGCTAGGAGAAGCATCATTAAATGATAAAATATGGAAAAATATTAAAAATGGGCAGGGGATATATATTATCCAAAAAAATAACTTTAAATATTCTTTTCCAGTCAGTTTGATTATGGATTGGCTAAGTCACTCAAATTTGCTTTAAATATAAGATAGGAATTGTGTAAACATACTGCTAATTCTAGCAGTCAGAGGATAAAAATTAGTGCTATTTTTCCTTCAATTTCTATTTAGCACCAGTGAGATTATGTGTAACTGATGATATAAGGAGAATTCAGCATCAGTGGGATGGTATAGATTTATAATACCAGCAATAAATTATTCTTTTACTCTAAAAATAGCAATTTTATTGGCCCTTTATAGTTTTAAAACAGTATGCCAATTTCTTTATTTTGCAGATTAATTTCAGGTTATCATTTGTTTATATAGTTTGCTATTCAGGTTAAATAAAAATCAACATTCTGCTGCAATGATGCTATAAAAACAAAGATATAACCATGCTCTCAAAGAACAGCAGAATGGGACACGTAAAATGGGGGGGGAGGGGGGGAATGGCAGAAAAGGAGAGCAAAAAGGGGACAGAATGACTGGAAAAAAAACACAATGTAAATTCCACATTACATATTCCATTTTCTTTTTGAATAGCCTTTTTTTTTAAATTTAGTTTTAAATTTACTCTAGAATAGGCAGTTAAGACACTAACATGGAAGTTAGTAAGACCAAGAAAGCTGAAAGACACTAAAAAATGAGAGAAAAGGGAGACTAGCGAGAAAAACAGCAAGAAGAGTAGAAAAGGATGTAGAAGCATATGGAAACTGAGTAAAAGAACCTAGAAAGAAGTTACACTCACTTAACTTTGAAGAAGTGCAAGATTATATTCAGAAAATATGAGTCAAAGGGATTGGTTGGTTGGTTGCTGTTTGTGCTAAGCAGACTTTGAATAGATGAGACCCTGAGAAAACAACTGGAGTCATTCTGTATATCAGTAGTTGTTCAGAGTTTCAGTCATCACAGTAACAGAGAAACTATCACAGTATCATGTCCCAGTTAACATTTGGCATAGCTGTTATAGCTGTATTTGCTTAAAATACACAAACTAGGCTAGAACAATGCACATGAGACTGATGCTTTGCATTAAGTCTCATTTATACCCTCAAGGTAGTATTTAAGAGGGTATTAGCTTTGTTCTAGTCCTCAGCTTACGTATTTCCCCCTACCCTTACATCAAGGAAAGTTGCAGATTTTCCTTTCCATTCTGTGTACTTGCTTTCCTAATCTTCTCTGAAAGTCTTCCAAATACTTTACTGTTCCTGGCATTACTGTATTTCCTTCTCTCTCTCTCTCTTCTCTTTAAAGAATGGGAAATCTAGCTTTGTAACACACATCTTGATGTTTCAGATTTTGTTTAAAATGGTATTGACATCCTCATATGAGTTGCTTCATATTCTCTGTTTTTGCAAACTGCAAGCAAGTAGTAAGTATCAATGGGAACAGCCTGTACTTTCACTGGGCCTTTTCATTTTCAATTTAAAAATTGATCTCAAGTTAATGGTGCTTGCATAGTCAGAAAATTGGACATTCTTTTGATAAGGGAACATTGTGATTTGCTATTCTGCACATCCCATCTAATATCCTGGGTTTTATTTAGTTTCTCTTTAGCTGGATTCTGAGATGGAGGCATAAACTTACTGTCCAGCCAGGAAAAACAAGCTCCTTCATTGGCTTTATATGGGACTGGAAAAAAACACACTGATGATCTGGACCTCATGCTATCTTTTCTCTGGCATCTATTCTGTTAAATTAGTTTCAATGCTGTCAAATTAATAAAACACAAAGTAAGAGTGATGTGTTATGTCCAATGGGTGTTTGTGTCCTAGGAAAAGGTATCATGCTAGCCTTGGGAAAGTCTAAAGAATAACTTCTATTAGTATTTAACAGAAAGCCAGAAAAAGAACTGCTGAATCATTGCACAAATTTTCTCCGAAATGAAAGGAAAAAACTCCAGATGGGTTTTTCTCTCTTCCTTTACTCCTCTTTCTGCCCTCTCTGTCCCAATAGCTCCCTGCCTTCTCCATTCCCACTGTACGATATCCCTGTCCTTTCCCCAAACTGATAGCCTCAAGTCCCAATTGTATGTATTTCGAACTGTTTCTGGCTTGCTTTTTTTTTATATTTTAGAATGGCAAATTCTGAGTTTGATTGCCAAAGACAAGACAGAAATAAGTATGAGTAGGTAGACAGTGTTTTAAGGTTATGAGCTTAAACCCAAGTTATCCATCTCTGCCTTTTCATCACTGCCGTGAAGTAGTTCCTTGGTAACGTGGATCCCTTTGTTCCTTGGATCCCTTTTGCCTTTGATTTTAGAGCTCTTCATTTATCCTTTGCTGTCTGGCCCAGCACTGGTTCATTCAAGCTCTAGCTCCTTCTCTAGCAAGAAGAGCAGTTATGAGTGACTGTGAGAAAGCAGAAGCAGGAAGGCAGGCTTGGCAGAAGGCCTCCCATTTTTAAGCCCCAAAGCCCTGTGCATGCTGTAGAGGCTCAGTGAAGCAGAACTGAATGCGTATAGCAATGCGAGAGTGTGCAACTACACTCTGACAGCTAGCAAGGAAGTGGTAAGGGGCAGAGCAGTGACTTCTCCAACCACAGCCAAATGACTAAATTAACAGTTGATAGTAAGGGCCATCAGTTTAGTCAAAGGGGTCTTCCAGCTGTCAGAAAAGCTGAAGGATCTTAAAGCAGCAGAGCACTGGTGGGAGAGGGCACAAGCCTTGCTTAAGAGAGAAGGGACACAGGGAGGCTGTCTTGGCTGCATGTCATGGCATGAAGATGTAGAGGTTCCCAGAACTACTCAGAGACTTGAGGCTTGTGCCACCACGCACTAACAGGGAAAGACTGGGCACTCTGCAAGAAGGTTTGTAAACCAGCTGAGAAATGTAGGTGAGCTCTCTTGTATTCTTATGAATACTGTGGATAAACCCAGAGCTACCAAAATCTGTATAAGTGACATCAGGCAGTATGTCAGAACATGGATGTATTACAGACTTTCTCTAAAAATCAAGGGGATGGGCAGGAGACAGGAAATGCTAGCCTGTATGGTGAGGAACAATTTCCACTTGCTTTACCAAATCAGATTGTGCCAGATTTAATAATCAGCTTATTACCTAGAGGAATTACCCATTGAAGCCCAACTTCTCAGCCCTCTGCTCAGCTTAATGGGTTCATGGTATTAAAACTGCTAGCCCAGCAGTTCCTACTATTAATATTAAAAACTGTATTTGCTCCTAATACTAAAACAAACAATAATGAAGCCCTACAGAAAACCAGCAGCTAATCTTATAAATCAAGGCTCACTGCAAAAGAAATAAGAAAAATGTTGTATTCCTCAGTTTTCCTAAAAATCAATCCACCCCTTTGGAAATTTTCCTCTTCCAAATAACAACTGAAAAACATGGACTTTGTAAAATCCAATCAATGTATATTCTAAAATCAGAAGTTGAAATGGGATTACAGTGCACTTCTGAAGTTGGAATTTCCCAAAAGACCAAGCAAAAATATGCAACTGGCCAACTCTTAAAAGACGAATGACCGCAACATGTTGCATGAGAGTGGGGGAAAATAAATTATGGGAAAACAACAACCTAGATGAATAGGAATTCTTCAAATATTTCAGCACTGAAGTTTTGAAGCCCTGTTCCTTCCTTTTCCCAGTCCTCTGTGGCAAACCTGGTATATGCATTTGAAATGCTTGTATCAGCATATATTGACCCAGTTCTCAAGCATTATTAAAATCTTGGAAGTCCTTCTAGTGGTTTTATGATCATGCTGAACATGAACAGCGAGCAGGTAGAAACCTGTGAAACCACACCGGTGCTTTAGGAAGAAAGAAATTCCTTAACATTATAGTTTCTTTCTTGACATTATAAATTGACCTCTATCCCTCACTGCCATGGGCCAGGCAAGTCAAAAGCACCTCTTTCTAAAAAGTGAGCATTAAAGACAGCTAAATATAATAACATGGACAGGGCAGAACTTGGTATTTACTTAGCACTAGGGAGAAATGTCAGGGACTCTGCATCTAACACTTTGTATGATTGCAGTTCATAAACATGAATCACAATGCTACTTTATTTCACATCTAAATATTTTTAACCTTTTTGAAGTATTATATCCTTCTAAATAATGGGTTTTCAGGGTGTAATTCCATCTCCATTTGAAACCAATGGCAAAACTTCCATTGACTTGAACACAGCTGGGATTCCACCCCCATAATTTACAATGGTACAGTATATTTCTGTTTCTTTCAGCGCACTGTCATAATCAGAGGCTTGCCCCAGATTTATCAGCGAAGTGACAATTCCAACAATTCACCTGGACAATTACTCAGAGCTGCCCCAGGGAGGCCAGAATTTTCATCCTAGCGGGCCCTTGGTCTCATGGCCCTTGTAATTTGAATTACAGTAGGTGTGCATGGAAATGCTGTTCTTATCCATATATCTTCTTAGTACTAACCCCTCCCCCCCCACAACCCCCCCAAATTCCTCCATTTCTTTAGTCAATAAGGACTGTAATTCAGCTATGCCTTTTAAAATGTGTACCTTTTAATATTTTTGTTTTCAATGAATTCAGTTAATTTCAAGGATTATTTTTAAGGCTTCTCAGTCCTTATTTAGCCAGTATCGTGCTGAGTAGTGGTGTGATTTCCACATGTGCTTGAGTTCATATATGCTAATCACCTTGACTGGTTAGAAAGCACCAGGGCCCAGCACCAGGCTCCCATTTCAGGGACAGTGGCCTGTGAGGGTTAGCCATTAGCTGAATTCCAATGCCTTTTGCCTTCATACTGCTGGAATCTCAGTCTGGCTCTCTCCAGCTCTCTGCTGGACCTAGAATCTCGGCATCTTGCACAAGCATAAGCCAATAAAAGCCAATGACTCCCAGTGCAGGGAGTCTGAGCCAAGTTTTTTGTGTTAGGGCCAAATTCAACCAAAAATAGTCTCAAAAACTGCTGTTATCTTTTATGCATGGTAGTTATGGGTAACTAGTCAAAGATCTTAGATGCTTTATGTTCGGGTAATGAAGAGGCTACCCTCTTCCAAGTGCTTGTGGAAAACTCCCACTTCCTGTACTGAAAAAAAACCTCTTTTTTTCTAGCTGGATGATTTTTATTTTCTGCTTCATCATCTTTTCAGAGGAAAATGACTCTGTGGCTTCATATTTTGCAGTAGATACTTATATTTTACTGTAAACTTTTTCCCCCAGTCCTGGACATTTGGCAATCATTTCTTTGATGATCTTCTTCTGAAAAAGTCACACTTATCCAGAACGTTCTTTTCTCATAGTTTATTTTTGTCTGCTTTCATGCAACACCTTGCTTTTATATGCAATCATTTTCTGTTGAGCATCGCCTAATTGTGTACTTCTGCTTGGTCTTTCAGGAAATTCCTAATGAGCCTCCCAAGCCTTGGTTAAGCTAAATGTTTCTATGTCATCGGCAGCTTTCACCACCTGTCTATTCAGCCTGTTTTACAGAAAATTCACATCTGGTACCTACCACTTGTTTGGGTACAAAGCCAATACACTACTACATTTCTCTTGAGAGTACTCGGAATTGGCAGCAAACAGAGGCAACCACTCTGTTCCTGCTGAACATTACCATCAGTCTAGCTTTAGACTCAGGTGCAGAGGGAAAGGTTCTCCTTGGGGCCAGAATAAACCTGCCACTGAAAGACTGAACTGATTTTTTGTAGTGATGTGTGTGCAGAACAGCAAATGCTCAAATAAAACAAACAAGCATCACTCGGAAATCGCTGGTGCCTTTGCCTCCAGTCAAGCCCATCTAATTATAACAGCTGGATTGGCTGTCATGGAACTGAAGAACGCATGTGGGTTGCAAGAGAGAGGAGCTGAAGATACCAGGATGGTAGCATGCTAGAATGCAAGCTGCAGTTTTGTAGCATCTTTGGGCATATGGTATTTTATTCAAGAGCCAGCTTATGTATAAACTACCTCAGTGTATGACTGTCTTAATTCCACTGAGAGAACAGAAAAGCAAATGAAACAGCGGTTAGACACAGAGCAAGCAGACACCATGGCAGGACATAGAATGGGAAGGCTATGTTGACTGATCAAAAACCTTGTCCAGAAAGTGAGCCTAATTTTAACTGATTATAGTAAGTAAACATGCAGAAAAAAGGTGCATAAATTTAAGATTTTTTTCCTTTTCTTTGGAGTAAAAGAAGGGAGTCAGGAAATATGAGCTGCCAGAAGGAATGCATGAAACACTTTATAGAGGTATTTGTGAATATTGTGACATGAAATAGTGTGTGTGCTTAACCTACATATATTGAACTGAAAGGGATGCAGATACTAGCATGAACATAGAGTGCTAGATAAATCCAGGATTTCTGAGTGCACATTTGTGGGACATGATTTTATCTCACAGGGGAGAGTTTAGAGAAACAGATCTAAGCCTTGAGGAGCAGTAAGGGTGGAAGACCTAGGAACAACTGGAAGATGACTAGCATGCCAACTGCAGTTGGAGTGCTGCCTCACTCCATAAGGACCACGTTAGCTTTATAGTATGGATCCTTCACCTTTGTTTAGTATGAGAAATAAACAGCGGTTTCTATCCTATCTCCATGTTCAGTCTCCTGAGTGATTTGAGTTAGCACTTCAGTGTCCTTGTGCATTTTGGGGAAATCTCAGAAAGCAGAGGACAAGGGTGGATGAGAAATAAGAGCTGTTTCTAAAGATGAACAAAGGTTGGAATCAATAAGTATGTTCTATACTTTGGACATTTTTACAAAAGTGTGCTATTTATTGTTATAGTGAATATCTAAAAGCTTCATTTCAATAAGTGATTCAGGTAGAACTGTAAATTAAGATTTGTTTTGTCTAGGAATTAATCTTTTCTTATGTTAGCTGAAAATAAGTATTCACAAAGTAGATAATATTTTGTTTCTTCAGTAACATGTCAATAACAGCTTCTCTTTGGGAATTTCAGCCTTTCCAAATTCAATATCCGCAGTCTTCTGTATTTACCTACCTGTTTTAATTAAGAATTGGCAGGAATAAAAGAGAAAAAGATGAGTTACTTCTAAGTTGATATGATCTTAATTGAGAGTGTCTGGCTCTCACATAGTCATTGATCACTTAGTTTTGTGAATTATATCAAAGTGAGTATAAGGAATATGTAATACTCCCCTATGGCAATATTTAGCAGAAGGAACTGAGAGAGCCCAGGTGTTTTAACATGGTGTTCTGAAAAAGCTCCAAAAGTACTGTGTGGTTTTGGAATCCATGGAGCAGGCAGGTGACAGCTTTCCAAACACCTGGATTCCTTGATTCACTTGTAGGATATAGCTGTCCTGCCTGAGATGCTATACCATGTTAATTGTCTTTGCCATGACTGAACAATACCCATTTCTTCTCAGTTCATCTTTATTCAGAACAAAGGTGACAATATTTCTTTATAGACCCCACACCCAGAAAATGTATTCTTCCCTGTCTTGTTTCCTTTAGATTTGCAGAAAGACTTTGAAGTGCAGGAGTCTGGAGGAAATGGGAAAGAAGATGCTTTTACATGCTTTAGAGGTTCTATTTCCTATATATACTCCCTACAATGCTGCGCAGCTGAGGGAAACATACAGATGCTTACCTAAGTAATTTTTAAATAAAATGTAATTTCTAAGTAGACCCCTTCAAACCATGCAGTAGCAGACATGAGCTATGAGACTTTAAAATATAATAATCACACAAGTGAGGATTTAGCTATATTTTTGCTGATTTCCCAGTTTATCAATATCTAATGAGTAGGGATAAACCATGCCAGAATATTGAACAATGTAGAGACCAACTGGTACAGCTGTGTATGAGGGAAAAAAACAGGCATCAGAAAAGAGTGGGAGTAAAATGAATTTGGGTTAGTGAAATGGTTTCATGAATGCATGATTTGAGCTGCTTCTTTTGACTTTCTCAGGCACAGTATTTATGAGCAAACTGATAGATTTTAAGGGAATTTAAGCAAAAAAAAGTCATCAAATGTGCTGAAAGAATTAAATCCCATGATGAGGTGGACAGCAGACCTTTGTAGGAAGAGAAAAGAAACCCCCAAACTGTCTGATGCAACTTAGGAAAAATCTATAACATGCCTTACTAATTGGTTATTTGTTGCCACTATTAACATCTTGCATGCTATTTCCAACTGCGATTTGCCTAACTCCAGTTTTTGAATCCTGTTTTGCCTTTGTCCCCTATACTGAAGAGCCTTGGAGCTATGTCAAAATATTTACATTATATTAGACACAGGTAAGGTGCCTGTTATGTAGTATTGGCCCATGTCATAACTTTGGGTGATCTATTCACATGGTCCCTTTAAGGCGAAAAAATATAGTCTGTCCCAATTTTTTGGAAGGACAGCTTGGGCTATATGTAAACTCACTGACTTGGGAGGCATTTTCAACTGTTGGTGGCATCCTCACCCCACAGTGAGGTGAGAGAGAGGCACACATCAAAGCTGACCATTGTCTTTGTTTTCACAGGGAGGAAATCCGGATACTCTGGAAAGCCAAGTCCTACTATGTTCTGGACAAGTAGGGAAAACTACATTACATTCCTGCAGAATAACTGTGTTTGGAAGGGGTCATCAAGTCCAACCTATTAGGAGCTTTTAAAAAAATTATTAAATAGGAAACAGATTAGGATAAAATAATGTTAACATGTGTTGCATGAAATGTTACTTAGATCTTTGTTTTTCTAAATTTTTAAGTTGGTTCTCAAGGGGGAAAAACATCAAATTTCAATGTTATGTGAGTCAGGAGATTTCTAGAGCTAGCAAGATGGTTCTAGAAGGAGGTAAATATTCTAGGAGTTTGTACAAGGCATGTCATCCACCCTTTTGCATCAAAACCTCAGCGTCATCTGGTGTAAAAACTATAAATAACATCTTCCAGATACAGCTGCTAGTTCTTTTTGTTCCCAAGACCTAGGGAGATAGACAGCGTGGATCTCCTTCCCAGACTCTGCCACATTCACTTAGTGACAGATCCGTTAGCAAGGAAGGAACTCAAGCATACATCATGAAATTTTTATTTCTTGAAAGAAGTGAGGGCTTTCGTTACCCAGTGTGATGTCTGCTATATGAAAAGCAGTCCTTCAGGATTGCTAATGCTGAGCACACTGTGGTTCGGTCCATCTAATCTCATCATCAGTCTACTGCTCAAGTCTACTGCAGTCTGCTGGTCAGTGACTGAGAGTACCTTCACGTACTTCATTTGAGTAACTTGTGCTCTTCTCACTTACTGAATGTCTCTGAGACATTACTGGGTTCAGCTTGGGCAGTTAGTCTCTAAACCATTGATGGCTGGAAGCTGCTAAGAAATGCTCTAGAAAGGCTTTATTGCCTTCAGTGACCACCTGCAATGGGCCCAAACCACAGAGGTCCTGGGCCAGGTGAGCCTTTCTTCTGCTCAGTTCTGTATAGTGACCCACCAGGATGAAAATAGCTGCTCTGCATCGCTGGATCTCTCACTCATTTCCAGCAGCTGACTGTTTGTGATGATATTAGCCGGACCTGGCCTTTCGGGATAGGAATGCTCTTTGGCATGCCATGAAGGAATAGGAAAACAGAGAACTGGTGCTGCTTGCAAGAATTGGATTAGGAGCTTGAACTTGGGGCTTTCTGCTCCTGTGCTGTGCTCCCTAACACTATGTAATTTGTCTTGCCAAATTTAGCCATTTTAAAGTTGGTTGAGTACTCCTTAAGTTATTCATCCAAGCTCCTTCACAAGTCAAAGGCAAGAGATCGGCACATCTAGAAGGCAATTTTCTCCTCTTTAGACACTCGTTTTAAGGAGGTCAGCATAAATGACTGGCCGCAACCCAGCACCTAATATTCAGACAGCCAGAGTTAACCAAGATTGTTGTTTGTCTTTCTGTTCCACTGGTGCCATGCTTAATTCATTTTTTTATGGAGATGACAAGTGTTTTTTTGGAATTAGTGAAACAACAGTTTAAAGGCTCCCAGGAAGATATAAACTGAAGTATTTCAACCTGCTGCACAGCAGTTTGTGTCTATCTGCAATAAAAGGGACATTTATATTCCTTTTTTACATGAGATAGGGGAGAGAGTAATTTTACAAACAATACACCCCTCTCTTCTAGACAAACTCAAGAGATGTGGGTTACGGTATTTGGCCTCAGTCCAGCAAAGCCATTAGCAATGCATAACTGTAACAAAAAGAAATCTGCTTAGCTCCCCCTTCTTATGCTTTTTAAGGCATTGATCCTGTGTTTTGATCCAGTTAGCCCATTGTGCTGGAATGTTTGAGGATCTACAAGAAAAAAGCCAAAATCCAGTTCAAGCTTCTGTTTATAAAAACAAGCAAACCCCCCCGCCCCCAAACCCCAACCTCCAACCTCAACAACTTTTCCTCTTCTTTATTTTCTATGTATTAAGTACCAGTCCTCATCCACTTCTCTTTCTTGAAGATCTGAGTGAAATCTGCAGGGACTCAGACCTGTCAGCCAGGATTAGATCTTGAACTAAGCACAAGTATCACTCACAAGAAAAGGGATATCAGCTTTCTCTGGTGGTAACAGTGTTGGATTGTCCAGAGTGCAAGGATTATTCATCAAAGGCTTAGAAGGGCAGACTTCACATTTAAAATGTTAAGATTTCTTCTTTTTTAAATTTCTGTTTTACTTCGGGGGAAAAAAACTTTGAAACATTGAAAGCAACAGTAAAGGGCATAAAATCAGTTGTGCTATTTACGGAATAAATTGTTTAGATAAAGACCCATCAGAATCTGTCTGAAGTTTTGACAGTTTTAAATTTCTCTAACGAGAACACATCAGTGCGCTCTATTTTCTTCTGAATGTATTAAAATGATCCACTGCACTTTATACTTCAGTGTGTTTCTGATAGAACTCTTTTAGCTCATTCATCCCATGGGACTTCTGAAAGGAGGCAGTGAAGCACCTTTCCTTTTTTTTTCTTTGGGGTGTTGACTGGAGTAAATGTGGCAGGTGACAAGACCTTGGAGTTAGAACTGAAGTTCTAGGTTTGATGGTTGTCTCTATCCTGGGCATGAACAACTGATCTTTCCTTTCTGCGTGTGTATTTTTCTTTAAGCTGGACACTGTAAACTCTTTGGTCTCCCAGACTGCCTTCTGGTTGTGTCAAATAGTAGCTATGCATAGTGAGGTACTACTTTTCTCTTTAGGACTTTGGAGAAGTCCTGTCAAATAAACTGAAGAGGAAAAGCACAAATTTAAAGAGCTACTTCTGTGATTGATCTATTGGTATTCATATTATCTATGAATATGTCTGTTCGTAACTTATGTATCAATACAAGTCGTATTATTTCACGTAGTGGTATTCTCCTTGCTCAGGAAGAAGTTCTGACTTCTGTGAACCTCTGAGATGGTGATCATGACTCCATAAGCCAATTAGCCTTCTCAAACAAGCTTTAAATATATACACTCAGTATCAATGTTTATGTATTTTAGATACAGATCTCAGTTCTGCAATTTCCAGAAATGTAATTTCAGGCAAGCATAACTCTGTAAAATGTCTGATGCCAAGTACAAAGGCCATGTCCTCATTCACTGAAATTTAAGCTTGTTCTAGACAGACCTGCACAGTGCTATATATGTCTATCCTTACTAGTGCAGTGTGTATGTTCAGTATCAGTGAAACACAGACATGTTTCACCTTTCTCAGTCCCCTTTTTACGTGGGTGCTCTAATTTTACTGCAATGCAATTTGCCCCTTCTACAAGTGGAGGAAGCTTTTCAGAAATGTTCCTTCCTGTGTAGAGGTCACAGTATGCCGCCATCATGAATACCATCTTCATCTGTGAATAGTTCAGCTCAAACCGTCTTCAAGCCAGACTGAAAATTAAATTACTCACAATGGAGAGAGCTTTTCTGCATGATCCAGAATGCCAGAATCTAGCCCTCTGGGACTATTTGTGCAGTGAGATGCTGTTCACTGTGAATAAGAGTGACAAAATCTGGCCCAAAGTTAGTTCCCCCACAATGTAAATATAGATACCGTGACTGAAATCTGTGCAGGGGCACAGAATTCTTTTTTCCGTCTATGATCTTTCCTAGCAAGGTGTGTGTGTAGCAAGGTCTTGGTGTGTGACTGCAGCAGTTTGAAGCTTCCCTAGCATTATGGGGTGACTAAGGGGAAACATTGCTGATCCAGCTCAGAGAAGCAGGCAATTTGCTTCTATAAAATTACAGTTAGGAAAGCTTTGGGGAGTTTGTGTCAGGCATATCTGAATCACTCATATCTGAAATGCTGCTAGTCATGAGAAGAAGGGGGTCATGTGAGGATGAGAAGCTATCTAGACAAATAGAGTAACCTTTAATGAAGTGTGCAAACCATAGAAAAGGAACCTGTCAGTAGCTCTGTGCAGTAATCTGGAAGTACTGGCTACCAGTTTTATTGTGTTTTGTGAAGACTTGCAAAACACCAACACCCAGAAAATGCAGGTTTGTATTACTAGGCAGACATTGAGCACCTGGCCCCTGATTTGGTAGAAGGTTCCATGGTTTTGTGCAAGGGGCATTTCCCTGGAAATTTGGAGTGGTGATTTGATTTTGTGCAGTTCTGCAAATGAAATACTGCGTATTCTCAAGCAAACCACTTTTTTCTTTGCAGATCTATTCATACACAATAAACACCAGTAAGGGGTCATGGAAAATAACATTAAGGTTTTCTATGACTGCAGAACTAGATTCCCTGACAAAACATGGCATAATGCTTGAGTCCACTGACTCAGCCTTGAAAAATCAGGCTATCTTATCTCCATGGCATAAATTAGCCATGATAATCTTTGCAAGTGGAGCAGTAAGTAACAAAACTACTGGTCAGATATGGGCATACAGTGTTGCATTTAACAGTACTAATGTGTTTCTTTAACAGTTGTATTGCTTTGCAGTCGTTCACCAGTGCTTGTTTCACCTTGCATTTGTGCACTGTGTCCCTCCATTGCACAGAGGCTGCATCTTTATTTTTGTCTTCAACAAAATTTTTCTTTAGAAATAACACTAGTGTCGGGGGAGGGAGCACTGGATTTTTTTTAGTCACCTCACATCACTCTTCAATTCTTCTCCCCCTCTTTTCTTTTTTCCTTCTTTTCAGTGCCAGTCACATATCCCAGATGCCAAGTAGCAGCAGCAGCTGGCTGCATGGCAGATCCCTTAGGCTGCAGCTGGGTGAACACTCCAGGACTCATTCTAGACGGTTTGCAGATTATTTGTCTGAGCCGTCATGCTCTCCAGATGCCTCTAGCTTCTTTCTTTCCTTCTATTCCGGTAATACATGGAGCCATGTATACCTAAAAATGCAGCCTTGGAGAAATCTCTCATATAATGTGAATAAGGTTTTGTCTAACGTTAGATTAGGGACATACTCTGTCCTTGAATACCCTGTGTCTATGATAATAGGAGTCTTGTATGCAGCTGAAAGGAGAAACACTAATTCAGGAAGTCTGAACTCTCTTTAGAACGGTGTACTTAGTGTCCAAATTGCTGCAATGGTGAGTAGACTGATTGAATGTGAATGGCTTCAGATTTTGGAATTGGAGAATATAAGTGACAAGCTCAAATAAGAGTAAATTTTGAGAAGACTACATACACAAAATAATATATTATCTATGAAGGAGAGTTAAAAGCAAATTAAAATCTCACATTTGTCTCACCGGTTATTTTCTTATGAACAGCTGTGCTAGTGAGTCTTCTTTACTGGTTCTGGTATACATTACATTTAACCAAATCCTTTTAAAGATGTGTTCTAGCAGTGCCAAAACTACTGCTGGCATTAATGAAATCATAATGAATATATGATTTTGCTTTTAACTGCAACATATGTTTTGTAAAAGCAGTATAATTTGAAAATAAAGTATAATTTAGGTATCCCGATTAAACTTCAGTATCCTTACTCGAGATCAGTAACATCTTGATAGCTGAATGATTCCACCTCAGATTATTGGGGCATATAATTTACTTAAAGCTTCAAGGTAATATTTCAAAATATTACTTACTAATAATTTACCTCTCTGGTACTGTGAAGGGTATGAACAGACTTGAATTAGTTTATTCTAGAGACAAAATTGCTCATTGACTCAACCCCCTTCTTTCCCTTTTGGAAAACTTCAAGAAAATAGATTTCATCAAGTCAGGCAAATATACTACCTCTAAATGATCTAATAACTCCCATGTTCTGCTTTGCCTCACTTTTGTTTTCTTAGGATACAGTTAAAATTAAGGTGATATTGTTACAAGTATTTTAGTTCTGTTTTTATTGCACCTTTATTGAATATGCTTGCGGAAATAGTATATAGTACAGAATACAGCTCAAAGATTCTATAAAATGTGGGAATGTCATACGAAAGTAACTGTAAGCCCACAGAATTTTCAGTGCAAATAAAGGCAACTCCACTGTCATTTATTTTGAATCTATTGCTGTATACTTTCATCTGCCTTATAGTCACTGAACTATATCTCTTTCTTACAGCTCCTGCATTATCTGTGAGTGACACAGTCATATTGGATTTCACTGGTGTGGCTCTCCCTAGCTACTTCTGCATAACTGTTACCTCATCTTGCCACTTGCTGTTCTGAACTGTTGGCTTCCTAGAGACATTTCATGTTTTGAGATTTCCAAAGGACATTGCAAGAGGGATATCAATATATGCCATTCTCGCTGAGGCTATTAGTGCTACTCTCCCTAGTGAAAATGTACTTTTATTCTACCTTCCTAAAGGAAGTGCCGTTGAATTATCAATGTTGACTCTTCCTCTTGATGAAACCATGCATCATAGACTTGTTATGGTACTTTCTAATAGGACTTGATTTCTCTGTCCTTCTTAGTTCAGAACAAAAACCTTGTTTTCCTCTTGTCTTCAAGGCAGCTTTTCTTCCCCGTTACAATTCTCAGTGAAGGATTTGATGCAATTTTTGAGATCCTTTAATCTTTTTTTTTTTGTTGTCAGTAAAGTTCCTGCTAGTTCTTTTTCATGTTTCCAATTGGTAGAATGCCTGATACTTAGTCTCACATGACTGGCTGTAAGATTTAGTGGCAAAACATCTTGGCTGCCTTGTAACAGACTATTGGAAACCTGCAGAAACATTATCTGTTCAATGTTTCTCCATGCTCTGTCCCATTTCTTTTAACAGGAGTTTTTGTTCAAAAAGCTCTTATGTATTATCTTTTCCTATTTTTTTTATCAGTTTCTTTCCAATTTGGCTGTATCCAGGAGGTGCAGTTATATCCAGAATATTTACAGAGATTCCAGAGGCTTCATTCGACACTGCATAACACCTGAAAGTCAGAAGTATTCTACTTAGAAATTGGGTAATAAAAGAAAATCCTCTTGTATTTTTTTCTTTTTTTCCCCCACCTGCTTCAGGTATCAATTGTTTCATCCCCAAGTCTTGTGCTTTGTCTTGCTTTCAGCTTGTCTAAATTATTGACTATTGCCATCATCTCTTCCCAAGTTTCTGATCATACTCTACTTTTAACTTTTATAATATCAATTCTGTTAATTTCCTTCAAAGGGAATCTGCCTGCTTGTGCTTCTTTTCCTATCCAACTCTCTCTACTTCAGCCATGGTTTCTTATGTCATGTTACGTTACCTTGCCTTAGTCTAGGCCAATATGCACAGCTTTCCCTGTGATTTCAATGGTCTTCATCATTATCCTTCCTTTTTCTCATTTTGTTTCTCCAAAACTTCCCACTAAAGTAAATGTACATTTAATTATTGACTTCAGCACAGAGAAGTTCAAGCTCCACATGTGTGCATGTGAGCATGACTGTTACGTAAGTGATATTGAACTAGTTTGTGCTTTGTAAATACTTCTAATCATTCAGGCTATTTCTCACCTGAGCTTACTCATGGAAATGTTTCTGTGGAACAGTGCCAAGAGGGCAGATCATCTTATGTGAAAGAAAATTTATAAAAAAATGAGACTTTATAAAGTGTTTTTCTTTGTCATCATAAAGCATTGTCACATGGCTATGAAATGCTACTGAAAACTTGAATTATATGTTATCAAAGAAATCCCAGTATGCTAGAGATGTATGGATTTGAAGTTCAGATATGATAACATTTAGATTTCATAAACTGTACTGTATTAAAAGGGTTCTTCTGAAAGAACCCCCCCACTAGTATAGAAGGAAAAGAAATGTAGAGATGATCCATCCTGGGGAACATGTAAGACAAACTTTAATATTCCAGCTTTCTTATTTTCATGAGAGGGAAGGTGTGTGAAATGGCTGAAAATAGATTAGTGGGTTCTTTTGTCAGTCAACCTGTGTTTCTCTAATAGTGCTAATATTGCTGAAATTATAAAGGAAATTGCATAAAATTTCCTCTCTGAAGAGGAAATGTAAGTCAGAATAGGAAAGAAACAAAGGCAACCAAGAAGAAACATTCAGTAAGAGATGGCATTGAGCTTACTGATGTAGACTTATTTCAGTGAGGAATAAACTACTTTTCCCTTCAAATCTTCTTGAAGATTGAGGCCTAAAGGAAAACACTTATGGAGTAAAAACAGGGTACTCCTATTCAACACTGTATTAAAATGCTTGAATTAGAAGATATTTCAGTGCCATGGTATGACACTTCTCTATTTCAGTAAGGAAGACTAAACCTGCATTTGTGCCATAGATAATACACAGCAGCTCATATTTGGAACCTTGCAGTTTGCCACAGGATTCAACCAGTGCGTACCTGAAAAGTTCTCTTTTCATGGCCTATGAATGTATTATATGTACAGATCACGATAAAATGCTACTCTAACCACAAAACCACAAATATCTGCAGCTCAGAAAAATCTGTCTTGATTGATGAGGGGAAAAGAAAATAAATAAAAAGTATTAAAATATTTCTGTGCATGATAGAACCAGTGATTTCTGTGGCCAATACTGCATTATTTATTCAATGCATATTTTGATATTGTAATATTACCTGGGCAACAACTGACTACTCCATCATAATTCTCCATTAGGATAAAGCCACAGAGCAAGGAAAAACCCTGAGCTAATTTGAATAGAAGATAGAAAAATGCATGTACTGTGAGGTGTATTCCATGACAGAGTCTTAATGTTGTGGAAAAATGCTAATTTAATCTGTTCAGTAATATTGGTGAGCTTTCTAATGTCATTTAATACCACTTTGTGTTAGCATTTTTATCCATTTGAATTCTCTTCATACATAATTATGTATTTTAAAGGTTGTTTGCTCAGAGAGGTGACACAACGACAGAGGGAATATGAATGACTGCAACATGCACTGTGCAAAGTAAATGATGATGTCAGATAGGTTTTTTTTAGGAAGATAAACAGGAAAACCTCCAAGCAAACTGGATTTTCTGTTTGAAATTTTGACTCGATTCTGCATGAAGCCATAGTGTTGTATAGTAATCATTTTCCTTTTCCTATATTTTCCTTTTAATTTTGCAGTAAACAATGAATCTAGTTACCAATTCCATTTTTAATCATTTTCATAGAGATCAAAATCCCTTGGAATATGAAGCACTATTTAGCATGTATTTTGCAATTATCTGTACTAATTTGCATAATGAATTAACTAGTTCATTTATGAATGTGATGTATATATGCTCAAGGCGTCTGTACATAAAAACCACAGATCCATGGCCAATGCTTGTGATTAGAACTTCTCAGCTAATCAATTCCTATTTCAGAGCCTGCTGTCAGTAGTCAGCTCTAGGCAGTCATCTAGACAAATTTACCATGGTTAAGAGGTCACTAAGTGCTACCAAATCAAAATGTTAGCATTTTACACTCCCATTGCATTTGCTGTCTGTAGTCACAACTACTGAGGCAAAAAAGATGATGAAAACCAGGCCAACTGTGTCTTATCAAAGATGTAATGCAGAAGAATACCATGACTACATTCTCACCAAAGTGTGGTATAATTTAAGGCATTTAAGGTGTAATAAGTGGTGTTTCTCTGTTGAGAACTGTTGCCTCCAAATCTGTCCGTCTGCATGCATTGTTTCTGAAACATTTATAGTATTAATGTTTGCTGCTAGCAAAACTATGATTACTGAAAAAGTAAGTAAGTAAGTAAAAAAGTAAAGTAAGCAGAATTCACCACTCACAAACCAGTGTGGCAATTTGCACCTCAGACAAATTGGATATATTACAATTGTTTCCTACAACTGTCACGTAAGTAGAAAAAAACTGTAGCGTCTGAGATGGCACGGCCTGATGATGACACATCTATTGACCAACTTATAATGAAAACTTCTTCACGTTGTGTTGACGTGGGGAGAAAATACATGAAGGGAAGAGTTTTCATTGTAGCCAAACAGTTGTGATAGTTTCCACTGACTGAGAGTATTACCTCAAATCTTCTATTAGAGCCAATAGTTTTGTTTAGATCTCAGGAACTCCTGAAGTATTCAGTGATTTTCTGACCACTGTAGTAGGGGAAGTAGAAAAAGCTATCTTGTCACTGGAAAAGCCCAGCTAGAGGTGAAGTCTCTATTGCCATTACTCTTGCTCTCCTGCAAAGGGTGATGCGCCCACCAGCGAGTGGTGAGATAACCAGGACAACTCTACCAAATAGGTACCAAATAGGACTAAAATGAGTAGGCAGAGGAATAAAGAGTCCACAGCAAAATTATTTTGTAGTGGATTTGCTTCCCTGAGCCCTGAGACAGCCTTGGAACTGGGATTATGCACTGCCCTGACTGAATAGCACAGCCGAGTCCTTACTTCTGTCTTTTCGAATATGAGTGTTCTTCATTAAGGCATGTTTGCTCATCTTAATGAGCTGTGTGAATCTATTAAGTAGGGAGGCTTGACTTGAATTGATTTGCTTTGTTTAAACATGCTCTAGCTTTTACTTATGTATATAGCTCATAAAAAAGAAACCTCTTTGAGTTTAGCCCAGTATCCCATGGTGATTACTTAAATGTGCTGTCACAATCGAGAGTTTTGAGTCTAGGATTTTGTTGGCAGCACTGCAGCTGCAGTAATTAGAATGATATGGAAAACTGAACCACAATTTGAAAATCAAAAGGACTATTGCAACTCTGACCATTCAGAGATTGCTGAGTAATGTCCATTCAATATATGTGGGTGAAATTCATGATGCTTTATTATTTTAAGTAATTAATATGGATCAAAACTGTTTCAGAAACCATTCTTTAGTTTAAACATGCAGGTAGGAGGTCTATTTGGGTGTTTTGTTTAACCAACCACTTAAGAGTCAAGTAGAAGATTTAGTGAAATTAATTTTGCTTCATTAATATTTACAAAGGCCTTTGAAGATATTCATTGCCACATATTTGTTAGATTTTATTCATATGGGTTGAGGAATGACATCCTTTTTGTCTCATAAGCAACTTCTCATGTGAAAATTATTTCTACAACTTTCTGGACCTGTCAGCAGTATTTTTTTCCTGATCAGAGCGTGCAAAGGCAGATTTATGGCTTGGATTTTCAATAGCTCCTGCTGGAACTAGTTACTGAATCACTTTGAATACTGTGTGTCATGAATTCAGATCCTTCAAATCAACTAAAATGGTTACATAAATAATAATAATAATAGTAGTAGTAGTAATGTAATAATAACAGAATGTGCATGCACAAACTGTGGCCTTGATTCAGTGAATGGGGATAACAAACCTTTTTTGACCTGGCTCTGGCAGGAGCACAGTCAAGAGTGTTGTATTCAGCACCTTCTCTGAAGGCGAATTCAGATTTCTTAGTTGTGATTTCTTTCAGTGAACGACTAGTTAATTTTTAAAATTCAAATATTTTCATTTGCCAAATATTTCATTTGCCACATTCTAAATAATTCTGAATCTTCTGATGGTATCTATTTAAAGATTGAGAATACTAGCCTTTCATTGGAAAGTGTATCAGTGAGTATGTTAAACTTGACTATATTTCTGCAATTTATATTCCTCTTTCAATATATATTCTTGTTGAATAATTGGTCTAGACAATGTTTGACTTTGAGAGAATCACAGCAGCACAAGAGAAATGAGTATAAGCTAAAAGTTGACTTTTTATGTGGTTGATTTTAATGAATCAACAAAAGAAAATCCACTTGCTGTGGTGAAAAGAAAGAAACAATTGTAAAATAAAGAAAGTAAAAGAAAAAAACAACTGTAAAGTAAAATGAAGCCTGAGAATGCATCTTTTTCCTAAAATAATGTGGCCTATAAGACTGGTATATTTTTCATCAACATACTTCGGTATAGCTGATGTAATCGAAGAATAAGTGTCCTTGCTGAATAATTTCTGGTAATTAGCTTAAACAGAGACAGATTTATGGAAGTGCATGCTATTTTGAGCAACCAGTGATTGTACTAGATACACCTCACAGACAAACTTTAAGTCTTCTGTTTAACAGCAGGTTCACCATCCTGTCTAACCAGGTTGTTTGGTAACCTTGAAGAGATGATTTTCCGCTTTTGAGAGAATGTTTGAAAGCTGTGCATGGTTTTTTTGTGCATTTGGGCAACCAATCAGTTTTATTACTTGGCTCTCTTCCCAGCTGCTGGTTGCCTTTACTCGTTAATTTTGCATTGAACAAGCAAATAAATATAAGGAAGTCTCTGTTTTGATAGTCGTGTTTTGAATTCTTAACAACAGCTTAAAGTATTACATCTATATCCAATCCGCATATTGTGGCAAGTCTTTTGAATTAATTTCAATAACGAATATGAGGAAAATGCTACTAAAACCCTGCAATACAGCTCTGACATATTTTCATAGCTATGCACTCTCTAACAACATTTCCTTGTAGCTTTCATGTAATGATGATTCGTTTTTCTAGAAACTAAGGATTATCAGCCTAGCTTGTCTCTCAGTCTGTTTCCTAACAGCAGAGTGTTCCCAAAAAGAATTGGTTGGGATTTGCACTGCAGCCCTCAGGGCTCTTCCACAGTGTGGGTAGCTTAAAGGGCAAAACCAGCTATTGATTGCTTCGACAGGTATTAGTATATTGATGCGAGGGCACACAGGGCCCGGGTGCTGCGGGTAGCGCAGAGCTTAGCCGAGCAGGGCTGTGCAGGGGGGCACGCGCACCCTGGCAACGTTGGCATGAGGGCAGAAGCCACAGGAGGAGGGAAACAATTCATAAGTCGCTTCTGTAGCATCACTAGGCCAGACATGGAACATGCTGCTATACAGACACTCGGAAACCGAAAGTTGCGGCAGCACTCTGAAGCAGCTCCCCAAAGCAGCCAAAGCTGGTTTCTGTTTTCCATTTTAATCCGTCACCTCCTCTCCTTTCAGTTGCTTCATATCTTTGTCATGTTTGATCCCATGCCAAGGTAAATTACTGGGAAAAGCTCAATAAAACTCTGGTCAACTGTTTCTGAGCTGCAGAAATGGTCTTGGCGCAAGTCGCTGGATACAATATGGTCTCTCCTGATGTTTTCATGGAAGTGTTTGGCTTCTGGGGCAGGAGGGGGAGGTGGCTTCTGTTGGCAGAGTTAAATTTGGCCCAGAAAAGAAAGAAAACATTTTCACCCACCCCCAAATTACATACCTGTTAAATTGCTTGCTTCGCATTAGAATATTTTCACTATTAACCTTAATAAATTGGGATAGCCCATAGGCTGCACAAAAGAAAAAGGCATGTCATTGCCTTCACTGTTTTTCCATTGACTCCCATTAACTCTCTTCTCACCAATTCTTCTTTTCTACAAAAAAAAAAGAAAAAGAAAAGGATCAAATTAAAAAATGTGATTTTAAGATTATGGAAATCAAGGATGCAAGCATACCTTAGGGAGTTGACTGCAAGAGCAGAAAATGAATGGCACATTAAAACCCTTAACGCTCTGAATATACATATCTTTTTCAAGGACATTCAGAAAATTGGATTTCATGCAACAAAATATATGTATGTGTATATACACACACATAAGGTATTGGAAGAACTCGTGAAAGTGTAAGGGAGGATCAAGGAAATGACTGAACGGCTGGAGAAGGTGCCTCAAAGGGAAACTTAGGTGTTACCCAAGTATTTGCTGAGTGTATCTGCTTATGCACAGATCTGCATCAAATTCCAGGCCAGAGCTGGCTTGCATCCTGCCAGTTTAGACCCCAGGCAAAAAATCTGTGTTCAGCTTCTGTTGACCATGTAGATTTTTCCTGGAATGACCCAGCCGATTGTCATAAATTAGCAGAAAAATACAAAAGGTACTAAAACTAAAGGGCCTTTAACAGCAGTGGAGAAAAGCATAACAAAAACAAATGGCATCAAGTTAGGAAGAGCTGACATCTAACTGGTTTTAATACAACATTTCTAAGGATTAAAAATGTGACTCTATGATGGGTGGTCTTCTGTGAAGACCAGAATTAGATCTGAAAATCCAGGTGGTTATTTTTGGATCTTTGTCCCTCAGTTAAAGGCAAACCAGGTCAAATGAGAAAACACCTTTAATAACAAGGGTGATAAAACAGAGGCACAAATTGCTAGAAGTTATGGATTTTCCATCTCTTCTAGTCTTACATTAAAATAAGCTACCTTTCTGAAAGAGAGGTTTCTCGTTCCGAAATATAAAGTAACGAGCTCCCTGAGTCTTTGAGAAAACTGCTATGATATGAGCAAGAAAAGTATAGATAAAGGTAGATAGATGGGTCAGTGCATTCTTAGGGAAAAAAAAAAAAAAAAAAACCAAGAGCTGGGATACTTGTGAATAATTTTCATTATATTTAGACACCTGCTCTTACAGGAAACAGCAGTGTAATGTCACTTTCTACTTCTCTTCGAGATTCCTCTGACAAATGTAAAACTAACTAAAACTTTTACTTTCTCAGTATTTGCAAATTCCACATAACTGCTAGCAATTAATAACATCAACCAAAAGAAGTGGGAATTCTAAATGTTTTTATTGCTCTTGCCATTTTTATTTATTCCAGTCATGTAGGAAAATATTTATATCCTCTTATTCCTGACAGTCAGTGAAGGAAGGTCACCCTCCAAAGTTCCCTTTGCAAGAGGCCACCTTTTTCTTTTGATTCTAAGGAAACTGAAGTGTCTCACGTAAGCACTGAAGATAGATATGTAGAGTTTGACCATGGGAATGCTCTTTGAAGAGCAGGGGTTTCTGCAGATTTCCTTGTGATATTTCTTGTCCTGTCCATATGTAGGATAAAACATCTGTTAATTTCAGTAGGAACAGAGTATATTGGAAAAGTGCTCCAAATGAATTAAAGTGGCAGAGAGAATGCAGAAAGAATACCCATTTCTAAGCAGTTGCACACTGGCTTCCTACCTACTAATGAGCTAATTAATTCATGTTTTTATTAGACTATAAGAAGGACTGAAAGCATTTTGTTTTGTTGTTTTTATCATTCAAACTTCTGATGATAAACTTCTTAAGTACTGTTTTCAGACCACTGCACACAAGACTTGCAGTTAATGTATAATTAACTATAATTTTCAAACAACTTATGCTTGTTTCCTGTATGCATTTCATTAAAATGCTTTCAAACATAATGGAATTTCATTACAGGAAAGGTAGAAAACAAAAAATGCATTTACACAGCCTGTTTACTGTTCACCTATTTAAACATGTCATGCATTTTCAAATCAGTAAGCATTTTGTCAAGTAAGGATGCGTCCAAGAGCGACAGCACTGGCATATACTGGATCTCCAAGAGGTCAGAACTGGACTCCCAGGCTTTGTGGAGGGAGGATTAGAGCAAGCTTGTCTATCCGGACTTCTAGTCACAGATGAGATGGGATAACAATGACCTGTTTAATATTACACTGATTGCTGTGAGATCCCCTACATCTAAAAGGTGTTGGAAAAGGAATACCAAGATGTATGTATGAAAAATAGCACAGAGACTAGGATCAAAAGAGAAGGTCATTTGACATCAGAGGTAACTGGAGGAAGCAAATGAGCTAGCAAATGGTTGGTCCAGTATAGCTGTCAGTCATGGGCAGATGGATTTCAACTACCCATCGTGGGTAAAGTCAAGCAAGATTGCACAGAAGATCAGGGCAGGAATTATCTAAACACTGGAAAAGAAGATTGGTTTTGGTGGCAGTTGCAAAATATGAAGTAATCATGTAGAGAAACTTTCAGTTCCCAACTCACTCTCCTAGTGTAACTGAGAGTATGGTAGAGAAGGGTGTGACAGGAAACTAGAAAAATAAGTCAGAAGTCAAAAGAGATATGATATATCAATAGAAACAGTGATATGACATACACATCGGTAGGACAGTGTATGATAGTGTCAAAGAGAGAAATACAAAAAATTGTAGAAATATGATGGAGGCTTCTGTTAATACGGTTTATCAAAAAAGGTTCAGTATTAGGAAAGCAAAAATAATATCAAACATCATTCCTTACAGAGGTTTGCAATGAGGAAAGTAAGATTTATTCTCATGGGTACATAGTTCCAGGACCGGCTTTCCCTGTCAGGACTCAGCCAGACTGGAACAGCTACAGATAGGCAGTGTGCCATTTCTTACCAGGATGTTACATCTGGAATACTTTGATTCTTCTGATTAGAATACAGGTTAAAAATAGAGCTAGAGCATCCTTTCATGCTCCATCTCAGCAGCCGTTCTATGTACTATTTGCATGTCACACCATGACAAGACTTGAAAGAAATTGTAAAATCCTTTATTATTGTAATTCCCCCCCAAAAAAATCAAAGATCAAAGAAAAAAAGTCCATTGCACACAAATCCAAAACAAAAGAGACTATTTATGCTTATCTTTTCTAATAGTTTTTCATGGCTACTGAAGCATTTTTAGAGAAAAAGCTGTGCAAAACTCTGCTAATTTACCTTCCTCCTACTAACTCAAGCCAAATTAACTGTTGCTGTTGTATTCTTTGTATGACTGTAGTTTTCATTCTTGAGAAAACTGTCCACATTTTCTGTTTCATTCCTGACATGTTTTCTTCGTTTTCTCCATTTTCCACCAAAGATCTAGCAAAAAAAGAAGGGGCAATGTATTAAAAAATTGCTGTGATGTGTGGAGGTGACTTTTACTACATGTCCTATATGGAAGACACAGAACATGATTTAAATGTGCCTGTCATAGTTGATTTTTTTTTCTGTTGGTATGATCACACTTTAAAGAATTTTGATGGCAGATTTTCTAGTGTGGCTCAACTGAATGTTTTAATATTAACTTTTAATAATTTCAAGTGCATGTCTGTGTAGTTTAATGAAATTCAGCACAAGTATGCTGCACTAATAAGCTGCAAACTGTTAGTATTTAGATGTCTTTTGCCTGTCTGGTATCAAAGGCCTTCCTTCAACCATAACATAAAATAAGTTTTCAGCTATAAACTAGAGACTCATCATTTAAAAATAACTGAGAAAAAGAAGGATATCAGAGTATTCAGTGATGACTAATGGTGACAAATATAAGCCATCGCTATAGTGGTTTATATTTTCATATATCTATGAAAGAGATAAATAATCCTATTCTGTGGTGTATACTCAAATGATATTAGGAAATATTAGCACCAACTTATGTTGAATTCCTTCTAAAATATTGGGTACAGTCCTGTTCTACATGTTCAAGAAAGGTGAACACAAGCTGAAACAGATTTTAGAGAAGGATTTTTTAAGGTCAACAGAGAACTTGCTTGAACAAAAGAAAAAAGAACTTGACTTGTTTTGTCCAAAAGAGCTAAATGTGAAAGAGGACTCTCTTGCTGCCCGTAAATATATCAGTGGGGCAAATACTAGAAACAGTAGAAATATACTTAACAGTAAAATAAAATGTTCTCACAAAAACAATATGGTATAAAATAGCCATAAACACATTTAGTTTAGAAGTTGCCCTCCACATGGAGAAATGCGGTTATGGAATGGATTTCCCATAATTGCTGGGGGGAAAAAAACTATTTCTAAGATGGACATTGATGAGTTCATGAAAGGATAGGAAATAATGTTTGTGGATATACCTGTGATCTATAGTGTTCTCCCTGCCCACTCCATACTTCCTGACTTTAACTACAAAGATATTGCTTGTACATAACCTTATACAGTAAAATAAAAATCAGAGTCCTCCAGCTCTTTTGCCCTTTCTTCCACAAACCCAGGAAAAAACCATAAGGATTAGATAACATCTTTTTATTGTTTATGATTGCAGTGATTTCTATAGCTCAACCAAGGCTAGCACTCCATTGTGGCAATAGAAGAAGGTAATTAAAGAACTTGAAGTGACCAGTTTACCACTAATTAAAGTATGCCAGCTATTAAATTAATTTATAAAATTGCCATTGTATTTTCACTCATAAGAGTTCGTAATAATTATTTGTCACAGATCAATTTTAGCATTTCAATAGAGAAAGAATTTATTACAAATGCATATAATTATTTTGCGGTATTTAACCTTTCTAGCTAAACTCTGGCAATTTGGCTTACATAACTGAAACCTTGGGTTCAAGTGGCTCTCAAAGTCTCAAATAGCACTGAATACTTTCCCCAGTATTACCAAAAGCTAATGTTACATTTTAATGGATTGAGGACAGAGACTGCTGAAATAAATGTGATGTATGGTCACAAAATAGCTCATAGGTTACAGCTACATCTTTGCATGGTCTGATGATTTTTTAATGCTTTTTCAAAATTCATAATGAGTTTTCCCAATGCATTCTTTCTATGTAGATTGGATAATGTGATATGAACTCTGAATAAGAAATTTTTCAGTTCTGTGCTTTGTTTTAAACCTGATAGTCTTACCATTTGTTATCATCATGGACTAAGTATCTCTATCTGTCAGGGCATCCTTGTACACATTAGTATTCTATCTGCATCATCTTGCAAAAATGCAGAGCTGTGAACAGATAAATGAAAGACATAGCATTCATCACGCTAATGTGTCGTTGTTTGACTACTTTGATTTTTTGCACATGGTAGCTCCTTCTTTTGCTTCAAAGAAATACCGCTAAACTCTAACTGCAATAAGGGCCTAAGAGAGTCTCTCCATTTATAGGAAAAAATCACACCTTTTTCTATTCTTTTCCAATTGTGTGATGATGTTTTAACTATGTAAGTAGTGTTGCATGTTAATCTTTCCTGACTCACTTGGATACTTAGGTCAGGATTTTTCATGATTCATAACATTTCTAGGATTCTCTCTTACGAGGCTCTGTGGTCCATGTTTTCCTTTCCAAATGTTTGAAAGGAATGAGATCTGCTTAATAGGAGAAAGTGATAAGTTTTGGTCACTTCTTAGGCAATATTAAGGCTTTTGCTGCTGTTTCCAACAAGAAGATAAATGATGTTGAGAAGAGCACATTTTAAAAACATTTTTCTCATTTATTTGTATTCTATCGAAATTAAGTTGGTACGTCTATGTATGATGCAGTGTACCTGAGGTTTCACTAAACCAGATATGCTGTTTGACCTGTATTTTATTTTGGGGTTACAGTGGTAGAATCTTAAACTGTATTAAGACTATCATTCTAAATTCAACTTTTCTTCTTCCATCTTGCTCATGCTTTTTCAGATCACTTCAGCTTTCAAGATTTTTACCTATGATGTGTTATAGAATTAATATTGCTAATCATTTTTTACAAAGAGTATTTCTAAAAAATCTTGCATTGAGTCAAATTTTTTTTAACAGGTGACTTTATCAGAAGCTGACCACAGTATAACAGAAAAAGTATTCAGCTGATCTTTGAGAGAACACAGATATGTTCTTGAAATTGTATAAACAGCAGTCATAAGTTTTTCTCTTGTGTCAGACATCTGTTTTGTCCTCTCCATGCTAATAACCTGGGCTTGTTTCCCCTCCTGTAGTTAAAGCAAATATATATAGTTAAAAGTGACAGATTTCTGGATCTTTGACGTTTGTACCAGGAATTAATGAATGGCAAGGATTTTTCTTGAAATGTGTATTTCCAGCCACTAGGATTGCTCCAAATGTTTCATAAGTGCTAGAAACATACTCCTTCCCCTTCTTTCATTCTGCTTTCACTGAAAAGCTTCAAAAGATAGAATTCTGTTTGAAAGAGGGAGATATAATTTGCATCCTCCCTCTGCATCCATAAGCAGAAACAGATTTTAAAGAGTGGCTGAAAGAATATAAATATGAAACTGTACTGGAGGGAAATGGAGGAGAAGTGACACAGAGCAGAAAAGACGTTGCTCTGGACTTCTGCTTCAGGCTAAGCTGTCCTGCCATGTACTATGCAAAATGCACCATAATCCTAGTCCCAGGAAAAGAATGGGAAGCATAAACCAGTCATTCCTAAGAGTGGGCTCATTTCAGTCATAAAATGTGTTAGTCAGGAATCAAAGTGCCAAGGAGAATAAGAAACTGCTGTCATTGTGGGCAGAACTAATCTAATGAAGCTAGAAGAGCATGGAAAGACTCTTTGCTCTGGGAATGGAGTGCAAATATCTCTTTCTCAAAGTCAAGGGTAAAACATAACTTGTAACTTTTAGAATCTTCTGAATGGTCACCCACGTAGCTTGATTGCACACTCTCTGCCTTTTAGTGTTTGCTGCTTACTCCAACTGAAGTAAGAAATTTATTAGCTCGGTATTGTATCTACAATTCTCAGTGATAAAGTAGGTGGAAACATTGATAATTGGCAGAAATTTTTTTCAGATGTTGACATTCTTTGCTAATGTGCTCATGGAGTATGCAGTTTATTGAGAGGTTTTTGAAAGCAGTTTCACATTAAAATAGTATAAAATAATAGCTGTCACAGCTTATGTAGAGAAAGTGTTATTGCTTTTATGTTAAGGAAATTTATCTTAAAGAACAATGATCAAAAAGGGCTGATCAGAGCTAAAAAATGTAGTAATTTGGAACAATGCAATCAAGCATCTTAAAAGGTTTCTTTTTCTGTTAGAAATTTAAATCTCCTAAAAAGCATTGCCAAGCTGTAACAAGTCCTTTATTCCACAAAAAACAAAATGATGTGGAAAATGAATACTGCCCTCCAGCAAAATTACATTCCAGGTTACCTAAATGTCTCAAATTGTTCCTTATTGTCTCTGGCTCAGGCTTCCTTTTCTTCCTCGTTTACTTAGCTGAGGCCAAGGCAAAGAGATTTCTTAAGAGAAAAAGAGTACAGTTGTTTCCAAAATAGGCAAAGGAAGTACAGGTGATCATTTTACCTTTTTTTCATGATTTCAAGAAAAGGTGTCATTCTTCTTCACCTCTTTCTCTCTGGGATGGATGTATGTTTTAAAACAGAAGTGAAGGCTGAATACTGTGGGAATTCATCCAGAGAGACTGTTTGGATGTATATTATGGATGCGTGTGCCTATCAAAAGGCAGAAAATTACAGCTTTCTCACTATAAAGTCCTGAAACTTTTAAGATATGTTATTACACAGATACTGAACTAGCTGGGTAGAGTCAGGTGAAACTCTGCCTGGATAATATCAGGTAGGTCTACACTTAGGAAATACCAATAAATTTGCAGCTGATTAATTTAAATATTTATCTAAGAAGACACAGAAGGGAACAGAGAAAGTATCCAGTGGTTGTCATGAACAACTCTGCACACCCTTGGTTACCACACAGGATAACCACTGTTGTCTTAATTTCTCATCAGAGGAAAGGAAAATGCAGCCCTGGCCGTACAGGCTTTCTATAGCTCAAGATAACTCGCCCTGTGGAGAAGCAGCAGCATCCTTGTTTCTTGCTAGCTTCCCTCAGCTAGAAGCTCATCAAGCTGTGCTTTAGTTCATCAAGAAAGTATAGGTTCAACTCAATAATCAGTCATGGTAATGTCACTCTCATGTCCCACAGGAGATCAGAAAGATGGCTTATACTGGTGCTGATCTGTGCAACACTCCTGCAGGATCAGGCTTCAGGCGCTCTCTTTGCTAGAAACTGCATTCTATAAATAGGGGTATAGTTCAGCCATTTCTGCCTTTTCTTTCAACTTCACTGTCTGTAGGCTATATGCTTGTTTATTTAGATTTTTTCAGATTTTGGGACAACATCTGCCTTATATATAATTATCCCTCTTTACTTTAGGTCATGATTTTGATCCCTTCTGGCCTCACTGGAGAGAAAACATTACTTGCCAGCTCTTATGTCTAGCTAGTGCATTGTGCCACTGTGCTGTGCCTGCAGTGTTCCAAGAGCTGTGACCAGCAGCTGTGCAAGGGCTGTTTCTTGGGAAAGTAGAAGATGATGCTTCAACACAAATGTCCTGAAAAAAGATTCTTTCTTGAGGGCATGGAGATTGGGAGGAGAGGATGATGGAAGACAAAGGGGAGGTGAAGCAAATATGTATGAAGGGTGATTGGATAGCAATGAGTTCCTCCCTTGATGATTTTGGAGGCTGGACAAAGGAGAACATTTTAGTTTTCTGCACCAATTACAGCTCTGGAGATGAGGAATAGGCAGAAGAGGAGTACAGGGTGGCTGGAGTCCCTTAGGAGAGTATCCTGATTTTTATGAGAGACTAACATTTGGACTCAGAGCGTATTTTGAATCCAAATATCATTTGTATGTTAGAGCCCTCTCAAAGCCCAAGTGGCATCTGAACATTAGCCTGTTTACATTCCACTAGCTACCACCACTGTTACAGTGCAGATGGCAGTATGTCTGCCTTGGGGTATCACTTGTAATAGGGAGTGAAGGTCTGCAGTTGCCAGAAACTGAATTATCAACAGCCAAGGGTCTGAAAAAGTAGAAAAATTAAATAGAGATAAATCACAGAGTGCTGATGGCTGCCATCCAAGTAGTTTGAAAAAGCCAAACAACAAAGCAGCCAAGCTGCTAATCCAAATATATAATTTATCCTTAAATTATTTGGTGCTCTACCTGCCCATTAAAAATGTGTTGATCCAGAGCTTTATATACAGCTAACCAAATTTACTTCAGTTCCAGAAATAGTGGCTGAAGAAATCTGTGGCACTTTTATGAACTAATGAAAGGAAGCGCACAACTCCTGTGCTCGTGAGTGAAACCGGGACTGGATTGTTGTTCTGTTTTAATGCGGCCGCTGCTTCACTGTTGGTGCTGGGGAAAGTCTGCTGCACCAGCTTTTTCCCAGGCATAACTGACCTATTTCCCCAGGCGCGGGATGAGCTGCACTGCCCGTTCTTGGGTGAGGGAGGGGAAGCGCGAAGGTGCTCACCAGCAGTGAGCTGTGAGCTCACCAGCAGTGAGCTCACTACAGTGCCTTTTGCACTGTAGCCTGCACCAGAGCTGCTCGTGCAATGCACAGGGGGGAGTAAGAGGTCCTCTGCAATCCTCTGCGGATGCAAGTTGAGCTGAGTCCTAAACATAGACTTAAAGAGGTACTATGGTGGGTGAGAATCTGCTAAAAACAGTCAGTGTGGTTTTTATATGTTGTAGCAATGCTGCACCAAAATTTTGCATCAACACCTTTTGATCTTGCAGTTCTGCTAATAGGGAGCTCTGCAGCAATTCAAAATGTAGCATTCAGATCCAGGCCTGCTGTTAAACTTAGTGTGCTAGAACACCATATTTGATCGCATAAAAGTTATTATCTGATTTCTTTCACAGTATGTGGGGTTTTATCTTCCCCAAAAGTGCTAGTTTGGCGTTAAGCAGAAATCAAAAACCCTTGCTGAGTGTTTAGATCCAGTATACTGCCAGTTGCAGGTCTCTACTTCCATTCTTTACAGTTTCATTCTTCATAGTTTCAGGGATCACAGCTACCACCATATTAGAAATAATAATCTATGATGAGGAGAATTTCTAGCTTCTTCATTAAACTCAGATAGTACATCAAAAACTGTAGCAAGAATAATTTCATACATTATTAATTCCCTGCAGAGGATGTAAAATTTGAAAGAGGTCTTGTCTTTTATGTAAGGTAATGACTAGAAAAATCCAGTTTACCTGTATTTAAGTTATACTTGGGTATAAACAGAATCTATTCTTTCTCTCTGCCCTCCCTTAAAAACTTGTCCCTGGAGGGTGCGCACCAAGGAAAAACAGTGCTGTGGCTTTTGCTTCAAAAAAGACAGACTTTTTTTACCTACTGCTGGTTTCCTCCCTGCTAACTAGACAGCAGATGTACACAGAAATAGATGCATACATTTGTTACGCTTTCTACTGTAGCTATTCTCCTTTGCCTACCAATTCAGCAAGCGTAGCTGCCATCATTGTAGTATTGCTAACGCCTTTTTCCTTACCTTCCTCCCCTTCTACAGAGGAGAAACTGAGGAGGTGGAGAGGAGCCTTCTCCTGCTGTATTGCAGAGTTAGGATGTTCTCCACATTCACAGAGGAAAAGAGAGGCTCCCGGAGGGGCCAGGGCAGAACATCTGAGCTGGTTCATACATTATTTCTAGGAAAAGCATGTACCCATGCATGCAGTCATGTTTATGCCTCTCATGCAAGGTACTTTCTTTCTGTAGTGATCCTGAAAGTGTGCAGTTTCTTTGTCAAAATGCCAAATAGTCCAAACAAAAGTGAAATGATCAAAGCTAAAATGCACCAGAGCTCTACTGAATTAATATAGTTGGGTTCCAAGATAGCTGCTTAGCACTACCTGCAACGAAAGGAGGAAAAAGGGAGAATTTATTTCAGATACTGCTCAGTTTTATATTTTCAGGGGTGAATAGCTCCGGGGAAAGACAGAAAGACTCTGAAGCTTTGAGATTGGCAGTTTAAATTTTTCTGAAATCAGCAACAACCATAACTACAAACCTTGTGTGCCCTGAACTAGTGGTCTCAAGCTTCCTGTTAGTGGGGTCTTCTGTGATTAAGGCCAACATTTTCCAAAGCACCTAGGGGAATCAGTAGGCCAAATCCCCCTCACAGAAATAGCTTGAAATTAGATCCACAAAGGGGAATTCACAAAGCCTGGTGGCTACTGTGGTGAGACCTGGGGCTTGAGCGCTTTTGGGGTGAGGACACCTTACAAGCCAGATTTCTTATGTACTGTCAGCACTTCTCAGGGAAGGCAGCTAGTGACTGGGGCACCATGCTTTTAAAGCATGTCTTCTGGCTGTGTTTAAAGAGAAAAAGCTGGGCTACTCAACTGTATTCATGCATGCTGGAGATGGGAGGTGGTTTGGGATCTTTTGTGTCAGCCTTGCAGAGGCATTTAAATCAGAGATAGGGGAAGATGCGTAAAAGAGAGAAAGATGAGGTTTCAGGCACAGCCATCTCTTTGGCATCTCCTGCTGGTCTTTGAGGCCTTGCCTCAAAACATTAAGCATGGTGGCTTAATGTGGCTTAAAGTTCATGGTGGCTGTTATGTACTTAATTTCTATGCAGCTAAGACACAGTCTCACACACACACACACACACACACACACACACACACACACACACACACACACAGTATTTCTGTGTCCCAGGTTTGCAAATGCCCCTCTGAAGCCAGGTGCCTGTACGTGAGGCATTTAGCAGGCCATTTTTCTAAATGCTTTTAAAATTTTATCCCTGTATCACAGATCTCACCAACATATTTTTTTATGGGTTTAGCTGATGTGAGTATCACAATATAGTCCAAACACTGCATGGAAATACAAAGGCTAATCTGTACAGGTAGTACTTTCTCTCAAGCTGGAAAATAAAGGAAGGAATAAAGGGCAGTGGGAAAGAAATGTCATTCACAAGCCTGATTTCTGAACAGAAAAAATACTTAAGCTTCCATTTTTGTTCACCTGACACCTTCCCTGAGCTATACATTAAAAAAAAAAAAAAAAGCTTTTCTTTTTTTTTTCAGAACAAAAGATTTTTACATGGTTAAAAGTACCTATTTCTTTCCTAAATAGTCCTCAAATGAGAGTGTACCCTTTCCAGCCTGACATATCCTTCCCAGGGATACTTTTTTTAACAAAAGGAAGAATTTCTGCAAAATGTCTAATGAAAACTGGTAGCAGCATGAGTTGATACTGGACAGTACACAGGATACACATTCTTGAGAGTGAGAATTATTCAAATGTCTGACAGTCAATCTGTCTTCAAGCAGAAAGAAAATAACAGAAGCTCTGAATACTGAGATGCAGAAAAAGAATTCTCTGTGACTCCTTGCTCAGCTGATCTGTCTTTCACTGCATGAAATTCCATGTCAGTACTGGCAGGGAACTGTTATGAAAGATAATTGCTTTGAAGCCCTATCACTAAATATGGACAAGGCATTAGAGTGATCATGTTAAAAATAATGGAGAACCAGAGAGAGAGAGATGGGAAGAGAAGAAGAATAGAAAACTAAGTAATGAAACAAGATTCAAAACAAGGTTCAGAGGAAGAAAGGTCTAAAACTTTCCTAAAGATAAATTGATCCAAAAAGAAAGAAAAAGCTTTATTATATGCATACATTCCTGAAAATAATAAGAAATATCTATTTGCATAGAAATAAAATGAGAAAAGAAGTAGAGTCCAGGCTACATTGCAGCTTCTGAAGCAGCAGTCAAGAGATCCTCATTCTATTCTTGGCATTTGATTCATCTGCATGCTTTTTTCCTAGCACTTTTGCTAGGTGGTAAGATCTCTGCAGCAGATTAGTAGCTGCAAAAGCCATGTGATTTATAGAGCAGCTGCACAACTGCCAGTTCTCACCTGGGATGCACAGCTATACTGTTGTTATTTTAGAAATGATAATGTCTTCTTGCACAGTTTTTTTAAGTTTAGTCTCAGTTATGTGATATATGCATATAACCACACCAAACACAAATACCACAACTATCTTTACCTTCTTTGACTGTCAGGATCCATTCATCAATTACAGTGTGCAATGATATCTGAATTTTTATGTTGAGAAGTCACAGTTATTTCAGAGGCATTCTTAATACGAAAAGAATTTAAACACTCCCTTCAAGACTCCTTTTCTTTTTCCAGGATATATTTTCTATGTGTTACTAACCTTTGGCCTTTGGCAAGATCCTCCTGGAAGTTCTCACTCTCTCTCTCTTTTTTTTTTTTTTCCCCTAATCTCGAGCACTGTGAATAACACTGAGTCATCTGCAAGCATGCCCAGTTTTCTGGTTTTGCTTTCTTTCTCTGTTTGCTCATTATTAATTGAATCTGAAGGCTGGGGTTCAAATCACCTCATTTTTGAGGTTTACAATACACAGGTTTAAATCTGAGTCAGTGTCCCCGGGCTTCCTTTGCAGCCTGTGGAAAGAAAGAAGCAGTTGTAGGACATGATTCATCTCCTCTTAAAGGACATGATTCATCTCCTCTTAAACCAGATTTGTGAAACAGGTCAGATGAATCGTATCTTAGAAGCCCTCGACAGTCCTAAGCCTGCTTAAGCATGAAAGAGGGACAGCCTAGTGTCAGGTCTGGACAACAGGGAAAACCAAGCCTGTGTATCCTGATTCTCAGAAAAAAGGATGACAGCAATGCTGCCCAAGGTGATTTATACTCCATTACCATAAACAAAATAATTTCTCAGGTATGGGTTGGCATGAGCTGGCATGAACAGTTACAGCAGCATACCTATGTGGAAGGAGCGAATAAAATATTCTGAAGAAAAAGGCAGCCATCAAAAGATTGCTGGGCCTTTTTTGTCCTGGCTTCTTTCATATGCATTTTTGTGTCTTTCTGCAAAGCCCTGAAATTATACAAGTGGTTTAATTTTTAGGCTTTGCAACCCAAGATGCATCAGAAATGTGCAGATTTACAGCTGAGAAATTTGAAAGAAATGATAGCTCCAGTTTAAATCAGTTGAAGATTCGGCATCTTTTCTAGGAACACTCTCACTCCTAGCTTGCTGTGAAGTACATTTTCATTTTGTCATGTTGCAAAAGCCTTGCTGACTTTGATCTTACTTCATAATATACACTGTGAAGAATGGTTTCTTTCCATTAAAATTCTCTAAGTGGTCAACACAATTCCATATTTTCGTGGTTTTATAGGACTTTGTGTCACATTTTTGGGGGGGACCCCATGGATACTTCACATGTTTGATAGTAAAGAAAAAAATTTTCAAGGCTCACTTCTTTTATGTTTACAATAACTATTTCTTTTAAATTGTGTATTTGGAACTTCATGTAGCCATGAGGAATAAAAAATATCACTGGAAAAACATCATTTTTTCTCTTCCCTATTCCCTTTTGGCAAATAACTCTGTATTACTTCTAAAAAGTTCTTCACTTAAGTTTCATTCCTGATGGAGTGTGTCAATATAGGGACACAATAAAGTGTGTGTCACGTAGGTGCCATGTATTTTCAGGTTTAAAATGAGATATAAGTCATGGTGTAGGGCTAATGCACTGTAAGAAATTAATGTCATCCAGGAAGGAAAAGCAGCCTATCTGCAATTCACTAAATACAGTGATGGAAAGTGTTCGTCTCAATACAAAAATCTGTTCACCAAAGAACAAGAGGAAAATAAATCTGAAAGTATATCTATTAGCAATGAGGACATTCTAAGCCATCTTCGGTCTATAAATAATGAATCTTCAGATGCTCTTTGTGAGCTTTTTGTCTCCATGATGCAGACAGCATTTATCTGAATCTGTTCTCTTGCATGGAGTCTCTGGTCCTCACGGGGGGAAGCAAACATGCTTAGGTATGAATGGGAGCAATGTTGCCTTCCTCAGTCTTTGAAAAGAGATTTGAGGAGAGTCTCCACTGCAATGCATTTTTGTACCAAATAGCAGCTCCAGAGTGAAACTGATGTGGCTATGTTGTCTTCTCTCTGCTTCTCTAGAGGTTCTGAATGGGGCTATGACGTTGCCAAAATTGTATTTGCTTTCAACCTACACAAAGCACACCAACGGATACTAGAAAGGATGGCAGAAAAGGTCCCCACAGCAGTTGCTCAGTGGGGTAGAACCAAAGCAAGCCTTCCCATAGCAGCAAGTAAGGATGTCAGAGGACTGCAATCAGAAACCCAGATGATGAACACCTAAACCCATAAGGAGAGAGAGGGAGATGGCATCTAATTTCCAGCAAGCATATGAGAAAACTGTGCATATATATAGCATATTTGCTATTCTGAAAAAAAGTGAAGCCTCCTCAGCCAATAATCTGGAGGAAATTTTACCCCCTGCAAGCTGAGATAACCTCTCTAAGAGTTAGCTATGGACTCTTGCCCTGCTGCCACCATCTACTTAACTTACTCTTCTGACAAGTTGATGGCAGCTTATTTCTTTATTTTTTCAAGCCCCGTCCTTGCTGAACAGAAAATATCAAATATTATACAGCAAAGCACTATTTACATATTTGGAAAATCCTGTGTGTGCTATGTGTAGAATGTGGGAATTCTGCTAAAATGATAGCATATTTAAATAACATCCTACCTTGTGGTACAAATAGATTAGCAAAGTCACATTCAAGCACTTCAGGTGCTTTAAATGAACTGCATCCTTTTTGTAGTAGTGGTATGACACAGTGCTCTGGGAAGGTGCACTGTGACCTGTGAATCCCTCCATGGGACAATATTTTAATGATCTAATATTCTGGCAGTAAGGGGAGCAGCTGGTAATGGTGGAAGTGAAAACACTGGTCTTACTCTGGAATTTTGCTGATTTTCATTGATCAATACCGAAGAACTCCTGCAGAATTTGAGTTTAAAAAGTTAAAGGGTCAGCAAACAGATCACACACTTCTCTTATGGAAGGTGGCTAAGCCATATTGCTCCATTTTTGAGATAGAATTTCTTTTTTATGTTACTCTGCCACCTCTGAAAGAAAGTCTCTCTCGAAAAGCTAAACTACAGGTTCCCCCCCCCCCCCATTTCTCTTAGTACAATAGGTTAAAGTAACGTGGTTAAGAAATGGCACCATGAAATGTTTTTTTCAACTGCTCTTTGAGCAGACATTGTTCAAACTATCTGAAGGAAAAAAAGCATGAACTTCTAATATTTGCCCAATGTGAATTTTTATTTATGTATTAAACACCAATACAGAGCTCTTTTTTTCACTAAATAGGCTGGAGAATGACAAGGCTAACATTAGGCACCAGAAGCTAATCTCTTTAGACTGCCTTTAAAGTTAGTGGCACTAGAATGGATGACTCAGAGAAGAAGCTGAATTTAGGTGTTCTCATTTGCCTTCTGGAAGACTGTAGAGAAAATTGTTTAACTCAAGTTGTGAGTGTATCATTTAATTACCTTACCCAGACTGTATGTTCTTTAAATATGCTCGCAATTTTGATCCATGACACTGTACTTATACACTTTGCCATATGGACGTCTCCTTTTCTTTTAATAGCATATCACAGGCATCTGCTTAAACAGTAAATTTGTGCTACAGTTATCCATGGTTTACTATTTCTATTAACAGTCTGTAAAAGACCAGTGTTCTGAAAAAATACCACAAAATTATTCAGACTAATAGAGGACAGAGGAGAAGACTGGAAAGCGTCTTGTAAGGTGCCCAAAAAAAGGAACAGCCAACATTTTTGTCCCCCAGACAGGCACATATTTAAAATAGTTCACAGGATTAGAGGCCAAAGTTCTGAAGATTGTCACCATGACCACAGCTGGAATCAAGGTGCCATAGGTGTCATTGCATGCACTTGGATTTTCTATTTTCTTGTAATATTTAATTCCTGTGAATCTTGGCTGCTTACTCAGAATGGGAGTGATTCTAAAGTGTTTGCAGTGCAGAAGCCAGAGAGGTCATAAAGTGCACAAGTTTGAGGGCAGGAGCATAGGAGATGCTGTGTTTACTGCATTTATGATGAGTATCTCTCATTGTGCTCAGTGTGCAATTTGATGGTACATGCCTTATTTGCCTTTTTCTTTCCTAGCAACCCTTTTAAAGTAAGCATTTTGTAGTCTTCATCATCATGCACATCTATGAGCAGAACTTACACTGTGGCCTTTCTATTAGTCCTTGTCTATGTAGAAAAATTCTTTTGACAGGAGTCATGCCCTGTCAGCAGAGGCTTGTGTGCTTCCACTGATACCCACTTTGTACACTGATAAATCCCAGGTTTGTGTTAGCTGAGTAGAACCACCATTGCTTTTTCCACTTACAGCATTATCATATAACGCCTGGTTTCTGGCCACTTCTGGCACTTTTCTTGAGCTCAGCTGGCCAGAATTTCCAACTGGCCAGAAGTTCATTCCCCTCTCTTGGCAGCCCTGTTTTGATTTAGAATAGCCTTTCTTTGGCTGGAAGGCATGTATAAGCAGATGGCCACAGCTTGTTCAGAAAGATGAGTTGGTTCTGGGACACCTTATACTTCTGGGAGAGGAGGACCACAGTACTTTAGGCAAGCAGAAGGGAGACACTAGGCTTGTCTCTGAAGACTGGATCAGCCAAAGCCACCGTTTACCAGTGCCAGCAAAGAGTGCAGTGAGAAAAGGGAAGGAAGCTCCAGTCAGTGCTGCTTTATGTCTTCTCCTCCTCCCAGTTCATGCTTTTCCTCTCCCAACAAAGTCTTGCCAGTTCTATTTCAACCTACCAGCTTGCTGAGAAAGCTTCTCTAGCTTTGCTATGCAGCATCTCTCAAATGGGTATATTTGCCTCATTAAGAGCAGTTTCTGCTAAACAACATCTCCTTTGCAGCCTACAGGTGCTCAAAAGTATAGTCAGTTCTTTCATGAACAGGACAAAATCTTTCCTTGTTGCTGTGCAGATGCCAAAGTATAACTTTTTGAGGCAGAAGAGCAGATGAGAGGCTGAATTCCTCGATGCTCCCTGTGGCAGCCAGAGAACAGTGTTCTTCTGTGGAGCTCTGGAACATGTTTCTGAGCTTGAATATGTAACTACTTAGCACCATTTTTGATGATCTTTTCTAGGAAGCATTCCCTGGACCTTGCTGGAGAAGTAACTTTCTGCTGATATCCTCAGCATAGATGAGTGGCAGAGCAAAAAAAGAAAAACAGTCCCTTTTATTACTCTATTACTCCTTCCGTAATGAACTACGAATTCTCAGCTCCTTGGTGCAGCGGGCAGAATTGCAGCTTTCTCCAGAACGTATACTGTGCTTCTCTTTTTAGTATTAGCAAACAAAGATAATGAAAGCATGACTGAAAACTACTTTGATACTAGTAATAAAGGAAAGTTGATTCTGACTTCTGATTTCTGCTGAAGTGGAGCTGTCTGTAATACTTTCAAGGTGATGGTTAGAATTGAGTGCAGAAATAGTAGTAATGGCTAGGTGGCCTCCATCTTAATCTTCATCTGATCTGAATCAAAATTACATAGCCTTTGTGGGAGCCCCAACATTGCATTTTTCCAGTGTTCAGCTGATCAATGAATATCTCAGGAGTTTATGATTACTGATCATTCACTGCAATATATGTCCATTCTTTTTGTTTCCATCTTTTCCTTCTGTAGTAGACCAAAATGCCTGTTTCATGCTTTTATGTCTCTGTAGTACAGACAGAAGAAACGTGCAACCAGACAACTGTGCTGGCATGGAAAGTAAATGAAGCAAACTCTAGCTGTCCAAAAAAGGTGTACTAATAATGTGAAGAAGCAGTCAGATGGAAATGCAGCATGGGAAGTTGACCCCAAGGGGGGAGCTTGGAGGAGTCTGAGAACTCAGGGACTATCAGACTCTCATAGCACTGGGGCTTCTGGCTCCCAAGGGTTTGTGGTATCAGAAAGCTCTCCAAGAACAGCAGTTACTCACCCATCATATCCTCTGACTTCAGTAAACATGAGGTGAGGGTGCCCAGTGTTGGAATAGGCACTGAAGTGTGCAGGGGCTCAGTAGTGTCATCTGCTGTGAGCAGATAGGTACATGAATAATTTGAAGTCTAGTGGCAAACTGAAGAAATAGTATGTCTAAATGTTAACTTTGGTATGTGTTTCAGTTTGCATGCTGTTACTGTACATCTTTATTCTTTTTGCTCACATCTACTCTACATAGAAAACTTCTTGCCACCATTGTTCCTGAAAAGTTGTTCAAGACACATTGCTAGTTACAGTTCAAGTCTGATCCTATGTTCACATGATTAAATGCTGGGCTTTATTAAAAGATTTTAAGAAAAAATTGCTTGGCTAGTAAATTTGTCCAAGCTTTAGAATATTCTGAAAACTGACCATTGTCTTTACCTTCTTATTCTTCAGTATGCTACTAAAAAAAAAAAAAAACAAAAAAACTGCGGGACAAGGAAGAAATTTGGTGTCTGTTCACAGCTCTGCAGTTCATTCACCGCATGACTTGGAGCCATTTTTCTGACAATCTCACTGGAATGAAATGGCATCTGAGTCTGCAAGCAGTTCATTTTGGTGAAACTGCCTACCTGGCGAAGAAGCATGATGCACGAATAAGCATGAATAATGACTTTGGCCATTAATGTTTCTGTCCCATAAGCAAAAAGAAAAATTTTGGTTTGAGATTGTTTGTTTGTTTTTCCTTTTTAAAGCATGTTCTGATCTTTTGATGGAGAGTGCTTTACAAATACTGAATATGATGACACACTTCCCAAATAAGCAAGTAAATAAGCTTAATAATGATAATATTGCTGTAGTATGCCATTTGTCTAGGCAGAATACAGTCGTGACTAAAGACAGTGTTTGCTCTGCAAAACTACAGAATTAAGGGATGTGAGACAGTATTGGTCAGCATGAAAAGCACTTGTCTTGCCACACTAGTTGCCTAACCACAGTCTAAATTGCTGTGGGCAGTGCAGAAAAGGACAATTTTGAGGTAAGATGAGAGGACAGATTAAAATTTAGCTTAGCAAATGTCTGCAGGGAACTGCTTTCCTTGCACACAGTGGCATTAGCAAAATCCAGGAGAGTGAATAATGGTGCCACAATCCTCACAGGTGTTGAAGAAGTGGCTGGATCCTGCACGGGGCCACAAAATGCTGGTGGTGACGGAATTCCCCTGTCTTCTGTACCTAGATGATTATTTTTTTATTAAGAGGGATTTCTCCATTGGTGGTGTGAGTTGCTGCCTGTTAAGAAGCTGATGTTTCTTTCCTAATCTCTCCCTTGGCAGATCTGCCTGGAGAAATAGAGCAACAGCAGATTCAGCATAAGGATTCACGTAGATCTCTATTCCATTTGTTGTTGCATTAGTTACTCATAAGTTAGTATAACACAATTTTGTGTATCTGAGCAATTACAGTGTCATTCATGTGGTTTTATATGGCTGCCGGGCCACAAGAGGAATGACCTAAATACCTTTGTTCTTTATCAGGAGTTAATAACTTTTGCAATTCTGTACCTCTTCCAGATGAAGCACATCAGTTAAATCAAACAAAATTTCAGATCTCCTAGGGGTCTGCAGGGAACTCAAGAAATTGTCCAATCTTATCCATCTGTAAATGTTGTTCAAATGGTATGAGTTTACAGCCATTTAGAAAAAAATGCATTGTAATTAAACTTTTTTTAAAAATTGGAACCTATTTTTTAATTGAAAATGCTACTAGATAATTTATATAAATTCACTAAGACAATTTCAATGGACTAATATTGTCTGGGATCAAAATATATCAGTTATTAAAGCTCTGTACTGCATACAACTGAAGGAAATGTTCTCCTAGAAAGAACTGTAATAAGAGCTGTGATTGTCTTTTGTTACTTAGCTTGCTACTGTTCCATGCAGGCCCTGCTAAAGTCCTATTGTAAAGACATACTATAAAGAGGCATTATAGGTGTGGCTTGCAGCCTCAGTTGTGATGAGGTAAAATAGTTTGGTGGGCATACTGATGGAGAGGGGAAATCAGTAACAGAAAAGGTCTCTTATTGTAGCCCATTTACTAAATAGTTTAATGCTTTCACCAGGCAACTGGTGAAGCAACACCCTGAGAGTCAGGGAGTGAAAGCTGAACAACTGGAGATGGGAGGAGAATTTTCAAATATGATGGGTTTAAAATTCTTGGGGCATATAGGTAATTTTGGGATTTTTTTTTAATTAAGTTTGTTGAGTTCTAGTAAGTGTCTATGACTAACTAATGCTTTGGATGATGGATGTTACTGTTAGAGACCCATTTTCTTAGGAAAAAACATATCAGTGTTAAATATTCTTTGAAACATTCAGCAGATAATCTTGAAGACACACAGGGAGGTATATTTGGCATCAGAGCCACAGAGAAATATTTTTGTGCCCAACATGGCTTCTCCTCTACCCGTTTCACTTCCAGCTGCCGTGTCCTGTTCATCTCAAAGCTGGAAAGCTGCAGCCCTTTTTCCTAAGTGGTGGCAACAGAAACAACAGCGGGACTTGGACATATTTGCCCCATTTGATACCCCTTTTCACCTCCTGGTGGTAGCATTCCTCATATTTATGGTGTGAAAAATGAGTAGCTTGAAGATAAAAAGAAAGGAAGAAAGAGAAGAAAGAAGGAACCCTGTGAGGCTAGCCTCACCCATAATTTTCAAAAGCACTGTATATTTTAAAATCATTACTTTCTCAGTGACATTATCATAGGGGTCCTTATTGATGTATATAACTGTATTTTTGTATCACTGTAAATGACTTAACTCAGTTTTGTTTTTCTTCATCTCCTCTTCTCTCCCAGTGGAGTTTTTATACTGTGATTTGGCTTCCATGAAGTCCATACGGCAATTTGTGCAGAAGTTTAGAGCAAAGAATTGTCCACTCCATGTCCTGGTGAATAATGGTGAGTTCTGTTTTTTCTTCATATATCTGTAGGGGAAGATGTTGAAAAACTTCTCCTAAAACTCTTCCCTATTACTTCACATTTCAGAGAAATTATCTGAACCATCCAACAGGATACGATGTTAACATTAACAGGGAAGTCATTTTAAGAGTTAAATTGCATTTCATGAGGGATTGTCAGCTGAGTGGACTGAACACTTCAGTGCTACCCCTTCTTGTGTTGTTACACAAGTCTTGTTCCTTTGTTATGTTTTTCAGCTCTCCAGCACTAAAAATCATGCGATTAAACATGAATTACAGCATCCTTTTAAAAAAGAAGAAACGCTGTAGAAAAAGCTGCCCTTTCATCTCTCTTTACTTTCTCTTCCCTTATATTCTCCCTGTACAAACACAGATGTTTGCCATGGCCGTATGGTGGGCTGGATTGGGGGGTTTAATCCAAGTGGAATGTAATCTAGCAAATTACCCAGCTGGCTCAAGGCAGTGACAGCTTAGACCATGGCATCACTGAAAAGTTGTCCATAAAGCTGTCCCTTCAGTGGTTGGAGAAAAAATTAAAAAGATGACATTTCTTTTGCATTCATACAATTGTCAAATGAAGTTTGTTATTCTTAGGGATTTAAACTTTTGTTATTCACATACTTGCCATGTAATTATGTTTTATAGCCATGATATTTTTGGAAACGGGCCTATACGGTAATTTTCCTCCAAAAAGCCCCTCATGCTCTGTGTGCACTTTCCTAAAGGGGAATTTTCACTTGTTTATTTAACTAGGAGAAAAACCCGCCAGCAGCAATTTAGGCTTCTTTTTGAAGCTTTCTGCTGTCATATGCTGATGTTCTCATTTTCCCAATTATTTGCATGTATTTTTATTAAGGCATCCCAAAGAACTCTTTCTTTTATGCACCCTTCTATCCCACTGAAAGTGAACGTGCTGCAGATAAATGATTTTTCTACACTTGTTGATGCCTTGAAGAGCTCTCAGTAACACAAGCAAATATTGCAATAATAATTCAAGTGTTTTATTTCCTGACTGATATGAAACATTCATGAAATGTTCAATTAAATGTTCATTTTTATTTGATTAGTCTAAGTGGCCCACCATTATTATTTTAATTGTGCAATAATTAAAGATAGTGGATATTTTATCCTGGTTGAAAAATATTTCTAGTTTAACATGTCTGCTTTTAAAGATACAAAGTGTAATGGTTCAGCCGTTGCACAGATGGGAACAAAACTGCATTTTGAGCAAATGACATTTTGCAGCATGCACGGTTTTGGGAGCTTGGTGCAGGGTCTTGTTGCCCACCGTAGGCAGCCCAGTCCTCTGCCGGTTGCCTGTGTGAGCCAAGCTGGGGCCAGGCACTGGGGACTCAGGGGGCCACTTGGGGCAGGCAGCAGTGGGGCTGCCTCCCTGGGAGCTCCCCCGAGACAACGGTGCAGTGGGGAAGCCCTCTCGAGTGAAGGACGAGCTTCTGCCGTAGCCACTGCCTAAGCAGGAAGGATAGAAATCTCGCGTGGTGATAGTGTGTGCACTCACTTGCCAAAATATAAAGCTGAGCGTAAGAACTTTAAAAAAAAAACCCAAACAGGCTTGAGCTCATCAACACGGTCTTGTGGGAAGGGTGTTCACACATGGCAGTTCTTGGCTTGCTATCTTGGTTTCTTTTTTCTCATTAGAAGAAGCAGCACAGCACTGGTTAAAGACCCAGTTCAAAATGTTGCTTTAGGAAAGAGATAGCAAAGACCAGGCTTTTAAAGCTGTTATTTATTTTCTGATTGGTTGCATGTGGGAAGCAGAGACCTGACTACTACGGCTAAGTACGTCTTTATCAAGAAATAAAGTTACATGAGAAAAAATTCCATTAGGTTCTTGATATGATATAAGACCAAAGAGTCTAGGCCTAAAGCCTCGTTTGAGAAAGAAGCTTGAATCTAATATTTGCCTGTATGAGTCTATATTTTTATGACCCACATGAAAGACATTTGATTTCACTCATGCTTGGTTACCAGATACTTACAATTGGCAAGATAAATCAGTTGTTTAAGAAAATCAGAAACTACAATGAAATGAATGATTCAACTGTGCTTTTTACTGAAGCTGTAACAGAATCACAGAAATAATCATGTTCAAAGTTGCTGTAAAGATCCCCTTGTAATTAGCTTAGTCTCTGACCTTTATCTGACAAGTCACCAGCCTCCACATCTAAAAGCTCCTTCCCTTTGTCCTTTTTTTATTTTTTTTATTTTATTTTTTTTGCTTTTGTAAATCATCTGTACTATTTAGTTTTGTTGTTGGTTCTTTAGTAAAAGCCCAGGTGCTTTCTCGGTACAAGAAAAGAAATAAACTTATCTGATGAAGGAGTAATGGCCTGATCCAAAAACCTTTGAACAGCTAATGGAAAGTCTCCACTAGGTTTTGGAAATGGGGCTTTGTGTGGGCCCCATGACTTCTGAATCAGACCATCAGGAATCTAATAAGAATTTTCCTCTCCATCTTCATAGGATCAGGCACTTTATTATCAAGGACTGTACCTTCTTCCTACATTTAATGTAAAAATGTTATGCCAAGAACTATTGCATTTCATTTCTTTTCACAAGATATTAATATTATTTAATTGCTTAAAATTAAAATCTTTTAAATTGATCAATATAATCATGTCTATACATAGTGATCTGACTACATCTTATCTCCCTGAATGTGTGTGAAGGTCGGTGATATTTGATGTGGTTTGTGTGAGCCTAATAACCAGCCCATCATTTCCAAGTGAGTAGGGGAAAGTACTGACATAATACAGTGATGCGAACTGTGAAATTAGCATTGTAATATTGTTGAAGACAGCAAATTTAGTGTGAGTTGCCATGTTAGGTAAATAATCAAAGCTATATGTCTGACCTAAGATCATTACAAATTCATCAATGCCCCAGGTCACTGGTGATTTTTTAAAAATTTTATTTGCTGCCCATAACTTGCCTGTTTCAGAGATCTAGTTGGAAGTTAATTTAATAACAAATCCATTAGTTTCAAAGTATTCTTCTGGAGCTAGACACACAGATTCCACAGGAAATTCAGTAAGGTTTAGGTATCTAACTACTTTGTGCACTTTGAGAAATCTTACGTGAATGTTTAGGGCCTTCAAACTGGAGACAAGTGCACTGTGGCCACCTCCTCTCTTGTTTTTATAGTTGATTTTAGCGTTTATATTTAACTTTATAATTTCTAATTTGAAAGGAAAAATTTGGTTGAATGCACATATGATTTCAGCTGACAAATGTAGGCCTGTTGTTCCATTACTATGCTTTCTGCATCTGTAATGTACACTCTCACCTCTTGATTTTTAAAATAAACAAAACATGTTAAAGATGCAAATAGAGTATTGCATAAACATTTTTGAAAAATATAATGTTTTAGTGGTACAAAGGGGAAAGAAGCCTATGACACACGAAAGTAAGGCATTTATCTGAAAAAGAAAAAAAGAAAGTAATCTAAATAGCCTGATTATAAGCCAGAAAAAGGTGTATGCAGTACAAGCTGTTTAGAATATTTAAGGTGACAAAAGGTCAGAAAAATGTGCCTTCTAGGCCAGTAATTAGCTATCGGGTATCTATTTTTTTATTTTTGCTTTTGAAAAGTAAAATATCTTTATACAGTTGAAAAGAAATGAGTATATTACAGCATCTACAGCAGTGTAATTATTTAATGAATTCATAAAGATAGTATTGCTGTTAAGATGTATCGCAAGTCTACTGTCTTCTTGAGGATGCCAAAGGGAAGAGAGCACATGAGCTGTAGTTAGTTTCACTCTGGAGAGATTTTTTTCTCCAACTTGAATTCAGTCATTTTCTTTTGCATGCTAGAAATGTTTCTAAGTGTATTTTATGTATGTTTCCACCAGCACATTTTTGCAATACTTAATGATCTTAAACTTAGCAGAGCTAACACCAAAATCACAGCATCGTTAGTGATAATAGAGTATCTACAAATACCAAACATAGCTTGTCTAATTCATTAACAATGAAACACCAACTGCCTTCTCTGTTGCAGTTCATAGAATGATTTGTACTTTTGGATACAGCTTTGGAAAGGGGGGAGAGATAACTACAAGGACATTTAGTATATTCCTTGGAATGCACGTACACAAAAAAGAGTTTAGGAGATTTCAGTATATTATTAGCCCATTGTAGGTGAATTGCAGTTAATGTGTTTCAGATTCAAGCCTATCATCTAAACCATTTAAAATTCAATAATTCTAAACTGCTGCCTGATTCAGAGGTTCATATTCCATATTTGTAGGTCATCTGAGAAATCTCAGTCTCTTGATAGAGTGAATGAGTTTCTATAAGTTTTCCTGTTTAGTTCCTATGGAACAATATAAGCTATATCAGTAGTTAAGTATGTGAAATATATATATTCCTTTGTGTTACCTACACACAGTTCAGCCATAGGCAGTCCAGACATAATCCTTTGCACAGACCCATGTAAGTAGTCCCTTGGATGCTATTATGGTTGATCACATATTAAATTTTTTTCATGTTTGAGTATTTGCAGGTCAAATCTTATGAAGAATTGTGAGATATGATGGGTGGGAACAAGTCAATTTATCAAATACAAGCAGTTTTATATCTATGTACCCATTCATAGCTATTACTGATTAGTTAGGTTAATAGTAACTTACATTATAGTAGTGGGATCCAGAAAAGATCCTGTCCCACTGTTTGAGGTTAGAGCCAGCTCCCTCCTCTATAACAGCTACAGTCTTGACAGACTATAAAATGAATAGAAAACAGGCAGACGACTAAGACGTGGAAATTCATTGGAGAAGGCTTTGAGAGGAAGTTAGTGAGGAGGGTTGCTGTTGACTTCAGTGGAACTTGAATTTCATCAAAAATGCTTTTTCTCCAGTCATACAAGAAAGCTTTGGTGAATTCAGCAACTGATATATCATGAACTGATTGCCACATTGTCTTCCATCTTTATACTTTCCTGAAGACAAGTTAGAGCAATTTGTAGGCAGCGCAGAAGTGGAAGAGGTCTAGAGGGAGAGGGAGAAAGAGAGAGGGGGACATACAGAAGGGCAGAGTCCTTAACTTGTGTGTAAATGGGTGATAGATAATAGACATCATGGAAGAAGTGGGCCTTGGAGAGATGATAAGAGCTGGAAAAGGTAATTTAAGGGGGTTTAAAATGGATATTCCATGAACGATGGGCAAAAGTGCACTTGCATGTAATATTCATTTGTTCTAAAATTAAGAGATACTTTCAGAGCCAGATTTTTTGAAGAAGCTTGGTACATGACAGATGTATTTAGCCAGATTTTCCAGATGTTGTCTTTCTAAGAGAGGTGACTGTAAATTATGGAGAGGTTGACTTATCACATACTGCTCTTTAGATACCTTAGGTAGAGGAAGTAGCCTGACAGAGCACCACGGTGTATTGATTAGATACGCAACCCAGCTTGTTCAGAGCCACTGAGTATTGTGTAATCTCAACATTTCCTTATTGCCCAGATTTTTAGCAGCAGTTATCATCCAGAACTTTTATTATAGTTGAATGGCATTGTTGTCTGCCAGAATAATATGTATATCCTATAGAAAGAAATCAGATTTGTTATAAAACAGAATAACAAAATATGTTAGAAGAGCAATTTTAGGCTAGTTCAGACGGTGAAACTGTAAGGATTTCATTCATGAAAATCCTGACTTTTTTTGATACTATCTTTGTTTTTCTAATTATTTCCAAAGCTTTTCCTGTGCCTATGTTATCAAATATTTTTTGAAACAGGAAATATCTCAGGCTCCACATGCTTCAGGTTCTTGACCCATTTGCTTTTATGTCCTGAATGTGAATTTTTTTATCAGTGGAAGACAGATAAAAAATTCAGCTATTGATGGATTAGGCAAACCAACCTGTTCTACTGAAGTGTGGGACATTTGCCACTGGCTTTTCTGAGAGGCAGGAATGAGCCATGGTTTATTCTTACCTAACCCTCTCATAGGTTTTAGGTAAACTTTTTTTTCTTTTTTTTTTTTTGTACATATTGCAAAACAAGATATTTTACTTCTAACAGAACTTCCTATTGAATGAAAAAGCCATGACTGACTTTCCTATTACCTCATCGTGAATGTGTTAACTCATGTTTGTGCCTAATTCAAACAACAAAACAATGACAGACCGTAATTTTAGAAAAGAATGTTTTTTGCCAGCTAGACCCAATTATGAATGCTCTGTTTTATTATAGTGTAAAAATAAAACCTCGGTTATGGATCATATTTTCTTCTTTTAACTAAGACATTTTCCAGAGAACTAGCCTGTGCTTTATGTACTCACTATGTAGCAGCATGACATTGAATCAGAAAGTGAGGAATACTTTTCAAGGAAGTATTTGCAGCCTTTTCAGCTTTGTGATGAACCTACCAAGATTTGGTTGTTTTTCTGCTCCTATAGTCCTTGAATGTGGATGGTCTGCAATGTTTTTCTTTTTTTTTAAACTGCTGATAAACTTAAAACTTGTCTCCACTGGAAAGGTGCATTGCTTTATCTCCATTGGCACAGCTAATATAGTCCACTTCTCCCTTGTAGGCATTATAGGTCGGTCTGAGACAACTAGCAATAGACATTACTTGATTTTCAGTTCCTTACTAGTTAGCCAAAATTTTAATGTTTGGGCTAAAAATTTCCATATCAAGTACCTGCTAATTTATTTTTAAATTAGCTAATTTATTTTTATTTAAGTTTTGTAATGCCAGGTAAAGAGTTTATCTGTTTCAAGAATGATAAGAAAAACATTTTTTTTTTTTTAGTATGTCAAAGATGACAGTGAGTTTCTTTAAGAAAGCTCTAGTGTTATCATATTTTGGAATGGACTTGAATGTTAGCAAATGTTGCCTTCATGTCAGAAATGGATGAACCTTTTGCCACCTGTAGAATCTTCCCGTTCTGGGTCAAGTCTGAAGCCCATTAAGCACTGCATTTGCAAATAATCTTTTACATTTTCATAGCTAAAGATTTTGCCTGTACCAGGCATGTCCTAACTTGGGACTGAACAAGTCTTTCCCCTGGAATCACAATCCTCAGCTGCTGCAGGAAATAGCATGTGAAGGGACAGGCGTTAGCACTGGTGTTGTGGCCATTCTCTTGTGCTCTCCTTGGTTACCGCTGAGTTGTGGTGGAGATGAGCACGATGGCTTGCCTCAGGTCTCTCCACCATGCAGATGGGGGGCTTGGCTTCTATCCCACCACTGTGCCAATTTCTGTCCCATGAAAAACAGACTACTGAGTGGGGAGAGGTGGATGGGAGGTGTTCTGCACCTGGGTTTCACCTCACTATAGACCTGCGATTTGACTGTGGAGCTGGGGTGTGATTTCAGCACTCTCAAGATCTAAATGTCTCACTACATGTGGCTGGTGACCAACTCTCACTGGAAGTATTGGCTCTTGCATTTTTAGACATAAGGACAAAACCTGTAGTGTGGAAGATGAAGAATCCTGCTTTGAATGCAGGTGCGACAAGAGCAAAGCTTCCAAAAGGGGTAGATTTGTACAAAGGAGTCTGTGTGGGCAGAACTGAAACAGAAAAGAAGCAATTGAGGATTTGAGGGTTTAGAGCACTCACACTGGGGGGTAATGAGGGAGAGACAATAGAAGATTGATTATGCTCTGAATGCAGGATAAATTCTTATTCAATATGAAGAAATTCATAAGATAGAGTAAGTATTGGGGGACGGAGTTGGGGTGGGTAATGGGAATGAAGAGAGGCATTATACACGTTTGAACGGTAGGAGAGGTCTCCGTCAGAGTTTGTGAAAGATTAGACACCAAATAATTCACAAGAATGTGAATTATCTTGAGGAGTGGATTCTCTGTTTTGCACAAACTGAATCAAACATTTCTTGCAGTTAGGGAATTCTTGGCTGATCTCTTATTTGTGGGTTTGCTATGTTTAGCAGAGAGAAGAATTCTTCCCTTCAGAGGGGACGTAACGAGAATCTCTTCTGTCTAGCCACCAATTTTGACAGAACTCATAGAAATTAATTCTCATCTACCCCTGTGTCACAAATGTTTGAAACTGAACAGGGGATTCAGAAGTTGTTGCTGGGAGTCCCAGGGCCACAGATCATGGCTCTGTGAGAAAATGAGTCTAAAAAGCAAGGGAAGGGCGAGACAGGTGTGCGACTGGCAGATTCCCGCAGGATACAGCAGGAGATCTCATGAGATACAGACACAGAGGAGTCTGAAAGGACACTGAACTTACTGTTTGTACGGAGGTACAGAGGCAGAAGTAACTAATATGCATGTCTGGGGCTGAACCTCTCCCCTCCTTCTCTCACACAGTTTGTTCTCTGATAAGATCAGTGTCAGGTCACCTGATTTGGGGGTAGTGGAAGGAGGGAGGGGAATGCAGCTCTGAGTTTTGGCTGGGAAAAGCATGCCATCCTTGGCTTCAGCAGGGCCATGCCTTGTGCTGGTGCATGGAGTTGGGGAATTGTCAGGAAGCCAGGGCACTGAAATGGGAGCGTGCAGTACACAACTCCCTTGATAGAAGCGAGTGGGAACTTGCTCAGCCCTGGAACAAAGATTTAGGCAGATTCACATGGAAGAATTCACTCATTCTGGGAAGAGGCAGGAGAATCCAAACTTGCTGCAGACAGCTCTCCTCCACAGGCCAGGACTTGGGTCCCAGCATTCCCCTGCTTTTGACAGAAGGTTATGAAACCTATTTTTGCGGTGTCCTGTCCCTTCCAGTGAAGGTCCACACACTGAGCCGTCAGACTGATAGCAGAGGTCTTGGACATCTCTCTGAGGGGTCGAATCCACTGATGTGGATTCTAGGTGTCATCTGGTGTCATCATTATGCCATGTGACAAAATTCCTTGCTTTTCTTTCACTTCCCTACAGATTGCTTTAGGAAACTGCATATACATTTATTCAGAGCTCCGTTAGAAATTAAGAAGTGCAAGAATTAGAACTACCTACACAAGTCCCTCTGGAGAAACAGGAAATAGGACTGTATCATTAGAGACCTATATCAAGCTTAGTCTGTTTTTTAACTCTCAGAATTCTCGTCTTTTCAGCTTTCATACATCGTTAATCTAAGTTTCCGTGTGTGGTTGTGTCTACATTCAGAATGCTTTTCTGGGATACAAACAGATGTACAGTACCAGCACAATGCTCTGGACATAGTTATGCAAGCATATGTGCTTCACAGCGGTGTTGTAAATTCACCTATCTGCAGTCTGGACAAGGCATGCTGTTATATGGGTACAGAGATATTCACTCCTCTATAGCTGTCCTTATCTAGGAGAGAAATAGGCTATGCTATTACATAGCTAGATAGATCCATTGATAGATCTTTTCATTGGCATATGTGTGTGCACAGTAGAGCTATTTTGGAACTGTATTAAGTGAAGTGGGTTGCCTTGTATGCCTGCATTCATGTCAAAAAAACCCACACGACTAAGTGAATTGTCTACACTAATATGAAAGGCTCTCAGAAAGGCTTTGCGCTTTCATGTGAAATCACTCTTTCTCTATTCTGTATCCCTTAGGGAACTTTTTTGGTACAATATCTCTCTCTTACTTGTAAATAGCAAGCATTAGGTAAATTTGCTTACATAGGTTCATCTCCTGCTCTGAAGGCATTACATGTAAATTAATGCAACTGACCTCTTGCATTGACTGTCCAGCCTTTGGCTTGCCAGGAGTAAAAAGACTTGTCTCTGAACCCTGTTCCATGAGCCTGGCTGGGAAGGAAGACATTTTGATCCACATCTAGAAGAGAGATTTAAAATCTTTCCTGGGTTGTGTTTGATTTATTTAAAGTGAGTTTGAGAGAGATACCTTTAAAAACCTCCAAGTTTCTCACTGTAAATAAATCTAAATGAATGGAATACTTGTATTTTTAAAGCTCTTAAAACAAATTTGTATAATAGAGCTGATGGATGTTTTGTGCAGAGGGAGATACAGGAATTATAGCAATGTTTACCATCAGCAGCAGTAGAGGCAGGCATGATACAAATTTTCCTATACAATCTTGTAAAAATACCTTATGCATGCATGTAATGTATATGCCTGTCATAAACTTTTTAGTTATACTGTGTGCAACATCAGATTCATTATGCTCTTAAAATGCTATACAACTAATTCATTGATGGATCCCAATCAAAAAGTTTCATTAGAAACTTTTATAGAAAATCTTGATAAATGACTGATTACAAAGACAATTCTCTTGAGATGCATTCATTCGCTGAGAGAAAATTATCCTCAATGTTCTCTAGTGAATAGACATCAATAAAAAAGGAAAAAAAAAGTTTTTTTATTAAATATACCTAATGAAATGTGTGAAATTTGAATATACTACAATACGTACATAGCTGCAGCACATTGGAATGTAGTACTATATCTACATCTTCCAGAATAGTAATGCTGCGAAATATTTTCTTTATTCTAATTTATTTCTAGTCTTGCAAGATCACACATCCATGTGGCATCTAGGCAGTTTTTTGCATGCATACTGTCATTTCTTTCCCTGAATATTTCAATAATAACAGCTAATCAATTGAAAAGCAAAAGCTCATTATCAGCTTACTTATTAATTCATTTTCTAGTGCCATGCTCATATCAGTGATGGCTTTTTAAATAAAATCTCTGGAAACAATCCAGCTAAGTCAGAGAGGAGAACTTATAAGAGAGTTGTATCAGAACCAAGGTGTGTGACATTAATGCTGTCATTTCAGATTTCACATCCACTCCAAAAACAGTGAGGAGACTGACTAATCATAATAAAAGTCAGACAGATGTTTGCTGTATAGATTCCATACCAGAAGGTTAAGCAAAACCATTCTTAGTTACAAAGAAGTAGTAAGGCCAAAAAAATGTATTTTTTTCATCAGTATTGCATTAATTGGAAGAAGAAAAAGTAGAAACAGCTGTCATTCTTTGAGTTCACCCTTTAGGCCCTTGAGTAAAGCTGATGACATTTCTGGACAAAAGAAAATCAATAGCATGCCACTTTTAGTATCTACTGAATGTTAGGTAGTTAATAATTTAAAAAAGGGAGCTTGTTGCTACACTTACGAGGTTTTTGCTTCTGTCAGAAAAGCAGTCAGGTTGAGTTGCCTGGTGGGTATACCTGTGCATGCTCTCTCTCTCTGAGTGAATTAAAATGGCTCCTCCTCAACAAAGAGAAAGTGCCCTCAAATTGCAGGGCAAAATTTTTTGATAGCCTTGATACGAACCACCTCAAAGATGAGAGCCTTTAAAAAAAACCCTTGATCTTGATTGGGTTAATATTACTTGAACAACTCTCGAAGACAAAAAGAGAATTGTAGTAGGAACTAATCCAAGAAGGGGTGATTGTGCTCGCTCAAGGACTTTACCACAATTTATGCTCAGAGGAAGCTCTTGCAGAGTGACCAAAATAATTTTGGGAAATGTGTATCTTATCAGTTGTGTGTTGCATGAGGGTGAATTTTCTCTGTCTCTCAGCCTGAGCTTAGATCTGTTTTCTGCTTCCAGAATGTACAGCGCAGATGGTGGATACTAATTGGGGTGGAGGGCATAGCCTCTCTGTGCTCTTGAAATCCCATGCCTCTCCAGAGGTCAAGGGGGCAGTCAGTGTACAGGCAGCCCCGGGGCCGATCTAAGCGGTGACAGTCTCCCCGGGTTTGCCTGCTGGTTATGATGCAAAGCAGAACAGCTGTAGCAGCCGTCTATCACATTTTCTGGTCTCTTCTGACAAGTTTCTCTCTCCTTCCTTCTGACTTGAGCGAGCCTTGCAGCACCTTGGGCAGACGTGGGAGCAGCCACTGGGGTTCACCTCTGCTTTGCTCTGCAAGTGCTGTTTCATGTTCACCTCCCTTTCTCGGATTTAGATTTTATCAGTGTTGTTGCAAATAAACCTCTTGTGAGCTGGCAGTGCTGCTTCCTCCCCTCTCTTCCAAGCCTCAGAGCTTCTGAGGGCAGGATGGGCTTCAGAGAGATGCAAACTGTTTGCTTGTACCAGCCCAGTGCTCAAAGATGCAGTGTTGTTCCCATCTGCCCTCCAACAGCTCATGCCAAGCCATGTCTCTGCTAAACTCCCACTGCAGCTGACTGAGACTTCATCTGGGAGTTCAGGGTTTGTTGCCCTTCCTGCCCTTTACTTCTTCCCCATGCCCTAGAAAAAAAGAAAATTCTCTGAGTTGCAGCAGAATTGTCTCACATTTATGTCTCTTTGTAACCTTCATGCCAGTGTTCAGTCTAGACCACTGTTCTGGATGTAATTATGTACTACATATGTAGAAGTACAGAGGAAAAGGAAATCTTTTTCAGCTGTGTGAGCAGTTGCAACATTCATCAGAATAAGTGCTGTCGAGGAGAAAGGAGAGTATCACAGGACATCCAAACAAACGCTTCCTAGTTTGTGTCTTTCCATTAATAAAGATGAGATTTGACATGCAGAGCAACTGAGTTTTCCTGTCACTCTGAGGCATCTAGGAAAGTGGTTGTAATGACAGAGATATACGCCAGGAAGAGCTTTTGCAGAGGCCAGTCATGTAATTCCTATTGCATTTCTTCCATTATACCATCAGCCAGCAGAGTGGAGAAAGGGTTTTGCTAATATCCAGTCTTAAGTTCTCTGTATGAGAGTACATTATGTTACGTGTGAACCTTTCATTTGCTCTATTCCCATCCTGGCCTTCTATCTTCTTTTCTTGTTTCTTACCTTTATTCATGCTTCTTTTCCAGTTGTCTTCCTCTCACTTCCCCAACTTTGTTTTCTTGTCCATCTGTTGTGTTTTATGCTTTTTGTTTACTTCCTTTCACCATTGCTCTTATCCCACCTCCCTCATGTGTCCTCTCTCCTAGCTGTATAAAACAGCAGTCTGTACAAATAGGAAAACTGTTAAACTCCACTCCTACAAAATGCCTGTGCTTCACTCTGGACTGTGCTTTCACACAGAGCCTGCTATTTCCTCAATATATGAGCCTATTAAGTACTAGGCAGCCCATAGGTATAAGACAGAATTTCTATGAACGTGGACCAGGCTGAAAAGATACTTAAAATGTATGCTGTTCAATCTGAGCAGCCAGTAACAAAGCAGAAGTGTCTGATGGTTGCCCCAAAAAAAGTAGTGTCACAGATGCACAATTAATTTAAATAATTTAAAATGGTAATTTAATATGCCATCATCAGTCTGAAGTCAAGAAATGTAGTGGTAAAGGGTTTATAATGGACATATGAAGTCATTCTGTGGTGAAGCTCTTTTAGATCCATGAGCAGAAGTGACCTTTATGCTGTATCATATTCTTGTGTTTTAGAGAGAAGACAAATGGCTTGCAACATTTTTCTACATGAATCACATACATCTGCATTTAAATTGCAAAGGTCAGGTCCACCTGTATGATAATTAAATATTAATTGAATAAGAATAATTTATAGCATTTGAGTCCATATTATAATTGAATGGGGTAGCTATCCCATGCAAAGCTCCAGTACACAGTATAGTTTATACATTAGCTCAGGGTTCTCTGCAAAATGCTGAAATCAACACTGAATGTTAGAGATTTGGCACTAGTTTTAGGCACTGAGTTTGAAAATTGTGATTTGCAGAAATATATGCAAAAATATTGCCAAAATAAGTATTCATAAAGTTGTTTCAATATGCGGCTGTATGTAAACCTAGTTATTAATACATACTGGGTAAATTTACTACATCTTTTCTCACCTTCATCAGTGAGAGAGAAGTTGCAGATTTTAACCAAAGACAGAATGGTTTTTAAACTCCAGCCAGGACTCAGCAGAAAGCCATCTGGGAGAGCAAAAACTCCTGCTGTGAGCTCTTTGATGGAGGGAATATTGTTGGGAACCCCCACCTATCCTAGATGGATTTATCATTGCCATGGATCTGCAGTGTTGGGCTCTGGCAAGCCAACAATGGGTTATATCAACTTTTAACGTCTTCAAAATACTTTTCACAAACTAACTCATTTAACCTCACACTGGTGCAGGGACAGAGGGGGTCAGTCTACCTGTTTTCTGGATAAAGGAACTGAATTGGATTTTCTCTGCAGAAATGAATTAGTTTCAGCTTTAGACTTCACATGCCGTCACTAATCACTCATCAGTCTAAATAGTGTGTTTACACTATGCAGCAGCAGATCTGTGTTGCTTCTATTTCGCTTCTTCTCTGAAATAAATCAACAGGTTTTACCTCTGCTTTCTCCTGCAGCTGGGGTGATGCTGGTCCCTGAAAGGAAGACAGAGGATGGGTTTGAGGAGCACTTTGGCTTGAACTACTTGGGACACTTCCTGTTGACTAACCTCCTCTTGGATACACTGAAGCAATCAGGAACGCACAGTCACAACGCTAGAATCATCACTGTCTCATCAGCCACCCATTATGTAGGCGAATTGCACCTGGATGACTTACAAAGCAGGTACTGATCCATTTTTAGCATTCGCTGATCTTCATTAAACTCAATGAAAATGGTTGCTGAATACTGACTGTGTGTGGGGGTGGTGTTGACTTTTTTTTTTTTTTTAATTAGCAATGTTTTTCAAGCAGTTGCTCGTATCTTTCAGGCTTGAACAAAGCTTGCAGCCTTCAGTCAAAAATGCAAGTAATTTATAACCTGGTAAACTGAATCTTTTATTATGAACCTTGAAAGCCTTGCTTCCTTTCTGGCATTTAAACTGCAGTGATGGTTGTGGTGTAGGGTCTGGACTCACCATTGCCTAGTCAGGGAGCCTGCATAACTGGGATGCTGTAAAATGGCTTGGGTGAATACTAATAGACTTCATCCTCGAGTAAATATCTGCCGGGGACTGCGTGCGCAGAGGCCCTGATCCTGCCTCTGGATGGGTGCAGACAGATGCCTGTGGCTGCTCACTCCCCTCCAGCGCGGCACAGCACTGCTGGGGCACGTCCCGGGTGCTCTGACGAGGGCCCCAGCCCTGCTGGGAGCCCGGGACGTTGCTCTGGCAGAGCTGGCTGGCCGCACCTGCCTGGCTGGCTCTCAGCTGTGCCCAACCCACACATGTCTGCTGCTCCTTCCTCCCTGGCAGCACTGCCCGCTGGCACCCCACTCCCCTTGTGCCAGCCCACAGCCGGCTGCGGCCCAGCCCTGCCAGCTGGCAGCCGCCGCAGCCCGTTTCAGATGGCACTCCTCCTGCTCCATCATCCGGACCCGCTGCCTGCCTCCCCATTGCCTCTAACCTCCGGCTTATCTCAGACGCTTGGTGTTTCCCTTTCCACCACCTTCATAGCAGCTACCGACAGCAGCTGCATCCAGCTGCCCGACGTCTTCCCTGTCCCTGGGTTGTGCCTCACATCCCTGCCACTCTTGTCATCTCCTAGAGCAGCCCCTTGAGTCACTGCCAACACCTGAGCCCCACCTCTTGTGTGTGTCACCCTCTGAGCTTTGCTGAAGTGACGAAGAACCGGGAGTTTATTGAGATCCAAATAAACCCGCTCTTCTTATTCTAAATCCATGGAGCTGCATGACCGCATTCTCTCCAAGTCATTTCATTTAGAAAAACTGTAGCTGAATATCTATGGGACTTTTTTAACATTAGCAGGATGCCGAATGATGCAGTGAATATCTCTGGTGTCACACAGGAACTGTGTAGCACAGTTTAGTTAATTGAGGAACGAGCAGGATGACTGAGATAAATTTTAAATTTTCCACATGCAGTCACTTGTGGAAATTACTTGCTTACTAGCAAGCTCAATTAGAGTCTTTCTTCTGGTCAGCTTCAAAGAATTTCTGCTTGTATAAGGGGACTCTGAGTTTTACACCATTTCTACGTAGAAATTGTGTCTCAGTCCTCAGCTTTCAACAAGGCTTTGGCAAGTATTTAGAGGCACCTGGCCTGAGGTTTCATTTTGGAACAAAGAGTAAAATTAGAGGGCTAGGCTCCGCTGTGCACATTTTACATATGAATGCTGCATTAAGCATGTCAAACTTTCTGTTTGACTTCTGATTACATACTATGGCATCAGTTTTATTACAAGCACATTGTTTAAACTCTGCAGGGTAGTAGCAGTTTAATCTCTTGCTTGTAAAATAACCACAGGAAATTACCCTTACTCTTCACTTGATGTATATATTCATTGTTCCTGATGTGTGTGTGCTGGATGGCACCACGCAAGGGGACTAAGGGGAGTGTAATTAGTATTTCTTTGGGGTAAAGTGCAGAATGCAAAATTAAATGTGGCTGTTCTGTGTCTCTAGATAACAGTAGTTTCCTTGATTATAGCAAAACCTTGTACCGTGCCTCTTTAGCTTAGGATCATCCTTATCTGTGGTTCATTATTATTAAATCATATTTTAAAGGAACCGGAAATGTTTCCTTTAGAAAAGCTGCTGAGTGTGAACATGACCAGTCTGATGAACCCTCCTCCCCCCAAGGAAAAAAGACAAAAAAAGTGAGATTTACCTGCAGCTTTGGTGCCAAATCCTGCCGTTTTGCATTTTAACTTTATTGGTGTAAGAACAGACATAAAGGAAGACAGAATCTGACTTATTTTGTACACTCTTCTCTGTGTGATGTTTGGAATAGCTGGGAGCTGGTAGTGCCTCCATACACATATGCAAGCATACATGTGCACCAGCAGCTTCAAGAGGGCCTGTGGTTTGAGCTCCAAACCTTTTCTTGGTTCAGCTGGAAGAGGATGCTCCCTTTTTTTCTAAGCCTAACTGCTGATAGGCTCCAACATGGGACAATTGTTAGTTCTCTCTTAAATGGTGCTGCTAAAGACAGTGAGATTACTTGCATGTTTGAATATGTGCTAGCAGCATGAGAGGGTGGCTTAGCAATGCTAGAGGGCTGTTGCAAGGTACCATACACAGACACTGTCTACATCATGACACCCTGGAGGTGCCTTGTGATTCGGAATAATATTTAAGAGCTGTAATGGATGCAGTGAAGACACCCATGGTAAGTGCTATGATGTGACAGTGTTCCATGAATTGCTGTAGTTTTCCAGTGATGGCATCCCTAATTTTTGCAGCTCTTGTGAATGTGAAATCTTTTAAAAAATCTTGTACTGGCTTTTTCCCTATTTTGAGTTGCAGTAGTTGGCCATAATTCATTTCATGGCTTGGGTCTGTGTTCCCTGATTGGTTGGTCACAGCAAGGCAGCAAAACAATTTGGAGTCTACTCCAAAAACTGGAGAAAGATAGCTGCACTCTGTGCTGGAAAAATTACTGATAGCAGCAGACTGAATTGTTTACCATACCCTTATCTCAGCATTCATAGATTTTGGTTGGGCCGGCATCCAAACTGGAGGTGTGTAATGGTAGCAGAGGAGGAATCCATCCATCAAATGCAGCAGAGAAGGAAAGGCAGAAGACTGTCTTGACGTAAAGGAGAAAGTAAACTGATGATCAGTTTTCTGTTTTACCGCAGATTTTCTATGGGATCATTCTCCCACTCAGGAGACTTTGGGTTTCCAATCACCATTGTGGCCATAGCTCCTGAACTTATTTCGCTTGTTCTTGTTGCTAAGAATTCTGATTTGAACTCAGAAGTCATCCATATCACAGTGACTACAGGGCAATTGGGTAAGACATAGTTGTGGAAAGCTCTATGCCGGTACAGGGATAGGAACAGTATTACATATAGCTTGCACTAGTCTTCCACATTTCCTCTTTAATTTGTTTTCTACCATCTAACCATTCTGATTTATCCTGTATTTCTCCTTTCAGCTCTTTTTGATGGGAGTGTTAATTTACACCTTTCTTGATTTTCCTTGTCTGTTAAATTATTTTTCTTCCTTTGTTATCTCTCTCTTCATGCTTACCCACCTGATTTCTGTATTCATAGTTTCATCTTCACCTGTATTTTCAGTGTTTTTATTTCTCTTGCTTTTTCCATCCCTATCTCATCCTTTTTTCTCTTCATTTTTCTTATTTCCACTCATCGATTCATTTCTTCCTTTTCTCTCCATTTCTCCTCTTATCTTCTCCCTCCAACCCCAATCCTATTTTTCTCCTACGAGTGTCATTTCACCCCCTTTCTGCCCGTCCTCTTCCCACACACAGCACTAAAAGAGACACAGCATGGGTGCATCAAGGCAGGACAGAGCTTGTACCAAACTGACAGGGCATAGCTTGTTTCATGTGTGTTACTGAAAATGCAAACTCACCAGAGCAATGACTGTTCTCCCAGTTCTTTTGCTGAAGGATATATGAAGCACATCAAACACTTTTGTGGTCTTTTAGATCCAGACCATTTTTGACAGAGATCACATGAGTCGACAAGGGGATCCCTAAGGCAAATCATTCTCCTTCATCCCTACTTTGAATACTACTGTTTTCAGGAAGGTGAAAGTTTAGCAGAAACATGATTTGCAAACATTTCAGCAACGGTGATCTAAGCAGTTGCATGCTGACTGTAATGCAGTTTGCACTTTAACAGTAGAACATCATAACTGTCATGTTCTTTATTCCTTTTTGCCTGACTTAAATAATACTCTTTAAAGTGTGAGAAAAAAAATAGGGCCTCAGCAGACTATGGCTGTCTGGTTTTAGCAAATATTTGAAGAGCATAGGGCCATCTTTTCTATCTGAGGTAGGCTTCAACAGTTCCCTAGAGTTGATGGTGCTGTTATAAAGCTGGGATAGAGGCCTCTCCCTCAGGTACTCTGCCTACAAAAGTAAGAGGGAACTTAAGGAAAAATCAAGAAAAAAAGACCTTGTTCCTTTTCCAAGACTGTAGAAGTGCTTCCCCTTGTGTCATACTCACTAATGTCCTCTCTTTCACAGAGGTAAGCAGCATCTTTGTGTGTTCTGTCTAGGTTTTTCTCCATGAAAGGAATAGTTATTCCTTTCATCATCCTCTCTTTTTGCATGCCAAATGGGCCCTGTAATGCTGTGAATCACAGATTTATGAACTCCTCAGCCATAGTAACACAGCTCCCTTTCTGGTCCAAGTCTCCTGTACATTCAGGAGCAGTTACGCACACTTTTTCTGCTCTCCTTCCTCTGCTCTATTACTGTGAAGGGAACTGATTTTTTTTTTGTAATTCTCCAAGCTGGTACAGTCCCCAGGTAATTTCTGTGCTTTGTTCCCTGTAGCCCTAGTGCATGAATCCTGACAGGGACAGCAGAGTGAAAGTGAAAGGAATTCCAGAAATCCTAGCTGTCCCGTGTGCATCCTAGCTGGTGTCAAATAGGGCAAACAGCTCTGCCTAGGATGAGAGAGGATACTGGGGAGACAAGGCAGCTTCAGTTAATCTCTTCTGCTAGGCAGTTCATAAAGGGTGCAGCAGAGGATGTTTCACACTGCTGGGAAAATCTCTCTAGCAAAGCGTCTGGAGACCTCTTGTTCTTGGACGAATAGTCTCCTTCATCACGGTTTCCTGGGTGTATCTGACGTTTGCTGGTAAACAAAGTTGCAATTAAGTCTGAGGGAAAAGTTGAAGGTTTTGTCCCAGAAGAATTGCTGAGATTTTGAAAATACCATCCATGAATAGCAATGACAAATTAAAATGCTGAATATTTTTGTAAAATGTTACTACATTTTTTCTCACATCAAAAACATTTATTTCAGTGCTCTCAAAATATTTAGTTTCAAATTTAGTTTGTAGTAATCCTTATAAGTACGCTGCATTTAATATTTTGAAGTGAAATGTCGATCAAACTGAAACTCCAAACCTTTAATTTAAAATTCATCCTGTTGAAGTAAGATATTTTCATCAATGTCAAAACACTTTTTTATTTGGACATTTGTTTAAACATTTTCCTTTGAATGATCTGATGAGTCAGCATTTTTGAAAATGAACACTTTGGGGAAACTTCCTGAATGGTTCCTCCTGTGCCTCTTCATGACTGATCTGTCACCTGTAGTTTCTTAATTCTCTCCCTATGGGAGAATTTATGGGATCCAAGTTAAAATTTCCACTAGTGTATGATATCTTTAATCCAGTCAAAAGCAAATGTGTAGTTGGTGCAGCATAGTAGTAGCACAATACTGTTGTTTTATTTCCAAATTTATAAATAATAAAGAAAATTTGTAAGATTAAGTAGGAGAGATTTTAAATAATTCCCTTTTATTTGTTAATCCATTTTAGTCAATACAGAAGTCTTCCACAGTGACATATACAGAGCTGTGTCACTGGACTAGTTTGATTAGTACTACTACAGGATTCATAAAATTATGTGAAAAAGAATAGAAACTGTAATCATAAAAGATTTTTCTAGACAAGAAGATACATGTTATTATAGATTCTATTTCATTTGGGAGTATGGGTTTTTGTTTGTGTTATATCATTTAAACAGCTGTCTCACAATGCCTTTTATTGTATTTTATGATTGTATTTACAAGATAAATCATACTCCTTTGACAGGACCAAATACTAACTACTGCATGCTGCCAATTTCAGTTAAAGTGTCCTTCCTGCAACATGCTTCCAAGCTTTTCTATGTATAGTTAGGTGATTATGTACTCACAGATATAAATATTCAAATGCTTACTGTATCTACATAATGATATTTTAGTCTTTCTTTGCAGAAGGTTTTTTGTATAAATGCAAAAGGATTTGCTGATTTGCAAAATGATCCCTTCCTTTTTCAGCAATTAGCGCTAATTGCAAAAATTGACTCTGCTGGCCTGGAAAATTAGTGTTCTGGTTAAAGCACAGATCTCAAATATTACAAATTAATTAAAAAAAACAAGTGGGCTATTATATCAGAAGACCACTTGTCTCATCAGTCCAAAAATGGGATTTAAGTTTGTATGGCGTGTGTGTCTTTTCTCTGCTGTAGGCCGCAGGTGATCCCCATCCATTCCTGCAACACAAAATGAAGATATGTTTATGTCAAAATATCCACTTGTGACAGTTTTAATTTTAAATTTATTGGTGTACTTTCATTCTATCTAGTCAAAATACTTTTAGGTTCATTGCTATTCTGAAGAACAATAACAGGGTGACACCACTATCACAAAGATAATGTCAGAATTTCATATATTCTGGGAAATCAGGTATAGTTATTTTATGGGTCACAGTGTTAAATTCATTCTTGTCTAAAAGGAATTGATGGTCTTAATTATGTATTATTAATAACAGTTAATGATTTAATAGGACAAAGTGTTTCTGAGCAAGCTCAAAAATGCAATGTGTTTGGAGGTATTTGATATATGCGTGTTTCTGCTACTCAACCTCTCCCTCCTCAATGGGTTGAATGGGTAAAATCAACTCTCTGTAGCATAAAAGACAATGGATCTCATACACATGCTATTTTCTGAAATGGCAAGACAGTTCAAGGATAATTTGAAAGTTAATGTACTGTGCTAGTCTAACAGAGAAGGCAAAAGGGACTTGCAGAGAATATGGAGCAGAGATAGATTGTCACCCTTGAGAGGTGAAGGTTAGTTTAACATCTCCCTGTGAGCAAAAAGACTCATTAAGGCTGAGTGAACCTCAAAAGCTTGGGAGTTCAAGTTCTGGGCGCTTATTCAAATTTTTTTAGCATATCCTCTCATTTCCTCCGGCTCCCACCATCCTCACAATACCTTTTCGGCAGTTTTGTCCTTTGAGCTGTGGAGTGTACCTGGGGAAAGCTAACACAGTTGCCTGTAAATACCCAGAATAACATGTTAGGGGACACAGTCAAAATGATTGGCTTGCCTTCAGCAAATCTCTGGATACAGCAATGTTATTGCTTCTGGTTCTTTGCAGCCAAACAACCCTGATGCTGCCAAGTTGTAGAGAACTGGTACTAAATGCAGTTTTGTCTCGACATTGCTGCTGCTGCTGCAGAGCTGCCACTGCCAAGGTGTGTCGGGCAATGCCGCGCTGGTGCCCCCGGGAGCTGTCCGCAAGGTAAACAACCTCGTGCACCTGCACGGGGGAAAAGGGGCACGAAAAGGGCAGAAGGCCGCCTCTAGGGGAACAGCACGTCTGGCACGAACCCCATCTACACATTTGCCATCTGCGCATGAGCAGGAGACCCCCAGATGTCCCCAGCCCGTTTCTGGAAGGTTCCGAGAGGGCGGACTGCGCATGACAGTTAATCTGCATGGGAAGTGAGGAAGCACCTCCCAGAGGCAGGGCAAGAACCTATAAAAAACTGCAGACGGCGTGAACGGGGAGGCTTGTTTGCGACGACTGAGGGTCTTGAGGGGAGTCGGCGGAACATCATCAGACTCGGAGTGGTGGTAGCTAGTTTCTTTTCTCGTTTTCCAACTTTCTCTATCTTTTCCCCTTACCCTTGTTGCCCTCTCCCCTTCACCTTTCCCCACCTTTTCTCCCCACTCAGTTGAAAATAAAGGTAAAAGGTTGTACGACATTCAATGGGTTTTAGGGTCTTAATCTCGTCCTTGGGATCGTAATGAAACCTTCCCGATATTGGATCGGGACACAAGTGCATTAAGGATGAGAAGGTGTAGTGGAGGCACTCAAAGGCAGATTTCTGCCTCTGTGATTAAAAATGGTAACTCTTAACCTCCTCTTTGCTCCACACCCTAAACTTTTCCTTACAGGAAAGTAGAACTTGGTCTGTTCAAAAGACCAGAAATAGGTCTTTTGACTAAACAGAGTTTTGTGTAAAAATTGTGTTTTCTCTGAAAAAACATATATATTCTAAATAAAATAAGTCATTGTAAAACTAAAATATTTTAGCCTACAGTAGTGTTAGTACTGCCAAAAAGTCTTACACCAGTTCTAGCTTCATTGCTCCATTTTGTCTGTTCTCATATGTATAAGGTGCTGCAGTTGACCTGCATTTCTTATGAGGGAAAACAGGGACCAGTTGTACACCACATTATTTTAGCTTCCCAAGCAGGATAGAGACTGAGGTGCCCTGTGGATCACAGAAGCTTTCTGAGAGGTCTAAGAGCTTTTAATTGTGATGCTAGCTGTAACATGGCACTTCAGAAATGTCTAAATTAAAATATTCTAATTATTGGATGAAATATTTTGGTTCTCAGCTCAAAGTGTTTTTTCGGTATCAGAATTTCCACCAAAAGTCAATCAGTCTGCCAGTCTAGGTGCGTCTTTTAATTATTTCTTTTAAAGAGGTCTGGCTAATCTATCTTTATACAACTCTGTACTAGACTGATTAAAGAGGTGTGTTCAGCTTTATACTGGAATGACAGTGAGTTGAGCTGCATGCCCATGTGGGAGGGATGGAGTGAGCAGCTGTGATGGCCGATGGAGGAGGAGGAAGAAGAGGAGGGCAAGACGGTCCCAGGGCCAGCTTGCGTCAACCTAAGCTGCCGGTGAGCTGCCCTAGAAGCTGGTCCACTGAGTAAGCACTGAATAGGCAGCGAAGCTTTATGACTATATGTTCGTTTTTCAGATTTCGGTCACAAAACTTCTTGTTAGTGTGTCCTGGACCTCCTGTGTGATTTCATTTCTGGTGCGTTATGTAAGGAGAAGAGATTTCGTGTGCTCTTCACTGAGATCTCCTGGCCCCTGCCTAGAAAATACTTGCTTTTCCATTACCAATAATTCACAGCCCTGTTTACAGTGTTCCAGGGTGATGTAATATTGGGAAATTTAAAAACCAGCTCTAAGGCTGGATGGTGGAGAAAGTGATTACTGTCACTGTCTCTTATGGTAGTTTAAAATAACCAGCTTGTAATGCTGGTTACAGATCACTGTGAGCCACGGTTGGTTATTAGTTTCTTGCAGTTTGAAGAGAATTTTTCTCTAGCAAATATAGTTTAAGGGCAAACCAAAATGATGCAGTGAAAAAAGGCCGCAACCTGACAACCCTCAGATAAAGGAGAGAAGCATTTTACTGGATTGCTTTTACTGTTTGCTAAAGTTTGCTTGTTTAGGTTCCTGAAGTAAAACATCCTCCTTTACAGACTATTTTCATACACTCATTTACATCCCATATCTTTTCTGACAGTGGCTGAAGGCCTCTGGCAATATACAGAATCACATAAACTAAGACCTTTCCCGTTGCATCTGGACAATCAATCATTTCATGGGTGCAAAGAATTACACATTTGAATCTCTCCTGTACCTGTTGACATTTCAGCTGTTTTTCTTCTTTAACCTAGCTGTCTTCCAACAGAAGGGGAAGACTTTCCATGATTATTTTTAGGAAACACGTTACTTGTTTATTAGCTTGTTCCTTCTCTTAAGTCAGTTACTGGGATTTTTCTGTTTTCTGTCTGTTTGAAGCTGTGGTCTTCTTAACTGAAGTATGTAAGGAAACACTGAAAAAGCAGAAGAGGCTAGATTGCTTTAACAAACAAAAACATGTTTAAAATTATTTTGGGGTGTCAGAGTTGATAATCTTCTGTGGCTTCTGTGGACACAGAATGATGGCATTGGGCTTTCTGCACAGTATTTACAAACATCTGGGATGAAAAAGGATTTTGTAGTCTTTGTGCACATGCAAGCTGTATTTCCCTTGGTAAGGCGGACCAGTCCTTCAGTGCATTGAACATTTGCACGTGTAGAACACATTCAGTTCCTCTTCAAGTCCAAGGCAGTGCCGTAGGTTTGGCCCATCGCAAAATGAAAGCTTACATTATTTTCACATAGACCAACTAATTTCACATCGTCTACAGAAAATCCACTCATTACATTTGGTGACTAGGCTGGACTTGAAATGGCAGCATTTTCTCATGCATAAACAGGCTCTACAGTTAGTTCCCTTTCAGTCCCAGAAAGAAAAGCTCAGAATTGCAGCTGTTCTGCAAACACTAAGCCCATTTTAAGATGATTTTATCAAAATGGAAATAAGATTTTGGATTGTTCAAGTTATTACTGAGCCATTTTATGGCCCTGTCTGTGTTCCTATGGAAGAGAAGAAGAAACTGTAAAAAGACCTCTTGCTTCTTTGAACTTGAAAGCTCTGTTGTAGAAAGGTTAGGAAGCTTTCGACGCAAGTGGGTTGAGAGTGCCTCAGAGCTCTTCTTGATTTAATCTGAGAAATAATCTGAAAAGTCTGAAAAGATATGTGACAATCTTCAATTACATGAGATCCAGATTACCCAAGAGATAATATGAAAAGATATATGGCAGTGAAGTTTCCCCCTTGACTCAAAAGGATCATGAGGACACAGAACATTGGTCTTGGAGCCTTGATCTCGTTCTTGGCTGCAGCTATGCAAAATCTTGCTTGCTTGTTTTTATTTATGTATTTATTTGTTTGATGGAGATTTTTAATTGAGTGAAGGGATACCATTATGCTCAAATGCCACTTCAAATATTAAAAAGTACTTAACACTGCATGATATAAACCTACTGTAGAAAAATGGTACCTCAGAAGAATCACTTTATATTATTCTCTATAAAGAGGTGTATTTCCTGGGAAAATGGAATTACAGTAATTACAACTTGAACTGGTCAACAATAGTTGACCACAAAAAAAAAATTAACACAGACAGAAAAGTTAGATTGTTTTTTTAAGCTGTTGATTCTGCTCCAACTTTGAGAAGATCAGTCTTTGCATCTATGTTTCATACGTTTGAGAATTTGCATTCAGTACACAACACTGGAGCCATACACAGCAAAGCAATCAGTAGAGCAAAAGGAGGGCTCTTGACATCTCACCTACCTACATTAGGAGGAGGGATCAGCCATAGATAAATGATGCATTCATTCCATCAGGATGGCAGTAATGCCCATCATGACAAGCCCCTGCTGATTTTACCTTTTAGAAGTATTTTTAATAATATGGACCTTCCAGGTTCCTTCACAAGCTCCTCTAAAGACAGTAAGTTCACTCTGCATTGCCTACATGCTATAAGCAAGGGGCTAGTCACTGAATGCCATGCATTTATGCAGCAAAGTGCTGAAAGTTGGGAAGCAATGGCTTTTTGGGAAAAGGAGCAGCTTCTAGCTTGTGGCTCTTACTGAACACTGGATGAAGCCCAAGCTTCATTGACTTGCTGATAAATGAGCTACTGCTAATGAGGCTATCAGTAGCATTTTGCCCCTTAGAGAAAACATCTCCCAGCTCTGAGCTTTTACCCCTATGCTTATCCTCTAATTTGGGAAAGAAATATACTATCTTACCACTTTTTGAAAGATTTCAAACTAAGACCAGTTTTGGCCAAAGCTGTGTGTGAGCAGTGCGTGGAGTGGCTCACTCTGAGATGTGGTTAGTCTCAGGCATTACTTTGTCTGTGGGTCAGCACAATACACCCAGCCAGGCTGGCTGGAAAAGTGCAGTCCATCTCTGGCTGTTCAAGTAATCCTGTAGCTGCCAACACGTGAAGTGTTTGCTTTTCAGCTTGTGTAGAACCACTAATTTAATTTTTCAGTCTAGTAGCCTTCCTTTCCAGTGTGCGTATCACAGGCTTACGAGGGCACTTCAGGAGTCACTACTACCTGAATGCTGATTGGTTCAAAATAACTGTGGCCAGTGTATTCAGAGTTCAAGTACATGGGCATATGCTAAGGCTGCTTTACTTTTATATGTATAAATATTTATAAACATATAAACACTTTTTTAAAAAAAGCTACATATGAAGTAAATGCACAAAATATACATGAAGAAGTAATTGGCCAGTAATCGGACACCCAAAATACCCAAGCATGTATGTGAAATGAGTAACTATATGGTAGACTATAGCGGTAGTTGCAGTTTGTAACAGGACAACTACAGTACAAAACACAGCTGTAACACAGTCTAGTAGATATGTTAACTACTTAGATTTTGAATCTGTTTTACTAATGCATATACTTGTTTCCTTCAATTAGCAATACATTATTTTTCAGTGGCAGTATGCATATTATGATTTCTCCAACTGTTTTTTCTCCATCTCCCTACTTTCCTTTTTTGTACTGGTGGAAAATCACAATAGATGAGACTTAGCAAATGTGTACCCAGGATAAACATTTGTAGTACAGTCAGGAAAGCTGCATAAATCTAATAAGCAATATTTAGAACTCAAGCCTTGGTTTATCATAAAAAGAGAGAGGAAAAAAAAAGCTTATGAGACCAGAAAAGATGTACCTCTATTCTGCAATATATTTCTGTAGCTGCCTTAAAACAAACTGAAAAATCTGTCAGAAATCTTGAAAAATCTTGCATTTGCACTCCCTAGAGAAAGAAAGTTTAAGACTCTGAAAGGTTTATGAGTGTTTAATAATAGTCTTTATATTCTTGACTAAGCAATGGTGATGATGTATTGCAAGATTAATACATAAATCATTAAGAAACTTAAGTTCTTTTAATACAGCAAGTCTGTGTTTTACTTGATTCACTGATTCATCCTAAGGCGTGTATTGAAATTTTGTGTGGCCTTTCATTAGAAACCCCAGCACACCACCCACATTTTGCATCACTTCTTTTTTTAATGGAGCACATGGCAATCTGGTTGTTCTGCAGTTTGATCTTAGTGCATTCTGCCCTCCAGCCAGATTAACACACTGGAAATTGGGGAGTGTGATGATTGGTGAGGAGAAGACGATGTGTATGAGACAAGTGCAGTGTAAAAGAGGTTCGTGTCAGAAAAACTGTACTGCTAGCACCAGCCGGGTTAAATATAGCTGTATACTGCTTAGCACAGTCACGTGGCTTCTGAGCCTTTTCTTTGAAGCTGTGGTGGGGAAGGGCAAGGGTGGTACTATTGCATCCTTCCTCCAGTCAGTGTGTATCAGCTTCCTTCCACATGTGTGCATAAGGCAAAAAGCAGCTGTTGGTGAAAAACAAAAAACAGAATGCAGTATAAGAGTCTGTACACAGTAGGTGTAGAGAAAATGGGCTGTGCTGATCAGCAGTTTTGACTCTCCCATTACTCAGTCAGTCCTTTGAGCTGATTTAATGTTGTAGCCTAAGCCTGATACCATTGGACTAAGATGGGAGACCTCTACAGATTACAGATGAACTAAAGCCAGCCAAAAAAATAAACCAGAGTAAAAGTGGTAGTCACGGGAAGTGGTAAACAAGGATCCAGTTTTCAAACTTGGATAACATCTGAGTCCATGCTTAAATACCTAATTAGCCACTGCAGGCTCCAGTTTGAAAACTGGCTTCTCGTTACTTTGTACAAATACATTGCCCCAGCATGCCAGGGAGACTGCTGCTGGAGACAGCACCATGGAGATGAGCTGTAAAATCAGCTTTTGGTGGAAGCTGCTTGGGAAAAGAAGAAAAAAATCACCAAACCGCAAGACATGCACTCCAAAATTGAATACTTATTTATTTTGTTTTGGCAAAAATACAAAATAATCCCTTTCTCTTCTCTTCCCTATTTTTTTCAGTGAAAATTCAAACTTGCCAGTCTATGTTGCAAAAAAATCTTAAAATGAAAACAGTAATTTCTGCTAAAAGTTATTTGTACAGAAAATGCATAACCTGCTTTATTCTGATCCTGTATTCATCAGGATAGAATTAATGAAAGGTTCATTTTAAAAGAAGAAGAAGGTATGGTATTATATATTGCTGCTTTTTTGGCTGGATTTCAAAACAACTAATTAAATTCTGTCTGCTTTAACTCCTCCTATAGTTTCCCTTTAGTGAGCTGCAAGTTGTCCTATTTCTTCTGCACCGACAGGGCCGAATGCTCTAGGGGACCATCCCCCCAGGGGAGACACCTTTCCGTGGTAGGAAGAGTGATCACTGTGGTCCACAGAGAGCCCCACTCAAATGTGTGGATGGGCATGAGCTTCTCCAGTTGATCGTCGGCCACACTGTTCTTTCCCACTGGACTTCTTCCCACCCAATCCATGCTCGCTGCCTCTCCTACTCCACTTTTTCCAGCTGCTGACTATGCAGTGGCCTGCCATGCTCATAACGTGCTATCTGGCTTAGCTAGAGCTTGGTTGGCACTATTTATTATGACAGAACGTGGGCTGTTGATCACCTGTATCTCCTGGCTTTCCTGCTGATTGGCCAGCATGTGTATGTACCATTTGGCTGGAAGCTGTAAGTCTTTTGCCTGGCCCTCTGGTTAGGATGCACAGTTCCTCTGACTGAGAGCTTGCTTTGCTGTGAGGCATCGATAGCCTGAGTCCTCAGGAGGCCAGATGTTGCAGGTGCCCTTCGTAAGCTGCTGTGCCAATGAAGTTGGCTGGCAAGCTGCATGCTTTACTTTGTTTAGCCTCTTGTATACACACCCATTTTAAAAGGCTTTTAGAGTCTTCAGAAAAGGAAAGGGATGTGGAAATGTGTAATCTTGCCAATGTTATTACTTTATTTAATGTACCATTATAGTTTCATTCAGTGCTGAAAATATATAGAAAGAGCATAGAGAGCCAGGAGAAAGACTAGATCTAGATGCATAGGCTTTGAAGCCAGGTCATTCCATGTATAGGAATACAAGTATGTGCATGGGAGATGCAGTTATGGTACAGGAGCATATGTGAAGGAGATGAGGCATTTTTCTGATTCATAAACTCAAGACTAGATGTAATGAATCTAAGTAACTAATGTTGGTTGTTTTTTTTTTTTTTCCAGTGTGTAATTTAAATAGCATGAACCAATGAAAAGTAAAACATGAACCTAATAAGACTGGGACTCACGAATAAAAGTGGTTCAACTAAAATACTTGTCAATTCTGTGTCACAGATTATTCCTCTGTTTTATATAGTCCAGTGATCTCAGATTCCTGAAAAGCAAAAATCCTATGCACACAAAAAGTGGAAAGAGTGCAGGTAATCAGCGTGGGGGTGCTGTCAAAAGTGTCTGCTCTGTGAATCAAGTTTTACATCCTTCATGTCTATAGTATACTGTTGAAGTCTGATTCCCTGCTGCCTTGGAAATCATTTGCATCTCTGTACTGTGATATAAAAGGCCTTTATACTGATTGGATGGCTTTTTATATCTTCTAAGCACTCATGTTTCCCTGACATAGATACACGTGCAAAGTACAAGGCTTTTGAGGATCCGGTCCTTGTAGTTTGTGCTTCATTGCCACAAGGTAAGTCGAAACAGCACTCACACAGCATGTGGGAATGCGGGGTCATGGGGAGTTTTCACCGTCCTTCTGTGTGGATCTTGAGCGTCATTGAAGGCCAGACTAGACCCAGACAAGATAAGTTAGTGTAGTGCCTAACCCTGCTTTTCTGTGAGCTGCTTGCCAGACAAGATCACTGTAATTCAATACAGTAAGTCTTGTCCTGTGCCCTAGCTTACGTTCTCCCCTGATGGGGAAATGGTGGCACTGGTGGAGAAACACCAGGACACACCAGGCTGTTGAAAGCTGCTTCAGGTAAGTGCTTCCCATGGGTAGCGTTAGATCTGTCTTGCACTGTTGCACAAGGGAAGCTAGTAGTGGCTGAGGATCTGGCCCTGCCAATTAAAAGGGTTGAAATGTGCGTGAAGCATACAGCGACATTTTGAGCATTTCAGATGAGGATATGGACATTACTGAATTTAAAATATAACTGCAATTCCCTGACTAATGCCAAGTCACTTTTATAGTCATGGAGTGATTGTTCTTTATTTTCAAAATAGCCCATTTTACCCTGAGGCGCAGGTGATATCTTTATGATGATGGAGCTATGTTATCCAGCATGTAACAGCTCAGGCCGTTGGTTGGTATGAAGACTTTTTATGATCTACTGTCCTTTTCTGTTCTTTCTCAAATTATATAATGCTTTCATTGCCTATTTGTTTGTGTTTCTCTTGAATAGAGCAGAAAAAACGAAAAGATGAACTGGAGATTTAATGCTGTTGTCTTTTACTTCCTGTAGCTGAGCTGTAAGATATACCATTGTGTCTCCAAGTTTCTGAGTCCATTCACATAATGCTAACAGTTAAATTGCTTCAGTGGCCTTACACCTCTGCAGAGAACCAGCCTGTTTGCTGGCATCCAAGGGTTTCTATGGTGAAGTGTACAGAATATTATAAACCAGATATTGAATGAAAATGAGATTATGAAAATAATTCTGAGAAATATTTGCTCTTTGGTCTCTGTGTAATAAAAACCTTGCATGTAATAATAACCACACAAAACTCAGGGCAGACTTTTCTGCAGAACAGGAACATCCTCAGCTTTGACATTTGTTGTGCTAAGGATGAAGCTGTAGTCTGCTGCTGTCACAGCGGCAGGACAGCAAACAGAGCGAAGGCAAGAGCTGGGAAAGAGAGAGCTGCCCCCAGGTGGGTGCTCCTCTATTTTGTTCTGCCAGCAGTAGCTGATGCCGTGCAAGCTCTAACCCCAGTCTTCATATCATCAGCAGCAAGCAGCACATCTCCCCAGGCTCCAGCATAGGCAAAAGAGGATAAGGACCATCGCTGTTTTGCTCCTCCCTAGATTCTGTTGCTCCAGGCACCTGCCTGCTTTGCCTATGAGCTGCCCGTAATGCTAGGAATTACCTCTAGTTTTGCTAATCACAAAAAAGGATAAATGAAAGGCCCATAGTAATAACAAGACTGAATTGGCCTGGAATAGGAATCTGTGGAAGTGATGCTGAGGCCCACGTTGGGATGAGCATTTTACGTGACATACCTGCTAATTTGCCGAGAACTAGCCTGCTTATTTAAAAAATAGTGCTGCCTGCCTGAAGTGAAACACAACTAATCAGCAGTTCATAAAAAGTTTGACTCAAAAGAATGGCAGATTCACCCAGACTGAGAGAGGTTCATGGGAGTCTCAAGAGGTAACGATTTGCCCTAACTCTCAGCATTTGTGTATTTGTGCATCAGCGCTTTACCTTCTGTTTGGCATAGGCCCAGCCCAGCCAGCTTTCTCTGCTCGAAGAGTTGTACATGACACAACTGTAGTTACACTTGGACCATATGCAGCCACTCTCCTTGCCCCATCTTTTTATCCCTTGCTTTAGCTATGTGTTACCTGGTGTGTCACTGAGGCAGGTGCAATGATTGTCTTACTCATCTATAGTGTGTCCAACAGAAAGGAGCCTTTATCAGAAACTGGTAGGTTCTGCTGCAATACAAATAGTAATAACCAGGAGTAGTATGATCAGAGACAGATTTACTAGGTGAGAGGGGGATTATGTATGTGTGAGAAGAAGGTCGTGAGGAAGGGGAGACTGTTTTGGGGATATGATATCACCTAGGAGATGATATTCTGGAGCTTGGTGCATCAGCATAGCCAGTTAAAATAGTTTGAAATAGAGATTCTGTTAGGTACCATGTAATTTTATTTTTTTCTGTAAATTGGACATTGTATCTGATGGAATAATCACCAGAACTAGAGCAAACAACATGCCTGCTAGTGATAAGCTGTTTCTTGTGACCACTCAGTGTATAGCTCTGTGTTTGCTGAATATTGCAGAAAATGTGGTACATTTGATGTCTGTGCAATGCTGTTTTCCTTCTGATTACTTTTATGTGCATGTCTCTCTCTCTTTCCCTTTCTTATACAGATGTTCGTATTCACCCCATGGAGCCTATGCCCAAAGCAAACTTGCCCTTGTGTTATTTACCTATCGACTACAGCATCTTCTGACTGCAAATGGAAGCCATGTGACTGCTAATGTAGTAGACCCTGGAGTAGTGAATACCGAGCTCTACAAGCATGTCTTTTGGGTTGTAAAAATGATCAAATGGATGACAGCCTGGCTACTTTTCAAGGTATGCAGCTTTTTTAACCATTTTGTTGCCATGTTACTACATTGTGAGAGCTATAATGAGCCCAGAGCTGAAGGTGAGTCAGAGTTTATCATAATGTATTGTGTTTATTGCATTTTTCTGGGCTGATGAAACATAAAAAAATTGATAAAGACAGCCCTTCCCCAGAACATTTATTTTAAATGGACTCACAGTAAGCGGAAGGAATTCCTACCTCTTTATCTGTGGCAGAAAAAGTAGATGCCCATGCGTTAATTATCTACCTAATCTAGTTCTGTTTGTTTGTGTGTACATGCTGGTAGAATTGCATTCGAACAAGGAGCCAGCATATGCAAAGTGTTCCTAGGAAATGTCTTTTACGTCCTGTAAATGAGAAGTAGACATGACCTGGCACTGTCTACATGTATGCAACATGTTGAAGAGAAGAGGGCAAATGAAAGAAGGAAGCCGTACAAATGAAAAAGATGTTGATGGGACATAGCCCAAACTCCAGGCTGTGCAGATCCAAATGCACATGCTCTGGAATGTTGGGCAATTTTCATTTAGGTCTTTCATCTGAATACATACTTGTAATGGTACATTATCTTCTACTATCTATGCTTGGTCTACATTAGAAAATTTTAAGCTGTGTAATAAAGCTGATCTAAAACTGGGGCAAACCCAGTTAAAGTTAACTTCAGTAACATTTTGCAGTAGTGTAAGTAGATCAATCTGAAATCTGTTTAGCAGCACAGGTGCAATGTTTTAATGTGAACAAGCCTTAGAAGGATTTCTTCTGAGAAAATGCACTGCTTATAACTCTTTCAGAAAGCAGTTTTGGATTAAGTGAATAGAATCTGATTCCATTAGAGAAAATTAAATGCCCTAATTAAAATGAAGTATTTTAGATCAAGGGGCATGTCCTACAAAGCAAATTAATTTTAAACTTTGATATGGAAATAGCACTAGCTTTAATTTTAGAAATGAATCTGGAGGCTGGAAGAGTGGCTGTAAAATAAGATGAAAACAAATAAACCCATATTTAAAAAGATTAATAGTATCTTCTAAGTACACGTTGAATATTGCAATAAAATTGTAATAGGAATGCTCATAACGTGAAATGCATCCTTAAAGAGGGCGCACACAGCTTTGCCAGAATGTCTGTATGAAACTTGTTTTGCCTCTTGTGTTTGCCATTTTAAATGCCAGTCTGTGGTGGTGGCGTTTTTTAATTGGACTCCCTTTGCTAACATAACAGTTTTATATAGATATTTAGGCAGTACTAAGTATTTCCACCACAGCCACAAAATTCTGACACAGATTCTGTGTCTAAGGGTGAAAATTGATTCTTTTGTTGTTTATAGCACTCAATCCCATTCAGTTTTATTGGTGCGCCAAGGGAAACATTTCTGTATTATACTGACCATGTTTAGAAAGTAAACGGGATGTCACTGAACACACATAAAATGAGTATGGATTTATCACAAGAGGGAGTCAGGTATTTACAGTTGTAATAGTAATGCTGCCTATAGTCCCTGATTATTTCTTAGTCTTTATATGAGATACCAGTCTAAAGGAATATTGCCTTTCAACGGCTGAAGGATGCTGACTTGCATGGAAATGCTATGTGTATACTGCCTTCAAAGCAGAAGCATCAACTGGGTGTTTGCTTTTTGAGCTGATTATACTTAGAATGCTTCAGTTATTGAGGCTTTGTAAAGCCCCATATGATCCCATTTTTGTAAAACACTTGATATGTTTTTCCTGTAAGTCAAAGAAGAGGGAGACAGAACGGTCTTACCAATTTTCCCACTTTCTTTGAGACTTCTGAGTTACAACACTGAGTTCTACTCTTTTCTATGGCTTAATGCGCATGCTATCTTTATATATTTGGGGCCTGATTTTGCCTTCCTTTCTCACATTCAGGAGCACTTTATCACATATATTTGTCCTTTTCAGCTTCAGTAGAACTGCACCACAAAGTGCTATTTAGTTCCATGACAAGATCATGTTAAAAGCCTATCTGGTAATTTAGATAGTATTATATGTAGTACTATAGTTTCTAGTATTCTAGCCTTTGCAAAAAGCATTCAGTGGTCTTGTGTTGATCTCATGCACTGGGGTAGATTTCCCCTGAGAAAAGTATGAAAGTAAGGATAGAAAAATTCAATTCTCTGATAATATTGTCCGATAGCTGATATTATGGATTTCTTCTCCCCTGGAATTTCATTCCTGCATACACATATATGAATCTTCCTTCTAGGATTATAGCAATAACACAGTGAAAATGAGGCGATTGCACTCTAATCATATTTACTCAACTAACTTTTATCATCCTGAAGTATTCCAAAGTGGTTTGTAAATGCTTCACCCACTGCAGCCTGGCACTCATGACAGTAAACATAGCCCAGATAGCAGTGAGGAAGTGTATCATGGATTTATCACATCACATTCTCTCAAGAGAAGGTCAACATTTTGTTTGATTTAATTCCAAATTATTGTGGCAGTGCTCCACTACCTTTAAATCCATTTCTGTCAACACTTTGGTGTTGACTTGACTACATTCAAGTCAAATACTTCTAGGGAAGACAGTGTGGCCCCAGCTCTCACTGAGTTATTCATATTTGAAGTTGCTCAGTGTGTCAGACAAGACAAGACTGTCGGCTCAACACGTCTGCCTCAGAGCTGCCTCAAGGTATTCAGAGACTTAATACTTAAGCAAACAAACAAACCCACAGTTTTGTAAATAGGCTATGATATGCACATATAATTTACTCAAAGTATTAACAGCTTGAGTTTCTTAGAACTGTGAAACATTGTCTTCTCCTTTTCATAAACAGCTCAGAAAAATCTCTACTCGTTCAGTTATTTTTTTTTCCAACAAGCTGCAGTGAGAGGGACCACTGTAGCAATATGATAGGCCAAGCTAATGATTTGGTGACAGCCATAAAAATTGCCAATCTAATGTCCTCCTATAGAAATGATGATCCATTCTTTCTGAACTCCATTCTTTCTCAGGAAAGTTACTGTTTGCTGTGAAACTCGTTCTTTAAATTTGCATTTTGCAAACATTTTCTCTACATTTTTAACAAATGGGGATATCACTTCTCACAGACAAGAGATAAATGATGTTTACTCTTCAAAAAATAAATTGATTTCTACGATTGTGACTTCTCAGTAAATAAAAACTGACGAGCTGTCAGAATTCTCTCTAGGGTGCAGTGAGATAAGTTTTCTCTTAGGATTTTTTAACATGAAGTGGTCTTCTTTTTGAAGAAATACACTCCAAACCAGTAAACAATAACTAATTAATAAGATAATAATGGCCTAAAAAGACATTCACCAAGCATCACATTGAAATTAAGCCAACTGTGCCGCTCACCAATTTTAGTGATGGGTACTGTTCAAACTGAAAGCTGGGAAGGTACCCTTTCCCTCTCCATTATTTCTGCTTCTGCTACAAACACTGGATATTCATTCTTAGGCCAGGGCCTACGCTTGTCATACAATTAAAATGCCTTGGAGCAAAAAAATGCTGACTCCCCCATAATGTCCAATAGCAGGAACTGTTCTGCTACTTATGACTTCATGATGCAATGGAAGGAGAAACACCTTCCTTGCTTCCCACAGAGAAATATTTTAAATTTCCAGAAAAACTTCTTTATAACACACTTGGTGAATGCGTCATTATAAAGTATAGTGCATTCAGTCCTTTCAGCTGCTTCAGATCAGCTGTATTTAGGAAGGCATTGTAGAAGGAAGCTAAGACTGTGCATCAGATCTTGTCTCGGCTGTCATTTGCAAAGACATAATGCCATATAAGTAATTATTGACTGACAAGCTGAAAATGAGCAGAAGGATTAATGATCCCACCAGCTTGTAAAAGTGAAGGGAAAGGCAGAATCGGGAACACAGCCTAGAAATCAGCCACTATGAACTAGCTCATTTCTTTCATCTGTCAAAACAAGCCTAACTTTAGTGTAATTTTCCTAAAACATTTTTAAACAATATCTAAAAGACCTGGATTCATCATTCAGGCCAGAAGACATAGTCATGCAGATCTTATTGCAGCATTTCTTATTCAAACTGTCCCTTTGGCACTCTGAATGTAGAAAATTCATTCTGCCCTCCTCCCTGAGGTGTCAGAAGACAAACACATCACCACAAAATAACACCAGCTGTACAGAACTAGAATAATTAAATTTTACAGCTGAAAGTAACAATTCATCAGCATCAACATCTACAGTCCATGTGAGTGTGTGGTCTTCACATAAAGCTAGTCTGGAATTTTCTAATGGAATAGAAACTTCTTGCAGAAACATGTCATTTGCAGTTAATTTTTATGAGAGGCTTTTCAGATCAAAAATGGGATTCTGGTCAAAGTTGGGGAGAAATAAACAGTCCCAGGATCTCTCCTCTTTAAACTGGTCCCTTTTTTGCACACATTAGTACAGGGATTTAAGCTTCAGGCTTTTACATTCCAGATTCTAATCAGAGCCATAGGGCTTGTTATTTTCTTTTTTCATCTAAAAAGTATTAGATTATTTCCGCAACCACAGAACAATTCTAATGGGAAGAATGGAGGGATCCACCTGAGAATGATAATGAGCAATGTACCTTTGAATGATCTGGGCACTTTTCTTAGATGTGGATCCCTGGACTTGGCTAGGCATTCAGTTACTGCTGTTATAGGGTATGCAGCTGCAGTTTGGCTGTTTTATTTATTCTGACTCCTAAATAAGAGAGTTTAGGAGCATGGAATGATTTGTGCCTGCCCTAATCAGGATTAAGCCTTTCTAAAGTAGACTGACTCCAAGTGCACACCCGTACAGCAGTTAGCCCTGGTCTCCAAGAACTGTGGTTTCTCTGTGGTCCCGAGATATTGCTATTTTTGTGTGTGTTTTCTCACGTCAAAGTAGCTGAAATATTTATTAAAAGGACCGTGTTTCGGGTGGCTGAAGGATGTTTCGATAGCAAGAAAGCAAAGGATTTGTGTTGAATGCCCAAATGTATGGGATGGGATGGGATGTTATACGAAGGTGTGCAGAGCTGGTGGGATTGTGTTGGAGAGCTTCAGAGAGAGTCAAGGTTATTGAAGTGTTTTATAACACTTATTTGGAGCAGCTGCTGGAATGATCTATCCCAAAACCACACTCAGGCTTTGTCTTGGAGGAAGCTAGTTGGAACAGGCCAAAACAGAGCCATGGAGCAAGCTAAAAATCAAACAGCATGCACAGTCAGAAATCGATCTAATGCCCTGTCCCACAGTTCTAGTGGTTCAGTTAGAAAATGAAGAAGATCCTTTTTTTCCTAACAGTGGGGAAATGGGAATATTATTGCATCTTTAGAAAGTGTTCACAAGACAGGACATTTCCATGACTTACTCTTCCTACAGGATTTACTCTTCTTAACCTGGAAAGTGGACTGAAGAAACACAAGATAAACCTACAACTTTGCGCTATGTAAAAGTTTTTGGAGTCAAAATTTTGGAATGGTACATGATTTAAATTTTGTGATAGAATTTTACTAGAAGGTTAGAAGCATACTGAAGAAAGGTATTTGTATAGTGTACGAAGGTGTTTATTCCTATGCTTCTGTGTGATAACAGATTGTTCATTTAACTTCATAACTTAGGCAGATTCTTTCATCATATCTGAAAAGAATCCATTTATATGTGAGGGAGAGAAAAAATGTTCTCTATATTGCTGTAATGGGAGCTAGTAAGTGAACAGTTAGTAAACTGTGAAAACATATGAACCTAACTAGTGTTAGCACATCAGCAAATGTCATCTTGTAATCTGTAACTATTTCCATATTCAGCACCCACAGACTTAGTTAAGAAAGATATAGTCCATCAACCAACTTATTCCTTGCTAGTTCTTCTTGGTAGTATTTTGTTGTCCTTAGTTAATATGTTTGCATATTAATCTATTTTTCAGTCATACTTTTAGTTGAAAATGGAACAAGCATATAAAAGGAAGATAATTTGTTGTGTACCAAGTACATGTCAAGGACTTTGTACTGATCCCTATCAGTTAAAAAGAAGCAAACCACAATGCCTGTAGTGTAGAGATCTCAAAAAAGAGGCTGGAAGGTTGGAAAATTAGAGATAATATTGGAATTTCAGCTAGACCAGGTTAGCCTTTCGCTTTTCAATCTATAATCTTTATAGTTTGGGGCTGTTGACCCCATAAATCTCATTGTATCCACACTCAGCACTACTGCAATTCTTCCTTACATGCCTAAGAAGTTTTACCTCAATCATAATGTAATTAAAAAAATCCACTTTCTTTCTATCAGGTAATGCAATGGTGTTTGAAACTTGAATCCATTGGCAGCAGAATACAAGGTAGCTACTAATCTTTCTCATCAGAGTATCTCTTAAATACCTCTTTGAGAGAGAGAGAGAGAGAGAAAGAGAGAGAGAGAGAGGACCACCCCAGCCTCCACTGAAATGAAACATTCGACAAGGGTGGGAACAGGAACAGGGTAGTTACAGGCAGTTTCTCTCTTCCAGATGGAAGAGCTGTAACACTGAGCTAAGCAGAAAGCCTCTGGCTTCTCATGGAAAATCCTGCTACTGATATTGAGGGCAAAGAGCAGTTCAGAATTAGATCACTGAAGTAAAGCAATGCAGAGGAGGAGGCTGTGGGAGTGCATATTCATACACACATGGAGAGTTTGCCACCAGGTGTGGTATGCATTATAGATAAATTAATATTTGATGGGATGACCTCCCTAAATTCCTTATTGTTTTGCTACTTGTGAATAATGCATCCAAAACAAAACAATGCTGATAAAATTTATACTGCAGAGCCCTGTCACATTAAACCTTCACTTAATACAAAAAAATTATTTTTCAGTGTGTTTTGGAGGTTTACAAGGACTCCATTCCCCTTTATGTCTATGAAAGTGACACTTGTTTATTCACCAGTAATCCAAAGACACTGCAAAACCTTTCAATGATGTCATGCAAGGAAACGTTTGTATGAACAAAATTGACGCAATTTTAATGTTTATCCTGACATTTCAAAGATTGGCAGAAAATGCCAAGTTATTCTAAAAAGTTAAGGAATCCCCTTTTGCAGTGATCCAAGCCATCAGTCCCCAGAAGCCACATCTTGCAGAGCATGGAGTTGATAAATGTGTGCAGTACGAATACCCACATCAGAGCTGTTCACTCAGTGATCTCCATACAGTCAATAAAGGGTCACTTCTAGTACTGAATCTATCTCACCCTAAACTACATATCTACAATCGCCCAGATGAATCAAATCTTTCAAGTGTCTACTTATTCTCATGAACTGCAAAATGGTCCTCTGATGACTAGCTCAGCTGAAGACACCTGTGCTATGGAGATATAAAGTTAGTTAAGATGAATCCCATTCCAAGATACTGGGCATTAAAATTGTGTTATTTTAAAAAAAACAGAGATACTAGCCCAGAACTGAAGATAGTCTGTTTTGACCTTTTCATAGAAGAGAGTAGGAACTGAAAAGGTGTGTTCACTTAGCAGGGGAAGAAATAATCTGATATGAAGTTGATTTTGTCAAATAGCCACTCTTAGGTGTTCAGAATATCAGACATTTTCCCATACCAGCAGGAAATGTATTCATGGGCAGATTCAGGTGAGGTAATCCAAACTGCTTATGAAATATATTTTGCATATATGTTTACAATCCATTGTGTGCCTCCATTATTTATCACATAGATATTGCCATGCATTTAAATCGGTATTTATGTATACTCCCTGTATGTATTTATGATAGTGTAATATATGTGACAAGAAAGAGATAAGAGAGTGAGCCATGGAAAGAAAATGCCATAAACTGTTTGAGAAAAAAAAGAAAATAGCAAATACATCTGTAAAATAACAGAATCATTCAGCACCAATATGCAACTTTTGAAAATTTTAATCCAGAGGAAGTCATTTGAATAACTCCAGCTTTGGTAAAGACTATAACAATTACATCGAACACAGAGGATCCATTGCCTGCCCCAAGCATTCATGTTTGCTTTTTAGGAGGGGCACTGAGATTCTCTAAGATATAGTTCATGATTGGTTTTATTAGAAATACTGTGAGAAAAATATGTTCTCATTACGTTCTCAGTTTAACACATGGGATTTTGTGGATTTTAAGGGGTATGCCTGAGAAAAGAATTTGGAGCACTGGCTTTAGCCCCCTTTTTAAAAGGAACTTGATCCTAGATGTAGCACAATTAGAAGTCATTAATAGAAGTCTGTCCAGAGTCAGTAATTTATATACACTGTAGCATATTTTAAAATTCTCTTTAAAATGCTATCATATCTGTGAGTCTCTTCAGGGCAAATAATTACATTTGGCTGTCCCAGTCTCAGTGTTGGAAAGTGGAAGTAAACACATGAGTTACATGATCACGTACCAGGCATTCTGCAGGGAATAGAGAACCTTCCTGCAGGAAAGGATTCGATGAAAACTGAGCAATGTGCAATAAAACAAGAATGAACTTGGACAGCTTATCAGGGACGGAACGTGTACTGATAGTTGTTTGGCCCTGTCATGCTGACCTAGTTTTCCGTCACTAAAAGAAAAAGAAGGTGCTGCTACTGGTCCTAGCCTCAGACATAGCTTGAGAAAATAAGAACTACCACTGCTAACTTACAGGCTTCTCTTCATCTTATTAATAGCTTATTCAAGTTAGTATATATGTTCCTTTTTGAATGAATTGCAGGAGCCAAATCTGGTGACTGGGGCAGTCCTGGCCAGCCTTGTGTCTGGCAACCCCATGTTCCCACGACTTTGCTATGAGTTGCATCATGCAGTGACTCTCTAGCTGTCTTGCTGCAGACAATAGTATTCTGAGTCTGAATGTGTCTCAGAAAGAAAGAACGTTATTGTTTGATTTATTCAATACTTTTGCCTGCCAAGCTTTTGAGATGCAAAATACAGTCTTCCAATATGTCTGTGATACCACTTGTGGCATAGTATCCTAAGGTGATTAAAAATGGAGAGAGAGAAAAGCTGTCCTGTTGTTTTTGGAGCTCAAAGTGTTGAAAATAAAATTACACACTGTGAGTATGTTTTGACACGTAGCTCTGTTCTAAAAACGAATGTAAAAATGGCACTGTGGAGTGCAGTGTTTATTTTGTCTGTCAGGCTTGTTCGTTATCCATGTACCAAGGTTATTTTTCTGACTGCCTAACCTGTGAACTCAGCTTGGTCTTTCCTCGGCGAGGAGTTTGGTTATCACCATTGTCATGCTTCATGAACAATAATAGTACCTTAGATTCCCATTTTTCAATTCCTTTGCCTGTAAATGGTGACTACCATGATAGTTGTGCTACTTCATTGATGGCTTTGCACAGATGTAGCTGATCAGAACCTGATAGACAAGTAAATGATGCCCAAAACTAAAAAAATACAGATCTAATTCTTATTGCATATTCTTGTAGCAGGGATTATCTGATCTGTCTTTGCATACTCTATATGGAGTACTGTCCTTAGGTGAAGCATTCTACATAACTGATCCTGCTCCTTAAAGTTTCTCCTTGATCTTGGGATGGCCTTTTATGTTTCTTGGCTGGGATAGTTTTGTGGCACGTGTCTTATTTTATATGCCTTTTACCTGGGGAAGTGGAGTAAGGCTGGCACAAATCCACCGAACTCTAATCCCTTTAAAGGGCCTGGAGGTCTCCAGAGGTAATAAGTACTTTAAGTGTTTATACTACTAGACTCATCTGATTTTGCTTTAAATCCATTGAGGAAGTAGACTTCGAAGCTAGGAAGCAGGGGGTTTTACACAGTCTTCTTTCTGAATATAAATACTATTGTATCATACATTCAGCCCTCAGGTTTGTTTGTTTGTAATCGAGGAAGTCTGTTTCATAGGAAGCACTGTTTTTACTGTAAATCATATACATCACCAAGTGCCTTGGCTGTATAGCCTCTCCTATGAGAGTTTCAACCTATGCTGCATAACACTGGCTCAAAGGCAGATTGCTGCTGAGTCATCTGTTTCCAGAATTTTGAAAAGTGATAAAATTTAAAAAGTGTTTATTCTGAGGTACCTAAATTTGTCATCTCCAGGTTCATACAACAGTTAACTCAGAGGGGTCAAGAGGATTATGAAGTGCCTCCAGTACTCAACAGGAGCACTAGTACATGTGATGGACAATCTGCCCCTTGCTCTTGCCATTAAGAAGAAAGCATTTGCAGTATTAGAGTCATTAGGCTGTAGAGATGTGGAGCAAGATGGTACCAGTGCTGTCATTGTTACTCTAAAGTAAAGGACCTTTTGCATGTTGCTTTCAATTCTACTCTGTAGAACCTGTAGGCAATTTTTTTTTCTGTTTATTATCAGGTTATATCATGGTATCTAGCAATAGCTTTTAATCAAAACAAACAGGAGTGAGGTTGCTTTTAAGGAGACAGTGTCAAAGGAATGAATCAAAAGAAGCTTACCAGAAATATATTTACTTTACAAACTTGTTTCTAATCGTTAGAGGTGGGAAAGAATGAAGAAAAAAGATGTAAGAAACTTGTTTCTAATCATTGGCATCAGTTTCTGGAATAAACCTTCTACAGAGAGTATTGGTGGTAAGAAAACTATTTAAGATGGCGTTTGAATAGGTTTATGGAGAAGATCACCTGCACTATGAGGAGACCAGTAGTATCCCGAGAGGTCCCTGCAGATCCCTGTTCCTTTTGTGTTTGGAATCCAAATTTTTCTCTGGCTTATCTTTTTTGCTCCCATGATGAAAAGAAAAAAAGAACTCAGTGTAAGTGTCCAAAGTAAAGATCTCTCAACAAATACTCATCATGACTTCAAATGTGTTGAATTCTCACCAGATCCTTCTTTAGTAAACTTTTGATGAAAGAGTGCTACTTCTTGGATTCCCCTCTAACTGCTCATCCATACTCTCTTGGATGTCCTGCTGGAAGACAGGAGCCTTTCCAGTTGTTGACTGATGAGCTGTGTTGCTTCCAACAGTGCTGTCTCGTGATTACAGGAGAAAAGTGAATATGGTCCTATGGGTTAGACTGTACAGCCTTCAATGAGATAAAGGTCTTTCACTGTTCAAGTCAAGAAAGCTGTGCATGCTATTAAAAATAAATTAGCCAAGGTAAATTGAAAATGGAGCTGTAGAGACAGTTGGTATAGTTACTTGTTAATCTCTGATTTGGGTTAATACAGTGTTCTTCTAGAAATTGGTCAGTGCTCAGGAGACCCCTTTCAATCTCTAGGCATCAGAGAGGCCAAACAGCAGGGGAAGCAGTGGCAGGTAGCACATAGCACTTCTAAAAGATACATGGCTTCCTCGCTGTTTCAGAGAGCAGTTCAAGGTGATCATCTTGTACCTTTGTGAGTGTCTGGTTTGCATCTAAAGTACCTTTGAGCTGACTACTTTCAGGATGGCTTCTAGTCCCGCTGGGAGTCAACGGAAGAGCTCCACCTAACAGTCACCAGAGTAGAGTAGCTGGGGTTTGCACACAGAGGATTTGCAACTCTAGACTTAGCTTCCCTCAGTGGTTTAAATAAGTCTGTGTTCCTAAAACATGGAGAACGAGAGCTTGGTTCAGGATTTTGCCTGAAGGGATGACAGAGGTATTCTTATGTTCCTAGTTTATGATGGCAGATCTGCCTCATTTGAATTGATGTTTGCACTGTTACCTGCCATATATTTTTATGGAGAAATTATACTGCATGTTTTAATATTCAAAAAATATATTTGCTTTTTTTTTTAGATTTTGTGTGCTTTTTTAAAACCATGATGTGGTACATTAGTGGGGGCAAAGCTGAAATCATGGGCTTGGGGGGTCCTTTGAATCATAGCGATAGACCTGCTACAAACTACTGATTGTGGATCCATTATGACAGCTAAGATATGTTAAGGCTCCAAATTACTAAGTTAAATCTTTGCCTTGTGATGTGAATCCATGCCTAGATTTAAAAATAAATCCTTTGGATTATGCTGAAAATTTGAACTGTCAAGAAATAAATGGTGTGGTGAACTGAAACATAGGTCTCTTAAGCTGCCCTAAATTTAGATGTATTTCAGTAATCTCTCATTCGCTTTTCATTGCTGTCAGCAGCCTGTAGGGTTTCTTTTATATTTATGATGGAAATGTCTGTCTATGAATCATGCCACTGAGATGTATGTTTTTTTCTGCCACTTTAAGGAATTAGTAAACAGTACATAGTTTCTCTGCTAAATAACACTGCATTGCAGGATCATTTGTACCAATAAGTATTTCTTTATTAATCTGCTTTCCTGCATAAAAAATTATAATTTTCAAGTGTGGTAGGTGAAAGCTATTTTTGTTAAATAAGTGCATGCAACTTCATTTCTGTTTTCTGTATTTTCACTCTCAGCATATATTTCTTTAAAACTTTTGTTGACAGGTATTTTTTAACAGGGTTTGCAAGCATTTTTTTATTGTAGTTAAATAGCACCATTATCACAGAAAAATAGATGAATCTAAAATGCAGGAGCCTGGTGTACCCTGCATGTTTTAGAGTCTCTTTGATAAAATCTATGTCTAGATACTTTTCATGTTAAAATATCAGTTACCCTCTAGTGCAGAACTTTTCCATATACTAAATTATATTAATAAAACATTACGTGCTTTTTAATCACATATTAAACAAAAGTGCAACCTACTGTACATGTATGTAAGTTATACATATGTTGTTATGCAATTTTAAATAATATTCATTCACTTTTAATTTAAGGCACCTCCTAAAGAACTTTTAAGTTCAGAGAGATTTATTGTTACAATGAAATACAAAGCCTTTGATATTTTGGAAGAGAGCAAAATCGTTTGCCTTTCATCCGCTATTTGTTATTGTCAGTGTAGATTATGGATGAGAAGACTTGCAATTATCCTCTGCTTAATATACTTCTGAACTGGAAGAAAGCACAGAGTTCTGGTGCAGTTGGCAAGCAGTCAGCTAACCTTCGTTGCAAGTGTTGAAAAAACGTCTTCGGTGGGGCTTCTAAATGATAAAATACATAGTGCTTGGTTTCCTGACAATGCTTGGAACATGATAGATGACAGTAACCTTTTCTTTAAATTAAGCTGGAAGCCCAGAAGCAGGCCGTGCAGTGTGCTCAGGCTCACATGCTTTGTGATAGCAGCTTCCTTTGCTGCTCCTCACATCATAAATACATGTTAATGTTTATTTTTAAATAATATCAATATCTTCTGAGTTATATTCCCAACTCCATTTCTTTGTGCCTGCCTTACTCTGTGTAGTTTTGAAATAGTTACATTACTACATATTTCATGCAGAAGCAGTCACAAGACATCAGAAAACCTTCTAGATTTTATTTTGTTTCCTGCACAAAAGTACACTCTACTAGCGTGAGCACCTCTGTACAACTTGTAAATGAGACTTATGCTGAAAAAATCTTCAGGCTAGTTTTATAATTTCTAATACTTGCCTAAGTGAAAGAAACAACTGTGAGTGAGCTTTCTGAAAAAAGTTTACTTTTTCAGAGTAGCATGTAATGGGCATGCTTAGCTCCTTAATCTATTTGCTGCTTAGGGAAACATTTACTTTATATGCATCTTAGTGCTGTTTCCCTTTCAAATTTGTCTTTGAGGATATGTTTTTGTGCTGTGGTCATCTACAGATAATTGTAAATTCTTTATAATATTAATTTAGACTAGAATAGGAATCCACCCTATTTTTAAAGAGCCAAACAGCTTTTCTCCTTTATATTATATGAGTGGTTAAAAATACTTGTGTTTTTTTCTGCAGAACCCCCAAATCTGATGATTTCTAGTCACGGTTTGATATTTATTCCTTTGAAACTCACAGAATCACAGGATAGGTCAGGTTGAAAGGCACCTCTGGAGGTTGTCTGGTCCAAGCCCCTGCTCAAGCAGGGTCACCTAAAGCACCTGGCCTGGGACCCTGTCCAGACAGCTTTTGAATATCTCCAAAACTCCACAACCTCCCTGGGCAACCTTTTCCAATGGTCAGTCACCCTCACAGTGAAAAAGTTTTTCCTGAGATTCAGACAGAGCTTCCTGTGTTTCAGTTTGTGCCTGTTGCTTCTCATCTTGTCACTGGGCACCACCAAGAAGAGTCTGGCCCCATCCTCTTTACAGTCTCCCCAAAATCCCTCCCTCAAAAAATCTCTCCTTCAAAAGCAGATGCTGCTTGTAACTGTTGTCAGATGGTAAAGTAGATGTGCTCTGATGGTAAGCATGAGGTTGTCTATTCCCTTTCTAAATAAAGTTCAGATTTTTGTCCTGGAGTAAGCATAGTAATGTGTGATTAAAATCCTAAACTAAAGATGCACGATCTCAGGCTATAAACCAGTCACATCTAAGCTGCACGTGACTCAAAAAGTAGACAAATGTGAGACATAGAAGTAATTGAAAAGCTAGCTTCTTCACTGCCTTGTAAATCATCAGTATTCATTAACACATGTGAACAATGGGAAATTCTGTCCCTTGCATTAATAGGGGAGAATTTTGATTTGTACCTTGAATGAGTCTATATTTTTCCCTTGCTTTGCACTGAGGTGGCAGTAAAAACAAGGTGAAAGGCTGTATATAGAGAATTATGCCAATGGGAATTCACCAGTTCATTTTAGGAGCTAGCAACAAATCTATCTCCCAGGGAGACTTCAGCAGGCATTGAGACACATTACCTCCCGCTCTGGCCATTTCATGTACTTCCAGTTATTCTGAGCAGTAAACTGTTACATACTAAAGGAGAAACCAGGGAGAATCTAAAAACTTGAAGTCTTGCCATGGTATACAAGGCCCATAAAATGAGAGATCTTAATCATTTTGTGATTGTCAAATGCCACTTTGAAGTAAGAGCTTAGCATAGAGCCGTATGGTCACTGCGTGCCAGTAACAGTCATGGCATTGCTGGCTTTCAGTCTTCTTGCCTAGAAGTCTAGCCTTTGCATTTTATTCTAGTCTTTAGAGTCTTGAATATATTCACAGTATTGCAGGCAAAATTACACTGGGTCCAAGGATCAAAAGCAAATATTACAGTAGAAATTTTAAATGGCATGCAGATTTCTTGTGAGCATTGATTCATTTCCTTCATGGTGTCAATAATCATTTATGAATTGCAGCCAATTTTTTTCTCAGAACGGAGCATTATTCATTAAATATAGTCATTACCCATTGATTAGCTCTAAAGTTATTTTCATGCATCAGTGGTTCCTATAAAAAATAAGTAGCACTTATTTTGCACCAATGTGTAAGAGCTGTATATTGTTCATCAATAATTGAAGGGAGTCTTTTGAATATTTTTAATTGCAGACCACACTGACATTTTCAATGGCCATAAATCCCAGGATAAATGGAAAAGTCTTTGCTTTTATTTTTTATTTTTTGCAAATATTCTGCTATCTCAGGACAGAGCTACAATAAAATGGGCATATTTGTCACAGTTTAGTGTTACTGTAATTCCCTATTTTTCCTAGTGTATGATTCTTCTTTTGTGCTGATTTCTGTGTAATAGATAATGTGTTGCTTTTTTGATTAAATGATGAGACAAGAGATTCAGCAAGGAGGAAATAATTAAAACTATTTGTTTCACAGCCTGTCAGGGGCTATTAGGGATCAGACAAATATAAATTAAGGCTTTTTTTCCCACAGCAGAGTTATAAGCTTTGCAAAGTTCACAAACAATTGTAATCCTCTTTTATTGAACACAGATTTAAAAGTAAAGGTCAGTTATGGTTTCTTCAGTAAGGAGTTTATATAAACAGTAAAAACCAAACGTTTAGATTATTTTTATTATGAAAAGAATGCTGTCTGGGAATCTCTTGCTTCTGTATGGTGGCTCCTTTATAAAGCTCAGGAACTGCAAACTGCTCATATCCATTCATGGGAAACTCGCAGGCTTTGCAGCTCATCCCTGGAGCTGCAGCAGCGGCTCATACCCCAGGAAGGACTGGAGCTGGTGCTGATGGTCCTTGCATCATGAGACCCGTGCCCATCACACTTGTTCCTGCAGCCCGTGCATCCAGGACCACCACACGGTGTTGCACCACAGTTTCTGTCCCCCTTACAATTTTGCTTTTCCTAAACAGAGCCATGTTTTCTGCTGCGTGCTTGGCACTGCTTGCAGACTCACTGCCTGAAGTACCATTTTTTTCCCCCTATCTTTTCAGGGCTGGCTGGGTCAAGGTATTGACAAGCTTTCAGCTAATATTTTTCTCTTCTTTCTCTACCATCAAAAGGCTTGCTGCTGTTGTTTGCTCCAGAGACAGTAAAAGCAGTCTGCCAGAATAGTTCATCCTTTGAAGGCTCCTATTAAGCTCTTGGTTTCTGAAAGGGCCACAGTAATACAAATGGGTGATCTGAGGAGGGAACCATTGATATGCCCACTGGTATGTGGACAGCAAAGAGGGGTGCAACAGAAGGGGGAAAACTGCCTGGCACACTGAGATGGGACTGGGTGGGGGCTGGCATGAGGCATGGATTTGGGAGGAGAAAAAGGGAATGAAGGGAAAGCTGTAGGTATGTGTGCCTGTCATGGGGCACGATGAAGAGCAGGCAATGAAACAGGTGAGAGCTTAGACCGCAAACGTGTTTTGCATGCCGCCTAGAGAAATGGAGTCCTAATCTTCATTGGAACAATTCAATTCTGCTATGAAGTACATATTAAATAACAATAGACGGCTGCAGAATTGTGCAGACTTGCAGGTGAAGAGCTGAATTTTAAGCAAGCTGCAGGGAGCACAGGGCAGTGGCGGGGAGTGCTGGAAGAGGGCTGCCTGACTCATACGGTGTGCACTGGCCTTCAAGCCCCAACTCAAAACTCAGCCTTTATTTTTATGAGCTAAAAGCAGTTACTAAAGCATAGCGCAGTTCTGCATTAATTCAGCTGGAAATTTTCCCAGAAAACAACAGTTTAATAATCTGGACCATCACTGTTTGCAGTGTATTGCAGTGAGGGAAGAGGGATAGTTCATTGATTAGAATCTCAAGGAAAATGTGGGTTTGTAGCAAAATGGAATTACTAAAGAGCATAGTTCAATACGAGCGCCCTAAACAAAGCAAATTATCTCAGCACCAGATGAGTCCACAGCATGTATTTATTGAACCACAAAACCTCACAGTATTTGTTTCCCATTCTAAGCAACTACTCTAACCTTTTAGTCAAAAAGCCCTATAAATACAAGCACAACAGAAACTCTCCTGGGGCACTTAATAAAATGGAAAGGTTAATACTCATTGCTTTTATTTTGGCTATTGGTAATTCTGCAAGTGTAAGGTTCTGGGTTATTCTGCACAGGATCCCAGGGCATGATGCTGGAAGCTACCTATGCCCTTAACCAGTTCAGTATACAAAACCCCAGTCTGAAGCTTTGTGCACAGACAGGAGCTACCTGAGAGTAAAATGAAAGGAATATGAAAATTTTAAAGGAGTTTATTGAGATTTTAAGATTATTGTCCCACTACTTTTTTTTAATAGCAAGTTGATGAAAGACTTCAAATATGACAGGGATTAAACACTTTTCTCCTTTCCTTTTTTTCACTGTCCTTCTGCAACTCATGAGATTTGACTGTTGATGATGATCTCATTTTGGTACTTGAACATGTTCTTCCTGAGACATGAACCAGGACAGTCAGTTCTGTTAAACTAGGTTTAGTCATTCACGCAGGACTGGAGCATACCATATCACCTGTCTATCAACACAGTACTTCTGCTGTGACTTCCTTCATAAGTCAAAGAAACAGAAACCCTTGGAGGACCATTTGTGTCAGCAAATCCAGTTGTTGCCTTTGCAGGGCAGTCGTTTTTCACAGATTAATGTCTCCATCTGCTACCAAAATGGAGATTTACAAAACACCTTGAAAATTACTCTGAATATTAAAATTAACAACTTCAGTGGATAGTAAAAATTTGGGTCTTAATACTTACTAGTAACAATTTTCAGTACATCCCACCTCCTTGCTTTCCTTTTTCTGTTCCGAAGGCAAGGACTGCCTTCTTTTGTTTTCTTTCTCTGCCCCCTTGGAAATTAATAACTTTATCACTTCTCCCTAGGCTAATATCTCCCTCTGTATTACAAGTACCAACCCTCCATTCCTGGTTGGTGATTAAACATGATTAATTTAAACTCATGGGTAATTGTTTTCCAGATGGAAGTTTATTGCTTGGATTTCAGATCTTAGAAAGTGTGTGGCTGAGAGATTGTGTTTTCTCTGTCTACAATGAGCCGGTATGGTAAAAGGTACTATGCCTCAGATCTTGACTGACAGAATTTTAGAAACATGACTAATCTTATTGAAATAAATGACACTATTTGCCTGTCTAAAGTTATACATGTTCTTTTTGATTCTTCTGAATTTAAAACATTGATGTTCCCTGGAGTACAGTTAAGAGCCCAGGGTTGATTCATTTAAGCAAAGGGATTTAAGTTACAGAACTTACACTCAGTTTCAGTCAACACAGCACAAAACTTGATTTGAATAATCAAATTCAGTCCTACTTTGCATTTGCTTTTTTAGTTATTTTGTTAAAAACAGACTGATTTGGATGGGTTAGTAAGCATTAAGATATGTTGATTTGCAACTGAACATAGCCTTTGCCTTTAAATTTAGTATTTCTCTTTGATAACTGAGAAGATGAGCTATGTAGACAGCTCCATAATAGTATGGCTTCAGAATATATCTGTGATTTTATGACATTTGCTTTCTGCTGTGAAAGAAAACGGGAAATGGTAGTGTTGTTTACTAGATGACTAATTTTTTTATTTACAGTTTTTACAAGCTGTTTCAGATGAAATATGAGTAGAATTAAAATGAAGAGAATTGGTATTTTTTAGGGATTTTATTACTTAAACGAATACTTTGAACTTACTGGACACATTATTTTTCTCATCAGAACAGAGGATGTATGATATGTAATTAATGAATTGAATCAATTGATACTGCTTACTGCACCTGTTGGAAAGATAGGATTAGCAAATCTGAGCCATTCTTACCTATTACTGTTCTTTTACCAGAATAACTAGAAAAGATAAGTCCAGTCTTCTTATTTTCAGTCTTTGGGAGAATGTCACTCAGGACAGACCTAAATTAACCTCTGTGTTTGTTTATTTTTGTTTTATAGTTCCAGATTAAATGCTGAAATTGCCAGCAAGTGAAATTATAATAAACATACATTTGCAGATATGCCTCCATCGCTCCCTGCCACTTTTATCTATGTTCTAGTTTGGGTTTTATCCTTTCGTTTTCCACTCCACTTAGCTCAGGGAATATTGCAAATAAAAAACAATAATTTAAACACACTATGTCAATAACAGAAACCTAGAACAGTTGGGACATGGACAGTGCTAAATCATACTTTAAGAACTGTTTGAAACATCTTAATTCCAGCCAACACCACCTCTGCAGGAGTATCACATTTCAATCCTGAGGAAAGGCTCAGTGGAAGAGAGAAAGAGCCCAGGAGAGAGGTGTAGGGAAAGGATAAGTGTTTCTCTTTTCCTTTGTGGGAACTCTATTGGGAGAAAAGGGCTATGCTGGTGATGGGCTGCTCTGTGGGCCCAAATGCATGTCTGTGTGGGGGCCCTGCTTGTCCACCATGGGACCTGCCACGGGCCATTTGGCCTGCTGAGGGGAAGGGAAAACGAAAGGGAACCACTGCAACCTAGGCAGGAGAATTTGAGGGGACAAGTGTATTTTTGCTTTCATTTATCTCATCTTCCACAGTGTTTTTTCTTTTCTGTGCTATTAAGATGTGCTTAATGCAGAGACGTAGCACCCTGTAGTTATTTGGGGTTAGTCTGTGTGCTTTGCTAATCACCTGGCCAGTGTGTTTCTGCTCTGCATCTTAACTGGCTCAAGCAAGCAGCCTGACTGATTCATTTCCAAGAAATGTCTGTCGTTGAGGCCCCCAGGAGCAGGGTTTACCTGGTTGTTCAGGAAGAGTTTCACACCTTCTCCCCTGGGGAAAGTCTGGGCAAGCACCCACTGGCAGGCAGGCGAGCACAGCTAGGCTGGGAGCCTGTCTCCACCCCGCCACTGTTTGCCGAGCAGGGGGGAGAGCCTACGAAGTCCAGAGGCTGCACTACTGTCAGGTTTTGTATCAACTTAAAATAGAACTGCTTGTGAAATAGCCACTGGCCTGTGTAATTTTGCATTATTCAATTTTGTCTATGCTTTGTACAGTCCTTGACTTATGCTTTTTTGATCTAACTGTAGCTCCTAAACCTTTTCTGTATTGTGATTATCTTTTAAATATTCAGGAGTTCAGAGAGCTGTAAAAACATCAAAAAGAGAACAGACCTCATAGCAAATGTGTGAAGTTGGTGATAAAATTATCAGTTCCTATTTTCTTAGAAGGGGAAACAAGATATATGGGCAAAGTGACTTGTCAAATGTTAAACAGTAAGTAAAAGAGTAAAGACAGCATTAAGGGACTACAAGTCAGAAGTAACCATATATCTTATGCTTAAAAACTTTGTTTCCAGTAAAAGCCAGCAGAGATATTTTGCATTGCATGTGTATGCAGGTAAGAAAACAAATTCTTCAGAAGTATACGCACTCAGGAGCATCGTCTTCAGCAATTAGAATCTCTCTAGGTCTCCTGTGGACTGGGACTGGTCTAAACCAGCTACCATTGCAAATGTAAACACTTCAGTTTGCTTTTCTGTGTTGCTTCATTTTGATTGCCAATAACGGGCATCAGTGGAAAGATTTCAGCAAACTAAAGGTGACCCATACATCAGTATAATACACTAGAAAACTAAAGCTCTAAACCATTCATGGCTGTTTGTTGTTTTAAGTCTTCTTTTACGTTTGATCCATTCACATTACGATTCATATTCAAATTGTGCTTTCAAATAAATCCAGTATACATTATTAAATGAGGCAGATGTTCCAGCCACTACCTATCAAAGAGATTGCCTTTCTGAGCTTTGTTGGAGGGAGGAGCAGTTTTACGCTCTTATTTCTCAGATAGTAATGATAGTTCAAAACTCAGTAGAATTAAAGCCTTGCATAGTTAATATAAATAACAGGATGATTCCTTAGCACATTTCTATCATGAATACTAAACTGTAATTAAGTATTCTTACTTAATGACAGATCAGCCTACATCGACGAATGAAGAAAATTATATTGAATTGCTCACATGACATTGTAATTAGGGCCATAGAACTGGTGGTAAATAAATAAATTGCTTATTTTATTTTACACACACAGAAAAGGCATAGCAGCCTAGCACATAAGGCATTAGCATTCAGATTTAGGAGGACAGCATTCTTTCCTCATCTCGTCTCCTGACCTGCTCATTTGCTTCAGTAAATCACTTTGCCTGTCTGTGAATAGAGCTGTTGCAGAAAATGCCCGATTATATGAAGATACCCAGGACAATTCTGAGTGATTTAACTTAGGATCCTTAAGTAATAGGTAGATCCTGGACATCGCCACAATAGAACATTATGCTTTTCAGAGGGCTGGTTAACCAGACAGAGTGCTATATTCCCAGAACTGGCTTGAGCATTATGTGAAATCCATGTACTCTCTCTGCCTTTTACATCCTGTTACTGCCTGCCTTATTTCCCAGAGACTGAATGTTCTCCTGGCAAGTGACTGTCTCTGATTAGATGTTTATACAATGTCCAGGGCAACAGGGTCCTATTTGTCAAATTTTGCTTATTATTATTGAGCTGAGTAAAGTAACAAGTGCAATGTAATTTGTTAGCTGCAGTGATACCACAGTGCTCAATTTGAATGTATCACTGTCTGCTGCAAAGAGAGCTTAGGAATCAACATTCAGGCAAAGTGATCTTTCTCAGTGCATTTGACAAAATGAACAAAGGATTCAGTTATGATTAATGACTTTGACCCTAAGTTTCAATTCCCACTCAAATGAAGCAGTCATGTAAAGCTAGGTTCTTGTTTCTGTTTTGAAAGTTACTGAAAGTTAAACATCATTCTTCTAGTCCTTCATTTCAGAAAATGCAAAGTATGTATTTGAAGGCTTCACCATTCAAATAATTGTGCATAAATGTCTAGTACTTCTAAGTGAGTGAGATTCAGTTTGAAATTAAGACACCTACATTTATTTTTCTGCATTTAGGCATCTGCAAGTGAGTTTAATGTTTAAGCCAATGGCAATCTCTTCAGTAGAGCCAAGAAAGCATTTCAGCTGACCAGCCAAAAGGGCTTGATTCAGCTGCCTAATAAATGTAAGATCTGATATTATTTGAGATGACCCAGGATATCCTTGTTAGTCTAAAGCAGCTGCTTTGGAAGAGGTGGGTTCAGAGCTGTGGTCACAGCTGTCCTCAATAAACCTTTGCTCATGTTCTGAGTCTGACAGAAGAGCCATTAGAGGGCTTCAGAGTAAAGCTGCTTGGCAATTTTCCAAGAAAACAGATTTCTCAGCATTGCTTTGACACAAAACTAAGTGAAACCTTCCACAGTTGAGTCCATCAAAAGGTTGATTAGAAATCTGGCATTCAAGCCTGCCTGCTGGCTCTGTGTGCTCCGTGAATGAAAGGCAGAGCTCAGTCTTTTGGGGATGCTTCTTTTGTTCTGGGGAGCTTGTGTCCCCAGGCTCCCAAGCCATCTACCACAGTAGCTGATGTGAAGATGGGGTAGGGCCTCCTGGGCTCTTTAAGTCTCTCTGGCTCCCCTGTCCCTCGGGGGATGCCTGGTGGGGCTCAGTGATGGGTGTGCCAGGCTGTCCATATGACCCGCTGTCCGGTTAGCCAGCTTTAGGCAGCTTCAAGAACCACCATCAGGGAACCTACCTGCTCACTGCCCACCAGGTAGAACACTGGCAATTTTAGGAGACCAAAAAGAGAATTTAATTTCTTCAGAAATCTCTTCCCAAGAATTTTGATTTCAAGATGGAGGGTAGTAGAAATTCAGGATTTGACACTCTTCATGGTTACGAACTGCTATTTGGCAGATCTCTCTTTTGCCCAGAATAGGCATAAACTATTCATATTAAAAACTCCTCTTCCTTCAACATTTTGGTATTTTTATAGTTTGAAAATTACCTTGTGTTCTTAATTCACCAGTGTTGCTTCTTTATTATATATTAATCTCTTTGATTCCAAAATGATTTCTCTGCAGCCCTAACACTGTCAGGAAAAAAGGCTGCACATTTTAACTCAGTCATTTCTATTTCTATGTCTCTTTTAAAGATTAAAGAATTTTATTATGAAATTACTTTGTTAAAGAATTCACTTTCGCTGAGTTAGGAGTTAAATTAATTTTGTGATGCTGACTGTGTCTCTAGGGAGAGCTGTATGTTCAGCAAAGCATCTTCATGTCTTTTTGGTCTGCTATTGAGGCAGAAATTAGAAAGAGAATAATAGTGAGCTACATAAAAAAGAATAGGAAGACAGAGAGAACACAGATGGAAACCAGGGAGGGTTTAGTGAAAGCAGAGATCTCTGAAAAGCTTTCTGCAGACCTCTCTATCAGCTCTAACTTTCTAGGGATCTGACATTTGGTACTGGCCACAGATGCTATCTGGACTTATAACCAGCTGTTATAGCGTTATTTATCAAAGGTTGATGGACATGTCCTGACATCTGCATAATAGTTTCCATTCTAACCTTTGTTTTTATTACTCAATATTTCAGCTGATTGCTTTTTTTGGATCAGATTTTCAAAGCAATGATCACTTTAGCCACTGCAGAACTTACAAAACAAATGCTGAGAACATTTAGCCCATGTCTTCACTGGGAGGCTTTTGACATTAGAGCAGCAGCTTGTTATTTCACCTTAGAGCGTCTTGCATCCAAAAGTGACCTGTTTTTCAAATGATTTCATAGTTCACAGATCATAGTAATCAGTGCTCTGTGGAACACAAGTAATTTGCTTATCACAAGTTTGCTTGCTTTAATATTCATGGTAACACAATCCTATTTCTGCTAGTTTTCAAACTATTCCATGTTTGTCTTTATTCTTGAGTGCCAAACAGTGCATTAAGGGTGACTGGGTGTCACCTTTCCATTAACTGCTAGCAAGTAGATAAAAGACTTTTCTGTACCAAGTAACTGTAATTTCATGTTCTCATTTTTATTGCTAAGCCCCGCTGTGTGTATGTGTAGTACTGTTCAGAGATCCCAGATGATACTTGTCCTTTCTAAAGAGCTGTATATTCAGAGCTGTTCAATTCAGAGGCAAGTCAGAAGAATACAATCATTTGTAAAACAATGTTAGAATAAGTAAAATCAGTTATGAAGCTGACCCCAGCACTTAAAAAGTAAAGGGATTCTGGCAAAAGTACTTGATACACATGCCCAAAAGATGAGCTATTATAGCTCTTGCTGTGTCATCCTATCTGGAACCTGGAAAACATATGGCCAGGCAGCAATATGTCTCATTGTTCCACGCCCAGGGATGGTATGACAGAAGCTCATCCATTTAAAAAAAAGAGGCCACACAGCAACCACTGTAAACCTCCCAAAAACTGAAGACCCCTTTAACTCATGAAACCATGAATAGATTTCCCAGAGTAACTGGAAACTGTGTGACTTAATGGATATGACAGAATGCGAGACTCTGATAGGACCACCATTACAAAACCAGTGTGGATGAGTGTCCCCTAGCCAGCCAACGTAATATTGCTGCTGAGGGGCATTCCACCTATTCTCAAGATGTTCTGCATTACAAACTGAATGAAAAAGGGTGTTTCAACATGTTTTTTTTTCTCAGCATTAAGCCATTTGCCAGCATGCCCAGCAATCCTAGGTGCACATCTGCCTCTTTGGCCCTTTACTCCCTCCCCTTAAAATGCAATTGTAATGTATGTCATCCACTTTGCCAGATGCTCCCTGCTCTCCCTTCTCTTTGCCCAACCCTCTCTTCTAGCCCCTCTTGAGATGGCAGCATCATAAATACACACACAGTGCCTGAGAGGCAGGATTACTGCTCTGCTAGATACAGAAAGAGAAAAAAAATTAGAAAAAGTGCAGTCATTAATATTTTAATGAAAGTAGCTGCTTTTATTAGTAACGTGTTTTTTTTAATATGATAAATGGCTCAATCAGGCTCCAGAAATATCTTAAAATGGTATTTTTCAAGGCATTGCAGTGCCTCTGCCTCCTACGCAATTACATTTATTTTCCCACCTACTTCATGCAAACCTGTGGCACCACCACAGAAGAAGCTAAGACGGATACATCGTTTTGGCATGCAGCTTGCTAAGCAATACAGTTTTTTTAGGACTAGCTGTATTACAGTTTTTTTCCTTTTATTCCTCCATCATCTTTGTATATGACAGTATGTTCTGCTTATTACCTTTTTGAACAGCATGCTTCTACATCTTTCGGAAACTCACCTGTTAATGACAGCATGCTTTAACATGAGGTTACCCTTGGGGAACATTCACTACGACCCTGAAGACTGTTCTCCCTGCTCCATTCCTTCCTCATCTAAAGTTAGTGTATCCATGCTCTTCTCCATCCGGAAGACTGCTCTCCGGGTCCTGGTTTGTGCCATCTCTCCATGCTAGGTCCTGTACCTCAGGAGGGTACCTACCAGCATCAGGAGTCTTCATGCCCCTGCCACTTTTAGCTCATGCATTGCACAGTCTTATCCCACCAGTCTTTGCTGATTAACTGGGCCTGGGAGCCATGGGTGAAGCTATTCCAAAATAATCATTCCTGTTTCTCTGATTCCACTGGTTTTATCACTACCTATTTTTTAATCGTATGGTCAGCTCCATCAAACAGTACCATTTGAAGTCCATTCACATCCATTCATATCACCATGTTTAAGATACACAGCAACGTTCTCTGTGTTTACTGGTAGCCCCTTAAAATGGTACTGGGAAAGTTAATGGATTTCAGAAAAGGAATCATAGGACCATACTAGTTTTACTTCTAGTCTGATTTCCTGTAGTTTCCAACAGACATACTGTATGGCCTGAAGCTCTCTGATGGTACCACCAGCTCATAACTCTGAGCTAGTAATTCAGATGAAGGCAGAAGATCATGTATACAGTAAGTGACAAGGGAAGCACCTCAAAATCATCACGTGTAAGGGATGCAGACACACTTTGTTTCCAAAGAGTTAAGCTGCTGAGCCTATAGTGGACAAATTAAATGACGGTGACATTTCATGGTGATATGGCTGTAGGGAAGGGCCATCATCAGCTAACACATTTTGTGAGCATTAGCAGCTAGTATTGGCAAGATTATATGGCAATTGAAAATGCATTAATCAAATTGTGCTAACAGGCAAGTCTTAAAAAACCCTAAAACACAAAGCCCTTTTAATACATGTCCCAGTTTCACATAGAACAGAATATTTATTGGCCCTGAGGGAAAATTATTCCTTGTTGAGGACTTACACTTACTATTGGTGAATATTTAAAATATACAGAGAAATTTCAAAGCTTCTGTAAGAAAACAGCTACTTCTTTGGACCTTAATAGTGCCAAAATAATGCCTTTTGTGTATATAGACTCCATTTTGCTAAAAGAGCTGGTCGCATACTATCTTTTTTCTCCCTCTTTTGCAACGTACCCATGCAATCAGCAATACAAAGATATGAAAGTTCGATCTGACCCTTATTTGCTGTTTAAGGATACTGTAAACAAATAGTTAATTGCAAGAAAATGTAAAAGTAAAAGGCATGGTCAATACTGCAACAAACAAAAGGAATTACAGATGCAGAGTTTCATTAGGAAAAAAAGTCAAATAAGCAGAAATCAGTTTTTCTTCACCATGACAAAGGTATTAAATATAGTCAGTAGGATTTTAATAATATAATGATTTAGAAACAAAAATCCAATTAAAAAAAATGAAAGCTCATATCAAATAAGTTAGGAACCAAAAGTTGAAGAACCATTGTGCATTTTATAGGAATCCCTCTTAGGACAAGAAGTCTAACCAAGTCATGAACAGGATGCTACTGATCCTATGTGTAATGTATACTATTCTGTTACTCCTTTTTATTTAACCTGGCAATATGTAGTGTATCCCTTATGATTGGAATGATACTTACCATTGCTGCCTGTCTACCTGTAACTTTTGGTACAATATTTTAAAGTCACAAAGATTGAAATGCTGTCCTCTTGTACAGAGCATCACAACAAACATTCTGGATTTTTTTAGATCACAGTATGCAACTGTAGCTGGCAATTTCTCTGGCCTGCCCTCAGAAGCTCTTCTTCCTAGGGGACCATCAGCATCAAGGGATGGGTATTTTGCTTTGGCAGTAGTCTCCTGCTTGCTGCCATTTTCTTCTCCAAGGGCTTTATGGTTCCTCCTCACCATTTGATGGCCACAAGTTCAGCCACATGATAGAAGGAAGAGCTATGGACTCTCAGGAAAGACAGCAACCAGGAATGGGGCTGCTGCCACCAGAATAATTAACTTTGCTCCCTGCCCGAGATATCTGTGAATTACTCCAGTGGTTGCAACCTGTTTCAAGCTTCTTGCTTCCCAGAGCACCACAGACTCCAGTAGACAGCAGGATGCAGGCAGGACATGAGCATGTGTATGCGTGTGCGTGTTGAAGTTGATCTATGTGGCTGTAATAGATCTAACACTTCAGGAAAGAGTCTGACTAATTGTGCATGGGCAATTGGATGTAGTGTGTTTTCACGGGAGGGAGGGGCATGGTCCAGAGGAAGAACCACAGCATATGCACTCCATTCTTCCAGCCTCTGGAAATGGGTAGGTGCCTTCAGATGGCTGGGGCTGGCATAGGGTTTCCTTTTTCCTTTTGTTTAGAACACACAAAACATGCCAAAACAATGAAGAGCTCCTCAAGGGAACATTAAAGCTTTTGGCATTAATTAAGCACTCAGAAGATGGGATAAGACCATTAATTAATTGTACATCTGCGGCTCTGCACCTTTGCACAGGAAAAATTGTTTTGCTTTAACTTAAATTTGTATACACTAATCATTTAATGTATTATAGCATTATCTTTTTTCCCTGTGTGTTTAGGTTATCGCTTTTAGCAACAGGTGGTAGAACATTCCTGACACAGTACATGAGAATCATGTATATGGGAATTATGCATTGAACCTTATACTCAGCATATTAGATATGGTGAACAGGATGAAAAACAAAGACAAGCTGACTTAAATGGATACTGATTATTTCACTATGTTTATAAGGCTTATCACAGGCTGGTCATGTAAACAACACCTTGATTATTGTCTGAGCCTGCCCAATATTTTCTTTATGTTGAAGAATGAGAAACAATGTGCTGTATGAAATCATTTGGTAAAGATCTACTGGAGCAGCACGAATAACACTAATAACTGACTTTCAACTCATGTAGTCTTTATTTAAAATAATTGATATTATTTTGAATAGATCCTCTTCTGGTGTGGAACTTGAAATATCAAAACAAATCCTGATAAGCTCTGAATATCTTGGGAGATCCTTCCCATCAAATTAGCAATTGCACATGATGTTTCTGATGCCATAGGAAGATCTGTATAGACCAGTCTCTGAGATTGTAGAGGGCCTTGCTCATAAGCACAAAGATTACAACCACACGAAGTCTACCTGCAGACCTTCACAATTTTTTAAAGCATTTTAATTTTGGGCTGTTGTCATTATGATGTGGGAGTCATTGACATGTTTCATTTATACTTGCATGTGCCAGAGAGCTGTTGAACTTAGGAACATAATGTCCAGTGAAGCATCGTATGAGATAATATTTCAACTATGTCATTAGAATTTTAATTAAAGTACAGCAGTAACTTAAAAACTGATGGCGTCTTTCAGTCAGCCAGAATAAATTGTATAAAATATGAATGCTCTTCTACTTGATAGTATTATGATATTTTATATTGCGTCATAACTGATAGTGATACAGACACTATAAGAACATACTTAGTTGAGAAAGAAGTCACTTTATTTAGAGGCATCCTGATCCTGCAAAGCACATACCTTTCTGCTGCTTAAATAATATAGTGGCTGTGAATAGCACTGTTTTTCATAAAATAAAATAGGGTAAAGTAATAGCAGTAAAGTAGTAAAGTAAGGTAAAGAAGTACTTGTATAAGCATTCTGCTTTTTCAGATAGTTTCTCACAGTATAGACATCTTCTTAAAAATAAAAAAATATATATTCCCAAAGTTACTTGGGCCTGATTTTTTTTCTTTTAACACACTGGCTGATATTGTGACATTTTTACTATCTTATTTCTTTAGATAGTATTTGGAATAGGAATTGCTCTCTTTGTTCAGTAACTGATAATAAAAGCCATTGCAGAAATGGTGGTATTACCTTGCTTTGCAGCACATTGGCATCTGTAGCTTTTCCATCAGCTTAAACACATTTGGACAGGGACTTAACATGTAACCAGTGGAGCATTTATATTAGAACATAGCGGGACTCTGCGCATGGAAGTGCCTCAGTGGGGACAAGCTGCTTCTTCAGTAATTCACGTTTCGAGGAATGGACCTCGAACACAGAGGTTTTTCTATTGTAGAAAATGAGCTTTTCATGGTAAATTGATAAATCATTTACATTGTTTTTTTCTGATTATTTTTGCAACTTTTAGAACTGAATTGAAGGTCATGCGTTTGTGTAAATATTACTAGTAATCCTTTCCCTTTTAATTACCTGAAGCAGTGGTGGTGAAGGGTGATCTGCAGGGGTTTGCTGCAGGGCTGGGGATGCAGGCTCCCCACTAGACCCAGCTTCTCCTGCAGTGCTGAGGGGCAGTGGCTTGCAGTGCCCCAGGGGTGCTCTGCTCTGCCCAGCTGCCACAGGCGCTCTGCTTGGCTCACGGTGCCTTATCATGTGATGTGACATGGCTCTGATTTATTTGTAGGAAGGAGAGATTTACCAAGTGCCAGGTGCATCAAATAAACTAATGATTACTAATATACTGTGTTGTACAGTGTACTTTATTGTACAACAGAAGACTTAGTTGTTTCTTTTTAAAATTCGATCAACCTTGTCACAAAAAGCTTCAAATGATGTAGTTTGTTTTTTTTTTTTTTTAATTAGGCATTGAGTAACCTATTCGATAGTGTCTCATTCATCAAACGAGTTCTTCAGGAAAAGATATCCTGCCAGGTGAAGCAGACAAAGCTGTGAACAGCATTTTACTGTTAATGACTCATTGAACAGTACTGCAAAGATTGTGAAATGACACATTATTATCTAGCAGACACTGATCACAATTATATCACTGATAAAGACAAAACATATCAAATGTTGTGTTTCAAATATGTCCTTCAATGAAAGAAAATTATGCCATTCGCATAATTTCAATAGTAGCTGTGTGATGCTTCTAAATGCAAAACAGAAGCGTTTTGGGTAGCCTCAGGATAAAAGGAGTTATGACTCTGAGCTAGTCATTTATTCATTTTTATTTAATATTCATGTTATATCATACATTATAAAACTTCAACCATTTTGCTTTAAGACACTGCAGAACCCTGATAATGATGCTCTGTGTAAAATGCAATTCCCTGGTTTACCTGCCTGCTTGGATTGAACTGCAGAATCTTAATTTGCTGTCATGGATTTCATGGTCCTTTGCTCATATCATACTGTTACAGTGAGCATATTACACATACAGCCTAAACCTTCATCTTCTTCAGGCAGAGTACAGAGCCTTTCATCCTTGCAAAATGAATAATTACACTGGGATATTAATTTTTGTGTTTGCTTTTGGGTTTATTAGCTCTAACTGTGAAAAATAAATCAATTAGTTTGTATAGTCTATCTGACTAGCTCTTGAGAAAATGAGCCAGAGCTTTCCATACACCTGTTCTGTGAGTTTAAGATATCTCAAAATAGTACTTTTCTAAAAATGGACTGTACTCAGGCAGTTGGATAGGTGGCATTCTTATCATTGCCATCTTGAGGTTTGCATAGGGAGCACAAGTGTGATGCAAAACTAAGGAAACTGATTGTCATTGCTAAGGTCCTACAGTGCAATGTAATTCTTGTATTGTACCTGTCTCACCTGAATTTATTTTTGGTTTCTGCAGACGCCAGAGGAAGGAGCCTCTACAACCATCTATGCAGCAGTATCACCCGAAGTGGAAGGAGTTGGTGGCTGCTACCTTTACAATGAGGAAAGGACAAAATCAGCTGACGTAACATATGATGAGGAGCTGCAGAGAAGGCTCTGGACAGAAAGCTGCAAAATGGTTGAAATTTCTGATGAATCCAGCAGAGTTCCCTAGAACAAGCCACTTCCAGCTGGGTAAATGAAATATAGTGACAAGCATCGTAGGTGAATTCTTGCAGCATCAGTCATCATCCTGGAAATCACTGTTCAGTCCCAAAGGCAAACATGAACAGCTCTGTTCTTCACTTGAACCCCTAATCTGCTAGGATGTGGGGGGAATATTCCCACAGAAAGATGTACGTGATTGGTTTTAAATCTAACCATCAGTTTTGTAAATCATTATGTTTCAGTCTGTGATTAAAATACAATCTTTAACCTTATGCAGAGTTGAGTTGTCAATTTTTGTTCAAGCAGAACAGACTTTACCTGGTGAATGTGTTGTGTCTGTGGCATGCTGGACTTAGGCCACCTTCGTACATGTAGCCAAACTTACTCTTTTTTTAATCTGTTCAAAAAGTTACATCTTCTTTCCTTAAGCTTCGTTAATCTTTGAGACACTTTATAATGAATGTCAGCTTGTTCTAATTCAGACATTTGGCATTCATGATAATTATGCTGTTTCTATCATGACATTGGTTTTATATGTCAACTTTTATCCAAAGGTTTTAAGTGAAGATCAGAATCAAAAAAAAAAAAAAAAGGCAAATGAATAGGAAGGTTTTCAGACAGGATGGTAAATTCGAATGTTTTCAGTTGGAGAGAGTTTAAAGGAGAATCGTAAGAAAGAGGAAGGGATCAAACGTTAGACTACACTGGTTTTGGCAGAGGGTGCAGTTAGCCCATTGTGGGTAGACACACTGGGAAGCATAAAGATCAGGTAAGCATATATAATGCTTTTACCTTATAGTTTCTCAGTCTTCAGCTGATTTTATCTTCAGTATTTCCTGAGCCTGATGTAGTCTGTCAATTTAGTGAGCCCAACAAATCTTGCTTCTAATTACTTGCCCCCTTTTCTACTGAACCCATATAAACTTGCACTCAGAGCTCCTTTGAAAAGGAGATTCACTTTTCTACTGCCTGTTGCATGAAGGATCACCTCTTTTTGTTGGTCTTTGAACCCAGTTCATGTGAGTTTTAAAGCTAGATTTCTTGGTTTGAAAGAGACAGCAAACAATTAATGCCTATCCACCTTTAGCACACTGCTAAGAATTTTGGAGACTTCCAGTGTGTCCCACTTATATTGTCTCTTTTCCACATTGAAGAGTAGTCGCTGCTTGCTCATCTGACTCACACAGCAGCAACAGGATATTTTCCCTTTTGCTGTGTATTCTTTTCCTAATGATTTCTGGCAGCTGGATTGCTTTTTTGACTGTGTGGAACTGATGTTTTTTATAAAATTATCTTTGATAAACCCCAAGATTTCTATTCTGGGTGGGGTAGTGTTCAGATACTGATAGTTTTGAACATGCTTCAATGTGTACAGTTCAGGGAACTCTATCTACCTATATATGCCAAAAAGAAGTTTCAAGAATGATGATCATGTCCATGGAATAAAGAACAAACAGAAATGCAGCAATGTGAAGATAGTTTACGTTTATGCAAGCTCAAATAACTAAAAGACAAAACTGCATTCAAGATAGTCACAACATTTTAACAGTGAAGGTGATTAACTATTGGAATAATAGAAAACTTCCCTTGGAAGTTTCAATCAAGATTAGAAGCTGTCCTGAAACATCTCTCGTCAGTGAGAGAAGCTTTCCAAACATGGACTACGTGACTAGACAGCCTGCACTCTGGCTGTTAATGGAGTAAGCTCTACCTTACTCTCATGCTATTATCTGTATGTATTATCTGAAAAAGCACTTTAATCCTGTAGGTGTCATTTAATTCTCTTTTTTAAGGTATAGAGGATGGGAGAGACAAATAGCTGGACATATAGCTTACATTTAATATGGGTGATTGGAAATCACTACATGGCCAACTTGCAGTGTGAACACAGTCTTGTTCTCCCATTTTCAGCAGACTAGAAGAAATACGAATATATTATTATGCCCTGAACCGCAGTCTAATATCCCTTTTGAGCTTTTGGGCTCAGATCTAATACTTCACTAACTGTATCTCTGGCCTTTGGTTGAAAGAGAGATCACATCTAACTGAAAAAGACCATATTAACATGCCTGTATAAAAGCAAAGGGATAGAAAAAAAGTAGCATGAGCAAAGAAAATCAGAGAAGAAGAAAAATAATAAAAAAATCTGAAGCATATTTTCCCTGTTAATTAAGCGTGAATGATTTATTCCTAGCTTCTTGGATTTAGTATATACAAGGGTTAGCAGTAGGAAATTTATCACTCAGTCACTATAGCACTTTCTCTGTATGACTGGATCTTTTTTTTTTTTCTTTTTTTTTCGGTATGTGAATGTAGTGCTTGTGAAATGTGCCAGACTGACACTCTGGGAACTAAATTCCTCTGTTTATTCACAGATCATGCACAGGATGCAGTAAGTCTGCTAGACAGCCAACATTTTGACGTTGCCATAGCATTCCCATGGAACATCATTGCTGCTAGAAGTATGTCCAGAATTACTCAAATTAGATGGAACCAAATTACCTCCAGGTTTAACTCCATCAAAGCTATGCAGTATTTGCATGACTGATTTCAAGTGGCACAGGGGTTGGTAAAATAGTAAACAACAAAGAGAGCTAGTCACTCTTATAGGGTAATCTAAACCACTTAGTTAATGGTCTCAGTCCAGTGAAATCTGTTTTAACAACACTGAAAACATGGTGTGTGAGAACAAAGCTCACAGATTGTGCCTGCATGAGGGAAAAACGTGTCCTAAACCCATGGATTTCTAAAATGGTGCAATGCCGTGAAGATATATTTGAGCTAGTTTCAAAAGAACTATCTCAGGAACAAAAAGCAATAAATTGTGTCAACTCTGTGATGTCATAAAAACACATGAGTTTGTCTTGAGTAAAATTGAGTGTAGTTATGAAGTGCTGAATCTCATAATGAGTGCTCACTGTAACATGGTTGTAAAAATCCAACATTATCCTTGGAATATGTTCTTAGGAAAAAAATATGTATAGCATGTAGAAATAGGGAAATGATTTTAGCTTTGCACACAGCAATGGTAAGAACTGATTTATTTTCACATTTCAAGGACATCAAATTTCTGAAGATTTGAGGAGATCTGTCTTTTCAGTTCGCTGAAGACATGGCTAAGAGATGGCTTGAGTATTTGCAGTAGGTGCACATGCATAGAAAAAATACTAGAAAGCTTTTTAACCTTGAAAAAAAAAGCAAAATAAGATCCAGGTTGTAAATTAAAGTTAGACAAATTAACTTTCCAACAGGAAAAGAGATCCTCTAACTGTGAGAGTAATTACACATTGGAACACGCAGATTTGATATCTGAAGATGTCCATCTATTTTCATTAACAATAAAGGGGAACTAGGCCAGGTAGGCTCCTAAGCAAAGTATATCAGTCACACAGCAGTCATGCTTAGATTGTCCCTCAAGTCCAAAGCAATAGCACTTATTTCTTTTAGTATGAAAATGTCTATTGCTCACCACACCCAGACTAATGTTTAATTTAAAAATTTAGGTGACTTAGATACACCACAAAAAGGCACCCAAAACTAATGGTCCAGTTCAAATTTTCTGTGATCAACAGAAGAATCAGCAAAGGGCCACTGGGGTCTGATTCTGTTGCCCTTGAAAGGAGACGGAAGACATTTCAAACCACTATTTTAGTCACTTTTATAAAATGATTCTTTTATTTTTCAGCTCCTGCCAGAAATAAAATTTTAATCTTAAAAAAGACAATCAGAAAAGACTTGTTTTAAAAGATAATTCAAAGTAATCTTATATATATAATATGTCAATGAGTGTAGTTACGGAGAAATGAGAGAGTGAGACAATGCTATTTAAACAGTGAGCTTGCACAGGAAATAAATAATTTGCTGACACAGGGCCCTAAGTTTCTTAGGAAAATATGCTAACTCTTAATATTAATTAACTAGTTCATTTGTAAACAGTGGGAATGGATTATGTACTGAAAGAATAAGTGCTGTAATTTGCATGTGAGTACACTGTGTTATTCACACATCGCAAGTCAGTTGAATCCTTGCTTTAAGTACAAAATTGATTTAACTGTAGAACTTCTAGCCACACTTCCATAATGATGTTTTATAAATATTTAAGCTTTCAGCTGTTCATTAAAGACAGCAGGTTGTAATTCTGCAAAAAACCATTTACTTTACCATTCAATTTTTGCACAACTATGAAGTATTTTAGTACACAGTGAGAAGTGGGCATATAATAGACACAGAAGACTTTATAACCTGATATCAGGCTTGTTGCTGCCTCTTCCTATGCAAAGTAAAGTTGGCCCTAAACAATGATACTTGGCAGATGTTAAAATCCTCATCCTGAATAAGCTGTCTTCATGCAAGCTTTGGCTCTTGTATAGCTCTGGCCTTAGACTGTCCTTGCTCATTACATGACATTGTTTATGCTTGAGCTGCCACAATGGAGAGACAAAATCATACTCCAGTAATGTTAACATGAAACCTCTGTCTCAGATAAGTTAAAAATATATATCTTAGATGCCCAAGACATGATTCTGAGAGGGCAAAGGCTGAAGGCACAGATTCATCTTCAGTAGCTGAAGAGGTCAATGCAGAACATGAAGTCCATTGCACAAGACCAGCTTGGGGAGCCAGATAAGCCATTTTACAAACAATTTTTTGAAGTTCATTTTATTCTTTTTTTTAAATAAAGCCACTCTGTGTTTCAGCAAGGCACTGCAACAACTACACACCCAGCCAGGGCATCTGGGACACCACAAAAGATCAAATATTAAGAGACAAACTCTCTAGGGTCTAAAAAATAAGTAGAAGTTCCAATCTCTGTTTTGTGTAGTATCCTTGGAGCATCTAGTTGAGGGCTACAAGAAACAGTATTTCACGTCACTTTTAAGGTCTTTTAAGTACAGTTCACAAAAGAGTAAATATTAGATGTTGGGCAGAGGAGTGAAACAATTTCAAGATGATGAGTATACAGAACAGAAATGCACAGTCACTGTTATTTTTAAAGTGTCTGTGAAAAGTCAGTATGGAAGTCACAAAAAGTAGAATCCTCTGTCTATTGACAAAGTAGAAAAAGATTGGGATTTTTGCTAATTTCTTTTGGCTTCTCTGCAAAGATGCCCTGAGCATTGCCAAGAAAAAGCTGCATCAGTGGCAGAGTGCTGTTTCCAGATTCATGTAGCAGTTAGCTTTCTTACTGCAATCAACTCTTGTTAGGATCTATCCTATTTGGAAATGGATGCAATCCAAGAAGTGCTTTCATACAGGTAATCAAGAATCACAAAAGAGTGAGAAAGTAGTAGTGACCATCATTTATTTAGACAAACACTGCCTTGATTGAAAGCAATGACCTAAAGGTGAAGACTGCTTAACAAAAACCAAAACACTCTCCCCTCCCTCCCTCCCCTCCAATAAGCTATTGCACTTCTTCAGCAATATTTAATTAAATGTCCTTTAAACTAAGTTCCTAACTGGTCACCTCTTCACAGGCAGAATGTGAGCAAAGTTAGGATGGTGAGCAGGCATAAGTCCTTTCCTAAGGTAATAGACCAACAAACATAGCATTTCCCTCTATCTTTGCCTTAATTCCGAGAAAGGCCTTGAGTAACATTTCTGTTAAAGGTCACAACAAAGCAGATGCATTTTCTCTATTACTTATCTTGTTTTCTCTGAAGCCTGTACCAGGATTTGTCCCTGCTTGCCCAGATTAATAGAACTAATTATGTAGTCCATACTGGTCTGCATGTTTTCAAGATCTGAGATGTAACTAAGGATTATTTAACAATTATGAAGGGGGGAGGGGGAAATCCTTGTAAGAACTATAGCATAGCTAAGCTAAATAATCCTGTATTCTTTTCTCAGGAAAAAAACTTCCATTGAAGAGAATCTCAGCTTCCTTAAAGAAAAGTAAGACTTAGTTCAAGAAAGTTAATGCAAAATATTTATAAAGAAGATTGCCCTTAACTACATTGTACAGCTCTGCTGAAGTTAATGAGACATCCCACAGTCGTAGTAGAGAGATGTGTAACTTAATAGCACAAGAAGCTATAAAAACCTTGTGTCATTTAAATTTGATAATGTCTCAGAACACTATCTCTGGAGTTAAAGCTCCTTTATGCTTCTATTATGCTTCTATATATTAAGGCCCTCTTTTCGTCTCAAAAACTGTTCAGCCTAAAGAGAGACTACACTCTAAAAAATGTGCAATCTGAAAATTACACTGATGTGGGATATTGAGAGCAGAGACTACCATTCATCTCACTTAAACTAAGTCATCTGAAAGCAAGATGGATAGTCTAAGCCTGTCAGTTAGGCTCCTGTAGTTAGGGAGTGAAACACTTCTGCAGGACGATTCCTCCTACCTATTTTAGTGTGAAATGAGTCACCTGCTGGAGATGCTCTCTCCTTGATCGGCCAGTGAGGGAAAACAGACAAGTAGTCTCAGATAAACACCCAGTGCCTATATAGTATCAAGCTTTTGTTGGCTCAGTCAGCTCTATGTGGCATCAAACCGGTTAAGAGCAAAGCCTTTATTTTGAGGGGTGGGAGGGGGAGGGTTCCTAGTTTCTTAGCTCAGAAGGTATCAGAGCAACCATACAGCCTATCTTCTGCAGAACAAAAATAAGCTAATTCCTGCTTGAATGAGATCATCTTTTCACTCATCAGTCCTGATTTAAAATTTTCCAGGATATGTTTGTCCAGTCATAAATTGTCCCCTTTTTAAACCCCTGAACTTCGTTTCACATCTGAATTGGAGTAGCTTTTCAGCTACCAGCTATTTGATCTTGCTACACTTTCATCTGCTAGGCCAAAGAACCCATGTTTCTGATCCCAGTGGAGATGACCAGAAGATGACTGAAAAAAAGTCATCTCTTGACATTTTTGGATAATGTAGTTTGATTAAACTCTTTGAATTTTTCACTGGAACTCATGCTTTACATTTTTAAATCATTTTCTTGTCTCTTCATGAATGTGATCCAATTTTTCAGCATCCTTCCTGCTTTCTGGACACTGTATCTCAGCACATCTTTCTGAAGATTTTGGCATAAATAGGTCATATAGCCTAACTAGTCAGTTAATTTTCTCTCTGTTCCTACACACCAAGTCCATATGAGCCCTCTTGCCTGAAGGAAATCACAGGCGATCATGGGGAAGTTCAGCTTCAGAAACTCTACAGGTCTTTTGCAGACTCATAAAATCGCTTATGCCATAAATACAGCCCACTTCATTTATTTCAAGATGTATAATCTAATAGATCTCTGAGCACTTCTTCTACTGTGATTTATTTACACAGCTAGAGCGCTAAATCTGTAGTAAATAGTGTTTGAGAGGATTTGGGAGCTGTTGAGTCAAGAGACTGAGCGCGGGAGCACTGACATCATGAAAACATGCCATAGGTCAGCAATTAAAGCCAGAGATAAAATAATAAACAACAGCCTGCCTTCTTTGGAACATAACTAATTTCACCAAATCAGTCACTTCATTCACTTTTAAAATTACTTCTGTTATTTATCACTCTGACAGAAGCTCCCAGAAGATATTTCTCTCTCATCCCAGACAGGATTAGTTGTACAAATGCATATTCTCTGCACCTGTGAGGTGAAGCGATCCTGGGCAATTACACAGTGCTTCAGCACAGTACTGAAGGTTCAGCAACTTGGCTCCAAAGCTTGGCTCTTGCAATGGTTTAGAAAAGTAGATTAAGCTTTCAGAGATCTTTTTTTTTATCTAATACTAATTCTTAATATTCATTTTTAACCTCTCTCTCCCTCTCTTTTCTCTTCATATATAACTTGCCTATGTTTGTGTGCAGTCAAAAGATTTCTTCCAAAGCTGACAGAAACAAGGTTTCTTACTATGCATCAGCTTGGCATGGCAATGCTGATCACGACATCATAACTCCCTCTTGCCCTGCTGGGTCTTATTCCTGGACACTGAATTCAGGCTGCAATTTCACAGCTTCTCTGCTTGTTAAGAGGAGAATCATTACCACCTCTTTCATGGGACTGTAAACCCCATTTCATACCACATTTACTTAATGCAGAATCCCTGTTACCAAATCTATCACTATTCTTCTAGAGCAGAATGCATTTTTCTACCAACTTATTCTCTGGGAAATAGTGAAAGTACAGCTGTCATACTGCATCTGAACAAACAGCGAAACTACAGATATTTCTTGCAGAACAGAAGTTTTGAAGTATTTCTTTTGGAAGATCAAAATGGTCTAACTGAAAGACTTAATTTAGATAATGTTAAAAAGATTATAGAAATATTAACTACTAAAAATATAAAATATTTAATTTTCCAGAACATGAAAAATAACAAGTCTTATTTTTTTAAATACTGAGGAAATATATTCAAGTTCAACGTGATCTGGATCACTGTGGCTGTGATTGTCCATACTGCTTTACTTTAGATGGTGCAGTATTTTGCAATGAAATGCTCAATACAATCTCAAAGATGAGACCTTAATGAGAGACATGTCCTTCATTCTGTTCTGAAAGTAAAATTCTACATCTTTAGAAACTGTGCTTTGAGGAATTTTTTCTTTTGACAAAGATGACTTGAAAATCTGAACTGTGGGAGAGTATTCTTTGCACAGAACTCTTCCTGGGGTCCATGGTGACCCAGCAAAGAGGAGGCAGCACACATGCTTGTTTTTCTTTCTCCTCTCCCTCCACTTTTTCAGCTATGAAGGCTGCATAAAAAGAAAACAAGAGTTAACAGTTATTGCAATGAGAAAGTGTGCTTGGAAGAACCAAAAAAAAAAAAAAGAAAAAAGAAAGAAAGAGCTATTACCCAAATCTTAACCAGGTCAAGCACTTCATATCCTTGATGTATTTATATCTCAGTTTTGAATAGGCACTTCAAGAGGAGCTCTCAAGCTCACAGGACATAGGAAATTCAGGCCTAGCTGTTAGGGGGTGTGCTCTTAAAAACTCTTAATTTCCATGCTTGTCCAATCTTAATTTCACAGCAGATGGTAACAAAAAGTGGCTGCTGTTTTCAGTAGAGCTGAAAAGGTCACATTCTGGATGTTGCTCTTTTTGAAACGTCATCCTCTTAATTCATCTGCAAATTCATGGAAAATCGTTTTGATTTTGTTTCAATAGATCTGAGGTCAGGCAGAACAACCATGGTCATCTGAACAATAACTTTCAAACTCAAAACCTTATGAAGTAGTTTTACAGATGTTTTGATCCTCAGAAATCTGTCTATATTATTCTAAAGCAAGTAACAGGTCTGGGTAATAGGTTAGACTAAAATTGTAGTTTTTTCCTTTCACTGAAACACTGTAAATCTACATGACCTAATTCTCCTGAGACCGGATGTTTTGGGACATTGCAGTTAGGCTATTCATCAGGTCTGTTCAACAAAACAAATAAAAGCATGTGCTTGAGCATATTCTAATCGGTAAATTGCTTTTAAGCATGTGCTCAAATTTCAGCTTGTGCTTTATTGACTCAAAGCTAAAGTGTGCTGTGCTGCAGATGTGGGACAAGTGACAAGAGGATAATGAAAGCACACTCAGGTGGGTACAATCCACAGTGCAAGCTGGAGGGCTAATATTTATTTGTAATAAAGATCAAGAGAAACTATCTACATATGTGAAAGAGACTGCCATAAACCCAGACCAGCACTAATGCAAATATATATTTAAACTGTAAGCCTTGTAGTTCAGTACTTTTGAATTAAAATATCGTTGTATCTGCATAATCTCCAGAGGAAAATGTTAGGGACATTAATATTATATTTTTAAAATATGAAACCAAAACTAATCCCATATTGCTCAATGAATAATCATATATCACAAGTTCAAATCATCTATCAAAGCTCTCTAAGCATAGAGGTACAGAGTTTTATGAGAAGACCAGGAAGAATGATCCCCCTGTACATAAATACAAGTGACTGGAACTATTATTTCCAGGTACTTGATTATATACGGTGTTATGAGACAACATAAAGCTCTACTCTTCTATACAGGAACAAAAAGCTGGAGTGGTAACTGTATGTCAGTGTAAAATTGTTTATTTTCATGAATGGAAAATAAATAAATTCAGAGTCACTTAGATGTTCAAAAAGCAGTTGATTTGCTGAATACAGATGAACACATGTATTTCTTCCTATTTTTCTTGTGCCCTCTTTCATTTTTAATAAGTCTTTTGTTAGTCAGATGTGATAAAAGCTTTAGATCTAACCTCATGAGGTAAAATCCAAAACTGCGGGGAAAAAATATGAAAAATGAATTTGTTTAGTTTCTAAAAACATAACTACTTTGCCAAGAACCTCCAGCTGGCAGGATAGAAAAATGTAGCTCCCGATTGCAAAATGCCAGTTCTAAAATGGCACAGCAGTAGCTTTCGATACTGATTACCTGCAGCTGGTCTGCCTTTCAACTCTCATTTTCTAGTCAAAACAATAGCTTCCTGTTGCCGTATTTTCCATATACCTTTTCCAAAATGCATGCAAAGTTACTAAACACAGTTGACAATTACTTGTGTATTTTAGATGAATCTGTATTGTAGCTGTCAGTGGTTTGAGAATGAGAGTGAGACATCATTCACTAGACCAGCTGGTATAGCTGTGGGAAAAAACAGAAAAGTTTGCATCTCGTAAGCCCTTCTGCAAGTCTAAAAAACACAAGTAGTGATCTTGAGAATAATTGCTCTCAGTTTAACTTCGTTATATTAATCAATTAGATAGCTGGAGAGAAAGGTTGACTGACATTTCTGGGCCTGAGGGAGGATGTTGGCTTAAGAAGGTAAGATCTTTAAATCCCAGAGGATAGAAATAATTGGACAGAGGAAACTGAGGGGCTGAGTATGTTTTCATGGGGCTTAGGTCGCCTGAATGTTGCTTGAGGTGAAACAAAATTTAAAAAGCTGCTTTGTAGATATTCTGAAAACATGGCTAGTCTGATCTGGCAAGATATGAGTAATGTAGCACACAAGTGCTCTTAGTACCAAAAAGAGTAAGCATATGCTTAAATTAAATGTGCTGAAATGATGTACTGGGTTAGGCAGCAGAGCTGGCACCTCCCTTCTGCAGGTGAGTGTACTGCTCACAAGACTTCGGAGTCTTGGGCTTTCTGGTTCACTTTTCTCCTGGATCTGTTTTTCTTTGCAGGCTGGCAGAACTTCAGTGCTGGCTGGCAAAAAGGAGATTGTCTTCCCAGAGCAGCTGATCCCTCGTGGGTTGTGCTACATTCCTGGAAAGAGGGAGAAGAATTAAGGGGGGAACCTGGCTCACTCACCTAGCATTCAAAGAGGGAAGAACTGGGTATTTTACAAATAAAATAGTCACAATGCATGTTGTGGGGGGCCCAGTCCTACAGGTCGGTGTTGGAGGAATGCAGAATATAGCCAGTCATTTAGGACCTGAGAAGATTTAAGCATGGCTCTGCCTAGCTGCTGGGTAAGAGAGATCATACAGGAGCAAAGCATCAAGTGTCAGGATGAAGAAGGTCCTGGTCATGTGCAGCAGCAGATTTCTGTGCACCGGAGAAAACCACTGATGAGAAAGTGAGGCTTTGAGTGAGTTTAAGTGCTGCTAAGGTTAGGCAAGTGCTGAGCAGGAGTTTTTATGGTGGCATATTTTGTTATTAGGGTGTCCATCTCTGTCCTATTTTAGAGACTTTTTTTTTTCAGATCTGATCCTTGCTATTTCATATTCATTATGGAGAAGACCAGGGAATGCTGCTGGAGCACACTGTGCAAGAGTAGCCAGATCTGAAATACTCTGCTCACACGTAAAAAGCAGTGCAGGTCAGCCTGCCACTGGAGGGCCGAAGGCCACCTTCCTACCTTCCCAGGCATTGGAAATCCTTCTTACTTGGAGCGTAGAAATGAACGCTAGGAGCAAGTGAACTTCTCAAAAGCAACAGAAACATATCTGGCAGAATCATGAGACTAATACGACAGGCAGACAATGTTAACTGCTTTCTTCTGTGTGTGTTTCCCCCTCCCCTCTTTCCTCCAAGAGAACATAAGACAGCTGTAATTAGAAATGGCACCTGTGTTAGACTGCTGTGAGACCCAAATATTAAGGGTGTAAATACAAGCAGTGGGTACAGGAGTCTCCCTTCAAAACTGTCCAGTTTCTGTTTGCCTCTAGAGACAAAGACTCTAACTCTTTTCTATATACACCATGGGAAGAAGAACTATTTAAGCTAAAAAACAGTGGCACAAAGAGGTATGATTCAGCAGTGAAAGACTTAGGCTGAACATCAAGAGAAATTTTCTTACCGTCTGGGATTAAAGCTCAGGAATAGCTTTAATGGGATTAGGAGGATTAAAGAAATTGAAGTATTTTTAAAACAGGAGCCACACCAGAACAGGAACAGGATCATACACAGTAGCAGAGAGCTGAGTTTGATGACCCCAATGGATTCTTGCAGACCTAAATTCCCTGGACACCTTTAACGTTGTTGCATATCTAGAGAGTGCACTTTGCCTTCTGGTTAATGTTGGTTAGTTACAAAGACTGTTGAAGGCCTTTTAAGAGTGACAGCCCTGGGTAAGTTTGCCTCTAGTGAAAATTTCTTGCTCTGACAAGAACTGCAACAGAAAGGAGGAAAGAATCAGAGATCCTGTAATACCTGTCATTCAGGAAGCAATTAAGACCCTAGTTTTGTCCAACAGTGCAGGCTTGTGCTGGAGCTCAGCATCCAAGTATATGAGGGAATATAGGGGTACCCTGCTTCTGCTTCAGGGATCTCTCTCATACCAAGGGGAACTTGATCTCTGGCATGCTAAAAATCTGTTCTGTAATGGGCAGTCTAGTCCTTCTCCATCTGTGGAGTAGTACTGATTTCTCATACCTGTGCACAGCCTGTAAATAGTAAGTGTTTGGATTAATCTTCTCTGCAATGTACCCAGCAGCAGGGACAGCTCTTCTTCTTCTCTCTCTCTCTCTCTCTCTCTCTCTCACACACACACACACACACACACACACACAAAAACAGGCTAGTAAAAACTATGAACTCCTGAGTCCACCGCATGTTTCTGACTGCTTTAAATTCATGTCCACACAACGGAGCTTATTCCACATTTGGCCTGATCACACCACAAATGACCCTTTCGGGGCTAGCAGCTCTCCAGCAGCCGTATGCAGTGCTTTGCAGGACTGATGCTCTGTCTTCCAAGAACTGAGGAAACCTCCCACAGTTAATAAACTATGTCAGCTTTCCTGCCTACTTCAGTCAAGCAGTTCTGAGGATTTTTTGGCTAAATTTATATAAAAATTCATCTTCCCTCCCACGTTTCCTGATATGTGGCAGATATTACTTTCTTAATATTGTGTTTTCAGAAATTACTGATGAGGTGCAGATAACAGTGAGCAAATTGTGCTGCCAGCAGGCACTCTGGGAAGCTTGTGCTGGCAGTCAGCTCCTGGTGTCCCTGTTCATCTTCAGCAGGTTTGTGTGCAAGAATAAGGATAGTGAATGATGAGCTGCTGTTTGTCAGCACAGGTCATATGAGTTCGTATGAGAGGAGACTTTGGAGATAGCCATTGCCATTTTAACTTTTGCTGTTAGTAGATGTTGGAGGAGAAAAAAGATGTCTGTAGATGTAAAAGTAGAGACTAGCAGCTCAAAAAAGACCTTTGGGAATGGACATGGGAGTTTGGGTCATTCGTAAGACTTGGCAAAACAGATGACATTTGGGAGAGGGAAAAAATGATGTTTGCTCACATAAAGGTTTGGCTTCTGCATCTGACTTTTACATGAACTCAGGATGACTTGGAGATGCGCTTACTGGATCCAGGTTATCCTTCAGATGCAAGGAGTGCAGTACAGAGTGCAAAGACTCTGTCCTCATGCAGTGTCCTGGTGTTTCTAAGGGGCCACAGCTCAAGCTCCGAAACACAACTAAACTAGAAGGTGTTGTGTGTAGGTGTGAGCATATTCAAATCTGTCCAAGTCTGAGAGGGGGCTTTGCTGTTTGCGCAGGCACAGACTTACAAGGGAGGAAAGGACTGTTAGAGAAAAAGATCTGGAGAAAGCCATAGAAGACAGCTGGAAAAGAGTAAATGGATTAAACATAATGAAAAGCTGTAAGAGAAGAAACATTAGATCCCACTCATTCTGTCACCCACATTATTTCTAAATTTTTGGGTCCCGGTGAAACGGTCCTCTTAACTTAAATAACTCCATTGCTCACTATACTGTCAGTGGAGAGAGGGAGGCGCTCTTGTGACTTCTGAGAGAAAGGTCTTGTCTGGCTGTGTATAGTACGGCAGTTAAGTAGACAGGAGCTCACCAAGGATAAAATTGCAAAAGAAAAATGGGATAATGCTGAGCAGAAAACAAAGGCAGAAGTGAACTAAACTGGCTAAGGAATGTAAGAAGAGACAGGACAGAGCAATTTCCAACAGAGAGATATGTGTATATGGGATAATGAAATATGAATGATGCAAGATACACAAGAGAAAGGAAATCTTCAGCGAGAAGACTGACAACTGAGAAGGTAGCTGCAGAGGAAGGGAACAGAACAAAATCCTAGCTTGAAGAAAATGGAGTAAACAAGAATTGGAAAACTTCTATTTATTTTGGAAGGCTATTTTAGGCATCGCTACCTGGAGAGCAACTTCTTTTGCTTATTAGTATTTTAATGTAAGAGAATTAGAGGTTCTGATTATTCCTAACCTCTTGTTTGTCTTGGAAGTAAATTCCTCATATGTTCTGTTTGCTTGATGCATTTATAAATGACAGGCCTGATCTTCTTAGTGTAATCATTATAAGAGAGAACTGAAGTGAACATACATTCTCTGCAACTGTGTCCAGAGACTTAGAGAAAACACGGGGCTTTGGTGACTAAGGGTTTTATCAAACATGGTAAACCAAACTACAGCTGAACACTGGGTCAGGTAGGTTGTTTTTCAAATTTCAGTTTTAGCTCAAAACTGTGATCCCTCATCCGTACCCAGCATGATCCCTCATCAGTTTGTGCCCTGCAATAGTATGAGAGGCAACAGGCGCAAACTGAAACACAGGAATTTCCATCTTCTGAAAAGAAAACTTCTTTACTGTGAGGGTGACAGAGCACTGGCACAGGTTGACCTGAGAGGTTGTGGAGTCTCCTTCCTTGGAGATATTCAAAAGCTGTCTGGACAGGGCCCTGGGCAATGTGCTCCAGGTGACCCTACTTGAGCAGGGGGGTTGGACTAGATGATCTCCAGAGGTCCTTTCCAACCTCAACCATTCTGTGATTGTGAGGAGGAGACGAGAGGAGAGGAGGTTGCAGCAGACAGAAGAGAAACTGAAGTTCTTTAGGTCAAGAAGAGCATGACTTGGAGTCTACTTTGGGCACTCATTTGGGAAGGGAAATCCTAAATTCTAGCTTGCCAAAACTTTCCATACTATATCTTCAACCAGTCATTAACTCTGAAGCAAGGAGCGAAGTATGCTAAGAGCAGTTAAAGCGCGGCCCACAGTTCCTCATTGTGTTACATAGTACAACAGGAGATCTGTCCTGCCTAGCTTTTCGTCCTGGTAAGACACTCTAGCAACAAGGCTGTAAGGACTCCAACATCATAAAAAAATGGTTGGCACTGAACTGCATCTGCTACTTAAAAGAAATGTAGTAGAGTATCCTTCTCAGTCTTTTGAAATAAAGGCTAACAGCATGTATTCTTCAGGAGAGCCTTCTAGGCTGTGCCTGGTATAGACAGAAATGTTTCAATGCACAGCTGAATAAGGCACCTGAAGGATTAGACTCAGCATTTTCTTCCTGCAAACTTTTAGACAGCTCAAATGAACTGGCCATTTTATATTCCTTTGTAAGGTATCTAATGCTCCACATGACAGAGGCTTACTCAGGCTTCTGGACTCTGGAGGACCAAGGGCCTAAAATTGGGTCTTTGATCAGACCTGGGAGCCCAACTCCGCATTCTCCATCTAGAAACAGAGACCTAACTCAGAGGTTTCTGTTAATCCAGTCCTCAAGGAAGCTGCTTCAATGCCAGTTGCATCTGTCCTGCTCCTTTTTCTTCATGTGTGACTTTTCTATGCTCCTGAAGTAAAATCCATAGTAAGCCTAGACGTAAACAAGTTCACATTTGAATCTCATGCTGCAGCATGGAAAACTATTGTAGGAGAAAGGAGAATAAATTAATCATGCACAGTCATAAATTTTATGAGCACAAGCAAATCATTAGTTCTGGGCGCCAAGTGCAAAATCCAAATTTCTTCAGAAAGAATCTTTGATGAGAAAAGGGGTGTTGGCAATAAAGCCACAGAGGCTAATTATGAATTCCCTGTGTTGTGCTTCTCACTGATCTCTCAGATAGTGAGCTGGCATAACGCAAAGACTTTAGCATCCCAGATCAGGAAGCAAGGAAGGAAAAGTTTTAAGGCTTGAATATGACCTGACTTTTCAATGTATAAATGGTGAGTCATGCCATGGAAGTGGCTGGAGCTACACCAGCACATAATCTGTGTTACTGGATTATTATTTTCTGTTTGTATTGTACATACAAACCATAGAACATACTTCCCAAAGGACATAAAACATTCATTAATTCTAAGTTAACCAATGTCTATGAGTGCCATACATGGGCTTCTGTATATCTTCAGCCTTATCCTTTTCTTCCTTCTCCGAGTTGTGAAAAATGCTTATATACATAAATGACATAAAGCAGCACAGTTATCTTCTCCATAGACATACTGATTTTGCATTAAGGTATCTATGCAATACCTGCCATTTGCAATGTTCCGGGCTATGTGTTAACCTTTCTGTGCTTGAAAGGCAACTGTTTTTTTCTCCCCACCATCAGGTTTGATCATCAGAAAGATTTTGATATTTTTATTCTGTTACAGCCATGGGTGACAATAGGGCTTTCTATTTAGAAACTCTTTAAAAAGGCATATTGCTATATTGTGTCTCATTTATGAATTCATAGCACAGACATAAGGGCTGAGACTGGATAAAATACTTCCCCACAATGGGAGCATTCTTGCATAGCAACAATAAGCTTGTGAAAGAGCTGAGCTGCCTTAAAGGTCCCCCCGCATGAGAATAGCAATCCTTCACCTTTGAGAAATAGTGGTGCATTCAGGGCTTCTTTCCCAAACCTGCTTCCCCTTTTACGCATGTTCACAAACATAGTGCTTTTGCCTGAGAAATAAAGTGTACTGGGAGCACACAGTGTTCTTTCGCTGTTGGGAAGAAAGCTGAACTACCTCTCTCCGTGTGGATGCCAAGCAGCAAGGACAGCCGCCTCTGTATTCCAGTCATGTTCCCGCATTGTCTGTGCCGTTCTGCCCATCACCAGAGCAGAGGCAACTGCTTAGGGGGATGTAATTCTGTTTAAAAGTCTGTCACTGTGAATTACTGAGGGGAAAAGGCAAATCACAGGGTAGCATAGCAGTACTCTGGTGCCAAAAAAAATCCCAGACCTTTTCAGTGTCAGGAAATAATTTGTGGTGAATATCCAAGTGCCCCTATATCATTTCCTGGGGGCTAGAAACATGTTAATGTCTTGTATATACAAAAGCACACACTGCACATTAAGGGCATATTCAGAAAGAGAAGCTGGCACTTCCAGTTTCTGCCACTGCCAAATTTTAGTCCTCAGACCCTATGTATAAACAATTGCCTCATATCTGAATGATCAGGTCTGCCTATTTTGTGTAAGGTTTCCTCTGGTGATAGAGCACTGTTTTTGTGGTTTGTTTGCCTCAGCATTTTTTTCATCCTGGTTCAAAAAAAAGCATAACTATGTTGTCTTCGAGAAGCAGGATATTTACAAAATAAAGGAAAATGAGCCTGGGGTGCTTTGGGAGACTGTAGGTCACATTTAAAATAAGTTGCATGGAAAATTATTCAGCGAAAACTAGTAGCCTGAAGTGAGCCATTGGTTCAGATACTCTCTAGTGAAATTAAGCAGCCTAGAAGAATTTCTGATACTGCCCTGTTTTAGAATTGTCATTGATCATTGAAATGAAACCATTCTTGCTTGTAAAGTTTTGTTTGGGAAAGTTCTCTCCAAGGAAAAGATCAGCAGAAGGCCTGTGCATCAATGGAATTGCACACTAATCCTTAGAGAGGGGCAGAGGTGGGATGGAAGCCAAAAATGCAAAGTAAGGCATATACCTTGTGCTGGCTCTCTGCACAGCAGCAAATTTCGTTTCTACAGAAGTGCTACAAAGGAAAAAGACCCAAACAACAACCCCCTCCCTCATTAACTGGATAATGGTTAGAATTAAAAGTCAGTTCAAGCCAATCTAGAGATTGCCAGGAAAATGCAAATGCCAATAGTCTGTACAGACAAACTTGCTAAAACCCACAAATTCTTCATCACCACAGATTCCTCCTAGCCATTAGTGTGCCTACAGCTTTGAAGTATGAACTGCAAACTTAGCATAGGAGAAATCTCCTTTTTTAGACAAAGTTAGTTATGGTGGCAGAACCACCATGCATTTGCGAGAGTCGTAGTATCACTTAAAAGCAGAATCTCTTATTTCAAGTAAGCTTGTGCTGCATGTTGTGAAAGAATTTTTAGAAACAGACGGAATGGAGAATATCATTTTACCTCTTTCTTTTTTAAGTGTCAATGTTTAGTTTAATGGAAGTTCTATGTCTCCATGTAATAAAAGTGACCGCTGCTTTCTAATACTCCATGATGCCTAAATTGGATTGATGTTGAATGATTAAATTAGCCAGTGAACAAGTTGCCCTTGAATTGTCAGCTGAGATTCTGTCTACAGGCTTGTGTTTTGCCGTTCTCATGTCCTTTCTGTCCAGTCTGAAAAAAACCCAAACCCTTATTTTACTGTCAAATTTACAAATTAAACAACTTTGCCACAATGCTTGCAGTGCCTGGCTGAATAGGGCTCTGATTAACTGGCTGAGTCTGGGCTCACCACTACAGACAAAGAAGAAAAGATAATAGTAAAACTACTTCTCACACAATTTGAACAAGGGAAAAAAATCAGTGAAAAATGGGCTTCCCCAAAATGATAAAAAATGTCATTAAAGTGAACATTTTTTAATCCCTTACATATTTTTCTGAACTATTTATATTTTTCCATCAAAAAAATTGAAACTTTTTTTCTGTCTGCACACTTGCAGTTCTAGCATTTGGAAATAAGATCGAGATTTGGTGTGTGTTTTTTAATACTTCTTTTCTTAATTTCTCTTCCCATGTTTTTAAGTTTCTGTCTTTGAAATTCACTTTCTTGAAGGGAGTAAAGAGTGACTGCAGAAAGGGGGAAAAGCTCAAAGACAAATATTTTTTAAAATTTGAGGTTTTAAAAACAAACCAGAAAGAAGAGATATATTTAAAAAGATAGTTCTATTTAAAACTTCCTCACCTTTACAAATGCACTGACAGGGGTGAATGTGAGGGCTTTGGAGAGCACTCTAAAGTAATAGCATTATACCTGAAACCATCTAAGAATGCTTTTTTGCTTTTCTTCAGGTGCCTACTGAAATCACTTCTCTTAATTCTATAATTGCGACTTTTTTTTCAAATTTCAGTTTTCCATTTTAGTTACTTAAAAGCCTTTGTGCCACTTTCTAATTTGGTATAAATTATAAACTTTGTTGTTTCCAGTGAAATCTATACTGATCCACAACAGCTAAGTACCTAGGGCCATTCTTGCAGGGGCACTTTTAACTGTGTTTTAATGTGTTTTGAGCAATACCCAAAATGCTTTGGCAGGGCTGGTTGTAGCTAAGAAGCTTTACAAATAACTTTATATTAATGTTGCAAGGACCTAAAAAACATTAGGCCCAAGAAAGGCTGAAAGAGAAAATTATTTTGGTTTGTGTCTTGAAAAATAATTTTAGGTCTCTGGAAGCAGAAATTATTCTGCATCCCAGAGACAGGCTGCAGCATTTGGAGAAAAGCACTGCAGTCTTATTATAAAGGACTGGGCTTGTACCATTTTCCACATTTGTTATAAACAAAATCATTAAACCAAATTAATTTAGCATCGTGCCATTTCATCTTGTTACAATCTATGTCAAGAGAATAAACAAGAGAATGAATTCATTTGCTGCCGTACCTTATAAAAATGTTGCTTCAGTATTTCACATGATGCAGAAATCTCTGGCTCACGGGCGGGAGACTGCAGTGTTCTGCATGGTTGTAAAATGCTGTAGTCTTGGCTTAGAGTCCATTAACATCTGGGATGTAGTCTCTTGGACACAGATGTGTTCATGCTCTATTAAGTCCCTGACAGCTATATCATAGAGCCTGAAGTCTGGAGTATATCCCACCTAGATGTGCAAGGTAGAACAGTATATGTGATTCTGTAAGATCAGTTTTCAAACGAACTAGCTGCTAGATATTCCTCTTCAGCCTGGTGCTGTGCTTTCAGCAAAATACCAAGGGCACTCTATAAAGGCTATTTTCTGCCGGGCAAGATGTCATTGTGTCCTCTCAGTGTACCAAAAAAGTGAATTGAAACTTCTAAAGAGAACATCAGGGGATAGGCAGGCAATGAAGAGGGTAATGAAAATACAAGGCAATGGAATATTTTATATCTGCACCTTTCTCCCCTCTGTTTCTGGTTCAGACACCTTACGTTCTTGGCTGCACAATGTGTAGCTTCCCAAAGATGCAGGAAAGGTACCTTCAGCCTGCCCAGGCCCTCCCCAGCGAAGGGCTGGAGGCCAGGCCTTGCAATGCCTGGTCAAACGCTGTCATCTGTAGGCTATCAGGCAAAGAGTGAGCATGCTTATTATTCATATCTGCCCTTTGCTAGAGTTAGACGGGTATCTACCCTTCTCCTGCCCCACTCTTCCCCTAAAGCCTCAACAGGCAAAGAGCAGCCTGAGAAGGAGAGGTGAACGCAGATGCCCACCATGTGCAGGAAAGCACCTAAATCCAGGAAACAAGCCCTTCTGTCTACCCCAAGTGCCTTTTGCTATAAATGCTGTTCTTAAGTGCCAACCTGGTGCTATGACTTTGTCTTAGGAAGGCAGCTGCTTGAAGATCTCCTTTGTGACACAGCAGAAGTGGCCATTTGTTACTTATTTCCATGTAGGACACTGAAAAGTTAAAGTACCTTTTCTATCTGAACCTTCCTGCTGGTCACATCAGACTGGTTTGTGTTTGCCTGTACAACCAGCCATGAATTCTTGATTTTATAACCACAGAGGAGAATGGTAGCGCTGGAATTTTTACAAGGTTAAATATTTCCACTAAGACAGTCTCTTAAACTATGGGCATTTTATATTTAACCATCATGTTTAAATATCTTCATGCAACCAATTTGCATGGGTTTTCATTACATTTTCAATGGGCTAATGACTGTTCTGAGCCTGTGCCCTTCTTGTGCATATTTTGCCAGCTAAAATGCCAACTGTCACTATTTGGTCATTTTCAAATACAAAGGCAGATGTCTGCTGTTATAGGCAACAGGGCTAGAAACTTTCTTTTTTTTTCTTTTCACTTTTTTTTTGGTGCGTAACAATCCTTTTTCGCTTTTTCTGAAATGAAATTTGGCTTCTCTGCTCTTATGAGCTCTCTTTCATAAGAAAATGAAAGATACCAAGCCTGTGTAACTATGGAAGAAAGATGTCGGGATTTCATTTTCCCTTTTTGTTTTGGTCTGCATGAATATTTTTGTTGGTTCTCCTATCACCAAAGCAACTTGTAGTGATGGGAGGTTTCTGCAGGAGGATGCTGCTTTTAGGGCGATTGATTTAACTGATGTTTGATTGATAGTCATAGCACAAATTTATTCCTTTGGTGTGAAAGAATTTTAACAGTTGTTCCACGAGACCCTTTTCTATAAAACTCCTCAGCAGGTCTGAGCTCAGTGTCACCAGTTTGCCACATTTGCCCCCACCATGCTGGCAGCATTCGATGGCTCTCAGCCTCTGAGGAGTGTGAGGAAATCAAGTCCCTTCCCCATGCCACTGGGAACCGGGGTCATCAGCAAGGAAGCCACATGCGTGCTAGTACAATCTGTAAGTCTTCCTTAATCGACACAAGCTGACAGCTAAAATTAAATGAGAGATGGCACTACCTTTCCTCCCTTCTTACTCTGCTGGTCCATGCAACATGTCCGCGATTGCCTGTTTAGCTGGAGCAGGTTGCTTTGCACGCTGTAAGCTATCCCAATACCCTGGCCTGTCACAGCACACATCCTGACATCTGCTCCAGCTGTTGGGAAGAAAGAGGAGAGAGAGAGAGAGGTTAAGGCAAATGTTGTCCCAAAGGATCTCTGCGCTCCTTGCACCTGTCCGGGTCACTGTCCCCACCTCCTCCTTCCCTTCAGCTGTCTTTCTGCCCTGCGGCCCCAGGTTCTGGGACTTGTTGTTCCCATCTATGCCCTCTCTTCCTCCTCCTCTCCACTAACTTCTGCTTCCTTTCCATTAGCTCTTCTTGCCCTAGTTTCACTGCTGCTTCCTCACGCCCTCCTCTTACTGCTGAATCCTTTGCCCACAAGCAGAGCCAACAGAGATATCATCTACCCACAGCTTTAGTTAACACTGTGACTAATATTTCATTTTTTATATATTTAATACAACATACATACAGAAGTGTATGTATTTGTCAAATTATTTTGACATATGCAAAATAAACCAAAGGGCCTACAGGAACCCTTTTATGTAGCCATTATTCTTCCATTTTCCTTTTACCTCTCCCATCCATCATATGCAAACATGAATTATAAGCACTCTGGGACAAAGATTGCTTCATTTTTTCTGCCTGTTGGCAACAGCAAACTTCTGGATGAGGAGTGAATAAATAATAATTACATTTTTTTTTAATTTATGAGTGAGGAATGGAAGTTACTTTTTTTCTTCAGAAAACAAACAGGAGTCAAAAACAGCTTTCTTTCCTGTAATGCCTCTGCAGGGTTCCTCCAGGACTAATTTCAATTTGTGGAAACCTCTAATAGAGGGTGTTTTTCTTTACCACTTAAAGAAAAAAAGATCATTGTCATAAAGGATTCTCTCTTCTGCAATTAGAAGAACATATTTTAAAGAGTAAACATATATTTAAAAAAAAAAAATCCTGTTGTGAGTGGAATAGAAGATAAGTTAATCATCTTCTATTCTCTGTCTTTCCTGCCTTGTTCTAAGAACTTCATCTCCCTCTAGATTAATAACAAGACAAGAGTTAGACATGAGATAATTTACCACATCATTTATTTATACATTTTAATGAAGGAAAGATCATAGAGGCAGAACAGAGCTGAAGCTTGTTGTCAGTTGGGTTGAGAAATGTATATAAATTCCAGGAACAACTTAGTCAGTACCACCACTATTTTAATTTTAAATGGAAATTATGCATCTAACAAGTCGTATCCTGTCTTCTCACCACGGTTGATCTACAAAGCAAGAATCCTAGAGGGCATAATGGGAGATCTCACAAAAAATACTTCAGAGAAATAAAATCTGATGTGTGATTCTCCAGCTTTAGTTTTAACTGCACTGCTACACTAGCATAAAAAATTTGGAAGACATTTTAAAATGCCTTGAAGATTTCATTTTCTTATTTTGCAATCAAAGAACGTGGACCATTATCTTGATTGATATCAAGTCATCACCATTTCATTGGAAACATATCATCATTCAAGTACTTGATTACACACCTGACATCAATAGGATTAGTTCAGAGTAATGTCATGCTCACAGAGAGGAAGGGGCTGGAAGCAGGCATCAATGGGCAGACTAGATGAGGGATGCATAACAGAACCTGGGAATGTTTCTGACTGTCTGGCCGTAGAGTAGTAAAACAAGGAAACATGGATATCCTGCCTCCCACTTCCAGCATTGTTTCTATGTTTTACAATAAACCTTCACCATACTGCAGGCCTTACAGTAGACAGTAAGCGAGCAAGTACTCTAACTGGTAGGCTGGGACCCACCATTTTGCTGTGTGGTCACAGGCACTTTGGATCCTTTTCCATAGCATGAAGCATCCCAGAAGAGCACACAGCCTCTGACATGGACTCTCTCTGGGGAGGAGTTTGGTATGGGCTGGAAGCCTCTCTGTCTGCAGTGGGAATTGCTCCAAGGCGTTTTGTAAGACCTCTGTGTTATGACACAGAACAGGTGGGGCATGAGTCATCCTCTCTCCCTTTGCGTCAAAAGGTAGACATCCCTGTAGCTGCAGTCTGCAGACCCTCTGCGGCAGACGCATTTCGGGGACACCTGTAGGACCAGCCTCTCCAGGAGTAAGGGATGGAGGAATGCCTGCTTTCTGGGTTGCAGTTACACTCAGGCAAGAATGTCGGTACATCTCAACAGGTAATGTTGAGATTCCCAGGCCTGTCAAAACTGGGGCATTTCTGGACATGTAACAAGGCATAACTCTAAAATTCACAAGGTGCCTCCAGGGTTACCTGGTGTTTTTCAAGATCACAGGTTTGGATGGCACTGTGAGTCTCTGCATTCCTGAGTTCAGGGAGTGTGGTGGAGCCAGCCAAAATGTCTGTACCTAAGTGTAGACATGCCCTTGTGTACCTAGGGAATGAAAAAGCCTACTGATAGGCAGCATCTGAGAAGGATTCTGAGGGTTTAAAACTGGGTGGTTCACTGCCTGTGCTCTCCTGTGCATAGCCTCAAACATCTTGTGAAGTGTTTACTGAGGACGATATTTTTTAGAGCCTCTTATGAAGGAGCTGCACTTTAAGCTTTCTCCCTCTCCCTGTGATCCCCCATGGATCATCCTCTGTGGCAAGTTACTGCTAATGGTAAGATAGGATGTAAATGCAACCTATTAACTATTCTAGACTTGTAAGTCCAATAACAGATAATACTATCCATTTCTGTTCCCCTACAAGGATGCAAATATTAATTCATCCTCATTTCCTTAATTAGCTTGTCTATTTTTTTTTTACTGGAAACCAAATCCCAATTCTAACTTTTTTTTTTTATCATTCAGGTGGGAAAGGGAGTAATGAAGATATGAAAAACATTTGTTTTGGTTTAGTTATTTCAGGTAAGATCTTCAGCTGATATAAAGTCAGCAGAGATCTTGAGACTTAGCCTGTTCATTTCTTCAATGGAAAAGTTCAGGTTAAAAAGGAGCAAATGGAGGTCTTCTATTAGACTTGTGCCTTATCAGTTCTGATTTCCCCTGAAGTTGTCTGTCTGAAGCTTCACAATTTTGCCAAAGATTACTTTCCATGGCCTGCATTTACTTTCCCACATTCAGCATCTTCATTTCATGCCATCTTTTCTCTGTTAAACCTCCTGAAAGTCTCATCATTGCCTCATCCCATTTATCAGATCATAATTGGACTTAGGAGCCGCAAACGTACATGGTTTTAAATCTCTGTTATCTATTGTGTCAAAGATTTTTCCAAAATTGATATGAAACCACTCAAAACTACATCTGGGGAAATGAGTTGAATGCTTTTTCCTCCATGTTGCTCATTATGTATGGCAGAATACTCTCTTTGCAAAGCTACCTCATTGTCCATGTGAAAGGTTCCCCTCAAAACTTGTCTCTATTGCAATGCCAAAAGTCTGACAGTCAGACAGCTGGCTTGTTGTAACTGCTGCTTTTCATTACTGACCAGACTGCCTCTTATGTGTTTTCTCCATCTGCTGCTTGTAACTACCTTTGGTCCTCCGTTATTGATCGTGGGACAAGCACTGTCCATTTGCACATTATAAAATTCATGGTAGGGCTTTGGTTCCTATGTCAGTGCCTAGCAGTATCTTATCCTGGTAGAAAGATTTGAACCAGCTTTAAAGCGAACTGCAACAGGTTAACAGAGATGCCTGAAGCCCTTAAATCAGGGACATTGTTTCTTATAAAAGTATATGTGAAGTGATATACTTATGATCTCTTTTTATCCATTAATCTGATTGTCATGGTGCTTAGAAGCCCTCTGTTGAAGTAATTAGCATTCAAGCCTTCTTGCCCTGAAAAACTGGTATTAATAAATCAAACATCATCTGAAAGAGTGTGAATATTATATACCACTAAAACTGTCTTTCAAGTTTTTCATTATTTCAGATACTGAAGTCTCTTTTCATTCTTATTTCTTCTGCTCCATAGGTGAGCATCACACACTTCATTAGCAGAGTACCATTTGACAAAGTTATCCCTTATTTGTGCTTAACCCAAAGCAAGCAAATTAGTATTATTACAGAAGGAGAATCTGCAATTCTATGGCTGCAGAAGTAATGTAGATTATTAAGATATGATAGCTTTAGAAAGCCTGAGAGTGGTGTGATTATGAAGCACATAGAATTACACCCTGAAAGCACAGCCAGAGCCAGGGGCCTTCATAGGGGTAGCTATTGCAAGTGTACATGTGTATGAAAACCAGTTACCACTAATTGTCAGAAATTAGGCTAGTGAATCAATATGTATTTATTATTCCAGTTACTGAAAGTCTGATAGGTATGTTAGATCATACAGGACAAAACTGATGTACAAGAGAAAATGCCTTAATCTGTTTTCCATGGGAATTAAGCAAATTTTAGGGCAGAAACAATGATAGCAGCAGCTAATGAAGAAAGTAGCTGCACCATTCAGATTCAGTATTTTGAGTGGAAACAGAAATTTCTTAATAACAAACAATAGTACTTCTGCATGTAAAATTCCCTGTGCTTCAGCCCTCTGACAGTCTCATTCTCCTTATTCTTCTGTAAGGCTGGCATCCCCCTGAGGTATCTTCCAGCTCTTGTCTTCACAAGAGCTCTTATCAGAGAGCTGGCCTTGAGCATGGTCAGCTAAACCCCTGACAAGGTAGTCATTTGGCCAAAATCACTGTATTACCTTTCCCTTTCAGTCCAACTGTTTCTAAAGAAACAACAAATTTAGGTGACAGACCCCTGGACAAAAGAGGCCTGTCACTCCCTTGACACGTATTCCTGTGCTTTGCTGTCTTTACATACGCCCTTCTCTGTCTCCCCGCAAGCCCCTGACGCCATCTCAGCCTGCTGTCAGGGTTGCATTTGGTAGGAAGGCTTGGCTGCTGCTTTGCAAGGACTCTCTGCACCCAAGGTTTAATTGGGGATGAGCAATGCACTCTTGTAGTCACCTCTACAAGTGCTTCTGATAGATTTGGTAATTAGAGCTAGCTGATAAAGTTTTGATGACAAGCAATGGAAATGCTGACCTGTTTAAGCTGCTAATGGGAACATATGGTTGCAGTTCAGTGTTTTCAGAAGGGTTTCTTGGGGAAGGATGGACTTATGGTAGAAGACTGTGAGCCTTCACAGTAGATAAATGATTAGATTACTTACCTGAGTTAAGGAAACTAAGGGTCCAAGGCCCAATTCTGCTTTACTGGGGCAGGACCTAAAACTGCCACCTATCTGGCAAATATCTGGTCTGATCCGATCACTGAATACCAGTAAATTCTTTCTGCTATTAGATAATGCGGAGGAAGCTGAGGAACTCTCCGTCATAGAAAACCTCAAAAAGTCTCAAAGGGAATCTTTACCATGTTGGGGCAATATGTATAGGTCAGCCAAATCTCTCTCTGTCCAAGTCTACTAATGCTTCAATGAGTTCTGTAGTTTACTGGCAATTTCTCTTGGATGTTTTTCTAAGACATGAACTGTTCTTTAGAACTATATCTTTCTTTGGCATTTTATCAATGTTTTTTATACTCTTAGAAATTATTTTGTATTTACTCTTTCCTAATTTCTCAGAAGGGACTGTTTTAATCACAGTTTTCATTGTTCTATCTAATACCTTGTGCAGAGTAGCTTCTATTTCAAAAGTTCTGAAATTTTCTTTAATATGTAATTGTTCCTACTATTTCCAATACCTTCCTCATTACTTATGCCCAATAAACTCCACCAAACCAAAAAGCAAAAGATCAGACTTAAATATCTGACTCCTAAGCTATTTCCTCCCTATTTCTATGCCAGTTTCTGTTTGAATTTAAATACTGTAGTGCAGACATTTGCAGGAAAGTGGAAGGAAGCAAGAACTGGCAGCAGGCAGAGCTGGCTAGGAATCATTGGCTTTCTTTAAGCATGCAAAATATCCATTCCCCACATCAACATGCTGATATCAATAAACAGGAATTACTGAATGACATGATCAAGGTCCCTTCCCCACTTCACTTGTGACTCTAATTTATGCGCAAAATTCATTGTGCTGAACTTAATCATCACCAAAGGGAAACAGAACACAGCAGGTAGTGGAATGGCAGTCTCCAGAAGCTGGGTGCAGCTGCCTTTTTCTGCACTCTAATATGAACACACATGTTTGAAGGGTCTTATGTACTTCTCCATAGCTGCACATTGTCCTCTCTCTTTCAGGACAACCACCACTGAAACAGCTAGAATGGATAATTTTATCAGAAACAAAAACATAAGCTAATTCTGCAAACTCAGGAAGAAATTTCAAGAAGAACAAATTACAAAATGCCATGGTGCTGTGGGATGTCCCAACCTTTCATTTACAGACATGACTTTACTGTGCACTCCTTTTGCCCTGTTGAACAAGGACTTTTGAGGTTGCAGAGAAATGCAGTCCTACTTTATAACTGTATTTTACTTGGCTGAGTAACAGTGTTTTAAAAGTCCTAGCCTATGAGAGCCCTTTGATGTGCAGTGCCATGCTGAACTATATATTCTATATCTAGGCCTTGAGCTATTGTGCCTAATAGGCTTTCTGGTGGCTTTTGAAAAACCTTAAATATATGTAAGGTTTAAGAAGATTCACAGGCAAGAAAGCCAGTATGCACATCCATCCCCTACCAAGCTCAGCAAGAGAGCATGAGGTAACTTCAAAGCTTCCAAACACAAAATTTAAAAGGCTCAAAAAAGCCTTTGCCTGGAAACAAACTTCTGATCAATTGCTTTTCCCAAATCTTCTGAAGTAGGATGATGCCCATAAGAGAGCAAAATCATCACAATAACCCTCTATCAGGTTTCTCTACAATTTGTTTTTTCCTATGACTTTGTGTACAAAAGAGCTTCTTTGCACTTGAATATTAAATCACATTCAAACAAATTATGAATTCAAAGCACAGTTACTACTTCTGAATCACACCATAAGTGGATGCTGTTATTCCAGAATGACTGAATTGTTTCTGCCCAGTGGAAATTGGATTAAGCCCAGCTAGAGTAAGACACTTGAACAAGATATGAATATTTTTATGAGTATAGCCACAGCTCCCACTTTCTGTACAGGGCTAGGCTTGAATGTATACAGTCAAGTAAAGGACAGCAATATTATATTTATTTCAGAAACCAACTAAACAGTATCAGCTTTTTCTTTCTCTTTTAGCTATGCTGTGGAAAAATAGTAAAAGGGATGGAATTCTGTCCCCATAGTTTATGTCACTAATTTAGGCACTGCCTCACTTACACTTTTGGCACTGGAGTGCAGTGAGGGTATGTGACATGATCCTGTTTGGCTATATTTACACTGAAGAAAGGAAGACACTTTTGTATACTTTAAAGACAGCTCCAGCTTGTCTCATTTAGTGTTTCGCTAGATTGTGGAGAGAATTCAGTCACCTCCAGCGAGTGATCTTGTCTGTTTGACTCCAGTGTCTTCCACACAGAGTTTACAAGACCCAGTAAATAATACTGGGTATCTCCATCTACCCAGCATTCATTTTGCCTAGCCCTATTCTTAAATGGAGGGGAAAGGGGGATGAAAAAGAAGGAAGACTTTTCTTTTCTTTTCTTTTTCTTTCTTTTTCTTTTTTTTTTTTTTTTGAACAGCCTAGGGGTTTCAAGTCCAATGAGGCAATCAGAAACAGTAGGCCACAATGGCACTGCTGGGACACAGGGAGATTTGGTGCTCAGGTCCTTCTTCTCAGAACAGTTAGCTGTCAATCTTTGATGGTCCTAATACACACACACTCAGAGATGTTGGGTCTGGAAGCACAGGCTATGTCCAGCCTTATCCTGTCAGCCAGGACCTCCTCTTTTTTATTTTCAGCCCTGAGACTCTTGAATCCCTGGCTGCATGGTGGACTGGCTTCTACTGGAAGTCTGGAAAGTATGCCCCATGGCTTACTGGTTGAGTGTGTTGAAGAAGCTGCCTCAGTATGGTTCAGGTTGAGTAAAACTTTGAACTTCCACTAGACAGTCAAGGTGGGCTGTGCTGTTACTAGCCACTAAAATTACTAGTAATCCTGATGGCATTGAGCATTTTGGACTTATGGCTTTTTGTGAAGTTCAGATACATGTTGATCTAAATGAAGTTTACAGTAGAACTTCTAACAAGAAACAAATGGACACACCTACAGAGTAGGCATCAAAGTTTCGTGATGAAAGTTAACATCCAAGAAACATGCAGCATAAAAAGGGAAGTAGGTTCTGGTAGCATTGGGCATCCTGGAAAGATTATATGGCTATTTGAAACTTATCAAGGGACACAAGTGTCTAAACCCTACAAAGGTGGTATGGAGGTGGAAAGGATCCCACCAGAGCTACTGCAATATGCTTTCAGAAATCAGCTGTCAAAAGTAAAGAAGTGCAATGAAGATTAGCTTTCACCCATTACGTTTCTGTCATAAATAAAATTTCTTGCTTTCTTCTTAATTTCTTGTGATTATGACAGACAGTGACTGATCAAAACAGAGCTTTTGTAGTTCCCAGGCTTTTAGGCTTTATTATCAGATCTTTTTGTAAATTGCAGACTCTAGAAACTGGAAATAGTCTTTCTTCTGTAGATGGCAGAGAACATGGATGGAAGGTTTTGGATGGAAGTCACATGAAAACTGGTTTTGAGTGATTTTATCCTTTTATCATTTTTGTGCAAGTTGGTTCTGGTTTCTTTTTGTTGTGTTAATTACAGCCAAAACCAGAGAGATGTAAAGTCCAGCTAAACAATGTTTGCAAATCTATAAAAATAATCTGAAGTCAGGAGGAACATACTGGTAACTAGTGGTAGAGCATTTCTATTTACACTTCTGTGCATTCCTCAAACTATTTCTATTGAGTAACCAAGAGCATCGCAGTGGTATTGATCTCTAACTTAAAAAAGCAGCCCTTATTTCCCTAAATATTTCTTTCTCTCCCTATCCCATTTCTCATCTAACATTTTGCTTTCTTCCAGTGTTACGGAGGCTAAATATTGAAGTACTGAGCCTCATGTTTGAGTTGATAAGACATTTTCTGAAAGAAAACTTGTTGTTTGTGGAAGAGGCTGACTTGTCAAAATAAATACACCTGTAAAAGTGTATTGGTTCTGACGATCTTTGAGTGGAGTAGAGGCAGCAGTCTGATGGACAGGCCTTGTTTCTTGCCTGCTGCCTGTTGCAGGAGGCCAGGCTTTCGGCTGAAGCATCACACCAGGGCTGCCCGTGACACCAGGGAAGCCTTGCCGTGAAGCCTGGCAGTGGGCAGGGAGCCTGCTTTCCGGGGCTGTTGGATACAGCATGGGAAGGAGACAGGTTATGGCACGCTGGCTGCAGTTGGAGCTCAGCACTTGACAGGGAATCTAGAAATCTCCGATGCAAAGGTCTGAGGCTGCCATTCCCTCTTTACAAAGCTCCTGTCTTAGCTAGGAGTCATCCCACTCTGGTCAGCTTGAAAGTATGTATGCTTTGGGAGCTAGCGTGCGTTTCCATGATCAAGCATTTTGTTTAGAAAATTTATAACTATTTCAAATGTTTTCCAATTCTTCCTTCTGCTGAAAGGCCTGAAACATTAAATTTTCTTTCTAAATTGGGAAAACATTTTTTTCCAGAATTTTGGAGTTTCTTCCAAAATAAGTATTCAATGCTTAAATCAACTCCACTTCAAACACTGCAATCACTTTTCTGTCTGCCATTTGTGTCTGGGTGTTCCCGTGGTAAAGTGATACCCCCTTCATTGATGAAAAAGTACTTTTTCCAAAGTGTCTCTTGAATGAATTGAATGTGGCAAAGTAACAAAATAAATAAGTAAAAAATATCCAAAATAGAGATTTATCAAATCTAATCTTGATGCATTAATTTTATATTTTATATATTAATGAACATGGTGTCAATCCTGTTTTTAGTCCAGAATTTCTGTTGCTACACCTTGAAAGGAAACATAATATTTATTTTTTCAGGCTCTTTGTTTTAGGAAAAAACAAACACACAAGTATTGTTCGGCTTCCAGAGCCATGAGTAATATTACCTTAACTGTAGAGAAAACGCTGGCATTAGGTAGGGTTTTTTTTCATAATTATCTGCTATGAAGAACAAAACAATCCAGTGCATCCTTTCTTTTCAAGCATTTATAGGAAGCCGGATTCCACATGGACACCATCTCGAGCTGAATCTCTGCAATAGCCCTTTCACTTTTTCTACACTACCCCATGCACATCCATAGGTATCACAGACCTCTGGTGCAAGCCATCGCTGGGTAAGCGAGTACTACCCAGGTCCTCTGTGCTGCCTGAAAGTTCATTCCCAGTCCTTTCTAAACTGCTGGGCTTCTCACTGTTTCGCTAATTAAAGCTTTTTGCACAACTATGCAGTAGAGAAGGTAGACCACCAGGTAGAGCATATCTGGACTTGGACCCCAGAGAGGACAAAGCTGTCACTCAGATCCCTTCCTGCAGTTAAATATAACCTATTGATGGCAAAAGTTGAGCTACCCTGCTGCACTGCTCTCTCCATAGGCAGGGCTCTACAACAAAGTGCTATCAGCTAGTAAAAAAATAAAAGCTGCCCACAGAAACAACCAAGCGTCAGGTTCACTCAGCATCATCTGATAAACCCCTGGAACAGGTGATCAATATTCATCAGCATCAAAGTTCCCCTGCTAGTGATGGTTAATGGGCTGATAATGCCATCCTCCTTGTAGCCAAATCCCATCACAGACCAGACAGCTGGAGCAAAAGGAGAAAACTTATCAGATCTGGCAGTAGACAGTTTAGGAGGCTAAAATTAACCTTGGACCATTCACAGAAAGAACTAATTGTTTGTGACTGCTAGATTCCTGCCAGTGGCAAAGGTTTATTGCTGTACAGATCTTATCCTGATACTAGTTATTCATAAGAAAAAAAAAAGAAAATGAACAGGAAAAAAAAACAGGTTTTCTTTTAACCCCTCCCCCACAAAGAAATATTAATTAGTGTACATATGATGAAAAATAAAGCTATAGCTATAGCTTTATGTATTTGTGATATTGATTCACGTTGCTTCAGGTCTTCAGAACACATAGTGAATTCAAGAGTTTGACAGAGACAATTAAAAAAAAAGGAAAGGCCTGTCAGAAAAGCCTAAATCTGCTGAAAAACTTTTACTTTATGAAAAGCTCCAGTGACATAATTTCCTCCCCTCTTCCCTTCAGGCAATACGTAAGCTGGAAGCTGTTTATGGCTGAAGAGTCATCAGCTAGAACTCATGAAAACTCATGGAGTTACGAGTATCTTGACTTTTAGGCATACTGATGTCCTGCAGATATACTGTGTAACAGTGCTGGAGAGCAAACTGTAGTACAAGAAAGTGAACCTGGAAACATGTGGCCCTGCAGCCAGGGCAGAGAAATACAGGCTGCTGCAAGAGAATTAAGAGCTGGAGAACAAGTTTCCTTCAGAGAATAAGAAAAAAAGTGGTGGAAGCAGAAGATGGGTTGGCAAGTAAGAGGAAGCCACAGCTAGCCCAACAGAAGGAGAAAGGCATGGACAGCCAAGGAGTCCAGGCTAGCTGATATAGAGAAAATCAGAACCAGAGATTTGCACCAGTACCAGGAAGAGGCCCATTTGTATAACCCATATTAGGAAAAAGAAAAAGAAAATCTCACCACAGGAGCTGATTCCAAGAATACAAGAAACTCAGAAACAGACTTGAAACTAACAGGATCTTGAAAATAGTAGGGAGGAACCTACTGAGTGTTCTTGGCAGCAGAACAAGTGTGCGCGTGCTATATTTACACTGGAATGGATAAAGGTTGTCTACATGAAGCTAGGACACTCGAAGAAGAGAAGGTTTAACTGATCTCTCTGGAATTTCTCCCATTCCTAGGGGAGAAACACAAAAGCATAGCAAGAAAAATTGAAAACTAACAGCTCAGGGACTGGTAATAATAAGGAAGATTTGGAGACTTCCAGTTACATGTAGGCAATCAGATAAAAACACCTTTTATTGAAAGATGGACAATATATGTGTTTAGGATACTGAGGCATGGTATAGATGCTTCAAAAGTCATGAAATGGAAGAGGAGAGATGTGAAGAGGCCTGGAAACACTTCTGAATCACCATGCATAGTGTTAAAACCCTGAAGAATAAATGAGGATTCAGTAGAAGATTAAGGGATATCAGAGGGTCCATAGGAAAGAATGCTAAAAGTGTTACTGAGACAATTCTGAGAACCAATGATAAACCCTCAGGGTAAGACATATGTATGGATCCAGGATCTCTGTAATGTGACTGTAGAGATACATAACTACTGAAAGCTATGCCTTTTTGAAAGGTTTAAATTCCTACATGCACATTATAAAAAAGTGGAACCTGAGGTCGACAAATGTGTGAACTGCCAAAATCAAGCTGAATTACACATCACAGAAGACAGTAACACAAGTAGAAAAAGGTCTTCATCCACAAGAAACAAGGAAAATGAAGGAAATTAGTGTTGTTTGGTCCTAGAAGAATGTACAGGAGTATTTTAAAGAAAGCAGATAAACTGTTAAGTGCATTCCCTTGTCGTGTCCAGGGAGCATGTCTGATAGCTGATTTTTTTTTGGTGTTTCTCCCAGGAGATCTTTGTTATCTGGAAAAAGAATAAAATGATGACAAAGTCACCTAACTACAACTTTCAGTGTTAAGTTAAACCATTTGCAACAGTGGCATTATCTCCACATCAGAAGAAACTTGGGCAGACTTGCAGCAAGGCAAGTTTGCAAACAAATGCCTAAGTTGCATATGAAAGGCATTGGCTCTGTAAAGCAGGTTTATTTCCATACCTCCCATGTCACTGACATGAGTGACTTACAACACACTAAAAAGAAGCGGAAGAGCAGAATTTCAGCAGAATTTCAAGCTAGCTTCTTAACACTGGTGTGCAAAACAAAGTGAATAATAGCAAAAATTAAGGTACAAAGTTAATTTGAAAATATTGATAAAGCAGAAGCTGAGATCAGATAAATACCTGTATTCAGGATATAGGTAAGAAATATTTCCTTTATGGAAAATAACAAAGAGTATGAACTTTTTATCTAAAGAAAAGCCAGAGACCAAGCCACACAGTACAGATTCCTTCAGCATTGACATGGGATTGAGAAGCAGAGAAAGAAAACTTAGTCTAAAATATCATAGAAGAGCATTGAGAGGGCAGACAGGGAACATAAGAGGAAGACATAGAAACTAATCAGACTAAGATGAGAAAGGAAATAAATATAAGAGTAAATTAAAAAAAAACCCAGCTAAGAGAACCAGTATTTTCACCTGTCTTCCACCTGAAGAAATGACAATTAAATAACCACTCCTCCCCCAAAATACCTCATTTAGTACAAAGTAATAGGAGGCCATACAAATGCAAGGTTCATTGGATATATTTTTGTCTAAATAAAACAACTGCAAGTTCATTTAATTTTGATAGATAAAAGTCCATTAAAAGGTTTGAAATACTTTGAGAAAAAAATCATAACGTATTTCAGACCCTATATTTCCCCATTAAAAAAAAAAAAAACTCTAAAAAGAATTGTAATAAAAGAGTGAAACCACTCTAGAGGTGGCCAACAAAGCAACTAGCTATTCCTTAGCTATATTTTCTATGCTTATGAACTTGTAAGTAAGCTAAGAACTAAACTTTTCAAAAGTCTGGTAAAAAGTAAGATATTTAGATGCTAGATACTTAACAAAGCCTGTTTCTTAAAACAATTAGCTCTGCTTCTTCTTTCTTGGTGGGACCATAAATAAGTTGTTTCTTGTTGTTAAGAGTACTTTGTATTCATGATCACAGTTATGACAATGATTGAGTTTTTGTTGATATTCAAACAAAGAAAAAACATATTTTCCATACTGACCCCAAATGATTTTTTCAAAACAGAATTTTGATCAGCAAAATTTTTAACTAAGGATGCTTTTGATAAAAGCAAAGAACTAGTTTCATAATAGGTATCTAAATGAATGCCCTCAATGCTGGACTATATGATATTACATATTCTGTTCTGCTGAAACTTTTTAATTTTTCATTAAACATTTAGCAGCAAATGGAACATGAACTGAAACACAAATCTCTCACCACCCAGGTAAGTGCTGCAACATCTCAGGCAGGCATCTCAGTTCTTTCTCTGGCCAATAAGTATTTGCTATTTCTTTCTCCTTCTGTTTTGCCTCCAAGTTTTTCTGTCTGACTTTTGAACATTTCTGGAGATGTTGCCTGGAAAAAATACCAGAGTGGTTTCTTTCAACATTTCTGATACATCATTTTATTTGGTCAAAACTATCTGGAAAATCTGACTAGAATTTTAAAATAGCTTGAATCAATTGAAACAGTACTTTCAGGGCAAATAATTATAAAATCACACAGCTATGATTATGACAACTCACTTTTGCTGCTTGTGTTATTTTCAATAGTATGTCCAAAAGTTCACAACTGTTCCTGAAAGAGAACTGAACAAAAATAACACTGAGAAGTTCATTTTGAAGTGCTCCTCCCACAAGTCTATATTGTTAAATGGTCAAAACAGACTATTTAACTATGTAACAGTGTTAGGAAAAAAATATTGCAAAACCAGTCTGGTATAGACTGTTTCAAAGCATGTGGTACATTGCAAATTGAATTAACTAACTTTATTTTCACTATCTGCTATTTTTTTCTGGTTCTGCTAAACCTTTGCTGGTTGACCAACTTAATGGCAAGCAACTTAAGGCATTCAAAAGGCAAAGTGCTAAGAACTGGTTGTCTTCATTTTCTTTATCACTTATTATTCAAGTGTCTGCTTGTAGTATTTAAATGGGTCACCAAGTCATAACATTCACTGCAGAAAGTCATTAGTGCTCATTATCTTATGACTGCTACCCTGCTAGACAGGGCAAGCTTCATGTGCAAGATGCCAAGGAGGACGGATTTAATGTGGGAGATAGCAAAAAAGAGGAAGAAGCTCTTTAACAGTCAAAGAAAATTACTCCTCCCATCCTACGAATGGCTTCCCCACTGCCCGTACATCCTTTGCAACTACAATCACCTACTGCCAGGATATAAATACTAAAATAATTTGGGGAGTTTCTCTGTTTTTCGCATCCTGAGCTGGCAGAACAGAAGGCTTCCAGGCGTGCTGCAGTCTGGTTGGGAGTAGCTTGCAGCAGCAGCAGCAGTATATGGAGACATGCTTTTATTGATGCCTGTCCATCACAGAGCACTGTGATGTTCATTTTGTGACATTTGTTCAGACTTTCAGTCCTACTCCTTCTAAGCCCTACGAAGACAAATAAAAACGAAGCAGCCCAGCAACAGCTGAACAGAATATCGCCTTGGCAGCATTTGTTTTCCTTTTACAGGATGCGTCATTTCTCCTGTCAGTGAGTATAAAGTTACCAAGCACATATTGACAATTCAGACTTTCACTGCACTAGCCAAATATGTTGCAAGATTTTTAAAGCATTCAATAAACTTTCTGCTCTCTGCCTCCCTCCCTCCCCCCATTTTGATTAAAATACTAGGAGGTGCTACTATCAGACATGTAGCTTAGTTGCAGCTAGGCACTGAACTAATCACAGTTACCTCATGGCACCAGGGACTCTTCCTTTAGCCCCTAATTGCATTTTGGCACTTAAACTTGCTGATATTGATTGGTGAAACATTTTCTGATAATTATGTGGAAACATTTAGCTATGCACCTTAATGATATTACTGAAAATATTTTGTAGTTCATTTGGCCATCCTTTCATCTTGGCACTTAAAGGCTTCACCTTCATGCAAAGAAGTTCACCTTCCACAGAAGACTCTGTAAGCTGACATTTGCTAGCTACTTACACAATTGAGTAATGTTCTGCATATAGCTTGTTTTGTTCTGGCAAATTAGATGATTCAAGGGTCTAAAAAGAAAACTAGATGCTTAAATATGTAGGTATATATCACTGTGCTTACATGTAGGAATAAAAAACAAGAGCGGGTTATGAATAAAAAGAGGAGGAGGTGATAGTAAAATATATAAAACAATAGTACTTCACTTTGACTTAGAATTACATATGTCTTTGTATTATCGTTATCACCTAGGATAACTGCATACAAAAAAAATTACACCATGCTAGATAGATTAAGGTACTTTAGTACAAAGTACCTGTTGCATCTAAAGTGCTCTCATTCATATTGGTTTGGAATCTTTCTGAGACATTTTGAATCCCACCACAACATACTGCAGAAATCACCATATTTCTTTGATATTTATACTGTGATACCAGCAAGAGACCACAATGATAAGAAAGAATCTATTGTTCTGGGAACTCTAGCCAGAGTCCAAATCACAAAAGAGTTAGTCCTCTGTGTTTCATCATATCCTAATGCCTTGATGACAGTCCCCATCGAAAATGTTCATGTACATCCTTCTGCAGTTTCCAAAAGACATGCTGTATGGGAAAAAGTTCCTTAATTCAAATGACAGAAAAACAAAATTTAATTTATTTCAGTAAAAAATAAAAAGAATCCTCCAGGGCAAAAGATTTTTTTTTCTTTTGGAATGGAATTCCCTAGAACAGTGCAAAGAGTAATACCTCAAGCTGCTGAGGATGTCTGGGATTAAAGAATGGTTTGAAGCTGTTTACACTAAAATGATGTAAGCAAAGAGTAGTGAATAGTGGATTTTAATACTATGTTAAAGTATATGAGCTCTCATATAGATGCTTTATTCCAGCACTTTTATAACATGTCTTTATTTTCTTTGTTCTATTTTATGTTAATAAAAAGACTTTTTTGTTGCACGATAAGGTAATGAGAATCAGGAAAACATTACTTGTGCTGCATGTTACTCAAATGCAAAATATGTTTTCTTTGCAGTTTTGCTTTAGGTGGGATGACATAGCAAAATACTGAAAAATGTTAAGCATTAGAAAACAGCAAATTTCTTGACTGTTGAGATCCAGGCTTATAGCTGGGTAATGGCTCCTAGAAAGTAATGTTCATTGAATAACTATGGAAGACAGAAAGATCTTTCTTCTTCACTTTTTGTAACTAGAAGGGGTACTTTTAAACCTGTATTTTAGGCATCTAGGCCACCCTCTTTTCTTAACAACAGAAAGAAATTGTAGGGAAATTCAGACCATCAAACTGTGATACCTGCTTTTAATAACAGCTTTGAAGGAGCTTCTTTTTCTCATTGGCTAGAAAGGGAAACTGAATCTAATACTGGCTATTCATAGTATAATGGTTAAGTTGTTGACAGTGTATACTTCATTAAATTAGTGCAGTTTTTAGTGCTTCTAAATGCAAAGTCTCAACGACAATACCTAGGGGATGCATTTTCATATTGTTGAGTCTGCATCCTGACAAAACTGCCAAGGAGTTCAGGAAAGGAGTCGGTGGGCCACCTCCACCTTCCTCACCCACAAACTGCCAAACCTCATCCTCAGAGACTTCCTGCTGCTGCTGCTCCACATGGGAGTTTTGCTGGGAGAGCCTGGCAATCTAAGGTCTTTCATCCTAGTCCTTTCCAGTCAGTTCACTGCAGAATGATAAAACAGCTTCCAAAATTGACCTTGCTTAATAAAGGTGCTCACACATTTCCTTCCTGTGGTGGAAGACAGAGGAATTCTTCCATCAGCTGTGCCTGCACAAGTACTAAACAGTGGGGTCTGGCAGCCGCTGTCCCAGCATTGGCTTGGATGGCCTCAGACGCGAACAGAGGAAAAGCAAAGAATGCCACTGCGACTCACAGGTTTTGTACCTGCTCAAATTTATTCCCCTCAGTTTCACAACAGTTTCAGCAACAGTGACTAGTAAAGCTGCACCAATCTCTTATCAAAGAGTGTTTTTATTGGTCTTTAAGCTTCAGAAATCTTAAACAGCCCCCATTAAACAAACCTTATACAATAAACTTCTAGCATTGTGTATGTGCAGAAAGCTTCTTGCGTATCTAATGAAACTGTGTGGAGCCATTTAGATGAATGTTCAGATTCTTTTCTGTAGATTGAGCATGAATCAATCTAAAAAGACCAACCATAATGGAGTCTTTTTTTCATTATTTCTACAAACAGTATCCTTTGAATACTCAGTGAAGTAGAGCTGATCTTTCTTTGAAGCAAATATGTCTCCTCAAGAAAAATAAAGTGCTGTGGAGCACTGCAAAACTATTTATTTCCCTCATTCTCTACAAATCAAAGTATGTTTTCAAATTTAGAAGCGAGGCATGCCATAATTAGGAACATTTCAATTAGTTCCAAAGGGAGCTGACAAGCAGCAAAATATATTTTAATGAATTTTCATAAGAACTGTTTTCTTATCACCAGAATTGGGGGGAGAAAAAAAAAAAAAGGTCTGTTATAGTGGCAAAAGAAATAAGAAAGGAAGAAAGATGTAACTATCTAGGCTTTTTGACTTCTAACAGCAACGGCTCGATGTTTTATTTCAGGTATAAGCCCACTTCTCTCTCAGAAGCATCTAAGATCCTACTTGCTGTCAGGCCCTAGACCCCAGCTAGCCTAGACTCAGGTCAGGTCAGTGAGATCTTTGTTTTGTGTCACTGATATACTGATCTTGGTCTGGGAAGATAAATGGCTGCAATATAACTTGTCATGTTGCAGACTAGTGCAGATGTGCATGTGACAATGAAGCCATCTCACTCAGCTTTAGTTATTGCACACAGCCTAAATTAACACCCGGACTCTCTATAAAGTCAGATGTATCTACCAGCTCTGAAGGTGCTTATTGTTTCAGCTAGTAGTAGAAGGAGCCTGACTGACTGTTTTGGAGGAGATGCTCAACTTTCTGAGAAACTTAGGTTAGTGGAAATAAATATTGTCCTGAAACAATTGCCATGAAAGTATGGAGGGAGAGAGAGTGAACTGAGATGTGAGTAATAAGAGAGAAGATGACAAATTTTGGTGTGTTGCCCATGTCTGACCAGTAATCCTTTGCTCAGTTCCGTTTTACCAGGTATAGCTCTTAGTGCACAGGAAAGAGGAGAAATATCCACTGATTCACATGAGTAATTTTCTTCGATTGCAGAATGACACAGAGATCATTAGACCAGGGTCTTTAGAGGTATTATGCTAGACACTCCCTAGTGATTTCGAGCACTGGGCAAATCCAAACATCTGTGAGAAGTAAGCAACACACACTTGACACCCTCATGATACCAGTTTTTTTCTGGCTTCTGTTCCTATCCTGGAGACCAAGAGCAGTTATACTTTCAGCTTCTGTGAAAGAAACTTCAAGGTAGTAAAAATCAATCAAACGATCTGCTGGGAGCCATTTATCTCTGGCGTTTGCCCATTTTTCAGGACAGGAACCAAGCCCTAGTTCTAGAATTTATTTCTCTGCTACATATCCCTAGAGCGCAGCCTCTCCGGCAGAATGGCTGTGGCAGGGCACTGTCTATGCAACCTTTTTTTTCCCCCATTCTGTACAAAGGAGTTACTGAAACCATCTGAGTTGCAGAGATACCTGAGTTAGTTTTAATGTGGTTTATTACATCCTTCACAAATACCTGCTTTGGGATCCCAGTGGGTCCTGTAGCCCATTCTTAGCGTTATGCTATTTTGGCTTCACCATTGTCAAGACCCAAGCTGGCTAATTTAAAACTGTCTCCATGAGCCTCAATTAATCTTCTAAGTTCTGACATAGGCATAACCTTAAAGGCGAGAGGGTTTTTGTCACCTGCCCAAACCTTAGGCTCTTTACGGAAGCGGCTCAGTTTCTAGCTGCTGCAGTTCTGAGTTATGTGATGTGCCTGCCAACTAGAAGAGAAGACAGATCATGAAATGTAAGATTCCATTGTTAAAGAAATCCATACAACACTGCAACACCATGCAGTGCACAAAAAAAAAAAATCAAATCTTGGTAAACAAGAAACCTAGGAGCTTCGCTGATCAATGTGAGCAGAAGTGATCAAACACTAAGATTGCAGTTACTCTACACACTGCAGTCTTTATACTAAGTTTATCTGTTTGAGCATGTGATATGAGGAGCCTTGATCTGCAACCTCCATCTAACTGCGATCCAGAAGTGTTGCCTCAGCTCAGTTAATTTTTTAGGTTGAATATTTGAATGTTATGCCTTTAGCCTGTTCATCTAATAAATATCTAGCATCTAAACATTCAACATAAAAAGCTTTAACCTCAACATTTGCCCAATAGTTGGTATGCTTTAATGTGCCAAAGGGCGGCAGTGGAAGAAAACCTAAAGAAAGCTGGGTGAGAACTTCAGCGTGTTCATCAATAAGGTTCTCACCCCACTTTCTTCAGGTTTTCATCACTGCTGCCCTTTGGCACATTAAAGCATACCAACTATTGGGCAAATGTTGAGGTTAAAGCTTTTTATGTTGAATGTTTAGATGCTAGATATTTATTAGATGAACAGGCTAAAGGCATAACATTCAAATATTCAACCTAAAAAATTAACTGAGCTGAGGCAACACTTCTGGATCGCAGTTAGATGGAGGTTGCAGATCAAGGCTCCTCATATCACATGCTATAAGAAGTTTTAAAATTCCACATACAACAAAAAAAAGTATTTTTCATACGAGCATTTCCTTTGCAGCACGCTTTATCTACCATAACTTTCATTTCCATGTGTACTTATGCCCCTTTCAAATTTTTACAGAAGGTTTTTGTAACCCAAAATCTAACATGTGGCCACACTGGCAAATAACATCTTATGTGATATAACTCATACTACTGACTTTCACCTGCGAGGATTGCTAATTATTATATGCAATGTGACTGAGGCATCAATTTATACTTGTGAGCTCCTTGTTTTAAAGAAGTAAAAACTAAGTGACAAAATCCAGTATTTTTAACTGTCAAAGATATCCTGCTCATTATGGAATTGTTTGTAAGCTTAACTTCTGAGTTTAAACAGTAAATGCATTTAAAAATAAAGTGTTTTCAGTCCTTCCCTAAACAAAAATGATATAACTATGCAGCCATAGTGGAATACCAGTAATCAATATTACCATACACTCAAAAGATGTTTTTATGAGAGGGTATACTATATGAAGATCATGTGTATGCATCAACTCTATCCACAGCTTCAGTATATATTCAGTAGAGTATCACAGCAATGATGAACTCAAACCACTCATTTTAACACTTTTGGCTCCCCCAGCATTTTCCAGGTTGAGCATCTTTTCATGTAGATTCCTTCCCTTCGGTTATGCAGAGTTGATAATACTAAAATGTCCTCAAGATGTCCAACCAGACGCAGAGAATAAGGGCAGCAGCAAACCCTTTTTCAGAGTATTTCTCTTCTTGTTATTCCATGAGATGGAAAAAATTATTGAGAGAATGAAAAGCAACCAACTAAATGAACCCTTCTCCAAAATCCTTGCTTTTTTTCATCTTTTGTTCATTTAAGTTAAACTTCTCACAGCTTTCACAAGAAAAGGGTGGACCTCAGCATAGTCTGATGAGTACGCAAGTACTTGTGGGTTTGTTCCCACCTGAGTGAGGATACCTTGTAACAAAAAAGTCTAAAAATATAAAATATATTGTACCTCCCCACAAAACTGTACAACCTGAAGAAGATAAAAATTCACAGAACTAAAAAACAATGTAAATCAAAGACTTTGTGCTTTATAATGTTGATATCAATTCATCTGCAATATAATGAAAAGTTTGTGCGTATTTATTTTTATTTTATTCAAACCAGTTGAGCATCCCTAATTCATACCACAGAGGATGAAGCTGATGGTGAAAGGACAGCTGGGTTGATTACTTTGCTTCATTCATAATGCAGTTTTCTCCCCCTCCCTACATGTGAAACATCTCAATGATTTTATGTTCTTTCTCCCTTCCTCTAAATGTACCAATGAAAATATCTTCCTCCTGGCTGAGCACACAGTTAATTTTAAATTAAACAGCTGTGTCCAGGCACAGTGCATATACATCACTGTTGCATAGCAAATGACTTGTAACTGGAATACTAACGTTTGGGTTTTGACCTCCAAATCGTTAATTAAAATTTATCTTAGTGACTAGCATGAGTTTGAAACCCCCAGTGATAATGTGCAAAGCGGTTTTGCAGTTTCAGTCCAGTTCTCAATGCACAAGGATGGCAGTGCTCACTGCTGCGCAAACGAACTGGGAGCTTTGTTGGAAGTTGCAACAGGGAGATGTCGGGAGGTGTGAAGTAGCTGAGCCTGTGCTTTACTTCCACTGTGGACAACAAGCCTTTTGGGATTCAAGAGTCATTACTTTCTTGGATCAGTAATTGCAGACAAACTTTGAAAAAAATGAAAGTTATAAAGTTATTTAGCAAGTCAGGCAGGAAAGGACTTTGAATATAGGATCCCACACACTATGATAAAAGAGCAGTATAATTTGGTGGCTGTGTTCTACATCATGCAGGCAGGTAACTGAGACCAAAACCTTGGGCTCTGAGGGAGGTAGCCTCCTGAAGCACTTCAGTTTCCTAGATATAATGGAGAAAAAAGTACCTCTGAAGGCCTACAGAGTGCGAGCCTCACCTGCCAAGCTGAGGCATTTAAGTCAGGTACCTCTCAAGATACCTCTTTACATGCAGGACTCGAAGAGATTGCTTCACCAGACTGCCAAATGTTAGGGCCGAGTTAGACACCTGAGTTGGACAGGCTAATTCCTAGATTATTTTTCCTTCCTACAAGCCTGTTGTACCCATTCCCTCACATGCCTGACCTTGCTCACACTGCTGAATTACTGTGGCTGGATTCTTCACCGCCTCTGCTCTGCTCTGCTCTCCTTGTAGAGTAGCACACTGATGTGAAAAGGCACTTGTGAAAAGACAAAGCGCTTATTGTCACATAATTTAAGTATTTAACATTGAAATAGCCTTCATGAACATTTCAAGTATCCAGATTGTATTGCATACAATTGTTTTCTGTAACATGCCCAAGAAACCAATGAATCAAGTATGTCATCCACCTTTCCTCATGCCACGTTCAAGTTAAATTTACCTTTAATTAACCTGTGTGTACTGTAAAATAGTTTCACAATGACTGGGCACTAAACACTACTTAATTTAGGCATGCAGAACTGCAAATCACAAAAACAATGAATCACCATTTATTTAAACCACAAAATCTAGCTCTGTTCTAAGAATAATTCAATCTGTCTATAAAAAGGATTGTCCACAAATAGCTTCTGCCCTCTATAATGTTTCTACTTGGCTGCAGTTCTCCAAGGACTGATTCTTCCCTTCGGTCTCTTGAAAGTTTAATGAGAGAAAGGTGAAAAGAACTAGCAGTAGTCTAAATGATGAGGAAAACTTTGTTTTTCTTTATTTTTAAATCATTCATTTACATTCTCTTTTTTCAACAAATGCTCCAAAACGTTGCGTTTCTCTGAAAGAAGTTTTGAGAATATGATCATGCATTTGCTTACTCCCTGACTTCATTTCTATGTTTTCAAAGTCTTGCCTTAGGGCTAATTTATACCAATTTCAAGAAGAAGCATATTCTTCTGTGAAAAAAGAGTGGCAAGTACCTTTACTTTCAAACCTGATTTCTCATTAATCGTCAAATCAGTTAGGAAAAAGTTAGACTGAAGAATGTAGGATAAGTAAAGTTTTTAGAGCACATTTTGGAAGCCACTGTTATTAATATTTATTAATACCTTAGATCTAGTCTCTAGTATTTCACAAATGTTATGTTTGCCGTTACCCTGTCCCCCTCCTTCCCTCCTTCCTTCCCTACCTTCCTTCCTTCCTTTGCTCTGTATTATTTACTCCCTTCTTTCAGATATTTATACACACTGATAAGATCCCCCAGAGCTTTCTTTTCTCCAGGCTCAACAGTCCCATATCTCTCAGCCTCTACTCGTAGGAAAGATGCCTCCGTTCCTTAATTGCTTCCATGGCCCTCTACTGAACTCACTCCAGTATGTCTACTTATCTCTTGTATTGGACAGCCCCGCACTGGACCCAGCTCTTCAGATGTGGCCTCACCAGTGGTCTCGCTCTGCGGCCCAGGAGGCTGTTGGCGTTTGCCACCAGGGCACATTGTTGGCTCACATCCAACTTGTCCACCAGGACCCCACATCCTTCTCTGCAAAGCTTCTTTCCAGCTGGTTGGCCCCCAGCAGGTACTGGTGCAAAGGGGTTGTTCTTCCCCAGGTACCAGGGCCTTGTATTTCCCTTTAGTGAACTTCATGGAATTCCTGTCGGCCTATTTCTCCAGTCTACCCAGGTCTCTCTCAAGATGATCTCAGGTCTATAATTTACTTTTGGGGCCAATTCAATATATAATGAGGCAAGTTCATAATCTCAGATTATAAAACCAAGTCATACTGTATTCATTACAAAGGCCAAAACTTAATTCTTGTTTGAACCAGGGCAGCTCCTTTAGAAAAATATTCAATCATAATTACTGTTTTCCATATAAAGTGAAAACTAAACTCTTTCCTTCATCCCAGGTCATAACTTTGGACATCTTCCCTGTGTGAAAACTCTTATTTCAATTTTCCGAAGAATGTATCTAGCTTTGACCTTTGGTTAGCTGAATTTCATCTTTTAGATTGAAAAACTATATATTCTCAGGCATCTATTCCCCAGATGGAAACTCTAGCCTGTGGTCAGTTATCTTGCTCTTTGGGACTCCTAAAAATTTGGTGAGCTACTTGTGCCTATCATGATAGACGTATCTCCTCTCTCATTTCATTATTCTCAGAGTTCCCCGAGTCCTCCATACTCTCTCTCAAGCTTTTGAAAACAAAAAATGATACCATATTTTTGTACTTGTTGCCCCGTACTAATATGGATTGTAATTAATATAGGTAGAATTTGATTGCCTAAGTGTAGGTGCCTAGTGACAATTTGGATGTGCTGGTGTTTGTTGCCTAGCCCCCAGCTGCCACTCCAGAAGGGTCTTCATCTCTGATAGGTCCTTTGTCATATCTGCCAGGCCTGCCAGGATGTTTGGGGTACTCTACAGCACCTTATATGGCACTAGACACCTATGTTTAGGCAGCTGAACCTTACCCACTCTGTCTCTACACACAGTTCATCGCTTCATATATCCATCCACTTTATCATGTTAATTTCTTGATCATAGCATTGCATGAGAAATGATATTCACCAACATATTTACCTCTTTTTTTTCAGAGTCATGTCTTCCTAGACTAGCAGCTGTTATCCTGCTTGTCCTATAGTCTTTTTCTTTTTCTTGGCTTTGGTTGTACACTTCAGTTGGTGCTGAAATTTCCAGTTTATTGAGCAAATTAGAATACCCCCAAACCATGTTCTCATTATGGTTTCCAGTTCTCTCAGTCTTTGAATATCAGAAAGCTGTATAATAGTACAAGATAATTGTTTTCGTGTTGTCTTCCAAGGGCTAGAAGGATCTCATTAAAAAAATGTTCCTTGAAAGTGATTTACCCTTTATGATTATAGGTAGAGACATACCAATCAACCTTCTAATGAAAGGCATGTTTCTTTCATATCATTCAGTCTCCTAAATGATTTAGTGCTGTATAACATTTCAAACGCCTTACAGAAATCTAAATATATCAACACCTTGTGTAATCTCAGTCAGTTTCATTTTCTGTTCTGTAGTTAGAGGAATTATAGAGTTCCCTGTTTGCCGTACATTTTGTCCTCTGGCTTTGATTTTGAATGTACTTAAAGAAAGGTATATCAACATTAAGACTGTCAGGGTGATGCAGTCATATAGATGCAAGAGATTTATTTAAATGAAGGGAAAAGTGGATGTTATCTTTTCTGATGCTAATGGGCCAGTACATCTTTATGAATCATAAAAGAACAAAGTGCCCTAGTCTATACAAACATTTAGCTAAAGTCTAGCAACATAGCACCCCAAGGGTATCTTGAGGGCAAGGAGAAAACAGTGACTGAAGGAGAAAAAGTAACCAAGCGTAGTTCTAGCTGCACTGTCCAGTTTTTTAGCATCCCAGACCTGGAACTTTTTGACAAGGATTCAGAGATTATATGAAACTCTAGAAAACATACCCAGTTTTAAGATTAAGATTGAGTTCAGTCTTAAGAAAGGCGGGGGAAGGAGTATGTTTTTCAGCTAGGGCTGACTTCTGACTCTTGTGGGGTCAATAGGAGGTACAGAATAGTTCTGAGCTGAGAAAATATTTGTTCCTGTTCCTGGCATGCTAGTCAGCAGAATAGGGGAGACACAGTAGCAGAAGGAAATTTGGAAACATCATCAAATAGCAGTTTGGGTTCCACTCATGTGGGGAATGACTCATCACCATGCTATTTGCCTCCCCCCAAATATTTCTTTTCTACCTAAGATTTAGCATTAAGATCTTAAATCCATTTCAATACTGTTACTTCATCATCAATACTCTTCAAAGATGTTTTAGATCTGTAGGGTAGTACATGAATTCCTGAACTGCTAAAAAGGAACAACAAAAAGACCCGCTCTTTAAGTAGAAGTAATATCTGCTTTATATAAAAAAGTAGCATTCACACTGCAGGCCTCATTTTCAAGAGTGTTGTAAAGTGCTCAGTTTTTGAATTACCAAAAAAATGTTATGTAGATGCCCCAAAATAGTCATTTAAAACTGAATTTAAGCAAAACCCATTCCATTAGCAATATAAACATATTTATGTGACAATTAATTCTATGATAAATTCTATGGTGAAAATTTCATGGTAAAATAAAATGTTGAAAGTCCTTACAGCCAGTCTATTACTTCAAAACTGTTTCCAAAATATCTTATTCAGCTAAGCAGATGTTTTTCTTTAGTCCGACTGTACAATCAACCTGCATGAGTAACTGTCCAAGAATGTTTACAGGACATTTAATCAGCGGGAGATACTTACATTTACAAAGGTAATAGGAAATCCCCTGTGGCTTTGTGCCTAATTTAGTCATCTTTAAAGCTTTGTATATTTACTGTTGCAGCTGGAGACTGGTGCTGTCAAAAGATTCTTAGCACAGACAGAAAATTCAGCACCACATCTGCCTAAAGTGAAATTCTTTGAGATTTAGAAAAGTCTAGCTGCTCTGTTAGATCAGAAAATTATTTTCCTTGTGCCCTGAAAATTGTAAATAGAAATTCATCCATCAAAAAAGACCCCAGAAAACTTGAAAATGATTTTTCTTTATGGCTGGAGAGTAGTGAAAAGTTTGAGCTTTAAGATTTAATTATTAAACAGGAAACATATTTTCAACACACAAAAAATGGAATTCCCCCAAAACTTTAAAGAAAACCACAAAAATTGAAAATAAGGTTGAAAAGATTCCCTTGCTATAACCTTCAAGTAATTCCAGATGAGAGCTGAGATGGGGACAAAATTCTGCCACCCGATCAGTACCATGTACTCTGTTCAATTCCAGAATTTTTTATATCATACATTGAAAGCCAACTTATTCCACCTTCCTGTAGATGAGAAACATGTACTTGAAAGCATTAATCAGTTTGAAAAAGTCCCTATCCTCTGGGATTTGCCAGAATATTTGGCCTACTCATTTTCTTACAACTCATGGTGGAATTAAGTCTTTTTAGAGGAAAATGAGAGTTAAACTGATTTTCTCAAATTTTGATTCAAATGTGAAATATCATATTAGGGTTTATGTGGAATTAAGTAAGGTGCTTTGGCATTACTTAATGCCACAGGAACTGATGCTATGCGACAAAGCCATGTCTGAGCCATGTTATTCCTCACATTTAAACACTGTTTGGCTTTGTTTTATTTTCTTTTAATTTTTGGACTGATCCAAAAATTTTGGACTGGGCAGAGCCCAGATGATCTGGACTGAACATTTCCCTTGATGCTCTGGGGCAGTGAGGTAGCTTTCCTTGCTACTTTTGCTTGCAGGCAGATTCCATCTCTGGTGATACACCATATTTTGCTTGACAGAATGAAGAGAGACCAGACTGCATGACAAAACTAAGAAACGGAGAAAATAGGATTTGTAGTACCTACATTATCAGCTTAAAAAAAAAAAAAAAAAAGTAAAGTACTTAAGCACATGTTTAAGGGCTGTTGGAGTTACAGGAAAGTTTGTATTAAGCACATGCTTAATAGTGCCATTGGTTAAGACCTCATTCACTATTAATAGTAGTGAAAAGGGAAAAAGATGCAGGCAGGTAAAGAAACAACATAGTGAAGCAATTCACGACCTAAAGCACAAACTGCAGAATCATCGGGAGAGGGCATTTAATATTTTCCACTTACAAAGTCAGTTTGCATCATTAAAAGCAGATATATTTGCATAGTCCTCCTGCCCCAGTATTTTACCTGAGAAAACAAATATTCAAGACTAAGAATTACCAAGTGCCTCCACTTTGGAGAAAGAAAAATAAAAACTGAAACTCATTACACAGGGACATAGGCCTCTGTTCCTGAATGTAGCTTAGCTACATTTCAGTTCATCACACAGAAAACAAATGGACAGGAGAAACTTTGAAAAAATCAGCCAACCAAGCAACTTATCAGAAAACCAGCAATAACATATGGCATCTTCATTTCCAAAAAGCAACAGAAAACTACTCATTGTAAATTAACTTCCTCACAGACATCTCATGGGGAACAACTATAATGATCATGAGAGTTAAAATAATTAATTCTTTTTGCGAGCTCTTGGCTTCTGGATCTAGGCCTTGTTTCATATTTCTAACCAACTTATGGCCAAAATTCAGAGCATCTTAATGGCTGGTCTAAATGATACCAATGCAGAGCGCAGGACTACTTCACATAATATATCTACAGTGCAGAAAATATCCTTGTAGATTAGTTAAGCTCTACATATCTTGAGACCCAAATGACTTATCCCTCCCACATTAATTGCAATGTTGTATGAACCTGCTTTTTTTTTTTTTAATGAAAACTTCTATTTCATGGTTGTAGTCCTAACCTGCAGATATCTGTATTACAAAAAACTGCTACAGTGGGCAGAATATGGTGTTCCCCTCCTTGAGACTGGTCTCTGCAGAGATACAGCACCATGCAGTCATGGTTACTCCACTTCTGTTACCCAATGTTGCACCAGCTTGTGCGGGAGAAGCTCAAATTTCTCTGCAAAATATCCTGCACGCATACTCCCTTGCTCTAGAAAGGCCATCTTGAACTGAGCAAATTATAGCAGACAATCAAAGATGCTCCTTACTTACACAGGGGAAGCAAATAGGGGATGGGCTTATTGCTTCCCCTTGAAAGAGGTGAATGATATTTCCCTATAAAGCATACACAGTCCTGTTTTTTGTGATGCACAGAAAGAGTGAAGCAGAGCACGTATAAGGAACACCAAAAGTCATCTCCAGCCAGCTTTTCATTATGCAATGCTGCAGTGCTTGTGCAGTAAGGGTGACTGAGCAATCTTCTAGACAAAAATCAGCTGTGAAGAATAAAATGCCAGCATGATCTTCCAATGGTTCGTTTTCAGTGCTCCCTCTGTTCATATTTCTGCTCTTCCAAATATTCTCTGCTTAATCAGTATAATTACTGGGCTTATTGTTAGAGGTGAACATGAGGCCACAGAGGCAGGGAATTAGTTAACTGCTGTGCAGCTACTGCAGTTGGTTGCAGGTTTGCTAGCCCAGGGTTTTCTTGCACAGATTTAACTGATATGATAAAACATACCTGTCAGCCCTTTAAAAGGTGGCTGGTGACTTTGCGTACCATTCTGGAAAAGCAGCATTTTGGAGACTCTGAGAAATGAAATTTTTTCAAGGTCTCCAACTGTGTGTGCAGAAAGACTGAGGTACCCATTTGAACCACTGTGAAACTAAACATAAATATTATTAGAACAATGATTTAATCATAGTATGGTTACTGCTCAGACTTGCTTACCCCTGAATCATTATTTCCCTCTTTCCAGGAAGTTCTCTGACTTCCTTACCTCAGTTGTACTATATTATCCTGCCTGATTGCACAGAGACCCATACTGTGAGGACTCTCAGGATATAAAATAGCATCAGGGACAAGATTTCCAGGGCAAACAGCTTACAGATAGTTGTTATTACTATAGTTGTAACCAAGTTGATTGCTCTTACCTGGAATTATGAAGGTTAGAATAGTTACATTTTCCTTGGGTTAAGGCTAGGATGTAGAAGGACAAGATGAAGGAAGCTCCTGGACGTGATCCTATGGGCATGACCCTATGAGCTGCCTGACAATATTGTTGAGGGTAGTGGAGGTATATAACTGGATGCTTGCTGATATTAATGTTTCCTCAATCAATTGTTTTGCTGGTAATCTTCTGGAAAAAATTTTCTGGCCAAATCTAGATGTTTGGAGTCAGAAATATTTTTTTGCCTTCCTCACAATATCAATAATAGAGTTACATTTTTAGTTCAGTATTCCTGCATCTGTTGGAATAGTCAGTTGGCAAGTACCTTGCAGTTTTTAGGGGAGCTGTGATCCAGAAATGCATTCCCAGTGTTGTGGAAACACATGGGTCTTACCTAACCCCTTCCTCACCCCCTCTACACTTCCAGATGTGTGATACTCAAATGTACATTTCTCTCAATGAAGGTGTCAGGAGCAGAACCCTGTACCCATTCCTACTTGCCGGCACAAAGGAGAAAGGGAAGGATCTAGTCCGAAAATTTCAGGGTTATTCTGGAAAGACCAGATCAACAAAACCTGATGTGTTTTGCTGAAAAATCATCTCTGATAAAGATTTAATTAAGAAACACCCTATCAAGACATTTTTATTTTTTGTTACTTGTAAATAACACTTTCTCTATTGTTAAATGCAAGTAGCTTGTAAGGAATGGAGCTATGCATGCAGCTTGGTTTGCCTTATCTTAGTATCTACTAGGGATTAGATGCGAATCATGTCTTTTCTGGGACAGAAGAATAAAAGATGGTGTGTTGGCCACAGTCCATCCATATCAGTCTAGACGTGCCTATCAAAAGACCGACAATATATGGTGTCATCTTGGATATAACAATGAAAGCCAACAAGTGGACATTAACTTTTAAGGATGGCAGCCCAGGGAAACAGAGCATGCATAAGTGGTGTGACTAGAGTTTCAAACCAAGGGCTGAGGTCTCCAGACATTTTACTAAAGAGCGCTGTTGTCTAGTGTGGGGCAGAGTGAATGAATCCTGGAGCTTTTGAGCCAGACAAGTAAGTAGCACTGCCAGCATGGATGTATGGGGACATTTTTTTTTTTTTTCATTTGATGTTAAATGGACCTTCAACAAATAACTAATACCTTGTTTTGAAAGGTTATTGTAGACATCTCTGGCTGCACAAGGCTTCAGGTTCCACTGCATTTGCCGAAAGAGTCACTGTGACATCTAAAGGAGTCTATTGTAGAAATCTTGTCTAGGAGGAGAGTCAGGGTTAGGCAGTAAACAGGCACATCCTGGGTAAAGCCAGAGGTGATTTTGGTCCTTGGACCCCGTGACAAACTAAAACATTTTGCTTTGATTGTCAAAATTAAGTGTGTCTTCTCAGCCCCCAAATAATTGTAAGACTTACAGTGAGTTTCCAGACTTTTTTTTTCCATTCTGGAGTGGAAGAAACTTTGAAATAATCAAAATGAACCAATTCCACCCCACCCCCTGTCACTGAAAGTACGCTTCTGCATGGGCACGCTGGGTGACCATCTTTCACTTTCCAAAAGTATGGCTTATAATACAGGCCTTCAGGAGGCTTATGGACTAGAAAAGATATGATCTGTTAATCACTGTTGCTCAGTTCCATCTTTGTGCCGTGTTAGATCCAAACAGTGAGTTGTCAGAAGGATAAGAATCAATTTTAGAGCAGTAAAATACATCAAACTGTATAGTTCACTAAACTGTTGCAATGCTGATGAATGGCTTTTTTTTTAGCAGCTGTCCAGCACAGAGCAAGAAAGATAAATCTTCTACTTTTCTGTGTGTCTTGTTCAGCACATCTGCAAGACTAACATCCGTTATTACATTTTTGTGCTTACACAATATTTTTCAGCCAGGTCATAGGAACGTATTTGAATAAAAAAACAGCAATTCAAAATAAATCATAATTAAGGAAAATCTAGTATACATTAAACAAAAAAAGTCTTTTCTTCTTTTGTTTATATTTTGAAGAGTGGATGGGAAGTAGAAATCTTATGTACAAACGTATTATGTCTGTATTATGTTTGTATTAAGAACTTCTTTACCTACTCCTAATCATAGACATGTACCCCTCAACAAATTCAACAAATTTCAGGTTTAGTTTTTTCTTTTTATGAGAATAATTAGTAAGGAGGAACATTTAGGAACTGATGGGGACTACAAGTCAGGCACTGCAGTAAAAAGAAATCTGAAGATGCATGTTTGCTGAGACAACAGCAACAACCCAAGACACCAAAAAGGAGATAAGATGCACAATGTCATAGTTATTCTCTGTCATTTAAGGGTGCACCCAGCTCTGACTGTTTCCAATGTGCATGACAGGACACAAAGGCAAGAGGAATTGCACCTCGACATTGCTAAGCAAATATTAGGCATCAAGTCAAAGTTAGTTTCTAGGCTCCCTCTACAGTCAATGGAGAAAAATAGGTACCTTTGGAGGGCAAGTTCCCCTGCTTTTCTTGGACATTTACCTTACTGACTTCAAGGCGACTTCATATGTGTTTGTGAACCATGAAGTTAAAGGTCTGTGTATTTGAGCATAGATCAAGTAAATGTAAAGAGCATAGAAATGACCACCTCTGCTTATGCCTCTTCCATTTATCACTGAAGCAATTATCCATGTTTATTGAATACGAAAAAAAAATCAAATATTTTGAGGTCTCTGAGAAGAGGCCAGCTATCATCTATGACAAAATGAGATCTTTGCCCAGTTTCAACAAAGTATGATTTTTAAATAGGAAAATATTTCCTCTTATACATTAATTCTAACCTCTAAAAAAGTTTCATATATCATTTTTGAACTACTTCACTTAAAGATAAGTCATTAACTGAAGTTAAGTTCCTCCTCATCCACAACCTCAACAGGATATCTGTCATTTGAGAATTTGTCATTATCACCTGTCATTAGCATAACACGTTTCTGTAAACGTTATTCATGGTAATCTTCTGTGAATTTAACATGTCTGCTTTAGTTGCTTTTTTCAGCTATTTCTGGCTGTGACCTCACTTATGTTGAAAGATGAGGTTTTGTTCTGTTTTTCTTTTTTTTGTTTAATTATTTTTTAAAAGGGACACTGCTGAAATCATTCTTTCATCTCGTTAAGGAGTATGTTGTAGAAGGAGACCTTCAAGGAGATCTGAGTACTATATTCATACAATAGACATGAACAAGTTGTTCCAGTGACAAATACAAAAGACGAACATTAGGATAACCTTTGTGATAAAAACTCTGTGTGCATTTAAATGAGAACTAAAAAAGGAGAGGGGTCAGACAAAAGGCAATGAGATAAATTTTCTCATGTCAAAACACGCAAAATTGATTCTCCTTTGGAAGTCTAAGTTAATATGAATATAGCAAATGCTGGTGACTGCAAGAAGAGGGAGGGAGAAAAAGACTGTTTCTGCCCTCTAAAATGCATACTGTTGAAGCCAAGGTGAGAATAGCCGTGAGTGGCTATTGAAGTACTAACAACTCGTAATTCCAGGTGCCGTGCTCTACCAGCAGACCCCGATGAACATTAACACAAAATGAACTCTATTGACAGTTATAGACAATCTCAAAATGCAAGTTAGTTGTGTGTTTACTTAGTAAAAGTTATAGCTCTCCAGATCTTGTGCCTGATAACTTAGTACTCTTGCAGTATTCTTTTCCCAGCACAACATATTAAACAGAAATTAATAAGTAATCCTGAGACGGAGCCTCATTTTTGTGGAGAGCTGTGACTAATGTTCCATTGCATTGTCCTATCACAGCTAGTGTGTTTTAATTAAAAATGTTGTGCTACAGTGGCATTTGAATACATGCAGGTTCAAGCCACTCTGGTTCGTTCCATAATCTTGTGTTTAAACGAAAAATAAAACCACTTCATTCAGGCTGGACTGACTGACATATTTCTGTACTCAGTTTTGAAAAGTCTATTTTTCTAGCATTGTGAATGCTAGATCATAGCTTCATTGTTGGTGCCAAAACTTCTTACAGAGCAAAGACAGCAGTTGAGCTTGTACATCAAGGATATTAGAGTTTCTTGGTCAGAGCCCAAAAGTGTAAAATACCCAGGAAAGCAGTAACTGCTTCTCTTCTTCAGTTTAAGGTTTTAGTCTTGGAGAAGATATCAGTGCCCAAAGACTGAACTCTTCAAATATGGTGGAAGTAAAAATTAAAGACCAAATGTTGCTTGAAATTTCACATAAACTAGGAATGGATATTATAGGAGTAATTTAAGGATCAGTATGAAATCCTTACATAAAATGCATTGTATAGATAAATAAAGACTAAGGATTAGGTGATACATTAGCATAAAAAAGTCACAGGACCATTTGGGAATACAGAAATTACCACATTTCTTCAAGCACCTGCATGAAAACTCTATAATGCCTAGGAGAAAGTAGTTCAAATTTTAGTCACTAAATCACATCAGCATCCATGCTCAAATTTTACAGAACTATGAATACATCTTTTAAAAGATTTACAAAATGGGTGACAATCTCTACAGCTGCCCTGCACATCCAGACAGTCAGGCTTGCTTCTCTCCTTCTCTTTCACGCACAGCCCCACTGTGTTGTCTTACTTTACGATCATAGAAAAATCTGTTGGGGAAACTTGAAGCAGGACCACAATAGACTCTGAACATATTATCAAAAAACTAGCCAGTCTCTTCAAGCCTCCAAGATGAGTGGGAAACTCCAGATCACTTCAATAATTAAGCACAGTCTTTTCCAGAAAGTTTACTGATGTCAGTGGTCTTTACAACTTTGCTTCCTCAGGAGCATGTTATGGGTGTAACACAGCACAAAGGATCTTTGTATCAGGTTTGTACAGTGAAAAGACTACCGAAGTACTAACAGGAACACAGATAATATATATCTTTGCCCTTCTATAAGCTACTATGAGCGTTTTGGAATCTTTGCTCTGCCACTGAATATATCTCCTCATTGTTTCTCCCTTTCCTTTCATACCTCTAAGGTGTGAGAGATAATTGTCCTCAAAGTGGCCCTCTTCACACCACCAAGATATTTTTATTCAGCCAGTTGAAGAACTAATGTTATCCCTTGCCTAGCAGATAAACAACATGTCACTACAAGCAGAGTACAAAGTGCATATTTACTGAAGACTCCCATAATACTACTTTTTTCTAACAACACCCAGAATGCATATCTTTACTAATGCATACTCCCCAGATGATGTCACTTTCTCTCTCTCCTTGACCAGCTGCAGAAATATCTACTAAAAAGTATTTTGTCAAGCTTTCCTCTGAATCCCTGACCCTCTCTTTACATAAGTCACCTGGCATAGCTCAGCCAGGTTATGGGCCCATGTATTTGCCTATGCCCCAGCTTAAACGGAGTCTCACCACTCAGGACTAAGAGGATCAGCTCGAATACAAGATCAACTACTTCACTCAAGCCAGAATTTCTCAGCCTGGAGATTTCAGCAGTGACCCTGGCTTAAGAAGCTCCCTCATGGCTCCTCTGGTGGTGCCAACACTGCTTGTGGAGCTGGGATGTGAAGGGTGCTGCATGGAGACAGCCTGAACAGCTGGGGCAGGCAGGTGAAGAATGACTTGAATGAGTCATGCTGCTGAAGCATACTGGGAAACTGATCTGGACGGTGAACAGGCTGCCTTGGCGTGGCCTTTCTCTGGTGCTACAGCTTCAGATCATCTAACCTGAAATGATTGTTTTGCTATTTGTGAATGCAGGTTGCCTTGTTGCCCATGGGCTTATGGAAACACTGAATCTGTTCCCATGCAGACATTGGTTGAATGCGAATATATGTGCATAACTTTTGAAATCTCACTCCTACCATCAGTTATCTTGCAATAAATTTAGCTTTCTAAAAATATATTTCATTTGGATGGTCTATCTGCTTTTAAGAATTACTATTTTCAATATAAATCTATGGTAGGGTCACCAGGTGTCCCAGTTTTGCGAGTGTCCCCTTTTTGTAATGATATTCACAGAGATGGTTAGGTACCCTAGTTTTTAAAACTACTAGAGAACCTTCTGCTGCTGTGGGTACAAAATTATTAAGCCTTTGTGGAAGAGAAACAGAAGACTGTCACAAGAAGGAGAGGCATTTTAAAATGACAGCAAAATAAAATATTAATTGTCATTTTCTGTTGAAAGTGCATCAAACTTTCCCTTATCATTTACCATTACATTTTTCTGACATGTCAGGTTGCTCATATTCATAAATATTTCAACTGAAATTCAGATTTAAATGAGCCATAATTTTATTCACTGTCAGGTTCTGTAGTTACAAATGCAAAGAAAGCTATCAGATTTTATTCCACTAGTTTTTTTTTCTTTTTCCTAATGCTACTGTAGAAGCCTGAAAACAGCTTACGTGTCCAATGCATCTTTAGCTGTGCAGCCAAAATCCTCTCCTAACATTTATTCACATTAGCAGTTAATTTATGTCATGCTCATGTGCTAAGCCAAAATACTGCTTGTTCTTCCCTAATTGCATCTAAAAGGTGAGTGAATCTGAAGCAGTGAGTGAATGTTGCTGAGGCAAGTGATTGATGGTATCAGCCATCATTTCCCATACTTAGCTCCAGGCCTGACTTCTGAAAGCCACCTACAAGAGTGCGCTTTGGTATCTTCGTGTCCACAGTCCAGGCACAACTCGATAAGTCAGTTGTGCTTCTCTGGAGCAGTGTAGACAGGGCTTCATGACCTGGCTTTTAGGTAAGAGGCTTGACTGTGGAAAAACTTCCAACAGAAATTCAACTATTTCAGACTCCAACTTTTTTCAGATGATCTTACAAAATCATGCCTGTCCGTTATAATAAACTGAACCAAATGAAAGAGAACAGGAATAAAATAGGACCTGTCCCCCCAGATGCATCACAGCACATACATCTCTTCTTTGAGAGCATTGCTAATATTCCCCTGTAAATTATTAGAAATCTCAGTGGCTAGTCCCAATTAATTTAGAAGCACTTAATAACTGACTCTATAGGAGATTAAGTGTATATATATATAAATATAAATATAAATATGTATATGTATATATACACACACACACCCTTCATGTCAATGCTAGAAAAAGATTGGCTGCATAAACATATGCTGATGGAAAGTAGTACATGTGGAGAGTACTGCTCTCTCATTAAAACCCTTCTTCTTTACTATGCACATGGTTACAAGCCACCATATGGATTTAAGGCAAGTTAATAAAAAATAAAAACAAATGTATGTCAAGAAGAAAACAAGAGCTAATAATCAAAAAGGCTGAAAAAGCTTTCTGTTTCAGAAACAACAAGTTCTACTTAGTCATGCATAGATTTAAATACCTCCTTTGGTGAGTAACACACTTCTGTTCAAATGTCTTCATTGGAACTATGAAGCAAGGCATTTGAGCCAAGTAAGGAAGGTAACATCTGGCATCCAGAAATTCAGGTGCCCCTGAAATTATATAAAACAGCATGCATCATTTTTCTTTTTGGTCTATTATTCTCATTTTTAACAGCTTTCTCTCCAGTCAAGGAGAATGTTTATTAGCTTTCTGGATTCCTAGTTTAATCCCTTAAGTCAGTCCCTTAAATCTGGTGTGGTTTCACTGTCTCCTTTTACACAGAGGTAACAATGCAAAATTTAGTCCTCTTTCACCAAAGCTATGTTTTTATATCATTAATGATCACTTCAAAGCCCAATAGAGAGAGTAAAATGGACCAAACTGTTCCATTCCTTTTTGTTATTAGAGAATACACTGATGACAATGGGATCTCTGTTTAAAATATATAATATCATATAATCCCATGCTTAAATTAAACTATGTGCCTCTAGTATGTTTCTTTTCTTTATCGTATTTTTTTATTTCAGCTCTCCACTGGTGAATTTGAGTTGGGCATGTCTCTTCTTCAGAGCTAAGCACTTTGAATGCTTTCTAAAGGGAATTTGATCAGATCCTTACACTGCAAAACAGACACCTGTGTGTGTCCAGGAGTCCTGCATGCAGAGTGTCAGCTCTATAAATGTGTTTCTTTAGATGAAAAAGAGAAAACCAGATCACTACCTGGCTCTTGCTCTGAAAGAGAACAATGACATTCTGCTAGTACCTATTATAGCGTACTCTGCACAGTCTGTTTCATTAAAACCTTTCATCCTCCTGAAGGGGATGGGGGAACAGAATCTAAGAGATAAAACCCCACAATAACTGCACACAATTTAGCTCCCAAATGGACCCTAACATGATTAAAATAATAAGCATCACACTGTGCTCAACAACACTTCAACCAGCTTAGCTAGGTTATAAAACATTAATCATGTCTCTAAAGCAAAACATTTTAAATTAAAACTGTAACAGCAAGTCTGGGAGAACATTATGCTGTGGGCCAGAGTGCTGACAGTCCTAAGTGTGATGGTAAAGATGGGGAAACATTTGCTGTCATGGTCAGAGACTGGCCAAAAATACAGCCCATGCCTTCCCCCGGAGAAAAGCATCTGATCCAAAAGCTGATCCTGTCACTGGAAAAAATGCCAGTGATTTCAATGATGTTTAGATCAAGTCTTAAATCCTGAGTTTCAGTCGTGCTGCTGAACTCATTAGGTCCTTGCATATATCCACGCTTGGCCATGGCCTCTAGCCCTTCTAAGGTCACTGCTGTCCCTCAGGTCTGAGGGCTCACAGGAGCAGGTCAGCATTCAGGAGTAGCCAGAAAGCATTTCAAATGTTAGGAATTATTAAGAAAGGGCATTTGCATCTTGAACATTTAATACAGTTCTGATATCCCTGTCTCAAAAGGGATAAAGTAGAAGTAGGAAAGATCCAGTGAAGGCAACAAGAATGGACAAAGGAAGAGATTGTTTTTAAATGAGAAATGGCTGAACAGACTAATAATTCATCAGCTGTGAAAAGGGATAGCTGAGGGGGATATGACAGAGGTGATATGGTAAGTCAACAGGGAATGATCATTTCATTGTGTCTTTCAGTGCAAGAACCAAGGGACATTTAATGGAACAAGCAAATGGTAGCGTCAACACAAGCCAAAGGAGATCATTCTTCTCACATTGCATATGTAACTGATGAATCTTACAGCTCAGTGTGGTTGATTTAAAAGTTCACGTGATGTCAAGAAGCAATTGAACAAATCAAGGGGGCAAAAAGTGTATTTGAGACTACCAAATGCAAAGAGAGCATCTCTGCTCAGGAAGTCTCTGAACCACAAACTGCTGCAGTCTGGAAGAGTATTTTTGAGGAACTATTTCTAAGGAAGTATGTTTATATTGCTTATTTTTATATGGCTTTTGTACTCTTGCATAGTCAACCCTACTGGTCATTGCAGGAGGACACTGGGTTGGCTGGACCTTTCTTGGGATAACTGTTTGTATGGTTTTATATTGAATACATTAACAATAAAATTGGTAAGACATAAAAATGAAGTCCATAGTTTAAAATACAGGAAAGACACAATAGCAGATTTTTTTGTTTTTGTTTAGATTATATCCCACTGTGGATCTTTGTGAAACTGATATTTCACAGTTTCAATCATCCTGGGGGCAGCAAAAATACACAACTCTTTTGCCATCAGTAAGTGCTGTAAATAATTTTTCCTGGATGACTGGCTCAATGGAACATTCACTATTGCCTTTGACAATTCACTGTTCTCTTTGGGAAAAGAAATCATTTCTGATGTACTTAGCTTTGCTTGATAACAAGGGCTCCCATGGTTTTTTATTATATGCCAGTTTTAACTTCCCTGGCAAACTGAAAATCTGTTGATTAATAGCAAAAACATCCATAATACATGGACTGCACTGTGGTACAGACCAAGAAACACTTGTTCTATAAAGTCATCACAAATAATACTCTTTCACTAGATGAATCTGGTCTCTCTGGTTGCCGAAAAATACCATGTGTCATGTGCAAATATGCCCACTGTCATCAGGTTAAATTAGTGTAATATAATAACGACAGGTTTTGCGGCCCACACAACAGACATGAACAAAGAGAAAAGGAATCAGAAAGTCTTCTGTAATAGCAGGCAGTCTCCAACTATCTTCTGTTGTCATCTTGAGAATAAAGATATAAATTTTAAACATCAGAGTATTAGTTTAACTTAGGCACAAATCTATTTCTTTAGTAGAATTTCTTTTTCTGATTTATACCATAGATTCAGGCCTCAGGTTTTTTTCAAACAAACAACTGGATTTCCTTCTTTACATTACACTTCAAACTAGGTAGCTACATTGTTACTGCTTCTCTGGAGACAAGAAATAACTAACTTGTTTGCACCCAGAGTAAAGAAAAAATAAAACTTACATTTCCCCTTGAGTTGCAAAATAGATTTTTGTTTTACTGATCATACTTCAGAGAGACACATTTTCAGTGACCGTAGTAAACCCTCTTGTTTTTGAAGACGTGAGGGATTCAGCACTTAAAACAAATTCTGTTAACTATACTGATATCAGAAACCATGAAGAGAAAATGAGGAGGGGACATTACAATATTTTTTTTTAATCACTTTTCAGATCACAGGAATTTGAGGAGATCCAGAAAACTGCCGACTTCTGCAATCAGTGTATGCAGCTAAAGATAATAATTTTCACTCTGTGTAAACATATTTGAGAACAAGTGTCAAGAAATAAATGGCCTGAAGTTCTGCTGAAGCATAAACTACAAAGCAATCATCAAAAAGTAAGTCTACTTTTGCTTCGGTGAATTGGAGTTCATTGTTAATCTCTTGGATGTGGAATGCAAACATACTCTTCATGAATCTAATATCATACTTTCTGAGGATGAGAAAGTTTAGTATACTTGGTAGTTTTTCTGGCATGAACCTATTTGTTTTGTGTGACTTGCTCTTGATGTCTGTTTCTGTGCTTCTTGCTTGTGATTCTTCAATCTGTGCTGTGGTCTGTACTTCATACCTGCCAGCAAAATACAATGTCTCACATTTTAACGAGGTGCATAATTTATATCAAGTATATAGTAGCACTAATGTCCTTCACTTGATGTGATGATTCAAGGAGCCCATCCCATGTAACTTCTGGAATCTGAGCACAGTTATAAAATTGTTATAAACCACTGCATCATCATGGAATTTGTGGCACATAGAGATGACATCTGTCATTTTCCCACAAGGCTCCTGGCTCATATTCACTTGAACCATGGAAAAATCATTGTCAGAATATAGTTGTCCCCAGGCTGTGCTCTGCTGTGCCCCACAATGGGTATGGATAGGCAGAGGACTGGACCAGGGCAGGAGAAAGTGCAGGGAGAATCAGTGGCAGAAAATGGAATATTACCAAGCAGGACAAAAGAGAACAAAACAGCTATTCAAAAAAGATGACGAGGAAGAACAGGGAATGGGGCTGACGAAGCAACAGGGGAAAAGAAGAGCATGCGTTCAGAGCAGAGGGGCTGGCATGAGTGCATGACTGCTGCAAGCAAGCCAAGGGGCCCTGGGGCAGACCAAGGAGCCCCTGGGGTTCAGGAGGCAAGCTGTGACCTGTAGGACAGGCAACCTGGGCCCTGGGGGGTAATAAACTGTGCTCAGCATTTGTCATGTGTCCTGGGAAAGCAGAGGCGGTGTGGTAAGTCTGTGCAGTGCCTGTCTCACTGCTAAGCACAGAGTAACCGTGTTTGAGTCTTGTTCAAAACCTCTCACATACCACAGGAATTTCCCCCATGGGGGAAATTTCCCATGGGAAAATCCCTCTGGAAAACATCAGTGCCTCATCCCACCGCAGCTGTGTCTCTATGAGTGCAGCTGTAAAGAGTGGGGCAGCCTCAGGGGCCTCTGATTTCTGCAGTGGAGTTGCAACCTTCGTACTGCAGCAGATTTGCATACCCAGACTGTGCCTTAAAAAAGTAAGCCAGAAGCACTGCTTGCACTCTGTTTAAATATAAGAATCTTAAAACTCATAACCCAATGAAGTGGGCCCTAGGCCCACTGGAAGAGCTATGTCAGGGCTGCACGAGCACCAGATATTTTCTAAAGATGACTGCATAAATGAAATGTTAGCAATTTTTAAAGAAAGGATCCGCATTGCTCATTTGGCTGGAACAATCTGTCCTTTTAACAGGAGGTGTTCCTCTCTGGGCCTCCTCACTCAGCACAATTCATGATTGCTACATGTGGATTGCAAAGGTGCAGGTGCAACACTCTCAAAAAAAAAAAATCATCTTGGGTACAAGGTGAGAAATCCTGTAAGGGAGATCCCAGGACTCAACAAACCTGTGAGGAAAGTGTGACATGAATTTTAATCTTGATGTTGTATTGTTCAGGGACAAACTTTATTGTGTAAACATTGAATTAAAACATATTAGGTAAGGTACCTCTTCATTAATCATAGGCATCATTATTAAAAGAAATCAAAACACAGAATCAAACAAAGAGACCTGAGTAAGTAAAGATTAAAATAAATTCTCTCTTAAATATTTACCTAGAAAGAACAAGAAAGAAGGCTTTCATATATCTGTATAAAACAATCTGTACTATCTATATCTATATATGTATATCTGTATGTATATGTGTATAGATGTGTACATATGTATGAAACAATCTATTTGCTGTTCCTTCAAAATAGCCATCTCAGTGTAATTGCACTGTGATAGTATCAGTAAAGACATAGTTCAAAAGTCACCTTTGCTAGGTCTGACTGCCGAGAGCTGCCTGTTGAACCTTTATGGCCTGTGGCAGGTGCGTTAGCAGCGCTGTGTGGTACCAGCTTCCCTGCCTTGGCTGAAAACAGCACCGAGGCTTATTAAGCAAGTTCTGCGCAGCAGTTATCACAGCAATGTCATGAGGAGTCATGGCTTAGCATCATCCCCTCTGAAGACAGGGGGCTGCATTTCCCTGATGCTGTAAAGCAGCTCAACTTCATTATATGGCCACCAAAGTGGTAAAATCAGCTGGAATATCAAGGAATATTGCAAGTATGCTATTTTTAAATATTTTCTGCCTCTAGATCCACCATGTGTGACGATGTGCTTCTCTCCCGTCACCAACCTGACCTTTCACCCATAACCCCGCTCAAGCAATAACCACAAGTGGCAATCGTGAGGGATGCATCTGGTCATGTTAGCTGCATCCAGCTCTAATTGGACTTCTTGGCAGATAGCTGGCAGCACAATAGCCGAGGGCTGATTGAGTATGCACCAACCAAAATATGGCTGATATGCAAATATGACCATGAGTCAACCATTTTACTCCATAAATAGGGGACAGCCCAGAGCCCATTGAGCTCTCCTGCTTGGCAGCAGGCTGCATGCCAGGATCTCCGCTTGAGCAAGGACGTCTCTGAAGGTTTACTCCTCAAGGTTGAGAAATCCCTTACCAGTGATAGATCCTTGGCAAGTGACAAATAGCATGCTTAAACTTTGCAAATTTTTCTAAGTTGCATCTTGGATTGGTTGTGCACATAATCCCTTAGACATAAACTGTTGACCAAGTCTAGGACTAAGATTGGATCCAGCCGCACCCAGACTCCTCTGAGAAGGAGTGTGGAAAGCAAGGGCGTCCATTCTGAACCTCATGACTCGATGGGAGGATCTCCTGATGATTTCGTCTGACCCTGTCCTGTATGCAGGAAATAACCAAGTGTACGTCATCAAATCTTGCTAAACCACTGTCTTATTTACCACTGAACTTTGTTAAATCACCATTTTATATCACTAAAACATATTGCTGCTTCTCTCTTACAAATGAAGCGCATCACTCATCCACGACACCATGGTGGATGATTTGAATTACAGCTCAATGCAGTGAGATTTCCCAGGTTTGGTATTTGCTTTGGTATGACTGATACAAAGCAAGCAGGCAGGTGACTTGGTATAAAACATACCAGAATGTTTTATGATTTCAGTATCTATCTGCCTTCTTTGATGAGAATAACTGGTACAACACCCCAGCTACCTATCAAACATTTGCCTGTTTTCCCACTAGTTTCTCCAGAAACCTCTTAAGTGCTTGTTATCTATCTGTCTCTCTACTTGCTTATTGTTATTTCCAAAGCTTGTGTCATTTCTGTAGAGGATGGCTTCCAGTATTAGGACTGAAAAACAAGAGAAGGAACAGCAAATAGGTGGCAAGGCTCTCTTCCCGATATGCTCCAGTGTGAGCAAGAATGCAATGTTTTATGGGAAGCACTATTAGGATGCTATAGTCAATGAAAGTGCCTGGACAACAACGATGTAATTAGAGTGTCTATTCATTTCAGAGACATATTATTCTTCACCAGAGGCCCCTCTAATTATTGCTTCTAGCAACAAAGCATCAGAGATTTTGTAATAGGATATATTTTTAACACTGCATATGAGAGAGAGGCATATAAACCCTGCAATCTGCTAATGGAGTTTATATCCTGGATTTCCTTTGTGACTTTATACTGTGGCTCAGTGGGAACAGAAAGAACTAGTTGCTGTATTTTATTCCTTTTTTTTCTGATTTGGTTACTATAGTAGCAAAAGAAATGCAACAGTTGGAATAATATCCACACTTTGAATATTAACTACATTTTGAATAAGACAATGCATTTAATACAGTCAAAGAGATGAAAGTTGTTTCTGGAGAAGACAGGTTTAAATCATGTTAATATCATGAACTGAAGAATTTTCTTGGTCCTTTCAACAATTCCAAATATGAATCATATGATGAACAAAGATGGTCAATTGTAAACCTCTGTCTTCATTAAATGTAGTAAAACATAATTCCTAGGATCCAACTGGACACTATGATTGTTATTTATAGAGCTTGAGGACTCCTTTTCTTGAAGGATCCTGTACCAAAAAAGACAGAATAAATCCAGGAGACACAGATTTCCTAAAGGAAACCTAATCAGATCCATCACATGCTGCAGACCCCTGCAGTTGACTAAGTGGTGTAATGAAAGCATTTTTATTGTCTAAGGGTGATATGAGGGATTCTTTTCTTTAGGGAAATTTTCCTTTCATACAACAGCCTACTTGGCTGGAGGATGGTGAAAACAGAGGGGAGAGTATGCATGGGGCTTGCTGCATTCAGGTGGTCTAGTCAATACAGTGAACTTCCAAAAATCGGATAGGATCCTCTGATTTATGGCAAGGGATGCTCTAGCATCTGAGGTCAACATAAAGTGAAGACAAAATGTTTCGAAGCTTCTCTGCTCTGAGCATGGATCTGACAGGCCAGGTGAAGTCAGTCTCCAGGTAGCTTCCTTGGAATAATAACAACTTGAAATAGAGTTCTTTGTGACAGAAGTAAAATTATTTTGCAAAGCTAATGCACTACTTATTTTTACCTTTTGCCTGAATTCATAGTTGAAGAATAAACTATGTGAAATGATCAATCTAAGCTTGTGAAGAATCAGTAATGCCTCTACATCTGTCCTGCTGTTTTGAACTTACCTGCGATTAGGGTCAGACTCATTGATCTGCTCATGGGCATCTGGTGAAAAACAGACACATTAAAGTACCATGCATAGGTATCCTAGCATGAAAGAATGAGACGTGAGAAATTCATTTGTGTTTTTCTACAGTCACATAGTATTCTTCCCAATGGTAATAATGACTTTCTATACTAGGAATTACTATGTATGTGATGATTTAATTTTAGAACTATAATTTCAATTAGTCTTTTGAGAGAGAGGTCAGCTGGACACACTCCTCTTTTCTGCTTTGTGTTTGAGTGGGTTGTTTTTCTGTAATTCAAAGCCAAAAATTGCGTGGGGCTTGCTCTTCCCAGGAATTCACCATTTTAAAAGAGATTTAATAGCAGAAAATATTTTACCAATAGCATGTGGACTCTATTCATCACAGCCTCTACGCCCTCCTTTAGCATGCTGCTGAAGGCTTGGGGTGGGACCTAATGGCAGCTTTCTAATACCTGACAGGGTGTTTTTGAGAAAACAGAACTAGGCTTCTCACAGAGGTGCATGCCAGGAGGGGGAGAGACAACACACAGAGGTTGAAATGACAGGTTCAAGCTGGATATAAGGAAAAATGTTTTTCCCATGAGGACTGTCAGGCAGTGGAGCAGGTTGCCCCACAAGGTTGTGCCATCTCCATCCTTGCAGGTTTTCAAGACCTACCTAGACACAGCCCTGAGCAGTCTGGTGTGACCCCAGAGCTGGCCCTGCTTTGGGCAGGGGGTTGGAGTTGAGACCTCCTGAGGTCCCTTCCTACCTGAACTATCCTGCGGGGAGGAAAGGCTGTGCCACTGCCCTTCCAGGAAGCAAACACAGGAGACACAGCCTTCCTGCTTGGGAAGGACAGCACTAGCCGTCCTGGGGACTCCCATCCCTGCACGGGGCAGGATTGCCCCTGCAAAGCTCTGTGTTGTCTGTGGGCTCCAGGAGCTCAGCTGGACTGGAGATCATTGTGTTTACACACAATTTCTTCAGATGACCAGCATGGAGGGAATGTTAGATAGCACGAACTGGGGGGAAAAAAATCATGAAAAAGTGGGAAAAATCCCATACCGAAGAAATCCTAATGTATTGCCTTTATAGCTCCAGGCTGACAAAGGTCAATTCACAACTCTTTCAAACTTTTGGACTTTTGTACACATACCTTCCAGTCTTGGGTTTCAAAACACAATAAATTGAAACATCTCACTGTCCTTCAGCTCTTTCGTCCTTCTGGACATGTTCTTTATGCTAGATGAAATCCTGCGTCCTCTGAAGTCAGTGGAAACATTTCCACTGACTTCAACAGTCTAAATAGTATCTCTGAGGTCTTGTAACACAGAACACCAGTACAAAAGCAGAGAATAAGGCGCACACATAGTTCAGGCCACAGAGACTTGGATAGCTTAGAGCAGCATCCTCAGCTTTCACACTAAGAATGACTAATGGGAAAATAAGAAACATGTCTAGAAGAACATTTTATTTGTGGTCTGTTTTTCTTCACCAAACTAGATGCATGACTAGAGCAGCTCTGTGAACTTCTGCCAAAAACAGCTTTTTGTGAAAAGAATATTACTAATTCAAAATAAAATTCACTGGAAAAATATTATAAATTATTTTTGGTTTGGAAAACCTTCAAGTTCCTTTTCAGTTTTGAAAATTCACTTACAATTCAATGAAGTTATTTTTATTTTGCTACATTATTTCATTATGTCTTAGACGTAGTAGAACTTATCACTGTGTATAAGGTGATAGAAACAAATGTGGCAAAGTGATACAAAAAAAGGGGGACTGCAATGGAAGTATGAACTACTCTGATTTAAAAAGGAAAATGAAATGTTTAAAGGATTATTAAATAGTAGCTACCTTTGTTTTAACATCATATTACAATGTCACTCACTATTGTAATCATGATTACTTTGACATTTTCTAACCCCAAATCTCAGCGCTTTAAAGTGAAAAAAATTTCCCAAACAATGCTTGTAAATTTTATTCTTCAAGGAATTTTAGGCATGTCTACTATTTGGTTTCTGAATGAGAAAAAAAAATAGCGATGGTTTTTCCTGAAAAATAGAAATGCTGATGGTCTATTATCATGGGCCTTGAGAAGGTTGCTTAGAATGCCACAACACTCTCTGTGTAAGTGGAAATGGCACTGTTGGCATTAAAGCTGATTCTTTATCTCAGAGTAGTGTTATGAAAGACAATTTAATAACCCCTGGAAAGAGTCTTGCAATTGTTTGTAATAAATGCAGGAAATGTGAGGAGAATGCAAGTTGTTGTGTTGTGTGCTTTAATAGCAGAAGTCCTCTTTATCCAAAACCTTTTTTTGCACTTAGTAATTAGCAGTTTATTATGCTGAGAATGAATTGTTTCTTTCTGACTTCTAACCAGTCTAATTAAACCCAGTCATTAATGTAAAGACTCTGTATGAAAGAGATGCTTCATACCTGATCAAACAATTATTTTAGAAGGTGCTGATCCTCTTATTGCTATTCAGGATATTTTTCAGTTGATTGGAGAAGTGGTAATGGCACAGCATATTAACAAATAATGGAGACGAATAGTTCTGAAATGTAAAAAGATATTTCTGCTCTGTTGCTTCAATGAAAACTATGCAAAAAAACCTGTCTTCCAGAGATGACAGAAAATATTTGTCAAATTAGCATGTAGTTCTCATTTCTTCCAATGAAGCTATCAAGTTTTAATGAAAAAAAAAGGCTGCGTGAAATTTCACAGTACATCAGTAAACATTGCAACTCATGTTATCACTGTATATACACTGTATCACCCATGACTGCACAACTGCAGCTTTTATGTCTTGCTCATTTTCCTGAATAGAAAAAAATATTGTTTTCTGGACATACCTGTGGATTGATTTAATTAGGTTGTTCATAGATATATTTGATGTTTATCACAATTGGTTTGTGGCCAGGCAACAGGAATACTTGAATATTGAGGTGCTTCTCTGTGTCGGTGAGGCTGTCAGAGCCAGCACCCCATGTCTGCTCTGGTGAATCCTTGTAAACAGGCAGAGATTAATGGATGGTGAGTTTTGTCTGGGACGTGTCGGAGCTGAATGTGGTGAGGTATAATAACGGGCGGGCTGACTGAAATGGAAAGACTCAATGCATGGTGCGAGTACATGAAACCCCTGTCACAGGGTGATGATGCTGGGGGCAGTTTGTGTAGGGGCAAGATGAGGTGGGAGGGCGACCGTTCCTCCTGGGGCTTCTACACGAGCAGTGCGGATGGCTGCGCACCTTGCCATCCGGACGGCACTGTGATTTCTCCATGCATCCCTGGGCACACACTATCCAGAAAGGGAGGAAACTGGGAGGAAGGAGACAGGATCATAACCCTGCAACGATCCAGGAAGAGGTCTATGTAACCAGCTCTGAAATACCATTTAGGCTCAGTGCTTCTCTGAAGGGAGGCTTCTGTGGCTCCCAGCTTCCCTCCATGCAAGGTCCTGCCTCCTGTAGCAGTATAGACTTTAGGATGTGTTTTCAGTAGCTAAGATATTGTCTCAATCTTTCACAATTTTTTTGTTTCTCTCTCTCTTTTAAGTGAATAGAAAAAACACACACAAAGAGAGACATATGTGGGTTTATACACTATGTGTATCTTTGATAGGGTAAAACAGCTGAATGTCTAAGCAACTTTATGAGCAATCAAAACAAAAAACAAAAGAAGGATGTAATCTTTATGCTTCAACCATTAAACAAATACTAATAAGTAGGAATTAGGAAAGAAATGTAATTTATTTAAAGAAACTCATTTATTTTAAAAAACTCATTTAAAGAAAATAAAATATCCATTCTGCGGTTACTGGACCCTCATATGAAATACCTGTTACTGGTCACTGTCAGATCTGATGCTATTAGATAGACAAGCCACAGGGTTCAATCCTGAATAGTTATACCTATTTTTATTTCTTCATATTCTGCTGAAAGAGATGAAAATGCATTGTAGGAAACAGTACGACAAAAATGATCCCTCAACATTATTTTTAATAACTGATCAGCAATTTTAATTCAGTAAAGTAATAGCACTGATCAAAATTGTGGGGAATTTTTTTTAGGCTGTCTGGTCTCATTGTCTGCTCATATCAAGAACAACACATTTCCCAACAGGCAATATCTTGTCAGCTGTGCATGTACCTTATTTGGAGGTTCTGAATCCAGTCCAGAATAATCCTTTGAAATGCAGGGAAGGATCAGAATAAGTATTGCTTAGAGAGGGCAAATGAAATATTCAAAAGCTAAGCACTTACCAAAAATAAAGATGACAAATCTGTGTCCTGTTTGAAGCAGCTCCAGTGCTTGCTGGAAGTGAGGAAAGAGCGAGCTGGAAGAACACAAAAGAGAAGGCTGTAACCTGCTTAGCATTCCCAAAAACACAGAAAGAGTGAAATATGCTGCTGAAATCACAAAGTAGCCAGTGGCAGCCAGCCACTTGTTATATGAGAGACGAGATTTACATCTGCCCTATCCCACTTCCTTGGTATCATATGAATGACATAAATCAGGAACTATTTGCTATTTTATGATTAGACTTTTGTCTCTGACAGGATTTCTGTTCTGTACATGGGAAACCCTAACCTTTCTCAAGGCTTTTATTTTGGGTAAATAAAATTGGAAAATTCTTCACAAAGCCTTTTAGTTTTGCTAGTTATGCATAGCACATCCTCAGTATAAAAATTTAAGTGGTTCAAGTGAAGGAAACACTTTTGAAGGTTTATGATGAAGCAATGTGTGGAAAGCCAAAGGTATAAGTGTGAAATGACTGTAGCAGTATTGCTGTATAACATAATCTTTACAGAAGGAGACATTGCTGGAAAAGAGTTAAGGCCTAATCTTGGGTTCATACAAGTAGATAGAAAGTTTCTGCTCATTTAAATAGCAAATGTTCCTAAAGAAACAGCTTAAAAAGCATTTTGCCTTCACATTGTCCCAGTCCCATGTGATTATCATCTGATATACACTGATAGTCCCCACCAGCTATATTATCCCAAACAAGAAGTGAAAAATGAGGTTTTAAACAGTAAAGAGGTGAGTAGTCTTGCATTTCATCCTCATGATGAGAGACCAGGCCGATTACCTCCTACCTGGTATTCTACAACATGAGATGTGAATACATTTTCTTTGTACAAAAAGTATCTTCATCCCTCTGAAAGGCAGATTCATGTGAACAGAGGGGGTTACACTTATTGAAACCATTTGTAGTGCTATTTCAATTGTTCTAGCTTTCAAGTGTCTTATTTTCTTTTGCATCTTTCCTGCTTCTTGTTCTGTGTTTTTCATTATCTGTGGATGAGATCAGATCCACTGTTTGAGCTCCAGCCCCCTTGGTTTTTATCAGTATTAGATTACAGTTTTCAGGAATTTTAGGAGTGTGCTACCGGAAGTTATTCACTGGTGTTGCCTTCACTTACGTTTCTAAAACTTCTAAGTATGAACTAGTCACAGCAGGCTCCATCTAGAAAGCTAAACCTCTTCTCATACAGATGTCTATGGTAGGAAGTGGATTGCTCTCTAAACCTGTTTTTTTCTCCCCGCTTACTAGGGGTAGTAAAGATAGTCTGTTTGATCTGTCTTACACATCTCCAATTTAAATGCCTACAGTCAATCAAGATGAACCTCACCCCAGTAATTTCTGGAACAGATTCCCAAACTCAAGAATCATTCAGGGTATTTAATATTTAGAATCTGATATATTCTGTTTGGCTCCACTGATCATGTAGCATATTTATATTGATAACTAAATAAGCACAACCCATAGGATTGGATTTCCAGTGTGAATACCCCTAATTAAAATATGATAAATATTTTCATCCATATTTTGCTATTTGTTTTCAATCTGCCTTTTTTTGGCCAAGATTTCTACCATCCTGGGTTTTGGAATATTCACACAAAACACAAAAGAAGAGTGAGACTGCCAAAGTGATTTCATGCGAAGATGAACAGATATTTCTGGATCTCTCCTTAAATATTATTCGCTCATTTCTAGTCATACTTTCACTTAAGTAACACTGCCTAGAGACAAGCAACCACATAGATATTATAAGGAAACTGAACTGCGTGAGATACTTCTAACCTTGCAGATTCTAGTGGAAGTCAAGTATTTATGTCATAGGTTTGTAGTAGAAACTAAGAATGTATCCCTGAAGACCTACTTGGCAAAACTAAATCAGAGAAAAATAATTAGAAAGTCAAGCTTCTTGTGAGCTCAATTAAAAGACTACTTTAATTTTGCAAACCTCATCTCCCTGACCAGCCTAGCTGATGGAGAGAAACAGTTTCCTCCAGGGGGCAATTCAGAGCATGTAAATCTAGATTCTTGCTCTAAAAAAAAAAAAAAGAAAAAGAAAAAAAAGAAAAAAATCACACGGAACAACAGTTCTCATAAGAAAAGAAAAATTATTTTGACACTTGGTTCTGCTGCCCCTACTAAACTGAGTAGGACTTATTCCAAAGAGCTGTCCCCTGAAACTGAGCGGGAATTTCAGGCATAAGTGTTGTCATGGTGTTTAAAAGTTGTAGAATTGAATATTAACATTCATGCCCCTGATCTCTCCAATCACTTATCATTTTAAAATCTACTGAATAATGCAGTACGTGTTTCCAGCTTGAGGGAAGGTGATTCAAAACCAATTCCAGTCTCCAGTGGATCAGCTAATATACTTTGTATCCCAGCATTCACAAAACACACTGGAGGTAGACGTTTGCATTTTTTATGTCATTTTCAATGTTGTTTTAGGTTTAGATTGGAAACAGTAGACTGTTATTACAGATAATACATTTTATACCTATGTCATGCAAGAAATGTCATGTACGACTTGCTGTTCAAATATACTAAAATCTAGTAGACATTTTCATCTGTTTATATAATAATACCCTTATAGACAGCAATAATAATTTTTTAGATTAGATAATTACAGCAACATTTATGGGTCCCTTCAGGCAAACTTCTTAGCCTCCTTTATTAAGGGAATAATTGCCTTCAGAGACCATGCTTTCTAATTTACTGAAGGGTTGTTAGCTAAAGATTTTCCTATAGGGAGATTGAGGAACAGTTGTTTTGCAGGGTAAGCCAAGTGAAAGGACCATGACGCATCTTAGCATCTGCATGCTTGATTGAATGTTCCAAATCCTGTTTCTTCTCTTACTCATGATCTGAAAATCTGTGTGGGCTCAGACCAGGCATGAAAGACTTTTTTTTTTTTTTTTTTATTAATTCAATCGCTCTTAAATTGGTTGCTTTAAAGCAGTCCATACCATGAGCAAAAAACCAATGTTGGTAGGTGCATATGCTACTGGCAGAACTTGACTGCACAGCCAACATGCATTTCAGAGAAATTCTTTATTTTGAAGCAAACCACTTATTTCTATTGCCAATTTTAAAATACATTGTGAATTACTATAAGCTGGAGGTATGAGTAACCATGTCACAGCATCTCTCAGCACTCTCAGATCAGTCTGATCAATATTGCAAAATTGTAGAGTGAATATGCCGATGCTATAAGCACAGTGCATTACAATTAGTTGTACCTGGGAATCTGAACATGTTAAAGAACACGACAACCTTATGATGTATATTTCTGTAAGTAATTTTCACTGAGATAAAGTACACCATTAGTAGACATTTCTCAAGGGCAGGTTTTAAAGGCTTGAACTTGGCTACACATAATGCATTTGAAAATGTGCACAGAATTTGGAGGGGGAATAATACAAAATGTGCACTCTAGTTAAAATACAGCATTATTATTACTTCATTGCCACAACATGCTTGTTTTTTAATGTCACCTTTCAGACAAATGCAGGGAGACATTTCCCTGCCAATAGCACTTATAGAAAGCCTATGGCAATGATCCTGCGACTGATGGCACACGGGAAGAATGTTGTCTCTAAATGGAGTGTCCTTGAAGCCAAAGGGTAGTTTGAGGATGAATCAGTCAGCTCATCTGCTGTCATTTCTAGTACTGTGAGCCTTAGACCTTAGTTCTGCTCCCACTGTTGCCTTCAAAGGCTGCAGGATGAGCCCAAAGTCATATAAAGCACATAGAATGGAAAAAAGGTGAGAGGTAGATAGAACACAAAGAGACAGAATTCAGCACACTCTGTAAGGTGTCTCCAAGCCAACCATTTTTCATATTTTATGGGTAAGAAATTGATGAATAGAGAATTATGGGCTACAGCTGGACCTGTAAGATAATTTCATTCTCATGGGAAATCTGTTTCAAACAGTATTTTCTATATAGATTGAAGCAAAAGTTGAAATTCTAAATTTTTCACAGAGCCCAAGGAAATTCCAGAGCATCTCAGTTCAGAAAAATGAGCTTTCCATGTCTCAACAAGATCAAAATCAAACTATCTAATACTAAAGCATAAGTAAATGACTGTTAATGCTCATTAAAATGGAACAGTTTAAATAAAATGAGCAAGGCTTAGTTAATAGATTTCTTATTTGAAATTTTAACAGGAATTATCTTGAAACAGGGCACTGATTTTTGACAGGTCTGTGCTTCAAAAGGCATCTATCTTCAACAGTCTTAGATCTTGGATCCACTGTTGGGGACCTTTTTCTGGGTGCATAAGGAAAAAACATAAGGCACCTTGGTCTCCTTTACCAGCGAACTTTGAACATGAGAACTCTCTGATGCCTTCGAGGTTGGCCAAAGGAGACCATGGTCATGCTGGAGAGAGACACAGATCATGTTGGGGAGAGACACAGACTGGACCACTGTGACAAACAGTGCAGTGCACATGGCACTGACTTCTTGTGAACCAGAGAGGGACAGAGACATGCTATGCTCCCTCATGGAGTATGCAGCTTTACAAAATCCTTTCTTAAAAACCATGCTAATATAACCAAGGTGCATCCAGCTAAACGGTTAAACACCAGCTTATTTTAAACCACGTAGTATTCCTATAGGCATCTGTGGTATGCCTACTATGCAGTAAGTGCCCACTGTTCCCTAGAGAGGGGGCCCTGTGATGGGCAAAGTCAGGAACAAAGCTCAGGACCACTTTTAATTTCTATCCTGCCCCATTGACTGCAGAGGGAGCTGAGGGAGAACAGCTAAATTAGCCTTTGTACATAGCACTTACTGTGTACATCTATAGTAGTGTTTCAGTTCCAACTGGAACTGAGGTTTGGAAGCAAACCTCCTAATTTCCCCCTCCCCCTCCCCTGCTACACACACACTATTGCACTTTGGTTAGCATCAAGAAATGATTTTACAGCACATAGACTCTATTATTGTTAGATGAAACCAAAATGTAAGATGCACCTAAAACACTCTTTAGTGGATATTCATACCCCATGACCAAACTAGAACAGGTTCAAGAGTAAAAATCCCTTAAAATGCGTGCTGTTTGGAGGTTAAGTCTTCAGCACCAGCTATTTTGCTCTAGAAATTGGTTCATATTGTGCCACTCTACTTGCTACTGTATGCAAGGATTTACTGACAGAGCTAGCCAGGCAGGGAATTAGACCTTCTCCCAGTACGGATCCATTTCAAGGATTTTATTGGAAAGATATATCAAATAATTTGTGTAATAGAAATTGCTATGCCAGTTTTCTAACAAACTGTTTCTCCTCAGCAATATGATTTCAACTTATTCATACTAAAAGCAAGATACCTGGGACACAGGGCATGGGAGCAGACTCCATGACAACAAAGTGGCTCCTTGGAATGACAATTGCGAATTTACTGTTGCTATTGATTTATGCAGCTATTAAACTGTTTCTTGTTCTCAATGTCTAGTGGATAAAAGCTTGTCTGAATGACATTTTTTGTGCTAAAAATAGGTATTGTTGTTAACAGCTTTGTTGTTCTGTTCTAATAGTAAGATTTATGCTATCCACTGGTACCAATAGAGTATCAACACATGCCTGGGACATTCAGTAACAGGTAAGTGTTTGGCAAATGCCATGCTTATATTTCTTTGGTAATAAGCCTGAAAATTTCTTTCTATCTTTCATAACTTTATACAGTAAAAAATTCATGCATTATTTCCTTTTAACTATATGTGTTAAAAATACTGTAATAGCAAAAATGGCAGGTCATGTACATGGTATGAATGCTGCCTGTAAATCTTGCCTTGCTTTTCTTAATGATGAGCTTCACCCGGAGTAATGTGCTCTTCATCTCATGCATCCTCTATAGATCATTGTGTGTTACTCTGCCTGTGTAACTGTTAACTTCTCATTACCCTTAAGGTTTTACTTTGTAACCCCATTTGCCATCTGAGAACTTGCAGGGGTGCTGATGCATGAACTGGAAAGAATGCAGGACAGCTGTTGAAATCCAAGATGAGTTTGTTGGTCTAGCTGTTAAAATCTTTTTTTATTTGTGCACAGAGCAAATAGACTATGGAAACTGGTAGCACCTTGAAGGTGGAAAAACACCATTTCATTTAACAGAGACCAATTTTATGGCAGAAATGTAATTCTATTGCTGCAAGTGTGGAAGCAAATGCACCCTTGATAACGATTCCAATTTAATTACCACAATATGCTGTCATTTTAACTGTGTAACTTTGACATTGCAGGATGCAAGCATAAGAATCTGAGGTGAAGTTCTTAAGCTATTCATCTAGAGGCACTATAGTCAAGGGAGGTACATAAGCACTTGTAAATGATATATAAATAGATATCTACAACAGATCATATATTGCACCCTATAAGTACCTAAGGGTGACCAAATAGTTTATATGTAGATGTGTACATTGCAGCAGGCTACAGTTGCTTGGATGAATCTAGTCTCTAATACTGTGTTTAGGTTTGGGCTGTATTGCCCAAGAAATCTCACTTGTGTGGGAGAAGGTTGTAGAACTCCCTGTTTAACTTTTAAGCATAATATATACATTTGGAACAATGTTTTGGAGACCTTTCAATGTTAATTCTAATTGAAGGGGGAGTTTTGCTTTTTGGGGCTATTTATTAATTCACTATTATAAATTCCAGATATAACTCAAAGCTTCAATATGAAATAAATCAATACTGGGACTTGGAAAACCACATATTACGTGTTCTCTCTGGAAGCAGCTCCAGAGTAAACAAAATACATTATTTGCACTAAATGATTTTTGTTTTGTTTCTGAGATAGGTGTGTGTGCTGGCAGAATCCAGCTTTACTGGGTAATCTAGTACAAGCATAACACGAGGACCTAAGAAAGCAGATTTTTTTCACCAAGAAATGATGCATATTTGTGTTGAAAGAAAAGTGACCTTTCCTCCGGTTTCAATGGAACCTGTGAAAGAGTTGCTTTGTCAGACAAAGAAAGCTGGATATCAGTGGGACAAAGGGCAAAATACCTAGCTAAGTACATGAGAAACCTCAGAGTGACAGGACCTAGAATCATGAAAGAAGATTGATCAAATCCCAAAGAATACTGTAGTTATGGGTAAAAAGGGGCAAGGATCACTTTACAGATTATTGCTATTATTACCATTTTGTCTGCATCTTCTGCTGCTAATTTGTGTAACACATTTTGTATTGAAGATGTTTTGCCATTGTTTACATTAATTTACTTTCAATGTTTTGTCTCCTGGAATAACTAAACTCTAAACCAGCATTATCTGAGGACAGAGCTGCAGAAGGGAGTATAATTAAACCACTAGCATATTTGAGTGGTGTGGACATAGGTGTCTTCTGCTGTAGGGGAAGCCCCACAGGCTAAGAGATCTATGTGGTGTGGATCTTAAGTTTTCCAACCTGAAAGAGCCCTAAGAGCTATCTGGCAATGCTCAGTAAGCTTGAAACCAAATCTGCCGTGTAGATGATATGCATTTTGTAATAGCTAAAGGATCGCTGCCTCCCAGCTGTCATCAAGTTGAACACCCAACTATTAGTCACTGCTCATTCCTAATCAGACCTGTTTACACATAAAGAAATTGCATACTTATCCCAAAGCAGAAGCACTAGCGATGCCAACAGGGATTTTAACAAGAGAGAAAGAAGTGTGTGTGCACAAGAGAGAGACAAATATCACATTACAGAAAGGTCAGTGGTGGATTTTCACATGTATAGGAAAAAATGAACATGCACAGAATGGAACAAAACATCGTACTCTCAGTTTAACAGAGGTCTGCATAGAATCATTGTAAATAAACCTTTCCAATGACAAATCATACTCTGCAGTAGACACAAGATTTAATGTATCTCCAGAAAGTGCCTGTCACTCCCTTTAATCTTTTTTGCTTCAGCAGTGCTATGGCTGGTTCTTTACTCAAAGTGAATGGATATGGAAAGCGAGTGTATCACAGTGGTGAGGGTTGTAATGGAGTCCATCACTGCTGCAACAGGATAACTCCCTACTAGCTATCCTTCTGGTTTCAGACTGAAAAGCACACAGCAAAGAAAGAAAGGAAGAAGCAGTAAACAAAGAAACAAAACCCCAACAGCCTTCTGACTTCCAAGCGGCCCCCTGCTATGTACTTTCTCAACTCATGTGTACACTGCTTTAATTGGTGTTATATTACTCACAGAAGAACTCCATTTCTTTGGCGGGTCAATACCCAACTGCTTTGTGCCTGGAAAGGCAAACCATTTATTAATTAAAGCTGCCCTTCAGTCTGGCACTCCTGTTCCAGTACACTTTGTCTGTGTTGTTCTCCAGCTGGTATAACCATGATGTCATTTACTTTCAAAGATGACTTTAAAATGAGAACATAAAATGTAAAAAGCAATTGAGTTTATGCAATGCTGAAAAGCACGCTTTAGGCAAACTTCTAAGCATTGCAGGTTATTGCTACTTCTGCAAGCAAGGGCTAGTTCTGTCCCTGTCTCTTGGGAGGACTTTTCCTCTTTTAAAAGTTGCAATCAGTCTGAATTTCCTCATTCAAAAGCCAAAATCCATTAGTCTGCCAAATAATATTACTAATATTTCTATACTTAGCTTTCATATGGTGCTTTTTATCTGCTGATCTGAAAGCACTTTTCAAAGGAAGTCTGTGTCATTATCTTCATTTATACTGTCCTGTTTCCTCCTGATTATCTCTTTTTCGTAAGATCATCTGGAGAGAGTTAGTGCATACGGGTGGCAGTATTGTGTACAATTATTTGTCCTCGTCATTACTTCAGACCTTATATTCAATCATGCAAGGGAAGTAACCTAGTGCCTACAGGACACTGTGCAGCCCCATCTGCATTCACTGGTAGCTAATCAGACATGTGAGGTCATTCTGTGGCACTTCCAGCTTTTAGCAGAACTGTTTCGTGCACTCTCTTTTCTGAAGAGATTTCATTTCACTATCTCCCAAGCTACTGATACCAGCTTGTCACTGCAATCTGTCATTTTTATGTGGATGCTGTTTCTCACTGAGGCCTCATCTTTCCAGCACTGTGATAAGGTCTATAATACCTATGGAATGAACATGTTCAAGAGACCCCAAAGTTGAGATCAGAAAGGAGAAGGCTAACGGCCACTGATGTGTCTTTTCCTTTCAGGCTCTGCAGTTTTTAACCAAAAGGAAGTTAAAAGAATATATTTTTGCCCCTTATCCATTTCTGCTGCTGTTGCTATCTATGTGATACTCTTCAGTAGAAGAAACCCTAAAGGCATGAAGATGCTGAATAGAGTAGAGGCCCTTCTCTATGTCCTTGTCAGATCTTTCTAACCCCCTCCCTTACCCCACCCTCCCAGTTCTTGTACCATGGATAGTTGCATGGATCTTCCCTTCAAATTTGCCTGCAACATTCTTAGCTTTTCTCTTGTATGTAAAAGTGTACATGCGTGTGGGTGAGGTGGGGGGATCAGGGGTTACTGATATGAATTAGAAGTAAAGGCTTAAAATCTCCTGGAGATTTATCAAAGATATGGCTTTTTGAAATATGAACCTCCACTAATGGTTGCTGATTTGGCTATACTTGGAGTCATTGTGCTTTGGAAGTGCTTAAACTGTTAACTGATCTGTAGTGCTGAGCACTACTGATGCCTGATCCATCCAGATTGCATGCCTGACAGCTTGGGCTTGCTGTCAAAGCACTGAGCATGCTTGAATTTTCTTCTTCCAGGATTTGGTCTAATTTGATCTGGCCTCAGCAAGGGCTTCTGTGTAAGCGATATGAATGATATGAATATCTGGACTCAAACCCACCTTCTACCTGCCAGAGTAGAGTGGGAGAGTTTCTGTAAAATGGATGAGGCCTGCAACCAGTCTAAAGAAGAGAGAGAAGAGCTGCTCCTGGTGAGCAGAATGAAAGGCTGTTGCTCCATCTGTCAGAAGGACCTGAAAGAAAGCCTTCCCAAATTCTTACAATTAGCTGGCAGACCAAAAAGACAAAGATTGTTCAAGCTAGGGTAGAGACTTCCAGATGATGTCTATAGCAGTGGATAAAACAAAAGGCACTGAAACCAACTAGTTGAGTGGCCCACGTCCATGTTATCGAACTCTCTCACTCTCTGAAAGAGTTTGGCCACATTGTACTGTCTACTGCGAATCTCTCTGGCCTATGCTAACTCTGAAACTACATCTGCAGATTGTCTGAGAGAATGATATTGGATAGTTTCACAACACCCAGCACGATGTAATCTAGTAATATAGACATAAGCTCAGTAACTATACTGTGTGACTTGCAAGTCTCCCCAGTCACTTGCAGAAGTGGCCTGATTTTCAGATGTTTTCAGTAACAGCAAGAGCTCCTATTCTCCCTTCAGCACTGCTGACTGAAGTGGCCTTGTTGAAATATGGATAGAAAAATATGTCCAAAGATGTGTTAGTCTGAAAATGTGGTTGATCAAAAATCTTATAATAGTGTTGTTTGCTCAAGTTCCCTGCAGAAAGAGATAGTCTTGTCAATATGGCAAAAAAAAAAAAAAAAAAAAAAAAAAAAAAAAAAAAAGCAAAGCAACCTATATCAAACTGCATGTCCAAGAGAAAGCAGAGTATCTGTTCTGTCTATAGCATCTTCTAGCATGAAGGTCTTCACTGTCCTGTCTTGCAGGGGACACACTTCTTCCTCTTCACTTACACCTTGCTGCCATCTCACATAGGACTAGGGCTTGAGGCAGAGGCTTGGTGGAAAAGGGCCTTCAGAAGTACAGCTGTAAAATTTTAGCACATTAGATAGCATGAGATAACATTGGATGTAGTTTTATTTAATACAAGCATAGGTTTTAGAAATGTTTGGGTAGCAGAGCCATAGACATTATGCAATAAAATACAGAATAAGTGGAAATTGTCGGAGGGAGAGCTCAGCTGGGACTTTCTGTTAGCAAGGCAAAAACAGTTTCAATAAGAAACAATAAAGTAACAATATACTCTTACCTTGTAGATGAAGGTATTTCAATATTAGTGTTAATAAAAGAAGAGCCCTGAGGCAATATTCTCTTGCAATTGCTTGAGACCTTCTTTGAAACTTAACCTTTGAACCCTAGATAACCTAGAAAAGATTTCTGCCTTAATAGACTGGCAACATGTTAGTGATCTTCAAAGGTAAGATTTGGACTGCTAAAGCAAAAGATATCCTTCTTTGCTTGTTTGTTATTTATGGATTTAGGCTGCAGTACATTTGTACTGTGTTTTTATTTGGGGTTTCTCTATATAATCGCTATTGTGTTGTTCTTTACCTACTTATTATATTGCATGTGAAAGAACTCTATCATCTATTTGTGCGAGAGCCTCATTTCTCAGAGGAGGAGCACTCTTCACTGGCTCAGTGAGGGGACTGACATTGCTCTGAACCTGCAAAACTACTTGCATTTAAAAATATCCTAAATGAGATTAAAGTGATAGCACTGGGCCTGCAGACTATGTGAGCCAGCTAGAAACCAACAGTTTTAAAAGAGATGAAGTAAAAACACAAGCTGAGGTGAAAATTTGAGGTGATTTGTTGTCACAGCTATAGCCTAAGTCCAGCTATAGCAAACAGTCCAAGACTGATTTTTACAAACGGTTCTGGAAACAGAACATGGGAGTGAAAGAACGGGAGAAACAGTGTCCTCCTGCTATGTCAAGATTTTGAGACAAATATGAACTGTGGTAGCAGGAAGCAGCTCTATTCTTATTCAGTGTTCCTGTCAAGATGATCACTGCACTTAATAAATGCTGACTTTTTGGGACAAAATAGGATGGGATCAGAATTATTTCGGAGGATTTACTTCTCAGTAGGGAACAGCACATGGGAAGAAAATGTGACATGATTCTTGAAGAAATGAAGTGGAAAAAATGCAACCATCCTTTGTGAATAAGCCTCCTGGAGAAGCAAGGTCTAAAAGAACAAAAAGAAAGTACAGGCAACAGCATTTCTGAGGAGAGGAAGCATTGCTGTCTCTACACACATTTAACCACATTTTGAAAACATGAGCCCTGAAACTGCTATATTCCAATGTAATTCCAGATATTAATATTCCCAGTCCATTGGGCTGCCCTCCAGGCTCCAGCTTCCAGTGCAGTTTTGCGAAGGACATACGCATGGGCAGATACACACACACGAGCCCACCTTGCACACTGCACACACTGTGCTGTGGCAGATGCATGTATTTTCGGGGTGAACAAAGTGGAAGCTGAGATTAGAAGCAGTAGATGTGCTTCCCCTCTAAGTTTGCTGAACAAAGATTTAATTACAAAGAGTTTCTGAGCCGACCCGTTAGTTATTACAGTGTAAAATCAGATGTGAGAAGTCATTCCCTGGCACTAGCAGCTCTGGGCACACTTGTTCAATGAACTCCGTTTTCTTGCTGGGTCAATTAATTATGTGATTGTCTCTGCTTGAAATTAGCACAGTCCTACTCTTCTTCACATGAAGAGACCAAATGCTCCCATGTGACTTGCAAATTACTCCTCTAAATGAGGGTCCCTGTAGAAATAATCAGTTTGCTTTAGTGTGAGATATTAGTATTATCCATTTGCAGTACAAATGTCTGGAAAGATTTTGTCCTTTTTTTAAAATTAGGGTTTCTTTAAACTTAATGTTACAAAGTACTTCTGCTAACAGAGGCTTATCGAAACAGCTTAATTCAGAAGTACAAGACACTTCAAATATCAACAATGAATCTTAAAAACTACAGTGGACTGAATGTTAAGTTGCATGTTATGCATGAATCTTACGTACGTGTAAAGACCAAACATGTGTGTGTGTGCGTGTGTGTGTGCAATCCCTCTCCAGGCGCTATCAGCGCACTTGAGACCCTTTGCACTGGGGGCCGTGAGCCAACAGATCATCCTGTGCTGTGTGAATGCAGATCCTGCCTGGCCCCTTGAGGGATTGGTCTGAGTTAGTAGGGGGAAATTCAGCAGCAACTGGGAGAGAGTTAGCTCTGTGTTGGCCCCCAAAAGGAAGAAGAAATATGTGAATCGACTGGGGGATGAGGCTGGCAGGAAACATGGAAGTCAAACTGAAAGAGGAATCCAAGGTCCTGAGAGTCTGAAGAGAGATTGCATAAAATTCAGTTATATGGAGAGAAAATAAAAAAAATAACGATTAAATTATAACCTCTGTACCTGTTACCTCTTTTCGGGTTGTTTACGTCTTTGTTTATTTAGCTCCCATTGTCTGATTTGAATTACTACCATGCACTGACGTCCTTTGTGAGGGACTGCCTTTTATGTTACATGTGTGTATTCATTGCTTCTCCAAGCCGTTTTTAGTTATAAAGACCCTGACCTGGAGCTATGATCATTCCTTAAGTTTCATGGTTTGCATTTTGGTGACAAAATTTTATTTAAAATTTTTTTGGGTAGATGATAGTAAAACAACATTTGTTTCAGTAGACCAGAGTGCTCCCTCCAACAAGAACATATGAGAAAGGGGGGGAAAAAAACAACCCACAACACCCCCCCTCCCCCAAATGCTTTAAATTAACTGTAGATACATATTTTCTTTTAGTTATTTTACTGAAGTTGCTTTTTAACCTGTAGGGTCATATGAATCCCAGAAAGCCTTGGAAGGGTATGGCACACTGTGCAGCCTCACTCATCTCCTGCTACCTCACACTATTACCCTCAGACATTTTCCTTCCCCCTTAGAGGGATTAAAAATGAAAAAAAAAAAAAAAGTGAGATATAAACCAAAGAGATACAGGAGACTTGCTTCTTTAGATTGTAACCATAGAAGGTTCCACAGTACTAGAAGAAAATGCAGACAAACACTGCTGTTAGAATAATGCAGCAGAATCTTTTCAGGTCAAATTATCATAAACTCACTGAAACCATTGGAATTATGCAGGAAACAGAACTGAATTTCTGTCTCAGTTAATGTAAACAATTTAGAAACTGTTCCCTTATACTTGCTCAAAAACTAGTGGATTCATGTTTCCTGTATTTCCCCTGACAGCTGACAGGAAGAAAACTCATTTTTATAGCACCCCTTTTTTAATAAGTGGTGTAATCCAGCACATGGGGTAAAGAAAAAAGTCTAGTGAACACTAACCCTCCTAATGATATGCTGCAAATTAATATATTTTTCTGTTTAATAACCACATTACAGGGAATAACATTGTTTTGCTGTGTTTTTATAACCCATAATTTTCTTCTAATTTTGCCTTTCAGTCTTTTACATGCTTAACACTAACCAGTTATTTAGCCACTTGATATCCATTTTCTTGCAGGATGCACACTAAAACTGCATGTGTAGCTCTGAAGATGAAATATAGGAGAAAATACTGAATTTCCTGCATACAAATAAATCTAATAGTATTAGACATACAAAGAACAGAAATGCTTGCCTTTGATAACAATAACATTTTACGCTCACTGGAGACATGCAAATACCTTATCACCAAGAAATAGGAGTGGAATAACATTTTAATATTTCTGGATGATGGCCAGTGTTGGAACATGTTAAACAACATAAAAATTACAGAAGGGATTCTGTACTTATTCTCTCACATGCAGCAATCAGGGGATGGAAATGTGTGCTTATGGAATAAGCACAGATGTACATTACTTAACCCCCACAGACAGAAGTCAGATTTCTATGTAATAACGGTATGTAGACAGTGAGCCTCTTTTAAAAAATCCTTTGTGCATATCTCAAAATATAAAATAAGAAAAACCCTTTTCTCCCACAGAAGAAAATTTTGCACTGACTCCAAAGATCAAAGTCAAGTCAAGCCATAAATAGTATCTAATCTGACAAGCCATCTTAACCATGGAGAGCCCCAAGGCCACCCCAGAGCCAACAGCACGATTGCCTGCAGAACTGCCGACGGATCCAGATGGCAGCGCCGACAGAAGAACCGCGTGTTGACAAACGTTCAGACAAAGAGTCATCTGTGGCCCATGTTTTTGCAGAAGTGCTGCTGGCAGTACTGCCAGTAGAAGAAAGATGAGAAGTCAGGGAAGTGTGCTGTTTCCCGCGTCTAATTTGAGATTTTTACATGCACACAAAATCCCCAGTGAAGCCACTGAAAGCTCATTTGCATCAGGGCAGGAGGAAGTCTTAAGGTTGGGCTGTATTTCTTTGAGGACTGCCTTAGCTGAGTAATATACACAACTGAGCCAAACTGACAAGACAGAAATCTCCATATGTTTGCAAGTGCGCATCTGAGAAAGTCTTTCAGCCACATCTTGAGCACTCAGAACCAGCTCAAGCTTGTGGAAATGTCAATGGGAAATCTGTGTGCCATCACATGATGGACTTTTTTTCCCAGTGGCATCTAGGAAAATCTAGGAAATTGCAGCAATGGTGTTCTTTAAATGTTGCCATCTTGTGTAAGCAAGAGTCAACACTCAAAATGCCAGAACATTGTGTCAGTGCAGTATCCCTGTGTGTATTATGCTGCAGTCTGATGCGCTGCACAGGGCAAGAGGCTGCAGGAAAAAAAAAAAAAACAACATGTCTGCACATATAATAGACATCCCTGAGGATTTCTACATTGAGATTGCAGGAACAGCTTTAAACCAGACACTAACTAACTTTCGTGTGTTTCATTTTCCTGTTTTACTGTTCTTTGGACACTCCTGCTTTGAATCAAATACAGCTGTGACATAGTCTCAACATATATTCAAGAGCATTGAGGCCAACACACCTGCTCTAGAAATACAGTATGACAACAACTTTTATCTCACACCTGTGTAACTGCACTTAGTTGCAAGAACACAGTATTCCACTCATGGATTGTGCTAGGGAACTGGTTCATTTTTAACCAAGAGGGTTGATTTCACACATACCTGTCAGTGAGATATGATTTCTCTCTGTACCGTATTTGACACTGGTGTATTTGTTTAGTTGCCTCCAAGAAGAGTAAGTACATGGGATAAACTATTGGTACAAAGAGAAATGGAGACGAATGTCACAAATCCAGGACAGCTGCCAAAACAAAATTGTAAGTGTGTAAATACTTTGGTATGATAGTTGTTAGGAAGAACATCCCCAAGATTACTATTTGCCATTGAATTTCCAAGCTCGATAATGATTCTAACTTGAAGCCTTTGCTAAGACATTGGACATTTAGAGTCCTGTTAGGCCAGAAAGCTGCAGGCTGTACTCAGGGACATTTGGAGGATGCTTCTCTTGAATGGGGAAAGTTAAGTGCACAGCGACAGGCAAGGATTGGTCAAGAACATATCTGACCTTTGCTTTGAGCTGCTCAGGTGCAAGATAGATCGTGTTCGTAGTATCAGGTTGGCCAGAAGACCACGCTGACAAGCCCAACATGAGGTTAAGGGCATTGCTGTGCTTCTATGACTGAACAGCTGCAGGGCTGGAAGTGCCTCACATTTCATCAGCTCAGAGAGATGTGTTGAGAAACTTGGTCCGTCTGTAGCCGTTCATGTGGATATACCCACAGTTTCTACTGAATTTTATTGGCCTTAGACTGTTATGGCTCTTGCGCTGAGAGTGATGTTAGCACTCTAGGCACTTATAGACTGTGCAGGTGAGGAGAACTATGACAGAGGCTCATTATGTGCCATTTCCATCTGTCCAATGGTTTCAGTACCAGGCTCAGGCAGATGATGAGATAGCAGTAGCCACTATCATCATGTTTGGTTCTTGACACAATCTGAGGGAGGACAGGTGGCCTGAAATTCTCTTGCAGCCTTTGAACCATCATAACCATGTAAAGGGCCAGTGAGAATAGCAGTAATTTGTAGAGTCAGTTTGCTGTAAAAAGGTCTTTATGTTAATGACAGCTGGGTCCATATATGTTGCAGAAATGACCTGACTGTGGAAGAAAGGTTATACAGAAATGGCATTCTCTTCTTTTTAATAGAATATTCTTATTCTTATATTTTAATAGAATATACTTCTGTAGATAATTTATTCTTGAAGGTGTCAGTAAGAATAAGCTTGTCAGGTGGTCTTGTAATGACAAGAAAAGCTGCCAAACCTGCAGAAACAGAAAAAACACTAGACTCAAAGAGCCCTTTTGTTAGCCAGTGTATATCCGTGATGATGAATGCTGAGAAGGTAGTTTCAGTAAGATGTGCACATCTTATCTCCTGTTACCAGGCTACTTCCTGACATCTTTTTGAAATTACTAAAGAACAACTAATATATTCTATCAAGCCAGTACAATGCAACATCATTTTCTATTTTGAGTCATATTGACCTACAATAAATCAAATCTAATTAGTAAATACTGATAGCTAAAAGTATTTGTTCCAGTGTCACCGTGGAAATAAACCAACATTTTTCTCACATTTTCCCTGAACATTAAGTTGAGTCTATACATTGAACATCTACACAACTTACATGTATAATTCTATTGTATACAATATTAAAATCCTTGGAACTAAAATTCTCAAATTACTTATGTTTTAGAAAGAATATTTATATTAAAACAACAAACTTTTATTTCTGTATATCAACATTCTAGCTTAATATTTTGTAAAATTCAAAATAAGCAATGTTATAAAACATATAATCAGTAGCATCAAAAATACAGAAATACTCTTTTCTCCATCCAGAAGCACCTGAATAATAAGTAAATATCTGCACTAAGTCTTGACACAGTTGTTCATGGACATCATAAGACATTAAGGTTAAGCTAGGATGTTGGCTGTCGACTCCCATGACATATCTTGACATAGTAGAATACACTTTTCAAATGTTATTAGAGATTGAAAATGATCCTGTTCTGTTTTAACAGCTGAGAAAGAGACAGGCATGTGGAGAGTAGTATAGCTTATCATTTTAAATTTGAGCCTCAAAAATATTTCTCTAACATATACTTCAACACATTTTTTACATGAAATAGTTCTATATATACATAGGAGAAATATCAAAAATTTGTACAGCACAAGGTAAAGTTACAAAATCAGCTGTTACAAAAAGGCAGGAAAAATTCTAGCACTGTTTTGAAAAACTTTACAGTATAACTGCTTACAAATAGTAATCCACAGAAAAAAAAACAATAAAATAAAAAAATACAAAATATATAAAACAACAAAAATAACAAAAATGCAACAAAAAAGTTTTGCATTTCTGAATGAACATCCTAATTCTTACTTATAAAAAATACTGGAAAAATTTGTTATGTGAGGAAGGTCCCCAAGGAAAATGATCACCAGAAAGCAGTCTTAAGTCTTATTCACCATGTGGGCTCAGAGAATACATAGTAGCAGAAATAGGCTACATTCATTGACAAAGCAGTCATAGAAGTTGTTGCTGTACATTTTTGTCAATGGCTGGAATATCTGTTTGTTAGTGGAACAGTAATAACTACGAATCTCTGGAGAGGAAGACTGGCTAATACTCACATAGAGTACAGAGAAGGATGAAGATCCCATGGTCACTTTCAAAGCCAGAGGTTTTACCTGCAGTTAAAGAGTTTTGGTCTAAAGCCCACTAGTGACAATACAACAAATTATTTCTTCTAGTGCTATAGTTTAAACAAAACAGAATGAAGTTTTAGACATGGGTTGTTTGTTCTTTTTTATAGTATTATAATTACATTTACAGTAAAAACTTTGTTAACACAGACATTTCTGGTAGATGAGTATTTTCACACAGCTAACCAGTTTGTTTTGCTTTATTGGAAACAGTTTTAATGTACACAATCTGAGTAGGTTAAAAGCTTTGTCCCATTGCCACCACAGCTAGAAGTGATTGTGTGCATGCTGTGAGTTACCATTCACTAGAAATAATTATGTAGAAACTTGTTGTTCCTAATTGTTTCAACCAGTGAACCAAAAGCATCACGACAAATTATCATACAAACTATTTCTATGGATCTAAAAGAAAACATAGAGGGGATTAAGAGATATAAATAATTTCATAGAAACAAATTGTATCAAACCAAATCAGCTTCTTTCTACCTCAGGATAACAGAGAGGAGAAACAGTGCATGCCATATACCTTGACTTTTACAAACCTTTTGGCACTATGTCACTTGCAGTTCTCATGAGTAAACTAAAGAATATTCAGATTAAAATCTGATGGTTGCAAAACTCACTGGAAAACTGTATTTGGGAAGTCATTAACAGTGGTTCAGGTACACCCTACAAAAGAGCTGGATAATGCCCTGTAGGGATCAGTCCTAAGGGAATGGTACTGTAAGATATTTTCCTTAATGACTTAGATGACTGAATAGAAAATGTGCTTATTGCACTTGAAGACACCAATAAGCTGGCAGTATTTGCTAATACATTGAGAAACAGGGTTAGAGTTCAGTGGGATCCTGATGCACAAGAAAATGCTCTGGAAAAAGAAAAGATACTGTTTAATGAGAGCAAATGTCAGACTGCGAACCCAGACAAGAAGAATTAATTGCACAAATACAGGCTAGAGATCAAAGGTTGTAAGTAAGAGCACTGCAGAAGTAGATTTAGAATTGTGAATCACAGCCTGAACAGGAATCAAAACGATCGTGTAAAGGCAAGCCCTGTACAGTCATTAATAAACTGGCATAGCTGAGAAGACATTTGAAGCAATACTTTTCCGTTCAGCACTGACCTCTGCTGAAGTGCAGCACAGCTGAGTGTTGAGCAATGAAATTCAAAGAAGACAGGAGTCACTGAGAAAGCTTCTAGAAAAAAAAAAATCTTAGGAAGAGCAGTGAGAATAAAGGGAGGTCTAGAAAACAGCCTAAAAGGAAAATTTGGATGAACTGGAGTAGCTATTCCTTGTTGCCTCATTACTTTCAGAATTAGAATTAATACTTTAAGTTTCAAACTTTGAAAGCTGAAACTACCCATATGCCCCATGAAGTCTTGTCCTGTGGATATGAAGGCTTCTCTCATTTCTTAGAACCATTACAAGTGACAGAAAAATGGTTAACAATGTTGCCAGGTTGTCAAACAGTTTTTCAAAATGCACAACTGATGCCCTTCTTCATCCTCTGCCAAAACACCAAGGGTCTCTAACTTCACTTTCTAGTTTTAGAGCCTTTAAGAAACTCTTATTTCACATTTTCAAGCGTTTCGGCACTACCACAAATGTCTTTTTTAATGTGCTCTCTTGAATACAGGACCTTGGCCTGGAAGGAAATACTTTAGATACTGCTAATATTGGCAGAAGTGATGGTCTTCTCATGCTTCTGACTCAAAACCCATTGAACTGGATGGGGAGATTCACTGATCAAAGTTATTGTTTTAGGCTGTCCCTGAGCTCAAGTAGTTGTTTCCACATTGCATTCATTTCACAGAACAGCCAGACATGTCTTCGTGTTAAAGGAAAGAAACCTGATAGGAAGAGAACAACTGAAAACTTCAGCTTTGGCTCCTTCATCATGCTAGTTGCCTTCATTTTTTAAAGTATACTCAGTGTTTCCTGAAGCTTCCAGAAGTGTGAAGCACTCGTTTTATCCACTGAGCACATATAGCACAATCCTACCTGCCTGGTGGGGGAGTGTAAGGATATATCCTGACTTCTTGTTTTCCATCTATTGTTTCTAGCTAAATAGCTACCTGTCAGAAGAACTCATTATAGTGGGGGTGGTTTCTATGACACGGACAAATATCCACAAAGCACAGTGCTCATTTCCTTGTATTAAAAACAGGTGATAGTAGGCTGTTCAGCTTTTGGTGATTAGTGCTGCACTGACTACACCACCCTTTTGTTCTGGTCCCTTGATTGTCCAGAGCAGGGATCTGGCAGGACTCAGTCATCACCCAGATGTCCTCCTCCAGACAAGTGAGCTGTGGGCTAAGAAGTGATGGGGCTAGCTTTATCTTGTCCTGACACAGACTTGGTGTCTGGCCAAGACTTGCACCTGGGCCCAGGGGCTGGGAGTACTCCTGGCTTCCACAGTACAGACACAGCCGCGAAGACCTAGTTTGAACTAGAGAGGAATTATTAGATTCATGGGGAAACTTGGGTATATAAACATCTCTCTGGGCATCCAGTGTTCATGTTCAGACACTACCAAAATTCATGAAATCACCTTTCAGCTGCAATATACTCTGGAAGAAACCTTAAGTTTCTCAGCAACTACATTCCAATAAATACCATCTTTAACTGCTAGTTTCATGTTCCTTGGGATGTAAAAGAACTGATTTGCCAGGGGCAGTGAGGGGGAAGAGAGAAGGAAGGAAGGGTCTGTAGTTCACCATTGATGTTCCCAGTGTGGTAGGAAAAATTTCACGTGCTTGGTTCCTTCATGCAATGGCTTATTTTGTCTTAGGTGCATGTTAAGCACTTATAGCCTCTGATATTTTGCTCCCTTACCACTTTTAACTGGACAATATCGGTAAACTAAGTATGACCCCTTCCTCAGTGTTTCAGTTATTTTTCTTCTCTAAAGGACCGTTTTACCACTGTGACTCTTTAGAGGCTCAGCTTCCTCCTTTCAAACATCTTCCAGCATAAACTTTATTCAACTATACATAACTAAAAAGTCACATAAAATCCCATAACCAATGACTAGCCATCACGTTCTAATTCACTTCTTCCCATGACAACAATCTTTCTGTAGTGCTTGCCTTTCCTTGGTCTCCAGTGTGACTGAAACTGTCTTCCAAAACCTTGGGTTCTCACATTTTCCCAGTAATTTCTTGACCCAGCATTGTAAAGAAACTCAGAATCTGAAACAGGTTTGCACTGTCTTCATTATTTGCAGCATGTTATTCTACACTGTGAATAAAATGGAACAGATCCAGTACTTGGCATCTATAAAGTATCTGTATTCCAACTAACAGTTAATTAGGATTAAGGGTTCTTGAAAGTATATCTTATAGCTGAAGAAAATAATTACCAACTATTAATCATATGCTTCTTTCAGACACTTAAAAACTAATTGTATACATTTTCCAAATGATCTAAGGAGACTTGTGAAATATTTAAATTGCATTATATCCTGGGATCAATTGAGAAATGTCCAAGCTTCTCATAGACATAGCAAACAAAGACTTTGCTGCAACATTTCTGTTGCTCTACTTATACTAGTGTTTAAAACACCACCTTTCCCCTGCAGCACGTCAAATACAGCTTACTGCTGCACAGAAAGGCAAACAAGCTCTATTTGCAGGACATTTTTGTACCTAGGAGAATGGTGTGCTAGTGAACAGAAAGGAGCACCAAAATAGAATGCTGTTGCTGGGGGAAGAGAGAGCTGAACTGGACCTCCTACATCCAGTGTAATGTAACATTCACTCATCAGCGGAGAGGGTCATCAGGTGAGGCTACAGACCTTTTAGTTCCTACTTAATGTCTCATAGATATGTGCCTGATGTTATGCTGATAGGATTTATCAAAACAGCACTCCTTCCCCACCATATGCATTGAGAAGGACTCTTCTGTACATTGGCCATTTATATTTTTCAAGTGACCTAGATAGGAATTTCCATCTGGTTTCACATCAAAAGATCAGTCTTGGTGCTTCTGGGAAGTCAGTGATGAAGATGAATGTCTCTGGTTAGGCCTCAGGGTATAGGAACATGCTATATTTTAAAATTCAATGTAATGAACCCAAGCATTAACATTTTATAACTTGTAATAATCCATTGTAAATCTGAAGGATAATTAAACCAAACATACCAAACTTGTCTGCAACTAGAACTGATTACTTGTCATTTGAGTAGAAAAGTTACAAAATGAATTTCCATATCCAGAAAAATTGACACTCACAAAAATATTCAATAACAAATAAAGCAAGTCTTAGCTTTTGCGTACAAAAATCAGATACCAGAATAAAAAATGCAAACACTAATTATGCAAGATTTATTTTAACTCCAGAAGGGGACATGTTAAATACTGAATCTGAAATACCAGCAAAAAAAAAAAAAAAAAAAAAAAAGCTTCTGGATTTAGTGTGTGTATTTTGTTGGTTGCTGATATAACAAGCACATATGGTAGTACCATTTCTGATTCTTTAGGTACAATGTTTTGTACTAAGAGCAAGGTTTCAACATCTTTTTTAAAAATATTTCATCATGAGAAAAATGCTGTTTCTCCTTCCCCCAGAACAAGTGTTTTATACGTACAGAATTATTGCATTAGCTACTTAGCTTGCTGACTCAGTTATAAATGAAAATGAGTCCTCTAATGGAACTAGCACCTGTTTCAGCCCTTTGTTCTCTATAATGAATTTACAGTGAAGTGATTTTGACAATGAAATTTTAACAGTGAAGTGATTTCAACTTTTTCTGTAATGAAGCATAATTTCAACATCGTGCTTAAGCTGTGCTTGAAAAAAATGTTATAATTAAGTGATTTTATTGGTATTTGTAGCATTTAATTGTTACAAATAAGCAGACTACAGACAAGGTCCAAATAGCAGCATAGATAAATACAGAATGAGACCACTACGACCATCATAAGTAGTCCAGTTGAATGCTGATACCTTACATGTAGAAACTTTATGAAGGGATCCAACACCTTTCAGGGACATTCTGTGGAGCGTTAGTTACCACAGTTGTCACTATTCTTTAAAGGTCTTATGGTTGCTTACTGACACAGATATTCGTGCTTTAAAAGTATTCATTACATACTTGTTCATTGCCCTTCATGTGCTGTTTTTGGGGAACTCTGAATAGGAGCCAGTAAGAAATTGGAGCTATCGGGAGTCTTGGGAAAGGGTCCTCTGCTTCTTTTCTAAACATAGACCTCTCAAGCAACAAGCTTCAGGGAACTCATGAACTCAGACAATTTTCATTCCTATGTTTTACAAGCCTTGTATCCCACAGGACTGCCTCAACAAGGGGAAAAAAATGCCTTGTGTCTTGCAAGCCCCATAATATGTGTAAAGGCGCATGAAAACATGAAACAAGACTTTTTAAAGCCAGTCACATGCCAAATAAACAAACATGTGAAACACACTTTAGTAAGGGTTTTAAATGTCATAGTGGTAGCTAAACACAAACATGGGGATTAAATTGAAACAGATTACTCACTGTTCCTTTAAACATTTGTATACGTTAGATACACTAAGTACTAATATGTTCTGGGTATGGAAAGTATGGTTGGCAAACATAATTAAAACAGATATCTAGGGCATTAACTAATATCTAAACATAATTAATAAAGAGGGAGTAATCCAAGTCAAATTATTTGTTATGAATTATAAACAGTTTAAGACTGATTTAAGTTTTCTGCATTTTGTTTGATCAGGAATCAGATGAGACTTCTGTCAGATGTTCTAAAAAAAATTCTGGTACTTAAAAGTAAAGGTTTGATCTAAATACCAAAGAGAAATTTCCTTGAGTATAAATGACAGACTGATTTAAGTCTCATCTGTATGAAGGTGCCTTTAATCTGACATTTAGGTAGTTAAATTTTCTTTATAATCAACATTTTAGAAGAAATTTTCCAGGCTGTTTCATTTAAGGCTGTTGCGTCCTATGTATTTTGACCACAGTAGATACTGTGACAGCCACTGAGTACTACTATGTTTGAAACATTTTTGACAATCATGAAGCGGAGACAGACCGAAACACTTTGTGACACAGACTGAAAACCAGTTCACCAAATTAACAGATGAAAAGAAATTATATGAAGCTCTTTGATATGTGGTAGAAATGCAAAGAAGATTGAGTACAGGCTTGCTCTTGGCAAGGTGTTACCTTGCACTCAACTGTTCGCTCTGATTTTTTTTTTTTTTACCTTGAGCACAGAAGGTACTGGGATTCTTGTAACTGAGACAGAGAGAAACAAGTTTATCAGCTTCAGCAAATTACTTTACCGGTTCAGATGAAATCCATTGTTGCTCAGAGATTCCAGTAGCATTGCTTAAAGTAACTCCTATAGGGGTGCTGTATTTGGTTGGTAAAACTAATAGCAATTTCATTTAGCTGACAGCTCCTAATGTTAATAATAATTCCGTTAAGTCTTTATGGGTATATTTTTCCTGGCCTCACTTTTTCATTTTCCATTTATTGCAGATACACTTCACGGTCTCTTGTGTCTCAGATTAGCGTTCTGTAATGTCACAAGATCATTGCTAAATCTTACTGTGCCTTTTTAGACCTTGAAACATCTGCCTAACACTGTCCTCAGAGACTCCAGTAAGAGCAGCGTAGCCTCTCAGTATAAAAATCTATGAAATGTTTTATCTATTTAAATTTTTATTTATGAAGGCATTTAGCTATAAATGTCATTAAAGAGTTTTAAAATAGCTAGAAGAGTGGCAAAGCCAATGACTCCAAATAAAAACATTCCCCTCTCATCTGATGAGCCTTCTCTGAGGCAAACTGAAAGCAGACAGCTTTTGCCCAGGATTCAGTCCCTTTCCAACTTTGATCGTCTGCTCCCCTTACAGAACACTGCGAGCTGCAATGCAGCTAACAACGCAGCATTGGCCACTAGAGCGGCCTTTTATGTACAGAGTACATAAGTTTTGACATTTCCAAATCCCAGAGAAACAGTTATCCAGACCCAAAGCCTAGTCATGAAAATGGAGGGGGAGGCAATCTAAATTAGCTGCAGCCAGCTGATGCCCACACTTCTGTGATGTTACCAGTGCACCACTGGGAGGGGCAGAGGGGCAAGGGCAGGGAAATGAAAGGAGCAATCACACACAAAAAAGCGTTAGTTTTCACCATAAGAGAAAAATGATTAGCACTAATATAAATTCTGAGGATTCTCAAGGCTGGAACTGACCATTTGCAAAGAATCTTTCTTTTCCAGCTATTTCAACCTTCTTAACCAGCTTTTTCAAAATAAATAAATAAATACAGGAAAAATGGATAGAGTGCCATCATTAGCAACACTGCAGATATCAAGAGAGTTTCTTTTGGATAGATTCTTTCTAGTGTGAACTGGCAAGGAAACTGAATTTCTGTTTAATTAATATTTTTAAGTTTTTAGAAACATCAAGCTGCTGGGAAAAGAGGCATGTCTCCAGCAAACTCTGCCTGAGTACATTGTAGGTGTGTGACAATCAAATAATAGTTCCCCTAGATTTGGAATGCTCTCTCTTAATGCATGCACACATATCCTAGATACTGAAGCATCTGTTTGACACAGCAGCCTGGACTGAAGAACTTTGCTTTTAGATATTCAGTATCATATATAAATGGCGGTCTCTGTCTAACTCCTAGTGAATAGGCAGAGAAAGTCCATATTACTGAAACACAGTGACAACAGGCATCTTCAGGCTTTGCTTCACCAAATGAACATGAATGTCAGGGTGCCCATTGACCTCTTGATGTGATTTCCCAGCTGCAGGAAACGCTGAGTAATATGGTGATAGACTGAGCTGCCACAGGAACACATTGCCTACTCTCTGATTATAGCGTCTTTATTCTCCAGGGCTGAATATTTCACAAACACTACATTTACTTTTCTTTCCCCAAAGAGATATTTTCTATCTTTTTTATATATCACTTTAAAGTGATTTTCCCCCCTACTTTTGCAGTGTTACTTGTGCACTTGAGTTATTTCTTAATTTACTTTCGCTGGGAAAAGATGAAACAGTCTGGAGCAATTATTTGCTCCCTGAGGAACTCTTAGTGAATCACATTTGTACATATTTCCTTTCCCTTTGAAAATGAATGTTCTGATTCTTGGTGGGGGCATCTGAGTGAGTCATATGTTAGGTGCCAGGAGCATTTGCGAAGACTGATACAGTGACTGATTTTCTTCACAGCATTTGATTTGACAGCAAGAATTTTAAACTGAGTGTGCATGTCAATAATACAAAAAGCATTGCCTTCCTCCATAGGTGGAATCATTTATATTCTCATCAGATATGCTGCAGTGGTTCAGCACTACACAGATTTTAATTACAAATATTGGAAAAAAGATATTTTGTGTTATTTAAGCATGTACTTGTCAGGGAGTTCAAAATAGGTTTAAAAATGATAAATTGCCACTGCATAGGTATACATCTTTTTCTGAACAATTTTACTGCAGATTAGGTTTCACAGACATATACTGCATTTCTATTTGCTGGATTTGTGTTTGATTTGGCAAGAACTACTGCACTGAAAAAAAATCTAAAGGCAAAATTGTGATGAAAAGATATAACGTAAAACAGATCCATATCTGAAAAGAATGATGATAGGGCTGCCTATATGAGCTGTACTGGCTCAGTGGAGCCATCCTGTGTTTGAATTATAAATAATGACTGTATACAGAATTCCATTTACCTTTTTTTGTTTTCTTGCAGCTGCCATGTGCAAAATAAGCCTATGAGAGGCAGGCCAGGGTATTTTTTTAAAGCTACTTCTAAAGATAATATAAAGATTCACAACCAAAATAAACTCCACAGATTTATGGCATCATTCTATCAAATGACATGAGTTTTCCACAAGAAAGATTTTAAACCAACAGCTTTGGGACTCAGGCAAAACCATAGTCCTGTCTGATGTTTAGAGCAGAAAGCCAAGGCAGGAGCAGGGCAGAGAGTTAAAAGACTTGGAGCAAAGCTCAGAAAAAAGGTGAAACAAAATAGAAGCTCATGGCAAGATACGGACAAGAGAAAATGTAGGGAAGAAATCAAGGATCAGGAGTATGGCTGGACTAGAAACAAAGATATATAGCAGATCTGGCACAGAAAGATGGACTTGAGCACAAGTGGGGAAAGCCACTAGTCGTCTTGTTGCATAAAAGTTAAACATCATTTAGGAGGCTGAATGTGCAGAAGTTTGAGGGAGGCAAATATGATCTGGAATCCAAGAGTGATTCAGGGTTAAATGTTCATTGTAGAAATATGAAGCATGATAAAGAGTCAGAAATATTTTACAAAATTCTGCCTGGGAATTCGTGTTACACCCAAATGAGAATCCAGGAGCTCATGTTATTAGCCACACTCTTTTGCCAAGGGTTAGCATTGAAATTCTGCTGAACCCCTCCCCCCCCCGCGAATTTTTAATGTTTAACAATGACTGTATACAGAATTCCATCAACGTTTTTTTATTTTCTTGCATTTGCCATGTGCAAAATAAATCTATGAAAGGCAGGCCAAGGAATTTTTTTTAAAGCTACTTCTGGAAATAATATAAAGATGGACAACCAAAAGAAGGAGTAAATTATTGCATAGTTCTAAGGAGCAAAAAGCAGATAATAATATGCATGTAGAATGCATTAAAAAATAAACAAAAAACTTATCAGAATAGAGTGAAAACAAACAGATGCAAGATGAGGAATATTAATACTTTCTTGGGGAAAGAGAGCATTTCAGACTAAAACAAAATCAGTAGACTACTTATTGTATCTAATGGACTAACAGAATAGAATAATACCTTTGTTTTCAAATACAAGAAAGTAAACTTCCGCAGTGTTTCATAGTGTTTGGCCCAAAGAACATGTCCCAAAAAAGAAATGGAAATGAGTGGTGAACATTTCAGTTGTTTGGAATTCAAGTGAGAGTCTAGAAAGTGTCCTTTTCACTCTACTCAGCTTTGATTATTCATTTTATTTTGGATTGTGTAGATGTAATTTTATGGAGCACCTGTACAGAAACAACAGGTATATTAACTAGTTGAACTGAATCAAGAATTAAAATATAATATTTTTAGGTTGGACATGTTCATTATTTTAAGGTTATTAAATGAATTAATATCAGTTGGATGTAAAGTCCCATAAAAATAAAATACTGTTTGAAGTAATTAACCAGAACTCCCCAAAATGGTTGTGTTTTGCAGAGTGCTGAGCCTCTGCTGTGAGCAATAGAAGTATTTTCTCTCTGCCTTGATCTCTAATGATTGCTGTTTTGGAGGCAGTATTGTTCTAATATTGGGCTGAGATCCCTGAAAGAAGGAGTTCCCAGCATGGTGTTTAATTGTCTGTATTACATGACTAATATTTATTTGCATATAAAATGAATCATATTCAAAATATCTCCAGTTCTACTACCCCTAATTCTCTACTGGAAATATGACTGCAAGAACCTAATCTCTCATACATCTCAGAGAGACAATGTTGATATAAGAATGAAGGAAGAATATTACAGAATCAAATAAAACAAAAATTAATAATAAAGAGTTGTAGCTACTGGTCCGAAGATTGTGACTTTTTCCATGTGACAGAAGAATTAATCTGCTGTAACTTGACTCAGACTCTTGGAGTATGGCTGATGTGGTCATAACATGATAATGTGACTACCACTGATCTGTTATTCTTGTAGATGAAATGGTCAAGAGTTTTATCTTCCCCTGAGGTGAGAACGATCAAGAAGATCTTGCAAAAAGCACATCGGCCACAAAATACAAAGTTGATACTTGGGTTGGCTAAACTTTGATTAGAAGACGTAATGCCATCTTCCTTACTATGCAGTAAAAATCTTGAACAGAAGCGTCCTGACTTAGAAATGAAGAAGTGATTGAGAAAATGTCTATTTTGTTACAAGTATGAATACAGTAAAGCTATGAATTTTAGATTTTAAAGACACTTTTTTTCTAGAGTTCATAAAGGTTTGGAAGGCCACCTAGGCTAAATGGCTTATGCTGTGAGGATAAAATGACATAAGAATGAATGAAAACTCAGTAAGAATTTCTTCTTTGGCGTGAATGCTACTTGGCGCTCAGCCAGATAACACTCGCTACTGCCTAAACTGTCTACTGCCTGGATTTTATTTTTAACATACTGTAAATATAGAGAATTTATGTGAAATCAGCCAATTAAGATCATTCAAGAGATTCGATATTGACACTTTCAGAGTCTCAAATTTTATCAGTACCAGTTCACACAAACTCATCGTATAACAGGTGAAATCTACTGCTTAGAAAGAGAAAATCACTGAAATAGTCAACAGTTTCTGTTCTTGCATCCCTTCAGCAGACTTGGAAAGACCAGTCATCATTATGTTGGATACATTAATAGGTGGGTAGAAAGTGATTAGAGCATAAAGGCAGCAACACAGGAGAAACGAGAGTATTGTCAACTCATTGCACAGAAAAGACTATGTTCAACTCAGAAACCATCTGAGAGCCACCTGTTGCCACGTATTATTTCTGCAGCTTTTATTCAACAGGGTGGCATCTGTGATATGCAATCAGGGAGGCAGTATTACTCAGAGGTTGCAGGACAACCAGACCGATGGAAAAATCACTTTGAAGCAGCTTTGTCATAATGTCATGCCTCTACCTGAGCAGGAAGCTTCCCTCATCCAGAAAGAAAGTGGGATTTCAGACCACTCCCTGAAATTTGGTGAAGTATCAAAGCCTGTGAGGTCTTTGCTGGTGACAGGGGAGGATAGTTTTGTGGCACGTCTGCGTAGGCATTTTAGTCAATTGGATACTCCATCTTCCCTCATCTGAGAAAGTTCCTGCTCCAAAAAGATAAGAGGTTTAACTCAGAATCTACAAAAGCCATATTCTTCTAACAGTTGCAACAGGCTTTTTTGCTTCTGTATTAATGTCTCAGAGCAGCAATTCACCTTGAGGCAAAGGTGGGATATTCAGTCTAAAGACCAGATGTTTTGCTATTGGCTAAGTTCCCATTTTAAGTGAGTCTCATTTGAAAGTTTGGTGAGCCATGCCCAGTTCTTTTTGTATCTTTCTGTCAGCCACTTGATGCAGTGCATCAAACAAGACCTGATGAAGTCACTCAGAATCCCAAGGAATAAGTAATATTGATGAATGAACCCTCTAAGGGAATGAAAAGCTCTTGTGGGATAAATGGTATGCAAATGGCATTGTTCCTCAGTTTCCTTGGGCGCTTGGCACAGCTGAGTCCTGCCATTATGGCTGTTTACTGTTAATGTTGCTTAGCTGATGGACACATTGGAAAAGAAAGCTGTTTGTGTGTTGTATTATATACAATTCTGCTTAAAGACCTCAAATACACTGATGGCATTTGACTTGTTCACTCAGTTTGGTGAATGTCTGCAGCTGACAGTCAATCCAGTCAAGCAAAAAGCAATGTGTAGTGGAGGAGAAATTATGAATCAGAGTGTGGACATATTCTATTTATAACTTTACTGTTACAGATGTATGTTCCAGGAACAGAGACGGGGAAATGTTACTCTTGAATCCTTTTTTGGTATCTTCGGTGGTCCAACTTCAATGCCCAAGTAGCTGGCTGAAGAATGAAGTCTTACCAGAGGGTGAAATGCCACCTGTGCAGCTTCTTTTTTAACAACTGCTTTCTGGAGCTTTCCATAAAAAAACTCATAAAAGAAAATATGGGTAGCAAATTCCAGCTTGTCTTCCCAAGATTCAACATTTGTCCACAAAAAGGAAAAGAACTTGGACACCTATATATACCAATGCCATCAGGTATTATCAGTGATGACACTAATATTAAAATTTGGATGTTTAACTATTTAAGAAAACTTAACTACTAATATGTTTTGGTATCAGTTGAAAAATAGTACAGCATCAGGTCTGAGAAATATACCTGACATACTCTGATATTTTAGATATTACTAGTTTCAAGATGATAACACTGCTCATTTGACAAAATTAGTTATTTAGACAGAAACCAAATTGCTTGATAAATTCCATTTTCATGTGAACATTACTTAACATGTTCTAAGAGCTTGTTTCTGCTTTTTGAAGGCAGTAGGGCAAATACATGGATAACATTTCCTTAATCATTTTGAATATTCTCATATGACAAGTTTTAAAAAAATGCTAGTGCCTTGATGTGTAGAAAATGATGGTACAAGTCGACAAGTCAATTAAATGAAGAGAAAAAGGTTGCTTGCATGTGACAAGGAAAACAGATGATGTGGTATTGAACCTGATTCCTTTGGAATTAGCAATAAAATCATTGACTTATTCTCTCAATCATAATATAGAAGGAGGAATGGAGTGGCAAAATTTTTGGTCTATTTTCCCAAAATAATGGCTGCATGAGACAAAAAATATTCACTGTGTGTGGAAGCCTCATTTTTTTTACCAGTGAACACTGCCTTTCATTTCTGACATTTGAAACAAGGAGTTCAAAAGCTGTTTCCTGGTGAATCTGTCGCTGTGAAAGCATAAATTATTTGAATTACAATCATGAGATTGTCTTTCATGAATCTTTCGTGAAGGAAGCAGGTCAAACACAGATAGAAGTAGTAAAGGAGGGTGAAGACCCGCTTTAGCAAGAAAGTATGATTTTGAATAGTAAATGTAAAATGGCAATGAGCTTATCTGCAAGCATTACTTCTTGAACTGTGATCCAGTGCAAAGGTTTTGCAAATCTGCAGTTTGGATTTGAAAACCTCACAGACAAAACAGATTGCTATAGAAAAAGCATTTGGTTGGACCAGTCAATTATTCTTTTTATTTTGACTTAGCACTGGGTCGACATCCTTTCCTTTGATGACAGAAGTAACTGGGGTGTCCCTTGGCTGTTGGTGATGCTAAGAAGAGCCTGCTCCCTAAGGAATGCTAACAAGCTCCCAAGAAATCCATGAGTTTGAACTAGACCTTCTTTAAATTAAGCTACAAACAACTGGTTTTATTCTGAAAGAATGTTCATGGATGAATAATTTAACCAAACCAAACTTTAGGCCATTGTGGTTTTAGGCTGTTAGCTGGTCATCAGTATTCCTGAGAAAAAAAATATGGTTATGGAAAACTACACCAGCATTTTTCAACATCTTTCAAAGCCTCTCAGCTCGCGGGATTTTGGCAGGTGAAGTCTGTTCTAGAATATGCTGCCACCTGGGGCCACATGCAGACTTCGTTTCCTCCTCATTCCTTGCCTCCCTTTGGCTACTACAAAATAGCAGCAAGCTATTAGCAGCCCCAGTTCTCCCTTGTTAGTGTTTGCAGACTTTACTCGTAGGGCCCACCTTTGCATTGAGGGCACCAGCACGTGTTGATGATGGCAGCTGTTCAGTACAAAACGGTGATAGGATTTTCCCAGATAGGAATTTAGGGAAAGAGGACATCCATCTGCTGGAACAACTTTGCACTTCCTTCTGAACATGGAAGCAACTGACCCCCACTTAACACCCTTCTCCTTGCAAAACATAATGTGCACAGAGCTTACATGCAACCATGTAATACCAAGTCAAAATGGCGCATTGTATCACTGCAGCTGAGCACATCTTGTCCAAGGTATAGTAAGATGCGTCGATGTTGACCCAAGGAGACCCCCTTACTTCTGCATATTTCTCCTTGCTGTGTTGATCTAGCTGACTAAATGTTGATTGAATACCTAATAACATTACCAAATTGAAAAGTTATTCTCAGCTACGCTGGTAAAACCAATTGAACGGAAGTATCTGGAGTAATTTAAAAAAGGGAAATAGTCAAGACCAATATTTTTGCCTTCACTTGTACTATATTAATTGTCCTCTGTTCAAAACAATAAATATAGTTTTCTACTGCAGACAGAAAGTATGCCAGCAGAATTGTGGTGTATTCTGCAAAATCAATATTAATCATTTTCAAATTGTTTGCTTGTTGACTTTCTGAGGACAGCAAGAAATCCTTAGGGCAACTTATGCACAGCGCAAACAAAATGTTCACCAACAAAGAAAATATGTTTGTTTTTTGCCTCCGAAGTTTCACATTTGACCTTTTGAATATCTTTGTCGTTTCTTCAGATAAGTGGCTGTAAAATGTGATGAATAACCAATATATAATTCATAGTCATGCTTCTGTGTGTAGGATTCTGACATTACTTACAAACTGCAGTAAATGACCAATTTAATAGTTTTAACATTTTATTACTTTAACCTGTATTTCTTAATTATTGCTAATGAGCTGTGAACCATACAAACATGAAGAAAAAACCACAACTCTTGTCCCCAAGCACAAACAGTTACAGAAAATAAAGTCCAGACATGTAATTCAAGCTGAATAATTATCTTCTTTCCAGGAGATAAGCTGTTTGTATTTTACTGAGCATCCTCAAAGCATTTGTATTTTATCAAGACTCATCTCATGCTGCTTTTATAATGATGGGATATTCATAGTAGTGATTAGCTCTTAGAGAGAGGGTTATTTTGCTCCTGTTCTGCGAAGGAACTCCTTCAGATGACTATTTTAAAATGAGAGTGTTATTGGGGAGATCAGAAGTGGTCTGAGAGTTAATTAAATCAAATGATAATTAAGAAATATGAAACATGTAAAATAGTGCTGCAAACAATACTCTTCTCTCTGGTCCTGGGGTAAAATCTTTATTGCTGGCTACCACAGGTTTTGGCAATATGCTTGTGTGGCATTAGAAGCTATTGCACCACTTACTTACCCATCTGAAACTAGAACTTCACTTGCCTTGTGTGCATCCCTCTGAAGGCTGGTTTGCTCCCCAAGGGCAGTCTGTCTGAATGGCAATTTCATTGAGATGAACAATGTTTATTAGGAATAAGAAAATAAACAGAATAAAACCAAGAGTGTTTTGTTTAATTTGCCTACATTTATGTTTTGCACAAATGAAATGAGACAGGCAGATCTTGAATAATATTACAGAAAGAGAACACAAATACATATATTTTCCCTAGAGCAGTCTGTGGCTCTGATCCCAGAAACAGCATTCTGACCTCCTTATTGTGCACGAATATATCAAGAAACTACATCCGCTGTCCTTATTGTCCCCCATTTGATTTTCCAACTTTTGACAGATTAAGGCATCTAATGCCTTTCTTCAGACATGCTCTCTCCAGCTATACAGTAATATGTGAACACACACGCACACACACACACACAGAGGACTTTGAGCTTACTGCCTCTTTTGCAAGTTGGTTTGTCAAAGGATACTAGACTTTTTAATTGTCTTTTGATGGCTTATCAAATCACTTAATAGGCCTCAAGAGGCTATATTTTCAGAGCATCGGTGTATCAGGTAAGATAAACCACATGCTATATGCATTGACAAAGTTTTCATTTGGCAGGGTGTTTTAGAGCTGCTTTTCACAAATTCACTTCACAGATTTCTTAAGATATTATTTCACTGGAAAACCTATGTTGTCTGGCACATTTGTGTAGAGGTGTTTTCATGGCTAGAGATGAAAGGGTTTCAAGAAAATAATTGAAGAAATGACATAGATAGCTAGCTGGGTTCTAGTTTTTAACCTTTTAGCCATATCCTGTTTTTCTGCCCTTTAATTATTTCTGAGAGCATCTTCAACATATACTGACACAGAGGGATATTATTTTCAAAACACAGAATTATAGGCTGTGGTGTTATAGCTCACGGCAAGCAACCTAGAGGACTCATTAATACTTGATGAATCCCTCTCAACATCTCAGCAGTGAGGAGAAGACAAACAACCTGCTCGATGATTGATGCTGCACCTGCTAAGGAAGAACTTTAAAGTGAGATTCTCTCCTACAAAAACTGCAAAAAAATCAGGCCTGGGCCTGATCATGCCGTTACAGTGGTGCGGACTGAGCAGAGACGTCAGCTCTGCCTGTTGTACGATGGAGAATACATTAATATGCAGCGTAATACTGACAGCAAGGTTTCAGCCATTCATCTCTCCTTTCTCCCCACCCAAAACACTCCTTTTTTCTTTACCATACACTGCGATCTCCAGCAATGTACATTTGTGTGCATATGTCAGGCTGTGAGCTGTGGTGTGAGGGGGTGGCTGTGGTCCCTTCCTCTCCCTGCCACATGGTAGGCACCCCAATGGGGACAGGAACTACCAGGTTCTGTGTTTCACAGGCTTTTGGCACACAGGAGCTGCATGAGATACCCTGAAGCTTCACTACACTTTTTCTGAGATGTTGAAGATATTCTGGGCGGTTTGGGTTTGAAGTTCCCCCCCTCAGAGCCACGTCATAACTGAAGCAAATACCAAAGATTTATATAGGTTCCAAAACTGAATCACTATTGAGCTAAGGCATACATAAATGAAAACAAATACTATCATCACTCTTAAACATCACTTGCTCACTGAATCTTTTAGTTCCAGAAGGTCTGTCATCCCTGTCTTTAATCAGAAATTGGGGACCCTCCCTGAGTCTCCCCCTGCACAGCCAGTTTCCTTCCGCTCTGTTTCTTCTTGCTCACCTCAGATGGCCTGTCACATAAATCCTTTGTCAGGCAGGACACATGGTCAGCCTTATTGAACGATCTGCTGTGTACTTGCCTGCCCCCTAAAAGTCAGACTCGAGGGATCCTTATCTGGGCAGGAAGCTGCATGAGCAGAGGACCAAGCACCATTTCTGGAATTTGACTTTTCACACCAAATTGCTGTGGTTTGCTGTCTATAACAGCAAGAAAGCAATCAATGGGCAAAGCAAATAGGCCTATGTTTTCTTCCAGATGAAATTTTCAATCAATCACATGGATATACACAGAGTCATTCATATTAAACAGAATTCCTAAATTGCACATAGGCTACTTGAACTAGAGGAGCCAAACTGTGACTCAATTTTGTAGCTCTTGTTCCAAGTTTACCTCAAAACCAATACTAATTATATAGGATGCTACTTAGTCATTTAAAAATATGGCTATTTCAACTGCCATTCAACTTCAAAAAGGAACAGTTTCAAAATAATTCAATTTAATTTCAATTAAATGCATCTAGGCCCATCAATTTGCTTTTTTTCTTATTTCATTTTTTTTGATAATCACAACATGCTTGAGCCAAAAAAAAAGAAAAAAAAAGAAAGAAAAAAGAAAAAAGAAAAAGAATTCCACCCCATGGCATAATGAATTATTGATCATTCATAGATCAATATGAATCCATATAGGAAGCCAGAAGTTAATGAAAGAGATTTAAATATATACTTTAAAAAAGTGATTTTGGCAAATGCTAAATTGAATATTGGACAGAAAAATATCTAAAGGCCTGAATCAGGATTCCTAACCGTTAGGTCAATCCATGATGTAAATAAATTACAATTTAGAGTTTGAATTATGTGGACAAGTGGATCCAATGAATCGAGTGGCTTGTAGAAGAGCTAAAGCTGAAAATCTGATAGCGTATACATCCAGAAAATGAAAGCATTTGTTACACCATCCAAGCAAAGGATTTGTAAAGAACACAAAGACTCAAATTCCTTTCCTCAGTAATTGCATACAATCAATGCCTACAGAAATCAATGCTTGTACATGGATAATCCACAACCATAAAAATTTGAAATTCTCTGGATAAATACTTCTCTGAAGTCTGAAAGTTGATATATTGGGATCAAGGGATATTGTTTTGCAACTGGCCTGTGTATTGTAGTCGCCAGACCAAATTCATCCTCAATTTAAGTGCAGTTCCTACTACAGGCAATGCTGTACTTCAGCCTTTACTTTACTTCAGCCTTTACTTTACTTCAGCCTTTGATTAAAAAAAGTCTGTAAAAAGGGGGTTATTTCTGCCAAAATGGCATCTGTAGTTCAGTTTCTATAAATGTTTCCATTCTAATCCTACCTTTTATACTGTATCAGAACTTTTAAGACTTTGTTAATGCAGCAGAGCTGTGGAGAGTTTGCTTCTACTATGGGGAAATGAATCACTAAGGTACATTAGCTTTCTAAAGAGTTTCAACTTGATATATAAGAAGTGTTTGGCTAAGCCCTCAGAGCTGAAGAACAAAGATGTAAAGGGAGACCTTCTCTCAGATGTTTTCTTGTTAGAAAAGTTTTTGATCCATAAAGCATTTAATGCACAGAGAATTACAGTAACTGCTTTCCCATTATGTAAGCACGGCAAGCATCTTAGCACTATGGTTGTACATGTAGGCTTGCCACACGAGAGAGTGTAACTCACATCCTCATGTAATATTTATGCATAGGCTCATAATGCTTTCAGTGACATAAATCAAAAAAAGAAAGAAACAAATAAAAACAAAAACAAAAAACAAACTTCATCCAAACCACCCACTTTACAACCCACCTTACAACCAAACTATAAGTTCAAATTGTCTTAGCAAACTGCAAAGGACTTACACAAACAGAAACCATACACAAAAACACTTCTGCTTAGAAAATATCAAATCTGTAGTTCTATGCAGGGAGAATTTAGGAAACACCAATGTTACCTCTAGTTGTATTCAGCAAGCAGCAACCTGAAATTTTCAAAGCAAGATATGGAACAAAGAGCAATTATAAAAACTCCTGCACTTGTTTAATTTTCTATAAATGGTCATAGCACACTAGAAAGTTATGCTAAAAACAGCTGAAAGTACTGAAGCATATGCTAAGAGGTCCACAAGGGTTTTCCTTTATGGCTGGGAGGTGTGTTCAGCAGAATGCCCCACATGTCTAGCTCCTCATCATCCAGAGCTGGCAACGTGCTGGCATGCACCATGTCTCCCTCCCTGATCCAGCTCCCCAGTTTGCTGCCATAGTTTAAAAGAGTGAGAATTTTTGTCCTAAATGATATTGAAATGAGAGATGTTTATAAATGGATAGGGCTCTCAAGGACACCAACTCAAACTGAGCTATGGGCTTTTTTCCTTCTTCTTTTAATGACATAATTTGTGTGTGGAGCACATAAAATAACTATTTTCTCAAATGGTATCCACTGATTAAATTGTTTGTCAATCACAAGAGTTAAGACGCTGTCAAAGTCATATGAGGACTAATGAGTACTAAATGTCTACTTGAGAGTTCACATGAAGATTAGCAAGGCTTTTAGGACCAATCTTTAAATAAATCATAAATGTGTCAGGGTTTCTTTAGGTATTAAGGTGTGCTCTATTTTGAAAATGTATTCCATAAAATGGTGCTATAGGATTATGTGCATTCTTCATCTTGACAGTTTTCTAGTTGTTTGATTTATTTACATATTAAAAGGAGTACACGTCTTCAAACTGCAAGTGAAAAAAATTCTTCAGTGGGATATGAAATTCAGTTTGATTTCTTTCACCCTTTGAAAATCACAGAGATATAAAGGAGCAGGAAAACACATTGTAATCAGTGGATATGGGATGACAAGCAAAATGGATAATGTGAAATACAAAACAGAAGAAAATTACTTTGGGAGGGTTATGTTAAAAGAGAAATGATGGAAGATTTTCAGAACAGAATATTATATTTTCAAGCTTGGGAAGAAATCCTCCTGTTTTGGAATATTTTGGACCTGAATCTTAGTTCAAAATGTAGAGAGCTTTTGTCTTAAAAACTCATGGTCTAAAAGCCCAGTTTCTCAGAAATACATGTCCAGGTGTGAACCTTAGAATAAGCTCCAATCAACCTTTATCTAATATCACAAAATTAGTATTCTGTGTCCTCTTTATTCAGGTTGCAGTTTCTCCTGCTGAGCAAAGAATTCTTTGAGCATCATATTTTTCCAGAAACAAGAAATAGAATTAGGTATGTAGTCTGCAAGTTTTGGTTTTATTTTCTAAGCTTTAATTAAATTATTGGGGCTTTTAGGAAAACATAACATAGTTAGAATTCACTTTGCACAGATGAGAATGAAACAAGTATCTCTAGGGGTCATGAACCAATTAAAACAAGCAAAACAACAAATAAAGGGCGCGCTATGTTGAAATAAAATGATTTTTTTTTAGCATGGCTGAGCAACAAGCAAACAGAAATTTAATGAGGGTAAAGGAAACCTTATCTCCAAAAAGTTATGCAGTTATGCAATTAAGGAAACAAAATTTTAAAAAGTAACTCAAAATATGAAAGAAGCTTCTGCTTTACACCTTTATATATCAACTATTAATAATAATTCACAGCAGTGAATCCAATACTAACGATGATGGATAAGATAATGTGCATGTAAGAAATCACACTATATATCTTCTCAGGCAAATTAAATTCTAAGAATGAAATCACTAGAAGCAAGAAGATATTATCACAAGCCAGCAAAATTAAGAGAAATAAAACTACTCATCACACGTATAAGAGCAATAAAATAAAGAGCAGTCCTTTTAATCTGTGTTATGGGGAGTCAAATATCTTAAACACTCCCCAGTTATATTTGAGAACTTCCAGAAGCAGATATCTGGAATCCTTTCCACTGAAATAGTGCTAACTGATAAAATTAAAGGATAGTCTCCTTTTAGCACTCCTATGTGTAAAGCTATTGTTCCACTCTCATATTGTTTTCTATACCACTGGACAACAGTTTTTAAGATTCTTTTCTCTTTCTTACCTCTAACTTCTTTACAGACACATCTCAGGCTGCGCTAAAAACAGTCCCTATAACAGCAGTAATTGCAGCACGCTCCTTGGCCAGCCAGTGGGAAGGCATGCATGGCTGTGCTGCAGGTTGCAGTCAGGCAGACCGCGTGTGCACGAGCTGATGTGCTGGGCACACACCTGCCTCAGGAGCCCGACAACCCTGGATGTGGTGCTCAAGCCAATGGTCGCTGAGACTGTGTCCGATAACAGACACCTGACACGAAAGTGTGACGAGATCTAGTTGAGCAAGTGTCCTCCTGCAGTTTCACAGCTTTACACGGGGATCTTTTGGTTTCCATTCTTCCTTCCACAAAGCTTAAGAACAATTGTTTTCTCTAACATCATGAAGTGATGGTGAAGGAGCGTGAATGTAAGAAGCAATGGAATTTACATGGGGGAAAATTACAAAATGCACAGTGAAAGTCACCATCCTCACAAACCCTCATGTTGGTTGCCTTCTGTCTTGTGTTCTTCAACTTGTAAATGTTGTCACTCCTCTCCAGGGAGAGCTACCAGCTGTATTTGCCAGGGTAATGTTTGACATTGGTGGAGCTTTTCAGTGAAATGTCTACAGTTCTCGGCAGGTTTGACTTTTGACAGATTATGCTATTCACTCTCTCCCCTTAGGTTTTACTGACTTAGTTTTCCCATTATTTGTGGGAAGTAACAGTGTTTGATAGTTCTGACACACTCTGCTAGCTAAGTCTTTTAATATTGTCCTATCAGACATAAAGCACACCATCTTTAACTGATTATCTGTGTAGCATGTGTGTGTTGGGGTTTCCCTGAAAGCTGAAATTCCTCTTGGGAATCCATAGAACACGTATACATCAGAAGCACTCTTGTTTTTTCAGATTGAGACACAAGTTCCCACTCACACCTGCCTAGTTAGGCTAGACTAACTAGATCGCTAAACCAGGATAACGGTAGGACTTTACTACCCAGAGAATCCTATTGCCTTCTGCTTGATGCTACTGGCAAGCGTTTCTGTCAAGCTTTCCTTGCCAGAAACAATCCTTGTGCCCAGTGAGCGTGCAGCCACTACACAGGCTTTGAGCCTGAAAAACAAGTTTGTCAATGGCTTGTCTTCCAAATAGTGTCCTTAGTGCCCGTGTACAGGATCAAGTAGCCCGGATAAGTAAGCGATTTGTGTTTGTTAAGGAACCATCAGCAAAACCAACGCTGTATTTTCAATCCGCTCCATCTTTTCTGAATGGGCTGATTCTTCAGCACAAAGTCAAGAAGTGCTGCAACACTTTTTTTCTCAGAATTTCATGTCAATAGATGGCCTCAAGTGCCTTTGTAGATCTGCTTTCCTGTTTATCAGACACGATTACCTTACTGCCGATTTATGGGAATGTTCTACACAATTTACTTTTCACTAACATTCTTTTTTTAAAGACAACATTTTTACCATGAAGGCTATCTGTCCTTATGAGTAAGCTGCAATCCTAAAGTCACTGTATCACTAAAATGGGAAAGTGTTGCTCTCTTCTCTGCTATCAGTGGAAAAAACTGTCTAATAAATTTTCCAACTACCGTTGCCTGCGGTTACAGAAATGTCTCTCACTCAGCTGTTGCTAATTGCTGCCAGTTAGGCAAGAAGAAAGCAATGATTTCCCCTTGTCAAAAATTTCTGAACCACAAACCACAAATATGAACAGAATAAGCAGCTTCTAGCTTATGATATCACATTTCCTGGAAAAAATAAATAAATAATGTAGCCTATGTACAATTTTTTGTTGTCACTGGAAGAATAGCAGACTATCTCTAAGACCGCTTCCCAAGTGCTCTGCTCTGTCACTTCCACCTCTTCTTGTGACCCTTGATTCCTCCCATTCCAGGCTTGGGTCTGTGACTGCTAATTATCCATCGTTTGAGCACTGACATGTAATGACAAGCAAAGGACACCTGATCTGTCATTGCACTGTCAGATGAAACATAGTGGTGTTTCTATACATCATAAAAATGCCACATAGGGCCCAGACAGCTTTTTCTGTGATAGGGATGTTAGGAAGCTAAATGAGAACTAAAGAAGAAGAAATACATTTTAAAAGGGCAAAGTTACTTATTCAAACAATCTTTTTTATGGCAAATGCACTGAAGAAAATGAATTTAGTTTCATATTTGGAAGTACTCATAGAAAACACAGTTTTTGTTAACGAATTCAAGCATATTCTCCAGAAGTTCTGGGAAGCCACCTATCCAGTACAGAAGGGGTTTAATTTGTTGAATATATTATTCCATTAATCATTTATTTGTTTCTAATTACAATTATAACCTCAAAAATATTAAATGAAGAGAGAAAATATATACATATTATTATCTTCCCATTTTTGTTTAAGTTCTCAAATGTTATTCATATTTCTATCTTTTTGCTGATAACACTGTAGAATGCCTTATTGACTGTGACTTGCCATCGTTTTCACAAAAGCATAATCCTATTGATGTCATAACTTATTCCTGAGGTTGTTAGACATCATGTCACAGATTAAAAGCATCTTTAATTTAAGTAGCAAGAACACAGAAAGCCATAAAAATCTGAAAACAGCAAATCCAACTTAATTTGTTGTGACAGAAAGCCAAGATGAAGGAATTAAAACTGCAATGATTCTACTTTGAACTGTTGTAAATGTTCAGGCTTATGTGGGTTGAATTTGAATTACATAAAATCAAGTTAATTTTGCTCATGGTCTTGTCTGAAAATTGTAATTTCATGATATAGATTCAAGGAGTATGGTGAAAACACTGGGGTATAACAGCTGCCTAGCAGCACATTTAAAAAATCAGACCAGAAAAAAGATTCAGTTTAAGGCACACGTCAAGTCTTCATAAATGAAGCTGGTAATATGATTCAATCACTTATGCCTGTTTTCATCACTGGGGCACTAAACATCTCCCTCTTGGGGTTCAAAGTGCGGAACTCTCCTCGGTTAGTGCTACAGCATTGCATTGGTGACACATATGCGCAATACTTGGATATTTCATATTGCACATCTACCACAATGAACACAACCTTAATGCTCTGTAAAGCTTTTCTGCAAAGTAATTTCAAATGAAGTCCTGGAGCACATCAGATGGCTTGAATGTTAACCACGAATTGTTAAAATCGTCTTTGTGTCTGATGTAACGAGAGACTGTGAGGAATAAGAACAAGAAAAGTAGTATCGTTCTCTTAAGTAAAAACTTTACCACTCATTTCTGCATTCCAGGAAAATGCACAATGCAAGCTGAAAAATTCTCTGAAGTCTTTATGAATATGTGCTTTGTTTGCTGTAGGGGGAGAAAGGTTTGGCAAGAATGCAATGGATGCAGTCCCATTTGTTTCTGCACAGTGACAGCTATCCTCCTTAAAAAGGGGTCTTTCTCTGGCTCTGGTTATCTGCACATATGAATCAGGTGAATACAGGCTTTTGATCATTTTTACTATGCTGATTTTGTATCTGCTGATTTACCCGAGTGGATAACCATAGGCAAAGAGCTGTCTTTAAAGAGGTGAGAGGTATTGCTGTTGAATAAAGATAAGATTTCTTTATTTTTCCCCATCCCATTGCCTTTGCTTTCTACAGTGATGAAGGTATAATGATGAAGACTAGTTTGCAGAAGATGAAAAATACACATATAAATATAGCAAGTAATACTAGAAAAGGTTGTTACATAATGTAAAACAGGAGAATAATAAAGAAGAGGAAGACCAAAGAGGATTCAGCTGATGAATCCTGTAGATTCTTGTAGATCTGATGAATCCAGGCAGATGTTTAAATCCCAGGTGTCTCCTTCCAAACTAGTCACCTCAGCCTCTTTTCTAGTCAAAGATGACTCAAAGTCGCTTTCTCTCCATTGATGATAAGGGGAATGCAATCTTCATCACGAAATTCTGAATTTTTGCAGATTACAATTACTACATTTTATCAACATTTTATCTCCCTAATATTATCTGAATTTAATTAAAGAAATTCAGCCCATAATGATGGCTGGTAGTTTGACTGTTTCTCTACTTAAGAGCATGCAGTGTGCACTTTTGTCTGATGTACTTTTAAAAGCATCGTTCTCTGGTATCACAGAGTACTCAGCAGTCACACTTAACTGCCCAGACACTACGAATTAACTTAGCTTTCAGGATAATAGTAATGTTCATAACAAACTCTTTTGGTATGCGTGTGGAGTTAACCTGCATTCCCAAAGGCACTGTGTCACTCAGCAGAAGTGAAGTATTTGTTAATAAACACTTAAAATAAAATGAGCCCGTGTAAATCTGTGCTGAATTATGAACTGTAACATACAATAAGGTCACAAGAGAGTTTTAATTCTTCTAAGGAAAAGAAAAAAGCCTAATTTCTTAATTTATGATGTGCTGGTGAGCTCAAAATGATATACTTGATTAAAAAGTTACTGTATATTTATCTTTAGCTGCCGAATGTTTCATAAGACTGAGCTCTTCATGAAAAACAACTAGTTGTGCAGCTGCCTCACTGTGGTGCTCTGTCTTTCCCCAGCTTTTTGCTTTTGCCTTTTGCTGCTCTGTAATCTTCAAAGCTTTTCCCACTCTGTACAGTTCATCATAAAGGCTAATAGATGTAAGTGGAAGGCTACATTAACACAGTAACTGGTAAACAAGTTAGCTGGTTCAGCTCAGGTTTCTCTGCAAGCACTGTGTTATGTTACATATATGTTGTAATATCCCTTCTCAGTCTGCAAACCTATCAGGTTGTCCTTAGTAGTGAGGAAGAAAGCATTCATTTTTGTGCCTAATGCAGGCACAAGAATCATCCAATTAGCGTAAAAAGCAGAAACCTGCCCTCACGACACTTGAGAGAGAACCTTGTGACATCCTAGAGCAAGTCTTAGTCAACTGAATGTTACTCTCAGAGCACTGCTGGTGTGCTAAAAACATGACTCCTATGCAAGTTTGCTCTGAGCTGGTTGAGGTTAGGATAGCCTGTAAGTATTTCCTTTCAGCATTTTAGATGCACTGCTCCATCTTTAGCAGCAGCATTACTTTAACTGACAGCACTTGCTTTTCTTCTTGCTGCCTTGGTGACAAAGCTGTTAGAGGAATTAATAAAAACATGATCATTTACCTCCTCTGTACAGTTTCCTTCACCTAGTTTCAGTTACTCCATGTAATGATTCTCCCTGTTTTTCTCCCATTGTGGTTTGTTTTCCTGCTCTGCAAAATCTTTAAGTACAACCGCGAGTGTACCCAGCAGCTTTCATTGAACCCCCCAGGTAAATGTTTCATGTACTCCACTGTCTGAATTATAGGAAAAATACTGCTGAATCTTTATTTTGTTTTCGAATTACTTGGCTAGACAGTGGTTTAGCCAAATCACTTGTCTATACTGGTTCTTACACATTTCCATAGGAGTTTCACTGGATCACTTGTCTATACTGGTTCTTACACATTTCCATAGGAGTTTCACTGGAGTAAAGTATTCACAAGCAAATCTCTCTTCAAAGAAACCTTTTCACACAGACTGAAACACTGACCTCTTCCCTGCACCTGTCCAAAACATGGGTTAGTATGAAAAGACTGGATTCAGTTTGCCTTTTAAAGTGTGTATATTTATCAGTATATTTTAGAGAGGGGTGTGGCATGAGACCTAGGCCAGCCACTTAACTGCTTTTTTCCCCCTATTTCATTCCATTTACAGTTGTTAACTTACAAACAATTTATAATGCAGCTGTATAGTCTCATTAAAATAATAATTCTGAGAACAATTTTTAAAATCCCTTTTATACTTAGTAAAAATTGCATTCTGATATTTCCACAGCTCCCACAATATAACTTGATTTACATTTTTCATTGCAAAGCTATAGCAACCAGACACAAAAAAATTAAGAGCTGGACAACCTAATCCACGTATATGATACTGAAAAAGATTAAAGGTCTTTCTCACATATTTTGCACCGGCTAGTCAAATTCTGGTAATCTGGCTTTAGGACAGAGAATATAAATTCTTCTTGGTATAGTCCTAAGGCTCCTGTTTTTCTATTAACTTCATTCATTTTAATTTTGTTTCTGCATGGCCTCAGCAGAGAAAGCTCTATAACGTAAACTTCTTATGTAACTTAACATAAACCAGTATCACTTGCACAGGCTCTCAGATGTGCAAAAAGGGAATGCAGCAGGCAAATTAGCAAGGGGTGTCAACTGTAGCTAGAATAGAGGAAGGGAAAAAAGTAGATAGCAATATTGATGTAAAAGAGCTGACAAAATGTGAATGAAAAGATTTTGAGCAGTATTTTCTATGTGTATGATATAATATGAGACTTAGATGAATAGAAAACATTCTGGGCCTTCAGGAAGAAGTACACTCCAGAAATTAAAACTGCACTGAGAGTTATTAGATCTGGGTTGAGTTCTCAGTTTGGCCACTATTTTATGCAGCTAACTGTTCAGAGTCAGATCCCCAAAAGGACATAGACAACAAATCTAGAATTTAGTCAGATTTTAGGGCCCTAATTCCATATTACATAAAAAAACTCATGCTCTGGGGCTATCCAGATCTGGTAGTACTTAAACCTAGCTTGTGTTTGATGTCAGAATACTCTCAGCAAGTAGAGTTTCACTTCTGTGTTCATAAAAAAACCCCTCTGTATTACTTTTTTGAGACAGTGCAGACATGAGTGCAAGATTCATGACTTCAGAAAGACAGAGTGCAAGAGAGTGTAACTCAGAAGATTAGTGGTTAAGGTCCTCAAGGGAAAGAAAAGTCTGAAGTTCCACCTTTCATATGATATCTCTCTCTGTACTGCTTGGTGAACACTTAAATATAGCAAGAAACAGTATTGGCAGCGAGATGGAAAAGATAGAAGATAGATTCTTACTCCACCCGTTGAAAGCCCTCAGTGTTAGGTTTTAGAATATTTTCCCCTCTTTTAACAGCTCCGTTACTTTCACGTTATCTTCTGCCCAGGAGCAGAGTTTCAGCAGGAAGCATGGACACGGACAACTCTTCTTTAACTTCTCATCAGCCCACAATGATTAACCAGATCCAAACTGACAGCCTACTGCCTGATAGCAGTGTAGTTTCATGCTTCTGTTGAGGATGTCTTTATATATCTGAAAAACTTTTATTTTGCTGCCTTGGTGCAGCAAGTCTGGATCTTGATGGCCAAATAAGTACAGAACTGTGGTCAGCTGAAAAATTTGTGCCTTGGTTAATCAACACATTTGCAACATGATGGACTACCTCTAAGGTAGTAGTTGCAGTTTCACAGCTATGGAAGTGTGAGGTACTGCAGCTCTAAAAGAGACATGAGTCCTCAATGTTGAGACTCATCCATGGCTACAGCAATGATGTGGCAAAGAGACTAAAGGGAACAAAATTATTTGGCGTGAAACTGCAGGACTCTTCTTAAAAAAAAAAATCCATGATGATGCACTACACAGGCAGAAGAACATGCAGGCTGCAGTTTCAGAAAACATATGCCAGCACAAATGCTCCCATTAAAACTTTCTAGTATAGATGTGGCCTTGAATTGTGTACTGACTTCACCTCTCTACTTCTGCACTACATTTTTTCTTGACAGACTTACTTCAGTGACTTATTTACCCTTTATTATTTAGAAAGATCTGGACTGTAAAATGGATAAATGACTCAACTATGGAAATAAGTCAGAATCCCTTAAATTATGTGGGGCTATAAATGCTGTCTCCCACAGGATTTACATCACTTTGTATGACCCGCCACTCTTTCTCCATATAATTAGAAAGACTTGGCTAATTGCAGACCTTCTTAAAACAACTCCTCCACAACCTGGTCCGAAACATTCTGCCTGTGATGCACACACATTCAGGGTCCAAACAGCTCTTCAAAAAGTCACTAGTGAGGGGTAGGAAGTGCCAATGGAAACCTTTGAGTTAAATCAGAAACAGAGGAAGCATTTGCTACAGTTGGTGGTTTACAGTTCTCATCCTTTCTCTATGTTTCCGTCTTTTATGTAGTGTTTTTATTACTTTTATTACCTTTCCTATGGTATAGAATATTGATGCTATTGTAAATACATTCATCTAACATATTCTCTGAAATTCATCATGTGTATCCTTTTTGGAATACTATATAAATAAATGGAATTGCATTAAACTAGAATTACTAGCTATTTAAGTGTGAGTAGCACTGTTCTTTATACATCTGGAGTGACTGATCCTAGCTTTTGAACCAGTCAGTCACTAACTCAGCTAAACTCTAAACACCTATGTACTGGTAAACTTATACAATTACTGTCGTTGTCCACATGACACTAAATTACAAACTTAAGCCCAAAAGATTTGCGAATGACACCTTTAAATGTTGATATATTTTATATTCTCTCCTCTGCTGCTCAAAAGCTTGTGCCATATTATGGACTGCTTAATTTATGGAGAGGTAGATAAGCTGAATGGACAGATTGTGGAGATTAGTTATTTGGATATAACTGAAGCCCTTGTTCTCTGTTTAATGTGATAGTCTTCTTCCTAAAGAAATAGGAAAATGACAGCACCTGCCCTTGCTATTTGTTGTTAAGCTCATCTGCATTTTTTCAATTATGAAATAACTCATCCTAGAAACTCAAGGGATCTTGAATTATTAACTGAGCTAAGACACACTTGTACAAGAATCTAATGGGAAATCACAGGATTAATATGAACTATTCTGTGAATGCACCTTTTGAGTTTTGCTCAGGAAAGACAGACTGCTGCTTGTGTATGAATGCACAATAAGCTTCTAATATGCTCTGTTTTAATACACTGAATCTTAAATCTACAGCAAACACTAATCTCTTCAAGCAATTTTAATGATTTTTCAAATTAATAATGGTAACTAGATAATAAAACATCAATACTTTAATTATAGAAAACACAAAAAACCCTAATAATTATATACAAAAGGCAATGGCTTTAGATTGCGATGGTTGTATTTCAGACATATGAAATCATAGCTCTACATTTGGAAGCAAACAGGACTTTAACACTGTTAGGTTTGAGGTTTATTAATACACTGCACTATATACCAGAGAAACTTACATTCTACGAGGATGTTTTCCTGTTGACAATTAATTTTAGGGGAAAAAAAAAGTCTATGACCTTGTGAGAAACCTATGTTCGCTTCAGTCTCTATCTTCTAGATAGCATATTATCTGGAAAAATAAATAAGAATAAAGCAAAAGTCATAGCAAAAATGTTACACACTGGAAGACTTGTTTGCTAGAAGGAAGAGACCAAGCTCACTAGCTTTGGATGGATAGAACCATTATTCCATAAAATTACGATAGCAGAGCTTTGGCTTCATCATTACCCTATTTAAATCACGTTACTTAAATCAGTATCACTTCTTCACCTTGAAAAATTGGTAGAGAAGCTGATCAGGTGTGTTTGTTTTGTAATTCAACATCTAAACAGGGTTGTGGGAGTTTAATCATCAGTGCCTAGGATTTTGTGCACATCAGAAGAATACAATATACTTGCAAAGTTTCCAAGTTTTCTTGTAGTACAAAATAAAGTTCAGTGGAACTGATTTTTTTTCCCTCTTTTTTTTTTTTTAATTTTTAAAATATTGACTAATTCATTTCACCAAGTCCAAAATACATACAAAATAATTTACAGAACTGCTTGTTTCTAGGTAGCACAGCAATCACCTTTTTCTATGATCTTTTAAAGCACTGTCTATCATAGTGCTTATTCAATTGATTGGATTCTTTATTTACAGTAAAATTATGTTATAAATAAATAGAAAAAATAGCTGGTAGAGCTTGATCTTTTGCAGTTTCACAATTTGATAAAAAGATCCTCCCGACTCTCATGTTTTCTCTCCTTTTTAAAAAATAATTTCTAATGAAATGTGTTTAGCACAAAGTTTAATGTCATTCATTTACTAAAACTCCCTAATTAACAATACTGGAAAATAATCACTCCCTAACCTAAAATGTCTCATTATCACTGCTTCGATATTGCACGCTGTTCACTGAATCTGTGTCTAGTTAGCGTGAAGAAGGTTTTTGCTTTCCGTATTAGATGATGGAGTGCTTTGGAAGGCTTTGTGAGAAAGCCAGTATTATTGGCAGAACTGGCAATGCTGCTATAATAAAGACTGACAGACAGTTAATACTAGGAAACCCTGTCTGCAGCAACTTGGTTCAGATCTGAGGGACCCATTGCCAGCCTCTGTGCTGACCTGGAAAAGGGAAATGAGCACATGTATGAGCACATATGTTATATATATGTGATACATCATCTTCATGCGATAGATATATACCCTGGAATTCATGTGATCATTTTCATGTGACAGATATATCACATAGCCTGGCACATATGTAACACACCAAGGCTTAGCAATGGGAGAGATGGAGGAGGCGGGGACATACCTTTTTTCTTTTCCCGGTGAACTAATTCCTGTATTACTGAAGGCAAAGTCAGTGCCATGTAGAAAGAAAGTAAATGAGAAATCCTGCTAATTTCGCTCTTTTTTTTTCTTCTGCTAAATGCATGCCTGTTTGTGTGAAATTCATTGGAACTGGATTATGACATGCAAGTCTCTCTGATTTTCATTCTAACCCTATGCAATGCTGCAAAACAATTTCTTTACAGTCATCGGTGCTGCTTCTGGCTGCAGATGAGCGAGTAATAGCAGACCACTTGCATTTTTGAAGCAGATCCAATGAGGAATATATTGTGAACAGTTTAATGTTATTCGTTTGTGTCAGCAGTAAGATAGATAGGTAGGTAGGATAGATAAATAGATAATAGGTAGATAGGTAGATAACGGTACAACTTACCCTATGTAGGATTGTGTGAGTGTAAATGTGTGTATTATGGGGAAGGGCTATTACCTGGCCTCTTTTTTGACTCAGTATTACATCAGCTCTTATTATGAAATGGATATAAAGACAAAACACCTGTGCACCTTACGCAGTTTTCAGCTGTTCCACAAAACGGAAAGTGCATGTATATATTCATATCTATGTATGAATAATGTTGGATTTTTCTTTAACTGAAGAAAATGACATAAACCAGTAGGAAAAATAAAAAAAGCAAAGGATATAGTCAGATGAATATATTTAAGGTTATCATGAGTCTTCTTAGTGCCTTGCTACAGAAAGCTGAACAACGGCTCTTGAACCCATGAGTGATTAACTGTTTAGGAAGAAGTAAAGACTTCCACTTCAGGGACTGTGGGATATGGTCCTTTGGCTTATGCAATGCAAGAGTCTCTGGCTTTGCTGAAGGTAATGCAAAACTTTCTTCAAAGAAGGTTTCTTCAAAAAAGACTTAAGCAGGGTCCAAAGCAAAGTGGATTAAAATAACAACATGTACCTCTTCTGCTGATGACCTGGCTCTGATCATTGCCACAAGTGAAACTTCCAACGCAACCCACACTTGAAGAGGGGAGTAGAACCTTGTGATCTTTCCTTTGACATACAGGTTCAGCACAGCATTATGTAATTGAAAAGTCCTTTGAATACCACTGCTGCGTGTCCTGTATGCTATAGCATGCTGTCTTCCCCACTTCTGTTTTGCATGACGAGCACTCGTTCCACTATGTGCCCTTACATACAGTATTCTGAAACACTGAAGCAGTTCAATTAAAACATTTAACTGTTCGTATTCTGATTATACTCCCAAATTTCAGAGGTATAAACACATACAGGAGAAGACCGGCTAAGAAGTTTAGGTCATCTGCTATATCCCATACTACTGTGTGGTACATAAGCACTTATGCCTTACCAAAATCCAACTTGTTTAATTATTAAAATTTAATCTCCACCCCTATAGTTTCAACTAAAGAAGCTATTTTTTAAGTTATTTTTCACTTCCCCTTCTGAAACTATCTTGCATAAAATGATTGGAGTAGAATGCCAGCTACATTCCCCTCCTGAGAAAAATCCACAGAGATTTCACCAGCGTGAGATGCAATCATTCTTCTGTGGGTGCTGTGCCTTCTGAAACCCATCATTAGTATTTCTAAAGTATTTCAATTATAAAGTGTCACTTCCAGTTATTAAAACTTTCCCTAGCTTTAACTTTTTGATAAGATTTTTTTGTGTTCTTAGTAGGGATTGGATTGCAGACAGCCAAGAAAATTAGTTGAATTGTTGAAAGGGTGGTGATGGTTGTTATTTTTAATGAGATTATAAGCAAACCCAAGGTAAACTCTTTATACTCCTAGCTGAGTGCCTTATTCGTTAGTCAGGCTCTTGCCTCATGCCCAAAGGCAAGCTCCTCCTCAACCCCTTTCTTTCCAGACTTAAGAGTCTTGCACCATGACCAGATACCAGTCAGAGATGTGACAGGTGCTTCCTTGATCGAAACTTCAGGGTTAGGAATCATTCCTGCTGATCAGAGCCACAGTCGAGAAGGTAGGTACAAAAAATCTGGGGAAGCTCTACTTGGTAAACTATGACATAAAAAGCATGCATTCTCTTCTCAAGAGGTGACTTGAATAGAGGACAGTGACAGCTGTAACAAGTGTAACAAGTGATGAGTACCACTAGAAAAGTGAAGGCTTAGTCACTGAAACTCAGACACCCACCTTAGAGTGCGACCATATACTTGCTCAGCTCATACAAGAAAATGGTTCTTTTGGGTAAATGCAAAAACAGTACTTTAGCCACAAAGTAATATTTTGGTACCTCAGGTACCCCAGTGAGGTAAGTGGGATATTTTGGATCCTTCAGGTGCCTGAATTTCACTCACACGCCTCTGGAAGATAAGTGCTCTTTGAATCTTGCCTCAGCTGCTTCTCATAGCCCAGAAGTGAAATTCAGTGAAATTGCTCACTGTAAATTATTTACCAACTTTAGCTTTAGAAAATGTCACTAATCCTAAACCACAATAGGAAAAGTGTACTACAAAAATGGGACATTTTCAGTAAAATGAAGGTTTTACAGATTATACCCTTAGGAAGCTGCAAGTTTTTGCATGCACTACCATGTTTAATGCTTAGTTTGGTCCCTGCTCTTCTAGCAGTATTATGCCAAATTATTCTGGGCAGTCATTGCTCCTCTTTTCTCATCTGTTTAGCCATCTGGGTCCTGTGGTGGCATATATATAGGATATCATAAAAGAGCACTGGCTGGCCAATTCTCTGGGCTGCAACATGCAGGGCTGGGAAGGCAGTGAGGGAAGGAGAATTGTGCTGGAAGGGTTTTTAAGATTGGGCAGCATCACATTGTGCTGCTAAAGGGAACTGCTGCAGCTGGAGGAGAGAATTAGCTTCCTTTGGAAGAGAACAAAGAAAAGAGTTGACATTTAATCACCAGGGAAGAGAGGGGAAAATGAAGTAAGTACGGAAGGGCATGGTTGATATTTCCACTAACTACTCTGGCAGCAGGCAATTTTGTCTGAACCTTATTTGCTCCATTACAAGACTGTTCCAAGAAAGCAAAGGAACAAAGCTTCTGTAAAAGATGTTACCAGGACCAGACTGCGACTGGCTCCAGAGTGGATGGATACAAATTCCTGCTCCCTGCCTGCCAAGGAGGCAACAGCTGGAACTGCAGACCTGGTACTCTCCTGCCCTAACAGGACTTTCCTTGTACATGTCCCTGAGGGTCACATCTCTCTTTGGCCACAGCCCAAGAGCACTGGCAGCTGTTATAGACAAAAGTGTCACAAAAGAACACTAAACGGCTCCATGATAAGACTAGCCTTCTGAATGCCCCAGAGGCCAATTAGACATACATGTGCAGCATATGAGAGTAATCCCCAGCCAAGGCACCAGATGATGTCCTGCCTCAATGGAAAGTCACTTGGGAGCCTTAGCAGAGGCAATGGATGGGAATCCTGATTACAGACAGCCTTAGCCCCTGGTTAGTGACTAATTTTTCTTATCTTAGCAAAACAGCCTGTGGGAGATGACTAGTGTGTTAGGCAGTAACCTGTTACCGAATTGTGACTGCCATAGACTTCCATATTTCATGCTGGGAGTAGGTCCCCTACCAGAACACTGATTATAAATACAGATGACTGTGCATCATGCTTTAAACTTATATGATCTTCTATACTTTTCCATTTGTAGATCCCTAAATATTTTCAAATGGAGATATGATAACCTGGTGTATCTGAATTTCTATTTGATGAATTTAAGCCTACTGTCACTAAGCTTGTTATTTTTTTAATCTGCAGTTTGATAAATAATTTAAGTCAGCGTGGCCATTTTTATGACTGTTTAGTGAACTGGATCAGGGTACTGATCTGGCTGAAAAGTGACCTGCCTAAAGCAAAACAGTCAGGGCAGTCCCCCATTCTGGCTTATCAAGTAGTCGTATAAACATTTGTGCCAGAACAGTGTAAAGGCAATCTGGGGTCAGAAATGAGTGGTTGGGTTACTTTTTTTTGCCAGAAGTGCTGGCTTGTGATGATCTTTGCATGTGTTGCACTGTAGCCTTCTTTACCTGTTGTGGAGTGCCTTCAGCATAGATCTCAGACTGTTCAGATTTTTCTAACCACAGTGTGAAAATTACTGCCCTAAGCATAAAACAAAGCAATGGCATGCCCTTGTGCTGACTCCCTCTGAGAAGTAAAATAGGTTGGGAAAAATTGCTCCCCTGGAGGTGTTTCTGGTGGATATGGCAATGCATGCATGCTACCTGGAGTGTACTTGGTGGGCACAGATTGTATGAAAACTGGTAAATACAGTGACCCCTGCAGTCAGGGAATTCTCTCAAGAGCATGATTTAATGTAGTCTGTTCCTCAAGGTGTTGTTCTGACTCATCTGTGAAGGACCACCTGGGGCCATATGATGTCGTAAAGTGCTCTTTCAATATCCATTGCATACCAGAAAAGATGAAGGGCACTTTGCCAAAAACTGAAGAAGATGTCTCAGTGTTATACAACTACACGAAGGGACAGTGTGCTGGTAAGACAGCCCTGGAGCATACCCAGCCTTTCGGAGTCATGCCCACCATCTCCAGAAATGGCTTTGTTCTCAATTTCTTTTTAAAAAAGGAAAAAATATTAAAAAATACCCAGAAAGACATTAAAACTCTCTGTAGAAATAACTTTGCTAGGTGCTTAGCCCTGCCAGATTCAATCTTGAAAAAACCATAATTTACTACCAGCTCCAAATCATCAGTGTGCTACAAAATGACCATAAGCCTTCAAAAAAGACAGTGGTACAAGTGGTTTATGACCTAATTCTGCCACCTGTGCTCACGCTGACTGCCTCTTTGCTTCAACACCAGATTCAGGGTGCTGCTCCCGGAATTGGAAGCTCCTGCCTTCCTAATGGGTCAAGTTGGTAGAATCACGTTTTTAGCAGAGAACAAGGGGGAAAAAATGTTTCCTCATTTCTGATTGTCGCGGCCCGAAAGGAGTCATTCAGGACGAGCTCCCTCCCCTTGGGACCAACGACCAAGTTCGTGATGCACTTGGACTGAATTAAGGTGAAACGATACCAGCCAACCAGTTTTAAGATTTATTAACACAAAGATAAGGCATGTGATCAAATAGGTTAATTCAATGGCAAATACTGCAACTAGCTAGACAAGTCCCGTGCCACACGTTTCAAACAGATTCAACAAAGGAGAGGGAAAAAGAGAGGAGAGAGAGAGAGAGAAAAGATATCACCACCCGTGGATCCAGCGTTGTCCCGTTGGTCCTCTTCCTTTGGGAGTCTCGGCAGTTGGGGGGGGGGGGGGGGAGGGGGGCTCTCGTCTGGTGGTAGGTGGGTCCTCTTCACCCTGGGTGTAAGTTTTGGCGGTGCGTGTGCAGTAATTACGACTCGAGCAGGGTCCGACCCTAGGTTCCCGCTGAAAAGCTCGGAATGACTCGCGTGCAGTGGTTACAGCTCGAGTTGGGTACCTCCGAAGAGGGATCCTGAACAAAGAGATTCCCGGGCAATTATAGCTTTTTTCAAATTAAGTTTCCCACCCCCCCAAGTGGTAGTTCAGACTAATAGTAATTTTGGGGGTCTGGGGTCTCCTGCTCCTTATTGGGTCTCATCGTTGTTCCTAGGCAGGCTGTTTCTTTTCTCCCTTATCTTTACTGTTGCAGTTTCTGCCGACAGGTATGTCTTCCTTCCTCGGGCCCCGCCATCATCTCTCAAGGTTCTGACAAAGAGGTGGTAACTCCAGCAATTAGCACTGTTTCAGATGCAAATTGCTGGTAACTCCCCTATCGTTCCCGCCTGCACTAGCTCTGGGGCCCTTTCTCACTGAACTAGGGAGTGCGGCCTAATGCTTCAGCAAATTTAGCTACTCATGCTAAGCAAGTTTTATAGAAGTTGTGCTAAAACAGGCAATAATTTACAGTCCAGGTCCCAAAGTCTCTGCCCGATTGTGGTCTTGTTCAGTGCAGGCTCGGTGTGTCCCGGGTGATTGCAGGGAGACCATCTCGGGGGTTGCAGCAGCTTAGTCCTGTTTCTGCCAGGGACAGATGGCTTGTTCAGGGTTATGGCCTGCCTGCACCCCATGCACCAAGAAATGTTTAAGGCAAAAAATTCATTCATCTGTCCTCCACACTGATGCATTCTTCAGTTTGAGTTTGTAAACAGATGGAGTGGGTATTAGCTATAAAATAATGTCGCCTCTTAGCGTATGTAAAAAGCAATCTTGATGTGCTGGGGATTTTCTGATGGCTCATTAAATGTACTCATGAGAACTAAAGGATGCTTACAGTATAAGTGAAATGCTCATCTCCAGTGAGTGTTTGCCTTTGATAGATAATGCCAGGGTGATGTATACATATTTAGAGAAACATGCAGAGAATTCTTGGCAGAGAAATTCAAATCTGTTACTTGCTTTTTATAAGCTTGCCTGAAACTCTAGCTGTTGATGTGCAGCAGAAGTTGCTGCTGCTCACTACATGTTTCACATCCCGCTGAGACTGTCTACATGGTCTTTTGCAGACTGACATATGTTTTCTCTGCCTTTGCTCTGAACAGGCAGGTGTGTGGCTGGGGCTGGCATGCAGTGTTGTGCTCCAGCTAAGCAGGGTCTGTGGCACAGGGTATATGTTGTTCTGGCTTGTTGCAGAACTGATTTAGCTACGTGGCTCGGAGTCACAGTGTGCTCATTGCCTGGCTCTGTTAGGGTGGAGACTGAGCTTCTTTCCATTGCCCTGCGAAAGCTCATGTAGCCATACAAGCCTGTAATCTCATCCAATGAGGATAAATGAGGACACAGGTCAAATGACAGATCAACATTATTACTTTTGCCTGTATAGTAATATAATAGTGAGGGGCCACATTCAGGGGCAATTTTAGCAGAAGGCATCCTTAATATCCTGACCATGTTGCTCCGTTCCCTTCTTCTCCAGCCCCCAGTGAGATGTGCCTTCAGTTGTGCCAACAGAGCTATTTGGGACTTCTTATGAACCAGATCCAAGAATTGATATGACTGAAACATGTCCGGGGTAAGGCAGGATTTTTTTGTTTTACAGCCAGATTGAATTCCTGATTCATTTCATAGGGCAAATACTTTTTAGCTCATTCTGTAAGTGCAGACCCCTGCAGTCCTTATTATCAAGTTGCAGAAAGCCTAGATGCTTCTTGCTCTTAACCAAGACAGCAGCACCCTATGCAAACATCACCTGCTCTGCTCAATGTTTGCCTTGCCTTTCCCAAATAGTCTTCCGTTGGAAAGCTGATTGCTGTATGGGAATGCCATTGCTGGCCTGCTATGCGCATGCTGAGTTGATGGTACCAGAAAGCATTTCCTCAAGTAGATGTTTTCTTCCATGCTTTGAGAGATACTGAGAGGCACTGTAAACATGAGACCATCTTGTACACCTCCACAGCAGAGGATTTCATACTTGAATCACACATTGCAGGGCTAAAAGACAGATGAGTTGAGGAGTCCTGTTAGCTAGAAATAAGGTGTAACAATTTAGCTGTGCAAACACTCAGGTCAGTCAGAGTTTATGATAGTGTCTGGGAAACTTTTTCCCCATAGGTACCTTCAAAGTTTAACATAGCACTAGCATGTTCAGACCCATAATCTGACTTGAGATCTATCTTACATTTTCTGCTGTCTCCCACTGTTCTTACGAGTGACAGAAAGGCTTCAGTAATTAGGAAGAACCAGGTTATCAATATGGCCTTCCAATTCATGAAACCTGTTGTTAAGTCTTTCTCTCCACACATATACACATTGATTGAACTCTGTAAACTCCCTTATTCTTCTTCTAAATATCAGCACTCTACATTTTCCCTGAGGGCTATGTAACAAGCATAGCTTTACAATAAGAATGGTGTCATTAATAGATTAATAGGTGCAATAATGCATACAGTGGCATTAATGGGATGAGTGAGCTCATTTAGGTGAAATGGAAGGCTATTTGCTTTTGTTCATCCATCTCTCGTAACTTACATTTTGTAAATGGTTAGATAGGACACAAGAAGAAAACTATTCCTGCCCCCATTCTTCTTGTATTTTCTCTTTTTTCCTGACTAAGATATTTGGCTCTACTATGGCTTCTTCCTCTTAAGATCTATGTCTTCATTGAAAAGAGGAACAAAAGCCTTTTTCCTGTCCTGGTGGTTAGTGTACTAAAGGAAAAGACTCACTAGTGGTACAGAAAATTTACTTAATACTTCCCCCATGATACCTCTATAAACCCAGTAAGTGTATACTCTGCTTATTTAATTATTTATTCTCCCCATTTATAGGAATGATGGGAGGGGAGAGGAGGAAGGTCTATTTCAAAGCAATACATTGAACAGCTCATTGTGCCCCACATAAATTTTGTAAAGACTGCAGGTACAAGTCTGAAGCAGGCCCTTCTTAGAAGCAACACTGTTTCTTACGTGTCAGAGGATTAAAAGCAAAAGTGACAGAGTTCAGCCTCTCCTGCTGTGTAGAGAAGGAAGAGGAGGTTTAACTGACATCTATGATGGTTAATCCCAAATGTGGTATTTACTCGTAGAATTTTAGTACTGTGCCTCTGCTAAAGTTTGTAGCCAAAACCCTAGATTATTGCTTTGTTCTGCCCTCTGTGACTTAGCCAGTACATTTAGGACTACAATGAAGTAATTGCGGTGACTACATTAGACATTGCTAGGTTGCCTCCTTTCTATAATTCTCATGAGATCTTCTGCAGTAAAGCCTCTAAAACTCAGATTTTGCTTTGCAAATTTGAGCTCCCTGCATTAGACCTCATGTATTCTTTAGCTCACCTGTATTCTACCAGTGAATATTTTTAAACTTTGCCAGACACCAAGCAGAACAGACAGCAAAGCTTCTGGACCTTAGGAGCCAGGTAACACTTGTCAAATGAGACAACAACCCCCCCATTTTCCTATTATGAAATGTTTTAAGCACTTGCATTGTGCTTATTACACATTATTTGACACCTTATACTGAGGGAAGAAAAATTATGGATTCCAGCTTGTATGCACAAGAGAAAATTAGGAGAAGATTAGGGAGGACATAGTATCTTCCAGTGGAGCTTTACTAAATGACTATACAGATAAGCAACTTTATAGAACCATGACTGGGGAGTAACACCAGATTAAAGGAATAAATGTTTGCGAAAGGAGGGTAAAATTGCAATAAAAGGAGAAAGAACTGTCATTTGATGTGGGAGAAATAAAGTTTTGGATAGAAAGTGTCAGGTAGAAAGAGAACCAAAATTTAACAAGGAGAAAAATAAATCTGTTTTGAAATTGCAGAATAATGTTCCTGAGTTTGCTGTTGCTTTTTCTAAAGGATGTTTCAAAGTAAATTTTTAAAGTTAATTTAGAAAAAAAAAGTCTTCTGAACTGGACCCCTGAACCTTTTGGAGATGTATCTATTTATGAGTTAGCCTACAGCTGTTTGCTACATCTGATTTTAGAGTTGATTCCTGCTTCCTAATTAGTATTCCAAAAAGGAATTTTCCTCATACAATCTTTCCATTTAAAAGAAAACATAAGCTGCTTTTTCCAGCTTTTCAAGTGCTTAAGTGTTTATGCTGTGACCTTAAAAAACTATGTATGATATTCCATTTGAGGCTGGCCTAGGAGAAATAATATTTTTATTTTGGTTATCTGTGAATTCTTAATTAATGTCATGTCACACTCTATCCTGATATGTTGTTCTTCCTTGCTCTTCCTTTATATTAAGCATATCTTACAGAGCCTACAGCTACTAAGCAAAAACTACAGACACATTTCTCATGAACTGTTGTTCTTCCCACATAATATTATTACTGAAGTACAAAGAAAGTACTTGGATGTTAGAAAACCATTGTAGACCTGTCTAGATTTAGCAATGAGTTAAGCTTGTATGTTGCAGAAAATAGGATACAGCTGTCTCTGTACAGATCACTGGAATTTTAGGCTATTGCAGAGAGAGAATTTGGAATTTGGTTCTCTATTGGGTCTTGATAATATATGGGCTGCAAATGCTTCTCTTCAGAATGAGCAGGGCATAGTGGTATATGTCCACACTACCTAGCTGATCATAATAATTGGGTGGTTCATAAGTATGATGTAACAGACAGTTTAAAGCTCTGAATAAGTAGCCTACTGGATGCCTTGTTAAGCTTCTGTCTGCCTCTATGTTAATTTATGCACACTTCTGTTTGGCCTATCTCATACTCTGAGCAAATTGCATTACTCATTAGAGTGCCACTGGTAACTATGCACAGACGTGGGTGTTGTAGGAGTGGATTCAAAGGAGAGTGTGTTCATAATCATATTACACTGCAATGTACTCTTTAGACAGCAAGAAGGGTTTTCTTGAGTTGCCTCATTTTGTATATTGCCGAAAGATATTTTTTCTGGACTGCTAGACTGGTGATGGGACCTGCGTCTGACACCACCTTACCCTGCTAGCCCTGCTTCGGTGCTGTGGGCTGCACCTAGTCAGTTAGGGCACTGCCGTGCTGGGGTAACCCGCGACTCCCAGCTCATTCTCCCTTGCGGAGCAGCCCTGATTCTGCTGCTTCCTGACATGCTATGTTGATGCCACAGTCCTTTTGAAAAACGCACTTTAGTACTGTGCCTCAGCTAAAGGCAGACCTCTGCTAGGAAAAGCCATGTCTGACTTCCCAGCAGGGATTTCCAGGGATCACGGAGTGCCCGGAAGGGACCCCTTGGGTCACTATTGCAAGCACCAAAACATACCAGCTCCTTTGTAACCTGGGACAACCCAGCTCCATGCTAAGTTTAATTTGCTGTTAAACAGCAGGCAGAAACAAGCAGAAGGGGATAGTTTTTCCCACAGCACGTGATTCCTTTTTGGGATCCCTTTCCATGGGATGTTGTAAAGACCAAAACTGCAGATGGTTCCAAAAAGGATCTAGGGTAGATCCACCAGGGGCTATGAACACAATGATCTAGTTACAGCCTCCTTGGAATTGTTGACTACTGTTAGGAAATGCCGACGCCAGGAGCTGGAGAGCAGTGAGGCAGCTGCAGGTCCCTGTTCCCACGACCAGCCGATAGCAATAGGCACACACACAAGCACACATATACTGTACTTATATAAACAGTGTTGGCCGCACAGATCAACACAGAAGCTATAGTACTCATGTAAACTCAGACAGCACCAATGGCCTTATCTTGTCCCTGTCTCTGGCTGATTAGGATGAAAGTCTATTAATGGAAAACATAAGTGTACATATATATATACATATATATATATACACACACACACATACGCACACATGTATACAATGTGGATCCACCCCAGTAGCCGACCTTGCATACCCAGTCTACCCAATCCTGGCGCTGGAATCCTCTCATCTCCAGTGCCCTCACGCCCAGACACATGCACACTGACAGGTCCCAACCCCTCGGTCTCCCCCATTGCCAGCTGGACCTCCGGGTCACCCAGCGGACCCTCTCAGACCTCGCAGACCCTCTGCTCCCTCCAGTACCCAGCGCCATGCTGACACCTGGCTCCAGCCTCTTGCCCCGCTCCGCGGCCGGCGCAGCTCGATGTCCACCCATGACCGCAGGCCAACAGCAGCCGCACCTCGCACGCGGTGAGACTCCCGGCTGAGACTGCGGTGCCCCCCAGGGCCGGCACGCAGACCCCCCGCGCACATGGACGAGAGCCCCTCAACCAGGAAGATGGTCAGAAATGGGGTTAATGAGCAGAAGGGACAGAGGCTCCGATCAGGCGCAGGGCATGGCCGGGCCGGCGTGCTGCCAGCCCATCCCGTCCTCCCTCTGCTTCCACACACTCGTTCCTCCCAGGTGCCCTCACTCCCTCCTTTCCCACCTGCGGTCTCCCCTGACACATCCCCTAACGTGCCCAGGGAGCCTCTGCCACAGCCGGCGCAGGGCAGGGGGTCTCCCCCGGCCCCGGGGCTGGGGGCTCCTGGGATGCCCCAGGGGGCTGGGCTGGGGCTACACTGGCTCCCATGCCGAGACAGGGCTCCCGCCTGCCCTCGGCCTCCCCGCCTGGTCACGGCCCGAGGAGGCCGCCTCTCCTCACGCAGCCTAACAACCGGTAGCGAAGGTGACTGCACACATGGCCTGCACGCAGCTGATCCCAGTGTGCTGGCAGGGGGGACGCTGTGCCATGGGACGTGAGGTACAAGATCATGCGCATCTCCTGCTGCACGCTGATGAGAAGAAGGAAAGGAAAACTCCCTCCTCACTCCCCTGCCCTCCCCATCAATCTGTATCTGCATGTATTTTTGTGCATTTTGCCTCCCAACACAGGCACACGCTCTCCAGGCGACTGCTCCAGACCCCCTGCTTTCACCATAAGAAACCGTCTTCACACTCCTAGACTGCACACGTCCAGAAGGAGTTTATACACAATTGCTGATGCACATTTTGGTGTTGCAGTGTTTGTATTCTGATAAACATCTCTGTAAGAGTAGAATAGGGAAGTTAATTGTTAATGTTAATTGACAACTAATTAAAATGTTAATTAGCATAATAACTGTTCCCAAATGTTTCCAGAAGAAAAATCCTCTGAGCATAAGAAATAAGGAAGTTTTTTACGGCTTGTGGTTAGTGTGAGTTCCTACTGCAGGTTTTCCTGTCATTATGTATATATAGATTAGGCATTTATGCCATACACCTTCTGCTGTGTCTAGTAAGGTTCACACAAGGCCTCCAGCCTGCCTGTCAATCAGGGCACTCACAGGAACCCCCTTTTCTAGCCAGCAGTCTGTTTTCATGAAACCTCTAAAAACCATTTTTTCTAAAGACTCCCCTGCCAAATTTGTCTGAAATTCTCCACACAGTTCAAAGTTATAGCACACAGACACACCACAGTTCTGCAAGTGGGGCTTCAGCCCGGATTCCTAAGGGACCAACATAAATGCCAGGACCGTGTCAGCGGTACCTACCAGGTAAAAAATCAGTTCCCTGGAAATCCAAATAAAACCAAACATTTTTTGTCAGACGAGTGTCTAATGTTCTGGCTATACAAAATAATTTTGATGGATGTCATTTTTTTTCAGTTCAAAGGAAATGGCAGCTCAAATACGCAGCAATGGAGAAAGTCTACAAAGTACTATCTGCTTTCTGTGAAAAAGAGTGACACATCTTACTTCCCAGATCTGCCAGAGATCCCTGGTGGGACCAGAGGCAACTCAAGGCAAGGTTCAGAAAGGATGCTTAGGAAGCAGCTCCTTAAGGATCGTAACAACCTAAAAACTACACCTTTGGCTCTGACAAGGTGATCCAGAGAGGCAGGGGAAGGCACAGCCCATCTCTGCACATCTATGGAGGGCATCCGAACCTCAAGAGGAGGTCCACAGTGATCCACAAGTGGTGGCTGGCAAGAAATGCTGGGCATAGCAGTGTGTCCAGCCTCTCCCTGGTCTCTGGAGACATTGAAGACACACTTTTGTCTGCTCTGGATACAGAGCTCACCCTCATCTCCCAGGGTGAGGTACCCTTCTGAGCACAATGTGCTCAGTGTTAGGAAACCTCCGGTGGGTACAGAGCTGCCTGCCTCCTAGATCGCCACCCTACATCTACCAGGAGGGAGAAAAGGCACCACCTACATGATGGATGGCAGACATGGCTTCTGCTCCCCACTTCCTCAGTTATTTGTGCTTCTTAAATATGGTAATTTCTGGGTTAAAAAATAAAAACTAATATCTTCTCCCCCTCTCAATAAAGTCAGAGCTGGAATCAGACTCCTCCTAAATCTCCTTTTCCCTGTGTGAGTATCCTCTTTCTTCAGCCAGCAACATCTCTTTCTGACTTTCTATTGTCATACATAGGTAATAACCATCAAGCATACTCTTTGCAATATGTTAATAAATTTCACAACATTCCAATTAAGTTCACTCAAATTCACCTTAATTAAACTTGCCAACTTTACTTGCAATCTTTACTACCTTTAAACTATCTTTTGGTGTTTTAACTTCAGATTAATATTGATCTTCCAAACCTAGGAACCAGAAGATATTTTCCTATTCTTTCTGTAATCTAGCTAATTGTGGCAGACAGATGAGTGAACTTTTGCCTTAAATATTTCTTGGTACATAAGGTGCAAGCAAACCATAACCCCGAACAAGCCATCTGTTCCCGGTGGGAACAGGACTGAGCTGCTGCGACCCCCGAAATGGTCTCCCTGCGACCACCCGGGACACACCGAGCCTGCGCCGAACCAGGGCATGATCGGGCAGAGACTTTGGGACTAGCACAACTTTTATAAAACTTGCTTAGCATGAGTAGCTAAATTTGCTGAAGCCTTAGGCCGCACTCCCTAGTTCAGTGAGAAAGGGCCCCAGAGCTGGTGCAGGCAGGAAAGACAAGGGGGTTACCAGCAGTTGGCATTCCCATGCTTCACGCTCCGGGAGGAAGGTTGTCAAGGCATTGAAGTGAGGCCTGCTTGGGCACCGGGACCCTGGGGAGCAGGGCCTCCTCTCACTGCGGAAACAATGCTGATTGGGTGGTCTGGGCTATCTTGGGGTCCAGATCATATTCCCTTTGTCTGGACCTTGGGAAATAACACCTACCGTCACTGCTGGGGAAGTAATAAATTGTCAGGGCTTTGAGAGATAAGGGCAAGACCCGAAGAATGAAAACGCATCTGTCAGCAGAAACCACAACGGTAAACAACCTACCTAGGGACCCAATAAGGAGCAGGAGACCCCAGACCTAAATATTACTATTGGTCCAAACTACTGCGTGAAGGGCGGAGAGCTTAAGATTGGAAAGTATAATTGCCCAGGGATTTCTTTGTTCAGGGTCCCTCTTCGGAGGCACCCAACTCGAGCTGTAACTACTGCATGCATGTCATTACAATTTATTTATTTAATTTGCCTTGATTTGGCTCCAAACTTTTCAGCAGGAACCTAGGGTCAGACCCTGCTCGAGCTGTAATTACTGCACGCGCTTCGCTAAAATTTACACCCAGGGTGAAGAGGACCAACAGGATGCCGCTGGATCCACGGGTGGTGATATCCCTCTCTCTCTCTCTCCCTCTCCCTCTCTCTTTTTCTCTCCCTCCTCCTCTTCGCCTTTCCCCACCTTTTCTCCCCACTCCGTGGAAAATAAAGTTAAAAGGTTGTACGATATGTGACTGGTTTTAGCGTCTTAATCTCATCCTTGGGATAGTAACGAAACCCCCCCCCGATATTGGATCGGGACACTAATATACAAAAGGAGCATGAGATGTTAAATAAGGAGTACAAGTATGAATAGTGGTAGTTAAAATGTTACAGTGATTTTCTCTAGATAAAGAGGATAAAATTATAATAGTGTTGCAATCCTTCATTTTTACAAAAGAGCTTAATTTCCAGGCTGACCATTGGGTAGACTGTGCCTTATAAGATTTCTGTATTACGATAAGATTGAAAGACTCAGGATAAATGCAAACCTGAATCCTTTAGGATAAAAACAAAATCTTCTTGAGAATTTCTCCATTCCAGACAGGAAAAATTTCTGCATCGTTAAGCAGAAAGAAAAGCTTCATAGCTCTTTTCTCAAGTATGTGAAGTCAAGATCTTTAGTTATATTGCAAATAAGAATACCCTACACTTTGTTACAGTTCTTGTAGTTGCCTGTTACTACCCAACCTGTTCTACTTTGGTATTCTGAGGTATTTCTAACTGAACTAGACATACAGATGTGAAACTCTATCAAAAGTCATTATAGTTCTGCCAGGTGAGTTTATCAGCATGAAGCTGAACCTCAGTGAAAAGTTGAAAGATTAATAGCGCTCAAGCAGTGAAATCCATTCTGACTACTTGTACAAGGAATCATATGTTCCTGACCAATTCACATACTGCATGAGCAGGGAGGAGCAGAACAAAGCATAAAAAAGCACAAAAAAGAAAATGGCAAACAATAATTTGACCCCTCCCTGCCATCTAGGTGGCCTTTTAATATGGTGTTACGTGCCACACAGGCAAGGGTGGGACTCAGGATGGTGCAGCCCATAGAAGAGGGGTTTTGCTCTGGGGTGCTTCCCGGAAGTCAAGGAGCCCAGAGTGCACCATGGCTTCAGCCATCACACTGTGGGGTTGCTGTAGCCTAGTGGCAGACCCTCCAACAACCCCATGATTGCTGAACAAACCAAATCAGCAAAGGGAAATGATACCTGATGGAGATTTTGTGACACCACAGACTCACACCGTAAGCATCCAGGCACTATGGAGATTTTCCACTGGATGACTTCTTAATAAAACCGTGCAAGAGTCACTCTGTATAAGAGTCAAACCCGTACAAGAGTCAGTTCATATAAAAGTCAAACCCATACAAGAGTCTAAACTGTACAAGAGTCAAACTGCAGAAGGCAGCTCAGGCTGATAAGAACCACACCTGGGATTATCTGTTGACATGCTCAGTTACCGACTGAGTTCATGTAGCTGCTGTGTAACTGTGGTCTGGTATTATTTGACTGGATAATGAACTGAGCCCAGGAACAAAGGGAAGATTAAAAAAAGTGGGCCATGTACTTGTGTGTGTGGACTCGGACTCACTGTCAGCTGGCCTGTGGATCTGGCAACCCACCCATCATTGGGGACACCCCTGATGCCAAATGCTAGGGAGAATGAGAATCATCCTGGCGCAGCTTGAGCATGGTGAAAACTATCCAGGGAAAACTATACCAGAGGGGTGGCCCATAAGCACAGGGAAGCGGTCGCTGTACCGGGCACCTGTGATGTGACCATAGTGTTCTGATGTGTATATATTCCTTTTTTAGTTCTACTGTATTGTCTAGCTTTTAGCTTTGTCTATATTATTGTCTATACTTTTAGCTTTGTTGTACTTGTAGACTGTAGATTGTTTAGTGTTAGTTATTTAGTGTAGTCTAGTGTCTGTTATATGTGTAGAACCTCTTATCTCTACTAAATTCTTATACTTGAGAAATGATGATCTCTCGAGTTCAGCACGACTAATCCTGAAATCCGAAAGAATCCCAAACACCCCTCGAGTGGCACATGACAGTGGCTGAAGAAACACTGGCTATATTCTATTTCTCTGTGTTGTTCTTATGTGCAAATCCTGGCTTCCTCTGGAAGAGAGAGGTCAAATATTATCATAACAAGGGAGATAGGGAAGCATGGGGACTAGCAAAACAAATTTAACAGGTCTAAGTTGGTTTGAAAGGTGTTAAAATTAAAAGAAAATTCTCCAGTCAAGTGACAGGCATTTTGATATCTTTAATAAAGTCTTTCACAGTCAAGCCAGAGCCTAGGCTTTAATTCTGAATAGACTTTACATCAGGAATTAGGATAGGCATCATTGATGGGTTGTCCCTTAAAAAATTCTTTAAAGGAAGAAAGATTTTTCAATAAGAATTGTTTTATCTTTAAAAAGTTTGAATATATGCTCTAGAAATACATGTGCTAAAGGCAAATAACTGAATCCTGAAGCAGCCTAGAAAGAAAGGAAGTTACAAGTAAGAAAGCAGGAGGAAATTTTAGATGTTGTTACCAGAGTTTTAAGGGGTGAGCGAGCTATAAAATTAATGTCTGGTATCATCGTCTGACTCTGCTGCAGAGTGAAGCAAGGTGAAGATGTACATGATCTGAAAACATCCAAGCTAGCTCTGAACTCAGAAGCAACATAGGCTTATCAGCATAGTGCTGTACTCAAGATGCTTAACCTTATCTTGTAGATTAATAGAATTATTATTAGCTTTTGCCCAGCACTACATTGACTTAGCTTCTGAACAGCACTGCACTGGCTTAAGTATATTGCAGTTGGCCCAGGCTGGCTCATAGGAGATCTATCTCCACAAAGTCAAGGACACTATACATGTTGTGAGAGCTAAAAAATAAGGATACAATGCTGCAATGACAGGGTCTCAGGAGTTTTGAAACCATAAAAGCTAAAACTGGTAGAAAGAGATGGGGACTGGAGAATACAAAATGTTTCAGGAAAAGTGGTGGTGGGGAAGCAAGGCAGCATTTCCAAAGGAGAAGGTGCAGCATGATGACAGTCATTCCAGATTTTGCAGCAGTGGATACATCTTTCTGACAGGGCTTTTTTTCCTCCCAGTAAAAGAAGGCAGAAAAGGCAAGAGAGACCCCCTTCAGTGCCAGATCTCAATCAGAAACAGTGATAGATTGTAACCTGATCAAAAAGCAGGAGGTTATGTAACAGAAAGGCCTTCTAATAGCAGTGAACATGTCCACAGTAGATTAATAATTAGAGAAGACTGTGTAATATCTACCATTAAGTGGTTATTAAAATAATTTATTACTTTTTAAATGCCTTTCAGACTTTCAGAGAAATTGCTCCTGTCTCCTGCAAATGTGGTATTTCTCCCTTTTCTCCAAAGATTTATTCCTGATGATACAAGATTTATATGAATTGGAAATTGCAGCTTTAAATATCAAATCTTCCTTGGCTGCAGGGATCTTGACAGTTACAAGGAGACAGGTAAGATATATATCAGTTCTTTAATAAGGTTCCTCTCCCTGAAAAAATGGTAGGAGAGTTACTAAAATTATAGGAAATATGGTATGTGCACATGAAGAACAGCAAGGTACGCAACTAACATTCTTTACCACTAACATTATGTAAGCATTTTAATAAAGTGAAACTCTAGCAACTTTTATACAGACTGCCTCTGATTTGGCAAGAATGATAAATGAAGGTGTCAGCATTCTTTTATAACCATTCTCTGTAAAACCACCTCATCTACATATCCTTTGTAATATGCTTGAACAATATTATTGTGCTGATTAATGCAACATTTATGTCATTCTATCACCCATACGATTAGACATTCACAAATGTTTATTTAAAAATAGTAAAAAACAGAGCTGGATTTCAGTAATGCTTTATATGGGCTCTTCACATCAAAACATCTGTATTTTTTCATATAAACACATGCTGAACTACTGAATTAAGAAGGGTTTTCTGGTTTTGTTTTGTTTTTTTTAACTACTCCATTAACAGACACTGCACACCTTTTTTATACTAAAGACAAACCACTATACACTTTACAACCAAGTTCTATTCTGATTGTTCTTTGGTTCTTTGTTATATGAAATCATCTGATGTCCGTGCAGGAACTAACTTTCAGATAGACTTCTCAAACACTTAATCATAGCTTATACTTTCATAGCCATTACAAGCTTAATACAAAATATACATAAATGTAAGCAATGAGATTAAGGAAAAGGGGTTTCTAAAGAGAATATTTGTATTCTGTGAAAATAGTACTGTGAGACTGCAGGATACTAGGAGTTAAAGTCAGGGAAATCTCATGCATCAAGAGTCTGGATCACTTTGGAGCAGTTTTATATTTATTCTTTTAATTTTCCTCTCCCTCAGAAGTCCTGATAATTGCATTCACGGTAACTAATAAACTCTTTCCCCTAGGCAAAGAGATCAGAAATTAATTAAAAAATTTCCACTTATTTTTAAAATCTCTGAAACATTTCTTTAAAAAGTGTTATTGATCTGGAAGCACCTGTATAAGGCAAATCTGATTAGAGTCAAATATCTAAGAGTATGTTTTAATATGATAATTTTGAACATGCAATTCAATAGAACTTATAGCCACATGGGAGTTAATTAGAGAAGACAAAAATTGTTCAATAAAAATTTAAGGTGAATAAGGAACATGGGAGCCAAGATGGGTTGTATTGGAAGAGAAAGTATGGGACTAGAAGGATCTAGTCAGTGTTGTTATTCAAATATCGGTTTTGAGCCTGAACTTATTTAGAATTTAAAATTATTTATAAAGTGGAATAAAAGAGTATGACTATGTTAATAGAAACTGTTACTGACACAAAGTTTGGAGACATTATTAATGCACAGAAAGATCAAGTAGTAATATACAATTTTTTTATGGTCCTGGAAATTGTAGACATGTGATAGAACTAATTTAGGAACTGATTTTAGGAACTAATAACAAGAAATTTGGTTATAGACTGGGAGTTCATCATTTGGAAGGCTGTACAAGAAAATAAAAATTTGGATATATTACTTGGCCATGAAAATAACTGCAAACAGCTAAAGTGACTGTGAAAAATTTTCTAGTAGAGAGGAAGAAACACCAATGTCTCTGTACCAGTGAAATATCATTTGTAATATTATGTACTTTCCTGAGAAGGAGGACAGAGAGTTGAAAATCCATCCACTTGTATGATCCTAACCTTGGCAGTATTGCAACTAGATTCAGAAAGATACATCTGTCCTACCTGCTCACTCATAAAAAACAAATGTGTTTCCTCAGTTTGAAACATTGGGCCAGGTGTTTATAGAGTGTTGCAGGTAACTTTGCAAATAGAGGTATCTGCACCTTCTAAATGACATTGTATATGTGTCTCAGTATTCCTGTAAAATCTTGGCTTGCTACTAGAAATAATTCATTTCTTTCTAGTAGGGATTGTTTTTTGTTGGTAATTAGGGCTCTTCCTTGACTTGCAAGGGCATGTATATAATATAATGTGTGGTGTAAGGATTTGAGCTCTCAGAGATCAAAGTGGTAAAGCCACAAGAGAGAGCACAGCAGTGCTCAGATCCTGGTGCAAACAGCTCAGATGTCTCTACCTTGGCTCTCTTGTTCTCCTAGCTCTGAGCTGTGCATGGATAGGCACTTTGACTATTTCCGCATTTATGGTAAGTTTATACTTCAGGCAAACTACATTCAAAATGCTGCTTTAAGCCAGAAAGCAGAAATCTGACCACAGACGTCTTCAAGTTATCATTGTTTCTGGTAGGGGAGATAGATGGCTTGAGGAATAACAGACAATCTGTGTCATAAAAGACTGCTAAGGATAAATGATAAAGACTAAAACAAAGATATTCACTGGATCCCATTGAGTTCCAAAGAAGTTTGACTAGGTGATAGCAACATGACAAGTTTTTGTCCTAAAATAGAATAAACAACCACATCTTTGTGACTGTCTCACCATTTTTGCAGAAGATATCCTAAATTCCCTCAAATGGAGAAATCCATGTTCCACAGTGGGTACTAGTGTGGTCACCACTTCTGGTGAGTACTGTCTGCTCAAAATGACACAGAGAAATTAAAATTAGTAGGTAAATTGCTCCTAATAAGATGCTGAGATGGACAGATATCAAAGGTTTTTTTTTTTTTTTCAGAATTTCAATTACACTTGGGTGGCTGTCCTAGGTGGGATGAAATCTCTGATGAGATATACTCCAACTGGTCAGAAAATGGTCTGGTATATCCTGTTTAAGTGGAATTCAATCACTTTTAAAAAATAAATATTTTCAGAACAGAATTTTAAGCAATAGAAGAGTGGAGAGGAATGAATGACGTAATTTTAGTTCTGTCTTTAGCTCTAGTATATCAAGATAAATTCAAAATAAATAATCATTTAAAATTAGGTATAGAAGATTCATTTCTGATGAAAGAAGGGGCAGTGAAAGTAATAGTTTTTCATCTTGCTGAAAATGAGCCATTTCCTGAGACCAGTCTTTTGGACCAGCATTTCAGATCTCAGCAGAATTCTTCTTTTTTCCCTTGGTTGAATATATACTTTTAAATATGTGTTTTCAAGGGTTATTGATTTCCTATTCCTTCCCTTTTAGTCTGAATCAGGAAGGGAAAATAGTATCTAGGACAACCTTCTTTTGATTTAGCAATGTTTTAGGCATACCACTTCAGGCATGAAAAATTATTTCCCTTCTCATTTACCCTCCTATCAAAGAAAGGATCTTGAAAAATCTGCCTGTTTCAGGTTATAGTGCTAATTCTAAGAGAAGAGTTCTTATATTCCTCCAAAGCCAGCACAATAACAAATGTACCATACATTCAGGCTCAAATGAAATCTAACAAAGACACAGATGTCTTGCCAACAAACTCAGTGAACTTTCAAATATGACATTTCCAGGGGACAAGTCAGAATCAGCAAACTTAGACTGCTTACGTCTAGAAGTCCTCTGGAGAAAGTCTGGAGGGCTTTTCTCATCTCACTGTGCAGGGATGAGTCAGTGCATTACACTAAAGACAATCTCTTCAAATATACTGAAGATGTTTTTAGGATGCTGACAAAAACAGGTGGAAGCAGCTAGAAAGCTGATGGAAACAATGCAGTCAGAATCCTGTATATTTGGTTCACAGAATCAGAGTGTGAGGAAATCAGTTTACTAGTTTGTTTCATCAGGTGCTGGGAAAGTAAAAGTTCCTTTCCCTAGTACTTTATACGTGTGTCTATGACATCACTTAGATTATAGCCTCCATTGAAAAAGGATCAAACTCTAAATGTTTCTACAGATTATGATTATTTCAGTCCTGCTATGGTCAGAGAGGTTTCTCATTTCTCAAAATCCTAGTTATAATAAATTTATATCACCAGTGAGTAAGGTTATAACTACCTTTAACAAATACACAAAACAGAGCTGGCACTAGGAGTAAGACAAAAGATAATATATCATGTGTCAAAAGACAATATTTTGACTTCAAACCGTTACAATAAATTATAAGTTCTAAAAATATAAATGTTGATATCAGGCCTTAACTTTCCACAAGTACTGTATCTTGCTTATGTAGGTCTCTGACTAGTGTCAGACTGTTTAAAATAAATCTTGGGAAAATAAATCAATAGGCAAAGGGTAGAGATGGCAAACAAAGGCCGGGATGTATTTACTTATCCTGTACTTCATTAATTAGATAAGTATGCATCAATAGTGAGCAGGCTGTTCATGTCTTTCACAAGTAAAGCATCCAGAATATGCTGGTATATATGTATATGTACGAGAAAAGATGATTTGCTCATGGTTGAAATACAGCTGTTAGACTGCATTAGCAACACAGAAGTATTTTGTCATTTTCTCATGCTAATGAAAGCTTTAGAGAGGGAAATGCAGAACAATGTGAAACAACATAGGAAATTTGATGTATGCAAATATAATTATTGAGATTGGAATCTAGCCAGACAACACAAGCCCCGACACAAAAACACATACACAGTTCTTGTCCAAAGAACAATAACTGCATTTTGAAAGAAGTGGTAGCTACAGATGAGTTTTTGAAGCTATGACTAACCACCCAGGCTTTATTCTCTCAGTTTGCAATTTTGTCTGAAACTCTGACTTGATTTATAACCTGATTATCTATTCATACCCTTTCATTAACTGATGTGCAATTTGCCATTACATTCATAAACCTTTTCCGACATTGATTTACTATTCAGCAAAGCAGTAATTGAACAAAGCTAAACTAAACTAAAGCTGGATAATGTTTGACAAATACCATCCCAGTGAATTCTGGAAATGAAGAGCTGAAACTTTCTAGGGCACAATTTGCAGTGCGTGAAGGCTGACTCTTCCAGAGCTGTGCCCATATACGATGCCTGGAGACCTCCTGTTTGGTGTCTTACAAGACAATACAGGTAAAAAATGTGAATTGTGACATTATAATAGTGTGCTTCAGAACACGAGAGCACAACTTACTTCGTAAGTGAGCTAATATGACACAGAGTCAGACTAGTGAAGGACTTAGGCAGGCTCATAGCAATGACAGAATGAAGAGGGGCATGAAACTGGGATAATAATGGAGCAAAATATAAAAGATAATAGATCCCAGATCCTCATTCCCAAAGAGCTGGCTTCTGGAGCAGAGGCAGGCTAAACTGACATCCTGTCTCAGGTGCCAAAACGGGGTTAGTACTCATCTCTGCAAGCTCAGTGCTTAAAATAAGCCCCACATGTATGTTGAAATGAACTTATACATAAGACTGACAGGATTCAGAAAGCAGCTATTTCTGTTCATCTGTCTACTGAAGGCCCTACTGGGAAGGCATTCACACACCCATCAGACATCAACAGAATCACAGCACCAACAAAATGGAATTTTATTTCAAAACAGGAATGTTATTGTCCTATCCTTGTTATTTATTACAAAATAAAAGTCTAAGCACTTACACAGCAAGAGGAAAACCTGGGCTCACCTCCATCTTTAACTTCAGGGGCACTATGCCCACCTCCTTCATTTCCTACCAGATGTCTCTATCAACTAGACTATAGGCTAGTCTGAATAAATGCACTTTTCAGACCTCCTGTTGAAACCCAGATCATTTTATGGTAAAGAATTCAACTAGAATGAGAACTAGAAAATCACATTAAGGGTGGAATACAGCTTAGGTGTCAATGGTGTAGGTATCTCCATGTGTATGAGGCAGCTGAATCAATGATATCTAGAATACCTGCTTTAGCATGGTCCAAGTAACTCTCCATAGTGACTTCCTCTCCACTGAGCGTAAAGAGACTCTAGAGTCCAGTATTTCATATTCCCCTTAAGATTTTCAGCTTCAGACCTTCTTCTGTAATTAAAGCATGACTGGGCAGAACTTTACAGATACACAAATTCTCATGGATGGCAGTAGAGCTGTATAGATGCCCTCATTCATGATTAATAAGATTGTGAAGAGAAAGGGAGAAAAGATTATAAAGATAATAGGAAAATAAGAAAATAAAATATGTACATAAGAACAGGTACAAAAGTATACAACTTCTCAATGAGAGCAGCTTGCACAGCATAGCCCTCCTGATTAATTCTCTGAGTGTAGAGAAAATCTCAGTGAATGTCTTTGACTCACTACTCACAGGTTTCACTAAAGAAATAGGTCTTCAGCAGGGATCTGAAGCAAAATTAGGGAACACTTGCCATACAGAAAGGGCATTTTATGCCATGCCATACCATGAAAAATGGTATGGAAATTGGTGAAGAGGATGTCTGGAAGAAGTCCAGATGGTCAGGGTGACATTACTAATTGTGCACAGCCCTTGCACACTTGTTTCAGTTTCCTCAGCAGAAATGCATTTCTTCTTACACTACAATGAACAACCAAACCTAACAATGTTTCTCATTTGAGGAAAAAACTATGAATAGTGGCAATTCAGTACATTCAAAGAGACAGAAGCTGCAGGGAATATCTGGTTTCTCCAACCAGTTAGAAATTCACTGTCACTCACCCTCACCTTTTTGGTTAACACCAGCCAAAGCGCATAACAAAATTGTTGGCTGCTAATACTAAGCCATGCTGCAAGTTAACACAGCAGGAAAAGTAGCCTGTTTCTTCAAGAGAATAACCTGCAATTACAGGCAGGGAGTTAAAATGCAGTGCATGAATTAGGAGGCTGGGAACGCAATATTGCCTGATGGCAGAATACTCCGTTAACTCCAAAGCATGCACTAAGACGTTAATGTGTTCATTGATTCTCAGACTAGAAGGGACCATTAAATCCCACTAGTCTGACTTCCTGAAAAACTCAGACTACAAACTGTACCCAATCACCTGTGCATTGATCCTCGAAAGCATCTCTTCCAGAGAGATGTCAAGCCTCCCTTTAAAGGTGTCACAGGAGGGAAACAAACGCTATCCTTACAGTTTGTTTTCAGTTGTTTATTCTGCTAGTGCACTGTTAAAAACGTGCCTCCCACTTCACATGAGAGTTGCTGTTTCTTTCAAAGCCTTTCTTTTCCAGATGGACAGTCCTTATTTCCTGATTTTTTTTCCTTATGAAATACTGATGTAATATAACCAGTTCACCTTTCAGTCTTCTTTTTAGTACAAAATCTGTAAATACCTACACTAAATTCCATTATGCAATCCTGGTCTGTTGATCACCCAGAAGAGAATTTTTTGAAGACACCCTGGTTCTTGTCCTGTCTGTGCATATGAGTTTCTCCCAGGAGGAACAACAATATTCAGGGAAATTAAACATATCATAATTTCATGCAGTCTTGCAGTTGAAACTTGTTGAAGGCATGTATCCAAGGACCAGGACTGTGGGACACAACACTATTCTGAGATTACAGCCTGTGAATGGTGAATAAAACCTAAATCCTTTTGAGTCACTGTTATTCATTTAGAAGAGGAATTTCCTTGTTTTCAGAGATTTAAATATAACCCAATCAAAAAAAAAAAACATGCCCAGCTGCTGATCTGTCTCAGTGATTGACCTGATCTCCCATTTTTGCCAGTTTTCTTGCCACCCACAAGTGTTATCAGCAGTGATTCTGCATTCTCTTTCATGTCATTAACAATAAAAAGATTGACTAATAAATGCATGAATGCCCTAAAGTATGAACAGACCTGAAAAAGACTGTAAAAAACAGACTATAGGTTCATACTATTCCACAACACCAAGGTAATTTAGATTTCCTCCTTGTGGCATGTTTTTTTTCCAAAGTGTGGACTTTTTTTAAAGGAATGTAAAAGAAGGCAGACATATCAGGCCTTCAGCATGGCATTTTGGATAATAATCATTGCTATGGATGCATGGAGAGAAGGAACCCATTGTCTTTTGGAGAACTGGCAAGAAAGGGAGTGGGACTGGATTGGGACTTAGCTCGCCTAACTACATCTACATCTCAGCTAAGCTCCCTGTTAAGTCAGTAGAGAGAAAGTGGCATTTTTGAGATGAAGCTCATCTAGCCTACTTTAAATATTGCTTTTATAATGAGATCAATACCTCTGAAAACTTCCCTCCACTTACTATAAGGGGAAGCAAAGTTGGGTAATTCAAATGCAGACATGAGATTTTAGTCAGATGAGTCCTACTGCAAATAACTGACCATGACCAACTTTCTCTACCTATTTTCATCTCCCTGAGGGCATGCAATTATTTCCTGGAGGAAAGGAAAATGAAAGTGAAAGAGCATGGCAGGAGGTGTTAAATTCTGGCACCCCTTGAAGTATTTTGAAGTATGATGTTTTTGGAATTATTTTCTTTTCTTGCTCTGATTTTGGGGAAAAAAGTCCTGTACATATTACCCACCTAAAAAAGTCTCAAGCGTATAAATATTTTTTTCTAAATTATCATTTCTGGGGAAATGGAATGATGGGAAGGATGCTAATTTTCTTCCCTGGAAGTTCTTTGGTTTAAAATTTTCCTGACCTATAACCCATGGCTTAGTCTCTCAATTCATCTTAAGCTTTTAGAGACTTTATTCTTTAAGGCATATTTTGTGTTCAGAAGAAGGTGAAAAGAGATTTGCTAATTTATTTGTTTCAGAATTCAGAGTATGTGTTGAGCCTTCTCTTGAATAACTAGGTCCCTGATTTCGGTTGGGCTTTAACTTTAGTCCATGAAAACCAGAGGAAAATTAAACCTTCCTGGTGAAAAATAATCTCTCCAAGACTGTTAAAATTCTCCTAAACTTGAACTGCAAGTAGCCAGTTAGCCCTGTGTCTTGAAAGTTTACCTGAAACAAGTGTTCTAGTGTTTGCTCTGAGTTCAGCCCCTGGACACATGGTGCAAATTCACTAGATTTGCTTAAATACATTCCCTTGCACCTGCTTGAGTATTTTTTGCCCACAACATACTACATGGTACACACAAATAAGGTGTAAACAGAAGCTGGCTATTCTTTGGCACTTGTCAAAGCCACCAGTAATTCATTTCCAGAGGGCTAGAACAAATGCATAAAACACTTTTTATAATGTACTGCCTACATTTTTAGACTAGGATTCACTCATTATGAATGTTTTAAACTATTTATTGTTTCCTATGGAGAAGATGGCACAAATGCAGCAGTCAGAACATTCAGACCTGTGTAAATTGGCATTAAATCTGGACTATTACAAAATTCATGTACCATTTTAAAAAAAAGAAGAAAATCCCATTTGTTTCTGACATTTACAGATAACACGGTTTGAGCCTTTTTGCCAGGCTTAGGTGGTCTAGGCTTCTCTCTCAATACTACTTAGCCTGCAGTTTGGTCATGTGATTAAATTTCCATTTTGACATGGGTACAGAGTAGAAAACCCTTCCTTGGTGAGTATCCAGAATACAATTAAATTCATCTTCAGGAAGCTTTAGTTAAATGTGACCGGTAATGTGATCATTTTCAGGTGACCTCATTCACAAGAGGATTCTGTGTCTTTCTAACCACATCCCATCCCAAGCCACTCAAGAAGGTCATTTCACACAGGCATTACTCACCTACCTGCATGCACCTAAAAATCCAAGAGAATCAAAGGAAAATCCTTCTGGAAGGGAGATCTAGGGGTCATGGGGTCTATTCTCCATGGGGTCTATTCTCTCTGCTCAAGAGAAAAGCAACTATATTCTAAGTTAGACTTGGCATACGCTTGCAATAAAGCAAAGCAGAATATTGCCGAGCAAATTCAACACTTAAAGGGTCTTCAGGCAGGCAGGTGTAACATCTCTGTGATTGTTTTCTACATGTTGCCATATTAGAAAGGAGCCCCACTGTGTAATCATCTATTTTGATCTATGCTTTTGCTCTAAAATGCAACTCTTTATTTCTCCTGAACTGCTCAAATGTGCCTTTTTAGAAAAGTTTTAAATTTCACATATTTCAAGATGTTTTGTTAAGCAATATAAAGAATATTTGCTATTAAAATTTGAGGAACAACATTTTGATAGCATGCTGTTTCAGGAGTGATTTTGGTTGTTTGATTGTATACCCTCAGGCTACTTGGTAGCAGAAAGTGGCTTATCCATTGGAACTAAATTGAAAAATAAGATTTCTTTATTCACGTATATAGTCATGATTCAAAGCAGTGACTAAACTTCATTACATATTTATGTCTCTTAAGACATTGCACTCTCTAAAGAAAATTAGCCTCTGTTTTCTGTCAGCAATGATAGTTAATTTAAAACTTGTTCACTGACACTTGTTTTACTGTACAGTATAAAGTGTTTTCACAGACAGAAAAGTGGAAGGAGCTGATCAACACCTACCTCCAAAATATTTTTGAGCTTTGTCAAAGTGTGCTTTGTGTAAGACGAGGTGAAGGCTGGCAGAAATGGCTTTGTGGAGGTGCTCCTGTTTGTGTTTGTGTCACTGGGATCTGAGTCTGAGCCTAGTTCCATAACACAACCTTATTTTCAGAGTTTCCAGCAAATAAAGCAGTTAGAAGGCACGGGCATTTCCCAGTTAAAAATAAGCCATTTAGGTGTCTCTCCCAATTCTTGTTCACTGTGGCTGGCTATTTCACATTCACTAGTATCCAGGCCCTTCTACAGGGATTGCTGGGGCTATGGCATGCTGCTGGAAGTATCAGTTGGAAAGAGCTTCTCAGAGTAGCAAGTATGATTCTGCTTTCATCAGCCTGCAGAAATGCATCTGAGACAAACTGTTCAGCAGCATATGGCCCATCAGGCACTTCCAAAATCTACAACTCCATTAGGTCCTGGAGCACCTGCTCTGCAGAGAGTGAAAGCTGGAGCTGGCATACAGCAGCCAGCCACATGCTGCTGAACCAGCGCTTCATCCCTGAATTTGGAACATATAAAGAAAGGTGAGCCAAATGTGAGTGCTACCTGTAATAACTGGGAGATACTGCAAGCCATTGGTCATTTTGTAAGGACCAGCCTGCTTCTTATTTGGATCAAGCTCACCAAAGGAAATTTCTTCCCAGAATCTTGTGATGCTGCTCTTGGGACTGACCCTCCCAGATTTAGGGAAAACAGCTCCTGAGTTTTCTGCACTAGTCTTAGTTGCAGGTTTCCAAACGACTGGCCTGCATATTTCACTTCATTTGCATTCAATCTCCTTGTGGAAATAAGAATACTCCCAGTTAGTTAAATGGTTTTGGACTCACTTGAAATATGAACTAAGCTTATTAAAAAAAAAAAAAAAAAAAAAAAAAAAAAGGAAAAGCCATGTTTACTCTTGCAAAGTAAAGGTGGAAGTCTTAATTAATGGATTAGAAACTGAACTAAAAGACTCAGCAGTTAAGCCTAATAAATTATGAAACTAAGCTGTACCTAAGAAGAAGGTTCTTCAATTGTAGCTTTAATGTCTCAGTCATGTAGGGGACTTTTCCTAGGGTGGGAAAAGGTACTGATTATTTTCTGCCTTCGTCCTGGGGACCTCAGATCTAGGAGGGGCTATCTAAGTATAATTCTTCCTCCACCTTTTGTTTATGACAGACTGTCTCTATCTTCTTCTCTTCAAAGTTTCCCTCTTGGTTATTTTAGCCAATACAAATCCAGTTTGTGGGGTGAGATCACATATGGCTGTAGTAACAGTTCTTTTCTCTATCGTTTTCCTAGGTATCAAATGCACTGTGAGACCATTCAGGTCCTGATGTTCCTTCAAAATAAATATTGCACTGTGTTCCTTAAACAGAACAGTCCCTCTAGCTGGTAAGACCTCTTCCTAGCTGGGGCATATTCAAAACTGTTATCACTTGTTACAGATCATAAGGAGTATCACATATCATTTTTTTACATATCAGAAGAAGTATTTCATATTATCAAACTCAAACTCACCACCTTGCCTTCAGCTTCTCACAGAGAATGGATACACCAGGCTGGGGTGCTCATTTCCAGACTGACAAAGGAAATTCACCCATGTAAGGTGAATAGTAAGGACTAACTAAGGATAGCTATGGAACCAGTGAGATGGAGAACAATAAAAAACAGTGTGGGGTCTCATGTTTCTTATCACACAATCACTCTTTCTAGAATTTCTATGTGGTGTTCAGGAGACTTAAAGTAGAATTAGTCAAATAACAGAAAAATGAATTACTATTTCGTTCATGACTGTGAGATGTCTGATATCCTTTGTCTCATTGCGTTAGTTGTTCTTGAAACTTTAGACAATTGCCTGTGAAAATATCAGTGACACTGTTTTTAAAAGCTTCTACTGCACGACTGAACAAATAACATGTGACTAGGTGCCCAGTCAGATATCCTGGCTACAGAATTGTTAAATAGAATATTCCAAGTGATACAGAGGCTAGATGTGAATAGTTGTTAAATGCGTACTTGGAGTAGCTTTGCTGTAAAATCCTTTTTTCCCCCCAAGAAAAAATGTTTCTTTAATAATTTTTAAATAATTTTAAATAAACTATTTTGTTTTTTAATGCCACAAATATCTTCTTTTTATAAAGTTGGAGAGGGAAGCAGACTTCTCACTACCTAAGATGGAGAGGACTCAGCGCCTAGATCTGTCTGATAATACTAAGTTACTCTAGTTCTTTACTTGCCATACTGATTTTCTGTGAGAACTCAACCAAATTCAAAACCTCAGGTTTGATATTTGAGACTTTGGCATGGAACCTGACCTTGCGATAACCTGCAGTTACAGCTAAACTCACTATATTCTATGGAATTTTCAACAATAGCTGAGACAATTAACAAAGGATGGCTTTGTGTTTCTCTCTCTGTGATTCTCACATTAAGAGTAAAAACCATGTGCTACCTCTTCTCATTGCCTTGGATATTCAATAATCATTACAAAATAACTCCATGAACATAGTCATGTAGAACAGATAGAAACAAAGAATGTTCTGCGTTAACTGATCTTACAAAGCCCTGAGAAGCCTGAAGTGATATTAGAGGGAAATTAGAAATTATGTACTGGCATAATTCCTCTGATATCAGTTCTGCCATTAGAAATTAATTTTGGTCCATGAAGTAATGGGCCATTTTTTATGATTTTAAGTCTTACTATAGCAGAGTTGAAGGTTCACAGGGAATCATTCCATAAATTGCAACAGCAACAGTGATTCATGTTAAACACAAGCAGAATGTAGCAGAAATTGTGGAATGCAGAAAAACAAGCCAGAAAAAAAAAAGGAAAAGCCTATAGGCCATCCTAAATTACAATTAACTGATCAATAATATGTTGCAAATAAAATGGGTTCTTGTATAGCATAGCAGACAATTATAAATACCTCAGGATTAGGAAAGGGAAATATAAAGTGTTATAATAAAACTTTTAATCCAAGCCATACCTTTGGGCTCTACACTTATGAATAATAAATACTCCATAGGCTATGAAGAAATTATAGCCATGTATCCTGTATTCTATTCACAGAATACAATGCATGCACTTACAGACGTAGATTACACTTACATTTCAATTATCTTGTATCTACCTGGCATAACAGTGGGTCATACTAGTTTGACTCCCATGGGAAGGATGTAAGATGATATGGAAAACAAGTGGGAAATTTAATTATGCCATGCTCACTGAAACAAACTGTTACTAACTGGTCTGACTGAGCTTGAAGGATTATTTTGTAAAGCTACATCAGTAGTCACCCCTTGGCTAAGTCCCAGATCCATTTACCTGTCTGCCTACCTAATTATTTTTTTTAAGAATTTAGTTGGTCTTCAGTAAAAGAGTACAATTTTCCACTTTCTACTGTACAAAACAGGCTGGTTTGTCTATCAGAAAAGGAGAAATCTTTGAATTAAGAACTGAATCAAGTACTTGGGTGTCCCAGGCCAGGACCTTACACAGTGTACACACTACATGCAGATCTCACAGAACCAAACCTGCCATGGTACAATTAGGAGTCACGCTGATGGAAGTTGCCTCCTTTCATCTGCACATCTTCAGATTCATTATTTCTCATCATTTCTGAAAGAGGTTTCTTGGCTTGTATTTCCGGTACATAGTGTGATGTGGATATATCTGAGCTTTTTCTCACACTGGAAACAGGATGTGTGTGACAGTGTGGTGTTCCTCCTGAGCTTGCCTCCCAAGGCTCCCAAGCTGACCCCACGTGGACTTTCCCAAGACCTGTGACCCCAGAAATGCAGGAGCCAGACTGACTGGCTGCTCTTCAGATAGCAGGGTGAGCTGGCTGGTCTGAGGTTCTGGTGTCCCAAACAGCTTGAGGAAATTTTTCAGAGCAAGGGACCCAGAAAGTCAGAGCTTTCCAACAGCAGTCCCAGCAAGTTTCACTAGGAGCCCTTGCTCTGGTTCACCAGCACAGCCCCCTTTGCAGGTCATGATTCAAAAGGAAGGCTCCATTTCACAGAATATGCTGCTATTCATCATCAGATAAATTGCCCGCATTTCAGTTTATTCATGATCTTTAATAATGCAGACGTTTCTCAGGAAACATTTTTCATACTAACTTATTAACCCTGGCAATCAGACCAATGGGTGAATGAAGCTTTCTTAGTATAGTGACACAAAGGAAATTCAGTGAACGTTCTTACAGTCCCTGTAAAGTAATTATGCCCCTGTCAAGGGATTAACATTACTGCAAGAAAAATAGGAACAGGAAAAAAGTGTTTAGAAGAATTAAGAACAGATCTACGTTTAAAACTAGTTGTGAGTAGGGCTCATAGTAATATAAATACATCATGAATTTATGTGCTTATTAAAATCTTCCTCAGGAAGTCAGAACTACTTGTGCAGAATTTTCTAAATCTTAAATTTCAAAATTAAATAAAAATAAATTCACTAGTGAGCAGGACAGTGATGGACAAGCTTTAAAAATAGCAGTACAATAAGTGAGGTAAAAACCATCAGATTTGGTAAATTTAATAAATCATTTCAAAACAGTTTGGAAGAATAAGCCACAGCTGCTGGTGTCATTCTGAGTCATCTAATGAATTATTACACAAATTGCTAGGGCATAGCAGAATGGAGCAGATGTACTGGTAAGACTTGACATGCAATGCGAGGAGCCTGGAAGAAAGCACTGGCATAGAGCTGCAGAGGAGCATTCTCCTATGTGTGAGAAAGATTGAAAGCTAGTGTGAAGAGAGCATACCTTGACACTTAGACCTACAGAGTCTGAACTTACCAATCCTACCCCTAAGCAGCTAGAGCAGGCACTTATTTGCTGATAGCTTCAGGTCTAAACGGGGACTATACTCTTGTCCTGCAGACAGGGGATCCAGAGGCAATAACAATAATTCATAAATTCATCACCTTGATTAAAGCACTGCTAATGCTCATTAGGGACTGGGGATCTACACCTAAATAAGGTCAAACACCTTTCCAAGGCTAGAAGCCCCGTGCCTGAGTGGGCAGGCTCTGTCTCACGTCACACCCTGAGAAGCTGGCATTTGGGCTCTTACAGAAGTGCTCAGAGCTTGAACTGCACATTCTCACTTCTGCCTTCCTCATCCTGATGAGGATGAGGGTCCAAGCTTGGGCAGCTCTTCAACTCCAAGGAGTATTTGTGCACTGCCACATGTCTGACAGATGAGGGGAAGCTCACACAACCAGGCAGATTCTCAAAAATCCTGAGAATGGTGATTTTAATTTCTAATAAATAAATAAAGAAAGAACATTTCAGTAGAATCATGCTTCATTTTCTCACCAGCTCTTCCTCCACATGACTTTGCAGTAACAAATAAAAGAAGCCAAATCAGTTGTCACAAGGATATTTATTCCTACTTGTAAGTACATCTCTCCAGCTAATAAAAATATCATATAAGTCTCTGACCTTGTAAGCCTTGTCCTAGGCAGGAACACAGGGAATTCATACATAAATCATAAACTTCTGTCTCCTAAAACTGTTTCCCTTTCTGAAAGACCATTATTAAGGTTAGAAATCCAGCATGGAAATAACAAATGATCTGGGTTTGGAAAAGTTATAGATGAGTATAAATGGTGCCTTCTGTTAGGAAGCCTCAGGTGGTGGTAAGGACAAGCAATAACAAGAGGCACACCAGCTCTGCCTATACTCTACTGCCAACTGATTGCATTTCTACATACAGCTCCCCTTTCTTTAGGCACTGTAAGTGCTCAGGGGAAAAGCTCCATTTCCTGTCTCAGTGGAACCATAAGCAATAAAAAGCAAAAATAATAAATAACAAAACTCTTCTCTCTGTCCTCCTAAAGGTATGCTTCAGGAAAGGAAACAACTGTTAGTAATTCTATGAACAGGTTTATTGTATTTTCATTGTAAACCCTCTGCTGAAGGCTATACTAAGTTACCTTGCAGTATACATACAGGATGCATATAGCTGTACAACCAGGACCTTCTATTTCTGATCCTAAAATTGTATGGGGTTTGTCTACATAATACTTTCCTTATTACTACAGAGTAAATTAGAATGTGCACTCACAACGTATTAATTCCTCTGCACCAAATTCCCATGAACTGTAGCCTAGTAATATATGCAATATACGTCAGCCTACAGTAAGAACAAAGGCTCTTTTCCTACCATCAGGTGTGAACCAGATTCTGCTAATGTTGAAGCAATGATGTTGTAAGTTGCTGGCAAACATTAGGAACATTAGAATTGCAGTGAGTGATAATTATAAAATGACTAGGAACTGGTTTATTAAAATATTTCAACAAAGTATGCTTGTTGGGAGTATCTCATACCTTTGCTTCCAAACATGAGCGTAGGTTGTGTTCTGTGGGTGTTCACCATTTAACAAGCACAGTACAAAATATGTATCATGTATATGTAATACGGACATATGCACTTGTCTTTATTAAGACCATTGCAGCACTATGACTTACCAAACATTGGTTCTTATCTTTGATGAGGATTGTAATGGTAATGAACAAACTGACCTTGGTCAATCTGGTCTTTCAGATTTCTCTTCCTGTCAGGGATAATAGCCAACAGGACACTCTGAGGTGTGACTTTCTCAAAGTCTTTTTGCAAGACACTCTAAGAATGACTTTTTATAAGGTATGTTACTCCTCTTAGAGAAGGGATTATGCTTCCCTGCACTTGCTGTGCACTTAGTGTCCACACAATGAATCAGCGACGAGCAGCTAAGGATCTGTAAGTTAACACCACAGCTTGTACACTAAATTCTCCACATAGGCAAGTCCCAACATCCCAGAGAAGGTACACAGAAGAAATGGAGCACAGCTGTAAAATGATGAGTGATCCCTTTAACCTACTCAACTTCAATGTCATGACGTGAAAGATACAGGTGACAACTTACCTTGTTTGTGTCAAATAATCCTGGTTTAACTTTAGATGAATAATTCATAGCCAACAGTCAGGACACCACTTACAGGGGTGAGAATTCCTTAGTGAAAGTGCTTGCTCAAAGCATATGCAACTCACAAGTCTATATGTTATTTCCTTTACTGCCTGTCAGAATGCTTTACCTTATGAAGTTCAATTATCTGTTCAGAACAAACCCATTCAAGAAGTGGAAATGAACTATCTACGCAGTGAGTTATTTTGTCTTTGTGTAAGTGACAGCACAAAATCAATCCTTTGATGCTTAGACTGATTCTATTTTAAATAGAAAATTAATGTTTACCACCCACACATTTATTGAGTTAAGAGGGGGAATATGTAATAAAGACAGGATGAAAAGGATTTACTTCAGAAGGTACTGTGTGAAAGAAAAATTAGCAATGGAGAAGGTTTGAGTACTCAGAATGTCAGAGAAGTATAAAAATTCATTCTGCAGAAATTCAGTATTTCCATTGCAGAAGTACAGGCTTCTAAAATGTTAGCTATTTACTAACCGCTCCACCCATGCATATTTAGTCTAGTCTTGGTTTTATCTATCAAAATACAAATCCATTTTATGGCTCCTTGGTATAGGGTTACTTCTTTCAATTCTTGATGTTAGAAGAGACATCATTCATTGCATTTAAGGAAATGTACAGCAGACCATAAGATCATGCTGAAGAGCATTACTCACACAATACAGCAATCAGCAAGGTCAGCTCAAAGTCAGTAATTCACAAGGAAAAAAAATCAGTTAGATGAGGAATTACAGGAAAATAATAACGGAATAAATATCTTGCCACTGCCACAAAAATTATGTATTGTCTCTTCAAAGACAAGGGGATCTGAAACTGAGTTTATTCCAAAGCTACTGTTGAACAGCATGCACTTCCAACCTTTATTTCTGAAAGGAATGAACAACTAAAAGTAAAGGCTTTCAGCATGCCTGAAGTAGCCATGTATTAATCAGTATAAAGAGTGGTTCAGCAAGAAGTTGTTAAATATGATTTTTTTTTTTTACTTTAAGGATCTGCAGTGAAGAGATGCCTGATACCCTGGCTGCCACCGTCAAGAAAATATCATGAATTGAGTCATATTAATAAATGAATCTAGGATTTGCTTAGTCTAAACAGCACAGACTGTCTTCGTGCTGAGGATGCTTAATGTCTGGCCCTTTTCTTCACAGGGAAGGAAGTACCTTGGGAAAGAAAATTTGAGTTCCTTGTAATGCCCAAAAGTACAAAGTGCCAGCATTTTCTTTGTGATTGGGAATTTGCCTACTCAGGTCTGGAGAGGTTAAATTCACAGTCCAGCTTGAAAGAGTAACCCAAAGGCAGAACCTGAATTTGTGCAACAGCATAGGAAGGAAACTCATCCTGTTTGTGTGTGGCATGCGGTACCATGTGCATTTGACTTCCAGGCAGACAGCCAGTCTCCTGTGTCAGCTCACTGCTAGACCACAACAGTGACGCACCCCCAAGATGTCATATGTGGAGGTGAATGGATGCCCATTTTCCCTACTTCTGCCGGAAGATGGATATGTGGGTTCATTGCTACATACATGGGAAGAGTTAACGTGAAAATGCAGCTAAAGGGAATGGCAAAAACTATGAATGCAATTGGTGGACTTGAGGCCACCAAGCCTTCTGAAATGGACATGGTGTGGGTAAAAGTGAACTATGGCTATATTATCTGGTACCCATCATGAAAAGAGAGGGTTCATCTTATGTGGATGCACAGGGATAGTATTGAACCCTGGACTCAGACGCTGCCAATTTTCCCAGAGATTCATAGTTGTGTAGTTGTGCTGATGCCATTTAGGGCTGGCAAAACAGAAGAACATCCAGCTGATCTCCCGTTGTCTTCTCTACCACCCAGGTGGTAGCTATTCTCTGTGTGTAAGCTGAAAATAGTATTCCAATATTAAACAGATTTTGTGAGTGAGCTAAGAGAGTTCAGGTACTCTGAGGCATTCTCTGCGCATGGGATAACAGAGCTTGATGTAGTTACATCATGCATGCGGAAGGTGCTTAGTGGTGTTGCTCACTTACTGTGCAACAGCATACTTCTCAGGAGTCAGTGCTAACGGAGAGATAGTGTCCACCTTAATCAACAGACATCTATTAGGCCTCCACAGCTTGACCAAATCAGCAAAAATGTATCTCATTCTGAGAATGGGGAGAATTGTTTATAGCACATCAAAATATCGGTGTTGATATCTGTATCATTTAGTGTTTATGGAATAAGTTTCTTCAACCATGCAACCATAGAGGGTACCAGGGACTTGGGCTGAGGGTGGAGTGATGCTAAATGTTGACATTTTTGTGGCAATGCAGGCATCATTTATTTTGTTCCCAAGTCTGCAACAGAAATAATACTGCACAAAATTTCAAATGTTCTGGAGAACTTACTAAATATTTATGGTTAGTTGCACATAATGTTTTGGTTTAAATTTTCTAGAAAAGATTGAATTGCATCATAACACATTTTCTATTTTCTCATATCTAATAGCTTAAAAAATCATGGAACCAATTCTGGAGTTTATACTTTTGAAAATCTTATATATAAAATATATATAACATATATGAATGTATAAAATGCTCCAGAAATAAATCTGTAAACAGCCTATAAAGGAGGTTGTTGCCAAGTACATAGTCTAAATAATTTCACAGGACAGTTGCTACTAACTGGACCTTCACAGCTATGACAGGAAATTTTATACTCCATGCAAGAAAATAAAAAGACTGTATTCTACAAATGCAAAAAAAATTATGAGGTATAAAAAGATCTATATTTTTTGTGAAAATTTGTGGCATTGCATTCTGTATCTTTTCATCATACAGATATGTAGAATAAGACCAAAAATAGTGTAAAATATGCAACTACCTCTCATAATTGTTTTATATTTGTATTGCCTAAATAATGCTATAACAAATTATTATAAAGTGGAGGTGTTCATAGAAAAATGCTGTATGCTGTAGAAGGGATGAGAAGGAGTTTCGTTTTCTTTTGAAATAGAAAATGCATTTATTCAAATTAATACATCATCAGAGGCCAGCAGTTGAAAAGAAATCCAACACTTGCACAATACAGTTGCAGCAAGAAGAAAATACAATTCAAAACCACCTCTCACTTCTAGCAGAGACCAGAGAGAGATGAGTATTTCCTTGCTACCAGGTATGTTTCTTCATACCCTAATTGTCCCTGCTGTCAAGACACTCTGGCATTTGATGAATCTCTTGGTTAAACCCAACATTATTAGGATCTGTAGATAACACAGTAGCTGGAGCTCCATGGATGACCCCTGGGGCTTTGTGTGCTTTGGTTTTCTAAGCTACTTTTTGGCCATTTGACCTCTTTGTTTAACTGCCACGTTTATTATCTTTTATTTCTCAGCTCAGTGTTTCTGCTTCAATATAAGCTGATTTGCTGTGGTTGTTGGGAATCCTCTTCTGTGTTACTTTTCCTGTAGAGGAACAGAGGACACAGGACAGTGCATCCACACTGTCAGACCGGGAGCAGGCTGGGGACTGCCCTGAGAGCTGCTTTGTGTGTTCACTTGCCAGCCTGCAGGTCACTCCTTTCGCCCTGCTGCCTGCATAGGCAAGGAGCCTGGCTGACTTCTCTCAACAGTAGCTGTAAGACAAGCAAGGTATAATACAGCAAGCCTTCAACTTGTTACCTTCTCTGTGATCGTACAGAAGGGCTTTGGTGTATGCTTAAGGGATAACGGCCTTTTTTACATGTTGTGCTCGGTGCTGACTTAAGGCCCTTTTCAAGTGCTCAGTTTGGATAACAGGTGAACTTGGGACCACATTGACAAATAGTATAGAACTACTGTGAAGGATCTTTTTGACATTATGTCCAGTTTCCTGATAGCTGTAACATCCAGCTTATACAATTTATTTCATAAATACATCAGCTTCACTGTAATACTTCTCAGTTGTCTTCTGAAGGTTGATCCAGAATCCTAGCTGTCTGGTATATGGAAACCCTTTTCTCATTGCTGGTTTATTTTCTCCCATGACTCACCTACGCTACATTATACTTATTCCAACATTTTCATTTGGTTTAAATAGGTCTTCTTCCTCCATGATATCCACTTCCCTAGTCAGATTAGGTATATGCCTTTCACTTACCTCTCCCACCAGCTCTCTGTCTTTGCTGTTTCTCCTCCTGTGTTATCCATTGCTGTATCCCTTTCTGCATCATTTTCCTCTTCCTATGCCTCAGTTCTCCAGGAATTCATGGAGAGGTCATTTATCAGAAAAAGTCTTGTTTCTCAGAAACCTTTGCCTTGGTGAAACATACCCTAACCTCCATGACATGATTCCTTGAAACAGATGGAAAGTTTGGAGTCCAGAGACACAGGTGACATGAGTGTGGGCAGGTATGCATAGGACTGCAGAAATGCAACCAGCTGGAGTTCAGTCCTGCAGAGACGGAGAGGGGAAAGAGGGGAAGAGAATAAGGCTCACTCACTCCAAAAGCTGTGGCCTTGTATAGGGAAGGGACAGTGGCACATGCACATCATCAGGCACACAGATAGCAAAGCACAGGCCTACCATTACTGATCGTTTTCATGTTGTTAGCCATCTGCTTCTATGGCAACCATGTATTCTGCCTAAAACCTCTCCTGACTACAGGGAGAAACTATAGAAAAACAACTCATTGACCCACAAAGAACACGGACTCATCTGTTTCTCGTCAAGAACAAATTGTATAGCACTTTCCTATTCTCTGTTCTCTGTTTACTGACCCTTCTGGTAGCTATATCTCCTTTTAATATCCACAATAACTATAATATTATTCATCATACCACTGGATCCTCCTACGATGTCTGGCACTACTTATATATCCCACAAAAGAGCCATGACACAGACTTAAGCCAAGTGTTCTTGTAATTACTGCTGTGCATAAATCATACCTGATCCTGGCAATACAGTTTTCCTTTCTCCTTTTATCAATATAATATTTTTATTAGTGAATGTAAATCCAGATGACAAAGGGCCTTGATCTCCCATCTTACCAGCATTCTTATACCATTAATGCTCTTACTTTTATTGGATATGCCAGAGGTCTCTTTCAGTATTTCAGTATTGGAGCTGATTCAGTATTCACCGGGCAAGAGACAGCCTGATTTTACAACATGTTCCTTGGGCAGCCAGAACTTTTGAATCTGTGCCATGTACTCAAATCCTCACCTAACAGACAACTGTGCAGTCATCTCCTATTTGGCTCTTGTATATCTTCCCAAAGCAACCCTGCTCCCAACTTATGATTATCCACCACACCTCCAAAATCCTGTGATTTCCCATTTCCAAATTCCTTCCTACATCTTTAAAGGGAAGCACAGATTCTGGTGAAAATTGAGGTCTTCTCATTGCTGCAGATCATGCAGCCCAGCTGTCCCCAAAAAACCTAAACTGCCACATTTCAGTAGACACATGGTAACTCATTTCCAGCTGAGGCAGCATCTTCCAGCTCTGGCACTTGCTCCCTTCTTTCTATACATGTGGATTTGGAAGCTATGGCTGTCCTCAGGCAGTAACACTGAAACCTGTGCACTCCAGAGAAAATCCACACTGCTGATAAAAAGACAGAGTTAAATCACTTCTTTGTTAAAAAATTCTTCTCACATTTGTTTATCTTCTATTTTGCAGGATACGTAGCTATGTTGTAATGCTACTGTTGTGATGGTGAAAACATAAGCTGGTCACCCAGCTCCACTTTTAGCAAAGAGATCTTGTTGCATTCCCATAACATAAGCGGTAACTTAGCACCTGCCAAGTCACTGGGTGATTAGCATCACCTGTTTCAAATAGTCAGTAGGGGGCCACATACAATTTTTCAAACAATTTTCTGCTGAATTACTCTTAAGCAAAGGTCCAAGGAACAGTGAGAGCACATGTGAAAATGGGGAAGACAAAAGCAGTTTGGGAGAGGGCTGCAAAAGTCCAAATATCAGGGCTATTGAAAGGAGGAGGCCCTAGTTATGTTGTATATGTTGCCATTTCTTGTTATTCTATGGACAGAGTCTTTCCTTCATTGCTTTGAAAGAAAGATATCTTTTCCAATACATAAATTAGCAGTCAGTCCATTGAACAAGGGATCTTCCTCAAGCCGAAGGATAGTTTTGTCTCCTCTTGCAGAGACTTGAGCTCCCCTTGACACACAGAAAGGTATGATTTTTTAAGACGGGGAGACCACACACCACTTCTTGAGACTATGCTTCCACAGTAGGGATTGGGTGGCAAGCCAAAGGCAGCACACAGGCAAGGAGTAAAGGAGAAACCAGGTCTACTGAAGCTGACCTGGCACTCTAAAACCCAGGAGATTAAATGAGTATATTGCTGATCCACAATTAAAACTGTTTGGTGAAAACATGCAGTGCCAGGAAATCCAAAACCAATTAATAGACTTTCATATTTGTGTTTTGCAAGGAAATTCTGGTTTTGTAAGCCTATACCACCCAAAAAAGATCTCAATAGATTGTTTATAAAGTGAAAGGCAGGAGTATGAGATAAGGTCAATATTCAGAATAAACAGCACACTAATGGCATTCATTTCAGCTACAAGTATTTTCTCCAAAAGGAAAAAAAATAGTGTTCTCCATGCATTTAGGTTACTTGCTAATTATACAGTTACTGGGACTGGGTTAACCTTGTCTGTTTCTATTTCCAAGGGGAACTAGATGCCAAGCTCTTTGATGTTTGTTTCTTCTGCTGCATTATGAAAGTTTCTATAACGTGCCTAGTTCTTTCTCTGTCGAATGAAATCCTCACTGCTTCTGACTTACCATGGTTTGTCTTTCAGCCAGGGAAGTTGCCAGAGTTAATTATTGTCTGTAGGATATTTGAAATAATTGATCCAGGTTTGTAACAAGAAAATGTAACCTGAATATAAAAAGAAATGCATTGCCTACTGAATCCTTCTTTGGATCTATTCACCAGGAGCAGGAAGGTGGGAAGTTGCTGGTGCAAGGAGCAACAGGCTCACTTGCTATTTAAGCTTTAATAAAGTAGAGAGATACAAACATTAAAAATCTCCATGGCTTTCCTTGCAGACTTTTTGGGAAAAAAAATAATTTTTTTTTGTTTTCTTCTTGATGTTCTTTCAATATCATAAGAAATTGTCATGCATTGTTTTAATAGCCCTTCTTTACTGCTCTAGGTTGTTTCTGTCTTCTTGGCAAGAGACTAATTTTCAAATTCTTCCTGTTTGCATATCAAATCTTTCAGTCTAGATATTTCTTAAGTTTTGTGAGCCAACACTCTATATTTTTAAAAAATCTTTTAAAAAATCTATCACTGGATGTTTTCTCAAAGCTTCTCTTGTCCTGATGTTTAACGAAAATATGGTTTCCTCTCCTGACAGGTGCAAAGTCTCCCTGGCCAGCCATGTTAGTTGCATAAGAGCTGACTAGCAGCTTTGCCTCCTTATACTTTTGTGAAGAATTCAGGGGAGGAGGAGGTATAATAACTGAATCCCATCATTTCAGCTTTCCCATTATTTTTTGCAGATTAGTATATCTTGAATGATAGGCAAAGCTGGAAAGATGCAGCTGTTGATAGCTTACACTCTTCAGCAGTGGGGAAGGGAGCTTTAATTTGTCATTGCTGACAAATCATCCATGGTTCGTAAAAATCAGTTCTTTTGAGGGCTTGAACAAATTCAGGGTGGATAAGCCATCTCTAGCCAGCCCAACTGAAAAAAAAAACCCAGAGACCTGAAAATTCATATGTTATTCAAAATTTTAATGTTTTTATGGGATAAATTCATGAATTGGATCACTAGGATAATATATACTTTCACACAGTTGTTGAGACGTGTATGAGCAGGGGAGAGGAGTTTCCAAATACAGGACAGAAGCTTTATATTTTTACTACTTTAAGGATGAAATCTGAATCCTTTTGCAATCAACCAGAAGCAAAACCTGCATTGACTCCAGCAGAACAAAGAATTCACACCAAGCTCACCAGGTATTTTACAAACAATAATTAAGACTCACCCCTGTGAAATAAATGAGCATTATCACTCTCATTTTACACATGGGAAAACTAAACCACAGAGAAGCAGTATGATTTGTTCAGTTGCATGCAAAGCTGAGTATAAACTAGGCACTTACCTCATGATCTCTATCCTTAATAAGTGGATCAGTCATCTTTCCTATACCTATTTGCATGAAAAATATTGTTAAAAGGATTATGTGATAACCCTAGAGACTCTTCACAGAGATATATATGTCCAGTAAGTCCTATTCTGATCTAAATTCTTCTGTAGCCTACATATCCTAAAGTGCTTCTGAAGTTATAACAGAATTTAATAACACAGTATGTTTATATCCACAGAATTTTTATTTTTGAAGGAAAGATTTTTTTTTTAATAAGTAAATGTGAACATGAACAAGAGAGGTGATTGGAAGAAAGCCATATGCTATTGTGAGCTCAGAAAAGGTACATACACAAACTTACAGTGCTTGAGCAAAAATTCACTGCCTTTCATCACCACATGACGCAACTTCAAGCATGACACTAGCATTTGTCAGACACTGTTTCCCTGTTTGTTATACACACCAAAGGTTACTATCACCAGTCCATTGCCAGCAGTGACTACTCCAGAACCGAGCAGTTATAACATTGGCTATGAACTTACTGGCTGAAATGTTTCATTTAATGTAATTATCTTCCAGCAAACATTCACATTGGAGACTTGCTTTGGACCATGCTGTAGTCTAGCCTGCTGAACACAGAAACATCTGCTGACTATAACCTCTTAAGCAACTCCCAGGCCTGTAATTTTCACTTCCTGGGCAAGGCTAACAGGGATCCACCTGGCCACATGGTCAGTGGGTAATGCCTGATCTTCCTTGTTTGGATCCAGAGCAGCATAGGACACAGTATTTTCTGCACACTTATAACCAACAGAGAAAATAGGAACTTCTAGGTAGCCACTTATAGTATCCTAAAGACAATTAAAGACAATTATCCTAAGACAATTAAAATAGGTCAAATGAATCACACAATGGGATGCTCCCACTTTCCTCCATTGGCAATTTAGGAAGCTGCGTGTGCATGGCTCAGTTTAGCTGGATGAGAATGACCCTTCAATTGGTACCTTTGATACTAATCTTGAAGAATTTTGGCCATCTTTCTTGACAGGAATTAGATTTCCAACAATTTTTCACTCCTGACAAATATCATGAAGTCCTGATAAGCAGCTACTCCTTTTCCTCTTACATGTGGAGTACAGCCAGACTAGTTCTTGGAGGTCTGCAACCCACTCCTGTACCAGTCACTAAGGGCAGTTACTACCCTCACAACACATTCATGAAGGGAAAACTTTTTCATCCTTTTCCAAAGGGATAATTTCTTTATGCTTTCTTTCATCTCATCACAAAAAAAGAAAGAGTCAGAGGACCATGACAGGAGCATGGAATGACAGACAGAAGGACAGACAGACAGGAAGGGGAGAATCACTCCTCTCAATCACTGAACTTCAGAAAGCCTGCTACAACTTTATAAGGATGCATTTCGAGGAACTGCAATTTTATATATGCCTACTGACAGTCATGTCAGTGCATAGTGCACAACATCCAGAGACAGCTCACAGCTGTGCCTTCTTCCTTGCTCAAATTGCAGGGAGACTGATCTCTGCTGATGACCTGGCTACAGAAGATGACATATTTTTTGCTTCCAAGATGGTCTCATCTCGTTAATTCCAGCTATTCTTATCAAAGAAGGTTTTTCAAGATACAACATTGCATTTATCTATGTTGGAGAAGCCAATGAGAATCTGTTACAATGCTAGTTTAGTATAAGTATTGGTTCCCACTTACCAATTTCAGGCTTCTGATTAGAGGTGGCAGGAAAGCAAAGTTGCCAACCCATAGGAAATGCCATTTTGAGCTCAGTCAAGCCAAATGCCCTATCTTTTCCTACTATTTCTTATAGAACAGCAACTCTGAGAAAATCCATTCTGGGAATCAGTGAAATCATGACATCTCCTAAAGGAAATATGCTCCTTGGACACTTCTGCTCTCCAGAAATGCAGCCCCAGCAGTTGTGGGGTTCTCCGGGCCCATGCCTCAGTGGTAACTGTCTGGTAGCCTGCTCCAGGACCGCTGACCTTGAGAGCCTGTCGCGGTGCTTATGGGCCATGTCTCTTTGCTCTGCGATGGACAGCAGGAAGATCTGACAGCTGTACTGTTCAGGAGAGACTGGACAAAGTTATTGATGAATTACCCTTATTGTGCTCTTAGTAAGAGCTTAGTAAGCTACTGCTAGGGAAGCTGTCTTAATGGTATATCTGTTTCGCCCACAAAAACCTGCAGCACCTCTGATACGTGGTACAATAGCAGGGTAACTGAAGAAATCAGAAAGAAATAAAACTACTTTGTACTTTCAGGCCAGTTTCCCTCTCTGCAATCAACAGGAGGTTTGTCATGACTTCAAAGGGAACAGAAACAGGCCTTCTCTTTGAAGTTTAGTCTGCAAGCTTCTGAAGCATGCTACAATGGCTCAAATACAAGATGAAAACTGAAGGTTTGAAACCTTTAATTAAAAAGAAAATCAACAACCAAAAAACCCCAACTTTAAAGCCATAAAGAAAAGCTATGGCTCTAAAGAATATGATCTGAAAACCCTTCAGGGATAAATTATTGTAATTGTCAGCCTTGCACCAGTGAGCAGTCACTTGCACTAGAGAGAAAAATACAAAGCAAAAGGAAGGAATTTTCAGCTTGATAGTGTTGATTCATCATTATTTAACAATGAAAATAGAAAGGAAGAAAAGAAAAAAGGATTTTCACGGCTTCTATAAGGCAGATCTACTGCTAACTTCCTCTTCTTTAGATCAGTGCAAAGAAATTGGAGACACGCTTTAAGTGTCATGGGGTGGGTCCTTCTGAAAAAAGCAGATGTCCTTGCAGGGAGAGAGAGAGAGGATTTCTTCTTGCTCCTCCTTATCACAAATCTCTCAAAAAGAGAGGAACAGAGCCTGTGCTCCCGTGTGCTATCATGTGCTCCTCTGGCCCTCAGCTGGAGACTGTTCCATGATGGATTGGCTGGCTGCTATGGACTCTCCTGCTGGGAATCTGGGCTGGCTGATGGCTAAGGAGCGAACCAGGAGCACTGACCTGCTCCTTAAAGGTTTCCCTTCTCAGTTGCACCCAACTGGAAAAGGGATTCAGCCGAAAAGTGCGATCTGAGCAAGGGAACCTGACAAAATGGCAAGTGTTTGAAAGCTTTGAATACCCTTGCACGGCCCTCTTAGAATTTGCTGTATGTATTTTACATAGGGAAGGACAGAAAAATTTGACTGGGATAAATAGCTGATTTTACTAGGGTACTTGCAAACATTGGCTTTGACAGACCTCATAGAAGATATCCTGTCTGAAGAGTAAATCTACATGACAGCTGATAAATAACAACGGAGCTGATAAAACAATTACTGCAATAATTTCCATACCTTTGTGTTTATTTAAAGGCACATTTAATCATCTTGTAAATTATTGGTGTGCCTAAAATAATAAATATTATATGGAGACAGATATGGGGAAAATGATAATACATATGTCAGCCTACAAAATATATGGCAGTCAGCGTATATGTTAATCAATGAAAACACTGCTACAATGAATCTGAAAATATGGACTTACAAATCATTTTTCACCGTCCTTGAGAAATGTGTCACAATTTCCAACATTCAAACTTGTTAAGACAAGACAGATGAAGTACTGCTGTGTGATTACTAATAGGGGAGAGCAATGGCTGAGTTAAATAAAGTCTGAATCGCTGCTCCTGACTCAAAACAAGCTCAATTACTGAGAGTCTGAGAAAGACTGAGGACGTATGAGGCATCCGTCTTCTGTCATTCCCTGTCACATCACCCATAATGAACCAATCTCCACCTGCTCTCCACATTTTATCATTTTCTTTTGGACCTGATCAGTGTGGGGGTCACCATGAATCTTGACAAAACTTTCTGCTGGGTCCGGCCACTGTCAGTCTGAGCCACATGTCATCAAGGAGGCCAGCACTCCTGAAACTCCTGAAACTGCAGGACCCAGCTGCACTGGAAATATGCTTGTGTTAGCAGAAGACTAGGCAGGGCAGCTGTGGCTGCGTGCATCTGCTGTGTCTGACAGAGCTTTCCAAGCCTCTCAGTCTTCCTTGTAAATCTGCATTTTCCCCCAGGACATGTTAAGCAGACAGACACCAGCCCAGAGGCTTTCTGAGGTATTTGCTGAATAGCTGTGGAGAAGAGCAAGAAAAATAATGAATTTGCTCTAGAAGATAAATAAACATACCTGCAGAATGACTAGCTTGCTAGCAAAATAGATACACTGAGTAAATGAGCGACAAGGGAAGACTTGAGATTAACCTCTAAAGACAAGGAGTAAGGGTAACAACATATCTACTTGCATTTATTTTTGTCTGATACAATATATATAGCAAGGCCAAGAAAACAGTCCAACCAGTATTGCCAATACTGGTATTTTATTTTAAGTTAATAAAAAAATTAAAATTCTTTGATGTCTTTTTTATGTCCTTTCTTCTGAAAAGGTATTTTCTCTTACTTTCACATCACTAAGAAAAGTTGCCCAGATCTCAAAGAATTCCTTACCAGAGTCATTTTTTAAGGAATTCTTTTTATTCATCATTCACTACCATCCTGAAAATTATGCCTGAGTTTTCACCAAGTTCCCTTTAGAAATTAGTTCAGCTCCCCTAGGCGCCTTTGAGACTATCAGAGCAGAAGTAGAAGGCAAGATTACTTTAGAAATTTTTTAATTTATGAAGAGGGAAGAATTATGGAAGAGCATGTTTTGGTAGGGAATAGAAGTATTGTGATATGAAAGAAAGAGAAATATGATGAAGTTTCCAGGAAAAAAATAGGAAAATGTGGAACAACTTGTAGTATCATACAAGTCCCACACTTCTGCTCCCTCCAAATGTGATGGACATTTTCAAATGTTACAGAATTGCACCCACTTTTGCAAGTAGTTCCCAACACACACATACATTTTAAATGATATAACTGGGAAAGAGAGATCATACTTAGTGTAATGAAGGCATCTCAATCTGGCAGTAAGGATTTACAATAATCAGACTGGGTTTAAAGTAGTACTGGCTTATTTCATCAATGCTAGTATTTGGAGCTACATAAGTAATCAGATCTCAAGGCTTCAGGTGTAGGACAGTCATTTCCAGTGTTGGGAGAACACTGTATTGACTTAACTGTTTTCTATGATCCAATTCTTTCATGTTGCTGATTCGGTTTTTGATCAGTAAATATTATCCCATCTGTGTCTAGAGTGTGATATCTCTCCCTGAGTCAGAATAAAAAAATTATGATTGTTTCTTCCCTGTAGTCAGACTAATAAATTTATAACTGCTTTTCTGATGTTCCACTACTGCCGTCTTCTGAGAACATCCTGGTTTCTACTGGTTTCATGGAATTTTTTGTGTGCCATAAATTTTATAATGTTGGCTTCTCTGGCAATCAATACTTAGGTCACTCTCTCGGAATACACTAACCACAGTATTAAAGCCATTGTCACCGTCTAGTGTTATTTTGTCCTTTTGTTTACATTTGTGAAAAAGACAAATAGTCCTTTCCAGAAATATTCAGTGTTTTCAGGTATCCGGATATCTATCCTGCAAAACACTTAGGCAAATACTCAAGCACATTTTGATGAGCCAAAATTAATCGTGTGATTAATGACTTTCAAAAATGGTGACCTGATCAGGGAGAAGTTTGGAAAGAATTTTTCCCAAATTAAGAACCTTGCTCTCTTTACTGTTGGATTTAGAGTGATTTTTTTTTAATATATAGTGAATTCCAATTCCTTTAACATTGCCAAAAATAATATTTTCCCCCATGAAATATAAGAAATCTTTTTGTGCCAGTGCGGAGTCCTTTCCACACATAAGTCTCATCTCATCTAATCTTAGGACTCTCCTTCTGACAGAACGATAATCTCTGTTTTTCCATGTCAACCTAAGTTTTGTCCATTTCCATAAGCATTCAAGTTACTGTCCCCAAATGCTACTGTTTTCCACTTAAGCTTGCAAAAGGCAGTAGAATCTGGTAGGTCTCATCAGAAACAGCATATATGAAGCATACATCAATCACCCTACTACACAGTGAGGCAAAACTCAGGTTGGATGTATCCTACCCACTGAGCCTATTCCAATTCCGCCCTTTCAGCCTTTTGTTTTTTGGGTGCTTACTAACAGTCCATTTCTGCACAGTGTTAAAATGTATTCTGTTTACTCTCTCCACTGTTAATAGGCCAGTCAGCTGATTTTGTATTTCCTATATTTAGGAGGATCTCTTCTAGATTATATTACATCTCTTCTTAATTCATTACAACAAACCAACTATATACAGCATCATTTCAGCATCACCCCTTCTGCTGTTTCTAGAGTTGTAGGCAGTTTGTTCCTGCTTGAGTTTAATTTGATTCTACCTTTCCTTCCATTAAAGTTAATGAAGTGCACATCTCATTCTGCCTCCCCTTCATTTATTTTATTTCTTTTCTCCTTGTTTAACACATGAAGCTTTATGTAGTGTGTTGTTGTCTTGCCCTTCAAAACAATAGACCTCACAATATCTTGGGCCTCATTTGAAAGCAAAATGGCATCTGCTAGCTTTTCTAACACTACAGTGTGACAGGAACAGTGATATTCAGCCTTTGTGCCTTACAGCCCATGAACTTGAGTAATTTTAGATAATGGCATGCAACCTCACTGCGAAGCAGTGTCAAAGCAGACAGGCATCCTGTTTATGGTAGCTAGCTTTATTGTTTCTGCAGCTGGCTGAACTTCTTCCAATAAACATTGATTTAAAAGAGGCCTATAATTAAGTAAAACTTTTTTTTTTAATTTCCCATTTATCCAAGAAAATGAGCACATGAAAATTGAATTTGTCATCTACCTCTCTTGCATCTGATTTTTTTCAGGCAAATATTGGAGAAACAGGAAAACAAGCAGGAGGGCAGAAAAGGGTATGGAAAACAAAATAGCTTCTGTAAAATCATAACTGAAAATTTTTGGCTCTGTGAGCGACCACTTTTCAAACCTGTGAAATAAAAGAGCTGAATATTCACAATGACTTTCCTCTGTTTTTTTGACCAGATCTGAGAGCTTTCTCTGGACCCTAGGCAAAAAAAAAGAGGCACGCTTTGCAATTCACTATATGAGTTAATTCTTGTTTGGCTATAAATGGTTTCATTTATAAGAACGTACATCTCTGAGCTTTTCCAATGCAGATCGCATTTAAGTTACATAAGCAAAACTCAAACTGAAATCAAAACTGCCTGAAAGACATTCCAAGTATTTCTATAAAATTACTCCTTTTTTTTTTGGAAATAGTTACGCTTGGGAAGGCAAGAGGAGACTTCACCAAGGAAATCAGCCCATCTGTGACAAGATACATTTCCTTTTTCAAACTTTTTTTACTAAATGGCATAAGTCCTTGCTGAGAGATTTAGGAGCAAAACATAGTAAAGTCAAACCAAACTAGCAATCACAGAATGTTTGTCTGCCCTGAAGAGCAGAGAAGGGTGCTGAGGTCCCTGAGTCAGCTGCAGGCCTGGAAGGATGGTGATGGCATCGGGGAACCATGTGTCACCTAAACCAACAAGCCCTCCTGAGAAGTAGGGCAAATTAGCCCAGGCTCAGCACTGTGCTTACTCCACTACCCTTGGGACTGGTGTTGGCACCTGCATGGCACTGTCCCACAGACTGTAGATGTATAGATGCATGTCATAGCGTGCAGCTGGCTTGGAGATGCTAACATGATGCTTTTCTGGTCTGAGCAGTATGTGCTAACCTACCTCTAGAGCTAGCCACCTTTTGAAATAAATATACTCAGCCAACTGTGCTGAATCCCAGAACCATGACATGATACCACAACTCTAGTGTAAGTATACCCAAGTTCACCTGAAATTATGTTTAGGTTCCTGCCTCTTAACACACCTTTCAGCAAATGTGTCACTTGAATAATGCATGTTAAGCCAGAAAAAACACAAGCCAAAAGTCCAGATTGTATAGCTCAATGGAAGCCTCTCAACTAGCTCTCCAATTGTTCTCCCTGACAAAAGCATTGTTGAGGCTGTTGGGCTAATCCATTGACTTCTGAGACACAGCTATGTCCTGTAATGTCTTCCATACAGGTCTCAGCAATATTCAAACCTTTTCTCAAATTTTGTATTTTGGCTAAGAGGGACATTATAATACCTATAGAAATCTGAGAGTACACTTGAAGACAGGGGGCAGCAGCTCCAGCACACACAAGAAATGCTTACCCTGCTTATGGCTCCCCTCTCCCTTCATTACCACAACCATTACAGGATCATAGAAGCAGTGTAACTTTATGCAAAGACATATTTATAACATTGTTTACCGACTGCTAGATCAGCAGCCTCTGGTAATAACAACCTCTTACTTATCTTCATGAGCAGCATGAAACTCTAGAACTACAAAAATGTGAAAGCAGTTGTAATATGTGGGATGGAGGTATTCTGCAAGATTCCTTGCCAAGTTTCATGCTGGCCAGGCTGCACAGTTGCTTTAATGAGGAGAACATTATCTGCTGTTGTAGCTAGATTGTCAGTAGGTGTAAAGTTTGTGATTTCCCTGTCAGTCTTATTTACAGACTGTTATAACGAGAGGCTAAGGACACAAGAATAATTTCTCCCCTACAGCTAGTCTCTTTCACAAGCCAGCAGGACTCTAAGGAGTTTGCTTCTGGGGTAACTGTTGAGTCTCTCCGGCATTACCTTTCCCTTCTCTTTCAGTGGCTCTGTATACTATCTCTATATACCAGTTCAGTTCTCCAGGCTCTGCGCAAAGTCTTTGCCAAGGAACGATTGAGTCTGGGGACTTTTTCCCAGCTACTTTTTCTACTTGCTAAGTTGTAGCTACTTCTCTTCCAGCAGGTAGACATAACTGTGCCTTCTGGTCTCATGCTTTGCACTCTTCTATCAGCTCTTGTTTTTTGTCCCACTATTTTCCTCAGGGCACTGATATGAAACTTATTCATAGCCCACTTGTGTGGCTGGAATGGTTCTGGCTTCCTAAAGCAAAAATGGATTTGTAAATCAAAACAGGGTTTCTTGGGAAAAAAAGAAAAAGAGTAGACAAGCCAGTGACAGCTGCCTAGGAGAATATACGCAAAAAGGTATGAGGGAATTACATCAGAGAATAAACACTGTGTAGGTAGCTACTTTTCTTTTCTCCCTAGTAGACTGCATGTTTTCCATATGACTAGAGTGCTTTGTGCCCTCTCTCACCATCAAGGCAGAAGATGATAGTGTATAAATTTTAGAGATGGAGTTATATAAAACCTCTGAATCTGAAAGTTCAGTCCCCTTTGTCTGTTTTGAAAAACATATTTTTCAGGAAAGATGCAGAACGTTCCATTCTTATGATAAGGGCAGAACTTGGAGGACTTAAGAGGAATATCTGTTGCCATCCTCTGAGCTTTCCTTGTCTGGTGAAAACATATGAGCCATGGACTGTATGAACAAATTCAGAAAGATAAAACACTCTTCACTCTTTTATAATAGACTATCCTCTGGCTTTAGCATATGGCCAGGATATCACACAGAACAACAGTTTCTTGTTATAGATTAGGAACAACGCTGAGCCAACTGCGTTTTCAAATCCATCTGCCCATACAGAAATAGTTTCTCACTGGGATCTTCCTTCTGATGTTGAATTATTTCTGCCCATAAGCCGCTTCTTCCCAAATGACTTAGGAAACAATGGCCTTTTTTTTCTTTGAACATAATTAAACGGAACAGACGGCTCCCCCTACCCAACGTCGCTAAACATGGCCCGGCATTAAGTGGGAGGCCTATCAGGAAAACTTTAAAACATGTATCTCCATTGTGTTGATTACGCATTCTCTGAATATACATATGCAGTCTTTCTCCTGCAATGGGATCTGACAGAGCAGACTGTTGTATCTGTGCAGAGCCCCTCTAAAATCTGTATCTTGCATGAATGCAAGGACCTGTGGCCTTGCCATGATCTGCTTCCAGAACTGGGCCTTTTTCTAGTTTTTCACTGATCATCTTTTTAATCTCATTTAATCTTTATCAGCACAGAAGTAACTACATTTGCTTCCAATATAAACACCAGTTCTTCTGAAATTTGCCCACAGTTAGAATTTTTTTTTTCCAAATTGTTCGATTGAAATATTATCCTTTGCTGAAAAGGGGGACCTGGGGCTGAGGAGGGGAACTTGTGGTTTAACATGGCTGTTCTCTGTTGCATTTTGAATTCAACACAGCAAAACAGGGACTGTGCTGCAGCATGTCTCCCAAAATACACAGGAAACCAGCTTTCATCTCTCTTGTCTGATCTGTGTATTGGTTTAGCTCCACACAAGTCTATGAGTTTACACTGATATAAAATTGGGATGACAGAGTGGAGAATCAGGTCTATATTGATTTTATTTTTGCAAAGCCAAATCTTTTTCTAACTCAGTTTAAAGCATTCAGACTTATCTCTAGCCATTCTCCCAAATGATTCTCTTTAATTTGGAGCCTGCCTCTGAAGTAAAAGAGGCAGTTTATATTGAATATAGTTCAGTCACTTCTGTGCACCTACAGTATTATAGTAAAATGCCTATGACACATCACTCTGAGAATGCAGAAAGGCCTTTTTGACAGGCAAAAATTGAGGAGTATAGAACGAAGTGGGCTGTTTCTGTTCTACTCATAGCTAGGTGACAGGAAACAGAGACAGAAGCCAAATACTACATTAACAGGTAACTGCATATGTAAACCACAGCTGATCATCACTTATTTACTCAAAAGCATCTCTTAAAAAACCTTTGGACTTTCAAAAAAAAAAACCTTAGAGATGAATCAAAGGCTCACAGTGCTTCCTTGTAATTAAATCGTCATTAAGATATACACTGCAAATCCATCAAAGAAGGACATGATTTATGTTTTCCATCAGCTGTTGAAATATTTCTTGGGCTTTGAAAAGAAAACTTGAGAGTAAGTAAACATAAACTGCTACAGACTGTACCTCAGTGTAACAGTGATTTACTGAAGGTTTTAATTCTGCTACTTTGCCAGGAGCCATAGAAAAACCTTAAAGCTGATCACACTGACTTTCCTGCAGGTATATGCTGATCATGCAGCAGTCAATAAGAAATCTGGAGTATGGCCAACTTCATGTATGTTTTTCCCTGCTGAATACACTCAAGCCATTTCTAACAACTGCAGTCATATTCAGCAGTGTTTGCAGTCTTTTTTAGCTTTGGATAGTTTCACTAACCAGAAGACGGTCAACTTTGGTGCAGCCATTACAACTCCATTACATCCTTTTGGCTTATTCTTTCTCTCTTTTTCCTTTTTTTTTCATCTAGGGTTCTTAACCAAGTTCAATAAATGACACTTTGCTAAAAAAAAAAAAAAAAAAAAAAAAAAAAAAAAAGCCTAAATAAATAATTAAATTTGCTCCATGATAGGGAAGTATCCTGAGACATTTGACAAGGCATCTTGCAAAGCATAAGACAAAGAATGTTGTAGCTGAGCTTTTGGCATCCCTAGGATGGTTATTCTCTGAATATGGGATGAAAATCTCCCAGGCTTCCACATTTATCCCCCAAACAGCTAAAAACTTCGTAATTTTAGCTTCTGAAAGAAATGAGGATTAACAATCATGCTGCCTGTTTGCTGCATGTCAGTCTACTGACATCCCCCTAGTACCAGCTTACTGCAGTAACCTGAGTTAAAAACTGAGATAGGGGAAAACATTACTGAGACATTTTATTCCTATGAATCTGAGAAGATTTATTTAAGATAAAGAGTGGACTGGAGAAATATGCTACTGACAAACTTCAACAGTAAGACCAGCTGCAAATGTACTTAAATGCATATGTGCATGTTAAATATCAGATTTAACTCATGTGCTAAGGTGGGTTCTGAGCTTGAGGGACGTAGCAAGGAAGAGATCTGGAGCTCCAGCATGCTGATGGTTTGCAATATTGTCACTGAAATCAGCTAGGAGCAGCAGCAGACACATTGCCATCACAAGGATTTGGCCTCGTGACTTTGGGTGCACTGTGGTCTCCTGAGATGCACCTACTGAGTTTGCTTTTAGAAAAGAGGTGGGGTGGGGGGAGCTATATACTTAGAAAAAATATGGCAAGACAAAGAAAGAAAAGGCAAATCTCACCTCAAAACTTGTTGGCATAGACCCTCATATTCGGTAACTAGAGGAGTTACTTTTTAGGTTATATACTGATGTAAGCATATCCAAGTTTTCTTCACAAAGCTGAAATAAAGAGTTTTGTGCCTTGTTTATTTATAATTCAGGATACACAGAACTGTACTCTAGAAACCCAGTTTACCGTAACTGGCAATATTACAACTCTTTTGACAAGAGAAAAACAAATTCTGAAGCTTTTTTCAGTGATACCAATCAAATTCATTCAATTATACACCTTTTGCCATATATCTAGTAAGCTAACTAGTTATTTTTTAAACACTCATTTTCTCATTTGTGATTAATTCCAGCCACTAATGAAAGATTTGCCAGAATAAGTGGACAATTACTGATCTGGACAAAGGCTAAGAAGAACATTTCTTAAACGGCGAGAACATAGTACTGGGGAATTGTAAATGTCAGTTTTTCACAAAATAAAGATAATTAAGTCCAGCAGGATACATATTCCTGCCCATTCATTTTAATGGGAGGTCTGAAAGCATGACACAAAGCATATGTTTTTCACTTAGATTCTTACATTCACTGTATGCTTTCTTTCCTTCATTTTCTTTTAAATTGCTGGCTTCAATTTGGTGCAGCTTCTCACACAGATCAGCTCAGCTTCTGCCTCTCTGGCTGCAGAGTTGGGAGCTGTTGCAGGGAGCCCTCTGCCCCAGCATCCTCCCAACCTGGCTCCAGCCCAGTTTTGTCTGTATCTTCCTCTTTGTGTCTCCAACCATTCATAATACCTCTTACTCCTGGGGATGTCTGCATGTTCTGGTTGCTTGGAAACCACTTTTGAATGGCTATATAGGATTTAGGAAAACTTGTCTTGATAACTCTCCCACCTCTTTCCTTATAGGCGAGTACTGTTTTAAGTACTGCAAGTAATTCTTTTTAACTTTCATTCTAGTTATCTTTAAAGCGGTACTTAGGTTGTTCTCTGTTCTTAGAAACATCACACTTACTTTTTTGCTTTTCTTTTCTTTCATCTTTATCCTTCAATGTAACATTTGCTGTCACACTTCTGAAATGTCCTTCTAATGCACTGCAACCAAAAAAGTCATCACGGCCAGAGCCCTGAAAGCAGGCTTTGTGTGCAGGTACAATGTAAAATCACAAAGACTCCATGATCCTGAAAAAGTCACAGGAATATAAATAGCACCTGCCCCCTTCATCTATGCTAACCCAATGTGGTTTCTGAATAACGAGGAACTGTAGGATCCTCCCTGGCTCTCCTGCTACCAAGGGAGCAAGAAGCACCATGGGCCTTACCTGACTAACACCTGGCTGTAGAAAGATCAGACTAAAGTAGGTAGCAGACCCATTGCAAGAGCCAAAATGAGGGCAGGAAAAAAAGCTCTTTATGTCCCCTCAATAACTGAACTGGACATAGTGTAATTAACTGATAATATCTTAACTACACTTTGCCTTTTATGAGTATCAGATGTTTTCTGTATACTGATTATCAGTCCCTGATCTGGAATAACTATATATCCTATAACATCTTGTAACATACCTCATTAAATTCATAGACAGAGTTAACATTTTCAAAAGGCCAATGTGCTTATTTCACTCTCTGGGGCTCTTGAAAACTGTACCCACATTTCCTAGAATTCCTCTCTGTTAAAAATAAAATTTTTAATATTCTTTTACTCTGCTAGTAGTTTTCTGAGTCTTAGGGATATTCTAGTTGATTTTTTTTTAATGAAAAAATCAAATCATTCACTGCAGGTGATTGGGCATTTCCACTGAGCTAACAGATGTCTCAGGTAACTTGGATCCCAAACAAACTGATTTGGCAAACAAGAAGGTAACTGTGCACATTTAAAATGTCTGTGGAAATGTTTCTGGCTGAGACCTAGATTAGTGGCTGCCACTGACCCTCACTGAAGGAGTCCCACACTCATTTGTCATCCGTGCTCCTTCCTTATCTTCCTAGGCTGGTGCCTGACCTTTTCCTGGGTCCACACCTGTCTTAGTGTGAATCAGTGTTAGAACTCCCTATCTTTAATGAACATCAAATTTAAGCAATATAGTTTATTATTTTTCTTACAGACATTTTACTTTACTCCCAAAACAAGGCCCCTGTGTCAGCTGAAACTTCGAGGTACTCAGAAGTCAGCTTTAGACCTCTTAAAAATTTTAGTTTGAAGAATTAAGCTGCTAGTGCTAAAATCAGAGGTGTGTTTGAAGCTACTCAGTACAACTAAGGAGATGATATTCCTTCCTGGAGGAACCTACGGCATCAAGGGAAGACGAACCACAATGAAGAGCCACAAATGGGTTGCTAGATGTCAGTTATGCCACTAGATTTCTCATACTGCAAACTCTACTTCTGTAATATACAAGAAAAGCAGAGAAGATGCAACTCTTCTGTCTTTTCCCTGGGAAGTCATATATCCTTCACTGCAGTGGAAGAACACAGAACAGACTTACCCTTGATGCAGGGGGAATGTCCTTCTCCCTGCCCTCGGAAGGTTTAGATCAGAGGAGCTCTGACAGCAGCAGAAATAAGGACATTCGGTACCAAGTGATTTGCATTGTTCCCATTGTGAAAGTGATGGCTTTAACTATTACTATATATATAATATAGCCAAAGTTTGCTAAGCAGCATAAATTCAGCCTTTAAATTTGTCATGGGCACCAGCCTAAAAGTGGCCTGCTCCTTAACCGATTTGAGAATATTCAATGTCTATTGCGTTATTTTGACCCAATCCTTTTGCTTCTCTTGCTTTGCCTGCTAACATTTTAAAAAGCAGTCAAATGCCTACATTTCTGTGTCCTATACACTGGGCAAGGAGGGATAGAGAAGGAGAACGGTTTATTTAGCTCCCTTTATTCCCATGAGAACGACTAATCCTGTGGGAGTAGAACAACAAGTTCTGCTAGGCACATAGAATCTGCTTATGAAACATCTCTGCATACTCTCGAGGATTCATTAGATTTAAGTGGGTTTTTCTCCGCTCCTCCAGATCATTGTTATTTCAAAACCAAATTTATTCAAATTAGGGAAAGGCACATCTCCTCAAGTACGCCACCTTCAAGCTAAAACACAAAATGTACTGTCTGTATTTTTTAAAATAGTTTAATGATTAAAATATGTATCAGTTGGAATAATGGATATATAGTAAACTCTTTCTTTCTAATAATTAGTAATTAATAATCAATTTTTCTAATAATTAGTACAATTTCTGTCATTCTTAGAAAATACTGACAAATCTGAAATTGTTAAGGAAAAATATTGTTCTATATTGTCTATATAGCAAAAATAACCAGTTCTGTATTTGTTATGTGATCACCTAGGGAGAGAGTAACACAATAGCTACACCCAATGGCAACTTGATTAAATGCTATTTTTCTGAAGAAAACTGCTGATGTTTTCTTACCAAAGGCTGAACAATCAAGGTCAAACATAAATACTTACGCCAGTTTTAACAGCTGCTTTTTCATGAAGATAGATTCATTTTTAAATGGTTCCAAAGTGAGTAATCTTTCCCTTTCATAAATCAGATTGTCCTTGCAATTTGTCTTTTAACGCACAGCAATGTTATTTTTCTGGCTGGTTTATTATCTTCTCCCAGTAGTGCACTTGGACTTGGAAAAAGAACCGTGGCAAGATATTCTCCTTACCAGTTTCTTCTGCTTCATATTTCCTCTTCATTGTGGTCAGAAAAGTACCTTTCAGATTATGAACCAAGTGAGGTGTTGCAGTGTTACAGTCTGGATTTGCAAAAAAAACTCAAAGCAAAGCTCTAATATGGATATGAGCTGCCTTCAGTTCCACAGAATGTAATATTAGCCTCTAAGGCTATATACAGATACATAAGCAAACTTTTTGACTTTAAGTGGGATAGCTGTTTTTTTCGTTGAGAAGTTACAAAATTTAGATGAACGCTTAACATTTCCATTTTGTTTTAAGGAGAATAAAATATCTTCATACATAATTTCTCAATAGATACGGGATCATAACTTAAACGGAAGTACTGTTCACAGATTTGCTGCTAATCAAACTAGGTTAAGAAAAAAAATAAAGGGAAGAAAAAGAGAATCGTATTCTGAAGTTGTGGTCTACAGTGCATAGGATCATCACAAATCAAGTCTCAGAACAAGAACTGAGAAACTGGAAGAAACAAAGCAATGGGCCTGCCACCCATACATCTGGTAGAAAATTAAGGCCTTCATTCTGTTGATTTTTTGTCTATTTTATATTTGCACCATGGCTGATGTACACTTGCCACATTAAATTCTTATCTCAGGAAAAGCAGCAAAATTTCAATTTTCAGTTTAGTTACTGGGAATTTAGGAGAAATTTCTACAAAAATTAATAAATGAAGGGGAAGATTTATCTTCCTGGACCTGAACTTGGATTATTACAATATATCATTATATTTTCCAGTAACATTCCCCATTGGTATAATGTAAAAGTGATTCATGGGTTGCAGCAGGCTTTCAGACTTACAAAGCAGATTTAAAAACATACCATGAACCTCAGCTGGTCACTGCTCGCAGTCCCCTGCTGCCCTGAGCAGTTCTGTTGCATGACACATTGCTTATATATTCACAAAAACCATTGTGATGCTCCTCTGGTCACAAAGGAAGATGCAATACTTCTCTGGAAGAGTAAAGACTCCAAAGATTTAAAAAAGGCAAAGTCAGAGAAAGTGCCAGGGGAGCTTTGGTCTGCGGTCAGTGGGGAGAGAGGAAGAGAAGAACTCTGCCCACGAGAGCAATCTGCATGCATCAGAGCAACTTCCTGCCTCAGCACTGTGGCAGGGTCCTAATTTGAGCTGTCCTTTCATTATGCAGCCATCACCCAAAACTCACAAATCTCTGTCTTACCACTTCTCAGCATTAGCTGGGGAGCAAAAATCTACTAAGGCCACCGTTTGCTTCTGCCACTCCACTACTCAAGAAAGAGCCCATTTGGTTCAGACACACCACCAAGAAGACCAAAATAACACAGGATGAATGGGCACTAGTTGTCTCTCAGAAACACCAATACATTTCACTTGGCTGACCTGGAGAGGCTTAGAGGATCAGCAAAGCATATGCTAAAATCATGTGTTTTCTTTTCCTCTCCATGTCTATCCTTCATCAATGCCTATGGAAGTGGGGACACCCTCACTGATGCAAGGCATTCCCTCAACTCTGTCTTTCTCTCTTACAGAGGGCCTTTGCACGCCTGACCTACCATTTCTCTGCAAAGGCTGTCACTGCTCATCAATCTCACAGCTGAAAGAGCAACACAGCCAAAAATTCACCCCAGGTGGAAAAACAAAGTCCAGAGCTAATTGCTGAGTAGCAAAGATGCTTTTTATGAGAACTCCGAAGACTGTATTATCCAACTATGTGTAACAGCCTCACAGATACCATTTCTCAATCAAAGTTCTGTTAAAACTAGTTATGCTGATGGCAGATAGCTTATAGAAGGGTTAAAGGATGCTGAGAGGATGCCACCATACCTATTGCTGGAACACACTCTTTAAAACAACATAGCTGAAAGGCCTCAAATATCCCAAGGTGTCACCAGAAGTCCCTGTAGGAGCATGGAAAACGTAAAGCAAACAGGATTTAAATTTGCCTGCATACACCAAAGCACTTGCTACAAAGAAAGACCCCTGCAAAGGCGGGTTGCATTGGAATTTGTACTTGGAGTCAGCAGACACCTGGCCAGAAGTGGCTGTTCCTCACAAAGCAATGGCCCTGCAAGCGAAAGAACTAAGATCAGAAGCAACTCAGTTCTGGTGAGGACACCTGTGCTCTTCCTCACATGGGGAGGAGGTCTTCTTCACAGTGCTTGTCATGTAGCAAGAAAAACGGGAACATGCTCTGATGAAACCAATCATGCCTCTGCTTTGTCAGAGCAGTCAGGGCCTACTCTGATACTCACCTGGCAAGCAGAGCTGGGCTTCAGGCTCTTTCAGATCCTCCAGCGTGGACTTCCTGGGGGAAAAAAATTAAAAGCCTCTTTTTGAGGGGGAGTGGCCGAGTTTTCATTCTAACTGTTATGCACCTGAGCTGATAATATAACTTCCTAATAAAGGTGCTGATTCTTAAAAAGCAGAATGACTTCAACTTCCAAAGCAACAGAGGGACCCTGAGATCACTCCTTTAAAGGTTTTCCAGCAAAGACCTGCATCTGCCCTACTCATGCTGGCTAGTCACACCCTTTGGCTGTGTCTGAGTGCTTTCTCTTGAGTCATAGCACTCCACCGGCATGCAGGGTGCTTTAAAAGCACATGAAATGACAGCTGTGTGCCCTGAAGATCTGACAATTACAATGGGCTTTACTAAGCAAGGATGAAAACAGGCAGTGGCAGAGCTGAAAGGGGTATAAGAGGACAGAAGACACAGGTGTGGAAGATAGTGAGATGGGCCTGATGTTGTGTGCCCACTGTTTGCTGGGAGGAAGCTTTTAGGAGAGCTTGCAGGCACACATGTATGAGAGATGGTTTTTTCCAACATATGACATGGGCTGCTTTTACCATGCTCCTCATCCAAGGGTAAATTAACATTTCCTCAGTGAAAAATGCATAGAGTTCATGTTTAGCCACTTACTTCTTTCACTTAAAAGAGTAATTAATTCACAGATACCACCACTTCCTCCAGGCTACTCTTTAGCATGAAACTAATATTGCTGGTGCAGTTGAATAAGCAAAATCAGTTCTCTGGACTGGTTTATTAAGGGCAGGAGGGTGGGGAATCAACACAGAACTGAGTCAGCCCCACACATTGCTGCCAGCTGTTTGGTCAACCTCATTTCTTTATTTTGTGCTTGTGCCTGGTTGCTGCAGGATGTAACACCTTGCTTTGTCTAGAGAGCAAGTGAGCGTTCAGAACAAATTACTCACAGGCTGCAGCTCCTGGCAAAGTCACCTTCATGCCGCATAACCCGCAGGTAGGCAACGCTGCACAGGGACTGCAGTATACGAGGAAACTAGCTGAAACCCACTACCCCAACTTCTGCAATACCCTGTAGATATCTGTACCATGAGATCCTACTTGGGCAGAAATGAGCTAGCTGTGCAGTGGCTCGTGGACTGTGCCCTATCGCTTTTGAGGAGGAAAGGACCACTGAGGCCTTGCAATTTGATTTTGTACCTATCACAGAATACGACAAAAGGCCAGCTTTTCCGCACTGAGGGAGGCTGATTCCTCTACAGTTCCTTCTACAGTGAAAGGAGAGCGAGGCCTCCTTTAGATGGCTACTGAGCATAGACTCCTTCGGTACCTGATTCAGTGTGGGTACCTGTCCCCTCTGATTATAATGACAGCCCAACAAGATTAGTCCCACTAAGCTAACGCCCTTTTCAAATACTTTTCACACATTCTTTGATGCATATTACTGAGCCTAACAACTCACTGAACTTTGCACTATGGCATTCATCTTAGAAAGGCATCTGCTCGTGAATTAGAGGCACTACAGATAGAATCATCTGGTGTCTGTGTCTCAGCAGTCACTCTCACTTCCCTTCTAATCTCTGGAGGAAAATAGCACATGCAAGATATTTTGGGTGAATTGTGCCCTAAATTACCTATTTCTCTGCCTTGGCAACAAAACCACATTCAGATAGGGTTCATATGAGATGAATCCCATCTCCAGTGATCCTGAATATACCACTGCATATTCCTTAGAGTTAGTTTTTCCCCGTAGGAGTTATTTCCTGATAGCCAGACAATCACAATTAAGTGAAATTTCAGCTTCCATTACGAAAGACAGAGATGCTTCTAGCCTGTTTGGCTGTGCAGAGAAGCTCATAAATGTGAACAACGTGTCTAGAGACTCATAAATGGGAAAACACGTTCAAAATGCCCAAAATACTTCGAAAATAAATCTCATGATTTGCAGGCCTTCCTAATATTTGAGGACTCAAGGTTGACAACACTGTAAATAACAGTTTCTGGCCCCAAATGGACAGCATTTTTTTATAATTTTAATTCAGAATGATACAGAATATAAAAAAGATGATTTAAAACCTCTGTCAAAAAGTCCATAAACAATATAAGCCATTCCAGAGAAAGCTGTCACATTTGAAGTGTCTGTTTACACCGTAAGGAATCTTTCAGCTCAAGGGATAAATCTGCAAGCCAGCATAGGCAAGAATAGGGATGACCACTCACCATCTCTCCTGGTGGAGGGAAATGAGAAATATAAGACTTAGTCAACATAACCAGAAGGGAGTTCAACCTTGCAGCTTGCACATCAGCTGCAAGAGAAGAATTTAAGTTTTGACTGAGGCTTACACAAGGACACCAAGCCATTTTCCAGACCAAAAAACTTTCACAGGCAAGCTCTCTTTGTAGAGGGAACCTTTGTTTTGGCTTTCTCTTTCCACCACCACTCTACCTGGAGCCATGGGCTTTTTCTTCCTCTTTACCTGAACACTAACCCTAACCTAACCCCTAAAACAGCCCTGTAGATTAGCTTCTTTTGAACCCACTCTTCCACTGCCCCACTCCCTATCTCATTTTCACTCTGTCATCTCTCTGCAGACAGGGTGTATTACTTCCATGAAGGAAAGGAGGAAGCAAACTGAACCATGCCCAGACCCAGCTCCGTATTTCAGCTGACCCATGATAACCACTTGTACTTCATCTGACACTGGTCTCCTTCCTGTAGATTATAGCGCAGAGGAAATGCCCGGTTGCTGCCCACCAGTTTCAGAAGATTTCCCTGTCTTCTTTCACGAGCTCATCCTCTAAGGTTAAGCTCCAGGTCTATAGGACCAGGATCCTGTGTCCAGTTTCAGAAGGCCCCTGTCATCCATCCAGGTGCTCAAAGAATTAGAATACCTTAGCCCAGCCTTTAAGACAATGGGACTACCTTCAAAGTGCATTTACATAAATTTAAATATCTCCACCTGGAAAGGTAGGCACAAAAGAATTATTTCCAAACCCACACCTTGAAAGTCATGAATCAGATTCACCAAAACTCTGGCATTAGAAGAATAAAAGATTTTTCTATCTTTGTTATTACCCTTAAACTGTGTTTTCAGGATTTTTTCCTGAAAAAATACGGGGATTAAAAGGAATTTTGAAATGGAGGACGGGATTATCAGACACTTACATCACTGTAGGAGCCTGGGCTTTCACATGGGTGTCATACATTCAGAATAAAACCATGACTTCCCAGAACTGCATTCACCTCCCCCAGGCTGGTGGAGCAGCAATGCAAGAGTAGAGCAGGCATTTTCTTCTCAAAAACAATGCATTAGTCTCTCAAAAGATTCTTTTATCTGGCAATATGACACCATGACCTGAACTGCAAGAGGAATTTTCTTTTAAATCAGGTACCTCTTTGAGTCAGGACTTTGGGAAATACACAATTCCTGCTCAGTCCCCACCTCCAATGACCTTCTTCCCTTCAAAAAACTTTCAGAAAATGTCCAAAAGCCAAAAGGTTCGGGTTTGTACCTATTTACATGCAGCTGTTGACTGCAGGAACATGAATTCAGCCACTGTAGGAAACAAAGTCTAAAACACAAAACATGGATGTGTGCAGAACATCAGTGCAAAGGCATGAGCAAATACAGTGCACTGTCTGCTCTTCCCAGACATACATGGGTAGAGAAAGTTGAAGAAAAACTTATAAAAGATTCCAGTTATTTTACACGGGTGACTTTCTACATTATATGAATCAATGCTAGCGCAGGGGAAATCTAATGCACTCAGATCCAAGGAACAACTCTATCCTAGCCCAAAGGTTCAGTGTCATGGCTAGACGGTGACAGTGACACAGTACTAGCAGAGGCTGTGGGGGAAGCTGTCGCGGCCCGAAAGGAGTCGTTCAGGACAACCTCCCTCCTCTTGGGGCCAACAACAAACTTTGTGATGCCCTTGGACTGAATTAAGGTGAAACGACACCAGCCAACCAGTTTTAAGATTTATTAACACAAAGATAAGGCATATGGTCAAATAGGATCAACTAGGTAGACAAGTCCTGTGTCACACGTTTCAAACAGATTCAACAAAAGAGAGGGAAAAAGAGAGAAAAAGGGGAAAAGAGAGAGAGAGAGAGAGAGAGAAAAAGATATCACCACCCGTGGATCCAGCGGCGTCCCGTTGGTCCTCTTCCTTTGGGAGTCTCGGCGGCTGGGGGGGGGGGCTCCCGTCTGGTGGTAGGTGGGTCCTCTTCACCTGCCACTCTGAGTCCGATGATGTTCCCCTGACTCCACTCCACTTCTTCAGTCGTCGCAAACAAGCGCCCGCCTCGCCCCCATTCACACAGTCTGCAGTTTTTATAGGTTCTTGCCCCGCCTCTGGGAGGTGCTTCCTCACTTCCCATGCAGATCACAGTCCGCCCTCTCGGGACCTTCCAGAAACAGGCTGGGGGCATCTGGGGGTCTCCTGCTCATGCGCAGATGGCAAATGAGTATGCGCGGTTCGTGCCAGACGTGCTGTTCCCCTAGAGGCGACCTTCTGCCCTTTTCGTGCCCTTTTTCCCCCGTGCAGGTGCACGAGGTTGTTTACCTTGCGGACAGCTCCCCAGGGTGCCGGCGCAGCATTGCCCGACGCGCCTTGGCAGCGGCGGCTCTGCAGCAGCAGCAGCAGCAGCAATGTCAAGACAAAACCACATTTAGTACCGGTTCTCTACAGAAGCTAATGTAAGATAGGTAGGTAGATAGATAACCAGAATGCCATTAGCTAAGGTGCAGAATAAAAACGTTTGTGCTGAATAAAAGGGAGGCCGGGTGCAGGGATGGGTGGGAAGCTGCACCAGGAGCGTTGGAAGGGCACCAGGAAGGGGGCAGGGCTGGCGGGCCAGCAGGGCCCCCCAGGGCTCCTTGTCAGGGTGCCACGAGAGGCCCGGGGCACCAGGAAGTGGTGTTGGACATGCCAGCCCTGGGCACGGAGGCGGTGAGGGTGGCAGCTCACCGGGGAGCGGGGACAAGGGCAGCACAGGAGGCCAGGAGAGGGATGCCAATGTGAGCTGGCCATGGCCATGCCTCTGCTTGACCTGTCTGCTCCGTCATCTTCTCCTTCAGCTGGTGACAATACCCACCCTGCCAGTGTTTACCATTTTCAGCTTTAATGGGGAAATAAATAAGAGCCCAGTATCGTCAGCCATTCAGGCAGTCATACCTATAAGCAAACACAAGTGGGAGCAATAAAGTCACTAAATCCTTGCTATAAGCTGCCTCCCTTGTTCCCAGAGACGCTTATACTCTTTCAGTAAAAAAAAGAAATGAAGTATAACGCCAACATACTGGGATGTCAGGTTGCTTATGATACAGTAAAAGGATTTTTATAGCCAAGCTCTGCTGAACTAGCAAAATCTCTTGTAAAGTGGGGCCCTGTTTTCTGCTTCATATTAATGATAAGTAAAGAGAGATTCAGGTCATGGAATCCACCAAACATTAAAGTAAAAGGCTTTTTCCTCCCATGCGTGCTTCCAGATTGAAAGCTGTGTGATAAAAATAGGTTTGTGTTTATTAAATACTGAATACAGATATGCTTTCAACAATTTTATCTTAACCCTCAATGTCTAAAACGTGTAAGTTACATGGTACTTTAGCTGTGGCCATAATATGAATGCACAGTTTCCTAAGTGGTTTTTTTTCATAGTAAGAAAGCCTGACATTATCTTAAGAACACAACAGCAGCAACATCTAGTGGCAAGTGAGATAGCAGCACCTATACCAAAGCACTAGTGGCAAGTGAGATAGCAGCACCTATACCAAAGCAGAATCTGTTTAATAGGGAAGCAAAGCCGAACAGACACAAATGTATAAAAATAGTAGCAACAGAAGATTAAGATATTTTGTAAGAATTTGTATTTAAAAGTTTTCTAATGTGATTTAAAATTTACTAATGTTTTTAATATATATAAATATATATCAAATATAAACTACTCTTGTCTTTCCCTTTGCTTCACATGACTAACATTGTCATTATTTTACATACCAATTGATTTGATGATAATATGTTTGTATCCTATTTAGCATTCTTAGAGTTTAAACATACAGAAGCATAACAGCAGAATTTCAAGGGAAATTATATATGTAGTTATTGTTTTGTTAGGTATTCAGGAGGTGAACAGTATGATGCTTTAAACAGGAAAGGAACATTAGATGTGTGATAAGATATTCAACATTCCTCAAAGGACAGAAGTGTACCTTGGCTTTTATATGCAAGGTTCAAAACAACTCAATTTTTTCCTGTTTTTTTTTCCTTCTGGCACTAGTCATGTATTTAGGTTGTCAAACACCCATTATTCAGGATAGATGATTTTGAAGAAAAAAATGCATCTAACTTTCAAATTTTTACTATCTTATCTTTCGATTATGTCCCTTACTTCATGCTCTCTTTTAAATATAAGCATTACATTGTGCCCAGAACTGCTAAGTGGGATATTTCTCAGCTAGGCCCTGGAAAAAAACAGACCAAGGACTCTCCTTCACAAACAGGAAAATTTATCAGTTTAAAACTTATGATGGAATATCTATTATTAACAAATATATTTGAGTATACACAGTTAGACACAGACAGACATTTTAATATCTGTTTTTTTATAGTCACACAAAATAAAGAGATTGCCCTTACCATACTGTCCTGCTAAGGACTCTTATCTATCCCTGATCTCTCAAAATGTGCACTGTAGAAAAGCTGCAAGACCCAGCTTCAGGTATCTATACCTTATTTTCAGCTTCATACAGACATAAAGAAGATTTTGAATACACTTTAAGATAACGCCCTATTCAGCTAGAGTGAAGTGATGGCTGAAAGAATAAGAACGTCCCTGGGGCCATGTTGACACATTCTATTCCATTCAAAGTCCCTGAGCTGAAAGTCACCAACGCTTCTGAGAGATGGTTTGGGGAATCCATAGCCTGTATCTGGACAGTGCCATTCAACTGAGATGTCTTTGCACTTGACAGTAGTTCAACCGAGACTGACCCTATTTGTCTCCTGGAGCCTTAATCTTTCCAGCATTCCCCATACAGTCACAGAAATCCACAGCTATATAAAGAATTAAAGCTGGGGGCTAACAGAGAACAACCTCCTTCAAATGAAGGTCCAGGTTGAACTGAAACTACGTTGCAAAAATAACAAACAAACTAACGGAAACCCTGCAATAAATGAATATTTACTTTGCACTATCAAGCACTCAAAGTGTAGAGTGTCAAAATTAAGGTTGTTTGAGCTCCAAGGATCCAAATCTTAACATGGAAATAGACCCCTACTTCTTATACTAGCTTTTTTTTTCATATGTTTTGTTAAGAAATTACAAAAGTTGCTGCAGCTGCAACTAGTGTTCAAGCCACATGTGCAGAGCTTCACTTCCTACTACCTTATCCAAACAGTTCCTGCTTCAGTCTTCTGAGTACACCTGTAATAGCAAGTTGTACTTCACCAACTGATGTAAAGAAATAGCAGGAGGCAGGTAGCAAGAAGATACCTGCTGCATAACTGGATCTTCCACTACCTTACTCTGCCTCTCAGCTCCTCCTTCCTGGGCTCTTGAGAGTGTCACTGATGCAGAAGCATTGCTGTGCTCCCAACAATCATCAGGCTAGGCTATGAAGTTCTCTTTTTTACAAGCAAATCTGATATCTAAGGGAAATACAACACAATTTTTCATACCAGCTTCCTCTGGGCCGTTTTGGTAACTCAGCTTCTCCATGGACATCAACTTGACTGTGAATTATCACTTACCACCAAAGCTGCCATACCCCAAGTCTGCCAAAACAAAAGCCAAGCTGGTCTTGTGTGCCCCTCTGTGACGTGCCACTAGAGGGGCATCTGGGATTCTTTTGGATTCCAGGGTTAGTTGCACTGAACTTGAGAGATCATCATTCTTATTAGAGCTAAGCAGTTCTACATATATGACGGACACTGGACAACACTAAACAATTAACACCAGACAATCTACAAGTATAACAAAGTTAAAAATAGAATACACATATCAGAGCTCTATGGTTAAGCCATGGATGCACGGTGCAATGACTGTTCTTGGAGTCATGGTACAATGACTGTTCTTGCCCCTTCCTTGTCCTTATTGGCCACATCTCCAGTATAGTTTTCCCTGGATTATTCTCACCACACTTGACCTGCACCGAGGCGATTCATGTTCTCCCTGTCAGTTGGCATCAGGGGTGTCCCTGCTGATGGGTGGGTTGTCAGGTCTGCAGGCCAGCTGACAGCAAGTCCGAGTCCACACCAGAGGTATGTGGCTTACTTTCTTTTATCCTTCCTGGGCTTAGTTCATTATCCAATCGATCAGTGCCAGATCACAGTTACACAACAGAGCAGATGGCCACAGTCGATAACAGTATGAATACCAACAGGATGCTCAACAGTCTGGTCAACTGATAGCAGTATGCATAGGCAACAGATAACAGTGCGGATGTGCAACAAATAACCCAGTGCAAAATTCCACAGTACGGAGATGCTTACAGTGTGAGTCTGCAGTGTCACTTCTCTTTTGCTGACTAGGTTCGCTCAGCACTCATGGGGTTATTGGAGGGCTGCAGCAACCCTACAGTGTAGCGACTCTGGCCATGGTGCACTTGGGGTTCCTTAACTCCTGGGGAGCACCCCAGAGCAAATCCCTCTTCTATGGGCTGCACCATCCTGAGTCCCACGCTTGCCTGTGTGACACCTATCACCCTCCAAGTCCATTTCCTTATACAAGGCACTCTTCCCTTTTGCAAAAATCACATTTGCCGTGGACAAAATGACCCACAACCCAAAGGCCACCTTGCCTCCCCATGCAATTTCTGTTTAGAGAGAAACTGTCTTCATGAACAAGTTTCCCTCTAAAATCTGGTATTTGTAGACTGTTCACATCCAGAAATTCAGGCCTAAATCCCAAGAAATAATTGGAAGAAGTGTATTTATTCCTCCAATAACAAATCACATTGCTGCCCTGTAAGTGTCCAATCCTTCTGTGAATCTTGTTGTATAGCCTGCACAAATGTGTATCACAAACTGTAGCACAGGAAGAGGAAATGTTTTGTTTGCTTAGTTTTTTCTTTCCCACTTCAACTAACATTGACTGCCCTCCTCATTCCTACCCTCTGACACAGCATTACAAGTTCAAAAGTGACAAACCACAATGAGCTAGAACTTAGTCTATTTATGCTGTATTAGTCCCTAGGGAATATGAATGCATGCATCAGAGCTCAGTTCAGTGATCATCCCTATTTTACAGAAAGCCAATAGAGTATAAATTAAAGTTTTCATTTGTCAGATACCATGCTAAACTGAGAAAGAATTAAAAAAAAAGGGGGAGGGGGGGAATGGGAAAGTGCATAGACCAGTCAGTATGAGCCTTCCTCAGTACATTTCTTTTATGGATTATTTCTTTGGTAACAGGTGTTGATTTCTTTTTCCTGTACTCGAGATCACAATCCAAACACACTCAACCTCTACCATTAGAAATTCTCATGACAGGGTATCAGCTTACGAAGCAGTTCAATGCCTTAGCTAGAGCTAAGTTGTTGACGGTTGCCTATGAAAAGTTTGTCACATTTCCCCACTTTTGCACCTAACAAGACAGGATAAGACAGGATTTACTTCCTTCCTAAAACAGCATCATAGAAGTTTCCAGTTCTCTTGACTTGAATCTCTGTGAAGCCAGCTGCCTGCAGGAGACTGCTGAACTCTGCTGGTGTTCACTCTTTTCCTTCAGTCTGTACCAGCATATGCACAGAATACAGATGGCTAAATATAGGTCCACTTTTATCTTCATTCAAAAGTGATTCAACCAGCAACACACCACCATCTGGTTCCATAAGGAGATATAACACATGTTGAATTGTGAGAAGATAAGGTATTTTCAGCTGAGTTATTCGGCAGGGTCCTAACCTTTGGTTTCAGTAAGAAGCAGCCTTTAGGTTAAGTGATATTTTAATTTTAATTATTTTAATATCATAGAAAATAATGAAGAACAAGCCCCAAAGGTTCATTGTGACACTTACTGGGATTTCTACTATGACCTATACACCTGTGCACCTAAACACTACCCAAAATCTCTAATCCTCACACCTAAATATCTTGAAAGAGGAGACTTGTGCTTTCACAAGTGACACTAAAATTGGAAGCCAAGTATGACAAGTAGGATTGGGCCCTGTCTGGCTCAACTGCACACTACTGACTTAGGAAAGTGAAAGGATAAAACAAAAAATATCTACACTGAAATCCTACTGGCCAAATTGTCTATCAAGACCATCAGTTTAATCTAACTGACAGATGAGTCTCCCAGCTCTTCAGGAGCTCATGCCTACCAGTTTTGCAAACCTTGTGAGCTTTTGCCAGCAGCTGCCTGCATTTTTCATCATCCCAGTCATGCAGTATCTTTGCAAGTATATAGAGATCAGCTTCTGTAATTGAATGTTTAAAAAAAATCTTCTGTAAAGCAAGAGTACATATATTCTACAAAATCTTAAAACACAGAAAGCTGAGTTAAGCAAGTATTTTCATTTCAGTGTCACAAGTTCTAAAAGTTAACTGAAATATTTTAGCAAAAGCCTCTTGAGGAAAAAGGCTGGGAAAGCTGCTGCTCTTCTTCACTGTTGCCTTTCCAAGCAGATATTTCACAAGGCAAGGCTGTACAAGCACACTGACAGCCACTAAACTCCCAGCCTCTGCCAAGGCAGCGAACAGGCTTATGTGGCCGCTCTCACTCAGTGTGCTCGCTGGTACCCACGGCCCTGCAGCCATACGCTCCTCCACCACACACCAGCACCCTCCCTTGGAGCAGTCGGCACTTACCTTTGTGGAAAGTGATCTGATGCTCCTCAGAAGGAACAAACCACTCTTTGGCCACTTGCACGACTTTCGGCAGGTCGTAAATTGTGACCGTGGAGTTTGGGTACACAGAATCACATGCCTGGGCCAAAGCTCCTCCACCTCCTTTGGGGAGAGCAAAGGTGGTCAGTGCTGGCACAAAACCACTCTGTTCAGCAACATGCCTGTGAAGTGACACAGGCGGTGGTGCACTCAGCCTCATGGCCCCTTGTATGTACGTTTGTCCCCAGGTGTCACCAAAAGGGAGCAAGAGGGACAAGCACGGCCATAGACTCTGTCTGCTCTGCAGAAAGCCCCTGGGCTCCTGGCAGCCAGGCCTGTGGGCTGAGCCCTCGGCCTTTACGGCTCTTATACACCTCCTCAGCCAGACCCTGCTATGGCAGCTGAAAGACAGGAGACAAAAACAAAAACCACTAAACGGCACAACAGCAAAGGAGTGGATGGAGCCTGTGGTGGAGACTGTCAGGTCCCATGAATCCTGGCTGAATCCACTACTGTTCAGTAGTGCTGGAACAGTGAGGTCCTTGGGGTAAGAGGCTACAGACAGTCTCTCAACCTAAGGTCACGGAAGTGGAAGAGGGCGAGAGGCTGGCACCAGGGGGCTGTCCCAAGCAAGGAAGGAAAAAAACAAATCAAAACCTGCCAGATAACAAGGAAGCGAGCCACTACTTGGACATATGAGATGCTGTAGAGAAAAATATGCAGCTTTCTAATGCTCTCACTACTCTCATATTTTCCTTTCCAACCCAACCAAAAAAAGTGAAAAGCTTTCTTTGTTGCTAACAAGATTCTCAGATATATTCTGCTTCCCATTGCTTTGCATGTCTTGTTATGCAGGTGCTATTTTTCTTCTCAAAGGTCATAAAAGATGACAGTTCAGAGGCATGTAAAAGAAGATCTACTGACACTCACCTCCCAGATCATAAATATGCCTGAAAGGGGAAAGGTCAAATGCAGCAAGAACATCTCTACCACATATACTCCATATCGAGTTCTGGCCAGCCATGAATTTCAGCATTTCTTCTTCTGATCTAGTATTGCAAACAGAGAGAGCGTGTGGAAAAGGTAGCTCACAACGTCCTTGGTGATTCTTATCGTACAACTCTTACCAAGAGTTTTAGCTCAAACACTAATTTTTTATTCTATTGACACACAATAAATTCTTTTTGCATAGAAAACCTACTTGAAGACTTACTGCAATACATTCCTGCATGTGAATAGGGAATTAAGACTAGTGAAGTCCAACAGTGTATGATGCTACCAATTTTTAGGCTTCCAAGGGATTTTTCATTCAGCTACCATTGCGATGTGCCAAAGACATCCTGGGATATGATTTTCAGAACAGCAATTTCTGTTTTTCTATTCAAAATATCAATGTTCCAACAATAGACATTCATAAAAGGAAATGCTGCAAGATATTTCAGATGAGTGGGACTCACACATCAGCATATTTAATTGCCCTGATTCATAATTCTTAATATAGAAAAAAATATCTATTTTGAAGAATGAAATTCCTATTTATATACTAGCGAATACCTACCTGTACATTGCACCAAAAGGGTCTTTAGATGAATTGCCAAAAGCTCTTTCATATTGGTTTCTTCCTTCTCTAAAAGAGCAAAAACAACACAAAAGCACATTAAAGTGGATTTCTTTTTCTCTCCCCCTGGAAAATAAGTTGCAAAGTTAATTCATCACGGTGCATAGGAACTACCTTGGGCAAGATATATGCCAGTCTGCTTGTGATGGATGAGACCATTCTGACACTCTCACCTGCCACCCCAAAAATGATAAAGCAAAGTATTTTTTTTTTAAATTTTGAACAAGAATGTCTGTTTCTTTATGAGACCACATCTGGAGTAAAAGGGTGAGACGATGGTACCCCCATGCATCAGGATCACCAGCTGCACAGACTGAAACAAGTGAGATTCCAGCCCCATATTAACCTACGCTGTTCTCACTTCCTTTTGCTTTTGCAACAGAAGTATCCTTACCCATTAGCCCTCATCATTTACACTGCAGATGGCATCTTCCAACAAGAGCCACTGTAATGATCAAGTGCTTTCCTGAGAGCCACAAAACATACAGAAGTCTGATTCCTAAATCTGTTCTAACATCGGCAACTCCCTACCCGCAAGAACACACATGCAGTAATGACAACATCATACTTCAGTCATTCTTTGTTCTTTCCAAGAACCAGCCAGTGTCTTCCTTGTGCCCTTCCCCAGAAACATACTGCTCACAGCAGCCTCACCCACACAGCAGCAAAGCAGTCTGCAATAGGCAGCGCACAAGACTCACACTCTCCTCCTTACCTCACAGCATCAGTCAGGTAGTGCCAGCACAGATAGACTGTATTGGAGTAATACATCATAATATGATACTGAGACTTGGGACTTGATTTTGTAAGGTAGAGGTTGGAAATTTCTGTGTTTCTGTAGTAGGCTAAAGAGATTAAATGAATAAATTTACTAATATGTATGCAATCAGCTTGCCCAGCCTGTTGCACAGCATGATGTTTATCACCAAAAGGAAATGTCTACTTGCAGATTACAAAAAAGAAAAAGAAGAAGGTATACAGCAGTGGTATACAGACAAAAACAGAAAAACATTGAATTTACGATCAGCCCTTTCAGGTGTTATATTCCAGGGTAGGTGAATGGTGGTGAAATCTGTGTTGTCCCATTCACTGTGGGTAAACACTATCTATCTACACTTACCCCAGCATCAAACATTTCTTTAGGGAAGAGAAAGAGGAAAGTCTTATGATGAGTGCCATTACTTACCTATAATTTTTGCTTTCAGAGAAAGGTCTATGCTCCATTTAACTGAGGAGCCTTTGCAGAAAAGTCTTTTCTTCTAAACGGTAAGATAGGCAAGTGGGGACTCAAGTCCCCAGAACATTTTACCTCACCTTATATCCCCTCTCCATGCATGTTCTGGCTTCTGCAGAGAGAACAACACTCAAAGTACATTGTGGAAATTGCTCTGGCTTCCTCCAGTGCAGCCCCATTGGCATCACCTGCTCCAGTAGCTTAAAGGACCTGAGGCCTCTGCTCACTCTGGGCAGCAGCCTGATGTGGAGAACACAGACAGATCCTCCAGGGCTAGCCATGCCCTTACTTGCCTTGGGACATGCAGAGAGGACATATAAATAGATGCAAAGGCTCATGCTGCTCTTCTTGACGCCCCTGGACAACTGCTGTAAGCCCTAAAACTGGGCAAGAGAACACAAGCCAGAGCAGAAAACAAAACTGTGGGGCTTTCTTTACATCTTTAGTCATGTTGACATTTCCTGCTGCTCTTTCAGCCAAAAAAGGGCTGCAGTTCCCAAGCAATTGTCTCTTTTCTCCACCTACAGTCATTGGCCTAATCCTAGATTGCCTCTCTCCCCATACACCTTGCTCTGCTTTCAAAACGATCAGAGCTTTAAGTCTTTTGGCTTCTTTCCCTTCCTCTGCCATTTTTACCTCCTCTTCTTGTCACCTCTACCTCCAACAGCTTCAATCCCACACAGGCATCCAGAAGCCTTTCTGTCCCGCTGGGGCTGGTACCCAAGCGTGCAGCAATGGCATCTGAAGACAGGGGCTCTCCTGACTCCAGCAGTAGATCAAACACTCCCAACTCACAGGCAGTAAACAAAACCTGGAGGTAAAGAAAGGTGTCAGTGAGGGGAAGTGAATCAGGAGAAAGTGCCAAGGCCTATTGCATTTCTAACCCTGCTGCATTGGAGAAAAAAAAACTATATATTCTATACACATAATGATTTTGATGGAAAAATATTATTTCCGATACCCAAGTCCAGTGATTAACCTGAAGTTTTTCTGACTACTGAAAATACCATGCATTGCTTGTAGTGCACTCTGTTCATTTCTCTTCCTTTGGTGGCTGAGGTATTACATTTGCAAAGGACCACATTTTAAGACTAGGTTTTGTATGTAAATGCTCCTCAGCTTCAGAGCACATTCTGACAACCATCTCTCTTGCTTTTTGCCTGGAGAGCACAAGCACAGCACTGTGTGCTCTTCTGGCTAAAGATTTAATATGCATTACAGTGAATCCTGGGGACTCTGGGGTGGCTTGCAGTGGGAAGTGTGTCAATCCTCCTGGGATAAACCCCACATGTACCAACTCCCAGAACAAGCCTGCAACCTTTGGACGAACATACATAACCTGAGTGTACACAGTGAAAATATCCTTCTTTGGCCGTGCATGGTCAAGTTCATAAATAATAGCTTTCCAGTTCACTGCTCATACTCTCCTAAAACACTAAGGAACACAGTAGCTCTAACTGGCTGCCTTTATCTACAGTGATTTGATAACATCCATGGAGATTTCTTTTCCTCTCAGTAAGAACATCATTTAAGCAGGATCTCAATGTTGCTGAGATCATTTCTCAAAACATAATACTAATGTGAATTTTGAAAGTATTTGGGCACCCATCTTTCTCCCCAAGCAAAAAGAGTTGTCCTCATCCATTTTTTGCTGCTCTTCACTGACAGCTCTCCCTTTCCGGAGTCTTTGAATAAGCTGTATCTGCACGCCTCAGCAGAGCATTCCTTCTGTTACCATTTCTGCCAGGGTTGCAGCAAGGGAAAATAGTGATGATAACTAAATTGTGAATGAGGAAAAAAACCCACCAAATTGGAATACAAGAATTTTATGCCCTGCTGCATGCACAGACATACACACATACACAAACATCAGCAAACATTAAGGAAATTGAAACTACTAGTTCTCCTTCTGTTTTAATCAGATACTGTCTAGAGAAGTGTCATTATACCAGTCCATTATACCAGTCCTACACCTGAAAAGGAGGTAATATACAGCAATTACCAAGTTCAGCCTGCTGCATAATACATACAGACAAGCCTGAGAGGTGGAGGAAATCATTCTTTGAGAACATATTTGAAAAACCTTACTGTTTGAGTGGCATGCCAGCAGAAAAAAAGGGTGATGAAAGCCAGCCTTCTGTTTCTCAAACTTCAAAAATGAAAAGGATAGAAGAAATTCTACTACCTAAGGAACCTTGCACAGCTGAGGCAGTCAAACAACAAGCCCTCACCCATAACCACCTGTATTTTTAAAGCCTCTAGGAGAAAATGCTTCTGCACATCCAAGCCCCCAAAGTTCAGAGGGATATCAATAAATGTTAGGTCCATTCTGAGGGGTCAGGGTCATTCTCAAACCTTTTTCCTTTCCAAATATGCCCCATTAATACAATTAATTTAAATCCAATGTACTATTAGGATGCTTTCTTATCAGATCTTTTTTCCCCCAAAGGCTTACACTAAGGATCTGAAGTGAGACCCTTAAATATTTCTTTCTGCATACTCTTAGACATCTATTCAATACTGATTTATATTTCTTACCTTTGAGACTAAAAATCCATTGGTGTATTGGAATATGATTTGAGGAGAGTCAAGGTCTTGTGTGGAGCCCATCTTCCTCTACTGAGGCACAGATCCTCTCGTCCTCTTAATTTAAATAAGCTGCTTTCCACCAAGCACAGAGCACACCAGGTGATCCACTTAATCTTATTGCTTCTGAGAAACCCATCAGTTACAAAACACATTGGCTAAGGTTTTTGGCTTCAGCGGGTGCTAGGTTCTGGGCTGACTGTTTCTTTGGATCCTTTGTCCTCAAGTACAAGGCTCAAGAAGCAGTGCAGACTAAAGCAATATCATCAGTTCAGTGGTTAACTACCACCCTACTATTTCAGAAATAACTGAAAGCTTGGAATAAGCAAATAAGAAATCACGGCAAAACAGCATCAAGAACCTGAACTCCGTGCAATGCATCAGAGTGCATACACCAAAGCACGGCCTTTTCCTGCACTTGTTCCAAAGCAGCTTTGTTCAGTGGGGCTGGAATTTTGACACTGAAAAAACAGCCTTCAACTAGAGATCCTTACATATATCAGCCAGTCCTATGACCTTTGTCACCAGAGGAATGAAGACAATTTGGCTACACACTTCTTCATGTAGAATTTGCATGTGTCATGGGGGTTAAGAAGGAGAGACTATCAGCTCAGTTGAGAATGGTCAGGGCACACTCGCCAACAAGCCTGTCTCATTTCAGAGCACGCTAATTCAGGCTACCGCTCCCTCACCCCGAACTAGAAGCATATGCACAGCAGTTACCTTGAGCTGGCTGCAACACAGAGACGTGCTGAGCCTTGGTTTCTGAACCGTATGCCCACGGCCTCAGACCTTTGCTGTGCAAGAAAAAGGACCTGCATAACTATTACGGAGTAAATAAAAGCCATGATGGAATGAATCCGAGAGCAGAGTCCCCACAAGGAGCTGAGAGGGAGAACACATCCCACCATAATCAGACCCATCAAGTTGCTGGAATAGTCAAGGCACTGAAGGATTTCCACTCGGATACCAGTTTTCTTCTACATGAGCAAACAGCACATGTAGCAGTGTCCTGCCAACTCCAGACCTTAGGGAACCTAGGTGTGCTTCCCGTATCAGCTTGTAAGCTCTACCTGCAGAAAGGGAAAAGGAAATTCAGGGGAGTAGCCAGTGAGGAGCTGAAACTTGCTGTGACATGCATTGGTCTAGGTAACCCTGGGACTGGTTACAGTATATACCCACGTGTAAGTCCAGAAGCAGCCATTCCTAGGAGAAGGTAAGAGAGTCTGTTCACTGTGCTGCTCTGTTGCGTTGACTGATTTGCTCTGACAACATTCACTCAGGTAAAGTCTGCTAGGAATTAAATCTACTCTTTTTTCTTTCACATATTTTCCAGGTGCCTTTCCATATATCATTGAGACCATACCTGACTGGCATTTCATCAGAAACTTAAAACCCCATATTCTTTTCCTTAGATTCCTCTGCCCTACTATTTGTTACTCAAGTTTGTAAATGTCTGTCATTTTCGGCAGATGTACATGCCATAAGGACAGACCCTTTCCATCAAGAAAAGATGCTTTCATGGCTTTTACATTGTTTAGTGACCTTTCAAGTCATAACTTTAAATCAGACCATGACTCAGAGGATATACTGCTGGATTTGTGATGACAAAACAGCATTTTTTCAGTGGTGACTTTTCTTCATACTTCAGTGATAAAGTAATTGGAGAGGCAAAACTTGAGCAATATAACAGTGGTTAACACATGGTTCAAAACAGTTACTGTGATTTCACATCTTATGTAATTTAGCTAAGTGTATCTTTAAAGATTTGCACTTCATATTGTGGTCCCAGCAAAACACTTCTATTAAGTCTTCATTTCCTAGATATTGCTGAGTTTTATGTATTTGATGTTAAGGTAAGAGGGTGGTTCAGCAGCACTCAGGATGTGACTTCCTGATAACTAATGTTTCATTAACAAAACCTAATAATGCAGTCAGCTCTGTTCCAGAGCTGTAGAACAGCTCACACTACAGAAATAAAGATCCTTTGAACGCAGAGAATGGATAGATGCAGGGTTAAAAGTTCTACCAAAATTTGTTTCATTGTTGCATTATGACTTGTACATTATCAAAATTACTTTACTACAATGTTATGCACATGGAAAATATCTATAAAACTGATATTTGAGGGGCTAGCATTGCTATCTCAGGAAAAGCCCTAATTCCTGATGAAAATCTGCTTTCTGAGTTGCCTAGTGAGCACTGAGGCTAGGAGATTTTAAGGAAGTTGCTGGGTGAAAGGTCTACAAGTGAAAAGAGCCACAGAGAGGCAGCAGTTCGCACTACGATGGCATGCACAAGCTCCTGGAGGAAACTCAGGAGTTTTGGCCCATAACCTTCCTACTCTCCTTCAGTTCAGATGCTGTTACAAGACGTCTCTGTTCACTGGGGTCATCATCCTGAAACAGAGAGAGGTCACACACTGTCTTTTATCTGTTGTATCTAACATACCATTCTGGACTCTACACACCCTCAAGGACTAGGTGGGTTCCCTGCATCTTCAGGAAGTTTCTTCCCTCTCTCTACCCTATGCCCCTGATGCCATGCATTCAGGAGACAAAAGCTGACATACAGGCTCCAACTTTTTAAATGCTAGACTAGCTGGCGGGGGGGGTGGGGGGGTGGGGGGTGGATGGAATAAAGAGGATTTACAAGTTGCTCATCCAGACCCTTAGTAATCCACCACCAGTGAAGA